>NC_050482.2:9421978-19421978 GCF_012460135.2 Molothrus ater | reverse complement strand
GGTTTCATATTATTATTCCTTTTACATCCATCTCACAACCCTCTGAACAGTTCAGTTGCAATCTGACCCATGATCTCCATGATGGAAGGGGCAGTCTCTGATATTAAATGTCTTTTTTTTCCCCTGACCATTTGTTCAAATAATTTTTCTAAACATTTAGAAAAAAAAGGAAAGTGTTTCTGTATGCTTTGTTTTTGTGCACATCTGCCAGTCAGTCTGTCTGGGTGTTCAGTGCTGCCTTTAAAGGCCCAGCAGTCAGTCTGAAGCTCTTGTGTTGTTACACATAAAAATCAGAGTGGGAATGCTTCTCAAGCTGGCTGTATTACAGCTTCGTGAAGTGTGAAGAGGAGATGAAATGTCAAGGGTAATCTCTTGCCGCATTTCTGTAATTATTTTATCATCATTTATGATTTATAGCAGATGTCTGTGAAGCAATTATTGGAAATAACACTCTGTATGTATATTTGTGAGTGAGAGAAAGAAGGAAAAAGATTATTCTTTAGTAATACAGTGCTGTTTATAAGTACTGGTTATAAGTACTTGACATGCTGCAGTGATTGACATGTCTGGAGACACCGTCCTTTACCTGTGTTTTCTTAGAAGCAGCTGTAGAAGTTATTATGAACAGGGTGTTAGGAGCATCATAAAACAAAATCAGATCAATCTTTAGAATACATAGGGTACCTTTAAAGGGAGCACTAGAGGAAAATCATTTATCAGAGAAGAGCACCAGGCATATAGCACCATTTGTTAAAGATATATATGTGAATATTATCTCCTTGCAGGCCTGAGAGGGCTAAAGGGGCTGATAATGAAAAAATTCAAGCTAGGAAAAATGATAAAGTTTTGAAGTGGGAAAAAAACCAATCTTTTAGCAGGCTTCATGAAAAAAGTTGAAGAGAGGAACTTCCACAGTTTCAGGGTGAACTAGAGATCACAAACTTTATTTTTTGCCCTTTAGTCACTTTGGCTCCTGACAGGAGATACTATTTATCCTGATTTCATGGTATTTGTATTATATAAAACATCAGTATGATTTTCTGAAAAAAACTCTGCAATAGATCAGGACCATGCTCCTATTTCCTACAGCTGTTTTTCCTCTCCTTTAAGCTCTGTTTTCTGTGTTTTTACTTCCTCAGCTCACCCAGTGCTCTCCTGCCACTCAATATTGTTCTCATCCACCCTTAAAGATCAATTTTCACCAAGCCATGATTAGGTTGGTTTCTAGCTACGGTTTAAGACTCAATCAACCCACTGTAATTCAGTCTCCCTTGTCTCCATCCACTGTTCCTGCTTACCATTATTGTTGCCTTCGTGAATATATTCCTTGCCCTGTTTTTTTTTTATCTCCTTTACAGATATTAGATGTTTTTCACAACATCAGTTCTGGGCTTCAGTCTGGTACATCCACTCTTAGTGGGGTAAGATGCTCCAAGCATGGAACTGGGGCCTCAAAAGCATCACAAGGCTACAGTTATTCACTCATTAGTGCTGAAAATAACATATTACCTGTGGTTTTCCAAGGCTTGCACTTTGGCTGGATAAAATGGCTCTTCATAGGCGCAGTAGCTGGTGTACCTTCTTCAAGTATGGATCATCCTAATACAACAAGGACTTGCTTCAAGGAACTAAGGAGCTAAAGGATTCACTCAAGCAGGAAAAAAGAGAAAGGAACCAGAAAATTTTAGTCATATATTACATTTTATCTTTCTTTGTTTTTGGAATTCTAAGAAACATTTTGTGTGACATTTAGAAAGCAATGATTAGCATGATAGATCCCTTGGATAGGAAAATTATGGTCCAGACTTTAAATGTTTCATTGAGTTCTAAGCTCAGAGAAAGTCTTTTACTAGGAATTGTCAATGTTGGCAACCCAGTGTACAATCAAAATGTCTTTTATCAGTCCTTTAAAACTGAAAACAAACATTGAATATCCCTGCATAGGATTTAAGTGACTTGGGGTTTTAGCCAGGGGAGAGACTGGGGTCCTGTAGTGTTGAATTCTGTGAGACCAGGAGTTGACCCTATGTCAGACAGAACCAGTTCAAACTCCAAAATAGACCCACTGGTGCCCAATACTGAGCCCATCAGCAACACTGGCAACACCTATGTGACAAAGTATTTAAGAAAGGGTAAGAAATTATGTGCAGCAGCTGTGAGAGAGGAGTGAGATAATGGGAGAAACAACTTTTCAGATGCCAAGGTCAGTGAAGAAGGAGACAGCGGAAGAGCCCTAAGTGATGGAGCAGAGATTCTCCTGCAGGTCATGGAGAATATTATGGTGGAACAAATAGCCACCTCTGGCCCAATGAGAAGACCATGGTGAGGCAGACTGTCCCCCAAACCCATGGAGGAGCATGTTGGATCAGATAACCATCTGCAGAATATGGGATACCTCCATGTTGGGGCAGGTAGAGCTGCCCTGAAGGAAACTACAGCCTGAGGTCCTTGACCACTTCAAAGCTCATGGCATTGAGTTTGATCAGGTACATCTTTACAAGGATATATTTGATGCTAATGGAGATATTAATGAGAAAGAAGTGATCTAGAAATGGATTGAAAAAGATCTGGAGCAGCATATGAAAGCAGGGGATGATGTGCTAAACTGACTGGTGAACCACAAGAAGAAACTCTTCCTAATTACACAGTAAGAACATACAGATTTGTAAAATGATATTAATAATGTGAAGCAGCTCAGTAAGCCATACTAGCAACATTTGTGTTTTGATGTAATAGAATACTATAGGAAGCTTGCTTTCTAAATCACTACTCTTCTTTTTCTACTGAGGGTTTGGTTAAACTTGTACTGATGTCAGCAGAAGGACTTGGTTTAAAATGAGCATGTAACTCATATTATCATTATGTTACAGTAATTACATGCATCATCAAAAGCAGAATGTGCCCCTAAGTGCATTCTACTGTAAACTCTGCAGTGTACTGTACACACATATTGTAGCTCATTTTAAAACCTGGAGATAATATTTTTTATGGGAAAATTTCAGTTTGGGAATGTGTTATATATCAGGAATTATTATTGCCTGATATAAGAGTGAATTTCATTGTACTACAAAAACCTGTGAATGTCCCTCTGTATCTTTACACTGCAGTGTAGAGTTGCCAGTAAAGGGCAAGAGTTAGCCCAGATATTCCAGCTGAATGTCAGGTTTGTGGACTCTGTAGATCTTAACTCAAAGGTTTAGATGGTAGTTCTGGATGACTTTTGTCTCCATGAAGCTGCTTATCTGTATTATACTGGCACAGTCAAGTTTCTCTTAACGAGATACTCTAAATCTCCATTAAATATTGAGTTAATCGTTGACTATTATAGTTTTTTACATATATCACTGATGTTTAGGGCTTTTTCATAGTAATAAATGAAGTTACTGGTTTCTGACCTCTTGAATATTCTTCTGATGCAGTGCATAAACACTTTACTCTCCTGTACTATTTTCAGAGATGGCATCACCTAAGTATTTTAGATAACTTCCTGGTTTATGTGATACATTCTGTCCTGTTTCTTTTCCTTTTGTAATGGTCTTCCAACAACAAAATGTTTTGCATTTGAATCTCTGGCTTACATGGCTTCCCACAAACACAGATACATTAGAGTGTAAAAATATGTAATATAAAATTACATATGTCAATTGTGTTCTTGCTCAAGTTTCCCTCCAGATAAGCAAAACCTGGTGGTTTAGCTGACTGACACCCTGCTCCCAAGCAATGTGCAACAAGGCTGAAAGGCAACTGTAAGTTAGTCCTATGTCAAAGTATTCAAAATAATAGGATGTCTCACATCTTTTCAGTAATTTTGCTGGTATTTCTGAGTGCCATTCATTCCAGGCCATGTCTCTCTCTATCTGATTGACAAGGATCAAGCAAAGAAACTTAAATAAGTAACAGGAAAAAGATGTAGAAAAGCCATGTCTTAGCAAAAGTAGTTTTGTTTGAAGAAGAGAAGAACCTGTTTTTTATCTTCAGTTATTAGTATGAATCTCTACATCATTAGTAATTAGGCAGTATGGTTTTCCTCTAAATTACCTCACAGTGGGCAGTCAACCCAATAACTGCCCATTTCACACCAGAGATGCAGAGACATCCAGTTCCTTAACCAGACAAAAGGTTTCTTGAACCTGTGCTCGTCTCTTTATCCCATGGACCTGGCTGGATCCTGTGAAGTGCAGCTAATTTGAATGCAGCATATGCCAAAAGCAGATAGCAAACATGAAGCAAATCCACTATTGAGTAGTACATGCTCAAGTGAGGGAAATGCCCAGTGGAAACTCCCATCTGAGCTGGCTTGGTGACTGATTTTAGTTGTTCAGTTCTCTGCTAGCTCTCTATGAAACACTTTTCTGGCAGCTGTCTCGCTAAACACAGACAGGTAAATATATAGTGGGTCTTCCATCTGAATCCCAGCTTCCCACTTAAGCTGGGCCTAACTGACAGCTGTATTCAACACTGCTATATGTTGAATACATGTAGCCAATAAAGCTGAGTTTTATGTGCTGGAAGCAATGACTCTTACAGCAAATCTATCAAGTCTTAATGGATTCAAAAAGAAAAGAAGAAAAAAACCAGAGAGTATTAAAAGTTCCATTTGTACTTGGAATCATTTTATAATTGTGCAACCCAGAATGAAACATTTATTCAAAATAACTGGCTAGATTGAACTATTATGTAGATAGTTCAAAGTTGCTGCAGCTAAAACCAGGATAAATTAAGCTGAATGTGCCCTGGTAAATGCTCTGGAACATAAATTTAAGTAAGTGTTTTCTGTGAATACAAATTTTGCCCTCCAAGTGAATACAAGCTCAACTTTCAATATATCATGTGTCTATTCAATGCCATATTATGTAAGTACTGCTAGTCATAATGTTATATTTTGTCTGCTTTGTAGGCAATTGCTTAGAGGGTGCTCAACAAAATTAATTTGGGAAAAATTCAGAAAGCAGAAAGACAGTGGGTTATGCTGTCCACTTCTTAAATGCCTAAGCAGACAATAGAGCACAGAAGTGGTTACACAAATTTTGTTAGTTACAGTGCATAATATTTCAGCTAATTATCTTAGTCTATTTTGTAAAATCAAACTCAATGTAGTAAAAGATTGAAAATAGTCATAAATGAATTTTTAAATATATAAATCAAAGCCAATAGAATTCATATGCTTGCTTTTCTTAGTTAATTCTAATTTCTACAAATGTTCTCACTGTTTTATAGGATTTAATCTGTGGCTCTGAGGATGCCACACAGGAACTTATATTTTAAGGAACCGTTTAAATGTAATAACTACCTGAAAATGTTTCTAAACTCAGGAACCTTCTTTTAAAAGACATAGTGGTGTATTCTCCTTGCTAGAATTTTCTGCCTGCAAAATTTCCTTCATTAGTTACTGTTGGAAACTGAGAGAAAAAAGTGCTATATTTTGAGTGACTAATTGTATAATGACATATCTGCAAAAACTGAAGCTATGTAGAACCTATTGAACAACTAAGTAACTGAAATATCTGGAAATTAATTTAATTTAAATAAATGAAGTCACATTTTAATAAACTAATCTATGGGTGAAATATTTTAATTAAACCTGTAGCCACTGACATTAGGTATCTGGTCTAAATCAGTTGTCCAAGTCCTTTACTATTTCACAAAAAGCTAGGCATCTCCAGAGACAATGCGGATAAATCTGTCATTAGAAACACTTATCTCCCTTTGCTTACTGTGTAGGAGAAGCCTGAATTTAGCCTTAACATCCAACCTTTAGATTACAAATACTAGATTATCTGAGGCCCATTAAATGCTTTCAAAGGAGGCTACTCATAGACTGAGGTAAGAGTCAATCTTGGAAGGTAGTTACAGTTCCCCTTCCCGTTAAAACCCTTACCTTTCATGTTTGATGGACAATTAGATGGATGATATTCTTGTGTTGCAAGATAAGAATTGTTGATTAGCACTAATACAATTCGTGGAGACCATAATTCTTTCATAAGTGAATTCTGTAAGAACTTTACATAACAATTCATTAATGGTGCTAAAACTGCAGGCCCAAGAGCTCATTATGTAAAATCCAGTGTACATGAAAAAGAAATGAGGCAAATGGCCATTTGTTGTGAAATCTACCAAAACATCTTGCAGCAAAATAAACAGGGAAAAATTACAAGGCCTGTTATAAAAGTAATATAAACAAAGCACAGAAAATAAAAACCAGAACTTTGCTACCCATTTTCATTCTCTTGTGCTGAAAAAAGTTTGAGAGATACAATTAAAAAGTCTGGCACTAAATCAAAAATGTGAGTAAAAATAATAATTAAAAAGTTCCTTAAAGAGATAAACTGATTCCAGTTTACACTGAATCAAGTGTATTGAGAATTATATTAACAGTTATAAGTTAATTTTTCATGGATGTCATGCCAGTAGTTTATATGTCTAAAGAAACAGGGACTGCCGCTGAGTTTCTGAGCTATTGCAGATTCTGTTAAATTTTTTTTGCCATTGGAATTTTCATTAATTTAATGAAACTAGAGGATTAAAAAGACACTTTCCTGAAATGAACAACAGCTATAACATGGCAGAAAGGAAAAATTCAAAACAGTAAAAAATTAGTTTGAATTTTTGTATCCTGCAGAAGTCTCTTGCTTGTGTCCTGTATAAATTTAGAAAATAATTGCTGAAGAGTTTGCTTTAGAGAGTTTGCAAAACAAATGCATTTTAGTTTGTACACTATTATGTTTTTGTAATAAGTGCTATATTAAAAGACGAGACTTTAAAGCTTACATATAGTTCAGCATACATACAGCATCGTTAGGCTAGGGGTAAGGACAATTTTATTTGCCTTTGATTTTGAAATAGAATATGTGTGACTGATCAGATGTCCTCATACTAGTTCTCATAAATTACTGATTAATTACTGAAATATGCACTTCCACATTTGACTAATTATTTATGTGAGATTTCATCTCTGAAAGAACTTTCATGCTTTACACGCAGCCTCATGTGGGGATATGCTCTCTATAAACATCAACCAGCTAATATATTATGGAGATCCAAATGCTTCTTGTTTATTTTATGGCTAAAGATAAAAAAAATCTTTAGAGTAATTAAGCTGTTGTAGCAGTAAAACTGTTGTATATTGGGCTTTCTGTTGCCTTTTTTTTTTATATCTGCTATGTGTGTTTGGGCCCAAGTGTCTGTTTTCCGCCATGTAAGTTTTTTGGGAAGAGGGTTCACTTGATTTCTCTGCAGAGAATCTGAGACAATAGGTGTTAGCAGATCCTATCCATCTGATTGATTCTAGGCAGCATGGTAATAACAATGGATGGGGAAATAATTAGCTTCTTCAGAGTTTGGAGCTAGTTTTTTCTATTATTGCTATGGTAATATCAGAGTATTTCACATTAGGTGCAACACAAGATGTGTAGTTATACTAGGGCAAACGAAAGGTTCACACAGCTCAGTCATCTTCAGTCATGAGCAGAAGTAGATACTTAGGGGAAGCACAGAATAAAAGTTGTGTAAACTACAATGGTTCTGAGTATTCTTTCAGAGACTCCTGCCCATAAGTCCCTGAACGAACTGTTTCTCTGTATCTAAGAATCCTCCAAAGGTTTCTATGCAATGAACATGACCATTGTCCAGCTAAAAGCATGTACACTTTTGGTGTTATAAACTCTTTGGCAGTGTGTTCCACAGTTTAGAAATGTGAAGTCATTAAAATTATGTGATATCTCTCCTACCTGAATTAACATTAGGTGTTTGTCATTGTAATACACGGTTGTCAATGTGTTGGACAAGGTGCTTATTCACATACTTGTAGCTTGGCACATATTTCTGTTCCCTTTGATATGCCATCATTTAAACAACGTATCACATCAAGATTCTGTCCTTGGCACTTGCATTGCTGCTTTCAAAGCAAAATAAAAAATACAACTGACAGCATTCTGCAGCTATAATGGCTTAGTTGTAAACTGCCTTCTGTTACCTAGAATATGAAAGAGGCAACAGAAAAAGTTTGTTCCATCCCCAAAACAGTTCCTAACAGGATCTCACAAGATCTGTCATCTTGATAGAGATGCTATGATGCATTATAAGGACAGCTAAAAACAATCTCTATGGACTTTCACTGAAATTTTTCCATCATTCTTTCATTTCCTAATGACATCATAAAGACAATATTAAAATGTTTACTCTCTTCTGAAATGGCTGTTTTGGCATCACAAAACAGATTTGGACACAGAAATGTCACAGAAAATCCACAAAAAATGTGTAACCAGCCACTGAACATGATGCCAACATTTCATACTCAAATTGTCTTCAAGATTCCATGTATTTCTTTTTAAGAAAAATTTCACGGGGATAATGAATGGGTTTTTCCCATATTCAATTTCCTCTTGTTTTCCTGAAATGTACAATTTGTTCCTCTCCTTTAAAACTGACCAAGTATTCAGATCACAGGTATCAAACAAACCATTTACACTAGTTCACAGAAGGTGTTCAGCTTTGCCAGAGTTCTTGACTTTAGAATTGCTTGGCAGTCAATGTGGTCCTTGTTCATACAGGGACCTTCAGTGAGCCTGTGTCAGCTTCTACCAAATTACTGGTACCAATGGGTGATCATAGCTGATCCCAAATGGCATCACTTCTAGTGAAGGCCTTTGTGTAGAAGGTTATGAAGACAGAAATGGACTTTCTAAATTTGAGGAAATGGTGAAGTTGCTGCAGCAGAGCGGATGACTCCTGCTTTCTCTGTGTGGATGTGGAATGCATGAGTAGGCCTTCAGTCTGTAGGTGTCCAGATTATTATCTTCTCTTTGGTATTGCCAAGATTATTTAAATAGGCTGAAAAAATATGTGTTGGTGGGAGTTTTTCCTTCACTCCTCTCACTCATGGAGTAAGAATTCCTGATGTAACCAAGTGCTCTCCCACATGCACTGACAGCCACCTACTCAAGGCTGATATTGAACTGAAAAGAAGAGAACAAGCACAACAAAAAATAGAAAGCATTCCTCCAGAAAAAAAAGTGAAATATTGCATCTCTGAAAAGGGGGAGCACAAGCCCTTAACCTGAAACAAATTTTCATGTTCGGTAAGCCCTTGCGTGGCTTGCTTTCAGGGATGAATCTTATCCATGCACTGGCGTAGCCCTTTAAAACACAGAAATTAAACTTTAGGCATACACCTGTACCAGGCTGACTACACGCTTTCTATCTCCATCCTACTTTCTTGTTGTCACCTCACACTCCATTTGCACTAACCACTGTGAGCAATTATTGACAAAGATGCGGTTCTTTGTTGCTGGAACAGAAACTGCTGCTCTTTCTACGATTTTGAGGCCAAAAGACAAGTTATGCTCAGCCATAAAATAAGCTTTCCTGCATCCATTTACTGTTCTTTGTGTAGGGCTATGTAAGATTATCTGGTAGGCATAGGTACTAACACTTTGAACTAAAGGAATTAAAATGTGAGATGAAGACCAAGTAAATGAAAGAGACAACAGATATACAGAAAGTTGTCTTCTACTTATTAAATATTTCTCAAGAATACTTTAAAAAGAATACTTTTTCCCCCTTTTTTTGTATCTCAGGGTATTATTTGGAGTATGCAAATGTGCTGTGTTCCACAAATCAAACCTGGCAACTCATAATGACACCCTGCTGTATATGATTTGATATTCATAGACAATCATTGCCACTGACAAAAGCGTGCGTGTGGGAGAAGTGTCTATCATTCTGCTATACAAATTAATCAATAAAAAAGGGTATATGAGAGTGCTATGAATAGAAGTAGATATCAGTAGATTTTTTTCCTTGAGAAGATAGATAATTCATTTTTCATTTTTTACTCCATGTATCCAACTTGAACATTTTCTTCAATGTGTAGCTTAAGCCTTGATTTTTTTGAGTTTTCTTGCCCCTCCCTTTTTTATAAATCAGACTATTTAAATATGGAAATATATACTATTTGCAGAGTATTTTATAATATCTTAATAATTTGCCAACTAAGTTTCTTAAAATGTGTTCTCAAATTAAGTAAAAGGTCTATAGAGAGATTTATAATTGTTTTCTGATAAGGTTTCCATTTGAAGGTATCAGATTAGATGAATTTTACTTCTTGAAAGTTATGTTGTGATGTTATGGGATCCTTTTGTCTCCTCCAAAGAGTAGTCTAGATGGGCAGTGCTTCCTCTCACCATATTGAACTATGTGTTTCATGGGTCTTAGGAAAGCTTTTGTTTCTCAAACAGGAAAATTAACAGTGAACAACTTTTCAGATATACTCAGTGGTCCCAAGGTACAACGCATTAAAGAAATTTTGTTTTCTTCTTTGTTATAAATTTGGAAGTTCAACTTATCTCATGTTCCTCTAACTCTTCATATTTTGTAAAGCCTTTTGTGTGGTTTTTAACACTCTTTGGGTGATCTGTGGGTAAATATGTCATGTATCCATAAGCTGACATACACTTTGGATGACATGCATTAGAATATTTTCCCAAATCTTTAAAAACTGTGTAGAAGGTAGACACTGGTCTGGAGGTGAGGGAAGAAGGGACAGGAAGCATGGGAGAACTTCCAAGACACAAATAATTGTAAGGAAGTCAACCATTTACAATAAGCTGTGTGGAGAACCATGTCCTCCTTCATGCCAAAACCTACCATGTTCTTTCTATTCAACACTCAGCTAAAAACTGTGTCCACTGTTCTGATTATAAGGCTAAGGAGGTATTCACTCACACACTCCAAGATCATTCTGTAAGTGGAAGCAATCAGCTTACTTACATAGATATTCTTTTTCCAGAACAGGAGATATGTATTCACATTTTCTTTGTTCAAAGGTATTCTGTGTGGTAAAAGTAAGCAGATTGTTTACTTTTATAAACTAGGCCATGGATCTTGTTATGAAGGCCCGTTCTATTAGCCAGCAGCTAATATCTTTTAACCCATTACATCCTTAAATATCAATATTAATCTTTCAATATTTTTTTTCTGAAATAAGGCTAGACTATAATCTGTTCTCTTTAGCCTCTGCCTTCTGTCAGTACTGGAGCTTTGCTTTCTTCAAAAAGTAATGGATAAAGACAGTTTCCTGTGCATAATTAGTTTAGGAAAAAACCTAGTATAAAAATTAAAATACCTATACGAATTTGGCTTTCAACTTGTTCCAATCTGCTGCTGTACTATGTTCAGATTTTAGTCTCAACACAAAAAATATATTAAATTTCCATTCTCTGAGGATGATGTTCTATATGGACAGTCATGTGTTTTTAATGAGGCTAAGGTAGTGGTTTGCAAAATATTAAAATTTCTTGCTTTTGAGCTTTTCTGGGGTGGCTTTTTATTATATGGCTGTAAGCATGTGTTATCCATTCAGAAATATTTATCTGTTGTTCTTTTTCATGTCAAATTCACAAGGTCTATTAACAAGGTATTACCAATTTTTTTTTCTTAATCTTTCTAACTAGAAGCCTGCTGGCTGCATTGCATAAACAAGAACATTATGAAAAGGGTACTTTAACATTACCACTGCACTGCATTACAACTCTGACAGAACTTCAAACCATTTTTCATAATCATGTTGTTTCTCAGTGTTTTAATTCAAGCATTGGAAGAGCTTTGCACTATTCCACCTTAGGATACACCACCTTTTGATTTTTGCAGTGTGGGGTTTGGGGGATGGTTTGTTGTACTTTTTTATGGTAGTTAGGTTTTTTGTGAAATGCTTGCCTTCATCTTTACAAGATACTCATAATTGTAAACTCAAAAAAGCATGTGAAAATTATAAGACTAAGCAAATGTACTTCCAGTTTAGATTATTTTTTTTTTAAAGAAACTGACGTGGACCAATTGAATTTATTTGCAGACATAAACTACTAGGAAATGCAATTCTCCTTGCTCTGATGAGCCACTTCAGGCAAATTATTCCTAGATCTCTGGCCTAGAAGTTTGCCCACATACTATTTTTTATTCCTCATATTACTTCCATTTACCAGTCCTTACTTTACCCTGAGTACTTCAGAGTGAAAAAATCTTTACAGCTAGCCATATCTAAAAAGTTAGATGAAATTCTTTTATTTTAGTATTATGACTATAATCACTACAGCTGTGATTATTTACATTTGGATTCAGGAAGGAGATCTCCCAATTGATAGTTCTTAAAAACATAGACAATCTATTGTATTCTAATTAAATTGCTACACTAACTGTTCATTGGGGCAATTTTTGTAAGCAAAGACTGGAATATGCTAGAAAGAGCATGCTAAAACTACCCTCCACTTTTTCCTGGTCTAAAAATGTGGAAAGCAGTGTAGGTTGTGCTGTTTTAACACTAGAAGAGAATTATAAATAGGTGTTACTGCAATAATCACTCTAGAGCTACCAGCTATAAATCTAGCCATTTAAAAAAAACTATGAAATATAAGGCAACCCCTCATTAAAAAAGGGGGAATACATTTGGTGCAAAGAAGAGAACAAAGACACAAAGTCATAATGATTTCATGTCTAGCTGCCAGGTACATTGTTTAAAAGTAGAGGTTCACGTACCATAAGAGTTAATTCTGTTGGCTCAGAGACATTTAACATATGCAGAAAATCCAGGCCATTCCTGTTGAATTCAACAAGTACTGAATTTCACACATCACAGTGTAGCAGTGCTCGTTAGCATATAATAGGAACTAAATTTGGAATATGCAAATGTGTAAAGACAAGAAGTGGCTTAATGAGGATGAAGATCCTTGCTGTCACTCTTTTTAGGTAAGTATTGAAACACTGAGAAAAGAATCACCAAATTCTTTTGGTTTTGTAAGGATGGCTTTTATAAGAGTCAAATCTATGTCCCAAAGTAGTCAATACTGCTCAGGCAAATGTAATGGGTCCTGTTAGTTTGTGTTTGTAAAGCAATGACTCTTTCAAAAACAAATGTGGTAGATAATACAATGTGGATGCTACACAGAAAACTAAAGGAAAGTAAAATGATTTTGCTGTATAAGTAATAACATCGAAATGAGAATTTTTTAAAATTCTCTTTCAATGAAGCACAAATTTGATTCTGAGAAACAACAATTAGATTGAGCACTGCTAAATATGGATTAATTCCAGTAACATTCCAATGCTGATGTAGGCTGCAAAGTAGAGCACAGTTAGTGAACTGTAACAAAAAAAAAATTGACTGCTGAATATGGTTTTAGTGCACTTTCAAAATAACTTTTCTATTATGTTCTGGTTCTTACACCACACCCTTCATTCTCATTAATCATTCAATCTGTCAACATATTAGTCCTCTAGATACTTCTTTTCAATCTAAATAACTAAAATTCACAAAAAGGACTCATTTATTCAGGGACTCCTATACAGATATTACACGCTTTGTTGTGGATATGAATAAATGACATGGAAAGAAATAAATACCAGGCAAAATGGAAAGCACTGGAGTGAGTTTTTGCAAGGGAGAAAGACAGTAGGATTTAAAAATAACAGCACATAGGGATTGTTTTCTGCCTAGACAAAACATGCGTTGGGTGAGATAACATTTTCTCACGGTTTCCTCCTAGTTGTGCCACTGAGAGCAATTGGAATAAGAAGTGCTTCTTTTGAAATCCATAACATGAGATTTTCTTCCTACTAAGGGCTTCTTCTGTCCTACATATAAACAAGTAATGTTTAAAACAGTGGATATCAGCAATCCTGTAAAATTGCATTTATTTTCAGTAAATTCAATGCTTAATTCTTCTGTGAGTTTACTATTGTGAACAAAACAGCTCAAGGTGTTTCAGTGTGTGACTTCTATGTATTTCCTTGATGAAATTACACCTTTCAAACTTGTATCTACATCACAGAACTAATTTCTAGTAATTTCTTAGAAGAAACAACTATGTTTCTAGGCACCTGGAAAGAAAAAATAGTCAAAGCTATTATTGTTTTAGCCAAGGCCTTGCAAAATGACTCATTCTTCTGTAAATTTTAAATTTATTTTTATAATTTTAATTTCTGCAAACCCAAACTGACATTCTCAGATCACACCTAATAGTCCAAGCATGGCATGGAAAGAAAGAGGAAAGATCAGAGGTTTCATGGCTAGGTGCAGACAGCTGCACACACACGGTTTTTGTGCAGTGGTCTAGATCTGCTGAATGGCATTATCATGGTGTTCACTGTAAGCTGGAATATCTATCCTCCTAGTAAGGCTGATTAGCTCAGGCTCAGCACCGCTCTGCTGCAGCAGGCTGCTCAAAGCTCAGCCACAGTGGACACATGCACGTAGTTTTACCAGACATACTTTTTGCCCAAGGCAACATGACCTAAACATTGCATTCCTAGAACTAGGATTTAATATTTCTGTTCTCTGGAAGGAAATCAGACATTTCTCTTCAGATAAGATTCCTGTAACTGTTATGTTTGGCTAAGAGAAAGAAAATGTCTTCTCCATCACTGGAATTCAAACGATGTCACATATCAGCTACTTAAAAACTGCATAACTAAATGATAGGCAGTGCAATTTGTGTTCAGCTGTAACAGGTTTTTTGAATCTTCAGCTGCACACACTGTCATTAAATTTCAGCATTCACATTTTAATCTTAATATTCCAGTATCTGAGCAAGTTTGTTGGAAAGAAGAGAACAATTTTGATTCAGTACTTAGACAGCCTCTGATCTGAGGAGTAGAAAATTATGCTGGAACTTCTCATGGAAAGGAAAGAGATTGTTTCTCCTGTGCTAAGAAAACATGATTATTGAGAGACATGGGAAAATGTACAATATAGGGAATTACTGTACTTGGCTAATTAAAAATTATATATACATTTAGCTAACTAAAGAGTGGTCTGAACTTTGAACTTCTAACTCATAGCTTTAGCTGAATCTCAATATAAAATGCAGTTCCCCCAGAAAAAAAATGCTCTTTTTTTAAGGAGCATATGGCAGGTTCTAGGCACAATGAAACCAGCACTTGGTGAAATTCAGTGGGAACATCTGTTCAAAGAACCTACTTGGAAATTAGCCCAGACATTTGGACAAACCTCAGTTCAGTGTCCAGCTGCTAAGGTGCCAAATACTGTAGGAGAAAAAAGGCAGGAGAGAGAAGCAAAGCAAATCTGGATAACACATTTCACATAGCATTGGACTCCCAGGTCTACAAAGAAGTGGCATTACTTACTAGGGAAGGTAAACACTTATAAATGCAGGGAACAGAATCAAGGATCTAAGCTTAAAAGAATTGGTTTTCCATGTAGCTAGAATCTTTCTGACTTAGAAATAATCAAGACAACAAAACCATAAAATGTTATTATATAATATGAACTGTATGAGCTTCGATATACAAAATTGAAAATACCACATTTTGTAGCAATTGCCAAATTGTGTCAAAAGTTATGTCAGCCCGTATTTCAGATTATAGGTAACAAGTAAAGCAGAATTTCTGGCGTCATACACACAGATAGGATGCATATGCAAATGTTATGATGAAAATAGATTTGAATACTGTATGAAAATAATTTGCAATGCAACTAAGAACTTTTGCTTTCAATATGAAATTTCTCAAGCATTCTTCATGAGTAAGGCAGAGAAGGTGGTGATGGAGGAGGATGTAAAATAAAACTGTCGATAAGGATTGTTTAGTCACCAGGCTACTGTGCTACACTATAACTAAGGAGAAGAGAGTTATACACGCAGGATGCTTTAATTAAAATCTGTATGTTCATAGCAGGGTGGGTTACTAATTTAGGTCAAGCTGGTATAAAGTGAATCACGATTAGGTTTTTACCAAGCTCCAGGTTCATCTGCTGACTTTTTAAGGCATTATCTGCCTGAAAAATCATGAGCTGGCCTTTTTGTTGACTTCGGTTAAAGTTGATTTGATATGGTGTTTTACTGTTTCCTGCACATGAAAACTGTGGTGTATGATATTTTAAATAGTTCTCTTCTGCTTCCCAACAATACTTAATATAAAAAGATTCAGTGAGGAAAAGGTAAATGATTCCTCAACAAATCTGCCTTATCCAAAAACCACTTCTCCATTTCCATTTACTACACAGGAGTCCTTATCCACATTACCCCATTCACTCACAGCCATTACTTGGAAGCTCCAGCCAAAAGACCCCATGGAAAAGCTAAACCACTTTGAGCACCATCCTTTAACTCAAGGAGGCATGACTGCCCTGCTTTTAAGCCTGCAGACTTAGGAAATGGGTTCTCTCTGCTCAGCTGTCTCGACATTTTGTGATCTCGCAATCAGGAGGAATCCTGGAAGGGTGGGAGTCTGGATTTTGATTATTTGACTTTTTTTTTTTTTTTTAAGGTTTTGCACTATCCTCTCTCCTCACCTGAATCTCTCGGTCTGTCTCTGGGAGGTTGACCACCCCTTGCATATTATGCTGCTTCTTAAGGCCCCGTTGGACTTTTCAGACCAGCTAATTGTTTCTTGGACATCATGTATGGGAAAAGGCCTAACAATAAAAAAGCATAGTTAAAACCACTCAGTAGATTTTAATTTATACATGCTGCTATTTTGGGATCCAGATTTGATAAAAGCCAAAATACAAGTATTGTTTATTTTCTTTTCCTTTTCACGGGGCCAAAGAACAACAAAATTATAATCCCTTAGGTGTAAAAATAATATGCTCTGGTATTATAACACTGACAGCTCCCATTTGTGATTAAGCCTCCCTTCTAGCAAACCATACCAACACATACTCTGAATCACCCTGAAGAATATAAAGTTAAAATAAGCTCGTACCAATTAAACAGATGGCTAAAACTGGTTTTAGTTAAATCAAGCAGTTGAAGAGGAAAGAGCAGCAGTTCAAAGGTCTATGTTAGATAAAACTGCATCCATTTCTACATAATAAATATTTTGGATCTCCTTAATCAGGATGATCATAAGAAGTAAATATTGTATTGTGGCCAGATGCTGACAGACCTTGCCCTACTGTATTTCAAGCCATGCAGATGTGATCCAGCTCAAATCCTGAATTTGAATAGACACAGCATCATATCACTGGGCCTGAGCCAGACAAAGTGCCCTTCTTCAGCACACTTGAATCTGATCATGTCTTTTGAAGTAAACATGTCTAGACTAATTCTTTGGTGCTATGTACAGAGATTACAGGAAACTGAGCCTAGTGCTGGTTCAAATGACCCTTGGAAACACAATGACTAACAGCACAAAGTTATCTTATTTTGCCTGCTGTTGCCCAGATCTTATGAAACACATTGAAATTTTTCATGGTTTCCATCTGAAAACATTAAAATACCCTCTTGAGTACGCAAAACTCAGCCAAGAATGTCCCCAAAACTGAACAGACCTCAAGAAACACGTTTGCAAACCCGCACAAACATCTGGATTGTAACAAAAGACAAATCTAGCAAATGTAGCCAAATGCCAACTTTTGTTAAAGACATTTCTTGTAATTGTAAACAGAGTTGCTCATTTGATAGACAGCATCTGTTGCATTTTCATGGACTTTGAAAATAAGTTCCCCACTTCCTGGTTGGTTTCACAACTTGATGGCAACCTTCCTTTGCTCTTTATTCTCATTGTCTTGCCCTATTTGTATACACAAGATCAGTCTGTTAAAAATTCAGAAAAACAATCTCCTGGGGCATCCAGCAGCAGTCCATTTTGACTTGTATTTGTTTCCCAATTAAGCCTGTAATCCTATGAAAGAATGATTCTAATATAATTAATCAGAACGGCATGCATTCAATTCACGGCTGTGGACAAATGGCAGCACAATTGTGTTAAAGATCTTTCACTGAGCAGCTAGGTCTGGCTACAGTTGCAGAACTTGTACAATGTTAAAGATGGTGGAGAAGGAGATGGGGTTTTGGGGAGAAAGCTTTATAAAATATAAAACTGCAGATTGTCTGCTCACTATTAGCAGTACTCTGGGCTGGCACCCAAAACCTGAGAAATGTTTTCAATCACTGTCAGAACCATTATGGAGAATTGTAAGCAGCTGATAAAGGCCTTTTGATCTATTTCTTCCAAGCCTCCTATTAACTGTCTTTTGTCCTTCAGCATTTATAATTGGAATGTGTAAATCCAATGCATTTTAAAGATTAACCATCCTAGAGAGAAAGAAAAAATAGTTTTAAAACATTTCTCATACTCTTCCAAAACACAGCGGAAAGGCATCATAGAATGGAGTCAGAATTATTTAGGTTGGAAAAGAAAATCATTGAGTCTAACAGTTAACCTAGTGCTGCCAAGTCCAACCTTATCTCTAAGAACCACATCTTCAGGTCTTATTCCTCTGGGAACAGTGGCTCAACCACTTCCCTAGACAGCCTGGTCTGAAGCTTGACAACCCTTTCAGCAAAGAAAATTTATAAATCCAATCTAAATCTAATATCCAATCTAAAATTTTTCTGGCCCAACTTGAGGCCATTTCTTCTTGTCCTATCACTTGCCATTCTCTCGATTTGTTCCAGGGGACCAGAACTGAATAAAGGATTCAAAGTGTGACCTCACCAGTGCTGTATGCAGGGGGACAATCACTTCTGTGATCCTGCTGGCCACACTAGTGTTGATCCAAACTAGGATGCTGGTGGCCTTCTTGGCCACCTGGGCACACTGCCAGCTTGTGCTAGCTAAGCCAGCTGTCACCAAAAGATGTACTAGAGATCTTGACTGCTCTGTTCTGCTTCCTTGTGCTGTAGCAGCACATTTTGCAATCTTTCAAATTGCCAGGTGCATGAATGCAAGACAAAAATATTATTTTTGTGCTGTGCATGTTAAATGGAGAAAGATACTTCTCTTTAATAATCCAAAGCCTAGTTAAATTGGATTATTAAAGCCTAGTTAAGTCTATACAACAAGACTTCTAATAGTGCACATTATCTATCCCACCAATGCAAGCCCCAGCGAGAACACATTCTGTATGATGGAAGGAAGCAGACCCATTCCATGCACATGTAATTTGTTCACCAATATCTTTGCATCTTATTCTTCAAATTCAAGTTCTGTTTTCACAAACAATTTGTTTTGAAGAAAGAACAAGTCCAGCTCCTGAAAGTAATGCATCACTGAGGTGATGGCAACACCACCACTTGCAATTGCAAGTGAAGTGAAGAAGCATCACTGCAACCCTAACTTGAAAGCTGCTTTTACTGCTCTAGTTTATGAAGGACATATTCTAGACAACAGACTGACACTGTTTTCTTCTTATTTGGGTCATTGTGCATAACCCAGGATTATATATTACATGTATTATATATTATGTGTAGTATGTGGAAATCTTAATTATATTATATTGCATGCATCGACATCAGAAGGCTCTTCTAAGGAGAGAAGAAACTCTCTCAGCAACTCTTCTAAGGAGAGTAGAAAATACATTAGCAGATTGTGCAGGTTGGAAATAGATTTACTGTTTTTCTTCTGCCCCCAGTGTTTACCCCAGGATGATTCACGACCTGCTTTCATTTTTTTGAATACTACTTTTGCAGTGACATTACATTATCTGTTCCAGGTATCCTGTTTGTGTGACCTGAATTTGCACTTAATGCAAGAGAATTTCAAACTACTCTGGAAAAATATGTAGAACTGGCTGAAATGATCAAAACTGATCAAAATCAAAATAGTGATTCTGAATACTTTATAGAATCATAGAACACCATGTTGGAAGGGCACTTCGAGGGTTGTCTGGTTCCATATTTCTTGGAAAAGGCACTGTCTAGAAAAGTTTGTACAGATAGGCTTTAAAGAAGTTTGACTTTCAAAGAGCAGATCCTTCTTAATGTGAGATTAGTACTTTAGGAGTCTATAGTTAATTCAAATGACAAAGCAAGATGGAAAAATTTGAAATCTGTTCCAAAAAATCATGAAAAGAGCAACATTTTCCTTACTTTCTTCTATTAAAGATAATTAGATTGTTAAAAATAGGTGTAAGTAGGTAGCTATTGAAGAGATACATCACTGGTATCAGTAACATTTCTCAATTTTAAGCTTAAAGTGATGATCTCAAGGATGTGTCTCCAAGGCTCAGACTGAACAGCTACTCAGGGCTTGGTACTTGCCTGAGAATCAAGGCAAGCTGCTTGTTTAACATTTCTAAGCATTACTAAGGATTTCTGCTCATTTGAATTATGGACAGCTATCTGTTAGAAACTGATAGCAGGTATCTTTGGCAAGAAATGATTTTCAGTGACTGCCAAAATAGATAAAGGAAGCAAGAAGTTGTGCCAGAATTTTCAAAATGGACCTTTTGAAAATAGAGGCAAATTCCTTATTTGCCAAATATATTTAATATCCAGCAGTTTCCATTAAAAAACCAATTTTTCTACCCCTGTGTCTGAACATTCACTGATAACTGATATATCCAAATACCATGATTAAGGTGCCTGAGCTGCTTTCAGTCTAGTAGCATATTTGATGTGACTAGCACATTTATATATGGATATTTACTTCCATCCTGGAAAAGTCAGCCCATGAACATAGTCTAAAGAGGTCATTTAAATGGTTCCTGATGGATGAGCTCTCCTGTATAACACTCAGATCCTGAATGCAGAATGAGAGCATGCATAGGAATTTTACAGCTAATATATTGATAGGGTATATAATTTGTTTATCTACGTTTCTAAGTGACTTAGTCCTATCAGAATGAAATTATTGAAATTGATAGAAACATTTACATAAGACCTGTCTGTCATAAAATATTTTGAGACTTGCTAAATTAACCCATAAAATCTTTAAAGATTGTACAAAAAAGGAATGCATTTTGTATACAAGAACTTTGAAAACTGCATGCATTACATGTACCACTTTTTTCTTGTGGAAAATGGTCTAATAACAAAAATAATAATTTGAACTCTCTCTGCTTAGAAACAGAAGACAGTAAAAAGTCTTCACACATTTTATCAGTCCTAGCTAAAGAAGTTTATTTGCAGAGGTAAAGCTGAATCCACATGACAAGCTTGCAGAGGACATTTGTGCTTCATACAGTGTGCTAAACCACTGTCTCAGTTTAACTGGACACACATTAATTCCTGCTTTCTTTTCAAGTGGCACTGCCAAGAGAAAACACCATTTATATCTGTCACACCACTTGTCTCTTCATCAGCTTAGTCCTGCCTTCTTGCCGTGCGTTGCTTTGCCGATTTAGTGATGGAGGGAGAGAAGGAAGGAATCTCTGCTGATGATGAAACTGCTCATAGAAGCTTCTTCTGCTGGTGGACAGTATGTCCACCTGCAATGCCTTTTCATTTCAAACCCAAATCAAAACACAGAATTAAAAGGAAACATATTTCTCTCACTGTCATTAAATTTAGAGTAGCAAAGGGACTACTTAATAAGCTGATGTATAAACAATACACAGATTTTAAATATCTAAAGAGACATTTAGAGTTTTTTTTTTCCTTCTAATTAAATTTAAAGGTTTTAATTTCCTTTAAAATATATCTGTAGAAGGCCTGTTAACATGTGTTCAGATTTTAAAGTATTTCAAAGAAATCATTTGGAGTTAGCAGTACTCTGAAAATATTATGAAGAAATAAAATTTTCCAGAAAGAAAGAGAATTTCCGAAATAAATATCAAGTTAATCTGCTGATTAGTTGGATATTCATGTTCTGTCTGACCTTTCTCAGTTTCTCTCTTTCAACTGTGGTTTGAGAGCAATGAAGAATATTATCAACAGATTATTTCTTTTCCTTATTGGGAAATATTGGGTCAGAAGCAGTAGAATAAATCAGAACAGAAGCCATAGAAGTCCTGCAATATGTGCTGGATTTTCAGTTGGGTTAAAGCATGTTGAGCCTCCAGATTGTAAACTGTTTGGGAAGGAATGTGTCTAGTATCTCCTACTCCTTTTTGGTTGTTAATATAACTTACAGAAGCCAAACTCATACAGGAGAAGTGACTTTACTCCATTACTCCATGGAGAAATAGTAAATGAATAATGTTTACAGGACTGAATTTATTTTTTTAAGTATTGTATATCTCTGAAAAATGAAATTGAAAGTTGAGAGAGTTAGGAGTGAAATCATGGTTCACCTTGACACATGGTAAAACCCATTAATTCCATTGCATCATCAGTTTAGTTATAATGCTTGCAATTAATAGACGTTACTTAGTGTCAGACACAGATGCTGTTGATGGTAATTTCTTGAATGGGAGAATACACAATTCATTGTAAAACTGCCTTCTGCACTATTCAGCACAGAGGCTTCAGCTGAGTGAGATAAAAAGTCCTTGTAGGGAGGTCTTGAACAATTTGTGTTTTATTGTGACAGTTACACACAGAGGAAAGGCTTAGATGCTGTGAGGGGCCTTGTTGAAACAAATGACTCACATAATACATCCTTTCCTCATGAGCATTTATGTCTATAGGAAACACAGCCTCACATCACAGATTTTCTGCAACATACACACAGTTGTGTATCAACAGGAGTAGATGGAAATGAGAAAAGAAGTATTATGTATTTCTTTCTGATAGCAGGTGATTTGATTAAGCTGGCTTTTGAAGACAAACTGCTTATCTGGTATATTGGACTTTTATTTTAATATTTTTGAGATTTATTTTTTAGCAGAGCCTACCTAATACAGCGTATCTGGAATCAATCACTTGCTTTCTTTTCTACATACATACTGGGCAAGTCAAATGAAATACCACCTGAACAAAGAACTGCAGGATTTAACTTAGCTAAAACTAAACCCACAGAAAGTTAATCAGAGTAAAAGTAACATTTCCTTACTATTTTCCAGTTTATCAGATAACCATGAAACTCTCAAAACAATCACTTTCTTTTCTCTGTCCTTTTGTTCATGTTTGTGTTTAATCATCTTCATTTTCCCTTAAATATGCTGTTTTCTTCCTCCAAATGTTTGACATCTAGTCTGTATTCTCTCATTCTCTATATTCCCATCTTCTTCCCAGCTTTTATGTGATGAATTCTGCTTTTCTTTCTGCATTACCATGATGTCTGATACTCTTTCTTTCCTCACTTATTTCTCTTTTATTACCTTAAATCTAATATGAATTTTTTTTGACATGTCTCTCACCAAGCTGGTAAAAGTCTCATCTCTGAGACTTGTACTCATGTCTTGATGCTACAGGTAAATACAGTGTTTAATGTTGTTTCCCTAAAAGGAAAATGTAGAAAACCACGTGATTTTCCGCAGACAAATTTATTCAAATAACTATTAAACTATCAGGAAATAAATTGTATACAGACTGGCTTGGTGCTTCTTAAGCTCGATATGATTCTTGATTTTCAATTAAATTCTTGATTTTTTATTGATTAGTTTTCCAAGAAAAATATATTTAACTCCCACTACATTTGTGTATATCATATCATAGCTATTTAAATGTTACTACTCTGTATGATTTTGCAAGCTTATACCAACAGTAAAGCTGGCATTACATCAGTAATGATTTGGTAAAGACTCTGGAGGCAGCTCAGTTATCCAAAGGCATGTAATGACAATTGTGGATGTGCCATGGTATCCTGCCAACATCCCACTTGTTGATTCAGAAAGCTGCAGGTCTCAGACCACCTAGGACACTCCAGGTAACATTATGAAACACTAATGTCTAGTTTAGGGAGCTGAATTTTACTCTGTGGCTTGGATATTAACTTGTATTAATGTTGTCTTAATTTGGAGCCGAATCTCCTCCTTAGTGTAACTTTCCACATTGTTTCAGTATTACAGTTTTCTCTGGTTCTGTTTCATATGGGACATAAAATAGGGATACTGGTGCTATCTGGCTACTAGTGACTACCTGGAGTTCAAAATTAGTTACTTTAACTTGTGCTATGTAGAAATTCCAGATTTCCTATTTAACATTTGCATTCATTATGGTTGAACTGGTAAAATAATTCAAAGTCTCTGGAAGGTAAAAGTAATGACTACATATTATACTCCAGATACATGTACATATGTGTGCATGCATCTAGCTTTTTAATCAAAGGGAATTAATGATTCAATGTGGATAGCTGAGTTGCTCTTTATAATTGAATGTTTTATTCAAAGTTGAGGGAATAATAATGTTGACGTTTTAAACTGCTACATATACATGAAAAATCTCAAGAATAATACTTGTCAAAGTAGTATATGGATTTATTCACCTCAATTCTTTACTCCCAGAAGAAGGCAGAGCTCAGGTAGAGTAAATCAGGACAGTGGCAGTGAGGAGGACCAAAGCAAGATTACACTATTTAAATGTGTAAGGGCATATAATATAAAAATACAGAGGTGACATCTGCAGTTACCTGTTGATGTTCACTAGGGCATGTCTACTTTCTGTTCCTCCACATAGCTGGTTCTCTGATGTCCTTGGTGAGAACACCATAGTTCTTACATTATCAGTTTATGTAGTTTCCTCAAATTTATAAATCCATGTCCTGCCCATAAACGAAACAGAAATGCACTAGAGTGTGCTGTCAGACTAAATGCAAAAATGCTTCTGTATTCTGTGGTCTAGGTGTGGCCAAAACAGCCTAAAGTCAACGGTCCCAAAGTGTCTCCTCTGCAGAATAATACATTTGGCACCTAACTTTATCTTATCTGATTATGGCATGTTTCATGCAGTTCCTGCCCAACACAGAGAGTGAATTTTTGCCTGGCTCATGACATGATTTATTTATTTTTCTGGTGCTATTTCTTGGTTAAGGCTTATTCATGAATCTTTTCAATGCATGGCAGTTCATATGAAGGGTCAAACAGGCTCGTCATAGAAGTCCACTGTCCTGAAAATGTGGTTTCAAAAAATCACAAATCAAATGCTGAAGACTTAATTAATGCCTGAATCCACAGGTAAAAAAACCAAAACAAAACAAAACAAAGCAAAACAAAACAAAACAAAAAACCCTAACCAAAGCAAAAAAAAAAAAAAAACCAAACAAAACAAAACAAAACAAAACAAAACAATTAATGAGAATTATTCTAAAAATTAGAAAGCTCTCATTGATTTCTTTTGGTTCAGAAGAGAGGATAAGCTCAGCTTCTCTTTGCTAGTGGGACACCCAATGTTCTTTGATCATGCTGCTAAAAAGACATGTGTGCTCTGTTTGCTGAAACTGGCTATTATTCAGCAGAACTGAGCCAAAAACCCTTAACTTCCCTACGAGTACTCCTCAGTCAAAGCTTTACCTCAGATCACTGGCAATGGATTTAAGGGGGAAAAAAATAAAAATGAAAAGATAGCATAAAATCACCACCAAATCTGCTGTCAGATTATTTTAAGAAGTCAGTTCCAGTCAGTTAAACTGACTCAAAAATATGCTGGTAAAAAAACAGTATAGTGGAAATGAACTTAGTGAACTCAAAAGAAAAACAATAGCATCAGACAATGTAGACTGCTTCCCTGAGCTTCCTGTCATACAGTTAGTCCCTAAATCCCAACAGAGCCAGTAAAGGCAAACAACATTTTATACAGCAAACACAGAAGTCTGGGTCTTTCCTGTTTTTCATAATGAGGTCACCTGAAAAATGAGCTAGATATATCTCAGGTATTTGTTTTCTGTTGTCTCCAGCAGCTGTTATGCAGAGAAAGGAAGAGTTTTCTTTCCT
Source organism: Molothrus ater (assembly GCF_012460135.2). Lineage (NCBI taxonomy): Eukaryota > Metazoa > Chordata > Aves > Passeriformes > Icteridae > Molothrus > Molothrus ater. The sequence continues at coordinate 19,396,492 of NC_050482.2, read as the reverse complement.
GTTATTTGGTTTTTTAACAGATCCTGTGCATGTCAACACTGAAGAAAGAAAGCAGGCATGAAAAAACAAGCATGGGCTATGCAAACAATTTCTCCTCATACAGGTCATTGATGCCATGAGTCAGAAGAGGAAAATGGAACTCAGGATGCCAGGCAAACATTAAAATTACTCACAAATGACTTGTAAATTACCCTGTTAAAGAGGTAATAACAAGTTTGTATGAGATGTTTGAATAGCAGAATATTATTCAGGAACTGCTTGCTATTGAGTGTTGAAACTACAATAACATAACCTCATGTATTGTTCAAAAGCAAAGAGAAGTCCCAACAAAGTTCTATATAATTCTTATAATGAAATAGTAAATTAAATAACAAATTCTCAAAGTATCATTTAGAAAAAGTTCTAATTCAGGCAAAATGTACACTGGGTAAATTTATACTTGACAGGCACTAGAATTTGTCAATCTTTCACTGAGAAAATATTCTCATTTCTATCTATGTGAGAGATATGTTGCTCAATTAACATTGATCCAGGCAGCATATAGTCACTTGAAATGGGATACATTATCCAGAACTATAAAGTGGCTGTTAAAATAGCCCAGTCATGATGGTGGTCCATAAAAAAATAGGAGAAAACAGCTACAGACCTAACATAAAACTTTAAAGAGGCAAAAGGGAAATCTAGTTATTAACACTTATCTTAACAGCAGCTTTGCACCAGTATAATCATTAAATTCAGTGTGGCTGCTTCTTTTGTTCATCCATGCAAGCTGGGGAAGAGCAGAGCCTACAGCATCTCCCTGAACAAGTTAGCACTCTGTGCAATAAAGATGAGTTCTTTTAATAGTTCCTAAAACTGGTCTTTGAGTATGTGAATTATCAGTGACTGTGTCCACCAATGTGTAGGTATGTAGCAAATGAAACTTTGTCTTTAAATGATGTGCATGACTTCACCTAGAACATAGTAAAGATTTTCAGAATATAAACTTCAATGCTGAAAAGTAAGTGTTGTGGTTTTCTATATTGGGAGCTTTTGGGGTGGGATTTGTGAATCAATAAACTTCTTCATGTAGCTGTTTATGAAAATGCCACCTGATATCAATAAAATATACACAGAGAGATTATTTTTATAAAGATCCAAGAAAGACACTTGCTTCTGCTTCTACAGACTAAAAGGAGAAAATATTGAAACAATTTCTATTTAATTTCATAGAGTCATTGTGTTTTTTGCCTTGCTGAAAAATGAGAAAACAAAACCCCAAAATGCATCAAAGGTGATCATATTCATTAAATTTTAAACTGCAGATATATGCAGACATTTACTGCCTGGTTGGATTCTGAAAGATTAACTTAGCATAGGAGCCACAAGTTCAGTTAAATGGCTACAGTGGCTAACATGTTGTTGATTTATTGCTCTCAGGGGACAAAAGGAATTGAAATTTGACAGACAGGATACACTGTATCCACTTACTGGAAGAACATTAATTCCCAGAAGTCAGAATGTATGCATTACAAGCAATGCATCTTTTCATTTTGTTTTGTTTTTCAAGCAGTATTCAGCTCAAAATAGCACAGACGATGCCTGAATGCCTAAGTAACTCTTATGTAGTGAACTGGTGCACAGGAAAAGGAAGTGTGTCTGTCCAAGAAGCACTTCAAGGAAGACTTGCAAGCATGCTTGATTTAATGCAACATACTTGCCAAATCTCTTGAGCTGTTAAGGAACACAAGTCAGTTTGTGCAGCATGCTTTTCTGGGAAAAAAGCATGCAAGATAAAGAATGTGTGAGTTATGGATATAAACTAGGTTACAAGTTGAGAGCATCTGTAAAATGTGATCCAAAAATGCTTAACATACCAACCTACCTTCTTGCCTACTGCATTTGACTCATCTAAATCTTGCAGTGTACTTGCCTATGAGGAAAAAACCACAGTGAAAATTCTGTTTAAACTTCTGATACTTACTTGTGTAACCAAGTTTTTCTTCCAGATGCATAAACACACATCCTTTAAAAGTAAATGTCTTTTAAAATATGCTCTAAACGTTTTAGTCGAAAGTTTTCTTGGCATAATGTACTGTAATGCCAAAAGGGAAGATATTTTTGGGACCAGATGCTTTTTTGACAGTATGATACTAGCTATTCTAAGCAAATTAGATTGGCTTTATTGTGATAGAATAGAATCTAATCAGAGTAGCATCTAATTAGATCCATGTCACCATTGGAAAACAGAGTGTGCTTACTCAGCTAAGCATATTCAGTATGCACACTCACAGGAAGTTTGTAGTAAAGACCAAAAGAGGTAACAATGCAAAATTCAAAGTCCTTTGAAGGCATTTCTGGTTGCTTTTGCAGCACTTTCTCGAAGACAGGTGATAAAACGTTTTAGAGAGCAGCTATCATTGACAGAAACCCAGAGCCCTTGGTTTTGTCCTCTCCAGTCTCGAGCAGGTTATTTAGGAGTTCAGTATCCCACCCCAGCACTCAGTGAGCCACCAACACAACCAATCAAACAATTGGATGTTTTCACTGAGAAGTCTTCAATCAATTTCCTTCAGCTACTTCATTTTTTCTTCTTTCACAGTTTATTAATGCCTGCAAAATACTTCATCTCTGTTTTGCCCTGAAGTTGGAGTATTTGCCCTAGATACACTTATTACTGGATTTTTTCCAGCTGTGGGATGCTGGGTTTAGACATCCTATTTCAGTTAAAAACAACTTACAGTCAGTGAGAGGGTAAAATATTCTGACTAGATAGTTACTGGTTTATTGGTGCCAACAGTGGTTTTCTAATTCCATTACTATAATTTCCAGTGAAAATTCTATTTACAGCACTCTATGTTTGGACTCCAGGTAAATGAAAGTTAGTAATTTAGTGCTGTGAATGTGCTTCACTATTCTAATCAACAACTTGTTATAGGCCTTCTTTCTTTCATTCTTTCTAGGAAAAAAAATATCCAAAGAAACAATTGCCACACATTTTTAAGAAAACAAATGAGAGGACTTCAAGTGTTATGCTACATATATCACATAAATTATCCTCTATTCTTAAAACAAACTGTGCCCTGCAATTTAAAGCCAACATGCAGTCACCTATTTTCCACTGCTGCTGAACTGGATTACCACCTGCCTTGACTCCATCCTTTGGAAGGCTGCCAGCATTGTTACAATTTAATGCTATATCCCACTGTGTCAGGAAAGACATGCCTCCCCAGTCTCGCTGTCAAACAAGTGCTTGTCAACATCCCTTAATTATTGCTATTATTAGGAATGAAGGTTGAATACATGTGCTTGGTGAATGGTAATTTCTATTGTCTGGTTTAGTTTTATTGGTTCAGTTGTGCTACTAAGAAATAAAGATTTAATTGAAAGATGATTTTAGAGTCAGGTCTCACAGTTTATATATCATTATTTGTAATGATTTTTGTGCAAGCTGTGTTAACATTTACATTTCAAAATACTGGTACAAGAGGGGAGAATACAGGTTCAGAAAAAACCTCCTTCTCTCAGTAAACAGAAAATAAATGTCAAATCTTCAGGACACTACACGGGCAAAGAAAGATAGAACTGACATTTTCCTCCCAGACAGGATGAAGACTATGAGAAAATTAGAAAGTGGACACATCTTGTACCCAGGTGAATGGTTACTTCTAGAAACTGTGGCCATGCGACTGAACATCAGAGGGTGATAGGTCAGAGAGGGCTTTTTTTGTTAGTGGTAATAAGTAAATTCTTGTATCGTTTTCTCAGATATGGTGAAGCTGCCCTCCAAAATACTGCTCATTTTCTATTTGTTTCCAGAATGTGGCTGGTATTTGAGCAACACAAAATTATCATTCTTGTTGTCACGACATATCACTAAGAATGTGCTGTAATCACCTCAGCATAAGGCAAGACACTGGCTCTAGAAGCAGGTATGATACCTGTGCTGACGTATTAGCTCAGCACAGAGCTGTTCAACTGCTTATTTCTTCCAGCCTCTCCTCTACCAGTGTAGCTCCTCTCTTTATGTAGTTCCACCTTCTCTCTTTCTGGCTCTGATGCACATTAGATGCCTTTTGTTTTCCTCTGCATTAACTTTCTCCTCCATTCATGAATTCAGCTGGCCTGTGGAGGGAACTGCAAGCCATGGCCAGTGCAGGAGAGAAGAAAAAGAGCTTAGCCAAGAAGGAGAAGGAGGAGGAGGAAAAACCTCCTAATAAATTCACCTAACCTGTATTTCTAACAAATTGTTTAACTTCAGACACATTCTCCAGAAGCACAGTTTAGGTCAAAATGAACTTCCCTGTTCATCTCCTGCTCTTCCCTTTCCTTAGTTCATTTCCTCATCACTACACCTTCCCTTGCATTATATTTTTGAGGCGGTACTGCTTGTGAACTCAAGGAAGTACCAATGTCAGTACAAAAGAATCTGCTTTCAGTCAAGTTCACTGTGTGATCACACAACTTCCTGATATAGAAAGATGGGAGTAGAGGGCGTGTGGCAGTAGCTTAATCAGACATTCTTATGGAACTTGTCCCTTCAAGTTGTCCCTGCAGCTGGTTGGCCAGGTGGCAACACCTGACAAGTAGGTGGCACTTCCAACAGGGTGATCCACATCCCTCTGCACTCCTGTGACACAGCCAGTGATCCCAGCAGCAACTTGACTTGCTGCACACATAAATTAGGAGACACTCAAGCACAGCAGCTTAACAAGGGAGGCAGCTGAGGAAGCAATACACAATGCTTTAATCCATATCCCAGTGGACTAGAAGAGCTTCTTTGCTCAGTCTAGACTGGAATATGAAAATAGTAGAAATTTTTCATGGGCTCGTGGGATGATTGGTGTTGAAAGGGGCCTTAAGTATCACCTAGTTCCAAACCCTTCTCCCATGGGCAGAGGCGCTTTTCTTTGGACCAGGTTGCTCAGAATCCTATCCAACCTGGCCTTGAACATTTCCATGGATGGTGCATCCACAACTCTTGGCAACCTGTTCCAGAATACTCCAAATCTAGCTAGTTAGGTGGAAGTTATTTCTAAAAGGCAATCCAGTATAGTGAGTGGGGATCTACTCATGCATACACAATAACTGAATCAGAGCTGTACACTGATCATTTCCATCCAGCCTGGGTCAGTTGCAACAGTCCTTTTGCAAAGTTAGTTTTTGACTTGAAAAAAAAATGTTCAAACTTTAAATGCAACCTGAGAAAGAATTGGAAATTGTGCCAAACTTTTCAATAGTAGTCTTGTATCCTATATACTCATCCAGAAATAAGGAGATCTAAGTTTCTCAATTCAAGGATTCAAACTTCTATTTCCCCCTTCCTATGAAAGCAATGCACATGCTGGCTATCAAACTTCCTTTTCAATATTAAATGAAAGTGCTAGTTGAATACAGACACCTCACCAGCCAGGCAGCATGTGAGAGGAGGTTTACTGGACTTAAAAGTCTAAATTCCTTCCAAGTGCTATCTTAGGTCCTGAAGAAGATGATGTTAATACTTGAGCCAAAATGTTTGCCTTCATTTACAAGGAAGACCAGATGAAGGAAGGGAAATATTTTCGTTTCTGATATGGTTGTTTTAGTGACTACTACCTCCAGTTTCTGGGCTGTTTCTCTACAGAAATGCAAAAGGAAAATGGAAATTAAAGTCCATCTAAAACATTTCAGGAATTTGAAAATAAAGTAAGAAGTCTCCTATGGTAATTATCATCCAGGCTTATCACCAAAATAGCCATAACATCTTTTTTTTTTTTTTTAACCAGGAATGTGCATATGACTAGGCAGTTTGAAGGATATAGGAAATAGACAGGAGGTGATTTCATAATCTGTGAATACACAGCATTTAGAATAGATGAATTAGAGAAAACAAATTGAAAGTAGTATTTTGTTAGTTGGTGTCCCCAAAGAATGTTTATCATGATTATATATTTTGAAATGAGTATCTGCTTATTCTGCAAAACTTCTCCTTATAAATCTGAGCAGTAAAACATCTCTAGAATTTTGGCAGTTTCAAAATATTTACATTTCAATACTGATAAAGTCAAGAATTATTGCTAATATTTGGAATCCTTTGTATTCTATCTGGACAACATATTTTTCTCTTGCAGAAAACAAATAATGATTTTGATGCATTAACTCCACCAGCCTATTAGCATATACTATAAGATGGAGTTTAAAATATTAGTATCAATTAAAAATATATTCTGGAAAATAGATATTCTGGATGAAAAATATTTATTCTGGAAGCACTAATTTTCTTCATTTCATTGAGATTTAATCCAACAGTTAATACCACTAATAACTCTTTCTTACTTATTCAGTACCAATGATGGTTCCCTCATTCCTTGTACCACTGAGCCTACAGCTGGTTTTTTGAAATACAATATCCTACACTGAAGTCCATCTAAAACCAAATTTTTGTGAAGAGAGCAGAGTTAACACATGGCTTGTGTTACTCAGGGCACTCCTTGTTTTCAGCTCACAGTACATTTTCATTGATAGCACTGTATCCCTCAGTCATGGTCAGTCCATCACAGACTGTAACCTACCATTCATCTCTTTCCAGCTGAGTCAGTGCTTTCCTCTATGTTCATTTATGGGCTGATCCTGGGAGGCACAAAGAACCTGCATCTGCAATGAAGTTCATTACACTTCCTGACAGGATCTGACACTTGATTATTTCTTCCTCTTTTACACACAGTGCATCTGTCTATGTTGGCTCTCATTTTATTCCAGTGGTTTTCTGTAATAATTATTGCCCCTTTTCCTGAATCCTTCTATGTTTAGCATACTGTCTTATTTGTCATTTCCAATTTTAAATGAAAATCTTGAATGACACTGAATGTAAAATAGCCTCCAGTATGAAGACTTCCTGCTAATTTGATGATAACATCCAGTTATACTTTGTGATTAACCTTATAGCCAAGAAGCTTTTTAAATATGCAGTGTTCCACATTTACATCCACAGTGTAAATGGAAAATACAGGATATATGATCTCTTTCCACTTACTGGCCTTACAGGATACTTCAATCTGCATTTTTCCCAAAACTTATTTTCCACACCTTATACTCAGTTAAATTTCTCATCATTCAAATAAGTGATTAATATAAGCTTAAGGCATATGAGCCAGTTGAAAATATCTCCTCTTATAATTTAATATTACTGCTCATCCAAATATTTATTTTCTCCTGTATCACCAAACATTTAGAACCACCCTGTGTGATCCATGCTGCTTATTGAATATCTGTCCAAATGGTGAAAAAGCAGAAAGAACCCTATGCCAAGGAAGTGGTGTGAGCAGGGCTGCTCCCTGAGGGATGTGCAGCTGGAGACAAGGGTGATCCAGTCCCATGGAGGCTGGCCACAGCCTGCAGCACCAGTCACTGGCCTCAGAGCTCCCTGACAGCCCCAGACCAGGCAAGTCACAAGCCATGGCAATGTCCAGTTGAGGGAGCTGAGTTGGGAGCAAAGCAGATGCAGTCAGAGACAAGGCTGGAGCCTGGAATCCTAGAGCAACACCAGGGCAGGCACCAAGAGCATTGGGATGGGCTGAAGTGTGGTCCTGAGCAATCATCAGGGAAGGAAAAGCTTAGTGATGCCCTCAGGGCTCTGACAGCAGGTTGGTACTTAATGTTGACTGCATTTTTGTGTTGCAGGAGTCCCAGTATGCAATAAAAATATAATACATGTCATGTATAATATAAAAATGTGTGTTTGCAGGTGCACTCCGATTTTATTTTTGATGTGATAGATACATGATATATTGAGCACAAATTTCATATGATTTTTTTGCTGTCCTATTTTTTTCAATATTTGTTTTCGATATCTTTCTCTGTTATACTAGTTATAGAATAGGACAGCATCTGAAAAATTATTTCTTGCTGAGATTGTTTCAAGTTCATAGGCCTTTACATTAAATGAGTTGTTTATAGAAACCATTGTGATCCATGAGTTAAGCATACAAATAAGTACTTTGTCAACATAATGTCAATTGCAAACACAGTAGACATCTCTAACAACTCATTTAAGTCTGAAGTCCACATGATTATTGTGCTAATATAGTGCACATTTTGTTACAAGGAATGACCAAATTTCTCTAGAATCTCATTTAAAATAGCTGAAATGCCTGTGCTTAGGTGTAAAATCTCAATTAATTTGCTAGTTTAAAACTTTAGTGTTTAAACATGAAAGGTACTTTTTGGTACTGTGTCATACAAATACATTTCCACAATTTCTGCTCTTTGATGAAAAAGCAAGTTGCATTGGGAATAGTAGAATTAACAATTTTGAGTGCTACATCCCCTTTGCAACAATCATCCAGCAACACCAACCCAGCTGAGATACTGACTGGATGCTCTCTGAATCCCTTGTGGCAGTGCTGGAAGCAGTTCACACTCTGCTGCTTAGTCTCCACCTAACCTTGATGTCCTCCCTTTAATTGAAATACTGTTTTAGCAGAGCTCTTCTGAAGACAGAAGAGCTTATTCATGGACAGGTGCAAGGTGAGTGACTGCACTACTGAGAACAAAGACCATAAAGTGACAGTAGATAATCTGTTGGATGCACCACAGTGACAATTCAGTCATCTAATTTCAGCAGAAATGGAAAGAAAATATTTTTTTTAAAAAACATTGCAGTTCATTTTTAATGAAACATGGAATAGTCTTCTCATTTCTGGTTATCTTTCACTCTTTTCATTCTTCCTTTTGACCCCTTTTTAGAAATCCTTCATATTGAAACATTTCCTATAAAGAACAGCAAGGAAATTTTTAAGTAGAAATTGATCTAAACTTGGGCTTTGAGGCAAATTTTGAGTATTGTGGGACCAGTCCCTTCTATTTTTATTTTATTTCTTCAGAATTAGATACAAATATCTTTGGTGTGTTTGCTGTTCATGTACAAGTCAGTTCACTGTTAACAGTAAGTGAAAAAACAAAGGTTAAAAATATTTTCACTGTTTTATTCCTTTGCTTTACTGCACAAGCCATTGTTTAGGAACTAAGCTACCTCTTGCCTCTTTACCTCTCACATAAGGAAAGGCTGAAGAAGACTTAGACAACTTAAGAATTTTTACAACGACTCAGCAGGCATATTGGTTTTTAAGTGTAAATTTATTATGAAACCAATACATTCAAGTTCACCATATTTAGCTCATATACCATTGCATTCTGATCATAGTGAAATGGAATATAGGAGAAATAGCAAATATTGACAGATTCAGAAGTTGTGATTGTATGCATTATAATTTAGCATGCACCTATTTTTTTCTCCCAAGATGTTTCAAAATAAGAAAGGCCTTAATTATCCAACTTTGAATGTAATTCTTTTTTCTGTGAATATATCCCTCCTCTCTAGTAGCATGTATAAGTATCCATTGGTGAAACTATACATTCCTACATTAGAAAATGCTTCATCTGAGAAGGCTTAATAAATTAGTGTCTTGGATTACTTTGTGCATTCAGGACTTTCTCAGCACTTAAAATTACCCATTTATCCAATGTGTTAATCCACAAATCCACAGCTCATTTTTAAATTCAAGAATTTCTAAGCTTAATTTTTTTTTCCATGACAGTTTCTGTTTCATCATGCAAGTTCTGTGACTTTTGTAAACTGGATCCAGTATTTTACAGTTAAACTGAAAATCCTTATTATTAATGATGTTATTGTTATAATTACAAACAGTCTAAGATAAGAGGAATTCTCGGTGTTCTGCAGAGACAGAACCAGAGACTATAAAGCACTAAAGGACATAAAATTTCAGCCTCAGTTCCATTAACATCCTTTATATCTGCAAGCTCTAGATGAATTTGAGAACTGAGTTGGAGTTGACAAAGAAAAAGCTGGAGAAAGGTGGTCTGATAGTCTACTGGTCCATTACTTCCATTTAGTCAGTTGTCTCTAGAGAATTGGAAAACTGGCTGTTGTGATAATCATCTTATACTTCAGTGGAATTCTGGGTAACTGCCTGTGAGACTCACGAATTATCTCTTAACAGATGTTTTGTATTTGTGCAAATGCACTTGCTTTTCATTTAAAAGTAGTAATGTCACTCTCATTTGTAAGGCCTTTGTTTTTATCAGTGTTAAAAACAGAAGAAAAAAATATGAATGCTATTTAGCCTATAATTGAGCTTATAAGACCTAAAGTAACCTGACTTCTTTAGGCATCAAAAAGACTGAAATTGTCTTTTCTTTGCAAGAGAGTAATTGTATTTCTCTGCATGAGTCTTACACAACTGACACTGGAGGAAATGGCCATATGGCTGCCATCACCACAGTAGGGAATTGCCATATCAGTTGTCAAGATAACTGATTGAGCTAGAAGTCAACTCAGGTATGAGGCGGCATTGTAGCAATTCCTATAGAATGTGGTGATGGATTTTTTTAGTGAAGGGGCTTTATTTATTTATATAACCACCTACCTAAATAATTATGACTAGACTTTTTTTCCTTGGAAGACCTTTTGCACCTTCAGAGGAAAGATTTGCATAGATAAACACCGTTAACAGGCAAGCCCTAAACACTCAGAAGGGTCTGTATCTCCAGTTGGATTTCTCACTGTGTAGCATTTTCTTCACTGCTGTGAATATTCAGTGATGTCATTAGTTACTGGAAGAAATTCTTCAGTCAATTACACCAAGCAGGGTGACAGCTGCTAAAGATGTGCTTGATTCAGCAAGATGAGAACTTTGGAAATTTGGTTCTAAAATGAAGAATATTTTATAGTCAAGGTGTGTTTTTTATTCTGTCCATAATGCACCTTTTCCAAAGGGTCTCTATACCTTTCTATAATAAAAACTTTTATTGTGAGGTAGATTTTCTGTTGAAGATATGACAGAAGATTCACACATACACTCTACCTGGAGGCTTGACATTTCTTCTCCTACTGAGGCTAGAGGAAGGTATACAGGCTGCAAACACATGAAAATTCTCCTAACATGGAGAATATAATTGGTCCTTCTCACTCTCACTAGATGGTGCTGCAGAGTAGTTTTCTGAAAAATATATAAATTAAACATAAAAACAAAGCTAATTGTTCCCAGAAATTGCTGGTTTATATTTCACTTTCATAGTTGTTAGAATAGTGGAACAATTATTAGAGGGGGAAAAAATCATAGGCAATGTAGGTGTAATGGAATTTGAATCACAAACAGTCCAGATGTCTAAACCCTACTCCTTTACAAAATTTATATGTCAACTAGATTGTAACTTTGGAAATTAGAATACTAGGATTGCAATAAGAATGTTTCAGGACAATTTTTTCATTGAGTCTTACAGTGCTCTGCTGCGGCATATTATTTGTTCCATCTTTAATTACCCAAGCTAGTGTCCTTGTAGAAGACCTCAACAGTATGGTGGGTGTGTTCCAGTTAGGTATGTGGGATTCATTATTAGGTTTTCCTGTAGGCACTTTTTCAGATTCCTCTGTGGAATCTCTGACAGGCCCAATCTAAAGTTCAGTAACGCAAACAAGAACACAAAATGTTCAGTAACAAGAACACAAAATGTTTCCATTCAGAAACAGAGGAGGAGAATGTGCCTTCTGTAAGGTAATTGCTGAAAGGCTTGAACAGGTTGCCACCAACTGGGATATCCTGATTTCAACCTGAGCAGATGCAAGGGGACACAAACTCTCTCCATACAGAATGTGATAGGCCAGGGAAGGCTAAAGGGTAAAAGTAGAGAAAACTTGCCCCATTGCTGGGGTCACATTAGTGTACAAAGAGAAGAAAGCACTTGTGAGGGGTGGAAGACTAAGCACAAAACAGCTTTAGGTAGTTTTCTATTGGCAAGAGTATTCCCAGGCAAGACTTTTGAGGGATAGAAGAATAATTTTGGGCTCTGATTCAAACATTTTTTATGCTATTTCCATTTAACAGTCTTAGATAAGTATGGAAGCTGCTGAGGACGAGGACTAGAGTTCAGGCTCTCTGGAGGAGTTCCTCACATGCTCAGGTTTCTTCTTGTGCTCTCACTTGTGTTCTCTTCCCTGTCTTGCAGATGCATCCCAGGAGCAAAAAGTTGATTTCTGCCTTTTCCACTAGGGTTGTGAAAGGAAAGGAGAGCCTTGAGAGTAGCATATTAATTTCCATAGACCTGTCCATTGCAGGGCTGCAGGTGAACAGACGGGGGAATTCTGAGACAGATAACTTTTTCTTTAGCATTTCTAATGATTGTTTTCCCTGTTTAGCATGCTATATGCATGTGCATCACATTCTGTGGTCACATTCTATATAGGGAATACCAGTATTTCACTCACATCCCATTTCAGTAACTGGAACCTAATAAGAAAAATAACTGAACTCATATGAAATTCTGGTGAGAAGATTTTAGCTGAAACACTAGAAAAGAAATCCTGGCTGTAAAAAATTGTATTTATCTTTGAATAAGATTCCCAAAATAAAGAAATCTATCTATTCCCTTCCCAGCAAATGTTTAAAATTAAATACATAAAATCCATTAGAGAAGCACTGTTTCTTTTCTTTTCTTTTCTTTTCTTTTCTTTTCTTTTCTTTTCTTTTCTTTTCTTTTCTTTTCTTTTCTTTTCTTTTCTTTTCTTTTCTTTTCTTTTCTTTTCTTTTCTTTTCTTTTCTTTTCTTTTTCTTCTTTTCTTTTCTTTTCTTTTCTTTTCTTTTCTTTTCTTTTCTTTTCTTTTCTTTTCTTTTCTTTTCTTTTCTTTTCTTTTCTTTTCTTTTCTTTTCTTTTCTTTTCTTTTCTTTTCTTTTCTTTTCTTTTCTTTTTTTTCTGATGCCTGTTAAGTCCTAAGTGTTCTGAGTACAGCTTATTCTACATCTCAATTGTGACTCTTTTTTCATGCTTGTGTTGTTTGGGGTTTTTTCACTTTGACAAACATAGAAATAAATATTAATAAGTTATCTAACGTAACTATTTAGTAGCAATCTGTCTGTCTATATTGAAATTAGGGTTAAAATCAGTTTAAGAAAAATTGACAATATGTCCTAATATTTCTGGGAGGCTTAGTCTTAGGAAATATACAGCATATCTTTGAACTGGCACACAGGGGAAAATTGATACATCCTTGTAGATACCATAACAATACAAATGCAAACACAATAAAGACATATGTAAAGCAGATGCACATATGTCTGGTGTAAGAATGACACATAGAAGCTGATTTCTCCCCAATGCCTGTTTTAAATCTGATTCCATTAACTGCCAGCTGGCTGTGAGCTGGAAGAAGGCTGTCAATGGAAATGGCAAAAACAGATTCATCTCTTGATTTAATAAGGATGGTTTAGTCTGTGCTATGCATTTATTCATGCACTTTTCTAATTGGTCTGTTCAAATTGTAGAAGATTATATAATTTTAGTTAAATCATATGGGAGGGAGAGACCAAATAGAGAGAAGGAGATAAATTATTAATTTATATTTTATTTTAATTCATCTAAATGTAGTTAGTTATTTTGAAATATTTAATGTTAAAATGAAAGACAAATGAGAAATGCTTTGATTTTCTCTTAACTCCAAACAGCTATCACACACTGGAGTCTGGAACATAAAGCAAACTACATCATGTGTAAACTAAGAAAGACAGAGTACATGTTGACATATGGTGACTAACAGAAAAAAGAGTTTAAAAATAGAAGGTTTTAAAAAAATAATAAATTAGGATTTTAATTGGTTCAATGAAAAAGTTACCCATTCTCCTCAAACTCTAACACCAGTTTGATTTTATGTGAAAGCAAAGATCATAAGTATTCTGTCTCCCAGAGCTGCATCCAAAAAGACATTCAGGTATTTCCTGAAGTCTAAAGAAATCAGGTCATGCATCAGTGATCATATATTTAATCCTACTGCAAAACTGTTTGGTAAGAATACAAGTCCTGAGTCCTGAGCAGGATATTTGGCTGTTGCTTTGTGTACAAGGTCCCTGATTTAAGCTGCAGTCCACAGATCATGATTCATCTGATGAAAATTAAGTCAGGTCTACCTTGGTCAGCCCTCCAATGAAGTTAAATGCATAACATACTTAACCTGCAAATATGGAGGAAAGGAAGAAAGTCACTCAATAATGTCAGTTGTGCGCATATGAGGAAAAGTCAAGGTATCACAATCATGCCTGACCATAGAGGCAACCCCTTTCACTTTTGTCCGTTCCTCCATTTATGCAGTATTTTTTATCTTTCTTGTATATGTAGAAGTGCAGCTTTGTTTGGAATACCTATATCCCCTCATTTGTAAAATATTCCCCTGTGAGAAAAATCTTTCTATTCTATGGACTGCTGCCACTTTATGCAAAACATTCTTCCAGGTTCGTAGGGAGCAGTACTGTACTATAGTTGGTCTTGGAAAGTGACAAAGTTAAAAATTTCCAAGATACTTTCCAGCTAAAGTAAAAAAATAAAATAAATTATGCAACTGTGAAGTGTTATCCTATTCTATATGCCAAACTTTCTCAGTGAAGTACTGGGATTTTAAAGTGAAGTTTCAGGAGCAGTAAAGTCTACCGTATGCTATTTAAGAATATTTGATAAACTGATGAGAGTTTAATATCCAGAAGACATTTAATGTTTTGTGTAGTTTTTTGGGGTTGAATGACATTTTTCTTCAATTTGATTAGATGAAAAAGAAAAGCAATTTGAAATATCAGGATTTAAATGCCTTGTTCCCCATGTTCTTGACATGTCTATGAAATTTTCCCCCTCACTACTATTTGCCTGTTTCTATGCTCAGTGATGATTAACAAATGTAGTAGAGTAACATTTGTCTAAAATGAAATTATGAAGAATCTGACAATTTCGTTGTTACTGACATATTTCAAAAGCAGTTGTCTTTTTAAATGTGCAGCAACATCTTTGAACCATAAAGGTTTTCTGCAGATCTGAACCCTGTCTTACATTTATATACAAAAATATGGGAGTAAGAGACATATTTTTTTTATTTTAAATGACGTTTCACTATTACATGGCTACTTGAAAATTCCCATTTGTACAGCTATAAAATTGCAGTATATAAAATGCTCCAGTAATAAATTAATTAACTGGGTATAATTTCAACATTAATACGCTTTTTATTTTATCTGAAAACCTTAAAGAAGAGTGCAGATTTCTGCACAAGAAACTGTTTAGGTCTTGCAGAATGAAATGCGAAAATAAGAATTTTGTTTTGCTATGCAGCATGCAGGTTTTGGTATAAACAGGGTGCTCCTTTTGCATATCCTTCTTGCACACAGCAGGGTTTGACACCATTGATGTGCATGACTGGTTTCAGCAGTCCTCGATGTCAATAGGACCTTTTCCATGTACTTAAATGGATATAGGAAGAAGAGGACTGGTTACATATTTACAGGATATATCCTGTTAAATGACCAAAGAACGGTTTACCATCTGTTTTGCAGGATACTGGCCTTTTCTTCTAAATTATTTATTTTCCTGCCATGTCACAGCTTTAGGACAATTACCTCAGGGTCTACTGCAGTGTCTGCAGGCCATGGCATACGTCACAGGATTCCCCCATAGACATTCTGCAGGCTGTACACAGCACAATTGGGCTACACTGAGTACCTGGCCACAGCAAATTACTCAGGGAAAATGCTGAACTTTCTGTACCCACCTTTAAGAGTAAAGTGTCTCTAAACAAAGACCAAAGGACTGTGTAAAAGCAGCAAGAACTTTTAATTTGAATATCCTATCCGACTGTTAGAGATCAAAAATTACAAATCATGAGTTCATTACACAGCTTTTGCCAGAATCAGTCTATTGACTTTAGAGAAGGTATTAAGAGACTGAACTGCAACTAACTCCTGTGGCAGCAGTCCTGCCAGGTGAGACCCAGTATATCTGAGTTTGGAACTGTCTGCTTGTACTCATCTGCATATTCATTTTAAAAAGGCCATGTTCTATATTTGTGAGAGTTCATTAAGTCACCAAAACATCAGCATTTATTTGAGAAGAGAGGGGAAACTGCAAGAAAACTTTTGATAGCAAAACACAAATGTGAGAAAAAAAAATATTGAAACCCTACGAAATTACTGATGAGTGGGAATGAAATTTCTAATATCCTTAATGTGACCAGGGTTTGTTGTTGAAGTCTCCCTGTGACTCTTACCCAATAGCAATGCCTCATTTCTCATTGAAGTGCATCCTGTAGGTTTGTGTGTCTCAAAACACCAATTTAATGATTCAGAAGGAGCCATGGGCATTGACTAGAGCTTTTGGACTAGCTGTAGCAATCACGGTAGCCTGAGGAAAAATGCATTAATTGCACTCCAGCATTGTCTGATAATACTCAATTTACTCCAAAATGTGGTTTCGTCTTTGATTGGTGGAAGGAAGAGATAAGGAGAAGAAACAGAGAAAAGATGGATCCTTGTTATGAGGCTGCATTTTTCTTTCTTATCTTTACTGCTTTTATCCAACAAGTAGCTCACGAGCCTGAAAACAATGCTTCCCAAATGAGCAGATCACTGCTGAACGATTGTGAATTAGCAGAAATTGTTAGCCCATCAGGAACTAGAGACTTTTTCCTGTTTTGCAGAGTTTGTAAAGCATTAAATCCTGAAGCCTAATGTTTCCTTGAGAGAGAAACATCATCCTTCCGGAAGCAGACATGCTTGTTTTCTGTCATTAAAATGGTCTGGAGAGAAAGAATTTAATTGTTCCTGTCTCTTCAGGTTTCAAATAGATCTCTGAAGTTGTTGGCATAACCTGATTCCCCTCTGTATCATTTACTGTCAAAAGAATATTACCTTCTGGAACAGGGTTCAAATTAGAGAACATTAAAACAAGAAAGGAAAAAGATTAATATAGAAGCTTTGTCTACCTTTTTATTCTATCTTGAACTGACTGGAGCTTTACTGTGTTTTCAAAGATACCCAGATACCCAGAAAAATGAGACACTAATGTCAAAAGAGCATGGAAATCTTTTCTCCGCTTGTCTTGTCTCTAATTTTGTCGACTTTTGGTGCTTTATCTGTTCTACTATTCTCTTTAAAATAAATAGAGGGATTGTTGTTTGTTTTTTTTTTAATCAACTGAAGCAAAACTGAGTTTGCTTTCATTTTATAACTGTTTAAATTACTGGAACTGTAAAAGGAGGATATGGTGTAAACAAAAACTAGGTCCAAAAGGAGAGATACATAAAAATATATGGGTTTGAGAACATTTCCTTTTACTATATGTGGCTCCCATATGATGAGGATTCATAACCTAGGTTTTGTCATCCATGTTCCCAGTCCTCTATTAGCAGAGAGTGAAGCGGAGTGGGATCTGCTGAGATGAATATACCAAGCAGAGCAGCTGCCTAAGTCATGCCTCACATCTCTAGTGGGGCATGCCTGTAGCATTGAGCAGGGTATCTGTGCAATATTAGGCTCACTTTCCCCTGTCATCTTAGGTGCTTATACTACATGTTGAAATTCAGATGGTCAACCCACCTAAATATTTATCTCACCCATCTTGTTCTCGAGAAACCTTAAGTAATAGTCTGACAGCTGAAGGACTTGATCAGGAAATTAAGGATCTTGCTTCCTTCCTCCTGCTATGTGAGCACCTTCACATAGTTTATGAGGTAAAATGCATGTGAGATGTTCAAAAGGAAACAGGATTTCTGCTTGCTACATGAGTGGTCCTGTCACTAACCAGAAAGACAGGCACCATCTCACCTGCATTCACCTTCTCTGGATACCATTAATTTTAATTTCCTTTCAGCATTGTAATATCAGCTAAAGAGAAGACAGTAATGTTAAATAAGTCACTTCAAGCCTGATCTTTAGAATAGTGGAAAGGCTGAGGATAGTCAGGATAGATCAAACTGAAGACTTACATTATATAAAACTTCACGTTGTTAGGTGAATTATCAACTACTAATTTCATTTTCTGAAACATGGATTGCTATTCTCTGGATGTGCTTATCAATGGATTTATCTACATGTGTTTTTTAAAACTAATTTTTAAATTCTAGAAGTCCAGTCAAGCCAGGATTTTCATAGAATACAAATATAGCAACCTTTGGTCCAAGTAGCTTTATATAGATCCATATTGTACTACCATATTGTACTTTATATAGATCCATATTGTTCCACTTAAGTTGCATATCATGGTGGTACAATACGGATCTGTATAAAGCTACTTGTCTAGCATTGAGGAAGATGAAGTCACTGGAGTCAGTAGAGAACAGAGACAAAATCATCTAGTCATGAAATTTGGGATAGACATTTAAGGAATTGTGCTGGTGGAATCTTACCTTTTTCCATGGCTGAGCAAAGCTTTTGTGGAATCCTAATCTTTCACTTAGGAAGCTGAATATCACATTATTCCTAGTAAATTTTAGAAGACTATGAGATTTCTAACCTGCTGACATCTAGCAAACTGACATGTTTAAAAATGTCAATGTCTACTTTTTGCTCGTGGTTTTTTACTCCTATCATCAGTGGAAAATAGAAGCAGTTTACCAGTTGCCTATCAACATTTTAATCACACACCTGTTACAGGTTGGGTTCACAGGCATTTGGGAGTTTCTCCATGTCTTTCCATTAATTGTAGACATCATAAATATATATTTTGCATGGCAAAAAATGATTGCAGTGAATCTGAATTCAATAGTCTGCGAGCTAGATCTGACCTCAATGTCATGTTGCAGTGGCTGCCATGCCAAAGGGCTCACAATTTTAAGCTCTGCTGAGTGCCAAAGTTTATTAGCTTGGTCTTGATGCCACACTGACACAAACATGCAGCATCTGGCCAACTGAGAGGGCAGGCAGGGAATGTCTGGATCTGCCTTCAGAAGGCCTTGCTGACATAGTCCTTAAAGTGTTAGTGCATGGGCGGCAGCTACATCACTGGAGTTAGGGCTGAGGAAAGAGTATATCCAAGTGCTTTAAAGAACTTGGGCTGGGAGAAGTGGGAAATAGCTGAGCTTCAGTCCATGACAGAAGCAAGGTACACTAAAGAAATGTATGACTAGGATTGTTGTTATTGCATATTTCCTAACCCAAGACATGTCACTACTGAGTGTGGTGCTTTGGAATTTGGGATGATCATGAATGTCCTTATCAGTGCAGGAATACTTTTCCTATTACTGTGGTCCGGGTACTGCAACTTTCATACACAGGCCTTGCTGTCAGACACCCATATCTGTATTGTTTTGAGATGACTTTAATGTGTATAACTCTGTGTAGAACTGCCCACTTAGAAAATTAAATGAGGCAGAAGATTAATGCTATTTATTATATAAGGAAAGATTCAAAATCTTTACTCTGTAGGTTTAAAATACAACATATGCTATACTATACCATAATATACATAATATTATATAGTGTCTCATAAAGTAATTTGTAATGATTTGGGATTTTGAGAATTTTTAGACCTTAATAAATGCTATGTTAATGAAGATAAATGAAAGTCCTTGTTTATGAGGTACTATATTTTTTTGTCATATGCTAATTGTTAGGTATGTACAGATTGTTATCTTTTATGTCATGTATTTTAAAGTCCCCAGAATAGATGATTAATAAATCAAATACAGCAGCAAATGCTGTATATAAGTGATACATGGGTGTAGTGCTTGCATAACCCTCTGCCATTATAAAGCAATTTATAATATAACAAACTCCTTTTCAGGCACTCTAGTAACTTATCAAAAATGAAATAAATTGCTTTATTAAAGTAAATAAGTCCAACTGAATTGTGAAAAGGAGTTTCTTATAAGTCAAGAAATTAAAATAATTTCCAGGACAAGATTATTGAAATCTGTTCTTGATTCCTAGTCTTGAGCTTGTATCCCCAGCTACAGATTTGAACTTTGCTGACAACACACTTAACATCTTAATTTGAAAGCTTATTCTTTCAACTAGATACACATAAATGTTTATAAAAACCTATTCACTGTGATTTCTTTACATGTTTATAAATCTCAATTACATCATCCCTTCAGTCACTTAATCTTCTAAGTTTTCATTTATTTAAATTTCTTCCAATTTTATAATTTTTAAATGCAAATACTTGTGAAAATCACTGTTTCTCCTACATTAGCAGAAAGTGCTTTTATTTTAAGAAATACAGTTATTTTTTCTTATGTTTCATATCTGTCTGATATACTCCTGAGCTTATTTAGAGCCTCATCATTTATAATTTGGAATCAATGAGAGAATATGCATTTAATTTTCATTTTATTAGACTTTCACTGAATCTCTTTGGTAACTTTTTTGGATGTGAATAATCTAAACTTGTTCCAGAATTTAATTTTTCAGTCTTTAGAGGAGTATTATCCATGTGATACAATATGAAAACCTCTTGTCTAAAAGCACTTTCATGTCAGTATTGAAATGAAGTCAGTTTAACCATATGGATAGAGAAAAAAGAAATCCCTTTACTGTCTTGCTGGAATCATAAGTAAACCGTGGCACTTTAAGATCCTAAGTACAGAGGGCACAAGCTTTATTCAAAGGTTAACAAAAGGTGGCAGGTTAAATTGCTCAGACACATATTAGGAAAGAAGAAGAGCCAGAAAAGTCTTTCGGGCTCCCTGCTTGAACCACTAGACACAGGCCCACCCATAGTTCAATCTTCTGTCAAACCTTGAGTCTGTAATTAATCTTTCCTTTAACACAGAAGAAACTCTCTATAGATGACTACAATCTATTTCTTGGAATCTCACCTTCTGACCCTTTCCTGGAGGTCCTTTGTAACTTGAAATAATTTCACCAAAGACATCATTGCATTTCTTACTGATGGGATGTCATATACTTACAGGCACTAGTAATTTCTTACATGGCACAGCTCAATAAGACCTAGCAAAGTGAAAAAAAGGAAATATATTTTCTAGTCTTCAGTAACCTTATAAGCAAAGGCATCTCTGTATATAAAATCAACCCTATAAATATGTATAGATCTTTACATATTGATGACTAAAATTAAAAAGAAACTTATAAAATTAGCAGTGTATCATTTGAAATCATAGTATAAACATTTTGCAATGTAACACATGACTTTGAGAATATTAACACTCTGTGCCTATAGTATATTTGTTGCTGTTCACCTGCTTATGATCCTGAGTGAGAGGTGGTGGCTGAAATGAAAAAAGTTTGGGGAGTTTCTGAGGTATATGTAAGGAAATTGAAAGCTCCAGACAGCTCACTGAAATCCTCATCAATGTCAGGTTGACCTTAGTAAAGAACCAGATTTTGCTAATGCAATGTCTAAAATGTGCATGCAGAGGTTAAGTTTTCAAAATCAAACTTCAAGTTGTTGGCAGGGCAATTATGGGGAACTCCCTTGCAGCTGTTTGTACCAGACTTGGCCTGTAGTATATGCTGAATAAAGGACTACAGTTTCCACTCCAGCTTTCAGACAGCAAATGTTGAATAAGCCAGAATTATTTATAATGTACTAAAGAATACTTAATTTATGTGGTGCTGGTCTTGATTCCAAAATCTCCATCACATAAAATGAATGCAACCATTCATAATAAAGTAGATTGCAGGAGTAATTTTTTACCAGCCATGGCATCTTTAGAATATCTCTCATGTATAAGCTAACATCTAACATCTAACAAAAAAAGAACAAAACTACATTTGCTTTAAAGTACTGTATATTTTCCTGAAGTGCAGCATAGCAACAAATTTATCTTACTGTTCTGGAGTGTCTGATCAAAACAGAAGGTTGTAATGATCTTATATGTTCCATCAATTAAAAATAGTTAATTTAAATAAAAATGAACACTTTTGCCAAGAGTAATTCAAAGCAAATTAGAGTGGAGAAGGTTTTAACAGGGATTATTCCAGACGTTGCTGGCAACATGATACATGATTCCAGAACCAAATTTATAAAGTGGTCAAGTAAGGAACTAGCCCAGTGAGGTGTGGTTTTATTTTGTACATGGTTCCTAAAATGTATTTGTTGAAGGCCTTATGCTGTCATTTTACTTCTTATGGTTGAAGATAGAAACTGAATGATGAATTAGAGAGCATGCACATTTCTCATTCTTTTTAAGAGTCAAAAACATTCACTACTCATGCATTCTTAATTTATTAATCTATCTGGATACTAATTTACATGCTTTGTTCAAGGGAAAAAATTTAGTTGGTAGTATGTAATTATTTTTCTAAAGGTGCATGAATAATTTGTGGTGATTGAATTCCTGCAACAAATTAATTTTTTTTGTCTGTTACTAAATGTCAAGACAAAGTTACAATTTTAGATGCAATACCTGGTAAAAATATTAGCCTCATTATTTTTCTATCAGTAGTTCCTTTTAATATTCAATAGCCAAATATTTTTGGAGGTACCTGATCAAAGAAAAGGTCAAAGAAAAGTTTTGTTTTCTCTCCATAAATGAAGAAACTGTATTCTGCCTGTCATGTCACTTCTTATGTGATAGATTTGTGGAGATGTAAGGTGTGTGCTGTCACATTTTTAAAGATAATGCTTTTGTTCTGGTCTTATTGACTAAAGATAGAAGAGCTGGAGCAGAAAAAAATACAACTGTTTCAAGTTTCCAAGGATTTAAATGGATTTTTTCCATGTAAATAAAGACTTATTCCATAATCCCGAATTTTCAGATCAGGATGAAGAATCTCCACCACCACCCTGAACAGTAGGCAATGTATTTCAAGATTGTTATAGACACCATTCAGATGAATTAATATTTTTTCAGTGGTAATGAACTTATAAGTGATATTTCTGAGAGTAGTAAAAAAGTCCCATCCCCAGAAAAAACACAACTGCTTTCAAAACTGAATTTTGCAATGAAAATTGCTTATCAGAAAATACATTGGTTTGAATTCCTGACAGATCTTTTCAGTGAAACTTTCAAACCCTAAAATTGTGGTTGTAGTTTAATCTCTAAAAAAATTGCAAAACATGGAAAATTGTTGAAGAAAAAAGCCCAAGAAGACATTTTATGTTACAGGCACCTCTTTCCTCTTTTGGGATCTTTTGGAAGTAAAAACAAAAAAAAAAACCCCAAAAAATCACCGTAGGAGTAACAAGTTTTTGGGTAGAGTGTTGAGCTGTTAAGTAGCTAGTCAATTCAAGACTCATGTAAATGAATTTCTCAAGGATTTATAGCTGGTCATTCCCTAGAGACAAAGCTGGTCTTCTTAACCAAAAGCATGGATGTGATTTTACAACTTTATTATGGAAATGGCTGTAGTTTCCACTGTAATTACTGCTTGTTCTTTCATAGACATAGCTTCCAGAATGCTTTATAGCAAGCTGCTTCATCATAGGGAAATTACACTTTTCTCTACATGTTCCCATGTTCTCAGTCGGGTAATTACTTTCACATCATGGAGATTATAAGGTGTCAAACATTTTTTTTTGCAAAAAACTGAAAAAGCAAACAAGAAGAAAAGAAATAAATCTATTGATACACCCACGTTATAAATGCTCATGTTACCTTTAATGGCTTTTAGAGCATTGAGCTAAACCCACTTTTTTTTGCTACTCTCCATGAAACTCTCTTGGGTTTTATAAATACCTGCTCCCTTAGCTAGACATCCCAATGATCCTGGGCTTCAAAGTCTGGTTTTATGAGGAAACCACACTGTCTCCCTGTCTCAGCATGCAATCCTTCCTGTCACCCGCTCTGGGGCCTGCTAAGCGTGGCTCGCTGCACACAGATTGTTTGTGAAGCTGCCAAACGGAAGCCAGCAGCTCAGTTCAGCTGAAAGAGATAAAAACAACATTATTTCATAGCTATAAAAAATCACAATGGACTTGTAAATGGTGCCTTGTACAAACAGGGCTTTTCTTCAGGAAAAGAATAGGTCCTTCAAGGAAGACTGAGACATCTGTATTGTTCATTCAACTCTTGTGCAATGAGCTGCTATTAATAGCTCTGCATTAGAAAATCTTGCTATAAATAACATCTGAAATCTACTCCTGTAACACCCTTTGTCTTTCATATGTCTTCTTTGGGACATTTGTGTATCTGCCATGAAAAGGAGACCAAAACAACTTTGGATAAAAAAGGGTATGACTATATTGAATTATTTTGTTCCTCGGATGGCTTTCATTTTGTGGGAGGAAGAGAAGGCAGAAGAAAGATACAAACAATAAACATCTCTCTGACTTTTCTCCAATATTCTAGCTAGACTAACAGGCAAACAGACACAGCTTGACAGACAGATGATTGTCTTATCAACTGAAACCAACTTGGAAAGAGTATATCCAATCCTCCTAAAATAGCTAATTAATTGGGAACTAGTCCCTCTGTTATCTTGATATGGGAACATTTCACAGCAGATGGTCTGTTCCATGGTACAAACTGTATATTAGTTTTCACTTCTTCCTGCAGTGGAAGTCACTTAACAAGCCCTTCCAAATGAATGGTACTAGTAGAAAAAGGTTGATGGTTTATTTGAGGAGGTAAAGATTTGACAAGGTGTTTTAAAAGTTTCATTTGTCATTTTGAGTCTTTTAGTTTGCATAATGGTTTTGTGTTGTCTTTTGTTACTTTTTACTTTAATTTCTGAATCTGAGGAATACAGTTTGCTCTTCTCTCCTTTTGGTGACAGTAATATTTTTGCTAGGGTGAAGCTAAAGGAACTGTACAGTGTCCATTAGTGGTTATTAATCTGAAAGCAAAAATTTTAACTTCATTGTACCTTCTCCACTGTGTGACTCAAAACAGGCTATATTTTTTCTGGTTGAGAATATAATAATGTGAGTACTATTCTTCACAGTCGTTAGAATAAGGTATCCGAAGAAAACAGTTTCATTGGAAGAAGGAAGATTTCTTTGCTGAAGTCTTTTTTTTCTTCATTCATACACAATGCTCTTTCCACCTTTCATTGTTGAATTGAACCTGGCTTTACAAGTTTTGTTTGATATCTCGCTGAAGAAACTCACCATAAAATGAACACCACCTTGTGCTGAAGCTGTTTGCCACATCTGGTTGTTTGTTGTGTTGGTGAGGCTTGGGAAGAAGATACTCTTATGCTTCATTCCTTTCAGATGGTCCTACACCCAGGATTGTAAAAAGTTTTACCATTTTTAATCCCTCAGTGGTTTTGTACCTCACCACAGTTCCTCCAGGTGTCTCTGCTGTGCACCTAGAGGAAGGGGGCTGGAATGAGGGTAACAAATTTGAGAAATGTGATATACTTCCTGAGCCTCCTTTTTTGATTATATATGGAAAATAAAAATCATCTGGGTGTGAAATCCCACAACGGTACAGCAATGCAGTACTGCAGCTAAATCCCAGGCTTTCAGCTCTGTTTGGCAAGATGTCGCACTTGTGGAAGTGTAAAAAAATGTTAAAGCAAACTGGTAAGAGGGACAATATATGTCATTTTATCTCTTATGCCTTCCAGTGATTCAGCTTGCAAGCATCACATTTCTGTACAGCAGTATTTCTTTTCCAGACATTCCACACTACATGTGCGTACGTGTGCCACGTAAGTGCAAACAAGGTTCTGAAATTCTCCAGTCTGCGCTGCAACTCTGTGGTTCCAAGGTCATCTCCAACTCAAGCAAGTTATGAAATCCCAACTCCTTCTTTTCCCACCTTCATCAGTTAGCTGTTATGCGTAGCCAGTAACGCACTGGCAGTCTATAATTACGCAGTTCGAGTCTGTGCCCATCATTAGGCAAGGCCTATATCTGATTGATGGAGCATGAGTCAGAAGTAGCTGGTGAGAAGAGACCACACCAGCAACATTTTGCCCAGCGGAAACAATCAGGTGTTCAGTTCAGGTGAAGGCATTCAGATAAATCATGTGAGACAGAACTTCAGATGTGAAGAAATGCTAAATGCAGAATCTTTGGGAGCTTTCGCCCTTTCATAATTAACTATTAGTGATGTGTAGTCTGGGCCTTGAAGTTATATTTTCTCTTTCTTAATTTCAAGTAGGTAATTGACAATGTTGAACACACTTTGGCCAGACCTACGGTTAACAGAAATAACTCATAATAATTATTGTAATACATATGAATTTTCTAGCAATTTAATAGAATTTGCCATGCCGTGTGTGATGACAGAGGGGCATATTCAAGTCTAAGTGTATTTGGAAAATACTTTAATGTCTCAGTTCTTGAAATTAATGCTATATTATGAGTAATTGTAAACAGACAGATAATAGGAAATTCCTTTTTTCCTCATTATCCTGAAGGAAGCATATTTATTCATAGCAGGTAAGTTATTTTCATCACAAGAATTCTTATTCTGAACAAATTGTTAACTTGTAACAGCTACTGTTGTAAAGGAAATGTTGTATGGCAAAAAGGAATCTTTGCAAATTTTGTGAATCTACACCCAAATAATGCTGATTTTATGTTATAAATTTGAATTGTGAATTGTTGTTTTCTTTAAACACTTGGATTCATGGGAACAAAGGTGTTCAATTCAAAACTTATGGTATAGTAAATAATACCAACTCTCTGTGATAAGAACCTTTATCTGCTGACCCTGGGATAGACATATATAAACATATAGACATATTATTTACATGTTTGGTAAAACACAAACCCAGGATTTTGGTTTGTGGAATACTCAAAGTATATATATATATATATATATATATATATACTCAAAGTATATATTACTGTTTGTACTGTAAGTAGCTGGGTCAATAGAAAGATTTCCAAAGCAGACAGCTTGTCTCTGTTTGTTTAAACATAAGAGAAAAAATATTTCCAAAAGAAATCAAGCAGTGTTGTTAAGCTGATATTGAAAATTTTACTTATTATCAGCAGCCAAAATTTTTTACAGATTTTTTTTTCCATGGGAAACATATTTTAAAAAAGAAGACCTCTTTAGTGATGCATTCTGCTTTTTCTGAGATTATGAATGATACTAAAAATTTTAAATCAACATACAAACTAAAAATGTATGAAATATGAATAAAAGACTTTGTTTTTCTCTCATAAGATCAATAGATATTGGAGTGGGTTCAGGAGGTTGTATTATTTGTGAACTGTATTCCACAAGTTACCTAATTTTCTCAAGTAAATATTGGAAAACTTAATTATATTGCGTATTGTAGCTAAATGAAATGAAAAAGGTACCTAAGAAGAATTTAAATTACAACTTTTGATGACTATTTTTGCACCTCATATTGAGAGAATGGATACCTTGGCTTTCATGAATCCATACTTCTAGGGCTTTTAAGAAGTCATAAATTCTTAAATTGATCTAAGATATATATACTCACCAGATTTTAAGTGTCACATTTTAGCATACTTTAATGTTACATAACATAGACTATTTTGTAGTGTGTCTCTACATTGTCCAAATCCTGAGACGTGTTAGAAGATGCTTGAGTTCTTCTCTAGTTTATTATTTCTAAATTTATATAATCATTCTAAATTTATTTCTTAGGGAAACTAGAGGAATTAAGGAGGATGAACAGTTTGCATCCAGTCCTTGCCCCTGCATCATGTCTGTGACTGTGTAGCCTGTACATGCTTCTCAAGCTTCATATCTTCTGGGAAAAGATCCTTTCCTCAAGTTTAAAATCTCTTGTTTTTCTTCCACAGCATAATATGTAAAAATTTATTTAATTATTTTGAGCTTTGTCATTGGTGATTATGGTAGATATAAGACTGTTTGCTAAATGAGATACTCTAGCAGGTAGTCCCCTACCAGAAATTTGCCAAATTTTTAGGAATGTCAAATTTAATAAGCCAGATAATAGTGCATGAAAGAACAGAAGGAAGGATCTGAGTTACTAAGAAAAGGGAAAGTTCTTGCATGAAGACAAAAGTCTTGTGGAAATCTAAAGAGATCTCCATTTACTATATAGACAGAAATATATTTTCCTTATCTGGTTCATCCAGAAGTTTCTGTTCATACTTAAAGAAATGGCATCCTGGGGTGCACTAGAGAGCATTGCCAGCAGACTGAGGGAGGTGATCTTGCTGCTCTAGTCAGCCTTGGAGAGGCCACATCTGGAGTCTGTGCCCAGTTCTGGGCTCCTCAGGACAGCACAATCAGGAGTTCCTGGAGTGGGTCCAGCGGAGGGCCACAAAGATGATTAAGGGACAGGAGCATCTCTCTTACGAGGAATAGCTGAGGGAGCTGGGCCTGTTCACCCTCAAGAAGAGACCACTGAGAGGGGACTTCATCAATATCCATCAGTATCTGCAGGGAGGGGGCCAAGAGGATGCAGCAAGGCTCTGCCCAGTGGTGCCAAGCAATGGGACAAGAGGCAACAGGCAGGACCTGATGCACAAGAAGTTCCACCTGAATATGAGGAAAAATTTCTGTACTGTGCAGGTGACCAAGCACCAGGACAGGTTGTCCAGAGAGTCTGTGGAGTCTCTCTCACTGGAGATATTCAAGAACTCTCTGGACACAATCCTGTGCAATGTGTTCTCACATGATCCTTCTTGAGCAGGAGGTTGGACCAGATGAGCCACCAGTGGTCCCTTCCAACCTTATGCATTCTGTGATTCTGTGGTTGTCTTATCTCATAAATAAAATACATGGAATTTGTTCTCATTTTCTTCTTGCAGGAATTTTCTTTTAAAATTTTCTTTTAAAGCGCATCTTTAAATTTCCTTACAGTTACCTGTATTTCTACAATTATTTGTTTGCTCCTGTAAGCATTGTCTTCAGATAACTCTGAGAATAATTTTTCTTAGGAATGTCTAATGGTTTTCATTTCAATATCTAGGCAAGTTATATTAAAGATTGTTCGTTCCTGTTTTGTTCTGTTTCATTTTGCTTATAAGGATTAATACAAATCAAGTACAACAGTATATGCTATCACATATTCTTTTTCCAAAACTGATGATACCTTTTGCATTTTCCAGAGTTGCTTTGAGTTTTGAAGATGTCTTGACATAGTACGTGCTACATATAAGAGCAACAGGCAGAGCTACATATCAAACATAATGAATTCAGACAGCATAATCCATAGTTACAGCCATTTCCAGATACTTTTGTGGTCCCTGTGAAATCAAACCTCTGAACTGTGCCAAATTTATATCTTCTCATTTCTCAGTGTAAAACATGGACAACTCTACTAACACCAGACTTTTTTGACCATGTCTTATTTTCCTGGTAATACAAAAGACTCTAAAAATACTTGGACAGTAAGAAACAATAGTTATATTTTGAAGCTTTATTGCTGAGCAAAAATCTTGTTTTATATAAAGGATTATATTTATTTCAGCTTTTAGAACATTTACAAACGCAACTCTCAGAATTCAACAAGAGAAAGTGCATGGGTGATGCTTAAGCCAACCACTAATTTCTTTCTAACGAATTCACATCTGTTCTATGAGAGTGGGTCAAGATAAAGACCCTGTGTATATCTACAGAGTAGATCAATTCATTCCCAGGTTCATAAGTGCATATTTTTGCGAGTGTGGGCTTAAGAAATTTTTCACTCACTGCTGGCCACCAATTGCTACTGGAATGTGCTGCATGCACTTGGAGATTCTTAGTCTGGTAAAAGAAAATATTTGGAGGGGGTTATATTATTTTAGTAGTTCTTTTCTAAACCAGAAGTTAAAAAACATGTATGACAGCACTACTGGACACCATTTGAAATGTTTTACTGACTTTACAGCACACTGCAGAATGTGTGTATGTCGTTGAATCAGTGAAACAGTGTTCAATCAGAATCCTAGAATTTAGCCCCTTAAGTTTCTATGTGGTTCCTGCAAATGATGATGGGTAGCAGAGGTTTAACATGGCAAAGCAAGTAATCATGATAAGATGCAAGAAAATTCTAGTGGATAATTATTCCAACTCGCTTGAAAATATCAGAGTACAGATTTCTGGGTGTAAAGGTAAGCATTTATATTTCAAAGAATAATAGAGATTATTTTGTACTGAAAATTTTTTACAAAACTGGGAATCTTACAATTCAATAATGCTTTCATTGTTGATTTTAATTCTGCTACAATCATTCTTCTTAGATTCTAGTCTTGTGGCTTGGAAATTAGAAAGGTCTATGCAGTGTCTAGGAAAACCAATGAGGAGAAGTTAGAGACAAAACTAACTTAAACACTATTTACATGCATAAACATCAAAAAAGAATAGGCCAGCCCTTCTGTCCATACATGTTAGATTAATACCAGTGCCCTGAGAAGCAATTTGGCCTTATAAAACTGCTTGTAATCAGACACAACTCACGGTCCTTTCTGCCCCAAGCCCTGATATAACCAGCCATTAGTACCATTTCCAGTATTTGTTCCATCAATATAAACTGGCTTGGACATCAGGAAAAAAGAATGTGAGAGAATGGAAAGCAAAATGCCCTTATGGTGGATGTCCGAGACCCACTTACTGTGGTCTTGGCTGAAGTCTGGAGCTCATTGAGCAAGATGATTAATAAAGAGCAGGAGACTGTCCTTGTATTTGTTTGGAGGGATACAAGCAATTCATTGGCCTACACATGACACTTGACAATTTCACCCCTTATTTTCCAATGCTTTTTCTTAATGAAATGAACCTTTAAGACCAGTGCATGGATATGAACTGTATATGGCACATTACCTATGCTGCATTTTAGAGCATGAGAAATGTGAAAATGTTCAGGCATCTGTGAAAAGAAATTGGAAGTTGTGGAAAATAATCCCCTTTGTCCTAAAGAGCTTTCAAGCAATAATTCACTCTTATAGAAAGGCCTGTCCTAAGGTCATGCTACCTTTATTTCATAGTCCCAGAACACAGCAAGGAAGTGAAGCTGGACATGACCTCTTTCATCTCCTCTTCATCAGAGCAGATGATACAAACAACACAGGCCTTTCACTGCAAGGCCTGTGAACAAGCTGGAATCGTGGTATAATTTTGCCAGCAAGAGAAATCAATCAAATTGGAAGCAACAAAGCTTATTAACTTGTGTTTTTGTTGAAGTTATCTTTACCCAGAATTAATTACTGTATAATCTTAAACAAAAACCTGGTCTTAGTTAAAGCATTCTCTAATTAACATGTTTCCCCACTTAAATGAAAACGTACATTAAGTTTTTGTAGTTTAGTTGTCTGTTTCTACTTAACCCCATTATTTTAGTGAGACTACTGTTAGTTAGTCTCTAAAAAGAACAGTGTCAGAAGTAGGTCATGGAGCTCTAAGGAAGTTAAAATCTTCCGTTCTGATTGTATATACAGAAACAGAATTAGTCCTTGCTTCAAAAAAGCAGAGAGCAGTTACAGGCAGACAAACAAGGTAACCAAGAGAGATTTAGGTAACAACTAATTTTATTTTGAAACAGGTTGGCCCTGGACTGTATTCAGGAACACCTTGTGTTAGCTCACTGTCTGTTTTCCCTTCTGTGGTAAGCCAACGAATGTCTTGCAGCTTGCTGCATTAGATTCCATACACTGTGAGTAGAATCATAGAATCGTAGAATGAGTCATAGAATAATAGAGTGGTTTGGGTTGGAAGGGACCTTAAAAATCATATTGTTCCAACCCCACTGCTATGGGCAGGGACACCTTCACTTAGACCAGGTTACTCAGAGCATTATTCATCCTGTTCTTGAACATCTTCAGGGATGGTAAATACATAACCTCTCTGGGTTATGTATTTCCCATACAACCTGTTCCAGTGTCTCATTACCCTCCCAGTCAAGAATTTCTTGTTATTATCTAATCTAAGGTTTCCCTCCTTCAGCTTGAGGACAAGGTTCCCTCTTGTCCTGTTACTACATGTCCTTATAAAAATTCCCTCTCTGGCTTTAATGTAGGCTTCCTTTAGGTACTGGAAGACTGCTTCATGATCTCCCTGGAGCCCTTTCTAGGCTGAACAAATGCAAGTATCTCAGCCTGTCCTCTTAAGAGATGTGTTCCAGCCCTCAGATCTACTTTGTGGTTCTCTTCTTCTCTTCCTCCCACCGGTCAACCTCTTTATTGTATTGGGGGCCTCAGACTTGGATGCAGCACTCCAGGAGGGGTCTCACAAGGGCAGAGTAGAGAGACAGAATCATCACCCTTGATCTCCTGGTCACACCTCTTTTGAAGCAGCTCAGGATGCATTTGGCCTTCTGGGCTGGAAATGCACTTTGCTAAGTCATATTGAGTTTTTCATCCACAAACACCATTAGGTCCTCCTTCCCTGTGCTGGTCTCAGTCTCTTCTGCATCCAGCCTGAACTTGTGTTTGGGGCAGGACCCTGCACTTGGCCTTGCTGGAATTCATGAGGTTTGCACAGACCCAGCTCTCAAGCCTGTCCAGGCTCCTCTGGATGACATTGCTTCCCTCCAGCGTGTCACTGCACCCCACTGCTTGGTGTCACTGGGAAACTTGCTGAGGGTGCACTCAATCCCACTATCCATGTCACCAACAAAGATGTTAAAAAGTGCTGGTTTCAGTACTGATCCCTGAGGAACAGAGCTCAATAGAATGATATTTTTATATGGTGAGTGTCAATCTTCCACTGTACACCACTCAAAAAATAGACTGACGAGCAGAGCAAAACCAGAAAGCAGATAATACTATTTTCATTTTATTCCTGAAAAGTGGTGATAGCAATGTGAAGCACTCCAGCTAACCTTAGGAAGTGATCTTTCTTCTGAATGAAACAGTGAATTTCCTGCCTATTTCAATCTGCTGTAGGTTTGAACCACTGTTAGGTAAAACACCAGGGCCACATTAATTTACACAGTGCAAAATTATACAAAATATCTGAACACAGAAACCATGCCAGAGCAGAGTTTGCATTGGCACAGAGCAGATGTCACTTCTTGGTTTTGTTCTTGGAAAATGGCACAAAGGGTCTGATTCTGCAGCCCAATGCAGTGATTCTCAGTGTCTTCCCACATTCTGTGGGAAAACATGCAAGCTGATGGCTTGCCCCAGCCGCAGCAAGGAGTGTGGTACCAAATGCTTTCGTTCAGCACCAGTCTGAGCTTGCAGAGTCATTCAGTGCACTGCAGTGCCAGGAGAAGGGGCTAGATCACTCACCATAGCATTGCTTTTGGCTAAATCTTAAAAGATATCTCTGGGAGATTTATCAGGACCACAGTATACCTTTAATCTCAAGACAGAGCAGGTTCAACTAATCTGACTATTTCTAACCCCTGTGCTATCCCACTACATGGGAAGGATAGGATAGGATAGGATAGGATAGGATAGGATAGGATAGGATAGGATAGGATAGGATAGGATAGGATAGGACAGGATGACAGTTTGCTGTCTTTTAGTTGGAACACTACCTAAAGAGATGAAAGATCTGGCATATCTTTTGATATACCTTGGAGTATTTGTGACTTTTTTCTATGTACAGTTTTTGAAATATGGTATATGAAATTCTGAAAGGCTGAAAGGTGTGGCCTTGGAAGAAGATTCACTTTTCATTTGAAGGGAGACATCATTTGAATCCAACCCAACAAAATGTCGTGGTTTGAGAAGACGTAAGTTTTCTAGGATACGCTGTGGTCACCAATAGGTGTTCAGATTTTAATATTGGCACCTGGTGTGGCCACTGGGGACATTGGATATGCCTCTGAGAACACAGGGGTTAAAAAGCAGAGCACTCCTGGGGGAAGCTCTCTTGGGTTCCGGTGAGGAAAGAGATCTCTCCCCCACCGTCCATCTGCTGCCGGCTGGGCAGGGGAGGGGACGCCATGTGGCCAGGGTGAGGTAGGCTGGGCCTTGGACAGAGATGGGAGGTGAAGAGGCCCCGAGGATGGAAGGGTGGGAGAGTGCCAAGAGGCATCGGGCAGCCCCTCCTCCCCCCACCCCCAGGAGACAGAGAGAGAGCCTGTGCCACCTTGAAATTTGATATCATGTGCCAGAGGAGAAGGAGGGGGCGAGAAGGTATCTGGCCAATGTGGGAGCTCTGGGTGGGCAGAGCCCAAGGTTTTAACCCTTTTTTTGGACAATGAAAACTTTGCAGAGCATTAACCTTTCCTAGAAGAGAGATAGAGATGAAGTGGAAGAAGAAATGGGCAAGTGTGATGAAGGTTTGTGCAAGTGGAAGATGTTGGAAGAATAGAGAAGAATCTTAGGAGGGAAGAGATGATGAAGTGGCTTTAGCTGGACTCTTCTTGTTATAGCCATGGACAGAACCATGTTCCTTGTGACACAGAGACTGCATCCAGGGGGAGGCAATGGCTCAGAGCCAAGAGGGTTCATTGTTGGTACCCCTTGGCCCCAAGGGGTGAAATTTGGGGGGGACAGGTGTCCTGAAGGTGAGACTCTGCTCTGTTTGGATCAGGACAGAGCATCCTTAAAAAGACAACCCTAGAAGCAGCTCTGGTCCGTGTTCAGCGGTGAGAGCACTGGACGTGGAAGGAAGAGGTCACGACGGCAGATGTACTCCGGGCGGTGCCACGAGTGACACAGAAACACACGAGGCTTCGACTGTGTTTCCAGGGGAAGCCCATGGTACAAGAAGGACTCCTCTCCTCTTGATGAACTGAGGATTGATTGTCTGAAGGGTGGTGCTGGACCAAGAGTTGGTGATTTGGGGGAAGGATGTATTGGAAACTTGGTGGGGAGAGGAGGAAATGTTTTTGGAAAGTTTTCATTTTCCCTGTGTGTTTTCTTTTTACTTAGAGTTGTAGTTTAGTTAATAAAGTTTTCTTTTCTTTATTTCTAAGTGGGAGCCTGCTTTGCTTATTCCTGGTCACATCTCACAGCAGAAACCAGGGAGAATGTATTTTCATGGGGGCACTGGCATTGCGCCAGCCTCAAACCATGACACAAAACTTTCTGTATGTTCATTTTCCTCTTTGTGTAAATAATTCCTAATGGCTGACACAGCTACATTACTGGCTATTACACACCTTTGGTGGTGGTGGTGGTGGTGGTGTATTGGTTGCCTTTTGTTTGGTTAGTTTTGTTTGTTTTGTGGTGGTTTTTATTTTATTTGTTTTTATTCCTTCTGCAGACAGATTTTAGGCTTTTCATTGTTTGCAGAGGTTCTAAAAAAACAAACTACACAAAAGGTGATGATGATATTGTCTTCTGATCACCTGATTGGTAGATTTTTGGGACAAATGACACTGGATACACTTTAGAAAGCACAAAGGTAGCTGGCTGAAAGGCTCAGATGTACAGGAACCTAACTTGTAACACAAAGGAAAGAAAATCTGGAGAGCAACTCAAACACTTAAGCATTTAGAGCCTTTTGTGTACCAGAAGAGTATCCTCCCCAGCCTCAAAACATGTAAATAAACTCAAGTTCTGTGCATTTTATGACAGCCCATGGAGATGTCTAGGGCACCCCCCTGACAGTCTCTAATGACTCAGCTACTCTTTTTGATTATTAAATAGATTGCAAGCATGGAAAACATGCATCTTTCTCCTTGTAATGTGATCTCTGTGCATTCCTTTAATCTGTTGTTTAAAAAAAATTACTTCCTCTGGGCCAAGAGATATGTCTGATTCAAGATTTAAATCAAGGAGAATGCTTGATTTCAGGAAATTTAATGGAGAACCCCCCAAAATTTTACTAAATGCAAGAGGTCTTTGACTTCTGCTTTCCATCTGTTCTGTAGCACATCTGGTGCATATCTGGTCTCTTTACATGTGCACACTGGATAATCACTTTTTTCCCATCAGGCTGAGCATTTAATTACCTCTTTATGTACAGATTTCATGCATCCATAATGTAGATGACAGGTTATAATGTAAGTATTCTATTAATTATTCGTATTCAATCAGCTGCCTGCTTCAATCAGAATCTTGTGAATAAGAAGCTCTTACATTCTAGAAGTAGGAATCTTTTTACCACTCTCCACCTCCAGGCAACATCACAATTATCCAGAAAAAAAATAAACAAAAATGCTAACTCATCTTACTGTAGTTTTGTTACATTATTAATATTTAAATACATATTATTAAAGAAAATTGGATAACAACTATAATAATGACTTGCTTAAAATGAGTTCTGCTTTAAAATACGAAGAGAATGTGTATGTTTAAACACTCAAGGGTGCTTAAACAGAAAAATTGTTTTTACTTCTTTACTTCTTTTATTCTTTCTTTAAATATTTTAGGCTTATATAATACTTATTCATAGCAAAGATGAATTTGCAGTGATGGATTAAGCTATTCTTTAAAGCAGTCAATGGTTTGTTTCAGGACCAATATCCCCTAAATAATTTGTCAGAAACTGCTGAATTTCTAAAGTTTCTTTTCACCTTATGCTAAATGTAGAAATTATTTAAATAAGTAGAAAATTACCCACTCACAAAACACAAATGCACTGGCACTATTTTCTAATTGCTGCAATGATGTTGCACATTCTTACTGGTAGCAGAGCTGTGGGCTTAAACTGGAGAAGGAATTAGTTTTACTGCATCATTGAGAAGAGTGATAACAATGCTCTGAGACATGTAAGCAATGTCACTGCACTGTAGGGCTTTATACCAATTAAATGGGAAATGTGCTGGTGGTCAGAAACTAGTGAAGAATTGAAGGTTTTCATCATGTGTGGGTTTTAGCCTGTGTTCCAGAAAGAGACTGGTGAGCTAAATATGTAAAAAATGTCCTTTGTCACGTGGATGGGAAAACTAATAATGGGGCAGCCAGCAATTGACTGTTAAATTGGCAATTCTTTAATTGTCAATCTAGCAATTTTTCAGTTTCTAGAGAAGTGACAGGTTCTGTTTAGGTGGCACAGGAACTCAAACTTCTTGCTCCTGAGAAGAAATCCAACTGACAAAATTAGATATAGCTCACATGATTAAAATGTATTCTTATAATCAGTGTGGAAAGAAATCAAAGGAATTCTACAGCAATGGATAGAACTCTGTAATAAACACATTATTACATATGCACCTATATTGTAGCAAATCAATTTAAGGGAACTAATTATTCTTTTAAACATTAAAATGGGAACATGTATCTATTAGTATTTCCTCTTGGACAGCTAGAAAAGGTAAAAGTCTATGCCTAGATTTGTACTGAATTTCCTTAATCTGCATTTATTCTTATCAACACACTTCTACAATTGAAAGGTGTCACTAAAGACAGAAAAGGAAGCTTTTTTTTCCTTGATAGAGGGAATTGACACCATGGACAAATGTAGGTTGTCAGTTGGGAGGTAATATTGATGCATGTATTGGAATAAAATGCTTTTTATTTTCTAACAGATTGACAGAAATGCAGATTAACTATACTTAATATATGTAAATTTTAATTAATAAGATCTAATCAGAGGGTATTTTAATCTAACCTGAAACCTGAATCACAAAATATTGAGATGAAAACCACAAGAAAATGTGAAATATCCATTTTGGTTTTTACCTGTTCAGTTTTCACCAGCATGTTGGACACACTTCCATGCAAGCAGCTCATTGCTTGTGTTGCAGACTTTAATATCAGAAACGTGAGTGGGGCGGAGGGGTGGGGGCTATCAGCATCCAATAACCACCAAAGTTGTGGTTCAAACACTTCTGAGGGTGAAAAACCTACAGAGTTGATACTGAAGTGAAATTTAAAGAAGAAAAGGAGTAACACAGATTCAGGTCTGCAGGTTTTTTTCTGCTCTGCTTAATGCAGTCATGAAGCCTTCACTGCAGACAGGGGTCCTGAGCAGCATGATGATATTGCTTCACATGCAGCATTCACCACCAAAATAGAAAGAGCAGAAAAGAACCTAAACTTCACAGTTTCCTTCTAGCCCTAGAAACATAAAGAAACACTGTCCCCAACCCATAAGAAAAGCACTTTACTTAGTGAGATCCCATGAGGGAAGCCTCAGCCTGACAACCACGCAAGTTCACAGTGTAAGAAGATTTTGCATTGCCATGTGTCTGATAAATACATAGCAATGACAGACAGCAAAGCAGCATGAGTAACGAAGAGTAATAAAGGTGCTCTAGATGTTAGAGGGCACCCAAGTTATTTAGGGGTGAGGTTTTGTTAAGAACATGAATGAGCAAAAGAAGAAAGTGGTAAAGATTAGGTTTTTTCCTAATTCTTCCAGTGCCATTGCCCATTCTAACTCTTCTGAGAACCTTGTATTATAAGACTCCAGAGCTTCCAAAGCCCCTTTTTTTAATATATAAAAGAAAGGATTATATTACCTGAGCCAAGCTGATGCCAAGGTATTTAAGGTTTTTGGTTTGGCTTTTTTTTTTTTTTTGGTTTTTTGTTTGTTTGTTTTGTTTTGTTTGTTTGTTGGGGGTTTTTAAAATTATTTTTTTATTCCTGAAATCTAGCCTTAGGGAGGGACACTGGCTGGATCCACTAGGTAAACTAGGTAACATCTAGGTAATTATTGAAGAGGCTCTGTCTCTGTAGTCATTGAGTCTCAATGCAAACCTGGATGTGATGCAGCTGTTGATGGAGGGGAGTGTCTAATGTTGAGGATTTTTTACGGTAACCAGCTCCAGGGGAAATTGGGATTTGGGTGCTGGCTTGAATTTGGGAATGGATCTCCTGTAAAATAAAGAAATGTTTACAAGACATCAGATTAAGTAGGAAAATAGTGAAAAAAACTTCTAAACCCTTTTGTCTGTAAAAACAGGTTATTTAGTCACAAGAGACCGTAGCTAGGGAAACATGTTGCAAAAATTAAGCCAATTAGTGAAAAGAAAATTCACTACCTTAACATAAAAGGCACTACTCTTGCCATAGTGTAGCTTTATGAGACTTAATTATTTTCAGATTAAATCTTGATATAAATAATTAAATAAATATATACCAGACTAAATTTGTCAATTTCCTGGGTACTAGTGAGCTGATTACCGATGACTTTCCATCTACAGTATAGTACAACAACTTATGTAAAACATACACTAAAAAGGAAAGTCTGATCAATAGAGAATATTTTATGTCAACAAGGAGAATTATTTGAGAAAATGGCTGAAAATGGCTAAAAATATCAAGACTCAATCATAAGAAAGAAGTTTGATGCAAACTCATTTGAAGCAGGAGAAGGGAGAACAAATCAATTAGATATGAGAAAGCAATTTACTGCTGACAGAAAGAAAAAGAAAGAGCTGGGGAGATAAATGAGAAATTGAAACGTGGAATGAAAATGGGGAGGTATTGGAGACATTAATGATAAAGAGTAAAAATAATAAAACTTGTGGCAGCTAAGAAACATCAAGTTGATTTTAGCAGTATTATGGACCTCTTCATCACAAAACTACTAAAAATGAACTTAAAAAGCAGTGTACAACAGCTGCATCTTTGATTTGAGAAAAAGCAAGCATAGCAATGTATTTCCTAACAGACTACATGCACTAAACTATAAGTGATGACTTTTAAACAACACCTTTTTATGACTACATTTTTATGAATAGAACAATGTAATATATCTCTATGAATCTAGAATGATCTGAATCAGGGGACCTTTTAGTATGCTGATAGTTTTTGACACATTTAGCAGTGTTGGAAAAGTATTAAAGGAACAGGAATGTGTAAATCTTATGCCAATATTTAAAAGAGCAAATGTTACCTGAATAGGTATAGCCAGAATACAGGGCTATTAATGGAATCCTTAGAAAATCCAGTGTTGATAAAATTATTTTAAAACTCAGTAAGGACAGGATTTACAGCACAATTTTATTCTAAAGACACAGAGAAAGGATGTAGACTCAAATTTTTTGGTTTCCTAGTGATTTGCATACTCATTCCAGTACAGAAGATCTGATCCATTCTGTCATCTTTGTCTGAAGGCATTTAATTGCATTGCCCAATTTCAGGAAGAGTGCTGTATCTTCTTTATCATAAAACTCAAATGTAAGCTTGGGGTCAAAATTCATGGTTTTCTGATCAGCTGAGTGTCCTCACCATTCAGCTAGCGCACTTTGCTCCCTCTTGCATTTTCTTGACCTAATAATTCTTGAATTCATGTAGGAAGGCTTCACTACTTCAATATGAGGTCAATCATTTGGGTCAAGTTCAGTCTGCTGGTAAACCACAGGGCAGATCAAATGAAAGTGTTATTCCTTACGGCTTTAGACACTCTCTGCCTCTTAAATCTGGATGTCTTCACTGAGGAAAACTTATCTCAAATTTACTCAATAAATTTTCCGCCAACCTCACACAGTTACTGATAAAACAGCTGATAAAGTCATCACAGTCTTCAGGAAAAAAAAGGTCATTTCCTGAAAATATGATCTGGCATATCTCAGGGAAGGGATGCCACTAATGCTACTAATGAAAGATTGAGTCCAACACTATAAGTCAACACTACCAAGTCACACAGATCTGTCCATATTAAAGCAGAACACAGATTCATAAGGTTATCTATTCTGAGAGGTAGCCAGCTGATTAATACTACCATTTCACTTTCCCCAGTACATGTTGAAATCTGGTTACTAGAGCTAAAGAAATACTCAGTCTACTACATGTATAAATGAGCATAAGATTTTGTATTTTTTTAGGCAAGTGTGAGTTCTGGACTGTTGTGAAGAATTCAAACTCTCAGATGTCAGAAGATGCAGAGCTGAAAAACCAATCTCTTTCTTGCTGAACTTCTGTGTTAGCATGAGTTCCCCATTAATCTCTTTCAAAGCTGACTGGAGCTAAGAA
This sequence comes from Molothrus ater, assembly GCF_012460135.2. Taxonomy (NCBI): domain Eukaryota; kingdom Metazoa; phylum Chordata; class Aves; order Passeriformes; family Icteridae; genus Molothrus; species Molothrus ater. The sequence continues at coordinate 19,356,157 of NC_050482.2, read as the reverse complement.
AAATTCCCCAAATGGACATTGGATCAACCACTTTTAAGGACCAATAGTTCTGATCAAGAAATCAATGTAAAGATTGAACAGTGATATGATATCTAGACTAATATATATACTATTGTCTTTCATATTATATATATATACACATATATAAAAACACAGACTGATGATAAGCTATATAGAATTTTGGTAAAACATATGTTTTTCTTCAGTCCAGGCTTTGTTCCTAACAAAGCTTAATAAAAAACCACACTTCCTGTAGCTGCATGCTCTAGAAAAAATTTTGAAAAACTCAGAAATCTAATTTGAAGCTTATAAGATTTGAAATCTACCAAAATTTGAAGTTGGTTTAGATGTTTTTACCTACTCTTCATCACACTTCCATTCTGCCTACATGGCTGTAACTAACAGCAATGAAATAGCTTCTATGAATTCCCCTCACAGCTAATGCATTGTAACTTTGGAGTGGTATAAAAGTTCATAAGTTACTATAAAATGAGAAACAAATCTTGTTATGGTTATGGTATTTATGGTGTTATGGTATTTATCCATGGATGATTTATAAAATAATGCCTGATGATTTTCAGATTTTAAATTAAAATAAAATGAAAAAATAATTTATTCACAGATGTCTTGACACTCTTATTTCTTGAATGAGTGTAATGTTTCTGTCTTACAAGTATCATGGGTCCCTCACGCCAACATAGTATCAGGTGATAGGCATGAAGATAAAAAATCATTACATTTATTACTAGATACATTTTTCTGTTCTATGAATATCCAATAGCTATCAAACTGAAAAAAAAGAAAATCTGCAGCCATCATTCTTTTGATTTAAACATTCTCAACTCACAACATTGTAAATGTGGTAATTCAGCTGCTCAGTAATTTTTCTTTATTTCAGTGCTTAGTGGATTGAGTTCTGAAACATGATGATCTACCATTAGTGTGTCAGTTTTGATAAAAAAAGTAGAACACTCATGCGCATGACTCTCCTTTGAAGGACATAGAATTGTAGAATCACTAATGACTAGAGGATCACTGAGTCCAACTGTTAGCTTAGCACTGCCGTGTTCATCCTTAAGCCATTTGCACAAGTCCCACCTTCACACACCTTTTGAATCCTTCCACAGATGGCAATTCCACCACTTCCCTGCATGGCCTGTTGCAATGGTTGATAACCCTTTCGATGAGAAATTTTTCTAATATCCAATTTAAATCTCCCCTGCTGCAACTCAAGGCCATTTCCTCTCATCCTGTCTCTTGTTACCTGAGAGAAGAGACCAACCCCCAGCTGGCCACACCCTCCTTTCAGGTAGTTGTGGAGAGTGATTAGGCTCCCCGACCCTCCTCTTCTCCAGGTTAAATAACCTCAACTCCTTCAGCCACGTGCTCCAGGTCCTTCATCAGCTTTTTTTGTCCTTCTCTACACTCAATGTTTTTCTTGTAGTGAGTGGACTAAAAAAAGAACACAGGATTTGAGATGCAGCCTCATCAATGTCAAATACAGGGGGATGATCACCAGCCTGTTTCTACAGGTCACAATATTTTTGATAGAAGCCAGGGTGCTCTTGGCCTTTTTGACCACCTGGACACAGTGTGATATAATTTATTTGATTTTTAGTGTCACCTCTTGTGGCATATGTTGCATATCCCTTTCATTGCAGAAAACATCTGAACCAAAGGAAAGAATCCTACAGCATTTCAATTTTACCACTTGAACATATTTCCACTGCAAGTCCTTTGCTTCATTGTTGTACCCTGCATCTCATTCTCAGATCCTTTCATACTGGGAGAGATGCACAAACTTACTTGTCACATGACATGTGATTTTACAGTAGAAACTATTGAAGACTGCTGATTATCTCCTTGTGGGCAATTATTTTTACTTGGGGTCGTTTTTTGCTTTTGTTATGAAGTCTATTTTCCTGAAAGGAAAAATTTTAAGATGGTATTTTCTATTCACAAAAATCGCCCACCCTTTTTTTTGTTATTTTCTCTTTGAAACCTATGTTTTGACTAGCATTCTTTACAAGATGCAGCAAAATTAGCACCATTAGCTTCAGTCTACACAGCATCTGACCTAGAGACTAGAGCCCTTTCTTAATCATCAGCCTCACTAATTGACCCTTCTTTTCACAAGGGTTATTACAGTTAGGCAGCATTTCAGCCTGTTAGCCTCTCTAGGCTATTTGCTTCAATAAACTCAATGTCCTTTTTGTATAAGCTGAGAGATAGATAATCATGTTGACAAGCTGCATTATATAGCTGTTAAACATACAATCCTCTTTTATCTCAGCCTAAAATACATCTCACTGACAGTAAGAAAGCAGTATTTTTAACAGGTACAAGTATACATCACAGGCAATCATAACAGGGAGAAAAAACTGTTCCTTAAATAAACATTCCTGGACGATTTCTTTTATTGGAATATTATGTTAGAGGACTAATGTGTTGTTTTACCCACAAAAGACACTTGATTATAAAATTCACAATTAAAAATTAGATTAAAAGATTAAAATCTCAATATGCTTTTTATGGTCAGTATCTTGATTTTATCAGACTAGTTGAGCAATCTGGGGTTTTTTTCCCCTATGTTGTCTCATGCTGTTTCATGCAGTTATGCAGAACTCTGCAGACTCTTCTTTTGTTATAGGAGGAAGTGACACAGGGATGAGATGCATGATGACTACTTGTCCATTTCCACGAAAGAAAAAAGGGGGAAAAAACCCACCCTGAATAGAGACAAAAGTGAAATATTTAATGAAACTCCTCAGCTGATTATTCTGAGCCTGCATCTTACTAAACACTGCTTTTCCACCTGGACCCACCTCTGAGAAAGTCTGTGGTGGTTCATGATCAGACTGGTGGGCACAGGCACAGTGTAGGGGGTTGGGACCATTCCTCTTCAGGGCCAGGACTGAAGAGCCAGTCTGTCCTTCTGTGCACCTCCCATTCTGGGGGCAACGCCTGGGGTCCTCCTCATAATAAGTTTTCTCTTCTGTGCCCATCCTAACTGTACAATTTCCTGAATATAACTTTTACTGACTTTGTAATGCTACTCTCAAACCTAGACAGAGACAGTCTGTGTCCTGAGGGGTTGAGAGTAGAATTTGGTGCTCTTTCCCCACTGGAGGACAATCAGCACATTTAATAATTATGCTAAAAAATAAAATACATTTGTGTATTTTATTAATTTTCTATAATTTATTGTTGCCTCAGAAAATGCTATTCACTCAGGCAAGCAATTTTTTCTTTTGACAGGCCAGTAAGATATCATTAATTTTTCATTCTCATCAATCACCACGGTAAAGGCCGCCTGAGAAGGTTTTGTGCTTTGGCTGGTAATTTGTCATGACAATTTTGCAAGGTTGTTTTAATGGCTTCTTTTAGCTGATTGAAAATGTCTTATTTACTTCAATTAGTTTTACCAGTGAGACACCATGGTGTTATATAAAATGAATTGTTAATTGCTCCCCAAAGCCTAGGTAGACACCTGCTTTTCTATTAAAACACAGATCAAACTGCATATGTGGTGGGGGATAAAATTAACCCTATTGTACAGGCAAAGAAGAGAGACAGTGCCTTGTAATATGTAATACACTTATCTTATTTGTGACATAAAATATTTTCTGATTGTTAGTTTTGCAATATAGAAAAAATAACAAGCAGAAGCTGTTCTGGTTTTACTTGTTTCTAGAAACTACTATACTAAATATATATTTATGTATATATTTGTACTGCCCTAAGTGGTAGGTGTTTCATAAATCCTTTGTAAAGCTGGTGAATTAAACAACCTTTCAATGACAATATTTTAAGCTTAACTACTCAGCTCTTTATAACCTATTTAATACTGGCATATGATAGAGAAAGCAATAAAGAAGATTTAAACATCTACATTAAAAACGTTCAAGGTCCCACAGTCCAGTCTCTTAATCATGCAGTAGTATTTGTTTTCTGTACATACTGCAAAATATTCTCATAATTGCATTAATATTTCCACATGGTGAGGTCACACTACCACAGTATGGAAAACAGTTGTCTACAGCTGATTTCACTAGGTCACCAACACATTCTGCAGCTGGTATGAGGCCATAATTAGTGAAATTAATTAGCCTTAGGAAAATAAGCCATGTGACCTACACTTTAATACACATTCTCGTTGCTATGGTAGCCCAAATAGGAGTATTTCTCAAGATGTTAGAGGCCCTGGTTGCCTTTCAGAATGAACAGCAACAGTGTGGAGGTGTAGACAAAGCAAACCCATTTGTTGAATATTGGTAAACGGCAACAAATAGTAAATGAAGTGAAACTGGTACCTGAAGGCATAGCTCGATGGAAAGCTAAATGTAGCATTTAAGCTCTGTGATGAAAAGCTTCACTATTTTCAAACTTCAGGCATTATGAGAGTTTTATTGCGCTGGTCAGAAACACTAGAGGTAAGTTAATGTTGTGGTAATGTTTTTCCTTAACAGTATCGATTTCTTTCCTTATATTCCAAATTCTTCTAAACGCAAACCAATGAACGTTTTTGGGCAGATGTGTCAGAAACCTTTTCAATTTTGGATTTATCATTTTTTAAACTTTCTGCACTTTCAGACTGTTCCCATATACTTGCCTCATTTTTTGCTTCCATTTCTCTACAAAATCCTGTTTACCTACTGCATCAAAATCTGTTACAGAAAACCCCTTGTTAAATCAATGATAAAAAATTACCAGGAGATGTAGTCTCATGTGCTGAAGAATTTATTAATAATGTATTTCAATAATGTGACATGACAAAATTTTTCAGGATGCATGTTCAAAGATATACTTATTTTGAAAAATTAAGAAAGAAAACACCCACAGACATAAGGCATTCATGGAACTTTGACTATAGGAAGACTTCATTTTAAAAGAAGGTCCCAAGACTATTCTGTAGCTTTTTGCATTTTGAGCAAAGTTTGTGCTTCCTGACACAGAATTTCTTGATTTTGGGATTTAGAACACTATTTTCTAAGTTATTTTGACTATGTGGCCCTAAACTTTATTAGTCAGCTCTAATAACTTCAGAATCTTTTAAAAAAGACACAGATAAAGGAAAAAAATGTTACAATAAGTATAGTGTTGAAAAGATAAAGTAGTTGATAAAAGATACATGTTGAAAAGATAAAAATAGTACTGAGAGGTGGCTTGAGGTCTCATGCATTATACCTGTTGGAATACTCTATATAATTAGTCAAATTTAATTGTTGGTTATATTTAGCTCCTGCAGTGTAGGGCTGGGTAGTTCCCCAAACACTTTTTGAGGTAAATGGTTTACTTTCTAGCAATAACTTATATAATGCCTACATTTCTGCTGAGATTCAGTTTATCTCCTTTTTATAATTATCTGAAAGATAACCTGGGTCACGTACCACTCTCCTCATGAAGGTTCAATGTCATCACTGTTAATAAAAAAACAAGTGACTTTCCAGAGGACTTAAAATAACTGCGTCATGAGAAGCTCTTAAGAAGTTCATGAATAATTCTGAAAATATGGAATATGGAAAATACACCCATAATTTTATACATTCCGTATGCAAATGTAAATACTATGAAATTTCTGAGTATACAAATTTAAACTTTGGTGACAGGGAAAAGGGAACGATTAATTTGCAAGCCAGCACAGCACAATGGGTAGGGGCTCCCTGAGGAGGGGCCTACACTGCTGGGCTGGACGTGTCCCATCCCAGCCAGCCCCAGCTCACCCACTGCAGGGCACTAATGGCTGTGAAAATGCATTTAAGGAAGGACAAAGAAATGCCACAAAGGCAGAGGAAGAAGGAAAAACATGTGAGAAATGCCCCTGCAGACAGTAAGGTCAGATAAGAGGAGGAGGGACAGGGTGCCCCAAGTGCCAAAGCAGAGATTCACCTGAAGAGACCAGACCAGAGCAGAGGGGATTTCCTGCAGGAACTGATCCCCAACGAAAACCTACACTACAGCAGGATTAACTTGGAGAACTCCAGCTACTGGAAGCATCCATGCAGGGGGAAATGGTCCATCTAGGGGCCCCCTTAGTGTAGGTGAAAAGAGAGGGAAGGAGCAAAGAGAATGATTTTTTACTGAGTGACCAAGTGCCCATTCCCACCCTCTATGCTGCTTGGGGGTGTAGAGGAGTTAGGAGGAAAAGAGTGAATGGAGAGAAGGTGATGTTTCAACATTTGTCTTTGTTTCTTACTCCCAAAATCTATTTCAATAAGTTCTGCTAACTTTCCCTAAATCGAGTCTGTTTTGCTTGTCATGGTAATAGGTAGGTCCTGTCTGTGTCTTTATCTTGACCCAGGATCTTTGACATCTCACATCCTCCCCTGCCCTTCTGAGAAGAGTTTGGCTGCTGGGCAAGCCCAACCCAGCAGAGTAACTGAAAGGCTTGGGATGGTCCTCCAACTTGAAGCAAACCTGATGCAAACTTTTAGCCAAATGCATCTCCCTCCATCTAAGAAACTATTATAGATGCTAAAGAACCTTCTCTAATGATAACAGTTCTTGTTTGCATGACAGTATCTAAATTAAAATTCCATCTATAAATAGTATTATATTATGAAACTTTAATTTTATATGGGTGCTTGGAGGAAGGTTCTTCTACATTGTATAGCAGGGAAATTAGATCTGAAGTTCTGCCCTCAGGTACAAAAAAGTTGCAGCCAAACTAGCTGATTTACCCAGCTGGACACTGATTTCACATTGATCTGTACCAGCTGTAACCCCAAATACTCTTAGTTATGTAGTCAGGGGTCAGAATTGGACATTATTTATTTATTTACTTTGGCAGGGTGCATGAATTAAATCAATGGCAAAACTTTCTAATCATGGCCAGGTTTTCATTGCCTATGTTTTTTATGTCACAGTTACTAATTATAAAGCTAAACAAAGCAAAATAAAATACAGCCCATTGCTAGTCTTTTGAAGGAGATGTGAATTTCAAAATATTTTTAAAAGACAGGAAATGGAAATCTAGTAATGCAGACAATAAATATGAGTAAAGATGAGTGTAAGGTTTAAAGAATTAAAGAATAATATTTTCTCAAATGCTTTTTTGAAGGTTCATTTTGATAATCATTTGGAAGAGGGAGAAGACTGTGATGCACAAGAAATTGAAGAGTGACTAGGGACCAAAGGGAAGCTCAGAAAGAGAAGGGTAGAAAAATAAAGGAATTAGAAGAGTGGTTTTTGAGTTGATAAGAAAACAATGCAAAAGTGACAGACACATAATAGAAGTATTAGAATGAATGTGATGGGAAAATCTATCACTGAAAGTCAAACAAAATTTCAATAAGTCTATCTATAATGAGTTATAAATTAAATTTATATTTTTTGTCTTGTATGGATTAATAAACCATGCTCAGCTATTACCTTTATGCACAAGAATTAAATATATAGAAATATATAGAAATAAATAGCAAACATTTCATAAAAAAGACACTAAAATGCAAATTTCTATCAGTAAAACTTACAGTATTCTTTAAAGGTTTAACAGTACTTTAGTGATATAGTAATAGTTAACCAAATACAGCTAGAACCACTAAAAGTAATAATATAAAAGAAAATACACACCTTCAATAATTTTTAAGAAATTATCTAACAATATGCTCTGAAGATATTAAGATCATCTGACTTCCTCTTTCTCCTTTTATAAGGCACTTCAATATCTTCAAGGAGATCCCTTAAACTTCCTGAGGTTCAGCCCATCTCTTTAAAACATATTGTCTCACTTCTGCCACTGACTTACTAAGCCAGACTCCACCTCTGTTTTCCTGCCTGACTCATTTTCCTATCTAATGTGATAAATTCTCTGGGGTGGAGACTTTCCTTCACTGGGTATACATATAGCAGTTATGCCACTGCTAAGCAGTGACACAAATAGCAATGAATATATTATCCTAATATTGGTGTCATGGTTTTAATTTGTGACTGTTGCCCTCAATGCATGTTATATAAGTTTAATATCCCACTTTTCAGGAAAAAGAGAAAACAAGTTAGAGGCAAGAAAGATTATTGATCTGGCAAACACTACATAAGGAGCTTATAGTAGTGCAGAGAGCTGTATAAAATTGTGTGTTGGCTACTCAAACTGAAATGTCTGAACTACCGCTTCCTTGCCTCTCCAGGGACTAAAACATGAGTACAAAATTCCTGAAGCAGGTCCATTAGTTTGACCTAGGAACTAGACAAATTACTTAATAAATAAAGTTGTGAAAAATGATCCATTTTCATTCCTCTTCTGTCCAGGAGTGTAGAGAATCATCTCTTACCCAACGAGAAATCTTTCTGTTAGGTTGTTTGAGTGAACATGAACACAAAGGAGCCCAGTGGAACAATGACAGCTGGGGAGCACCAAGAAGGTTCTCAAGAGCCTCTGACCTGGATCCTCCCAGGGCTCCCCTAGAAGGATGATCAGCCCCATGGTCCTGGGGGGTGTGGCACAAATGGAGAGGCTTTTCCTGGAGGAAGGCTGAAGGGGAGGCTTTCCCTGAGGAAAGTCTTTTAGACTGGAGATGGGGATAGGGGCTACTGCTACAGGGTTATGGGCCGTATTATGGGATGCTGTGGAAGAGCATTTTGGACAAGACTTGGCATATTTGGGGAAAAGAGCCACCAGTTAACAAAGGAAGGAATCAAAGTAGTTTGAAGAGGAGCAAGCATGGGAAAACAGGGTAAAAGAAGCCAGCTGAATGCTAGCAGAGGGACTGGTCAGTGTGTTTGCATGGCCATGCCCTATGCCTGATCTTTATAATCTTCCCTAACTGTCCTGGGGAGATTCCATTCTGTGCTCATGTCTGTGCATGCAGGTCTAGGTACCAGCCACTGGGTAGGACAGCAAGTCTAGAGAGCCATGCATCTAGAGGAATTGGAGAATGTAGTGTGGGTGTGCATGCCTGTGCAGTTCCCAGAAACATCTAGCTGGTCTAGCAAGCCAGCAGGATAAGAGATTTGAGAGTCAAGTTTTGGAGTAGCCAAAAGGCTGGGTCAGATCTTGGAGAGTGGGTCTGAAACTGGTACTGGAGGGACCTGGAGGTCCAGGCCAACTCCTGTAGAGACCATAAGATCTGAAGTTTGGCTAAGGCCAGAAGTGGGAAGCATCTATGGAGAGGCCTGTTTATATGCATTTCTGCATGAAGTCAGAGTGAAACCCAGGGACTGGGTAGATTGAATGCCATTCAGGCAAGTTACTGGAGAGATGGATTATGTGTCTGTCTGCCAGTGTCTGTGCTTTACCAAAGGTGCTCTGAGTATCAGCAGCTGGACTAGGCTGTGGCCTTGCAGGCTCACATGACCAGGTGCCAGTGATGGGGAGACCTGTGACCCAGGGGGAGCTGCTGCAGAGTCTGAGCCTAGCTGCTGGAGGGACCCACACAGAGTATGTGTTTCACTAATTGACCTTCATTCTCATTAGTCAGAGATGGGAACAGGGAAAGGATATTGATGCTGATGTATGAGTGCATTCTCTGTCCATGCTATGGTCTGTGTGACCAGCTGTGTGCATACATATATATATATATACAAATATATACACAAACTTGGTGTGTATGTGTGCACATGTGTGACTATTGGAGACTCAGGCTCAGCCTCACTGCTGGTTGCACCTGTGAATGTGAAGCTATGGCAGTCTTCTCTCCATTTCCCCACTGGATTAACTCCTATCACTTTTTCCTATAGGTAATTAGCTACTTTCAGTATTACTCATTTTCCAAATAACAGTTTCCATACTGTTCATAATCAGTGTGAAAATAAAATATTTTAATCAGAAAAAGAAACAGCCAACCATTCTGCTTTATATGCCTTTACGATTTTTACTCTAGACATACATAATCTAATTCAGGATAATGATGAAAAGGTCTACAAAGATTATATGCTGAAGTAAAAACTTATTGAAAAAAGCACAGAACATGAGAATTTTTGCCATGCTGTTCTCCCATTTCTAATCATGAATACTACTTCAGACAGCAGTGCTATGTCATTGTGTTTTGATAAAATTGAAATCAAATCTTGGTTTCTCTAGTGGTATGAAAATACTCACCTGCATCTTAATACTAACATTACACTATCACTATCCTGTCAAGATATTTTAAGAAAAATAATTTTTCATCTGAGATTAGCTACATTTTTTAGATCATCCACTCTTACATATGGCTAAATAAAAATGCACCTGCAAAAAACTACTATTTCTAGGATAAAGATAAAAGTGTTCCTAAAAATGCATCAGTCACTAACTCTCACCCTCAAGGGTTCAAAATATATTCTTAGGGTATTTTCTTTTTAAGGAAATTTCCATTACTTTGAATAGCAATTTTGCTTAAGGAATATAGTGAGAATACTTAAAAAACAGTGAGGCTGTCATGCTCAACAATTGTTTTGTCCTGCAGAGCCAAGGGTTAGAGTGTTGGTTGTCTTTTGATGCCAGCAGCTTCTTTTAATATCTTCTTTAATGTCTTGTTTTCTCTTGTCAAACCCAAACTATTCCAGAGCCTCTTCTCCTTCTGATCTCATAGGGCGAGTGAAACAAGACAAATGAGTGAGAGGAGGTCAAGTGATTAGCACAGGTAAGTAAAACATTTCAAAGCTAGCAGGTCAAGGTAAATGCCTGAATAAAAGAATATCATTTAAGTTTTATTAAAGCAAATGTGACTACCTGGGTGCTTAAATGCAGAAAACCAGGGATATGTATTATGGTCATTTGCTGAGTTCACAGGATCAAATGATTAATAGTTCTTTCATTAATGCAGTTCTCTTGATATTTGAAATGTTTCCCAAACACTGTCTAATTAGAGAAACTTAATGTCAATTTAATTAGTCAATGATCACACCCCGGGTGATTAATAAGTGTTTTATAAATAATTTTTGTGCCTAACAAAGGCACAAGGACATCAATATGGGGACTAGAAATCAAGATAATACTCAACAGCCTCCTCCTCTGTCTTGCCTTCCTTCTAGCATTGTACTAGGAAGTTACATGGCACCCACTTAGAAATTAAACTCAGCTGCTTATGAGCCTGGAAGAGTCCAATGTAACTATCAGGCCCTTCTTGGCAACTTCACCTCTTTTTTCCACCAAGCATTTAACCTACAAAATTATTTAATAACATATGGGACTCAAAGCATAGCCTGGAGTCATATTGTGTCAGGCATTCCATACATTTGTGCTAAGCTACTCTCTGCAATATACAAAATAGGAGAAATTATAATTTCTTTGTCAGCACATATACAGACACTAATGGAGTGATCCCTAGTTCCATTTGGAATGTTATTACCACATTGTAAAATGTTCATAGCAAGAAAAAAAAGATATGTCTGTCAAGTAAAAAAAAAAACAAACCCAAAACACTAATTCAAAAAACTCTGCCCAAACCTCAAAGTAAATAGACATAAAGAAAAAAATCTCTATATATTATTATCGATATTAATGAGAAACATTGCAAGAATACAATGGTATCTATTTCAACATGTAGAGCCAAAAAAGAAGAGGAACAAACAATTTTTTAATATGAAACTGCACCAATTTGATTTAATCCAGAAAGTACTGACTGCTTGCAAGGACAGAGAACCCAGTGGGGCAACAGATAGTGTACTAGAGGTAATCTCTCCTCACTTTATAAAGGACATTGAGGTGCTGGAGTGTGTCCTCAAGGGCAACAAAGCTCATCAAAGTCTAGAAACGTGGCTGAAGAGGAGCAGCTATGGGAGCTGGGATTGTTTGGTCTCAGGGAGGAGCTCATTGCTCTCTACACCTCTCTGAAAGGAGGCTGTGGTGAGGTGGGGACCAGTCTCTTCTACCGGGCCTTCAGTGAGAGGGCCAGAGGAAATGGCTTTAAGCTGAGACAGGGGAGATTCAGAATGGATAACAGAAAAATGTTTCACTGTTAGGGTGGTCATGAATTGGAAGAGGTTGCTTAGGGAGGTGGTGGAGCCACCATCCCTGACAGTGTTCCTCTGGATCTGGCACTGCATGATGGTTTAGTGGTTTAGGGGTTACAGTGGTAGTGCTGGGGGGATGGTTGGTCTGGATGCTTTTAAAGGTCTGTTCTAACCTTGACAATTCTACAATTCTATGATTCTTAGTTTTTGGCCATGTATTCATGAAAATCCCTGTAAAGCAAAATTTTCTGGTAGTTTGTGTAACATGGGTTAAGGTTCAGGTCAGCTTCCCATTTGGACTCCAGGAGAAGCTGTGAAATAGATTTTGAGACATGGCTATATCTTTCAAAGCTCAGTTGACACTGCAAGATGGAGCATGTAAACCTTGAAGGCAAAGTGAACAAAAATGTTGGTAGTTAGGCCATACTTTAAAATTTGCAAGTGTTACCAGGAAGTCTTAAACAAGGAGATATTTGTAGAAATTAATCTGCAAACTTACTCTCTCAGAAGGATAAGTGGATGTAGGGTGGCAAAGATGTGCTGGAAATGGCAAATTGTTCACTATTTTGTGGCCTGCAAAGAGAAGATGTGGAAAAAGCTTCTTTGGCGTCAACTTCATAGAAAAGAAATGGTTCCTAATTGATGAGCATTATGCAGGTTCAGACCCTATATCAGAGGCATAAGATGGTCTTAATGAGAGGTGACATTAAATATTATGCAAGTTATTCTTCATGTCGAAAAAATGTATGGTACTTTAACCATGGTTCAGGCAGTTTTCACGTTCTTTTGCTACATTTCCAGAATACAGCTGTCCAGACTAGTTATATTTATTATCATGGAATGAAACAGCTCAATGTAGATGATCCAGCACAGACCACAGGAAGAAGCACGGCAGCAGCCCTGTGACACTCTGGACCAGCAGCTTGATTTGAGAAATAGTCTGCTATTTCTTCAGTAAGCTCAAGTTTGTGCAGTCAAGTTATCAAAGCAGACCAACAGCTGACCTGAACTGGGATGTCAGTGTATACCAACTATAACTGTGTGGATTTTTGTTTTCTTTTGGTTTGTTTTGGTTTTGTTTTGTTGGCTTTTTTTTTTTAATTTAAAAAGTAAGGAGTGGACAGGGTACAGGTGGTCTCATAAGAGTCCTCTAAAAAACCAGCTATTGTTAAGAACCTTTGAGTTTATTTTAATTTGTCCAGGCTTGAACTATGAATTGGGAAATCTTGTGCATTCACTGGAAGCAAAATCCTGACTTTCTATGAGTTTCCCTCTAAAGCACTTAGTTAATTGGGTTATTTGTGATGGGTAAAAGCATGTCTTTCTTGGAAACACTTTGTCTTGTTTCCAAATGCATTATGACATTCTGGATTCAATGAAGCTTTCAGTTTATCTGGGGCCCATTAGCACATGTTTTTCATCACCCAGGACCAAAATAGAAAATGGCCTTATTTCTTATTCCTAAGAATTGTTAATGTTAGGTGTGAGAGTCATTAAGTCTCCTGATGTAGAGGGAATAACGACAATGATGTTTTTGTTGGGGGATGGGGAGTGGCAGGAATCATGAGGCTGTACAAAAACTGTAATCTCTTACTGGAATGTGGCTTTGGACTATGCTAGGAATTGCTTACTCATGCTGAACTGCCCCTGGGAGTCATATGAGACTTTTGTTGTGGTCACATGCTTGTAATCACCATGGTGTAGGATGTTTATCAAAATCACTGAGGGAATAAAAGCACTGTGCTTTTTAAAGCAGGGCTTGTGGTATGAAATACGGTTGCTTCATTTTCTGTAGAATAATGAGCTCACAGAATCTTTTACCAATGTTCCTTTGAATATAGTCATCCCCTTCCCTACACAGTCTTATTTGGTACTTTAAAAGGTGCAGTTACAATATGCTTGTTCTTACTAAAGGGTTAAAAGCACCATTAAATTATAAAAGATAGCTTATGTAGTAGTTTTCATTTTAATCTTATTTGGATGTTAGAAATCAGTACAATAGATTAAAAACTACTCAGATTACGTAAGTATACAATGAAGACTGGGACTATTTCATTAGGAAAATAAAATTCACTCTATGTTTTAGATTAATACATTTATTGTTTTATGAATTTCAGCCAATGGGCAAAAAGCTCACAACAAGATATTTATATGCATCTAAAAGTAAAGAATCCGAGAGATAAATTTCCAGTGACTGCATCTGCTTTCCAGAATACTTGTGGAGGTGAAGACAAACCTTTCTGTGATAGATACAAATTGCCTATATAAACATATTCACAATTACACCTCATGCTAAGTTCAGAGACCTGAATGAAAATCCCACATGCAAATATTCCTGGAGCCCTGTGTTAGATGAAAAAAGGAAAAAAAGGAGATTGGCTCGTGTTAGAATTAACACAACAAAAATAGATAGATTCCAGAGCAGCAAAATTTGAGCTGTTATTCTGTCACCTCATGTAAAGGGTTTGAAATACTGGTTTGCATCCTCCAAAATATTTTCTCACATGAATATTTCGTTAATTTTAAAATTTAGTTCTTAACCTTAAGCAGGCATTTGAAAGAAAGTCCCTTCTGAGGACTGGTGAATAGGCCAATGTAGGGCTGGCAGGTGTTATCCCAGTTGGATTGTTCCTAATATTCAACACCTTTAATACTTCTATAGGCAATGTCCTAATTAGAGATATACTCTGCAACAAAAATAGTATTATGAGATGACTCCACCAAATATCAATGTAGAAGCTTTTCTCATGTGAATAACTCTTCTGATAAATGCTCACAGAGGTCTCTGCAATATTTCTGCAACACAGAAGAAGAAGTGAGTGCTTTCAGAACCTTACATAAATCGAAAGATAAGAAGAAAATATATTAACAAACTAGAGCCCCTATGCCAAGCCTGTAACTAAGGAATCACAGGCCATCTTTCTGGCTTGAGCTATCTGCAACTATTAATTAGCAGACATGTTCCTTTAGCAAAAATTAACAAGCAAGAGATTTAAAGCAGTCATTTGTATAAGTATAGAAAAGGACATGTAGGATAAGAAAATTTAAATAGATCTCATCCTACTTTTGCTTACCTCCTTTTAATCTTTAGAAAAGAGAGATTTTAAAGCATCATTTTAAACCTGGCTCAGGATAAATCTTAGTATTAAAATATATACAACAACTTCATAGTTTTTAATCACCTATTGCAAAGGCATACATATTATTCACTGAACAGAAATGCACTCTCTAGTAAAGGAATGATGATTAATCTAAAACCATACCTTTTTTATTGATTAAAGATTACTCTCAGTGTTAGAATCATAGGATAAGTTAGCACTGCAACATGATAAATTTAGAGATTGACAAATACAAGTGAGTGTACTTCTAGTGCCATCTCTGATAGCCATACCTGTCTGAGGGCTATCAAATAAACTTATAATTAAAAACCACCTGTTCCTGATTGAGCTGAATTCTTTTGTTAAAGAATAAAAATATGGAATGAATGAAGTGCTTTGATCTAAGAAACAAGTTTCTGCCCAAAAAATACTTTATTTTTTATGAACTGATTTTGAACAGCTGTTTAAAACAGTCTGAGTTCTTTTCCATCTAAACTCATGTGTATCTGGATTAAGTATTCTTTGGTGCAGGACATGTGATTAATATGATAAAAGAAAGTTGTCAGTGGGTATCCTGATTGGATGCTAGAAATTTCAAATCATAGCATGTCCCTGGCATAAGATCAAGTGTCACATATTGGATGCTCATCACATGTGAAATACCAGGATGCCAACTGCTTCTCATTTAGCCAAGCAACTCTTTGGCCTTCTCCCAGCAGCTGGCTGGTACCCATTCAAAATTCACATGTTGGTGGGACTGTGATCCCAGCAATCTTTTATTCCTCAATTTTGCTTCATTTTTTGCTCATGGCTTTTCCTCTCTCTCTTCTTGTTTCACTGATGATTGCTAGTTTTCTTCCTTTTTGTCATTTGTGCATGTGTTTGTGCCTTCACTCCTCTGTACTCCATAATCTGTGCCTTTTCCCCTTTTTCTTTCCTTTTCTTTTTTTTTCCCTCTCTTTTCTTCCTTTTTTTTTCTTCCATGTTACTTTCCCTTCTCTGCAATTTTGTCTAAAATTTTGGTGTGTCATTCCTTCAATTTTGCCTTCCTTTGTAAATCAATTCAAGCAAAGCCCACAAATGTATTACATTATCATATATTGTCAATATGTGTACAATACACATTTCATCTGGATAGAGGGCCGTGATGTACTGTGATTTAAAACCAACTACATTAAACATTCTTCGCTTTGGTGGTTTAATCTTTCTTGCCATTAGTCTTTTTATTTTCTGGTAAGAGTGAACTGCCAAACTGCAGAGTACAACCACAGAGGAGTTCTCCCTATTTTCTAGGGTTACGTGATAATTTTCTTAAATTCTGTCTTAAAGAAAAGCCTTATAATATGTTTTTAGTCATCACGGCATTGATGATTTTAAGATCATTTCACATGAGTTTCCTGCCTTCAATAGCCTTAGGAGGTCATTAAATTGTTGTAATATCCTTATTTTACATTTTCACACATCATGTTTAACAATGTTTTGAGATATCCATCACATTACTCACAGCAGTTACTTTTAGACCATGATAAGTTTTCTCAGTAAGTTTTCTGTGCATCATTCAATAAATGTTGACCTCTTGAAGCTATGTGATTAATGAGTGAAACAATGTTATATTAGGAATCAAGTTGAACCCTGAGCTGCTGTATCTCATAATTTTGTGCCTGAAGTTGAACAATTCATTTGGTTGTTACTAAAATATTATTCATGTGAGCTCTATAGAACTGATCTTGTGAGCACTTGATTTTCTTAGAGTTATTATTGCCTATTCCTACAGTCATAAGAAACCATAATTAGACAGTCTAGAAATATCATCCTTAAGTTCTCAACAGTAATCAAACAATCTGGAAGCCTGAGAAGCAGCAAGCTGCAAGTAAGATTATGTTCACTTCTGATAAAGGATGAGCTCTCAGAGAATGTTTTTATAGATGCACATTTCCAGAATTCTCCTGAATTTTCATATTTTCATAAAGCACAATCTAGGTGAAGGAGTCTGAGTCAACAGGTCATCTTTGCAATCATATACAACACTTTTTATTATTTTTTGCAAAGTCTGTCATCTATTTCTATGACTGCCCTCTTGCATTGTAGTTTAACATGATGTAATTTATATCCTTCATCCTCAGTGTATGAAGTGGCAGGATGTTTTACCAGCTGATACACTCTGAACAGCTAAGTACACTGCACTCTGCCTATATATTGTATTCTGAGGAGAAACAGCAAACTGGATGTTCAGAGTCCATTTCATTTCCTAAAGCCTGAATACATATGGAAATGTCTCAGTTAATGAGTTTTTAAAATCATAACATTAATAGTCTTTGAACTGAAATCTTTGGGAAAGAGGGATAAAAATTACAACTGATTAAATTTCCTATATTACAGCTTTCTTTCTTGTGGCACTATCCTTTGGTCAGAAATAGTATGGTAACAAATTAGTGCTAATAAACTACAACAATTACCCCACACCTCTAGAAAACATCTCATCTAGTGTTACCATCAAAGGCTTAAGGAAGGCCAATTGAGATGAGCATTTTGTTCAGAAGTAATATGTAAATCTACTGTTGCCTCCTGCTTTTGCCTCTTACCTGATCATTGGCTTTCCACCATAGTAAATTAATCGGGTATTAAATGTTAAACAAAATTTCTTGTGGTATCTTTTGTCTTACTTCATCAGCAAGTGGAGTATGTGTTCAAAATTGCACTGATAATGTAAAATGCCTTCTAAGCTTTCTTGATATAATCTCAGTGACTGAAGCAAATAACTCCTACTTTACATCATGAAAGCTTTAAAAAAAGAGATGGTATCTAGGAAAGAATTGGCTCAACTATTCCTTTCCTGTCTGAAAAGAGAAAGAAAGAATAAGGAAAAAAAGAAAGTAGCATATGTCATTAAGAATTATCTTAAAATTCTTCATATATGAATGAGCAAAAACAGTACAAAATCAGTAGTAAATAAAATATGTACATTAGCTATTTGATTTGAACATCTACAAAGCAGAGGGCTGTATTTGAATTAGTCATCCTTGCCTCCCTTTTTAGTCACTCACTGGAGAAAAATAGGAACTTCTAAATTGTAATTTATGCGATTTATTTTTAGGTTTTACATAAGCATGAGGATGAGATATGACAGAAATGCCCTATTTTTACCTTTCAACTATAAATGGAGTTCTGACAACCACATTTCAGATTATTATGTCTATAATGTAAATGTCTTAGATCATGTGGTATCAGTGCATAATAGTGGAAGAGGTGGACCAGTACATAAATGGCAGCTTCCTTGAAATAGGAGGGTAATTACGGTAATAGGGAGGGGAAAAAAAGTTTCCTGCAGACACAGACACACAAAAGCACTTGAGCAGATGGTGGTGGAAGATCAGCCAGAACTCCATGTACCTACATAGCCAAGCAATTCTGCAGATTAAACCTCCTTCTTTTTCTGAAACCCAAGTATTGAATCAGAGCAGAACCATCATTCTGCTAATGAATTAATGGGTTTACTGTTAAAAAAGAAAACAAAACCAACCGCAAAAATCTATTGTAGAATTTGTCATCATTTCACAGATCAGAGGTTACGAAAAATACTGATTCCTTCAGACTGAGGACTGGAAGTTAAGATGTGGAAACAGGTGAATGCAGTGTCTTGTAAGGAATCACACTAATCAAATTCAAGACTGTAGTACTCCCAGTACACTGAACTTGGAGTTTTCTTAGTTTAAGAATGCTTGCCAGGAAGCAATTACACATCTCATACTGAAATAGTCACAGAAATAAAGAATACAAATGCAACAATTACAGGAATAGGAAAGGAATCAAACAATTTCCTGTTCTAAGTAATGTTTTGGTATTTAATATGGCAGTCCTATGTAGACATCTTCCTTGTTAGATTCAAAAAACTACTCATAAATTCCAAAACTGCAAGCCACCAAACATTTGCACAATGTACCAATATTTTCTTGCCTTTTTCACAGCAAAATTTTGTTTGTAAACCAGCAGACTCCTTTCTGCTGAAGTTAAACCTTTGTCTATCTGTGTGAATAAGTCTTCACTAGAATTTTTAAATCTGTATGTTTTCCTATGAATTATGTTACTCAGGTTAGGTGGGGTTGTTTCCTCAGCACCCATAATTACTTCCTTAAAACAGCAAGAAAATGCCCAAAGCAAGTGTAATGGGGATACATCTAAAGAGAAATATACTGAAAAGTGAGCTGGGTGAAAGAGGAAAGGGTGATGCAAGACAAAGGAGGGCAAATATTTTTTAAATTCTTAAATGCAAGACAGAATTTTAAGACATTAAAAAGTTATTATACTTCAATTATATCTCTAGTTTGCAGGATAACACCTTGTCTGGTAATGCACCCAAATCCCATTGCTTTGCAGAGCTTTGCTAATGCTGCTCTGTCCTTGCAGATAAGAAAATGTCATCCAATCTGTCCAATCAACTTACCAGAACAGTTTAACATATGAAATCTCTTGTTTAAGTCCATTCTCAGTTTGTTGCTGGCTTTTAGGTAGCATGTTCTTTCATTTACCCAAAAGAGTTGTGTCACTTCCATAAGTAGTGACAAAAATGACAAAGGCGATATCAAAATGTCATTGAAAAAGAAGTACAAAAGTGCTGATTTGGACTATAAATCATGAATGGACTTACACTGAGCTCATCTTCCAGTTATCTAACATCCTATTAAAGCATTTTATTTCAAAATAGAGCACCATATGAGCTAGAGGTAAGATTTGCTCTCTTCCTGTCTTGAAGGTCAGTTATTGCCAACTATTCTTGTCCCAAGTGTCTCCTTTTAAAGAAAGACCCACTATATAAAATACAAGCTCATTCTGTTTTAGCAAAGGATATGTAATTTATATTCTCAGTGTACCATAAGCAATTGTTGACTGTGCTATATGGATGAAGAAACATGTGAATAACTCTTATGTGTTGCATAAAAAGGTAGTGCCTAATATATAATGCGATGACAGATCATCTATTTCAGAAAAGAAGCAGACAGAAATTGTACAAAAACTAATAAACTCCCAAAAGCCTTAAGTGTATGCTTTTGGGGCTACACATGACATTTTTAGATAGTATCCCCTGGAAAATATCAGCTTTTATATTTAAGGTCCCAGATTTACATATAAATTCACATCAGAGGAAAGATAAGACTTAAGGATGGTTATAGATCTTTGTCCAGTTACTTCCAGACAGCGATATGTATTTCACCATAAATATTCAAAATTCCTTCAGAATCTCTTTTTTAAAATTTATTTACTTCCTTTTTTTTCTTATTTAAAGCAAGTCAACTGTTGTATTACTTTTCCTTAAAAAGGTAGCTCTTAATGGCCTGGATCTACTGATCTGTCTTTTCTACACTATTTTCTTGACACTGTTTACAGTAATGGCTTCTGAGGAAGTTTCTGGCGTACAGTATATAATAATAACTTCCTTGGAAACTTAAATGTACTTTCTACTGGCACTAATTGTCTCTGTCAAATGAACTGATGGTTTCTAATTTGAATGCATTCACAGAATATCACTGTGTTTGGCACTAATTGGCACTTCTGCTCAGAAGCTGAGAGGCTAAAACAGAGTGAAGACTGAAATGATCTTTTAATTTCTGGAAGATGTTTTTATATATGTCAGAGTTCAAGTGCATGAGCAATGTAAGACAGGGATATAGCTGATAGAGAAAGACCTTAAGACTGTAAGTTTTTCAAGCTTTTTTGCCACAATTATTTTGTAACCTCTTCCCCAAATGCTCAGCAAGAAAACCGTTCTATCTGACCACAAACCCTTAAATGTTACCATTTTCTACTGGAGATAAAGATTTGTCATGGAAAATTAAATTATGTAAAATTTGCTTCTATTAAATTGTTGCTCAGATATATATATATAAAAATACACCAAGTGATAGCTGGTTTTAAGGTGTTTGAAACCTGAGGATCATACAGGTAGTGGCCAAAATGCTTTATTCTGGCCAAAAACAAAACAAAACTTTCAAGGTAAAGTATGACATATATACAGAAGCTAAAATAAAGAAGCCTTTTTGATTTTAAAAATATCTTTTTCCATTCATGGATATCTTATTTTTAATAATTGAGCTGTTATAAGATATTATGAAAGGCATGAACTTGCAAATTAACAATGCAGATTAAATCAGTTTGAGTGCTCTGGGTTTTCATCTGACAATTGACATTCATGAGCCTTTTTTTTCAGTAAATCTTCTTGATATATCAGTTCATAAGCTTTTTAAAAGTGTTTGTGGAAACACCCAAACAAATGGTAAAGAATGTGATTATCCTGAAGGATTCAAATATCCCTATTTATGCTGTTGCTCTGTGCATTTCTCATTACGTTTTTGTAGTTCAATGGTCTATTAGATACAGCACTGTACTTCGTTGGCTGGTTATTTTTCAAGGAAGGATAAAAATATTTCCATGACATAGACATTTACTGCACAGTAATTGTAATTAGCATATAATTATATGTAACAATGTAAAACTATGTGTTATTATAGCAGGTGATACAACAGGCATGGAATGTTTAGCCGAAGCAGGAGAAAATGCAGATTCCATATTCAAAATCATAGACACCCAAAAGAAGGCTGTATATCTCCCAGGCAAAGGAGAAGCAGAAGGCAGAAACAAACTCCAGAAAGATGGTGTTGAGTTTGTCACCAGTGATGTTAGGTTTTGTAATGGAGACAAAGAAAGAGCCAGGAACAAATTAATCATAAATTATGTTCTACAAGGGAATTGCCAGGCCTATAAAAAAAGAATAACTCTTCAGAAAGAAAAAATGGCCACATATTATGAAAGGGATCATAATTTGATAACAACAATCATTGATAAATTTCATAAGAAGAAAAACTAATCTGATTTGTTATGAAGGTTCAAACTACCTGTTTTTGTTTCTAGTTTACTAGACTCTGCATTTTTTGTGCTACTTTGTGGCTGATTTACATTTTTCTTATGTTTTATTTGCATTAACATTTTTTTTTTAAAGAAGGTGCCAGTTTAGGTTTCATTGATCTTTTTGTTAATGGTAGGAATAAATTCATATCTTGCTATCAGTTGTGCACACACTGGCAAATTAGCTGACCCAGGTTTATTTGTTATCTGCCCTGATGTAAGAGCAGAAAGTTTAGCTTTACTGTGCAGTAATAGATTGCAGTTCTTTTATTATAGCTCTCCCAAGATATGCTCCAGAATGCTGCTGCTCTGTTTCAAAAAAAAAAAAGATTGTTGGAAAAGCCAGATATTAGATCTGTTTTTAGTTGCTGGCTGTAGCAATAATTTCATGATGGGTACCCATACTTGCTAATTGCATCTTTTATGTTGCACTGTCTCCCTTAACATCCTGATTGACAAACAGATAAATAAATAGAGAGGTGGATTGAAAATTGCCTAAATTGCTGGTCCCAAAATGTTGTGATAGAAGGCTTAAAGTCCAGTGGGAAACCCATCAATAGTGGCATACCACAGGAGTAATCAGTGGCACTGATTAGCATCTTCATTAATGACTTTGATAATAAGGCAGAAAGCGTCCTCAGGAAGTTTGCAGAGGGTACATAATCAGTTTCTCTGGGTCTGCATTGAAGGCACTTGAGATGTAATTCATGTTTGGACTCAGGTGTTTATTATTTCTTATCAGTGAAACAGTCTCACTACTGTGAGTTCAGCAGCTCATTCAGCTCAACTTTTCATTAGCAAGGCATGACATGGCTAACAATCTCTTGTTACAAGGTCTTTTAAGACTAAACTATCCAATTAAGAACTGACACCTAGATTGTTTTCTCTTTTAACTCAATAACTGATCCCACAGACCCTGCAATGTGGACTTTTCTGTCCAATTACAAAACATCACCCAAACCCAAGAAGAAGAAGCATGAAGAAAAAACCCAGGATGACACCCTGTGCCCTCCATCTTGCTTCCATCCACAACATACTGAAAATCCCAAACCTAAATTTCTCATCCAAGTGATACACCTACACTACTCTCTATAATCTATTTCACACTTTTGTGGATTCTAGTCTATCTTGAAGTCTAGGAAACTTTCTCCATGAGTGAGGGTCAAAGTCAGTGCTCCCCTGGGGGTCAGGACACCCCAGAACAGACAGAGAAACATTCCTGGTGTCCTGGGTTTCCACAATACAGAATTGTAAGGAAATATTAGTACACCATAGGGCTGTGCTGCCATTTGAAGGGTACTCAAAAGACCAGAAAAATGGACCAACAGGAGTCCCAGGAAATTCAGTGAAGGGAAATGTCAAGTCCTGCACCTGAGGAGGATCAGCCTCATGAACTGTTCAGTACAGGGGCTGACTGGGTTGACAGGAAAGGGCTGGAGGTTCTGGTGTACAGCAAATAGAAAGTGAGCCATCAGTGTGTCCTTGCAATAAGGAAGGCTTGTGGTACCCTGAGCTGCTTTAGGAGTGTTGCCAGCAGGTCAAAGGATCTTGCCCCTCTATTCAGCATTGGTGAGACTTATCTGGTGTATTGTGTCCATTTCTGGGCTTCCTGGTACAAGAGATATATGAAGACGTAAGCCCCATAGAGGGACACTGAGAATAGGGTGAGAACAAACTCTAAGATTTGCCTTACTCCTGCAATGAGGTGAGGAGGTGTAGAGTAATCTCTTAGCCATGCCCACAAAGCTCCAGGCTCTGCACCCTCATGAGTGCCATAAAAATTTAACTCTGTCCTGGCAGGTACCAGGACACTTTATTATCACACATCCTGTTTAAAGTGGCTTATCTCTCTTGTTAAGCGATGAATAAACATGCATAACTTTAGGAGTAAGATTGATCAAATTCCCTAAATAGGACTATTCATATTTTAAAACAAGCACATATGCTTGACTCAGGGTCCACATGCTTCAGCTATTCCTCCTAAGGTTGTTTTTGGATTGGATCAAGTCATGTTGTCATGAGCCTCATGAGTAATCATATAATCGTGAATCATGCATTCAAAAAAACAGGACAAATCATCGGGTTTTTTTGTTATGCAGATAGATCATCTGACTAGCTCTAGATGTTTCTGAATGAATAATTGATTGTTGCTCACTATCCAGTGCTGTAGTCTGAGGTTTTTTGCCTCTATAGTCCTCTTTTAACTGGGCAATAAAGGCCATTTTACATGATCAGGTTTTATGGATGAAACAATGCCTTTTAAAATAATAAGAAACTTGAAACTCCTTACATTTAAACCACTGGAAAAAATGTGGAAAACAGCAATGACACATGAGGTTTGGTAGATGGGGATATTATAGAAAGATGGCTCTTTTTTTGAGACACCACAGAATTTCTCTTTCACTTTTTATAGTGTCAAAGCTCTGCTTCTCTGGGAAAAACTGTTGCACATAGAATTCTGACTTAAAAATGCCACATATGTCAGCAAAAAAAAATCAATACTTCTTTGTGAAGATTTTTCTCTAGCTCTGCATTTGCACGAACCCTCTGTACACTCCTCAAAGACCTGGTAAACCCCAGACTCAGTTTGGCTTATGATCTTTTGAGTGCAGCAGTAGTACATTTTACTTCTACAAACACTTTTTCCTCAAATCTGTTCTCCTTGGGTTTCTTGTCAGTTTTCAGGTCACTGCTTTATGTTTTGAGCTAAAGAGGCATCCTTTGACCCAAGTGTTGTTTTTTACATCCTCAGATGTACCATCCTCAATAGATCAGGTTTTGTTTGTAAACTGCATTACTTTATCTAATATTTTCAGAGTTCACTTAAAATAATATTTTATTTATAGATGTACCTTTATGCTAGATTTTATCTGTCTTCAAAAGCTGTGGTAAACCACTTCACACAAAAGAATAACTAAAAGAGGCCATGCTGTATGCATAGCAGCCTTTTTTTTCTGTTCAGTGCCATGTGAACAGCTAAACTAGTGTGGAAGACTACTGCAAGTGCACTGCAAAACAAGTCAGTGCTTCTGTTATCCTTGGTGCTTCTTTTTTTCCCCTTTGATGTCCCATTTACCTTTGACCAGCAGTGTCTGACAGGTTGGATTTATCAGAGGCATTCAGAGTTGAGCAGCTCTGTGTCACTGTGTCTTCCTGCTATCAAAGGAGCTGGGCGTAGAAGAAAACGGTTTCCAGGGCATTCTGACCATATTCAAGGCTGGCAGAGCACCAGCAGAGATCAAAACTAACAGGTCTTTTATTAAAAATGCTGTATAACTGTGAAAAGCTATCTATTCTTCTTTATGAAGTAGCGACTCTGCTGTTGCTATATTGTGACACTGCTGCATAAATACTTTAAAATTATAAAAAGTAAATATGAAATCATTCCAACAAATCTTTTCTTTTTGTGTGTCTGTATTAATTAATGATTGCTGCTTGCCCTAATTTGTTAAAGAAATAAATCATCTGACCCATTTGCAGGTGTTTCACCTTCAGCCTCAGTAGAAAACACTTGTCTCTCCGCAATAATTTGTGTGTGTCAGCTCCTCCTCCCCCCTCCATGACAGAGGCTGTTCTTGTGGTAAATGTCTCTTCAGCGTGACTGGCTGCACTTTGTTAATTTACAGTGAATCAGTTTGTTACTCCTTCAATTGTGTAAGCTCTGAGGCACAGTCAGAGCACAGCAGGCAGTGGGCTATGCAGAAAGGTGGTTCCGAGCACGCAGTGGGAGCACTTAGGCTTAAAATGCTAATTTCTGCGAAATGTGAGCTGCTGACTCAGAGGCTAACAGCATCTACACAGTTTTATCTTTCACAGCTTTACAATTCTCTCTGACACACACATATTTTTTGAAATAGCAAAATTATTTTTTCAGCAAGTGTGTTGCTTACAAAAATATGCTTATGCTTCACTGCCACTTCTTAAGAGATTAATTTTTTATTACACTGTTAATCAGAATATTAACACATAGAAAATGTATGTGATTCAGTGACTCAGAAGGGTGCTATTGTGGATTACGAAATAATAAATGTGTGGGTGAAAATAGAGAAAAATGAAAAATACAATATTTAACTTTGGTGTATCCACTCTATTGGGGATTGAAAATAATTCATAGGTTATCAAAGCATTTAATATACCTGGATTATTATTTTTCATGCATGGTGCACTTAAATTCAAACAGTACTGTGACAGTCAGCTTAAACCAGATATATCAAGGGGGAGAGCACCCCTGAGAGTGACTGTCTCCATTTTGTCACTGAAAGGGAAGGAACAGAGCTGGGGCACAGTGTGACCAGTGCTTATGAGGCAGAGGAGCATCATATCATCCAGAGAACCGTGGCAATGTGGAATGATTTGGGTTATAAGGGACAGCCAACCTGGTTCATGCTGTAGTTCAAGTCCAGGGCCAGAACAGACCAAGTTACATAGGAAATTGCCCAGATGAATATTAAACCTCTCCAAGAACAGAGATTTAGAGATTTCACAGCCTTTCCTATTTGACTGCACTCATAGGGAAACCTTTTTTTTCTAATAACTAATGGGAATTTCCTGTGTTACAACTTGTGACTCTTGACTTCCACCCCAAGACTGTGCACTTCTCAGAAGACTCTTACTCCATCTTCTCTACAGCGTTCCAATTGATGAGACCATGTTAACCTTCACTTCTTAAGATTCCCTTAGCCTCCTCCTTTAAGAACAAAACCAGTTTTCTCAATATCTTGTTTGTGCTGTATGCTACAGCCCTATCTTGGTTGTCCTTCATTAGACTCACTCTGAGGTTCCCATGTGTTTCTTGTACTGGGGATCACAAAATGGAGACAGCACTCCTGGATTCTAGAGTTAAGTAAAAAAACTGGTGTTGGTTTTAACTCAACATATACAGCCAGAGACAGTAGCTACAGTATCATGTTATCAAGCCTGCAGAAAACAAATTTAGTAGACACCAATATTCACTGTCCTTTGTTAACTTTCATATTGTACACTATAGCCAGTTATCTGACTGTGCTAATAATTCTGTAGGCAAAGATGATCACCCTTGGATATTATTCTCACCTATGAGATCCCAAATGGTCCTAAAGAATCTTAAAGATGCAGATAATGTGTATTTACACTTACAGTAACTTCATTTAGCTCATCACATCTCAAGTCAGACCATATTTATAAGAGTGGAAACTACGGGAATCAAATCAGATTAGAGCAAATAATGTTTTCTTATCTCAGAACACCTAATGGATGAAAGAGAGGAAACTTAAAAATATCAATCATTAGAGCTGAAAAAGAGTGATTTATGACTGTAAAACCAGAAATTGTAGCATTAAATAGCCAAATATGATTTTATTCATGCAATAACAGCTAAAACCCCAGTATAATAAAACAATTCCTGAAAAGGATTTGTGCAGGACAGGCAAGTTCAGCTGGAAAAGGGCCAATAGTAGAAACTGCATTTCAACCGAGTCAAGTACAAGTGACTTTGGAAATTGCTAGGAAGTATTTCTGTATGCAGTTACTTGCTTCCATTGATTTTCAAATATTGCATTGTGAGACATTATCTCAACAGGAAGGAAGGAAGGAAGGAACTGTAGTACCATTCAAAAAGGACTAAGGCCTAGGAAACTATGGTCAGTGACTGCTAGCAGTATAAAGTTTGTTTGGTGGCAAGAGTCCTTTGTGGTCATTTACAAAAAAAAAAAAAGGATTTTCTAGGAGCCTTCCACATCTCTTCATAACAGAACCATAGCAACCCCCACGCAAAGTATGTGAATGAACGTGTTGCTGAATGCCTGTTTTGTGGGGAAGGGCTGGCAGTTTTGGAGCTGTGGCCCTGGCAACAATGATGCCTGAGTGTTTTCCTATAAGTACTGGAGTTGTCTCAGACTCTTGGAATGAAGGAGCAGAAAGGACTGTTCTGATAATTTACTCTGACTGCCAGCATATTCCAGGCCATAGAACCTCCCTCAAGCCTTGCCTGCTTTAGACCCATAAACTGTGCTTCAACAAAGATGCTGATTTTCAACATTTATGGCACTACTTGTAGTGAAAACATGCAAGTAGTAAGAAATAGCCATCTTGACAATTCCATATCAGTTAGAAAAATCTGTGACCAGGCTATTAAGACATTCCACAGCCTTTTGTTAAAAAGCAACCAAATAGCAAATAAAACGAATAAACAAAACTAAAATAGAGCTAGGTAAATTATGTAGGAAATAATGGCACATGCCATTTATTAGAAATCCATCCACACTTACGGAATACTAAAAGGAGTACAGTTGTAAAATATTAATGCTTGCCTTTGACATAGATTAAAAAACTGAACACAATGTTTTGGCTGAGAATCCTTAAACAAGAAAAAAGCCAGAGCTCATTAGTATCTAAAAAGAATTATAAAATTTAAAAATTTTCCTTTTTTATTTTCTCCATTTATCTGGAGCAGTAAGTAAACTGCTGAATGGAATTGACTGAAATAGGTGAAAAATCTTTAAATAATTTGTAAAACAAGTAGATATGATTTTGTAAGGTATACCTGTGTGACTCTACACCTGCAGCTAAAGGTGACTGATTAATGATCAACATGGTAATTTCTCACTCTCTGGGTAGTTTGTTGGGGGATTTATAAGACATAAGGGACTAGTTTTATAAATAATGGCAGACTCAATAACTAAGTACTATTTAAAAAAAAAAACACAAACAAACAAATAAATGTCTTGGGTGTCTCAAATCTTCCTGCAAAAGATTTGGAAGGAATTGTTCCAGGAGACAAAGGACTGCAGTGCAAGCCTGAAAGGAGGAGTTAATTTTCAACCTCAGCTTCTTCTTAAAGTTGAACTAGAGAATGTTTTGCACTAGCAAGATGTGACATTCAGAGGTCAAATGCTTACAGTGACCACCATCTTAATTTATCTGGTCCGTGAAATAATGTTTTGCAAGTTTCAGATGTCAATTCTTGCATTTTTTCAAAGTCAACTCTCTTTAGGGAATAGAAGTTGTATCATGAATTATATATGCTTTTTGAGGATTTATCTTTAAGGAAGTATGAAGATAGTCTTTTCTAGATCATCTTTGATTTTGGGGACAACTCTAAGCAGTTCTCCCCTTCATCACATGACTATGGTTATGATTCTCTTCTAATTTTTGACAATACAAGGATGAGTTTTTTTCACTTGGATTAGGACAAACACAAATTCTGTAAATCAGTTTATTTTCTCCACCACCTTGTTCTGATGCCACAGTCTCCTCTGTCTATGCTTCATTTGTGGTGACATGCTGTTTTTCTTATTTTTTCCTCTATATTATTGGATCCTAAGGTACTATAAATTTAATTAAAAATTAAAAAAAATTTATAAAGCAATAAAAATATTACTGAGATGTTGCACTTGAAATTTGAGGGTTTGGTAAATCAGAGAGCTCTTTTGCCTTTACTACCTATGGCTTTCATGTTCATCAGCTGCAGAGAGCCATTTATTGCCTTGTAAACTTGCAGGCAATTACCTTTCTGCTCTTCTACTGTCACATAAAATGGTTCTTCTTTATTCTTTCTCTCTGTGTCTCTTCTCAGTGTCATTATCACTTGACAGAAACGTCTCTCACTCTTGGGATGCCTATATTTCCAGTGTTCCTAGAGAGAATAACTTCTTTAAGAAAGAAATTAGAATTACAAGCATAAAACAAAATCAGAATTACTGGACAAAGAGAATCATTAGCTATTTCAGAATTTTATTAGTGGGACAATAAAAATAATGTTTATTTTAAAGTTGTTGAGTTAGCCTCATAAAATTAATCACAGTGACATCCATTCCCTGCATCTAATCAGTCAAGCTCTCATGTAGCAAATGTAGGTTATTTTGAATAAAACTAAAGAGTATCCACACAGGAAAATAGAGTAAATATGTAGATTACGTGCTGAGATCAAGTAGGACAAATCTGCTGGCATCTAGTGATTTAGCTCCACAAAAAATCCTGGTATTACTCTTTCTGAGCCTGTCTTGACAGGTCTGTTTGGGTTGCAATGACATGAAAAAGGGGACAATTCAGTCCACTTAAGAGTACTATAACGTATAGTCAGTGGGCATTTTTTTCAAATTTCTCCTTTGGAGTACACTTAAGGGTTTATAAAAGAACAAAGTAGTGACAAATGTGTTCTCTTGTCACTTGCTTGGAAAATTAAGCTCTGTTCAGTGTTGTGAACAGAACAGAAAGAACACAGTGTGAGCAAGAACACCAAGACCTGAAAATCTCACTTTGATCTCTTTCTTAAGAACTAACCAGGAGCACTGTGACATTCTGTAAGGAGGCTAGATATTTCAAAAGTTGCAGTTGTATATGATGATGGCTTTTATAAACAATGGGCAAATAGTCTCATTTAAAGTTCACAGCACTTTTTTCCTCTGATACTATGCAGTGTGAATCCTCTTTTCTTTGCCAAAATGCTACCGGGGCCTCATAAACCAGGTCTACTGACAAGATCCTTTTATTTCTCCTTTTTTTCAAACCACATAATTACATGAATTAAGCTCTGTATATATCTCTAGCTATCTACAGGTTGTGGGTCAGGCCCTCTTTAACCCCAAATTTTATTTCTATTATCTAATCCCTTCATGCTGTCCTGTTTGATGCTGGACATTCTACAGTCTTCAGGAAAGAGAATGGAAAAGATCATGAAAAAACACTGGAAGCTCTCATGTATGAGAGCTGGTAGACAATACATATTTTGACAATATCAGGAATGCGGCATGGTAAATAAAATAGGTACATAAGCAGGTCTGTCTGCAAAGAGAAACAAAGGCAGTAGACTGTAAATTATACCAGCTGAATGATAGAATACAGTATATTTCTAAATGCTTGAGCCCAGAAAAGGAAAGAAAATGTGAACTGGAGCTATTTTTAAGAACCCTTAATTTGTGGTCTTTCTTAAAGTCTTGGGAAATATTTTGAAGTGGTTTTTTCCTTCAATCATTTTTTCTCCATATCTATTTTAAATGTCCTTTTTGATCTTTCAATTGTTCTTCATATGAAATTTGTGTTGCAGATTATTTGCATACTCAGTTTCTGCATAAATGTTTTGTAAGTTATGTTTTTTAAGAATTTGCACTTAAACCAAAGATAAAAGTGAGCTATACTGACAAAGAAATTACATCAAACAAAGCAAGCTGGCCTAATCTTAGGGAAAAATCTGTCTTTATGGGCAGATTTAATTTGAATTATTGAAGTAGAATTGTTAGATATTAAAAAGACTCAAAGTGAAAGAGTCATACTCATTATCCTTTAACTGGAGTCTCCAGATGTTACTATATTTTCAAATGACATAAAGGTCTAGTTCCAATCTTTTATTGCTCACTTGGATTTACCCACCCTAAAAGAAATTACTTTTCAGATTAGCTTGAACTTTATTATGCATTTTATCATACTTTTTCCAAATGTGTAACACAAAGTGAATGCCTAGGATTGTTTAGTGGAAGGGTTTTAGATAGACTTCATCGAAAATTCCTATATAACTAAAGTCCATTAAACATTTTGCTTTATGTAGGATATTAAATACTGTATAGAACTTCACTACAGAGTGTAGAATTCCATGAATAATTAGATAAATCTTTACCAAAAGTATTGTCTGCTGTGTTCCTTGAGTCTTAGCCCTTACAATCTGTCAATGCAGAATGGAAGTCTGAAAGACAGTTCTGATCACAGGAGAATTCACACTGCTTATGTAGACAACTTGATATGAACCAAGTAGATGGGTAGTCCATGCCATCTTCCAAAATTCTCTCTGAATAGAGTGTGACAAAATTATCATGCCATCCAGGGACAATCAAGATGAGTGCATCTGGAGTAATGCCACACTAAGCAGATATTCTAAGAATACTGCCAGTGGGCTATTCATAATTTGAAAAGACATCAGGATTAGTATTTTAAAGAAATAATTACCATGGCTTCCAGGCAACTGATGCTGATCTTTGGGCTGCCATACACAATCAAACTGGTGGTGACTCCATCACTTCCTCACTGTGCCTCTTAGCAGTGAATTTCACAACAATGTTCCACACCTTAAGTGTAATTGTGACAGAACCTCTGAAAATTACCTCTTTAGGTGTTTTCTATAGTACACACAAAAAATGTAATATTCAGTAACTTTAATTATGATCTATTTCTATTTTTAAAATATCTGTATTGCGAATAGCACACATTGCTCAAAGAAGAGTTAAAATAATTGAATAGCAAATTGTAGAGTTTATATCAAGGTTCTGCAGGCAGTAATTATTAAAAAAATATTCAAAACAATCACATCTCCTCACTCACAAACATCTTCTGGTACTTTGGCTAACCAAGAAGCCCTAATAGATTAATTTTTTTTAATGATATCTCAAATTTTAATCATTTGTAGTTTTGTGTCTGTAAAATTGGGTTATTAAATTGCATTGTTCATAACATGATTCTTAAAAAATATTTTGTTCTCTGCAAAAGTCCTGAATGTGCCTGCCAAACTAATGAACAGTTTCCTAAAGGAACATATTATTTCTGCAGCCTGTGTTCTGTGTTTGAAGCCAAAAGATTTTCAGAAGTTGAAGGTTTGCTTTTGTCTAATAAAGCATTAAAAAATTTTGATTCAGTTTATACCAGAAAAACATCTCTCCTCTCCATCCCCTGCCATGATACTACAGCTTTTATTACTTGTGGGGCTTATGGTAACAGCATTTGGGAGAAGACATCCTTCCTGAAGTTTTTTGAAGAGGGTATTTGTGTGAGCAGACTACTAACATGTATGACCAAAAAATGAGGCACAAAGCAGTAATTCTGCCTCAACGAGGGGGCTGGACTACGTGATCCCTGTGAAATGCAGATTATTTATTACTTAAACTTCAGTGGTCTATGATGAAATTACCATTATCTGATTCCATGACATTTAATGAAGTAACAAAAATATTCAAAACTCTTGCATTCCAAATTGTCAAGACATTTCTTGGCACACTAATATTGGGAATTATTGACTAACAGTAAACTATTTTTCAATCATGAATAGCTGTTTAAAAAGCTGTTAACTCATGCACAAGTAATCTATAAATCTCTTACTCCCAGAATTTTCAGCACTCCTTTCCTGTGCCCATTATATAAATGGGCATGACTAGTCGTGACTACTTTTTGGCTGCTTTGCTTATATTTGTAGTTTGTAAAACATTAATTTTGAGTCAGTTGACATTTCTTATTTCAGTTTATCTATAAGTAACTTGTCTTTCCCCAACAGATCCAAAAAACTTCATGGTTGTTCTTAGCAACTGACTAAAATGCATGAGAATTTGTGAAAGAGTGCCAAGGAATGTTAGACACTAATTGTCAGTCTTGAGAAATGGTTCAGCAGAAAGATTAGGTGATATACCTAATCTTTCTTTTATACCTAATTAGGTGATATACCTAAAAGATGGGAAAAATGTGAATTTTCCACTTAATCCTAATCTTAGAACTCTGAAAATGTTCGGATGCATTAGAATGAGCAAACAGACCGTGGAGGTACAATACACATTAACATCTTCTGCAAGATATAATATTTCAGTGCATTGTTAGGAGTACATGGGCAAAGAAATTTAAAAGCAAAATTATTCTTGAAAATCTTACCAGCACGTGATAGACATTTTTTTAAAAGACAATAAAAATTGTAACTATCAAGTAACATGATCTCCTTTCCTACACTAAAAAAATCTCTTTGTAGTCCTAGAGACATTTGTGATGTGCAGCCATCTGCACTGTAATGCTGCAAGAAGTATGAAACTTCTCTGAAGTCATAAAGCATTAAATAACTGCTCCTAGTGGTGAAACTGACTTGCAGCAGTGATGAGATATGCTTCAAATAGAAAATTTATTTTTGAAAGAAAAGCGGTTTTCCATTTTGAAATTTTCTAGCAAACCAGTAAATAGTGTAAAATTCTCAGTACCATGTCCTCAAATTTTGAAGATGTATGTTACAGATATGGAGCAGGATATACAAGAGATATTTTCACGCCACACACAGCATAATGAGTAGTAAAAATAAATCATGTTCCTGCTATTACTGGAATTTGTATAATCATTATCAGCAGAACTGGTAATGAGACCTAAACTGCAAACATGATCCACATGAAAAGATACCATCTAGCTGATCTCATGAATGTATATGCTTTTAAGACTTAGATAGATAGATTTTAATCAAATCATATGCCTGTTTCAGTGATCTGAGGACTTAGAAATGTCTGTGTTACATCTACAATTGAAAATAAATTGAGGTATTGTATCTGTGATTCTAGACACCATGGTTATAACTCAGTCTTATTCTAATGGTGCTGCTTAGTGGCATGTGGCATACAAGTCACCAGAGATACCACAACTGAAGATTGCTGTGTGCACGCATGCTTGGACAAAAATTATCTGAGATAACAAGACAAATGCTGAATTATAAGTCTATTTGCTATTTGAATGTTTCAAGTTATTGACATTACTTTTTCTGGGTATTGTATGTAGAAGGGAACAAAGGGTTTTCAAAAGTTTTTTTTCAGACACATTAGTTATAACTAATTTTCCACCTTAAGGAGGTTCCAGATAACCTAATACAGTCACTGTGGTTTCCCTGAATTTTCAGTGATCAAAAGATCTTTGATCAAGGCAGGTTGTTGAACTGCAATTTGTAACCCAGAACACTGGTTGGTTCTTCACAGATTCATATTTCTTACAAGCATTAGAAAACACATCAAAAATTTTTAACTTAACTATCACTGTCCCCTAAGTCTAAAGACTTCCTATAGAATAGATTGAAGATGCAAGAATGCAAAGATTTTTGGGAGCAATACTTTCAATTTAAAAAAAAAAATCAGAAGTTCCTGAGATATCATGATTAAATATTATCAATTTTCTAAGATCTGGAATGTCAGACTTGCCATCCTCAAAGTATCTGAAGAATTCTGAAATGCAAAGTCCAGGGTTTTTAAATTACGGAAACATATTTTGACAACTATTTCAGAACTGGTTTTTAGCTTCTGTTTTGGTTTTCGTGTTTGGTTTTTCTTGGTTTGGAGTTTTTTTCCATTGATCACAGTCATTTGATGATGCTACAATAGTGGGCTTCTAATGGAAAATAAATGTATTTTCCAAACTGGGAAATACTAAGCCAGTGCAAAAAAATGAGGATAATTTAACCCTCTTTCACCATATTTTTTATTGTCCCAATAAAAATTCTTTTCTATCTGTTCCTCAGCATGAACACTTTCCCTTGATGTGTGACAATCTCCATTGCAATGTAGCAAATGCGCATGAGTCTCTCACATAATTTTGCAATTTATTGTGGGTAATTTGCTTTATCTTCTAGATGACTGCCTGACACCATATTAGTGCTTCAAATTATGAGATGACTGACTATGGTTTTACATTTTAATTAAACAATTTTTTAAATTA
The DNA here is from genome assembly GCF_012460135.2 of Molothrus ater. NCBI lineage: Eukaryota > Metazoa > Chordata > Aves > Passeriformes > Icteridae > Molothrus > Molothrus ater. The sequence continues at coordinate 19,320,887 of NC_050482.2, read as the reverse complement.
CATAATTATTGTTTATTAAATTATGAAGTGTAACTCTTTTAAACTGTTGGACGAAGGTCTATTGATTCAATTGAGCTGTGTGATTCAAGAGCCTAAGGGGCAAATTCTGGTATATTTTCTCACCATTTCAGCCTATAAGCTAGTTATTTTAATTAGTACTTCTAACAAATATGATCAATCTTCTTATTGGTACAATAAGAAGTCATATTTTCACATTCAACCTTCAATTATAAAAATTGTGAAAGAATCTTTCCTTTCATAAAGTCATTTTGAATCAATAATCTTCATGTGCTTTCTATTATGAAAAAAGTACACAAACAACAAGCAAAACCCCATGAAAAACAGATTAAAGAAACCAAAACCCAAGTTAAGGTTTTGCAAATCATTAAAGCATAAATATGGTTTCTGATTCTCATTTCCATAGACATGAAATAACACCCCAATTGTTCAGAAATAAGTATTCTAACTTACACATTTCAAGTGTTGAACCATGCTTTGATGTTTTACTACTGATATACATGATGCAAAAAGAAACAATAAAAATCCTGCTTTTGTGCACCAGTTCTTAAATAATCAGAGCATGATGAGTATGCTAAATATTTTGTCTGCTCCGACTTGCAGAGAGGGAAGGCATAACCAGACAAGATAAGGTGTTATGGGCTCCATGTTTGTCGCAGGAGAAGTAGAATGACAAAAAGAAATGCAAAATTGTAATATTGAGTTAAAGAATATTTTTTTAAAGCAAATGCATTTAATTCTTACATTGCTCAGGCAGTTTCTGAAAACACTAAGAGCCAAAAAAATTTGCTGTTACATAAATATTCAAGCTTACCTAAACAGAAAAAGTTCATCCACAAGTAATGAAAATACTGTCCCATGTTCCTCATTCAGTCATTATTTTCTCATATGTATGACATGGGGGGAATTTCTCCTCAGTATGAACAAGCAGCCTGGACTCAAATGAAATATTTAATCTATGAATTTCACAAGAATAAAATAGATTGAACAAAAAATGTTTTGTGTGTTCAGGTTCAAACACCTAATTAGCCATCTCAAATGACATAAATTTAATATAGGCACAAGCATCTACATTCTTGGATTTTTTCAAGCGCAGGTTGAATAAATCTTTGAGCAACCTGGACTAGTGAAAAGTGTGTGCTCATGTGTTGGGGCACAAGACATGGGCACATGTCTTGTTGGGGCTGGAACAAGATAACCTTTAAGGTCCTTTACAATGCAGGCACTCTGTGATGGTCCTGTGAATGACTGGCTTTGATTGTCCCACTATTCAAAGCCTTGATAAGTGCCTAGTGTTATGTTTGAAGGCATCTGTAAATATCAGTAATAAATAGAAATCATAGGTGCTCTACCTTGAGATACTGTTCCACATTTACCAGTCCTGACATCAATTGCCTTTCCAGGATATGCTTTGAAGACTAGGAAATTCTCCTTTTTCTGTAAAAAATGGAAAGCAGAGAAAGCTGGATTTAATGGGCCTGTGAATGTTGAAAATTGAATGCCAGTACTGAGTTAATAAATTCATACACACACAAACTAAAAAACAGCTGAGACTAAACAACACATACCTAGGAAAAGTCTGGTATACAACATACATCATAACCTAGAAGAGAGAAATAGGTGGGCAAAATAATTATTATTAGATTCTTAATACTAAAATCCCATGATTGCTTGGTGTGTCCTGCAACTTGTGGAGCTTCTACACAAATGTGACTGTTTAACAGACTAACAAATGGAAAATCTCCAAAAGATAAACATCAGAAGATGAGGAAACAAGAATTTATTCTACTTCTGAAAATCCAGTCTTCTTCTGGCGAAATCATCACAGACTTCTCTGGGAACCATGCTTATGGGACTGGCCAATGGTTGCAGAATGTGGTCAGAGAACAAAACCTGAATGTTATCAGCCAAGGTATTTAGACATTGGCAATCAAGAGCAGCTGCCTAGAAGCAATAGGATAGCCACACTCCTCCAATTCTATTTCATATCCCACACAACATACATTGGTTGTGTTTTCTCTTATTCCTTTGGCAGAAGAGCAAATTATAGCTTTGGAGTGATTCTGGTTTTCTGTTGATCAGCTGTCATATGGAGCTTAGAGGTGGGCCTATCAACCTGTAATGGTATTATTTTCCTTCTGTCTGGAAGCAGGAAAAAGAATCTGTAGATAGTGTTTTTGTCAGGGAATATCTGTGGGGCTGAGTGGGGGATTAAAAATTTGTCTGTGATTATGTTGACAGAATATTTCATTTTCAACTCTCCATCCCTGTTATGCAATGGTTGCTCTTCATAAGAGAGACACAGAGAAAAAGAAGATGTAAATCTAGTTGAAAAAGGTGCATTTTATCTTTTGGAAGACACAATAGCTTTACAAGAATTCTCAAGAAAACTGCAACACACATAAGTCACTTTAAATATAAGTGGTAATTAAAGTAAGTAACAAAAAAATATTAATAAAATTATCTTTAAAAGAGAGGAAAAGGAAATTATTTTATCCCTTCTGTTGCCCTGTGATGTCTCAGTGCCCAGCTGCATGAAGTGTGAGGGGCAGGTAAACATTAGCGTAGGAGAAAAATAAGGTCATCCTACACAAGCTTGGAGAAAGGGCAGGTCACCCAGGGCAGCCACCCTGGCTGTTGCAGATAGTCTTCTTCAACAATAGGAAAAAGAATGAAGTAGCCAAAAGAACTCTCTAGGGCCAAGTGTGCATTGTAAAGACTAATTACCCAGCAGTGGCAAAACAGATAACGGCTGGAACACCCAAAGAGAATCCTCTTTGTTATATATAGCCTCAATACTGATGTTTTGTCATATCTGTTCATGACCCCTATCTCAAATCATAGTTTAGGTAAACACCATTCTACTCTTAAACTTTGCTTTGAGATAAGATTACTCCTGGGCAGTCTGACAAACGAAGAGGCATTGTATCGTGGTGGGTGTGCCAGTCATTTAAAGCTGGGTGCAGTGTAAGAACTCCTCACTCTGTGCTGACCATCTTGGTATATTTAGCCAGAATATCTGAAGAACTGGAAGACTTTTGTTGCCTTACATTTGTAAGGCCTCACAGTAATATAGACTTTCTGAAGAAGAAGTCTGTGATCAATTTCTGACATTTTCTGGGATCTTCTAACAGAGATTTTGGAACATCTCCAGATACTAGCGAAAAATATATGAACAGAAAGGAGGTTCAATCAGATCCCAACATGAGTTAATGGAAATCACTAATAAGTCTAACAGTACCTGCTGTCATTTTCTAAAGCTCCATCCAGTGTGAAATCACCTATAATGAAGTACTGACTTAGTTCTTTTCAAATACATAATGTCTTTCTTGCCATATAAAATGATTTTGCTTTGCATATTTGTTTTTGTGGGTAGAAGAGTTGTGTATTAAAACTATGTGATCTCAAAATCTTTGTGAGGAAAAAGACTGAACCAATAGAGCACAAAAGGATAAATTATTTAAGGGATAGAGCAAAATTCAGCAGAGGTTTTTATAGAGTTTAGTGCTAATATCAGGAAAAATGTTTCTAGCTGGGGTGAGTGGGTAGGTAATGCAGATATGAACTGCATGTAACCTATACTGAAAGTCTGAACTTTTCAGAAGGGTGACAAAAAAAAAAATAGATAGGAAAAAAGGCAACCAAGATCCATTTGGTCTGAATCTTTGAGACTGAGAGTCAAGCATAAACATAAGAAACTAATAGTTCTTAGTAAACATTCCTGTGCATTAATGATGCATTCATTCAAATTATATATGCTTTAAACACATATAAGAATTTAAAATTAAGTTTTTATGTCTAGTTACTACTAGAGACACATTTATAAACCATTCAACTAATTATTTAAAAAAAAACAAACTGGGAGAATTTATTTCATTAAATTACCTAGCCCTATCTCTTAAATTCTATGGTAGTCTATAATTTCACAAGATGTTTTCTTCTCCAGTACTATTAAAGAGAAAGTGCTGTACAAAGGCAGAGTTCTGTTTCCAAAGAACAGAACCCTCTTGTGTTAATTTAGATAAGGCAGGCTGTGAGTGAGCACATAGCCATATTACAACAAATGCAAGATCCTAAGATTAGATAGCACATTAAAAAGTTTCCATTGTTTATTCAAAACTGATGTAGTTTACAGGGTGCAAGTGCTAGGTTGTTGCTTGATATGCTGTTAAAAATAGAATTAAGTAAACATAAACCTAGCTAAGAAATATTCAATCTGGTTGCAAAATACTGGAAGAGAATGATGGAGTGAAAGATTCAGGTTCTGAGAAAAATAAGTTTGTTTTTTTTCCAGTTCTACTGTGACTGACACGTTGTATAGGATGCAGATTTTGCAGGTTTTTCCTATACTGAAGGGGATGGTCTGTTTGTTGGGGGTCTTTGAGCATATGCATTTGTGAAAATGAGGTATGGGCTCAAAGCAAAGGTAACCTTCATGTTATTTTTTGGATAGAGCAAAGAAACAGAAAGAGGAATCACTTTGAGGACAGGCCATGTAAACAAAAAGATAAATAATTATGTGGTTTTTACTGTGCAGTCACTTACCCTGTAATTGGACAAATAGGTCTGGGGTAAACTATTTGGGAAGTAAAATTTACGTGCTTTGCAGTTACACAGTAGTAGATCCTCCATGGTTTGCTGCAGCAAACCCCCTAAGGACAGTCTTGCTTATAAAAATGACTCAATTTCTATCTCAAGTAGCCAGAAACTGAAAAACATGAAAACAGATTGAAATTTTCTCACTGTCCATGCCTATGAAATGCCGGACTATGCATAAAAAGTGTTGAAGACATACTGACTATTTGGGGTTACAAAAGAGAAATTCTGATTTGTTGGAAGTGACAAGGTTATACACTTTGATTTGAACTATTCCAAACCTCTTAATAATGTTAGAAGCCCACTATTATGTCAAGCAGTGTTTGGGACTCCTTGGGCACCTGGCTTTTGGGCAACAACCAGGATGGGGGAAGGCAATCTGCAGTTCCCAGTCTGTGCAGCCTCAAGGCAGCCTTTCTGGAGTTCAGGCCTTAGATTTGATGAAACATAATCAAATCTGAGATGTTTCAGACAAAATATTTGGAGTTTATAAATCAGTGCTTTTCAACGAAGCTACATTTCATAATAATGTATCAGATAAACTGTATTGCCAAGAGCAGTTCTTTTTCTTTGTTCCTTTGCTTCCCTTTTGCTTTTATTCTCCTTGAACTCCCTTTATTTTATTGCTCCTCTTCTAGCCTTCCTTTATTCCTCTGCTTTTAAAATCTGCTTAAAGCATTCTTTTATCTCCCCAATCTCAAAACAGATCTTTGGTGTCATTTTGCCCTCAAACCCTCTATCTCTTCAGTGAGACCAAGCAGTCTCATAGTTGTCAAGCAATCTCTTGTTTTTCTTACACAGAGGGAAAACATTGGTCAATGCCACAAAATAGTTCCATATTACTGTTGATTCTACTGAAATAGCAGCATTTTCCACCCTAAAAATGTCTACATTATTCATTTTGTAATCAAGTTTTTGACTGATGCACCATTTCAAATGAACTTGCCTCAACTTCAAGTTAAAGTCCAAATATGCAGTAAGTATTTAAGGAGAATGTCAAGTTTTGAGAGCACTTCCCTGATAGTAAGAAGCTTAATGGTAGAAGGCCAGCTGGGTAGGAATAGGAGCAGTAATAAATTCAGGTGTTTAGAAACAAAGACTTATCAGAATGATGATTTTTTCCCCCTCAGCATCAAATATGTCTTCACATAATGTGTAATTGATAAGTGATAATACATGACCCCAAAGATTCATTGTTTCGGAAAGAATTTTGTCACTGAAGTACCTCAGAGATCTGGAACATTTACTAAATAAACTTTTATATTTTATTGCTCTCCATGAATGGAGAAAAATCAAACTGAAATTTGCATCAGGAAACTAGTGCCTTTCTGTGAGAAAGGTTTCCCAAAAACCATTTTAGATTTTTGGCATGATTTTTGACTTCAAAAATACTCCATTTAGTCACTGTAAAATGTTGACTAACTTTCGGCATCCCCTCTTTTAATTTTAGGACATTAATTCTGTTACAGCTGTGGTTAACTAACTGCAGTGAGCCACACTGGTAGTGTGTGATATACAATTACTCCCAGGTACCACATTTTTTACTGACACTTGAAGGATCTGGGCCGTGCAGTCAGCTCTAGTTGAAGTATATTGAAAGTGAGTGAGATAAAAAGAGATTTTGCTAATGGACAGTATGCCTTGGCATTGTATGCACAATAACAGAAAGCAATGTATGACTAGTGTGCTCACGGAGCTGAATTAGAAGAGTAGGCAGACTCATTTGCAGTACATTGTGATGTCTTTCTTATGTAGAGCTCTTCATGATAATGTGTATAATAGCTTTACAATAGCTCAATATATCTGATTGAATATGGTAGGTTGTTCAGGTGAAAACTGGGCACAGTTTCATTTCATGTTTTATTAAATAAATGTCCACATAACTGTAGTGAAAATGTTTTCGAAATTCTAAATGTTGTCATCCAGGTCTATAAAAATATCTAGACAGAAGTTTCCATGCTCAGAGAAGAATTCAGGAATTTCCAGCAGTTTTATGAAGATATCAGAAAATTCTTTTTGAGAATACTAACACATGCACCTCTGAAGTAATAGCAAAAATTAGTTGTATGCTGCAGCCTTTAGAAATGCATTGGCCGAGCCATTCAGCTGCTGTCAGAAAAAGTAATTGAAGTTATACCAAATTGCATTGAAAGCCTGTATTTTTATTGGTTTCCCATAATTTATTTTCTGTGTTATTGATTGTTGATATAAATGTGATTTTTTGAGAGTTGTTTTGACATCTCTCAATACATTGTTTAACATAATGTGCTGGCACAGCTTGGCTGGGCAGCCTCCCAACAATACGTCACTCTCAGAAGATGACAGAGAAAATGTTAATAGTATTGGAAGACAGGGTTTTAAAAAAATACACTTATTGAAAGTAATGTCATTGGAAAATAGTGAGTAGTTGTCAAACAGAGAGATTAAAAATCCTTTACAACAAGAAAAAAAAATTCTGAATCTCACAAAATAATGAAGGAAAGAAGTAGCACCTAAAGACAGAAGCTGGGGGAGTTGGAAAGAGAGAGGTCTGTACAGGGGCTATTACTGCAGACACACTTTTAGAGAAATAAGCTGTAGCATGTACAAGGGGAATGATGAAAATGTTATATATTGTGTTAGCTTGCAGAAGCTTCTCTATTGCCCCGTTTACTTCTATATCTGCATTAAACATAGGAGTATCTTGACAGATACTGTAGGTTAGAATTTCCTAAAAGTACATCTGAAGCCCTAAAGGGGATGTCTGACAGCTTTTGGCGTGGATAAAAACAACTGAGATTTTAAGTCCTGATGCATTTTGTGTTGTGAAAGCATGCTTACCATTGGCTGGTAGACAGCTACTTAAACCTGTCATGAACTGCCTTGATGAATTTACTGAAGTAGTAAAAACCCAGATCTTGCCTTTACTAAGCTCCTGCCTTGCAATCAGTCCACCAACTACTGTTATATTGCCAATAAATATAGCACTTTTGAGGTCCTAAATAGAAAGGCATATATTTCTTTCCAGATATCTGGACTTTATTAAGCTAAAATAATACTTTCACAAGAGCCAACATATGATAAAATCAAACTATTTTACTCTCAGGATTAGTTTTATGCAGAATTCAGTTTCATACATATGCAACATACATAAAAAGCTAGAAATACCTAAAATTAATGAAAACACCCTTTCCTTATCTGAAAATCCACTGTGTCTATGAAAACTATCCTAATCTGAGCACCTGTTTTCCACTCCTTTACATTTTCAAGAGAAAGCAATCTTCTGACATGTTTACTCCTTTAATTTGTTTGATTGGTTGCTTTTTCTTTTTAACAAAAGCACATTGCACCTGTAAAAGACTTCTCAAGGTCAATGAATATTAGAAGTTTATTTTGTATTGTGTGGTAGTTGTGACTGATATAGGACTGATAACAGGCAAAAAATTAGAACATTTCTGACAAAGTCAACATGAAGAATTTCCCGTTCTCTTTTTGAATGTAACATTTTCCAAAAAAAAAAAGCTTATGATAGGACTTCTTCTACTTATTAAATCAGCATATAAAGATATTGGATTATTTATTGTGCAGGAATTGGGAATTGTTATGGTGTTTGTTTCATTGGGCTTTTATTGATAACAAAATTGTGTCCAGATTAAATATATTTCAACAAATAAAGTTGACTATATTGAATACCCTGTTTGTAACTGCAAAAAATACAAGGTTACACCTTTTTAAGATGCTTAATGATAATCCAAATCTAAATATATGTACAAATCTAAATAGCTGTATTAGGAGCAATTAACTAATTCTATTTTCATATAAAATACTATATATCAAAATATACACTGTTACATTATTGTAGGTAAAAATGTGGGTAAATACTTTGTGGTGTTTTAAGTTTTTATTTTTTATTAAGATGTATTTCCATAAAATGTAATTTTTTATGCTAATGGTCATTTATACAATAATTATACCTCAGTTAGCAATGGAAGTGTTCATCTACACCAGTGCTATTGTCACGAGGGAAAGATATTGCTCCCTCCATGAAACCAAATAACATACTTCATCCTATCAAATGAAAACATAATGCAGTCTGAATCATTGGTCTGTTTAGAGATCGGAATATTAATTTCTATTCCATCATATTTATTGCAATAGCAGCAAGAAATACTTATGCAGGCAGCACATACAGTGATTAAAATCTGGGAGAAGATGACCACCATTAATTACAACTGAAGTGTTGTACTCCTGCACCCTAACATTGCACACTTCTGCTCTCCTTTCTTGCTTTATTATTGCCATGTTCACTGCTTTCTTTTATCTCTCAATCAAAGAATGACATTCAAAAGCATGACTGTGCTATAACAGATTGAAAGCCTATCTAGCCTGTACCTTGGCTCCAACAGTACCCAGTAGTAAGCACTACTTTATTTATTTCTGTATTATTAAAATAATATAAGTAATATAAGTATTACTTATATATATATATATATATATATATATATATATACTTATAAATATAAGTATTTATTTCTGCTTCCAAGAATTTATGGCTCCCCCATATTTGGAGCCAGAGGTGGTTTGTTTAGTACCCCCAGTGGATTTTCTCTCTGATTAAGCTATCTAATCACCTTCTGGATCCATGTAAACTTTTCCCATCTATTATTTCCCCAAACAAGGAATTTCACGACTGAATTCTTTCTCAGAAAAAAAAAAAATTAAAAAAATCTCTTTTTTTGGCCCTGACATCATTTTTTCCCTTGATGTCTCCTATATGAAATACAAGGCAAGTAGTATGCTTTGTGACCTCTAGACTGTTCCTTATCACATGATAACAAAACAAACTTCAATGAAACAAATGTGAACACAAGACAGAATGAACTTTCTACTGCCCTCTGATGGGAAAATAACAACCAGGTGTCTTCCATCACTTCGGTTATTGACAAAACACAATTTACCAAAAAGCTAGTATTTAACACTCACTACAGCTAAATGTTTACTAAATTAACTTGTTCTGCAATTTTTTTTTGCCTAAAAATTTTCATATTTTGCACTTCACTTTTGATAGAGCAATACCTGCTGTTCAGACAGGTATATTTTTTTTTCTTTGAAAAGAAAAAAAATCACAGAATATCTATGAAAATAAGCAAGAACACTCAAAGTTTTCCTAATTTAGGAACAAGTAAATATCATTTGAAAATATGCAGATGAACTGATTTATTTGTCATTCATTCTTCTTAAGTGATCATTGTTCCTTATTCCAAACATTTTAGTGAGTCAGAAAACAACAGAAAAAAGAGCAGCTGAGGTTCTCAGCTAAGTAATAGGAATAACAAAAGCCTAAAAGCAAAAAATAAAAAATTTAATAAACAAAAACTTTCACCATGAAACAAAGCAGAGGGCATGAATGAATGCTCAAAGATCTGACTTATTAATCAGATCAATCAAATTACTTTGTGAACAAAAAAATCACATAATAAATTACTATCTGGTTGAAGGGCTTTTCTGTTTGTTTTTCTGTTGTGTTTTGTTTGTTTGTTATAGCTTTTAGTTTGTTTCCTTTTCAAAATTAACTGTTGAGTTTTTCTCTTTTGCTTATTATTTTCTTCTGATTTGCGTTTGTTTAAAGATGTTCTTGACACTTATAATTTCTTTTAACACATCTAAATGGCATTTTTTTCTTCAAGGGCCTGTGTATGTTATTGTACTCCTGAACCACCAAAGTATTTTTCCTTTCTGGCAAATAGATAGGAAGTTTGGTGGGTTTTTTTACCTAAATGTAAAGCCCTATTTTTTAGAAAATACAGAAGAACGTGACTTACAAGTTGAACATGGGAAATCACCTGTCATAACTTCATCACCACTAGACCCCAGGGAATCAATGTCTTTAAGTCAATAACAGTGTTCTAACTAAAAGCATAAAGCACCATCCTGAGAGTGTGTGGGGGAACCTTTATAAAGAAGCCTGAAGTTCACTGGTGTGATCCTGATATGGCTAATTGCACTGTGACTTGCCTTTATGTGCTTATGTAAATAGCCCTGGCTTCTGCAGAGAGCTCCCAGGCTGCCTCTGCCAGGAGAGATCCCTTTCCCCAAGGGCTTTCTCTTTGTGAAACACCAGCTGCTCTGAGTTTGGCATTGTTGGTCCCTATCTCCGGTGGCAGAGAGGGGGAAAAATTAATGAGGAAAAACTGCCTGATTTTATCTTTTTTGTTTTAATAGAACCTTGTTCTTTGTGCCCCTGTTTCTCTAAACTGAAGATTTAGGGGCCTACAGCACACCTTATTTATCTATTATTAGTACACATAAAGATAAGGTTCTAGCTCTGAGTATTTCTGCAGTGTGTAGTGCCCTATTCACAGGCACTCTGCAAATGTGTTCAAACATTGCTATTTGCACTTTTACTTCTTCTGAGATCCCAGCACTTAATCCAATTGCTTTCTGTTTTCTGCTACTTAAAATGCAAAGGAAAAACTGATAAAGAGAAAACATTTAAATTCAGGAACTTCCTCCACTTCAGAAGCACGCAAGCAAATGTTAAGATGGCATGAAATGTACACTTGTGAAATGTTAAGTTTACTGTTAATAAGCTCGTGAAGAAAATGTAATTACATCTGATGATGCCCTGGTTATTGTGACATTAAAAAAAAAAAACCGAAACAAGCCTCAACTTGATCCTATGCAAAAATACAGCTCTTTTTTACCATCTCTGTATTAGCCAGTTATAGGGGTGGGGGGGAAATGCTGCAAAGAAAGGGATTAAGTATATATTTATTTTCTTCAAAGTCTCATTCATTATATTTCTGCTATAGTGTTCTTCATGCACTTCAGGTGCAAAGTGGCAAAACCATGTTGTGCAGCTGGCAATGTGGAATTCCTCTTTTTAGAGCTTTTAGTTGTGTTACAGCAAGTAGTAGCTGTACAGCAAGAAATTCATAGTATGAAAGAGAACTAGCTCAAATGATCAAGCCTATGATTTCTAAAAGTTAATGAATATAATGTTATTTTATTAAATCTAATGATGAAAATAAGAATTTTTAATAAGAAAGCATGATTATGCATTAAAGCTCTGCTGTTCTTGATCTTGTAAGAAAAGCAATACCAGTACTTTGCAGAAATAATAAATAAGAAAGTGACATGTGAAAAATTATTGTTTATTTTTCTACTATATCTTTTTTAAATTTTTTTTCTGTCCAGATGTCTTCTGCATTCTGTGTTATGCACAGGGATTTACATGATCACATTCTGTAGAACTCTTTATTGAAGCAGAGAAGAATCTGGCTGTTCACATGTCATTATTTTCACAATTTTCCCTGGTCTCTGTAAACCTTCTTTAGAACTAACCTCTAAAAAGTCATTTTGCTAGGAAAAGAGAAAGTGTAGCAAAATTAATTCCTGGTGAAAAGAGCCAAGTATTTGCATGAGGTAAACTGGTAACACTTCATCAAAATGGCATTATAGACCATTTCAGTGATTGAACTAGAAATAGTGGTTCCACAATATCAACCTGCACATATTTGCTACAGAAATATTTGCATTTGCTACTCTAATTATTCAGTGACAGGTTTTAAATGGTTTGTCAAAAAGAGGGGACTGTGTATGCAGTTTGTTCTCAATTTGACTGAGGAGCCTTGGAAAGATTTGTGAAGATAATGGTATGCATGATCCAAATGGTAACAATGATTGCACTATGCTTTTTCTTTTTCAGTGATTTTTGTCTTCAGCTTTGCTGTATTTATAAAACGGATCTACAACCTTTGACATTGAGATGTACATGTCACCTTCTTTTGATATGACCAAGAAGAGAACTGCAACAAGAAGTCTCAGTGTAACACTGACATTGTACTTCTAACTAAAATATTTCCTTTTGCAGTTCAGCTGGACTTTTTCAACTTTCCACAACGTTCATGCTTAAGTAATAAAATGAAATATATAAACCAGCACTTTTTTTTCCTCTATAAGGGACAGTTTCCCTATAAGGTATTTTTTTCAGAAGTATTACATGTAAAAAACAATAAATCAGAATAAAAACCTTTGATTTGCTATTGCTTTGTTTAATAGATAAATAAGTCCGTAACAGCCTCTCCAAAAGAACTGCAAAACCTGTAAGCACTTTTATTTCTTTCTTTAGCAATTCAGTAGCAGATGACCAGACAAACACATTGGTTAATTGTGCCTTATCCTGTAGCTGGAAAAAGAAAATATGATATTTTTAATGGTTTTCAAAAGAGGGTGTATTTATTTCTTCAAACACTTGAGCATTCTTAGTGACACTTTCTTAAAATATATCACAGAACTGGAGACAAATAAAAACAAATATTATGTCAGTCTTATTTGCTTTTAGGTTTTCACTCTTTAAAATTAGTGTTTTCTACCTTTCCTTCACAACCCCAAGATTTACTTTATAAATAAATACTCCAGTACTTAAATAATATACACTGACCCTTTGATCAATGCCAGCTAATAAAGGATTTAAACTCTTCAGAATTGCTGGCATCTATTTTATTCAGAAAAGGTATAAGCACACAAAGACTATTTTTCTACCAGTTCAAGTACAGAATGGAATATGGTAATGGTGGGGTTTTTTGGTGGTTGTACACTGACTTCAAGGAAACTCTAGAAGATTAAATGGCTATAAAGTCTGCCAGGAAAAATCACTGTCCAGGTTTTTGGTGGATTTTTTTTTTAATAATTATACTTAAGTGTATGTTTCTGCAAATTGGTAGTCTTCATTGTGTAACAATAGCAGGTAATAAAGTTTTTTTGTATATGTAGTGAAAAATTGCACATTGCACCTCATGAAACCATGTTTTAAGTATGGGAAGCTTGGCAATAAGATTGTCAGCAATGGTTTTTACCTTACCAGTACTGAAACTGAGGCACTAAGAAAACTACACCTGTCAAGAATGGGATGCCACATAAGCAGAAGGAAATTTGTTTTCTATCGGCTTAGAGTCTTTTTGTTTTGCTTAGATATTATCATGTTAAAAAAATGAAATTCAATAACTAAATATAGGAAAATAGATCACTGGCCTCCTAAAGTTGAAACACCACATGATTAGTAAGAGGTCCATTCAGACCCAAATTGTTGGTGATGTAAAAATGAATTTATTAGGACCCAAATAGTGATATGCAACTTCTCTGAGAATTCAAAACAAATAATGATATGCAACTACTTTGAGAATTCAAAAAAATAGTGATATGCAACTACTTTGAGAATTCAAACACTTCTTCAGAGAATTCAAACAATTAATAGAGTACTTTCTTGACTTTTTCTTTTTTTGTATTTCCTTTCTGTTGTGGAAAGTTATGAAAGGAAAAAAATGCAGTAAATAATATAACACTTATGGAAGAGACAAATAATAAAAGACTTCTTCATGATAGTGGGTGATGAAATTGTGTAGATCACTAAGCTTCCAATTTAGTAATTCTTTTCATAATAGAAGGCAATAATTCTGCCATTAGATGACAACCAAAGGGGGAGTGTTTATTGATTTAGGCTTCTGAGCTAAAGGTCTTGAAATGTATTAGCCTCAGTCTTAGTTAGCAGCAATTCTGAATTAGAAAGAAAAACTCCTTGTCATTATTTCTATAGTGACATCTTAAATAAAAGTCATGTTCCATTAATTATGAGATAAAACTTTGAAAAATTATACATATCATTAATAACTTTAAAATTACTTTTAAAAAACATGCATTTAAAGAATCCTGACTTTCTTTTCTCTTATTTACACTTTTCATCTTTCTCCATTCTGGCCTCAGAGGCTTCTGACTATCTTCAACAAGTTGTTGATAACTGTACATATATGCATACCTAGGTTTAGCAGGAAAGACCTGGCTTTTGTTCCTCACATTTGAAAGCTGCATACAGATATTCATAGTCAGCTCATAGCAAATTATAGAAAAGAATGAGAAATATCTAGTTAGAAATACATAATTATACAGCATCCCTGTACATTAATTGGATCAGATATTCATAGTGCATAACTTGGATAATTATCTGACACACTGCCTGCATAGGTAGAAATGTGTGATACAAACTTTTAACTATCAGTCATTAAAAATCAAAATGCTTGTTCTCCAGAAAAAGAATTACTAATTTAATAGTAATTAATTTTAAAGCCTGTGAATGTCTTCTGGAAAGAATTTTCTTTACTTAAACGTTCCTTCTACTTCATACAATAAATTGAGCCGAGGTAACGACTGTTACTGATATCAGTTCTTTTGTTATAGATATGTAGGGATAATGCACTCAGTCCTTTGTGCAGTCAAAACTGAACTACTTGTTTTCCTTGTATGTTTTTAAGGGCATATCAGGTGATAGTATTGGAGGGGAAATGAGCAGGAAGGAGGCTGCAGCCCTACATTAGGGCTAAAATTAGCTCTCTCTTGAGTGATAGCATAGGATAGAACTCAATATTTGTTGTCCCGTACAGTCTTTTCACAAAAAAAATCTTACTGAATGTACCCACCAGGCATACCTATGATTTTAGCTTAAAAGCTTTTTTTACTTTCCAAAAACCACATTTTCACAGTATCCACTTACAAATCTACTGAGTTGCACCATGAGTGTAGCATCTGAGTTGCCAACACTGAAGTATTGCTCTTCCCAAATCTGTGAAACACGAGGTCTAAATGCACAAAAATACTTTAATTTTTCAAAGCAAAAGCCAAACCCTTTGGGAGATTTAGAACCCAAATTCAGAGATTATGACCCTCAAAAAACATAATTCTTGGCCTTCTATGATAGAATAATTACACCAGTGAACAACAGAAAAGCTATGAATATCATCTATCTGGGCTTCTGTAAGATCTTTCTCACAGCCCCCTGCAACATCCTTTTCTGTAAATTGCAGAGAAATGTGTTTGAATGTGGGTAGTTTGGAGGATAAGGAAATGGTTAGACAGTTTTGTCCAAAGGGTAGTGGCGGGCAAGAATTGTTAGTTACATTCCTGTTTATGGTACTCATATTCACCTCAGACAGTGCTTCTCATTTATATTTGCCGTTGGCCAAATATCAATATAGCTCCCTGTGCAGCAAGCTGGCTCTCTGGATCTGGTATGTAAGCATCTGTCTCTCCCTGTGGGAGCAGCTGTATAGATTCCACCATGTGTCAGGATTCTTGTAAGTTATGGATTGCAACAATATATCTAGAACCCATTTGTAGATATAGCCCTAAGTCACTTGTTCAAAGTCATGTCAAATTTGTGAGCAAGAAATCTGGTCCATATTGCAATACTCAAAATACTCTTTTCATGAAGACTCCATCCTCTTGTCCTCTTACTAAACTTCTTCCCCAAACAAGCAGTAAAATGAAACAAAATTGTACAATGCTCTTGGGCACATGGTTTGATTCTTGGGATGTCCTGCACAGGGCCAGGAGTTGGATTCAGTGATCCTGATAGGTCCCTTCCACCTCAGCATATTTTATGGTTCTAGAATAAAATCCTTAGGCTATTTTTCTCACAACTTTAAAAAAGAAGGGGGTTTTGCTGAGGATGTGTGGATTGTTGAATTATCAAATAAAAAAATTCAGGCAACTGAAATATCACAAAAGCAAATATTTGGGCTGTTGATTTGCATCCATTTTTATTGGTTTTCTTTAAGTATTTTTATTCCTGTCAGGAAAAGTATTCTACTAACTGTAATTCAAAGAATCATTGCAGTGTGGAGGCACTACAACAGAGATGCTGGACAAGTCCAGTGCTGTTCAATGCTCATTTTAGCTTTTTGGCAAAATATCAGCTATATTAACATTAATGAAGGTCTTGCCTACTGATTTACTTCTTGAGGGTTTTGCCTTGCAAACCGTGGCTGTTTATGTGAAGAACTCCAAGACATATTTCCATTGATTTTTCTCATAACAGGTGAGAATCACAGGAGTGATTCACAGGAGTGAATCTTGCCTACATCTGTAACTTCCCAAAGAGTGACTTAGTCCTCTTTGCATAGATCAATGATACAGCCTTGATATCTTCAGGCTCCTCTTCTCTTCAGGCCAAACAGACCAAGTGACCTCAGGCACCCCTTGCATGGCTTCCACTCAAGGCTCTTTACTATATCTGCAGCCCTCTGGACAATCACTAGCATATCTTATGTTGTGATCCAAGACTGCATTGACTCTGGTGCAGAGTACAGTGGGACAGTCACCTCCTTTGACAAGCTGGCAATTCTGTGCTTAATCCAGCATGGTGAAAAACACAGTCTTTTCTCTCACAATTTTCAAGTGTCTTGTTTGCAAAAGCCTATGTGCAATATTTATTTTGATTTCTTCCATCAGGCAGACTCATGAATATCCATACAAACATATTCATATGAAAATCTCAACTACTGTTTTAAATTTCCTTCAGGTTGTCCTGCGGTGGTTTGTTGTAGTTGACTGTTTGTTTTTCTCTTTTTATTGTCTTTGAATCCAAGAAAAAATATGCCACAGTGGACATAGAGTTTCCTTATCTCTCACATTTCTTAAACAGCACTATGAGGGCAACTTGCTAATTTTTTTCTTCATAAATGAATGATTAAATAAGGGTGAAAATTTAAAACAATGCAAAATGAAAGCCCTGTGACAACTCCAGAGCACCCAAAGTTGGCACATCATTATTCAGGCCATTGTTAAACACTGCATCTGTACCAGTGTGCTGTAGCTTGCCAATCTGAGAAAAAGCAGTGGTAGTACTGAAAACATCAAGGGCTCATTGTCTTAGTCCCCTTATTTCCTCACGTTCCTTTAATAACTGAACTGTTCAAAGATCACAGTCCACTGCAAAACAAACACACATTAGCAGAAAGGGACATCACCTATGCCAATATAACTCCAATTCAAACAATTTAATATCTATCCCTGGGAGTTCAATTGTAATGCTCAGTCACAGAAAGAAGAGCATCACAGTTAACTCAGAGCCATATGAAAACAGGTGGATTGATTGGTCCTGCTGTCCTGTCTATGTTAGCAATCATGCTTCTCTGGCCCCACTTCCCATGCATGTGAAATATAAATAGTTTAGAGGGACACTTTATAGAGAAAATCTGTGGCTCTCAGTAAATACAGCTAGGGTGAACGGACCACTTCTGCATTTCCTCTGGTAAGGTATTAGGTTTGCTATGTGTCAATTGAGAATATAGCTGCAATTATCACCTCAGAACATTGGTTGAAAGAGAATAACTTTTGTGTGCTGTAATATGAGGGTATCAGTTGTACAGAAATAGCTAAATAGTTAACACTAGTGAAATATAACATTGCATATTAAAGAGAACATAAAGTCGTATATGACAAATAAATTACTTCCCCCAGGAAGTATATTCGATTTTTTTTCTGTGAACTGAAGTGTTACAGATGGTAAAAGTGCAAAAAATAAGGGGTTTGGATTGATAAGACCATATCTTAAGCGTTAACTGAAGTATTTATATTGGACTTCACTATGGAAATGGCACTTTCTAAAATTGAACTTAACTTTATTGTCCTAAGGGTATCTTTTAAAGTTTGAAGTGTTAAATGTAGAACAATTTGTTAAATGAAGTATACAATGTTACTATGACTACATAGTATTCATTCAAAAGTTTCAAGAAACTCAGATATGATAGTATGGACTTAATGTATGAAGCATTACTTAATGTTGTCTCAGTGTAAAAAAGGACAGAAGAAACAAGATACTTTGATTTTTTTTTTTTAATTTCCTTTTAGAAGAATATAGAAAACTGCAGACTTTGATCTCCATAATGTGACAATTAACAAGACAAGAAAAAATGTTAGGAGGCTCAGGTGAAGCATATATTAGGGAAGAGTGAGCTTACCTTTTTTAGAAATAATAGTGATTGCTATTACACAAGTAGTTTATTCATTCTCTTTAATTCAGTATAAAAGAGACATACAGCACGTGTCATTTTTTGATACAATGGGGTATTCTGCTCAGGTTTTGGTTGCTACTCCCAGGCTTTTCACAAATCCTGTCTCATGACTGCTAGCTCTATACACTTGCCTGGGATCCCCCTGCCTGTCTAGGGGATCTCTAATGGCCTTGGCTGCATTTATATGAGTGCATCCAGCCTTTACTGCTCAGGAGAAATTCAAGTAAAATGAGACAGACATTCAATATAAGGTGGAGAAGGCAGAGCAGGACAATCCATTCCCTTAAAAACATTTTTTTGACTTATTGACACAATACCCCACCCACCTAATTTTTAAACTGAGCAATATGGTGCAATTTAAGAGATATTTTTGGGGATTGATTAATGTCATTGTACCTCCCTGTACCTCCAGAATTGGTATGGTGACACAAAGTAAAGCAAGGATGATTTAGAAGAAAAGGAGCATGGAACCTTAGTCACAAATCCTGTGCGTGTTATTTGGTCTACAGGATGGCTAAGAAAATAAGTCTATGAACATTATTTTTGAAGATATGGAGGCTGATAATCAAATAGTTGATTGCAAATCATCCTCTCTTGAAACCTGTATTCATTCTATCTTTAAAAATAGGGATATTAAAAGTATTGTTTACACCATATTTTAGAAACAAAATTCAAACCATATATTCATGTGACAAAAAAGAGGAGGATATTTATGGAATCATAGCCCTTTAAATATTACACTATGTCACATCTCAGAAGTGTAAGGCACACCATTAAATCATTTCACAACAGCAGTGCTCCAATGAGCTTTCAGACAGATTTCCATATCTTAACACAACTCCATTTCCTTTATGTAAATTGGTGAACTGAACTAGCTGCTACTAAATAACATTAATATCCAGCTATTTTTCTCAGAGAAACATTTAGGAGTTACTAATTGTTCTTTCTAGAAATAGTCAGGCTTTGAGCATATATACATGCCCATGTGTTAGTGACAACCATTAATTATACTTGTCCTTTTCACTTGGTCAGAAAAGAGAAAATTAAACCCAAGGGTGACCAAGGACTTTATTCTCCAGTTGTATATGTCACATAGTCATTTTCAACTCTGCAAGGTTAAAGGGGTTTCTGATAGTGTTTTTAACTAATTTTGCATTATATTATATTGCTTTATATGAATATAAAAGAGAGAGAGCCCTTAGCACCTTAGCATCCTGGTTTTCCCCTGCTGTTCTTTTTTTTTTTTTTTTTTTTTTTGTAGTGTGTGGAACTTAAAGGATCTTGTGAAGCTTTTACTTTTTTCTTATCATGGCAAATCTGATGGAATGAAAACACCCTATGCAAAGTAATGAAAAAATTTGGGGGATAATTTCTTCAGGTATGGACTGTCTGACCTCAGGAACCTGACAGATATGGCTGCAGAATTATTAACAGTCACTTAGGCCTCCAGGTGGAATTAAGGAGGCAGGAATGGCCATGCATTTCAATCTGTGCAGTTAACCTACTTAGATTAGAATCTATTATTTATGGTGATTATCAGCCACTGCAGCTCTTGTAAATGGCAGTAGGTCAGTGCTTTGATAATAATTAAGGTATTCATTATAGGATAAAAGCGGAGGTCAGCCTCACTTCTGTCTTTTGAAACAGAATTGAACATAAGGAATTACAAGACTGAAGAAATTATTGCCAGAAAGAACCAACATAATATTTTTTTTTCATCTTCTTTATTCTGAAGCTGTGTTTTCAGAGCTTTCTATATTCATGGTAGCAGTAAAACTAAAAGGTCCCTAATGCCTTCTTTTAAGGAGTTCATTAGAAAGCTGTTAGTGAAGTTTTGTGTATTTTTATTACTACTGCACTCTGGAATGAGACACAGAATACCTACAGGAGTCTGAAAAATGGGAGGAAATCATTCATGCAAAGCATATAAACTTTGCACTGTTTTCTGTCTTTTTTTATTGCACTGCATGATAAAACCCCTTGTTTTTTGAGCATATACACTACTTTATTCTTTAATAATGCAACTTAAATGTCATAGATACCTTACAAAGCTTATGTTTATAAAATTTATTAGATAGTGATATGGTAAATGACTCTTAGGGGATTTGGATATTGCTGAACATTGGAAAAACCATAGGTAGGACTAGCAGATTTTCTGCTATTTACCTACTGAACTAAATCAACCTGAAGAAGTACCATATTTAGCAATTAAAAAGAAGAGGGGAAAATGTTTGCTTTTTACTGCATAAAATGTCTGTTAGGAGTCATAAGTCTTCTTAATGTTGTTAAAAAAACCATCAAATTTTAATGGAATTAATTTTAGCCAGTGACAGTGTCCATTTTTCATAAGATCTAGACATCAAAAGATACTCCTGCATATACATCAAAGAAGTATAAAGACCTGCCAGTCCAGTAAAAGTACATACTCTCTATAAATATTAATGTTAAGAAGAATAAGAAAAGTAAGAATAACTTGTATCATGTACATATGTTTAATTATTTCTTTATTCTCGGATATAAGAATTGTACTGGTTTGCGAGCCAAATTTTTTAATTTGAACAAAATTGTGAGTATGAGAGTCACAGGTCAGTTTATCCCATATGTAAAAATGTATTTAGCTTTCTCCCCACCTGAGCACCAACATCCTTCTCAGATTTCTAGTGGTATGGAACTCTGGAAAATAAGAGCTAACTACTTGGTTTTCTTCACAAACCCAGAGGAATGGACTGAAGATTGAGTGGAGAATAATGGAGAATGACAAAATCTCCACAGAATTACCTTGCACATATCTCTGGGAAGATGAAACTCATTTTGATCAAGTTCCTCTGCCAGAATAAAATTATTAACATTTTGAAAAACTGTTCCTTTCATGAGATGTAAAATGGCCTCCTCCATCTGTGTTTTGTTTCAATGTCCTCTAAAGATTGGAAGTAAGCCTTTTGTTGCTATCTGGGCACACATATTCCATGTAAAGACAAGAACTTACTGATTTTATAGCCACCCATTAAAAAAAAAATCAGGAAATATCTTCAAAAAGAATCCAAATATATCTTATTTTTATTTGTTTTCCAAAATTTCAATAATTATTTTGGATAAAATTCTTTCCTTCCTTTCCTAAGAAAACTCGACATATTTTGTACCAGATGGCTTTAGGACTGCACTGCAATTTAAAGGAAGGGAAAAGGAAAAGAGATAAACTGTTAGATTTTTTAATTTGAAAATGTAGATAGAAAACATATAGGGAAGATGAAAATAGCTTCCCCAAAATGTTTGAATAAGCATTAAAATCTTTTTGTACAGACCAGAGTTTCCAATACATTTGTAATATTTTTCAAGTTGATGTGGTTGTGTTTTCCAGTAATGCTATGCAACTTCGAAATGAATTCTTTTACAGATTCTGATTTGCCATTAACAGAAAATGCTGATCCACTCTCCATGAAGTATCAGATTTTGAAAATTACTAAAATAAATAGGTTGGCATGGTGAATGAAGATAGACAAGCATTAACGATATCCTTAAATTTAAATGCTGTTCCCAGGAATTTTCGTGTAGTCTTAAGTCACCTTTTATTTTAAATGGAGTTGTTATAATTATTTTTCCAAAGAAATAGTATTGGAGAAAGGCAAGCTCAAAAAGCAGCTCATCACTAGCCCTCCTAATTATCATGGGATGGTTTCCTTATACTTTCTCATTACAGATCTTAAAAGGATTCTTATTTAAGTAATTAATCAGACAAAATTTGATTTCAATCTTCCACTTGTTCATAGTTAGATTAAAAAATTGGTTATTTGGTACTAAAATTATTTTATAAGGCATCTAATACCTTATATGTAATAAACAGAAAGGATGGATGGTCTACTGTTTTTCTTTCCCAAACTTTCTATTGCATTACATTCTTTTCATTTTACTTCCCAAGCCTTCTCTTTGCTAGTCTGTAGAGTCAACAATCTCCCAGCTTCTCCATGTAGCTTGGATCCTCCAGTCCCTTAATCATCTTCACAGCCCTTCTGAACTTGTTCCAGTCTGTCCATGTCTCTCTTGTACGTGTGAGTCCATCACTGGACACAGTGTCTCAGACATGTCTCACAAGCACTGAGTCAAGGAGAAGAATCATCTCCCTGATGTTAGCAATGCTCTGCCTGGCAGAGCTCAGGAGCATGGGGGACTCTTTTGTAATTGTCTTTGACCTATTTGATCTCTTTCCCTAATGTCTTCAGTTTCACCCAGGCACCTTCCCATTCTGTTGCTTCTCTTCCCTGTATCCCTTTTTTTCTTCTGTTACCTTTCTACTTCGGCACTTCTCTTGCTTTTGTATTTCTACAGAACCCCCAGTGCAAAGAAAAAGTATATTCTTCTGTTGATTTTGGCTCAAGCACTGTATTTAGGAACCACAGACTGTTAGTCAGTTTTCTCTTCCCCCTGCTCTGCCTGGTCTGGAACCTGGAAAGAGGCCCACGTGGAGCTGTATGTGACCCAACTCAGTGCCTACAGAAGAGGAGTTCTATGCCAAGCTTGGTCTCCCTCGTATCCAAGTTTAAGGACATTGGAGTCATTACACTTTTACATTTTTGCCAAAATGAATCAGCCAATTAGTCACATTTTGTTTAGAGTGAAATTCAAATTAGTCTTCACTGAAGTCACCAGAATAATGTTGTGCTGCAACTGCCAGTATGCAGTGTTCATGACTCATGTTACAAATGTTATGAAATAAGCTAAAAATTACGCTTTTTAAAATAGTACATGTAGAGATTTATTTAGTTTTGTTATTTTTTTGTTTGCTCCACGACTCCTAAACCTTCATTTTCATGTTTCCTTAAATTTATCTCTGAGGACTAAACCCAGACTATTTTTACTTTAAAATTATAGACTCTGTTATATTCAACTAGCTGCAGTGTCCAGTTTTTCAAAGGGTATCTGATTATCATGAGGTTTGGTAATTTTGCCACAAGAATTTATTCCTATGAGTACTCTGACAGTCTAAAAGCAAAGCATAAAACCAGTACTTATTAAATCTCTAGTAGCCCATTTTCTTCTTCTGTATTGTTTTACTGAACATGTATTTTGCTGTCCTTAACTTTGGCCATGTTACTATAAGAGTAGAATTCTGGCATGCATTTTTATGTCAAACCCAAAACAGACCCAGCATGAAATATAAGGAATGAAAATCGATTATTTTTGTTAACCATCCAGGCTAGCAGCAGTGAAACACTAGAAATGTTCAGAAATGCCAGTTGCTTCATTTGATCCTCCTTCTGACAGGAACTCCATGTGAAAATATGAATCTTTACTGGATATGACTAATTTTGTAAAGAAGTGATTTATTGGTTTCCTGACTACATCAAAGTTCCACAAAGTAATTTGCTACCTAAAGGTTATCTTCTTCATTGAGAAGTAGACGCCCAAACATTTTTTTTAATTATGGTTCTGCATTTTCTCTCACTGTGTTTGTTCCTTCACTGGTGAAGTAAAAACCATTACTTACTTTGACAATTTCTAATAAAAATCTGCTGAAAATATGTTGAAATCTTCATAGTCCTGTCTTGTAACTAGTAAGAATGACCCTAATGATTTCAAGGTATTTAACCTTGGATGCCTGGAAAACATTAAGATTTAATGCATGAAATCATTATTCTGTTTAGTTTTTTAACCAATACAGTCTCTGATCATGTTATCCTGATTCCTAAGATTTACATTGAGCACAGAAAAAGGGAAAAAGGTGAATAAAGCAACACTCCTACACAAATGAAATAGAGGGAGAAGGATCTTTTGTCACTTAGGAAATTGAGCACTGAAGTGTGGTCACTGGGTCAAAGTCAGCTCTTGAGAAAAATCAATACCATTTACTTCCCAGGGTTTTCTCTTCTTTATCAGTCCCTAGTCTCCAATGGCAGCCAAAATCCAAGTCTATGCTGGCTCTTCACTATGAGGAATACCCAGATACAAAAGAAAATGTTGACATTTCTTCTGTTTAACCTGACAAATCATCATTCAAACTGTGTAGCCAAATAATGAAAATCAGAGAATGACAAGTGAAAGCTCTAGACAGTGCATGATCTCACCTATACAATTAGAGGGAAAACAGTCTCATGTCCCTTTTTTTTTTTTTTTCCACTCTAAAGCAAATTTTCTAAGAAACTATCTTGTAGAAATTTTATTTGAACTTTGGTGTTTGTAATGACTTATATTGTCTTGCCAATCAAGAACTACTGGGAAAAACCTAAATCAGCAAATTCGGGAAAACATGAAGTTCAAGATGAAATAAAAAATATTCAATGTCCTCATTTGAAAGTGTTCTGAGGAATATATATACCCTTAGAGTCTCCTTGTAGTAAATTATATCTTATTCATGCAAGGTTTTCAAAATTATTGTAACAATACCTGGAGCTAGACGATATGAATGGCTACGTTGCTATGCAGAAAGATAAAGGAAATACCTTCTAAGTAGGTTGCTTGAATAATGAAGCTATGCACACATACTAAAGAGGACTCTAATATATATATTTATTGTCTCAACCCACCCCACACTGATGAGGAAACAGAAAGAGAAGGGGAGAAGATCAACAGAACCAACAATCCTGTCTATAACATATTAATCATTGACTCTGAGATGGTACATGAGAACTGATAATTTAAAGATGCCTGAAGCACCCAGAGCATATGACAAGACATGGCATGAGCCAGATTCTCTTTCCTGACCAAAACTGATTTGTCATTTGGTCTGTGAGAATAATAGCAATAATATACTCACAACAGAGTGTATTTTTGACTCAGTCAGGTTCTATATCCTCTCTTTCCCAAAGCTGTACTACTGTAGCTACCATATTAGAATTTTATAATTTTTAAATTTATCCAGGATTAGTTTAAGAATCTAAGTTACCAGAAAAAATATAATACATAACTAGTCATAACTAAAGGACATGTTACTTTACATAGTTTTTAATTTTCAAAGTCTCCAGCCTAACTGCAGGCTGCTGTGATGTCACAGAACATCTCTATTGCCCACTGGATGTAGCTTGCGCACTTCCATAAAAACAGGGCAATTCTTCAATATCCTATGTAGGTAGAAAATGCAATAATATGTACAATATGCTTATAAAAATATGTATCTCATGAGAAGTCTAAAAAAGACAGTATGTTTTCAAAGCTTACTAATTGATTAAGTAGGATCTTCACAGACATTATAAAATGTAAAACCAGGAAAGAAATCTATGTACTTGTGCTTGGAATTGCAACTGCTTTTATTTTTTTATTACTACTTTGGTGACACATTAAAAGAACTTGGTTCTATTTCTTTCTTTTATATTCACAACTGTCTTTATTCACAGAATGTAAAGCAAGAATATTGGAGGTGTAGTGCTTGTTTGAACACACCAAAAGCTGTGTTCAAACTGATTCCTTGCATTGTTAACTATGCAGATCACTTTTGTTTGGGAAACTGAAAGGGCTGAGTGAGGACCATGGTTGTGCAGACACATTCCAGGCAGTGTCACTAAGAGAGCAATTTCTTGGACTCATCTACAGCAAGGAATAAGCCTCAGAGCTGCTGGTGGAAAAGCAAAAGCAGACCCTTCAGTCTTTGGAATTTCATTTTTATTAGAAGGAAAAATATAAAAGAAAAAAAAAAGAAAGAGAAAAGAAAAAAGAATATAAGGAAATTTCAAACTGATGGCTAAAAAATTCTAATATAAATGCAATTGATGTGAATTGCAAAGAAGACCTCACAAACTTGTGATTATAATTTCGGGAAGGAAGTGAGAAAGGCATGACATTAATGCCTATTTTTTTAGTTATTTGATTTACAGTACTGAATACTGGGATAAAAGGCCAAAATGTCCGTCAGAAAAGTATCATGCAGTGATAATAATAATTTTGCCCAAGAGTAAAACCATTAATCAGAAGGTCAAGAATAGATGCAAAGAGTTTAGTTGACACGTGAAAGAATAGATTTATCTCTTGCTGAGCATCTGCAAGTGCTTGTATCTTTATACAATGGCTATTTTGATCATATAAGCAGTTTTTGCTCTCAGAGACTCTGCTGTAAAGTTCTCTCTTCAGCTGCTAAGATGAAAATGTCATTTTCAAAATGTGGCAGATCGTACTTATGTTTGTGCAAAGGCAATTTCATTTTGATTTTCTTATTAAAAAAATAAAAATAAAAAAGAAAATTTTGCTAAAATCCCTTCAAGATTTCATTAAATTTTCACCAATCCCTCCAGATGTTTCTGCTATGTCATCTTAGGTTACAAGACAAGACTTATTTTCTCATCAATAGGAATCATTTGAGTAAGAGATTCATTTAATTAATTTTAAGTGTCTCTGGTGTAGAAATATGTGAGGAATTATACACTTTAGTTCTCTTCAATAGTCAGAGAAAATTACATAAATGCTGTCAATGGAATCTTTTCCACAAAGGATTTTTTAAAATATTGGAATAAATGCCACAATTAAGCACAAAGTTATTTCTGTCCAACCTCTAGAAAGAGAGTTGAGGTCTACTTTTTCAGTTTTAGAAAACAGTTGCCATTTAAAGTCTCATAATGTATTTTTATTAATAATGCTTGAAACTATCCCAAGTAATTGAAAAACTAATTAAAATACTAATTTTTTTTGTTCTCATAAGATCTGCTTTTATTGTGATATATACTTTCTTCTTCAACTAATTAAGTTTTACCTTAGTTTGCTCAAGAGATTTTTAAAATAATCATATCCAGGTTTCATTCACAGGTTTCTGTAGTATGTTTTATATGTGCCAGCATTATCTAAGGATAATACAAAAGTAAGAAGGAAGTCATGTTTTGTATTTCTGTTTTTGCAACAAGACTGCACTACAACAAATAGATGTGGGAACTGAGACCAATAGAAGAACGGTTTATGATACTACCTTGGAAGAACTCTTTGTCAAACAAGGAAAAGTCTGAAAGAAGGAGCTATATGAAGGGAAGTGGAAGAGTAATAATTATAGAAATTATATTCCAGAAAGCAGAGGGCTGAGTGACAAGAGCAAGGTCAAAGGTGGTAAATGATATTTGTGAAGAGACTTGGAGACAGACCAGAAGAATTTGGATGTGAATTGCACCTGAATCAACAGGCAGGAGGTAATTTGAGTATCATAAGTGTTCTACAACAAAAGATTCAATTTACACTCAGAAAAGTATGTATCTCAATTCATATGTAGTTTTAGGTTGCTTTTTTTGAGGTCGTGTAAAGTGTTATTGTCAGACAGATGGTTTCATATTTTCATGAAAGACATTATTTCAGGAGTACTCTGAGGGTAACACATTGCTCCTCATTAAAAGAGACATATCACCATAATGAGAAACATGCTTTTCTTATAAGGCCTCTGTGGGAAGTTATGGCAAGCATTTGCTAATGCTCAATAAAACCAGGGATTGTAAAAGGAAAGTCTTAAGATAGACATGTACCTTGTAGCTCAGCAAATGTGGAGTTGCTACTGCTGTTGCTTGTAACAGGTCACAGACTGTGTGCTAAGCTAACAGAACAAGCATCAAGTCCTGTCAGGCTTTGTCAGGACTTCTTTTGGCCTGTCTAGAGATTTGTTTCAGCTTGAAAAAGCATTATCTAATACCCAGAGAACTGCTGTATGTGTTGTTTTGGCTTTTCCTTTGCTTTGCACAATAGTGCAGTGTAACACTTTTTGTTATATATATGTAGACTTCTAACTAATAGACACTAATATCAAGTGACCTTTCTGTGTAGAATGAACTGTCTTTGACCCCTGAATAAAATGCAGCTGTGGGTGAGTTGAAAGGGGAGAGCAGGCACAGGGTGATGTCAAAGGCTTTGAGGCACAGGCACAGATTGATACTGCAGGCCCATGATTGTAAACACTTCACCAGTGGTCAATTCCAGGTCAACAAATGAATAAACCCACATATATACCTTTAGAGATAACAAAGAGAATAAAGTACAAATATACAATATATTTAAAACATATCTTTGAAAGTAAAGTTGCATATAAAACTAATTTGCAGGCAAAAAAAAAAAGGAAAAAGGGGTAGAACAAGTCAATTGACAGAAGAAGCTGACTCCAAACAGATTGTAAAGAGAAAGAAATAACCAACAACAACCAACAACCGTACTGCTCCAAGCAAAGTTACAGACAGAAACCTGCAGTTTTTCCCCTGCAGGGAGCCATTGGCCTCACAAGAGTGTAGCATTTGAGACACACATAGAGACTGGAAAGTGTGTGTGTGCATCATTTTAATGATATACAATTGGAACCACCTTATCATCATCATAGCTGGTCTGATAACCATGTTTTATTAGACAGTTAATACTTAGAGTATGTGATTGGCTTTGTACATATATGGTGCTCTTATTTTGGCCATAACACTTTTGAATACCACAAATTGATGGGAATACAATCAGTTTTTTCTGTAAACTGGATACAACAAACTGGTAGCATATATTAATTGTAATACTTGCCAATAGTTCAACTTTGTAAAACTGTAAGTGCCATACAACAAAGCCCACAATTATGTATTTGCTAAAATAATCTAATCTTTTCTGGTTTTATGTAAACCTCAAATTTTTATTTGTTTTATAACTGTGAATCATTTACTTAATCATTTTCTTAAAGCATTGGATCTGTCCAGGAAAAGCTAAATACAGTCATATATTTTCTATTTAATTTGTTTTTACCATTAAAACTTGGACTATTTCTACAGTAGTTAGAAAAATTTCACTCCTATGACACTCACCAAGGAAAACTTTACACTGGATGAACAAATTAGTTTAATGGCAGGAGATGGACAAGGCTTTTTGCACTTTCTATGATCTTGTATTACACTGTCCATTTGCAAAAGGTGTGTGATGGAGTATGATATGGAGGTTTATAAATTAAGAAGTGCCAGAGAAAAGGTAGTTTGGAAGTGATTATTTGTTATTTCTTACAATACAGAATCTTGGGACTCTTTTCAAACTTCATGTTTCACTGTCAAATTAAATTGTACTACTCATTTGAACACTCAATGAAAAATAAAACAATTTACATCAGTTCTAAAATCAATTTGATTAATTAATTGGGAAAAAATCTGTCAAGATCTCTCAAATTCTAAAATATCATTTTTGACTCATTAATACACTTGTAATACACAACAACTGCAGAAGTACATTTTCAAAAAAGAGTGAGAAAACCATTGTATATTTGTTCCATTCTTCTTCAGCTTGGCCTCAGATAAGGTGATATCAGACATAGCTATTTAAAAAAATTGTTCTTCCATTTAACTTTCCCTATAGCATATTGTAAGACAAAGTTTTCTTTGAAAATATCAAGGGTTGTTCTTAGATTCCTCAATACATTGTGTTTTCCACACATAGATTTGAAATAGCTTTGTTATTAATAATTTATTTATCATTCTAATTATTGCACACCATTACTAGTAAAATCTATTATTGTAAAGGACCATCAACAAAATAACCTCAGAAATTATTACTTTATTTAATTTTTTGGTGGATCTGAGATTTGCATTATTGATTTTAAATTTTAATTTTTTTTCATCTCTTTCAGTAAAAAAAAATCCATTAATCACTACAGTTGTGTTGCCTGTGTTCTCTAGTTTTTGAACATGCTCACTGATTATAAATTTTGAGAGATTGGAAGAGGTCTGACAAATGTTAAGTTTTTAAAAATTTGATAATGTTAGGTAGCTCTGTTACTAACTCCAATGAAGAAGGTGCTTTGAGAACTTACTCTTTACTAGACACAAGAATTTACAAGGCAGCCAGAGGTATTCAATTTTTTTTAATGCTGGAAAAGCTTTGATCAGAGTTTCTGGCTTATTTAACAGAGAACACAACCAACCAGCTAAAAAGCCAGACTTTTTCACCTTCCACTATTTTCCTTGCTTCAGATGAGTGTCTCAACCCTTTATTGGCTCTCTAACCTTTATTGTCTCTCTACTACTTCCTGCTCTCCAGTCTTTCAGGATACTGATTCAAATTTTCATGGGAATTTTGGTGAGATTTTTTTGTCGTCTCTTTAAAAACTTCAGCATTTCAAGACTTGTAAAGATCCCTTTTCAGTAACTGAAGAAGAAACAAAAGGAATAATTATCAAGATCAATATTTTCATCTTCTTTTCTCTAAAGAAAAGCAAAACAACATACTGTAGCAGCAATCTACATAGTTTTGTTGGTATGTTGGTATTTTGTTGTTATCCCAAATATTTTATAATGCTGTGGGGATTTTTAGTCATCATTTTGCAAAGTTGTTTTCTTTATTCTGTTTTTAATTAAATGGTTTTACCAGTGTAGGGCAAGCATAACTCACACCAACCCAGAATTTCATTCAAATTGTTCATTCACCTGCTTATATTGGACTATTTTTTGAACAGTAGTCTAGGAGAAACATTTCATACTTGCATGCTATATTTTTGTTTATTTTTGAAAGAAAATATTTTTCTTCCTAGGTTAGGCAGTGGAACATCTGATGAGGCAAAATATTGTTGTTTAGACCTTGAACAGTCAGTTCCTCTAAAGTGATGGGAAAGTCTCAGAACAATCTGTGTGACTTCCAGGGCTATGAGTCCCTTGAGCCTAAACATCTTCCTACAACTTGGGATGGAAATCTTTCAATTTAATTAGTTATCCTATGGCTATTTCTCTATAAACTCTCCTCTGCTAAATCCCTCCTGACATCTACAAAAAAAAACCTCACTGCCTTGGAATGAACCAAAACTGATTCCCTGTGACTGATCTCACCAATAAGCTTGTTGTTAACAAAGGCCTTTAGATCTGACAGCGGGTCTGTGCCATGGGGCCTGAGGGTAAGTGCCGTTCCCAGGTCAGGGTCCTCTGCAGTCTGCAGATGCTTCAGCTAGCACTGTCTGTTTAATTAATTTCAGTCTGCTTCACCTATTTAAGCTTTTCACTTGCCTGCTGTTTTCCCTATCAATAAATATAAGTAACAGATTATTAAAAGATAAATTCTGTATAGAACAAGATGAATGATTTATGCTAACATGATTATCCCTTTCCATCATTAAACTTGAAGTTTTGTATGCAGCATATCAAACAAATTATTTGAGTGTATTTTATTCCTGATATAGTTGAGGTGTTCATATATAAACAATACATATGTTTGTAAAAATATGTTACGGTATCTCCCTCTTTATACACATGGCCATGAAAATATATTAGAATATACCCAATTATATAGACACAGCTCTTATGACTAGATGGTTAAATTTTTTCCTAAATTCATTTAAGCATGATACAAAATTCAGCTTATCAGAATTTGTTAAAATCTATTTGTAGTAGAAATATTTCCTGTGTCAGGTAGACCTGGAATTCTGTTTTGTTAAAATGATACATAAGCAGGTATGCCTATTAATTTTAGTGTTGTTGTATTGGTGGAGCTATACTGACCTACTGTGCCAGCAAAGCATTTGAGTGCAAATACCAACCTTACACAAAGTGTGTTTTTTTAGGATACTTGAGCTACCATTTCCAAATCCATAGTAGTATTAGAATTTTAGCCTTCAGCATCAATAGTCCTGTCTATATAACAGTCCTATAAAGCCATGGTTTTATAAGATGGGATGAACAGGAATATGGCAGTCTGTCACCACTGGAAATAAATATCTTGAGCCAAACAGCTCTCTGTCGTGGCGTGAACTTATCTGCCATCTGGGAAAAGAGTCTGGTCTTCTTAGTTGACTCAAAGAGCTGATTTAACTCAGAAACTGGTTCATTTCCTGCCTGGTCAGTTTAACTGGGGAGTGCGCTACAGATGGTACAAGGGAGGAAGGGAATCTGTAGGATCACAAGAAGAGGCAGAGGATGAAAGGCCAAAGCAAAGAGGGACAAGGGAGTAGAACTGTCCTTTCTCAATGTAGTGGATGATGAGACCAACACAGCTGAATATAGAAGGACAACTCAGGTATTTTGAATGATCATAGTGGATACAGGAGATACAGAAGGGTATTGAAGAGTGACAGTGACCAGAAGACCTGAGGACCATAATTAAGTGAAGTAATATTGGCTGATTTTGAATAAGCCCTTTTTGTATTACCTCTTGTTTGACTTCAAAAATGCAAACACATTAATAGTAGTTATTAAAGTAGTAGTATTAAAGGCCCATTAGCCTTTTTGAGAGAATAATGCTGCTTCCTTTGTTGTGGAACTTATAGTCACTAAATTCTCATCAACAGTCTTCTGAATATAATGAAATAGTGTAGAAAATAACAGGAAAAGTGATGGTGCTACTAAAATACCAAAGCATGGGAAGTTATAAAACTACTTTTCATTACTTCCTTACAGTGTTGCAAGATGTGGGGAAACTATGCAGCTTTCTGTGAATATCTACTTTCTTAGTGTTAAAATTGTGATGTTCATTGAGTATGAGGTAGGACACAGCTCTTGAAAATGACACCCAAGGCTAAAGACAGGAAGAAATTCTGAGTAAATGGGTCTGTGACTAAGGGAGTCTGACAGCTTTTTTTTTCCACTCAAGGCGTAAAAACTTTCCAGACAGGGACATGTTTTCTAACTCTGAGTTTACTAGAATAAGATTTTTAGTCAAAAAAAAAAAAAATCAAGTTAAAACATTTCTCTAGTAACTGTGATAAATTTGGTCATAAAGATAAACCACATATGAGTAACCTCATGTCCCTCTTTTGTCTCTTTTGTCATCTATTTCAACATTAACTTCTTTCAGTTTTTACCTGCAAAAAGGAGAAAATTGACCTTAACATCCAGAATAAAAAGCCATTGTTTCTAAATGTTGATAACACCTTTTAGTTAGAAATTGTGCCACACCAAGAGTGTGACACGTCTTAGGAATCTCAGTAAACAAAAAAGTATAGCTTTAAAATAAGTGCTGAAACTTAGCTCTAAACCAGTTTTCCTCAATTGATAGGCAGTTCAAATTATCAATTTTAATTTTCATTTAATAACTTTTATTTAATAGCATTTTGGCAGAAAAAAATATTTACTTAACTTTCTTGTTAATACTGACCAGTATTTCCAGCCTGCATGGATCATCCTGTTCTTATAACTTTTCACTGTTTCTAAGCCCAAAGCAGGTGACAAGCACTGCAGAAATAGCTACTCATAGAAAGCAAGCTGCTCTCCAGCAGTCTTACTTTTTTCAGCTGTTGGCTATATAAGCACCATTTTACTCTAATTTGTCAGAGCAACAGAAGAATCCCAATTATCCAAGTGATTGAAAGAATGTGCAATAGACTACATTGTTATTTGCATATTCTAAGTAAACCTACTGTCATATCTCTACAAAAAGTTCTTTCAAATTAATAAAACGTCATAGTATGACAGGTACATTCATCTACAGTTGATGGGTAGTGATGAGATGACAAGCAGCAGTGAAATAGTTAAAATGTTTTAATCTTCAAAGTTAAGTCCTCCAATTAAGATGAGTGGAAGATGTCTAGAAATATTTTAGTGCTATTTTTTCAATCTTTACTAATTGCCATAAAGACAAAAGTACAGGCATTTACATTATTAAGGCTTTCTTTTCACCTAAATGTAATTAAAATGAATAACCAAGCTTTGAATCTTGGAATACAGCATGAGGAAAAGTTAAGGACACCTTTTTTTCCAGTAATAGCTTCCTGCGGTCCAGTAAAATATTTTGCCATGAAAATGTTCCAAGCTCTCCACCACTTGTGTGTGACTCTTGTAAGTCTTATATTTGAATAAACACCCACAACATTTCAACTAGGGAAAAATAAGCACATAGTACAAGAGATAAAGAATGTTGTTCCAGTTCCTCCATATGGGGCCTCTGCAGTGCAGTCTGTATGTGACTCTCACAAGATGTCTCAGAAATTCACACAGCTGGTGCGGAATTTGGCAGCTTGCTAGCTGCGTGGTACATATTTCTGGGAATGTCTGGCATTTCTCACTGCCTCCTGAATTGATACAGGAGGCTGCATGAGGTCCTGACTTTCAAAGCCCGTTGTGCCCTGACACTGACTGGCATGGGAGGCAGCTGTTCTGCAGGAGCACTGGAGAGGTTCCTCAGCCGTGTCCAGCTTGCACATTTGGAAGCTAAACCTTTGCTTACAGCAGAGGTTAAGAAGCTGGTAGTTTGTATTTGGTCTGGTTTTGCTTTTTCTGCGGTGCATGTTAGACTGGTAGGAAGCCAAAAGAATGAAATATAATTTGAATTCTCAATTCTGTATTCATGAGCACTCTAAAGGCAAGCCCTTACTGAATGCAGAGACAGAGAACCAGCATGCACTTCTCTGTTCTCACCAGAGACAGATTTAGCTCACTCTGGAGAGGAATCCAGATCCAAATTAACATTTACACAGTCATATGACTCTAACAAGTGTTATTAATAATGTGGCAGTACAGACAAATTGCAAGAGCTTTAGCTTTCCTGCAGATCTGAGTTGCTCCAGAGGCCTGAATGAAATACAGTTCAAGAAAGAAATGATGCAAATTTGTATAGCTATGCCTGGATGAAAGTGTGAGATGAAGGCCACATAGACGCACTAAAAAGAGAAGCAGCAGTAATTGCACCTACAGCAAGGAATATTTTCTTTAATAAATGTCTATACATGCAAAGTAAGGAAAAAAACTCTGAAAACAAAAGACTTGTATCTGAGATACAGTCTCAAAATGAACACCTGTCATTAAGCCTATTCAGTAAAAGATTCACTTTTTATCTTAGGAATATCTGCATTTTATCTCGCTTTGGCCACCCAAGTGGGATTTGCTGTATGGTAGCCATCAAAGTTGTTTAAACCATCAATGGAGAAAGATAGCCCCCTTAACCTGGGCAGAGTCTCCTCAGAGGAGATAAAGCCTCCTTTGGAGGTATTATCATTCTCCATGTACAGAAAAGAGCCTGACTGGCCATCTTACATCACAAGCTTAGCAGCTAGGTAGCTGAATCTGGCTGGGCTGAATCCCACACTCAGTTCATGCAGTTCCACTCCCTCAGTCTTCTACATGGCTAAGGAGAAGCTACAGCTGTGGATTTATTTATCTATTCAGCATTGGTGGGATCTTGACTAAATATGATTTTCCAGCAGGTTTATTGACTAAAGATGAGTCAAGTGGGAGGAGATTTTAATTTTTACTGTTATTCTACCAAAGAAAATCTGCTGTCTTCTCTCTCCACAACACCAAACTTGGAGGTGTATATCTGATTCACATCAACTTTCTGAATGACTCAGGACTCCTCCTAAAATCACAAGACGTTCCTTATGCAGAACCCTTTTCTAAAAATAATGTTGCACTTTTCTCTTTTCCTCCTCCGCTATCAGTAGTGAAAGATCTTTTTATCTTAATCCTTCTTTGTCTGCACTTTAAGAGGTAGTCTGTAAAGCTTTCAGCGTTTCTCCATGCTGAAACTGGAACAAATTTTTCATGTTGGCTGTACTCATTGTTCTCTTTCTCCTACTAAGTAAAAGTACTGGCTCACAAAAGTAAACTGTTGTATTGTCATCTAGCTTTTTAATTTATTTCTCTGTTTCTCTTATTAAAACAAGGCTTTATTTATGCTATGTTTTATTGTGTTCTCTGTATGACTCTTCAGAGTTATACAAGGCTTAGAAGATTACAAATTTTATTGTATTTTTGTTTATTTATTTCTATATTTTTTATCTGCTGCTCCATTTAGCAGCTGCACCATTTAGCATTTAGGTCCAGTTAGTATGCTCAAGTTTAAAACAGAATATTATATTTACTTAAATTGCTATTAGAGGATCTTTTAGACATCATTTTCAAATTGTTCTGTCAGGTTCTGTCAATGACTTAGATATCTTCATTGCAGAAACAGTATTTCCTCATCATAATTTTTCTGTTAGATTTTCTTCCATTGTATTTGGAAATTTTTTCGCTGCCAACAATTATTAGTTTTAGCAAAAGACTTTGCTCTTTCCTGCAACTTGACATTACAACAACTTGTTTTCCCACTCTTCTATTTTTCTCTTTAATTTTGTGTGTTGAAGATTAAAAAAAAATAGAGTTAATATTTTATTCTTTCCCTTTAAGAATGTAATGCCAGAGTGAAGTGGTATGATAATTTATTGCCTTTTTCTTGATCCTTTTAAACCTGTTAAGAGAAGGAGCTATGTCCAGTGGTTAAGCAGCAGCAATTACAGGTGAGAAATTGGCAATTCAGTGCCTCCATCTGGCATGGAGTTTCCAAGTAGACACAAGCAGGCTGCATCAGCATTACAGGAATGATGGACTAATAGAGTCATACATGAAAGGTAGATACAGAACCAAAAATAGACCAATTTTATTCAAGTGGAGATACCCATTGCATTTATATTTGCATATAACATCATAAAAAGTGTCTGTCCATGACTCAGCAAGATAAAATGGCATGGAGTTATTTGAAAAAATTTCATTTGCTCTTTCTTTGAAATTTACATGTTCCCTAAGAGACACTTTTTTCACAAGGAATATATGAAATAAAGAGATAGGCATATTTTTTACACTGCTAGTTGCTATTCATGGAAGTGGACTTTTTCATCTTCTTCCCTTAATTCCTGGAGAATAAAAAAAGATTTACTCCTGTTATCAGTCTGAAGTGGTTGCCACCATGTAAAGCTAATTTCATAAGTGCTTCTATTGAGGACATTTTCTGCTCTTAACCAGAAAAAAATGAAAGCATTTTAGTATAAGTGTATTATCTTATTTCATTCTTCTTCTCCTTGTTCTTCTCACAGAGATTAAGACTATAAGGTTCATAGAGATAGTTCATATCATCTGACTCCTATACGTGCCCATCAACCCCTGATTCCTCCCAGCAGCATTATTGACTGAAGCACACCTTGCCTCATTTAGGCCATGCCTCATTCTAAGTGACCTCTTTGTGCCTCATCATAATACAAATTCCTGGACAGACAAGTTCTTAAACTCTCAATTTTTTCAGCCATTCACCCAATTTTGTGACATTCTTTTAAAATGTGGATGCTATATCTCTGCCTTGTGCCATATACTTATCACACTGACAAAGGAAGTTCTGCAGAAAAGATTCATTGCACTTAATTCAGATATCCACTCCACAGACACCTACAACTGAGGTTATCAGGATCCCTTTTCAGACAACTCAAAGAAACAGGCACTTTCAAGGCATGCAGCTTTTAGCCTGTTTTAAATGCCTATGTTAGACAAGATGAATCATACTTCACTAACAGGCTGCAGAACTTTTTCTGACTTTGGATGTTTTCTACTCATTACCACTCTGTTTATGCACTGCAAGTGTATTACCTTCTTTATCCACTACTACTAATGAGGGCTCTTATTGAGTTTCTTAACTAATGTGTCTCCTAAATTCTTACAGAATCATTCATTTCTGATTTTTTTTCCATTTCTATAGTAATTGCTAAGTTCCTTGTACCAAAATGCATTCAGTGATATTTTTTTGTGCGACAATGGAGGCTGGAAAGCTTAAACTTGTCTTTGGCCAGGTCAAAGCAGCAGGAAAATTATTTTAGTAGAGAACTGCTGCTTTTCTCCCATGAAGTACCTAGTTTCTCACAAACAAGTTGAGCCATCTTGTTTAGATTTTGTTTGTTTAATCTTTTTTTAATAAAACAATCTTTGCATAGAACAACCTAAAATACATACCAGCTAAATTTTGGAAACTTCAGAACTAAGAAATCACTAGAATGACTGAGACATAAGTATAAATTAAACAAACTTCTATTGTCTCTTCCAACCCTATAAATCTGCAATTTTATTCATTGAAATATTTTTTTATAACTCAAGCTTTTTAGATTTTCAGCAGAAAAATTTTAGAGGCATTCTTGAAGAATGCAGAGCATTGATGAAGAGCAATGGGGTTGCATTGATGAAGAGCAATGGGGTTGCTGAATGCTTGCACACCTTCAAGAATATGCTGGACAAGCCCATGAAAGCAAAATAAGTCATGTTGTTTACAATGACTCTGTCTTATGTCATCAAGAGATTATTGAACCACTAATAACCAGAAACAGGAAAATTAGTCAGAAAAATGCTACTATGTATTGTGCCTGCTCTGATATTTTTTCTAGGCCTCTACATACAGGCACAATCAAGTGTTGAGTTTGATGAAACTTGCAGTCTTCAGAAAACCAACATAGAACTTGAGAATTCTATACACAATATGCTTTAAAACAGAATACAGAATTTCATAACACGATTGTGACATTGCATTTTTAATGAATGGTTTTAAGAAATTGGGAAATATTAGGTAGAAAATCTACCATAAGTAGCTTTATATCTTTATTGTGTCTTATTGTGACTGAGGTGATTTTCTAAATGTTTATGGTAAGGATTGTGTTGTAATCTGCAGCTGTAGTTCCATAAGTCCATTATACTGATAAATGCATTAGTTAAAGTAATGTGCAACAGAAATAAATTAATAGAAAAATCAAAGATATAGTAGAAAGCTCTGCAGAAACATTTGATATAGAATTTAAATGACTGCTGAAGCTGTTAACATTCAAATTGGAAAAGGATAGAAAGCCAATGTCTATTTATGAAATAGGACAACAATGAACTTTAACGTTGTATATACATATATTGAAATCCCCTACATAGATAAACTATTTTGAATGTGTTTGTTATAACTCCAAGTATTTTGTGAAAAGAATGATATATGGAAAAAAAAAATGGTACAATGTTTGGTACTGAGACCCCGTGTTGCATCTGCATGCATAATATGATAGTAAAAATGTCCATAGTAGATGACGAGGGTGGGTGAATCAGTCTATGGAAATGGAGCAGCACACTTGTATATAAATGCAGATTCAAGACAAAAATAGTTTAAGGACAAGAACAGATAATTAATGTAGCATTCTTCTCCTGTGTGAATCTCTTATGGGTCATGATTATTTTGCTAAAACTGTGTAATCAGGAGCTCTGACTGTGTAATCTGACATCTCCAAATTCTAAAATTGCTGCCCAAAGACTGTTTGATGTGCCATAATCAGTAAGTGTTGTCTTTCTGTTCCAAGCATTATGAAAGGAAACCATTGCTTCATCCTCTACTATAAGCTCTTCATACCTGCTACTTTGCTGTCTAATGGATATTTTTTACAGTTACTTATTTGTGGAAACGCTAAATATTCTAGATATAATTAAACAGCTTGAGAATGTTTTTGTTCAGAGAGACAGCCTTATTATTATTGCAAACCTTATTAAAATATACACAAATAAATATATCATTATGATTATAAGTATAAAAGAGGTTAAAGGCATATGTGGTATGTGGAAATCAGATAATTGTCTTTCACTAACATTCAGTGAGAACTGCATGCTTAACTCTGGTTCATGTCACTACACCAAGCTGATATTAAGGGTAGTCATGAGGAAAAACTTTCTGATGATACAGACAGTGAAACACTGCAAAAGACTGCAGGAATGCTGGAGCAGACTGTTGGCCTTCATTGTTGGAAGTTGCACAAACATCTGTCTCCACTGACCTAGGATGATCCTGAATTGAGACATAAGGATAAAATAAACAAACTTCCATTGTGTCTTCCAACCCTATAAATCTGCAATTTTATTCTTTGAAATATTTTTTTTATAACTCAAGCTTTTTAGGTTGAGGGTTGAAGAAGAAACTTATATTGAAGTAAAGATAACACGTGGCAAAACTTATAAACAAGAATAT
This sequence comes from Molothrus ater, assembly GCF_012460135.2. Taxonomy (NCBI): domain Eukaryota; kingdom Metazoa; phylum Chordata; class Aves; order Passeriformes; family Icteridae; genus Molothrus; species Molothrus ater. The sequence continues at coordinate 19,280,844 of NC_050482.2, read as the reverse complement.
TATACAGAACAAGGTATAGAAGAAAAGAATACTAACACTGAAATTTGTTGAAATAGTTCAGTATGTCAATGATCAGTAGAATTATTTTAGAATTTGATAAAATAGTAGAGTGTTACTTAGCTTATGGCTATATCACCTTATACCAAATATGGGGCGATACTTCTTCAGATATTCAATTCTCCCAAATGAATGAAAGAGTGTTTAGATAAATGAATCCAAATGAAACATCAGAAAGTGTTTTAACTGAAATTGAACACATTGAGAGAAATACTTATAATACAACTATACTGTAAAAGTAAAAATATGTACATAGACTTTCTTTTGTTGTGAATAAAAACTCCAGTGAATTAAAATGACATTATTGTACTGAATTTAATGATGTTTTTTGTTACAGGTTTCTACTGAGAATATTGAATATTCTGTTGAATATCTCCTGCTGTATTATCTTTGGCGAAAGCTGTGGTAATCAAAGATATTTGTATCACATCTTCCTTCACTAGAGAAGATGGATGGTTACCAAAACATTTTTGCAGCTATCTTTCATTTCTGAAATATGTAAGAGCAGCCATATTTATATGAGTTCCAATTTAATAACCTGGACAACAGCAACAATAGCAATTGTTTTATTACACTGTTACTGTCATGGCAGCTATATGACCATCACCACACTGGGTGCCATGTAAATTTCATATTAACCACATGGGATCTGGGAAACTGAATTTGATTCCCTCATGATCATCACATTAATGAAGTAAGAAATTTGATGAAAACAGATGAGCACGTCAGTGATGGAATCAGAATTGGCTTGAACATTCAGAAATATAACACCACACACCATTTTTGCTGTCTGTTATGATGGAGTCAAATTTATGAACTAAATGTCCTCAACTATCCTATGGGATAGTCCATAGACTATGGAAATTATATTTGTGTGTATCAAAAGACAGGAAAGGTGGTGAGCATTGGGAAGTGTGGAACCTGACGACATAAATGATACGGAGTAAGGGATGGGTACTGTCCTGGTTTAATCTGGGACATAGTTTTCTTCACAGTAGCTGGCAAAGCACTGTGTTTTGAATTCAGTATGATAATAATGTTGATAACAGATGGATATTTTGTCTGTTGCTGAGTAGTGGTGACTCTAAGTCAACAGGGCCTATCAGTGCTTCATGTTCTGTCAGTGAGCAGGCACACAAGAGCCTGGGAGAGAGCACGGACAGGAAAGCTGACCCAAACTAGCCAAAGGAATATTCCACACCACAGGCTACCATGCCCAGGGTATAAACTGGGTGTGGAGTTTGCTGTGAGGGACTGATCATTGCTGGGGGGAATGGGATGGGGATCAGTCAGCAGATGATGATCAAATGTATCATGCATCACTTGTTTCTTGGGTTTTATTACTCTCTCCCTTTCCTTTTCTATTAATATTAGTAGTTGTATTTTTGTATTTTATTTTTTTTTCAATTATTAAACTCTTCATACCTTACCCCAAGCTTTTAAACTTCTTTTCCTTATTCTTCTCCCCAGTCCACCAGGGATAGGGTTGGAAGAGTGAGTAAGTGGCTGAGTGATACTTAGTTGCTGGCTGGGGTTAAACCACGACACCGGGATGACTCATAATTGATGTCCTTTTAAATTTAGAAAGGATTAGTAAAGAGAGATTCAACAAAGCAGATGCATCAAAAAGGCAAAAAAAACTACAAAAGTAAATGACCAATGTAAAAAGTCCATCTGTGTGATTCATGGTATGAAAATCATTATAAAACACTTTATGACAGTGTTTCAATGATACCCACTTCAAAAAACATTTTCAAAAATGCTGCAGAATGTTTACTAAGGTTGAAAAGGTTTTTTTGCTTCTCCTTAGATCTGTCTTGACTTGTAAAATATGAATACATAAAAATTGATAGAGTATATCTTTTTAGGGGTAATAATGGAATCCACTAGTAGTAAATTTCTGTGACATATTCTTTCAAAATAAAGGACACACATCCATCATAAGCAGGCAAGAAATAAAGAAATTAGAAAGAGAAAAGAAAGAAGGGAAGAAAATAGGGGGAAAGAAAGAAAACAGATGAGAAAAAAATAAAAACTTTTAAAATTACATACATTTGTGAAGTACACACCAGAATCTGTGACCACTAGTTTCTGAAAAATACTTCAGAATTTTACTTTTTTTACAAAATATTTTTCAGAATAATTCAGAATTCAGATGCCCTTCGCTTCAGGACATGTCTCTTTGAGAATCACATAGTTAATTTAGAACAAAGTATTGTGATTTTTGTGTGCAGAACTGTTCTGACTCTTGCATTCTCTTGATCCTGCTTCTGAGGTGAAAATGGCTTCACAGGAATTGTGACCAGAACACCTTCAGACTGCCTGAAGCCTTGCTAGCATCATCATCTAAAACAGTAGTTTCTTCTGTTTCAAAACTGGAATTTCTCTGAAGCACTTTGTTAAAAATTATTATTTTGAATTTGAAGGGTGACTGACCAAGCTACCTTGCCAGGGAGATATTAGACTCATAATATCTACATTATTAATTTTATATTAGAATAAGATACATAAAATATTAAACAGAAAGTATTTTACTTCTGTGTGTGTGTGTGTGTGTGTGTGTGTATTTACAAATGCATTTATAGACATTACACTAAAAGATTTAATATATGATCATTAAATATAAAAAACAACTTTGAAATTTAGCTAAGATAACTAAATACCACTGACTAACTCAATCCCCTGGTTGCTTCAGGCAATTTTACTCAAACTATGTGCCAAATTGAAAGCATTATCTGACTTACAGTTTAAAATATAATAGTTTAAAAAGTCACTAATAGACTAAGAAAAAAACCTGACATAAACAAGGTTTTGAAAATTTGAAATTATGCGACAATTTAAATACCTTTCAACACTTAGAAACTCTTGGAACTTTGCTTTCAATACCTTGAAAAAATTCAGCAATGATAAAAGTTTCTATTGTTTTTATTCCTTTAATACTGAAACTGCAATTACATTTCATATTAAATTTCATCAACCACATTAAAAAAAATTATATTGGAGTATAGCAGTGATAGGATATATGTTTTGTAGAGTTTCATTATTTCAGCATTTACTGTTACTTTGAAACAAATTTGGAATTGCAAAGTGTCTATTCTTTGCAGAATTCTAAATTTGACTCTATTTCCTCTATTCCTAAAGGCCATCTCAGTAAAGGCTATTTTAAATCTTTTAATTCCCAGAGTTTCTTGATAGATCATAGACTATTTTGGTTTTTAGCCATTTATACATTCCAAACACCTTTCCAAGCACTTCTCCAACACCTTTGTGAGAAGTGCTCCTGTTGGTGACTCCTTGCAGTTGTCTAGACCCCTGAGGGACAGACACATGTCCAGTAATTATATGTGATTTTAAAAAAGTGACTGACTTTTTGATTTCCTGTATTCTTTTCTTTTATGCAATGTAAATAACATAAGTCACGTAAAGCATGTATAACAACTGAAAAAGAGCAATTCAGAGGTAATGTGACAATTTCTTAATTAATTGTCTGCAACCGGCTAATTAGAAGGTCCTGATAAGAGGTATTGTTTTTCCCATCTATTCTGAGTAGTGTTAATAGTCTAGCTAGAAACACCAGGTAATTCTTGTATTAGTGTGTCCAGCAACAGCAGAATTAGTGTCCTGAGCTCTGCAAGTCTATCAAGCTGCAGACATCTCCAGAAGAATCAAAACCAATATAAATCACTTTTGAAACTTTTAAGAAAGCCAAGGACGAGATGCTCTGATGACTCTTTTAAAGCTTGGAACTGAGAAATTCTTGGCTCAAAATGTTCAAAATGCTGACTTTTAGCCAAGTCCTGCACAGTAAGTTTACTTTCTGGCATGCTATAATCAACTCAGAAAAAGTACAAGGTGAACATAAAGAAAAGGTTGAGGTAAAACAAGGGCAGGAAAAATAAACAGGACAGAGAAAAAAAATCTGTAGAGTTCAAGATGTGGTGGACATTTTATTCTTAGATGAAGAGACCTAATGTTAGAAAAGCCTTTATTTTATCAAATTTACGGATTGCACTTTGTGAAATACCTGATTTTTATGGTTTGCAGCTGTGTGAATAGACATAGTCTTCGGGATTTGAATTAACATGATGTTGATATTCAGTGCTATATTTCAATACGTTTCAATTGCTTCATACCACAATGTCAGTGGACATCAGAAGTGTTAATATGTTTAGTCTAAAATAAGCACATAAGAGATACCTGATCCCTGACAAGGCAGAAAAGCTCAAGCAACAAAGTCTGGAACAGAGCTGGGACAGTAAGTTAATTTTGATTAAAGTAGGTGAATGGAAAGTATCCTATATTCTGAATGAAATGGACCTATTAGAAATAGTTTGAAATTTAATGATAATTGTACTACTCAAAGAAATAGGAACAAAATTGTGTCAGATTGCAAAATTGTGGACTGTATGACTTAAATATCTTAAAATATGATCCAAACATAATTTAATTAACAATGACTCCCTTGCTTGAAATTACAACAGCAGTGGAATCCTAGCAGCTAGTGTTTGAATTAAAATTGAATTAAAGTTTGATGTGCTGTCATTATTGTTATTGATATGGTTGTTATTATTATTTTCATTTATTTATTTTGAGTAAAGCATGATTAGACAGCAAAAACCCCAAACCCTAGGTTTTTTTATTGGTTTTTAGAAGACCTATCTGATGTATCTTGTGTTAAAAATTCATCACAATATGAATATAACTCTCAGTTATAGTGCTATCATATTTTTATTTTGGGAATACACATAAAGGATGCATGTACTTCATGAATATTTTTCTATTTTATGTAGATGGAAAGCCATGTTCCAAACACTAGTAACATGGTTTATTCTTTGGTTATAAGGATTCCTAAGGATTGGTCTGTGAACTTGATTTCAGAAATATGTATGGTCTTAGAGTTAAGAGTATTATCAGTTAAATTTTAAGTCTTACATCATATCTTACAAGCAAGAACTTTAAGGCATTTGGATTGCCACATCCAGAGGGTGGTTATCAACAGCTCCATGTCCAGATGAAACCCTAAGTTGTCAATATTGTGACCAGCACTGTTTAATGTCTTCAACAGTGAAACAGACTTGGTGATTGAGAACAGTCTCCGCAAGACTGCAGATAACACCCAGCTGGGTGATGCAGTTGACATGTGTGAGGGATAGGAGTCCATCCAGAAGGACCCCAGCAGCCTTGAGACTTTGACCCGTGGGAACATGATGAGGTTCAACAAGGCCAAGTGCAAGGTGCCTCATCTGGGTCGGGACAACCCCCCATTATCACTACAGGCTGGGGATGAAGGGACTGAGAACAGCCCTGCTGAGAAGAACCTGGGTGTGCTGGTGGATGAGAGGCTGGACACAACCTGGCCATGTGCACTTGCAGCACAGAAAGGCAGCTGTGTCCTGGGCTGCATCCAAAGCAGCGTGGCCAGCAGGGAGAGGGAAGTGATTCTGTCCCTCTGCTCTGTTTTTGTGAGACCCGACCTGCAGTGCTGAATCCAGCTCTGGGGTCTTTAGAACAGGAAACCACAGCTCTGTTGGAGCAGATTCAAAGGAGGGCCACAAAACCCATCAGAGACCTGGAACATGTCTCCTCTGAAGCAAGGCTGAAGGAATAGGGGATGTTCAGATTGGAGAAGGTTCTGGGTAGACCTTATTAAAGCTTTTTAGTACTTAGAGGGGGCTTGTGAGAAAGATGAGGAAAAACTCATCTTAGGTCCTCTTTTTAGCAGGGCCTATTGTAAGGACAAGGGGCAATGGCTTTACACAGAGAGAGGGTATATTAAGATAAGATATAAAGATTAAATTTTTATGATAAGAGTGGTGAAACATTGGAGCTGGTTGCCTAGGATGTTGTTTCCATCCCTGGCAACATTCAAGGTCATGTCAAATGGGGCACTGAGCAACCTGGTCTAGTTGAATACATCTCTGCTCACTGCACAGGGGCACACTGGACTTGGTGGTCCTTAAAAATTCCTTCCAACCCAAGCAAGCCTATGATTTTATGATTCAATGTTTCTATGACTAACACAAAAAATATATGGCAAGATATAGAGATGTGACCATGATTTCATTTTTCTTATTATTCAGTGAGTTTCCATTTGACACAGTTGGTGTTGATAAAGGATAGCATAGCACCAATACTCTCAAAGTGGAAATATAGTCTTCTTTAAAACTGGCTTTAATTAAAATACCTAGTTTGAATAAAAACCTGGCCTAAGTATGGATGCTTATAAAAGACAGGATGATTATTGGCATGACTCATTCAGTCTTGCATCTACATATAACCTCACATGTGTTCTCAGCTTTCACAGAGTGCCTGATGTACACACAAATGCAGAGATGGCTAAAATCAGAGAAGGAGGAGCCACTCCTGCTGTCTTGAGGAAGCTGCATTTCAGCAGGTGTTTATAAAAGAAATAGTACTACATTCTTCACTCATTATTGCAAAAGCATTGTCAAACATAACTGTTTATGCAGTTATGTTTGACAATGCAGACGCAATTAAATTTAAATTTAGTGTTATACCTCTTCCAGGCAATATGAGAAGAGAGAAGTAACTGAGCTTCTTTGATATATTGCAGTTCACATTTCTTGCCTCGTTGCAAGTCAAGAAGACTTGGGTTGTATGTTCTTTTTTCCAGTATTTGCCTAATATGAATGTGTAACTTCACTGTGATGACTGTGAGGCCATTATGCCTCAAAGACTAGTGAAAGTAAAGAAAATTAATATCTGTTCCCAAGTCTTGAGTTGGATGCTGAAATGAGCCAAATCTGTACAAGGAAATAAGAAAAAACATTTAATATGCATAAGAATGAACAAATATACAAGTTCAGCATTGGATGACAGTCTTGTACAATGTTTGCCTTATCCCAGGATTTTTCAGTCTGTATGTCATGTTAGGACATGATAGGAAGATACATCTAATAAGTACAGATTGCGTCAGTGAAAAAACTTTTAAATGGCCTATATTTAAATTATTATTTATGCAGCCATCTATTTCATGTCTAACTTAATAAGTATTGGTTTTGGATACTGAAATCAAAGACTTTTGGGAAGATATTAATGTCTTTTTTCTGAAATATACAAACTGGTACAACTGATATCTAGACTTTAGCTTTCTTATCAGCAGGTACTGAAGAGATTTGCATTGTTATTTATCTCTTCCATTATGTACAAATTTCTCACTGAAATCAAAATAAGTACCTACTACACATGTCAGAAAGAGTGACAAAATTTAGCCCCATGTTTGTAAATATAGGTGATTTTTTAGAGGCAGGACTTAAATTTACCACTTTAATGAGTCATTTGACAATATAGGGCTCAGTAAAGCAATTAACAACATATGAAGCATAGAAAAAATGCACACAATTAGGAAGACAAACAATAGAATAAAGACTATCTCCTCTGGAGAAAAGTAAGCTGCAATTTCCCCACTACCCGAGTTTGGTTCATTACTGAAGGGAGTGCTGAAGGTCTCCCTAATGAAGGAAAATCATCAGACCATAAGGAAAATATATAATACTACACCTGCTCCGTTAAGGATGGCAGCTATAATTCTTTTAAACATAAAGGTTAGCTTGAACCAAATAACTTACTTTCACTCTATCTAGAAAATATAATCCTACCCCTTCTTAAAAGCCTGGGTGAAATTTAGCAGACTAAGCACACTTTAGCTTGATAATGCTTTAGAAAGACCAAATCCAAATCAAGAGATAGAAATCAAAATCACAGGATGAACACAATTCCATAAGACTCCGTTTGCTGTAATTTATTCCACGACAAACTGGAGCCCAATCCACATTGTTCTGTAGAGAGTTCCTACTTCAATAAAATTTAGATCAGATCCTTCTGACATAACAGTCTTGCAGCCAAAATATATTTAGGCATGCACCTCTACTTATCATGTCCTCATATTATACCAATTCTGTATTTTATAATTTAGTAAAATATTTTTTTACAGTAGTATGCATCCCAGACCTGTGCTCAATGGACTGTCTTTAAGATTTGTAGGTTCAGTGATGGATTCTGGTGCTCTCTCTCTTTTTAAGCATTTCCTGTGAGAGGCAACATCTCTGATAGTACAGTATCCTAATGGACCACCAAGTATTGACTAAATTCATATTTCTGACCAATTAATTTAGTATCAAAATGTTACTCTTCTGCTAACTTTCTGGGCCACCTTATACCATGAACTGGGTTGTTGGTGTTAGCAAGATTGTATACACAATATAGAAAATATAATATTTTTGTAGTTGTGACCTGATCCTACAAGATTTTTTTAATAAGAAAGTTCTGATTGCATTAGATATGAATCGTTCCTTGAATTTCAGTGCAGGACAAATTCATACCAACACTAGAATTGTCTTCCGTAAGAATGAAATTTTAAACTTCTTGAACTATGAATATGCTGTAAAAATAGAATGACACATTTTTATCACCTTTAAAATATTTTCTTCATTATTAAATGCTTATAGAAGATGATTGTTTTATTTTTCTTGTTCTTTTTAATTTTTTCCCCCTAAAGAACAGATTCATCTTGGAAGTTCATCTAAAATGTTGAATTTTATCCTTTTTAATTAGAGGACATAAACAATTGCCTCTTTCGTCTTTGCAGTTCTTTGAACTGCCTTTGAATCAAGATCAGAGACTACAATAAAAGAACTTCCTACTGTACAGTTTTATATCATTCCATGTGAGATACTTAACATGTTGAAAAACTTAATATTATTCAATATTTGTTGCACTAAAAAGAGACAAATGTAGAAGTTTGCTGTCACTTCTTTTCATGTACTTTGATGGAGGAAAAATAAATTTTCAGGAACAAACATAGTTTACAAAAATAATGTTTTGAAGAAAAGAAAACATTATTATTTTATTATTTCTTCTCATTGTTTAAAGAAAATAATATGTGCATAGCAAAAAAATTTGAATAGGGAAAATGTGTATCTGAAGGAAAATTGTAGTCCTGTTACTGTAAGCTCAGTGCGGGACCCTTTTCCTCTTCCAGATACTCATTTTACTTGTCAGCAGCTTGAATACTTTGAGCTCTTGAAGCTGTTCATGCCTTGCATATTTCTTCCTTGTGGTTTTAATTTGCAGGGATCTGGGCTGCTGATGCAACTGCAGGCGAGCCTGGGCCGGCGCAGGCGGGAGATGAAAGTGGCAGCCTTGCCTCCCGTGGGGCGCGCGCCGTGACCTACTTGAGGGCCGCCAGACAGAGCACGGGCACCGCGCGCGCCCATCCGCCGTCAAAACAAACCATTAAACCCAGCAGCTTAGGGCTGATTTAGGACCCTCTGGTCTGTGAGTGGTGTCTGACTTTTTTGATCTGCTAACTGATCATAGGTGGATGAAAGGGGATCGCTGAGACAATTAACCATGAATTCGACAGGTTCGCTGCCACAAAGGAGAATGCTTAGTGTTTCGCCTTGGAGGGTGTTGAAAAAGCAGCATTCGATGATTGTCATGACAAAGACAAAAAAGAAAAGCAGAGGATGAAAACATGGTCAGTTAATATCCACACAAAAAATTTCTGCCCGAAGTATCACATCCTCCTGATTAAATTCTTGGTTCTACCCTCGGTAATGTTGTGTTTCAACAGCGTCAGATATTCTACGACAAATAAAAGCACAGCTAAAAACAGCTGGGAAAAACATTGTGCAGAGAAAATCCCTAGTGGTGCCTGAGAAAGTCATCATTTTTCAATAAACTACTGATATTATGCTCAACAAAGTTAGCATTTTTAAAAAAAGGATTCCAAATAGACTAGGTTAATAATTAAGGTAATTTCTTCTTTGTTGCACTCCATGTGATCTGAGAATTATGCTTGGCAGAGGTTGAATAAAGCCGCTGAGGCAAGGCACCCATGGTAACATTTTCAAAGATACCTAGCTGAATTTTTTTTACAATGGAATTACAAAATAATTCTTATTTATTAAACAATTGTTGTTATTATTATTGCTATTATTATTTCATTTTTTATTATTATTTTATTATTCATCTTATGTTATTGGTAATTTTGAATAGCATCAAGAGTACATAATTGCATCCCAACAGCCACTGAGATAGACAAATTCCATATTCCACATGAAAAAGGTGTATTGCTCTTGTCCTTTTTTTTTTGTCAGTGACCATGGACTTTTACTTTTTGAAATGGAAAGCTGGTATATGAAGCCAGCAGACCATAGAAATCTATCCTACTGAACGCTTAAGTACTAAAATGTGTCTTACTAGAACCTCTTTATATGAGAATCAGTAGGTTTGGAAGAATAGATGGCTGCTGCTACTGATGGTGGGCAGTAATTTATTGGCAATTCATGAGAAAGTTGTAAAATACTCCATTTCATGCACTTTTTTCATATTTATAGCTAAAGTAGCTGTAAAAAAATGCTATTCTCTGGTTTTAAGTATTGAGAATGCATGGCATGACATTAAAAGTAAAAATGCATCAGCTAACAAAACCCCTCATCTTTTTCATAAAAAACAGAAAATGCGTCCCTCTCCTTCATTGAAAAAATCCATTCCATAGAGATATAATTACATGTAGCATTGGGGGCCACATCTCAGCTGATATTCTACAATTGCTGGCATATTTGCCTGAGTTCTCTGACACAACTAAATATCTGCTATTTTGACTCATTTTAGGAGGAGTGATTCTCAGACAAGGTAAGAAGAGATGGATAACTGGCAACTGAACCTGCTCACAAACAGAGGCAGGTCCACCAGGGGTCATCTGGCTTGGCAGAAATGCAGCTTAGTGATCAGAGGAGCCCATCACTCCGGTGCAGTTGGCCCTAGAATGTCCAATCTCACACTGGGTTGCTTCTTATTGTGAGTCTGGGTTCTTTTAGTCTCTCCAACATGCCATGGACTCTAGACGTCCATGATGCAATGTTGTGCCTTTGGGCATAGTAAGTTCTCAGAATAAAAAACAACTGGAGTAAGTAGGGTGCCTTTTATTTTCTGAATCTTTGTTTTTATAGTAATTTTGCTTCTTAGGACATGCTGCAGACATAGCCTGAGCACATCTGGAAACTCCTACTCCCATGCTAAATGAGGCAGGGACAGCCTCATTCTAGCTGATCTAGAATCTTAGTCTTGGACAGGACTCATCTTTTCCATATTAGATCCCTAGAACTTAGGCTTTTAGTCTAACTCCTATATCTCTAAAAAATCAAGCTTTTATACAAATTCTTACTGCCAGCAGAGAGAGAGACTTTCAAAAAGAAGGTTTAACTGTCTAAGACACCACTTATTTGCAAACTTTTCTCCACTGTCAAAAAGAAAAAAAAAAAAGGAAAAAAACCCAGACTGAAACCAAACTACAACCCACCAATCCTACAAGAAAAACAAATAATGTCTTGCTTCTTCTCAGCATTCTTGCCAAGGAACTCAAAATTCTTTTAGGAGTATAAATGACTTTGTGATGAGTTTGGCCATTGTTATTTTAAGCATCCCCTTAAAATTTTAAAATCTTGGTATAACATACCAAGAAGATGGTGTGACTCTTGGGGACAGTGCTGTGCTGGGCCAGGAATTGGACTTGATGATCCTTGTGGATCCCTTCCAACTCAGCACATTCTGTGATTCTGTTTTTGTGATTCTATGATTCTTTTTACTAAAGACATGATTGTACTGAGATAAAAGACTTTGAAATGTTGTCAATTTTACCAAAAGTATCTTACAGCATGTCATTGTAATTTCTCAGTGGTCTTTTTGGTATTTAACAAAAAAGGGGACCTTTTTTTCAGTGTTTAATAATGCATAATTCTTTTTCTGTTATTTATCGAATGTAATAGATGTTACAAAAAAATTCAGTAGAATTCATTACAGAGAAAGCCTTGGGTGCTTTTTTATTCTATGCTTATTTTGGGAAATTAATACCTATTTATTAGAGTTATTTAGACAGTTAGGCTGTTAACATGTGAATTTTCTACAAGAATGTTCTCTTGGTGTTGCATGTACAATAACAGAAAGAAAAAAAATCCTATAAAATGAGATTAAGTAAAAGTAATGAAAATCACTCCATTGTTCTTACATACTGATCTCTTAAGTTTTTTTCACTTCTTGCAAACATCTCTTGGACTACTTTTTTTACTTCTGGGACTCTTTTCAAGTCCCAATATTAGGTCCAAGGAAAATAAGTAAAGAAGTCTGTTTAGTTTTCATCATACTTGGCAAGTGAAAATTCTGGAGAACTGAAGGTCTGAAACAGAATAACAGCTGTATCACTCAGTTTTCTCTTTTCCTTAGAATACAATTTATATTTCAAGGACATAAACAAAAACCTAAAAAAAAATAAATGCAGTAGCTTTTTTCTTGTTTGATTTTGGTTTTTTTAATATTTTAAAGAAATGGCCTCATAAAATTGCTTAGTTTGGAAAAGGTTTTTCAGACCATCGAGTTCAACTGTAAACTCAGCTCTGCCAAGTCCACCACTAAACCATGTCCTTAAGTGCCACATCTACACATCTATAAAATACCTCCAGGGATGCTGACTCAACCACGTACCTGGGCAGCCTGTTCCAATGCTTGACCACCATTTCTGCGAAAAAAAAATTCCTTATATCCAATCTAAACCTTCTTTGGCACAACTTGAAGTAGTTTTCTAGTTTTCTCTTCTAGATGAGATATTAGTCAATATTTCCACAAGACATAAATAATTCTCCAAAAAAAAAAAAAAAGAAAAAAAAAGAGAAGAGTAACACAATAAGATCATGGACCAATAAAACTATGGCACTAACTATAGTATCTCAATGTCTTTAAACAAGTGGTAGCCCTGGTAGCCCTGCACCAACTTAACTACAGTGTTTCATGGTACTGCTAAGGAATACAATGTTAATAACAGAAATAGATTTTGTTGCTGTTTGTATAACGAGAATAATTCTAAATGGGAGATACAGATTAATTTTGCTGTGCTGGTCACTGTGAAGAATAATTTTCAAAATATTTATATTTCTTGCATTTTGACTAAATCAAAACATGATTTCTGGATAAGCTGAGAGGAAGAGTAATTAAACAATCTAAATATGTTTTGAATGAACAAAATAATTGTGTTGTAATTGCTGTTAAGTGTGTGTTACTAAATTGTTTAGACTGCACCTCATTTTGTATGAAGCTGTATTCAAACACCATGAACACAACAAGAAAAACTAAACATCCCTCAAGTGTATGTATCACATGTGCAAGTCCTTAGAGTAAGAGGGATTTTATCTTTTATTGTCATGCAGCAGAGTCCTAATTGCCTTATGTCTTGACTATGCCAACCACTCTGCCTCTCATCTGATTTTCTTCATGTTATTATGATGGAATGTGAACCAAGACTTCCTTGTTTTACTGCTTTTAAGTACTAGTCTCAGACACTAATATCTGCTTCTGTTGTTCGAGCCTTTAATTTAGTCTACTGTACAGGAAGTGGCCTATTTAATGTCCTCTCCCTTTTAGTTGACTAAACCTAGCTTGAAATTTCTAAAAGAAAACAGCTGCCCTTTGGTAAAACATAGAAATCACTGGATTTCACATTCCCCTATCTTCCTGGGACTGAGAACAAGGATGGGTTGCTAAACCAGAAGCAGGCATTTATTGTGTTAGCAGGTGTCACAACCTTTTGGCCACACAAGATCCACATGTCATCTTTGTCTAAGATTTGGTTTCATTCATGAAAGACAAAATCTTGGCACAACTGACTACACAAGTTGAAATACTCAAAGTTTCTGGGGGAAAAAAATTAAAATCTAAGTGAAAGGTCATAAAATGTAGTCCAGATTTTGATTCTCGAGTAGTCTTCTCCCTGGCTTGCTCAGACTACATGGTATAATTTTCAGAAAAAAATTATTCTTGTCTTCCTTATGAGCCAGGGTGCATAACAGAAAACTGCAGCAGTGTAAAAGTGAGCTGAGAGGCCCAGAATCTCTAATGCTTGTGGAGAGACCAGAGCATCCAGCAGTAACAACAGACCTCTCCCATATTATTTCTAAACTTTGCTATGGGGAATGACAGCTGCAGTCAGATCAGGTATTCTTAGACATTTTCTTGCTTGTTTTACTCACTGTTATCACCACTTTCCAACATAATTATCAGAATAATGAGAAGTTCTTGACATGGGAATTGAGATGAAGGTGAAAGTTCCCTTTGGACTACAGTAACATGAGCCAATGTAGAAAGTGTTTTTGAGAGAGCATGTTATGGAGAGGAAAAAGCTTCCAATGATGCCCCCTCACCTGTGGTTTGTACCTTCATTGGGTGGCACATAACCAAAATAGTCTTTCTTTGAGTCGAGCTGTGCATTCATTATGATTTCTTTTAAAGACCAGACTCATCATATTGCACCAAAATTTATAAATTTGGTTTATTAAAATAGTTCTAATTCTGTATCCAGAATATGCTTCTGAGGCCTTTTCAGAATGTGTCTGTGTTTCTGTCAAACAAGGTTTCCTGACATAAAAGGAAATATATTTTTTAGGAAATATGTCGGCCTCTTGCCTACTCATTCTCAGCAACAAAGCATGTCACTGTTTGTGTCCTGGCTATCTGAGACCTTCTCTTTCCCAGCAAGTGTTGCTAGCCTGAGCTTAGTCAGTATTTTAGTGCCTGGGCACAATATCTGAGAGCAGTTGCAAAGTGCTTCTCTTTAACAGAATTGTGTATCTACTCTATTTTCGTCTTTAACCACATTTTGACAAATGGGAATAATATCCTCATACACAGGATGACTTCCTTTTTATTTCTAACCTAATATCAGTGTCAGATTTCATACAACCAGAATCCAAGGAAGCAAGTTCTCTCTACCTATATCTATAATTCTCAGTCAGCTGCTGATAATTCAGTAAGGATATTCAGAGTAATTTCTAATGCAAATTCAGAGTTATATGTTGAATGTTCATATGTGAGTGTATTTTAATATTGGATTGGATGTTAACACTTGCTTCCCTGCTTTACCTATTTATTGATAGTGTGGTCTGATGGGCTGTGGGCAGGGAGGACACCATATCTCACCATTGCACAGCTTTCTCTAGCACTTCTGACACTGCCCTGAAGAGTTGAAGAGATGCTGACATGTAATGGAAAGGCAGGAGTTCCCTGCACTTCTTTTTAGCATGTGGGCACAATGAGATACTGGTGAGGCCAATTGCCTTGGACCCCAGAGTAATCTCAGTCTCTGGATGAATAAATGTCAGATTTTTCCTGTGACTGTCTTTTCCCCTTAACATCTTCTTTTCCCCTTAACAATTCTCTAAGAAACACTTAGTTCTAGTATTTTTCTCCCTTAACAGAAAAAATGGAAGCTAACCTTCTCAGCAGAGGTTGGTGAAAATGTATGACTCTTTTTTAAACCTTAACAGGTTTAAGAGTTTTTGTTGTTTTTTTTTTTTTTTTGGTTAATGTTAAAATTAGATCATCAATGAAACTGCAACAGATGGGTATTTAGAGGAACACCTGTAATAAAATAATTTTGGGGAACAGAAGTTATAAATGTCAACTGTATCAGGAGATGCATAAATTTTAGAGAATATCTCCAGGTCCTTCCTAACTGTTTGGCTACTGAGGTTTTGCATGCTTTTTTCACTACAGAGTAACTTTTCTCAAGGTAGGTTTTCCTTGGTATAGGTCTTTGTGCATAATCAGAGTGCATTGAATACTACCAAAACTTTGTGCTGGATTGCTACCAAGTATATTTTTCCAATGGTGACATTTTTTTACTGGACTTTTGGACCTTTCTATGTTGAATTATTAGTACAGATTAATATCTATCCACTATTCATAGCACATCTATCTTGTCTGGATGTTTTGGACAGTTTAGAAATGTTGATAACTGGAAGCAATTTCTCACCAAAGACAAAGCAGAGTACTTAATAATTAAATCTTTCAAAAGAATAACAGAAATATATGGAGAGCATTCATAATTCTGAAGTTCAGACACCTTATTCTGTTACTTGAACTAGCCAAATGGCTGCATCTAGTGCAGGAAAAAAAAACAAAACTGGGACAAAACAAAGACTCAAGGCACATTATGCTGGGTGATAGAGATGATATTTCTTTTAATGCCTCTGTAGATGTCTGGGGCTCTCCAAAGTGTGAGATGTAGATGTTTGGGTCTGTCACTCTCAACAGAGATTTCATAGAATCATAGAATGGTTTTGGTTGGAAGGGACCTTAGAGTTCCAACCCTGCTGCCATGGGGGATTGTTTCTGGGTGGTGAGAAAACTTACCAAGGAAGATATTGCAGTAAATAAGCAGCTTTATGCGGGGAGGTTTCACCATTCACTGTGGATATGCAATCTTGTATGCAAACTAGGCAAGGTTTTGACAAGTAAAACAGCAGGAAGTTCTGGCTTAATTTTTGGGTCTGTTTACTTTTTTTCTTACTTTAAAAGAATGAAAGTGAAATCAGAATATCTCACAATTTTATCTCTGAGATACACTTTTTAAAAAATCAAGTTAATTTGTCACTTGTGGCTTCATTGTAACTGTGGACTGGAAAGGCAGTGTGGATAATCAGAAAAATGAAAATGAAAACTGTTTTTGTGTAAGTTCTTTTCCTTTCTAGCTGGGAAAGTTCAATAGACAAATTTAGTATATGCAGAGCATACATTAAAAATATTTACAAGGATTTTAGGGGTAGCCACATATTTTTATGTTTATGTAAAACAGAAATAAGTTCTTATAAAAACTCAAGTCAACAGTCAAAAATTTAAAGTGGAATTGTGAATAAGCATAATTATAAAACAGTTAAAACCAGGGACATTTTCTCATCTCACCTCCAAAGCAGAGTTTAAGTGTTCACTGAACATTTTATGAAAATATCAAAGTGTAGCATTGACATTCTATCCTAAAGGAATAATTTAATTAACTGCATTTACAATCAACAGTTTGGAGACATTGAAACAGTTACTAAGATGTCCCTCAGTTCAGCATGATAGTGTGTAAACTATGTAGGCAGCCTTAAAAGGAACTGAAGTTCACATTAAGGTTTTTATGCTATTACTCAGAGCTATTATGGAAAGTATCCTTCCTCCACATGTAAATAACCTGCATTGCATCCAGTGGTTCTCAAGGCTGGGCAAGGAATGCATCTCTGCTAGCACAATAGCCAAAACACGATTGTCTCTCTTCAGGGTGGGCAGAAAGTTGGGAGCAGCAGCTGGAGCATTAGAGGAACTGACAAGTTATGTTTTTATGACCTGCTTGAAACAATCTGTTTCGACATTTCAGGAATTACCACAGCTTCTGGGAAAAGCCAAACATGTAGTCTGATCCCAACAAGCCAGTGGTCTGTGTTGAAGTTTAATTAAGCCACCTACTGAGAAAGCTACCATAGGGGAAGCTCTTCTCTGAGCATCGGATTTGCAAACCAGTGGAGAGCATCCAGGGAAGACAGCAGTTTCAACACCCAATATATTTGCCCTAGTTCCTATGAATTACACGCCCTACTTCTTATGAATTATGCATACTGAAAGCTCAGTAAGGAATAATCTTCACAAATTTAGTCATTACAATGCTGAACTAGTAAGTTTATCAATCCATAAATAAAGTATATATTTTACCCACCCTACTAGTTTAGTTTTGTAATTGAGCAGTATAGCTAGGCCTTAATTAGTTTACAGATTGTCATTACCATGATCTATTTACTTTTTAAGCTTCTTCTGGTTTAGTTTTAATCCATCACTATCAGTGAATTTTCAGAAAGCTTCATGATGTGATGCAGTATGTCACTTGTGTCCTTAAATAGCATGATATAAGAATGAAAACAGGCACCACGCCAGAGAACAAAGATCATTAGATGGAATTAAAGAATTTGCATGTAATAGGTGTTAGTTTATATTACATTAAAAAATGAGCTCTTAAGTATAGCTTATTTTAAAACAATTCAGTTACATTTTTACAGAATTGTTCTTTAAATTTTTGGTACAATACATTGTGAAGAGGTTATGAATGATTTTTAAATAAACACTGTGATGATGTCAGTGGGACAGTTCCTGCAAGTAAAAATTCCCAAGGCTGGGGCCAGATTTAAAAAGTTTATGTGAGGTTTTTTAAGTGTAAGTACAGCTTGGTACTCATCAGAGCTTGCTAAGATTAGTTTGTAGACCATAAAAGGAAGTGATACATGACTACACTCCTCTTTCTTCTTGCCTCTTTGTCCTCTCACTTGTTGCTGTTTTTAGAATCAGTCCATGTTCTACCTGGTACAAGAAAACTGTTTTGTAATTTTGAATGAAAATCCATATTGTAGTTTTGAGGTACTTCTTTAAAAATATCTTTCCCAACATATTTCTGCTTTATTGCTTCATCTACTTTGTCCTATCCACCACTTCAAAAGGTGCCTGTTTGTTACAGATGGTGCCTTATTTTAGCTTGCAAGGAATTCTTTTATTCAGGAAAGCATGATAACTTGTGGATATTTGGATTATTGTCAAATGCCAGCATTTTTGGTTTGTTTGTAGCAATCAACCATTTTCTAAAAGTGGGGAAAATAGGGGATTTCTATATCTATCTCAGGTTTAATCTTATCCTAACAAAAATCCTGAGGATGTTAGAGGGTGCTATTTTCCTGTATGGGCTACATAAATACTTAAAATTCATCTTTCACTGGTGTTTGCATCTCACCCTGGGAAAGCCCTGTTTGTCAGGAAGGTTGGAATTTTTAAAAACTTAAATGTCATAGAAGTTATGAAATATAGATAATGCTTTCCGTAGATGAATTATGTTGCTTGCCAGTCAAAGGTAGTGATACATTCCTCTATGAAAATTTTGTAATTCAGTAACTTAGTGATTTGTGCAGAATACATGAAGAGGGGCAGTGAGGTTCCTCAATTTACTGGGAAAACACTCACAGGATTTTTTGAAGTATGAAGAAATTCAACGGCCTGGGAGATGTTTTCTGTAACAGTTTCACTTCTTTGAAGATTGCAATGATATTTCTCTGTTTTTCAGTTTAAAAAATTAGAGTCAATCTCCACTAAAATCCCAGGAAAAAAAATACACTGGCTTCCTTGAAAACTAGAATGACAATCTCCTTGTTTATCTACTACTGAAATGTTCCAATATTCTTTAATTCTTTCAAATCATAACTTCAAGGAAAATTTATTTAAACCATTTCCTCCTACCCAGTCATGGCAACATTAAAAAAATGCAGCAAATACAGCAGAATTGAAAAACTTTAAAATTACTCTTGATTTGAAAATATGGTATAGAAATTCTTGTTCTTCATAGTAAAATTTTAAACACATTTACTAAAGACATGAAATAACTGTATAAATGATACACACCTACATGCAATAGTTAGACTGTAAAATTGCATTATTTTTCTTGCTGTAATTTAGAGATGTTAGCAGATAACTAAGATAAGATGTCAGCTTTACAACTGTAAGTAACAATCACTTTTATCATTGAAGGGTTTTTTACATTCAAAATTCAATGGCTTCATTAAAAAAAGGATATACAAGATGTTCACACTGTACACATATGTATATGTGATGAAATAGTTAAATAAATAACTAGAACTAATAAGATTAAGATCCTGAAGAATGGACTATACAGGCAAAAGATCCCCAGATTAGTTTGGTCAGACACACACAGGTTCTTAAAAGAAGCTGCCTATAAGCTTAGAAGCTTGAGCAACTGACAGCCAGAACAGGAAAAACAACATAAGACATGAGCTAGCTGGGCTGTAAGTCACATTGAAACAGCCAGTAAATGGATCTTTGCAGAGCTGAACCTTTAGCATCTGCAGGTTCTATCAGATATACCAGCTGCGTAGGACATGAGTACAAGCCTGGCTGCAGGGATCAGAGCAGGATGCAGGGAGCAGCTTTGACACAGTTGATGTTCAGGGGTCATATGTTCTTCCTGGTTTTCAGTGTGTTGTGGATTTTATCCAGAAAAATGAAACCTAGGTGAGGGATGACTATAGCAGCTCCTCCATAGAGCACAAGGTTCAGGCTGGCAATGCCTCAGAGTCCTAGGAGGAAGAGTTTATCTATATCTGAATAATCGGAAGTGAATCAGTGACCCAATTTTACTTGTTTTGATTTTGTGTATGGGTCCTTCTTTACAGGGTTGCTAGAACAAGATGAGTTTCAGTCACCTGACTAAGATCATCTGTTTGAGAACATTGATTGGATTAGTTACTTACTTCAAGGTTTCTTACACATGACCCTGGTACACTTTAAGAAATACTCTTTATCCAGTTACAGATTTTACAACACCAATACTTATTCCAAGGAATAGTGTCTTCAAAATTACAAATTTATGCTGAAGGTGCTATAAATGTAATTTATGATCATGTTTAAAATTAAAATAGCTACTTACACTTCAGTTGAATTAGAGGAGAAAGCATGCTTGGGCTTTTGGTTTTGTTTTTGCCATGTACATGATTAGGGTAGAATCTTAAGTAAGTTGGATTAGTGTCCTTGAGTAGTCTGCAAATAAGATATCTATAAATAACCTTAAGTCTTAGTTTAGTTTTTATTTTAACATGTTCCAGGATTGTGAGAACAGTACCAGAGTGAGAGTATGAGGTGACCCTGAGGTAAACTTTTATATGATGCAAGAAAAATGACCTGGGGCTGTTTCTCATGAAACTAACTTCATTTCAAGGCCATTCCATAGTTTTTCTCAGAAAGAGGAGAATAGATTATATAATTTTTATTCCAGTTGCCCAGTAGCTTATTCTTGGAGCACACTCTGTCTTAATTTAGAAAATGGAAATAAAGATAAATTCACATACCAAAGAACAGAAGGTATAATAACAACAGAAAGGTATATCAGATTATTCATTTGTAAAAACATCAAAAGAGCTTCAGCTGAAAGTACAGAACAGTGGGCAGGTTAAGGTTCATGCACTATTGGAACTGTTTTGGGATGACAGCATGAATATTTGTTTGCTTGTTCAATGAGTAATGACCTTCAAAATGCTACAGGAATGAATACATGCAAATGTTGAGAGAAAGTCTCTCCTCAGGAGACTGTGAGTCTTACAAATGGTTTTTGCTGATTGTCTGAGTTTCAGTGGAGAGAGGAAAAAGACAAGTGTCATCACCAGGTCCTTTGACTTTCTTGCTTTAATTGAAATATTTATTTTTTTTTAATCAGAATTTGATACTTTAAAAATATTTGCTTCATGCAGGAAGAATTGCCTTGATAACCTGTTAATATGATTTTGGATTCCAGAGCTCTTTTGCCACCTCAAAAAAGAACAAGAAGAGGAAACCCCACAAAAATCTAACTATGCAAGTGTTCACTTGCAGCACTTCAGCTGTAGTTCAGACAAACACACAAATTAATTTATCAGTAGTAAAGGTGGCAAGAATGCAGCCCTCTGTAGGCTGTATTTTTCAAAAAGTCTATATGAGTAGTAACAAATATAGACCTAAAAGTGACAATTCAGCTTTATCTCATAGGGCATTTTTCTGGGCACTCTTTCCTCTGAGTTAGTTTCTGCAACGAAAAATTCTAGAGGGATTTACCAACATCAGAAAAAATACTCTATTAATTTGAGAATACAGGGATGCAAGTACTCACTTGATCACAGCATTCTTTAAATGCAAGGTGTGAATGGGAGAACTAACTACAATTAAATCATGGAAGGACTGACATAAGATTTAGCCAAAAAGAAATTTCACTTTATGATAAAAATGTTTTGAGCTTTATTTTTTCTTGTTTCTGATGTCCTTTAATTTTAAAATTGTAATTGAAGCAGAGAACCTGTTTTACAAATTATGTTTGTGATTCCTAGAAATGGCATATTTCTGTTCATTTGTAGTATTTAGAGATCACAAGAAGATAATAGAGCTGCTTTAGTGATGTTAGACTTTAATGTATACTTCCTTCCTGGCCTGCTAATAAGTTTTGCCTCTTACTCTTCTTTGGGTACTTAAGTTCAGTGACAGCGGTTTGTTGTGGTGGTTGTTGTTGTTGTTGTTGTTGTTGTTGCTGTTACAGTCACTCAAGGCTATTTCAAGTCTCATGTTGCAAGCAGTTTCACAAAGCTTCAAGGTCTGAATAAAGAGGTCAATTAAATTCAGGGTCAGTATGTGTTCATTTGTGCACCCTGAGTCACTAAATGGTGAGCTCATAGTTATTTAAAAAGGAAAAAAAATTTCTGTTACCTGTCTCTGGCTTAGTGAGTTAGCAAACAGGATTGAGTAAAAATAGGAGAGTTAATCATCTGTAGTACAGACAGCAAAGCTGTTTCTGACTGGGAATAGGTCACTTGTGCTCTATCACATCTCAGTCACTGTTTGATGTGCCCATGTTAGAGCAGCAATGGAGTTATTGCCCCACAGGTAAAGTCAAACAGGCTCACAGAACCCTCCACTCTACCATCCCCACCTAATCACAAAGTGCTTCCCTCTTGGAGCAGCAGATCACATGTAAAACTGGTGTGTGTGTGTGTGTGTGTGTGTCCAAAATCAAAATATAGCAGATCAGGAATGCTGTTTAAATGAAACATCTGTAAAGTACAACAGACTTTCATGGACTAAGCCAGTCGCTTTGTTGCCTCCCTGCCTACCTGCAAGAAAGGTGAAGACAGAGAAAGATAAAGTAATGACAACATTTGAAAGAAAATTATCAGAGTCATAAATGACTGCAAAGTAGAAAAGATGCCCAGTGTTTTAGATGCTGTGGGCTCTCTTCTTGAGCTAGTTTCTTTGCAGATATTCACTTAGTGCCTGATTCTGCCTCACTAGGAGCACACTAATCAGCATTTTAGGGAAAATGCTGTACTCAGGATGGACATTGTCAATTTATTTTGAGATGAACACTTCACTGTGGACACAGCCTGTGCTAAAGGCTCAGTGCAACTAATGAGACTCAGGGACATGAAGTATTTTTCTCCCTCCAGAAAATGGGGCACCTCTATTGTTTGACAGACAGCTGCCTTTCGACTCTGCAGCAGCACATTGCACAGATTTCTGTACATAGGTAAATGCAGGCAGGGGCTGGCTGCTCCTCCCTCAGCATACAGGAAATGCACCTTATTATTAGGATGATGGATAAATTAACTGCCCAATTAACTCTCTTCCACCATCATCTTCCATGGAGTACTCAGTGTTTTCTTCTATCTCCTAAATCAATCAAAAATTGTGAGTCTTTGCCTTGTAGTTTTAGAATATGACCACAAATACTGTTCAGATCCTTCCAGAACTAAAGTCTCAGGTACATTTGAAATAAAAGATGATTGTCAGCTTTGTGATAACTTTTTGGGATGACTGCCTTTTAGATCTTCAAGAAGTCAATAAACTGAAGTTGAATGAATAGCTTGTCAGTGTAGAAATAATCTGTATCAAGAAAATATAGTAGAATAATGATCTAAAAAAATATTAGTTTTAATTCATGCATGAAAGTGACCTGATGGCTCCTAAAAGATGAGCTATGATTAGACTAATTCTCTTCCAAGTAGATTAAAAATGAGACCTTATAAATATCTAGGTAATAAATTCATGCTAAAATTATTAACCTGATTAATTGCTTAAATGGGATAGATTATTCCAATTAAGTCTTCAAATATGTTACAGGAAAAAATAATATCACACCTCATAAAAACAATATTATTTTATTGAGTTTTTTAATATTCAAGAGTTCATGAAAACACAGTAATTATATTTTTTATTTTCAAATAATTTATGCAGATAAAAGGCTACACCTTGTTTCATTTATATGATCATGTGTAAAACTAACAAAAAGTGAGATTGAGGAATTTCCTAATCAAGATCTGAGACTGATTCTTCTTGCTATTAAAGGAAAAATCACATATTTTCAGCTTCTCCACTTCTTTATAATTTATGTTTACTCTTCAAGAAATTCAATGTTTTTAAGCTAAAAGACAGTTATTGATATGAGATCACTCTTCAAGGAAAGAGTAACTTCACACTTTTGGCAGCTAGTGTTACTCTGTGTGCACACCCGACCAAAACCAATTGCTAAAAATTCTTTAATTAGGTATGATATGATAGGTGCTCACTCCCTGGTTCTTCCTCATGACAAGGTCAATACTGAAGGATAAATTTCATTTATTTTATTAATTATATACTGTGAACATAATAAACACAAACTGAACTGTACTTACAATATCATCTGGGAAAATATTATTATCATTGTATTGGTAAAAATGTTATGATAGATTGATCAAATTATTGAAGGAAATTTCCTGGAAAACAACTTACAAGAAAACTCATGTTACTTCAAAGACAGTCAATTGACTAAACATATATATACTTCCTTTCTATAATTTACAAAATCCTTCTGCTGAAATGACTGGAATTCTGAAAAATGAGGAAAGGCGGAGAGAACTGGGTTTGTTCATTCTTGTGAAGAGAAGGCTTAGGGAAGATTTTATCACCACGTTCCAGTATTTAAAGTGTATCTACAAAGAAGATGGAGGCTCCCTTTTTAGAAGGAGTCACACAGCAAAGGCCAGGCCTGAAGGAATATAAATTATTCCTGGGGAGATTTCATTTAGGCACAAGGGGAAAATTTTTCACAATGAGAGCAGTCAGCAATTTGATCAATCTCCCCAGAGAAGTGGTAGATTCCCCAACACAGAACAAGGCACTTGACCATCTTCTTTAGACCACATTTTGCCAAGAATGGTTGGACCAGATGATACTTGAGATTTCTTCCAACTTGCTTTTCTTTGATTCTGATTGAAAGTCAGTGTGGAAAAAAAAATGTTTGTAGACCTTAGTTACAATACAAATATTGAGATGCTGGTGTTTTTGGCCATTCTACCATCTTGGTAACTAGTCTATCTGCAAATTGGTCATGCTAATAATGTTCTTGTTCTTGCAGTTTGTATGCTTGGATTTTTTTTAAATTGATTGAAATCCAGCATTGCCAGATAATTATGAAAGAGGTCTGAATATCACAGAAGACTGTTTCTTTTTTTTTCCCTGATACAGCCCGTTAATAAAGTTTCTGATTGCATTTCTTTCATTCAAAGTAGGTAGTGCTTCTTTCCTAAGGCTAGATAATGCTTTCATCATGATGGGTTTATGAGTAAGATACTGTTCAACATAATGATATCACTGTCTATCTTATGTGTGCTGTTCATTTGCAATTCTTAAACTGTACAGAAAATCCGTCTTGTTGTAAGTCTAACTTAAAAGAGTTAGAAGTCATGCAAAATCAAGAGTAAAAAAGAACTGTCATGATCCTGTTGTTAACAACTTTACATCAGTAAATGGAGTAAGTCCTTACATGAGTAGGTCTATTTAGAATATAAAAAAGTTGTTCTCAGTGTTGGAAAAGGTAACTGCTCTTTTGCTCCTATTTTCCTCTCAAGATTTTTATTCAAATAAATTGTAAAAAAAATTTAAAAAATCAAATAGATTTTTATTCACATAATTGCCAGAATCATAAAAGAAAGAAACAGAATATCAGACATGTAACTATCTAGAGCAGTCAAGGCAGTCATTTTTGTGACTTATTCAAGCCATTGATGGTGTACCACTATGCCTGTTGCTACTGAACAGGAAACAAAACCAATTGTGTACAATATGTACATTAATATGTACAGTGTGAAGAGAAAACAGATGGCAGGGATGCATAAAACTTTAATGTCCTCCAATCTGTTTACTTATTTTAATCAGCTATTATAATCATCACCCACTGTGTGCTTTGTTTATGTGGGGATGTGCTGGTGTGATCAAGCAGAAGAAAATCCAGAGAAATATGCCAGATCCCAAATCTGGTAATTATAATCAGAAAGCTACTGTGTGCTACAAAGGATTAGGACAGACCAGAAGACACCATGAAGAGTTAGCATTCACTCAGGACTGCATTCACTCACAACACAACTGAGGTGAAATCTGCCAGCACAGATTTAGCAGGTGACACATATGGAGAGATGCTCCATTAGCGCTGGTCTGTATGGCTCACATTTCTACACCCCTTGAAATGCTAACTCAAGCTTCTTTTCTAGATGCAGCATGTTTTTATCTCCATTCTTATTGCCTTCATAAAGTACTTAGATGTTTCTAGCAAAAACTGCAAGATGTAATCTTCAGTATGGTTTCTATGGTTAAAAAGTGACTTGGACAGAGAAAGTGGGTTTTTGGGGGTTCTTTTTGATGTACTCAAAATCAAATAGGCAATTCATAATTCAGTTGAAAACATCTCTCTTCTAGTGATGAAGGTGAAAGAAAATGCTAAAATTCATGGCCTTCTGAGATTTTAAATATTCATTTTTGTACAAACTTTTAAAAGCCCAGTATGGACTCTAGAAGAGAATTTGACAAATGTCTTACTCTGGACATGGTCACAATGAATAGGGTAGAGGAATCTTCAAGAAGATGATAGGACATAACAAGTGTTTGTGATATTGTAAATAGCACACTTATTTTAAATTTCATGCTCTGCTCTGATTGTCAGTTCTTTCCTGATGACGTAAGGATTTGGTTTGTGTCAGGCTTGCTGTAGAAGATGTTGTCCAAAAAACCAAAATTTTACTGGTTGTAGGAAAGACAAGTGCTGGTCTCCAAAAAATAACCTTTTCATGACAGATGACATTTTGTATTCAGTTAAAAAAAAAAGAGGAGGAAAAATGATGGGGATGAGTTGCTAATATTTTTAAATGCAGCACAGAATTTGGTTTTTATACTAAACATACTTTAGAAACTGATTATATGATATATAATAATATAAATGTTTAGCAAAAATTTTCTCTAAAAGGAAGGAAGTAGCGTAAAGGAAAAAAAAACTTGGCGTTAATCAAGTTGTTCAGGGCCCCACAAATTCATTTCCTTGTCCAAAGTCAATAGAAGCTCCTTCTTCCTCTTCAGTAAGTGGAAGGAAATGTACCTGCTAGGGACTTTGACCCAGATTTTGTCATTCTTGAGTTAGGGAAATCCTAGCCTATAATTAAAAGTGAAGTAGCTAATAAATTATGAAGGAAACAATCTTGCTATAGAAACAACCACCTGAGAGGTGACTGCTGATCTGCAATCCACTGTGCTGTGGGCTGCAAAATTATCTGATGGGAATGAGGAAATGCATCCGGGGAAGGACCAATGACAAAACTAATCTTCAAAAGTCATTCTGGGAGGGATATTCCAATTTTCCTCCTACACGGATTCTTTCAGGAACATTGTCTGTGTCATTATTTCCTCCTCTCTAAAGTAGGTAAAATAACAATTACCTTTGAGAAGTAATTCTAGTTAGTAATAATGTTGACAATAGGTTCAAGATGGCTGTCTAATACAGGTATTTATTTAAGAAATTAATATTAATCCTTGAACTTCAATAAAGGACTAAAAGTCTGTGGAATAACAAACAAGCCAGTGACTGTGGCTGGATCCATTCTCTTGATGTGCAGTTGTCCAAGCTGAGACACAGTTCTTCACAGCAGAAACTCCCAGCAGCAAAACAGGAGTGAATAGAAGATTGAATTAATTTCCTCTGTCAGCCTATATGCATTTTCTAGAATGTGTTCGCTCATCTAAAAGGCATCAAAGAGTTCCTCTTCCCTAAAATTGTAGGGTTTAGAAATGGAATGATGATAAAGGTTCACTAGGTCGTTTCTGTTACCTAATAGTCCTGTACCTGCTTTTATTTGACTATGGTTTGTTTTTTTTTTAATTGGATAAAGGATAGTATTTTATCTTTTTTCTTTTATACCAGATTCCATGGAGGGAAGAGATTAGCACCTCCAGTATATGAAGGCGTCTTATCCTCAGATGACTAAAGCTGAAGATCCAGGTAGAAATGCCTGTTGGAAAGCAGAAGAGTTTTAAAACATCCTTTCAAGAAGTGGATTGATACTACCAATCAGATACAAGTCCTGTAAATAAGCTATTTCACTTTTCTGTAATCGCCAGGTATCTGCATGTTCTTTTATGTTTCAATTATAGCTCATTGCATTAACACCTACATTTATGGCAAATTATATTTGAAAGGCTTCTTGTTTATTATTATATTTAAAGTTCATTGTGGATTCAGCAGTGTGTACCCAAGTGGCAAGTCAGTTGAGGTAACTCTTGTGCCTCCTATCTTAGCAAATGTAGTTGAAGAATGAACCAGAGAAGTTGAAAGCCAAACACAAACCTGAGCACTTAGCTCAGCTCATGCATGCCATGAGATGCACACAAACGGATGGGCAGAACCTTCTCAGATGAACTTCAGCAAATATGATGGAGTAGCAGAAATACCAAACCTGCCCAGTGTCAGCTGAATGATGGCAGGTTTGATACAGTCCCCTAGAAATCATGCATAAGGCTTACAATACCCTCAGTCAAACAGAAGAAGAAAATCCTAATATTTGGGTTATACCATTTGACCTGTCCTGACACTAAACAAGCCAAAAAAGCTTGGGAAGTGACTGAAGAACATCAGTTTGTTTACATGAAGATCCTTGATTAAAAAAAAAAAAAATTCTATCCTTGCTTGACTTCTTACTTAAGTATCAGGCTGCATGTCTTTGCTTCTGTCAAGTTTATATGTTCAGAAATTTTTGAAAGGTTGAATCACAAAGCTTTTTAATCACATACACTTAAATAAAAACCTAATGCTGACCTGCCATGACAATCAGGCACAGTTTAAAATCAACTCACAGGAAGACAAAGTTATGTTTAGTTTGGAGAGTTTTTACATCTACTTTATATAAACTAACGAAGCTGTTAAGAGCAAATGGAAATTACATGAGAGAAAGAGGTTATACCAGGCAAAGCAGATTTCTTGGTTTTCCTTTCTATTTTAGTCAAAACAAATGCATTTAACCATTTAAATACAAGTCTGTTGACATAGATGTAATTGTATTAATCTCAGTTGCACAGAAGGTTTGAATTATGACAGAAAGAAGTATCTTCTGTTTGCTTTCATTGTATTCTATTAGTTTGACCTGGATGTCTGCCTTTGTGCTAACCATATGACAAAAATAAGATATTTAAAATTTTTAATGCTATATCTTGGCATACAACTTCAGAAATAGAAATGTTAGAACTATAAGCTGATATAAGCCTCACATAGAATACAACATTATTATATTGCAAAGAGGAAAAATCTAAGATGCAAAACAATGACATGGAAAGACCTATAAAGCACTCAAGAGCTTTGTTTTATAATGACAATCAGGACCATGTGTCATGGTCTGCTTGGAAGAAAAAAAGGCTTTTGAAACTGAAGCAAATAGTTTTTTATACACTCATTTAATAAGAAATCTAATCAGCACTGACCCACAAATGAAGTACATAATGCATAACCTGAAGTGCAAGAAACAAGTGCATAAAACAATATGCTTTTACAGTATTCAGCAGGTATTTGGTGGATTTATGCAGAGCTGCAGCAGACAGTCTTTGATTCATTCAGCTCTGTGATGTCAATTTTATGGTAGAGATGGAAGAGAGATAACAAATTAACTCATCCCCACATTCCAGCCTTCATTTTCTATTTTTCACTGAACTGAAGTTCAAACGCTACAAAGTATAGAACAAGCAAGGTGAAGTGAGCTCAGCTTTTGTGGAAAATGAGACAGGAGGAAAAGACAGGGACTGGAACTTCACCAGATGGGTATTTCTTTGTATTTAATACCCTATTCATCTATCAACTTTTGTTTACACACAATACACGAATATATAGAAACTCATTATCAACACATTAAAACCCCAGGGCTACATTGCTTTATTAAAACAGCAAAATCATGCATCTGAAGGCAAGGAAATGCTGGAAGAGGGTTACCTGGGAAATATCCATTCAGCACATTTTTGTTAAGGTTTCTGATTTGTACAAATTGTGATGTAATTTTAATTAAATGATTTTTTTTTTCAGGGGACCTCTGTTTCATTCACAGTACAGAGTGGATGATGCTTGCTTAATGAGCAGCTGCTCAATACTGGTTTTGTTTCATTGTTCAGCATGTGTGGTCCCATTTGTTATTTACTAACAATCTAGACACTAACAATCCAGATCCCTACTGAGGACTATTAATTTCCTCACAGACTTTGTTTTTCTGATTTCACTATCATGTAGGAATACAGCACATAAGCCTTCTCAGCACCCTGTGATACCCAGGATGATGTCATTGCCATCAGAGATGGAGATTTGATATGTAAAGGGATTCAAGTCCAGAATTTCTATTGCATGGCCAGCTTAAGACAAGAGTGGATTCTTTATTCATAGGCTAAAGCTTTGTATGTTAGCTCTATCTATTCAAATATATCTCACCCCAACTTTTACTATAACTGAGGACACCAAATGGTTAATCTAAGTTTGGATTAAGTGACTTGAAAATCATCGAACAACATCTTTTTGATTATGATATCTCTCTGAGACAGTATTCAGCTCCCATAAATATGAGACAGCTTTCTTTTCCTAACAATCCCTTACAATCTGCCCTTTGCCTAGCAGCTGTAGGACCTTCATGGTGTCCAGCTTCCATTGCCTCTGTGGTGTGTGATGACTGAAATACTGAGCTGTGTCCTGGACAGTTAACATAATGTATATTCACAATGGGGAAGGTAAATTCAGATTGCATCAGTGATCTTAGTTCTGATGTGTTGACATCTGTCTACTCAGTTTTATAATCCTTGTAATATTCCTTTACCATACCTTTCACACATGGCTAAAAAGACAGAAATCTTAAAGCACAATCCTCCTGACTCCTTATCACTGTTGTTTCTATGTGTTTCAGTAAATCAGTGCTGCTTTAGGATTAACAGATAACAAAGGCTCTTGTCCTTTTTCTACTCTTTCTTTTAGTTCCCACTTTAAACCACCTTGCCTGGCTCTCAGAGTGAGACAGAGTAAACAACAACCCATAGTGGAGCTTGGTACAGGGTATTATCAGAGAACTATCAAGATTAGTGCTTCTATCCTGTTTGTTTACTGCACTTCCTTGCTCCACTACTGTGCTATGCTCACAGCTGGGAGGTCTCTGCTGGGCCTGGAAGGTTGGTCAGAAAGCTGTGCCCACTCATGCTGTGCAGCTGCTCATAACTACCAGTCCCTCATGCTACCTGCCAGGGTCCCTGGGCATTTCTCAGCAGATATCACAATTCCAGAATCCTCTCTAACTTGCAAGATGTTTTTTCCTGTCAGGTTCCTCACTTTTCCTTTTTTTAGACCCTCTTTTATTTTCCGTGGCTGCTTCTCAGAAATCCTCCTTTTCGGCATTCAAAACCTTCTCTCAGGAGTTCATTTTTCCCTCTTAAATACTGTATGCACTGAAGCACAGTATGTGGTCTTCTCTCCAACTGGTGAATGCATCTTATATCTTTAATCAATATCAGAATTCAGGAGGTATTTCTATTGTTTAGTCTAGGTGTTACCAAAATTTATGACCAGCTGGTAGTAGTGGCATCCAGGAGGTAGCAGATTTACACTTTAGATTTCAGAAATTTGGTCAGGCATTCATCTCCATACAGACATGTACTCAATTTTGTGCCACCTGTTGGTATTCAAAATTTAAGGTACTAACAAGCTCCTTGTTTTCAGGCTTCATGCTCAAACAAGCTTACTTTCTGTTTCTCATTCTCCAAAGCCAAAGAATGACTATGAGAAAAAGACAAACCTGTCTAGAAAGTCTGAGGTCAGACCATGGGGAAGGTCAGCCCTAAAATGAATTATCCCGATTACATTTGTATTTGAAACAAGTACATTCTGAAAACTGTGAGAAACATGCCCATTATTCAGCGATGCTAAATTTAGAGACATGATTTTCCTAAAACCTAAAAGTTTCTTCAAGGCACTTACGGACCACAGTTTTTCACATTTTAATTTACCTTTTGTAAGTGATGTCAAGTCACATTTCCAAAATAAAATACATTTCTTTCATTTGCTGTGGCCCTTATTCTTCCTCTTTACAGCAATGACCATTTATTAGTTTGGGGGTTGTTGGATTAACCCTCCCACCACCCACTGGCCAATATAAATATTTTCCTCCACTTCATTTCCTTAAGCACCTAAATCAACCTGTGTGGTGATGAGAATGATAATGAAAATTAAATTTCCCTTTGGTATATGTCTTCAGCTCCAATTTAAATTTCAAGATGTCAGACACAAACTTTGTGCTGAAAAAATATGAATATCATCTATGCAGCAGTCTAGCATGTTCCCATTATTATTTTAATGCATAGGGTATAGATTATATGTGCTATTCTAGGGATGGAACATTTTGTCTGAAGAAGTGGAACTCAGTCACAGATTTTTAGAGATTTCTAGGAGAAATAAGACTTGGCTAAGTCATTGTTTCAGTTCAGTTCAGTTCTGTCACTCGATAATAGTGTAAAATATTTCTTTTCTAAATTACACCATGACACCATTTTTGGAATGAGAGTGGCCCAGCATGCATACTATTGAGCCTATATACAATTAACAGAATGCCTTTTGTACTGCATTCTTCAGTAATTCGAAAAAGCTTATTTGAATGTCCAGCCACTATCTGGCTGCAGAATACCCTACTAGAAGTAAAATATACTAGAAGTATATTACTTTTCTGGAGTTGGGAGGGATGTTTGTACCATGGACTGTGATATTTTCTGGTTCAATTGCATGCTGAGAGTTTTCATAGTTGTGGTCAAGCACTATTTTATATCACTACAGAGTCTCTATACCCACCACAGTTTAAACACAAATTTGGACCTGATTATAAGGATTACATATTTATCACTAGCATGGCAATATTGAATTCTGATGGGACAACATATCAGTGGTTTGACCCACAAAAGCCTCTTGCTCACTCCTCTTCTGCAGCTGGACCTCTGAGACAAAATCTAACTAAGGGATTCTTGAGTTGAAATAAGAACTGGGAGAGAGATTGCCTACTAAATACCCTCAAGGGCAGAAGAGGCTCATCTCAGAAATAGAAAAAAAATTTTTGTTAACAAAATCAGAGCAGGGTAATGAGAAGCAAAATAAGACCCTAAGTATATCAGGGAGCAGTACCATGTGTTGAGCATGAACTGTACACTAATAACAGTCCAAAAGCTTACAACACAATTTTAGATTAGTTATTTCTAGGCCTGTTTCCATAAAAAGATTGAAAGTGCTTTGCTTTTGTGGAATCTAAGTCTGAATTAACCATTTTGTAGACTCCTCTCTCAGTTCTTAGTCCAGTTGCTGCTGAACTGTTTTTGTATATGCCTTCTTTCTTTTCCCAAGGG
The DNA here is from genome assembly GCF_012460135.2 of Molothrus ater. Classification (NCBI taxonomy): domain Eukaryota; kingdom Metazoa; phylum Chordata; class Aves; order Passeriformes; family Icteridae; genus Molothrus; species Molothrus ater. The sequence goes on along the minus strand of NC_050482.2, from coordinate 19,247,697 downwards.
TACATCCTTTGCTACAAAAGAATCGTTGGTAGGTTGTTTTGGGGGTTGTTTTGCTTTATTTTGAACCTGGTAGTTCACTTTCAATTACTGAAATCCAAAATCACATATTCAGAACCCTGACTCCTTACACATAATATACCAAGAAGGATTTTATTTTTAAGGGAAATAAAGACAATAATACCTGGAGATAGAGGTGTGTCTTTTGTCCCACAATCCACTGACTGTGGGACATAGATGAGTGTAAATATCATATAAAGTTGTTACAGAGACCAACAGCAAAGACTGTAATAAGAGGTCAAAGATACAATGACATTGCCCTAAAAGACTTCATGGTTCAAGAACTTTCTAAGACATACATCTGCATGCTTAATAGCCCTTGACAGATTTTGTTTTCTTGACTATGTACTGGATAAAATTGTTCTTGTTCATGGAAGGATTTAAAATTTAGTCTCAAAATAGTGTTTTAGCAGGAAGGCTTAGGGTACTTAGTTTTTCTTTGAAGGTCTGTTTATGTATTTTGCAATAATTTTCCATTGGACGAAGCAAAGTAGAAGCCCAGGGGGATGTGAATGCTTTTCACTTAGGTGAAAACTCAGATACAATCATCCTCTCTTCCGTGCTCTTCTTCTGGTCTCCAGAATGAGTAATAATTTTCTTCACGTAGCTTGAGAGAAGGAATAGGAAATGCTTTCTCTAGGTCTAACAGTGCTACATTATGGTGCAATTATGAGATTCTTGGTTTGAACCTGTCAGCCTACAGTCTGCAAATCTGTCTTTAACAGTGTGAATTAGTGTTTAGATGAGTATGCATATGTACATATATACACATATATGCATATGTAAAACATACTCTAATCTCAGATATCTATCAATTTGAATAAGATCAAGCAGCGTTACTAAATCTAAATTATTTTTCTAGGGATATTTCCCAGGTCAAATCCAGGCCAGTTTCTCACTTTTTGATAGTATGTCTCAGTTTTGTAGTCAGTCATTTAACAGTATACAGGTTAGATCCAAGCTGACAGTCCTGGCAGTTGGGAAGAAAGATAGAACCAGTAACAACAAACTGAGTGATTTCAACTATTGCTATTAAGTGTTTCTTAAATCATTATAAAAATTTATCAAGGTAAAGTGGAGAGCACTCAGTTCCTGCAAAATAAATTCAGTATTGATAATATTGTAATACCTTGTTGACATTCTAATATTTGCTGTCATACATTGAAATTAAGTGTGTTTAAATTGATGGTATAATTTTCTCTACTTCAAAAAAAGAGTAGGTCTTCTGATATACTGAAGATGTTGTTGCAAGCCCTTGAGCCTTTTGTTGCCTTCAAACCCAGTTACAAAGAAAATAAACTTTCCAGGAAATGGAAGCATTGGTAAAGTGTTAATCTATTTTAAGCCTCAGGCTATTTGAAAAATCACAGATATACCACGTGTCTGCAGAGCTAAGAATGAAACCAGAACAGTACTGAGAATCCGATTTTGTGCACTGCCATCAAAAACAATAGAAAACACAAAAGTGCATATTAGCTATAAAGCACAATGTTGTCTTGTTTCCTCGCTTTCAGCCCAATACTTTCATAAATGAAACATGCTTCATGTAGCAGGAAATTGTTCATCTTTTTATGACTAATAAATATAGGAAAATCCATGGTAATTAGAATTTGCAAGTCTAAATTTGACAGATGCATAGAAACATATGTGCATACACATGTGAAGAAAGGCCCATGTGACATATTACTGTAAGAACTCTTGCAATGTTAAAGGTTCCTGTTAATGTCAGTGTGATGCTGGTGGTCAAACACAGGAACAGATTGCTGGAGAGGCTGTGAAGTTTTCTATGCAGATATCCAGATCCTGCCTGGACAAGACCATGACTGAAGTGAGCTAGTAGGTTTTGAGTGGGGAGTAGGAGTAGATTATCTCCAGGGGTAAATTGCAGCCTAAATATTCTATGAGGCTCCTGTTCATTAAATTTATCGCTGAATTGAGGTTGCTAATATTTTTAAAGATAAGTTAGAAAATACATTTTCCTGAATCTTTTCTTACAGAAATGATAAAAATGTCTGCCTTTCATGTTTCATGTTTTCAGTCAAATGTCAAACCATAATACTGCTAGCTGGAAGTGAAAATACAGTGCCTGATGTTTTCCTTATTTTCATGTTCCATTTTCTTTAAAGCATGATAATTTTCCTTTCCTGAGAGCCACATGGCAACAGTGTCTCTTTGGAAATGAACCTCTTTGATAAGACTGGCTGTAAGGAAAGATAAAATAAGACAGTCCTAAGGAGATACTGGTAACTAATAATGCAGAAATGAAGTATTGTGGAGGGTTTCTTTCCTCATTCCCTAAGAAAATGTTGATTTCAGCTGAAAACAATATTTTTAAGTAATACAAAATTCAGCTTCTTAAGTAATGCACACCAAAACCCTTAAAGAATTCAAACTATTTTTCTATGTTATTAGAGTTTTTTGGTCATATTATTGTCACCCGGTGTTCTTGAATGTATTCTCTTACATTACATCAAAAAGGAGAATATACTGGAGCATGCATTTTTTCAAAAAATTATAATATTACTAGCCCCACAGCTCTATAAATGTAATTTTCTCCATTCTTTTCCAGATTTCTTACTGTCAGGGGAGAATTTTTCCTTTGGCTGATAATTAACAGTAAAATCTTTCATGTCTTTCTTCTTGGGTAGCAATGAGATGCAACTCCACAGTTACCTTCCAAGAGCAAACTAGCAGTCCTGTCATTTAATATTTTTCCCCTAGCTGAGACATTTTCAATGGCTTTAATACATTTCTGATATTGATCTTAAAGAAATGCTGCCTTGATCTCTTATCTCTTGGGACAGTATTAAATGAACTTCCTTATTTTTGAGGTGGAATGAATGAAGACGTCGTCTAAAAACCCCACCTAATTTTGTATCACCCTTAATGTATCACTTCAACCCATTTAGTCACCGTGATAATTTTTTTGTCATGGAAAATTATGACATAGTTAATAAAAGTTTTACTTGAGTAGTTCTGTAGTAGTGGTAGTATAGTGATAACTAAGTCCAATATGTATTCAAACTTTCAAAAATCAAATCAACATGTTGTGTTGCAGTAAATCAGGAAATTACATTCAAAACACATCTTTGGTTCTTGGCCAAAGGTGGTGATTTGTGGAGAATAAGTACTTTCAAACTATTTCAGTGATTTTGGACTATACATACCTGAATTTCTGAATTAAAAAATTGCATATCTTGAAAGGAAAAATTATAGAGTCAGATAATTTTCTTGAAATAGCATTACTTAGGGAAAAAAAGCAGTAATTATCAGGGAGTAGACCTATGTATGAAGCATCAGACACAGAGTAAATCATCATATTTTTTACTATGTCTGAAACCTGATTATTACTTTTTAACAAAGCCTAAATGTAGCAAACTGGAGATTGACAAGCTCAGCTCAGATTAATGGTGTGCTGAAACTTGTCAAATTATGCATTATGTCTTGTCATGACACAGGAAGGGCAGTGAGTGCAGAACCACAAAAAAAGAACAGCTTCATGGCTCTTTTTTTTTATTTTTAGACCCTAAGACATGTTGCTATCAGAAGATGTGCCTGGGTATTTAATGTCAGACTAGACATACATAAATTCCACCTCACTCTTGCCCAGCTGTCTAGGCTCTTCTGTGACAGCAGCAAATCTCCCTGTATTAAAGACATTTTGAAGCATACTCATTGAATTCAATGATTTTAAGGTGGCAAATTGAAGTTCAATGATTTTAAGGTGGCAAATTGAAGAAATTTTATGTAAAAACTAATAAAAATCAACAATGAAAGAAAATAGTATTTCATTGACCATTAACAGATATGTGGTTCGCTTTGCCTTAAATTGTTAACTGAAGAGTATAGCAGATGTCAAAAATGGGCTACTAAAATAAATAAATGCCCACACTAAGATTTTTCAGAGATTAAAAATACTCAACAATTCTGTAAAGACGTATTGCTTAGTCTGTCTTCAGACTGCTCTTAGGCAAAGCTAAGAAAAAAATGTTTTGTAAGAGTTACTGTGTTTCTATCACCAAACCCAGCTGCTAATTTATATCATGCTGTTTTCACCAAGGAACAAGTACATGAACATAAAATATTTAATTTCTTTCTCTAAAAGAAACGTGTAAAAAAGGTAAAAAAACTACAAATCAATATCATACTTATCTTATTCTCTGAAAAGACCTTTGTTACTGCCTGGAAATCAATTACATCTGAAACAAAATGGGTATCTTTGATTCTGTTTTTATATTCTACACAATTTTGTATTTTTTGTAAGTTAGAGGAACTTCAAAAGTTTGAGAGATTTAGGTCAGTTGAATACTTAAATAGGAATGTTGTCCCTGATTTTAATCAAAATGTTTTGATCTATAAAACTAGGTTGAACTATTGCAAAAATGCTTATGGGGGAATTTATGATGCTTCTATTTCTGTTTAGCTGGAAAAGTTGCAATAACAGACGCAGAAAGCAAGTGCAGAATTTTGGCTTGATGGAAGAGAGGAGATGGAAAACTGTCATGCCTGTAAATAGTTTAATTTCTTATTCTGTGTGTCTTTGCCATTAAAATTGCTTTTGTCTATATTTATAAGGTCTTAAACTAAAGCTACACATTCTCTAAAACAGTTGAAACAGATAAAACAGTTACCCTGTCATAGAAATCTCTGTGTATCCCCTACAGCTCTGTAGAGGACACACAATGGACCACGCCCAGGAAATGATGGTACTAATTGTCATGATAGATACCAAACAAATATTAACTTTTATCACAATTGTGTAAGAGATTTCCTGCAAAAACAGAAGAGATAGAAAGTCTTATTCTTATTTGGCTCTAGTATAACATTATTATTTTCTCCCATCTTGTGAAAAAGGCTAAATATCCAGGAGGTAAGAAGATTCCTTATGAAATGTGTCATTTTCTCTGCTGCAAAAATCCTAATCCTAGAAAACAATTTAAATGAGATTATTTATCAGAGGGGCCTCTGATTACAAGGGAAAAGTAGAGCAGATGTCTGTTATGGAAAAACTATGCTTTTTGCAAATCATGTTTTCATGTGATCACATGGATCAGAAGGTGCTTGTTCTGGCAAAAGTGTTTTAAGTGACGATTGCAGTGATTTTCCAGAAATAATGGTAACAATATTATCTCCATTATATAGCCCTATTCACTTCAATCTATTTCAGTTAAACATACTCAGCACTACTGAAATGTGATTACCAGTGAGGTGGAAATCTCAGCCATTCAAAATGTAACACAATGGTGGAAACTCAGAATGTTTCAGCTGAAGGACTTTTCAGAGTTCTGGGAAAAAAAATTCAAGAAGAAGACAGTATTAAAATAAACCAAATCAGACTCTGGGTTTAGAGACTGTACTGAAAGAAGTACCCATAACAAGTGCTTTCCCCTCAGGCTAACAGATTAGGAAGGACGTGTCCTGAGTCATTTGCTTAACTTTTGTAATCTGTGGCTCCTGATATTTTGAACTCTAAACAATGCCATGAAAAATCACAAATGGTTTGGCAAAGTAGTGCATTATAAGCAATTTTCTGCCAGTGAGCCAGCTTTTTTTATAGCTACTCTACATATTTATGCAGTTCTGAATGTAATAGCTGAAATGATCTGTAATCAGCTTGCATATTCAACTCCTGGCTGCTTTTCTCCTGTCACACAAAAACATTATTTCTGTGAATAAAATAAAAGCAAAAGTTATTTTAAAATGAGGGTTTTTAAAATTGGGACATCTCAGGAAACCATGCAACAAACCATGCAGCACATACCCTTGAATCCCATTTTTTGTCAGTAAGTTCATTACCCTATTGGCAGATAGGTAATTCCACTAAGACAATGAGACAGTGGAGCTTGTCCTGTGAAAGTAATCTTAGGTTTGTTTCAATTGTTAATATGATGTCAGAGTCACAGAATCATAAAGCTAATTTGACTCTGTGATGTAGCTTTAATTGTGTCAGTCTCAGCTCAATTTAAGCTGGCTCCACACCTAAGGAATGGTTCTTCATATTTCCAGAAATGCTGGAGCTCAAACATAGATACCTGACGAACTTGAAGACAGGATTCAAAAAAATATTTGCCCTTGAAGGGCATTTGCCAGAAACCTGGCAAATAGACAAACCTTTCGAAATGGACAAGCCGCTCCAGTGCGAACTTAGCACAGCGCCACAGCAAGGGATGGTGCTCTGATTGGAGCCTGGCAGGACCCTGTTGGAGTAATACTTACACTAATGTTGCAAATTGTGTTCTACCTCTCTAGATAACAGAGAGCTGATTGCAATCTACTAAACAGGATTTATAATATTTCTGTCTCAAATCTTCAAGTCTCTTATGCTTTCAGATAAATAGAAAGTGCATCTTAGAGGATTATTCTCCATTTCATCCTCCAAGTTCAGTTGTTTTATACTGAAAACAATGAAATGCTTCAGAAGAATACTAAACAATTAGAAATAAATGAGCATTTCAGAATTACAGCAGTTCATATTCTGTTATCTTAAATTAGCACTTTAAATGGCTTGATTTTACCCTACTGATATTGATTAAACTCACCATGTGCTCACATATAAAAATTAAGGGAATTCTTTTTAAAGATCTCATCTAGCTTTAATTACAACCTGCTGTGTATTACACAGAAAATACTGTTCCAAAGTACTGCTTTCAGTTCACATTTGATATATTCAAATTAAATAATGGCTATAATTTTAAATGACTAACAAAGAAACAAAGCTGGATCTGATAGTTTAAATTACTGTATGACCAGGTACTAGAGAATGAGATAATTATTGTCTTGCATGACATATCCAGTCCTAATTTTGCAAATCATCTTAATTCACATAGACTATATTGACTTACTTTTGCTTAGTAGAATGAGAAATTAGATTCCTTTTTTTCTTTTCCTTTGTATAACTTGTTCTCTTTAAATTAAATCTTTCCAGGAAAGAATTTAAACATGAACTTTAAACCCATTTACTTCAGAGCTTTAGTTTTGAAAGGTGATTCAGTAAAACTACAATCCAGAATTAGGGCCCACTTCAGTCTAATCTTTCACTGAAAATCAGTGAGGAACTTTATTTTTTCTATTGATAGTGCATAACAAAAGTCAATGCAAAGTCCAGTTAGATCTTTTTGGATACCTTAACTAGTAAAGCTAAGTTAGTCTGGTTATTAAATTGTGGTCACAAGAACTGGTTTGAGACCTTTGCCCAGCCCTGCTTTTGCCAATCACATGTGAGAAAGTTTTGTGGTTCACTCTCTCATTAGGCGACTAAAAACTGTGACCTCCCTATATTCTCCCAATGAAAACCAAAACCAAAGCAAAGGAAAAATATTGTCTGAAGTAGATCTTGAAAATTTGCAGAAATTTGAGGAAAGTAATTATTTATTGAAAATATTCAATTGTATCCATTTCCTGTCAGTAAATAACCAATCAAAAAGACCTGGCATTCAGGAGAATAAAAAATAGAAACTCTCTACCCCACTCAAAAAAACCCCAAACAAAACAAGCCCCCCAAAAATACCCAAGAACAGGCATATGAACAAAAGAAATCAACCCCAACCACAAAAAAACCAAGCAAAACTATAGGGACAAATTGAAGCAAATGACTTAATCTATCTGGAATCTCCCTTTAGTGACCAAGTGCCTACTATCTAGGTTTTGGGAAATTAAATTAAATATGTCAAGCGAGCAATACAGGTCTTGGTCAAAATCAATATAGAAAAAAAATCTCTATATAAAGTCAGTAATGCAGTCTTCTATATGCTGAAAAAAGATAGAGAACTCAGATAAATATCCAAAAGAGGAGATTAAAAGATAAACAGAGATACATAAAGATATAAACAAATAGATTTATCACAGAACCTCATTAATTACCTCCGTTAGGGAGCATCTGAACATGCTAAAGTGTGTGAGGTTAAAACTCAAAGTATAATAGGCACACAAAGCAGATTTTTCATTAAAAAGATAGCAGTAATAAAAGAGGGACTTTTAAGCTATGGAAAGTCAAAGATTGGCATGTAAATAAGAAGCCTTACTGTTTTTGCCTACCTAAAACCACTTCAGATATTTGATTCTCAGAAGTAATTAAAAGACAAAAACATCTCTATAAATGACATGCTGTTCTCGGGATATATTTTAGATAAAATAATAACAAACAAATAAACGGTGTGCCAGCAGCTAGACTGAAAAAAAAGATAAATCTCCAGGAACTGTGGATATCCCCTTTGAATTTTATAGGATGTGTAAAGTCCCTTGGGGAGACCTTTAATTCTGTTATACTTTGCTACAAAGTCCTGATCTTATGATGATTTTACTTGGCCAATCACCTATGAGTCATAAATAAAAATATAAAGACACTACTATCCAAATTAGATTCCACATTCTCTATCTTAGACACAGTTCAAAGTAGACTCACAAAGGATGAAACACTTTGTAATACTCGCAAGATTTGCTTATGGTGTCAGATAAAAAATAAATCATTTTCTGTGCTTTCACTAAATTTAAGCATACTTGTACTACAATAGGGCAGAAGTTCCTGTTTTAAGTCCTATTCCATACAGAACCCACATTTCCTGCTCCCTTCCAGGTACTAAAATGGCTTATTTGCCTTTATTTACAGCTAAAACCAGCTGCTTAAATCAATAGTGTTGAATCTCTCTTGTTTGAATTGCAGGGAAGCATGTCCATTATCTCTTTTGCTGTTCTCTGTGGCAAGGATCACAGAACATTTTGTATAGGATAGAACCCCCTGAATCCATCACAGAGATCTGACATGGAAGAACAGAGCAGAAAAAAAATTATAAGGTGATGATGTCATGTTATTTTTATCAAACCTGAACAGTTGCTTAAAATAAATACACAAAGCAATCTGCGATTTTAGGAAAGTGTCTGGCTATATAGTAAACAATGCCTGATAGAAAGTGGCAGTTAAATCTGCCTTACTTAAAGAAGTAAGAGAACACTTGGATTTGATAACATATTCAAGAATTAAAATTTCATAAATTCAAGATTTCTGTGAAAAAGAAATACCAAAACACTGATATATTAAATAAACAAACAACATCTGAAGTGCCAGGAAAAAATGCTATTCCTTAGCATGTGTTTTTGTTTGTGGAAGAACCAATCATTTTTAAGTGAAGATTTCATCAAATTATCCTTTTAATTTTAATTTTATCTAATAATCCATTCATATAGGGTTTTAATAGATCAGAGGTATCCATGTAAAATCAAAACAGATTAGGAAGAGCAAAGTTCATATGATAAACAAGGCAATTATTTGTTTAAAATGTTACATACTCTGTCAAAGGAGAAAGATCAATGTGTAAGAGGAATCCACCTTTGAAGAAGTGAAAAAACCTACGTTTGAAAAAAGCAGCACATCACCTAGACTGTGTTAGGAAGAAATGGTGCCATAGATATAAATTACCTCAGATATTTCCTTTTCACCTTTAGATTTGTCCCACTTTAAAAACAAAACAAATTATTTTGGTAGGCTTTACTAAAATCTTTATTTCACTCTCTTTTATTAACAGAGGTTAACACAGAGCTCTCTGAACTAATTTTACCTGAACTAGATTGTGCACTGAACGAGTAAACCATGTGGATTTTAAAGCCATCGGTGAAATCATTAGAAGTCTGGATAAGTTATACAAATAACTAATTGTCCTGTTGAACGGATGCACTTTACTCTTAACCTGAACTTATCTACACGTCTCCTCTGGCCACTGGACATTAAACTTCAGCAGCATGCCACTGGGCAAATGCAAAGGAAACTCAGGTTCACTTGAGACTCTTCAGTTTATGTATCCAAAGATATCATCTGCCATACTACAGTATTCCTTATGCTAGATATACCAAACTACTCCTTATGCTAGTCATATTCACGCATTTAGTACATGTGTCTAACATGTACTTTGTCAGAAAACACATTAAATAAATGGTAGTTCACAGGCTCCTGTGTTTCTGTCATCTTTCACTGCACTGAGGATGAAAAGTCCTGTTGGAAACATCATATTTGTCTAACCTGGATGAGTGCCTAAATGTACTTTTTCTACATCTCGTGGCAGTGAACAATGTCAGAAAACCAAATATTTTTCCTTTAAACTATAGGTAGGAGACTTCAGTTCTAATGCCTATGTCACTACTGGTTTTGGCAGAATTAAAATGCTGCTTGTGAGAATGAATGGTTCTAGAGAAATGTGCAGGAGGACTGTGTTAATGCTTTGGCATGTCTGACAAAAGATCTTTCAACATACTCCTTTACTTCACAGGGTTTGATTGTTTTCTAAAAGGAATCTGTTTCAGAATATTGTGGGACTCGTACCTTCAGGAAATTGAATTCTTGTAAAGTCTCCTCATTCTTCAGAGAAAGAAATATCATCTTTTGTTTCCAGGTTGTTGGGTTTTTTATTATGTGGAAATCATTACATGCAAAACTGCTCTTAATAAAACAAAATATTTAAGAAATCAAATTCCATTTCAAAACTATTTATTAAAATATTCCAGTGTAGACAATGATACTTATAATAAGGAAATCAGACAAAATCATAGAAATACTTTGCCTTAAGTGGGACAATTTTCTTCCTATGTCTGTTTTACATTCTCAACCATCCTTCATTGTAGAATCTTACATTAAATGAAATGAAGATATTTCAAGAACTTTCCCTTTCTAGGCACCTTGTTTTCTTTTTCTTTTGCTGGAAGTTGGATCTGAAGCAGTCATGCTTCCATAAACTCACCTCTAATAGTGATTTACTTATTTGCGTTGCACTGCATAACAAGTAATTTAAAGATGAGAAGTGTTTGAAGAAACTAACTAACCTCTCTCCTACAAGAAACGACTTTCTGGCTGAGAAACTAGTAGCTGATCATATAAGACCTTTTTTTGTACTTTTAAAAATGATCAGATCAGCAAGAATAGGACAGGAATTCTTCACTTTAATGTGAGTATGGCCCAGCTTTTAACAGTCAAAATTATCAATTATCCCTAAAGGCAAAGAAAAAAGCTTGAAGTGATTTTTTTTGTTGCTGTACTTCAAGGATATAGAACAGCAATCTCAGTTCAGGAGGAGGGATGCTCACAAAGCCTGTATGTGGCGTCCTTGTCCCTCTGAACTGGTTAGTGAACAAGAATAGCTCTGGCTGAAAATAGATTAATTCATGTCTCTGTCCAATCATTTCAGTTGAAGATTAGTGAGCCTGAGGTCCATATTCAGGCTATTCAGGTGAACACTAACATCCCCTGCTTTTTGGCTTTGTGAGTTCCCCTCTGGCTAAACCTGAGGCTCTTAGATTCTTTTATGGCACTCAAATATTTTCATTAAGAATCATGGGCGCTGTAGAAGCCATGTGAGCCTCAAATCCTCATTGTAAATCAAATGATAGTAGGACACACCAGGTGTTGCAAAATGGTAAGTGAATGCCTGCTAGTCAGGGAAGACAATAATGCGAGGTTGCTTGAGGTGTTGCCCTGTCATGTTAGCATGACAAACCAGCTGTACAATGTTTCTGCTTGAACTACATGAAGGTATGATGCTACATTTTTCACACAACAGTCACTATGCAGCACTTTGTGGCCATTGCACGGTGCCCACACACTTGAATAAATCTTAATCTTTCACATCCTTTCACTGTAAGTGCTCTTGCTCTGATAATTCATATGGAGATACTGGGGGTGGAAAATACCTTTCAGAAACTATACATGATGGGCAGTCTTTTGTATATTTGGATTTCACAGCGTTTAGATGCAATATTCAGTTGATTTTGTATGGACGGATGTAGAATTAATCATTAATTGATCCCTTTATAAAATAGATATGGTTTAGCAGGTTTCTTTTAAGAATCTTAGCAAGATGCTAAACTTCCAACAGTTAGCACTGAAATATGACAATTCTGTAATCTTGTCACAAAGAGAGACCCTTTGACTTCACCAGAAATAAAATGATAGATGAAATTTTCTGTGTGTAATTTTCAGTCTTTTAATCAGAAAGTACATCATATCTCTCTTCTTCCTTTGATACTCAACATTTGTAAACTTATTTGTAACTTCGAAGCATGTTTTGAACTGATACCATGACAGCTGTTTCTAGAAATGGAAAACATTTCTGGTAAAAAAAAACCATTTAGAACCAAGTGCATACAGTAGAATATTGAATCAAGGAGTGTGCTTTCAGCTTCTAATTTTCTCTACTTGTGAACTTTATCCAGCAACTTGATAGACTTTGAGTTGTAGTCACTGTGTGATGAAGTTATGATTCCAGAATACCTACATAAAATTAATGCTAAGTAATTAGCCAAAACCTAGCTAGATCTTTGGCCAGGGACAGTAAAGAAGAGTGATTATGTTAAATGAGTAATTTCCGGCAGCCGTAGACTTGGATCAGTACAGCGTGTCTGTACTGATCAACGATGAGGCAGAAAAGAAAGCCACATCAACCATTTAGTCGTACTTTACCAGGGATTTTATATCATGTGTAATGTTGCACTTCTCAGCCTAATATCAAGTCAAAGTGTAATTTCACATTGCTTGTTGGAATACTAGATTTTTTTTTTCTCTTCCTTTTTCAGCATTTGGAGAGAAATATCAAGAGGATCTAATTGTTATGGTGGTGCAACTGATTTTTGAACTGTCTTTCCCTATAAAGTCCTAGCCAGAGCAGTGTTACCTAACCTTTAGTAAGAGCCATTCTCAAGGGTTCTCTAGATCTCCAGAGAGTATTTTCAAGGAAAAGTTACCTAAATCATCACTTTAATTTAAGAGATAGGATCAATAAATTAGAAATAAATGAAGGATATGATTTTTGAAGAGGCAGCCTTGGTCCAAATCCTATGAAGTGGTGCAGTGCCTGGATCAAGTTTCTTAGAATATATTCTTGAAATTGGATGTTTTAATTAGTCAGGAAAACTGCATTAATACACAACTTTTATAATCTTATCAACATGAGTGATATTCTCCCTATAAATATGAATGCAGTGTGGTTAAAATTTTTTGAGTCACAAAGTAGATATTAAACCACATGTGGAAGATAAATCATTGGTAGCTACCATTTTCCACTATATTTGTGATAAAATATTCTAAGCTGGCCTCAGAGGAAGAAAACAGAAAAGCTTTGGCAAAAGTACAGTTACTAAGCAGACATCTACACTGATGATTTCCCTGAAAAAGGCCAGTGCCAGAAACTAGCAAAAGGTTATTCCAGTTTGTAGCCAGCTTTGGTATGTGAGTCCTTTGGTCTGGTACTAATCACAGCAACACAATAAACCCAGTGCCCTGAAGATACCACACAAAGTGCAATCAAAATTACAGAGAATCTAGAGACATTCAAATTCAGTTTGTTTCTGTGCAGTGTAAGAGTCAGCTTACAGCTGATTATGAGCAGATCAAAATATTCTCAGAGGAAGAATAAGAGCAAGGATCCCAAATCTTCATTGAGAAAGGGTTTTTTTCCTTGAAATAAAAGCATTTGTCAGTATCAACCAGCTGATCAGAAGGAAAAGGGGATATTTTTTTGTCTCACACTTCTTTTTACCCTATGAGAAAAGAAGACTGAGGCAACTGTAAGGCACCAAATCAACTAAAATGATCTGCAGATCACTCTTAAAAAGTAAAGTCCCTCAGGAATGTAAAATGAAGGGTCTCACATCACATCTTCTCTTAAGAAAACAGCATGTCTAAAAATTCACTAAAGGAATAAAACATATATTTTGATTGGGTTCCTGATTTGCCTGTCTGGAAACTGTATGGATGTGTGTTACATAATGCTTTGTGATTTTAGCATGCATAAACAAAGGAATTAATACTTTCCTGTTTCAGAGTTACTTCTCTCATAATTTGTTTTCTGATATTTCAGATAATTAAAGAGCTAGTCAGAACTATTTCAAATAGTTAAAAATGTTTCTGATTTGGTTTCCAGGTGACACACAACAACATTTTATATCACATTTGTTATATCTTGAATCTACAATATAATTTCCTAGTATCTTTCATATTAATAACTTAATTTACAAAGAAATTAAATTTAGTCTGTATGAAATTTTCCATCAGAGATTTTTACAGATAGTTCCCTCCACTATGTGCGATAATGTCCTTAAGAGGTACTTGGAGCCAAGCTCATGCCCCAAAAATGTGCTAAATAGGGATAGCACAGAAGAAGAACTTTCTCCTTTCCTATTCCTAGCACGAGGGTACTGAAGCAATGGTATGTTAACATGATACTGTATATTACTGAAATAATCTATATTTCTGCCATAATTTTAAAAAATAAAAGAACACATGTTTGGGTGTTATTTTTCCTGGTTGTTACTATTTATAGCCATATCCTTCATGGCAAGATTTCATAATACCTTTTAAAATTTGGCATGATAGTTGAAATAAATTATTTAGGTCAAATCATAGTCAGTGCAGTTTGCAGACTCAGAAACTGGTCCAACAGTTGATTGTTCAAAAATTATCTTCTGCAGAGAATCACAGCCATTGTATCAACAATCAAAGAGACTAAGACTCTTTTAGAGAGAAATTTTCTCCCTAAGGAAAAACAAATGTAAATATTATGAAAAGGGGAAACTTTAAAGCTACTGGTTCTACTGTTTCCCACAGTGAACAAAAACTCCTATGGGCTGGGCACAGAAAAAACCTAAAGAATGAGTTACTGAGTCAAAATGGTTTGAGACAGTGTCTGTTGTGAAAAATTAGGCAAATTCAGTTCCTGTGTAAATGAATAATGTGATGAGGGAAAAAAGTAGGCATGTTCTTACATTTTAAAGAATTACATAGAAATTGGAGACTACATAGTCTTTGGAGTTTGCTGAAGTTGTCAGTATGTGTTCCAACCATCTTGCAGATTTTAGAAGAGATACAGTAAGTGTAGAATTCTTGATAGAATATAAAAAATATTCTCAGATTAGTAACAGTAATCATAATAAAATAATACTGACACAAGTTTTTCCTGAGAAGCCAAGAAATGATATGAATATGAAAAGGTGTCATATATTTCCTTGACTCTGGTCGAATCTGATCACAGCAACTACAGAAATAAAATAGTAAAGATTTGAGGGTGTGGGCTGTTAGAGCTGCCTAAGCCACAGACAGGATTCCTGGAATGATTGCAATTGAATCCACTCACAGCTCTTCACCTTCTCATGGGAAGCTCTCTCCTTTATAAAAGAGATTTATTGAACATGTGGCAAAGAGCTGAATTTTGTATTTTGAAGCCTAGTACAATGAACTGGTAGTTGGTTTGATTTTCCTTGTTACGCTAGGCTAAATACCTGCTATGTGAGCAGAAGCTTTTCCCTTGCAAAAGAGGCAGAGCTGGCACTAGGTGGCAGGAACTTCTACTGCTCTTCCAGTTCACTCGCTCCATTACCCCAAAGCCAGCTGGGTTGGCTTCACAGGTCAGTGTGCAACAACAGTGGTTCTCCCCACACCTGTCCTCTGATTCAAAAGGAGATGAGTTTCACTGGCTAATAAGTTCATAAAAGCAGATGATCCCAAACCTGTGTATCAGCATGCAAATGTTCAGACATGAAAACTGGTTTGGTTTTTTTCTTGTGATAGAAGAGAGATTATCCACAAAAGTTTTGATGAAGTTTAGCTGTTTAATCAACTTTGCTTCCCTTTGAGGTCAAACAAATTATTCTTTCATCTTGATATAGTTCACCAGTCCTTATACTGATTTCTTTCTTACTAAGATCTAGAAAATTTTTCTTAATCAATAATTGCCAAATAAAATGCAACCCCAAGGAGAGAAAGTTTATTGGCTGCTTCTTCAAAGCCAAAAATGTTGTACATGATTTTTAAAATTAAACAAGCTGTTCAGTAACAGACAGATTTTCCATCCTTCTGTCTATTGACCTACTGATCTAATGAGTAATCAATCAATTGATCTATCTTTAAACATATGGAGTAATACCTTGTCTATCCATGGATCTATAAGTCTGTTTCTGTCTTGTTCTACCAAAATGAAGTAATTTCTTCCTAAATATGTTTTACATTAACATTGTTCTTTTCTTGATTTTATTTAAAGTAGTTCTGTGCCGTTTCATCAGTTATGCAGTAATTTGTTATGATGGAGTCATAAGGGCAAAAAATCAGAAAAAAATAAAGAATGTGGTACAACTGCAACACAAATTGAAAAGACATTCCTGTTCTGTGATATATTTCCAAACTGGCAGTTTATCAGAAACTTTCTCTAAAAAAAGAACCTCTCAGTTAGCAAGCCTGGAATAAACTCTTACTCAAAACCAAAAGGTCTGACCCAGCTGTTGGCATTATTCATATGAAATATTTCACTGGCATAATTAAAAAATACTTTAATGTTTTGTTTCAAGTATTGTTGAATGCAAATACTGCAGGCCAAGCTCCTTCTTTCAAAATAAATGAGCAGTTGCAGAACAATAAAAACAGTTGAGGCATTTATGCTAAGACATGAAAAGCGAGATGCCAAGGCGGGTTTCTAAACCACATTCCAAGCATTTTAAATGCCTTTTGATTGTTACCACAAATCCACCGATTGTTGTGAAAAGGGTATGTGTCATCAAGCCACAGGCAAGGCCTTGGATACATCTGGCTCAATGTTTGCGGCATTGATGGTAAAACACCACTCAGTCACAGTTATGCAGCAACTATTCCCAGTCCCTCATCACCATCCTTTTGTAGAGCATGTCTGACTCTCTGCTAATGACACAAATTAATTCAAAAGATCAGGATGAATTCATGCATACTTCTCTACATAAGACACATTTATGATTTTAAAGCTACACCACACTATGTAACTGCATTCTTTCATCAGTCAGCATTTGCTGTTATATCTTAAGGCTCCAAATTCCCCTAAAACTTTTCTGTCATGGAGGCATGCTGTCTGACCACATGGTAAGATGCTCCTTTATCCCACTCTAAGTACCAGAATAAGAGCACAAGTAGTTTAAACTGAAATGCTTCCTGAATACATTTCTGTCACTCTCCAAACCAATAGTAGTGACAATAGCAGAGTTTTGGGGGAAGAACTCACAGGTAGGATTTCTTTAATCCATTTTTCCCAAATACATTTTCTTCTGCACCTCAAAATTTCTTTGTGTTGGAAGGAAAAAAATTAGGGTTTTGATCAGGCAGAACTCTGGCCGGAAGAAAATTCTCAGCAAATAAATTCTGCACACACACATTGATTTAGCAACTATCTTGCATTTGTCCTTCAGTGTACAAAAGCAAAGGACTTGATATTTCCTCTGTTCAACAGCCTCGTTTCAGTTGATCTAGAAAGCCTATCAGTGTATATGTTTAAAAACACATATCACTAGTCCTGTGCATTGTGGGTTCAAGACTACTGTATCAAGACTAGTACAGCCAAAATTCTGTTCAGATTTTCCTGGATCAAAATATACAGCAAATCCAAGAAATCATGCTTAATTGTTCTATATCTGTTAAAGAAGAAAAGCCATTGGATTTGTTCAACTTTGTGAGAGTCTCATGGACCCACTTCTCAAAATTGTGCAGGTCTCCCTGGATGGCAGCCCTCCCTTCTGTTGTGTCATGTGCACTGCTCAGCTCTGTGTCACCTGCAAACTTTCTGAGGGGGCACTTGATCTCACTGTCTGTCTTTGATAAAGATATTAAAGAGCACTTGTTCCAAAAAAAGTTCTGAGTGACACCACTCTTCACTGATCTCCCACTGGACAGACCATCATTCACAAAAACTCTCTGTGTCCCTCCAGCCAATTCCTTATCCACCACATCCATGTCCACCCTTCAAATCCACGTCTCAGTGTGGAGAGAAGGAAGTTGTATGGGATCATCAAAGGCCTTGCAGAAATCCAGGTAGATGACATTGTGCAGGCTTCCCCTGTCAACCATTTCAGCCACTTTATCATAGCAGACCACCTCATTGTCCAGAAGAGCATTTGCAGACAGAGATGGTATTTAATGCTTTAGAAATAAAATAAATATCATAACATGCTTTGTTCCAATGTGGGTTCAAAAATCGGGAAACTGAACATCAACTGTAGGCATTCACCTCTAGATGACAATATTTCTGTGATGAAGATATTGCCTTTATCCTGCAGAAAGACTCTCTCAACATTACATCAAAGAGATGAAATTAGACCTCAGGCAGTTGATTCCCTGTCCTCTCTACAGACAACACTTGGCTTTAGGAAGTAATAGATGAAAATCTTTAATTTAAAGTAGTATTGGATGGACTTCAAATGATCTAGTGAGCCTTGATAGTTATTTGTTCCTCTTTGATGTGATGGAATAATTTCCTGCTTCTGCTGTGATCGAAAGTATTGAGACATTTTCCAGAGTAGTTTCATAACTTGTCACTTCTGATGTTGCTTATTACAAGGAAGAAGAGTCTTTGAAAATCAGGGGAACTCCCTGATAAAATGTTCCAGAAATTTTCTGAGCTTCCTGGAAGTTCAAAATTTGCCTCAGTCAGTGTTAGCAAGGTCTTGAGTCACATCTTAATTTTTTTCTTACATGTCAGATCTTGCTTTTTTTTACTCACATGTAATGAAAGAGCAAGGACTAGGGGAAAAAAATCTCCAAAAAACCAGCTGTCCCATAATTGTCTTAGAAGTTCAGCTTTAGTCTTTCAGTGGCCTCACCTGACAAGACAGAACAAGGGTGTGCTATCCACAATAGGGAAAAGGAGATGGAAGGATATGGGAGAGAATTTTTTTTTCCCATCAGTTTAACCCTATGCCTATGTTGTTCAGGGGAATTATTTTCCTTTGAAAATATCTGTTTAGTGAAAAATATAGTTATTCTACAGAATGTACCAATGTGCAATCTGAATGGCAATGGAGTTTTCATTATCTGTATAACACCTGATACCATTCTAAACTCTATGCACTTCAGCGAGCCTGGAAACATAATGTTATGACCATAAATCATACTTGTGCTTTCAAAACACTGCTTTTCTATTAGTATTGTTTCTATTGTCATTTATTGAATTCTCATATATTTAGGTTAACAAATGCTGTCCGATGCATCCATTAAGGTTAGGACAATGTCTAGAATTATATGGACCATATTCATATAATTGTTCTCAAATCCTTTGCAGGAAGTTTGCAAACTGGAACTACTATTGAATGCTTCAATGCATCCGTACAAGTAATAAACAAACCAAGGAAAATGCAATGAGAACTGGAATCTGATTTCTCACTCAGGCAGTGTAAATGCTATCTATATGACAGCCACAGATTGAAGCAAGTAAAATTTACTCTAGAGAAAACATAAAGAATGTAGGGAACACACAAACTTTTAAAAACTGCAGGTCAAGTGAATAAAGATATCAAGATATATGACTGGGGCTGCATAATACAAAGGAAAATATAAAACAGGCCAAATAATTTTTTCTGAATTAATATGTTATTGACTTAATCTGAATTTTAGAACTCCTACTTTTTTTCTCATTGACGAGTTCACGCATAACGAGTTTGTGTCACTGGAAAGGAGAGTAAAGTTAAAGAAAGAAATGAAAACTGGATCTTAGAATAGAATGGACTGGAAATAACAGGACAGAGGAGTCAAACACTAAATGTCTGTATCCAGTAATGGAAGCCAAGAGGACAGTTTCTGCTGAAACTTCTATATCTATTAAATACTCTTACTCATATTGTAGCAGTCAAATTCAAAAATGCAGTTATTTCAGACATACAAAGGATGAAAGTCACCATCAATATTTGGTCACCAAACAGATGTTTTGTTTGATATAAAGTGCTTTAGGATGTCTGGCTTTTTCTTCCTAACCTGCAGTATTAGACTGCCATTTCAAAACATAGCCAAGTATAATAATGGTATTTCAAAAGATTGTAAACTAAGATTAAGAAACACCAAAATTATATTTTTCTGGTCAATTTGAATTAATTTCCTTTGTGTATATGCAGGTGTTGACAGTCTTTAATGATATCATAGTCATTATTTTTCAAGCTCATTCAGTGCTCAAGATGGCTGTGGAGGTGATTCAGGGTTGAAGATTGCACTGCCAAGGGATCTGCAACCTTGTTCACTGAAGAAGATGCTTTGTTCATTGTTTACTAAATAAAGATAAATATGAGTTGAACATCTGTGACAGTATTGAATTAAATTAGGAGACTTCTGGGGAATCCAAGCCTCCAGTAAATCTGATGCTGTACAAGCCTGTAACAGACTATAGCTAATTTGATACTTTCCATTTTTCCAGTGTCCACCATAATATCCTTGTCACAGATTCTTAGAAATACTGAGCATTAGCACCTCCCCCCTGAGTTACACCAAGCTGTATGTTGACATTTTAGAGTGCTTAACAGTGCTAATTTATCTGGAAAAACAAGCCCAGGACTTTTCAGTATGGGACTCTACATTAGTAGAATTATTTGACCCTTATTTAAACTTGTGATATGCAAAGCAATGAATTTATGCACTGCAAATAAAATCATTCTCCTTTTGTTGAAACATTTCCAAGATTAATCCTCCAAATTGTGAAATATTCATATATGATAATAATAAATATTATTGAAAACTCACAAGAAAATTAATATCCTGCCTTTTAAAATGTTTGAATAATGTGAAAGAAGTAGGATATTTGGCCACCCAGTGAACAATAAAAGAAATTGTGAAATAGTTTCTCATTTAGGAAAAAAAACAATATATCCTTGCACATATAGAGGAAGAGTCCCCATGAGGAGAAAATTTTTATGATCACTTAATTGAGCTTTAATGTACCAGAAAATGCATTAAGACTTCAATCTTAGCTCTCCATTTTTCTTGACATGTGAATGCTTCCCTTTTAATAGCATTTTCCCTTTTTGGCCTTTTCACACATAATTTTGTATTTTGGTCAAAGAAATTTTCCCAGAACCACTTTTATGTGTAAATTCTGTGCTTGTTAAATGTGTTTTTCTGTTCCCAGTTCAAAACTTTTGTTGACATAAAGAGATACATCAAGATGACTTGTCAATATGTTTTCCTGCTTTCTCACTCCCAGATTATTGTAATCTGCTGTTTGAACATCCAAATCTCTCACATTGCATAAGACTGCAAAGTCTTTAGAGAATTAGGGCTTTTTGGTTTACACAAGCTGGGGGTAGTAAAGCAGAAAGAATGAGATATGTAAGAAAGAAAAGGAGTATTAATTATTTTGCCATGGAAATTTCTCTGCACAGACAAAAAGTTTGTATGCTCAGCTACTCTTTTGATGCAGCCTGAAGGTAATACAGTTTATTGAAAGCACATGGACTTAGTAATCCAAAAGTTAATATGGTTCAAAATGTCTGATGTCTTGCAGAGCCTTCCCAGTAAAGTACTTGGTGACCTTGTCTGGAGAGACCCTTTGGAAAATATGTAGGTAACAAAGCCATGAACAGCCATTGTATGCAGCCTCTTCAGCAACGCAACATGGTGCAAGCATAAAAGATAAGCAAAAAATTAAAGTCAGCACTTTGACATAATTAGTGAGCTGAAATAGCTGGAATGCAAAGGACATTTAAACCTTCCTGCAAAAGGTCAGAGCCAGACTGAGAACTGGGTCATGAAATATGTAGCTAAGGCAGCTACAGATCCCTTAGCCAGATCATTTACTCTTTCTAAGCCCTTTAAGAGATATTTACAAGCTTAGCACAGGACAATATCATCTGGTAGGGTTCCTACAAGTGAGGGAAATTCATCAAGCAAACTGCTTCACTTATTTTCAACAGTGATGAATTTTCATGAAAAAAAAGCTGTTTTTGAACCACAGGCCTAGCAGTTGAAACCTCTCTTCCTATGTGTCAGCCTTATTCCTAGCAGTGTAGGGTATCAGCACAGCAGAATAGCAAGTAGCCATTTCTCAGGTGGCAGCAGGGTCAGGAGCCAGTACTGTGTGCATTTGTAAGTCTAATGACCACTAAAGAGCAGAGTGCTTTGCATGTTGCGTCAAATTTACCTCTGCAATTTACAGTGAGCTAATCAGATAACAATTTTAAAATTCAAACAGAGAAGGAAATGTTTTCAGCAGATAACACTTTTTTTATAGCTATTTTCATGGCAAAACAATACAAACTCTGGAATTCTTCCAGCTCAGAGGAATGTGAATGACTTCTGAAGATATCTCCAGCAATTATGATGGCTATCATAAAAGCATTTGAGTCATTGTGATAAGTTATATGTTCAGAAAAGTGACTACACCAGCAATTAAAATCCACTCATGACAAAGCAAACCAACGACTGAACTGTGTCATCCACTGGAAATGAAGAAAGCTTTGACAAGTAGAATCCCATTTAAATTTTAGCCTCTTTGCTTCTGTCTAATGGTGGTTGCATGATTTAAGACAGTGCTAACTACAGTTAGCAGTTTATACTCAACACAGACTCTTCAAACAACTCATCCTATTGCAGCCTGAAGATTGCACCACAAACTCCTCCCTAGTGTTATGCATATTTCTCTTCCAAAACCCCCCCTCTATTCCAGCCTAGACTGTAAGTACTATCTGAATAGTACATAGCATAATGCTTGTGGCGAGCTCTATTTGTAGTTGCACATTGTAGGTGCAACTACAGTATGGAATAGAATAAAGTATATTTTTACCCCATTATTTCCAAAACCTGCAGATTTTCAAATCAAAACTTTATGCTCAGAGGGAATGCAAAGCCATTAATTTAAGAAGCCAGGTTTGAATTCTTCAGTTTGCATCACATATAAAAGCTGATGCAAGGCATGCGTGTGAAAAGTCATGAGTAGAAATAATTAGTTACATAACTTATGAAGCAAGACATGATGTTTTGTTTTCACAGCTTTCAAAAGAATTCTGTTCGACATTATCTCAGAGCTATTTGAAAGGTACTGATGTCAGCCTGAGCTATCTCTATACCATTAAAGCACCCTCTCATAGCAAGGGAGTTGCCAAAGGGCACTTCAGGCCATTAAAGGAAGCAAGTTTGGCTTTTGCATTCCAGACAGTTTTCCAGAACTCTTAGGAGCCTAGTGAGGTTACTTTGACAATACCACTCAAATATTTCATAGCTCTCACTATCCAAACTGCACTGGCCTAGGATTTTTCAGGATATTGCTAAAGAGCAATCACACACAGAGAAGTATTGTGGCATTAGTCATCACCAGTTACGTGCTGTGTGAAGCTATGAGTGCGTTTAAAAGCAAAATTAAGATTATAATTCCTTACACTAGGAATACTTCAGAAGGGGAAGTTTGAATGGCTTTTCTCCTCTAAGAATTCATATTATACACTGTAAACCAGCTGTACCCATGTAGACCTTTTTTTCAGTTGCTTACAGAGTGTCTTAGATCATGTTCTGCACTTCTTTCCTGCTCATAGTACTTCTGGCACACATCAGAAACAAATTGAAATTGTAAAGGGACCTACTTCTGGAAGGAATCCCTGTCTACATTCTTGACACTGTTCAGACTGCTTCCACAGAAATTATGCAGCTGCACAGGTATGTAGCAGAGAGAGATGCCCTAGCAGGAAAGGCCAAATTTTACATTTATTTGCTAACAGTGAATGAATAAGTATTTCTTGCAAAGAACATGAGTATGTGTGCCAAGAGAAATTTTCTCACTCCCTGTTTATAGTTCCCAGGAAGTGTTTTGTTTAAATAAGACAACATGTGATCATACTTTCATGTTCCAAGAAAGGTTATCAGATCTTGAAGTAAAAATGAGTCTTGTGAAAGGCCTAGGTTAAAATATTTCCTACATGTCTCTCAGGTGTACAGGTATGAGGTAAAATCAAGGCAAACTCTTCAATGTTAAATGACTCTCGCATTTAAAAGAAAGAGAAAGCGGGACATCCCTTCCTCAGAACTCCTCCAGAAAGCAGAGGGAGGAACACAAATTTTTTAATTTTATTTTCCAAAACTTTTTGATCAGGGCTTTAATTTTTGGAAATTTCAGCCTAAGCTCTATACATTTTACTTTGGAAAAGCATTCCCCCACCTTTTTGCTCCGCAGGTTGCTCACTTCCCTCACTGGTTGTCTTGCTTTCTTTATCACCCTTACTTTTCAACAGCCAACTTTAGAACATTTTTCCCTTGTCCAGGGTCTGTTGCAATGTCTCCAGCTCCCTCTTTCCCGGGAAACTAAGCTGGCAAAGCCCAGGGAGGGACAAGCTTGGATACGCAAGCAGGAACAAGTACTTACCAACAGAAGGTGGGGAAAGACGGGGAGAGAAATCATTTGGGAGTGCCTTAGGAAGATATCATTGCCCAATAATGAGCCTTATGCCAATTATCTTTGTAATTATATGCTTGAGGTCAGCCCAAGTTGGTTAAGTATGTTAATAAAACTTCTGCCGTATTTTAAAAAATAGTATTTGCATCTGTAATGGGGGAAATTTTGGATCATGGAGAGAGTTGAATTGGTAGTTGGTTACAACTGTAAGTTAAGTTTGATTTAGCTTTTTGCAAAATTCAGCCTGAATTTAGACTTGCCTCATGGAGGCAAAACATCAGTGTTTAAGTTCTAATGTTTGGTATTCATGACAGCAAGTGTGGCACCATATATTTTCTTGTCAATATTTAAATTTGCTAGTTCTTGCACTTTTTAGCTGGATAAATTGTGCACTTGCATAAGCAAAATGACTTAAGTTGACTGAAGTAAATAATCAATAGGTTCCAAGGTAGTATATTTTACTGATCATTATCAGTGCAGTTATTTTCTGAAATAGCCTGAAATCAATGACATATACCAATGTCAAGAATTCCTTAATCTGCTCCCAGAACACTGGTAGATACCTTTTTTAAGTGATGAAAAAGTTTTGAATTATTTTATTATTAACCAAGCAGACATAGTCTAATTGAGGTTAGATGAGTACCTTATTCCAAAATACAGACTAGAATTTACATGTATTATATATTTTGCTTTATGCATTATCATTGTCAACACAGCACATTCAAGTCTAAGAGACTTTTATATAATGTTCCTTGCAGAGACTTTGAATTTTAGGTTATATCAGCAGCCCAGTATCAAATTTCACTAGTATGCAATTATATTTACATAATAAACAATCTATTAATATACATTGGACAGTGACAATAATCTGTTCTTATCCTTGTCGAGTTATTTGTGGTTAATGAGACCTAAATTAATGAACAAATACAGCTCTCACCAGCATAGTTCCGAGTAATCCCATTGAGAATAAATTTGCATGATGACAGGCACTGATGTGAAACTGTAGAAAATAAGGAGGAAAATTCATTCAGCAGAAAACATTTGCATACAACTGTACTAGGAAAACACAGGGATTTTTTTTCTTATGACAGAAGAGGTTTCTCATAAGGACAAATAAACAATATTAGCAAAATGAAACACATTTTCTGGAAAATTTACGATCTTGTCCAGCTTGACATCAGTAAATTAATGGTATAAATAGTAGACTACATGTGGCAACTTAGCAGCATGTAGTCTGCTACTTAACACTCATCTAACACATTTTATTCTGGTCAATTAATTTACAATTTTGCTGACAAGTCAATAAAATGATCAGACCTGTTTCTAAATTATCAAACAGGATTCTTCATCATGGATTTTCTGAGCACTTCTGTATTTGTCTCTCCAGTTGTTGATCAGCCAAATGGAAAGTAAGGATTTCTCTCACCTACTGAAAAGCTCTCTATGAATCAATTATTTAAAAGAAAAAGTTATCCAGCCCCCATGCCATGACTATATGTAAGGAAAGATTCAGAGGGGCTCTGCACTTTTGCATACAGCTCATTACTTAGAAAAGGATTTAGGAGAGAGTGAGGAAAAGTGAGATTATGTGCAATTCAGAGGTTTTGTGCCTCCTGTTCCCAAAGAGCCACTACTTCATATAGTGACATAAATTGTCCCTCTGATATATGATTATCCTGTGCAACATAGTAATGCTGAGCCAGTTTGGTCTCAGTAAATCTTGAACTTCTTGATACTATGCTTCAATGAGAGGAGTAGAATGCTGCAATTATATGATCATTACTGGACATTATTATTGCAAAAATTATATCTGCTAAAGAAGACAGTATGCTAAAAATTTATACAGTCATGATATTGCTGATGGAAAGAAGTGTCTAAGCATTCTAGAACCCATGATTTCTTATGTTTATGAGATAGTAAATGCCTAGCTGCTGACTTTTTTTCCTTGAGGGCAGAACATAATGTATGTGTGTGTCTGCATAGTTTAAAAATTGCTATTAATTTTGACTGCCCATTCCCTGCTAAGCAGCTATGTTTTCCTTACTCCAGGCTCAGAGGAGCTCCTTAAAATCTCAGAAAAGGATGTTCAGACACAAATTTTTATGTGACGATGTTTGAGACTGCAGGCAAGATGGAGTTTGTTTCCCTTTTCTAAATGTAGTCTCTGAGGTGTAATCTGAGATGCTCAAAGGTTTGTGATTCATTCATGTGTTGTTAATAATTTTGATAAAGGACCTACAAGTGGCTCATGATCTTCTGCAGTGGCAGCTATAGGTCAGAGAAGGTACCCTAGAGAATCTCAGAACTAGACAACCCTCTCTTTAGTCTAATGATATCTAAACTCATATTCAGTCAGCGAGTTCAGTTGATACAGTGGCATCCATAGACCCGTTTGAAGTACTCTTCAGCAAAAACAAATTTAGTGAACTGGTGTTTAAATCAACTTAACTAGGTTTCAATAGCTGTATCAATTTCATAAATTTCTATTCCTATAAAGAAAGTCTAGACTATAATGACACTGTAAAGTCTATAAAGTAGATATAAATATTTAAGTGTCTTGATCTGTAAGCTGAACCCTGTGTGACAGTCTCCAGAAGGGTTTGAATCCCTTGTGCCTCCCATGTCTTATCTGGAAGTAAACTTGCTGGATCTCCAGGGACAACTTAAAGAGTCATTGGCTAACTCTGCAGGTGAATGAATCAGACCCTGGACATCTGAAGTTAGGTGAAGTTCATCTCTTCCTGATAATCTAAAATTTATCAGAATTATTTACTTGGGACTTATACGTTGGAATTAATGAGGAGTCAGATGGATTTTAATACTTTTTCTACAATAAAATCAAGTAGTAACCAAAAAAAGTTACTACCACAAAAAAAAAGTAGGAAAAAGAGAGATTAAAACTTCCACGATATTAAAAAAAACCCCTACTTATACTATAATTCTAATTTTGAAAGCATCTTTTAGTGGCTGGTTTTCCAAATAGAAGTAAGTGACATAATTGAGATTTGAATAAATCAATGATAGGTGCTTAGCACCTAGGTTTATGTTCTAACTAAAGGCATTGTAAAGAGGCTGTTGTTCCTTGTCACATCCCTCAAAATATTTATTTTAATGTAAATTACAGAAGGAGAAAAGGAATGCAGTTTCTATCTTAAAGAAAAACCTTGTGGCTCTGGGATATGCTAGGGATATATTTGATTTTTCTGAAATTAATAAATTATGTCTATGTTGATTATGAATATCCAATTATTCTAAAACCACTTGAAAGCACTGTAATACTCAGATAATTTCTTATTAGTTAAAAAGTATTTCACAAACAAGACTTTGCTCCAGTCCCCAGCCAGCCCCAGCAATGACAAGAACAGTGATGAACTGCTGACCTGCAACAGAAAAACCAAAACCAGAATACAGGTCTCTGCATCAAGCTCCACACAATATGGCATAGAGATGTAGCCTCAATTCTTTCTTTAGTGAGATATAAGCCTAAATTTAGGCACTTAGTTGCTTAAATCTCTTCAAGTGCTCTGCAGATAGGGCACTCCTGCAGAGATTTTAAGAAAGGTCTTCAGTGTGTGTATAAGGACACCCAGGCACGGTAACCCCAATATAGGTCCCAGCTGTACTTCCAGTAGTCCGCTTAAAATGATTTATTTATTACTATTTGAAGTAAATTTTGCCCTATTGATTGCTGCAAAGAGATGAAGAACAAGTATGTATTTCCCTCCTCTGTGGCCCTTGCAGTTTTAGATGAGAAAGGTCTAAGAGTTATTGTTCTAATGACCCAAGACAGAAAGATGGGAGGAAATTTTTTAAATAACTTTATTCCTTTAAACACAGAGATGAAGATTTTGAAGCTTTTGCTGTGAACACAGGCAATTGAGGACATCATGATCCACACTGAAACAGAATAAAGTGATACTAGAAAAGTCAGAGACATTTTATAACTCAGTCTTCTGATGAAAGTGCATGTAACATATGCATGTTTAGAGACTTATATTTCCAATGACATCTGTTCTGTTTAGCACTCCTGCATGGACCACAGATGGCCTGGCACAAAACTAAGGATGACCTGCCCACAGATAATTTATTTTTGATAAATTATTATGATATATAGGGAAGGTACACACATTTGTGGAAAACATCAATTGCCAGAAAAAAAGGAGTGTTTACATGTCTCAGCTAGCTCTCTCCCTGTCAATCTGCAACAAAGAGGAAGACTAGGGAGATGTGGCAAAAGAAAGGGCAGCCAAACTCTTGGACTAGAACTTGTAAGAACAGGACACCTGGCTTTGACACAGGCAGGCTTCCTGGTAGATTTTGACCCTGATGTCCATGAAACTTTAGGACTGTATCAGCAGCATGTTGTAACATGTCTTGCACAGCAAAGTTGCAAGGAACAACATCATGAGATTACTGAAGTCTGAAGAGACATATGGAAAACAGTCTTGTCCCTTTTTTCCCTGCTAAACACATTAACAAGCTGGGATTTATACATTGTGTGTGCAGCAGCCAACCCTTGTGCTACCCAACATAAGGCTCAAATCATTAGTATGATTTCAGTGTTCATATGCTTTTGTGATACTGATGAAGGAAATACTTCTATAAAGAAAATGCATAATCCTTTAGCACTAGAGGAATTTAAAACTGTTTCTGTACTAGTAAATCTTGCGGACCAGAGATCTGTTTTCTGGACCTTTATTCTGATGAAAAAGTGCAGTTCATGGTGATAATGTCTTACTTTACCTTAAAAATTGTTGTGAATGGTCCTTGTCTGTGCAAAATCTACTGCTGCTCCTATACATTATTGCAAATTAGCATGAAACACTAATAAGCAGGGTTCCTAGCAACTTAGTGCCCTGGTCCTTAAGCTAACTTTAAATTTGGTGGGTTGTAAAGAAAAAAAAAAAATATTGAGCTTAAAAAAAACACTACTTGCATCACAAGAAAGGAAAATGTGAAATAACCATATATTCAGAAATTCCTCCAAGAGCATTTTGACACACATTCCTTCCCCCTGAAATGTCAAATCTCACATTCCCAGTGGATGTCTTGGTTTTGCCCATTAGAGAGAAGAGTAATCTTGAAAATGCCAGGTACCTCAAGGGAAGTGCTCTTGATCAGAATAACTGGTAATAGCTAATTCATGGCAGGACCTGGTTTATGGGCAGAGCTTTTAAGCAGTCTTTTTATACATCATATTGATTCCTCCACTTACAAACAAATTACTGCAATTTGCTTTTACCTGTAAAATTATGCATGTAAAATGTTTTCCTTTATCAAAATACATTTGGGAGCTGAAGGGAAGAAACCAAACATAGTTTTATTTATTTTTTCTCAAACAAGAAAAATCTCATAGAAGTTATTTTAATTTAATTCACGCATTGTTTGCAAAATTCTTTGACAATGGAGTCTCGTGACTAATTGCATTTATTGACCACAGTTTTTAATTAATAAGGGAGTTAAAGAGAATTTTTGAGTGCTCTTCCTTCAGAAAGATAATTTTTTCTTCCTGTCCTCTTTATCTTTGTCTCTCCCTCTGGATGTGAATACATACCACATCATTGCTGGTTGTATGCCAAGCACAGATGCTTGGGGCTGTGGCTGCCTGATTCTTTGTTCCAGCATGACTTCCTGGCTCTGTGCAGTTAGTGGGATGCACTAACTCTTGGGCACACCTATTTCCATTGAGTATTTGCATTACTCAGCATTTTCCAAGCCATTTCACTGGAAACAGTAAATATTAAACCATGCTCTTGGAATTTGTCCAATGAATTTCAAATTAAATACCTTGAGTGTTGTTAATAGTATTGTTGTAACATATAGAACACAGAATGTACAGTATATCATATTTTGAAATCCATTACTGTGTTTTTGAGGATAACATATATTTATATATGTGTGTGTATGTATCTTCAACAAGCTAAAAGTAATATTCAGTGTTTTTTAGCAGGATGTGGTAGGTTATGAATTTCCAAGGTGACTGCCTTTTATTTTTACCCCTTTCCTATAAAAAATTCACAACATTTTTTCCTAAATATTTTCATGATATTCACATTTCAGACATTTCAGTCAACTCCAGTTTGATTTAAATACTCATAAACAAAATTTTTATCTAGCCATGGACCTGGATACCAAAAACACACTTAGCAGTTGAAAAAAATCATAGAACAGACACAGTTTAGCAACTTCCTGGAAGACAGACTGAGCATATTGCAATGTGAAACCTGACACAGGTTGTGTTACCAGGTGCTTCCATGAACAAGATAAAGTGTTACTCCACCAGTAATTAAACCTCAAGGAAACTTCTCCACTTGCCATAAAAGACCCATCAGGCTGAGTGTTTTGCACACAAATGTGTTAACAACCTTTTCAAAACCACTATAGGTACTTAGTACATTGATGTGGAAGATAGTGTGTCAGTGGACTTCAGATATCTGAAAACTTTGTCTTAAAAGCCAAAGACGTATTCCTGACAATTATAAATCTGTTCTAAACTTTGTAGACTATCACTTTTCTTCCAGAAAAGAGCATTACTATTTGTATCTGATGATATTCATCCTATGTTCCAGCTGAAATCATTATAGTTTAGGGGACTAAACAAATATTTCTTCAAAGCATCTGACTATATGTCAGTGAGTGAGTAGTGAGGCATATATACTCTGCATAAACTCATTCTCTTTCCTTAATAGTCATGATATACAGCTCCAAGGGTAAATCATGGCTCCTGACATATATTTTCTACAATAGTCTGGTTTCTGTCGCCATATTTTAGCATTTTGCTTCAGTTTTGTAGAATCCAACTTTTTTTTTGTTTTTTTTGAGGAACAAACAGTAACACTTTACTTTTGCTAACATAATTAGCATTCGATTTTGGTTCTCTTTTGTTTCTCTTTTTCTCTTTGTGCTGCCAGCAAGACGAAGCAACACAGACCTTGGAGTTCAACATTTTCTTTGCCTATTGGATTATAAGCAAGACTGGATTTGTCCCTAGAACTTCTAATCAATTATCTGTTTTGATAAACATTTTTAATCTAGCGTTTCTTTCAAAACTGTCCTTACAGAGGACTGCTTATCCTTTATGATATGAGGTAGGAGAGGAGATTTCATGATTTATTATCAGTTTAGTCCATTTTCCATCCTTTAACCCTGGGATGGAAGGCTGGTGGAACCTTTGAATTTACTCCAGATAAAGTCAGGAGTGTTGCATTAATCCATGTAGCTTTACAAAATTTGGCCTCTGCCAGAGTGCCGTTTCTCCATAAAAAATACCTTGTTCTGGTTCTCTCTCTGGCTATTCTGATGTGGATGAAATCATTCCCAATTCCTGTTTTTGCATGAGTGAATGCTTATGCATAGGCATAATCCATGTTCTATTACCTCATCACAATGCCATCTGACCATCTCACGTTCACTAATGAACTCTATCAACACAATAGTTCTGTTTCCAAAGATGAGACATTGACACACAATGAAAGATTAGTCCAAGGCCATGTTGGGAATGTGTCTGCACTGCATACTGCAGGACGGAATGAAGGCACTCAGGATAGTTCTACCATTCTCAGCAGCCTAAATATTCAGCATCATTTGCTTCTGGCCCTATCTGTATTGTTTTAGATACAGAGGTACTTTGTCTATCTTTAGGCTTTTCTGCAAATTTATGGAGTTATTCAGGAATAGCTGCTGCAGAGAAGCTACTCCTTAATAAACCTTTTGGACTAAATTCTGGAACACAAGAAGCTAATTTACTTCAAAACCTGCTAAAATTAGCTTTTTAATCCAGTTTATTTTGCAAGTGCATTTTAACTTTATTAATGAATTTATTCATTTCATTTAATTCTTGAAAAGAATGCATAAAGGCCGGCAAGAAAATAAGTAAATTTATGCAAAGGGAGAAAACATCTGAAAATTATCAAATGTCTGAAGTCTCACTTCCTTTTGAATTATATTTACAGCACATGCTGTATATCCCACTAGTGCATGAAATAATGATGATGTAGGGTCTGAACACTGGTAAATGCTAACAGTGTGAGGCTATACATAGCTCTGCTTATACCAGAATTTCAAATTTCTGGATAGAAATAATAACATGTTGATGGAAGCTTCAGTACACACAGAATCAAAGTCTTGAGAAAGGTTGAAAACTAGCTTTACACTACAGGAAAATTTATGGAACAAATGTGAATACTCATTGGAGATTGAGGTGATCAGATGTTTCCTTTCTGCCTTTTGATAACCTGGACAAGGATACTCAGTCTTTTCAGAATTTTACCACTTTCTATATGTTTCAGAAGTTTCTTCCAAATCTGATTAAAAACAGATCCATTCAATCACAGATATTTTTCAGAATGCAATAGCTAGAATTCTATTGCAGAAGAGACAGCATTGATCTATGAATTTGATTCTGTGTGTTACCTGACACTTACAGATGCCCTTTGACTCATCAATTTGAACACAAATTTCAAAATCAGGAAGTAATTTCTGAAGTTAAAATTCACAATTTTCAGAATTTAAAATTTTGTAATTTACTGTTATGCTCTAAAAAAGATATTTCTAAACAGCTGAAGTGTTGTACCTCAGATGGAAGTAGTGAGTTGGAATAAGTTACCTTCCTTCCCCTGTAATTCACTTGCCTTTTTTTTTTTTTTCTATCATTTTCCCTTGTTTTTAATTTACTTCTCCCAATCAACAGTCTTCATAATTTCAAATACTCATGAAAATTCAGATGGGAGAGTTGCTCAGAACTTCTGAAAATTCAGAGGTTTGGTACCTTGTGTTGAGACAAAAACTCTATAAATTTTGGTCTTCTCTCTCTTTGCCTCTCTTCTAAGTCATGTGTGAAACATGTATGCCTAGATCTTCATCAGGAGCAGTGCCATATAGGAACTGATAGAGAAAGGAAGTAGGAAGACATGTGGCACACTCAGTGCAGGCCATAGTGTGATCTTTGGATAGTCCAAAATACTTAGTATTTTTTAAATGTTTTGAGAGAAAAGGACCTTGTTCTCTGCTGTTATTTTCATGAAGATGCCATGTGCATGCTTGTTTGCATATAATTGGTGTGTAGTGAAAATAACACAGCTGCTGTAAATAGCACAGCTCCACTGACTTCAGGATATAAAACTGCGGATCATTCCATGATATCTGCAGTCTACATCTACATCTCTACAGTTGTGAGTTTGAAATCAGGACAAGAATTGTAAAGAACTGATGTTCTTTAAAATTTTTGCATGAAAGTATTGATGACATTTTTCCCTCTCCACACTGAACTCTGATGCTAAATAAACTCATTAAGGTGACTAAAGGAGAAAAACAAAACAACGTCACCTTGTAATCAAGCTGTTTATCTTCTATCTGCTTCAGTGGAAAGAAATGTGTACATTAGTTGTGTATGAATTTATGCATATTATATAAATATACACACATTAAAAACAGCATCTCCTTTCCTCATTACCACTTATATGTTTTGGCAGGCGCTACAAAACAAACAGGTGGTCTGTTATGAACTGATAGTGTTGTCAAAATCCAAAGAGCTGAGGGAATTCAGACTGAATTTGCATTCAGCTAAACTTAGCATAAATGTTATTGGCACTTATTGCAATGAAACCTGTCAGAGGTGGAAAGATTTGTCACTGAGTCTGGCCAAGTGCAGGAGGTAAGTGAACAGAAATGTTCCTAACCCATTTGTATTTCAGGTTCTTCCCAGTGGAAAGCCACTCTTGTTCTTCCATGTTTGTTTGTAAGGCATTCATAGGTTATGAAATGTAACAGAACATGGCCAGTTCTATCACAACAATGTACAGACATCTGATGGAAAACCACAGCCACCAGTTACCACATGTTATGTCTGGATGCTCTCTCTAGTTCTGTATCCTCCTAAAATTGAATCCCAGATGCTTCAAGGAAAGATGTGTTCCCTGAACGTGTTTACTAGAATGGTTCTGTGCATAGGGAGAAAATTCATTCCTGATTCCACTAGTTTAAGCTGATTCCACTAGTTTAAGCTCAACACATCTAGGTAAGTAGTATCTGTAAAAGTCCCACTTCAATCACCATTTTTCTGTTTCGCCTTATGATGTGTTTAATTTTTTTTTTTCTGAATAAGTGCTGGGGGGAAAATACTAATCTTCATGGTAACTAATCACAGATTTCATGTGTTAATTATATTGTGAGTAAAAGAATTACTCTTTTTGTAATACTTCTTAAAAGCACACACCTTCTTGAGACATCACAGTGCAGTGCAGAGTGCCAACTCCCAACATCACAGGCAGCAGTGTATCACAGACAGTCTGTGCACAGCCTTGTTCATGCCAGTGAAAATGAGGGGATAGAATGGAGTCACTACCTGGAAAAGATTGATTTACATCTTAGCAGGAGAAATTATATATCTCAACCAATAGCCTGGTGAGAACAAAAAACCTGAGATTTTAGACTGATTTCATATACCCCCTTTCTTTAGTAGTGGGCAGGCCTCAGGATTGAAGCTGGGACCTATATTTAATTTTCCTAGAAATCACTATTAAAACACTCTTGATAGCTGACCTTTGAGGAAATCTTGAACCTATTCCTTCATGTGTCATACTACCACAGATTCATCCACAAAGAGTACATTTTTTTACCCTTTCCATAAATTAACATGTTCTTATTCACAGAATATCAGGATCATGGTGGGAGCCTGACTTTCCTTTCTATACACTGAAGAGTTTTGTCAAGAATTAGGAGCTGCATATTTTAACTTTGGACTGCATACTGACATTTTTCAACATATGTTTATGTCTAGCATATCCAGTGTCAGTCTGCAAAACAACATGATGAGTGCTAAATTGCCAAGAAATCCTCTTTTAACTACATATGTATACATGCAACTCTCATATTCATATGAGTGAAGAACTCCACTCAAGACAGCCCTTTAGGAAACCAAGACCTGCATCTTAGATAATTCATTGTTTCAGTTAAAATTTCATTTATCCATACACCACCAAACGAGGTGTTTCAATCTTCATGCACATGATCATTTATTCACAGGGACAGGCCTTGCAACTAATTTCCTGACAGGTTTCACAACAATAAAAATAAAATAAATCTTCTTAAATACAGTCATAAATACTGTTATATAGATGGCTTCACACTTAATCTTATCAGGTTACTAGAATACTGATTTATTAGTAGAGTGGAAAAGTACATTACAAGTTTCAAAAAAAATATTTGCAGATACTGCACTATTAAACATTTCATTTCACTATATCTGTTATACTTTTTTTATCATCTTTTTATTCTTTCCTTAAAATGGTCAGAAGAAAAATCAAAATACAACACAGTTGATGTCTGAATTTTAAATGAAACGAAAAGTGCAGATCTGGTAAAACCTGTAGTACAAAATGTTGGAAAAAATACTGTATTTTGTTTACAGAAAGCTTATGCTTGGTGATGTTTGAAAGTGGCAACCTTTCAAGGAAGAAAAACAAACAAACTAAAAAACCTCCATAGCTTACATAAAGTACTTTCAGGTTACATTTGTTGCTTTCTGGTTTGGCAAACCTTTCTTGTAGGTAATGATAGAAGTGAATCTGGTGACTAATGTTTTTTAGTTTAGCCAGCCAAGAGCTTTCCCAGACTTTGGTCCTGTCCATCTCCTCCTGTAAGACACATAAAAGATGGGGGAGAAATAAAGGAGAAGAGAAAGAGGTCAAATGATGAGGGTTCTAGTTTGTAGGGGATTGGCAGTCTATCCTTTCAGGAGTTAAAGCACAAATACTGTAGCTGCTGAAGTGCCTTTGACCTTTCACTGATAATTGTGTGAGCAAAGAAGTGCTCCACCATAACAGCAGGCGATGGTCTGGCCCAAGAGTCCTTGCAGAGGTGCTCTGCTCTTTGTAACACAGCTCAGAAACACACTGCTATCCCTGTTGCTCTGAAACCCGCTGCAGACAGAACAGTTAGTGTTCACAAATACACTGGCTGGTTTATGAAATGCTCTATGCAACTGTAAACAGTAATTTTGTTCTAACTTGGGGAATGTGTGCGAGGTAGCAATCTCTGGCACAACCCTGTGCAATGAAATCTGAGGAATCATGAAAAGGAAAAGTAGTTCTCCATGTAGAAATGTATATATAGTTCCAAGGCATGATCATCAACAAGGGCATTCTTGGGCCTCAGCTGAACTACAGAGTATCACGTCCTGTTTTTATCAAAAGGAAACATATATTCCTGGGGGTCAAAGGCCCATTTGTTAACCAAATGCCAGTTACATAGAAACACTTAGGGAAAAGAAATTCACATGATCTGGAAAGAAACTGGAAAATATTCATCAGTGTATTGAATCCCAGTGAATTAACCAGCTAGAAAACGGATTCTAGATGGCATGGTTTTTCTCAAAGTTTACCTAAAACTCAGTGTGTGTCTCCAAACCCAGCTGTCTAATCACTGAGGCATTGGGGTTACCTGGCTTAGTTTATACTTGAGGTCAGGGGTGTACACTCAAAATGAGCCTCTTAATCGCCTGCACCATATTTTTGCTTACATTGTGAAAGCCTCCTAATGAACTCAATATGGATTCTTTCAGATGAAACTAAATTGTACGTACAGCCTCACATTGCTGCCACTAATGGGCATTTAGCAGCCAGGGCCAGGCAACAGACAAGCCAAAGTAAACCCCTGAAACACGTTTAACATAGTTATGATGGCTTCAGCTACAGCTTTTCCCCATACAGATCCACTGCACTGCATGACATAGGCTCAGTGAACTTCTCCTTTGTCTGAACAAGTGTGATGACAAAGGGCTGCCGTTCATTTCTAATTCAATGAAAAAAAATTACAAAAAATTACAATTACATGAATATTAAGTGGAGAGAAGCATTTCCATGCCCATCAAGCTTAGGGACAACTTTGTAGCTGGAGGATTAAGACACTCACTTCACCGTAGGTTAAGTGTAAACAGCTGTGTTAGTGTCCTGAATTTTATGGTTCCCACTTTTAAGTAACCAATTGACCACAGACATAACAACAACAGCTACTTGAGTCAGCATTAGGAATGCCACAAAATGCTATGTACCCAAAACCTGGTATTTTAGCTACAGTTAGGACTTAATAACAACAACTGAACAAGGTGCACTTGTCAGTTGCAAGCAAGTCCAGATGGCACTCACAGAGTTTTCTTCTAAGAGGATGAGACAGATCTTGGGACTTCATTTAAAGTACTCAAAGAAATGTGCTGGCATGACTTGTGCTACCTTGTGTTTGCCAGAGGCTGAGTGTACATGTAAACAGTGACTATAAGTCAGCTGATACTCGTTACCTTGTTTACTTGCTTGTATGTCTGTAGGTTTGCAGAGGTATTCAAATTAGACAACTGTGGTTGCAATGTTTTGCTGCCCAGTATCAGTGGTTGCTTTGTTGCAGGAGTCATTAGTAAAAAAGGACAGTTGACACAGGAATCATAAAAGCTAAAGACTAACACAAGCCCTTGCATTTGATACTGGATAAATATACAGCAACTAACTGCATTTTAAGTGTGTGGAGCAGTAAGTCTGATTTGAACTCAAAGCCATTGTCCCATAAGCATTCAGAGTTGGAGAAGGTAAATTTGATGTACAGCAGTCCATTAAATAATCACCCAAAACCCCTTTCCACAGAGAGAGGGTAATTTAAAACCAAGATATTTTTTCTCCACTTCAATTAAGAAGTTGAAGTAGGAAATCAGGTGAAAGACAAAATGGGTTCTTGTGCTGCGGTGCTGAGGTGATGAGTTTGCCCGGCTCACGTTCAGCCCCGATCAGCGGCGAAGGGGCGCTTGAGGAGCCCGGAGCTCCTATCGCGCCTATGGGTCCCGATGAGATCCACGATGCGAGAGCAGAGGAGGGCGGCAGACGCAGGGAGGCGCAGGCAAGGAAAGGAGGACTCAGCCTTCAGGAAGGGTTGGCAGGTTTATTGGAGGAAGGTCGAAGGGGGAGAAAAAGCAGGGTGGAGGGAGAAGGACTGAGCACCGAACTGAGGGCAAGTAACAGCTTATAAGGGAAGGGGGAGGGCCAGGGAGGGGCAACACGACAGCAAATGAGGGTATGAAAAAACTGATACATAGGTTGATGAACGCATGAAACCGACAAATCAGCAAAAAACTGGGGAGGGGTCCCTGCCCCTGCCCAATCACTCGACACCCTGGGGAGAAGGTTCTAGAAGGAAAGGCAGGGCTGCCGAGTGATGGACAAAGGCCAGGGGTGGGGACAACAAGACACATCTGATGGATAGGGGAGGGGAAACATGATAGACAAATAACGATAAGAAATTGGGGATTTCCAGGGAAAGAGGGGGAAACTATTCAGGATGAACCAGACCAAATCAAACAACGTTACATCACACACCACCACAATCTTGTTTCCTCTTGTCTGCCTCCTGAGAAGCAAAGCATGTACTTGATAGAAAATATGGAGGTTCACATTCAATGAGGTAGAACTAGAATGGAAAATTGGGTAAAAAATCCTTTTCTGGCTTGAAAATGCTCTCTAAGCTGGAATCCTCTAACTTGCTGAAAGCATTGTGCTGATGACATCTCATCTGGATTTGGAGACTCTGAGCTGCTACCTTGAACATTCTCCTTTCCTAAGGCAGCCACATGGCATGAAAACACCCTGGAAACCAGGTATATCCTTAGCAGCAGCTGCAAGTGGGACACTGATAAAAGTGAAAATGACCCAATTCTCAGAGCTTGAATTCACTTCCATTCATCTGTGTTACTCATAAAAGTCACTGTATTTGTATGCTAAAAAAAGCAGAAGTGGCAGGAGTGATCATAAAGTTCCATCTCAATCTTCATAAATATTATTGGCTGCTCCACTGAACACTTCTGAATCCCTGTCTTCCTAGACAGTGGTTAGGTTGACTTCATGAGCATGCAGATTTTCTGTTCTTCGTCAACAAAGACCTAAACAACAGCTAGGAAATTGCAGCTTCTCTTCCTGCTGTTAAGAATTATTCTAGAACATGTACAGGCACTCCACAGAGCATTGCTGTCCTGTTAGGTCACCTATTCTGACTAAGATGATTTAGGGATGATTGCAGACAGACATAGGAAAGTTGATTTAGAGGTCAGACTGTGCTGTCAGCAAGAGAGGCCAGAACTGAAATTTGAAAAGCTGAATGTATATTCAGGAATGCCAGACTTCTCTGCCTTTATTATTTTGAAATTTATCATATAGGGACCAGAAGGTGAGCATCATATAAAATGATTGCATAATCTTCCTTTATGTGTGATGTATTTTTGCTCATTTTTGTATGATGAATTTAAGAATCCACGCAAACCCTGACTTTTCTTCTTTTTTCGTTTGTTGTGTGCTGTTTTTGAAGACAGATACTCAAAATCAACATCAGTTATATAAAGATACACACAGACACAAAAGGAAAAGAAAAAAAAAGGGAGAAAAGAACTGGGCAGTGGAGTCTGGAATGTCTTCAACCAAGTTATAAACTTACATTGTTAAGAAGAGCCAAACCACAGTCACTGCTGATTTAAAGCAATACTTCTACTTAGTGATCATCTTCATGAAGCAGAATGCATGGAAAACAAACATCAAGGTTTATAAACAGAAAGTAAATAAATGGTGCCCAGTGTTGGTCAGCACCAACTCATTTATAGACTGCTCCACTCAAACCATCTGCCATTTAAACACAAAAGCACAGAAGAACTTTGAAACTTCAACTTTTATTACAGAGTATGAAAATATCCCAGACAAGCTGAAACTGAACCCCTTGTCTCTGCGTGTGTGTGTGCATACACATGTGCTTTCTTGTTGACATGTATTATTATAGAGATGAGCTTCCTACAGACATTGGCCTCCTCTTTTACACTGGCTATTTTGAGACCTAGAATAAACCAAGCAACATTTGCAGACATCAGTAGTCTGATCCTTACACAGAAGGTCATCTTGAAGCTCTAGTATTCTAAAGAGCACTTGAATTTTGCCAGGTGCATATGAATGTGCCTGACCTTAGCAGTCCACTCTTGCTCTTGTAGATTTTCTTTAGTTCTGAAAGAAATTCCCCAAAGAATTGTCTACAAAACAATTAAAAAAAGCAATCACATTGGGTGACTGTGACCCTGGTAAGAGCAGGCTATTGGGAGGCGTCATTGAGTAGAGCTAATATTTCTCACTGATTCTACATATTTTCCTATATGAAACAGAACAGGGTGCAATTTATTACCAACCCAGTCAAAAACGTATAATATTTCATAGCTCTTATATTCAATTGAACAATATAAGGAAAAAAAAAGTGTACAAGTATTAAAGATACAGTCAGGAAATGTAAATTCCAAACATATTTGAATTTATTTGAGCCTCCTGCAGCAGGCCTTCAATTAGAAATGATAACAAAAATGTCCCTTGACTTCAGAATAGAGTTAGCCAAGCTTCCATACCTAGCAGATTTGATCAAACTATGAATTCTGGAAGATTTTTTAAAATACATTTTTAAAATTACCCTTATGATTTCAAGTTAATAATTTGTGAATAACTAAAATGTGTTTTGTTCCTCATATAATACTTGTATCCAGTTCAAACATTTAGAAGCAAGATCTGTTATGTCAATAATAATATGACATTAGGGTGGTAAAATGGTGTTCTAGAGAGGATTCTTTTTAGAAAAAGAAAGAAATCTTATCACTTAGCTGGTGGTCCTCAGCATTTAATGGCGCAGGTTGTTCTGAATTTTCTGTTTGCGGATAAACTGCTGCTTGGTTCCCTGCAAAGAATGAGCTGGGGAACCCAGTGGAATTCACTGGAGTTTTCTTCCTGCCCATGAACCCAAATATCTACAGAAAACTGAGGCATGTAGAAGGATGGAACATACCCATATCTCAGTCCTGAAAGACACTCTGACTTCACAGGTGCTGTCACAGAGCCCTGGGCTTCTGGATGAGCTGCAAGGTCAAGCTGGGTTTAGGAAGGGTCAGTCTTGCAAGCAATGGATGTTTGGGGAGTTGACATTTCCTTTTTATGATGGCACTTCAGTCTGTAACAGAAAGCCAAGTGCTACTGTCCCACAGAACCTGAGCCACAGAATAATTCCACTGATGTGGAGCTTGTGCCCAAATTAGGAACATCTGCTAGATTCGCCTGAAAAAAGTAGTCATTGTGAATTTGTGTTACTCTCTCCACTGCTGAGTTAGGATTTGATAACATTAAACAAAAACCACACAGAATTCTGCCCTAATTTTGCCTCCAGTGAGGCCCAGTCTTTGTCTGGCAGTTAGAAAACCACAGGAATATTTGACTGCATATTTGTGATACTTGCAGCCTATTAGGGAGATGTTGAAGGTTGCTGACTTGCTGGAACAGGTGAGATCCACCCTGCATATAAGAGATATAACAGCAGCCATAGGGAGAGGAAGGAAGAGAAACTCAGTGTCTGGAACAGATACTGTGGGAAAAAGCCTGTTGAGGCAATTTTCAGTACAGTCACACTGTTATGAATTATTCTTCCTCCTGGTAAAAACAAATTCCAAACACCATGAGTTATCTTACTACAATGAGTGTCACAGTGGAAATTCACCCTATTCTTTTAATATGAACATATCCAGCTGGGAGTGGAGGAAGAAATATAAGCCTAAAAGAAAAGAAAATGCTGTGTTTGTAGTATTTCTACCATAGACTTAAGCTGGAAAATACTGCACATTTCTTAGAAAATGTTGTTTGCATGAAGTCTTTAGCATAATTTCCATAATTCTGAATTCTGATTCATTTGAATATTATCCCAAATCAGGTTTGCAAACCTAGTCAAATATCTCTATAACTATAAATCTGATCGGAGTGCTACACATAGCCCTTAAATATTCATTGCTACAATTCAGTAATTGTGTTACATGAAAGAAAGAAATGGATAGTGGCCAAAATGGTGAGTGGTTATATTCCTACCCAGTAATTAGAAGCAGCATAATAAAATGTGGATTTTTCTGCAAAACCTGACACCAGCTCAGAACTGAAATTTGTTCCAGAAGTGGAATACTGAAAACATTCTCCTTCAAATCAGATTTTCCTTCTTCCCTAGAAAATTTTCCCCTTGCTCTTGTCCTGTAGTTAATCTCACCACTAAGAATATCTGAAAAAAAATGGATTAACATCTTTCCTTCTGTGATACTGAAGCATTGTTCTGGAGCAACAATATGAAGTCTTAATAAACAATCATTCTTATTCAGATCATTGCCTGGAGTTGGTCAGAAGTCATGGAAAGAGGAATTCAAGTTACTGGACTGTGAAATAGCTTGGTGAAAGGAATGTATGCATTTAGAGCCTGGCTCAATAAATACCTCCTAGGGTGGGAAACAAAATCAAATGAAGATCTATTAATCTGTACCACGGCTGAAGACAGCATCATCCCAAATCTCAAATTACTTCTGGCAAGCCATCAGCACAAGAATCCAATCTATGTAGAAAGTGCTAGATAGTCTGGGGACTTCCAAAAGGCATTTGGCCCCCCAAAATGCATACATTATACATCTGGTGTAATGGGAGCATTGAATTACAGATAGTCCAAACCAAACCATACTAAAAAGCTGACAAATTTTTCACAGATTTTTAGGTGAAGTTTCAGATAAAACCCAGAGGTGTATCTTAGATTTTTATTGCTGTACAAATATACAATGCAGTACATAGGTGTGGTCTATTCTTAAACCCATTATGGTTATTTTACTGTACCGTAAATAGCAACAGACACAAATGTTTACAAATGAGACTTTGTTCCCATATCCCTGTCTGTGCCTTGCCAGCTTCCTGGAGGGAAAGTCAGTGATGCAGAACTTTATTCACTAGAAACTTTATGTGCTTATTTGCAAACGAAACCTTTGCATGTGATCTGAAGCTGATGATTTGCCTACAGTATGTTGTCATCCCAACTGTGTTTGTTAACACCAGACTGAACAAATCGGAGGGAGTACAAATGTCAAAAGCTCAATTGAAGATTGAAAACCTGGGTGTGTCTAAAGCATTCACTATTGTTTATCAACAAAGTCACATATTATATAGCATGACATCCTTTGTGCCTATACAGCAAATGAAGATGGAAAGTAAAAAGTAGTAACTTTTATACACAGTGGGCTTACAATCATTGTAGGGCTAATTACTGCTTTATTTTCCTCTGTAGTAAGAGAAGCTTTTGAAAGAGCTTTTCTGATTTATTTGAATG
This sequence comes from Molothrus ater, assembly GCF_012460135.2. Taxonomy (NCBI): domain Eukaryota; kingdom Metazoa; phylum Chordata; class Aves; order Passeriformes; family Icteridae; genus Molothrus; species Molothrus ater. Next base: position 19,204,348 of record NC_050482.2, on the reverse strand, counting down.
CATGTTTTCTACTACTTAAAATTTATATGGTGGGCTCACTCCTTTTTAAGGATTTAAGATTTTCTTCTCTTTCATCCTGTGAAAAGCTGGCAGTATCACATTTCCTGAAGTGTCTTATGGATAAAAACATTAGTTTGCTAAGCCACTTTACATGCCTGCTTCTTTGATTTAATTCCTAGAAATGTTGTACTTCCCTCAAAGTCCGTGTTTAATCCAGATCATGCATTTTACAACTGCTGTTTTTCAGCAATCAAGTGCTCTTGCCATTCTATATTAACATGAACTCTCCTACCAAACACTTCAGAATATCCTTTCTTGGAAACAAACAGCAGTGGAGATGGACTGTCAAAACCAGAGCTCACTTTTTCATGAGAAAAGCCAGATAAAGGACACTGATTCCACTTTGGCATGGAGATCTTGTGGCAGAACTCTTATCAACCTTCCTCCTCTTGCTGGCATGTGCAAACCTCTGGTGATCAAGGCCACATTATACCATTATCTTCACAGTACTTTAATGATGCTGGCAACTGTGTAACTGAGAGCCATTTGTTGCCCTGAAAACTTCTGTCAGTCAAAACTTCTGTCTGTTCTAATTCAGGGTCAGTAGACTGGATCAAGGCACTGGTGACACTCACACATGGATTGCATATAGGACACTTGACTATGGTTAACTACCTCACAAGGGCTCCAGATTTCTTAGTTGAAGGACCTCATCATCTTGCCAACAGAAGACATTGACTACAGCTGGATTTCAGACAGGATCCATGAAGTGCCATGCTTGGAAAAAGTTTAACCCACAGATGGATATATAGCTATGCCAAGAGCTATATGGAAATATAGCTATGCCCAAAAACATCTTCCCTGTTGCTCAGCTGTTGTAAGAGAATTCGTGCAGCACACCACTGCACTGACACAATCATGTTGCTACTGGGACCCTCTGCAGAGAGCTGTACTGTGTCATAAAGATGGGGCAGCTACTTTAAAGCAGCTCAAGTATCTCTCATGAGCTTATTCCTTCTGAGGCGTACAGGTTCCCAGGCTGCAGACACAGTGGATGATCCATGCCACAGTGGCATTTCTGAAGTAAAAGTAATTTAGAACTCTATGGTTAAAGAAAACTCCTGAAAATTATTTTTGAAGTCTGAAATGTGTCAGAAGCTTCTGCTTATATATCTGCACATAGATATACTGTGATTTTGGAAAAACCCTGTGTCTGTTGCCATATTAAGGCCAAAAGTGACAGTGATAAACAAAATATCAGGACCCTACATATTCTGCAGACTTTGAATTTTCTTCCCTTAACAGTCTTTTGCTGAAGCATCATACTGCAGTATAGAAAACAGTATCTAACCAGTAAAAGACATTGTACCAGAGAGAATAGGAAGTAAGGATGAACCTAAGAGAAGCATATCTCCCCAACCCTCCTGATCTGTAACATCCCACATATCAGATCCAACCTAACTAATCCTAACTAGAGGAATGAATTTGATAGATGGGTTCCACAAGAAATGTTTCAGTTTGAGGTATTGTATTACTTAAACTCACAGGTTACATTGCTCTAATGGAGAATTGGAGAGAGAGCATTGACTTCCTTATTTGTTTATACAGTAAGGCAAAGGTTTTGACTTTATCTTTAGACACAGTTGAGTAGCAAAGGATAATTTTAGAAGCCTTCAGAAAAAAAAAAAAAAAGGATAAATACAAAGAGGAAAATATCTGGAAAAACAGGTGGCTGTATCTTAGGAAAAGATTCTCCTCCTGCAGAGAGCCAAAAGAAAAGGGACTCCAAAAGTGTCACCCCACCACCCCTCCAGGAATTACAAAGAATTACAGGACAGCCATCTTGAACATGAAAACACGAAAGCTTGTTTCACCATTCTGCCCTTGCAACTTTTAGATTATTATACTCATATAGACCTGAATCTACATCTTTAGTATTCTCTTCAACTTATTTCTAGTAATATGATTTTATATTATTCCTGTTGCTTGCTCCTTGTTTCCAGGTCACCCTTTCTCTCCCACCTTCAGTAAATTTCCTACTGGCAGAATGATTTTTAGGCCTTGCAGCCTGGAAGAAGTTTCTGAAGGCTTGAAAAGATCGTCCTGCAATTATTCTAGTCAATGAAACTATAGAGACACACGTGGAGAAGTGCTAGATCTGCCTTTATCCTCTTAGCCAAGAAGTTATTTTGTTTAGGCCAGTGTCGCGGTGAGGGAAACTTGGACGCTCAATATGAGTGTTTAGCAAGCTTTGTTTATTGAAGAGAGCAGCAGACTTTTATGCACAACAAGTAATAAGCTCATACATATTCTGCAAGCTAAGCAATCTATTGGCTATTCTACAATATCAGCTCTTCCTCATACCTTAGGGGTTACATCTTTCTTTTCTCATGTCTCTCTCACTACTTGTTATTGTACCACAGCTATGCTCAAGGACACAGTGTTTGCAGGTGCAGGGACCCAGATTAGCTGCATCCTCCCAATTCTTGGTCCAGAACGTGGCCCCTGTCACGTAGCCATTCCTCCACAGGTCAGTCAGATCCTTTAGCAAATTATTACTACACTACATGTCCAAATAAAAGTAAATTTCATCTGAAAGGTCCTTTTTTCAGGACCTACTTTTATCTAGAATTCCTATTTTAAAGCAATTATAATTTAAAGCCTTGAAATGAATGTATCGTTCTTATGAAGCTATTATTCTTAGCATTTTCAGAATGAAAAACATCTGCTATAAGCTCCACTTCTGTACTTGCCTACATTTCAGATTCAGATCAAATCAAAGGCAAGTCTAAGAATGACCTGAAAAACATCTACATGTGGTTTTTGTTTGGATGAAATATGTAAGAAATCGTCCTGAAGCCTACGTTTGCTTCCACTGCTAGAGCCACTGAGTGAAAAAACATAAGGGAGACAAATGGTTGCATAGTTTTTATTTTTTCAGTTTATATATCTACTTACATTAAAGCTAGAGATATATTTAAGTACTGCTATAAGCATTTGACAGGATAAAGCTGTAGTATGAAGAAAAAACTCCTGCATTAATAGAGATCTAGCAAAGCAAGTAAGCCACTGATATCTTGTCAGCATTGGGCTACTGCAGCTGTCCAAACAAAAGCATGACAGCCTCCAGAGCATGCAGGGATTGTATCCAGAGAACATCAGTTTTGTCATTATTATTTTTTCTTACTTGAAATATAGTACACATGAAGGGAAAGTGAAATGGTGAGCAGTAGTAAATGCTGAGTTTAAGCTACTAAACCAGGAATGTCTCCATGTTCCTTTGGTTAGGTTGTTGATCAGACTCCTTTTCCACAGAAAGAAAGGAATTGGCCATATGATGTATTGTGTGCTTATTCCTGTGCAAGAGGGCTTCATACAGTAGATACTGGAAATTACAATCTACTCTAATAGTTCCTTCTTTTCAATCATTAAATCCCTAATTTACTTACCTGATGAAAGTTGGCACAACCCAATTGGGACTTCTGTTTCTTTGCTATTTTTAACTTTTTTTCATGCCATTGGGTTTCCATGCTGATTTACTTTTAGTAATATGCTCTGTGAATAATGGTGATATGATCAGGTTGTTGTGGATGGAATATTTTTGTCTGAGAACTCTGGTGATACCAAATGTCACACAGGTTTGTCTTTTGATCTGCTACAACACAAACAGTACCAAAAGGACTGCACCTGCACAAGCAGAAAGGGAGAGATACATCCTGAACTCTTATTAAATTGACTGAAGTTGATTACAGACTTATGATTTTAATATTGGTGAAGAAAGGATTAAAAAGACCTAGTTTTTTGTGGTGCAAATTGAACAACAAAATTTAAGTCTAATGAAGAATAACTAACCGTCTTCATATTTTCAATAGCCCATTTTCTTTTAGCTCTGGATTTGGCAGTTTTAGCTCACAGAGGTGACAGACATCAAGAGTGTAAACACAACCTTCTATTTGATTAAATGTTTATTGTCTTATGTTTACTCTTGATGTATCAAAGCTAGTCCACTTAGAAAGGTGCATTTGTAACAAAATACCACCACAAGCCAAAGACTGGGTTACACAAAAAAATGTCGGGGAGAGAATATGTTACAGAAGAACATTTTTGGAGAGAGATCAGTTTTGCTGAAGTTGATATCAAACACAACTGATGAAAAAGTAAATAAAAATAAAATACTGTTGATGTATGAACTGTAATATTACTAACATATTATAAAAAAAAATCTTTTAGATGAAAAATCCATACTTAGGTGACTGCTTTGGTCAGAGAAATTATCCATCTGGAACTCAGTCTCTTTTCTACCTTCCTCTAGTGCATCATTTATCAACATGGAAATCCCTCTCTCTTATTACTTATTATTCTAATTTCTACCTTAATAAGACCATCTTCAGTTGTAACCCTGACATTTGGAGCAGTGGATAAAGAAAATTAAAGAATGAAAAGAATCACAGGAGGAGGAAAGTTTACTGCATGTGCTACTAAACATAGAGAAACTAACGTAAGACATCCTTGCAACAATGCAGAAGCATTTTGAAAATAGCTGTCAAATACTTCTCACTCTTTGACCTGGTTTAATTACGTTGTAAATGAGTACTGAATAAAAAGTTTTGGTACTAAGTTTTGAAAGGCATTAATGAAAACCTATCTGCTCTCTTCCAATTGAAGCTCCATTTCCTGCCAGATAAACCATGAAGTGGTAACAGCTTGGGACAACATTTTTGATATGAGAGCTCTCCTAGGAACAAGGCTTTGAGAGAGAGTGAGAACCAGAGACACCCAAAAAAGAGTACACAATGGAATTGATATAATAAAGGACATATTTTGTTAGAAGATTTAAAAAAATATTTAAAAAGAGTTAATATATTACACAAATAAAGCTGATTGATTGCATTTGCAGTGTAGTTAAGCAATTTGAAGAGCGCCAGATCAGTATTCTTGTTCTATAATGGCCATGATAACTCATCATATTTGCTTTCCTACTTGTAATCATATTTTATTTTCTTTACCAGAATTCTACAAGTAATTGCTGGTGGCATATAGACTAAGTCACAGATGTTAGAACAAAAGATAAAACAAGTACACTAAATGTACATTTCACATTTACACCCAACGAAGGTTGTCAGCTGTTTCTTCCTTGCAGCTGCTTAAAGGTCTTACTTACTGTCCTCTCCCACTGCAACAACTATCCGTTGCACAGACTTAGAAATTGTGGAAAATGAATTTCTTTAGTTGCCAATTAATAACAGAGGTGGATAGTGTGAAAACAAAGACACTAAACTATCTTTCTTCCACCATTCCCCTTTTGCCCAAGATCAACTTCAGTTCTTCATTCCCCAACTCCTCTACCTCCTCCCCCCTAAGTGGTGCAGGAAAGGTAGAGAATAGTGATTTATGGTCACAGAATCATAGGATCATAGCATGGTTTGGGTTCAAAGGGACCTTAAAGATCATCTAGGTCCAACATCTCTGCCATGGGCAGGGACACCTTCTACAAGATGAGGTTTCTCAAAGCCCTATCCAACCTGGCCTTGGATACTTCCAGAGATGGGTCATCCACAACTTCTCTGGGCAACCTGTTCCAATGCCTCACCACTATCATAGTGGAGAATTTCTTCCTAACACCTAATATAAAGCTACCCCCTTTCAGCTTAAAACCATTACACCATGTAATCCATAATAGTTGTTAAGACTTGTTATGGTCAATCTATAACATTTAGTCTCTGCTGCTCCTTTCTTCTCACAGGAGTCCTCTCCATGGACTGCAGTTCCTGCAGGGAATATCCTCCTGCTTAGATATGGGGTCCTCCATGGGCTGCAGGGGAATCTCACCTATTGCACATGGAGCATCTCTTCTCTCTCTTACTTTTCTGAGCTTGGTGCTCCCAGGCATGTTTCTCACATATTTTCTCCCCTCACTCTTCTCTGCTGTGCAGAGGCTTGAACTTGTGGCCTGGATGGGGCAGTCCCAGCCTCTCATCATAGAGGCAACTCCTGCCTGAGGACTGGGAGAATAAAGTCTGTAGTTGTTGTTTAAGGTTTTATATATGTTATATGTATGCTTTATATAAATATATCATATGCTTTACTTTGTCCCTTAAATGGTCAACTGAATAGATACTCTGGGAAAAAAAATGGAACTGAATTCTTTGTGGCTGCTACAATTATGAATGGTGCCACATTTTAAATGGTAACAGGCACACACTAAAAGAAATAAGAATAACAGAGGAATGGAAAGAAATAATGAAAAGCTGTGTATCCTTCAGACCATTATGTCCATAAGGAGAGTCATAACTTGTGTTTTTATCAACTCATCCAGAACAGAGAAACAGAGAATCATTAAGGTAGGAAAAGATCTCCAAAGTCATTGAGTCTGAACTCTGACCAAACACCCACCACCATATCCACCAAACCACATGTATACAGAAAAGAGCAGGTTTTGATATGATTCACATATTTTATTAGACTACTTGAATTCTTCATTTTCATTCATAGACTAGATTCAAAGACATGGTTGTCTAGACTGCATAAAAGACCACAAACTATGTAAGCAAACAGTAGATGAAACTACTGCCTCATTCCTGCCTGAGGCATTCCCATTCTCCAGATGCCCTGACCAACATCCTTCTGGGTGTTTGAGAAAGTACTCAGAGCTAACTTTTACCACCCATAAAACCTCCACAGGGCTGAAATGGCAGATGATAGGCAAAAGAAGGCAAACTATGTGCCATATTGTATCTATCTCAGCCCAGTCTACAAATCAAGTAGAAGCAAACTGAGATCTGTACTAAAAGGCAAATCTTCTTCCCCTGAGAGTAAATGTACATCCAGTTATCTGAATGCAAAACTTAAAAAGCAGTGTAAGTGCAGCCAGGAAACCATTTTGAGTCTGGTCTGAATGCTCTAGTAATGGGTAGAGACTGAAGACATATTTTCCACAAACCACGTTGTTTACATGTCAGATGAACATCTGGCTGATGCTTGATGACCGTGAAGAAGAACTCACTTCAGAGGAGGAAGGCAACTGTGAGAATAATATTTAAGATGCATGGCTGCTTCATTTTTATATTTTCACTGCTTGGTCACATAAATGTAGCTCCAGTGAGGAAGTGGTTGTCATTTAGTCAAAAAAAAGCTGGAGCTACTGCATGACATAAGAAGGATTCAGACATCTGAAAATGCTGAAACAGTTTTATCTTCTTTCTTTCCAAGGCAGCTGAAACAGATATTCCTGAGACAACACTGCGAGAGAGAAAACAAAGCTATTGCAATAATCTGAGCTACACTATGCACATTAGGCACATAGTCTACCACTGCAATGCTGATTATGCTGATATATGACAGAAGGATCATCAGTACAGGCACAGGACAACTCACCTCTGCTGTGTGCTTAAGCCAGGGTCAATTTTAGCAGTAGCCCAAACATTTTCATTGCTTGTCAAATTTAGTTGTACAAATCTGGTGTTTCTGCTGCTGGTAGAACATAATAGACTGTATTACCTATAACACAGCTTTTGAAATGCTGCTTCATCAACTTCAAGTGCATTTCTGTTAATTGTGAAACCATTTATTCTTGTTTGGGAACCCATGTACATGAGCAACACTAATAAAAAGAAAAGAAGAAAATAATTTCCACAGAAAAATATACTAGCAAAATTAAAATAATGTCTTGAAACAAACCAGAGTTTTTATCAATCAACTATCTTTCTCATTTTTCTTTCAGTTGCACACTGGCTCGAAATTATTTTGCTTTAAATTGCTCACAGCCATCTGCACTTTGTTCTTTTACAGAGGCACTGTCACCTGGGTTGAGGGGCTCTGCTGTGCCCTGTGGTGAGGTGGTTGGATCTGGCTGGAATCTCTGGCCTCCCCTCCCAGAGCCCACAGCCTCTGCCTGCCACTGACACCCAGCATGATGAGGGGACACCAAAGGGACAGAAGGCAGCTCCTGCCTGTCTCGTGCTCCCCACTGTTTTCTGCAATCATGAGAACAGCTCACCTGTGAAGAGTGGGCATTGCCACATAAACAAGGATGAATTTCTGAAATACAGATACCCCCATAATACAATCTCATGGTTATTACAGTCTCTCCATGAAAGCACTATCTCTTATTTTACACTTTGGGTAAGATTTTAAACATATATGGCTGCATTTTATGACACCCTTCTCTCAAAAGTTGGTAGTATTGATGAGCAGCTCACAACAGCTCCAAACATCTGAAAGCACCTTCTTTGATGACAACATATTAATGAGATGATTTAATATGACAGATTGGGAACATCTTATCTGACTGATAAAAGACAGATTACATCTGCTTCAGACTATTTCTACTGAGAATGTTAAGATGAGATTTTATACAAGCCCATATATGAAAAATCATTTACTTGAATGTTCTAATGGAAAGTGAGCATGAGAGATCAATTACCCCTGGTAACAGTCTTTGAAGAATCTCCATCAACCCCTTCTTTCCATTGTTCTAAATAATTGTGTATTTTCTTAGAAGTTATGTATATAACTATCAAGTCACAGTGTATTACAGTAGCATCTCAATATTTAGAGATGTATTAAAAAAATAAAGACTTGAAGAATTTTTGAGAGATTAATATTTTCTTTCCTTCTAAATGCTCACAGAATATTCAATAATGTTTATTGCAGAAAACAATCAAAATAATTCTTCTTGTTTAACACAAAGCATAATAACCTTCAATAAATAACCTAGATAAAATAATACAGCATTCAAAATATGGGTTGGTATTTGAGTTGAAATTCCAGGACTTTGCTCTTTAAAACTCAGGAAGAAACTTCTCTTGGAGCTGCTGGGTCCTCAGTTTTCTGGCTTCCCTGACCTTTTCAAACTTTGTCTTGCTCCTCCATTTGGGAAAGCATTTAAGCACTTCATTTGTGTTTCATTTTGGATAATTTTTAAACTGTAAAAGTCACCAGATCTAAAACAAATACAAGATAGAGTACTGAAGTATTCTATGGAAACCTGATCAGCATAATTCTTACACAAAAAGGGGGAAAGTACAGAGAACCTGGACTTTCCCCTCTTTAAATCTTGACACCATCAGTGTTGGAAATCACTGGATGACACTCTCTGCCACATGTATGTCAGCCTCCACCTTGCAAGCAGCATGGCTACAGAACTCAATGATTGTAGCTGAAGACTGCTTTGGAAATTGTCCTTTCACCAACACCCAGAAGGTTTCCTTAAGCAATGAAAGGGAATAAAGGTTTCAGGAATTATTTTATGTTTATAGCAAAGACACAAAGAGGATATTTTAACTACTTTCTAAAGGAGAGCTAAATTACAGAAACAAGCCCATTAGAGTCACAAATTAGAAAGATAATTTTCTTGCCAGCCTCTTTCTCTTCTATCATTTTCTGTCTCATTTATTCCAATTCTTCTATAAACAGCAGTCTTGAGAAATCTTGAGAAATGCTCAGAGACAGGAATTTTTTCACTTGTCCCCAAAAGAATGAGTATCCTTCCTGTTTCTTCCTGTGTCATACCACCCCTCCCCATTCCCCTGGAAGACATCTGTCTTTTGAACTCAGCTGAAGGTGAGACCAGCTTGTCTATTAGGAGGGAAGGATAAAAATATTGGATATTTTTTTCACAGACTTCATGACTGGGTATTTAGTAAAGTTACAAAAACATCACTAGGGAAAAGTGGCGAGTGTGTTGGGGAGAGCAACCTCTGGAAAAAGCACAATTACAGAGTCCAAAATGAGTGGGGAAATATGTATCACAACACTTATGGAAATATGTACCCTAAAGAAATAATAGAAAACTTTGAGGGATGGGATTTCTTTCTACTTATTCTAGACAATTGTACTGGCATTCTGGATTTCTGTCCTGTTCACACATGGGTGTGAAAGGAAATGCAGATTTCTCTCAAACTCAGACTGTTTGGATGTATTGATTGGAAAGCTCAGTCTCCAAACCAAGCACACAGGGTGGTGTTGTTCCTTACACCCCCAGCCTTCCTGTCAGCAATCCTGCAGACTCCCTGCTGGCCATCTCTTTGAGTGACTCATGGCATGCTAACAGCTCTCCACGTCCTTCCAGTCTGGCTTTAGGGTGTCAGCAAGCATTTTGTGCATTCTCTAGGCAAGCTGTGAAACCTGTTTTGAAGAACCAGTCAAAAGAGCATTGAAATACAATTGATTACCACAACTGGCAATCAGTAACAGCACAGGGACCTCAGCAAAGCTTCAGACAATGGCAAAACAGTTGTATCTGCAAGGCTAAGGGTTCAGAAAGCAGCTGTACCCAAAAGCACAGTTCATAACTAGGAGAAAAAGGAGGCTCTTCTACCCTCGTACCCTTCTGCAAGCTTCTGCTGCTAACATGAACTCACCTGATCCAAGCTGTGACTGAGTAACAGGCAGGGAGACAGGAACTGGCACCATGTAAGAGCACAAACTGGCTGAAAGGAAAGAACATGTGACTGAAAGCAGAGGCAGTGAAATGGAAGTGCAGTGGAGGATGAGGATGGAGTGAAAGGATGGAGAATATGGGAAGTGAATGTCTGCTGACATTTAATAGTTCAGCACAGGTATAATATGATTCCTACAGTATGTTGCACTGCATCTTAGGTACATTAATTCCAGAACCTGTGGCAGTTTTAGACCACAGGTATGATCTGAAGCCCAGACATTTATCAATATTCAAAAATATTTCCTTTATTAATTTATTTTGCACATAAAATTTAAAAGTGAACAGAATCACTTTTATATTTTTTCACATCTTTCTACAAACATTTTTCTGTCCATGCCTGCTAAATTTGGGATTTTTTTTGCAGTACACAGTGGTAAATGTAAATTTCATCTGGTGCTTGTTTTCTTGATAGCTACCTCCTCCCTAAGCTATCAGACAGTTTGACTTGGGACACCATCAGAGGCCAAGGCCATCTACCCTCTTAAACTAGAGTTCAATTCTGCCTTACCTATGACTTGATATCTGCAAAGAAACCAGATAAATAAATTTTTGGGGCTGGCAAAAAAAACCTGCGTATTGAACATTCCCTGTTTTCCTTCTCCCTAGCTCATATCTGCATTGCTTGTTTCTCTTCATCTTCCTTCTAATATCTCCCCTTCTTTACATTTACATGCATTCAACATACAGAAACATTGGCATAAAATAAAATTTGCTTAGTTCCCAGCTTTTTTTTCAACCTATCTTCAACCTACATTAATACAAATATAAACTTGATTTTTCCCTGTTGGGCCTTTGTAATCTTTTGATTTTGTTGCTTGTAGGAGAAGCAACCATTTCTGTGTACAGGAAAGCTAATGAAAGCATGAAATATTCATACTGCATCCCTAATTGTATAATAAAGTGGAACATGTGCTGTTATAGTTGAAAACCTCCAGTCTAATTAGCAGTAGCCTAATAAATGCTTAAGTGAAACATAAAATGTTTAGTGCTACTCAACTAAATCTCTTTCCTCATTCAGTTGTATTTAAAATGACAGTAATAAGATAATTTAAAATAATACAGAACATATGTGCAAATATATATTCTTATTGTAAATATCTAAATATTAACTAAGAAGTTCCTTCAGGGTTTCATAATCAAAAATTGGCTTGTCCCATTATTACTTCTACTATAAATTTGTGGCTTTTTATTTTTCTTTACTTTTTTTTAAGTGTTCCTGTTTAATTTATCATCATCTAGTATAATTTTATGTATTGGGGAAACATAATATACAGTTGGAAAAGTCTATTTCAACTTTTCATTTACTCTGGAGCCCTGGAAAAATAATCTCAAATTTATCCTTTAAATCTAATGAAACAAAACATTTTTGAATAAAGAAATCTGAAACAACATGGTCTTCTCCTTTTCTTTTTCAAAAATCTCTGCTAAAAAAATCATTAGCTGGTTTCCAGGAAATATTTCCTCTGTAATAGGTAGGAAGACAAGGAGCAAAGTGACAGTTTCTGTGGAAAAGCCAGCAGTCCAAAACTAAAAAAATGCTTATCTGTTTTCTCAAAGGTTACACATAGTTTCAGATGAAGAAAAACATTTTGCACTATGCAAAGATGCTTCTTTTAAATTGATGCACATTTAAATATCATAAATAGAAAGTTTGTTTGTCTATCCAAAATACCTTCAAACAAAATAAATAGAATACATTTATTCCCCCATTGACTAACGTAACCACTACTGGAGCAACAATGGATAAAAATGTTCCCCTTGGCCAGGGCTTTCTACAAGTGTCTATTACATTGATTATTTTCTCTTTCTCAGAATTTCCTGATATCAACCCCTGAGACACAATTTCAAACAAAATTAATCTGATGTAACAGAGAATAATATTATTTTTTCTCATTGCAATGGTTCAGTGTAAGTGCTTCATGTATATATAAGCTAATTGCCTCCTTTTCTTGTTATTAAAACCAACAATAATGTTGATATTATGACATGATAAAGGTAGTGTTTTATTTTCTGTCATTATGGGGACCATTTTTTGCTACATTGTAAGGCTTTATGTGCGATTGTAACAAGTTAAATATTAGCACCCTTTGGCAGTGTTGGTGTTCCCCTTTCGTATTTATGCAATCAGAGTAAGTTAGATTGACATTTAATATTGTCAATTTACTGACATTTCTTTCTAATTTTTTTCCCTTTTTCATGCACTGTGGACAAGTGTACCTCATTGTTGAATTATTTATTCAAAATCAGGAGTTGTTTGACATCGAAACAGTGTGCCACTTTATCTAAGTGAACAGAAAACAGATTGATGAGGAAGTACATTTATGTAATGAACATCTAATCTATATCTTTGTGAAATACTTCAGGATTATTTTATCTAAAAATCACAGCGGGCATGACACAATTTTTTTTTTCTTTAAGATGTGGGTTAAATTATGTGTCACTTGCAGATTATACTGAAAAAAAATTGACTTTTCTCTCTCTCTAGAATATTCTCAAGGTGCTTTCCCTCCTTCCTCTTCATAACACAGAATGTAGACACCTATTTGATTTGAAGCTTTATGTACCATAGGTAGCACTGAATTCCACTACAGGATAAAGTACTGAATTCAGTACTCACAAAATCCTCTAGGGGACAATTGCTTTATATTAAGAGAGGTCATGTTTTGCTGAAGTGCCTTTTCAGTTATTTTTAGAATCAATAACAATTTTTAGGTATTTCTACTCTGTTTAGTATTAATTTTTGTACATGTCCCAATTTTGATGTCCCATAACAAGTAAAAAAAAATTAATAAAAGAATCTACCACACAATAATCAAGTTGGATCCACTAGGACAGTTCTTCTGACAGCCAAAACTAATATTCCTGTTGCAATTCAAATTAATACCAACTTCAGTGGCAGGTATAATCAGATTAATAGTTCATGAATGAACAATATGACAAAGGGTCTTAGATCTTTAATTGTTTAAAGAATTCCCAGTCCATTTGAAGCTAACGTTCACTGCAGAGTGGCAGGAAGAAGATTACAAAACAGACAGTATTAGCATGTATTTAAAATGTAGCCAGGAATTTACTGTATACTTCTCTAAGTCCTATGTGCAGACCAGTCCATGGGTCTGTCAGAAGCCAGGAAAACCTCCCAGGTTTGTGTTGTCACCAAACTTGCTGAGGAGGCACTCCAACCTTTCATCCAAGCTATTGGTGAATGATTTCATATTCTGCCCAGTGTTGAACTCTGGGGGACACCACCAGTGACAGCCCTGGCAGACCCTGTGCCACTGACTACAGTCCTCTGGGAGCTGCTGCTCAGCCAGTTCTTTAAGCCCCGAATGCTTCGGGGTGTGTCCTGCCTGGCTTCGTCTGGCCTCGCTGCTGGACCAAAGGCGGCAGCTGTGGCGTTTTTCACCCCAGAGATGCCTTTGGCTGGCTGGGTGCTGCAGCTGGGCGCTCAGAACAAGTCCAGGCAAAATAGGAACTCAGTTTACCTTTGGTGGAAAAGGTTCAGGCAACGGTGAAGAGAAAAGGAGCGGGTTCTGCCGTGTAGCTTAGATCCAGAGTTTATTGTAGCATGGTAGACCTCTGAATGTGGTATCAGCTCCAGCCAGACAGGCAGAGACCGAACCATGGCAGAGACCCGGCAGAGACCCCGACTGCATGGTCTCGTGTCCTTTTTAAGCCCCAGGGACAAGGGGAGGGGAGGGACAGGTGAGGGCCAACCAGGTGTGAGCAGGGGAAGGGTCAGGGGATGTGGACGCTGGGACAAACCAATGAGCCCAGGCCTGGGGGGGGGCATCTGCCAATCACACGACGCCTTGCTGGAAGGTGCCAGGCAGGAGGGCAAAGGGGCAGGGGGAAAGGTTGGCATCCTTGAGGGGGTTGGGATAGGTGAGACAGGAAATGGCGACACACTGCAACAAGTTCTCAATCCATCTCACTGTCCACTCACCCAGTCCACACCTCCTGACTCTGTGTGTGGGGATGTGGGATTTGCTTTCTTCCAGTCACCTCTCCTAATCGCCACAACCGCTCAAAGACCCCTGGGAGTGACCTTGCTATGGTGTCCACCAGCTCTCCTAGCGTTCACGGGTGCATCAGGGCCCATGGACTTGTGGATGCCAAGTTTGCTCAGGTATTCCCTAATTCAAACCTCCATGAACAAGGGAAAATCTTCATTTCAACATTCCTTCACCCTGGCTTCCTGAGTCAGAGATTTCTGAGAGCTGGTTTTGTTACTGTGCAGCCATTCAGAGTGACCTCAACAGGTTGGAGAGATGGACTTCTGCTTTTCTTTGTTCTAAAGTTCATCTGTTTTTCTAAAATTTACTTGTTTTTAAGTATCTCCCAGCTTTTTGTCATGAGTAGCATACTCTTACTCTTGAATTGAAGAATTGACATCTACAATCACATGGCACTCCACGTCTATAAATACATGCAGGTACATATGCCCCAAACCTGTTATCACACCACATTGTTTTGGAAAAAGACCTATCTAGAAACTGATTCCTTCAGGAAACTGTCTCCTTTTCATTATTCACTTCAGGAAGATGTATGCTTTTCTCATCAATCTAACTGTCTTTGCTTTATCCAAAAGGATTCAGTGAGATTGCAACTCACACTGTTTCAGTTAACATGTCACTGTTTGATCCTTCCCTTCACAGTGGTAGCTTTTGCAATTAGTCTAGCAGTGCCTAAAGAAGCACTTAAGTAGAGAATAATCACAGCCAGATCTTCTATCTAGCAATGTTCTACTTATCAGTGCAAATTTTGCAGCAAAATGAAACACATATAATTTAAATGATAGTTATAATTTGTTAATCCCAAATAAATCCATTTTTCTAAGAATGAATCAGTAAAATACAGCGAGGCTCTGTATTTTCATGTGACATTTGCCCAGCCACAATTTTTTTTTAAGAAAAATTTCTAAATACCTGATAAACATCTAACATGAGCTTAGCATGTGGTTAATAAATTATTATTTTAAAGATATGACTACAGTATTTGACAAATAACTTTATCATTTGTAGTCACAGACAGCAAGTGAATATAATACATTTTACTATGGTGTTCATAATCATCCATGGCACATACCATATACACCTGTAACACACTTGAATCTTTTGTTAATAATTAATGAATCCTAAATAAATTATGTATACATTTACCTTCAGTGTAAGGTACAACCCTGAGGCTGATGATAACCATGAAGAATCGAGTATGAATTCTTCAACAAATTCTCCTCTATTAATCCAAATTTTCTATTAAGAAAAGGTTATTTAATTGCAAGTTAGGTAAAACAATTGTAAGCCTTTATTATTACAACAATGTCTCCTTCAGGACTTGAAGATAATGATGATAGTCCCATTTGCAGCCAGCTGCTTCCCTGAGGTTGCTGTGGTAGAAAATGTGCTTCTTTATGCAAGTGAACATTTATGTGCAACAATAGCAGTCTGGAATTGCTATATTGAGCTTAAATGACTCTGAATATCAAAGTTTAGGAATCACAGTTGCATATTTTTCTCATTTATCCAGTAAAAGCATAGGGAATCAGATTATTATGATTGAAGACACTTCATTAAAAAAGGCTTTAAGGTTCTTTAACAAAGTTCTATGTTTCTTGTTAAAAAATAAATTATGTGTACCTTAAAGAGTTTATTTCCTTCCTTCTGTGAGTGGTATCACCTGCCTTGCTGAACTGACTGTCCTGCAGACTCAGTTTCTGATGCCTGATTTTTCAGGTTCACCTGCCACCCCACACAACTGATCCATTTTAAGAAATGAGGCAGCTTGGTGTCACCTGCTTCATATTAAACTAGGATTCAGAATCTTGTCTCTTTTCCAACAAATGCCAACTTAGAACTCATTTTTCCCAACATTCTTGTGTACCTAAATTACAAAAACTTTCTCTGGTTCTTTTTACACACCATCCTATATCAGGAAAGAATAATGGTATTCATCCAGAATCACCCTCAAGGCTTTTACCATGGTGATGGAAACCAGCTGTTCGACTCCTAAAGTCTCTGGAGGCAAGCATACTTATTTATTTAAAAGGTATCTAGATTGCAGAAGAGTCAGAAAGGCTGTTATAGCTGATCAAATAAAGCAAAAATGATTTGTTGAATAATTTATTTGGCAAATATGGACAAAATCTGGCCAATACATTGTTCATCAAATAGTGCTTGCACAACTAAATTGAAAAAAACAACCCTTAACAGCCATATGCCAACATACATAAAAATCTCTTTCTGGGTTACACTGAAAAGAATTTAAAAGAATTTCTGTGAAGGGACCAAGGGACAAGTTCACATAATTAGGCATTTCAGTTTATCAGTTCTGTAATAAAATTCTCTCTCAAAACCTTTAGGTAGGGAGAGTCCATAAATATCCTATCTGTCACCACTATACCCCTAAATCACTAGCAGCCCTCCACATTTTTCCAGAATTAATTTATTTTTATCTGATCTAACCAGTTTTGTATACATTTCTCATTTAGGATCCTCAGACAAGGTTTCCCATGCTTGTTCATGTTGAGGACCCTGTTCTTAGGACATAATTATGAATTCCTCTAGGGACAGAGTCCAAATATCTTGAGGCCCTTTGCTTTTATTCAAAGCTCAAGGGAAAGAAATGTGACCTCACTTACACAAGAACTCATGGCTTAAGGGTACAGGAAAGAGAATTGTTTTTCTTTCTAGAGAATTAAAGCACTTATATCCTAGTTCCCAGGAGAGGGTTCTTAACTACTCTTGACTTTGCCAGATTGAGAATGAAACAAATGACAGCAAAACAACACAATCATTAGAATCCCTCCTTAGTCTTAGTTTTTGTCATTATGCATAGCCTGAAAAGCTGCCCTATGAAAGTTCAGACAAGGCCAGGTGATGTGATCTGAGGAAGAAGCAAAAAGCAGTGTGACATGATGTAGAAATGCAAGCAGCAGCCACTTATGCTTACATCTCTCTCTTCTTCTTTCCTTCACCACTGTTATCCTCCATCAGAAGTAAATCTGTGACTGGTTAAGGTTACTTCTTTGCCAAAACACGTAAAACCAGCCTAGTTTTTCACTGTGGTGAAACTACATAGTTTCAGTTGACAATTCATCTGGAAAGCTTAAAGTTGCAGCTGAAAAACCTGTATGCACAATGTTTGTTAACAGTGTGCTAGATGTCTCAGGTATCTGATGGAGGGAACATTAAAAGCCATGAGTTTTTGTCATCCATTAATAAAATGTTAATCTTGTTTTTAAATTTCATTGCTTCAGGTAGGGATAGCTGTTCTCTCTTGGCTGGGACATGAGGGACACTTTGAAAATCACAAGACAAACTTAAGTTTCCTTCTGTGGTTCATGTGGCTTTTTCTGGGGAGCACTTTGTAAAACATAATCTTGCCTTCGATTACTTTAGGCAATACATATGGAAGTTTCTGGCAACACTGCACCTTTTTATGTTCTCTGATTCCTTGATCTTTGGTAAGTAAAAAGTTTTTCTGTAGTTGAGGTACAAAACTATGTAGTTAAGACCAGGAAAACAAGATGAATTCATAAACTGTCTATCTTCTACATCAATCTTATTTTGAAAGAGTGATTGTCTTTTGTTTCAAACAGTATGCCACCAGTTAAATTTCTTCTCTTTTTCCATGGGTTGAGATACAGGTACAACAACTTCACAGGGCTTTTTCAAGACCTATGTAGTGTAAATTGTTGCATGTAAAAAGAATTCAGATTAATATCTCAGAATATTTAAAGGAATAAGTGACATAGTGAGTTACATTATGTCAGGGCTCTTTTACTACAAGCAGTGTGTGAAAGAGAGGAAGAAGCCCAGGAGCTGCCTACCTTACAGCAAACATCTGTACAGTCATCAGGAGGGAGAGCTTGCCATACTTATAGACACATCTGGTAGCAGACTTTCTTATAAAGGAATATATATCAGGCAATGACAGATCACTTGCTGAAAGTAACCTCCTGAGCAATGTTTGGCTTCTCAACAGCTGTGTTTAGTTGAGGATTCCAGCTGAAGATAGCAACATTTGCAGACACTAGAGGCTGAAAGCTGGGATTAAATGATTAATAACCTTCTTTTATTACTCAGCTAGATGATTCATATTAATTGCACTGAAGCAGATTTGCATACAGTCTAGATTTACGTAATGATTTGATATACGTATATTAAGTATTTACTTTAAGGGAGGATTGCAGGAAGTGTAGATGTGTATTCTCTCTTTTCTTTACCTCTGCCCATCATATTCCATCCAGCTTTCCACACACATACTGTATTTTTCAGTCCAATTTCCTCTCTTTCTAAGCTAGTATAAATGCTTAGAAAATATTCGCTTCCAAAATAAGATCCCAGAAGCTCTAGCATCTGTTGCATTTCTAGTAACCATTCACTTTGATAGCTAATGTGACATAGATCAAGGGAAAGAGAAAGGCAGAAAAGGAATAAGGTAAATTTTAAATTTTCAGTAATTAATCCAGTGAATTTGTTTGAATAAAATATTTGCATTTCTTTAATTTTGCTGCAAACTCCTAGAACCATGCGTGACATATTAAAACATGGAAGGACAGCTACACAGAATGAAATGTATATAAGCATTTGAAAAGACCCTATAACTCAGTCAAAACATACAAACAAACAAACACAAAAACAGAGAAGAACACTCAGACTAACAAAAACTCACAAAGACACTATTAAAGAAACACCAGAATAAAAATCCTTGTCCTACTCTGCCTTTAGCCAGAGAGCTTTCTGCTCTGGACTCAATACTGAAGATAATCCTATTATTTTGAGCACTGGTAAAAGCAGGGTGATTCGGTTTTTTTTTTTGTTTGTTTGTTTGTTTGTTTTTGGTTGGTTGGTTGGTTTTGGAGGGGTTTTTTTGGTTGGTTGGTTGGTTGGTTGGTTGGTTTGGGGGGGGAGGTTTGTTGTTGTTTTTGGGGTTTTTTTTTATTTATGTTTAGTGAAAAGAGTCATGTGCTTAATTGCTATTCATAGTTGAGGTTCTTGCTATTTAGAATCAGGTGCTTTGTCCACAGAAGAAATAATTGCATTTCAAATACCTGCTCACACCAGTTAGACTACAAGCACTTCTTCACCTTGCAGTCTTGCAGGCTTTTTGATGTGAGACTACTACTCTGATGTACCAAAACTGAGTCCCAGATAAAGGTTCTCCTGTGGTTTTGCTCTGTCTGGTATAATTTTTCCCCTAGGAAAAAAAAAGTCTGACTAGCCTTTATCTGTGTCTGCATGGAAAATTGCAGGTAGTTGAAAAACAGTCAATGTGATGAAGGCCATCACAGCATCAACGTACTGCTCGTCCTGAAATAACATACCCTGAGAAGAGCCAGAAATACCTGCTTGTGTTGCTGCAGTAAAAGAGCCACATGATTTCTGGATTGATGTCACATTGCTCAGGTACTGTTGGCTCAGAGGTTGCATGAAATCTGTCTGCCTGCAATGTCCCATGCAGATGTGCATTTTGATTGACTTTTTCCTTACGCTAACTTCGGTGCAATTTCCTCAATCACAGGCTTGTTACCTTTTGTTTCTAATTCCTCTAAAATCTGATTATAGTGCCAGCTCTTCTGCCACACCAGAGAAGTCTACTAGTGTTTTATCACTTTTAATTCCAACCTAAGTATTATTAAAGAAATGCAGTACATTTTAGTTGTGGCATTCCTCATGTGGCATATGTAGACTCCATATGTATTTTTAAAATGGTTTGTTTTGACTGAAATATGTGTGTTCACATGACTATCACATACCTATAAAGCACAGCTCTTAAGCATGCTTACATCTCGCCATCTTTGCTCAGCCACCAGTGCAAACTGTGGAAGTGATTCAGGACATGGGTTTAGAAGCTGCCTCTTTCAGACTCCTCATACCCAGCAAGACAACTTCAAATGGAGTTCTCTTTATTCAGTAACTGAAGCACTCCCACATTATTCATTCCCTTGGGGTTTAGGTTCTGTTTACAGATTTCCAAAATTCTCTTTTTCCTTGACCACTGCCATGTCTCTCAGCAGACATGTACATGCAATGCATTGAATAAAATGGAAGGTCTCTTTAAGCCATGATATGTCACATTTTGGTTTCAGTCTGTTTAATTTAATGGTCTTGTACCAGAGAAGAAATTTTAAAAAATCTGCATCTATTACTGAATATCTTAACAAGTTATGTGAGTTATCTTTTAATTATGCTAAGTGCTGTCTGTAAGTTTATGCAATGTGATCTAGTTTATAATGATATAAGTACTCTTCTTTTAGATTTAGTATTCATTAACAAAATCTGTAACAAAAAGAAGCATCAAGATATTTCAAAATAGCAAAATCAAATCAATGACAGTTTAGAGACTTTGCTTGTGTTAATATATGTAGTACTTTATTTCAAGTTATTAAATATTTGGGGACATGAAAGTGTTTGGACCCCATAACTTCTCCTGTAAATAGGAGATGAATGTAAAGTCATTAATTTTACAATTCATTTATACATACAACATAAGCAGTTCTCTGCTAAATCAAACATCCTGATTTAAAAAAAAAAAAAGTATCTTATGTTTACTCAGGTATTAATGTTACAGATTCTGCCAGAGGAGAAAGTTCAAAAGTCAAGTTGCCATCAAGCACTTCCATACCTTTATCTGTAGCTATAGAGAAGAATGTGACAGGGTTCCAGACTGTGCTACTCCTGTGTACCTTATTCTGAGTCTGACTGACACAAAAGTTGCCTGTTAGAATGTGTGGTCTGGCCTGCCTTTCCTTTCTTTAAAAACCAAAGAATTAGTATTAGAATTGCCTTCTTTCCAGGTCTTCCCCTGATGTGGAACTGACCTGTTATTTGCTGTTGCAACATATATACCATCTGTGTTTCCATTTCCTTCCTGACAATTTATGTATGAGTTTGGAATTCCTAATGCATTTCTTACCGCAGACACTGATTTCTACCATTCTAGTTTTAATGTTTGTACAGGAATATTTGCAAGGCAATTTTTTATATTAGGAATTAAAGCATTAACAGATTTAATTGCTGGAGCTACATCTGTAGGTTGGAGTCTTTGTTTCTGGAAAACTGATGTTTTAATAGGTTGGCACTATTGTTATGACTAAGGACTAAGAGCTTAAGCAACACTTAGTAATTTATTAAGTAGATATAATTGGAAACAGCACTAAAGATGAGCAATTATTCTTTAAATTTGTACTAAAATATTTTCAAGTCTTACACTTAGTTCATAGTTTTACAATAACCCACAGTTTCCCATGTGACAGTAGAAGGTTGATCTTCTGAAGTTTGCATATTTGGTTTTTACCAGTAGACAATGTAAATGTAAACCATTGCTTTTCACAGGACTTGTACATCTTTCAATCTGAATTAAGAGCTAACTACTTAGACTAGAGTCAATAAAATAGTTACATCCATCACTTCTCTGAACTCTGCATTTCCAGGTTATCAAACATTAAAAGGAAGGATTATTTTAGATCAGAGATGCTTAGTTAAGAGAACAAACTCCTTTCATGAGCACTACAAACAAGTCCAACAGGTTTGGTTTTTTCCCAAATGGCTAACAAGGAGCAGAATATGCACAGGACAGATTAAGGACGGTAGTTGTCCTCATGGCAGAAAGGATCAGTAGGAAGAGTCCTTAGAAGATTATTTAGGAAAAATAATTTCAAGCACATCATAGGATGGTGGGAGTTTTGTGTGTTTGTATGTGTAAGAAAAGATACATTTTTAGAGGAAAGACAAATCTAAAAGGCAAAACAAGAAAAAAACAGATTTTCTTTATGAAGGCCAAGTAACATCGGGAAGATTTCCTGAATTGTTCTCTGTGATTTGGGTTTTACAGAGGTGGTTGGTCCGTACAGTGAGCTTAAGTGAGTGCATAAAGAAGTGACATTTGCAAAGACCTTTTCAAATATTCCCTGCTGACAAAGTGGAATATTGGTACAGCAAAGGAATGTTGCAAAGAGAAGGAATAAGCAAAGGAACATGACTAAAGTAAAGGAGTCTTTTTGCATAATTTTAGCACACCAATGGACATTGTAATATTTCTTGAGGGAGAGAAGTTCATTCAGGACAATTGAGTTCCTTAGATGTACTTAGTGGCATACTTATGCAATCAATTCCTTCACTGGTAAAGCCCTTCTCTGCTCTCTCTGACACCAGGACAGTCTTGCATAGAATAACTGTCCTGGGTTCAGCTGGGATAGAGCTCATTTTCTTCTTAGTAACTGTACAGATCTGTGTTTTGGATGCAGTATGAGGATAATGTTGATAACACATTGATGTTTTGGCAGTTGCTGAGTAGTGCTGACAATGAGTCAAGGAGATTCAGTGTGCCTGACTGCCCTGCTAGTGAGGAGTTTCACTGGAAGATGGGAGGGAGCATGGCTGGGACAGGTGACCTGACCTGGCCAGGGGGATGTTCCTCACCACAGAACACCATGCTCAGTATATAAACTGCAGGAGCAATCATATTGTACACCACTCCTTTCTCTCAGGTTTTATTCCCATCTCTCTCTTTTTCATTGTAATTATTACTATTACTATTCTTGTCAGTATTATTATCATTATTAGCATATATTTTTAATTCAATTTTAAAACTTTTATAATCTCAAGTTGAAAATTTACTTTTTTTTTCCCCCCTTTTTTTCTCTTCTTGACTGAGGAGGACAGTAAGGAGAGAGTGAGTGGCTGCATGGTATTTAGTTGCTGACTGTGGTTAAACCATGACAACTTTTTGACACAGTTTGACATAGTAAAACTTGTATTGGTATGGGTGTTTACGGGTCAAAATCATTAAATTGCTCTTGACTTAAAAACACCTGTCAAAAAAAGTGCCAAAATCTAGTTAAAATCAACCCATCTCATCCAGGTCAGTATAGAGCTGTGCAGAGTTTTCCTGGTAATGTAGAATGATTTCTTAAAATAACCTTGCCAAGGAAGGAAACACTTTCTATAAATAATTCTTAAGAGAGAAGTGACACAAGACAGCTAAGCCAACCATTATGAAAAGGTCCTGCTCCTCTTCTCTTTTCACTTTATTTCCTGGTTGGGTTTTTTTTTTCTTTTTTTGCTTAACAATTTGACTCAACACAGCACTACACACTTTAATTCCAGGGTTTAAGAAGAGGGATTTTTTTTTTTACTGTTTTCATGACAAATCCCCTCATCATTAAGCTCCAGAGACCATATAAGCAAAGAATAGTGGACTGCTGGAAGGAGAAGTGAAGATAGCTGCTCTACATTTCCTATAGCTGCACCCTAACTGTGTCTGTGGGTATCACGAATGTCTACTGGCCGTGCTATGTGGACCTGACACCTTGTATGTAACAAACCTTGGAACCCACTTCACTGAAAAATCAATTATAAGCATCTCTAGTGCCCACCACATCACACGTCCTCTAGAACATCTTAATATCAGCAATGTCATCCTCCTGTATTCTCCCTTTTAGTGAGAAAAAAGGTCTGATCCCCTATTTGTACCATTTACTTTGATGAAAATGATGAAAATATGTCCTTCATTATGTGATCTCATCCTGTTAGTCACAGGCATCTTTCCAACCCCTCCTTAAGGATGCACCACTTAAACAATTACCCATACTAGGGAATGGAGAGAGATGGCAACATGGCAGGTACTCATAAGTCAGAAAAGTGCAGTCCCCAGTGGAGAAAATGGTAAGGTGGAGCAGGGTGAAGAATTCTGGCATATATTTTCAAAACTTTTCCACACATTTTCTTTGCAATTACAGTAAATATCACTTTGAAATTAATTTGTGCAAAACAGTTTTGCTTTTTTTTTCCCTGTAGGCTGATAGAACCACCTAGAACTTAATCTGACTCTCATGCAAAACCATGATTAACTTTAATTGGTGATGGAAATTGATTCTAGATTTTGTCTTAATGCTGACACATCCAATTGCTTTTAGAAGAGACAGACTTTATAGACCTCCAAAATTGAGTCTATGTTTACAGATGATGAGAAATAAGGATATAAGAGAATCTTATAAGAGGGTTAAAGTTAAAACTGGCAAGGACCTATGGGTGGCCACAGACATTGAAGAAGATGGAAGAGAGGAAAGAAAATGTACTCCAAGGGTGTGGTTTCATCACTGGATTAAGGAGCTATAAAACTGGGCTGCTGCTACAAATAATGTTCCTCCTCCCTTCCTGAGATCCTGCACTTGTTAGATCAGCTCTCTGACTCAGGTGAAAAACAAGGGATTAATTTATCTGCAGTCAGCTCTCTGCCACTTTGACTCACTGAGAAGCCTCACAAACCCAGTACTGATGCAAGGGATGATTGTGCAAACTACCCTAAGGGAATATGATGGAGTTTCAGAAGATCAGAAACTCTTGACATTATTGTCAAGATTAACGCAAACAAATAGTGTGTTCCTCCTCTCAGGAAGTGACTGGTTTGTTTCCCCGAGGTTTATAGTCTCATCTAATTAACTGTAGTGATTTTAATTTCTTCTCTCCATTTTGAAAAATCTACATTGTGATTTGTTTTAATGGCTATTTCATAAACCATATTTATTATTTCAAAGGATTTTGTTATGCTTTCCCACCTGCTGCTCATAGTTTAGCAATTCTGAATAACTGGCAGAAGACACTTGATGAAAAATATGAGATATTTATTCACAGCTTCACCTTTCTTTATTAAACCCTGGAATCTGTGGTGTACCAGAATTTGTCTCAGTTGGCAAGTGTCACTCATAGTGGCAGGCCACAGAACAATTTTGCCAGCCTAGAGGAATCACGTATAGGGGAAAGGTGCCATACGTGATCCTATGCTGCTGACCTTCACAGACCCAGTCTAACACCTTTGAAAACCATTGAAACTTCCCAGTGTATCAATTCCCATGATCTGAAAAAACACAAAAGTTCCTTAATGGTCAATTTAAATTAAAAATAGTCTATAATTATATTAATTAGCAATTTTGACCAGGCTTCTGGCAGCTTTAATTAACTATGGATGCCAATAGGTCCAATGAGCTATTAGGGATGTCAATGACTTGCCCAGTTAAAGAATGCTTTATGTTTGCCTATTTTTCCTCTTTCAGCTTGACCACCCTTTACACTCTGTCCTGCACAAAAAGTTTGTGGTGAAAAGACTTTGATAAAAGCATTTAATATCAGCTAAGTTCTCTTAATAATAACTTATGTAAGTAGGGGAAATGGAATAAATCAGTCCTAAAGCCACAGGGTAATGACAGAGGACTGAATAAATTTCCCAGGTAACTAGGAGCCGCAGAAGATGGTGTCTCAAGACCCTGATCACAGCAGTCTCTTCTGGCATTTCCAACTTCCTTTATTTTGGTCATAGCATACGGTAGAAACTCAAACCAATCTTAAAAGCACTTAAAAGCACTTCCTTGGCCACTATGCCCACAGACTTTCTACTGCTTTTTTGTTTTCCCATCCAAGTGAATTTTTTCTCTCAGTCACAAATAATTTGTTACCTGGAAAGAGTACAGGGACTTTATTTTTTAATATGAAAATGAGTTTACAAAGTAGATTTTGTTTCTCATTATAGAAACAAACAGTTCTTTAACACAGTCTAACTAGAGAAGTTGTTATCTCATAGTTATGTAGTTGCAACAAATTCAAAAAAGAACAAGAAGCTTCAGTACAGCTTAAGAATAGCTCCAGTACAGCTCTGTTCATAGCATACAGTGATGCCAAAAAACTGGCATCTCAAGGCAGTATTATCCTTCCAAGTACATAGCTGCAGAGCAACATTATGCAAATAATAAAAGAAAAATAAGTTTGTTTTAATTAGTACAACATGGGCTCAAATACCATTAATGAGCTAAATTTAATTTGCTAATTCAAACTTCCAGCATGACAGGAACTTATTTCAAATTCTGCAGTGAATTCTCAAATACCTACTACTAGGCCAGAGAGAAAAAGAAAAGCTTGTCTCTGTTTCCAGTGCAGCCATTTCAGGATAAGATTGGTGGACACTGTGAGTGTTTTGTCCTCTTGGTTCACCCTTTCCATCTTGACTCTGTGAAGGCCTATGCTAAGGGTTTGCCTTGCCTCAACATGTATCAATCCAAATGGAAGTGAAGCATTCTAAGTAAAACACACAGGTAAGAGACACCCCCTGAATGGCCACACAATGGAACATCATGCAGTGATATTTGAGGCAATTCCAGATGACCCATCATGGCTTTTGGCACAGGCTAGGTCCAAAAGCAGTAGAGACTTAAAAATTTGAAGCTGCAGCTGAGCTAAATAATAGGGACTTTAATTTGTTTCAGCCTAGACATCCTCATCCAACCATAAACCCTTCAAAAGGAAAGAAAAAGAAATGAGATTTGTCCAGCTTCATAGGCTAAACCTATAAGAGGAATAAATCATCTGGAGTACACAAAAATAAATAGAGCCTAGTTTGCTACTGATTTGTGTCTTACACTTGTCAAGGATCTGATTGGAGATGTTCTCCTGTGTGTGGACAGAACCTGAGTCTCTCTCCCACCCTCATATTCTGCCATATGTAGCAAATGGAGAACTCACCCTTTTCCTCTGTAGGAAAAAATCTACAGACTGACTTTCCTTCTCTCAGCTGTCTATTTTGTTAAATATTTGGAAGCATGAAGTTGTCTTCAAGATTCCTACTACTTTGTAAAATTTATTTACATCAGTTATCATTCAAAAGGATTTCTTTTGTTTGAATTTTGGAGGCTTTTTAGTAGTGAGGAGGAGAGAGAGACACATATTTCTTTAAGGATATATTTGCATAAGCTGCATCTTTTTAGTACTTAGGACATAGTTTTGTTTTCTAAAAAAATTGTTTTCTGTGCTCTGGAAGTTCATGATAGCTTTAAGATAATGAGCATGACATCAGTACATACAAGTAACTGTGTAGTCAACAATTCACATCTAAACATTAAGGCATATCTGAAATGCCTAATTATTATGATAATAAGTTCAAATGTATAAGTATAGGCAAATAAGCATTAGTAGACATGATAGTATATCTCATGCTGAGCTGTTCAAAGATTATCAACCTGTAACATCAGAGAAAAAAATGTTACAGACTAGTATTCACACCAGAAACAAAAAAAACAGAAATTTATTGCCAGTCAGGAAGGTAATCAGAACTGAAGCAAGCAAAAAATGTGATAAACCTTGAGTTAAATTCACTTCTAATTTAATGTAGCAGACATTTTGATAATACAACACAAACTAAATCCTTTGATAACTCTTAGAAGTTGTACTTTTTGGTATGAAATACATCAAGAATAAAAAATTTCTGTGACATTCAGTCATCTTAATGAAGAAGATAATTCAGGTCCATCCTTTTTTTATTATTACCTTTGGTTGTACCCCAAGACAAAAAGCAGAAAAAGGATTTAGAGAAAAACTTCAGTCAGGAATCTGGGCTTAGTATCCTCTGACAGTATCCAGAAAGGTACCTGACATTTTTTAAGCAAACCAAGCACTACCATGAAATTTTCAAAGGCTGTGTTTAATTTTTTAAGTATCTAGAAACCCTGATCTTAGATTTATGAACATTTTCAAGGACTCTCCAGAGTCCCATGGAACCTCAGGTTGGCATTGATGAATTCTGAGACACAACTTAAATAGGTTTATTTGTCTTGCAGTTCTTTTAGAACTTCACCCCACTGAAAAAAATGGAAAGTCACCAACTTTGTTTTCTGCTTACATTTATTAATGCACACTGATGGGTTTTGTTTACACTATGATAGAATTTCTCCTGCTACAGTAGAATTTTTCTTCAGATATTTATAAAATTTTTAAACACTGCAGGCAAGGCAGACATAATAATGGGAAATAATATCATTTTCTGTTAGGTTAAAAATAGATGATGAAATTATTCACATGGAACAAAATAGAAATTATTTGCATCATTTGGCAAACTGAAAAACTAAAATTTTACTGCAAAATAATTTATTTCACCTGAATCTGACAATTAAATCCTACTTGTATATTCTCTTTATTAAGTTAATATATCTTAATTATAAGACCAAACCCTGCCCCAAGAAACCCTTTGGTATAAACATATAATAAATTCTGAAAATTAAGTGCTTAGTTTAAAAGATATGGAAATTAAATTACTAGTCTCCTATGAAAACATAGTCTCTCACTTTCTTAAACTAACTGCTCAGGAGCCTTCCACAAAGATTAAAAGGTAGATTAAAAAGATAAAGGTGACAGAGAACTTTGAATGGTTAGAGAAAAACAGAGATTTCATGGACCTTCCTGGCAGACTGGTCTGGAGAGGTTTTGCAGATAGAACAGCCTGAACTTACCAGTGAAACTTAAAGGCACTTGTAAGATATACAGGGCTGACACCATCTAGCAAAGGTCCTTACCATCAGGCATTTCAGCTAGAACCTACTATCAGTTACTGCAGTTTTTACTTTCCTTTTAGCCACTCTTTGATGTGTTTATGGGTGATAAGGGAGAGAGGCAAATGTGATTGATAGATAGATAGATAGATAGATAGATAGATAGATAGATAGACAGATATAGATAGATTTATTATTTCTTATGCTATATAAAACCACAAAGAAAAAAAATGCTGCAAAATATAAGCATCAAGACCAATAACTGAATGTCTTTAAGCATAGAAGTGTTCCCAAGTCAGAGAGGTAAAGCTGGTGGCCAAAGATCTGCTTCATTTTCTCCTTGTCACCTCTGTAGTCTTAGGCATGTGAGTGATCACTAAACAAAATTAATTATTTAAATTTTTTGTTGATAAACTGTTTAAGGAGCTCACTGAAGATGGTAAAATAAGAGTTAAATTATAGCAACAGGACAAAACAGAATCATACATTCTATTAACTATAACCCAGGACCACAGCAACTTGACATGAGCAAGCACTCTGAAAACAACTGCAAAGCAAATGGCAACCACCAGAATTATCAAGTCACTTATCTGTGATTCCTGAAAACAATTAGGGAATTCCATACCCACAAAGGGCAATTTAGCACTTTCATATGAAACCAGTTTATGTGACTGGTTAGATATGATACTTTTGCTTCATTCTGCAGTGAAACTTGTTACAAACATTCTTACTTTCTTGCTATATGCATTGAATGGAACTAAGGAAGCATTTCAATTATTAATAATGATGAGTAATAAGCTACAGCTTATTTTCCCAGGTCATTTACCTCTTTTATGTGGTGATGAAGAAGTTGTTTAATTTTGTCACTGTCATTACCAAGAGAACAACAACAGAAGCACAGTAAGAAACTTGTCTGTATAATCAATCTGATGTTTGGGTTGGCACATTTGACTCAAGTGTATAACCTTGAAATAAAACCAAAGCTGTATTGTACAGGCTTTGAATAACTCAGTCAGATTTAAAACCACATATCATAAAGTAGTTTTAAAAGCAACAAATTTATTTAATAAATGTTTTAATGGCTAGTAAAAGTAAGCAAATTCAGAAAAGCTCTTTAGGTAGCTAGCTCTATTATAAGAATTTAAAGCCAGTCTCTATGGAGTCTGATGAGATTAATCCCAGAGTAATAAGAGAGTTGGGTGAGGCTACTGTGTGACCTTTCTCAGTTATTTATCAATGGTATTGGAGATCTGCAGAGATCCCAGTCAACTGAAAGCTAGTAGATGGTTTTTGTACTTCAAAAAGGGCAAGAGAAGATTCTAGTAATTATAGGCCTGCCTGTCTTACTTTGGTGTCCAGTAAAATTACAGAGACAATTGTTCTGTGAGGTATTGAAAAACTCATGAAAGACAATGCAGTCATCTGTCAAAGCTGACATGGGTATGTGGAGGGAAAGTCATGCCTTACTAGGTGAGTATCCTATTATGAGTATCCTAAAGTTACCTTCCTCCAGGATGGAGGCAAGATAGCAGATGTGTTGCTGAATGTTGGGTTTTTTTCATTTTAACAAAGCTTTTGACACTGTCTCTCACAGTATCCTCTAAGACAAAATGTCCAGCACACAGATAGACATATATATACTGCAATGAGTGAACAACTGGATGAAGGGTTGGGCTAAAAGAGTTTGTAGCAAATGGAATAATATCTGGCTAGTAGCCAGATATTATTGGGATTCCACAGGACTCAATTTTAGGGGCTCTTTTATTCTCTTCAATGTTTTTATCAGTGACCAGAACAAAGGAGTTGAATGCATACTAAGTTTGCCAACAGTACAAAATTTGTATAAGCTGTTGATTACCTTCAGGAGAGATCTTGATGGATTAGAGCCTTGGGCAGGCACCAACCATATGTAGTTTAACAAGGACACCTGCCAGATTCTACACCTGGAACATTGTGATCCTGGCTATATGCATAGAATGGGGGGACAAGGGCAGGAGTACAGAAAGGAATAGGGGGGTTTTGGTTGACAGAAAACTCAGTATGAGCCAAAAATGTACCCTGGCAGACAAATAGTCCAATCATATCCTGGACTGCATGAAGTGCAGTGCAGCTAAGCAGTGGAAAGGAGTGATTGTCCCACAATACAGCACTGGTGCAGTCTCAACTCATGTCTTGATTGCAGTTTTGAGCCCCACAATATAAGAAGAATATAGAAATAGTGGAATATGTCCAGAGGAAAGCAACAAAGATCATTAAAGGACTAGAGGACAAGACTCAGGAGGAGTGGCTGAGGATATTTAGTTTGTTCACCTTAGAAAAGAAGAGACTGAAATGTGACCTCATTGCTGTCTGCAACTTCAGACAGAAGGTGAGTAGAAACGAAGTGCTGATCTTTTATCCCTGGTGTCTATTGAGGCATGTGAGGGAGTGGCTTAAAAAAACTGTATCGGGGGATACATTTATTCACATTGGATTTTAGGAATATGCAATTTCCTGAGTAGGTGGATCAATCATTAGCACAGTCTGCCCAAGTAAGAGTCCATGGCCCAAAGCTGGTGTTTGGTGTTCAAGATATGTGAGTACAATATTCTTTGATATAAGTTCTTACCTCTAGGTTTTTTGTGTGGGATCCGGATTTGGACCTGATCTTCTTGTGTCCCTTCCAAATCAGAATAATCTATGATTCTGTTATTCTCATGAGAGTCCACACACTTCAGGAATTGGTCCCTAACAATTTTTAGTTGTCTGCTTTTTCTCAGCAGATTTTGTGTTCATGGATGCTGTGGATGTGTGAAAGACTATATAGATTTTCTGATTCCTCTAGGGAAGGAAATCTTACTGTAAATATGCCATCCTCATAAAAGAAGGATTGAGACAGAGGATGAAACACAAAATACCAAGATCTTGATCTGGAAAGCAAGTACATTTTCTTTCTAATAGGCAGAGAGAGAAGAAAGAACAACCTCATTGCCTGATGAAAGCAGCATCAAAAATATGGAAATAGGAAAGAGATTAATCTAGTTTTCCACTCTTTCTGACAGGTAATGTGGGGTTTTT
This sequence comes from Molothrus ater, assembly GCF_012460135.2. Classification (NCBI taxonomy): domain Eukaryota; kingdom Metazoa; phylum Chordata; class Aves; order Passeriformes; family Icteridae; genus Molothrus; species Molothrus ater. The sequence continues at coordinate 19,172,537 of NC_050482.2, read as the reverse complement.
TTTTAATTGATCAGTTTTATTTACAAGATTATTAGTTACTTACAAGGATTAAACTCTCCCAACCTGATGAACAAGCATTTAATGGGATAAATAAGTTCATTAATGCATTACTGGTGCCATCCCAGGAAATTATATTGGTTATGCTCTATTATAGAATCAACTTCTTTTTATAGTCAGTGATGGCACAAATCTTGAAAATCCTTGCTAAGTTGCAGGTAACAGACACTCAAATAAAACAAGATCCACCTAGTCCAAGTCTTCACCAGTACAGTGCATTAAATAATTCAGCAACTTGTCCAGTCAAAATTTAAATGTTAGAGAGAGATATAACATCCCCAAATTCTCTCTCAAGGGTCAGTTTCGCATTCTGATAGGTGTCAGGGACTTGAAACATACAATTTATAGCGCAGGAGTTCTGATGTGTACTCAACCCAATATTGTAACTTTCCAGAAATTTGTTTGCAGTTTTTAATTAAGTTCAAGACCATTTTTCAATGCTTCTTTATAGAAATATAAATAATCTTAATCTTAAATAATCTGTCTGTTGTCATGGGTTTTAAATACTTTAAATATGAATAGACTCTTTCCATGCCTTAACTATTATTTAAACATGCTAAATATATTATCTAGCTTTTCCCCCCATGTGTCATTCCCTCTATCTTTTTTATAAATTGTGACTTTTTGCCATTTTCTTCAGATTTGTCAATGTCCCTCACTAGTAGAGAGACAGAACTAATTGTAACGGTTTGGGTGTATGTTCTAAGAAGTTACATCTCAGAACATTATTAACTTTTTGATTTAGGTGTAATTATTTTTGTCAGGAAAGGATGGCACAATGGTTTAAATGCTGTCCTGGGCATCAAATATTTGGACTTTTTTCTCTGAAAAAAACAAATATCCTCTGTAATTTTAGGCAAATCCTTCAGGGCCAAAAGACAATGAGGTCCTTAAGGCAGAACTTTACTGGACTTTATTCAAAATAAAAGAGGGAAGTCATCAAGATCTCAGGAAATTGAACCATTAGAGTTACACAGGATTAGGTCAGTGCTGCATTTACAGTTTTGGGACATGCATATTTTCCTAAACATTCTTGATTAAAGAGGTTAAGCAGCTGTAAATTTTTCCGTCTATCAAGTTTATTTCAAACTATATTTTATTCCAATACTTAGGTGATTAAGACTTTTTTTTTTTTTTTAAATCAAAGACATTTTACATATTGTATTACCTGTATTCAAACCCAAAATCCTGCTTTGTTCTCTTTTCCCTCTGCCCTTTTTTTTGGCTGGTAAGTTTGAATTCCCTCCTGCAGTTGTGGCAAAGATTAATTTTTAGTACTGGTTAAAGCACTCAGCTAGGAAGTACTGTCTACACAGAGATGATTGAAGTTCAGTTTCTTTGGCAGTGAAAATGTTCCCACCATTAAATTAGTGGGGACCAGAAGAGGGACAGGGTAGGAAGCAGAGCTGGTGCCTTGCATTAATTCATTGTATTAATTTGCGGTCAATCAGTAACTACTAGGAAAGTCCTCTATTGGCTCTAGTTACTAATCTTCCTGGATCCATAGGTTGCCCATCTATAAGATAAAAAATAATAGTATATTCAAATAATTGTCTTAAAAGCATTTTCCTTGCAGAGCTAAGATATGGTTGAATATTCTTGAGATTTTGAGATACCACTGTACTATGGAATGAGGGATAATTAAGACCCTTCAAGAAATGGTAGGAAGCCTAAAACTCTCTTTCAAAGCAGAGTTAATTAACTTTCCACTTTTAATTACTTTTCACAGTTTTATGGGTTTTCAAAATTATTCCTTCATGTTACTCTCTCATTTTATGTATATACACAATCTATACATGTGTACAGATGCAAACTCACTTATTTTCCTCTGTGCTGAAACCCAATTTCCTGAACTGTTTTTTTTTTTCTTTCTAGCTTATGTTTCCATGGGATCCCATCCCATTATTTTAATATATATATCTGAAAAAGATTAACAGATACTCATTTGTGAGTTTCATTAACATGACATTAATCCCCTTTTCCAGTTCATTAACAAAGATGTTAACTACTACAATCCTTTACATTGATTCCTTTCCACACTATTATTTGTTTCTTCCCATTCAATACAATTCCATTTACTATGAACATTCAGTAACAGACCTTCAAACAAAGTAATACAGGTAAAACAGATAATACATTTTGGTTAAAACGAGATGCTCTGGTCCCTTCTCCTGAAAATTTGAGAATACGTGGAAATGTCTGCTAGAACTCAAATTACTGCATTTGCAGTTTTGACTAAATGATCTCAGAGTAATTTGAAAGAGCAAAATGTGAATGTTCAGTAGCTAGAGTTTCAGAAGAATGTCAATCTGCTCCTGAAAAGATGCAGGGAAATATTCTTTATTAAAAAGACAGTCCACTTCTGAATGCAATCTCACATCCGTACTGTGTCATGCTGTACCATCAGTATCTTTTTTTTCATAAAACTGTCTAGACATCTGCTAATGTTCTTTGCTTTGATGACAAATTATTCCATATGTGTTCTGATCCAAAGAAATTGTACTGCCTGAAACTGGCATTTCTTCAGCTTTCTATGCTTCAGATATTGTGTGTGCTCATATTTTGAACCTAAATACCCCACTCCTTGCTTCTAATCTATGAACTGTTTGAAATTCAAAACAACACATGTGCTCTAACTTGTCAGTTTTAATGCTTTGATGCCATTCTCCCCTACATTTTTCCTCTTGCACCTGTTTAAGCCATAGGACATGGCACATAGAGGTATCTCTCTGACAGCCCTTCCCTTCTGTCTACATTGCTTTTCTATTTTGCCCTCCTTCATTCCTGGTTTATTCCCTGCCTTCTCACCTCTCTTTCTTTTACTTCTGGCCTCTGTGTACTAGGCCTCTCCTCATCATTTTCTGGTTTACTCCCTCCTTTGAAATGGGAGGACAGGAGGCTGGTAAGGTGTGTGTTTCAGAGCAGAGCAGCTGTGAGGCTGCAAATCCTCCTCTCACCTGCTGAGCACCAGATGGTGCCTCAGGAGGAGCTGCTTGGACGGCACAGCAAGAGGACCTGATCCTCTTGCCACTTGCACTTGATTTGCCCAGATGCCTTGATGGCTGTGAATGAGCAGCTGGGCCCAAGAGGGAAAAGGATCCAGGAGGGGCAGCCCTCAGTTTGAGTGGGGACACTGGGGCAGTCTGGAAAGAGCGGCGTGTTTCCTGGTTACACCACTGCCCCATCCACAGCTTTTTCTGTCAGCTGCATTTGCAAGCAGGGCAGGAGTAGATCAACCTCTGCTCTCCTCTTCACTGCCCCTCAACAAGCCAAACAAACTTGCCAGCTGGGTTTGATTATAAGTCAACCATTTTACAGAGGGATCTGTGTTTGTATATGCAGTGACAGCAAAGATGTAAAGTGAGCCACTGTTCTAAAAAGGCTTCCATGAAAACCTCTCAGCATTGTTTGATGCCCTGGAGAGGTTTCTGGTGCTAACATGACTACAGCTCTCTGAGTAATGCTTTCCTTAACAATATTGCCAAGTGTTAATTAAAAAAGAAATGAGAGATAGTTCTTTGACCTGATTGTAGTCCTGCATTAGAATTGAGTTTGCCAAGTGATTTTGAATTTTAAAGGGAAAAAAAAGCATATAAATCCTCTTGTGTTTCAAAAGGACATTGAAATTTTATATATTATGTATCATGGCCCAAAAATATCTTGAAAATACAAAAAGGAAGAAAAGGACAGTTATAACCCCTATGCCAATTAATACTTTTCACTGGATATTAATTTGTGGGCATTAACCCCTTTTAATTGACCTTTGGACATATGATTAGGCAGACAGCGAGCTCTGCTGACCAGCACATATATAATTAGCAAATAGCAAGGTGAGGTAGAACTGGTTTAATCTCATTTCATCCCTGAGACTTTATCACCATTTGGCCTAGTTCCCTTTATCCAGAGATAACAGCTTTATTTGGCAGTGAATTAAAGAACCAAGTAGCTTTGCATTGTAATATAGGTCAAACAAAACCAGCACATTCGGTGTTGGGTTGTTTGACAAGCAAAATGCCTGGAGATTGTTGGGGGGTGGGAATAAAACAGTTGCAAAGGACTGTAGAAGATTTTTACTCTTTAAATAGTGCAAAAAAAAGGTCAAAGATTCTAGTTTGAGCCATTCATCAGGTCCAGCGGCAGTTCGTTGTGCCATTGAGCTAGAAATCAGAATTTAATTTCAAGTCAGCTGGCAAGGACTTGGAGCAATGTGAAGATTTGGCCAGCATCTGGGAGATTTCCCCTTATGATAATTTTAAATAAAGTCTCCTATTTGACTCAGGAGTAAAAATCTGCATGAGAAGGAAAGTGAGCCTTTCAACTCTTTCAGTTTCCACAGGAGTAGTAGCACTGGTAAACTTGTATGAAGAAAGAAAAAGATTATATCTGAGATCATGTCCCCCTATTCAGTTGATCTTTTCAATAAAAACAACCTGTTTTCTCACCTACAAAATAATCTAAGCATTAGGTTATTAGATCCTTACTAGTCATCCTGATTTGGCTCTCAGCATATCCAGTAAAGAGCCCAGAACTGTTTGAATAACTTCTGTGATTTTCAAGATTTGTAAAGTCACCTCTACCCGGGGGTATAATGGTATTAACTCATTTGATGCCACACTAGGTTATTTTGGCATATGCCCAATCACATGAAACTAAAAATATTCCAGTGGCTCATAAAGCACTTAGCAGGTTTTCTTAGAATTTTTTGCTGTATCATTTCTTTAAAAGTGGATGGCTGCAGGTATTATTCATGAGCAGCAGATAAGGTACAGTGCTACAATTCCCACTCATACAAGCTTTTTCAGCTTCTATTGCACCACTGACTGTCTGTACTCGATAATCTGTCCCAGACAAGTGTGTTGCAAGTTTTGTTCAGGTTTACTAAATATGACACTGTTTACAAACTGATCTGCAGAAGTGTGCCAAAAAATTAAGTAAAGAGGAAGTGTAAGTAAGGTAGATTTGGAGGACTTTTCCTTTTAATTTGATTATTAACATAAATAAAATTACACTTCTTTCTGGTATGGGGATAGACAAAGGGAAATAGTAGTATATCTTTGATCTGTTGCTGGGACAATCTCATTTTTTGGGACTTATACCAATGAACATTTAAAAGAACTATCTCTTATCCAATGGGAAATCATTCTGTGCCTCCCCTCAGAAGACTTACTAGAAAGAAATCTTGATGAGCAAAGGATTGATCGCTTACCCAGAGCTTTGCTAGGGAGATTGGATCTAGGACACATGGCTCTTTGGAGTTTAGTTCTTTACTGACTGTCATCCATAAAACTACTTTGTGTCCTTGGTTGGAGGGGATGCAGTGGACCCTCCAGAGTCTTGAGTGTCATCTGAAACTCAGTACTTCCTGTGTGTATATGGACACTAACCATAAACATTGGGTTAAATTACAAGTACAAGCCATATTGGTGATTCTGGATTCATGTGGGAAAACACTTTCCACATATCCACATGCTCTGAAGAAAGCAGTATTGGCTCCCTACATTTTATCTGGACAGCTAAATACTCATAGTTCTGCTGTGTCTGTACAAGCACAATTTATTATATGGATGGAGATTTAGTGGGGCAGGAGGTGGTCTCCAGCTCCATTGAAGAAGCTGTGTAATGGAGTAGACAATGTTCTCCAATTATGCTATGTGTTTTATGGAGGCGGCTCATGGTTGCATTGAAACTCCTTCAGATTAATTTAACAGAAAAAAAAAAAAGGGGGGAGGACTTAAAGCTTCCTTCATGCATCTATGCATGTTTTTAATAGAGAACTAGGCTACAAAAACTGACAGAACAGGAACAACAGAAACAAATTTAGGATGGAACTTTAATTTGCAATCACAGTATTGAGGCTAAAAAATCAGAAAAAAATAGCTGTGAAATGTATCCTAGTTAGACAGGAGTAGTAATGCAATTTTTGGAATTCAAGGAAGCTTAGTTATTTTGATTTATTTTCCTATTTCAAGAAATGATGATATCTAATTCTGCCACGTCTGATATCTTAGTGACCTCTGATGTTGTAGTGTAACTTTTGATCCTAAAGATATTAATCAAAATTTTTTTTAATATAGAAAGATATTTTAAATTATTCTGTCAGGAATCTAAATGTACAATAATGCCAATAAAGATCATATTCTTTCAGATTTTACTTCTACTACTGTTTCTGAGAACTGGGGAGCAAATGAGCGTGTATAAGGAGCTTAGTGTCTTAGCTTCTAGGAAGATATTAATGATTTTGTTACTAGATTTTAGAATTATGTTCCCCAATCAGAATAAGCAGATAGATTTAGGTAGATAGTTTTGATACCACACACATAATCCAAGGGATTTACGGAGCTTCTTACATTACCCTGTGTAAATGCAATACAAATACCACTCATCAAGCAGCACAAGTTTAGAAAGATGGCACATGCACATGGTAGTAATAGATCTTAATGTGCTTCTTTTTCCACAAAGTAGCACATTTCTTGTTTATATGAAAATGTCATGTAGACAAACTTTAGATTTTGAAATCATCAGTGATGAAAGAGAATCAAAGAAAACTACATCAGACTTGCCTTAAAGTGCTTAGAAATGTGTCTCATAATCTGAATTCCTATGTACTTTCTCTTGGAGTCTATCAGATAATGAATGGAACTTCTACAACAATGTGAACAAAAGTAAAATTTGAAATATGGCTTTAGGAAGAAATGTCAACATAAGATTAATTACATAAAAATATCATCAGCATGAAAAGAAAGACCTGACCCTTCCAAACATATCTCCAATTTTTAAGTTAAAACCATTTTGGACAACTTTTATCTCTCCCTTTTGCTAACATTCAGGTACACAACATTTCCGTAAATGATTCCAAGAAATTTATATTGGTCCTACAGATTTTAGTCATAGAACAAAATATATTTTGTGACATGAGAACTCCCTAATTCAAGATTCACATTCCAGACTAAGACATATAGAGCTAATCCATACACATCATGGCTCACTTGATATGCCTTACAGTTTCACACTGCACTTCCAATTTCTACTCCTCTAAGTCTTTTAAGAACCAGATCATGCTAATTCTTGAAATCTTACAGCCTCTAAAATGAGCAAGTTCTTAAGATTGCTTGTATGGGAAAAGTTGAGTACTTCTGTTTTTTCTTCGTATATATGGAACTGGTGAACGTGCAGATTTTAGCCCCCTGTTTGCACAGCATGAGAGCAAGACAGGGATGTAACCCATCTACCATCCTGAATCCAGGGTTTGGTCCTCTAAGTCTGGGTGCAGATGTGGAGGTTCACACTCCAGTGCATGGAGTGGTGCCCACTCTGCAGGGCCACAGCCCCCATCCAGTGACACACTGCGGTGTCCATGGTCTGCCTCCTGCCTCAGCTCCTTACTCCTAAAACTTAAGCTCTGAACTGTCCCAGGATAGGGTTAGGTCTCATTAGTGCAATTTAGATCTACCTTTTTTTTCCACAGGAAGTTATGCATACAGATTTATTTCCTACGATTCACCCTCAAAAGACCATAAGTTTCTACACAATTATGCAGATGACTGAATAAAAAGCTTACTTTTATTAAGGAATAAATGTCATTTTACTTCAGTCAGGACATGAGAGGGAAAAGGTAAAGTGATATGACATAAAAGGACTTCAGCCATTGAATGAGAAATTCTGAAATTATGCTGAAAGAAAGAAAGTGCAAAATAGGCCTTGTAATGAAATCCATATTTTACTGGATAAGCTAAGGGTCATAAGCCTAGATTTTTAGAAATTTTGAGTGCTTTCTTTTTGGTGCTCAGCTACCTAATCTTAAATTGGGCTCTGGAAAATGTTTATTTTTTTTTAAATTGTATACAAAAGAATATTTACAATATTACTTTAGTTCTGTAATACCCCAAATTGTCCCTAAACACCAGGGCTTCACAGATAGCCAAACTGTGCCCACATTACTCATATATTTTGTCTGCAGGATGTCATTATGGGATTTCTAGATTTCTACACATTTTTTCTGCAGATAGCTTAATTTAAATCTTGTTCAGGAATTCAAAATAGAACTGAAAATAAAAGTTTGGTTTATTTTGCCTTCTAAGCAACCTCAGAAAAAGCATCAGGAAACAAAGAGAAGCTGAGAGTTTTGAATTCAGAGTCCCAGAGGAAGGAAAATTATTTTAAGTTTATAGGCATGTCAAATCTAGGGCATACTATCATTGCTGAGTGACTGTCCTCCACACATTCATTTAGCTCAAAATTGTGAGTAATACTGTTGTTCATGCTATTCGTCTATCCAGAAAAAATAATAAAAAAAAAGAAAAAAAATGAATAAGGTTAAAGAATAATATGGTGCATAAAAAAGGCACTCATCTTTGCAGAATAGAATGTAATTGTTGACCTCAGTAGCCAATATTGCTCATTTTTTCCAGGTAAACCTTTACTATTTGCCATCCCTTTGATTATAAAGTTCACTGATTCCAACACCACTCTTGGTTGTGCTTCACTCTGCAATATGTCACATCATTTGAGGATGTTCAGCACAGATAATTAGCAGGTGACCTTTAAAGTTATCTCTAAAACTCTTCTAATTTATTTTAACAGAAAAAATGTAATAGTGCATGTGTAAACCATCCATGCATCAAACCCAGTCATCTAAAGTAAATTCCAGTTCACCTTTAAGTATCAAAAGGTTTAAGCCTATTTACAGCTTGGATTTACTAATATTTAGAGAAAAAATATAGTTTAGCAAATCCTGTCTGAAGTTTAAAATCACACAATTCAATGTTTGCCTTTTAAATGTCATATTGAAGGAAGCTTCTCTGGTGGATGAGAGCACAGTATGATAGTTAAACCCATTTTCTACAGAATCCTTGAGAATCAAGATAGAAAAGTGGTGCAGCAGATCCATTCTCATGCTTAAAGCACATATTTTTGTAAATGAGTGTTTTCTTTCCCTTTAACCACAACTTTTGACATGAGTAAATGTCCTGAAAAATTATTTATTTGGATTGCACTGCACATATTCTCTTCATTATTTAAGATCCACAACATTATGAGGAAAATAGATTTTCTTTGAATATCTGTTTTTCAGTAAGTGCTTGATTTTATATATTTTTCACTTCAGCAAATTGTACTAATATAATGTATAAAAGTAATGTAATAACTAGTAATTTCTGTTAAAAATAAAAATTTAAAAAACTATTACATTAACCGTTTCTTCCTTTTTTCCTTTCATACATATTGTAATAACCATCATACAAACATAAATACTCAAAGACATGAACACATTAACTTGTTCTTATAAACCCTAAATATCTCAAGAAACAGTTACATTTGTTATGCTTATAATATAGATATAGATATTTATTATTATTATTATTATTATTATTATTATTATTATTATTATTATTATTATTATTATTATTATTATTATTAAGGACCCCAAGTGAAAGGTTTAGGCTAAAAGACAATTTTTCATGTCAGACAGTTTATGTACTTTAAAACTTGGGAAGATACAGGACATAGTAAATCAGCACAATGTTTGCTAATGAATGTTTGCTCCTTTTTTTCAGAAAGGTAGGTCCTGTGCCAGAGTAGAACAAAGAAAATTGAATTGTCCTTGTCTCTTGGCCCTTCTAATACCACCTGGATCTTATATCTTCTGCTTTTTTTGCACTTACCTGGATCTCAGATAAGAAGATGAAGCAGTTCTGTATAGCTGTGATGCAAAAAAAGTAAAGAACTGCTCTAATCTGTTTTGACTGCTACTGAAGACTTTATACTTGTGTTATTTGGCCAAAAGCTGAAAGATCCTACATTACTGGAAGGGCATCTCCCAGTTTGAAGGGTTTTGATTCCTTCAAACTTCTTCATTCTAAAAGACAGATTAGAAAGACACGATTGAAATATTATCTGTGTGTGATGTTAAGTACTTGACTCAAAAACACTGGAAGTCCTGAGAGTTTGTGGAAAATATGAGCATATACTCATTTATGAGAACAGCTATAACTGTCTGAGATTTCTTGCAAAATGTAGATAATTAACTCTTTTTAGATGATGATGATGATGATGATGATGATGATGGTGATGATGATGATGATGATGATGATAATGATGATGATGATGACGATTCTCTGTGATATCTTGGCCTCTGTGATATATACAATAGATAGAACCACCTATCACTCTTGTTTTTTATCAAGATATCATCCTGCCTTATTGATCTGTTTGATAGGGGACATCCAGGAAAAAATATTTCCTGGCCCTACTGACAACTGATAATGTACCAGTTGAATGTGCAGTATAGCTACACACTAGCAAGGTTTCTGCTGGGTTGTCCTCAACAGCTGTGCTTGCTTTAAACACTGGGCTTTAGCAAATACTTAAGAAAAAACAACGTGTGTTGTACATACCTACCAGTCTGCTGTCTTAGCTGGGTGGCTTGATGTAATATATAAGCTTGTGCAAAATAAGAAAAATTATTTCAACACAGCACTCTAAGATTTGGGTAAAGTATATTCAAATGCTTCATACTTAGAGCAGTCCTCCTACTATGCCAGTGATGTCACCTTTAATTTCCTTTCAGAGAACTGACATTTCTGGTTCACAAAGTGCCAAAGACATTCTCAGACCTAAACAAGTTCTAAAATACATGAGACCAATATAAGCAGTAAGAATAATGCCTGGAAAAACAAATGAGAAGGATTTTAATGAAAACCTCTGCATACATTTCAGCATCTGAGAGCCTTCCTAGGAATTAAATTTACAAAACAAATTCTCTTTACTCAGTTTTCAAAACAGTTAATTATCAACTAGGAGACCAACGTCTCACCACATGCAAAATGCTAGGAAACTTAGAAAACAACATTAATGTTTTAGATTAAATTTCATAGCTCATTATAATGTGGCTATATTCTGTGGAAGTAACAATTTGCAGTGCTCTTTTTCAGCTATATAAATATCAGCTGCGTTTTGCAGTTTTAGTCTTTTGCTCTTTAAAAAAAAAGAACAATTTCTATCACAGCAATTCAGAAATATATTTGTATTTTACTCCATGCTGTATCTTTTCAACTTAAGACCTCAAGAACAGTAGTGCCAACTCAAACCTGAAGGGTTATTTAGTATAGGGTCTTGTATCTATAAGTATGTCTAATAAGAGATACTGAAGAAAAACATACAAAACAGCACAAGTACACAGAAGTCTATTCCTTCTATACTCCATGGCTTAAGAACTTCTTAACTGGTGATTGCCTGCAGACCATCATCTTTAGCTGACACCAGTGGACCTCTTACCATGCATTTGTTTAATTTTTTTTCTGAATCCTCCTGTATTTTTCACCTTATCACCTTATTTTTCAATAATAAGGCAAGAAAATTCATAATTTCATTATTAATTGGATGGAAAGAATAATTTTAATTGTATTAAAATTTTCAGCATCATGGTATTTTTGATGCATTTAATACTGAACAAGAAATGGTGAATACTTGTTTTCTATTCATTCTTTCATTTTATAGTCTCAGTCATCTTTTTACTAAGTAGAAAAGCTCCAGTTTGACTTCCATTCACAGGAAAGCTTCTCAACATCTCATTTCAAAAAGCGGTTGTTATTTTTAGTTAAGCAAAATTGCTTGTCAAAATAATTTCAGCCTGACTTCTAAGAGCTTGCATTTAACTTGTTTCTTCTTCATTCATTACTTTTTAGGTACTGCCACAATTTACAATTTCTAAACAGTATTCTTCTTTTTGGCATCATCTGTTAGAGTGCCAATAAACTCCATGAATCTTTGTGTTCGTTTCTTTACTTTTGGGTAGAAATGGTGTTTTGTTTGGTTTTTTTTTGTCAGTGAGGGATATGCATGAACACTGAACAACTGATGTGCTAATTGTAAGCAGCCTAAGTTTCAGCTGCTACTTAGAATGGCTTTGTAATTAGCATTCTCATTTTAATCTCATTGCCTTACTTGAAGGTAGACAATGCAGTGTGCATTTTTATGTCTCCTTTCATCCAACCGAGATGATGAATTTTACACTTTACACTCACTATGAGAAAATGGTTCTTTAACAGCTACATATAGAACTGCACTGCTTAAAAGAAAATCAAGGATTACTATGTTCTAACATATTTTTTAAGTATTTTCTCCTAGTAACTGATTTTTTTTTAACACTTAGTCTGTGCACTATGCCTCCTCATTATATTAATCTTATTTACTTGGGTAGATGACCAACCTAAAGAACCAAGTTTACAACTACGATTCCTTTACAGCTGCACTAATTCCCCTTGATATTTTGAAGTCATAACCGCTTTATTAATCAAATTGCTGACTTTTTAAATCTCTGAACACTTCCTATTTGGGTATGGAACTTTAATTGATCTTACCTGGATAGTACAATTTGACAGTATAAACTTATTTACTTTAATGAAATAGTCCTTTTTTTAGTATATATTGTTCACTAGAACTCTGTAAAAAAAAAATATGTCTGTTCATGTCAACTGACCTACAAGGTACATGGAACTTACTCTGTCAGAGCAATCCCAGCCTGTATCACAGCATGCACAACTGCTTGGAAGGTCAGCTTTCTGATGTATCTCCAGCCAAAGCTGCCTTCTGGCACTTAGGGAGCCTGGAAAGAGTAGGTCTAATGTTGTGCTTTTCCACTCAATGAAATTTCCGTGGGAGGTAGTTCAAAGGCCAAGCAGAAATAGCTCTTTAACCATGATGTCTGGGAGAAGACACACATACTGTTGTGACTCTAAAACACCTACCATGACACACTGAGCATCTGTGGGGTATAACAAGGGTTTTGACTCTTTGCTCCTGTCTTTATTTAATAAATTTCAAAATAATATAATTAGGCAATGAAAGGATCAAGCGTACGCACTTGATATTTCACACAGTTTTTTTGGAATACCTTTACATGCAGGTGGTGCAAGATGTTCTCTCAGTGCATATGGAAAAGTAAGCCTCATTCTGTCTTACAATCTATATTAAAATTTTACAAAATGTACAAGAGTATTCTGTGTTCGAAGGTTGCTTTATGGGAGAAAGAAAGAGGAATTGTCTGGTCATCGGGAGAAACAGAAATTAAGTGTATAATTAATTTCTTCCTTTGCAATTTTTTGGACACATGCTGTAGTTTCTAGAGTTCTTATTGTAGCCAATAACATGTTGCAGCAAAATGTTTTAAGAAAATTAAGGCAAAGAAATCTGCTTTTTGAGTGTTGTTATTATTATTATTATTATTATTATTATTATTATTATTATTATTATTATTATTATTATTGTTTGGATTACATATTTTACGTCTCTTATGAGTTTCTGCATCAGTCCTGGACAGGCTGAAGCACATGAGTCATAGTGCATGCTTGATTTTCTAACTAATTTTTAAAATGGTTTGTAGAGTTTCTGTTCCTAATTGACCACATTTTGTTCATACTTTTGACAAGCAGCAGCTGCCCAGTGTTGCAAAGGCCTCATTTCAAAGCAGAGGCATGAGGGCTGAGCACTGGAATGCTGGTGTGGCTGCTTGGTGCTGCAGCCAGAATTCTAACTATTTACTGACAGCTGAGGTGACTAGGAGTCCACCCCACATAAAAGGGGTCTTCTCATATTTCTTAGAGAAAACAATTTAGCATGAATGTGCACATGTTTTTAATGGTTCTCTTCTGAAAAAGAGAGAACTTACATTGGGTCAGACAGTGTACAGATTGCATAAATGTACTATTTATATGTAGGGCTCAGAATGGCTTTTGAGAAACACAGGCAAGCATGTTCCAGGCCCTTAGGAGCTTACATGTCAGGCCCTTAGCAGACCTGACAAAACCAGTGGGAGATGAAAACAATAGATGGAGAAATGAAAAAACAGACCAATGTAGCTTTCAAGATCAAAGGTAAATTAGATAGTTTATCACATGGGTCCTTCCAAAATATTTCTTCAGTCTGCTGAGTAAACCAGTCCAAGCCAGTGGCATTTCCTCCTGTTGCCAAAACCCTTGGAACTACTTTCACAAACATGTCTGGTTTTCAGTCTCTAACGTGCACAAAGAGACTCATCCCATACATGTCTTTCCCTGCTCCCCACCTCACTCTGGACTTCACGTCCCATGAAGATAAACTCTCTGTGCCTCCCAAGTTATACCAAGGGCTGTGTTCCATTAGCTAAAAAAAGAATGTCACTCTGAAGAACATTCATACCTGATCCCAGTGAATTTGATTGTTCAAAGCCACATCAGATGGAACTTTGAGCCACCTGGTCTAGCTGAAGGTATCAAAGCTCATGGCAGGAGAGTTGGACTAGATGATCTTTAAAGTCTCTTTCAACCCAAGCAATTCTATTATTAAAAATATGTCAAAACAGTCCATTACCTTTATTGCAGATTAATGGGGTTATGTCACTTAATTGCCATGATGAAGGTTCAGGAAGGACAAACCTTCAAAGCTCTAATTTTCTATTAGAATTAATAATACTTTTAATCATAACTTAAACTGAGCTGGACCATTTTAATGGTAAAATTGTATAGATTATTGGTAAACCTTTAAAATGTGTAGGCATGGTTTAGGTGCAGAGAATACAGAATACTGTTTTCATAATAAATAGTGAATATTTTATGGAAAATGATAAAACTATATCTAATATTAACCCTAGTGATGTGACTTCAAACATTAGTGACCACTCAGAATGTTTACAATATCATCAAAGCCCTATTAAGAACTTTACAATAAAAATGCAGTGCTCCTAAACTCCATAAAGCATTGGGAAGTCAAGGACACTTCTCCAGTAATTCATCCACAGCTTTAAGAACAGGCTTTAAGATGCTCTAGAATTCAGCTACTGATTTCTATGAAAGGTGATTAAATAACAGCAACATCCAAAAACTCTTCTTCATCTTACTGTCATTTTTGGTGCTACACAAATTATTTCTATTTTTTATAATTTAGGCCTCAATAAGCCTTCTATAGATATCCCTCATATAAAATTGCATTAAACACAGCTGTCTCTGGTGTGCTTTCTGGGAAATACTGCAATGGAGAAAATGGCTATTGGTTTTGTAATGACAAATTATTGATCACACATGCCTTATGAATCACTTGACACTATGGATTTTTGCTGAGACCTTTAAAGGAACAGGCTCAAGCCCTTTGTGTCCTGTATATACTGACAACACTCTCACATCCAAATTTATGTGCATGCCACTAATGACCACAAAGAGAAAACAAAAACTTAAAAAAACATTTTGAAGCAGGTGGTTTAAATAAAGAAAATTAGAAAATAATTTTAAAATGCTTAAAAATATGCAAATGTGTAACTAGCCATTCAAAAAGAGAGAATTCGATGAGTGTCCAGAATGTGCACGGTAGTTCTAAACAGATGGCTTAAGACTTCAGACAAGTGAAAAAGAAACCAGTGGTACTAATGTATCTCTTTCTTATTTCATCAGAAATCCTCTAATTTTCAAAATCTTTTTCTTGGATATGAATCGAAATAGCTTGCAGCTGTATTGGCACTAAAGAATTGGGCAGGTAGGCTGTTAAGACCTCTCTCCTAAGGCTCAGGTCAGAAAAAACACAGAACTGATTCTAATTAATGCTCTTGACCTCCTGTAAATCCTTGACTGCCAAGCAGCACAGAAAGAAAGTCATTGTTCCACTACACCTGAGGTTCTCAAAGTAAGGACACTGATATTCTGACTACAGCCTGTGCAGGTTTATGAGAGGGACTTCCTTCACATTCTCCTCCATCTTCTCATTCAAACTACAGCTCTTCAAATTTAGCTGATAAGTCATGCTATAGAACAATACCATGTGCTGAACTGTCATATTGTATAAATTATGAGCTTGAGCCTTCTTTTTATGAAGCCACATATTCAATTGTTTATAACCTTGCCCAATTTTAACTGCTTATGTTGAACATTTCAGTAATGGGAAACTTTACCAAAACTATTCCAGTTATTTCTCACACCATTCAAGAAAGAAAATGTTATCAGTTTCTTCTAAGCAGTAAAGAAATGAGGCTCAGGAGAGGCAGCTGTGAAATTCATGTAAAAGGAAGACAATGTAAGATCTTTTTTTTGTTGTTACCCTATTGATTGATTGATAAAAACCTATCAATGCCTCTTTATTTGTAGAGAAAGAAGTCATGACCTCACACGTGGGAGACACTCACTTTACACTTTTGACATCTCTTCAAGAGATACTAAAAAGTACTCAGCTTTGCATCTCTTCAAAGTCTCACTTCATACAACATCAGTAGCTTCCTTCCACTAACTCTCAGAGCATTCTACCTGCACGAAGGACTAAAATGAATATGGAGAAGACTGACAGCAACCAATATATAGAAAAATGTTGGTGCTTCTCCTGAGATTTCATTTCATCTCTCCCTTTGGTGTTTTGCCCTCCTGATGTAGCGAATCACTGTAAAAAGTGTTAGACTCAAATTAAGAAAGACCAGATATGATCAAAAGAAAAGGAAGGATGTTCAGCTACAGGTGGGGTGTTGGAGACTGATGGAGAAAGGGTAATGCAGTAAAATCATTTCTGCAGAAAGCTGAGTGGTGGGAATAGAACAAGAAAAAGGTGTGGAAGTTTCAGAAGAAGATATCAGAAGGGAAATGGGGCCATGTGCAGAAGATGAAGTCAGAGCCAAAACAAAAAAAAAAGTCAGGAGCAGAGGGGACTGGAAACCCCAGGGAATAAGGAGATTACATTCTATAGCATCTGTAGGAGTTTGATATCCTCCTCCAGCAGGTCACCTAGCTAACAGATCAGGGAGGGGGTACAGAGAAAAGACCTGGAATTATGCTGGAAAATAATTTGTGGAACTGGAGGGCAACAAAATTAAGATCTTCAAGAATTTTAGTTGGTTATATGAACATATTTGTTATGATTGGAGCTTCAAAAAACATATTTTCTGCAAGATTTTTGGCCTAATTTAATCTTCTGGGGTTTTACATTTATTTACCATGGTATGTTCATGTTATTTTTTGGGAAAGCAAGTAGTATAGCTTTTTTTTTTTCTTTCTACTATGTCCATTCCCTCCTTTGAGCAGTTCCTTGTACTAACTGCTTATAACAAGATTGCAGATGGTTCAAATTGGCTAAGAGTCTTTAACATGGGTATGTTTAAACCTTTATGTAAACCCTACACTGTTTACAAAGTTTCTTAGAGACTTGGACACAATTGTTGAAATTTGCTGAATATTGAGAGTTATTTTATGGTGAAATTTCACTCTCTCATGATGTTTATTAAGTTAGTGACAGGCTTCAAAAGAAATTACATGATATCACATGTACAAGATGACAAGCCTTAAGTAGAAATAGTTGTGTAGGAGGTTCTCTTTTAAATGTGAATAAACTAGTCTTAGCCCACCAAAACTACAGAGTTCTGGATAATTTTTTGTTATGTTATGCAACATTCTTTCAAACTATAGACATTTGAGAACCAGTTTTCATACACAACTCTTAAGAAAATACTCATCATCTCATCCTGCAAAGTGAAACTCAGTAAAAATTATTTAAAATCCATATGCTATATAAGGAAATTTACCTGGAGACATTCTTCTACTTTTTACTGAAAATAGGCTATACAAAGGTGATGTTAAAGTGCACATATCTCTCACATACTGGAAGCTTTAAGAGGGCCCAAAGTTATTTATAATTTCCAACTTTGGAGCCCTATTTTAGTCTTACTTCCTTTAACTTTTGGTCTGATTCCCAGGACTTTCAGAAAGTGAATAGACTATCTGTGTGTAAGAGATTTTAGATAAGACTGCAACTGCCTTCATTCTTTGCATTTTTTGGTCTGCATTTCCTGCTAATGTGATTTGAATAAGCCAATTACATTGAAATTTGGTCCGTGGTGATGCAAATAAGCTCATGATGTGGATCTCTCCTGTGGATTTAAGTGGTGAGTGCAACTGGTGTACATTTGGTTGTATAAAGGGTCTGCACAGGATACAGGGGTCATGTTTTGTGCTCTTTTCTAAGGTTCCATTTGCACTACATTGGAGGAAGATTTCAGGAAAATAGGACTTTAAATAAAGAAAGCCTTAAAAAATACTGAATTGCTAAAAGTATAGGCTGAATTTTACTTTCTAGGTGCAGGCTGCAAATATGAAGTTTAAGCATGCATTTAATATATGAGATCTATAAAAAATGGCTGGGAAATTATCACTGACAGCGTGATGAAAATATTCCCAAATGCCCATTGTGTACAGTAAAACACTGATCAAAAGCACTGCTGTAAGAGTTATATTATTTAACTCTAACATCTCTTTATCACTAACATCATGTGCACAATTTAGCTAGATTCACACCAACCAAGAACTCCAGACAAAAATTATTTATTTTTCAAAGTCATGGAACTTCCTGATACTCTTTAAGTGCTAGTGACTTTGAGACAGAATAATTTTTCAGCAAGCACTTCTTCACAGACTGGCACTGACAGCAGTTTTACTTTCTGTGTGTTGTTACACTTTCTTCACAGCTCTAAAGTGATTCCAGATGAAACCAAACAGTTGGGAATTTTTCAGTAAATTATATTCCAGGCAAAGAACAACAATCTCTGTTCTCACTGAAGGAGGCATTCCTGAGACACCACAGTAGTGCTCTATGTGCAAATGCTGAATTCCACAATTAGTCTGTGAACAATAGAGATGTGGGCTAAATGGAGAGATTTACCAAATTTGCTGAGGTAAGGGTTGCTAGAAACAAACAGGAGTAAATATAAATGCTCTGGTATGTGAACACCTACAACAACAATTAACCACTCCCTCCCAAGTTTAGCAGGTTGAGTTCCCACATTATAATGCTCTTAGTTTTGGGACAAAGCCAGGTATCAAATTCTGTTCTAGAGAGGGAAGAAGGAGACCAAACCACTTAGTGCCTGAGATACTGCATTAAGAATTGTACAATGTCCTTTTATATAAAGATACACAGCCAAATGCTGCACAACACAAACTTGATCTCATCTTCCTCTCCTTTCAAAGGCAAAGCATACAACTGCAACTACCTACATAGATATGCAGGGTGTTGAAATGAGCAGTTTGAGAGTAAAATCATGGACACATTGGAAGAAAATATGAATTTTATTAAAAAAAACATTTTGAGGAGAGTGCAGATATTCATTATACTAGAAAACTTTAGAAATAGCACATATACCAGGAAAACATATTTTTTTAAAAGTACAGTTATTTGACATTCAGTCATTTTAACTTATCTAAATGGCTGTAATAATGCACCCAAAATAAGATGACTATACTGACCTTTATGATGTCATGACAAAACCAGTTCTTCTCCCATACCCTATAAGATTGAAAAACTAGAGGAAAAAAATTCAACAAACTTTTGCAATACTCAATTTTAATCCCTTAGAAATATGAACATCACTTTCCTTTATTTCTAAATGAAAACATATTCTAAGCCTCCAACCTTAATGTAAATTCTTTTCAAATTTCCTTTTGGTAGTTATGAAGTAACCTAGAAAATGTATGGTTACAAAACAAGCCTGTTTTACATGGGAGGCTTTCTGACACCATAGTGACAGCAATAACACAAACCTCGGAGTTAGTAGATGATTGTTTATTTTCTCTCTCAGTTTCCTATTTGTGTTCCTTGTGGGAAATTTATGTCATTAAAAGCAGAGCAAGGCATAAGAGGCATAGAACACTAGTGGGATTTTTTATTGCATATCCATTCCAAAAAACATTAAAATTATTTTTACCTCAATAATTTTTTGCCTAAATAGCTATTTTACTTTTTTTTTTAATCCAGTGTCTCTTTTTTTTTTCTAGGATTGCTTATGTTAAGTCTCTCACACACATGTTTTGTGATAGCAAAAAATCAGCTTTCCAAGAGATCTAAACCCAGTGTCTGAGCTGTTACACACAAAGCCTGAAGCTCCTGGTGAGAGCTCACAGCACTTATACACAAATGTGTGCCAGGAGTCCATCCAGCAAAATATCTGTCCATCCAAATAACTGTGACAAGCAACACCAGCCTTTGAATCAGGACTCTGCTTTCTGTTAAGTTTATTTTTATGTGGTAGGAAAAGGATCTCTAGATCTTAGGCAAAAAAAAACCACTACTGTACTCAGACCTCACAAGGAGATCAAGACCCGAGAAGATGACATTTGATCTTGCACGTACTTTTCTCCAACTTCCCATGGCCTTCTGGTGCAGGAAGTGCTCGTATTCAAATCAGCAGGACTTCACACATGCTTAAAGACAGGCATGTGCACAATGGCTTTCTGAGCTTGAGGCCATCCTTTAAATTTTTATTAAATAAGAGAAGCTTGTAATCTGATGTTAAACAGTGGCCCAGACCTCAAGGACTTCTCAGCTTTTACTCAGTCAGTGACTGTTTCAGTGACGACCTCAGGGTTTGGCAAGCCTGATATTTTCAAAAAACTTCCTGTAAGTATGTCAAAGCTGATATGTCCTCTGGTTCCACTAAGATGATGGCCCTGAAGGCAAGAGCAGTAAATCAGTTGCAGATTAGAGCCAGGTTCACTTATTTGACATACAAAAGCTGTTCCTAATATAAATGGCTGGGAAAAATGCATACAGTATGACAGAACTAAATAAAGTTCTTCCTCAGTAACAATAACTGCAACATAAATTTATCATTAATGTAAGGTGGGCAATACTCCCACTGTGTTCCAATTCAACTTTAAATACTCATAACCCACAAAATTACTAAACAGCATACCCTTCCCTTCCCTTCCCTTCCCTTCCCTTCCCTTCCCTTCCCTTCCCTTCCCTTCCCTTCCCTTCCCTTCCCTTCCCTTCCCTTCCCTTCCCTTCCCTTCATATTTTTAAATGGTGATAAGAAAACTTTCTCCAACAAGCTACTTGTTACTCATGTTTATGACTAAAAATATGCTTAAAGTCAATGTCAAGAATAACTAATGTTCTTTAGCACTTTGGAGACCAGAAAATATAATTCTATCAAGATATGAAATACACAATTATTTGTATATGTATTGGGTAAGATAGCTTGTGCTCCCATCCCCTTTTTTCCTCTCTTCTGCTATTAGTTTCAAAATCAATTTAAAGTGCTTTCTGCATCTGAAAAAATTGTACCAGAACTGTCATTTGAATAATGCATAGCTTCCTACTGAAACGAAAAATATTTATTTAAATCATGAAACAAACAAACAACAACAACAAAAAAAAAAACAAAACCAAAACCAAAAAACAAAAAAAGTATTTTAAGTGGCTGGAGGCTGTCCTGTAAACTGCTGGAACTAATTTCTTACCCTTATATATTTCCAGATCTTTGGCCAATACTTTTCATGTCTAGCACCATACAGACATCTCAGCCTTCCCATGCCCCTACTTCCTAGAGTCTTGCCACAATGGGAACACCTGCTCTGATCAGACAGCTTCTGTTTTGCATTCATTCTCCAGTCCACTTCTACACCAGCAAGATAGTACTTCACAACACTACTTAAACTCATGTGCATTCTGTGTACCTGTCTCCCTCACTGAAACAAATAACAAAGGTACATAACAACACACCTCACTTGAATGTGGTAATTCCAAAACCTTAGGTGGGCCAGGTGTGGAAAGGAGAAGAGGAAAAAAAAGATACAAGTACTTCATCTGTTCAGGTTAAATCTCTGGGTTCTGAGACGAACGTTTCCTCTTACTCATGTGCAGCAAACTC
Source organism: Molothrus ater (assembly GCF_012460135.2). Lineage (NCBI taxonomy): Eukaryota > Metazoa > Chordata > Aves > Passeriformes > Icteridae > Molothrus > Molothrus ater. The sequence continues at coordinate 19,150,837 of NC_050482.2, read as the reverse complement.
CAGCACTTGAAACTCCACAGCTTAGAGAAATCCCACAGTTTGTAGTTTCAAAAAATGAATTTAGAAAAGAAATCTCAGATTCTTGTGCTAGTAAAAAGCCTGACCGAACAAAATAAAGACCTCCCTACATATCGTACATGACTACGTCCAAGCCCTTGGATGCTCCCTTTCCTTCCCATTTCCTCCTGCTCCCCATGGGGATACAGGGATGCCTGGGACCTCTCCCCTCTGTGCCTGGTCTGGCAGGATTACATAGCAAATGCAGGAGGATATAAAAGCACCACAAACATGTGCCTTCTCTGAAAATTTGAATAGACCCTATGAGGCTTATTTCCCCATGAGTGATTTGCAATCAGATCTCAGTTTCATAGTTCAAATAACAGCTTATATAACAGGCAAGCAGCCTGAGGTGGTGGACTGAGGTTTTACAGTAAGGGGACATGTAATATGTTATCAAGAGATTAGCACAGAAATCCCCCCACCCCTTTCCCCACCCTTTTTTTGCAATAAGGTCTCAAACTATCAAAACCTTTCCATTGTTACAACTTCAAGTAACACAATCACTTCACATTTCTTAACTAATGAACTGCACCCCTCTCCTTCCTTTTCTCTCCCCCCTCTCAGAAACGCAATGACATCAGGAGATTATGCTTAGTTCAAACAAGTCAGGGAGATACAAACATTCCTGAAAATATATTAATTCCTTCCTGCTCAACAGATTAGTAGCATTTGATTTGACATGACTATAAGTTTACACACTTCAAAGAATTTTTAAAGTAATAACTTCTAAAAACAGAATGAATAAAAAAATGTTCTTGCACATTCCACATGACTAAATGATGGATGGTTTTTTCAGTATTCACAATCTATTTTCATGCCTTGGTGCTAACAGTCGTGAACAAAAATCAGCTCCAGTATTGTAACATTAATGGGGCACAGTCTGGCCTCCACCCAACCCTGAAGATAATTATGCTAAAACAATAGTGATGAGCATCCAGCTAACTAGGTATAACAAGGAAAGACTGCTGCTGCCATTCATCAAAAAGGCCATTGGGATAATGAGGAGAGATGGCTACTGACATATTTCAGCAGGGGAGGCCATCCTGCTGGGAGTTTCTTTCATAATGCCAAATTCTATCCATTTAAAAAGCAAACAACATGCTCTCTTTGGTTTGTTGGGTGATCTTGAGAGCAGAGACAGAAGTCATACAGTACTGACCAAGTTGGAATAAAGAGCTGGAAGAAACACTGAAGGAGAAAAAAAAATGCTGTATTGTACATATCGTTGTAATCTTCAGTCTCCTGAAAGGAATAATCCTAATTATGAGCAACATGACTGCTATCAGTCAGGAAGAGCAAATCACTTGCTTTCTCTTAGAAGCTACTAATCTGATTATTGATTTACAGTTCTGGAAATAGTTAAAGAATGTGCATCTCAAGGAATGTGAATATCTTGACTGGACAGACAGTAAAACAGATATTTAGAAGAAGTATTTTGCTTTAACTGAATAAAATAGCAGATAAACCAGAGTTTCCAAACATATTTAAACCAGCAAACTATTGTGCGAATAAAACAGAAGGAATGTTAACCAGTATGTCTGGTCTGGTTTTGTAAGTAGTGTCTGATATGACAGCCACTTCATCCAGGAGAGGTCACAGATGATTTTCTAAAATAACAACAAGAAGGAAGATAAAATAGTGATGGAATTTTCAAGTAAAAATTAGTACAAATGTGTTGTGCTGTCTTATGTTTCCTGTCTGAAGACCATTTTTCCCATTTAAAACTGGTATTTGCTGTGATAGTAATGAAATGTATATTAATTTGTCTGTGAAAAATATGCTTTAAAAAAAGTGGTTTTCATACAAAAAAGGAAGCAAAGGAAATATATGTCCTAGTTTTCAGTGACTTGCATGAACAGAGGTGCTTTCCAGAATAACAAGCAAGGACCACATTCAAAATTTCTCCAGTGCCATCCATTTTCAGCTGCTGAAGACAGTGAAAATCTCAGCACAGCTTCAGCCCCTCTGTTTCTAGGATGTCAGGGTCTCAGGGTCCTCTCTTTCACTGGCTCCTCACACAAAGGTGGATATACTTACTTCCTTAAAAAGGTCACTTAGAAATCCATGACTATATGGCAAAGAAGATATTAAGATAATAGAAAGACACTTGGAGAAGAAGGAAGGATTCAGTGGGATGTTTCTAAAAGAAAATATGAGCCCAGTGAACCTAATCTCCATGGGTTTCTTCTACAGTCTTCAGAAGGTAAGAACTTCCTCCACTGAAGCTTTTCAGAGTGGGATTTTGGCAACTTTTTCTGGAAGGATCTATCTTTCTCCACAGGCTCTATGAGACTTATGGAACTTGGCTTCAGTAGGCTAAAATTCATCTCTTGTCATACTCTGTACAATGAACCCACTCAAAAATGTCTGTGTTAAGGAAGCATCTATTCTCTTCCATTTCAAAAGAATTAATTTCAGAGAAGGATTTTGGGATGCTAGAACTTATAGCTGAAAATTAGAAATCCTTCTGAGGGAAAAATTGTTCTTTGGATTGTGCTGGACCACAGCGTCAAAAACGGTTTGTATTCCTTCCCTAGAATTCAAATAAGCACATATTTTTCCAGTACTGATGAAGTGAGTCATAGAATACCCTGAGTTGGAAGGGATCCAGAGGGATCATCAAAATTCAGCTCCTGACCCTGCACATGACCATCCCAAGAATCATACCTTTTAAGCCATTACACTGTCAAGAAATAGAGTATGACACGTAAACCTGTGAACATATAACAAGGAATTAATAATTCTAAAATCTAAAAAACTTTTCATACATGCAGCTGTGTTCAGTTGCATTAATTGGATTCTGTCACAGACCTGTGTGTTTCTACTGAACTTTCTCTGTCATGTTGAAGCCATTGCAAGAGGCTGATCATAATGGACTTGGTTTCTTCGAGGTTTTGGAAGTCAGGAGAGAGCACCAAGTTTGCTGAGTATCATTAGACAGCAGATTAATAATGTTATACCTTGGATAAAACTGTTTATTGAAACCAGGTACAAACAGACTTCTTCTGGCACAGCATGGGCTTTGCTATGTACATTTCTAAGTTGATGAACTCTGCAAAAGACAAGCTGTTAAAATTGTTTACATTGTGTACTCCTTGTACTGATCTATGACTTAGTGCTATGTGAAAAATGAAGAAATAGAAAAGGAAAGATTATTTGCCTTTCTTTGTGCAATACATGATCATGACTAATTTGATACTAGAACTGGAATCAAAGGAGCTTACTAAAAGTTTCCATATCTAATTCTTTCCCACGTTCAGTCTTACCTTGATCTCTGAAATGCATTCATTCTCTCCTTAGGGCATGAATACTTGCTATTTACATGTCTGTATTTTTATAGGAGAGGCAAATGAGGGCAAAAATTCTCAACAACAAAGTTCCACAGTGAAGATAGATAATTTCATATTTCTAGCCGTACTGAACTCTGGGAAAATAAAATTCACTGCAGCTATGTGTAAGTGGTCACAGAAGTACATATTGTCTCAAAACCCAGGCATGCAGCATAATTTTGCTATAATAAAGCTAACTGTCCCTAACATTTGGAGCCAGTAGCAATAACTTTTCTACTGCAATCATGGTCTTTTGGACTTTATAATATTCAAACAGAAAACTAACAAACGCCTCACATTTCTCTTTGCACTAATGACAAAAGAACAGGGTGGTGCCATTTTGGCAGCACTGCTGGATTGCACTGATCTCTGTCATTTTTGGCAAATAATGAATCAACTTGGCCCCTCTGAAAATCTCATGTGAGGTTAGAGATATGCTATTAGTGTAGAGCTAAAAAATACTGCTGTGGTGTTTACAGAAAGCCCTCACTCAGATTATTCTATTTGAAGTCAATTAGAAAACTCCTCTGATCTTACTGGCATGGGTTCTCACAGCAAATACTAGACAGTTGTTATCACTAGCACTGAATAATGCAGCTATCCTGGGAGAATGCAAAGGCTTGTTTTAGGAGCTATTCACTATCTCAGCTGATGCTCATTGCATATATGTCTGTTTTGCAGAGTCAGATCAAAATCATTGCCTCTAACCATTATGCAGACAGGCAAAGGTTGTCAAGGACCTGCCAGTTTTCACAGTACAGTTCACGTATCTGCTGGGCACTGTGGTTCCACACAGTGTTATTCATTTCTAGTACACCTTCTGAAACATTAACAGTGCCCAGCACACCACTGCTTTGAAGAAAGCACCAACTGAAGAGCAGAAAGAGAATGTAGATTTTGTTTTTATTAATTTTTATTTCACTTTTTCCGTTTGCTTTCATTGCTCCCACAACGTCATTTATGAACTGTCTTCTGTCCACTTTGGTGATATTGAAAAACACCTAACTGTAAAACTTTCACTTATACTAGTCTTCCAAACCAAAACTAGGTTGCATAACATATCTGCATCTCTCTCTCTCTGTATAAACACAGTAACATATAATATGCAAAGTCACCACATCTGGCACGTGCTTGAGAGATAGAAGAGGACAATATTAAGATCTTCCATACCAGGGTGCAGGGAAAATGTATGTGCAAGGAAAATCTGAAAGTATTCTGTGGTAGAGGTGTTATGCTTTGTTTTGCCTTTTCTGTGTATTTTGTTCAATGCATTTTCATGCTGCTTCTATTCAAAGCATTTCTCACCAAATGCTAAAGCCCACCTTACTCACTCAAGGGAATATCTCCAGCTACCAATCTTCAACAAGAGATGCACACCTGATGCCACTTCCATTACTTCTGCAAGTATCATGTAACATGAGATCAGATTTGCATTCATTTTCTCATTTTCTTTAGCAATATTAGAAGTTACAGCATGTTCCTTGTATATTGGCTATATTGCTTTGGTCTGTTGAATATGGCCTTTTCTTTCTACAGTTTTGTCTTCTCTTCCTGAACTCAAACGAGACTTCTCAGTGGGCAGCATCATCCATGTTGTGGCATCCTGCTCTCAAGGCATTTTGCAAAACATGAAGAGCAAACTCAAAGGGATCCAAGGCAGAGAAGAAAAGGATTTTCAGGTTTTGTAAGCTAGATATCGGGCTCTTACTACTGCCAAGTTTGATTCACATGTATTCTGATTTCATGAAGTGAAAAACTAGTTGATTTCAGTCTTAATTCAGTGTTTCCCTTTATAATTCTAAGATTTATATTCATAATGTCTTCTTTATCTGACTTTTTAAGAGCACTCAGTTATGTTTCTTATACGAAACCCCCTCTTTCCTAAATTGCTGTGCTCTGAGAGATCAAATAGTATACCATGATGTACAGTTCTTTCTAGATACCACCAGACATCTCTGAGAAATTACACTGAGACATCAACCTGGCATTTGAGCATTAAAACAGAAGCAATAAAGTTAGTAACAAGTCCTGTTAGCTATAGAGCCAAACTTTTTCACTAATTTTTATGAGCCAAAAAAACTGTATAATTCAATCTGTGTCTCAAGTACACATGCACCACAACCAGGCATCTAGCATACAATTTATTACTTCAGATAAAGCATTAGTAAAATAGAATTTTATCTGCTGTTATGTCAAAGTCTCAACATCTAATGAGACTGCTGATAGATAAAGAGCTTGCTTTATTGGTTCATCCTTGAATATACTGAGTGACTTTTGTTAATTTCAGAAAATGTTGTGCACCTGCTTTCCAAAATTATCCCTCTGCCTTGGTTTCCTCTATCACTGATGATTTATGGGAATATAGACCAGCAGTATAATTTGCATCATGAAGCAAGAATGGACTTTTGATTCAAAAATTCAAATGGAATTTTAAACTGATCTAACATGGCACGCAAATTCATGAAGTGTTCCACATTTTTTGACTGTGCCCATGGCAGTGGGATGGGAAGTAGATAACCTTTAAGATAATTTCTAGTTCAGGCCATTCTGTGATTCCATTCTGTGATTTTCCTATATAGCAAACATTTTAAAATTTTGATTTAAATTTTAGAAGTCTTTCTGGAAACAAGGAAGATCTTTCCACTTTTAGACTGTATGATCTGCTTTCTGAAGTGTCATGTTCAGACAGACATTTGTCCATCTGGCTCTGGAGAGCTGAATGAGCAATGAGATATTTATAATGATTTATTTTGCTGGAAAATTAATTCAACAGAAAAGCAAACTTTTTATCTTGCACTGGACTATTTCAACTGCTGACTAAAAATTTAAAACACTGCTGTTTTTAAGACTAATGAGGGGTTTACTTTTTCATGTATTCATGCATCTGATTGCTGTTAAACTCACTATGTAATTAACTTTAAATAGTAATGAATAAAAAGTAAATATTTAATTTATACTTTCATTCAACAGCAAAAATGAAATAGAGCTATGGGTAAAACATACTGAACATATCTTCAACAGTTTATAGCAACACAGTAAAACTTATCCTCCTACCTAGAGAATATCACTTTCTTGATAAATAAAAATATGTTAAACTTCACAAGACAATCCTATGAATTTGTAAGACAATCTGTTCAATGTTCCTCATCAGACTATGTATAACAGATAAATCCTCTATCTCCCAAACCAGAATAGAAAATACTCCACTTATCTATTTTTACTCTCACTTCTATCTTTTTGTTCCTTTTGAAAAATGAATATATGCTTCGATTTTTATTCAATAGGAAAGTATTTCATCACCTATCATTCCTTTTGCATGTTTCTTATATTTCAGAATGCTGTTGAGGATTTTTTAAAAAAAGAAAAAGAGTAAAATTGTGTGTAAAAGTATTTTTTTTTTAAAGTAAAATCATGACTGAGTGAAACTAATTTCATCACACCACTGTCTGCCAGAGTCTAAAATGTAAGTTATGGGGAACTTTACTCATAGAATTAACTTTGGAGCTTTGTTATGGAGATTTAAATGCCTCTACTGCTAATTTCTTCACTAATTGTTCTAGAATAAAGAAGTGGAAAGGAAAAAAAGGTGTTTGTTTTACAATTCTTAACTATTTATAATTCTTTGCTTGCTGACAAGCTAGAAAGCAGCTTTTGCAATGGGTAATTTCAAAGCTTTTATCAAGTCAAAATGGCATAGCTAGGAGAGTTTTGCTCCTGTTTCTCCACGTGCGTGATGCTCCCAGGTGTGCAGAGAGCAAATGGATCCATCTATGAAGCTCAAAAAGGTGCATTAGACTCCTGTGCTGGTTTTGAAAGACTTGTTCTTTCACTAATTGGACAAGGACTTACATCAGACAAGATGTGCATGTCTATTTGGAGACAGTCTACAGTCCAGCACTCTCTAGACTGAACACACTATCAAAAAATATATTTGCCTTTTCACTGGAAAGCACATTAAGTAACTCAAATATCCTGCTCTGGTTTAATCTTTTTGGGTTTGGTTGTTGTTTTTTTTTGTTTGTTTGTTTGTTTGTTTTCTTTCTCTTTATTCATTTCAGTAAAAACAGAGGCTACTGTAAAAACAGTGAAAACTTCATCTCAGAAGCCAAGGCAGCATTTCAACCAGGGAACACACAGGGTCCCTCACACCCCACTGAGATTTCTGACTGCTCCTTATTTCTGCTGATTTGTTTCTAACAGAGCATATAACCAACTTAACCAGTTGATTCCTCTGCTGAGACTGCTTTCCTGAATTGCAAGGAAAAAAAAAAAAAACAGGGAAGAAAGAAGTAAGAAAAAATATTACACATAAAGAAAAAAATTAGATATGCATTCGAAAGAATATAAAAATTCAAATTTAAAAATAGCTTATAGAATGGCATCTTTTCTAATTGCTTAACCATTTCTCATCTCCTTTAAATTGATGTGGATTCGATTGAGGAATTTAAAAAATCCTAATTTAACTCCACCAGAAATAACTGAAAGCAACAAGAAAATTAACTGCAGTTTGTTCTATATTTGATGTAAACCTTTCAAATTCCCATCATGTTCCTTAGGACAGCATTTATTATTTAATTACACATAAAGAATGGCACGAGGTACATGATAGTAAAGGGGAAAATGGGTACAAAACAAGTGACTCAATGATCTTCAAACTGTTCTTCTAAAGTAGAGAATATTGATTATATATTATTATAGCTATTATGTGATGATTATTATTACATTTATTAGAATATAAAAGTACTATTAAACTGTTGCAAAACTGACACTAATTGCTAATTCTGTGTCTGTGATCTGTCAAGAGTTCAGTTGTTTCAGGATGCAAATGCAGGCACTTTTTGCCAGTCCTACCTACAAACTCCACGTTAGGGGTATCCGCGGGACAAATTTCCCAGACTCAGCTGTGGGAAAGATGGTAGGGCTGCTGCTGGCAAATTCTCTTCAGTTTAGCAGAACAGAGTATGGTATGTAGGAAATCAATTCCCCTTCATTCCCTTGCCAAAGGGGGTTTTAAATTTCCATCCTACATGAATCATATGAGATTGATGTTTTGCTTAACAAAGCCACTTTACTTCAGTGACATTTGAGAACTGAGGTATTGTGTACACCCAAGGATAGTAATAACAACTTAATATTATCTTTTATGAGTCTTCACACACAATAGTTCAAAAAGTACTTTTCCAAAGATGTTACTTTCATATTGCTGGACTGAGGACTATGGATATGCCCGGGATGTTTTTCTAGCCAATATCAGGAGCAAAAGTAACACTCCAGCTTTCATGCTGACCTGCTGCACTGAGATTGGACAGACAGCCCTTGGAGAACCATCCCCTCTGGGCCATGTGATGTGCACAAGTTGTTGGATAACTAGTAATCAAAAGGTTTTAATGAGAGTGGTGAGATTGAAAATTTTGTTTTGTGTTAGACTTCTGAATGTCAACAATTGTTTTCAAACTCTGAATGGATTTCATTTTAGTAATGTTTAATGTTTTCTTTTTTAATGAAAATTTTAAAGTGTACTGTTTTTGTTTTGTTTTTGTTGTGCCATGTTTTGCTTTTTAATAGAAACTTAGACATTCCTTAAAAGAAAAAATCAAAATATTTTGTTTCAAGAAGGCTGAAATGAAAATAGATTTAGACCAGTGATTGTCTATGTTTATTTTTCAATGGAGATGCATGAAAAAGATAATCCCTTATTAACCTTCAGTTTATAGTGCTGAAGTTTTGCTACTGCAAACACATGCAGGAGTCCTATTGTGGACAATAATCAAGATTTGCAAAGCCAGCTGAGGAATGTAGGTCTACAAATTTAATGGAAGGTCTACAAGTTTGATGGAAGTCATGCAGCAAGATAGCTCAAAACAGCTCTGGGCATTTCAAAAAATGTGTGTATATTTAAAAGCCAGAATTTGCCTCATTGAGTCTAACTAAGGAATGGGCAAGAGACCCTGGATACTGAATGAGACTGATAAGGCAAATAGAGCAGTCAAGAATGACAGAAAAATAGGAAAGCTACTCCAGATCTTATTTCAAAATAAATCTACAAAGATTTGATTTTTCAGATCTTAATCAATGATCTGAAGAACTTAAAGATTTATAATCACTCTTGAAAGTCAGAAAAGGAAAACAAAAATTCTCGTCCTCGACCTCCAACAACTACACTTGTAATGACCTTTTAAGAACTAATAGCAAAGTCAAAAAACATGAGAAGCTCATGAGAAAAAAAAATATATAATCAAAACATCAAAGAGAGTGTCAGTTCTATTTCCTTCTGGAAAAAATTGAGTTAGATCTTCTCTGACCTCCTTTGTCTGTTTGGATATTTTTTTGCTGAATTATCTGAAGGTCTTTTGTAGCATCAGAGATCCTGAAGAGCTGTTAGCCAGAGATGCTGCAGATGTGTCTGGATATTCACTGCTACAAACACAGCTCTCATCAAATTGCTTCACACCACCCTGGATTCCCAGTCCCCAGCAGTGCATGAAAAGCACAAAATATTAGAAAAAAAAAGCTAACCACAGTATAATAGACAAATTTTTAGCATGTCTGCACTCATGCCCTTAATTTTGTCCTTAGTAAATTTTAGAAAGTCATTATGTACAATGTGGCCAAGTGGTTTTTACTGTCTAAATTATGGCCAAAAGAGGTGAAATTTGATTCATTATTAGAAGGGCAGAATCACAATGTTGCTGTTTGTTCCTAAATCCATTAAGCTCCTATACAGAATCCTGCTCTGAAAAATGCATTTCCCAAGTGTGACAGTCTGCTTGTTTGTAGTCTCCCAAGTGTCTCTGCCAGGTATATTACTGGGTCAATACATTGAGAAACAGGAAAAGATTTTTTAATAGTTCCTATCTACGCAAAAGTCCAATATGTCTTAAAGCACCTCATGAAACAACTGCTAAACAAATGATCTCTGAAATGTCAGTGTAGTGTTTGCATAGCAGGTCACTGCATTTTAGTAGAATTCTCACAGCTCTGACGTGCATGCGGTCAGAGAAAGAAGTTCCCATAAGAGATTATCACAGGAAAAAGACTCATTCATGTATGCAATTGTTTGTTATCAATATACAACATGTACTCTAATTTATTTTGACTTGTTGGATTTGATTCACTGCTTTTGCATGTTTGCTTTAAACTGGATAATCAAATCTGGCTGTGTATGAGCTGAACTTTTTGCCTCTATGAAAGTGTGCATTGACCATTCAGTGGCACTTCTCCAAAGGGAAGTACACACCTTTCTCACCAATGTGACCCTTCCACTTTTCCTTTCTGAGAGCAACAACTGAAAATTTCTTCGGAAGGCTCAGCAAGTAATGTACCCTTCTCTAGTCAGACTGGAGAAAAAGATATTTATTAGGACATTTGCCTCTTTGCCTAGACAAACATAGTGTATGCAATCATGCTCAGGGTGCGTGTCTCCCTACCTATGCAGATGATAAAGTTAGTGATACAGTTTGGAGGGTAAAGGTCTGAAGGAAAATGAATTTATTTCAACTATGAAGATAAATGGCTAGGGGAGGCTAAATGGATCAGAACTGCCAATAGGCATGCTTGAGGGAAAGGCTCAGGTGCAAGAATTGAATTAAATACAGCAAAATCTTCATAAATGTCCTAATTGAAGTGTCTGTCCCAGCTGTTAAAGTTGGTGGTCTAGAAGACAGACTTTTGTAGGAAACCACATTCCATTGCTGCCATTCCTCACAGGATCACTGTGAACTATTGGTTTGGTAACAATTGCAGAAGTAGAGTCTTATTTGTGGATTGGAAAATTATACCCTGGAAGGATGCTCAACTTATTAGTTGCAGCAGAGACACAAACTTCTCCTTTTGGCATCCTGATGCAGGGAAAATGGTGCAGAGGACACTGCCTGGTCTCTAAAAATATTGTGACTGTTGCAAAATATGGCCTCTTGAATATGCTATTTATTTTCTAAAGCTTTTTCAGGAGGCATTGAGGAAGAATCCTACCTGCATTCTTTCTGGAGCTCTGGCTGAAGGGTAGCAAGCCTGAGCATAGTCTCTATTATGGCAAGCTTAGTCATTAGGATGGAGTCAGCAGCAAAACCCTCTAAGCAGGTTCTGTAATCACCTTGCAGGATCTGTATGGAAGTGGCTAAACCTGCTGCATGGGGGCAGAGACTTCCTCCCTGCCTCTGTGGGTCACCTTTGTCTCGGCTTTACCTCGCCAGGGTGTGAAGTGCACAGACAACACAAATCACCAGCTGCAGGCCAGATGTCACTCAGGCAGACCTTGATGTGAAAGTGTCACAGGACACAGCACATGCCTGGGAGGAATTAAACCTGCAGGGGCAGCACAGTTAACTGGAAGTAACAGGGGCAACACAGGAGTTAACTGGAAACATGCAGAGAGACCATCATGGTGGCTGTGATACCAATTCACACTCATTTTAAAGACACCTTGTCTCACTTTCCCTTCTCTGTAAGACAGGAATACTGGTAAAGGCTTCTGTATTCCTCACAGAACTATTGTTAGAAATGGACAATTTCTGATAACACAGTGCACAGAAGAATTAACATTGTAAAAGAACTGGGCATAATTTTAAATGCATTTTTTGTGTTATGATCTACATACATCCACAGAGCACCATTAGTGAGCATGTACATCCACTTGCCAACAAACCAGTTCTAGCAAACACGTACCACTGTACCCTGGATGATACAGTGCTCAGAAACCCCATGGAGATAGCAGTTGAATAAATTCTATCAGAAGATGCTGTTGTGTTCCAAGGCATCATCAACTTCCTCTGCAAATCTGGAAAAACATAGGAAATGTAGAATTCCATTATTTTGTGTTACTACATTTTCACTGAAAAAAAGACTATTTCAATTCCCATTCCTGCGATAAATGCATATGCAACAAATAAATGCTTTGTTTTATTATCCTTTATGATTCTTGATTATTTATTGCAACTAACCTTAAGAATTTTTTTGCTGTATTTTAATTTTTTTTTTCACTTTTTTGGATAATCCAGAAAGGTGTCGGATTTTTTTCCTGTCAGACAGTGGTTGTTATGAAAGTAGGTGGGTGGACTGGGGGTAATTAATAGCTTATACTCATCAATAGTTATTCTCATTTTTTCCAGAATTTTGCCAAATTCTCTGTTGTTTCCATTTTACATATGAACTAAAATATTTTTGAGGACTAAAAGTAGGAGGATAAGTAAATAATGTGTATCCTAAGTATCCTGCAGAATTGTAAGCAGATGAAAAAAAAAAAAAACCAATTAAGCCACGCTTCAGATATTGCTCACACTTTCATTGACTCACATTTAAAATCTGAGACTTTCAAAAGTGATTTCCTTTGCCATGAAAGAAAACGACTGCTGTTGTTTTTTGCCTTTGACACATTTTTAAGGGAACGTCCCGGTGCGTACAATTACCATGGCACAGCTTTGAACACCCTTGTGCCTCTTGGTCCCAGCCCAAGGACGCTGTCCCGTGCGCGCCCCTGCCAGGGCTCCCGTGGCTGCCCACGCCACCCCTTACACAACAGCAACACCCATTCTCAGTTTCATGCTTTTCATTAGACAACACGGTCCTGTCAGGTGGCAGTGTGTTTTGGCTCCTGCATACACAGCTGTTTTTACTACTCAGGGTGTTTGAATGCTTACTCCACCCATTTGTTTAATGAGACCTGTAATCAGCTTCAATTCCAATAGGTCATTAACACCTCACCCACAGCAATATGAAGCCGAAATTGGACAGGTTTGTTATGCCTGTTACAGCATGCAGTGGTGATACTTTCTGCAGGTTTTAAAATGACTTTATTATAATTCATGCTAGTAATAACTATGAGCCATTCTCCTTCCTACAGCAGCAACAAAAAGTAATAACTCTTCTTGTCTTTTTCCTGTGTGATTATGCTTTGAAGTCTATATCTTTTTCCTAACTTTTGAATTTAATTTATAAATATATCAAGCAAATAAAAGCATTATCGTGAATGAGTCTCAATATTTTGGTCCTTATAAGAGAAAAATGCAAAAGATTAATAAATATATAGGAACTACATCTGGCTTAGTGTGGTTTACTAAGGTCCACTTAGTAACTGGTGGAATGAAAAGTATCATATCTATTCTTGTAATCATCTGACAGTACCTTAATTTCCATGACAAAATACTGGGCTGGATGTAACCTGTGTGGCCTTTTTCTTGTTCTTAAAGGACAGGAAATAGTTGTTACTTAACATCTGAATTCCGCCTGCTAAATGCACCTTACTATAGGAAGTAACACCAGGGAGCTGGCGTTTCCAGAGTAGAGAGTGCGTATGGGAATGACACACCTTCATTCATGTCTCTTGTTTTCTTTTTCCTTTCTGGGAATAAAGATCAGGCTATTAGTGTGGTATCTGCTTATGCCTGAGACAAAATAGGAGGAATGTAATAGAAGCAAAAGAGCAGAATGTGGAGAAGAAGAAGATATATATCCCAAAAAGTGATCTGTGCAGTAAACTGGGAAATCACTGTTTCTTTACATTGGAAAGTTTTAATATATTTTAATTAATTTCAGCATATCTAAGCAATTTGCTGTGAACTGCTGCTGTTACATGCTATACAGAGTCTGTAAATAAGGGTGAGTATTAGCAAGTGCTTTGAATTTAACAATGGGCAGAGAAAGAGCACTGCACACTCCAAGCCCAGCCCCATGCCCAGGACATCTCCCTCGCCTGTATGCTGCACCTCTGTATTTTACTGGCAGATTATACAATACCTGTACATAGCTATACTCAGAAAGTGACTAAGATCTATAATTGAGGGATCTATAAGAATGGGTTCTCTTTCAGTGGTTTTTCATCCTGACCTCACATCTGTTCACTTGCCTGATCTGGAATTAGAACTGAGAGAGTTGGAACCCACCAGGAAAAATGAGCTGATTTCCAGCAACTGAACATGTGGCTCTTTTCTTCTAAGAAAAAAAAAATATATATAGATTGACATAGATGGCTTTAGAAGTTGGCCAACATAAGGCATTAATGTGCAAAAGTTTGTTGGGTTTTTTGTTGGTATGTAGGGTGCAGAACAGGAACATAGATATTCCAATTGGAGTTTGGCAATTGTCAGTATGACAAAATCTAGTATTAATTTTGGTCCTTTTTCCAGATACCTTAGTGAAAAGGCCAAGGACAGAAAGAGAAGATGGAGCTCCACCTCTCACTCCCAAATATTTCCTCTGTGTCACAGCTCAGCTGGTCTGCAGGGAACATACAGAACTCTCTGACTTCTCTGGCTAAACCTGTAACTCACCTGAGTGCTCAGTCTCCATTGCTCTCACACTAATTCTTTTCCCAAACTCTAAATTTATTTCATAACAGGGACAAAGAATTATTCCTGGAAGTATAAAGAGAAAAGTAGGTCAAGACACAGACTTACTTTATCTCCCTTAGCACTTTTGTGTAGCTGTAATTGAACTGTCCTTTTTAAAAGTGTGCCCTGTATTTTTATTTTTAAATTTTTTTGGTGACAAGTCAGCTTGGAAATTAAATGCATTATGTCCTTCAATTTTTCTGCAGATTTGCAATTGTAATTAATTACTTCATTGCACTTCAGGTTCTTTAAAGCCCATAACAAATGGTGTATCCTTGGAAATATAAGGAGGAGATAAATGGGGTAGAGTTCACTTAATTTCTGCTACATAAATTATAAAGACATATATAAACTTTAAGGTAATGATATAGGTAATTTTCACTAATGAAACAAGAAATTACCTGCCCAGTGGTACCAGGCAGACTTTTCTATGTTCCTCACATACAAAAGCAAGCAAATAAGTTGATAAAAACTATGGATTTGGAAGAATTATGAGGATATAGGTCTTGGAATTCCTTCACAATATTTTTATCTGCAGATTCTAACAAAATGGCTTATTATTTTGACTGAGCTTTATAGGCATGGTTACAGTAGAACTATAATCAGTGTAATAAAAAAAGTCAGCAGTGGAGAATCCACATCACCTGCAGCATTCTTAGCTTCCTTCTTGTAGACCTAAGGCTGTCTAATGGAATATTTTTAATTAGAAAAAAAAAAAACCCAAACTATTTACCAATTTAATTTGTTAATCCCATAATTAAATAAAAAGAGAACATTGTGTTTTTATAGTAATCATGTGAAGTTGGATGCAGTTTGTTGTTTCATGACTTTAGCTCTTCCTTCAAGTTCCCAGACGGCACTTCAGAGAGAAAATCCAGGCCTTGAGTTTATACTTCAGCTGCCACAAAAATAAGTGTAGGTTATGTGACTCAAAAAGAAGATGTAATTTTTAAATGATGCAGATGCTTTTTGCACTGTTTGAAATGTCCCATTGGCAAGACTAGACTAGTTGAACCATATAGAGTGGCAATGGTCCAAAAATACTAATCAGCAAAGGCAGAAAATTTGCCTAATTTGGGTGCAGATGGCTTGGGTTTACATGATGTTGCCAAGCTATTTTTATCATTGTAGTCTAGGTCTTGGCCAAAAGTTAGGAACAAAATCTAAGCACATATAAACTTTAATGATCTTTTAGATTTGAGCTAAACCCAAGTTTTGTTGACATTTCCACATCTGAGTTCTGAAGCTATCAATTTTATGGTATTTTAAAACCATTGCATAAGTTTGTTTCTGTAAATAGCACTTGGGAAAGTAAGCAAAAGTCCAGTCAGCTCTAAGGATAATCTTAACAGATTTTTTTCCTTTTATATTTCCAGTAGGGAAAAAAAAAAAAAAAGAAGTGTAACCATATACCATTATTAATAAACAACAAGGTGTGGTCCTAATTTCAGTGGAAGAATGATGGCTTATTTGTAGTGAAGATCTGTCTCAGTTTAAAACTTCACTTAGAAATTACATTGGTGGTTAGTCAGGAGATGCCTTGGTTTATAACAATGGTATAACAATGGTTCAGGATAATCTGTCTATTCACTACTGATTGATTCTGTTCTGTTTTGGTGACTCTTCTGTTGTATCTGTATGAAAAGGCTGAACATTTGGGTATCAGGTTTGCCTGTTTCCTGTGATATTACTTTGAGTTCATCTTGATCTGAAAAAGTACAGGATTGGCCCCAGGGATAATTAGAAACTTAAATTTTCATAGTTCTCTATGACATGGAACCCTGTGAAAAAAGTGTTCAGTGGGTCAGGACCAGTCCTTTGTTTTGAGACAGGGATTTATCTGAGCAATAGGACATTGACTTTGACAGCTCAGCAGGGCTGGGCAGTAGCTATGCTCTGAGACAACTCCATGCAGTTTTTAGCAGGTAAGGCTGTTTTGTGAGAGGGGGAAGAAATGCATTACAAAAAATAGTAAATATTTTTAAATGTCCTGCTAAATTCCTGGTGACCAAAAAATTGATGGCAGTTGTACTAGTTGGTCAGTGTAGGTCCCTTCCAACTGAAATATTCTATTCTGTTCTATTAAGTAACTAAAACCTGACTGTGATCCACAATGTACACCCATCTTGCTCTGTTAACACATGAGCATATGCATCTTCCATATTTGTGCAATTCTGTGAATGGGTGAAGGGCAACTGTTAAGGGGTTTGTGGACATACAATAGGAAATGGTTTTAAAAAGCATGAAATTAAAAGTTGTAAAATTTTACTTCAGATGCACAAGTTAGAAGGTCTCATGGGATGGCTATGAATATATAGTATGCATAAATAACAGGTTAAGGTCCAGAACTTGTTCAGATGGCTTTTTATCTCCTTAAAAGCATCTTATTACATGAATAGGTGCTGGAGTCACTAGGGCTATTCTAACCTTTAATGGTTTAATACCATATGATAATGAAACTACCAGCATGCTTCACAGCACCACTTTCATCTTGTGTTCATTGTCTATATATATATTGTTGTCCAGTACAGATACCAAAGTTTTGCCGTTTTGGCATACCCTTTTTTAAAATGACAAAACACTTCCAGAGGAAAAAGACAACTCACTTTGAATTAAGATAATAGAATATGACTCCCATTATAGGAATAACCTCTTTCATCCTTCTTGTGATCTTGTGATCACAGGGTACAGTGATGATGACAGGGGAGGGAATGCACAGAGATTGCACTCATGTGGGAGAAATGCAGCACTCTGTGTTGAAATACCTTCTCTAAATAGTGCTCCAGTATCTCTGCAGAGAGCACAGCTCATCCAGAATGCAAATCTAACAGACATATCTGTCGGTACAGCCACTTGTCTGAGAAAGGAGCAGAAGTGTTTACTTTTTTTTTTTCTCTACTCTGAGGAGTAATTTATAACAACAATATTCATTCTGTCTAAGCAGTCTCTGGCACCAGAGTATGCATATCAGCAATTGTAATACAGTCATTCACTATTGGCACTTCAGGCCAATAAAGTTTATTTCACTTGGAGTGCTGACATGGCTGTCTGCAAACAAGGCTCTGAGAACTAAGACAGCTGGAATGTCATTAAAGAATATTGACTCTCTCTCTTCTTTTTTATCTGTTTCCCTTTGGTGGAACTTTAGTGCATTTAAGAATGCTAGTTGCCTCCCAAAATATGAAAGCAAAACAGGTAAAATCTATTTTTATGTATTCCTTTATGTGTATTGCAAGTAGCATAAATTAATGAAGATTAAACCATGAAACAGATTTGCGGAAGAGTAAAAAGGTGCCCAGGTGTGCCCAGATGGTTACACCAGAGTTTTCATGGGGGCTTTTTGTGAATTTAAAACTGGCAGCAAAGGGAGGAGCTGATTATTAATAATTTAGCACTTTTGGCAGGATCAATATGACTAATTTGTTATGTCTGCAGAGCTAATTCCTATTCCTTTGTGAACTGAAGCACTGAAAAATTGAAGTAACAATTTAAAAGGAAAAGCACTTAAAGGGATTAAGGGGAACTGATTGATTCTGGTTTAGTCTTTAAAAGAATTAATAACCTAAAATTAGGGCGTTCTTTTACAGTTGTAGTATGTGCAACTTGAAGAACTTGCTAGAAGGGGTTTCTGAAAATCAAGCTTCACAAATGCTGCACATATCAGTTATTTAAAAAGCATCCTTGCAGCAGATGCACCCCTCTGGTTTGGTTCTGGGACAGCTCATAGGAGGAGTTCTAAACACTCCCAGAGCTTAATACAGACTACAGGAATGTAGGAAACTGAGTTCTAGGAAAAAAGGAGGGAGTTTGAAAGAAACTGGTCTTTATCTCCCTTTCTTGCCTGAACTATTCAAGTAATTAAACAAACTTCATGCCACAGTAATAGTGTGTGTCCTTCACAGAGGTTTCTGTGTTGGCACAGACACCATAGAGAGAACCCTGAAGAACAAATGTCACAGGTAAAGTTTCATAAGGGCAGAAAGTCACACCCTCTCACTTAGGGAGAGCTGAAGGACCAAGTCCATGGCTTGGAACTACCAGATCCTGCTACCAGTGGGGTTCCTATCCATCTGCTCCATCTGCTCAATCTGCTCCATCTACTGCCTAAAGCACTCACCTATGCTCGCCTCAGAGTCTTTGGTGAGAACTTTCCCCAGCTGACAACCTGTGCATCAGCAGTCCTCTCTCTGATGACAGGCATCACAGTCACAGGGCAGGCCTCGTGTCATGCTCCTGCTCATTGATCCCCATTTTCATGACCTTTGAATTAGCATTTCATACCTCCAGGTCATTCCCTGTGGGACAGAATGCCTGTCTCCCTGCTATTGTTGTGGAGGCATCGTCTGCTACATAATAACGGGAAAGCACCTCTCCACAGCACGGATTAAAAGGAAAGACAGAAATAGAATGTTCTATGAAGAATGAGAACAAAACACACACACACACAAAAAAAAGACATGGAACAATTGGATCACACTCAAAAGGAAATTTTTAAGAGAAATTAATGGTGAAATTAACCTCTTGTAATGTTTACAGCTATTAAATACGGAACAGAATATTATATTTGGCTCTGGGAAATAGAAAAGAACTATTACCCAAATGACAGTTTATAGAGTGTCTTAGAGTGGGTTCTGTTTCACACAAAGGAAAAACAAAGCTGAAGAATTCTTGAAAAACCTTTAAAGAATTCCACTAAGTAGTTACACTATACAATGCAGGGGAATTAGCACTTAAAACAGCTTGAAGAAATGCCAGTATGGACTTGCACTACTTGGAGGAAAAAAACTGCATTACACTGCCATAATTAAAACACACGTGTAAGATTTAAGTCATCAGGCACTGGTAGAGGACTGTGAAGCACAAAATATTTCAATGTTTCAATGTTAACACCTGAATGCTGGAAGGAAGGGTACACTAGGAACAGTTTCTATTAAAAGGTTCAACAAGTTTTTTTGGTTTTTTTCCAGAAGGCTGGTTTCTAGGTGGGAGGGAAGGGGTTTGTTGTTTCTTGTTTTAATAATTGGTCAATTAGTAGAGAAGACTGGACATTTGGGCCCTTTTCTAATGTTTTATCCACTTTATTTGCTTGCAAGTACATCGCTAGCACAAACATGTGTATATATACATGTTCTTGAAAGCAGTAAAGCCTGTTAGAGCTCAATGTCTCCTGGCTTTGGCTTATGAAGTGCAGAATAAGACTCTGTAGATTGGCACAGCTATGTTATTTTTCATGCAAAAGTAGTAAGTATGTAAGTTATTAAAAATATGGGAATAGCCCCTGCAAAATAAAGCCATTTTCATAGTACATGAAGTAATTTCACTTCTAACTGTTGTGACAGTGGGTTTAATAGATTTCCTAAATAAAAGAAAATAAATTAAAATAGTTATTTATAATAGTGCAAAATTATCTGGTTTTACACAAGGATAACCATGATCCTTGGATTATTAATAAGAACAATACATACATATGCACTTAATTTACTTCTTTGAATACATGTGCTAGATGTAGAAGCATTCTGCTTTTCACATACACCCTGAAATTGTATAAAATTATATAAACAATAATATGTTTATTGTGCAAGACATTGTGCAAGACAATGGAGAACAATGATTTTGAATTTAGGATAAGGGAAAATAAGAAGCCTTTCTTTGACAGAAGTAAGAGAACAGATATTGGGGAAGAATCCTGTCCAATGTATCTTCTAATGAATAAACAGCAATTATCAGAAATACTAAGAGCAATTTTCAGAAATAATAGATTTTTTTTCTTCAACATTACTTTAGAGATTTTCTTATATAGTCACTGAATATTCTTTGTCATTTGTGGTTCATATTGAGCAATTATACATTGTTTGTTCTAAATATTAAATGATTAAATAAAGAGATTCACAGGAAAAACGTGACAGCCTTCTAGAAAGGGTTAAAATTCTGAGCTAATTTTTTTCAGATTGCTTACCTTCCAGGATCTCCCTTATATTGAAGGGAGAAGTTGCAACAGCCTTTCACAATGTTTCTACCTTTTATTCTGTACTCCATTGCAAAAGTAAAATGTAATAACTTCAACCTTCAAAACATTTGCCCAGATTTTTTCTTGTGTCTGAAGCGCCAAGTAGCAAATTAAGACTATGACTGTCAGGCCAACTAAAAAGGGAAATTCCATGCTGAGTTCTTCTCAACAGTACTCCATTAGCAATTTTTTTCCTAATCAAAGGCCTCAGCTGACCTAGTACTTCAAGAACCCCACCATGGAGATTTTAAAATTTTTAGAAAAATTGATTACAGCAAATAAATTTGCCAGCAGAAACACATTGATTACTAACAGAAGCTAACAACATCCCAAAGCCCTTGTGTTCCAAACAGAGAAAACTAAAAGGCTGAAAAAAACCTACTGGTGAAATTGTTTCTGTCTACATCTAGAATAAAATACAACTTTCAGCATGGTGAAAAGGTCATAAAAAATCTTCTTCAAGACTTTCCAATGGCTGCTGTTCGTCAATAGTAAAAAAAACCAAACTGCATGATGTCCCAAATTCCTGGTGAATTCCAGCTTTTGTTTATTTTTCTATTAAATGTATCAGAACAACCTCTAGATTGTAATGTTTCTAGAAATTTTGTTATGACTGATTTAGTTTACATATATAATTAGGAAAATCAAGAGGAGTCCATGGGTTTTTTTATGCAGTGTATTGAAAATGGGCATAACCAAGTTACAAAAGCTGCTGAAAATTTTGTATGTGGATGTACTCAAAAAGGGAGTAAATAATTATTTACCTGCTGTAAATAATTTTTTTTCCTTGAAAATGCATTACTATTTTAGTTTGCTCTGGAGTTTTCACAGGTTTCTTTGAAAGGAAAATTACTGAATAAAGAGAAACTACAAAGGCTTGAAGATGAGCCACAAAGTGCACATTTTATAAGTGCAAGTTCAGTATGACTTCATTGTATTGTAGTTCTCTTCTGGTAGCTTATTCGTATCCTTTAGATAAGTAGTAACTCCCAAGTCTGTCTATAACCTGAAGACAAAGTGCTTCTGTCATGCCTACACCCCATAATATAACAGAAGTGGTGCAGGAAGCTGTGAGAGGCTGGAAAGAGGCAGCAGAGACAACCCTGTAACCCCTGGAAATAAAGCAACCACGGCCTTGCAGAGCTGCTGTAATCTCTTACATTAATTATTTCTGGAGGTCCCATTCCTCTTGGTTGTGGATACACCTCTTGTGACTGAGACACATGAAGAATTTCCTGTGCAGCTCCTAGGACCAGTCAGGTTGCACACTCCTCTCAAAAGAATCTCTGTGTAACTGCATTTTTTTTTTAAGTTATGTTTCATTTTGCCTCTAGGAAAGGCCTACAGTAGACTGTTAGCCAATTTTGCTTTGTGCTCTGCTGTGTGAGTAACTATGTTGAGGCATAATGTATTTATCCTGGTAGAAAAAAGAAATTACTAATTACAAGGAAGACTTAATTGCAGTTCTTTTAAATCAATATAAAATATTTAAATTATTTCTATTATCTCTACCTCGCAGAATCCTTTCTCTTCAGTCAATTTTGTTAGCTTTTTCAATTAGTGTAAGAGATCAGATCAATAGATCAGTTTCCATATATAGAATCAGCGAAGCAGGGTCTTCTAAATTACACTGCTGAAGAACAGCCCTTTTCAGCTCATTAGACCAATTACAGAAAATTTTATTTGATTCATGGGCTTTATAATTTTTTCTCAGATGACAGAATTTTCCTCTATCAAATTTAGCTTAATAGTAGGTTATTTAGAGATAAGTAAAGAAACAATCTTCAGCTTTCCACCAGAGACTGATAAGCTAATTTGTCTCACTTAGCTCTGAGAGTGCTGAGAATATCTTCACACTTTCTAAGGCTCTGGGTTGTGCCATAAAAGCAAAGTCCCATACTGAATGAAACCCTAGCACTGAGCCTTAAGGGAGTGCAGAAAACATACTGCAAAAGGGGAAAAGGATTAGTTCCTCTAATCTTCGACCCGTCATGGCTTTGGATCCACTGTCTCCTGATAAGGAAGGAAGCTGATTACTGTATCCAGGAACACTGGCCAGTCTTTGACCATTCATTCCTCATCTTGTAAATCTGGGTAAGAAATGAGAAAATGCTAGTCCTACACATGGTAGTTAATTTTGCTTTTTGCCCATTGTATTTTTATTCTCTTAGTAACTTGCAAATCATTCCATGTCCTACAGCAATCCCACACAGTATGGTATGTAATGCATCCACAAGGAAGGAACATTTTTCACCATAAAATGATTGTTCTCGATAGAAATCTCCATTTGTAAAAATACCCTGCTCAGGAAGGATACATAATTTGTGAAAGAAGGAAGCCTTTTTCAGTAATAGAACCTCGGAAAATGTCTCTAATTATCTTGAAGGCAGATAATTTAATCTAACTAACTGTTGCTGCAGAGCTGTAGAAAAGCAAGTATTTCTGGGTAACTTGACCAGAGGGAAAACAATTAGGCTACATTACTGAACTGTAGTAATATGTTTTCTTGGCAGCAGACCTTCCTCTGTGGTTACCACCACATATAATGTACCCTCTTGAAGGACTAGAGGCTGGAAAAACAAACAATTCAGAAGTGCACTGCACTAAGTCCCACACACTGAATACATGTTTGAGAACTGTATTTCAGTTGTGGATTCATAAGCTTGTTTTACCTCATTTCACATGCACTCAGACCTGCTGGTTCAGACACTCTATTTTATATTAAGAGAGAATTGGGTTAAATTTTCAAAGCTCAGCTAAATCATTACTGAATTCCCCTTATTCATTGGCAAAATGATGGAAAGAGAAACACCAAGGAAGTGTGACAAAAAGGCTAGTGAAAAAAACAGGTATTATGGTTGTACAAGACACACACACTTGTATCTTATAAGTACATCTTCTATGCCTAAATGTGCATGAAATGCTGTTAGAACTTTATTAAGACTGAAGCATCTATTGCTCAGAGTTTAGAATAAACACCTTTATGATTACCTACTCAACTCCAATTCAACCTTTTTGTATATTTACATTAAGACATTAATCATAATTACATGACTATGTGCTCTTATTTTTAAGGGCATTTTATTGCTTAATGCAAATGAAAGAAGATTGTTAGTCATTTGGGAAAAGGTCTAGAACTGTGGTTTGGGTTAACCAAGTGTAGTTATGAGTGCGAAAGACCAATGGCTCAGGTTTTATCTACTTTGTGGAATCCTTATCCTACATGTTCAGAATACTAATTTTAAAATGAATACTCTTATGCTGTTCAATACTAGAGATTAGTACTTGATCATGTCACAAACATTCCTAAATTTGCTTCTACAACACCCCTATTAACCAAGGCCATTTTAACCTCCAATTTGCAAATGCAAGACAGGATGGAGGAAAGGGGATCAAAGGACAGAATGTCCACAGTAGTTTAAGGTGCCAGTTTGCAACACTTATTCCATTTTCCCAAGAAGCTGATCTTCATGTTTTTCAAGTTCAGGTTCCAGTAAGTTTAGTTGTAGTTCTGACTGTAGAGAATTTCTCTTAGGTCCTTATGTCTCATGCTGAACATGTAGAACTCAAGGACATGCAATTAGTGATGACCCCAGAAAAGTTTTGGATTGCATGACTTGCTCAACATCACACAGATGGGAAGAATGAGAGAAGAAATTAAATTCTTCAGAACCATATTCAAACATCTGAATCAGGAAATCCTCACTTTTCTGTTTGATGTTCCATTTTAGTTACAAGCAAATTCTTAGTAATAAGACCTGATTCACTCTGAATATGCCTCATGCACTAAATGCTGAGGATTCTTGGGGAAATGATCACATCACTAAAGACTGTTTCATCGTGCTTCTGTATAAGCAGCCTGAGTTAATATTACCCTTACAATTTTATCTTGGAATTCTGAAACTTCTGAATATCTTAAGTTTTGGGTTTGTTTTCTTTCTTTTATGTAGATATGTACCATGTATCCATGTCCATTTTTGTGTGTGCATGTGTGACTTTGTGACTTCCTTGCAGCTGCAACCTGAAAACAGATGCTCCCTCTCTGGGCATCACAGTGCCTCCCCATGTGTCCTGAGCATGGATTGTGGTCAGGAGCTAAAGGAGTAACTAAAACATAGCAGTTGCAGGTTTTTAGGCTCTGTGCACAAGAAATAAGTGTAAATGTCACCCACAAAAGTGCTTCTACTAGCAGATAGAAGAAGAAATTTGCTAATAGGAGAAATTTGGAATTAAAATCAAGAGTCCATCCTGGACCCTAGCAGGAGCTTCTGTTCACTCCAGCCATGAGTCAGATTTTTGGCCCCCTCCAAGCGTCCTATTGCCATTTCACCATCCTGGTTTCTTGTTCCTCCCTGTTTTCCTCTTTACCCTTAGATCCAACATGGCTCATTTGCTGTTTCCTTGAGTCTTTTGAAACTGCTAAAACAAAAACAACAACAAAGTCTTTTCTGTTTTACTGTCCCTACAACCTCCTTTTCACAGACTGGTTTTACAGTCAGTTCCCACAATACTTGATCCCTAACATTCTACCTAAGTTTTCTAAGCAATCCTACTTCCAGCCTGCTGTAACATGTGGCAGTTTTATCCTTTGCCTCAGAAAGCTGTCTAATCATTCTTTCCTTGTCATTCTTTTTCAGCAAACCAGATACCATTTTCTCCTCTGCTTCCTTGATTCATGCTATTTTTTCTTGTCAGACCAACCTATATGTTGTCTCTTCACCAGCTTTTGGATGCAATCGCTCAGTCACCAGACTCCAGTCTCATTCTTCACTGCAAACCTCATGTAGCTTTGTTTCCCTCAGGCATCCAGTCTCATGCTTGATTAGTCCTATTTTCTGTTTTCTGACTTTCGATCTCAATTCTCCTCCTTCCCAATCCTATTGTTGCTTGTACTTATTCATTAATGCAATCTTATTCCTCCCTCACTCTTCTGCCTGGCATTTTCCTTTATACTCCTTGGAGAAGAGCCTGAGAGAGGGCCAGGGGCAGATAAATCAGACTACACAGGATGGGCAGGTTCTCTGTCTGTGGTAGGCTCAGTATTCCTGCTAGGACATTCACATAGGTCTGATCATACACAGGTATTGTGGATAATAAGTCAAAGCAGGTCCTACCAAACACAGATGCAGGAGGTAGGAGTACTGTCCACACATAAATATACTTATGTGGTTAAGAGTCTTGCACAAGGCGAACTTTTTTTTTTTTTTTTTGTAAAAAAAGAGGTAAAAAAAAGATGTTAAAAAAAGGGAGAAAAAGGACAACAAATTTATGAATAATTGGCTCTTCCTGTGCTGCATGACAGATTAAGTATGTAGAAATCCAGATGAGGATGCAAGTACAATGTAACATGTAAACATCTTGACATCTATAAAAAAAGGGGGTAAAAAAGCTTGCAGGTATCAGAAATGCTTAGTGGTGTTGTGCCAATACATGGTGAGAGCATCCAAGAGTCAGACCTGTGTGTCAGAGTGCAAGTGTGTAAGAGCTCTGCCCTGCACTCTGGGCTTAGTCCATGGTCATTCTCTGAATAGAAACTGTGCTGGAGCTCCTGAGCAGAAGATCTGCCAGCCCCAAGGTTCCTGAGATTATAACAGTGAGTGAAGAGCAAATTGTCAAATGCTAAACAAACAGGTCCAAGGTCAGATAAAAGCAACTATTTATGGCTTTTCTGAGTTTTCCCATTTGACCTGTAAAGTCCAGACAGATTTAAAACCTAGACAAATCTGTGCAGCCTTTCCTGTGGGTGGCAAAAGGAACATCTCTGATAGAAAGACCTTTTCCTGTTCCTTCAAATAACTTTTACTTTGTTTCAAAGGAAACATTTCTCTTATTTAATATGAACAAAGAAATATATTTTCTCAAGCTTCATTTTCAGAAATATCCAAATCAATCTGACTTAAAATATATACAAAAATAATGTAATTTGGCCTAAGAAAGACAATCAGCTTTTGAAATGTCAGCTCAATTATTTAAAACACAACAAAATTATAGGTTGCAGACTGCAACAACTCATAATGGAAATCTTAATAAAAGACAGTGTTACCACTTCCACCTCTAACACTGAAACTAATTTAGTGTGTTATTTTCCTAGAGGGTGTTTTACCTATTTTGCAATTGTTTCTACCCTTGGTTGGTTTTCTAGCTTTTATCACCACTGATGAAAAAAACAATAAACAACAAACAGAAACAACTTACTGTTTACATTCAGATTTCAGTCACAAACAGATCCATAGTTACTGAAAGTTGGGCTATAAAAATATTAAAGAGAAACAGTTGCCCATCTGCATGGCTATAGAAGGGATTACATTACCCTTTACAGAACAGATTGATCTTGGGACTCTTTTTCAGTAAATCAAGCCACATTTCTCCAGAAATTCAACAGCAGCAAGAATCTGCAACATCAGCAAATTCATATTTTTTTTCCATATATGAATTTTGGGGGAGAGAGGAGGTAGAAAATGTTTCAATTTCTTTTTTTCTCTTCTAAAATATTTTAAAATAATTCTAAATGCTTCTGGAATATCTTTCAATAATCTGCTTTTGACAGTCTTGGCTACAAAGGGATGGCACAACTCTAGCCTTTTCATAACTCACCAAAACTTTCCCCCACAGTTCCTCACCCCAGCACAGCTTGTGTTTCAGCAAAAACAACTGTAAATCTCCCGTAAAACTTTTTAAAAGACTGTCATGCCAGCATGCTGTTTCCATTATCATGCTCCTGTTCAAACCTTGACATGGCCTGGGTTATGGGACCTGGTCAAACTCTAACAGCTGGATGTAAAACAGCAGAGAGTGGAAAATCAAACAGTAGGAAAGATCTGAAGAACTCTGGGAAGATACAGGTGGCAGAGCTCTCACAAGCTGATAACCTTGGAAGGTTCTTTGCTCTCTGTCTGTCTAAAACCTCTTTTATCAGTTTTGCTCAGGGATTAAATACATTGTTTTGGAAAAATTAGGTCAAAATGAGATGGAAAATAAACCAATGACATCTGGAAGATTAGAACACATTTAAATGCTAGACTTTTTGTCTGCCTAATTTAAATACCTGCTTTCCCTCTCAAAATATGTGTGTATATATACACATGAACATATATACATATATGTATATGCATGTATTATTTTGTTTATGTAAACCCTCATTTGCACACTGATAGAATAGTCAATTATTTCCAGTGAAAATTGTTTAAATTTTTTTTCCTCTCAATTGTACCTATTTGCATGTGATATCAAACCTCACAATATTTAATTTAGCACTTCTCAAAATACTCCTTAAAGGGTGGGAATAGTTCTCCTGTGGCTGGAGAACTAAAGAACAGAGAGCTACAGTCTAAGTGATTATGAGAATGTCTCCAATACAATAGGAACTGAAATAGGATGAACAAACACTTCAAACAGCTCCTGGCTTTTGATATTACAATAAAGACACAATGAAATGTCTCTTTAAACTTAAATATTAGTAGATGTAACTTAAAAATTAATATTCCTGAAGTTAAAATCTTATGATTCAAAGTGATTCCTAAGGCTTCACTTTTGAAATATTTAAGTCATAATAACTAAGTAGACATTTTTGCAAAACCCTCTGAAAAGTATACAAATCTTTTAAAGAATCCTTTTGTTCTTTTGAAGACAGATTTTTCTTCCCAGTTGCATCCCCAGATTCTCAAGCTCCTTCAAAATTTGGCTCCTATTCTCTTAAGTGAAAGTTCATTATTTTAAGACTGGATCTAATTGTTGCTGTGCAAGTCCATACCAATAACGCTGTTCAATTCTATTTTATTGATGCTGAGAACATCAGATAAATAAATGAAACCTTGTTGTTGCTGAAAAGGGCAAACAGCCATAGCAAAAACAGGAATAAAAAGGAAATGAGGATGATAGGTGTTTAAAAATATCTTCCTACCTGTATGCTTGAAATGTATATTCTTTCCTGCAATGTCCAAAGGTTTCAATTACCTTACATAGGAGGTTGTAGATGCTGTCCATTGTTACCTTTTTAAAAACTCCAGAAGTTTACAGGTCTGCTAAATTCTTGAGAGGTTTTGTACTATTAACAGGTGCCTGTGGGCATTCTTCTGTTCTGTCATAAGGGACTCTGGCCAAATCTGCTGCATCTGAGAACATTTTCAAAATTCTTTTTGTCTGAAAGCTCTTTACCCAGACTTAAAGCTTTTTGCTTTGCTTTTTCACCAGAGGGCAAATGAAGTACAGAGAGTCGACAAGAACCACAGCATTCTTAGAGACTGGGACCTAAATGCCTCCAGAGAGGGACCAGCCTGAAAATTAAATAATCTTTTGCTAACAGATGGTCTTTCATGTGATAGATGGAACAAATGGATAAAGGAAGATGGTAAAGATAAAAAAGAGTCTCGCTCTCTTAAATTATTTGTAAGGCATGTAGAACATTTCTCTTTACATTGCTCTCAATTTTTTGTATTTTTAAAAATACAAAAAAAAAAGTCACTGTACATTTGTTTTCCTTTGACTTGTTTTCTGTCAGAATCCAATTTACCTGCACTTTTAATCTGCTACAAAAGTACATTATTATTTCTATGCATATTTTAGGTACTCTTCTCCCAACATAAGACCTCTACACAGCATTTATAGAATGCTTTCTATTTACTCTATTCTGAATGAGGAAGTTCAGAAGTCCTGTTCTTTCATCCTACATGATCAGACTAGTTAGTCTCAGCCAGCTTCTCAATAAAAGCCCAAAGTGAGGTTATCCATCCAATGTGAAGTTATGCAGTTATCACTGCTGTCACCTGTCTTGTTCAGTGTGCACATGAGGTTGGGTGGGTAATTAAAATTAAAATCTGTACTGCATTGACACAGATCAATGTTCCTTTCTCAGCAAAACAGCAAACCCAGATGGCACAATGTCTTTGCCTGTACAGTGTCTGGGTGCGATTGAAACTTGGCACTCAGATCAGATAAAAGGGAGATAATTGATGGGGACAGGAGGGGGAGGAGGTGGGCAGTAAAAAGGAATGTCAGGAATTGTGTTTTCTACTATAATCATAACCATAGCTCATCTTTCTCTAATAAATTCATAGTATAGTACTCCACCATATAACTTATTGTAATTAATTCTTCCACTATTTGGATGTTTAACACTTCTTCCATCTATGGCCAAAATTACTCTTTATAAAGCATAGTTTTTTTGCAAGACAGAAGAAAACCCCAACCAAACAGCAAACAAGCAAAGGTTGTGGCATGCTGATTCAATTCTGTGCATATTTGGGATGTGTCTACCCAAGAGACAACACTTTAGTGCAGGTGTTAGGGCAGCAGTTCATTTTAAATGTCCACACAGCAAGTGCTTGGTTTGGAAACTGTGGGAGGTGCTACACCCATGTCCCATCACATAACAAGGTTTGAGGTGATAGATGGACAGCATGCTAGTCACCAGAAAATGTGTGTTCCTCCTTTAACATTGTTCACTATGAATTTCCCTGTGGAAGATTTTACACAGTGTGAGCAATGGCGACATAAGAAATATCCTTATCTCATATGGTTTCAAAGAAGCACAATATATTAAAAAATAGTGACCTTATTCCTCAGGCTATTCTGAAGTGGCTAAACCCAGAGAACTTCAGTTATCAAGTCAAGGTTTTGAACCACTAGTCTTTCTTTCCAGCAGCACTTACTCATTCAGACTCAACGCTGTTGTAATGCCATCACACAACTTGTATCCTGCTATCCTGGGACTGTCATGAGCAGACAGACTCCTGTCTGCTCCAGCTGTAATGTTTGTAAATACCCTGAGTGAACCATTAGCCTGTGATACAGCCTGTATTGTCCTCATGCCTATGAATCAATGAACAGTTCTCAGATGTATCTCAACATAAAAGGTCTTCAGGGAAAGGAGCCTGAAGCAAGGACTTCCTGAAAAATTCAGCTGACTTTACAAAAACACTTTCTACCACACAGATTATGAACCAACTTTGAACTTCATCAATTCATATTTTGTCATCACTCATCAGACAAAATTTATGCAGTTGATATTTACAGAGAAGAATAACTGCAAAAAATCAAATAAATCTGTTGATCCTCTATCATTCTACTCTAGAAATAGTTGAAAAAAATCAGTGTACATTAACCTACGATGGAGGAGCAAAATTAAAATATACCAGTAAAAAATACATTATTTTATACCTACATATACTACACTTTTTTTCTACACCACTTTTCAAGTTAATTATCTCTCTCCTAGACCATTAATAAGCAAAAAAGAATAAACATCTACATCAGCAATATTTTTTCTGCTTTCTATGACTTTTAGCTAAATGTATGTTTATTATGTAGAAGCAGTAGAGCATGTTAATTTCTCTTGAACAAAATGACAATCAGCAAAGAAGAAGAGGAAAACATGGATAATGATGTGCACGTATCTGCTTATTAATGCTCTGCATGGAGGCATGCACAAGCAGCATTTCTGGTAGCCCTGTGTGAAAGTTACTGCTGGTGCACACAAATCAGAGGTACAAAGCACTTCAAATTTCAATAATTGACTACAAGGTCTACTTCTGCACTCCCTCCTGGGAGTTCATGAGGACATGCATCTGGCACAATGTTAATCATATTTGTTCTGACACACAGCAGTACACTATTTCCCCTGGCAGATTACTTTCTATTACCCAATATAAAAATGGCTTACATCTTCAAAATGCTAATGAGAGATATATCAATTTTTTTAAGAGCTTGGATGGCTTCCAAGTATTTTTAAATGTACTCAACAGATTGTGAAATACATTCAGTATATGGTTATAAATGCAATATGTTAACTTTCTTTGTTGTTGTATGCCTTGTAATGTACACTGGCAGAGATGAAATATGACTGGATGAGCAAGTACCCCTGAAATATTGGTTTATTCTTTTGCTTAATTGTTTTTTTTACTTCAGCCATTTCTTATACTCTAATTGAACAAAATATAATATCTTTACAGTTACTACATCAGCTTTCATCACAAGAAGTCTGGTCCATTGCATTTTGAGCTGGAAAATGAAACTATGATTGGATTACAGAAATAAAACTCTAAACCAATTGGAGTGCGGAAATACTTTTTCTTTCTTATTACACTGTGGTGAAAATGTTCTAAATTTATGCCTCTACCTATTCCCTTTTAAACATTTTCCTAATAGCATATCTTCCAATTCAGGGGTAATCTGGTTTTATTGCAAGCTTTATCATAACTGTGACACCAATGGCCTCGACTGAGTATAATGAGACACACTCATGAACAGATTTACCTTCCAAGATGCAGATTTGGGATTAGAGCTGTGATATACCATTCCTTGAACAAAAAAGAGACAGATGCAAAAAAAAATTGTAGCTGGAGTTTTTGTGTCTACACATTCTAATCTGACTGAAGTTAAATAAATAAAGCAAAGTGAAGCAAAGTGGGGAGGGATGGGAAGGAGGGAAGGAAGGAAGGAAGGAAGGAAGGAAGGAAGGAAGGAAGGAAGGAAGGAAGGAAGGAAGGAAGGAAGGAAGGAAGGAAGGAAGGAAGGAAGGAAGGAAGGAAGGAAGGAAGGAAGGAAGGAAGGAAGGAAGGAAGGAAGGAAGGAAGGAAGGAAGGAAGGAAGGAAGGAAGGAAGGAAGGAAGGAAGGAAGGAAGGAAGGAAGGAAGGAAGGAAGGAAGGAAGGAAGGAAGGAAGGAAGGAAGGAAGGAAGGAAGGAAGGAGCAATGAACACTGTAAAATTATCAAAACATTATGGTTTATACTGTTTTGCAGAGGATCTGCAAGACATTGATTTTGCAACATGGCCAAAAATTTGATGCAGTATTGCTTGTTGTGACATCAATTCTAGCAAGAAGTGGAACACTCTACAGCAAATTCAATCCTAAGAGCTGCAATATTGTCTTTTCTATGTTTGATGTTATGAACAAAGTAGAACAACATAGTAAAAATAGTTTTTTTGTTGGAAAGAGATAATTGCATTATTTCCAAGACAGTGAATGTGTTGAGAAAGTGTCCATCCTCCAGAATAAGCTTTAATTATTATTATTACAATTCCAGGGAGTGGTTTTGGGTTTTTTTCTGTTTGTTTCTTTGTTTTGGGGTTTTTTGGGGTATTTTGGTTGGTTGGCTTGGGTTTTTGTTGTTGTTGTTGTTTGGTGGGGTTGTTGTTGCTGTTGTTGTTTTTAATAATCTCAACAGTAATGACGAAAGTATCATAAACAGTAGAATAAATGCATAAATGGCAGAAGAAGCATTACTTTTAGCAGAAGAAGTGAAAAATAACTGCTAAAAACCCACTAAATGCTTAGCCAAGGTAATGTTAGAGCTACATCAAAAAATAATAATTGTGTCCACAGAAGTGTACAATAAACGAAAGAATTGGCTCCTGAAATTATCCTGTAGAACATAATAAATAGTTAAATTATTTTCATATTGTAATCATAGTGGAATAACAGTTTTTTTGAGTCGTGTAGACAGAATGAAGACTATATCATATAATTTCTAAGATTGTATGCATTCATTTTGAAAAAGCACCAGTTACAGGCAAAAATATTCTGTTTTATTTCTAAAGGCTCAGCTGTACATCTCAAGACCCTGACCTACAAACATCACTACATTTAGGAACAGAGTTGTGGTTTTTCTACCCTAAGCCTTTCCTAGTGGTCTCTCAGGGGCTTCTGCATCAGTAACATCCTCAGAGGACAGAAATTAGTGTCAGCCCTTCAGCCACCACAGTTTATAACCCAGCATATAAACGCAAATTTACCTTCAGTATGCCTTCAGCTATAGCTTCTGGCTGCACTCTGGCCCTGCTGTGGTGTGGATGTGTTTTATTGATTCTGGTGTGGGAGCAGGAAGTTAGGGCTGGTTAAAGCTTCACTCGTGTTGGTAGGAGTTAGCAAAACTCCCATCAGCACATCAATCTTTCAAATCTGTTGATCGATGCAGACTGAAATAACAGTTCTCTGAAACAACTATTTCCTAGCTTGGCCAGAGATGCTTCAGCAGTTTTATGAAGCCTTATTTTAATAAACAAAACCCTGCGAATATGTTTTTCCAGCGTTAAGCAGGTGAGGAAGGACATCTTCCTAAAGCATGCAGATGCTTTAGGTCTCAGTAGCACAAGATCAGTGACTTGTCATGAAGGAAACTGCAGCTGAGAACACACTGAGAACAATCTCTTTGCTCTTGTGATATTGATAAAGAAATCACTTTGCAGCATAAAGAGAAGCCCTATCAACGGCCTATAAATAGATTTTGATAAGCAATAAAGAAAAGCTTGGTAACACAAAACATACAAGATGAATAGAATATGTAAAGCTAAGACAGGATGGTGGGGACATGTACCAAATGCATGGACCTTCTCTTGGAAATGCATGAAATTTCTGCTATGCCCATAGTATAAATTGGTTGGAGATGTTCCAAACACTTTGATAGGAACCTCAGTTTAGATTTGTAGTCCAGAAAACTTGAAGCTGAATCCAGACATTAATGGATTGCTCCATCCCCAGAAAGAGAACAGTGCATGTCCATATTTGAGAAAAACTGATGAAAATACATTGATTTACAGTAGACAAAGACCAAGTCTGCTATAAAGATTTTTTTGATGTGCTCACATGAAGAGTAAATAACCACAGAAGTAACCCAAGACTTCAGTTCACTGAGAAGTCCTATGACACACATTTTGCTCTTCTTTCCAATAATATCTAGATTTCAGACAAATATTGATAACCAGTCACGAATAAATTTTAAAATACCATGCAGAACACCAAGCTCTGTGAAAAGCTGAAGAAATCTGAGGTGAAATCAAACAAAATGCTCCTCAAGAAGTGCCTCTATTTTACTTCGTAAAGTGTGTTCTTGATTCTGATAAGCATCTTTATGCTATTCTAATGTGTGATAACACCAATAAAATGAGATATAAGAATAAAAACTAATTGGGTTTAGTAACAGGATTATAATTTATCCTGTGTATTAATTTTCACTAATATAGAGATGGTGTTTACTGTACAATTAATTTTTTTAATCAGTTTTATTCTTTTTTTTTTCCTAGGCATGTTAGGTCAGATACACAAAGGATTATAAAACACTTATGACAAATATCACTTTGACATTGCATTGTACAGTTGTGGCCATTGAAGGTTGTCATGGTTTGACCCTGGCCATTAACTCAGGATCATGCAGTGATTCATTCACTTCCTTGCTGGTGGGATGGGAAAGAGAGTCAGAAGGGTGAAAATAAGAAAACTCATGGATTGAGATAAAGACATTTTGATAGGTAAAGCAAAAGCCGTATGTGCAAGAAAAGCAAAACAAGACATTAATTAATTTGCCATGGGCAGGCAGGTGTTCAGGAGGGCCCCATCACATGTAATGTTTACTTGGGAAGATAAACACCATCACTCTGAATATTACCCCCCTTCTTCTTCCCACAGCTCTATATTCTGAGCATGATGCCATTTGGTCTGGAATATTCCTTGGATCAGCTGGGGTCAGCCATCCTAACTGTGTCCCCTCCCAACTCCTTGTGCCCCTCAACTCCACTTGATGGTAGAGTGGTGTGAGAAACAGGAAAGGCCTTGGCACTCTGCAAGTGCTGCTCAGCAACAATGAAAACATCCCTGTGTTACCAACACTGTTTCCAGCACAAATCCAAATCATGATCCCACACTAGCTACTGTGAAGAACGTTTGCTCTGCTCTACTCAAAACCACCACAGGGCTGTAGCACACTTGGTAGAACTGCCAGGAGAAGAGCAAATATAAACTATTGGAAAGTAACAGGTAGCTGTTGACCCTTGCTAAGTTCAACTAATTTGCTGATAACTTGTTCTTAAACTCTGTACCTCGTGAGTATAAACCACTGCCTTATTACAGCTGTGAGATAGACAAATTGCTGCAGAAAACAAACCAAGTCTGATAAGGGAACTCAGTTGAACCCATGGTCAGCTGATTACCTGTGATGGGACCTCTTCCAGTTCATAGAAGTTTTGGCACCTGGATAAAGTACTGAAGCATGAGAAATGGTTATCCTACAAGCTGGGTGGACATTTTTGCAGTAGATGCATTGTTTAGTGAAAGTCATCTCTGCACTAAATAAATTATTTTAAATAACTTGATTTATATACAAATGTACCTAATCAAATACTGTTCATTAAGTAATGTATTTGAAGAGTAGTAACAAACATTAATTGGACAATTAGCTAAGGATAATTTTTGCAGATATTTGAGCAATTTTGGCTCTGGTCATGCAAAAACTGCTCTCTAATGATAGTGCCGATTTTTATGTGGATTCCAACTGAAATTAATAAGGTTGAGATTATATCTCTAGTACTGTAGTAAAATAAGGTTGGATGTCTTCTCTTGCACCAATGTAAGTACAAATGAAATGGTCATTTTTAGTACTACCAAACACACTTAGGCTGTGTGACAAAAAAGTCACATGCAAACTACTGTAGTCCTGAATTCTGCTACCTCATTCACCTTGGCCAAGTATGATTTTGAAAAAGTAGAGCTGTAATATCACATACATCTTCTATATAATTTATGCATTAATGACAGTGAATTCCATGTGTAGATCCCATATTTTTATCATATTTTTGAGTCATTGTTAGGATATAGGACATCTAGCTCTCAGTAGAAATACACGCTGCTGGAGACAAGCAGTGATATCAAAGCAGTGTCTTTAGTCCTTTCAGTGAGATGCAGACATCCTAATCTTGTGGGGTTCAGAGCATTCCTTACTGTGTCAGTCATCAAGGCCTCCAAGGAGAAGGAAACTGTGGAAGAATGCTTACAACCATGTGGATGAGCATGTGACACAATGGGAAATGAAGCAGTGGAACAAAACATGAGTTATCAGTGCTTCTTGAATGGGCTTTACTCTTGCTTTTGTGCCTGGGGGTCCCTCCTGGACAACACTAAATAAATAAATAGAATGCAAAGTTAAGCAAAAGCTTAAACTATAAGATTGGGTAGAAGTAGCTGTTTATTCACCTGCTTTTTCTTTTGTTGTCCTCATCTTCAGAGACTTGATATTTTGTGGGGGATATATTGGGCCGTTGGACAGAGGTGTGGCACACAGTTAACATGACAGCAACTTGAGTGCAGAACACCTAAAGTTGGTAGAGATTCAGGGTATCAACAGAAAGATCAAAAAAATGGAATATTAATTCAGTGACTTCATCACACTCTACAAAGGATGCTGATATTAATATCTCAGTTTTACAAATTGAGAAAATGAAACAAAAAATTGACCTGTTTGGCCATCTTATACTACTATCTGCCATTGTAACATCAGATAAAGATTCAATTTCAAGATTTCTAGCCCATGATTTCATCAATATTTTTCAAAGGAAAATATTGTGGAAATCATATCTTGGAGAGCAAAGCTCAAATCCCATCTTTGCTCCACCCTTTGCTTGAGAGAAATGAAAATTTTGCTTTGCAAAGTGAGCGGTCCTTTGAAAAAATTACAAGATATTCTGATTTGCCCAATTTCTTCTATTCAAGTTTCTCCATTCTCCACAGATAATAAAAGTCTTCAGGGAAGTCTTCTACTCACTGCAGTTTCTGTGTCCATAGGAAGAGTTTAAAGAAAGTTCATGTCAGAAGGTTTTTGACACAGTTACCTATAATACATTTCAGGCAGGAACTTCTGGTTCAGTATCCAGTTCAGATCAAACAGACTTTATATTTGAATCCGAATCTCTCATCTGCTAGGTACATACAAATTTTAATGACCCTGTTTTTTAGAAGGGTAGTGTCCTTGCATGGTATAGAAACTACTGAAAAGATCAGAGAAGAGTGACTTCAACATGCTTGTTTTAAACAGGAAAGGAAGTTGAGTTTTCCTGCTAAAATCAGAAAATGTTGAATTCCACAGAGTTCAAAAATTATTTCAGAATAAAGGAAAAGTATCTGCATTCCACAGACCATATAGGAAAAATATCTAAAGTCACTAGAGGTTTGTTCCTTTTGAAAATATCATGAAAACCTCTAGTGACACATAAAGGACAATTTTTTGACAGTACTGACTGCCTACCCAATGCCTACAGATTTTCTAGATTTATCTACATTTGAAAGTAAAAATAGTGACATCTCTTATCATGAACTGCCACAGAAGAAAACAAATTCTGTGAGTATTCACAGAGATTCACTGCTTCATTGTTTTAAAATTATTTATTTCATTCTCATCTATTAAGATAAAGACGTTAAAATCACCACCACACTTAGGTAATATAGGAGAAGGAAGAAAACAAATCTCAAACTTCTCATCTGACCTGCAGAAGCCTTTGCTGCTGTTCCACAGTGTCTGTGCTAGCGTGACTCACTGGGAGCCATGACTGATCACTCAATTAACATTTCTTGCTCTTGCTGCTGCACTAGACAGTCCCAGATGTTCCATGAATAAAATAATTGTAGTGTCCCTAAGAGTGTCAATTTTTATTTGTCACTTCTCTTTCAGCTGAGAAGAGGAATCTCCTAGAGCTCATCCCAGCTCTTTCAAAGCTGGTCTGTCCACCTTTTTGCCTGTGGTTTCTGTCCTGTAGGATACCCATAAACAGAAGAGACAATGTTCAATATTCATTTCAGGGTCATACCAATGAAAGAACAGATTTGTATGCAAGAGACCTATTTGCAATTTATACTTTAAGAGTGGTCAAACCCTAAAAAAAGTTAAGTACTTGATTCCACTAGTTACTCGCTCATCCTTTTCAGGATTCAGACCCCTGTACCTGCAGTGTAACTAAATGAATGCACAAACTGCTCTCAAGGGTGTCCTGATCTGAGCTGTAGATTTCATTTCTACTCTCTGTTTTACTCAATATTTCCCTTTAGTAACAGACAAACTTGAAATAAATTCAATGTAATCCCAGCTAAAATATCCTGAAGAAGGCTGGTACTAAGTTCTAAACTGTGTTCTTCCAAATAATTACTTTTACATTTATAAGAATTTTTTTTAGATTTCTATATCTGAATTGCTGCAAATTCTGTAGAGAGCTGTTATATCATATTGTTTAGCCATTCCTGATATGATGCCATAGATTTTATTTGGCATATTATTTTCTCTTTCCAAAGAATGTAAAAGAATCAAAAAAAGGTAATACAGCAATAGCTAGGAAACCACTTTATTGAATAATAAAAAGGTCTAAATAGGACAGAACATAGACATTCAGAATATATGAAATGTAAGTAGTCAGGATGAACATGAGAAGGAAAGAAAATAAAAAAATGTCTGACACCATATTTAAAATAGAAAGCTATTATTTTAACAGAGTTTTAGAAGAAATTTTAATATAACCATTTACATAAGGAGGACTTGTCACTAGTGGTGTGAAAATTTCCTGACTGGAAAAAAATTAAGTGCCTATATGATAAGCCTGTAAGATAAGCTTTACTGTTGTATTTGAGGAGGGGTGGAAAGTGTTAGGAAAAGCTTTCCACTTACAGGACTGTTTATTCTCAACTTTGGTTCACTAATTTAAATGTCACAGTAGAAGGTTTTTATCTCTACCTGTGTGAAAAGTGCAGGCAGGCATTTCACTTAATCTTCAGCTTGTTTCTGTGCAATGATTAACCTGGGTAAAACTTTAAATAGCTATTGATCATTCCATTACCTAAGCACCTAATGGAGCAGAGGTTAAGTTTATGGAAAAGTAACAAAGTTTTGCTTGGTTTTATCCTCTAGATTCTGTTCTCTGAATATGTAGTCTCAGATCTACAAATGTGTATGAACTTGGGTGTAAATTATGTCTCTGAAGCCAAGGATATTATTTGCTTACTTAACATCAAATATATATTTAAGAGTTGTGATAGATGAAGGTCATATCTAATATAGCACAATCTAGCTTAAATGAAGTTAGTGTTAAACTTCATTAAATTAGTATTTATAATTCCTATGGTTAAGAATTTATAATTCCTATAGAGGAATTTAATTTTCATATGACAATTGAGAAATTTTTTTTAGTGTTTTTTGTAGATTGCTGCTTTTTAACTTCTCTGTTTTGATCAGATATGTGTTTTAATTTTAGAATCAGATGATGTTTGAAGAGCAAAAAGTACACAGGAAACATAAACCAAAAAGTTACATTAGAAAAACTTGCAGGCTTCTTCTACATCATGAAACTGTGAAGTTCACTGTTATAGTGTGAGTGTTCACAGACATAGTGTGAGGATATTCCTTTTGCTGTATTGGTATTTATTATTCCTAAGTATGCTACTGGGAACTCCTCGTTTCCTTATATTTGGTGAGTAAGACCAAGTTTTAGAAGCAGACATCTAAGAATATCTGGAAAATATTAGTTTCCTCTCATTTGGTAGGAAATCAAGACAGAATGATTTGCTCATGTTTAATCACCTTTATCACCTTTAAAACTAAACAAGATGAGTTCAGTCGAGAACATCCCATCATCTTTCTA
Organism: Molothrus ater; assembly: GCF_012460135.2. Taxonomy (NCBI): domain Eukaryota; kingdom Metazoa; phylum Chordata; class Aves; order Passeriformes; family Icteridae; genus Molothrus; species Molothrus ater. Next base: position 19,110,733 of record NC_050482.2, on the reverse strand, counting down.
CAGTGATCATTTATTTAATTACAGGTAACAGTGAAAGGGATAAAGCAGTCCTCAGTGTTTATGACTGCAGAAGACTGTATGTTCTTGCTGGTATTTTTGAGCCAATAAAACTCAGTTCTTATACTAGCTCAAATAACAAATGGGTCACTCTACTGCTGAAGAAGAGACCTAGAACATACTGAGATTTAATGTATGATATGTTTTTCCCTGAGAGTAGAATTGCTAACATGCTAACCTTTTTCAGGGAAAATTGAGAAATAACAATCTAGTTAAATAGGATTTGGTTTTCCACTCTTTTTTATAATCAATGTATTCATAACACTTTCTAAGCTATTATTCTTAATGTTGCTACACTGTAATCATATTTTACACAGAACTAGATTAAGCTGTAGCTATTAAGGTTCTCTTTCTCTCTGAAACTCCTATCCTATAAAACCTGCTTCATACTCATAAAAGAGTAGGGTACTGGCTTTTCTTCCTAATTTTGGCAATGACCTTTTACACTACAGAAATAATATCTACATCACACAAGCAGTGGTTTAGGGCAGGTTTCAACTGAGTGTCTCTTCTTACAAAATGAGCTTGGGAACATCCTAAAATCCAAACCTTTTATACTTCTATCAACGTGTATGGCCACAAACTACCTATATTTTATTCAGTGTAAGAATGGAGGAATTAACTTAAAGAGATCCATTTCATGTTCTATCCAAGAACTTTATTAAAGTTTAATAATACAAAAACTGTGTTTCATTGCATGCATCATTACTTCTACCTTTCACCATTCTATCTCTCTCTATTCTTGTCAAGCCAGGACATCACTGGAAGTACAGAGTTTGTAAGACTGATTTTTGCTTGTGATACATTCCTAAAGGGATTACCAATCCTTAATTTAAAAGAAATTTAAAAGTTTTTATCAAGATTTCATTTAAATCAGTATTGAGAATTCAGAAATTAATTCAGATCAGCATTCAGATTATTCACTGTATTGGGAAGATGTGAAGGGGTGTGTTGGAGGGAGAGAAGGAATCCCCACAACAGTATTCTAGAATATGAAATATGTGTATTCCAACCTGCAGGTTATCTGCCATTATTTTTAATCTATATGGATCTTAAATTATAGTTCATCTGTTACTGAAGTTGTTGTTATCAATGGACATTCTATCAGTACTATAGGTTGGATTAATCTGTTCCTCATTGCTTATTGACTTGCAGGTTTTGAAAAATGCTGCAAATAAATTGTAACGGCACTTTCCTAAGTGCAATGTCAGCCATGCCAGCATCTAAATACAGCAATGTTACTGTTAAAATTGCCACTACTTATACTTTTAGATATGAAGACTTATGTGATAAAATACTGAAAATACCTTTCCCCTTTGATTTTAACTTGATAAAATGAAAAATACTAATTGTCTAAATATACTTTTTTACTAAGCATAAATTATGAAAAACAAACAAACATAACTGTTAGCTGTTGTTGCTGGGTTTGGGTGTTTGAGTTTTCTTTGGAGTCTCTTTTAGTTTAAGCCACTTATAAATCATGTTATGATTATCCTTAAAATCCTAAATATGAGAAAAAAAAATATAACTCTTCAAAATGGCTCCTCTATACTGAAAACTCAGGTTTGCTTTTTCCTGCTTGCTAGCTGCATATGCCAGTTATATCTTGTCTCTCAGGCAGTAAACTCCATGGAGCAGGAACTCTTGTGCTCTCCTTCGAGGGGCCTACACAATGCAAAACCTACTTGATTTAGCCTCCACATGCTCCTGCAGTATATATTGTTTATAGTAGTGTTTAGCTATAAGAAATAGGCTATTAAGGTAATTTTTATTTTACACATGGCTTTGGGAAAGACATGAAATTATCTAATTTGAGACAACTCAACACAGTATTTAGGTGCCATTTGTTTCTCATTTTAAGAAAGGCATCAATACATAAATTGTTAGGGATTTTTGAAAGGATGAGGCAAAATATATGTGCCAGACAGTCTGATTACAGACCACACTACAGTTATAATGCTGGTACCACCTCAGCAGCCCCAGCTCCAATAGTTGCTGTTGTAAGCACCAGCTGAGCTCTAGATCTATAAAGTGATGTGAGCTTGGTCTCAGCCCCAGCTCCAATAGTTGCTGTTGTAAGCACCAGCTGAGCTCTAGATCTATAAAGTGATGTGAGCTTGGTCTTTCTTGCACTACACACTTCTTAACTTCTAAAAGTCCTCACCTTTCCTGATACTGGAAAACAATTTAGATTTTCCCCTTCTTTATGGACTTGCATTTTAACAAGAGAATTTTGCTTCTTCCATTGTGGAAACTGTCTTTTTACTCAATTCTCATCAATGTAGGAAACCTTTATCAATGAAGCAGGTTTCATGCTTCAGTAAGACAACTCATAGGCCTGAAGTACTGAAATTTTTTGCAGAATGAAGATACTCGTTATGAAATTACAGTTTTTTCTTTCATCTCTTTGGACTACAAAAACTCAACTAGTAAGGAACATGAATTCTTTCAGCTATCAAATCTCCAAAGGTTTTCTTATATGACCCATTTCCACATACTTGTTTCACTAGACCTGAATGCACTAAATCTTTAGGCATGTGTCATACATTTTCAGTAAATTTGCAAAAGATGTGCTATTATCTGTGCATAGACAGAAAGAGACCTTTTAAAGAGAGTAGCAATATTTTGATCTGTGTGCAATCAGTCAAGAATTAATTTCATGTACATGAGTGATGCTACTAACTGATCAACTTATAGGTGTTTATGATCAGATTTCTCTAGAATATTAATTTGCCATAGTTCATCCTAATGGGAAATATAAAATTACCATAAGCACTCAAAACTTTTTAATTAATACAGAAATTACTTTGAAATTTAAACAAACAGCAAGATTTGCATTTCTGTATCTGTCACACCCACAGAACTAGCAACTATTCTTCAAAGCCATTAGCAGAATACCCAAACCAAGGAAAAAAATTGGTACCACCTTTGACATTGATTGTCTTATTTTTGGAAAGTCGGCACAGGACTGCTCATTCAACTCGGAACAAAGTCTAGGACAGATGTAATAATTGGCTTAGAGAAAACAGCAAAATTATATGGCTCAAACATTTATTAGTGAACATACATGCAAAGGTAATGATGCAAGAAGCCACACATAATCTTCATTACTTGTCTGCTAGATGTAAAGAAGCCATATTTTATGATTCTACATTGAACATCTTTCTTTCCTCAAACTAATGTTAAACTGCTTCCTGTTCATGGTAAGTCTCTGAAAGGCAAACAAAAAGGAGAGGTGGTAGTCTCTATTTACTACAGCAGCATTGAACTGCAAACTGTGGATCGCAGAGTCAGAATGATTTGAGTTGGAGACGAACTTAAAGATCATCTTGGTCCAACCTCCCAGTCCTGGACAGGGACACCTTTCACTAGACCAGGTTGCTCAAACCTCAATGGAATGCAGAGCACACAACTTCTCTGGGCAACCTGTTCCAGTGCCTTGCCACCCTCACAGTGAAGAATTTAGTCCTGATATCTAATCTAAACCTCTCTTCTTTTAGCTTGAAGCCATTACTCCTTGTCCTATCACTACATGTCCTTGTAAAAAGTCCTTTTGCACCCTTCTTGATGACTCTAGCTACTGGAAGATTATTATTTCTATCACCAGTCTTTATGGATGCTTGTGGCAACTGAACAGAAGGAAAAGGAAAGCAGGATATGTTCTCACTCTGTCTCAGTCCTTTCTACAACACCTACCAAATCACCTGACCAGAGCAATGAATTGGATGGAGTGCATTCCTATCAGGTTTGCAGCTGGCAGCAAATTGAGGGGAGCTGCCAATGTACTTGAGGGCATGGCTGCCATCCAGAGGGGCCTTCTGGAGGAATGGGCTCAGAGCAGCCTAAGGAATTCAAGGACAAATGCAAATCCTTGTACCTTTTAACCTGTGAAGAGGCCCTTGAAACAGTACAGACAAGGATGGGGGACAGATTTGTAGAACAACCCCTGGAGATCCTGGCAGACATTGAGATGGGTGTGAGACAAGAGAGCCTGCTCTGGCAGTGAAGGCAGCCAACAGCATTCCCAGACTTTTGTGACACAGCCTGTCAATTAGGCAAGTGATTATCTCCATGTGCACAGAACTTGCTGGGCTGTCTTGAGCTCATGCCCAATTTGGCCTTCCAATAAGGAAGACACAAATATACTGGCCTGGGTTTGGCGCATATTATTGGCAAGGCAACATTTGTCTTGTCAGGAGAGGCTGAGGCAAGCTGCTTCTTCCTCCTGGAGCAGAGATGACTTCAGGAGGAGAAGGCAGCAGCCCTCAACATCTACAGCCCTCAACATCTGCCCTCCAAGATGGGCAGATGGGCACCAAGAAGGTGGAGGGCAAAGGGGCAGGACAAGAGACAACAGGCAGTCTGAAATAACAAACATATGGTCAGATATAAGAAAAAAAAGTTTCATGATGAGAACATGTTCATAAAACTTCTATGGTTACTTATTTCCAAGGCCAAATTAACCAAGCCCTGAGTAATCTGTCTGCCCTTTCAGCTCATTCTGCTCTGAGCAGGAGGCTGAACACGACATCTCCTGAGTTTCTTTCAACCTGACCCATCCTATGAGCAGCCTGAACCAACAGGGCTTATATGACTCAGAATGGTATCCACCAAGGAAAGACTTTGTGGTCTTTGGGAGAAATTGGAGTGTATCTTTTTTTGTTGTTTGTGGGTTTTTGTGTTGCTTTGGGTTTGTTTAGTTGGGGGTTTTTTTCTGGTTTTTGGGCGGTTTATTTGTTTGTTTGTTTGTTTCTTTTTGTGGGTTTTTTTTTTTGTTGTTGTTGGGTTTTATTTTGTTTGTTTCTTTGGGCTTTTTTTTATTTTTGGGTTTTTCGCCCACAACATCTCTTCTCTGTGGAAAACAGAAGTTTGCTGAGATAAGGTGGAATACTGTGTCCCAGAGTTTTGGCCCCAGCACGGGATGACAAATATCCATGCATGTCTCTGAACCCAGCAGCTGGAGAGTGCTTCCCAGTCCAAAAGTTCGCACACTCATATAGGAAATAGAAAGGTATGGAAAACAAATTTGTAAATTTGGCTGATGATCTTGGTGCAGTGTGGCACAGTAGCTGCTATTTGAACAATTTTCATTATTAGAAGAGAGACCTGCAAGCTGCACATACTGGATTTAGGGAGTCCTGTTGCTATATCAAATTGCATACCTATCCACATCATAAACATATTTTTTTTAATTCTGATCCATAACTGAACTTCCAATGTATTCTCTGAATGTATATTACTTTATTCTTAGTTGTAATATTACAGAATTTTGAACAATTCCTTACTAGTCATATGATTTTTTCTTTGAAAAAAATTTTATTCTCTCCCTATCCCTACTTGTCAACAAAATGCATTACAGTATAAGCATGTTTCTTATTTAAACACTTAGTTTAGCTACTTTTTATAGGGAAAGCTAATCCACTAACCTATGCTAGGCTATTTGTGTGCAATGTGGGCACACAAGCTGAAAGTAAATTTATTTATTAGTTTGATTACATGGGGAATTTAGTATATATCACTTCTGCACATGAAATCACTTGGCTTACAGATTTGGCATGGCCTATTTTCAATAACCAAAGATGTCAAGTTGTTTATTATGATGATATTGTATCCACGTGAAACATACAAAGCAAATTTCTGGAAAGTTGGAAGTGAAGACTGCTTGGGGTTTTTATGTTTGGTTGGTCTTTTTGCAAGTGCAGCAGCGCTGAATCACAAAAAGAAACTGGTTTGCATGTATAGAAAAGGTAATCAGACAGGTGTATCCCCAAATGACATCAGCATTGGGTTGTGCATCATAAATGGGATGATTAAATGATGGCTGTAAGTAAATGAAGCAATATGTAATAGGTTAGCAGAAACATTGTAATGACTGACCTAACAACACTGATGTAGACATGAAGGTAAATCAGGATGCATTTAGAGGTGGCATGTGACATGATGCTGTTATTAATAGTAATTTACAAGCTTTATTAGTCTTTTTTTTCCAGAAGCTACTTTTGAGCTTTAACAAAAGTTTGAGTCTGATGCAGAAATTTCTGGGCAAATGTATCATCTGTATTACACAAGTGGTCATATTATTTAGTTAGATTGGTCCCTTCTGGCCTGAAAATCTGCAACTTGACAAATGCATTGTAATTAACCTAATGAGTTGCTTTAGGTATACATGGTAGTACAAAGCCAGGCTACGTGTAAGCATGCAGATAGGTGATGACCAGAATGGTGTGTTACCTTCACAGATTTCTCACCCTGGACATCACTCTGTTGTGGCATAACAAATAGCAATTTTTGAGCTGTGAGGCAAATGTTTCTAATCCATTCGAGTTCCTATCATTTGAACCTAAATGTGTGGTGGTCATTCACAACTAATGAAATTGGGAGATGCAGATACTTAGCAGGCATGAAAATCATGCTCATAAAAATCAGTTGGTATCTATTTCCAGAGATAAAATTGAATGATAATCTAATAATTAAATTAAGAATCCTATCCAATGTAGGTCTGGTTTATGGTACACATAAAATTTAATGGAACATTAAACAATTGACCTATTTTATTTAGTTCTGCTGGTATCTTATACAAAGAATTTGTGATTTTGGAGGCATTTATGGCCAAGCAAACAGAGTGTAGACAGCATGCAGACTTTATCTGCTTGGTTATTCTTATGGCCTCATGCAGTGGGTTAAAATGACAAAAATATTTCATTGCAGTTTATTCACAGGTAGGTTGATCAGATATACATTATCTTATTCTCAGATAGAAATACTTTGTATGGTCTTAATTACTGAAGCAAACTGTACTGAGGGCTAATCAGATGCGAGTAGTTTAGGCCAATGTAATGTTGCTTCCCCAGGCCTTTTAGAAAACATCTGATATCTTGTAAATATTTAAACAGCTTAATTAAATAAAGCACACATTTAACTGTTTTAAAATTGAAGCACCCTTTCTTTAAGGAGTTTTTTGCAGAGGATGTTGGAATCATCATTATAATTTTATTTTAACATTTGAAATAGACTGTTTGAAACATGAGTTCACATTTTTTTACAGTTTGAACACTGTTAAAAATGTTGTTTACCCCAGAACTTATCTGAAGCAAACATGACTCAAGAAACAATGAACATATTTAATTATGCTAGTTTACATTGTTTTCACTGTACTGAAACCTATATTATCCTAATGGGTTTTACTGCTTAATTGTAATGTCTGTTATTTATTGCATAGAGTAACACACTTTGTTACTCATATCACCCTGTTCTTCACTTTGATCTGTGGATTGAAATTTTCCCTGTTGTAGAACAGGGTTGCATTTTGATGCTTTTCAGACAGCTGATGTAGGGCAGAGAGTAAGAAGGAAAAGGTTCTGACTTTTCCCGAGCATGACATTTAAGTAGTTGCTTGAAGTTAATTCCCATTTTAAGTGGCTTACCCAGAAGTTATTAGCTTAAGTATATGATTCAAGATAAGCTTTTACATGTGTGATGGACCGAGTCAGTGTTTAGAAAGAAGACTTGGAGCTGAATTTGTTGATGCACCACATAGACATTACGATGTATTTTTGTTAAGATACATTTATCAAATGAGATTAGCTGAATTGTAAGTAAATGGTATTCTATATTCTCATGTCAAATCCAAAAAGATAGAGCCATAAATTAGTCACAGAACAATACAATGTTCCTGAAAGAGACTGAATTTTATAATGTGTTTCTTGAGCTCTCCATTTTGGAAAGCAACTCAATTTCCCATTAAAAAGTAGTTAATTTTTCAGGTAGGAATAGTACCTGGTAGGTACCCAGGTAGGGAGGACAAGTATCATCTGTAAAGGAAATAATTTTAAGCATGATATACAATCTGATCTATAACTATAAAGTCCCTTTGGCATTAACATTTTGGGAACTAAAGAGTAGTTCTGAAAGGCTATGATTAAGTAGCAATGATTAAAGTCTTATTTGTTTCTTAATTAGTAGCCATAATGCCAGACAAGGGTTAGTTCTCTCCTTTAGACTCAATTCTCATAATATAACAGATTCATGAGGTGTTGCTCTAATGAAGTCAGATTTATTCTTCATTTACACAAAGAGAGAAGAATTAAGTCCTATGGTGCAGCACAGACCTTTGGTATCTTAAGTTAATTATTTTCTTTTTACTTTGGAATGCTTAAATGTATTACCACTTAATTCTTGTTCCTCTTCAGCACATAATTCCTAAGCATAAAAGAAATATTCTTCCCTCAGTATTCTATCAGAAAGACTATCATAGCCAGAGACTGAGGAGTTATGCAAGCACAGACAATATGGATGAGTTGATAAACATTTTATACTTTCAAGTAAGATTAAATGGGTACCCCTACCCCATTGTTTCACAGGTTGCTAATATCATGCTACAATCTCGATCAGAAAGGCTTGAGAAGCACTTATTGATTTTTACTGCGGTACTGCAATTACTGCCAGTCTGCTTTTTGTATCCTACAGGATGTTGTACTAATGATTTCATTGACACAGCCCATTCATTTCTAATGATGGCTTCATTTGAGATTTGAATGTTTTCCACTACATTCTTTCTTTTTTTACATAGTTATAGAATAACACACAACATAAAGCAAATAGAATATATATTTCAAGCCATTATTTTTCTATTTTCACAAATTTGCTAAGTGGAAGCAATCACTTAATATTTTCTTACCAAGAAAAAGAAAAAATAGGTCAGCACTCACCTCTGCAAATCTGATACAATCTATATTTATTTTAGACTGGATGACTGAAAGTGATTTTTCATGGGGTACTAATCTTCTGCTACATAATAGTATGTGAAAATGTGCTCCAGACTGTGAACTTGTGTCTCTCTTAACAGATGCCCCACTGAATTCTGTCACATTTAGTATCTCAAGGACATATTGTCAGCTTTTCTCAGGGAAAATAATATCCTGCTCCGTGAGCTGTCCTCTTCGTATCTGCAGACCTGCTATTGAAAAGTAGTAGGTGAATATAGCAGTGAGAATGCTCTATGTCCATTGATCATCATTTATTTCTGCACTAGGAATTTTAAAAATAACATAAGGCATCTTTTTTTTTACTCCAGGTGTTAGTGCATCTGCGTTCCAAACCCAAATAGTATGCGTTATTATAACCATAGCAAAATGCTGGTTGATAAGAGATTTCACTGCATCTGGGTAAATCACTGCACAGAGTCCCCCATAATGTCTCTAAAACTAGAAAAGAAAAATTACAATTCCATAATTCAACTAATTCTTCCTATCATGGACAATATTATGAGTAGATTTATCTGACTTGGCTGCTTGGCCTGAAGACAGAAGTTAAGATGATGAAAAGAGTAATATTTACCCTGGCTATCAAAATCTAAGTAAGACTACACTTTGTCCTTTTTATACCAAGACTTGACTTTTCACTTCTGTTCCAATTTATGTACACCAAACAAATTGGATTAAGCCAGATAAAAAATTCTCAAGTTTCTGATCACAGTATGTGGGGCATAATTTGTTACAGGATTTGTATAGCATAACTTCCAAAGGTTACTTCAGAGAATTTTGGCCAGCCTTCTGGTCCAGTTAATGTTAGTAGAAGTCTATATTCCCACAAGAATATAGACTATTGGCTAATTTAGGCACCTAAGCCAGAGGCATAAAGTTATACAAATGTAAATATTCCCCCATGCCACTTCAGTCACTTGCATGATCCATAAATTCTACTCTGAATATATGGAGACAGAATAGAAATCTGATGTAGTGTTACCTACTGTCATAAAATCACCATTTTATTCATTTATTTCACTCCTCTTCTTTCTAGTTTTGTCTAGTCTATTCTACTCTATTCTATTCTAATTATGTTTATTTTATATAGTATACATGCAAAAATAATGAATGCAAATCTTATGTACTTTTACATATAAATACTTAGAACCACATATTATACAGTTACTTATATTCTTATGTATTGCAATATGTTCTGCACACACACACCTCTCCCCCTAATATATATTTTGGGTTTGATATTCCAGCCTTTGAGGACACATATGTAGAATTAGATTTCAATTTTCTAATTTCACCCTTCCTTCCACTGAGAAGTTATTTTACAGGAGAATGGAGAGGTAGAAAAACACTGTGACTTCAAAATGAAAAGCATCTTTTTCTGCTTATTATTACCTCATATAACACAGAAAATTTTATTAAAAGAAAATATATACTATATATTCCCTTAAAGGAGGTTAAGTCTTTGGTGGATAAAGAAGAGAAGCAGGGTAAAAAAGAAATTATATGTATGAAATGCATGACTCCTTTTAAACTGCATGTATTAAGACCAGATGAGAAAGTAGAAGGCAGCATCCAATTGAGAAATGAATTAGGGAATGACAAAGTGAAATGACTATATTGCAATAAACAAAGAACAGAGGCAGGAAGTGAATGAGGCATCAATGAAAATAGTGCTAAGGTAAATGGATGCCCCATTACTGAGGATGCTTACAGATGTAATCTCTCAAGATGACATTCTCCAGAGAAATCTTGCCTCCAGTAATGACAGCCAGGCAGTTCTTAGCCAAACTGTTTGGATTAGAATCCCCTTCTTTGTCAAGGCCTTAGAGTTTTCCCAGTTTTCCTTGAGTGGTAAAGCAGTTGTGGAAAGCCCATATGATAGACAGACCCCTTTTTATGTCCAGGACACAAGGTATTAGGGATATCTGTATGTTTTGAGGCTGACATACACAGAGGGAAACATATAAAAGTGTAAGGAAGATATTATTGTCAAATTTTCAAGCTGTAGAAGTGTCCCTTATGCCAGTGTAAGAGCAATGGGCCAGGCAAAGAAAATGGAAAAGCCAAATTATTGGTTGGCTAGAGAGACAGCTGTTAAATCTAAAGGAGAGCAAATGAGCAAGAAAGGTACTTAGCATAAAACACAAAGGCTTTGTCTGAAATTTCTGAAGAATGTGTTAGCCTGGATGGTGACTGTGAACAGCCTGCTTTACTGGAGTGGTCTTACATGTACTTTGTAAACAAACATACTCCCCTGAAAAGTGAGTCTTGGCAACACAACAGGTGTTACACCAAGATATTAATTCTTGGCATGTTTGGACCATCAGACAGTAAATGTTGAGAAAATGGATCTAGAGTATTCTTAACTGTAGACTGCCAAGTTGCCCCTCAAAGAACATCTCTTACAAATATGCTTGAAAGAATCAATACAACAAAAAACTTGTTGTCATTATTAATGAAGACTATGTTGCAGTAACATATCTTTTGAAATATTCCTCTTTTGTTTCTTACCTACAGCACAGACTAGAAAGCATGTCCTAATATTCAATTAGTCCAGTGTTTTTATAGGCAGGAATTGAAGGGTTGAAAATGGAAATAAATTATTTTTAAAGGCAGTAAACTCAAATTCTGAGCAATACTATCTCCAACACAGATTTCATTTCTCCAGTTTAAATTCTTCCTCAGGAAAATTACCAGAGAATTTCTTAGTTGTTAAATTAAGAAATGTAATAAAGAGGCAAATGATCCAGTATGCTTTATTAATTTTTTTTAAATATTTATATTTCCAAAATTCTATGGTGCAAGAAGAGAAAAAGCATCATGTCTGGGTTTTAGAAATGACAACCAGTGTTTCCAGACTTTAATTTATATTTTATAGGTCAATGTCAAAGCTAAGCTATTCTGACAACATTCTACTTCAAGGAAATGTGGATATTTTGCTAATGATGTGACGTTCTTCAGCTCCAGACTCACAAACCGATATAACCACAATAATGATCTCTGGAAAGCAGAAAGCTGTTGATACTGGCTTCTTGAAAATTTCATACGCCCTCAGGCTTTGCCTGGAGGTTAAGCCCTTGGGTGAGATACAATCACTAACAATCACTTCCTATTCTTCCAACCTTCCTGGTCAAAGCCATGTTTCAGTGTGGTGTTTATCAATTTATGCATCTGATTGGCAAGAACCAGATCCATATTTTTAATGAGGTCCAAAATTTATTCTGAATTATATTAAACTGAATCATGGCAGATGCACTGGTGTTGGCTCCAACATGAACAGTGTGAGAAGGGGGCAAAGGATTCCAGCCTTGAGCCTTCTGGAACAGACCTTCTCAGCTGAGCCCTCTGCATGGTGTCAGCCCCAGCTCAGCAAAAGTCAGGATGAGATCAGAGTAAAGTTGCAGAGCCTGACATTGGAAACCTGCACAGTGGGAAGTATGTTCCACTGCAAAGGAATGTAGGAGCCTGAATTATTTCCTTGGGATGCTGTTGACTCAGAACAGTCTTGCATCAAAGTAGTGAAGATGTGAAGAAAGTTTGGGCTTGAATGAGGATTCAGTCTTCTTCATGTATTATCAGTCTCTGTGCTTTCCTTTTTATTAATTTCATGGTTTATTTCACTTGACAAATATTTATCTTCTATTAACCACTACAGGCTGAGTCCTTGACAAAATGAGGCATTTCAACAACAGTCTTGACCCCCTCGTAAAACAAGGTTCCTCTCAGTATGACGCAAATCTTGGCCTCTTCATCAGCACTTGCAAAAGAGTTGACTCATGCACCTGACTCTTCCCATACCTGTTCCTCATAAGATCACAAGTTTCATTCTCCCAAATAAAGGTCAAGGTAAAAGAAAATAAAGCACAAGTCCTAACACTCCAGTGAAAGACAAACTGCTCTGAGCGGTGTGAAGCCTGAAGCTTCTCTGTTTTCTCTGTACTGATGATGTACTCCATTTTCCTTCCATTTACTTCACAGAATTATAGAATATTCTGAGTTTGGAGGGACTGGACCTATAAGCAGTCCATGTAAGTGAATGGCCATACAGGAATTGAACCCACAATCTTGGAAACCCTATTCTAACCTGCTCCGCTAATCTTGAAGGTATTTTTAAGACTTGTTGCTTTGTGAAAGTATTACTAACACTTAAACTGATTTCAAGAATTCTGCCAAAGAGAACACAAGTTTTTGGTGAAAATATTTCGGCCATCAATTCTTGACTTTTTTACAAGTATATAACATGCTCTGGGGTGGATTCAGGTTGTCTACATGGGGCCAAGCCTGTGGCCATTTAGTAACCTTTCTCATAAAAAGAAAGATAATGTCAAAAAACTGATATCACTTTACAAGGGCACCTGGGAAATCCACCTACATTCAAGGTAGTTCCTATTTTTTTCCCATTTGTTTTCACTGTTCAGACTAGCAGAATTCCCTCATGTAACCTCAGGTTGATTTCAGTATTTTATTTTCAGGGTGGAGCACTACTATGATTATTTTCGGTAAACTGCTGTAGAGTGAGATTGTGAAAGAGAGGGTGAGAGTACTCAGCTGTGTAATTCTGGCACAATGAGCAGTTTCAAGGATCAAAATCTTTGCTATGATTTAGGGTGAGTCACTTTGGAAATTATCCCATTTTACATAGAAATCTTTCTTTCCCCCTCTGCCTTCATTCATTTCCTAAGCACTGGGTACAGCCCGTTGAAGTTCAGGCTCTTGCCTGTAAGCCACATTGAAGGCAGGTCAAGAGGCAGGGTCCTACCTGCAACACTTTTCCTTCAAAACAAGAAATATTAATTCCTCCTTATTTCCAGGATATTTGAGGTGGTATAAGTTAATGAACTGACTTCTTAAACATCTGGGACTTTGAAGTCTAAACTTATCCAGGATAACCACAAAATATTCTTACTGCACACAATGGATACTGTGGTGTGATTTATGCCTTAATAGAAATCTACAAAAACTTAACAAGAAAAATTGTTGGGCAGATATGTTTTCACTTTCTTTTTCTCTCAATAAAACATCATGAGTTCCCACTACTTACAAGCTGGGACAGCTACATATCACTCCATTAAGTTACTCTGGATCAGCCGATATCGTCAACAAATATATGTGACCTGGTTGCCTGCAGTATAATTCAAGCAGAAGATGTTAAATCCTAGGAAGAAATTAACATGTCAAGAAAAAAAAACCCCAAAACTAAATAGATCAACAATAACAACAACTGAACCAACCAAGCAAACAAAACCCCAGAGAAAAACAAAGGAAGGGTTTATAGATCAACAATTAAGAAAGTCCAGATTATTATAGGCTGGTAGCCTGACCATCATTTTTGAGAAGCCAGACCACTGCCCTACAAAGAAAACTACTGGGCACATTCTATGGAGAATATTAGAAAAAAATCAAATGGCCATTTGATCTAGCAGCTCTTAAAGGGAAAGAAAAAAACGTTGGAACAGATTGTGCTGTCTCAATATACATGAACTTCAATGCTATTATTTGTGGCATCAGTGCAGCAAGGTACCTAAACTGCTGTATAACTAATACTAGGAAAGATTAATATCATTACTTGGATGTCCTCAGCACTGTGAAGTACAAAATCTTGATTTCAAGTGTGCTATTAAACAATATTTCTGAATATTCACTTTCCAATTACATTCACTTTCCATCTTGACTCTTTTTGCAAACTAAGTAGCACTTCATCTTATAGGAAGTCTTGTCAAAAGGGGTTTTTACTTATAAGCCACTGTAATTAAGATAAATAAATGTTGGCTTTCCCTAACAGAGAAAATGTTCCACTCTATGCCGTCCCTTCCTATTTTCTCTTAGAATCACATGCTAATCAAGAGTGCCTACAGTTCAGCACTTCAACTGATTGCAGTCTCAGTATTTCAAACCAGATCTTCCACCTGCCAGCTTGTTTAGCTGAATGATTTGTTCACATTATTGCACTGCTTGTACTTAACTGTTTTGTGGGGACCTTGCTGTTGATCAACACAAACTTCATATAAACATCTATCACTGTCATGTTCCAAAGCAATTTAAATAAATGAATGTAACCATGGGTAGGATTGCATTGTGTACCCAGCCTGGTTATGGAATAATTAAACTTACTCTGAAAGAAAACCAGTAAGGATTTAACTTTTGGTAGCAGATGTCCACCTGTACTTCAACTTGAAGTAGAGAAAAAATAGTTGGAAAAGACTAAACCCATAGTCTCCCACATCAACCACCTACATTTCAAGTAAAATATATTTATAAACAAGTGTTTTCTAGCTCCTCATGTACAACATTTTCAAAATCATTAAATGGCCTGGGGCTTATATTACATTATTGTAAGTATTACAATTAAATTTTTTTCAAAAGCATTTCTATTTGTACAAGCTATAGTCATTTTAAAGGATTGTTTTTATGCTATTGAGAGTGCATTTTCTTCAATTGCACTGACAAGTAAAAAGTTTCTTGCAAAAATGTTAAAATTCCATTTTGCAGTGGAGTAGTTTTTCCATATGAAAGTGTGCAAAATCACTTTCACAAGATCCTACAATACAGATCTTGTCTGGATTCTGGAATCTGCAGCAATTTCTAACGTTAGTGATTCTAATCTCCAGGATCCCTTACTTTCTTCTTCATAGAGATATTAAATCTGAATTTGTCTTACAAAGAGTAACTTTTGTTCCTTTCCACATGATTCTCTTGGCTGCAATGCTCTCCAGATGTATTTCTACAAAGAAGAGGAATGATGAACTTTTTTCAGGCAATCCAATAGGAAAGTAACCATGATGAAAAGAACATGAAAATTTAAACAAAATAAAGAAAAAACAATGAAAAATTCTGACTGCTTACTTTACAGGTCTGCCATTCTTTGGCAACCTAAGCTGTTGCTGTAGAGAAGGTGCCGTGATGTCTATTGGACCTGGCCACTGCAGACAGTCTATTTAATTAGCCACTGCAGTGTTTGTATACCTGCTGCTTTCATTCTGTTCCATGTTCCAGATTTCTTAGAGAGATATTTCCCATTATTTAGCGACAGTTAGGAGTAGCCATGGTCCTTTGCAGCAATTCAAGAAGAGGTTATCATGGAAGGCGAGGCCGCAAAGGCACTCGAGCAAAATATAGGGTATTAAGCCTCTAACTACAACCTGCACAAGTCAGCATGGAAAACAAAATCCTTTATTCCCAGCAGAAGACTTTGGAGTTTGTTTGGTTTTTTTCCATATAGCTGCAAATTTTACTAGGGAAAAAAAAGTCTGAATTTATCAACTGTCCTAGTGACATTCAGAAAGAGGAAGAGAAAAAAAAGGTGAGGCATTCATAGGGATTTTTCAAAAAGGGAGTTCAGACTGGAAAGGGAGTAATCACAATCTTCTTCATCTCAAGAAGGCTTGATGCAACCAAAAGAGAGAGAAAAAAAATGTTGCACGCTTCCAGAAAAAAAAAAAAAAACCACAACAAACTAAAAATGCACCACTTGTTTAAAAATAATTGCAATATATTGTGATCTTTCAGCCATTTTCTCTCATGTGACACATTTCATAAACATTGATTTTTTTCTTTGACATTTCACAAGCAGATTGGATTTCCTTCTTCCTTACCTGTCTCACATGCACACACATATATACATACACATATATAAACACACATATACACACGCATGTACATCTGTAGTGAAATGTAATAAACTGAAAGTGAAATGTAATAAATTGATT
The DNA here is from genome assembly GCF_012460135.2 of Molothrus ater. NCBI lineage: Eukaryota > Metazoa > Chordata > Aves > Passeriformes > Icteridae > Molothrus > Molothrus ater. The sequence goes on along the minus strand of NC_050482.2, from coordinate 19,094,208 downwards.
GCCTCATAAATTAGATGTAGTGGGATAAAGCAAAAATAGCATCTGCTAAGGTAGACTTTACCTGTGGTCACTAACGGGGCATTTTCAAAATAAGTACTTGATGAGTATCTCTGAAATAACTACAATCAATTACGATCCAGAAAAAATTAGCAGTGCTGCAATGCTTTACTAAAACAGCCATATGCCTGGTTTTAAATATTTTCGTAGACCTGCAGAGTAAAGCCTTGTGTCCCACTTCATTCCCCATCGTGAGTGCTCACAGTACTTCATGGCCTCTCACGTTGCTGACGTTAATCATGCACGTTTGCACATCCAAAAGCCTTTGCTGGGCAGAGCAGTTCACAGGCCAGTTATTTCATTTCATCAGTGTAATCAGTGTTACATAACAAAGCACAGTATAAATGTTAGACAAAGGTTGCCCAAATATACAGAGCTTTAATCCACTGAAATGTTAACCTGATAGAATGCATCAAAATAAGGCATCCACTGTAGAGAAGGATCAGTGATATTCTACACTGAGTTGATCAATACATAAAGAGCATTAAGTGTGGAGTTGCAAGAAATCTAAATTACTAAATGACCAGGGGGCTTGCAGAGATTCCTGGAAGCTGTCTTTCAGGTCCCCACTGACTGGATCATATGTTGGAAGTATCTGTTCTGCTGTTCACAGTGAAGGGCCCATGATTTTCAGGTGAATTATAATGTTTACAACCTCCTGCTAAGGGTTTGCACATTCTGTACCCAATTTCATTTATTCTGACCCAGGAAATGCTGTGAACTGAGAGAAGAACAATTAAAGCATTAATTGCCAAATCAGTTTAAATTATCGCTTAAAGCTGTTCCAGAGGTCAGGTCTAGCAGTGTGCTCTGGCAGTGGTGGAGGCTTAACAGCACAGCAGGCTGTATCAACAGGAGGATAGCCAAGAGATGAAGGAAAATGATCATCCCACATTACCTGGCACTTGCTAGGCTACATCTGAATCCTTGCATCCAGTTTTAGGCCCCCAGGACAACAAGGATGCTGATAAAGTGGAGTGGGTTCAGCATAGGGTGACCAGGATGTGTGGGCTGGTGAGGGACTCTGCTTGTCCAGCCTGGGTCAGGATTGGCGTCAGTGGGACTGACCAGTACCCATAGACACCGAGGAGATGAAGCAGGGATGAAGCCAGAATCTGCATTGTGGAGGATGAGAGAAGGACATAGACCAAACCTAGAGGGGTTCCAGACAGATATAAGGAGATATTTTCAATTGCAAAGATAACTAAGCATTGAAACAGGTTGTGCAGAAAGGCCAGAAATCTCCCCCTTAGTCAGAGCTGGCAAGGTCCTGAGCAGCCTGCTCTACTTTCAGTTTCGCCCCTCTGAAGCAAGAGCACTCTAAGGTCCCTTCTAAGCTGAATTAGTCTGTCATTTGGCAGTCCAAATCAGACAGAGAATACAGTGGGTTAAGTAAGAATGACAGTGCATAGAGCAAATGATAGGTGGACGGACAGAAACAGGCAGTTTTAAAACAAAACATTATTGCTATGAACAGTGCTTTTATAGTCCTTAGCTTATTGTCTTTTTTATTCATTCTGAATGAATGACCACAGAAAATACTTCAGTGATAGTGTTAAGAACTAAAGGTTTGTTATTTTCTTCTTCAAGACAGAGGTCTGGGGACCTGAGGTGAGGGGATTCTTTGTAGTAGGAGGTTAATATTATTCAGAAATATTAATTTGCCAGGATAACTTTCATTTAAAGCTATTAAAGAAATCCAGTGGAGCCACAGTGTAATACTAAATGAATTCATTTGGTTTTGTTTTAAATAGATTAACAAAGACAAGATTAAAACCAGGACAGTTGAGTAAAGATGGAAAACAGGTGGTTACCTGTTATTTTACCTTCCAAGCAAAATCTCTGGTGAAACTACATACAGTCCAAGTTTTAAATTAACTTCTAGTATTACACTCTGTGTTACACTCTGTCCTTCTTCTGCAAGCCTGAAAGATGCAATTGTTTTCTGTGGTTTATTTTTCCCTGGCATATTTCTCACTAGCTCATTCCTTCTTACTTTTAGTGGGCTTCCTGGTTCATAATTCACAAGTCATCTGCATTTATAGAAGACCACCATTTGAAGCTTTATATCCTCTGGTCTTCAAGCTGCTAAATTTCTCCTCTCCTCTACCCCAAAGGTAGAAAGGTGGATTCATTAATTTTGTTTCCAAAATAATGTTTAGTAACTATGAATATGATGTGCAGGGTGGCATGAGGGATTCAGTGACACTGAATTTATATTAACTTAGAAATGACTGAAAAGTCCAGCTTGTCTAGAAAAGGAGGTAAAAGTCATCAGTTTAGCACATAGGTGGGATCCATGTAAGTGTGGAGTAAACATTATAGGCTTATACGTAATAAACACTTTTAGAACGAGTTTTTTTTTTTTTAATTTTTTTTCTGCTTGTGGAGTAAACTTTAGCACATAGGTGGGATCCATGCAAATGTGGAGTAAACATAATAAACACTTTTAGGCTTGTACATAATAAACACTTTTAGAACAAGGTTTTTTTTTTTTAGTGTGTTAATGTTTTGATCCTAGTTAGATGAAGCTACAATGGCTATTTGGTACCAAATACAAGATCTCTTCTAATTACAATCTGAATCCTGTGGCCAGGTCATGAAGCAACAAACAGCACAAAAGCAGCAACAAGGGTGTATGGGCACATCAAAATAAAGGTGCAATAAGCATTGCCACCTTAGGTGCAATGGCCAAATAACATAAAAATAGACCTGGCAGCACCATTGCATAAATGCCTGCATGGTATAGAAATTTAAGCATGTAACCATGAAACTCCAGTGTATGGTTTCATAATATGCTAACATTCTGCACCTTCAGCCTGATCAGAAACCAGTGGCAACACCTCCCAGCTGCTATTGTTATCTTCTTTCAGCAATATTCAAGAAAGCATAGTCAGACCTTGGCTTGGATAAAATAGCCATACCCTGTTTCAGTTTTATTAGAGAAACAGAGTAGTTTGCTCAGGGGAAACTGTTCTCACCTGCTGAGACTGGAATAGAGAAACACTGGCAAACAGAACTGGAGGAGGGAAGCACTTACACAACACTAGAAGCAGGGGAGGTGGAAACCTCACTGGACTATTTTGGTTTTGAAATTTTGTACTTGTATAAATATGCAGTATATGGTATAAGCTACCACTCAATTCTGACTAAGCCATCTGGCAAACAAACCAACAATTTTTCTGAATACTAAATTCAAAGAAAACTGAGAGGTCACATATTTGTTAGAATTTTTTCTTACACCTAATGAAACAACAGAAAATTTAATACAAATTAATACAAAATATTTAAATATAAAGGAAATCACGCCCACAAGTCATTTTAAAGGGAGAAATTAGTATTTTGGGGACATTACTGAAAAAGTAATGCCAACCTGTAAAAATGTACTGTACTGAAAAACCTGTACTGAAAAAAATGCCAACCTGTATTTCTGTATATCAGGAATGCACAGAATATTCACTTGCAACAGCTAGTGTTGCTTCTCTGATTTGAAACATGTGCAGAAGGGTGAGAATTTTTAAATGTGGCATGTTTGTTGTTAGGTTTTTTTTCCTTTTTCTCTGCAGTGAGTTTTACTACTAGGTGAGCTCTTCTGTCAGGATCTCTCAGCTCCATTTAGCAGGTTTCTACATGTTTCAGAACTTGAAAGACTCACCCAACATATCATCAGCATTCCCATCATCAGTCACGTTGACACTGGCTTAGTCCCAAATCAAACGTGAATGTCTTTTTTCCTTCTCACGTTTTTTTTTTAAGTTTCTGTAAAAGAGATTAGTCAATAAAGTAAAAAAAAAAAAAAAAAACCAAAAAACAAAACCACAAAAAGACCCAAAAACCAAACAAAAACAAAAAAACCCTCAAAAAACCCCCAAAACAACAAAAGTCCAAAACCCAAAAAACATAAAGCTGCAAAAGCTCCATAAATTTAAAACAAAACAACAAAACAAAACAACACCAAAAGTCAAAACAAAACCAAAACTAATCCACAAAAACCCCACTCACTTCACTTTAAAATAGTATGTAAATACATTATTTCCATCTTAACTCTTTTAAGTGCACAAAGGAATAAATATCTAAAAGAAGCAAGTAGGAGATGCATCAAAAGCAGACAATGTGGGGTTTTTGGATAACAGTTTAAACCAAATAAAGGCATATAATTCAGATCACTGGTACTGATTAAATGTATTGGGGTTACTCACCAATGTCTTCTTACTGGCCTCAATTCAGCAAAGCACTACACATGACTAATTAGGGATATGAGCATGGAAATAGGATTTAAACTTTAGAACAACCATATTGGGGGGTTACAGCATCTTACTAAATAAGGGCTTGGAGCCTTAGCTAGCAACTTTATTCATGTAGTGTTTTACTCTCTTCTGTGGGAAATGTCATCCCTACAGTCTCATGATTTTTTTTTTCTGGCAGAGTTTTTATTTCCTCCTACATGCTGGAGAAGAATTTGAAGGGAGAAGACAGTCAAGATGTATTTGGTTAATTTCTATGCTTATATTTGAAACATATAGCAATATGCTACATCATTGTTTATACAATTCAGTTATTTCTCACAGAGTTTGGTACAGTGTTGTGAAAGCATGCATTTTTTTGTGAGTGCCTCACTACCAGATTTGAGGGCTAGAAATGAGAGGAACAATACTGTACAACCACAGACTTCTGAGAAAAAAATACACTGCATTAAAATGGCATTGTATAGCTGCTTATTGTTTCTAAACAATTTCCAGATGAAATCTGAAAACAGGGAGATGGTTTTCCTAACTGCCAACTCTGCAGACACAATATGGGAGAGTCAAGCAAGAGTTATATAACTAATTAAAACCAAGTTAATTTAATCAAAACCGTTAGACACTCATTACTCATGCAGCTGCATCATCTTTTCAGTTTACCTTTACCCTCTCCCCCCAGCTGTATTGGTTACACCCACCTCTTGTTCCTCATCTGAAAACAGACATTTTTTTAGGAAAGGAAATGCATCTGTCTGTGTACCAGCACATTACCTGTCTTGATCTAGATCAGGCACGACTGTAATGCAAATAAAAACATCAGTGGAAAAAGACAAATATAAACAAACTACATAGGTAACTTGCTATTTTTGGACATTATTCAAGACAACTAATTTTAATCTTTTCAGCCACTCATTTGGTAAAGAAATATTTTCTTAGAACTTGTGGTCAATCATAGTTTCTCTCCATACAAAAAAAAGAACCTTTTAAGATGACATAAATTTACAACTTGAACAGGTGGATAAAGATATTTTATTCAGCCAAGAAGTCAACTTCTGAAATCAGACACCTTCGAAACTGGGTGAGGCTTTTTTACAGAGCATTGAGAAACTTCATATTGCTTCAGAACTTTGAAGATTAGTTTTATTGCAATGAAAGCCAGAGGGTTTACAAGTGAACATTAAGAACAGACAACATTTATTATAAAGAATAAATTTTGCAGACGCTGTACATAATTTCTACTTTGGGATTATTATTTAATGACATGACGGAAAGAAAGACTTTGCTTTTATTTGTGTGGTGTTCTCTCTCAGAATGGATGCTCAAGGCAAAAATCTCACTTGTAATGCAAGGTGTGCCAAGTAGGGAAAAGAACACAGGCAGCTTCTTCCTTTTCCTCATGCAGCCATACAGGTTTGGGGCAGGATGGTGCCACATGTACTGAGAGACTTGAGGAGCGAAGGGGTGACCCACAGCACTAAGTGAAATTAAAAATGTGGGTCACTGTACTGGTTTGCAGGAAAGGACCCCTCTCTCTCCCCCTCCCTCCTTCCCTCTCTAAATGCCTTTGGGCATCTGCCCAAGGCTCTGTCTATGCCACACAATAGAGGGACATGATGGAAACCTCAGGAAGGGACACTTCAACTGAGAGCACACCAGGACATTCCCAGGTTTGTGGCCCTGGAGACGCTACAGGTGCAATCGTTTATGCTGAATCCAGAGCACTAAAGATTGCCAGAAAAACATTTCAAAAGAAATGGCTAGTACTACCAAAAAGAATGCCCATGCTAACCCTAGAACAGAAAACAAAGGAGCTGGGTAATATGGAGCAAGGGTGCCTGGCTTTGTAGTGTACAAACTTGCAAATTGGAAAGAGTCAACATCTGAGAACTGAGAAGGTCAGATCCTAGTTGTGGCTTGGCCACCTCCAGACACAAGTTTGATTTTATGCAGTCTGCTCAGAAGTCTTTGCATGATATTCCCAGAAAGCTTCAGGAAACTTTGGAAAGGATGGAGATATTTTTGTCAGTGCAAACTCTTTTGCATGTGGCACTTGGGGATATGTTTTATTGGTGAATGGCAATGCTGGTTTAATGGTAGGCCTTGATGATCTTAGAGGTCTTTTCCAACCTTAATGATTCTACGGTCATATAAAGAACATGTTGACCATTGTTCTAAGTACTTAGTACTTATGTCATGAAAATCAAACTTAAAATCTGGATTCATTGCACTTAAAAAAATCATTGTGATCAAAAACGGTTGTGTTTATTCTGCGAAGAACAAATACAATTATTTGACAGACAGAGCAACCTGAACTTCTGCTGTATTTACTTAACTTTTTCTGCAACACTTTTCTGACCTTTTGATAGACACAAACATTAACCCTGCTGTGATCACAATTACTCAAATGACTATTTCGTCTGAGATATAACACGATTGCTCCTCTCTGTCAGAAAACCTCCAAATCAGAAAACTCTCTTATCAAGGTCTGAAAATTGTATAAAAATTAATGTTACTAAGTGAAAGCTGAGACTTATCTGTGTAAGAAAAATCTGCATAACAGAGCATTCAATGTCATCAGGGATATTCTGACAAGGTATGGAATTGGTAAAGAGGCATGAATAGCAGAACATCCTTACTCACCTCAGTGCCTAAAAGGAATGGGGAAACATAAGGACTGCATTTGCCAACAAATTTTTTAGCCAAAAAGCTTGTGGAAACTCTCAATAGGTTGCTGGAGCAAGACTTCTATAAGGCCAGTCATGCCTCTCATTTGAAAAGGAATCCTGAAAAGAGAAAATAGTTTCCTAGCTATGTTATCCACATTCACCTAAATTTTCATCTTTGTGGAAAATACAGGAAAGATACAAAAAAGATCACAGGGTCTTTCAGAAGTTATGAAAGAAGCTGCTATTACTGAAATATGACCCCAATTTTCATATTCAAGAAAAAAGAAACTGAAAATCATAACATATCAAAAATGAACTACCTTAATCTGTTTGCAATTTCTTCATAACAAAATGTTATAAGAGTGCTCTTGTAAAAAAAAATTATTAAAAATAGAAAGAGGGGAAAGAACATAAGAGACAACTCATAGTTCTTTCTTTTCATTGGTAAGAGGGGAAATAAATCATTTCACAGAAAGAAAACACTTCATATTAATATGACTATACAAGTGTTCTACTGGTGTGAGCAAAACCACAATCTGGCCCTGTAAATCAAGCTGAGACTGTTTATATTTACCCTATTTGCTTGGAACATTTCTCTTTCAGAGTTCGTAACTCCCTTGGCACTCAAGGCACTCCAGAAAAATGGGCTTGTCTGTAAGAAGTATAGCAAAACTTTGTCTAAAAGTGAGATTTGAGGAATAGCAAATGTCCAAATGAGAAGTTTGAACTTATGAAGCCTTTGCCCAGATTTTATTTAACAATTTCGATGATAGTGAGTAGTAGCAAAATACCAAAGATAGCAAATTGATGTGGTATTATTCCCTAGGCAGCTCAGAGGGGAGATGAGCCCTTACCAAAATTATTGTCACTGACACCAATGGTGAATCTCTAAATCAAAGATGAAAATATGGCTTTGTGCAAAACATATTGCTCTCTTTCTTAGTTTTCATTTTTGTTGTGGAAGAATTGTAAACATCAAAATAGACCAAGTAAAGACATGGAATGGAAGGTTATTGTTCCTAACAACTAATCTCAGCATAAGAGTGAGAATAACTGGTCAATGATGCTTCTCTGATTTTTGATCTGTCACCATTCATGCACAACGTTTTATGCTTCCCATATGCTTTACTGTATCCACATTGTAATAGTACTGTAATGTTCTCTTTTGGAGAGAGTAAAAAGATAAATTTGGGGGAAAAAAATCCCTTGTGCAGGAGCAGTGAGACTAAAGATGGAAATGCCATCAGGGCCTATGACTTCATGGATCTCCTCTCTAAACACATAACCTTCTTATGGAAATAGGAAAAGTGGAACAGGGCAGAAAACTCCCCGCACGCATGGAACTGAACTTCCTGATTTCAGCCATCAACTTAGCTTTAGGATCTGCAAGCCAAATAACACCAGTCAAGATTTGACTCATGGAATGATATCCCTATATGACCATGGAAACATATTTGATACTGTTTGTGATGGGTATGAAGTTAATGAGTTTCTACACCTTTTACCCCACAGTTTCTATTTATTCTATCATTGCCCTCCTGTGTCATGTGTATTATACAATAGATAGATAAATAATTGGAAAATTAAGAGTTTGTGCGCAGTATGTTGGATGACATCAAGAAGCAATTTTTAGTGTAACTGAATCATTGTAATTCTATTAATGTCTCTATGTTCTAGGATTTTGAAAATGACAGGTCTGTAAGAACTTCATAGCCACTTTTACACATGTAAATTACAGCTCTTTCTTCAGGTTGTTTTTACCTGGTTTAAATATCACAAAGTTTCTAAGCTGCCATCTGCCTCTGCTACTAGTTCTTCCAGAAAACCATAAGTAATTTTACTTTCATTTGTGGGTATGAAAATTAAACATGATAAACTAATTTGAGATCTTTTCTGCACTGTATTTATAAGCCCATATTTATTTTTTTATTATGTGATGAGAATGTTCATTTAATCCAAATCCCCTTGAAGGCCCCAAGCCAAACTTTTAAGTGTTGATGAGAACATTTCCTGTCTATAGGTAAGGATCTTGTTCTCTAGGCTCTTTTTGCTGCCAGTTCCAAAACCTGACAACAGTTCTTCTCCTTTTAACATTTCAACATGTGTCTATTTTTTAATTATCATAGAAGAAACAGAAAACCCCAAAATAAATCAGGTTGTATACAATTAAGCCATAGGGAGGAACTCCCATTAAAACTTAATGGGCAGTAGTGGTTTTCCTCAATACTTTAAAAACAATCATCGCCCAGACACCAATATATGGAACATCTAACTTATAAAATCTCTCACTTTTCATCTTCTTAAAAGCTATTACAGAGGCTGTCTTTCCTCATAATACCTAACACTAGTTTTTGACTGATTGTGTTTAATATATGAGGGGTCTTTTTCATATCTAGGACAAGAAAGCTTGTATGTAAATATGATATTCAACAAACTATATGGAATATATAGATATATGGAATTTATTTACATTATGGAAGAATTATACACATAAGCCTTTATGCACTGAACTTTTTATGTACACATAGACACATGTATTGGCCTGAGTCTTTAAAATCAGAGTTGAGCTAGATGCAGTTGGACACCTTCTGTCAGGAATTATGATGGCTAAGCAAGTCTCCTAGGACAAGACAAAGGAGAGAAGCTACATGGAACAGAGGGAATATTTGGAAATCAAAATGTGTAAATTTACTTGAAGCACACTTAAAACAAATACATCTGAGAAGCTGCAGTGCTCTGGCTTTGCTTAAATGCAAAATTTTGCAGGGAATAAAGGGACAGAGAAAGATGTGCTTGGTAAGTGCTGCCTCTTCACCCTGGGCTGGTTTGCCAACAGCCCCTGACACCTGTGATCTGATGCTGGGGCCATTGCACAAAGGCTTCCTTTGCTCCTGCACAGTGAACAGACCAGGCTTGCAAACCCTTATTCAGCACCACAGCCGTGACAGCTGCCTTGGCCAACTCTTCTTAGCATGGGCTACTGAGGCACAGGGAGCTGAGCACGCCTGAAGGGAGTGCTTCTAGGACAGCCTCGTGGTTTCTTACTGCCTGTGCTTCTCAAGCTTCCTGCAGTGGTTATTGTAACCAAGCCACATGTTTAATGCGAGCCCATCCACCATGACAGCCACTTTTCAAAATGGTTTATACCTCTGGTTTACACAGCATTCTGCATCAGTGAGTATCACCATTTAGTCAGGCATTGTGTGGGGAAAAAATTTTATTTTTATGTTTTGTTCTTGCTCATTTAATCCTGGTTATAAAGGACTAAAATACAGCTCTGAAACTGATGCTGAGTGGGAGGCCAGCAACCTCTCTGAGAAATAGAGGACTGAAGGTGGTTGTCATCACAATTCCAGTGACATTTCCAAAAGTCTGTTTGTGGTCTTACATTTATTTGAATCAATTTCAGACACTCAATTAGAGACCCTGATAGCCTATCCATACTGAAAACACAAACCAGAAAATTTAAGAAAATGTTTACATCAATTTCCATTTACTCCAATTTCCACTTTGGAAATTTCTTTGCATTCATATAAACATCACGATTTTTCAGAGATTGTACCTGAATGAAATAAAAAATTAGGTGAGGACATTTCTTTTGGCATATTTATGCTACCATTATTCAGCTAGGATAGTGATGTTGCTTAGTGCAGTGATTTTTAATGTGCCAAATTTACTTAGCTATGCTGGCATAAATTTAGCATATAGACTAGGCTTTGCTTTTATTTCTTTCTTCTTTTGTTTTGCTTCATTTAGCTCACATTTCCTCTTAATTTACCTAAACTAAACTAAAATAAGCCTTATGTACACTGGGAAAAAAAAAAGTGTTTCTACTGGTTTAATTAACCTGTTTTAAAAACAAATGCTAAATTAAACAAGGATATCTCTTTTTAAAGCACACAGTAAAACATCCAAAAATAATTACAATAGGGATAGCTCTGCAAAATTTGCCATGAACACAGTATAGAAGAACCACTAAGCTTTGAAGATATGTTTGGAACTCAATTTTATGGGAAGCTGTTTGTTCTCATTATATGTTAAGCACATGAAAGAAATCTAAAAATTGAAGCAGTGCAGTGAGGCAGGTCTGGAGAGGTGCTGACATTAGACATGAGGAGTGCAGGCCATACAGAGAGTGTGCTGCCGCAGAAAGGATCAGGGGGAACAGGACGTGCCAAGGAAGGGCTGAGCCTTGACAAAGTCATATTCCTCTTCTTGCATATCTATCAGTGGCAGCTTTTGAACTCGTTTTTGCTGAGTGCAAAGATGTACCCTGTCAGGCCTTAACACTGTACCATTATCTGCTTTAAAGACTCATCTCCACTCCCACTGTTTTCTTCTACAATGCTGGACTTGCTGCTGTAATTACTGTAACAGCTGTCTGTGTCACAAGTGGTTTCTATAAGTTTGCATAGCATTTATCCAAAGTGAGGCTTTGATACTTCTTGGGGTCATTATTATATCACAAGCAAAGAACATAATCAAATATTTATGTGGCTATTCCTTTCCATGTTAAATCATATTTTATTTTATTTTTAATGAGATTTTTGAGCCTCAATTTATAGCTTTAGTAAGATCACTCCAACATCTTTCTGGAGGGTAGCAGCTTTTTGACCTCTTGTGAAAGGCAGCTAGGGACAAAGCAGCGTCTGACCCAGAGACCTTGACTATGACTGGAGACCAGAGGGATATATGAAGAATTAAGGTTAACTCTAAGTATTGACAGAATTAGATAAAATTTCTATTTCTGTACCTTAAGATTTTTTTCCCATATTTATTCCCACATTATTTCAGCATGGCAAAACAAACTCTGCAGTATGGTAGAGTGGCAGTCAAAATATAAGGAATGGCAGTCAAATAATAAGGAAGTTTTTCTTGGTTTTTGTTCTTCAAGAATTGTTGTTCAGACACCTGTCACAGACTGCTTCTTTCATATCTGTCCAGTAAAAATGCAGGGTTCTTCAAGAGTGTCAGAGATTTAGAAAGTTTCTATAAACATTAGGGATTATATTTGTATAGTAAAATTGCCTAACTCTGTAATTAACAAAACTCATTTAAACCAAATGTGTGTACTTATGCCTTGAAAAATAAAGTACTTTATTTCTTTCTTTACTCTCCAAGCTAGCTGAGATATTTCCTTGAGTTAATGACTTAGTTTTGCTGTTACAAAAACTGAATTGTTTGCCCTTCAACGACCTTGAAGTACACAAACAGCTATTAGCTTGCATTAGTCATTAGCAACACACAGGTCTAGGCCTTTTGTGCTGCACTGAAATAGATATATTGGGACATTATTATGTGCTTTGAATTCTACTAATTTATCTAATTCTGTGGAAATTGGAGATTACTTGTCATGCCATGTATATTTGGTAACACTTGGCTTCCAAGAATTAATGAAAAAAGAAAAAAGAACAACTCTATTTTTTCTTCAAACATAAGAAATCTCTTCTCTCTGCCCACAATATTAGGCATACATGCAGCATGTAAAATACCTGTACCATTATTTACGACCTTCAGAAATGCTGATACAACAGCATATATTCAGAGTCGAGTACAAAACCACCCCATTTCTATTGGACTCCTTTGACAGAAGAATTATAAACATAATGACTATGTACACACTTGATAAGGAAACCATTATGCCATTTATACTAATATATGATTATATCAGCATAAACACTGCTTTCAACATATACAGAGCACAAGACACACCTACAAAAATCCTGCAAATAAGACTTTTGTCAATACACAGCTGCCAGCACTGTAGAATTTTCAGGGTGCACGTGCTTTGCTGTTTCCTGTCCTTCCTTGTCCTTCCCTGTCCTTGCCTGTTCCATGTCATTGATCCAAGAGGTACTGAGGCACAGAGTGTGTCGTAGGTCAGTACCTCAGTGTTAAACACCTACTTTAAAGTACAGATTGGTCCCAGACTTGTTCTCAGACCTGAAAGCAAATATAAGGAAGGGGCTTTCACTTTTCACAGTTTCCTTCCTTCTTCCCTTGAAGTTTTGAAGTACCTTTTTGATAGTCATAGCTCATTTTTCCTCTGCTATGCTTTTGTTGTCAGAAACATGGAACTGTGTGATTAATACTTTGCAATTCCTTTTAGAGAAGGAGTTCATATCTTAAATATTTGCAGAATACCAATGTCCATCCTATTGATCTTCAGTATTACAAAAAAGATCAACAAACTAAAGAAAAAAATTAAGGAAAATCTGCACATGCTATAGGCATTCAAAGCCAGTTACATATATCTATCTGGTTATCATGGCCCAAGAGATGAGGAAATGGGCTTATACCATGGGGTACATCTGAATAAAACACCTGCTAGTGCAATTTTTTGTAGTTATTCTTGTGACTATTATTTCACTATGTACTAGTTCTATAATACTTTCACTGACTAACATTATCTTCAAGACTTGCATTGCCTTTCTCAGCTGTAAAGATTTATTACTAAATCTATAGTGGATGTGCCAATTTGCTTCATTATAATTTATTTTATTTAGCTACATCTAGTAAATATATAACAAATTTATAACATTCTTTATTGGATAGCAAAATAATGAGCAACTAAGTTGAAACTGATGCATTTTGACATGTATCAGCACTTACGAAAGCATTTTTTTGAACTTCGATTAAGTTAATTTAAAAGGTTTAGCAGCTCCTTCTCGTACTGATTATACACCGTAATATTTATTGTCATAGCCCTTGTGCTTCTCCACATTCATGTTTAGTATGGTAGGGATAAGCATGCAGGTGACTGACATCTCAAGGGAAGCAAGGTGCTGTGTAGGTTCATGTACTTATGTACACAGAAGTGCTCATAGTCTGAAAAGTATCTCAGGGTTTTACTCAGTCCTTTCTGGATGTAGTCACCGACCTCCTTAGTCTTACATTAAGCAATCCCTCTTATCCCCTTTCTCCTCACCAGCAGCCTCTTCAGAATGGAAAATCTATGGAAACTTGTTCTCCTTTGCCTGTTCCTGATGACCACCCTCAGCAATGATGGCTTTGTGAACATGTAAAGCCATTTATTGATTAGTTTATATATATACTTTCAAGGATAGTAAGAAACTGCTTAAATCCTTTCTAATAGAGCATGTAACCTGTTAAGGTTGCTTCAAATCTTAAATTAGCTTAAATTAATCAAAACTTGCCTTTGCAGTATCTAGTTTAGAGAACAGCACATGGCTACTGTGAAAGCCTTCAGACATAAATAGGGAAAACTGGCTTGTTGGAGCTCCCATAGAATAGATGTAATGAGATGCATTGCTAAACTGATTGGAAGCTATGGTATTTATAGATAATATATTTTCTCAGTTCAGTGACTAAACTCAGAAGGGCATGAGACAGAGCTGTTTAACTACACTTAAGTTTTTATGCTATTCCTCACCGTGAATTATTATGATAAAATATCTTTTCTAAGGGAATGAAAAATAGTCATCCCTTCCTATAAAGGTATCAGGAAAGTATGAGGAGCATCTATAAATTTTTTTCAATAAGTTGTCAAGGACAAATAAGATATTTGCTGCACTAGGGGTGGAAGAATAAATAAATAAATAAATAAATAAATAAATAAATAAATAAATAAACCCTCAGTAAAAAGGATTTGTTACCAAATCCTGATTCTGAAAGTTGGAGAAAAATACAATAACCCAAGCAAGCACATATTTTTATTTCTGTCTAAGCCTAGGGGTCATACTAAATAGAGTAGCATTTAAAAAAAAAATTTACAGTACATGGAAAGAAATGTTTCAGTGTGAGGAAACATTTTTACTAATGTCATTCCAGCCAAAAAACTAAAGAAATTAGAAAAATTTTTGAACTCTAGTATCCCTTTTAGGATTACTAAAGGTTTTCTGAGCCAAAAGCTTGTATGTTTTTGAAGAAGTATCTGTTGCTATGAGAAAAAGGCTTTATGTCTTCATAAAAGATATGCTTGATGGTAAGTTGGAATCAACTTGGTGACAATCCTTCTGTTATAACTTGCCTATGGAGTTACTTGCCTATGGAGTTACTCCTTAAAATCTAGAAGCTTCAGCATTCTCAGGAGTTCACTGTAAGATAATATTTTAAGTGTTGTATATTTATGCTTAAACATTGGATTCAATATTTCTTCATGAATATTTACCATGAAGTGATTTTTCTTAATAAGTTGTTGGTTTAGGTTAGTTTAAAAAAAAAGAAAAAGGAAAATCAGTCTTTCTGCCACAAAACTTTGAAAACTAAATTATTCTAATATATTATTGTTTTCACTTAAGATTAATTTCACTTGTGTGTTTTTTTTATCAAAATGGAAGAATTTTGTTTGTTGCTCTAATTCTTCAAAGTATTTTAGTGTTGGAATGTAGTTGTAAAATATGCCCTGATCGTCCTCCATCTATTTCAATATTTATTTTTGCTCCTACTTTCTTGACACATGCTCCTGAAACATTTGACTGGGAGAACACCTGTGTTGATAGTATTAGGAGAGGAAGATATTCCACTTCTCATATCTGAACCACAAGGTCTGCAAATTTCTAGTGAAAAAATAAACTTAGTAGCTGAAAAACTCCAGATAATATTATTTGTAGTCTGCTTGCTTCAGTTCAAGTCTCAGTGTCTTTTAGTTGTGAGAAGGGAGAAGGGATAGACTGGCAGTCACTGGTCCATGGAAATAGTGACTTTGCACTCACCAAAGAGAGTTGACTCAGCCAAATCCAGTCCAAAGGAATCATCTGCTGTAATAAAGCATATTTTCCTACTATATTCAGAATTACAAACTCTAGGACTGAATACTTTGTCTCTGTGAATTTCTGGATACAGCCATTTGAAACAATAGGTTTTGGTCCATTGAAACTCAAAGTTCTTAAAAGGGTGGAATAAGAAAATATTTGGGGTTTGTTTTCTTATTTTAGTTTTGGTCATTTTAAATGGATAAATGAGTAATTTATTTTTCCCAATTGCTTTTATTTTAAGAACATTTTGAGCATATTTGAAAGCAAATTATTGTTTAAAATTACTGAAATCAAGTATATGGAATTACCTTTTTTGTTCCTGGAAAAATTGTCTCAAAATGCCCTGTTGGTTTTGATCAAACATCATGCATCCATTTGGGTGACAAAAAAAAAAAAAAAAAAGGTAGAAGAAAAAGATTTCTAAGTTAAACATTAGTCAGGAATACTACCAGAGTCTGTGTGCTTACAAGAAATCTAGATATTTGCTCCAGGTATTCATCTGCTAAATCAAGATCTTGGGCATTAGGATTGAGAATTGACTGGGTCAAAATACATTCTTCCTCTTCCCTTGATTGGTTCCCAATAGAAGTGTCTTGCATTATTTATTATTAAAATATAGAAAAAATGCAAGGTAATACAGGACTTTTGTTGGTGTAGTTATAGGCCATCTTTATTTGGGACTATGAAGTTATAGCAATGTCAGCTTTGATAAATATGAGTTGAAATAGGATGAGGATGTGGATTTTTTCTTCTTAGTCATCCATAGTTACATAAATATCTCTGTGTTTTTGGAAGAAACAACAAACTCACTACACCTCTCTCTCTGGATGCAGAGGAGAAATCTTCACCATGTGGAAAACATCCCATTAGCATTAGAAAGGACGTTCTCACAGAAAATTCCAACCAGTTCCATATGTTTCCTCATAAGAAAGAGTTATGTTTACAAAACCATTTTTCATATATTTCTAAAATCAGCGTGTAAGTAATATTTCACTGCAACTAGGACACATGCAGAGCAAAGTTCATAAGCAAACCAACAAGCGTTATACTTCATTAGATCAACAAGTACTGATGAAAAGTTTTCACAAGGCTTCAGACACAATTCATACTTCAAGCTCAAAAAAATACCTGCAGGAAGAGGATAACCACAGTATAATCTTGTATAACCACAGTTTTGCTTTATTTTGCTTCTATTATGCTAAGTAGTCTTATATAAAATGTTATTTCTATTTATAAGCTTTTCTGTATTTTATCTTTCAGTGAGACAACTTGTGTTGGCACTTCATAATGAAAATCTACTCTTAATCATTAATTCCAGGAGAAAATAATAATCATGTATTATATCATGTATTTCTTCTACAGAATTAAGTACAATTTAAAGAAATTAATCTTAATCATTTTGTTTATGAAATTTTCTTTCTGATGACAATTCTTCATTCTTCTTCTCACAAACAAAGCAAAAAAACCCCAACCAAACAATCAAAAAACCACATTTTAGTGTCTTAGTAAATAAATAGAATATTTGTTTATTTCATTTTCTTATTCCAGGGTCTTTTTGCTAACTGCCTACCAAAAAATCTGTCATTTAAGAAAGAAAAAAATTATAGAGAAATCAATATTTCATTATATTCACAATTTTCACTCATCATTTTTGTCCTTTTTTTTACATAGATAGCATTTTATCATTTTCTAAACATAACAAAACTTTGTATGTGTATTACATTTTATGTTACAGAACTTGGTACAATGTTAACTTGAAGTATGACTTGTGTCAAAGTTGTGTACAAACATTTTCATGGGAAATTTTTCTCTGTTTCATTCCATTTTATTAAAGCTGGTATATAACAGTATGTTGGCAGCTGCAGTTATGATTAGAACTATAGTGAGGTTCTTGCTTATGTGATTATATTAGCAGCAATGACAAAAATAACTGACTTTATATTGGTAATTGTCACCCTGGCCCATATTGGACTTCATATTTGGAATAATTTTTTTTTTACCATTTATTTAATATTTAACTCTGGTTAAGAGCAACCCTCCTCTTCTACCCTGAGTATTTACATAGGTTTATGGAATGTGGCTAGGGTGCTCAGTGCCTTACAACGTTGAATCCAAATATTCTGCAGCAGTCACAGCTCCCTGAGGTTCAAAGAGCCAGGCTCATTTCTAATATGCAATATACATGACGAGTAACAGAAAATTATGGACAAAATAGGGGTAGCATTTTTGAGAGTGTGGACAGAGCCAAAGGGCTGCAGGCTGTTGGTATCCTCTTCAAGCAAACAACAGTCAGCTAAACTCTAAACATAACCAGACTCACATCCTAACCTGGACTATGGGATTCAGATCTCAAAATATACAAAAAGTTTTGTAGTTGTCTGGTGGAAGTCCTTCAAGCAAGGCCCAAACTAAATCCAGTTCCCAAATATCACAGTGGGAAATAAAACTAAAACAACACTCTCTCTATGTGTCCTACAGGATTTGTGTCCAAAAGCCTCATGATCTCTTGTGATTGGACACTTCCTTTGCAGTGTAAGGGAGTCTGTCTCTCTAGAAATTGTCCACAGGGAAAACAGCTTCCATCTCTGACAATTACTATCACTTCGCTGAAATAAATGTGGTTATGCTGTTCTGCAGCAGTCAAGGGTTTGGCTATTTATACCTGATATAAAATAGTGCATATATGTATGCAGCTCTCTTAGGGCCTTATGAAATGCATTCTTTTGTATTTTGCATCCACAGGGACAAAGAAAATTTGTTAATTGCTTCTATTTTAATCAGGCTGTCTCGCTGAGGGATACAAAGAGATGGGTTTCCTGCTACAGGAGAAAGCTGAGCAGTAACACTGACGCTGATGTCAAAGCCAGGTGGATGTAGTGACTGAACAGCTGTAAGTGTTTGCCACAAGCCCAGCAACCCTTTAGACTGAATGACTAAATGTGGGTTAACAGGAATTGGGATAAACAGGAATAATGGAATGATTGCAGAATTTCTGTTCCCTGCTTTGTAAATAAGTGTCTTGGTTTCCCTTCTGTCTGCCACAAGAGGCAAGTGACTTTGTTGTCACAAGTCTATTTCCATACTGACAGAGTACTTGTACAGCTCCCTCAATAATGTTCAGAGAATTTAAATTATTGACAAACAAATTCCCTAATGCCTTTTGTAATAGCTTCTGAGACAGTTTTTTTTATGTGATGGAGGTAAACAATTAAAAGTAGTTCTCTGATATCAGAATATCTCCATGGTTTTGGAAAGTAACAGCAGTTTCTTCAGAGTTCCCAATTTTCCTATGCAGGGCATGTACTGAATTCAGCAATTCTTTTACTGGCCAGGACTGAAGCACCTTAATCCTCTGCAATACTTAAAAAGTGCTGTTGGTTTGAGTTTTGTTGGTTCTTTTGTTTGAGTTGGAGTTTTTGGTGGGTTTTTTGGTTGGTTTATTTTTGTGTTTGTTTTTTTCTCAATGCACCTTCAGTTCTCTTTCTAGATACTTAAATGGTTATTGTATTCTTTACATTTTACAGTTCTGTGATCTGAGTGCTTATTCAATGTGATCAAGGTGATCATCATATTAGGTAATGATTTTCATTGATTGATCTAGGTAGGGAAGAGCAAAGAATTTAGCAGGCTTTTCTATTTAGCATTACTCAAAGAAGCATATATACAGTCTTCTCACACAATACAGCAAAAGTTAAGGGCTATGCAGCAGCTCTTCCTTCTCCCTCTGAGTGTGACAGATGTCATAAACTGTCACCCAAATCTTATCAAGCACAATATATATGGTGTTAATATGTCTTTGACTATTTATCTTTAGATAGAACTTGTACTTGGTTTTATATTTTTTTGTTTCGTTTTGTTTTTTGATGATAAAAAAGTGAAAACCTCTAGAGATTTAAATATATCAATATTTCCACTATAAATAGAAAATCCATTAAATTTACTTTCAGGCTGTGGAGTTCACTTTCTACTGTGAAACTTCACTGGTTTTAGAAAATGTTTCTAATGTTAAAAAAGATAGAGCAGCTTGTGACTTCAAATAAAATTGTTTAAATAGTAAGATGATTTTCATCATGAAGACATTGTATTTTTGCCATCATCACAATTAGTATCTTGCCACTTTGTACAATAAATTGGAGAAAGAACAGGATGAGCTAGCCCTGTTCAAGTTCCAAAAGCATACAGAAACAGAAAATGTAGATCAACTTATTATCATTTTATATACATAGCTGTCATGTTAAGTCACCCCACTGCAAAGTAGTAAATAAACAAAGCATATTATGTCAGAACTTGAAAGCTATAATAGATTACTCTTGATACTCTAGACCCCTAAGGTAATGTTACAATCTGCAGTTTCTAGCACAGATATTTACTCTGCAATAAAGTGGTAATAGAAAAAGCTCACAAAGTCTTTTGCTCTTTGGCTTCTTGGAATTTGGCAGGCTGTTCATCCACCTGACACAATTAATCCCAACAACTAGACAATGAAACAACAGCAACACGTGAACTTTTTCTGAGAACCACTTTATCATATGTTGCATAAAAATATTTGAGGGCTGGGGAATGGTTGGACTGAAAGTTCAGTTCATGATTGTTTACAATACAGCAAACTTTAGTCTAAACGGAGACTGTGAATAGCTTTGCCATCTGTTGTTTAAAAAAACAGAAAGAAAGAAAGAAAGAAAGAAGAGAAAAATGAGTTCCATTTGCTTCAAACAGCTATGGGGTGGTCAAGCTAGAATACTTGGCACAGGAGATGTTTAGAATTGAAAAGGAGCTTACATCTGGTCCCTGCTCACAGCTTATTTAACTCATCTGTAGCTGCCTTTGTTATCCCAAGCTCTGAAATCTGTTTCTGCCGTTCCTCTTTGGGCTTGCTGCAGCTCGTCCTGGCTACCACGAGCAGGGATGTGAAGCTGCCCTGCACTGTCCGTGGCTGTGGCAGGCAGTCCAGGCCAGGAGCTTCTGCAAGTACAGGCTCCCCTGCAGACACAGGCTGCCAGGGCTCAGCCAGCGGCTGAGGCAGACATCCCTGCTCCCAGGAAAAACAGTGGCAGGGAGCAGGACCCCTGCATATTAAGTAGGAACCAAGTTCTTAAGTCAAAGTCTCTTTTTCAACTCATAAGGCTACATTGTCATTTTACACTGTGGAAGGTGTTTGGATTTTCAACACAAGCAATTTTGGGCACCAGTGACCTAGAAAAATGTGATCTGTAGTTGCCACTGCCATCAGAAGTCCTTAACTTGGCGGTGTGAACCCAACTGACGCCACAGCTGGAGAGGTTTCAGTGGTGGCAGAACCCTGCACACAGAGTCACAGTTTGGCCTTAGGAGCATTGATAGCACATCATTTGCTTCTGTACTGGAAGAAATCCCAGGTCTGGAAGACATAAGTAGAACCAAGGTAGATATTTTAGGCTGTTGAAAAGCTTCCTGTGGACTCCCATCTAAAACCAACAGTTTGAAAATCTCCTTGCAAAAGGTCTGAATATTTTCACAGATTTTCAGATGTACATGTGTTAGTGAGTCATATCCTACACTTGAGGAAAGCCAATGCTGCTTGTCTTCCATTGTACTTCATTATTATTACACTATCAGGAGAATATGGTGAGCATTCAATATCATATAAATTTACTTGAATACATAATACACAAACCTTGCAAAGTTAGCTATCCTTAAATTTATCTGGCTTTCAGCTAATTTTGAAGTGTAAAAAAATTCTAAATTCAATCAGGCAAAATGTGTTGGAGATACTTTCTGAAAACTTTTTTATGTAAATCACCAGACTATTCTAAACAAGCCTTTTCCCCAGGTGATAGATACAATAAAGACAAGTCTTCATTTATCAAATAATTCAAGCATAATATAATAAATCTACAACTTAAAGTTTAAACTTTTCATCATATTTGACAGACCTAAGAAAACAGGATACCTATAAAAAATAGCAAATTATTTTTACTTTGACCAAATATTGAATTTTTGCCATATAAAAGTTTCCAGAGATTAAGTTTAATATCTTCCTACCAAGAACCTTTTCTGTCCCTCCTCCCCTCCTTTTTTTGTTCACTTTCCAGCTTGCTTGGCTATGGTCTAGACTGAAAATGAAATCAAATTATACATGAAGATATAGGTCAACATTTCTAGCTCATTCTTTTTCAGGAAGGATTCTTATGTTTAATTCAGATAAGGTTTGTCAAAGTTTCTCCACATCTCAGCTGAAATAAATAAACTGTCAAATTTATCAAGGGTAGACCAAAACTAGCAATCCTGGGCAACAAATACTGAAGAGGTTGAGGGTGGTGTGTTTGTACTGCTATTCCTGGGAAGTCAGATCATGCTATTGTAGTTTCTTCCCCCCACATCTCTGGCAGGGTACATCCATACCTGCTGTGTGGATAATAAATGTGATTGTGTGAGAACCCGATAAATGTGGTGCAATTCATGCCTGTCTAAAAACCCCCACTTTGCTGTAATTCTCTTGCAACTGTTGAACATTGAATGGAGCTGCAGCTACTTTCATCATGCCTTAGTTTAAAATATTTTGATCTTGAGGATGGACCATTCCAGTGTCACACATTCATGGGACCATTTAGTTTGGAAAAGACCTTTAAGATCATTGAGTCCAACTGCAAACCTAACAGTGCGAAGGAGGAACTAAACAGAAACCCTGCAAGAGATTGCCAGTGCAAAGAGCAAAGTACAATAGGATTGCTGCAGATGTCCAGGCTCTGGAGTAAGTCTATGAACTAAGAAAAAAGGAGGGACTGCCTCCTTTGTCTTTTGTCCCTCTAAGGCAAAACCAGAATTTAGTCCCAGACAGGGCCTTCAAGTAAAATTCAACTCTCATCTATGACAAGGAATCTGAAGGCAATGAGAGAAACACCTTTACATGCAAACTTGACCCATAAATTAAACTAGGCTTGTCTTTTTATATTATTAGTAAAATATATTATTCTGCAATTACTGATTAGCAACACTCTTATCAAATATTCTGTGTTGCTAGAACCTGGAATAAAAATATGTCTGAAACCCAGTTGGGCCAGGGATTTTCTTATTGCACTCTTTTGCTGCATAAGGTCTCTGACCATGTAAGGTGTCCCACAAACTTTTAAAGATGATCCTGTTTAAAACATTTTATTCTTTTCTTATAAAATTTCTAGATTATATAAGAAAAGAATAATAATCTCACCCTTTTCTACCCCTTTTTGACAGTTTGAGTAGGACTTGAGGGATGTCTTAGCTTCAAATGGAAAATATTTGCTGAAAAATCTGTTGAATAATTAGGAGATACCTAGCATTTTACTTATCAGCTGGTGTAAAAAGTCATTAAGCCTTTACTATTATTCTGAATATCTGGTGTTAAGTGTAAACTGAAAAATTGCCCTAACTTAAAGAAAAATAGCTAAATGTGGCTTGATTTTAAAACTTGCTGTTGTTTTGAAGTTGTTATGTATGCCTCTACTAAAAAGAGAAAAATTTAAATACCTGGAACTTTCTTCCTATTTTCATGTGTCTTGTTCAGGAAGACAAATTCCTCAAATCATTGTGTACCCTATGTAGCATCTATTGCATGTAATCACTACCTGCAACAATGCTTTGGCTGGAGCACAAAAAGTTCTTACCCTTGGGATGAGGGGTCAGCCCTTTACACACAGATTGTGAGTAGATTTGCCAACCCTGAACCTCACCCAAGATCTCCAACATATGTTTTACATTTCCTAGTCAGATTGAGGATTGTGCTGTTGGTGTCTTATATTTTGCTTTCCAATTGGAACAGACAGTTGCAGGATGAGAGAAGAGATGCCTTGGAATATTATTAACCTCTATCTGTCACTGCCTATCAAGTGATTGTCCTTGAAACACTTTTTTGAAAACTCTTTTTCAACTTTCATCTAATTATAGAATTCATACATGTAAGAAGGTGTTCCTATTACTTTTACAGGGATTTTTTTCTATTGCCTGGTATTTATTTGATCTTGAAATTTATTTTTACATCCAAAACCTTTTTTTTTCTACGTAACCACCTAATTTTTGAATTGATATTCTGTAATCAGCATGTGCTTATGCAGCTCAACCAGCTCTATTTTTTTATGCTTACTAAGAAAAATCAAACGTACTGCTTTTCAGATGACATTTTGCTTCAGAGCTTTTTGGGGAATTTGAAGTCAATGCATTTCTGGCAACAGTTCTATCATTGGATGAATTTATGAAATAATTCAGGCTGTGGTCCCAGTGAGAGAAAATGATGCTATCCTATGATATGAAATCAGTGCTTCTGCAGAAGCATATTATGTTTTGCAGAATCATGAAAAAAATGCATGAAGGTCACCTAGTCCATGTACTTGATTTGATCTGCTTTTACCTATGGCAGTCCTGGAAGATGTTTGTCTAACCTTTTTGTAAAGGCATCCATTGTCATCCACAGTAAGTGGTTCTTTATTTCTCCAGTGGAAGTGTATGTCCATTTTTATGCATGAGCACACACAAAGGTGTGTTGGGTGAAACTTTGAGCCTCTGTATGCCTCATATGTCATAGCTAATTTTTAGAAAATTTTTTCTATGAAAGCAACTCTTTAAAAACCAAAATTCTGACAAATGGTCATTTTATCTGTGTGACAAAAGCAGTGGTCAATAGCTATATGTTCATTGAAGAATTAGTAAAGCAAAATAGAAAAAGAAAATAATTCTCCAAAAGGAAATAATAATAGAAAGCAAGACTGGCATAAAATGCTCTCTTTTTTTTTCCATTAGTTTATTAGTGATGTCTGTGTTGACCAGATATATTGGGACAGATTCTCATTTAGGTCTACATATAAAGAGAAAAATTTGCTTGATATATTATTATGTTTCACAGATCTCGTGAAACATTTTGAAATATTTTTCATTGAAATTCAACATATTCATTTATAAAGATGAGCAGTATACATATTAGTAGTGAGTACTGTGTTCTTTAGATTATCTCTTTAGAAACAATTTCATGTCATGGATGACTGATAGAGAAATACCAGGCAAACTAAGCAGAGGAAGAGCACCAATAAAAGCAATTATTCCTGTCAAAGCAAGTGGGATTGTTTCCAGTTATTCATAGTTTAGATTCAATCAGTGCATGTCTAATTTAAAGTCAGACCTTTCCATCCTGTGTTGTGCTTCTGGACTTTGATTCCCTTTATCAGTTGTGATCATGACAGTGTAAAGACATTGAAGATCATGCCTTACTTAAAACAGACATTTAGTTCTGATTTGTGTTTTCTTGCTACTCTGCAAAAGTGACCACTCACAGAAGTCTCTCGAGGGAAATGAAATACAGTTATAGCCTGCATGCTAGTCTCACATTAAGCCAAGAGACTTAAATTAAAAAAAAATAATGGAAGACAAGTACAACAAGCCTAATGGGTTATATAAAATTTATCTACAACCCTATCTAGAAAAACCCTACTCTTTATTTCTGTGTATCACAAATCCAGTTGATTGAAACCTACAGCAAGTTCCTGTTAATTTGGAAAAGTATTTAACCAGAATATAATTGTGGGTAATGCAAAGCTGGGTGGCTGTGGCTGGCCTGAAATTTGTTGTCAGCAGGAAGAAGATTAATTTCATTTACTGTCTTTGTCATGTCTCACTGGCTTCCTGTCTTTTTAGCTTGTTACCCCCAGTGGGCTGCTGCTGTCACTCTCAATTCACTTTCTACTCAGTTATTTGTTATCTGATGGATCTGTCTACACATTTTCCCTATACGACATTTTTCCCATCCTGAAATGGAACTGTTATCACAAAGTCTACACTATGAGAGAAAACTTACACCGAACTTAAAATATTAAGAAAGAAATAAAGAATTACATTTGTACGATTCTACAACAATGCTCCTGTCCAAGTACTCTGGCTGCCTGAGGAAAATTGCCTTTTTCCCTGTATTTTTTTCCATGTAAATGAAAGAAGCAGTGATAAAGTATGAAAGCATGTATTTATAGGCTCCAGACCTTACGTCTCAGTCCCTGCATCTGTGAGGAGGCCCAAGAATAACAGGAGTGCTCCACAGTGTTCAGAATAATATGGTACATAGACGAGGAATTGTTAAGAGTATGTTTGGAGTATTTTAGTTCATTTGCAAAGTGTTCTGGAATCAGAGAACATGGAGTGTTCTGCCAGCAGTGCTGAGTTTTAACAGGATTGCCCTGTAAGGGGACACTCGTATTTCAAAATGTTTATCATATGTGTATGAACATGTGCCTGTGGACATGCTGTTTCTACTACATTATCTCTGCTTGCCCTGATGTAACAGATCTCTCTTTAATGCAGCTCTGCAGATGTTAGGGACAATATGGGAGGACCAGGGTCAGACTGCCTTGCTCCTTCCCCAGGGGACCAAAGGAAAATCTATTCTACCATTTTATACCCTCTGGCTGCATATAGGGTATGTTTAAGTACTTTGCTAAATTGTCCTTAACAGCTGGGCTAAATGAATGCTGTACCATGCCAAGTGAGTGACAAAAGGCTATCCTCAGTGGCTATTCTTACAATAAGGGTCTTAACCCTATAGTTTCTCCTAAGTCTAAGAAAATTTTACAACGGAGAATGACCTTTTAATGTGCTTAGAAATCATACAGGTTTTGTTATAAAAGTAACTTCCCAAAAGTACGTAGGAACAAAGATTGTGTAATCAGAGATGTCATACCCTGCTTTGGTGTAGGACAGAGGCTCTTCACCAAGGCCAGTTTTGCTGAAAGACTCCAACACTATAGGCTACTTTTATTGCCAGAAGAGACAGACATCCTAAACAGGCAACCCTGAGAAATCTTGAAATTGCCTCCAGGAGATGTCTACCTCTTACTGTTGACAACAGCATCAGTCTGTTAATTCTTTACAGTTTTATGTACCACCGATGCTGATCAGCTATGTGACATTGATTTCAGGTGTGTTTGTGATTATATTTATTTCAGATTGTCAGAAGATGAGAAACAGTCGTATGATCAATTGTAACAGTGAGAGAATATGAGAAATGGGTAGGGGTATAATCATGTTTTCCCATGACCTTCCAATTTTCAAGTAATTTGCGTCTCAGGGAAATACAAAATGACCGACAGTTTAAACTTCTTTTAAATCAGCCCTGAAAAACACTGTAGTGTGAGCCCATTTTCTGATCTGCCAGCCTTCCTTCTAACAGTATAAAGTTCTCATTTGGGGACGTGCCCACAGATATATCCTGGCAGGACTAAAAGAAAAGACTTTGATTATCATAGAATCATATCATAGAACAGTTGGAAGGGACCTTTGACATAGTTCCAAACTCCCTTCCATGGCTAGGGACATCTTCCACTAGACGTTGTTGCTCAAAATCCCATCAAGGCTGTCCAGTGTCCCACTGGATGGCATCCCTTCCCTCCTTTGCACAAGTCTAGGTAGATGACATAAGTTGCTTTTCTCTTTTCCACCAACACTGTAACCACATTGAAGAAGGCCAACCAAATTTGTCAGGCACAATTTGCCCTTGATGAAGCCATGCTGCCTGTCACAAATCACATCCTTCTTTCCATGAGCCTGAGCATAATTTCCAGGGCGATCTACTCTGGCTTGCCAGGCAGAGACATGAAACTCACTGGCCTGAAGTTCCCCAGGTCTTCCTGTTTTGTTAGTTTTTATTTGTTTTTTGGTTTTTTTAAATGGGGTTTATGTTTCCCCTTTTCTAGAAAGGAACATCTGTACTGGATTGTCACAACTTCTCAAATACAATGGATGTTGGTTTAACCACTTAATCTGGCAGTTCCCTTAGGACCCACAGATGCATCTTATCAGGTCCCATGCATTATGATGGATGCAAACTCAGTGAATCACTTGCTTTGCAGGAAGAAATAAAGAACATATAATCCAAGTGAAGAGTTCAGATCATGCTTCGGCTGTTGTATGGGAGGCTCAGTCTCCAAACTTAGTCATTACCTAGCAGAGTGCTATGTCAGGAACATTTCTAAAGAGAAAGTTACTTAGCACTGCTAAAATGCAAAGGAAAGTTCTCTCCCCACTCCTGGAGTGAGAGGAATGGGAATGAGGAAAGCCCTTGCACTAATTCTGGAATGTGAGCTTGCAATACACAGCCATTTACAGACAGCTGTGGCAAAAACCCCCTAGCACTACTCTCATAAATTTTTGCTGTTGCCCAAGTCAGCTGGAAATTTTCTGCCTGAAAGCTGAATTTTACTGTTCTGTAAAAACAAACAAATGAACCTCTGGTACCTCTTCAAATAAAAGACAGATGTTTTCTATTACATCAAAGTGGTAGCTTTACTACCGTGAAAAAATGCTAGCTTACTTTTTCAAAAATATTAGATACATTTATCAAAGAGAAACAGATGCTACAACTAATTTGCTTTGTAGGTGAGGTATGGTCCATGCAGTGCCTTTTTCAACAAGCATCAAGTACATAAGTACATTCTCAAAGTATCTTGGACGGTGACAGTAGCTAACAACACCAAACAAATGGAAAAAGAGATCATTTTTCAGGCAAAAAGAATATAGAAGGAGCTATAAAAACCAAAGCATGAGTTTTTAAACTAAAGCAGGGAAACTTAAAGTAGAGAAAGAGCATAGTTTGAAATTATTTGACAAATCTGTAATAAATTGTGAAATTGGGGTGTGCCCTTTTCTTTCTATTGCTTAATTCAAAAGAGTCGATGTTGATAATATTACAGAATATTACCCTGTGACCAGAACTAACAGTTATGAGCTTTAATGCACTATTCAGTTTCACTTTTGTAATCTCTGTAATGACTTTAGGTGCCATTCATGCTGTTAACCCACACACAGACCAACCACAATGTTTTTTCAAATTATGGTTGACAGACTGTCTTTGTTTTGCAAAGTTTGGGCAACCAAGCAAACATGTATTTTTCTACAACTGTCTATTAATTTGTTTGCCACTTTCAGTTGCCATCAACAACATCATTGTTCAGCAGAGTAGATGAGGATAGGGTGGTAGCTATTTCCTGAAGCTGTATTTTCATCATACTTGATGCAAACATGTACAGGAATCTCTGATCCTATACAGATGAAGTCTTCATGTTGGACAATCACCTAATTCTACTTTAGGTCACTCCATAATAGTTTTGTTTTTTTGGGGTTTTTTTTTCCCTGCTGTATTTACTACAGGCAAGAAGAAATGAAATAAAGTATTGTTGTAGAAAAGTTTTTGTTAAATCTGTGCTGTTTGACATATGACAAAAATGTATCTTGTAGTAACAGTTATTTTTAAAATAACTGTTAAGGGATAGAAAGGAAAATTCTACAATATCCACAATGACATCTAAAGAGTGAATTTAATTTATTACACATACATTTCCCATATGAAAATCAGGCTCTTTCATAGCAGCCAAGTTCTGAGAAGGACTTATTAAAGGACTGATCTCAGCTGAATAGCTAGAGTTATTTTCATACAAGGAGTCACACAAGCACAATATATTTATATATATGTGTTTATAAATCATTTTGGGCAGGCTTCATTACCTCCAACTGGAGAACCAAATTACTAGCAATAAAACATTACACTAGACTAAAATATTATATTATATGGGTGGCAAACACACCTTTATTACAAAATGACATTTTAGAATACTTTAAAGTATTTGCATTTTTATTGTGACTGCTTGTTGAAGCCTTTCATCTATAAAACCAATTTCCTCAGACACCATCAGACCTTTTTCTAGAAGTTTCATCACATACTACAAAACCTATTGAATTTTTTTGATTTTAATTCTTGAACTGCAAAATTTTGTGGTTTACAAATCTGATATTGCTTGGAAATTCCAAGGCTAGATGTGAATATAAAATCCCAATGAAAACCTGGAAATGTTTTCTTTCCCAGAATGGGAACCTGCACTGGCAGAGTAAAGAAACAAAACATGAATTTTCTGTCTTGCACCTTAGGAAGGTATATCACTAACATGTGGTTTGGGGCTGTTACTATTTGAGGAAGTAAGGGGAAGACATTTTTTACCAACACAGTTAAAAATATATGTCTAATATATGTCTAATTAGGAATTTGGGAATTTATTTACAACCACATAAAAGAGTAATAAAGAGCATGGATGTAGTAAGTAATGCGTAGAATAACAAGAAAAGTATATCTAGCACAATACCAAGATTTATCTTATTTAAATTGTTAACATAAAATTGTATAAAGGTGATACTACTATCCTGTCTTTTCTCAAATCAGAGACATCTTAATTTATTGTTAAAAACCACATTCTAGGTTGTTTGGGTTTGTTTGGTTGGTTGGATTTTCTTCTTATTAAGAAGTTTAGGCAATAATTTGCTAATAAAAATGTAAATTGAAAAGTCTAGTGTTAGAGAATTCACAGATAACAAAATAATATTTTCTGAATCTCTTCTTTTTCCATTTTCCTGTCATGAGTGCAATGGCAATGGAAACTAGGAAAACATTTGTCATCATGATGTTGTTTGGCCCTGGGCAAGTCAGTCAACATCTCCACTTCTGTATGCTCAACAGTGGAACAGAGATAATAAAGCTGTATATATACTGTAAATCCCCGAGAGCTGGATTACAGCATCCCGCAGAAATACTTTTAGAAGGGATTAAAAAGCTTTGCAACGTGGCCCTGACTCCTCTCAAGTATTGCAAGAAGAGCTGTGCCTCAGAGTTGGCTGTAACACCTGCGTTAAAAATCTGCAGTGCCTGGTAGTAAGGTTTACCAATTGTGAATGGTATCAAGGAAAAAAGTCAAGACCTTTCCACTCATCTATAAAAAGAGTAGCTACATATCTGAATTAAGGTCATACAGTTGACCCTGGTTCCCCTTTTGTTCACTTTCTGTACCTGTCCTCACATGAGAACCCCGGCATCAAGTGGATGTGCCGTAATCTTGAGATCCTTTACCCCGTGCTTTCCCCCAGAATTCCTTTACCTCACTTCATTCTTCCTCAACTCACCTCTCCTTTTTCTTTGTGACTTTTGGGACTGGTAGAAAGAGCAGTGCAGAGCCATCATGTCAAGGATAAGGCTCATCTTCTTATATGTGTCTTAGAATATGCTGATGTCCTTTATGAATTTTGCATGAAGAACTTAATGTAAATGGAAAATACAATTACCTTCTCTCACAAAGTGTTGTGAGTATTAAATAGTTAATGACCACTAGGCTTTGTTAAGTATCATTTTGCAATTTTGATTTCTCAATTCTAAAGTGTTATTCTAGTAGCTATTGCATCTAATTATCTGTCACCCCTGTCTGGAGCAAAGGTCATATATTTTAGCTGGACTACTATTGCAGAATCTCCTTTGTCTCACAGCAAGGGTGTTACCTAATTTGGGATGGAACAATTAAACACTAAATGTTCTTTTCAGATCCCTTTGCAGATTTCAAGATTTGAAGCCAAGCTTTATTTTTGTATGGGATTCTTTTAAAAATAAATAATTTGAACTCTTAATGAAATTCTGGAATTTATGTGACCAATAACTGGTAATATTATGTGACAAATACTAGTAGTAATACCAGACTGGTATTACTACCACCATGACATCTGTACACTTTTTTTTTCTGTAGGAACTTAAGCGTTCTTTTAAGGAGCAGCAAACTGTTTAATAGAGCAGCTGTGTTCATTAAAGATGCTTAAGAGCAGGAGCAGGAAAGAAAATGCTTGCATTATGTCAAGGAGCACAATATCCTTTGCAAATTTTATCTTCTTTAATTGGGTTAATACTTCCTTCCCACATTAGACCTTGCTTGGATATTTTTCACCACTAAAAGTTTTGTTATTAAAAGCAAAGATTGGCACTACTTGCATAATATAAATTAAGACCAAATTCAGTCTTGGGAATATCTTGAAAAGAACAAGTGTCCATTTCTCAGAATTACAAAAATAGAGAATCTACTTACAAACCTATAAATTTCAAATTAAAAATCTGGATTCCTTGCATCTTAGTGTATTATAAGAATTAGATTACTAAATTACATGCTGAGGAATGTATTTAACAAGTTACTTAAGAAAAAAGTAGAGGAAAACAGAATGAATATGAGAAGAAACAGTATCCTAATAATCAACATCCTTTAATCTAATTGTAAAATAATCTGACCTAAGAAAACTGGAATAAGATGTACAAAAGGTTTTGTTAATCTGTAATTAGTTAAAAATTATTTCTTGCTTAGTCTATACTCTGAATATTTTGTTCTCTCTTAATTTATGAAACAGAGGGTTTTTTCAAAAGGGTATTTCTGAATTTAAAATCATATGGTGTATGAATCACATGTACTCAATCTTTAATTTCAGATTTTTTCATGGGCACTATAGGCCTCAAGACTCCATGTGAGGGTGCTGAGCTGTGAGGTTTGGATGGAAGGGTCCCTCTGGACGAACAGAGCAATCTTGGCCCTTTGTTTCTCCAGAGTGGTATAGACATACTCTCACACATTCCATGTGTAGATTGTTTTGGGCCCTCTCCTTTAAACACATCACTGCACCTGGATCTTGGATTGTAGTCTGATCTGCAATTAATAAAAAGTACAATTGAAAGATAGGAATGCTGCATCTCACTTCCATTTGTTCTCCAGATTTTCAGAAATTCCAGACAGATGTTTTCATTTAATATAAGAAAGACATGCAAAAAGTAAAAATAAGTGTATTTTCAAGAAGAATGTAGAGCACTGTGTTGATTGAATGTTTCATACACTGTTCAGTTGCCATTTCACCAGTAATTTATTTTTAAACAGTCATCACACAGAACTCTTCAAATCAAGTCAACAACACTACCCATAGCATTAATGACTAATATGTGGTATTTACACAGTGCTTGTCCTCCTCAAAGCATTTTATAAATATTGATTCATGGTGTACTGAAGAACAGGAAAATTTTGGGTGAACTATATTAATGTATAATCTTTGAATTAATGAAGCTTTATAGTGTCAGTCTTGCTTTTGGCACAATTCTGAGTGTTTTTGTTGGAATTTTCCTAGGACACTTCACCCACCTTATTTGCCCATCTTCCTGGAAGGTACTAGTTTAAATCTGAAATGTTAATGTCTGGAGTAGCATAATATCAGATTTATTCTATGTTTTTTGTTTTTACCTCTTAGATACAGATCTGCTTTGCAGGTTTTGGACACACAACTGAAAGCAAAAACACACAAATTCATCTTGGGCAGTTTAAAAATTGTCCTTCACACAGCTGATTAGCAACAGCAATGATGATGGGGCCTCAGCCTGTGCAGCTCTCCGGGGACAACAACAGCTCCAAACTGGGAACATGAGTAAGGGCTGAGGGCAGGTGGGAAGAAGCATGTGTGCAAAGAGTTCACAAGGAAAATTTCCAGGTTACAAATACTGCAGAAGAGCCAGGAAAATCACAGAGCCA
Organism: Molothrus ater; assembly: GCF_012460135.2. NCBI lineage: Eukaryota > Metazoa > Chordata > Aves > Passeriformes > Icteridae > Molothrus > Molothrus ater. Next base: position 19,061,179 of record NC_050482.2, on the reverse strand, counting down.
TAAGAATGAACTGCGTTTCTCAATTATCACCTGGAAACACAGTGGAATAAAAGATTACCAGAAAGCTTTTACCACCTGCTGTAGCCATTCTCAAGCTATTCTTGAGACAGAGATGGCTGTAGAGAGGTCCCAGGAAAAACTCTTTGGTGTGAATAACAGCCAAGGACACTGTCCTTTCAGGAGCTCCCAGAAATTCCCAGAAGAATAAACCAAGTAGGCTAATTTTTAGGTTTTGGGGTGGGTTTCTTCTGTGTCTGATCTTTATCCATCTTAACCCTGATAAAATGTCTAAGGCCCCTGCTCTGAGGCAGGCTGAATACTCCTATGGATGACTTAAATTTCCTTTCTTTTATTAGATTTTTGGAAGATAGATTGATTAGATGGGAAAATGCTCTCATCTATTTCCTATCCACTCACAGATCCTCTCTTTTCTTTGACATTCCCTTCTGTCATTGAGCATGTGTCACTTTAGGTGTAGACAGTGATCTGAGGAAACATTGCTTTACTGCAATCCCCACTTGCATGTGCTAAGATAGACAATCTTATTTCTACCTCTTTGTACCTCTTTTACCTATGTGTAAAGAGCCTTTATCTCCCTTTTTTCTTTTTAATTTCATGTCCCCTAGTTTTATAGACTAAATTAACTCAATTGATTGATAACTTTAGAATAGCTAGCACTAATGGCCCAAGAAAGGGTGTTTTTTCTTTTCGTAGAAGAGCTGCACAGCATCTCAAATGTTTTGTAACTATTTCTCAAAATCTAGATAAATTACTCTTATAAATAGAAGGTGTTATCCTGGCCTTATTGTTCTGAAAAAACAATCCAGTATTTTAATGCAGAATTTTAACTTAAGTAGTGTACCTCTGGCTTTCTATATAGTGGATTGATATTGCAGTGCACCATCTAAAATATTTTGCTATTCTCAGTGATGAAAATGAAACAGTCACCTGGCAATTGAAAGGCCAGGCTTCAAAAATAAGATACCAGGTAGGAGGCAATAGTAGCTTTATCAACATATGTAGGCAGAATACAGGTTCCCTTAGGAATAAACATAGATCATATCTTTTCTTTGGCATTCCCTTTTGTCATAGAGAGTGTCCTTATAAAGATACAGAGCAACATAAGGAAATTTAATTTCTGCCTGACCATTTCAGGATTCAACTCATTACTGCAGGTTTGTTGAAAAAAATATGGGACATGTTAGCTCAAAAGAATACAAAGATTAAAAAAAAAAAAAAGAAAGTTTTTTCTGAGCATTAGTCTATGTTTTTTTAACACTATATTAAACATTTGGGGTTTTTTCCTAAATTTTACAAGCACTTGCTTTAATACATAATATAAAACAGTCAGTTTGTAAGGAAATACTAGTTTTCAATGTCATACTATGTCATATTATGTCTTTTTCCTTCAGATGGAGAATTGCCTGTTTAATGCTTCTGCAGAATCTGGTATACATTAATTTTTCCAGCTTCTGCCCTTCTGCCCTTCATGATCACAAAATCATGAGATTTTTTAACTCGTGCTTCAGGAAGTTAAAAAAAACCAGGCATAGTCTTTTTCTGAAATCTTCCCATCACAGCTGAACACCAAACAAGTGACAGGCAGCCATTAGAGCAGCACTCTTTTCCTGACTCTTTGAGTGAACCTGTTGGAAATTTCACAATGGCATTCAGTTGCCAAATAAAAGCATGGACATTCTTTTTCTTTGTGGTTGTTACAAGGTTTAGTAATCATTGCAAAAGATTCATAACTATACTTATCCCGAAACAATCTGTTGCTCCACTCCAAACATGCAATACATATGCTGTTTCTTATACTAATATTCTTTATCTCCTGCTAATCAATCTAACCAAATCAACTAATCAACTAATCTAACTAATCAATCTAACCAAATAGATTGAAGATTTTTTTTCTTTGCGTCAGTTGAGTTTCTTTCTTCCCAGTCTTCCACATAACTGAGACAACAGGTAACTATAAGCAACCTCCAAACATCTTTTAACTAACAAAATTTTTATATACCTGCCAGCTACTGTTAGTTCCAAGAAAGGCAATTATTCTTTTCTAGCACAGAAAAAAAATGGAAAAATATTCATTATAGTGCAGTGTAGTTCAAAAGTCGAAATGAATTTTCAAAGTTTTGTGCTTAACATTTAATTGAAGTTTAGCGGACAGCTTTGTGGTCTGATCTCAGTACTTGTTCTAGCATGAGTCTTCATCATGCATATGTGTTTAGGAGATACCAGGCAAATAAAATGTAAAGGCTTTGTGCTCTTTCTTCATTGCTACTTCTTGGCATTAGTCCCATTCCTGTGGCAAGATCCTACACTTAATCCTCTCATCAATGGACCTACAACACTTAAGACATAAGATAGTTTCTTTTCCATCACACCTTTGATGGTACGAAAATGTCAGAAGTCCATCTGTGGAATGAAAAAAAGAAGATAGTAGTGAGAAGGGAAAGAACTTTATGCAGATTTTACTGAAATTTAAATAAAGCACCTACAGAGAGTAAGGTTTTCCTATTGGAAACCTTACTACCTGAAGTGCTTCTTACTCTCAGTACTCTATGTAGAGAGAGATGATTACAATATTAGTTCTAATTTAAACGTTTCATTCAGGTGGGTAAAATCAAGATGAATCAGAGTTTTGGAACTGATATTTTCTATTGCTTATGTTGCAAAGCAAGCTTTGGAAACACTATTGGAGTTCTCTCCTTTGACAAGCTCCACCTTCAAAAGATCTTGGTCCTCAGCTCCTAATGTCTCCAAACCAGTATTTTCCAGGGTTTTCAAAGATTTTCCGAGTGTGGATTTTCAATACATCCACCAGTTTATACGCTGAAGTTTTCTCAAAAAAAAAAATATTAATCCCTCCAGTTTATGAACACAATCTGAGTTTCTCTGACAGTATGGTCTTCAGTCTAAGCATAAATGTATGACCTTTTGTCGCTACGTTGATTTGTTTGTAATACAGAAAATACTTACAAGACAACTGGATACAAGACAGAAGTCTGTGTATGTATATAAAGTTTCATTTAGGTAACAAAATTCTGAATTCTTATTAGAATTTTTTCTGTCTGAGCTAGACTTTAAAATAAAAATGCTAAGCTTGGAATGTTTTTCTTGGAAAGAAACCAACCCACCAAACACCCAAAGAGTTCTCCCCACTTCTTTCTTCCAGTGGGCTGTCTACAGATATTATTATAATGTCTACAGATATTGTTATAATTCAGCATAACCTTTCAGATCACTGAAATGCCGGAGCAGCCTTGAGGAAGATCGCGGTGTTCCCTGCCCCGAGCGCCTTGGCAGCGCTGCTGGCCCCGCTCTGTGCGCGGCTCTGCGCGGGCAGGAGTGCCATGGGGGAGCTGGGCACGCTGAGCGTCCCTGCTGCAGCACCTGCCTGGCCACAAACAATAGCTCCTAACCCTGCTCACTGTTCCCTTCGTGTACACACACACGCTAAACAAAATAGAAACTCTGGCTTCGGTGCCAGCCCAGACGTGTGTTTCTAAAGGTCAGTTTAATTCATCAGACATAGTTGAAAATATGCCAGTTGAAAAGATGCCTTTCCACTGGGTCTTTTTGCTCTTGTGAACAAATGTTTCCTAATGTTAAATACCTACATAAAGGGCAAGTTCTCTCTACAGAACTGCACAGTGCCTATATTACTGATACTGGGCTCTCACCTCTCACCTAGACTTTTCCACTGCACTGAAGTAATGGTTCAAATATCAAGCTCGATACACTTCATGAGGGACTGGGGAGATATGTCTCGTTTCTCACCAATAGAAACTTGGAAATAAATGGTGGTATTATCTCCTTTATCACAATCTAATGCTCGTGTTTTAGCAACATCCATAACATCAACAGTCTGTCACACTGTCTGGCACATACATGCCATGGAAGTACAAAGGGGATTTGGAGATCTAAGATGAGCACTGGCTGGTGAGGTGCTATGTACAGGAGGACACAGGCTGGTGCACCTTATTTTGACTCAAGGTTTACTCCAATTCACTAAAATTCTGCTTCTGTGTGAGAAAAAGTAATACACCAAAGGCATGGGGGGACAATAAGCACAAACTTGTTGAGTTAGAAATCTCATCTGCTTGGCATCCTGCCCAAGACTCTGGTTAACTCAGAAAAGGGAAGAAGCCAGAGGATTTCGAATTTGTTTCTGGGAAAAACATAACAATGATGAAAACAGTGATATGAGCAGGAAATTATTTATTTGCACATTCTTGTATATTTGCACATTCTTATATATATTAGTGCATTACAAACACATTAATTTGTAAAGACAAAGGAATTTCTTAATTTTTGATCATTTACTTAATGGAATGTTTCTGACAAATCAATAGTATCTGCATGATTTTCCTATAGATCTGTTTGTTGGGGTGTTTTGTTTTTTTTTTTCAGGAAGGTAGAGCAGCAACTGAAAGAAAAAGAAAGAAAAATTTGTCTTTAATAAAAAATGGCTATTATTTGTAATAGCCATTTGTAATTTGTAATTTTTTTGCAATTACCAGAGTTTTAAAAGAAGTAGATATACATAAGAGATGTGAGGACAAGAAGCAGAATACACAAAATAACTTTGGTAATAAGAATACACCTAAATCTTACAGTTAGGTCTGAAAGGGGTCCAAAGAAAAGCTCACAGTACCATTTTTCTAGTAAGTAAATATGAAAAAATATCAACTACAGAAAACCATTAGATTTAGGTGTCATTAGATTTAACTACACAGGTCCTCATATCAAAAGCTAAAATGGGTTAAGATTTCTGTATTTTTGTTTGCAAAGAGGGCAGTTAAGAAAAAATTCTTCCTGAGCAATAGAAACACCTGAAGATAGTACACAGAAGCAATCACAGATTCAACTCCTGAAAACAACTTTTTGTATCCACTAAAGTAACCACTTTAGGAAAGGTGGTGCAGGATGGTTCAACCAGTCCTCAGGTGAGTCTAATGATGCAACCAAACACCAGTTCTCCTCCCAGCTCTTTCCAGTTCCTCACCTCTGTGCCTCCAGGCCCTGCCCCGCTCCGCAGAGCAGTCATGCCTGGCAGACACTGCTTCTCCTGAGCTCCAGCACTACTGCACACAGCACTTCTGGGACCAGCAGCATGAGAGCAAACACACCACACAGGGACCCTGCCTCTATTAAGAGCACTCAAAGGAATTTTGGCATACATATAGTTTCACAAGAATAATTTTGGTGTATCACCATAACTTTTCAAGGTATTTAGAGAATTGGCAATTCATAAAAGCCATTTCATGAGCAGAAATAGGGGATGGTCATTCCCTGTCTGGGATACCAACATCCTTTAGTGATGAGTTGGCCATAGGACTTCTAATACAGCAATTCAAAACCTAGACTGAAAATTATTATGAGCAGGTTTTAGTTTCATTGCCTTCTGTGATTCTTTAGCATAACTATTCATATGTCTATTTATACTCGTGAACATGTCCTGGAATAACTTTGCCACTATACTACAACATCCCCATTGTAAATACTTTCCAGCAGGAACAAGAGAAGCCAGTTTCCCAGCCAAGAAACCAGACTTCAGCAGGAAGTGATCTCAGTAGGCATATCCTTCATTTCTGGAGTTATTTGCTTGAGCCAAAAGTCGAATGAGGACACATCTAAGCACATAAAGTAGTGTAAAGAAAATGTGCTACAAATTAAAGGGAAATCAGTCAACAGAGGATATACAAAGTACATTAAGATCTCTTTCTTTTGTCAACAATACACACTTCTGCAATTAAAATAGCAATATTTTCTAATTAACATACTGAAGTGGTAAAGCATTATTACCTCTAAAATTCTTTCAGATATTCTACTGTTATCTAAACACATATGTGGATTAAGGGGTGTTTAAAAAAAAAGTCTGTCTTCAGATGACATTTGGAAAATCTTGTACAATAGTGTGAAGCACAGAACATACACACTGAATTCCTGCCAGGATGCAAAGGTCTTTCCTTTGCATGCTCCTTATGCTCAAGACAGTATACAAAAGGTAAGTTACAAAGACATTAGACAGTGATGACTGCAAACCTCAGAAACATATAAATATCTTACTGATTTGTGACTGCTCCTTTTGCTTTTTTGCTAAGATTGGATGACAGTTTATGAATCAGGGCTTCATAAGTATCTGACAGTTTTTAAGGTATGTTGTTTTTAAACACCAGGAATACAATTATTTTTCCATAGATACCTACTTATTTAGTAGTTAGGATGGAAAAATACTTCAAATACTGTAACTGATACTTTGTGATTTCCATCACTCAGTATGGAGCCCTGTATTTCCTGTACATCATGTACCTTGTAGTACATTATTATCTACTTCTTTGTGATTTTTTTTTTTTGTTCTGTGTATAATACCTGAATATACTGGAGATGGTCATGAGAACTCTTGACATCACCTCTGTGAGATTTACTGCCATTATTATTTCCACACCTCAGGGACAAGTGTACTATTGTTAAGAGTCCAATATATGCCTAAGGAAAGTGTTTATCTTCATCTATCTTTCACCTTGTCCTTCACCCTAATCTCCCTGTCATTTCTACACTTCCTTTAGCTTTTCACAACTGTTGATTCCACACATTGGTGCATCCTCCCTTTCTAGGCAGCAATACAGGAAACAAAGGGCAAGTTCATATCTATTTTCCAGTACCTAATATGGCAATAGTTCCTGACAGCTGAAAGGGGCAACTCTAAGGAAAATTCTGCTCACACATTCCAGTCCTGGATTTATACACACCCAGTTCAAATGAAACATTCAGATAGTTTCTGAACACCAATAGTCTCTATTGTGAATATGGCTCTAATGAGACACTTGAGATTTAAGAAGGTTCACAGTTTGGCCAAATATCCACAGGTGTCACATCAAGGGTATTTCTGACATCAGAATGACCTCACTGCATTTTTTGACAGAAGCTGCAGTGCAATACTTACTGACATTGGCAATTAGATGAGGTTTACCCTTCCTCAAAAAGCCCCAGACAAATCACATCTGATTGAAACTTGTTTCCCCTCCCATCACCACTGTAATTACATGGGAGGCAACACTTTAGCTCAAACAGTTAAAGTTTGGCAGACTTACAAGCAAATGAAATTCTAGAGTTGAAATTATTGAACAACTTTATATGGCTTATGTGTGCATTCTCCATAAGAAAGTGGTTAAAACAAAAAATCTAGATAAAACATAAAAAGTGCCAGAAAAAAAAGGAAATTTGTCTGATAATTGTAGAGGAAATAAGTCAGAAGAGAGTGAAGAAATTAATAAATACCTTTTACTGAAGTCTTTAAAGAGAATAAAATTCTCAGTAGGAACATTTTGATTTTAAATTTTATTTTCTATCTAAATTTCCCAATATTATTATAATATAATACCTCACTCTTAGAGACTTGTATGAAACATGTATGTCCTTTTTTGAATACACCTGATGCTTAATAGATTAGACGTAATTGTCTGAACACATTTAATCATTAAAACTCTTAAATGAACAATGATTCATTCTAAATAATAATGTATTTATAGCTAACTTTCCAATACAGGAATAGGAACTTTCCTAAGGAATAGGAAAAAAAAAATGTATTGTACTAATTTTCAACATAAATTTCTTTTTTGATATATTTAAGGAGCAGCAAATAATTTATGAAAAATCAGCAAAGAAGATTGGCAGAGTGTATCACAATACTGAATTGTGACATCAGAACTTGTTTCCTGCTGAAGAACAAACACTCTTGAGTGTTAAGATTTATACAAAGGAATTTCTTTTGACTTTATTAATTTAATCCAGTTCTTATTGATGGTGAAATAATATGTTAAATTATTTGTTCCCCTAGAACTTCCAATCCAAAACATTTTAAGGGTTACTCAAATCTTACAAGAATCTATTGAGAGCAGAAACCAAAAGAGTATTTTATTCCCTCATGCAATATTTCTGATAGCTTTTTTTACCCATAACCTATATTGAACAGCTGTGCACATCAGTAGTGAGAAATCTATTAGTTTATTATATGAATCCCATAATAATATTTCCTCCTGGCATTTAGTTCCAATGATTAGAATTAAGCAGCAAAAAATGGGAAAGGAGTAGGGAAAGTGGAGAAAATACTTTCCAGAAAGCAAGAAATAATGCTTTGAGATTTGTACATATTCTGGAAGATTAAAATAAAATAAGAAAAACATAAACAAAGAAAACAAAGCTAAATGCTCTTGCAATCCTTGTTATTCAAATGGCTCTTCATGGAAATTTAATTATGTCTTTTTTTGCCCATTCAAGGGCTTAGGGCTTGCCTACACTGCAAAGACATTTTTACAATCTCAGGAGTCATATCTGTACTAGTTTAAGCTGGTTAGTAAAGATAGCAACAAAGTGAAGATGAGACATTCATTTCAGAAAAGTCTATATAGAACTGCCAAGAGCTATAAGAAAACATCCATGTATTTTTCTACTGCTGAAGTTTGTGGCTTTTATTATTACTAAGTAAATTAAAACCAGCAGAGATATCATTCTCTTCTGTTCACTGCACAGATGTACAAAAGCAGGAGTATACAACCTGTACCTGAGTGTGACAACTCATTTCAGCTGCAGTGCTCTCATCTATCTCCCCTCCTTCCCAAAGGCTCACCAGGTACCAGCCAGGAGCAGCAGCAAATTTAATGCTCTGGCTCTGGCAAGCTGCTTTCTAATGCCATTTTTCCTGGGAAACTGGTCTCCACTCCAGCACACAACCAAATTGCAAGTGTAACTCTCACACGGCATTCAGCAGTTCCAGCAGTCCCATAGGACCCAACAGACCAACAGGCTGAAGAAAGATGGTGTCCAAAATCAAGCTGCTATTCCCAGAATAATTAATTTTTCACACTGCCACTTCATTTTCAGTGATTAAAATTCTGTTGAGAAAGAAATTGGTCAGGAAAAAAGTCAAAATACTGTTCAAATAGCAACATGCCGCCTCTGGCTACTCTTTTTTCCTGAAACTATACAAATGGAAAGATGTGTTGCCTTCACATAAATATAGGCACATGTATAGGCAGTAGATCAAAGTCCAGTGTTTCCATATGTGATACATCCAATCAAGAGGGAAAAAAAAGTATCATCATGGTCTTCAGAAGCCTCCACTGAGGTTAAGGAGGCCTGCTATGGCAAGAGAGTTGGCCTGCTGTGCCCTAAGTCTGCCCAGAGATTGTTGCCTCGAAGAGTTTGAAGGCTGTTCATAGAGCATAACATTTTGGAAGGAAATCAACACTCCATTCTCTATTTAGCTATTACTATATGTAATGATATATTTTCACTTCACAATATATATACTCATTATTTTCATTAAATAAAATCATATCCGTTCAGAAATCTGTTTGTACAATTTTAAATTTTCCTATCAACTTCAGACGTAAAAAAAGTCTATCTTCACTAAGCTATTACATAGTAAAGTCTGCCTTTTCTACACATATTAACTTGCTAAACAACATAGGAATTATTTAGTACATGAATGGAACATATATACAGGCAGAAAAGGATATTAGAGAGGAAAATAGGATTAGAATCTGGAAGAAATCAGTAATCTGAACTAACTAAAATCTAAATACATAAGAGTAAGAAAATGTCAGAAACAAGTATCAAACAGCACAAAAAATTAATTCTCAAAAATTAGATCTCTGGTAGCTAAATAAAAATTTGGGGAGGGGGGAGAGGGAAAAAAAAACAAACCCAAATTTTCTTCCTATGGAAATGCATATGAGATCCCTTAAAGTTTAAGTATACATATGGGATAAATTTATTGAAAAGATTTTGAAACTAAAATAAACAAAGACATAGGGTATGGATGAGACCCTTGTAGAAGAATGCCTGACTTTTAACTCTTCTCCAAAGAATTTTGGGATGTTGATACTAACACTCAGATCTTAGAATGAGGTCATATGTTTCTATGTAAGTAACTAGTCTTTCTGCAGATTTAAGTGGAATATCAGAGCACTGTCTATGCAGAGGTTTACATTTGTTCTAAATTAGATGTGGCACCACTAAGAATCATGACACGTTTGTAACAAGCAATAAATTTGTAGCAGTCATAGAGTCTCTCTTTCCCCAGTTGCACTTGTAAATATTTCCTTTGGCAGTAGACTGTGAAAGAACCCATACTCAGTATTCAAGATCATGATGAAGTCATACCATACAGAAAAATATCATAGGAGAAAAAGTGAATAAATCTTCATTCCTGCAGAAAAAAAAAAAAATAGATATATTCACAGTGACATACAAAGCAGGTTGCATCTAAAACAAGTAAATATTTATGTGAATCTTGCAGACAAAGATTGAAATTTAGACTTGTGAGAGCAAGGTTGTCACCATAATTTATGGTTTTCCCAGATAAAGATCTAATTTTTAGCAAAAACAGGTCACTCATTGTTTGGATGGAAACCAGTTGTTACTCATTATTATGCTGGTTATGACTCAAAGAGGAAAAACATTCCCCAGACAAAATTCAATGATATGGGTGGAGCTCCCCTTTGAATTTTTGGTTTGTTTGAACTCAGTACTCAAAGTTACACTTGGGGGATATGAATCCACATGAAATGAAAATGTTCATGTGTACTTTTTTGAACCAATTTGCTAAGATTACACAGCCTTTTCTATAAAGCCCCAAATCAGAAACTATTTCAAAAATGTCTGAAATTCAGAATAGAGATAAGACATCTGCAATAAAAATTTTTGAATGCTCAAAAGTAATTCCAATTCCATTTGGAATGCTCAAAAGTCTGAGAATACTATAATCCAATAAGAGATATTAATTTGCTCTAAAATGCAGCATGTCTCTAGCTTCTCTCAATCCACTTACTGCACACAGAAGAAATACTTTACTGAGCAGGGAGTGAAGCTAAGTAAAATCCTAGCTTTAGGAAGATATTTTGGAAGTTGAAGCCATTGTCCAGGTGAAACTAATTGCTATGTCCAAGCAATCCTACACCATGTTCTCTTCAGAAATACAGCCCTTGCAATTCCTTTATGAACCTGAGTGCATATTCGTATATCACTCACACTATGTTTTATAGCAAAACTATAATTTTAAACCCACCTGAAATATATGAAAGTTGACATTTTAGTTGAGATTATAATTGAACTTTGGTTCAGCACATGAAATATTCTCACATGTGAGAACTGGCTTCCCTATGAGGAACAATGAACAAGAGGGTTCAAATTTGCTCATCTGGCCCTTGGAGCTCTCATGGGCTTTCTAAGGACGAGGTGAGCATGAAGGGTTTCTAAGTACAGTTGTAGGGAATCATGTCACCAGTACAAGCTGGCTTGCTCCACATGGCTGGTTCTCTTCAGTTCTAGAAGTTGCTAATGTCACTTTAATGTACTTGATTTCGTGCATTAGGTCTAGACATTTTTTTTCTTTTTTTTTATCCAGTAAGGAAAAGTTTTAATTGCAACAATCTAATATTTTTTCCTAATCACTTCAATAAGTTCTGAAGACTTTTTGACTAAGTCTACATAAAGCTAACCTTTCTGTTCCTTAACAGATGCCTGGAATTACTGAATGTAGCACATAAATTACTTGAATTATTCTATGGACATGTTTAAATACCACCAGTGGTACACAAGTAACAGAACACATTCCGTGCCTGGAGCAAGCATCTCAAGAAGTTTCAGAGTGCAACTGTTCTATGTCTTTTCATGATGGTGACAAGCATAACCATTTGTCAGAGAAGTGAAAATGTACATCAAACCATTGCCAACTTGTGAAGATAGCTTAGAAGCAAATAACCTTCAGACTTTTAGGTTTTAATGTGAATTGATAGATGAGAGTAAAGGAGATGCCATAAATATGAATTTTCATGTAGGTCAAAAGTAATCTCCAGTTCAGGAAAATTCCTAAAAAGCAGCGGATTTGGGAGATTTTTAAGATTGAGCAGCACAGATATGTGAGAAACAGTTGATTATTTTGATTAGATAAATTGGCTTCTAAGACTGATCTTCACATGAAGAGAATATCGTTAGAAGACATCATTGATCTATGGTATTTTACTGTCTTCATTCTCCCTTTATTTCATATGGGAAATATATATATATATATCTATATATATATGTACATCCTTGCTTATTTTGCATAATTATCTGTATGTTTATTAACATATAGAACTTATTTGGCTTTTACTTTATTTAATTTCACTTAATTTTCCTCCTTCCCACTGTATCTGTATCCTGCCTTTTGCTATTCCTTATGACTTCTGCATTTCTGACTATTTTCTCCTCTCTTCTGGCTACTCATTTCATAGCTTTGTTCAGTCATTATCAGTCTTTTCTTTCCACATGCAGATACATCTGGATGTCCTCTGTTTCAGCATCTGTATCCAGTAAACTTCTCACTGCACATTTCTCTTCTCTCCGTGTGAGATCAGAGACAGCCACTAAAGGCAGTAAAAAAAACCAACCAACCAACCAAACAAACAAAAACAAACAAAAAACCCCCAGAATGCTCCAGGCTACTAGAAATCATTTTTGATTGTCTTTCCTCAGAAGGTGTCCATTCATTTGGGTGTGATTAAAAAAGATGGGTTCTCCTGGGCAGTAATGACAGATCCTTGTTTAGGGTCTTGCATTCTCAGTGGCAGCTAACTGTAATGATCTACGTAGAGATGCAGGTCTTCTGAGTGAATAATGATCAATATTTCCAAATTTTACTGCATTTAAGTCAGAGGTGCTTACAAGATTACATTAGTCTATGGAAGCTAATTTCACCAGCATTGTCCAATGGAGAGATACATTACTCCAAAGGGAGTAGAATGTCTAAGCAGAGCAATATTTTCACAACACTGTTTATTTAATCCAACAGTAAGCTACAACTGGTAATCAAAAGGCAAAGATATTTTTGCTCCTCCTCATCTATACCTCACAAAACTCTGTGATGGGTCAGTTTTGTGGTACTGAACTAACTAAAAAAAACTTTTTCTTGGTTTTTTTTGGAGTACTAGTTTCCAGATGCACCAAGGATCTGATTGATCATATTCCCCATTGCTCAGCCTGGCAAATGGATTGAGCCACTACAGACAGGAAGATTCAGCCACAGGCAAGATGATGAGTGACTGTGGTCACATCCTGATGGTTGCTGATAGTTAAGCCATTGAGGAAGGCATTTCTAAGTTATGCAAATAATGGCAAAAATATTTACCACGTAAGTATTCATTAAATGTCCCAAATTTCACCAACATAAAAGTCTAGCAAGTAAAATATCTAACACTGAAGATGTTATACATTACATGTATTATATCTATTATACAGAACTGGAAGGTGTAGGATATTTCATCAAACAATTAATGATATTTCATCAAAAATAGCATATTTGTCTAAATGAGCACAGTTCAACCAGTGTCAATTTATTAATTTGTAAAGTAAATGATTAATTTTGTCTTGCTTTAGAATATTAATAAAACCTAGTTGAAATAAAAGTTTGGTTTATGTTTTCTTTTACTTTATTAGACTGAGTAATGTCAACCTCTACCCTTCTCACTCTACCTTTATTCATGTTCACTTCTCAAGCTATAAACTCCAGGAACAAAACCAGATTCAATAGAGAAGAGACCTGGCATTTTCATCTAATTTTTATAGCAAAGCAATTAAAAAAGGATGGTAAAGAAAAGCAATTTGTTATTTGAGTAGCTTGGTCCTGGTTTATGTTGTTATTTTTCACATTTACTTAGCACAAAAACCTGACAAAATATTAAACTAACAGTTGTTATTAAAGATAAATTTCTTTACCATTTGGCAAAGACCTTAGGTCCCAAACTGCAAACATGTAATATTTTTACTAAAAGGAGAACATGCAATCAAGGGACATTTGAGTTTTGCAAACTCAATATGGTTATAGCCATTTGAAAACTGGATCTAAAAGAGGTCATGAACATCACTAGATCCTCCATCCAAGCATTAAAAAAACCAGGAAATTAAAATATAGCATTCTTGATATTTTCCAGGTATAAGAACAAGGGCAAGAAAAATTATTTCTAACATACCTTATAAACTATTTCCATCAAATATTTTAGGTCAAGAAGAAAGAGAAAAGGGGGAAAACAGAATCATCTAAAATTTTTTAGCAAGTCAGTTACTCAGTGAATATAAACATTACAGAGATTATGATCTCTCAAAGGCTTTTTTTTCTTTTCTTTTTACCCAGGTGAGTAAGGCTAAAAGTTTATTTTTTTATTTAAAGGACTAATTTTCCTCATTCTGTAACCAAAGAAGGAAAGAATAACACAGAAGTTCTTATAAATATTTTCTATTTGTTTAATTTATTTGTAAAGTTTCATTCTCTTGTCAAAAAGCACATGTATTTCAATTAAACTAATATCCAGCTTAGGAAAGGTACTTCAGCTGAAATCGTGTTGAAACCAGGAAACTGTAGCTTCCTTGTTAAAAGCAATAAAAAAAAAGGAAACTGTAGCTTCCTTGTTAAAAGCAATAAAAAAAAGGAATCTTTATTATTTGTCTACAGGACACAGTGACTGCACAAAAGCCAAGAGACTACTAACATTGCTCAACATTGAAGTTCCCAAGAGTTAATAAAAGTCTTGCACAGGTTTGGTTCTCAAAATACAACAAATACTAAAGGTCATCTTCTCAGCTAACAGCATGATTATAAATGACAAATGACATGAATGAAGCAGAAAGTTCTTCCTCACTTGGAAAAGTTCCCCGTCAAATTTACATTTTGTGTTACCAAACTTTGCGTTACCAACTGAGTTGCAATCCAAATGTTCCTTCTAAAAGCAGAGAGCACTAAAGCTTTGCTATTTATGCGCTACAAGAGAGTAAGAATCATAGAAACATAAGATCTCTTAGGCTGGAAAAAGCCTTTAAAACTATCGAGTCCTACCGTTAACCCAGCACTGCCAAGTCCACTGCTAAACCATGTCCCTAAATGCCACATCTGCATGGCTTTCAAATACCTCCAGGATCTGTCTAGTAAGCATTTGACCCTCCTCAGGCCTTACCCATTTATAGTTGCACTCAATGCTAATGTCTTCAACAAATGTTTGACTGCAACACATTTCTTAACCTAGGCTTTGAAAGTTTTAGTACAACTCCTTTATTACAACTTTTCCTACTGATTTTAATAAAGTTTCAGATTATTTCTCTTTTCATAACCATATTCTTTTCTACAATATTTTAACCATTATCAGCCAACTACCACAAATTAAAGGATGTAATATCAGATCAGGCATTCTAAATTAGTCAGTGCCAAAACCAGTTTGTAGTACAGAACC
Organism: Molothrus ater; assembly: GCF_012460135.2. Lineage (NCBI taxonomy): Eukaryota > Metazoa > Chordata > Aves > Passeriformes > Icteridae > Molothrus > Molothrus ater. The sequence continues at coordinate 19,045,907 of NC_050482.2, read as the reverse complement.
TTAGTCAGTTTTACCATTTGTCAAATTATTTTGTAGTTCCTAGTAAGGTCACCTACTCCATGTGGAAAAAGATGTATTTTAACAGAAATTCTTGCCAACTGTAAATATACCTCAAAGGAGGGAGGTGGGAAGATGGTTCTATTAAATTATCAAATTAGACCATAATCATATTTTAAAGGTTTTTAAACATTTTCATTTTTTAATAAGCATTGACATTTTCTACCTATGACCTTAAGTATCAGTGTGCAGGAGAAGCTGGGGGTTGGGTAAGGGACAAGTGGGTTAAAACAGAAGTTCAACATTAACTTTGCATAACCCAGGGACAACGGCTGAAGCCCACGTTAATCACCTTTTTTTCCTTATTATTGCACTCAAAGTGATGAACTTCCATAGCACCATAGGTCAATAAATGTGTGTAATCCTACCACTCCCAAGACACCACAGGAGTTTTTTCTTGGCACTTAATGAAGGCTTTCTTCCTTTAATTTCAAAACTAACAGCACTTTTCTGGGGGCCATAGGTGAAAATTTTCACTCTTGCAAGCCATTTGCAAGCTACTCTTGTACCATTACATAGTAAAAAACAGCTGAATGGAAAAACAGCTTGATGAATGGAAAAAAAAATAGACAAACAATCAAAACCCACAAAAAATCCAAAAGGAGAGCAGCTGCCTAAAGTTAGTAATCTACACATATTTTTCTAACAGTTAATCAGAAAAATAAATGACGTGTTAAAATGGGTTTAAAATTATAGATCAAAAAAATAGATCAGTCTCTTCTAACCCTGTTGAGTAGTCATAATCTATCAAATAATACATTACACAGTTCAATTTGTGATAGAATAATTGGTCTGAATAACTATTCATGCATCAAAACATAAGAGGAAAAAGAATCCCCTTTCACTTAATGAATGCATCAATAGGTGCTGCATATCATAACTTACCCCTTCACTCATTAATATACCTGCCACTTATTTGAAAGAACTGGGCAGAGAAGAAGTAAAAATTGTCTTAAAGAATTTATTTAAAGAATTTGAATACAGCCATATGCATGGCAAAAGTGTGGAAAAGGAATTCACTTGCAATAGCTGCTGGATAAAGGGGATGCTGCTGGAGCACAGTAAGATCAGCAGCAGGGAACACCTACACCTGCAGAGGTAGACCCAGGGCTCAGTGCAACCCTTCCAGAACCCCTTTGGGCAGTGTGGCTGCAATTCTGGGGTTTACAGTCTCCCTTACATGCAATGGCTTCTTTATAAACCAACAGTCAGTTTTGCCCTGTCTGAAAAACAGGACTTCTGGCATCTGCTGGGCAGGGCTGTCTGAAAGAGCCCTTTCTGCAGGCCAGATCACCAGTGCCATTCACCAGCTCTGTAAAGTCTGGGTATTTCCTAACCCCTGTATGCCCCAACCCTTCATTTCATTTCAGCCCAACCACCTTCCAGAAGGGATTTTTCTGTGCTAGAGTCAAAACCAAACTGTGGTTTTCAACCTTATGCTCAAACTAACAGAGAAAAGGATTTATATTAGAAATTACTTTTACTCAGAGGTTTTTAAAAATAACAATTTGGGGTGGGAGTTAAGAAATATGATGAAGGGATTCTATAGCTAAATGGATGTTAATATAGTTATTTATGAGATTTCTGACACCAGTTTCAGGTAGGCTGATGAAAGATAAGTCTGAGAGGTAGTGGGGAACATCAGCTTTTGACTCCATTGTGTGATAAAGGTTCATTTGGGCAAATGGACAAAAGTACTGGAAGTCTCTAAATAGTAGATCTGAAAAGGAGATCAGAGAGAGTGGGTGAAAGGTAAAGGAGTTTGCCAGGTTAACTTACAGTGAGGACATTCCTGCACTGGAACATAGGCAGCAGAGCTGTAGAATCCTACATGGCCAATATTTACTTTAGCCACTGCAGGTGACATGGTGCTGGGCAGTGTTACACCACTACTGTCTGCTCTTTCTGAAGATGTCACCTAGGCAACTTCATCACAGGAACCTCATAACTGAGTGCCATAGTAAATAATGTCAGGTTAGTTTATATAATACACATAGCAATGGATGCCTGCTAAGCAGTCAGATAGAAAAATCTGCTGACTGTCATAGCTCTCTCTTCATGTTCAAACACCCCCTGCACACACAAAAGTTTTCACAAATTGTTACAGTACTGACTCTGGAAGGATTTTCACATTAAAATATTGTGGAATGTTCAAACAATCAAACAAGCAAACAAACAAAGAAATCTTGAGCCTTTTTACACAGCTCAGACACAGAATAAAAAAGCCAACAATCTGATATTTTCTGGAAGTCAAAAATCAGATATATGTAATCTTTCATGGAGATTCTGCATCCACGTACATGTTCTTACCCATATAAAGAGAACATTAACACACAGAACTGAGCTCAAAGCATATTGGCATTTTAGGCACTTCGCCAATGACCAGGAAGTTAGGAAAACAGAAGGAAAAAAATCACATTAATAATATTTTACTAGAATTCTATGAAAAAAAAGATCCTGAAAGCAGTGAATCCAAAATGACAGAGGCTCTCAGAAATCAAGAAGGAAGCTACGAAGCCAATAATGTACAAATGGAAAACAATGACTTAGCTGTGTAAATTATTGAAATCCTTTTAGTAAGCCAGATGAACAATCAATGGCACACTACAGAAAGTCTCTCTAGTAATACATATGGTTGCTTAAAGATCAGTTAAAAAGAGCAGAGCAAAAGCAGGTCAAAGCAATTATGAGAATTATCTCTCTGCTGTCGCATACTACAAGTTCATCTACACTCAGGATCTTTTAAGAGGTACAGAATCCTAAGGACATTGTGGTGAGAGAATTGTTTGCATGTTACAGTGGTATTTAAGTACTGATTATGACTATTGAAATCTACAAAAGGTAATGTAAAACTGTAAATCTAATACATTTTGGGAATGTACTTCCTGAAAATATAACACAAGTGAGGGAATAATAATTAATTTAATAGACGCTATTCTCTAAAAGTTCTTGAAATCTCAGATTCCTTCTGTTTGGTTCCTTGAGGGGACAGCCACTGCCCACTGCTTCACCATACTTCTATGGAGTGGGATGACAAACATGATCACTTTGCTCTACACAAGTCTACACAGCCTGGCTTACAAGCAGCCCTCAAGCTGCAGAACATGATTCCCTTTTGTGTTGATTTTGATGAACACCCTCACCTATATATAACTTTTAATATATTTTTTTCTCTTTTCATGATAATTATAAATGGCTGCAAAGGTGTGTAGGTGTTCTTTAAAGTACTCTGTCACTGCACTATTCTTTTTGACTTATTACTACATTTACTACCATTTTTTACACATTGAATGAAGCCTGATAGAAAATGAGGAGTGTTGAAAGGTACATACAACCAGCTATAACTGGAAGCAGCACTTGCTTGAGCTTTATATTGCTATCCCTAAGCACAGAGGACATGTTTCTAGATAGGGGTATAGCTCAAAATATTGGTACTGTGAGGAAATCTGCTCACAGTAGATTACTGCTTATTTCTACTTATTTCTCTCTTAAAATGTTTGCTTTTACACTATTACACCTACTTTGAGGCAATTTCTTCTGTATTAAATACAAACAGAGTCAGAGCAGATAAGATTATTCAGGAAGATATCAGGCATAGGATAGATTTTAACTTTGCCTTTGAATTAGGGACCACCTCTATATTTACTAATACAGAATTTTACACTGAGATAGATAACTCATATCTCAATGCACTTTCATGGGCTAGTTGGTAGTTGATATCTCAATATCCCTTGTATCTCAATACCTATTTATACCTAAAGACTTACTTGAATTCTATACCCACTATCTATTCTGGAAAGGATAAAGAGCAAATGGTGAGATTGAAGACCTATTAATGAAGCTACTCATACAATAATCATTTAAAAAATCACTAGCACTCCCAAAAATCACAAAATATTAGACATTACCTTCAAAAGTCAAACCTTTTGGAATGAGAAGGCATCTGAATTTAGACAGATAAAACTATGGGTAGTGAAATCATTAGCATTCCCAGATTTCTCCTTTTACTTGTCCCAAACGATTCTCAATGTGCCACTTTCACTCATCTATTTTCTTCAGTTGCAAATTGATTACTATCCTACCAGTAAAATCTGCTTATGTCTTGAATTAATAAACACTCATCATTTCTGAAGGCAAAGTCTTGATCTGTCCAGCTGATGCCTTCCTTCTTCAATATGCTACATTTCATTTACAGCTGGTCTTCCTGCTAAATATGTTGATGACTGTTCACTCAACAGAGAGAAAAACCTGTGGTGTTATAATCATATGCAATATATGAATGGTAATGCATTTCAGAGGGTAAGATAGGATGAACAAAGTAGCATTTCTATCAGAGCTTGCTATCACTTAAAAGAAGAAGAAAATTTCAATAGAAAATGTTGTATCTTGAAACTCCTTTTCAATGAATCATGCGTTATCACAGTTTGAGAATTTATGTTAAATATATTTAAATTAAGAAGAAAATTAGTATTGGCAGAAGCTTCGTCCCAGTGATTTTGTGAAACTTTAAGGTCCTGAAAATACTCTTCACTGTTATAAATATTGGCTACAAAAGCTTTCAGGTTTTCTCTCAATGTATTTTTTGCTTGGTTTTTTCCATTCTGCTATTTCTGAATTATGACTATTTTAGCAGCTTCTCACCTGAGAAACTTCAAGATGTTTGTACACTTGGTGGTGTACCCCAAGTACTGATTTTTCTGACATTGAAGAACTCCTACTTCTGTCATTCCCCAGTATGACATCAGTTTATGTTGCTCTTGGGCCTGTTCTGTCATGCCTGGGGGTATGCAGAACTAGCAGCAATAAGATGATTTAAGCAATGATAATATAAATCTTGCTGTGTTACAGTAAATTAATATTTTTTTATGCTTATTGCTGTATCTTTTCCCAATGTAACCTTTACCCTTCAAAATCAAAAATAGCTCATCCATAACCATAGAAGACAAGCTGAACTTTCCCACTGAGAGAGAGTTTTCAGTTCAGCCTGCAAAATATACCATATATTCCAAGAATGCATTCCCTTGCCTCTGCTATTTTAAGTGCACCTTAGGAAGCTATAATAATTACTGTGCTCATCAGCTGTAGTAATTGTAGGGAAGAATGTTCATATCAAATAGAGTTTGCACTGCTATGGCAACACAGCCAGTAATAACAGTGTGGACCATTTTAGAATGGGGATCCCCAGTCAGAGATCTGAAGCACTTGCAGGTGCAAAAGATTTTTACATGTGCCAGAAGTCCTCCTCTAACAGCAGAAAAGACAACAATCCGTGGGGAAAGAAACAAATACAAACCAAAATCAATGAAACACCAAGCCATGCAGCCTGTAAGGGCCTATACTAATACTGCCCTGGTTTGCTGTTCGAACATCACTTCTGAAATCAGAATAATTGACTAATAAAATAGCCTGTAACTGATAGAAATACCTCTTTCCACCTTTCTGGAAGTGTGCTGCAGCCTAAAAAAAGGTGTAAATTATAATGGGATGTGGATGCTAAATTTAATCACATTCACACCTTCTTTAAGGATCCTTCATGTTACAAGAGCTACAAAAGAAACTTAGACTTATCTACTTGTAGAAGCTATTTCAAAATAAAACAGAGTGCCACTTTTAATGTACAGTGGCTACTCTGAAGTAGATCCCTGTGTGGGAACTCTTATTCTGCAGAAAATTTCCTTTGTTCTTCTTTCAAATTTACCTTAATCCACTTGAGATAACCAGAAAAAAGTCTCTCTTTGCAAGCTATTCCAATCAATTTCCCAACACAGCTTTTTACTGTAAGTGCAATCAAACCTAGTGACTGAAAGTACTGGTTTTAATGGTCTATTCTAATGCTAGGACTTCCAGGAATAATGAAAACTTGCATTATTAGAAATAGCATAGAAATAGCAAAAGACAGTTTTCAGAAACAGGCGGACATTTTTTGCTCATTTGGCAGTGAAGTCCACAGCATGACTTCATTTTGAAAGAGTTATCCCTTGATGCAAATTTCTATCACGGATATTTTTACGGAGCATAAAAAGTGTGTTTATGTACTGGAATCCTTCCACAGCAGCCCATTAACTAGACAGCCTTGCCTGCACCTGGACTTTTACTTCCCCTCTTGTCCTACAGCTACTGTTTCCTCAGTCATGACAATCACAGGCACACTGTAACTGTGTGATTAAATATCCACGTATTCCAGTGAATTATTTGAATGGTCTGGTTTTGATCACATCCTAAAAACAGGCTGAATTTGTAAAACAAGGTAACTGGTAACCTTGGCCAAGATGGATGTGTTAAGACTATGGGAACTAACTACTGTTGACAGGATCCTCCTCAGACTTCCCCAAGGAAAACTTTACTGTTAGTGAGGAGCCAATTACAAAGTATAAGCAGAAAAATGGATCCAACAGACAACAGATTGAGAATAGAACGTTTTCCCTTTTATGTTTGCACCTATGACATTCTGTCACCCCAGCCTAAACAAGGAAAGTGATCACAGTGCCCTTAGGAAATGGGCACAAACCCAAAGTATTGCAAAGACAGCCTGCTCTCTCTTTCTTTAATTTCAAGTTTTAGTTCATTGGAGTTTCATGAACGTGAAGTTAGGGCCAAAAGTACTCAGGGCATTTTGGATATGAGTTGTACTGCTGACTGTTCACTCCAGCAGAGCTCTGGGAAAGCCCCAGCCTCAGAAGAGCTTCTGAACAATATTTCAGAGCTGTAGGCTTCACTCAGAAACCTGTAACAGCACAATGCTTTCCTCTCGTATTGCAACTTACAAAGAAGTGGGATTTTTACTCACTGCTTTTTGGTAACCATCTCTTGCTATACATGCCATGGACCACGGGAAATTAGCCATGTTTCCATGTTGCCCACATTCTGATAATATTATGGATAAGGACAAGAGGAATAACCCCACACTGACTTCACAATATGTGAATTCATGTCACATTTGGTTCTAGTTCTTGGTAAATTATCAGAGAATGAGAACTGGATGTTGTATGCTTAATTTCACTGAATATTTGGCTTCTAAGACAACTGGGTCAGATTGTCAGCTTTGTACCTCTGTATTCTGATGACTCAAAGAAATGTGGCTTTCTTTCCAGTGCAGATTTCCTAGTACAAAGGAGTTCCAAGTGGGAGAGCAGAATTAGCTGTAGCTATACCAGACAAACATATATACATACCTGAGCATTTCAGCATATTGACTGTTCTGGGGAAGGTCTATAGCTAGACATGTTGTAAATCATTGGTCCTTGAGAGATTAATGTAATAAAAGTCCAAAGCAGTCAGTAAAGGCTTAGATCTGCAGTGCAGCTGATCCAGAAATGGTCTTGATCACCATAAGGAATGAAAAATCTGCAAACAGACCTCTTTTAGACACCAACCAGGAGAAGACAGAGATCACACCATCAGGTCCACCTCATTCAAGATAATTGAAAGTTCTCCAAAAGCCTTCGGGATTTTAATTAAAGAGAAAAAAGAATCTTATTATAGTATACTGGATTACTTTAGCCATGGAAAGACAGTTGCTATTCTGGTATTGACTGAGTTCCTAAAATAAATTCCTAAATTTGGCTTTTACTTCACATTATTCTTTAAACTGAAGATAAGAAGGAGATACAGATGATTGGACTGAGTCTCAGCCTAAGAAGGAAAAAGAACTTTTAGAAACAAGAGAGACTCACAGAGGCTGTAATATGTCACTGTTAACTTCTTGTCAGGCAGAAAAGAAACAGATGTACCTATATTTGTATTTACACTCTCAAATTAAGAATAACATAAACTATTTTAGGCCTTGAAAGGTCAAATTGAACAGTAAGGATTTTTTTAATTACTGATTATTTAGCCTCACTTATTGCTCATAAAAAATAATTTATAACTGTTCTCACATTAATATAAAGGAACATAATTTTTATTAATATAAAAGACACATTCTTCAAGCAATCAAGACAGTTATCTTGTCTTTATCTCTTCCTTTTTTTCTTTTTAAACCCCAAAAAAGATTTTCAAGATTTTATTGACTTAAAAACTACTAACTTACTAACTAACAGGTCAGTGTGATTCAACATAGAAAAATGTTGAATCCCATCAAATTTGCCTCCCATCAAAGTCTATTCTATTCAGGCTGAATGGTTTAACACTTTACTTCTAAATTCCTCATAGCATGGATAGCCAGCCATGTGTCCCTGCATACCCTTTTATATCATTACTAATGTGGTGCTGTGGATTGTAGATGCTGTTCTTGAAGTTAAGACCTGTGCATTTGAGGTCAGCAATCCAAATTTTTTCTAGGTTTTCTGTTACTTGCTCCAGTGTTACATTACCAGACAGAACTATTCAAGAACTATTCAAGTTTCCACTATCAGGAATGGAAGCAATTTCTTTTTTTTTTTTTTTTACTTTATCTTCATTCCTTGATTCATCAAATCTAATTTTTTTACAAGTATGACTTTAGGAAGGAATTTTCTTTGTCTGCTTACCTGTTTCTTAGAAAAATTTTCCATTTTCAAAACTTGAGCAAGTAAAAATCATTCCACCTGAGAATTCAAAATACAACTTATAATACTTTACTTTTTATTTGTTTTTCCCCATGCAGCTTTAAACAAGTAATCTTAGTTTTTATTTTTAGAGAAAAAAACTCCTCAGTAGTGCTCAGTGTTCATGCTTTCCTTGTCCTTCTTCTGCTCACAGTTTGCCTGAGTAGATTAAAAAAAAAAACATACATAGGTTTCATAGCTGTGTTGCTCTCTAATAATTCATTAAATTTTCTGCTTAACTGAGTATTTTTATTCCTCAAAATGTGTGGGAATGAGCAATGCGCAACCACAAAAATGTCATTCAAATAGCAGATAAGCATAAGAAGACAAAAAGGCACATCTACATAACATCAGATATTTAATTACAAAAAATAAAGATGAAGTTAAAATTATTTTAAGAAAAATTTTTAGGGAGCAGAAATAAATACAGTTAGTGTTACTGAAGACATCAGTAGGTGCAAGCATGTTACATAAATGTTAGTCTGTAGCTTCTATGCAGGTATTTAACTGTGATTAGCAATTTCCAGGAAATGTCTCCTCAACCTCCCTGAGCTGGTGGCTGTCTCTCTCCTGATGTAAGGCTGAGTGGCATCAATAGGCACGTGGGAGAGCAGGCCAGGCCAAAAGTGCCCTCTTTGTCCCAGAATTTGTCACCTCACGTACTCCAGGGTTAGTTCTTGGTGGTTGGGAACAGTTGCACCTGCGAGCCAAGGCGGGGACCCTGAATGACTGCAGCTGCAAAAGCACAGGCACATTCTGCTTCAAAGGGGACTGGACACCCATGAGTCCTTCCCTGGAGTCAACAGGAGGCCAACGTCTGAAATGACCATTACAGGCATCATTACACCCTCCAGGGTGTGACCAGCACAGCTCTGGCAGGGCTGACAAATACATTCTGGAACAAAACAGAGGCATGGAAACATACGGTTTGATGATGAAATCCTAACTGTTGTCAGAACTCAAGCGATTCAGAGGTGGAATGTTACCCCTTATTATTAATCAGTGCATTTTTAACATGAATACATAGGCGTGTATATGTGTACATATACACATGCGTATTCATTATGTACCTGAAGCCATATTTTGCATTCACTGAGAATGTTTTATAATTAAAGTGTTTGCATAATTAAAGTTCTTTCTTGCAGAAATATTTTCTATCATTGTGCAGTAAATGACAAAATGGGGAAAAGGAGGCAGAGTTGGCTTATCTTTGAATGACATAAACATTATTTCATGCTTTGTAGAATCCATTTACGGCAGGTTTTTTTTGCTCTATTTAAAATGTGCAAATATAAAAAACTTAATCTAACCACGTTCCTACTTTAGGCACTATATGTTAGTATCTTTTACTCTTTATTTTAAGGCCAATGCTTAATTAGGAGAGCCATTAAAATCCCTGATATTTATTGAATGAAAAAAAATCCAGTGCAAATACCTTTTTTAATTATTATGGTATTTACAGAAATAATATAGATAATAAAGTCAAACAAAAAATTTATAAGGTTATAAAATGAACCAAGCCTATTTTATACACGTAAAAATAGAAGGGTATTTACAAAATTGGCAAACAAACTGATGAGAACAGCATCTGTGTTAAAGGCTGATTTAATTTTGTAATATTCATTTAAGATTTTACCCCTTAATCATGTTTTTGGTCTGGGCACAGCACTGTAGAGTGCTTTGTGACATGCATGTGACAGCTTTGATTATAATCCCAGACCTAACTGGGTGGCCTTGGACAACTGATTCCTGAGCTTGGTTTTTTTCACTGTCAGTAGTGTGTAGGGGAAGTAAAGTCTGTTGTTTAGAGGTTTCTTGACTAATAAAATGGAAATGTTCATCCTTATCTGTTATGTAAAGATGCTACAGGGATTTGGCAGCTAATATGTGCAAACTGCTGCTTGTGAATATTAAAAGCAAACAGTTATGTGCTATTTATTTGGTTTTACAGATATAAATTACTTTATTTATAAAAATGGAACTAGAAAATATTCTGTGGTGTTTTTAAAAATGAGACCTTCTCATGTTCCAGAATCATGTTATGATGGGAGTTGGTCAAAGCAGATGATTTTAAAACTGCAAGAGTGTATGCACTAATAAATATGCTATGCATGATGTAAGCTGGATTTTTCTAATCACATCTCCATTTATTACAATTTTTAAAGCAGAAAGCACAAGAGACTTCATAACTGCAGGAAATATCAGTGACTAGTAATTATGAGCAAAAATAATAAATACTTTTCTCAGTTAGGGACCAAGATGTGAAACAATCACTAATTTGTATGGATTTGGAAGAACAGTTTCTGGTAAGTCACACGTGTATCGTGCTGTCAAGCTAAAGGGAACAGATCCAAGTTTTAAGAAGAATTGGTTTCATCTTGTAGCTGGAACATTTACAAATATTGCTGTGCCATTTTCTCACTGGAGCTCCCCAGTTAGAGGCTGTCAACTTCACAGCTAATGCACATGAACAGTAAATCACCTGCATCAGTCCAAATGACCTGTACAAACCATTTTTAGTTTAGATACCTGATATTACACTGCTGGTATAAAAACCTTCATAGCCTTGGTTATCTGTGGTGATTTCAGTAGCAGAGAAGAGCTTCCCTGTGACAAGTTAAACTACTACAAAGGGTTGGTAACTGATTGCATTCCAAAATTTTATATCTACAAGCAACTACAAGCAGACTGCAAAGAGGGAGAAAATAATTATGTCCGAAAAAAAATAGTTAGCTAGCAAACTTTCACTAAAAGTGATGATTCTAAGAGCAAGAAAATATCCCAATCAGACTTAGATAATCTTATGGGTTTCACAGACCTTTGAATTATCTGAGTGACAATGACAACAGTGAGATCTCTCAGATGAAGAGATGGTTCTGGACCAAGTTGCTTTTGACATGGGAAGCAGAAGAAGCATGCGAGAGGAAGAACAGATCTGGCAAAAGAACCAGCAGAGGAAACTTATACTTCCTCTGCAATTGTGCAATTGCTGCTCTTCCTCCTGCAATTGTGGCCTGGGAAGTGTGGCTGGTTTGCTGCTGATGATCTTGTATTCCACCAGGTTTGGTCTTAGAATCATTATTTTGCAAATTGCAAGGTAATAGTAACTATCCATCAAACCTGCTGTCCCCAGATTTTAAAAACCTGGGAAGAAATAAAAAAATTCAGCTAAAATGAATCTATTAGAAGAAGAAACAACATTTAGGGGTGATGAAAAACTTACAAATGACTCTTCATCTTAGATAAATTGTCCATGTTCTGAAATTATTACACACTGAAAATTTGTATACTGTCTCTCTATTGGGCAGATAGATTAATAGGGTTTGTATAAATTAAGCAGGCAATCGAACATATTACTATAGCTATTCTTGTAGATTTACCTTACTCTGCAAAGTGATGTATGAGTATTTGTTATTAATGATGACACAAACATGAAAAATAATATTTCTGTGTGTACATGTTAGACATCAATGTTTTGGTCTTGGGAAATTTTTATTTTGACAGGGAAGACTCCATCAGCCCATTTGAAATATCTTCTGGAAACAGTCTTCAATAAAAAAAGTAATATAGTCCAGGACTGAGTGGATGACTCTGGCAGGCTCTGTGTGGCACAAGTCAGGTGCTGCAGGTGGCCCAGGGAGGCCCTCTCTGATGGACACTGTTCTACCACCTCCAGGAGTTCTGGGGCTCACATGGGGCCAGAGAGAGGCTGATGGAGGTGGTTTCAGGCTGTGTGTGCTCACAGGGCCCAGAGGCACCCCAGGGTTTTCTTACACTGCAAGTATTAAAAGAAGCACATTTTGTGTTTTATAGAGGCAGCCCTTGCAGACCTGCTGTCTCTGTGGTAAGCGTGTCTGTAAGTTTACTCAGCACTTCCAGTCTGTTTATGTTCTGGTTCTTGTGATCATTTACTCAATAAATACAGTCATAGAGTAACAAATCTACTGCTTAGTCTTATTTCCTCAGCAACTGAATAAAAAGTATTTTTTTTCTGAAAGGTAATATTTTCAGAAGCTCCATAACTCCCAGTCCTGTCCCACTCTTTTCCATTCAGCCAGGAATATTAAATGGGTCCTAGCAGAGACCTTTCAGCTTCTAGTGGAATCAGAAATACTTTGTGGTTCAATTGCCGTTGCTGAAAATCTCAGATGTACGTTTCTGAAAAATTAATAACTAGAGAGAAATCTTTAAAATAAAAGCAATAATGCCCCCAATTAGCTTCCCTGAAATCTAAATAGTCTATAAACTTCATTCAGAGCCATAGACTTGTCTTTGAGATTGAAAAAATAGGACTTTGCCAAAATTTCAATTTACTTACATCACCATATACTGTGATTACCCCTATCAGAGTAATCCACTGTCTTACATGTAATGTGTGTACTGGAGCTGGCAATTCACCTTAAAAACTCAGATAAATGCCATGGCTTAAACCCAGTGGCATATAAGTACTGTGCAGCATCTTGCAAGGTCTCCCCTCTCCACTTATGGGGAGAAGAATTGAAGAAAAAAAAAAAAAGAATGTCATGGGATGACATAAAAACAGCATAATAACTGAAATAAAGTAAAATATAAAACTAATAGTAACATTAATTATATTAATAGCAGCAATAATAATAGTAGTAATAGTAATAATAATAACAGAAGTAACTGAGAAAGAAAAATGATGCACAAGAGAAACAATTCCTCATCACCTGCTGATGGATGAACAGTGTTCCCAAGCAGCAATTGGCATCTTCCATGGGCCAACTCTCCTCAGCATGTGTACTGGGCATGATGCTCTATAGTATGGAATATCCCTTTGGCCATACTCCCTCCTGGCTTCTTGTGCACCTGCTCCCTGGCAGGGAATGAGACACTGAAAAGTCCTTGATTTGAATGAATACTACCTAGTAATAAGTCAAACATCAATGCGTTATGAACTTTATTCTCATACTAAATCCAAAATACAGCACTGTACCAGATAATAGGAAGAAAACTCCTAGCCAGAAGCAGGAAAGTAAAGAACTGAGGTTTCGTGGCACTAAAAAATACAATGATCTTTAAGAGGGGAAGACTGATTAAAGGTGTACCCAGAGTTTGTTGGCTTCTTGTCAGTATTTCTTCCATACAGGCAATGGCACCCTGACAGTGTCCATCCTACCACCCCTGTGTGGAGGGACAGACACATCCACTGCTGACTGGTACTTTCACAGAGCTCACCTGCTCTCTGCTGCTTTCTGCAGCTCAGTGTCCCCCAGCTGTATTTTTAACACTGACAGCTCAAGTCAATGCTTGCAGTTAGATTGGGTGGATGGAAATGTCTCTGCACTCAGACAGGGAGGGAATTTGCAAGAAGTTTACAGAGCAGCATGATCAGATCAGCAGGGAAAAGCACCAGGCACCTGGTTCTCACCACATAAGTTGTGAAGATTCATACTTGAAAGTGGTTCTGGTCTGGTCCTTCCCACTGAGTGTCCATTAGTTGCTGCAGTTCAGTATGTTCATTCCTGGAGCACATCTCTGAAGTTATGTTCGTTCATTAGGCTGTCAGAGCAGAGTGGGCACAGGCAGTTTTGATGGTTCACCTCAAAAACACATTTAAAAACTGAAAAAAAACACTAACACAAATGCACCCATATGACTCAATTCTTCTTCCCTAATATACAACCAGATTTGTTAAAAAAATGGAAATATATCCCTCCCAAAGCCTCTTTAATTTTACTCCCTCATTGTTTTCATCTCCTGTTTTTTTTCAGAGCTGTTTGAGCATTTGGGCCTTTTTACACACAACTTCCCCCTGTATATTATGTGAGCCTTGTATCCCCTTTCTTTTCTTGATAGATACATTTGTCTGCACAGTTATCATCTAACTGCATAATGCTTTAGCAGAACAACTGCTGTGTCCAAGCTTCCTGTATTAAATCAGCATTTCTGAGGGTGGAGGATAGAGGTTGCAAAAAAGGAGGTGGTGTTCAACAGAGGGTGGCACCTATATAAAATATGTTTTGGAGTTTTTACTAAGGAGAAACATACAAAATTAAGCATGTTTTTGTTAGGTCTGAGAACAGAGAAGGGGAAAAAAAGCATTTCATACATACTTGAACAATAATTTATTTCATTTTACTTTAATTGCTATACAGTCAATGCTTAAATTTTACAATCCTTAGTCACAAAGGACTTTAAGGTCATGCTGCAGGCAAGACTCGTTCCAAAACAAAAGTGGCAAAATACATACAGCATTTTGTACTCATCCCCTATGCATTATTTAAATCTCTTCCTGGAAACCTTGGCCAAGTCTCACTCATTCTGAGCTGGACATTTGCACTGGGTGGTAAAGTGAGCCAGGTGCTGTGTTAGCAGCACACCACTCCTTTATGTCTGTACTGCTGAGCACCAAAACCCATAGGCTACAGCAGCTGATACTCTCTACCCATCTCCAAAAACCCTGAACTAGTTTTAGCAATGTTTTAGGTTTTATTTTAGAGATAGAGCTTTTACCTTCTAGGGGTTCTGTTCATAAGAACTACAGCTCTGTCCTGATAAGGACATTGCTCAGGACTTTTCTCAATAATCTGTACAGTTTTGGTGGGCCATGCTCACTGACATAGCGACAATTACAGAGGATTTATAAAGGGAAATAGATTTATTTATAGATTTTAATTGTTTTTTATTTTCTAGATTTTCTTCAAAGTATATTTTGTCAAAATAATTGTCCTGCCACTATTGGCCTGAGTGTTTCTGTATGTGTATATTTCTGCTTCTTGACTGAATGCTTGTAAATTTTCAAACAGAAAAACACATATTTTTTTATTGAAAATAAATTCTTATTAAAAATGGAAAATATATTTGAGGACTTTCAGTGCCTTTCTGCTTATAAAAAGTCTGAAGACTCTGTCAATAACAAGGCACTTAAACTATATACCCTTATCAAGCAGTTTTAGTTTTGGTTTTTTTCCTCATAAAATTCAGGATATTTAGGGATGTAGAGATGAAAAGTTGGTCTTTGTGGGTGCCTGGCTATACAGTAACATTGTAGATTGAAAACATGCTCTTTTTTCCTTATATGACAAAACTTAAAAATTCACTTAAAATACTGCCAGTTGAATTCATTAGAATAATGTTCTTCCTGGAATGGAAAAAAACCAGAAAAGGTCCTCCTCATTGGGTAGCTGAGAATATTCAAGGTGTCTGGCAACACTTGATGGAAGATGAGAGAAGTAAACCTTTGGGATGGAAAACATTTTTCCTTCATTGTATGGACAGCACTTTTATTTTGTACTCCATGATGGTCTTACACTATCATGCACTTTTAAGCCTTCCCTCATCAGGATCACAGGAGGGAGATTGCAACACATTCAGACTATTACAGCATTTGCCTCGAAAATCACTTTGCCTCTAGCAGGGACCAAATTACAGGAGACCATTAAGTATTAAAAGTCCTGTACTCACCCAGTGTTTAGCTTTTCTGAGTAGGCACCTTCATGGCAGCAGCACTGTGTCTGTCAGGATACTCACCAAAGGTTTTCTGCCTGTTCCTCAACAAAACACTCTGTTCATAGCAACACATTACCAGCAAGGATACTGTGAGCTGAGTGAAGATTTGGGCATTTCAGGCTCCAAAACTTGGCTTAATTATGCCCCAGGAACCTGCAAGGATCTAACAGGAATCTTTAAAGAGAAACACTTGTTGTCTGCTTATCACAAAGCTCCCATACATTCTGGGTGACTTCTCATGGGCATCTCCTCACAGCACTGACTCTTTCTTCCTCACAGCACAACCAACAAACTCCATCTCACTCCTCACCCAGCCTAACCCACTCTTTTGTAGCCCTCATCTCCCTATTGGACACAGCTGTGGCCTACTAAGAGCAGACCTGTTCCTAATCTTTGGTGATTAGTATAACTGCAACTCCTCAGGGGTGAGACTACCTTCTGCACTATCTTTATTTTCTTACATTCTATCCCACCACAAACACTGACTTGACTGAGTTTCCTCTATGTCAACTCATACCACTGGTCACAGACATCAGCCATGTTTTCAGAATCCTTATTTTGCTGTTTCCTTCCAGTGGTAGATGTTAATAAAGCACTACTGGCAAAGAAAAGAAAGAAAAGGAACTGGAGAACTCTGGACTGGAGTTTGGAACACAGTGTCCTGCTCCAGACCTTCTCCTGACAAGTTTCAGGCCTGATGCACGCACAATGTTGTAAGGAGAGAAATAGATATATGGGAAAGGCTAAATTTTGGAGGAAGGGAAAAGACACTTATGGAGACAGAGTACCTTTTCACCTGTAGCTTGATGACAGATAATAGCACTTTTTGCCAAGAAAACCAAGCACTTTTATGTACAATTATTTAGATGTGTTTAATAGGAGCAGTAATGGGGAAGGTTATAACTGCCTATTAGTACTGCTTAGACATTATAGGTAGTCTTGTTCTTGTGCTTCTCAGACAAGCACTGTGTAGCTGTGTGCCCTATCATTATTAGCCTAAACTAAAAGAGCAGTTTTCTGTCATATCAAAGTGGGGTTCCAAGTGTCAAAGACTATAAAATAATACCTAAAATTCTTCGTTCTGTGTGGTTTTATTGCTAATTTGCCTACATCTAGGACATTTTTCCAAATTAAGACATGAGTTAAAGTAAGGTTGTTTGGCTTTTCACAGGAGAAAAATCATTAACAAGGTAGTAAATGGTGAATAACCCAGTGGCTGATTTCAATGTACATACTGTCATGGACATATGACATTAATAAAAATCATAATCTTTAGAAAGAACGGCCTGGTTTAGTATCTAATCTGGTAAGGGCATCTGTCCACACTAAGCTCATAGCAAGAATATGGCTATAGAGAAGAGTGACTCACTTTGCATTCAGTAGGAATGGACCCCATCAGCACAAGATAAAAGGAAGTTGTGTGCCTCACCCTCCCAAGCCCCTTTGAATATCCCAGCCACTGTTTTATTCTGCCAGATGGGTTGATGACAAGTAGCAATCAGAAACTCTCTGGCTTAGTGCTATTAAAATCATTACTGGAGAAATTTGGAAAAAAGCATTCTTTTCTTCATCAGCATTCTTTCATTGCATTAAAATATTCTGTCTTTTATGAGCTGAGTCATAACAAGCTGAGACATATTTACTCCTTAGACAATTTTTAAACATTATAGAGTACTTGCTCAGAATATTACTACCATGAGCAAGACAATTGACATTTTCAACTTTAATATGAATAAACTCCAACATTAGTACTGCAACAATGCAAATGACTGCAGTACCTCTTCTATTAATAGTGCTCAACCAGGAAATTACTTTAAATTATGGTAGCTGGCATGTATGTATCTTGTATTTATGACTTCTCAGCAAATGCAGCTCAAAGTGGAAAGGCACATTTTACTACTATAAGAGTGAAACTTCCTTAGTCATAGGGTTTATTTGTTTGTTTAAGATAGATGAGATACTACATCCCTCCTACTGAATTTCACCACAAGAGCTGTTAGTAGACCATCTGAATTCTGTTTTCCCATCCTATATAAGGATCCTTCTGGATTAGATTTATTGTTGCCTTCCCTCAATTGCTCCAACACATAGAGCAGTCTCCTCTCTGATGATGAGGGCTAAAAATAGTTCCCTCCTGAGCCCAGCTCAGTAACTGCAATATCCAAACACACAGAGAAGGCAGATGTGCTAGCTGGTAGCTGAATGTTCTCTTTCACCACTTCCAGCCAAGAAATAAGGCCTCAGTGCTGGGATCAGAATAAGAACTTAAATCTGAAAAACTGGTGCTCAATGTGCATGGTAAGTTGCTTTTGAACAGTGGGAACAAAGTAAATTACAAACAGGCAGCTCTAGCACAGGTAATTAACTTTGGTGCAGGGACAAATGAACCCTTCAAAATAAATAGACTAAAGGGTATGTCAGCTCATTGAGTAATCAGTCCAAGTAACAATATTAGCAATACTGAGTTATTTAAAATCTGCAGGCATCTTTTCTATATTTGAAATGTTGCTTGCTGGTTATCTTTTGGCTGTTTTATCCCCTGGCTTCCTCTTTCCCTGGGAACACAGCCAGGAACATGGTGCTAAAAAGATAGGGTAGCCCTGCTAGCCCTGGTCCAGGCCTGACAGCCTGGATCTTTCTTCTCTGCCCTGATCCAGTGATTTTGCTTGGGTTTAGCTATAAACTATGCCTTGTACTCAAAGCAACCTGAAGATCCATGCCACCCCTTTCCTCTCATCACCTTTCATCCCTCCACATTACCACAATCATTACATAAATCACATGCATATACACACAGAAGAACAAATCACTTCTTCCTAATTAGAATTGCTTGAATAAAAATTGAGAAAAAAGTCAGTAAAATGAAGTGGGTGTAGTAGTTTGCAGCTCACGTGTGTGTTTGATACTTAATCAAATTGTCATTGATTGTGTGTAGGATTTCTGCTAACACTTCAAAAGCTGGAAAACTGGGACTGATCCTTAACCTGAACTGGTACAGAAATATCCTTAAGATGCTTGTTCTTAAGATGGAAGGGTTATCTTTTGGCCTTCCATAGATAGCTGCTTTTACACTGAAGGACAGAGAGAATTCAAACACCAAACATTGCTGTAATTATCATAGAAGGAAATGGCATCCCTGGAGTATTGTCAAAGGAGGGCAGACAGCAGGATCTTCAGAAGGATGCTGATAACAGTGTCACAACTCACACAAAGGATGAACTCCTGGGGATGAAAGCAACTATCTATTCAGCAGTGCCCATCTGAAATACAGTCATGCAACTTGGCATTGAGTGGCTCAAATCTAAACTGCCAGATGATCCAGGAATGGTTAGACATGGTGTTAATAAGCAAAGAGCCATGAGCCAAGGACTCTGGCTGTGGACAGCCACTCTGTTCTGTGCCACTGGAGATCTGCTCCCACCTGCTCTTCATCACTCTGACCCTAAACACATTATCTGTTCTGACAAGGCTGTGCCTATGGGTGTTGCCTATTCTGTTTCAGTCAAAATGAGACAACGAGGCAGCTTATCTTAAACCACATAAACATTGCTGCTTAATCGTTTTTAACCCAGCTCATTTTAAGTGCAACAAGTCACAGTAGGTTTATTTTGAAATGTCTGATAGAAAACTGAGCTGACTGACAGACCTGCACACCATCCTGCTCTCCTGTTGTTCCACTGGTGGCCTTTGCCAGGGAGACAATCAAAGTTTCCCAGATGCTCTAACACCAGAAGTCCCTCCAAGGAGAAATATCAGATGTGTGTGCCACAGCCCTTAGGATACATATTGGTAAAATTTCTTCCAAGGGTGGTGCTAACCTTTAGACTAGACTAAGCCAACTGTATTACTAAGAAAAAAGAAACAACAAAATTCTCAGAAATTCCAGTTTCTACCTTCATTCTTCTTAGGAAAAAAATCTGTCTAGTGACATTACTGCTCAGAATACAGCTACTGTCTAATGTCCTCAACTGTTTCTGAGAAAATGTCAATTTCCTCTACATCTAGTATTCTAATATACATACCATAAGGCTTTTTTGTATCACAGTAATTTTATCTGAGCTATCTGCAATACAGAGAAAAAAATGTAAATAATTTTCTAATGTTGTTGTTTTATGAAGTTATTCAGAGGAGAGGAAATAAAAATAAAAACTCCCTTGTAGACAAAGAGAGGATGGGAAGCAATTTATCCTCCTACTTCCCTATTATGTAACCAGTTCCTATTCTTCAGTGCAAAAATAAAATAAGAGTAAATTGAAATAAATCAAATAAATTACATTTCACAGTTTCAAGCTCTACATTATGTCTTGGCTGTAATAATATACATTATCATTAATGGCTTTCACTTTACAGTGCTGAAAGTCAGATTTGTTATTGTCATCTTTATTCCTTCACCTTTGCCATTGGCATTGCTCACATGAAAGTATTAGTCTGCTGTCACACTACAAGAAACCATGTAATAAGGTCAACTATGCATCACTCTAAGTCATCTAAGGCTATTTTACCATATTTGCTTTGTGACAAATGTGTAAGATCACTGCAATTATCTACAGTGATAGTTGGACTTCATGCTATATACCATTCAGATTTTAATTATATTAGAAAATACTAGTGCCAGAGGACTAGTGTAACATTTTATCACCATGAATCCAATATCCATTTAACTGAGATGCAACAATGGATAACTTCAATTTCTGAACTGAATACTTATATTCTGGAGAAATGTATAAGTGAAAAAATATTGTTATCTACCCTCCAATTAAACGTGCTTATCTGCTTTTTGATACTCATAAGGATTTGCAGGCTTTGGGGGAGTAATGAAGGTTAGGTTCCATATAAAAGTTCAGAATTGAGAAAATAGTTTTATTGCTGAACATTTAAATTCCTACAGAGATTTGTGGTATACTGTAGTATATAAAAGAAATCTGCATTAAGAGTATGCTTTTCCTTCTATTAAGGAAGATGGCAGGAGAAAAAATTCTCTGTTCAGCAGCCACTGTCATAAAATAATATAAATGCAATTACATTCCCAAAGGACATTATTTTGACAACCTAAGAGGCAACCATATTTTCTGCTTATAATATATAAAAGATCCCAAGCACTTGAGTCTCAGTTTTTTGAGCTCTGGTTATTTCTTATACTGAGGATGGAGGATGCTTTTATTCTGTGGTTGAAAAAGAAAAAGGAAGACACATTTGCAGTGGCAGTGGTGAGTGGAAAGACCTTCCTAGGGACCATCAGGCAACTGGCTGGACATTTACATAAGCAGAAAAGGTCCAATGCCATATAGATAGTTGGTATCTCTGCTTTGCAAATCATAATGCACAGTGCCATCAGCTCTTGTTGCTAGTCCTAAATAAAACAGCCAGGCCATTGGATCACTACTTATCATCAGCAACACAGGCAAAGGTCAAAAACCACTTGGTTGAAAGAACAGCTTATGGAAAAAGGGATTTAAAACATATTGCATGGGTTTTTTTCCCCTTTTCTGATCTTGAAGTTCTGAGAAGGTCAAATATTGATTCACTAGTCAATTGCCTAGTCAAGGATTGCCTAGTTATTTATGTTTTTCAGCAGCTAGAGCTATAAACTACCAGAAATGGTATTCTGAGATTACCTATGCATATACACATCATAGGGTCAGAAAAAAGACAAAATTCCTTTCTTGTTCAGCTATAATAAAAAGGGAAATTCAAGCAGCTTATGTAGCTCTTACATCCACATTAATAGAAAAAAAATTCAAAAGAAAGAATTTTCAGGAAGGGGCAATAAAACTAGATGCTCATTTACTAAGAGAGATTTTAAAAATTTAGTCTTGCCCAGAAACAGTGTAACAGAGACATAATGTCAGATTGAATATATGGATGTAATATTTATTATTTAGGGTTTATAAGATAAAATTAACAACTGTTAATAGAATTAATATCAGGAAAAGAAAGAGGAAGACCAACCCATGCTGTGTGAGCATTTTAGGAATGGAATCACTGGCACTTTTATGCCACTCCCAGTAGCAGATCAGTGTATTGAGCCCTTAGGAGCATTCTCAGAAAACATGATATGTTCTGCCGTGGAGAGCAGTCAATTCAATGGCAGGGAAAAGCAACTGCTTTTCTACCTCTGATTTTTATGCCTGTTTACTTTCTTTCTAGTCCTGCTGTGGAAAGAACTCTTGGTAATAAAAGGCATTCAATAGAAAACATAAATTCCTATAAAATCACTTATAGGTTTTGTAGAAGAGAAAAGGCAATTATTTTCTTCTCTGGAAATAATTAATCAAGCTTTCTATAGCAAAAAGTGTTGAAAGCACATAAGCACACATTTTTACAGAAAATGTAAGTTCTCTCTGAAGAAATGGGAATTATTACACATTTGTTAATGTTTGTACTGTTGTCATTATTTATTTTTGCTTTCATAATGATGCCTTATTTTAGAATAGGAAATTACCTCTGTTTCTGTTTCTTGCATTACTTGTGTATAGCAGCTGATCTGCTAAATGAGCAAAAAGTGGTTTTACAAGTGTACAAACATTTCTGTCTCCTTCCCATTGACCTAGTGCTTTCATTTTTTAACCCAGTTCACCGAAGGCTTGTTGCAGAGAGCTTAGAAACTTTGATTTTTCCAACAATTGTCTCTCTCACCCATATATATTGCCTATGACCTAGTGAATTAAGAAACCAGCAGGTAATAGGACACATCCTTCATGAGGATCCTGAGCAATTCCTCAGCACCTCCCATTCCTAAGTCACATAGAATGATACATATATGATACAGGGCTGGTATGGATTTGCTAGGCAGCTGCAAACACCTCTGCTAGGTCTCTTACTTGCATGCCCAGTCTGTACAAAGAAACCTGTGGGACTCCTGATGAGCTGTTATCCTTCAACCCATGAAAAACAGTGTAGTCAGGTAGCTGCATAGTATTAACATTATTTATTCATGTCTAGATTTCCCAGCTAAAATGCAGGCTCCAATCTGCCAATTGTTGTACACACATCATGGTAAAATAACATCTGTACTGAGGATTCTACAAACAAGGCATACCAAAAATAGCAAGAAAAGAAGAGGCACATGCAGGAGTAACTTGCTTTTGTCTAAAGAGCAAAGCCAAGATTGAGATGTAGGTCAGTACTGTGGTTAATCAGTGGTCATCTAAAATACAGCTCACTGCCATTAAAACTTTTCTTTTGTTTTTTAATATGCCATAATTCATTTCATAGAAATACTTAGAAATTAGACTTATTTGCAATTATGTGCTTAGTCATGGCATTATACTTATCAAAAGACCATGATTACATAAGGCCCACATGTCAAAATTTATATTATTTAGTTCTAAACATAAACATATATCTTCACATATTCAAACTCTTTATAGAGCAACTTTTTATCAGAGGGCATACCATTCTGTCTACATAATTCTGCTGCCAAATAATCTGAATGGGTATTTTGCATAGTTAATACTGTATGAATTTGATGTGCATAGATTAATGAAACTTCATATTACTTTACACTAAGACATCTAACCTATTTTGCTTTTCAAATTTTGCATATGGCAGCCCAATTCATGTCTACTGGACATACTGATTCAGTATTCAAGGGATAGTATTTGATGTGTTTCATCTAGCACAACTCAACTGGAGTAAATACAATATACAACTTTGAGCTGACAACATTGGTCTCAGTCCAGCAGAAGATATGTGCAGTCTTCCAGACCATTTAAATACCAACAGGCTGGATTTTCTCATCACACAGCATGTCTATGTCCTGAGGGAAATTTCTCTCACAGTCCAGTTTCATGATCTGTTTAAGACAACAAGATACAGTGCTGTGACTGAAAAGGGCCATTCCACCCTTTTCTTGCCACCAGCCCGCTCAGTTTCATGACACCATTCCCTTGGGCTGCAGGAAGCATTTGTGCAACTGCACTCAAAACTAGTCAGGAACTGGTGTCAGCTCAAAAAAACCCCAGCACAATAAAAATTAGTTGGATTCCATGGACTAAAACAAGAAATTGCAAGAGATTGATGCCTTTTCCTGGTCTTAAAAATAGAGAGCCAGACACGGTTGAGGGATAAGAGGTTTTTACCTGGGTATTTTAATAAGGATCCTTATGGATCCCATTTCGCCAAGATGGGATGAGCCACAATGCACTCATGTGATAGATCAGGTATACAATTTACAGACCTTAAAATTAGCATATCTAACAAGGATGCCCCAATGGGAGGCCTGGATGAATGGTGTGATATTCCCCTTTCTGTGGAATTCCCCCCTGGCTGGGCCAGATCTCTAGTTTACAGGATATGTTCCACAGAGGACCTTGGTTTCCCAAGATAGCATGGGGTTTTCCAGCCTCCTCCTATGATGCCTTTAGGGTGTTTGGTCTCCTGGCCTGACAAAATACTAGGGTTATGCTAAGTTATCAGACTTAAGGAATTACAAGTATGCATGCTAAGAATACTGAGGATACATAAAAGGTATATAAAAGAAAAGGTAAGATTCATCTTGGCATCAAGATGAGGAATGGATGGAACTGTCCCCTTTGTGGGATGATCATCCATAGTTTAAACATATTTACAGTCTTGTCTTATTTAGAAATTTTCTTCAAAATGTGTTTATTTTAATATTTTTTTATTTTGCTTCCAGATATAGTACCTCAGGTTATCTGTTCCTCAAAGTACTCTTCATATCCCATCTCATAAATCCATTCATAAGTCTGTTCAAAAATTATTGGCCAAAATAAGTCCATGGCACATGCCTTACTACAAGATGTTTGTCTATCAGACACATGGGAAACCCAACCATAGGGCTTCTCAACTTCATGACTGGACTTTTTCAGAATGTTTTATGTTAAAAGCCTCAAGTTACATGATAGTCAAAAGTGCCTTCTCATTTTTGGACATCCAAGATTTTGTATTCATTCTATGTACCCCCATCTACACATCCAACTCAAGGGATATTTCACTGTTTCTCAGCTTATCAAGAGAGGATGTAGAACTTACTAGCACAACAGCCACCAAGTTGATTAGTGCTAAACATGTTTTCTTTGTGTAATAAAAGTTCCTGTAGAGTACCTTGAAAATAACTCTACCCTGCAGCACTACTAGGTGTGTTGTGTCCTGACACTGCCATTTCTTCTCCTGTCAACTATGAGCTTTTCATCCTTTCAGAGCTCCCAGTTCTGACTTCCAGGCCTGCCCAGTCTTCTTTGGAGCCTCTCCTGTCTCCTGGCTACTGGAAATGATTCTTCATAAACTTGAATTGACTTTACTTCTCTCAAAGTTATAGACTTCAGAGCACTTTTTTTTTTGAGACCCCAGAGGAAATCATATCTCTTTAAGAACTGAAGAGGATGAAGTCCATGCTTTTTAGGATGACTGACTAAAGTTTGGAATAGCAATTTATAATTCATTGCAAAAATGTGTTTTCCTTTCATGGTGAGTTGACATTGGCTCTCTGTGAGGTGCCACCAAGCCACTCTTTCAGTCGCCCTCTTCAGCAGGACAGGGAGAGAAAATAAGATGAAAAACTCATGGGCTGAGAAATGTGGAAACTTTTTTCTTTTTTTTTTCTTATTTCTCATGGTCAGTATCACAAGAAGTGTTGATATAATTATTGAGCAGACACTTCTTTGTAAAGCACCACAAGCTTAAAACTGCTTCAGTAGTAAGACTTCAAGATCAAAGTTAAAAATACTTCATTTAGTTGTGATGACAATTCTGTTAATTGAGCAATTTCAAAGGTATGTAACTTTTGCTATTGCAATTGCTTCTTTGTAATTAGGGACTTTTCAAAGAGCTTGGTCTCTCTCTGCAGATCCTTTCAACTGACCACTCTGTCGGCCCCATAACAAGATGAGTGGGGAGCTGGTCTCCTGAGAGAAGAGTCATGCCATATTGGTTAATCCAGTCTTCTGCTACTATAAACCAGTCAGTTCTGCACAACAGAAAGCCCTGAATTTTCTCAGCTGCTGTCTTTTACAGTAAATCAACTGCAAGCAGATCAGCTTTTTGAGAAAAATATATATTTATGCATTTTCTAGTACTTATGATACATATAAATTATGAATACTCTGGAAATATGTTGTTTTTGTCCCATCTCAAAGCATTGATAGCTTTTAAATGGTCTTCCAGACTGCAATTACAATAAACAGCACTATATTGTCACTTCCATTAGAGATATTAAAAAAATTATTAAATTTTAAAAAGAACAGCAAGAGTGCCTTTGTATTAAACTAATTCTCTATGTAGCTTGAACTTGTGATTATCTCTGTTACATAAATGATGTCATATTCCTATATTCCTCAATTTGGACAAAATTCCCATTATCTTCAATGAAGAATTCAAGATTGGGGTGCTAAGAGGAGACAATGGATGAACAGTGCCTTCAACATGTCATCTGAATATCTTGTATTTACCAATTGAGTCTCCAATGACTTATTATCATTTAAAATATCAATTTGTTTTTCAGAATTTTATTGCATTTCCAGAGAAGGAAATAAACTTTGGAGGAGAAACATCCAATAATTCTTCTCTTTTTGAAAAAAAAAAAAGCAAAAAACAACTTAGTAAAGAAATAGTCTGAGTTATGCAACACCATCTAGAAAGAAGTTATTTTATCACTGCTTGAAATAAATGGTCACTCAAAAGGGCATAGTCTGGAATGTTTTCTTGCAATTCTAGTTCGAGCTAGTAGGATAATGTCTGGCAGAGTTCAGCTGTCTTCATAATAAAATGTCTCTGCACAAATATTGCTCATTACAAATTAAAAACAGTGGTGCTAAAGCTACAAATATAAAGAAAAAAGACAAAGAAACATCTATCTCTCTTTGAACAAAAGTTGACAAAAGAAAGATTCTTTTTAAAGCTTATATAAAATTTAATTTTAAATGAGTAGTTTTACTTATTACAAATGAATATGCAAAAATAAAATTACATGAGTTAATCTAGTGGAAGAAAATGCATCACAGTTATAGACAGAAAAAATAAAAACAAATGTGATATGAAATCTCAAAAAAATTAAAAATGTTTATTATACTATGATTTCACATGAATAAGAAAAAATATATATGAACAACAGTTTTCTGTGGAAAATATATTTCTATTTGGTTTCCAAAATAATTGCTAAATCCATCTTTACTAAATACCTTTTTTTAATTAAAAAAAAATCACAGTACAAACAGTTCAGTGTTTCATTGCTTGTTTGTATGTTTATATGGTTCATAAAAATGTATATTTGAGGTTCCTGTGGTGTTTTTTCTTGCTGAAGACAAGATATTCTTCAAAACATATTGCTACTTAGATTTTAAAAATTCAAAAAGACTCAATTTTGATGTTTTATCTGATTTTGTGAAATTTGGCTCAGTATTTGTTGCTCATAAGGATTTATAAAAATTATAGGGGGTGATAAATTTTCTTATAAGTGTATCACAGCACAAATTATGAATTATTTTAGTAATTTCCCCCTGTCTCTTAATGTCTCTCTTTAAAAGCATACAATGATGAATTTAGAAGCAAAGTAGTAAAAACAACTCTTCTACCTCACATTTCTCATATCCCATCCTGAGACCAAAACCTCATTTCCCATGGTGCTATCTGTGGGATCCAAACCAGTGGACACATTTCAGAGCTCTGCTGCAAACACAGAGAATTCCTACAGCAGTATCCATTGCCTTTCCCTGCTGCCTACCAGACCTCAGCCAGAGCCCACTGAAGCCCATTGTAATCTTTCTACTAATTTTGAAGGCTAGCAGACCAATATTCCAGTTTCCTTTCATCCTGTATCTCCCAAGCTGTGCTCTTCACATACCATTCTGGAAATACCATCAATTCACTGACCACTGACTATCTGAATCCTCTTTCCCCATCACTGCAACTTCCTGGCTGCTCTAAAGGATGAATCTACTTTCTTTGTGTTGCCCAAATTCACAAAGAGTTTCAGAGGGAGACCCTTGGTTTGTGCGAGTTTCTGCACTATGGATTCATTCTCCTGCTTCGAGTCTGGCAGCACAGCCAGTGTCTCCAGCCCAGCTGCCATGTGCTTACTACAGAAACCATCAGTTTAATAACTGAAAACCTTGCTGACAGTGCTCCACTTTGCCCAGCCTTACATAGGATCAGCCTCGCTCACGCAAGAACCATAAAGAGGAGCAAAACCAAAGCAGAGAGATGGGAATCTGAATTTCCACAGCCAACAAATCACCTTATCTCAGGAAGGCCTACTGCAAGGCTGTAGGCAATTACTAGAAAAATGAGCAGCACACCTGCTAACAAGGATAGCCTAGATATTTATTGTGAGGGAAAGTTTTTAACCCATTTTCCAGATTGCCAGATATGATCAAAATCACTGAACGATGGAGAAGTTCACTATCTTATGCAGGAGGGGAAAGATTTGATTTTGATAGGGAATAACAGAGAAATTAATTTCTGTGACATATGCAGGCATCAGATATAAGACCTTGAATATGACCAGAAACTATGCCTTACTTTCAGGAGTTTTACCAGTCATAATTTTTTTTTTCAAGTTGGAAATATTATCTTGGGAAAGCACCTTAACTTATTGATTAAATCAGTAATATGGTCTCTAAGCAAGCTGGCCAGTCACATCTCCTGTGGCAGGCATGAGCCATAAGCCCTCAGGCACTGAAGAACTCCCACCTGGGAGCACGGTGACAAGGCTTCCACATGTCCCTCCTTTTCTCTCTTGAGCTCTCTCACAAGGCAGAGAGGGATCCTGCTGGAGTTCCCCACCTTCCCTGCTTTCAGCAGCACCGCAGAGCACTCACATTATACAGACTCTTGTGTGAGTTTTGGCTCTGTGACATCTCAGATATTTCTCACCCGTGGCAATAGTCCAAACCTGGATGTAGCATAATGACACCTTTCCTCACACATGCATTCTGTGATAGGCCTTGGACTTGCACCACATAACCCAGAGCACTTGCACTAATATATACAGCCCCCATCTGGGCTTTACTCTTATGCCTTCTCAGCTTTCAGATATGGGTCTCTTACAGAAAACCACTTGCTTATCTAAAAATTCTACTTTAGAAGCTCACAGTCAGGAAAGACACTGTGAGTTTAGCCCTGCCTTGTAAAGCAAGAATTAACCTCTCTTTAGAGGGAATTATTTTTAGAATTTATTCCAGACATGTTTAGTCTGCTTCAAATATGTTTGCACTCTCTCTGTCTTCAAAAAACACAATGTAAATATTTATTACAGGTTCATGATTGTAGGACTTTTTTCTGATTGCAAGTGTGACATGCTAAATCATATCTTTACATCTTCTCATACTTAGGGAAGGGAATTAGTATAATTTCTTGACATATTTATCTCTTTCAGATAGAACTAGTAAGAAGTGCACTTATAAATCATAGACATTTTCCATTAACTTAACTTATTACAATAATCATGTATGATATTACTCATATAAATCAGAAAAGAAACCAATGTTGACAGTTTCCATTTCTAAGAATATTATTTCTTTATTAATTGGTTTCATATAGTCATCAACTCTTTAATGAAGGTCCCTGTATATTTCCAGAATGATTGGTGATGTAGAGACCATGTTAATAACAATCAGCAAAAAATATCTTCCTGGATTGGCCTACAGATGTGGAATAGTACAGGGCCTGATCACACCCCAGCCATCTCACTCTTCAAGCCCTGTTGCTTTTGGAGAAGCTTTACATTGTTTAGCAAACATGACATATTGAAATAGTGTGCATCTACCCTCTGCAGTGTGTACACGTGCACAGGCAAAGAGATTGGCCTGTGGGCATGCAGTGCTAGAAAAAATGGAATCTATGCATTTTGCATTCTTGTAGCGAATCATAACTAAACTGACCAGAAATCTTCCTATGCAACAACTTTCTCTCCCCAGGAGATGCCAGTTCAGTGACATCAAAACATTGCCCAGTTTCTGCTCACCCACCTTCTTAACTAGTAGCTTGGAAGGTTCTCAGAAGGAAAAACTCAGCTGGCAAACCAGAGCAACTTGAAAAGCTGCAAGGCCTCAAAAATCTGCGCTCTGGTCCCAAGGGTTTTCTATGAGGTCCTCAGAAATTTGTCTTTTATAAAGTAATGAAGCCAGTCTTCACAGGTTCCTTAGGATTCCATAACTTTGGGAGATAGATGCTTTTCTGCTGAGGCAAGAATGTTGGGAACTTCACAGATGTTCCACAAAAAACAACATTATTTTATTTTAAGGGCTGATAAAGTTTATTGCTCTTACCTTGCTATTATTGCTACTTTCTTTCATCTTTCAAATGGCATACAGAGTTGCAGTGACTGCAAAGAATATTCTGGGTGATCCTCAGCAGATCCCTTCACTTGCTAGAGCCCTATTTGCCCCCCACCATCTTTTGCCTGACTTTGGCACAGGGGTTTCTGGGTATCTGTTAGTAAAAATTGTGAAAAGGAGTTTTCTTCATTTCTTTTCAGAAATTTTCAGTAGTATTCCCAAGTGAGAATATTTCAACACCTCCCAGCTGACTTTGCAGCAGTTAAACCTTTGAATAAGAACACTAGTAGCCTCTGGAATAGCACCAGCACTGTAATATCTATAAGCAATGCACAGCTGAAAAATAAATAGGTTACTTTAGATTTCTTGAAAGGGGTCAGAAAGATAACTCTAGTGGTAGGAGCCTTCTCTGTGAAATCGTTATGTCAGCTAAAGCCCAGTAAGCCCCAGCAGACACTACCTACCCCACAAACACTTCCCAGGCCCCACCTCGATGGAGCCAGGGTAATTATCTCACATTGGCTCCCTTGGTGTGCTCTGCTGCGCTGCCAACAAGGGGAGCAGTTACTGCAAGATGTTATGGTGGTTTCTGCAGCACAGACACTTGTCTGCTAGAAACAAGCAGTGCACTATTGACACGGAGGGAAATGCCAAATTGCCCCAAATTGCCGTACACAGCCACACCCGGAGTAGGCACAGGCTGGTGTTCAGAGCCTCTTAGATACAGCAGTGCTTGCTGCCTGAAATACATTCTGTATCCAGCTCCTCCATGCTCAATAATGGCTCATTATGGATCAAATATTCCTCTTGCTTCATAAGAATTAAATATTGAGAATCATGGCTTCTGCTGCTGCTACTAAAAAAGGGGGATTTAATGTAATGTAGAAGTAGTATTTTTCACAAGCCATATGTAATTGCTGGTTAGAGGCAGCTTCTAATTAGTATTCCACTCCTGCTTTAGCTTTTCACCCAAGTTTTTTGGGAGTGTCATTAACCTACTATATAATTTGCTTCTTTGTTCATTCAGCTCAATCATTCAGTTTACTGTCTTGTGGAATTTAGTCATTTTAGTATAACATTTTCCTGAGAAATGTAATTAAAAAAAAAGACAACTGACAAGGCACGTGAAAATTTAGAAATGCACCATGAGAAAATAAAAGAGAAGCCTTTTCCCTATTGTCAACTTATCAATTCTACAGAGTAATCCACTATTCTTACTACACTTCTAAATGGGATAGGAAGATATGAGATAAATGAAACAATGAAACAGTGAACAACAGCAAAAATAGACTCTTCCAAAGTCATGAATATAGATGGAGAACAATGTAACTGAGTTGATTCATTTATAATGAGTTTAGTTCTGCCTTTCTGATTCCACTGGAAATTAATACTTAAATTTTGGAAGTACCATAAAATAATGCTTTCTTATCTTTTATTTTTGCACCTGTATGTAAAGGAGAAGGCTCTGGAGGAAAAGACTATGAACTCATGATTCTCTATTTCCACAGAGAATTTGTAACGTGAGTATGAGCATAATCAGTCCCATGTATTCACAATCATGGAACCATAAGACAGTTGAGGTTGGAAGAGTCCAATGGAGGTCATGTCCAGTGCCCCTGCTCAAGGAAGGTCACCCAGAGCCTAGAGCTGTCCCAAGGCCACATTCAGACAGCTTTTGTACTTCTCCATGGACAGAAACTCCTCAACCTCTATGGGTAGCTGGTTTAAGTGCTCAGCCACTCTCAGAGAAAAAAGTATTTCCTCAGGATCAGACAGAACCTCTTGTATTTCATTTGTCCCTATTGTTCTGTCACCAGATTCCACTGAAAGGAGCCTGGCTCCATCCTCTTTATTCTTACACTTTACACAGGAATCTCCCCCTAGCCTTCTCCAGCCTAAGCAATTCCACCCTTTCCTCATAGAAGAGATGTTCCAATAACGTAATCATCTCTGTGATTGTTTGGACTATTTTTTTTATGCCCCATATGTATCTAAAATTACTATTCATTATCAAATATGTGCCATTGATTGCAAACCTTTTATTATATTTTTCAAAATCTGATTAATGTTTCACAATTTGTCCAAGCACTGTTCTAAACATTTTCCTCAGAGCTATGTACTGCTCAGATGAGGTACAGCTAAGCCCCTGATTGCAGACTGGTGCAGTTGGAGAAACCCAGACCCTGAAAAGAGGGGAAAAAGGCACTGAGATCTCCAGCTTTTTACTATAGATTCACTGTCCTGTTCATGAAGCCATCAAGGGTGGAATGTGAGACAGGCTCAATTCACTACACCAGAAGGTGTCCCAAGCATAGTTCTGTGCTATAATAGCAGGTTTAAGACTAGACTAGATCATTCACCACATCTATCCTGTATTTATCAGGTATATTCTTTGGACTGGATTTAGAGCTAGTGGGACATTAAAGGGGAAATTTCTTTCCTACAGTTATATGCTGCTTATCTCCCTTTCATATATTGTCAGACCAATCGATGCCATGCCATCAAGCTGTGCAGACAAGACAGCCAATGTCTGCACAACCAGATCTTGAGACCATATCACACTTTAGGAAACCTGTGGGACTACTCCTCCCAGGGGACTAGTTCAAGTACAGTGCAAACTTAGCCTTTGAGCCCAAGCTGCAGTCAAAGTACAATCAATTATGTCCATCCAAAGTATATTAGTCCTGAGAGCCCTGACCCTTCATCCCCTCATGAAGCGTATTTAAAGTCAATGTTTCTCATTTAATATATATTCACTAAGGGACATGGAAATTCTTTGGCCATCACCACACACAAAAACATCTGATATGACCTGAACTTCAGCTTCACACAGCTGTTCTCATCTCTGCCTCCCTCATCTCTCCAGTCTCTTTACATCAGGACTGAATTCGCCCTTTTTTCCCCATCAGAACCTGCATGAGCAGATTCTCTAATAACATTCTTACATTGTTAGACATAGGAAAATACAAAATCTGTCCTGATCATACAGCAGAGGGAATAAACCAGTCAGATTTGGCATAATGATTTCAAGGAACAATTTACAAACTCACTGACAGCAAACGCCTTTCTTTTAAAATCAGTAGGTTCTGGATAAGGCATTGGATATTTAAGATTACTCATGGTACTTTAGTGTGGCTTTTGTGTTTTTTAAATAGATTGAGAAGCTCTTAAGAACCTGTTAGTCTTTATCATTGTTGATTCCTAGTTAAATAATCTAACACACTAAGAGATAGCTTGATCCCTATTCATGCCATATTATTCTAAATACTGGTGTACTCTAAGCTGGACCAGGTGTTTCATGTAAAGTGTGTCCTTATCAGAGTGCACTGTCAAACTTACTTCCAACCTTCCTTTAAATTACAGTGCAAGTCCACAGAGTGAAAGTCTACAGAATAGTAACAAATTTACCCCCAAGGTCACATATCCTTCAAGTTACAGCCTTCCCATAATAAAGTTGCACCTAAGAATGGGCATTAATGTTTTATGTGCCTGTAAGTAATTTCAGACTGCTGATATGGTGCTGCCTGCCAGTCTTCCTGCTGCAGACACTGATTCAGCACAAAGTCTAATAGAATCAGCAGTCAAAGGCATCTCTAGGTATGTGTGGAACAGTGTAGGAGAGAAACACTATGTTTTTGTTTTGTTGTTTGAGGGGGTTTTTATACCAAACGTAGATTTTCTTTCCCGATTTTAAAGGATTTAACTTATTTTCCTTTGGGAAAAAATTTCGGTTGGGGTTGTTGCCTTTTTTTTTTTTTAACTTTAGCTTGCTCATCTCTAGAACAATAATTTTTTGAGAAATTTAATACCTCTGTTTTCAATGCATTGGCATAGTTCATTCTGCATGACTCAACTTGGTTATGCAAGGAATAAGTTTAATTCCAAATAAAGGGTACTGAGATTCCTCAGCATATATGCTCAGTTCTTATAAATATGGAGAAAAAAATTACAGTTTTAGTTTCATTTATAAGATACTTTTTAAATTATCCCTAATTTTTTTATCCATTTCAATAAGTATTTCATTTGTGCAATGTTTGATTTGCTCTAAATGATCACAGAGAATGTTGAAAATATAGATGTAACTACTTCTCAAATTGAGTATTATACTAAAACAAATTTAGAACAAATAAAAGAAAACATTTCCTTAAAGCAATATGTGCCTATTTGATTATACAGTAATTTAAAAAATCCCAATACTTTAAGAAGAGTTTCTGGTGATCAATACTGATGAAAAACCATATGATTTTTATGCCATCTTAAATAAAACATCAGTTGTATCCTTTACTGCAAACCCAAAGAGGACAAAACACATAATCCAGTTTATTTTATGGTTGGTAGCACCATTGGCTCAACAGCTCCATTCTCTTATTGGATGTGAGCAAACCACCCCTCTGAAGTCACAACATGCTGAGAATATTAGACCACACCAGCATGGGATGAATAAATTAAACATAAGTGAGTGAATGATAACCACAAAGAGGTAGAATCTTTCAGAACATTAAGACACATCCTTCAGAATCCATACCTGAGAGAAAGCAGAAGAAAGGGAAAAAAACTGTGGACAATAAAAAACTACTAAATTAGGAAAGAGTCACAAATACCAAAGTGTC
The DNA here is from genome assembly GCF_012460135.2 of Molothrus ater. NCBI lineage: Eukaryota > Metazoa > Chordata > Aves > Passeriformes > Icteridae > Molothrus > Molothrus ater. The sequence continues at coordinate 19,011,008 of NC_050482.2, read as the reverse complement.
ATAGGGGTTAAACATCTGGTTAAACATCTATATAATACCAATGTACAACAGAGACATGGCCACTTGGTTTGTTAGGATTTTCTTTATCTGGCTTGTTAGTCCTTTGGCTTGTCTGACAGCATCCTGTTATGTCCTTCTTGCCTCATTTGCTCATAAATAAGGAGGTAGTTATTAGTTTAATAGTTGGTATATGTTACTCACTACTGTCACTATGTGTCACAAGTTGCCCAGTGAGATTGTATTGTACAGGGTTATGGGATTCTTTCAGAATCCCTGCATCCCTGAAGATAGTCAGAAGCTGTCTGGACTTAGACCTGGGCAACTTGAAGTGACCCTACTTCAGCAGGGGGCTTGGACCAGATGACCTGTCAACCTCAACCATTTTGGGACATAATGTTAGCACAAAATTTTGCTTGGTAATACCAAAACTCTCTAGCATCACAAGTAACAGAAACTAAGCCTTCCCATATGCTACAAAATGTACAGTTGCAGGTTTCAGACTTCAGATGATTTTACTAATTATTTGCTCTATCAATGTCAGCATATATAAACAATATCATAATATTTCCTGTCATCTTCTTTAAGTTAATATAATGCTCAAGAAGATGCACCTGTGACAGTTCAAGGAACTCAAACCTTCTTTCCACATAAGGGTACATTGGAAACAGCCATGTGAGCTCCCTAAGCAAGATGGATCATTTATTCTCAGAACTTGTTTGACTCAGATTCTGAAAAGCAGAGCTTCTCCTGGGAGCATGAAAGAAATCATGGTATAAATCCTACTTCTGCCAAGGACAAGATTTGAGGCTAAAAAACATGACAGTCAGGAAATACTCATTTTTTCTGAGACACATCTGAAATATGTCTTACTTGTTAAGTGTCGTTATGATAAGATTCTGGTCACACAGGAGCTCTTTTTCGGAAAAAAACCCCTACCAATTCATATTAGAGTTGAAAACCTCTGCAGTGGCATTACCTTGATTATTTCTCTTACAGCCTAGAAGCAAAAGTCATTAAGGTCTTTTACTGACACAGTGAACCACATCTGCCTTGCAGGTCACAGTTTGAATTTCTCAGTCTGAATGTAAACAAAGACCAACATGAATCCAAAATTTTCTTACCTTGTACTTCACAGTAAGATCTGAGCAATGCATTGCAGGACAGTGTTCTCCTTCTTTTCATGAATAAATATGTTCTTCTGCTGTTAAAATCAATACAAGTTGGAATTAATTTCAGTTGTGCAGCACATTTCTTGGTGATGCTGTTTGCTGTGGTGGATATTTAATGAACCCTCTGCATATTTCACTTCTTCCATCTTCATCTGATTATTCTGTCTGGCTTGGTAAAAATCTCAGCACAAACTATTTCTGGGAATCACAGATAACTTTGAATGCTAAAGCTTCTCTCTCTGTTTTTAAGAATTAAACCTTTTGTTGTATTGTATTTTTTTTTTTTTTTTTTTTTTTGCTTATTAAGAAGAATCAACCCCAAAAGTTGTGGGAACTCTTGCAGAACATTCCATGGGCTTTTGTGCAGTAAGAACAGATGTGTCAATAATGACTATCTCTCACATTAAACCCATTGGCTTCACCCACATCTATTGCCCCCCCCCTTGTCTATAATTAATAAAAAAATGACAAAATCCATGGATATTATTATTGTTTTTTACTTAAATTCTGGTTCTTCAAGCACTGAAAATAATAGCAAAATTCCCCCAATTAGAGTCAGTGGAGGATTTACACTAGCACTGCAGTAGCAGAAAGGGCTTTGGTTCATTTCAGTAATTAGTTCTTACTTAGACAGAAGATTTATAATTCCTGCAATCATGTTTTTGCAAAGAAAAAGTGTTCATATTGTTAAGGAAGAGTAAATATCACCATAGACTTAAAAGAATCCCATAACTCAAAAAAATATCCTAGCAATCATTCTACAAAGCAATAATTATGCAAAGTTCAGGGAGTTAATATCGTACAGTGTCTAATTCATTGCCAGAGTACAGAAAATTATATTTATACTCAGGTTGTGTTTTAAATACAGAAGGATCTGTTTATAATCACATCATAGACAGTCTTGAATTCAAGTCTGTTCATTAGTTCCAGCCGTGCATATGGGTAGCCAGCTTGGAAAAAATAATTGTCATCTACAGATTATTTCAGACGTGTGTTTAAGTGAAGACTGTTTATACCAAATATACAGGGTCTGAATGCAAACTACAACCTGTGCTTGAGGCACTAGGCCCACTGGCAGTTTCACCATGAACATGTATAAGCTGATTATTGTGTGAATTTGGAAACAGTGGAATTAGGTATGTTGCTGTGCTACTCCTGGATGGAGCTACTAGACAGAAGCTCTCATAGATCATCATCTACTATAAAAGTCAACAAATTCTCTTTCGACTTACCTGAAGTTCAAATTTTCTTCTTTTTTTTTTTTTTTGGGGCGGGGGTAGGGTCGTTGTGTTTGTTGTTGTTTTGGAGTGGTTGGTTGGTTGGTTGGTCAGTTTTTTGGTTGGTTTTTTTAGTTGGTTTTTTGTTTAATGTTCTCTGCAACTTACTGACTAAGGCTACGTAACCTAACTTAGCTGTCTGTAGAAGGAAAGTAAATATACAGAAACCTTTCTCTGGCACTGGAAGCAGCTGGCAGATCCTGGCCAAGAGGTCAAGAAGCTCTCCCAGCCCCCACAAGAAGATGGCTGCAGGAAAACTGCCTGCTGCCAACAGTCTGACTAGCCCATGAACATTTCTGTCCTGTGCCCAGGAATTGCTTAGGGAAATACTATTTAGCTCAAGCCAAAAACCATGCTGGGGACTGTACCAGCAAATTAATGATGTAGAAAATTTGAGTTCTAGAGCCTGGGAAAATTTCCTGAGACTGTTTCATTTACAGTGTGGCTGTAGCCTCAGACCTAGGGGCTTCCTCTAGCCTTTTGCCTCTGTGGAAAAGCCAGGTAAGTTCCTTGATATTGTGCACTTTAAGCAAACATTGAGCCATATGGCACTCCAACTAAATGTAAACATCTGCTGCAGCATCTATTGTTAAGAAACTAAGCAATGACACTTCTTTCTGTCTTTACCGAACTGCCTAAACATAGTTGCTTATGGAGTTAGTTTAAAGTGACTGGTACTTTTCTAAGTGCTTCTGGATCACTTTTCAGAAGCACCTACAACCCTCCATTATGTCTGCAGGGAGAAGGAGGTTGGTGTTCCTGCTCAGTATGTCACCCAAACTGCATGTTACTGTCTGAAATAGCAATACCACAACTGCAAGGCACTCTGCCTAGGGATGGCAAATGTTGATCAGAGTCAGCAATATTATATAAATTGATTTGGAAGACTTGAAGCCCAGCATATTGCTTATCAAAATGTGCTAGCCTCCAGTAAAAAAATCTGCCCTCCCAAAAGGTACAGCAGAGATCCTTCCCAGGGCTACTCTGGGACTAGTTTGTCCAGCCTTCTGAGAGTTGCTGACAGTACACATCCTTCCTGCAACCTGTTACTATAAGGAAGAGTTTAGTTTTCAATTACTTACAATGGTGTAAACATGAGTCACACACAGAGTCAAAATTAATGTCACTCATAGTCCTTGCTCAGTGTTACGTTCCCTGCAAAATGCCTCATGCTGCCAAATGACAAACCCATGTTCAATGCATTGCACCTGATAATGCAAGCTTTCAAACAGTTTTCCAACTAATTTTGACTGTAAATGACTACAGAAAATAAACTTTGAAATAATTACATTTTTTGCAGCCCAGACTAGTGCCTAATTATATTCCAAGGAAGTAGTAAGCTCTTCTATCACTGATGAATGGTTGGCAACATCGTTTATTTTAATGGATATATATTACTTTGAACTAAGTCTTTGCCATCTGTTCTGCTCCATAATTAGGAATGTAAAAAGAACATATTTCACAATTACATCACTAAAATGTATAATGTATGTGTCTTTCATGCATATGTATGCTCTCTGTATAATGTAATATGCATCTGTGATGGTTTTACAGTGTTTCAGAAATAAATCAGGATGGACAGAAGCTACTTAGTCATTATCTAGTAATTTTCTTGACTGTCAACTTTGTTCACAAAATTCAGGACATTATAGTAGAAAGATTCTACCGTATAAGCACTTTAAGCAAGGTAAAAGTAAATGTGTAACAAATGGGAATACATCCAATAGAATAATTTTAATTTCAGTGTGTTTAAAAAATAAACTTATCAAGATGTAACTACATTTCTGTAACCATATGTTTCCTGCTGTTTAATGGACAGCTCTAAGATTTTACTCTAATCTCTTGGGATTTATATGAATAGGAAAACTGAAATAATGACTTATGTAGCATTAGTATACCTTAATGCAAATAAGAAATCCTGGGGCAAACTTGATTCACTTATATTCCTTATAAAAGTAGTATTTTCTTACTACTCTGCCCAGAAGAATAAGAAGAAAAGGAGAGAGAGAGAGAGAGAGAGAGAGAGAGAGAGAGAGAAAGAAAGAAAAAGAAAGAAAGAAAGAAGAAAGAAAGAAAGAAAGAAAGAAAGAAAGAAAGAAAGAAAGAAAGAAAGAAAGAAAGAAAGAAAGAAAGAAAGAAAGAAAGAAAGAAAGAAAAAGATTACCAATTTTAAAATTTGAATTGTCTTTATTTATTATGACTCATTTCTCTTTTTGCTCACATGCCGATTGGTGGAGTTACTCTTCATCCTTAGCAGAGGATAATCAAACATGGATTCTGCATTCAGCAGAAGTGCCATCAGTATCTGGGAAATTCTTATGCTCAGCTGGAATTCGGAAGCTAACAGTTAATTTGTTACAAGTTTTAAGTAACAATTCATTTTAAAATAGATAGTATTAGACTGAAGTCCAACAGATTATAAGTGTTTCTGCAAAAGCTATGGAAATAATTTTTTAACCATATGCCAACTTCCTAGTGCCATCATATCCTGAGACTTATGAAGCCAAGTTAAAAGCCCTTCTTAGTCCCACAAGCCCTAAATGAGGGTAATGGCATCTTCATAGTCCTACTGTACTCATGCTTCCATAAGTACTTCCATAAAAGGATATGATGATTTTAATATCAAGTAGAATATTTCAGGTATCAAGTTTCTACCTAACACAGGCAGGACAGCAAATGAGAAATGCAACAAGTACATGCAGTTCACAGAAGAACTATGGTACTGTGATCATTCTAGGAATCTTTCACACTAAGGATAAACAGTGGAATGAGTCATGCTTTCCACTTCTGCACACTGTGTGTTAACTGTATATTGGAAAGTACCTTGTTTAGATTGTACCGGAGATTTCGGATAATTCTGTGAGGAATTCCGTCTTATTGTCGCAGCTTGCATGCCATTAGCGGAAAGCTTTGTGCCCCAAAAGAGACTCATTATGAGAATAAGCCAGTCTCTGGGAATCACAAGGCTTGAGATTGTATCATAGACTGAAGATGACAGTTTACCATACCTTTCCAGTGCCTCTGGATCAAACAAGGCCTGTGTGTGGGTAACCAGTACCGCTGTGATTATGTCTGGTCAAGTATTGCTCTAAGGAAGTCAAACTGACTGAAATACGAAGTGATAAATATCTGAAAAGAAAGCCCCTTAATTTCTGCTACAGAATGGGAAAAAAAAATAAGGAAAACAAAAAAAAAAACAACCCACAACCCATGTTTCCTGTTCAGGAAACAATTTGAAAGTGAGGAACAACTGCTGCTGCTCTGAGCAGCGTACTGGGTGTGTTGATCATTTCTGACTTCAGCAATCATTGTCAGTGTATCCAAGAGTACTATGAACAAGCTCAGGAACATGTGGACAGTTTTGTCTATTTAAAGTGGATTTAGGATGCAGAAGAATTTTCACAATTGGTAGATTACTACCCTGGAGGTTTCAGATAATTATCTGGTAGGTCATTGTTTAATCTTTTTTAAATAGTGCACCTGCAATGCATTCTACCTCTCCAGGTGCTGTGCTCTCACATTTTATAAATAGACCAGCTGACTCAGTACTACTCCTCTATATTTTCCTCATCACTGATATAAAAGCAAGTATCCCTTACAACCTGTTGCATGGCAGGGTTGAAAGAGTGATGTTTGAAAACCAACAGAACAAAGGGTGAGGTCAGGCAACATCACACACAGAATAACTGTCTGGAGGTCAAGAGATTTGGGTTCCTGTTTAGACTCTGTCATTGGATTCAAGCTGCTGGTCTCAAGGAATCCACTCACTCCTTACCTTTCGTCTCTATTTGTTGTTTTCAGATTAGGGAGTGAATTTCATCTCATTTGGCAAAGGTGACAGCTGAGAACTGGAAGGGCCCTTTCTCCACACTATGTATTGACTCATTCTGATATTAGAAATGAAGCCCCATAAGGTGGCCCCATGGGGCACCAAGACAATGACCTTCACTTTTGGTGTGTGATTTTCTATACACCACAGTCTCCTAGGATTAATTTCCTCTTTTTTACCACTGTTAAAACCAAAACATTAAATTCCTATATTTAGTGGCATTAAGAGCTGGCATGATTTTGATAAGTATTTGCCAACAACTTTAAAATAATAGCTATGGGTTTCCCAAAAGTTCAAGGCTGCTGTTTGCACCTTTCAGAAGGTTTCAGTGACAAAATAGTATCTTTGGCAAAGGAAGCAGCTCATCTTGCTGACATCTATGTATCAGGCATGGATTTGGGCAAGGGGGCTGTCAGCTTGTAAATGATGCTCAGTTGTCTCTGAAATCACCCACGCTCAAATTAGATTTTTCTAGAGTTTTTGAGGTTTTTGGCCTGCTGAACAATTAGAGTTGGCCATAGGAACAGTAATCTAACTCTTCCCAGACATAGATAAGAGCAACTTTTGTTCCAGTTACTTTTCTTGATGCCATCAAAGGTGTAGATCAGAGGCTGTATTATTTGCATCACTTTATTAAATGGTGTTCTGGCTACAGGAATTTTACACCAGGTAGACCCTACAGACTGTGTTATACTCTCATAGACTCTACTGTGAGTGTGTTACACTGATATAGCAGTAATCTTAACTGAGTGTTGCAATGGTTAATGAGTGCTGTTCACAAAGGGTTTAATACCTACTACAGCTTATCCCTTTAAACTGAGACTGAAAAAATTATCTGTTTCAATTTGCAACCATATTAAAATTTTCAAGACTGTTCTGCTTCTTTCTGTGACATTTCCTACAGAGTACTATCAAAGGACATAATTTTTAAGCAGGAAAAATATGCAGTTATTTATCAATTCATAGAAATATTGTTGCTAAGTGATTATTGTAAATCACATGCACCTCATGCACATCCCAGCAGGGGATCCTTGCAAGGTTCCAGGGCTGTTGCTGAAATACAGCACTCTAATTAAGAAAATGCTCAAGCTCTGAATATTCCAGAGGTGATTTTCTTTGTTTTCAGGCATCTTCTTACTTTACAAGAAAAATGGTGATTAAATGGGAAACATTTAACTTTAGGGTTAAGAAGAAAATCCTACTCTACTTGTTCAGAATTCTGCTCAGAATTCTCAGCCCCAGATCACTCACTGAGCTTGTTCATAATTCTGACCTCCAGATCATTTTTTCTGTTGTCAGTCAATATTTAATCTTGGAGACTGATTACAGAACACAGTAGTGAAAACTCTAATGTGAAGTGGCTAGACTTGTAAATACGACCTTTTAAAACCTTCCCATTTCTCCTTTAAAATTTGTCTAACAATACTCTTAATTTTTCTAACAACAAAAGTAATATTAAAACTCTGCTGGAAAACACAGGCGCAGACCATAAACCATCAAGCCTCATTCTTTGGTATGTGTTTGCTATACATACATAAAAGACTAATAAAACAATTAAAGAGTAGACATAAAATATTTTTATTAAGGTCTTAAACAGAAAAAATCATGTTAAATCTCATTTTAATTACTTTAGGCATAGCTCTCCAAACTGACTATCCTATCAGCTTCTGGGAGACTACTGTCTTTGGAAAAGACTTGCAAGGATAAATAAATAAAAGTCACTGAATAAATCTAAAAAACAAAAACAAAAAAAAGTCAAGCTTCTTCAGTGTCTACAACCATAGGTTTGACCAAAACTCAGGGATAATGTCTTGGAGCCGGCAAACACTCTTTTCTACTGATTCTTTTGAACAGGACAATCTTTGGCAGAGAGGTGAGACAGACATCTGGGGAAAACAATTACATTACAAAACCATTACAGCAGGATTCAACAACATCTGGTTGATCCAAGAAAGGTACAAACATGAGGAGAACAAGGTGTGCACAACTGAGATACTGTTTTGAGCAAAACTACCACTGTAGACATGGTTATTCCATTTAAAGAGAAAACTTCTGTATGCTCAGGAAGAGTAAAGTAACACTTCACTAGCCTTTAATGATTACATATGGATTACAACAGCATGTAGCATGGGGAAAGGAAATCAAAACTGACTTTGCTATACAGTTGAGTTAACTCAGAGGTTGCTAGTCCAGTCTCTGGCAAAATGACTCCAGTAATCCTGTTCAGGGTGGTTATTGCAGGGTGTCTGCTTTCCAAGTACGTGCATTGGTGCTGTGCTACAGACTCACACATATCTGCAAACAATTTCAAATATACAGGACTCTTGTCAAGACCTCTGTTCACTGTTTTGACTTATCTGAAGGTATGTGTATGTTTTACAAAAAGTCATTTATTAACAACAGGGTGATTTAAGGACAGGCTACAGTCTGAAGTTGCCCTTGCACCTGCAGATTGAAGTCCGACTCTTAATCTTAATTGATAATATTTTGATAAGTGAAGAGCATATATCAGAGTGTATGTGCATGTACATGTGGAATTTTTAGGACACGAACACAAATCTTCCTGCACAGTTAGAAGTTAAACTGTCTTATACTAGTCCAAATTCTGTCATTATTTTAAACTAAAAATCAGATTCCAGTCAGATTCCATTGTTTTTGCAAAACAATGCCATAGTAATGACATAACCTGAATGTTAAAAAATCAGTTTTAAAACCCAAGACATAAACAGGAATATTATCTGAGTTAGAGGGTATAATAATGGGGGTTTTCCAGTTTTATGTGCACTTATCTGTGTAACAAATATTACTTCTGCAGTTGAACAACTGCCAAAAACAAGTAAGAAATTTTCCTACTCTAGATAAGACCTAAATATCAATTTTCTATGTTCTCCATCAAACTGAAGAACATTTTCTCACTCACAGAATTCCAAAGACATTATGATCGTTCTTCAGTATTTTCAGGTGCTTTTTTCATCACAAAGGAAAATATCCAAAGTTATATATTGATACTTAGTAATAGCTTTGACTAGAAGCAGAGAGTACAGGAGTGCTTTGTGTTCTACAGCCTTTAAAATCTATTATCAAAAGACAATATTTGAATCACCAGTGTAGTTTTTTTGTTATATAATATTATATAAACTTATTCAAGTGACCAAGCTCATCTTAACAGTAGTTTTTTTTTTGCCACCCAGAAGACCGTCCCAGAGCACCATTCTTTTTTGAAAAAGTCTTTCTAATTCAAAGTCTAAACTGATTTATGACTTTTACCTTGGGCCATGATCATCCTTATCCCTTTTCCACCCACTAGTAATTAGCTCTTTGATACAAGAAACATTCCAGTCTCCCTTAGATCTTCTTTGGCTAGCCTACATTTAACATGATGGAGTTTTTCTTACACTAGCTCTTTATTTCTTCACTTACCCAATTGGCTTTGTTTGAGCCTTGCTGAAGGAATGACTGTAGCATGAAGTCATTCCATGAGAGACACTGAGAGGAGCAGAAATGCTATATAAATATTTTCAATCAAAGCTCATATTTCCAGGAAAACAAAGTCAATCAAGTGCAATCATATTTAAAAAAAACCAAAAAAAACCAAAACAACCCACAACAAACAAAAAATACCCCAAACAAAACAAGACAAGTTCTCGTTTTCTGGTACCCCTAAAAGTAGTTAAGCAGTTTCCATGAGGCAACTTAATTTCTGCTATTGAGAAGAATCAGCAAAAAGGAGAGGGCAGTATTTCCACTAGGTTTCATGTTCTTTCACTTTCTTTAAAAAAAAACCCACTCTTTAAAATTTCTTATTTTAGGATGACATTACAGTGATTTCTGAAGTTTTACAAACTTTTTATGTTTATCTGCCCTATTAAAAAAAAAAGTATTAACACCTTTACAAGCAAAACTTGTTAATGTAAAGGAACATTTCCTTTCAAAAGCATTGATGAAGAATACACAATTTCCCTTTCCAGTCCATTTCCCTTTGCCTTATTCTAGCTGTATAAAGGTTGAGGTGTTGGTCTAAGGTAGTTGGGTAACCAGACTGCTCCTACAGTCAGAGCAGAGATACACATCTCAGCAGGGCAGTTCAGTAGGTGTATAAAATATGTGCCCTAGGCTTTCTCTAGACTTAATGCAAAAAAGACAGACACATTCAAAGATCTGCCACAGATGAGGTGAATCTCATTTTCTTTCTTCCACCACCTCTACAAGGTATAGGAAACTGGACTGGATCATGATCTGAACAACAGTGTTCATTAGCAGTTGTTCCAAAATAGCAACCAGAGAAGCATGAATGTAACTCCAGCACAATGCAGATCATCATTTGGCCCCCGGTGTTGAGTAACTCCCATACTTTCAAAATGAAACAGTTTGCAAACCACCGAAACTGCAAGCCAAAACTTGCCAGGTTGGCTTGTCATCAGAAGAGTTGTTGTGGGAAAGTGCTTAGGGAATATAAATCTGCCAATCTATCCTTTTACCAGTAGTAAATCACATCTCTGTCGGTGGCCCTAATATTAATTCTGGTACAGTAATGCAAATTAAGAGGATATTCCTGCATGAAGAACTGAATTAAACTAAAGGCCTTCAATTTTTCTCCAGTTATATAGTGACAGATGCCTGTTTCCATTATAAATGCTTAATTCTTGTAAAGGTAATTTTCTTCATGCATAAATCCTTTTATGGCAGCATAGTAAACAGTACAGAAATGCTGCACACACAGCATAGTTTGCATATTTAGTTCATTATAATTGCCCCAAGGTCTTTTGGACAATTCTTCTCCTATATCTTGGCACTATTCAGACTGTGCTCTGTTTCTTCAACATTTGAGTTTTGCAACACTCCACATCTATTTGTTGTACACCCTAGAGTCATCTTAAAATGTGCAAAACTTTCATCAAAGTTGGCTTTGATTTCTGTTTTAAGTTCTATTTTAGATAAAGCATTACTTCCTGTTTTAAAAATTATATATATATATTTGTGCCTTGAGGGATTTTTGTAAGCATTGGTGTTAATGAATAATCTGTGTAATTAGAAAATATGTCTTAATTTTTGGCAAATTACTAAATCCCCACTCTTCCTTCTCCATTAAAAGATTAACTGTTTAGAAATGAAACATTAGAGTATTTACCAACACAATTAAACAGTGTGTAGTGATCTCAATTAGTATATTTTACAAACAGAAAATAGCTTTGACTCTTTGATTGGCCATCTAGAATTCATTAACATAATTGGCATTCACTAATAGCAAAATTAACAACACAGCAATAATCTACCAAATCTACCATAGTACTACGCCAAAAATAGGAAAAAACAATCTATTCAATTTATAAGATAAAGATATTCAAACCACAATTCACTAGACAAACTTTCCTAATTGCCAGCTATTTCTTTCAGGTCATCTTGCAGGCCATCCCAATGTCAAGTCTGAGAAAATTTCACTCCTTGCAATTCAACAAATGCAAAGTGGTTGTACAATTTACACAATAAATCAACCTGCTTTAAACATGCAGCACACAGGCATGGTATAGCAGAGATTTAAATGAGGAGGTAGTATTATAAAACTACCTCTTTAAGTCTCTGAGAGCTTTCACTCTTCCAGGTGACAATTATTTAAAAATATTATTTTCTATTCTAAAATCCTCTTAAATTTTCTGGAGTTGAAGGACCTCACTTGATGCAAGACCTTAGTGAAACCAGAAGGGTTTCTAACTCTGATTTGTGCCTTTAAAGATCCTTTGAGTGACTAAAAAGGGGAGCAGAGACAAACACAAACATAATTTTAAAAAATCCACTGTATAACTACACAATATCAGATAAATCAGATTAAATGAAGACTAAAGGAAAGAAATATAACTTGTTTAAAACTTGAGCTAGATAGACCTAGAAAAATAATAAGCTCTAGTTTCTATTGATACTGACCCAGAAGGTCCCTTTTCCATATTGTGCTCTGAGAAGAAAAATATTAAAATGAGAAAAAGAGGAGATGATAAGGACAGAAACTTCCTACACCCAGTAGTTTGCTGAGAATGTGCTGAGGTGGAAAAATTCTTCAAGCATTAACACACACAGAAAGGGACCCCTTGTTTACAGTTAAAAAAAAAAAATCTACAAAACCCCCATTCTGAAAAATACCAAAGGGAGAAGGACAAGGTAGGAGGGGGGGACAGTTCACAAACCCTGTGAAACCAAAAGTACAGTTCACAAGGTTCACAAAACCTCAAAACAACACAAGGTTTGCCCATCCCTTACCATTAGTCATCTACAAGAAATGTTCCTGCCTGACCTCTGATGAATCCGCTCCCTTGCATAGTTGGTCCTTCTGCCTCTGGATACGGTGCTCTGTGTTAGGGTGCTACACACACTGACTTTAAAGGAATCTTTGTTTTGAGAGTGAATCTACATCTAACAAAAAAAGAACAGGTGACTTTACTGAGTAGACATGGAAAAGTTTATGACTGAGGAGACAGATGAGATTCTCTGTGTGTTATATTGGAACATAGCAAAATCCTGCAATAGCAGCACCACTGAAACATGGAACTTTGCTCTCCACAAAGGTGAGAAATATTTCAGAACCAGAAAACATACTGACAGCTTTCCCAAGGAGACTGACAATTCACCTTATTTTTATCCACCCCACTCTCTTCCCTGCTATTTTGGGACTTGAGGAGATCTAGACATGCTGTAAGAGGTCCAAGCACAACAAATTTGTATGGGCTCATGACCCAGTTTCACACACAGAAGTAGTTAACAGGCTTGATTTTCCTTTTCAGCCATAATTTTAATGAATTTACCTTTGTCTACAGCTACTATTCTACACTAGAGACAAGAGAGTTGCATCACCCCTCAGGGAGTACTGGGATAGAAGGAACCAGTTTGCTTCCTGGAGCTCTACATTTGCATTGGAAACATGAGGTGTGATTTGTGACACCCTTTGCATAAAGCACTATTTCCTTCCAGCATGAGCAACCACTTCTGGTAGCCTGTCTGTGGGGGAGATGAAGGTGTGCTCACATGGACTGACAGCATATTCCTTTGAAATACTTCCAGGAGATCAAACCCGCACATTCCTAAACACAGCAGATACCATCCTGGATGCACAAAGGCCAACAACACAGTTTGGAACGGAATGAAAGGGAAAATTTATTTCCAATTAAAAAAGGAATAGCATAAGAATTTTCTCTCAACATCATTTGCTTCCAAAGGGACAGATTTTTGCAGTCAAGATACAGCACTTAAAATTTACCCTCCAAAGTCTTGCTCCTAAAGGTATTAGAAACCAACTTGACACCAGAATACAATAGTGTGAACACAGAAACTCTCTGAAGCAGCCTTGTATCCTTGCTCGGTAATAATGGGAGAGGGTGGAGTCACATAATGTTTGAACAACAAAGCAAACTATGATAAATAAATGCCTGAAAGAAAACACCCTGGCCCCACCTTTGTCTGATTCAAATGAAAAATACCAGTTTCACCCAAACCACAAAGGCACACATGCACACACACATGCATACAAACACTGCAATTCTAAGTTCCATGATTTGATGACTGAAGCATTTTGAACAGGTGAATTAATACATCATTGAAAACACTGCCCTGTTAATGAGAACTTACAATATTCACAAAAAGCATTTCTTTAATGCTTTTATTTTCTAAAGATTTTAAAATTTCAAAAATAAATTTCACATTTTGCCATCTCTATCTGTTCTTAAAACCCTATGTAAACATTTTGTATTGCTTTTACTATAGTTTGCTACAGTGCTGACTGCTTCCCTTTGATATAGTGTCTTCCTCAGTTTGTGCCTTGCCTTACTAATACTACCCTGTTCCTTTGCTCTTTCCATATCAATGAAGAGCATCTACCCTACCTCTTCATTGTATACCCTGCTTTCATTGTCTTTCCTTTCTCTCTTGCGTGCTTATGTGGAAAGGCCAAATATTTTTCTTCACAATTTTACATATTTCTTCAACTTCTCCCTCTTCTTGACTGCACATGGCCAGAAAAGTGAGAAGTATCTCCCTACTGAACGACAAGCTGCCAAGTCACAGAGTAGCTGTTGTCTTCCTGGAGCCATATAAAAATAAATCATAAGAACAGCCATAACAGGTAAAACCAAAGAGCTTTGCCTCTTATTCAATTCCCAACAGTGACGATTAGCAGGTGCCTAGGGGAGAGCATACAAACAGGGCAAGCATAGAATATATAAGTTCTGTACATTCTCACAGCCTCCAGTAATCTGTGATTCGGAGATATGATCATATCTTCTACCTCCAAAGAGGCTGAAGAAGCCTAGGGAGACGAAGAATGAAACATGACTCAGAGAATATGCTGTTAAGTGAAGCACAACTAACTTGAAAGAAGGAAAGAAAATGTATCTATAAATTAATTAAAATATTAAAAGTTGCTCTAAATAAGTCTACTTCAGGTACAGGATGCAGTCTAGCCACAGAAGATACAGCAGTCTGAACTCTGTAATGTAGCTGTGCAGAGCTAAGGCTGACACATTCAGATACACACCTAAAAGGAGTCCTTAATCCGCTTTGGTCAAAATAAGTTGCCTTAATGGATTTAAATATCAGGTCTTGATAACACTTTTGCCTGAAGTATGTTAGGGAATACTCACAGATCTACAGTCTAGCTGCATTCAGAAGAGAAGCAGTAAGTTCTTCAACTGGCATAGGCAGGCATGACGGGTGCTATCAATCCACAGCACTAGAGAGCCAGGAAGGAGAACAGATATACCCCGTGGCAGCCAACGGTACAATGGTTCCCAGTCTTCCAGCATCACACTGCCACTGGAGATTGCTACACCCACAGTTTTGCAAAATGGCATGCTGTAGCAATGGACAGTCAGTCTCCTGCTGGTAAAGAGAAAATTCTTTATGAAAGGTGTCATTAGCAGAACAGCATCAAGGCTTTCCCATGACAGCAGTCCTTTACCAATTCTTCCTCTCTAAATTGGGCAAAGTCCTTCCTGGCTTTCTTCGAGCAACATCAGCCTTCACATTGTTAAATAAATTATTTGAAATAACTTATCTGATTGTGTCAGAAGAAAGTAGAAAGAGCACATGGAAATTTCCAGCTGAAGTCCAGGATAAGATAAAGTATAACAGAAGGAAACAGTATGCACCTGGAAAGCCATAGTAGGTTATCTTGCTTCAGTTGCAATAGCTATTTGTAGAGCATACATGCAATCATAATGTCACAGACAAACCAGTACAACTCAGTATGGCTTTACTTAAGGCATTGTCAGTTGGTACAAGTATTGATCACTGATGCAGGTATTGGTGGAGAAAAAAAAAAAAGGCAAAAAAAAAAGCATAATTAAATGACACTTAGAGATTTCCCTCCCTGTCCAAACTCATATTAAGTCAAACATTTCTGCTCCCAGGCTGCTAGTCACAACTAGCACAATACTGATTGTGGTTTACCAGATACAGTTTGTCCCAGTTCCTCCACTGAGGTGACAGGCTAAAGAGGAGATTGGATTTTATCTTCAATGGTTCTTTACGACGTTTATTGCTTATTGGATTCTATCTACATAGCAGAGAACTTGGGCTTCTGCAGAATCACAAAATCTGGAAACTGAATGTTGTAGTGTTTTGGAATTTGACATTTGGACAAACAGATTTCATCCTACTAATTTATGGGATCTGAACAGGGTGTTCAGAATTGTTCTCCCACAGAAGAAGAGAACTAAAGTGGTTCCATAGTGAAGGATGGGGTACACCACCTTTCTGATTCCACAGTAAATTCATCCATATTCCTTCAACTTCCTCCAGATTTGACAATCCAGAAGGAATACTTTGTGGTGCAAATAAGCATTTGAAGCCTTGAGACAATGTCATGTGGGGCACCTTTTAGACAAGCACAAGCACCAGCTTAAAGGTGAAAGTAAAGATATATAGACAACAATGGAGGCCGAACCATGATACCTTTGGCTTAAATAATCTCTTGCTGCCACTAAACAACACTCAAAAATGTGTCTCTACTGCAGACTAAGTGAATCTAATTGCTGGCTCTTGCAGTGCCATCTTTGTCTTGTTGCTCCTGATCATCTTTGATGACTGACTTAGACAAAGTATGTTTAAGTGCAGAGTCTGGCTATTTCTTTACTAGTCTCGTTCTATAATGACAAAAGGATAAATCAGCCATGGTTCTACTGCATGCTAACATCAATGAAAGAAAGCACTAGGAATGGTGTGGGTAGATGCATGTAGGGAAGGAAAAAGAGCACCACCTTCCACAATAGCACTTAATCACGGTCCAGTCAAGAGTACTAAGGCCCATTAGAAAAATAGATATTCTTACAGGAAAACTGAGGGTCTGTGTTCAATGAGAGATCTACAGTTCTAGCAAAGGTGTTACTTGTGAAGATAGATGAAATACTAAGAGAAAGAGAGATGAAAAGGATACTATTATCCTAGAACTTCACATACTTTAAATAAACACGTTTTATGTAACTGTAGAGTGATGCTATCAAACCCTAACTTTTCTGAGTGCCTCAGCATCTACATTCAAAAGTCTCCTCTTGATTTCTCAGAGCACAAGAATTTCAAAGCAAATCCACAACAGCTTAGACATCTTAGGATGCCCTTGAAGAGCTTACTCCAGCCAACAACCAGAAGTTTGTGCACTACTGTGCCTTCACACTGTATCAATGCTCTCTGGTCTTTATCCATTCCTTATTTCTTAAAAAACTCCATGGTATCTGAAAGACAGAAAACCCTCTTTTTTATAATATAGTACCATTGGGTCAAGTCACACTTTCAGGCATCTGCAGCAGGACTATCCTGGAAGGCTTTAATGCACTATTTCTCTCTTGTTCTTCTCTTTCATATAGAAGAAAAATAAGTAAGACAACCACTTTGCCAGAGCAAATTAGTCTTACAACAAGGCCAAAAACCTTTGGTTGATGGCATCAATACCTTGCATACAAAATATTTTAGGAGAGCCTTTTATGTTCTTGAAAATGCATAATCACATCTTTGGGAAGAATAGATGTCATCACAAAAACAAGGAGGAGGCAATAGAGAACAGTTCCACACTCAGATATCTTGAGACAGAGAGATCAGAGGAGAGGAACCCTATTTGCTGATGAAGCTGTGGATGCAGCTCTTCCCCACTGGGATAAGAGCAGGCACACCAGGAACCTTTGGAATTAAAGGCAATTTAATAAGTTTACATTTGCAATTTACTGAAGTAGTATGTATAGTCTGTAGGAGACACTTGGTCCATCACAACACAATTCTCATCTTGTTGACAGTATGAAGACATAATGAAGGCATCCATAGTGAATTTTGAATACCAGATTTTTGCTGTCTTGCTTCTGTATGAAGGAAGCAGTGGGCAATATTTTGTCTTTTTCTGAACATTTAGGGGTACAGCTTAATACACAAGCATATCAGATATTTCCGTTCCTTCATAAATTATGAAAGCTGATTTGCTCCTTGGTATGACATTCATTGTTACTAACATGATTATGGCATTAAGGAAAGACTCACTACAGTGACAACTAGTCTAAGAGGAAAGTTTTTCCATTCAATTCAATGATTTTATTCCCTATTCAATTCTTGAATTGATTCCCTATTCAATTCCCGATTCAATTTCTTTGATTCCCTATCATGCTCTTAAAGCATGACATGCTAGTTTCATGTTATACAGCAGATGCAATGTGCATTATGGCAATGTTATCTGCAATGTAACTCTGAAACCAGATCAAGCAATGAATTGCATTTGTTCTTTAATCTTTACACTGATTGTTATTTCCTGTCAAAGGGCAAAGTTCAGCAATATGGATAACCATGGACCTACACAAAAAAAAAAAAACAAACCAAACCAAACCAAACCAAACCAAAACAAACCACTAAAAAATCCAACCAAACAAAAAGAACCCCAACATAAATAAAAGAAAAAAACAGCCAACCCCAAAACCAAAAGCAAGCAAAAACCCAAAAAGATATAATTTGACACATGACACAAAAAACGAAACTAAGTACAAGATATGTGACTGTACTCATTTAAATCTATTTTTCACATACATGACCCTCAAGACTGATAAATTGTTATTCTTTTAGCTCTTTGACCTGAGGTGAAAAAGGGGTAAAAAAAGGCCCCTTTGTTCCAGCAAACTTAACTATGAAATAGGAATGGTAAAAAAAACAATGGGACAGCAAAACCACAACTGCATAAATGTGTCTGCAATTGTCTTATTTAAATCTCTCTGATAGCAAAGAAAATCCTTTTTAATTCAGTGGAGAAAAACTATTTTTTGAGAAACTAGAACTGAGCCTGAAATCCTTGTGAGGTGGGAACAAATACAAAAGTGTCAATAATAATACACCAATAAATGTCAGCAGGCACAACAGTTTCTCTTGGGAATTAGAAGTGGTCAGGCAGAACTGGTACCACTAAAATTTGCTGCTCTTTACTTGCACAGAATTTAAATAAACCATAACTAGATTATATTTTTTTGTAATGCAAGACTTATTATTCTTGGGGAAGTCCTCAGCTAAAAGGATTCAGCCTTAAGATGCTTTATGTTAATAATCAGACCAACAAGTGCATCAGCCAGCTTTGTCCCAAGAGTGGCAGTGGCCTTCTTAGAGGCAAGGCACAAAACTACAGGAAGTAATAAATATTAGATCTTAATCTGGTGCCTCAAGTTTGTAAGTATTCTCAGACACGTAGTTTTTACACACCTACATATGGCCTTCAACACTCATATCATGAATTTAAATCTTCTATTTCACTGCAAAGTTCATCTTCTAGGAAATGGTATGAAAAGGAATTGTGTAGCAAGCAACACAGCATTGATTCATTCTCTTCTTTTTGACTTCAGGACAGATTTGTAATTATGGAGGTTTAGATTTAAACTTCAGAGACACTACCTTCAAACCATGTATTTCACACATTTTCAAAATGTAGGAAATTATTATTAAGTTTCTCACATTTCTTTTTTTTAAGTATCAGTAATACAGAAAACCCAATTTCCCTGCAGACAGATGGCAAAGAACAGTAATTAAATGTGGAATCAAAAAATGTAAAATATTATGTTAAGAAAACCAGGTAACAGGGGAAATTAAAACTATAGGCAGAAAAATTCTGCATTCAATAAGAATAAGTACAAGAATTGATTTTTAATAAAATTTAGGAGTAAAAGAAATCTGGGCTCCTGTGAATGTTGTTACAGAGTAGCATGAATATAAATTACATCAGAAAAGGAAGACAACAAAATTGTTAATGATGTGGGAAAAGGCAGAGGTGTTCAGTGTGTTTCTGTTTTGTATCTGGAACACAGCTAAGTGTGCTCTTGTACCATAAAATAACAGCGATATATATTTCCTTTTCCAATATTAGCTAAGGATGATGTTGAAGAGAATCAAGTAAAAATTAGCAGAAAAAAGATAAACAGGCCTGAGTTACTTTCTCCCAAAAATCATAATTCATCAGGATCCTTGAGAATTTCAACACATTTTGAAGACTCCAGATTGCCTTTTGTTGTGCCTTTCAGAATTTTTTTTGCCAATGCTTCAAATTAGAATTGTTATGGTGCAAGGGAAATTAATGGTACAACTGCAACAGGACATAAGTTAAATGGGGAATTGTTAATGTCTATTATTTAATCTTACCAAATACCACTTCTGCTTCTAGTATCATAGAATCATTTAGGTTGGAAAAGACCCTTAAGGTCATTGAGTCCAGTCATAAACTGCCAAGCACTGCTAAATCCACCATTAAACCATGTCCCTAAGTGCCATATCTACATACCTTTTAAAAACCTCCAGCAATGGTGACTCAACCACTTCTCTGGGCAGCTTCCTTTAATTTGTATTTATATACTCTAAATTTACGTGAGTGCAGTATATAAATGTGTGAATTCCTGTTGGTTGCCTCTCTGGAAGCATGATTGATATCTCACTAAAGCGTTACAGCAAGATGACTGCATTATTCCTGAAAAATTGACTCAAAGTTCATTGCTAGCCCACCTAACTAAATGCATCAGGACTTCTGAGTGAAGCAAGAATAACAAGCAAAAGACACAGAGGCTCTCCATGTGAGGAGGTAATCCAAACTCTACATAGTAACAGAGGCCATAGTTCTAAACAGAAAGTGCTAGATACCTTTGTCTCTGACCCTAAATAGAGCTGTCTGCAATGGCTTTCTCACGTATTTTAAATACAAATCCTGGACTACTTAATGTTGTCTGACTTACTATCACAGCCAAAGTCTTCAGAAGCAGAATACTGTTAGCTGCTCCTGCTATTTGTGGAAGAGAGAGAGTGGTGTGTGTTATCAGTTTCGTTCTCAAGTGTCATCCAGAAAAAATGGCCTACTCACCACTCCCTACCTTAAGAAGTACTGGATATACTTTTAGCTTTTTTACTCACTTTCTTGCAGCCAAGTCATTTAATCTTTTACAGTTTCCAGCTCCATCAACCTAGTAATTATCCATAGCTTCTACTTCAGTACCAACTAAAGGACATTCTTAGTGGCATGTTCAACACTACCAGCTCCTTCAATGCCTTTTTTCCTGCATCTTTCTTAAATGCAAATAATTTTGTTCCTTTTCACCTCATATGACTTACACATTTTACATCTTCGTATAAGTGCTCTTTTATACAACAAATACAGAGATAACCTGTACCAGGATTTAGAGTCCAGTATTCCTCCGTCACATAAGACTACCCCAATCAGGAAGGACACAGTCACAATGCTTCAATTGTGATTTAATTTAAAATTTAAATACTCAAGGCTCAAGAATAATGAACACTGCCTACCGCCACTTTACTGTTGAACATACCCAAAATAAATAAAAGTTATTAGTGGACTCCACAATGGTGTCCATGGAATCTTGTGCTCAAAACTACACACCCTTCATTTCAGAAGGTGCTACACTCAGAGTACCATTAGCCTGGTAGAAGACCTTCCTCAGAAGATACAGCTGTACATGTCTTAGTGCCAAGAGTCTAGAAAATAGATCTTTCCTTCTTTTATAAGGCCTTAAGCACTGGGGTATTTTAGTACTTTCATCACAAAACAAAGTTCCATTCACAAGCAGATGTTTGTTGTTGCCCACGGCCAAACTCTATTAGGTGCCTTTTTAGACCTATGATTCTTCTTGATGAATGTCCGCAGCAGTACTGAGAGTTGGTCAAAAGTGACTGTCAAAAAATTCAAGTAATACATGATTTTCTTCAACCAGGGTGGACTTACTGTCTTGTATGTCTCATCTTTGGCTGCCAAATTGTGTTATCCTTTCTTGTTTTTTCTGAGGACACATTTTAGATTGGCCTAAGAGACTTACCAGCTTGAAATGCAAGTGAAGTCATCCTTTCAAAAATTGCAATAGCATGGTAGCATATTTTTTGCTAGATTTTTGCATTTAGAAAACAATTTTACAAATTATAAGACACCGATTAACATAGACTATTATATTCTTTATGAAGTCCATGGAAACATGACAGAAAATGAAATATTATTATCATAAAGTTAGTACACTACTGCAGATAGACACACAGTAAGGTGTCCTTTGATCATACAGTCATGTGGTTTATGGTACATATTTTAGTTATCTATGAATAACACACTGAGCAAGGACAGTTACTACATTTTTGATTATAATACAAATACTGGAGTGCATTCAGCTGAGCCTTGATCAAAGATCATTTAAGGATACTCATTCCTTCCCTTCTTTTGTTATTATTATTTTAATAGTACATTAATGAATCAGGTACCAACTTTTTTGTATATGCTAAATGGAACCATTCTTCTCATAGACTTAATCTAACTTCAAAAAATAAAAAAGTCTAGTACTAACAACAGTAGCAGTGACTGGTGGCAGTTCTGCAGAGGACTACATGTGGGATGCACATGCAGGAGGGGAGTTTTTGCTGGTTAATAATTACATCCTTTTAGATTAGCAAAGACCAGGAACACCAGTAGGTTGTCAATCACAGAGCAGGGGCACACCCATACAAAGTAATCTGGTGGTTCCCTCCTGTATATGGTTCAAAGGACAGATTTTATTTCTGTAATTACTGTAACTCCATAATATTTTTCTTGTTACAGAATGGTTGAGAAGCTGAAGAGGTGAAAGTGGAAGTGGAAGCACACAGGTAGTGATGCTAAGATAGTAGGAAAGATCTGAATATCTCCTACTGCTGAATTTTGGCTCATCAACCATTAATTAGGAACTTATGTAGTCATTAAACTGGTTGACAACTTAAACTGTTATGCCAAAGTGCACTGACCTATTGCATTTGAAATATGAACTTATTCTATTATGTTCATATAACAACTACTATATTATTATAACAGTTCTTCATTTAACTTGCCCACCAAGTGTCCTTTCAGTCTCCTTTAAATTACTCTTCTTGTTTTTAACATTAGAATGTATCTATATATTGAGTAAAAATTAGTAGCCTAGGTCCACATTAGCATAATATTTGGTTTACAATGTTGGTATTATGTTTGAGTTTAAATTTAGTGTCGAGATTCAAGAAAGATCAAGTGGAGAGTTGACAGCTCAGTATATTGTCTCTTTTTGCAAGACTTCAGCAATTTTATTACTTATTATTAGAATTATTAATAATTCTAATTACTGAAAACCAATTAAACTTTTCTATCCATTCTCAAACATAGAAGGGCATATTTATATTGACACTGTCTGTTATAATGAATTTATTATTAACAAATTGCTGAATTATTTTACTGGGAGTACAGCCTTTTGGATCAATCCACAGATACAATGGAATGATCTAAATCTTATAAGTATAGTGGTCACAACTCAGATAAGGCTTTCGTATCTTCAAACTTCAAGGGGAAGGTAGAACACAATCCAGTTTCCTCTGTATTCTACTATTTCTATAAAACTCAAACACAGTCATAAAAACAATGAGTTTTTTTTGCTTTATCCCATACAGCAATGATGCAACAATGATACAATAAATGTCCCTCTAAATTTTTACACAACATCCTGAGATCATATGTTCCAGTGTTTCTTTAATTTTAATGGAAGGATTATGTATATACCTACTTTTGCAACTTGGTTGCAAAAAAATAACAAATAGAAGTAAACCTTGGGGCTTTTTGCTTATTACATCTTTTTTTCCCCTCTTCAATTTTATTTGGTGCACGTGGGCAAATATAAAACTCATTGTACAGTTTGTGATGTCTTACTATTTCCATTAATACATAGATTATAGGTTGAAAACCACTCATTTTGACTATCTCATTAAACAATCATTGAACACAGATCAATTTTTCACATCATTGCAGCAGTTCAAACACTACTGGCCCAAACAAAAGAATTATAGGAGCAAATACAGGACTTTATTAAGAAATGCATTGGTACACAAACTACTCTACCACTTTGGCTTACCCTATATAAAGACTCCGGAGCAGGCAGAGATGGATCATATTCCTTACTCCTTGCCTACATTCTTTATTCATTAATTTGCAGATGACAGTATCAACTCATTCTACAAGACATAAAGTTGTTTTCCACACATTGAAATTTGATACTTAATAGCCCTTCTACTATTTCTATCCTCCAATTATAACTCTGAATATACTTGCTATCACTAAAAATACAATACTCTTTTTAATCTTGTTACATTCTTGGCCTTTGTGACTTGGCAGTGAGTTCCATGGTCTAATTACAAGTTTTATATATAGAGGTAATTACAGGTTGGGTTTGGGTATTTTTTCAGTTTTGAAAGTTACCTTTTAATTCTCCTTGATGTTTCTCAGCTCATGTTAAATGAGAGAGAACACAGTCATCTGATCTATGGTACCTAGACCATTATTTTACTGTATCCCTTTTCTTGATCTTCCCTCTAAAGTGAAAAAAAGACCTAATCATTCAAAAGAGTTTTTTTTCATATCCTCAGTCATTCTCATTACCTTTCCTTGATCCCACTTTAGTTCTTCAATACACTTTTTGAAATAGGGAAAACAGCTGCTGAAGTTGTGAAATCTCTCTACTGAATACAAAGTGCCACCTGCAAAACAGTGAAAGATGAGGTCCTGAGAACTCAGTTCTGTACAGAGCTATGCTTTTTGAATCATAAATACTAATATTCTGGCGACTTTCCAGTCTGACTTCACTTGACACAATGTCAGGGTATCTCATGCAAGTTGTCTATCAAATCTGTAAGTTCTTTATACACACAAACATATCTTCTTCCATTATTTTAAACTCAGCTTCAATACCAGGTCTTCAGTTATGGGAAAACTACATCCACAGTGAGGCTCTGTAACCCACCTGTCCTTTACTTCTAGAGTTTGTTGTTTTCTCAGTTCTCAGCCTGGGAAACTCTTCGTGTGTGAGATTTAAAGAGCTAACAAATACCGGGTGGGGAAAAAAGAAATAAAGTGCAGATACTTCTAGACTGTTATAGAAAGAGGTCAAGTAAACAAAGTAGATTGAGCTGGTAGAGCTTCATGTTTTAAGATACCAGTTCTAACCATTTGGATACCATTCTAACCTCTTTGGAAGCTGTTTCAGTTTTCAGCCTTCTTTAACAGTCCCTCAATACTGGTCTCACTAATGCTTATGGTAGGAGTCAACCTTGACTGAATACACTCAGGATATTGATTTATAAAGGGAAAAGAATGTGCCATATGTGGAAATGTACGATGTGTTACTGAAGAAGTTGTCAATTTCTTTCTGTTGATCATGATTCCAGCAGTGCCCTGGCAGCCAGGAGGGCCAGTCATGTCCTGGGTTGCATCAGGAACTGCATCATTGACTGGGTGAGGGAGGGGATTGTCCTGCTCTGCTCCGCACTGGGACAGCCTCACCTCAAGTCCTGGGGGCAGTTTTGGGTGCCACAACATAAAAAAGACATTAAGCTATTAGAAATTGTCCAAAGGAGGGAGGTTTGGAGGAGAAGCAGCTGAGGTCACTTGTTCTTTTCAGCCTGGAGAAGAGGAGACTGAAGGGAGACCTCACTGCAGTCTACAACATCCTCATGAAGGGGAGCGAAGGAGCAGCCACTGATAGCATCACTCTTATGACCCACTACAGGACTGGAGAAAACAAGGTGAAGATGAGTCAGGGAAGGTTTGGGTTGGACATGAGGAAAAGGCTTTTCACCCACAGGGTGGCTGAGCACCTAACAGGCTCCCCAGGGAAGTGGTCAAAGCACCAGCCCGAAAGAGTTCAAGAAGCATTTGAACAATGCTCTCGGGCACATGGTGTGAGTCTTTGGGTGCTCTGCACAGGGCCAGGTGATGATCCTTCCAACTCAGCATATTCTACAATTCTATGATTCTCTAATCATTCATAATTTCAACAACATGTTCTTAAATGCAAAGAAATAAAGACCAATGTCTTGTGGTTTCACAAGACATTGGTCAAACGAAAAGCACAGGAATTGCTGAAAGAAGTGGCCTAACAACTGATCTGTAAGACCTGGCAGAGTCATTCATATTTCTTATACATCCTAATTTGCAAGTAAACAGGGAAATATAGCAGATGCCTTCCTTAGCAGCACAGGGTATATATGACTGAGCTCAACAACAAAAAACAAGCATATGGGAGGTAGAAGTGGGGACACAATGAGTAGGAGGAGCACAGGAGCATTTCCTGGGCATGCAGGGATGGAATTAGAGGGGCAATGCTTACATGCAGTTAAAATTGATGAAGGATCATCAGGGTAAGGACACTTTTGCAGCAAGACAAGGGACTAAGTAAAATCTAGGCCAGCTGCTAAATACAGCAGGTGACTTTGGGACACAGCACACGGGTATTTGTTTTATCTGTTTCTACTGGCATGGTCTGCTCTCAGGGATCCCAGAATTTCATGTTAAGTAGCAAGGATCAAGTCAGGGTCTAATTAAACAAGATAAAAATGTCATACACGTCCATGGGATTGGACAGGATATATCTGAGAGTACTAAGAGTGACAGCAAAAGTCATTGGAAGGGCACTCAGTCCCTTGTGAAAGGTCACAGTGATCAGAGGAGGTTTCTAACAACTGGAAAAATATTACATCTGTCTTAGGAGATTGCAAAAGGAGGATCTGGGTGGTGAAAAGATGATCAACCAACCTTCTCTCAGTTGCTGGGGCAATTACAGAGCAAGTACTCATAGGAATCATTACCACAACAACAAAAATGTTATTGAGAACAGCCATCTCAAATTTCCCAAGGACAAACTGTGTTTAGTCACTCTGATTGTCTTCTACAACCTCATTACAGGCTTTCCTGGGTGAGATTAGAGTAGGTGTTGCTCCCCTTGCCTGTGAGCTTTGATAGTTTTTCAGCATCTGCAGCCAGATTGGGAAGATATAGGTATGCTACAAGGTGCATTAAAAACTGGCCAGGTCATGGGCCCTAAAAGCTTGCTTATAACTGTTTCAAGTCCAATTAGCAGGTGACTCCAAGGGATATTTCCTAGGATCAATAAAATGGCTGATATTATTTAACTTTTTCATCCGTGACCTTTGGAAAGACAAGGTGACACCAAATCAAGGGGGGCTGTTGATATACTGGAGTACAGCTACTATTCAAACTAGCTGAATAAATGTATAACACATACATCTGTATTGGACTTCCAAAAACGAGAATGCCAGGATCCCACATCTGGGACAGGATACAGTCAGGGAGAGTGCAGGCTGGAACTAACGGTTCCACAGGAGAAGACCCAGCGGACCACAAACCAACAAAGTCAGCAGTGTGTGCCTGCAGTAATGAACACTGACCACATCTTGGAGTGCCACAGCCTGCAGGTCAAGGGACATGATTACTGCCCTCTCTTCAGCACAGATGAAGCCACATCTACAGCACAGTGTTCAGTTTGTTCTCTTGCCAAATGAAAGAGAGACTGAGGAGAATCAAGCTAAGAGTCATTAAGGGAGCTAGGAGCTCTGACATATAAGGAGGTCGAGTGACCTAGAAATACCAATATTCTTGTAAGTTTAATGGACATTTACTGCCAGAGCATTCTTAGCAGTATTTCTTATGGTCACATTATGAGAACAGATGCATTTTTTTAGTCCTATCCAACACTACAATGGCTATAAGTACATATTAGAGGCCATTAATGTCACTGGTGCAGTACCTGATGATGTGCCACAGCAAATTCTGAGCCGGGTTCCATACAGACATTAAAAGGTAGCCTGAAGGGAGTACTGTTCTGCAAGCAGAAAATTCCATGGATCTTCCGTATTCCTGTGCCTGACAAACTCACTCCTGCTCAGGGACTGCTGCACAGAAAAATGAATCCTAAATCAAACTGGCATCCTACTCATGAATGATTTTCCATTTATAGTTGCAAAGCCACTGTTAAAGTGGCCAAAACTAGTTTATAAAATATTTCTGCAGCTATAATTGTTTAGGACCACTGAACTGCATGTTCCAAGCCAGATCAAAAGGAGCACCACAAACCCATGAAAGGCTTATGTGTAAAGACAGGGTAAACTCCATGTCTGGGATCCATCTGTAATTCTGTCAAACCAAGAGTGCTTGTAGCTGTATACAAATTAAATGTCTGTCTGCCAAAATTAAGTGAATAAAGAACAAATACCCCCTTATCACCCTTTTTTTTTTTTACAGTAACTATCTTGTTTTCTTTAATGTTAAAATAACCTTCTTTTCACACTGATGTGAAAATACAAATCAGATTGAGAGTTACATCAATGCCAGGATTGATCCCAGAATTTTTAGATTACCATTTTGCTACAAATATATATGTGGAAAGGTATGTCATGGTTTTTTTAATAGCTGACACAGCTGAAGATGTAGCTTAAATGCAACAGGATTTTGAGGGAACTGTATTATTTCCTAAACAGGTTCAAGGCAAACGTATCACTGATTTACTATAGATTGGCCACACACAGAGATGAATTTAAGACATTCCAAATACAGTTGGAATGACAAGGCCTGATGTTTTTAGGTTTACAGACTAGTGATCCATGTATGATTTTTCATGCCTGGTCATGTAAAAAAAAAGCAGGAATTAGTAACAACTTGCAGTGTTAATACCCTAAATAATTAGCACTTACATATATTACATGTGTCAACTTTTATTAATGTGATTTGAGACAGCCAAAAGGCAGGGTCTAACACAAATGAAAAAAAAAATTTAAAAAAAGAGCTTTCTCATTGTTTTATCTATAAATCCATATCATTAGCTTTAAGGAAAAAAAAATCCATAAACATGAAACCTCCTGAATTCTTCAGCTACTCAATAAACTCAATGGCTTATTTTGGAGCCTCTGCAAATTGGTCTGCATGAGAAGTAGTAACTTTAATAGCCCAACAGATCTATCTTCAAAAAATACATTCTGGGACATGAAGGGTTGAAACCGGGCCTGCAAACTTGACCTTTACATCAGCTGGTCTAATCTAATAAAAGATATTACCTCTCCCTAGAAGTCCTTGCTTTGTTTATGGGCACGACCGCCCGGGATTACGGCAGTACTATTATCAGACAATGCCAACTGCTAGGTTCTCCCCGAGAGCCCCGGGTGGGAGGGGCTGCCCAAAACACCCTCACACCGGGGATCCCCGCGCAGCTCCGCTCCCTCCAGCTCCGCTGCTGTTCCACCTGGGCCGCGGTGGGTGACAGGGCGGCGGTGTCGCCGGCCTGGCGGTGACAGGGTGCGGAGGGGCGGCCGCCCAGCTGTCTGCAAACGGCGGGGTGCTCCCGGCCTGAGCGCCAGCCCCGGGAGCGCATCTGGGCTGGGCTCTGAGTAGCTGCTGGAGCGTTCATTAAGGATGTTGTTGCCCACCCAGCATCGCAGTCAATTTCTAAAGCAGTCGCCCACAGCTTTGCTGGACAGACACTCGGCAAGATGCCCTCGATGCTCTCGGGCTTCTCCCTCCGCCTAGGCGCCCCGAACTGTCAAGGTGACCCTTCACAAAACGCCGGAGCCGCGGCAGAGCCCGGGGCGCGGTGCCCGGCGCGGCCTCAGGGCACAGGGACCCCCGCGGGCCCGGCGGCACGGGGCGCGCCCCCATTCCTGTTGATGCAGCGCCCCCTGCGGGGCGGGCGGCGGCGGCAGCGCCGGGCAGTGGAGCAGCTCCGTGCCCTCTCGAGGCGCGGCGCCTCGGCGGGGCGGGAAGCGCTCAGCTCCTCCGAGCTGCGCCGCCAGGACTCCGGCGCCCGCCGTCGCGCCGCACCGGCCCCGCGGGGCTTCCGCACAGGGGAGGTGACTGACAGAGGCAGGCGCGGAGGGCAGGCGCCGGCATCCCCCCGCGCTGGCACGGGGCCGAACTGCGCCGAGGCGAGGGGGCAGCTGGGGAGGAGGAGGAGAAATCGCCTATGAGGGCGAGGGAGCGCGCCGCGTGCTCACTGGGGAGCACCGGCTGGCAAAATGAGCAGGGTCCGACCACCATGCCCGGGCTGCTGGAGCCCCAGGCGGGCTCCGCAGAGCCGCGGCCCACCGTGCCCCGGCAATGTTGGCGCCCCGCCCCCGCGAAGCCCCGGACGCGGCGGCTCGGAGCGACCTTCCCGCAGCCCGGGGCGGGGCGCGCCCGGCGCGCCGCGGCATTCCCGCCCTGCCGCCGCCTGGCCGCGCGCCGCATGCAAATGAGGGCTCTCCTCATTGGGCCGCACCGGGAGCCCTTTGAAAGGGCGCCCGGCGATTGGCCGCGCTGCAGCGTTAACGCACACTGGGAGAATCTCCCCCCGCCTTTTTTTTTTTTTTTTTTTTTTTTTGCCGCTAATGTGTGATGCGTTCCTCTCAGACGATGTGTAACTCTGCGCGCCGGTTACTACAGATTAAGTAGTTCCCAGCCCCCCGCCCTCCCCGTGTCCGCCCGTGCGGCGGGGCGGGATAGGGCGCTGCAGTCACGGCCGCCGCCCCGCGGGGGCTCCGGCGCAGAGGGGAGGGGGCGGCGGGGACGGCGGGGAGAGGTGTTTCCCCCCTCCCCCGCGGAGGGATATTCTCGGCGCGCTCGCCGCACTCTGCCCGCACCAAAATATTGGGAGTTAAGAGGCGGCTCGGCGGCGCCGCCGGCTCAGAAGCGCGCGGGCAGCTCGGCGGCGGTGCGGTCTGTCCTCCGCCCGCCACGGCTCCACTGCGGCGCCCAGCCCGCTCCTGCCACCGCGGCCCCCGCAGGGGCGGGCTCCACGCGCGGAGCCGAAGCCCCTGGACTTGTCTGCCTCCGCGGAGGGCTATAGTTCTGCCTGTGCCTGCCTGCGCCCCGAGCGGCTTTCGCCGGGTGGAAGAAGAAACGCGGGAGCGGCGCGTTCGCTGATTGCGTTTCTCCGGAGGACTTTGTGCGACCGACACTTGGACTACTGCCGGCGGGGACGGACCCCCAAGGACTTCGTGGGTTCCCGCTCCTGGCCGAAGAAGGAGCCGCGCAGAAGCTTTCGGCGGCCCGCCGCCCTCCGCCGGCTCCGGAGAGAGGAGAGCCGCGCCGAGCCGAGAGGACGCCGGCGGAGCTGCCGCGGCGAACTAACTCGACGTTTTCTTCCCTCCCTCGGAAGATGTTGCTTTCCAAGTTCGGCTCGCTGGCGCACATCTGCAGCCCCAGCATGGACCACTTGCCGGTGAAGATCCTCCAGCCAGGTACGAGGCTGGGGTGTCCCTGCCAGCGCCGCGCCGGAGGGGCGCGGACCGGCCCTGCGATACCGGGGCGTTGGGCTCGGCATCTCGCAACTCCCGGAGCTGCGTTTATATATTTTTACATTTTTTTAACAGAAAAAGATTTTTTTTTTTTATGAAGCCTTGGTCGGAATCAGGGCAGCGCACACAGTATGGGTCTGTCGGGCAAAGCGTTTGTGGGCTTTTTTTACATTATTTATTATTTTTATAATTATTAGTATTATTATTATTATTATTCGGGTGCAGCGCGGTTGCGGACATTAACGCGGGTTTTTCCCTCTTGTTTACGCAGTGAAAGTGGAGAAGGAGCCCTTTGATAAAGTCTACCAGGTGGGCTCCGTGCTGGGCAGCGGGGGCTTCGGCACCGTGTACGCAGGGAACAGGATCGCCGACGGGCTGCCGGTGAGGCGCGGGGCTCGCGGCCGGGGGCGGCGGGCGGGAGCGTGGCGCGGGAAGCGGCGGGCGCGGCCGGCCCGGCCCTCGGCGGCGGGGCGCAGGCTGAGCCCGCCCCGCCGCTCACGGCGCCTCCGTTCTCCGCACTCCGCAGGTCGCCGTGAAGCATGTGGTGAAGGAGCGGGTGACCGAGTGGGGCACCATTGTAAGTACCCGGGGGGGCTCCGGGGGTGCCGCGGGGCTCCGCCGCGGCGAGGCCATTGTGTGGGCGGTGGGGCCCGCCCCGCTGGCGCGGCCTCTGCGTCGGGAGGGAATTTGGCGGGGGTTCGCCGCCGCAGCGCCGCGCCCGCCCCTCGGACTGCGGCAGCGGCAGAGGGGGCCCGCCGGCCGCGCCCTCCTCCCCGCCCTGCACGCCCTCCCCGCCTCCCTCCCCTCAGCGAGGGGGTGCCCCGGGCCGCGCCACCCCCCCGCTAACCCGCGCCCCTTTTTCCGCCCAGAGCGGCATCATGGTGCCCCTGGAGATCGTCCTTCTCAAGAAGGTGGGCTCCGGCTTCAGAGGGGTCATCAAGCTGCTAGACTGGTACGAGCGGCCCGACGGGTACCTGATCATCATGGAGCGGCCCGAGCTGGTGAAGGACCTGTTCGACTTCATCACGGAGAAGGGTGCCCTGGACGAGGAGACGGCCCGCGGGTTCTTCCGGCAGGTGCTGGAGGCGGTGCGCCACTGCTACGGCTGCGGCGTGGTGCACCGGGATATCAAGGACGAGAACCTGCTGGTTGACCTCCGCACGGGCGAGCTGAAGCTCATTGATTTTGGCTCAGGGGCCCTCCTCAAGGATACAGTCTATACCGATTTCGACGGTACGTGCCTCCCACCCTTCCCGTGCCCCTCCCGGGGTGATGCCCTCCCCAGAGCTGCCGCTTAGCCCCTTTCCAGTGACCAGTCACAGCAAGCAGAGCCCCTGGTGCGGGGGTTCATATCAGGTCTATCGGTAATGGAAACCTGTGGACCCGAAGCCGCTTAGGGGTGTTCAGTTGCGTAGGAAAGAAGCGATTCCAGGCAGTGACGCAGCAGTTTATGTTTCCCTGTCTTGGAAAAAGCGGGGTTTTTTTCCTAGAGGGCGATCTGTTTACATGGAGGTTTTGCCAGTGTCGGATGTTTCCATGTGTGGATATGCAGTTTTTATATGCGGTGGCTTTTTTTAACTCGGAGTGGTACCTCCCCCGCTCCCTTTCTGCCAGTGTCCTGGAAATCCCGCATTGCAGATTTTAAAGCGATGGGGACAAATGCACTCCCTCGAAATTACTTGCTCCAGCGGCTGGGGTCGATGCTTTAGAGGTGGGAAAGCTGAGCATAAGCCAGCATGTGACCAGAGGGAGCGTTTCCCCCAGTCCTTGGAGTAGGACTGATGTAACACCGGGGTCTCGCTCCCCCCGCCCCAGCTGCCGCACTCACATCTGTTTGTTGTGAAACCCGAAGCCCTGCCGCACGTGACCCTCGCATCACGAATTCCCCGTTTTGTTTGGTATCCAAGGAGCCCTCGGACACTGGAGGGAGGAGGAGAAGGGGGGGCGAGTTGGGAAAAGCTGCCGCATAGAAGCCCCGGGGGGAGGCCTTAAAAACATAGAAATCGTAAGCGGCCCTATTTTGTTTACTGCCCTGTGGAATTGGATAAAGCAGATTAGCCCCGTGTAATGCGGGCAGACCTGAGTTTCACCTTCTTGTCGCCCTCTCCTCCTCCCTGCCAGCCCCCTTTGTCCTTTTGTGTCTATTTTTGGTGTGATGCTGCAGACGCCACGTGGTCAGTGAAAGGGAGCTTGCCTCAGTAAACAGTCAGCTGATGGGGCTGTGTTATTCCTTGCAACAAAATAGAACAACCGGATGGGCCAAGTCTGTTGATGGTGTAACCCTGCAGATGACCTGAAATTACACTGCTAATGGCTTTGGCTTGTGAAAAATTTAAAGCTGTTTAGTTTTCTGGGTTTGGTGTTGATTTTTTTGTGGGGTTTTTTTGGGGTTTGCTTTGTTTTGGTTTTTTTTTTTTTTTGGTTTGTGGGTTTTTTTGTTTTGTTTTTTTTTTTTTTGTTTTTTGAAATTCCTAAATGTCAAGTTTTTGAATTTAATTTAGCTCTGCCAGAAGGAGCTGAATAATGGGGGCAAATTTTAAACCTTTACTCTAATTGTGTTGCTGTTTTTTTTTTCTTTCAGGAACGAGAGTATACAGCCCTCCAGAGTGGATCAGATACCACAGATACCATGGGCGGTCAGCAACAGTATGGTCTCTGGGAGTTCTGTTATATGACATGGTTTGTGGAGACATCCCTTTTGAGCAAGATGAAGAAATCCTGAGGGGGCGATTATACTTCAGGAGAAGAATTTCACCTGGTAAGTTCTGCAGAAGTCAAATGGGTTTTTTTGTTTTGGGTTTTATTTTTAATGGTCTTGTACACATGAGCTTGTGTGGGTGGATTTTTGTTACTGAGGATTGTCATTTTTTTACTTTTTTAGTCTATTATGCTTTTCTTTTTTTTTATTACAGAATGTCAACAGCTGATCAAATGGTGCCTTTCACTGAGGCCTTCAGACAGACCAACACTTGAGCAGATTTTTGACCATCAATGGATGCACAAATCTGAAGTAGTGAAGTCTGAGGACTGTGACATAAGGCTACGGACCCTTGATACTGATGTATCTAGCACAAGTTCAAGTAATGAGAGTCTGTGAATTACTAAGGACCTCGCACTGGGAGGGGGAGCTTCAAGCAGAAAGACCACAGTGCTGCTGCCAATACATAGGAGGGGCTAGAAAAATGCATTCATTATTCTGTAGTTGAATCTTTGTCTGAGGGACTTGATTTTGTTTTCCCCCTTTGCTGGTTTCTGCTTTGGAATGAGAGATTTCCTTTGGAAACGCTGATGTTTGGGAGTTGCAGGCCAGTACTTAGTCAAAGACTGACCTTATTAAGAAAGCAGTGACCTCTTGAATACATGGTAAACTTTTTTGCTCTCATAGAGCCTGGACTAGATTTTATTTGCTTTTGAGTGCCTTTTTGAAAGCTGCTTCAGTGGGACTTTCTTTTTTGAGCTGTCTATGTCCAAAGAAGATCCAGTTCATTATAGGAATTTGCTCCCTTTAGACTCAGTGCTGGGGGAAGCAGCTCCTATGATGCATTGGAAAACCTGTTCGGTGATTGAATGAAGTAGTCCCATCCACTGGTGATGGAATACTTGAACACAGACATTTCACTCCTGCCCCCCTGCCCTTTACAAATCCAACCCACTTCTGCTGCTCAAAATATTTCCTATAGCCTGCACAGAAATATGAACAGGTATATCGGCTTCTTTATCAGAAACATTTATTCATGTTTCCTTTTATCATCTCTACCATTGGGCATGAGAAGCCCCTTCTCAACTCCCCCCGGCCTTTTGTCACCCTGCGAGTCTTAAAGTATGTATGGGCATGTTGAATGCACAATCAATGCAATATTCAAGGACTTCTACTTTTTTTTTTCCATACCTGTATAATGTGTTTATGTAAACTTGGTTTTTCCCGTGTACTATACAGTTATTTATTGTTTGGATTTTAGAAGACCTCCCACAGTTTTCAACTGTGGCTATTTATTTGGTTAATTTATTTGGTTAGAGTTATTCAACACTGTGCTTTCCCCTCCTTCTCCCCATGGGAATTCTAGTGGTTTGCCCATGGCACTTTTTTTTCTGCATTCCTGTCAACTTTTGGTTACAAAAAAATAAAAATAAAAAAAAATTCTGACCTTACCAGTTTTTTGTTGGAAGATGGGAAATTGTTGTACAAAGTCTAATTTAAGGGAAATAGAATGACTTTTTAAAGTTAGTCAGTATGCCTTTTGTCTGGTATTATTGTACCAGAAGTGTAAAGTAATGCTGTTTGGAAGGGTTTTAAATTATTGACATTGTACAGTCTCCGTGCATTGGCTCTGGAAGGTAAAGTGGCAGAGTCATAAACCTTAATTTATTTTAATAGCTGTGTTTCTGTGATCTGGTTGCATTTATGCAGCTTGGATTTGGATTTTTTTCTTCTGTTTAACGGTGTGAAATGTATGGAGATCATATTTTTTATACAGGTATTTCAATTAAACTTTTTGTATATAAAAAGTGTTTGTGTACTTACTTTTACCTTCATTGTTACTTGTGATGAGCTGGGAAACACACTCTCTTACCATCTCAACCCTTGTTGAGGGCCTGCAGCAGCTGAGCCAGAGTTAGGAGAAGGTCTATGCCACTGAGCAGTGACCATTTTGAAAGAATTAAGCAATCCTTCACCTGAGCTCTATTTGCTCCTCAATCACTGCGTTTGATGTTGGACTGAGGAAGGAGTACAATACAACAGCACTAATGGCCTACATAAAAGGGAATTGGCCCTGCAATTGTGGGACTTTTACCTCTGTAAACACTGAATATCAGTGTACTTGTCCTTAAGTATAACAAGGAAGGGGTTCTGTAGCTGTGGTGGTTACTGTTTTCACAGTTGATATGTTTACTTTCCATTACATTCAGTTTCCCTCTTCCCACTTACACCTTCCTTCTCGGGCTGCGTGCGGACTTCTGGTAAAGGGACAGCATTCTTGGGGATCAGGGTGATTGTTTTCCTTCAACTCCTAGATTAGCAAAGACGGGTGTGTCTGTCACTTGATAGAGTATGATACAGGGGAGCATGTGCCATTCTCACCTACAGCAAAGGACAAGAGAAATGTCCTCAGCATTTATCTTCACATCTTGGAGTCATGTCCTGCAGATTAACGATTTCATCCCCGTTTCTCTGTAGCCAGAGACTTACCTGACTTGGTCTTTTTGCGGGGGTGGTAGTGATTACAAGGTTTAACTACTGCAGAGGGATCTACGAGGTATATTTAAGGATGTGTTCAGTCATTAAAGGAGCTTTGTAGTTGTCACAGTAAAGGGCTGGGCTTAGAATCTTAGTTTCATGTTATTTCCCTTTCTGGGGATCTTTCTGCCAGCTCATCTGCTATTATTTTGGTTCCCTGTGGGTCATAGCTCACTGGCATCACATCAAGCTCCTGATGCTAACTAGTTTAGACTCAAAATGCCAATAAATAGCAGGAGGTAAATCTGAAGAAAAAAAAAAAACATTTTTAGTCTGTCCCCTTTTCCGATGACACAGAGGGAAGATGTGTAGCCTTTTCTTGGCCATAAAAAGGAAAGTCACATTAATCTAGTTGGGGAAAAAAAGCCCTAACCACACTTCTGTCCATCAATTTATTTTCTATGTTTTCTGATTTTGTTCCTTTTTTATTTTAGACTTATTTACCCAGTTTTAATGAAAATCTGTATAAATGCTAAACCTAGTCCCTGAAAAACTCAGTTCCCTATTGGAACTCTTCACAGAAATAAAAGATTGCTTAAAAAAATCACAGTGTCATATGAGAAGAACACTTAAAGTGAATATTTAGAGTTTTGCTTTGGAATGAGAAATTCCTTTTGCTTAAGAAGGGAGGATTCAGGTATGTTACAGGAGAAATGATCCCAGCACCTAGTGCACTTCTTTAGGGAAACATGTTTCTAACCACAAGAGGTCCCTGGAGAAATTCCAGTAGCTGACAGTAATTAACATCTTCCACTCCAGTGACTTCACATGTTCACAGCTGTTCAGAGGGATGGCAGCAGGGCTGTATGGGTGAGCTTCAAAGGGCTACCAGAAAAGCGATTCTAAAAACACATTTCTAAAGCTATTGTTGATTGCTGAGCCAGGGACTTGCAACGTTTCCACAAGAGCTGATGTTACTTTCCTTAGCTTCACTGAGAATCAGAGTTGAAATGCTCTGTTTTGAAACATAAAAACTAGGTTTTCACCTTTTGCTACTGAGGCAAAATGCATTAAAAGGATAAAGGTCAAAAGGACACGGGCACGAGTGCTGACTCCCCTCTGGGATTAGCTCAACATAAAAGGTGCACTTTCAGTGCTGCACAGGCAGCTTTGGTTGTGAAACTCCCCTGTACACTAATAGAAGCCATGTGGCTGAAACACCATATACTGAAAGTAATGATTTGTAAAAATAGCTTTTCATTACAGTTGAAAGTTGGAAAATTATGTGTTAATACAGTTCCATTAGCTGAGTGTTTCTGCCAAAATGAGCAAGTCAGTGACAGCTCTTGGTTTCTCCTGTGGTTCTATCTAGTATTAATACCATTAAATGTTATTTCTCTGTGATCTCCTCTTCATACTCTCTCCCCACTAGGTTGGTTTTCCACAGCAAAAAGCTTTAAAAATAAAATTCAGCAGGTCATTCAAAACACTACAGTTTAAAACAGGGCCTGTTTTAACCTTGAAAAATTGATTTAACAATACTCATACCTATGCATGTATGTATGTTACTGACTTCATAATAGATATTTAAAATAAATTCTAATACTGAAACATCTTTAACAATGTAGTGTTTTGTGTAATTCATATCCTGAGTAAAGCTCATTTCCCTGAGTGCATAAGCATACACTGTCTTCTTTTTTTTTTTCTCTCTTTTTGTTAACTGAGCTTATATTTACTGAAGCAGCTGAATATGAGCCCTTTGAAAATAACTATCTAAAGATGTTAGGAAGATTGACTAGGGTGTGTTCCTACCAACACTTATGGTTCTCAGTGGTTTAGTGACCTCTGTTGGTGAAATTAAAGTACATGTTCCAAAAATAATGATGCATAAATTGGGGAGATTTTAAAGCACTGCTGGCTGATCTTTTTAGATATGAGTGAGTATGGCCGATACTTAATTATCCCATAATGCTTGAAGGGATATTTCACTAAAAGTGAAAAATTTTAAATTACTACAAATGTGAAAATCTCAATAAAAATGGGAGAGGGGAGTATGTATTCAAAAGGTTGTCAAATCTGCATTTGATGTTACAGTGCTAACCTGCCTGGTGTGCCCCAGTCACCTACATGACTCTTGGCATGAGCGTTTACAGCCATATTAGCCCTCATTCTTCCACTTCATTTCAGCAACCATGAGAGTCACTTGTCTTCTGGCATGCAGATGGGCAATAATTCTCAGTGGTGTAACCAGACAACATAATGTTGTGGCCCTATCAGCCTCATATTAGTGGATTTTTTTTCTGTTAACAGCACTGATGCCACAATTCATAGCAGAGGTCAAGATGGCAGCATTTTAGTTTCATTGCAAAACAGTTTTTGATACTATCCCAAAATTTTCTCTGCTTGTAAATTTGCAATTATTGAGTTTCATGTGATTTAAAAATTTAATATGTTTTTACCTACAGCATTTCTTCAGGTAGCTGATTTGCCAGAGACATATTAAGCTTTGGTTATATTGCAGAACTGCTGAACAAAGTGATAAGGAGGCCACAAATCCATGCAACTAAAAATTAATTTTCATCTGTATAAGAGAAGATTCCTAATTATTTTCAGAGAAAGTTTGTCTCATACTGGTGAATTCGTGTTATCATTAAAAAATGGATCCACATAGAGATGCTAGCTCTTTGATGAAGAGAAGTGACTAGAGAACTCCAGAGCTGAGGTGTAACTCAAAGCAAAATGAGGAGCAGAAACATGCATCCATTAAATCCTTGCAGATATTTTGTTAGCTTGCAATTCCACCCCTTTTCTTCCAATAAATTTAAAAGGTGTTCAATCTTTCTCTCCTTTACTGCTCGTAATTATTATTTGTAATACAGCCTGGCACACTCAAGTTTTAAGAAACATAAGTGGTTTGCCATACTCTGATAAAATCGGCATTTTTATATCTCAGATGCTAGGATTTCCTTTTCCTTAAAATGCTCTGAAGGAAATTACTTGCCTGCGGAAACATTCTGCTTACATAATAATATAAATTCAATATAGGTCTCAGATTAGCTGTGTTTAAGCTCTAATTAATATGGTCTTAGTAAGAATGTTATCTATTATGGCTAATACTCTGCTAATTGACTACACAAACCATTATGTAAAAAGCTACTTATACTAGTCCACTAAGAGAATTAGTGAGATGCATACATTGACTTGCACTGTTTCTCAGGTAAGTCTGTGTTAAACATCAAAATTAGAATTAAGTCATAGTCAGAAAAGTGACTTGTGGATCAAAATGATTCTTTGTTTACTATTATTGACTCAGCAGGCACTTTAGGTCTCCAATTAGGAATACAGAAAGATTACAGAAAATTATACTGAAAACTGAAGTATTTTGGTATTTTGCTCTATTATGTACAGAATCCTGAAGAAAATTTTTTATTATTTTATGAATAATTGTCTGTGTAATAGCTAGATGAATTTTTTTTTGGCTGTAGGTTAGTGCTATTGAAAAACATGCTCTTTTGTAGAAATAAAAAAAAAAGTTTTGCTCAAGAAATTTACTCTGGTAATTATGAATTACCTGGTTTCAGGGTTGAAGTTTCTCTCTCCCCTTCTCTGCTTTCTTTCTTTTAGGACAGGAAAATATAAGCATCAAATATCAGTCTATTTGAATTAAAATATATAAATATGTTAACAGGCATATGTTATTAAAGATTGGAGTGATGATTCCCCATTCCCCAAAAGTATTTATTTTCCAGAAATTTCCAACCCTAATATAGTCATGCAAGGGAAAAGTCTCTTTCAAGACCATCCTAAGGAAAGATGTCCATTACCTGTAGGGAAATACTCCTGTGTTCAGACTCCATGCAAAGATTTTGGGGTGGAGAGAGAGGAGGGGAAGAGGAGGGTAGTTTGTTTGTTTGTTTATAAGGTCTAAATAATATCAAATTCCCTAAAATATAAAGCTTTACTAGCATAGAAAAATGTAAGAGATCACTGCTTTGCAGAGGGACATTTGTCTATTGTATGGGCAGATATAAATGGATAAAAAACTTAATCAACAGGAAGGCAGATTAAGTTGTGGTAAGGAAGTGTTTGATATCTGTAAGGCTAGCTGAACACCAGCATAAACAGACTGTGTAGTATAGCAAATCAATATTTTTAGAAACACACATTTTTCAGAAATCATCTAGAAGATACAGCTATTTTAAAATTACCTTGAATTTCTTCAGCCTAATGATCTTGAATTACAAAGACAGATTTCAGTCACAACATTCATCTGCTTCTTGAACCAATACAAAATTTATTGACAGGGCTGGTTTTGCTATTGGCAAAACCAAAACTTTTTAATACAGATTTGACCTAATCAATAGCAGTGGTGACAGATTTTCTCGTGATGGTGAGGCTATGGGGCTACTGACCTTTTCTCATAGCCAGTGTCAGCTAAATTATTCCTCCCAATATCCTTTCCTTTTGCTGGTGCATTGATATTAAGATCAATAAACTGATCTCTCTGATAGCAACCCAGCACAAGTGAGGGAATATGCACAACCACTTGGGTCTGGGATGTGATGGAAGAGAGATGGTAGTGCTGAAGAAAGGAAATGTGTAATAACAAAATTTTCTCTAGTCAGTCTTCTTCGAGCATACCCCCTAGTTTCTATTTGATAACTTCTGCAACAAGGGATTTGTAAAGAACATGACAAATCTTGCTATTTTTAACCTCACATGCAAATTATTTTAAGTGGCTTTTCTTCAAATCAGGTGCTGAGCATTTGTTTGTGAGGCATCAAGTACTGATGAAGTGAAAGAACTAAGGTCACTCAGAATCCTACACAGGTCAAAACTTAATTCATGACCATATTTATATATCTCAACAGTATGCCCTACTTTTTAACCAGCTTCACAGGTATATTTGTAAATGAGAAAATACATTAAACATTTCAGAATTGTTAATCAATGACAATGCTTTACAGCTATTCATGAAGAAAATATATGTTGCAGTGAGAAAAAGTAATGCAAATGAGTTGAGATATCATAATTGCATTTATTGTTTTATCTCAAGCTCTCTGATTTTCCTATTTCTCTGTCATTTTGAGTCTCCTCAGCAGGCATGAGCTCCACTGTCCTCTCTAGGATATTTTTATCAATATTCATAGTTTAATATGTAGGATTCCAATGTACTTAAAGGAAAACTTCTGCAACTGATCTCGAAAATCTCGGTTAGTCCCTATCTAAACCATAATTTTTGAGTGCATTTTAAAGATGCACTGTTCCCAGTTTAGTGCTTGTTGTGGTGATGCACTCAAGTAGCTCTAATAGCTGAGAATCACCATTTTCTCTGGCAACTCCTAGTCAAAATACTCTTGGTGGTATAGGACCCAGTTCTTCAGTTCTTCTTCCAATCATTTCAAGAGAGGTTTTGTCTGTGTGATGACTACAGAGATATCCCTTAACTTGTGACAAAAGAGTGTCTGCCCTAGAGAGAAAACAAATAAGAAAGCCCGAAGTTGTAAAGGAAACCTCTCCTGCAATGCTGAAAAGCAGTAAAAAAAGGAGAAAGAAGCCCTTCTGTCTTTCAGAAGTCATAGCTGCACCTCTCTGTAAGACAACAACTGTTATTTGGAGAGCAGGGGCAAGGTAACTTGAAAGAAAAGCAGAGCATAAAAATTATCTCAAAACCCGAGTCCTTGATGGCATTTTTCTTAATACCACAAAGAGCAGTTAGTTACTCACCCCTGAAATTAGCTCAGTTGGTTAGAGCATGCTAACACCAGTTCTTTTTCCCCATGTAACTGCCTGTTGGTGTGAAAAGGGGTTCATAACAATGTTGATCATAATTTGTAACTCTCTTCCTCTGCTGAACAGACTTTCTATGTCACCAACTAGCAGCACAATCCAACTCCTTTTATGGCCTGTGACAAACTCCTACTGATACAGGTGATGAGGGCAACATGGGCGAGTCACAGTTTCAGAACAAATAATACACACTTTCATATTCTTTACTAAGTTACATCCTTATTATTTAGTATTATTTTAAAACTAATGTCATCATGGGAAAAACTGCACTGGTGCCAGTGGTTCTTTTCACCCAGATAGTTTTCAGAATCCTTTAGAGACTTCATTCACTGATTATTAATATATATATATATATATATATATATATATATATATATGATGGCAACTTTTGTTACATCTTACTGCCATCTTATAACTTTCTTAATTCCAGAACAAAGTAATATAGTTGACAACACTGAATATTTAGCCAAGTTATTAACAGACCTTAAATTATTTACTCTTTCTGACCAATTTTTCTGTTTTCTTGTAAAATTGAATTTCTTTAATGGAAATTTCAAATGACATAAGTTCATATATATGGCTATCTCTATATATAATATTTCAAACTCCTGCGGTAGGTTTTCTCTAATGAACAGATTAGTTCAGTTGAAGTTCACTGACAACTGAGCACCACAAATGGTGGTCATCAAGGCAATATTAAAAAGTCATAAAGAACCCTGGACAAACACAAGATTATCAGAAGTGCACATTTAAGTTCTCCCAGATCTTGCAGGTGGCCAGTACAAGACTTGTGTGGCACTGGCAACAAACTGGAATGGAAGATACTTCAAGTAGCATAGTGATAAGGCATCAAATGACCTAGTGATGGTTTTCTGCAGGGGAAGATTACCATGCCCAGAGGGCATATGTTTGTTCTCTAGTACTGTACCTCTACACTCCAGCTGCTAAAATTGAATATAATTGATTGCCAATTGGCTTAGACCTGGGAAAAAAATACAAACATTTGTGTTGAAATGAAAGTATCTTGACATGTCTAGATTAACATTTGGAATGCTGTTAACTGACTCAAGTTAATGCAATCAACTCAAAGGAGCAAAACACTTCAGAACCACAGATGCCAATTAAGAGATTGTCTAATCAAACTTTCAGCAAGTACATTTTCCCAGGTAAGTTTTTGAACTAACACCTCTTTGAGAACTATGGAAAATAAAAAGTGGTTCATTTTCTCTTTTGTCACTAGTTTTATATAAATCCTGTTTGGGAACATTTGTTGGAGTACCTGTTACCCCAATTTAGCTGGAATGGTTTCACTTTTCAACTGAAACCCTGGTCTGGGTGGGTAGATCAGTACTTACCACAGCCTGATGTCTGGTTCTCATGTATATTTCCATGTAGATTTGCCCTAGAAGGTGATTTGCTTATTTAAAGAGCAACATGGGATATGAAGGGGTTATGTAAATATATGCTTTGCAACTACAGTAGTGGCCATTTTAAATGGTTAAATGTCATTTAAAAAATCACACAGTGAAGAAAAGTTGCAATGGCATCTTTATCTGAATACAGCTGCTCACTGATTACCTAAACTATGGAGCAGCTACTTGCAACAGATTTACCCTGCATTTGTATTTCAGTCTAACCATCTCAAAAACTGACTGGTGTATGTTGTACAAATTTTGACCACAGGCTGGCCTGCATATGCCACTGTAATTTATACAGTTGATTACCTTCCACTTTCTCAAGGATATTAACTGGCATGAACCTTCATTTTTTTCATTTCCAGTAATTAATTCCCTGTAGAGAGTGACTGAAAATACTAAACAAAAGCTTTTAATCAGAAATTATTAGAGTTGTCTTGTCAGCTGTCTGTTAATCACCGTGTATTTTTGTATAAGGAGTGAAAATTGTGTTAAACCTTATACTTAATTAAAACGTATTGTTTCCATAGCAGATTGGAAAGTACTGTCACCTGTTTAGACTTGCACCCTAAGATTCATTAAGGGTTGGTTTCCTGCAATATGCAGGCATTTAGAAATTCATTCTACTGGGCACTGAATGAAGGTACAAAGGGTGAGGGTTGTAGCACACGCAAGAATTCTTT
The DNA here is from genome assembly GCF_012460135.2 of Molothrus ater. NCBI lineage: Eukaryota > Metazoa > Chordata > Aves > Passeriformes > Icteridae > Molothrus > Molothrus ater. The sequence goes on along the minus strand of NC_050482.2, from coordinate 18,967,084 downwards.
TGTTGAAGGTCTTCCAAACCCCCACTGTAATGCAGACTGACAACATAGTGAAGGAATACAAATGAAATTGAATGGGATTAAAGTGAAGAATAATGAGGGAAAAAAAATTGCTTTGCAGATTTTGGGATTCATTGTGGCAGTCTGGTCTTGTGAATGACATGGGCACTAGGAATTTGTACAATCATTCCTATTTGAATCTTTATAATAAAAATAAAAAAAAAGAAGTGATTTTTTTGTAAATTTACCATTTCTGGGGAAGTGAGTGCAGTAGCTTGTTGAAGGCTAATGAGACCTGAATGCTCTGGTGTAAGATTCCTCTAAAGATTCAGAAGGAAAAATATGGGAAAATGACAATGACCACTTACTGTTTATTATTACAGTGAGGTGAAAAGATTTGTAAAATCTTGCTTGTTTTCAATGTCTTTTCAATGCATCAGCATCCTGCTACATCATCATTATGTAGGAACATGTAAGTGGTGCATATCTTATTACTGTTCTCTGGAAGAATTTAATATCAGCCCCAAGTTCTTGCCAGAGTGTGGTAGACGCTGCTCTATCCATCAAGATGACTGAACTGCAGACAGTCATTTGGCCAAAACTGGTATTAAGTGTTGGCTTGTAAGACCAATCTTATCACTGTGTCAGCTGCTTGTTGAGTTTTGTAGAATCTCACTGTTATCAAGCTTGACAAGTTTTGCTCTGTTCCTGCCTGTTCCTTGCCCCAGGGTTCATCTTTAGCTACCTGGATTTCTTATCTCTTCACTACTCTTTACCATTTTCACACCACACCCTTTGGTTTCATGGATCTCTTGACTATCTCTTGGTTACTTTTTCTCTTGCCTCCAGCCCCTAGTTCAGGGATTTGCCAACAGCTTTCATGTCGTGTATTGCTGCTGTGAAGACTTTAGAGGCATTGCCCTGGGAACATATGGTCAGATGCAGCAGTAACAAGTGCAGTACCTCACTGAGAGCCAGATGCAGACATGGGTAAAAAGCCATTAATGTCTTATATTACTCCTATTTATCATTAGCAGCTGTTGATTAAGTAAGTAATATGACTGATCTCAGGCAATAAATGCAGCTTTGCTCTGAAGCACTTGCAGTCCAGAAAGACAAACAGCAGGTAAAGTGTAAGAGGAAAGGGATGAATATATATTTTTTGAAACAATACCATCTATTTCTACTGGCCCTCTGCCTGGCCATTATTAACTCACAGAACTTTGTAGGCATCCAAGTTGGATCTTCCTGCTGTTACTGGAAAATTTTTCTTGGCTCAGGTATGGAAATAATTTCCTTTCAAACTCAACACTATGTTGTTACAATATCCATTTTGATAATCTAATGGTCAAATGTGATGATTGTCTCTTGGAGCACCTTACAGGGACACTATTGTTGTGTGATAGTGACCTTACATCTGGGAACAGCCTTGCTTAGGGCTTCCCAAATCTATCTCTTACAAGGCCATATGACAGATATGTGCAAGGCCCCGTGTCTTGTTTAAAAACTCCTTGACACAGTCATGCAACTTCTGACTCTTTGGACTGCTGTGACATGACCTTGACACTGCAAATATTCTTCTGTATTATGCAAGGGTGTCACTACAGAAGGAGGATTCTGTGAGGTCATGGCTAGAGTCTGATCCTGCCTCAGTCCCAGATGTACAAGCAGAAAACTGTTGAGTGGATTAATATGTAAGTGGCTTTTAGAGGCAACTGCCCTCTTATCTGACATTGCTAGGTGAACAGATGCTAGATGTTGCTAGATATTGCTAGGTGTTGCTGGATGGCCCCAATCTGTTCAACAACCATCTGCATTAACTTATAACATAGGATAACCTTGGACAAGAGCAGCCAATGGAACCAGCCCACCTTTGTCACATACATGGGCTTATTTTTACTTCTTTAGGCATGTACACATTACTCTATTTTTATCCCTTGACAGTAATGAGACTTAGTCATAGTTGATAGCTGATCTCATCTCCTCTTCATCAACCAAAAAAAAAAATCTAGTCAGTGATAGTTAGAATCTATCACTTCTAACAGGAAACTGTACAAGCCACAGTTGGTGGTGTCTGCTACAACAGAAGACACACCAAAGCAGAAAACATTGATAAAAGTTGGTGTGTAATGTAGGCCTTTCTTTCAAGCTACACAAGTGGACTTCCCTGGCAGAATGGAGCTGCTGGAGGAGATCTTTCACTGCCTGACTTTATGTTTCCAGCTTCATTTCATTAGCACTCTAGTATCACAAGTAGCAAAATCTCATCTACCACATGCACGGGTGCCTATGAAGCCTACATGTTCCTGTTGGAACAAAGGGTTTAAGAGTCATTCAAATATCTTGTAAAAACTATTACTGCTGATGAATATGAATTCTGTGGGGTTTTTGCCTATATCTGCCCTTGTTAAAATGAAAATCAAACCATACCATATTGTCAGGTTTCCCCTCCATCTCCTTACCCATTGCTATTTTCACTCTTACCAGTATGTCTTCATTTAGCCAGCAGTTATCTTGCTAAGCTGGAGAGAAAGAAAGAGATCTCAGGTCTTGATTATCTTGACTTTAGAAATTAATGTTGCCATCGAGTGAAGTGTTAACATAAAGAAAGCAAACTTGACTTTCAGAAAAATCAGTGAGCTGGAGGCAAGTATTTACATCCCTTTGGACTGAAATGAGACAAGTTCAGGGAATGTAGGAATAACTATTTATTGTATTCAACAGGAGCACATCAGAGCAAGAGTCTTCCCAGATGTGCTTTGGATCACCTCTAAAGGGCTTGGGAAGGCCTATGAAATGGCAATTAGAAAGCTCCCAAGTGGGTAGAAGCAGAAGCAAGCTAAAAGGTAGATAGATATCTGCCTTCACTCTCTTAACTGCATGAGCTGTTGGGGCTGGGGCAGACCTAAAGTCTGATTAGAACCTTTCTGCTCTGTGACATTTCAAAAGAAAGATTATATCTGCCTCTGCTCCCCAAAGAAAGGAAAGAATGACCAACAGCAGAAAAGCTCAGAAGGTGAGTGGCAACCAAATGATCTCATGTCGTTGGTGACAATAGTGGATACAGGGTGAGGAACATTGATGTGGACACAGTGCAGAAGAATGATGCCTTGAAAAAGTCCATTCATCATGGGTTTAAGGATCAGTACTGCAAAGATTTTAAGCTCTAATAGCACATAATATCACTATCTAAAGTTCTGTCTAGACTTGGGAGACCAAGCACAGATTGTCCTAGATTAGACAGGTTTCAGGGAGATTAGATAAAGTCCTTCGATTTTTTTTTCTTTTACTTGTGATATTAACGAAATAGGGTTCTTAGGGATATCATTAAATCAGTTAGCTCCCACTCAGGTGCAAATGTGAAGACATACAGAAATAAAGTACTTTATCCTTAACAACATCAATAAACTGTAATTTTCCTCAAAAGGATTCACTTTTCAGTGAGGTAAATGATTTTGTTAACACAGATTTCATTTACATCGCTGGATCTTGAGCCTTTCCAGACAGTTAAGATAAGCAAGGCTCCAACAGGTGAAAATGAGAGGGAGGAGGTTCCAGTAACTCAATCTTCTCTCCAGCACCTTGGGGACTCATACAATTTTTAGGCAACTAAAATACTTTTGTACTACTGCAAAGCATGTAGGCAGTCTGGAAGAAATCAACACTTCAAGAGAACTTCTTCAGTAGGTGTTAAATGCTCCCATCCTCTCGTCAGGAGATTTTCATTAATGAAAACACCTCGGGGGATGAGTACAGGAAGAAAACAATGCAGTGCTGAGGGGTGTAAATGGCTTCATTCTCTTTGGTGGGTCCTCATCCTCCCTGCCTGGGGTTGCTTGCTTACAGTCCGTGATCCTGTCAGTTGTGAGCAGCTGACACAGCGAGGCTTTGGGGTTGTTTACATCGTATAGTTATGTCATAGCGATCAGTAAGATGGTAACAGAGAGAAGGGCTCAGGCAGTTTTAGTGTACCAGAGACCCTAGATCCTGCTGCCCCTGCTCCTTGAGAACACCCAAGGCTCAGTGGAAATGTTCAGCCCTCCCTTTTCCTCCTCTCTTCCTTCCCCACATGCATCGTTGCCTGAAGAGAGAAGGACCACTAAACTGAGATCAGACAGGGAGAAGGGAGAGAACTTTGGATGCCTGCAGTGGCAAGAGGATCCATCAGATCTTCTTTCCTGTAAAAGAAAGGTATGCAAAGACTCCCAGTTTCCTTGGGAAAGTATGTAGAGAATCCATGAGACAGCTGGAGAGGCAAGGACCTTTATTGCCTTTGTTTTCATGAAGACAGATATTTCACACACACAGACAGACACACAGACACACACTTCATTCCTAGCATGCATTGGCTTTGACAGTGTGTCCCAGATTTCCCTTTTTCCATGACATCCTCACCTTGTCCTGTCTCGCGCTTTTGCCTCCTGAACTCCTCTTCCTGCTTAGGAAAATATGGGACAACTCTACCCAAATGCCCTTTCTGTCTCAGTGTCTGCCCCAACAAACAAAACCACATAAAATTCCTTTTTAATTTTCCAAATTAGTTTGAGTACTATTTGAGCTGTATTTCTGACTGGGTTTAAACAGTTAACAAGCATTTATGGTGCTTGTCAAAATGCATATTGCTAGCAATGGAGTGAGTGATTTTAACAATCAATGCAATTTTAGGAAGCAATCTCCTTTGTCCTCTTCTTAATACTGTTACACTTTTTACTTCTGCTGCCTTTACTTAGTAAAAGTTATTGTAGAAACCTGGACAAGAAAGATGTTATCTCTTTCTGACTCTCAGCCAATAGAAACCTTCTCTGTATTATTGGGAAAAAAAAAAAAGATAGGAGATATATTCTTCCAGCCCTTTCATCTGCATTTGCAGTACGTCTCTGAATGTCAAGGTCACACATTTATTTTAGATTTTTTAGCTGTTAGCCAAATAGCAGCAGTGGAATGTGATCATTAGATACTCAAACCCAAGAAAAATGACCATATGGTTACATGTTATTAAATGTTACAAAGAAAAAAGAGAAGAAAACAAATCCCTGCATATCTGTTCAGTACTTAGAGAAATTTCATCCAAAAAATTCAATTAGTTCCTTGCACATGTCACATGGAGCACATCAGTTTCACTGCTCCAAGTCAATTCGGCTGAGACACCGCAGAGCATTTAGGAAGGAAGCATTAGGCAGGGTTTGGCGTGGCAGCAGCATCCCAGCATCCTCACACGTGCTCTGCTCAGGGAGGTGACTCCCAGCTCTCCTCAGAGCCCGAGCTGTGTCTACACAGCGACAGCGACAGTGCACAAGCTCCCAGCACTGAATGAGACTTCAATGGCTGCACCTAATCATGTTTTTGATCTACAAGAAAATTAAAAATATATGAATCCCGGAATCTTAGGTGTGTGAGAGTTTTGTTGTTTTTTTTTTTTTCCTCTGAAGAGAACTGTCACAATAAAAAACTAATTAATAATGTATTTTGCTGCTAGTGTCTTTATAAAGAATTGATTTTTCTGGCATGAATTTGGGTTTTTCTCCAAGATAAGTTGCTCTTTGAATAATTCACAATACTGTCCTGGAGCAAACTGAGATTTATACCAGAAACAACAAATAATATTTTTAAAGGTAAATTGAATCACATGCCATTATTCTTGTGTAAGGCTCTTTATTTAAAACACACCTTACTCATTTCAGCAATACGAGTTATAATTAAATCCAAACACTTTATTTATGTGTAGTATATGGTAGAGATAATTCATGCTATTTATGTATAAAATATTGTAAAATCTTAGCTATGTCTTTTGACCACCCCAGCCGGGAGCAGAGCCAGACGATGTTTAGATCATATCAAGTCTGTTAACGTGTGAATGGAACCTTCCTGGGCCATGATCACTGACTTCCCTGGAATGTCCAGGCCACTCAAGAGTGATCTGCACCTCGAAGATTGCATCTACTACCAGTGTCACCCTGTACATGTGAATACCGACTTCTCCGGAGTGCTCGGACAGCATCCAGACACCTGGAACCGGACTTTGTCTAACCCTGCACATGTATGGCCCCAGTTCTGCATGTGAAGGGACACAAGGGAACATTCCATTCAGTCATTTCTGCCTCAGGCAGAATAAACTGTATATAAGCTGCAAGAAGCAGTCGGTGTGAACCCAGGGAGAGACTCTGACCATTTGCAGGTCAGATCCAGGTTCACCCAGCGCTGATCCCGGTGTTGACACTGCCTTGGCTGTGGTGGTTTTTATTTCAGATTGAAATTCTGTTTCGCTGACAATCTAATAAATCATTGCTAAATTTTCTTATAAATTAAGCTCCCGATTTGATAATTTATAACATTATGTAACAGTAGAATTACTATAGAGAAACAAAATGCGAATCCAAACAAGACTTGTTTGAAGAAAAATTGCATTGCCCCCCCCAAAAAAATGAAGCAGTTACTTACACTTCCAACATTAGCACTTGGCAGACCTAATACTAGATCATCTTTTGTCTAGTAGGACAAGTGTTTCAGAGGAACACAAATGACCTTTCTAACAACCCCAAAACAACAATGCCTTTTTAATGTGTACATGTTAAAAAGGCATATGTATGATATAAATTTCCTCATCATTACATGTTTTCTCACTTGGCCCCATAATTTTGTGACCTAAACAGTGCCAGCCCAGACAGTCTGACCTTTAGTAAAGGTTTTACTTGAGCCCAGCTTAATTACCCTTCAGCTCAGTGAGAGAAGTTATATGGCTATAAACCACAAATGAAACATACATTTATATTATCAACTATTCCTCATAGGACATTTTTAAAGAGCCTTATAAAGCTTATTTAATTTTTTTAATGTGAGAAATATCAGTTCTTAGTTTAATTTTTCCTTATGAAATTTGTTGTCAATATGCACTGGCAAGACGTCCATGAAACCTACAAGTGGCCCACAGGTGGAAAAGAAAAGTCATACAGGAGGTAAATTCTTCTTTGAGAATAAATAGCAATATTATGATGGCATTTATCAGGCAGGAGTAAAGACAGTATTTTGTTTGCTCTGCCACCTGTCTACATTAAGGCAAAAACTTATGACTTCTATTAGCACATATTTTTCTGGATGTACATACACCAGTGGCTATCATAAAAGTAACTAAAAGGGTTTAAAATACAGAAGCCAAATGCTCTTAAAGGTGGTTTTCAAGAGATTGTTAAAAATAAGTCTGTCTTTGCTTCTTATTTAATATGTACTAAAATTACATAGGAGGATCCTTTTATTTCCATTTTAACAGGTTCAGAATAAAAAAAATAATATAACAAAATTTAAATAATTTTTTAAAAAGCACAAAAATGCAACACGCTATACTGTGTATGATATATCTACATGTTTTCATCAGAAGAGAAAGTAGAAAATGGATTTATTTACTCTTTTATTTCACATTTAGTGCTCACTATATTCTTATTAGTGCATATTCTGGCCTGAAAGAAGCACCAGGAGTGAGGTAGCTCTGTGACAGCAAAGAATTTATCCCTCCCTGGTACTTCTGCCTGAAGGGAGAAGGCAACTTTTCTGTAGCTCTGAATAATTTCCCTGGATGTCATGGTTTAAGCCCAGCCATCAGCCAAGCCCCTCACCAAGCTTGCTCACTTCCACCTGGTGAGATGGGGGAGAGAGTCAAAAAAGCAAAAATGACAAAACTCATGGATAGAGACAAAAACAGTTCAATTGGGATAGCAAAAGCCACACAAATAAAGCAAAATAAGGAATTCATTCACCACTTCCCATGGGCAGGCAGGTGTTCAGTCATCTCAGGGAAAGCAGGGCTCCATCACATGTGGCAACAACTTGGGAAGATAAATGTGATCACTCGAAACATTCCCCTCTTCCTTCTTCTTCCCCCAGCTTTATATACTGAGAATGATGCCATGTGGTTTGGAATATGCCTTGGCTCATTTGGCATCAGCTCTCCTGACTGTGTCCCTTCCCAACTTCTTGAGCCTTCCCAGCCTCCTTGCTGGTGGGATAATGTGAGAAGCAGAAAAATCTTTGACTCCATGTAAGCACTGCAACGCAGTAGCTAAAACATCTCTTTGTAATCAACAATTTCCAGCACAAATCCCAAACACAGCCCCATAACTAGCTTCTGTTGAGAAAATTAACTCTATCATAGCCAGAACCAGCCCACAGAGTAATAGGGACTCTGCAGGAAAAGAAAATTGTAATTAAAAATGTAGGAGATATATTAATTAACATTACCCTTACAGATCAATCATCTAGGAAGTATTTGTGTGTATAATACTCAAAGATAAAATATTCTGCTATTATCAGCAAGCTTACATTTCTTCAAATGTGGAAAACAGCACCTGCTTAACTCTCAGTCAAATGTAGAAAGAAATTGTTTACCCAGACTATATATTTTTGGCTCTTGTATCCAAAATAGCATACATAAACTTGCTTGTACTTGAATGCCATACCTAGACTTAAAAACTGTAATAATATTTCAGTCAGACATAGAGATTAAAGTATATCAAAATATATGTGCAAATGCTAGTTTAAGCAAAGCCTTTGTCAAAAAGAGAACCTGAGGTTTCTGACCTGATATAGCTAGTAGATAGAGCAGAAAAATTGTCAGAGTAGCAATTTTGCATTTGGGCTTAGGGAATTGCAGAATTATGCTACTTTTGGGTTTTTTTCAGTTTGCATGGACACTTTGGAAAACCAAAATTTCCAAAAATCTTTGTTTTGGACATTTAATTTATACTTGCAATAAAATAAAATTCTCCTAATGAGAGGATTGTCATTATCTCTAAAAGCGGAACTTAGTCTATTAATCACATTTAGCTTCTGTCCAAATCACTGATGTTCCCTTCAACTAACATTGTCCATGGCTATATAATACTCCTTTTCTGCCTTTTCATCATATACAGAAACAAAAGATTTAATTGCATCTATTTCTCCAAAATGTGATCAATAATTCTAAATGTAGTCTGTTACTTGGTTGAGGTTTGCTTAAAACAGCATAAGTTGTACATAATGGGACTTATTTCTATGACAGAAATTAGTACTTTGAAAAACTTGTGTCATGTATTAGGCATCATGAAAGCTCTATACTTTACAAATCACCCATGGTGTCAAAAAGCAAAAATGTTTGTAAATAAAATGCCATTTTTTTTCTTTGTTTCCCCCAATAAGCACAGAAGGAAGTATGTTTGTTTCTTTTTGGGGGAGCAGAGTAATACTTTTTCTGTATGTTCTGTATTTCCTATATTTATTACTGTTTCTATCCATTCACTTCTGAGTATACGACAAAATATTTTTTTCGCCCTGTGTTAAGGATCATGACAGGAATCTTTAATTAATAACAAGTTGCACTTGAAGCCAAAACCAGGGACACGTGATGTGAAACTCTGCATTCTTTGCAGTCCTGGGTGTCCAGTAGAAATTTAAATTCATGGCAGCAGGCTGTAATGCTGAAGCAAAAGAAACACAGTTTATTTGGGCTCTGGTCCTGCTTACTTTTGAAAAGCTCTGTATATTTTTTACAGAAAAATGCATATCTTCTTTTAGAAAGAATGAACAACAGAGTTTTCAAGGCCAAGATCCTTGGTGCCACTACAGAATGACAGATATTTCACATCAATTCCCTGTTCTACAGCTCAGGAGGAAATGAAGCAGCTTTGACACTTATATATCAAAAGCACAGAAAACCCATGTAAACACATACTCAGAGTAGAAATAAGAATGAACAGAAAATATTTTTAAAGGTGATTGATAGAGAGATGTTGGCAACTAAGTACTATGCAGCTGCTCACTCATACCTGCCTCCTCCCTGTCTCAGTGGGATGGGGAGGAGAACTGGAAAAAAAAAGGTAAAAGACATGGGTTAAGATAATAATTAATTAATTGAAATAATTTAATGATTGAAATAATTGTTATAATTATTAGTAATAATAAATACAAATAGTAGCAAAGAAAAGGGACACAGCAAAACCAGAGAGGAATAAAATCCAAGAGAAACAAGTGATGCCCAATGCAGTTGCTCACCATCTGGCTGATACCCAGCCTGGCTTGAGAAACTATTGGCCCCTCCTGGCCAACTCCCCCCAGTTTAAACACTGGGTATGACATTTTACAGTGTTGAATACACACTTTGACCAGTTTAGGTCAGCTGTCCCAGCTGTGCTCCCTCCCAGCTTCTTGTGCAGCTCCTCACTGGCAGAGCATGGGACACTGAAAAGTCCTTGACTTAGGGTCAGCACTACTCAGCAACAGCCAAAACATCAATATCACTGTGTTATCATTATTCTCATACCAAATCCAAAACACAGCAGTGTACCAGCCACTAGCAACAAAATTAACTCTATCCCAGCCAGAATAAGAACTATTCATAAGGCATGTTTCTGTCTTATGAATTTAGCCCACTGTAAAGGGAACTTTGTTGTTTTGCTGGTGTCAAAACATACACATAGCTTTGGAGAAGACAATGAAATGTGTTTTGCTGGCAGAGTCATTCACAGCATCATCAGTTCTGTGAGTGTTCTCTGTATCCTGCAAATACTGAGTCAGGAAAATGTCCCTTCGACTGTGTTTACATCCTTTTATGCTCATTTTAAAAAGATTAAAATAAAGGTATCAAGCTTTCTAAAATGGCAAATTTGAAAAAGAAAAAACAAACCAAACTTAAGCTAAAATATTTGCTGTAACATATTTATTATTTCTATTCATCTCTATACCTTAATTTTTGGTGCTTGATTATACAGATCAATCTATCACAAAAGACATTACCATGTGAGTTGTGTAAATAACCAAAAATATAGAAATTTTGAATGTTGATATTCACAAAAGAATTTTGATGAAATACGTCTGGACTATTTTTCAAGTAATTAAGAAAAAAATTAAAGTTTCTCAGTTCTCTTATGAATATTCTGAAAAAGAAAACAAAATCACTCCCAACTTTTATTTTTTCACAGAATCCCTGAATCAATTAGGTTGGAAAAGACCTCTGAAATCGTCGAGTTCTGCCTGTGACCTAACACCACCATGACAACAAACCATGGCACTGAGTGCCATCTCCAGTCCTTCCTTAAACAGCACTGGAGACAGTGACTTTACAACCTCACGGGCTGTAATGTCTAATCTTCTTTCTGTGAAGAATTTCTTCCTGATGTCCAACCTAGACGTCCCCTGGCAGCTTGAGGTTTTGTGTTCTTGTCCTGTCACTTGGTACCTGGGGCATGAGGCTGGGCCTCAGCTGGCTATCCCGTCCTTTCAGGCACTTGTAGGGTGTGATAAAGTCTCCCCCAAGGCTCCTCTTCTCCAGGCTGAAGACCCTCAGCCCCCTCAGCCACTCCTCACAGGACACAGGACATGTGCTTTGTTCCACTTCAGTCACAGATCAAAAGATTACTTTCCAGCTGACATCTCTGACTGAACACAACAACTGCTGCTGAGATTTACTCAGGTGTGGCAGATGAAAATCAGCTGTGTTAGGATCAGTCAAATGAAACAGACACTGCACTGCTACCTAGAGAGTGGATAGAAGGGTGCACACTGTCTCTTTAGATAGAATCCTACCAAAATGTGTGTCAAATAATAACAATAGAAACTTCAAAATAATTTGTACATTAAATATTTAAACATTTGCTACAGAAAGAAGCAGGGATATTTAATGTGTGTTGGAAAAAGATCTTGAATTCTGTTGAACCCATTAATTTGTGCAACTAATTGATGTTCTATGAGTGGTATTCATTATCACTGAGAATACAGCTCTATGTTACAGATGAAATGCAATTATAAGAAGTTTGCTTTTCCTGCATTTAGAAAACCTTTCCAGTCTGTGGAACTTTTCTTTTTGCAATATTGAATACTTTTGCTTTAAGCATAACATGCGGTGGTTCTCCTTTGGTTTAGTTACTTAAAAGGAAAACCCAAACCAGCAACTATAGGGTCATATGCAAAGACCTCTCCAAAAATGTGGGACCTTATATGTGTGTAAATGCAGGTTTGTTTGAACTGGACAGAGATCTCTTGACACATCTCTAATCTCTAAATGCACTAAAGCAGATTTGCTCTTCCTTCCGTGATCTCTCTGCATCTACCCTTGCCTGGCATGCCACTACACACACTGCAGGCCCGTTTAAAACCTGAAAGATTGCAAATTCTGTCCTAGCTTTAAAGTTATTCTTTTTTTACAGGATGTTTGAAATGATCTTCTTTATTATGTGAACATGAAAATAACAAATCTTATTGTATTAATATTTAGACCCGTGAGGCACATTCATAGTATGACTTTGCCTAACTTATCCAAGTTTTGTATTCTGTGGTATATGCAGTCAGTGTAGTTTCTGCTCCTAAGGATGCATGTGCAATTATGTGTGAGACAATGTGCCTCTGATTCTTGAAAGGAGAGGAATCCATTTCCTTAAAACAGGTTAAAACAAAAAGCCCACACTAACCTATTAATAATACAAAGTCCAAAAGATGCAAGGGTAAGTGGCAGCTGTCTGTCACCCTATGATTTTTGGGATGGCCATTTTTGGACACCTATAACTAACTTTTTAATAGAGTTATTTAAGCAAGAATTTATTACTTCAGTCTCAGCAGTGTATTTTGCACAAGCATTTCACATATCTGTCCAGCAGATTGCTAAGTTTCCTGTCACTGGAAGCAATGGTCTCTTTGCTCCCTTTTGCTTGTCTCTCTGGAACTGCCTGCCAAGGAAGGATTAGCATCCTGAGCTAAAGGAGATAGTGGCATTACCTCTTTCTCTTCAGGATACCACTAAGAAGGAAGGGTGAACTAGCAGCTTGCAAAATCCTTCATTGGCTACTGACTATCCCAAATCCCTTTGCTCCATCCTGTTTCCACATGGTCTTACCTATTTTCAAGGTTATGACCACTTTGAATTTAGCTCCTCTTCTGCACTCACATTTCAGTTTTCCCCTCCTCTTCCCCCATCTCCCCTTTGTGAGCAGGCTTTCTGCCACTCCGTGTCCACAGCTTGGGATCCTGCCAAGACAACTGAGACAGCAAGTCTGGAAATTGCCTATACAGCCTTGCTTTGCTAGACTGGAAAATTTTAAAAAATACTCTGGAAAGATTTATACAATGGATTGGCAGCTGATTAACAGAAAAACACACCCAGGAGCCAAAATGAATTTTGAGTACTGTAGAAGGATGCCAGCTTAACAAGGCTATTCACAGGACAGGTACAGGACAGGGACCAACTCCACCAGCTTCTGCCACCCTCTCTGGGGAAGTCTGATGACTGTGATGAGAAACAGTCAATGTCCCTGGATGTGATTTTTCATTGTAGTAAGACCTGAGGGTTAAAGAGTAAAGAAAACAGTCTCATGAGCAATATATATGTCTCTCTAGGCTTTTTCCTTCTCTGAAGTTCATGGCAGCAGTTTGGATCTCATTAGCATTTAGAGTAGGTTAGACTCATATCACCACTCTGATGTTTTTAATTGCTCAGCAGAACATTTTTTCATCCAAAGAAGATTAAAGTCATATGACAAAAATTTTCAAATCCATCTAACTTCAGGTAGGTTGTCTGTTAAATAATACTCTGCTGAGATCAAAAGAATGGACAAGTGATCCCTGGACAGCAAACACATCTATGGCAACAAAAAAAAGTGCATCATGTAATGAAGATATTTTCCACTTAGTTATTTTAATATGCACAAAGAGAGTTAAGTCCAGTGTTATTCTTAATATGTCACAAACTTTGGCAATTTTTTGTTGTTCCTTGTGAGCTCCTTGATTTTCAGCATTGAAAACAGAATATTACAAGCATTTTAATATCACCAGCAATATGTTATCAGCCATTATTCTATTTTGTGCTCCCCTGTATTCTCTAGTGCATGTTTAGTTTACTAAATTACAGTGATTCTAAGTGAATATTCTTTTGGAATAGCAGTAGGAATAATTGCTCTGATTTATATTATTCCAGTTCTGTAGTTTTCTCTTAGTATTTTCAAGCAAAAATCCATTTGAAGCACTGAATCAACAACATCTTTCTTGTTTTTCATTAGTTTTGAAAACACTGTTTTTTACTGAACTGAATGTTCATAGATTTAAAAATATATTAATAGAAGACTAAGTTAAAACACACTGAAATTTTTTGCCTACGTGTAACACATTCTGGGAGCTTTTTAAGGACCCAAAGCCTCAACAAGGTATTTAAAAGAATTACTTGAAGTTTTCAATCAGACTTTTTTTCAGCAGAAAACTGGTTTCAATAAAAGCTGTTCTTGTAAAATACTGACTAGCTTCAGCTAACTTTAAAAACTTGTTTAAAAACTGACCTCTGAAAAGTAAAACATTTTCAGGCAAAAATATAAAAACATAGACCCAAAGTAAATTGGAGAAAGTTACTGCATTAGATAAAAAATATGTTGCTCCTTATTATTCCCTGGTATGACTTGGGGTTGTCTTCCAAATGATAACTAGGCCATTCTCATGTCTTTGTATTTCATTTCTACTTTCTACTTTGGGAAACATATCATCACTTCCAATGAAAACCGCCTAAAACTAGTCAGAATAGACTCTTATTTCTGTGGGAAATATTCTATATTTTCTTACCTCCAAACCAAATAGTCTATCAGATAAAAGTCAAAACCTCATTGACACAGATAGTGTAATAAGTTACTGATAGTATTTTTCAATGAAAATATAATTAGAACTTACTTTTCCTTATACAAAAAAAAATATGTGTCTGTTGTTACTTCTCATTTTTTCTTCCTTCTCTGTAGATTTAAATGTTCCAAGCTGTATGTTATTTTGCAAGACTTGCTGTGGATAATGTCTGACACTCCCATGGCCTTGGGATGGTTGGTACAACAACTTGTGCTCCTTCTCTTATGGTAGAGGGCACAGGAAAATGCACTTTAGGAGTATGGATCATTCCATAAGGGATATGAATGTAAGATCTATATCCAGATATCTGTGCTTTTCAGGCTTGGGTAACACAGAAGAAGTAGTATTTTAAAATTTAATTTGGAGAATATGTATTTTCCTGTCTTTAAACTTCTGTTGTACTTTTTCTCATTTTAAAGGACAGAAAAGTAAATTTTTGTAAATTTCTGGAAATAATAGAATAAGTCTTTGCTTTTACTAAGAATTAATTAGATAATTTAACACAATATTAACCTTACTATGAAGCTTTATAAAAATTTTCATCTCCAAGCAGCTTTCCTGTTCAGATATATGAAAGTGCATCTAAACCAATAAAGCCTGATTCAGGAAATGATGGGCTCATTTGCATCCTGGCCAGAACATCAATCAATAGCTTTCATTTTGTTTAAAGGCCAGGGGCCAAATTAGAGTTTAAAAAGTCCTTGTAAAACCTTTGGGTAATTTTGAGATTGAACCTAATGAAAGAATAATGAATACAGGCATCCATTTCTAGCCCATCTATTTACATATGACTTCTACCTTAAGTCCTGCTGAGTGGCAATCAAAGTGAATCAGTCTGTTTCTGCAGATAGTGCTGACTGGCTAAGAATAGCTCCTGCTACCATAGCAGTCTCTTCTTTGTTATGCTTGTATCAAAAGTCTAGAAAGCCAGATATAAGGAGGAACAGCAGGTGCACTCTGTGTTTATCACTCCTAAAAAATTTACCAGAATTTCCTCTCTAAGTATTGGAATCATAGTAAATACTAGGTGTGGGAATATCACCACACAATGGCTCCTACAAGCTACAGACATGGAGAAAAATTTCCACTGGTGAATGAGAGCACGATACTCTTTGAATGATAAATTTGTATTTCCAAACAAACTGCTGAGTGTATTTGGTTACATGATTCTTTTTGCAGTCATAATCACTAGACTGACTAATCTGAAGTTTTTGATTCTGTGTAATAAATACATCTAATTAATTTCACTTTTCAATATTATTTGAGTTGCAGAAAGAACATATATTTTCACTACTGCTACTTTATTTATTTTCATGAAACACTTGATTTGCTTTCTTTTTAAGGGTGACTAAATATTCCTGATCTGAAATTTTCTTATAAGAATAGCAGCTGAAGTTTTTGTTTGTTTTTTTTTCATGTGAAAATAGTTATTTTATGTCCCACACAAAAAGAATAAATTGTCTTTTTTGTCCTCCAAATAGCATGATGTTTCTCCTACTACTTAACTAAAGCTTCATGAGAACCCACCCCTCAATTTCCTCTGAATTATTTTTTTACTGCGGAAATGTTACTTTGAGGCCCAGAAATTATGAGAACCCTTTATTTTCTAGCCTATTTTTTAAAATAGTGATGTAATATCTTAACATGATGAAAATATTTTTTAAATAACCTTTTTTACAGATGCTCCTTTTTGTTGTACCTTCAGAATTTAAACTTTACATATAAAATCAAAAAATTTTCAGAGCACACTGGTTTTTTGCCCTTTCTCCAGATAATTAGATGATGTATATTTGTTTTGTCCTGATCTTCACCGAATATCTTAGTGTATCTGAACTGTTTTCAGTCATTCCCTCTCTTTCAAGCCAGATCCAGTCATTCTTACCCTCTGTGAATCACCACTCCAGGGTCTGGGGGCTCCTACTAGTTTTGCATTGACAAGTCCTTTTATTGTTACTAGGTGCTAAGCAGAGAAGTCACTGATCTTGAAGAAGTGATTTTACAGAGTTCTGTTCATTCTACTAGAAATTAATTCTTTTAATAGACTTAGGGATTAAATGCAAAAAGAATAAAAATTCCTCCCAGGTATCTTTCGGAATGGGATTAAAGATCTTGAAACAATAAATCGAAAGATTTACTCATCCTGTATATACAGAAATGAAAAGGAATATTCTGTTGCATGTGAGTAAAAGAATGTTAATATCTTGATTTGTTCTAGAAAATTTAAGGCATTTTATACCAGGCTCAAGGAAAAGTACACTTTAATTGAGACATAATATACAGATGGAGGAAAGCTACAACAGCAATGTACCAGTCCTAAAAATACAAAAGATTAGTAAAAAAGCAGAACCACATTCAAATTCCTGATTCAACTGGAATTCTAGAGTTAAGAGCATGAGAGAAGTAACCACCACAAAAGTATTCTGCATTAAGAATTGCCACTGGCTCAAGGAGCTCTCCTCAGAGTTTTCCTCTCAAGGCTGCACAGAAGAATCAGGTCCCCAGGCAAGGGAGGACCTCCCCATCCCAAGGGGAATCTGGGAGTGGCAGGGTAAGATTGCACACGGGAACCCACACCCGGTGAGTGAAGAGGTGAAGCAGCCATGGGCAGATTTTTAGTGAGATATTCAGGAGACCAGAACCAGAAGAGGTCACTGGGAGCTGAAGCAATGAGATGCATCATTCTGTCACTTTCCTCAACAGCCCAAAAACCTATGGATTGATCCTGGCACTACAAAATTCTGTGCAGTACTGACTTGTGCAGCAAACAGGCAGCCAAGTCCCATTGGTTTCCATGGAAAAGCACCTCAGGATTTATCCTTTGCAAAGAAACTGAATTAAACATATATGAAAGAGTACAAATAAAACACAACATCTTTAGTTAAAAATGGAGAAACTCTCAGTACAGTCTTCCTTCTTATAGCTAGCTCATTGCAGCTACTCTTATTTTCTGAGGGTAGATACGGTTTCTCAGTGTGATTATATAAAATTCCTAGAGCACTTTGAGGGAGCCACAAAGTCTAAAAAAGCATATTGTATTAGGAAGTTCTGAAATCTGTGTGATCCTGGCATACAAATTATGTTTATTAAAGCACTAACCTGTTCCACTCCAAAGCTCAAAGAGACAGCTGCTTAATGTGTGAAACAAAAGACACAAAAAGGCTCCTCTCAAAAAAACACAAGTCCCTCATATGTATAAATGAAGGGTGCCCAAAATATTGCTCACAAGAAAAGTTCTGCTTCCCTGTGATCACAATTGCTTTCTCTGTGTAAGCAATTCAAAGCAATCATATGCTCAATATCTCAAGCTCTTACTTGAGACCTTGTCATCTAGCAGAGATGGCACAACACTTTCAAAAAAGGCAGACATTTGACAAGGTGATGTGCTGCAGCCTTGTCTGCTCTTTCCAACTACATTAGATTATCTAAAAGAAGATATCATCCCACCACTGTCTTCTTGCAGTTCTCATTGCCTTTTGAAACTCTGATGCGGCTCTGCTAGGATTACCTCCCTCATACATGGAACTTGTTCACTTTATCCAGGAAATGAAGTCTGGTAAATAAATACACAGACTTTTAGTGACAGGGAAGTTTTGCAATTAATTTTGAATAAGAGCAGAAATATTTTAAATCCCAATTGTCTTGAAAAGAGAGCAACAAACTAAATCAAAAGCTTTTCATGTCCTTTTACCCTTTTCTTTCAGATATTGCCGTTTACCTCCAGATATTACATCATCTACCTCCAGACAAGACATTTTTCACCTGAGTCCAATAACTGAAATAAATAAGGTTTATGAAGATGATATTCTGTGAACCATGTAAATGAATTTATCCAGACTCAGAGCTCCACAATGTAGATATAAATATCTGACCTTGTTCTCCCACAGACTTTTTTTAATCTGTGGAGAAAAAAATATTCTTCTTGCATGTTATTCATCTCATGTCAAAGTAGGCAACCAAAATAAATCAAATTTATTGGACTCTAAATTGTCATTTTTATCAGTGATATAAAGGGATGTTAGGGACACTATCTCAGATGTAGAAAGCTACAAAGTAGATATTTAAAGTTAGGTGAAATGAATCTCATCTCATCAGAAAATGAATCCTATAAAAAGTGTCTATTTAAGAGCTAGTCTTTAGAAGAGGTTGTGACACCCAATATTTTACTATCTGATTTAATTTGATGAACCAATTATAACTTTACAGACTTCTGCTGTTCCTCTTTCAATTGTCAGCTCTAAAAAGCTTTTGTATTATAATTTATTTGCTAATCCAATAAAAATTATTGCACTTTGATCCCTGTCCTCTTCTCCTCCTCTGTAACTGAAAAGCTTCTGCTCTTCATTTCTTTTAGTCCTGCTGATTATATTAGCTTTTATCTTGCAGAATTCTGAGGTTGATACATCGACATATGTGAAAAGCCATAAAAATTTAAGGTGTCAAGGAAGGAAAAAACCTTTCCTTCTGGATTTCTTAACAATTTTAAAAATGCTGCTAACTTTTCAAACTTTAGTTTAAAAACAGAAGATGTTTTTTAGAAAGTTATTAAATTATATTCCCAACTGTCCTGGTTTCAGCCTAATCAGTGGGATGGGGCACAGCCAATTTCATAATGCTACTCAATGCCACTTTACATCTTTGCCAGGGTGGGGAAAGAAGGACTTTCCCTTCTGGCAGGAGAAACAGTGGCATGGTGGGGAATAGTTGGTCGGTATCTGTCTCAGTTTTCCATGTAAATCGTTTCTTTGTCTTATACCTTTTATTATTAATATTGTTGCAGTTACAGTTAGTTTTGTTATTTCTGTTTCCAGTAAATTGTTCTTATCTCAACCCGTGATTTGCAGCTTTTGTGTCTCCAGTTCTCGACTCCATCCTCAGAGCAGGAAGGGGGAGGGCAGGTGGGGGAAACGAGCTACTGAGCAGCATCTGCTTGGGGAGAGTCTCCGTGGGGACCCTGAATTGGGAAGTACTAATCCGAAACCATGGCAACGGTACGCTCAGCAACGTGAATGTCATTTCATTTCATCCAACTAAAAGATACATTCTTACAAATGAGTTAGTTAAAGTGAATTGTGGCTCTAACTTAAGGCGATTCTACTCCTCTCTAGCTCTGCCTCTGTATTGACAGAACAGCTGCTATTGGAGCTGTAATATCTCTGCAAAAGGGTTAGCAATACCTTCTTTCACCCATTGAACAGCAATGCTTGTCCCACACCAGTTCTCTATAGCTCTGGCAATTTTACATGGAAATAAATATGGAGTGGACAGTGATGGACAGGGTCGTTTAAAGTCAGCTTTCATACTGAAGACAAAATGTAGTTTGATGGTGTTATGCTATTGCCCTGGGTTTCCCTGCAGTCAGTAAATGGAAATGTCCTCAGATGATAAATAATTTCAACTATTTTTGGCACTCATAATAGCATGAGATGAGAAGGGCATCATCCAAAGAAAGCTGTCTTTATTACTTAGGAGGAAGTCTAGACAACCCTGCTACATGTTGTAGTTTTGAAGAGCTGAATTTTAGAGAGACAATCTTATTATAAATCTTTTAGGATTAATTTGGGTATGCAGATTTAAATACCCTTGTGAACATATAAAAAAAGTAAATGTACAATAAGAGTTCATCTGGTTGAGAAAGGAATTTAGCAGTGCCTGGTGAGTCATACACATACTGCCAGAACTAGCATAGCAATTATTTATGTATTTATGTATTTTTCTTAGAAAAATGGAAATAGGTAACTGTGCTAAGAATTAGTAGATGACACTGAAGCCTTTTGGAAGATAATTGGTATTTTTAACTCTTTAATTGAACAATAAATTAACCTTGTGGGACCTATATCAAGACCAGGGCTGGAATTTTCAGATTTTTCAGAGGAAAATACAACAACTGCATAGGGAAGTACTCTGTGAGACAAACACACAGAGTCAGCTTTGCAGGCTTCTGGCCTGGGTACCAAGGCAGGAGAAGCCTGTGCCCTGCTCCCAGCAATGCATGCAAAGATTAATACTCTGAACTTCACTTAAAGAATCTGCCATGGTCAGGGGCTCCTACTGGTCAACCTAGTACATCTCTACATGTCCCTTGTGATGCTTTCAGCTCTTCATTTACTGCCCCTCCAAATGTGTTACTGTAGATTTCCAAATATTTTGTGTGTGTTTATCATAATAACTAAAACTAGCTACCCTGGATTCCCTAGAGGAGGCCAATGATATAACTGCTTTACTTAGGCTCACAACTTTCACAGGAAAGGGTAAACACTGTACATTTCTAAGGGTTCTGAATTTGCTGCCCCAGCACAAACTTCTGGAATCTGAAAAGTTCTGTTGCAGACAGCCAGAACTGCAGCTGTTAACATCTTTGTAACATCAGCTCCACTGCTTTAGCTAGTACTGATTTCATGAAATGATAGTTTCTGGTATGGCTTATGATAACTGAGTTCCAGTGTCCCTCCCAAATATTTCATCTTTTGTGGGAGATATTCTCAGGGAGAGTTTTACTTCTGTACCTTCAGAGATAGAAAATTAGACTGGTTTAATGTGTATTATCATCACTGCATTACTCCTTTGAAGATATCCTTAGTTATTTTAGAGACTGAACTCTCTCACCAAGCAAGCACGTAAAACTAGATCTTCCACCTGATGGAAACAGAAATATATTTTTGTTTTGCTGCCTCAAAAATGTCAAACTTCTACAACCAACATGTATTCATAAACAGTGACTGACTAAATATAGAGTCTGGGAACATTTGAGATATTTCTGTGTTTGTCACTGAGTTGATGGGACCAAAGCCAATTGTTGTCTGCATGGATATGCATCACAGTGACTTTAGGTGACTTCAGTAAGAGTTCAGACTAGAAACCTCACCTCTGATAGGAGTTCAGAACCTGCAGAACCAACCTGGAAACTCTTTAAATATCAGCAAAATCAGAGGCCAAGGCTTTCATAAAAATCTCACACATTTGAGTGAAAAAGTTTTAGAAAATTGAAATCCACATCTAAAGACAGAAAAAATAACACAATGGCAATTTCCCTCCAACTTTGAGACAAGACATGTTTCCAGTTTGGTTTGAGGAACCCATGGGTATTTCCATGGTTAGTGGCATGCTTGGCTCCAGCAGCCTGGATGAGAGGCAGCTCACTCTGAACTCCTGCAGTTTTTAGCAGATACTAAAGGTAAGTCATTGCCTGTTTGGGATCTCAGAAGCTGATTGAGCAGAGTGTCAGGCAGAGACCAGAGGTAACTAAGCCAGGGCTTGATTGCACAAATAAAGTCAGAGCTTTTTGCCATTAGAGAAGATGTTTAAGATTCCATAAATTTTTTTAAGATGCAATTTTGAAAGTCCATTAGTGCCCCACAAACAAAATTCTCCTTTTTTTTTCTTTTCATTACAATTATTTGTTCCTTATCTGTGAAAGTCCGTACAATTGAAAGGAAAAAAACACACCATGAAATAGTTTTATTTTCCAGAGCCAATGATGGTCCTATTACATTTACTCTGTGGTAGTTTCACATTTAGTTAACTATTTTTCAGTGAACACAGATATTTATTGCCCCTTGAAGAAAATACTGACCTCAGGTTTTCCTTGGTCAATAGCTTGTCTTACAGAGAATTTAAAGATCTCACAAAAAGTAGATTTCTGATTATTATTTACATGCACACAACTCATAGAAACCCATATTCATTAAAGTAAGAAGTTCTCTCTTATACAATAAAATATATTTGTAACAGAGTAATTTTTTACTAATTCAAGTGTTTACCCATGTTAGTTTTCTCAAATACTTGATGGTCTCCACTTACAGCTTGAGTGATTAAGGCTTGATCTCACTAGAAAAATTTGCAAGAACACTCATGAATGTTCACAGTTGCAATATTCTGATCTACAACAAAGGAAATCAGTTTAATCTCCTTTCTGATCAGTCATAATGTCAGATATGTTTTCTCTTATTAACCTCCAAAAAGTATTCTTAATCCTAGATAATTTATCATGAATTTCCAAAATTTTATTTTAATACTCTAGGTATTTGCAACTTACTATAGCAACTGTTAAAGCTGATGGATGAATAAATAAGGTCTTGCACCTGTGTGCAGGAGTGGCTATACAGCCTCCTGTGAGTGACTATGGGTCTTGACTGTATATGAGCAATAACTTTGTTTTCTCATTTTTTGTTCTTCTTATAGTTTGGGTGGATTCAGATCAGCAATAAAAAAATGTTAGTTACATATTGAGCAACTAATTGCTATGGACAATCTATTAGTCCATAACTGTAAACTCAAAACTCTTATGTTAGGACTTGAAATATATTTAAGTAATCACTGTCATTAAAAATATTGAAATTGTCTTTATCATATTTTCAGAAGATTGTTACTATTTCAACCTTTCATTGAGAAACATGAGTGACTTCCCTAGAGAGACTTCAAAGATTAAAAGAAGTTTTCAAAATGTAAACCCCAAGATAATAACTTCTAAGTGGCAGTGCTGACTGCTGCGAGCTATGAGTCTGCATATGGATACTTGAAATTATATCCTACATCAAAGAAGCTTACACGATGCATAATGGTGTTTAATGTTAGAAGGAGATCTCCTTTAGAGCCTTAGAGCTGCTGTAAAGGCACAAAAGCTCAAAGAAATTCACACATTTCAGGGAGAACAAAATGTAGAGTGATTTCTTAATGTAGAACATAAATAGCAGAGTCACATTAGCTGTTTTCTGCAGCAGGGAAGCTTTGCACTTTCTTTCTTGTAATACTGATTTTCCAAACTTGCTGAAAGGGAAAGTTAGTATTTGTACATCCTTCTTGTGAAACTGAGAAGTCCAGCCATCAGGAGTTCCAATTTCTTATTTTACTTTTGAAATACACTCTTACATTTCAAAATCAGAGCCTATCTGAAGAAACTTAGGTTGAAGTTATTCCACTGGCAACAGCTGAATTTTATTCATAGACTTGATCTAACTGTTTTTATTTTGACAGCTCATCCCATTTTTACCATCTGAAGCAGGACACATTGTTTTAAATAAAAGTAATGACGAATAAATGGAGTTAAAAGCTTCTGAGCAAAGTTCTGCCCTCAGAGAATTATTAGGTTAGTCCTCCTGAGGAACAAGGCTAAAGAAAAAAGGAAATTTGGCTGTTCCTCACAGAAACACTATTAAGATCACAATCACAAGCTCTTCTTATGAAAGAGATCAGCTTGACTAAATCTTCTGCTCTTCATTAACCTCAAACACAAAAAGGAAGCATGAAGAAATTGAAACTAGGTCAGTATATCAGGCACAAGGATAAAAGAACAGTGTAAGTATATATGGACAAAATTAGGAAAACCAAGCTGTGAAGTGTGGTACAATCAGAAAAGACCACAAGGAGGAAAAAGAAAACATCTGTAAATACATTACTAGCATGTGGAAAATCTAGTGGAGAGCTGACTCAGTAGTCAGTGGGAGGAAACTGTAGTCACAGATGTCACCAGAAGGGCAAGAACAATTTGTGTTGTTCCATTTCGTTGAGGCTGCAGCTGCAGTAAATTGGGAATGTGTAGCAGAGGTTTAATGATACTGGGGGCTCATAGCACTGTACTCAGATGAGCATGGCAGGAACAGTGCAAAACAATCCCTCTGCCTGTCAGCCCCTTCCTCTGTTCCAGGTCACTGTCCTTCAGCAGGAACAGTGGAACAAGAAAAAAGCAGCTTCAGCTGCTTCACTTAATGGTTTGTCATCTTAATGCAAATGACTCTCCACATCTACTTCACTGAAGTACTTGGGGTATGAAGGTAGAGTAAATACTGGAGTAGCCCTGAGTCCTTACATCTCAGTATTTAATTCTTTTGAAGAGACTGCAAATAGTCCTATAAACCATCTTAGATAAACAAGTTGTTTTCTGCTCTCTTTGAGAGCTCAGAGAAAGGTATGAGAACTCAAATTACTAGAAATGGTAAATATAATGCCTAGTTTAATAAATAGGGAGGCAATGGGGGAGTAGAGGAAAAGAGAGAGACAGAGCAAGAGGAGATAGAACAAGAGAAAGACAGGAACAGAGAATTATGGACCAACCAGCTCAAGTTCCTGGAAAAACACAGGGACAAATAATCAAACTGTCTGCAAGCACCTTGAAGATAACAAATGAGATGAACAATAGCCAACAGGGATTTGTCAAGTACAAATTGTGTCAAATCAATCTAATTTTCTTCTATGAGAAAGGAACAGATTTTATAGAGAGAAGGAAAGCAGAAGATGTAATATATCTTGACTCTAATGTAGCTTTTGATTCTCATGCAGCATTCTCATTAACAAGTTAGGGAAATCAGGTCTGGAGGCAAATTCTAAAGACTGGTGCCAAAAAAAAGAAAAATAGAAAACCACAACTTTAGTTGACATTAATCAGCAGTCTAAGAGGAAAATACACATATTGAACTGGGATCTTTGGAAGGGTCTCCCTCATCCAGAAATGTTTGTTATCTCCAATTCTACATGCACTAATACAAGGTAGAACTATTAACTGCCAAATAATACTCGTGGAACAGGGGGTGTAGTGCTGGCTCCTTAAGGAAAGACTCAGGTAGGTGGATCAGAAGCTGAACGCAATTTAGCAAGAGTGTGCTATTGTAAAAAACTCAGGTTTCATGCTGGGATTTAAAAGCAGGAGTAGAGGCTGCAAAGCATGAATTAGTCTTTCCACCATAATTAGCCCTGTCTAGAAGCAGTTGGATTAATATAGCTGAGGTACTTGAAGTCGATTTGTGGCAAGTTCAGAGGTGAGCAGCAGGGTTCACTACAAGGTATAGCCTATCAGGGAACACTGGAAGAAACAGAGCTGCTCAAAAAGGCTCAGGGGGATGCGATAATAATCCTCAAATATCAAAAGTTGTTGAAAAGTAAAAATAAATAATTTTTTCTTCTTGTCCAGTGTTGAGAAAATTTTAGGTAATGGGTTTGCAGCAATACAAACGTAATACAGGCCCTGGGAAGAATCTCAGTCTCAGGGGCAGCTAACTGCTGTAGTAGATTGGATTGTGAGGGAGGATGCACAATCAGCCTCATTTGTAAGAATGTCAGCAGTGACGCAGTTTACTAGGTCCCACCTTGGACTAGATGACCTCTGAATGTCCTTTCCACATCTCTTTCTTCATGAGGAGAGTACATCTGAAGTGGGGCTGAGAGCCAAAACAAATCAGGGGGAAGCTGAACAAGAGATGTAGGGAGGTTTCACTATGTTAGAAGTTTCTGTAAAAGAACAGAATGGAAAAATCATACTAAAATCATACTATGGACTGGGATAAATACAGGCAGTGTGCACTGACAATGACAGGGAATTACAGACCAAAATTTTCAGTAAATCTTTTTATTATATAAAAATAATATAAATACTTTTATATATATATATATAAACCAGGTATCTCTACAGACATATTAAAATAATCTTAAGGCCATACATTTAAATTCTGTATTGCTATATGCTGATAAATTAGAAAAAAATTCTTTATGCAATGAACTTTTTATTATTTATATATGTAATACATTTTATATATTTTATTTTTTATAATTTAGTTTTTATAACAATGGTTGTACCAGTCAAAACCATGAAGAGACAGCTAGGAAAACCTTTTTTCTCAGGTGTGTGATTGTAAGACCCTCTGAATTTAGTAGTAATTGATGTAAAATTTAGGAAGAACATTCTATAAAAAGGGGGTTTTTTTGCATTTTGTTTTGCACCATTTTAAATTTTGAATATTGTCTTTTTGGTCTTAAAGAAATAATAATGTTTTGTTGCTAAAAATTAGGTTTTAAGTGTTTAGACACTTTAGTAGAATCTATTTCTGAACAGCATTAATTCCTTAGATTTTAATGATCAGAGCCAAGATGATGCTATCTCCATAAGGTCTCCACCTTAGACACTAAGACATTAACTTCAGATGTAAAACTCTATTAAAAAGCCTGTCCAAAACCATGTTTTGATAATTTTTATTGCTGGTTTAAGAAACATCTCAGTTTTCAAGGTTATAGTACTTTTCATTTGTAACAATTCAATCCTGGGACAGAGCTAAAATAATTTCCTCTTGCTGACAATCCTATCAGCAGTACCTTTTAACAACTAGTTTATTTAAGATAACAGAAATTTTACTGAACTTTTGCTGACAATGAATATATCTTGTGATCTACTGTATCTTTTCCTACCCAGAAAACTGAACTGCAACCAGTAAATATCACATTATATTCGCAATTTTCATTTTTCCTTACTTGTCCTTTTTTTAATATAAACTTTTAGGAGAAATCCAAGGGTGGACGTGCTAAAACTGCACATTTCTGGAGGACATTGGAAATAGGTGTTGCATTTAAACTTCCTAATCTCTCCACTGAAAGTAAATTTGTAGGTGACACTTCTTTAGGTTTTCCCCTTTCCCAGAAGATAACGTTCAAATTTCATATTCAGATACAACCTGTACATTGAAATGCTGGGAAGATGCAAATTGCTTTAACATCAGTGACTACCAGGCCATACAGATTCAGTACTCTGAGAATTTGGTTAGTTGGTTGGGTGGGAAAAGCTGAAGATACAACTCTTTGAAAGGTCACTCAGGTGCTGTGTGCTGGAAAGGAGAACAGATACCAAAGGAAGCATTTTAACATGTTATACAACATTGACCAGAGTCCTAATGTTTTGTAGTAGACTATGTCCTGCCATGGAAACTTGAAAGGTGTAATTTTCCTGCTTGGCAGTAATGCTGACTCACTGAGTTGCTCTAAACAAGTCATTGAAGCTTCTTTGGCACTCACTTTTTCTATCTGTAAGACAAAGGTTGTGGTGTCTTGTAACAGAAATGGAGAGGAATAGGGTAATGAGAGCACTCCATCAGCAGAAATGGTGTCAGTATTAATTACCCCACTGACATTATGTACAAACACTGATAGGCACTGTCATCTGTTTTCTAGCACAACTGCAACACTTTTTGGTTTCTCTTCTTACAAGACTACATCATTAAAGTCTATGAAAGCAAACATTTAAAGATACTGGTATCAAGCCAGGAGCACCTGACTGAGCTCTAAAATATTAAAGTTGACAAAGCACAAACTGATGTTGAAAGACTTCAAATGCATAAACTATAGAATAAATTGCTGACTGTTCTTGTGAAGCTTCCTGCCATTACATTTTTTTTGCTCCTCTTACAAAATAAAATCCTTCATTCCTACATTTATTTCTCTCCAGGGAAAACAATGAGGCTTGGATTGAAAAATACATTAAATCCAGTGTGAGGCATTCCAATACAAGATTGCAAATGCTATGGCCCCACTACAACTCTGATTTAGTGTACCAGTCTAGCGATTCAGACTTCACCCTGAATTTCTGACAGACTGACTCTTTTCTGCATCAAGTATTCTCCATTTTTAAGTATAAATGACATATTACATTTTTTGCCTAATGTACTTTCAAGGCTGGCACATGCCAGCCTTATTTTAGTCTATTCCTATACTAAGAAGTGATATAGTAGCATATAAATCTGGTAATCAGCTGGATCTAATAGATATTTAGCCATGTCACACCAGAGAAAGGTGGTCAGGTCAGGAAAGATTACAGAGACATATTAATATTAAATAAAAAGGGGTCAGTTTCTTGCCACATGCATTTTGCCACTGTTTATAATTCACTGAAGACAAATATCACTTCCAAATTTTATTCCATTTAGTTACTTATTTAGAATCTCATTTCATCTCTGTTGAGATCAAGTGAATTGAGCATTTTGCCTCTGCAGTGTTCTTTTATTTCTGTTAAGTCACAAGCATTTCTAATATGTTGAAAAATATGGCCAGAACAGAAGTCATTGGAAGCAGTCTGGAAAGCCCTTGCTCTGTCACTAACCCATACTAAGGGGCATCCCAATTTGACCTGAAAGTTCTCCAAATGCTTTGTACATGCCTGGGATGACTCTGTGGTAAGCAGCTGTGTTTCTATTTCTTGCCTGCAGCTGATCAGGGTCCAGAAATGAAGCAGAGTGGCATGCAGGTTCCCAGCTGGGGGCTCCTGAGTTCAAAGCAGCCCTGGCACACTGACCACAGGAAGGTGTGGCTGCACAGCCAGGCACACCAGGAACACACCAACAATGTCTGCTGTCTGGTGCAAAACTCACAAAATAATAAAGTATCAGCTACAAGGGTTATCCCCCTTCCACACAGCAAAGGAGTGCCTCAGGAGGAGTGCAGTGTCAAATGGTAATAACAACCACTAAGGCTTACAGCATCCTCATGTTAAGGCTTACAGCATCCCCATGTCCCAGGTAATTTGTGTTTTGCCATCACAGGATAGGTTCCCCCAAAGTCCCAGTTTGATGTCTGGCTAATCCACCTGTGACATGCTAAGGTAAATCTTGGTATTTTGGTATCTTTACAGGGATAATGTACAATTCTGGATGAAGCTGATAAGAACCAGGACTGGATTAAGGAGCCCATATGTAATGGCAAGTGAAAAGAGATAGAAAATGAGCTCTTAAGTGTGCACACTGAGCTTCCTTATGCTCATGCATTCCAGTTATCTAGCCTGGAAGAGAGGCTGAGATATGCAGGATTGTATCTGATTGCTTGCAAGTTTGTCACCATATATCCTAAGAACTGAGCCCTAGGGCAAAAAGTTTCTGGGTTCTATATATAAAATGAAAAAGAAAACAAGATAAAAACTGGAAGTTTTCTTTGTGAATATAGATGAAAATAAAAGAGAGCAAGGGAATATACAGTATTTACTATTGACTGTTTAGGACACAACAAAAATTAAACTGGGAATTATTTAATAGCTGTGAGACATGCAATAAAATATTTGTCAAACAAAAGTGAATGTCATTTTTATGAAGATATAACTTCTTCCACAATATATCATACTTTGCTAGCTTATTATTTTGCTTTTGTGAACACATCTGCACAAAAAAGTAGATATTTTTTCTCCTTTGTTAATAATGTTTTATTAAAATTCATCATGAAATACCTAGAGATAGAAACTTGGAAGATTAAAAGCAGGTTCACTTTAAATAATGTATGAAAATATTTAATAATATTTCTGGTTTATGTATTTACATACTTTTGATATATGAAAATTTGTTCAGGTTTATTATGCAGCAATAAAAGTAAAATAATTCAAAAGAGAGATATGATCTTTCTTTATTGACCTAACAAACAACTTCACATATTGTTCATGGTTGTATCTGCACTATAATCTAGGCATAGACAGAGCAGATTTGCTGTTATTGGTGACTCTTGGTAACAATACAGCCACTGTTGGGGTAGCTCATCCCATTTTTAATTTTGTGTCCCTTCTTCAGAGATTGTTTGAAAAGTCTTCCCAATTCATAGCTCCTTCACATGCAGATGGTTGTGCAGCCGCAGGATGGGCTGCATCTGCTTGGCTGAAGGTGTCCTGGAAAAGAAGGGCTGGGGGGAATAGATATCTATTTTTTCTGCCGTAAAATATTTAATATCCTTTTCTCGTGTGTTGGAAGTGCAGGTGGTAGCAAGGGGATGGAATGAGAAGCTGAGCTAATGTGTGGATGTGGCATCCCCACTGCTGAGGCAGAGCTGGTGCCACTCTTTCTGTGATTGGAGGTGCAGCTCCATGAACATTGCCTTTAATGGCATAGCTGAGATTGTGCTGATAGAGGAAATGACCTCTGAAAAAGACTTTCCATGCACCCCTCCTACGGTGGGGTTATTTTGAAATTCCTTTGTTTTAAAAGGTTTAGTTTATAATGCAGCTATCTCAAACAGAGTCAAACTATCACCAACACAGACAGGAAAGGCAGAAATCAGCAGGTAGGGTCAGTTTTGGGCTATGCTATTAAGAGAAAAAGTTGATTTGAGTTATATCCAGAAATGTAAACTACAATTAATTTCTCCCCAAACCAGTCTGGCTTTGTACTTCAAACCTTAAATTCTGGAATCAGGACTTGTGGAAAACAGGTAAAACTGGTTCTTGAACTTTAGTCACACAGGTGATCACTGATATATTCTTCTAGCACCTGTGCATACCAAGAGTCATTCCTGATTCCACAGTAGGACAAATTGCCCCTAATTATGCATATTTCCTGACAGAAGCTAAAGGAAAAAGCCCATCTTATAAAGTGATTTGATGCTGAGCTTCATTAAATACTAAGACTTCCTGACTCTTTCTTTCAGCTCTTTCTCTTTCCTAGGCCTGGAAGAAACACAAATGCATTTCAAACATGCTGGCACAGGAGAATGAGCACCATGGAAAGAGGAGACAGGAGAATGGGGTGAAAAACCCAAATAATGCTTTTCTGTGGATCTCCCAGGAGACATTCAGATCATTTTAGTTTAAGGAGTCTCCAGGTGAGCTCTTTTGGAGATTGCTACTGCCAGTTGATATCCTGCTGCTCTTCTAGGGGAGCCTCTTGCCACACAGAACTCAGCTGGCAGAAAGGACCATGTGCCCAGGCCTCAGCACCATCCTCTGCAGCCCATACCACTTTGAACTGACTCAGATTTAGGCTTGTGCTTGCACACCAGGCTGAGCTGTGCAGCAGCTGTAGTAGGGGAGATGGTGTGTGCTGGCTGCTGGCAGGTACAGCCAGCTCAGTGAGACAGTGGCAGAGAGGCAGGTGGATGGCAGGGTGTCAGTAAGCACCCAAAGAGCCCTGGAAATACTCAGATGATTCCATCTGGAGGTACCTTAATATAACTTAATTTTAGGCCTATTCAACCCTATTAAAGATACCTACTAATTTCATTAAAGCAGAAAATAAACTGTACATATAATGTTTCTGTCAGCTTAATTTCCCACCTCATTTCTTTACTTGCTTTCATCAGTACTTTGATTCTACTCCTACCATCTTTCTTTCTGCTAACTGTTCCTCCCTTTTTGTAAATTATTTTTGGATTTATCCAAGTGATTTAACAGATAATACCCATCTTCATGTGAGGTGGGTTTGTAAGTACAAGTGCTCTGAACGTGAAGGGGACAAATACCACGCCAGCCTATATGGCAAGGAAAAAAAAACTACAGAAAATATCTGTGCTTGCCATGCAAAGATACATGGCTACTTTAAGACAACTGGTTCAGTCAGCATATTTCAGCAGACTTGGGCTACTTCAGTTCACTGTTTGAATATTTTATATCAAGTGACCTGCCAAATGTCAGGAAGAGGTGAACAGGGAATAGAGAAATCAGTCAAGGTGATGGATGAGATGCAGACTTGATTGTTTATTCAAATCATTCCCACAACGATTGAGCCTTACTGATTGCAGACATCATTTTGTCACAATCATTAGGAGAGGGCAAAGGTGAAAGGAATTTAATGGCCAAATTAGAGCTATTGAACGGTGCCAAATATGACAATATTTTAAAACTCTGAAGCAGAAGACTTTTATCAGTGACCAGCAACATTAAGAATTCCTTTCTCTAAAATCTCAGTTTCTCTGTTTTGTTTGTTTGCTTGCTTGTTCATTTTTCTCTTTAAAGTACATATCATGTGCTCTGTATTCCAGAGAGTTTCTTCAGTAGCTCCCAGTTTCACTCCAGGACCTTTCCCTTAAAAGAAACATTGATTCTCACTATTTTCTCCCAAGCTCCTTTAAATATTTGAACAAATACTTCAAATATGTAACTGCAGCCCCCCCTCTTTCCTTTTTATGTGGTCATGGTGTGGGTGTGAGGGAAGCAGCAGGGAGCAGGCAGCAGGGCAGGGTGATCCTGTAAGGTGATGTGCTGCACTCCCTGCCTTCAAAGGGGATGAGGGCTGTACAAAGACTCCAACACGGTTACACAAAATCACACCTTTCTTTTCCTTCTTTAAAGACACTGCCATTTGTGCTTGATTTGAAGAGAGAGGAGAGTGTGGAGGGCACAGGGACTGTGAAAACATCTTTTTTCCAAGTACTCTAGGTTTCGTCCTGTCTTTTTACTCCAGAAACACTGTTGTTTAGGTCAGCATTGTATTAAGCATGTTGATATATCTCTTGTAGGATAATAATTATCACATACTTTCATTTCTAATCCACAAAAGGGTATACCCCATCATCCAAAACAATACAAATCCTGGAAAGTGTTTAAAACACAACTTTCCACCTTATTTGAAAGAAAATATTGGTCTGGTCCACAGACTTTTTTGACAGCATCAGACTGTACCAGTTCCAAGGTATTGAAATGTCATCTTCTATTAGACATCAATTAACATAAAATGTTGCAGAGAATCAAAAAAAAAAATTGTCCCACTATAAAATAATGGAATAAGTGCAACCTAATTAATTTAGAGGAGATTTAGTCAAGAATTTAAAATACTATAACATGAGAAAGACCTCAAAACATATTAATCAACTTCTTACTTTAAGATCTCATGGTGAAGAAAATCAAAGAAAATGTTTATGCAGAATAAAAATAAAGTAAGAAAAGAAGAACAATTTTAAACAATTTCTAGATATATTCAGAGCCATTAAGAAAAAGACCTATGAGTATGTCAGACTAGATGGTAGACTGAAATATGATTAAAAAAACTGTCTTGTCATAAATAATTTATAGAAAAATTCCCTTTACACCATCTTTTAAAGTGGCTTGAGTTTATTTTTGATTTAACAAGGACAGTCACTCTCCTGAGTTCACTTTGATGGCAGGTGTTTATTGTGAGGCAGGTTGAATTTAGACTTTGCCACTACTAACTTGGAGTTTCTGCTATGATCCATGAATTCAAACTTTGAAAAAAAATGTTTGAAAGGATGCTCTTGTGTATATTCATTGACCAGAGAATCACTGGGAGTTGCTGGCTCTGTGCAACTGGAAAACAGTTGACATCAAGGTCCATAAGCTGGAGCATTTGCAGCACAGCTCAGAACTGTTGACATTACCAGGATTTGTCAATCCTGAGGAGTACTGCATAAAAAAATCGCACTGGTCAGAAAAGGCAAATTCAGAATGAAAGATGTATGAGGAACATCCTTTATGATGATAAGAGTGGAAATCCTTTCTTATGAGAGCAGCAAGAATATTTTGTGGTTTTCATCTTGAACACAGCTAAGATGACATGATTTCTTTGTATACACTTATGAGGTTTACTGCAAGAGGGTCAAAATTACTAAATTAAATTATTTTTATAGCAACAGCTGGAAACAATCAATCCAATAGTATACTTAGGCTTCAAATTAAATTTTCATAATTTTCAGAGAAGTGAGATTCTATACAATTTTCCAAAAACCTCCTGAATACAAAAGACATTTCTTTAATAATACTGTTTACAAAATATATTGCAAAATTTATTTGCTTAAGTTAATGAGGCACAGAATCTGGTAACCTACTCTTTAATCTCCTTGTTTTCAAGAAAATCCCCCTTTTATGATGAATGCTATGTTAAAATTGACTGGATTAGACCTTGAAGACCAACTTGAAGTAGTGAAATTCCATATCATCTCCAAAATTGTAAGTAGGACAAGTTTTCTGCGGCAGGAAACTCATCTTCTAAAATTCCAGAATTTCCCAAAGCTACTATGCTTCAGGAGTAGTGAGATGCATCTTCAGCTTGAGCTTCCTCCTCTCTCTTCTCTATAGCTAGATCTTTATTTTGAACTGGTTCACCAAAAAAAAAAAAAGTATAATTCAAATTATTCTTTATACAAAATGAAAAATATTAACCATCTTCCTTATTTACTTCTCCTCTGTGCAGTCTTGAAGGCCTCCAGCTCCTTGCTTGGCTGGTCTTTAAACAGCATATGGTCATGGCTTCGATAAATTGTCCTTTATGAGGAAAGGAGTGGGATTTATCCAAGCATTAGTTAAGGCTTTTATCTCTGCAATATATAAATTTAACTCCACTTTCTGCTTCAAAATAGCATTAACATCTTACAGAAAAGTGTACAGGTTATTTTCAACTTTGTCTCAAAAATTTTGTTTTGATTGCAATGTCAAAAGGCATTGAAAAAGCTCCTGCAGAGTTCCTAGTGATTACTCTCTTCACCAGGTGTGGAAATAAAGAAGTAATATGAATACTGAGGGGGAGAAGAGGCTTCCAGACCCTTTGTTATGACATGTTTTATGAGCTTTTCATTCTCACAGACAATCTTAGAACCACGATAGAGCTCAGAAAATATTGATTTGCAATGTGTCCAGTAGTGATGACCAGAAGTCAAGTTAATGCAGAGTCAGGTTTGCCAAGCTAAATCTTGATGAGTACTGAAGTAAAACATTAGCTCTTCATTCCTTGTCTTTTTTTTTTGGCTAATCAAAGGCAGAGAAATATTACTCCATTGTGAAGCTTTATTTTGTAAGCCATAGGGGAGTATCTAAACATGTCAGCAAGTAGCAATAATTGTCTAAATAATGCACCAACTTGTAAATACCACTGCTCCTTTTATTTCACTTATGGAATTCAGCATACTTGGACCTTGACTATTAACTACTGTATTGAGTTAGGAACAAAGTAAAAATCAAAAATATGTTGCTGAACTCTTACTATGTCAGACTCCATTGTGAGAGTCTAAATTGCACTTCATGTACAATTTCAGGAAAATTCACAGCCAAATAAATAGAATGCCAAAAGTAAAATAAACAAAGTAACAGTGAAATGAAAATAGCACCTGCAGTAAAAATGACAACAGTTATTTTGTAAAGGCAATTATTTGAGTACTTTTACATCATATATCATATGGATGAGAATGGTCTTCCAATGTTCCAGCATAGTATATCCACTGCAAACATTTACTCATTTCCATTGCAAGCATCATTAAAGTAGAGACACAAAACTGAGTAAAGAAGTTTCTCTTGAAATACTCATAAGCTGGCTTTGCCTCTTCATGATCTTACCCAAAGATATATATTTGAGAGCTTACATGCATTGTACCTGTTCAGCTGTATTTCAGCAACAACAGTATCATATTACAATACAATGACTACAATAAAAGATTAATGACTGCTGAACTGTTTATGCTAATGATACTTTTATTATGAGTAATGAACTGTTTCCTTTTCCTGTTTCACCTTATCTCTTTAAAATTAGTTGTATTATTGATAGGATTGCTTCTACAAGAAAAATAATTCCATTTAGTAGGAGAAGTTGTTTATTTAGTCCATTTTGAAACATTCTCTAAAGTCTGAGTTTAAAACACGTGGTTCAGATTCTTATGTACTGTACTCGAGCAGATCAAGGACAGCTCATCCAAGATCCATGAAGAATCTTGGGATTTATCATAGTAAAAATACCTTACTCAGATTTTCCCAAATGATTTACCACAGCTGATAAATTTGTTAATCTCTTCCTTTCCTAAGTGTTATTTGTCCATTTCTGTCTAGTGGCCACACCATTTGCATCTTTTCACTCAGTTCTGAAAAGCATATGTTCAAAAATCAGTTCCGAATCCCTTCTAAACTGGCAACAAGTCATACATATAATTCAACTGTCACGCATTTGATTAACACTGAATTGTTTATTTCAATCATGTCCATTTGTGGACATGATTGGTATTTGTTGGTTCATAGTCTTCAAATATTTACAGGTCAGGAGCCTCTTGGAAAAAAAAAGGCAAATATTCTAGATGTGTATTTCTGCATTTGTGTTAAAATTCATTTTAATTTCTGGATGCATGAGCACAAATCTGAAGAATCTGTTAGTTCTCCTACTATTTAAAATTTTTCACACTTGCTGCTAAACAAAACTATTTATATCAGAGATTTTATTTGTAATTACTATATTTCTCAAACTGCTCTGCTCAGTATGTGCCAACACTGAATCATAAATGAGAAAAAATTGTATGTGAAAAAAATACAAATTGTATATGAAAAAAGAATTTCCACAGCAGTGCTCTGAGCAGAGCAACAGAGCTGGTGAAGGGTCTGGAGTACAAGTCCTATGAGGAGAAGCTGAGGCAGCTGGGGGTGTTGAGTCTGGAGAAAAGGAAGTTCAGGGGAGACCTTCTCCCTCTCTACAATTACCTGAGAAGAGGTTGTGGTGAAATGGGACTCGATCTTTCCTCCTAAGTAAGTGATAGGATGATGGAAAGTGGCCTCAAGTTACACCAGGAGAGATTTAGATTGGATACTAGAAAAAGTTTCTTCAAGCATTGGAACAGGCTTCCCAGAAAAACATTGGAATCACCATTCTTGGAAGTATTTAAAAGACATGCAGCCATGGTGCTCAGGTATGTAGTCCAGTGACAGACCTGACCATGTTAGGTTAATGGCTGGACTTGATTGTAAAGATACTTTCCATCCTAAATGACATGATGATTCCATAATCATCTGGTCAGAGGATACAGGGATGACAGAGCCAGACCTTGCTTGGAGGTGCAGCAATGGGACTAGAGGTGAAGAACAACAGTTAGAGAACTGGAATTTTCCATTGTATATTAAGATTAATTTCTTAAATCATTGGGATAGCCAAATACAGGGACAGACTGTGTAGAGACATTATGGCATCTCCACCTTTGCAATTGTTCAAGACTCAACTAGACAAGTTGACTTGGTTAGGTGTGCTCTGAGCAGGGATTTAGACCAGTTGATTTCATGAGCTCTGGTCCACTCTGAGCTATTCTGTGATCTCATGTTCACTTCAAACACTTTCAGGACCCATTTCCTTTACGCAAGTGCCTATTTGAACAAAACTTATGAAAAGGTAGTTATCTCTAAGTGTTTTTCCCCTATCAAGCTGTGTTGAAATTAGCCAAGAGGCTGAGCGCAGACTTTCAGAGAGTGATTGCGTGAATCATGTTCCACAAAAAAACAAGCAAAAATGTAGTTAATCAAATGTTGGCATTTAGTTCTTTAGAACAGCCCTATCCAGGTTTTATTTAGCTTTCTTCCATCTGAAAAAGTAAAAGATTCAGAGAACAAAGCATCATTGTTGAGAACATTAATTTTGGACTCTCCTAGCTGGGTCCCAATCAAAGCTTTCTTTGTTAGGTAGTAAAACCTTCTCATTCTCTTACAAAGCCAAAACAAAGTAGAAACAGAGGTTACACATAAGGGGATAAAGAGACCAAAACCCAGCTGACTTCCTTAGTGCAGCTTCAGAACAAACTACAGACCAGATTCACAGGTGGTGTCAACCATCCCAAATCACCTAACCATCTGGTCCCATACACTATCCTAAAAAATAAAACCTTTTATAGAAGAAAAGAATTAATATGACAGGTTGGAAACACAGTGCTTCAACATTTTGGGAGAACTTCTTTGTTGTATATATACATTATCATAGCCTTAACCCTGGAAGTCTTTGTACATTTGAGCCTAGTCTTTTGGCTGTGGTAGCCCACATAATCTTTTCATATCGGTATTCAAGGGCTTGATGCTTCAGTCTCTGCCTCACCATGCTTCAAAGTCATCATAGATCATCAACATGAGCGACAGCGTAAATCTATTTCATTCTGACTTTAGCTGACTTTTGCACTTGAGGAATTCAGGCTGTGGAGCAAAGTGTCATCAGAGCAGTGAGACACACTACATCATCAGGACAGAGCAGCTCCAAGCCACACAACAGATACCGTCCAGTGGTTTGATGTTGTTTTGGAGATCCATTTCATTACTTTGGCAGCCAGATTTGCTGAATGACTGGGTATTGGTCACCTTAACTTCATACTCAGAAAGGTGTTATGGTCAGGGCTTCTGGTAAGTCAAGTATTCAAGAGGAGGCAAAGGCCAAATTTGTCATTTTTGTTTTCCCCTATTTTCCTTCCAATTAGATTACTTACACAGTTTAATAGTAATTTTATATTATTAACAATACTAAAGATAGAGTGCAATTCCATTTACATAAGTGAGAGACAGTGCAGGGTATATACTTTTTGGATTAGGTTTGCAAGTATGTGCTAGTTATCATACTACAAGAGATATATCAACATGCTTAATACAATGCTGACCTAAACAACAGTGTTTCTGTAGTGAAAAGAAAGGACAAAACCTAGGGTACTTGGAAAAAAATGTTGTTTTCAAAGTCCCTGTGCCCTTCACACTCTCCTCTCTCTTCAAACCAAACACAATGGCAGTGTTCTTAAAGATGGAAAAGAAGCATGTGATTTTACCAAATCCAACCCTCATTCACAATGGTGTAAGGAGAAAATCAGTATTTTTCACCATGATATTTCAGCATAAGAATCTGTATGCACTTTATGTTTTAAAACCTGATGAAGAAACTTGTTGATAAAATGATCCACAAACATAGATATACTAATCATAAAACCAAAATGGGACATTCAAGTCAAAGAGCCTCTTCTGTGTATTTTGAGTCACATAACTGTCAAACTTCTACATAAAGCATTAAAGGCTGATTTTGCTGACCCCAAGCTGGACTCAGATTTTTACTAAGTGTCTATTTACAAAATAACACACTTGCTACTGCTGTAGTAGGAGAGTTTGTGCTGTATTAGGAAAGTGTTGTCATGCACTTTATCACTGTTATACGTATGAAGCTATTGCAGACTTTAATTTTAGGTTTTCTGAAAAACTTAGAATTCTTTAACTTCAAAATGAAAACCCTGAAGAGAAAAATCACTCAACATATTTATTAACATGTATGTTTCAGTAGCTATTGTGGTTTCATCAATACCAAAACCAGCCTTATGCATATGCTGCCCCTTATCCTGTAGTTAAGCTCTCTGCGTGGCTGATTGCACAGAAAACCTTTAAGTAAAGGCTATCAACAAGATTTCTGATAGAAAATGGGAATAGAGTTGTCTCCAATCCTGTCTTTTTTTTTAAACAAAAGCAAAACAAAACTGAGATATCCAAGGCAGTGTTTTAGGGGAGACAATGTTCACTGCCAAGTGGATGCTGTAAATAGAACCAGAGGACAGAAGGGAACAGGAACATTTACTGAATGTGATTGCTTCCAGAAGGTAATTTAGAAAAGGGGCTTTATGAGTCCAAACTAGCTCCTGACTCAGGAGTGTATGTGGAACAGGAGAAATCAACCTGCAAGTTTAAACTCAGGTTTAAACAGAAAACATCAGGTTTTCTGTAAGTTGCTGATTTTGGGACAGTTTGGCTTTTAAACAATTTGGCTTTACTTGCCTGCCTGTTATTGCAGTTAGCATTGCATTCAAGTGTGCACATATGTGTCTCTTAATGTCCTGATGAGAGCAAGAAAGCAACCTTATTTTCAGAGTTTAAAAGGGTGCATTTTTTACTGCATGGTTATCAGTTGTGCTCACTATGGCATAAATGAAGGTGTGAGGCAAGAGGTGTGTGCTGTTCAGAAGCACTCACAGTTGCTCTCACTCCAATGCAGAAGGGCAGAACTTACTGAATGCATTTGGGCACTAAGTCACTGCTAAAATGGCAGCTGCCTCCACTCAGGGGGGCCTCTAGGGCTTAA
Organism: Molothrus ater; assembly: GCF_012460135.2. NCBI lineage: Eukaryota > Metazoa > Chordata > Aves > Passeriformes > Icteridae > Molothrus > Molothrus ater. The sequence continues at coordinate 18,927,197 of NC_050482.2, read as the reverse complement.
AGTCTGCAGTGATCACCTAAGAAAGGGACATGCTATTACAGAGAATAAGCTTGGGGTAGAGCCATGCCAAGTCTGTTATCATTCCAGAGTGGTTGTTTCCAGTTCACTCTAATCTCAGTGAAGAGAGAGTCTATCACTAATAGACTTCATGGCAAAGAACTCCATTTATGCATTAGATTGTGCGTGATTGTCAAAATAAGATTTATGGTTAGAAAATGTCACATGAGCACTGCTTGATATTCTTGGAGCAGGGAAGTGAAGAAAGCAATGAAGATCTTTGAACCCCCTGGATTATATGAGAGAGGATACTGGGATGTTAGCCTTTTCCACTGAGACACTATGATTCCTGAAGTGCTGGTAATTGTCAATAAACAGAAGAGAAGCAAAAGGCTTTTACTTTTCTCCTGTAAAAAAGGCCAAATAATTCATATGAAAGGAGAAGATAATATTTCAGTTAAATCTATAGGACAATCTGCAGAAGAAGGAAAATACAAACTAACATTCATGAACAAAAGTCCCTAGAATGGAATCTGGTAATCAGAGCACGTACAATTCATTTGATGGACACACAGAAGGAAAGAGTTCAGTAAGGATCATTTTACATCTATCACACATCAGGTTTTCTAAACCTGCAAGTGCTATTTCAGACTTCACAGATAAGTATTGCTTGTTCTTGCTGTAATGTGGATTGAATGAAAGGTGATTTCAGGGTAAAGAATAATTTCAAGGCAAACCACGGACATCAAGGCATCATTTCTGTGCAGTGGAAATTCTTGTAACCACAGATCTGCATTGTCTGTAACCACAGATCTGCACTGGCACCTGTCACTTTGGCTCTCAGAGAACAGATCGGCATGAAGGGACAACTTGTGGGTTGGCATATTACAAGTCCTACATGGAGAGTCAAATCAGATCACCTAAAATAAGTATCTATCACTGGTCAGCTGACTATTTCCTTGTACTCCCCAGACTCTATTTCCATTGACTAGAGTGAGAGTTTGCATGCTTTTCAGACAGAGAAACAAATGGTATCCAAGATTGCATTACACGAATGCTCTGAGGAGCTGACAGAACAAGCAAAGTTCAAGAAGAACTTTCAGCAGCCAGCATTTGCTAAAAAAATCTTTCAGGCGCTGGCAAAGTGATTTGTGATGAATATCAGTGAAGTCCAAGGGCCCTAAGTAACTGTAAAAGTGCAAACAAGCACATGCCTATGCAAATTAAATACGGCACAAAAAGCCTGGAGCTGGTGGTGACTGAGTCTTTTAAAGAAACTGAAGGAGTTTAGTGACTTCAGCATGGCTGGGTCTGAGCCAGCCAGCCTTTCCTTCTGGAAGGGTGCAGCAGTGTGACGGCAGTGCCACCGTAACACGACGCTGCTTCTCTGGACTCGGGTTTTGTGTTTCTGCCTGGCACCACAGCTCACAAGTCAGGCACGTCCGTCCCAGACCTTGGACTCCTCTGTGATTTATAAGTACACTCTGTGTTTCTGCCCAAAAGTGGGCACCAAAAAATCTAAAGTAGGAAAGTTCTGAGCAGCCAATTCAACCACAGCCAAGCTAGGAGAAGATTTTCCCATGTGAGGAGGAGTACATCTAATGTACTGAAGAATGCAGGGCAGGAGAACCCCAATCGTCTTATTATAGCCAAAAGCCCCAGAGTTAGAAAGCATGATAGAAAGGGTGACTTATATTCATATTTATAACTGTCCATCTGAATGAGAAACCTGCTTCTTAAGAGAACATACTCAATTTTCTGCTACTGAGATTTTACTGCATTGCTAAAGACATTTAAATATCCATTTAAACAAAGATGAAACTTCATCTCCTCCTCTTGAAACCATCTGACTACTGAATAACAGAGGAACATTTCCTCCTTTTTCCCCTGGGGAGTGATATCTAGGCGAAGCCTCTCTTGGCACTGTAGAGGTTCCTCAGCATGAACATCAATTCCCCTCAGTTTCCACTGTGCAACCTTTTGACTGGATGAGTCACTGCACACATACATGCATCCAGGCTGCAAATAGCTCGCCTCATAAGTCTTGGGAGAGGTCTGCCTCTCTGTTTGTGACCCTGTGCAATATGGCACACAGCCTGCAGGTATTCCAGATCTACCGATCAGATAGAGAAAGTTTCCAATTGCAAGAGAAGCAGGACCTCCCAGACAGACACAGAAGAGTAGAGATTTTGCAAAAAGGTCTGTATTTAAAGTGCATATACAATGAAATCTAAAGCTTCCCAGAAAGTGCAAGCACAACAGCTTAGGTATAGAATAGCTACCTGATATACAACATATTCCTTCTGCTCTTGTGACAGATGATGGAGTATGGATAGACAAACCCCAACCTAAATGGTTTCTACATGTAAACAAGCTATTCTTGTCACTGAAACAGATTTTCTGCTCTACTATTAGATAAGCTTGGAACAGGCAAAGACTAAATATCTCGTATTCTAGGAGGTTGCTTAGAATATAGGTGTCTCCATACTGCTCTCCTGCCCTTGTGGTTCTACCTTGAAGTGTCTGGTTTGCATTGCACAGACATTACTGTAGAATAAATTGTATGTATTTCCAGGTACAAGTCTTTCTAGTCTGAATTCTCAGGCTAACAGCAGTCACTGTATCACCACTTGTTTCTCCCAACAGCATTTGAATATACTATCACATTTCAGTTCAGCTTGATTTTGAGAAGTAGTGGCCACAGAACTAACATTCCTACAAATTTTGAAATATGCTGTAGTTGGTGAGATTCAGGAAAAGCCTTCATCATATGCAAGTTTCTAATAGAAAAAGAGTGTCTTTAAACATAACAAACTCAGAGCATGCAGCCAAGCAGAAGGTAAATGCAAAGAACATAAAACTTTGTTTTTCCTAATGGTAATGCCTTACTCTGCAGGACAAAATGCCAGGCTGGCCAGCTACTGACATGACACTGTTGAGGACAAACATGGCAGGAGTCTGCAAAAACTGTTTAGCAAGTAACAAGATCTTCCTGATGGGAGGAGTTGAATGTTTGATGTATTTAAATGTAGCAGTTCATATCAGTTCATATCAATTATTTACACCACAGTAAGTTATAAGTTTTTAATACAAAAAGCAGAGTCAAATGCAGTCAAATGCAGCATTCCAGTTCCAGCCAAACTCCTATTTACTTTGAAAATTGAGAGAGGACTTAGTTCTTGTGTGGTCTAATGCTATTAAAGTAAGATGTTGTGCCACTTTCTCACAAGCCAGAATGATCATTTGAACACAAAAGTAAAAATAATGGTCAGCTTATCTGCAAAAGCCAAAGAAAGAATAAAAAAAAACAAAAACACCCAAACAAAACAAACAGAGAAAAACAAGGAAGTGATTCAAAACACCAGTTCAGGGAAGAATTTTTTGCCAAACAAAATGCTGGTACATTTTTATTTTAAGGACAGTGAAAACACCTCACATTTATGCTTGATCCTTCTGATATTAACTCCAGCATCTGCCAGACTAGGACATGAATGCAATATATGGGGAAATTTTCAGTTATGCTGCATTTTTTTTCAACACAGTGCACATAAAGGTGCTGACTCTTAGTAGGATCGTTACTTTCAGTGAGATTTCAGCAACATGCTTTCTTTTTAGCCTAGAATCCCAAAGCAGAGCTATTGAGGGACAGCAGATCCCAGTGCTGCCTGCTAATTAGGAGCCCTACAAATGTAGGTCACAAAAACAAAAGCAATGCTTTTCCGGGAGAAGACAAATGTGTGATTTGTGAATGAAAAGCCAGGAAGTTTTAAAAGTGAAACAGAAGTAAATTCAATCAGGCTCTTCTTACAAATGAAAGCAGTGAAAACTCTTGGCCTTTAGCACTTGAAGAGTAGAGAAGATTTTATTAACCCTTTGGTCTTCCAGATAAACTGAAACTACAGCCAATTAACATTACAAATATATTTTCCAGTGCCTACTAAATTAAGGAATTTGCTTTAGAAATATCAAACCATCACAGAGCCAACCATTATACAGAAGAAATAGGAAAATAGAGGTACAATAGTCTCTTGTTCCCCTTGTTGACATTAAACCACACTTTGCTAAGTACAGCTGTAGTCTGGCTCACTTGTTCAGTACAAGACACACTTCAAATTTGTCACCAATTATTTAAGTTCTTCCAATTTGCTTCAATTGTGGAAAATGTTTTTAGGTTGGTTAAGCACTTTCACATGTGAAGATCCTTCCTTGGGAGAAAGGCGAGTGTTTGTTTTTAATCAAAATAATAATGTCTCCACTATGCAACTTCTGAAGATGCAATTATTCTCCCTTTTTGAGAGGCTGATGAGGTTTCTGATTACACAGCCTCAAAGATAATAAAAAGATTATAGAAGAGAGTTTACAGCAGTATGGTTCTAATCCACATATGCTGAATAACTGCTGTTATTAAAAATCTGACATTCTATCTTACCCCTTACTGAAGTCAATGTAAGGGTTTTTCCCTTATGTAATTTATATGTAGACTGATTTACCAAGCCATGTCTTCCTTCCAAGCAAATAACATTTCTAACCATGATGAATGTCATTACTAAGTAGCACAGTAGGATGTTAGTTTGTTCTGAAGTAACAATGCACTTCAATGGAATTTAAGGTACCTATGTCAGAGACACCCCCTGCTCTAGCTCTTTCTTTTTGCTGAGTGGAATTTTTTGCAAATATCCGTTCAGTACAATTTTTTTCACCTTCCTAAACTCAATGAATTCTTTCTTTTTGTCATCTTAACAAAGTGGCAGAGAATTCTAAAAAACTATTACTCTCATCTCTCTTTTCCACAAGCTTAGCTTTAAGAAGTTATTCTTCTGAATTCCTTTCCCTCATTTGTTTAATTGCAAAATTTAATTTTAAATAACAGCTATTAAAAGGCATTGATAGGTCTGTCACAGAGACTACAGTAATCCCCCCCACTGTAGTTACCTCAACAGCTTAAAATATTCACAGTCAGAGTATAACCTCTTTTATCAGTATATTAAAAAAAAACTTGGCAACTAGATATTTAAATACATAAACCCACCATCTCTTCATTTTTTTTCCATTAAAACAGTGTCTCAAGAGCCAAATTATTTCATAGTCCTATCTAGAGTCCAGGATTTATGGGTTGCAACACAAAATAACTGGATTTTGTTCTGTGCTACACCACAGCTTCTGATCTTAAGAAAACTTCCAAATGCCACAAATTAGTACTAAAATTCTGCCTAAGTCGAAAACTGTGACTTTCAAAACCCTTTGCTCAGCTGCTGCCAACCCTGGGGGCAAATGCTCTGACTGAGTGACAATCTCCCAAGACCTAAGTGAGAACCATGGAACTGGGCTCTGTACAAAATGCAATAGAAGACACATGGGGTTTTTTAACTGATCCAAAATATTTCAGTATTAGATCAAAGCCCTCATCCTATGAAAAAGTACCTCATTTCCCTAAAAATGCTCAAGAATAATATTTCTACAGAAATGGGGAATATCTTGTCCATTATCCCTATAAAATGGCCTGAGAAATTCTTATGGATTGTAGGGGGTCATATGTTTACTTCTCAGTAATTATGCATCTATAGAATACTCCCTGTTCCACCCACAGAATTTACCTTTATAAAGACCCTGTATTCTGCTAATAGGATATATATACTTTTCTTCATGTTTTAAGAGTCAAATGTGTAATATTTTCTTGAAGTTTAATTCCAATCTGTAATATACAGATAAATTTTTGAGACACTGTTAAATCACAAACAGCCCTACTGACAGGAACAGAAGAGGTGGCAAATTTCTTCCAAAGAAAGCAGCAAACAATTATCACATGTAGGCCAGGAGCACCGTCAACAAAAGGAACTGGGGATAGAAATAAAATCCACTGTATAAAACAGAAAGATGGAATTAAGTCAAAATTGTAGTATTTCAGAGGTATTTACTGTAGTACAAAAATATTTATACCTTAATCCCAAAATAAAAGTTATTTTAAAATTACTTGGGATATATAGAACAATTAGTTACTTAATGAAATTAAACTTCACCATTTTTAGAAATTTAATTTTTAGTAGTGAATAATGCTATAGGTCTGGAGATAAATTAATGTGGTAAACAGCAAGGATTATTTTTGCCTTCTGACTTTAAAATGGGAACAAAATTATTTTCAAATATTAACAAAAAGCAGGAACTATATATCCTTAAGTTATATGAATGCTGTGCAAATAGAGACTCAATGTTACAAGACTAATAAAGAAGACACTTTCATTTCCAGAGGAACATCTCAGGAAAACAAAGGAACAAAAAAAAAAAGCTCTTCATGATATAGTGCAACACAGCAGAGCACTAAGAAGGAAAAATAATTCTGGCTTGGAGTTTTGGGGCATTTTAATTGTGTAATGAGTCTTGAAATAAAGTAAGAGGTTTCAAATGAGCAACTAGTAGCAGAAATAATTTTGAAAGATTAAAGTTTAGCAGTAGCATCTTTCACATTTTTCTCTGGAAAAATTTCATTTTTCATCATTCATTCTAGCAAAAGTATTTCTCCTTAGAAGTTTGACCTTATTTTTCCTTTACCTTCTCTCCCTCACATGTCATTTTTTCTCAGACCAGACCAAGGAAAATGTTATCCATTTTCTCTTCCAGATGCTCACCCGTCTCTCTCCTATCCTTTGCTTTGATCTGTTACTATCCTCTTCAATCACTGCTTAACCACAGAGCTGCTATTTCTTTTGAACTTTAAGTTGAAAGTAAACTGATGTACAGATTAGGCTTTGGTGAATCTCTTGCTTTGTTAGAGATTAATTTTGGATCTTCTGGCAGATAGAGTTTTTGCTTTTTCCTCTTAGGTTTCAATCAGGATGTGATCTCTCATGAGAGAACCCCTTAAAATGTAAGCTTGTAACTGATCTTGACCTAGGTAAAAGACAAAAAGATATTTTTGCTTTATGACTGTATTTCAGAATGATTCAAATCTTCATTTCTATGTGAAGAAATATTTTAACTTCTGTATTATAATTCCATGAGCTAACATCGTCCGCATGAGGGAAAAGACACCTATCAACATCTCTTAAATATTCACATTGCCCTTAAAACATTAGCACCCTTCCCAAAGTTTCCTCATTCTACTGTTCAAAATCCCTCAAGAGTTTTCAGAAATTAAGTATCTGTTTTCAGTCTCAACAGGAGACAAATTTGAATTACATCTGTCATTGAATTGTCAGAATTGTGGATAAAAAAGCTGCCACAAAAAGATTTCTTTTCCATCTTTCTTTATTCTTCTCCCTCACTGACTAGTGCAGCATTTGGCCATTCATAGGCATAGGCATATAAAAGTTTGTTTCTTATTATCTCATTTGTTTCTTGTCTCATTCAGTTGTCCCTTGGTAGCCAATTCAGGAAGTATCTCTTTCAAGGAATTTCTCTAGCACAAATTACACATGAACTAATTAAAGTCCGTTAGAAATTTGTGATAATAGTTCTTCCTGCCATCTAGATGTGCAAAAGGATTGCAACCTCACCTTGTACTCTGCACAGATATTTTCAATTATAATTGAAATTGTACTTTTGTACAAATTTCAATTGTACAATTGAAAATATTCCAACATGCTATGCTAGTAACCCATCCACCAACCTAACCACTTCTTAAACTTATGAAGAGATGATTCCATTAAACTGGGTAAGGATGTATTTCCTTGTATCTGCTAAAGATTATATTGCTAAAACTTCTTTAATGTGATGCCCATATTGACATCTTCTCAAGAAGAGATTAGGAAACTTAAAGGATCAATCTTTAGGAGTTCCTACCATTGACCTAACCTTGTTCATATTATTGATTGTAATTTCTTTTAAAATATATTTTCACCCAACCAAATTTATTTCACTTAAGATGCCATTTGTATAGAAATTATTATTGTGAGTCTATTTTCATAAGCTCTTCAAAGTCATCCCTTTTAATTCTACAACAGAAGGCCAAAGGAAAGTTCTTTGATCCATCTACTTCATTTGCTTTGTCACTTGTTTTTGCTTGTCAAATGTTAAGGGAGCATTTTTATTAAAGTTTTTCCACACTCTAGCCACATGTAGAACAGTTCTTTTACCAGTAAACATTTACAGATATCACATCACAGAAGTGGGAGGACCATTCTTACTGAATGTTGATCAGTGGGCTACCTTCACAGGATGGTGAGCTGTTATGTCACATGTTTAGTTAATTCTACTCTTAACAAATAAATAAATGTCCCCAAAATAATGAATTCTTAAGCATGACTACATGTCTGCCTGTCTAAACAATTGTAACACTTTCTCCAGATAAAAAATTTCTCATGAGCAGCAGTTTTCCTATACAAAGAGTCCTTCAGGTCTTATACTGGTAAATAATTAAGAAATAAGGACTGTGATAATTTAGTTTTGTTTGGTGGATATGTGCCTTTCTTAACACAACAGAATTATACTGTCATTTCATGGGTCAAATATGTATTAGACTTTAACCTTCTGTGGAAAAAAAACCAAACAACAAAACAAACAACAAACCAAAAACATACACAATAATGGCTATGTTTGTCAAAGTCTGAAAAATTATTAGATTCTCCTGGGAAATTATGTCAGTTCCTACACAGTTCTATGTCACCATAATACAGTAGACTTTTAGGTGAGAAATGAAAGGAGGATTCCTCTGCTGACAGATAGTAGCCATTAAATCTCCAGCCAGGGAAGCATAGGTGCTAAAATGTTCTATGAAAAGGCAACCAAATATCTCAGGTCAGAAAATGAGTCAATCTCAAAGTCTTCCAGCTAGCAAAGCAGCTTAGAAATTTTGTCACCTCATGTCTCTTCTCTGTAGCACATTTGGCTGTTTCCTCTCTCAAAGATTTCAAATAAAATGAAAGCATAGACAGAATTTACATCCAGACATTCAGTCCAAAAATTTCCTCTGCTCTTACCCCAGAGACCTTGAACTAGGCAGCTGTAGAAATCCTACTTGTATGTTTGGACTGTTCTCTACTTAGAAACCCTGTTTTAGCTATCAAGTTTTCAAGTTTCTATGAAACTATTCCCACTTCACCACTAAGTCTGCTTTTCCTGAAATGGTCTGTTTTGGCTTCAGTCTTTTACCCTGGTATTTGACAATTGACTCCTTAATTACATCTCTTAGAATAGCTGGTGGATTTTTAACTTCTGAATTGCTATAATATTGGATCTCATTAAGTCAAGGTGCAAGGTCAGTAAATGCCCTCCTTGACTTGATATCAAATAGCAATTGAGTACACACATTTAAAATAAAATATAAGAGGTTTCTTATATGCCCACATAACTCTATGACCTTGGTGTAAGAAGCATGTTGCTAACCCTGATAAAGGGGATGAGGACATGAGCTACTGGGAGTCTCTCTGCAGAGTCAAGGCAACTTCATATGGTACGGGTGTTATGGCCCTGATTCCACAATGACTCCAATAATGAAAAATGACTGATTCTTAGAATCTGTGTGCTTTGGGATGGACTTTCCACTGCACTGGACCAATGTTATGGTGATATGAGGACAAAGGAGTGTTTACTGACATGGCACTAACATAAGGATGAAAAAATAAGCATAAAAGAAGGGACTATGCAAATCTTAAAACTGCCACAGACACAGGAGAAGTGAGAGCATATTGCAAACCAGAGTCCTTATAGGCAGAAACAGAAAAAAGTCCCAACAAGTACTAAAACCAGCCAACCTAACTACCAAAGTTGTTCCTTAATATTAGCAAAGAATATAGACAATTCAGCTGTTCAAAATAAGTAATGCAGTGAATCTGTCTAGACTGTATCACAGTTTGGATCCCATGCCATTTTTCCTATACAGGAAGAACAGGACTACAGGCCATGAGATAACTGTCACAAGAACAGATCAGGAATGCACTCAGATAGCTAATAGATAGGGAAGGACAAATTGCCCTCCCTGATTTTGCTGCAGTACACAGGACTTCAGGTAGATTACTTCCCCTTCATCCTTTCAGACATGATCACATTGTGCTGGAATAACCCAAAAGAAATACAAGTCAATACCATTTCTGATAAATCTCCTGACCATAATTTGCTAGATTAGCTAATCAGAAAGTACTTTATAACTTGTGATCATTTATAACTAACATAACTCCTAATTAAAATACAGAAAACGAGAAAAGAACTGGAATGCTTTCAGGCATCTCAAGACTGAAAGGAACTAAGGAACTATTACTGAAATGCTTATCAAAATTATTTAATTTTCAGCTGTTTCATAAAAAAGAACCAATAATTTTGACTAAAAAAAAAAAAGGTAAAAAAAGAAAGTTGTGCATCCAGCTGAAGTAATTGAAAAAAATCAGAATTCATTTCATGCTTAAGTGTTTAATGAAAATCTGAGAAATTAAACAGCCACTGCTGAATACCTTGATCCATCTCTTGATAGCCAGTGATAGGTGCACTTAGGTAGCCTAAACGAGTACTAAGTTTCTGTATGAAACCTGAGATGCCACGGTTAACATGACAGTCTTTCACATATTGGTACATTCCATCCTGTAAAATGGTTATCTCCTGCTACAGCAAATGCTTTAAACTGCCATTGAGATCAGTGAACCAAAGGCAGTCAATACACTTTGAGGTGTCCAGCATGTTTAAGATATAAAAGCTTGTAATATATATCTGTTACTATCAGCCTTTCTGTTTGAGGCTCACATGATTTCAGTGCAGTAGCAAGTCTCTCCCATCTTTTTTCCCAGATTTGCTTCCAGAGAATAAAAATAAATCTTTAAGATAATCACAGACATTATATTCACTTGTAAAGAAACAGCCTAGATGGGGCCATGTTTTAAATTTGGCATTACTTCCAGACTTGACTCAGAGTTAGTACAAGAACCTTGCTTACAGAGATGACAGCAAATGATTCACTCAGTGCTGTTTTGTTGATCCAGCTGTAGGGTTGAATTAGACAACAGGCTTGTAGAAAGACAGAAAAATATGATTTTACAGCAGACAGAGAGTGACATGCCTTGGATCTACCAGGATGATTCACATACTTGCAGTGAGAAGTAACCCTTGCCTTAGTCAGTTCACAAATTAGCAATGATTAATCATGCATAAAAAAGGCTGGAATGACTACAGCAAAATACATCCCAAATAAAACACAAGTCCTTCCAAAAATACTTGTGAGTTTTTAGCATATTCATGTTTGTTATGGTTCATTCAACCTACACTCTGCCACTGCTGTACTTGCTTGTCAGAAAATGTTACTACAATAAAGAATAACAAAAAATTAATTTCAAAGTAATATTTATAAGGTTTCAAGTACATTTGACTTCAAATTTCCATGTCAGATTTAGGTATAGAAATTATTCAGAAAACTGTTTATTCTATTAACCAGACTTTTTCAATTTTATTTTATGCTACATGTGTAGCCTAAAAGAAATAGCATTTTTGTATCTTCCCCCAGATCTTAATATATTGAATAGATTAGAAATATGTAACAAGATGTTATGTTCATCATAACATCTTGTTCTTCTTGAGAGCACCTATCAAAACAAAGAAAGATTAAACAAAGCAAGTAGCAACATGTGTGAGCTCTCTATACCTGTGACTGAAAGAACTACCCTGATGATTTCTGTAACCAGAAAACAGATCCGAAGTCAGGTCAGGATCAATCCATAGAGCTAAGAAGATTGGGAGAGGGGAGGTGAAAGTGGAGGAGGTGGAAATCATTGCATTTTTAGAGAGAGAAGCATGAGGAAACTGCAATCTATTCATAGCTACAGGCAGATGGTTTCATGCCCAAGAAGAAAAAATCAGCTCTGTTTGTCAGGAAAGATATATACTGCAAAATATTCACTCAGCTCAAGTAATAAGTAGGGTCAGGGTAGAAAAAATAATAGACTTATTTTCATGATTTTTTCCTAACATAGAAGCCATGTCAATGGCTAGTGCAGGTATTCCTTTGAGCTGCTACCTCCAGCCCAGGGAGCAGCTGCCTCCCTCTCTGCCAAGGTTTCCTTTGCACTCCCTGTGTCCCCAGTACCACGGCACAGCTCCCAGACTGCTGGAGCTCAGGTTCTGTCTAAGCCTAGAAGGTACTTAAAATCAATTTGCTCCTCTGCTTAAATGCACAAAGATCCTAAGGACTGGCTTATCACTTACTCAGAGATACACTGGCTGAGGGTATAAAGCTTCTACACGCCAGTGCAAGCTGATAAAAGGCACGAGGCAGCTAAAGCTACCCCTTCTTAGAAAGCCTGATCCATTAGACATGCTCAGGTCATGCACTGACTTCCACACAATAGCCTAACAGAATAGACTAACATTTACAATGTGAGAACACACACTTTTGACTCTTTTTGGCCTGTGGTAGTTTTGGATCTGCTGATCCCATTTTTAAGAGGTGTTCTTACTGCAAGGCTGTGAATAGCTGAAGACTAACCCCTATCCCTGGAGATACCAAAGGTGTGATGCTGAGCAGAGGGAAAGTGAGACTTAGGGCACTGGAGCAAGACTGAGTCAAATGGGGATTTAGTCCAGGAAAGGTAGTGTCTTAATTTTTAATAGCAGAAATTTTGATTCCAAGAGTGGGTTATATTACAGGACTGTGGAACTCTGAAGATGGGGAACCAGCACTTTCTAAAAACTTTCCTCATTCACTTTCTCTGGGAACTTGTAAATATTATGGCCACTGTTGATACCTACATGGTTTTTGACACTTTGTCTACTGACTGAGTTTTTTGTTATCTATCATAGCCTGTTCTCTATCACATCCAGGTACCATTATCATAATTCATTATCTAATTCTTGATTAAATCAACTACTCTTATGTAGTTGAACTCTTATGTGGGGAAAAAAAACCAGTTTTGCCCCAGAGAAGCTGAGAAGGAATAAAAGGTGTGAAGAGAAATGGGAGAGCCTGGCTTGGTAGCTTGTTGAGGGCTCAGCAGGAGTGCCGACATGAGAACCCCAAGACTGTGCCTTGCAGTCTCATCTACTGCAGCCTTGTCCCACGGCCACTGGAGCTGACGGGGCCGGCTAGCTGCTCCCAGAGTGACCGGTGGAGACCACGAATCCCGCCGCTCCCAGGTCCTCTGCGAGAGCCCCGAGTAGTGGCTCCGTCTGCGGCGTGGTGACGCGGGTGAGAGCAGGACTGCGAAGCACTGAGGGGAAGGAAGGGAGGAGTGGACACGTGTGTGGATGCCAAGGTGCTTTATTGACCCAGGCAGGGACAGCGACGGTGTCAGATAAAAACCCTTAGGGAGGCACTGTTAAAGGGGAAGGGTGTAACGGAAAGAGACACGAGGGAAACAATGAATGAAGCCCAGGGGAGGAGCGAGGGACACAACTGAACCAATAAGAATGGTAGAGGGGAGGGAAAAGGCTCAGGGGACAAATCATATGTTAGGCAAGGGATGATTGACATAGAAAATTCTCGAAATGAAGGGCGTTGGTTACAATGATGGACAGGTACCTGGCGGGAGGAGCAAACCATTATGAGGGAGAACATGGGGGGATCCAAGGGTCAAACCAAAATCTTAACTTATAAAAAATAACCAACTTTACAATAAAACCCATACAGGACACACAATGCTGCAGTCTTTCAGTGTCTAGCATACATTTCTTTGTTTCTATTTCCTTTGTTGTGAACACCGTACAAAGATGTGCATTTGCAAACTTTACAAATACTAATTTGCATGTTTTACTTTTTCTGTGGTCCCAAAACACCAGTTTAAAATTTCAGAAATGAGAATGATAAACTCTTTTGTTTTGGGCTGTTGGGTTTTTTTTTCTTTTGCATTAACTTTTCTAGAGATAGTTGCATGCACTTGAAACAGTGCATGAGTGTGTGTGGGGCTATATAAAGATTTTATACTACGTGGCATTAAAATCCCTTATGGACTTAAATTCTGGACTTCAAAGTATCTTTTCTGTGATGTTGATTAGAATTAGTACAGTGACAGCTGCCATGATTTAAACTATATAACTTGAATTTTGGACATTGAAATTGCATTTGTGACCACATGCCAAAGGCCTGAAGAGGGAAATGCTGGACTTGGAATGTAATTGATTTCCAGCATATTTTATAAGAAAAATCTATTCATGGCTAATGTACATTTTTCCTTTTATACCTTTTAAGGTACATCAAAATACTATCTATTCTCATTTAAAACACACCAGACTCTAGTGAACCAGACATTTGGAGCTTATACAAGCCAGCTACTGTTTGACCTAGTTTCATTACAAGCCTGAAACTGCCCATTACACACTTAATGATGAGTAAGATGAAAAATTGAATTCAATCTACCTCTCAGGACTTGAAAAACCATCCAGACAAATCTCGTCCAAGAAAAGCAGCTGAAATGAATATGCCAGATTGTGAACTCCAGTGTCTGAGGGAGGAGCTGACACACTCATTTTTTCTGCCCCTTCCACAAGTGTCACCTCTCACTATGACCCAGCTGTGGGGCAGGTGAGGCTGTACCTGAGCTCACCTCCACTAAATTCATCAATTCCTTCCTGCCAGAGTATGCAGCCTTTCAGTCACCTTTCAAAGAGCAGCAGCAGCAGTGGGGCTGTCATGCCCAGGTTAACAAGCTCTGCTTTCTCAGCAATGGCTATTGACTTGGGTTTAATATTTCACTCACCATGATTGCTGTTTCTGAGGATAACTCAGACTCATTACTTACTACAGTCTCTGATACACATAACTGTACACTCAGGTATGAAATAGTACATTTAACTACATAAGACCAAAGTCTCTTTCTTCCACCAACATAAAGAAATAAAAGCTCAACCTTTCAGATTCTTCTTAGCTATCATTGTGTGATGGAAATGTGCCTAAAATCTTGTTTAAAACACAGAACAAATCAAGGTCTACCACTGATGAAAACAGACACACAATCCTAGATTTGCACTGGTATGATTGAGAGCAAAATTTGTTCTGGAGTGTTAAAGAGGTATCACAATGAATTAAAGAGTGCAACCAATTTAAAAGAAAAATGCTCATTAATGTGAATAGAAAACCATCACAGCAGAAAAATGCCAGCACTTACTGCAATACATCAGCTATTTCCATTAACATAGTAACTAACCATTTCTGGGTAATATGATTCATGGCTAAACAGAATACTGAAAAATTATATCTTCCATTCACATGACTAAATTAGAGCTCTTTTGTATCTTTATCACCTATCTCTGCTGATATTTTTTTGAATCTTTTTAGCACAGACAGTGAAAAAGGTAAAGTTGTATACAATGATATATGCATATATGAGTTGCACTGATCCTATATATAAACAAAATGAAAATGAACAAAACCAACCTAAACCTTTGGTTTCAGAGATATTCTCCAAAAGAAGTAATCTCTAACACTGCTGGTTTTTGAGCAGACCGATTCCAGACCAACTTTGAAAACCCCAGTCAAAGCACATAGTTTTGCAATAGACTCATCTGGATAGTTTCTTAGCCAAAACAATTTCAACAAAAAGGCTGGTTCCAGACATAGCGTATTAAATAACCCTGAATTGGCAAAGAGTGATGCATACATTCCATCTGAGAGTCTGCTGCGGCTCCGGTCAGTTGAGGTAATGTAAGTTCAGCTTCACAGCTAGAAACTATAACAGCATTTTCAGCAAATTGTCAAAACAGTCCTTTTGTACCTTTGGTGTTGAAGTACATATAAAAATCTGAGTAGATGATGTACTGTTTCAGGCTCTTTAAACTTTTAAAAACAAAACAGCAGAAAAGTGGGATGAGTGGTTGCAGTGAAAGCAGAAATAAATGTGAGTGTGTAATTTTATTGGCAGACAGGAGTATATGGTCATCATCAAACAAGATCCTGGTTTTTTCCTCAATTATGTCATAGTTCACTGTAATTTTAGTTGCTCTGTGGGAGCTGCTCACAGACAAGAATTAAAGCAGTCTGCAAACTATAAAGATGGGACAAGTCCTCATCTCCTCCTAAATTATTTTTTCCCTTCTCATGGCCTTTTCCCTCACAACTGTGGCACATAGTTTGAAAGTGGCTTACCTATAGTTTGAAAACAATTTCTATAGGCTGGGTAGAGGTGGATGAAGTGCCAAGCACAAAGCAGGAGCCCTGCTCCTGGCAGCCCTCTGCACAGGCAGAAGGAGGGAGGGCAGGGGCTGCAAGGCAGGGATCTGGCCCAGCATCCTCATTCTCTCCCATCAGGATCCTTCTCTACAATATTACTCCTAGAATATTCTCCACAACTCTATCTTTCCCACCTTCATATTTTAATTTTTTAAAATCTTAACATATCCTGAGCTCTGCTACATTCAGTGTAGCCACAAAATTTGGCTTAATGCTAGTAGTATATCAAACTTCTGAAAAACAGCAAGAAACCTAGCACTGCCTATTGTGATGTCCAGTTAATATCTGCAAAACCTTGTGTTAATATCCCCTACCACTTATTCCTTTCAGCATGATTCAGGGCCAATCTAACACAGTGTTCTATTTAACAGTCTTCTGTAGTAGTAGTTTTCCTTGAAGAACTGGAAGGATTTAATACAAATACAATGCAATAATACATATGCAAATATGCAACATATGCTTTGGCAGCCAAGGAAACAAACCCCATCCTGGGGTGGTCAAGTACAGCATAAACAGCTGGTGAAAAGCTGCAGTTATCCCTCTGCATTCAGTGTTGGTGCAGCCTCACTTTGTATCCTCTGTGCAGTTCTGGGCATCCCTGAGGAGACATGACACTGTTCCTCCAGTTCACCCACAAAGATCTTTAGTTGAACTAGTTAGTTTCTTTAGTCTTTTCCTTAAAATAATTAATCTATATATATAGAGAAAATACTTCAGACAACGTAATAATACAAAGGATCTGCATCACTGATAACAAAATTTCACCTGCTTCTAATGGTTCTTGAAGTTGGGTCCAGAGAGGTGCATACAACCAAAGGGACAGATTGCCTACTTGTCAAAAGATTTTTCCACAGGGTTTGATGTGTGCACAAAGGATAAAGGAAGAGAATGAGGAAGACAGGTGCACAGATCAATAGAGGTATTTTTATTCCATGTGAATCTCAAGGGCAGTACATGCAGCACACTGATTTGGTTTCATGTAGTTTGAGTAAATTCAAACTAGCATAGCTTGCATGGCATAGGTAGAATGTGAACCTGTCCCTGTGCCTCTAAGAGCAGAACAGGCCTCAGTTTACACCTTGCCTACTGAGTCCCCTTCGTCCAAGGTTAATAGGTCATTGCTTCACTACTGGTTTAATTTCTATGAACTATCAAAATCAACTCTTCTTGTTACAAAATCTCATACCAAAAAAAAAAAAGTGGCAAGGTCTAACTCTGACAAAGCTTTGAGCATTATTGAAAAGACAGAGCAGAAAAAGACAGGACTGTAAATTACATGTGATGAGTGCTGGTTCTTAAGTGGCTCTTGCATTGCTTAAGGTCAAAATCTGAAAACCAAATGTTTACAGCCATTGATATCATTAATCAAACTTAAGCTCTCAGAAGTGTTAGTGCTTTCAGTTTGAAGGGATATATTTTAGTGTTCTTTGCAGATCTAGGATAGTTTGCATGCTTAGCACCCTGTAAATCTTTCAAATGCAAAATGTAACATGGCTCAGTTTATGCACCTCATTTAGAGTCTGTTTATATTGATACAAAGAATAGTTTCAGTATGTCATGAGTGTCATTCTAATGCCCTTCAGAAATAATAACTGCATGGTGGTAGATACTATAAAAATTTTGGTTGTTTTGGTGTGTACAGAGCCTTTCAGCTCACCACAAAAATGGGAGAGACAAAACCACATAAATATAAGTGAAATTCACACAAATGGAAAAGGGATAATGGTTTGAATACATATACATTGTAAGACCTCCATCCTTCTCGGACTGCTGTGTTTTCTTTTTTAAATTGTAAACTCTTAGGGACTGACCCTCAACAAATGAATATCTTGATAAGAATATTAGAGATCAACCTTGTTAGGGACTCTAGATGCTAATGTAATACAAATTATGTAAATAAGTATGACTTGTAGTCCTTAATCTAGGAATGTCACATTAAAAAGTCAGTCACTGAATAAATCTACAAGCATTTGTGGAAGCAAAGGAGAGTCTATGACTTTCTGGGTAATCACCCTCTGTATTGGCAGATAGAGGTGCATTTGTGCATTTTCCTTCTTTGTTTTCCCTGTGGTAGCACAAATCCTTCTCTCTCTCTGTGAGGTAGCCCAGCTATTGTGGAAAGCCACCTCATGGCTGGTGTCCACCACAGTGATTTGCCACCAGGAGCTATAGACTCAGTCTCTTCAAGGAGGAGAGTATCTGGGATGGTGATCAAACTGGTTGGTTGCCGCAAGGATGGTGAATAATTGTTTCTGAATGAAAATAATAACTTTTAGATTTTCCTGGTCCAACGTGTCAGACACATTCTGAACGTGCCTGATGGTTCACCCAGGAAAGTTAGGAGACATTTAGGTACTTCCCTAGACATCTCTGAACTGCTTAGCCAGAAGGTAGGGGCCCAAATGCACAAACTGGGACATGCCCAGGCAGGCAGAGGGTGGACTCGGAGCTCCCAAGTGATTTCAGGTACTTCTGCAGAAGCCACCCAGACTGCTTTCTGAGAGTTCAGCTCTGCAGGGCTGTCCTGTTGCCAGCCTTGACACAAAATCAGTAACCTGAACCTTGGTGTGGACTCCCAGTTTCTTTGCTATTCTTGCTGTGAACGTATTGTAGTAAAACTAGACCTCTGAATCAGCTGAGCTGGAAGAACTTAAAAGATCCACATGCTAGGACAAGCTAATAGCAAGGCTGTCTGAGTAATGGAAACACTGGGTAAATGCTTGTGTAGTGTTTTACCACTTGCAGTCCATATAAGCTGTAAACAGCATGTATCTAGCATACAGAGTTTCCTGAATAGAACAATATATTCCCACTGTCCTTGAAAATTGTTGCATGTAAGATGGTTTTCCTCAACTATCCTTGTGCTGAAATAGATGTCAAAGCTTCTGGCACTCCATTAAACCATATAATCTATTTCCAAAGTAACAGCCCATTTAGCATTAAAATTGGCACTTAAGGGTTGATATAAAATGTAAATTAAATGTAGGATATGAGTAAATGAGGCTACTTTTATACTTCAATTTTTGTATTGGCACCAAGGTTGATAATTTTAAGCAAATCATAAGTACTCTTTCTCTTTTTAAAAGTATGGTTTTCAATTTCATTTGTAGCATTGCTTTCAAAGCAGAGAAACGTCACCTTCACTACCAATTCACATGAGAGTAATATGACTATCAATCACAGTGGCTTGGAAAGAAATGGTAAGATTTCAAATCTAGGGATAAAGATAAAAGAATTAAATTAAGTAATGCTAGAATGAAGCAATCAAGATTAAATGTGTTCTCAGCTGTTGAGTTAACCGGTTCTGAGTTTTTATCGAACAAAAGGTTAAAGAAATGAACCTTTAACAGCAATTATTTCAGTTTAATGATTTTTTTTTAAGCTCAAGCTCACAGCAGCTGAATTTCTTCTGTCACTTAAAGAAAAAGTAAAACACCTGACATTATCATGTCTCGTTAATGGCTCTCAAGAAGTCAATTTAACACTGTGATGATCAAGTCCAAACAGGTTTTGTGATTTAATTAGAACCCTAAGAGTTTTGAAAATTCCATATAGTAAGTAAATTTATGGGAGGTGATTTAAAAAAGGCTCAAAAATCTTGAAATGAATTAATTATTTAAATGAATTAAATTAGACATAAATGAATTAAACTGAAAATAATGAAAATATTTCTTAAAATGTTGAGAAAGCTCAAGAAATCTTATTTGGTAAATGCTGTCCTGGGAGAAAAAAATGTCAGTGGATGATAAATGAATATCCTTGATTAATCTAGTGTAAATTCAAACCATGGCTGTCATATCTAAGAATTTCCAATAGAAATTTGAGAGCTCATGGCTCAATTCTCTTAAAAAATATGTAACATATTTTCATGGGTAGCTGTTAGTTGTTTGAATTCCTTCACCTACAAGCTTCCCCCAGAACGAAAATTCTTGTTATTGTGGTTTTGCCTTGCACTGTGGAACCAGAGATGGGGGGCCAGAGAGGTGTATATTTGAGTCAGGGGCCTCATGATGAGCATACCTTAGGGTCATCCTGGAGAACAGACTGTCACCTCCATGTCTTAGGGACAAAAAGGACAAAAGGACATCAGGGCTTCCAGTGACTCTGCTCTGAGTCATCTGCCCCAGAGTCAACACACAGCCCAGGGCTGCCTGACAACTGTGGTGGCTCTCCTGCTTCTTAGTGCATTTGTGTGGGCAGCTGGTTCACAGGCAATGGAGCAGGGCTGTCAGTGGCCTGCCAGAAGGGAGAAGGGCAGTGCATAAACTAAGACTGGTAATACAAACCGGGCATTGGAATCACATGGGGTGCATAAGACCCAAACACATAGTTCCTCCTGAGGTTTATTTTAATGGTCTCTCTCAAGAAAAGTAAGATAAATTAACTGAAACACATGAAATTAGAATGGAGGAGCTGAACTTCAGTAAGCTTCAATGTAAATATTCCACCTAGAATTCTGTGCCTTAACCTGGTTTCAGGCTTTTGTATAAAGAGTGGTTAGCTCAAAAATGAAGTGAAGTTCAAAACTGATGTTTATTTCTTTGCCATCCCTGACTCCACCTTTCCATCCTCATCTCACCACAGTCCCCCCATTGTCCCATAGGTGTAAGATCTTTATGTGCTTCTTCACCTGTTGCAGCTTATGCAGTGCTGTTCACCCAGCTCAGGGACTGGGGCCCACCCAACATACAGGATCCTACCTGATCTTTCAAACACAGTCCCACATGCTGTCCCATCTCAGCCTCTCCAGCTGCAACATCATGAGACAGACTGAAAAGACCAAATTAAAGACATAGCTCTTTTGGAGGGTAGAAAGGAAAAGGTTCTCTCAGCCGTGGAGAGAGGAGAAGAAGAGCAGCTGGCTTGGTGCATTTTCATGATTTGTTTAAAGACATTCACAGTGCCAGCTGCACTGACAGGCACCTGAAGTGTTTCTTCCCCCACCTCACATCTGCCTCAGACTGGGGCTCATGTGGCCAGATGGATCAGGACTTGATATGGCTGAAAAACAACTCTGTAAATGAGTGAATGTGGAAGATTTATGTTTAACCCAGGTCACTTAACTAATCAAGTTCTCTTCAAAGCCCTGCAAATGGTTGTACTGACAACATGAGGGCGTGATGGAAGAGTGAGAATGAGTAACTGGAGGTTGCTTGTGCTGCACTAGAGTTGAAACAAATATGGGTCAAATGACAGACTTAGTAATTTTTTTCTAAAAAACTTTTACAAAGGAACATCTCACACTGGGAAAATAAAAATTTGAAGAAATTGGAAGGTTTGTCTTGTTCACAAGAGTTCACAGATAGATTTCAAAAAGAATCAAGCGTCAAGATCATCAGCTTTCCTCTTTCAAACTTGTCAGCACCACATTCTCAAATACCTTTATCAAATCATTTTCCTCTGAGCACCAAAAAAAAGGTCTCCATTTGGTGCCTAAGAGTACTAAGTATGCTTGAGGAAAGAGACCCCTGAGGATAGGGAATGTCTGGCTGCTAATGTGGTTCTTCAGTTTTCAGCATATGCCAAGAGAAGAAGGGAAGAATGAGCCAAGAATCCCAAATGCTATTTCCCCATGCAACACATTCTGCTGTAAGGATGATGCTGAGCTTGACTTCAGAATTCAAAAATCTTGCCATTTTCTTTCCACACTTGATTTTATTGCTTTTTGGGCTTATTTTCAATACAAATCAGTGACTGAGCCAGTTTCTATAGTAGCTGCAGAAAAGAGTTTCAGAGTCAACCATTGTAACAAGTAGCTCTCACAGGAAAATGCTGGGTGGCAAATAAAAATGTTGAGGAAAGGTGAATCCACATAAATGCTGTTGCATTAAAGAAAGGAGTAGGTTTGAAGCAACATTTTATGACTGATCAATTGAAAGTTTAATTTAGAGCAATTAAATATTTGTCTAATTAAGACAAGGCTTGATGCTTTTAAAAACAGTATCATGAGCATGTAAAACTCCTTAAATCAACATAAATGGAGAAAGTAAGTGCAGGAATGAGAATCAAACCTAAGAACTTAATTACATCCCAGAAAACTAAAGAATGAATGTACATGCAAAATGTTACGCAAAAAATCAAGGCAACAGTATCTGAACGTGGAGGTTCTGAAAAGTAATTCACTACATTCACATCTTGGAGGGAATGTGTGAGGCTCCAGCCAAGTGGTGGCAGAGGTGGTGATTTCATCTTCATCTTTCAGCCCCAGCACTAGCTGTCAGTCTTCCCACACCACTCACCCTTTTCCCATGGCATATCCCCAGCCTGGTCGTGCAACCACAGCTTCTTGGGGCCTGTGCTGTGAATGAGATCCTTGAAATATTCCCTTTAAAAAATAGTCTGGTTTTACCTCAGTACGTTTATTGGTCAGACTGATCAAGTTAGTCCAGTGGAATTTAGGGACATGATTTTCTGGTGGATTTGGCAGAACTGGATTAATGATCAGAGTCAATCATTTTAGAGGTCTTTTACAATATACATGATTCTATGATTCCATGACTTTTTGTGATAACATTCTCCTTCAATATCTCACTGCCTCAGATCTTAATTTTGGAAAGGATCTCATTGAATATGCTTGAGTCCTACTGATGCAGGGCATATGGCTAAGTACTACCCTGATCAGACATGTGCATATGTGGCTTCTAAGATTGATGTCTTATATCATAACTTATTTGCAAAATACATTCTTAATTCTCTGGCATGTTTTGTAAGAGCAAGAATAAACAGATAAATAAAGTCAAACAGTTTATCTATTTTTTGGGTAAAGAGAATTTTTTTGGCTAATCTTCCTTTGCTAATTTTTGAATATAGTTTAAGTGTATCTTCTATTTTGGGTTTTTAAAAACAAATGGATTAGAAGAAAGTTAAAATTATCTTTCATATTTTTAAAGGTTATTAATTATTTTTTTGCTATAAAAAGGTAAAATATTGTCTCTGGCAAAATGTTTGTAGGAAGCACTTGGCTGTTTTGGTACAACTGAAGAGTGATAAAGTCTAAATAAATTCAATAGACTTGACATATTCCTCTTTTTTACATTATTCAAATAATAAAGACCCCATTTACATTCTGTCAGAGACGTTAACAGAAGGCTGTCAATTGTGACAAATTTCACAAAGCAATATTTGATATGTGTTTACATCTTTTTGTGCTTGTAGCTGTCACGGAGTGACTAATTCACAACAGAAGCTTTATTTGATAAATTTAGGATCTTAATTGTGTTGAATATCCATGTAGAGAATTCAGTTTTGAGAAAACAATAGTTGGCTTTTTTGAACCATTTAATGATACAATCATTCATGGACATTGAAAATCTGGCTGTGTTGTGTAGACATGGTTACTCACATCACTCAAGTGGGATCATTCTGCTCTGATGTTTGTCTGGGCACGGGAAAGTGGTGTCTGGTGATGACTCTCCCACGTGCACAGGTGAAATATGTTCCAGTGTTCTGTGGGTGTGAAACTTTGAAAATTCATCATAACCACATATTTCAATTTAAAAAGTCTATTGAAACTTGTGTAGGAAATGAATTTGGAAAAAAGCAAACCCTATAAAAAAATCCACCAAAAAGTCTCAATTCGTTATCACATATTGGTTAAACTGTTTAACATTACTTGTCTTTCAGCTAGACTGCCTGGACTTATCCAAACTCAGACACCTGAACGAGATGTGTCCACACCTGGAACATCTGGTCTGACTAGTCACTACAGACAGCTTTGCCCCCTGGAAGTGACTTGGGTCACTCAAGATCTGAGCTGCAGTCGCCTCTCCCTCTGAACTGAACATGTTGAGAGCCAACAGCATCCAAGGCTCACAATGAGAAAGTTCAAACAGATGCATGGAGTGCAGTGTCCTGGATCAAAGCAGCACCTGAGCAGCTGTGAGCACTCAGTTGTCTACTGTTTTATTCCTTGGCTAACTAGTGCAGTTCTGTGATATGTATCAAAAATGAAGCAACAGAAAATCTTAGCATTTGGAGGCTCTTTTATGAGGAGGATCTAGCCTCTGAACTGATCTGGTTGACTAGAATAAGTGTTCTTTAAAAGGAATCTGGATCAAAATCTTAGGAAGGTAACCAGGCCAAAGGTGACTTTGGTTTATACTGCTTTTTCATGTGATCAGGCAATCTGTCATGTATTTGTAATACAACAAAGTTGTATTGTTGTTTCTGAAGTCCAGAAAAAGAGGAAAGGTAAAAATTATGGAATTGTTTTGGGGAACAAAATAAACATTAAGCAAACAGAGCAAATTTTTGAATGGCTAACAGAAACATGGTGTCTCAAGTGCGTCCTCTGCTTTTAATATTCACTGAAAAGCCATACCAGAGAACACAAGAAGCATAAGAACTTAGAACAGCAGATTGAGAGAATATTATATATATCTATATGATTTCACTTAATTAGGCGTTCTCTTTCACTCACAGTCAGAGAGGACACTGTTTTAGACTGCCTTTTCCTCTGATCTGACATTTGTTTCTTTAAAAAAATTAGTTTTAAAACAATCAACAATCAAATGGAATTTAAGTTGAGAAAATATTACAAGACTGCACCAAGGTCAACCCCCTTTTCACTGAAAAGATTTTCTTCATTTATGTAATGCAACTTTAGATATATTATGCTGATCAATGTAGTTGTTCATTGGCTAAATTATCTCCTTCATTGAAGAGTAAAGTTCATAAGAAAAGATGATTAATTCATGTATGTATTGTTTATGCTGTCTTTACTAAAGAAAGTATTCCAATTAGCATTTAAATAATGGTATTTGACTTTAAAATGGACCAAATATGCAAATATTATTCTACTGCTGTTCTGAGCTAAGCCATTACACTTCAAAATCAAAAATGGGTGGGCCAGTTCTTCTTCAATTTATAGCTGTGTGATGACAGAGCTGATTTCCTTGTGCAAGGAAAATTACTTTGTGTTTATCCCAGCACAACAGATAATCAGATGTGAGCCATTGGAATGAATATCTCTGGGAAACTTTGACATGTTATCTTTGAAAGCATGATATTCACTTACTATTAGGAATTAATGATTTAAATCACAAACTTGGGGCATTATTTTCCTTGGGCTGTTACACTTTCAGGACATAAACCTAGCTTTGAGAGGATTGCCAGCTATCTCCATTTTCATTAATGAGAGGAACTTCAATCTAGAAATCCATGCAAAACAGTACAGATAAGCCAGTAAATAGAGAAAATGTGTTTTCATGCAGCAGCCATTAAAAGAAAACTTTGCTCCTGATGAGAAAACTTAAACCACCCCAAACCAAAGCAACCCCCACCCCATAGGAAAAGTCCTGAGGTCAGCAATTCAATACTTTGTTTTTCTTGATCTGTATGGCCGCATATTAATAATGTCTGGGGGTAGGGGGCACGTTAACTATGAAGGAATTTGGGATGTTTTCATTATTGCTGGGCAAATAACTCTTGAAAAGTAAGCATCTCTTTTATGCATAGATCAAGTGAACTTGGCAGCAGCAGTGTCATTGATGCTAACAGTGTGTGACAGGAAACAAACCCATGTGACTGCTGTGTTTTGTAAGTCGAGCTCTTGTGTAAGATTCCGGTACATTCTTTTCCAGCTATTCTCTCAGAAATTTGAACTTTTAATTAAAAGGCAACATTGAAACATGTCCAGCACTGACAGTCTTAATGCTGTTTCTTCTCCACATTAACATGCAAACCAGCTTCAGTCAGCATGCAAGGAGATAATTAGCTTCATCGCCCATGATGAACAAATACGTGTTTTGGGGAGGGAGAGGATGCACCAGTGTTTTCTAATCAAATTATCAGGATTTTCAACTCCTAGTAGAATGTCATTTTCTCATAGAAACTCTAACGACCATTTTATTTTATAAGTTAGAACAAAGTACATGTATCAAATTCAGGTTGTTTGTAAGGTTATATGAGCTATCAGAAAAGCAAATCAATTCACTTAAAAATATTTGAAATGTAACACATTTTTAAAAGTAAATATCTTTTATTTGTAGACAATATCAAAATACAAATACATAGCCAGATACAGCTCTGAGGAAAGATGAGCTATAGCATGTTTCATATAATACACACCATCATTTAAAACCCTAGAATCCAGGTCAGTAATAAGCACAGATGTATGTGCTTGTAATCTTTGTGTATTAAAAATATTCAATAATATCTAATACAGATTTTTTGTAGTACAAACATAGGGACTGATATTACATGACATGGTAAGTTTACTACATCAACTGCTGACTTCAGTGTTGGGTTTGAATTCTGAAATTAATTTTGAGTGATAAGTTAAAACACATTAGCTGACATGAAGCAGAGAGTGAAAAATTAAAAAAATAAATTTTATTATGAAGCTTAATATTACTTTTCCTTGTGGTTTGGGAGTGTATTTTATATGCTACTCAAATAATTAAACACTTACTTGACAAAAAAACAAAGCAAAAAAATCCCTATAATTTTAAATTTCTGAATTAAACATCCTGTAATGGCAACAGAAGATGATAGGATTAGATCTTGATTTCCAGGTTCACAATATCCACATTTTTTCTTTTCCATGGAACAAGTAATAAAGTAGCATGAAAACAGAATCTCTTTCTTCTCAGATTATTGAGTAATGCTTCAGAATTGAATTTTGATAGTGCATCCCATAAGTAGCAACAAGGCAAAACAAATCCAATATTTGTATAGTTCAATCCTCAAGAAGTAAACAATCATTTAAATATCATGTTTCCACCTCCAAAGACAACTACCAATCTTGTGGAAATCAGTCTAGACACATGTAAGTTAATATATCAAGAAAGCAGTAACTCAAAGATATCAGCATAGCCACTGAGATTTCTGGATTATCTACAGCTCATTTAGAAGATGACCTGACAGTGTTTGCAGATAGCTTAACAGAAACAATCTGAAAGAGAGGATTTGACAGGGAGATCATGGGCAGGTACAAAATTATCTATCTGTTTATATGTCTCCATAACTAAATCATAAGCCAAGCAGTTTTTGTTAGATGTTCCCTCATGGACACAAAATTTAGACTCATTAAATATTTCTTCATCACCCAGATTTGCTTAAATGATGGTTTCCTGTCAAAAGGAAACTTGTTTGTTTCCTAGTTCAGTTCAACCTAATTCAGAGCAAGATGATGGATCTCTTCCTTACTATTCTTTTTGGGTTTTATCATTTAACATTATTTCTTCCTCCAGTTGTCCCAAAGATTTCTAAAACTCAGCTCTAGGCATTGCAGATGAAGGCAAAGACTCCATAGAAGTGAAATTTTGTTAGACAAATGGCTTATCCAAAACTTTTTCAGGTAAGTAATACTCTTTCTATCTATTTGGCTGACTTATAATGAAGCCTTACTAAAAACATAAAATGAAAAATTGCTTCAGATGGACATGCATTTCTTCATTATTTTAAAGAAAAAAAAAGAGGTGGAAAGGGAATTTTTGAGCATCCTTTCTGTCATCACACAAGAATTTCAGTATATTCTGAGAATATTCATAAAATATGCAATCTGCATTATAATGCAGTGAATTCATCAGTGTACAGATATCTGACAACATATTTAACAGGAAGACTTTTTAATAACTCTAAGTGGCATGGATTCTGTTGGCTTGATTTTACAGAAAATAAATGCCTGATACATCTGTGAACCTGACTCACCTTAGACCAACATCAGTGAGGAAGAAACATCCTAAAAGGCCATGAACTAAAAGCTACATAAAAGGTAGTCCTGACTGTCTTCCTTTCATAACATTTTTCAGTCTTTTTCTTACTGCTGAGAAATAGAGGCTTTCTCTATTTGATCTAGCCATTCACTGAAAAATTTATATATGTTTAGAAAAAAATTCCATTTTTTTTTCCCAAAACAAGGGAGAGTATGATAGAGTGCTGAAGTTAAAGTTTCAACATGTACCCATACATTCCAAGTTCTTTGTCATTTCCTGTCAGAACTGATGTCATGGTTACTGCCTTCTCCAAAACTCCAAATAACCTTCACTGCTAGTAAGAGCACAGCTGGTTATATACAGTTGATCTTTAGGTAAAATAAACCACTAAAATTTGCATTACATGGATATATACAATTGAGAACTCTTTGACTGTCTCTTGACTGCATCTAATTGTGAAAGACTCTCATGAAGAAGTTTCTAAGAATAATTCTGTTATCTCTGAAAAGCTGAGCAGCTTGGTAAGTGCTGTTAAATGCTCTTTCAGATGCCTAATACATGATCTACCCTCTGGGATCTTGACCAGCAGGGTGTAACAGGTGGTGTTCATTACTGATGGGATAGCTTCAGAGAATTTAGAGATCCACTGAGTTGATTTTAAACCTGTTCTCTCTCTACGCCTGATGAGAAATAGTATATTTTCTCATAATCACACATTTAAGTTGTGAGTAACACAATATTAACCTGATAAATGTTTAACTCAAATGCATATTTACAGCATCTGTTGAGAACCATTGCAAAATCAATTAAAATATTAAAAAGCAGCATTTTTTATCATATCAGTATTAGAGGACCGACTTTACAGAAGGTATCTACAGGAGCCTCTTATCAATATGTATAAGCAGTGACTGTCCAATTGCCCAAAGGTTATTTTACATTAGATTTCATAAAGATTCAGGTATTTCAGAAAAAAGAATGTTCTAGAAGACACATTTTTCCTCTCACAAAATCCATATTAGTTTGTTTCAACATAATTGTGAATTATTCTCATAAATATGAGAATACACCACTATATTGGTGTTTTTGCCAGTGGAGTTATTCAAACTGATTCAATGAATGCAGGAAAACTTGAGTTCTCCTGTCCAAGTCCAAAGGCTTTGCTTACACTGAGACTCCTGAGACGCTTGTACGAAGCACAGGATCAGGCACATGGTGCCTGAGTTTTTCTCCAGTTGTAAAGTGAGTGAAAGGATTGAAATTTGATAGATGCATTCCTGTTGTGTTTCTGAAGATCTTCAGCTATTTCTGTTTTACTTTGGGAGTTACCATTTTCATTCACCTGCCTAACACATATGTTATAACACTTGTTAAAACTGAAGATCAGAGTCTGTAACATTTTTTCTTCACAGCATCAGTGAGATGTGAGACAGAGCTGGTTTCCCCCCACACTGTGGAGGAGAAACAGTGGTGTGTGCACATGTCTACACTGCAGCTCCCAGAGCACCAGGCAGGCACAGGTGAGAAGCCATCCTGTCAGAAGCCATCTCACAGGAGCCTTATCCCCACCCTGCCATAGCCACACTTACTGCTGGGAGGCCACAGGGTCAACTCTGTCAAGGAGTTAATTCAGATTCAAATTAACCACTTTTATAGCAAGTTAGTTTTACCCAGATGACTTTCGTGCTCCAGTTCACTGTACAGTTGCACAAACTCTTATGTAACTGAAATGGAAGAGTGCTTGTGGGCAAGAGGGGAAGGAGCTGTGATCTGTGAGCTGCCAGAGTACAACGAGCACCAGAGGAGCTTTATGTCAGCTCATGGTGTTGGTGAAAGTACGGCAGAGGCTCATCCTTAAAAGTTACTCTGACTTCTCCTGAAATTAGTGTTCTGAACCTATCTGACTTTTCAGAGGTCATGTAAAATGTTTCTAATAGTGCACAAAATTAACATAATTATGCTGGCTAGAATAGTTGAAAGAAGTCATTTCAATCCTGAGGGCCAAGGAAGCTTTACACACACCTTTGGTGATCCACATCTTTACTCAATAGTAACACCAAGAAAAAAAAAAAAAGAACTGAGGTGGCAGGCTGCATAGAATTAAGAAATAACCCAAATTTGAGAATTTTTTTGTTGATACAATATAGTATTTTCACTGAAAAATTCCAGATGTTAAGCAGAAGACAAAGGCACACAGAACTTTTCTGGCTATTACTGAATTAACCATTGAATTACACTCCCAAAACAGGCCCACATTTTGAATCTTTGCAAGCACAACTAAGCCTATTAGGAGCAAAGATATCTCAGGGCTTTATGTTTATCAACATAAATATGCAAAACCCCTCCAAACCCTAGCCCTAACAGTTTCAATTTAACAAGAAAACAGGTTTTTTTTCCTGTGATGCTTATTCTGAGAGTGGTACTGGCAAAGGAGCTCCTTCTCTTGTATGAGCTGTTTCTGCACTGGAGGGAGGAGGGATAGCATTCGCTCTAGCAGTGCAGCTATCCCTTCTGAGCACAGAAGAACCTTAAGGAGACAAGGTACTGGCAGGAGGGCCAAAGTAAAAGATTCTGTTGGGCAGCTATCTGTGGAAAAACAAAAGTCCCAGCTGCTCTCTGGCACATTTTGCAAACAGCAAAAATTTAAAACTGTCCTAAGCTGCCCAAAGTTATCCCTTCCTAATGCCTATTTACAGTGGGATTCTACTGAAGAAGGGTGTAGAAGTCAGTTTAGTTTCTTTAGCTGAATCCTTTTCAGTGTAACTTGAGCTGTCCTGCTTTCTTTGTAGTACAGCACACGCTGCTGATGCTGAGGGTCCTGCATGGCAGAAGCAGGATGGCAGAACATTTTACAAAGAAATACAGCCCAGCTATCTTGACAAGTGCTGCATGTCAAGCCAGTCCTTCAGTCCAGTTGCTTCATGGTAAAGTTTTCCTTTTTCCTAAGAAAAGAGAAGGAAAATGAAGAACCTCTTGAACTAAAGACTTTGTGTCACATGCAGATGAGAAACCAGTTTCATCCACTCAGAGATAACATGTCTGTCCTGTGTCTGAAGGAGTCCATTATGACTGAACAAGATCTGAGATAGTCTCAAAATACTGATAGAAACTGCACTGATTCTCATAAGTTAATCATGTCAGATCCAGTCAAGTTAATTAGAAAACAATGTTCTTGTTCTGTGATCATCTATGTTTTATATCATTCCCTATTTCCACTTGCTGCTGGGAAAATATTAGCAAGCTTAACATTGAGGATGAATTCTATTTCTCATAGAGCTTTTTTTAGCTTAAAATACATGTGACAAATCTTTTTTAAGGACTTGTCAGTCACGTTCCTTATCCATCCAGCATCCTTAACATCAAATGCATCATATACTCTCAGCCAGGGCTGTGCTTAGCCTGGTATGAAGACACAAATGAAGAGAAAGTAGGGAAAATTTTTTCATATCATGTTACTCTACAAGAAAGATATCCATGATAGAAGGTCTGTTTTGAATATTAAAAAATACAGAGGCACATCTTGTCTCCACAAGAATCAACAGTAGTTTCAGGAAGGACAAGTTTAGACTCAAAGACTCTGATAATTAGAGACATCTCTGTTGATGATATTTTTATATGAATGAAACTATTGTTTGCAAGAAAAGCTTCCCTGAAGTATATGCCCTGCCATGTGCCCAAAATCCCTCACCTGTACTGATTTTGTATCACTTAAAAGTTGTGAATGCTTTTAATGGCTATTGCTTCTGGACAAAAGTACTAGGTCATGAGCAATAAATTTTGTTTGCTACTACTCAAAATGATTCAAGGACATTTTATGTTTCTCTGTAGGCAGTTATACTTGTCACATCATTTATTTTATCGGGGAAAGCTACAATTTTCCAGATCCTTTGTGTTTTATTATATCTCATTTAAAGGAGGTGGAAACCAATTCTTTTTTTTCCTACATGTGAAAAATAAATTCCAAACAACTTAAATGTTATTACTTTATTCATACCTCTGGAATGATTAAATGGGGCACAAACATTGACAAGACAAAAAAAAAATTAAATCCCAGAAGAGCAGGCCTTTTAATTTACTTTTTATTCCCTGTACTCTCTAATTAGAGCTATATGCCACATTATCAACTGTGCCTTTAAAATAAAAAACATTTATTGAGGCCAACTCTAGAGTTTGTTAGGGTTTTTAAGTACGGCTTCTGAAAAACCTGTAAGAGCAGTTTACCGTGTATAATAATATTTCCAGGGAAGCTGGCTGTATTTTTTGTTATCATCAAATGCCAGCCACTGTCCTCTGCCCTCCTTGGCACTGCTGCCTGCACCAAGTGCTGGACAGTCTGCAACAGATATGGCCATACAGAAAAAAAAAGGGACTTGGGCAGAAGAGGGGTTTAGTGGGACTGTGCCTGCAGTGCTATGTAGGAAACTCTGCAGTGAGGGCAGAACTGAGGAGCTGCATGATGGCAGAGTCTGGCAGCAACCAGTGACCCAAGATCCAGCCCTCCCGTCCGTATCCAGGGGCACAAGGGCAGCTCCTGCCCTCCCATCCATGTCAGGGGCACAGGGGCAGTTCCTGCCCTCCCGTCCGTATCCAGGGGCACAGGGGCAGTTCCAGCCCTCCCATCCATGGCAGGGGCACAGGGGCAGTTCCAGCCCTCCCATCCATGGCAGGGGCAGAGGGACAGCTCCTGCCCTCCTATCCTTATTGGGGGGAGAGGGGCAAAGATTAATGGGTATTAATGGGGTATTTCAGGGTATTTTTAGCTTGATTCCATATTCCTTTTGACATTAGTCTCTGACTCCTTTGCATGAACATTGCTTCAGCTGAAGTCAGGCAGGGTTTGAGGTACATGCTGACTGTTGCTTTTGATGACTGAGTGCACCTTCAGCACATATTTATAGAAATCCCTGTGGAGGGGGCTGGATAAGCCACAAGGGCCAGTCCTCAAGACAGGAGCATCTGAACTGTGTCATTCACAAGAAACATCTTTTGAACCTGCTTTAAAAATCCCAGACTCTCCATCTTCCTGCCCAATGATCAATTCCTGTGTCTCTTGACCCTTCTCATTAAAGCTCCTTCCCTGGGATTTCCATACTTTGAAATGCAAGCCACCATTTCTTGTCTTGTAATGGATACCACAGGGAGCACATAGGTCCACTTTGCACCAAATGAAATGGAAAACCCTTTTCACATTCCATTTTCTGTGTTCTGTGCAATAAACAGTGCAAAATCTTCTACCATTTATCGTAGCTTTTGGTACCTTTTTTTCATTGTTTCAGAGTTGTTACACTGAAACCTGTGTGTGATAATCCAGCTGAGACATTACAAATGTTCATTGGTATAGAAAGATTATTTTATATGACTGATGATGACCTAACCTAAACCATGTTTCACTTTTTTGCAAAAGTAGGTCAACACTGCCTTATCTCATAGAATCTGGAGATACAGGTGATTCTTTCTCTATGAACTGATAAGTCTTCCTTTGCTCATTCAGATATTTCTTTTTCATCCCAATGTGTGGCACTTTACCTCTTTCCATAGAAACTAATCTTACAATTTTGGCTAGGGTCTCCCTGGATTTACAGCTACTCAGCAGTTCAGGTTTCTAGATTTTCAAAAACATGGGAAAATGTTCTTCATATGACAATGCAAAGGTGATCTGTACCTGAGTCCAGTGCTTCTACACTTTGTTATTCCTGCTGTTATCACCTAAATCCTTTGGACACATCTAGCACTCTCCAAAGATGCCAAACAGCAAGTCTGTCACAGATGGGACTCCCGGTGTTATATCTATCTGGCCAGATCTGCAAGAATAAGGAACTATGTGTCTTTTCCACCTGAGAATTGAAAACCAGCTTCAGACTATAATGGAATTGATACATGTACATATAAACCATTGGTATTTAAACCTGACTTAGCAGTTCTTTGCAAATAAGCATGCCCCTCACTATGACTGGTATGTTTATAGGGTACTGAAAATACTGTATGTAATTTAACAAAATAACAAATTCCATCAAATTCATTACATTAAAAAGTGGAAATACCGAGGTTTGGATTCAGGAAAAGAATAAAAATCAGCTAATGTCAATCAGTTTCAACTCACTGATCTCAGATTGTGTTTTTTACTACCCATGGAGTTATAAGTAAGTTCAATTTTTAGATGGGATTTAAATGGGTTTGTGAAATGCCTGGAATTAGGTCCTCCATTCACTGGGAAAGTGAAGGAACAAACAGAAGTCAGACCATTGAAATGAAGTAATTTAATTAAAATTAAAACAAGTCAATGAAATATTTAATAGAGAGACTATAACAACAATTCCTGTGATTTTCAGGTACCTATATATTAACATGTCTGTACCCATGAAAGTATGTTGTTAGACATCTGTGGATTGCATAAATATCCTAGCTCTGACTTGTGATGTTTCCTTTCTATACTCAAAAATGCTTGGCTCTGCACAAGAATTGTGCTATACAAGATACTGCCACAAATGGTGAGAAAGTTCTCACTCAGTACCAGCTATTTATAATTTCAGTGTGCAATCTTATCTAGCTTGTGTAGTAAACCAGGGAAACATATATGGAGAGCTTTGGCTGGAATGAATCTTTTCCCATCAGCCTTGGAGGAGATGTGATCAGTTAACTTAAAAGAGATGATTAACTGTTAGAAGGTCAAAGCTAAGTGAAGTAAAACCTGTGATGTTTATAACAGACAGGGAAGCAGACTTAAGAATGTGGGTAAAATTAAAGGTACACTTTTGGATTCCTGCATAAGAATTTAAATATACTCTATATACAAATCCAAGAAAGTAGATGACATGGTGATCCAACAGCACAAATACATGTAGATTATATACATTGCTGCTCAGCAGAACAACTTCTCCTTGGCCTTTTTCTTGATAGATTTCTCAGCCCTGCATTACTGTGTCATCACAAACATTTTTCTGTCAGCACATGATCTTTTCTCTACATGTCAGTGACAAACATGTTAGCCCCATTTACACTGCAGAAGAGCCACACTTCAGTGCACAGGTGAGAAGTAGATCTATTGCCATGCTGCTTTATTGTGTGGCAATTCATTTTTTGGATTTGCTGATGTCATATGCCTACTAGAGAATGCAAAGAACACAGCCTGAGGAGGGTAATGTTTTCTGGAGATATTTCAGCTGTAGTAAATCAGTGCATTGCCTTTGATTTAACAGAACTGTACCATTTAATGCAAGAGAAGGTTTGATAAACAGGACTCCTGGTTAGGAAGGAAAGCACGTGGTCACTCTGTGGTTCAATATCAGGTAAATATCTGCATAAGTAAAAACAATTTCAAGAAAAATCCTCCCTTATTTTCTTTTATAAATTTATGTGTATGGATTAGATCCACAAGTTCTCATCTGTTTTGGAGCTGAAGTAAAAATGATTAGAAAGAAAGAAACAAAATAAAAAAAAAAGAAAAAAGAAATCAATATAAAAATGAAAAGCAGAAAGCCTTAGCTGGCCCTGTTGAAGACTGTCTTCAAACAGCTCTCATGCAAACCCCAGGTAAGAGAGATTGTTTTAGCAAGGTGATGTTTAAAAAAAGTTGTTACTATTTTTAACCATTCAGTGTATCTCTTTGAAGAAAAACACAACTCTAGACAACAACAAAACCAAAAAAACGCAAGAAAGCAAGCAAACAAACAAAAAAGCTAACCTACTGCAAGGGATGGAAAAAAAAGTGTATTTAAGATAAAATATAAAACCAGCAGAAAAGAGACTGATGTTTGAAAGAAGAGGCCTTGGGAGAAAGCACATGGAAGTGTAAGGAAAAGCAGAGCACAAAAGCTACAGCACGAAGGTGAACTAAGAGTCTTGGTGAGCAGCTGGGAGAAAACAGAACCGGGAAATGTTCCAGTGAGTGGAAAAGATTAGTTTACTGTCTCTGATGCTAAGAAAAGGACAAAATCAAATGGATGACTCAAACCATGTAAGAAGGCAGATCCAGGAATTTTCAGGTCCTAGATATTCAGCTGGATACTATCTAATCAAATATATTTGAATAAACTCAAATGGTTAGACTCAATGTTCCTTTGAGTCTAACCATTTCAGACTCTAATTTAATGTAAGTTATTTTGCTCAGAAAGTGACTCATTTATGGAACCAACTCTCAAGATTTATGGGTCCAATTCTGAGCAAGAACTGTCATGTAGAGTAGAGGTGAGGAACCACACACCTCCCTCTTCCCAGGCTGTTCTTGCCTCATTCACTTCTCTGAGCACTGAATTCATTCACAAATTGGGAACATCTCCTGCTGTTACTTTCTAGCACATTTAGTAAAGTGCTGAATCCCAAATTAGTAGTGTGATGTTGCTAGGTTTTGATAAATGTTCCTATAAATTTACTGCAGTATTCCCTGCTTAGTTCACAAAGGCTGCTCTTGTCAAAGGCAGAAGTAAGCTTGAAATTAAATATTTTTTAAGAAAATATTTTAAGATATAATTTTCTTCATACACAGCTACAACAAGACCCAGCTGTATTTACAGAATGATAGCATTAGCCTTTACATGCAGTTAATATGTAGACTTTTAGTTAACCTATTTTGCTGTGTGGCTGATGCATTAACACATGT
The DNA here is from genome assembly GCF_012460135.2 of Molothrus ater. Classification (NCBI taxonomy): domain Eukaryota; kingdom Metazoa; phylum Chordata; class Aves; order Passeriformes; family Icteridae; genus Molothrus; species Molothrus ater. Next base: position 18,890,878 of record NC_050482.2, on the reverse strand, counting down.
ATAAGTGAGCACTTGTCCATAAGGAATTTGCCAGACTGTCACCAAAGACTAAGACAGGCAGAGAAGGCTCTGGGTTAAAAACACCTGGGGATCAGAGCAATCACTCTGAAGGGAATTAAAGCAATAGATTAATTGACCATAAGAGCAATATTCCTTGTTCATGAATCTGGATTTCCCTTGGCTGCCAGAATTGTAGATGAAAGAGGAAAACATTCTTGACCTTCTCTGTCAAATAAAATGCTTCTCCCTTTTTCTTTGTCTGATTTGCAGAAAAGTGGATTTTTTTTCTTTTTTTTGAGTGATTTACAGGGTCTAAGAATTACAAAGAAAAACTTTCAATAAAATAGTACCCACGTTCTCATTTATTTACATAACCCATGAAGATAGGTAAGAGAATGTTTCAAAAGTTGTCAGCTTGTATCCTTGTAGTCTACCACACTTTCTGACTTCAAAGTCTGTGGCGCACCTGTTAGCCCGTGAACGCAGTACAAATGCTGGAAATAAAACTGCATGGATCTTTGGGAAAACAGCACTGTCTGGAGAGAGGTGAGAGGTGCTCAAATCTTTGCTCTGCCTGTGCAGTCCTTGGCAAGACAACTTGTCTGGCTTCCGTTTCTCTATCAGAAAAATATCCCTTCACAGGAAATTCAGGTGCTATCATTAATTAACTCTTAATTAGAAAAACACTTAAACAAGTGTTCAGTTAGACCTTTTTATAAAAGAACAGTTTAAACATGTGCTGAAATTACATCCTGGATTAGAGTTTACCACTTACAATATGCTTCATATCTAAAGACAAAAGATGGTACAGAAGAGTTATATAGGTAAGGTTTATTTATACACTGTTCAGTAGAAGAATAAAGTGATCATTTGACAGGGCAGTTAGCTTGTTTGCCTTTTTACTGATAGTGCTTGCTGGCTCTTTCTATGTGCATTATTTCTGGATTAATTATTTTAGTGGACAGAGCTTGAATAAAACACAGGCACAACTGGGCTAAGCTAAGAGTGAACTGCCTGACTCATGAAATAGTTTGACATAACAAAAATGTTCCATTTCCATATCACTAGGAAACCAGAGCATTTCAAAGCATTTCAGCAGGGGAAGCTGAAATGGCAAGGGCATTTCTCTGGGGTGCAAGAGACAAACATTCAAGCCTGTGTTTTCTCACTCTCCTGCTGACTGGACAGGTAGCCACAAGCACAATTCTGGAGTGGATCTTCCCTGTCTGACAAAAAAAACTCTGCCCTCCTCTTCCCTTTCTCCACTTTTTGTCCAAAACTTTATTTTCCTCTGATATTATTGGATTTGGGTAAATCTGTATGTTCTGACCAAATCAGGTTTCTTTAACAGATCTGTTCTCTCAGACAACTGGGTCTCCACAAGTCTCACTCAGTCTTCTCTGGTGGGGTTACTGCTCCCACCTTGACCTAGTCTATGTTTAAACTGCTTCTGTTATAACAGCAAACATTTCTCTCAGGAGAGATAATCACAAATTAAAAGGTAAAGCCTTTCTATTTGTTGTGGGTCCCCATTTCTCTCTCATAATGGAGTGCTGGAGGAGAGGAGAAAAGAAAAAATAATATTGGTGTTTATGGTGGCAATTATTCTATTTCAGAGGGATCTGTATCACCAGCAAAGCCAGGTGAGATCTGCCACTACCAAATAATAAAACCTTGGTGGGCAGGTATTCCATCAAGCTGGATTGGCAGTCTCTGTCACACAGAGACTTCCAAATATTTATTGAATATTTACAGGTAATTTTTTTTTCTTCCAGTTGCAATAAATGGACAAATAAAATACTGGAAGTGTTTTGATGCATCAAAACAAGGACTACACACTCAAAACCAGCTCCAACTAGTGAAAAACACCACAGCCCATCTACCCAGCAATAGATGTTACTGTGAAAGCAGCGGCCTTTGTCTCTGCCCTCTACACCAAAACCTACTGCATGGAGAATCATTTCCATCTCCTCACCCATTGCATTGTCACCACAAGAAACTCCTGAGCTCCAGGAGGAAGCTCCCATACAGGAAGTCCCAACCATACTGGCAGTGGGACTCTCTGGAGACAGCACCTATGAGTACCCCAGGTGGCAGAAGGCGGCTCCATTTCAGTACAGGCACAGCAAGACTGGGAATATCAGCTCTGACAGGCACTGGCAAACTCTCCTGGTAGTTGCTGCACCTGACCAACCACAGTGAAATGGACTAATGGATAATCATCTCCATCTACCAGGCCTCCATCTGGCCCAAATGATGAGGTACAACTCTGTGGCAGGGGAAATCTTTAGAATGTCACATGCTGGGTGTGGAAGTTTGGCCAAACCTTCCTTGGGCAAGAGAGGAACATCCACAGCAAGAAGTAAAATCAATTTATGAAGGCCAGTTTAACTTCAGTGAGATCTTCAGATCTTCATACACTGAAAAGTCATTTTAAGTTATATACAAATAACAAAACCATTTTGGGTACAAATTTGAAAAAAAACCATATACATAAATATGTGTAAATATATTTGTATGCATGTACTCATATGTATGAGCGTGTATGAGTGTGCCAATTGAGAGAAGAAAAGAATGGGACATCACTTTTGTGATTTTTACTTTTTAGTTACTTAAATCTCTTTATATATAAATACTGTAACACGAACCATCTTATTGAAGAGATTATTCTGATGCATTTTTCCTTTTTGAATTATTAGTAAGTATATGACAACTATTCAGGGAATCAAATTGTTTATTTCTTCCAGGAGAGTAAAAACCCCAAGACTAGGAAAGGAAAACATTAAGCAAACATCATGTAATGCTTGGATCCTAGTGCATCCCAGTGCTATTTTTTTTTCTCTACTGAATTCCTTGTAAGAGGAATAAAGACAAACATGTAACTCCACAAAAGATTTGAAAATTTCTTATGGTGAAATATTAAAAATGCTTTCTATTTACTAAAATAATTCATTGGTTGCTAGAAACACCTTAAAATATATAAAGTTAAATCATAACACTATTGAAGTAAATTACATTAATAACAAATGTTCCTGTTCAATTCAATGAGGAACAGGATTTCATCAATAGCTCTTTCATCATTTTCTTTAGGTATTTTGGGGGCTTATTCTCTCTGATTTCCACAGAAAGTGTTCCCAAGCTTACTAAAATTAGTGCAACTCTCTTCCACAATCTCTTGTCATCCCAGTGCTTCTGGGATCAGGCCCAGAAAGAGTCAGGGACAGCTCTCTAGAGAAAAGATAAAGTGTATGGAATTGGGGCAAAGGAGAAGTCTCAGGAAAAACACAGGGAAAAACCATTGCACAACTCAGGCTTAGCCTTCCCTGGAGCAGCTGGGTCAGCAGGGCTGGGGAAGCCGTTCTGAACCCAACAGAGCCTCTTCCCTTCAGTGAGAGCCAACATGAGAAACTGGAGAAAGTTTAAATCCCCAGGCTCCCTGAGCCCTCCTCACAGAGTTTCCCACAAAAAGGCTTGAAGGGCCTGTAGATTTCATATCATCAGCTGCTCACTTTCATGCACCATTGGAGAGAACTCAATCATGTATATCAACAGAGGCAACACCTAAAGTTTTGCAGAATATTTCTGTTCCCCAAACAGATGTTTAAGCAAGAAGGATTTAATTTCTTTATTATTGATATTTTCTTGAGTTACTCTACTATTTGCTTCTAACATAGTACAAAAAAATTAGTGGAAGGGAGGCAATATACCATTGGGTATTATTCTAAGATTTCTTGTAATCTGTAATATTCAAATGTCAGAGGGGGAAAAAAAAAGGAGAGAATATTTTCTTATATAAGAGAATATAATAGGACATAAAAGGCACTCCTAGTCAGACATTCCAGAGAATATTTTAGTAATGTCATTAGTGCTTTTTCCTTTAAGGAAAATAACATCACTAGGCTTCATCTCTATGTATTACTGCTGAGTTGCATGTGTTTGTTCAGCAGAAACAGTTTAGAAATGTTCAGCACCTATTTGAACTAGATCAGCATCCATGTAAACTGTATGACTGTCATTTAAATGGGTGCCTGTTTGGTTGAATGGACAGTACACTAGTTGTTAGCTGATGATAGAAACATATCTTCCCAATATTAATTATAGCTTTGGAAAGGTTTTTTATTTTGCAAATCAGAACTGTTTTGACATAGCGTGTTGTCTTGGATGCTGTTAGTATGTAACATAGCTAAGGGTTTCAGATAACTGCTCGTTATTAGAAGACATGTGAGTACATGATTCACGTGCTGTTAATTAAACTTGTTGATAACTCTTGAAGCTTTTTTATGTAACTGGCAGCTACCTGGGAACTCAGTACATGATAGTTTGTACCTGTAAATGTGATGCAGATGATATGTGACTCAGAAGACCATCTGGTGCAGGAAAATCTGATTTTCTCCAACACAGAATAGGGAGCACTGGGAAAACAATGTCCCAGCCTGGAAACGAGACTCTAAATCTCTCTCTATTTTCCCTTTTCTAAACACAAAGATTTTCCCTTAGAAAGCAAGTACTAAGGAAATTTTTACTGGGACACTAACAGCACATAAAAACACAAATGAACAAGAAATACAAGAATTGTGAAATGATGCAGCATCACAGGCCTGTCTACAGAATTGCAAATTAGAGAAAGCTTGAGAAGACCAGAAACTATTCATTAATTGATAATTTCAATCCTGAGTAGAAAAGTTATTTTCAGTAATATTCAGTCGTTTATTGCACAAAACCCAATTTGAGATAATTAGCAATGGTCAATCTTTCCTTCATTATACCCCAGATTTGACTGTAGAAGGAATTCAGGGTGTGTAAGACAAACTCAACTGAAGAAACATAAGGTGATTAAAAATCAGATAAATTCAATATTTTTTTTTTAAGGCAGATATCATAGTGTACTTTCATACATAACAAAGCTCATGGAGAACATATATGAACAGCTGAGTACTGAAAAACTAGTAAGTAGGAAAACAGTAAAGAAAAATATAACAAATTCCCGTTCCTAATAATTATGTGAAAGTCTACTGTGTCTTATTAAGGAGTAAGTACTAATGAAGATAATCCATAATCTCACTTTGTACAGTGAAGGTAGAACAAAAAAATTGTCTACTCAATCTGAATGGTCCTAAAATACTCTCCTCCACAAAGAAACAAATTGAGCCTTAGAAAAGACCAGTTAAGAGTGGTAACTAGGCCAGTAATTAAGTGAAAAAAGTAGCAGAGAACAAATGAGAGAAGATAAGACAAATACAGAGCTACTAGGTAAAGGAGCATATTTCTTTCTTCCTTCTGCTTCTCACGCAAGCAAAACACTATCCAACAGTCACCCACTTCAGATTGCAGTAGGGTGTTTATTCAGGGAGTCCTAGATCTCTGCCCTATATCTGAATTTCCTATTAATGTCTTTGGTGGACATTAATATTGCACTGCTTTCATCTAGATGTACACTTTGAAAATGGCTGAGCCAGACAAATGCTTCCCTTTGTGAATATATTAGAATCTATGTCTGGGAAAGCAGACAGTCACTACCATGTTTTGCTCCATAAAAGCAAAGCCTGTATTTTGTTACCTTTGGAGGAGGCCTACTCAGCATATATGTTATACTATCTCAGGAAACAATAAAATGTTAATTTGCCCATTGGATTCTCATTTAATCAAATGATTAAGTGATATTTTTTTCTTATTACCTGGATTTCAATTCTTCTCTTTCTCTAGCTTTGCTTAGAGGCATTGCTTATCCCTTTTATTGTTTCTCCTAATGGCTTATTTTCTTCTGGTAGATATTTCGTCACTCCCTCAGTACAGCTGTGTTAGTATATTTGTGTAGACATATGGAAAGCTTTACTGGATTTCTAAAACATTCCGTCTGGGTTTTTGGAAATAGCATCCTTTACACAGTGAGGTATCTGCTGACAGGAATGAGGGACATGTTATAAAAAAGCACTAACATGGAACACGATTTCAACAGAAATTAAGGTCTCAACAACTTTCAAAAATCTCAGAAATGGTGAATGCTGATAGGCTGCTGGTGCTAAATGCTCTTTACCTGAACAAGTCACTGGAAAAGTGTTTCATTCCAATGAAGGCAGCAGAGATTATTAACTGTGGTTCTTCAAGCCAGTTGCTGGGAGATAGCAGCCTCAACCCAACTTCTCTCTGGTTAGTATTCATATTTGGAGGAGAGATCTCACACTGTTGCACTGCTGCTGCCATGCTCTCCTCTGCACCTGAAAACCTCCTGGCCATCCCATCCCTACAGTTCTGACCATTGGCTGAATCTTTTTTGGCAACAGAATATCAACTGGCAAAAGAAAATCAATAAGCAACTATACAGACTAACAATAAATAGTTCAATGCATACTAAACCCCACAACAAATTCAAAAGTTAATACAAAATGCTGTGTTTTGCTACAGCATAGTATCTGAGAAGCAAGAGCAAGGAAATGGAAAAGAGCTACCTGTGTATACTCAGCTGAGGTAAATCACCACTGCTTTCTTGAAGCAAACTGAGTTACAGTTTATAACAATTTATAACAGGAATTTGACCCCTGCATTGAATAAAATTACTGAGACATTTGGATTTCCTGTTTCTTCCTGATTACAGAAAATGAAGAGCAAAGTAGCTGTGCAAAAGACCTGAAAACTGCATCCACCTGTATGTAATTGAACTAATGATAAAATTCACCATGGTCCTTTGCTACAAGGAAGGAAAGTGCTCAGCATCTTGAGGCAGCCACCCAGCTATACATGCTTGAGGAAATCCTTTCTGACCAGCAGACTATTGATTCTAAAAAAGGCTATATTCTATCATAAATCTTGAGTGACTTGACACAGGTCAGTGCAGAAAAAATATTAACCACCATAAAGTGGTTTAAAGACTCTCAGACTGTAATAAAGAAAAATATGATGCACACTTATCTCTAATATAGATTTTTCTTCCTTGTGTTTACATACTTCACTCACTTTTTCTTTCAGAAAATTGCATCTATGGTAGCCCACAAAAACCTTCCATCTGCAATCACATGAGTAGGCTGCACAAAAAAAAAGTGATGAGGTAGGAATTTCTCTGTTGGACAAAGTAGATTTATTTTTTTTTTAATTACTTTTGTGTTGTCAATTGAAGTAATTAATCCAGGTCAAACAGTGTGCTCCTTCCCTGAATATCTCTTGAGATATCACCCAGCAATAGGTGACTGTTCTAATTATCAGAATAATAAATTAATAGACCAGTTCTAAATAGGAGAAACCAAAGTTTTGGGGATTTCGATTTTGTCAGGTCCAAAAGATTCAAAATCCCTTATGTACAGGTCCTTCCAGCACTTACAAATTGGCATTGCCTGAATTACTGATCCCTCTTTCTCGTGCTCAGGTGTGGTGTGTTTGGAGTGCCATCAGTCCCATGGCAGGCCAACAGCTGTTGTGCTGGCATCTGGAACGTCCTTTTGCCTGGGATTTGATGGTGAGGGCAGACCTAAAGACCCCATGGCCTGCATTTCTCCTCAGGAGATGGTAACACATGAAACACCACTCTGGTCTATTTTTCACAGAGGGCTGAACAGACAATGGGCTGAAAACCACACCTGTTTCCATCTACCTCAGAACAAGAAACCATTTAACAGGGAAAAATCATCTGAAGGATTTTGTAGTTTTAATACCTTTAAGGTCTGATAATAGCATGGCAAAAAGTGCTTTAGGCTTCCTAAGTTCAAACATATACTGTCTCAGAAGATAGTCTCTCAATTCCTATAATTCTGAATCTGGAATTATTTTCAGATGGAGCTATTTAACACACCAGAATTAATTTCTTAAAATCAGCCTTTTTCACAGTCTCTCACAAGTACTTACTGTGCTTACTCACTTTCTTGCAGAAAATTGCAATCTTATTTAATTGTGGCTAAGAAGCATGGATTGAAACTTAAAGGAATGTTTATAGAGTGGACAATTTAGCTCCAGTTTTATATGAGCTTCTCATTCCCTTTTTCCATTATCTTCTCACTCACAGACATTAGAGAGAATTCCTTAGCACTGTAGCTTCATATTCTGATTGCTTATATTTAAAAAAAGTCATCCATAATTTTGTCTGATTAGCTTAAACTGTGAGAAAGTGGCTTAGCATGAAGCATTTACAATGTTGTTAGAGGTATTTATGGTCCTGTTTTTTCCAAGTGACCTAATGAACACTATGTATAGACTAGAGCTGCCTGGTTAGTACTGTCAGAGGAGAAATGTCTCTCTCTCTTCATTCACTCTTCAGTCCCTTTCCTGAAAACAGGGGTTGCACAAAAGAATCTAAACCAACTCTGATTTTTAAAATATTTTGCTCCTTGTAAATTTACCTCAGAGACAAGCCCCATTTCTCTGCAGGGCTAGTTTGAAATCCTGGTGAGTGTGTCAAATCTTCTCTGTGACCAAGACAGTCTTCAGATATGTAAAAATACAAGGATATTGTCCAGAGGGACATTTTTCTGGAAGTATTAACAATCTAATTATCACAGAGGATGGTGAGCAGAGGAGAACAGGGACAATAAAAATAAAGAGCAGAGGAACAAACTGGTAGCAGAGAGATGCTTTATGGGCAGATCTATAAGCTATTCAGTTTGTAGTATATTTCTTGTTTTTTAGGATTGTTATTTTTTTCTGCAGAAGGTCAGGTAGTTGAAAAAAAAAACAAAGGACAGATAGCTCTGTATCAGAGGTCAGTAACAGAAAGGTTGCTGAGTTCTTAGCAGGAATTGAAGGGTTTGTCCTGAATAGTCACGTGTAATTTTTGTCCTTGAATAGTAATTACAACTTGTCGGAAATACCAGTTGTTTCTAGATGAAGATAGAAGCTAAGCATTGTTTATGAGCCTACACTTCTCAAGTAAATAGATTTCCCCTAATTTGCAATTCTAAAAATACATTTAAACCTATTTTTACATGGCTTCTGTAAACACAGGGAAGATCTAGTCAGGCAGTTTTTGACAAAATTTATTTTTCTTGAAAGGTGTTGTTTCATTTAAGCTGAATCATTAATGGGGCTGAACAGCTTTTGAAGATATGTTCAGTGAGATTTTTGAATAAGAAATTTTTGACCTATGTTTTGGTAGAATTACATTTTGAGAAAACGTGTTCCAAATATTTTGTTTCAACCTTAAATTCCAAACCCCAAAGTTTGTTGTGAAGTAGAACCTGCATCTTCTGCCCTGCACAGAAGTGGTGAGAATGCACTGCAGAACTCTGCAGATTCCTCAGCTGCCTGCAGTTTTCTCAGCAGTTTTATTACAGAGTTAAATGAGCTGCATTTTAATTGCTTGCTAGGTTAATACATCCAAGAGCAAGCTGCAGTATCCTGTTTAAGGTCTGCAGAAGTTCTTATTGAGAACTGTGCTAAGCAGAGTAGAAATGGAACAAGAAAATGAACAAAAATTTCTCTACAGATTATGCAATATTTTCACTTGGCTTTCTATTGGTTCTTATGGATTATAAGTAATTCTGGAGTGATAGTAATAATTTTCAATTGTTGCAACTTGGTTTTCTTTTTGTCGTCTTTCCTTTGTTTTCCCAGTGGGAGTTCACATTAGCTACCCTTTCCATAGAGCTCAGACAGGTTGTGACAATCCAGCTCAGACAAACACAATTACTGTGTCATTAACAAATCTTGCAGTAACACGTGCTGTGCAGAAATGTGGAAAGTTATACAGTTCAAACATATAATAGACACAATATGTTTCACATATAATAAATTAACATAATTGCCAAAAAGCAAAATCAGTCAATCTGAAGAATGCTATTTACATTTCTGACTAAGCATTTTGGGCTTTTATAGTAAGATAGCAGTCAAACAGAGGGAACAATATATTTGATCAAGTTCCATGCTCTGTATTGTTTTGTGTTGCTTGATTTGTAAAATAAGGCCACAAGTCAGGCAAACTGGTAAGTGCTGCTAGTGGGAATTTTCTGAAACAACTTCACTAGTAATGATTTTCTAGATCATGGTGGGTTGTGTGAAAATGAATTATTTGCTATGCATACTCCCTTGCTCATGTTTTATGGTATTTGAATGCTTCCAAAGTAGCCACTGCCTGGGCTTTCAATTCAAACAAAATGTAACACTCAGATATTCAACAATCAAGAGAACTGAGCTCCTCTTTCATGCCCAGAACAAACTCCCATGTACTAAAGCCAAGGGTCAAAGAGTGAGGTGAGAAAATTAATAAGCTACTACTGCATTTTTGTACTAATGAAAGCTTAGTTACTACTATGCATTTTTCCAATCATTGCCCAGTGCATGGGTTGACAATTTAAACTTTTAGAGGTCTGATTACACAATAGAAAAGAAGGAAAGGAAAGGAATATTAGAAGGAAAATAGAGAAAGCATAAGATTTAGTGTACATTAACTTACACATCTAAAATGTAAATGTCTACACCTGAACTATTTTCCCTACACCCTTTCTAGTCACTGAGGAGAAACAGGCAGGGACAGATTCCTCTCACATTCAGATAGTGATGAACAGACAGGTCACCTGCATCATCCTGTTGCTCACTTCTTGCTACATGGAAAAGCTAAAATGACCAACCTTTAGATATTTATAGCTAAATTAGATTGCTCTTACCCTAGCTAGCCAACAGGTCTTTTTTTTTTTTTTATGGAACAAACTGTGTTTTAAAGGAACAGCTTGAAGTTTGTTGAAGCAATAGTTTACAAGGGAATGGCACAATTCTTTCAGCTGGGCTTTTTTCTTTTGAGACTTATCTTTACTCTAGACACTTTAATTTTACAGTCAACTTAGTAAAAGTTTTGGGATGAATTAGTATGTCTGTCACTACTAAATTACAACTGCACTATCACATATGATACCCACTCACAGAGCTGAATAGTTAGCTTGACTCAGCACACTCACACTACACCACTTGTGGCAACTTAGTTCCCCAAATGCAGCTGTACAGTGAGGCTTTCAAATGATCTGCAACTCTTGGTTACCAAAGCAGTCACAGGAGCAGGGTGACTTCAGTTACTTAATGAACTGTTCTTGCTGAAGTTGCTGTGCCACCCTTGCATTACTTTTTGACTAAAGACCTTCTGTAACATCTCCTGAAGCCCCAGGACTATAGAACACTATGCAAAAGTTACACTGGGGCAAATATTTAAAGCTCAAAAAAGCTGTCACACCTGTATTTCCCCATCTCTGCCACAGTCAAACTCCCATCAGACAGTTGACTGGGACAATAGTATCTCCTGTGTAATTCTTGTCAGTCTGCAAAAGCTTTCAGAGAAATTTCTCTGTATTCTATCACCTCCTGTGTTAGAGTTCAGCAAATACATCTCACTATAAAAACCTCCAGAACATTCTTTCTGAAAAGGTGCTTTGAAGTCTAAACACTTGTCTGTATTTTCTAAATACATCACCTTTCTATACACCTTGTCCTTATGTCGCCACAGATTCTACTTCACTAGTACTATTGCAACTCTTACCAAAAATCTCATAATGCTTTTTTTTTTTTTTTTTCTTTTCAAGGAACAGGAAAATTAAGCTTCCATTGGCATTAAGAGGACTTCACAGGGAAAATTATTCTCACTTAGGAAACCTGAATTTGTTTCCTGAAACTTTCATTCACGTTTACCGAAAACAAAATTGTTCTGTAGGTGCAGCTTGGTCTGTGCTGATTTGCGTGAGAGTGAACACATCCCCAGCAACGCACAGCAAAACAGCTCACGGCAGCAGGCTGACATGTTGTGTGTCTCCAGGCAAAGCAAGTCTTGTGACAGATCTGAAAGTTCACTACATAATTCAAAACATTGCTGTAAGTATAGTAAATAAGCCATTAAAGAAAATTCCTCACTTATCACTTACTTAAACTCTTAATGCAGCTTAGCAATTCATACATTCATTCTCTTCATTGCTCAGTGGTTACAGCTACACCACACTTCAATGAAAACAGAATGAGCAGAGATAGCAATCAAGCTGACCCAACGGGAGCAACCTGGTTTTTATTGTTTGTGGACAATACCCTCAAGAGATTACAGACTCTCTTAAGAAGAGAAAGAATTTCATGATATTTTTAGGACAAATCCCAAAGGATTTGATCTTTCACTCAACCAGTGGGTGACAGATTAGCACTGTAAACATTTTCCTGGTTTCTAGGATTTTCAGTTTTATTGGCTGAGGCTATCTTCTCATGATTGCTTCACCTGTATGGATCAATTTATTCTGAGAAGCCACGCTGGATATGTTCCTTTTTCTGTGCTCAACTGACAGCTGCAGACCTCTGGGTGAGGCTGGAGGGGTTCCAGCATGCTGTGCTCCACACACATCTCACACCAGACAGGACTGCATGAGGTCCTGAATCACAGGGTGAACCTGAGCATGTTCCTTTAAAGCTTGATAGGTCCACATTTCCTAAGTGTGAGGCTATTTGTTTAATAATATATTTGTTTTATCTCTGTTTTCACACATCTCCTGATAACTGCCTGACAAGTTCCTAAGGGAAATGAGGCCCAGGCTGGTTACAAAGGTTGTGAACCACGAGGAATTATTAACAAGAGTCCCCTGAGTCTGGAGCCTGTGATTGCCTGACTTTCGGCCTGCAGCGTGTTCCTGAGAGACAAATAGTGCTCAGTGGGAGTACAGCGAGTGACCTTCCACCTGGGGTATGAGGAGGCCTGACAGATGCTCAGGTGCCATGTGTTATTTGTGACACGTGGCAGCTCTGACTGCCCTTCACTTGCCAGCAAGATGACAAGACCCAGAAAAACAAGGAGCCTCACAGGTTTTGGGCCTGATGCCCGTTGTAGAGCTGAGTTTGAAGGAATAACTCATTCTTTCACCAGCTCATCTCCTGACCCTAATTTTCTTTTTACCCTCTACTTCTGGAAAAAGTGCAGAGGAGTAGGCATTCCTCCTCTTTCCTTCACATTGCCAAGACTTTTTAAGGTTCATTTCTCTGGACATGGATCCTATTTTTCTGACACTTCCCATAATAACTCACTTCATGCCTGCTTTTCTCTTCTTCAGTCTTGCAGGCCTGTTTAGGAGTGCAGAGTTTCTCTGTGCTAAGATTAATTTCACCCTATTCATCACAGCCCCATTAGCAACCTGCAGCAGCAGGGACAGGCATCTGGTGCCCCCGTCTTTCCTGAGGACAAAGGGAAGAGCTCAAGCACCAAGCACAACCCCAGGAATGTGCACATGAGACTCAGAGCCCTGGACCAATGTGAGGCACATTTTCTTTCTCTTTTCCCTTAGAGGCCAAAAGCTTTGCTTTTGTGAGGAATGCCAGAAAACAGAAGCAACCTGGGAAAAGCTCCAAATTGCTGCTGCCACCGTGCAAGTGGGAGGGGATATGGAGAAAAAAGGGAGCCCTTTAACCTAGGCTCTGGCACTGCCACTGTCAGATCTCCTTTTACTACCTTTAGTAGTCAACAGGACTACTAAAGGTAGTAAAAATGTTGTTTCTTTCTTAGATGTCGAGGAGGAAATTCAGCTGAATTAAATCCGTCCCATCTTGCTGATTATTGTTCATTACACGATCACCTTGTGTGTTCCATCCACACACCAGATTCCACAATCCTTTTCCATTTTTTTTAGAGAACATTAAAAAGTTGCTTTTGGACCTCATCAAATGTTTTATTTTTGCACAAGTGCATGTGATTGAAGCCAGCATCTGCAGTGCAGGTGTTTACAGATGTTGCTGTAGTGACCTGGAGTACCCTGGTCCTGGAAAACCCTCTGAGAAACCTCTCACATGTTTTATAGAAGAAATAAACTTTTTCTTGTATACATAAATCAAATTCAAATATAAACCACTGAGAACTTTGTTGGCTTTGAACTAATACATCCAGAGTTCATACACTCCAGTACTATATAAATAAGAACAAGATTTGAATGTCCTATTTTGACTGCAATGGCCTTCAAATATGCAAGCAGTATCTTGTGAAGAATGTGCCTGACATTTAAGTCTGTCAAGGTTCCTGGACAACTCTTTCCTTTATTTCCTTGTCCCAAATTCTGCTCCTCATCAACTTTTAAATGCAGTTTTCTCTTTTTTTCTCCATTGTCTTCTGAAGATGCAGAATAGAGTTTTTGACATGCTTTGGAGCTTTGAGGTGCAATGTATCATAGTTCAAATCTACAGCTATCAAAGCAACATTAAATGAATGTTCATATTGGAATTTAGTGCGATTAAAAAGCAGCAATAAGTAAAAAGAAAATAATGCAAAAATGTATTTTACTTAGGATAGGAATATAACTTCAGGGGCAGGGGGAAGTTTCTAGCTAAAAGAAAAAGGATAGCAGCTCCTGGTTGATGGGCAATCTTTAGAGTCTTTGCTGAGACAAACCATACCTCTGTTTAATAGGAGGGAGGCACCACACAAAAGCAGTAGGTTAATTCACAGTCATGCATGCTTGATTTACTACAGGTCACAGATCATGTTGTGTGCAGGAACATGTCCTTGAAAGGGCAAATAAATTCACTAAGTATTCTGATTTTACTCTGGCGTAGTAAACTGTTAGCTGGAGTAAGAGATTTTTAGTGCATTTGTACTTCCTTAGGGAGAAATCTGAATTCCATTTTAACTGTTTCAGGGTGATCAATAGAGGAGGTAGAAATGAAGGCTTTCAATGTCTCTCTATTTTTTATATACTGGCAAGCTAAAAAAAAAATCTAAATCATAACAGAGTTTTATCTTTTCACATAAAATATGAATCACTTGAGGATGATATTTACAACTTAAAATTCACTAGAAGTCAGAAACATCTGCTCACTTACAATATAAAAAAATTCACCAATATATTTAGAATTTTGAGTAAATAAAAGTAGGCTTTAGAGTACAATTTCAAACATGCAATGGAAGAATCAACAAAAAGTTGTGATGGTCTTCCCTGCTGTGAGAGCAAGGCAAGGACAGTATTCAAATAATGGTTAAAACCCTTTTCAGCCCACTAGTTTTTTGGGTGATGAACTCTCTTCATACACTATGAATGTAAAACTAGGTTGGAAATTACTAACAAGCAAGCACTGTAAAGTACTCACCCTGAAACCTCAAATCTGAATGACCTTTGAGAAAATAAAGGCCACCCATAGGATTCAGGAAATTACAGTGATTAAACCATTATGTTTATTAATTTTCATTTGATTTTTGCTCATCCTGGGTGTGCTGCTTTTGTTCAGGGGGCCATAGCATATTTGGGTACAGAAGAGGAAACACTTGTCTGTATTGCACAATAAATAAAAGCATACAAGAGAATTATGTTAATCTGTTGCAAGTCTAGAATACTGTCCATCTGAGATAGATTGAAAGCTAATGCATAGGAAAAGGTAGAGTAGACTAAATCATATATACCTTCCACCTGGTATATCCTGCAATTTCTACAGGGGAAGTACAGGGAAAAGCACATGGTGTGACTCTTGGGGCTGCTGAGCATGGCCAGGAGTTGGACCAGCTGATCCTGGTGGATCCCTTCCCACTCTGATATTCCAGATATGCTTCCTACACAGCATATTCTCTGATTCTATGATTTCATTGCCTGTATTAAGAACATAAGCAACAAATTCACATATTTATCCTTGAAGGGGATATCAGGTCATGCTCAATGTCACTAGGCAGGAAGCATTCTGTGGAAGCACATTGTATTTTTCTGATTGGAAGATGACTGTTTTGTGAGGTCTTTTACTTCATACCTGTGGTCTGGGCTTAACTGACACTTCAGTGAAGATTTTCTTCAGCAATTGCTTTGTTTCCTCTCTGTGAAATGAGGATTCCTCACTTCTGTTAGCCCAAATTATTGAGAATGGAAAACAAGATTTTTTCCCTCAAGCATACAAAAACCCCTTAGAACAGGACTCAACTGCTGTCCATGTCAGCATATGCATAACAACAGTGGGTTTTTTTAATTATCTCCTGGCTCCTCTCAATAGGCTTTCCTGAAGAAACAGGGTAATACAGCATAATATGTATTTAGATTGTTTCAAATGCTCTGGATATGGGGTGAACCAGGAGGAAAAAAACCCAGTCATCAACTTGTTAACAATCACCTTTGATTTTGACCCATGAAACTGTAAGTGAGCCCAGAAACTCCTGTGCCCAGAGTACAGTCTCTCCACTGTACTACAATGGCTGGGCTCCCAGCACTCCACCATAGTGTGGGATTTATCTCAATCACCTTTTGTGTGAAAGCTCAGAACAGTAGCAAATATATAGCACATATTTACATTAGGCTTCATCCCTGTTCTTTTTTCTTCCCAGAACATCTGTTCATTGCTGGCCAAAGACCCAAAAGGCTCAAGAAAAGCAGAAATAATTTTTGAAGATTTTCTAGATGCTTATTCCTGTTAGGGAGTAATTCTCATTGCTGAAATTCAGCTTATGATACCAAGCATCAAACAGTACAAGTGAAATGGATATAAAAAGAAATAACATTAAGTAGATATTATATTTGCTAATATGCATAGGTACTCAAAATAGGCTAAGAACAAATAATCTAGGGTTTTAATATTCTGTGGTGAAGATTCTGTCTCAGTTCAAAACTGTACTGGATTCAATACAGATTTCCTGTATAACAGTATAACAGAGAATAATCTGACCTGTTTTGTCTGATTTTTGGGACAGTGTTTATAGCCTTGAAGTCCTCAGAACACAAATATGCTCAGATTTAGATAAAAGAGCACCACTTTAATCTATTCATCAATCAAGATTATTTAACACATTCTTCTGTCATTTAAAAAAATATTATTTTTCTTGGCATTGTCAGATGTTTTCAAGATGTCTGTGAAGTTAGGAAAGTCACTCTGTATGGTTGTCACCCTTCTCCAAGCTACTGGATCATCTGCCGTGGAAGAAAAAAAATGACATAAAAGCTGTTTGAAGGATTTTCAAAATAGAGAGGTGCATAGTGTATCTGAATAATAGCTTTTAGATTATTTGTGGGATTGGAGCCAGGCTGTGGTTATGTATATTTAAACTTCAAGGGAGAAAAGATAATATTTCTCTTCATGTCAGTTTCCCCATTAACAATAAATAAAGAGTAGCTAACAAAAAGAGGAAGAAGTAAAACTGTGAGGAAAATACCTCAGGTTTTCTATAGAATTCTTACCACTCCTTATATAAGACTATAACTTGAATCAAAACAAGTTGAACAAAACAATTATGTTCTTTAGAGTTCAATAGAAGAGAATAAAAGTATTGTCTTAGTCTTGTTTTCTGTTTTCATCATCCACAGTCATTCCATATAGAGCATAGAACAATGGAAGGAAATATCTGCATAACCACACCCCTTTTTATTTTTTTTTTTATTTTTTTCCTTTTCTCCCGGGGATATGGGAAGGGGAGGTTGCTCCTCCTTTTCTTAGAAGAGAAAGTGACATTATGGAAAATAAGGAAGCAAAACCCTGCTGTACCCATAGTAGATTCCTGATTCAAGAGGCAGGAAGTTGTGACTCTGCCTGTCCCTTAGCAGTCTTTGTTTCTCTTGATCACCTGATTTACCCACAGGAATGAGTAAGCTTTTGTTAGATACTACCAGTGATTCACATGATTAAACATTTTTTTTTCCATTTCCACAACACAAAACATAATCCTCCAACTAATTAATCTTGTTTACCTACTTGGCAAATGAATCTGGGTGAAGGTGCAAGTGTGAAATAGCTCTCTAACTGCTAATATTTAGTGTCTATTTCATAGCAACTAAGTAGTTCCCCTGAGACAAAGAGATAATAGGCTTGTTTAAAGTATTGTCCCTAAGCTTTTACTCACTATAACCCTGATTTCAACAATAGTTATCCACTTCTTTAGGAATCTGTAATTTCGGTGGCTAGGGTGTCATATTTTTTATATAAAATGATGAATACTAGCAGTATATGAATATTTAGGTAGGATTTAGCCCTCAAATGAAGACACTAGAGTAGAGTTATGCAGACATTAAATATGTGTCTAAACTGGCCTTGTAAATAATTGAGACTTATTCACTACTGTCTATGAAAAATCAAGACTGATGAACCAAACTTAGGTGTCGAGGTGCCATCTCTCATGTCTAGATTCCTAAATGCAGCTTTCCTTTGTGATCAGAAGTCTGTGCTTAGGGTGGGATTCAGCTGCCAGAGCAGGAATGTGTGGTGTGTTAGCTCACTGATGGGGCAAACCTGGCAGGAGTGGCCGACACCCCAGAGTGCTGTGCAGCCCTTCAGAGCAGCCTTGGCAGTTTGGAGAGATGCACAGAGAAGAGCTTTCTGAAATTCAAGAAAGGCAAATGCAGGCTCCTGCACCTGGGGAGGAACACCCCACACCCCAGCACGGGCTGGGGGCTGGCCTGCTGGAGGGCAGCCATGTGGAAAAGGCCCTGGGAGTCCTGGTGGACACCAAGCTGTCCCTGAGGCAGCAGTGTGTCCTGGGGGCCAGCAGTGTGTCCGGAGGGCCAAGAATGCCAATGGACTCCTGGGGGGCATCGTGAAGGGCACTGCCAGCAGGCTGAGAGGGGTGACCCTGCTTTAGTGAGGCTGCCCTGGAGTGCTGTGCCCAGTTCTGAGCTCCTCAGCACGAGAGACGTGGAGCTCCTGGGGAGGGTGCAGGGGAGGGCAGCAAAGATGATTAATGGACTGGAGCATCTCTCTCATGAGGAAAGACTCAGGAAGCTGGGCCTGTTCAGTCTTGAAAAGAGACTGAGAGGGGACCTCATCAATATCTGTCAGCATCTGCAGGGAGGTGTCAGATGATGGACCAGGCTCTGCGTGGTGCTGCTAAGCAATGGAACAAGAGGCAACAGGCAGAAACTGATGTACAGGGAGCTCCTGAACAGGAGGAACTTATTTACTGTGTGGGTGACTATGCACTGGAACAGGTTGCCTAGGGAGGTTATGGAGTCTCTCTCACTGGAGACACTCAAGAGCTGCCGAAATGCAACTCTTTGTCTTGTGCCCTGGGATGATCCTGCTTGAGCAGAGAGATTGGACCCAATGACCCACAGTGGTCTCTTCCAGCCTGATCCATTCTATGATTCTATGACTCTGTAACTCTGTGCTGCTACTCTTGCATCAGGGTGTCCTTTTTAGAAGAAGATTGTCTATCATTCTTCTGTCACATCCAGCCCTCACTGACTAGCTAAACACTGAAGTCTCAGACAATATGCATATGACAATATTTTGAGGCAACTGAATTAAGCCTTTCACAGACTGGAGTTAGTAACACTTTGCAAAATTTGGAATTTATCAAGACAAAAATTAGTGTATGCATGCTGGTATAAAAGGATCTCAGTTCAAAAAGCAATTTTAGTGATTTTGCTCCATATTACAGCAATGGCTTATATAGATGAAGTTGGGACTATCTCCAGGCTATGGGGTTAGACAATGCTGCTTAGGGTGATAGTTCTGCCAGCCTTGTGTAACCAACCCATCTGTGGCCCTATCAAATTCTTCACTGAGGTTTTGGATTTGTTCAGCCTCCATCTACCTCACACAGAAATGTTGTTGCTAACTTGGGACAGCTGAAACTGACACAAAAATCACAGTAATCTGTTTTCATTTGTATTTAAATTTTTCATAGCTCTGTTTACCATTTTATCACTGCTTTTCAGACTTATTATATGCTACTAAGCAAACTCCCTGTTGTTTTATTTTCTTTGTTTTGTCATTTTCCCGGACATTTATCTGCTGTTTTCTTAGAATATAGTGTTTAGTCTCCCACAGACATTTAGTCTTTATGACACTATGAGCAAAACATAACAGTACAGAATCCAGTATACAATAATTCAACTGAAAATAGCTGTAATACCCTGCAGATATGGCTAGCTAGAGCAGTGTCCATCTGCTGGCCCTCGTTTGTTTTCTGATGGTCACCAGAGGTCAGTTCAACAATGCCTCCATTGATCCCTTTCTATCCATTAAACTTTCACTACTAAAAGAACAAAACTCTAAACATACACACAAAAGAGAGAAGGAAGAATGTACTCATTGTGGTTCAGCCGGAATTCACAAATACAGAAAAGATCCTCTCTACTGGCTGTTTCCTCCTGCAACTTGACTTCCGAAATAGAACTATCTTTTTGTACAAGACACAAAAACAAAAATGCAAAAAAATCCCACCAGAAAGCATGTGACTTCCAGAATTGCCTGTAGCTTTCCTGGCACTGGGTTGAGAAATATTTCTTCATCTCATGTTGCATAATCATCCTTGACGCATTGTTTGTTCCAGCTCAGTGCTGTTTTCATCAGATAAGAACTACAAATCTAATGGAATATGAGGAGTGTCCCCCAATGGTGTATGAGGGATTTTTGTGGCTTTTTTTTTTTTTTAAGTTTCATAATTATGAAAGGTATTTAAAAATATGTGCTGGAGCAGATAATTTTTGAAACCATAATTCTTGTTAGCTAAAGTTCACAGTGCACATTTCCTGTCTTTTTCCAGTAAGCAGACTGATTACAGCACACTAAGATCTCATTTGAATGAATGAATAAATGAATGAATGAAAGGAAGAGCTAGTAAAGGAAAGAAGGAATCTATATTGGACGTAACAGGCTCCAATGATAAATTTGATTTAGGTAATAATTTATCCTGCAATGTTTCAGTGACACACTCTTAGGGATTTACTCCAAATCCCATGAAGTTATGTAAGTTTTTTGTTGGTGTCAGTGGGTCTGGATCAAGTTTCAGAAGGATTGAATAGCTGATTATTACTTCTTTTTTATTCACAAAGAAAATAATTTTATGCAGGTAAACCACTTCACTGGATGATCATTTCTTGAGCCTTATATCTGTCATTGCTCTCTTTTCTGTCCTCTGTGAAAATATCTGTCCAACATTCAGCATTTATTCTTACTTCAAACCCAGATTGCAGTCATGATTGCTCCAAATTTAATATAGAAATCTTCCTCTTACACACACTCAAGGAGCCCTGTGATACCCTTCACATCCTTTCATTTAATATTCTAATGATTGATTGATTCATCTTCCTTGCCACTGTATCAAAAGCTCTACTTAGTATTCCAGAGCATACACTTTGCTCCTTCCATGGAAAGACTTCTGCTGGGCACTATTACACATCCAGCACAGAAGCTGATCACAGTGCCTCAAGAGAACATGAAAAGCCAAGTTGCACCTGACTCATAGCCTGATCAGTGGTTTTCCTCTTGTTTCAGTGTGGAGGGAAGTAAATTGGCTCAACTTACAAATTATCACAGTTGTTCCCTCAAGTTCAAACATAAGGATGCATTTAGTGAAGCTTATGGGATGTGTATCTGGCCCTCATACTTGATATTTTCACTAAAAATCCTGAATGATAGAAAAAAGAGTAAGTTTCAAAGGACTGAAAGCATTTTTGAAGATAGGACCAGAATTCAAAATAATTTCAGTTATTTGAAAAAAAAACAGCATGGAGAAAAAAATGTCATCCTTGTAAGAACAAGACCAAAATCACACCATGGGAAAATAATCGTGACAGGACAGGAAGTGATAAATAAGTGTAACTTTAGGAAAGGTGGTAAAAACTGTGCTGAGTTACTTTAAAGTCTGTGTGTCCAGACTACAAATTTCACATGCGTTTTTACAACCAAATGCAACTGTTTTAAATTTCAACAAAGGATCTTAATTTAAGATGTCAAGAAGAGGTTCCTAACAATGAAACAGTGAAACCCTGAAATCAATTGTGTGGGATGATCATGAAAACTCCAGTCTTTCAGGATAAATTAAGTAAGGTGTCAGGAGTCCAATACACAGAACTGATCCTTTCTTGGGCAAGGAGACTCATTGAGTGATTTTCTGAGGTGTTTTCTAGCTTAATTACATCAGTTATGTCCAGCACTATTCTGGCATTGTTTGAACTGTTGAATCTAAGACTTCTTCTTCTTGCTGTCCAGTCATGCTCCATGTATCAGGGTGAGACAGGTAAAATAATTACTCAAAACAGGATGTTCAGATCTCCAGTTTCTGAAGGAGGGAACATAAATGAGTAAAGAAGATTAAACAACATGGGATACTGTTTGATGATTTGAGGTGGAATTTTGCATTGTTGCTTTGGGAAATATAATACCATATCAAGGAAAACTGATAAAACCTAGAAAAGTGCAAGTCCTCTTTTTAAACAAGACGTTGGAGACAATAAAGGTAGACAAGTAAGCAAGAATCTTGGTCTACATCACAGGTGCTAACATCTGGCAATTGAAGACCAAACAATACTTGAAAAATACCATGAAGTTATGAAAATGTTTTACCATGTACCAGAATCCTGAAGACCCAAGTCTGAGTAGGTCAGTAACTTTTTTGTTCCTTGAAAAACTTTATTTTTATTCAAGATGGTATGGGCACCATACCATCTTGAATAAAGAAACCTTTTTCCTCTTCATTATAAGTATTTTATTTATGTAACAGAATATCTGAAAGAGAAAGCTGCTGGTTCGTGGGCTATTCCAATGGCTGTACTCAGATTAGGAGAATACTTCTGCGAAAGATACTTTGGTTTTACTAGAGAGTGGCTTTTCTGAACTTCTCTTTTTCTTGTATAATCACTTTGGCAAGTTTTCTGCCAAAGATTCAAGTAAATTGAAGAGAGTGATGATTTCATAGGGAAGAATATCGCAACTGTTTTAATCACAAGAAATTCTGACTGAATCATCCTGGGTTTCTTTTATTTCTTTCTAGGGTAGAGGTACCAATAGCTTGGAGGGGTCCTCAAGTTTATACCATCATGCAGCCCGGCTATCAATCAGGGACTACTGCACTGTTTTCAGACACTTCACCAAGGAGCTAATCTCAAGCCCTAGGTTCCCAAAACTTCTATGTTTGCTGCTCAGCAATGACTGAAATCCCTGGGCCTCAAAGATTTCCTTGATGGTCCTGCAGTGTCCTGGGGAGATGCTGATGATGACTCCAATCATGAATATGCTCAGGTACCAGCATTTTTATGGACCATAAATGTAACCCAATCAGAGTTACATTCGAACTGAACAGTTACATAAATCTGAACTGTTTCCAGCGTCCAAGATGTATTGTTTAGTGTTGGCTCAGGCAACTGTGTGCAATTCTGCATTATTTCTACCACTAGCAAGGAGTCACACATTACCTCTTTCTAAGAGGGAGAGAACACGTGTGTTCTCTGAGCTGTGTGTTATCTAGAACAGTGCACAGGGAAACAATAATAAGACTTTCAACACTATTATTTTCTAAGCAGGCATACAAAATTATGATTAATTACAGGGTGATTCTGATTTGCACACACCTGAACAAAATGTTCTTAGGGCAAAAATTCATTTCCAAACCTTATTAAAATCACATGACAAGGTAATTTTTACATTAAAAATGTGAATAAAATAAATGTAAATAAATAAATTAGTGTATACCAGGGCGAGAGAAGAACAAATGTCTTGGTTGGATTTTAAGCTGGGCTTCAACTGTTTAGTCATTTTGATTAATTTAGATGCTAGAAAATTGATTGTAGTGACTATTAACTAAACTCCTCCAATTTGCAATCTCTGCTCTGGTCTTGGAGAGTACACAATGACAGTAAGGCTATGTCAGTGCTGTCCCTGCACCCATGGAGTGCAGTTGGTGGTGTCAAACATGTAAATTAGAATAGTTGTATACCATAAGGTTCAGTTTCTATAGGCCTTTATGTTCACCTTTACTGTACAAGTACAGAACTGCACAGCACAGAGAGACACAGAGCAGAGGTTACAAAGAAAAATAACCAGAAAAATAACTGTTCTTATTTCCAAACTTTGCCGGCACTGAACATGAGGACTAGGTTTCTTGCACTGTGAGCAGGTGTCCCTCATCCTGTCCTTCACTTCTTTGAGAAGGAGGTCCCTATGAAGGGACAATTCTCCTGGTCAACAGATCCCCTTTCCCTCTGGGAAGGGTCATGTGCTGCCTTAAGCAGAGTTAGAAAATCAAGCCAGCTCTCTGATATTAGAATGTACTGAAGGGGAGGCCTGAGAAGTGGGCCAATTTTATTTGCTCAGCTGACAACATGATAGTGGTTACTGTTAAAAGGAGCCATTGGATGATATAAAAAGGTTCTCTACATTCCCTGCCAAATCCTCCTATCAGGCTTCCATGAGTTCATATCAGGTCACTATGAGATTCTTTTCATCTCATAACACTGAACTCATTAATTTCCATGACTGATCTGAAACAGTAGCATGTACGGAAAAACCCCTAAATTTAGATGTATGACTAATCTGCTTTTGTTTTCCCTTTCCTGGATCCTCTTTCACATACAAAGTGGAATTTCAGCTTTGCTACAAAGCATCATTTTGCTTGTTATATTTCCAGAACATTGGCCTTATATCTGGTGTTCTTTGTTCATATTGACACTAATTGATACTAGCAGGGCTGTGACACTGCAGTAAGTTTTCCCACAGTAGAGGCAAAAGCACTGCAGGTTAGGCTGCCAGCCAAGGCAGTTAATGCTTCTCTTTGCATTCTTTTCAGCTCCCCAGAGAAGAGCTAGTTTGCAGACACCTGTCACTTAAAGGTCCAGGACATTATTGCCACTGTTGTTGCTCTTAAAATACTTATCTAGAAATGGTGTCACTGCACAATCATATTTCAGAAGCTTAACACATGAAGGAAAAATGATCTGAAAGTCTTCAGCTACACAATTTGTGATTAAAGCTTTAAGCTATTTTAATTAAAACTATTTAGACAATTTTAAAAAATTACCATTTCAGACCATTAAAAAAATTAACACCAAATGCACTGCTTGACCTAGGATTGATAAACATAATAATGAGATGAACAGTGAATATTTTTCTGTGTGCAGATATTAACTCCATGCAATATCAGCTGAATGTATGACAAATTTACTTTTCTGCCTTTTACTGTCCCCACCTGTGCTGCAGTTCCAAGATAGAGGGGAGTGAGAATACCTGGACCATACAGCTGTTTACAAACTTAGTATGCCCCATTTCACATAACTGAACTTATTGATTAGTCGCTGCCCTAGTATCTGTGTATACAGATTTGTGTGAGTGTCCTCAGAGTAACTCTAGTAGAAAAAGAGTCTCAAAGCACAAGCATTAAGTCATGTGATGCCTTTTTATTTTTGTTTTCCCATCCCTTAGATCAAAATGTGAGGATGTAAAATTTGACCTACTTCTTTTCTGCCTGACCTAAAACAGCTTTTACATGCACAAAACAGACTATTTTCTCCCAGATAATCAAATTTTGGATAAGATCCCAAACACAAATAAAGACATTCCTTTGAGTATAATATAAATATTGACATAACAGAATTAATCAGAGGAAAAGGGGATCCATATTCAAAGGTCAGTCTTCTAATAATCCTAAACCACACCAATCCCAGAAAGAATGAAGTGTTTATTAAATAAAGCAGAGAATTGAAAAATCAGTTCCAGATTCTATACCTGATCAGTGGGGAAAGTAATCTTCCTCTTTCCTGGCTTTTAGACCCAAGGTTATCCTGTTTCAGCACCAACATGCAAGAGTCAGGCCAAGCCAGAAAAGCATACAATAAAAGACATGGAAATGATCAGAGATAAAACTGAGAGCAAAAATAAAAATAATTGAAAAAATCATTCACCTTTTCACCCTAGAAGACTTTTGCTTTCTGCAAAGATCTGTGTTTGACTTTTAAACTCCTTGGGAGCCAAGGGTTCTTCTCTGCATATGGACAGGCTGCAGCAGCCAGATCAGCTTGGTCTCTAATGCTGGGATGCAGCTAGCAGTCATCACTTTGCTAAAATTTTCAGGGAGAGGTGGAGGAGTGTCAACTCAGTGAGTGGGCTTCAAACATACCCATATTAAGACCCTCAGAAAATACATCCTTAAGCAGCATCTCTTTAAAAGAGTGGGTGTTGGGACAGCCCCCTCCGACACATGCTCATATATGCACATGGGGACAGACTTTCTATTTTTCTTTTCTTAAAGTCTGCCAAGTGATTGAAGATCTGTCAGCAGATGTGAGGCAAATTCTTTCCTCAGGCAGGCAGGGAGCTAGCTGTGCAGTTCTGGTTGTTCACTGTAAGATATGTGAGCCCAGAGGGAAGGACAGGCACCCTTTCTCCATGGCAGAGGCTTAGATCTGGCCAGCCCTGCAGTCTTCACCCTCACAAAATCCTGCACTCCCACTTGACAGTTGGAGACTATCCTCCCTCTGCTTGTGTTCATGACTGAGATTGTCCTGAGAGGAAGGAAATGTAGGAAGACCTAGAATACTAATCTGAGCTCATAATGTCACACAGAAAAAACTCAGGCATGACACTGCTAGTCATCCTCACTGGTTGCCTTTTAGCATAGCCTGGCTCAACATTTGTGCAGATTAGACCACATTTGACCACATTCTCAGTCTCATGCTATATATAGACATTGATCTGATGGGTTGCACCACAACTTCTCCATTTTTTCAGGCAATTCCAGAGAAATAAGTGAACTTCATAAGAAAAGATTCCACAAAAGGCTTTAGGAATACCACTGTTGGATAAAAAGTGATGCAGAGCCTGTTACATGGATATGATCAGTCTGTGTAAGTTGGTCTTAGACACAGATAGCAGTCCCATGCTTAGCTTTGTGGTCTAGACCTGGTCAGTGTCTCCCAGTTGTGACTAAGTGCTCCCACTCTGAAACTGTCCCTTGAAAAAAGCACTGTGTCCATCTGTAAAGGTATACATTTTCTTAAAAGTAATTCCTGCCCAGTTCTTTGAAACTGTCCTCATGCCCACTCTCTAAAAAGGGTATGACAGGAAGAGACAGTGATGGCTTCCTGCATCTCTAAATGAAGAGCTCAGATTCAGGGGAGGGATCAGCTTTCTCTGTTTGATAGCTGTAAGCAAATTCCACCTTTGAGTGAATGCCATTCTGGGGTGCCTACCTTGACTTCTGCATTCAGTCCAGAACTTCAGTGCCCTTAACTATGTCTGGGTCACCTTCTTGACCTGACTCCTAAATTATCAGCTGCCTTAGCATCAAAGGTCAGTGCAATCAGGTCTTTCATCTGCTCTAAACTTGCAGAGAACACTATGAAACATTCACTAGGAACAGCAGGAAGAACATTAGGACAGTAACAGAGCTTTACTCTGGCTTTAGTTTCACCTGTGTTCATGCTGCTCTGTGCATTGCTGGCATCCAGCAGCCCTTAGAAGTGAGTGTGCAGATGGCAGCCTGGCACAGGAGAATGGGGGAGTTGCCCCAGCTGCAAGCCAAAAGCCCAGGCCATTGTGTGTATTGGTGGCAAGAGGCAAGGTGAGTTGGTGAACTGTACCTCTTTTAACTGGAATTTCCCCTTCAGCAGAAAAATCCACAGTGTCACAATGAATGTATTTTTCCAGGTCCTGTGAGTCATCAGACTGATTCCCTTTTTTTTGTCTCTTATAGCAAACATTAATTGTCATCTGAAAATATACCCTTTATTTTATTTGGGGCTTTTGTTTGGTTCTGTTTTTACTGTCTTTTCCCCTATCTCCTTTACTATCACTACCTCTTCTGCAAAAATAACCTTCCTCCTGATAGTTCATTACTGATCTATTTACACCATTCCAATGTTTGGGAAATATTTAGGGTGATTTGTTGTCATTATATTACCCAAGTTCTGTTGTCATTACACTGTAAGGGTTCCATATTGCTAAAGTTTCATACCTCCTGGATGCTTCTTGTAGGGAGCTCCTCTAGGCACTGACCCTCCCTTGTCCTCACAGTAACCAACCAACTCCAGTCCCCTCAACCCACCAATCCACTCTTTTATAACACTCCTCTCATTGGCTACAGGTGTGGCCTGTTAAAATCAGGCCCACTCCTAATCTTAATAATTGGCTCAGCTGCAACTCTTTAGGGGATAAGATTACTTTCTATGCTACCTTTATTTATTTATGTTCTATCCCCCTACAGTGGTAAGGTAAATATATCACAGAATTCCCAAGAGGCGTTTGTCTGTTAGGTATGTATAATCCCACCTCCCCTTGGTATCTTGGTGCTGGATTATGGCAGAACTGTGTGGGGCAGTTGTCCCTCCACTGTTGCCATGAAAGACACACTCTGGAGATACAGGAGTGAGGGGGAGGCTCTACATGCTGCTTACTCAAGGACACAGCTGAGACTGCAAACTGGCAAATTTATCCAGTGTATTCAGAGTCATCATCTACCTGCTCCATGTGAAAGTCTGAGGGAGAGCCTTTTTATTTCAAGAAAAGGAGGGATACAGTCAAATTTGGAGTCTGGCCTTTTTTTACCATGTGTGTTGATAAGCAGATAGACAGAAGCTCTTCTTTCTTCACGGTCATCTTCACTTTTTGTAAAACTTCTGTAATACTTGAATTTCCTGCAAAATTTACAACCTTCAGGAATAGACTCAAAAAAAATTTATTAGATTCACCAACACCTTAGTGCTATTTGAAGTACAGTGGTCTTTCCTGGACACAGGGACTCATTGTCTTCATCACTTCTCAGGAAATCTGGTTGGAAGGCCATACACATATGTGCACATATTATAATTAATGAAAAATATCACATTGGGATCTCCTATGAAAGATAAAATCATCCTTCACATTTTTTGGACATACCGGGGTTTTTGGTATGTTTAATAATTTTTTGAGCTTTGTTCCAAACTAGCTGCTGATGAAAGGGTTTGAGGTAACCACATTTTATTGAGCTACCATAAAGAAATCATGACAAAAAAAAAAGAGAAATTACCTCAAGATCTTTCCTACTGTGCAATTTTATAATTTTTTTTTTTTAAATTTGACTGAAAACATTGTCATGGCAAAAAGAAACTGAGGACTGTGACAAGAAAATAGGATAAACCCTGACAAGGCAGGAATAGAATGAGTTTTACATATTTGTATTTGCCTTAAAGGCATTTTAATTTGCAGGAAGATTACTCCTTTGTCAATCCAATGCAGAAAAGTAGTTATTAGTGGCTAATAACCAGGGGCACAAATCTTTTTAACTTCAAGATTTTTAAATACTTGGCATAATGTTTTTCAGATTTTTAAATTTACATCTAAGTAATACATTCTAAAGTGGATCAACATTATTTAGAAGTATTTGTCAGCATTTTTAAACAATTTTGCTTTAAAAATAATCCTTTTCTTTTAAATCTGGAATGTATTGTTTCAATATTTTTTGTGAGATACACATTTATTTTTCTCTTTGGAAATGTTCATTTGAAGATTGAAGCATCAAATAAGAAGATTGATAAAGAAGAAATATAAAACTTTTAATTGACCTGACACCATGCTCGTAGTGCTATTATCAGTTATACTTTAAGTAGGGGTTCTGCAGGATAAGGGACTAAGATTCAATTGGGACCCCTTTCCCAGTCAGTCTTGTTGCCAAAGGGCTGCAGCAGAGATAAGCAAGAAATGGGGATTTTTTAAATCATGACTGCTTTGACCTAGAAATATTTTTTATCCATTTCTGAAATCAAGATTTTAAAAAATTATGTATTTAACAACTTGTTTGCTATCAAGATTGACAAGTGTATTTGATTACAGTTTCTTCTATCAACACTCAGATTCAAAGCAGCAGAAAAGAAAAAAGGATAAATTATGAATCAGGAGAGTAAGTTTTGTTGACGCCAATGGATCCAAAAAATCCTCTTTGCTTCTGTAAACTTCAAGAAAGAGATAAGTAAATGCATCAATGTACCATTTATCTTGTGTCTGAAATGAAAATTAGGTTTAATAGGAAAAACAAACCTCCCATCTTCTGCTTAGGGAGTAAAAAACAATCCATTATATCATAATGTTATTTGTTTGAGGATTATGAAGCAGTATAATTCTTTAACAAGATCATGCTGTGTGCTCCTGATGTGGAGAACATTGCTAATTCCATTTTGTCTGCTCTCCCACACAACATAACTTGTGACAAAGTATTGTGTTGTTTGTTTCTTTTTATTTTCTGGAAGAAGTCAGAAGTTGGTGTAAATGACTTTAACCCCTTCAAGTAATAAAAGACAGAAAATACTGGTGAACCTCTGCCACCTTATGATTATAGACTGGTGTCAATAATAACATGTCATCACAAGAAACTTGTGTGATCTCATTAATTAGATTTCTGTTCCATCAGGGATTGAAGACAAAGAAAGCAAGAAATTAATCTTTACCATCAAAATGCAACAGGAAAAAGGAGTCAGTTGACCCAAGTACAGTCATTACATGTCCCACCTCTGGAAAATACTACAAACAGTTTCTAGCACAAACATCTTTGCCCTCCTGTGGTGTCAATAAGAACCATTATCTACCATAAGCTGTGGTCTGTTTCTTGAATATGTATAATGGTAGTGTTGGAGGGGAATTACATATAAGCTGTGCTGGCAGGGGGGCACTGAAATGTGTGTAGAAGTTCTAATGGCATGCATAATGAGAGCAGCTGTATGTCAACATGCTGTTTCACAATGCTTCTTTAGGTCTGCTCATGCTCCTGCCTGGACTTTTCAGACAGATTTCTTGTGCTACACTTATTTCCTTGATGTCTGAGGGGATTTAGGTGTAAATCCCAAAATTAAAGGTAAACATTGTATGCACATTGCATATCTAATATGGAAAACTGATAAGCACATAGCACATCATTCCTAAAATGGCATGAAGTCAGGGAAGGAGTTGAGAGCCAGAACTCCTAGAAAAATAGTTTAAAGTGGAAGAGTCCACCAAATAGGAAAAGTCCAGCAAGTTGGAAAAGTCAAGAAAATGCAGCAGAATTTTAATCTATGCTCATGAGGACAGACTTGTAGAAACTCCTATTAAAAGGCTGCTGTCCATTCCAGAGTCAGGTGGCAAATACCCTTCTGTGGTTCTTTTGACATCAGATTACACATTCTGCAAGCCTTAAAGATAGGTCCTACTCCAGTACAGCTGCTGACTCAGACTGCAGGGTGATAGGGTTTCTGTTTACAGAATCAACGTGGAGCTGAGGGGACGACCCAGTGACATATTGGAGTTCATCTGGGGGAGTAGGGCTTGAAGTGACACTGCATGTGCTACACTGCCAGGCTGCAGATCTTATAAAAAGAAGTGCTGTGAAGCAGATGGTTCACTTCCACCACAGACACCATTTAGATAGGCACAACTGAGAAGTAGATCCTGATGATATGCACATATATGCATATATACACACTCTGTGTGTATGTGAGTGTTAGCTAGCAAGTGTACCTTGAATACAGGCTAGGATACACAGAATGCCTGTGTGGCTTCCTGACATTTTTGTTTCTTTTTTTTTCTTTTTTAATTTTTTTTTTATAAGACAGAACATGCCTTTATGAACAATTTTATATTTCAGTAATACACATCTTGCAAAATTTCCATTCTTCCACTGCTCACTCACCTACATGTTATCCACTTGGGAAAATCCCTTTTCTCATCATCTTAGCTCGGAGGAGCAGACCATGAGCTTTGGAACAAGCCTCAAAGAAAATTCAGGGATTTTTGGGTGGAAGTGCATAGCCACAAAACTGTTGGGAACAGAGGTGGAGGTGTGATCGGTAGGGGATAACTAGTAACACAAAGTCTGCTGATAAGTGATGAGCTGAGATGAGTTTAGCTCCTTCTCATGACGAAAGCCATTCCCACGTGGCAGTGTCCATGTTTCTATAAGGAGACACCCCACCTTTGCACCTCAAGCCCATCTGGCCACGTGCAGGGCAGCAGAGCAGCCACAACACGCCCTGGGAGCTGCCCAAGGACACAGGGGCATAGCAACCACCTGAGAAGCTCAGGTTCCTTTGAAGCAGTGGTGGGAATGAGCAGGGAGGGCAGACAGGTGCAGATATACATCTCCTCCAGGAAAGCATGTGGAGACTGCCAGGATAACAGCCACATTCCACAGGCACCGTGATGCATTTCAGAAATGCTCTGTGAGTGCACTCACAGGGACTTGTGCATATGGACCAGCAGAGTCACACAAGTGCAGCCTGTCAAGGTAACAAAGCTTTGGGAGGCCAACATGTAACTTTGACTCTTGATCTTTAATTACAAACTTTCTCCATTTGTACTGTGTTTGTTTGGTAGCTGGATACCTTATGTTCCTTTTCAGTTCAGAAGAACTAAAACCCTACCTTGGGGTGCTTATCTCAAATTCCATTCATAAACCACTCTAGAGAACTCCCTCATGGCTATCATTAAACTCCCTTCCTACACACACAGGCAGGAGGCATAAAATTCAGAGAACCTGAGTTTAGTGCCTGACTTTGCTAACAAGCTGAAATCATTGTATATCACTGTAATATTGTATATATCACTTTTGTGCTTGCTTTTTTTCTTTCTCATCTTTGTCTTTTGAGGAGGTGTTGATTTTGGTCTGTAGCATTTATACATACATTGGATCAATGCTTTTAGCAAGAAGGTGTTTTTTTAAGCAGGAAACATCCAAGCTGGAGGGCACTTCTAGGCAGGGAACTGGATAAAGCCTGTGACAGCACTTCATATAATCTGTGGCCTCATGATTTTAAGATGTACAGTATTTTATGGTGCATAAAAGTTGTTGGGAAGTCAATTTAGTCCCGTACCAGGATTTTTTTTTGCCTCTGCATTATACTATTCAGATAAGATGCTGACTGTAGCTTCCCAACAGCGGCTCAGAACTGGTATCTAACCTCGTGATTTATCCAGGTAATTTACAGTACTTGCCTATCTTGACCCAAACCATTCAAAATCAACTTGGGTATCCTCACAAGAAGTGAGGATATCCCTTTGAGCTCTGTTGCAGTCATACCCTGAAGAAGATAAACAGGTAGCTATACAGAGCCTCTCAAGTTCTGGTCATGTACCATAGTAGGTAACAACATGACTGTAATATAAATCAACAGCAAAAATGATGGGGAAATAGTTGGGTTTGGAATTTGGGAATGTATCAGATTTGGGACTGCAGTTCCCTTTTTACAATATGCCTTTCTCTAATCTTCAATATTTAAATTAAAACTGTGACCTGTTTCACTTTAAACTCTCATATAAGTTTTTTTATTTCACATGGAGCACTCGTGGGCAAACATCAAGCCTTGAAATACATAGATAGACAGCAATCCATGAATTTGTTTTTTTTCCATGTATCTTACTTCCAACCAACTCAGCAAATCCATTACTTTTTATAAGCCTCATTCTAACACAGAAGAAAACAAGGAAACAAATCACTATTATAAGAAATTGTGAAAAGGGAAACTGTAATGACACAGGCTTGACCTGGATTTCATAAAAGGAATTAAATTACTCCAATTATTTAAAAGCATATGTTATTCTATTATCTAAATCCATATAAGGAGCAGAATTTCTGCACTAAGTTTCTTTTGATCACAAAATAGAAATAAAATTCTTATCCCTTAAATTTAACATCCTGGTTTACAACCACATGCATCAGGCACATGGAGAGATAAACAAGAGAAGATGACAATGTCATAAAAACCTCTGTGTTGTAGGCAAGGACTTCAGTCCAGCATATATTTAAATTGGAGTGCACAACAGAGGCTAGGCCAGCACTTCACAGTCCCAAGGAGACTGCAATTAGCCTGTGGACAACTGCACCCATGTTAGGGCTCCTATGGAGCCAGACAAGTGGTTATGAGCAGTTTCAAGTGACTTCAGGGCTCCTATGGCACTTTCACCTTGGCCTCTACTTCAAGTCCTTCAAAATAAATCAGAGTTGCACCAGGCATAGCCATCTGCAAAGTGGAGCTGGGAGCAACATGCCAAGAGGGAATTGACCTTTAAAAATCCTTTGGAAGTCACCTCCTGATCACCACTTAGCAGAGCACTTGGATGCAGAATCTGGACCCTTATGTCCCTAAAATAATATTCTTAAAACCAATTTTATGGAATAAAATTATTACTGTAAATGTGATTCTTGGCCTAATTTGCCAAGAGTGGTAGGAATTTATCGTTCCTATGAGGGATGATTGTCTTCATATTGCTAAGAGTTTGTTTTCCCTGAAATTGTGAGACAAAAGCATAGTTCCTGCAAAAGCAATTGAAAATATGGCTCACTGTTCCCCATTCCCAGAGTTTAGCCAGCCCTCTGCACACAGGGTTGCCTGTTCCTGCTATCTCTTCCTCAAGCAGGCTCGCTGCTCCCAGCACAAATGCAGAGCAATAGTTTAGATTGGCTGCTAGGGCTGGAAGTACCTGCCTCACTGAATAACATTAGCATTGATGTTTGCTGGTGTCTCATATCTCCTGCTCTCTTATTACAGCTTTGTCAGAGCTGGAAACCACTGAAGAAAATACAACCTAGTGTGTGAAAGCTCCATGGTTTAGCAGGGTCATAAAGGTTTTGGAAGAACTGGCCAAGACTTCACATACAGCTTTCTGCATTTTAACAAAGGGCAGAGCCTAGCTGAACAATTCATGGACAAGCTTTGCCTTCAATTTCTTCTTAGCTATACATCTGCATTCAAAATATTTTTGCAACTAGAAGATTAAAAAGCCACCTAAACTTAAGGAGATAAAAGAGAGGACAGGTGTTATTGATGTTGTTTAGTTATGCAGGGGTCTGTCATAGTTATGATTGCTTTGCTATCACAGAGCACCAGATCCAAAAAATTTAATTCATCTTTTGGGAATGAGATGCTGGGAGATTTTGTCTCTTGCACTTTTGAAGCAGCAAAATTAAAGATAATTAAATTTGCTATGATGAATTGGCACACAAGAAATAAACAGATATTTTGTCTCTGAACCATGAGTTTTCTTCCTAGAAGTAGCCCCACATTTTGAATACCAAGCTGGATTATCCAGGTTAATGGGGGAACAAGGTCTTCCATTTCTGCTGAACTCACTGGAAACTGTGCAGACATTGTTCCATAAAACTGAGATTTTCAATCAAAATATGCTGCAGTGACCTATTTTCTCCATGCAAATGCCTCACCACCTCAATGTGATTCCTGTCACAGGAACTGACATGTTTTGCTGTCATAGTCTCTGTTTGCAGATCCCCTCTAATGTGCTAGATTGATGCTGCTTCATCCAGGGATGTCTCTGATGGTCAGTGGAAGCCAAGCCCAAATGAGAATCCTAGACATTTAGTTCAGCCACTAAGTGTCTCTATGCTTTTCAGCTGTTTGCATCCAGCTTTTAAACAATATTTTAAAAATTATCAATAATTTTGTCCTTTACAAAAACCCATATGTTTTATTGAATTGAAGATCCTGAAAAAACATGAAAATACGACAATGATAAAACATGACTGGAGTGAAATAGTGAAATCCTTGTTCTTAAAAAAATTGCTTTGGCTTCTTTAATTGCTTGAAGAGTTTGGGACTGCAGCTTGGCTTTTTACCACACAAACCATCTGCCTGACACTGGCCTAGTGCTGACTTCAAGGGACAAATCTGACTGACTCACCACTGATGAATCATTGTCTCACTTGGGGATTTCCTCTGAAGTGTTCCACTCCAAATCATCATGAAAAGGACATTCTACTCATTCAATAGCATAAATAAGAATCAAGAAAAAAAATTAAGCAATATATAGTTACTGTGGCATAGTAAATCTGCTTAGTCCTTGAGTTTCAATATCAGTTTTGCTAAGTACAATGCTTTCAGCTGAGGATTTTGGGTTGTTTTGTCTTGGGTTTTTTTTTGTTGTTTCTTTTTCTTTTCTCTTTTTTCTTTTCTTTTCTCTTCTCTTCTTTTCTTTTCTTTTCTCTCAAAGGCCTTCACTTAGTGTGACAGTTTTACATATCACTTTAATCACTTCAGAAGTTGTCTATTTATATAAGCTACTAATTGTTCTCCCCTCAAGCAGTAGCACTGCTCTCTAAGGTGTGCAGGTAATCGATCCTGCTAAAGACATGAATATTTCCACTAAATGCCAATCTAGAAAAAGTAATTAGATCAACAGTGGTAAAAGTGGGGGTCTGTTGCCAGGCAGAGAAAAGGCAAGAAATGAGGGCATTGATATTAAGAACAATTAGAAATGAGCAATGTAGGCAGCGGGAACTGTAGCAGAGAGAGGCAAGATGAATGTTGTGGTCAATGTATGGTATCAGGAAAGGGAAGTGATTTGCAGATAAAAGGAATGACAAAAACGTAAACAGAGATTTGGATGGAACAGAGAGAGTCCAAAAATCTCTCAAAGATCTTATGTATTAGTCAAGTGGGAGAATGGAGTATTTTCTACTACTTTTATTATTATTATAGACTGCAAATTATCTTGGGAGGGTCTGCAGCTTATGATGTTTATATAAAATGTTATACAACATAGTTGCTGATGTTCTGTAATGTAATACAGTATAGTTTGAAACATGCTGCATGTATTAATGAAACAACATACCTTTACCTCCTGTAAGGGCAATTTTCCAGTTCTGGCTCAGTAAAATGTTGAGGCAGCCCTAGAAGATTCTCTTTTGGGCACATCTCTCTCAGCCCACATTTCTTTGCATTTGTTCTGTTGCAGAATAAAATATCCACTGAAAATTTGAATTGTTTTTCCTTTGCATGTGACTATTAAACAATAAAGTTATAGCATATAATATTGATGTTGAAAAAAATTAATTCTGGTTCTGTAGCTTTTGGCAGCTGGCAATCTGTGTGAGTCCTTATACCTGTGTTTATGCTGAACACACCGTGCCTCAGCATGGTTCTGAGGTGGTGAATAGGACTGTGTGCACTGTAAGGTATCACCTCATAGAAATACCAAATGTTGAGATTCGTATTTACGTAATTGCTGCACATTACATAACAGCAGAATATCTAGTATTTGGCTTTTGGTTTTGTTGTTAATTCTTTTTCTTAAGGGAAGTGTCAAATTTGTTCCTGTTTGCTCAGCTGATTTAGAATAGGAGGTCAGTTCATGCTGAACTTCCAAACAACACAAAGCTAAAGAGGTTTTAAACAACCAAAGGCCAAGGGTTAACAAACACCACTGGTTCCAGGCAAGCCTGTGGGCTGGCAGGAGTAATGTGTTACTTAATGGACAAATAATCCCAAGCAGTGATGCCCAGTGGATTAAAACTGCTTGCAAAAATGTTACTTTATAAAACTAAATAGGAAAATGGTTCGTAAACTGCAATTTGCTATGACAAATGTAGGACTTGCTCATAAAATAACCAATAACATTATGGAATTTGTGCAACCAGGGGTATCAGAGAAATTTATTGTCTTATAATTCTAGCATAAAAGTTTACATTTTAGTCTCTTACTTTTTACAATGCCAAATACAAAGAAGCTCTTATTCTAACATAATTTTATAATTTTATAATAATTATCTAACATAAATTTAAAAATATAAAGTTTTGCCTCTTCTTAACTTTATTTTTTCTTAATAGTAAGAAGCAGCAATAAATGCATAGCAAATAAACAATCAATTTCCCAAATTATTCCTATATTCCAATGGCCAAATGATAAACCTGATTTTAACTTTTTTATTTCTAGATTGTCCAGAAGAGATTGTAGGTTGATTACCTATGAGTGGCAGTAATCAATTTCAAATATTCAAAGATATCATAGCTTTTTTTAGTGTGGACACCTACTGTATTTTTGCTACAAAGTCTGGGGGCTAATGAGAGTCTCTGGCTGCCCTCAGTGAAATTAGGATGGTCACCTCCTTAACCTATCTGCCAACTTCCCTCTTACCTCTCTCTACACTCAGGTGCTCCAAGGACAGAAATATTCAGTGTGGAAGAATACTGTGTCCAGATAGAAAGGGTAATGACATATGTCTGTAAAGCAGCAGAAAAACTGTCTCATACATAACTAATTTCTGGCTACCTGTAAGAAAATTTTGATGTTCAGGAAAAATTCTCTTTCTAATTACCAACCAGATTTAATAACAGTAGCAAGTAGCCACAGAAGATATCCAGGGGCTCCTCTGATTCCTACTGTATTCAGGCTCAGTTCCAAGTCTGTTACAGTTGGTATGTGTAGCTTACAGCAATTAAATTAACCCTTGACTTATAAAAATTAACACATAATGAAACCAAATAGAAAGCAGGGGGTTAATTTTTAAACCTATTTCAGAATAATTCTCTTTTGGTCTTTTACTTCTATATGAAACTTTGTAATATTGCAGATTTTTAGGGAGTTTGTCTATTTTCCCATATTCAGATCCAATGAGTGTAGAAAGGCAACCATCAAATCAGGCAAGATTTGGGCTTTTTAATGTGGGCTCTGTATTTATGCTACAGAAACTGGTTTCCAGTTAACATAGATTCAAATTTATTAGCAGGGTAATCAAATGAAAAGGTTACATGAGGTTTGCCCAGCTTGCTTTCAAACAACAGAAACAGAGCTTCCTAAATTATATGGAATTCATCCCAAGGCTTTGAGTAGTTGCTGATCCAGTGATGAACATTTGCAGCCAGGCCACAGCACCCCCAGGTGTGAACTGGAACCTCTGGGAAGCACATTGCTTCATCCTTGATTTAGATTGACTCTTCTGCACCTGAAAGAGACACCTTCAGCTGTTCAGGTCAGAATGGATGCAATCATTTTAACCCTACTTAGCCTGGATAAGATATTTGATCTAGTTTCCAGTCAGCAAACACAAGACTATATTCTCAGCTGGTGTCAACCAAATTCAGTGGAGCTGTGTCAGTTTATACCAGGTGGGGAATTAGCCTGGGCTTTTGTTTTCTCTTAAATCAAAGTTAGACCAAAGACAAACCCAGAGCCTCATCACATGGATTTGGAGTTTGTTGATAATCTGTGCAGGTGTTGTCTGTGGTGACCTCTGTATTGTCTAAATATGAGACAAAGCAAAATGCCTGTGTTTGTTATCTCTACTTTTCAGCACTGTAGCTGCACAGACACAGGGTCAGCCAGCCTATTTGTCTGTAGGCAAAACAGTGTGTATCTTACAATAAAGCTCACATAGGAAAATAAAAGGGAAGTGATGAACATCATGTGAACATCTGATGAAGTAGATGAACTTTAAAAAAACTAAGGAAAAAAATAATGCTTATCTTCATTAGAAATTAAAAATATTATCCATTTTCCAAAAAGTATTAAATAGAAGTTATTCTATAAAGATAATAATTTGTTAATAGAACATAGTATAAATGTCTTTTTAAAACCTTAAAGGAAAAAAGAATTTCCTTGAAGAGGGAGGATATTTCATTGCAACCAATATATTTCTCAGTAAAAGCCAGAATCAAATATACAAAGCCCCTCTGGAAATCACTGCAACCATTTATGAAACCTCACTACTCTGCAGACTCACTATCTGGTTGATACCAGTAAAAGATTTCTGTCAATCCATCTCATCATCATTAAGGTAGGCCAGCTGAGCATCACAGAAAAGCAGCAACCAGGAGCATAGTGTCATATTTTGGAGAAAACTCATTTAGTAACTGAAAGTAGAAGTCAAAAATGATTGAAAATTTGTGTCAGTACACTTTGGAGGATAATCATATTTTAAGAACATCTCAATCTATTTTCATTTTTCAGAATTAATGCTATTTTCTTTTCATTCTATTTCTTTAACACTTTTACAGGCACTTGCGGGCTTGTGTTTGATGCATACATGCAAATGCATTAGGATCTGTAAGAAACCTTGGAAACTGTTTAGTAGAGAGAAAGCATTATATGGTCTGTCATGAAAGCCTGAACTGGCATTTGCCAGTATCATTAGGGAGCTGTGAAAACAAAAGTAACTTCAGAACAAGAATGAGAACACATGATCCTAAAGTCCTGCACTTGGGTTAATTGAATTCCAGTAGGAAGAAGATCATGTGTCACTGTAGTATATGGTAGAGATAATTCATGCTATATAGGTATATATATGTGTGTATAAAATATTGTGAAGATCCAAAGTTATGTCTTTGACCACTCTGGTTGGGAACAGAGTTCTATTTTCATTCAACCCATTCCCAGACAGGTTAAGATAATATCAGGTCTGTTACCGTATGAATGGGACAGTCCCAGGCCATCCTTGATGATTTCCCTGGCATCTGCACCTGGGAGATAGCATCTAGACCTTCCTGGACCATGATTAATGGAATGTCTCAAATTCTCACAAGACCTGCACCTGGAATGATTACATCTGCTGTGTTCAGGAACTGGTATCACCCTACTACATATGAATACAGCCTCTGCCTGGACGCTCAGGCATTGTCTGGATCTCCGGATTCGTCTTTGTCTGTTCCTGCACATGTATGGATTCTGCTCTACATGTGAAGAGACACAAAGAAATGTGCGGGTCATCCCTGCCTCAGGCAGAATAAACTGTATATAAGCTGGCTGCTGGAAGCACTGGGGTGAACCACTGGGGACACACTGTCACTCTGTCAGTCAGAGCCCTGGTTCACC
This sequence comes from Molothrus ater, assembly GCF_012460135.2. NCBI lineage: Eukaryota > Metazoa > Chordata > Aves > Passeriformes > Icteridae > Molothrus > Molothrus ater. The sequence goes on along the minus strand of NC_050482.2, from coordinate 18,850,745 downwards.
CAGCACCTGCACCCGGGGCTGACGCTGTCTTGGCTGTGGTGGTTTTACGAAATTCTATTTTTTGTTATTGATCCAATAAATCTTTGTTAAATTTTTCATAAAATTGGCTACCAATTTGATCATTTATACCATCACTTTTAGTCACTTTAGTCTTTTTAACAGTGGAAAGAGCCAGCCCCTGAATAAATCACAACTCAGTAGTTTTGAATGAACTACAGACAGAAGACAAAAGTTTTGCCTTGTGAAATTCCTCATAATATCTGACTGCTGTTTCACTAGTACACTATTAGATCTCTGTTGAAATGTTTAAGAGACTCATACATGGGTCTTCTTGTTTTTCCTAAGGGATTCAAGGTGTCTCATGATTTAAGGTCCCTTGTCTTATCAGATGAACACCAGCATTACTCTCTCCTTGCAAGAATAGTCCTCTAGGGCATCACAGGTTCTGCATTAAGTAGTGCTTTGAAATCCTCATGCTAAATTTCTCTCTTTCCCACAATTCCTCTTTGTATAAGTTTGACAAGTTACCATAATAAACCAAGTTTCTTTCTCCTAAATTCTTCTTATGGCCCAAACACTGCAGAGCAAGGTTGGACATTGCTAGCTCTGCTGCCAGATCTCAAGAAAACCTGATCTTTGTTGCAGCAGAAAATTTCACTGTGCATAACAGTTGGGTATTTAAATAATCATACAATGTTTTGGGTTGGAAGGTACCTTTAAAGATCATCCAACTGGGCAAGAATGACTGCCCTGTAGGCTGTTCCACCTACCCTGAGAGCACAGAATGTGTGACTGAAGTGCTCACAAGGATTTAGTTCAAAAGCCACTGGGAAACTTACAATCCAATCACTATCTCACAGGTGACTGTCACTAGCCAGAGCTCTTGTATGGTATGAAATGAAAGGCTGATTTTGTAGTGGGAATTTGAGGAAGTGGTGGCCCTGCAGATCTCTCTAATCCCAGAGTTATGGTTTAAGGATCTCATGCAGCTCCCAAATCCACAGCTTTTCTTGCACGTTAGCTGTGCATGTAGCATGTGTTTCATCCATCACTGGATTTCTGCAGTTATACCAAATTAAGGGCTGACATGCCTTCTGGATTTAACATGAGCCAATTTTTTCTCCCCAGAAAGGCAACTGAACCTCTCACACACTTCAGCTGACACTAGGCAGTATCACCAGAGCATTTGCAGTATTTCCTAGGAATTCCCTGTAGGTCAGAAATAGCACAGCAATGCCAGTTGCTTATCAAGGGAAAAGTGGCGAGGTTGGAAAGCCAACCCCTCTAATAGAGAACAGCAGATTGTGGCCTGCAAGCAGAGTGTCATGTGTCACCAGCACTCAGCACATAGGTGTGCAGCCCCTGCAGCACAAGCCCAAAGAGAAGAGCTGAAAAGGGAGTCTGAGGTCAGCTATGGCAGCTGTTTGCACCCCCCTGCACTGCTGGCTGCCACAGGTGGAACCAAGTGGTCACATGCACTGGGCTGTGGAAAGAATGTGTGCAGCCTGGGACAGAGAAGTGTCACTTGGTGTGACTTCCCCACAGACAGTGTTTGACAGTAGCTAACAGAGCCGTCTCCCCAGCTGAACCCTGCGCACAAAGGTGCTCTCAATAAAAGCTGTACCCAGCCTTCTCACAGTGTATCTTTTTGATGTCTAAGGCAGTTATTTGAAGCTAAACAGAAGTTCTTCAGGCTGTATTGGACTCTGGTATGGGCACCCCCAAGCTACCACTAAGTGGTTCATTAATTCAGTGAAGGAAAAATTTCAGTCTTGAAATACATCACAGTAATATTAGAAAGATCTTGCACCAAAATGCATCAATCTGGGCAGACTGCCATGGTCATAAGATCAAGGAAAATAATACCAGAAAGGATCTCAAGAGGTCATCCAGCTCATCTCTCTACCCAAAAGCAGGACAAGCTCTATCTGAATAGTTATTCTATTCTTTCCAGTCTGTCCCTGGTGATGGACATCCCATGCCTTTTCTGAGTAGCCTCCTACCACAGTGAACTGCTCCTAATATGCTAAACATTGCTTCAGCTAGGACTATTATTTCTTGACCTAAATGTGTCAGACTTGGCAATATTTATTTTTTAATTTATCCCTTAATTTTCTACAACAGGTTCTTTATATATTTGAAGATGACTACCTCCCACCATTTTTTTCCCTAGAGTAAGCATAACCAAGTGCTTCAACTTTTCTTTCCATGCCAGAGTCCTTTAGTCAGTGACCTGATCATTGTTGTCCCTTTCCTCTAGACTCTATTTCATTGCTCTCACACTCTTTCTGCTTTGAGATAGAGCTTGGTGTAGACATGCCCTTGAGGGTTCTCTTAGGAAACATTTCATAAATATAGTTTTCTCTATAAGCAGAGGATAAGCAGAGAAACAGATAGACAGATAGACAGATAGACAACAGAGAAACAGATACAAGTGAGCACTTGTCACAATTTTCCGTGGAGAGTATATAACAGTCATAGTGCTCTTCCACTGTGGCAGCTACAGTTTTGTCAACTAAAACAATTTAAGTGACCTATGTAGGAGTGAGAGCTGCCACAAGGGACATGGCTGAGATTAGCCACCTGAGCACTTAGCTTCCCAGGAATGAACAGTAAACAGCCCACACTATCACATCCTTCATCCTCCTAAACCACCAGATTTAAAACTCAACTGGCCACGACCATCCAGTCTCTGTTAAGTGCCTGTCAAGTCTGCACTAAATCTATTCAGGGGTGTTGAACATAGTTACACACCCATGCAGACTTTTGATGAAGAAATATTTGATTTTTTCTAAAAAAAATTTTCTGCAGACATGTTCATAGCAATACTGAGGCTACCTTGTGAGACTACCTTTCCTAATGGAAATGATCCTTTTCCCACACATTTGTGGAAAAGGAACAGTTAAGTAACAATGATTCTTTGCTCTGAAAACACCCCACACAATGCTGAATTAGAAGTAGCATTATGTGCTTTATAGGACTGACTTGGCCAAGCAACATAATTCAAACATGGACTATTCACAGTAAATCCCCAATTCAAAAGAATGGCAAAAAGATTTTACAAAATAGAAAAAAAAAATAGAAGGTGCTTCTTTTTACTTCTTTTACCAATGTACATATCCAGGACATATCACTTCCATACTGCTCTGAGAAGGCACATGGCTTGGACTGAGCCCCAGAGCCTTGGGGCTGGAGTAAGCCTCAGGAAAACACCCACTTCTCTGTCAGAGCCACACTCGTGCATGTGAGGATCACACTGGCTTTATTATTATTATTATTAACTTTATTATTATTTTACACTGAGGAAGATAAACCTTCCTGAGCATGGATGAGGATGCAATGTTTAGCTACAAATGAATTTACTTGATTAGAGGTATTAATTAGATCACTGGGTCATACCTGTGTTACGTGTCAAGGTCAAATGCTTAGATTTCCCTGGAGTCACGGATATAATTTGTGTTACAGCAATACCACAATGTAGACTTATGAAACACTTTATGTTATTTTAACAATGTAGCCCTAATCACATGTATAACTTTAGGGTCTAAGAATAATACTTCTTGTCCTTAGACAAAATTCTTCTGATTCCTTTCTTATCTCCGCTTGTCTCCTCTCTGCTAAAAGCAAACCCAAACACTTTGTCCACATTTTTATTTATGTTATAATTAAAACATCCTAATAATTTCTTATGGGGAGTGGTCTTGTTCAGTTCAATATGTACTCAAATGATTGCTCTCATAATTGATTGTTGTACATTGTTACACAATTATTTAACTCATTATTATAACCTCACTTCTGATACTTGCTTCATTTCTAGTTGCTAGTATGACTTCATCATATGACCAGTTCCTGACAAATCATTTGCATCAACATAATTTTAACAGTGTTCTTGCTTCCCAGAAAAATAAACATTTTTTTTAACAAAGGTTAAAGTCTTTGTACCATTTTTTTAAGATGGAGCTTCTTGTCCTGATTTAGCTTTGGGGTTTTTTGGTTTTTTAGAAGAAATTAGTGTCAGTGAAATCATCTGCTTGCAGTGAAAAATACAATGGATGTATATTTAATTTTTTTTCTTTTTTTTTTTTTTAACTTTCTTTTATTCCTCATAATAATATCATAATCAACATTACTATCAGAAAAGTGGGCTCATGAAAAATAAAAAAAATCTTACTGGAGAAATAGCAAGTAGAGGTAGGTGACACCTGGGCAATTATAAGGAGGGCTGGAGAGAAAAAAGCCTCCAGCAAATGTTGTCCAGAGGGGAGCACATGAGCCCAGGCAAGCTGTATGTCTGCTCCTCAGTCCACACTGACTTTGCACCTTAAACAAGCTGTGAGAAGTGATCTTCTACCTGGAGACTCTCTCCAAGTCATCTGCCAGCCGTGTGTATGATAAACACAGTTCTGTGATCACTCTAAATATTGAAAATCTTGAATCCTCATTGTTTTCCCAATAATTCCTACTTTGTTACTTTTTTCTTGCTGAAGGCTCAGCAACCAAACATTTCACTGATATTTTCAGGGTCTTTACTGTTGCCTCCAAGAGCAGCAATAGCTAATTGAGAGTCGATCACTGTGAGTGAACAATGAAGGTTATTATTTTTCAGTGTATAACTTCCATTTATTGACATTGATTTCATCTGTCATTTCATTGCTCAGTATCATGAGACTGGTCTATCACTCCTCACATGTAGCTTATGCTTTTACTATCCTGATTAATTCTGTATCATTACACATAAAATTACCTTTCAGCTCACCACCTTTACACAATGTTTTTGTATTCAAATCCCTAGAGTGCTGAATAGTGCTGCAAGTTCCTTGCTGTGAAAAATTATTGTTCTCCCTACCCTTTGATTCCTATCTTTTCACCTAGTAGTTTGGAAGTGTGTTTACCCCTTTACCCTATGACAATTCCATTTCATTAATGTTGTTGTTTATATATTTTTAAAAAGTTAAGTTAGTAAGTTTGAATCAGCATTATTCAAATAATCCTTGTCTTCTTCAGAGGACTGCCATACTTTTGCAAAGTATGGCTTTTTTCTACAAAAGTTGTTCTGATTCTAGATCAATATATTTCATTTACCCTTTTGTCTACTAATTATTTGTAATTATAATTTCTACCAATTTTTCTGATAATCACATCTGACCTACTGACCTGCTAGAGCAAGGAAGGGCCCTTTTTAATGGCTGATTGCCCATTTGCCACTTTCTATTATTTTGGTGTCAAATTGCAAGGTATCAGTCCCATGGACCTTTTCCAGTTCACCATGATGCAGTGCTCAGATTTTTACCTGTAGAGAAAATCTGCAGGATAGGCTGTTCCTTACTCTTTCCTATAATGACCATAAAGCAAGAAGAAGGAAAAAATAGTGTATAGTGTATAGGCTTGTGCTAGTCTTTACCACAGTCTTATTTACTAATGAACCCTTTCTTTAATAGACTCCTTTGATTCTTTGATTGCTTTAAAAGCTTCCTCTTCCTCCCTCACCTTTTTTTTTCCCTTTTTCCTTTTTCCTTTTTTCTTTTTTCTTTTTATTTTTCTTTTTTTTTTTCTGTTTGGAAAAAGATTTATTCCATTTCTGAGGGAAGGCTTTTTCTGTTCTTCACATAATCCTCTGTCCTCTGCTGTTCAATCACAGTTTAGGGAAGAAAAATTGAAGAACACTGTCCTTTTATGAGTGTTTTTGATGAGTAGTGCAAATTTTCCAAGCTTCTAAGGGGGTGTAAAACCATTAGTATTTTAGCCTTTTAGCTAGAGTATTGCTTTTAACTCCTTTTCTCAGTTTAACACAATGCTATTCTTTAGTGGTAGGATGAGAATTTTTTTGTATGTTTGTTCATTATTGTTATTGTATTTTTTCATGCTTACAAGGATATGAAATTTGAATATTCTGTGTCCACTATTGCACGGTGGCTTTTGGGTAACTCTTACGTTTTATCAGATATTGTGCATTAAATTCTAAGATATAAATCTAGAAATAATCCTTATTTTTTTTTTTTTTTTACTTTGAGGTGCAATGTGCAGATAGTTACAATGATGTTTATTGTAAAGTAAAATTTATCAAATGTTCATTTAAGTTTTCTTTTAATAATCTAGACTTCTTAATTGTGCTCTGCTGTGTATGTGAGTATTCTTTATTGTGTCTTGGTTTTTCTCTTCTCTAGTCCTCTGTCTTAAATGGGAAGAATAGCACATATTTGTGCTGGATTGAAATTAGGAAGACAAATATTCTATAATTTATGAATAATAACTGGGAGATGCAATGATAACAAGATTGACAGAAGCACTCAAGATAAAAAACATCTGGTTTCTGCATGCAGTGCTGTTGTAAATATTGTGCCATAATCAGCATAAATGTTTATAGTTTTTATTTTTAACCTTTTGCTAATGTAACACACAAGTTGTGATAGGCTTTGTACATACATTCTGCAAATACTTATCATTAGAGGGAAAAATATATAGTAAGAAAGGGAAAAATGTCAGAGATATATTTCAGAATTTGTTTTTTTCCATATTGTAAAAGTGAAATATACCTGTATTTATACTTCTGTACAGAAATTTTTAATTGGTTGAATTTTGGTTGCATTTGTAGTTGTATTGAAAAAAATTTGTCTTAAGAAGCAATTTGCAGATGGTGGAAGCTGAAGGCTACATCAGGAGTCCCAGGTGAAGCAATTTGCTTGGGAGACAGTGCAAACAGAAGATAGAAAAAATAATGAAGAGAAAAGTGGATATGGAGCCACTGGTGCACCAACAGGGATAGGGACGATCGAGCAGAAGGAAAGAATGGTCACACAGGAAAGGGGTGAACTCTGTGCAGACCTCAAGGCAAGGCACTGATTAGATGCACCAGTGAAGCATAAGCCACTGAAAGAAATAAGGGAGTTGAGTCAAATGGATGAGCCAGACAATGATCTTTTCAGTGAGGTGAACTGGGGTAAAGCAGAGAGATCTCAGCATGGCCTTGCCAGGGAGCAAACCCAAAGAACCCCCAGTGGCAGGCAGAGGCTCGTTAGAAAAGGCAAGAAAATGCATTTATAGTGTAGCAACTGTGCTGCTCAGTGTTTGCAGAACCACCCAAAACTCAGACAACCAACATATCTATAAAGCAAGCAGTGTTATACTGCAGGTGATTTGAGAAACTGTAAAACATCACTGTGCCATGTAAAATCCATTATCCTGTGTCCTGATGTGTTGTGAGCAATGATGTAGCCCTATGTTTTGACATATTTGATTTAGGAGACTGACTTAAAACCCTATACTCTTATTATAAAAGACTGTAACTTAACAAACAAAAAGATGTGTTGTAAAATACTCGTATATATAAAAAAGAATATCCAAAGGCAGTTTTCAGGCAGCTCATCATTTCAAAAGCCTATTTCACAGCACTGGAGATAGTTTCATAATGTATGGATTAAGGTCCTATATCTACATATTCTTTAACAATCTACAATAAAGGTACTGTTAAATCACAATTTTTCTCAATCATTATGATTAAAAGCATATATTTTATAGGCAGTAGGAAACAAACCAACATATAAGAAAGTCATGCTTTTGAATCTTTCTTGGTACTATTTAATAGTCTGGAAATAGTACACTTATTTTTGCAATAAAAATCAGGTATTGTATAAAGGTTTTTAGGTTCCTTAATAAGTCACAGAAATTGACTTTAGATTTAGTTATAAGAAGTTTCAAATAAATTCTTGTTATATATTTTCTCTATCTTACCTTCTAAAGAAGCATAACAGAGGCATTGATCTCACCTCATTTTACACAGCCACAATGTCAAAAAGTTCACCTAATCTACTTGTATATCTTCCTTTTATTTTCAGTAAGACATATGGGCATTTCCAGAATGCATCTCCTCCCAATGAAGAGATGAAAAATGAGTCAGATGAGTCACAGCACAAATGTCTATTCCTGTGAACAGTTGCCAAAGGAAGCCTTGGTCAGCAATTCAGGTGCAGAATTCTAATGTGTAAATAACTAAAGGGAGATGAAACCTATTCAGGAGGTCCAGTGACACCAGCAGCCAGAAAAAAGGGGAGACATAATGAATAATTAGAGGCTTTAGAAAGCAGGATGGATGGGTTTTCTCGTGACAAGAGTTACAGGAAGGAACAAATCTAGAAAAGAAAGTTCATATTTAAGTTCCTGAGATGAGGAGTGTAAGCTACAGATGACAAAAGCAGAAAATGTCCAGTGAAGTTTCAAGCAGCAGCGAAAGAAAGGAAATGAGGAGCCTAGCAAAATGCTCAAAGAAAAATGTGAAATGAAAAAAATGGGATAAAATGGACAAGTATCCCTTTGCTGAAAACAGGGAGACTGGGCATACCTTCTATTTTACTCCTTTAAAGGGAAATTATTTATGCTCTCCTGGAAGGTCTGTTGGAAAGAAGAAAGCAAAGAGGCTGGAGCTCCTCTGCCCCATCAGCACCACCCAGTGAAATATCTGCACTCCCAGGCATGGGAGCAATTCTGATATGATGCAACTTCCCTTTCAGTGACCCTGCTACCTCTAACCTGCAACCCATTGTCACTTTAATAACAGCCTCAGATCTCTGATTTGCCCTAAAACTCCTTACAGGCTAAGGGATTGTTTTTTCCCTTTGGCTTTCTCTGTGGTCAGCTACATTATTTCTATAATAACACTCTTTATCAAGATCCTGATTTTGATCCAAATTTTCTGTCACAGTTGTGCACTTCTTTCCTTATGTGGGCTTATTTCACATCCTTAATATTAATTAAATGCAGAGGAGTGGTTTTTTTCACATTAATTTCTTTTCTCAGATTTGTTCCTTTCTTTTTTCTCCAGTAATTGCAGTAGGATTAACTGCATTGTTAGAGTTCTGAATACAAATAAGAGGGTTTTTCCCTTTCTTTTCCCTGACTACATTTCTATTACTGCAATCACAAGTATTGTTAACAACATTAAAGCCCACAGCAGATGTGAACCAGGCTATAGTGAGAGAATATTTTGATTCCACAAAAAGGTTCAGTGCTGAAACATAATGTTCTTGCTTCCCAGCTATTACAGGGCAAACTAGCATGCACTTTTGAAAGTTAATATCTAATTTTCTAGATGTCCTCTGCCAATCTGTTTTCATTCTACTTCAATATAGACGGCAACGAGAAGGGATTTTGCAAAGATTACTACTGGGCTCATTATTATTGCACAAGTAATTCTGGAAAACAAAATACCAAAACTCAGCTGATGATAACATAGTTCTACAACAAACTCAGCTGCCCAGAACTCAGAGCTTGGAATGAGCCCCTAGAGGGGACCTCAGTCTCACACCCTTACAATGTAAATAAGCCCAACTTATCTTTTATGTTATGGCTTTAGTTGTATTGCAAAATAGGATTTATGTAGGAACTGAAGGGTTATGCAGTCTTTAACCTCTCTTTTTACTCTGTGTTTGGAAGATAAAGTAGGCCAGGAGTGACCACTGAAAGCTGCTGCCATCAGGCAGAAATCCTCCCAGGCATAAACTAGGTCTCTGTCAGGTATGAGGCTATGGGCAGTTTAATGGTCCTGGTGCCTCCAGCCTGAGCCCTGCTGCCCACAGACCCCAGACACTCACAGGTGTCTTGTGTGGCATCTCTCAGCTCTCCTGAGCTGCTCTCTGCTATCCTGCAGGCAGGGAATAAAGCAAAGTGGCATGACTTCTGTAACACTGCAGAAACTGCCAATATATTTCTACATTTGGAGTGATTTGCCTCTACCAGAGGAGACAAATGAAGCTGCTGGTTCCAGGACAGAATAAAGGGAATTCCTTCTTACTGGGAAGACTTCCTGCAAAAAATGGAGGTTGGCTTTGCCCCTACTTTTGCTAGAGGTGATTTTCTAAATATCACCTGTAACCATGTTTGAATTTCAAGCTGACAAAGTCTTTGAAGTTTTATAACATATGCAGTATATTGTTTCAATTATATTCCAGCTCTTATCCAGCCTCAAACGTTTGATTACAATAATATCCACCTGAAATGTACATTGGCATTTCAAGGCTGAGGCTAGGGAATCATGAGTGATCAGCAGTTAATAAACAGGAAAGAAAATTCTAAAAAAAATCAAACAAAAAGTGTTAGAAACCCATACAAAACCAATAAAGTTGCATTAAAGAATTTCATGAAAATCGAGCCAAGTTTAAACCAGAAAAAACATTCTGTAATATGCTCTCTACCACAAGTGGGTACAAGCTTTGCATGTTCAGTAACCCTGAATTGCTGTTTCCTTTTCTAATTAAGGAAAAGAGCTTTCTAGGGATGTCCTCAGAACATTACAAGATGCTCCGAGGAGATGCCAAATCATAGTGGAAATATGTTTGTTCTCAGTGGGAGTACAAGCACTTGAGAACCCAGTTGTTTAGAGAAACAGAGATACCAGATGCTGGCACAAATGTTTTCTATATTCCTTCAAATAATTAGGCACCCCTAGATGTTTTAGTCTAGGTCAATTCTTTCAAACACTCAAGCTAACAAATTTAATAAAGTCTAGGGCCGCTATGAAGAAGTATTTACAGGACCACAAACATATTTTCAGGAGATACCTTCCCCACTTTCGAGTGGAGCTGAGCCAGCAGAATGCATGCACACTCATCAGTGCCCTGAAAAGCAGAGCAGTGCTGACGGATCTCTTCCTTGTTTTGACAGTGTGCTTTAAGCAGAGGCTTAGTTATCTTATTTGTGACATAGGTCATAAGATAATCTTTTCCCTCATGTAGGATAAGAGGTCTTGTTTAAGCAGAAGAAGTTGTGAAGGACAAAAAAAAATGTGGTAGGTGGCAATGGCAGAGTTGTAAACTGAAATATTTAATTTTCAGCTCAGTCAAACTTCTTTAACCGAAGTAAAGACCATCTTTCTAATTCTATATTTACCTACCTCCAACACCTTTCCCTCTCTTATCCAAAGGCCTTTCCTTTTAGAGCAAAGAGTTTGTACATGAACTAAAAATTATAAGATAAAAATATTTCTGGGGACAATGTATGTTGTGCTTGTCACACAAACAAACACTACACAGTGACTCCCAAACATGAGATGTGACATTCAGGTGCTCAGGTTCTCTAAAAATGCCATGCCTGAAAGGGTTAGCTGAAACAGCCTCTCACTGCTACCTGTGCAAAAGAGAAAAAATTCATGCAAATTATGTACTTTATTTCTGTCTATAATAAATATACGTGAGAGCAGAATAAAGAAAAAGGTGAGTCCCTCCCCAGAGGAAGATGCTTCAGAAGGCCCGTGAGCTCTTTATCTCCCTCACATAAGCTCACATTTTAATGCCACAAGGTGTACATTAAATTAAGGATTCCTGTCTGTGCAATTATACCATTTTAAAGAGTTTGTTCAGCAGTTGTTGAAAATAAGTATCAGCTATTCTGGGCAATTAAATTTCATAGCTCAAAATGACAGAAGGAGCTTTCTCCATTAGCACAAGCAGTAGGGAAGAAGACATTATCTGATCTTAGAAATTATTCTTGCTAAAGGAAAACTGGAAGGACCATTGTCTCTTGCCAAATAATATTGTTATTTTTTAAAGAAATATTAATTGATTTTATGTACTAGAAGGATGAAGAGCTGCTAAAACTGTTAGCTGCTCCACATGGCTGTGTTCATATTAGAAAATATATTTAGGTTTTCAGGAATAAGAACTTTCATCACCTGTTTGTACCATTCCCAGTACAACTGAGCTCTAGTACCTGCCGATGGGCCCTGTAGTCTACTGTAAGACTGATTATTTTACCAATGACAGAAAATCTAGTAGAGCTATCACGTTTCCTGAGTTTTCATGAGCAGAAAAGGAACTTCAATGAAATAAGCTACATCCTCCCTAAACCACAGGTTTTCTAAACATTATATATTGTTTAAAATTATTTGGTTGATCAACAAAACAAAGTCACCATATGTTTTTTCATATTCAATAGCTCTCCAGATGGGATGATTAAAAATGTACTGTAATTACATGATGTACAAAAATCAACATTATTTAAATTAATTGCATGAAACCATGACTAATACAGCAGAAGGTGTCAGAGATGCTTTCTGGCAGCAGCTACTAATTTGTGATCCAGAAAGACACGTGCAATATCTACCCAGCCTTGTGTAACAGTTCCACGTGTCACATCACCTTTTGGAAAATACCTAAGACACACACAAAAAGATATGGCATGCACAGTTTGAGTCAGAGGCAAGGTGAGATCTTGGACAAAATGCTACTCTAAAAATAAAAATGAGGTGTAGGGTCCCAGTACCTGCTCAACCCCAGAGGGAGAAAAAGAAGATAAAACAGGTATAGAAGGCCTCTGCTAACTGGTCGCCCATAAGTCAGACTTGGCAAAGCAGCAGAGACTGCACAAGTAAAATGACATGTGCCCCAAACCCAGGGTGACAGTGGGAGTCCTGATCTTCATGAACTGCTCTGGGGAAAAATCTCGACAAAGAGGTGGGTGCTTAACACATTTATGTCTATAACTCTAAAATTTTTCTAAAACTTTGCTCTCCATAGACCAAAATCATATCCTGCAGTTCATGAAGGACAGGGCTGCCTAATGTTGCTACACCTGTGCCCTCACCTGGCTCCTGCAGGACACTAGGATATGCCAGTCTGGGCTTGGATCACTCCTCACCCTCCTGACCTTAAATCTCAGAGCAATTCCAACTCCCACATCAGGTACCTATGACACAAGACCCGAATATAGCTCTTTGTTCCCACTCTCAGCACACCTTCACGTGTGCTGCTCTCAGCTCACACCCGCAGCGCGCTCTGTCACCTGCCCCTGACAGAGAGTGCAGGAAGAAACATTCTCTGTTGTACTCTTTGCATCTTAATCTTACAGTTTGTACTTTCTTACATTTGTTGTACTCTGGGCATAAAGATCAAGCCCAGAAGCCTTGATTTTTTACAAGAGAGTGCCTTTTGTGTTTTCCCTATAATTTCAGGCTAAGAGCTATTCTGCAAAATTTACTGTTTTAGTCTCCCTGTGCTATCTTAGGATTTGCATATATAAGTCTTATCTCTTTTAATGGTGCTGGGAAGGATGTGCGTAAATCCCCACATAGAGAGATGAAATAATGTGACTCATGGGTCTTATTTATTTCACACTGGAGAACATGTTATAGCTATTGTAATCATCTCTACAGCTCTGATTGGGTATATGAAAGAAACAGGGACTCCATATATTGCTGTGTAACTTCATTTAATGATTACTGTAAAATCAAAAAAACCTTTGCCATCAAAAAAAATTTCAAGCACTATACACTATAATATATACATTATATTTTTTGACTGCTAATTAGTAATCCATTTTTTCTACAGATATATAACATTATTTTCTTTATATTATCTTTCATATAGTCTAGATACTGTGCATGCCATTTTAAGTTAATAAAATTAGACTCCTGCAATTATTCTTCACAGTATCCAGTGATAGTATTAATAATTCCTTCAAATTGTTCTTCCAGACAATGTAATTTCTTCCAGTAAAATGTACAACATGTTCTCATTGAACATTTCATTAACTACTTCCCTTAGTGCTCTTTGGATTATCTTTACAATGGCATCTGTGTATTTGTGAAACATTTAGAGCATTGTTTTAAATTCCTCATTTTAGGTGTTGACATATGGATTTTTCACCTTTCACTGGGTCGCAAAGTCCTATGTATGCATTGAATCACAGGTATGTAGTTCTCATTTGAATTTCTACTGTGATTTTTTTACATTTCTTTTCTAGGTGAGCAGATGAAAAATGTGGGTCAAGGGTAACTCTTAGCCAAATGGCAGTGAACAGTGAAAGCTGAAATCTGATCTGGTAGATGTCTGTAATCACGAGCTGAAATTGCTGTGGATCAGATGTCATTCTATTTGAATATTTGGAGAATCAGCAAAGTGAACTTGTTGCTAGCTGATAAAGATTTGTTAACGACAGTGGTTAATTTTTAACTGAGGGAGGGGGTCTAAAGGTATAGCAAGTTATTAAAAACATGGGGTTTTTAAAAGTAAAATGCTTTTCTGGTTTTCAGTATCTGTTGACAGCAAATATGAACATACCTTAGGGTATGTTCATATATTCATGGATTCAACAAATACTCATTCTTTAGTTTGCAGGCTATCTAGAACTAAACTAGAACTTTAGTTTGCAGGCTATCTAACTTGACTAGGAAGCAATGGTTAATAGGGCTTAGAAAAACAGTGCAGACTGAAAACATTTTCTTTTCTGAAAAACAAAGGGGTGTTACCCCTTGCCCTTAATGAAGATAGTTGTTCAAATATTTAAGTTTCTGGATGGACTCTGAGAGCTTAACCAGTAGATGCCTCAATCCCAAGTGTTCCCCCATCCATGTTACACCATCCCAAACAAAGACTTTTGCAGGCATTCAGAAGCAGAGAAAATTTTCAAGTTAGACTCTAGCAGAGATGTGAGTTCCAAAGTGGGAAACGGAACAGAGGATCTTTGAGAAAAAAAGCAAGATAGGCAAAGAAGCGATCAGAAAAAGCACAGGGGATCTCTGGGAAGGGAGGAGCATCTGAACTCACTGCTAATGGACACAAAGGCATCTCTCTGAGCTCCACCTTCAACCTTGCCTGGTGCTGGAGGGCACTGGCCACGCTGCAGTGTCCCCCAGGCACTGCAGCCCTGTTAGGGTGTCCCACTTGCCACTCTCCCTCAGCCCTGTGACAGCTCATCAGCACAGTGGCATGTCTGCCCAGGCAGGCCTCCCTGCAATTTTGTAATTGTGGCTTATACCAGGGAAATGGATCCTCACAGTCTGGGATCCTGCAAGCTGTGGGGGCTGCCGAGGGACATCCATGCTCTCACCCCAGCATGTAGGCACAGGGCGTCAGGAACCACTAGACATTTGGCTCAGTTTCAAAGCCCCAGCAATACTGAAGGTTTTCCTTGATAAGCAGGACTTAGGGAATTTACCAAAATTTTCACAGGATAGGGGTACTGGTCCCACCAAGCAGCACATTTTTGAGCAAGTTCAAGTGTTGTGGGGTACATGTGAAGGGAAACTGTGAAAAGCAGGCAGGAAGGACCTCAGATCAAGGTAGAGAGGAGCCAGCAGTTGTCCTGTGGATTGTCATCTGGGATGTAAGCAGAGTGAAGGCAGTGCTGTAGTAAGGCAGGATTTGATAAGATTGGATTTATTCTGTATGATCTGATTTGCATAGGTGGTGGAATCCTGCTAGTCTTTTTGGCTTCAATATTTAGATCAGGGATAATGTATTATATGGCGTGACAAGCTGTGGATTGAAAACACAGAATTTGTAACAACCATTTTCCAGAACACTCCTTTGATGCTAATGCTTATTTTGATACACCTACACAAAAAGATTCATCTCCATAGAAACCTCATGAACCTTATGTCTTAAATAACTACTTTAAAGGACTTATCTTGAGAGTTATTGAGGACACTCAGCTCTCACTGTCTCCTAAAATAGCAATAACTCTAGAAACTGCAGTGCTATTTTCCACTGTGTATTAAAAAAGTGTAGACATTCAACTCAGATTAATGTAAAGAGTTCAATATTTTAATAAGCTGAAAAATAAATCTCTTTACATGTTCAAGTCATCTTTAACTTAATTTGTATATTTTTTCATCTGAGTGCATTCAAATAATGCATATGCAAGCCTAAGTGATTTTCCCTGAATTAATCATTAAATATTGGTCTCAGATAGTTAATATTTTCTCTGTAGTCAGGGGAGAGAATAGGGTACCTGCAGACAAATATTGTGCCTAGTTCAGATTCCCTCTTCTCAGAGATTTGGTTCAGCAGCCTCATCCAGGATGTACCAATAGTGTACCAAAGTGATGGGTAATTGTAGGTTGAAGTTTCCTTTTTTAGAGATTGCAAAGAACTGTCATGACTAAACTTTTATTTCTCCAAAAGCCACTTTGTGCTTTGGCCAGTAGCTTTATGACATCTTATATTACTCATACTATGATACTAAATACTATTAGCTCAAAACATCTTGATTAAATGTCGTGCCTTTGACAGCAAGCTAAAAAAAAAACCCATCCTTCTGATTGCCATTTGTAACTCTGTTAACAGGTATCCTCAGTTAATACTGATATCAGGTGATTATCCTCAAGCTCCTCAACTACTTTGAGAGTTTAATCTTTCAAAGTGGAGATTTTCCTTAGTCTGGAAGCAGAGTGAATCATGCTAAAGTCAAATCTTACACTGCAAAGTGCCTGAACGGAAGGAAGGCTGCACAGAGAGGGTAGCATTAGCAACAAGAGGTGCAGAGGAAAAATAACCTGGAAAAATAACCTGTGTTTACTGCAATGGCTTCTCCTTGGTTCCTGGAGGCCTAGAGAGGTTCTAGATCATCATGCCCTTAAATGACCTGTACAGTAACCTCTCAAAGGAGCCCTGAGTGATCAGATCAGATCGTAATGCTTTATATCATAATGCTTTGACACTGGATTCTGTATCTCTGTGAGGTGATGCTCTGTGCCATGTAGATTTACTGGCAAAGGTCAGCTTTTGTTTTAGGTCTGTGCTCTATATCCCCAGGAATGTGTCAACATACCTGAAGATTTGCAAAAAGTTCATGGCCCAAATGGTAGTATCAGAGGATTGCTGAATACATTTTTTTGGGAATGACCTCTGGAGGCCATCTATTCCCAGTTCTGCTAAAAGCAAAGTTAATTTCAAAGCTTTAAGCAGGTTTCTCAGAGTTATGTCCAGTTATATTATTTTTAAAAGAATTCCCAAGGATGAGGCAGACTCTTCAAACAAGATACTCTGGTGCATGATGACTCTTATTGTGAAGTTCCCTTTTCAAAGTAAATAAAAGTATAAAAATGAAGCTTTAAATGAAGTATAAAAATAAGCTTTTTTGCTGACCACCTCCATGTAACAAAAGCAAAACAAACCTTTTGTTTTAAACCAGTTTTATTTTCTGTTCCTGAAAACCTACACAGCATAAACCTGAAGCAGTTAAAAGGAATGTAATACTCTTTATCAAGGGAAAATGAACAAGATTTGTAAATAGGTACAGAATTGAAGACTGTCTCAGCAAGGATTTCCCTCAAACTCCATCCTGGAATTGTTACTCAGGAATACTTCCCCCAGTGACAGTGTCACTAGTCAACAAGTATCAACCTTCCTGGAAGAAAGTTGGAGCTGTTGTGCCATGAAACCATGAGTTCAGAAAAGGGAGGAGTAAAATAGAAGTCTACTTGGGATTAGAGGGCCCTGGAGAAGCAAGTATTGGTGATAAGTATGCAGGAGGTTATCACTGTAATATCCAAGCAATTTTGGAACATATGATCATTTAATGCAGCCTTTATTTTAAATGATTTACTAAAATGTACATTCAATTAGGAAGAGATTTTTTAAATTAACTTGTGATTTGATTGCCTGGGACTTTTTCAAGGATCCCATTGACAGGCTCATTTCAAGAAAGTATTGAGCACTGGGAATTTGGAATTGCCCATCCCTTTCTATTTGTTGAGAGTTATACATCCAAAACCACTATTCACTTTATTTACAAAGAGAATTCAGTTTGTATGCATAAGAATATCCATCAATTTGGCAAAAAGTACTCTTACTGGGCAGTAATTCTCTCTATGAGGAGCTTCAGGCATCTTCTTCCACAAGCAGCCACTCTTTTAACCCAGAGGATAGCAGCCTTCCACAATCCCCCACAAATCCAGTCAATAGGTAATGTAATGTGTAACAAGAGACTGTGGTGTAAAGGGAAAAGATTGGCTCTGCTTCAGAAATTTGATGATGCATTTTCTGCAGTCTACTGTTGCAGAAGTGCATGTACATATTAAATGTTACCCTCCAATTCCACTAAGGTTATGTAAAAAAGAATGCAACTTTTAATTATCAAAGCCAAAAAGGGAGTGTTTTCCTTGATTTCCTTTCCTTAGCCACATCAATGCTTTATATAACATTCTACCTGCTGGCTATCTCTTCTTTTGCTAGAAGATAAACTGTGAAGTGTAGGCACCATGTCTTTCTCATATTTTTGTTTTCAGCCTAACACAGCAGCAGCCAGGGGCCTCTGGTTGCTGCACAAAATGGTCCTGATAAACATTTGTTTGGATACCAGGAAATGTGACAGCAGTAAACACATTTTTAAATATTTTGCCCTGCAGTTAGAATATATGTTTGTTCAACTCAGCAGAGCATGTTAGCTGAGGTTCAGTGACTCACTAAACTCTGGTCATGTGGGCTTTTTGTGAGCTTAGAGTGCAGACAGAGGTTGCTCGTGTCTGCCTGCAGTGCATGCATGTACCCCGAGTCCCTTGTGGATCTCGGTCTAAGTTCTAGAGCTGCACAGATAATGATCTTTGTCAGCATGGTTGCTGAGTCAAAAACTCTGTCTGTGTGTATGTTGTGGAGGAGGGAAGCCAGCAATGTGCAAGCCATGTTGTTTTGTTCTGCTTTAGTGCAAAATGCTTCATTTGAAGGGAACCCTCGAGGTGAAATGGCTTTCTTTTTGAGAGTTTTGAGGAGCTCTCCTGCTTTTGCAGGGCTGCAAGCTCTGACCAAATAGTACCAGCAAAAGTGTCCACAAGTGTATACTGCAAACGAGACCAGCTACTATCATCACAAGAAGAATCAGGATGGCTGAGCCTCACATCAGGCTAGAGAAGGTGTGAAGTGCAGCTGTTACCACAGGGGAAGCTCTTCTGCCCCACCAGCTGCATCCCACCAGCACTGCATACTGCTGCAGTGTCAGTGCAACACTTTGGGATATCCCTCCTGTTCTCAGTGTAGAGGAGACCAAGAGAAGACTTACCTCCAGACCTTCAGAGTTTTCCACTGTGTGATCCAATGAGTGAGCCAAATTTCAAAGTAGAAGAGCCACTGCACAGCCCTTCTTTTTCTCATACACTGCTTTTTCTCTGCCTTATGTATCTCTAAATGCATCTAATTCTAAGTAAGCATAACTCCAGAATGCCAAATTTCTCAAAGTCACTCAAAGAGAATTTGTTCTGCCTTATGTTATCAGGACAGATTTAATGTTAAAACTACTAATCAGGGCCCATTCCTTCTTCATCAGCTGGTTTTCTGATATGGCTGTCACAGAGATGGGCACAAAAGCCAGTGCTTGTTCCCAGCCTCATGGAAAGGAGGTCTGTCAAATTAAGCCTAACGTGCATACTGCATTCCTAGTACACCATTCAGACACATCTGCCATGCCCTAGAGACTGCCCATTACCTGTGCTGGGAGCTCCATTTCAGTGTATTCATGATACAAATTTGTTTTGAACTCATACAATAAATCTCATTCTTGAAGACTGTTGTTGTATGAGCCAAAAACTGTATGCAGCTTGTTGAAATCAGTTTGTGGTTCAGGACAGCTACTTGACACTCTCTTTGGCATCACTGACCTCTTTCCCTTTTTTATTGCTGACATCTACATATAAAAGCAGTAAAAAACAGTTTCTGACATTTCCAAACTACTGTTCTTAACAGATTGCATCACACTTCCTACAGACAGTGTCAATTGTTTGGCCAGCCTGAGGCAGTCTCTGCCCAAGGCTCTGAGGGTGCTGGAAAGTCAATGAACTCAGCACCCAGCATGATTTGGCCTTGCTACAACAAGGTGACCTGGTGAACGAGCAACCTGGCTGCCAGCAGAGCCCTTTGGGAACAGGTGGCAGCGTGATCATGTAATTTCCTTTCCATGAGCAACCTGGCAGGTGCCCTCTGTGCTAGACCAAGAACTTTGGTCTCTGGCCAGCAAAGGTCTGTGAGTCCCTACTGTAAAGATCAAATGCAGTCACCACAGCAAAATTAAAAAAAAAAAAAAAAAAGCCAAACAAGCACCTCTGCCCTTTTCTCCCCCACAAATATACTAAATGCATGTCTCAAAGTGAATGGGCAGCTGTGTGTTAAAGGTCAAATTCCAGATGTTGCAACTCAGTTTTGTTGCAATCCTGCAATAGCAGCAAGCAAACGCTCAGTAGGGAGAGAGGAAACAACTAAGAAACTGCCGTATGAAATAGCTTGTTCCTTCAAAACTGAATGGAACAAAAAGTGATGTTAGACAAACATATCAGAAATGGCAACAAACTGGGAAGATTTCTTTACAAGCCTACATATGACTTGAATATTTTTTGAATAGCATAGTTAGACCTCTTATGATAGCATTTAAATAAAACAGGAATTCTATCTCTGTGTGATCAAATGGACACAATTCCATGATATAGTTTTTTGAGTTAATAAGTTTCCCCAAAAGTTTATACACTCAGCTTTCATGGGTTTATCTTCAATAGTTTTCCTCAAAATTACTAGGAAAAGTTTTCTTCTCAGACTAATTTTTTTTCTGCTAATATTTTTTAGCAATTTCAAATCCAAGAAAATAGAGAAAAATGAAAAAAAGTCTGCTTATCTTTAAAAATTGTTTAAACCTCCTTACTGAAAGGTCATAACTCTGAGCAGAGTCCTAAGTATAGTGTGATCATATTTGCAAGAACATACTTTTTCCTACCCAATAAACTGACAAACCTAATCTAATCTGTATTGTGTAATTATAAAATCTCCATTCAAGAGAGCCTTGAAAGCTCAGAGCAGAATTCCCTGAAGATTTGGATTACAAAGACCACTCTCTGTTCCCTCAAATGCCCCATGTTTCTATTTGTCAGCAAATGAGTGGGGCAAAGACCTTATGAAATTATGGTGATTGCTTAATGAAATACAGAGCACCATTCACACTTGCCAAGGGATTGCATGAGTGAGCTACATTCTGGCATGTAGTTGTATCCTAATGTCTACTTTCTGAATAAGACATTTTTAATAATTTTGTTATTGTTAAGATGGTTTAGGTAAAGTGTTTGTGCTGAGCCTAAGTAAAGATCTATCAGAAGTGAGAGGGTTATATTTGCATTGCACTATGCTGCAATATGAGAAGATACTCCAGGTAGTGCCACACAAGCTGGGTCTCAAATTGGAAGCCATGTAGCTGTAGCAGCACAAAAGCTCTGCTGGCCACAAAATTATGCTGATGCAGTTTTTCTGAGATTCACTTGTGTCAAATCTCTACATGGTGCTAACCAGACATATCTAGACACTATCAATAACAGCATCAAAACTGAAGTATGACACTTGTATTAGCAGACAAAGATAAACATCAGTACAGAGTACATCTATACCTTGGCCTATCAAATGTAGGAAAACCTTCTTATGTGTTCAGGAAAGATCATAATTTCCTAGGTTGAACCTCGTAAAACTTGAAATTGGCCTTTGGGAGAAATAGGACTGAAACTTTTGGGAATATGTAAAATAATAGTCTAGAACTTAAGTTCTAGAGTGAGAGTCCAGATTGCAGATCTAAATCTGAAAATAATGTAGAAATTCAAAGACTTCCCAAAAGGTGCCCAAGAAAGCTGAATAACTTTCTTTAATGAGTTAGATCATACGCTGCTGCTAGAACAAGTGCGGTCCAAGCCACATGAGTACTGTGGCATGACTACCACATCCTCCCAGTACATGAATGGCTGAATGAATGGATGTATGAATGAATGAGTGAGTGAATGAGTAAATCATTACAAGGTCTATTACAAGCAGAGTTAGTGTTATAACGAAGTCTGGAATCAGTCAGATTTCTTACGTACCTGGTTATGTTTAAAGTGAAAAAGCAGCAGTACAAAGTCTTTTACAAAAAGGTTTTCTTGTGAAAACCTTCTTCAAGAATGCTTACTTTTATATATAAGATTACTTAGCAAAGACAGATCATTTTGTGGTTTTATCAGCAGTGAAAGAGAGTCTGTAAATAAATGGAAGGAAAAAAACAAAATCTTCACCCTTAAAATAAATTTGAAAATATTTCATCAAAATTAAAGTTTTGACAGCTAAGATATTTGAGTATGTCATCTCTGTAATTAAAAGTCTCTGTTAAAGTGAAGCAGGTAATTCAGACTTTATTTCTTGATTTGCCATACCAGAACTGTGTAACTCAACTTTTCTGTATGGGTTTCTCCAGCTTTGTTCTATCTGTGCCTTTGCCATGGGTCATACATTGCTCAAGTCTCTAATAGCAATTATGGTCTTTGAGGCATTACCCCACTCTTGAAATTAACTGAAAGTGGTCAATACATTCATTAGTGTTGCAGTCCCATAAATGGAATTTCATAAGCTAAATACGCACCCCCAGAACAAGCATTGAGACTGAAACAGACTAAAGATAGGTACAGACTCAGACACTCCTGATCTTGATAAAGGCCTGAGGGAAAGAGCCCTAATCCTCAATCTCTGCTTTTGACACTCAGAAGGTAGAGATCTTTGTGTTCCAGCATGGACAAATCTACATGTCCCAAGACAAACTCTCACTGATTTCAGGAACAGTCCATACTACAGTGCTTATTCAGGTACATGTTATGAATTTTAGAATAAGAAACCACAACACACAAGAAGAAGGTATTTTTAATGTTGTTTGTTTGTTTTTCCCAATAGCTCTAAAATTTCCAGAAGGCAGAGTGAGTGTTATGTTGTCGGAATCCAATGATGTGAACAGTTTCCAGATTTAGGATCAATCTCTGAACAATGGCTTAAACATTTCATTTCTGTGGAAGCACTTGTGCAGAGAAATATGCACATTTATGCTTATACAACATTCTTCAGAATCACATAGATTGTGAGAGCTGAATCATTACAAAGGTCATATTATTTTTATGTTACCAAATAACGCAAACAAAAGACTTAGAAATTTGCAATAAATTTGCCAGTTACATTGCCTGAATTAAATAAAAGCCATAGCATTCCCTATAAATATCATAATTTGAAGTAACCTCAGAGAAAACATTACTCCTGGAGAGCAGTTAGGTGCTTTGAATAGCAGTTGACAAGTAGCAACAAATCTCTATCCTAGTTGTGGAAATGTTCCGTTCACTATGCAACTCTGGCTACTTGAATGAAATGATGCAGTGATTAGTAGCTGTATGCTTCTGGAACATAATCAAGATAATTTTGAAAAGAGACTTCTTAAAATCCTCAATTTTAAAATACAGGTTTTTCCTATGAGTGTTATTGTTGCAGTTCTCATCTGCTTTGTGTTCATGAAATGAAAAAAAATACAAAAATGATCACTTTCCTTCTTTTTTTTTCTTTTTTTTTTTTCTGAAAACAAGGAAATCTTACAGTTCTAGAAAAGGTCAAGGGCCTCTTAAGTCTTCAACACCTAACACATCAAGTGACACTCCCCTGATTAAATCAAGTCACAGGATGTGTGCCCTATGGGTATTGGCTAAACTGTTCTGGAGCTAAGTGGATTAGACTGGCATCCTGCATTTTACTTGAAAGTGTACTATGCCAGAAAGGTCAACAATATTTCAAGGAAGTTGTTAATTGAAATCAACCAAATGAGACAACTCTCTTCCTGGAGGAAAACTTTGTCCAGCCTAGCTTTGCCTTCAGGATAATACAGATCAGAACTGGCATTTAGGCATTTTGATCAGAATTTAGCTGTTGATCAGTTTGCACAGCAAAAGCAATGATTCATGCAGTTTAACAACTCTCCCCAGATCTTCAGAAAACTGCAGCATTTTTTCTGTATTTCTTCATTACTCTTATACAGGAAAAAGAGTATATTTCATCCTGAATCAGGATGACCTATGGTTGCAAGATTTTACTTATTTTAAGTTTGTAAAATTGCAGATATGACAACTTCTATCATGAGTATCCAGCACATCCTCTGGGATGTTCATGCCTTGGAAAATGGAGAAATAACTTAATTTGACTGCAGTTGTGGTTACTTCAGGTTTTTGGGAAGGGGAAAAAACTTTTATTAGAAGTGGGTATAATGGTGGGTAGAATGGAGAAAAATAGATACAACTTCGTTGTACATGTTTTTTTATCTATAAGACAAAAAAAAAAAAAAGGGTTTTGTCAATGTCCAGATCTTAGCTGTGATTCTCTGTTCTCTAAGACTTCACTTTGTAAATGTTACTGCTTCAGAGGGAAACTGTATTTTAAAACAGATTCAGTGAAAGCTTAGAATTGTTCCCATTTCTTCATCAAGAATGCTGCACTTAGCCAGATAATAGCAGAAATAGGCGAGAGTGAATTTCTATTAAAACAAAATATTCCTTTTCCAACTTTTATTTTAAGTAGAAGAATCTAAGCCCTTAGTATTTCCATGGAATCTGAATGCACTTCACAGAGTTCATCTCTCTCTCATTACATGGTTGAAAGTGAATGCTGGGAGAGAAAACTTGCAGCACAATATTAGAGACTTGCTGCCAGACTTCCAAAAAATGACCTATCCCCTAAATGAGAGTGCTTCACTCTCAGTCACAAGATCATCCCAGTACATGAGTTACCTAAATGGAGTAGCAGTGCATGTAAGGGTCATTATAAGCAATAATTTACTTAAGTAAGTTATTAATATTACTTAAGTAAGTTTTTCTCCACCTGAATATGAGGAAGAATTTCCTTCCTGTTTGAGTGACTGCACACTGGAACAGGTTGCCCAGAGAGGGTGTGGAGTCTTCCTCACTGGAGATATTCAAGAACAGTCTGGACACAATCCTGTGCCCTGTGCTTTGGGATGACCCTGCTTGAGTGGGGAGGTTGGACAAGATGACTCATTAAGGTGGTCCCTTCCAACCCTACCCATCCTGTGACTCTGATTCTGTGCTTCTGTGATTCTGTGGAGTGTACTGTCAGACATGTCTGTCAGCCTCACACAAAGGCAAGCTGCCATTCACTGTAACTACTTGCCAAATGATTTTAGGTTTCTATAAATTTAGTCCCATACGAGTAAAAAGAGCCAACGTCAATTGCTTATACCATCATTACTGGTGTCATGGCTCTGTTCTCTTCCATGCCTCAGCAGGAGCAGGCAGCCCATCTCACAGGTAATCTGCCTGCTTGCCACCTGACATGCAGTGTTACTGCACTTAACACTTTTGCAGGGCTCAAAGATCTGTCTTTACCTTCATATTACCATGACCTTTGCCTATGACTATTTATTTTCTACAAGTATTTGACAGAAAGGGGAAGGCGTCAGTAAACCTGTGCTTTAGTTCCACTTCCCTAAATACTCCAGCTTAAATTGCGCTTGTTTATATGTTCCATACCTCCAGTGTGGCTTCCTTCAGAAGGACAACTTAATGACAAGGATGCTGCAACTTAAATACTAACAATCTTCCTATATCCAAAGTCTGACTAATATGTGGGAGCTATTAAATAATTATACTAAATGTTAGACTTGAGTGCCCTTTCTACCATATCTACCATATATGTGGGTGAGGATTCTTGACCATTGACATTTGTTGGGACAGCAGATTTTGCCTCTGAAAAGAAATAAAAAAAAAAAAGGCACTGTTTCTAGAGAAATGGTTTCAATGGTTTTCAAATTTTATTTTTAGGAAGCACCCAGAATAGTTTGGACAAGATGACTGAGAAAGACAGAAGCAGTTTAAGGCATCTCTATTGCCAATTCAGCTGGGAGCATCCAAACACCAAAGCTGTTCCCAGATTACTGTATTACTGTTTCTGCACTTTCAGTGTGTCTGGAGACATGATCAGTGACTTCTCTCTGGTAAACGCTTCAGCACGCTTCCCTAGAAAGCTGTGTTAAGGCTGCAGTGATCTCTGCAACACATGAAATGGGAGAGCAGTAGGTTAGCAGTGGGGGACAAAGCCCAGGCAGAGCAACTCATACACATGGAACCAGGCTTAAAGTCAGCTGTGGTCTAATGCATGCAGAGAGCCTAACAGCAGGGCTCCTAAGGACCTCTCTTTCCATAACTGTGACACCATTGTGACTCTATTTTAAACTATGTCATTTACTAAGATAGTTATGGACATTAGTATAATGCATTTGTAAACATATGTACACACGTAATATATTTAAGTAGTACAAGGAAATTCTGTGCAAATTGGCTGCTCATTGTGGGCCCTGCCCTGAGAGGTGCACGGGACAGACCCACACCCAGGACAATGCCCCTGCACTGCTGAGAGAAGGGAAGACTTACCCTCCCTTCAGTGGCAAAGGGTAACCAGATTTCAGGTCTATGTCAGGGTGCTTTCCACTCAACAGGACACCCTGTAAGCATGTGGGCATGAAACAGACCCAGCTGCACCGGCACTCCCTCACTTGTGCCTGTCTTCACATGATGCCCTCTGAGCCACCACACACAAACTCTCCTGGTCTGAACTGCTTTCAGGCACTCTGCCACTTGCTTCTGCAGGCCTGACCCCAGTGATCCTTGCTCCAAATCACATGTTGGTCACTGCAATCATCTGAGTAAAAAAAAAAAAAAAAGCCAGAGTACAAACTGGAATGAATTCAAGCCTCATGTGACTATGTCCTGTTCATTGTATGCTTCATTGACTTTAGCACAGACACACTGTACTAGCCACAGATATTTTGTAAATACCATCAGCAGCATAATTTAAGTCTGTTCAGATGAGGGTGGAAGAATTTTTCTTACGTGGATGGTACTTTTAATGGTCTGGGTTTTGGAAGATAAAAAGCTTAACACATACTTTCCTGAGAACACAGTGAGACCCTTTAAAAACAACACATGCAAGAAATGAAGGCTGCATACTGACAAAAAATCAGAACTGTACGTTTTATTACTGTAAACATCATTTCAACAAGCAAAATACTTATAAATTAATAGATAGAAGTAAATACTCCCACTTTCTTATAGAAAGGATACTTTAAATCATTGAGGAGAAATACACCAGTTCTTGGTTTGTGTTCCTCATGATGGCTTTTTTCCTCACAATTTTATTTCTAATAATCCATCTAAATAAAAGCCTTTCATTCCCTTACCTACATTGGAAAACACAAAGAGTTAGGAAGCAAAAAGAGTTTTATTGCATGACAAACAAACAAAGAACAGTAAAATATGGTCTCTCCTGGCAATGTAAACAATATCACCAAAGTACTGGTACATTGATCCAAAGTCCTTTCTGGTTTGCACTGCTGTTAATGTAGTTATTCCGGGTTTACACTAGTGTACCAAGGAGCAGAATTTGTTCCATTCAAAGATCAGTTTTATCTTTGGATCAGTTGCTGTCCTTTCTGAATATCAGGCACTGTTTTCCACAGGCTGGCATTTGAATGTTTAACAATTTCTGAGTCGCATGAGAGAGAAATGAGTAAATATGTCAACTCAGTGCTCAGTCAGGACAGCTCATCATTCACTCTGATTAGGCACATTGACTCCTCCAGCACTAAGAACATAAGAAGGAGGACTGGGCTTATCCAGCCATCATTAGCCATCAGAAAATCAGGCATCTGCTCTGATAAGTAACTGCAATGCAGCCAGAAGTGAGGGACAGGGACCTTGAACAGGGGAGGTTGTTATTTGTCTCTTGAAAGCTTAGAAAGGAGTGAGTTTCCCTTTAGATTTATATATATATTTTTTTTTTAATAAATTTTCTTCACTGAGAATAATCTGAATTTGTGACAAGGTCTCTCCCTTTTAAATGGCTACACTTTAAAGATCCAGGCCCTACCTGCAAATGCTATTGCCTGAGTGCTTAAGGATGTCAAATCCTTAAAGACTAGGCTTAAAATTCTGTGCCACTGGAAGCAAATGGACTGAATCACTAAAATTAACTAAAAAGGGGGAAATGGGAATGGAAAATTACCGGGATACAAACAATACCTTGGGGTATAAAAGAGTTGCTTGCAAATATAGCACTTTACTCACATATACAAAGTGAACTGATTGCCAAATCTGTGGTCAGGAAGACATTCTTCCCCACCTCCCTAGACATGTTGTTTGAGATCTAAATATTTTTGTTGTCTTTCTTGGGCACACTGAGTCAGGCATCATTTGCTTCATGAAGAGGGCATGTCCCCATAACCAGTATCGGGTGACTCCAGCAAGAGTGCAGACTTGTGGGCAGTTCTTCTACACCATCTCTTAATGTTTATGATTAGAGCTTAGCTTGAAGGTGATGAAACAAATAGAAAATAATAAAAAAAAAGGCTACTTTTTACAAATGTTTTACAAGCTATCCTTAAACTGACACTTTGCTTCCACAAAGAGCAGAAGTAAAGGCATGAGGAAGTTTCTTTGGTTCATAAATTTAATTGAGCCATAGTTACGCCAATTTTTCTGACTAATTGGGAATGATGAGATGCTGGCAAGCCCTTTAAACACTGCACTCCCACACATGTAACTCTTCACAGACCAAAGGCAGGCACCCAATAATACATACAGATATTTATACACTACAGTTTTTATTTAGGCATATGAAAAAAGACAACTGCAGGGGGTTTTTTAAGCTGCTCACAAGAATTATCCACAACAAGAGTATAATGAGGAAAAAAAAAGATAGAGGGAGAGAGAAATATGGTCAGAAATTACTTTTTTCATTTGCCATTTCAGAAATATATCAAAAAGGCAGAAACAATTTTCAGAATTTCTCTTCTGATTAGCTTGCATCTGGCTCACGGGTTACTGTTAACCATTCTATTGATAGAACTATCAATTAACAGTCTTTTCTTCTCTGACATTCTATCACCATATATATTGAAAAGCTCTTAAAGCAAAAATTAACATCATGTTTCCATCACACATTTTCTAGTTTTGAGTTAAGACTAATCCACGTATCTTCATAACTGACAGAAAAATCCAAAATAGCTTGTTATTTATCAGATTTTTCTGGATGTAGGTAAAAACAACTGTCTTGTTTTCAGAATAGGAAAGAGAGAAACAAAGTAGTACCATAACCATCAGACTCTGTTTACGGAAGGGTCTCCTTTGTCAAGATTTTAGTTGTCTCTCCATGACAGGTCTAAAGTTGCTATGGTTTGCAGCTGGGACAATAGAATTGCTCTTAGACATTTTCTTGTCAGATTTTTATTACCATTTCTATCCCAAGAAACTAAGAGCTGGTTTGGAACCCTATGAAGATGAAAACCCATATTTTAATTATATCATTTAGATTTATGTTAGTTTAATGTGACATTTGAGATTTTTCATCACCTTTTCTTCAGGCCCAGTTCCCAGTTAATGCAAGGCACCTTACATTCATGAAAATGAATTAAGTTAACTCTCTGAACACAAATAAATATTTGACCCCTGAAGAGCACAGCTGAAGAGCCAAACTAAATCAACTGTAAATGAGCTAAAACACATGTTCAGTACAGCTCTGCAAAGAGCTGTCAAGAGCTGCCCAGAGCCTCCCCTAAAGTGGCATATGGCCTGACTGGGATAGGATAGGATAGGATAGGATAGGATAGGATAGGATAGGATAGGATAGGATAGGATAGGATAGGATAGGATAGGATAGGATAGGATAGGAAGTGCTGAATTGCAGCATCTCCTTTGAAGAGGTGTTTTCTGCTCACTGACTGACTCTTTAAGTGGGAAGACATTTTCCACATACCTTCACATATTGTGCCTGATAGATACTTCCCAGTGTCTCCTTTAAAATTCTAGTGTTCAATATCAATAGGAAGGTATCTAAAACTCTTTTTGTGTTCTTTGATACTTTTAAATATTTTTTTTCCTTTATATTACTTCTCTCTGTGATTAACTTCTGTTTTGCAAGACTTTAGCAAGAATTTCTGGATAAATTATGGAGTGTAGGTACAATAGCTTGAAATTCACTCTTCCATGGAATAAGATTAGAGGAGGGATATGGGATTTGAGATGCACTGTTAATTCACGGCTGAATTCCCCATTAATCAACTATTAACTCAAATTATTTCACTATGTAGAAACTAGAATTCTTCTCAAAATAATGATGTAAAACTGATGTATCCATCCATTGATGAAGGTAAACAAGTAAAATTAAATGAAAACCAAAACACTTGGAAACCTCATAAAGTGTTGACTACTGTGCAAGAGGGACACTAATATTTTACTACTACTACTACTGCTTCATCATTTTCCTTTGCAATTCTCACCCTTCATTTGCTGTGTTAACGCTGTGAATTTTCTAGCATGGGAGCTGGGTCTTTGTTCTGTTCTTTGCAGGGAGATCATATCAATAAATTGTAGGGTGGAATTTCACACTGTTCCCACTGCTGTCAATGGGCATTTTACGTTGAACTCTTTGTGAGAAGAGTATGAGTCATACAGCACATTTCTAAAAACTCCAAGCCCTCTATATGCAAGGAGTAGTAAGTCCAGTTTAGACTGTTCCTTTTCCCTGTCCTGCTCACTTTAATTGCTTTCAGCAGAGGAAGAGAGAAACTTTCACAACCAAGTTTGCAGTTGACATTAGGTTTCTCATTTTTAGGTAACGGTGCTTTTGCAAACTATTCCTGTTACTCAAGTTTGTTAAGCTGATTCTACACTATTATTCATTCTTGTGCTCTTCTGAGAAGACTGGGAGGTCTGGTGATTTCAACAAGTCTTAGAAGCAAAAGGTCAAAGTTCCAGTAGAGGAGAGGAGTTGATTCAATGAAAAACCATGACTAAACCATCTTGTGTGACCTCCTGTGCCACAACCAGCTCCACTGAGTCTGGGGAGAAATGTTATGAAGCATGACTTTGGATTAAACTACATGATTCAAACACAGTGGTTGAGATTACCAAAGCTAATGAGGGAAATCCCCTCAATGAGTTTGAAAACCTCAAACACTTTTAAGAGATCTATTTACATTTTTATATGTAGAAAGCATAGACTACTCTGCAGATCATTCATTGCATGCAGTGTTCATTACAAGTGCAGGAATTTGGTGTTCACTACAAAATACTTGTTTCATATACTGCCTTGTCCTTTCATAGTGCCCTTGCAAAAATGTCATTGTCAATGTGTTTTAATCATTATTAGAAACCAGCATGTGAAAGCACAGTTAAACAGAACTTGAATCTTTAAAGGTGAACTTCAAGTGTTTCTGCATATGTTGTGTTGGAGTGAGTGAATCAGGGACATCTTCTTTCAGCTCATTTCAACTTTCCCCAGTTGTTCTGCAGTTATTTACCAGGAGGACAAGTGGGAATGCTGATTCTGCCCCAGAAGCTGTACTTTGAACATCTGCTTATTTATAAAATATTCAGCTTGCTTTTCAGGCAGACAAAATATAAAAGTATTGGCTGGAGCTGGAAATCCCTGCAAAACCACACTCTTCCCTTCAAATTCAAGGCAGGCAAAGCCTGTGAATGATGGAGACTGTCCGAGGGTATAACTTTGCTTACAATGGAGGGAGTATGAATCAGCAAAGGACAGGCATCCACTTATGTTTGAGACTGATTTACACAAGCCCATAAATCATCCAAATGAGGAAAGCTAGAAGTGGAAGTCAGGAATGCCACATGTGCCATGACACATGGAGCAATACTTAAAGAACATCTTACAGAATGATTCCAAGTATCAGCACAGCTATCCAGAATAGGAACCTGAGTCAATTAGGGCCACTGAACCCAAGCTTACAAACACTGCAAATTACTCACCATCACACCGTGGTGATTATGGAGTTTCAGAAGTAGGTTATTAGCAAGGTTTTCTGACTTAATCCTTCATTTACAAAGTAATGTGTTTGCCTATTGTGAGCTCAGCCTCGCAGTCTTGGGGCAGCAATTAATGCTGCCTCTTCATTAAGCACTCACTGGAGGTCAAAACTCTGGAGGAGCCTTCCAAAAATTCCCTCTGCCTGGACACTGCTGCCACCCACAGTTTAAGAGACAACAGATTATAAACCCATATTTTTTTTCAGCAGCTTTCAGAGCTCTTCCAAGTCTTGATCATTTTTCTGAGCACAGTAATTGCTTCTCCCAGCAGAATTCCTTGGCATTCATGTTTTCACACAGGCAATGGGCACACAAGACTAACCTTCCAAACCCTGATGCTGATTGTGGAGTGCAAGCCCATCTCAGCACCTCAATGCAAATTGTATTTACAGAGCCAACTGATACACAGCCTATGAAAACTCCTTGCTTAAGTTGCCCTCATATCATGGAGGGAAATTATAGATAAAAAAAATAAGAAGTGCAGTCATATTTAACATAGATTAGTGTCTACCGTAGATGAGAATTTATCTGTACTCCCAGTACAATTTCAAAGCAAAGCAGAGGTTTTGCTGCTTGAATTCCAGTAAAATTGTTTGAATTTTTGCCACTAGAGCCTTTCAAGACTTCCTCTGTTTTCCTTAAAAGCTTTACAACAGTGTATGAGCTATTCTCTGGGATATTTCAGTCCCCGCAAGGAAACAGTGAACTTTGAAAAACTATTTGTATCCATCAAAAAATGAGTGCCTTGCACAAGCTGCTACCCGTGGGTCTCTGATACAACTGCAGGGACCCTCAGCTGTGGACCAGAGTACATGAGGAAGGAGGGAGGAATATTTCCTCCTGAAAGCCTGAGTATGGGAAGAAGTCACAGGAGGCAGATTACACAGGCTCTCAAGGAAAGCTGTAAACCCATGCAGGCCAGTGCCTAAATGCTGTAATTTTGCACAGAAAGTTGAATCCTATTTATTTTTCTCATTTCCCATTTTATTGGAGCAAAGTTAAACCTTTTGCAGAACAGATCTGCAAGTCCAAATAGAACATCTTACTGTTATTTGTTATTTGTCACAGCATTTGGGCTTCTGTTTTACTTCTCTGAAGTGCTGGAGAAAATGATCTGAAGATGACATGAATCTGTGAAACATCTCAATAACTGTCACCTTTGCAGTATTTTTCCTGTGTTGCCTCAACATTAATATTGGTGTTATTATTGTAATTCCTTTTAAAAGGTTTTTAATATGAATCCTTTGGAAGATATTTTGGAATGAAGGAATACAGAAATGCACAAACCGATATAAAATTTCTTTAAAATGAAGGATTGTAAATGTTGAGCATTGTAGTCCATTACTTTACCAGTAAGTCTTTTCAGATTTCTTGCCTTCTATATATTTAATCTTCAATCCTATAAAATCTTTGTATAATGTAAAATTATTTTACCTGTCCCTCAGCTTTCTAGGCTGAAAACATACATCATTATGTGCTTTGTGAATTTCAACTAGATTTAGAATTGAAACAGGTTCTTTCTCTAAAGAATATAAATCTACTGTCTGTATGCTAAGAGTCTGGCCTTATGAGGGTTTTTTTAACTGGATTTTTTAACAATCTAGTAAACAACCAACATTTGTGAGGTACTGGGTCTACTGTTGCAGGACACTCAGCATAATTTAAAATTATTTTGCATTAACCTTTGACTGTTCTGATGGAGATAGGCAAACACTTACTACTCTTTAAAATTTACTAGATCATACTTTGCACAGAAAAAATGGAGATTGGGCTGGAAGTAAAGCATTTATCAACCTTCCTCCTGGAAATGATCAGTAAGGCTATTTCCCTTATGCAGTGAAAAAGTCTGCAAAACTGCTATGTGGAAAAGAGATTGTGACCTACTCCACTGCATGTTTTTAAACTGAATGTAAGCCAGTGATTTCAATAATAAATCATTCAAGGAGGAAAAAAACCCCACAGGGCCTAAACCAAACTGCTGTGCTTAAAGAAAACTTATTCAACGTTATGGGTTAGTCAAACAAATAATGTGTGTAAGGAGCACAAGGAGTTCCACACATGCTTTACTTCAGAGTCTGCAGACCCCACACTGGCAGCTCACTGCATGAGTAATGCTGCACAGCAGTGGTTCCAGCTCAGAGAACCTCAGAGGATTAGAGCTGGATCCAGCTGAAGCAAAGGCACTCTTCACATAAAGGAGATGGAAAGAGAGCTGAAGAGCAGTGTGGAATTCACTCAATATTAGTAGGGAAGAAATCCCAAGAACACAAATTCTGTATTTTTGCTCATATTCCTAACCTGGGCCACTCTTTTTTTATTTTTCACATGAGATGAAAACCCATAATTTAATTATATAATTTAGATTTATGTTAGTTTAATGTGACATTTGAGATTTTTCATCACCTTTTCTTCTAAAACTAGACATGCCTGTTCATTAAGACTCTTACTCAAATGCTATAATATCATGTCTGTACTAAATAAAAATGCTTATTTATCTGATTGGCCATCAGAGTTATGTATCAGCCTCAAGACCCTCATTTGTCGGAAATCAATTTGCTTTAGAAATTTCTTGTTTCATGTCAAAGAAAATAAATATTTTATGCTTCTAGGAGCTGCCTGTTAGCTGGTAGAAGCAATTCTGCCAGTATTCTTTGTGTTCCTGTGTGGTGTGTTGACCTTGACTAGATACCAGGTGTCCACCACTGTGGACACTCCCTTCTTCAGCTGTCAGAGGAGAGAAAATATAATGAAAAGCTCATGAGTCAAAATGAGGACAGGGAGAGATCCCACACCAGTTAATGTCATGGGCAAAACAAACTCAGCTTGTGGAAATTACCTTAATTTATTAACAATCACATCAGAGCAATGCAATGAGAATGAAAAAAAATCTTAAAACATCTTCCTCTCTGCTTCCCTTCTTCCTGAGCTCAAATTCATTCCCAAATTCTCCACCACTTCCTCTTCAGTGAAAGAGCTCAGCTTTGGCCAGCAGCAGGTCTGTCTTGTTTCTGGCTGACATTGGCCCCGTTGAACAAACGGGAAGCTTCTGGAATCTTCTAGCAGAAGCTGCTCCTATAGCCCCCCTGCTACCAAAACACGGCAAACCCAAGATGTACTGGCTCAACATTTCATAGTGAAATGCCACTTGAACATATTTATTTAAAACAAGATAGCTAAAATTTTCAAATTAAAAAATGAAAGAACATTTTGGTGAACAGAGAGTGAAGAGCTGCTCTTTAAGTCAGGATTAGGCCTTGTGAGTGTAGCATGCTGTTTTGGGGACTTTGTTAGGTAATGTAAATAATCCCAATCCTTGTTATGAAAT
The DNA here is from genome assembly GCF_012460135.2 of Molothrus ater. Lineage (NCBI taxonomy): Eukaryota > Metazoa > Chordata > Aves > Passeriformes > Icteridae > Molothrus > Molothrus ater. The sequence continues at coordinate 18,816,024 of NC_050482.2, read as the reverse complement.
CGCTGTGTTGTTAAAAACTTCAATACACAGCTAGCCATCAGAAGATTTCCCAGTGCCTCTCCCCACCCTTTTGGAAAGTGTTACAGCACAAACAAAAATGTCATTAGCGGCGGATGAACACCGCTTGAACTAAAGAGAAAGCCCAATGGAAAACCTGTTTTTCTCTAGGGAGGTACACACACACAATAGGAAAATCCCTAAACCAAAGAACAGAGAAGCTGTCTTTTGTGTCAGAGGGGTTCTTTTTGCTGAGAGCACAGTACAACAAAGAGAAAGAAAGACCATAGAAGAGAAAAGGATTCAGGAAAAAACTTCATGTGAAGTGGGCACCTTGACCCACTCTTACAGAACAACAAAGAAGAACAAGTGTTTGGACCCAAAATCATCCTGCCATAGTTACACCAAGGAAACAGCAGTGGAAACAACCTTCAGAGGTTTCTGTGCTCTTTGATAGTATCTCTCCAGCTGAGTAAACAGTTTAAAGAGAGGTTCCAGGCACAGGAATTTGTTCCTCTGCATTTTGCCATACTACCAGTATGGTTCCTGGGACGGGTCCCTCTACCAAACAGTAGGCTCTCCTGGCATGGGGGTGGCCTTTCTAGCAGGTGGTTTGGATGGAGATTTTTATTTTAAGAATGTAATGTATTGCTATATATTCTGTTTGCTCTGGCTGCAGAGTCTAAGAACACCAGAATTTATAATTTTATTGGTATACATGTAGTCTTTCCTTTTGAGGGTCCTGAGTGCTCCCCAGGCTCCCCTCTACATTGTAATGAAGAAGCAGGCTTGTTTAACATGCCATGCCAGATGTTCATCAGAAAATTCTTCTTATAAGAAGACTGATCTTCACCTCATTTTTTCAATAGCAACTTAGTATTAATAAAAAATACAAATTAAATCAGAAATATGTGCTCCCACTGATTGTCTCTCTTGCTCCCTGTGAGGGTGGCCTTGTAAAGCTTTCAGTGGAAGAGACAATGCAAAGATCTACTTGCACCCTGGGATAGATGGATGCTCCTGTAAAGAAAAGGCAACATATGATCAAAGAATGGTCTCTCTATATCTTAACGACAGTTTGGATACTGTGTTTTAATAACCCAGTTTGGCCTCTTTCATTCCATATAATTATTTATCTAGACTCTCAAGATTCATAGTACTCTTGAACACTTTTATATAATTTCTAATTAAGAAATAAATGGCTTCCAGGAGAGTTACCAAAATGGTCATGTCTATTAAAATATGCAAGAAACTTAACTCAGGCATCCCAACACACCAGGGTCCCTGTGATCAGCTTCAGGAATAATGTGTTCTTGATGCTTTATGGGAAATGCACTCCACCATTATCTAACATCACAGTAAACTCTGCTTGTGGTCCAAAGTTGAGCTTCCAAAGCTGGTGGACAATTCTCTACCTCCCACTATCCCACTGTCATTTAGGATCCTGCTGTTCTCCTGCTTTCCCCCCTAACACAACCACCCCTTCAACCATTGTCCAAAGTCATAGAGTCTGATGGGAATATTCCTGGTGGCTCACTGGCAGTGTTCTTCTTATCCTTTTATCTGTATTTGGAAAAGTTGCCTTTCATACGGGAAAATTTTGCAGCTTCTGTTGTTTGCTTTAGATCCACAAATACATAGACATTTCTTCAGATGAGCCAAATCAGTTAATAAAGTTCAGGTGGTAAATGAACAGCTTCACAAATTACTTCAAGTCTTAGATCTTTCTTGCAGTACCCTTTCTTTTCCTTGCCAAGCAATTCCTCCTCCATAAGTTTCATTATTTGAGCAGGCCAGAGCATAGCTAAAAATTGGTTCACCACCAGGATGGACATTCTTTTACTGGGCAGCTCTTTGAAATCCAAGCTAGAGGCATGTCCATTGACACCAGCACCACCAGAGACTGGGGACACTTGGGCCCACAGATGTGACAAACATGAGAGAATAGAATGTATCAGAATGACACACTGGGAAGGAGATTATCCATTTCTCACAAGTTCCCCCATATTTTATGTTCTAAATCCCTGATTTGTGCCACAAAGAAAAAATGAAAACTCTACTGTGCCTGTGGTGTGACCTGCTTTCCTTGTGATACATTACTTCACATCCCATAGTGCATCAAAAGGTGACAAAAGACCTACATGGTCTTTTACCAGCAAAAGTGCAAATTGTGAGGACATGCAGTGCTGGTACAGACTCTCTGACCTGTGGTGCTCCTGCAGCACAATTTTGTTATCGCAGGTGATGAATCAGAGGAAGCATGCATGCCAAATTCTGTAATACAGAGGAAGCTTAAGTTAAATCAAATTCAGTTCCCATAATACAAATTAGCTGGAAAGCAATGACAGAGATAATATTTTAAATATTAGTCTGAATCACACCCCAAAACTGACAACAGTTAATTTTAAGGGGACAAACATTTTGTACCTCTGGGAATATGCATAGTGGAGATAGTGCAATGCCCTTTATTTAGGACTGGTTTCTCACAGCTCACAGCCTGTTATCCTGTTATTTAGATGACTAAATCACAAATGCATGCTCAAAACTCCCATTTAGAATTGGCTTGGCTGTCTCTGTACACACTGTATCTGTCATGTTTAGCTGCTGCTAATGTTTTGCTATCAATATAAATGAATCATCCTCTGAATCACTTCAGGTTTTCTCTCAGAGATCTTTTAAGAGCCATTATAATACTGTTATTCTGAATGTCAGCTCTCAATGAACCAGAAGGTCTGATGTCAGTGGTAAGACTCGCCAATAGCTGGAACAGGCTCCAAATATCACATGGTAAATCAGATTTCCAACAGTCCTCTTTTTATTCCTTTCTCCTTCCTCTGTGACTTCATCTCTTTGCTTCTCCTCCCCGGTATGTCAGGTTCATAATACTTTGGGATGGCAAATTTCTCTAGTTAGTGAGTCTGCAAAATACTATAGATGCCCACTTTAGCACAGATATTACAATAACTCTAAAGAGTGAATGTAGATTGTCATCCCAGCTGGACCAGGCACCTTCAGGTTCTTTGAAAACACATCCTGGAACCATTAAAATATTGAAGTTTACCAGTTTAATAGAAACTGGTCAAGAAGCATTTTCATTTGAACTTGCACTCATGTTTTAAGATCATCTCTGATTCCTAACTGTGTCTTCACTCATCAGCATTGATTGCTTACTAGATTCTTCTGAAAGACTGGACCTTTGTCTAATGCTGTTCATAAGAGAGACATTTAGCATGAAAGGACAAGATTAAATACTTGACAGAATTAATTTCTATCAAAGCATGCATTCTTCCTACAGTCATATATGTCAAACAAATTTATTTCAATGATACTTTAAATCTGAACAGAAAATAATGTGAAGTGATTAATTAGTTATATTAGTATTAGAATTAGTACTTAATATAGTAACAGTTTGTGGCTTTTTCAGTTTCCGAGGTAGAACAGTATTGCTTTTAGTGCACCAGAATTTCCTTTAGGATTAAAAAAATGCTTTTTTTCAACTAGTCCCACATTAAAAAAAAAATAAAATGTGAAGCAACCATCCCAGTGAAGCACCTTTGTTTTTTATGTAAAACATAGAAGAAATCTTGCCTAAGGCAACAATCTATGACATAAATGCAGAATTGCTCAGAAATACAAGACTGCAGCCAAAGAAAGTTAGTGTTTCTAGGATGGCTATGCCCATATGGATTATGTCCAAAGGCCTACCAGGACCAAGGAGTGCTGTGAGTGGCAACCTGCAGCTATCAGGCTTGCTGCTCCTTGTCCAGCACTTGACAGCCGCAGGGTGGCTGGAGGTTCAGGCTGGCACACAGTTTGACCCACATCAGTCCCTCCTACTGTGATGGATTCTGTGTCTTTGTCACTGTCTAAGAGGTATCTTTTCAAATGACCAGCTACTCAGACCTCAGCCAGCAACAAAGAGAAAGAGCTCACCAGCTGGTAATGTTCTTTATCCCATCCCTCAGTTCTAAATTTCAGTTTCTGCAAGCTTTACACAGCACATGGTAAAAGGTTTCACTGTGCCTTCCATCACTTTGAATTAACAGTGATAATAATAACACTTAACCTTTGTAGAGTTCTTTCTGTCTCTGCAATGCTTAACTAACATTAGCTAATCACATTACAACGGCTGGGCTTATCATTCCTACTCTTTAGAGTGCCATGAATAATCTGATAATTATTTCTTTAGTCGATATAAACAGCTTGTCCACTCTTCTGTCATTTTCTATTTTGCTTAAGCTATAAATATCTGATATTAACTAAAGAAATTATGAAGTTTTTCAGGATCACCCTACACTAAACCAGATAATTATATTAATATCATAGATCTAAAAGTGAATATAAGCATTTTACTGTATTTTTAAATACCTATATCCTTAATTATGAGCATCTGCTAAGGATTATATTGTTCAAGAATGAAAATGTGTGAATTACTTTGTCTGGAATCTGTTCATATCAATTATTTAAAAGCACTCTGTATTTATTGCTTCAAACATTAAGTACTGACATACTATGCCAATACTACCATACTGTAGTAATGTATATGTAAGAGTAGGCAGAGACTGTGGTTTAAGCAGCTTACAGTTAGTATTCAAACTCTGTTTTATTGTTGAGAAGCACCAGACTGTGTCTTTCCCACACCCTTCTCAATAAATGTATAACTTCATGCCTCAGATAATCAGCAGAAGGCTCAGGAGATACAAATTGCAAACTAACCACATTTTATCCAAGGTTAACTATTTATGTAGAATGATCTCTCAGTAGCAAAGAGATTAATTTCTAAGTTCAGGAGTGAAATTATTTCTTTGACAGATAACTGTTTTTATGTGCTCTCCTTATTCAGTGGAATAGCACTATTGCGTTATCTCATGAGATCTACCATGTTTTAGGCCATGATTGGTTGCCAGTCATATTGAGAATCTCAGCTGAATATAATGCAAACTGCTTGCATTGATGGTGCATCTTCTTTAGGGTCCCTGACCCTTGATTTCTATTAAGACCCAATTGCTTTGAGCCTGTATCCATGGGCCTCTGTACTTTACAGTCCTTGTATTATCAGTCCCCAGCTTTATCCAACATACAACACGAACTAGACTTCATCTTTATTGGCATCTGACACAGAATCAGTCATCTCTGACCCAGTCCCTAAGAGATGAGCAGATCCCATCATTATTCCTTTATTAATACTGTTCTGCGTGCATGGTGCTTTATTTGGAAAAGATGAGTCACTGTTCCAAGACATCTCACCCTACAAATAAGATGTGCCACGTGGAATGATGACAGCAAAATGACTGAGGAAGGAATACATTTTAATATATAAATTTATTGAAAGATTTTGTGAAAAATTCCCTTTACATTTGGATCTTTTTTGTCCAACAAATACTATTCAAAAACAAAAGATAAGGTGCTATGGTCAAAATGGGATTAGACCCATTCCTCTTGCAAGCTCTTCTGTAAGTGCAGAAAGGACGGAACTTGTTCAGAAGAAGGTCCTGTAGCACTTTGTCAACAAAATTTTTCTTACCCACCAAAAGAGATACTAAAATGAATAGTGACTCATCTCACTAGGCACTGAACTTCAGCCCTAGTTGAGGAGGGAGAAGAATAACAGTCATAATGCTACAGGTCTGAAACAAATACTTTTACACAGTTACAGGTACTTCAAAAACATAAGTGAACATTTCTCTTGCTTTAGTCTGTGAAAGAGCATCCTCCCTCTGCACCAGGGCACAGGGATCTGACAGAAAACCTATTCCAGCCCTACAGGTGCTCCTTGCAGATGTTCCCCTCAACCACCCCAGTACCTCAGCAGCATCTACTGATACAAACCCTACCAGCATTAGTCAGGACAAGGAAAGATCATTTTTACTCTGAAAGGCAAATCTAGCAATTAGTTACTGCAGGAAATGGCAGTTTTAACTGTCCAGCCTGTACATTGTTAATATCTTGCACACCTGTAATAATGGACTTATACAGGAAGTACTTTATTTTCCTAGGTATTCCTTGTCATGGTAAAGATGTAGTTTGATCCTTCCAGCCAAATTAGCACAAAGCAGAATATTTCAGTCCTTGTTACCTGAGTAATCACACTGCATACCACGGGACTATTTTGTTGAAAAGAAGTTTTTGTTGAAAACAAGAAGGTACCTAAGCCCAGTAACCATGAGGGTCAGGAGGAAGACGCTTCCTGGGAACGCCTGGAGGCTGGGAGCACTGGGACCATCCATGACTGCACAGGTAGGTAGAGGAGAGAGGGTTTTTAGTTATGAGCAAGGAAGAAAGGGTGACATTGAAAGGAGTCACCAGCACTCTTGGACAGTTTCTGCCTTGTTGTGTTATAATAGACCTGCAAGTCCTGCACCTTTCCATAGAGCCATACAGGGCTCCTAACAGAGATGGCTCCTATCAGAGATGGCAGGCTCTGAGGGACACAGAGCGGGATGGCAGCCGAGCGGCGCTGCCTGCTCCATTTCCTCAGGCGTGTCGGGAAGGAATTCAGCCTGGCTCAAGGCACGGCTGAGCTGTAACTAAGAGGAGCGTGTTCGTCTGTCTGGAAGGCTTCCTGCACCCGAGGCAGCCCACATGGAGCGCGGCGTTTCCTTGGACCACCCTGCCTGGCTTGAACGCGTGGGGCTCGCAGAAAGCCGCGTGTGACAAAGGCGGCGAACAAAGGGATGACTGTGGCAGTGTCGGGAATGCCGGCTGCTCCCGGCCTGGAGCAGCACCGCTAATTGGCCCTGGGCTCATTCTGTGTTCTTACATTGCCACCCTCTGACAGCCGGTGGATTAAACCCCGGCCCTTCAGCCGACTGCTGAGGCCTGAGCCTGAACGCAGCGCAGCGGAAATGCATTGTCACTGCCACGCTTTGACTTCAATCTTTGGCTTGAATCTCTTTGCTTGAATCTTAGGTTCTTTAGTAAGTCTTCCCGGATATTTGTCATCTATTGCTGTATGAGAAAGATTTGTTTAAAAGCTGATTTGGGGATGTGTAGCAGAAAGATAATTCAGCTCAGCGCAAAAACGCATATCAAATTCCATGAGGGTCCCAGAGGAATCAGAGATGAGGAATGGTGTTACCCTGTGCCTGATAAATGAAATGAGGCATTGATTATATAGATGTCATGCTTTGCCTCCAGCCAGCAATGAAGTATCAAGCAGCCATTTGCTCTCTATCCTTGTTGAGAATGTGGGAGAGAATCGGAAGAGTAAAATATGAGAGAACTTGTGGGTTGAGATAAAGATAGTTTAGTAGATAAAGAAAAACAAGGAGTTCATTCACCACTTCCCATGGGCTGGCAGTTGTTCAGCCATCCCCAGGAAAGCAGCGCTCTATCACGTGGAACAGTTACTCGGGAAGACAAACCCCTTCACTCTGAACTCCCTCCTCCCTTCTTCCCTCAGTTTTATGTGCTGAATGTGATGCCACATGGTCTGGAATATCCCTTGAGTCAGTTGGGGTCAGCTGTACTGGCTGTGTCCCCTCTCAAATTCTTGCACATCCCCAGACTATTCACTGGGGGAATATATAAGAAGCAGAAAAGGCCTTGGCGCTTTGTAAGCTCTGTTCAGCAACAGCAAAAATATCCCTGTGTTGTCACTCCTGTTTTCAGCACAAATCCAAAATGCAGCCCCCTACTAGCTACTATGAAGAAAATTAACTCTATCCCAGCCAAAGCCAGCACAACAGAATAAGCATTTATTGAGGAGTCACAGAAGTGGGAACATCAAAATCTTAAAACCAAACTGCCCAAGTGCATTGTACACAGACACTTTGAACACTAATCCACCTACAGTAATAGCAGCCACTGCTGCTGTTGAAGCTGTTTACCATGTATTGGGGGATACATTTTGTCATCCTGACCTACCTTCCCACCAAGAGCTTGCCTGTGAAAACATAACATTTGTATCTGTGTGAATGTCAAATTATGTAACACCTAAAGGGCACAAAATGCAGGGCACAAAGTAAACACTTACATCTGCTCATGTGAAATGTGAAAGGTAATTTTACATAATGATTACTTTCAGCCAGAATTGCTTACATTTGAGAGAGCACTGCATGAAGGATAACTGAAAAGCAAAAAGCTATGCATATATTTTTGAAATAGGGAGGATTATGTATGAAGTGTATGGCATCTAACTTGATACCTTCTTAATTCATTGTATTAGCAGAAGAGAGGCATGGATAAACTGAAAAGAGCACAGCAGAGGTTTACCAAGACAGTTAGAGGCACAGAACATGGTGTACAATGAGAAGCTGAAGGAACTGGTTGGACAATGCCCTACGCAATCCGGTCTAGTTTTGATGTTAGCCCTTCTGCCTTTCAAAGTTAGACCAGACAACTTCCAGAGCTCCTTGCCAACTTACATTTTTCTGTGGCTAGGGTGTACTTTCCTGGGCATGTGGACCATGTTGTTCCACCTTGTGCATCTTGGGTTTACTTCATAGCTTAAGTCCCTCTCTATCACAGACAAGAGTCGTGCTGTGAGGCAGGTCCTGTTTTCACCAGGAAAAAAGAGGAGTGCAAAACCCACCAAAAAAGATTTACTGCAAATATGGAGCGTTGGTCATAAGACAGAGAGCTCTTTGCTATTTTTTCTGTCAGGTTGTTTCACCAAAATGTGAAGTTTTACATATACATTCTTCCATCTAGAAAAGTGAAATTATGCAGCTTTTTTAGTGGCCACAGGAAAAGGCAACAGAAAAAACTCTTTTTAAAGAGGCATTTTTAATAAACTATTCATTTTCACAATACGAATCTAAGGCCACAAAATATGTTACCTATTACAACTCTGGATGTTGCCTTAACTTTGAGGTGAATTTTGGCATAGTACCTATAGTGGATACAACTCAGAAAGAAATATTCTCCCAAATAACTGTTGAGCTTTGGAGGTGTGGGATTTTTTTAAAAATAAATTTGTTTTGGTTTTTTTTACGTTTTTTCTTTAATAATTCCTCTTCTGTGGCTTTATTATACCTCTGGAAAGAACACCTGAAGCGTCAAAAAAGCATTCCTGGACAGAGTTTATATGAAACCTGAACATAAATGGAAACTCTTTAAAAAAGTATAGAATATGATTGTGAGACTGAAACTCTAGGAAGTGGCACCGTCCAGTAATAAAGGATAAATAAATGAAACTACTAAAAATAGCTTGATTTTCTTTGTTTATAAGAACAGGTGTTTCTGTTTATTCAAGGGAATAATGACTAGATTTTTTACACAATGTTTATTGCCACAGCATTTAACTACAGCTGAGAAAATCCTCAATCACAGTTCCATTTATTTACTCATCTAACTTTATATTTATTTCTAAAAAATTTTGTATACTGCAAAGCTTTTTAAGCATATTGTCAGAAAAAACAGATGCTGAGACACCAAAATTAGAATAAATTCTATAGTTAATAAGAAAAATTTTGGCTGAAAAGAGAAATGAATTTTACATCTTGAAACAGATATTAAGGGAATAAAATAGCCCTTCTAATTAAGAAATATCAATGAATGAGAAAAATTCAATAAATAATAGAATAATTCAGGATAATCATATGCAACATTTTAATAAAACAATTTTAAAGAAATATCAAAATGAATTTACTATGAAAATGATGCAGAATTAGAAAATACTAGTAAGAAAGCTCTTAGTGACTATCTTAAGCATTAGAATATGAAATATTATTCACATATCATATCCAAAATGCTTAACTTCAGTATCAGCCTTCTTTGTAGCTAAAACTCAGCATCTGATTTCTGTCATCTGTAGCTGAAAGATTAAATTGTTCTCCATTCCTCAGTTTGAAATAAATATAGATGTATGAGGAAGAGCATATTATCCAGCAGAAAAGACTGCAAAGGATATCTCTGTTATGGTAAACATGGCTGAAGGAAAACCTAGTGAGGCTAGAGAGCCTTATGCTGAATAGACAGTCATGAATTAAGATATTTCTCTCTCTTGCATTGTCTACAGCTGACAAGACACGAAGAGAGGAGACAAGAAGTGACTTAGCTTCTTCTCCCTAAGAGAATTCAACAGTGAAGAAGCAAAGCTTGAGAAAACATGGGGAGGTAGGAGGAAATTGTTTCTCTTTGCTTTTGTTTCTGACTATCCAAACCTATTTTGGATCAAATTAAATTAATTTTCCGCAGGTTGATTTCATTTTTTCCGTGATGATAACTGCCAACTGGTCTTCCTGTCCTTGTCTTGCCCCACATGCTTTTCATCCTATTCTCTCCTCTTGTCCTGTTGCAGATGGAAATAAGAGAGTGGATGAGTGGGTGTCTGACCACCATTCAAGGTCAACCCCTTGCAATTACAGAGGAGAGCAGTGTAGAACAAGAATAGTAAGCAATAAAAGACACTGATCTAATAAGGAGTTGAGTGCTAGTGACACATTCATTCAAATAACTTCTTCCGATATTAGTCTTCAGTATTAATGAAATTACTTCTGAGTACGATAAATAGAATAAATACATCATTTAAGTATAATAAAATACAGCATTCTGGAGACATAAAGAGAAAAGAAAAAGGTTTTGAGATCGATAGCAAAATGATACTCATAACCAGAATAGAAAAAGTTGCATGTCCAATGTGATTATTGGAATTATTGCTTTCTGACATCCTATGATTTTTACTGCATAGTTTCAATGATGTATTGACTAGAGAAGCAAGAACTATATTTGCCTTGTTCCATCATGGAATTTTTTTTTCTTTGTGAAAGTAAGTCTAATTTTGTTGTCTTTCCTAAGAAAAACTCTGGTCCAGAAAGCATTCATCATAGCAAAAATCAGTCCAAATTTCTCTTGCTTTGGAAAGCTATGTGCACGGGAAAGCAGAAGGTAATAGTGGAAACTGTTTTGCAACTGTAACTACAGTGGCCTAAATGAATGCCTGCTCTTGTGTGCAAAGATGTCCCAGGTGAATAGTTCTGCTTTAGAAAATATCATTGTGCTCAAATCCCAGGCAGCTGAACAAAATGTCCTCGGTGTTTTCACGGCAGACAGCACATAGTCTCTGTGTTGTTCTGAAATGGGAGTGAGTAGGTGTACACCAGGGTGCTCACATGGTTTCCTGTTTGAGGAGGTTTTTGTCTGATGTTCATTTTAACATTCTGCTTTGGGTAATTTTTCTTCTAAATTCTCTAAAGCACATAATTAAGGGAGAGGGTTAACTGGTTAATTTAATTAAGTTTAAAACTCTTTCTAAAGTGTGTGCCAGCTACCAAGAAAACGTTTGGAAAAGCTTCAGTTTTATCCTTACTTTCCGGAGTGGGCATTCTTCCAGTCACTGAATCAAGAGGCAGAAAAACCTTCTTAGAAAACCTTATCGAGTCAGCACACATTCTTCTGTTTCCACATCAATGTCTCCCAGATGCCTTGAAGCACCAGTTTCAGCAGCTTCCGACAGAGCCCCCAAAACTGGCAATCTTTTGATGATGTGAGGAGGAGGAGCGCTGATATAGAAACTATGCTGTTCTAACCAGGGCTACAGGATCCCACCACATCATGCCCTACACAAGCACAAGGAGAAGGTTTTGCTCTACAAGAGCTACAATCCAAGAATGATAAGAGCAAAATTATTTCCCTCAAAGGGCTTAACTGAAACAAAGTTTAAAAAAATGGAAGGACAGACATTCATACTTTTTTCTGTCCTATATATCACCTTAGGAAAGCACATGCAACTCTTTCCCCTCTAACTGGTGGAAGGGGTTCACAGCCTCCTGCTGTGGAACATGTCCTGTAGGCGTGCTGACCTCCTTCCACTAAGCACACTCCTGGTAAGTTCACAGATTACACTAAATTGGGCATTGATCTGCTGGAGGGTTGGAGGCTCTGCAGAGGGATTTGAGCAGGGTGGATTGGTGAGCCAAGGCCATTGGTATGAGGTTCAACAAGACCAAGTGTGAGGTTCTGCACTTCAATCACAATAACTGCATGCAGAGCTACAGACTGGGGGAAGAGTGGCTGGAAATCTCCCACTGGAAAAGAACCTGGGGGTGCTGGTTGGCAGTAGCTGAACATGAGTCAGCATCTGCCCAGGTGGCCAACAAGGCCAATGGCATCCTGGCTTTTTCCAAAAATAGTGTGGCCAGCAGAACCAGGGAAATTATTGGCTCCCTGCACTCAGCACCAGTGAGGCTGCACTTCAAGTGCTATGTTCAGTCCCAGGCCCCTCAATTCAGGAAGGAAATTGAGGTGCTGGAGCAAGTCCAGAGAAGGGCAACAGAGCTGGTGAAGGGTCTGGAGAACAAGTCTGATGGGGAGTGGCTGAGGAAGTTGGGATTGATTAGTCTGGAGAAAAGGAGGCTCAGGTGAGACTTTATCACTCTCTACAAGTCTATGAAAGGAGGTTGTAGCCAGGTGGTGGTTGGTCTCTTCTCCCAAGAAACAAGTGAGGGGTGAAGGGAAATGGCCTCAAGCTACATCAGGGTAGTTTAATGTTGGATATGAGGAAGAATTTCTTCATTAAAAGTGAAGTTGTCAAGCATTGGAACAGGCTGCTCAGGGAGGTGGTGGAGTCGCCATCCCTGGGCATGTCCAAGTAACAGCTGGATATGGCACTTAGTGCTCTGGTCAAATTGTCTGGGTGATGATTGGTCAAAGCTTGGACTCAATGACCTTGGAGAACTTTTCCAACCTAGATGATTCTGTGTGATTCTGTGATTCCATTATGTTTTTTTCTCACAATTACCAATTGCTGTACACTATCCCAACTGAGCCCATGTCCAATCTGGGGCAAATTTTGAATGGCACATCTGCACAAGAGTGTGCAGCAGCATGGGCAGTGGACTTCAGGAGCAGGAATGGCAGCACTGACCTCACGTAACCTGAGCAGACCTTCGCTTCTTGTGCTCTCTGCTGGAATGAGTCAGCATGGCATTGGCATGAGCAATCCTCAGAGTCAACCAATGGCACACATGGAAGGAGAGGGAGGATTCAGAAGTAAACAAATATTTAGGCAATGAAGTCTTTTAAAGTTCAAGATGCTTTGCTTATACGGTGCCTTGATGGGAAAGGAGAACTCAGCTGAGACTTGAAGGAGATTAGACAGATAAAAGTTGAAAAAGAAATGGGAAAAATGTGTCAAATCCAAGCAAATAGGACAAAGCAACAAACTGTCAGATAGAAACAGAAGACCAGCAATTATCAGCATAAAAAATAACAAATAGGTAGTCAAAAACCAGAAACAAGAAAAAAACCAAAAACATTCACACAGGCAGACTGAGTTCAACTTCCACTATTTTTATCTAATTCTGGTGTCCCTATTAATCAGATTACAGCTAAACCAGTGTTCTAAGAAACACAGTGAGGAGCATCAGGACTCAGCTTGCTCCAGGTGGTTCTTTCACAAGGTTTGTTCCAGGGTGGGAAATGTGCAAACTCATCTCCCATGAAAACATGGCAATTCCACTCTGTGTGAAAATATCAGGAATACATCTGGATGCACAAGTGTCTTTCCTCCAGCATGCTTTTCCATGAGAGAGAGTAAACCAGAGCTCCACATTTTTCAGCAGGTTTTTCCTATTGATACACATAATTTGAAGATCAAAGATAGCACGTGAGAGAAAAGATATTTATTTCACTTACAATATCAAAATGTAATTCCTCTGACCTGTTCAAGTTTCATAAAGGGATTTGTGTGACCAGTATCTACCATCTGTTTTGGGCTTCAAATGGACATTTTTATCCATGCAAACCTCTAGCTTAAAGACTTGTGTTTCAACACCAGCTGGAAGAATAGCAAGCTCAAATACAGCACACGGTTCAGTATGGAAATTAAATGACTGATACTGGTCACAGTGTGGATGGAGAACTATTAATATGCACCCACTCATGTTAGGATTGCTTACAATACAAAAACTTAAAGGCAATGATGACAATATTCCTACTAGTTGGAAAAGTTCTAGAAAAAGGGTTTTTTTTTCCCCCCAAAATATTGTCTGAAAACCAACTTATTTTTTGGCTATATCCATGTGTTCCATAATGAAATCTTTATTAGTGAAGGGAAATATATTTTACCTCTTGTAGTGTGGGGGAAGAGAAAAATTAAGGTAAGAAGCAGCTGCCTCCCTCAAAAAGACAGTAGAATGATTATTTTGCAGAACAAGTTCCTTGCAGAACAAGAACGGTGCTGTTCACATGAGACATCAGAGCCAACACAGCAGACTTTACTGGCATGAGCAGGAGAGGGTGCACATGGTGCTTACACAGTCCATAAAGTGGTTGCATAGCAATTCCTTTGGTTATTGGGGTGATGATGCTAACTAGAAACATCAAAAGACACTCTTAATTGGCAAAACAGTTTTCAGTCCAAAACACGGCTAACAGCTTGCACTATTTCTACCTTCTAGGTAACTTCTTCTTTTTCTTTTCACCTTTTTCCTGGTTTTTTTTTTTTTTTTTTTCATTTGTGGTTTTGTTTGTTTATTTGTTTTTTGTTTTGGGGTTTTTTTTTTATATTTTTCTGTCATCCCAAAACTTGTCTGGAAAGTAAGGGAGAAAAACACCATTTAACATGAGAGAGGTTCATGTCTGTAGTGTCACACTGTCTTGAATAAAAATAAAAGGAAGGGATTGAGTCATTCTCAATGGAAAAAATGGTGCAAACTTTGTGCCGTAGTGGTGTGTTCAATTTTTAAGGGTTTCTACAGCATTCCAACAGGGCTCTTGTGAACATTTTTAGAAACTTGAATAGCTGTCTTACACCAATAATTCAGCAATTGACATTTCCCTAGGTTTAATAATGATTTAAACAGAGTTTATTGGGGACAACAGAGTTTATTGGGAGCAACAGGAGAACATGATAACATAGTGGCTCCAGGAAAGAACAAGATGAGAGCATGCAAGATTGCCATTTTCTACCCCAGTTTCTCAGTCCTCTCCCCACAGCCACAGCCAAGGTAGCTAACTGCTATCTTCCCCTCACTCAGTGTCTAGGTTGACAGGATTCCCTGTGGATCATTTCATAGAGCTCCATGGGTGATTTCAGCTGAAGAGACACAAACTCACTGATACAGCCATGCTGCGTCTGCATCGCAGCTGCTCTGCTCTGGCCTGCTGGTGTTCTCATTCAGACCCTCAACTGCTGGACACATCTCCCATGCCTCTCTCTCCAAGGTTTCATATATTTCTCAGAATAGAATTAAAGGTCCTTAGTAAGCCCTCTGCCTACAACAGAAACACTTCCTAGTCGGATGTCATTTTTTTCCTCATAAGCCATTTCCAGCACACCCAGGGCCTCCCATACCCTGGGCGTGTTTGCCTGTACACTTTTAAACATGAATGCCAACCTTATATTCACTTCAACAGAAACATTTCATAGCTTATTTTTAAACAGAAAATTTATAAACTGTTACATAACTGACATGCAGCAGAGGCCTGGCCCATCCAGTAATTCCCCCTTTTTCAAAAGCAGATGCAGGCAGAGCATTCATCAGCTTGGAAGGAAGCTTTGTACCTCTCCAGGCATTCTGGGCTGCTTTCTCCTACTTCAATGTTGGGTATTAAGAGTAAGCTCATCCTCTTTATGGCTTCAGACCACCAGGTTTTACAGACATTTATGGCAGCTTTAGTGCCTCCAACATAAATTATAGGAAGTAACATCAACAAGTGATTCCATGCATTCCCATGAGCTCTGTAAGTGACAGGGGTGAAGGCTGTCCAGAGGCAGAAAAAGTACATGGATGACAGTCTTGCTCTCACACAGGAGCAAACCAGACTTTGTCACCTGTAAAGTAGCTGCTAACATGAAAAAAAATCCAACAGTTCCAGAAACTGTTACTGAAACTGATTAGTACTTCTTAACGTCCCTTACATGGTGAGGGCAAAAAATAAGGACTAAAGTAGTAAACAGTCCTACCTCCCACCCTGCCCCCAGCCTGCAGCAGAGTGACCAGAGGGATTACAAGGGAGAAATGGAAAGTCCAGGTCTCCCCGGGCCACTGACTTAACAGTTGTCTGTGTGATTGTGGTTTCCAATACAGAATCAAAATAGTTTCTAGTAGCAACTAGTTGTAAACATTTGAGAACCTGATGGTAATGAAGTCACTCTCCAACTAACAAACAATAGAGTCATCAAGTACTACAATTTCAGTCCTGTAAATATAACACCAGTGAATATTGGTGAGCTGCTTCAATCTAAACACCTCACTCTGGGCTAATACCATTCTTTAGAAAACAAACACGTGCAGATGGGATTTGTTGTCAGAATAGGATCAGGATTGTAAATGAGTGAGGTCATTCCCAATAATGCTGCTGCTGTAGGAGCTGGTCCTTGGCAGTTGCTGGGAACAGCATGTTGTTTATTATCAGATAAACACATAACATTAGTCTTCCTCCCTTTCAAGAAAAGAGGGCACACAACATTTAGTGAAAGAGTTATGTAGATTACTTTTCAAACCTGCAAGGGAAATGTCTCTCCTTTTACAATGAATTTGCATAATAAGCACAATTCTTTGCCAAAGAGTGATAAATACAAATCTGTTGTGACACGGGACTTCTGCTTCATTCACCTCTTTATAATCTCAGGAAATTGAGCCTTGTTACACATGGAAGCAGTGGAGCACAGCAAGGCAAAATTACCTCCCAAGGAAACACGTCTGTCAGGATCAGTGGCAAAAGCAGACTCCCACTTGTCCAGAGTCTTGAGGCACACTCCCTCTGTTTATCACGTTACAGTGTGGAAATTCTTTGATAATTAACAGTTAAAGATAGTAGGAAGAAGTAAGAATACTTGCTCTTTTTCTTAGCTAATGATGTACAACAAAATATTTTCATTTTTTCAAGACAAATATGAAAGTAGAAAAATATTCTGTAGAAAAGATCAGAACTAGGTTTTCAACTAGATCAAGAAGAATCATGATCTGTGAGTCCTGGAGAGCATACAAGTTTCAGATTTACATCTCCATCCAGTTCACTTCACTAGTTTTCCTTAGTTCCTAAATCCGTTTCATAATAAGAAGATATTTATTTTTTAAAACAGACAGGGTTAAGCTGAAACCAAAAGAAATTTGTGTCCTTGATAAAAATGTGCTGTATGAATATGGGGAACAAAAGTACCTGTCCCAAAACATATGGTAGATCACAATTCTGTGCTGAGACCTGTATCCTTTATGATCAGCTACCTAGAGAGATACTTTATGGTATACCTATCTGTTGGTAGCTACCTGCTTTGAAAATTAGCCCAATTATTCCTGCATTCACCTGACCTGATTTAATGGATGAGTCAGTAAAAGTCAGGTGATATAAGGGAGCAAATGTTTTCATTGTGTGCCTCTCTCCCCTAGTGCTGTTGAAGGAGCCGAGGTGACTTTGCTTCTAACTTTATGTCCCATACTGTACCCAGATGTCATTGAGATGTAACTGTGCCCAAATGCCCAAATTACACAGATTGGATACTGACTCCAGCAGATTGTCACTGAGGAAACTTCAGCAGAAACAAGATTGCATCAAGATTTAAGGAAGGGTATAAAATGTATTTAGATTCACTGGGAAGAGGAGATTTAGCTGCGTTTTCCCATTGACAGGATTCTTCCAGATACTCAATTTCTTTCTCACAATTTACCTGGAGACTCAGCTATGATAAAAAGATGTATTGGCTAGTAGCATCATGCACATCAAAGGGTGAAAGCTAAGACTGCCTGTTTGCCTGTTCAGGCTTTCTCCTGCACAGGACTGTACAAAAGCTAATTTTTTCCAGGAGGGACAGTGATGAGCTCTGACCAGGCCTCTTGGAAACTCGTACAACATACTTCAAATGGGTGCAGCACATTCTCCCATCCCATTCCATATCTGGCTGGATCTGCTACAGACTGTCTTCATCTTTCCTCACATCCAAATATGTCCAAGAGTGGCCTCAGTGAATGCAGCTATCAGCTCTCTTTAAAGAATGATGGAAAATGAAGGTTTCTGAACAATCTTGCTGCTTCCAAAATTGTACAAGGGCACACTATAAAGCTAGCTGAGCTTAATATTATGAATGCCAGTGGAGCTTAAAGTGGAGCTTCTGCTACCTTCAAGGGGAGTAACTGTTCAACTCAGACTGAGAGAGGGAGGCAAAGCCAGAGAGACACAGAGACGAGACCTTGTTTAAGGAATGACTGACAAAGAGATTGAAGGGAAGCTGGGAAGTTCTGTCTAAAGATTCTTCTGTGAAAGAGGACCTTACCTGCTTGTAACGAACAATGCTAGCAGATTTACAGATCATATATAAATTCTCTCCAGTATAGGTGCAGGGTCAGTTCCAGGCTAAGTAGCTTAAGAAGTTAGTATTCTGAGACTTTGGCCGCCATGAGGCTGGAGGAGGAAAAGACAAGGCAGGACAGACAGACAGCTGTCAGGGCATCAACGAATGTGGGCTTACTGCCTCTGAAGAGGACAAACATCCTTATTTCCCATCACTAGCCCATAGCTAACAAAAACCTGCACCTTCTAAGACCAGTGTGAGTCAATGGGGATTTTGAGGTTTGGCTACCAGCACAGCATGTAGCCAGCCCTCAGGTTGTTTTGCTGTCCTCTGGAAATGCATCACTTTCCGAAATTCCATCCCCTGACCAAGCCTGGTCGCAGCCTTGTTGTGTACTCTGTCTCCACACATATCTTTTTTTAGTAACATTTAACTTAAGCTGTTTGATTTGTTAAAGTGAAATCAGATCTATCTCATTACAGACCATAGAAGTGAGAAGGGGCCTAGATGAAAATCCAGTCTAGATCTGCAGAAACAAGTCATTTTGCACTGCTATAAAAGGTATAGTGAACACAGGGCATGCAAAAACAAAGTCATCTTAGAAAGGTTTGGGTTGGAAGGGACCTTAACAGAACATCCAGTTCTAATCCTCCTGCCATACCTAGACTAGGTAAAAATATCAAAGAATTATATTATTATGTATTTTGACAAGCACTTTGAAGTGGATGGGTGTCAAGGTGATCAATTTGAACATTAAAAAAATATTCATACTCTGGTGTCAGGATTATTCAACCACTGGCTGAAAAAATCTGCTACTGCTAAAATTAATTTAGTTCAAAATTAGTGCAGGGGTTTTGGAGTCACCACAATAAAAAACAAACATCAGTTAATAACACTTGCAAAATGAGGCCTTGTCCTGCAGAAAGACTGAAAAAGATAATTCCTTTTACATGAGGAACTAAGCACAACTACATTAAATCATGAATTCACAAATAAAAGGCAATTTGGGCAGAATTATTGAGGAGGAATGGGGAGAGAGGGATGCCCAAAGCTGCTGAGAGCAGGAGTTCCCTTCCATTTTATTCTGCTGTGCACTATCCCATGCAGCAGAGTTCATCTGCTACACAGAGAGCATGTCCTGCATTGACTCCTGTGGCCGTAGATGCAACCAGCCAGCAGAGTTCAGAGGTGGCTTTCTCCATCTGTCCCAGCCACAGCTAGAATATAGAGATCTCTAGATTTTTTTTCTGATGTAACAAAGGGGATGCAACAAAGATAAAACGGGATGTTAGATGTACTTTAAATATGACATGCATAAGGCCAATGAAACCATAATTCATAAAATACAAATTCTGCAGTGATCTGTAAAGGTTAATGCCTCAAGATATGCCCTGGATATTATGTGTAACTCCTTAGTCATCCACTTCTGGAATCCAACCTTTTACTCATAGAGTGTCGGGAAAATTCAGACCTAGAGGGTAGGTTTGTGGGGTAGGAAGAATTGAATGCTGGAAGTTTGCTGGTAAATGTCAAGAATGTTAGGAATGTAATACTGATGTATCTTACACCTTTCTCTGAATTTTTCTATCATCTCATTTTCTGTTGTATTTTGCAGTGACAAATTTCTTTTATTTGTAAGACTTCAATGCCCTCATATGTGCATCTTTTCCTGTCTATGTTAATTTGAGGTCATTTTATTGTTAATTTGAGGTCAGTTTGTGGGAAAACAGGAATGGTCACACAGTTCTGAGCCCCATGATAGGTTCAAACCCCACAGAAAATTACTACCTTGCAAGATGAGGCAATTTATGCAACAACAGCACCATTGTCTCATCACTTATTATTTTAACTTACTAAAAAGGGTCATATGCTTGCTCTCTGGTTGATCCTTTGGATAAAGATTCTGCACTGTGGACAACAAAAATTATATATACATACATGCATATATATATATATCTGTGTCTGTGTGTGTGTGTGTGTGTGTGTGTATGTGTGGACATATATATACAAATTTTTATTATTATTTTCAAATGTACTACACATTCAGAAGAAACTTAGGCCATAGTGGTTTTATAACAGGTCTGTTATTGGATTATCCCCTGATTCAGTGCATTTGAAATAATATAAACATCACAGTATTGTCACAAGTCCTGACAAGAGCATCAATTTTAAATTATGGAAACATTTGGAGGACAAGCTATTTAGAATGGACACAGTGAAGCATTCATAAATATTGAATTATGTGACAGGATGGGGAGAAAGGAATATGATCACCAATTTTTTTCCAGGTTTTTTTGCCAGACTGATCTTCTTGCAATACAGTCAAGGGTTAATATGGCTACATCTCAAATCTTGTTTCAAAATTGGGAAATTTCATGCATTTTTTGCCTAGGACACACTTAGAAGCGTACTCCTAACTGTTTAGCTAACAGCTTGGAGCTAAGAGTCAGTTTTGTCACAAATGTAAGTTTGCAAGACCAAAACATTGAAAAAGAAAATACTCATAACATTTGATGACTGTGGGTAACACACTAACCTTTCCACATACAGAGTTTCCTAGCATTTCCTTCAAAGGCCCATTTTTTCTGTCAGAAATATATCATGAGCTTTACTGTTACATTTAAATTTCTCTCAATTTCTCTGCAAAAGAAATGCAATTCTGTGAGATGCTGAGAAAGTTATAATTCTGATGAAAAGATTTCCCTCCCTTACCTTTCTTTTAACTTTTTTATATTTGACAGCCAAGTTGTGAAAGATCGATGATAGAGCTTTGGGCTCAATTATGCCATCAGATAAGGAGTATATCTCTAAGAATCTCTAGCTAATTTATACACAAGAGATGCTTAAATTGGTTCTCTTGTGTAACTTAACATGCACTGAAAGTTCTGCCATTGGGAAGAACGTCAATCAAACCCAGAAGATCCACGTAGAAAGCAAGAACAGATGGTAGGTGATGAGTGCTGATTTTGGAAAACAGAGAAAATAATATAAAAGAGAGGTTTTTTTCCTACTGAGCCCAAGCAACGTTTTCTCTGTTTGTCACTGTTTGATACGTAAGCAATTTTTCCTGTTAGAGATATCCTTTAAAAACTGATGGATTAAACACAGTTTCTTAATCAACCACTCAGCAGTACCTAGATTACAGATTTAAATGACTATGACAATTGTACATGTGGGTAAGTATGTGATACTGAAATCTGCAAGAACAGAG
The DNA here is from genome assembly GCF_012460135.2 of Molothrus ater. Taxonomy (NCBI): domain Eukaryota; kingdom Metazoa; phylum Chordata; class Aves; order Passeriformes; family Icteridae; genus Molothrus; species Molothrus ater. The sequence continues at coordinate 18,794,641 of NC_050482.2, read as the reverse complement.
GTAGCTTTCCCACGTCATTCTCAGCGCATTGCTTCCCCTAATCCTCAAAATTTGGAGTGTCAAGTACTAGTTAAAGCAAAATACACAGTAAATTAATTTGAAGTGGGAGTTGCATTCTGTAAACAGTTTATACTGGTCTAAAACTTCACATGAGTTTCAATTTTAGGGTTATAGATTTGTGAATTTTCTTCAGACACTGCATTCATTACGGAAAATCTCAAAATTTGGTATACATCATGATATGTGTGATATTACATGATAATACTCTGCTATGAATGAGAGAGATTAGAAAGAAATACTCTTTTTTGTCCAACAAGTCTCTTTTTCAGTCTCTTTCTCTTTCTGCTCCAAACAACAAAGGAGAGAGTCCTAGGGTCAATAATAAATCTGGAAGCTGCATGATCTGCTCTCCATTCTTAATCACTATGCAAATTTTTTCTTGATTATTTGTACCTGTTATTCACTATGGCTCAAATTTCCTTTAAGCCAGTATCTGCCATACTGGCTTTCACTCTAAATCTCTCCTTGAAAGTGGCACACCTTGTGAGGAAGGTGTTGCAGAAGTGTAAAGGCAGCCCAGGAGCCCCAGAGTGAAGCTTCAGGTGTCAGCTCCTGGGGGGTAACAGACCAATAATACACTGTACTGCCCAACAGATTGCTTAAATCTCAGGAGAGAGTCATATGAATGTTTCAATAATTAATTGCTCATAAGATGCAGGAAAAGAAGAAGCTGTTATGAATAGCCATAATGTCATGGGTATTTCAAACTTCACACTGCCAGTGGGAAAAAAAAATCTCTACTATTTCTGAAAACAAGAGAGAATAAAAGCACCATCTCAGTGAACAGAAAGTTTGTCTTATAAAAATAATAGGCTGTGAACAAACATTTAAGGAGCTTTGGAACATTGTGTTTGTACTTCCACCAAATATTTAGCAAAATGTCTGAGAAGCACTACAAACTGGCTTAAACAAATTCAGGCAAATTTTGACTGAGTCAGAAATCAATAATGTTCTTCCAATATTTGAAAAGAATAAGGGGTATTTATTAGCGGTGGATTGATTTGATGTGGAATTGTTAAGTGTTTAATTGGAGATTCAGCAAAGAATTTAAGGTTAGAAATATAAGCAAGAACAGTCAGTGCATTTATTTCTGTGCCTGTCTGACCCAAAAGTCTTGCTATATTTTCTGGAAACATTTTAAATCTAGCTAGAAAATCTAAATGAGTTCTTATTGTAACCCTGGACTTTTCTGGGTTAATTGACTTAGTATCTGGACATTTGATTTAAAAAACATTTGCTGTACATGGCACTGGCAAGGTCTGTGTTTGAGAGACTAAAAGTATTGGCTAACTGAGAAATCTTAGAACAGTCAGTGTGAAGTCATTGATGAGTAGGAGATTTTCTAACAAAATCCTCCAGATATTACTTTTTGGTCCTGTGCTCTTTTACCAGTGATGTAAACAGGGATCAATTGCCTTTTCTGACCTATCTAGAAAACACAATGTTTGGAAGGGTAATATATAATTGGGATGACAAATCACTTAAAAGAATAATCTCAATCACGTGCCTAAAAAGTCACAGACGAGAATAATTTGTTTTAATTTTACCTGTAAGCAGTTCATTATGGGAAGAGGTGGTGGCGGCCTCACCATGTCTTGAAGTGGTCACTTTAAGTATTCTATGGATTTCATTTGATTTCTTTGGAAAATCCTTAAGGACTGTGAATTCAAACATTTATGCAGCATGGTCATGACAATTTGGCTTGGAAATATCTAATTATGGGAAACTGTGAGTCCATCTTTTTGGAGAGAAAGCAAAACCTGCACTGCCTTTCAGGTTCTCATCATTCCTGAAGCTCTGTAGTATGAAAATGCCTGTAACACATCTATCCTGAAACATCCTGGAGAAATTGTGTTTCCTCAGATAGTTAAAGGTACTGTGGTTTTGCCACTTGATGGATGAGCAGCAGCTGGCCTTGCAGACCACAGAGGAAAAACTGAGGAAGAAAGAACCATGAAGGATGTGATTCAAGTAGACTAAGTTCACTCTCAGGTTTTGCAGCCCCATGGAACTCTGCAGAACAAACTAATCACCATATTTCAGGTTAGGAGCTGATTTCCATGGTTTAGGTTTGCAAAGCTGTAACAGAAAGGGTCCAGGGGAACAGCAGAAATGCTGTGGGTGACGTGAGAGGCCAGCAGACACCTGTGGCATGGTGTGGGATGCAGCCTCCACAAGCACTGGGAGATTGTCCCTCAGTGCCGGGGCTGAGGGACAGCACTGTTCTTCTCATGGAATCAGCCCCAGCTGAGTGCACAGAGGGCATCAGACAAACAGACAAACAGACAAACAGACAAACTGCCTGCCCTCCAGTTCTGCACAACCATTCCACAGCCTGCCATAGCCATTCTGGGTTTCAGGCTTTCTTCTGGTCTTTCCTGCTTTCCTCACTAAAGACAATAGCTGGTGGATTGTGTAAAGCACATCCAGACAAAAATTAGATAAAAATAGAATTGGATACAACCTGTTCTCAGAAACCCATGTACTTGGTTGAAACAAGAGAAAAAAAGTAAAAGCAACTGGAAAAATATTTTCGTCCTGAAGTCTCTTTCAGCTAATTTGTTTGCATGTAGTAATAGCAGATAAAAATTCAGGCTGAAGTGTAGCTTTGAAGCTGGCAGCATCTCTGAAATTTATTTTTTTTTCCCCTAGCAGTATCAGAGACTTTGATTTGGAATGTACACAACAAAGGTATAATCTTTCAGATTCAGATTAAAGAAAAACAAAAACACGATTCTTGTCATGTGAAGCCGTAATATTGTCCAGGCTTTTGCTTTTGTATCATCCAGAGTTGGTCACCCAGGATACAAATTATAAAGCTCTAAATCCTACAGCCAATCACTGTGCCTTTTAAGGGGGTGTTGGTTTCACGTGCTGAAGTGTGTGCACCAGTTTATAGCAGCTAAGAAAAGCTCCTTTCTGCTTGCCATAAACTGAGCTGACTCAAGCCACTACAGTAAGGTGGTTGTTTAAAGTGGGTTTCTCCAAATGTGGCATCTTGCTCAACATCTGGTTCTAGTTAACTGTCTCTTCTGAGGTTTATGTGTAAATTGTGTTGAATCCGTATTAAATATCAAAACAGGGCTGACTATAAAGCTAGAAGTTCACCTTATTTGTGCAAAGAAAGTGACTACAGAACAAATGTTATTGGCCAGTTCATGCTTGGAGAATTAGGTGCTATCACATGGTATTTTTTGTCCTAAATCTGATGCTTGTAATTTTTGCTAGAAATTCTCATTTAAGTGTCCTTTGTAACCATGCCTAAGACTGCATTGAGGTCAGTTTTCCCTGAGATCTGTTATGCACCATGTTACACAAAGTAAGTTTTCATGTACTCTGACTGCATGCAACTTCTTTTCTGATAGAATCAGAAACCAACATTTTTATGGAATAAATCTAAAGCATAGTGATTTATTTCAAATTTTTATGTATACAAACCATAGTATTACTGGAAAATCATATTATGTATCATAGTTTAACAACTGCTTTAGATTTGTGAAAAGCTAAACATAATTCATATATTCATGCCTTCTTAATCTGGTTTAAGGCAGTTAAGCAAACAGAATATAGCCTTTTAGTGTACAGTATCATCCCACTTCTGCACTGGCTGTTGAGCAGTTTTTAGTGATCTCAGCACTATGACACCTCATCTCATCCAGACAGCTCGTCACTCTTGTTCAAGTGGACTGACCTTAACCTAATGAAGCATCAGATATTCAGCTGCAATTAACAGCCCCTCCAGAAGATATTACAATATATTTTTCCTAAAAGAATTCAAAAACATATTCTCACAAATTTCATATCCACAGAATTGACTTACAGAACACACAATCTAGGTTTTATTTTATTTATAAACTAGCAATGTTCCTTTAATTTCCTAATCTGCCCATTTTGTGGCATTTGATCATGCCTGTTTCACAACACCATCAGCAATGAAACAACATACTTAGTGCAGCAGCAGCAGCAGCAGAACAGGACAAATAAGTTTGCATTCTGTTGCATCTTATTCCTATGTGTATGTCCAGCAGCTGCAGTGAAGAATTACTTCCTGCTTCTGTGGTTCCTCCTTCCTTCTGAATACAGGGATTTCTGTATATCTCTGAATTTTGTCTCAGCTGGCCACTGATTTTTTCCAGTAGCTGGTTCTTTTGCCCAGTTTTTCTGTATTACACTTCTGACCTGAAAATTTACATCTTGCCTGACCAATTGCTTATTAATTCCTAATTTCACCCATCAGTGAAAAAATATGAAGGGTATAAGGAAGAATGATACAGGCACTTGTCAGTGGTCCTGGTGACAGGAACAGAAGCAATGGGCACAAACTGAAACAGAGAAGGTGCCATTTGAGCACAGGAACACTTGTGTGCTGTGCATGTGACCAAGCACTGGCACAGATTGCCCAGGGAGGTTGGAGTCTCTCACCTTACAGATCGTCAAAAACCAGCTGGGCAGAGTTCTGGGAAGCTGGCTGTGGGTGATCAGGCTTCTTCCCCAAAGGGAATCAGTGAGGATTTTCATCACTGGAAATTAAAACAACTATCAATCAGTGGATTCCTTAAGGGATGTGGAAGCAGAGGTTGTTAAAATTATGAAAAAAAATGAAACTGCAGGTGAGCATAAGGGGATTGTGGGATAAGTGGGATTCCACAATGAAAGGAGTGAAAGGATTTACTCCTTTCACTGTGGCCCTTGCCATCCAAAACACTTTTCACAGGGAGATCCCACCACAGCCAGCAGTGCACCTACAAACCTCAGGTGTGTGGAACAAACCTTGTCAGACTAGCACAGTGGCCATGTCTCAGAAATATCTAATTAAAATGAGGTCAAGCTTTATATTATAGGACTGTCCATTCCTGAAGACTAAGTGAGGAGGCTTTTCCTGTTCTAAGCCCATAATTTAATCTCAAAGAAATGTGTCTTTATAGTGTTATTGAAATAAATATGGATTTTTTTTCCTCTCTGCAAGTTTCAGTTTTCCTAAGACAACTTGTCTTACCCCAGCCCTCATCAGAGACACTGGATTTTCTCTGTCATTTCCTTTGGTGGATGTTGAACTTCCTAATATAAGAAAAATTGTTTGATTCTTAGCAAGTAGTATTTTAAAAACACAAACACAACATAATTTTATATTTATAGTTCAATTTCACTAGGATTTCAAGCTGCTTAAATGTCCTGCAAATCTTTAGGTTTATACCATGCCTAGAATACTAATAAAACTGATAATGTGGTAGTGTCTAACTATAACATATACTTTAAAAAAATATATTTTATAAGCAAAATTGTGTAAGTATGGCAATGCATACTAAAACCAAAAAATATCAATATTAGCTCTTTTCTTTAGAACGATCACCCATCAGTATATAGTAGCTGTCTAGTCCAAGAGAAACTGAACTTGTGATTCAACTGAAAAACTAGTTCACCTGCAAAATTTTCAGTCTAAAAAATGTGTGTACTACCATCTTCTAGACCTCTGCAGTATGTCACTCATTATATATCCAGGGGCACACCTGCTTCCATACCTGGAAATTTCCTGCTCTTTGAAAAAGAACCTCAAAAATTCTTGAATGCTCAAAAACTTTTACATGATAGATGACCATTGCCATAGACTGTTAGTGCTAATGACTTCCCTGGAAGTATCAACATGAAAAAGGCTTCACAAGGTTGATTTTCAATAATCCTTAGTATCAGACAGGTCCTTCAGTTGTAAGCAGAAATTTACTTGTTAATTAATTATATTATTAAGAACATGGTTGTTTTTTGGCACTCTCTCCTACTGATTTTTTTTTTAAAAAAAAAGGTCTTACAAGAACTGTACTCATAAAATATGTGGCTGATCTGCTGGGTAGAAATAGACAGCTACAGTAGACTGTACCATAAGAAATGTCTGTATCTGGGTTTGTTTGGTTTTATTTTGCTTCCAGATCATTACTATGAGAAAGCAGCAGCTTGAGCCTAATATGATTGCTCTGGTGGTTTTTATAGAGCTCTTACCATTATTGAAATTGGACTTGCTATTTCCCCCAAGCATATGCCTGAATAGCTGAAAGATCTGTGCATCAGAGTGGAATTTAAAAAGGGGTAGAACAATATTCAAAATGGTGCATAGAATAGGGGGTATTTTTTTGCCTTCTCCTATAATAATGTAAGGTCAGTCAAGAGACAAGTACATTTTTGTCCTCACTGGAGGTGAAACCAGGTGTAGATGCAACTTGGGCTACAGTGAACAATCCTGACAGAATGTTTAAGTTTTTGGAATCTGCGGTTACTCACTTTTAGAATAACATTGTAGAATTAAATCTGATTCTCCAACTTTTATGGAAGAATGACACCAGCGTATGAGCTCCAGAATGTCTGCAAGTGCAGGAAGTGTCAGATCATCTTGTTCTTCAGACTATAAACAAAAATCACTATGTCTGAGAGTAACTTAAAAATAGAAAAGGGCTCTACATAATTGTAGGCTTTTACAACTGACAAAATATTCTTCATTTTAATTAGCCTCTCTCCTACACTGTCGCCTGAAAATATTCTATCTGAGACCTTAGTCATCTGCCTAAAAAGAAGCAAAATATTAAACCTACAATTTCACATTATGGAGGTAACCTTCTACAAAAACATATTGAACCAGTGCATAACATTGCAAAATATTTTGCTGGCAAGGAGTACCTACTTGTCCACAGTATTTTCATGTGGAATAACCTGAAATTTGAGGTAAAAAAATGTTCTCAGATAAATATCCAATGATGGAACAGAATATAAATCTGGTCTGTAAACTGATCAAGGTCTTTGCTGTATCACCAGTTAAAACACAAGTCTTAATTAAGGTACACTGCTCACTACTGTATTATTCAGAATGCAGCATAAGACGGGCAGGACACAGTTTATGGTTCTTTCAGGAGTTCATGAGAAGGTGTAATAACCAGACACTATAGCATAGATTAAATATTTGTCTTATAGATTTTATTTGCATACTCTGGGGTTTTTTTTAGTTCATTGTCTAAAGGAAAAGAAAATCAGAAAAAGTAAATAGTGTGGGGAAACAATCTTTCAATTTTATATTGCTTCTGTACTGCACATCACAGCTACAATTACACATTAAGTATTCTGATTAATCTAGTCTATGTGTGTCAATCAGAAAGGCTTTCACCATTTCCTTTGGGAAAATTCTCCATAGACTTGTAGATTTTGCTGTCACAGAGGTTATCCAGAGAGTTAACTTTTGTCCTTCCTTAACTCCATGCAGTTACTCATGTTTCTGCTCTCCTTCAGTCTCCTTAAGTGAATCCTGCCCTTTATTGAGAAATCCTTTAGAAATTTGCAGAGAGCTAAGCATCTGCTCCTTCCTCCTGCCAGTGAGGATTTTCTGCTGCCAGTGATGCTTCTGAAAGCAGCCTTTTCAAAAATAAATTTGCAATAGGTTGGAGATTAAATTGCATGCTGTTGTACCAGCACACCTGTGACCCTCAGCTAGTCTTACATCCTGTTGTGCCAGATGCTGTATGGGTGTGATGGCGGGCATGAAACCAGAGCCAGGGACTTTTCACAATCAGAGGAACTTCTCAGCTCATACTTTACCAACGTGACTTGTCACACCTAGATCTTTATTCCTTGGATCATTACCCCCTTCATGAAGTGAAGGAGACCACAGCAGACAAATTATAACTTTCAATTTGGATCAGTGCTGAGGGAAGCTTCATCACTCCTGAGAGAAACCGGAAAGGAAGGACAAGTGAGGGAACCCAGGGCTCTTGGGCACTCTGGTAAACTCTGGGGTTGAAGTTGTCACCTTGTGTGGTTTGGTTGGGTTTATTGTTTTGGTTTGGGTTGGGTTTCTTTGTTAATAGGAATTGGAATCTTTGCTGATAAAGCTTGATTCTCAGTGAAAAATGATAGACAAAATGTCCTCCCATGCTGAATTCCCCCGCCTATGCACAGAGTGGCTCCCAGCCCAGAGCGTGCAAACTGCTGTTAGTTATTGAAAAGGTGTGACTACTGCCATGGACAATGGGTGGAAGGGTGGAAGGGTATGATCCCAGGTTCCAAAGCCTGTGTTGCAGCTTTGTGCCAGCCTCAGTGGCAGAGAGATGAAAGAAACTGCTCCATTGAGCCCCTCTGGGGCAATGGGGAGCACAGTGTTACGCTCCCAAAATGAACCTGTGGCAGCTGGTGAACTCAAGAGCACCACAGGCACCCAGCTAGTGGGTCACACCACCTTGGGAGGCTGTCTCTGCACTTCTCCTTCTCTTGTATCTTCTCCATTCTCTTGCCTTATTCAATCCAGTCCTGCTTTTTCATGTAAGGAACAGGTGGCTGTTTGCTTCTTTCCTTGTCTTGGTCTCACATCAAGGCACACAGGGGTTTGCTACTCCTGATGCAAATGCCCAATTTTATTTGTTATTCCCTTTCCTGCAGTTGTTCAGCCCTTGTGTAACACACCATCTTCCAGGACTTGCTCTAACCAGCAGTGCTGAGAGATTTCAAGACAACAAAAAGCCTTTGAGAGGTCTGAGATCACAGTCAAATGAGAAAGGGTGAGCTCTGCTCTCCAAGCCTCCACCCCTTGAAACTCTCACACCTAGAACCATCTAGTTACAAATGCACAGGAAAAGTGCCTGACCACAGTCCTTATGTGACTAGTTAACTTTTTTTTTCATTATAAATTATTATTCCTCATAGGATCCATTATGATTTAATTAGCAAATATGTTTTGGGATTTTTTCCCCTGTTAAATACCATGTCCCGCTATGTAAATTACAAAGAAAATTTGACTTCAATCACACAATATAGAGCTGTTAAAAATTGCTTTGCAAATTTTGTGAGAGAAAAAGTCTTGAGGGGGGAGGGAATACTATGACAGTAAATCAGAAATTTATGTTGAAAACCAGCACAGAAATCAAAGAAACAACCTGTGTTCTTTTTGTGACACATTTTTGTGTATAATTTTTAAGACATAGTCTTGAAATCTGGTAGCAGCATTAGTATCTTTTGGTGGTTTGGGTTGGGTTCTTTTCTTCCAGCTTTCTTTTTCTTGTTCTAATTATCCAAAACAGAACCAGGAAAACTTTTCATAATTTCCTCTTAAACAGACTAATAGAAGGGTTTACCTCAGTGCAAATTGCCTACTTGCACCATTTTAATCTGACACACTGTTCAAAATATTTTTTAAAGCCAGCTGAGGGAATGGAATAGCTACATTTCGTTGCAGCACTGAGTCAGTGGAAAGAGACACAGTGACTCCAGGGGAAACAACTTACATGTTTCATTGCCTTTTGAACAGGTATTACCTATCTTGTGGAGATTACAAACTTGATAGCCCACATTAACCAGGTACAGAACTCTTTTTAGAAGCATGCTGATCATTTTTCAGTGTGAGGCTCTTTCCTCTTAGCTTTACAGTCACTTATTATCTCTCATGATTGAACAGAACACCTCTGAACTTATAACACCTGAAAGATGACAGTAATATGTCTTCTGCAAATTATATACTTTGGATGTCTGTACACTTCCTGCTTTAAAAGGAAATGTTCACAAAGACAACAAATCATGGGAATTTTCTGGTTTAAATGAAATACTCCAGTAAATGAAATACTCCAGGATTCCAAGGAAAGTGCTGAGGTGAATCCATGGCTTCCCTAGAGCACTGCAGTGATGAATAAAAACATACTGTAAAGCTTGATATATAATCCAAACTCCCTGCCTTCACTCCATGGAAGGTTACATTTCTACTCCCAGTCCAAGAGATGTGAATAATTTTATTATCTGTGCATATGCAAAATCCCACTGGGAGTCAATGCAAACATAAATTTCCCCATGTGTTTTCCACAACACGAAGCTCTGCTCAGATCCATGTGCAGCCAAAAAAATTTTTGGTAAAGAGGTAAAAATTTTAAATCAAAACTAGAAATTAATCCATCTGTTTCATATTTCCAATCTACCAAGTGGCAACAGTCCTTATTCACAAGGAGAGGAGCTTTCCAGTGGCCTTATACTCTGTGTCATGGACAAGATCTTGTTCTCCACTGTATTTTTCACTGAAAACTGTAAAAGATGCTGGGGAAAAAAATTATAAATGTGCTATTATGAACAGCTAAAAATACTTCGATAATTAAAGGTAGATGTATTCATATTGACACATTTTTAGTGTGAGAAGTATGCTTTGCCTAGTATTTCTTTTCAGATAAAAGGAATCCTAGTTTGACCCTCAGTTCAACATTCCCATGCTTTCATTGCTTACAGCAGGCCTTTGAAATTCAGCAAGAACACCCTGAGGATGAATACCTGTAGTGTCTGATGAAATTCCATTTGTCTATGTCCCAGGTACATGTGTGGTGTCATTCCCATCTGTCAGCGAAGCCATGGCAGCATGCCAAAATAGCAACTGAACAGGAATGCTTGGACACGCAAGAAAATAACCAGAAACACCTGCTACATCAGGAGCTCTGTGCAGGAAACTTCCCTTGGTAAAGAGCAGGGAGGGAAATCTAAACCACCTTCCCTTCCTTGCAGAGTCTCCCTCAGATGTGTTGCATGGCCTCAGGGTCTCATTCTCAGCTCTGAAGGAACCATGTGAACAAAGAGCTTTCCCACCTTCTCCATATAAGCAGAAACCCAAAGCAGGATTTTTCAAATATTTCACAAAGCCAGTACAGGGCCCAAATATATCTCCCCTTGCTAAGATATTCCTCCAGACAGCTGCAGTATTTATTCAGAGTTCAAGCTATCTGTGGATGCTCAGAGCTTGATAATACTGATAACATTTGATAATAACATTGCCACATATGCTAACAACAGAATTTTTGCCAGCCCATGTGAGAGACCTAGGAGATGTATCTAACAACATTAAAATAAAACTATGGCACTTGTTGAAAAGTCAAAAATCTGTCAGCTAAAAAAGGACAAAATTAAGATCATCTGATATTTTACTTCAGTCCTCTTGTAGCTCTAGCTGAGACAATCCTTCATGACATGGCATGGTGAATTCAGGAGTCTTCAGGAGTCTCTGTTCTTCTACTGCACAGGTGAGACAGTGCAAAGGACATCTGAGATTGGGATGACCATAGATGGTTACCAAATGTTTTCCTGGCACATTTCTTCCAGAAGGCTGGAAGGATTCTCCAGGAGGAAATGGTCACTTTTTTGGTTCTCTAGATACTGCCATACAGAAGAGCTCAGTGTCTGGAGATCTACGAGCAGGCATGTGGGAAGCTGGTCTGGCAAGGGCTTCACAAGGACCTCTTGTTGAAAAAAGCTCAGTAAAAGTTGTTATTGTTGAGCACTTTAGGATAAAATAACACATTCCCATAGTAAATGGCTGCAGAAGGAAGAAAATCTTAAAGAGGGTTGGGGGGTATGTTGAATTTTGCAGTTCATTTAAACAATTTTCTTCCTGCAGATACATTTGGAGTTGATTAAGGTATAGAGAGATATTTGGCACCCTGACTGCAGAGAATTTCCCTTCAAGCAAAATAACAGTTCTTCTACTTCTTTTCATTCACTGAGTTCCACCAGATATAAGAGAACAAAGTGTATCTGGAGCCTGAAAAGGGCCCCTATGTCCTAAAACAGTGTAAAAGCCCTCTTGATTAGCACACATCATTAAACATTTCATACAGAAAGGCACCATCTGCTCTTGAAAACTCTGGGACCTCAGCACAGAAGGTATTGATTGCCCTCAGCAAAGAGGGGGAGCATTTTTGACTGAACCTGCTAGACTTGAAAGTGGGATTATTTTGCCAAAATTTGGGTTTTTCTTTGTTGTACGGATCACTTCTCCCCTGATCTTGCTGGATATCAAGAGCAGTCTCCAGTTCCTTCCCACTTGTTGCTGGGTTCCTGAGGATGGGAACTCATGGACTAGTTGGACAGTAATATTTGAAATTCATCAATTATGTGTATCCATTTTCCCCCCTGTAATTTCACAGCATCAGGCAGCTGCACCCTTACACCAAAGCAAACACTGGGCTTAATTCTGGCACTGGTTTCCCATTCACAGCTCCTGATTGCTACCCCAAGAGCAAGAAGGGCAGGGCCAATGTCACCGGCGGGGTCTCCAGTGCCCCAGCTCTGTCCCACATCACTCTGGCCATGTCAGCAGGTAGAATATGCTGCAACCTTCAGGATCACACAGCTCATAAACTGTGAGCTCAGAACAGCCTGAGAGCTCCTCAGAACTGACTGTCAGACCAAAGAGCTGCAGCTGAGGGACGTGGCTACTGCCATCATTTTGTGCTGAATGAGTAAATGTCTGGTTTTTCAGAAAACTGATCACACAAAACAAATTTCATTACACAGAAGAAAACACATTCATGAAGATTTTTTATTTCCTTAATGGCCAAGAAACCAATTATAATTAGGGATAAACCATAGTTCATGAAGATGTGAATTGATTTCTTTGGAATATTTGTATCATATTTAAATATCTGTAAGCTTATATCAGATCCATAGTATATACTGGTAGTGCACATTACAGAATTTTGGGAGTTTGCCCTGTACTTTTGTAAAAAATAGTGTCATATTTTTAGGAAATTCCCCCCAAAAAAGAAAACTCCTAATAAGGTTCACACTATTATGTTTAATGGTGTAAATTACTGGAATAATACAGATTTCAAAAATAAAATCAGTATTTGAAACTTTTAAATCTTTTATTTAAACAAAACAAGATAGTCTTAGTGGAAAATTTCTAAATTTATGAAAATAATTTTTCTATATTTTGTACAATCATGCTAGAATTATTCATTTTCACAACAAACTAAATATTTTATCAAAGATGTGATACTATTTGAAAACTAAGAGATATCATGTCTAATGCCATGAAAATTACCTTCTCTGAAAATGACCATCTTATCACAATTGATAAAATTATCAACTAGGAGTTGCATATCTGGCAATGCCATCTAATCCACAGTCTTTTCCTATTTTCCAAATGTGATAATTTAAAGTTTTTTCATGGTTATCAGCCTAATTGTCCCTGTGTTTTGCTCTCTTCTTTAATGCAAGACCAAAAAATAGATAAAGCTTCTCAGCAGCTCTTTTGTTCTACCCTTCATCTGCCCAATTACTTGTTACAAACTCTGGGACTTATCTGAAATGCAGAGAATGTTTTTTCCTACATCATTAGTGTGAAACTGGTTTATATCCCTCAGAAATGCTTCGTTTTTATTGCTTTTTAAAAATCATTGTAGACTGAATTATTTCCATTTGTAATTCTGGAAGTACTTACTGACGACCAAATTACTGACATCCCTTTCTTCTGCTGAGTTCTTTTGCCTGCCTAACATCTGATAGCAATGATTCCAGCACTGCTAGGCATTATTCATAACAGTTCTTTATAAAATTGTGGGGCCATGTTTCACAATGTAATATTCATTTTTCTGATGTGTCTTTACTTACTAAAGTATATTAACACATTTGAAAAACAAAAAGTTCATTAACTTTCCTGTAAAAAAAAGTTTCTTCAAGACATTTGGTATGTTGCTGTAGTGCATAGTCATTTCTCATCATTCCTAGTAAAGAGAGAATTAGCATTCCTTCAATCACTTATCTTTATAGGAATTAAAATTCTTTCCAGGATATTTAGTTCTTAGGGCATTTTATCACAGCACGTTTATGTTATAAACATGTGCTTTCTTGTTAGGAATGACATTAATTTTCCAGTGAGTTATCAAAGCAAATTACTTCTAAATTTATAGCAGTCTGACATATATTTACAGAATTAGAGCATAAATCTTCCTTGCTATCTTCAAAAACATAGGATGATACGTGCCTTTGCCCAGTCACAGTATGTAACCAGATGTGCTTGTTTTTTTAAGAAAAAAATTTATTCTCTCCTTATCTAAATCATACGTGTCTGTGATTTGATGAATATGTTCCTTCAATTGCTTCATCACCTTCCCAACAAAGTTATTTTCTAACAGGGAAGACAAGGCACTGACAATATTGAACTGTCACTCCCCAAATTTTTACTGCATACATGAAGTGACCTTGAATTAGTGTCTAAAGCAGCACTGCTGCTTCCTCAGAAGTACAGAACTAAGGAAGTTAGTCTGCCATGAGGATAAAGGGGATTCTACAGGGCAAGTCTAGTGCAGGAATAACACTCTTTATTATTTTAGTATCAAGATGTCTGTCTCTTGATTTCCCATTTCTCTCACGAGGTTGATTTGGTATTTGCTGATGATTCATTATTAGTTTTCTCTTGCTCAAAGCAAGGAAAGCTCTCTCCCTCCAGGACAGAACAGAATTCAAGCAAAACACTTCTCCAGCACTTCTGAGTCTCAGTTGCTCTTTTTTCTGCAGTGCATCTCTGGCACCATGCTCACAATCATGCCTCTGCTCTATTACTAATTTTAGCCTTTGGATACTTCAGCTGTGAGCCATAGCCTCTTTTTAACCACAAATTACTTTCTGGGTTCCTATGGGCCTGTTCATGTTCATGTTTTTCTCTTCTGACTCTCCTTTCTCCCAAAGGGGAGTGAACCTCTACTATCCTTTCATGCAATGGCCTTTCTTACTTGATAATTGTTTTCTTATTTTCCTACCTCCATTTCAGCCTATTTTCTCTCCTCAGTAATGTAAGTACTGACTTTTTTCCTTAAGAACATTTTTTCTAAAAATACCCTCCAGTGGATAGAGGGACTAGAGTTGACTAGAGTTTTGACTGAAAATTTTCCCTATTAAAATTGAATTGGTAAACTCAGTAAAAAATTAGAGAGACAGAGAGAGAAAAGAGAGAGGTTACAGAAAGCAAAATACGAGACATGTTATTTAACATTTTCAGGGGAAAATTTCTTATGCTTACCTTAGAAATGTCTTTAGGAGAAGATTTATGCTTGATATGAAGTCAAAGAAGAGTAAAGAGTTATTTCTCATGCTGTAATGGTCATCTCCAATATTGATATTAAATGCCAATATTGATGATCAACTGGCCATCTCATACAGAAACCTAATCCATAAACTCTTTTAGATGAGCTTCTATTTTCTTTTGCTTTTTTTTCCCATGAAAATAGTGCATCTCTGATTAGTGCTATAATAATACCTCTTATTGTGATTATATGAAAGCAAGGTTTATAAATAAATTATTCTAAATCCCTAACTCCAGCAATTGTAGATATAATGTTTTGAAAAATGGAAGCAAGTCAAATATTTGACAAGGAGTTAATCAACTGGAATCTCTATGGGAAGATTTACTGTTCTATTATATGGAAGTACAGCCACACAAGCACCCATAAACAGGTGTGAGTAGGTGTTTATACACCATCTGAATATCTAGAATATTTAAATTCCAAAAAAAATAGAAGCCTCTTGATCTGTCATCTCAGTAATCTCAGAGCTTAATGAGTGAAGCATGAGATGCAATGCAGAAAGTAATTACTCAGAAGAGGAAATCAAGTATCATTTCCCTTCCTGATGTAACCAGAGATAAACTAGCAAATGTCACAAAACTTTACTAATGTATTAGGATAATTTGCTGCTCTTGAAGCATCATTATACTAGCAAGTCAAGGGGCATTCTAACATTAAAATACATAATTTAATATAAAAGCTAAACTTTGCAGAGACTCAGCTTCCAACCAATTGTGGCAGTGTTAGTTAGCTTTATGGTTGGACTTGATGGTCTTAAGGGTGTTTTTCAGTCAAAATGATTCAGTGATTCTACTAGAGGTAAATAACTAAAATGGCATATCTGACACGTTTAGGGAAGACTTGAGTGGTGAGCTAGCCAGCAATTTTTCATTAAAGTTATTTTCATTAAAACAGAAAATATCTGTTCCATGAAATTGAGATTTTCTAGGGGCTGTCTTCATTTTTCTCTTCTGTAACTGATGAGAGCTGCAGCTACCCATGCCACAAACCCCTGCATTTCATTTGAGGAAAGCTGCAAAGATAACAGAACTCCCTGAATGGGCATCAGCAGAGAGGAGCAGAAGGGCAAAACATTTTGCATTTAGCTGCTGGTAACCCCAGCTGAAGACTAATATTTTCACTTTTGGAAAGGAAGAGGAAAGTGAGCAGTACTTTCTGGGGAGGTAGACAGCTACCAGGCCAAAACTCTCTGCAAAAACTTTTTCTTTTTTCTTTTGTTTTTTTTTATTTTTTTTTTTAAATCTCCTTCTGTTGAAGTAAATAAAAAAAAATTATATGTGATGATGTGATGTTGGAAGCTGGAAGAGGGAGGGAGGGAGGTCTGTTCATCATACTTTTTACCCCAGTTCTGGAGGCCAGTATATTCCACACTGTTTTGTTAAGCCAAGTGGATTTCTATTTTCCAAATATCTGGCTATTTGGTCAGATTTCCAACCATGTGCCAAACATACCTCATATATTTACATGGGGTTTCACTAGAGAAAGATTTGCATGGCTCACAAAAAACCAGCCCCTTCCAGAAATCATGTCCCACCCAGTCAGAGTGCTGCTCTCCATCCTCCCTGCTCAGCCCACTCTGCTCATTCCTACCTCCACGAGGACCTGATCCTGCTCTTCTCACTCTCCCATGCTCCTGTGGCCCAGCCCCCCCATTCATTCATTCTGCTGATCTTTCATAGGCATTTACTTGTGTTTCCCAGATATCAGTGCTCTTTACTGATAGGGAAAGGGTTACTCACTTCTTCCCTTTTGATTTTTAAGGGAATATCAGTAGTTAGATGGAAACCAGAAATGAGAATGTGGTTTATATGACTTTTATAACAGACTTTTCTTTATATACCAGTACCATTTTAGTGTTTCATATAGTGTTAAATTTTATTCTACTGAAAATTGTGATGCATTTTTTTAAAAATATTTGTTTTATTTTATTTTATCAATATGTATATGAACTTAATGTATATGAACTTTTTGTCTGATCATTAGCTGTCAGAATTTTTCTTTTGATAAATATAGTTTATTTTTTAAATAATATTTTTTAAAAGAATTAACAATGAAGGGAACACTTAGGGAAACTTATACAACTGTTTGGGCAAAATAAATAAGGGGGCTTGCTATGATTTTCCACAAATAACATTTTGTGTAGTATCCACTGGAACATGAGCTGAAAAGATGCCTTTCCTCAAAGCAGCTGCTGTTCTTTCCTCTCAGTGCAGGAAGAAAAGATCACCAGCTGCCAGAATCAAGCTACTACACAGTAGCAAGTAAATGCTTCAGCACAAAGATGTTATTTATTTAGTTTATCACCAGACATGTAGAAGAAAAGAAGATTGTCAGGAGTAGTTAGCATTTTGGATTCACCAAGGAGGAAGCATGCTTGACCAATGTGAGAGCCTTCCATGATGACTTGGCAGGATGGGTCAGTGAGGGGAGAGCAGTGGATGTTGTCTGCCTTGACTTCAGCAAGGCTTTTGTCTCACACAACATCTTTTCAGGCTTAGGAAGCGTGGGTTAGCTGGACAGACAGTGAAGTAGATCAAGAACTGCCTGAATGACAGAGCTCAGAGGACTGAGATCAGTGGAACAGAATCCAGTTGGAGGCCTGCAGTCTGTGGCATTCCCTGGGGATCAATACTGGGTCCACTTTTACTCACCTTGTTTGGCAATGACCTGGATGAAGAAGGGATAGAAAGAACCCTCAGCAGGCTTGATGATGATGTGAGCCTGGGGAGAGTGGCTGATCCTTCTGAATGCTATGCTGCCATCCAGTAGGACCTTGGTAGGCTGGAGAACTGGGCAGAGACAAAATGAGGTTCAACAAGGACAAGTGCACCTGGGGAGGGATAACCCCAAGGAGCAGCTGGGGGCTGACCTGCTGGGGAGCAGCTCTGCTGAGAATGACCTGGCAGCCTTGGTGGGTGACAAACTCTCTGTGAGCCAGCAGCGTGCCCTTGCCACAGGAGGGCTAGTGATGTCCTGGGGAGCATTGGGAAGAGAGTGGCCAGCAGGCCAGGGAAGGAGATCCCACCCCTGTACTCAGCCCCAGTGAGGCCACAGCTGGAGGGCTGTGTCCCATTCTGGGCTCCTGAGTACAAGACAAGGAGCTACTGGAGAGGGCCAGCAAAGGCCACAAAGATCATGGAGGAGTCTGTACACTGTGTACAGACTACATTTTTCTGTAGAAAACTGAGAGGGAATCTCTTTAATGCATACAATATCTCAAAGGCAGGCACCAAGACAATGGTGCCAGACTCTTTTCAGTGCTGCCCAGTCACAGGACAAGGAGCAATGGTCATAAACTAAAACATAAGAAGTTTTGCCTCAATACAAAGAAGAACTTCTTTACATTGAGGATGGCAGAGCACTGGAAAAGGCTGACCAGGGATGTCATGAAGTCTCCCTCTCTGGAGACATTCCAAACCCACCTGGATATGTTCCTGTGTGACCTGCTCCAGGTGACCCTGCCTTGGCAGGGGCTTGGACTGGGTGACCTGCAGAGGTCCTCTCCAATCCTAACAATTCTGTGATTCTTTATAGGTATTAGCACAAGCTTACTGTGATGACAGAGAAACAACTATTAGAATTTCAGAGTGAAATGGTATTTCTACAATTGGTGGACCAGATATCAAAGTGCTTGACATTAAATGATTTTCCCCAAAGCTGAAACAAACACAAGGTCAGTTATGTTGATTCAATGGATGGGTGACAACATATTAGTGTACCACAACTCAACTCTGGCTGTGAGCCATGGTCTTCCACTTATAGACACTGTGTTTCTACCTGTCCCACTCATTGTAGTGCTAACTCTCCAGTGATGCTACTAATATTTGCTATTAATATATGCTATTAATATTTTCACTATGTAAACCTGCCACCCAAATAGTACTCATTATACTGGGACAAACCATTCAGTGTACTGGTGGAGAACATCAGTAGCTGTCACATTTTGTAAGCTTCAAATTCATTATTAAGAGGGGGATTATTAGTTTATTCTATATGTATAAAATCACTAATTCAGAAAAACTAGTTATGTGCATTAGTAATGCACATAATGTGCATTAGGAAAACCAGTAATGTGCACTACTGTGTGTTTACCACCATGGGCCCCAACACATACAGATAGCTGCATCAATGTGCAAAAATAAACATTATGTCTTGAATTTTTTATGGAAATACAAAATTTTTATTCCATGTGTTTTATGTCATAATACCATCCTCAGAGAATCTGTTTCTTACAGATTTTAGTCATTCAGTTGCTTATAAAGCCTCATCAAAGGCTGTAAACTAATGAGTACACTCTTAAATAAGGCAAAACCAAACAAACATTGGCTTTTGCAGGGGGTGTGAATATATTCAGAAAATAATTATGCTTGACACTGCCAGAGTTTGACCTCCTGGAGTCCCCAAAGCAATCATGTACATGACAGAACAAGGGAATTCTGACATAATCTCATGAATATAACAGTTTAATAAATGATAACTTGTACAGTGAGCCAGAGCACATGGGATTTAGCTGCCTTTGGTTATATATTTAGAGCAACTCAGGTTAAAAAAATACAGCTCAGCTATGAAAACACTCTTTGTGTCTTATTCCTGTGAATCAAAAAAAAAAGTCTGAATTTTCTCAGAACTAAAGGACGAGCACGCTACCAGGTAGGTTCACCTATCCTGAGCAAAGTACTTCCTAACCCATCTCATCTGATACTACTGTTATCATATTAACTGCCACAGTCACATTCCAAGAAAAAGACAACTTCAAGCATGGATCTGTATTTAAAACATCTTGTGCATTAACCCAGCAAGTAAAAAAGAAATACCAAAACAACGTTTGTAAAGTTATTATGTCCTGTATTTGCAATGTTAAGGCAGTCTATAATTAGACCACACAGGGACCAGTGACCAATGCACATGAAGCTACTGTGAATTAGCTGAAGGGTTGTCATTATTTTTGCTCATAGATGTGAATACCAGGCATTCTGGTGCTGCTCCTCAGAGTGCAAATATTGGCACACCCTGCTCAAATACAACCACAGAAAGAAAACACAAAAGAAAGAAAAAAACCTCCAAGTGCAGATGCCATATCTTCTCTTAAAGTATTTACAATTAATATGTTCACACCCAGCATGACCATAATTACAACATACAAAAATTCCATGCCTCCTCTGCAGCAACACATTTATGTGTATGACCACTCACAAAAATGCACTCATTTTTTACTTGCTCTTACATTGACTTTACTGCCCTCTCCCTTGACTTTCACGTTTTCTCTGTCTACAAGATCTTTTTGGTATCTTGGAGCAATGGCTGGACATGGCAGGAAACATTTGATAGTTCTTATTATTATTCACTAAGACCTGAAAGAATGTCTTTAACTCTTGCTTTTCTCTTCAAACCAAACAGCACCTGCAGCACTAAACACTCAGCCACTGGACTGTCAGCTTCTTCTTGGTAAAAAAAAACAAACAAACAAACAAAAAAAAACCCACTGGAGTAAATATTATGTATTTGCAAAGAATATGGATGTTTTAACTGATGAAGTGGAAGGATGGGACAGCTGGCTTGCAAATATAGTGCAAAATATGTAAACACAAGATCAAAGAAATATACATTGTCCTAACAAAATCAAGATAACTCCTGTGGATTGCTACGTATGTCTGTATCTGAACACACACTATTATTTTTTACACAGATATATAAAATCTATCAGTTCTCATATGTTTTAGAGTTTGGTGAAATGCAGCTCAGTGCCAGGAGCTAGTTGTAGGATCAATGCACCTTTGAAGTAGTGCCTAGGTTTGTGTTGACCTTGATAAGAGGATAAATTTCACCCTGTGTCATTAGTGCTGCCCACAAACATAAAAGGGGTATGTTTGCCTTGCCTTAACATCTTTGATATTTACCCACTGCTTTGCTTGAGATATCAGGTATAAAGATGACCCTATCTTTCCTGACTATGCTGAAAAGGAGAGATATTTGTATTTAAAATAAGGTTCAAACCTAGGCCGGAAAGATAGTGCCAGCTCTTGTTGAACTTTTCCCTAGCACAGTGCAAGAAGCCAGTAGAGGTGAGCTGATGCAACTTTGCTGTAATACAAGACTTCAAAACCAGACATGATTTATCAACCCAGAGGCCAAAACTTAGTCCAAGAGAGAAGGTTATGATACCAGCGAGATCAGACATTAGCCAGTGACCGTGATACCCCACCAAGAGGAGAGGGGAAAGCTCAAAGCCAGCAGTTTTCCAATCATTTGAGGGCAGGAGGCACAGTGGGTGAAGGCTAGCCCTGTCCATGGGTGCAAACCTCACTGTCCTGCCCTGGTAAGCCCACTGAAGCAGGTGGCTGAATTTGGCTATGACCACTTTGGGCTAACCCTGCTTCCCCTGACACTCACATCAATCCCTGACATGTGGAGGAAGGGGACTGAGCTTAGGGGTGGGCTGCAAAAAGAAACACACTTTAGATACAAGCTCTTCTGCTATCCAAAGGATACTTGGAAGTACTACCAGGCATCTCCACTGCTGTCCAAAACAGGTAGGTCCCATCCCTTAATCTCAGCCCTGCCACTTCTCCTCCCTACACCTGCTCATAAGCCAGAGGACTTGGGAAGGCTGCCTGGCTGGCTGATGGGCTGCAGGCAGTGCCAGCTGCCAGCAGGAGTGACTGAGGCCAGCTCTGCTTGTCAATAAAACAGCCCTTGACCCATCCTTTCAGCCTGGTGTGCGTGGGGCTTTTGCATGTGACTGAGAGACACATAGACAGAGAGACTGAAAAATTAAGCTGATTTGGGGAAATTGGTTCACATTATGTTTGTGATCCTTAAGAAGGTGAATAAAGGCTAAGGTTCAAATTCCCAGTGTCTCACATACAAACACAGACTGTGACCTTCTTAAATGTGGAGTCTTTTTTCACAGAAAATTAAATACAGGAATATGAAGGTACAACTATACATACTTCATAATGTGGTTCCTTAAAAATAGTTGCTGGTAAAACAAAATTTCTGCTACAAACAAAGTGTCATATTTGTAGTCAGTTCTCTGTTAATTTATCAGTCCTCAACTTCAAAAAATAGGGGCTATGTAGGGCCTATGTCCCCAGGAGTTCCTCTGGCAAAGGGATTCCTCAGAATCTGGAAGAGTGCCCAATTACAATTTAAAGAAATTTACAGCAAGGATGACTGACTGCAGACAGAAGTCTCTAACAGCATCAGAAAAACAGAAAGGAAGGCTGTAAGAGGGTGATTGTGTGTGTCAGAGCACTTTGTTTTCTCATATGAGTGAAGTGAGGACAATTTTCCTTGTTAAGTTTTGCAGTGAGTGGAACCAAGGTCCTATTTGATTTTTTTTCTTTCTTCTTTTCTTCTCTCTCTCTTTTACTGTGTGCAGACTCTCTACTAACATAAAAAACTTACATTGTTTATTATGGACTCTTTTTAGACTTACATGGGGTAACAAAAAGGGGCCCTTAACTTAAAATTCTGCTTTGAGCAGAATGGGGAGAAAATACAACATTGCTTTTAGTTCTGGGCTTGGGCAGGGAAGCTGTAGATGTCTTCTTCCCTTGGGAACTAAAAGGAGCTGCCAGAGAGCTCTTGTTGCACTGGAAATTCCAGAATTATCAGAGAATTATTTAGGTCAGAAAGGACCTCTAATAACACTGAGTCCCAGCCATTAACCCAGCACTAAGTCTGCCACTAAACACTGTCCCTAAGTGCCACATCTACATGTCTTTTAAATATCCCCAGGGATGAGATTCCAGCACTTCCCTGTTCCAACACTTGATCACTATTTCAGTGGAGAAATTCTTGCTAATATCTGATCTAAACCTCCACTGGTGCCACTCGAGGTCATTTTCTCTCATCCCATCATGTATTACTTGCATGCAAAATTCAACTCCACCTGGCTAGAGCCTCCTTTCAGGTGGTTGTAGAGATGAGGGTGGGTGCTGCACTAAGGTCACCCCTGAGCCTCCTTCCCTCCAGGCTGACCACCCCCAGCTCCCTCAGCTGCCCCTTATCAAACTTCTGCTCCAGACCCTTCACCAGCTCCATTGCCCTTCTCTGGACACACTCCAGCACCCCAATGTCTGTCTTGTAGTGAGGAGACAGAACTGAACACAGGGTTTGAGGTGTGGCCTTACCAGTGCCAAGTACAAAGGGATAATAATTGCCCTGGTCCTGCTGGCCACACCATTTTTCACCAAAGAAACCATGCACCTCTCCAAGGGCATCAGTTAGTTTCTCCAGGAGAATGCTTTGGGAGACAGCTTTAAAGGCTTTAATAAAGTGCAGGTAAACCTTCTTCCAAGGGTCAATTTGTCATAGAAATATGACATATTTCCTTCCATACCTAAAGGGGGTTTGCTAGGAAACTGGGGAGGGACTTGTGGGGTCTAGGAGGGTCATGTAGTGATAGGACAAGGAGAAATGGCCTCAAAATGAAGGAAAGTAGGTTTAGATCCAATATTAGGAAGAAATTCTTTACTGTAAGAGTGGTGAGGCACTGGACTGGTTTGTCCTGAGAGGGCGTGGACTCCCCATCCCTGGATGTGTTCACTGCCAGGCTGGATGGGGCTCTGAGCACCTGGTCTAGTGGAAAGTATTCTTGCTCATGGAAGGGGAGTTGGAACTAGATGATTTCTAAGATCCCTTCCAACCCAAACTATTCAGTGATTTTACAACATCAGAGATCAGGATCAGAAGATCAGATCAAGAGATAAAAACATTTTCACAAGCTGAGGACTTTTCCTAGCTCTCTTTTTAGTTTCGGGGAGTTGTCCATAGAAAGAGGTTGTACCATTGTGCCTGGAACAGGGATTGTTTGCTCATGCAATCCCATCCCATGGCCATCATAAGTATTCCAATCCTGTATTGAACTGGTGCAGGAAATTGGCCAAATGATTCAGAAACATCTAAGATTTATCACAATCAAGGCCATTTGCTCTTTTTTATTGGAAATATCTCCTGCCTGACTCACCTTCAAGTGTGGCTGAACCTTACTGTTTTACCCTTGCAGCTTCCAATCTGACCTTCTGCCTCAGCGGTGTGGCTGTGAGTCAGTGCCCTGCCCAGACATGCACTGGGAGCCCCTGGTTACCAGGCTGGGAGAAAACAGGGCAGTCCAGGGCATGGTGTACAGCCAGGAACCCTTACCACCCTAAACTGCACGGCCTCACCCATGAAGGGAATGGTCTTTGGCCTGTGCTATCCTGTGAAAGGCTTCTGGGTGTTATCCTCAGCAGTGTAAGTATGCCAAAACTCTGGCATGTGACTTCAGCAGTTACAGAAAAAGTTCATTTTCACCTAGATAGATCCCATAAATCCTCACAAAAGCATGTGAAAAATCACTCAGTTAAAAAATTTATCTGATTTAGGATAGCTCCCATGATTTCTCAAACAGTAAGGGAGAAATTATGTAGAGCAGTTAATAAGCTGACCAAGTAGATAAATGAATAAATAGATATGTTCACACACTTCTCAAGTAATAATAATGTAACAAAGCACAATACTCATTAGAAATATCTGATCTATCTGCAGGTCAAAGAAAAACAGCTCTTCTCTTCAGGCTGAGTAATAACATTATTAGAACTTATCAACATCTTAAAAATTAATCATAGAAACATGACACATTATTTCTGAAAAAGAATGCTACATTTTATGTAAAGAATTCTGCAGCATTATCTCTTTCCTCTTACATTCTCAATTATTTGCTCCCTAATTCTACCCTCCACCAAGCTCAAGAACCTGACAGGATTCTACATGTGATTAAAGCAATGATAACTTGAATTGCTCTGCATATCTTCATTAGCATCAGATCAAAATAATTTCAGATCGGTGTCAATTCCCAAGCAACATCGTCATGATGATCTCACTGCCTTGCAGGAGAATCTGAAGTGGTTGCAGCCAGGTCCAGCCCTCAGTGGAGTGGTGTCATTTGCTTCCTCTAGCTCACCTGCCCACCTTTCACCCTGTATTACCCAGGCTTCTTCATCTCGTTTAGGGCAATAAGCCCCTTGAATCATAAATGACAGAAATAGGCCATGGGTTATTCTTATGTTGGAAAATGGGTTATTCTCATAAAAGTGAATCCAAATATTTCTGACACACTTTGGATACACACTAGCTAAGGCACCAAACATACTGTTTTCATGATATTGGCAAAATACATAATTAGAATTGTGCATGTCCATGTTTAATTGACTGGTACTAATTTCCTTTACAAAAACAACATTAAGAAAATTATTTTGTGGAGGAATTGGATGAAGTGTGTCATAATATTTAATGATCTTACTTGTTCCAGTGCCTGAATTAATGACATGTCACCTTACTGAAAGATGAATTTATGAGTGATTTAGCTTCAGCTCAGTTCCTCTATTTATCATCTTTCACCACAATGGGAAATATACCATTCAAACAATTCCAAAATAAGAAAAATAAATAAAATTGATGATGACAGTTTCCCAATATAATTGTCCTGAATGTTTAATATTTTGACATCTGCATTATTAAACTAAATTGCTTCATTTTCATTCAGTGACTGTGAGTGGAGTAGCAAATCTTGCAAATGTCAGTGAACAGCATGCACATGAAACCTCCACTTCTTTGTGATGTACAGGCACCTCCTTGGGCAGATTAACTGTACCGTGGACATTGGCTGATTCAGCACCATGAAAACAGCTGTGCTGCTTCTTCAGCTGTCTTGGGTCTGCCATTAGTGTTATGGTTTTCACATCATAACCTGTCTGAACTAATAATCTGTCCAGAACTTTACTTGGCTTCATGAAGGATGGGCAGACTTCATGTCCCTTCTCAGAACAAGGAGTCCATAAGAAAACAAGGTGCAGTGAACCAATGACCTCCAGACTTACTTACTACAGGTGAGCTTTGGTTTATTAATTTATTAACACAAGTTGGATTTTGATCCTTGAGGGTCCCTTCAGGATTCTATGACTCCATGGTTATGTTTTGTATTAGACTTCAAGGATTTGGTGTTAGAGTGAGAGTTGCTGCTGGAAGCAAATGAAGGTGACAGTGTTGATACCTTGTTCAGGGTGCATTAACTCAGGTGGAGAGCAAGTCTAGTGCAGAGCCTGACCTGGAAACTGATGCTGCACTCAGCTCTGGAATCGGGAGCACTGGGAAACATGGGCATGTGGAATGCCACAGACATGGCTGTGCATAGTTGTAGCTTTACAGTGAGCGGGAACACAAAATCAACAAACAATTCAGTTTAGAAGGAACACCTGGAAACCTTTTGATCCAAACACCTTCTCAAAGCAGGGCCTACTTTGAAGACAGTTCAGGTTGCTGAAAGGCAGAGATTGTATTGCACCAGTCAACACTGGTGGTGTCCAGAATTTTCCATTTTCTAGATGTCCAAGATTCTTTATTGAAATTATTCTATATTGAATGAACCAGGAAAACCACAGAATGAGTTCACTCTGTCCTTCAGTCTTATCACTGACAGACTATTTCATGCTAAAATATAATCAATCCAGCTCTAACTTTCCTTATTCCTACGGAAGTCAGTAACAGATTCAATAAATCAATAATACTTCTGTAATGTGAAATGGGTATAAGCAAAAGGAAAATCAAAGCCAGCTATTTTTTACAGCAGTGATTTTATGGGAATAAGACTTCTGCTCAATGGCTTTTTCCTCAGTCCTCTTCCCTAAGGCAGAATCCAGTTTCCACTCTATATCTCTCCCAGCCAAGAGTGGTGGAAAGGAGTCCACAGCAGTGTGTATTGATCCTTCCTGAATGAAGAAACTTTACAATAACTTCATTTCTCTTGCTTCATTTTACTCCATCTGTCACCTTGTCGGGCCTGGAGAACACTTCATGAGCATCCTGGCTTTCAATGTGTGCAGGGAGAAGGTGTGCTGGTTCTTTTAGGATGCAGCTTTCTGTATAATAGAGGTCTCAAAACACCTGAGTGTGTCCTATCATATAGAATAAACTACCTTTGTATAAACACCTACACAAAGGCATAACTGAATTCTAGGTTTGTGCAAAGTAGTTCCAAGGGAAAGATTAAATCTCTAGTTTAAAAAAAAAACAATTTAGCTTGCTACAGTTAATTAGAAAAGAAATAAAACATTTACTAAATGATAGTTATGTGTAAGTATATGTAGGTATAGCACACTTAGATAACCCTGAGTAAAAGAGCTGGGAGCTGCAAGCAGTCTTACCACAGCAGCATGGGGTACCACATAATGGAGCTTACTCCTTGCAGCAGCACAGCAAACCTGGCTGTTCCTGTCCTCCTTACAAAACAGAATGCAGAGAAAACATCCACTTGCATTCTTATGTTTTTAAATCAAGAGGTGTTTTTAAATTATGAGGTGTGTAGATTCATTGCAAAATGAAAGGCATCATGACAATGAAATCCAGCCCTGAAAAAAGGAAAGCTATATATAAAAGTAGTCCAAAATCCCCTCATAGTTAATTAAGGAGAGAGCTTCAGAAAAAAAACAAAGCCAAAATACCAATAATACCAATGGTGCAAACAAATTAAGTCCAGTTTGAAGAACTACTAGTAACTCTATTGCAGGCAAAACTGAGATGAGGTAATCTGTTACATCTGAGTCTGTATGCCTTTATTATTATGTTTTCAAAGAAGTTTTGAGATCCTTCTGGTTTTGGCTCTCTTTTTGTTGCCTCACAAGTTACAGCAGCCAGGAAAAACTCTGACTTTCTTCTGGACAAGGGGTTTTCCAGATATTTTTTGAGGTTAGGAATCAGTTTTGCATAGATTTGGGCTAGGGAAAAGTGTTCAAGAGAACAGAATTTAAATAAGCTAGGATCCCCAAAGCAAAGATAATCAGAAGCTAAGAAAGTGTTGTGGTTTAAATAGAGAATTTGAAAAATCCAGTGAGAGATGTCAGGCACATCACAAAGTCTCTCTGTCTCCATTCTCCATCTGTAAAATAGAGATAATATTTCTCCTCTAATTCTCCAGGAGGTTATAAGCATAAATTCATTAACATTTTCAAGGCATTCAGATGTTGTGTGAATATCTGAGAGCAAAAGAGGAAACTGTTGTTAGTGAATGAAGGCCTTATAACTTGTTATATAGATAAGTCTTGATCCCTTTTATATTTCCCATGGAAATTTGAACTTAATTCTGGAAAAGAATGCAAGGATAGAAAATGGGTTCTTTGAGAACTAAAGCCAGGGATCATTAATATCTCTAAGGGCGAAAAGGACTAATAACCTCTTAATATTTGCAATTTCAGCTCCTATCCCTGTTCACATTCATATTATTTCTGCCTTTTCTGTTGCTCTTCTATTGCCATTATTTATTATGAGTGGTAAAAGAACCCTTCTATGTAATATAAGATCATGTTTTTTAATGAGACTGTCTGAAATTTACTCTTGTTATTAATAAGGAAAGATAAGCAATGAAATGTTGGTCTCATTGAGACCAATAGGGTTTTGGGTTTTTTCTGTTGATTTCAGTAGAACCAGAACTTCATGCAGGAATCGATACTGACACCTTAGACCCCTTGTCATCTTTGATATATCTTTGAGTGAAAGTGCATTGACTTCGTTGCAAATCCTAATAGGAAAACATGACTTCAATATAATCTTTTGAGGGTTTATTTTCTACCCAAGAGAAATAATTGGTACCCAGGAAAAGAGTTCATTCAGCAGGAGAGTGGTCTCGTACACACTTGTGTTCTGATTCCCGCAGTACTTGAGTCAGAGATGAAGGCAAATTTGAGGTGACCTTTTGGTCTCTTTTCCTTCTATGGTTGAATTACTGTTCATAGGCAAATACCAGAACATATTAAGAGCAAGGAGTATTGTCTGACTGGAAGAAAACATCTCAATGTAGCTATGAAATGTCTGCCTAGTCTTATTAAATAATTATTTTAAAAGCTCAGAGATTTTTGTATTTTGTCTGAAGTGCTGGCTTATAAAAGCATGTGACAGTCTGTAAGATATAAACAGAATCTACCATAAAGAATAAGTATTTGTATCAGGTATTTACAAGGAAAGGTATTTACAACCAATGGAAAAGAGGTACAACATCGAGACAGTGAAACTGGAAAACAGTAAAAAATATTGTATATTTTTTTTAATGGTAGGATACTCATTTGGTTTCTTATTACTCAGATTAATTCAGGAGAATAGAATTTCCCATCTTTTTTCTCTTTAATAAGGCATCTTTAAGTTCCTAGTGGTTTTGGGGACCTGATTTGCCAGCATTGTTGATTATGAAATGAACTAAATTTTGTCAATAGAAATATGAGAGGAAAATTTAAAGGGTACTAAAGGGTACATTTACTAATCAGAAAGGGATTGGTGTAAGATTTGTCCCTGCTGGTGAAAGCCTGAGATCAACTCTATTTTGACAGATTTCCAGTGACTAAGTTTTGTAAGGCTTACTCACAAGTACCAGATGACCCCAGAAAAACCTAAAATCAGCTATGACATTCAAATCAGAACACAAAGTTCCCATGGATCTGTGCCCAGAAGCTTCTCCTGTGGATGCCCAGGAGTGGTTTGGTCTGGGGACCAAACAGTTGCCCAAGTTCTGTAATAACACAATAATGCCTTGTTACACTGTAAAGCACAGTCACCGTGTTTTTGTGTACCAAAAATCTTGTTGCTACCTCACTCACAGTTTTGTAGTTTTGCCATAAATAATTTAGTGTTTATTAATCACTCTCCTCTGCTAACTGCTGCCACTATCCCACTCTTCTGTCCCTCGCTTTTAATTTAATTGGCCTTCCTAAGAAAAGAACTGATGATGACTAGGATAAAAATATAACAACTCATAAAGAGGCAAAAAGAACACATGCACTAAAAGATGTATGTCAAGTGTTCAATATTTTGTGAATTGATGAGCAATTCTAGAATGGTGGCCTACTCTAAGAAAGGCTGGAAGAACCACTTGGGCACCACGCGGCTCAGTCCCAGCTTGCAAAGTGAGGTTCCACTCAAAACCTCATAGCAGTATGTAGATCATATCCTGCGCTGAGTTCTAAAAGTCAAATGAGCATTTTAATTAGCATCTCAGCTGCTGAGAAGTCAGCTTCTCTCCCAGCTGATTGATCAACCTGAGGATCTTGCTTCTGCCTCCCTGTGTTCCCCGCAGCACTCCCTCAAGCCCCATCAATTTGGCTTGTGTAGCTTTCATTACTCACTAAGGGTGACACTTCTCAAGAGAGGGCTTGTAGTGCCAGCAAGTACACCTGAGAGACCAAAACTGCTCCATGTACTTCTTGCTAAAGCATGGTTTCCTATCCTCTGAGAGAGACTAGAGGGGAAAATACCTTCTCTATGTTCCATGAGAACTCCTCCAGCATCACGTGAGAGTCACTGGGAAAAATATATTGGCAGGAGTTAAAGCAGGAATCAGCTTCTGTCTGTCCATTTCTCCCTCCTGCCCCTATACGTGGTTGACTTTTCCTTGGTGGACACACAAGCCAACAAGGAGTTCTGGTATGCTCCAGCCAGGGCTATGATCTAGGTGAGACAGAGACTAGATCTGGAGGGTATAAGAAAGGTTGGTACAGCCTTAATTCCCATAAGCCATCTGTAGAAACTCTTCACATCTACAGCATGTGCTGGGCAGGAGGGGAGAGTAGAGAGAAGTATAGAAAGGCATTGACAGCAACCTTATAGTTTTATTTTTATTGGAGAGCAGTTTGACCAATCCCCAACAGCAGGAACACCAGAAGGAAGGGATTTGCAAATCTGTGAAGTCTGTCAACACAAAATAAAACTATACCTGGCAAGGAAGAGTGAAATTCCACATCCATACTTAAATTCAGCATCATTTCAGCTTGCTGTGGTGGACATTGTCTGGGAAACAATAGGACACCTTAGCATCCTTTACAGCAGATAGCTTAAAGCCAGTGAAGGATTCATTTATTTCAACTGGTATTTGCAAAAATCTATGAAGAGGCAAGTGAGATACTTGTCAGAGAGGCAGCACTTGGAGTGATGGTGCAGTGGGGGTAGTCCCTTGTGATTTTTAAAAACCATTTAGGCAGCTAAGAGCAGCAGGTGTTCAGTGCTAGTGAACAGACATGTTAGATTGCACTGCAAGAAAATAAAATACACATCTGTGAGGCAAGGTCAAAGCAGACTGACAGCACACAGATGCCCAGTGCTGGTCCCAGCTCTTCCATCAGCTAAGCCAGGATTCATCCCTAGAGAATTCAGCAATTGTATCTTGTGACATTGGGGCACTATTTAACATTACAAAATAGATCTAAGTTGTATCTTTAGGAAATTCCTCCCATTTGCTATTGACAAAGATCAAAACATGACTTCTGGGTCACATGTAAAAGCCTCTAAACAGAACCTTAGACCAGTTAACACCAACATGAACCAGCTGCTATTGCACTGTTTGAAACAAGAAAACAAAAGCCACTTCTTGTTACTTTTTCATAAGGGTTTAAATAAGCAACCATTTGAAACACAATATTTTACACTGAAAAAGTGAGAGCCATGTTTCATTAAGAGCATTACTTTTTGTAGTCAGAAACAGCACCAAATAGATCAAAGATATGGCTCTTTATTGATTAGTCCTCAGTGTGTGTTTAATCAGTGGCTGGCCTCTTCCAGGTAGACTGACAGTAAATTAACAGAGACGCTCATCTGTTCTTGGAAATGCCACTTTGCTGGACATCAGAAGGTTCTCTAAGTCCAGTGTTTTTAGTGAATTCATGTGACCATAGTCTAAATCATCAGCACACAGAGGATTAAAGATGTGTTAGTTAACGACCAATGGACAAGCAAACAAAAACTATTTGCATTATATTATGATACTCTTAACCTTGATAGTTACCTCAGTCTTTTTTTTTTTACAATTATTTTCCATAGCTGATGAAACCAAAACATACCTTCAATTGAATTTATTAGGCTCTGTACTGCTGTTTCTATTTTGTTTCAGCTATAGGAAGACCAAGAAGGGATTGTAAATGCTCAATCAGAAAAAAAAGAGAAAAAAAGAAAAAGAAAGGAAGTAAAAGCCAAAAGGTTTTAAAGGTTAAAGTCCCTTTAAAAAGGGACTACTCCTTTACTCCTAACAAGGTGTTCTCCAATTCCACAAGTTTTGAAGACAGGTCCAGCCTCTATTTTCAAAGGCAGTGTAGCTGATCTACAGAAAATGTTCACCCACGTTTCATCAACCTGTGTTACTATTGTGATACCAGAAAGAAACTTTTTACTACACTGGCCATCAGCAATCAGACTACAGACAAACACTTCCCACAAAGAGCAGAACAGCCCTCTCTCCACGTGACAGTGTACCCAGGACTGGTGTTCCAGGAATTTCATTGCTTTCATGGCTGCATGGCACCAAGGCAGGCAGGCAGTGACCCAGGCTGGAGTGACACAGCACCCTGACCCGTGTACCCTGCAGCTCTGGGGGTGCCTGGCTCTCCCTTCACTGCTGCTAAGCTTGTGCTCATCATCCTGCCTGAGATAAGTCTGGACTTGATGAGGTTCATGCTTACATTTAAACCATTAGTCAAGCTGCAACAGGTGCTCTTATAGTGGTAAGGGAGATTATGGGTGGCACAGTCTCTTGTTCTCTCATAGATGTAGAAAATGCAATTTTCTATGAGCTGAAGGACAGGACACAAGCCCATTTTACCTGCTCTTAGCCATCCTGCATGCTCTCAGCTGATGCAGCCTCACAAACTGTGTTCTGCTTGTGTTTCAACTGCATATATTTGCAACTGAGTTATTTTTTCTGCAAACTTTACAGAGTAGTTTTCTTTTGTAAATTTTCTTCCCACTTTTTAAATGGGAACTGCCTCAAACTAGAGGGAATTTTTGTAAAGGTTCTATCCAGTAAGGTCTTAGAATTTCACATTCCAGTGAATAAGGCAAGGTCTTTGTGACTTTGTCCTTGAGGGTCAGAAATAGGAGGGAGGGGAGGTTGCACATAAATGAGGCAAAAATGCAATCTTTATCTGAAAATTTATTTAGTACTTTAGAGATAAGAATATTTTTTAATGTCCCTAGGGGAGTTTCAATCTTCAGGACATATTGCTGCTACTGCTACAGCAGTCTGCTCACCAGCTAGTCCCTGGAGGAGATGGCAACTGCTTAAACAAGAAACTCCGCCCAAACTATCCAA
Organism: Molothrus ater; assembly: GCF_012460135.2. NCBI lineage: Eukaryota > Metazoa > Chordata > Aves > Passeriformes > Icteridae > Molothrus > Molothrus ater. The sequence continues at coordinate 18,761,623 of NC_050482.2, read as the reverse complement.
CACCTCCTGGATTTGCACACAGCTTAATCAAGACAGTGTGGGCTAATTTTTCTGCTGTGATAGGGAAATCTACACAAGCTCCCAGCACAAGAACTGATATCACTCCTGCCCTTGCCACAGTTCCACTAGGGAAGGGTACTTGAACGTTTCATAGCCTGACAAAGGTCTGGCAGGGAGGGGGGCTATTACTCCCTGTTTTGCAGCTCAAGACCTAAGACAGAGACCATGTGGAATGATCTGCATGACAGAAAATCTGAATCTGAGCAGGGATTCAACCTTCCATACCAGGCTTGCCTTGTGTTTTGGAGGGGGCTTTTTTCTTGCATGGTTGGATAGTAACATGGAATACCATACTTCAGACATAAAAAAACAGGAAAAGGTAATTAAAAGACATCCCATAATGAGATCATTATATTCTGATTGACCAAATCCTTTCTTGGGGAAAGAGTAATACCTGGCTGTTAAAGAAGAAAATCAAAGGGACAGTCATACTGACCCTGCCACAATGAGTGGTTTTCAGGAAATATTAAATTTAATATAATAATTTCTAGGGCACTGTTTTGGCTCAGGGCATAAGAAGATGAGAAAATCTGAAATTGAAAAGCCAACTCTTCAAATGACATAAAACGGCCAGTTGAATTTGCACCAGTCAAGGTGACAGCACAATTAATAATATAGGCAGCACTTCATTTGAAAATCAAAGGAACTGTGGATGTATGATTAGCAAAATACCTGTAAATCCTGTTTGAATAGAGGAGGGAGCTATGTTTTGTCTTATAAATCAGGATTTTAGTTGCTGTGGTAATGTTCCTTGTATAACTTGTCTACATAAATGAAACTCAAGCCCTGTTGTCTCAAGCCATAGAGGATTACAGAGTAATGAAAAACAAAACTAAACTGAAGGAACCTAGTCAACTGAAGACTTAAAACTAAAATTTTAAGTAAAAGTTAAACAAAAAGTTACACCAACAGATTAACTCTTTTTGATGTTTTCATTTCACTAAGAAAACAAACTTTGGAAACACTTTACAACTGAAAAACACAGTACTGATGGTAAAACAATCCTGTGCAGCTGGGTCTGTCTCCTGCACCTGCCTCTGGCACCTTGGGTAGATGTCTTTCAGGAAAAACATAGGGGTGCTGACTAACAGCTGGGGATGGTCATGAACAAAGGCTGAGGTGGAGTATTATAAGATAATTGGGCAGATTTGAGGTCAGATAATAGACCAATCTAACAGTAATCAATGAACACATAGTAATTTTATTTCTTATAAAACTTCAAGGCAGTTGAAATTCATTTATGCTCTGTATTCTGGAAAGAGCAAAACAGACTTTCATAGTTTACTAAATAGAACTACACCATGGGGCCTGTGTTTTACTGGCTTTATCACTGCATGCAAAGTGTTATACAAACATTAGGCCAGTGCATAATAAAGCAACAAGTCTGGACTGAGCATAACTGCCACCCCACAGTAAACAACCCTGGTGTAATCATCAAATATTATGAAGCCCTGGGAACAGCTTTTGGAAGACACAACATTGCACTTTTTCCAAGCGGCTGAAGCTGTTGGCTGTGGCAGGGCACTAGTTCAGGGTCCTCAGGGAAATCCATTTGCTTCCCAATGCTCACGTCTTTCTAGCTAAAGAGGGGCCAAAAACAGCAGCAGCAAGTGGACAAATGTTGGGATTGTGTAATCTACCACGTTATTTTTTCCCTCTTCAGGAAATAACTAGAGAAATTAACATAATGTATGCAAGCCATGAGATAATGTCTTATTTCTCTTGGTAGAGGGCATGGATTTAACTGTCTCTTACTGTAGTAGGATTTCACAGGCCATGTCTAACCATAGAGCTATGCTGACATGTCCCTGAATCTTTAAAAGAAAAGGAAAATCCCTCTACTGCACCCCTTTGTAAAATGCAAAATCTCCTGTCCTCATAGTGCTTACCCAGAATGCCTGGGGTACACTGAGCTGATTTTGCTATTAATCATTGAGTTATCTCTCCACCTAATTACCTGCCTCTCTGACTAATTGCATCTGGGAGGCCAGTAACTGCAAGGTAGAGAGGTTGTGTCTATTTATCTCATATTTGTACCTGACAAGTAGTTTAAACATGGGCTCCTCCCACAGCTGACCTAACATGGCATAATATGCCTTGCCACAGGAACCGCATCAAGAAGCTGGTTCCCTTCAGCCTGGGTTATCAATGTTGTACATGTTTTTTCCCTCCTTTGAATTCAAAATTCCCTAGGTGTCCCTTGATGCTGGCATCACCCAACGGTTCATGCAGATTTCCCAAGAGGAGCTGCACACACACAGGCAATGCTTGAACCCATATTTGAGCAGTTTTCAGCTATTTCCAGGTGGACTCCAGACTGTTGATTTTTGCTCTGCAACTTAGAGGCAATTTTAGCAGCCACACAGCAAATAGAGAAGTGGAGGTAGAAATGCACAGGGAATCCTTCTCTCCTCCCCCCCCCGCCCCCCATCATTTAAATTGGATACATGGTATGGAAGAGACCCCTGGAGCTGAGTATAACCCAAATTCTGACTGAATGGAAGAAATTAGTGTGCTGCAACATCTCACTGAGAGCTGGAGATAGGGCAGTGGGGCCAAAAAGAACAAGAACAGCATCTAGCAGAATGCCTCCATCTTTGGAGGCAATAAAACCTGTACTAAGTCCCCAGGTCAAACAGAGACTGGTCTGGTTGCTTGTTGAGGGGGAGGTGGGTGGCATTTCAAAGCTTGCTGTATGGAGACTTTTTTCATCTATTTTTGAGGCTGTTGAGGGAAGTATGAGCTAAAGGCAAAAGACTGTGGGGAAAAATATTTGTAGAAAATATTTTGTAGGAGCTTACAGGATTTTTTAGAAAATTATGTGGCAAGAAAGCAGAGACTTATATAAGTGCCAAAGCTGCATTATCAAAATGTTAGTAGGTAAAACATATTAATAAAAAATGCTGTGAAATGAAGAATCATCTGAATTTCTTTTAACACAGAAGAGATGTTAATAATGGTCCCTCAACCCACTGCCAATATGCTTCAGAGCTCAGAGCTGCACATAACTCTGAGGTCCACAACTCATCCCATTTGTCCTTGCTTCCAGACTGCCAGAGTGCAGGTCGGTTCATGGTCAACAGTACTGGAGGCAGCTGACACATCCAAAAGAATCAGAATGACACCTGATCTTCATCCATCATTGACAAAGGATTATCAGCCAACACAAATATGTGCTGTGACTTCTGTTATCAAGTGGTTTGTAAACAACCATGTTTTACAGACAGGATTTCAAGAGAGATCAGTGTTGCCCTATCCAGGAAGAAAAACAGAACAAAAGTGTGCTTACATGAACTGATGCAAATTCAGTGCTCATAGCATATGGAGAGTGGGATTATCTGGCCATCTACTGAAGGATCTGGGATCTGACTGAAGGATTTGGGATCAGTTTCCTACAGAGAAGAAATATTTAAGGAAATAACAAAGATCAAATTGAAGCATATAGTTGTGTGGAAGAGTGGTTTAAAACTGGGATTTATTTGGAACACTTTCTGTGTGAAACAAGTTTAGAAACACTCTGTTTCAATCTCTCAAACTGGCTGTCACGTAGAGAATTTTCATATGGCACAATTATTCCACAGATCAGTCAGAATTAATGTCATTCTGACTTAAAGAATCTCTGGATTATTCTGTCCAAAATAGGGCTATTTTAATTTATACAAACAGAGAAAAAGGGAAGGGCTGCTCTTTGGACAAGGAGGCAATTCTCTCTGTGTCTGCCTCTTCTCTGACATCAGAGACCAGAAAATAATATTCCTCCAAACTGGTAACGCTAACTTCTCCCTCACACCATAGTGGTCCTCAGTCCCTTCTGTCCCAGGCCTTAAATTTCTCAGTCCTTCCTGCCTAAAAGCTCTTTCAAATGCCTCCTGTGTTGAGGCTCCCCTTCCACATTGTCCCTTTCCAAGGCCTCTGCTGTTTCAAATCACCTTTCTCCCGTACAAAAGCCACTCATGTTCCTCCCCATCTCTCCTTGCTTAGATTTACTTCATCTCTGACAATTATTTTCCCATAACTTTCACTAACCCTGTTCCTCCAGAGGCAGTCCTTGCAATCCCCTAACCCCTAAAACAGAGAAATAAGGCCTTCCCAATCCTTTTTGAAACCCAACCTTTCTTTCCCATCTGTCACCTTTCCTCTCCAAATCCTTGGAGATCATTTTATTGAACATTTCCTCAGACCTTTAGTTCCCCTTTTGTTCCCAATTCCCATTTCCTTTCCTGCAGCCCACGTGCTCCACATCCTTAGTACTTCCAAACTCGTTCCCACCTCCTGAGTGGTGCCATTCATTTATAATTTTGCATATAGTTTGTGTATTACCCCCTGTTGACTGCCAAGGGACAGTACAGCCTTCTCATCCACCCCTGCCTCCAGCAGAGCCCTCCCCTTCCTTATGTTGTCCCCAGAGAAACTCTTTGGAGAGGCTGGGCACACACTTGGAGCCAGCTGCATTGGTTCCATCAGACATGAAGGAAACTTCTAGCAGCTTCTCACAGGAGCCAGCCCTGCAGCCACCCAGACACCAAAAACTTGCCATGCAAAGCCAAGACAAAAGTAATTATTCAAGAAGTATGTGCATCAAGTTTCATTTCCCTCCTCAGCCAGTGGGAATTAAAACTCATTTTTCCTCCTGCTTGGTGCTCTCTTTTTCATTTTGTTAGTCTTCTTTTTCCTGTGACTATTCCAACTTCAGCTCAAGAGATGCATCAAAATATACAGAACAACCTGTATCTGAAGAGGTCTGATGCTCAATCAAGAAATTAAAGACTTGACATTGAACTTTCTCAGTCTAGCCAAGAAAGGCCTAGAGACAAAAATTCACAATTTTTCCAAGTATTAGAAAAAGCTACTGTATCATATTAAGAAGGAATTTTAAAACCTTCTTTCCTCTAAAAAATATCCATAACTGTGTTTTTCAAGCAGCACGCTGTTCTGCGTCTTTGCTATGAATGTTCTGAGAATATATTCCAATTCAAAGGGATACTTAGGGTAAAATGCCTATTTCTGAAACCTGATCAAGTGTTGAACCAGCTGCTGAACTTCTCATACTAAGGCAATTTGAGATGGGCTGCAGAGAACTGAATTCTCACAATAGTAATGTTAAACATCAAACAGAGGGGCCCTGGTGAGTTTAGGTATCTATACTGGGCTAGCTGCAGCTGAGTAGGGGATTTCAGGATAATAATTACACTCAGCTACACCCAAGTTTATCCAGAACTTTCTCAATCGTGAGTCCTTTTGCAGATATGACCTTGTTTTGACTTTTTTCCTTTTAGTGCTCCAAAATCTCTTCCAGATCATTCTCAGAAACACAGGAGTTTGAAGTGGTTTTCTGCTTTTTTCCTCCATACTTGGACACAAGACAATGGTTAAATGACCTCAGAAAGCTTTATGGGAGAGATTATGAGATGTTGTCATAGCAAATTACCAGCTCCTGATCAACATTGGTGTTGGCTCCTCACAAAAGCAAGAAACTCACGAGACAAGAAAAGCCTCTCCAGCTGAAGGGAGAAAGGAGACTCCCTGCCAGAACACTTTTCCATAGAGCAGAGAGGATCACCAGCAGCTGGGCTGGCTCTGTCTATTGTCCTCTGTTAGGGTAGCACGTGAGGACAGTGCAACTTCCTCTCCATGTGCCCGGGGTGCTGGGATTCCCTCACATCCTCAGGCTGGGAGCTGTAACCTCTCTCTACAGACCTGTGTCAGAAGGGATGTGGTTTTGACAGCTGGACTGACAACTGTCCTTTGGGAAGAGACTCAAATGAAGCATGTCAAAATTGTCATGCAAAGGGTGACAACTGTCAGGTAACCATTGTCATTGATTACTGCAGTTATGTTTTTTACAGTTTACACAATATTTTGACTGCAGAATATTATCTAATTGCATACTTCCTCGTGGGAAAAATTGTGCTAGAATGTCTTTCTTACACCTCCAATAGTCTTTTCTTACACCTCCAAGCCTTGCTGTAGTGATTTAATAATTGAGGAGCTAGCACTGAAAACAGTAGAACAATTTATTCCAGCTGTCACATCCACATCAGGGGGCTTACTTCTGGGGCAGATTTGGCTCTCCCATTTAAAGTTTTAAACTCAGTTTTTCAGTTGCAAAATAGAGCTTTTAGAGCAGCCCCCATACTGTCTAGCAAACTTCTGAAATAAAGCTGCAAGTCTTTTAAAAATCTGTTTTGCCTAAATGGCACTTTTTAATGAGGTAATTGTTTTTTTGAGACTAAAACAAGTGTGAGTAAAAAAACATTACACTGGGCTGTATCACTGGAGTCCCTATTTCTCTAATCTGTTTAAAGCCTAAAGAAAACTAGTAAATTGAATCTCTCTGAAATAGAAACAAAATAATCTCAGCAACAATTATCACTCACTTCTGTATTACTTTCAAAAATAAATAAGGAAATATCTACCAGACCCATGATGTGCTGCAAAGAAGTTTTCCATTTGTTACCTCTCCAAACAGGATTCTGTTGCTTTTCTAGTAAAAGTTAAATTAGAACGTTCTATAAATCCCTGCAAGTGGCTTGCTTTCATTTCAGTACAAGAAAGATATCTATAGCACTAGTGATGAGAATAGGCCTTCTGTGCAGTGACCACTTCAGACAGCACTCAAATCTTTGACCTTCTGATTCAGGAAATGATGACATGAGCTCCCTACTGCCTATCTGATTCCCATGCATGTGCTTGACTAAAGTGCTTGCTGCAAAGATGTGCCAGGGCTCATCAGCAGTTTCTACACAAATTGCAGTCCTATGCAGAAACACCTGTCCTCATCTCTGCCATTCATTCAGCAGAGCTCTGGGGTCAGAGGAACCAGGTAATCCACAGAAAACATTTAGCAGGTGAGTAAATTTGGTCATTTCGAACTAGGCTGTGTTTTGCCACACAGAAGATGCAAAGACTACCAAAAGAACTGGAGAACTAAAGTTGGTTTGTCAAGTATCTCCCTATTTTACTACATGGCAGCCAAAGGTCTGCCCTGATGTATTGGTTATTTGCACTGACCAATGCACCCTGAAACTTATGTGGTGCCAATAGCTCTCCTGGTCATTAAAATTTCCCTCATATGGATCCTGGAGTCTCCTATTTTGAGTTGGTGGCAGCCAGACACTGGGCCAGCAGCATGATGAAATGGGAGGCAGGAATAGGAAGGTTGTAGACAGAGTATCATCATGAACTGAGTGTGTTGTTAAGTGCAAAGCACGACCACACATGCAAAATGCTGATTCCATCCAAACCCATAAAGCCTGACTTTAAGCTGATTTAGCTCTGTCTTTTCTGCTCCTTGTTGAGTCATCACAAGGCTTTCTTGTCCAGGATTAGACCTAATCCTTCTGTGACATCACCCTTTACACCCACTAATGTATAAAGTGAGGGCTGGACCCTGGCCACAATAGCTCCCACAGATTTGTAAATCACAGCATACATGAGACAGCTTTTTCCTGCCTGTGTTATAAAGTATCAGGTTTCTTTTTTCCTTTTCTAATTTCTGCACAACATCTTGATGTAATTTGTTCTACTTTGGTGTTTTTTTACAAAGTGATATATAGCACAACCCAACATTTACAAAAATCACAATGATTTGTATTTTCTACAAAATATTTGCATTTCAGCTATAACCTTGAAGTTAAAAAGGAATGCTTTCTTCACATCTTACAATGGGGTTTATCTACCTTAATTCTAACATCTAGAAGTCTATCACTTCATGTAGAGGCCCTTTATTCTTCTTCCTCTCTTCATGCTTCCATTGCTCATTTTCTCATTTTACACTGTTCTTTTTCTGTGACTGCTTCCATTTCTCCATAAATTCTTTTACTTTAGGATTCTCTCATTCCTCTGTTCTGGCTCTACCATTTCTTTCTTTCTTTCTTTCTTTCTTTCTTTCTTTCTTTCTTTCTTTCTTTCTTTCTTTCTTTCTTTCTTTCTTTCTTTCTTTCTTTCTTTCTTTCTTTTTCTTTCTTTCTTTTCTTTCCTTCCTTCCTTCCTTCCTTCCTTCCTTCCTTCCTTCCTTCCTTCCTTCCTTCCTTCCTTCCTTCCTTCCTTCCTTCCTTCCTTCCTTCCTTCCTTCCTTCCTTCCTTCCTTCCTTCCTTCCTTCCTTCCTTCCTTCCTTCCTTCCTTCCTTCCTTCCTTCCTTCCTTCCTTCCTTCCTTCCTTCCTTCCTTCCTTCCTTCCTTCCTTCCTTCCTTCCTTCCTTCCTTTTTCTTTCTTTCTTTCTTTTTCTTTTTCTTTTTCTTTCTTTCCCTTTGGTCTTCTTCCTCCTCCATTTCCCTCTTCTCCTCTGATGTACCAGCTCCCTTATTATCCCTCTTTGTCACATTCCTACTTCTTCCTGTCTTTCCTTTCTCCTTCTCTGCAAGATACTCCTTCCCCCTTTCTTCTTCCTCCATTACCACCTGCTCTTCTGTGTGACAGTTTTCCACTTTGATGTCCTCTCACTCTCACAGCTCTCATTCCCTCATTTCAACCTGCCTCCTCTAAGTCCCTATGTCCCTCACCATTTCTGTCTGCTCTTGCTATCCCATTTGAATTTGCTTGGGTTTTTTTAATGGCTTCTTTTCTTCTTCTTTCCTTCCCATTCTATAAGTGATTCTCCAGTGTTACAGGTTTTACAAATTCTTTGTGAGCCCAAAGAATAAAAATACCTGTCCTCCACATTTCAGCTACCCAAAACTCCTGAAAAGACATCTTGAATGGTGCCAAAGCTCTTTGGCTTCCCTAGGCCAATACATCACTAGGTCAAAATAGAAGTTTGAGTTTAGGTGGAAGGATAGTCCTTCCTTGTTTCTGGTCTTCAGATCAGGAAGGACCTTGTTGTGTAATCTCCCACCTGTGCACTCAGGTTTTCTTTGGAAGGAGTGCTTATTGTGCTCCAGATTGCACTTCAGCCTGGATAACAAACTAGGACTGCATCCATTCAGCAGAACACATGGACATAGCAGGATTTCCAGTTTCCCTGGGCTGGGGGATAGGAAGGTGTAGAACTCAGGTAAGTTGTGCTTTGATTTTCTCTGAGATGTACAATGAATTCTGCTTGTTTCCCACCATGCTGTCCATGTACTAGGCAGGATACAGGACACAGGAGACATCACAGCTCTTGCTTGAGAGTATTCAGGTGTTTAAAAAGTCATTTCTGAAGAACAGGAACGGGAGAAGCAAAAGGTACTATAGGTTATGTGGGTCTGAAATTGAGCAGTTTTCCTTTCTGAATGGGCCAATCAAGCTAAGAAGCAGTCCTGTAAATCCTGGAAAGACTAGAAGGCTGCAAACCCCAAAAGTCGAGAGCAACATTGGCTTTGCATTTTACTGCTGTAAAAAAACAATGCAGTAATAGAGGAGTTGCAGCTCCTAGGGCCACTTTCCACTCTCTTCTTACATTTGGAAGCTCTAACTGCTCTATCCATTTAACATTCAGCCTTCTATCAGTAGGGAAAATACTCTTGGTTTTATTTGCTGCAACCTTACGTGAGAAAGAACAGAGTCTCACATCCAGCAACCATTAGGAGCTGATGCCTGTCCTTGGGTTCAGTGTTCTCAGCCAGCAAAGAGAACTGAGCTCCTCTGTCAAGGCCCATTCTTGCTAACCGCTAGGCTATTGCAATCTGCAGGAAGGATCTGATTCTTAAAAACAACCAAAAAGCAATTTGTCATCCCAGTAGAGTTTGAAGATAATTTTCTTAAGCCAGTTATGCATATCACCCAAAAGCAATAAGACATAGATAGACATAGATCCTCAAATATATTTAGATTCCTAAATCCCATTTATTTTGGCATCAATTTCACATGAACTGGAAAGGACCCAGTCTGCCCAATTTTTAACAATCCCAGATCCATTAAAGAGTAAATAGATGTAGATTAGTAATTCCATTATAGCAATGGGAAAAGAAAGGGCTTAAAGGATAAGGCTAAGGTCTGAGACATGAAAATTTCTAGTCACTGGAACAGGATCAATTCAACTTATCCAGGGAAAAACCAATGAAAGAAGGATTGTAGTGCAAAGAAAGAATCAAAGAGGAGTCTCAGGCTAGAAAAGAGAGGAAGGTATGTGGCATGGCAAAACTCACTATTTTCATACTGCATAAAAAGCCAAGGTAGTATTAGAAGGGGACAAACAGAATAAAAGGCCAAACTACAGATCCTGCACTAGAGCAGTCAGTAAGAATTTCTTCTCAAGACAATCTCTATCTTTCACCCTGTCAGTTCTTGGCACAGAGATTGCAAACACAGTCTACAATGCTCAGGGTTGATGAGCTTCCAGGCTGGAGACAACAGCCTGAGGAGTCATCTGTAGATTGTCTAAATGACACTGGAGACTTTTTAACTGAATGGCCTCAGCACCTCTATCAGCACAGTATGACCACTTTGAACTAAAAAACTCTCAAAATTGATCAGACAACTGACAGCTCTGAACATGCAGACAGGTCTAAAGAGGTAGAGCAGTTCCCAACAGCAACCAGCACACCCAGAAAAAAGGCAGCAAGGGAAGCTTGGGACCAGAGTGCTGGTGATCCTGTATTGCTCCCAGGTATCTCGGGGGATGCATGTGCTGCACCTTTCAATCACAGCTTAGATGCTCCTCTCGGCAGATGGAGTCACTTCTTTGGACAAAAGAATGAACACATTCCTTTTGCTGTTTGATTTTATTATTGAAATTATTGGATTTGGTCTGAATTTCTCGTGTAAATACATATAGCTGTGCTCAGCAAATTCCTTTTTGCAGTCCTTCCAAACGAGCCCTCGTTAACGCCTAGGCCTCCCAAGAATGGTGATAATGCAGCTGATTAAGTAACAGCAATACTGAAGCAAATTCTTCTGGAATTACATTACTTTAGAGTCTTCTGCTACTCCTCAGCATGTCTCTCCTAAAGAGTTATTTGGACTTTCACTCAATTAACTCAGCATCCCCCGAAGTGAGTAAGCCTCCAGATGGTCTCTTCTTTTGAGGTAGCTAAGATATTTTTACTGGGAGGGGGATGCAATTTCTTTCAGACTGCATCTGTGAGACATTTAGGAATTTATATTGGTACTCACAAAATAACGATGCCTGTCCTGAAAAATCATCCTGCTCTTTTATGACAGCCTGTTTTAATTGGCTGCCTACCTAGTGTAGCTGTCATCTTGGCCCACACTTCTGCCTGATCTGGGCTGAGATGTCAAAAATGGAAGAAGAAAATGAATTATTTAAACCTTCATGTAAAAAAGCACCCAATTCTTTTTGTCATTACACTGATTTTACATTACTTTGTAAAGTTTACCATTTATATCAGTACATTTTACGAAATCACTTTCAATTGACAGCACTGTGAGATGTCAAATTGGTATTAGGAGGTTGCTCAAACTTAAAGATGGCTCTTTATTCTGATATTTGGATTTAACACAAAACCTTTTGAACCTTGATATATTTGAATTCATGGCAAAGCTGATTCTGCATCATGGAATTCAGATCCGAATCCAAACCCTCAGTATCTACTGAAACTGCAAACTCAGTAACTATTGAAAAGCATTGCTCATGCTTTTCTATAGGGTCTTCTGAACCAAGCTGTCAACAATTTTTTTTTTTTTGTAATTGAAAACAGCCTCCAATATGGTTCCATCCTTTTTTTTTTATTTATTTTTTTATTTTTAAAATTTTTTTGGGAGGGGGCATTAATTGAGATTGACAAAATTCCTAAAAAATCTTAAAATGCTCTACAACAGCCTTTGGCATATTTTAAAATATCACATAATATAATTTCCCACAAAACAGTTAAATTTACACTGATATTTATGAATGTCAGATAATTCTTGAAAATGTGTGTGTAAAACTCAATTCATTCTGGCCTTCTGCCAAAAGCTTGAAGTATTTTTTTGTTACACTAACTCAAATGACAAAATTATTGTTTAAATAATTTAAATATTTTGGTTTCTATATTTTAAAATGTGAACTGTTTCAGTTGAGATTGACAACAGGGAAATGCTTTTAAGAAGTGGAAATGCTTTTAAAAAGTTTCCAGGTATATAGCATTCTTTTAGTTAAATAATATTCTTTTTCAAAGTATCTTAGTTTACCAGTCCCTCCAGCCTCTATTTCAGAGCAACATCACTTTAGTATCACCTTGGTACTAATGGAAAGAATTACAAAAGGTATCTTAAGTACTCTGATTCATAATTTAGAATATTTGTCAAACTCCAGTATAGCCCCCATATTTTACACTGAAACCTGCACTAAATTTACACCAAACAATCTTTCTACATTCTTATTTCTGTGTTCTTTCTTTTTCTTTTTTCTCCTTTATTCATCTCTTTGCTCTTACCTGTATTTACGCTCCTTGCCCTTGTTCAGAGAGGCTTTGAGAGCTGTTTCCTGACTGTTCTGGTTACTGTGGCTGCCTTCTGGTATATCAAGGACATATAGACATATATTAGGACAGAGTATTTGGTTTGAAAGCAGAAGTTTCATCATAAATGTGAAGAGTAGCACACTGACTTCTCCACCTTTCTAATTGTAATGAGACCAGGATTGCCAATTTGAGAATCACAGGGAGTATTTTGAAAATATAACCAACCCTCTGTTGAAAATATACCTGGCTTTTTTTTTTGGCTAATTGCAACACAGAAACACAGGAATAGATTGAGTATTCAATCTCATTTTTTAGTTGCATAGCATTTTCTCCCACACTGCAATTTTCCTAGGTAATAATATCACCCTCACTTTGAAAGGGAGAGAAATATTTATAAATGTGTCAGAGCCCTAAAAGACAATTCTTTATTGAAAGCTAAAATTTGCTCAAGTAAGAACTTCAGTCATCAAATTTTCTGTGCCTTATGCTACAGCATACTATTATTAAACTTCACCAGTGAGTATGAGAAACGTGACACAGTAACCAGTTACATAAACCGTACAGATGCTTCTGATGAAAGAGCTAATCACAAGCCCTGCTAAAATGTGCTGAACTGAGGGTAGTAGGATCCCTATCACTGATATAAAACTCTTCTTGCCATGTGGCTTGTGATTGTAACCTTTGCTGTAGTTTTCTGAGTGGATAACTGGTAAATGATGGTCCCTACATGATGGCATCAGGACCCTGTCTCCACAGAGCCTGTGAGACAGGGGAGATCTGCTACACTCCAAGTCTCAGGGGGACACTCTGAGTACCTACCATGTTGCTAAGGTGGATACAGGTGGAATTTAATATCCATTCCCAAAGGAGAGAGGGATGTCAGAAACCTCTATCCCAACATTAAGTTTTCTCACACCAAACAAATCATGGAAATTCAGCACTAGGTTGACTGAAAAGCATTTCCCAATACTGCAGGCAGCAAGTTGCTGAAAGGCTTTTCACTGGAGAAGAAGTTTAAACCATCACTGTAAAACTAAATCTTCAACTCCCTCATCGTATACTATAATTAATGGAATCATACAAAAATTGTTACTGTGCTTCCTCTTCTATCCATGTGCAGAAAGAAAAGTATTCATCTCCAGACCAATTTAGTTTGCATTTCTAGAAAAGCAGAATAAAACTCTAGATTAAGACATGCTCCCATCCTCAGCATGCTGAGTTAGTGATGAGTAGCAGTGCACTTAATATATTTGTGGGTTTGGAATTCTGTCCCCAGCAGTTAAATGCCTAACTGTGAGTTAAAGTATCTATTCAGAGCACTTGTCTGTGAGCTCCTTTAGTTCCTTTGGCTTATCTGGCCTAATGAATTTCTGGGTGTTCTTTAGGGAGATAGAGAGGTAGGCTCCTCACAGGGATCCTTGGGAAACTCAGCATTCCTGCAAGCCAGACCAGTTAGCAGAGCTAACCCATTTCCTCACTAATGCAGAGTTGCTATTCACTTGTTTCAAATAAACATACTCTCCTGCCCTTCCACACACTTTGCATTGTTCCTCCAATTTTGCAGTACTTCTCCAGGAGGCACATATTCTGCTCTTCCAGCTATGGACCTAATGGTAGAGCTGTGTGACTCCGGACAAGGATGATAAAAGAATGGGCTGTTAGTTTCAGATTTTTGTTGTTGTTTGTCAGGAGCTCTGCAGTGACAGTGCATCTGTCCTTGGTTTGACACTGCTTTTTTGTAATCTAGCCTGAATCCCACAGCTCTGAACCCCAGCAATTTGTCATAAGCAAGTCCTTTGTATTTGTCTTCTCATGGAAATTTGCACCATTCCATACCAGTTCTCCCCTACAGATGATCTTTGGATGTGATATCAAACATCATCACTGTGTACTGGAGAGATAACATGGCTCATTGGAACAAAATATCAATAACCATCGCCTCATGGACTGGAGTGACAGACTCTAAATTCTGGGGTTCTGTACTTGCAGTCAGGAATTGGTGGAATTGCCTTCATGTCCATCTTTCCCTTTCACCCAAACAGAAAGGAATGCTGCTGTGTTTGTAAGGAAGGTGCTATATTGAAAATGAAATGGCTGTGTGTTCTTGCAATAGAGCTTTTGAAGAACCACATCACTCAGGTACAGGCTACACAAAACTCTGAGGAATGCATAGGAACAGTGCTCTGAGGTCAGCATGAGGGCAAATAGGAGAGAGGGTGGGTGACCCACTCTGCCTGGGATAAACCCTACCTGGTGCAGGTCCCTGGAGGTGGGATCAGTGAGTGCACCAGCTGACATGCTCAAGGCACCCAGAGTGCACACCAGAGCTTACTTTCCTTAGACATTGTGTTAAAGAATTTGTGCCCAGTGAGCCACTGGAAGCATTGCAACAGGACAGGCCAGAGGAAGATTTCTTGGTCAACAGGGTAAGAACCCCAGAATTACTGTGTGAAGAGAATCTACACTGCACACAGGTCCCATCTAGTGAGTGGGAAAGGAGGCTTCTCCTGCAAAATTTTCCTGTGCTGACTTTGCCAGCAAGGCTGCACTAAGCGGCAGTGTGATCACTTGGCAGAGAGTACACTCTTTCTTCTACCCTTTTCAGGTCTCATAAAAATAAAAGTGAACTTGTTGGTTCATGTTTTCATTGCTCAACCATCCCTAAAAGTTGGGAAAACCTATCATAGGTGAGATACCAAGAAACGACTTTAAAAAAACCCAACCTTAAAATAACTTTCACTGTTATCTCAAGAAAATACTTAATAAAAGCAAGGATGCTTTTCTTGCTTTTTGTGCAAGTACCAAGCAAGATGCATGTCCATTACCTTGTCTTCCAAAAGCAATAAAAGAAATTCAGAATAAAAACATGTCCATTCTTTTAGATTAAAAACACGGTATCATTTTTTATATCTTTGAAAAGGTCTGGTTTCCTGGAGATTCCTGGTAATTCCAAGGCTATAAAATTACATGTAACAATGGAATTTATAAAAAACATGAGAAGACATGAGGTATCTTTTTTTTCCAAAGAAACCATCAATTCCAGCTAGATTTCTTACTTTAAAAACTGAAAACTAAACCAAACCACAGTCATTTAAGGTCATTAGGCTGAAAAATTACATTTTCTTGGAAGTACTTCCAAGTGTAGTAGCGCAAGATATGAGGCTCTTTCCTTGGCTGTTTCCAACAAGTGCTCAAAGGAGCTCTGCAGTAGCAAAGGAGAGGAAACTTCCTGCAGCTTGCTTGTTCAAGGGGTTGCTCTGTGCTGATTCCATGCCCATTGTGACCTGGATGCATCTCAGGGCTGCTTAACCCAAGCTGAATGGCCAGGGCACCTCATCACAGCTCCTTACAGAAACTGCTCCAGAACTCACAGGCAAATCTTCCTCTGTCCACAAAAGGTTGCAGCCAAAGGCAAAGTGTAGCCACAAAAAACCCCCAGTAGCTGCTCATGGCAGCCTCTGGCACCCTCTGCATTGCCAGCAGAGCACAGAGAGCTCCAAATGTGGCTGAAGTTGCTGCCTGCAGATTTTATAGCAATGGTTGTGGAAACAAAAACCCCAGAACTAACTTCACAGAAATAAAATTCTCTCTCTCATTCTCTCTCTCTCTCTCTCTCTCTCTGTCATTTACTTTACAAATCTTCTGGAATGGTAGCATCCAAGTATTAGTTGTACATCACTATCAAGCTGAGAGCTTGAGTAAACATGAAAAAAATCACAGATAAGCTCATTCTGACTTGTGAAAGCCAAAAGTGAGCTGGGATGTAACAAGGGCTAAGTGTGGCATGTCCTGTGATAAGGAAGAGCGTAATCAGGGAAGGGCCCTTGTTTTCAATTTGCTAATTTCCTTTTTCTACAACATTGTCAATAACAAGGGCGTAGAGGGCCTTTTAAATTGGAAAATGTCCTATGTCTTCACTGATTCACTTGCAGGGTGTGGGTGGGACTTTCACCATTAGCACTACCCAACACTGTCCCAGTGTTTCAAAGTTTTCTGTCCCTCTGTATCCTGCATTGCAAGGTAAGGCAACCTCTTCATGTCAACCCATATTGCCACCAGGTAATGTAGAATACAGTACTAAAAAGGAGACTAACTTGGAAGAGAGCTGGCTGAATCTCTAAGCATGGGGAATGACTAATGCCAGTGTGTAAATCAGCTTCATTCTTAGTGGCCAAATTCTGGTCTGATTTACACCTATGTGGATCCAGATAAACTCTGTGAAAGTGAAAGGAGGTCCTGTGGAGCTGCATCACAATAAGCAGAAACAGAATATACCCCTTTGCTTAAATCCATCATGGTTTCAGGACTACTTCTTCCCAAAGAATTTGGGAAGACCCTCTTTTAAGGCTTATGAACTAATGAAAAAGGTAATCCAGAAAGAAAAAGGTTTCTTTGGACTTTTACACAGTGAACAGAAACACAAATAGGATGCTACTAAATTATTAATTTCAGAGTTGCATTCCTGGGAAAACAAATCAAAATAAAATAAAATAATTTAAAAATCAAACTCTAAAAGAGCAAAAGAGAAAATCAGAATAATAAAGTTTTCATTCTGTATAATGAAAACTTTGTATTTGTTTGTATTTGTTTCCACTTGGAAACAAGTTGTGCTTTATAACAGGTAAAAAACACATTAAACTTATTTGTGGGAGAGACAGTGTTTCCCCACATCCTACATGATGAACTGAGAGCTACCCACTGGAAGTGACACTTTGCATCCCCAAATTCATAAAGTATCACTTTTGGGTTTTTTTCTATGTACAACACAGTACCAGCTTTCACTGCTTGTTTCATCATACTTCTAGTGGGCCAGAAGACCAAATAGCAGAATGCCAGGGCTGGTATAATGTTTTTAGCATAGAAGGATGGGGGGAACAAAGGTCATTGCTACTGGAAAAGAACAACCTACTTCACAGAAGCAAGACAGAACAGGGAGAACTGGAAACCAGCAGCTTTGTCTCTGGCTCCCATGCTGCACACACTGATCCTGCCTGTGAATTGTCACTGACTGGAAGTCTCCACTGATATCAGGATGTGAAGAGAGAGATGTCACCATTTTTCCAGGGGCATAAAATGAGGAAGCCAAATCCAAACTAGTGGAGAGATTCTCTTCAGCAGGAGGAGGAAAGCAACTGCAATGTTTCAGAGGGATCATATGTTTCTGTGAATTCAAGCTGTGAGAGCACAGCAGAATGACCTGCTCAGTCACAAAATGGCCCCAAAATCCTGGCTGTTAGACAGGGCTGACAGATCTCAGCTTTCCTGCAGAAACCAGCCAGATGCTGTAGTCTCTCATATGGCTAGCTATGTCAGGCAGAACAGGGTATGTAATCCATGAGCCAGGAAAAATTTTGCAGTGTCTCCCTCTGCCCCACTTGTCTTGGTTTCCAAGGACTAAAATAACTTCTTGTGAACAGAAACAAGTACAATCCTGAGACACAGGACACAACCACAAGAATTTGATATTCACAGCTTTTTTCAATGCCAGTTCTCTTTCTGCTCCCAAAATGTAGACATAATCATCTCTGGAGAAGTCACATCCACTCAGCTTAGCTCTCTGCCTCTCCACAGCAGAGTAGTCCCATCCTTGATGTCCCAGAGGGAGAACAGTTCCAGGACCACTCTGTCCCTGGAAACAAGGCCAGGTACTTGTTGGTAGAGTCCTGGGTGAGCCAGTCAAACACACGCCAGAGGCTGGGCTGTCACAGGAGAGACCCCAACCCTCCCTGCAGCTGTGATCCTTTCACCAGTGTACTCATGGCCCTCCAGAAGGCCAAAGGAGCAGGAGACTGCAGGACTCAGCAGTAATGGCACTGCTCTGTGGTCACCCTCTGTTACCTGCCATGGGCAGCTTCTCCTCTGTCCAATCACTGCAGTGCAGACCAGACTGGCACACAAAATTACTGTGCTCAGAGGAGCTTTGGCTACCAGTGTGATTGACTTTCCATAAAACAGTCCCAGTCAAAATATTTAAGATGAACACAAAAGACAGAAAACAAAAAATCCCTGTTCCAGAGGATCCAGTGAGGGAGTAACCTTCCAAAGAAGATGGAGCAAATTTCCTAAAGACACCTTCCAAAACATCCTGGCCAAAAAACAACAATGCTGTCACAACAAAAGCCTCTGCCCAACCCCATGGGAGAAGGGCCAAGGGACGCTGTAAAATCTGCTTCTGGAGCAAGAACATGCTCAGATCTGATGCAGTGTACAGACCTCTATAGATTGCTGAACAGTTTTGAAAATTCAACTAAGTTTAAATTCAACTAAGAAAAAGACACATAACACATATTTCTTGAGCCCTCAGCAATTTTCTTGCTTTATTCATTCAGGGCTCAGCGGGGATGCCAACCAATTTCCTTTGTATTGCCAGCAGTTTCAGGATTTCAGCATCACTGGTAAATGCCAAGACTTTCACAGTATCTGTGATATTTGAAACAGAGCTTTGGTTATGAGCATTTGTTTATAGAGTGCTTTCACTCCAAACTCCCAAAACACTGCCCACCACAGAAATTCCTGCTCTGGTACTAACAGGAATCCCTTCATTGGTCCTTGGCTTATTAAAACCTCTGGCAAGGCAGTAGCAGCTCTTATACAGCAGCTCTGTGCTTCAGTCTGAGGCAAGAAAGGAATAATAATTTATCTAACTAAATTACATGCACAAGTCAGCTAGACAAAATATAGTTACCCACATGGAATTTGGACAGAACACTTGTGTTAACACCCTAGCTCCTGGCCAAAGTGCCAAAGCACTTCTGGAAGTTAAGAGTGGCCAAGAACTCGGTTTTACAGCTCATCCAAAAGCCCATAATATTTGCATTAATTAATGGATTATAGAATATTTACCATTTTAGTGACAAGTTGCAGCTCTTCATATGACGATTTTTTATTTTGGTGGTGGTGGTGGTGGTGGTGGTGGTGGTAATGGTGCCTGACTTAAAATTATCTGTTATTCACTGCTGTTGGTTTTTCCCATCCTGAGTGGGTTTAGTCCATTTAAAGTCCTGCAGGCACTCTTTCTTTTCTGTGTCTCTTGCTGATAAGTATTTCTACAGGAGTCGTTTATTCTGACAAAAAAATCGAGACATACAGGTCAGATATTTTTTCAGAGAGGAACTCTTAGATTTAAGGAAAATGCAGATTTCGCACTCATCTGCAAAAGTTCACTGCAGTTTAAGGAGATTCTGTGTGACCTGCTTGTAGCAGATTTTAGCAAGTCACTCTTTCTTTCCTTTCTTTCTTTCTTTCTTTCTTTCTTTCTTTCTTTCTTTCTTTCTTTCTTTCTTTCTTTCTTTCTTTCTTTCTTTCTTTCTTTCTTTCTTTCTTTCTTTCTTTCTTTCTTTCTTTCTTTCTTTCTTTCTTTCTTTCTTTCTTTCTTCTTTCTTTCTTTCTTTCTTTCTTTCTTTCTTTCTTTCTTTCTTTCTTTCTTTCTTTCTTTCTTTCTTTCTTTCTTTCTTTCTTTCTTTCTTTCTTTCTTTCTTTCTTTCTTTCTTTCTTTCTTTCTTTCTTTCTTTTTCTTTCTTTTACTTCCTCCCTCCCTTCCTTCCTTCCTTCCTTCCTTCCTTCCTTCCTTCCTTCCTTCCTTCCTTCCTTCCTTCCTTCCTTCCTTCCTTTCTTTTGTTTGGGCAAGTACAGGTGAAAAAAATATATGAACAGCAGAATTTATTAGAATCTATTGAGCAGCAGGAGAGACTATTATACAGCTTCAATACAAGACTGACACCACCTGGCTACTACAAGAGTTTGCAGGACTTGACAACATTTGTGTGAACTACTCCTTTTATACCTGGAAAACCACAGTATTTTGAGATCCAGTTCCAAGTGGCAATCCCCAGTGAACAGTCAGCACCACCTGTGTGCACCCCATGGAAGCTGGAAAAGCAGAGGGCTTCTCAGCACCAGACACCCTCCTGCTGCTCCTCCATCACTGCTCTCAGGGCAGGTGCAGGTATTTTATCACCACAGCTCTGCAATGTTGCCAACTAAAGCTGTCCTCTAGTGTAAGCAGTTTCTAGTAAAGAAATTGATTTAGCTTTTTTTTATATCTGCAGGGTGAACCTCTAGCTTTTGTAGTATCTTCCCAGGAGCACACAAGAAAATGAGGTGAGAAGCCAGAGTGTTCTTTGAGAAACTGCAGCATTTCTCCCAGCAGATCACCAGAGGCTTAAGCCAATGCACTTGAACAATGTACCAAAGTCAATGAAATTGTTCATGCTCTTAAACTGAAGTGACTGGATAAGCACCTCTGAACAACAGCTTGAAAAACAAATTTAACTAAATGCGACCCATTATTTACCCAATTCCTGTACTGAACTTGGATTCACAACCTATGAACTTGATTCCCTCCATCAGGAAAGAAAATAAGATAATGATCAAAATTACACTGCAGTTGAATATGAGATGACAAGAAGTAATTTCTCACTTCTCTAACTGCTTTTCCCCAGATACTTGCAGCTGACTTATTTGCATTTATTTGGAGCAGAATTGCTTTTTCTTTGCACTTTCCCAGAAAGGAGTAACACTGACTGCTTTCTTGAGCTCAGTGAGTCAGAATGAGTCAGACCACAAGGCGAGAGAAGGGTCCCTGGCACAGCACTCTCTGCAGAGGGTTTCAGGAAGAAGGGAGTTTCAAACCATACATGGAGCTCCCTTCGTGGAGCTTTTGCCAGGATGCCACAACTGCAGCACATTTCCCCAGTCAGATCAGAGCAAGGGGAAATGGAATTAAGTCCTTGCTGACTGACAAGGTGAACAATTGCGCTTTTGAGGAAGGAGTAGAGTTATGCAATAAACAATAGAGAATATGATCCAAAGAAACCATCATTGCAATTATACAGAGAAACACTTCAAAGATATTGCAAGCAGATGGAGAAATAGGATTTTCAAAAGTACGATGTTTCCTTAATAAGAACTCCATCTGGGATTTAAAGTCTCCAGCTTTTTCTAGTTTCCATAGAAAACTATTTGCGTATCTTAACATAATATAGATTATTACCGTGTGTCCGCCAAATTTACTAAAGGAGTGTTCAAACTCTACCCAGAAAAGGAATTTTCATTCTTCACATTGCGTGTTAGGTTCAAATCTGTGTGTTCAAATCAAAAAGAGGTTAATTTTTTTTTCCTTCCATGCAATCCTGAAAACTGCATACAAGGGTAAATAAGCAGGAAAGAATTGTGAAATCTCAAATATACTTCCCTTCCTAAGAAATGGTCTAGCTTCCCAAATACGTCTTGGAAAACAGCCATCACCAGAACTACGAGCCAAAGCTATGTGAATATCTGTTTGTATCGTTTGGCTGCCAAAAAATGATTAAATAATGAAATAAAAATTACTTTGACCTAAAATGAACTTTTGCTAATTCCTTGGAAAAACCGGACAAATCAGTGAAAACTATTTGAGGACAACAAACAAAAAAACCCCTTTTTTTAAACTTTGTTTTCTTCATATACTGAACCTACTACAAATGTTTACATTTGTTAGTATAGGATTTTCTTTTTCTGAAAATGAGGTAACTACTTTTAAATCAGGTTACCAGATTAAATACAAATGCTTCTCCCAGTGTTTGCTGTTCTGTGTCCTGTCCTTAAGAGGCTTCAGTGCTTCTGACCGTACCCCAGTATTAACATTTCAGCAGCTCTGAGATGGAGTTAAATGCTGCCGTGGGGAGCTGTTATTCTGCACTTTGTTGGAGAGCACTGGGCTGGCCTGGACTCTGCTAGGGAAGCTCTTCTTTTCTGTCTGGCAGTTCCTTGCTGCATTTATGTGCTATTTTCTATCTTGTATCAAAACGGATAGTGACAATTTATTAAAAATTCACACAAGCATTTCCATGAGTTCACACTCTGTTCTTATCACAGATGGACCCAAATTGCAAAATCTGGATCCTGAATTAAATATTCTTTTGCTTTGGTATGCCAGATGCAAGGTCTCGCCTTCATTAAGGTAAAAAAAAAAAGAAAAATAAAAAGAAAAGCAAAAGGTGTGTTCTCATTTTGAATTAGTTAGTGAAAGGTTAAATCCTAGCAAAGGCGAAGAAACTCAGATTTTATTTGGTTTCTCTACAGTCACCAGCTCAATGTGTCACTTATTTGAAGCCTATAAACTGCCCTGTCTTCAGTGGAGTATTGCTGTGCATCAATTGCTCTGAGTTATGGGTACCTATTATCCATCTTTAGTGAGGAAAATACCCAAGTACCTGAGCAAGGCCTAGTTCCAACCTCAAAAACACCAGAAACACTAAAGCACTGGATACTAAGATATTTAGCATTTGGTTGTGCTGCCAGGACACACCTCATTGTCAGAGGCAGCAGTGAGGCAGAATCCCAGGATGAGAGACATCACTCAGATCTCCAGTACCACAGGAAAGTGAAGGAATTCTGCAGCAGATGTAAGGATTTTGCTGCTTTGCGTGCAGTGATAGGAAAGCATCATGTTTTGCTTACGCTGGTTTGTGACCAGGACCACTAGTAATAGCATTTTTCACACTGTTATTTTTGGCTGGTCTGTGTATTATAACACAAGGAAGAGAAAATGAGGACCAGTCAAAATGTAGCATAAATGAGATGACTATGATGAAAACACTTAAATTTTGACAGGCACTCAACAGTTCTTCTGCACCCAGCAATGCTGGAAATAAGACGAACATGTCTGGCAGTAGTGCCAGATCCCATAATATCACCCAGGATCAGTAATGAGAAGGGCTGCTCTCTCTCTGAAGATTACTGCAATCACATCTTTCCACGGAAGGTTTAATGCTCAGCAGTCTGTTAGGAAGAAATGTGTTTTAAAACAGAGTTGGAAATAGAAAAGATGATTATGACACAATTATGCAGAAAGAGAATGGCACAGAAGACTTCATAGAGAGCAGTCTGGGAGAAGTCAAAACAAACAAACAAACAAATGAAGCCTTTTTTCTGTGTTACACCCAGCTTCGTAACAGATACCTCAGTGGGACTGCTACAGCTACTTCTCTGTATTGGTGTTTCTTCAGTCACTTTAAAAGATCCTTCTGTCCCATTCTGAACCTTCCAAAGGGTAAAATACATAATGCTGTGTACAGCTAAAATTCAGTGGTTCAAAAATATTGGCAGCCAAGGCCAAAATCTTTGGCTTGCAGTGTCAGCTTTACGATAGTACTTTGTAGCACCAAAGTTGTCTCTTTCCACTTCATAAGCGGTTTTTTTATTTGTTATGCTTTTTTGTATGCCTTTTGAAGTCCAGAAAATCTTACAGCACTGCATGCTGTATCACCAGACAATTTTCCTTTAGAATTTTCTTTAGATATTTCCTGGAAGATTGTCATCATGAAATTTGTACTGTTCTATGATTTGTGCTTTTTCCCTGTGCCAAATAGTTACATGCTAATATATTACAATATATGCTCTTAGTATCATCAAGCAGAAACACACAATCTATTAAATGTTAACTAAGTTTACCACATGAGATCATTTAAATTATGTTTAAGTGACTTCAATCCTCCAAATTCATTTAAAACCCCAAGAGCCAGCATAAGTGCAGAAGCAATCAAGGAAGCCAAGACCTACAGGAGATCGATATAAAATTTAAAATTTAGAGTCTCTGAATCCAAACTGCTGACAAAGAACTCAAGCTCAAAAAAAAAAGTAAGCCAGTTAATGGCTTTTCTAAGTAAACATCTAACATATTTTTTATCATGCAATGAGCTTTTTGATGTATGTAATCTTTGCTCTTTTCCAGCTACTATCTGTCAGTGGAAATGTAATCTTTTATATACAAACAGATTAATGTTCTCAAAAGAACAAAAAAAGGCGAAGGAATGCAGTCTAGCAATCACTTTTTAGAAACACAGTTAACTAAACATTGAACATTTGACAGAGGATACTGTGAGGATAGACTTTATGTCAGAACAGCTTTTCCTTGTTTTTATTTTTAAGCAGTGACTAACTGTAGAAGCAGCACTGCATCTATGCTACCATAATTAATGTGGTGACAGCTTTTCCACTATAAATTTCTGTTTTCAGGGGTTTGTAACTCATCTGTGGAAGACTGTTCCAGGCAAAAAAAGAAATCTTTTTGAAGTGCAAAGATCAAAGATCACATTAAACTACATGTTTAAAAGAAAACTGTACCTTTTTTCTACAGCACAGCGAGCCAAAAGTTCAAAACAGCAGCAAAAGGATAAATGGATCTGGTCTGCTTTACTTTGACTTCACACTGAAGAAGGGATAGAATTTATATGTCGAATAGTAAACACCAATACTAGAAGAACATTACACTGATTTTGAGGCAGCATGGATGCTGGCATTCACTATCACAATTTAAATTATTTCAATTCATTGCAAGACAAGAATGTGTCCTTAGAGTTTCAGGAACAACTACTTTAATTTAAATTTGGGGTAACCCTTGATTTCATAAGACCAATTATTTTGCTCCCAGCAGATTGTACACAGCAAAAATTCAGTTTCATTATGGGAATGTTTGGGCAAATGGGATAAATAAAGTGAAGGTTTATTTAAGTGTTGAGAAGAATGAAAATACTAAATCAAGCAGAAAATTAAAAAAAAATAACAATTACATGAAGTCTATTACCTGAATCTTGTCACAAAAAGCAAAACAACCCCTCTAAAGCACTTCTATGTGTTGGTATTTCCATAGAAGTCTGTGCTTTTGCAAGGTAAAACTGAAATACAAGGATAGCTTGAAAACAAAATCAGACAGGCATGAATACCAGAGAGACAAACTATCAAAGAGAGATCTCTGTCACTAAAAAAGCATCATCAACCCATCACACTATGCTATTTAGTCACTAATATTTTTAAAGCTTTTTCTTATTTACTTTTTAAATATGTGCAGTAGTTTTGATGCTACATGATATATAGGTTAAATAATAGGTTATGAATCATTAACCTGATGATAGTTTTTCACTTAGCATTTATGTTTTATTGGTGTGATGGAAGTTTTTTGCAGTCTGTCTCTAATTATAGGAAGATTTTTTTTCCCTGTAGTTTATTTGACTTCATTCACCACTTCTCGACATATGCCCTATTTAGGATGTGATATAACTAAAATTTTGTGTGAAACCACGCCAGTTCTTCCATTTTAGGGCCAACTAAGGAATGCATCCCCTTTAAGTAAGTGTTTAAGTGTCCTTTGGTTAAATATTATAATTAACCAGCAGACCACCTCTGTGGAGGTAGAAGTGATGCTGCTTGTAGGAGAGAGCTTGGGCAGGTTATAGGAGACAGCCCCAGGGATGGAATTCCTTCAGGGTGGGCATCCTCACTGGCCTTTGCAGAAGAAACTCAGGAATCTTGCACACCAATCTTCTGTGAGTCCAAACTGATTCTGTGTCTCTCCTTCTAGAATGTGTC
The DNA here is from genome assembly GCF_012460135.2 of Molothrus ater. NCBI lineage: Eukaryota > Metazoa > Chordata > Aves > Passeriformes > Icteridae > Molothrus > Molothrus ater. Next base: position 18,735,892 of record NC_050482.2, on the reverse strand, counting down.
ACTTTAGGCATTATTTATTTAGATATTATCTATTAATATGTTGACTTTAGACATTATAAATTTGGCTCTTCTTGGTATTAATTTCTAAGCTATGTTCAGAAAAGCACAAATAAAACCATTTTAGTACTTTTAAAAAATTATGTTAGCTCTAGCAAATCCTTGGGTGGAAATTCCAGATTTAGTTTTGGCTGTTTCTTCCTCTCTCTCTCTGGCTGATAAATTTATTAAATATATGAAAGTTCTGCATCCCACCTATGTTTTATAAGCACAAAAGAAATCTACTCTCCAGATACACACAAGCCAAACCCTACCACATCACTTCCATGACCAAGACATATGCACTTCTTGAGAATCAAAAGCAGAGCCCAGAACAAATCTAAACCATTCACTTGAACAATAATGATACTAATAATAAATATATACAGAGTTTGTAACTTCTCTTGTTCAGTTGAAAAGGTCAGATTATCTAGTCTGTACTCTGATACATTACAGGTCATTACATTTTATCAACTTATCCTTCTCCTTCTATGTTTAAATATCTAAATTTAGGACTCTGAAAGAAATGCTCAAAGGCTCTGAGTCGAGTTAAGCTACTTTTCACATAAAGTCTTCTGCTCTCTCCTTATCCCAAAGTTTCCTGCTCCTGTAGCCAGGCAAAAGGGTAATTGTCACAGCCTGCATCCTGTTGCTCCACCTTTAAACAAGAAAGAGGAGGTGGGAATAACACAACTGAATGTACTGTCACCTCCAAAACCAGAAACTGGATCCAAATCTGAGCTCATCTTTTCAGCACTTGGGTCAAATGCCCTGAAGCTCATCAGTGACCCTGTTTACAACAGGATCAAAGTCTTACCAGTGCCCAAGGCCCTTTATATAAAACAATACTGAAATTACTTCTATTGCTAATCTTGCTGTTATTCTCTGCATTTCCTGTGTATACAATAGTGATTTCAAATACAATTCAAATGTAAATAGCAGACTCTTTTATCCCTGGAGTCAGACTATTCTCCCAGAATACTGCAGAAGTCAGTAGGAGAATTTACACCAAGTATAGTTTTTGGTCTTTCCATTGTTTTTGACACCTCAAATATATGCAATTTTTTTTCATGTGGGGCATGTGAACCATCTTCAAGATAAAATGGTCATAAAAAGCCACTGAAGAAAGTCCTCCACTGGTATGTGCCTTCCCCTGATTGGAGCAGTGCTGTCTCTGCTGCCTGTCTTCCTTCAGCTGCCTGATTTTTGACAGGTAATGTTTTGGGAGTCGGGATCTGAAAGGTGTCAAATGGGAGGTACCTCAGCAAATCTGGTTTTTCTGATTTCACGTGGAAACTTTTCTTCAACAGGTACCCATTAAAGAATCCTGTTTCAGCTTACACTGGGATCAGCCATCCTGAAATCAGTGACCTGTCAATCCCTGCAGCACAACAGTCTGTTTGTGCAAAGCCATGAGGTACAGCACACGTGTCAGCCTGGGTAATCACTGTCTAATACTGAGTTTGCATGCATGAATCAGGGACCCAGACACCTTGGGGTTTGCTCATGGCAAGATGGTCAATGTCATCTTCTCTTTGCCTCCTCTTAGGTTCTTGAAGAAAGTTCTCTATGAAAAGCCACCAGGAAGACTTATTCCTGTGAGAAGGCTGGGTGATGTAAACTCTGATGTCATGGCAACAGGCCAGTGAAGTTTTGTGCTATTTTTGCTTTATTTCAGGACACATGCCAATGCAAATGAGGATTTGCTCCCACTGATTAACACTGTCTGGTTTTTGTTGAGTCACCTCACAATAAAACTACTGATTTCTACTGGCTTAGTAGAAAAATAAAAGATGAAGCAAAGTTCCCATAAAAGTCATCTAGATTAGCCCTGTGATTGAGGGTGGTGCACAGAGATTACAGTAATTCAACTAAAATGTTTTGAACCTACTTAGTTAAAATCCATGACATTTCCATATCCTTAGAGAAATTTATTTGACTGGATGTGTATTCATTTTAGGCACTGGGACAGAGTGATAAGTTTTTACAAAAGGGAGTGAGTCCCAGATTATCCAAATGAATTTACAAATTGAAAAACTCTATTTTCACACTGGGACTGAAACTTACAAATGTCTTTTTCTCTTATATTAACTGAAAGGATTACATGAAAGTTACTGAAATTAAAGTCATGTATCCCTGATTACTGTAGAGAAAACAAACAGCTTCTATATTCACAGTGCCAAAGACCAGAAGTATGGTGAGGCCATTTCTAAAAGATTTCTCATAAATTACCACAAAACTTTCTCACAAATCCAGAAATTATTTCTCTTATCAACCAAGGATTATTTTGGCATTAGGTCAGAGATTAACTCAGGCACTTCAAAAGTAAAAAGCTGGAAGAGGAGGGAAATATCTGGAAAAGTAAATCTGGTTGACTTCTGCTAAGTTTCTGGAATGTCAACTATTATTACAGTTGTACTTTGTAATGTGTGTCTCATAGGTCCAACTGTTCTACATTCTAAATGGAAGATGTGATCCCTGACCCAACAAGTTTACACCTGCTTTTCAGTTTTGGAGCACAGAAAACACATAAGAAGAGGCCAAGATACAGAGACTAAAAATCTACAGCAACCAGTCACACCTTAGTTTGATCATAACAAAGAACATCAAAGATTAGGTTTGGATTTTTTGTAACTAAGAAAAGAAACTTGGGGTTTTTAACTCATCTGTTAGACCAGGCAAATTAACAAGCTCAGATAAAACACTTGCTCTCCTGTATTCTATTTCAGAGGGATACATGAGCATTGCAAGAGCTTGCAATCTAAAAGACAGCTTCTTTCTTTGGCCCTGAGCTGTAGTGTTACATTATTACCAACTTAATGGACATTGTAATGGTAAGAAATGGATATTGTAATGGTAAGAAAGAAATGCAAACCTGGAAGGTCCATCCTTTCTGATTACTGATCTGCTTGTGTCCTTCCCTTTACACTAGTGCTGCATGGACTCCCATGTCACTGACTGGTTTTGATGATAGGAGATATTGCAGGTTGTGTTTAATTGCCTATTACTGCCAGTAGAGGAAAACATGGGAGAGATGAGTTTCATAATATGAAACTGGAGTAGTTTCAACCCATCACTGTGATGTTGGGTTTGTTTAAGCCAAAAGGTTACACCCAACTAGGACACCCTTAGGCAGTAACAGCTTCGGGTCTGTGCTTGATATTTAGATCCCCGTCTTCCATCTTTTTCCCTAGGTGTGAAGGCATTGAACTCTCTTAATTACTTCAGTGGTGTTAAGGATTTACCAACTCTGAGGAGAGACCAGAAGAAATGTCTTACATACAGATGTAGCATCTCACCACTCAGGCCATAGGATTAATCACAGAGGCATGGGAATGTGCACATCTGAGTGTGTGAACATAGGCACATTTGCAAGTGTTTAGGGAAGTCACATCTGTACACCATCAGGAGTCAGTGCCTCACTTTGAAACCACTTCAGAAATCCACAGAGCCTGTCTCAGGAGGGTGGAGGACAAGCTGAGATCCCAGGGAATGTGATATGTGAGTATTTGTTCATCATTCTCCTCATAGACTGTCTGCATTTATTTATTTATTCTGCTGGCAGTGCTTATGGAGGTCTTAAATCATCCTAAATGAAACATTTGAATAAAAATGCCTGAGATCTGTCAGCATGCAATTCCACTCTGTATTCTTTTCTAAGCTTTGCATCCAGCCTTCGCAGTACAGATGCTTGCAGTCTGGTGTGTTATAACTTGCTTTTATTTTCAAATAGTGCCTTTTTTCAACATTTCAGAGCCACACAACCTCCATCAGGACATAATGACAGCTGAACACAGGTTTTAAATAGCTGTCTGATATTTAGAAATACAGCTTTCTAGGTGTCCAAGATTAACTCTGTGATTCATTCAAGGTTGAAAGAAGGAAGGTAGTGACTCTTCTCTGATGCACCATGGTTATGGAGAGGATCTATTTTTAAAAATCTCTGACTAACCAAATTTCAAAGCAAAGGAGAATAGCTAGTGTGCTAAAGAATGACCACTACATAGGAAGGTCAGGTATTGACATACAGACAGAGAGCCATACAGACAGAGAGCCTTCACCACTGCTCTCCATAAGCTAAGGCTGCCTTGTCTACAAAACCTTCAAAGAGCATTGGCAAAAGAAGACCAAAACAAAGCCCAGCAAATCTCTCTTTCTTGTCCATGCTTTGGCCCACAACCCAGAGGAAAGTGGAGCTGTGCAGACTTGCAGCAGCAAGATCTGAGGCCAGCAGAGCACCCAGGCTGTGCTGGCAGTCTCTCAGGACACTCAGCACAGAGCTGCTGTGTAGCTCATCCTCACAGGCAAGAGAGCAGCAGCACTGCTGGCTCTGCAGCCCTGAGACCAGGCTCCAGGCAGAGTTAGCTCAGGCTCAGAGCAGTGCTCACAGCAATACACTGCTGCTGTGGCCAAGTCAGCATCTGCATCTAGTGGAGCTGTAGACAAAGCCATCACTCAGAGCTTGCTTTGGGCTCTCCTGACAGTCCACCAGTGCAAAATTTTGTCTTGCCTCAATAGTGGCAGATTAAAGCTCAAGAGTCAGGAATTAAATGCTGACTTTGTTATGTCTGACTTACTGCTTCAGTGACTCATTGCTCACTGCTGACTGTACTGGAGTCTCCCTCACTGGAGATATTCAAGAACCATCTGGACACAATTCTGTGCCACGTGCTCTGGGATGACCCTGCTCGAGTGGGGAGGTTGTTCCAGATGACCCACTGTGGTCCTTTCCAACCTTATCCATACTATGATTCTATATAACTCGATTTAGTTCCACAATATTTTTTACAGAAGCAATTTTCAAAGAGGGAGCACAAAAGTAGATACTGAAATCAAATTTCTCAGTAAGCTCTGAAAACTGAGGTAACATTACCAAAGCAAATGTAGTGCTTTTTTGTATAAAACTATTTGCAAATTGCGAAATGTAGCTACTTTTTGTAATTGACTAGTTAAGAAACGTAGAACAAACAATCATAGCCGGCCACCTGAGACAATAAATATCAATCAAGTTTATTCTATAAGTCACTAATCAAAATAGTTGGTCTGACATATTTTAACTGAGGTATTGTAACTAATTTCAAGTGTAGTGGTAAGGAAAAATACTGCTTATATAACTTTTCTAAACCAACTACTCTGTTTATTCTTTACATAAATTATATCCGAGGTCAAGTCCTAATGCTTCATTAGACTTCAGCTTCACTTTTTTTTATTTAGAATGGTTTGAATAACTGACAGGATGACCCATTATCATGTTGCTCATTCAGGCTTTGGTGGTCACTGCAAGGAAGGTTTTGGTGCCCATCAACCAGAAGAAAATTGGCTCAAATTTTGTTTAACCAATCACTGGCAGTTTAGAGATAGGAGCTTCTAGTCATCATGCACATCTCTGCCCTTAATTCCTAGATTTAATAGGAATTGGTACCAATAATACATTGGTACTGTATCTCTCACCCAATTTAAATATGTTTCTAATGTCCTCTGAAAGTGTCTAGAATGCCAAGAAAAAATTGTCATGTTGCTATGATCATAGATAATAAATGACAGCTGACTGTAACTCAAGATACTGTCAAAATCCTTTATTAAAATCTCCTAATTTAGCAAGCAATATTACCCATATAAAGAGAAACACCAGCATATCCCGCACTATTCTCTGAACTAAGGGAAGACCATTCATTTATAATATTTGCCAGGATGTTTTTGGATTGTTTTTCTACCAGAGAAGGACACTAGCAATTTGATTCAGTGACTGATTTCACTGACTCCATTTTTTAATAGATTCCATGGAATACGTGAGTAGCACCATGAGTATGGTTTGGCAGGGACATAATTAATGTTAAACATCACTTGCCTTGATTACTGAAACCTCTAAAGTCTTTCCAAGATGAGATTCTGTTTTAAAGGACTTCTATCTACGCTGAAATGTGGACAGGCCCAAAGAAAACCCTCCTATCTGGAGATGAGAATCCCATTCAGTTTGCAGCCCCATGGCATATCCAGCTCTACAGGCTGAAAACCCCGTGTGTACAGCCCACCTGCCTCCAGCACTGCATTGACACAGGGACAAAGCTTCTTGCATGATTTCAGAGCGGCTGTGGGGTGCAGAGAGAAACAGAAGCTGGGGCAACAGCCTTGGAAGTGAGATCCTGAAGGCCAAGAAACTGCTGGAAGATCCAGAGCTGGGATAGGAGCATCACGGACAGATCCTTCCCTTTTCACGTGACCCAACACAGAGGAGAGGAGCAGAAGCACTACCATTATATGACCCAGCCTGAGAGATATGTAGCTCCCAAATAAAATGCTATATATTGAAGCGGTCCAGCTGGAGAAAGATTGTCCTTCTCTGATGTCCTGGCTGGCTGTCCAGCACCGCTAGCAGTACGGGGGCACGATCCCCATCTCCCTGGTTCGGGACAGCACCTGAGGCAAACGCTCTGCGCTATGACAGCAGCGCTACCCTGTGGTAGGACGTGGCTTGGCTTACGGCTACAGTCAGCAGAAACAAGAGAGAGAGAGCGCTCTCCAGCTGTGGTGAATCCAGATTTATTCACCCCCAGGGGAAACTGACAGCCAAAGAGGACGAGGGAGAGGTTGCAGCAGCTTATAAGGACGGAGGGACACAGAGGAGGAGTCAGTCCTTGGACGAATAGGGTTTCAGAGTGGAATGGGATACAAAAGATTGACTTAGGGAAAGCCCCAATGGGGATAACTTGAGGGTGGGGCCCTGGCCCCTGAGCCAATCACTCGACGCTCTAGCTGGAAGTTTCTGGAGAGTTCCAGAGAGAAGGGTGGGAGCGCCGAGTGACGGACAGGGCACTGGGGAGGGATTTGAGAAAGGGTACATTGATCTCCAAGGCAACTGGGAAGGAGTTGGGATAACTGGCAGCATAAAGGAGGGAAGGGAGAACCAGGGCAGAACCATTGCATGATAGGGGGAACAGAACAGTCCAACTTATACAGACACAACACAACCAATATATACTAAAAAAGAAAGATAAAAAAAAGATTAGGTGTCTCTTCTTTTAGAAAGATGTCTTCACTGACATCTGTAAGGTCAGTGTTCTCAATTCTAACCTAAAGAAACAGTTCCCACTGTGCTGTTCCTCCTGTTGGCACAGCCATTCCCTCTGCAAACACCTGGGCTGACCTAGCTCTATGTTGGCTCTGCCTTCCTATTTGTCCAGTGCCTTCTCCACCAGCAAGAGTAGCTCCTTCTTCCAGCATTCTCAGCAGCAGCCTACATGTGCTAACCCTTTGTTCTCACCCCATTCTTATGTCTTATCACTCTTAACTTATGTCTTCCCAGATTCTTCCCATCTGGGAAGGACATATTAGCGGTAATTTAACACCAATCTCCAATCTCACCGATCTCTGGCTGAGAGAAACAATTTGGGAGCCGTGGTGACTATTGATTAACATCACACCTCTCTACACTTTGCCATGACTGCCTCATTCAACATAAAACCCCTGCCAGGTTGTGTTGAATTTATCTCATTATAGGTCATTGGATCAAGCACACAGACCAGTGTGGAAGCAGGAAGCAGAAACAAGGATTTCTCCTTGCTGAGAATATATCTATAAATAGTAGCCTGTAGATTTAGACACTTTTCTGCTTTCTGTTCTCTCATCAGTTTCACATTCTGCCTGTAGAATAAATGACCATCACCACAGTCTTGTCTGTAGGCTGCCAAGGAGTGCAATATCCTGGGAAGGACAATCTGAATCTCACCAGGATGAGAGGAATATTAAACCAGATCTCCCTTTCTAATTAACATCTACAGTCTTGCAGTACTATCTGTTTTCCTTAGCTGTGATTTGGAAAATGCCGGGTTTTTTTCTGTGCTGTGTGATAGACAGGTCTAATTTGCTGCAAAATTTGCTTAGATTCAAGACAGGTGCCAGCAAGCTCCCACTAGGTATCACAGCCAGCCTCAAGGCACAAGCCAGAGAGCCCTGAACACCCCTGCAAGTGCAGGAAGGGTGGTTGTGCAGAGCATAGCACTGTCACCTGGAGAACCCAGGGACACTGAGCAACCTGGCTGAGTTCTGCAGTCCCTGTGGTTTGTGTGGGCCAGCTGGCATTGCTCAGAATTAGCTGAGACTGAAGCCTGTGTGAGCAGGGCTGAGCAGGTACACACCAGTCTGTGGGGATGGTGTCAGACAGATGTAGCCCCTTCTGGATGCTTCCTTCCCCTGCAGCGGGGAGGGCAAAGGGGCACAGCTCACAGGGCTGAGCCACAGCAGCTTGAGTGCTGGAACAAACTCAGAAACAAGCTCAGATGTTCAAGTGCAGCGCCGTGGTCTTTGTTCAGCAGTGCTGTGAATGTCTTTCTGGTTCTCTGTTGGCATTCTCTCCTTAGAGGCATTCTCTCCTTAGCAGGGATGGTATGAGAAAAAACACTGAATATTGTGAAGCTTGCAGACATTTGGATAATGGGGCAGTATCCTCAGATGCATTGCTAGAAATTATATAGCACACTGGTGATTTCTTAGAAAATACTAGGTTTTTATTATTTTGTCTACATAGGTACATGAGTATATAGGGGTTAACACCCCTGAATCTTGCAACAGGCTAAATCTTTCTTTTCTATTTTCTGTCCCAAGGTGAAACCTTTTTTAAAGACACTTCAGTAAATTGCTTCATCATCCCAAAGTTCTGTCAAGGTAAAAATTACATTTTGTTTCTCTCTTTTACAGAATTAGAAGAGTAGTTTTACCATGACAATAACTCAGGAACATTTAGAGAGGAAGAGACAGACTACCACCTACTAAACACACCACGCAAAATAAAAATACATACCCTATACCTCATAGCTAGAATTATGGGGTTTTTTAGTTAAAGGTTTAACTCCATATAAGCAATAACATCAGTTACTATAGACTAAATGGCCTAAATTAAAATGGCAATATCAGACTATGAAGTGCACTCAAATAAGGTAAAAACCAGTGTGAAATACTCTTTCATCTGTGTATATGGTTGAATGAACCAATAATGAGCTTTGTTAGAGTCTGGCTACACCCAGGTGACTGCTCTGCTCTGGGTGACTGCTTTTGTATACAAATGGGGCCCATCCTAAGAAACCAGCTGCTGCACAAAACCCATCATTAGTTACCTGACAGTCTCCTGATAAAACCCAAGACAATAAAAGGATGAGGGGAAAAGGCATAAGACTCTTCTCATGTCAAAGGATTGGAGTTACCGATGGTCAAATGATGAAGTAGAAGCAAAAGTGTCAAAATGGACACCATGAAGCATATTTCATGTGTGGTCCCACTCAACATCCAGAACAGACTTAATAGATGAACTGTGGCATTCAATGGTGATATGACGGTGAGAAGTTTATTAACAATGTTTATTAACAAATTCAATTTCTTAAATCATATTTAGCTCAAGCTAAATATAATCATCACAAAGCAATGAGGTGACCTCCAGCAGCTATGTTCACGTGCACGTTTGGGGAACAGGACACCCCGAGGTGCTCCTCTCCTTTGTACTTCCCGATGGAATCCAAGCCTATGTCTGTGTCTGAGACCTGTGCCTGGGCACTGCTGTTCCATATTGAATTTTTACAGCACAGCAGATTTTACAGATTTAAGAATCTTTTAGGGTAGCTGATCACCTGGCAGTACTATGAAAAAGGATATTATGACTGCCATAGTAACACAACGAGCAGTGCAGAAAAAACTATCTAAAAGCTCTTCTGCATCAAAGATTACCAAGATGCCACTATTCTGGAAGATGCACTTAAGAGTTTGAGAGCTGGTTAAAAGACAGAAACCAAAAAATAGGGCTTAAGTTTCACTTATAGGATGGAGAAAATACTGGAGTATCCCCAGGTAGATATCCTGGAACTAGTTTTATTCAATATCTTCATGAATAACCTGGAAAAGCAAGTATGCAGTGAAACCCCCAATTATCCAGACCTTACTACTACATGTAGTGAAATGCCATGCCAATGGAGAGGAGACACAGAAGGGCTTCCCTGACCTGAGCAAAAGTGTAAAGCTCCCCTTGAAAGAAAGAATCCCCTTCAGAACAGACTGCATCTGCACTAGTGCTCTTTACTGACACAGCTGTGCAAGAGAGGACTTCTCACGTGGGCAAAGATTTACTCCTTCTTTGGAGAGGCCATTATCCTTGAGATTATAGCAATAGAAGTTCTTTTTTTCCAGGGAAAAATCTCAACCTTCATTTTGCTTTCAATCACAAATTGCCATACTTCAGAAAGAAACTTAAGACTCAAGGAGATCTTGCAGGTCTTTCTTCCTTGCTGGATGAAATGTTGCATAAAAACAGGTTCCAGAGAGGAGTCCAGTAACACCTCCAGCTTCCAGACTGGATTCAGTAACTGATGGCATCTTATTAGGTGTGAGAATACTGTGCTGTTCCATTCATCATTATAAATAAAGCAATATTTTTTACTTTCCAAATTTGAAGAGTTGTGAGGCTCTTTTCTTCCTTAGCAATTCAAGGAAGAAAAAAATCTAACTCTTCATATTTTCAAAGAATAATGAGATCAGCTGTCCTCCATCTTAGTTCAAGCCTACTACAAGTTACTCCTGCCCAAAGCCTTCATCACTACTAACCCGGTGTGATGCTGGTAGCTACTAGTGCAGAGCTGAAGCCTTGAAGTCTGTTTTATTTGGAATGGATGTCACTGAATTTTTAGGAGTAAGATTTAGCTTTGGATTAAGACAATGAGGTCATGGTGTTGAAATTGTGTAAAGTATTCAAGAATACTTGTAGATTCTTGTGCTTGTACTTCAGAGAACTGAGGTACTTCAAGCCATTTGGCGGTAGCACGGGGCTTGCATATGACGCCGAATTTGCAAAATATTTGACGTTTCTTGGAACAGCAGGTGGTATGTCTCACAAGCATTTAAAATTACACAAGATCTACACTTAGATAACTGAATCCAGATGCACATGAGTCTACTCTAGAATGGAATAAACTTGAATTTTGGCAGCTTAGATTTAAACAGCTAACTTTTTGAGCAACTGGCATCAGATGAGCTCTATTTCTATCATATTCATGTAATGAATATAGGTTTCCTCCACATTTTCTTATCACCTCACACTCCCTACACTATGACTAACTATCAGTGATCTCCTGTTCCCAAGTGGCCAGGCAGAGCATGAGATCACAGCCCTCAGATTCACAAGCATTAAACATACACACCCTGTATGTATCTCCAGCATGGATAGAAGTTGCATGACTGTGTCTCCAGATAGCTTTAGTCAGATCAGCCACTACACTGAAATAAATTTGCAGCAATGTTATCTTGGCTCTGGGCTGGGCACATGCTTACCCCAGCTGCTACCCCAGCTTCCTCCCACCCAGCAGCCGCTCCACAAGTGGGCACGATCAGGCTGACCGGTGGCAGCTGGCATTGTACTCACAGAGCAGAAGGGAGTAGGGTTTAAAATACATGTTGTACAGCATGCCAGTGCAAGGCAGGAGCCAGTTTTATGACATTTGGCTGGTATGAAACGTCTATCCTCGATGCTTTAGGGAACGAGAAAATAAACAGCGCCAAATATGCAAATTGAAATCATTCTATTCCATACATGCATTTTACTAGTGTGAGAGTGTGCCTGGCAGTTCTGTCCTCAACTAACCCTATAGCTAGGTAATTTCTCACTCTCCAGGCCAGACCTTTGTGATTACCAGTTATGAAATTTGTGTTTTGCACTCTGCCTTGAAGATTTTTAGGTTGGGTGTTGCTTATGCATGCCTGCAACTCACTGCAAGCAATTTGGAGAAACATGGTAAGCAAAAGAACCCTGTCTTTCCACAGTGGTATGACTTGGCTGCAATATCACCTGTAAATTGACATTTGTATTTAAATAATGAACTTTGTGTTGATCTTTCTTGAACTCTTGCGCTATAAAATATGTATACAGGAGTACTTATGTGCAATGACTTTTTTATAGTTTTAAACTTTCAACCTGCTAAAAAAAATGCTGTAAACATGTTCTTGGACTCCTGCATTTTTCAGTACTACATGATTTCTGCAATACTATTAAATGAAGTCTTTCATACTTTTATCTGAACTAAAGGTAATATTTACTGGAGCATACTTCTATGGAATTTTTCAGCAAAAACCGCTTTTGCAAAGACTCTGAAATCCACTTCACACAGAGATGCTTCAGCAGCTTGGTACTTAACTATTGGATGTAAGAGGGATGTTGTGTGACATCTGAGGTCATGAAGCAGCTTACAGGCAGCGTTCAAAAGCATGTGTGAACAAATCCAAACTAACTGTATGAACACAAGCACCCTCCATTTACTTGTGAAGCCTGACTATGAAGAGTTCATTGTATCTGTGTGTGTGTGTGTGTGTGTGTGTGTGTGTGTGTGTGTGTGTGTGCAGATACAATCACTGGCAACTGGCCCTTCATGGCAGACCAAATTCAAACAGCAAGTGAAAATGAGGTCATGAAGAACAACCTGCTCCGCAGTCACCTCAGTTCTTCCTTATATTCATTTTTTTTTTCAGTGAAGGAGATCAGTTATGCCAAACAAGCAAGAAAGCAACCATGGCAATTATTCACAGTCCAACACAAATATGTAACCAAGCAGCAGAGAAATCACGCCAATAAAAAGGCACAAAGATAAATAAGTGAAAAAGGGGAAATGGTCTATGTTTTGTAGCATGGATATGAGCAGGATGGGGTAGGATGTGCATAGCACAGGCTATAAAGCACCTGCTCAAAGTCAGGAGTTGGAACTTTTCTACCATATCCTGGTTACTCAGAAGTTGTTTTCTAGTGTGGTTGGTGTAAGCTTAAAGCCACCATGACACCTGATGGTGACTCTGAAGCACTGTCAGGAAAGAGAAAATGATGATATCTGGGACTCCCTAAAAGTGGAAGAAGTAGCATATTTCCAGCTGGACTTAAGAGGCCAGGATGTGGTCTGCATGACTGTGGAGTTTTCATTCCCCTTCTACCTGGGGTGATTCACCTCAATCCCCATCAGTACTTAAAATGTCAAGTCACCCTAGGTGGCCACAGAAAGCCACAGAAGCCCCGTTTCTCACTGTGGCTGAACCACAGTGCTTGCTTCCTGCCTTCTGGAATTTCCTTATATGAATTGGAGCCCAGGGGATTCCCTCTCCTATTGCTTTTATAAGAGCTGATCCTACGCTGTCCTCACTTTCCCCTTCCTGGACACACTGCTGCCTATTATGACACTGCACTTTTGACCTGCAGTTCCTGCCTTTTTTTTTTTTTTTTATTCTTTTCTTTTCTTAAGAAAAGGGATTTCCAGCTGATTTTCTTATATCATCTTGTTCCTGAGAAGCTCCTAAGCAATCTTGCAGATTTCTCCAGTACCTTTGTTTCTCTGAATATAACTCACATTAGAACTGCACAAACCAGAGGGAATGCGAGTCCCTGTTTGTTGGTCCCTTACCCCAGCAGAGAGGCTCCCACCTGTCAGCCAGCTCCTGACTGGGAGCCGCCAGCCCAGAGCCACTGTACACTCTGAGCTCCCACAGTTATGCCAGACCCTTTGAAAGCTTCACAGTCAGACACCTCGCCCATCACATAGGTCAAACTCAGCCAGAGCTCAGATGAAGCAGCCTTCCAGTCGATTTTCACAAACAAACAAATCTCCGGTATGATCTGAGGGCAGGGAGGGTGCTCTTGGAGCCTGGCCCTTGGCTTTGCTGCTCAGCTGAGATTTTGAGAGTGCTGAGGCAGTTAAATACTTTAAAGCCATCGGCATGATTCTCCATCTCACAAATGCTTGAGAAACATAAGACAAAGATTACAAGTTTTAAAGCAGGATGGAAGGTTTACTCAGATTAACTTGAATCAGTGAAACATTCCTAACTGACTCACTGGTTTGTAAGCTGGACTATTCCCAAAAGATTTCAAGGCAGTTTTAGAGCTTTGGGGAGCTATAGGGAACACTACCCCAAAAAAGTACAATAAAGCAAGCTGTGAGGAATTGGGAAGGTGACAAGACTTCAGGCATTTTTGGACCATGTGCCAGGGACTTGGCACTATACTCAGCCATAAGAAAATATCCCACAAAAAGGGGAAGATGGTAGCATTGATCCTGAAAAGAAATGGAAAAGGCATTATTGTTTTTTACTACTCTATCTCTGTGCTCAGAGCCCTTTTCTTGGCCCCGAGGGAAGCAAAGGATTTCATCCACGTGGGTTTACTCTTTTAAGCTGTCACATCTCTCTAATAAACGTACAGGACATGAAAACAACAGTGGACACAAACCAGGTGTCCCAGCTCTATCCGGAATCCTAGCTTACTTTATCCACTGTTTCTGAATAAATATCATAACTGCATGAGGGAATGCTATGTCCCAAATATATCCAGATAATGCATACATTTTTTAAGCTTTATCCATTTCATAAAACCAAAGTAGCAGTTTCTTTACCATTTAAAGAAGTATCATTGGATGGGCTCTTTGTGAAGCCAAATGTGCATATACTTGTCTTGGCAATATGGAAATGATGGGCATGTGCACGGGTTAAACTTTGCCTGACCAGATTCCATGTTCCTCGCAGGTTTCCCTGTGAACTCCCCTGGAGCACTTGTAGGTCTCTAGAGCCAAGTGTCGAGGGGACAGGAGGGGGTTTTGGGACCCCCTTGCCCTCCAGCCGCAGGCAGGAGTTGGTGCGAGGGCAGCAGCTCCCACCGGGATCCCCGTCCGTGCCCTCCGCTCTCCAGCTGGGTGAAAGGGAAAGCTCCAAGCACAACCTGCTCCTGCCTCTGCCGACTTATCACAGACACAGGCCAGGCCTGGCAACGAAACATTAAACAAACGCGTATTAGCAACAAAAGTCCGTGCTCGTGAGCCCCTGAGTGCCGCTGCCCGGGCACGGAGCCGCGCTTCCCTCTAGCGGCTGCACCGCTCCCCGGGGACCTCCCAGCAGCTGAAAAACATCCAAGGTCAGTCCCCCCACCGCAGGAGTGTGTGACACGGCTGTACGGACAGATACACCCATGTGTGTGCTGTGCAGGAAGAGGTAAAGATAGGCACATGCAAGAAATCTTCAGTCAGGAATGTAAATGGTTTTGGCCCGAAGGATGGTTATTTTAGGATCCGTCACACACAGTGTTTAATACGTTTATACACATGCATATACTTACATCTACATACAGACTTCTTAGTGCTGTTCCATCTGTGTGGGTTTTTAAATCAGCACCCTACTAGATAGCTTTTCCTTTTTATTTAGGCACTTGCTGTTCATAGACAGACATGAGCCAGAAAGAGATCAGAACAGATAAACATTGCATTCCCAGACTTCTTTCACTTTGCAAAGGGAAGTCCAAAAGCTCCCCAATAACAGGATGCAGGTTTCTCCAATGGAAAACACCCAGGGAACTCCCCGAGCCTTTCAGTAAGCCCAGCAGTTTTCCAGCCAAAAGCTAAAAATGACCTGATGAGCAAGTGGCACCTTCAGTAAGGGAAATGGCAGCAGGGAATGCATAAGGGAATGCTCTGTGAGGGAATGCTATGTCTTGATGTGGCCCACACAGCATATTTTAAGCATGGATTTGTGCATGATGTGAAAGCCATGCCAGGGAAACTCATCAGCCAGGATTTCTACCACCCCCTGGATACCACAGGTCGCAGATACACAGATGCTGAAACATTCAAGGATGACACGTCACACCTTCCTGGCACTGCTCAGCACGTGCTTTTCAGGTAAAAGCACATAAAGGAAACAACACATAAACACTGGCTTTTCCTCTAGTTGAAAAGAAGGAACAGAAAGAAACTTAACTGGGAAACTGAAGTAAAAAATTAGATTTGTGCCTTTGTAGTGCCTTTGTGTCAAAATAAGCAATTTAGAAGGTCGACTGCACCCGTTGATTAAAAATGCAGCACTGCTTTTTGCTTCTGTTTGCTTACAACACAAACAAGTTGTGTGCCTCGCTGTCTTGGAAGGCTGCTGCATTTCACATTATTTGTGAGTTACATACTTTTAATAGCGCCTAATGAGACATCTTGTGCAGAATCCTCCTCTGTTCATAAACGTGATCCATTCCTTGCATGTGTAGTATTACATACCAAAAATAGCTCACAGCTCCTACCCATATTCTGAATATATCACACAATAGAAGCAGCACAGAAATAGAAATCGTGGGCAAAGTGAAAAGGATTCTTGTAATTCAGGCTCCTGTAAGTGCATTGGCATTGTCTTTCCTTACACGGTGTCATCCTATTTTTAGTAAGATTCATATCTTATTTAGTACTTGCAGTTTGAATGAGATGGAGAAAAAGGTGAGAAAAAATGTTTTTCCACAATGGCTGTAAGCTTCCAAAGGAAAAAATATCTCTGGCAATTGAAATTAACCCTCACACTTTTACTAAGACTAACGTGGGGGGGGCTCAATATAAAACCTAATCCCTTAAGTTTATAGAAGAGCGTGAGAGATTTTCATGAGCTCTGAAAGAAACAGGACCAGTTCATACCACAAAAAGTGGCGAGTGAGGATGCATGGTGAAGGTCAGGAGAGTAGTCATATGGTGAAGAATGTTTTTAGTGGTCACCACTTGTCACCCATTTTTGCTAGGGCTCCCAGTCCATCTGAGCTGGCCTCAGTCTTGTCTTTTCCACATCCCTGCCCCTGAAGTTTGTTCCTAATTTCCCCCTGGGCTGGTCCTGTTCTCCCTCCTAAAAGGCTGGGCAGTAAGGGGTTAAGTTACCCCTGCCTTGGTCTGTTGAGGAAGCCTGGCTCCACTCTCACTCACCTCCCATCACTCCTGTCCACCACAGTCTGGATCCCAGGAGCACAGATTTCTAATTTCTTCTCCAAACTCCTCAGCCAGTTGCAACACCCTGGCTGGGGGCACCTCAGTCCCTTCCCCTCGTGCCCCTGCCTAGCCCACGTCAGAGTTCCACCTGCTGCCTTGGTTCTGCTGTCCCTGTTCTCCCTCTGTCCAACCTTATCTTGCACTTTCTTGGTCTTGCACTTTCTTACTGTTTGTTTGCGTCCTTCAGAATTCATCAGCCTCTCTACTATCCATTATTTCCTTTCTTACTTTACAGTCCCAGATTCCTTATACAACAAATTCCAGGTAATGCAGTAAATTAATCCAGCCATCATAGCAAACTTTATTCAAGTTTTTAAGTCCTGAGGAAAGCCAGGGGAAGAATGTCAAAGAAAAAGCTTCTAGAGATCCAGTGGAGACCTTGTTCAGCCTCTTTAGTTTTATTAGGAGACAGTTTTATATTTCTCAGGGGAGCCTGCCAAAGAACCCCTATGAAGAGGAATCACTTCTCTCTGCTGTCCTGGAGCAGAGTTGTGGAAGAATGAGTCATTTTGCAGATCAAAAGGTCTGGGAATTGTTCATGTTTACAAGAGACATGGATTCCAGATCTAAGCTGAAAACACACTGATTAGACAGGAGATCAAAGTAAGAACATCAAATACATCTGACCCAGATGTAACATGGCTACAAGGGCCTTTATGTTTTGTCATGTTATGCCAAGCCATATTTCCATTTAAAAACAAACAGTACCTTATCTGAGTAGAATGGGACATCACAGACAAATGCAAGTTTCACCATTTTGCTTAATATATGTAGTTTCATTTCTTTATCCAGGTGCTTGAATGCATAACATCTGTTGCTTTCATCCCTAATTCCCAAATGATCCACAGCCAAACCACTAAGGATGGAAGTTTTACTGGTGCCATGTGCTCCTAGTTCAAGTATATGTCATTTCAGTATTGTTGCTGAATTGCTTTGTCCTCCCAGAGAAACCTGACCAGAACTGCACAGAGACACCAAACAAACACACCCTGCAAAGCTGTGCTGGCCACACTCACTGTGCCGTCACCTGAGTGTTACAGGAGGATGAAGGGAAACCTTCTCTGGGGAAGCAAATCACAAACTCATTCCACCATCCAGTACAACAGGCTCCAGTGCCACAGCCATGAAGCAAGAGGGATAGCTGTGGTTTTAAAGTAGATATGAAAAGCAGATTTTGTAACATTAATGCTTATGTAACTATGCATGTTTCAGAGTGACAACATGAATGTCAATCAAAGGATGTCAAAAGGAAAGATCAAGAAGTGCAAATGTGTAACATTTCTGATGATTTCTAAATTGCTAATCATAATTTTTGAATGATCAATTAGCAGCTATTGTACAGCAAACAGTTACATACCTAATGTAAGTAGCATACAGTCTTCTCAGAGGTAATTTCTCCAGCATCTAAAGGCCTCATCCTATAAATTGATGCAAACTTACTGCAGTTTTGCCAGTTAATGATCTGCCCAATTGCAGTGAAAAGGGGTTTTATGTTTTTCTTTTACTTACTCCATTACATTAGGTTAATTAAAATAACAAAGTATAAACAGTCTAAGTTATGAGGTCTCGATATTTGGAGACATAGTGGTTTCAAATATTAGGGCAAAAATCAGCTGCAGCTTTAGGAGCACCCTATCAGAGACACCTAATGTATATAAGGCAAAATCTGTGATGTGCAACATCAGAACCTGGCATTTATAAAGCTAGTGTTTGAATCGTCTTGCTAAGGACAGTAGTAATAATGACAGCTACCTATTAAACACCTGAAAATGTTCTTTATAGTGTTTTAAAGATGTGAGGAGAACAGAGTTTCAAAACACCTCAGCATCAGTCAGCAAGAGAGGAGACAGGGGATGAATGCATCATCTGCTGAGCAGAGGCACTAATTACCCAGTCAGTACAGATGAGATCAACAAGCACTGGTGGGGCACTCACAAGGTAAAGCACCATTTAACAACAGGATTAAGTTTGTACCTAAGCAGGAGACCACAAGAAAGTAAAGCTCTTGTCATGGTCATTACCTCCTCAGCTGAAGTGGAATGAAATTTATTTTGAGCTCTTCAGTGATAATCCATGGCCATTTTCATCATTAGATTCCAAACCAAACACAACCCAATTAATATAAAGCCTGGAAGGAATCCTGAAACCTAACAGAATTCTACAGTGCAGATAATCTGACTCCAGGTTGCAGTAGGTGAGGCTTATCATCTAACAGGCTGAAGAAGATACAAAAGATAATGAACACAAATGCTTGGATTCAAAGTGGAAAAGAGAGGGATATGCCATTTCCTGCTAAAAATGTTTTGTCTGACTCATTTGTTGAGAGTCATCTGCAGGACTTACTGCACTCACTGCTCTTGTTTCATACAATGCAGATCTCCCTTTTCTTAGGGAGGAAGTAGAAACAGGTGGCTTCAGTTACTTTTGTAGGTTACATTTGATGAATTGATGTATTCTGCAAAAATCTAAGCATTGTATGTATGTTATAACATAATATGATGTATACAATACAATACATACATACATACATACAATACAACAATGATGTATTCTAAAAATATAAGCTTTTCTTTCTGTTCTTTTTTTTAAATGAACACTCAGCAAGTGCTGGATGACAAGAACATGGTATTTTTCCATTGTAGTTTAATTACTCTGAATTCTGAGAGAACTAGGAATCTCCTTTTCTCCTGTAATTTCATCACTTTATTGTCTCACTGAGCAGACACACCTACCATAGCTTTGCCTAGTTGTAAGTGCAGGAGAGGAGTATATCCTAAGAAGAAAGTAATTTCCTGCTCTGATTTGGTGTAAGCAATGAGTCTCTAACACTTCACAGGTGGTTTTTATTGGCTAAACTATCCCTAAAGCTACCCTGAAAACAGCTCTGTAATACAGAGATCTATTTCTGAGTGAAGATGCCTGTGTGGGTAGGGGCCATTTATGGGGTTTGGCTGACTCATCCAGGGCCTTGTGAGGAAACGTTCCCCTTGCCATGAGTGAGGAGTGGGCAGACTTGGAGCATGTGGAGAACAGTGATGAGCTTCTCCCACCACCTTTACCCAGGCAGAGGTCAAAGTGGCTCCTACCAGAGTTTACAACAGCACATAGGTTACTTCCAACCTAGCAGGGCAAGACCTGCTAGGTAAGTAAGGGTTATGTTTCTAATTAAGGAACAAACTTCTCCTGCTGCTATGCTGTATTAATCCAATTTTGGTGGTTTCTATGCAAAGGGAATCACTGTCTGCCCTAATAGGTAAATCAACACCCACTTATCTGAGCTAAGTGCAACACAGGCAACAGAAGTGCCTAGAGCTTCTGAACCCAAAGGTTTTGGTTTTGAATGTGGTCACAAACACCCAGGTGAAGATTTCTCAGACTCAGCTGCTGTGCACAGATAAAGCTGGCTTGAGGTCCCCATGCTGCTGCTCTGAAGGGAACCCAGCATGCAGACGGGTCAATGCCAAACACAAGTGCTGATCCAGAGCCAACACATCTACACTGAAGAATCCCTGGGCACCTCTTGACCCTTTCAGACAGCCCTGGCACTGTGGCTGTGGGCTATGGCAGTGGGCAGCTCATCACACAGTGCACCCAAGATATTGTAAACTAGACAGGACAGCAACACTTCAAGCCTTTTTGGAGAGACTTGATAGAGGAACAGGTAATTCCTAAGTAGCCCTAAAAGCCATCACTCCTGGGCACCACAAATTTTGTAGACACAAAGCTGAACAAAGAAAATTTATACTTTTTTTTAGAAGACTTGGAAGATATTAAGCAGGTGTTATCAAAAATACCAAATAATTTAATTGCAACATATAGGTCTGATCCCAAAGGATACTCAAGGCATTTATCATCTTGTCATAAACTATCCTATTGTAATTACATTTTTGTTGGTTTTGGAGAAGCTACAAATTTGGTCCAGAAAGCAGATTTCAGAGACAATTATTACCATTGATAATTGAATAGAAAATTATTTCATTAATAATAATGGAAAATTATTAATACAGTTTACTGAATTGAGAGACATAACCAATATAACAATAGAATCTTATATTGAAAATATACTCCTTGCATGAGAAGCTTCACCCTGGAGAAATGGCACGTTATTTATTAATAACATAGCACAATACTAAAACTACTATACAGCTGATGTGATTTGGGATTAATTATCATTGCTATGAACCATAAAACTTCTGCAAGCATAAATTTTTATCAATGTGATAAAACAGGTGTTATAAAATATGTCTGTCAGTTGCCTGAGGGACATTCAGTGTCAGAAAAACCCTTTCCAGTTAAAAAAGGACACATTTTTCTGATTTTTTCCTTGGTGAAACTGCAATGCAGATCTGCCTTGAAAAATGTATGCTGATCCAAGCCCCATTTGTATCCTCAGTCTGTGATAACCTGCATTCAAAATGGTGCAGTACTTCAGAGCCAGACTTGATTTCCATCATGGCATACCCATTTCAATGACATTTCTGCTAATTCAAGCCAAATTAAGCCTCCCTGCAGGACAAAAGACTATTAATTCCTATACCAGGAGGGACTGACTTTGTTTGCTGAGTGATACTGTTTTCTCAGCTTCACTGGGGATATAATAGTCTGACTTTGCATTAAGTCCCTGACACATCCAGAACAAGAATCATCATCAAGATAGCAGTATTTTCTTCACAAAGGGTACTAGCTTTTGTATTCAGAAATATTATCTGTGTTTTACTTGGGCAGCTGTTTCATAAATATTCCTACTTGCAGTTTTACTCAGCAGACAACCAGGCTTTGGTAAAGGTATATAAACATGTTGCCAGCCCCACTCAGTACTGCTTACCTCTTGAAGAGAAATCTGCAGTCATAATAAACAATTTGTGATATCTGTGTGAAGCACCTACTGTGACTGGCACCGTACCAAGAGATTTTCAGCCACTCCAGCCCAGTGCAGTGGTCTGGAAGGAGCTTTTTAAGAGGCATTTGGCACCAGCAGGCCCAGAGATGCAGCTACCAGTGTCACCCAAATTACTGCTCCACTCACACTCAGTCCTTATTTGAAGAACTTCCCATGTGAGGGACTAGCTTATAAAGGTATTTTGCTTTTTCTTACATGTGAGCAAGCAAACCCATCTGCTATTCAATTTATCCCTCTGTTTAGCTTCTACTCTTGTGTATCTTTGGAATTGAGATTTCTCTTTGTGAGAGAGCCAGAATAAATAAACTTTTATCTGTTATGCTATTGTCTAATTCTCTAATTCAAGTATTCAGACAGAATGCATTTATCTTGATTCTCTTTTGATCTTTTGTTCCTTTCTGAAAGCTCATTCACTCCAACACAAGAAGGTGGTACCCACCCAATGACTAGGGTATTCTTGCAAGAGACCTCTTTAGAACTTTGGCAGGAAGGTTTCCAGTTTTCACCCATTCATTTTCAGTGCTTTAAGGTCTCAGCCATGGTCCAGTTAAAAACCCTGGGTAAGTCTCCCACTGACTCATAGCAATGGTAACTCCTGACTTACAGAGATACCCCCAAGTGACAGGGTTGGCTGACCCCATCCCTTCAGGGGTGTTGAATTGCTGTGGATCATCCCAGTTTTTACTGGCAAAGGGAAGCATCCCATCCCTCTCTTTAGACACCAACAGAAGTGAGATAAAACAACACCAAGTGTAGGAAAAAAGTAAGCAGCAAGCAAAGGCCTTTGGACAGCTGTGGTCTGAGGAAAGAGACTGGCAGCAGATAAAACCAAGAAGCGAGAGGGGAGAAATGGAGCAGGTGGGGAAGGGAGTGGCACAGAAAGCCAAGGAGTTAGCCAGAAAGAAATGATCCTCAGCATCACTTAATCAGTATGACCTGCCATCTCCAAAATCTGTTCAGTGTTGGAAGGCATTCTTGAACTTCTCCCTGCCTGCATGCACAACTTTACTAATTAGCTAAATGTTTGTCACTCACTGTGAAGCTGGAGAAGAATATCTAAATATAATAACTTAAGCTGTGTTTGCAGCTGGAAAAGAATAATAATTTCATTTGTCTGGTTTCATTGATTTCCACTACAATATCAATTCTGAAAATCAGTTCCTACTTTAAACACTAATCACTGCATCTAAGAGCTTTATGTGGGAAAATGTGTTGTGACTCCTGCTAGTAGTAGAAACAAGTATTCTAGAAAATTGTTCATGACTTGTCACCACAAGACACATCACTAGCTATGGAAGAATGAGAGGTTAAAAAAGTCTGATGAAGTTTATTTCTTAACAGGTCCTCATAAGAAAAGTTGGCTCTGTGAAGAAGAAAGAACATTTTGTCCTGCTGTTATTGCCATCCCTTAAAAAGTTTTGTTTTTTCTTAGAATTTGTACTTTTTAGGTAAAACAAAGAGGAAATTTAAAAATTTCATTTGGAGAAAAAGAAGAGATTGAGACAATATGCATTTGTCATGTTGCATTTTATAATTTTCTGTCGATCTATTCTGTTCTTCCTGTGGGCATAGAGCAGCACTGATTCCCTGAATAAGAGGCTGTCTAAATTCCAATTATGACCATATAATCAAAGCCAACTTTTTCTCCCTGCCTGTTATTTTCCTTGAATTCTGGCCAAAATTGCAGCTGCCTGTCCTCACAAAGTTTACATTGATTCTCGGATTTGTTTGAACTGATGTGTGTTATGCTCCACAGTCCAAAGCCTGGAGTTGTTTCATCATTTTTTACACTTCGCACTGGACTTTTGAGTAGTTCTCCCACTTCTGTAGTGATACAAATGTCACAGAAGCACTAGAAAGCACAAAATCACTATGATTCCTGTGTTCACTAGAGCTGTTTGGTTTGCACCAGATACCACTGAGTTCATCCAAAACCCAGGCTGCCACAGGCCTGTCAGGTTCTCCAGAGCAAGTCAGATAACCTACTGATGCCTTGAATAACAATGACTATGTGTGGCCACTTCACACATTAAATTTCCTAACTAAGGTCAATGCTTTTAATTCCTGAGTCTGGCCATCAAATTCAATGAGAGGCACCAGAGACATTCCACCCTCTGCATGGAGAGATGTGCTCTCCTACCTCACACTGGGATAACACTGCCCAGGCCAGTTTATTAAGTACAGGCCTGCACAAAGGATAAAGCTCAATGAAGAAAATGATCCAAAAATCACACAAATAATTTACAGGAAGGTTACATCTAGAACTCAGGAATGTCTGCACTCCACTACGGATTTGTTTATGGATATGTTATCTGAACAATCTACGCTTTAAAAAAGGTACTTCAAAGGTGGACCTGGAGAAACTCAGAGCACTCTTTGTTGAAATCTTGCAGGATGCAACTGACTGATGCCTTGGTGTGCTGCCACTACACACATCAGTCATCTGTCCTTGCTGACAGATGTAAGTCAAAAAGCTTTGGAGGCATGTTCCACAGCTCTTCCTGTGGAAGAACTAAAGTAAAATGTCAGTGTGCTGTTGGAATGACTTTGGTGGCAAGGGCCTGCTCATTCCATTTCACTGGTGCCACCTTTACCTTATATTCTGGGCTATCCGAGTTTTCAGAAGGTTCTGCATTTTGTTCTACATGTCATCACATCTATTTTTTCCTATAGTCCTATTGAATTTTTAAAAAAAAGTATTGTTGAAGCTCACCTTGTTTGGATGCTTTGGCAAAAATCTTCTGCTTGCTTCTTATTCATAGAGAACAGTGGGATTAAAAGTGATATTAGCAATGACAAAACTCACCAGTGACTGTCTCCCACAACTTCCTATTTTAACAAATTCCCATCATCTCTTCCTTCAACCTGCTACTAGGAATTGTAAGAGGATTAAGGCTTTCCTGTATTTTCTTAAATACAGGCTTTCCTGTATTTCCTTAAATACAGTTGTCATGCTTATTTTGCAGAATTATGACTTTTCTCCTACTTCTTTATATTTTTAAATACAAGGACTCAAGAATTGTTGCCTGCCCATTCTTTTACTGGTAAACTCAAAAGCCCATGATCCTGTGATAAAATCCCTGCCTATTCCAAAGAACAGTGAAGCCTTTTGTTCCAGCATGAGTATTTCCTGGAACCATTTTTAAGTTCAGAAATAAACAAATTTCCCATGAAAGTTTATTCAACTGCTATTCAAAGAACACTAACTCATATAGCTGCTTCTTTCCAGTACTATGCTTCTAACTCATATAAACACTGTGTTCTTACTTCATATTGAGGGAAGTCCAAATATTATTACAATACAGAATGCAAGCCAATATGGAGCATGTACCTCCACTGGTGATGCTTTCCCTGGTAAATATCAGACTATTTTCAGAGTAATAGCAGATAACTCTTCAAAAGTACTACATATTCTTGTTTATAGAATTCTTTGAAAGCTGGCAGGTTTTTAAATTGCTGTTAACAGACTAATAAGTTTACAGGATTTGAAACACATGCTCTGATATAGCTAAACTCAACAACCATGGATGTTTCCCATGGAAGTGTGAGATGTAGAACAGGGGTCAGCATCTTTTCAAGTGCACTGTGCCAGACTACTTTTTTTCTCCAGCTAGAGGCTAAGTGCACTTGAAGAAGCTCAGTGGAAGCTAGAAAATACTGCATCTGAGGGATGACCTCTCCCCCACTTCTGTCACTTTATGTTGTTGACCTTGCCTTAGATGGAAACATTTCAGCCACATGCAGGCCTCTCTCTGCAGTGAACCCTCCAGGCTGATGCTGAACCCTTTCCTATTAAATTTAAACCCATCAGTTACAGACTGAGATTATTCATAACCTTAAAATGAAACAAGTAACAGAAGACTAACCTCACCTTTCTTCAAGTAACAGAAGTAACTGCCTGGTAACTGTGGTAACTGCCTGGTCTATACATATTCCAGCACCTAATTTCCTCTTTGCTAATCTCTTACTTTTTCCAACCACAAAATCATAAAAAATGAAATGAAAGGAGAAGTATGCTAGACTGTGACCTTCACAAAACCATACTTGTTTTTTTGCTGACCCTGTGCATTTCCACAAGGTTTTGGGAAGAAATAGGTAGAATTTAATTAACCATAGTGTAAGGTGAAGGGTCTTGTACAAGACACTGCTATACTGCCCCTAATGAGTCCCCAGCTTTCATCAACTCATCTGGCTCATGTGGTGCCAGGTTGCAGACTGGTCATAAAAGTGGTTCCATTAGTTTCAGTGCTCTGACAATCCTGGGAGCTCCAGATGCACCAGCAAGAATTCTGAAAAGGTCCCAGTGTTTCTTGCCACCTCATTGCTATGCTTGTGATCTGCACAAAACATACAGCTGTAGACAGCAGGAGTAACTGGTGATAGAGTTGACTGGCAGAGGAGAAGATTGAAGAACAGTGAAGGAGCAACAGTTGCACTTTAATAATCTCTGTTTCTACACATGAGTAATGACATAAATATATTTGATTTTTAGAGAAAGATTATGAGCCTTTAAAAATACAAAAGTAATACTTATAAGTAAGGTTTTCATCACTCTGTCAAGTTAAATGTACATTTGTGCCTTGTACCTTGACTATCATATCACAAGAGAGATATGTAAGTTATATATATGAAAGACTATTTTTCTTCTTGACATATTATTTTTCAAAGAAAAGATAAAATTCTGTTATTTTCTGAATAGACTAAAAATCCATGATCTAATTTTGTAGTTTAACTTGTAGTAACATTGTGTACAAATCTGTAATCCACAAACCTACAAATTTTAAGCTTCCTACATGATTCTAGCAAATTCATTCCATTAAAGGCAGCAGAACTGTTGATTTGAATGAAAACGGAGTGTAAATATAAGACTTAGAAAAATGGGATCTTGCTGACATGGAGGAATGGACTGACAGTGCCTTATGAAACTCAAAAATGACAAGCCCGAATTGCTGCCCTTTGGAAGGAAGATCCTCTTGGAGTGACTCCATCTGGGACTGAGAGCTGGAGAGCAGCTCTGTGTACAAAAGCCCTGGGGGTCCAGTGGGCAGTGAGAGGAATGCGAGCCAGCAGTGCCCTGGCAGCAGAGATAACCAGCAGCCTTTTGGATGCATTAGAAGGAGCAGAGCCACTAGATCAAGGACTCACAGCAGTGCATGGCAAGAGGGCAAGAAACAGCAGGTGTAAGTTGGAACACAGCAGGTTCAACATGAACACACAGATGACATTTTGCCTGTGAGAGCAGCTGCCAAAAGAGGACATGCAGGCTACATCCTTATGGGTTTTCAAAAGTGGGTGAGGCAAGTACTCAGCTCTCACAGGAGCCCTGCCTCAGCACTTGTTTGGATGAGAAACAACCTGGAGTACCTTCAAGCCTGAATTTCCTAGTTTTTAAGATTGTATTATACTGACAAGATCTTGGTTTGCTGTGCTTTTGGAAAAACAGCAGTGTCTGTTTATTCAACAAAGTATGTGGCCTATTCAACACTTTTACTTAAGTACAATGAGGCCCATATAATTAAGGGCTCACATTTTCAGCCCCTCCCCTCAGCACAGTAACTCTGAGGCAGTAACCTCCTGAGACATCCATCCTATGTAACCTATTCTGGGAAGCTTAAGAGTACCCTCTGCTGGCTTAACACTGAAGTTGTGAAAATCTGCGGCACAATATACTGAAACGGCATGGCAGAGAGAAACTCCTTTCTCTGAGAAGCACAGCTGTGCATCTCTGCATGGGACAAACAGCTGTGCTGTAGCATTTATCACCTACAAAGGGAATGCCTGAAGCAACACTGCACCACAGGCCACAGAGCTCTTTCCCAAATAACTGGAATTCCAGAGCTGTCCCATTAGAATGACTGTCTTGTCAAATAGCCTGTAAAGTGCCCTCTGTGTGAAGAGCTTTAGCCTAAACCAAAACTTATTCTAGGGACATTCTGTTTTGAACATGAACAGTGTGCAATTAATTGATAACAGAATTATGTCCTAAAAGACACAACAGCTTGTGTCTTAATGACTCATCTTTTCTCCCCTGCAAGCTCATGGGAAGAGTTTATCCAGTTTCTCCAGGCCACACTGCAATAAAATTTCTTGTTGCAAAAGTTGACATCAGGTAGGAAGAATTTATTTTAATGACTGCATATCTTATGATGCATAATGAAAAAAAATTAAAAGCTATGAAGTACTTCAATTGGCAGTTGTTTATCTATGGCACACAGGTCTATATATACACCTACCTAGGAAAGTGTTTCTTTATGAACATAAGCATTTCAATGTAAGACGAGTAAATGAAAAAAGGGAGTAGAGACAATTCTTTATATCCTCACCTAAATGCTAAGAAGCTGCTGCTTCAGTCGAGGCTCTTGGTCTCATTATTAAAGAGCTCCAAGAGATTGCAACTGAAGGTGGATACCTCACCATCCCTTCCTGGTGGTAGTTTCTGGTCGTCTTTACTTTAGTGTTTGAAAATGTGATACTGCTTATTCCAGAAACAAAACAAAACAAAACAAACACAAAAAACCAACAACAACAAAAAAATCAAAAACAACAACAAAAAAAAATTGAAAGCCAACTAAAAGGCTGCATATTTTTTATGCTAAAGGTCAAAAATGAGTCTCAGTTCCCTGAACAGGTTCCTCTTCCACCTTTTGCAAAGGATTGTATTTTGTGTCTGTGCATTACCTCAAACAAATGAGGCATAATCACAGCTGCATGTGGAAGAGTTTTTCTTTATTGTGCTAGTCATTAAAAAGAATTACTATCAAATTATAATATATTCTGATAGATAAAATAATGTGGAATGATGGAAAATACATTACCGCAGCAAATTTTTAATTAGATACTGCATTTCCAAATGGCACAGAGAGAGAATAATTCCACATTGGCGAGGGAAGAGTAAGATGACCCACAAGGTCTTGCGTGTTAGAATACTGACTAATTTATTCACATATGCCTTTTTTAAGCAGCCATTTTTATATATGAAGAAAAAAAATCAAATAATGAAACAAAACAAAAAATACCCCAAAGAACAAAAAACCCAATGAAACAAAACAAAAAAAACCCCAAATAAGTATGACACTTTATTTCTTAGTATTAAAGTATGTATTCCTTCTTCCTCCATATCATTAAAAAACAAAAATAAATCAAACTTTTTTTTTAACTAAGAAATACTAAAGAAAATCAATGTTTGTTTGGTTTTTAATTGCAGAGAATTTCTTAGAGGTACACAGAATGGGCAAAAATAATAGGATCTGGACCAAATTTCTAGAAGCCACTGAAAAAATCAGTGTGAACCAGAACTGATTTTATTTAAGGATCTTTTTCTTTTTTCCTCAAGGAAGATAAATTTCCCTAGTCCAAGTATGATATCTATCAAAACTCCCCCAGAGATACGGAAAGATTTATGAAGTTAATGAATACACAATCTACCAGTGATACACTATGCAGACATCACAATTTGCAAAACATGAAGCACCACTACCAAAGTAGCCATAATTTCTCAATATGCCTAAAAGCACTGACATAGCAGCCCCAATAAGTATTTAAAGATCCAACTGTTTTCTTTTTTTCTTCCCTCTTGGACTTACTGTGCACTGTGAATACAGAACTCAGCAACAGAAACACATTTTTCTAGCTGTACAGCTTTCCAGCTACTGCTCATGCAGTTTCTGCACTGGTGGATGCAGTGCTAGATGTGAATCCTACACATCAAATGCTGTGATGCAACCTGGGGGACAAGATAGGGCATATCTCTAACATAAAAAAGATGACCCTTAGTCCCAAAGAGCCAACAGTCACTCCACTGACTAAGACTCAATAAGAAGGGCTGAATTCATCAAAAAAGCACCACTAAGTAGAGAGACAATATTATTACCTCAGCAGTAGATGAAGAAATGTAGCCAAGTACTATGTTGCCTTCAAAGCAGTAGCAGGACCATAACCCTTTATATCAGAATGGTAGACCTGGGCAGTTCAGGCCTCAGCCTGAGAGGAAAGCTAAGGCAGAGGGCCCTAGACAGAAGAGTCCAAGGCAGTTGGCTGATTTTCAGTGATCACTTTTCCCAATTCTGATGTGTGGGAAATCAAGCAAAAGTGGCAAGAAGCTGACAAGCTGACAAGCATGAACAATGAGCTCCTGACTAAAGCCATAAAAAGGAACACACAAGGTGGAAACGGTGGCAAGTGACCCAGAAGGAATACAGAGCCACTGTCTTAGCATGAAGGAATGGAATCAAGAAAGCCAAAGCCTGCTTGGAGAAGAACCGGCAAGGGGCTTGAAGAGTATTAAGGGCTGCTATAGGTATGTCTGCAGCAAATGAAACCATGAAATTCTACAAGGTGTGAAGCTGCTGAAAGGGATGAGAAAAATTCCATTTTGATGCAAGGAAGGGAAAAAAAATTTAAAAAGCACAGGCATTTACTTTGAAAACCTCAGAAGATTCCTTTCAGAACAGATAAAATACAATCTTGGGCAACAATCCATAGCAGTCTGACAGACAGAGGGCAAGGAGCGGTATCAGGAGGTCAGCTAGGACCATTATGGACAACTGTCCTTTATATTATTGCTACATATGATCCAAGACTTCTTGGATTTTTTAAGGCTTTTATTTTGTTGCTGGGGGCTTTGTTGTTTATTTTTCTTTCAACACATTTTTTTCAGTTAGTCACTTGTTAAGGCAAATTTGAATTATTTGTGTGCCTAACTTTGCGCAATATTAAGAATGGTCTGAAAGTAACCTGAAGGACAGGGTGCATCCTGTTCATCAGGGAGAATTGTCTCTATATATACACATAGTGCCATATCCACCAAGAACTTTATGCTAGAAGTATGATTTGGTGATTTTCACATTCTTGGTGTTTTGCAAGTTGCAAATGTCATTGTTTGAGTCTTCAACTGACAACTGCCTGACTGAGCATACCTCTCCCATACACGTTAGGATGATGCATGATCAGTTCTCATCATCCATAAAAGGTCCTGTGTTTATACAGTATATACCATATATTTTACAGTCACCTGTGTCCTGGTCTTGAATATAACTTACAGACTTTGGCACCTTTCCTGAGAAAGAAGATTATGATTTGATCCCTTTCAGGTGATCACTGACTTCCTGAATTACCTAAGTCACCAAGGTGTTCTACATAAGAGAATTCATTTGCCCTATTTAGGAATGGATAGTATTATACTTTGAAGAGAACTCAGTGTCTATTACAGACATGTTGGGAATTCACATCAAAGAAAATATTCAGTATTATGTACCAATGTTCGGCTGAAAACATTTCAGCACACCTTAACTTCTAAGTTTAGGCACTGCAGGATTGTTGTATGGATGCTGCATACTTGAGACTGCTTTCCTGGTCTTATTTAGAGCCTTAATTGAAACATGAAGATCTCTAAGTTTGCTTGCTCCTGGAAAGTGTTTCTGGACCTTCTGGAGTTCAAGAGAATCTTGTCCTTTCAAGTGCCTAGATACACTATTGAGTACTATTTCTCATGGTAAAAATCCACTTAGTTTTAGGTCAAGAAACTCCAAAGTAGTAGCAAAACAATCTAGGAAAAGGGATGCTGCTTCCAGTTTGATACCACAGTATGAAGTTTACAAAATAAATCATAGGTCTGGGTCTAGAAGTTCACCTTGATACTTATGACAGAAGTACCTAACCAACACTTCACTGAGGCACAAATCTTGTTTGTTGGATTATCTCAGATCACTTCTGAAGTATTTACCAACATACTTGTATAGTTGGGCATGAGACCTCTACTTCCAGACAACCCTAAGTCCAAAGTCTTGTACCATATAACCAGATGCAATGAAAAATTTAATGGAAACAGCTTTCTTTTAGCACCAAAATATTAACAAATACAGTAGAAAGCATTGGTAGTCTGTACTGGCTTGATTATCAAAATGCATTTTACCTTCATGGCCAGTTTCTGGAAATCAGTTCAAATCTTACTCCTCCACCCCCTCCATTCTGATTATAAAGGGCAAAACCCAAGACAACTCAGAATCCAATCCCCACTGTATTCAAGGCAGAGAGGGGAAAAAAGATTAAGTTCAGTCAAAAAATTTTTTGTTTCAACTTCTAAAATGAAGCAGTAATTACAGTCTGAAGAAGTAAAAGGAGAAAACAGAACAAAACAAGGGAACTAACTCTTTCAAAACTAGCATCAAAAGGGCAGAAGACAGCAGCATCATACTAAATATTATCATACATACCTTGGCCTATATTCCTTCAGTGAAAACTCTAAATAGTTGAATTCACCTTTCTGGACCCCACAATAATTTAATGCAGAGCAATATGTGCCTATATTTGGTGGCAGGAGAATGGGAGAATTGAGGAAAATAGATTTGTGACTCCTAATACCCAGGTACTACATCTGTATGTTTTGTAGGGAACAACACTCTGACTGATGGCTCTACTCTGGTAATGGAAAGCTGAAAGCATTTTTCTCCAGAACTGAAAAACAGTCTGGTTGTATTAGACTGCTCATTACTTTTGCAGGTCAGGCAAGGAAGAATTTCTCCTCTTTATCACCACAGAAAAACAAAATCTTGACATTTTTGTTTTTTATCAGTTCATCTCAGACTTGGGCTTAACTACGACAATTTAGTTAAGGCTTTCTGTCCAAAGCCTTGGAAGGTGGGAAGCAAATGCTTCCACAATGTAGTTAAGAACCTCATCAGGTATCCCCCTGAGTCCAAAGTAAGTTGAAAGGTATTTAAGAGTAGCAAGTTCTTTTTCATAAGGAAGCATTATTTCAGGCTTGGAACACTAACAGAAGAGTTTGTATTTGTCAGACAATTAATTCCCTGAGTGTGAGCTGATGGTAGTTTTTAAACCAACATTTCCTGTTATGATTAACGACCATTCATACCACAACCTGCAACACCCAGGAGTTAAATGTGAGAGAGTGAGTAACATAGAGAAGCTACACTCCTGCAGGATCCTTAGGGGCTAATACTACTGTAACTGGCTACACCTGTACTAAAAACCCTGAAGATCCTTGAGTTGTATTCCATGTGCTTCCCAAACTGCCTACTTTTTCCTCCCTTTGATTTAGTACTCATTAAATACAATGACTACCCTTCAACTTGCAAGACTTTGTGGCAAATGGGCCCATCTTAGACAATTACAGCTGAGAAAGCACTGAAGATTTCGTACTCTGACTTGCAAGTTAAGAAACATCTAGATATAACAGTTAAAGAAAAGTTACAGGTACCTTAATAGCACTAGGTATTTAAACTATCATGCACAAGATCAGCTTAGACAGCTTTTAGCCTAAGAATCCAACAGAATCAGGTTTTGTACAATATTCACCTAGGTATCTATCACACATACAAATCCTCCATGCACGGTTCACAAACTGAACTGAGACTTAGCGTGAACAAAGGTCTTTAGAAATATATAGAAGATGTCTGATTTTTTTCTGCTCAACAGAATAGGTCAATTCTATTCATAGCCTTTTTATGTCCCCTTTCCTCAGAGTTTGTAACTTCTTCATAGTCAAGCCTAAACTGTGCTCTTCTTAGCTGTATTCTACAACCCCTTGTATCCACCATCACAATGTATTGTAAACTTTACTCACTTCTACCAGAGACTGTTTGTGGATGGTCCTTATTTTATTTACAGCTGTGGCAGTCCTACAGGATATATCCATTTTAGCTTTTATACTTGCCTTTAGGCTTAGAGAGAACACACAGGAAGCTGTATCTATGCTATGCTTATAAGCCTTCCCTCTGAAATGGCACAAGAGACAAGGAAAAATTGATTGTAGTATGCTTGCTCTGCAGCAGACAGGAAGCTATAGCACACAGCAGTAGGTTGTAGTCAAAGTCCTGTATTCATCAATCCTAGACAGCATTCACATAATAACTATGAGCCATTGCAGGCATGTGTTAGCCAAACCTACTTTTCATCACCTTCTAAACTAGTTTACATAGTTGATGCAAGTATCTGTCAGAAAGACCTGTTTACCTGCCTTTGAAAAGTTAGGTTGACATAGTTCTTCCTTTAGAGGAAAGTGTGTGTGAGAGAGGGGATGTTGTTGGGTTGGGGTTTTCATTTCAGGTATATTCCAATACAACTGAGTGAATTCAGTGCTGAACTGAAATACAGTTTACAAGGTTCTGGTGTTTTGTTTTTTTGGGGGTTGTTTGGGCTGCTTTTGTGGTTTTGGGGTTTTTCACTGACTTAAAAGAAAAATAAGCATGACAACACATCAAGGTATTAACATCTTAAAAATTTTAAGGCACATTCCAACAAAATACACTTTTATTGAATGCAATATTAGGCATTCTATTTTGTTTAAGGGAACAGTGCTTCCCTCCCCCCCAGAGAGATTCCCTTTGACAATTTCCAAAAGCTGTATTTCAATTACAGAAATATTTCTCATGATTAGAAACAACAAACTTCAGTCTAAATTTTCCTTAAATTATGAAGTGCAACTAAATTCTTCCAGAAGATAACAGTTTTCAGTAGGCACTAGAATGAGAAGCCTGCAAGTTGTTTACAGTTGCTGGGTACAGTGTTATGTTCTGTCAAATTTTATACTAACCCATCTAGAGTGTTGTTTTTGAAGAATTATATAAAAAGTGGGATTTAAGAATAAAGAAATGCAGCTTAAAGAGCAGGTTGCCACCATTTAAAAAAAAAAAGTCTTAATGGCAACCTGCATATTTCATACCACTTCCACAGTATGTCAGCTAGCAGAGGCTTAGTCCAATAATTTAAAACTTTAGATAGGAATGTCTTTTGGTTCTGAACGCAGATCATAAGTCAACATGTTCAGTATGTGAAGGCTCAGTTGTTTCACTCTCTACTTCCTCTCCTGTGAAGTTAAATAGCACAGTTAGAATACAAATCTATTACCAATTATACATAGGTAATTAATTACAGATATACAACTGTGATTTTTGAAATTAGGATTTTTTTCAAGAGAAACCCAAATTAACATATTTATCAAGACTAGAGAAGCAATTAAGCCATATATAACACCTACTTAAACCGTTCTCCTAACCTAAAGCTGTATTTTTTTTTTTTACTATATGAAAACAAAATTTTTCAAATAACTTGGCATTTTACTATTAGTGGAAGAAAAAAAAAATCAGCACAGGCACTTCTATTCTAGGCTTTTGTTTTCAGCTATTCACAGTGAATCTGCTCCTTTCCACACAACCTGTCAGTAGCAGTTTAGGTATTTGAAAAAGTAGGGCAAGTCTTATTCAGAATTGTTTTTATAGTACAAACTGCTCAGTTCAGATGTTAAAACAACCTTTAAAAAAGCAGAGCAATTTTATTATATTGGGAAAAGCATTATCTAAACAAAAAAAAACTAAGTCAATTTGTCTACCTTTTATTTTACTTTTAGTCTCAAAATGTAAGACCACATTAACAAAGGTAGTAACTGATACCCTGCATATCTGTATTAGAGAAGATTCTAGAGGACTAATAATGGTGAGCACTGACAGTAAAAGGAATGAACTCAGTGGCCTTGAGCAGCAATACAACATCCATGATTACAACTTTTTAGTACAAAAAAATGAAAAATCAGCGTTGGGGATGGAAATGGGGGGATAAAAAAACCACCCAAACAAGCTACGAAGTAGAAAGAAAAGGTATGAAATTAGGTGTCTCTCATCTATTCTCCTACTGCTGTTATTGCAAAATAATCCCATCTTTCTCTTTGGAATTGTAAAAGAGGCCTAGATGGAGTAATGGAATGTTTAATGAATGTAGTTCTGTCCATATGGGTCAACACATCCTAGAAAAAATGATAGTTGAATTTTTTGACTGAAGTTATAATTTAAGTGAAGCTGAACAGTTCCCTATGACTGATAGATGGATGTCTTCCCCATTTTCACCTTAACACCAGCTCTGACACTTACATGATCACAAAATAAACAAATTCAAACAGCATTTTTATCCAGCAAAGAGAATTTGTAATTCTTTTTTCAATTTGCAATTTTCAGAGATTTCAATGAATTGAAGATTGCATGCAATCAGATAAACCCTTAAGTCACTATAATTAATGATAATGGAAAGAAGTGGGGAGGACATGCTCATTTTTATGACAGCAGAAATTTGCTACCTCATTTTATGTAACAAATCCAAACCCTTAAGTGACTTAAAAACACAAACTTGACTTAAGCAAAAATGTAGCAACCCAAGAACAGAATGTTTAAAAAAATAAACTATCTTTAGGCAAAAAACCACACATCAGAGTGTGGCCTGGACTATAAACTATTGATACAGACCACAGCTGTGTGAAGATGAGAAATAATAGAGGGATTTACAAGTAACTAGACCCTTAGACTTACATAAAACTCCAAGTTGTTAATACAGCATATTTTTTTAAGTTGTCCCTGAAAAGCTACTTACCTGGTTTTACAGTTTGAACACATGTTCCATCCTTATCTTCAAACCCTTCTGAACATACACACTTGTAACTACCCTGATGTATTAACACAGTCGTGATTCTCTTCTGTGCAGACCTTTTCAGGAAGGTTACATTCATCTATATCTAGAGACAGCACAGGGAAAGAAAGAGTCCACTGCTGTTATTTGTTATAAACCTTGTTTTTGCTCAGTCATATAAACAAAACTCTATTCAAATATGAAAAACACTGTGGAGCAGAATGCTGCTGCAACAGATGTAACATCCGTTAAAATAATCTAATTCTTCGTGATTTGGACTGTTTCAAAGTTATTCAGATAACACCCAGTACTGCTGCTTTTTAATGTTTTGCAAATCGCTGTACAGAGAAATGTACTTAGTGGTTATGTTTGTCACAATTAGGCAACTCAACCTACTGAACATTTCCCCCACAGTCATTTTCTATTTATGCCATCAAAGTATAGCTAAAGGGAACAGAGCTTGTAAATACTACATCGTCACAGTTAATAGCTACTTCAGATTTTGCATATGTCGTGTTCTTTTCCACAGAGGAAGTCTAATTTCACATTATAATTCACTAAGAATGAATATAATTTGAACTTGGACATTGATGGATTATCACAATGCCTGCCCTTCTGCTACAAAATGAATAGAAACACAGATCTGATGAAGTGGTAAGTAACTGACAGAAGACTCATGTAGCTGTTTCCTGAAGCTACTATAAAATACCCTGTTCCTTCATACCAGTGATTCACTTTAAGTTTTGTCAAGCATATCAGCTCAGTAATATAAAGTAATTTATTGAGAATGTCTTTGCAGCTAATATCAGAACGACTAGGTTCACTTTGACAGGCATGAAAGATGAAGCACACAAATGTGAAAGCACCTATGAGCTCCTCAGCATGGCTAACCAAGAGTGAGCTAACCAGCATTCTACCAGGTACTGCTAAATCCACCAACCTGTACACTTCTCATCTTCCTTCATGTATCCAGATGCGCAGGTCTTACATTTTTCAGAACCTTCTCCTGTGCAACCTACACAGCTGGCATCACATGCTAAAGATAAAATATTTTATGCATAAAAAATTGTGTATCTGGGGTTTAAAATACCACCCTAAAGTCAGACATCTTACCCACACAAGGACAATGACAAGGAATCATAGAATGGCTTGGGCTGGAAGTTGACCTTAAAGATGATCTAGTTCCAATCCCTCTGCCATAGGTTAGACGCCTTTCACTAGACCAGGTAGGTCAGGGTTCCATCCAACTGGTCTTTGAACACATCCAGGGACAGGGCATTCATAACTTCTCAGGTCCAGTGCCTCAACACCCTCATAGTAAAGATTTTCTTCCTAATATATAATCTTATCTATTTCAGCTTGAATCCATTCCCCCTTGTCAAGTCCACTACATGCCCTTGTAGAAAGTCCTCCTCCACCTTTGTTGTAGATCTCTTTAGGTACTGAAAGGCTCTGGAGCCTTCTCTTGTTCAGAATGAACAATGCCAGCTCTCTCAGCTTGTCCTCATAGGGGGGTTGACCCTCTTGATCAAGATTTTCACAGCTGTCCTCTAGACCCACTCAGGCAGGTCCATGCCTGCCTTATGTTGGAGGTCCCAGAGCTGGAGGGTCTCACAAAAGCCAAGTAGAAATAACCAGAAATCTCTTTATTTGCTCATACAATAGGTCTAAAGCCTCATCCCATGCCCAGTGAGGATCAGACCACACTGTACCAAATACCTATCAGACATTTTCTAAGCATTACCTCTAGCATTAGTTTAGGATTCTAGACAGAACAATACAACAGAAGATTGAAAAGAAACCTTTGCATGAGAAAGATCCATCTGTGTTCAAACAATACTGGTGATCTTTGCAAGGAGAAGCAGCACATT
Source organism: Molothrus ater (assembly GCF_012460135.2). Lineage (NCBI taxonomy): Eukaryota > Metazoa > Chordata > Aves > Passeriformes > Icteridae > Molothrus > Molothrus ater. Next base: position 18,697,886 of record NC_050482.2, on the reverse strand, counting down.
CATCTAAATCTGAAAGATAAAAAGTGACAAGTTACCTAAAATAGTAGTTATGATTAAATAGACAGATTAATACTTGAATGCTATAAACTGACTGCACTGAGAATTGTTGTTGCAATGAGTTTGGGGTCAGGTGCAACATGGTAGACACAGAACTAGCATGGTAACAGACACAGTTTTGTTCAGCTTAAACCTGCATTAGAAAATCAAAACTGATCCTCATATACTTTGTGATGACAATAAGAGATGTATCAGAAATTCAAAAGGTCAAATTAAATAAACTTCCAGGATGCCTGCAGTCCCTGCCATTTTCAAGTCATGCATTTATGCAGATATCATAACAAACAAGCAGACACTCTATTGTTCTGGAACACTATTTTCTCCTGTACTCCTACATTACCAAATTACAGAGCTTTTTATATAACTAAAAACGTGTACTATTGCACATACATGCATCTCTTAGTATTCTACAGAAAGCAAAATGGAACAAACCAAGTTATGATTAGGACCAGTCAAGCTGAAAACCAATTCTACTGCAGAGTTAAAACATGCAAGCCTTACGATTTTGAGGAAAGGGTGGAACAGTATTTCATTAAAAATTCAAACAAAGAAGGCTATTTCAGTCCCTCTCTTCCTGTCATTGCTGTCACTCTCCTCCTGCTGCTGCACCCATCATTCCTACTGATTACTCAATTGATTTATAGGTCATTAGTGGCAATAATTATCTGTAAAAAACTCAGCTGTACAGAAGACAGTACCAAAGCATCTTAAAAATGCCCTGGGAGTGCTTAGTAGTTGCCTAAGCAGATATTGCAAGAGCTGTAATTTAAAACCAGCTCTCAGTGGCATTTTGAAAAGGAAGCAGTGTTCACATAATTTCTAAGACACTGTTTCTGGGCATTATGTTAGAGGTCTTTAAAGGGTCAAATTCAACCACTTAAACAAAATGTGTTACTCTCCCCTAGTGCATTCCTGCACTGGAAGTATTTTTAGTGTTTGAATTTTTTGTGAAGTATTTCACACTTATCTCCTTGTAACCCAACTTAAATGCTAAGACAGAAATAGGTAAGAAATTAATGGAAACACTGATCTTGATGTCTCCCAGTATTTCTGTCCAAGAACAGAAGAAGTTTGCATGCATGGCTTTTAGTGAAGTGTTTGACCTCCATTAGGGTTGAGCATTTATGACAGTTATGTGAAGGTAAATGTGGAATTAGTATAAAATATGTAGCTAAGTTCATACGAATCTTCTACTAATTGAAAAAATAGTTTAAGTCAAAAGCAGGACATTGTTTAGCATACAAATAAACACCAAGAAAACTCAGGTCTAAAAAGAAACACCCCACTTGCTGCTCTATGAGTCCCCTTAAACTAAAAAGACATACAGAACAGTATGATAAAGGTAACTATCATCACCAGGCAATCAGTGGTGAGAAAATACTGCTTTCCTGCAACATGAAATAAGTGAGGAAGAGAGAAACTAATAAAACTGTAGAAATCTAAACTGACAAATCATTTCCATAAAATACAATAAAACTTGGAAGTGATGCCATCTAATCTTATTAGCCAGTGTTACTACAAAACCTGTTTGAAGTCTGCCTAGCATTACTCACCCACACAAGCTCCATCTTCATTTTTAATCCAGCCCTCTTTACAATCTTGGCAGTCCTTGTTACTTGAACCAGTACAAGTCTTACAGGCAGCGTGGCAGGCTGAGAGGAGAAAACTTCAACCTGAGTTTTGTTGAGAGATCCCAAGAGAAGTTCGGGCACACAAACTCTCAGAGAAAACTTTATTTAGGATTCAGTGGAAGCCATCATTTTTAGGAGCTTGAAACTCCCATTCACAAGACAGCACCTCCATAAGATCAAGATTTAATTTAGAAATATGCAGCTATCTGACCAAAACAACTCCAAATCCCAAATAACCAGCGGAAACCAAACCTAGCAATTACAGATATTTGCACTACTGAAAACACTGCCATGAAATTCTAGTGACTAGAAGTGGCAGGTCCAATTTCTAAAATATTTGGAAAGAGGAGATCAGGAAGGCAAACTTAGCTGAGCCCCTCAAGGCGGGGACATGAGTTTAAACATCAAACTCTGAACTTCTCTACCTAATGAATCCTCACACAATTTACATTTCCAATTAGCTATGAGAGCAATGTGTGATTTAATTCTGAAGAATTCAGAAGGAACTATACTAGAAATCCAGCTGTATATGCATAATGTATACATATACATAACATGCATATATAATATACCCTATGTAACATTTGTATGTTATATATTGTCATCTAAAACAAATCATAGAGAAGAATTACTACACAACCAGATTAAAAAAAACCAAAACAAGAACAATATAGACTACTTAAAAACAATCTTGATAGACCCCCAGGGTCAGGATGTAGATGTTGGAGAATCTCATCAAGGGTCTAAAATGAATTGAAAATTTGACCAATTCAAAATTTTATTCCTATGATCTGACTTTGTTTCAAAATTAAACTTAGGCATACCAAACTGGAATCTAAGTAGTTTGCAGTACAGATCAACTGTTTCCATTTATTCCATTTAAGCTTAAGTAATTTCAGCTCAAGATTTCAACAGTACTTAGGAAGCAGAGAAGCAAAGATTTCTACGAATTTTTCTTAAAGCAGAAAAAAACAATTTAAAAATCAAGGGCAGTGTGGAAAGATGACTTAGCAAAATCTTAGAATTCCACTAAAGTGACTGACATGTCTTTTATGCTTAAAGCTGGCCAAACTATGTTTTGTTTCTACATTTGTTAGTTTCAACTGTTTCTAGTTTTGCAAAAACTGAAGAAGTAACACAAAGATATAAGCATGTGTTAAGGCTTTGTTACCTGTACAAACAGAATGCGTCTCGTTTCTCAAGGAACTGAAGTAACCACTAGAACAGTCCAAACAAAATTGTCCTGTGTACTCCTTCTTACAGCTACATGAGCCATCTCCACCTCGGGTACCATCACCATCACAGTGGCCATTTCCATGGCAAGGTCTTTCTGATCCACCACGACAAGCTAAAAAAGGATCAAAAATATTTTTAAATCAGATGTTTAAGGAAATAACTTTCTACTCTCAGACACAAACACCCAAAATCCCTCCCTCTTCACAGAAAATAAAATAAGAATTAATTTTAAATTGTCACACTAAAGTAGGATATAATTTCCAAGAGTCTTTTTCACCCTTGAGAGTAACTAAAAGTTTTGCAATAAGGCAATGCTTAATAATATATTCAAGTATAAGGGAAACTCAAAGCAATCTCCAGGAAAGTTCAGTTATCAATTTGATTTAGGGTAAAGACCTAAATGGCTCAAAATTTTAATTATTTTCCGAGCTTCCTGGATAAAATTGGTGTTTTTATTTTTTCTGTATCTCTGAGAAGGCTCATATTACATTTGTAAAAATCTACCAGCTATCATTTAGATCAATATAGGGAATGGGGACTTAATTTTTACCGATATATTAAGTGGCCAAAACCAGTCTCTTAATAAGGTGAGAAGTTTTAGAGATTTATAAATTTTACCAGCTTCAGAGGCCAAGATATCTCTCATCACTTTTGCAAAGACCTTACTTTCATCTCCCACCTACTCTTACCCAATTTTTCTCATTGCCTTTTTAACTGATCCTCAGTTGCAAGGTTCTTCATTTAAACCCCAGGAGCATTTGGGTTGTTTTACTCTTGAAACTGATCAAGGATTCTTGTATACATAGATTCTGCAAGGCCACCTAAACAGCAGACTTCATGTTGCAGAGAGCCTTTAAGGATGGGTCAGGTATGGATATCAGCATCAGATTGATTGTTTCTGCACATCTTGGTACCCTTGACAGCTCAGTACATTACTACATGCCCAGAAGAGTTTTATCCAGGCAGGATATTCCCAAGGTAGCTACTCAACTATGAGGCAGCAAGCAGATACATCCTACACAGCAGCCCGTGTCTCATGCAAAATATCATACATCATGCATTTGTCTGTGACAGTAAAGACTGAAACAAACAGGTAAAAAAACTCTATCTGCAACTCAATTTTTCAGAAGAAAAATTACCGAGGCAATCTGGTCCATAAGTTCCGGCAGGGCAGCAAACTTCTATTGTTTCAATGCAAAACCACTTAAACAAATCTGGATACTTCTTCTTTCTGTATATGAAGACATTCATTTACAAACAAAAAGAACAAAGATTCTTTAAAGCCAGCTCACACAACTGACCCAGAACAACACAGGAGAGAAACTTATTGCACATGACAGATTAGAAACCTAATTCTTCTGAAGATTTCAGGAATCAATTTCTAGAAGAAGTCCTCCAATTTGAAAATGTTGCTTTTAAAATACTATACTATTAACAAGCTCTACTCAAACGTTATAAATTATATTTGGGAAAAAATTGAAATAAGAGCAACAAATATAATGAATTCTTCATACATGCACACACACACCTTTTTTTTAAACACCTTACTTTTAGGGAAGGTTTACATACAGTTTAGACAGTCTTAATTATGTCTTTCTCTTATAAATACTTACTGTATCTTTATCTCAAGTATACAGAAGATAGCCTGGAAGAGATGTTAACATTTGTTCAAATTATTGGCTACTTGATGATTGGGTTAAAATTTCTCCTTTTTTTAGCATTGATCGAGTACTATTTTAGAAGACATTTTTAAAATTAAGAAGTTAGTTGTGTGCTACTTGAACACACACATACAGCCCCAATTAATTGAGTCCAGCTCCCTGCTCCTCACGAGACTTCCTAAGCTAAACTACGTGAGCAAGTGTCCTCCAGATGATTCCTGAAGTCTGACAGGCTTGGTGCTGTGGGGAACCTGTTCCAGTGATCGACCACCCTTTATGGAACAACTTGTAAAAAATGCCTAAGGTATTCATGGGCAAAGAAACTGTCTTTGGAAACTACCACAGAAACTGAATGACATTTGGATACTGCAGGTTAAAGAAAGGAAGGCAAACAATCAATTGCATGCGCTCAGAAGGTCTATTAAATACAGAAACTTTCCAAAATCCAATGTATTTTATGAATTTTTTTGATTATTTTAGGAAGTTTACTATGCCAAATTTTCTAGTTAAGTTCTGCAAATTTTAGCCAAATTAAAGATTCTGGGTTGCATAGTTTACCTTTGTGGAAGGCATGTCCTATGAGGAGCACCTAAGGACTGTGTGCTTGTCTAGAAGGAGGTGGAGGGGGTGGCCTCATTGCCCTCTGCAGCTTCCTGAGGAGGGAAAGGGGAGAAGGAGGTGCCAATCTCTGTTGTATTTAATGACAGGACACAGGGGAAGGGTTCACAGCTGCACCAGGAGAGGTTTAGACTGGACATCAGGAAACATTTCTTTACCAAGAGGGCAATCAAACACTGGGACAGGTTTCCCAGAGAGGTGGTGGAGGCCCCAAGCCTATGAGTGTTTTAGGAGTGTTTACACAATGACCTTAACAACATGCTTTAACTTTTCATCAGCCCTGAAGCAGTAAGGCACTGGGACTAAGTGATCATTTTAGGTTCCTTCCAACTGAAACATTCTACTTTCTGTTCTGCTATTCTACTCTATTCCCTTCACTACGTGTTAACATATATACAATCTTGTATAGTTAGGTAAAAGGCTAAAGCAGTGATTTAGAAGAAATCAAAAAGTATCAAAAAGTATCAAAAAGCCTTATCCAGTTATGAAACATTGTAGTGGCAGATCACCCTATTGAATTCTAGCTAATTAGGAGTGCTGACAGTTTAAATTAGTGAAAAATACTTAGAAGAAATGTGATTTGGAACTAAAAAACCCAAACATTAAGAAATCTAAAGGTTACACTGCCATTCATGCACTAATTATATTTAAGACTGGTATACAAAAAGCTTAGCTATAACACAAATTCCAGTCTAGTTTAAATTGCAGGTAGAAAAGTCAGCTGCTGCTCTACCATCTGCAAGAGATTCAACTTCTACCCTGATTAGCACCAACTATTCTTTTGATTGCCAGGAGAACTAAATGTAGTTTCAGGGAAAAAAAGCAAGCTAACAAAAAAACCCACAAGAACCAAAGAGCCCTTTGCAGTTTTGTGACAAAGGAAAACATAAGGAACTAAACTTCAAAATTTTCCAATGTTAGTTTACCTTGACACACTACTGTCTACTGAGTAGACAGTGCATAAGAAACAAGTGTAGATCCTTTGGTGCAACACTGCTGGAATTGAAAATCCAAAAGAACAGTACAGCACCACATGATACTAAAAGTTAGCCTGAAACCAGCAGTAGTACCCAATGCAACTCTTGAAAGACAAAGAATAAATTACCCATACCGCTATTGTTCAGGCACAAGATTTAACATTATTAGTTCATCCTCTTAGATAATTTATTCACACAAAGATCTCCACCAAGAAAATGATACTTACAATTTGAACCACCATTTCTCTATCAGTTCTTCATGTTCTTCTACCATGTTGTTACATTCAAAGTTACTACTGTCACACAGATTCTCTATGATCTCCACAAGACGAATTTCACTACAAGCAGAGAAGGAAAACTGTAAATTTAATTTAAACTTTCAATACAACTCAAGACCTGACAGAGCAGTCAGACTTCAGTGAGAATATTTCATCAGTGTATAGGGTAGCCTGAATTAGTTTCAAAACATCAGAGTAAATAACTAATAAATACTACTTCAGTCAAAAAAGAAACCCAAACCCAGAATAATGACCACAAGAATGTTGTGACTTGCTTGCATTTACTATATTTCTAGATTGTAGGTTTGATAGATTTTTAGCTTCCCAGAAAATTTGAGTGCAGTACTTTAATGTTCAACAATAAATTTAATGTATTTTTATTAGACACAAGCCTGTGAATCTCACAGCAACATCTCAGTACTCCAACTAAGTTAAAAAAAAGAATTTGAAAAGTAACTGATATCCTTCTCCATCATTAACCAGATATGCATACAGTAATCTGCCTTCTCTTTGGCAGTGCAACAGTGACAAATCTAGGGAGAAGATACTGCCTTCAATTCTAAATCAATTATTTCAGTACTCTGTACCTTTTATGACTAGCAATAAAAAATTGACCATGAGTAGATTCATTATTTTATTACTTTAATAGGTAAATAGAAAAAAACCCTACTATAACTAATAACATTTGGTGGGATAGAATGTAAGAAAATAAAGATAATGCAGAAGGTAGTCTCACACCTGAGGAGTTGCAGCTGTACTAATCACCAAAGATTAGGAACAGGCCTGCTCTTAATAGGCCACAGGTGTGTCCAATAAGAAGACAAGTGCTACAAAAGAGTGGGTTAGCTGGGTGAGACAGGAGTTGGAGTTTGTTGGTGGGCTGTGATGAGAATTGGAGTTTGTTGTCTGTGCTGTGAAGAAGGAGTCAGTGCTGTGAGGAGATGCCCATGAGAAATCACAGAGAAGGTATGGGAGCTTTGCAATAAGATGAAACAATAACAGAATTAACTTTTGTAGTTTTCAGAAACAAGATGAATAGAGGAAATAATAAGGCATTGAGTCTTTACTATAATCTTTAGATTACAATGTTCTGTAACACTATAATCATTAAGAATTTAAGGTTTGGACAAGAGAAACCTTTGCTGCCAAGTTGAATATTTCAGTTCTAAACAAACACTGGTATAGTGAAGTTGCACACAGTGAACACAAAACTCAGCAGAATGAGAAGTACTGAGACAGCTCACCTGGACTCATACTTTGACAGAGTCTTCTCTTCCCAAGCAGTGTTTCCACCACCAAAGTTTTTTTTAGCTGTATCTGCTAAACCCTACAAATAAAAGGTACCAGGAATTACATAGGGTTTGTTTCTAATAAAAATTAAGGGCAATAACAAATGCTTATATAGAAATTATGAAAAGCGCCATGCATAAACTACAGTAGAGCTCTCAAGCTGCTGATCAAATTCCTGAGTGAAAGCAACAGCTAAGGACAACACAAAGTGAGAAAGTGTACGTTACAGTGTAACATGATTAGATTTTCCTAATACATAAACAAAGCCATGTTACAGTCATGATTTACAAAAAAAGCCCCATGCATGTGAAACTTTACACCCTTCTTCCTCAAGTTCTCAGGAAATTTATTATTTATTATCATTTGAACAGAACCTCTACTTCATTCAGTTTTGATAACAGCCCAGTCTGCACCAAGCTGTAAGTTACACACGCAACCGTACAACAGGGCGATCAGCACAGCTGTCCCCGGTCACAGCCGATGCCAGCAGACGACACCTGGCAGAACACGCCGCAGCTGAAGTGACCTGGCGAGCCTTCAGCAGCCGATACGCGTGTGGAGAGCACAAAGCACCGCTCACCAGGCGCAGCAGCCCTCGCTGCCGGCGCTCAATTTACTGTGCCACACATAAGGCTGCTGCAAGTGGCAACAAACAGTGAATGTTTGGGAACGAAGCTTTCCACCAGCACTTCCCATGGAGCTGGACACGCTGCAGCGGAGCCAGCCTTTTGACACATCTTTGGCGGCAGAGATGAAGGCGCTCTGCCACCCATCCGCCTCAGCACTGCGACCGCTGCCGGAGCGGGACCGCCGCTGCCCCATCACCGGGCCGGGCGCCGCCCCGAACGCGGCACCGGCGGAGGCGCTCCCGTAGCGCGGCCTCTGGGCACAGAGCCGGCCGGACCCGCACCGTGCCCGCCGGCGCTGCCTGGCCATGGGGCCGGCAATGCCCCTCGGCGCCGCAGGCGCGGAACCACCTCCGCCGCTGCTCGCCCCCGCCTAGAGCCCCCGCGAAGCCCTGACCCACCGTGGGGCCGTCCGCCCGCACCCCGCGGCCCACCTGGTTGAACCTGTCCACGATGCCCCGGCAGGTGGAGCACGCCAAGCGCCGCCGCTCACCAGCGCCACGAACAGGCAGCGACAGCAACAGGGCGGCACAGAGCAGCACGGCCAAGGCCACGCGGGACTGTCGTGGCGTGGGGCCCGGTGGCGGAGAGGGGCCGGGCCCCATGGCGAGGCCGCAGGACCCCTGGACGCGGAGCGGGGCCGCCCCAGCCGAGCCCCCTCAGCAGCGGCGGCCGCGCTGGCCCCGCCCCAGCCCCGCCGGCCCGCGAGCTCCATTCAGATTTCCGCGTCAGCCCCACGCGCGCACCGGCCGCGGGCGCTCGTTGGTCGAGGCGGAGGAGCGAAGGGACGTGGTCCAATCAGCGCCCGCCACGCTCCGGACCAATGGGAGCCCCCCGCGTGCCCTGAGAGCCGGGCGGGGTCGAGATGTTGGAGCGAGCGCCGCCGCCATCATGAGAAAGGGCAAGCACAGGCTCTGTAGGGGCTTCAGAGCCGCCCGCCATTTGTATTCGGCAGCCGCCTCAGAGACCTTCTGCCTCCGGGGGCGTGCCCTGCCCTCACCCAAGATGGCTGGCGGGGGAGGCGGTCACGTGCTCGCGGGGCTGGCGCTGCCGCTCCCGCGCTGCCGGCGCCCTCTGCGGGGCGGCCACGTGGGCGCGCGCGCGGTGAGTGCGGGAGCGGGGAGCGGCGGCGGACGCTGCTCGGGCCGGCGGGGCGGGCGGGCGGGGAGGGACGGACGGACGGACGGACGGGGTAGCGGGAGAGCCGCCAGCTGCCGTGCCTTTGCTGTAGCCCGGCCAGAGGGCGTTCCCGGTAGCGCCGCTGGGCGCTGCTTGGTGGCCGCCCTAGCTCTCCGCCTCCCGGCGCGGGAGCTGTGGCGCGGCGGGAGGGAGGGAGCGCGGCCGGGCAGGGCAGCCGCCTCCTGAGGGTGTGCGTGGGGTGCGGTGCCTGCCCCTGCCGCGGGGGCCCGGCGGCCTCGGGGCGGCGCCGGCGGCTGCAGGAGCGGCGGGTGGTGTTTGTCTCGGCCCGGAGCCCTCATGGAGCCCCCTCACAGGAGCGACCTGGCAAGGGCGGCGCTTCAAACCCGCCCCGGAGCGCACCTGCGGGGCTGGGCTGGGCGGGTGGGGGTCCGGGCGCCCCTGCTGGGACCGGGAACGCTGGGGGCGCGGGGAGGGTGGTCGGGTTGGATTTGGAGAGGTTTGGGTAGGTTTCAGTCGAGAGCATTCTGCAGGTTTCTTCCTCGGCCCCAAGAGTGCCATTTCTTTCTCTATCGCTCTGTCGTAGCTTTGTGTCTGGTAGCGTCCCACACTGTATCTCCTGCCTCAACCTTCTCTTCTGTTTTTCCCCTCTTAGTTTTTTGGGTTTTGGGTTTTTTTGTTTTTTTTTTTTTTTATTTTAGCCAGTCTCGAAACTCATGAGGAAGTGTATATAAGAATAGTAACTGCAGTCTTTTCCTAACACAAGGGAAAAAAAGCAATCCCAGCAATTAAAAGGTTTAAATCTGACCTCATTGAGGTATTAACTCTAGATCAAACTTGGAAGAGCTATTCAAACATAAGAAAAAAGCCATGGAAATTTAAGATAATACAAAATGGGTTTTGCCAAAGCTAGATCAAGCCCAAGAGAGAAGACTTTATGCTGGGGTGTGCTTGGTGGTTCTGCTTAGATTCCTCCGTGCGAGGAAGTGAAATGACTCTGCGGACACATTTAACACGCAGTTTGGCTGCCAGACTCTATCACAGCTCTTCTGAAGTGTGTCTGAGAAACGTAAGTGAGCTAAGTATGATAGGTTTTTCATAGAAAGAGTAAAAAAATCTATGTGAACTAATGATACTTCCACTGAAAAAGTATAAAACAGCAACAAACCATTTTTGATGGAAGTGCTTCAGCTTTTTTTTTCATGAAAATCCAATATTTTTTCCACCCAGTTTAATCCCAGGAAGAGATGAATCATTTTTGTTTAAGACTCCTGCTCTTCTATGATTCAGTCTTGATGTAAATTCCTGGGGGGAGTCAGTGTGGCTGTGTTGTAGAGGCTTGAGGATGATTCTTCTGAAGTTGCCAGAATGTAATCTATGGACAAGCCTATGTGTATTGCTTATGATTATTCTCTAAGCTTCATTATTAAATTATTTTTATTAAGTGAAAAAATGTTTCTGTGGTTTTGGCATTTAAAAAATAAAAAACTGTAATTGCAAGTATTTGCTTTTTATTATAGCAAATTTATTTTAATCATCAAATTCAGTGTCCACCTGTCTTGATAAATTCCACTTGAATTTTGATGCTTGTCAGCATCAATTTTCAACAGAGCAAGTTATCTTGATTCTTGACAAGACCACTGAATTTATTAGGCTTTATCTCAGAAACCTGGATGTTGTCTTCATGCTTTGGTTTTTTATCTTCTAGCATGCTTCCCTTCAGGGAATTTCAGTATTTATAATGCATATAATTATCTCCAAGATGTACAAGTATGCTGTCGTGCTTACTTGTTTCAGGCATACAAAAGGATTGGAGTCAACAAGATTAAAAAAAAAAAGCAAGCTTGTGATAAACTGTGTGTGGGTTATGTAGCTTCACTTCCATTCTGATTTAGGAAGCTGGGGACTGATTACTCGTGTGGTTATCAGCTAAAGATACCAGGAGCAGGCTGTGTTGTAGATCGGTCAGAGGATAATGAGTGCACTATTTATAGGTGATAGTAACAACTCATTGTTATGCAGATGATGTAGTTTAAAAGGAAAAAAATAGAGCTTCTTGGCACTTGGGTTCTTTTACAAGGATTTGTTGAGTCCTAAAATACCTGCAGTGCTAAGAAGCTGAGAATTTGGAGTCAGGAGTACCTACCTTGCAGGTCACTATGTGGTTTCACCCGATGCATGAGCTGCTCATGCCGTGTTGCTGTGTGCAGCAGTGGATTGGTCCTGGAGTGTCCATTTTTCTCTTCAGTTAAGTCTGACCAGAATCATGAGATTCTTCTGCATTTATTGGAAGAATTCAGCAAGAATTTGTGCAACGTAAATTGCCCTGTGCAGGGACTTAGTTCCTGCCAGACACTTTTGAGGGGTCAGTCCCATGCCTCTTTTCCTACTCCTGTGGGATGAGGATTCTGTTGTAGCATAAACCACGGTTATCCACGGTTATTATTCTTGTAAAGAAGTAATACTAGGCACAGGTTTAAAAATCTATTCCCTCTTCCTGGGGTGAAGGGTTTGTTTAGGCTCCTGACAAGGCTCTGTCTTTGAGCTCAGGCTTAGAGCTTCAGTTACAGTCTGCAGCAGAAGCAATCATCAGAAAAAGAGAGGCAATTAATGAGGTATTTAAAATAATATGCAGATACATGCAATTTACAGGAAGTACCCAAATTTCAGGATTTATTGCTGCTCATTGTGAATACAAGGAACATGAGCTCGCTTATTTTTACTAATAAGCAGCACAAACATCAGTTCAAGGAAAAGGTAGCTCTAGGAGGCAGTTGCTAAGTGATCCCAGGAAATCTGCCAACTATCTTGCATCTGTTTGATGGACATATTTAGACCGAAACACAGGAGAAACATCTCTAACCAAAACCCCAATTGTATCGTAAAAGTGCTGGTTTTGAATTTTTTCTCTGTGAGAACAGAGCAAGAATAACCAAAATCTCTTGTCTTTTATTAAATTGTAAACTTAGAAAAACTTGGGAAGCTTAAAAGAACATGAAATAGATTTGCTCTGGCATCATCTGGATGCATGATTTTATGTAATGATGAAATACAACATAAATACTTCCATAAGAATAGCTCAGCAGTGTTGTGAAAGGAAGCAGTAGGGAGAGTGGGCCTTCATTTCTGGGTAGAAGTGTGAAGCAGAGGTACAGAATGTCTCTTGCCATAGTGACACGTGTGGGTGCCAGGGGGGTTTGTCCTTCTCTGGCCAAGTCCAGCCCGAGCTGCTGGCAAACTCGGGAGATCAAAGTACTCTGTTCTCAACAATTTCTCAGCCTCGTGGATCCTCTTCCACTGTTTTTGGAGCCCTGAACAAATGAGAGAGTATGTTCTAAAGACCATCTGTAAAAATCCAGTGTGCAGTTAAAGTGAGGGTAGATTACAAGGCTGTCTGTCCCACTAATCATTGACATAACTGAGGTGACACTCAGCAGTGGGGCAGTATGGAGTGCAAAGGGATATACTTCCTTAGGTAGGGTCTATGTTGTCTTGAGGTTTTTTAGGTGAAAATTAAAACAAGTATATTTATAGATGGTGGCATAAATTCTGAAATGCTTCTGAATGTATTTTTGACTACCTTAATTCACTGAATGTAGTAAAAAATTTCTTGGATTTTTTGACTTACTAGTCTTTGTTTGAACTTTTTGACTGCTGTAATACATTTTCCTTGCATTATCAGTCTTTTTTTCTGGTTGTACACTTCATGCCATGTTATTTATGTAATTCATTTTTATTTTCTTTTTAATAATCATAGAATATATCTGAATTTCAAACCCAAGATGGCTCAGAAGAGGAGCTCAAGTGGGCGGTCATTCCCATTGCTGCTGCTGCTGATTGTGGTGGCCTTTGTTCATTTAACTGTCTGTCCTTTTACAAAAGTAGAGGAAAGTTTTAACCTACAAGCTATCCATGATGTGGTGTACCACCAGCTGGACTTGGATAAGGTAAATTGAAAACAATGTCTTCATTTTTGGACAGTGTTAAAGGTGACAATTCCCTGCAGTATCTGTAGGATAAGTGCAGTGTGAATATGATTGTTTTCCCCTTGTTTCTAATTTGCTTATTTTAAGTAGATTCTCCTTTTTGCAGTATGACCATCATGAATTTCCTGGAGTTGTCCCAAGAACGTTCCTTGGACCAATTTTTATCGCTGCTCTTTCCAGCCCGGCTATCTACATACTTTCTGTGCTAAGAATGTCCAAGTTTTATTCCCAGCTGATAGGTATGAGAACTTTGAATCCTCAGAGATGTCACCCATTCGAGCACCAATTAAAACATTGTTTCTACATTTGCACCAATGGTTAAATTGTGATATTCTTTTCCTCAATGAAGGAAAACCCATGCTATGGTACTTGGGGCAGCATGGCCATTCAGCTCCCTCTTTGGGAATAACTAACAACACACAGAAAGTGTGTGCTAACAAATGTCAGGCAGTGTAGAAAAAACAAGGGTCTCAAGTCTCTTCAGAGAGTTCCCTCCCATGTGCGCTTCAGAAAGGATTGTTAACTTTGGCATGGAAGCATTGACCTTTGTGCAGAACTACCAGACAAGTTAAAAGTGGATTAGAACAGATAAACTAAATGGAATTTTGTTTGGCTTTTTGTTTCTTTGAAGGAAGTTATATTGTGGTATCTTAAGTGTTAATCTTCAAAATATCTTCCATTACATTATATAACATGGCTATTCATCAGTGATCCATCTGATACTACTCTGTGATTCCTGTTTTTATTCTCCTGATAGTCCGAGGAAGTTTGGGGCTCAGTGTGATTTACACCTTATGGAAGCTGCAGAAAGAAGTTAGAAAACAGTTTGGAGCAACTACAGCATCAATCTTCTGTCTCATCACTGTTACTCAGTTTCATTTGATGTTTTACTGTACAAGAACTCTCCCTAATGTGTTTGCACTTCCATTTGGTAGGTATTTCATAGGAAAAAATTTAAAATTTAAAACTTCTTTTCAAATGTATCAGTAGTTAAAGCACAGGAAAAGTATGGTCAGACCAAATTGACATATCTACTTGATTGATTTGTGTGATAACAAGACTAAAAAGCTTGAGATTTCATTCTCTTTTTACCATCTATGCTTACAGTGACTGCTTAATCAAGTTTTATTGAATCTGAGTACATGTAGGTTTTGTCAGATGGCTTTGATTAGCTAGAGGTTTGGGTTCACATGTCTAATGCATAAAGCATAGAGCTATGAAAGGGATGAGGTATACCTGCAGTTCAAAAAAACCCAGTGAACTTGGTCTGCACAGGAAAGGACTTTCAAATGGGATTGTAGAAGAAACTCCTACTTCACCATCTTCACTTTCCTCTTCTGAAGCTGTGTACAAATGCAGCCATTTCTATACTTACATTAAAAAAAATTTTAAAATGAATGTCAAGGCCTTCTCTACATACACAGTTTTCCCCCGGAGCTGATGAAGAGGAAGATTAATCACATGTGGCAGATATTTACTGCGTCACTAAATGCTTCAGTGCAAGTTGTTCAGCTAATAACATTGTGAGGTTGATGTAAGAACCTGTACAGATGAGAAATGATAAACAAAAGCAGATGAATTGTCAGATAAAGTGTCTAGTAATGTCTCAGATAATTTTTGCATATTAAAAAATACAAGTGGTTTCATGATTTTGTACCTTAGTATTTCACATTTTCCTTGGGATCCTGAGCACATTACTATGTCGAGATTTAAGCTAAAGTAGAGACAACTTCATCTGTAGAGATACAGTGTGTCCCACCTAATCATGTGAATGAATTTATAGATCTTCCTCCCTCAGCAGTAGTCTGTAGTCTCATTTATGTGTTTGAAATGGGTTTGTGTTATCATGAATATAGAATATACTTAGCCAAGAGAATAAACTAACTGCCCAGCTGATATTGAGCAATAATAATAATTATGAATTGTAGTTTGAGAAGCTTTTAGTACTCCCTTAAGGTTTGTTTTTTTTCCCCCCCCACCAATAGTTATTAAATACACTGCCTAGAAAGAGTTTCCATCTGTTCCTTGTGGTTACACTTTTCCTAATTACTTAAGCATCAACAGTATAAAGCTGTGTATTATTCCAAATTACATTTCTCTAGCTAAGGAAGAATTTCTGGACTAGAAATGGTGGGAAGACCAAGAGAGGCTTGCTGGGAAGTTAGAGGAACAAGAAGATAGCATTGAATGTTACTCTTTAGAAAATAAATAGTTCAGTATGTTGAGTGATGTGTTTTGGGTTTTTTTTGTTTGTTTTGTTGTTTTTTTTTTTTTTTTTTTTGCAGTGCTCCTGGCATTGACATTTTGGATACAGCAAAAGCAAAGGCCATTCATTTGGTTCTCAGCTTTGGCAATTATAGTCTTCAGATCAGAGCTCTGCATATTCTTAGGCCTCATGCTCCTGGTGACATTATTAACTAAAAGAATCTCCATTTTCAAGGTGCTTTCCCATGCTGTTCCTGCTGGAATATTTTGGTTGGGTAAGTGTTTGCTTGGAAGAAAGCAAATGACATTAAGTTCAAGAGAAGTCTGGAGTTTTGACTGATTTATCTGTTGAGTGGCCCTTCAGATTCTTTTTGGGGGGTGGCAGTGGAGAGAGGGTAAGTGGGGTGTTGTGAGTTGTTATTGTTTTAGTTTGATTCTATTTGCTAATAATATGATGAGATTTTTTATTTCTTTGAAAATTTCTGTGTGAGGAAATAGATGTTTGCAGAGCAGGGAAAGCTACTGTGGCCTCTGTCTTTAGATGGTTACACTATAATGTCCTGATCTTGAAGAGGCTGAGATGTGCAAGTTGACTTCAGTACAGTTAATACCTGGCTGTAGCTACTTGTGCATAGTATCTATTGCCATGATGATAAGCTGAGTCCCAGGATAAAATACAACTGTGTGACAGACAGAAATACCAAGCAGGAGGGTTGTGGGGGAAGTTGCAGTTCAGTTCTATTCCATTATTAAATTAAATTTAACAGCTTAAGTGATCTCCATGCTGGAGAGGTTGAAAAATTCCCTTGTCTCTACCCATCCATGGAAGACATCGTGTATATGCACATAAATACTCTAAGCTGCTCCACCAGCCTACCTAATTAAAAATGCTGTTGTTAGATATGTGATGGTGACCCCTGGCAGCAGAGTGCACAATAGAAACATTAAACAATTATGCCAGGTGCATTTGGAGGCACCTCATGATGTAAGAGTTTGAAGGTCCAATGGGAATTAACCACTGGCACTCCTCTTTCCTATTTGAGCAAAATCCTTAAATACTAGAGCAATTTTCACAGAGCTGAGTGGAGGAGATAAGGCTGACAATTTTGCTGCTTTCTTTTTGCTTTTCATCCCTTATTCTCATTCTCTCTCCCTCCACCTAATGAATAGTAGTTTTGTGATTGTTTCTTTAACTTAACAAAAAGCAGTTGTAGCTTTACAATAAAAATTTATTTAGTACTATTTGAAGTTAACATGAGCTTCTTATCGTTCATTACATTTAATGCTCTTAATACTTTTCTAAAACAAACCTCAATTACACCCTTTTTTCAGACCTGGGGTTGGAGTGGGGTGAATCCCAATTGGATTAATGTCTAACATGCTCCTTTAAAGGCTTCTGTTCAGAAGTGCCTCGCTTCCCTGCACAACAGACATATTCAGCCTTAACTGTGGTTTTGATTGAGGCTTACAGTGCATGTTGCAGTTTATGTTGGTCTCAATGTGCTGTATGTGTTCTATTTGGATGTGTTAGTTTGCTTTTCCCTGGTTTTTAGTTCATGCAGATTTTTATCTCTTTAATTCTTTTAGGGCTAACAGTTGCTGTGGATTCTCTATTTTGGAGGCAGCTTGTGTGGCCTGAGGGGAAAGTGCTCTGGTATAACACAGTTTTAAACAAAAGTTCCAACTGGGGAGTATCCTTTGAAACATCCAGAGAAAAAGAACACTACCAGCCAAAGCAAAGACTTGATGTGACTTACTCCTGAGACTCAGGGCGTTAGATTCTACTTTTCATTATTTAAAACTTATGAGACAGTGTCTGTCCCTTAGGTGTTTCTGCAAATTGTAAGTCTCCTCTGCTTTTTCTTGCCTCTGTGTTCTACCGGTATAAAGCCAGGTTTCTTCCCCTTGGTGTTTCATGTTGCCCATCATTAGTGCCATTTGATGTGTCTCTGTTGGGTAATGTGAATGTAATTAAGCAACTGCTTTTAGTTCTCCAAAGATGAGACAGAAAATGAAAGGCTGGAAGAATGTGTACATAAAAAGTATACTTCATATTTGCAAAATTTGTGGATACTAATGTAATGAATAGTTACTTTACTTGTTAACAGTGAAAGCATCCTTAACTCTTTTCACCTTGAAGACCTCTCCCTTCTTGTGGTATTTCTATTCAGCCCTACCTCGTGCTTTGGGATGCAGCATAATATTTGTACCTTTAGGGGTAACAGAAAAGAGAACTCGGATTTTACTTCTGCCAGCACTGGGCTTTATTTTCTTGTACTCGTTTCTCCCACACAAAGAGCTGCGTTTCATCATCTATACTTTCCCTGTTTTCAACATAGTGGCTGCTAAAATGTGCTCACGAATGTAAGTTCAAAATCCTGTTTGTTGGGTTTTTTCCCTCTGAAAATGCAAAAGGAAAACTATTAGTACTATTTTTATGCACTTTTTTCATCTTGACCTCTGGATCATACTGAAATATTCATGTGCTGTAGAAAGGAGTTCGAGGTCTTTGTACCCATTTGACTGCAGAGAGAAGTGGAAACACAGAAAAGTCAAATGCTTTGATGGGACTATTTCGGAAGTCTGGAGGAGAATTGAGAGTAGAGCCCTAATTTTACTGTTAGGTTGTTACAATGCACTTTATTTACCAGAAAAGAAGACTTATTCCAGTACTCCTGAGCTGTTAGCATAGTTTACTTCAGGAGATTGTTTAATACACAGGCAAGGCTTGTGAAACATGGAGTTATAGTTCTGTTTGGGTATATTAAGTAAACAAATTGAAGTTCAGAGTTTAACCTCTTTAAAAGAGAATATACTCATAGCTGAAACACAGAAATACTTAGCTTTATTGATAAGTTTGTCTTAGTTTTATTAATGAGAGTATTCTAATTTAAATGTCACTAGAAGTTAATCTTCTAGAAATTGGTAATAAATATATGCCATACAGAGTTAATAAAATTTCTATTAATTTTTATTATCTAGAAGTGGAGTTTCTGTAAGAGTTGTGTCACAGTAGTCACTGAGCAGTGTGAAAGAAAATAACAGTTTATTCTTCCTTGTTTTTCTCTTTCCTCAACAGTCTGAATAGCTACCGGAGATCCTGGCTGTACAAACTTGGATCATTCTTTATTATAATGCATCTTCTACTCAATGCTGTTTATTCAGGAACATCTTTATATGTTTCACATTTCAATTATCCTGGAGGAGTGGCAATACAGAAGTTGCATGAGTTGGTACCTTCAACAGCAGGTATGTAAAGCTGGCTGGAGGTATGTTCACCTAATCTTAATTTCAGTATATCTTTTCATGTATTGAATACTACTTCTTCAAACTAGGTACACACATCTTCTTTGTTACTATTTTGTTAATTTATTATTAATCACAGTATACTTGGAAGAATTTTGAAACTGTATTCTATTTTCTTTATTTATGTAGATGTCTCTGTTCACATTGACGTGGCTGCAGCACAGACGGGAGTTTCTCGGTTTCTAGAAATCAATTCTGATTGGAGGTATGTTCTGAACGAGGTATTTTCATCTGAGGACAGTAGCCTGCTTTTTCTTTTTTTGCATATGCACAGGGACAAGCATTGCAAGCACAATTTCTGGTACAGCATATTTATTAAACCAGCTTAAGAACAATATGAATCTTCAGAGAATTTTTGATGTCTGCAGTGCTGCTGTATCAGAAATAAAGCACTGCAGTGTTTTTTCATTGTTTTGGTTGATTCTGATTTGCCTGTATAGCATAGAATATTTCAAAGGACAAGAGGAAATGGCCTCAAGTGCCAGGGGAGGTTTAGGTGTGATACTAGGAAAAATTTCTTCATGGCAAGGGTTGTGAGTTACCATCCCTGGAAGTGTTAAAAGTTTGGATATGGCTCTTGGAGCCATGGTTTAATGGTGAATGTGCTGGTGGTGGTGCTAAGGTGACAATTTGGCTTGATGCTCTTAGACATATTTTCCAACCTTAATAATTCTGGGATTCTAAAGACATCAGAAACAGCACAAAAATTGTTAGCTTACCAAACTTTATACCAATATGCTTAATGCAGCTAGGTCTGATAGCCCACTAGACCTTGTGAAACAGAGCTTTCTTGGCAGAACAGTGTACATAATTATTTGTCTGAATGATGTGAGGCAATGTGAGGCTCATGTACATTTTAATATTGAAAGTCTGGTTTTATGTGGCACATCCCTCATATAGATGGCATTGAAGCTGCTGCTGTGAACACATTCATTAGCTCTGAGGGAAGGCTGTTGAGTGCTTTGTTACTAGGACCAGCAGTGATATATAGACACTTTTTTTAAAAGAGTTAGAATATTGGAATGAATAGTAGGAGACATTGTGAGGTGGTATCATTTGCTTTTCAGGATGAAAACCAAAAAGTAGGCACCTTTCTGATTTTTAAGCCTACCTCTTCAGCTGAAGCATAAGGTTTTAATTTAAATGAAAACTAACTTAATGAAAATGATTCATTAGAAGGTGACACAAAGCCTCCCTTCATACTGCACAAAACATAAGCAACACAAGCAGATTTTGATTTAAGAAGTATTCTGAGCATAGAGTTCTTTTTCCCCAGTCACAGTATTCAGGACCAGATGAACATAATTTAATTACTGGTATGTTTAGAGATAAAAGTACTTTAGAAGTAAAGCAGAAGAAGGGGAGAATGCTTCCAGGGGAATAAGAAAAATCATCGATCTTGCTATGCCTTTTTATTTCCAAGCACTCTCCTGATGATGGTACAGACTGTTTAAAGCCTTCACAATTACCTATCCACTGTTTATTTGAAATTGTTTTTTTTGTATGCTGAATCTAGAGAAAGTCTTAAACCATTAATTAGGAAGACACATTAAGCTGCTAGAGTACAAGGGATAGAATGTGCATGGCAGCTAAAATGTTTCAATATTTGGGGATTTAAAATATACTTAAATACACACACTACTCTGAATACAACTCTCCTCTCTCAGTAGTGCTTCATTCCAATGAGCTTTTTGAGTTGGAGAGTGTTGGATTGCTTTGGGTTTGTAAGGCCTGGTGGGATTGGAAGGTGAATTAATAATATCCCTGTCACTGATAATGTTTCATGGTGTTACAGCTACAGAGCAGTTTCTCTCTCACTTTTATCTGTACTCAGCAAAACAAAGGCTAAAGGAAGGGCTGATTCAGCATAAAGTTTCACATTAAAAAAATCAGACAAAATCCACAACTGAGCATCATACACAGGACTACCACTTGGTCTGACAGCACAGTAGTGCAAAGTTTATTGGCACCACCTGTCCGTTTTCTCGTCCAAGAAAGTGACGTCCTTTTAGATGGGTGAAAACTAACTTAACCTCTTCATTGACAGTATATGTCAGGTGGAAACTGATTAGGGATGGGGTGGCTGTGAAGGCTGATGATTCATCAGATAACTGCAGTCCATAAATAAAAGTGTCTTAAAGTTATCAGCTTTCAGTGGTGTGCTCAGATTAGATCTATTTGCCTCAAGAAAAACGCAAGCAATCTATTATTTTTCTTCAAAGGGTGATTGAAAGGAGCTTGATGCAGGTTCTTACAAGGAACAGGTGTTACAATCTCATCTTCAATTAGTGCAGTCTCTTTGAACCCTGAATAAATATGCTGTGTAAGCTTAAAGTATTTAAAATAATAAAATTCAAAAGTACATGCAGCCAGATGAAAGGCCTTTTACTTGCTGATGAAGAAAATGTTAAATTAGTAGTTTGTAACAACCTTACCAAGTAATGCAGTTCCTTCTGCCAGTTTGGATATATCTACCAACCTAAGGGGTATTGTGATATTTTTGGAAATAACAGGTGAAATTAGCATGCAATTGTTTTAAAAGTAGAAAACACCTGTTCAGTGTGCAGTCTAATTCTGCATTATATGGTGTATTTAGTGACACTTATGAATTCTGTCAGCCTGGGGTCCTTTCTGAGTTGCCAAAATTTTAGTTAACAATTCACACAAAACCTCTGGTTTTCTGTAAAGTACTTCCTTCAAATATCTTAAATGTTAATGACTTCCCTGTCAGGCAGCATTATAAAAATGTCAGTAGAGATTTTTTTCAGGGAATTCAGGCAGATGAGAGGCCAGGCCTGCAAAGATGCAGGGTGGATTTAATCCTGGTGCATTTAAGGGTACGTAGGGCTGGGACTGCACTGCTTCCTTACCTGTGTCTACATCTGCAAGGAAAGTCACGGCCTGAGTAAGATGCCTGTGAAATGTGTAGAAGGATTCAGGTGCCTAAGAATGGGAGCTCCAAGTGCTGGTAGAAAACAGTTCACAGAACAGGCCAACAGAAAAGGTGAAGAATGGGGCACTGCTCTTCACTGAGGTTACAGAGCCTAACAGTGGTTTATGGAGTGCTTTGGAATGAACTTACCTCTTTCTTCTCTTTTGAAGTTGCTGGAGTCAGGACTCGATCAGGCTGCCATGTCCAGTATGAATATTCTAACATTATAGAAGCTATAAATTGCAACTGACTCTCCTCAGTGAATGAACAAATAACTATTGCAAAGTAGAACCATGTCCTCATGAGACAGTGAGGGAGAGCTGTCTCAATTCCTAGAAGATTAAAGGGGCTCATACAGCTCTTAAGAGATAATGAACTTCAGTTTTGGGCTTAGATTAAATGAAAACTGGCTGAAACTAGATCTTTCACATCACTGCCAAAAGCTAGATTGAACATAAATCCTTTTAAGAAATAACTCTAAGTGTACATAATGAATAGTCCTAGAACTCAGTAGTTCCTTTTTTTTTTTAATTCTATATATAATTTATATGTATTCTTGTACTTAAACAGTTTATAAAAGCTGACCCAAAGTGACCTGCCCAAACATGTAGTAGATCAGGGAACTGAACTTAGAAATAACAAGTGCCAAATTAGTACTGTAACTGCCAGGCTCCTTCTTTCCTCCAGCGTTCAAGGAGGTCTCCTGCTATTCTCTGAGGCTCCCACTCTAATGTATGAGTACCAGAAGAAAAAGGTTTCTGATTAAGTACCACATAAGGTATTTTTTAGCGTTACTAAAAAACCCCACAAACAAAAAAAAGCAGGAAAAAACCCAAACAAAAACAAAACAAAACTACCTTCACGTTTCTCCAAATGCAATTCTTGTAGAGTAAAACTTAAAAATTGGTCCAGTTTCCTACAATCTTAGGCTTTGGAGTCCTTTCTCCACTAAATTGAAATAGGAAACTAGTAAGAAATTTTCTAGGAGTCGTGATGTATATCACAGTAGCAGCAGAAAGATTTACATAGAATGACTGAGTCCCTACATTCTTAAAAAATACTATTTCCTCCTCTAGTACTATTTAATCAGGAGATGTAACTGAGAATGTTAGTTTATTTTTGTGTTTCATCTTGGATGCCTCTGCAATAATGGCCATCTTTAAGAGGTAAAACAAGGAATAAAAATAAATCTTCTTTGTTCTTTACAGGTATGACAAAAGAGAAGATGTTAAACCAGGAGACCAGTTGATGTTTTCTTACACACATATACTGATGGAAACAAATCCTCTTCAAATATCACATTACAAGACAACCCACAGGCCACTGGCAAATATACCTGGCATCAGTAAAATTGGGTTGAACCTTACTGCACTACCTCCTTTTACTTTAAACTTGAAACCAAAATTAGTACTGTTGGAAAAACTTCCTCTATCATCTTGACTGTGAATTTTAAGTAAGTCTTTTGATGTGCTTTTGCTGATGAGTGAACTATATAAGACAGCAGCAAATTATCATTCCAGCACTGCAACTCAGCTTGTATGGAGAGGCAGAGAAAATCTCTGTACCAGTTGGTATTGAGCTCTGTCCTGTTTCTTACAAATAATACAGTGCATTCCTAGTCAGTATATGCTCAGTATACTGAGTTGTATTGTTAGATATGTTTGAGAGTGGTTGCCTACAAGTTTAGTGGTATTAAGTAAAACCTGTCTACTTGGTTTGGTAGTCTGTTTCATCATGTAGCACAGGTATGTCCTAATTGTCCTGTATAAGATACAAAACCAACAGGTTTGTGCTAGGGCAATAATTTAATATGTAATCTATGTGTGCAGAGTTGTATTACTTTATGTATCTGCAGGATTGTAACCCCCTCAGCTGTCAGATTGCCAGTGTGAAACCCAATGGTGTTATAAACATAGGAAAGCCATATTCATCGTTGCTTCGTCATAATGCCTAATTGTGCCCTGTAGGCTCCCAAACTAATGAAACATTCACTTAAAAAGCAGTTGGACCTCTTGACAAGTACTGCTTCATAACAGATTTGAGTACGAAGTATGATTATCTTCATTCCAACAGCTCATGAAAAAGCAGTAACTTGGACTTCCCGGGAAAAAGAATCTTTAAAATATTTTTTCCCCTCTTCTGCTGTAATGGTATCTTAATTTTCAGTGTAAAAATTACCTATGAAAATGCCCACTTTAAGATACGTGCTGTTTTCCTTTTTTTTATTAAGTTTGGAAAGGAGTACTCTAATGTGCCATGTGCTGCATTATATAAACTAGGGTAAGATTGCATGCTCTGTAGTTTCTTTATTAGATGTTTTTGTTAAGGATGTCTACATAGATTGCTGAATGGAACAAGGAAAAAAGGTTAGAATTCTGGTTAGGGCCAGTTGTAATATGACAGAAGTTCCACTAGTGTAAAATGTCAGAATCATTGAAAGTATCATGGGCAGAAAACTATTCCTTGCTGACTGAAAACTTGAGTAAAATATAATTATGGAATAAAGTGGTTTGGGTTTTTTTTTTGCTTGTTTGTTTTGTTTGTTTTCTTTTTATTCTTAAATTTGCTTGATTCAGGAACTACTTTACCCTGAACCATGTTTTCTTTTTGTTGTCTAGATTATGTATCAGTGGAACTGATCTGGTGGGGTGGGGCCTGCTCCCTCGAGGGTGGCTGTTGTTGCCCAGGCTTCCTTGGCCTGAGCAGATCTGGCAAAAGCAACCTGCAGAACTTGTTGGTCCAGTCTCTGGCCGCTCTTGAAATTTAAATCATTCAAGTATTTATTATCTATTTGACTTGTCTTTGGAAGAAAACCTACCTTCCTCCAGAGCCAGTTTGAACATCAAACAATTCACAAGAGACAGAAGGAAATACATGTGCAAATAGCTGCAAATTTGGAACCACACAAAGGAAAACTTTTAAGGATGTAGGTAGGCCTTCATGTTAAGGCTAATCATTGACTTTATGTAACTCCCTCACACTGGAATCCACAACTCAAGAACCCAAACTAAAATTTATCCTGCCCAGGTGTATACAAATGTCTGTGTGGATGCTCCAGCTTTCCAAATCCCTGGCTGTCAGAATCCCTCTGCAGGAACTTGCTTCTATCACCTACAGAGAAAACCTAGGGCCACTGAACTCAACTATTCTGCTTGCAGAATAGGCATGTCAAGCTGTTGTCTGAAGTGGCAGTGAAGACGTACACGAGGCATTTGAAGAGTTTCATCTTGCTGAATTTCATTCTCACATCATACAGTCCTTCCAGAGACTTACTCTGGTGTGTGGGTGCTGCTACCTGTGGGACTTAAACCAGTGATGGTGTTCAGCTGTGGAGCTCAGGTCTACTACTGTTCACAGCCTCATCACCCATGGAAATAGAAGCAATCAGCTCAAACTGGGCTTTTACTCTATTTGTTTGGGGTAGAGAAAGATAAAATACATATAGGGAGACAGGAAAGAGATACTGGATTGCAGTTTTGAAGAGTGTCTGAAGTTTATTTGTGTCCTGTTACATCTTGTCCTCCATGTGTGGTTATTGAAAGTGCTTAGTTTGAAAATCTGCAACTTTGGTTTTGTGGCTAAAAGGGCTAGATTGTGGCCCAGGCAGTGCATGGAGCACCACAGTACCTGTGGCTGTATGACCTCTGTAACAGCATGTATCAGGGCAGGTTTAAGTTGGATAATAGGAAAAGGTTCTTCACCCAAATGGTGGCTGGGCACTGGAACAGGCTCCCCAGGGACATGGTCACAGCACCAAGCCTGACAGAGTTCAAGAAGTATACATGGTGTGTCTCTTGGAGATGTCCTGTGCAGGACTAGGAGTGAACTTTGATGATCCTTGTGTGTCCTTTCCAACTCACGTATTCCTTTCTAGCTATGATTTTATGGGTAACTGCCTCAGACACAGGCCATGAATATCATGGTGGCCCTCACTTGAAATAAGCAGGGGCAGCTGGCAAACTGGGATGAAGATTACTGCAGTTTTTCCCTAAAGGCTGTTTGAATAAAACAAGCAATCCTTGGAACAGAAACTAAAGCACTCTCTCCTTAAATTAATTTTCTCGTCTCCAACATCTCTTGTGGTGCTTTTCTTTAGCTCCATAAGAACAGAGCTTATTTTCTCATTTAATATAAATGAATATTCAGGGTACTTGCATGGAGAAAAAAGTGAGTTCAAGTTCCCTTAAATACAAGAAGGCATAAAGGAAGTCTGCTCCTTCTGCAAACTTGAAGTGGGGTAGTACAAGTTCTTCTGCATTTGGGGGACATAGGAGGAAGCGTCAGGTTAGAGAATGAATAGGGCAGGTAGGAGGACAGTGACTAATCACTTGGGATTTTTGAAGAGACTTTAATAAATTTCTCATGCTTATTTAAGTTCTTAAAAGTACCTTTTGAATTGACTGATTACAGTAACAATAATATTTCTGTTTTTCTTAACAAAAACAGAAATAAGGTGAGTATGTTGAATTAACTGAAGGTTGAATTAACCTGAATAAAACAAAAATACAGATAGTACAGTTAATCTATAATGCTGGTATAGAATGAGATTTATTTCAGGGTGTCTTGTTTAAACTCCCCAAGGGTCAAATGTTGTGTAGCATCATACGTTGCTCTTTCAAGTTTGACTTAATTTCTTGGAATTTTACAGGAACAATGCTTGTTCCTGTAAAAAGTCGAATAGATTATTTGGACAAAAATACGTCACCATGCCATTTCACTTGAAGAAGGTGAATAATCAGAGTCTTACAGCCTGAGATGTAGGACATTCTTGGTATAAAACTAAATAAAGTAATTGCATGAAAAAAATGTTGTGGAACTTGCTAATAGAGGACATTTCTGGAAGCTGAAAGTAAAAGCTGCTTCAAAACAAAGGTGAACAATGACTCTTGCATCAAGAATCAAAAGAACTAAAGATCAAGGAACAACTTCCAGTTCACAAAGTCTCTAATATCAAGAGCTGGAAAAAATCAGACTATATTGATCTTACACCTGCCCTAAGTACTTGCTATGGGTCTTCTCTCTTGATCTAAATTGGGGTGAGGAGGCATGGAGAATGGTTGCATTGGATCTGACATCAAATGCATTTATCTGCTACCACTGAGGGAAAAACAGAGCACGTCTCAGGTTCTAACCTTGTTTATCCATCAGAACACAACCTCAATGCAATCTATTTGTGCAATGCATTCTGAAACACTGAGCACACTCCTTTTTCTTGCTCCCTGGCTGTTTCACACATCCCCTTAGTGAGACAAGTTACACATTCAGAACAAAGCTTGAGATTGTGCTGCTGCTCCTGCAGTTACAGTTGTTCCAGGATCATTCTTATTTTCCTGGATATTTCTAGTTCTTCTAATGTTAAGAAACTTGGAAATGGATATGAGTTCTTAGCATTGGTTTGCTGTATCAATTTCAATGCAAGAGAGAGTGTTTCCCTTGCATCTGACAGTGTTTAATAACTTACACAGAAATTCCAGAAATCATAGCCGAATGTTGCTTGCCTTTACTACATGTGCTCAGACTTACATACTCCATTCTAGCACTACTCTCAAAGAGCATTCCTTCGTAGTATTCAAAGGCTCCTTCGTGTACAAGTGACTTCACTTTCTGTTTGCAAGAAAAGAAGAAAACTTTTCATCAAGCTGAGCTTATCATTGATGTAAGCAAGAGTGTTTAGCCACAACTATCTCAGTGAGCTGCTTACATAATTAGTCTCAACTATGCCAAAACTAATGTTAAGAGGCTGTTAAACAGTGAGACATGAAATGCATCACTATCTGCTTAACACATGACACCAAAGATTAAAAGGATATTTGCAAAAACTCCTTATGCTAAATAACAAATATCTCTACAAAGGTTTTCTTCATTTCCTATTTATATATGTAGGATTTCAAAGTGTAACTGGTCCATTTTGTATGCAGCTACTTATTTTAGATCACCTCTTTAGATAACCATGAGCAACTCTAACTACTTTTTGGTTGCTCATTTCAGACCTTTATGACAGAAAGGGAAGCCAATGTTTCTTTTGAAATTCTACATCTTACTGTTATGGGCAGTCTTTCACCAATTCTGCTTTATTTCAGCTGCAGCTGCCCGTGGTTCTGTACCAAGGCTTCATCTGTCAGTTTGTGCCAAGTATAAGGTAAAAATGCTGCCTGAAATGGAGTCCACCTTTTCCTTCAAAATTGCCAGTTTAGGAAGCTGGAAGAAGGCATTGGTTCATAGATTAAATAAGAGTCAGGGACAGCTTAAGCAAAGATCCAGTCCTTAGAACCCAAGTTGATACCTGAGTCAGGGATATCACCGTGGTTACTATTTCTGGTTGGCATACTCATTTTATGAAATCACTTTTGGGTGAGCTTTGCAATGAAACCAAGAAGGTAAAGAATCACTGTTTCTTGTTGCTAAGAATAAAGCAAAAGATTAATATGTTTGTGTAAGAGTAAAATGCTTAGTTTATAAAATCTAAATAAAACTAGAAAGTGTAATTTGTTAATTGTGTATTATATATATGTGTGTCTCTGTGTGTATTTAGTTTTCCTATGTTTGGAGGTAATTAAATGAAAATTTAATACAGCCAGATCTGAATAATGTCAGGAAAAAAAAGCTACTTTAAGGGAGAAATCTCAAAAACTGTAAACACCTACTCTGAGCTGTTATCGATTCAATCAATTACATCCTTACACTGGTCTTGACACTGCTCTAGTTGAGATTTCAGTTCTTTATAAATTCAGAAGCTACTTTGGGGAAGCAAGGGGTTTTGGTAGCAAAAGCTCACTGACTAAATTCTGCAAACATGTTTTCTTCACTTGGACTTGGTAAGCAGGGAAAGAGGCCCCATATAAAAAGAAGCAAATGTGGGGGAAGCATTATCTCAGGTTTCTGAAGCATAATATACATCTCAATAGATACTTCCCATTATATACCCTTCACAAGACCTGAGTTCTTTGAAAAGGCTGTTGCAGATCTCAACTTCTTCCCCTTCCTACCTTTATTACTACAAACTATTTTTTGTGTATAGTTGCCACACCTGCCTACTTTTAAAAGAAGCAAAGGCTTTAAGATTTTTATGATGACCAAGTATCATCTACACTTTACTTTCTATGCTAACACTGAAAAAAAGTCTGCTTAGTATATTTATTTCTGAAGTTGCTAATGTACTGAAAGTATCTTTAAGTATCACTGTTGCAGGGTCACCATGTTATGCATCAAGGAACTGCTGCACCAATCCCTGCTACAGGGATTGGTGCAGCACAAACTCAGGTTGATGAGAACTCCCACTATTTACAGCTTTATTAGTCTAAGGGAAAGCACTGTAAAAATTGCTTTTTACAATTTTTAAAATTTGAGTGGGGGGGGTCTTATCTATTACAAATATGAGAAGGGTTGTGAAACCATAAAATTTTTGCAATCACTAAGTATTTACATTAAAAATAATAAGGCAAACCCAACATAAAACAGTCACTCAATAACTTACCTCAAGCTTCAATGAAAGCTTTCAGCCCTTCTTTTGGAACCATTCTTTTCTGACAGGCAGCAGTGCCTGATCTGAAGGAGATGCTCCTGTAACTCCTATAGAAGGATCAAGGCTTACAACTGAAAACAGCAGCTTTATGTTCTCAGTTTCCCTTATTTTTATTTAAAAATTAAGTGCTTCAATTTGAAGGTCTTTTGGGCCTGCATATTGTCTTAAAAAAATTCTAACATAAGCCTTTAATTCATTCTTAGCCAAGCTGACACTGAAACAGTGCAGTCTTGAGAACTAAGCCCTTTAAAAATCCAAATGAAAGCAAAATGAAAAAGGGAAATCACTGGTATAAATAGACTAACTTGATGAAATTTTACTTTTAAAAATAGTGACTAGTTCTTTTGTTCTCAGGATGTTTTGATAAAAAGCATGACTATACAATTAATTATCTGTATGACTAAGAAGCAGATTTCAGACTACAAACTGCCATCACTACAACTCTCCACCACATAGGGAGTTTGATAGGAGCTACAGCAAAGACTCCCTTCAGAGGAGCCAAGATTCTTGAGTCCAGAGAGCTGTGTTTTTCAGGTGAGCTTGTTCACTGCCAGCATTCCTCCTTGTTTGATGTGACTCCACACTGCTTTAAGTCATAAGCCTGTATTACATTCAAGCCTTGAGTAAAAATTGCACCACTTGTTTATAAAGAAATATGGTTTTTTTTCATCCTCTTTCTTCTCCACTGGTTTGGAGAGATTAAAAATCTCCTCTACAAGGGTCAAGGTTATATTCACAGTTAAAAAGTAGGAGAAAAAAACTGAGATAATAATTAACCAGTAACCATTTAAACATGTTTCCCAATAAGCTGCTTCAAACTCACCTACTTCCAGCTACATATAAACTCGACCAAATTGTTTTATTACTGCAGGAAAAATGTGTGCTGTTCTCATTTAACTCTAGAAGAACAAAGAGATGCTGGCTGTTGATAGAAGTAAACATTATCTTTTAAATTCTGCAGGGAAAAAAGCAGTATTAGTCTTTCCCAAGTGCACTATGTAGTCATTTACTTTAATTGTATATATATAAACAGAACATGATGGAATAACACTTGAAATACCTGAAACTGTGAAATGTTTAGAGAAATGACACATAGAAACCAGAGCCACTTGGGAAGTAATTCAACCAATCTTCCTGAAGTTAAAACAGCTTTTGGAAAATGAAAAGAAGCAGAATCCAGGCTCAAGTCATAAGAGCTAAACTGAAAACCTGTCTTTTCAAATAGCTTGTTCTGTGGTATATTTATGATTACAATTGTTTGAATTAATTTTTAGTCAAGAGTTAAATCCATCTGAAAATAAAAGGCAGTGTTGACTACCACTGGAAAATTGCAAATAAAATGTTTAATTTCAGAAACTGAGTTCACCATTTATAAATACACTAAAACATAGTAAATGCAAAATTAGATTAGGCATAGGTAGAGTATCTTAACAAAGCTACAACTTTTCTAAAAGGTCATAGGCAAATGATGACTTGTTTCCCAAAAATGTATTCAATGAAAACTGAAATTAAAAGATAAGTCTTTCTAGAGAAAAACTAATGAGAATGTTCCTTTCAAATTAAAATGCTGGCTGTTTTTTCCAACTTATCTGAAGCTTTAAAGGCTTTATATCCCATTTGCCTGATGGACACCAACAGTCAGGAATCAACCCTACTACATAAAGTTCTAAGCAGTGCACCATATCCATAAGGCTATTACTGAAAACCAGAAGATCAGATTATTTCTGTACTAGGAGCTTTAAGAAAGGCTGTTCTACACAATTGAAATTACATTAGGAGTAAGGGCTCAATTTTTACAATAGGGACCTTATAGTTTTGATGCACTAAAGATTAGAATAGGCTTCAGAATGACATTAGAGTCTTCTTGGTAAGTTTCTTGCCTTTTTTGTACACAGCATTAAATAACAAGCATTAATTCACAAACTTTAGGACCTTTTATAAATATCCAGAATATTTCTGTAATTCACTTAAAATGTAAAGCCTGAACAGGAGAACCCAGAATGGGAAGTTTTACTACCGATTGCTGTATAAGTGACGTTCCATCTCATGTTAAATTTAAGATTTATTTTCAGATATTAAGTCAACAGTCTCCTGTAAACACATCTTCCTCAATAACTCTTCTTAATCCTTTAAGTACTTTAGGGCTTGCAGTTAAAAACATCATATGATAAAAAGACAGCTTGAACCCCATTTTTCACGTACAGCTTTCTTTTGACAACTACAAAACCTGTTTTCTTGCAATTAAAGCAATGTTCAACTAAAATACAGTACCTGGTTTATGGTTTTTACATAATAATTGAATAAAAAACTACAGAATAGAACTGTTTACATCTTTTTTTTTCCTTTTTTTGCCATTCTATTAAAACAAATGACTGAGCTTTTTAAAGTTCATTTACAATTATGGATTAAAACCTACATAATTTTGTATAATTTGACGAGACAGGCTATCTCTAGTGTGAACTTTTAAAAAACATATATACAATATCTGGCCTGAAGTACTATGAATAAGGCACATGTAGACATATTGAAAGCTGAAAAAAATGAATCTAAAATTTGGAATTATAGTCACTGATTAGATGTCATACATGGCCCCTACTGGAGCAATTTAAAAATCCAAGTTATAGATAGTTAATATCCAGTGAGCAACAATAAATTTAGTCTAGCAGTTTGTTCATTAGTTTCAGTACTGGAAGTATATTAAAGGAAGATTCACTTTCAAAAAGATAAGCTTTTCAAAGTGTTCAATCATTAACCTTGACTGACTAAAGTTGTTGCTTTCATTGGATGTATTGAACAATCTCTCTGAAGGAACAATGCTTGGTGGACAACCCAAGAACCTGACAGCCAATTTTGACAGTACTGGCCAAGATGACTTTTTAAAGTTCCAGTAAGTTAGAGGATCACAGTTATGCTCAAGCACTTCTTCCTCCAAGTAAGAAAGCACCATTTCCTCTGGTAACTTTGCTCTCTCTTTCAGGTCTTTTGTTTTCTTCATGTCACCCATGAGTGACCAGAGATTATCTTCCCTATAAGAATTTGTAGATGGTGAACCTATATCACATCCATTGGAAACAGGTTTATCATCATCTGAGGTAGAACTCATTATTTCCAGCTCCCTGATTAAGTCTTGTTTATATTGTTCAGCCTCCTCTTCTGTAAATAACGATGTTTTATACCGGGGATCCAGAAGTGTAGCAAAAATGTACCTTGGATCATGAAGCGTGGAGGACAATCTGCTCACCATAGCTTCTTTCAAAGATTTCAGCATAGTATCTATGCCCATAGTTTCCTCAAAAAGCATTTCTATTTTCCTGTTAAGTATATGAATCATTGGAATCACTTGGCTTAGAGTAGACATGTGTGTACTCATCTCCCTACTTGCAGCTTCAAAAGGTTTGAGAGCGTGACACACTGACTGCATGACTTCCCACTGATCACAGCTTATTAGCTCCCGGAAGCTGCACTCTATTGACATTTCATCAATTGCTCTTTTCTGTTCAATAAGGCGTTCAAGCATATGAAATGATGTATTCCACTTGGATGGAACATCTTGTATTAGCTGATGCTGAGGCAACTCATACTCCTTTTGCAGCTCAGCTAACTTCTCTTTTGCTTTTGCTGACCGATGGACGCGTTCACAGATCTTTCTTGCAATACTAAGCAAATTCTGAACCATTCTCTGGCTTTTAATAGCCTCATTTACAATTACATTAACAGTGTGACTAAAACATTGTACACTTGAATGATCACCTTCATTTAAAGTTTTCTCTATACTCTGATTATCAGTAACAGTAATGCCAATCTGAAGTCCAATGGAAGTAATCCACGTTTCCCACCAGTATTCTAGCTGCTTTTGAATACTGATTCCATTGTAGTCGCAGTCAATCTGTGATACATTTAATAGTGCTGAACAATGGTAATCCTCACACTGTGGTCGAAATGAAGACTCAAATGTTACCCAGTGAGCAGTCAGGGTAAGATATTCTCGTGTTTGGTTGCTCATCCATATTCCAGATGTAAAATGGATCACTCCACTTTCAGCTTCTTTAAGATGTGAAATAATTATTTGTTTTACGTTATCATACATATCTGGAATTGCTGTCCTAGAAAAGTAAGATGGAGAAGGTAAAGAATACTGAGGTTGCAAATATTCAAGCAGCCTGTTAAAGCCAATGTTGTCTACAAAAGAATATGGCTGAAGGTCAAGTGCAATCATTTCGGCTACAAGACTTGTGATTTTTTTGGCAACTGGATGAGAGTCACAAAACTTGTCATTGGTTTCGTCAAAATTTGAAGATCCTAGTAATTCTGTGCGGAGCGGCATGTGATTATCCGTAGACGAGGATAACACTGTCTCTGGGACATCAGTTTTCAATACATTGTTATGGAACCGCTGCAAATGTCTTAGAAGGCAACTCGTGCCTAGGTTTGTTGGCTTTTTCCCCCTACTTATTATACGTCCACAGTGTGTACATATTACTTTTGTTGAATCTGCAGAACAAATTGAAAAGTGATTCCACAGTTTTGAGGTCTTCTTACTATTAACAGGAAATATAATTTGATTATCATGTGTAACCATTGTAGGCAAGTCAGTCAACTTTGAGGATGAACATTCTGCAGAAGCCAAAGTGGCATAAGGTGAATTTGCCAAACTCACATCGAGAAAGCTCTTTTGGTTTCCAATTACATCAGGATGGCGTCTATATAGGTGTCTCATTAAGCAGCTTGTGCCCACATCTCCTTTCTTACCACGACTTATCATACAACTGCAGTATCTACATACTGCTTTTAAACTGTCTGCAGGTGAGAGTGAAAAGTGGTGCCAGACTTCTGACTTAAGTCTTTTCATAATCCTTTTATTTTGCTGAAACACAGCAGTAGGTTCAAATATTAGTGGACCTAATCCCTCACACTGTTTTTCAGGAGATGAAACAAAGGAGACTTCACCTATATCATCAGAAGATGACAGCATTGAGTCTTCCACTAGAGTATCTCCAGAAGTGAGATTAGTATGGATCTCCTCGGAGATTCTGTCTGGAGAAGAGGAAACAGAAGTTGGTTCTTTCATTAGTTTTCCAGGAGAGGATGACATAGAATTCAGATCACTGTCTGATGGTAGTAAAGAAGGCAAGAGAGTAGGAGGTGCAGTGTAGAGAGGTGGTATGCTGGTACCACCCCCATTCTCTTGCAGGACAATGGAACGATGGGCTCTCCACATGTGTCTTATTAAACAACTCGTTCCTAGGTCTTTTCCATTTTTTCCTCTACTGAATTCATTCATGCAATGGATGCAAACAGCTTTAGAATTATCTAGAGGTGACAAATAGAAGTGTTTCCAGACAGCAGATCTCCTTCTAGAACCTGATGCACTCTTTGGAATTACAACTGTTTTTTCTGCTACATTCTCAACAGTGTCATCATATTGGTTGTTGGCTTGCTGTGGAGATGAACCAACCATGACTTCTTCTTTGCTGCACTTTTCAGAGACTGAGAGGTCTGATATTTCTTCAGAAGAAACAATAGAAACAGATTCCTCAATTATTCGATCTGGAGATGGTATTTTAGAAGCCATTTTCTTGACCAGTTTTATGGGAGATAACATAGAACTCAGATCTCCAACATCTGCAGACTGAGGTGGCAGCAATAATGTAGATGAAGAAAAGGAAGATATACCTGGCATAGTTCCATTTTCTTGAATTAGTACAGTGGGATGTGCTCTCCTCACGTGTCTCATGAGACAACTTGTACTCAGGTCCTTTTCATTTTTACCCCTGCTAAATTCTTTCATACAGTACATACATATTGCTTTAGTGCTATCTCTAGGAGATATAAAAAAATGGTTCCAAGCAGGTGACTTTTTTCTGGAGCTTATGTTTCTGCTCGAAAGGAGGCTTTGTGTCACAGCTTCCATTGCTACATCATACAGCGTATTACTATATTGAGAAAAAAGAGATCCATAATCATCTTCATTTTCTGTAGACAAATATTTGCCAGAGTTGTTTGTAATGAAGTTCTTTTCTTTGTCTTCCTGTTCATCACTGCTGTCCGCATGTTTGAAATCATCTTGTTCTGTCTTTATATCCGTTCTTTCTAGAGTACAGTTAATGCTGTCGTCTTCTTGCTCTACTTTCAAGTTATTGATTTTACCCAACACATAAGTATCATCCATTCCGGGGCAATCTGCTTTACTCATGTCCATGGATGATCAATTCTTGCCAAGACTTCATTTATTAATAAATATAGATAATTTAAAAGATTATTTAAAATTTGATTAAAATTATGTATCTTGTATAGTGAATGTAAAACAAAATGTGTTCATGTGTTAAAATAATCTCTGGTTTATGAATTCCGTGTTGTGCATAAGCAAATATAATTAGTCATGAAAATGCATTTAAAAATTATAGACTTAATTAATGGAATCCCATTTTTTTCCCAGGATCAGGACATTTGAGGTCATATATGAATGTTCTCAAAGACAGCTACTGCTAAATGATTCATGTTGTAGATATAATCCTAAAAAATGGATGTTCTATTTTCTTGTTGAAGAAAGCCATTCTGTTCATCTTGATTGGGAAACGGAGATTCTTTTACACCATCTAAAAAAAAAAAAATCAGAAGACAAAGTTGACTAACGCACGTTAAAGAACTACAGTAAAAGTGAAACTAAAGCAAGCACTAGGTATTCTGCATGTTTTTGGTTTTTTTTCTCTATTGAGATAAAAACAATTCAATGTACTATTAAAAAAAAAAAAGGAAAAAGCCCAACATTTACTCAATACATTTACTGTGGGAAAATATGTGTCTACATATGCAGCTTTGGTTCACCTTTGACAAAAAGAGTCTCAGCATCACTTTCATATTTGCTCGCACATTCCTATGCCTATCCTATATCATCATTCAACCACTGCAAGTACATATATACCAAAGTACATACACACATATATCTGTACTGCACAGGTGTCTATATCTACTGATAGATATGAACACAAGCAGGCATTTAATTACATTAGCACAGAAATACATCCTTAAATTCAAATGTTGTTTCACAGTCTTGTACATGTGAGCCCACCATAACTGACAGCAGTCTTTAAAAAGAAAACAAGTAACTTCTGTAAGGTTGTTCAGCATTGTCACACTAATCACTCTGCTTCTGACCATAGTCACACATTTGTGTTCATGCTATAACACTGCCAAACAATAACATGCTATGGAAACAAGCTACTTTTAGAATTTTCTGAATAAAAACTGAAAAGTTTAATTTAGGACAATGGAGCTGTATAAATGCTATACAGAGAGGTCTTCCAAAAGTGTAGCAACATCACTCAGGAGCGAAGACACACAGAGCTGCATATGCTGGTGCCTAGTGCAGCACTGCCAGCCCAGTCCCTCACATGCCCAAAGGTTACACTAGAAAGCCCATTTACAACAAGACAGCTAATTTCAGTCGTGAGTAAAGATTATTCACTACCAATTCCAGTACAAAGAGTAGGTTTTTGAAGTTGCATATGAAGTTGCATATAAAGTTGTATACAAAAGGGAAACAGCAGCCTCAAAAACTGGAACCGAGTAGTCCCTCACAAATACGAAGAAGCTGTCTGCATTTATCAGTCACTTTTTTTCCCACTGAACTATATTAGAA
The DNA here is from genome assembly GCF_012460135.2 of Molothrus ater. Lineage (NCBI taxonomy): Eukaryota > Metazoa > Chordata > Aves > Passeriformes > Icteridae > Molothrus > Molothrus ater. The sequence continues at coordinate 18,660,785 of NC_050482.2, read as the reverse complement.
TTTTAAATTTTGCCAAACCCTTTCTCATTTATTCTTCTGTGTCATTAATGCAGTTATTGATGCCTTCATTCGAGATAACAAACATTTCTGGCCATCACATTGGTGATGCTACACTATGCATTGCAATTTTTGCAAACTAAATTTTATGGAACTCTCCACAGCTGAAGCCAAAACAAATTTAAATTATTTTAAACATTTTCCACAACTTTTATGTGTTGCTACAACACAGGCAGAATTGGGGTGATTCTTGGGGTGTCTTGTGCAGGGCCAGGAGTTGGACTTGATAATCCTCATGGGTCCCTTCCAAATCAGCATATTCTTTGATTTTACCAATAGCAAAATTAGCCACAGCCACAAAACACATTAAAAAGGCTGTTTTTCACACTGTATCAAGATCAATGTCATATTAGCTTTGTAACCTATTTTAACTAATTTTTCTCTGAGCTTTGTTTGCAAGAGAAATTAGAAACTTTCACTTTCTGTGGATTTCTCATGTATGGAAAGCCTATCATTGTGATAATTTCCTTTCTTTTCCGGTGCAAGGAAAGGGGCAGGGAAAAGGAGGGGCAATGGTCTTACTGCAGCTATTTTAAGGAAAGGGAGATGGAGCAGTCAGAACTCGCTAACAGGTAGGGAGCAATTCTGCTTTTCTTTCTGTGTGAGTTTTAGTATTTGTGCCTTTCTTTCTTAATCTCGGGGGAAAAAAAAAATCTCTTTTCAGATACCAAAAGATGCAGGGGTTGAGCATGAAGAATAATGAAGGAAAAGACTTGAAGAAAAGCCTTAGATTTCTACAAGAAATTTACATTACACAGGACTTCCCTTGGCTTGTGAAATCATATCAGAGAACAATTCTGGCAGCCAGACTAAATTTACATGACTCAAGATAAAATTGAATGAAACAGAAATTACTGATCACACACATACTGATGATACGGGACATATGTGGATCTGGGACGAGAAAGTGTAACACAGGCAACTTTTTAAAATAGCAATCAATTCAAGAGGATTTTTGTTTCATCTTTGATCTAATCTGTGAATTTGGAGCTTGTACTGCAAACACGAAAAGCAAGAAAATATAATAAGATGTTGTGACTTAAGATCACAGAATAGAAAGGCTCACAAGCAAGAGCCTTGATGCAGAGCTTACAGAACATAAATTATGCATGGAGTGCAAGTTACAATAAGGACATTACAGATTCTTAGCTAGATTCACACAAAATAAATGTATATATCCACTGGCATTGGGTTCTAATGAAGCTGTGTGCAATTTCTTTGACTCAAAACAGGTAATCACATCTTTATCCTGTGATTCCTGTAATTTCTTAACAATGCAAAACCAATTCTAGGCTTTAAACAGAAAAATCTGCAGAACCGATTCAAGTGTCCCTGTCCTGATAAGCAGTTACTGCTTAACATGGTGAAGCTTAAAGTAGCTGTGATGGGAAGATCTGAAAACCTGATAAATAACACCAGTTGCAAACTTTATAACCACGCTTAACTAGATTGACATTCATTAACAACACATTGCCGGTGGTTAAGTTCTTAATCATTATCAGCCATTATCACTACATATTCAAACACTTAGGCCCTAATCACCTTATCCTAAATTAGCTTTGAGTACACAATACCACTGAGCTGATGCCATGTAGTTAAATACTGATGGCTGTGGTCCTTGACAGTCTTAGTTACTGAAGCTGAGGTAAAGAGGCGAGGGAGCTGTTTGGAGTCTGAAGCAGGAACCACGGGTAGACTTCTTTCTTCTGTATGTCTCCTTGCTGTCACCGTGTCTTTTTAACAGTCATATTCTCCTCCACCAAAAAATGTGGGAAGCAATCTCATTTGCCCCTGACTCTTCGTTTCTCTAGGACAAAAAATTGTTCTTGGTCCACCAGAAATCTTTCCTGATTATTCTGTATCCTTGGTTTCTGATTGCAGTTTTTACTGCTTGAGTTGTTGATTCACATCGGTTTTGTCCTCCTTTGTGCAATTAAACCTAGGTCTCCCTTTGCAGCTACATGTTATTTCTATATTTATGCTTAGCTGTGAAAATGCCTGCAGGCTGTTTACAGAGTTATGCTATTAGCAGTGTTAAAAAGCACTTACACATGGTGGTCAGTTACACTATTTTAGTGTGCTTATGACTGAATGTAAGACAAGAAAAAATTATTTCTATCTTGTCCACTCTATGGCTGTTATAGGTCTCTGGCTACATAGTATTTATTTTTCTCGACCTTGTTGCTGCCTTCTAGAAATTAGCAGAAATAGCTGAGATTAGAAGAGACAATCACTTCCTGGGAAATCCCCAAAGCTGAATGCCCCTTAGAAAATTTTGAATGTATTTTTTTTCCATTTCTGTCAAACATCCAAGAATTATTTTTGTTGCTTTGAGAACTGGCTAAATGGCAAAGCTCAGAGGGCTGCAATCAGCAGGGCAGTCTGGTTAGAGGAAACCTAACTAGAACAAACCTGAAACACAGGAGGGACCATCTGAATATAATGAAAAACTTTTCTTTTGTCAGTGACAGAGCATTGGAAGCAGCTGCCCAGAGAGGTTGTGGAGGCTCCTATGGAGATATTCAAAGCCAGACTGGACAAAGATCTTGTCCAGCCTGCTCCAGCTGAACCTGCTTTAGCAGGGAAGTTGGAGTAGATTATCTCCAGAGGTCCCTTTCAACCCCCATCATTCTCTGATTCTGTTATGATGTTACATCATATAAAGTTAAGTCAAGCTCCTTCCCTTTAAACACCCTTGCATGTCCAACTGAAAGTTTCTTTAGAATACAGTCCTCAGAATACTAAGGGTCAGAAACATAAGGATGCTTTTCATCTCCTCCTCCCATACCAACTCTATGCAAATAGAGTCAGTCTGTTTAATTAAGAAACAAAAAAGGATGTTTTACAATTTTATAGTCACCTAGAATGAAGTATGAATTTGATTATGACCACGTTTACATGGCTTATTTACCCTTGGACCCAAGCTACTCAAAATTAAGGACTACTGCTAAACAAACAGGATATTCAAGAAGGAAAATGTTTTCAAAGGTACAAAAAGCTATAGGCACTTAGCTCAAAGTGATTTATGCTTTTCAAATCTCCGCAATGATATAGAGACACCCTGCAACAAAACAATCTTCAAAGAAAATAAACAGAACTCAAGAACAAAAATGCACTACACTGGACTATAAGCTCCTGAGCAGTCATTTGCTGTGGTAAGAAGCCTACAGAACATTTTACAGGATTTCCCATTCAAAATGGGATTACTGAAACCATGCAGTGATTGACATGAAATGTCTGGAGAACGTGACTGATCCTGAGTGCCACAGCAAACTGCCATGACCAGAAGAAATCACTGCTGAAGGAAGGAGGCAAAAAGTGAAACACTGGTGTCTTTTTGAATTGCAGAGACATACATTACCACATGAAGAAGTATGAAAAGTATGCAAGAATACCAAACCATAAGCTAATTATTTTTTGTAAAGCAGAGAGTGGCCTGTAAGCTTTACATCATTTTAGATTCAATAGTCAGGTGATAATCATGAACTTGATTGTATCACAGAATCTTGGTGGAAATAATGGTCTAGAAAAAATTGTTTAAAACCAAAAAATTTTACATTGTTATTGAAGAGCATGTAATGTAAACACAAAGACACACTTGCAAAATGCAAGAACACTTTTTTCAAAAAAGATGTGAAATGTGAAGACAGTGAAAGTAAAAGCATTTACTAGTTTGAAAAAAAATCAAAAATAGTGACAGATTTTGAGCATAAGATGTACATAAAAGCTCATTAACAGTAATTTGCACAAACGGATGTCAGTTTTATAATAGCATTAATCTTATTTATTTTTGGAAATGTACAAGCATCATTAGAAATACCTCAGAGCAAGAAATACAAGCAATAAGAAATACATACTTTAAGAAATTATTTGCTTCAATTTCAATGGCAGTTACTTTGCTAATAAAGGAATATTTGCTAAAGCAAAACAATCAAACAAAACAGAAACACACACACAAAAAACCCCTCCTCAAGAATCTAGAGAATACACATCCAAAATCATAAACAAGTCAGCAGAATGTATTTGTATAAATTTATAGTCCAGATGAACCTTACTGCTTCTCAAAGTTATAAATCCCTTGAAGAAGGAAAACTAAAACCAGTGCATTTTATCTACAGAAATTTCCTATGATAAAATATCAGTACTGGCTCACCTGTATGAAACTACAGAGATTTGCAAGATACTGATCACTAAAAATGCAGAATTAGAAACGCAAAATTGGTATGTCAGTCACACTGAAACAAGGTGGGTCCTAGTCTCAAGTCTCACAGAAGCTCACAGGAATTGGCACAGATGTACAAACATGAACTAGAGGTATGCAACAGTTTAATCTTGAATAAAGTACAGAAAACCAGGCTTAATAGAAGACACAAGTCATTCTGGACTTCATGGGAAGCATGATTTGTAGAGAACTGCTGGAAGAGAAAAGCATTACTTTTAAGTCACCTGTAAGGCAGGTTTTATGAAAAACAGTAACTGTTGTGGTTTTACAAGGGTTTTCTCTCTAACTTGTAAAACAGCCTCGCACATCCACAACCCCAAATGCTCCATCTGGACTCAAAGGAATGAAGTGTGGAAAGAACACCACCATAATTGAAAACTGCTCCTTGTTGACATGAATAGTCTTCTGTGAGTTCCCCTATGCACTCATGCTACTTGTCAGGACACAACACAGAGACCTCTGATTTGCTGAGGTATAAAGATCACTCATGTCCCTTCATGTTACTGGAAAACTCAGGGCTTGGTGTAAGCTGGGACCTAAATCAGTCATTGCAGGCAGAGAAAAAAACAAGGTGTATAACAGTAAAACAAGGTGTATAACAAGGTGTGTAACAGTCACCATTACACTCTGAGTACTCAACTCTAATTACAAATGGAGGAATTTAGCTGAAGCAGAGACTAAAAAGATAAAAATGGACACTAAATCTAAATATTCCCCTCTTTCTTGCCTCTTGCCCCGCAAAACATCAAATAATTTTATGGTGAACACAAATGATTTTAAGCAGTAAAACAGATCTTCTAGGGCCAAGTTATACTTTTCTGGTTTAGTGGACTCTTCTCTGTTTTCTATTTTCCCCACCACCTCTAAATTAATAATACTTCAAGAAGATAACAGCTCAGAAGTGAAAGTTTTAGTAATTTGATTATTGTTAAATGGACAGCACTGAATGAAAATGAAATCAGCACACAGAAAACACCTAACACTGGATGAACTCAAACTCCTCATATTTAGCTTCTTACTCTTGAAAGAAGTTTTTATTTGTACAGCTGTTTTCTTCTCTTGCTGCTGTAAACATGGGAAGTCAACAGGATGCTGTTTACTACTAATTTTCAAATAGTCCCTGAAACCTCAGAAAAGATTCAAAACTAAAAGTTCCAGCTTTGTACCAGTATCTCCATCTCAAACCCTAAATCATCTGCAACACAGTGTGCATGCCAGCCCTGCCTGCACAAAACTACACTGGCTCATACTCCAATGTGTAAAAGGTTGAAAATAATTCATGACAATGGTAAAACTGAAGACAAACAATATGATTTCCAAGTCAGCATAATTAAAAAAAATACTTTGGAACAGAGACAAAGTGGAAATGAAGATATATTTTTAAAGCAATATTTATTTAAAAAAAGAAGATCCAGTTCTTTATTCAGTTCTTACACTCGCATATCCTCAGTCATAAAACTTCTTAAAAGAATTGAGATAATGCTTTTAAAATATAGTACATTACTATTATACATTTCATATTAATTAAAGTGTGATAGAAGTAAGGATGTTGAAGTTAGCATGTATATTATTTACATTGGGCTGACACTTAGTTCTGGTATCCCTGTTTAGTGCTGTAGCAGGATGCTCAGCCTGGAATACTGTGAACCAACTTGAACAATGCCTTTTGCAAACCTACAAGTGGTAAACGAAGAAGGGAGCATCATGCTGCTTTTGGTGTTGAATAACGCTGAGACCAGCCTGACTCATCAGTCCCAAAGCTAAACATCCTGATAGTGAGATGAAGGTGTGGTAGATCTGTTCCTGGATAAATGAACAAACAAGTGATACTACTGATAACTTATCCAAAGCTGCTGAGCTGACACAGATGGAGACTTCTGACCTGACATCTTACTATCATCAGTCACTTTATAATATAAAAGCCCAGTCTCAATTTTTAATGCAGGGTTTTCTGACATAAGCCTTCTTGGAGTGTACATATGGAGATTCCTCCCTTAAACAGGTAACATCCCTCAAGGTTACTCCTCTTACTCCTTGAGGCTGAGCTAAAGAGATTTGCCCAAGGTCACTGTTATGGGTGAGTAACATCAATCTACTTAATTGTTTTGCCAGCTTTGTTACAACTGCTTCAATACAGCTGCTTCATAGTGCACTATATTATAATAGTTGTTACAGCTCCTGCACTGTGTAGTAAATAATTCTGTAAATTATTTATATCTAATCATTATCATAATACATCATATATATTTATATAAATATATATGGTTTGGCATCCTTAATCCTGCAGAACAAAGTTGTATACGGTTCAATTACACCTCTGTGATCCTTTAGACAAAACCCATTGAGAAGTCTGGGGCTAGACCGGATCCAGCCACACCCCGGCTCCTCTCTGAGGAGGAGGTTGGAAAGCATGGAGGTCATTTCTGCACCCTGTGACCCCACAGGAGGGCTTCTTTAACAAACTTTGAAGCTCCCATTCAGCTCACCGGGTTTTGTCTAGTAGCTCAGTGCTCAAACGTTTTATCAGACTCAATGATGCAGGCTCACTGCACACCATGTGTAAGAATAAAGCAGGTGTCTGATACAGGGTACTGAGCCAAAGCTCAACCTTATTTCTGCAGAAATCAATCTTCATCACTTATCTGCCATGTATTAAGCATATATCTATTTGAAGCATCATCCTCCACCACCTGGACTTAAGTAACACTCTTAAACATGTTAAAGCCCATAGCACAGAAATCCCCATTCCACACGGTTTTGAGCAGCATTTATCTTAAAAGTAAAATAAAAATGTAAAGCTACAACAACAAAACAATAACCCTGGTCAAAACAACATTGCTCCAAACTTTTAGTAAGAAAACTAAGAAGAATGTTGCATTACCACCACACATAACATTATGTATCACTGGAATTAGTAGCACTATTCACACCTACAACCACCTGATAAGCCTTTAATTGTTGCTATTTTTTTTCCTTAGTGCACTAAAAATACCATCAGATCTCAAATGGGGCTATATCCCTTCTCACGTCCTTTACTAACTTCCCATTGCAGCACGCTGTAATGAAGGACAAAAAAAAAACCCCAGGTTCTACACATGCTAATAATTTGTCCCAGCTTCTACTAAGAAATTACTCATAAAAACCAGATCTATCACACTAAGTAAATCATGTCAACATTTGTCTAGGATCCAAACTGTCTCAAGTGTTGAAGTGTTACTTCTCATTATCAGGCATGCAATACTTGCAGGATATGTTTCTGAGCTATTGTTCACACCTACCAAACGTCAGATCTTTCATTTGTTAAAATGCTAATGTTTTAAGCAATAGTTTCATTAAAACTTTAAGCAGTATTTTCCCAAGTTTTACACATCAGTTCAGTGTTGTTACAGCAAATTTTACATTGATTTTGATATTTTTATCCTTTATAATTTTGACAAATATCATATGCTGATATGATGGGGAAAATCTTAATGTCATAAAAAATAAGCTGGTTTTCTTAAGAAAAAAAAATTAGATTTTTTTTATACAGCTGAAGCATGTATTGTTTGGTTTAGAGCATTTTTAGAGCAGGACATCAAAGCTGCTTTTAGTACCACATGCTGTACAATTTGGGGCTGACAGGAGACAAATAAGGTTGCAGTAACACAGCACAAGGGTAAAATGGAGAAGATAAAAATAAGAACAGAGTAGGAAAGATGCATCAGTATTATCACAGAACAGGAAAAGCACACAACCAAAACAGCAGTAACAACAGGTAAGTCAGAAAAGAATGAAAGGCAAAAGAATAAAGATTTACTCTTTATTGCTAGAGAACAGCAGTCTGCTTTCAGAAAAGCATCAGAAAATTCAAAGCAAAGCTCCTCTAACAACTCTCCTCTCCAAGTGATCAATTCTCTGACCAGCCCAATAGACTCTTCTCTTTCTCCTCCCATGCAGCCCACAGCTGACCAAGTAAAAGGGACAGGATTAGGACAAGTGATTTTTCTACTGACTACTCTATCTTCCTAGCTTGCAACACAATAAAAACCATACACTTTTGTAGGTTTTATTTTTGTTAAATGTCTATCTTTAAATCCAGTAAGAGTGAAACCTCAAGCACTTTAGGGATTATTACAGTAAGAAATGAGGCACTTGTGAAGAGGAAAGCTGAATAGGCTGATGATGAAAAACATAAAAAAACCAGTTAGGAGAGACACACCATGTTTTGGGTAGTCTGTCTTCTTGGAACTCTTGCTGAAAACATCCATGTAAGTAGAAAGTAGAAAAAGACCTCATAGAATGTAAACTGAATCCTTTGAGAATATCTTACATTAACCTGTTACAAGTATAATTTTTCTGATATACAGAATGGAACTATTCGGAACTATTAAACTGCTAATACTACCATACAGCAGAATTTATTTTCATGCTAAAGTCTGAAGATGTCTGTTTTAAAAACTTTTCAAAGCTACCAATCAACCAAATTCTGTGCTCACATTGATGTCAATTAGTTCTATGCCCCCACATAGTTTCAACAGTGCTATTGAGAGGTTTTCCATGATCTATATAAATAATATCTGTATATGTGTAACATGACATAATACTATGTTTCTATTAAAACGTTTGTATCCTGGAATGCTTGTGAACTCAAAGGAAGGTTAGAAAGAAAATGCAATTCATAGTACCCAAAACCACAAAAACATATTTTCAAGAGTATGAACAGTAGTAGTATGAATAGTATGAACAGTATGAACAGAATTTCAGAGGGATTTTTTTAAACTTAACCTTAATCTTTCTTTTGTCACAAAACTTTATTTCAAGTCAGAAGACACCCAATATGGAAAAGAAAAATTTCTTTGGAAAATCATTTGCAACTGAGGGTACCTTCTTTCTTCCTCATGCAATAAACTGAAGAAGCATGTCTAGATTTTTTTGAAGTAAGGAAAAAATCATCTCTTTACTAAATATACTAAATAAAATAGAAAACAACTTTCACAATACTATCCAAGGTAATTAAGAGTTCAGAAACACTCAGTTTCACCACCCTGCCGATGACTACAAGAACTGTAACAAAAAACAAGAGGTAACTTTTAAAACCAAGCTTCCATATCACATGCAGGCATAAGGCACATGCCCACAATAGGGGAGAACATCTTATGCCTCTTTCAAGTATTTTTTGTCATTCTCTATTTTCTTAGTAAACTGTACCTTCATCAGTAGCATCTGACAGTTTCATCTGAAATCACCGTTTAAAAAAAACAATTATCAGATCTCTCTTCCTCTCAAAACAAACCTTCCTATTCATGGAACAGGGGAGAGGGAGGGAGAAATGAGTGTGCATACCTCTGTATTCACTTGTCAACCAGCCTGTTCCTAGTCTCCATGACAAGAGGTATTCTCCTCTTAACCTCTTTTAGGGATATATTTTCTTTGTCTTTTTCAAGGTAAGGTGAGATTTTGCAAAGACTTAACTGACTCAGACAATCAAGCTAAGGGAAGCCAACACTGTTTCCACCAGCACCACACTGAGCACTAGCAGGAAGTACACTCTCCACCCCAAGGACACAAATAGCTCTAATAGCTTCTTCTCCCAAAAGAAATGATTTATTGAAGAACCATCCTACTGCCATAGACAGATCTTAATTTGACCAAATAAGGTTTTGCTCAAGGAGCAAAAAATACAAGAAATTTTAAATTTAGAATAAAGCTTTTTGTAGTACTTATTCTAACCAGTGCAGTTCATGAGCTTTAATTAATGTAATGCAACTTGCTTTTTAAATAAGTTTTACATAGTACAACTACATAAGTGTCCTATTCAGGACAGGATCCACAACACTATTAGTACAAGAAAAGGTAAAGAAATGGATAACCGTTTCCATTCACTTTATTTCTATTATTTTTAATAATTATTTTAATAAACCTAATCTTTTCTGAGGAATAGAAAAAGGAAATAAAAACATTTAGAGAAAAGGATGAGGAATCTTCCTCTTCTTTATGAGCATCAGTGTATTTCCTGTCATAAATGGATTATGGTCTCCCCACAGTTCAGTAAGCCACTAAAGACAACTCAAAGTCACTAAAAAAGGAAATGAACAAAACCTCAATTTCTCCTGTTTCCCATACCAAAGCAAGGTTGATGCTGACAGCACAATCTGCACACTGTTTGACTCCCTGAAAGCTGACCCACTCTTCCCACTGTTTCAGCAGCTATTAATGCAAGTCACAGCAAGTGACAACCTCCCATGAAATGAGTTTTACTTTCTTGTCTTTCAGTTGTTTTTTTGTCCTCCCATCTGTACATATGCTCCCGTATCATGCTTATCATGCTTCCACCTTTGATGAAGAATAAATAAGGGGAACCACAGAGTAAAAAAACCACAAAGTTTATATAATTGCCACGAGCTATGCCACATTTTAGCACTGGGATTTGCAGTCTTGACTCTAATATTAAGAAAAGTTGTTGTGAGCTGGGAGCCAGTAGTCTGGTGTGAGATAAACAGGCAGCAGTGTTCACACTGCTTTGTTCTCTCCCACCTTCTCAGGCCACATCTAGCACTACTAGATCCCTTTAATCAGGAACTAGATTTTCTTCAATGATCTAAACTGCACATAAAAATTACTGTATAGCATATGCACTGAAAGACGAATTCTTACAGTGGATGCTAGAGGACTTAGAAAGGTAACATTGCTGACCTACCAAAATTTAAAATTTTAACAGTAAAGGTAACATCTGGAGACTCTTTGTTCTCAGGAGACTGCAGCTCTAGATAAATATCTGTTTTTAGGGTACCCACTGTCAAGAGAGTGCTGCTTTAATCACAGATTAAGAAAGGATCTATCAGAACACTGAGCTTGCAGTCAACAATTATTTTATATGGGAGTATAAATCAACAAATAGTTCTTGAAGGTACAAAGAGCAGATACTCGTTTTCATTAGACAGGTAGTACTAAGTGGATTATTTTCATTGAAGGCATTTAACCTTGAGAGTCACAATGGAAAGGCACTTTAAGTATAATATACTACAGTGCTCGACATCATATAATGAAACCGTGCAAAGCATTCAGTGACCGTGAGATGTGTATATTAGAATAAAGCATTAACTACATGGAGAGTGAACTTTTGGATATTCTGGAAAAAACCACTGTCCCTTTTGTCATATTTCTTCACAGTGGTCTAAAAGTGACCTGGGAGGCTGGTACAAACAACAACTACTCTCCTGCTCTTAAGCTCTCCTCTGTGTTTGGAAAGCACTAGCAGCTCATTTTTGCTTGGACTGATGAAGAACAATCCACAGGCAGATTCAGTATGTAACAAAATCTCCCACTTCTTCTGTATGTGTCACCTAAGAAAAGTTTCCTTCAAGGAATGAATCTGAATCATACTTTTAATTTTCTCTTCCTACAGAGACCACAGTCTTACAGGGAAAGGCTGTGAAAGTTGGGGCTGTTCAGAAGAGAAAGCTCCAGTGAGACTTTAGACTAGCTGTTCAGGAAGAGGAATTTCTAAGAAGGATGAGGACAAACTTTTTAGTAGGGTCTGTAATGATAGGAAAAGGGGTATGGTTTTAAATGAAAAGAGGGTAGAGTCAAACTAGATATAAGGAACAGATTTTTTACAATGAGGATGGTTAAATGCTGGAACAGGTCTTCCAGAGATGCAGTAGATGCCCCATCTCTGGCAACACTCAAGGGCAGGTTGGATGGGGTTCTGAGTGATATGGTCTAGTTGAAGATGTCCTTCCTTCCTCATGGCAAGGGGTTTGACTAGGTGGTCTTTAGAGGTCCCCTATTCTGATTCTATGACCTCAATAAGACTTCCAAGCTCAACATTTTCTCCATCATAAACATTTTGTCCATCTCTTGCTAGCATGCATGTTAACCAATAATACAGATGGTTTAAAAATGGACCTATTTTATTCAGGGCACAGAGAGGATGGGATAAGAAATTAATACAAAGCTCTCAAACACTATACAAGAACAACATTTATTGTTACTCCACATATAAATGCTTATCTTCATAAGGACAAATTTTCTCTATGGCATCTTACTCAGGAATCTCAGGCTTCCAAAAAATCTTTATTCAAAAGCTCAAACAGAATATATAATGTTTTAATATTTTCAGATGAAATCCCTAGAAGAAAATATTAAAACTAACTCGCTCAGTGAAGACATAAAATCCGATTAAGACGCCGGTAATTCGAGTACAGTATGAATGCAGCATCTAAGTTATCTCCCCTTTTTAAACGGTATAATTCAGGGTAAGGATGTATATATGCCAGCTGATACCACAGAGTAAGAGGTGCCCCATAAATCATAAAATAGTTACTATTTCTGTACCATTCTAAAGATATCCAGGCTTCCAAGCTTAATTCTTAAGGCTCAGGCACTCATACAAACCTCCTGCTAAATTATTAAGCTCCATACAAGTCACTGCACAGGCATACAATTATTCATTCCCTTTTTCCATTGTCTTCCTTCAAATTAATAAAAATAATGATACAAGACCGAAAGCAAACAAGCTGCTCACTAGTTTATTGAGAAAAACAAACAAACTTACACATCTGTTCCACTGCAGGCAGGCGGCTTCATTTGAGGTTAAATACTGGCTACTCAAACTTAATGAGATGATTGTATCTAAGGAAAAGAAGAAAGTAATTACTTTTATTGTTTTTTTAAACACATTAACTGTCACAGTGGCGACTCATGGGATGTTTCAAATTTCTCTTTAGGTGACAGCTCCAGGAGCTGCACTTACATGACTCTCACCTTTTTTCAAATCTCTAGCCCTCACAGCTATCAAGAAAAATGAGACATTATCACTTCTAGAACTCCAAAGCAAAATAAAAATTAAAAACATAATAAAAACCCCTCAGATGATTGCTAAGACAAAATTTAAAAGTAAAATTTTTGTATTTATTTTAGCACTACTCCATTTTTTATGCTTATGCTGAATGAAACAGAGTCTACATTACATGCAAGATTTCAAAGGAGCTTGCTGACACCTTTCCATGCACTACAGGATTCACCTTGTTGCACCTTCTCTTCCTAAGCTAAACATATTGCTTATACACTGCACCAACCACGTGTATTAATCAACATGCAATAGCACAGAATCAACACAAGATTATCATTCCCCACCTATGAGAAAGGAGCGATTGCAAGTGGAGCATACCAGACCATGTATTTTGACTTAGCAACTAAACAGACCAAAGCAGTCTATTGCAGGACACCTTTTCTGAGTTTTGCAACTTCAGTCCCACTGATCTCATCAATATACAGACATGAGTGCCATAGTGCAGAGGACCCAGTACACTGAAAAAAACCCAACCCAACAAACTAAGAAAACATTTTCCCACCTTAGAAAATCCACAATCTACAAGCATTCTCTCTTATATTACAGAGATTACTCTTCTTAACCAGACTGAGATGTTTAACACTACATAAATACACACACACACATGCATATATATACACCCACACTTATGGGTTTTTTTTCTTCAGGAAGGAGATCACCTCTCAGAGGGCAAACAGTCCTGATGACTGGCTTAGTGTGCCTTATGAAATGAACTAGGTGTCACTTCTCTTGGTGACATTTTTTACTTAAAAACACTCCTATAGTGCCTCTTAAGCAATTGAACACCTCCAGAGCTGTGCTGCTAGCTAATTTGACTGTTGAGATACTGTAGCTATCCCTATTACAGCAACATTTAAATAATGTATGCAGAGGGGAAGGTGTCAGCCAAGGAGACACAGACCCACCAGAGGCACAGTGCTCAGTGGAGCAGTTAGGGAACTCTCCTCAGATGTGGATTAAGCTCCTCAGGCAAAGCAGGGAAATGAACCTGGCTCTCCCACATTCCTTGCAAGTGCCAGAGCCATCAGACTAGAGGCAAAATAAAGTACAAATATGCATCTTCATGCTCCCTGATATCTTTAAAAAATACCAGAACCCCTCAACTCTTCTATTTTCCCCCTCTCTAATTTGTTAAAGATGACTATAGTTTCAAGCCCAGCCAAACATTTTGTTCAATTCAAATTAATGTTTGGGTTTTCTTGATTGCTTATTTTTGTGAGAAGAATAACAAAGAAAAAGTAATTTTTTCTGGATCACAGATTACTTTATTTAGAGGCAGACACTGATTCAGCATATAGAATTACAGCAACAGGTAAGCAGAATAACTACTGAAAAGCCACTTAACCTATTTGGAGTAAAACAGGCACAAATTCTTTGATCATTGTCACATGAGAGAAATACATTATTAAATATCTTGTCCCATGTATTTTGCAAATAATTGCAAAAAAGTGTTGGTAAAATGTTTAACTGTTAAAAATCCTATTTTCAGCCTTGATTTTCAAGCTAATGAGTACACCCCAGAACTGGCTTTTATATTAAATACACAGAAATTCTGAACAGTCACTGCAAAAATTACTTTAACACATCACAGGAAAAACGTATCTGTAGGACACCAGTGAATGCAAACTAGAAGACAGTGTAAAGAAAAAAAAAAAGAAAAATCCAACAACCTTTCACACAGCTGTAACAAAAAACTAGTAACCTTCTAAACCTTCAGAGAGGGATTGTCCAACCCTACATGTCTTTAAACAACAAAGGGGGAAGGGAAAGAGCTGAGAGATGGAAAGGACGCAGCTGCGCAGTAATTGCTAAAGAGAGCACACAGGTTGTGAGTTTACATAAAGATTATAGTAATATAATAATACTTCTTATGTCAACATCCACTGAAAACCAGTCGTAGACTATAGAAAATACTCATACCTCACCTTCCAATATGTTGTTCAATAGAAAAAAAAATCACTATGTATCCTGAATCATCATACTGGAATGAAAAGAAGGGCCTTAAAAACCAAGCTATTTCCCTGTTGCTGCTTCAACAGCCAATCATATTGAGTTGTATCTCATCACAAAAAAAAAAAACAAACAACCAAACCACAACCCCAAACCTAAACCAATACTACCATGATTAAACTATATATCACACTAATTTGGGACAGAATTCCTTTGCTTCAGCAAACAAACAAAGAAACAAAAAAACCCCTGAAACCAAACCAAACAAACACACAAAAAGCACAAAAAATTATGATAAAAGCTTTAGTTTTTCTTACTTCTTGACCTGAGAGCTTTAAACTCTAGATTTCATTTGAAAGCTACTGTTAGGCCACATATAAAGCTACCATTAGGTCACATATAAATTTTTCACTAATTGGCTGAAATGAAACAATTCCATAGTTGTAAATTGACCAGTACTGAGGATGCCAATAACAAATACAAAATAAAATCGTCAAGGATGTGCAGAAAACAAGGCACATCTGTCATATAGGAACTCTTTCTTTGTGAAGTCTGTTTTGAAAGTATACACTACAACAGGGAGCACGATGTAAATTACATTAACTAATGTTGATACTACTAAAATACAAAGATCGTCCCTGCTTCAGAAAAAATGTCACTCACAATGAGTTAAACACTCTGCTCCATACAGTGCAAAATTCCCCACTAAACTATTTATAATATTCTTTTCTATATAAAACTAAGCCAATACACATGTATCATCATTATTATTTACATATGGCTGATTATTTTAAGTGTTCATTACAGGGGCAACCACATAGCAAAACATGCTCCCTTTGAAGATTAAACTCTTTTAAAATTAAAAGCAAGCTGCAAAAAACCAGGATTTACAAACCCCCCCCCCTTGTAAATATTCTTCACTGTGAATGGTAATAAAATGCAGCAAGCTGTTGGGAAATACAACATGTACATTCTTTAACTCAAACTTACTCAGAGGAAAAAAAAAAATCTCTCAGAAGTTAACGTATTTAGGAGTCTAAAAACTAAAAGATAACAAATTCCAAGAAAAAGGTAGAAGAAGACAGGAAAGATCCAGCAGGCTCAAAGGCTACCTACTTCTGTAATACCCAGTTTTTGAAAGTATTTGATAGGATATTCTACTTTAGTGGATGGACAGTTTTAAATAAACATATAAAATTCTGTTGCCCTCCTGTTTTTCCAAAGCACTGTTAAAAGTCTTAGTGATGTGTTAATACTTATTAAAGAAGACCCCCTCTCCACTAACCACCTGTGACACTGGCTGTTCTGCAAACACAGATTCTTGCTCTGGACATTTACTGTCTCAGTATAAAATAAGCCATAGTAAGGGGAAGCAGCAGACAGAGAGGCTGCAGACAAGGTAACAGAAAGACAGCAAACATTACTCTAAGCTCATCACCTGTCTAGGCTTCTGCTGTTCTATACTTTGCCTCTCACATTATCAATGAGGAGGATGCTGTACCTGTTACAATTTTGCCTTATATAGACATCATGAATGAGTGGTTTGGCTGCTTAAAGAAACACTGTCAAAGGTACTGGCAAAAGCAGAGTTTAATATGGATATGTGAAAATGCAACTTTACAGAGTTCAGTGGCAAGGCTCACTCTACTAATTACTGCACAGACTAAAGTATGCAAAGGAAGATCAAATAAGAAGCAATTTGGAATGATTTACACAGAAGCTGTGAGTGCAAAAGCAGTAAGACTGCAAAGGATATGGGGTGGAAAGATAAGGGTGCAGAAGGATTTAGCAGCACTTAATACTTGAGTACTTTGACAATTACAAAGCGGTTTGAAAGTTTTCACAACAACTATAACAATGACTTAACTATGGATTCAAAATATTTGTACCACAATCAAGTCACATATACACAGATAAATGATGTATACACCTATTTCTATGTATGTAAAGGCTAATATGAAAAATTCCTTTCGAATTCACTACAATATGTCAAATTCCTTTGCATTTCCCAACAGGCAATGGTTGCATCTTGAGGAGCATGGAGATGGAGGGAGAGGGGCTGACAGTCCTTGAGTACCACAAACTTAAGGGTTTGTGAGCTCTGGGAGGTGCTGGTCCAGGCAAGCCCAAACAACATCATTTAGGATTGCAGTTTATAGGGTCAGAAGATGACTGACTTTGGCCATCAGTAACCTTCCTTCCCAACCATAAATCAAGTCAGTGACTAGTAAGCTTTTCTCCCCAAAGTGCACTAACAATGGTACCGTTCCACTCGGGCTACAACCAGATAAATGGTTTACCAAGGCTACAAGAGGTAATTACAAGAGGCTTATCCTTTGTTTCCCACCTTCATCACGCCAGAGCTCCTGGTATGATCAGGGAGTGCCTTGCAGCCCAACTGGTACAGTCAAGGGACACTTCACCATTCAGCTGGTTTGGTCACAGCTCACTAGGAGCTTCCAAGAAGGCAGAGTAGTCACAAGGATGAAGGGTGTTACACCACAAGAAGTAAAAGAGTTATTGTTATGTAACAGTACAAATGTTTAGAAAACTTTTATCCGAGATGCTTAGTTTAGATACTTCATATTACTTATTCTCAATCAATTCTTACATTTGACTGCTCTGGAGAACTCCTATGGAATAAATTCCTCAACATCTGTTAAAGCTGCAATATACTAGCAACATAAAATACCAAAGCAGACACACATCCAACTGTACAAAAACTGTCAGCACCTTGCCTGTTGGTCTTATACCTAGTGGACAGAACCCAAATTCCTTAAAGTACACAAAAGAATTGATTTTGTTTTGAATAATTTTTTTTTCCTCTGCAAAACCAGTCTCCATAGTGAATAATAACGAGAATGCCCTTGCCCAGTATTTGCACAAACACAGGCTTGCTTCCTAGTAGCTGCATAGTATTTTAGGGATAGTTGATAAAGTCTTCCAGACTTCACTCCCTCCAGTAATGTCCTCTCAAGGGTGCATGCCTGCTCTTAAAGTGAAACACTGCATTAGTGGAAGTAACCTTTAGAAAAAAAGTGCTGTGCTCATGCTCTTGAAAAGCAACACAGATACACATGTATAGTGGGCCATAAAGACAACAACATGTAAGGAAAATCTGGAAAGTACATTCATATTATGTGGGCTTGAAATACTTTATTTGCTTAGTATTATAGGTGTAGCATGACAGCTCATGCTAAATTACTGAAATTTCGCTAAGGATCCCCCCCTCTGAAACAGGGCTGCTTCTAACACATAAGCACTACAGAGAAAGGTCTCTACACTGCAAAGCCTAGCTCTACTAAACTTAGCAATGATAAATAGAATCACCATTAATGCAAAAGACTCATCAACCTTTCACTACAATAATACACGTTTTTATACTTTTAGTAGGCTGTATATGCAGCAGACAACTTTAAGTTCATCGGACACCCTGAGAACTCCAGTAAGCATTCTAACACAAGCTCTCTAACATCAGCAGCTGTCTAAGTGTAGATCTAGACTCTACAAAAGACATTTTTAAGCAAAAATTACCACGCCTCAAGCAGAAAACGAGAGCAGCGCTACATGAAAGCTAAATTCTGCACTTTTCCGAGACACCGTTCTTGAGCGACTCTGCCCAGGAGGGATGGCTGGAACTTCACCGCACACACACACGCAGAGACGGGGTGCTCACACCACGGCCGAAGCCGCTGGCGGGCGCCTGTCCACCTCGTGTCCTGTTTCTGGGGGGGAAAGGCTTTTTAGGAATTCCCGGGCTTTCCGGTCCCGGCACCTCTCTCGGGAGCCCGTACCCGAGGCGGTCCCCGGTCCCGGGCTCGCACCCTGAGGAGGGGGACGGGTTCTCCACGGCAGGGCTGCCTGGGCCATCTTGGGTCGGGATGGCAGCGGCCACATGGTCACCGCTCCCTCCGCGGGCCCGGCTCCTGCGGCCCCGCCAGGTGGGCGCGGGCGCTCAGCCCCGGCGGGTCCCGCCGCCCCGGCCCGGCCCGGCCCGCGCCGCGCACACCCCGGGGGGACTCGAGGCGCACCCGGCGGGCACCCCTCCTCGGGCGGGGGGCGGCGGGGTCTGCCGGGCGGCCCGGGACAACACCGAACCCCTAGGCACCAGCGACCTTCGTTCACCGGGCCGTCCGGGCCCCCTGCGGGGCCCCGCAGACAATAGAGCCGGCACCGCGGGCCTGGTTCCCGGCTTCCTGCACTACCCCGCCGCCACACGCCCCCTCCCCGGCCTAGCGGCGCTGTCCCGCGGGCGTTCCTGGGAGGGACAAGGCGCCGCCGGGCCCGGGACGTAGGTCCCGAGCGGCGCAAGGCACCGAGGCCGCCGAGGCCAAACGCGGCGGTGGCGGGCACGGGAGGGGGAGGGGGGGTGCGGGACCAGAGAGCCGTACCGCCCAGCCCGGCGCCCTCCCGGTGCCGGAACAGTGCCACTCACCTCCCCGGGCGGCCACCGCGGGGGAAACCGGAGGTCGCCGCTGCCGCCGCCCGGCCGGGCCCGAAGGAGTTAAGAGGAAGGGCCGGGCGGGCCCGTCCCATTCATTACCCGGCGCTTTGTCTCCGCCGCCGCCGCGGCGCTGAGCAGCTGCCCCGGCTCGGCCGCCGCGGGCGCGGGGCGCAGGCGCGGGGGGCGGTGCCACGCACGGCGCGCGACATGTCAGCGCGCCAGGCCGCAAAATGGCGGCACCGGGGCGCTCTGGTCTGGGGGCGCCGGGTCCCCTCGCATCCGCGTCCTGGCGGTGCCCCAGGCGGGCCGGGGCCCGACACCGGCCTTCTCCGCGAGGGTGCGGCTACTGGTCGCTGCACTCCGCTTCGTTCCTGGGGCGGCTGAGGGTGGTGGCTCTGCGGGCGGCGGGCCGGGGTCGGGGTGGGGGTGGTTCCTGCGGTGCTTCAGGCCCAGCGATGCCTCCAGGGCCTCTGCCGCGCCTTCCCCGCGGGGCCGCGGCCGGGCGCTGCGCATTCCCCATGGGCAGGTCGCGGAGAGGCTTTCCTGGGCATCGCTCCACTGGAGCGGGGAAGGACACGGACACGCTGTTCCGAGCGCAGCCCTCGCCCTGTCAGGAATTTAGCCTCCATTGTTCGTATCCGCAGTTGAACCCACCTTGATGGGTATGCGTGGTCTAAGGCCCAACGGGTTTGGTTCTGAGCGCTGCTTTGATGTACGGAGTCTGCCTCGGGAGGGGCCCTTGGTGTGGCGCTCGAGTCTCACCTGAGCATCTTAGGCAAGGATGATCAGGGCTGAAGAGAATGCACTGCGCCGGTTCAGGGAAACACTGCCAGCTATATGCTTAAAGTCCTGTTCTGGATAAAGCTCCTCCAGTTCCGGTATTCGGTTATAGGTCGGTGTTTTTCTTCTCCGATTGCAAAACATTAGTTGAGGTTATCAATGGGCCGAGTGATCCAGGCTTTTCAGGAGGAGTGAAGAAGGGTGGTTTGTTGGTCCTTTTGATGTATGTCATTTCTTCGGAGAGCTGTGTGAGATATAATCTGCTGTGATTGTGACATTTGTTGTCAAATTCCCAGTGGCAGTCGTAGATTTCACTTTCTTTGCCTTAAGTGTTGGTAAGGCTACAAGAGGTAATTGCTTATCCTTTGTTTCCCACCTTTACCACTTTACAGGTTTGAAAACAATGTTAAATTTTAGATTAAGACAGTGTTTAGAGAGACAGTGCTTAAGCAAGTCCTTGCTTTTTGATCTGAGTTATTTTCATCAGTTAATTTTCTTTTTTCTTTCTTTCTTTCTAATTTGAACAGATTCAGTAAAGAGTGTTTTGGTTGGAATATATGGCAGTATATGAAGAGATCAGTTGATACCTTTTGATTTGAAATAGTGGACCTATTCAACATTCTGCTATATTCGGTGTATGGTTTGTACTTAAGTACTGGTGTGATTTTCTAAATGTATTCTGCCAGTCAACATACAGTAAATGGTCTGTTGTGGTTAATACTTCTTTGTAAATCTCATGTCAAGTTGCTTTTTTTAATTTATTCATACACTATTCAAACTCTCAACAAAATAGTTGTTAAGCTGTGTGCAGGCAGTCCTTTGTTCCTTGTTACTTTTTAATTTACATTTTCTTTTTATTGGTAGAGTTCAACTGTATTAGTGTGTATATATATGTATATTCAGACAATATTTTATATATATATATATATATATATAGCATATGTATTAGTTTTTATAGATGACTGAGGCCAAAGCGATTTGAGGTTTCTTGGACTTGCTCAGTTTCCACTGCTACAAAGTGCAGTTATGCGAATAGAACTGCTCAAACATGAAGTTTGATCTTGGCTAGATCTGCCAGCTAGACACAGTAACAGAGGTGTGAGAGCTTAGTTGAGAAGTCTCTATCACCAGTCTGTTGACAGGAAATTACGACAGTGATGATAGCAACAACTGTTAGTATTGAAACACGTCACCTCAAAAAGCATCTTTTAGAGAACTATAAAACTGCAACAGTTGGAATGACATAGTTATGCTTATCACCATATGGAAAGGTTAAATATCAGAGTATGTGGCTTTGTTAACTGCCTTTTTTAACAGCTGTGATTTTGGAGAATTTCACAATTCATAGTTGAAAATTTTACAGTAAGTTGAAAAAGACTGGAAATTAATTTTGCACTTCTGCACCGCATGTTGCCCTTTCTGTATTCACCTCTCTATATCTCTTCATTTTTTCATACGTCCTATTCTTAAAATTTCCTTAAGGGTTAGGGAAGCTGAGATTAATCAAAGTTAATTATTTCTTTAAATTGTATTTTAGGTGGCTTGAGAGCCAATCAGTGATTCTGTATATAATCTACAGGTGTATATCACAGATTGAGTGAAATAACTGGTATTTTTCTGTTCTTGTTGTTTCACAAAAATACACTGGAAACTCAAGAAATCGGGTCTTAAAAATCTGAGCAAAGCTGGATCCAGAACATCTTCTCACAACCAACCAATGAATAA
The DNA here is from genome assembly GCF_012460135.2 of Molothrus ater. Classification (NCBI taxonomy): domain Eukaryota; kingdom Metazoa; phylum Chordata; class Aves; order Passeriformes; family Icteridae; genus Molothrus; species Molothrus ater. The sequence goes on along the minus strand of NC_050482.2, from coordinate 18,638,774 downwards.
AACAGAGGTGATGAATAAAACAGAGGTGGTGATCTGGTGACAGGCAAAAGAACGAGTAAGTAACTGCAATTCCTAGAGAAGGCTCCAGACTGCCGGCTGGTGGTGAATGTAGCAGCACTGGTGTAGTGATAGTCTAAAGATACAGATTTTCCATAAAGGTTGCAGTCTGAGGTGTAAGTATGTAAAAGAACATAGTAATTTAGGAAGACAGATAATTAGGAAAATCTGCAAGGCATCCTGACAGGAAGAACCCAAAACTTCCATTATTTAACTTCAGAAGAGTAATTTTTTTCTTTGATTTTTCCTCCCCTTATGCATTTACAATCTTGTTATCTGTTTCAGATATTGTGAATAAACATCTTTATTTGCATGGTTAACTGAACCTGGCATGAATTAAAAGTGATATGATATTAAATGAATGTAAAGAAGTAATTTCTCACTCCAGTCCCTGGAGCAAAGTGCAAGTATCTGGCTCTCCATTATGTTTTGTAGAATAGCAGAAAGCTAGGAGACCATGCTTCCGAGGAAATTGTTCGGGTTCTCTGGAAAAAAGCTATTAGAGGTTCAGAGAAGAAAGAAACATCACTTACGTAGCTGTAAGTAACCATCTCTCTGTCATTCTCAGTACTGGGGTATGCCTTGAACTTGGAAGGCTCTCAGGGAGGCTATAGCAAGAGCCTAAGACATGTTGGAAACTAAATTAAATTCTTATATCCTATCCTACTGTGACAGAACTTAAAGTATACCTTCAATACACCTATTTCAATATTATGTTATTAGCCAAATGTAGATGTTTAGTGTTGCAGACAGAGTATTGTGTGTTGTGGTCCCAGGGTCTCTCCAGTCATCAGGCTGTTCATCTTAATCTAATTTTATTACTTCCTTCATTCCATTTCTTTCTTGGCAGTAAACATAATGTTGTTACTGCAGTGATAAATTGATGTAGTTCTGTCTTTCTACATTTGTATTCATTTGGAAACACTAAATGTTGATAATAACAGTGTAGTTAGTAGTGTTACCTTGTTTTAGCAAAATTGAGCACTTAATATTTATCTCCAAACCTGCTCTGGTATGCTTATTTTCACTCAAACATTTGGTTTCACCTCTAGTAACTTCTACATCAATGATGCATTTTCCATTTGAAGTCATGGAGACTAAAACTACATTAAGAGATAACAGTAAAATAAAGTAGAAAGAATTCCTGTAGAATAAAGCAGAAAGAATTTCAGATTTTTGTGTGCACCGAGGTAATACATTTAATAAAATGATCTCCTTTCCTTCTTCTGTAGACTCCAGCCTCTTCTAGGAACCCATCCAGGCAATGTCAGCTTAATGATCAAAACCTTAAAATAGAGGTCAGAAGTACTAAATTTGGATGTCCAATTTAGTATCTGTCACAGGGGTGTGATTTCTAAGAACTTACAACATAGGAAAGTACTTATATTTAGCATACCTTCCCATTTATTTCAGTGGCTACTTGGCTCTACTCATCAGATCCAAGGTGTCCAGGTGAGTGCTCAGAGAAGAAGGAATGAGCAATCACACAGTAGTTAGGAGCAAGCATTCACTGCCAAAACCATGATACCCTTGTGGATTTATATTAATTACCTATTTTGTTACAAACACAACTGTTTAATCTGTATGATCCTCACTGTGTAGCACATCAGAGGTGTAGGTCACTGACTTTTGACTTGGAGTTGAGCATATAATAGCATGTTGACAGGATTTACTCATACTTGCCCTTTATGTGGAGTGAGCATGGTGCTGGAGTATGTCTTTCAGGAGAGGTCAGTTTGAAGTTCCTAATCTAGCATTCCTATTGGGCCTATGGAGATTTTGTCTACCTGATGAAGCCATCAGTATCAGAACTGATTTACATATACATGAGTTTGGAAGTTCTCTTTATTAGGCCTTTGCTGAGGCACTAGCAAGTCTGGGACAAACAAAGTTGTGTAGGGTTCATTTCTTCTTGTTAAATGGTACACAGTAGTTGGGTTTCTCTGTACAGAGGAAAGCTACAGGCCATGTTGGTTGCTCTTGTGGTTCAGGCTTTTTTGTGGATGTCATGTGTTGAGTCCTTACTTCTGACTTATTTTTCACTTTATTTTTCCTTCCCAGATTTTGATGTCACCTTCTTGTAGTCCTTCCCCATATAAACGAGGAGGCAAATTTTAATTCTGAATTAGCCCATCTATTTTTGGATTTTGTCATCGTGGACAAATGACTAGGGATTCTAACAGTTTAACTTCCTCCATTGCAAACCATCTTAATCACCTGCAGACCAGGTTTGTCCTCTAGAATGAATGAGGAAGAGATAGTAAAGTAATTAAGACTGGATTTGGGTCTCATTACTAATTGAATTTTAACTTAATCATACTAAGGCTGAAGTATTAGCTCATTGTAAACATTGGAGATTGTTTCTTAGATACATGTTTGTGAGTGAGCTAACTAGGAAAAGAACTTCCCTCACATCTCATATTACATTTGCAGGTTTTTAAACTGACACCAAGGAAATTGAGAAAAGGGAAGTCACTCTAATGATTTCAACAAATAAAATAAACTTTATGTATAATTAAAAATTATGAAGGCAATGAGCAACTTGTTTTTGCTTGGATGAGTGCTGTGTAGAGAATGCTTTCCAGTGCAGAGGAAAGGAAGTAGGAAAGAGAGACAGTAGCAATGAATTTGCATAATATTATTTACTTGGGTTATGCTATCTTAATAAGCTACTTTGTTTATCACAAACTCAGGTATCTTATGAAATCCAAACCTGATCAGGAGAACAACCACAGAAACTAAAAGAAATCGTATTTCTCAAAAATCATTGTGTATCAGATACAGGTATGGAGCACACTTTGTTTTCCCTTTGCTATGGCTGCATTTGACAAAATTGTTCAGTTCAAATAGGTCCTTTTTTTGTGTTATCTTTCTGTAAATTCTGTCTTGTGTCTGCTACTCAGGTTTCCTCAGTGTGTCTTGTGAAGAAAGAGGTCAAAATCCAATGTAGATCAGCTATGCTGTTTTGGATTTCTTTGCTGTGCAAGTATGATATTTTTAGAACTTTTTGCATAGCAATTACTGTTTTGTTTTTTGAATCATACCCATTACCACTGACGTTGTCTTTACCCTAACTTGGCTCAGTTAGCTATGCTGTGTGAATTGACAAACTCCACTTCTAAATATGCAGCTGCTTTTGTAAGCTAAACTAATGATGGCTAATAACTGGGGATGCTGAAGAGGCACTCCCAAATCCTGGATTTACTTTACTGCTGCTCTCTTGTGCTCGTAATCATTTTCATCTGATCATGCAGGGAGGCGCTCCTGGGAGCTAAACAAAAAATTGGTGACTTGTTTATGAAGGGGTTGTTCTGATGGTAGTTATCCTGTGGCAGGAACAGCTTCCCACAAAGACCTTTGCAGGGGGAGTTACTATGCAGAACATAATAAAGGTGCCAAACTGTAAACACTAGGAATTGAATAATTGATACTGAAGAGACAATGATGGAAAAGAAGGGGAATATTATTCTCTTGATTATGGCTCTGTCTACTCTTTTGGAAACAGCAATATCATCATACATGAGTGTCAATAATTCTGTTCCAAGGGTTTGTTCTTGATAAAATAGTCTCAAAAATAGTAGATGATAGTTTTGCTGTTTGGCAGACCTACAGGTCAGTACATGGGCAAGCTCTGTGCTTGTGTTGCAGCATGTTGTAATTTGGATGCAGATTTTGTTTTCTATTATTGAAGCATAGCTTACGTATGTTTTCATGTATATCCTAATCGTGAAGTTTGGTTTTGCATCTTTGCAGCGTCCAGAGGAGTGAGCTCAATCCTCACCTTCCACCATGCAACAGTTATGAGCACATCCTGTAGAGATCACCTTAAAACTGCAAAATCCTGAAGGTACATGATGTTAAAGGATTCAAGATAGTGGATAAGTAAAGCAGGCAGTAGGTTTCCCTGTCAATTGCATATCTCAGCAAAGTGCTTGGTGTATCTCTCGGTCAGCAAGGGACAGGATACATACCTCTTCTTGCAGTAGGTGACCCCAAGCAGTAGTTCCAACAAATGCTTAAATGGAAATGGGGTGAGGGCCTTTGCATAGCGGCTTTACTATGAAGACCATGCTGTCAAATGATCTTCAAGCTTATCTATAGATAACATTCCATAGGACTGCTTAGCAGATGCAGCTTACAGAGGTTTTTCTTAGCAAGCACCCTGATCAAGCGTGACTTCTGGTGGAGCTCTGAGGATAAAAGGTCTCTGGACCTTCATCAGTACCATAAAAGGCACTGACACAGCTCCCAGTGTATTTTTAAACTTGTGTTTTGGTGAAGACTGTTTGTTTGGATCGACATGAGCTGTTCTGAAGGGTCAGACTAAAGGGTCTTGGCAATTAAGAAACAAAGAACTGCTTTGGCTGTGAGAATGGAAAAGGTGGTATGTGCAGGAAGTAAGAGTTACTGAGGCTGTAAGAAACAAAAAGTCCTTGATTCCATAGCAGTTGGTGAACACTATATACCCCAATATTATTTTATTTCCCCTTTTGTCATAATACAGCTAAAACTTCCACATCAGAGGAGTGAGAAGGAAAATCCAGACAATTCTTCCTAACTAGAAAACAAGGAATATTCAGTAAACAAGTAGGAGTGAAATGGACCAACACTTCTTTTATATATTTGAAGCAAAAAATTTGATCTTCATTCCAGGATGGTCATCCAGGACTTGGAACCATATATCCCATTTAGTCTAGTATGATATACCAGTCTTTCTTACAAGATACCAGTGATAACTAGGAGATGGAGCAGTGATAATGTGTATTTTTCTGTGAATGCAAAAATTTGCAAAGATCACTCCGAAGATGCAGAGTGATCCTGCACCACCACCCCACAGACTGAAAATAAACAGCTGAAATGATGTGAGCACGCTGCTGTAAAATGTCTATTGATAAGGTTACAATCTTTTCCACGGTGAATGCTGTTCTGGCTTCTGTGAGGTTTGGGAACAGCCTTTCTTTTGTGAACTTGTGAAGTCATGCCTGCAAGTATTCTACCAGTGCCACATACCATGGCTGATGAAGTAAGTGAGATCTAAAAGCACTTCCATGCAGGATGAGAGGACCATGGCAATGTTGTATCTCATAGATGAGTGTGAAGGTGTAAATTGTATGATGGAGAAGCCAAACTTGAAAATTTACTGGTGATACATTACTTTAAGGCATCATACAGAAGTATCACATGCAAGATTAGGCAGATTTGTCATCATGATAGGAAGAAGACCCACATGTGTCTGCTATGGCAGTCCAAAACCTTTCTTGAAATACAGATTGTTGTAGGCTCTAAGGAGTGAGGAGTGAGTTGCGATTCTTTCTTGTCCCTTCAGCAGCCAGCTGTCCAGGCCCTGAGAGGGATACAAAGTTGCATCCAAAGTAGGTCAGTATCTCTGCCAGTATTTACTGCTGCAGCAAGTCTTGAGTTAACTTTTATTAATCTGTGAAACAAAGCTGATACACTTTAGAAATACAGAAATGTGTCTCATGAAGTTTGATTCTACGAGAAAATAGAGGAGGATGCCGAGGCAGATAAATAGTGATTATGTTTCTTTACGTGATCTTTCTTGCAGTGATTCTGCTGAAAATTTGACAACTAGTGGAGGTGAAATCTGGTAGGCAGAAGATCCTCTTTCTGTGAAGTTTTCCATGTAGAGTGAGTCAGCATTGGTAATTTGTTTAACAGTTTGATGCTGCCAGGTAGGGGTGTGAGGATTCTGAAGGACTGGGACTGAAGCCCCTTGCACATGCTGAACTGATGTGAAAAAAGGTGCTGAGGGGTCTGTTGCCATCAAACTAGGGATCAGAGGGCTTCTTATTTTTGGTTTGAAATTGAACCGTATGCTAGTAGAATTGTATTCTTTTAAGTAACCATGTCTCGCTTGTGAGGTGGAAAAGAGGAAGGTAACAGATCTTTGAGGTTATAGGTGTGTGTGCTGAGGACTGGTCAGATGCCCCAGACAGTACTACATGCTGTTCTACACGGGCTAATGTGCTAATACTTAAAATGGAGAGGCTGAGCATCCTGCTCTGGTAGCCTGTCATAAGGTCAATGAGAAATGATTTAGAAGTCTAAGACTCCAAATACAGAGCTTTTTGTGAGCGTGCCCTGATCTTTGTGCTGTTACTCTGAAATACCATATGAAGGAATGACATGAGGTCTGTGTCCTAGCCTGGATGCTCCAGAGTGAAAACTCCACACACCACCTTCTTACTGAGAGTAATTGGAAGAATCTAGAAGCATGAGTTTAAATTATAGAAAATTGGTTAAATGATGCAAATACCAATAAGGGATACCATGTTATCAAAGGGATGTCCAGGGACTATGGAATGCTGTAGCCCACCTGGCAGAAAAAAAAACTGGAAAAAAGCCAGAGTTGCTGTGTATCAGACACATTAGAATACTGACACCATCAAGATTTCTGTGGAAAACTTGTCTCCACTTAAAAAGTATTTGTACAACTGCACAGTAGATCTACATAAATTACCCCTCAAAAGATAAACCAAAATATTTCCTTATCATAATCTTATCATGTTTTTTTGATGTTATTTCTATTCATTTTTATACTCTGCACAGTAATGTACATGGTATGGTATGGTATGATACTTGCTCTTCAATACATTTCTATCACAGGTCGTATTCCAGTGCAACAACGCGAACTTATATCAGCATGTTGTAAGACTTCTGAGACTGGTGGCAGGATCACTAAAACAATTTAACTGGAGAGTAGTTCTTCACAGGCAAGTACACAAATGACTAGATGGCCTCCATAGTTTGTACAAACTTTCTTGTGTTGGAAGTTGAAGATACTTTCTGTGTCTGAGCCTAAGGATCTATTCTACACTGAGCAGACTGCATGAGTGTTAGCTGCTTTAATAGCTTGTGTTTTGTTCAGAGGTCAGTGTGCTAAATGGTCCCTGATAAGGAAAAAAGAATTTGGAAAGTACTTTTCATATTCTACAAGATTTCTCCAGCCTAGTTGCTTAAACTCTCTGGACCTTAATTAACTTTCTACAAGCAATAACAGGTGTATCTCTTTCTGATTCCCTAGTCATATATTTATTGTAGGATTAACTGGTTTTTGAGGCAAAGAATCCTCTTACTGCTAGAGAAAACATAACAATGAATTGGTAAGTTGTTTTGCAGCAATTTAGCTGAGTGGATGTGAAATACTGATGGGTAAAAAGAATCACACCTACTCTCAATCAATTGCTTTTTACTATATGCAGGACTTGTTCTGGATGATCAGCACAGGCAAGTGTTTGTGTAAGGCTGGGCCAGCTAAAACATTGTTTTCTAAGTATGTGGGTGCAGCTGCCTTGCAGAAATGTATTGCAGTAAAATCCTTCAGCTCTCGAATATGGCTGTAATGGCTGTCTAAAAATAATACCTAACAAAGGGTGTCCTTCACAGGGGAAGCCAAAAATAACCTTTTTCTCTGTCAAAATGTAAGGCTATTATCAGTTGATCTACAAACAGCAGCTTGACCCAGAGACCACGAAAGAGCTGGCTTTCAAGCACATTTTCTACGTAAGGAATCTTGAGCTTCCACTTCCCCCCAAAGAGATAATAAATACCAGTCGCTTCAACTTTTTAGCCTTGGTTTTGTAACGAGCCGTGTCCCGCCTCCATCCGTTCCCTGGCGCCCGCGCTGGGCCGTTCGAACGTTGTACCGGGGACGCACGGCGGGTTCGAGTTCGCGTTCGGGCTCGGGCCCAGCCGGTCCGGGCGGTCGCGCGGCGGTCGCGGGGCCAGCGCGTTCCCGCCCCGAGCGCGGCCGGTGCCGGCCGGGGGCGCGGGGAGCGGCGGCGCGCAGGCCCCGCCCCGCGGCGGCGGGAGCGGCGGGGCTGGGCGGTGCCTGGCGCCCTCACGTCCCTTCCCTCGCTCGCTCGCTCCCTCCCTCCCCGCCCGCCTCTCCTCCTCCCCCCCGTCGGCGCAGCGCTGTGGTGAAGCCGCATTGTTTGTGCCGCGGGGGGAGGGGAGCCGCTCAGCCCCGGGAGCCGAGCGCCGAGCCCGCAGCCGGACGGCGACGCGCGCCGCGCCTCACGAATGCGCCGCGCCCGGCGGCAGCAGCAGCCCCGCACCCAGCGCCGGGTGACCGCCGCGGGCAGCGCGGCCCTCGTAGCGCCCGCTCGGCCGCCCGCGGCTGCCGGACGCGGGGCCAGGCGGCAGCACCGGCGGGGCCTCCGCCATTAACCCGGCCGAGCGTCGGCCGCAGCGGCGGAGCGGGAGGTCTGTCAGCCGCTCCTCGGCGGCTCCCACAGCGTGAGTACGGCCGGGTGGGCGGCGGGGACGGGCGGGCGGGGGTTGCGGGGCCGGGAGCCGGCGGGTCCCGCCGCGGCTGGACGGGAGAGCGGTATGGGGGAAGGAGCAGGGCGGACTGGGCACGGCCGCCTGCGGGGGAGGGCAGCGGCGGGCGGGCGGAGAGGCGAGGCGAGCGCGGCGGTCTGGGGGAGGGAGGGAGGGCGCCGCTGGAGCTGTTTTGTCAGCCGCCATATTTGTGGGCCGAGTATTTTCGCGGCGGGGAGGGAGTGACTGTTGGGAAGGGCTGGAGATGATGGGCCCGGGCAGGAACCATCCTGCTGGGGGCCGGGAGGGGGGAGCGCCGCGCCGGGCAGGAACCATCGGCGGCAGGGGAGGGAGCGCGTTGGAGCTCCCTGGGCGTGGGCAGGAAGTGTTGGCGCGGCACCGGCGGGGGCGGGCCCGGGGGCGTGGGCAGAGCCGTGCGCGGGAGGCTGGATTCCGGGATGGCCGCGGGATCTGGCGGCGCTGGGCTTTTCCATCGGGCCGGGAGAGAACGGCTCTGGTGGTCCCGCGTGTCTTGGCCGTGCCCGCGCACGTTCGCTGGGCTCCGTGAGGGCCCGCTCCGGGCCGTGCCCCGGGGAATCGCTCCCGCTGCGCGGCTGGAGCGGCGGGTGGTGTCCACCCAGTGTGCGTGTAAGCACTGTTTGCTTATCGTCCCTCATTGTCTAGGACTAAAGAGTATTCCTGTGTCTTTCTCTTTTTAATGGTCTACATGAAAGTGCCATTGACAGTGGAATTCCCTAATCCATTGAGCAGGAATCCAGGGACTAAAGACAGTTTATTTGAAGAGGAGGAAGGTAACTAGGGCAGAGATTGTAATTTAGAAGTATATGGTACTGTACCTTTCGTGTTAGTTTTAGCTATCCTACACCTTGATAAATAGCTTTTTTTAATTTTATTTTTGCCTCATATCACGTATTTCACAGAAACAGCTATCTCAATTACTTCTGTTATGGGAAGGAAAAACGTCTGCTGGTGATTTCCTTCCCAAGTAGCTGATGCAATTCTAGGAGATGAGAGCTGTGGATAACTTTCCTGGTTTATATCCCGCAGTCTGTGAGGGCAGGACAGTGCTAACAGAAGTGCATTAAAATAATTTTGTGTGCAGTTAGTGCAGTATCTTTGTGGTCATTGAATGGAAACTTGTCTTAGTTTGCGCTTCAAATTTTCATCTTGGTCCTCATTCCTATCGATCTACAGGATACTGGGAAGGGGGTAGGACGGAGAAGTGCCAGCTGATAATTGCGTAGGAAAAGCAAACCAGCTGTGGGTCATGAATTTGCTATGCAGAACTCTGGTCTTCATCCGGAGTATTTATAGAACATTTGCAAACATGAATTTTGGAGAAACAAAACACTGCTTTGGCCTCTGGGGCATTTAAGTTATTCACGCTAAATTTGCATGAAATTCGGCCTGAGTACTACCAGTTTCGATTTTGTGTGCACTAAATTGTATTTGTAGGGTATCCAGTCTGTGTTTGAGACTGTAACTTCCTTCTTAAGTCAGATGTATTTACTGTTGAGTATTACAGTATACCTAGGTGTTAGCTCAATCATTTTTTTTATCAGTCTGGTTCCTACAGTTCGTTTTACTTTTGCAACAGCCGTCCTAAATCTTTAAGCAACATTAAAGATCTTGTGCTTTTGAGTATTTTCTTCCTATTTTTAATTCCTGCCTGAAGCCATACTCGAGAATCTTAGGAACAGAGGGAGGTGGAGAGCTTGGAAACATAGTATTAGTGTATTTTTCTGTGGTACTGGGCTAAGGTAGTGTGGACAAGTTACGTGTGTTTTTGATTTCTGAAGATCACCTCTCATCCTTCCCTCTGAATTTTTCTGAAACAGTCTCTATCCTCAGGAGCCACTACAAACAGATACACAATCAGCTAAAATGTAGGAAGGGGCATTAAAAGTACCAAAGCAGGCTTTTGCTTCTAGACAGAATTGAAATGCAATTATACGAGGTAAACATGCTGTAAACCTTGTTTCTTGATTGACAAGTAATATCATTCTGATCTGTGATAAGTTGCTGTACATGGACACATCAGTGTGTTTTAGCTGAAGAATCCATCATTACTTGTTCACAATAACAGAAATCAGGGCCATTGTAATACATTTGGGTCTCTAAATTACAAAATCTGCATTGAAACTGGAAACTAATTTTTAGTTTTGGCTAAATTACTGGTATGTTTTAGTGGTTGGACCTTCTTTGGCAGTATTAGTTGTTTAAACTGTTTTCTGCAGTTTAGAAACTAGTATGATTGAATCCTGTGTTGTTTTACAGAATTGAATTATTAAATGCTTCTTCCAAAGTTGTTTGAAGAAATAGAACCTTTTATATTCTTCTGTTGTTTATAAAGATCAGAACAGAGATTTGTCATGATTAAGCACTGGCTGTTGTCTGAACTTTCTATATGGCATAGAAACTGGTAATTAGGGTTAAGAATGAGTTGTGTAAAAATCAGATTTATGAGAAACACAATTCTTGCATGAATAATAAAACTAGCTTAGGTTATAAAAACCTAAGAGTATGTTTGTGAGAGCAGACAGATCAGAGCCTTTTGGGAGCTAGTCTTAGGGTTAGTTGCCTAAGTGATCTAGTAGTCTTCCTGTGAAAGGAGTTCCCTCAGTACTTTGGGGCCTTTAGAAATTGGCATCATAGACTTAAGCAAAAGGCAAGCAGCATGGAATAATTAATGTAGTTAGTTGTTCAGTGCTTGCTATTTGCTTCCTGAAATAGGTATACTGGTCTTTCACAGCAGTTGTGTTTTGATTTTTCTATTTCTCCACTATTTTGGCAATACATGCTAACACTACTTGTGTTATGGTGAGCAGCCCTGACTCAAAAGCAGAGTTGAAATGGTGAGGCCTTAATAATACTTTAGGCAGTGATTAAAGATTAAGGGTTTTTTATGTAACTGAGGTTGAATGATGCTATTTATTAATGATTTATTGGGAAGAAGGAAGCAGTGGAATAAAATTTGTCTATTGACAAATGTCAGTCTATCACTGTCAGTCAGGTTTATAAAATTTTCAACCCTTATAGGAGAAAAACCCCACCCAGTGTGAAGTGAACACGTCAAAAGACATGAGTATGTATAGACACTTTTAACTTAAAAGTTCAGTAACCATCCTAGTTATGGGGCTTTGGAGTGGGGGAAGAAAGCTGTCTTTTTGTATGGTATGTGATCTTTTTGCAGTAGGTTGTAAACTTAAAAATTGTTTTGAAGAGCTTGGGAAGTGGGTTTGTAATCAGGAAGATTTCTATCAGCAGTTGGTTTGAGAACAGCTCCTGAAGACTCTGTTGAAGGAGAAGACTGTGTGTACTTAAAAGCAGGGAACATGTTTTGGCCCTAAGTCAAATCTGCTTTACAGGTGAAATATTTACTGGTTGCAGTCCATACTGCACCATATTGGGCACTAAGAGTTCTGTCATGTTCTTGTCATGTTGTGAAGAATAATGGTCTCACTAAGGGTTGAGGAAAGTAAAAAAAAGTATAGGGCTGTCAAACTGCCCACTTGCCAAATGTGGAATTATGTGTGCTTTTCTAGCTTTTAAATATAGCTATAGTAGTTGAGTTGATAACATGAGTGTTTCAAATTGCACTGGAAAAAAAACTCAGAGAAAGCTAATTTTTCTTTTACAATTGCATTAGTTCTTTTGAAGAGAGGTCTAGAGGACATAATCTGTAGCTGTTGCAAAAATTTTGAAACTGCAGGTGCCCCTAAGGTGTTAAGTATTCTGTTAAAGGTTTTCTTACAAAGTAACAAATGCAGTTTTTTTTTAATCTGTGACTCATCTGAAATGTTTTTGTTCTCACGCAGTGGTCTTGCCAACAGTGCTTCTAGAGGATTTCTAGCAAGGATTTTGTATAGCTGTGTTTACTCAGGGAAGCTGTTATTTAGAAGATCTATTGATCTTCAGGTTAAACTCGTATGAAACTGAGCAGTCCTGTTGAGTAAGAGTGACAGCTTTTGGTTTTGTTTACTTTTAGTTAAATATCTGCATAGAGGACTGTAGAACCAAAGGTCTTTTCCCTTACTACAGTAAAACTGATATTTTAATATGATTATTTGAAGTTCATAGTATTAACTGTTGCTCTAATTTTAGGTAAACATTACCAAATGAGGAGAAAAGGAAGATGTCATCGAGTATCGGCAGCAAGGCATTCTTCTTCCCCATGCAGTATTAAGCACTCCCCGACACGAGAAACCTTGACATACGCTCAAGCTCAAAGGATGGTTGAAATAGAAATTGAAGGTCGCCTGCACAGGATCAGTATCTTTGATCCTTTAGAAATTATATTAGAAGATGATCTTACTGCCCAGGAAATGAGTGAATGCAACAGCAATAAAGAAAATAGTGAAAGACCACCAGTTTGTCTAAGAAGCAAACGCCATAAAAATAACAAAGTGAAAAAGAAAAATGAAGCTCTTCCGAGCTCGCATGGTATACCCGCTACAACAGCTCCTCTTCCAGAACCAAAAGTACGGATTGTTGAATACAGTCCCCCTTCAGCTCCTCGGAGACCTCCAGTTTATTACAAATTCATTGAGAAGTCAGCAGAAGAACTTGATAACGAAGTTGAGTATGACATGGATGAAGAAGATTATGCATGGTTAGAATTGATCAATGATAAGCGGAAAAGTGATGGAGTGTCAGTTGTTTCCCAAAATATGTTTGAATTCCTTATGGATAGGTTTGAAAAAGAGTCTTATTGTGAGAACCAAAAACAGGGTGATCATCAGTCTTTAATTGATGAAGATGCAGTGTGTTGTATATGCATGGATGGTGAATGTCAGAACAGCAATGTGATCCTGTTTTGTGATATGTGTAATTTAGCAGTACATCAGGAATGCTATGGGGTGCCATATATACCTGAGGGCCAGTGGCTCTGCAGACACTGTTTGCAGTCCCGCTCTCGGCCCGTAGACTGTGTGCTGTGCCCAAACAAGGGAGGTGCCTTTAAAAAGACAGATGATGATCGTTGGGGACACGTGGTGTGTGCTCTGTGGATTCCAGAAGTTGGATTTGCCAATACGGTTTTTATTGAGCCAATTGATGGTGTCAGGAACATTCCCCCAGCCAGATGGAAGTTAACATGCTACCTCTGTAAACAGAAAGGTGTTGGTGCCTGCATCCAGTGCCACAAAGCAAACTGCTATACTGCATTCCATGTGACGTGTGCTCAAAAGGCTGGTCTATATATGAAAATGGAACCTGTGAAAGAACTGACTGGCAGTGGAACAACGTTCTCTGTGAAAAAGACTGCCTATTGCGATGTACATACTCCACCAGGCTGCACACGGAGACCGCTCAATATTTATGGAGAAGCTGAAATCAAAAACGGTGTTTGTAGAAAGGAGGGATCAGTCAGAACTGCTAGGTCTACATCAAAAATCAGGAAAAAGACAAAAAAAGCCAAGAAAACAGTGGTTGAGCCCTGTACAGTTATGCCAACAGTATCTGCTCCTTATATTCCCCCCCAGAGGTAAGCAAACCATCAAAATATGAGAAACCTTTATTTAATAAATTTAATTTTCAACCAGTGCTTTTAGAAGACACCTTGAAGTTTTTGTACCTTTTTTACATGCTTTCTTTAAAGGCCCTTTTCAGAGAACTGCTGTTAATTATGTACATTGCACTTCTGTGGAGTGGCATTAAAAATGCAGTAATTTCCTCTGAGAAATTACTAAGTGATCAAGTGATCTGTCTTGTCCTCAGAACGTTTGGTTTGAGTTTTTTTGTCAGACTAAGGTCTGTTGTGTTTCCACTTGTCATTCATTGTACTTCTAAGAATTAACTGCTGAATTCAGAATAGTAGATGCAGCTGATCTTCATATTAAGGAAAAAAGCCAAGCTCAAACTTAATTTTATTTGTAATTTTGGATTCTGAGCTTATTTTTCTAATTTTATGAGATACAAAATGAAAATTTCAATTGTGTATGTAAATTTTGAATCTTGTTCATCTCACATAAATTAAGAATAAACTTGTAGTATAGTATCTATATAAGTTTTACAAAAAACCTTCAAGGAAGTGTTTTCCTTGTGTAGCAGAATAACTACTCCAGAGGTGTTTCTGAAATTTATGTTTGTATGTTTACAACACCAGTATATTTGTTTACCTCTTGAATGAAATTCTTACTAATTTAAGAGCAGTAGTTTGGAAAGTTTCTCAAATAGCACCAGTTCCATGTGCAGGCTCATTTCCGGTCCTGTGACTGGACTCTGAAGGCACAGAAGTGAGGGCTTTTAATATAATGCAATGCCTTTTAAATAGCTGACTCCAAGTCCCAGGTAGGGAGCAATTAAAGCTGGTTAAATTAATCTAAATAAGTATGTGTTTGGAGACTGCAGTTCTTTCCTGTAATAAATTTTGTTAATGTAAGAAGCTACTTATTGACTGACTTTGACAAACAGCCTTCAGCTCCCATGCGATGTTTACAAACATCAGATTGATTGCTCTATGTTAGGATTGGCTTGGTAAAATGGTTTTTATGTTTAGTGATGCATTGCAGAAAAACTTTATTTGACAGTAGGCCACTAATACTGCTCTTTAAACAGGAACTACTGTCCATGGAAGGAGAAGTTGGTGTATAATAATTTGGCTTTCTCTTAATTAGGATAATCCAATTGGTATTGTAGTGTTATTTTGTTTTGCTTTTTTTTGGGATACTGTAAGAAAGAGCATGAACTAAGAGTTGAGGGTTAGAAAGTATGTTCTTAGCTGTGCCTATGGCAGCTCATTCCATTGACAACTTTTAAAAAAACCAGACCCTAAAAAGATGCTATCGTCAGATGGCTTTTTTTAAAATAGTCAATAGATGCCAGGAGCAAAACTATAAGGCATTTTATTCTTTCTTTTTTTCCATGTTAATGATTGACTTTGTTTTCAAGACTGCAGAGAAATTCAGCATTCTTCTATCTATGCATCTCTTCATATTTCTAGAAACAAGTACAATTCCTATTCTGTATAAGTGTAAAAAGTGTACAGTTTAAAGGTATTTTAAAGTTGAGCTTTATTATGAATTGTTTGTCTTTGGCTGAGAGAGACCCTTGCTTAAGTATTTTTTGTAACGTGAACATGTTCAGTCCTAGAAAACTGATCCCTGAATTAAAAGTGAAACAAATGGGCATATTAAGAAAGTTATTACACTGCAGACCCAAATCTCTAGTTTTGGAACCAAAGTTGTGCAATTTTCTTTGGCTGTTCTTCAGTTTTTGTCTGTTTAGGAAACACACTTGTGTTTCTGTAGGAATTAAGTACATACCCATAAAGTATTAAAAAATTACTTGGATCACTTCACAGTAGTCTTCATTTATATTATTCTTTTTCTCTAATCTGTTTTTTATGTACTCTTTTTTTCCCTTGGAGCTGAAGTATGATTTTTTAGAGGCCTTAAGGAAGACCAAATAAGCTATTTAAGTTACTAGAGAATAAACATATACACTCAATGTTTAAACACTAGTGCTTTTTTACCTGAAGAATTTGATTTTAATATGTTTTTAACATCTCTGGAAATTGGAGATGTGGAGATGTGTACATGTGGAGATGCTTGGTTTGGATTGCTTGCTTAATACATAGGCTGTACACCTCCTCAGCATATTGCTGGCTCTTCAGAGTTGGTAGTTGGAAGAGTGTACAGATATGAAGATCACACTGGAGGAAAGTACGTGCTGGGTGCAGCTCCTGAGTGTGAAGCTTCACATCTGGTGAAGCTTGAGGAAAACTATTTTGCAATTTATATTCAGTTTAAGGAGAAGGATTTGTATCCTTTTCTGGATAGTCAGAGTATATGAATGACTGAGCATTTTAGTAACACAATTTTTAATAATTCTGTTTTCCAAAGCAATTATCCTAATGTTCAGGATGTTTTAAAAGGACTGGGTGTGGAACAGCATACTTCATAATTTCTACACAACTTTTGTAGCTTACAAATTTCTGGATCAGCTTACCTTAGGTTGAGTTTCTATGCTACTGCCTTGAATGACTTCTACCAGAATTTCTGACACAGATCTCATATTCTACACTTTTTGCAGTTAAATTATATAGATAGTGTCATTCTCTAGGTCATTTATAATTAATTATATGATCTCTCAGAGTTTAATCTGTGAACTACTGATTTAGGGGTCAGATGAGAAGTTGCTAAGCATTGATCTTTGATGATAGGACATAAATGCTTACTTCCTCTGCCTCTTCATTTTTCTCTTTTTTTTGTAATTTATTTTTAATGCTGGACTTATATCTGTCCTGTTGCCTAGGTATTTTGGAAAGTCTATACCTGAGTATCTTCTTCCAAAGGTGCAGTAGTTCATCTTGGAGCCTTAAGGTGGTTTCAGTTTTCAGTGCTGTCAATGCTGACCTGTAACTTGCTTAGCACTGGTAATAATGGATGGGACTACTAGGGAACTCCTATGCCTGGAGGTTGTATGTCAGACCTGGCTACAGAGTTGTGCTGTTTCTTTACTTGAAAATTCCATTCTGTTCTTACTGAAATACCAAACTCTTGAACGTGGTGGCTTACACTGTACTGTTCATACTCATTAGGTTGTTTTTTTTTTTTTTCATTTGCCTGTTTTTGGTGGGCTTTTTTGTTTGTTTTTTGGGTTTTTTTTGATTTTTTAAAGGTAGAAATGGGGATCATCTAAAAGTTGTGTTCCTGGGAAGTGCCAGAACAGCTGTGCTGTGTAGAGAGGAGAGTGGGAAAGGACATCTAAAACTTTTCCACTGTATGGGACAGACAGACAGTACCTGCTGCTCTTGGCAAATGGTAGTCAGAAAGTAGCCTCCCACTGCCACCAGCTAGTTTGGCTGAAGAAAATGGCAAATTTGTTCTTGAAGTATGAAGTATGGTATATGCCACTAGGGATGTGAAATGGTTGAATTTTGCTTAGTAGAGAGATTCTCTCCCCCCCACCCCCCCAAAAAAAAATACTAGAAGGATTTTGTTTAGACTGCAGGTCCAGAATTTTCAAGTTAGGAAATCCTAACTTTTGGGGTTGTCTTGGCAATCTAAATCTAGCTACTTCTCTCTGTAAGTTATCTTGCACTGACTCTGCTCAGTTTCTTGTGTGTTTTTTGTTTTTTTCATCTGCCGCTCCTCATCCTTGTCCTTTATAAATGTTACCTGATTCAGCAAGCAGGATGGGTATGTGCAGCAGAAGTGTTACAATGTTAGCTGGGAAAACTACATGGTTTCTCTTATTTTTGAGTGCTTGATTCTCTAGTACAAATACTATTGGTTTTGTGTAGCCTCTTGATCTTATGTGTCAAAAGAGGCATTTAAAAATATTTGCTTGTTAGCTAGTGTCAATATTCACTTTATTTAAAAATGCGGTGTAACTACAATATTGTAGCTATATACTTGGAGGGAAATAGAATGTGATATGAAATATTTAATCTACAGTATTTTAAAAGTATACACTGAGATACAGTGTAATCTGCTTTATTAACATGCCATTCCTGCAAGTACTGCTCTATTAAATGGAATCTGGCATTAAAAGCATATAAATATTTGCTTTCATCTTTAGTTTCTCTTTCTGCAAACATGGCATGTTTGTTATGTCTGAAATTAAGAAAACATTTGAAATGCAATACTTGTATAGAAAGCAAAGAATAAGCAGAAAAGCCCCACTTTTATTAGAAGTAGGAACACTGTATGTCGTTCCGTGAGGTTTGTTGCATCATTAATGTTAAAAGACAATTATAAGATTGTTATGAAAGTAACGTAAGTAATAGCTGACAACTGAGAGCAAAAATTGCTGAGACTCTTACAAAAACATTTTCAGCTCTTCTGACAGATCAGCATTTATGTGCCCCACCTTAACTGATTTCTTTATGTTGATCTTTGGTTTTATTAGGAGGAATGCTGTACCTGGTAGTTAGCTGGATTTCTGTTACCGTGTCTCAAGGCAAAACCAATATTTTCTTTTGGCTTATGATTTACCCAATTGAGCTATCTTGAACTTTCTTACCAAGTAATTAAATATAGTCTTGCTATCATAACACAGGAATATTGATTGTCTCTGAAAGGAAGTATGGACCAGAAAAATAATAAACAGAAAGTGTTGAAATGCAGTACGAGGGGAAAGGAATATTAACAAAGCCTTCAAGACAGTGTTAGTCTGCATTCACAGATCATGCTTTTTATTCGTATATGTAGCTTGTGGATTTCTTTTGGGGATTTTTTTTTAAAACGTTTTTAGGGTACTCTGGGGTTTTTTTTTAGTAAGTTCAAAAAGTTTTCAAGGTGGGGGGAAAGTACAAGAAATGTGGCTTAAAATTCAGCATAAAAAAGCTATTGAAAAATACTGCTGGGGCCAGCATTGCAAAGAACTTGGAAGCTGAATAAATCCAGACCAATGTCTATTAGCTCTTTATCCTTGAATATACATGTCTGTATAATTTACAGAATGGTGTGAAAATGCTTATTTTAATTCCAGGGGAGCATGATGTAGGTATGCCTTGTGACTGTACCTAATACTTGGATCACAGAATCACCTGAGGGGAATGCCAGAAATCTTCAACCGCTGATGTTTCTTGTCTTGTCACATTGTTTGACTTTGACTTTCTGTTACATGTAGAAACTACTCCTGATGTCATCCTGATGTCTTTGCTTAAATAAAAAAGTAATTTTCCCTAAATTAAAAAAGCTACTGTGGTGTTCACTAGTTTTGCCTCAGCAGTATTTAAAAGAAGTAAAGGTAACTTTAGAGTATTATTTTGAAGCTAGTTCATCTTGGCATTGGTTGGCTTATTAAATAAAGATTAATTAATGTGTTCAAAGAAGTGTAACTTATTTACTAAATTGTAAAAGTAGATTTTGAGTAAAAATAATACGTTTTTTTCTTCTGTTTATTTTACATGTACAAGGGCAAGAAGCTTAAAGCAAATTAATATGTTACCTCTGTAAGGCATTTCATTAATACTCTGTGTGCTTTCTAAGGGGTTTGGCCCACAATGATTATATATGTGATAATGCTGTTATGAAGACCAAGACTTAAGTGATTTTGTTTTTCAGAACTTCTGAGTTTCACCAGTTATGTGAACTTCTATTCAATTTTTTTTTTGGTGCCAAGTAGTATATGTTGTGATTTGTGCCATAGCAAAACATCTAAAGTGTGCATTGTCTGAAGAACTGTGTCCTGGCAGTTTTTTTATTCAATGATCAAGTTACAGAGTGGACAAAAAATAGAAGATAAATACTGAGCTTTCCTCTTATTACAGATCAAAATGTGATTTTTGTTTAATACATCTGATGTGAATTTAGCCTTTTGATATTAGATATCAAAATACCATGTGTGGTCATTATATATGTATAGGAACTGGCAGAGGTAAATGTGTGCATATAATCTTTCTGAAGAGATTTTTCCAGTGTGACAGGGTGGGAGGTTTTCATTGTTTGAGATGGGTTTGGTTTTGGTTTTTTATTTTATTTATTGTTTTGGGTTTTTTCCTTATCCAGAGTTTTAGAATATGACCAACTTTAGTTGTTAGAACAGGAAGAAGATAACAGAATTAACTGAAATAGCAGTGTTTTCTTACCTCTTCAGTTCACTGTTATACTTTTCCTGTCCAAGCAAAATTTTACAAGCTGGTTGCTCAAATAGAAAAATAGGGGGTTCACAGTCATGTAAGCAAAACAAAGTGCTTCCTACATATGCATTCAAAATTATTTAAATACCAGTAAATGTTGAATAAAGAATAGGAACCTGGAGAGGCTTTCAGGCTCCAGAAGATATATCAGTAGATTAAATACATACTGTTAGACTTGAACTTAGGAGAGGCAAATTCAGTAGCTAGACTTTTAAAACATAACAGTCCAAAAGGAATAAAACCTGCAAAGTAGTTCTAATTAAGAAAGTGTATTTGTTGCATGTGGATTCTGCAGACTTGTGTTGCAGAAGTTTAACTGAAATATTTTTCAATCTTTCCAGGATTTGATATGCACTCTGTTAGGCATCCCTCTTACTTCTGCTTGGTATTAAAGGAATGTTATCTTTTTTTCAACAGGAAATAAAGACATGCAGATGGATTCTGATTTTTACATAGTTATTCATTTGCCTGTGTTGTCCTTCAAGTTGGTCAGAACAGTTTGAGAGGTTTTTTATTTTTAAGTTAATAAGTTATATAGTAAGTTTCATCTTTTATTGAAGAATAGGATAACAAAATTGTGGGTTTTCACTGTTTAAAAAAAAAGTGTATTGAAAGACAAGTTTTACAAGCACTTTCATAAGCAGCTGCTGCCACAGATTTCCATGAGAAGAGTAGGGAGAGTTTCATCTGTCCAGGTTGGCATTCTGGTCTTCAAAAACTGAAGTTTTTGGCTATGGAGCTAGGAGGAATAGTTGGTAAGACTCCAGAATTAATTTCAATTCCCCAAATAAATTCTTCCTAACTTTTTATTCTAGTTTTTTGCTAATTGTCTTCCAGTAGGGGTCATTGGAATTACTATAATTATCTGTAGAGAAGTCCTGTATCTTTTCTTTTTCCTACAAGTCTCAGTATATTTTGTGGAACTTTGCTGAACAAGGCTTGAAAATTCAAGTGTCCTGGAAACTCAGTTTGCTTTGTTGCAACTTGTTCAATAAATTTTTTTAGCATTTTGTTCTGATAGGTTTTTAAACATATCTGCAATCTTTGTGTGGGAAAAGAAGGGTATTTTATTTGCTCTGTAAAGTGGAACAAAATTTGATTTTAATGGGTATTAGCATAGGTCAGAGAAACTTGTATGTTAATGATACTGAATGAAATTTTACAGGCTGTAATACAGTTTTCCTGTATTGTGTGTACCTTTAGTAGCTCAATGCTGGATAAAGGACAATGCAAAATAATAAACTGATAAAACTGGAGACTCAAGACAGGTATGCTAATTAAAATACTAGGGTTCATTCATGTTCAAAAATTGCTTAGTTTTAATGGATATATGATCTTCCTTTGGATGTTTGATTAATACAGATTTTCATATTGAGTTCCTTGTGCTTGAGTTACTATAGTAATGTTGTCAAAATCACATACTTGCTTAAGAAAACGTTCTCTCCAGTTTATATTTCAAAAACTTAAGAATATTGAGGTAAAATAATACCTGTGGAATTAAAAACATGGTCTGTGCAGTGGTTAGTAAAGATGGATAAAAAAGTGGCTGATTATCTCTCACTGGCTTTCTGAGGTTAAGCTGCCACACCATTGGTTACCAAAAATACTGGTTTCACTTTTCCCTGTAACCAGTTGCCATATTGCCACAGTGATATGTAACTGAAACTGGGAGAGGAAGTCATGAGTCAAAGAAGGCAGCTGTGAGATTTGCTAATATGTTAAAAGCACATCTCTTACATTGACCAAATGTATTTTATGTGTTTCTGTAAAAGGTGAGGAAGCAAGTACTGAGTAACACACTCAGCTCTCTGAATGCATTGACCAGTGCATTAAGTGTGTCATCCTTTACAGGGCAGATTATCCATCCAGTATCTCCATGTGAGGAGACTGTAGGTGCTATTCAGACGTTTGGTTCAAAGGGACCTTTGCCTGTTAAAGACAAGCAGGGAATTGATATCCCCATTTGTAGTGCACATCAGTGTTTTACAGGGCTGGGGCTGGGGAAGTAGTTCTGGCTCACTCAGTTGGCTGTGACACAATTAAAACTGTTCTGAAAAATGTTTTTTCATCTGTGTAGTTTTGGCATGTAGCTCTAAAGAAACAAAAACAAGAATCAGAATGACTGCTAGTGCTAAAACATCAAAAGGCTGCAGTGGTCATCAGCTTGAAACCTAACGTTTCTTTTATGAGACCAGCTAGATAGTAGTCACTGAATATCATTGGAACAGTCACCTTTTTAAGAATTTTTGAATTCCTCTATCAATGTATTTTGTTTTAAATAACTGGTAAGTTGGGGGAAAATGATGTTTTTTTTCTCCCAGTAGTTGATATGCTTGACTTGCCTTTAGAAGATAGTACAGAAAGCTGTTCTTTTCGATGTGCTTATACTGGAAAAAGGGCTAGTGTGAACAGATTCCTTAGCAAAAAAATGCCTTTGCTGAGGTGTTTTCTGTAGTTCTGGGAGGTGTCCCAAGTTCTCTAAGCCTTGCCTCCTCATTGGGCATTTATCAGTGTACTGTAGCAATTAATACTGTCACGTCTAAGTCAGATCCTGGATTGCAAAATGATGAAGTCTTTAAACAGCTCTCCCTTACCTATCCCAAATATATGCGTTTTTTTTCTTCTTCAGGGGTTTTTATTACATCTTTGATAGGAAAAAAAAAGGAAGTAGAATGTATGGAAAATTCATTTAAGTAGTGGGAGCTTCAAAATCATTATCCAATCTGTGCATCTTGAAGGGTTCTACAGCAACATGGTCTCATTTCCCCAAAATAGTTGTATTGCCCAACAAAATTTAAGGTGCTTCGGACAGTAATAATCTGCCTGGAAGTATCAGATTAAGCAAAAGGATGGTTGAAGAGCTGTGATCTAGGTAGTGGGTGGTTAGAGTCTAATAGCAGATGTAACAACCTGCTAGCAGTAAGTTTGTAGTGTAGAGGCTGTGTAGATACCTGCCACGTGAAGAGTTTCAGAGCTCTGTATTTTGACAAGTTTATAGCTGCTACCCGTGTGTGTTGTTTAAATGAAATACTTGGTTTAATTTAGAAGGGAAGGCACAGACGAGTAGTTTCCAACTACTTTTAAAGTAGTTTGTGCACTCCAAATTACCTTCTGTCTATTTATATTTTGAAAGTTGGAAAGGGTCTTCTGTGAACATCTTTCTTGAGCTTCTTTTAACACTCTGCTATTATAATTATATATGAATAGAATGGTTTGTTATGTGAATTGGCAAATGTACTTAAAGCTGTAGCTAAAGATGTTTGCTTAGTCTTGCCACATCTGATGGGCATGAAGCCAAAGCACCTTTCTTTATGTTATGATTCTCTGATCTTTCCAAATAGCTGTGTATTTGGCTGTGCTTTTTTTGACTTGGTTCAGTAGGTTTTACCGTTTCCAAGAGATTTGTGAAAGCAATTATTTGACTTTGATTGCATTCTATAATTAATTGTAATTATGTTGTTTGAAGTTTACTAGGGTCACATCTGTTCTGTATTGAGTAAATCTTTGTGGAGCCTGTGTCTGCCTTCCAGTGAAAGATGTACAGGACAGTCTGAAGTCCATCTGCAGACCTAAGCTTTAAATTAAGCTAGAATTTTTCAAGAATGCCTAACTAGCTTAGTTATTAAGTAAAAAAAAAAAAAAGTCATTGAGAAACCAAAGGACACAATGGCACTGTATTTTAAAGAAAATCTGGGTTTGCTCTGTCTTTACCTGGTGATGACTGAAAACTTTAGCTATAGTTAGCAGCACTGAATACACCTATTGCACCTTATCTTCTACACAGTCCAAAAAACCCCAGGGACAGATGACTTTTGAAGTCAAAGTACACTCACTTGTATGTTAGCCTGAAAAATATTTAGTTTTCCCAGGTATTCTTAAAAAACCATTTTACCCAAGGCTTACTTCTAACTTTACATTTTCTTTAGGTGTTTTGACTGCTTAACTTTTATCACTTACCTGCAAAGCTGCTTTCTTCCTAATACAAAAAGGGGAAAAGTAGAAAAACATTAGTATGCATATACAATCGTGATTCTTGTTTAAATGTCTCATGGTACTGCTCTACAAATCAGATACTTCTTGAGTTAATATTTGCTTGGTTTAGTAATAAATCTTGGAGAATATGCAGTAAACCCTCTACTATCAATTTTAGTAGAGTTTTGCTATGGGTGGTAGTAATATTCTGAGTGAAGAATTAACAGATTTCTTTTGTCATTGTTACTGTCCTTTCTGTAACTGTTTTACATCCAGCTCTCTTTCCAGCTCACCTCTGTCCTCAGATGAAGGAACCATCTCTTGCAATGCAGGGGGTTGGTAGCTTGAGCATCTTGTGTTTATTTTACAAGGGCTGCCACTGGTTGCAAATATCAGCATTAGCATACAAAGAGAAAATATTTTCATTCTATAGCTATTAGCTTTTTCTAACTTCTATTTTGCTGTAATTTCAAGATATTGTAGGCACAAACAGCTGAAGATTTGTTTCAGATAAGCTTTCTTTTCCATATGTTTTCAGAAGCCACTGTTGTGTTTGAGACTTGGCCATCTAACATCATTATTTGAAAAACAGGAATCATATTGTTGTGTGCGATGTTCATAAAGCACTTTCCTTGAGTATTTGTAAAAAAGTATATGCATATACTTTTTTTGTTAAAAAGCAGCTTCAGAGAAAATACTGATTGATTTTGATCAAAATATTTTGTTAACTGTTTACATTGTCCTCACGTCTTCTCTGTTTGGTTATTTTCTTGTATGTGTGGGGTAAAATAACAATTGTTCCTGTGTTTTATATTTTTTGTTTGGTTTATTTGTCAGAAATTTAATATAAATAGAGTAATACAAGGCTTTCATTGCATGTTTTTATGGCAGGAGTTTGAAGATGTATTGTCTGTAAAATAAACTACTAATCTTTCTGTAGATGGCAACAAATGATCTGATGATTTTCATAGCGGTTTGGAGCTTTTTATCTGATTTCATTTTCAATAGGAAAATCAGCTGCGCATAAAGCTTTATTCTCAGCCCTAATCTGGGATTGCTCTTCCAATAATGATTACAAAAAGATTGATTCCCTTTAGCTTTATAAAGTATGTTAATGTATGTGGTAGAACCTGCAATGTCAAGCAGATGCATTTGGTTGTAATTTACTGCTCAGAAATAATTGAACTGGAAGGGATCTTACTGAAAGAAGTTAGTAACATAGTGATTACTTCTGGTTTTACAGTGTACATTCATATATATGCGATGTTTATCTTCCATAGATAAATATGTTTTATGCTTTGCTGTGAAAAATACAATATCAGTTTTTCCGTGTTTTAGATTAAATAAGATTATGAATCAGGTGGCCATTCAGCGAAAGAAGCATTTTGTTGAACGAGTGCACAGTTACTGGTTGCTTAAAAGACTGTCTAGGAATGGTGTTCCACTCTTGAGAAGGCTGCAATCCAGTTTACAGTCACAAAGAAACACACAACAGGTATGTGACATACTTTTTATTTATAAGAATAAATTGGAAATTTTCTCTTTTATTGAGTTAAAAATAAACTAGGAAGCCTAGCACAAAACATTTTTTTACTCAGGACTGAATAAATTCTTTACCCTATTCTGAAGTGATATTACCTATTTTGGGAATTGGCAATTATCTAATACTTTTTAATATGTGAGATGTAAAAAAAAATTGTGCGGCTTTTTCTTCTGTTTTGCTTAAATGTTTCACAAAAAATGCTATCATCAAAAATATCATAATGCCATTATTCTTTGATAAGTGTTGTAGTTTTTTGGAACCCATTAATCAGTGTACTGTCAGATAAAAAAATAAAAGTTATTTTAAATTCATCAAAAGATGCAAAGCAGATGTCTTATTTGACACTTGACAAAAATGTGGATTTTAACAGGGTAAAGGGTTAGACAGCTAGTTTACAGTTTTCAAATTCAGATGTGTATTGCCCACGTTGTTCGGTAATAACAAAATGGAAATTGTTGATGAAGTTCAAAGACCTGTTTGAGCTTCTGGTTTTGCTTTTGACACAGTTAAGTGGGATTGTAGACAAGCTTAAGTTTAGTTGTACACTCCTATGAATAAGTTGCTGTAAAACATCAAAACACCAACTCCGGGTGGTCTGTTTTGGTTTGAAGTTACTGGAGAGCTTCAAAAATAGTTAAAACTTCTGAATTGTGTGGGTCCTTGCATGTAGACTTTGAAATGCTATGAAACATTGTGATGTGGAAACTTTCACTCCATCCGAGTTACCTTTTTTAATGGAATGGAATGTGTAGGTGGGTGTGTTCTTTCTATTCTCCTGGCACTTGACTTCCTGTAAATAGCTTCTAAAATGTAGGAATTAATTTTATAATAATTTACTTGTATTAAGTTGATTTTTTTTTGCCCCTCTGAAGTGGAACTGTTATTTTTGTTAGAATTGTATTTCTGTTTGCTGATTTTGTAGTCATAAAAAATACTGTGGTCAACACTGCTTCCTAATTATTTGATCTGTCGTGTTTGTGTGTGTTTAGTTTTTCTGCTTTTCTTGTGAGAAAACTAATTAATAATTTTAATTGAGATTGGAAAGGACCTCTGGAGGTCATTGTTGGATACAACCCCACTGCTCAGGCAGGGCCACTTAGAACAGGCTGTCCAGCACCATGGTCCAGTTGGCTTTTGAGTTATCTCCAAGGGTGGAAACTCCACAACCTCTCTGGGCAGCTGTGTCAGTGCTTGGTCACCCTTACAGTTTAGAAAAAATAGGAGTCTTCAGATGTCTGTTCTTACTTTGTGCCCATTGCCTCTTGTGTTGTCACTGGGCACCACTGAACAGAGCCTGGCTCCATCTTCTTGCCTCCTCCCTTCAGGTATTTATGTGTATTGGTGAGATTTCTGCTCCTGAGCATTTTCTCCTCCGGGCTAAACAGTTCCAGCTCTCTCAGCCTTTCCTCATAGCTGAGATTCTCAAATTCCAGTTACATGGACTCCTTTTAGGTGAACTTTGAATATAAATCAACCACTTGTTTATCTTGTTTTCATTGTTTCTATATCACTCCATTTTGAAGTTTGATTAATTTTTTGCTTCTGCATGAGAGGTTCTAAAGAGTGATACCTGTCAGTTTACCTAATTAGTGTTTCCTAATAATAGTTGAAATTAATTTATTCAGACAATAAACTTCTTTTTAAATGAGCATGAGTCCTTATAAAATACTAAAGGCAAGCACAAGAGTGTGGTGCTATTGTGGCAGTATAGAACTAGACCATGGTTAGTGTGTGAAAAAAATTACACGAGCCAGTTTTCTGCTGGGATGGCATGATAAGGGTGCAACATTACTATATATTTAAATAATGACTATCACAATAAAACTATTATTGTAATTGATATTCCATTAAAATAAAATAGGCCTTTGATATGAGCATTTTAAAATTCAGTTGCCTGCTTACTTCAATTCAAACAGTAGTTCTTTATTTTCTTTTCTAATTTGAGAGTGATTCTTAAATGAGGAAATCATGTATTCTAAATAAATTGGAAGCTGCTTATATTGGTCTGTTGAAAAGTTTGTTCTTTTGAAAAGTAAAATCTAGTTTCAAGGTGGGCTGAGTATTAAATGAAGTCTGTTGATGAAAAATATGTAGTTAGTGCTTTTCATTGAGTAGCAAGTGTCCTGTGTATGACATCGTGTCTTTTCCAGAGCACTTTCAATAGCTATTTATTAAAGCAGTCGTAACTGCAAGGAAATTAATGTATTTTGTTATTCCCAAGTATAAACCAATTTGTAACTAAGACAATAAACAGCAATGGCATAGCTGTTGTGAAAACACCTTAAAATTTTTTGATAGAGATGATTATTTTTTTCATTTCAGTCCAGATGGGAAAATTCTTTTTATTTTATGAGGGGTTAGAATATCAAGAAACCTACATAGATTTTTCAGTTAACCAGATATGAACAGTGATGTAATAAAATTAAGGTTTTTTAAAAAATTGTTATTTAAACAGAAAAGAAGTGTTATAATGACAAACCAAAACCCTGAAAATGGTTTCAGGATGTATGGTGGAAAGTGATTTTGATCCCTTTCTGTTAGGTTACTAGAACAAATTTGGCAAAGGGAGAGGTCTTCATGATCTAGACTTCCTAATAAATGTATTTCAGAGTTCAGTTATTGTATGGTTTTGAAGATCTAAGAGTTCTAAACCAGGCTAAAAGACCTGGACTGCCTCACCCTTTGCAGGAGCAAGGAACTCTGTAAGAGAATGGTTTGTGCTCTCACTTCTCTCTCCACCTAGAGAAATTAAGGAAAGGTATTTGAATACTCTAATGCTACTTATATCCTCATTATTTTAGTTTTTTTCCCTGAATTTTAAGAATGCTTGAATGAAAATGAGGCATGAAATGTAAGTGTAGAAGCTTGCTGCTGCTGTAGTGATGTTAGTTTAAAGCCACTGTGAGAAGAAATAAAAGAGAAGGTGCTGATGACTTAAGATCACACCTGCACTGAAGATTTCATTAGGAACACCAGTTGCAGTCACTAAGTGGTTTTGTCTGACTGCCATACAAGTCCAGCAGAGCATGCTAATAAAACTAATTGTATTGCTCAAGGTCCAGTTTCATCACTGTCATTCTGTTTTTGTTTGTATCATATTAAGGTACAGTCTCTCTAAGGAGTGAGGCTGTTCTCACACATTCACATCCAGCATAAGGAGGGATATGGTGCTACACTGACAGTGTTCCTGCTGGTGTGGAGACACTGGTAGCATACTAATGGTGAGACGAGTTCTCAGCTGCTGCATGTTCTTGTGTAGACTTAAAAATGTTTTCCTCTTCCCTCAGTATTAACAAATAGGTCATATTCTAGGTAATACTTAATACTATGTTCAGCAAGAACTAAGTCCATTGGAAAATCATAGACTCACAGAATGGTTTGGAGTGGAAGGGTCCTTAAAGATCATCTAGTTCCCACCCTGCTGCCATGGGCAGGGACAGCTTCCGCTAGACCAAGTTACTCAGTGCCCCACCCAACCTGATCTTGGACACTGTCAGGGATGGGGCATTAACAGCTTCTCTGACCAATCTGTTCCAGTGTCTCACCACCCTCACAGTCAAGAATTTCTTCCTGATACCTAATCTAAATTTCCCTTCTTTCAGTTTTAACTCATTTCTCCTTGTCCTAGCAGTACAGTTCCTGATGAAGAATCCCCCTTCAAACGAGAATTTCTTTATAAATTTTTCTTGTGTCATCAGCCAAATGAAACTTGGTGGTTGTCAGGACAGTTGTAAAAAGAAGGAAGAAGAAGAACTTTCCTACCAGAAAGTTCTATGTCAAAAAGCTAAAAATTGAATTTGAAATTGAAAACTCTTTATATTTTAAGTTTTTACCGGTTGGTTGTTGGAAACCAGTGCATTGTGCTCTCTTCAACTTTCACTGATCTTTTAATCTAATTAAGGTATGTGTTGTATATCAGAAAACAAATAGGTTAGGGCAAAGGAGAGTTATTTAGCTATTAAGCTGTAAACTGTCTGCCAGCATTACTTTGCGTAGAAGTGTCAAAAAATTGGAGGCTTGCTATTAATCTCCAAACCAGAGTGCCATTCAGAAAGGTAGTGTATGTGTGCAGAAAAAAAAGGGAGGCAGGGTGCTTTTGATATTTTGGGTCACATCTCCAGATTGACAAGTATGTACAAGTATGTCCCCATTATAGGGAATGAAATTAGTAAAACAACTGATTCAGGTAAAATATTTTTATTTTATTTGAGTGCAACTGCACCTTGAGGTTCAGCCAAGTACTTAAATGTCTGATAAACAATCTAAGGCCTGCTGTAACATTATTTTTTCTTGCTGTATTTAAGTTTCCTGACCCACCCTAGAACTAGTACACTTTGTTGACTTAGCTTTCATCAGGCTCGGTTCTCCAATTTCTTAAATTATGTAGTTAAATAGGGCAAAAAGCAGGCTCTGAGTGTTTGCAAGCAAAGGGATGACAAGCTTGCTACTTCTGGCAGTTTAAGTTTGGTTCTGACAAACAGGAGAACTGAAAAAATTGTACAACTAAGAGTTGGGTTGCATTTCCGCACATGAGGTTTATACTCAGAGATGAAGGGGTTTAGGAGACTAGTGTTTAGTGGCATAGGCTTCCTGTTTCAGTGAGTCTCAGAATTTTAAGGAATTGAAAGTTCCTGAAAATATTAATACTATTAACTGTCAAAATTTACTTTGAACTATTCTGACCCTAGCAGTTACATTATCGAGTCTATGTAAAGATTTAACTCTTTAAAAGAAATTACAACTGTCAGTTATAATAGTCATTGGGAAAGGGAACTAGAAGTTTCTAGCTCCAGTTTTTAGGTTGTTTTTTGTTATTTTGGTTTTTTTTTTTTCCTTAATGAAAAGAAGAACAAACTGTTATTTCTGGATAGGTATATTCTAGTGCAGAAATAGTTGATATTTTAAGTATTTTCAACTTCAGTGAAGTCAGAGATTTGAATAATACTAAGCTTTACCTTTACAAAGTACATGAAGCAATAAAATACAACGCAGATGATAGAATTGTAGCACTGGCAAATCTATTAGATAATGTTTTTAAGCTTCCAGTTTTTGTAATTCTATTTTTAGAGCCAACTATCTGAAAAATGGCACAAACTTCCTTTAGAGGACCTATGGTACTCCTAAATTATTCTTCTCTTAAGGAATTTATGGCTTTTGGTGTAATAATTTGTAATGTTTGTTCATCTCCTTAGCCACTTTCCTTTATTTCTCTGTCTTCTATCTATAAAAGCTGACGGAATTTACTTGTTTTGTTTTAGGTTTTAGAACGCCCTCCTAGGTGACCTAACGAGTATATATTGCATTCTGCTAGTTACGGGCAAGCATGCAAAGTTTTGGATATCTCTCAGATATGCTTTTATAAAATACTAGTTTTTCAAATGTAATAATTTTCCAAAGGAGCTGTTTCTTTCGTGTAATTGGTACTAATATCAGGAATTCTTTATGGCCTCATTTCTGATGAATTACCAAAACCATTTGAATCCTGGAAGTAGTATATTCTAGTATCCTTCCTTTTCCTTATGAAAAATAGCAAAGGCAAACAAAACACTCTGAGTTTTGTATGTACTAATCAATCTAAATACTACAAGTGTTTAAACATTACTTACTCTGAAAAATGTGTAAATTAAATTATTTCATCCATTTCCCAAAAGGGTGTATTGCTGCATTATACACCTGCAATACTATTTGAAGTACTATATTATCTAATAAACAACTTTTCATTTCCTGTCCTTACAAGCCATAATTACTTTGTTTTGTTACAAGGGTGTCCTAGTTCTGCTGGGTGTGAGGGAGGTGGACTGTGTTGACCACATGAGTAATTTGTTTCTGCCAGGCTGGAGCTTCTGAAGAAACTGGTGTTCTTCACCGAGTTTGGATTTTGATGTGAAAATCTTGTATTGTATTTTGCAGCGTGTTGTTATTTCTTGGTTGCTGTTGGCTGAGTTGCTTCTTCTGATGTCAATAGCCATTGCCATAGGATTGCTTTCTAGTTTAGATTTTATTTTCAATTAAACCCTTGAGTAGCTCTGGAAGATACTCTGACCACAGATTTTCTGGTTTTGCAGCATGAAGCTTATGAGCAAGTGCCATAACTTGCTCACAGTAGATTCTCCTTTCATGTGCATACATTTTGTAGTTGTATAGAACTATCTTATAAAAAGAGGTATGCATTTTTCTTTTCATGAAAATGTTTTGATTCTTTTCTTAGAGAGAAGATGATGAAGAAATGCAAGCCTTAAAAGAAAAATTGAAGTACTGGCAAAGGCTGCGCCATGATCTTGAAAGAGCACGTTTATTGATAGAACTTATACGTAAGCGTGAAAAATTAAAAAGAGAACAGGTAAATGCAGCACCTTTTAATTTGGTGAAGCTTTTCTGAAGGAAAGATAATTTAAGTATTCTCCAATTTTTTCAGTAGGACAGCTGTATTTTAATCCTTACATAGGGTCAAGTAACATATGTACATGCTGTGCACTCAAACTATTTAAAATACATAAAATTTTCATAGAATGGCTTGGGTTGAAAGGAAAGATTAAGGATTTTATAGTCCAGTCCCTCTTCAATAAACAGGAATGTCTTCAGCTAGGATCAGGTTGTTTAAAGCCCCATCCAATCCAACCTTTAATTTTTCCAGGGCACCACCTCCCTGGGCAACCTGTTGTTCCAGTGCTTCACCCTCATTGTAGAAAATTTCTTCCTTATATGTAGTATGAATCTACCCTCTTTTAGTTTAAAACTGTTACCCCTTGTCCTGTCACTACAGGCCCTACTAATCAGTTTATCCCCATGTTAATTATAAAGCTTCTTTAAGTACTAAAGGCTGCAATAAAGTCTCATTTGGACCATCTCTTCGTCAGGATGAGCAAACCCATTTCTCTCAACCTTTCTTCAGAAGAGAGCTCCAGTCTGATCTTGTTTGTGGCCCTCCTCTGGACTCACTCCAACAGCTTTGTGCCTTATGATGGGGGCTGTAGAGCTGGATGCAGCAGTCCAGCTGGGGCCAAATGAGGGCAGAGTGGAGGGGCAGAATCACCTCCCTTGACCTGCTACCCACACTTCTTTCAATCCAGCCCTGGATGCAGTTGACTTTCTGGGCTGCAAGCATACTCTGCCTGCTCACATTGAAGTTTTCATCCACCAGTACTCTCAAGTTCTTGACAGGGCTGGAGCTATTCATCCGTCAGCTGGTACTGATACCTGGGGTTGCCACAACCCAGGTGCAGGAGGACCTGGAATTCGACCTTGTTGAACCCCATGAGATTCCCATGGGGCCCACTTCTTAAGTTTGTCCATGTTTGGATGGGATCCTGTCCTTCAGGTGTGTCAACTGCACAATTCATCTTGGTGTCATCTGCAGATTTGTTGAGAGTGCACTTGATCCTTTGGTCTCATGTCATTGATGAAAATACCAACTGTACTACTGGTCCCAGTACAGACCCCTGAGGGACACTGCTCGTTACTGATCTCCATCCAGAGTCCAAGCCATTGATCACCGCTGTCTGGATGCAGCCATCCAGCCAATTCCTCACCTGTGGAGCAGTCCACCCATTGAATCCATCTCTCTTCAGTTTAGAGAGAAGGATGTTGTTGAGGACCATGTCAGAGGCCTTAGAGAAGTCCAGATAGATGACATCTTCCCTTGTCTGCTTTAAAGAGTTACTCCATCATAGAAGGGCCACTAGGTTGGTTAGACCACTAGGTTAGTTAGGCAGGACTTACCCTTTGTAAGGCTGTGCTGGCTGTCCTGAATCATCTCCTTGTGCCCCACATGGAAGCTTTGCCTTGTGAAGTTATCCATAATGCACTCCAGGAGTCTCCTACAGCTCGTTGTGCTACTTTTCCAGATGTCAGAGTGGTTGAAGTCCTCAACAGGACAGGAGCCTGCAAAGCAGTCCCTGTCTGTAGCTGGAGCAAGGCGGCTTTGTCAATAGGCTCCCCTAGATCTGAAATAAATACCAACCACGGGGTTCCTTCTCTCACCTTGGTGCCTAAGCTTTCAACCTGCTCGTGGCTTTTCTTGAGACAGCTCCTCACAGTATATTCATTTCTCAGTGTAGAAGGCAACCCCACTGCCCCTTGGTATGCTCTTGGCCCTTCTGACCAGCTTCTGACCATCCATAGTCACACTTCAGTCATGGGATTCATCCCACCAAATTTCAGTAATGGAAATTGGGATGTGGCTCTCTACCAGCCCTGTGACCTCCACCTCCTTCTGTTTCTTGCCCTTGCTGTGTGCATTGGTATAGAGAAATTATTTAAGAAGACATTCTCTTAGACTTGGAAAAATGATTGGTTTCTGAAGTACTGTAGAAGATTTGATCTATTCAGGTTTTCTCAATACATGTCCATATACTTGGTAGCACTTTTATCCTTCTGTCACAAAAAAAGCAAAAATAAAAGCTGCATCTGAAGTCCTACAGCATTCTACAGTTAACGTTGCCAGGAGGAGAGATTTGAGGAAGTGATAATGCAAAAAGATAAAAGTGTACATGAAAACTGTGAACGCAAAATGTTTGCACTTAGGAGCTTTTAATGGTCCTTATTTGTAAAAACACCATTTCATTTTTACTTGTGCAAACTGTGAACATTCATTGCAAGCTAATAGAATTTGTCCTTCTGGAGTGCTTTCTGGAATTCTATGCATCATTCACGTGTATTCACGTATCACTTGCTTTACACATGTATTTATATGTGTGCACTTAACGTATGCATGTTTGCTTATACTTATTTATATCTATATATTATATATAGGTACACACACCTTTAATCTTTCATAATTACTTTAGCCATAGCAAAACTGTTTGATTGTTGATAACTCTTAAAATGGCTTGAAAATTAAGCTACAGAGGAGTTGAAATAGTGTCAAAAATAAAAAAAATAAATTCTGAAGGATATTGAAGTATTTGAAGATGTTGATTCTGTTTTTTGAAATAATTTTCTTGGAATTTATGTAGAGCACTGTCTTTCCAATTACTCTTTGTTTTGGTCTTGTGTAGCCTGTAAATCAGATTCTCTTTTTAAACTTTAAACATAGCAGTACAACTGAAATTTAATTTGAAACATTACCTTTAAATTCTTACTATTTTCACATTGTTGGTAAATTGTGAAGCTGCTATTATGTAGCATCTTTTAAAAAAATACATTTAAAAGTGGAATAAAATTCTTACATATAAAATACAAATGTGAGTTTTGGGAAGCTGGAGTTGAAGGAACGAGGATGATGTTTTTTCTTACAAAATCATTAGCTGAAAACCTATGTCAGATAAATGCCAACTGAGGTATTGAAAGTAGTATTGAGTACATTTAAGTAAATGAGTACTACTCATTTACTTAAATGTATTTATATTTTATATCTTATTTAAAATACTATAGTATTGCTGCTAAACAACTTTAATACAGTATGTTAAGGGAAAATGCTCAGTTGGATAACTCTTACTTCTTTAGGTCAAGCTTGAGCAGGTTACTATGGAGCTTCAGCTTATTCCATTCACTGTACTTCTGCGATCGGTTCTGGATCAGCTGCAGGAAAAGGATTCTGCTCGTATATTTGCTCAGCCAGTGAACCTTAAAGAGGTATGTTTGCAGCTGTGTTTCCTGGTGTTTACATGTGGCTTGGTGGCACTTAAGTACAGGAAACAAGTCATTACATGCAGAGTTAGAAGCAGTGTTAGCTTTTAATCTTTATTCTGATAATTAACATTATGAGTTATGGTCTGCTGCTATGAAAGCCTTTTTATGCTTATATAGCAACATAATTTCTGGGAAATACTTGTATGGAAATATCCCATACTTAGAGAATGTTGAGTACATACTGATACTTTTCAGTGGGACAATTTTGGTAAGGCAAATTCAAAGGATATCAAAAATTGCAGTGCAGATACTGTGTTCTTACTTGAAGGTGAAACTAGACAGACTTAGAGTATACATGTGTGCGTTTGTGCATATACTGCATACACATCTCTTTATTGTATTTAGAATCATTAAGGTTGGAAAAGACCACCAAGATCATCAAGTCCATATTGACCTAATAGCAGTATGCTGACTAAGCTGTATGGCAAACTGCCACACTTCCATGGATGGCCACTGCACCACTTCCCTGAGGAGCCTGTTCAATTTTTAACCACCCTTTCAGTGTAGAAATCTTTCCTAATATCCAACCTGAACTGCTCCTGGCCCCACTTGAGGCCATTTTCCCTTGTCCTATCACTAGTTGCCTGAAAGTATATATACTATATAAAACTACAGAATTCCCAAGAGAAAGTAGTTTCAGCATCTCTTAGTAGAGCTTAGACTTGTTACCTGAGATGCAGAATATTGTAATATCTAAACTTCTGTTGGCATGCAAATGTTTGCACTATCTAGATGTGCAATTCTAAGCTACATCTTCATTGTCTTGTATTGAGGTGTTACAAGATACGTTTACAAAGTAAATCAGGTACTAACTAATGTTACTTTGCCTGTAATAAGACAGTTTTACCCATTTGTGTTTTAAATATTTATTCGAAGGTTCCAGACTATTTGGATCATATTAAACATCCTATGGATTTCTCTACCATGCGGAAACGGTTAGAAGCTCAAGGCTATAAAAACCTCACTGAGTTTGAAGAAGACTTCAATCTGATCATAGATAACTGTATGAAATACAATGCAAAAGACACAATATTTTATAGAGCTGCAGTGCGGTTAAGAGATCAAGGAGGTGTAGTTCTCAGGCAAGCCAGGCGAGATGCTGAAGGGATTGGTTACAACAATGAAACTGGAATGCACTTACCAGAACGGCCTAAACTTGAGTCACCCCAGCCTTTCTCTTGGGAAGATGGTAAGATATTTTTCAATTATTTTGGCAAGTTGCATTCTTCATTGCATACAGCGTGTATGTTCCATATAGATGTTTAGGATTGTTGCTGTCCAGTTTGCTAGCTAGATTCTCCACCCCCCCCCCCATTAAAAGCATTGCTTGAAAGAGTCTGGTGTTTCTATTCTACCAGATCTGTCATAAGTCATCAGTGCTACCTGGATTCTGATTTTGGCAGTGTCAGAGCCTAATTCAACAATTTACGCGGAAAAGGTTTTTAAGTTGAGTGCTTTCTTTCACGTGATCATATATGCTTGTAAAGCATGGAAAATGAATACGAGTGTTCATAAACTTCAGCACATTCCTGAGTAACCTACTTGAAAAATTGAGCACATTTGTAATACTAAGAATTAAATAGGGTTTTTTTGACATACACATGAGTTTTCTAAGGTTTGGCAGTGGAGAATAATTAACACATTTCTTTTATAACCATAATTTTGTCCTTTTCTTTAACAAGAAGCAATTAATCTGTTAAAGTGGGAAGGATTAATTATGTCTACCCTTCTGACCTTTTATTTCTTTGCTCTACTGCTTAGTTTTTTTGATCAAAATGCTGATTAAGAAAAATAGTAACTGTATAGTAGGAATTAATTTCAGTATTTCTGACTATAATCTAAATAGTTTTTTGACAGTATTTTTTATTTTGGCATGCAAATTCAGTTTTTTTCCTTTTGTTGTATTACTGTTCTGAAGATATTCTGGGAAATGCTAACACGTTTTCAATTGTACGTGTTTTGACTTCAGTGGATAGATTACTGAATCCTGCAAACAGAGCACATATGTCCTTGGAAGAACAGCTGAGAGAGCTGCTAGAAAAACTTGATCTCACCTGTGCAATGAAATCCAGTGGGTCAAGGAGCAAAAGAGCAAAGCTGTTAAAGAAAGAAATCAGCATTATTCGCAACAAACTCAGTCAGCAACACAACCAAGCTCCTCAAATAGAGTCAGGTATTGGAAGTTTCGAGGAAGAAAGTGCAGCATTAGAACAAGATGGAGAAGAAGAAGGTAAGATTGTAAACCAGGTTTAAATGAGTACTGGTCTGAGCTGCTTCAGTCAGGTGCTGTGATGTGAGTAATAGTGTGAATTAAAGAATTTGATTAACTAATATTAAATTTAAAATACTGATTTAAAAATTAAAATAATAGTTTAAAAATATGAAAATAGCTGCCTAATCACAACAAATATTTTAAGAGTAGAATGATCTTCTGAAGAAAACCTTCCTCCGTTACTTTTCATGGTAGCAAGGCTCTAAAAACTTAGGAAAGTGCAAACAATTTCAGATGAAAAGCAGTTGGAAATGCCTGAGTGGAAAATATCTTTTTACTTTTGGAAATACACTTAAATGTCAAAATATGCATTAGGGATCATGTGAGCCTAGGTCAATGGTAATGAAGACTTTGGCTGTTGTACTGTGTTTGTAGCCTTTTTTATTCACTACTCCAGACTAGGGAGGAGGGTGGGTAGGCTTTGGGGTTATTTGTTTATTTATTTATCTATTTTAAATAAAGCTAACTATTGATAAGACTTAACAAATTTCACGTCGTAGAATCAAGTCAGGCACATCTGCCTACCTCTTCCCCTTTTGCTTCTCTTCCTCCTTAAAACAGTTGTCTCAGAACTGTGTCTACTCTTGGCTAATTGCCATTGAATTCAATGAGAGCACTGTGCTGGAAGGACTAACTTAATAGTTAAATTAAATTTAATATTTGCATTTTTAGCTTTTAAATCGAGTTTCTGAGGTTTTTGTTGCTCATTTTAAAATGATGGAAAGAAAATCTGTCATTTAAATAAGAATTCTATTGACTTTGTTTCATTATTACCTCTAAGGAACTAAACTTTTTCTTTAGGAGAGTTAAGAAATGTGTTTCATTTTTGAATTAAGTGCCTTGAAATAGGAGGAGGAAAGAGCTCAAGGGAAAGTGGAAGCATGGTAATAAATAAAATAATCTCTATTTGTTGTGGCTTGATGCTGTCAAAATTTTGAAAGGTGAAGTCAATTAAATGATTGTCCTTAACTGCCATTCAAACAGTAATTTAGTGTTTAGTTCCAAACAGAACTTGCTGGAGATTTGAGCATTGGTAGAAAAAGTGTACATGAATCAGCACATTATCCAGTTCTGAGGTTTTTAAGTGTTCTCAAAATGTTTAATGGTTTGGGTTTTTTAAATTTGGGTATTTTTTTGATCTTTAAGTGATGATGGTATTAAATACAGTTTCTTAGGAATGTGGGGTTTGGCATCTAATGAATCCACAACCTTTTTTTTATTTGTAGCTTAACATTTTGATGCCACAGCCTTTCACTTCAGCAGTTTTTTGTGAAAAAAGTAGTCCAAAGTGAACAGTAGTGGTTTTCTTACATTTAGGGTAGACTTTTAAAATAAAACATGATGAAAGACATGATCCAGGTTTGATTGGTATGGTTGTTATGGTTCTGATCTAGTGGAGAGTAATAATAATTAATTCAAATTTCAGTTCTTAAAAGGTACATAGAGGAGTAAAGCAAACAAATTGTCCCAAAATAAAAAGAAAAATCCTGTGCCCAGGATCTCTACAGGAGCTGACTTTGATTCAACTCTGAATTACCCCCTTGCAATTCTGTTTCCCGTCTTTGATCATGTGAAAAATACAGTACCAGAATAACCCCATGAAATTTAGGTTTTATTTCTAAATAATTCTCAAGTGGTTTTAGGTTCTTTAATCTTTCTGCAAATATTTTCTAATTAGTTGTAAGAAAATCAGAATTTGTTAACAAAGGAAGTCACTGTGGAGATTTTAAAGCACAGGATTTTTTAATGGCTGATAGTCCAAATGTGCTTATCTGACTGTGCATTTCATTCTACAGTCTTCCTGAAATATTAGTTACCAATTCTAATACCTGCGTGCCTGCAGATGATGTAAGCACAGTCACACTGTATTTTAAAAACCGGTATTTTTAATATGGACTCTGCTATTGTTTCATTAAACCTTAAACAACAGGGTAAAGATTTTTTTTGCACTCAGAAATCATTGATTTCCAAGTGCATCTTGCTGGGCCAAAACCAAACAAAATAAACTGCACATAGAGAACTTAAACGCTTTGAGGTTTTGCACCTTCCTTCAGGTGGCATAGAAAATTTAACTAATATTAAATATTTTATGTGATAAAATAAATCACATAAAATATAAAACAAAATATTTATTTAGCATAAACAGTACAGTAGTGTTAGGCAGTTACTCTAGAATAAGTATTTCCTTTCTTGTATTTCGAAAGAGTCTTTTGAAAGCTAGAAAGATTTTAACATCTTTCTGAGTTGATAATTATGGCTTAGGACATCCTTCTATTTGTATTAGGGAATGCTGCAATAGTGGAATGTTTATTTTCTGTCCCATTACTTGTGATGAAAAACTGAAACTACTTTTGTTCACTCACTGTCATGTCACTATTGTCTTTTCTCAGCATGGATTTAGTGGAATTGAATCATACTAAAAAATATAAAAGTGTGGGGGAGAAGGGGAGAAAAATGTTACAGGGTGGTTTTTCTGATTTCTCATATCAAATCTGCATTATCAAGTGTGTTATTTTTCAACTAGTGGCTAATCAAACTGCATGATTTTGGGGATGTTGGGTTTTTCTTCTCCATTTTTATTACTTTTTCGTAGATAAAACTTCTGGTCACAACTGTAAAAAGGTTTTCCAAATCATGTCCTTGTGTGGATTTTGTAACACATTTTAGTTCACTCAAGTAGAACAGGTTACAAGTACCTTTTTTTTTATTGGTTAGCTAATAAAATTTTTCATAGGCAGGTAAGGTGAATATTGATAAGGTGAAGTAGATAAAAACATATCTTACAAAAAATTTTACTTGAATGGCAGTATAATTGCATTTAACAGATAATCATCCACCACCCCAACTTCCTAATGAAAAAATTTTAGTAGTTTTTAGTTAATGAAACTAACATAACTGCATGAGAAGAAGCAAGTACTTATCCAGGTATAAATTGTTAACACCAACTATAGATGTCTTCTTTTCTACCCCTGTTGCATTCCCAGTATAAAAGTAGGAACTACTAACTAGGACAGATTGTTGCTAGACAAGTTTTGGTTTTAAAATGTTATGCTTTGTTTCCAGACAACAATTTATTTGGTGGGCTGCACATTTATAGTGAGTTTTATAATAGACTTTATAACTACAGGTTTTCAAAAATCACACTCTATTTATAATTTTTTCAGGAGATAAATCTCCCCCTAAACTTGAACCATCAGATGCATTACCTCTTCCTTCAAACTTGGAGACTAATTCAGAACCACCAACCCTCAAACCAGTAGAACTCAATCCAGAGCAGAGTAAGCTTTACAAAAGAGTAAAATTTGATAATGAATTATATAGCACTTCCATTCAGAAAGAAATAAATGGACACACTCCAGAACACTTACTTGACAGTAATCTCAATGAGTCGACTGTTTCTGCTGTAGCTGAGTCATCAACTGATGTAAACAGACGTACATCCATTCTCTTCTGCAAATCGAAAAGTATAAGCCCCCAAAAGTCTGCAAAGAACACTGAAACCCAGCCAACTTCTCCACAGCTAGGGACCAAAACCTTTTTGTCTGTAGTCCTTCCAAGGTTGGAGACACTTCTGCACCCAAGGAAAAGATCAAGGAGTGCATGTGGAGATTCTGAGGTTGATGATGAGTCCCCTGTAAAGCGCTTGGATACAGGTAAATGTTTACAAAACTTATTTGAATGGATGCATCTGGAAAGTTAACATTCCTGTTAGTTTTTACCTACATGTGATTGTTAATCTTCAGATTTTAGCACTTGAAACAGGTTGTCCTCGCAGCTGAGTAGTTACAGTTCAGAAAATTATTATTCATTTTTCTGTCGGCCCTTGACAGTTAGACTTACTGAACCAAGTTTGGGTTCTCCAGTTTCATGATGCAGTTTTTAAATACACATATGGATGTATATGAAACCTGTAGGAAAGATAAATTGGCTGCTTTTTTGCAAATTCCCTCTTAAAACTACATGGAAGCTGGACATGTGATGCCAAAACTAGAAGGCTTGTAAGCAGGAGCATGAAAAATACCTGCGCCATGTATGATTTCATTTTGCTGAATGTTACTCCAAGCATATTTTTATATTATGAAACTGATGATTGTGTATAAGGCACTTTGTATATCCATGTATCTTATGGAAGTGTTCAAATCCCAACATATAATGACACTTCATGTGGTTTTTTTTTAGTCTGTACACTTTCAGTTGAATTGAAGGTGAGATTATGCTCTTAATGAGACTTCTCTAAAGAATATTTGAAAGAAAATGTTGTCTTGATACATTAGGGCAGAACAAACAGCTCAAGACATTAGTTATTTCTCTCAAGACATTAATTATATATTTTCTTAGCATACCATAATTCTCTTTATTTGAGAAATTCATACAAAACCTTTGAGGAAGAAAAGCAGCATCAGGAAA
The DNA here is from genome assembly GCF_012460135.2 of Molothrus ater. Classification (NCBI taxonomy): domain Eukaryota; kingdom Metazoa; phylum Chordata; class Aves; order Passeriformes; family Icteridae; genus Molothrus; species Molothrus ater. The sequence goes on along the minus strand of NC_050482.2, from coordinate 18,596,999 downwards.
TTACTTATGGATATTTCCTTACTGTCATCCATGGCCATTGCTATGACTTTAATATTACCTTTGAAATAAATAATCTCTTTCATTGTCATGTTGGGAACCCTTATGCAGGTATGAAAACAGCATGTGGGGGTTTGTCTCTTTGAATGAAAGAGATAGGAGTTTAATTTGAACATTAGGTGTGAAGATGTACTCCAAAAGCTGGGGGAGGGATAGGGGGGTTTATTTGGGGGAAAAAGGAAGTATTGTTGATTTTTAGGTTGTTTCTTTTTTGTTTGGTGGGAATTTTTTGTTCTGAATAACAGGATTTTTCGACGTGTGGGATGTTGCGCTTTTTTTTGATTGGTTGGTTGGCTGGGTTTTTTTTTTAATGATCACATGAAGGCACTAATGATTCTAATGCTGGAATCATAGTATGAGGAAATTTTATGTAAGATGCAGTGAGGGGAATTGTTTTTCATTTATATTTTTTGGGTTTTGCTCTGTTTGCCTGTTAAGAAAGCCCCAACTTCCATTCATTTTCCTAACAGCTTGGAAAGAGCATGCAGATTAGATCTGGTACTTTAGTTCTGAAGTAAGTACCAAGTGAAGGCAGTGTGATAATAGAAATTAGTCAATCTTTATTAACAATATAAAAACCTTGGTTTCCAAATATCTTAATTTGCCAGTGTATAACCTAGATAATTTCATTATGTACCTGGACATAGATTGCATTTTATCACATACAGTGAATCATTTTGTGCTAGACCACACTGGGAATTAGTTCTAATTTCTTGAAATTTTTGTGTTAAACATTGTGGATTTTTTCTTTAGGGGAAGAAAAGGTTTTTATTTTGTAGGAAAACTAACTTAATTCTTAAAGGGAAAAAAGGCAGCAATGAAACCAAAACCCACCAGATTTCTGAATACATTTAAATTCAGCCATTTTTCCTTCTCTCTGTGGACTTAGGTGTATGTAGAGCAAATATGCTTTTGATTATCTTCAAAACTAACAACCTAGTTACAGGAATAAAATCCAGAAGTTAAAAAGTTTTTCTATTGTTAATTTAAAACAAAATAATGTAGTCTTTTTTTGAAGCTAGTAAAGATATAAAGTGAATTAAATATATGTAGAACTAATACTTAGGGGGCATTTATAGTTAGATTTGTACTTGTTCAAGAAGAGTGAATTGAAACAGTTTGGCCAATTAATATTCACCTGAAAATGTTCTAGTTGTTTTTTAATAGTATCTTGTGTTTTAAGCATATATGGTTCATACAGATGTGGCAGTTTATCAGATCTTATTCCTTTGATTAGTTTGCCTGCTGGCAAGCAAACATTTTGCTTTCACATAGGAAATTTTATTCCTCATGTTATTTTCAAATTTGTGTCTCCACACAAATTTAAGTAATTTGCAGTTGGCAGCTATTTTGAGCTACAGTTCAGCAGGAAACCAGCACAAATGTCAGATACTTAACAAGATTTAAAAACAGTTGAGATTTTTTGTGTATGCAGCTGGTATTGATTCATGTAGATGTCTGTGTTATGATAAAAATGCATTAGGTGATGTATATAGCAATGCATTCTTTCTCTTTGGTTATTTTTTACAAAATTTAATCTCATACTACAGGTAAGAATGTTTTTATTCAGTAGAATCCAGCAGAGCTTTTTCTTCCAAAGCCATCCAGTCATAGGAAGAGGCATGCAACAGGCTTCTTGTGTGCATTGACACGAGTTATTAGCTTTGGGGGAAATCCCTGCAGTTGAAAATGAAGTATTGTTGCACAGTTTTCTTTGAATGGTGTGAATATTAACTATCCTTAATTTTACTGAATACAGAAAAACTCATGAAAAAGAACCGCTTATTACGCCGAGGATTGAAATTTTTAACTTGTCAGGAGCTGCACTGTCACGTATTTTTTTCTTTCTTACCTATTTATAGCCAGTATGAGGGTTTTTGACATTAGTTAAGGATGTCTTGTTTCTGTCCCTTACTCTGCAGTCTCTTCAGTGTTTCCTCCTTTCTTGTCACTCCTGTATTCTTACATGACAAAGTTCAAAGGAAGACTTTAAAGTTTATTTAGTTGAGTGAAAACACACCTACCTGATTGTTCATTATTCTTGTAGACTGCTTTTATTGTGCTCTCTTGACTTACATTTGGGGTTGATATTTTTCTAGTTATTTTCAAGAAATCCACTGACACACTCCTTTGTAAGTGCGGTGTCCCACATGCTGTTGGTTTTCATACATAAGATTACTGAAATGCCAGCTCTTTTTCAGAAGTAGGAGACTATTGAACAACACGAGTTAGCCTTCAAAGGGAGCTGAAAGCAGTTCATTTCCATACTGTGATCTTTCATATGTGAATCTTTAAAATATATGAAGCAGGAGTGTAGTGTAATCTTAAATTTAAATTTTCTAGTGTTCTACATTATCACAGAGTACATCTGTCTTTGTAGTTGCTGTGTAGAAACTGACAGCTGCATAGTGGAGATGTGTTTAAAAATTTCCTATACATATTTGATGTATTTTGGGTTTGCTTCACACAGTATCTAGCAACAATTTCCAAAAGAAGATTGTTGGTTTACCGAGGAAATTTTGGTGACATCAGAGATTGATGTATGATTCTTGAAGGTTGGGCATGTCAAGTCTTAACTGTGACAAGTTTAATGACCTTTTCCAAATACCCATTGTATACTTACCTTGCTCTTTTGTTACAAAGATGAACCCTTTTTGTCAGGGAAATATTTTGTGCAGTTATTATATCAGAGAAAATGAAATTGATTAATGGATAGAAGGTAGATTTTACTGACCATTAAAAATCTGCCTGTATCAGTTGTGTATTAGTAAGATAGCAGATGGAACAAATTATTGTTTCAAGAAACCCTTTTTAACATTGTAAAATGCTATCTTATGATCAGATTAAATTTGCCTGTGTACTTGGTGTTATTAGTCATCTCTAAGATTTTGTAAATGTAGGTTTTAAAATTCCTAGTTGCTGTTACAGTACTCTCTATTTTAATGAGAAACTAAGTATTTAAAATACACTATCCTAAAACAACCACTGTAACTTACCATAGAATCAGGATTTCAGATAGTGATTATTATAGTATGTTGCATTTCTATTATTTATTGTCCAAATGCAGTAGTAGGAAGTTTCAGGGAAGTATATAATTTACTTCATATTTTCGCTTCCAGCTACACAGATTTTCTGAAGGTACTGAAACCCATGTAAACAAGTATTTAGAATATGGATCACTGAAGTAGAATATTCACACAGTAAAAAGCATAGAGTGGGGGAATTTATTATTTCTTAATACATACTTCACATACAGTTATCAGTATACAACAAAGATTCCTTATTAAATCTCTTAGTAAATGTTGGGCTGACTTTGTTTCTGCTCGAGTATTAAAAAATGATGGCAAGTAACCTGTATACGAATTCCATTTGCATTTGATAGAATTTAATATTGTAGTGAGGACTGCTGTTACTTAATTTGATATGATAAGGGTAGACATTGTGTCTGGAGTGAAATGGAGCACAGTTCATTTTTTTGATTCTTGAGTACTTGATTTCTAATGAATATTTGCCTCTCTGGAACACAGGCCCATTTGCTAAAAGTCAGGCTTCATATGCACAGCATTCGTTACCATTCACTGAATGGAGGAAGTGAAAGTAAAACATGCATATCAAAAAAAGTTATGTCTTCGAAGTAAATAAAAAACTAAAATAAAGGTTCCTCAGTGGAAAAAAAGCCCCAAATTGGTATGATTTCTCTTGTGGTTAGCATAGACAGGAATGACAGTACATGTGTGTGTGTGTGTGTGTGTATATATATATATATATATACACACATACATATATATATTAAAAATTGATATTCATGAATAAAGTGCAACAATTTGACTAAATCTACCACAGTCTTGGTTTATTGTATTGAAATGCATAGTGATTGTTTCATGTGAAGTCTGATTTGAATTTAATTATTTGAGCACTTAGTGGTGTTCAAGAACTTCAGCTGCCTGACTCCAGGAGGTTTGGAAACATAAAACATTTTAAGGTGTATTTGCAAGCAAACAAAGTATTAGAGATTGTGAGGAGGTTATAAAGGCCTAAAAGGAATTATTCTCTGGTTTGTTAAATTTGTCAGTGTAGAGACATGGGGAGTACAGGAGTATGACTGTTCAGTTGTCAAAATATGTTTGGTTAATTGGTCTTCTAGTAGGTTGATAGGCCACTAGGAAATGTAGGACCATTTGATAAGAAAATAAAGCAAATTAAGGAAAGAAATTAGGAGGAGGAAAAGAAAAAATAACCCCATTGCATTTCTTAATTTCTTTTTGGCCCACACAAACTTAAGCCAGGAGCTCTGCCAGGCCTATGAAAATTTCTGCCAATTTAATTTCTGGGAACATTTTGAGAGATAGGGGAGCGGTTTTGTAATACACATAGAATAAAATAAGTGCATAAGGCAGAAAGAGGGGGTAGGAAGCTATTTTATGCCAATCAACACTCACAATGTCTTTTAAGAACATAAACATTCCTTCTGGTTTTATTGCATATAAATAATCATAGTATTAACTTCCTGATGATAAAAAATCTTTTCCTATTTCTTGATTTATGTTATTAAAATAGGGGGAATTTTGAGCAATATAGTTGAGAGTGGTGGGGGTTGATGAACACCTGGATAAATGGCAATGTGGTGCTTTTTTCAAGGCTTGTGAGATGTGTGCATACATAAGGTACATTATACACTAGTATTCTGGAAATTTTTTTGGGGCCTTAAAAATGTTAATATCTTTGAAAGTGATGTCTTTTGGGTTATTTTTAAGATATTATTAGCACTCAACGTACAATTGCTGTGTTTTCCAAGATGATTATAACCAAATCTTCTGTAATAATAAACAAATATTTCTGGAAGCCCTTCTGTTTTTCTTGATGCTGTAGGAATTGCGGAGCCTTTTACGGTATTCTAGTGCTGCTTTTTTTATTTTTCTCTTTTTTTTTAATACTTAGCTCATTTCTTGGCCCAGGTTTGGCTTTGTAAAAAATTAAATGTCATAGTCCCCTATGTGCTTCATTTGTGACATTTAAGACTATTTTTTTCTGTGTGGTGCAGATGGTAAACAGAACTGTGGGATTTATTGAAAATAGCCAAAAGTTAGTGAATTTGGAGATCCACACTATATCTTTTGTAAGTTATGTTCTTAATTTATTTAAGAAGATACTTGCCGTGGTGCTGTGACTGATGACCTACCTTCAGATTTACAGGCTTAGATATGGTGAAGTCCCCTCTTCCCAGACATACAGTGTATCAACGTGGATCAAGTGAGCTGAGCTGTTTGGAACATCATAGAATAGTTTGGGTTGGAAGGGGCCTTTAAAGGTTATCCAGTCCAACCCTCACATACTCACCCACAGGTCTGATTTAAGAGGTGGACAATAGAAAAGGTTAATCCAGTGGCTCCAACAGCAGCATCAGGCACTGAACCTGGCAGGTAGAAGTACCAGTCACTTGTGGCCCATTCTGCTGTGAGTGGAGAGAGTGGGACAGTTTACACTGTGTGATTGACTGCAGATTAATGCCTCTCAAAGGAGGTTTGTGTGTGGATTTGTGGTTTGTGGTGTTTTTTTTTCCTTTCCCCCTTTTTCCATTCAGTTAGAAGAGATTAGATTATGCATTTGCATGCACAGAGGAACTTCCTTCATAAAGAGTAATTATGGTAGCACGTAGTTGTCCACTGTATCATACACACAGCCCAGTATTTGGGGATAGTTTAAATTGAATAGCTCTCTGCTATGTTTCTCATTGTAATACCCAGATCTAATTTCTTTGCTGTGCACAGGGGAAGTATACACATTAAGAAGATATCCCCTATAAAGAAACATGTAATACTCAAGAATGGGTAAAATTGGAGCAAAGTTGCTTTGTTCTGTTGCTGCCAAAACAGCGGTCATTGGTCATGCTGTCAGGTTGCGTTTGACAGGCCATGCTATCCTAATGTGGTAATGTTCCCACTTTGATTTCATTTTCTCTTCTCTTTCTTTTTATTCTATTTTCTTCCTTGACTTTTCCTTTTTCCCTTCCCTCCAAAGCTTTAATAATGCTCAGAAATTACTTCCTAGCAGCATGGCATTGGAAAAAAGTGAAGACAAAAGCAGATGCTGAGAAGTAACCTTCAGTTGATAACCATGGCTAACTCTTGAGTTCTTGAAAAAAATTCTGTGTTGAAGATTAAAGTACTTCATGTCTGAGGGGAAAAAAGCAACTATAGATTCATCTGATTAGATACAAGGATACGAACATGCGAGTCAGCCTTATTTTAACTCTTTTGTTCAGTTTTGCCTAAAAATAGCAAAGCTGGGCTGGTATTTTAATAGCTCTTGATTTTCTTCACTTGAGGATGCTTCATGCACTGTCAGGTTGACTGCATGAGCAGTGAAACATCTCATTTGGTCTTTCCAGATCCTGTCAATGAAGCCAGGAAGAAAATGTTAGGATAGCAAACACTGTTGATTTTTGCTAGGCTGGAATAATTTTTTAGTAAGATGTTTCAGTCTCTTAAGGACTCGGGTCATGCACTTCCTCAAGTACTCTGCAAGCTGTCATAGAAGGAGGCTGTAAAGCACTGGATCTTTTGTACTGAATCACAGGAAGTTTTAATCTCCCTGCTTGAAGTACCTCTCAAGGTAAAAAAGGCCTGAAAAATTAGGACTGGGAATGCAGCTGAGTAATTTACTGAAGTAATTAAAAGATTTACATTTTACTGTGGTGTCCTGTATGTCATCTCAGGAGTGGCAGATCTCTGCCTTGATCTTTCTTTCAAGTAGCAACTTCAGTTTCATTTTCTGTTCCCTATCCTCTCAAGAGGAACAAATTATGCACCAGTTTTCCTAAACAGCTGTAAAAGGCAAGTAAATGCTAAATTATTTAGTTTTAATAGAGTCAGATTGCTTGACCTCCTTACATAGGAGAGCTCTGGAGTTTTCTGTCTATCTGTTCCCTTTTCATTGGTTAGCATACCTAAAAGCTGTGTTCTCACCATTACAGGGAAACCCTTACTTTCAATGAAGAAAAATCTGTGTTGATAAAAGCTCTGTGTAAAATCCTGTAGCTAGTAATTTCCAAAAGTTAGTTCCATTCACGAACATCTCGGTTTAGGAAATGGAGCAGCCTTTCTTTGTAGGTGTCAGGTCCTGCTGGGCTGCTCTGAAGGATTCCTAGGCACTAGGATTTTCATGGAATGTATTGATAAATAATTATCATGCTTTTTCATTATGTAAGTTGTGAATTAAAATAATATATATCAAGAATATATTTAAGAAATCTCTAAAGATTTTTTCATTTCTATCAGGATTTTGTAGGTGAGAAGGTAAAAATCTTCAAATGGAAAATGTTTAAAGAATTTTTTTCTTTCTTAAGGTTCGTAACTGTTTGGGCATAAATTAGTAAAAAATGTTTGGAAAAAAGATTCTGATCTTGAGTCCTCTTAAGTAATTTTTGCCAAGGTAATTAGAATTAATGGTCCTAAATATTACTGGCTTTCTGTAGTAATTTCTGGGATCCTGGATGATATGCTATTGTTCTGTATGTGATTCAGGCACTTAAAGCTTGTATTTCGCAGTCATCTGTTTTACATGTCATAAATTGTATAAACCAAAGCTGATTCAGGAATTCAGTTTGTAAAGTTAGTTTTGAATTTTTTAGATTTTGAGTGTGCACTTTTTAATGGCATTTTCTACTCTACTGCTTCATCAGTCTATCAGTCTACCACTGGAACAGCTGATACTGTCTTAGAAGTTGTAATTTTTTTTTTTTTTTTGAGAAATGTTTCTTCTTGTATGCTCTCTTTTCGTTTCAGAGTTTTCTGGAGTGTGTTCAAACTCCTCCACTAAGGTTGCCTCCCACTCACATGCTTTGAAATGCCCTGAGCACTCATTCTGCAGTACAGAGATCCTGTTGTAATGCAAAGCAATGTATGATCCTTATCTTACAGAAGCTGTAGTTAATAAATTCTGATTGGTTTTTCTTTCTGTTGTGTAAATCAGATTTTGCTGTGTATTAGAGTCTCATCTGATTTGCCAGAGACAGTTCTTATTCTCAGATTTGAAGAAAATTAGTAGTTACAAGAGGAATTCTTTGGCATTCTTTTGGAACCCATCAAACAGGCAATTTATTGAGCCACCAAACTGTATTTGTTCTGTGTCACTTAAATCTTTAAAGGTTAAGATTTTCTGGTTAGGATCTTGAAAGGTACTGCTGTTTAGTGTGTAGGTGCCACATCATGAGCTCATACTGAGCTGTCTTTGCTGTCTTTAGCCATGACCAAGTTTTAAAAGCTTTATTTCCAAGGGGACTCTTCACACCAGGCTTTGTAGTCTTTGAGTAACTGGCTTCCATTTTGTCTGCATACTGAAGACTGTTTTAAGTACTGGAAGCTTTGCTGTGCTCTGATATTCATCTCTGTACTCTGAAAAGAAGAACTGTGTTTAATATTCCTGTTGCACTTTAGAATTTACTGTTTGAAGTAACATTTAGAGGGTTTCTCTTAGGGTCTTATGCTCTTACTTGTGAAAAAAAAACTTAGTGGATGCCTTCCTGTTTCTGCAGTCTGCCCATTTCCAAGGTTTGCATTTTTAAGAATACAGTAACTTTTGATGATTTATTACCTTCAAGTATTCCCTTATCCTGTGTGTGCTTATCTGTATATATAAATCCCCCTAAATCAGTGGCATCCCCTTTCTTACTCTTACTGGAGGTATTTTTAGCTACATTTCTAAACTGTGTTCTTGATGCATATCATGCACATGGAGGTTGTATTCTGTGTTTTCAATGACTTTCAGTGTTTTCTTTTTCAAGACAGAGTCCTGAATCAAAGTGAAACTTACTTAGATAGTCCCTTTAGAAACCTTAGGTTTTAGTGATAGAATACATAGGACACTTGTGTCATTCTCACTGTCTCTGGACACTGCTGTAAGGATGGCTTATTTAATTGAAAGCTCTGTTTCCTTTCAGAGAGACTTAATGACTTTTTCACTGTCTTCCAGGTTCTCATATTAACTAATATCATGCTGGGTATTTATCTCTTTGGATCCTAATTATTTTCTATTATCCTCAACATGGAATGGAATTCAATTAAATGATCATTTTGGAACGCAGAAAGACAATTACATTTGAAGTAATTAATTTGGATCATGTTGGAGACACCAGCCATCCTTAAAACAAAAAACAAATAGAAATGAACACTCTTGGAGGAAGTCTTTGACACATATGAAACTATGCTCTTCATTCAATACATTGCCCCATTTCCGTAAGTTACAAAGTTGTACGTGTTGTAGTATATGTGACACACACTGGTCGCAGAGTTTTACCAGTCCCAACATTCTTATTCCCACAACATGTTCTGTGAGAGCAGATTAGCTAAGAATGCTACATATCCATCCTCTTCCCTTCCCCAGAAAAACCAGTCTCATCTTCCTTGGAGAAGTGAAACCTACCAGAAAAAAATGGTTATGTTTTTTTTAAATAAAATACACCTTTTCCTCTACTGTATATATATTTTAATGAAGAGTAATCAGTTCAGGGTAAGTGCTCAAGTCACGACTGAAAATGAGACTAAATAGTGTTGTAGAAGTGCTGGTGCACTGTGTGCAGTCATTGTTTGAATACTCCCAGGTTTTTTAGTGGTTGAATTTCAGCCCTTCAGGTCTAGTTGTGGGGGAGCACTTCATCTTACATTTTGATGCGCTTGGTTTTGCATCAAGCTATGCATAGTACAGAATTAATTGCTTTAGAATAACTTTTTGCAAGTTCTGCTTCTTTCTTTTTGTTTCAGCAGAACTGTAAGGTGTATTACAGTCTGAAATGTACAATTCTGTATTCTGGGGCAGCATTTTGTACATTCGTGGACATGCTGTGCTGCTCTTTGGACTATACTGAGCTTTGTTCCTCTATCATGTTTTCCAAACTTCTGCTCTCTTTTGGAAATTACCTTTTCCTGATTCCATTTATTTAATATGGGCAAAAGGATTCCAACTTGCTTGATGTAGGTAGTCAGTGAAAGTTTTAAATGCAGCCTAAGAACAAACTGGCACTGTTGAGAAGAAGTTAAAACTTTGCCTGATAATACAGTTTTCAGTGCAGTGAGAGACCTGTGGAAAAGTATCAGGCTGATCATCTTTGCCTTACTTTTTTTCTTCTTAGTTAGCATTTCTTTATTTTCAAAATGGTTGTGTTATGCTGTGATTTGCAAGGCAGTAAATTTTCCATGTAAATAGAAGTTGAGCTGAAGATTAGAAATGGAAGTAACCCTGCATTTAAGAGTGATAGCAGACTTCATTGTTTGAGAATTCCCTTTTTAATTGAAAAAGGTTAAGTTCTGCCTCTTGAGAGTGGACTGCTTTATTGAAGAAACTTAAGAACAGAGTGGAAAAGTAAAGGAAATGAACCACTAATTAAAGGCTTTTAGTTTGATCTTTAGGACTTTAGGGAGGAAGAGGAGGGTTGTCATTTAGTGGTATTGATGAGGAGGCAATATGTGTAAGAAGTTTAGTACCTGACGTAAAATTTCACTCCATGACTGTAGAGAAAGCTCATTTGAGTTAACAAAATTGTGAGCTTGTGGAAAAGTTGTAAGCAGGATGAGTTAGGTCTCATGGATTTTCTTTATTTGGCCTTCTTAGTTATATCTACTGATTCTATAAAATGTAAGTTCCTTAAAGCAAATGGAGATCTTTAATTTCACTTACTCTAGCAGCTACAGGACATTGGGTGTTTCATGATTCATGAGAAAATAGTTTTGTAATGATATAACAGAAACCAAATCGTGTAGTATATCTGATCTTTTTTTGCACATCAGTGCTACGACCAAAAAGCACTTAAGTTTTATTGCCTCAGTTTTTTCTGGCAAGTTACAAGGTCAATTGTGAACCATTTCATCTATGACTAGATATGAGTGTGTTTTGTTTAAAATAAGGCTTGAACTTTTCCTTTCTTAAAATAATGCCTATTCCTTATACCTTCTGAAACGTGAACTGTATAAACTGGAGTCTCATAGATTGTGTAAGCTCCTGTCATTTGGGGCTTGGTGCTCAGGAAAATTACTCCTGCTGATAGATTGCATGTTCTTTGTTTTTCATACTTCCACAAGCAAGAAAGAAACATGTCTGGGAAGCTCTAAATTCTTTTGCACTTTAGTATTCCTTTTTTTGTCAAAAATGTGTAAGTGGGGTTTTTTCCCCACTTACCGTAGTTTAACCCCAGCTGACAATCAAGTACCAACCAGCCACTCTCTCACTTTCCTCTCCTTGGTCCTCACAGTGGGATGAGAATCAGAAAAAGGTAAAACCTCTGGGTTGAGATAAGAACAGTTTAACAATTGAAAAAGAATAAAATGAAATAATAATAATAATAATAATAATAATAATAATAATAATAATAATAAAAAGGAATAAAACCCAAGAGAAACAAGTGATGGGCAATACTGTTGCATAGCACCCACTAACCAATGCCCAGCTCTGTCCCCCAGCAGTGGTCAGCCCCTCCCAGCCAACTCCCATCATGTTATCTATGGGGCATGGCACTCCATAGTATGGAATATCCTTTTGGCCAGTTTGGGTCAGCTGTTCTGGCCATGGTCCCTCCTAGCTTCTTGTGCCTCTGCTCACTGGCAGAGCATAAGACACTGAAAAGTCCTTAACTTACTGTCAGCACTGCTCATCAACTCAAACATCAGTGTGTTATCAACACTCAAATCAAAATACATCACTGTACCAGCTGCTCAGAACAAAATTTGCTCTATCCCAGCAGAAACCAGGACACCACTGTTAGTAACTATTCTACAGACTGATAAAACATTTTTTACTCTAATCTGAAGTGAATTAAGTGAGTCATTAAACTCACAGCTTATATTTAAACTAGAATAGGGCTGGACTGCCACCTCAGAGAGCTGTCTCCATTGCTATAGTTGCATGTTTCTGCTGTATCCCTTGTTTCTTAACTTCAACAGTCAGGCGATCACATGGTTGCTTTGTCCACTGTGTTGCTGAAAACTGGCTCCTTATTTCTTGGTACTGACTTGTTGACAAAGAGAAGCCACCATTGCCAGGGACTGAGAGTGCCAAAATGTCCATTTTGGTGACAGCGCAGTCATAAACTAACTGATTGAAATAATAAAAATATTATTTTGCCCCTTTTGTCCTGGGTGTGCATGTACAAAACCAATGTATGCAGAGATAAGCATCCAAGTCACATTTGGCTTTATATGGTTAAATGTTTTGCACATTCTCTTAACACAGGTACTTCTTTCCATTTTCACAGTCCACTGGAAATGTGAACTGTGCCCTTGTTCTGGCAGCAATCATTACTTGATCTGTCTTTCTGTTTAAAATTCAGTCTGTGATGTGACTTGTTTCTGCTGATAGCTGTTTCACAATAGCTAGATGCCTGAGCGATAACTTGAGTAATGTGTCTCCGGCTTGTGGCAGGATGAAAACAAAACAGTTTATACACCTCACTTGAAAGATAAATCTGACAGGATATTGAAGAATTACAAGTACTTTTTGCAAAGACGTAGGAGATGTCCTTTGCAGAATGGTTTTTTTTAGCTTTTCATTTCAAATGCCATGTGAAATGTACTGTGATAACTTCAATTCCCCTATACACTTTTTCGTAAAGCATGCTCTGTTTCAGCACAGTCTAAGACCAAACTCCTCCTTAATCTGCAGATATTTTTATCAACTTGCTGAGAATGAGAACAAGATTAATTAATAGCACTGATTAATAGTTTGGTGCTTGTCACTCAGGACAATGCTACCTTTATCATTTTTCTTCTGTAGGAAATCAAAGGCACATATAGGAGTTACAAAACAAACACTCTAAAATGAATATTTACAGTGTAAATTAAATGACAATGAAAGGGAATACTTATATGTAAATCTTTCAGAACCTTGAGTAAATATACTCCTCTTTCTCTTAAAAATCTGAAGTTGTGTTGATAATCCAAATGGAAGGTCTCCTGGGGTGGAGGGTAAAAACCTTGTAAGTCACTGTATGGAAATGCTTGAAAAATTACTGGATTGTAAAAAGTAACTTGCTAAGTCAAGTTCCTTAGTTATTAGCCTCCTTTGTCTTTGTAGCAAACAGACTGGAAGAATTGATAAAGAAAGTTCTGCCATAATTGTTTTACAGTAAAAGGCTCTGTGGAGGGGCATGTGAAGGGGCATGTTACATAACCTAGTTTGACTGTGTCTGCATGTACAATGATCATGATGGCCTTTAAGTCTTTGGTAGTGGTAAGGATGGCTGGGATGGGTAGGTCTTTCTTGTGTTGGGAGTGGCATGCCCAGAATTGAATTTGTTTTAAAATGTTGTTCTCTTTGTAGCCGACAGTTTGCAGTGGATGACTGCAGGCTGGTACCATTGCCTTTAGCTGAGTGCATTTCTGATCGTATTCTAGAGTCTCTGTGGGATTCTTTCCTTGTAGACCTAATGTCCACACCTCCACATACACTCCCACACACCCTGGAAAGTCTTCAGAATGCTATCTTAAAACTTTTCATTTGCCTCTTTAATCAAGTATAGAAATGGCTTAATAAGGACAATACTGTTTGTATAGCAAACCCAGAGCAGGATTGGCAACAGCCCATCAAATAAGTGGATTGTAATATAAAAGCCTTTTTAATGTTTTCATTACAATTATGAAATTAAAATGTAATATCCGTTGATGTAAGTAAACTTTTATTAGGGGAAGGCTAATTGAAAGCAGTACCATGTATATTATTGATTATTGGTGACAGAAGACAGTCATCATAGTGTCAGTCTGAATTTACTAAAATGGAAACCCTATCAGGAAGAATTAGATAGTGTCATGGAGAAATCCATATCAGTCTTTACTTCCAGTGTTTGAAAAGGATTTTAATGATCATAAAATTTCAATGCATTTCATTGCATTGAAAAATAGCCTTTTGTTGACTTGGTAATCTGCCTGATTTGTAACATTTTATTTTCTTGGGGTTTTTTTTCTACTTAGCTTTTGCAGCGTGATTGTTTTAATAGTTGGAAACATTACTGCAAAGACTGATTTGATACTCCTGTTAGTATTTCCCATGTTACAATCTCTGCTTGCCTTTTTTTTTTTTTTTTTTTGTAACCTAAAGGTTCATCCTGTTTTTAAAATCTGGACAACAGGAACTTCCTATTTATAATGCTTCCTTGAAGTTACATATTTTGTTAATATTGACATTCTTTTTCATCACACCAAAATACTTGAAGAACAAAACAATAATTGTGTACATTGTGTAAATACAAAAGGTTGTTAATGAAAATGGTGTGGTTTCCAGTTTGATGCAGTTTATTTTTTGTGTTATACTGCAGGTCTATCAAATGGTTTTGGAGACGAAAGTAAAGAGAGAGCATTAGATGATACTCCAGGAAGAAAAGTTGAACCTCGTCGCCGCTGTGCATCAGAATCTAGTATTTCATCTAGTAACAGTCTCTTGTGTAACTCAAGGTAAAACTGTAAATATGAAATACAGATTTAAGACTAAATATATCAGTTTTCTATAGTGCTTGTGACCCACGTTGGAAGATTGCATAAATTTTGGAAAAAAGAGTGTATTTCAGTTTTCTCGGTTATGTCAGATCCGAGTTACCTTTCAGGATTGCTGCGATTCTTCTGTTGAATTCAGGATTTTGCATATCCAGGCAGTTACATTTTTAAACTGACTGTGCTTCTCTTGCTCTGTAAAGATACAGATATGTTTTTACATACAGTATCTTGTCTTAATTATCTTCCTAATCTGGAACACTAAAAATGTGTGTGTTTATTTTTGTGAAGGCAATAGAGAAGCAACTTACAAAGCAGAGTCTTGTACACAAAAAAGGTAGTTTGATAGCTTTGGAACTGTAGGTTGTCAGCCTGTGGGTTGCTGGGTAGGTACTACAGTGTTGATAGTAACTCTGTACCAGCTATTGACTCTCTCCATGGAGTCTGCTGTTAAAGGCAGGACTGTCAGAATGGACACTTCTGCCACCATTGATGTCTCCATCACCAATGGTGTATCTTCTGAAAGAACAGTGATTTCTGGGTAAAGGTAGCTGTCTCCAGTCCTGGGCTATGAGGATGGGACATACAGGACAGTATAGGGTAAATCTTTTAGACAGAAAAAGAGGACTTTTTTCATGTGTTCCGGTTAAGGGAATAGTGTTAATGCAGTCATGTCAAACAGGCTTTCAGAAACAAAGATAATATTCTATTGCATCTATTTTAAATGTGATATTCTAGATCAAATTGTCAGTATAATTGTTGTTCACATTCTGTGATTTCTTGAAGAAAACTCAAGTGTGTAGAAAGCAAATTTCCCATTTTGAGAAGAGACATTTCACAATTAGAGGACTGAAATTTTTAATGAAAAATTAAAGAGAGAATAGTTGTGTTTTCTGTGTAGTAGAACTGTTGGAGCAGTGGATCTGTCTTTAGCTGATCACCAGGCAATTCTGTGTATGAAAATAATGAGAGCTTTGGCTTTTATGTTGTTTGTATTTGTTACTCAAAATATTTTTAGAGCTTGCTCCACTGATTTTACCCTGTACTGATGAAATGTAAATTCTCGTTCAAAATTTTGATTTATAGTGAGCAATGTTAATTATCAAGTAGTGATTTTAATATTAATACTTTTGTAGTTTTAGTCTCCCAAAGTGTGGTAAAGGTAAACCTGCCCTGATACGGAGACACACACTGGAAGATCGAAGTGAACTGATATCATGCATTGAAAATGGAAACTATGCCAAAGCAGCAAGAATTGCAGCTGGTAACTATAAATTCTTAATTCTTAATTCTTAATAGTAGTGTATAATTTTTTCCATTTATTTGACAGATTTTAACATTCTTATTTTTACTGCTTAAATACATTAAGCCATCTGAAAGTGTTGTTGATATCCTTCCAGAAACTACTGAATTCTGCTTTTGATTCTTGAAAGACTTTTTAAAGAATAGCATCTGACTCTGATTTTGATTAATTTTCTCTCCTTGCTTGAGGAAATAAAGAGGTTTTGAAATAAAAAGATGAGTTTTCTTTTGCAGATCTTTAAAGGAAAATTAGTAATCCTGTGTACTAGATTAGTAACCTCTTACTACCACGTGGAATGAACTCTGACTAGGAAGAAATCTGAGACTCTTACTTTTATGTACACCTGAGAAGTCTCTGAGTCTGGCTGCATGCATCCTGTCAGCTTATGTATGATTTTCTATTCAGCCTTAAAATACCATTTTCTTTACAGCTGAGAATAGTGTAGATTTCTTTCTTGTTAGCTGTCCTGAAGAAGAGGACTTGAACTGTTTTTATGTACCAGATACAGTTTTACATAGATATTTTTTGAAACAGTCTGTAAATAAAGGATTAATTAATTGAAACCCTCATGGCTTTTTCTAACTGACATGTGAATACAAACTGGTACCAACAGAGCAGAGAAACAGAACTTACTGTGAAGAATGACTGAACTAATTTTTTTTAATGTGATCACTTTAAATACTTTTTTCTTGCTATTTCTACTTTGAAAAGATCTTAAACCACTTTTATGGTTTAAGATCAACAACAAACCCTGGTATGTTTTTGTAATGTCAAGATAGAACATGTATCTGCATGCCACCTTTCATTATAAATAAGCAATGCCCATTTGAAATGCACTTTCTCTCAGCAGTAAGTATTGCCTGACTGCTGAAAGAAAGTGCAGCTGCAGCCCCTGAACTGTATCTTGGTACCAGGTTTCCCCATACAGGAAGTGCTGCCTGACCTTTACAGCATATGAACTTGGATCACTTTTCTCCCTTTGATCACCACCCCCAGTTCCATCTTGAGGTTGTAACTCACTCTTCTGATCAGTCTCTGGACTGTATCTAGGGCACCAGTTGTGGTTTTGGTTGACTGAAAGGCTTATGCCTGTCTCAGGCTTCAATCCATTGCTGAGCAGCAGAGAAGAAAATTGAGGATTGTGGAAGTGCACAGTAACTTAAACCCAGTTGTTCATTACCCTGCTTTTTGAGAAGAAATAAAACACTGGTGCTGCTGCCTGGAAACCTCTTGACATTTTTTAACTTGACTGCAGGAAAGGGCAGGGCAGAGAGACCAAGAAAACTTGTTAAAAATAAATGGAAATCAAAATGCAGGTTAGAATTTAGGTATAAGAATAGAAAGGTGTACCAGTTTTGCTAAGTTATGAGGTGCTAATCTCAGTGTGGGTATCCACGTATCCAACACTTGGAAATACATACCATGCAAATTGCATCTTGAAAATCATCACCTCTGTGACAGGATTGTCATCATAGTGAAAGAAACTGTTATTTGGAGTACCATAATTTTATGTTTGTTTGGAGCTTTTTCAAAGGGAAAGAATTACTGGAATTTGGCAAACACTTCCTAAGAACTAAGATGTTTTAAATATGCTATTTCTAGAAGTGTCTCAACTCTTGTTCTTTATCTGTAGGCTTGGAAAAAAGTATTAGTATCATGTAAAGAGTTCTTATGAATACTACCCTGTTTTTATTGGTATGTGTGTGAAAGTTGGTATTAGTATTTGGATTCTAAGGAACATGAGCTATTGATTAGGAAACCAAGAACTGCAGATTTGTCTGAGGTTTCATTCTGGAACATTTTAATTTTATATTTCTTTGTTCTTAGAAGTTGGGCATAGCAGTATGTGGATTTCAACTGATGCTGCAACATCTGTTCTTGAGCCTCTAAAAGTAGTATGGGCCAAATGCAGTGGATATCCCTCTTACCCAGCTCTGGTAAGTGCCTAGCTTCCTAGAAGTACAGTAGTGACTGTCTCTGGTCTGAAAACACCATGCACAAACTTACTTAATTGGTAAATTCCCATTCAGGTTGAAGAAAGGTGGTTTATTCTGCCCTCTTTACTATGCACTGAGTTTGTAAAGTTCCTGCAGTACCAGATTTTAAGTCAATAATTTCTGCTACCCTGCCAGCCTTTTGAGATGTGCAGTACTCCTGTGTCATGCAGCCTCCTGCAGCCACTCGCTCACTCCCTGTGGGTGGGAGGAGAGTTGGAAGAGTGCAAGTGAGAAAACTCTTGGGTTGAGATAAAGACAGTTTAATAGGGAAAGCAAAAGCCATGCACACAAGCAAAGCAAATTCATTCACCTTTCCCATGGGCAGTAGGTGTTCAGTCATCCCCAGGAACACAGAGCTCCTTTACATGTGGCTTGGGAATACAAACACCATCACACTGAATGTCCCTTCCTTCCTCCTTCTTCCCCCAGCTATATATACTGAGCATGATGTCATATGGGATGGACTATCCCTAAGGTCAGTTGGGGTCAGCTGCCCCAGCTGTGTCCCCTCCCAACTCCTTGTGCACCCCCAGCCTCCTCACCGGTGGGGCAGTGTGAGAAGGGGAAGAGGCCTTGACTCTGCGTAAGCACAGCTCAGCATTAACAAAAACATCTTTATGTTGTCAATGCAGTTTTCAACCCAAATCCAAAACATAGCCCCATACCACCTACTGTGACGAAAATTGTCTCTATCCCTGCTAAAACCAGCATACTTGTCTCAGTAGTCTTTGTTTCTACATTATATATTATTTCTGCTGCAAAATCAGTATAAATATACTCTTGATGCTGCAGCTCATTAAAGAAACAACTCAATAGCTGGAATAAACTGACTGATTGCAGCCAATTGTG
Organism: Molothrus ater; assembly: GCF_012460135.2. NCBI lineage: Eukaryota > Metazoa > Chordata > Aves > Passeriformes > Icteridae > Molothrus > Molothrus ater. Next base: position 18,578,325 of record NC_050482.2, on the reverse strand, counting down.
ATTGATGTACTGGAAACTTAAAGCTGTTTTTAAGCAGAGGAGATGCATATATGCATGTATTAATAAAGGAGAAACAGACACAGTGCTGTTTACATCAAAGCTTGCAGAGAAAATATTAATGAGGTGTTTGGGTGTAGGCCTTGGAGTTATATGATCAGTTCATACACTGGCTTGATTTATATATGAGTCTGACAATCACAACTTTTAGTATGTGTGTTCTAAAGACAATGTGAAATGTAATCATAGAGAGTCAGGTTAAAACCTCTGGAGGTGGCATTCAGAGCACTTGAGTTTAAGTACCTGCAGTGGGTGACTCAAAGACACTTGGGTCAGAAGCTGAAAATTTGATGATTGTCTCTTGAAAGATGTTAGTGCTAGATTTAAACTGATGAATACCAAAGGGTTCCTTTTCTGCCTTCTACTTTATGTCAGCATTGGTGTGTCTGAGAGTGGGATAAGTTAATTGAGGAGTTAAGCCTCTGTCAAGAGAGGAAAATTCTTCTGATTTCTGTGAGCTCCCCACAGTATTAGCTTTCTATTCATTTATTTCCCAAAGTTAGTTTACTGTGGATTAAGATTGGTGCCAGTGTGGATGGTGGAAAAACAACAGGAGCTCATAGAGTAGGGGATGGGTGGAACAGGCATGGAGTAAAAACCTTTGAGTGGAAGCTAAGCACTTCATAATGCTGTGAGCTGCCTGCAAAGGATTTTTCCATCAGGATGGTTAGTTTAACATGAGCAGCATATTCCGTCTCTCCCTCAAGTTTTGTTTAGAAAGACTTTGTGACTATAACTGCATGTTTTGCTTAAGGCTGAGTCATTAAATTGGATATGCAAGATATTTGAAAGTTACACCTTTTTTGGTTTTGTTTTTAAATTTTTGCTCCAGAGTTTGAGTATGGACCATGTATTTTACTGAAATACTTATACCTTAACATAGGTTGGTTCTTTAAGGTATATAAATTTCAAACCCTAAAATTTGAGGCTAGTTACAGCTTCTAGAAATCATGGTTTGACATTTTCATTCTAAACCTGCTTGTCAGTCTCAAAGTTGTACTAAGTGGAATTCAAATGGGACTTTTAAGAAGAACCAATATGGGTGAAAAATGCTTTTTTTTGGCATTTTCAGTCAAGTCTGCCACTAGGTCTCCACTGTGCCTATTCAGCTTATGTCAAAAAGTTGTGTGTAACACAAAGTCAATTTATATCCAGTGGCTGTTTAGTTTATTATTTATTTCTTGTAACTTAATTTGTAATACCTTCTTAAAATGAATTACATCATTTTAAAAATGAAGAACTGTCCTTTCTTCTCTCTTACAGATTATTGACCCTAAGATGCCTCGTGTTGCTGGCCATCACAACGGTGTTACTATACCAGTGCCACCTCTAGATGTACTGAAAATTGGAGAACAAATGCAGACCAAATCAGATGAGAAACTATTCTTAGTACTATTTTTTGACAACAAAAGAAGTTGGTATGTTATTGAAATGTATTGTTTGCTTCAGTAACTTAAAATTTTAAGAACCTGTACCTTTGGTCTAGAAGAAAAATGAAACATTATATTTCCATGGATATAATTCCTATGGAGTAAACTGTAATGCTAAACTTTCATATTTGAGTCTATTTTTGGACCAAGGTATATATCATCACTGAAAGATACCTTTTTATTGTCAGTTTGGGAAAAAATATTTTAAGTCATTGATAGTCTTTTTTATTTACAAGTGACTTTCATTTATTGATGTGATGAAATTGCTTCATTGCTTCATAAGTTTTTTAAAAGTAATAGTCTAACATTTATCTCTTTTATCCTTCATCATTGCTTTCTGAATTACAACACTTCTCCCAGTCTGCTCAAGTGCATTTTCTTTGCATTTTTAATACCTCTTAAACTCAATGCTTTTTTAACACTTTCTTTCACTTAGCCTTTTCTAATTTCTTTTTTTCATTAAATCTTCCCTATTTCTGTTTATTTTGGCATTGGCAATGTGCTGTGTAGAGCCTGAAGGGGGATAGTTCACACAACAAAACATTCTCTTTCCCTCCCCCTGTTGTACATACATAGGGCTGGTGGGGTTTTCTGGGGAGGTAGGAGGAGACACACAAGGTTTTTTGGTCTTCTTTTGATTGTTAGAGTTGTTTTTTGTTTTGGTGAGTTTTTCCTAGACATGGAAGCTTCTCATCTATGTTTCATCAAACTACCTTTTTCTTTTCTATGTTCTCTCTAGACCCTCTCCTCTCCTCTCCTAGTTTCCATACAGGTCAAGCTAACTGTAAATCTCTTCATGTCTCATTTTTCTCTTGAATTTACTTACTTTTAGCTATCAGTTTCCTCTTTAGATGATTATATGTGGCATTGAGTGATGCTGCCATTCTCCTGACTCCTGCTGTGCTAGTATGCTATCACTTAAATAAATTTCTGCTTAAAATTTATAACTGATGTTTACTCTTTTGCCTCTTAGATTTCTTGGCATAATTGTTCTGTTCTTCACTTATTTTCTTAATTAATTGGTACTTCATCTTAATTATCTTTGTTCAGTTGCTCATGATTCCATAAGATCCTGCATTCTTCTCCCTTTGTTAGCAGAGAACATCTGCATTTAAACATATTTAGTCTTGTTTCTCATTTTTTTTTCTCTTACTGGTGTTGCCAATGTAATGCATGTTTCCCCTGGTCAGTTTCTTAATAATTGCTCTGATTGCTTCTTGATCTGGGGAGTCCTCTGCAGCTTAAACTTTTCTAATTAGCCTCTATGTGCAGGTGGTCCTAAATCATGTAAATACTGTGCAAAGTTGTCTCTAATGGGTACTCTGCATAGATGGACAGGAAAAGACTCAATACTTCTTCCAGCCCCTTTCCTCCCCTCTACCCTGACCCCACCAACTTGTTTTGGTAGGGATTCTTTTATTGTGATTATTTTGGCACTCGTAATTCTATCTCTGTTGTGTCTCTTGTAGTCTTGAAGCCTTGTTTGTGATTTTCATTCATTTGCAGGGTATCTGTCACCTTCATTCTGTGATACCATCCCCTATGGTATCCCCTATGGATTTTCATATTTGTTTCTTCTTCTTCCCTGCTTATATCTGGAGGACTTGCAAAGCTTTCTTTTAAAAATACCTTCTTAAAACTTCCTCTGACATGTATTGAAACTGATAATGGTTAGGCTGATGCTTTTCATGCTGTTATCATACTGTCCATGTCCTTGTACTGACTCTTCACATTTTATTTCAATGTGTGTGCTCAATACAATAGGGCTCTAGTTTAGAGTCCTTTAAGAAAATGAAAATATTTCAATAGCCAATTTTATTCATTTAAAAGAAAATATTTGAAGATTTGACTGTCTGATCTCCTGTTGGTTTGGCTTCAAATGGTTTCCCTCCCAAACTAATGTTTTTATGCAAAAGGAGGGCTTCTGCCTTTTGCAGGATTGGGATTGCAGACTACAGTAGTATATCTTAAATATATTCATTAATTGACCTAATTTAAGTTTTCCTCAATGTCTGTAACTTTGGAAAACAGGATTACAGTCAACCTTTATGAAAATGACATAAATTTAATTTATACTTTTAAAGTAAATATTTAGAATGCTTTAAGTAGAAGAATGGGATGTAGACCTTTTTCCATTATCACTCCTCCATGCCCAGAATTTGAAGACATTTATGGAGCTTGAAACAGAAAAGCACCCTGAATACAGAGCTAGTGGGATTTCATACTGCAGAGTAAATGCTAAAGCAGAACTCCCTTGACAGCTTAGCTTTCCCCATAAAGACCAAATCGAGATACCTGAAATGTAAGGCAAAAATCCATCATCTGAAAACTCCTTGTAATAATGGAAGGGTAAGAATGAGGAGAAACAATACTGTGTCAGGGGAATCTCGAGCCATGCCCATTGTTAGTTGCTGCTGCCTGTTCTTTTAACTGCATCAGTATTTTAGGCTAAGTTTTTGTATTAATACTTAATCACTAAGTACATATCACTGAATACATTCTCTGTTTTATGGAAAAGATTTTCTTAATATTTCATGTTCTTTAAATATTTAATGCAAGTAAGCACTATCTTAAAAGGTGTTTAATTGTTTTGTTTAAGGTGGTAAAGCTGATCATGTTCAAGGTGGTAAAGCTGCGATATGAGAAACATGACATCGTGGCCCTGACATTTCTGGACAGACTTCTTGAATTTATTCTGTATTTAACAGATTTATTTTTTTACCTTTTTCTTACAGGCAGTGGCTTCCCAAATCCAAAATGGTTCCCCTTGGGATAGATGAGACCATAGACAAGTTAAAAATGATGGAAGGACGTAACTCGAGCATACGAAAAGCAGTAAGAATTGCTTTTGATCGTGCTATGAATCACCTGAGTCGAGTCCATGGAGAACCAGTCAGTGACTTCAGTGATATTGATTAACAGAGATTCTCTAGCAAGGCATGAAAAATACCACAGAGACTTGAACTCTACTAATGAACCTCTTTGTCTAAAAGAATGTATTAAAGATACAACCCCTTAATTGTTGATTCAGTGGCTGAGTTCTTCAAACTTGAAATAGTTGAGCAATTCTTCTAAATCACCATTGCCATATTGATTAATTATTTTATTGTGTTGTAGATTGGAGGATTTTCCACTAAACCTGTTAAAATGTCTTGTTCATAGTGTTCATAATTGTACATAAATGTATATTCAACACTTAACTTATTCTGATTTTAGAAGTAGCTCCTTAATTCCTTTTATAATTTTGTTGGGGAGGGAATTGGTTTTTGTTTTTTCCATGCTTTTTACTTTTTTTTTCTTTCTTTCTGAGGTTAAGTTACCTAAGCACCATCTTCCAGCTTGAGGTGTTTAGTTGATCTTAAAGCCTAATATCAAAATGGCATCAAATATATGTTTGCCTAAATCATATACAGTATGGTGCTGCTTGTATCATTTCTTCCTTGGTCTGTAGCTTCTGAAAAAGACTTCTGAATGTTTGTGTAAATTGTTGCTCTTTGCACAAAGTACCACATATTTAAGATTGATGTAAATTTACAATTACAAATATGTATTTTAAGAAAGGAAGTTGCGTTATTTTGGAGGGTACTTTGTGAGAAAGACATCAATAAAAATTATACTATGTACATCACTTGCAAATCACCAAAAACACTCCATTGTTGCCCAAAATGATTTAAGGTTCTTACTGTTTTAAACAAACCTGGCTTAAAGCCTGCAAGCACATTATTTCTTTCAAAACCATATCCCATTTATCTCCCATTGGTTTAATTTTGTTGATATGTGTGCCTCCCTGTGTTTTATTTATTGTAGAAAATGTATTAATTTGCTTTATAATGAAAAATAAAATTGACAAATATATTGATATGCATTTTTATACAGGCACATGAGAAGACAACTTGCTTTGGGAGAAAAATGTATTGGAAATTGTATAAAATAACTCGATGGTTTGTGTGTAATTTGGTTTTTTGGTAACTTGTAATCTTTTGTTTCCAATGAGGGGATTTATGTAACTTTTAATTTAGAACACTTTGGTAGCAATAGAAACTTTGGATACATTTTTGTATGGTACATGTGATGTATATAGAATTAGTACTTTATTTTTATTTTTAAGAAGTAAAGCATTATGTTTGGGCAGGGGGAAGAAGGAGGGTGGGTTTCCAGAACTGCATTTTTATATTAAAAAGAAAAAAAAATAAAGTCAAGATATTGATTGTTGTAGCTACTTTATTCCTACCTTCACTGAGATACTGAATTTGTAACAATGAAAATGGCAAGGTATGTTTGCAATGTGATTTATAATGGCTCCATTATTTATAAATGCACTGTGTTTGAACTCTTTTGCAGTGATATCGTAAATACTGTACCAAGTTATATAATATGAAACACCAAATAATGCATATGAATGCACGAAGTATTTATGCCCAGCTTTTTTATAAAGGATTAGCAAATACAGCAAAACCAATACTTTTTAAATCTTTTTTTTAAAACTTCATTGAATAGCATACTTCATTGTTAAACCTGCTTGAATCTTTATTTTAAAGGGACAATTACTTTTTAAATAGTTTTTAATGTTTTTATTCTCTATTGTTTGTAATACCCCCGTAGAAGCTTGAAATAAAATTTCTTTCTCAACTGTAAATTTTGTCCTGAATTTAGCCCCTGAGATTTTGCTGCAGTGCCCATTTTCTTACTCCATGACTGAGCTGTTCCAGAGGCACTGGGCCAAGAAGCTGCATGTTCTCCTGTGGCACCCAGCATTGTCCTCACTGAGCCCTTTGCATAGGAGGTATTCCAGTTAGCTGAGACCAGTTGCCTGTGATGGACCCTGGTAATTAGGGATGATGAGTTGGATAAATGTCACGAATGATCAAGCAAATAGTTTTCTCAGGCTTGACAGCAGACACAGCTTTAGGGAGAGCAGTGATGGCAGGTACCCTGGAAGGACCATCACTGAGGTGTGCTGCTCTGATGGCCACCACAGCCACATCAGTTAGAAAAATTCAAATCTTGTGTTTTGCATTTAATATAATGACTTCAAGGATCTGACATATAATCGTGCTCTTCTTTAAAGGGAATGGAGCCTAATTTGGGCAGTGTTGAGACAGTAGAACCACTTGCCATCATGAGGACTCTGTTAAAGGTATTTAAAAAAATACACTGCATCAGATTTTATTTCAGACTGGTTCCACAAAAGGTACTCAGATTTTGCGTGTGTAAAACTAGCTAATGATTCATAACCTCATTTTGGTGCACAGAGAAATGGACCTTTTTTCTGTCTTGGACCTTGGAAAGCTGAAATGCAGTTACAACAGAAGTTGGAAGATGACAGTATTTGTATGATAAGGATGCTGATACCTGTGAAATACTAAGTGCCATAAAAAAGAAAGCATAGAGTTGCAAAATGATCCTTCAGAAGGCTTCCTACGTTCTCAGTTGCCTCGCACACTAGCAACATTGCAGGGAGGAAAAGAGCTCATTTTTGCAAAAAAAGAGCATTAATTATTTCTGAACTTTTTTTAAAATCACATCATCAGGGAAAGCTCTATTTCGAATTTTGCTCAGATTTCTGAGTCTTATTTCATGACTTTTCTGTTCAGAGATGGTTTCATCAGTTCTTGGAGAAGGAAGATGTGCTGCCTTCATCTTACAGGGGACTGTATGCACTTATGAGAATTATCAGCTGGAAAACTGTACTGATTAAGATAAGCTTGTTCTGCATCTTCTTCTGATGAAACTGACATGAAAGGCTCGTTTAGTTTTGTTTGGTTATGCAGTGGAAACTCCCAGGAATTCTTCCCAGACCCTGTCGAGAGGAGATTGCTGCAGTGTCAGTTGCTGTTCCCATACTCTCTTGTGATGAGGTCCAGTATCATCCAGTGGCTCTTGAGCTTGGGTTAAAGTTTAAAATAGTTACTCAGAAATAAATAAACAAAATAGAGTGGAAATTAGTATTCTAATGGAAAGTAAAACTGGAACACCACATTCTGGCTTGTCAGCTTCTTGGGGAGTGTTACAGTTATAAGTACAGGGTGTAAGTTTGTACATTTACTGCTCAGTTCTGGTGTGATCATTTCCTGTTAATAGAAGTGTGAGACATACATCATCAGTTGAAACTATGTGAAAATGTATTTTATTGTATCAAAATGTGAGCAATTGTATAAATACTTAGGGGGAAAATGTGACTAGAGAATAATGGTTTTTTTAAAAAGTTTGTTACCGATCTCAGTGATTTTTTTGGGGAACGTTTGTTGTGATTTTCTGTCTTTTGCACTAGAGGGAGCAATGCACACAGACCATCAACATCTACAAAATAAGTATTCAGTTTTTCCTTTTCAAAATGCTGCTATTAAAACTTACTGCTTGTGAACAGTAAGTCTTTTCTGCTTCTAGTGTTTCTAGTCCATCAAAAGTAGCTTTCTCTGTTCTCGCTGCAAGCGGGCTGATTCAGGAATGGTTAATTTTAACTAGAGCTAGTACAAAGGACAAAACAGCTCTGGATTTTCTGGCTCTCATGTCTTAATTGCAAGTGACAGATGAGTAACTTCTTACACTTTTATTTAGTTGTTGATTTTCTTTTCACATTTGCATTCTGTAGTGTTAGAAAATTACTCAGAGGTGGTTGCTGCTGGTAGCACAGTGCAAGTCAAGCACATCGATTAACAGAAATACTCAAGTGTGGAGGTGAAGGTTCCAGATGAGACAGTTGCTCTGTCCTGCAGCCTGGCAAGGGGAGGTTGTCTTGAGGATGTGTGCTAGGGAATCAAATAAATTCATCTCAGTCTTTTGATCATATGGGTAAAGGTTCTTGCCTGTGTGAGAACAAACTTTCTCACCCCTGCTATATCTGTAACAGAAAATCCAGAAGTGAAATGGAGGAGACATTTACTGTCCACATCCAGCTTAGCACCTTTGGGTTACCTTGTTGAGAGTTTTGTTTAATATTCAGTTGCTATGACTTGCCTCTTCCTTGAAAGATTTATTTCCTCTAAAACTTTTAATGTAGAAAAAGAGTAAATTCAAGGTAATGGAAGTTTGGAAAATAACATTTTGGAATAGCATGTAGTTAAAAAACTTTTAGAAAACATTTGGGAATTGGTATTTGATGGGGAGGGGCTGTAAATTTATTTTTACCAGCCTACTTATTCAGCTTTTATTGGCTTTGCATAGAAAGTGCTATCAAATATCTGATGGTCAGGAAAGAAAATACAAGATGTCAGCAGCTGTACTTTAACACTATTAATGATCTTTTTCAGTTGTTTCTATGTGTTTACCAACAGTGCAGTGACTGCAGTCACCCCTTTCTACTTTTTGCTTATACATGGAGAGAGGGGACAGAATAAGAATTTTATTTTCCTTTTAATAATTAAAATATTATTTAAATTTTTAATTAATCCCCATGATAACAATATCTTCTCATCATGCTGCTGTTCTGCTGCCTTTGTTCTGCTCTTCTCCTTTTTATTTTCATAGTTTCTCCAAGCTCGACTTGTTTTTTGGTTGTTTTGATCTGTTTTGAAGTCTTCACTGCAGCAAGGCAGCACTGTCAGGAAAGCAGGAAGGTCTCCACTTGCTGGGCTAAAGTGGCTAAAGTCTGGCCTTTACAGAGGGGTCTGGAGTAATGTGAATAGTTTCCATGTCCAGTCTTTGGTTGCTCCTCCTTACTTGAAATTTTATGTATTGATACCAACTTATCTCTCCTATTAACTTTGGTTTTGGTCTTGTCTCAGCTGTCTGGAGCCATTCTCCCCCATGAGGGGCTTCACCTTGTGAATTCTAGAGAGATTTAACTGTATTCTCTGTTCAGCTTCCCTGGCAACAGTCCCAAGTAGGTTTATTCTAAGATGGGTTAGGAATGTTTACATGTCTTCCTCTCCTATGGTCATTACTGGGTCCTTCACTCCTCCAAACTTGGCCCTGTGAGGAGACATTTTCTGTCCACATCAAGCCCTATGAGGATAAGAATTTCCGCATTTTTATTTAAAAACAACACCCAAAAACCACAGAAAAATTCTATCTGAATCCATGGAAAGTACAAGGAGGACAAAGGAGAATCCACACCTGTCATTTTAATGGGGAAACTGTTGCTAATAGATGGTGCAAAGATGATAAAGGATTGGAGTTGATTGATGATTTGGGCTTTATTTGTCACTGTATTTGAGATTGTGACAGTTAATTTTTTTAAACTCCTAGTTCTTTAAAAAAAAATTGATAATACCCTCTTTTGTAATTTTCGGCCATGGAAACTTGTTGCTCATGCTCAAGTAGCTGGAGAACCACAGGAATATGAATCATTTTTGTCAACAATCAATAGGGAACTATTGAAAAACATTAGCAATGTTTTACTATGAAGCTTGTAGGATTTTGGGACTTTGAAGATTGTCTAATTTTTCAGTGTGTAGAGTTCACAGAGGTATTGTAGCACTGTAACTTACTTCAGTTGAAAGAAAACCAATCATGTCTTCTTTTCTTAGGACTTAAAAAATAATTTAAGATTAAGGTGTGCAAAAAGTGTTGCTGCTTAAGATTTTCTGTTTAGCACTTGTATAAGGAAAACATTATAAGGAAAATAAGATAATAAAATTATCTTAATTAAAAATAACCATAAAACTTAATAATTAATGTAGTAGCTATAATATAGATATAATATTTATAATATTAATCTTAAAATAATGAACATAATAGGTTGTAGAACAAAGGGATCCGCTTTATTTACCACAAGGTTTTCTTTTCTAATAATTCTGATTTTTAATGCTGTCTGTTGTTCCTTAGCTGCTCCTCTTTCACTGAGAATGACTGACAGCAAACCAATGCTTGTCAGGAAGCATGACACAGAAAACACAAGATGTCGCACAGCTGAGAGCAGACATTTGGACAATCCCCATCCAGGTGCTCATTGCATCGGTGCTTCCCTTGCACGAATCACACAGGGCAGGAACTCATGGGCAAAGTGAGCAAGCAAGCATCCTGCATGGATCTGACATGTGGACATTGAAGCAGTGGGGTAGAGACAACTGGGCATTAAAACCCAAACAAACAACTTAATAATTTTGTGACAGGAACCGTGCAATAGCAGGTTATTGTCCTTGATAGCCCAGAAGGTCTCTTCAATGCTGTGATGTTAATTCTTAGTTGTTAAGCTGCCTCATGACAGGTAAATTTTTACCTAATTTTCTTAAGTCTAATTTTACTATCAATTATTTTCCTTTCTCTCCCCCAAATTCGTACGTTAAAATTAAGTCAGAATAAATAATCAGAATTAATGGTTCCCAGGATGAGAGAAGCAAACATCATGTGTTTTTTGCTCTCCTTTTTGTTTACTTACTCTCACATTCTGTTTATCATGTACTTCATGATATTTGGTACTGTTGTGGTGGTGTTTATACAAGCCCTATCATTAAGAGATATAAAAATTCTAGTTTAAGATTATGATATTTTGTGTAAAAAAAATGTGTCATCCAATATTGTAATTTTTTTCTGTTTTTCAGAAGACCTTGTGGAATGGAGTGAAAAGTACTTCTCATCAGAATAAAGAGTAAGAGAGAATTGTTAGCAGTTAAGAGAAGTTGCTGAATTTGATTTATCATAGATTATGCCTGTCAACCAGAAAATACAAGGAAAAGGTAAAGAAAACTGAAGAGGTAAAGAGCTGACAACAGTAAAATAGTTTTTATTCTAAAAGTCCTAATTTCTAGGCAAGGAAAAAGAGGCTGCATAGAAAATAAGAGCAGGATTCTCAGTTTAGAGTTAGAATTAAAAAAAATAAGGTCAAAGACAGTAACAGCAGCAGATAGTCACATGGCACCTCCTCCAGAGCCTTGTATGCCAGAGACTGTTGATGCTGCTTATTACTGCAATTGTTTAAAGTGTCTGTCAAGCCTCCCATGCTTCATATAAGCTATTTGCATAAAAATAAACCATTAGCATTTTATCACCTCAGCAATAAAAAGTTTTAGTTTTGAAAACTCTGGTCTTATTTTATTTTTAACATTCAGTAGTTTCATTAATCTTGGTTAGTGTGACACTGTCTTCTGTGTCCAAGGTTACTAGACTTGACAGTGATGTATTCAGTCAGGTTAGGTGTTGCTAATGAACTACACAAGTCTGTTTTATTACCTGTCTCTCGAAAAATTACTTTTGGGGACAGCCTGAAGCTCGTATTAGCTTTTGTATTCAACAGTCTTTAATGTCAGCTATATGTGTACAATTACCAGTTAAAGAACAAACAGCCTTGAAAGTGAAAACACAGTTGCAAGGCTGAAACTGAGCCTGTTTAGCTGTTGCATTTGCAGCAAGAGTACACAGGAAACCTTTGCAGTAGATATTGGTCCTCTCAAGCACACATAATCAAATTACCATTTTCTTTTCTGATATTCATGGGATCTGCTATAAAAGAGGACCACAGGCTGTTTGGTTATAGGTTTGGACAACCTCTTACTGATTAATTTGATTACAAACAAGAGTGAAAACAGTTCCAGAGCAAGACAAAAGCAATACATGGCTTGGTGCTGCTGCTGCTGCTGCTGCTGCTACTACCATTAAATTAGTTTTGGTAAAACTCCAGTTGGGGGAAATTGAATGAATTGTCCAAGGACAGTAGAAATTCAGATTGTCCAGGGCCACAGAGAAAGCCTGGGACAGATCTAGGAATCAAACTGAACACATTTCTGCCTGAGTACAAAATTATGTCTTTTTTAATCAGTTGATAGATTTGGAATTTAATCACAGGCTCAGCTGCTCAGTGAATTTCGTTAGGAAAGGACTGTGTTGGGCTGACCCCAGCTAGCAGCAAAGCAAAGCAGAGCTACTCCATCATTCCCTGTGGGATGTGGGAGGGCAGAGGAAGAGAAAAAGCAAGCAAACTTGTGGGTCAAGATTAAACAGCTTAACAAGTGAGCATGGAATATGCCTTTGGGCAGTTCAGGTTGACAACGCTGGCTGCATTTCCTCCCTGTCTCCTTCCCCCTCCCAGCAGAGAGGCAGAGTGAAAGCCAGAAGGACTTGGTGCTGCTTGGCTCAGCAGGAGCCAAAACACTTGTATGTGATCAACACAGTTCAGTGACAAATCCAGAACATGAGACAATATCAGCTGCTGTGACATGCCAGCCAGACTCCATAAAAAAGTTTAAGATTTTTTTTTCAATTTGCTTTTGTTTTGCATCAGCATCAATAGTTTTGTTACGGCAAAATTTTGATTTTTATTTTGAGGCAGAAGTCCTCTAACCTCTTGTTAGAATAGTCAGCAGTGCTGGTGGCAGAGCAGCCCTATGGGATATGGGAGACAGATTCCCATTTCATCCTGTGGATGCTGAACATGGGCTGCTGTTACCCCAACCAGCCATCCATTCTGTAAAGAGGAAGCCTTGTAAAAAAAGCCTTGTTGAAACGAATATACTTCAATGAAAATCAAAATTTTTACCAAAACCAGCTTAATAATTATATCAAAAAGTTTTGCTTCAGTACGTTTATTTATCTTGGTCTCTTATCCACCCATAAATCTTGATTCTACCTTATTTCTATTCCTGTGTTGCAGATGTGAAGCACAATATAAAACTTTCTCTTATAAAACAGATACTAAATGATCTTAACCTATTTACTGTTATTTGACTGCTGGTACCAGTTGTTCCCAGTCTACAATCTATATGGGTATGCCATGACAGTATTGAAATTAATAGAAGCTCTACTGTGCATTTTGGGAATGCATTTGGAGAGTACCAAAGCAAATAGTGTGTGTAGTTAGAGAGTTTGAATTAATCTGTAATGTGTTTCAAGTTATGAGGTTTTACTGGTCTCTGCTTCATTTAGAAACTCCATTTCCATTTCTTTATGTGCTGATAAAAATATAAATGTTTTAACATTTAATTTAAGTTAATTTCATACTGCTATATCTCTGGGCAAAAAAAGATGACAGGTTGTTAAGTATTATTCCCTAAATAAAGTAGTAGTAAAAAGAGAAAAAAAAATCCTTATTTTGGAAAAGTGGAGGCACCGTGTTTTAATCAAAGGATAGAAAGAAATTAGCACAGTGGTCTTTGAGGGATTTGAGTACTTAATTCTGATAGATGAGCTGCTCATTTAGTAAAAATATACTACAAAGAGAAAGGAGAACTATGTTAGGCGTAATTTTTCTTGTGAAAAACTTATAAAGACCAGCTTATTGTGAAAACACAGTAAAATTATAAACGGCACTTATATATTTCACAAACATAATTCATTTTCACTAAATGAGTACAACCTTAGTTAAATAATTTTCCCTCAGAAGTAAAATATACATACCTTAATGGGCTGAATTTTGCCCAAACTTAAGGCTTGGGCTAAAATTCATGTGTCGTCAATGAAAAATTGCAGCAATGGACCAAAACTTTTGCAACAAAAATCTAAACCTGACTCTCTTCCTCAGTTAAGGTTGTTTACTTGCTTGTTTACTTGTTTGTGTTTTGTTGCTCCCTCTCTCTCTGCTCACCCCTTATAATTTCTTATAATCTTTCCCAAGGGTGGAACTGTAAAAGTAACTGCCTGAAGACAGAGATGAAGAGGACGTGGCCCTGCTTTCCATTTTCTGTCTTGCTTCATCTTTCAGGTTTCTTAGGGGCCCTTTTAACAGTCATGGTCAGGTTTCCCTTGAGCTGATTTTCTTTCTCCTCCTCTGCTGTGAGAGGGGAAATGAAATTGTTAGCTCTGAAGGAGGTGAACAAACTGAGCACATCTTCAGCATGGAGCTTTTACCATTGCACTATGTGAGATTAAGAGGGTGCACAAGAACCAGTTTATGTGGATCCTGCTCTGTGCACCCAGACATGCCTGCTGAAGTAGGCAGGCTGAATTTTGGACAACTAACATTTAAAATTGCATGACAATGCATATCCAATATGAAATTTTAAGTTAGCTGCTTGGTTTCATTTCTTGTCTTACCTATTTTAAAACAATACATATTACAGACAAATACAAATCTGCAAAGGTGCTGATTTCCAGACAATGCTCTGCAATTAGCAGTTCTAACAGAAGAAATATACACAAATAATGTAAAGGTAGTTAAACCAGTTTATTCTTCAGTAGATATGCCTGTATTATGCATACTAGACCTGACTCCAATTTGACATGTCCAATTTGTTTTGTTAAACTAATGCTTTTTAGATAGAACCCTCTTTTTGTATTATGTACCACTTGTAAAAAATATTATAATAAATAAAATCAGTTCTTTCACTCGATTTATTACTATTTGCCATAGTTTGATTCATGCAGTTCACAAATGAGAGGGAGTTTGCTGTGTCTGTCCTTTGACTGTAACTGAAGTCACAGAGTTGACTTTCAGCTAGTGATGTCTCCAGGATAATGTAGAGAATAGCAATATCAGTAGGCCTTTGGCAGAGAAAGATTCTAATGTTCTAAGACTAAATTATGAAAGTTAACTATTTAGAAGGTCATGGGAATCTCTAGGGTGGGACATAATTAAATCCTGACTTGTTCTCAGAAGAAGAGTTGCTGGCAAAGGATAAATCTAGGGCATTAAGCTTTAAACAACTTTACAGTTTTAAAAAGTTTGTTTTATCAAAAAAGATCTATTGCTGAATCCCATGCTTGCATGAAATAGAGAAATTTTGACACTGGCTTTGAAAATTAATGTTCTGGAGCCTATTTAATCTATTGGATTGGAGTGACAAGGTCTGAGTAGCAGAGGGGCTACAGAGGTATCTCCTGTGAGCAGATTCCAGAAGGTTCCCCCATGTCTCATGAAGCCAGTGTCCTCAGGTTCTAAGACACCTCTGGTTCTGCCCAAGGCTGAGCCCACCAGTGATGGTGCTGGTGGTGCCCCTGGGATAACAGGTTTAGGGAGGGGGTGAAACAGCTGCACAACAGCTGGAAAGAGGAGCGTGAATGTGGGAAAGAGCCCCACAGTACAAAAGGAATTGGAGGAGGTGCTCCAGACAATGGAGCTGGATTCCCCTGCGGCCCCTGGTGCCCATGGTGAGGGAGCTCTGCCCCTGCAGCCCCTGGAGGAGAGTGCTGCCAGGGAAGGTGGACACTCAGAAGAGGCTGTGATCCTGTGGGAAGCCCACAGTGGAGCAGGCTCACAGGGAGAGGAGCCCAGGCTGGAGCAGGTTTGGTGGCAGGACTGGTGACCCGTGGGGGATCTACGCTGGAGCACAGCAGGAAGGACTGTGGGGTGGGAGCCCATGCTGGAGCAGGGGAAGAGTGTGAGGAGTCCCCCCTCTGAGGAGAGAGGAGTGACAGGGACAGTGTGTGATGAATTGACATGATAGCCCCCCATTCCCCATCCCCCTGTGCTGCTGGTGGGGAGGAATTAGAGAAATAGGGAGCAAAACTGAGCCTAAGAAAAAGGGAAGCGTGGGAAGGTGTTTTACGATTTGATTTCTTCTGAACTTACTTGGATTAGATTGATAATAAATTAAACTAATTTCCCCAAATTGAGTCTGTTTTGCCTGGGACCTTCTGATCAAACAGCTGAGTACCCTCTCCCTGTAACTGCTGAGTGGTATCTCCCTGTCTTTTTCTCAAGCCAGGAGCCTTTTTTACATTTTCTCTCCCCTGTCCAGTTGTGGAGGGGAGTAAAAGAGTGGCTTGGGTGCCCAGTCAGATCAGGGCCCCACACCTATCAAGGAAGCAACTCTGGCAGTAACCATGCAGGATGGATCTGTGAGATCAACTCTGTGCCTTGCTGGAGTTTGCCAAGGAACTTGAACACAGCCATGCAAATACTCCCACTGCTACCCTCATGTCTACAGTGCAAGCAGATACTCATGGTTTTCTTTCTGTGGAGCTGCTCAGCTCTGGCAAATTTCAAACTGTTTTCACAAAGACTCACTCTGTAGGCCAGGGAACAAACATGAGATATAAAATGTCTGGATTCATTTCTTCATAAATATTTAATGGATTATTTAAAGTGGAATAACCTTAGCAGTGATAAAGACCTTCCTCATCACAGTTAAAATAATAAACCATGAGGATTTAAGCTTACCTCTGTGACTTTGCTTAGGAACAAGAAAACTGTGCTGACCCAAACAGATCCTGTAGTCACCTGGCAAAGACTGTTAATTTCTGGTTTTCAGTCCATATTTTATACAATATATTATGTACTGGGGGGCTTAAAACATGCTGAAAATGGACAGGTCTCCTTGCAGACTTTCTGAGGCTTTCTGGAGCAAAGGACATCTCAGCTAAGAAAAACTCTATAGATTTTTAAGAACTTTTGGTGAAAAGCTTGGGTTTAAATCAGACATACAATGTAGATACTTTCATTGCTTTCATTTATCTTACTTTGTTATACAGTTTTGAAGTAAATAAAAGGCATTGAATTTTAATTTGATTTTCTCAAACTATGTGAATAGTCTTCTGAAACAAATAAACTTATTTATCTGAAAAATGTTGTTTTCCTAACTAAATCAACAGAAGTCCTGCCCAGGTATTCACTGAATGAGCATATGAGCATAGAAGTCTACCCATGGAAGGATTAGAGTCTAATGCTTTAAGCTGCTACACTTTAAATGTAGAGCTGAAATGTACTGCTGGATCACTCCTGCTGCAGAATTAGCATAATTTGGGAGTGTCATTTGGTGACCTTCTTATTTATGTTTTCCAAATTTGTTTTGTTTAGGCCATTTAAAGAGTGCTATTATTTCCCACTGTCCACAAGCCAACCAGCTAGAACTAATTTCTTACTTTTCCTGATTCTGAGGGCTGCTGTTTCGGCATGCTAATTCATCACTACCTGTCCAATATATCAAAATGCATTTGCTGGTTTTCTCTACAATTTACTGAGAATATTGAGTGACTTTCCATTAAATCAATGTTTACTGGACTGATAAGCTGTAAATCCATCTGTCTGAAGTATATGTGACGAACACAGCACAATTTGGAGGGATCTGATGCTAAAGCAGATATTTCAAGGTAGTTGCTCTTCTGCTGTTAATGAAGACTTTAAAGTGAGAACAGATCTCAAAGGCTGAGTGGTGACTGTTTTATCAGTTTCAAAATAGTACAGCTTTGCTTTCATATTTAAATAGTCAGCTGGAATCACAAGGCTGCAGAACTAGGTAGAGTAGAAAGGACTCCTGCTTCAAAAGGAACAGAACAAGCAACAATTTCAGGTATCTTGAGGGTATATGCCAAATGAATCTATGCATATCATCTTTCTGCAATTATTTGTTGAGTCTGAAGCAAAGACTTTAAAAGTTTACTGAGAAAGAAACAGTATCTAATAATTAAAGAAAATGTTGTTCTGATGAGTGCCACCTGTATAATTCAGCTTCTATGTGTCAACATGTATAGGTAAACCCATATTATGTGAATGGATTCACATAGGGAATTTTCATTCATGCTGAGTGCTCTTCATGTTGCACAGACATCTGAAGTGGATCACAGCTAACAAACAGCTCAGACAACCTCCAGCCATGTCCCAAGACCCTTAAAGAGGCTGAAGCACCACTTCTGTTCCCCATCCTCCTCATATACTGACATAAATAAGAGGTTCTGTAAGACATAAGGCTACAGAGAAAAGCCAGCAAGGAATAATTTAGTTGTTTAAAGCTCTGCTACTGGTTTTGCATACACCTGACAGTTATTGCAGATTTTTGACACTACTGGTCTGGATGATGGCCATGTCCTTCCCTTGCAGTGGGATCACACAAGTCTGACTGCAGGGTTCAGGCATATATAAATAAGGTTTGTAGAAAAAGAGACCATTTATGCTTAGCACGTGCATTTTTAATAACACTAGGGTGAGAAGCATCCAAAGATCATTTTCTCCTCATGAAGTTACTCTTCTAGTCAGTTCTTTCCCATCCCTTTCTTGCTCTAATTCTCCTAGCAGCAGCAACAGGAAAAAACAAAGCAGTTCAGCCCTGCTGTCTTCATCCTTTGGGAGGTTTCATGCAGTGTGAAGCTGTCTCTGTGCTCAGACAACAGGAAAGATTTAATTTTCAGCAGAAAGAGGAGTATCTGATAGTCCAGCCTTCTGGTGGTGTTTAACTCTGAGAAGCCAGAAGTGAGCCTGCAACATATAAAAAGTAAATTAAAACAAAAACCAAAAAAAAAAAAAAAAAAAGAAAAAACACCCCAAAACAAACATTAAAAAAATCCCCACAACAACAACGAAAAAAAACCCCCAAACAACAAAAAAAACCCAAATAAACTACCTTTTTTCTGCAACAACTCTTGTGTAGGAGAAGAAAAAACAGGCTTCAATTGATGTCAAGAGGTTTTAGATTTTACATTAGGAAAATAGCTCCCTAATACTGATACTTTCACAGCTAGTTAGGTGGCTGAGTTCACAGCTTAGGTTTAGGTGGCTGAGAGATTTTGTGGAACTTTTATAATTTTATATATTAGCAGAGTAATTAGTTAAACTATTTCAGGGCATTGGTGGCTTTTTTCCCTCTTTTTATATAATAATATTTAAATTGTCTTTTTCTTCAAGTGTCATTGTGGTTAAAACTTTTACATCTGATGTGAATCATTTTTACTTTTCCCCTCTTGCAGGCAGTTAAAGATAGACCAATATCTAAAATAAAATGTTTCCAAGTGAAAAACTACAAAGGCACACATTGAAAAAGACCAAGGTTTTAGAAGTTTTCAAATAAAAAGACAAACTGTTTTACAAGATGTAATTACCATCAATACTTCAGTAATCAGTGACAAGTGACACAGATAAGTAATATTCTTATTTTTGCTAGAGTTTTTGTTTGTGTTAAAAAAGAGAAAACATCAAAGCTAAATGACTCCATGGAAACTGCAGTTACTCATGCTCAAGGCATTTCACATGAGCTATTAAACACAAATATGTCTTAATTCAAACACTATTTTTATGGTCCTGGTGCTATCTATATTTATTACATTGATATAAGTATTTATAACAAGTCTCATCACACTTTTTAGTATTTTAATTGTGAAATACTTAATGGTACTGACATTTAAAATAACATAATCAGTATTAGAAATAATACTGAAATTAATAGACTGGTGGAAACTCTAAGAACATCTTTACACCTACAATGACATTCTGTAGCACTTTATTATAATTTTAATAATAATTTCATTATCATGGGTTTGCTATCAGCTCATAAATGGACCCTGAACAGGGAAGCAGTGTGTGGTTGAAATGTAAATCTTTTATCCTGGCTGGATGCTGTAATTCTTATTAGCAGTCTGATAAAAAATTTGCTTGGAAACATTTTGGAGGCTTACAGAAAGGAGAGCCTAAACTACAAATCTAGTTTAGCTGTCACCAAAACCTTATCAAACCTCTCTCTTCATAGAAAGTTTCTTACATCTTAACATCTGTGTCTTAAACCCAGGAGATTCCTCTGTTTTCTACCAGAAATTAGCAGAATATAGTAATTTGTGGGGCTTTTCCATGTCAGTCTTAATTTAACTTCACATCCAAATCCCATTTTAGTCCTTCCAATGACCATGCCCTTTTTACATGCACGCAACTTTTACACAGAGAACATTCCAACTATGATTTGAGTAAAAACTCCAGAATATTGGCAACTTTGAAGAGAATTGTGTGCTTTCCCCCTCGAAGGCCTGCTCTTTATGCTGCAGCTTCTCTCTTTGATGGGTGATGCCACAGGGACAGTTTTGTTTCAGCATAACGTATTGCCTGTTAAAATAAATCTAAATGAGCACAGAGGTCACACTCAGCTGGTCCCAGATGTCCCTACAGACATATGTACAGACAGGTGGTTAACACAACCTCCTGTCCAAACCAGATCTGGAGGGATTTCTCCTTATTCCTGACAGATGGCCAGCTCTTCTCAGAGAACCTGAAAGTGTTCATTTAAAATATTTATGTGATTCTAAGATGGAACTACAGGTTCTTTGGGTGCAAAACCATGATCTACCTTTCAAAGACAGCTTACTTGGGACTTTGAAATTAATTTCCTTTTCATGCAAAAAAAACATCTACACAAGTACTGAGGACAAAACTTGAGTTATTTAGGGATAAAACAGCAGAGATTAATTATATTGCATTATGCTCTATTTTCATTTTTTAAAGACCTCTGGGTTCCTGGGGTACATTTGCTCTCCTTCAAAGCCTCTGCTGTTTGAGAACAGTGTATGATTTGGGTATCTGTCCATCCCAAACAGGATGCAGAGAACCCTCTCTCTCGTGCAGCAGCACTGAGCCAGGGACAGGGAATCCCTCTGTGTCACCCATGTTTCTCTGGCTGTAACCACACAGTGCTGTGTCATGCAGCCTTTCCATGGTCACTGCAGCAGCTTCTCATCCTTCCCCTGCTCCCTTCATCAGGAAGAGGCTCTGTGGGAGCAGCCAAGGCTGGCCAGTTCTGTGGAATGCAGCTGGCACATTGCCATGGCAGAAACCATTTGCCCTAGTGTTCTGGTCAAGTTGATTGTACCATTGGCCCCAAAAAGACCATAGAAAAATAACATCCACAGCTTTAACTTTGTTTCTCCATGAACTGCCAAGCAACTGAGAGGAGCCCTGAATATTGTTGCACCAGAAAAACCCAGCAAATGATTCACAAAAATGTCTGTAAAAAGTATGAAGTATATATGTAGTGATGCAGTATTAATATCTCTTCATCACTGGGTTACAGGCAATTCTCATAATGTGAGACCCATGAGTGATAATGGCAAGGCTCATGCTGTGGCACTGCTTTAAATTATTACTGTAATTCCACCAAGATTATCTGCTTGCACAGGTAGAGAAGGTAGATACAAAAATGTCTAGGCTTAATATCCAGAGACATTAAAAATGTGTTCTTTCACAGGCAAGAGTGGATAATCTGAGCCTTTGGGTCTTAAGTCCTGTATTCTGCTATAGAAATATCTTTTAAAGCCTATTCTAAACTAAACCCACTAAAACTTAAAGCTGGTTTGCAAAGAAATTTTGCTCTGTCAGCTTCTGCACAGTGATGGTTTAGTGTCCTTATAAATACAGAGGCTCTGTTAAACTGAGTGAAGCAGACCAAGTGTGTCTTTACAAAAAACCATATTTCTGAGAAACAGCTGGGACATTTTTTAATCAATGGAGGTTTAAAGTGAACTCCAGCACATGGCTGCAGCAAACATAGGGACCAGAAGATGATTAATATGTGTACACAGAAACTCCCAAGAAATCTCTATTGTTTTGATAGATGAAAATTACTCCCAGTAAGCTCCAGACTCTATTCTGTGCTAAAATAATAATAATAATAATAATAATAATAATAATAATAATAATAATAATAATAATAATAATAATAATAATAATAATAATAATAATAATAATAATAACTACTTTGCATTAATAAAGTGTGTTAGCCATAGTCAGTTGGGAGAAGTTTAGCCCTTGCTTGAAAGGTGCTGTTGGTGATGAAGATGAAAGTTTAAAACATTTCTAATGATGTTTGATGTTTCCCGAAGGAGTAAACCCCACATAACCTGTTTTCTAGTATTAGTTTAAACTTTTGACATTTGCAGATTAATACTCAAATGTGCAAACAATGATTTTGCCCTCATATTCCTATTAATTTCATTGAGGAATTATTAGCTGAGGTCCACAGCAGGATTCCTTACATATTTCTCTTTGCAGCAACCAGGCAGAGGTGGAATTTTCATTAAGTGTGGAATTTTCTGTGTCCCTGTGTATCTCTGGGGGATATAATAAAGTATAAGCTACAAGTAGCTTATCTCAGGAGCTCACTGGTTTTATTCCTTTTTGCTCTTTTCAGTGGAAATACTGGTCTTCATGCCATTAGTATTGCATTAGGCAGCTCTTTAAAAATAGACCCATTTAATGTTCCATGTTGAAAGAAACACTGGGATACAACAGTAATTAGAACTGGAGGAGACTTAATGATTATGTCTTCAGTGTCAGTAGACACTTTCAGAATTTTGGATTTAGTCAGCTGATATATACAGGACACCCACAGTACATGGCCTCTTTAGACACCCATATGAAGTTATTCTCTACAGGTACAATTTATTTTCCTTTTTATGATGTTTGATGTCACATCTGATGTTTTCTTCAAAACTGTGATTTAACAGAAAGGTGATAATGTAAACGTGTCAAAATACATCACATGAGGAGGATATGTATATTTGTTATTGTTGTGACACAACATCTGCTCCTGCTCATGTGCTTTGTATGAGTATTTTATAATAATGAACAGCTGCAAAATTTGAAGAGAAGATAAAGCAATAAAATGTACAAAGCTTACTGCAACAACACACACCAAGAAGATATGGATTTTTTTGTTTGGTCTTATCTCTGCTTATGTCAATCTTGTCTGTGTTCACAGACTTAATAACAGCAGAATGGAGTCTGTGACCATCATTCTGCTAAGGTGTGAGTGTGTTAACGTGGGAGTGCCTTTTTTCAGCCAAATCCACACCTTAGAGGGAAGGGAGCCAGCCTGTTTGCTTGCCTTTCTTGTTTTAAAGGACTGAAATATTCCCCCACACATTGCTCTAGAGTGTGCCATGTGTGCTGTATTACAGACCTGTGCTTTTCAGACATGCACTGATGTCCATTGAGGCATTATGTTGTATGTTCTCAAATGCAGCAATCTTTTGTACATGGCACATTCAAGGTATTAATGATTCTTTTTCAAAAGTGGAGCAATATTTGTCTTCATTTAATTTAGACAGGAAGAATTTTAAAGCTTCTTAAAATAATGTATGAATAATTTCAACTGGGAAAGTCAAAATAAATGTTCACTGTTAAAATTCATCTGATTATTATGGACACAAATGGTTGAATACATTTGCATTTTTTCAACTTCTGTGATAGAAGTCGTGTGTGTTTACTTGAATCTCCTCTGTGTATTACCACACCAAATAAAGAGCAGAGTAAATAGAGCTGAGACAAAGTTAACTGAGAATGAGTGATCATTATATAAAATATTATGGAAAATTGCACTAGAAATCTCTTACAGTTAACTAGCTGATATTATATATTTAATGCACAGTTTAAAGTGACAGCAATACAGTATAAAATATTAAAAGAAAGCTTCCATTTACGAAAATGATGCTGTAAATTAAATGCAAATCAGGCTGATAGTAATTGATTGTTACTGGATTGCTACTATGTGATTAGATTTCAGACTTGTTATTGTTTCTCATTTGTAGCTCTGAAATAAAATGCAAAATGTTTAAAGAAAAGTAGTATATCTTCAATAATGTCCCAGTTTGACACCCTCTATATCATGTATCCCCAATATATTGTTATTATTGACCAAGGGTCCCATTCAACACAGGCTCATTGGCTTCTCAAATGAACGTGGCATTTTGAGGTCTCATTGTAAGCTATGCATTAACAGTACAGAGCAGGAGCTGCACATTCTGCAGGGTCTTGGAAAACATAAAACAATGCTCTTAGCTTTTATCTTTGGATGAAATAGTCTCACTGGCAGCAGATGACAGAGCAGGGAGCAGGGCTCAGCGTTCCCCATAATGAACCTGCATTCTCCAGATGAGCCCTGTTGTAGGGAATGTCTGAGATTTCCAAGCCCAGCAATCCCAGTCCAGCAGGGCAGTGTACTTACAAAGCAGGCAGTTTCAAAAGTATGGCAATGGTAAACCTAAGTAAATCAAACACACATATATACATCATATATGTTTATTGGATAAATGCTGTCTGGTCCAGATAATGGTGCTTAAAATCTTTTGTTATTACAGACATCTTTCCTTGAGAACAGACTGTTTGTTTATGTGTTTTGGTATTTTTTTAATCAGCGTTCTAAAATCTATTTAGTAGGATGCAGATATGTTAAAATATTTTAGATCCAAATACAGAGTAAGTAAAATAATTTATGCCTACTAATCTTTTTTAAAGAAATCAGTTACTTCTGTAACTTGATAGGTGAGCAGTTTTCCTGTATTAAAGCCACTTTTCTAGCTAAAGTCTTTTGGGAGAGAATATTACTTTACCAAGTCACCTTCTGAAAGGTTTAATTAAATTTTTATGTCTAAATTTATAAACCATTAATCATAGTCTTAGAATAAAATATTATGGGTTGGAAGGGACCACTAAAGGTCACTAGTCCAAATCTCCTGCAACGATCAGGGTCATCTTCAACTAGATTGCTCAAAACTCCATCTAACCTGATCCTGAATGTTTCCAAGGATGGGGTATCTACGATCCCTCTGAGCAACTTGTTCTATTGTTCCTCCATCCACATTGTAAAACCTTGGTTCCCTATAGCTTGTCTAAATGTAGCCCCTTTTAATTTGAAACATTATTCCTTGTTCTGTCACAACAGGCCCTAATAAAAATTGGTCCCCATCTTTTTTATAATCCCCATTTAGGTAGTGGAGGGCTGCAATGAGGTCTCCAGGCTGAACAACCCCAACTCTTCCAGCCTTTCTTCAGAGCAGAGGTGCTTCAGCCCCCTGACCATCTCCATGGCCCTCTGGACTCTCTCCAAAAGGTTCATGTCCTTTCTGAGCTGGGGACCCAGAAGTGGACACTGTATTCCAAGTGGAGCCTCGTCTGAGCTGTGTAGAGAGGCAGAATCTCCTCCCTCTCCCTGCTGCCCTCACTCGTTTGGATGCAGCCAAGGACATGTTTGGCTTTCTGTGCTGCAAGTGCACATTGCCAGGTCATGTCCAGCCTCTCATCCACCTCTCCTCCAAGTCCTTCTCAGCAGGGCTGTTCTCAGTCCCTTCATCCCCCAGCCTGTATAGATTGATAATTCTTGCACGCAAAAATGTTCCCTGTAATTGTAAAAAGTTGATGCTGTAAAATATTTATTATAAGATACTATTAATTTTGTGTAAACTGAAATTCCTCTCCTGATTGTTTCAGAAGAGCTGAACATCCTTAATTTGATCTTAAAGATTCATTGAAAAGTAATAAATTTTTTTTAGAGTGCAATAAATTTGTCATTGCTGATCACAAGATAGCAAATATAGATTGTAAAAATTTTCTTCTGCAGCTGCAGTCCACAAGATGGCAATCTTGGACTGAAATTGTCTCCACAAATTATTCTGCTGATAGTTTTGCTGCTGTTTCCAACTCTGGGAGCATGTTTGAAGCCTGTTATCCTGTGCTCATGTCTGGGGCTGCACTGTGAGCAGCCTAAGACACATTCTGATGGCCCCAGTACCCTCAAAACTGGCAGCTCCAGTAGTGCAGAAACATGGTCCTTCTTTGGTCTAACCAGTCTTCACTGATATTCACTTTCATTCAGTCATCTAGTTTTGAAACAGTCTTTTTAGAAGTATAGAGGCTATTTAGAAGCAGGAACACCTCTTAACAGCTTCTGTATTTTTAATTCAAACCCAAGCCTCAAACATAACCACATATTGCGCATTATCTGCTCAGTATACGTTACCCTGCCCCACAGCATTAAAACCTCTGATAATATTTTGGAAAATATTGACCTAAAATGTGATCCTTAGCATTAAGAAGCCACCACAGTTGCAGCTTGTCAGCTATGGGAACTCATCTGGCTTCACTGAACTCAGCGTTACCACCGTGGTGTACACACACCCCAGAAGGAGCTGCTCCTCTCTCTCCTGGGGCACTCCAAGATTTGAAGGCATTATGCTAATCCAAAATTGTCTGTCTAGCAGGGTGTAGTTGGTAGTGTAGTCCTAGGGCAAAATCAGCCTTCCTGAGAATGGTTTCAGAAAGGGGCAGCAGGAGGCCCTGAGGAGGTGTTTGCAGGATGGCGTGCAGAGCATGAGCCTCACAGTGTGTATCAGCCCTGGAATTCTGGTTGTCTAGTTTTTTTCCTCCAGCTGAAAATATTATTTCAAAACCTGGACAATGACAAACCCTCATTTGCTAATCATAGTGGAAAAAAATCACGATTAATTTTGTAATTCGTCTGTATTCATTCAATGAACAAGATGCACCTACTCATTACTATTTAGGGCATCTCATCTTTCCAAGGCTTGAATTTGGGATATGCAAATGTCAAAATTCAGGAGTTAAATAGGAAAGGGAAATTATCTGAAAAGAAGCCAAGAAAAACAAGCTTAACAGTTTTATCTTTTCTTGCATTAGATTTTATTTATATTTTCTGAGTTACTGAAGGCTTCTGAGCATCTATTACCTTTCTTTAGAGCATAAAGTAGCAAAAACCATTGTGACTTCTCTGTCACCAGGCTTAGTTAAAAGAATAAAGATTAGTGGAAAGGAAATGAAGAAACCCAGCTCATTCTTCCATGTCCTTCAGAAAAGGAGACAAAATCTCAGGTAGCCACAGAGAACAGTACAGGCTGAATGAAGCCATGGTCTGAGGCACTGCCAGAAATAAGAGGTGTTGGCAGCCTGGCAGCAGTGGGTGCTGCCACATGGTGACAGGATTGTGCCATCAGCTCTGATGTAAATGCTTTCCTGGTTTCTTCTTTTTTTCATGTTTTGGTCTGCATGAGTCTTACTCAGAGATGGGACTGAAGTGCCTTAAGTTGTCCCACTTTTTGATACCAAATTTCAAACTGAAAACTCCAAATTTCTTAAGATACCTTTTTTCTTTTTTTTTTCCCAAATTTGCTTCTGATTTTCCAAATTTGATGGAGGAACTTCAAACAAAACTGAATCTTCAATACTTATTCCCATAAATCAAAACCTTTATATTTATCACTGTCATGAATTTATGGCTATTTGGATAGTTTCCACTTAGTACTATTTTGCTTATTACTATTCCAATGGAAATATTAAGGTTTTATGAGACATTAGACAAAGTATTTAAATAAATATATCTTACCTTTTGTCCATCATCTGCAATATTTTTGGTTAGAAAAATCACATTTTGCACATTCCAACTAATAGTTCTGGGAAAAAAAAAAAAAAGGAGCTTCCCAGAATGCAATATTACTGAATTATAGTGTCTTTGTCTTCCACTGACAAAGGTGACTGTGAGAGAAATTTAGAATAGGCTACAATAATTCTTCCTTTGTATCTCAATCTTATTAAAGAAAGATCTGATTCAAAAATTCAGGTTAGACCTGATCGCCATAACTGTGTAAAAAGTTCTTACAAAAGGTATTCTAAATACTGAGAAAACCTACCCATGTAATTTATCTTTTTATCTCAAATGCCAGCAAAACAGCACACCTACATAACGGTGTAGAAAGGTGACAGAAAAAATTAGAGGTCTTCTCTTAGTCTTGTGATTTAATGGGGAGTTTTTCAATTGCTTTTAATAAGAGAGATATAAGGTCTTGAGAATGTAAACAGTGAGGAGTTGTGTTAATTGCTTTTATTCTTAAAAAGCCCCAGCAGGAGCTCTTTTTTAATCCAAACTGCCTGAGGAAACATTATAGTGTGTATACATGAGCAGAGTTTCTTCTCTTCTTTTACCATTTCTTAGAACATTGCATAAACTACTGGCTTATATTTCTAGACTTAAAGCTGTATTATTTGCAGAATAATTAAAATGAGACTGTTTCTCTGCAGTAAACACTGCACGATCAATATTAGCCTTTTATTTATGGCATACACTAAGAAGTACAAGAAAAAATTATGCTTAAAATAAAAGCATTTTAAAAGAGAAATCACTTCAGAGGGCATGAAACTGTGTTTGGATTTGTAGGTTATCACAGGGAAACTATTATAAAAATGTTATAATTAAAAAACTGTTTTCTTAAATTTATTACTGTGTAAAACACCCATTGTATTGGAAACTGAGATTTGTATAACAACACCATGGAAAGCATTTGTTCTCCTGAACCCAAACTATAATACCACTTTGTTTTACTTTGAGGGAAGTGCAGAGTTGGGTGCAGTTGGATGGTCCCATTGCACTGCTGCTCCAAAGTGTCTCTTGGCAGTTCTTCCATACAGGACCTTGGTTCCTGCTGGTAAAGTAAACTGTGGGAGCTTTCTCTAGACAAGGAGGAAGGGGTAAAAAAGGGAAAATTTACAAAAAGATTTTTTTTCTTTTGAAGTTGGGGCAAGAGCTGAGCACACGAGGACCCCGTGTGTGTGCCGTTTTGCTGGGAAGCTGCTCACCCACCATGGTGGCACCATGGCAACACAGGAACCTCGAGGGGCTGTGGTGCTTCTGGGCTTCCAACTTTTCTGAAATTCCTCTCATCCTGCAAAGGTGAACCACCCACCCCTGTGGGAAAAGTTACCTTACTCCCACACAGGTGTGGGATTGCAGCTTCCTACAAAATGTGAAAACTGGAGAGTGTAAATGTGACCTGCTCACTGTTTGCAAACAGTGGAGCAGCTTGTTTTCAGGACCGTGGCTGAGTCAGGATCTGGTGGCAGGATCCCATCAGACAGGGAGGATGGAAGCTGGTGCTCCTTTTGCTCTCAAGCAGCGTGGGAGCTGATCCTGGGCCTGGCACGCTGGAGACCCCCTGACAGCAGGTGCTGGCTCATGCCAATGCATGAGTCTGTCCCAGAGGGCAGGTGCTCCTCAGTCTTGAGAAGTGACCACAGTTGGGCAGTCATGCAGCCCCTCTGCCCTCCTCTGTGTCAGAATTTTATCGACCTCCTGTCATTGGCACTGCTCTTCCTTCAAACAGGAGCCCAGGCTCATTAGTGGGGCAGCTTGCTCTGCTTCTGCCCTGGCTGTGGTTGCTTTTTGAGGAAGTAACAAACTATTGATGAGATAGGTCTCACGAAGATTTATTCCTTGTCAAAAATAGAGGGCATTAGTACACTTTCTAATCAAATTTCTTTTCTCCTCTCGGAAAGGCTTTTTGCCAACTTCCAGTATCATATTTAGTTAAGTAATCTGTGAGGATTTGTTATTTTATTTACACTGGCATAAATTACTTTTGCACAAATTTGGCTAATCATCTGTTGCTGAGATTTTCCACTGAGTTACAAGGCATAGAGAACAGCATGCTGGCTTGGAGTGAGGGTCTCTGGCTTTCCAAAACAGAGCCTGTCACTACAATCACCCTGAAAGGACAAGGGTTGATTAATTTTCTCTGAGGTAACAGCCCATTACATGATGATGAACTCTAAAAGGTAGATAAATATAATTTGAGCTTTTATCTGGAGCTTTTGGGAACCTTAGTGGTCCCTCCTGTCTCTGAACCCTAACACTTGGCTCGTTTTCAAAGCACCTCACCCTGATCAATCCAAAACACAGCTTCAGTTTCTTCAATTGTGAAATGGGACTAACAGCTGCATTGCCAGCCTCAAAAACTGAAATATGATGAACAGCTTTCTGGAGAATTACTAGTTTGTTTTCAATGTTCAGGGGCTTTGTGGGGACTCTTGTAGGTTTGGTTTTGTTTTCTTTTTAAACTGCCGTGTAAATTTTTGATATCACTAAATATTATAGACATATTTAGTGCTTCTTGTTGTAGTTATAACCTGCCTTGGAAATAAGAAATCAAGACTGGACAATTTCATATATTCATAATATTTACTAGTAAGGTGCTGAAAAAAATTTCCAGCAATTATAGGAAGAAGATAGTTTGCAAAATTATCTGAGGACTAGCCTGCAAGAATCAAATTAATCCTTATTTACAGTCAAAATTTCAAGGTGCCAATCACAATAGTTTTAGTTTGACTTCCAAAGAATCTAAATGGTACCATTTACATATAATACGGGTATACTTACTTTAGTGGCTTTAATATTTTAGGTATCCTAGAATCAAGTGAACAGTAAATTTCTCCTAAGCATTCAGAGACTGCTGTGGCAGAAGACATTCAGCTGGTTTCAATAACAAGATTCTTTTGCCTTCAGCAGAGTTTTCAGATTGACTCTGGTTTGGGATCTGGCCCAAAATGAAGAGGACTCATCCCGAATTAATCTGCTCTTTCAGATATTCTGTTTCTGAGATCTTTACTTCCTCAGTGAAGTAGGAGGTAAAACACTGTCATGATTAATATTCCCCACATCTGTCTGGAGCAGAATGCCTAGTGCAGAAAGGCAGCTGACCAGAGGGCATTGTTAAAGAAGGTGATGCATTCCTATAGCTAAAAGCACAAAGACTCTAGTGAGCAAACTTTTCTTTTGTAAGGAGTAAGGTTAAGGTCTCTGTCTGGCAAATTCTTATCATCTCACCTTATTCAGAGATAGAGGGCAATTGATTTGAAGTAGGGTTTTTTTCAGTCACAATGAGATGTTGCTTTGTTTCAACACTGAAAAAAATCTAAAGGAAAACATGAGTTTGCTTAGTAAAATCATTAAAATTTGTGGGTTGTTTTTTGAGTTTTTTGTGCCTAGAAAATCTTTAGAATAGTAAGATTGTAGCATTAGGAGGTAATACTGTTAGTAGTTTCACAGTAATGTTAGGAAAATGATCTGCAAAAATTATCTTCTATATTTATATGGCTTATTCAAAAAGCTGCATGGGACTAAGTATAAGTTTGCACATTTTATCTGTGATTCAATACCACAGGAAACATTGTGCAGCAACCTTGGAAATGCCAAGACTCCACAATGCAAATAAAGTATCACTGTTCTTTTCTGGTGGAGGCTGCCTCATGTACTTGGTGTATCCATGTACATGCCAAGTACCCCCCTACCTGTGAACACCTCATGATGTGTTGAGAAACAAAGTCACCAAGTCACCTGTCAAATGTTTCCTTTGAACTTATTCCTTTCAGTGAAGTTTTTGATGAGAAATGAAAGAATAATTCTCAGTTTTTCATTTAGTGAAGAAAATGTTAAGTATTTTAAGTAGACTATAAAATGCTCTAAACAGATATAAAAATCAAAAGTGAACTTTTTCAGTATTAACTTTTCTAATTTACTTTTTCCTCTGCTCCTATTTCATAGGCTAACCAGTTTATTATCTAGATCAAAATGTCAGAGGTCCTAAAGAGTAGAGTTTCTAGTTCACATGAATAGCAGTTATTCTGCATTTAAAAATCTGTTATAAAGGGAAATCTGACGTATGATGTCTGGAGAATAGCTGAATTGTAGCTCACTTGCTGCTTCTTTTCTTCCTTGTCAAAGTGGGGAAAAGTTTAAGTCTGCTACAAAGAATGAAGCACTTTTGTAGGAAAGAATATGTACTAAAAAGTAATGTTTTCCCAACTAAAGTCACTGCTGTTAAGGTCAGTGCATAAAACACATTAATGGCATTTTGATTTGTTCTTCTCCTGGAATCTCAGAACAGAAGTTCCTGAGAACAGGAACAGAGCTTGTCTCTGGTGTAAGACAGTGCTTTGCACACTGAGGTTGGTGACAGCAGGCTGTTATGGGTTTCCTAAAGAATAATGGCCTGTGTTACCACTAGAGCAAGGGAGGGTAGGACCAGTACTTACAGTGCTCCATCACTGACAAATCTTGTGCATTAAATGTCATCAGTGACAGCCCTCACTCCTCCATACCCTCTTGCACCACCAGAAGGAAAAGACAAGGAAAGAGCTTTAGCCTCAATTCATTTAAGCCATGAAGAAGGACAGGAGCTTGATTACCTCCCTGGAATCTTTGGGTACAAAGTAAAATGCAATGTAAATTACAGGACTCAAGATACCAATAAACATCAGTTGTGACTATACTGAGCAAATGGTCTTTAATTAAATACATGGAAAACCAAAATGTGTATTTAAAGATGTTCCTCTGAGATCCTGTTTCTTCACATTCCAATTGTTTGAGAGGCTGCTTCTGGAGGAATCCTCCCCATGTTATGTTCACTGTAAAGAAAGAAAGAAAAAATCACTGAAATTCAGTAAGTAGCTATTTAAAGCTTGACCAAAGCTGTAAGAATATAACTTTTATTTCTTTAATGGTTAGGCATATATTAATGACTTCAGTCATGTTAAGAGTCATTTGGAAATGTAAAGCACCAGCAATAATTTCAGGAAGTACTTCTAGTTGTAATTGTATATCCTCTATAATGATGCTGTTAACCTGAGATTTCAGCCCCTAAGCTTACCAGAGCTATTTATATGTTTACTTACCCCAAGGTACTAGCTGTGAAAATCCTTGAAAAAGCACCATCATTAGCACCCAATTAAAGAGAAAACTTGTGCTAATAAAGCCAGGAGTTGCTTTTTAATCCTATGAAAAAGAAAAATATTTAATGACTGTATTTCTGGAAACCTTTTGATGTTCATGATAATTAGTTCAGCCTGGCTACTAAATTAAGGGCAGTTAAAGTATTAAACAGACATTTGAAGGTTGCTATATTCAGAGAAGACCTTTTGCAATCCTTTGGCTGTGAATGGCATCCTAACCAATATACAGATTTAGTCAAAGAATGTCAGCAGTGGAAAACCAACTCAGGGATTCTGTTTGGGTTTTAAGAGGGTTTGTGTAAATCTTAGACGAGGAAAATAAGTGCAAATATTTGAAAAGGAAGATGCAGAAAGTTGCAGTTCCTGCATCTGCAGAAAGTTGCATTCTACATTCAGAATCATTTGATATTATCAATGCATTCCACTGAAGAATCCACAGTATATCAGTCTTGAATATATTTAATAACAATTTATGACTTATATCAACCACAATACATTTCTGAACCATTCTAGTACTGTGCAAAGACCTCTCTCAGCTAAGTGACTCCAAGTGTCTGGTGCTAGTTTCAGAGGGCTAACAAATACACATTTTTGAATAGTCTAGATAAGCTTTTGATCTTCTCTCAGAGCAGTTCAAAGGGACAAAATACCTCATTTTCCAGGTACCTAAGAGTTTGTTGTGGCAGAGGTGATCTGATGGAGTACAAAGAAACTGTGTTGAGGGGGTATGGTTCTCTACAGTCCCTGGATGGTCTTACAATCCAGAGGATGGTCTGGTACAAAATGGTGCAAATTAGGGCTAAAATTTCTTTGCATTGTATTAACTTTTTCATGTCCCTGTGCCAGCATTGCTCAAGGAGACTTGCAGAGATCTAAAGCCATCCTGGTCCTGCCTTTTTCAGTGAAGGCCAGGGGCTACTTTGGTTATCTGTTGTACACCTAATTCACCTTTCACCTGATACACCTATACACAACAGATGTGAGTATAAATAATGAGGGATTTTTTTAGTATATAAAAATATGATAAAAATTGAGGATCTTCTTCTGGTTCATTAAGAGACCATTGCTCTCCCTTATCTGTGTAAATTGCCAACACTGTCAGCAACTATTTAGTATTTTGCCTCTCCTCTCCCCTTTCTCTTATTTTAATGTATTTCTAGTTTTGTTTTTTTTTTTCCTCTTGTAACTTTTTTTGTCTTTGACTTATTATGTTAATTCTTAATGGGAACATCTGAAGCGAGAAACGTTTACTGAGCTCAGAGCTGCTGAAGAATGCATTGATATGCATGAACTTGCTAAAGATACATCTTAACCCCTACAGACCAGATCCTTCAGGATCTACACAGTACAGCTCCTAAAAACATATATCTGTCCCTACAATATAAAATGGTGCAAATGCCATCACTACCGCAAGCCATTTGGCTATTACAGTAAGGAAAGCTGCAAGAATTTTGATTGTACATTTGTTAGAATATGCCAGGGTGCATTTTTGGTCTAAGACGCTGCACTGAGCTAAAACATGCTGCTGACCTTGTAGCGAACTAAAGAGATCAAAGGGATCAAAGTGTAAAATATGCAACATTTCATGTAATAAGTATATCTCTCTGGTCATGGACAAAATGACAAAAACATCCAGAGATGTTTAAACAAAAGTGAGGAAAGTTCTGCCCATCTGCATTCGTGCATAGCCGTGAGCCAAGGCAGCTGCTCATGCTCTGAGGGCCCGGCCCACAGCAAGCGGCAAGGCCCGGCTGCAGCTGCTCTGTCACACGCCCAACCCAGGAGCTGGGGTATTGTCATCTTATTGCAAAAGTTCCCACACCTTCTCAGTGATTTCTCACAGGCAGCTCCTCACAGCACTAACTCTTCCTTCTTCACAGCACAGCTAATAAACTCCAACTCTTTTGTAGCACTTTTCTTACTGGACACAGCTGTGGCCTATTAAGGGCAGGCCT
The DNA here is from genome assembly GCF_012460135.2 of Molothrus ater. Taxonomy (NCBI): domain Eukaryota; kingdom Metazoa; phylum Chordata; class Aves; order Passeriformes; family Icteridae; genus Molothrus; species Molothrus ater. The sequence goes on along the minus strand of NC_050482.2, from coordinate 18,544,033 downwards.
GTTCCTAATCTTTGGTGATTAGTACAGCTGCAAGTCCTCAGGGGTGAGACTACCTTCTGCACTATTTTCTTACATTCTATCCCTTCACTCTGGGGCAGCCCACTGAGCCTGTCTTGAGGTGTCCTTGTGCTCAGATCTGTGGGCCAGCAAGTGGCCATCCTGCCCTCTGCTCTGTGAGGAGCCCTGCCTGTCCCAGCCTGCCCACCACCAGGCACGGCATCATGGTGAAAATGTGCTTAAGGGAGGGCACAGAAAGGCCACAAAGGCCAAGGAAGAGGGAAAAAGTTGTAAGAAACAGCTCTGCAGACAGCAAGGTCAGACAAGATGCTGTGGAGTGATGTACTGCAGGTGCTCGATCACATACTTCCCTGGAGAGACGCTGCTGGAGGTGGTTTATCCTGCAGGACTGCAGCCCATGGATTAACCCACTCTGCAGCAAGGATCATCAGAGCGGAGCTGTTCTGTACTGATCAGTCCCCTATTCTACATCCCCTAGTGCTGCTCTAGGGCTGGGGTGTTGTTTTAATCATTGTTTCTCACTTGCAAATCTATTTCAATTGTCAATAAATTAAATTAGTTTTCTCTGAGGTAGGCCTGTTTTCCCCATGAGAGTCACTGGGAAGTGACCTCCCTGTATTCATCTCCCATGAGCATTCTCATGCTATTCCTCTTCATCCTGCTGAGGAGGGGCAGTGAGAGAGCAGTGAGAGTGCAGCTGGGTGGGCACGAGCAGCAGATGGACAAGGTCAGCCCACCACAAAAACACGGCAGAGGCTGCCAAGTGCTGCAGGTGCAGGAGTGGTGGATTCACACACACACGTGCTCTCTCAGGGCTGCCTGCTGTCTGCCACACACAGAAATGGTTCTGTGATTGTGCTTCTGTGTGAATGAGGAGACAGCTGTTTTTAAGTCAGTGCTGAATTAGAGATCTTCTCCTGTGCTGTGTTGACTAACATACTATGCTTGGGTAGGCATTACATGATAGTCAGCACTGTGGCAGAGCACAAGCCTGGGAAGTAGTCCTGTGCTTGATGTGCTAGATTAGCTTCCTGACATAGAAGAATGTTGCAAATTATACTGCCTCTTTTGGATGGGGTTGATGAGTCCTGAGGTTGAGGCACAGAAGTTTACATAATATCCAGAAATGGATCAATCTTCTGGATCTAAATTTTACAAATAAATCTCAAGGACAGAATCAGACTGAGTGAACATAAAGTGGAGATGAAAATATGAGACTTAGATTTCCACTCTATGATAAAGTAATGCCTAACATAAGGAGCAGTACGCTACTGCACATCAGAGTAACCAATTTTGCACAGTCAGTTTTGAAGAGAAGGGGTCCCTACATGTTTCTGCATGTTCTGTTTGCTACAGTCCTGCATACACAACTTGGAGGTGATTTCATCTACACTGTCAAAACAGTTGGTTTTGCTGTCAAAAATTCCTGCTTACATTAATGTGATATGCTGCTTGTCTGTGGATAACCCTTCATAGGCAGCTAAAGCTTTTTAGGTATTTATCAGGATAACTTACTGAATTTTCTTCAGATACAGATTTTTTAAGACATTTTCCAGTCCTTGGGCATCTCAGTGATATTTTTCCAGATGGAATTCAATGAAGGTTCTAGTATGTTCCTCATCACACTGACATCCTGATTTAGAGACATACTCCTCTAGAAATTAAAAGTATAAATAAATAAATAAATATACTTAACATCTAACTAAATATTAATAAAGTATTGCAAAATTGCATCATGCTATTGATGTGGGTTCAGCTTTTCTTCTGTTCAGGTTACAAAAGCCATCAGCCATACTGCTAGAGAAGAGTATGTCCCTTGTCATTTAAAGAGCCCAACAACATTGAGAGTGCAGAGACATTTGGCTTAGGTAAGACTTAGGTGACAGTGAGGAAGAGGGATCCTGGAACTCAGAAGGAGAGAAGTGCAGCTGCATTTTTCTGTAGCTCAGTCATGCAAGGGGAGATGGGTATCAATTATTCAGATGAAGCACTGACCAGAAGTTGTTTTGCTGCTTCCAGACCTGGGCTGTTTTATTTGCCTGTCCCCTCACTGCAATATGGCAGTCACTGTAGAACCAAAGAGCTTCCTGTTGGGCTCTGATGTGCTGTGGAGTCCTGTATATTTCTAAGTAGTCAAGGTCATGTGTCTGCAGTCCAGAACTGAAAGAAAGGCAGTTGCATTAATGAAGAATGCAGTCTTTTTCTAAATTGTAGCTGATTTTTAGGCTACACTTAAGATCTTCCCTTCTGCTGTTCAATTACTCTGAAAACATTAATTACCAAATGTTTGTATTCGATATAAGACTTCCTTATCTGAATATGTTTTGGTTTGTTTTTTATTTTCTCTTTTTCTTTTCTTTTTTGTTATGAAATGGTTGACATGGTGGTAATAACACCAAGGGTTGTGGGTTTGATATTCATATGGGCCATTCACCTGAGAGTTGAACTTGATCCTTGTGAGTCCCTTCCAACTCAGAATATTCTGTGATTGTGTGATCTTAACAAATCCACAGCACATTGCTAATGTCTATTGGAATTGAAAAATAGAAAGAAGAAAAATGTAGCATAAGCGTGGGTAAATGTATTTCAGTTAAAAAAAGTGAAAAATAAATCCTTGAAGTGCATGTTCAGAACACAAGATTGTGTAGAAAATTTAGGCAGGAGATTGCAGAAACTGAATAAATCACCATATAGAAAAGAAATGAAGAATGTAGGAAGGTCTTTAAACTAGAATTGCAAAGGCAAAAAAGAAAATAGAGATTATATAAAAAGGGTGAAAATAACTAGAAAGGACAAATAGAAATGGAAGAAGAGATAAAAAAATGCATAATTGCATTTAGCAAAATGAGCAGAAATGGTGAGGAAGAACATGGACAATGGCAATAGGAAGAAAATTGGTGAGGAATTAATTGGTTTTATGTGAAGATAAGTCTGTTTATTGATTTCTGACTGCTTTTGGTAGATTGTTATGTGTTGGGCTGTATTGAAATAGCTGAGCTGACTGAATATTCAGCAGAGTCATACATTGGGATTGTTTCATCCTGATAGCTGATGGAAGCTGCATTTGTGTAGCAAACAAGGCAATCAGCTAATCACAAGTTATATCAGAAGTATTTAATTCAGTTAAGAACATGAGATGTATTGGATTGTTTTCCTGGTCTTTATCCTGAGTTTCATGAACTTTTTATGCACAGGAATTCTCCTCATGAATTCCAGTCATGAAGGCATTAAGAACTATTTTAGGCTTAGTCAAAATCTCTTATATCAAGGAGACTTGTATTCACCAAGAACTAATAGCTAAAAGCATTTACACTTTTGACAACTCCTTTCAAACATAACAATATTGGAAACCCTTTTATGCTTAATATATTTTTAATAAATAATAGAAAGCAGAAACAGCAGAAAATGAGGCCTTTCCTATTTCACCCATCTTGAATGGTGGATCTAGGCATGGCAGTGACTGTCATAGGACAGCTCCTTGGTTTGCTGTGCCAGGCAGGATGTAGCTTTAGATGAGGATGTAAGAGGAAAGTTTATGAAACAGCATCAACGAAACTCAGCCCAATTTTAAATATCTGCTTCTGAGTTCTGAAGCAGAATCTGAATATAAAGGTAAAGAATCATCTTCCTTTCCCCTGTCTGACATGAGTAAATTGCCAAGCATATTTTATAAGAATAAAATAAATGAGATTTTCAATATACATGAATAATTCTGAGCAAGCCTGCAAAAATCCAGATGCCCTTATTGCTCTAAGCAAGTTTTGAAAGCCAAAGTAGGCTACCTGTCTCCTCATTAAACAGTTATTTTCCCGATCCTTTGGAAAGAACTATCACTTTATGTGAATTCACTCTAGCATAGTCAGAGAGGAATGACTCTCATCACAATTTTGTAAGAGCAGGGTCCTGAAATTGCACTACCTGAATGAACTGAGCAGAGGGATGATGTGAAATGAACACACATGAATGCCTTCCCCTGATCCCAAAGAAATCTGTCATGCGGATGTTTCGTGTTGTAGGTCTGCCCTCAATACAGGAGTTGATATTTCTGGCTGTTCAGAAACAGTCTCTGTAATGACCTTTTGTTATTTTCATGTTTCTTGCATTGAATTTGTTCACTCTGGAGGCTTAAGAGCCTTCAGATCTTATATTTGCATAGTATAGATGCTCTGTATGTCTTTTTTCAACACTTTTACATCTGCAGACCTTCTCTTATAAGGATAGTCTGACTTGTCATAGTGTCATTAATGGTTCCTCTTCTCTTACTCAGAGAAATATATTTTTGAACTGTAAGCATATTGCACAAATACAATACAAAGAATTTATATGGGACAAAAATAATAACTGAATAAGAAAAACTCAAGTTAAAGCTTTTAAATCCTCAAACCAAAAATGTTGTTCTTAGAAAAACAGAACTGGCTATCTACCTACCTCTTTATTTAGAGAAACAAAGGCTTTGGATTCTTCTATAATTAAGTGTGGTTAAGTGTAGTTTATTATTTCACCTTCTTTCTACCTGTGGAAATTCCTCGGGATCCACCAAACAAATGTTCTCATGGGCAAGGTTTAGTAATTTTGAGGAATGTCTAAGCAGACAATAGGAATGAATCCTGACACTTGTTTGCTTTTTGAGGCGCTCTAAGCTCTAGCAGAGCAAACTAATATGATCTTCCTAGAGGACTGAGATCCAAGGTACCCTTAAATGGGATTTGATATCTTGCTGGTTATCAGATTTCTCTACTGTCCTAATGGACTGTTTACAGTGACTAAAAAGGGGATGAAAAATTATCAGTCCCCATGATCATATGGTTTGTATTGTACATTTTGAAAGCAATATACACCTGTTAAATTGGTATGTTAGTTTTGCTACATAATTTTTTTTTTTTGTTTTCATTTAATGATTGGACCACAGAGAGGTAGTTGGGGAGATGAGGAATGCAGCAGGGAGGAGGAGCTCTCCCTGCACACAAGGGAGAGAGTGTGTTGCAGTAAAGGTGACTAGTCTATGAAGGTTTGGACAGATTTGCTGGAACAGGCAGCAGGGCTCAGACAGCATTAATGAGATTGTTTATTAGTACCGGATGAACAATTCTGCAACTCACTTGACAAACACCAAACAAAAAGCACCACAGGGGAGCGTCCCACTGCCTTAAGCAACTCCATGATCTGTGGAACAAAATAATCACTGAAGAAAAACAATCTATTTTCCATCTATTGAGTTTTCTCTAACATATGAAAGTGCTTCTATCAGAATTTAAAATCTAGGCTAAGCCTGCATGAGATCAGGAGCTTTGTTTAAAAATCAGAAGTCTGTTGTTAAAACAGCAGCACAAACCTGAAATATTATGGCTGACTTAATAAGCTGTATATGCTGTACTGCAGTTATTTAATTTCTGGGTTTTTAAAGTTCTTTGTTTTTGAATCTTAAATTCAAAAGTGTTACCTTAGCTACTGCATAGCATCAAATTTTCTTTCTACTGAAAACTGCTCTATTTTCCACAACTGTCTACTTTTCCTGCATGCCACAGTGTTTGAATCTGTTTGAAATGGATGCTTGTCAGGTAACTTCATGAGAGCCTTTTATTTTATTTTTTTCTTTTTGAATACATTTCCTCAGGCTCTGCCATATTTGTCTGTAGCAAATATGCTTTTTGCTACATGTGTACACACACATTTCTATTCACATGAAAATTGTGTATTCATAAGTATGTTCACATATACATCATCTTTCTCTTTCCATCCATCCATCCATCCATCCATCCATCCATCCATCCATCCATCCATCCACTCATCCAGTTTAAGAGCAATTTCTTATAGTATAGGATAAACAAAATTGCTGGGTTTTCATCTTTAACTTTTTTCATTGGTGATCCAATATCATCAGAAAAGTAAATATGAAAGGCTGATTCTGCTTCTTTATTAGGTAAGTCTAGGAAATGTGACTAAACTGAAAGGAATTGGTCACACTCTGTCATTTATATTTTGAATTAGTGCCAAGAGTGGTTTATTCAATTGGTTGCTAAAGTGATTCTATGATTTCTCAGGTCATTTGTACACAAAACTGAACCTTAGGTTTATAACTGAAGGTATACCACAGTGTTATAGTGGATGGTATACCACAGTGTTACAGTGGAAGGTACACAGTTCTGAGGGGATGTGTCATTACCATATTCCTTTTCTTGTATTATGCTTTCTCTCTTGTGATAACCAGAGGCTTTCTTGTTTATCTTGACTCCATCAGTATGAGCTGTCATTGTGATGTTGATATGTTAAATACTGGGTATATTCTTTCTTTTCATCTAGATCACCTGCTCCTTTCCTTCATCAAGAGAGTGAACAACTCTCTTTTAACTCAGAAGAAAAGTTGCCACATGAATTTGTACTCATACATTCTTGTCCTTCCACAACCTTGAAACAGACATTCTGGAATTCTCATTTGATTGCAGTTTTATGGGTTTGGATTTAAAATGTTTAGTACACCACAATTTTCATTGCTCTCTAAGGTTTATCTTCCCTGACTCTCACCGGTATTGTAGAAATGAAGCATCTTTCTGTTCAGCTGGAGAAGTGTCATAATTGCCAACAAGCAAACTGTATCTAGAAGGAATGTCATCCCTACAGTCAGATCTTTCAGTGAGTAGGAATGGATTGGCAATACCACCAGTGCTGGTACATGGAAGCTATCTATCTATTTGGAAAGCTTTTTCTTATGTGATTCAACATAAAGCAATACCATTCAGTAAAATGCAGAAGGCTGAAACACCTGCTTAAATAACCACTTGGTTATTTATTAGGAATGGTAAAATTATATCTATCTTGGTAGAGCTGAGGAAGAAGGAGTCCCCTATCAAAACAAACAAACTTAAGATTTAGTTAAACAAATTTCTAAATTTAATTTCTACTAAAAATAAATTTCTGCCTCCATGTGCAAGTGATGTCTTATTTTTGCTGATATGGATATTTTGACTATAGTGATATAGAACTTAAAATGACAATAAATAGCAGTTATTATTTTATGTAAATTCTAGGTTAAATGCTTTCATTTTAATGCTTTTTGCAAGGTCTTATGTGTGATATTTGTTGACTATTTAAAGCCATAGGCCTCATCATTATAAGGGTGATAAGATCTAGATGGAACAGGTCACCCAGGGATGTTGCAGCCTCCCCAGCCCTGACAGTGTTCAAGGCCAGGATAAGGCCTTGGGCAACCTGGTCTAGGGAGAGCTGTCCCTGCCATGAAGGGGGTGGTTGAGACTGGATGATCTTTACAGTCTCTTCCAACCCTTAACATTCTATAACTTTGATTCTATGATTTATTGAAGAGCTCTTGGATGTGGCCATCTCGGCCAGAGGGCCAGATGGGCTGTCAAGGCCCATAGCTGTCAGGCAGGTGACTGTACTGTGTCAGTTCAGCAGCACTCTGCAGGCAGAGCTAATTGAGGATATGATGACGGGCAAGGACTGAATGTGGTGACTATGTCCTGATAATGATTCATAGACATTACAAAGCAACCACTGTGACTGTGTGTTTTTCATGAGCAGCAATCTAGTCAATCCTTGTTTTGAAATCTGAAACTGGCCTGGCTTATCAGTCTCTTAAATATTTCTATCACAGTGATCTCTAATTTTCTGACTGGTGTGTATATATACATATATAAACACACCCTCGTGTATTTTCAGTTGGAATGCCAGTGTTGGGCAGATTGAGAGTGTGACAGAGAATTTAATCACATATTCTCAGGTTTCACCTACCTAGTTCTCTGCACTTTGGCTGTTAAGTCTTTGCAAGGCATTTGTGGTCAGCAAGGGAGAAATGCACCATCAGACCTCACTCGTTCCAACTTTCCTGGACATCTAACTTGGATTTGGAGTCACCTCTCTGGTGTATCTACAACTTTCATCTGATTATAGAGAAAGGTTACATGAATTTCTTGGGTTTGGAACTGACTGCCAGTCATTGCTGCACTGTTTCCCATCCCTGTAGGATGCCTCTTCTAGGTACTTAAATTTCCTTTTAATTCAGGCCCAAGTCGTCTAAACATAACACAATCAACACAGATTTTTCAGGTTTATGCACCAGCCACATGTATCAAGAGGAATATTAATTTATTTCAGCAGACGTTTTGCTGGGAGGTTTGAATGTAAGCTTACATATCACGGGTGAGGAGAAAGCTCAGTCCATTATCTAGTGTGCTTGCAGCTAGGCAGCTGCACTTATTTTATTGAACCAAGTTCACAGATTCATAGATCATAAAAGCCAGAAGGAACCATTGTGATCATTTGCTGTGACCTCCTGCATAACACAGTCCATTGGAGATTTTGGAATTAATTCCCACATGAACTAAAGTGTTCCATTTAGAAAAATAGCCAATCTTGAAAGTGATTCCAGAGATAAGTCTGCCATAATCAGTAGCAAATTATTTTAATGTTTTATTAGTCTATAGTGCTTTACAGTTGATCCAAATTTGGCTTACTTCATCTAGATCATTTGGTCTCATTACAGAATTACCTGCTGCACTGATGAATCTGCTATTGTGAAGTGCCTGTTTGTCATGTGGGTATGGAGACTTAAGGCATGCAACAACCCAACCTTCCCTTTATTAAGACTGAATGAATTAGCTACTGAAGGACGAGTATTGTGAGAGGTATTTTCTGATCAATAGAACTTGTATAGATATTTTTTACACTATGAACACTCTTCTAATAATGCAGGCCTTGAAGCTGGACAAGACAATATCCCTGTAGGTGTTGTACCACTGCCAAGTACAGAAATACAGATATTTTATCTATTCCAAATAAATATCCTGTTTAGTGAAACAGGATTTATGTGAATGCTTTTGATCTTGCTGTTGCATTTGAAGGTTGAATTAGCTATTAGCTGAACACATCTCTTAATACCTATGTCTTCAGATAAAAAATAAGAGACAAATTGTTCTTCTTTTTAAGCATTGGCTACATTCGGATCTACTAAAAGCATCAAAAAGCACTCAAAGCCATACTGAATGCCTGCACTGCTGCTCATTTTAGCATGTGATCTACCCTTAGTGTTAGTGACCTGTCCTTATTGTTTGTCTTTTATACACTGTTATGTCTTCTAGAAGTAAAGTACCTTATTTTATGTCCCCTCTAAGTCCTTACTTCTCTGCAATTACAAATACATCATGCAACATATATTAAAACACTAGCTGCTGTCCACTCTTGAGCAAATAATGATGTTTATTTCACCTTCTCTGTTTGGGGGATCGAATCTTTAGTGAACTCAGTTACCAGTCTCCTAGAGTTCCTAACAGAATTGAGGTAATTATTTCTAAGATTATATTTCTGAGCACGAAAATCACATTTTTTCCCTCTGAAGAAGTTTCTCTTTCATTCTCTCTGATACCTACAGAAAGAACCAAGGAAACCAAACTAGCAGGTGAGGTGGATTCCTGAAGGTGGGAGCTGCTTATACCCATTTGTAAAATTATCAGCCAGTTTTAATCCTTTGATAGGTTTCATATTCTTTTTCCATTGCTCTGTTTTTGTAAGCAAAATGTGTTACATCAAAGGCCTTAGAGTAGTCTAAGAACACACTAATCAGTTGCAATTACTTCTGTTACTTTATTGTGACTAAGACTTACAATATGATCACAAAGATATTAATGAACATTCAAACATCATAATAAGGTTCAGCCAAAAATCAGACTGGAAAGAAAAGCATGTCAACAATTCTTTTTGTTATCAGTGTTATCTAGATTGCAGAACAGAGAAAATTTAGAAACTAAAGAAAAGGGAAAAAACCAGAAAGATGGTTACTTTTAGTTCAAGAAGGTTGTTTAAAAAGGTCCAATACAGGGCACACTGAAACAATAAAAACAATAAAGACAATTTAAGAGGGTGGACACTCCCAAATGAGCTACCTCCACTTTTTTTAACCACTCCCTTTTCACCAATAAGGAGAGATAAATATGAGAAGATATAAGTAAAAAAATAATGGTTTAGTAAAAAATGGAACAACAGGCGAAAAATAAATATGATAAACACCAGCTACAAAGCTCTTGAATTTCACAGACTTGGAACAAAAAGGAAAAAAGTGGTGGATAACCCCTCCCTCCAATATGATGCCCTTCATAGGCCACTGTGTATGAGCAGAGAGAAAGCGGAGAGAAAAGCAACACGGCCAGTGAACCTCCACAATTACAAAAACTCATTCTTCTCCCCAGATAAAAACCAACTGGGAACAAGGACAAAACAAAAAGAAAACCTGGAGTCCAAAATCAGCCAAATGTCCCTCTTATCTCTCTGGTGGCCTGAACTGGGTCAGTAGCTGGAACCTGTGGAGGGACTTCACCTTCTCCTTGGCAAAAGCAGCACACAGCTGCCTGGGGTGACTGGGACTCCCTGCCCTCCCACTTTGACCTGACCCTGTTGGTAGGCTGGGGTGGCTGCATGGAGCAGGGATGTTCCATTTTCCTTGGTGTGGTGCTGTGGCTGCTTGTCTGTCATGTGCTCACTGCCTCAGCTCTCCTGGCAAGAATGAGAGAGTGAGGCAAGAGAGCTCGTGCCTGAGCAACACCGACCTTAAAAGAGCAGCACTCCTTTGCTGACATCGTGGTTCTGTTTCTGGCTGCCAGGTCTTGAGAGAGGGTAACAGTTTGGGGTACAGGTAGTCATGGAATACAATAACATTTTGGGTTACCCAGGTCTGGAGCTACTCCCTTCTCATCCTCCTTCTTCAGTGACTGCAGTACTTTGTTAGCCTATCATAAAGGTTAGCAGAATAATTCAAAATATCTCAATGCAACATGGAATGGGCCTGACTGCATCGCCACATAACACTAGCACACACCTCCCTCTGTCACACCCTGGTGCTCACTTGCATGAAGGCTGATTTTCAGGGCTGAGCAGGCAGCACAAACAAAGAGCACAAACAGCACAAACTGCTCAGATTTTGTGATGGTTCTGTGCTTTTGCAGACAGAGACAGATCCTATGTTATCTGCATTTTGAAGGATGCATTATTAATCTTTTCACACCTGGCACCCAGTTACTAATGTGGCATCTGGGCACTAGGAGGGCTAATGACCCTAAGAGAACATTCTTGTCTAATTGTGCTGCTCTGAGATGGAGCTGTTTGGTGCTGTAATGCTCATGATGGCTCAGCCACTGCAGACATCCTCCTCTCTGTTCTTTAGTCTCTAAAGAGGTTGCATTTAGGCAATCTAAAGTAGCCACAAGTCTTAAACATTCCCCAGTGCAGTGCAGAGACAATTCCTTTAGAGAATTAGTTGAGAGCAATAGAGCTGGCACAGCTTTCTTCAGTGTTTTTGATTATTTAATTAACTTTGAGGCTATTTCTCTTACTGCATTTAATTATCACTACATTTTCTAGATCTTTGCAAAACCCAGTTCTCTTGCCAAGGTGATTTTTTTTTCATTTCAAGGGATCTGCTTTTTTGCTCACTGAAGATTTCAATTCCATTTGTGTGTGTGATGACTGAAGTGGCATTGGGCCACTAAACACATGAGCACAATGATTCACATCTTTCACGCTTTTTGAAAGAAATCCAATTTAAAAAATAGAAACGTCGATTAATTATGCACATAGAAAAAGAAAACGTAAAAGTTCAAGGTAGCTGTGACAAAGAATTTTAACTTGACATTGGGAATTTCTTTTCACCTGCAGAATAGCATTAGAGTATTGTGGTATGTATCCAGGTAAAGTATGCTTTCCTGAAGTAAAATAGTGTGCTTTCCTGAAGCAAATTTTAAAAGTGATGAGAAAGTAACAAAAACTTATTTCTGATTTTGCAGACACAAGCAAATCTTCATGAAAATTAAGCAATCAATGAATAGAAATTTCATCATGTGGCATCTTTGAGCTCCTTAAGAATATGTATGGTTTAAGTTAGGAATATTCAACAGTCTGTAAAATACCATATTTAAAGACTCTTCTAATATTCCTGAATTATGAATAGTTCCAGGAAAGGTGGTGCACAGTGTAGAAGGGGAATCTAAATTTGTCAATTCATTCTCAACTGAATTATATACTAATATTATTATACGTAATTTGAATATTGCATCTTATACTGTATTCTTTCATTCCTATGATCTAAAAGCATTTAAGAAATTATATTTCATGAAGTAAAGAAACCTGGCTGAGAATGAAATTTACAGCAGGTGTTGTAAACTCAATTTAAACCTCATAAAATAAATCTCTAAGTGGCAATTGCCATGCATGGCCATGTTTGAATGGCATGGTAATGTATTCAAAAGGACACAATGAATGAACGGCTACCAAGAGATAAAAATGCCAAAATACAACATAATAATTGCCAGTGAAGAGGCAGTGTCTTCCAAATTAGGCACCTTGGTGGTCCAGGGAGTGAACTTCTGCATCTTGAATAGGTCAGAGTCGTTTTGTGGAAGTCTTTCTTCGTTGTGAAAAGCTAATTTGCCAAACCCAGAAGTCTTTCTCAGAAATAGTTTAAACTGAAGGTGATTAGAAAGGTTTCAGAGGAGACTACAAATATTCCAAAGAGAATAAAAGCCCAAGCTCCATTTCCCATATGGTGAGATAAACCCACCTTTGCCCTTCATGGGCCCTTCTTCAGAGAGGAGAGACCCCAGAGCAAGGAGCAAGAAGGGAAGCAGTACCTGTTGAGATAAGGGGACAGAGAGGATTTTGCTCCTGCAAAAGCTGAAGAATGGCTCCTGGCCACTCTGGATGCAGAAGTCTGAACAGTTGGTCATTCACAAAAGGTCCTGCAGTCTTGCACAGTTATGATCTGCCCAGATTTTCTTTTGCTTTTACCTCAACCCATCTAAACTCTGAGGAGCTGCCCCAAGGAATTGCCAACAGTGGCATCTCCTTTAGCTCAGTTAAACTACTGCAATTTTTTAATTGTTAGTAGCAGTCTATTGTGCGGTCTAATAACTATAATAATTCTCAGCACTTTCATATAGCTATTCATCTTCAAAGAGTATCACTAATATTAGCTAATTAATTTTCTGGTTTTCTTCTAAGACACAGTATTGCAGGCTGTGATCATTCAGACCACCCAGGTAATTATAATTTTCTTTGCATTGAAGATTATTCCAAAGACAATTTTTGTTATTTTAGCAAATGCTTATTTGATCAGATAAAAGTTAACACTAAAGTGATTAAATGATAGAATTTTTGTTTAAAAACTTCAAGAGTGGCATGCTGGTAAATCCTTATTGAAAAAGGATTCTTTCATTTAAAACTTGACAGTTAAGTACTGAAAAATAGCATTAAAGGATTGGTTTTGACACAGCCCAAGCACAGGAAGAATATATGGGAATCTAACTTTCATACTATCAGAAAATTATTAAATTAAAAAGTTCAGAGCAGTCTTTTGAGAATGTTTTCCACAATAATTTTCAGCAGAGCAGTAAGTAGAAATTGGTCCTTTTCACTTAAAAGAGGAAGTATAAAAAGATGCTTTTTGCAACAAATAATTTGGTCAAGATGCATAACACGAGCCACTGTTCCACTGACCACTGTTTACTCGATTCTTGATTGTTTTTATTATTCTAGTGATTATTGCTTCTTACTTAAGGGACAGCAAGTGGTTAAACTAACAGAGTTAACTATTTTTTTCACCCCTCCTCTAAAGTACTAAGAATTAAATAATAAAAGGCATTTGAAATAAGCAACAGAGCAGATTCCTTAAATGTCTTCTGTCTCCTCTCTCCAGGGACAAGCACAACAAGGTGAAGCTCATCATTATTTGTCTTTTCAAGGGCAAAGCTGTGATAGACAGGGCTTAATGTGTATCTTGGTGGAATTGGATTTGATCCTCAGGGCTGGGCCAGAAGGCTGCTTTGTTAGATTTGTTACATTTACTCTCTCTCCTGTGTTCTCTCTCTACCACAAACAAAATTACCTCTTGGAGGCCTGCATCAGCCTCAGCATCCTGAGACTATCTCCTCTTCTTGATTTCAGTCACATCTAAATCTGTTTAAACTGTCAACATGATGATTTGTGGGGAGACAGGGATTAAGCAGAAGGGAGATTAACACAGTTGTCTGTCTTCTTTGAAATAATATACCTGCTGCCAGTAAGGGCATTCTTCAATTTACATAACTTAGCTCACAAGGAGGGCTTTACGGTTGTTATTGAGTTGCTTTTTTGCTATCAGCACTACAAACTCACCTGCTACCTACACATTTAAAACCTTGACAGTCCATCCCTTCAATTCCTCTAAGACTGAGACATGCTCTCTTCTTTTCCTAGACTGAATGAGATTTTTTGGTAATTGAGTAATATGCATTCAAATAGATTATTTAAGAAATATGTATTAAATTCTGCTGGATTAAATATGAACTTCAAATACTCGAAAAAAACACCTACATTCCAGTAGAGTCAAAACTCTGAACAATTGTTTTGAAATGGAATAAAGATCTCTGCTTTTATTTCATTTGCTGAAAGAAGTTGGCAGTTTACTTATTACTCCAGTTGTCTAGGAAAAAAATTGCCATGCAATATCTTCTTTAATGCTTTCTTAGATAATTTTTAACAGCAGTAACTAGAATTGCTTATTCAGAATTTTGGGCTAGGCCTTATTGTGGTGGGGAACAAAGGACTGCAGAAAAGGAAAAAGAAAATTATATCTAAAATCAGGAATAAGAGTATCTATTTTTCTCACACTTTATACCTTTTCTCTTTATTCAGTTATAAGGGATAAGGCACAGAGCCTTTTCTTCTGTATATATAGGATTTTGTAAAAGAAATCTTGTTTTGAATTAGGAACTGAATTGTGACGTAGCACTATGGAAGTTAAGGAGAAGCACAAATTTTAAGCCAAAAAATGGATAAATGTACTGTCACAGCCACAGAAGCTGGAAGAGCTGCATATGCAGGAAAAAAAGGAATAATTACATGGAAAAAAAACCCCAGTAGTCTCCTAGGTGTGAAACTTCTTTTTTTGGTACTTTATATTTTTATATGAAATCTCACATAAAAGCTGCTTCATGATTGCCAGGTAGTGTGCTGTTCTGTCAGGATGAAGAAACTTATGTAGTTTTCTCCAGCCTGGCTTCTCTGGGAGTCAAAGCATTTGTGAAAACATCTGTTGCACCAGAACTGGGCAAGTTTTTTGTGTTACAGAGCTTCAGCTTGTTGCTCAGCACACTGCAGAGGGATGAAGGCAGAGGAACAGACAGACCTGTTCTTTTCATCCCTCTCTGGGTCTCACTGAAATGCTAAGCAGTTCTTAACATGCTATAGGGTTGGGGTGTTTTTCAATATGAGAAAAATGAAGTAATATGAACAACTACAAGTGATGACATAAATAAAATGTATGAATGAGTCCATTTCTTAGCCTATTTCCTGGGTCAAACATGTTTTTGAGGTTTGAAGAATTTGCCTATTTTTCTTTTTTTTTTTTTCAGACCTTTTACTTCATTATTATCTTTTAGTGTCTTCAGCTGTATCTATTAACCATGCCTCAAGAAACATTATTTTTTTGGACTTCCCAGCTGAACCAAGCAGCTGTAAGTCATTCAGATTTTTATTCAAAAATTTTCAGATAGGCATCCAAACTTTGAGGTGCTTATAAGGCTTGAATTGCATATTTCAGATTTATCCATTTTTTGGTAGAAATTGCAGCAGATGCTGCTTTTCTGTCTTTGTATTAGCTCCATCTTTTAAATATCTTCTGTGACATGAAATTTTGGTTACTTGACACTTGTAAATGTCAGGATTTCTTTGAGGCAATAAAGACGCAGGCTCAGTCCTCAGGTGTGCAAAAGCCACGACACTGAGCTGAAAGAGATTATCCCAGTGATGACAATGTGAGGAGGAGTAGGGAACATTATCAGTGACACACACCATTATGCAAGAGCCTCAGTGGACTCCATATTCTCCAAAACCACACAAAGTTTCTGCAAGTCTTTGCATTGGTTTCACTAGCTTCTGATAAATATCAGAACCATTTATGACTACTACTATTTTTGTTTTACCTATAAACTAGTGCTGGGCTGCTGGTAGTTGAAAAAGACTCAGATGTGAAAAGAAAGGCTATGTCTTACACAGTCTTAGAACAGGTATGGTAGAGACAGATAACTTTACAAGAAAGGACACACAATGATTAACAGAGGGAGAATACTTGATGAATAGATCCTTGCAGTAAAAGAGATTTGGGCAGCTGTATGTTTTCCAATACATTCTATCTATAGTAATTGTAGTTGCTTCTGTAGGTCAGATCTTATTTTTAATTAATTGAATTGCTGAATTGCTGAATTGGATGTTTTTAAGAAGGACAGTCTTAATTCTAGCCTTAAAATCTTTAAAGGCTTACTCCTAACTAAATAAATTGGTCAGGAAGAATAGGGCATCTCTATAAATTATCTTGGCATTCCACTTATGGGAGAAAAATTATCTGGAAATTACCTTTTATTGCCACAGATACAAGAAGAATCAGAAGTGCCAAAGGGATGCTGAGAAAGGCTGTTGTACTGTCCCTGTCGAGTTTAACCCATTAGTTCATTTAGTTTCACTCTTAGACTTTTCTGAAAAAAAATTGAAAAAAACCTCTTGATAGAACAATTCATTTTTCCTTTTAGTGTGTGAAATTATGTCAGCTGTTGCCATCAAATCTATGATGTGAGAGGAATGAATATAGTTTACTTTCTGAAATGTTTGTTTTCTTTTGTGCAGGTTTAGAAATATACAGAATTTTGTTTATGCTTGCAACACCTAATCCAAAACGGAGACAGAAAAACATTTCCTCTAAACTCATTCTGCAAATTTAATTGCTCACAATATTCGCTGTGGGAATAAAAAAATTTGCATGAATGCCCAGCATGAAAAGGCACTGGGATTAAAAACTAAACAATTCACCTTACTGAGACTTCATATGAATGGGTTAAACATGATAAACAGTTTATGTATTCACATCAATTTAAGCTGCTGGGTGTATCAGTGGAATGAATACATTTGCTGTTGTTTTTTTGGCTCATCAGTAAATCTAGTACGAAATCTGATGCTATACCAGTTGGATTTATATTGCTGCAACAGATAGAGATTATTACTGATGCCAAGAAGACTGATTTTCTGCTGATTTGATTAGGACAGTAACTGTGCAAAGCTACATATTAATATATTAGACACTGCAGTCCCCTAGAAGCCTGCAGAAGGGAATTTTGTATTGGATTTGGAAAAAACAGATCTGTTGTTTCTGTATCTTACTGCACCTATTAGAAAATTCATACAAATTCTTTAATCAGCCTGTTCATGTGTGCTAGGAAATGGGCTTTCCATATTAACCAGGGAAATGTCAACTCAAGGCTATGGGGGCTGGTGCTAATAAGGTTAATGAATAGCTGGCCTGAAAAGCAACAGATGGGCCTAACAGAGCGGGAGCCTTAATGGCATTTGTAATGCCTAGGGTCAACTGCAGTTTATCTTCATTTTTTTCTCATTTAAAATATTCCAGTGGAATAATAAAATAAGTTTGAATTTTCCCCACAGGGAGATGAAATTTATGCAGCACTGTTTATTGAATATCAATGTGTTTGGTTATAAACAGAGGACTGCTGCACCACTGCTAGAACAGTAGTTGCTGTATATTTGCATTTGCAGAGGAATTTTTCATTTAGCTCATTTAAAACAGTACTCTCTTTTTATCAATTGCTGCTGCAATACTATTTTGGTTTTTTTTAATTTGGTTTTGTTTTGCTGGTTTTTTTTTCAGAAGACAGCTAACATAGAAGGTCAATTTATGGCTGTATACTGCAGCTAGATACATGACCATTATGCTAAATTTGCATGGAGGAATTGTAAGGGTAGAGTTTGAATACCCATATTGTGGTTTCCCCTAAGATGACAGAATTCATGCTCATTATAATAGAATGTCTTATGATAGAATAGGGGAGAGATGACAAAAATATATACTAGAAATCATAAACAATTCTAGATAAAGCAGAAAATGTTTATATATTTGTTGGATCTAAAATAACTTCTGTGACCTTGTTGTCCTTCATCTCAGACACACTAGTCTTTAATCAGAAGAAATAATCTGCACAAGAGGCAATTGATATGGTCCTCTCTACTCTAAATACAGGCTCAGGGTGATGTTAAACTATTGTTACAGCACATCTCTATTGCCTGAATTTAGTCCACAAGATTTAAGCTCTCATGTCAGCTAAGGCAGTGAAATATAATGTTGAGGGAGGTTTTAAGACTTTTACTAACAAACAGTTTTTTGAATAGGCATTGCTCTTGGGGAAAAAGAAAACACTGAATTCTTATTTAGCTTATGCCTTCCCCAAATAGCTTCAAGTAAACATATGGATCCACTGTAGTTTTATTTATGAAACTCGCTTTCATACTTTGTAAATGCATGGAAATAGTTAAGAATGCATTTGAGTTTGGGGCAAGATTTTTTAAAGCACTTAATCCTGAGCTATTGCTGTCAGGTTTTCCATATCAAATGCCTTTGATTGCCCCTCTTCTGCCTCTTTAGTTCTCCCTTCAAGTCAGTGTAAAAACTTCCTTTGACTTTAATGGAGGCAGAGTTAGGCAAATACTGTGGGTTTTCAAAATTTCACTTTATGTGGATTTAAAAAATATAATTAGATTATTCATGATGAAAACCATAGATTTAACTGTAAGTTTGGACAGTTCAATGATTTCAAAGTATCTGATGAAATTTGTCTCA
Source organism: Molothrus ater (assembly GCF_012460135.2). Taxonomy (NCBI): domain Eukaryota; kingdom Metazoa; phylum Chordata; class Aves; order Passeriformes; family Icteridae; genus Molothrus; species Molothrus ater. Next base: position 18,525,354 of record NC_050482.2, on the reverse strand, counting down.
TCCAAGTTTAGATGTTGGAAAATTAGGTGTCCAAGTCAAGGTCAGCCAACATGCTATTCAAGACAAATCTTCCTACTGAGGTTGTCCAGAAAAGAACAGAAGACACAACTAATTACTTAATATATAACTGAATTAATTTTCCTACTCATTGCAAAAAAAAAAAAAAAGGATTTCTGTTATGATAATCTTGACATTTTGAGATGCAGGAATCTGCGTTAAAATATTGTCAATTTAAACAGACACAAATGATCAAAAATTTCAGACGTTGGTTGAATTAACAAATAACTTACTGTATTTTGCTTAAAGAATATCATATTTCACATACATTATAGAAGGTTTCAAAGCCAGTGCCCTGGAAGAGAAATTAATATATATCTGAATAATTTACTAATTGTCCTACTATTTCTATACATTTGGCAAAAGTAAGAAAAATATTACTGAATAATTTATGTAATGAATTGTAACAGCCAGTCTGTTCCAAGTCTGGTTTAATAGAAAGCAGTTCACTTGAATTCTGAAAAATGCCATTGCTTTGTTCCCTGATGTATCTTAAGAATTCACAGTTTTATTTAATTGTACAGATGACAGCAACTTTTCCCTACCTGCATCTTCTATCTTGAGAGTATTGCCTGTCCTCTGACTCACGTGAACATTTCCTTTTTTTGAATTATTTTAAGTTTGCACAAAGCAGTTTAATTCATTGAAGGGAGAAGAAACTGAATCTTTTATGTTAAATTGAAAGTCGGGTACAACGCAGAGGTCTTGTACTTCTGAAGTTCTAATTGCATTCAGCAGGAGTTTGGGGAATTTTTTAGTAGATTAGCTTTTTATATTTATCCTGCCTGATGACTTTTCAAGAGAAGAAAAGACAAATTTTTTGCTAATGGTTATTTTTCAAATACTAACTTTAAAAAATTGTGCTCATTGATCTGTGTCTTATTTCATTATTTTTAGATGGCACAGACTGTATTTGTAAGCCTGTTAGATGGTAAGTTTCAGGGAGGATTTCAAACTTCTTACTCCAGAAAATCAGTTGACAACCACATGAGAAGAAAGGATAACCAATTTGCTGAAAAAGAATGTAACCAAATGCTGTCTTGTAAATAGCTGGAGCATTTTTAAAAGATAAGCTTTGCCTTTTTTTTCTTCCCACCCTCCACCCTGATAGCTTTATGATTACCTAGAACTCTGCATGCATTAATTTAATGTATAAATGAATAGCCTTCTGTACACTTTTTTGTAGTTCAAATCTGGAAATTGTTTAGCATTAGAAAATAACATGTTGCCATATGGAAAAATATAATGCTAATGAAATCTGATAGATGGCAGTGTTGGATTGTTGATAAACTATCAGCCTGACTCCTATATTACTAGTATTCAGAGAATGTTATTGCTTTTTAAAGAACTGTTGCTTTAGGAAGTTTGATAGAAACACATTTATTTCAGCCTGTATTTGCTCAGTAGTGGGACTCAGTCTACTGGTCTAGTTGTTGGTCTGTAATTCCCTCCTTTTTATTTCTTCTAGGGCATTTCTGCATCCCATTAAGACTTGCTATGCTTATACCAAGGGTGCGGGTGTTTCTTACCTCTCTGCTTCTGGTTAGAGCAGAGATCTTGGGAACTAAAACTTTGATTCTTTCTTCTCTTGATATAAGTCAGAGCATTAAACATTTCTTTACACATTCATTTCATATTCCATTTATCCTTTTCTTTGAGGTCTTAAGAATGACAACCACCTCCTGTGGGATTGCTGGATACTTACAGATCAATTGACTATGATTATCTGAAGCAAATTAAAGGCTAACTTGTCTAGCTTCTGCACTAACTTAAGATCAGACAAATGCAAAAGCACTGTTGGAACTAGTCCAGGTAAATCCATTTGATTTCATTTGAACTAAAACCGAATGCAGCTTTTGCAGGAATATTAGAATGAGAATTTTCTTGATGTATTATCTGACATGCAACTTGGACTACAACCAAAAAATGATGGCAAACAAAGAGCAGCAATGAGATGATTCTTCTATCCTTAAATATATAACAATGTTGTTGAGTAATAGCTACATTAAATAATTATTGTATGCACAAGAGGGATTCTGTTATTGAAAAAGCTTCATACCAGTTGTGAATTCTATGATTGTTATGGCAAAAAATAAAGCTAGACAGAGACTTGTTGAACATCTGTTTTGCAATATTCATTCTGTGTGTGCTGTGTCATTTATTCCTACTCTTCTTAGCACTGCAGTGAATAAAATTCCACAATAAACCTCTAATACAAGCATGTAGTATTATTAAATAGTTGCTCAATTTCTTCTGTTTAAAAATTGACTACAATTGTGCAATTTCCATGATTGCAAATAATAGTGAATATACCTAAAATCAGTGAATGCACTCATCCACCTTAGAAGATCTAAATAGCACACTGAAGGATGTAATGGATTTAGGAAGGTAGAATTGCTATAATTACATAACTTGGAATGCGTCATGCACAACTAAAATTTTCGTTCATGATAATGAAAAAAACAATGCGACAACAACATTAGTGATTATCTGCCTTGAAGTCTGAGATATATGGGAAATATGGGGACAGCTCTTCCCTGTTGTGAAGAAAAATTGGAAGTAAAATGGAAAGAAAATGTAAATCAGAAACTATCCCTGCAAATTTTCTTCTGGAATGCTTTTCTCCCTTTCATTTCTTCAAAAAGCAAAAGGTTTGTTCTGCTGGAAGACAATTACAGGGGCTGTAAGAACTCTGAACTTGAAAGCTGTTGGGAAGCCCAGGTATGTCTGTGATGGTTCTTTACCTGCACAATTTCTCTGTGCACTGAGCACCTTTTGTTCTCTGTCAGCAGAACATCAGCCAAACTCTTCTTGCCTGATAGCAGCTGCTGGATCCAAGGTCTTGGGTCTTAAACGGTTTTAGAAGCCCATGAAGGTGTAAATGGGAAGAAAGCACTATTATTTTCCTGTGAGATAGGAAATGTGATGCTGCAAGTCTTATTTTAAGTCAAGGCTGCCCCCTGGCCTGTGCATTTGGCCTTTGGTCCCATACAGGTTTTTGGCTATACATAGTACATGTGTGAGAGCTGGAGAATTCAGATATACAACAACTTCTGCCAAGGCTTGTCCATTTCTTGTCTGTACATCCCTTTACACAGAGTTCTTAGGGGGATGAACTAATACTCAGTTATTTTAATAGATATCAGAGATTAAAAAAAGATGCTAGTCAGGTACAGGAATAAATCATGAGGACTATACAGACATCTGAGTGAAGTACAATTTATTTCCTTTGAGTCAAGTTGCCTAGAGAGAAGTAAATTTTATTTCAGCTAAAAGTATTTGTGCAGAAATATAATATGACTATTATTTATGTCTTACAAGCATTTATAATTTCATGGCTGCACCAAATTATCAGGCTATTCCAAGAATACAAAGAACTGCACCTAATTCAGTGGTTCTATTCCAAGAAAATCCTCTAATGGTACCACATGATGTAGCAAAAATCAGCTTATAATGGAAGGTTTGGACTTTTGATGAAATGAAAAATAGTTTTGCTGATGAATTTTGCTCCTTTTATTTCAAGGAATATTTTTTACTCAAAAAATAGTGTTTAATAGAACAAAAACGGATTATTGGGGGAACATCCACTGCATGTGGTATAACTCTTTAATATAACTTTTTAGTGGATCAGATTTGTACTAAAGAAAATCCCTGAAAAAAATATGCAATTGTATAATTTATGTTTGGTGTTTTGAACATTTATGCTTTTAGAAAAGTAATCTGAGAAATGCCAGTTTGTGTCTGTTCTTCAACTGTGTGAATTAATTCCAAAAATGGACTCTAGTAGACAAAGATTTTAATCTCCACAAGCACATGTAATAGATACCTCTCACCTGAATGTATTCCAGATGACCAATTGCACCATTTAAAAGGCACTGATGTCTCAACTTCTTCCATAACCAGATGCTTAATGTTCAGGAAAAAAAAAAGGAGTAGTAGATTAAAAAAAAAAAAAAAATCGACTCATTTAGGTAGAATAAAACAGGTTCTAAGAGTAATTGGGGACCACTTCAATGCCTGTAAGAATTCATCAAGGCAATCTTTTTGCCTAATGATCCAGCCATGGTTGTAAATTATAGCACCGATGTAGTTTCAGCTTGCTTTATTTTTAGCAAAAGAGAAAAAAAAAAGATGCCTTAGTTAGAAAATTATTTGGTGTTTAAAATGATGTTTTAGTAATTTAAAAGATTTGAATTATATTTACTTCCCATTGATATCTCTACTTGTCATCTCAAAAACGTTTGATCCTTCCCTTGAAAGCAGATAAAGCTTGAGATGTTTTTTCTCCTGTACTTTAAAAAAGGGAAGATGAACTTTCCAGTACCTTATGTCAGGGATTCAGATGATTTACTAGAGATTGCATGTAAGAAGTTTTGTATAGAACTTTATTCAAATAGTCATGCAAAAGTTTGGTTACCTAAATGAAAGAAAATGGGAAACTTAATATCAATATAATAATTATGTCCCACTGCATATGAATGAATAGGGTAGAGAGGACAGATATATGGTAGAAACCATGAATATTTCTAGATGAATTTATTGAGAGAAGATATTTTTGTCAAAAATGAAGAGAGATGCTCAAAAGATGGTGAAGTTTGATGGTGCCAGGAAAATCTTTGTGCTGATGAGGACACACAAAGCTGTGAAGCACCTCAGTGAGAAATACAGTGGAACTGTTAGAACCACAAATCAGAGTTAGGTAGAAAAAAATATATTTTCATGATTTGAGCCTTCTACAAAAGATAATTAATCCTTTTACTTACTGAAGGAAAATACTGAATGTGAGACAGCTTCTTACAAAACTCGTGATTTTGGGAGGATGAATATCCAAAAACTCGGATATTATAATATACACTTGATTTGGAGATTATCTTCCCCTTGAAAAATATGAAATGCAAGAAACAATTTCTTGCTATTTTAAAAATTTTAAGCCACTTGAATAACTCTAAAAAGTACATCTATTGATTACTTAATAAGTAATAGAAATAATTTGCCAGTGGCAAACTGTATTCTGAAAAATTACCAGCAAACATTATAGACTAAAACATTACCACTTCAGTTCTTTTTTGTCTCTTAGGAATGCACTCAAGAATGTATGAAAATACTTTGAAAATTACTTTGGTTAATCCATGCTCATTTACTAACTCATAATTATTAGAAAAATGTGTATGAAAAATATTTACAGAAGACATGTCTGCAAAGGCTGAAGCTTGAAATAAAAGCCTCTATTCAGACTAAGCTGAATCAGACATAGCACCACACTTGCTAAGTATTTCTAGAGTTTTTTTCTTTCTGCCTTGATGTTTTAGTGTCCATTTTCCCACTGGAGATCCAGAGGATGTAACCACTTCTAGAAATAAAAATTTGGATTTTATTATAAAACATAAGCTGCTATGGGGTTGAATGATTAGCATTAAGAATATTCAGATAGATATTTAGTCTAACCTTGCCATATGCTGCAGTTTATTTTAGCAAAATTATTTAATCTGGTTTTGAGGATTTCTACTTGTGACATGATTGGTTGCAACAATAGAAAAAGCTGCTGAAAAGTTCCATGTCAATATTTTTTTAGAAGGAATAAATAGACTTTGTGTAAGTATTTCTCATTTTCTCCGTTGTTTACTTTATACTTTTATACACTTATACTTAGTGATTCTATTTAAAAATACAATTATGAATAGTTAATGATTTTGCCCTTTATCCAGGCCAAATAAAACTACTTGGTTCTTGAAAATAGTTTTTAACAGAAATCTTAGAAAAAACCCATACCATGTAAAAACATAAATAATCTTTAAAAATAGGTGATTTTTTTTTCTGTGAAAAAGGAAAAGATATAAAATATATAAAAAATATAAGATTTTACAATGTCACAAGATTTTTTTCAATGAAAAGATGTCATCTCATTGTAATTAATGTCTCAATGTATCTTTCAATAAGTAGTCATGCTTCAGTTTTGAGTATTAGAAAATCGATTGTATAGTGCCTCATCTCAGGATTCAGAATTGAGAAAGATATATTTGCTGAGCAGTAATACTTCAGACTCTATTACTTTTTCCTTTTTAAGCCTTTATGACTTTTCCATAAGAAAAAGAAAACCTCAGTTGTTGAAAAATAAGGTATGGTCCAAAAATAGAAACTCGTACATGACTGAGTATTTGACACTCATTGCCTTTATTTCTACTTAAGCCTGACTATGGGTTCTTCTGTTTGTTTGTTTGTTTGTTTTTTTCATTTTATAACTCTCTTGAAGCTAAGGGAATATTCTGTAGGAGAAAATGGTTGTGCAAAAGTCCAGACTCCCATCATCCATTTGTGAGTCAGTTCCTGATCCTTGCTTTGCAATAAAACATTTAGTCACCTTTCTCCCAAAGCTTTACCAAGACAGGTTTGATTTTGGTGTAAATAGTGACATTATTGAGTGGCAAATAATCACTGTGACTCCTGTGAAACCTGAAAGTCAGTCATTTCTCATAGGAAGGCTGATTGATGCCTTCTCTTTTCTGCATCCAGAAAAAGTGCCAATTATTCCCACTTGAACACACACACACACACACACACATACACCTATGTTACATCTCATTTTAGAAGCAGAAGACTACGGCATTAAATTAAAGTTTAAAAGAATTAACTACAGATTAATGAAACAGTTTGGCATGGAATCAAGATAAATGTGAGGGTTTTGAAATGGAGTGAATAGACCTGTCTGGTGAAAGTGAAGGAGGTAATGTTAGTGTGGGAGATGCTTTGGGCTGAAAGAGGCTGAAGAAAAGTGGCCCTAGCCTGGGAATGGTGAAAGACCTATAGGACAAAGCAGGTGAGGGATAAGATCTCAGGATTTGAAGAATAATATCTTTGGGAGCAAGAAACTGAATCCTAGACTGGCTTGAGTTGTAAGCGACCTACAGCTCCACCCTGGGTTAGGGTTGGTGTTAGAGCAGGTTGTTCACACAGCAGGTTGTTCTTCCTTGGTCTTGAAACATTAACTCTGGGCACTTCTCACCTGGACATGTTGTGAGGTAAAGATGAAAAGCCTCTTCTCCCCTGCAAGGGACTGTAATTCCTCCCTTGCTCCTCAGCACCCCAGCATGGATGAGCACGTAGCACTGCTCTTCTTCTAGCCTTGCATGGTTCTTTTGCTAGAATAAAAAATACACCTTTAGTTAGAATCTCATAGAAGTTTTGAAACATTAAAAATACCAAAATAAACCTCAAACCAAAATGATGCACTAAACTTCACCAGTAAATGCCTCACCTTTCTAAGAAAAAAGATATTAAATATCTTAAAGGGAATTGTATTGAAATAAAAGGTCTGACTTCCATGTTTTTGAAAACTGCAAGAATAGAGGTGATGGCAAGAAGTTGTAATATAGCTGCCAGGAGACTAAACTACACTTAAGACCCCCAGATTCTATGAAATAAGAACAGACACTGAAAGAGTCGTGGCAAAGCTGACAGATACACAATGCAGGGAATTTACTGATTATCTGGGGAAAATAACAAAACACCTGCTGCTTGCTAAAGTCCACTAGCTATCAGCATTAAAGGAAAAAAAATTCAAAATATTCTCCTCATCTGCCTCTCTTTTATGATTCACTTCCCCATAATTTTCACAGAGATGTATCTAAAGGCAATTGTATACATACCTTTTTGCATACAGTATGACACAAATGAAGATTACTTAAACCTGCTATTCTGAGAAAAGAAGGCCCTTAAAAATCTGTTTTGAGTAAGCTCCTCTATATAGAACCATTTTAAGTCTCTGATCTGCCCCTCTTGGAGATGGCATGGTACATTTATCATAGCTTAAATGAAGGGTGTGCTTATGGATTTTTCTTTAAACAGCAAAATTAGAAGAGAACAAAGAAAGGCCTGAAGAACATTCGTAGGGTGGATTTTTGTGAATGTGTATCCACATTCATTTCAAGTCACACTTTTGTCCATGAATCTGAGTGCTGCTGGAATTCTTTTAGAACACTGGTCTGTATCTCACATGTGAATGAAGATATCAGCATCTGGACAGGGCTCAATGAGTGTGGAAATATTTTACTTTAATATATTTAAAACAGAAAAGCATAGGAAAAGACCCCAATAACTTGCTTGCATGAGTAGAAACTGCAAATGCTTTTTGACCTTGAATACTACTGTTTTTTTGTAAGTGTCATTTTTAGGAAAATGTCTAGCTCAGCCTCATAAAGTTGATTTTCTATTCTGATTCTTGCTCCTTTTTTTTTTTTTTGTTTTAAACCTGATAGAACATATGAATTGGGTGGTCTCTGATATCTCTTTCTATACTAATTGAGTGCCCTGAAAGCCAGCCAGATATAAGTGTTTTAGACAGGGGGTTGCATTCTACTGTTTGGGGAAAAAGGTATCTTGTGTAATGTGTGTAATGTATGTATCTGACAGCATATGTCAATCATTTGTGATTCTTCCTCTGAAAGACATTGTGAGTTATTGTGAACTAGCTGCTGCATCCAAAATGGACCCTCAAATATTAACCAAGACAATCACAGGGTATGAGGTTGGATTAAACACTTCCTTAAGAATTCTTTTCTATGAAATCCCTTTTTAAAGTGTGTTTCTCAAAGTCTTTCAAAAAGATAATTTTTTTTTATTAATAGTAGTCATTTAAACATGGTTGTAAATATGAATTCATTTATGCACTGAATTTTAGCTATGCTCTTGAGTTGTAGCTTGTATCCATGAAATCTGAAATCACACTGATTTTAAGAACAGTAAAAAATGACCACTTAACTAGTAAACAGTAAAATCACAGTTGTATTAATAGCATTCTTGGTTTTTATGGTGTGAGCAATATGATGAAACCAAGAGCCCCTAACTGGTCATTTTCCATAAGGGAGAGTACTGGTTTCACTGCCCAGGCACCCGCGGTGGGAGCTGTGGGACAGCCCCTGTGAGGAGAGGATGGGGCTGCCCTGAGAGGAGTCCAGGCAGCCCCAAAACAGAGCTGGCACTTCCCACAGCTGGGCTCCTCAGCAGGGCTGGTGCTGCCTCTGTGATAACGTGTTTAACAAAGGGTAAACCCACTGTGTGTCAGCTCTGCAAGGGGAGTGAGAAAATGTCACACAGCTATTGGTAGATCAAGGAGAAGGAAGAAGAGGAGGAGGAGGATTTTGGGGGTCTGGAGCAGAGATTTCTCTGCAGCCCATGGAGAGATTTCTGTGAAGCAGGTTTATCCTGAAGAACTGTAGCTCATGGCTGGACCCACACTGGAGTAGGGGAAAAGTGTGAGACAGAAGTAGCAGCAAATAAGAGCTTTAAGGGCTTCCCATCCCCTGTCCCTCTGCACCACTCAGAATGGGAAGATGTTGAAGAATAAGAAATAGAGATGTGAAACTGGGTGGGAGAAAGGTATTGGTTTAATTTTTATTTTTGTTTCTTGCTACGTGAATCTGTTTTGATTTGCAACAAATTAATTTTCCCCTAGTCTTTATCTCAATCCTTGAGCTTTTTCATCATGTTTTCTGTGCTCTTGGTGAAGAAGGGTGAAGGTGCATGTGGGTGGGCAGCTGGCAGGTGCCAGTCATTGTCAACCAATTGCAGTAATGTTTTCAAATTTTTCTTCTAATATTTCTGTAATTGTTGTGGTTTAACCCTAGTTAATTGTGCCTAGTTCTTAAATTCAGTCAATAGCATGGAGCAGTCTTCCCACATTTGGAACTCACAGGTTCAAATTACATCTGTAGGCAGAGTCGCAGGGCAGATCTCTTTCTCTTGGCAGTGTTCAAAGTGCCTTAACACCTACCTGTCATTATAGCTAGGCCTCACTGACTGCTTCCTTGACTGTCATAGAAAGTTTAGATGCATCAATATAGAAATAGAATAGAAAATTAGCATTAATTTACAATGAAAATGCTCTTTTTCATTTCCCCAGATGTATTAGTGGGATTTAATATAGTTCTAGCTGCAGCTGCAAGCAGAATTCCTTATAATGATTGACTCTGCAGCTGGGTTTCACATGCCCTGTGTAGGAGAGTTCTTACAGAGTTTCAGTTAATTTCTTTAAAGATGATCATGGTTTTTTGGCACACAGTTATGGAAAATGCAAAGTGTTTTTTGGTGTCACTGTGGTTAAAACTAAATAGCTGCTGTTGAATGCTTTTATATTCTGGCCCAAAGTACTGGGTATAGTGCTATTGTATTTGATTCTGTGTTATTCCTGCCTTGGCAGTGCCCCCTTTCTATCAAAACAGGTGCATGCTGCACATTATAAAATGCAGTTTCTAAAACTGACTTCAGGGAAAAGATTGTCTTAGGTAATGTGGCCCTTACTTTACTTTCACAGGCTCCCCAGAACAGCTGTTACCTCATTTATAATGTGTTATCCCTATTATTATCCCTATTATTCACATTACAGTAATGCCCAAGAGCCAACAGAGAAGAGTTTTCTTTGTTCCAGATGTGATATATAGAATAACAGACATTCACTTGAGGAGCTCACAGTAGGGACTGCAGAGGCCTCAGATACCCTATAAGAGGTGTGACAAACTGTCCCAATCTGAGATACACTAAGAGTCAACCCAGTGATCTGTCCTGTCCTTCACAATAAGCCCCTGTCACTCCACCTGACATTGCTGTGAATATTCCATCCAATTCCACAGCCAAGGACAGGGGTGGTGTTAGTAGATGTTCTGTTCTGTGCTCTTTGTTGCTTTTTTACTCTATTTTAAAATAGAAACAAATACATACACATAGTTAGAGACTTTAAACTGAGAACACGTTTAAAGGAATTTCTTCCTGTATTCTGTAATCAACAGGAGTTCTGACATTCATTGACTAAAGTCTACAATGATGTATTTCTGGCATTCTGGATTTAAAAATAATACACTGTAACACTGAAATATTTTTCTTTACTTTCTAAGTAAAAACAAGAACAGTTATTAATATTCTGGAAAAGAACAACTGTTCAAATTTGGACAAATACATAAACAGGATTTTAAAGGTGAGAATTATTGATGCCAATAAAGAAATTCTTCATCAGTGTTACCTGACTATTTATAAATCTGGGTAATCATTTTCAAAAGTACTTTTCAGATGAACCACCTAAATTTAGGGTTGAATTATTTCCTGCCATATTGGAAATACAGAAGAGATCATTCACAATTTTTACAACTTAAATGGTTATTTAATGGAGAATGCACAAGATTAAAAGCTTTTTTCCACATTCTCCTGGACATATTGATAAATCATGCAAGTAGTTTTATATCCTGTAATTTTCTACAGTGCATATAGAATCACCTTCAGTTTACATTTTTTTTGGTAGTTAAAAATTACATTTTTCTTCATGGTTAAGTGTTTCTTTCTCCCTCCTTCCACATAAGGTTACTGGAAGTAATGGTTATATCTGAGAATGACAGTCATCCATTCTAAGGTGAGGAGTTACCCCTAATAATGGTTATTTTACATGCAACTCAATTTTCTTATTCATAACAGCAAGCAGAATAACAAGAATAACAAGATCTTTTACAACAGCTGCCATAAAAACTGCTAGCTGTTAAATTAATCAAGGAGAAGACAAGGAACAGTTCTAAACTAAAAATGGTTCAAGTGCATGGAAAATTTGAAGTATAATTTTTTCTCAATTGTTTTTGCAAATGAAGGGTAGAGGGTAGTACACAAGATTTCTCTAGGGGAGCTATCTGAAATACTAATGGTTTTTTAGTATGGTTTGGTTTTGTTCTAGTTTTGGTTTTTTGGGTTTTTTTTCCAAATAATGATCTGTAGTTTTACTGATTTTTTTAGAAAAATATTAGAAAAATATTTGATTTGTTATTCTCCACATAAGAGTTAAAGCTTTTGTGGCCTTCTGATAAATCTCTTGATAAGCAATACACACCTTAAAGCAGCAACACTTATCGATACCCTGACATGTTTAAATTAAACTGTTCAAAGGATGTTCTGCTCTTGATGTCTGTGTTGAACATGAGAGTAAGGGGACTACTCTCATTCCCTTCTTTCTTTTTAGCTCCAGGTTGGTTCAGCTCTTACTGTATAAGAAGGGCAAATATTTTTTGATAAACTAGAAGTAAATGCCAGATGATGTGTTTGTGTCATGTAATCGTTCTCTATCAAGTCCTAGTTTTCTATACGATTAAGGGAGGATTCATATATCACTACTTCCTTATCTGGTGATTCACCAGTATTGGTTAGAGAACATTATTTTATCTTTTCCATCACATTAGTCATTGTTAAACAGTGATATGTTTTGTAAGCCATGGATTGTGTTTGAATCAAAGTGCACAGCCATTTTGTATTTCCATGAGATATAAAACAAAGCTCTGGGAGATCAAATTTTATATAAAGTCTGTCTGGTGAAACAAAGTTTCTCTCTATTAATTAAATGCCAGTGATTTGGCTTTGAGTAAGAATATCTGGATTTTACAGGCAATAGTAGTAACCTGCCAGGTCAAGTGATGTTACAGTAACAAAAAAATGCATATTTTTATGGAGGTATTTAAATGTACTTCGGTAAAAAGAAATTAAGTAACTCAGTATCATTATAATATACATATAAATACTTTTAAAATAATTTTGGGAAGGTTTTATTTTCTCTTTATTTAATTTTTTGCAGTAGGAGGCTGAGGATAAAGGACTAACTTGGGCAATGCATAGAATGCTGTGTGCAAAAGCCTCACAGGGACAACTGAGTACAGAACCTCACTAACCTTACCTGGCATTTTGTGAGAGTTTCCCAGTGTGTTAAGAGGCACAATCCCCAAATTTTTAGTTTGTTTGAACTATTTTACTGAGGTTTTTCTTTCTGAGGTCAGGTGAAATTCTTAATTTAACCATGAGGTTAAAGCACCATGATCTCTTCAAAGAACTATTGTAATAATACTGACATGGAGGGTAAACTAGTCTTCAGATTAGCTATCATCTATGATCGGTGATATTTGCTTCAGCTCAGAAAGGAAGTTAGGACAGTGGAGAATTCTAGAAAATGGAACAAAATCAGGTTTATACACACTTTTATAATAAAGTATCCTGCTTTACTCCTTAAGGAGACTATCTTTTTGTGCTTTTCTACTAAAAGAAGTAGAGAAGATCCAGTGTTAATGGCACTCAACATTTTTTTCTCTAACTTCCTAATATACAGGGAATCCCCACTCAGTTTCAGAACATATATTTAAAATACTAAAGTAGTGGTAGACTGCCTGAGTTGCTGTATCAAAGAAAAAAACAGAAAGAAAAATATTTTATGTAAGTATACATCATACCTTTGACAGCTGGCCAAGCAGAGTTCATATAATTCAGTTTCTGCGTGTGTTCCAACTGATTTGAGTGCACTTGCCCAAAGCTCTCCTGATAGGGTATGAAAGTGTTAAGAATTCCTGGTTTTGCTGTCCTTTCTGGGGGGAATAGAAAAATCACAGATTTGGTTCCAGTGTAATATTGGATCCATATTTTTCCTTTGTAAACACTCAATCAGATCAAGTGTATAGTGTATAAAGAGACTACAGATTCTTTTCAAAAGTTCAAAGCTTCAGATAGTTGACTTTTGTAATAGGGCTAAAGCTGTACTTCATAATATGTTTTAAGTACATGATGACTCTCAACTAAGTCAGAATTTATATATACAGCTGCAACTGCACCTTGTTCAAGACTTTAACCATTTAGTGCTTAAGTTGGAATCCAGTGGTAAAATGAAGATGCATAGTCATAATTTAAATACATCAGCCTTCCAAATTTTCAGCCAAACACCTAAGTCTTATTTCTACCATGTGCATTAGGATAATTCTACCAGAGCCTAATGAAAAGGAATGTCTGAGGTAAGTATTACCCCATGGGGTGAGAAGCTACAAATCACTGCTTTATACAAGAACAGTATGTCCCTACACAATGTCACCGCAAGGTTTCCAACCAGGAGAAATTAAGATACATTAGTTCTTGTATAAACAATACGTTGTTTAAGCAGACAGTTCCAGCTTCTGCTGGATATTTGTGTTGCACTGCATGTGTTTTTTTTTATGTATAGTACAAATCCCAAGCTAGTATGCTACACAGGGCACAGCAGAATTCCTGAATCATCTTGTGTTTGTGTGTAGCTACAGCCTCCCCTGCATTCCCAGTAGTGTTTATGGCATGGATGTTGATGCATTCTGTTTGGAGCACACTAATTTGAGACAAGCTTTGAAATGAAGGTTTAATCTTCTCATCTAGCTGTTGTTAATTTTTTACTCCCCAGAATGGCTACAGTATAAAGCTGTATTCCGTAAGTGAAAGGACTTTGTTATTCAGGATGGAAGTTCTGAATTAGACAAGCTGGAAAGTTATTAGGAGCAGGATGGTTTCACATGGGAAAGCCTGAAGCTGTTGTCTGACTTTTGTTGTTATACTTTTTCTAAAGGAAAACCCAAGGACTTTTGGAGAAAAAAAGAGGTGAGGAAGTGTTGGGTGTTGGATTGGATGAAAGACAAAGGATGTGTATGCAACCTACTGAGGCTACAGAGTAAATAAACACTGTTGCTTCAAGGCATGAGGACTGAAGAATATAAATATAAGAGTACTGTGGAAAATAGAACAGTACTCTTAGAGGATGTGGTGCTGAAGATTGGTAGCCTTAGAAATGGCTTAGTTAAGAGGTTATCAAATTGTGGCTTTAATCCTGTCTAAGAATACTAAAGATATCCATCCAATCAATCTAGTCTTCAATTTTTGCTATTTACAGTTTAATATCTGATAGTCCTTTGTTTGGGAACTATGTTTTTGGGGCTGGTACTGGAAGCTAGCTCTGCATAGTCTGTGCATTACCTTTTATTAATTGCAGTCCTTCCAGAAATGGGGAAAAAGTAGCAAAAAGATGAGCTATTTAGGAAGAGCACCAGCCTCACGACTTCCTGTGATCTGTTCTCCGTGTAGGCATTTTGGCACCCACAGCTGTCACGTTACAGATGGAAGAGGATACATTCCTTACTATTGCTTACCTATATTTATTTCTGGATTTGCTGCTCAGGATTCTTTGTACCTTTCCAAACCTGCTGCTGCTGTCTGTTTTCAAAACCTCCTCTGGTTTTGAAACCTCTACATTCCAGAAATTTATTACATTTTGAAAAGTAATATGACTTTCATTCTTACATTCTGTTTAAAGGAATATTCTTTTTCTTGTTTGAAATTGAACTCCTACTATTTTTATCAAGTACTCCCTGTTCTTGCACTGAGGAATTTAGTCAATTTCATTTTGTATTTGCCTTAGCCATTGACAACCTGAGTTTTATAAACTTTGATCATATTTTTTTTCCATCTGCTTTCCAAACTGGAGAGTCAGAATCTTTAGTCTCTCTTTGTAACATAGCTGTTTTATTGTTTTTAGCATATCAGCTGATCTCCAACATTGCTATATCCTCCTTGACATGCAGAGACCAGAGCAACACACCATTTGGGTTATGGACAGACTCCCGTGGGTTTTATATGACATAAAAATTATACATTTGTCTTGGTCTCAATATTCTTCAAATATCATTTTGGCTGGCATTGCATACAGATCTAATGATTTTGGTGAACTGTTGATGATCTCAATGGCTCTCTCTTGAATTGCAACTGCTGCTTTTGTGGTCAGACATGGCTTTGTTTATTTTTCCCTAGATATAGTATTATCTTATATTACTCTACAGTGAAGATTATCTAATGCATCTTTCACAATATCTTCATAGGCCAACTTGGGAACTGTGGACAGTGAGATGGATGAGAACTGACTGAATGGCAGTCCCCAGAGGGTCATGATCAAAGATATGATCATGAACAAGGAGTAGCTAGGGGCCTGTCACTCATGGTGACTCCCATGATTCAATATTGGACCGAGTACTGTTTAACTTATTCATCAATGACTTGGATGGAGGGGAAGATGTCTTCTCACCAAGGCTGCTGATGACAGCTGGGAGGAGTGGCCAGTACCCCAAAGTGCTGTGCAGCCCTCCAGGAGGACCTTGAGAGGCTGGAGAGATGGAGAGAGAACTGAAATTCAGCAAAGGCAAATGCAGGGTCGTGCACCTGGGGAAGAACAAACTCATGTACCAGCACAGGCTTGGGGCTGGCCTGCTGGAAAGCAGCACCATGGAGAAGGAGCTGGGGTCCTGGTGAACAACACCATGAGCCAGCCAGTTAAATCCTGCCTCAGGGAGCATCCAGTCCTAGTCTGTGCTTACGCTGTGCTTCACGCAACATGCAGTCTGATTTTTGGCTGGACTGCAGGCACTCCTTTAATGGTAGTAAGTATTTAGGAAGATGACTTGAATCATGAAAATGTGGCCCAAATTGTCAGCCTATATGATCTCTCTGTTCACTTACAGCACATCTTTAATGTGTTTACATTTCAGTCTAGTGGCTTGACTGTACCACATGTAAACATGCCAACTCTGTTTTAAAACTAGCTTGCCTGGGGGCAGACAGCAGTTTAGCCATGACTGGGGCTTTCTGTGCTCAGCAGCACCTCATGTGTGCCTGTCACATCTCTTGCAGCTGAATCCTTTGGTACCTGAGCCTGTCTCAAACAAAATTTACTACAAAATTTCTAGACAGAGGTGCAGAGTAGACTACTGGAAAAATAAAATCCAGGTTTGCCATAATACATTTTTGTCTGTTCTTTAACTCTGTGGACGTTATTTTCATTCCTTTTGCATCTCAATAAGGCTTTTAACATATGCTTGATCCATAATTGAGAGCACTAAAGGCAATGGCTGTAATGCATATAATAGCTAACCTGGTGTTACGTGCTGGGGCATTAATGTGCAAGAATATCTAGCACTAACAGTTATAGAAGGCAAGCAATCTTTGCTTTAGATGGAAATTGCAGTAAAATAATATAAGGGAAATGTTCCTTAAATAAAAGTTTTATTAGTTTTACCAGCACTCCACATTTAAATACTGTAAGTGATAAATTTGGAAAAGACTTAATGTTTTTCTATTAAGCTGTTATGACTCCCTTCATCTTTTCACAATGTAACAGTTTGCAGACAGAATACTAAAGTCAACTGTGGATCATTGCTAATTCTGTTAACAGGATGATTAAAATGACAAGAACATCTGCAAACAACTGTTGCTAGTATTATTGCTGTGCCTGAAAGCTCTACTGTTACTAAAGATCTGTCAGTGCTTCCATTACTAAATCTCATTGTAATCCTCATTGGGTTTAAACCTGGAATTCATATTCTCAGTCCAAAAGACAGTTTTTTGACAACATCTGGAATTAGACATATTTCAGTTACAGAAAAATGAGAGATTCACAAACACTTGATATTTTTTAAGATACATTGTATATTCTAAAAGGTTTTTAATGCTCCTAAAATGATTCAAGTTGGAAGGTTTTTATGAATATCATACATTCTTGGTTATCCTGAATAACAGAAAAATGTGACCATTTGAAATGACAAAATATATGAAGCATGTGCACATAGATTCTGCAGATATTTACACCTGTACTTAATTACTTAAACATGAATACACCCTCCCTGTTGATTTAGTGAAGCTGTTCAAGAGCAAAAATTTAAATTAATAGCCTACAGAAAGCCAGTGCAGAAGCCTATAAACAAAGTGGGGTCCTTTTTTGGATTACAGATTTGTATTTAATGGACTTTCCAGCATTAAGGCATACGAATATTCTTTTGATACATGTCAGAACTGTCAGTTCCTAAAGACATTTTTTTATATATATGGAAATATCAGGCTTCCTTTCTTTCTTTGGAGAAAACAGGCCAAGAGCATTCTTATTGATTTTAATAATCTAGTTATGAAATGCTGGTCATCTAAATTAAAAGACCATATTTCCAGAGATTCCTAGCACATGAGCCAAAATAAGACTAGAAAAGAGAAAAGACAATAACTTTTCCATTTCATTATTGACACTATGCAATAAAACATAGTTTTTCATAATTATTTTCAGGTAAATTGTCACATTCAGATTCAAAGTATATCTTAATAAGCAACCCAAATATAAATATATGAATTGTACTATGAAGCACTTTGTGTTAATAATAGGAGATAGAAGTCTCTTACCAATTTAAATTCATGTGCAATTCTGCTGCAGATTTATTTTAAGAGTGAGGATTTAAATGGATGACAATTTGCATCCAGTTCAAATGATAGTTGATATATACAGAAAATATAGAAAAACTATTCTAGTCTGGTCAACACATTGACTTAATCCATAAGAAACTGAAAAATATTGTCACTATATGGTTTTGAGTCACTAACTCAATTTTATTTGCCATATTTTCAATATTCAGCCATATGACCCTCAGCCTTTTTTTTAAATATAAGCAGCCATGAGTATTATTTTATAGAGGACTGTAGCTAATCCCTCTGCTAGCAGTTATCATCTAATCCTGATTCTCCTCAACCCTACATACACTTCCTAGGAAGATGCTGAGCTTGCATATTTGTACTTTAAAGTATTAGAACAGCCTCCAGTACTATCCCATAGTGAGGAATTTTGTGAAAATTGAAAAATTGAATCTTGTTATAGGCAGATTATTCAAATAAATTTTATTCCAGGTAAAACTAGAAAACCTGCAGTGTTTTTTGTGGCTTCAGATTTTTTGCTATTTTGTGTTGCTCCAGTGACATGAATTTAAAATCACACCTAACAACAGCTGAATTGGATCAGACTTTCTTGTATGTTATATTTCAGGCCATTTACCACTTTTCCTTCACGGAGTTAAGTTGTATTATAATTGTGTGATCATGAATACTTTTCCATGTAATTTCTGGATCAAGTTTTGATAAAGTGTACTTTTGAAGTTTCCTCGACTCACTTTTTTTTTTTTTTTTTTTTAGCTGAAATGGCTTTAATAAAGGTAAAGTGAGGAAAGAAGAAGAAGCTGTAACCAATTTTTGATTCTTTTTAGTTACCACCATTTTCTGCACTGTTTCCAAATGGTGCTTGCATTCCAGAGCTTTCCTATGCCTTGGTCCTTGTGCTTTGACCTTGGCTTCAAATGCCTCCAACCAGCCTTTGTGTAACTTGAAACAAGGATTACAAGTGTATTACTAAAATTTTCATGGGCAAGCAGAAACACATTGATGATTCTGAAATCTAAGCACAAAAATTGTTAGGAATAATCCTCTCTACAATGAAAAAGGTCCCAGTGCTGTTTTTTTCTAATCTGCTTTCTTCTTACCAGGACACACTGTAAGTAGTGTTGTGCAAACAGAATGAAGGTATTCAAAGAAATACTGATTTAAATTATCTTACTTAATGCAACTGGGTCACTAAGCTGCTTGGCCTTCATTTTGTTAAGTGTCAGTTGTAACGAGATGACTGCAAAGCAGCTTTCTTATTTAATGTGGAAATAGGGATTTTTGGTCATTGCTCATATCACTAAATTTGCTCTTAAGTGTGAGGAGCTTGGTGTGTATCTTGGCACAATCCAGCATTTTGCATTGGTGGTTGTGCCTCGGTGGAGAAGGAGTAAATGACTGCTATGCTTTCTGGTGCAGAGGAGAGGGTGGACGGGCTAGAAAAAGGTAAAATCAGTGACTGAAATTTGAATAAACCTGTGTTGTGACAATCCTACACAATCTGGGTAGCATCCTAGAAACTGAGTTTGACATCAAATAATTTCTATATGGTTTTGTTATTATTTTGTAGTTTGTTTGTCTGATTTTACTGATTTTTTAAAAAAACTGAATTATTATTGTGGAAAATCTCCTAGGTAATGGTGCACACTAGTTCAGTCTGTGATCAGGATACATTTACTGTTGTCAAACACTACTTTTGGGATTTTGGAGGGAAACGGGCTTTGCAAAGGTAGGCATTATTTAAATAGAACAAGTCTATTTTCTTTGTAACTACTTCCTTTCCCTGTGTAACTTTTAATTTCCTTTTTTTTTAAATCAGACTTTAAGTCTGATACTAAACTATCAATACAAGGGTATTGTCAGAATTGGTGCTGTATTGTCAGAAATTATTATATAAATGTACTGAAAGTTTATGCAACTGATAGTTGAAGTTTTATACATATATTCCTCATTGCAATTAAATATAGGCAAGTGTTTTATATTTACATACATATTATAGTATAACAAACTAAAACACACAAAATATGTTCATTTCTAAACAAATGCAAAATTATTTTTTGAAAAGAAAGTAGAAAACTATTTAATATATTGTGTTGTGGTATAAGTAGATAATCATCCTGACTCCCAATCTGAGCTAAGCAATTTTTCACTGCCTTTGAATATGACACTTGAAACAAGTAATAAGTGAAGGATGAAACCCAAAAAGAAATCTAAGCTTAAACTCATACTGATCTATATAGAGAGTTAGAAGCCTTTATGCTTTGATGTTGCTCTAATCCACTTTTCTCCAGTTGTCAGATATAAAACATCACGGGGCACATCATGAGCTCATGTAATTTGTTATAGTGCTATTGAAAGTTAATGGAGCTGAAAGGCCAGCTGAAGGTCTGGCCCTATAACACTTCAGCTAATGTACACAAATCTGTAGAGCTGAGCTATTACAAAGCTCTTCCTCAGGAATGCCTTTTGCAAACACTTTCCCACTTGCATTTACAATGGATACATCATGTCAGATTTGAGGAAAAAGGGTGACGTCTTCTGCTAATTAGCTACCATAGAACCAAATGAAACCTGAATTGCAAAGCGTAGAAGGTCAACTTCTCCTATGCCTATTCTGGCATTCACAGTGCTCCAATTCGTCTCATTTAGCAAACAGTAAGAAGCCAGCTTTAACTTGCAATGAAGTTTCATAGTCCGAGCAATGGGAGCTGGGCAATAGCTTGTAACGAATCACTACCCACTACCGTACCACTGCTTTTTCATGAGTTAGAGATTGTGTCACTGCCTCCAGGACACTGAACACAGCAGGAATTCAAAATCCATTTTAAACTGGACTGACAAAGAATCATGTATAAGTCAGCTTTCTGAAGAAAGCTGGTCTTGTATCTGCTAATGTAACTAGGAGTGCTGTCTTTTTCCTAAAAATATACTGGCTGTACTATTAGCAGACATAATTTTCTTGTATTTCATTAAATGAAATACTGAGGCCAACAGTGTGAGGCTCCACTAAACCATGTGCCTGATCCTGCACTTCTGTCACAAGAAGGACAGGGCCACCAGCTGGGGGAAAGCAGCGCAGCAGAAAAGGACCTGGGGGTGCAGATTGATAGCAGCTGAACATCGGCTAGCATGAGTCCAGGTGGCCAAAAAGGCCAATGTCATCCTGACCTGTGTCAGCAATTAGTGCGGCCAGCAGGACCAGGACAGTACTGGGCACTGGTGAGACCACACCTCAAGGGCTGTGTTCATTTTGGGCCCCTCACTACAAGAAAAACTTGGAGGTGTTGGAGTGTGTCCAGAGAAGGGCAGCAGAGCTGGTGGAGGGTCTGTCTGGAGCACAAGTCTGGTGAGGAAATGGCTGAGGGAGCTGGAGGTGTTTGGCCTGGTGGAAAGGAGGCTCAGGACTGACCTTGTACTGCTCTCTACAAGAACCTGGAAGGAGCCTGAAGCCAGGAGGGGATTGGTCTCAGGCAACCAGCAATAGGACAAGAGGATATGGCCTCAAGAGGGAGGCTCAGGTTGCACATCAGGGAACAATTTCTTTGCTGAAAAGGTTGTCAAGCACTGGAATGGGCTGCCCAGGGAGGTGGTAAAGCTACTATCCCTGTGACTCTATTCAAGAGTACATGTATCATAATTCAAGAAATAACAGGACCTCAGTGCCTGTTGACAAGATCACAGGTAGTGATCACTCAAAGGCTGGACTTGATGATCCTGGAGGTCTCTTCTCTTCTCCAACCTAAGTGTTTCTGGGATTCTGTGATATTTTACACTCAGGAACCTTAGATTGCCAACATGTCTGAAATAATATAATCTGTGGGTATACTCTTTGCACCCCTTCCCTCCTGCTTTGCAGGACATTTGGGTCAGTCACAAGTATTGTGGTTTAGAATTTCATCATTAGGACCTGATCTTTGAAGTCCAGCTTCATCAACGTACGAGCGTGTTTTCACTTTGACAGGAATACAGCTCCTGAACTTCATATGTGCTCTTTAATGAAAAGAAATGTTCCCATTGAGATTGTAACTTGATTTAGAAATTAATTTTTGATGAGATTATAACTAGTAAATAGAAATTGAATTTTTTTTAATAATGCTTCTGAAGACCATTAAACTTTAATTACATAAATTTAGCATCATGATTGAACAGAGTCATACTAGCAAAGGGTTGAGTAAGGTTGTTTGGTCCGTGTCCCATGTTCATTATCTTTAAATACATGTAATGTTTATGAAGGTGAAACAGGAAAAAAGAGCCAAGCTCAAGTGTTGCGTATGTCTTGTTTCTCAGCACCTCTCAATATTTTACAGAGAGAATAACATCTTGATAATTAAATTGCTTCCACATCTGTGCAATGGTGTCAGCAGGATATTGCCATATTGCATATGTTTAACAAATTACACATAATTTGTCTTTATATTTTCATTATGGAAATTGCATTTATATTATTCAACAAGAAGTACCACCATGTAAGAATGAGACAAGGAAATGAAATAATGAAACTGATTTTGAATACTTGCAAGGTACATGCTTTTTAACAAAGACAATAAAAATCCTGCTTTGGCAAGTTACAAGAGAAATAAACAAAGCTGACATTCTGAAGAAACTTATTAATGAAAAAATTATTTACTTTTGTACTGTTGGAAATGTTTATAGCATTAAAAGATAGAAAAGAAAATGCAGTCCAAGGGGAATGCAAAACTTCAAGGTTTGATGAGGAGTGAGACTCGATGGAACAGCAGTGAATATGCCACAGAGCTTAGGGGCATAATTTGAGTTACTTGAAATTGCAGGTTAAATTTAATTGTGATTGTTATCAATTGTTTAGTGAAAACTGTTTTTTGATAAGTAAACCTCTATGGGTTTTTTGGATGGGGAAGAGAAGTAAACAAACCATCCCAAGAATAATTTCAAACAGTGACTGGTTAGAAAAAATATGGAAAATAGTCTCTCCTCCTCTGTGTGATGTAATAAAAATGTTTTTCTTTCAAGTAGCTTTAGTCCATACCCCATGTCTGTAACAAAGAAAGAGATTTTAATTTTTTTCTGTTGCTCAAAGCTAACAAAGTACACAGAGCTGATACCTGGAGGTAAGGACAACAACACCTGAGAATAAAGTTCCTTATGGATTAAGGCAGGTTGCTCTGTTTAAATTGCATGACTGCATCCTCTTAATTCTTATTCTATCAATTTGCATCCAATTTAGAGTGGTGCCTCAGGTGCTCATTGATTTCTGTTCTCGGTAACCAGTCTCCTTTCTTTCTGCCACTAAATACAAACAGAACATAAAAAATGAAGTGTTCCCTGCAGCTTTTCCTAGTAAATAATTTTGTTACTTGGCATTAATCTAGACTTTTAATTAGAGAAGAAGTGTACTGATGAAGGTCCCTCTCTCTTCATACAGCAAAAGATGAGTAGATACCACAAAGAACAGAAGCTAAATTTGGTGGATAGAGAGGAAGATCTCTGATTTCTGTGAACATGTACATACCTATGTTGACAGGCTCTAGGCAGCAACACAGCTTGACAGCAGATGAGGACAGGTTCTGGTCTCAACAAGGGCACCTACTCAATGGTCAGCACTCAGAAAGGGAACAGGATTGCAAGGCCCTTTGGAGAACATGGCTTGGCGTGAGGTGGAGTCTTCAGGAGTTATGGTCTCTGCACTTAGTCTCTAGTGCCCCTCTTGGAGACACCCTTGCTCTCTCCTCTTTTAGGAAAACTATTATCCATAGAAGATTACGGGTTTTCCTCATTGAATGAATTTTTTTGATCTTTGGAAAGCCCCAGTAAATTAACCTTCCTTTAATTTTACACTTAGGAAAATTGCTCATGAACCATAAAAGAGATAATCTGGATTTAGCCAATGGTGATCCCTTTTCCTATTTTATGGTCTTGGGCCTATGTTATAAACAAAAAATCTGCCAATTTTTTTTTTTTTGTGGAAAAAGGGTTGCAAAACCAGTCAAACAAGTTGCTGCTAAACTGAAGTTCTACCTGTTTGTTATTGTAATCACCGGTCTGAGGCTAAGTCCTACTTCTCCCCAGACAGTGAGGGGAGGGGACATGGGAGGGGGGCATCAGAAGATGCAAAATAACTTCGGGACCAGCATGCCATGGGAAGGAACCCTGCCAAACTTACCAAAAAGACCCCAAAAACAACGAGCCAATACAGAATTAAGAAATTAGAGTGATGTCTAGACATGAGCAACAGAGTGCTGAGCCTGCAGAGATGCTGAAAACCGATGTTGCCCCTCACCCTAAGCACGAAGACTTCAGTTGAAGTCAAAACCCTGGCTGGGGTCACTACAGAGTTGTGAAAGATGGGGTTATGCCCACTCCTCTTGTGAGGATGAGATTCCTCCAGCTCTGCTCTTAGCAGATAAAGCTGCACATATCTCCTTCTCCAAGTCACCCTGGAAGACACGACAGAGACTACCTTTTGAACTAATCACTTTTAATAAAAGCATTAAAAGGAGAGAAAGTCTCATGCCCTGTTTATTTCAGCCTATATTCTGGGAATGGGCATTAGGGGTCAGGTTTCTTTCCTTGTGTTCCTTTTATTTATAGAATTTTTTCCCATGAGGAGTTAGGACACATTAACAACTGGGTACTTAAGAAAACAAAAGAAGCGGCCAAGCTCAAGGGATGAGGGCATCTGGTTGCACTTCTCCTATCAGGCAGTTTCCCTCCAAAGGGAGAGGTATGAGGAGGAATGGGCAGGTAAAGGAGAAGGATTGGGCAGGTAAAGCACGGGGCTGGGGCAGCTGCTGGCGCTCTTTCTCTCGGCTCCGGAGGAGGATGGTTGGAGCTGCTCCTTGGGGAAGGGAATTCACTGCTGCTGCCGGAGCCCAGCCCAGAGCTGCTGCTTCTGCCTTTGCTTGTGAGAGTAGCCATGGAACTGGGACCGTATGAACACCCAGCTCACTAAAAGAGGCACTTGTCCCCATCTGTCCAGGATCCTGAGCTCACCTCTCCCTGCCCTGCTGGGAGCTGGGCTGCCGCTGCTTCTTCAGCTCTGCTCTGAGATTTCGCTGCACTGTAGCCCCTCAGTCCCTGCCTGCTGAGACGTCCTGCCAGCCCAGCGTGCTGTTTCCGAGAGTCCTGCTGGGGCACGGGGATCGCTGCCCCAGGGTTTGTGGAGCATACATCCCATCATCTCCTCCATCCCTGCCCGTCCGGGCCCAGCCGCCATTGCCGTGTGCGCCGCAGCGCCCCCTGCAGCCGCGGGGGAATCACCGCATGGCCCCGCCCGCCGGGAGCAGCAGCGCCCCTGCTGGCCGTGCCCGGAACTGCACCGAGGGGAACGCGCCGCGGCCGAAAGGCCGGGACGGGGCTCCGGGCTCTGTGTGGGGTCAGTGCCAGAGCTGTTGTTGTTTGTCTGCCTTGTTATGCACACTAGTAAAGAACTGCTATTCCTATTCCCAGATCTTTGCCTGAGACCCCCTTAATTTCAGAATTATTCAGAGAAAAGGAGTTTACATTTTCCATTCCAAGGGGGGCTCCTGCCTTCTTTAGCAGTCAACTGTCTTTCAAACCAAGACAGTCCTCCTTGATTTTTTGCTTCTTTGCTAATGTAAAGTTGCCATAGCACTGTTATCTCACTTCCAGAAGTGCATTGTTTTTGCAACTTTTTGGGGGGAAAGGTGCATATCCACATCATCCTACTCCAATGGAGAGTTATGATGTCAGTGGGGCAGGTGGTCAGAGCCTGTACAGAATGAGTGCCTATTTTTGCCTATTTACTCACCATGGTGAGCCTATTTACTCAGCCCAGGTGTTCTGTGTCCAGTTCCGAGCTCCCCGCACAAGAATGACGTTGAAGCAGTTCCAGTGAGGAGGGTTACCAAGAGATTTAGGTAAGCATATGATGTGAGAGGATTTATACTTTTCAGTCTGAAAAAGACAAGCCTAGAGGAAGAGTGCTTGTCTTTAACTCTTGAAGGAGAGGTTATAGAGAAAATGAATATAACCTTGGCTCAGAGGTGTATGGTAAAAGGACATAACACAGTGGGCACAAGCTGTAGCAGGACAACATCTAACTCAAGGGAGGAAAAAATATATTCTCCAAGAGAATGGTTAAGCTGTGAAAAAGGTTGTCCAAGGCTGTGGAGTCTACATCTTTAGATATATTCAGAGAGTAACTTGACAAGGCCCTTAGAAACTGAATAGAACTTTTAAGTTGATCCTGCTTTGTGTAGGGAATGGAATGGATAAGATGACCTCCAGATGTCACCTCCAGCAGATATAATTTTGTTGTAGTCTGACCTTTCCCATTTCCCAAGCTGTGTAAGGACAGAACGGGGATCTTGCCACCTACCTCAGAGTACATTCTTCCTCCCCCTCCTGGGTAGATTGGTATCCCACATAAAGTTCCTAGTGGTACTTCACCAACAGCTGAACAACAGAGATAAGTGAAAGATTATAAAGACCTGATTTTAACAGATAGTCATCATTATTAATGAGCACAGCCCAAGGAGAGGAAAAAAAGAAAACCTTTTAAATTCAAACTGAAGTATAGAAATATTTTCACTGGCTTTGTTCTTTTCTTTTTGTGGGGAAAAGAAAAAAAGTGAAAACCAGTGCTATAGCTATAGCTGTTTTCCCCTGCATATTTAATCCACCATTACCTGCATATGAATTGTGCACAAATAAAGAAATGAAGGACATGAAGCACGATTGTTAACACTTCAAAGAAGATTATTCATCACTATGGGAGGCATCAGACATATTCCACTTCTCCAAATCCTTGAGAGTGAAGATCTGCAGCTTAGAATTCAACCAGTGGCTTTCAGCTTTTGACACAGACTGCCTTTATGAAGTAGAATTGAAGGAGTTTGAATGCTTGTAATGGATCCCTCTGAGAAACAGTATAATTGGTATGGCATTGGTCTGCTCTATTCCCTCTGCCTTTAGGGTAACTACTACATTCTCAGATTTCCCTTAAGATGAAAGGACTTTGGCTGACAGATGCCCTATACATTGAATGCATTGCTATAATCCAAACCTGTATGAGGAGGAAAAATTTTCAGTTCCCCTCAAGTTTTAGGAACTGTGAATCACATATCTGAAGAGAAATAACACCTTTCTAGCTATAACTCAAATCTATTTCCCCTTTTCTTTTATTCACTACTGTTAAATCAACATCTTATAGAGGAAGAAATTGCTAAGAGCTACATTGCTCAGATGAATGTTCATGTGCATCACCTTTTGTTTCAATGGTGTTTGGATGTTTAACTCCAATTTTCTCCATTTACCCAAAATACTGTTGTCTGAATATTACTGCATTAGGCCTGTGAGAGCAGCTGAGCAGCACATGGAATATTTAGCATCCTTTCACTTTGGTAAAAAGTATTTTCTTCTTTTCCATACTTGTCTTTTTCTTAAGCTCCATTATGTTTATCTCGTTATCCTTCAAAACATATTCTTCTTACTAGTTCTTATTTAACCTTTTTTTACTTTGTAGTTTCATTTCTATTTCCCAGTCAGCTTTTTGTCCTTGACATTTGCATGTTGCATTCTGACCTTATCTATTTATGTATTTCTTCTTATTTATTCCTTTGTTTCTGTTTGTCTTGTTTTATCTTAATCCATCTTTGCACCTGCCCTTTTTCTCTTTGCTGATACTCTAATTATACTTTCTCTTATTAATTCTAACCTCTCCTTCCATGGATAAAATGCCTGTTTGGTATTTCTCTTTGGAGTGACAAGTCTGTTTCATACCCTACATCCATTTCTGTTTTGCCGTAGATCCTTTCTAGGGAGGATGAGAATTTGTCAGTTTCTTGCTTTCATTTACATGTGCTCCATATCCAGATATTAATTTCCCATTTTCCTATTCCTTTACTATTGCTCTCCTGTTCATCTTCTCCCCTGCAATGAGTGAAATTCCACTGTGTAAGTCAGCTATCAATAAGAATTATCTTCAGCCTGATTTGTTTCTATTATGCTTAAGTCAAAAAGGTCAAGTAGAAGTGCAGAGACATTCACAGATGAGAAGAATGTTGTGCTCTGCTCTATACACCAGTATTGGAATAGGATCTCAATATTACCGGGTGGAATGTGCCTGGGCTCTTCTGGCCCTTGCTGCTTGACCAGAGGCAGCAGCTGTGGTGTTTTCAGCCTCAGAGACGCCCCAGGCTGGCTGTATGCTGCAGCTGGCACTTGGAACAAGTCCAGACAAGCAGGAACTCAGGTTTACCTCTAGTGGAAAGGCTTTAGGTGAGGTGAAGAGGAAAAGGAGACAGATTCTGCTGGAGAGTTAATCCAGAGTTTTATTCCATGGTCACAGATCTCTGAATCTTGGTAACAGCTCCAACAGCACCAGACCGCATGGTCCCGTGTCTTTTTAAGCCCGGGTAAAGGGGGAGGGGAAGGGGTAGGTGAGCCACCAACCAGGTGGGACGGGGGGCAGTCTCAGGGGACAATGACACCTGGACTGGCCAATGACCCCAGGGCTGAGAAGCATCTTTGGAACTTGACCAACCAGACAGACGCCCTTGCTGGAATGTTAGGATTGACAGACAGCACTTAGCAAGGGGGCAATGGGGAGGGGAGGGAGAGGTTGGCACACCTGAGGGAATGGGAAAGGTGAAACAGGATATTGCTTCACACTGCAACCCACCAGTACAGACTTCAGACTGGAATTGTAGCCTGCATAGATTTCGCATGATCCAAGGAACTGAATAATTAAATTAGCCTGGCATTATCACGAAGAACCTTGAGAAATGCAAAGGAAGGCCAACCAAAGCAAGAGTGTAGAGTGTTTGCCTTTTTGAAGATAATGTTTCCTTCCCTGAAATGTTATTTTATATAGTCAGGATCTCTGTTGGGTTATCTACATGAAATAAAGTTTTGTTTGCAACTAGCTCAGACTAGGTCACTTTTTGAAACAGATGAGAAGGGTTTGGGTTATCTCAAAAGTTCTAAAATGTGCTCAGTATTAGAGTAGAAAACACAGAAATCTCTTAATATATATGAAGACCTAATGTTGGAAGACCAAATTCTAAATCCAATCAAGAAAATAATTTCACTTCACTGCTAATGATTGGATAATCACAGTGGAGTTCAGAACAGAAGTCAGAGGCAAAGAAAGATTTGTAAGAGGTGTAGAGGGAAAAAAGGAGATGGCAAAGAGCACATTTCTGTGTCTTGACATGATTTTTCTTTATAGATTTGTTTTTCTTGAGGTAGAAGTACTCTTTTTTGTGATTTGAGTTTCTTTATTTTATCAGCATCTTGCTGGAGTACAGAAAATGCCAAGTTTTTTTTTTTTTTTTTTTCCTGAAGTACAGTGTACTTTAAAGAATGGCTTTCAGAGAGAATGGTGCAGTGCATCACTGAAGTATTTGCTAGGACAAGTAATAAAGATATTAAAATAATGAAAGTTACATCACTAGAGAAAAAGCTATTCTATCCAAGAAAATGTATAAACTGCAGATTTTCTTCAAAAAGCTTTCTTCTTGTAATTTCATTGTTAATTATAAGGCAAGCATTGTTTTGATGTTCTAAGAAACTACTCTGAGGAGAGAACAAGAACACGATTACACTCTTCTGTCTCTGTAGACAAAAGTAAGCTTGACATTAGAGCCTAAGTGCCAGAAAACCTATACTCTATTTTGTCTTTAAAAATTTCAAGGATTTCTTTATAGCAGTTTGCATGGTGCTATGTTTTGGATTTGTGACAAAAACAAATCAGAGACACCAGTGCTTTAGCTATTGCTGAGCAGTGCTGAATGGGTGGGGGCCTTTTCTGTTCCTCATGCTAGCGAGGAGGCTCGGGGTGCAACAAGGAGTTGGGAGGGGACACAGCCAGGACAGCTGACTCCAAATGTCCCAAGGGATGTTACAGGCCATATGGTGTCATGCTCAGCATATAATCTAGGGGAAGATCATGGAAATTGTGACATTTGGAGTGGAGGTGGTATTTTTCATCCAAGGTAACTGTTATGTGTGAAGCCCTGCTTTCCTGGGCATGGCTGAACACCTGGCTGCGCATGGGAAGTGGTGAATGGATTCCTTGTTTTGCTTTGCTTGGGACCACAGCTTCTCCTTTCCCCAATAAACTGTCTTTATCTCAACTCACATATTTTCACACTTGTACCCTGTACCCTTTTGAGCCTCTTCCTCAACCCACTGAGGGGGACTCAGTGAGCATCTGTGTGGGGCTTAGCTGCCCTGTTAAAACACAGCAAATACTGCAATCACAATGCACATCCACTTCAAGATGTGGTTCCTTTATAGAGTGCCTGAGAAACAAAAATATGTGATCCTTTCACAATTTAATTATAGTAACCTGTAATAATTGTGGCAAATAGGCTAGTAATTTGAACTAAATTACAACAGATAGTCAAGAGACAAAGGCAGAAAAACACAGTAGAAAAGAAGAAAGGAAAAAAAATGTTGAAATACTTCAGAAGAGATTTCAGTCTCCTCTCTCTGGTGCCTTTGTTTTCCTCTCCTTCCATTATCTTTGGTTCTTGTCTAGATCGTGGCTCTTAGAGATGTTCAGACAACTGACAGGTCCATTAATTCCTTGAGTCCATTGATTCTCATTCTTTCTTTAAGGTCACTGTCAGGAAGGTATAAAAATTGGTAAAGCTCTTTGGCTCTTGAGGTGCTGGTTTAATACATTCTTTTAGAAGATGTCCAGTTAGATCTTTTAAATCTGCAGCTACACCACCATTTAAGAAAAGTTTGAGCCTTAAGCTGTTTTTTGTCTTTAATTTCTTCCTCCCTGAGTGGTAAACAAAAATAACTGTTAGAAGAACTGAGAAAAGTACAGACCACTGAACACTCCCTCTTTGTGAAGTCTTATAGACCTCTGTCAGATTATTTGCATTTTTCTTTATTAGGCACAGCAGTAAATGTATTTTACATTATTATTATTATTATTATTATTGTTGTTGTTGTTGTTGTTGTTGTTGTTGTTGTTGTTGTTATGATGTTAGCATCCTTGAAACCTCTATCCTATTGATTAGATTTGAGCAATAATTTTGAAAGTTATTAAGAAAGCAGTAACTACAGAACATGAATATGCAGCCATGTGGTATGATCATGTGAAAAATTTGGAAAACCTGTCTAAAGCAGATGATATTTCAAAGCTCACAGAAACGATTTCAGATCTATTCAGCTACTTATTACAGGAACACTTCATATTTGTTTCAGTACCCTATTTGAAGCACATCAAGAGTGTGCTGTCCTTCCAGTTTCACCCAGCTCAATTGTTCAGTGTGACAGCTCACTCAAGGTCAGGAAAACAGTGTGTGCTCTCTAAAATACAGGGAAAGGGTTGGGGAGAAATGAAAGGAATAGGGAGACAGATTTCCTGGTTCAGGTTTGCATGGAGGCTTCTAACACTGGGATGATTTGAACAAGTAATGTCCTGGCTTTGGTGACAGGGAGAAGCAGCATGTGCTTGGAGATAAGAACTTGGTCCAATGTGACTGAACATCCCCAGGCTCAGTCCCATGGCAGTTTATTTGAAGGTAACTTTTAATGTATACTTCATGATCACTGTTTTAGTAAACTGGAAAAAGATTTCTCTATTTAATTTTGTTAAACCTTCTGTGTGCCCTGCAAGGTCTTGTCACTGATCTAGTCCTGATTCTTAAGAATGGAATCCTTCAATCATGTCCCAAAGTATTTTGTTGCACTTTTGATTCATAGTATTGTATAATTTTGGAATTGCATAAAAATTATGTAGCTTAGGACTGTAATTATAAATTATTGCTGACTGGTTTTCCATTTAAAACTAATGTTATAAGTCGCTTAGTTACAGTAAAATTTGTATTCAAGTGCTCAGAAACATTAATCCTAAAATAAAGAGCTAATTTAATAATAGATTAAATGAACACATGATCTGCTTCAGCACAGTAGGTGATCAATGTTTAATACACCCTTGCTGGGTTTATGTAAAGTCTAGTCACACCCTTCATTAAGATATGTTGACACAGAAGTTCATTTAGTTGGACAAATACCAGGATTCAAAATCCAACTCTTAATTATGTTGTATTATATATGGTGAGTGAATAAGAGTGTGGACATTAGCAGTGAATAAGACTGTGGACAAATTGATTAACTGCAATTAAAATGCTTGTGCATCTGTAAGACTATTCTACTTGTCTGAAAATGAATACTGCTTTGATGTGCAGCAAAGCATTTACCCCTAAGCTAACTGTATGCAATGCACACTGTAATTAGCAAAATGCATGCTTTGTTTTAATTGCTTCAAACCCTGGATCAAACTGCAAAAAATATTACCTGAATGATTGTAACATGTTCATTTTCTTCATCATAAATTTTGGGTTGAAAAATAATATCTCATTGAAGAAACTGAAGATTGGAAAAGAAAACAAGGGCTACTTTCTTAGTGTGGTAATATCACTGAAAATATCATGATAGCAACAGTTTTATTCATAGATCTCATGGACATGCTACTTTCTACAAAATGAAGTATTATTAAAAATGTCAAATGTGTAGATGGATTTCCATTAAAACACCTCATAATTACAGATTTAGTTTCTATTGGTAATAAATATGTATCTGTATGGCAGAAAACTCTAGTAGTTTGGGGAGAGCTCAAGTGTTGCATGTGTGCATACGTGTGTGTGTGTGTACATACACTTCAGAAAAAAATCCTGACTAGTGCAGAAATGAGGCACTAACTGCAGCAGCTTCACCATTCAAATAAATAACAGCTGTCATTGTATCTAACCCTTTTGATAATGGCCACCAATTCCTTGGACAAATTGAATATTACTGATTAGATTCAAAAGACTGCAATGTAATTAAATGAAATTTACATAAGAGCATCTCTACTCCCATTTAAACTGCATGAGAATTAAAGAATAAGGAGGCAGACAGAAGCTTCTCACAAGACTTGTAGATACAGTTTTTCCAGACCTCTTCATTTAAAATAAGGTGAATGAATAAAATCCCCTGACTAATACAAATTCACCCTGTCTGCTTGGGAGAGAAAGAGGCAACAGAGGCTTGTCATATCTATTGGGCATTAAGTGAAATATTTCATCACTTATTTCTGGGTAATCAAAAGAGCTTTAGCCCAAGTGTAAGTTTGCTTCATTTGTACCCTATCACTTTTATTCAAAGCACTTCCTCTTTATCTTCCCTTTGTAATAGGAACAATAAAAGAAAATGTAATTTATGCAGGAATGCAACATTTACTAAAGTTTTTAGATCAATAAATTTAGTTTTCATGACACAATGCAAAAGGGATTTGCTATATTGCATGCATGAAAAATGCATTGTTTAGTAATCATTCTGATATTATGTTGTTCTAAATGCAAAGCTTGATGCAACTGTGCTATTAAAATATATTCCGAAGAATATCCCAGGGGTCTCTCTTGTCATTTTGGTTCAAGCTGGTGCATAAATTTCTAGTTGAAAAGAAATATTCTAAGTTAATCTTCTCAGGAAGTAGCTGAATGGTCCTCAGGAGTCCTTGCAAGGCTTATAAAGACAGTTTCAGGAAGAACTTTTTCTAGCAAGATGTATATTATATGAATTCAAACACATAATTCTACCTGTAAATAAGTGAAACTGTGGTCACATCTCCAAAGCCCTAGAGTATTTCAATGTAGGCATCACAGATCAGAATGGAATCCTGAAAACACAAGAAATAGAACTGAATGGATTAATTCTGTTTGAATTTTTATTGTAATTCAAGGTGTATTCAACCTAATTAAATATCCCCAAAGAAATCCCCTTTTATATACAAAACTGGGCTTTATCTAGCAAGACACACATCCTCTGAAATGAAGCAAGATCTCTACTGGCATAAATTTGGAATCTAAGTTCTGTCTTAGTGTAATTTTACACAGTTGAAACTGCCAAGAATTCATTATTTATCATTTCCCTGCTGCATTTTGTTTATGGGATGACACGAATAGAAAAACTCTGGTCATTTTAGCAGTGCTTCATCACCAGTGAAAAGCATCAGGCAGCCAAGTATTTTCACACTTGACAATAGTGGTCAAGGAACTAACACCAATTTATACCACCAAATATCACAGTGATACTGTGGACCAATAGGCTTGGGGTTTTCTCTGAAGACAAAAACTGATCCTCTTCTGTGAAATCCTTCAAAGAATAGAAAAGGGACAAATATGTAGCTGTCCCTACAAACATGACATTGGGTTTGAATCTGCACAGTCTTTGTATATATTGGTTGAATATATTGCTTTCTCAAATCCAGAACTATTCTATGAAAGCCTAATTCAAGGAATAGATGAGCCATTACGAAAGATTATTAGCATTCCTTTTTTATCCCACTTTAAAAAAAAGTTCTTTTTAATTTTTACTTTTTAATATTATCATAGAACTGTTTTCCCTTCCTGAAATGTTACAACATTTCATGCATCTCATTTCTTCCTCCTCTACCCTGTAATCCTTTTTAGGCACCTATATGCCCCTTTTCTCACAGATATTCCCTCTAGCATGGATTATTTCCTTTCCCTTTAATCCTCACAGGCTCAGATGTTGCACTTAACAGTCTTACACAAGTTTGCATAGAAAGCCTCTGTTTAGTTGATGTGGGTCACATGGCTGCCAGGCTAGTTGGACACAATTCAGGCTGGATAAAAACTGTGTATTGTGTAGCAGGGAAAAATGACTAAATTCACATTGTCATTGCAAATGAGGATTAAAGCCATTTCATTTATAAAGGATGTAATTATGTGAGACTCAGAACTATACAGTCAACAAAAAAAATCCCAGATACACACAAATTTATGAACACCTACCTCTTGCTAATACACCAAAGTTATTACTACCTCCAGCTCACACTCACACAGCACCACACTCAGTTACCCCCTGGTAGCTGCTTAATCCATGATTGTTCTCTTGCTCTTGGAGACATAGTCTGTCTCAATAAAACAACCAGAGATTATTTAAAAAAGTATTAAAAAGTAAAAATTAAACACTTTAAGAAAGGGAAAAAATGGCTATTGAGAGGAAAAGAGAATTTTAGAAGTCATAACTGCCTATGTTATAACTGCCTATGCCTTATTTTATTCAGATACATGCTGAACTCATTAAAAATAGAGAGTAGAAATTGAGTCATCACAAAAAAAAAACTGGTTGTAATTTATGAACCCTATTTCTTAATATATATACAAACTCTTTTTAAAATCACACTTTACAACAAAATTGTAATTGTAACAAGACACTCCTGTGTGGGAAATATGAAGAATTATTTCATACTTTATTGCACCAATGGCACTTGTCTTTAACTGCATGCCAGGCAAGAAATGACATTCCATTATTCACATCTCACAGTGTCATCTTACTTATCCCGAAGTGTCTTTTGGTTCACATATTTTCCTGCATTCTCAGCATTTCACAGACCACTCTGAATACAAAGGAGCAATGCAATGTGAGTGCTCAAAGCTCTCATTGGAAGAGTATTTTAGACCTCATCCTGCAAGTGTTTTGCTGAGGTTTTTTTTCCCCATAGTTAAACTTAGAAGAGTTGAAAGATTGAAAGCTTATGAACCGATTTTACAGTTTGTCCACTAACTGCTTTCATTGCACATGACCATTTTTACTGTTTTTTGATTTTTTTCTTTTTGTGTGAGTTTTGTTTGTTTGTCTGTTTTGGAATCACAGTGTTCTGGCCTGTTGGGATAGTGTAGAGTGCTTGTCAGGCTTTTCTATCAGAATGTGCAGATGATGCGCAGGTGATAGAACTAACCTCACTCTGAAAGCCTGGTCTGAGGAATACCACCAGACCCTGAGCACTGACATACATCAGAAAGATTTATCATATTCTGAAGTTCGAATCTAAGGCATTGCATTTAAATTTGGACAACTCATCTGAGTTCTCCAGATCATTTGTGGAGAGCAAATACAATTTATTTAACTGGTAAAACCTTGTAGATCTAGATCTACAGGAATAGAAGCAATAGCCATACAGATATAAGTGGTAACAAAATGTGTTGCATGCAAACTGATTAAGAATTGGTACATCTAAAGACTGTTTTAAGTTGTCAGTATTCATTTAACACAATTTCAAAGAGATTTGGAGCTAAGCAGTTCATGATGTCCTTTTTTGAAACTAAGTAGAACTTACTACATCTTTGCCCAGTTCTTTCCAGATATATGTAGTTATTTTTTAATTACTTAGACTTTTTCTCTGCTTGAAAGTTATGTTAGAAGATATCTATTGAATTTGTGGTTTTGATCTATTTCTGTGCAGTTATGGATACACAGTACTGCTGCATTTAGAGCACAGTTGGATTTAGCTGAAAACAATATAAAAATAAACTGTAAAGTTACTTCAGAAAGAACTTTTTAACATGAAAATAATATCCTGGGAGATCTGTTGAATGGAGTCAGAAGCAAGATAACACTTGGCTAAGAAATGAAATTGAAAGGCTTGTTAAGGCAAACC
Source organism: Molothrus ater (assembly GCF_012460135.2). Lineage (NCBI taxonomy): Eukaryota > Metazoa > Chordata > Aves > Passeriformes > Icteridae > Molothrus > Molothrus ater. The sequence continues at coordinate 18,488,855 of NC_050482.2, read as the reverse complement.
TATGTGTTGGAGCTTGGTTTGAAAAATTACAAAAGCAAGAATAGTCAGACTAAAATATATATGTTTGACTAACCCAAGGATCAAGTAGCTGACCAACTGGGACATGGATAGATGATATTGTTTATCTTATGAACATAGGAAGAAATATTCCAAGTAAATCATAGAGATTGGTTTGTTTTCACACTTTAGCAGTCCACAGAAGAAAACATAAAATATAGCAGCAAGAGACTAATAGTATGTCCTGATACTTTCCATCAGGAATATTTTATTTTCATGGGATAGACCACAACATCTGTATATAAAGCTCTCTTTTTTAACCATCAACAAATTTTAGCTCATAAAAAATAGTTACTTGGATAAACGTGAAATGTTATGTTTTAATAAACGTGACTTAAACCTTCATTTTTTATCTTCATATTTTATTCTGTCTTTAAAAAGAAATGAATTATAATATTATTAAGATTATTTCATACAATATTTAAAAAAACAAACAAAAGGGATAATGAAGATCCAAATTAATTTCTGTGTCTGTTGTATTTTAAAACCAATGAAGTGCAGCACCAAAGGCCAAATCCTCTGTGCATTGATGGTTGTCCACAGTGCTCAGGACTTCCTGTCATGAAGAATAGTTCATAGAGAAACTTAGCACATTAATCTTTGCCTAGTACAGGAGTCTCTGCATTTTAAAATGAAACATGCACAAATGTTGGTATCTGAGAATGATGAAGTTGAGTTTTGCTAACAATACCTAAGAATGTTATTTCCTTTGGTAGCTTAAGATCTCTCAGTTACTCATGTAGCCAATGAACAAGATATTTTCAACTGATGCCTGTATGTGAGCAGTATATGAACAGAGATCCAAAGTCCCCAAACTCCAGCACTGATCATCTGCTGATGGTGGTTGCAACAGAATCTGTGAAACACTATCATGGAATCATAGGTTTGGTTGGAAAGGACCTTAGAAACCATCCAGTTCTAAACCCCTGCCATGGGCAGGGATGTTTTTTATTAGAACAAGTTGCTCATAGCCTGGTTCAATCTGGCCCTGAACACTTCCACAGAAGGGACATCCACAACTTCTCTGGGTCTTCTGCTGGTGTGTCATCACCCTCATAGTAAAGTATTTCCTCCTAATATAGAATTTAAACTTTTCCTCTTTCAGTTTGAAGCTATTCTTCCTTGTCCTATCACTACACGCCATTGTAAAATGTCCCTCTCTATCTCTCTTGTAGGTGCTTTAGGTGCTGGAAGGCCATTCTCAGCTCTCCCCAGAGCCTTTTCTTCTCCAGGCTGAACAGCCACAATTTTCTCAGACTGTCCTCATAGGAGACGTGCTCCAGCCTTCTGATCTTAGTGGCTCTTCTCTGGACTCACTCTAACAGGTCCACATCCTTTACTTGTTTGGTGTTCTGATCTGGAACAATTAAGAAACAAGCTCTTTATTTTCCATGCTAGGCACTTGGAAACTTTGTTTACTGAAGTTTAATATTTATCATAGTCTGGGAATAAATCTTCAGTAATAAGTAGACAAGAATTTTTAATGAATGATTATGTTATTTTTCTACAAAAACTGTAAGGCTGTTAAAACTGAAGTTGTTCATAGAATCTGTTTCCCAGTTTTGATAGGCTGTTTTCTCAGCTGAAAATCTTAGTGAGAGACATCTGTTCCATATTACTCAGAAATACAGTAGCATAATGATGTAATCAATAATGAGCGGTTTACACATAATATGTGGGAAATTATATGACTAATTTTCCTTATTCAATAGTCCATTGAATTTCTTACCTCTGATTTGGAAAATTCGTGCTCAGGATTATGGCAGGGACTGGAGATCAGCCTTGTATGTTTCCACTTTACTGGTATAACAACCAACAGAGTGTGATGGCTGTAGCCTCTGCATTTCTTATGTGCTTTACTTTGTATTTAGTGTGATAAGAGTTTGGGTTTTTAGAGAAATTGAAAATATTTTTTGAAAAATCCCATTTTTTCTAGATATGAATTCTGAAGTACATGAGAGAGAAAAGGTAGCAAAACAGGTAATTAATTCTACCAGTCCCTCTGACAGTAATAAATGTCCAAGAAGGAGGAAGATAGCTCTGAAGATGTTGCTATGCAACTGCTTTCAAATGTATATAAATCTGTTAGTTGCTGTTGTTTATTTTGCAGCCAATATTCTCTAAAGGTAAAAGTAAAAAATCTAGGCCTGGAATTGAGAAGTGTAGCCCACTGCTACCATTTGACATTATACATATCAATTTGACATTTGTAGGTGATCTTTGAAGCTGAGTAAGCTCCATATTGAAATGGTTTCTCTGGTCAGAAACTGCAGCCACACTGTGGCATTGACTTCTATGACCTTCGAGTATAAAGCACAGTGAATTTGAATTAATTTCACCACTGTTTCCCTTTCCCAAAGTGTATTTAGGCAGGCTCACTCAGTGTCCCCAAGCAACTCATTCAAATGCCCTCAATCACTGAAAAGAAACACTTTATATTTTGGAGTTTTTACTCAAGGGATCTCCTCTGTCTCAGCCTGACCTGCCTATTGAGTACAATAATACCCTTGAACTGTCTCTCACCCTGTTTCAGCCCATCTCTTTTCTTCGTTTCCACAGCACAGTTGTATTGCCTGTGAATTCCCATTACTGTTCTTGGCTGAGATCTGCAGTTTCTCAGACACTGCAGGGAGAGGCATTGAAGAGTGTAATACCAGATTTAATGTCACTTAACTACTGGGAAAATTAAAGTATTGCTTTATTACTACCTCTACTGCCAGCCCAGGGCGCACCAGGAGACCTCCCTTCCCTCACGGGTGGAAGGAGTTTTGGCTGCTGGGACTCAGGACCAGCTGAGAGCTGGTGCTGCTGAGGGTGGCACCTTCCTGGGACATGCTCCTGGACACCATGAGGTGGCCATGGCCAGGGCTGTCCCCCAGCCCAGTGGGGACACTTCCAGCTGAGACTCTTGCCTGCTGCCCCATAGCCATGGGCCTCACCTGGTCTCTGCCTGTCCCTGTCACATCCCAGCTTTCTCCTTCTGCCCTGATGGCCCTGCTGCTGATGGGCTCTGGCTGCTTGGCTCTGCCCTGAGGCCCCTGGGGTGATGGCTCCCAGTCCCTGGCCTGGCCCTTGCAGGCATTGCCTGGGGGTCACAGAACAGCTAGTGGTGGTGGGGGCCAGGGAAGGTCACCACATCCAGCCCTCTTGTTCTAGCAGGACATCCTGGAGCAGGCTGAGGTCACCACATCCAGCCCTCTTGTTCTGGCAGGACATCCTGGAGCAGGCTGAGGTCACCACATCCAACCCTCTTGTTCTAGCAGGACATCCTGGAGCAGGCTGAGGTCACCACATCCAACCCTCTTGTTCTGGCAGGACATCCTGGAGCAGGCTGAGGTCACCACATCCAACCCTCTTGTTCTAGCAGGACATCCTGGAGCAGGCTGAGGTCACCACATCCAACCCTCTTGTTCTAGCAGGACATCCTGGAGCAGGCTGAGGTCACCACATCCAGCCCTCTTGTTCTAGCAGGACATCCTGGAGCAGGCTGAGGTCACCACATCCAACCCTCTTGTTCTGGCAGGACATCCTGGAGCAGACTGCCCAGGGCTCTGTACAGCTGGGGCTTGAGGGTTTTAATACCTCCAAAGGTGCAGGTGGCACAAACTCTCTTTGGCTGCCCTTGCTGTGTAGTTTACACCTGGAAGTATTCAAACACCTTATATTCCCAGCATATTCTGGGTGCTGAATATGGATTTAGACTTCTAAGTATTTCATTGTAAGGAGTATACCCTCCTCACTGCTGTCTCTTCAGAATTTCTTACATTTCAGACATCTACTTGCTGTGACTTCTGCCTGCCTGCTATACCTCAGAGGCCAGAATATTTTTCTTGCCTGGAAGCAAAGAATCTCCTTCCCCAGAGGTATCATTTTGATCCCCATCTTAACCTTTTAATCTTATCTGCTTCACTTCCATGAGGTGTGAAGTCACCAACACAGATTTTTTAAGAAAATCACCATTGTGGTTTTTATATTTAAGAATTTGTTTTCATGGGCAAGAAACAGAAATCTTTAAAACACATCTGTTGGATCAGTCCTTTCAGAACATACAGTGAGAAAACAAACTATACAAATCCTAGCATGGATGGGTTAAGTTGTTGCAGAGCTACTAAGATGCTTCTATATATTTAGAGCACATTTAAAAAAATCTCTAAAATCTGTATTCTACAGATTTTTAAGTGTTCTTTACTTTTCAGACTTAAATTTTTAAATTTCACTTTAAAACTCTTGTGCCCCCCTCTGGATCTCTTACCTTTCTGTAATATAATGCAGTAATAATAATTCTGTAATCATATATATATATATCTATATACATACATATACACATTTTTTTTTTCCTTCCTATTTCTAATTATACTATGAACTGTTCAGGACAAGATTCTTGAGCCTGCATGAGATAGTAATAGCAAGCACGGAAGTCTGTCAGAAAGACTTGCATGGTTAAGGGTGGTAACCGTGAAAGCTGATCAAGTGGGAAGGACTTCCCTGGTCTGCCTTAGCTCTTATGCTGTTGATCTCTTGGTGGTGACTGTGAGTACCTTAAACTAGTAAATTAAATAATATAACTGGTTCCCATCATTTAGTCTTTTCCTCTTTATTTCTCCATAAAGAAGAATTATGACTATGGGACAGTATCTTGGTATTTCTTTTGGTTTATATGTTCACAGAGAATTTTTTATGGATGCAAGATTAAGCGGATTTTTTATTAAAAGAAGTAAAATCACAGAAATTCACCTGATACTTGTGTTAAGAATTCTGATGCTATCAATAGCTTTTGAGCCTGCTCTTAGTTCCACCTGAGGGACCCTGATAGAATTGTTTTCTGCAACAGTGGACTTTAGTTTTTTTTCCTCTGTTCCTCATTAGAAAGATTATTGATTACAGATTTCATGACAGGGCATTAGTGATCTTTTAGATTACTTTTAGATAGAAATTGTTGAAATTTTAGATTACTGAGGCACTTTGTAAACCAGACATTTTTCCATAGGAAAACAGTGAATAGAGTGGTAAGGCACAATTTTTACTATAGTTTTGATAAATAGAAAATAAATTGCACAGATAAAAGCATTCTGAGTGATCCTAGTAGTAATCTCTGTGGATAAGTGTATTCAGAGATGTTGATTGTTGCTATAGAAGAACTCCATTTTGTTAGGAAACCTATTGAATAGACTAATTGAAGACTAAATGGTTAAACTGAAAGACTGCCTCATGGCTAGGAAAATCTGCAAAGTTGTTTTATCAGTTAAGTAGTTAAAGATGTTCAATGAAGTAGACAATAAACAATTAGTGAAGCTGTGAAGTGTATGATCCTTGTACTAAAATTCACATTGTCACTTTTGGCATCTTTGTTAGCTGAACAAAACAAAACAAGAACAATCCCACAAAAATACCCAAGTCTCCTCTCCACACGAAAATCCCACCCAAAAAATCCAAACCCAAATATCTTAGTGAGAATACCAGAAAATACATATCTTAACACTAGTCCTTTTGCCCTCCAGTAAAGTTCTGATTGTTGTAGACAGTCTTCCATCCACATAAAGACTTAACACTTTTTTCTTACCTTTATTTTCAATTTTCATAATATTGATCTCATATGTCACTATAACAAGTGAAAAACAAGTTAAAATGAACCTTTTTCAGGTATTTCAAAAAGAAACTCTTAGAAGAGAAGAAGCTATAGAGCCTGAACAAGTCACGTGTGGCCCAAAGCATCAAACATAGCTCTTTGATCTTCAGGGCTCTGCAAAAATTTAGGTTACAGAGCATCTGCTTCTTGTCTCTTTCTTACCCACCCAATACTCACCCAAAAGCAGCCCAAACCCTTCAGTGTATAGCTTAAGGCTGAGATTATTCTTATCATGTGTGCTGCAGCCACAGAAAAGGAACAGACTTTATCACTAAGGAGAACTTGGAGATACCACTTATGTTTCTGACATCTTTCAGTAAAGTCAATGAGAAAATTTTCCTCTATCTACAGAAGAGGATCTATCTACTTTGAATATTCTCACAGGTTTTCAAGATGTGAACATGTAGGTGAACAAGGGTTTTTGCATTATTATGTCCTGTCTATTCTTCCTGTGAAGTAATTTGTACAATAAAGAATATCTTCATGTGTTACAAAACTTTCACCTGTTTCTTATCATCAGCAAAACATGAAAATACTTGTTTGCCACTTTAGCAACTTCAGATAATACTAAATAGAAAATTTGCTTCAAATTACCAGATAATGGCTCATCCTGGGAGCAATCCAAGGTGTAGAGTTTGAGTCTTTTCAATCTTTCTTGAAAAGATGCTATAAGACCTTAATTTTATCACCAATATTCAGAGCATAACAGATTATAGATAATTATTAAATTTTCAAATTATGTTTAATATTCCTATCCTTTTTTTGCTGTGCAGCTGTGCCAGGTGGTTATTCTTGCTACTAGGGAGGTTATACTTAAGAAAATAATTGGCTTATATGATAGCAAGTTACTGTTTCCTGAGCACAAGGTTTCTTACTATCCTGTGTTTCTCTGATTCTTATACTCTGGTCTAAGACATTTCTCTGTCTGACTAGAGGATTGGAGTCTGTTCCTCAGCCAGGGTCTGCAAGAAGCTCTGTATCTTAGACAAGTTATCCCTGAGATATTGCTTAAGTCTGTATAAAGTCACATAGCACTAAAGCTGTGAATGTCCTCTGCTCCCTCAAAGGATACTAGGGCTTGTAAGACATGGATTTAAATGTACCACCTTTGGAATATTACACTACTCAGACCATAACAGCATCAATTTTTCCTTGTGAGTGAAACTGCTGATAAAGTCTCAGAGAAGAGGTAAATTTCTTCCTCCAGCCTCCATAAGCTCCTACCTTTGATGTATTTTCTGAACTGCATACATTGACTTCAATTGCAAATCCAGCTCATTATGTGCTTTGAGCTATTCACTTCAACAGAGCCTTTTGATTAACCAGAATATAAGAGTGTGACTCTCCCTGGTGTTCCCTAATTCATGGTAAGCATTAAGAACAAGTTGCTGCTGTAAATGACAGTGGATCAGACAAAGCTTTTATATACATCAGTTACCTACTACCGCAGGCCTTGTTTGAAATTCCTAGTGCTTCACAATATTCTACCATGCAGCCTTGTGTCACACTGTAAAGGGAGTATCAGGATGACTACACAGATGTTCCTGCAACCCCTAAAAAACCCAGGCCTTTACCACAGAGACCATCATCCTCCTTAATGGATTCTGTGCATAATAAATACAGACTTAATGATGAATATCTAAAATCACTCAGGGTGATAAGGCTATTTTTCATCCTCTGCATGTTGTAAAGGGAGAAAATTGAGAGACATATGCCTTTAAACTACAGAGGGAAAACTGCTAATTTCCTGTGTGTGCAGAATATTTTCATGGTTTGTTTGCTTTTATAAATATTTGTTAGCACCTGAACATCTTTGAAGGATTGGACATTGACAGTCATTCCAAATAGATAAGCCTATTTACAATAGAGATGGTGAATGTTGTTCTATTTTTCTATAATATTGTGTTATACTTACCTTGGAAGAATTTGGTCATCTAAACATTATCACAATGTATGTGAAAAGCTGGAAATTTTGAAAATTCTATTCTGTTGCAAATGTTGAAATTTTTATTTTGATAGTAAGTAATTGATGAAATAGTTATATTAGTAATTGGATTAGAAATTGAAATATTTATATTGTAAAAGAACAATATTACTTCAATTTATTTAATTTGAGGAATGTGATGTAAATACTAGACTATGTAAAAAATATCAGACAATATTATGTTGTGACAAAAAGTGTCATATTTTATTTCATTATATTAATTTGACTTGACATAATGAACAGTTGATGTGGTTTAACCATTACAGTACATTAAATTAGTATAAAAATTTGCACATTTTGACTTTGTTGAACTAAGAGTGTTTCATAAGGTCAAAACAAAATATGTTAACACTAGCAGAATATGCTACTTCTGTTATTTTTTGTACATTTAAAAATTACTCAAGTAAAAAACTTCAATTCTATCAAATCATCATTTTCTCAAACGATGCAGCAAAACCTTTTCTAGCAACAGTAAAATTCATGTGAGGACTGTTAGGTTGATGAGCCTCATCTCCTTTGTCTTTTTCCAGGCAATACACCTTTACAGCAGCTGAGGATCTGCCCTAACATTCCTGTTCACCCTCTTGTCAGTCTGTGCCTTTCCTTTTATCATGGTGTTGGGAAAGGTAGGTCGAACATCTCAGCTTTATATTTTTCTTTTGGTCGCTCTGATCTCTGTCACAGTGAATTCCTTAGTCACAAGCCAGCTGCTGAGAAAACTGTCTGACACTCTCACGGGTCTTTCTTTGATGCCTGACATTTCCAGTTCCCCAGAGGAATGCAGTTGTCATGAGAGGTCATGGTCAGGGGGACCGGGAGCATCTATTAGGTTGCCTGGGCCAGTCACATGCTGCCCTTTAAAGAGAAGGACTGAGACACAGAGCCTCAATTGTATTCAGCTGGGGGCCAGCGTTGAGACCAGGGGTGCAAGGGATGCACTTTTGATGGTCGGGTCTGCCAAGCACTTACAGCTTGTTGCATTCTGCAAAATATGAATATCTGGAAAGAGAAGGTGAAGAAAAAATAAAGACCTGAAACATCTGGTTGTATTCTAGTGATCTAGGTGTATGCTGCCAGGGTGCTCTTGAGAGATGAAGCCGTGGGGAGGGGAGCAGGGATGCCAGGGGTGGCTCACACAGGCTGTTTATTCAGGGGCTTCACCCTGCAGGGCCTTGTCCCACCCAGCCAGGAGCAGGAAACACAGGGGACACCGGGACAACCCAGCCTCAGGAACGAGGCATGGCCTGAGGTAGGAGTGGCACATGGGCAGGGCAGGGCTGTGGGGACTGGCCCTGCTACAGCATTTCTGGGAAGGGAGAGATTCCAGAGGGCTGGAATGTGGTTCTGGAGCATGGGGCAGGATGGGGAGAGCCATGAGCAGAGCTGGACAAAGACAGTCAGGACTCTTGGTGGCCTCCAGATGCTAAGAGTACAGTACTGTGATCTGTTACTGCAGGTATCTCTCTTATTAATTGTAAATCTTTATCCTCTTTTGGAGGAGAAAATGAAGCTTTAAATCAATGATAAAACTTTTTCTTTTTCTTGCAAACTGACCTGAGTGAATTTGACAAATATTGGTGGCAATGAAAAGAAGGCTTTCTTTAGTACCATCTAGATATCCTTAAGAGAGATACCCAAATATTCTAAACGAAGTCCAAGTTTGGTCTGAGCCAAAGACCTCCATGCATTCTCAGAATTTTAATTGAAACACAAATTAAGACAATGCAGGAGACAGCTACAAACTGGCCATCAGGCCCTGGAATCAGCTGTGGTTCAAAGATCATCCTCTGGAGCTCACTGCTTCCAAAAAGTAGGTGGTAGTTTAGCAAAATAAGGGTTCCTGGGATGTTTAGTAGATGTCAAAAAAGACATACAGGACTGGAATTGTGTGTTCTTTTCTTTCTAGTAGTTTTATTAAAATATGAGAGACTGTATCCAAGAGCATTTCATACAATCTCTTAATGTGATACAAAACAAAAACAAGATTTCCAAGAAACCAGCCTAAACTGGTTTCTAACTTCAGTTGATGGTAACTATAGGCAAACTCATGTTCAGTGAAAGTTAGAATTTCTGTACTTATTTCATGCAAGGGTAATTGGGCTTCATGCAGAGTAAGACCAGGGAAGCTGGCAGGGTTCCCTTCACAATGCCACTGCCCAGGAGATAGGCTTTCAATTGTTTCATGCAGAATAGCTGTTGCCTCTGCAGAAACAAATACAAGTTATATTCTTGTACAAGTAGGAGTTCTGGAAACTCATTTAAAGTTGTCCCTGTGCTTTAAAAACGATATATTGATCTATTTTAAACTTTCAAAATTAAGTTGACTTTAATAGCAGTGATTTTAGTGTCACGTGGAAAAAAATTACTTTGAACAAAGTTTGAATACCTTTTTGTTGCCAATAATTTATGATTCATAACTGAAATATACTTCTATATTTAATGCTCAGAATAAATATGGGATGTCTAATAAGAAAAAAGAACAAATTTGAGGAGTGAATGGTACACACTGTTAATGTGATACAAAGAGCTTAGACCCTTGGGAACTATTTTTCAACCCTAAAAATACCAACAAGGTGGTGTGATCTAAGAGTTGTAAAAGCAAAATAAATCGAAGAGCTTGGAACTGACTTTCTAGTCTCCAAGAATATAAATTGCTGCAGCTTCTTGTGTTGACATTTATTTACCATTTTGTAGTGTGAGAAAAGGCTTCAAGATTAGAACAGAGAAAATTAAATTATGTTCCTGTTCCTTTGGCTGCTGGGAGGATTGTGTTTTAGAGATAGCTTTAAAGGTACATGGTCACTCTTAAAAGCCAGTACCTCACTTAATGTAGTTTATTCATAAATAAACTGTCCTGGAATCACTCAGCCAGAACTAAAGAAATAGACCAATTTTGTTGCCTACTAAATAATTGCTTATTCCTGAGGAACATTTAGAAATAGAATTAGTATGTAGATGATGTTGTCACTTTAGGGGCTGATAAGAACTTCGTATTAAATTCCAAAGTCCAACTGAGGATGCAGCTAAGACATGCAGCAGTTCCATATCTGAAGAAGCACTGTTTTAAATTAGGTGAGATTTTCCACAAATGGCACTATAATGAAACAAAGATAATTTACTGTGTTCTGGCTAGACTGAATTTCCTGTCTACAAAGATTCATTGTGGCTGTTTGCAATGATAAAAGCCTTAAACATCTTTTATTAATACTGCTTTAGGTAGAATTTCTATATAATATTTAGGCATGTAAATATCTGAGCAAAGATAAGGGGAATAAGATGGTAATAAAATACAAAAGGTTTTTAAAAGGAGGGCTGCTGCATAGCTTTGAATTTATATTAAACATTTAGGTAATAAAACATTTATACCCAGGTTTCAGGCCTGTAAGAAATGACAGTTTTCATAGCTTGTTTCACTGACAGTGATTGATCCAAAATACACTGTTTATTCTATCCTGATACAAAATATATTTTGTTTCTTACAAGTCTTGCTGAATTTATTAATAGATTTTTTTCTTTTCTGTCAAGTTTTTATAGTCTAAATTTCCCTGAGAGAAGACAGAGAGGAATATGTTAAAATTACCAAATAAAGCATGGAGGTGGAAAATATTAATTAAGTGTTAGAGAACTGACATATCATAAAATTAGTATGAAAAATGAGTAATACAAAAGGAAGCGCTGTGCAGCATGAAGTAATTTGAATGCTTTGAACAGAGATCAGTGCCAGAAAGCTCTAACTCCTAATAATAATGCAAGGAAATTTAGAAAAAAATGGCATCTGAAACTGGGAACCACAGACATTTATTCTGTCTGTTATGCTATTATATGTTGAAAACTGTGGGGATTCTGGTTTTGAAGTCTGGTTTGCCACTGAGAAGTGTGGTGTTTTAATTTCATAGCTGATTTTTCTGGGCAAGGCCCACCAGCGACTGCAACTCCCTCCTCTTCACTGGCTCAAAGGAAAGGGCCTTTCCATGCCAAAATGCAGGGACAGGCATGGCTGCTGAGTCTCATGAGTCATGGTAAGAAAAGAGCTTTTTCAAGGCCTCTCCCAGGCATCCTATGGGACTGTGATTGCAGTCACACAGAGACTCACTGAAATCACAGGTGTTTTTCTACAAGTCCAAATCTGTTTCTACTTAAAACAGTTTCCAAAACCATGTTTTATGTGAGAAGCACAGCTTACACATCTCTCTAGCACATCTTAGGGTATGAGCTTTGTAACAAACTAGGAAAGAGCACAATCACAATCTTAGTATCTGGGTGTCAGAAAATATCTTTGTATTGTTCTTTACATTGCTGCCATCTGTGATGCTTATTTAATAGGAGATATAAAGCATAATCAAAGATAAGCATAGGACATCTTGTGCAGATGTCTCATTTTGTTGATTGCTGAGGAGAGTTCTTGGGTAAAGCATCTCCTGTAGTCACTCTGGAAGAGCAATTACCTTGAGCTGCAGTCATTCAAATGGGGCTATAGTGCTAGATCACATAGGCAGTTTAGGAACAGCAAGAAAAATTGCTGTGTCTGGAGCAGACTAAATAACCCTTCAGCTCAAAATCATGTCTTTGATAGGAGCCATCTCTAGAAAAAGATGATAAGAAAAGGCTTCATATAGAGTGGTGCTTCCCTTGATAAATATCCTTGCTTTGGAGAAACTGTAGTGCAAGTATTTCCTGAGGTGAAAGCTGTTGCTGCATCTTTTGAATAACAGTCCTCAGCAAAGTTTTCATCCATGATTTGTGTTACTGTCTTTGCAAGCATTCATACTTTTGACATGCACAGCACCTCATGACAATGTGTTCCACAGGTTTATGACCTGTGTGGAGAAGTTTTATTCCTTTGTTAATTTCAAACCTTCAGCTTATTTAACAGGAGGGTATAAAACATAACCACAGATCAATATTGCAGAGACACAGGGCCATAATGGAACCTCCTAAATACAACTGAGTAAAAATAAGGTAGAAACTTAGAATATGATTAAGTGATTCACATCATTATAAATAATCTCTTCTCTCCTAAATTAATATCCCTAAGGAAAACAGGATCCAAAAGTAAATGGAAGCATGTTAAACACAGATGTACACCAGGTCAGATATCTTTATTGAGGGATTGCATTGACCTCCCACTTAAGGTAACAGAAAGATCTCTTAACAGGCAGCACAGAACTCTCAAATTCTTGTTATTACTGATACTGTCCAGCCTTATTTGTAATTGCAGTAATAGAAAAAGTTAAGTGAGTTCTCTGCAACTCTAGGGGTAATTGAGGTCTTTTCATTAGCTTATGCTAATAAACCATGGTAGGTTTGTGGCAGAGTATATAAGTGTTCCCTGTCGTGTACTTGAGTGTGAACTCTGAGACTGTCTGAACATGTGCACCAGGACTCTGGGCTGTTAAACCTTGAGACTTTTTTTCTTGTAAGAAGTAAAGAGGATGCAGAAACAGCTCTTTCTGGTGATAAATCTGGTGATAAATGGTAGCTTGGACATTCTTCTGAAAACTGGAGGTTTACTGATTCAAGAAGGTTTGGTTTCTTTTTTTTTAACTTGCTTAGAGGAAGGTTTATTTTCAAAAGCCTATGTTAAGCTTTTAGAACATGGTGAGTGTGTTTGTGTGTGAATAAAAAAGACATCTCCTTTCTACTATTGAAGAAATAAGTAAGCTCCCTCTCCAGCCTGCTGCTTAGAATATTGTTTCCTTTAGAGATTTCTTTCACAAAAATTGTTTGCTTGAGCTGTGAGCCAGAGTTAATAGTTACTGTGTATTGATATTTTGAGCACCTGGTTTTTCAAAACTATAAAAGGAACTGCATTACAATCAAGCTGCTGCATTTTCCAGGGCTTGACAGAATGACATTTCTCACACCTTAGCCCGAAGCTTTTATACTTGAAGGTTCTAACTTTCTAATGCTGACAAAAGCAAGTAACAAAGCAAATCTTGTGACAGAAGCACTAAGTTACACGTTCCTGGGTGTCTGCTCACCCAGGATCTTCACACACAACTCAATGGTCTTTGGCTTTGTATTTTCCAGTAGCTGGGGCAGCATAGTGGAGGATCTTTCCTGTCAGCATTAGTAAAGAATAGAAGAATAGATAAGTTTGCATATTTATCACAACTGTGGTCATTTTCAAAGCGTAGCATTATTCAATAAAATACATGCTTACATTACCAAATTTTCTTTCATTTCATTAATTACCACAGGCACTTCAGGAAAAATGGGGTAGAAGTGCAAGTTTTTGAATTTCAGTAAGTTTCATATAAAGGCAAGTTAAGGTCACCTCTATAAAAGGAGAAGGAAAGGAGGGAGAAAAGCTTTAAGGGAGTTTGCAAATAAAAGCTCTTCTTTACTTTTATCTCTCATGCTGGATCTTTGTTTAATCCCTAAACATCTTGCATGTACCATAATGGTTATTATACATTTAAGTGTAAATTGCAACTTTTATAAACTTAAAACTAAGGGGCTTCTGTTTAAAGACAATGTGATTTTCCTGTCATGTGCTAAGTACATCTAACATACTGTCTGTGACATATGTATATATGAATATAGAGAGAGATTAGAAGAAAGGTTTCCTTTCTCTTCCTTCTAACAATTAATCTAAACCTTAGTTGTTTTTATACACTGTTTTTATTAGTATTGTTGCCATCACTTTTTGTTTTTCCTTATCTCATTTCAGTTTTTCTAGTAAATTGTTATCTCAAACTCTGCTGTTTTTTCCCTTTCTCACCAGACGGGGTAGGGTGGAAGGGAAGCACCTACTTGAGGCATAATTTCCAGCTGGTTTTAAACCACAACAATTTTAAACTTAAATGTTTTCTATTTATTCCTTTAAATAAAGTTCTGTAGGAAAATATTGATGCTGATGTTAACTAAAAAAGAAAAAAAGAATATGACTACCAAAAGTCTTAGCCCCTTGTCTGAACAGGGTAATAAGAAGGTTTATTTTAATTATCCCCTGATACTATTAGTTATCAATTGTAAAATACATTTCATCTGCAGAGCATCCTGTATTATGAGAGCTGGTGTTTGGAAGCTTGTACTAGTTAAATTCTGATTCTTAATAATGAAACTTTTAGTAATGAGGATAACTAACCAGTGGTAGAAATTAGAAATGTGATGTATTCCCAACCTTTAAATCAACAGTGGATGGCATTTAAAGAGATACATTATGTTTTACCCAGAAATTATAAGATTGGTATAGAAATTGGTGCATAATTTGTCTGCTGTAAAATAAATTAGAATAGATTATAATATTTCCCTTTTGTTTTAACATACATAATCTAAAAATAATAAGGTATTTATTTAATCTCAATTCTAAATTATGGTACTCAGCATGAGTGGCTGAGATCAGAAAGGCCAAGTCAGATTAGGATTTAATAAAATGCAATTTAGAGCACTGCTTTCAGATTTTAGGATTCTACTGTATCATTGTTAAGGTCAATGACTGAAAATATTTTGATATGGTAAGGATATTATTCATTGAAACTTAATGACTAATATCCTTGCCTATTAATTTGCAGCTATGTATTTAAATTTATTTTACATTTTCCATGTTTCCATCCCCACAACATATATATAGGAAAGACAGTAATTTTTGGTTCTAGTGAGTATGCTTTAAGGACTTAATAAAATGCTTTATTAAGCATTTAATTAAGCATCTGCTTTATGGACTTAAGAAAATCAATTCAACAGATGTCCCAAATTTAGGAACTCTTTTTGTGACCTATCAGCTGAAGGAAAATGGGAACCAACAGCATAGGGGCATAGGAATCTCGAATCCACAATGTGACGTCAAATACATGACACAGAGATGTTGCATAGCTCTTTGCACAGAATGTTTTCTATTGTTGGAGAGAACAAGAAAATTCTTGACTCTTTCCAGACTTGACTCTGAATATCTTTGGTGACTGGGTAACAAGTAGCACTGTGAATCTTTTAAGAAGCATTTCCAAATCATTGCATTTATCTGTTATCAAGTCATAAGAGCAGATGTGATATATGAACATAATAGGCCAGGTTTCATTATGATGAAGACTATACCTGTGTGAAAGTGAGTAAATCCTTGAGGTGTACACCTTTTGCTCCCTTTTCAGGTGTACTTAAACTGGATGCAGCTTACCCAATGTCCAGCTCTGGGTAGACATGGAAAACCTGACTTTCAGACTCCTCTTTATGGCAATGTAGATGCAGCTAATGTGTTTGAAAGGAATGGGTGCAATAGAGAGATGAGCACAACCTAACAGAAGCTGGACTGTTGAACAGTAAAGCCAAAAGAATATGATAATTGAAAAGTTCCTGAGTGAATTGGAGAAATTCCTTCCGTTTGAGAAAGTCTGGAAACAAAACTTGTCTTTGGATTTTACCAGACACAATTATGTTCTGCACACCATTTTCATGACTTTGCACAGGAACAGTGTAATTCCACCCTGCTTCACTGTGGACAAATAGCAGTTCATTTACTGAATATAAATTCTCATTTTTGCTTGAAAAACATCTGTGGCTATTTCACATTTTTTGTTCCAGTTTAAAATATGTGTACAAACTTATTTAGGCCCAAGAAATATGAATGAAATTAAGTGAGTTTTCTATTTTCATCATTTAGACTTGATCAGTTCATTTACTAGAAAGTTAATATGGATGGTTTGAATCACTTAATAATCGACCAGTGAGCTGAAGGAAAGATTCTGGATGTAAATATAAAATTACAAATTTCATTTTTAATACCAGGATATATTTCCTTATGGCTTAGAAACTCTGTTGGTGCAAAGGAAGAAGAAGAAGGAAGCTTTATGTGCATTGAAAGCCAAGAAAGTCAAAGTCCCTTATCTGTTCATTTGCTAATCAGCCCCTGTTGATCTACAAACATCCATACATGAATATAAAAGATTTTTATAAAAAGTGGGACAAAGATGCACTGCAGAGTGAGTTTATAGTCATGACACTTTTGATCTTGACTATTTCTGAGACATTTGTATTTTCCTACTTTTGTTAAGAAAGACAAAACAATGTAATACTACATTTATCAAAGATCTATTGTCTTTAAAATGGTATTAATAACTAAATGAATTCTGCTGCTTTTAAAATTAGATCATTTGAGAATGTAAGGATGCAAATTTGTCAAATATTTCACTTAAATGTACTTAAAATTGATAATAAATTCTTTCTTTTTCTTAGCACTTCATGATGCTTCTTATTGCCAGCTAAA
The DNA here is from genome assembly GCF_012460135.2 of Molothrus ater. Classification (NCBI taxonomy): domain Eukaryota; kingdom Metazoa; phylum Chordata; class Aves; order Passeriformes; family Icteridae; genus Molothrus; species Molothrus ater. The sequence continues at coordinate 18,471,986 of NC_050482.2, read as the reverse complement.
TATGTAGTCCATACTAATAACAGAAATTTGTCGACTTGTTAGTTAAAATTCTCCTGCTACTGTATCTTTCTCCAGGGAGGACATTATTCAACAAAATCTGAAGCTCCCTCATGTTAAGGAGATAATTCTACACAATCTATCCACTTCAGTTCCCTCCCTCAATAAAAATGAAAATATCTTAATGCATAACACTTGAGAATAGAAATTGAAATAATCACTTATAAATTTATCCACAGCTGACAGCTTTATTAATCTCTGTAGCTGTTGTCATTTGATAAAGAACAACATATGATAAAAATTCTGCAAATTACCTAATTAGGCATTCTGCAGCAGAAGATCTGCTATTATAATAACCAGTAATCAGGTAGAAGACCAAAACAATAACATTTGTCTTGGAAAAGAAAAGCTCTTTGAGAATCTTCCTCATTTATGATGGTCTAGCTACAATCAAGGAAAGAATAATGGTTCATAGTCAATGGCAATATTCTGGCATGTAGCTATTACTGCTAACAGATGAAGAAAAATTCTTGTGTTTGACAGGAAATCCCTCTTGCAAAAATACCCTGGAGCACATTTGTTACAGCATACACAGAAATATATCCTAGAACCTGAAAGCAGTCTTCATCAGGAGAGCAGGACTTAGAGGAAGGAGATCAACAAGACTTTCTTCTTTCCCCTGTTTTTTGAAGGAGAAACCGAACTAATTTCAGTAGAGATATCTAGTGGAAAGCCTTTAATGCAATTCCTTTCAAACATTAATAATGCCTGAGTCAGTAATGTATTTTGTCTAATGGGGATGGTTTTTATGAGGTCATTGTTTGGCATCTTAGTATGACCTACTTGCCAAATGTTAGTAGAAAACAGGGCTTTGGTCCTTTGAGAAACTGTGACTAAAAATGTTTATTTTCTTCAGTTGACAGTAAATGGAGCCTAGGCTAAGTAGTTAACACTGCAAACACCTGATGTTATGTGTGATACCTCCAGCATGTGTTATGCCTCTGTGTTTGCTGGTGGTGTAAATATATTATCTCATTGTCAGTGAGTCACAGATACTGTAGTCCTTCAATTAATAATTAAATTCTGTGGAAATGAAATCACTACAAAGTTTTGAAACTTTAATAAATCTGCTTTTTTTATGTTGGCTCTTTTATCTTCCCTTTGTTTGTGTAAATGGCATCTACTTTTTTATTAAACTACCTTTATCTCAAACAGTGAGGTTTTAAATCTTATTTTTTCCTGTCCTCTTGAGGAGTGGGAGTGAGAGACAGAGAGGTTGAGATTTCTTGCAGACAGTCAAAGTCAACACATCACTAAATCAAAAGCTGCATAACAGGAGAGCAGTGGATATTTTCTGTCTGGGCTTCAGTCAAGACTTTGAGACCATCTCCCATAAGATCTTCATAGAGAAGCTGTTATATGTGGGCTGCACGAGCAGACAGGGAGGTAGATTGAAAACTTGCTTGGAAGACAGAAAATTATATTAATACCCCATACAAGTATTGAACAAGAGACCATTTATATTATTTCTACAATAATAAATTGAGTATTTTAACTTTTCCAACTTAGGCTTCTAAATACATGTATAGACATGAGTAATACCTTAGAGTTAGAAATGAATACAAGAAAAATTGGTTATTTATCTGCTTATAATGGATTTTAGTAAGACATCTGGATACAAAAATAATATTCATAATAATATTAAAAGCAAAATTCAGGAAAATGTACCTGACACAGGTACTGGGTTCCTCATGATGAACTCAATTCATACATACTTAATGGAAAAGCAGAGAACATAATAAACTGCATTACAAATACTTAAGATGATGGTTTTTCTTAGGGAGAGGCATCTGAAACCACATTTTTTGGGGGATTTGGAAGTGTCCAAGGTTTTCAAAACATGCCTTTTAGCATATTCAAAAGTATTTTATACCTTTTGAACTTCTCTGGACATAATTTTGTGGTCTATTTTAACTTACTTTTCTAGTATGGGAATATTTTCTATCATGGGAAAAATCCCATGATATTCTCTCATAATAGTCAAGCTTCAATTTGCTGTTTCTTAGAAGATTAAATATACTTTGAAGATCTTCAGTGAGCTACTGACTTTTAAGTTCTTCTGATACCTGTTGACACTTCATTTAGGAAATATGCCAGAGAAGCAACCCCTACCATAAACCTACAGACCTTGTATTTTCATTCAGCTACACAGCTGTGCAAAATCCTTAGCAATTTTAGAAATCCCTTTGTCATCTCTATTGCTGCTAGTTTTTTGAGTCCAAAATAATGAAACGTTATGAGTAGAAAAATTTTTGTTGGTTTTCCGTGTTATTTTTGCGCATGAGAACAGCCTCTGGCAACATTAAATACAATACAAAAAAAAGATAATATCTAAGCATAAACAAAATCTCAAAATGGTTTTTTCATAATTTTGTACAGTAAAATGATTAAAAATGACATTAGTAAAGCCTGCAAATGTGATCTTTAGCAACAATTACATTACAGTGTAAAACATAAGCATAACTTAGAAACAAATGAGAGACCAAGATGTCATATAACATTATCTCTTATTTTTCATGATTTTTTTTCTTCCTTCTTGATAATTCTACCTCTCCAAAGTTCTCTTTTTAAACACTTTATCTGAGAAAGTGTGTACCCAAAGTAGTTCTTATCCAATATAACACAGAACAAATGAGAAATGTAAAATAAACTAAATATTCCCTTAGCTAGAGGTTGTTATTTTTTATGCAATGAAAATGTATTTAGATATGAATTTCCAAAGGTTAATATTATTGTAGTACATTGGTAATGTTTTGGAGCCAAAATGGGTGATCCTTTTTTTTATTTGATTGTTTCTAAATCTGTTTCCACACTTGTTTCTGCATTTTTCTCTGATATAACTCTGCACCTCTATTTCAAGCTTAGTTTAGTTAAAATCTGAAATGCATTGGATGATTGATTGGCTTGCTGGACTTAAGTCCACCCTGAAAATTGGCATGACCTGACCTTGTAATGTTCCATCTCTCTGCCCTGTCATAGCAATTTGAATGAGGCCCATATTTTAATAGCCATTTATAGTGCTCCCAAATGCCAAACCTCGTCAGCTTGGCTATGGCCTTTACAATTATGAGTGGAATTGCTTCCTTGTGCTCAGGAATGGCTTTTATGCTATGCTGTAACCTGATATAGATTTTGCTGTATTTCCTTGCTTTTTAGAGCAAGAGTGAGAAAACACATATCACATCAATTATAACTTTATTCTTCTTCTATCCTTACCTCCTCCCACTTACACTTTATGGCTTGATTGTTAGGCTGTTGGTGTCTGGGGCTATAACAAAATTAGGTGTTCCAGATTCTGCTTCTTCCTTTCTTGAGCACAGCACTAATATGGAGATTCTGTTTCTTCAGTGTTTTCAGAAAGGTTTTATACCAGAATGAATAGCAAGCTGGGAAGGAACCAACCCATTTCCTTTGCTTTTGGAGGTATTGAGAGAAGACATCGAACATAAATTTTAATTCTGGTTCCTTCCTATCAAGAAATTCTACCAAGAACTTCAGTTATAAGAAGGCTGAAAAGAATAATACTGCCACTAAGAATACTTGTTCTACTAATATATCCTCTTTCCAGTGTCTTTTTTCCAGATATATCCATTTTGCTGGCCTCTGTGAGAAGAGGCTGAGGCTGCCCCCTTGCTGGACATCCAATTCCACCTGGCTTCAATGAACCCAATGCAGGGCACAGCTGACCTTATCAGCAATGATAGTGGTGCCTCTGGGAAAATGTATTGAAGCAAAGGCAGAAAACACCACATGGGCAGAGGAAACAAAACCAGTGAAAAAATAGAGGGAGCACAAAAGTCAAAGGAGGAGGCAATACTCCATGGGAGGTTAGGTTTTCCTTGTGGCCTATATGTGACCTGCAACAGAGCATGCTTATCCTTAGTACAGCTTTCTTTTCAATGAGAAAATACCAGCATGAGCCAACCTGAAGTATTTTACTACTCACATGTGTTTAATGAACATGATTGAAAAGCATGAGAAAGAACAGGAATTTTGTGGGATCTGAAAGTAAAAAATTATAAAAAGTGAGTAGTGAAAAGCCTGAAAATTCCCAGTGTTCAAAGCAACAAAAATAATGGAGTGAAATGCTAGCTCTTGTTGTCGTGCAATTATTATCAGCTCTCTGTGGGTGTCGTGTGAAGCTCCAGGAAGCTGGATCCCATTCTGAAAATTCCAGACATGTTGAGGCTGTGTCCATGCAACAGGTCCTGTTTGTAGTGGGTGAATTAGTTAATCAGCAGGAGATGCCTTGTACACAGAGTCAACTGAGAAGAAAACTATCAGGTTTTCTGAAGAAAACTTTCTTTAAAATTCTCCCACTGTTTTGTTAGAATTATTGTGTCTTTGTGTTACTGACCTTCTAGGTGTCCACATAATGTGTCCTCTAACTTGTGTTTGAGCTTAATCTTGGAAATGAGGCTGATTATGTGTATTTGTATCTGTTCTGAGTTAGGATAAGTAAAACTTCTGCTGAAATAAGGCATACCTTTCAGCATTTGCTATTTCCCCACTCTGCCATGGTACTTACTGCACTGTTTATTTCTCTCCAGGTCACATTAGAATGAAATGTGCTGTCGTCAGAAGCCATGAAGTGCATCATAAAATGCCACATGTTGGCCCTACCAGTAATAGATGCAACTCCTGGACTTCAGCAAGGTGTCCTTGCTCAGACCAGAGCTGGTGCCTTGAAATACTAAGAAAAATTGCCTCATAAAAAATTATATCAAAAAGGAAAACAGTAACTCATAACTAAAATTCCAAATTCAAATTCAAGTAAAAGGGTTCCACTAAGACTCTCTGTAGTACCTCTGGACCCAATTTCCTGAAAAATTCAAGAAATATAGCTATAGGTAACTAAACAGATACTAGATATTGGTTTCTACAGTAAAACTATTTTCAGCTCAGGGATATATATGAAAGCAAATATATGAAAGTAAAGACTTCAAACCAAAACAGACAGAAAGTGTGAGCTATTGAAAGTATAAGGCTATTACTAAATTTCAGGCTAAGATTACAGTTGTGGATATGTGAATTACAGTAAGCTACTGGTAGTAAAAAATATTTAAATAATGCAATTTAATTAAAATAGTTGGTTATCTCATGGAATTATATTAGCTAAAAACCTGGAAAAATTTTTAATAACTTATCATTGCTTCCAAAATATTTAAGAAAAAAACAGAAGCTGCAAAGTTTTTACTGCAGGATCCTGTGGATGATGATGACAGAAGCCCTATTTTCAAGGGTTGTGACTTTCATGAGTGCCAAACCAAATTTATTTCAGTTAACATAAAATTAAATTAAAGTAGATAATAAACCATGTGTAGAAGTGGATCTTGATGATAGACTGTGATTGCTGACTTACAAACCAATGCTCCAAAGTTTATTGTAGCTGTAATTCTCCAGGAAGAATGGCCAACTAACTGTTTAGGCTATTAACCTGCATGTGTGAAGTGCAAATGCTTCAGCAGAAGTCCTCTGCTAACACTTCAGGATTGTACATAGGTTTACAAGTTGTAAGGAAGAGATTATTTTTGAGAATGTTGGCATGGGCCTTCTTGGCAAGAGTCACGGAGTCGGAAAGGAGCTGAAACGTGGTAGTCACAACTCATTTAATCACAGGACCACTTTCTGATGTAACATAATCCAATAAAATGTGGTATGGCTCCACTGCTGTCAATTAAGGAGTTAGTGCGAAGGTTCCACAAGAACATGGGGAAATACTTACATTAATAAACTGAATTAGATATGATAATGAGAATGTCTCCTCTGCATCTAACAGTATGATTTGTTGATCCAGATCCAAGGACAAACTTTATAGAAACATACACAAAAGGATTTCTACATAGAAATCAGCAGTATTTTATGAAGCAGGATCCTGTCAGAGATCACATTTTATACTCCTACTGTATAAAAATGGGCACTCTGGACAAGTTAATGAATGAATGATTAAAGACACTACTAAAGTAGCAAAGCACAGTCATATTTTAACAGTACTTTTCTTGACCTCTTAGATGTAGAAAAAAGTTTTATTTAATAGAAAAAGTGAGTTTATTACCAGAAATGTTAACATTTTAGAGGGATGTCATCAATCTTGCTTTATAATCAACCATCAAATATTTGTCTCGACACTTCTATAAATTGTTCTGTTAATGCAAAAGTGTACGTTAGAAAAATACAATTAGAACACAGTTTTTAAAAGCATGACATTTAAGTCCATAATAAAAGTAATAAAACTGTTAGCACTGTATTGAAGTTTTTTATTTACAACCCATTGTATAATTTGTTAAATTATAAGAGAAATATATGGACTACAATTACAAATATCAAACTTGATTAAAGTAGGAAGTTCATATTATGCAACCCAAACCTAGTAACCCATATTATGCAACCCAAACCTTAAAAAAAGATACATTTTAGGTGTCCTAGTTCTGTGGATTTATGTAATATTTGTCTGGATTTTCTTATATTTTTGTTACTGTAGAGTGCTGTTTTAGTCAAAGTCATCTTCTCTCTTCAAAGAAAACAACTACATATCTTGCAATGTAGAAAAGTAATACTTGTAAAGAGCTTCCTCAATCTGCTGTTGAGTTGGCACTGGAACATGTGCAATAAATTTCTCCTTGCCACCTTCCTCATCAGCCCCTTCATCATGGGTACCATTGATGTTTTCTTCCTCCACCTCCTCACCTCTTGCAAGTTGTGTATCTCTCTCCATCTTCCATTTTTCCATTGATTCTGCTATAACTTTCTTCTCATGTTCCTGCTCCAGGGTCTCCAGAATCCCATCATCTTCATCCCTGTAGCCATAGTACTCAGTGTTGATGTCCTTCATAAGCTTAGCCTGGGTCTTCCATGGGGGTGGCAGGGGTTCCTTTCAAAAAGCTCTCTAACTCCTGGCAAGTCCTTTGCAGCCTCAAAGTATTTGTAGCCTCTGTTTCCTAGAACTTCTTTTCCTTTGTGATCTAACATTTTCAGGCTAATCCTAGCATAATCAGGACCTCCCAGCTCCTTTATTCTGTATTCCCAGTGTCCTTTCTCCCTCAGAAGTTTGTTAATTTCATTATTCAGGTCCCAAATTCTGAATTCAAGCAATGCAGCATTTTGGATCTGTGCCACTTTCTTAGAAATCTCCCCAAAGATCTATCCTCCTCTATTTCTCAGCTTTGGGCAGTTCATTACACTCTGATGCAAGGAAAGGCTCCTTGACTTTTCCTTCCTCAAGCCCCGCCGAACATGCCGTACGCACAGGAGCTCCATGCCCCAAAACTGAACCTGACCCTGCTCCAGAAGTGTGCCAGTGAAACACTCTTGGCACAGAGCAAGGAGGCAAAGACACTTTTAGGATTGTAGCATTGCACCATACCTTTATAACTGGATGATCCTGCACAGAGATAAAGCCACTCATTTCTTTGGTGGGACTTTTCTTCTATTTTTCAGGTTTTTCAGCTTCTCTGGCTTTTTGTTTCACACAGCTCTTTGACTGTATTTTCCTCATAACTCTGGCTGTTGCTAGCTCTGGCTGTATTTTTGCAACATTTTACTGCTGGGTCGGGAATACCTCTGGTCTTTTCCAGCTTTTAGCTGTAGGGACAGGCTCTGCATGCACTGTCCGTGGTCTCCCTCCACTCTGCCAGCAGGAACCGGCTGCTGTCCTCACACTGAGTCACCAAAGGTTATGACAGGAGGGGTGGGTCAGAGACAGAGACAACACACACCCCAGAATTCTCATGTAACAGCAACGTATTTTATTCTTCCTACCTCCTTAAACAGGAGGATTTGAATCTCCTGGTCCAGACAGGTCATTGGTCTGGATAAAACACCAGCTCCTGTACCAGTGAGACACCTGCAGCTTAGGGTGGAACATGACTGGGGGAAGTCCCTGTAGGTATTCAAATCCATCCCATCATAGCTCAGCCCAGGGGCTGGTTTATGGAACCAGGCTGGGCTTCTTCTTTATAATCAAATTAATTTCCTAGCACAAGCTATCTCGTACTGTAACATGCACCTTTGTCCACATGTTCCAGGCTGTATGTTTTCTGTCCCACACCACAGGACAAGTGTACCAATGGAAAAGCAGTGGTTGTTAATTTTCCAAAGAGTAAAAACACTGCTCATCATCAGTCAGTTTCTTCAATACATATGGTGTTAGCCAGAACCGGGTGATCCTTCCTATAGGAGATGCTCTTACTGAAATCCTTTGCTCCCAAAACTGGCCTGACTAAAGAGTACCATCTTGGATATGATTACTTTCTGTGGTTGAGATGGGCATATACAAGAAATGGGAAAATTATTTTAATACCTTAAAGTAATTTTAAAAAGCCTGCCAATTTGGAGTCTAAACCACATTTTCTGATGTCAATTGAAACCCTGCTATAGACACACACACACACACACACAAATCCCCTTTGATTGCAGTCAACTTTGAATGTGACCTAAACCCTGCAGAGATGAATATTTCTCAGTGTATAAACTTCAGCAAGTTGAAAACACTTAAAATACTTTCCCAGAAACATTTTCTATGAACTGTAATCATCAAAAGGTTTCCTCTTGTTATGTAGTGAATTGTCCTATCTCAGAATAAAAGTAAAATTTAGCTGAATCATGGGCTATATTAAACATGAATGATTTATTTTTTCCCTTGTGGTCTTAAAGCAGGACCAGTATCCTAAGATTGCTTTTATAGAGTATTATGACTACCATCCTTTAAAATAAATAGAATGCTGATATCTTAGCTACATAATATAAATGTAGGATTTTCTCTGGTTTTTTTTTTTTTTTTTTTGGTCCACAAATGTGTTTCATTAAATGCTATGGTTCAGGCTATACATATATAGATATTCCTGGCTAGCACTCATTGTCATAGCACACTTATTATTATATTTTTAATTTAACTATATTTTATAATTTTTGACACACAGATTCAATACTGAATAAGTTTTATTTTAACATCATCCTTTCCCCTTTTGTCCCCTGCTTTTATTCTAGTGAGTTTGCACTTTCAGGACTTATGTTTCTAAAATGGTATACAGCTTCAAATCCTGGAAAAGTCAATGCCAGTCTGCAAGTCATTTTAACTTCTCTCTGAATTAGAGCATATGTCAGTGCCACAGTGAAGGCTGAACCCAAAAAACAAACAGCAAGGGTAGCATGTGCTTGATGAAATTTACTTTAGTCTCCTTGCTATTCTGTAGGAGGGCCACTTACCGACAGAATGTGAACCTTTCAGTATGGAAGGGAAATACAAGTTCTGCTTTCCCACCTTATCATGGTGGAATACATACATTACAGTTCTGGTTGCCAGAAATTGTAGTCTCTTCAAAAGAAGCAAGTGGCTCCTACTGTGGCTGTTTTCAGGGATCTTTAGTTTCCTTTGCTGATTAAGAAATGGCTCTAAAAATTGCCAGTATTACAGGCTATAAAGCCCCATCCAGTGAGCTGCCAAGTGTCTTCCTTTGCTGCTGAATCCATTATCGTTGGGGCACATTTAACACGTCCTTGGCTGTGCTTGCAGCCACGAATCACTTGGGAAAAGTCTTCCTGAGTGGTCAACAACTCTCCTTAATTTACCAGAACTGCTTGGACACCCTGCTAATCTTATTTAACACACATTGAAAAGTTACTGACTTTTGGGCTTGCTCAAGATTTCTCATTTGTATGTTATCCAACCTGTGTTCATTTATCTTGTTAAACATTACATTTCAGCAAGCAAACTTCTCAGTTCTGGTGTCTTTATTATTTCCTATGTATATCTCTATTTTATTCTTCCTTTCCTGGAATTTTATGTTGTAATTTTTTGTTGTCTGGCTCTTATCAAAATATATTCCTATTTTTTTCAATCCCTTGTACCATGTCTTTATTAATTAAAAAATGAAGTTTTGTATTCTTTTTGCAGGTTCTATTTCCCCAGCCTTTTACCTACTCTCTTCATTTTTTTTCTTATTTCTTCTGCTCTATATATTTATCACATCGTCTTTGCTGCTGACATACCCACAGACTATCTCACATTTGCTCATCTAGGCATGTTCTCGTGAAGCTTATCTCTTTCTGCCACTCTCAGTGTAAAGACTCTTACCTTCCTGCCACTGCCCTCTTTTTTCTGCACACATTTTGAAATTCAGTCCAGTAGCTCCTTATATACAAAGATAAGCTACAAAAATGTTGCTAAAAGTATAAAAAAAATAAAGAAAAAAATCCACAAACACAAGAGAACTCACTTTTTGGCAGGTTTTGTACCATCTTAGGGTTCTATCCTGTGCATTGTTGCCATTAGCATTCTTTTCTGAACAGTAAAAAAGAACAGTGTCAGATGGAAACATTACAGAATCTTCAACACTTAAAAAAAAGGACTAATTAGAGTAAAATGAGAAATGTGAGCTGTCTTTATTAACCAATTGGACAGTTTTATGCACAAGCGAATTGCCTAGATAATGGAAATATGGTCAGTCTTATCCATGTGGAACACAACAAAGTGAGAGGCATTGAGTTAATTGAGGGAATGACCAGCAAAGCTGGAGAGGACAGATAGAACAAAAGAGTAAGGAAAAAATCAGCTGAAGTGGGAACAGGAATAGTGGAATGCCTTGTATATGATAACAAAAAGGAGTTGGATATTAGGCCTGTTATACTAACAATTATTTATGTAAGTTGTCTTTTGAAGATAGTATTGTATTAAACAATAGAATATGTAGCTGCAGTTTGATGCAGCTATCAAAAACCACTAAAGTGATCTTTGGGGTATTTCAACTATTCCAAGGAATTCTTTCCAAGTATTTTTATTATATATAAGGAATAATTTACAGAAGGCATATAGATATCTTACCAAAATACTGTACACAAATCTGATCAGCCAAGTTGAAGAAAGAATAATTAAAGTATAGAAGCAACAGATTGACTGATACAGCTGAAAGCATCTCTCTTGTTGGAACATGCTAAAGGGGCTTGTTCTGCTAAATCTTCAGTGAAGGCTGAAATAAAACATGATCACTCTTTTCCCATAAGAATTTTAAGGCCCATATATCTGGGCAGTGTGAGGACAGAGAAATAAAAGAGTCATGCTTGTATGAAAACAAATGACACATACTGATCAACAATAAATGCATGGTAGAAGTATTACTGTATTTTAATTACTGCTGTGAAAAGAAGTAGAATGGCTTAGAAGCAATTGATTTTAAGATGAAATTCGCTATATTTCTGCACAGGTTTTTGTGACATTATAGGGAGCAGTATTTGCTGTGCTGTGATGTCCTGTCCAATTCAATATCCTCAAGGGTTATGCAAGCTAGTGCAATACTGATTCTTCACCCTAAACTTGTAGATTTATTTTTCTTACTGCAGATCAGAGCCATGATAGATTAGCTCCAACTGCTCATCCAGTTTGTATTGGAGCACCAGTTTTATTGAGGCAAAAACTGAAGTGTGAACTTTTAACGAGGTCCATTGTTCAAAAGCATTATACCTTAAACATAATGGTCACTGTCTTATAGGAGCAAAATAGGATATTTATACTGGCCTGTATAGGTAGCATATTTTGACATTTGCTCAAACCTTGCCTTCTGTAGAAAACTGTAGTGGGGGAAAAGTAACATGAAAACAATTTAGTCTCAGAATCTTTAGAGTTTTGGTTGATCTTTTTCTGTCTCTACAAAGAAATCAAATGCAAACAACATCATGAGGAAATGCAGTGATGGAAGCATTACGTACCTCTAAAATCCATTGATTACCTATCTTTTCTTATAGTTGCAGCCATATAAGCAAAATGCTAATGAAATGGAGTATTACTCTATATTGAAATATTTGAAGCTAAACAGTTGTATATTCTTAAGCATTTGAATACACTTAATTTTTCTTAATAAATTCCTACATTCTGAGAACTTTGGTAAATCATTGAAGATCCCCAAAAACTGCAAATGAAAAATAAAGATGTGTAATTTTTTTCAGTGGTAACAGGATTGTTTTGACAAGGGGAAAATTCAAAATAGAAATTACTAGTTAGCTGCACAATATAGGAGAGTTCTCAAATTTGAGAGATGCTGCTGGATAGGATGAATCTCTAAGTGAATGAAAATATAATGAATATATGAATACTCATAATTACTGAAAAAATTAGTGAAATTACTCTTTTTGACTGTAAACTTCTAATTTTACAATAGAATTTTTTCTTCATTTGGTTCAAGTTGAAAATATTTCTGTTTGTCATTCTGAAAAAAGATATTTCTTCATACAGTCAATTCTTAGAACACATGAATATGAGCGGAATCATTCTTTTTATAAAGGAAAGGAAAGGAAACATATATGTGCCATTTCAAGGGGATATTTGCTTGCACTTGTCACATCTTATCCAGATATGGATGCTGTGAGAGGACCTGTTTGGACCATTTGCATTGCTACCTTTCTCCAGGGGTAACACAGTTAACATTCTACAAGTGAAATGTGATGGTCCTTTTGTTTGAGATTTATAGTCGGGGAGTTGTGTGAAACCTTTCTGAATATTTCAACTGCAGACAAGTAAAATATTTTTAAGCCATGTGAGTACTTCATAGAACATTAGGAGATAGAATATTTACACCATCTATTTGAGTAAAAAGAATTTTTTAGGACTCTTTTGTGTACTGAGCTGCCTGCAATTCCTGTCTGGACATAACATTTCCTTTTCCAAAACCCCTTACTATTTCTGTCTCTCTTGTAATCTTGTAGGATTATGTCTTTTGCTAATGTGACCTGATTTGCATCGCACCTATAAATTGCAGGTAAGCAGCAACACCTCAGAGGAGAATAAGAAATGGCATTTTATCACTTCTGGAGTTGTGTATTGTAAGGTCAAGGTTGGAGTATGCCTAAGGGAAAAGTATTTGCCACTCACACTTTGTTTTCTCTGTGACCATGTAAAAGGACTTCAGTCTCCAGAGCTATGATTAAAGCAATTTACACAGACACTAAATCTGTGCACGTGGAACTGGTACAATGAAGAACAAAGCTACAAACAGATAAGGCAAACCTTGGGATTTTTGTCTGATTTCTTGACCCTATGGGACACCTTCCATTCTCCAAGGCTGGGTAAGAAATATATACAGGTCCTGTATACCTTTAGTTTTGTCAACATAATTGGAATTTGGAAGAATAGGCAGCACTGTAGTCAGAAATCATTTGTCAAGAAGTGCAATTGTAACCAAAGCATAAACCATAGAGGTCAATTGTTGATCTCTGTCAAAAGGTAGCAAAATAGAATTCACAGCCTTGGGCTAAAATATTAATCTTTCCCTTTTTGGTTTTCTAGAACTTTGTAAATCTGTGTAATAACTTAATAAGAAAGTTTTTAAATCAACACCACAACATTTTAGCAAGCTAAGAGGTTTTTTTCTAACTGCCTAAAATATTAAATGAAGAAAACTTCATGGAGACATGTGACTTCCACATCTGAAGGCAAAAAAAAAAAAAAAAAAAGAAGCAACACTTGTGTATATTCACATCACAGCAATAAATGTACAACAAATTAAAAGAGACCAAAGCTCACTGCAAAACATGCAGATGCCATTTTAAATGCTTTGAAAAATACTATGATTCCTGGACTTTTTGCAGCTTGAAGAAAACTGGTTATCTACTGTATAATAACAAATGCTGAAACGACATATTCATTTCTGTACACTTTATCATGATAAAACATTCCGAACACAGACTTACAGCTAAGAAAAACCAAATTATCTCAGTGGAGAGAAGATATGGCCTTTTAAACTACAATTACTATTATCTTAGAGCAAAACAACATTACAAATTATCTACCTTTCATATAGGATACATTTTGTATTTTAAAGAACTCCTATTTGTTATTTACTGAACTTGGTCTGCTGATGAAAAATATAATTATGCCAAGAAGTTGCATAATTAGCTACAACTGTCTGTTCTTGTAATGTTCTCTACAATAGCAAAACATATATTAGTGGAAAAAATAAATTAACTGCAAAGTATTCAATGCTTGAAACATCAGCATTGACAAAACTGGCAATAAAAATTAGAACCATTCTACACTTCTCAAAGCTGCATGGCCTGCTTTTTTTGTATAGGTGAGAGAGTTGTGACAACTGCCTAGTGCTAAAGTAATTTAAATAAATAAAAAAGACCCCACTGGATAAGTTAAAATAGATCCTAAAAAAATCATATTGGATATGCTCTCTGGATCACTGAATGATAGTGTTCTGCCTGCATCAGCAGAGACTACCAGTTGCAAGAAATGGTATAGACAATTACAGAAAAATGTGCTTAGAAAGACATTCTCTTTGTATCATATTTAATTAGTCATTGGTTTATGCCCTGAGGTATAAAGGCTTGAATTCCAATTATTTTATCCTACTTAATATTCACGGCTGTGATTATTCTCTGTCTTCAGATCAAATGGAATCTTTCTAGTATTTTACTGAGTTAATATGCATCTTCAGCCATCTGCCTTGTGTTGACTATTAACTTCTGATAATGAGTGCCATTGCTGAATTATGCACATGGTAACAAACCACTTTCATTTCCTGCTCTTAGAAATGGCTGTAGCTTGAATGAATATCCCCTTTTCTTAAATTAAGAAATTACATAGGCAAAACCAACCTTACTTTTCTACCTTTATGAAGTTCCTTCTAATTATTTTATAGCCATGTCTGAATGCAGTAGATTTTAACTTTTCTCCTGTTTAAGTGATTCCAGCAGATAGCCAGTTTCACTATTTGTGTCTTACCTTTTTTGTGTCTGTCACATTTTTTCCGAAATCCTAACCTTAGAACTGAAATTTTTACAAGTGGATATTCTCTGATTTATTCTGTGGTACTACAAAATTTTAAAGATTAGATTTCTCCCCCATCTTTGTGTTTCTCAACTTTTTGTCTTTATCGCTGGCTAGGGGCTGATGAATCCTACAATCTGAAAGAGCCAAGGCTGTTGCACCTCTGTTCCCCCAGATCCAGCCAGGAGTGATGCTGAGCATGTTTTCCCAATGACTGACAGACAGGCACCCATGGTACACCGACACATGAACAGCTGACGGGCCACACAGACAGAGAGAAAACACTAAGCACTCACACAAGCATTGAACAGCACTAAAAGCCTCATCCTGGTCCCCTCTCTGGCTAATTAGAATAAAGGTTTATTAGCAGGAAATATAAGTATAATATATGTTCAATGTATGTGTACAACATGCCCGGTGATTTCTTTGTCAGTGTATCCCTGGATCCTTGCTCTTCTCAATTGTCTCACTCTCAGATGCAAATGCCCATGTACAAATGAGTCTCTGAAGATTCCCCAAGTCCCAGAGCCTCAGGAGTTTTCCTGAACAAACCCTGGTGTTGCTAGTGCTGAACTCCTGCTGTCTCCCTGTGAGTGACACACTCACCCTTCTGGCTCCTGGGTCACTTCCCTGTACTCTGGATATTTGCAAGTGATCACACTGTGATGCACACACCCTGATGTCTCCAGCTGCTGGCACCCCAAACACACAGGCCCTGTGATGGGTGGTTTCACTCAGACACAAACGAGCACCAGAAGAAAGAGCCCCTTCACTTAGGACAACTTTTAGAAAGGGAGTTTAATGAAAAGACATATCAGACTACTGATATAGTGCAGGGGGTGCTGATGAAGGCTAGCCTGTGTTAACCCTTTATCTTTCTGTATTCCTGTGCATGTTCATGCCAAAACCACCTAGATATATCTCTCTTTCTCCACCATTGGTTCATCCCTGAAACATCCCACAATAAGTCCTGTACAATCTCAAAATGCTTTTCCCTGCCATCCCATTCTGTGTGAAAGCACTTTCCCCTGGCTCATGGGGCCCTGATGGCTCATGGAAATGGATTTGTAGATGGTGCAAGGTGTTTGGGCTCCCCCACTCTTCCCTTTGAATGTAGAGAGATGAGCTTTAACTTGCATAACCAACTAATCACTACTTCACATGGAGCTCTGCTTTCATGGAGCTGTCAGAAATGACACTGAAGTGTTTTTCTTAAGTTCTTTTCCATTATTTACAACATGTCAGTAAGCATAAATAAACTAATTAAATTCTGAAAATCTGCCAGTAAGAAATGGAGTTACTAATACATATAGACAGATTTAGACACAGATTCAAAACTGCTCTAATAATCAAGACATCTGATAAGTCATCCACCAGATAAATTTGTTTCTATGGTGTATATTTTAGCTCAGTTTAAATTTTATTAATGTGCATTAGACATCTATGTTTTAGTTCTGCTGCAACACGTAGACATTCTACATCCAGATATTTAAAAAGATATGGTTTCAGGAGGCCTCCTCTAAACTAACAGAGCAACAAGGTAACAGTACCAAACAAATTTTCCACATTTTATTTTGCATTAATATGATAGCAATTGCCTTTTGTAATTTTATATTTCTTTCAGGTAAATTTTCTATTTGTCATTTAATATTTTTGCTTGGTTTAAAAAGTATTATGAACATGTATAGGAGTAATTGACCTTATTTCACAAGACTTCAGTGGTCCACACTAGCTTCTTTAACTGGCAATCTATGCCCTTTGGTAATAAAAAAATTTAACTATGTCCTTTGGTAATAAAAAAATTTTGTTGGGAAATTTGGAACATCTGTAAGTATGTGAAAATGAATGAAAACAGGAAAGGAATTTGTTAAAAAAAATCCCTTTTTTATATCCTAAGCATAACAGATGCTTGTTGCAGCTAATCTACTGTAGGTATCAGATGTCACACTGAGTAGCCTCGCTTTTTTGGGGTTGATGGTCAGTGCTGTCAGAGCTGACTATAAAATGATGGGATTGTCAGAGTCTAAACTTAATTTTCCATGGTCTTGGAACAGACTGGTTATAAGATTGTAAAAAGAAATAGAAAACCCTATTCACAAGCTGTGAAAGTTTCATTTCTTTTGTGATATTAGAGATTATTTTCTAGGAAAAAAGAAAAGTCAGTGTTAGCCTGGAAAGCGGCTTTTCCTACAGCATTTCTTTGAAGTACTTCCTATAACACATCAGCTAATATATAATGTTCCAATTTTACTCTTGATCATGGCTTGTGGTCAAAATGATTAGCCTGAGAGGATTCCACTTACAGATGCAGTTAATGGCTAAAAAAATTGGGTTACCACTATGCAATATTATCTTTTATAGCAATTCTTCCAGTCTAAAGGCTTGCACTTACAGTACAGCATGGTGTCCACAGAAGACATTTCTTATTTCTGTTTATTTATTTGTAGTGAATAGTTAGCTCTTTTCTTGACACATATCATAAAACTTTAGTGCCAACAATCTTTGTATTGGTCATTCTTTACAGACCATAGGGCATTCTTCTGGAACACTTCAGTAGAAGTGTTTCTTCCGTAGAAATTTTCAGTTAGTGGCATAAGGAAGAGTTTTCTAGATTTACAACAATAGATTTTCCAATTTGCACTTTTAAATGTATTTTTTGAAAATGCTTTCCCCCTAGATTTTATTTATTGTTATTAGAGAGATCTAGTACGTGCTTGATTTCAGAACACAGGCATTTAACAACATTTTTATCAAGAGAAACTGTCATATGTTCTCCTAAATCTCCACCCTGTTCCATGACAAATTTATTCCCCTTAAAAAATTGTTAGTCTTGTATGTATCAAAATGAAGCAAAAATATGACTTTTGTCTTGTTCTCTTGTCTGTCACAAGTTTTAAACAGGTGGTATTTTGCCTTTGTCATCACTTGCTACAAAATATACCTCAAAATGATTGTCTAACAGATGGTTTCATTGAAATATGTGACTTTTCTAGTCACTGGTACACAAGTTGTAATGGAGGGAGAAGGGTTCTATACAAGAGTTTAAAATTCCTCAGACTGAAACCTTCAAATGTCATATGAAAAATGACTGAAACCAATAATGTGCACAAATTGATTAGCGTCTTCAGTGACAAGTTTTTGGATCTATATGTCAATTTTCTTTGCCAAACATATTCTAAAAAGTAATATAGCAAAACAGAAAACACGCTAGAACATCCCAGATGATCCTTAGACTTACTAACATTATCTGTTGTGCTGTTAAAAGAGGTTTGTTTGCTCAGGCTTAGAAGATATTATTTGTACAGTTACTGTCAAAGCAAATAAGCTGGAAGAGATACACTGTCTGAAGAGTACTGGAGTGTGCAGCTCATCTTTTTCTTCTTCTTTGAAACAGTTGTACATACCAAGTGTGCTTATTTCCTGTGATCTGATTTGTCAGATGGTATTTATTCATTGGGAAAGATGAAAGAAATGAAATAAAAACTAGAAAGATATGCTAACCAATTAATGGGGATAATAAAGATGATGATGAGAAAACCCAAAGATTTTCTATGATGTTACACTTTTACATTAGTCTAAGTTATTTTTTAATGTGATCAGTGTCTTTAGAACTGAATTCCATGCAAGTGTTCAGTTGATCTCACTGTGAGAAGAGTGAGCCCTGAGATGCTCAGAACAATGCCTTTGTGGTAAGGAGTTAGTGATATTTTTATAATTTCATTTGGAATTGGGCAGAGTCTAAGGAACAAAGAGAAAAGTATTTTATAATACAAAACACAGTGACAAGTTGAGAAGAGGTGTTTTCAGCAATTCAATAAGAAACAACTTAAGATGGCATGAAGAGTCTGAGGTCTGCTTGTGTTTCTGTCAGGAACAGCTTTGTGTACCTATTTGGAAAGAGTAAGACAGTTGTTTAGTAGGAATCTTACAGGAACAAGTAGAAGTGGAGTGTCAGAAGAACTAAAGCTTGGTCTGAGAGTGATGTGACAAGCAGGAGAGTAAAATAGCCTAAGAAAGAGAAAAGAAAGAGAAATGAGGGTATAGCTATTAAGGGTTGAATGAGTATTAACTACAAGGGAAGCAAATGAAAAGACAGTAGAAAAAAGACAAAAACATGATGTAATGGAATAAAAAAATGCAATAAAAATGCAGAAGCAGTGTTGTACTGAAGTATATGACAGGTAGACATTCTGAGATATTTTGGAGGAGCATAGCTTAAGGATGCATTCTGCTTTGTGTCAGACTGTTCTGCACAAAGGGGTTAGGGAACACCTTAGGGACAATGCAGCAGCTTCTCTTCTGCCTCACCTGCCAGGCCATGACTGACATATGGAGTCCAGACCAGGGAGGCAGCTGCAGCCCTCCCATGCCAGTGTGTGAGACAGGAGTGCCATGACAGAAAAATGTGAACCATGGATTAATGGGTGAATTTAAAGCTCTGGACCTGGGTATCAGTGAATGATTTAATTGCCATATACCTATCTCAAAAAAGAAATTGTGTAGGATGGTAAAAGTACTCATATATAGAATTTAAGATAGCTGTCCAGTATGACATCTTGAATGGTAATATATCAGATCCTTTCATAAGTCAGAGTAGCAGACAATGTCTCCATTGCTTGACTTCTGGCACTGAACCTGATGGAAAAGGCTGTGGTTGTTCCATTGCTGTGTTCTCCAGATGGGTGGCTACAGCTGGACTGTTGGAACACAATGGTGCCAGGAACTCTTGGGAGAGTGCTAGCTGACACAAGTGATATAGAGGCTGTGCTAATGTTTAAGATAATTGTAGGGCTGTGCCTAGGCTCTGGAACTGTTGTGTTTACTTGGGAAGGTCTCTGATCCCAAGTTCATTCCAAGTTAGGGCACGAACGTTGCATCATGGTGCTACCACACATCAGGCTCAGAAGCCTGCCTAGCAATTCTGGCAGCAATACTAATGTGCTGCTTGTGATTTTATATCTTTCTTTTCAAGTACACTTGACTTTATTTCACCCTGAATTGTAACTGCAAGGATTTTCAGGGAAGATAGACATTGTCAGGGAAGAAAATGATGTTGAGCCTCAAGGAGCACAATGAAACAGACACAGTGTGGGAAGGATCTGACCAGACTAGAGGGAGCAGTCAGTCCAAGAGAAAGTGCTCTGAGAGCCCAGGCTGTCACTTTATTAATATCACTTTATTAATACCTCAGAGAAACCAAACCAATGCTTCATCTTTTAGCAGTTTTGTCTGACAACCATTTTCTTGGGCTCAGAAAGGCTGGTGCCACAGGACACCCCCAGCACCAAACTAAATCTGCTCCTACTTTGTAGATGAAAACATGAAAAACACCTAGCATATTGAAATATAAATGCTTTTTTAAAGATGTGTTGTTAGCTCCTTTAAAAGCTGTGAATTTTATCCAGTAGCTGGTGTTGAGGCATCTGAGAGCACCTTTGCTCCTATGCTTTGGGCCCCAGAGCCAGCTGAGCACAGTTGGTGAAGAGGGGAGAGGCTCCAGGTGCTGTTTGGGAGCCATGGGCAGGGCCAGCCCCTGGCCCACTGGAAACATTCCCAGGGGGATTTTTTTCTTTGTGCAAATATTGCTAGAGTTTCAACTTTAATCAAAAGCAAAGAAGAAAGTGAAGGGAGACCTTCATGGAAGTGTAACCTGCACATGTGCCTGAAAGCTGAAAAGCTTTCTAAAATCTGTGATACTTTTATCAAATTCCAAAAATGTGAGTTTTAGTGTTTCTCTATTTAGTTAATGTGGTATTTCCTCTTTCTTATTGAATAAATGTAAGAAATGATCCCTGGATTTAACATTAATAACTTGGCTACTCATAATAAAATGTTTTCTGTCACCCTCCATAAGGAAAGCATGTAAATTTACTCAGGGAGTGGGGATGTGCTGGTTGTGTTGAAGCATTTACCATTTCTTTTACTATTGTTTTTTTTTTTTTTTTGTGAGTTTACTTCTATATTGATTATATGAGAAATGTTCTTTAGGAATTATACTCTAACAACATTTCGCTGTATCTTTTTTAAAACTTTATTTTCTTGATTTTGTTCTCTTAACCAGGTTTAATAAGCCTGAACTATTTAACTTCTATGTCTAGTGAGTCTGTGGTGTCTCTGAGGCTGAAACACGATGCCTCAGAACAAGGCTTGTGAAATAACTGTCAGTTTCTGATGCTTCTTCATGTCTGCTGGCATCTGTAGTCAGAGGACTCTGGGCTTAACCACTGTTTTAAATTAAAATATTAGCAACTGTAATAACAAAATTATATTTTGTTAAGCAATAACATTCATTTACATAAGTGTTAATTGCTTTATTTGTTCATCTTTCCCTCTTTTGTTGAGATGGCTTTTTCAGTGGTATGAATGATGCACTATAAATTTTCTAAGCTTCAAACAGACTTTCAAAAAAGAATTTTAAATAGAAGTAAATCAGAAACCCCAGTCATTCACCAGGCAGCATTTTCTTTGAGACTTGGAGAAGAAATACCAAAATTTTGCTTAACTGTCTCCTGTAGCTACACTGTTTTCAGACTACCTGTAAAACAAAGGATTTAATTCCTTGTAGGAGAGGATGCTTAAGGAAAAATAACTGGAAAAGAACATAAAAGGGCACCCTGCCCCAGCATCCAGATCATTAATGAAGGTGTTAAACTGGACCAGGCCATGTATTGACCCGAAGTTGCAGGGGGATGCAATATAAGAAAATAAAGGTAGTATAGAAAGCAATCTTACCCCCTAAGGAGTTGCAGCTGAGCTAATTAATAGAGGATGGGGAACAGGCCTGATTTTAACAGACCACAGCTGTAGCCAATAAGAAGAGTGTTATAAAAGAGTGGATTGGTTGGTTGAGCCAACTGGAGTCAGTTGGCTACTGTGAGAAGAAGGAAGTATCAGTGCTTAGAGGAGCTGTTTATGAGAAACCTAAGAAGGTACGACACTATAGCAATATGGAACCTTTCCAATAAAATGACAATAGAACTCTTGCACTATAATGACAACACAAAGTATATTGATAGTTATGGCCTCTAACTAGATTTTGTGCTGCTTATCACCCCGCTCTGGGGCTGGTGGTGTGACCTGTGGCCTGTTCAGACAATTTTCAAACCACCTTGCTGTCTGCTTGTTCAGCCCATTCTTCATCAGCTTCTCTATGAAGTTCTTATGGGACGCTGTCAAAGGCCACAGTGAAGACAAGGCAGATGATATCCATTGCCCTCTTCTCATCTTCTGAGCCAATCCTTTTGTCACAGATGTTTATCAGTGCTGGAAAGCATTACTCCCCATTGGTGAATCCATGCTAACTATTGCTTTTGGTTTTTTCTTCCTTCATGTACCTGAAATGTTCTTAATTTCTAATCTTCCCCACCAATTCTATCTCAGCATTTATGAAGAGCTCCTCTCACTGGCCTTGTTCTCAGTGAGATGACACAGGCTGCCAATCACCCTCCTGGCCACTCCAGCTGCCAAACCTGCCCTGCTCCCTGGCTGGGGGCAGAAGAACAGACATGGCTGGTGAGGCTCCTGCCCTGATGGATCCCCTGTCTGTGCAGATGCCTTCCCCAGGGAGCTGCTAACCCTTGCTGAGCCAGGACACAGCTCTGCTTGGTGATTCTACAAGGATTTCTGGAAGGGATTTTGTTGCAATGGGTTTAGACAAAAACTTTATTGCTAGTTTTTATTCTTTTCACTGTTTACTTCTCAAACTCTTGCTTGGCCTTCATAGTACTACTTTTTACATCCACACTGTCAAAATTTATCAGGCTTTTAATTTTCTTTGTACAACATTTTAAAAAATACTTTCTGGTTTCTAGTACTGTATTTTGCTTTGCTGAATAGCCATCCTGGCTTTATATTGTCCTTTTCCAAATCTTTTTTAGCAGATGATATGCACTCTTTCTGTATGGTATCCTTCAGAAATTTTCATGCTGCCGGGAAGGCTTATGTATCTTACGTATGTCTTCTGGTTGCAGACAAGGCTTTCTCTGTGCTCTGAAGTAAAGCACAGTGGTAGTACATTGTTTGGTCTTTGTTGGTCCTGTTGTGATGTTGAAACTACATATAAATTCACATCAGGTTTGGAGAATGGTACAGCTTTAAGCTTTACACTGCAAGACGTTCCCTACATTTTGCACATAATTCACTGAGAAGATTATTGAATATTTCAGTTGTTTTTGCAATTCTTTGAGGAAATATCACACTAGTTTGAATCCCCTTAGGTAGAAAAGGAGCTGAATTTAACAACTCCAGAGTATGGATGAATTTTCTAACAATCAAGCTGTTGTAAAAAGATATGTAACAATTCCCTCTCTTTAAAATGAATGATCTTTATTGAATTCTTTAAAAAAAAAAAATGGACGTTTTTCCGGGAGAGGATTGTGGGTGGAGTGTACCTGGGAAAAAGATACTTTTGTAAAGCCCTGACCCAATACCTCAAGTGTGAAAAGTGACAGTGTTTCCCATGCACTTGTGTGTTCATTGTTTCCTCTTCGCTTGCTCTAAATGGCTTTGTGCTTGTTGCGGTAGCCAATAGCTACTTCAAATAGCCATTCCATCTCCTCTCAGGACACTGAACATGGACTTTAGGATGGACATTAAACTCTGGGTTCTGGATTAATTGATGAAATGCAGACACCTAAAAATGAGGAATTTTTTCCCACCAATTTTAAAGGTTAAGTGTTAGACTGTTTAGTTTTAAACTCCACTTTAGTCAAGAAGTAATTGAAGGATATTGTTATCCCTGGGCAAACATTACTCAACTCCATTAAGAATATTTTTAACAAGTTTTCACACTCAGATGTTTTAATTTATGTAATGTGACTTCTATAGAATTTGAATCAGAATGATGACAGTAAGTATTGTTTACCTTCCTCATTATTGTGATATATTTGGCATTGCTAATGTCAACAGTTAAATAAAAAATGGGTTTCTAAGATCTCAGAAATTCATACTAGGCCATATTAACTGGCTGTCATGAATATTATGACTGAATATTATTACTATTATAACCTCCTGTCAAAGGTTCAGTCATAATATTTCAGGGAAATCTAGATCATCAACAACACAAGGAAGGCTTAGGCTGGGCATTAGGAAATATTTTTTTACTGGGAGGGTGATAAAGCACTGGAACAGGTTTCCTAGACAGGTGTTGATCCCTTAAGCCTGCCATTGTTCAAGAGTCATTTGGACAATGCTCTTAATATGCTTTAAATTTTCAGCCCTGAGTGGTCAAGCAGTTGGACTAGATGATCATTGTAGGCTCTTTTAAAGTTAAATATTCCATTCTATTCTGTTCTATTCTACAAACCTAAAAGCAACTAGTCTCTTTTTCCCACACTCTGTATTCCCAACTGTGAAATACAGAATTAAAATATGAAGGAAGTTTCTGACATTAAAGAGTCTGACAGAAAGAGGATGTGATTTAAAAGCTTCTGAAATATGCTGTCATTTTCAGCATATAGGTCCCTGAATTTATTTACTGTAGTTTACTGTACACCAAATTTTGGATAAGGCTATTACTGAGGATAGAATCTGCAATAAAGGTTTAATGGCTTTTGGATTTTAGGAAGTGCAGCAAAGTAATATCTTATTACTCTCATACTGTGTTTTTCTTCAGTGGCTTATTTCAGTCCAATCAACAATATAAAAATTCACATGTCCCAATATATTTGTGCCTCTGTTTATTGATATCTTCCTCTTTTCCAATCCTCTTGTTTTTATATTTTCATCTCTGTGAAAGTTTTTTTTTGAAACAGTTATTGGATACAGTGCTCTGAACTGTGAAATAAAATTTTATCTTCATTTGGTTTATGCTGCAGTATTTGTTTACTTTGAGTTCAAGAGCCCTTTTTTGCAATATTCTAAAATCTATAAATGCAATGTTTCATTTAATTCAAAACATATTAATGTCTTTTTTTCAAAGATCAGTACAAAAATTTGTAATTAACTGAATACATTTCTTTGCAACTGAAGTAATCCACACTCTGTCCAAATAACATCTCCACTATTAAATACTTTTCCACTCTCAAATACTTTTCAAAGAGTGAAGAATAGGCTCCCCTGCTCTCTTTATTTTTAATAATATGAAGTATTCTTAACCTGTAAATAAGTAGTGCTTGAAATGGAAAGAAAGAGAACAGAACATTTACAAAGCATTATCCCTTTAGGAACAGTGAAAATGAAATGCAGAGAATTTGAAGGAGCTGCTCCAAACCCAGAATCACAATTATGGCTGGAAAGCATAGTGCTCTGCCTCCTCAGTCTGCAGTACACTGACTCCTCCTATCAGGAGAGGTAAATCCTGGCTCTTGCCTTCTGGTTATGAAGCACTTCATAAGACATCAGAACTCTCTGAAATGACTACCCAGGGAAGAAGTTTGTCCGCTAATAATTTCAGTTTCGTTTCAGCAAGGCTAGCCGTGAATAAGGTCAGTCACAGAGCCATAGAATCGTAGAATGTTCTGGCTTGGAAGGGACCTTAAAGATTACCTATTTCCAACCTCTACATCTGTATTTGTGTTGAGGAGACCTCCCGATCCAGCTGTTCAGCAGACGGACTCTGGCAGTGCCACCCACCCGTGCTCCCTCCACAGCTCAGCCCCGCATTCACGCGGTCACACCAGCTCTTCTCAGCCGGCCCAAACCCCTGGGTTCCTGAAGGTACCCAGATCCTCAAATAATTTAATCACAGAGCAATAACAAAATCACAGCTTGAGCTGGGTCCAAGGAGGGACTACTGAACAAAGGAAAACCTGGGCTTTTATAGCCTGGCAGTCTAAGATGTGAAGGTCCGGAGTGCTCGGCTCCTGACGCGTCCCTGCGTCCTCTGGCTGGGATGGTGCTCCATGCCCGGGGCCCTTGGTGAAATAAATAGTGTAGTAAACCCCATAAGTTTGGGAAAAGCACCATGGAGAATATGAACAATAGGAATGCTGAAACAGCAAAAGAAAATTCCTGTTTCCCTGTCCTCTGCCCTTAACCTATCTCTGTAACCCTATAAGGCAATGTCATGTTAACCCCTTACCATTGGTCAAGCTTGGATCCTTTCCAAGCCTATAAAAGAAGCATACTGTACCCCATTAGTTGAGAAGAAGAAGAGCAGAGACCCTTCACGGACCTCCGCAAATAAAGCCATCTCCGTGGAACAGCCTGCGCCTTCTCCTTCTCCTCTCTCCCCGTCTTCTGCAGCCTCAAGCCCGGGGCACCACTACCTAGCAAGCAGAGCTGAAATCCTGAGAGCTTGCAATCACTATAGAGCTGATAATCACCATGCTTGCTGGATGGTAGCCCCGCAGCGTTGGCGTGAGCGAGCTAGCCTCGGGCACCTGATCCCTACTCAGGGACTGAGCTCCCGAGCCCTATTGCTCTGCTTTATGATAAGGCCAATCAGAGGCTTTGTTAAAATAGGGCAGGAGATCTTTCTTCTTTTTTAATGCTTTTATTAAAAATTAGCTTGGGTGGGGAGAACCGACAGGTCATGCACATGTCGCCGCTGCTCCCAGGAGTGGCACGGAAGAGGAGAAAGAGTGCAGCTGTGTCCACTGGTCGGCAGGCAGAGCTGGGGCTTCCGTCTCCACGAGAGCATCAGGAGATGCCTGGGTTTTTCAGTTTGGTGTTCAGGGTCCCCTTTCTTGCCGACGTCTTTAGGTTAAGGTGAGAGGTAAAAAGGGTTAGCAGATCCTGGATTCTGTTCCTCACATCTAGACATCACTTTGATCTCTTAATTCCATGGTGGCCCATTGTTTTTAGGGGTTTTTCTTGCTGGGTTTGGTGAGGGGTTTCTTCATTTGCACACCCACCCCAATGTCACCTCCTCCTCACAGTCCCGGGTGCCATCTTCCAGGAAGCAGCAGGGTGATACTCGACAAAGGGGAATTTTAACCATCCACAACAGGTATTAGAAAGAAGAAAAACTATTAACAATAGGTGATTACAACATGAAATTATTAACAACAAATAGTTAGAACCCCAACTTGGCAGCAATTGGTTTAACTTGTGAACTTTGCAACCTTTAAAAAAATGGACAACTTTTCTACTCATAACACTTGGCCATGCTCAGGACTGCTCAGTGCCCCTCGCCTCGGGCTCCCCCGCCACAGCTCGACCTGCAGCCAGCACTGACACTCCTTTGAGTCCCTGTGTCCTCGGTCTCTTAGTATTGCGCAACCCAAAAGCATATTCCTTTTCAGTAGCTGTCTTTTATACTACTGAGCTTTTTCAATCCTCATCCTAACCCTCATCCTAACCTGCTGTTAAAGTCCATTTCCCTTGCAGGAGGGAGAAGAGCTTTCAGTGAGATTCTCAACACAGCACATGGTCTCCTGTGCAGAGAGGTCTGGGGAATCTGGGACCCCACATCAACAACCCAATTAGCAGAGCTGCTCCACTGAGGCTATAGCATTTCTAATGGATTCAATGACCTTTATGCTATTAGTTTATTAATAACAAGAAAATCCTACTTTCTGACCTCTCAAATGAACTGTCCTTCTGGTAGCTTGTCATTGCTACTTAAAAACGCAGTTTTCTTTCAATGGACACAATTGCTTGATAGCACTTATTAGACTCCTTTGTCGAGAAGTGAACAGTGACTATAATATTTCAAAATTGTTTCTGTGTTCAAAAGCAATGGATAAGAAGGGAATAAAATGGAAGAGAGACTTTCCCAACTGCTGGCCCATAGCTAGAGTTTACCTGTGCAGGAGAAAGAAATGTCTCTGAGTGCCTCTATTTATAGTGTTCTTTTGAATTCACTAAAGGACAGTCATACTACATCTAGGTAAAAATAAAAAAAAAACAAACAAACCAAAACAAAACCCCAAAATAACTGTAGTATAGACTGGGCACACTTTTAAATATCAGTTCAAAAATGCAAAGTATTCTGGCTTAGTAATGCTTACCTTATGGTTAAGCAAAAGTGGTGCAAATGTAGAAAATTGGCAGTAATGAATTTGCATGTTTTCCAGTCCAGTGTCCCAAATATAACTGTATTATCACTCTGGCATTTCCTTCACTTTAACCATGTAAGGGTGTTACCAAATTTTGTGACTGGTGTGTAATAAGAATATGCATTCTTTCTAAGCATAGATTAAAATTTAGCTGGAAAATAGCTGGAATTTAATAATCCAGTGATGGAAATCTTGCACAGTACAGGCAGGAAAAGTGACTGAAAAAGAAGAGAGGATATTTTGCCTGCAGAAAGGAATGACAAGAGTAGCTGAGCTTCTATCATCAAGACAGCACTGAGCACAGTGAAAAGATACAAGAAAGGTATAATCAGAGAAAAGAACTATAATTTTCCAGAACAAGATGAGGATATTGAGACAGGACTATTTAACAAGACAAAGGAGCACTCCATCTCTGTGCCTGGTGTACACGTTCATGCACAGATATTATCTCCTTGGGAGATGGCTCCTCCTGCCAGATTGTTCCTGATGGGTGCGGAAGGGAAGGAGGCATCCTGTGACAGAGCAAACTTGCAACCCCCCTGCCACCAGATCGCAGCTTTGGGCAATGCCCACACCCATTGCTTGTCTCCTCACCCATTCCCAATGCCCCTTCTCTCAGAAGCAGAAAGATTCTCCCATGAAGTTAGCACAAAGTCTCATTTTCCCTTTTTTTGGGCAGATCATCTAATCCTTGCCTATGCTGCTAAGCTATACCCAGCCCTGATAGGCCTTGGAAATACTGTGCCTGATCCATCTTCCTACTGTCTACCTACTTACTGCCTCTTTCCCTCTGGCATCTTCCATGCTGCCTGAAAAGATAGACTCCTCTCACTTACTGCAGAGTGAAAATATGTGGGGATGGTGATTTTAAGGAAGTCAGTGTGATTATGTAGAAGTGTCTTGTAGATTCTCCTCCAGAGCCATCTTAAAGTACCACTAAATTTAGTAGGTGTCATCCTGTGATAAGATGGTTTGTCAGGTTGGTTCTGATGCTTTTCTCTTAACAGGATGAACCTGGGGATTGTCTTGTGGTTTTAGTAGACAGTAAAGGAATAGAAATGCACTCACACTGACAGATCTTTTAGGATAGGCTGGAGCATATACTGAAGAAAATTTCCAACACTGACCCTGACTACCAGAACAGTGATAGCATTACAAATGAGTTAATGTTTGTGGGCAATATCACCAAATCAGAGCTCTTTGCCATTATATAGTGGCTCCTAATGTAAATAAGGAGCTGTTGATAATAGCTAGCTACTTCTAATGCAATTGCAAAAGGTGGGTTAAAGATGAAAAAAGTGCAACAAGAAACGTGTTCTGGGAATGATTTTAGAAGGGAAAAATCATTATTTTTTGATACTGAGTTAATTTTCAGCTACAAAATCATAGTAAAATTTTGGACAGCAAGTCAATTATAGGACTCTGAAAACACACATTGGAAAAAGATGATGTATAGAGTGGTCCTGTACAAGATTTTTTTTGGCTGTGAAAGGATAGGAATGCAGACTGGAGGGGGTAGAAGCTTGAATGAAGTCAATCAAATCACAAATGAGATTTTCCAGTAATTTCTCATTCTACAAACATACATTTCTCATCCTACTTAAAAAGTAGATCATACCTGTTACTGTAAGTTTTCTGTTTTACTGTTTGAATAAAGAAAAAATACCAAAGTGGTTTGTAGTATGACCTGGAATTAGATGAATTTTGAATTATCTTCCCTGTTTTTCAGCCTATATCCAATGATTTCCATGTTCTAATTGTGAGCTCTGTTTTTTGACAATTTTACATCTTCTCTCAAGGTTTGTTACTGCCATTCCTTTTTTATCTGAGTTGGAAGGGTTGTTATATAAGATTCCAGTTTCTAAAGCTCTTTATGTGTCAGCACAGCTAGTACTTCTGTCTTTTTTTTTTCATGATTGACAGAAAGAAAAAAGATTCTTGATTAACTGTATTCCAATTCCTTATGAAGATTTTTTTTGCTTTTCTCCCTGTAGTAGCACCAAAATATTTTTCTGTCAAATTATATGCCAAAGACTATCTAATTAAGTCTAGATGCTAGAGATAAAATTCAGCACTAATGTGACTGCATAGTGCTGTCATTTTTCACTCCTTACTGTGGTATAAGGATTAGATTGTTCCCTATAAATGTAGCTAAATCTCAAAAGATCTCTTGGAAGAACTTGGCTAGAGACAATCCATTCCAGTATTTATTTAATGTTCACTGTGCTAAAGTGAGTTTTACAAACACAATCTTCAGAAGGCCCAGATGAGTCAGACTGGTAAAAGGTGTATGGAATTGATCTGTCATAAAAATGAAACATCCAGTAGTGTGTGCACAGTGCACTGCAAATAGCTGGCTCCCAAAAAAACCCTTTAGATCTTCAGTTCACAGACTGTTCTTTATGCACCCATTCCTGTCTTTTCATATCTCACTACTTTTCCTTATTGTCAATGACAGTGATTGAAATGGGAAAGCAGAATGATAGGTGCTATGTGAAAAGCTTGAGTGATAATAATTTGGAAGAGAAACAGTATCAATATGCTGGATTCTGCCATATCTTCCCATACAGAATTAAAAAGTGTCCTAACATTTTAAGATGACTGGCAGAGACTAGTTTCTGGTAGACCCAGCTCTCTGTTCTTTGCTGTCTCTTTCAGTCCCCCACCTACCAGAATCATTCCACCACTGTTTCACCTGGCCCTTACTCTCCAGTTACCTGCATTATCCTTGAACCATTAGATGTGCCAGGAAACCACATTTTCTTTCACTGAAATTTTCTGCTGAATCTAACCCATGCCCATCTTAAGCCTGGAGACTTTCATCTGCATACCCAGCATTGAAAGATGCTTTATTCCTTCAGTGAAACCTTTCCTGTTGCACTGCAGTCCTTCTGTGACCTGCCTGTGTCAGCCAGCCATCTATCTGGCTTTCCTAGAGGAGGCTGAAAATCTCTTCTTTCCCTCAGGTTACACTCTCTGCTTAACTCATTGTCACTGTATTTATTGCAAGGTCAGAAATAGCAGAAACAACCTGGAAAAGACTGCAACTTGCAGGAAACTCAATATTCAGCTTCTCTGGGATTAATGGAGTTCCATGGAAAACATCTCCCTGTCACAGTCTACACATCTGGAGAAAATGCATGGAAGCAGTGAAATATTCTGAGATTTGTCTGGTAAAATGACGCCAAATCCATTGCTGATCCTTCAGGTTATTGTCCATCAGCCACCTTGCCACGTGTTTGCAGTGCATCTGCCATGGCAAGGTTTCAATGATGCTGAAGCTCCCTTGCTCCTTGCACTGGGCTCAGTCCTTACATTTAATTGCTGGGGAACATATCAAATTATCTAAGTTTTTCATCTGGTGAACTAAATAGGTTCAGCTTGTAGCAAAGACTGCATTTATTTTTATGCATTTTCTTGCCTTTTCTTCTCCCCACAATGTCCTTGAGGGGTATGCAAATTCAAAGTCTGGGGCACGATGCAAAGCAAATATTCTATCATTACATTAACAAAATGTAGATGAGCATTTAAAATATGGGCAAATGTAATTCAAATTAAAGTGTAGCCTTTAGATTTCTGCTCTTTTCTTATCAAGAAAGTCAAAGAATTAATTTTATTCTGCAAGGTAGCTATTTTTTAAAAATTGGCCCAAATTAATTTTTTCATATAATACGAATTCTACTGAATTTAATCCTATAAGCTTTCCCATTTGGTTAGAAGGACAAAGTCTCATGGTCAGAATTATTTTAGGACAAGTGTTATTCTTACAGAACTGCATGTTTAATGTCTTTCACTGGTAAGAGACTGCTTTTTTTCTTGGTAACCACATTTTCATAGCTCATGCTCTGTTGCACAATATATATTCCAGTGTTAGCTTATTGTATTTACCATAAATTCTTGTCTTGACTTAAAATCTTCTTTCCAAACACAATCTTTGCCTGTCTCACTGCTAGTTCTAGTTGACTGTGAACCTTGATTCCTCATTCCCCTGATGAACAGTATTCACGTGAGCAGCTTCACTGGAACCTGTGTGAGGGCACACAAATTGCAAAATATTGAATGTTTTCAGGGAATAGTATTCTAAAAAGAAAAGGAAGACTTCTTTCTCTTCCAAGCTTGATTCCAAATGGAATATAATTGAGAGGAAAATGCTGAAGATAGGTGAATAAAATTCTTCACTCATTGCACCCAAATCTGTTGCGCTGTCTCATCATTGAGTTTAAGCCTTTGTATTATATTGAGGCCCAAGGGCATTATTGAAATCACATTGCCACAGGAAGACAATTTCTTTTTTTTTTTAGTGTCTCTGAGATATGTGAGATACTTTCAATTTGGTTTGCAATTAAACCAAAACCTATTGCTAGTGAATATTATTATTACCTATTTTATTCCACTGTAAAAATTCCACACTGAAGGTTGCAGATAGGAATACATTCAGAGAGGTTATTCTGATTTCTTTTCACTTGAATTGATTCATCAATTTAAGTTCATGTGTTTTCCCGTTGATAGAGGGTCTGCTGTGGTAATTCTGGTTTTACTTTCCATTTGATTGTATCTTGTTATCTAGCAGAAATTTTACTAAAAGTTTGACTTTGAGATTAGTTCAGGTGTGGTATTCATTGAACACATTTAATCTTCTAAATTATCTGATACTGATCTGCAGAAGGAGAAGCTTATGTCTTTTGATGGAATTTATTTATTTCATTTTTAGAAAATGAAAATATTATTAATACTTATAATAGTTATAATTTATAATATTTTAAAAATATTTTAAAAATTTAAATTGATTATGACCCTCATCCTATTATACTGTTGACCAATTTCTCCCCTTCTTTAAGGGACAGGACCTTATCTCAATAATTTTTGCATTATTAAGCTTCAAAATAAACTTTGTCATTGCTAAGCACTGCTTCTTGCTAGTATAAAAATATTTATATAACACCTCATATAGAATAACTGCTTTTGTTCACAGACCAAGATTTAGTGCTGGTTTCAAAAGATGCTAACATATTTTTAAAAAAATACTTACCCTTCATGAACCCCTTCACTTTGCTTACAGGAGCAATGTGTTTGCTTCAAGTCAAAAAACACAAGGGGGCAGTTTAGTATAACAAACCAACATTAGCATAGTAACAGATACCAAAAAGTTCCATGTTAGAAAAGTAGCTTTTGTGAATCTTCAAATTAGGGTTGCATAGATGCAGAGATCACCATTAGCACTCAGAGGCTTCTGGTCCAGACTTAAAGACAAGAACTTTAATAACACAGAATGTGTTTTAATATGGAACAGGCCTTTAGTCAGTGAAGGCAAAAGAGGAAAGAAAGAGTTCATATCAGCTGAACATGTTGGAAGGAATTATCTCAAACATATTTTACCTTAATTCAAGAATTTACATACATCAGTTTCCAGAATGGGTTAGACTATCTTTCAGTTAACAGTTTTAATGTGATAAGGATTAGCACAGCCAGCTGCAGCATAGCACTGGGATAGAGTTAAACTGGGTTTGTTTATAATTTACTGTGTTTCCTGCAGAAAGTCTAAACCAAGATTTTGCAACAGATTAAACTGATTTACTGAAGATGGAGTGTTATGAATAAGGGCTTTGCAAAAAATGACTAATGCACCAGTTGAAACTTTCATCTTGCTATGAATACAATGAAAAAAATCTTCTCTTTTTCTGTGGAAACCTCAACTTTCTTTTTGTTGCACGTTCTAACTACTTAGTCAGGAGCAGTCCAGAGTGATTCACAATTCAGCGAAGGCTTGCAGAGAGCTTGCAGTGCGCCCTTGCTTTGAGATAATTTCAAGTGTACAGGAAAGGTAAAACCTACAGGAAGGATGACTCTTGGTAAATTGAGATAGGAATTTTAACATAGTAAAGTATGTGTCAGGCTTGCCTTATGTCCAAATCACCCTCCAGTGTGTTGGAAGAATTAAAGGAAGCACGAATGCCCATGAGGAGTTTGGACCCACCTGATCAATAGCCATTGTCACATCTCCTGTTGCAGCACTTTAGGACCAGGGGGCTGTAGCACCAGAGGAGGACCTACACAACCTTTGTGCCCCCAGGCTGGGCTGGCTTCAGCTCTGTGTTCTTTTTGTGAACGCTTCCACTGAACCAATCTGTACTAGCAGCCACTGCTTAGAAATTGTGGCAGAGGCACAGCTGGAAACCTGAATTCTTCGTCTGCTTAACAGGTGGTTTTTGCATGCTGGGAGGAGAAATCCTGAACTAACTTCAGGCACAACTCTGCACAATCAGGTTAGAAGATTGGCTGAAGGTGAAAAAGTTGACCATTATATTATTTTCTATGATCTGAGAGATGGTTGCTGTGGTTGGATTACACTTCTGTAGCAGGAAGCTTCTCCCCCTTTCTGAGGAGAGTGGCTTAAAGGCATTGGGTTCTGTGTGAGGCAATGGAGCTGGTGTTACACAAAGATAGCTCTCTGTTTGAACCCATCACAGTGTGACTGCATTGTTTGCACCATTTTCTGCTGTTCCCTGTAATCTTTCAAAATTACTTAGAAAACACTTTTATAACCTCACCATGGGAATTTTATCGACTAGATTTTTTCTCTTGTTGATTATAGACTGTACAGAACACTGTACACATATGCACAATGGACCTCTCCCATTCTTAAATATTTATTATATCAAGTGTGACACTAGATTGAATATCAAACCATGATTCTTTTTTCTCAGTTTTGCAATCTAGGTTGCTGCCTGATGATTTTGTCAAGGATTAATTTAGTAGCAATCTGTGCTGTAGTGTCACTATTGTGCAGTAAAATATTTTAAAATAAACATTTAGATTAGTGTTATATTTAGATAGGATTAGAATATTCGTCAGTAATATAAAAGCATATGACTCCTATGCACTGTGGACTTCTGTCAAATTTAATGGTCATAGGGGTCTCAATCTCATATATTTATTTCCTGACTAGTCTAATCAGATTTTCCAGTTGGAAAGTTGAACCATCTCTGCATGGTATCTTGCAAAACAGGTGAAGTATCTGTCAAATAAATTAATAAAACAAAACTGAAATGAATTTGATAGCCAGGAATAACAGGGAATTTTTTTCAGTTACAGGGTAGTTTCACTGCACTTGGATAATTTTATTTTATACCTAAGAATAGGAGGAATATTAAAAATGTTCAGTGTGGTAGTTTTTATATTTCTTTCAAAGCATAAAGTTCTCTTCACATTTGCTACCACCTACTCATGGCTTATTCTCTATCTGACAGTTGAGCAATTGTTATAAACCATTTCCATCTGTGATTTACTTTATGTTTTCTATTGCAGGCGACGGTTAATGTATCTTGTCTGCTGCTATGAAATTAAAAAAATGGTCTGAAAAGGATAAGAACAAACACTTGCAAAAACAGGGATAGAAAAAAAATGATTTTATGTTTTCAGAATTCATGTGCTTTGGAAACCTCTCAAACCACAATGTAATCATTGTTAGGATGCTTAAAGTATCTTCATTTTTTAAAAAAAGGAAGTGAGGATAGGCTAACACTACTTGAGAATTTCTATGGTAAATTCCTGCAGCTACAAAAGTGATGCAGTATAGACATGAAAGAAAGATTTGATGTTACTGATTTCCACAGATTTTTAAAGTTTACTCTGTGTTTCCCTCCAGACCTCTTCCAGCTGAAATCTGACATCAGAAGAGTTATATCATAAGAAAGCTGTTTCACCTGAGGTGAGCAGCAGACCCTTAAACTAATAAAACTTGATCACCACTAGAAGGACAAAGATATAGCAAGCAAGGCTAGGGTAGGTAGTGCTAATTCAGAAGACGTCTGTAGACTAGAACTTTGCATTTGAAAGTGGTACAGATCAGGAGGTCATACACCCAGCTCAAAGAGAGGGGAAAGGAGGGAACAACCATACTGTGTTTGGAAAAATCACATGTGTATTCTACATTTAATGCCTACCAGAAAACATGCAAGTGTTATCTTCATTTCCTAATGTACTGTCTTTGAAAGAGGATGAAATATCTGTGCAACTGTTTCACTTTCAAATGTACAGTTTTCTAATGTTAAGAATTATTTTTACCTGTCCCTCAGCTAGTTAATCAGATGCATTTTCTAATGCAAAAGGCATTTTTTTTATTTCACTATGACAACTTCAAATGTTCATGAAGGTATCGCTTGTTCATAGCCAGGTGTGTCAATAATCACTGTAGTTTAAGTCAGTGATTGCTGAATAATAGGTACAATAGAAAAAACACACTGCCTGCTATTTGGACAGATAATCTATGGTGAGAAAACAGTTTCAGATGGTGATGATAGGAATTGTCTGCTCTACATGCAGATACTGGGAGTGTATATAGGAATTGTTAGTCTATACTGATCCGATATTTACTGGTTTTAGGTATTTCCATGCTTAAGCACCTAGCTTAACTAAAATCTTACAAAGAATATTTTTTTGTGGAAATTCCTTAGCTCTATAAACCTTGAAATGGCTAATGTAGTTGAACACTCTGTAGCTTGTAGTGAGTAAACACTTAGGAACAAATGCATCATTTGCAGCCTTGCAAAACTCACACTGTCCTTAAGCCACTTTTTCTTCTTTCTTCCTTTACCTGTTCATATACATTAGAGGTGATTTTAGATCATTGTGTAAATTATTCCAGAAAACTTTAACAAATGGGAAATTGTGGTTTAGTTGTGTTTTTCTGAGGGAGACTGATTAAGAATTTTGTCAAGACATGTTGAAGTAAAGTCTATAGAAAAGGCTACTGAAGAATTAAAAGGATTATTCACAATATTTACTAGATATAAATGGTATTTTGCCCTAGAACATAATCTAGGTCCTAGATTACTAGATAATTCTGGGCAGTTCCCACAGACATTGACAAGAATTTTGGGTGTTCAGCATGTCACAGTAGGTCCACAACATATGTTTAGATTCTGCCCTAATCCTCAGTTTTTGGTGGCATGTTTAGTCTTAATATTTGCTCATCATTTCATCCCTTCTATCTCAGATTTTCATATTCCTCTAACTAAAGCCTCAGTCATAGTCCCTCAGTTTGATGAATAACTCCATTTCTCTCATTACTGAACATACAGTAATAAATAAAACTGCCCAAATAGCAGTTCATTTCTGGAATGCAGAATGTTGTCCTGGTATTATCCAAATGTCCTCCTAACAAGATAAATTTGCTGTGCAACCTTCCATGTCTTGTATATACCATTATGTCTTCAGAGGGTTGTGTTCTCAATGTTTCTCTTTAATACATTTTGTCAGCATTCATGTATGAGAAGAGGGGAAATGAGAAACTCTTTCCAATAAGACTGAAAACTGCTGCCCTATTTCTTATTTTATGATTTGGTAGGTAAAAATAATTTTGCAAGGAAGGCATTCAAGAGTGGTGTTTATCCCAGTTTCTGTTCCATTTCATAACCATGTCAGAAAGGGACAAATATGTATTCTGTACATATAAATCTTTGTCTCTTCCCCCACCTTTATTCAATACATTTGTGCTATTTATTTTTTAAGTGGCTTTAAAGAAGTGAATTACTTTCTTTGGTGCTTTGGCCTCTTAAACTATGACAATATTTCTTTAATTTTGGAAGTGTTTATGCAGGAGGTGGAGTAAGACTGCTTTCCTGAGCATATTTCCATCATTATTTAAAAATTATAGTAGGGAGTATCACACCTTTGAGATATCCAAAACAAGTAGCTACTCAGACATTGGAATGACAAAGGGATGGTGCTCTGGCTGAGATGCTCTCCAGCCTGCAACTAAAGAGCCATAAAACACTGCAGAAAAGAGCTGGTTTAGATAGCACATTTATACAGAGTTCTAGCAGAATGAAGGGAACTTACAGGACTTATTGAAAAACAGAAGCAAAATAAGGCTACAGCATCAGTTATTTGCAACTTGCCATTAACAAAGATCCTTAATTTATTCAGTGTTATGGACATCAAAGCATAAGCTGCACTTTGTTAAGTTTTGTCTCATGTAAGACAAAACATGAGGCTGCTGTGCTTCAGCCATGTCTATTTGCAATACACTGAAAGAAAATGGTTGTAAAGAGGTAACTTACAGATAAATAGTGACAAATGGATGAGTTCCTTAGTCACAGTTAGACTGGCATGTCTGTCTACATCACACTGTCATTATTTGCATTTTGCAGATACATAATGTAAGTTTGAAGGTTCAGTGTTTACACAGACACTTCTCTTGTGAAGGAGACATACTTTATGCAAATCACTAGAAAATTTTGTCCTGTCTTTATTAATGACTTAAAGCTACAACACTTCTGATGAGGCACATATCTCTTCCATTGTTAATTCATGGTCATAATGAAGTATATTTGAAACAGATATATAAACTATAAAAATCAGCATGCTTTAACAGGCAATAATTTGCGTCCTGTTTCCAGCAACTCTCTGTGTACAGAGGCGTTGAGTGCAATCAGCTTCATATGTTGATTACTCTGAAGTAACATGCTGTAGGATTTTTTCATGAAGTACATTAAGCCAAGACTGGCTGAAGCACTGGGCTCAAGATTTATATTTTTCAGGCCTATGGAATTCAGCTGAAAGGGTCGCCTTAGTGAATTCGGGAAGACCTTTTTAATCTCTTTCCACTAGTATCTCTTTCCAGCAAGAAAGCTGCAATTCTTCAAAGCTACTTAGTTCAGTAGCTCTTACTGGTGTGAGCTGGGAATTTAAAAACCCTGAGAACAGGAGAATTTATCTTCTAAACAACATTGCCTCCTGCTTCCCTAGCAGACCATTAACCACAGAAACCTGGACACACTTTTCTAAGTTCAGACAAAGCAAAATTCAGCTGTGATGTGGAGCAGGATGGTGTCTTCAAGCCATAAGGACACCACTGTGTTGTGTCTGGGGAAATGCAACTCTGCCAATATTGTACTTAGGGAAGATTGCCTGTACCTTAAGTAATGCTGGCAGAAATCCATTTCAGGTACAAATTTCCAGTTTGGAAGGTCCCGTTTGAGTTTTGTGAGCTATTCAAAATGCCTGTAAACAATTCATCTTACAGGAAAATTCTTCAGGAATCTACAGCTGTAATAATTAGATTATATTCAGCGTAGTGCTTAGTAATGCTTGATAATGCTTGATTGAATGCATTTTTCTGAATTTCCCAGTTGTGAGAGATTAATTGTTCTCTTGGTTCTTATCACATTAATTTAGTTGGGCCTTTTGAAGTCACAAGGAAGAAGGTATAAGAAAAGATCAAAAGACCTCTGAAAGCATCAAGTAATGTGTTTAGCACATCAAATTATGGTGCACAGGTTTGTTATTCTCTATTTAGTTTTAGAAATGCATCTGAAATGAGTAGGAATTTTCAGAGTTAGGAATTTAATTTGACATTTGAAACTAGAAGTCTTTCCCCACAGCTGAGAGAGAGAAGGAAAAGAGAGCATGTGAATCAATCTACCTGTGCTCTGTATGTCTTGTAAATGTGAATCTTTCCACTGACCCAATGACACTTCACTGTAAGACCCCTAAATCAAGCACCTTTCCTTTCATTTGGAGGTCATAGCTGAAAGAGAAAGGGGAATAAGAGAAAGGAAGAGTGAAACTCAGGTTCTTGGAAAGAACTAAAAGTCATCATGGTGTAACAAGGGCTAAGCTGGCATTCTCTATGTATTATTTACAGGAGAATTTGTCCAGTTCTGGTAGGAGCAGTTTTTCCCAGAGACAATCCTACGTAGTGGCTGCGGAAAAATACATTTTGCCTCTGAAACAGTCATGTATTGCATTACAATGCATGCTTCCAGAAAACCTCTGTGATAATTTAATTTTTACATGTCTACAGTCAAGTGGTTCATGTCCTTAGTTCTGTTGGTCAAGGAGGATTGTTCTTTTCAGTAAACATTTAATAATGGCTGTTAGTACTCTGAGGCATTTTTTTCCCTACTGTTCTGTGGATATTCTCAGTTCAGTCGAAGGAAGAACAGAGATAATTTCTCCCAGGCTGAGCCTGGGAATCTTAGACAAAAGAATTAAAACAATTATTATCTAACTTTCTGTAACTATTGTTTATAGTTATGGTTCTCCACACCATGCTATTCATAGCCACCAATAATGTGAGATGTTTCTACATTGAGACCACTCAGGTCCCAGCTTAGCGAGTGGGATGTTAAAGTTCTTAGAGAAGAAGTTCACAACTTCTTGCTAATAAAGGAATTGCTCTTTTGCCTTCTGATCCACCTGAAGACTGGAGTCTTTCCATCTCTGACTCAACAGCATCACTGTTCAGCGACCAAAGAAAGAAGTTCTTCCCCACAAATCATCAGAAAGGACAGAGTCCAGTCTTGGCTTCCCTTAATATGCCAGTTTATAAACTGTGGTATTTCAGCAGATGTTTTGTGGGTCCAGCATGCAACAAGGTGCTCCTAACAACAGAAGCATGATACCTACTCAGGTTTGGCTAAGTCTAGTCAACAGTCTTGCATAATAATGCCTTTGGGTTTGTTTTTGAACATTCACCTCTAAAATTAGTGTGAGACTCTTCCCCCACCCCTTATTTTCAGTTCCAATTTAATTTAATTTCATATCACTCTGTGTCAGCAAATCGCCGGATTGGCATCATCACTTGCTGTGACTCAGTTTCCATGCACAGCTGTGTCAGGTGGATCTCTGTAACCCTTGGCAAGTGGCTCTGGGACCTTGCAGAGTGTGCCCTGTTGCCACAGGCTTCTTGGCTCTGGATTGCCTCTCTGCCCTGCTCCCTGATTTTCCCTAGAAGCCTGGTGACAATTAAAGAGAAAGAAACAGTTTTTGACACCGAGAAAAAAAAAAAAAAAGTAACGAATTTTTTATTTTCATAGTCATGAGCACTTTTTGATCCTTAGGGGGATGTAAATGAAGTGTTTCTATCACTACATGTGAAAGTTTCTATCACTACAGGTGAGAATACGCTGAATAAAAATTTGTATATTGCATTACAAACACAAAGGCTGAAATTTGGTATTAGTTTCCTTTAAGTAAAATTCCTGTAAGTATTGATTTGTTCCACATAAATTTCCCAAATTTAATTTTATATTTATAATTCAGAATAAAACCAGTGGCATAAACCTTAGATAAACCATAGTTTAAAGAAATAACTTCTTTAGTGTGCTTTAATAGTGTGGTGTTAAAAATAATATCTTAGGGACAGTGTTATGACTATCATGCAATGGTTTTATTCATTAAGTTTTGTCATGAAACAAAAACTGTAAATCTCATCCTATGTACAAACTCAGTTTGGAATTTTCAGATAATTAGGTAAGGAGGTGGAAAAAATATAGACATGATATCAGATAAAAACCATTTTAAGTTAGGGAGGGGTCAGTAACACCAGGTTAGAGACTACTTCTATGGAAAAGATTTAAGTTCCACTCATGCCAAGTCTCAGAGCTTAGCAGGAAGAGCAGAGTCAAATTGCTTCACCTTGCAGATTCCAATGTCTCTTTAATTCACTCTTTAATTCTTGATTCTTTCAGTAGTGTTTCTTAATTTTCCAGTTTATAAATTTGTTAGTAACCAAGTCTCAGCCTATACACATGCAATGGAAACAGAATTTTAGTGCAACAAAGCTGAAAAAGTTTACATATCTGGCCTTCAAATTATATATTATTTTAACACATAGTTTCTTTTCAAATTTCTAACACTTTTAAATATTAAAAGAACTGTAAAAACTTGTCACTCTTTGATAAAAAAAGATTAACTAAATAACATTTTTTTCCTTTTAAGTCACAAACAAATTAAGAAGTTAAAAATGAAGACTTCAAAATAAAGAGCCATTGTGTTTATAGTAGATGTTCTCAGGAATGTTCTTATGTCCCCTAGAGAGAGCAATAATGAGTTTTAAAAACAATAGGTCCAGTGAGAGTGCATTTATATGTATTAATGTAATTCATACCCAAGAGAGTAAGGAATTGCAAATGAAAGGATTTTTTTCCAATAGAGTTTCTGATATTCTGAGTTCCTCACTTGGAATCTTTGAGGAGAAACCTGGAATGAAACTCAATTTAAAATATAAATTTAAATAATATATTATTAAGCTAAACTGACAATTTTGGCCCAAATTGGGGTCTGGAAAAAAGGTCACGTCTCACTGTGACATTTTTGCATGAAGATTTCAATTATAGCTATGTATTTTGAAGGCTGTTTAATCTAACTGGAAAAATTCTCTTGAAAAGACTCAAAAGTACTTTTCTGGGTGTAAGTGGAGAACTGAAAACTTAACAGTATATACAATTGTGATTTTTATCAGTCTCAGTACTTTGATTTCCCAAAAGTCACAGCATTTAGTTTGCTTCATGACTGAAGCATCTAACAGAATGGCAGACAGATGATAGTTTTATGTCTCAGCAGTGGTGAAAGCAATTAATTATGGTTCTGTGTGATGTTTCTTAGATGGATCACAAGATCATGAAACATAACTTTCATGGCTAATTAGGACTTGCAGCTCTGCTATCATGATGGCTCACACATTACTATCTCTCTTGGTTGTGTGGTGTCAACACTTCATGTCCAGGAGTACTTAATTAATAAGTTATATATAATATGTGTTTTGGAAGTATTGTCTTATCCCAAAGAGCAGGATACTGCATTAACAAAGTCTTACACATCACAACAATCATATCTTCAACCAAAAGCTTTTCTGTACCTGGGCACTTGAACTCACAAGTATGATAATGTCCTTGTCCCACCTCCTCATGACCTACACCTAAATCACTGTGTCTTACTGCATTGTTATTGAACATCACTGACATGGCTAATTTAAAAGCCACAAACTGATCATTGGTTTCGCTATATCCTTTTGTTAGAGACTATTCATGAATGACTTTTCTGCTTTTTCAGGTCATAGTTTATTTATGAGAACAATTGATTTAGCAATACATAGAAGCATTAAACTTTAAATAGATTACACAGTTCATGCTTCATAAATCATTGGTCACGCATTCTTAACTTTCACAGGAAGCCCAACTTTGTATTTTCCTCTCACAACAGTGGATGACCCTTTCATAATTACATTAAAACTCAATTAGTTTTTGTAGATTAACTATAGACAAATTTTAAATGTGAAATTGTATTTACAAAGTATTTTCCTTAACATTCTTGAAATGAAGCGTATCAGCAGCATTTCACACTAAGAAACACTACTATTTTTACAGCAGTATTGCTTTCATAACAGTACTGTGTATTCTGCAAAGTGTTTGTGTACTTCACATTTTATCTGTTGTGGATGATGTAGTGAAAGTGATATGTTATATATTTATTCACACTTCATTTTGGAGCTGACAATTGTAGCATATACTTCTCTTCTCATACTTTACCAATTACTTTAACCCTGACCTGCATGAGTGTAATTTTCTGCATTAATGAGAAGTAGCTGTCTCTGGGAAGAGCCTGAGCTGAGTAAACACTGTCAGCTGTGTCAAATGGTGGTGATAAACAGATTTCACTCTTTATTTATGGCTGCCAGTGCTGATGGAGGAATTCAAACTTATTCAAATGTCTGTTTATTTGTAAGTCAAGGACTACTGTGAAGTCCTGAAGACTAAGGAAGCATGCCTTCCAAAAATATTTTGGGGTTATATTATTACACAATTTTGTGTTCTGGGAAGTCTACAGCTCTTATGCTGCCATTTCTGGTTTGAATGGGGAACAAAAAATTTAGAAGTACACATATGAGCTTAACAAGCATCTGAAGCTAAACTTCATTCAGAAATTAAAATTAATCATTTAGTCAACATTCAAAACATCTGCACCAATTTTTATTCCCAAAATTATAATTGAAAACTTAAAGTGTTTATAACTCCTCACAGAACAGAAGTT
Source organism: Molothrus ater (assembly GCF_012460135.2). Classification (NCBI taxonomy): domain Eukaryota; kingdom Metazoa; phylum Chordata; class Aves; order Passeriformes; family Icteridae; genus Molothrus; species Molothrus ater. Next base: position 18,428,411 of record NC_050482.2, on the reverse strand, counting down.
CTGATACTTTTTCCCATTTATAGGCATTTAAATGTTGAGAAGAAGAGCCTGTGAAAGAAAAGGAGACATTGCCAGTGGTGATCCCCTAGGAGTTCTCCATTCTTCTTTAGGCTTTCAAGAACCTATAAACTCCAGTGCAAGCTACCACCAAACATACACATAACCTGTGGGAGAACCAGAGAGATCAGTTTAAAATAGAAAAAATAAGGTACTTTACAGAATGGCTAGTGAATTTATGGACTGTGATGTGAAGGTACATGACAGGTAGATGCTTTAAAAATTGACAAATTCACAATATTATTAAATGCATAGTGTGAAGAATCTAACATCAGGGATGTAATATCTAACATCCCTTTTGTTCAGCTTGGTGGTGTTTGCACCCAACACCACTTAAGAAAAATAACTGAGTACTAAGATACTGTTTTCTGACATGCATGCAGAAAGATTTTTTATGTAATACTTATTTATTCATATTACTTCGTGCTGAGCAATGTTCAAATAGTTCAACTCCAGAAGAAGTCTATGTGAAAATTTCCTTGTGATCCTTTGATAGTAAAGTTGCTAGCCAGTGTAGGATTTGTCTTAAGTCTGCTCGGATATTTTGAAATTTTCCTATTGATTAGGAATTATAGAGAAAGGTCAAATTTCTAATGAGCGAAACAGGCTATGTTAAATTTGGGCTGCATGTCAAATATTGGAACAGCACTTTCATGCATGTTCCTATGCAAAGTTTTCAGGAAAACATTGTCTAAAAAGAAGGTATCCTGGGAAATCAGCAAAAAATGTTTGGATAATTTGGCTCAAATTTGGCTGTATCTAGCCTGACTAAACATCTTGAATATTTCTGTCAATTCCTTTTAAAATACCTGGAGAAAATATTTAAAAGTAACAGCAATTTCAGATTATAAATTGAGTGTTTTTCTATTTGGTTTCCTATTCCCCCTACTTGATTTAACTTCAGCTTTAGAACTGCACTATTGCTCCTCTAATTAGGATGCAGATACACAGCTTCAGTGTAAAAGTTGGAAGTTTCTCCCAGACAGGCTGCTTTAGTGATTGTATCACCTCTGCTTGAAAAGTGGGAGCTGTGACTTTGAATTGCTGTAGTCCAAAGTGGGCATAGACCTGAGGCATTTTTGATTTCTTTGACATTCTGTGGTGGGTCATAGAAAGATGATCAACAACTGCATCTCAACATCTATTGACACTGGCATTATCTTAAAAAGTACCTAAAATATGAAATGTTGAGACTTCTGAAGATGGCAGAAATATTTATGCACACAGAAGAAGATCAGATTTGTTTTGGTGTTGAGTGTTTTCACTGACAATCTCTTTGTGTTCTTACCTGTGTGATGGGAACTCTGATCCACCTCTGGGAACTCTGATCCACTTCCTGTTGTCTGCATGTAGTAGGAGGCTTATGCAGCCTCTCTGGGGTTGTATTAATGCTGGAAGCTGCATGATGCTTGAAAAGTGGATTAGCTTTAAAAATCAGATTTTAAAATAATTTTTTTCTGATATACTCATTAGTTAGTTAATATTTAGGGTATCTGCCTTTAGATATAAAGCCCTTACTGTAGCCAGTGGTGATACTGTAGCTGAAATTCTTGGGGGTTGTCTCTTTAGCTTGTATGTCTAAAGAAGGTATACTAACATTCAAACCTCTTGAGAATATTTTAAACAACTGTATAATTATTGTTAGCTTTGGCTCTAATTATTTTCCTCTGTTAAGCTTCTGAAATATCTTGACTTGGTTACTTAACAAATCTAAAGCAGCAGGCAGATGGGTTTTCATCTATTGTTAAATTTCAGGGGCATACTAGTGCTAATTATTTTGAAATGGATTCCTAGGATATTATGCATTATTTCAATGAATAATGCAGGACTGGCAATTTATTGGCAGAACATTCACAGGAGTGCCATAAATCTAGAAATAACATAAAAGCCGAGTGGATACATATTTTAAAAGCACAGCTTGGGGAATCACATTTGGGCAATGCTACAAACCTTCTTATGAGGGTGCATATTTTTAAATATAATCAAATCAAGAGATTGTCAGTGAGAGACTGAAGTTTATTCTACTTATTATTATGACAGCTAAGAGACAGTTATTGAAATTGAATATTATACACTAGATCCTGTGCAAACTCATGAGGTAGAAAGAGAGAATCTGTACTGTCAAGAACTTGCAACCCAAATATAATCCCATGTGCATCACCTGCATACAGTCACACACAGGTGAGAAGTAGCAAGAATAAGTACAAGAAGTAACCTCATTCACAGCTGAGGTCATAGCCTGTATTTTCCAGGCAGCAGCAGCAGCAGCAGCCCATGGTTTTTGTAAGCATGTCTTCAAAGGAAAGAGTGAGGAAAATGGTAACAGCTAATAAGATAGCTCTGTAGCTGTTCAAAGTGAGCCCTTTCAAAGCTTGAAGAGCAGTTATAGAACTGAACAGAGAGATCCCCTACTAAATACAAATAGAAGGAGTAAAAATAGAAACATATTTTTATTATTTTGTTTAGAATAAAGTATGATTTTATAAAAGACATTTTAATCTAGGAATGCTAAGTCATGAAAATACAGCTGGATATGTTTTGGAATTTAAAGCAGCATCAACTCTACCTCATAGGAGGTATGAGAGGCTGCTCATCCCTGCATTTGGTTGCACTGTAGGGCACAGGGATTTGGACAGTTATTTTTACTGTTGCAATAGTACTTAAAGACATTTAAATTATCTAATAGTGGCCACCATTGGAGCAGGTACTAATCTGGGTAAGCCTTTACTATGCTGCACTACGAGCACTTCTATATTCCTTCCATTAGATTTGCCTGCAGTATGGATATAAACCTTTAGGACTTATTCATAACAAGCCTCGGTGTAAGACAAATGCAATAATACAAATAGAGGAAATAGATATAAACTGATTTACTTTTTAAAAAGATGATTACATAGATCTAAATAAAAATAGCAAGATAAAAAAGAAATCCTTGATTTGTAAAACAAAACAAAGGAATCATGTTAGCTTTAGTTGTAGAAATATAATGACAAGTTTGGGCAATAAATTGAATATTTTAAGGAAGATAGCCACTACATTCTTTCAAGAGTATTGATTACTATTTTTTATAATTAAGAAATTAAATTTAAGGTTCCCAGTACTTTTGAGCACTTGAATTTACCATATATGTGTAGAAACCATACCACTGCAATGTATTCTAGCAGCAACAGCACAAGGCCCATATACACATGCACACCAGTAATTAGAAAATGATTAGGAAAATATTTTTTAGAAATTTCTGTTTGTATTTTTATAATTTTCAGTAGGTTCTGCTCTTCTGTAAATAGCTTCATTGAAAATGTACTATAATTCAGATTACACTGACAATAATGGATGTTTATATTCAGAATTTTACTTTGTCCTCATCTAATCAGATTTTATGTAGAGATGCATATGCAAAATGGTAATTAGGAAAAGCTAGCATGACCATTTGCCCTAGAGCCTACCCAGCCAGAGTTTTTTCTGGGGTAATTTTTCTAAATTTTTCAAAAGAAATGTTGAGATTGATAGGCATGTCTTTGTCATTATTAGATTTCAGCAATGCCTTTCAGCTGCTAAAGAAAAGATTTTTGCAGGGCTGCTTCCATTTGTCTCCACAAGAAAGATGAGCAAGACTTTTCAGTAAGTATACTTCCAACCTTAAGATGTCTTGAAAGTTAGATTGTCTCATGATGACTCAGTCACACACTTAGAGCTAACAGTTTAATCCTAGTGCTATTTGTACTTCCAAATCAATCCTACTGTTAGTTTCACTTCCAAATTAATGGCATCCACTCTGAATGAATTACACCATGAAACAAGTTTTGAACTCTCTTAATCAGTATATACTAATTTTTGTTTTTTTTCTCTCCTGAATATATGTATAGACAAGACTTTGGCATTTTTATTTCCATAACTGTCCCTGAAATTCACTTTTAGTCTAGTGTTCTTTCTTGGTCTTATGTTTTCTTTCCTGTTGAGTTTCTTTCTAAGCCTCTTGCAAGGCTTGCTGTGCTCTGCATCTTCTCATTCAGCACACAGGATAGTGCTTGTCACAATCATGATTCTAAGATAGTCACAGTACTCCTCAAAACACTCTGCACCACCCTTTTAGGAGGTGCCACCTGTTTTAGGCATGTGGGTGTACAAAATTAAAATAGAAAATAATTGGCAGGTTAGATTTATATGAGTAATCAAGATGAAGTACAGAGCTGGAAGTACAATTTTTCAACTTGACCTGAAAAGCTAAATTTGGTAGCTGGCAACTACAGCACATCCTCATCCCCAGCAGGTTGAGCCCTTTTTTCCAGCAGCTCTGGAAAATGGAGAACCATTGGAGCCAAAGCTGTTGGGACTTTCAGTGAAATTCCAACAGGCAAGAAAAGTTTAGGTGGAGCCCCAGCATGGCCAGCTGCATCAAGTCTGACAAAGACCCTGGGACTTGAGGGAGCAGGACAAGCTGGCACACAGATCCTTGGTTTCTCAGCCTCCTAGGTTTACAGAGATAGAGCACCCCAACGATTCAGAGAGCACACATTGTCTTTCCAGCTCCTCAGGTCCCCAAACACCTGCAGACAGGTTGCCAAGACACCACTGCTCTATTCCCAGAAGCTCACAGGATGATGAGACTAAAGAAGATAGACTTTCTGCTTCTTTGGAAGCCAACATGACAAGTTGTCTGAGAAATGTGGCTTGTACTTTCATTGCCGTCTCAGACCTAATCGCCACCCTTTTTATTTAATGAAATCTTCTCTGAGCCCTTTCTTTGCCAAAAGTCTGGTTTTAGCCCAGAGGTTTCTTTCCTGGGGAATATTCTGAAAAGGGAGATATAGTAGAAACAGTCCCATAAACTCCTGAACTGCCAAGTTTGTTTCCTTGATAAAAGTTAAGAATTGAGATTTTACTTCTAATCAAAATAATAAAAATATCAAGCACCTAAAATTTCTTGGATAGTTCAAGGTAGTTCTAGTAGCAGATAGATGATGTGAATCACCAAAAATGTAACACAGTAAATTACACACTGCTAATCACAAAAATATGAGGACTACAGCACTTCACACCCCATAAGTTCTTCTATTTATATAAAATCCATGACAGTTCTATGGCCCAAAAAATATAGAGATAAAAATGAACTACTCTCCTGAGCTGGCATCTGAATGAACATTGTTCTAGTAGTAGCAAAGAAAAATAAATGATCAGTAACCACAGATATGAACATTTTACAGTCTGGAGAGTTAGCAATTCAAAGGGGAATAGGGTGAAAATGAGTAAGGAAAAAATTGGTTTACTTAAAATGTTGCTGCAGTTGTACAATATTTCATACAGCTTTAAATGACATTGAAAAAGCATATATCTGCCAGCAGAGAGGGAAATGCATGCTCAAAACTGTCTAGTTCTCTGAGATACTGAAAAGGACTCTAATTTGCACAGGACAAATGCTGAGTATTTGAAATTCCACTAGGCACCATTCAATGGGAATTACTTCTATTTTCTCCTAAAGTCTCCTAGTCACTACTTGACTTGTGGGCGTGTTAAAAATCAGTAAAAAGAATTCCACTTTAAGATGACAAATAATTTAATGACCTATTTATATGCCTCCTATTAGCATTCTACGAAGTGATTTTTTAATAGGCATTCACTGTTAGCACCAAGTCTCCTATGAACTTCATCTAACAATTGAATTGTTCTGTATGAAACTAGTGTAAATTTTGGCCAAGGCAGCAGACAATTGGTAACCATATCTGGAAGAGCCTTATTAATGTTGTTTTTTTTCTGCTAGTGCTTGGAATATTTTTTTCCTTTAATTTCTGGAACGTATCTGTATAACTAAAGTTTTTTCTTCCATTCAAATTGAAACAAAATTGTTAGTTCATAGACCCAATGAAAAATAGTTCAGAGAAAATTAGGTTTTCATAAATTACTCTAGCTTACACCTCTTTCCAAGTTTTTCTTCAATAAAAAAAACAAAAACCCAAAAACCCAAGTGTTACTATGGAAATATCCTGAGAGACATTTGTTACCATTTTCTTTCCAACAAATGAATTGGTTTGGTGTATTTCTTTGTTTTTAAATTTCTATTTCCACTAATTCTGAGAAACTGTAGCCAGAAGTGATGTCACTCTAAATTTGCCTTCATTTTGCAAAAATACAAACATAAATATACAAATTCAGATACAATAAGGATAAAATCCATCTTTCTAAGACAAGGATTTTTTCCCTCCCAGGTGCCAGAGAAATTGCTACTTGTATGTTCACAATGCAGAGTTGATAATTTGGGCAGGACTGATACACGAGGCATGTTTCAATGTATGATAAGAAATATGTCACTGTCATTAACTAATTTTTGTTAACAAACACTGCATGGTAGTTTGTAATAATATGGCATTAGGAAATGCTTATATTTTTGTCATTTAGCTCTATAATGAGTCATACTCAGTGGAATGGCATAATTGTCCTCATTATAGAGTTATTGAAGAAAATGTATGTCTGTTTTTGTTGCTGGGATTACGGCTCTGATGTTGTATTCATTGAAACTGATGTTAAAACTCCTAGTGATTCAGAGATGGAAGGATAGGCCCTCAGTGGAGTTGTCTAAGTAGCTTATGGAAACAGATGATTCTTTATTTAAATGTTCTTTATGTGTTTTTTTCTTTCATTATTCTTTGTACTCCTCTGAATCATTTATTTGATAATTTCAAACAGAAAGAGGGGGGAAAATGCCACAAATCATATCTGATTTCTTCTCAGCTTCTCCTTGCCACTTTGTACTGCAAATCCAAAATACTTTTTTTAAGTTCATGCAAAAATCTCCAACTCCCCTTCCTAGCTGAGAGAGGAGAGAAAATAAGCTGGAAAACAGCTCACAGGTTGAGATATGGCAGTTTTCTGAAGCAAAGTGAAACTTTGTGCATACATAAGCAAAGAGGAAAAAAGCTTTATTCTCTACTTCCCATCAGTGAGTGGTGTCCATCCACTTCCCCAGCAGCAGGATTTCAGCACATGGAGCACTCACTCCAGAAGGCAAACACTGACAAACACCCCTCCATTCCTCCTCCTCTCTCAGCTGTTACAGCTGAGCTGTCACAGGTGTGGAATGGCCCTTTGGTTGGTTTGGGCCAGCTGGCCTGGCTGTGCCCCCTCCCAGGACCTTTCCCACGGCAGCCCCCGATGGTGCCGGGATGCTGGGAGCCAGCGCTGGAGCTGTGCCAGCCCTGCCCAGCAGCAGCCAAAGCCCTGCAGGGTTATCAGAGGGTTATCAGCTCCTCTGCAGCTACCAGGGAAAGCACAGCACTGTGAGGGCTGCTGGGGAAAATGAGCTCCAGCTCAGCCAGACACAATACAGGTGTCAGCTCATGTTCATGTTAAGAGAAGCTGTAAACTTACTGTCTTTGTAGGAATAAATCCTTGAGTCCTTTAAATGAATGTGTACAAGCTGACCTTTTAAATCTTTTACTATGGGATGTACAATATACTTAGGTAATAAAAATTCCTAAAAATCTCTTAGAAGAGAGAAGGAAAGAATGAATAGAGTAGGAAAGAGAGTAGGAAAGAATTAATATCTTTTGAAGATTAAATTAACAATACAGTGCAAAAATAATGGAGCTGCTCCTCTGGTGCAAACAAGCACATCCCGCTGAATGTAATCAGACTGTTTCCATGAAATATTACGACGTTTTTTCCCAACAGGAAGCTTGAATACATGTACAAACATATATGCAATGCATGTGCTCAGATTGACTCCAGCTCTCATATACAATACCAAACATAACACAGGCAGCAATTTCATTTGGTCTCAAATTTCTTTGCCTGTTTACTTCACATCAAAAGGCTCAGTGCTGTGGTTCTATGTGAAGCAAGAGGGTGTGATTCATGCCTTGTTTTTTATCTGTCTCAGGTAATTCAGATTTCTCTGCCTTATCTGCTCAGCAATATAGAAAAAAGCACCAATCTTTATGTGTGCATTCTCAAGCAAATAAATTTCAGGAACATGATACATTTTTATTTTATTTTAATTTTTAATATTAAGAAGTCTGATTTTCATTCTTTTAATGAAAAGTATTTCCATAATAAACACATGAAATATCTGTGCTCATATAGACTTTAAATAAAACTCCTGTGTCTTGCTCTGATACTAGTAATTCTGTCAGATCTCCACAAGTTCCAAATTTTAGATGTGGACTAAGTTCTTTTGAAATATTTATCATCATGAAAGAGAATTTTAAAGAAAATGTTAGAGGAAGATGTGTTTAGAAACTGTAATATCAAAGATAAAAGTTCTTATTCTTCCTTGGTCAGAAATAGGCTGTATTTTCTTGCTTTGTTGGACTTATATTTGTAATAGAAAGGATAGAAGTGGGGAACTCTACTTATCTGCAAAGCAATTTGGCTTCAAGTGCCTTGGGTCAATATATGAACCTCATTACTTTGACAGGAGAGAGAGATTTCCCTGCTATTCAGTCAAAGTTGCAGTAACTTGGTTTTCTCAAGGTAGTGAGTAAATATGTAGATTGTTATCATGGCTCTGCTGATTGCTGACTTGTTTAATGAAGTAACTTGATTGAAAAGAGAAGCTGGGTGCAGTCCATTGCTTTCTCCCTTCCTTTTTCCCCCCTGTTTTTTTAATTTCATGTTTCTTTCTTGTTTCTATATAGTCTTTTGATTAAACCTTTTTGATCAATATTCAAAGATATAACTTGTAAAGTGGATTTATTTTCTGCTGTCTGCATGCTTCTGGTGAGCTTTCATGAAAAAACTCCACTAGTTCTTTGTGATTCTTTTGCATTCATAAGAAGACTAAAATCAGAATACTATCAAATTTTCAGGAAATAAATGAAATCTGTGTCAATATTTCAACATATACATATGTATTATTCTATTTTTCAGTTTTAAATTTTTGTTTTTCCTAAGATTAAAAAAATAAAAGGATTTTTACCATTGCATTCTAGGTTAGAATTTTGCCTTTGAACAATGTATAAAATGTAGAAAACTGCTAGTAAATATTTTAAGAGTGTTCTTGTGGTCATTGGAAAGGCTACTTATTGACACTCATGGCTTACAGCCACTTATGAAGGCTTAGTATATGCTCAGTATATGCTTAGTATATGCTCAGTATATGCTCAGGAGCAGTTCAAAATATCCACTGCACATCTGGTAAGCATTTTTTCCACTGTTTATAAATGATATGTGTATTTAAATATGATAAATGGTTTCCTTCTCTTTATGCTTAACCTTGTAAAGAATTATGAAGATTTGTGACTAGGTATTTATATTTGTCTATAAAGATGCTGAACAGCTTAAGGAAGACCATTGCATTCAATGAGTAGCTACAGGACAAGTACACTTGAAGTGGTCAAATATCTCTCTCCAATAGAGAGTGTTCACCAAATAATAAGATTTTCTTTTCTAATTTTTCACTTTTTGCTCAAGTACTTTTCTACTTCCAGTAGTACCTTTGCAGTCCTGGAAAGATGAGTTAGCTTAGAGGCCTCGCTGTAACTACTGCCACCAGCAGTCAACACAGAAATTTCAGTGGCATGAAGCTATGTTTTTGGGTCCTGTGCAAGGATAAAAGCCTTACCAAATTGTGTCTCACAGCTTAAGCTTTTTTGACAGAGTTCAGTGTTCCATCTCTGAATTATATCCTCATGTGTTAAAAATCCTCAGTGATTCCTCATATATGGAACACTTGTGCTGTCTTTGTACTGAGACAGTAGCAAGAACAGGTAGGAATAGATGTTTCAAGGGGTTCTTTTTATGTAAAGATGGAAATGAAAGATTTGCTTACAATTGTCTAAAGACTTAACTGCTTTACAGTTGGTAAAACTGGTGATTAACAGGGGTAGCGCTTTTGAGTAAAAGCTAAAATATTTTGAAAGTCAAGGTTGAACCAGTGAGCTGTAAAGGAGGAAAAATTGATAAAATAGATGCAGTTTTGTGAATAGATTTCAAATGGGGGAAAGCTTAAGGTTGATATATAGATTAAAATGCATATCTTATCAAAGTAGCAGGATGATAATCATAGCCAGAGTAACCATTAGTAGAAGGAAAGATTCATTTATTTGTCCAACGTGGTAAAATTCAATCTGAAAAAAAATAAAAAAACCTCATAAGCCTGCATAGGTCGAAGTAATTTTACATAGCTGGGATCCTTTAGTAATTACCAGAGCAAGAACACCCCTTATAAAGAGCTTAATACTGCTTATCTCAGGCACTTATTTTATGATGGTCTGAACAATGCTGTGGAGGTATTCCTCTCTCTCTCTACTGAAGACAGAAGTATCCTCCATGACTGGATCACAACATACAAAAGGATTAGATGTGAAAATAAGTAAAGTAGTGCTAGACTCCCTTTGAAAAATAACTCACTTTTCAGGAAGTTCTAGTGCTCTGGTTCCCTGCTGAAGCACAATAAGGAAATGCAGCTTTCCTGCACATTCATAAATTAAGGAGTGCAGGTACTAAATATGGAATCTGAGACCTGAAGGATCCTTAAGAGTTATTTGTGGTAAAAGACAAAAACTGGCTTCCTACTTATAATTATGGGCACAGTAATAAATTTCAAATATCTATCCAAGGAAGATTATGCAGTTGTTGCTGCTGCAGCTGTAGAGGTGTTTAACAGCTGATCTTAAGTGGTATCTCTAAGCAAGAGAAAATTTATCAGGAAAAAAATCATACAAGTGCGATACTGAGATATGAAACAATGATTTAGAAATTAGTTATCAGTTCAAGAAACAACACAGGTTTCAGTTAGTTATAAATTCTAATTCCAGCCCATTAATTTGTTTGCCTTGAAGTTCATTACACAAGGTACTATGCTCTAAATGGGCTACAGTTTCTGTCAAAACAGGGATTGTCCTCTATATCCATATGCACAATTTCAAAAAGGATTTTCTTGGATGGGCTTGTTTTGATGACTGCAGTTTAGGAAGTGCTATGGGTAGGCAGCTGAAAATCATCTTAAAGTAAAATAAAATCACTTCTTGAACATCAAATTCTCTCTTAAAGCAGGAATATCTTCTGCTCTGCATGGTGCAGTTTGATCAAAAAAAGAGAAAGTAATAATATTCCAAAGAACTGAAAACCATCAGAGAAATGTGAACAGTCAGTAGTGTCACCCTAACTATTCTGCTCATTCAAATACATTTTTTAGTCCATTTTATAGAGGTTGTTGCTATGCTGGCGAAAGGATAGATGTCTTTGAAGGAAGGGCCATGCTTAAAAATAGCATTTAAAATTGTGTTCTTTTGCCAGTCACTATGTACAACTAAAAACATTTTCTGTCTGTAATGAATTCTGGTAAAAACTCTTTCAGTCAGCAGGTTGCCCACTGGCCCCTTCCAATAGGCAACCAGATGTTGTTCTGCAGTCACCAAGAAATATTCCTTCTCTTCTTTAAAACAATTTCCACAGACACTTTGCAGAAGCACAATCCTTCTCCTGATGGCCACATCTGTTTATCAGCAAAGGGAATTTCTGAAATGACATTTTATCTAGTTGTTACATATGCTTTCTGTCTGATCTTAAAAATCCTGGTTGTACTCTTGGTGCTATGGTTTTTTCAAGTCTCAAAGCTGGACTGCAGCTGTGTGTAAAGGACAGGTTGTCACTGTAAGGTTGGTATTTCATTGTCTGACATTCTTTCCTACGAGTCAGTATAAACAGTAGTCCCTGACTGGGGACAGATGTTAGTTGGTACCTGGGCTTGTACTTCCCTCCAGGTAGGAAATGTTATAGATAGAGAGCAGTGTGTTGACCAGAGACCTGTGGAGGTGTGGGCTGTGCTCCTGCAACTGCTGCATGACTTCAGGCTGGACATAATACTTCCATTGGGTTGCCATAACATAGATGTATTTAGGATATGATCCATAGATTGGATATCTTCTAAGGGAAAGTCCTACATAAAATAAATCTACTGCTATCAAAAACTAAAATTCTGAAATCTGGCTGTGTACATTTTCATGACATTTTAAAAAGAAATGCTGAACATCCTAGCAAATTTTCTAGTCTTCTGATTACTTTCTGCCTTTCAGAATTTTCCCTTCAGTTTAATTTAAGTCTTTTCATATTTCAACATGCTGTTCAATATTGTATTGTTCAGTACTCCAGGCAGCTGCTGTTTTCATCCCTAAAGGTGGTATTATTTCAGTGGCCTGACCTAATTCACACATGAGCTGTAAGACTTAAGAGTACCTTAATGCCCTTCTCAAGAATGAAAGATAATGCAAGGGATCTGTCCAGGATGTTATTATGGGTTATGTTCCCTCCTATTTTCTCCTATATTAAATACAAGTACTTTAAATTAATTTTTTCTCTACAAAGTATTTTAACTGATATTTTACAAATTCAACCCAAATAATAATAAAACCCTCTCCCCTCTCCACTGAAAGCTAGCCTTATTACATAGATATTATGTAGATGTCATGTTTCCACATAATTTATTTACAGATCTTTCCTCTGTTGTATGTACACATTTAATCTCATTTGCCACGAGTGTATCCATTAATCTTATTTTACAGTTGCAATTACAAAGCTTCCTTACATGTTTCTTGTGAGAGAATGTTAAGTCCTGTGCAAAGCAGGCATTCAGCTCTGCTTTCATCTCTCAGGAGCAGTTTTCTGTGTGCAGTATGAATCAATGTTCCATCATTCATACTGTGACAACCACGTTTACTGTACTCCGACAGTGATGGCTGTCCTCAAATATGAATTTCAAATTTCAGTAACACAGTCACATAAAAGCAATGATACTCTAATATCAAGGCTCCCGTTCACAAAAGTTCTGCTGAAGGACAAGCCTGTGTGTAAGATTTTGGCTATGGTACCTGTGCTGATAGCTAAGGTCATTAGCTAATGTCCTTTCTGTATTATATATGCTCTGTCATTACTGTATAGATTGCAATAAAACACAGAATGGCTCGACACATTCCAAATGAGGTAGAGGACAGCATCTTGGTCCCGGAGAAATTAATCACAGAATTTCTAGGGAGTTTCAAAGCAGAATGAAAAACACAAGAGTGTTTCTATACAGGTGTTGCAGATGTGAGCAGCCTCCATCATTTTGGTTACCTTCAGCCTGCTGTCCATTTTCCTCTCTATGTTTTCACATGAATGCTTCCTTATACAATGATCGGCTATGTGAAGAAAGAATTACAATTATTTCTAAAGTGTATTGCAGTGCAATACATGACTGATGCTGTGCAAACAGCAAACTTGATGCTTGGTGCTGTACAAACACAGAATGGGGTCCATTATACCCACTGCTAAGAGTTGACATGGCCAAGTTCATTTTGTAGAGGAGAGTCCATTCTGCAGCTCACAGTCTCTCAGGCACTGTTCAATTAATCAGTAAGGTTATATCTCTGCTTTATTATCAATGAGAGAATGGTTTCAATTTTATTTTTCTTCTTCTAAAAAAGAGAAAGAAATCACTAGGATTTACCCTGGGATAATATTACATGCAACTAAATGCTGTATTTTACCCAAGTAGACAAAATCTGTTAGCCTAAAAGCCTGGGGGCCCAAGTAAAGGATCCTGATTATTATCTCTGAAGAAGAGGAAAGTTTCTCAGTTTTGAAAAGACTGTTCTGTTCACTGTTGATTAACTCACGGAGTGAGAATTCTTCAAATTACTTTCTGTGGGAACAAGAGAACACAACAATGATTTTCTTATTCCCTTCCCCAGGCCACAAAACACATATTTTTCTTCCTGCCTCAAATGCATAGAATGTGCAGTTACACCAAGTCTACAGTCTTATTCAAAATAAATATTTATGATTATTTTTCAGGCAAATTCAAACCCCTATATGCCTTATGTACTAAGCAATTGAGAACAAAATGTCATCTGTTTAGTTTAGAGTCATAATTCTCTTATGGGTTATTTGTACCCATGCAACCAAATTGTTTTGTTCTGGAAAATGAACTAAACTTATCTAGAACTCTTTATTTAATTGGATGTTCTAAGTCACTCGTAGTCCTAGGAGAAATTTGGAAAACATATATGCTGAAGATTCAGAAAAATCAGCAATATTACCTCGATGAAAACATGTAAACTGTTGGGCTATTAGGTTTTAATTACATACTGAATTTTAAATATAAGTTAAACTCTTAACCAAAAATTTGAAAGGAAGGGTTGAAAACACAGGAAAGAAACTTCTTGAATGGTTTCTCCCAGGGTATTTAAATAAAATATTCAGGTTCTACTTATTAGACTTTGGTATACTGCTTTGTTATTAAAATTTTAAGAAGTCAGAATATAAATTTACTGACTATGTAGAAACACATCTTTTGATCCTAGGTTTGTGGTATGCAGCAATTTTGTACTGTACAATGTGCAAACAGTAAAAAGCAAAACTGAAAATAAAAATAGTATTCTGCTTTTGCATATTAAAGACAGGATAAAAGGTGCATAAATTGAGATGGTCAAAATTATAATAAGTTTATAAACTTATTTTTCAAAATGATATGTATTTTCTATTATTTCTAAGCTCTGATTTGGGTAAATGCATAAGATAAGTGGAGAAAACATCATTTTTTATAATCAAGAAGAGGAGGTAGGTACAACCTTTCGTATTAATATCTTCAAAAATACAAATTGTGAATTCATTGATGGCACAAACTGTGCTTCATAAAAAAGGAATGGAGATGAGTCACATTGTTATAGAGTATTATTTTCTGATAAAGTAAATTCTAGGAATCTACCCACTTTTGGAAAGCCCAAATGAGGGACTTTGATTTTGCAAAAGTTATTTACTTCACCGATTATCCACTTTTATTATAAAATAAGAAACTCAGTCTTTTCCTTGCTGCATGGGTACAAATCAAGAAAATGGTTGGATATATTTTGTGAAGGTCAGGGTAATCCACAGGTACTCTAATCTATCTTAGTGAAGACAGTGATAAGATTATCTGTAATAAACTAAGCTTAATATCAGCAGAGACACCCATATGTAATAAATCTAGGGCAATTGATTCAAGCAAAGCAAATCATATCTATCAAAAGAACATTTTCAAAGAAATATTAAAGGCTGCTCCAACAACTGAAAAATATGGGAAAAATTTTCTTTTCTTTTCTCTTTTCTTTTCTTTTCTTTTCTTTTCTTTTCTTTTCTTTTCTTTTCTTTTCTTTTCTTTTCTTTTCTTTTCTTTTCTTTTCTTTTCTTTTCTTTTCTTTTCTTTTCTTTTCTTTTCTTCTCTTTTCTTTTCTTCTCTTTTCTCTTTTCTTTTCTTTCTTTTTTTCTCTTCAAGAGCAAGTAGAGAAATTAAAGAAAACAGAAGTTTCAAGGCACTATATTTTAAGCTCTCAGCAAATTTATTTGGATCTAGTTTTGGATGACAGTTTAAACTCATAAAGATATAACAATTTTTATGCAGAGGCAATTGATAAACTGAGACAAAAAATCAAATAGATTCCCATTAGCTCTGCTATTTCTACTTTTCCTAAAGCTATATAACCAGACAGAAATTCTTATTGTTCACATCTTTATTGCATTCAATATCTGCCAGAAAATAAAAATCATGGTTTTGGTTCATTGTTTTCTTTTCCTCTCTGTAGTTATGGAATATTTTGCATTAGAGATTTAGAGGAAAAAAAAAGATAAAAAAAGATTAAAATCTGTGAAATACAGAAATAGCTCTCTAAATATTCTGTACTTTTCCCTTCTTTTGAGTCTTTCAACATCCAGTATTCTTTTTTACCATGTCCATCATAGAAGTTATGGGGGGGGGATTTTTTTGTTCCTTTGGTTGGGTTTTTTAGGGTTTTGTTTGTTTGTTTGTTTTTTATTTTAAAACAATAGTTTCTAAAAGAGAGAAATTATTTGGAAAAGGAGAATATGTTGCTTTAGGACAGAAGCAGTCAAGTCCTTTGTGGGATTTTTGTCCATTATCCATTTCCCCACTTTCTTCCTTAAGCATTGTACTGTAGGAGTAAATAGCTGAAATTGCACAATGCTTTATCCCTATTATCAGAATATTATAATTATTAATTATCAAAATGTGCCCCATGGGTGGAAAAATACAACAGGAAACTTCCTTTAAATAGAAAGTTCTGATCTTTATGTTTTTCAGATGGGTAAAATTCTATTTGAAATAGTATCAGGTTCCAAATTTAAATCAATCATTTAGGCTGTCTCTAAATATGTTACTGGGGAAAAGAATACATAATGAAGCATTGCATCTTCTCTCTCCACCTTAAAAACACAGAAACCTCTACAACTAATTTCTGCTTTCCTCAGATCTTCCAAAATTTCAGACAGATTAGGAGGTGCAATCAATCTAATCTTTCATGCAAAACCCTTCTACACTCTCAAGTTAACCTGTAGGTTTTTATCCCACCTTTTCTTTTTCTTTTAAGTTTGCAGCTTTGTACAGTCTTGTCTCCGTGAACTCTTGCCATCTTTCAGTATTGGAGACACCCATTGAAATAAATGTAGGGAATAATTTCAGGACACTTTTCAGTTTTGTAAAGAGACAGCACTCACAGAGCCACAGATTCACAGAACCACTGGATGGCTGAGGCTGGCAGGGAGCTCTGACTTTTGAATATCCCCAAGGACAGAGACCTCACAACCTCCCTGGCAAAGCTGTGCCAGCCACAGTGCTCAGATGAAGCCTCCTGTGTTTCAGGTTGCGCCCATGGCCTCTGGTCCTGCCTCTGAGCACCACTGACCAGTCTGTCTCTGCTGACTGCAGATCAGTTTCAGAGTTCTTTGCTCTTCCAGCCCACTACACAAAGTGTGGATGTATTCCTCTCAGCAGTCAAAATGTTTTTTTAATATGCTTTATCTAAGGCATTTCTAAGGAGCTTGTCTCCTTTCAAATGCTAAAGATACAAAGATACTAGAAAAAAATTTACTATAATTTACATTTCCAAAAATACAGTAGTATAGTCTTATGTTTTGCTATGAAAAAGGTGTAAATATGCAAGAATTTTGTTCTGATTCCTGTATGGCTTCAACTATTGTTATAAAATCTGTTTTCCAAATACCATATGGATTTTGCATATGCAGGAATTAGCATTCACTTGTTTTTTTTTTTTTTCAAATTAGCAGTAACTTTCTAATAAATAATTCTTCCTTGATAGCTATTGAAAATTATCTAACCTCAAAATAATATTTATTTTATAGTTTTAATTTCTTCTCTCCCCTCTGGGTGAAATTCTGAACTTAGTTGCATTAAAAGAGCTTCAAAGCAATCCGTGAATATTTACAACTGTACAAATATACAAGAATAATTCAGATATAAAATTCTTCCTCTATTTTTATAGCTATTAATGCAATATTTGTATTTTCTCCTGTTGTTATTCTGGCACTGGTTGAAATAAAAAGACATCAGAATAAACAATGTATTAGATGCGTACTGCCACAGAAAGCACCTTATGAGAACTTTCAGGAGTGGGTTTTATTTTTTTGTGGTTTGAAACCATTAATTAAAATGCAGATAGCTAAATGTAAAGCATTTTTGAAATAAAAATTGCTGTTCCATTTATGTAGAGCAAATTTCTGAAAGACTGTAAAATGAAAGTTTTTCTGGAGGAAAATATAGATAAATTATGTACATATATTACCTGCTCTTTTTTCCCTGAAATTAAAATAATCCCAAAAAGAACAAAATTACATTTTTCTAATACACAAAACTTAATATTTGAAATAAACCTATGCTGACACTGTCAATGACTGTGATCTCCATAACAATTTCTGGGTATGATTCCTTGAGTGTATCAAAATAAAAATTGAACAGATCCTTCCCACCCTTTAGTCTGCACTTCCTATCCAGTGTCCCTCCCCCATTAAATTCTGCCCATTAACGTTTGCAGTGGAAGGTTTCTGTGCCTGTAGGTAGGTGGTCAATGTAATTCTAGTGAAAGTTCAAGGAACTCTTTGTGCTTGCTTTCTCTTATATTCTTCTGATCTTGAGCTAAAGGTGAAAGAAATGACCAAAATGTATTATTTAAACATAGAACTAGAGTTTTATACTGCTATGATCTGCAGTCATTTCTAATTTATTTCCACAATTGTTTCCACTTAAATGTTGGTGTTAAGTTCTGCTTTCAGAGGTATGAATGCATCTTCTATTAGAATTAATATCTGCAGTGGTAAAATTGTTCACAGAGGTGAAACCATTACTTGGGTTGTAGAAAGAGAAGAAAATTAGCCATTAGATTAAATCCTGGTAGGTTTTACCCTGACATCCACCTTTCATGATACTCTTTATTTAGATGGAATAGTTTCTAAACTGCTGGGTGCTGTTTTGTTATTCTTCTTCAACGCAAGCTTTACACTAGCACTGACTTTATATGCACAGCCAAAAACAAGGGATGTAAGCAAAGCAAACCAGAATCTGAAAACAGTGCATTCCACTGAGGACTTCACAATAAGTCAGCTTTCCAAAAGGAGTATTTTACAGAGTGAGAAAGCTATTTAGCTAAAGTAGTTGTTTGTGCAGCCTTGCCTACCCTTTCCTACTTATAAATCATGTTTTACTAAAGCAATTATATTAGTCTTATTTTAAATTTCTTGTTTAATGATTAGTCACTAAATATAAAGAATATCATTAATACATAAATTTCAGGGGATTATTGACTTTTCTACCATTACAATTTCCTATCCTTTTATGCAATAACAAATTTCTTTTAATTTGCTCTCAGAACAAGCTTCAATTTCATGATGTGAGAACTAAATCTCTTTTGCACTATTGTAAGATTAGAAAATCTTCGGCATGTAAGATTTTAATCTTAATCTATATAATTTTCAACTTCTTTGTGTGTTAAAATAGCATGAGAGGTTATTTTAGTTTTTACTACCCTTTCACTCCCCAGAAAAATAATTTCCTAACTTGTTGCCCAAAACCTCTTAATTTTTATGCCAGGTATAGGCAATTAATACTAAATTTGCCTCACCCTTCCTGCCTGCCCCCCTCCCACCCTCGCTGAAATAAAAAAAAAAATCAACCCTAAAATTCTTGTTCATTTCACCTCTCCAAAACCCCTCTGCAAAGTGACAAGTGCAGTGGAGAAGAGAAAAGCATTTGCACCATTAAGTCCGGAGTCTGATCTTAACAATCTTTTCATCAGTACCTCTTATAAGTTCACATGAGAACACATTTAACTCATTTCGATGCTCAGTAAGTGAATTTAGGTGAATCTTCTGAAGACTAATTAAAATAATGATTATTAGGTTAAATTGAATATTTTCATGACATTTCTATAAATACTACAGCTTGTTTTGTATAAGAAACAAAATTCATTAGACAGATGAAAGAACTACTATTAGGCTGAGGACTACAGAGTAAATAAATAAGACAAGAAATGCCAATAGCTTGTGCTATAAATGATCAAAAGCAAAGCACTAGGAATTAGAAAGGCTTTATCTAAGCTATCATATTTCTGATGTAATTTATAGCATATCTGCAACTAAACCAAAATCATGTGTATTGCCTCTACTATCATCTGTAATTACCTGATATTAAGCAGGTAAAATTTAGTCCTTCATTTACATTAGTAGGTTAAGTTTCTTCTTTTGGGAGGGATAGGAACCTCTGAGAAATTTCTTGTCTTAAAACATGTGTCCAGCACAGGTGGGAAGGCACATTTCTCTTTCTCTTGATTGTGCATGATCAGTTTAACCCACTTCACAAATTTTGGTTACATGTAGTTAGGTGAGATGAATTCCACTGAGAGATCATTGTTTAGGTGTACACAGCTAAAGAGTTGGAATACAGCAGTTACAGAGTCGTGGACAGCAGTATTTTGATTTGTGTTTCCTTGATTCCCTCTTTCTTATTTTCACATATAAACTAATTTTATTATTACTTTTACTAAGTACATTTTAATTATATATCTCCTGATTTAAACCAAGATACATAGCCTTGTCCAACACTATCTAATTTAATATGAATCTTCCTAGCAACCATTGAGAATTTATTGAAAAGACATTCTGATATTGAAAACTGACACAAGATGACAAAATGACAGACTGTTTCTTCTCATGTAGCCCTCAAATAATAAAGTTATCCTCTTTGTGTTAGAATCTTTGGATTTTTTTTGACAATATATGAAGTGTCTTTGTTCATGGAAACTTTTTATTAATATTCAATGGGACAGCTAAAACTAACATCTTATAAAAAAATTAATCAGTCAACAAAAATAAATTTTAGTGTTTCTAGAGCCACACCTGGAATCAACAACAAGCACATGCTTGATCTATACATCATAAGTGTCCTTAAAGAGTAAGGACTGTGCATTATTCCAATCCATAATTTGAAGTTATTAAAAAGTTAATATGGATAAAACCTCCAACAGAGGATATTTAGAGAAAGCTGCAGAGGAAAGAAAAAAATTTTAAATGTTAAGTGTAATATTATGCTGGGAAAATTTTACTAAAAGAACAAATAAGGCTAAACACTGCAAGCATGTCTATGAACACTGTTGTTCACGGATGTAAATAATGTTTTTTTATCACAATGTCATAACCAGAGCAAGAACAAGTAATTCTGAACCAGATATATTGTGTTAAATAAATAATAAAATAAAAATTATTTTGACTTGATTTTGAAATCAAATTTTCACTGCTGCAGTGTGCTCAGCTATGTGCAAATAGTGGCAGGTTGCCTTATTTTTTTGGGGCAGCTTTCCACTTTATTTTTCCATGAAACCCCCTTAATTCAGCATCTGTCTACATATACAATGTATTGGCATAGAAAGTAAATATGTGAAAGTTAAATAACTCCCATTTTGGACAGAGTTTTTTTTTTTTTTTTTGTGCAGTACTGAGAATGGCATGGGTAAAAAATTAATTCTGTTTTGTAGCAACGTACTTGTGAGATACTTGAGGAGGGCTGGTTATCTTATCAGTCTGTTTTCAGTTCAGCAATAAAGTGTTCCCAAATTTAATTCTGTGGGATGTGGAATTTCTGTCAAGTATTTATGTTAAAGAGAACAAGTTAAATGAAATAAAAACAAGCATGTTATTCTTCCAAAAGAGAAGGGCGCCACAAAAACATATGTAGTACAAGACAGTGATTGTGAGGAGGCAGCTGAGGGTTTAACCAATTTTGTTATCCCTGAAATGAATAATACATCAGAGCCTTTCATCCCTAAGGTAGTCAGTGTGTCAAGATGGGATATAATACTTAGCAATATAGATGATTGACTTTCCCTGAAATGCAGGCTGATATTTTCAAGGTCAGAAATAAGGACCTTCCAAAAATAAAAATTCTGACACAGGAATACTTTAAAAAAAATATTTATGTAGGATATATGGTTGAATGATGCTGTAACCAAAAAACAATCCAGCCCTTTGTTATTACTGTGTTCCTGAATAATATTCTAGTCATAAACAAATGTGAGAAATATTCAAGAAATACATAAGAGAGGATATAATGCATCATGTCTAGTTCCTCTACTCATGGGTAGTTTATACACTTAAATGGGATATTTTGTCAGAGATGTATATAACTAAATGTTTTACACTTAAAATATCTTTGAACCATTTTTTGCAGGATCTCTGTTATGGAGGAAATATGATGAAAAAACATTACTCTTAGCACATGTGAAAATCGGTACAGATCTGAACATTCACTGTTCCCATTGAAGGGAATATGACTGTATCACAAAATATGAACTTGTAAGTGCAGCAAAACTCAGGCTCAGAAAAGAATTGGAGAGACTTGTGCCCAGAATGCTGATCTTCAGAATCTTCACACAATGGTGTGCATAGCTGAGCTGAAATGGGACAACTCCTTGTCATTGTTTACTTGCTAGTTTATAGCATCCCACACTGAGTAAGAAAAGAAGAAACTGTTCATTTCTTGAGTGCTACAGACAGTTGGCAGGCGCCAAAGCATAGCTGTGGACTATGGATAGGATGAGGGTGGCTCCTCATCTTATATCCAGGAGATAATGAAGATTTAAAACACAATTTAGTTAAAATGCTCCGTAAAATCTTTCAGGTCCAACTCAATATATTCGTTGATATAAACCCATTTTTCAGGTGACTGCGTTTTCACGTACTTTCTATGGAAAACTAGGAAGTCTAAGTCAGATTTGCAGGGTTCAGTAGGCAAAGAGGTGCCTGGAACTTAGACCTGAACTGTGCTTTTGAGCTCACGAGTGCTCTCCCTTCTGAACAGGGCCACTGTGCAGGGACAGAATATTCTGGTTCCAGTTTACACTTTATTTGACAATATGCTCTGGTGGTTAGTTTGGTGCTGACATGTGCACCATTCCCATTCATACTTATTGACAAGAAAATAACCTGGAAAATCTTTTATGTGGCCCTTGGAAAACTTTGATAATAAAATATACCATTGTTGCTCATGAAAATCATTCCTGGCCACGAGAGTATTGTGCATCATAGGGATTTCCAAAGCTCTAGGTCCTGGAATTGTGCCAATTTGGAAAACCTGCAGTGACAATCATGTCAAATCAGGTGAGTATTGTACTAGTAAGTTGCAATCTCTATCTTCTGGTAGCTGAATTTTTGTCTTGCAACAGTACATTTCCTTTTACATGAGGATGAAGAATTACTTTCCAGTTTTCTTTGCTGCAATGCTATTTTGTTATTTAATGTAACAATATGTTGAAAGGTCAAAAGATTTTTGGTTTTTTGCCTTGTAATTGTAATCCATACCTTAATTATAACGTGTGTACTTTAACAAATCAATATAGTTGTAATACTGGCTGTCTTTACTCCACTTTTCTTTACTCCTTTTTCTTTGTCAGAGAAAATAAATTACAATTCTACCTGGAAATGCATAGAAAAATACACTTAATTGCTATATTGAGTTCTGAAAGTAAGGCATGTGATTTCAGATACCTTCAATAGATACTTCATTTGGAGGGTTTCAGTTGTGTAATGGAGATTCTTTTGCTTTTACTCACATAGTGATCACATCTAGAATATGGTCAGAAAAAAAAAGACAATTCCATTTCAAATAGGCATCATTACTCAGCCAAGGGTTAACTTGGCTGTTGTGTAATATCCTGTTGGTGTAAAAGTAGGTTCTGCTCTGGAATGTAAGAGAAATTAAATATTAGTTACAACCTTATCACATTTGCAAGATTCTTCAAGATTGGAAATAGTGTTTCCCACTGGTTTAACAAGTTTCTATGTTCTGAAAGTTCTTGTGTTCAGGCTAAATCTTAAAAAAAAAAAAAAAATCTGTGGAAAAGAAAAGATCAGTTGAGATCCTTTAGGGAAAGGCAAGACTTCATCAGCCACAGACTCACAGAGAACATCTTCAGAAGAACAAAGCTATGGCGTTAAAGACGTGGAATAAAGAGAATGAATTCTTATACACATGGTATGATGACAAAAGTCCCAAATTCACTTTTGATATCAACCAATATGTATCCCCTAGCTCACTTATGACAGACATTTATTGTCTCCTACTTGATTAGCATCAGAGACTCTGTAAATAAGCGGTCTTCAAGTTTTGTAAACTGAGGTGAAATGAAGGAGATGTTCAGACAAGGAACAAGTTACTTTATTTAAGAAGAGCTATCACATAAAGCTAGATTTATGACTGCTTCACTTACTTGAAGTTGGGTGATCACAGAAAAAAGACAGAGGAATTTGATTTTTTTTCTTCATTCCTATTATATCATCTGTAAAACAAATTCCAGTTGGCTTTCCTGATGGAATAACTTGTACATTGTCTTCAGAAACACTGCATTCTTCAGTCTATACTTGGATTATTTTGGTCTAAAAACATATTATGGCTTCCAAACTCCCTGAAAAGTGCTTACTGCTGAAAATATTTCTGTTGTGTTGAGACATTTCAGAATGCAGTTGTGCAATCTCAGATAATTTTGTTTGATTACTCACCATTTTCAAATCAGTTTTAGATAGCAAGAAAAAACTGTTATTTCACATAATTTCAGTAAGAGAAGAAATAGTTCCCAAGTGGATGATTCAAGTTTAATGACTTAAAATGTTCATTTTTTGTTTGTAGTGTAAGTGATAGTGTCAGATCCTGAGTAATGACAATGAACAACAGTCAAGCTTAGGACTGCCTTCGAGCAGGATCAGTAGAAAAATGTGTTCTTTTCTGTCTGAGTATAGCACTGCTTTGCCTGAAGTTTTATGTAGAAAGCATTTTTATGAGAGATGAAAGAGCACTGAGAAGAGGGGGGAAAAAAATCAATGTCTTCTATGGTATTTCTCCATTCAATGCATGACAAATAAGATGTAGAGAGAGAAATAACAAAATTAACTTTATCAAATTTAAAATCATGGACCACACATACCAGTTTTGTTAAATGTTTATACATTCATGATCATAATGACTTACACTAGTGTCATGGCAATCTAGGAGGCTGCTGAAACATGGCCTGGGTGGCCATAATAGTAACTCCTGTGTAACAAATTTTCTGGGCCATCATTTGATAGATAATCATAGCTGGTGGCCACAACTGCCCTCTGATGTGACCAGGCCTCAGGGAGGTGAGAAACACCTATCACTGGGAAAGATAATCTTTTGAAATACCTCAATAAATATTTTCTTAAGGGCCTCTGAGGCTCACTCTGAAGCAAAGCTGGGTATGTAAGGCACTGCAGCCTCTAGCTGCTCATTCTGCCCCTTGCTGAAGGTTACAGCCATCATTGAAAAAGCTGACAGGGGAGAATCTACACTCATATTTCAGCAGTTCTGTTCACAGGCTGGCTGATGAGGGCTAACTTTACAGCTCAGGTATGGATTGACAACTTGAGGGGCTGAGGTATTAACAACTAGGACAAGCAATACCTTAAACCATTGCAGCTAAAACCAGAAGTGACTTGACTTCATAAAGTTTAAAGCTAGTTTGAAATTCATTGTACACTGTGCCCCTGAAATTTTCTTACAAAACTAAAATGATGTGAAACTAGGCATTCACACAATGTCAGGTTTCCAAATTGAAAGGATTTCAACTTTTTAAATTTATCATCTTAACAGTGTATTACTATAAAATGGTGCTTATAAGAGAAATTGCAGAAAAGAACAAGAAGAATGAGCAGTGTTCTTGAAAACACGACCTCTGAAGAAAAGATAGGATTTGAAGAAAAAAAATTACTGGAAGGGATATAAAAGAGCACACTTTGATATGCAGAACGTGGTAACAAAGAGGAAAGGAATAATCTGTTCTCTATGTCAACCTTGGATAGAACAAGAAGTAATGGTCTTAAATTAGAACAAAGGAAATTTAGATTATGTATTAGGAAAAGATTTCCAACCATAAATCACAGAAAAGGAGAGACTGTGGAATTATCATTACTGGAAGTTTTTGAAAACAGACTGGGCAGACAACTTTCAAGGCTGACTAAAGTGGAGGGAATCCTGTTCTGGGAACAAATTATAAACTCTTAAAGTTCTTCTTTAGATTTTTTTTAATGCCTGAATGTCAAATCCATCACATGAAATTAAGCACAAATTAGCCAAAAATTTATGCACAAGTTAGCCGAAAAAAAGGTAAAACCAGTAGCTGAATAATGTGAAGAATGAAGGACATACTGACTAACTGTTTGCTGACTAACAGATTATACTGGGACTGATTTTTTGCTGCTATTCCATGAAATGGAGGACATGCTAATAGCTGTAGCTTATCCATGTGGGGAACAAGTTGAATCATGTAAAAATTAGCAAAGTGCCTTCCCTTCTTCTCTTCTTTTACCTTTAAAGTTATTTTAAACCGTTTTCTGCATTCATTGTATTGTGATGGTTAACAAAAGGAAATGTCATCTCCAGTCCCCTTTGGGGTCAGGCCTTAAGTGTTCAAGGGATTTTTAAATTATATGAAAATAATAGCTGAACTATCCAGCATGTTTTCTTACGTGGATGAGCAGCCTAGCATTTAGCACCTAGGATCTGATCTTTCAGTCTCGATGCTACTTAAATGAAATAACATTGGAAATTTCAGTTTTCAGTCAGCAAGCAAATGCAAGAATGTTAAATAATGTTTTGCATTTTTCAGATACAGATAGTTGTTGCAGAGAGGTAAAACCTTTCAAAACAAGGGCCTTGTTACCCTTGTTAAATCAGGCCTAATTCTTAGGCTGAGTAAAAAAGGACTATGGAAAAGTGACTCAGCTGAATTAGAGGTAGAAAAACAAGTTATATAACCATTACACATCCACATCATGGTTTATGGGGATTGGTTGAACTACATTTGTTGTGCTTAAATGGAATGTAACTGATAATGGCCTAATTGCATAAAAAGGCCTGGTTTTTGCAATAAAGGAGCTCTCTTTTACACCTGCCTGGGGAGTCTGCATCACTCTGCTTTTTAACAGGTAGTCATTAGCCTTCTGAAAATTTACTCTAAAAGAGCTTTGTCTTTGTGAGACTTTGTCAGTTAATAACAATATTTTATTGCACATCGTACCTGCTAGGTGCAGTGAAGTCTAAGGCATGCCTGTGATCATCAATAAAAGCTGCCCTTTGCAAGGTATTCCAAGGCTGTCACTGTGGCAACATTTAATACTGAACATTTCACCATGAGGTTATAACTGAAATACCTTTACGGTAATTTAGCTCAAGTACTGTAAAATGCTAATGATTTATTAGAATAACGAACTCAACAAAAGGTCATACCAGGTAAACTCATAAAAGCAAACATATTGAAGTAGAATTATTGAGTCATAGAAGCATTGAGGTTAGTCCAGCCCCCTTAGTCACGACAGTCAGGTAGACCATGTAGTTTTGTAGCACATAGTGCCCATTTGGGTATTGAATATCACTCAGGATTAAAGTTGTACAACCACACTGAGCAACTATTCCCATACTGTGTGCTCAAATACACCATAAAGAAGTTTTCTCTTATGATGTCTAAGTGAAATTTTCTGTATTTCAGTTTGTGCCTGTTCCCCTTGTCCTTTCACAGATTGATACTGATAGGAGTTTGGATTTATCTTCTTTATTTCCCCCACCAGGAATTCATATTGATAAGATTCCCCCTGTCCTTTCCTTTTTCAGGTCAAACAGTCCAAGCTCTATCAACCTCCCATCATGTGCCAGATCCTCCAATCCTTTCACAGTTTTCATTGCTCTTTGCTGAAGCAGTGTATCCATACTGCTTTTGTTCCATGGGAAGCCCAGGACTAGAAGTTTGTCTCTCCAGTGCTGGGCAGAGAATGATCACATCCTTTGACCTGCTGGCAATGCTTGGTAAAACACCGACCAGGAATTGATCCAAGGATGGATCCCTACTAATTGCCCTTGGACCTGATCTTTACCAGGACTGCCAGGCTCTTTTCTCCAAAAAAGCTTCTAGTCAGCCCTTAGCATGTCCTAGTGCTTGGGTTTGCTATTCAAAAAGTGAATTCCCTGTCTCTTCGTAGGTCTTCGTGAAGTTCTGGCGAGATCTCTCTAAATGGCAATGCATCAATTTGTGGACAGGACTGGACAAACCTTGGTAGCCCCTCCACAAAGTCCCAGATCTGGGTCCCTGTCAAGCAGGAAACCTCCCTGTGAAGCAGATTGGACTGGCATCTGGAAACCTTGGTACCTTGCAGCAAGGAGTCTCCCTCTGCTGTCACTCATTGCTTCCTTGAGAATCTGCTGCAGGGCTCAAGCTCAGTCAGGCTGGTTGCTCCAACAAAAGGGAAAGCTATCAATTCTCAAGCACTGGGAATTAACATTTCACATAGAGTAACTCTTGCTGTATTGTGTCTTTGCAGTATATTTTCAGCATATTTTTAGTTACAATAGGATTTTTTTTCACCTTGCTATTTAAACTGAGTACAGTTTAAAAGATAGCACTGGAAAAGGCATAGTTGACTAACACTATTGCACACCATTTTTTATTTTTACAAAAGGAAGAGAAAAATTTTTAATGGTTTGAGATACTTTTGTGGTAACAGAAAGATAACATTTTGAATAAGATAAATTTATTTTCCTTCTTATTTCACTATTATGATGATATTCTGGGAGCACTGCAGGGTTCTGCTTTGAAAAAAAAGTGGACAGGAGTATATGAGGGCTAAGCAAGGGAAAAGATTATCCAGCCATGTCAAAGATATGGATGGATAGTCAGCCAATTTGGAAGAATAGCAAAGCTCAACCATCACTAAATATTAAATAGAGGGAAATGAAACTAAAAATAAATTGTCAAACACTCAAATAAATAAAACAAATATTCATCCAGTGTTGTCTCATTGAAGTTCTCTGTGAGTCTAATTCCAGCTCTGTTAGACGGTTGATAGAATTTGTATGTCTTCAAAACTCTCCCTTGGCTTGTCAGAGCTAAGCCACACAGAGTTTTCAAGTGTCACTATGATATTCAAAATCACCATGCAGATGCTACAGATCTACCAAAGAGACCTACCAAAAATATGTCTATACTGGGTGGGTGCGTACTTTTGGATACTACCTAACCTCTAGTTCTGCCTAAAACCAGTCACAACTCTTTTGTCCCATGCTGTGTTCTCAAAGGATACTGCTTCTGTAACAGTAATTTGAAAGCTGCCTGGAAGGCAGGCAATAAAAGTTAAAGTCTGCTTAAGTACACAGAGTTGGGTTTGGATTTTTGTTTGTTTGTATGTTTTGATGTTTTGTTTTTTTTTTTTTAATTTTAACTTCTTGTTTTAAAACAGCCAAAACAGTGGCTTGCATTTTTTGTAATCACACTCCAGATATCTCATTAGAGAGGTTTGTTTCAGAGATGAGCTGAAAGCACATGTAACAGCAATTCCAGACCCTGCAGCAGCAGCAGGGCTGCTGCCAGCAGCAGGAATTGCTGCAGACTCTGATTCTGATAACAAAGCCAAACAGGAGAGGAGCTTGGGAATTCAGATGACTGATATGGCTGACTGACTCAGCCTAAGGACATAGTGCCAGAGGAATTTTTAGCTGATGATTTTGAACTGGAAGACAAGTCTCTCCAATCAAAGTTGTCCCTTTCCTCTCGCAGTCCAATTTCTGGATAATTTAAGCAACTTCCCACTCAGAACCTCTGTAAGCTAATGAAAAGTTTTTCTTTTGCCATCTGCATAGAGGAAGATGGAAATGTGATAGAATATTTCCCTGACTGTCAAGTTGTGTACAGAGTCTGAATTGCAATGCTTGTCTGAGTGATGTACAGACATTTCTGGCCTTCAGGGCTGTTGTATTTACCACCTTTTGTATTCTTTTCACCTGCATTCTTAAATACTTGCCATGTAAAGATTTTTCTTCCTCTCCCTTCATCTCCACTATGCATTTCAATGCCATTCTTAGATGCACATGCAGGCACCATAATTTTTGGTTTTCCATTAGTGGCAGTGAAAGTGCAAATGGTTACCAGTACACCAGAACACAGCTGCTTACACTGGAAACATCTGTGGGCAGGTAAGGGCAAGTGTAAAGCTGCCCAAGGGCTAACAGGAGATGGACTATGGACTTCTGGCCTTGAAAAAATTTTCTACATAGCACATCAAGCCTTTGAACTTGCTAAACAAGTGTAAACAATAAATAGAAAAACAAAGGAAAAATATATTGATTAAATGGATCAATATGACTTTGGTGTGAAATACAGTGAAGAGTCTGTATAACTTATTGAATTACTATGATATTTTCTCATTGTTCCTAATAGTATCTTAGCATTATCTTTATATTTTAAGATGCCTGTTATTCAGACCCAGTAATGTTCTCTAAACATAAGGAAAAATATTTTATGAATTATTTTTTGTCTGAAAAGCAACTATTATACATAAGCAATCATCTAAAAAAGATCACAAGGAATGTAGAGAATGGATTTAGTGTGTCTGTATGGCAGCACAATGACATGATAGACTGTAATGGTTCTGTGGTAAATAATACAGATTAAAACTGGATTTTAAAAACAACGTGCCTCTCTCAGTTCACTAAGTATTTAAAATTATCTCATCTCTCATTTAGTTTTGTCAACAGTATTTTTCTTCTTTTGAACTCAGCACTCAAAGGCAAGGGAATCCAGAATTATTTCACAGTAAAATAGCATTAGAAGCTTTCATTAAAATTACATAAATCTATTTATACTGCTCTCATGTAATGTATACTGTTCTAATGTAATGTAATTTTAATTACAAAAATTCACCAAGAAGTCTAGCCTAATATTTGCTTTTATATTTTTCTTTCTAATAGATAGCAGTCTTAAAGCACTAGGTGTTGCATTTCATTCACAAGAATGAAGCTATTCACACTGCTTTTGCAGCTGAGACCAGTGGCAAAGAAGGATGATTGACTGTGTCTAAATTTTGGGGTGCTCTACCTTTGTATGACCAAACATCTGCTTTATTATTGACTTTGCTTCTCAAATACTATTTAAAAATGTTTTCCTTGCCAATAAGAAAAAATATTATTTCAAGAAACAGGCTTGTTTGTCTCTGTTTAGCACCATGCTGGGATTCCAGTGAGACCAGCTCTATCTGTTGGATTGACTTTAGCTGCTTATGGATACCAAGATGAAAAAAAATTAAAGCTACAGTAGACATAGAAAATTTTGAAAATGTTTTATAAATAATTGTGGCCATTGACCCATTTCACTCTCAGATGTGAGGGGCTATTTCTACACCTACATATTTACAGCTGATGGGGCTCGTCCTGCCTATGTTTCTGCTCAGCTGTACGTGCTGGTATGTCCCATAACATTGCAATGTGACATCTCAGGAAAGAGGGGTTTTATTCTGTCAGGTCTCCTTTCCAAATGAAGGATAATGTTCATGTGTTAGGCAGAATAAGTGGAATAAGCCTGACTGAAGTGTAAATGCAGCTGCACCTGAAGAGATGTGGCCTGGCCATCCCAAAACTCCCAGAAGGGAGAGAGCACCACTCGAGCTACTGAAGCCCTAAGGGCAGGAGGGACTGGGGCATTGTCTGGTTGTTTGGGCTAAGTCAAAGATGCCAAGCACTGCCAGCTTCAGGAGCCCCAGTCCCTGAGACAGCCAGGTAACCCCAGGTCTGGCATAAAGCAGACCACTGTAAGTGGCAGATGTCTGGCAGAGATAGACATGAAAAGCTTTGGCACAGGAATAGCTTGTCCTCCAACACACAATGATTTCTAGCACACAGTATGGTGCCATGTATATATGTGTGTGTGGGTGTGTGTGCACATATGCATTCATTTTTATTTATCTATACAAATACAAATAATACATGAACATAAAGGCATGCTCATGCATCTGAGATCTATGGATGCACAGAACAAGCCAGGCATTGAACATTTTGAAATGGTCTCCCTGTGGAAGAGATCAGGACAAATTTTTGTCTGCTAAAACATAACGTGCATGCTGCCCTCTGTTTATACAGAGAATTTGTCTTTTTAAAGGTAGAATGTAAAAATCTTGGTGTAAATATATCAGGGATGAAATTTTCTTTTCCATTTTTTATAACTTTTACTGTTTTGTGGTTTTTCTGTTTCTTCTG
Organism: Molothrus ater; assembly: GCF_012460135.2. Lineage (NCBI taxonomy): Eukaryota > Metazoa > Chordata > Aves > Passeriformes > Icteridae > Molothrus > Molothrus ater. Next base: position 18,397,018 of record NC_050482.2, on the reverse strand, counting down.
AGTTTGAAAAACAGAAAATACACAACAAATAATTCTATTTCCTGATTATGCAATGGTTATTCTTCCTCCTCTACTCTCTACATTAATTTACTTTTTTTAAAATTTTCCCAGTTCCCCTTCCCTTCCCTTCCCTGGCTTTTACAAAATGAATCATCAAAATATGCATATGAAAAGCATCTTTGTAATTTTTTATTACCATGGCACTGCATGGAAAAATACATTAGATATTACAGGTAACAGAGATTGATCTTGAATTTGAAAATTTGTGAAGAAAATGGAATCAGAGAAATGTAAATGGAAGAGAAGACATTAATCAACATGCAAAAGTCAGGCAATATTTTTTCCTGAGAACTCTCATCACAGTTTAAAAGCATATACATATGTACAGAAAAAGAACCATTGATAAAAAATGTTTTTTCTTATTTTCTCTCACTGTGACAAGACAATTGCAGTGATAGTTTAGTGAGACTCAATAAGACTGTTATTAGATTAGAAAATGATCAAAATAGAATTATGAAAGTATGTCTATTAGGGAATTAGTTGGCATCCACTTCACCATGGTTAGCTCCATCTGTAATGATTGATGCTGGGGGTTTTTGCTCCTTGCTCTGGGGACCAGTCACTGACCAAAGGCAAGATCCTGGATATCCTACTATCTGACTGACATGCACCAAAATTACAATTTACTGGCTCTGAACACTAATGAAAAGGAAAGATGATGATTATGATGGGCAGAAAAAAGTATGGCTAGACTAGGTATTTAAAATACAAGCTGGTGTGCAGAAATGATATGCACAGCTAGGTAGAGCATTCCAATTTGATCCTGCTACCAGCTAAAGGTAGTGGCTCATTCAAGTGCACCTGAGAAATACATTTAGAAAAAATTGAGAGCAGAGGAATGCATGAAGTTGGTTACATACTGAACAGGTTTAGAAGGTTCCTATAAAATATTAACTCCTGCAGCCAACAGTTCAGCCTCACATGACATGTAATCAGCACACTGTTCTCTCTTGCAGAAATTAATCTAATCACCTTTCTGGATCATGCTTGACAACACATCTTCTTCTGTAGCCTGCTGTTCCGTTCTTTTCTCACTGCAGCTTTTCACACTTTGGCAAAACTGACCTGCTAAAATTGCTTTTTCCAGGAGGAAAAATCTTCTTTTGGTACCTACTGTCAAATATTTAATCAAATAATTTTTACGCCATTTTTCTCTTGGCTAAACATGTTACTGATCTTACAAGATTTCACCTTCTGAGTCAATCTTGAAAAAATACTTAGCATATACTTATGTGCTAAAATGAGTACACTTTCTGCATAAGGGGGGTGTCCACATTGACAAAGAGATTAGAACAGGTAACTGCACACTCTTTTGAGTACTGTTGTAGAGGAGTGTCATTGCATTAATCAGTTCACAAATTTTAGTTAAAGGCTTGTGGACCAATTAAAAATAGATAAATAAAACCTTCTGGACAGATTTTTCAACAATAGGTTTTTAGTCAGAGAATGGCAATTCCCAATGGGTGACCTTAATCACCTGACAGTGATGTACTGTATCATGTTTAGTTGTTTACTTATCTATTTCTGAAACTGATGGATCAGATACACGAGCTTGTTTATCACGTTCAACTCCTTGTCTATTTGATTCAGTAAAAGTTTTATCAGATTTAACATGCTATGTATTTATCAGGTGATATGTGCACTTAATGTGCAATGCAGTAGATAACGATAGTGCTGTAAGGGCAGGAAATCTGTCAGTGTTTCCATTATAAACCCCATTTCCCAGGGTTTATCACTGAGCCACAGCTCACTGTCAGCTTAGATGTGCTTTTTAAAATAAAATCATGTTTATATTGATACAACTATTTTGTAATGCGAGCACTGGTCTGAGGTATGCCTATTGTTTTAAAGGCTTTGCACTTAATACAGAAAAAATTACTTCCAAAGGTGAGCAGAAGTGTTTTGTTCTGCTCTTTTATGACAGAACTCATGTTACTATTAATGGAAGTAATGTCTATTTATCATTTGATAGATCTCAATTTCTTTGCTAATGGGCAAGAGACCTCTCTTAGCTTAAACATAAATTACCAAAATGCTTTTGGGATATTTCATGCTTCTAGAATAAGCTGAGGCTTGAATAGTAACCAAAAAAGTTATGCTGTATTTAAATTAGGTGAATAAGTTTGTTCCACCAAAATCTCTACTAAGGTAATGATAGTCTCCTTCTGCTTGGAAGATGGCTGTTGAAGAATTCTTATGGTGAAGGAGAGGTGCTTGTGTTTTCTTGGGTTTGCCCTGCATTCCCATGTGAGTGTTTGTGGGTGATTTCTTCATTTTCTTCAAGTTACTATTCCCAAATTGAACCCTGCTCTAGAAGAAACATGAATTTCTGCAGATGCTGCTCTCTAGAGTGACCTCTGGCTAACAGGCGTTCAAAGACAGCAGTGCCTCAGGTGTGAGTCCTTGTGAGACTGATCAATAAACCCAGGCCCATGCAGAAGCAGGTGCATCCTTGACTCACTCCAAAATAGGGCTCAGCAAGTTGTATTGTTAAAGGCAAATTTTTATCTGTAAGGCAACTGTGGTTTTTACACATTCATACCCATATATATATATATATGTATATGTATATATATATGTGTGTATATATATATATGGAGATTTAAAGTGATATCTATGCCTTGAAGGGTTTGAAAGAACATATATACATGTGTGTGTGTGAAATATGTTAGAATATTCCCACATCTCTCTAGATGAAATGCCAGGCTAAACTGTCATGATTTAACCCCAGCTGGGAATGAGCCCCACAGAACTGCCCAGTCACTCACATACCTCAGTGGGATGGGGTAGAGGATCTAAGGAGTAAAAGTAAGAAAAGTTATGAGTTGAGATAAAGACAGTTAATAGGTAAAGCTATCAGCATTAAATTACATTAAAGAAGGGGACATCATGGTGCTTTTTGTGCAGGGTAATGCTGGGTAATGAAGCCAGTCTGACTCATCTGCTCCAAAGGGAAACATCCTGACATTGGTATGATACCTGCATAGGGAACAAAAAGTGATACTACTGATAGCTTACCCAAAATTGCTGAGCTGACACAGCTGGCCTGGGGATATATGACTGAGAGTCAATCACTTTACACTGAACAATAAAAGCCCAGTCCCAAATTTTAAAGACAGGGTCTTCTGACATAAGCCTTCTTGAAGTGCATTTATGGAGATTCCTCCCTTGAGTAGGGTCATCCCTCATGGTAACTCCTCTCACACCTGGAAGCTGAGAGAAAAATTAGCATTGTCATGGGTGAGTGGCATTATTCTCTAGTTAAGAATTGTTCTGCTAGCTTAATACAATTGCTTTAATATAATTGCTTTGATATTGCTTCAAAATAATGCACTATATTATAACAGTTGTTACAGCTCCTATATTGTGTAGTAAATACTTCTGATTAAAATCTTTTTGTCTAATCATTATGATAATAAATCATACATATTTATATAAATATATCTGGTTTGCCACTCATAATTCTGCAGGACAAAGTTGTGTAAAGGTTCAATTACACCTGTATAATCCTTTAGATATAAACAGTTGACAAAGTCTCTGGGAAGGAGTTTAGAAAGAAGTGGGTCCTTTCCGTATCTTGTGACTTAATGGGAATGTTGGAAATTATATATCTTTCCTAACTAATTTTTAATTAGTTGCTTTAATTAAATGCAAGCAGCGCTCACTTTTAGCCTGGCCTTTATTAAGTTTCTTCATGGACTTATTTTGTTACTTTGACCATTAAATGATAAAAGCCTTAAGTTTGTTAAAATTAACCTGGACAAGCTCCAATAAAAAAAGCCAAAGGCATGTGAAGATTGTAAATCTGGGATCCTAAATTTATGATCGTTCAAGGCTGTTGGAGTAACCAGAACATACAGAGGAGATTAAGGCCTGGAAAGCTGGAGACTCTTATCTGAGAAAAAGATAAAAAAAGGACTAAAGAAAGTGGATCAAATTAGCATCAAGAGTGAGAGATCAATAACCAATAGAGAATAGAATACTAGCTAATGAAGAGGATTATGTAATTTAGGATTATGTAACTTGAACATTAATTTCTTTGTTTGCTAAAAGTTTATAAATAAGTGAAAAAATTCTGTATCAGCGTTTGTATGGTGCCTAGAACTTTTTCAGCCACAGAGACACCTCTTGGCCAAGAATACAGTAATGCCTTACTTGCTAACATTAGAAAGACTATGTTAGGGAGTCTTGTTTACCCTGACAATTTAGGTTTTTGGTAACAGGAGGGCTTTACCCTCTCTCATAAAGTTTGTCTGAAGATCCCATTCTGCCTGTAATGCTGCTGAGCTCTATATGTTGCCATATGTTCTTGGATCATTTGGGGTCAGGCATCCTGGCTGTGTCCCCTCCCACTCCTTGTGCAGCCCCAGCCCTCTCACTGGTGGGGTGTGTTCAGCAATAACAATCACTCTGTGTTATTAAGACTGTTTCCAGCACAAATCTAAAACATAACTCCATACTTACAATTGTGAAGAAAATTATCTCTACTGCAGTCAAAACCAGCACATTTGCAAGGCAATAGCATTCACAGAATGGAAAGAAGAGTAGGGTTGCAAGCTAACTTTTACTTCTAAACTTCAGAGTGGTTTTTTTTTTAAATAAATTTATAAATTGATAAACACCTTAGTTCAGGGACTAAGTCTAAGATTATGAAAGACAGCTGTCATAGTAGACCAGGCATTTCCATAATTCAGTAGTGTTTATGTTCTGGACTCATTGCATCAGCCAGACCTTTTGTATTTTACTTCATCCCAATTTTTGAGAAGTATAAGTCAAGTTGGTGTCAGCTTTCCAGCTATGATAGGCATCAATGAGGTTTTGAAGCATGGCTGAGGTAACCTGTAACCTTTGCAGTGCAGGCTTATGTAACCATATCACAAATCTGTGCACATCGATGTTGTAAAGAGTCAACTGTTGTAGGTATAGCTGGGGTTTCTACAACATGGATAGTGCCCCAGTGCCATGATAACCTTGAATTTTATGCTTACAAGAATATTGTGAGGAAGTAATATTCGAGGGTTTGTTTGATTTTTCTCATTGTGGAAAGAGATCTGTAAATTAAAACAGGTGACAACAACACTGAAGCAAGAATAAATCCTCATCACACTGGTTCTTTTATAGATTAAGTTAAAAAATGTGCATCTTTTAACCTTCTTATTGATCTATATCATGCCAACATTTGTGAAATGGATTGTACTTTACAGACCTTTTTTCTCCATCAGATATAAAAGGATGTTTTCCTTTAAACTTCTGTGAGACCAGGATTTAAGCCCAAGAGACTTGTCCATGTCCGGAAAAAATATGGTATTTAATGCAAGTGTTTTTCTAACACCTTTATCACAAAACCACCCTTGCAAAGACTTTCTGTTTGGTTCTCCTTCACCCTGTGTCATGTGACAGTTTATGTCTTTGAGAATCTTCCTATTGTAATATTCCAGCCTTACTGGCAAGGTATAATTATTAGACAAAGTTCACTGCAGTGAAAAATCAGACCACTTAAGTGAAAACTTCTGCTGCCTTTTAATCTGTTTTCTCTGAGTGGTGGGCTTTACCACAACTTCAGTGGTCTGTTAAAAACTCTTTTTTGCAGTTAATGTTCATGACATTTCATATAATGTTCCAAATATTTATTGTGAGCAAAATATCTCTTCAGCATTCTCAGCAGGTATTCACAACCAGGATCCATATAGTATTTTTAATATTTTATGTAAATATTTGTGTCAGTATTATAATGTCAGCAGGAGCTCTGAGGCTGGTATGATGGAAATCAAAAACTGCTAACGACACTGCATTCCTGCTCTCTCTTCAGTAGCTCATGACAAATGTAAATGTTAATCTCACTCTACTGATATTAAAAATGCACCCAAAACTAGCTGTAATACAGAAGTCATTTGGAAAAAAAAAAGTTCGGAGTCTTGAGTATTTAAATTAGAAACAGAAGTGCATACTCATGAATAATGTCATTTCAAAAGAAGTCTTATGTCTGCACAGTCATTGGACATCAGGAAAGAAATTAATAAACAAAAAATTATGTTTCTGATGCTAGCTTAATCAGTTATTTGTTAGAATATTGTGAAAATATTTTTCATTAAATGGAAAATGTGATTGGAATGGAAATCAGAGTCCCTGCTCTGGGAAAAAGAAAATAAAAGGGAATGCTAAATCAGTGCAAAAACTTTGCTTCTTTGTGATAGGAAATGCATTCTTTAAAAGAGTTATACAATGGGGATGTTTTTTGCTATCTCCACAAGAATCCATTTAGCAGATGGGAAGCAGAGTACTTTGATGGATTCAATCCTCCTTGCTGAAAATTTTAAACTTACATTTTTCTAAAGCTACCTGCTTTAGAAAGGTATAAATAAACCAGACTAAGATTCAATGGGCCATCATTGTGCTTGTCTCTGAGAGCAAGTAGAGTAGAGCAAAACCAAACAGAATGCAAAGGCCACAGAATAGCTTAAAAGCAACATCGTGCCACTTGTCTGAGTTGCAGCACTCTAGTACTTGGCATAGTTGGCCCATCCATAAGTTAGGCTGCTTACTGAGGAAAACTAAATCTCAGAGCAGGAGTTAGCTGCTGTAGGTATTGTATATACCTACATGATGTTTGGATGAGAAATGATCCTGAGCAATCTCTGGAGTCCAGAGTTGGAAGACTGTGTTAGGCATGGTCAGAGTCTTTGTCTGAACTGGCACTGCAGCTTCTTTCTCCTTGATTGCTTTGAACTCTGTAGTTAGTACTTGTTGTAACTCAGATTGTGTCCATGTTGGAAAACATTAAAACCAGACAGGATTTAAAAGAATGCACACATCTTCCATGCTGACATAATCCATTTAAAAAAATAATTCCTTATTCCATACCAAAGAGCGTGAATGAACTTGTTCCTCAGTCATGAACCATAGCTCCCTCACTCAGCAGCCCTGCCTTTTCCCTTGTCTTCCTTTTGCTACTGATGGACTTGGAGAAGCTCTTCTTGTTGTCCTAGCTATCTCTTGCCATGTTCTATTCCAGGTGGATCTTAATCTTCCTTATTGCATTCCTGAATAATCTGACAATGTTCCCTGAACAGGATACAAGTAAATAATAATAATACAGACAGGAGGATTTTTTATATATGAACCTTTTTCCTTTGATTTACACACAAGTTCAGCTGAGACAGGACCATTGATATCAACCTTGTATGGGTTAAAGAGGAGAGCAAGAAACCAGTTGCTCCTTTACAACTTCTTTCCACGGTTAAGCTAACATTAACTTATTCCTTTTTGGTATGAACACATAATGCAATGTTGAACCTCATAATCAGAATTCTGTGAAAAGGAGATACTAGACATTTTATCTATACATTTCAGAGACACCACTTTCCAATGATAATGGTAATTATGCAGTTCCTAGTGTAAGGCCACAAATTTTTCATTTGACTTTGTATCTACTAGATGTTCCTCTTATTCTTATAACAAGAATTTGAGTATAGTTGATTTTAGGAAAAAAAAGAAAAAAACAAGGGATTCTGACAGACTTTTTCCTTCTCTAAGATATGCATCCTTCATAGTAGGCAGATTAGTCTCAGCAAATCATGTAAAAAAAAATAAAAATAAAATTAAATTCACTAAAGCTGTCTTACAAGTAGGCCTTGATTTCAGAGTTAGAGTTAACGTGCATTATACTTTAGCAATTACTCCTTGCTACTATCCTGTTTACAAGAGGTCGTGATGATCCAAATGTACCTGACAGGTCCAGGACTGGATGAGAGACCAGATGGTGTTTCAGTCAGCTGGAAACCACAGTCCAATTAACCCTTGCTACCCAGACTACAGTGCTGTCCCAGATTGAATTACTCGCATGTATCTAGTCCTGCCACGATTTCTGGTAGAAGATAAAGAAGAGGAAGACAGATATGTTCTCTTACAATGAAGGAAGGAAAAGTATAAAAGAGTTGAGTTTGTTCAGTTTAAAAAACCTGAGGAGTTTAGACAAGAATGAACTGAACAGTATATATTAAGTATGTAATTATACCCCAGTGAAACAATCCCTCTAGCAGAGGCCACATACAGAGTATGTCTAGATCCTGCTGATTTTCTAGCTCCATCATTCTCTTGTTGGATATCTGGAAGCAATTTGTGCGAGTGTCTGTCATTTAACCCATACAGTGGGCACAGGGATACTAATGTGTTCTGGCCATAGCTCAGCACATTCTTGTAGGCTCATAAAGTACAAAATTATTTGGAGTGCTCTTGAGGAAAGCCTGGGCCCAGTCTTGATAAATATCTGTAACTTTATATAGACATTTTGAGGCCTTTGCTGTGTGGCTGATGATGTTTGGACAGGGCTGTTTGAGTGCTCATAGTTGTAGCATTTTTCAGTAAATGCACATTTTTTAGTAAACGCTCATTTTGAAGTGCCCCAAAAATGCCTTTAAAATACATTTGCCTCCTTTCTCTCATGATCTGGGCATGAAGTTATTCAGTAGATTAAGATTTATCTGCAGTGAATTCTTATATCAACAAAAAACTATTCACTTTATCTCTTGGCTCCATAGCTATCTTCCTTGCAAAGGGGGAAGAGGACTTCTGCCTAAAGCAAATGGTTAAATCTTTATATTTAAATTCTGAGACAGATATTTCCGCTTGCAATATTTGTTGGAACTCACTGTCAGCCATTGTGCCCTCTGAGGATCTGCAAGCACAGCCTAGAAAGGTGACTCCCAAACTATTGTATCCACTTATAGCAACATGGAAACTTATGTCTTATTTTCTGTTTCTCGGGCAAGAAGATTTTATCCATACTGACAGAGGTTATTGGATCACAGATCCTACAACATTTTGAGCTTAGCAAAGACCAGAAGGTTTGCCCTCAAAGAAGAAAGATGAATCGTACTGATCTTACAGTTTTGCTGACCTGTGGCTGAGCCCAGAGCCTCCCTGGAGCTGCTGTGGTGCCCTGATGCTGAAGGACCCATTCCCTAGGAGCCATGCTCAGAGGCCAGAGAACACAGACCAGGTGTCTACAAGTTTGTGAGTTGGGTAGATCTCAGCATCCTCTGTTAAATTCTCAGTTTCCTATGACCATTGGCTCCTTGCTGTCATCAAGTATTCCTCTCAAAGGCTTGAATTCCCTTGAATTCATTCTGCAGAGCATGATTTCTCTCCTTTAAAAGAAATCTGACACTTGTTCTGGCTTTGAAGTCCATTACTATGCTCTTTCCTACTGTGCTTGAAACGACCCACACACATTTCCTTTTTGAGTCCTGTGCATGTGGGTAGGTCACATCTCTTGAGTTCTTTAGGGGTGGTTGAGTCTCTCTCCTTCATTTTGGTGTCATATCACATGGCAACTAGAAATTAATTGATGCAGGGCATTGTCTCTAAGAATTGCTAAATACTGTTACAGTGTGCTTTGGGGAAAGAGGAGATTAATTTGTGTGCTACAGTTTCATCTCAATAAATTCTTTTTGTACCATTATCTCTTCTTGTCAAGATGCTGGCCTGCATTGTAGACACAATAATATAGATTTCATTTACTCTGTTTGACATGGTTCATAGTATGAATAATGCTAAACTTCATAAAAGTGAAGATGTAAGAGCTATTTTTTGTAAGGATCAGCATGTAGAAAAAAATCATGAATTATTTTTTAGGAACAACATTTTCTTGAGAGATATCCATTCAAAGTTCATATTTTTTTTGCAGGCTAAAAATAAAAAGGAAAGCCTTAGCTGATATTTTGCAGTTAAGAGTCACAGTTGTTCAGCTCCAGTTAAATGAGAATGTCATAAAGAACTTGAACTCATATAGTGTCTCAAATGGGATCTAATCTATTAGTGATAATGGAGAGTGTATCTGGGAAACTAGATGTTTATCAGCTCTTTTATAAACAGTAAGGAATTAAGCCTAATACCACCTCTGAGGTAGATAAGTATTAACAGCCCCTCTTTCTGGGTGGAAATTGAAAGGCTTGGAGAGGTGAAATGATTTGCCTGAGGCCACACTTGAAACAGCAGTAAAATCCAGCCTTATTAACACAAAGAGCCTTTTAACTGTTACTTGCAAAAGCAGTATAAATGAATTACTTCAGTTCTTGCACTTATGAAAAAGTAGCTAGATTTTATTTTTACCAGGTAACTAACACAGAAAGATAGGTTACTTGTTCTTTTATTAAAATGTAATAATAGAAACAGTAATGTTATTAATAATAATAGAAAAGTAGTGGCTATATACAGTTATAATGAAAATTTTAGATAAAATCTGTCCCATTTTACTCGGAATTCACATAAAATTTCCACCAGAAATGACTCTGCAGTCAAGTACAGAGATTAACATTAATCTGACTTGATCTGGCATAAGATAGTTTGACAATTTTTTTAATCAGCACAAATAATGTAATATTTTAGTATCGGAGTGTAGCTGTAGTTTAATGGAAAATGTTGAAAAGTTCTGATTATTTAATTTTTGGGATGGTGTAATGGAACACAGAAAGAACCAGAATGCCCTGGTCATTGTTGTTTTTTCCTACTGGGTAAGTGATAATTGCTCTGAGGAGAAATTAACTATAGAAGCTCCCTTCCCCCTCCCACTTGACAGCTGTGTCCACTGAGCTGCAATTTGCATTAACTCTGGAAGCATACTCCAATGCTGCTGTCTGGTGTTTATTGCCAATGTAAATACATTCTAGGGAACAGTCTTGGCATTTTTGTCCAGTCTCCCTCTTGGGTACTGGGGACGCTTTTTGTAAAAAACTCTAAGGATTTTAAACATTCTTTTTTCTGGCTAAACTTCTGCTACAATTTTGTGTTATACAACATGATGTTCAAGCTCAGGTTTGTCATAGTCACAAGCAAATATGACCATGCAGCTAGATTTCTTACCTTCTGTCTTTTTTTTCTTATTCTTTTTTTTTTTTTTTTTAATTTTAATTAGCTGATACAGGTGAATTATGAGTACACCTTTTTATTTATCCATATTTCAGGGCATCAGACGTAGGAGGAGCTTCTGGGAGTCACTTTCCTTTGTCTGTGTGAACTCCCAGCAGTGTCAGTTTTACTGTTCACACATTGTAGAGTTAGTTCCACACACACTAAATGCTACACAGGCCAAAGGCACTGGATCTCTTATGCATACAATGCAGGTACAGGTATATTTCTCCAAGGGATTCTGGATGGATATAAGGTAGTGTACAGCCACTGCTCCATATCTGTAATTTGCAGCTGGCATTTCATTATTTAGTATGTAATTCAAGGCTTTGAATTTCCTCTGGTTGTCACCTTGTAAGTGATTGTTCTTCTATGACAGTTGTCATAGAATAGTTTGTAAGACTCATCTGGCTGGGGAACAATAACTTTTCTGTTGCTATAGGCTCCCTTTGTAATCAGTCAGGGGAGATGGGACAGTTAATCAGACAGGAAACTGAATTAATCAACTTTGGATTTTGCAGACTTGCTTTTCAGGTGCCTCATTATTATAAGAAGACTTGGAATAATTCCTTGTAGAGCAGATTGGCTGAGCAGCATTGGCATAAAGTTGGAAACAAAATGGGGTCCACAGAGAAGAATTGAGTTGGAATCTATGTCTTAATTGTTAACAGATTAATTTTAACTTGGCAGGGGACCCTCCTTTTAGGGTTTTAAGTTTGCAAAACTTAAACAAAATTTGAACTAGTAAAAAGGCTGAAAAGTGATGATTTTGTTTCCTGTATATTGCCATATTTCTCAAAAAAGGTAAAGAGTAACTATTCTTCCTTTACCACCTATACATATTTTTAGTCAAATTACTAAGTGCATCCTCTGCAGGAATAATTATCTTGATGAATGTACAGCTCATTTCTGTGGAAGAACTTGAAGGTGCAAATTAAAAATAAGATTATCTCTCCTTGTTGTATGGTGTAGAAAATACCTTCCACTGATGCTTTGTCTCACACATAATCATGAGCTAAATAAGTTTAAATAAAACTTCAGATTTTGACTGTACCAGTGTCAAAGTCAGTTGAAATGTGAAACCAGAGAAGATGGACATTTACTGCTAACTGTCTGGCAAGATAAATAGCGCTCCTAGGGCATGCCAAATTTTTAATGCATATAAGCAATTTTCGACTAATACAAAAGCACAAAAAATCTGCCAAGATAATGTTTTATTACTTGTATTGGGTGTGTATGAACAATTTCTAAATAAAACAAAAAAGCAAATCTCCTAAGCATGGCAGACTTAATTGGGTTTTTTTAAGTAAAATCTACAAAGCCATACATTTCTATGGCTTTAGGAGTTCTTTAAAACCTGTGAGTTTTCTTATGTACCATATTTTAGAATTTTAGAGGTATCATGTTAAAAAAATACTTCCTAAACTTTTTTAAAGCCAAGAAATGCTAAAAAGGGATGCTAGAAAGAGCTATACAAACACTGACATTGGCTTTGTATGTTTGAGTTAGTATGTGGTGGTCTGCTGGTTGCAATTTATTAGGGACCCAAATAGACTTTATAACATTTGGCCTGTGTTGCAAAAATAATTCTCCCAGGTGTCATCAGAGCTGACACTTCTGACAGTAGGAAAATTGTTTTTTCTTCAAAAGCTTCACCACAGGGTATTCAGTTACTTTAGATTTCTTTTGTTAAGTATAAGGAAATTCTGAATGTTTGGGAAATATTGAGTTGTATAGGTGATTAAATATTGAACATTTTACTGTGAGTCATTATGCTTAGATATTCTTAAAGGCACATTGCTTAATGAACATCCCCTTACTATATAACCAGCAGAAAATTATCCCAGACTAATTTGTATTTTGATAGTCAGTCATAGGTAAACTCTCTAAGCCTTTCTACATGAAGATCAATATAATCACATTGCAATTTCATCGAGCCTGTGTCAGTTATGGAGGAAATAATTTACAAATCAATTATGATGATTACATTTTGAAACAGTGAAGTCCTACAAATAATTTTTCTGAATATTACCCAACTAAACTAAATTCAAGTCTTATCTGTTGTGTGTATATATCAATAATGACCCAAAGATTTTGTAACTCAACATCTTTCATATGACACTGAAAACCAGGACGTTTTGATGTCCTAAAATTATGATTCATAATTTACAATATTAAATATCTCCCTTTACTGTGATGTAAAGGGAGATAGATGACCACCTTCACTGCTGATACCTTCTGTTTCAAGCTTGTGAAAATTTAACCAAAAATGGCATAATATGCCAAAAAATACATGTTGTATTTGCATATTTTTAAAATTTTTGTACTAAAATCCACATCATATTAACATAGCAACCTTTGCATCATAGCCTGAATATTCTGAAGACTGTTCTATCTTCAAAAGCGATGGCTCAACTAGTTCTTAGAGAAGAATCATCTGTCACAGAAGTTGCACAGTAACTTCTTGTGTTATGTGAGTTTTCAGCTCCTGCAGCTTTTTGAATACTGTATAATGTGCCCAATGGTCATAGAAAGCAAGGGGAAGAGAAAGAAGGAAAGAAAGAAAGAAAGAAAAAAAGAAAGTTTCACCTTAGCTCCTCTCTCATAAATGTTTATTATACACACATATTTGTGTCTGCATGGGCACAAATGTTAAATGTCCTTCTCCCACAGTCAGTTGTGTGCTTGTGCACTATTGACTGGCTTCATGGCTCTGCTTCTACCTCTGTCAAAGGAAGGGAGTTTGGGGTCAGTGGCAGATGGCAAAGAGTGCCTAGAGCATGGTGGACTCTAAATTTTTGTAGGAAGATGATGATATTGTTCTCTATGCATTTAAGTGCGATCATAAGTCTTGGGGGAAAAAAATCCACCCTCCCCCTTGCTCAGTGCTCCAGCCCAAGATCTTCCACTCTTCTTACTGATGTCTTTCATTTGGCAGGCCTGGTGGATGAAAATGCAGGTGTGCTCTACCTCAGTCCACAGACAACTTGAAATTGCTTTATGTCTTTCAGAATGCCATGTTTCTCTAGAGGTGGATGGAAAATTTAGACAAAATCTTTAAACAGGGATCCTCTGTCTAGCATCTGTGAAATTCACACATTCACACATTCATACTAGAGCAGTGGTGACCCTCATCTCTTCAAACAGATTCTGTCTGGACTTCCCTGTAAAATTCTGAGGAAGCCTTTGTAGCTCTCCCTTTTGTTCTGGCTCTGGAGTTCCTTATGTCTCTGCAAGCAAACTCATCTGAGACTTCTTTTACAGATTTGGCAATGAAAGGTCATATTTGCAACCCAGTAAGCAAATGTGTTTTTGGTTTGTATCTTTTCTGCTGTCATTTTTCACTGCTTGCTGGGATCTTGATGACAGTCTGCGTATCTCTTCCTCCAGCTGCAGCCATTCTGCTGGTGCTTCCATTTGAATGAATCTCAAGAATACTGTGCTTGAGTGATATAGATAACTGTCCTTAGGCCATGTTACTGCTTTTGGAAGCTGTGCCAACTTACGCAGATACTGCTCCCTGAACCATAATTATCATTCTTGTTTCTGCTTTTTCATGTCATGTTACAACTTTCTTTGTCGTTGTGGGGTGGATAAGAACTGTGTGCTGAACCAGAATTAATTATACAAAAATTAATTTTTATTTTTTTGCAACCAGTTGCATCATTTTTTTAAAGAATTGCAAAGAAAGAAAAAAAACCACTCAGAGAATTGAGGGACTAGGCGTTTATGAAGGATCTACCACAGATATTTATGTAAATATTTATGTTCTACTAATGGTCACTAGCTTCTTAAGTATCACTGAATATAAAAAGAATACATTTACCAATGTAACTGCTGCAGAAAACCAAACAAATCACATAACCTTATTTTAAAAAGTGTCTATCTCACTATAGTCTCCTTATGTTGGACTGTAAGGATCCTGAGAAGGATAAGAATGTTACCGTTCTAATGCCAGTGTGAAGAACTGGCATTAGAAGGCCTTATTTATTAGTGGGTTCTTGCAAGACCTGAAGAATTTCTGAAGAATCTTACTGCTGCGCATTCCCCTGAACCTCTACATTTCAGTGGCCCAAGGACTGAACAACCAAAGGGAAAGGATTATCCTTTCTCTGTGTGCTTTATGTAATGTAGGTTAGGATTTGATGCAGTTGGACAATAACATGAAAAACATCTGATAACTTCAGCAGCTAAGTATTTATAATACCAGGGTTATCCATATTTATGAGCTTTTTTTTTGTTTTCACCCAATTACAAGGTGGAAAAAAAAAGTTGTTCCAATCCCTGTTGTTTCTCCTTGAATTACTTACTAAGATTTTATAATCATTTATGAAATAATTTCTACTTTGCTTGTATGACGCCGGCTGGGGGCTATTTACAGACCACGAACGAGACAGGGATGCTGTGGAACGTGCCTTGAGCTGTTTTATTTTTCAGCATCAGTCTCATTACATGATTATGACAATGGGAAGATGCCAGCAGCTCACATTTCAGGCAGCAGACAAGGAACTTAATGTTACAACTTACTTTATAAGCTTCTTGCCCAATCACACAAAGCAAAAGCATATTGACAGTAGTTCCATCCAACCACTATAAGCACACATACCTTCAATTGAAACAATACTTGCTTATTTAGAGTACAATACCTACTTGTAAGCCTTAAAACACAACACACAGAGCTCCATTATTAAGCTTAAAACTTCCTAATATCTTGCTATATAAACTTTTCTGTAGCTTAGAGAATTATTCTAGACAAGCGTTAATACACAGATCATTGTTCTATTTGTCCTTGCTTTTCTACAGTTTAAGTAATTTTTCTGCTGACTTATCTCATGGCTGCTGCTTAGCTCTACTCACAATTCTGCTGTCTCTGAGGCCTGCATCTTGCAGCTTTCCCAAAACCCTCTAATTTTGTGGATTCCCACATTTGTACATCTCCAAGTACAGGTGTATCTGTCTCTGTCAAAATATTTAGTTCTAATTTATTAAACTTTACCCTTTGCCTTCAACACAAATAAATAGAATGGGGCAACATACAACTTCCTCCCTTATGTAGCTTATGTAACCATCATTTTCTTGGCATTAGGCCAGAAGCATCATATCAAGACAGGCTAACAAATCACTAATTTGGGAAATACAAGAAAATCAACTATCACCCTGAATAGGCAGCACAGAATTCACATTTAGTATGTCAACAGTCAAACAATCTTCTGAACTAGTAATCTTATTCTTAGGACTGAAGCCTAGGTCTAGCAAAGGTCTAATTGGTGTCCATGTCCACTATTATTCCTCTGATAAAAGATTAGAAAGATTCTTTAGCTATTTCACTTTAGTCTACAAAGTGACTAATTCTTTAGAGCTGAGACTCACATTGAGTTTAGCTGGAAAGTACAAGTAATAGTAAGCAAATCTACTAGCAAACCTCTAAAGCCTTAAAAATATCCCCAGAAAAATGAGATGCTTCAGTCTTACCAAAAAGTCTTATGAACATATGTCACAGTGCAGAATGACTTTAAAATGTTCCTAAGAGGGAGAATATTCGGGTTTGGATTTGTACCTCATAATTCAGACACATTTCTTATTTTATGATGTATTCAAATCACACAATACATGCTTGGGTTTTGCAACCCTATTGTCTCAGTTTACTTAATGTATTATCTTCTTGGTACAATGACAATAGAGAAGGTATTAATGATTTTAATTAATATTAATATGGTATTGCAGCTTTTACTAAAAATTTATTGCATGAATGGTTGAAGTAGAAAGCCAGTCGTACCAAATAGTGATTAACAGAATAAGTATCTGTTAGCTAAAGTTACATACATAGTATGTTTATTTGCATGTGAAAAAAAATACCAAAAAAGAAACAGCAACATATTAATAGTATGAATTTCAGACAAGTGGACAGAAAAATTCTGCATGTGATTTCAACTCTGCATAATTCTACAACAGCACAGGATCAGTAGTCAGTCAGTGTGTGCTTTGTGAGTATCCCCTCTCTAACAGCAGGAATTGCTCCCATTTATCTGAGAGAAGTATTCTTCTTTATCTTTTTAGTTCACAATGGCAAGCAAGAGGACCAATAACCTGTTAGGTCTAGCTATTAAACATGAAAGGAAAAGAAACCTCTCTTATGCCTCAACCAGTTCAATTCATTTATTCCACTCTCCAGTTTCTGTCTCCTTAACACGAGTCTTTTACAGAAACTATACTGAAGGATGAACAAGAGCACAACTAGAGAGTTGAACGTTTTCACATAAAAGGTGTCTACAATTTCACAAAAAAGCAATATGGAGGCAAAATGAAAAAAAATTGCAATGCTGAAGTCAGGTGGCATTTCAGTTTTCTATGTTTCCCATAACTGATGCTTTCAAGTTTAATGAATGAAGAAGTAGAAAGTTTTTGTGATCTGCTGAGGTTGTATGGAATTTCAAAACTGAAGGTGCTCTCCTTTGTTTTGGGTCTTTGCTTGCCAGGACAGGACAGATGTCTATATTTGCAAGCAGTGCTGCGCAACACCAGCAGATCCACAGAGCAAACTGGTCAGTGCTGAGCAACTGATAAACACATTATACTTATATGTGTGTGTTTGCTTCTGATCTCACTTCAGGCCAATGGCCTTAACTCCTGTTAGTGTTCTAGATGCACTGCTGAAGTTCTTCACACTCCAAGGCTGTCCACAAAAAAAAAAAATAAAAATGTGCTAAGTGGGCTAAAGGGGAGATTTTCTGGAAAAACACACTCCAAGCAGAATAGTAATTCTTAAAAGTCGTTCAGTGAAGTGCCAAAGCCATCCCTTCAGCCAAACCTCCCAATATCTACTTTTACTAATAACTCATGTTACTAGAACCTTGTAAAATTTAGAGCTTGCAAATCCCTTCCCACAACACTGCAGTCATGATCAGTTGTGATATTACTTAACAGAAAAAAATATATTGATACCAGAGATCTCATAGCTCTCTCCTTTGGCTCTACCACTGAAAGTAATTTTCTTTTTAGTACCAGGTTATGAGAATCAGGCTGCAGCATTCACAGTTCCATGCTCAGTTTGTGGCAGGGATTTACCAGGTATGCTTTTCACACTCACATTTCTTAGGATCACTTGCTTGCCCTTGAGCTATTGTTTCTGGAGCTCATAAACGACTGGGCCTTGGCATCTAGCTCACCATTGTATACTAAATATCTGCTTTATCTGGATCTATTTGTCTGTCCTGTGGGTTCTTGCTGAGGACTCCAAGGGTGTGGGAAAACACAGCAACAAACTGTAGCTTCTGAAATAAAAGGTGTTTTCTAGTTCATGTCTTTGAGCATGGCTTGGAGCTAGGGTGCCTGTAGTATAACATCAACCAAGTATCTACACTTCCAGTACTCTGAAAACAGAGTATTAGCAGATCCAGACATAGGATGGTTTGACGCATTCTTTAGTCTTGCCAAAAATGTGTTATAGGAGGAACCTCTGGAACTGGAGACAATCCTACTCTCATTAAATTTAGCATTATTTTTCACATCTACCTGGTTTCAAAGAGAAAAGTAATATCTTATGTGTGATAGCAGTCTGTCCATTAAACTATGTTTAGCAAGAGCAAGATCTGATTTTGCAGCTGGGCCTTGACCTAACTGGATTTTTTAGGTGTTAAATAGCTGTATCTCCTCTGCTCCTAATTTCTTTGCCAACCAGGCCAGGTGTCTGAAACACTAGTCTGGGGATGTGTCTTTAACCAAAATGTCACCTTACAAAAGGAAAAAAAAACAACCAACCAACCAACCAAACAAAAAAACGAACAAAAACCCCGCCATTCTCATTATCTGTGACCAACACATTTTCCAAGTTCTTAATCTTACACAAAAGGATTAAATGTTTTATTAAATTCTTAGTGGTTAGCCTAGTATTATTACTACAGAAAAATCAATCTTCCCTGTAAATGAAAGGCATGGGAGTTGAAAGACGGCGCACTATGTTTGTAAGAGTGAAATCTAAGGAGTGAACACAATGACCTAATAAAGTTTTAAAACTTTTTTCCACTTTCCGTAAGCCACCCCTGATGGTTATTTCAGTCTGTATCAAAATTGTAGTCCAGCCAAGAAGAATAAAAGGGAAAAGAAAAAAAAATATTTTCTTTTGAACAGTACTTTTCATGGGCAATAATATCGGTGCCTCTGTTTTTTTCCAGTAATTGTCCTTCTTGTTTCCTTGTGTCTGGAACAACAATTTCAGCTTGAAAATTTTAAAGTGATTTGACAGAGACACACAAAGCCTTTTTTTCCCTCCAATCATTACTTAGATACAGGTACAGTTGGTGCATTTACTGCTTGTGCTTCTTGCCATTTTTCTTAAATAAGGAGGATGGACTATTTGTAGTTTAATAACTTGAAAGCCTGAAAATGAATACCTGAATATATCATATCATTGTTCTCACAAAAACACTGAAAAGGACCTTTTAGGACAAAAAAATCAATTGAAAGTACATAATCCAGAATGTTAATGGCTCCATTTGATGTCAGTTGAAAGCACTTCAGTGGATTTCTCCTAATAGTCCTATTTCAGTTGTCTTGCTTTTCCATCTCAGCTAAGCTCAGCACAGCTGCAAGACTTTGCTTAGACACAGCCCTGCTCAATGTAGTGATTGGTGCCCACAAGGGAGTGTGGCTGCCAAACATGTTGAGACTTTCTACATCAAAAACCATCAGAAAACTTATTTAATTATGAAACATTTAGATTTTTATAAATTATTAATTTAAAGTGAGATTTCTAAGTTTGTATACATTGGACTTGTGGTCATGAGAGTCCATCAGCAGATTTTGCAGCTGGATGCATGGCACTTCTGAAAAGCAGATCACTGATCAGCAGCAAAAGGAGCCCAGAAGGTGTAGAATTTAAGCATCTCCATTTGGATAGCTTATCTACATTCAAAAACCCCACTAATAGCTGACAGGTAAGTAAATAGATGCAAGTGATATTGATATTTGGACTTTTTTACTAGACTTTTTTACTACTATATTGTTCTCCACCAATATGAGCAAAGCTCATAACTTCTGACAAAGAGAACTTGAAAGTTCTCTTTGTCAGAAGTTATGTTTGCTTTAGGTTTGCTTTACAGGATTTTAAAATTATACCTCATTATCAGGAAATAATAGCCCCTCACAGTCACAAACATAAGGATCATAGCATACAATCAAATGCAAGCAAAAGCCAATATGTTTTCTTCAGCTAATTAGTTATTAATGACTGCAAAACTTATTTGAGCATGGAGATGGTTCTGGTATAATGCAAATTAGATTGTGATTGCTTCTATTTCATTTCCCTCTAATTTTGTCAAAATGTTTGAACCTCCCCCCCTTAATTATTCACTGCTACCTTTGTTCCCTGTTTCTATTTTACTTTAAGAAGATTAATTTTAAAAAGTAAAGCCCAAATGACGTCTTCCTTCATATTCTTCCATAGTGAAAATTATAAAATGTTAGTTCCCTCCCACATAACTCTCCTATGTTTTTAGTTGACAATGGTAAGAACAAAAGATTCTGGTATGACACATTCTTAGTTCTGAACCCTCAATTTCTCGTTCAAAAAGTCAATAGGAACAGATAGCACTTGGATTCTGGGTTGTCTGCAAGCTTTCTAATTAGTTCCAGGATTAATTTAAGATGCCAGCGATAAATGGCAAAGTCCTGCATAGTTTTCTTACTAGAATCTGGCATGACATTTCAAGTTCACTGAGTCATTCTGAGAGTTTAAAACTAGCCTGGAAAGGCAGGCACAATGGTTTTTGGTTCTGTGGCCATCTGTCCTTCAGTGACTCTGTCTGTCATCCATAACTTGAAGTTAAAAACTCCAAAACTCCTTTAAAATGATAACTTTATTTTCAGAGCATATTCATTATGATCCATTTAGTTAGGAATATTACTTTAATTATCTTACAATGTTTCTTATAGGAAAGCACTTGCATACATACAGACATATGCTTGTTTTTATACATATTTCAATATCCATCTACTGTATTGCAGAGAAAAACAACAGCTTTGTTTTTCTTCACAAAGAATAAGTTTTCTCCCTTGAAATAAAAGTTATTTCCTGTGTGAGTAAACAATCTGTATAAAAATGTATGATATTAATTTCGGCAAATGGGATTGCATGAAGGAGTCAGGTGGGCCGATAAAACCAAAATAAAAAGTAAATTGCTGGAAAAGGCTGAAAAGAACCATCCCATTTGCAATTTCTTAGGTAGTTTTCTATCTGCAGTATTAGGAAGGTTGTGTCAACATTCACAGTACAGATTTTTGCTTGTGTTGGACTACTCATTTAGAACACATTGCTCATAGTTGTGAAGTTTTGGTTGTCATAGTTTTCTGTGCTATACATCAAAGTAAAGATAAAATGTAAATAAAAGATGGGGTATATGATGATGCATTATTAAAACTTCAGACCATTAGATGTTGCAGACATCTTTTTGTGAAAATCCCTTAAGATTTTCTCTCTTCTGAGAAGCTGAGGCCTCAGAAACAAAATGTAAACAATGGTTATCTGCTGCTGTGGAATGCATCAGGTGTGTCTGTGATTGGGCCATTTTGAATGTTTACAATTAATGGCCAACTGTGGGAACTCAGCACATCACTCCAGATGTCCAGAGTTACCGAGAGAACCCCTGGGGGGCTTGGAAATCCTGGAACCTTGCCAGGAGCGTCTGGTGGCTTGACTTCGATCCCTCTAGGGATGTGCCACCTGTTTGAGGACATGAGAGTCACTTGGGAGGGAATGGTGCAGGAATGATGTATTTACAGGGTGAAATATAGATTTTAGGGTTTTGGTACAGGGGAGTTATGGAGACAAGATGGAGGGATCAGGGCGTGTCTTGTCCTTCTTCTTTCTTCTTCTTGTCATCCATTTTCTGTGGTGATGTTGGCACTTGGGGATTGGTCCATGGTGAAGGTGCACTTGCTAATATGGGTGAAAGGTATTGGGAAATAAAAGTAAATATGATGTACGTAGTTTTTAGTATAAAAGGACACGACCACCCCATGGGTGGTCAGAGTGCCCTTGGCTGCCTTGCAGGTCAGACCTCTGCTGGGCAGACAGAAAATTCTGTAGATAAGAGATAATAAACAATCTGAAGACCGAAAAACTGAAGAGTCCAGACTCGTCCTTTGAAGCGTGGGCTGCCCCAGAACCATCCTACACGTGTCTGGGCAGAGACAGACAGCCGACCGGACAGCCAACCACAGACCGGACAGCTTGGACTCTCTGTCCAAGACAGCTGCCTTTGTTATCATTCTTTTCAATTCTGTTCTTAGCTAGCCTTCTGAGAGATGAAACCTTTCCTTCTATTTCTTTTTAGTATAGTTATAATGTAATATATATATCATAAAATAATAAATCAAGCCTTCTGAACATGGAGTCAACATTCTCGTCTCTTGCCTCATCCAAGAACCCCTGTGAACACTGTCACAATTAGAAATATAAATATTTTTTCTATTCCTATAAAATATTACAAAATAAATTAGGAAATAATTTGTTCTTTCTTATACTTTCCATGATTTGTCTTCAGTGTCTTCAGTCAATGACTTTCCTAGGCTTTCCACATCAACAGCATGAGTGACATTTTCTTCCCAAAGCCACCTCACTATCAAAGGGCAGTTTGACAGGAAAGTAATTGCTGAATTATTCCAGTTTTGCCCTTTACAAGAAGAGCTATGTAGTGGAATGAACCTTGTTATAGAAGTAGTGCCAGGAATACACTATCAAATCCTTCACTTGGTAATTTGATTTGTGATAACCAGCAGAGGAGAGGGAATTTCCATACTTTTCAGTCTTTCATCTACATGCAAAAAAAAAAAAAATCCTGTTATTGTTGAGTATATCCATGTTTTTATATTTACATTTACCTTCCCTCAAATTTTGACAGTTTCCAACTTGCCAAAGTCTTTACTTCAGCTTGACAATAGGTGTTATTTCCCGAAACTTCTAAAATCAGTTCTTAAATTCATTTAAAAATAACATTTTAATTGTGAAGTTCTCTTTATCCCTCCCCCCTTCATTAAAATAATTGGTACGAGGTTCTAGAAAGTGAAGAAATAATTTCTGATGGCTGACTTACAAACCATATTTTCTGTTAGTGTGTATGTGATAAATGCAGAGGACCAATTCTTTAAAGGAATTTACATTGCTAATTTGCTGAAATATGTTGCAATGATCTAGTCTTGATAATTTTTTCAACTGTAAATAATATAAGTAGGTATTATATCTGAAAGTTCTTTTTGTTCCTGTTCTGAAAATATGCACTATCAATCTTGAAATATCTAAACTTTTTAATGAGAATGTATACAGGGAAGTACTTAGTCATCCATGCCCTTATTCGAGGTTGTAATTTTCTATGCAAACATGTTATTTTAAAAATGTTATGAGCCACTGGGTTCCCTTAAAGAATTGTTAAAGATCAGTAAGGCTCCTGTGAAGCATATATTTTATTACTTTTGAAGACAATTTCTTTTGGTATAGTAATGTTTTGCTTTCAGTACGTGCATACATGAAGTATATAAAAGTTGAAACCAGCCATTTTTTCTACTGCCATTTCCTCCCTTTTATGGGAAACAACATAAAATGAAATTAAACGTATCATTAAGCAATAACATTAAAATGCCATCTACCACTAGGAGCATATGGATCGTAACTTGTTTCATCATAACCCTCTGCACTTAAACTTTGTCATTGGCTTCATAACTTTGAGAGTTTTGTTTAAGTTTTATCATTGCTAATCTGCCATAAATTTCAAATGTCCAGTCTGGAATTTCTAATCACCCTCAGCTGCCCTTATCAGCCTGATTTTCTGAAGCTTCTTATCTATCAAATGGAGCTTTAATTTTTGGAAGATAAATCGATAAATTCTTTTCAGTTGTCTTTTTTTTTTTTTAATTGAGTTTATTCATCAAGACCCATCCTTTCTTTTACAAAAATTTTCTAATTTTGTGAGAGTTTGCTGGAAAAATTTACAGAAGCCCAATTATGAAGGAACAAGATAGCAGTTACAGCTGACTGCATCCCATCCCTATGACTGAGAGCTCCTGCAAAGTGTTTCTGTGTTTTTAAGAGATTGAAAGAGAAGAAAAAACACAGGAGTTCTTGAACAAAATAAGATATGTCACAACCACAATTTGTCTTTCCTAAGACTCCATTTAAATATAAGATTCAAGATCAACCTGGAGAGTCCTGTAGAAAAGTAAGCACCTTCTGAGGGTGAATTATCATTTTCTAAAATAGGGAAAAGATGAAATCAGCTGAAAAATATATGAAGATACTTTTCTCTGTTGAGGAAGGAAAATTCTTATTAACATGGCATACTTTGGACGACCTCCTTCAGGTCTTAACACTCTGTAACCAATATTTTAATCAACCTTTAAGCTTAGGTGGTCAACAAGGAAATTCAAATACTTTTGAGGAACTGATGAAGATATGGAGTTTTTTAGAAGCTGGTAAAATACTATGAATTTTCTTCCTCAACAAAATTGTTCCAAAAATTATTTTATTAAAAAGACAGAATTGAGGATAATTTATAAATCAAGTGTTTAATTGTAAAATAGATCTGAACTTTGTAGCAGGTTACTGAAGTTGCACAATATTTTATAATCAAATTATCAAAACTACCACTATTTTTATGCATTCATAGAAGTCCCCCAAACACATTTGCTTTTGCATGAATAAAATTTCTGCAAACATTTTTCTGCATATTAAACATATAAAATAGAAAGCAACATTTATACAGAAAACCAAACAACTACAGCATGAAGTCCATATTCTAACTTTTTACATATTACTTTCTTTTCTTTTTTCTTCCTATCTTAAATGAATTCTGCTGGTAAGATCCAAATGTCAGTGAAATTTTGCATCAGTACCCACTTTATTTTCTGAACAGCTACCTCATGTCTTATTTTAGTCTTTGACTTTCATTTTAATTAATTAAACATGAATTCCTGTTTCATATACCTGGCGTAAAACACTTACAAATTTTTCTACTTGTTGATACATAATGGATGGCTGAGATTTGATGCATATATTGAGATAATATGTTAAAAACACTTGTAAACTCCTCTGGAGCTCATGGTTATGTGAGTCATAAAAATCAGATATTCATATACTTCCAGTCCTTGTGTGATTCAAATAGATTTATTTATGTGTTCAAGGACAGTATATTGGGCAGTACATTATAGACTTTTTGTTGAACTTGAGGAGACCAAAAGACTAAGAAATCAATAAAGACTGATTAGAGGAGTGACAGCAATCTAGGCAAAGATAATCCTCTAAAATCCTTTTGGGCTTTTGAGATATATGGAACCAGCCCTGCAAGCAAAATTGTGATCTTCACCATTTTGTTGTCTCTCCTTTTGTAGAGTGGCCCTGCATTAGTTCATCATTTAGGACTTTTAGTCATTTTTCAAATCCCTGGATTGAGTTTTGAATTTATCAATAATAATGACAGGTTTAGGAATTGTTAGGTACTATATATTATATATGCACACATATATTTCTGCTAAGCTATGTCATTAAACTGAGCACTTTTTTTAACTTCCATTTTAAATATGAATGGGGGTGTGTTTCTGAGAACAATGAAGAAGCAGGGGAATCCAAAACTGAAAATAATTTTTGGAATTTATAATGAGTGTCAGCTGTAATTTTGTTTGATTTAGTTTTACCTTTTAAAGTTTTTTTAAACTCCTGTTTTATGGTTTAAAATAAGAAAAGGAGGTGAGAACATCTCACTTTTAATCAGAAATCTTGAAATCAAAAGAATTAATTACAAAATGTGAAATATTATGTTCTTCCATTCAGGTTTCTATCTTGGTGGCAGTGCCTACTCTCAGCTGCTCAAGACAGAGCTAATACTTTTTTCTTTCCAGACATACAAGTTTTTATAGTCGCAGCAAGGAAGACAAAAGACACAAACAATTTATTTTGCCTGCCTCCATGCTATCGTCCTGCAACTTAACTGAAGCTGTATATGTAACATCTAAAGTCTGCTTTTCTGTAGCTTAAAAAAGGCTTTTTGAACAATGCAGAGCATGTTTCTTAATTATGCTCCCAGGGAGAGAAAAAATTCAAAAGAGGACTGAGGTTTTGACGAAGGAATATTTTTATTTCTGACCTCTATCATGAAAAGAATCTTTTTTTAAAAATGAAAGAAAAAGAAAAAAAAATTACATTATTTACCAGAGCTGCAGGGCATCAGTAACTTATACACTGACAGATTATTCAACATTTGATCATCTGTTTCTTTTGCTTTGGCAGAACTTTTCATCTGCCTATGCTGTATTAATGGCAGTGAGTTTGAAATCCTGTATTGACAATGGCTGTTGGAGCAAAGGGAAATCTCCTTGTTTTGTCTTTCTTGTCTTTAGGTGTACTTTCAGTATTTTTGATGTAAAGCAAGGCATTTTATGGGGGTAATTGTATCTCACTATAAATATGTACACTTTTTCCTTCCTGGGAGCTGGAAATACTTTTGACTGTAAGCATTTACTATCAGTAGTACAAACAAGGTAGCTAGTGTGTTACAGTGAGAGCTACTTTGCCTCTTCTGTTATTATTATTTAATATTTCGATTTTGTAATACAATAAAAGTGGCTTTTTCCTGCTTGAGGAGAGGATCATTTAACTGGATTCACTAAAGGTATACATTAAGGACAGACAAATATTCTGCTCCTGGGCCTTGGACATGAACTTCTGCAGTGTGTTCTAAGAAAAGTCTGTTATTTGCTGTCTAGATTTTGGAGCTGCAGTGGACAAAGCTCATGGTGAAGCAGTTTGGCATTTCCTAGGAGGCTCCCAAAGTGAGCAAACAGTGAGTCAGCCTCATCAAGGATGTATTCAATGGGTGCCCCCTTTAAACAGTCAGGGAAGTCAGGGAAGTTTAAGCTGTTCAGAAAGCAGGCACATATGAAGCTATTCAAACTTCTGACGTGTATTTTTACTGTGGTATATGTTCATTCCACATTCAGATATCAATGTCTTTCAGGAACTCAGGAAACTTTAAAGACTTGTCTTCCATCAGTTGGTTTTCTGGGTACTCCCAGGAAAAATATGGGTGATTCTACTGAATGGCACATTTGAGCTCTCCCTGAGAGACAAAGACATTAAAATATGTCTTTTATATGGCCAAGTATTTTTTCCTTCAATTGCAGGTGTATTTCTAGAGATAGTCAGCTACTATATTTTTAGTTAATATTTTTTCTACTTAAAAAATATTGTCAAAAAAAAACCAACTTTGGTTTTGCATTCCAGATCGGAATTATCTTTTCAGAATGATGCTTTCATAGAATTGTTGAGGCTGGAATGTATGTCTGGAGGTCATCTAGTCCAACTTCCCTGCTCAAGCAGGATCACCTAGAAAAGGTTGACCAAGGTTATGTCCTGACATTTTCTTTTTGAATATTTGGTATGCAAGAAAAGGAAATTACTTGAATCTCTGCTGCTATTTTTTTTAAATTTATGTTAATGCTATTACTATGATATTATTATAACAATATTATCATTATTATAATATCTTTCATCATTATTATAATATCTTTTTCTCGACAAGGAAATTATTTGCATAAAGAGATTTCACCTCTGAAAGATCAAATATCTCACGACAATTGAATTTGTATTCTGAGTTCATGATTATCAAATAAAACAAAGAACTGAAAATTATAGTTTCTCTGCATAGAAAGCAAAGACCTAATTATACATAAGCCATTAATATTAAGGACAAAACTGCTGCATTTCATGTCTCTGGAACACATTTACTCTTTCTTGAATTTATAATGTTTTCTCCATAAAGAAGGCCTTGCTTTTTTGATGAAGCTAGCTTTGCTTTATAAAATATCTGTGTGTGAGGACAGGAGTTGAGCTGGAACTGTACAGTGGTGTTTTGCTTTCATTGAACAGTGAATTAACCAGTATTGCACATGTATCAGTTTAGTAGACTCAGGAATAGTTTCATGGTGATAGTTTCATGAGGTTCCTATCTAATATAAGTAAATATTGCTTGACCTTTCCTACTAATGATGCAGGAATGTACAATGGATAGCACTATAAAACAGCCAGCATTTTAAAACCACACAGGGAGTGCTGTTCATGTTTAAAATGATGAGCGATGGGCTTTTCACCTCTTCCTCTGAGGATCATAAATTGGGAGTGGCTTAGAATAAGTCATTCAAACTTCATTAACATAAAATTAATAGAAATGAATTGATCTTAATGGAACATTTTACAAATAACTGAGTCTTTGTAGATGTTCATTGTGAGCATCAAAAAATTATATCAGCTAAAATTCATGTTTGTCTGGGGAAAGAAGATGCTTCTCCAAACCAAAAATATGGAGTTAATGTTTGATTCAAAATGTTCCTTTTGACTTGGAAGGAAAACAGTGCTGCTGAGTCTTTGAAAAGGAAAGGAAATGAAATGTAGTTTCACCAATTTGTTAATGAATTTGAAAGTCACAAGTGCTTTTGCATATCTCAGGAATTATCGGTCTTATTGGAAATCTTGTTGCATTTATTTTTATGCATTAAGATTTTCATGATCATTGGTTCAATCTTAAACAATGTGAAATGGCTCTAATAGGACCCAAAAAGCATTAAACAGGGAGACAGAAGGTCATTGCTACACTTTCTCTTTCAGTTATTGGTGTATTTATGATACCAAGCAGATTAACAGATTACAACAAAGGATGTAAACCCTTGCATGGCCTGCTGATATAATTTCAATTTTCCTGGATGTTTTGCTTGTACCTCTTAGTCTTTATGCCTCTAGAGGTCATTGTACTTGAAGGGATAAATGAAAACCTATGCAAAGAAAGGGATTGAATTAAGTTATCCTGTATTCTTAGTGGATAACCATAATGCTGTGGACAAAATTGTATATATTACCTCCTTCACATGAATAATTTTTAGAATATTGACATTAAACTATTTAACTAGAATATTTTAAAAAAATGAATCTTTAAAAAAATATATTTAGAACAAGACAAATGTTACTTTATCTAGATGCATTATTTCCCAAACAAATTTATTGGCTTAACTTTATTCTATTTCAGCTGTGATTAAAATCAGGACCTTTGACACAAAATTTTAGCAATTTTAATATAAATTTAATTAATAGTATTTTTTATGAGTCCAGTCAATAATTTTTCAATATTCTCTACTGGACTTTACGTTCGATACAAAATTGTTATAGGTTTGTGTTTGTTGGTTGTTTTCTTTAAAACAGGTTATATGCTGGATCAATGTTTTAAGTTCTCTTCCTTTACTCACTCTATTTACATAGTTAAGATAGATTTCCTTTCTTTTTGTATTTCTCATACTTAATGAGATTAAGTAAATTACTTGGTAACCTTTACTTCCTTTTTCCTGTCATAGGAATATGATATATGAATACATGAATATTTCCCTCTGCATCTTTTACTCTTTCTGTTTCTGGGAGTTTGACATTTTTTAATCTTCATATTCTGTAACCCAGTTGTCTCTCAGCTGTGATCAGTATTTATGATTTTACTTTGTGATTCCCATAACACAGATGTTGTCATTAGTACAACCTTGGAAATGTCATAACACCTTTTGAAAACAACCTTCATAATATTTTTGTTGGGTTTTTTTGAATAATTCTGAATTTAATTTTAGAAGTTATACTGTCAAGGTAATTTAGAAACACTATACAAAATTATAGAAATAAATAAAATAAAAGTTTCTTTGTGATAACTCTGGCAATACAGGCTTTTTCTAAGGCATTACATTGTTGGAATATAAATATACAAGCAAAACACTAGTCACAGAAATTCGTCCACATTTTTTCCACATAATCTTTCACATACTTAAGTTCATATCACAGCAGTGTTTTTACCCTATTTACAGAAGGCAACCACATAAAAGTGAGGAGATTTTCTAGGTATTTAATGTCAGACTTTAAATTCTTCTTTGCCCAGAGTATTTGACCTAATAAGGAGATAATAATAGCTGTGCCTTTACCTTCATATAATGAGTGAATCTACTGGAAGTAAATGACTTCTAAATTGACATTGTGTGCAAATGCCTTCTAAATTGACATTGTGTGCACAGTTCAGCTTTCTGTGCATAATGACTTCTATAAGAACAAGACTGATATGTTTAACCCTTAGGTATTCCATGGAAACCACATCAGAGTGCTGTAATAGAAGTGCTTTAGCACAAAGTCTTGATTCTGATTCAGATTTTCAGTGCATTCTATAGACCCCAGTATCCTGGGTTAATAATAACTGCAGCAAATTATGGGATATTCCAATTATATTGTGGTATAATTTTGATGTATGTAAAAATTTTGATTCTGATATTTATTGATCAGCATGGATATCTGTAGTATCTAAAGTAAATAAATGTTTTTTTGGAAAAAAAGAAGGAAACTGTGCTTCACCAAAAAGCAATTCTGAACATTTTAACACTATCTTTTTAATCTATTTTATCTATTTTAATGCCATCTATTTGGAATATCCGTTTTAGGACTGTATGTGCTTGCTGAACATATCCATATAATACATAGACATCTATCAAAGTCAGAGCATGAACACTGAAACAAGGATGGACAGAGTAAATTTTTGAGAGCTTTTTGATCAGCTAGAGTCCCACTAAAATTGAAGTACTCTGTGTCTCTCAAATCCACTTTAATTCCCTCACTATTTTAGGGGAAAAGTATTCCTGTCATTCTGTTTATTTATCCAGTTAAAACTTTCTCCTCACTATCACTTTCATTCCAACATATCATACAAATTGTGAACTTAAAATGTGTTGACATGTTAACTTCCTCACCATTAAAACTGGTAATAAAAATTTCTCATTGTTCAAATTACACCACAGCTGGTACTGTACTGGAAAGTGTCAAAGAAGGAAAGCAGTTTAATCACAAAGAAACCCAAATTATTTTTTCATACTCTTCAGCTGATATTAAACTTTTGGTGGCTTCTAATAGAATAGAGACAAAAATCCCATCTAGCTTTTATCTACACTGTTGTACTTAGCCAGTAACAAAAAATATGAAAGTGTTAGTGTGTTTGTTTCTGTGAAATGTAGTATCAATTTAAGAATAAAAATTTATGTTAATACTTCACTGTTTCTTTGACCTTCTAAAAGGAAGGACCGTCCGTACATGCCAAAAGAGATTCATTATTTCTTTTTTAATCAAAGCAAAAATAGACTTGAAAAGAGATCAGTTCAGAAAAATGTTTTCTTACCATTAAATAAAGGAAAGTTTTTTGTGGAAAAGTGTGTTTGGCTGAAGAAAACTTTGTGGCTATCACTGTTTCTGCATTGCTCTGGACTCCCAAATAGTTGTGTTTTGAAGGAAGAGCCTACTTAGCCAGTGTGAATTTCCTTTTGGAGAGATCACTCTCACACACTGTCTACAGAGGGAGTTCAGGGAAATTAAAGTCTCCAAGATAAGTAAGCCATTCTGAATATTCCCCGAGGCACTCTTGAAAATGTTATCTCATGACTTTAATGCAATTTATCTATTCTTCTCATAGACACCATAATAATCTTTTGAAATTGTGTTGTGATATGGTAATCCTTTACTGAGGAATTTTTTTTGGTTTGTCTGGCCAGAGCAGATTTTACACCTAAATTTATTTACTACTTCTTTGGCCTCTTTTATTCTTTTTCCTTATTCCAGAGAAATAATTAAAATCTAGAAACTTCTAATACACTGAATATTATTTTAAGCATATTCTTTTTTTCAGTCTCACATAATTAATCTGTGGGTTTTTTGAAAAGTTTAAGTTGAGGCTGTTTCATATTTTCTTGTCAATTTGGCATTATATGACTAGTCCTGTCAAAGTTTGTGCTATATTTAAAGCCAGTTGTCTGCATGTACTGGATAAACACACTAGCATTTATGTATCTCATGATATATGGTGATATATAAATGTTTGGTATCCAAATGAAAAGTTAGAAATATTCCCCTATATACAGTTATGTATGTGTAACTATACATGTAAATTTAGAGAATAATTTTTTTGTCGAGTAATGTGGGTTTGCAAACAACATGATGCTGCTTGCACTAGAGGTCACATATGGCACATGCATAATACAGAAAATGCAGTAAAACTGCAAAATATTTAGACTACTGGAAAAGGCAAATGACAGTGTGGGCCTGAGAATTCATTTCCACTTTTCTTAATGACATGGACTACTTTTCAAAGCCATAAACTGTTCTTGAAAGCCAAAATTGCATTCATGTTTAAATTCCTAATATGGCTGAATTTACATAAAAAATAAATAACTGACATTTATTGAAAATATCTTCTCAGGAATCTCAAATCAGTTCTCATGCCAAACAGTTACTTGTACTAATTAGAAAAAACCCTGTTCATAATATTTTGATTTCAGATGGAACCCTGTTTTTCAAATAGCTTGTTGTCAATAGAACCAACTAAATAATCTAAAATAAACACATCACAAAGCACAAATATTAAAAAAATGTTTATAATAATTTCATATTATAGAACAAAGAGAATCTAGAAATGCATGAAACTTACTAATATTAATTACACTAATACACAAAGGGAACACATCTCCTTTTTCAATCTTTTAGCATTTCTACAATACAAGAGCTATAATGAAATTAATCTAGACTGTAGATAAAGAATAGCTTCATATGTGGTAGATCAGATCATTAGCTGGAGAAAATGTTAATCTTTCAATTGCTTTCTGTGGTTATGTATCTGACCCAAAGCCGACGCACTTGTAGCACATCCAAATGTTTCCTCCTAATAACAAAATCCCAACATCATTAATTTTAAGTAGCTTTATCTCTTGTGATAAATTATTTCAAAACTATTAAATGAGAAAAAAATTTCCAAAGATCCAAGGGATCAGTCTGTCTCATCAGAAGGTCCAGGACTTAATGAGTAGCATTGATCTCCTTCAGTGACAGATCTGACAGAAACACAAATGTAGGTGATCAGCTGGCACCTTCTGAGTGTGGGTTGAGAAAAGACACAACTACGGTCTTGTCTTTGGGGTGGTTGGTCTTGGTTTTGGTTTTGGTTTGTTTTTGTTTTTGTTTGTGCTGCTTTGTTTTGTTTGTTTTCCAGACCATGAGGTTAAACTCTGGTTGAAAATTTGCATTCTTTTAGGGCAGGGTGGCTTCAATGTTCTTCAAGAATGTTAGCAGTTTCTGCCAGTCTAAGAAAGGTATTCCTGCATTTGCTGAGAGAATAGCCAACAAAGTGAATTGAATGGTCCTGAGGACTGATTTACATGTTGCCTACTGTTCGGTGTAATTGATATAATAACGGTATTTGTACAATGGCGTTAAATTTTCAAAAACTACCTTTTCCTGTGTTTCCATTTTTATAAATTCCTGAAGCAAAGAAAAACTAGAAACACTGAGCCAGTTACCTGAGCACCTCTTTCTCTTCTTTTAAGATCAGAAGAAAATTGTGTCAGGTTAAATATGATGAACTGAACTCTGTTAAACAGTCAAGAAAATGAGCACCATCCTGCATTTCTCAGCAGTGTAAGTGACCAAAGGTTGCACTTAACAAAAAAATGTGATTAATTTTTATTCAGATGCTTCATTAACAGTAGCACTGTGTTGCACATATTGAAAAGGCAATTTTCTTCCAAGAGGCTTATTTATAGTGAATAATATATCTTTAATACATAAGCAGGTAGTACAAACAACTTGTTTGTGCATTATAGTATACTATGGGTATTTTATAAATGTCAAAAGATATTGCTTTTTTAAAGCATATGATATGTTAAATTACTTTGAAATATGAGCTATTTTTAGTTGTTTAAAATTTGGTTATAGTGTTTCCATCATGTGCCATACATAGGTGGTGAACTCTAAACTTATTTAGGAAAATTATTACTCTTTTTAGTCATGATTAAGTAGTGCTTGATGAAAAAATATTTAAAATTGCATTTGTTTTGTGTGTCAAGGTTGTGGCACAAGGGAGTTACAAGGGTGGCTTCTCTGAGATGCTGCCAGAAGCTTCCCTTTGTCCAATGCCACCTGGCTCCAAGAAGGACTTGGTGCTGTCAGGTGCAGCCCATCAAGGATGGTGGTAATATCTCTGGGCCAACTTTAAGAAGAAAAGAGAAAATTATTATGCAGAAGTACTTGCAGCCAGACAAGATAGTGAGAATATGAGAGAGCCAGCCCTGCAGACAGCCAGGTCAGTGAAGAATGCCAGCGAGGAGGAGCTCCAGGTTCTGGAGCAGAGTTTCCCCTACAGACAATGGTGAAGACCATGATGAGTCAGGTTGTGCCCCTTTATCCCATGAATACGCACAGTGGAGCAATGTCTTGGTTTAGGAATGCCATTCCCAATTCAGTGTTCTAGCTGAAACCTCAGACCACAATGCAGTTCACTTTCATCATAAGGACTGCCGAGTTTGGAATCACACCCTTAGTAATCAAGTCTTTTTCATTAAATGAGTATGTAACTTCTAAGCCAAAAAAGCCACTTTCATGTTCCTGTCAGCTCCAAGTTTAGTGCATGAAAATCCATTAGCAATGGATATGGTGGCTCCACTGACATGGAAAAACCACTGGAGCCTGACTGGGGTAGATTCCAAATATAGGATTTTCTTCTGTTAAAATCAGTTGACAGGAATAATTTAAAACTACCCCCTTCCCACACTTGCAATCTCTTTCCCAATATGATGACAGCATGATTTTGACAGCCTTTAGACTTTATAGTGCTTGGAAACTAACAGTGTTGAACAACTGACATTGACTTATTGTAAGATGGAAACACAGCAGAAGTCAATGAAGATTATACAGTTTGATTGTTTGGTAAATGAAGATCCTTGAGAACTGAAAATCATATAATCTTTATTGGCAGGTTAGTGTTACTTAAAAATGTGACATGAAGAGTGTAAAAAAGCATGGAAAAACATCTGTATTATCAAGAACAAGACCAGAGCATAAACAATTCCACTGATTTAATTAGTGGCCTTGTAAAATATATATGGCTAATATTCACCTGCACATTAGGTTTCACTTCCTTTCTTTGCATCATATGAGAGCTGACAGGTCAATTTTAGACACAAGTTGTTCTTGAAGATTTTATAAATGCTGTCATAGTTGATTTTCCCCATATTCAAAAGTACCTACCATTGCAATATACTAAAAGAAAAATCACATTAAAAGAAAATAATGTAATGGTCATTTTTGCAACTGAGAATTTCCTGGGAGAGTAAAGAAGATAAAGGGGAAACACTAACTGCTTATTGTTTTGAGAAATTATGGGAAAATTTTATGTCATGAACATTTGCTATATGAAAAGCAGTTTTACATTAATTTACTATGTTTCATTAGGAAAATGAAAGGAATAAAGGAATAAAGGAATATATATATGTAATATATATATGTAATGTGATATGACAAAGAAATGCTCTCAAGTGACTCTTCTAATAGCACCATGAGTAAACATTAGAAAAATTAATATTTAGTTCTTCTGAGAATAAGTTCTCCCCTTCAAACATTTAGCCTCCGAAGAGACAAACTGGCATTCTCATACAGAGTGAGGCTCAGCAGAATTTCTTTGTGTTAACAAAGTGATGATGTTAATGTACTTAGATGAAGGAAGCTTACTTGGTCACACTGCTCAAGAGAGAAAGTGTATACATGTGCATGTCATATGTGACAGACATCTCTGAAAGTCTCTTTGTAGGCATAATTTAGTGTTTTGTCTTTGCTCCTGACCAGTTTTCCTCTGAAAGCAAATTTCAGTTTTACCACTTAAAGTGAATTGATTTACTTTTATGAGTTACTGGTGTCTGAGTTTTTAAAGTTGAATTAATAACATTTATTAAGTAATAATTTATTGAATAATATCATAGTTCACTTCAAGGAGGGAGGTACTTTTTTAAAAACCAAACCCAACCTGAAAAAACCTGCTTTTTGAGGACATAAATGACTATATATATAGTATCTGTTATTATTGGTAGTCATATATACAGTAATGGATGCATCTTAAGGTATACCTTTATAATTGCTGAATGCTTTCAAACATACTGAAGCTAGCATTATTATTTTACTATTAGAGACCACA
This sequence comes from Molothrus ater, assembly GCF_012460135.2. Lineage (NCBI taxonomy): Eukaryota > Metazoa > Chordata > Aves > Passeriformes > Icteridae > Molothrus > Molothrus ater. The sequence continues at coordinate 18,360,998 of NC_050482.2, read as the reverse complement.
CAAGGTACTATTTTTCTAGTTTTTTTTGGTCTCATGCTGTGCTTCTACTGTATTTTACATATCATATAGACTAAACATGACATTAGTTGAAATCCAACTCTCATAGTCCAGTTTATTTAAACTCATAGGTAAGGAAATGTTGATTTTCTATCAGAGATAGTCCTCCTGAGATTGTGCATGTCTTGATTCAATATTTATGTATTTACCTACCTGAAGTATGTTTCAGACTTTATTTGCTTAACTAAAACTATTTGTATTTGTTGATTTAAAAAAAACCCCCAAACAAACAGAAAAGCAGCCAGAAAATTTTTAGTAGGTAATAGATATGATATTTTTTTATCCTTACATCATTTGTTCAGATAGATTTTGGCTGATAATGACTGAATGTTGTTACAGTGTCAGGATAGCTAAGTGAATTTGTGTCATTGCAGCTGTCAAGGATATGTTGATGTTCCAAAAATTCTTGACCATGACCATATAAACAGAATGTTTGTGTAGCTAAACACCTTGTTAGCTTATTAAACTCATAAACTCACTTTTATGTGTCCTTAGCCTTTCAGGATTTTTTTCACTTTGTGAGAATATGAGATGCAGCTTTAAAGGGGGTCAACCATTAAGTTTTACTTATCAAAACCATTAATTTTTACTGTTGTCACTGTTTGCCTCTGCATCTGTAGGAGCACAAGCAGTGCAAAGGTGCTACTGGGCTGTCTCTCTTTGAAGGGCATTGATGAGTCCTAGTGGAAAAACTTGTTCAGTACCATCCAGTTTCCATATTTGCCTATGATTATATAAATAAAAAGTGTTTTGACTCCTGAACTCCTGGCATGATTTCTGAAAAGAATAGCACGTCTGATAGAAAGGAAGATTAAATGTTAGGAGGGCTGTATCTTAGGAAAACAGCAGATTGTCCTACAGAAATACAGACTGGCCAAGAAAAATGATGTATAAATATACTTGTAGTTAGGTCTGACTATACCCTGTCAGTGTCTGGAATGATCCTATGTAGTCCACATTGATTATTTTAGAGTAGACATCTGCAGCAGTGTTTTGTAATATGTCTGTGCAAAAAATTAAATTACTGCTTTGTGCAATGATGCAATATGTTAAAACTTGGTCTCGTTCTACTTCCTACTTTTTCTTCCCAAATCTCAAACCCCATTAGAAGAGCTAAGCTCGAGTGACTCACATGGTAGAACTGTCATAAAGCCTTTTAATTGTAATCCCAGAAAAATTTATGGCTCAAAACTGATTGAAAGCCACCACTGTCAAAATAGGTCTGACTGGAAGCATCCAATAAGAATTCTTCCTCCAACTTTTCTAGGTGTACTGCTGGATATTGAATTTTCTTTGTGATAAATTTTGGTTACAAAGAATCAACCTTCTTCAACATAAAAAAGACAAGTAAAGATATTCCATCAATAAATTTCTAAAAAGTGTGGGATACGCTCATCCTGCTTTTCACTGTAATTCCACTGCTGAGAAATGAGGTTTGATTAACAAATGCTTTATTTAGAACTTAAATGGGTGCTTCTGTACATACCATCAGAGGGGGTACCTTTCATAGTTCTTAAATCTTTATTAACAGCAAACCAAGGTATCCATGGGATCATAGTAGGCAGAGGTGTGGCTTGCCACATGGCTTGAGATGAGTTCCAAAAATGCTGATTCAGATATTTATCCTTTGAGTAAATTTTTCTAAAACATAATATAATGTAGAGTTTTACATGGAAATTTCAAATAATAATTTTTATCAGGCAGTAAACTGGCAACTGGTACAAAGAAGAGAGGTCAGATACACTGCATGTGTCTTGCTGTGAAATCTATATGCCTTTCAAAGATAGTATTACACACAAACCAGTGTTATAATCTAGCAAAAAATATAGCAAAGACACCTGGGAGGAAAGGGTGTGATTTCTTTGCCAGTAGTAAAGAAAAGAAGGAAGTTTTAAGAAGACAGCATTGGTGTAAGTCTCATAAGACCTTGGCATTTCACATCAAGTCCACAATGACCAGACATATAGTCACAGCTGAAAACTGCTCTGGACCCTGTCAGATCTTTCAACATCATCTTCATAATTTTGATTTGTAAGCCAAATTTTATTATTTCTCTTTTTCTCTACTCCTTGAAAAAAATAGACAATGAGAAACAGTGGTTATTTTAATTGAAAACCCCCAAAATTTTAAAAAGCAATATCCAGCTTTCTTGTTATGACATGGGATGAGTTTATAACCTTGTGACTATGATAAAAATTATAGAATAGAATATAGCAAGACATGGAACTGATCACTACATTCAGAAGAGTAGAGGTTTGAGACATTCTTCAGAAAAGCCAACTTGAGTTTCTCTGTGTGAGTGCTCCCTGCTTAGGCAGCCATGGAATTTCATGCCAAAGGATAGGAGAGTTTCTGCTCCTCAGGAATACCTTCCAGAACAAGTAGTCTCCCATTGCTCCCAGAAACCACATCCTCAGGACACTGACACCCCTTACCTAGGCAGTTGTGTCATTAATTCTGTTACTTTGGAGGTGGTCTAACAGGTAATATTTGTCCTTGCAGATTTAACAGCTGAGTAAAGAATTATATATATATGGGCTAATGATGTGTTGAGACTGCTGCTTACTGACAGCACACATTATGTCCTTCAGTAAGGTGCAGTTCACAGGTCTTTGCATCTATACCCACGTCTCAATTATCAGTGATCTGTAATCTGATCAATGGCCTGTTACTCCCATATTTTAGCAATCAGCACTGTGATTTTTAATTAAAGTTAGCCATTTGTGTGAAATGATTACTCTGTTCATTATCTTGACAATTTCATTACTGTATCAGGTAAAATGAAACATTTATAGCAAGAGGAAAATATATGAGCTCCCGTAAGGTTCAAGGAGGTTCATCACCGCAGTTGGCTGAGGCTGTTATCATTAACATCAATGGAACAGGTCACAGTTCCTGGTATGCCACATGCCAGTTATCTCCTTTTAAATGAATTATACATGCATTCATTAAAATTCCCTAAGTACTATGGGAACATGAACATTACAAGCATTTGTAGCCTGCTTGCACTTTCAATATCGTGATATGCATGTGCAATGGAGCTTAGAAGGAATTGACTATGAAAGGCTTTGCATGCATGATAATGCATCTAGTTGCTCCGTTCAGTGTTTCACATTCCATATGCAAAAGTTGTTTGTGTGACTTTGACTTCATACCAGCTGAGAATTCAAGAATTCAACTTTGCTCTTTATTCTTTCAAAGCGTACTTCTATGTATTTCTTATAATTCCCGGGGGGTAAATAAGTGCATGCCCTGAGGAGCAGCCAAAACTTTTTCTCCTGTTTCGATCTGGGAGCTGGTGGGAGGATAAACAAGAGGGGAGTACAGCAGAGGAGCAGGAGACACATCAAGATGACCGTCTCAATGAAAAGTTATCTATATGTAATTGTGTGTAACCCACCAAATGAAATGATCATCAGGGTCCTCTGGACAGGAAAGATTATTATTGTTCTGATACTGAAAGATCAACAACAGCTGAGCTTTTAAATATGGTTACAGAGACATTGAACAGAAGGGAATATTGGCACATGGCCCCTCTGTCACCTTTGAATGCTTCAAGGCTGTTTCTGTTATGCACGTTGGTCTGATGTCCAAGTTTTACACATCTAGACTATTGACAGAGGCCGTGCTGTGTAGTTCAGCTGTCATTCTTCTTAAGGATGAAAGGGAAGAAAAAGGGCTGGAACTGGGGAAAGAAGGGAAGCATAGAGACAGAGTGGACTGGGTTAACAATTATTAGGAAAATTCTATTCTTTCCACTGAAGATTTCAGCTTTAATTTTCTAGAGGACATACTAATAATTTCATTAGCATTGGATGTTGTTTTTCTTTGCGATTATAATAAGGCAGCAGAGCATATATTTATTTTTTTCTGCCACTAGAAGCAGCTTCAAAATGATTCAGTGAGCAAATTTCTTGGGAATGATGCTTAGTGCTTTTAGGGCATTAGGAAGAGGAACACCTGTATTCCAGCACATCTTTTCCAGCTAATTTACATTTCAAAGAGGTCCATCATGTCTACACTGAGTTAATTTCATCTCCAACTGTTGTGTTACCAGGATTGGTTATAATGTTATGTTGGGAGTGCAAGCACCTCAACATTCTGACTTTCTGGGTGAGTGTTCTGTTACCTGCTGGTTGCACAGGAGGTAGAGCAATTTATTATGTAATAAAATGTTGTACTATCAGTGATAATTAGACATGATCAGACTGAAGGTATCAATTCTGAGCTTGTTCCAGCTCTGTGTTTCTGTATCCAGACTGTGAATCAAAATGTAGAATACTGGTATCTGCATGTTCACATGGAGTTATTTGTCTGAAAAAAAAAATTAGCCCTAGGGTATTCTTCAGAGTGCATATAGAGTTCTCCCGACTCCTCATACATTTTGTTGACATTCCAATAGACTTCCTGAATTATGGTATTCTAGTATTTATCTAACCAAAGTGACAAATTCCAAATAAAGCAAAAATTTGGATGTGTGAGATGTAGCCTATTCCAAGAAACCATATACTTTAACAACTCTTCTGTGCAGTTTTGGCAAAAAAGCTGCAAAGTGAAAGTGTCAACTGCATGAACTACAGTACACCTAATTATTTCCGCTACTTTCCATTTTTGTAGCAGTGACACTAGGAATGCCCATTCTGGTGAAGGAAATCTTGTAAATTATTAATAGCTCCATGGATAGGTTTCTACAAAGGGCACGTCACCAAGATTGTCAGGAAGAAAATAAACAATTCATGAGGGGGATTTTCTTTTTCTTGCCAGTGGGAAATTAGATTGTGAAACTCTTCTATTTCTGTGTAATAGGGCCTCAATTTGTAACAATCAGAAGGAAAATATTATAATGGCTTAACAACATTACAGAAATTTAAATGGAAAGAAACCGACAAAACACTCAATCCCCCCCCAAAAAGGGATTAAAAAATGAAGTGAAAACAGATGTGAACTTACTATTAGAAACTTCTAAATATGATCCACATTTTAGGAGCAGGACAAGCAAACAAATATAAAGCTGGTTAGTAGGACATTATATATCGGTTATTTAGCATTCTTATTTTCCTATAACTAAACCACTGGGAGCACAGTAAATGCACAAACATATATTGAAACCCAATAAATCCTCCCTTTTCCTTCTTGAGTGCTAAGTAGTTTTCAGAGAAAAAAGCCTGTAATGATAAATAATACTACCTTTGTGGGGGAAGAGGTGATGGGAAGAAAAAAGTATTACAACAAAATATTACAACAAAAAGAAGAAAGCAAACTCATTGAGCTTAAACTTTACAGTCCTTTTGTCATTAATTGATTGTCCTTACCTTCTAAGGACAAGCACCAGGTACTGGAAAAAGCTGCTATCAATCAATTGTACCTGTAGGAAGAAGAAATACATAAATTTCTCAAGCCTTTCTGAGCACTGAAATCTTCTTCCCAAAAGAAATTGTTGAAGAGGTAAATACAGATGGGGAAAATCAGCATCAGAATTTACCTAATCACAATGCAGCTCAGGACTTTCATGTACTTCCGTTTATGGTTGTGCTTTGTGGCTGTATTTTTGCATCTTTACATAGAAACTGGCTAAGGTGACCTGTTCTTTCCCTCATGATGGTCCTACTGCATAGCCAGAGGCTGGAAGCAGTTAGTACTTTTTGGGATTGTGGATTATATCCTTAATTCTTCCAACATGACAGCAGCCAATAGGTTTTACATTCATTAATGAGGCAGATAGCGAATGAGCATGAAGTCTACACAGTACTTACTCAATGACCTTACTCTTTGTAAATCTTTTGTCATTAAGAAGAAAACACTGTGCTTCTGTAGAATTATGTTGCATTTTTGAGAACATTTAACTTATTTAAGTTAGAATAGGCAATTAATCTATTTTTGATGTCTTAGTGTGGTAAGACATTAACAACAAAAGATCATCAGGATTTACTTTGATGTGTTAAGTGGCTTGAAAAGGTTTTATGTAGCTAAAAGGGGGGAAAAATTAAAATCTACTTCTTGTAACAATTTCTGAATAATCATATGAATTATTACATTATCTTACCTTTATCTTAGGATTTATGTATAGAAGGAAAAGAAAACAAGATAAATAATGTCTGAAATGTAAGTCTTTCTTGATGGAAATATAATGTGGATAAATTTTCCTGAAGGTGAAAACATGGCTGAAGATTCATTTCAATGGTAATTTTCTGTATCCACAATAGTTTAGAACTATTTTTCAAGGCATATATGTTATTTTTCTACATGAACACAATTTTTTTTAGATTCAGATCTCAATACAGGGTAGTGGAACTGTAGAAAATTATTTTAAAGGGTTCATGTAATTTTCTGTCTTTGGAATGAAACAATGGTTGTTTTAATACCTTGTAATTGCAGAATTTAAGTAATATAATCTCTCTCTCACTCTCTGTTGGATTGTATCTTTTCCATTATTGAATATTTAGGATTTTCTTATTTGTCCACTGTAGTGAGTAATAGGTGTGTTAGGAGTGCTAAATATTTTTTATGACTGAATTTCCTAAAACTTTCCTCTGTAAGGGAATGTTAGGGAAACTTGCTCTTTATTTTAGCAGTTTTGGAGACATTAATCTATAAAATATTGTAAAAGAGAAAAAAGTTGGGTTTTAATTTTTTTTTCTCAAGCAATCTAACCAGCACCATTATTTTTCAAGGATTGCTTTGAATTAGAAAACTCTAGGTTTATATCTTAACCTTTGCTGTAATCACCTTGAACATGTAAACACACAATCATTGTCTGTGTTCAAAAGTCATGACTTCTTCTAGTAATGATTGCCATTTGCCTTCTTCATGTTTGTCTTTTAAATATTTGTGACAGAAAGTGAAAATAATACCTTTTTTTTTTTTTTTACATACATAGCAGTGATCTGCTTATTAGTGTGGAGTTTCTATTGCTAATAATAGTTTTGTCTTCTGACATTAGGCTATGTCATCCCTAAACACTTCAGGCATCCCTTAGGTATAGGAGATGAGATAACAGTAGAGCAAAGCTTGAGAAAGTATGAATGATCAATGTTTTTGTTAAGACTATTAATGAAATTACATTACTTTCACTAGCCACCAGACGAGACCAGTCTACATGAAAAAAGAAGGAATCACAAATGGAAAGTTAGATGAATTTTTTGCAAGCTGTTAGATAACAGCTTTAATATACCTGGAAAAGACAAGCACCCCTCTCATGAAAGCCCAGTTTTCTAATTATCTTTGACAAGCAGAATTACTGCAAAAGGTTTTATAATACTTGAAATGGGATTTATTGCATCTTTGTAGATACAATGAAACCAAACCTGTTTGGCAGGATGCCAACACCGATGGTTTGTCCACTAACAGCCCACCTGCAAGTGAGGCACCATGTAGGTGTGGCAGCCAAGGCAAGCCATGGCTTTAAGTGAAACAGCTCCAAACTGTGGGAGACCAAGAGGTCTAGTGAAATATTTCTTTAGAAATAAGAGAGTCTTTTTTTCTTATCATTAAATATGCCATCAATCTTTCATCCAAGAAGAAATTGATGTGTTAATAACACTATTCTCTTAAATATTTAAGCAATGCTTAAGATATTAATGCTATACTGGTACTGTCTATTTATTAGTAAAGAGACAGAAAGATGGCTAATGACCAGAAAGACAAGACACTACAGTGTGGAGAAAGAATTGCTTAAAGGTAAAACTGTAGTGAACTGAGACTGAAGAGGTAAGAGAAGAACATGCCCTAGGGGAAAGGAAGAAAGTAGAGCAAAGACCTGATGCAAATCTGAAACAGTAAAAGCAAAAGTGGCAATCATTTTAAAACAATGAAGTAAAACATTGTTTTAGAAAATTCTACTGTGCAATTATCTCTTAACTTTTACAATATTCAGTTTATTTAAAACATCCCAGATGGTGCAGCAGTATTCTGTAAAAAAACTATCTGATGGGATGGGTAGTGTGTGTGTATGTGTGGTGTTCAATATCAATAAAACCCCTTTGCCTCCTAGACAGTGAAGAATCGCTGTGCTTATTGGGACTCTGGAAACATACCTAGAGTCAGCAAATTCCTATTCAGGACAAAATGAAGTAGAATTCTGTTAAAATTATGTCACATTTTAAGTGTATACTTGGTAAAATCTTATTTAGGATTTGATAAATTAACCTCTTTTTTGATTTATTTTATAACATTTTACCTAAATCATGTTTAGTGCACGAATGAGAGAGATTGTATTTAAAGAGTTTGGTAAGCAGTGCCCTCCTTGCCAAGGTGACATATGCCATAATGTCTAGTAAGTGATCTTTTTCCAGAGCACATATGTTGAGTACATATGGATACCAGTAACCAGCAAGATGCCATTAGAAATACTTCTGAGGATTTTATCCTAAATATTCATAAATATTGATAACTTTGAATCTAAATCTAGCTGCAGCATTTTGTAATCAGCATCATCATCATCATCATCTTAATGCTAATACTAATACTAATAACAACAGCAGTATCAACAACTAATAGTAATAAATAGTAATAGTAATAGTAATAGTAATAGTAATAGTAATAGTAATAGTAATAGTCCCTTTTAAGTTTCCAAACCCCAATTTAATTTTTTTGTCTTTATGTTGTATGGAATTATGAAATGGCACTTTTTCATCATGTTTACTCCTGCCATCCCTAATGCATTACCAGGTGTGAGATTAATGAGTGGAGCACATGAGACCTGCCACAGTTAATCACATTTGTAACCTTTCACATACACAGCAGAATATTTCTTGCTGTGAAACATCCTTTACCTTTTAATCTCTGCTGAGCATAGTGCTAATTCAACACTGTGAGTTTTTTCTTATGTATTTCAAGTTAAGCCATCAAATTATTATTCCTCTTTCACATTTCTCTATCAAAGAACTGCTTGTATTTCAAGGAAATATTGAAGTAGTCAGAGAGTGATAAGCATAATTGTAAACTTTTCTGGAATTAGTGAAACATGTGAATAGATGTGAAAGAGGTGGTACTTTTGCAATCATACCTCGTAATATTCACAGATAAAGTATATAATTTTTAGAATAAGTTTTAGTTCAGAAGTTTACATTTGATTTTCAACTTTGTATGAAGTGTCAAAAGATCTGTACATACAAGAGGCTATTCATGTGTTCATATATGTCACTGAATATAGGCAGAAATATGTAAGGCGTGAAAATTCCAAAATAATGGTTTTTTACTTCTAGAGCCATGTGAAAGGTCTTCATGTGAATAGATGTATCTATTTGTTCATATGTATTTTTAATTTCAAATTTAGGAATGTTGGTCTAAATGTTATTAATAATTCTTAGGGGGTTTAAACAATACTCAGAATCATAAAATCACAGAATGGTATGGGTTAGAAGGGATTTTAAAAGTCATTTAGTTCCAGTTACTTTGCAATGGGCAGGGACACCTTCCACTATACCAGGTTGCTCAAGACCATCCAGCCTGGCCTTGAACACTTCTAGGGAGAATCCACAACTTTGGGCAATCTGTTGAAGTGCCTCAGCACCCTTACAGTAAAGAACTTTTTTTTTTAAATCTAAATCTACCCTCTTCCAGTTAAAAGCCATTCCCTCTTGTCCTATCACTACATGCCTCTATAAAATGTCCCCTTCAGCCTTCTTGTAGCTGTCCAGTACGTGCCAGAAGGCTGATATAGTCTCCCTAGAGCATTCTCTTTTCTAGGTGGACTCTCTTAGTCCATCTTCCTAGGAGGGGTGCTCTCATCCTCTGATCATCTTTACAAGCCTCCTCTGGACTTTTTCAGCATGTCTATGTCCTTTTTATGTTGGGGGCTGCAAATCTGGATGCATCATTCCAGGTGGGGTCTCATGAGAGCAGAGAAGAGGAGGCAGAATCACCTCCCTTGACCTGCTGGTTACGCTTCTTTTGACACAGCTCAGGATGCGTTTGGCTTTCTGGCCTGCAAGTGCACATTGTTGGGTCATGGCAAGCTTCTGACAAACCAGTATCTCCAAGTTGTTTTCCTCAGGGATGCCCTCAATCCATTCTCTGTATCTCATCAGGTGCCATGGACTTCTGTACCTCCAGGTTCTTCAGATGTTCTTGAACCTGATCTTTTTCTCCAGTGGGTGGTAGGTAACAAAGCAGTAATAAGCGAGTTTCTTCTTCCTTATTTGATGTTACAGGAAGAATTCACTCAAAGAATGCAAAACAAGCTATTACTTCTTTAGCCCACTTTGTCTGGCTCTGACATTACCGAGAAAAGGTCTTTTCCTTGACCTTGCAATGCAGGATCCAACACTTTCCTTGTCTTGTTTTTGTTGAAGCTGATTCTAGCTTGTTTTGGCTATGATGATTGGATATTGTCTAGAAGTCTTGTCACTGACACCTAAACTATTTTTTGTTCTTGTTTATCTTTGTGCAGTTGTGTAGTGCAACGTCTCATGCTAGTTAATAGTTGATCATTCTAAGGAGAATGAAAATATGGAGTAGAAACAAGGCCTGGTAGTACAGGCAGCAGCCCTAGGTAGTGAGCATTAACCTTGATATTTAACTGATATAACTGATGAGTTATAACAGCTGAGGGTGTGAAAGGCTATGGAGGGTTCTGACAACACTACAACCTGCTTAGAAGGATGAACACTGCCTGGAACTAGGAGCTTTTGTCTCAGGGGCAACACAACACGAAGACCTAATCTAAACAGGCTCCAACGGGGTGAGAAGACCCATAACAAAAATTAAACTATAGATAGGAGATTTTCCCTAATAAATCAGGCATGCAACTGTGATCAGAGTGGCAACTGCCTAGAATCTAGTATAAAACCTCTCGTTATGCATAGGAGATGTGCTTACAGTAGCAAAAACATTTTTGGCTACCAAAATTAATTCCATGTGATAAATATGTATTTTTTATCTACATAAAGGTTAAAAAAATATATAAAATAGGGAAATCAATTTAAAAAATCACAAAAAGTATTCTAACTATAATGGCAAATACTATGTATCATCAGATACAGATACATTTTAATATTTAAAACTTTTGTTTTGGAAATCTAGATTTTGACATGAACTGTCAAGAAACTTTCAGGCAGCACTAATGCTGCAGTACTCTGTACAGCCTTAATGCTAAACCTATAATTTTATTCAGACTAGTAAATCTAATTTCACAGAAATTTCCTGTATACAAAGACAACAAAGAAAGAAAACCCCAAACCCAACTAAAATAAAGGTACTGCTCATTTTTGCAAAATACATGTTATGTTTAAGAACAGAATGATAATATTAAAAAAAAATGCTGTTACCTGTATTTTTTTCATTCAAATCAAATAAATTACTTTTCAAAAAGGTGAATAATAAAAAAAAGTCTTTCATTAAATGAATTGCACAAACTACATTTTATGAACTTAATTCTATCATATATTCACTGCAATAGAATTTAAAATCACCTTTGTTCCTTTGAATGCTACCACTAACATAATTACTTAAAAAGCATACATACTTATCTTTATAGATGTATGTTTTTAACATTTGTTTCATACTATTGATCCAATGATATAAGTATAAAGAAATTTTGATTAATCTTATTCAAACCCCTATTTCATCTTGAATTTTTTTCCTGTTGTATTCTTGTTTAGTTTAATGTTCCCATACCTTGGATGAGTTAATATCTGGTTTCTCTATCCTTATCTACTACATTTTATAAAAACCCCACAGACTGAACATTCCATAATATCTAAAGCCATTAAGTACTCAACCAATTTTTCATTATTACTATTCCCTATTTGCTTCAATTTTGAAGTCTGAGTAGGACCTGAAACTTGTCTCATCTCATCAAAGATGAGAGGCTTCAGAGCTGTATTATATATAAGTCCTATCAAGATTCACAAACTATGCATTCCTTCATCTGCTTCCCCTGAGGGACCCCATGCATCTGATCATACCTACCAGATGGCATGGTCTTTATAAAACAAAGCAAATGCAACTGTTTTCAGTAAAAACACAGATAAGAAAAAAACGAGTGCTGCATTCTTCCCTTGGCTTAGTAGCCCACAAGTCAGAATTCTTACACAGTATAAAAAAACTGGATTCAGTGCCTTTCACAGCCACTCTTCTATCTTCTGTGTCTTAACATCAAGATATAGACTAATGTCCAATGTCAGAAGGGATTTATATACTGCTGTCAAGAAAAGAGGCAAAATGAAAATAGCTTTTAAGTAACTGTAAAGCTCTCACCTGGAATACAGGGAAATTAATTCTTTTCTTGCTTGAAGAATTATCACTATTAAGCACTGTGGAGCGTATATTAAGTCTGTAGAGCATATACTTCACTAGAAGTCATGCTTCATCGTAGTGACTCCAGGATTTCCATGAGAGTGTTGTGTCACAGACATCTTTTCATTAAAAATCCTTTCTTAGGATTTTTCTTCCTGAGAAGCTGAGAGGCTTCAGGAACAAAATGTAAACAATGGTTATCTGCTGCTGTGGAATGCAACAGGTGCAGCTATGATTGGCCCATCTTGGATGTTTACAAATAATGGCCAATCACAGCCCAGTTAGCTTGGACTCTCTGTCTGAGACACAAACCTTTATTATTCATTCCTTTCTATTCTTAGCTTAGCTAGCCTTCTGGGATGAAACTTTTCCTTCTATTCTTTTTAGTATAGTTTTAGTGTAATGTATATCATAAAATAATAAATCAAGCCTTCTGAATAGGGAGTCAACATTCTTGTCTCTTCCCTCACCTGAAAACCCCTGTGAACACCAGTCACAGCGTTGCTTACTGATTTTTTCTTGTTTATTTCATGTAGTTTGATTCCTTTGATTTGTTTCAATTGCATCAGATGACTGATGGTGTTGCTTGTTAACGGTGTTACCTCCTTCTGAAACAGCTTAGAAGGACCTGCATTGTCACACGAATGTCCTAAGGATCTTTATGTTATTAATTTATTATTGAAATACATAGGAATTTAGGAGTTGAAATATAATTGAGAATCTAAATGCACTTGAATTTGGAAACATCCACAAAGATATATACTGAAATATGTAGTCTGCACCTATAAATTTGTAAGAGAGTCACCCTGTTTAGACTACCATTCAACACTTTGTGCTGGTTTTGGCTGCGGTAGAGTAATTTTCTTTGCAGTCACTAGTGACTAGGGACTGTGTTTTGCATTTAAGTTGAAAATGATGTTGATAATACAGAGTATTGCTGAGCAGGACTCAGACAGAACCAAGGCCTTTTCTGCTTTTCGCACTCCTTCACTGGTGAGGAGCCTGGAGGTGCAAGGGAGACAGGGAGGACACAGCTGAGACAGGTGATCCAAGCTGACCAAATGGATATTCCACACTGTATGACATCATCCTCATTTAATAAACTGGGAGGAAGGAGGACAAAGAGGGAAACAGTGTGAGGGTGTGATGCTGCTGGTGTTCCTGAGTAACTGTGATGGGGCTCTGCTTTTCTGGTGATGGCTGAACACCTGTCTGCTCATGGGAAGCTGTGAATGAACTTTCTTTTGCTTTGTTTAGCTGTGTGGTTTTTGCTTGGCCTAAGAACATCTCTATCCCAACACACTAATTTTCTAGCTTTTATGCTTCCAATTTTCTCCCTCATTCAACCGGTAGGAGAGTGAATGTTTTCATGGTACTTGGTTGCTGGCTGGGATTAAACCACAATCACTTTGAAGAGTGATATTTATAGATCTAGAATGATTTAGTGTAGGGAAGACCTATAAGATAATTGAGTCCATATGTTAACCAAGTCCACCACTCAACTACGTCCCTAAGTGACATATTTGTGTGTCTTCTAAATACCTCCAGGGATGGTGATTCAACCATTTATCTGAGCAGCCTGTACAAGTGCTGCTTCTGTGAAGAAATTTTTCCTGCCATCAATAATAAATTATGAAAAGGGGCTTGGGGAGCACTTTAAGCAGCTCCCTGCATATCCTTGTGTGGATCCCATCCAGCCCCATAGATCTCTGTGTGTGTGTAAGTGGTGTAGAAGATCGCTGACCATTCTTCCTATGGGGGCTTCATTCTCCTCCCCATCCCTGTCTTTGGCTCAGGGGCTGGGTACTTACAGAACAACTGGTATTACTATCAACGTCTGAGGCAAAGAAGGTAGGTATTAAGTATCTCTGTTTCCCTCAGCTCTTGTCACTAAAAATAAGATTCAGTGAGTGGAATATGGAACTACACTAACTAATCAGAAGAAAATCAGGAGAAAAAGAAGAAGCTGAAAGTATCCAAAGTCCATCAGGTACAAAAATATCTCAATCATATTTTTTGCCAAGTTATGAATGTAAATTAGCTGTATCACCATGTCTTGTTCAATAGAAGCAATCTTACATTCCCACTCCCAGTTTATACCTAAGAATGCAACATTTCAATGTGTGACTAGGCCATTAAATTTGCAGTTTCAAGTACATTACTATAGTGCTTTGCACTTTCTCCTGCATCCTGAGTCCTTCCAAACCAGCTCAGTAGCTTCAGCCCTGATTACTTCCCATCAAAGTCAAATTTCCCTAAAGCTCTCTCTCACATTTCTCTAAGATCCACTGTCTCACCCATCTCTGCCTTTTGTCCTCACCTGGAGAGTGGGTTCTGCTGCCACCTCTGGTGCTGTGTGACATGAACCACTGCAGGAGGAGTGCTGTGGGATGAAATAATATTGTTAGCCCTGGAACAGTGAAGAAAGTCAAGCAAGTGTACTGCAGAGTCAGGGTTCCCATTGACTGTATCCTATAGAGAAGGAAATATAATTGTTATCTAATTAGATTGTATGCAAGATGAAGAGGTACCAACAAAGTAACAAGCCTCATCACCGAATATGGATTATCATGGTGACTAGTAAAAATCTGCTTATTTGCTACAAACTAGACAGAGTCATGTTTAGATAACAATCCCTACTACATTTTCTGAATGTATTTTCTTCCTCTAGCAGCGAGAAATAAAGGGACACTAGCACCAGTCAGTCTCAAAAAGGTTTCTCTGTTGTTGTCTAATACACAGAATTAGATTTGGTAGTGTTTCATTTAGTAGTGTAAGCATGGTCTCAGATCACTTACAGACCTGAACATTTTTTGCAAAGAATACATCCCCTGAAAGCCTTGCTGGAAGCTCAGTAGGTGTAAATTAGCACTTCCCATTTCTTCGTAGCCACAAGCCTTTGCAGCTCTTCACATGTCAGCTGGTGGAAATGTAGACTCCTGTGGAGTTAATAGGCAGATCAGCAGGGTTTTGGAGAAGCTAGGGTGCCATATTGGAGTATAGATTTATAAACAGGAAAAGACGTATTTATGTTAAGGCAGATGATGCATGGAAAGTATGAGTCTAGTCTGAGATACTCGGGGAGAGAAGATTCTGCACTTTACCACAGGATAATAGCAGGCATATGGGCAATTACTGCAAGTCCCAAGGTCACACAGAAAATCCTTAGCAAAGATTGTAAATCCAGGTTGAAATCCTGATGCATACCATCACCTCTCTTTGCTTCTTTTTTCTTTTTATTTAAATGTGCATATTTCAGAGAAGTTATGCAGTTCTGCATTAATCAAGCAGCATGTTTCAGCAAGTAGGATTTACAAAGGGTGAGGTTTCAGAGATTATCAGTATTTCCCACACCTTATCTGCAAAGCAAGTCTTAATAGTAGGAAAACACAGCTTGAAGCCAGCTACAGTTGATTTCAGTGGGAATTGCTCGCCCCCTGCTTCTCCATTTCAATGGGAGACAGCATGGGCTAACTGCACAAGATATGAATGCTCTGTCAGCATCTAAATGGGTGACTTGTAAGAATGAAGTCAAAGCATTTCTTTGAACTTCTGCAAGTGTGTATTTCTCTCTCTTTTCCCCCCTTTCTTTTAATTTGCCAATATTTTCCCCTTATTTTTTTTCTAATTAAATTGGCTGCAGTTCAAGAGAAAAACATCCCAGTCCATATGTCACTGTGTTCATTGCAGGCGAGTGTGGTAAAAATAAAGCAACCTCTTCTATGTTTTTTCAGTAGACTGTAATAAAACTGTGTTTATTAGTTATGTGATTAAACCAAAATACCAGTTTCGCTTTGTTTTAAGGAAAGCTAAAACCTAGTGTCTTGAATACACAGTTAGCCTTCTTAAACAAGTAAAATAATTTTTAAAATAAAATTTTCAAGTTTTTTTCCTCTGTCTTTCACAAATGAGGCAACAGGCCTGAATTTCAGAGAGTCAATGAACTGTGAATAGAGTAATCTCTGGTTCACTTTCATTCCCCACTGCATAGCTGATTAGATATATGTTACTTTTCCAATAGATACAAATTGTCTGGGAGGAAATATATCACCAATATTATTATGTTTTTACCATGACTGGGAGGATTGTGTGACATTTTAAAACTGGAGAGAAGTGTGCTTTAGATTTCCACAGCCAGAGTTCTGTGAGGTAGATCCCAGCAGTGAGCCAGGAGTGTTTCTTTATTGCACCCTCACTCCGAGGTAGTAGCAAATTCCCATGGATTTGTGGAAAACAAAACATGACAAATTCATATCTCTTCTACTGGTACCAGTTTAATGCTGGATTTTAAATGCATTCACATTAAAAGATTATTTGTGCAGTTATTTCCCCCCATGGAGGAAATAACTCCTCTAATCCTAGCACTTCATTGTTTCACAGAAGTTGTCTTCCCAGAACACGTCTTCACATTTTTAAAATCTGATCTCACTTCTTACATTTCATATCCATACATCAGTGGCTTTTTTATATTGTGATTCCTGTTGTTAAAACCCAGGCAAATATGACTGCATATATTTCTGCATATGGATGTGCAAAGGACTACATCCCAGATCTACTTTGATTTATTCACTATTCTCATTACTTTAGAGCATGGGAAAGCCCATAAGTACCTAAACTTACTGTCCTGGTCTGTAGCCTGTCTCTGACAATGGCCAAGGTTTAGGGAAATAGGGATCTTTACAGTGTTACTTCCCCAGACATACCCTCAAAATGCTTCTAATCTGAATCAGGGATTTTTTGTAAGTAATTTTTTTTTTTTCTGAGGGATGACCTCGTGCAAAGCAGCTCTGCAGAGAAGGACCTGAGAGTCCTGGTGGACAACAAGCTGTCCATGAGCCAGCAGCGTGTCCTTGTGGCTAAGAAAGCCAATGATATCCTGAGCTGTATTAGGAAGATCATTACCAGCAGGCCGAAGAAAATGATCCTGCCCCTCTACGCTGTCCTGGTGAGGCACATCTGGAGTTCTGTGTGTCCAGTTCTGGGCTCCTCAGGACAACAGAGATATGGAGCTCCTGGAACAGGTTGATGACTAAAGGCTTGGAGCATCTCTTTTATGAAGAAAGGCTGCAGCATGTGGGCCTGTTCTGCCTTGAGAAGAGAAGACAGAGAGAGGGGATCTCATCAATATATACAAGTGTCTGAAGGGAGGATATCAGGAAGACAGATATCAGACATCCAGGCTCTGCTTGGTGCTGCCAGACAATAGAACAAGAGGCAACAGGCAGAAACTGATGCACAGGAAGTTCCACCTGAACAGGAGGAAGAATTTACATTGTGAGTGACTATGCACTGGAACAGGCTGCCCAGACAGGGCGTGGAGTCTCCCTCACTGGAGATATTCAAGTACTGTCTGGACACAATCCTGTGCTATGTGCTTTAGGGGACCCTGAGTGAACAATGAAGTTGACCAGATGAGTCACTGTAGTCTCTTCCTATTCTATGATTCTGTCATTACGACATTTTTACCTTTAATAATCCTTGATGAACCTGTTTTTCATGTTTTCTATTAATTTATCAGCTTTAGTTTTAGAACTCATAAAAATTTGAATTCTATATTATCTCATGCTACTATTTTTAAAGGTTTAATTTTGGAAAGCTGCTTCACTTTGATGTCTATTTATGAGAAGATAAATAGAAAAAGGAAATTTGAGTTTCACATAGCAGTCAAGATGTTAATTCATCATGCAGTTAAAGCAGGATTATATTGACCTGTTGCATTTTGCTTTCAACTTCCTTTTTTTAATGGTTCTTATGATTTTGTTTACCTTTTTTTTGATACCTATTTAAACCCTACTGATGTTCCATAGTGCCATCCAAAGAATCTCAAGTAATTTCTTCTTGAATGGTAGCAGCTGATTTAGAGATTTTAAAATTATAGATGCAACTTATAGTTAATGAGAATGCAAATGTCTTATTAGGTAAATGTCCTTATCTTCTGGCCATAAGTAAAGGTATTGCTTGTATTTCAGTTGCAGATTACTTCATTTTAGTTTGCATATTTTATAATATTAATTAAGTTGGAACTGATATTCAACTAATATCTTATTTTTATATGATCTTGGCCGAAATCTTTCTTACTCACTTTTTCCAGGGAATCTTGGATGTAAATCTCTCCCTAATAAATCTGTGATTCATATTTGGCCTCAAAAGCTATAAATAGCTCATTACATTTCCAGATTAAACTTGTCATTTGTTGCCAAAATGGAAGAACGTGGTATAAATCAACAAACAATTGCTGTGTAGAACTTCTGATGTACTTCAAGTGGTAGCTGTTCATATGTTTTACTCTTTTATATGTATTCTCAACCTGCAAATATTTGTCTTTGTCCTTATGTCTTGAAATTGAGTCTGTTTTGGAAATCACACATTTCATTATGTATTTAACAACTCCCTATATTAACATTGTCAGTATTTTTAACCTACTTCACATAGATAAATTCCACATTCTCCGCTTGTTTGAATACTCAGTGTAGAGATATATTAATATTTGTTGAAGAAATATCTGAATGAGAGAATGGGTCTCTATAAAACAACTGTACTCTCTTTGAAATGGAGAAAACTAAACTGGAAATACATTATTTTTCTATGTCTTCTTTTGCTAACTACTTAGCCTGGATTATGTGGCAAGGTTTAGTTCATGTACCTCTTTTTATGACTCTAATTCTTCTTTGAAAAGTTAGAATTTTGCCTATTGAAACTGCCAGAAGCTACTATTAGGAACAGAGATGTGTATTAATGACATGATTGTGTACCAGCCCAGATATTTGACTTTGATTAAGTATCACACTGCCTATAAAATGCAATTGTTGTCCTGTTGAAATTAATGATTTTCTCATTAACCTCTTATTATGCAGGCTATTATACATCTTGTTTTCACATGGTCTCCATATGAATGGTCCCTTATAAACTCTGCTTCAGATGAAATAAACAACTGTGAATTTCAGCAACCTTAGATTCTCATAGAAATTTTCATCAGGTTTAACTGTGTTGGTTTCAAGATCCTTAATCCCAAATTGAAAATTTTTTGACATAACTGTTATAAGGATGTGAAATTTATAGTAAATATAAACAAAAGCCTAAAGATTCATTCTCTCATTAGCTCCCCTAAGGGTTACTTGTGATTGAAGATTTTGATATTTTTTTCCTGTATCATTACTGCTTGTGTGTGTGTGTGTCTGTGCATGTTAGGATCTCAATAATTTTTAGTTGCAATACAACAAAGACTCTTGACAACAGTTAACAGAGCACAAACAGCAAGATTAATAGATCTAGACTCACACAAGAAATTCAATTCCTGAAAACCACAACCTTCTAGTGTAAGGCAATTTAAAATTAAAAATGAATAGGCAGTATTTGGAAAAAATCTGCAAATAGGATGGTGAAGGCCATGTGATTGTCCTGAGGAGCAACAGTGTGCAGCTTCACAACTTTTTTATTTTACCACCTTCAATCACTTCCAGGGAACTACTTTCTGCATTCAATTGCTCCAGAACTCCGTGGGGTAACAATATGATTCCTTCAGCATGTCCCTATTGTTTTGAGTATGGGTGCTCTGAAGGGAAGGCACACCTCAGGCTCTGAGCAGAATCCAGGAAGGAGAGTGGTTGATGTATCAGCAAAAGGCCTGTTATATCCTGACTCTGACCTTCAAGCAGAAATCTATTCCAGTATTGTATACTTGTTTAACCTTCACAAGTATTCAAAAGAGCACTCATTTTTATCTGATCAGAAACACAAGATATTTTATTTCAAAGTGATGCTACCTCCTTTACCTGAAATACATCTTACCATTCTTGAATATAGAAGTCAAGGAAACACTAAATATCAAGGACAAAGGATACAAATCAGAACAGCTTCAGATAAGAGGTAAGCTGTTACAAAGATGGATGTAAAATAATTTCTATATTTTGGGGAATTTATAAACAAAAGAGTTGATCTTTGTAGGTTTAACAGCATAGAGTTGCTAAATTTTAGGCCTTGCTAGGGCATTCTGTACTAAACTTGAAGGTAAGACCTTAAGAAATCAATCATATACATATGCATACATGTGCAGAGGCACACACAGATGTGCCTTTTTTGCTGTTGTATGTATACTTTGTGTCAAGAAAGTAAAACAAAAAAGGGCCTTTTTATGGACATTTCAGGACTGAGTTAGTCGTGGTCTTGATGAAGCTCAAAGTCAGAAGCATTCTTCTGTCTGTTTTTGACTGTTACCTTTATGAATTATATTTTTAGTGCTGCATGAGCAAAAAGCTTTTCAGTTAGTGCTCCCTTTTTGGTAAACCATACCTAGTCACAAAGACATGCCATGTTAGATAATGAAATATGTGCAATTTATATTCTGTAATGCCAGTGTAACTTTGCATTGTTCACCATGACAGGGCAAAAAAAATAAGGCTGATAAAATCAAAAAGACATCTACTCTGGGCTGCATGAGGAACTTGACACTTAACAGGAAAAGGATTAGAGTTTAGTGTTTATTAAGTAATTCTTCTTTAGTACTGTAGGTATGAATGATACCCAGTTCCCAGCATACTCCTTGGGCACATGATGAAAATAGTATGGATAGGCTACCACAAAATAAAATATTTCCAAAAGTTACTCTTTCTAAAGTCATGTTTTATATAGTTAAGCCAGTAGAATGCCTATACTCCTAACCTGTTTCTGGTGAAAATAAACATCAACAGCTTGTTTTTAATTATCCATATTACTATACTGTTTTTAAGATCTGCTCGTATCCATAGATATGGTATAGTAAAAAGACCTAGTCTGTCTCAAAAAGTCCTGGGATGATGTGCAGTGCATCCCTTTCAACTCAGCATATTCCATGATTCTATGATTCTATATAAGCTGGGCAGAAATGTACCTTCATATTCTGATCAAAGCTATGAGTTTTGACCAAAATTATTCTCCTCAGGAGTAAATATTGACATTAACATTGTTTAATATTTTCTTCTATGCTCTGGACCTTGGGAAAGAATCCACCCTCATCAAGTCTGTGGGTGACACCAAATTGCTGCCTTTTAGAGGGAAGTTAACATGAAGGAGGAATTTTCCCATTAGAAATTGCTTAGGGATTTCAGAAAGGTCCTGCACTTGGAGGAGAATGGCCCCATGAAATTGTCCAGGCTGAGCAACATCTCTTGAGACAGAACCTGGGTGTTCTGTGAGCAACAAATTGAGCACGGATCAACAGTGTGTTTCTTTATGAATCCAAACCAGCTGCAGCATCAAAAGTATTGCTGGCAGGTTGAGGGAAGCTATTAGTCCCCTGTATCCCTCTGCATCAATAATGGTTCACTTTTGAAACAGAAATATCAGCAAATGAAGGTGACTGTCAAAGTGCCACCAAGATGTCTGGGAAATGGAACAGAAGGTATACAAGGAATATGGTTTGTTCAGCTCAAGAGGAAATGTATCAGAGAGTCTAATAATCTATTGGTGGGAGGTTAAAAATTGGATGTTGGCAGACTATTCTTGAAAGTATGCAACAACAAGCTGAGTGGTGCTGTTGACACATCCTAAAGGATGTGATGCTCTCCAGAGGGACCAAGACAGGCTAAAGTGGATACACAGGAATCTCATATGGTTTAACAAGACCAAGTAGAAAGTCCTGCACCTGGGCTGGGCAATCCCCCATACCAATACAGGCTGGAGGATAAACAGATTTGGAGTCCAAGGAGAACTTGGGGTGCTGATGGATGAGAGTCTGGACATGACCAGCAACGTGCACTTGCTGCCCAGAAAGCCAAACATGTCCTGGGCTGCATCCAAAGCCGTGTGGGCAGCAGGGATGGGATTCTGCCTTCTGCTTCACTCTGGTGACACCCCACCTGCAGTGCTGCATCCAGATCTGGGGTCCCAGCATAGGAAGGACATGGAGCTGCTGGAGTGAATCCAGAGGAGGCCACCAAGATGATCAAGGGGATAGAGCACCTCTGCTATAAGGAAAGGCTGAGAGAATTGGGTTTGTTCAGTCTGGAAAACAGAAGCCTTCAGAGTGGCTTAATTGCAGCCTTCTGGTATTGGAAGGGAACTTGCAGGAAAGATCAGGCAAGACTATTTACAAGAGCAAGGAAAAAGGGGAATGAGGTCAAACTCAGAGCAGGTTTGTATAAGATATATATAAAGAAAATTCTTTACTGTGAGATTGGTGGAGCACTGGAACAGGTTGTTCTGTGTAGTGGAGGATGCCCCATCTCTCGAGGTGTTCAAGGTCATCTTAGATGTGGCTCAGAACAACCCAGTCTAGTTGAAGGTGTCCCTTCAGGGACAATCCCCTTGAAGGGGGATGGAACTAGATGATCTTCAAACCAAACCATTCTATGATTCAAAAGAAAGACAATGGTAAAAACCTGTAACAGAAATTCTAACAATCTGTGAAGAAAAAATATTTTCATGAGGCTGTTTCAACACAAGAACAGGGACACTGTGAAATCTTAATAGAGATTTTCCTAATTTTTCTGAATTTTTGAAACCAGCTCTCCATTGAGCAGGTTGTTGTACTTATGACCCCAGAAGTTCCTTCCAACCAATTTTTTTGATAATGCCGTGATTTTCTCCCTAGATCTGGGATACATTTTGTTCTAAAATTTGAAATTTTTTATGCTCAGCAGAAGTCACCAGGTTTGCTAGAAGATTCCTGAATAATTTTTCATGGCTGGTGATAGATAGGAGATCATCCTTTAAGTGATTTTCTGCTCTGGCTTAACTTTTAAAACAGTGTCAAGGCAGTGAAGATATGAAATCTACCAGTGTCCATCCTTATGGTGTGGAAAAAAAAAAAGGTGTAGAAATAATCAGTTGATTGCTCATTTTCTTACAATGGAAATAAAAAATTAAAAGCCAGGAGAAGACATTACTCTGATTCCATACACTACATAAAAAATTATTTGAAAAAGGTATGTGGGTTAAGGCACTAGAGGAATCATATACCCAAACAGCATACATAAAATTAGATCAAATTATTCCAAATCTTCATTTCCAGGTGGAAGATCATATGAAAAGACAGTCACAAATGAAATAAAATAATTATTTGCATATGAGCAGTGCATTCTCATCAAAGGAACAGTTGCCAGTTAATTACAGGTTGTGAACTCTTTTTATACGTCATGGAATGGTACATGAGGGCATTAACGGAAGATTTCATAGTTAGGGGCAGAGCTTGAGATTCTCAGATGATTTAAATCAGTCCTTTTCTTTTTGTTTCTCTCAAGATACACCTCTGTATTCCATCAGAAAATCTAGTAAACAAATAGCAAATATACAACTTCACAGTTAGAATGTCATGTATTTGTATTTAACTTTTGAATATTATAGTAAATCGAATTTAATTCTGCCATTGAAACCATCTCTGCAGGTCTGCATCATTAAGTAGATGAACTGAATTTTGTTTCCTCTTGGTTTTATACCATTCTCCAAGTCTTTGCAAATACAGCAACAACAAAAAATAGTAGCCTGAAGCTATTCCACAGCAAACTGTGATCTTGTCAGATCTTATCAGCTCAGACAAGTTGGTCCTGGTCTGTAGCTGGGATGACTGCAGCAGGGAAAAAATGGACTTAAGGAATCCTCCTGTCTTTGGAGTTTCAGCCTGGTGCAGCTACAGCAAATGGTTTCAACCTTTCCTGCATGTTTTCCAGCTGATTTTTTTCCTGATTTAAGCTGTGCCTTCCTTTCCTGAGTTTGAGTACACTGACTTCCAGCTTTCTCTGTGGGTGAGAAGGCAGAAAGATGGCATTCAAACTCTGTTTTTCTGATACGTCC
Source organism: Molothrus ater (assembly GCF_012460135.2). Classification (NCBI taxonomy): domain Eukaryota; kingdom Metazoa; phylum Chordata; class Aves; order Passeriformes; family Icteridae; genus Molothrus; species Molothrus ater. Next base: position 18,336,938 of record NC_050482.2, on the reverse strand, counting down.
AGGCAATATGTTACTTTTGTATGGTTTTATGGCTGCATATTATTCCCACAGAAATAATTTAGCAAAATGCCTTTCTCTCATCTTTGGAAAGAACTTTTGGGTGACAATGATGGACATGAAAAGAAAAAGAAGACTAGGTGACAGAAAATTCTATGTGGAGAAGAAGGATGGACAGAGTAAAAAAAGCAAAATATATGAACAAATACATCAATATCCTGTTCTTGCTTAAAATTCCTGAAAAGGGGACTTCAGTCTTCTTTGTGTATTCCTGTCTTCATTACACACATGGTTTGATGTGTGATGAAGGACCTAATACAATAGAGTATGCTGGATTTGAAATGGAAAAAATGCCTCCTGGTTGATAATGTAGGAGGGAAGAAAAGAAAAAAGACTCACAAATGCCCTCAGGTTCCCCTCAAGACATTTCTCCATTCTCATGGCCCTCCTCTGCACACTCTTTAATAGCTTAATGTCTTTTTTTATATTACAGTGCCCAAAACTACCCTGCAGCACTTGAGGTGAGGGTGCCCCTGTGCAGAGCAGAGCAGGACAATCCCGTTCCTTGCCCAGCTGCTGATGCTGTGCCTGATGCCCCCCAACACAGCTGATGCTCCTGGCTGCCAGGCACTGCTGGCTCATGTTCAACTTGCATTCACCAGGACCCCCAGGTCCTTTTCTGCAGCACTGCTCTACAGCCTCTCCTTCCCCAGTCTGTCCATACATCCAGGGTTTCTCCATCCCAGGTGCAGATTCTATCACTTTCCCTTGTTGAAGTTGATTGCCCAGTCCTCTAATTCGTCAAGGTCTCTCTGCAGGGTCTCCCTGCCTTTGATGGAGTCAACAGCTCCTCCCAGTTTTGTATCAGCTGTGAACTTGCTCAGTATCCCTTCCAGTCCTGCATCCAAGTAATTTTTGTAGATGTTGAAGAGCACAGGGGCAAGGATGGAGCCCTGCAGAATCCCACTAATGACAGGTCACCATCTGATGTCACCCCTTTGTGCCCCACCCATGAGCCAGTTGCTCACCCAGCCCATGATGTGTTTATTCAACTGGCTGGACATTTTGTCCAGAAGGTTCCTATGAGAGACAGTATTGAATACTTTACCAAAATCCAAAAAGATTGCATCAAAGAGCACTTTGTATAAAATTCTTCAGAATATGGGGGAATCAATACATTAAAAAAAAATATCACTTAGAAAAATAGAATGTGCTTTCTGTAAGAAAATTTTGGAAAAACAAATAAATTTTCAGAGAACTCTAAGCTATTCATAGGAGTCTGCAAATCCTGAAAAATAAATATGATGTATAAAAAATCAAGATCCTTTGGCCAGAGGATTCAAGAAGAATACTGTGAGCTCCTGTCCAGTCCCACTATAAGCCAGAAACCACAGTAATCTTTGAGAGTGGTTCCCCAGAGAAAAGAGAACCACAGTCTGCTCTTTCTGAGACACCACACTTTCTTTTTTTGTTACAGTACTCCTCCTTTTTAGATATATTTGTTGTTAGAGCTCATTGATTTCTCCTGAAATTTCTATCAAACGGCATCTTGGTAAGTTTAAGGTGAAGTATGGGAGATACTGCTGTTATTACTTCATGACTTGGAAGACCTTTCCCAGGTTTAGAAAGTAATCCTAAGCCATCAGGGCTCAGTCTGCATTGTAATGCATATAAGCCTTTAGAATTGTTGAAGGAGTATCCTTGCAATTCATGTAAGTGTCAGTCATTAGTGTCAGCATATCTAATTAAACGGTGCTGCTCAATTCTTTCAGACTTTTTCATTACTTTAAATATGTGGCACACATATATCAAATCTTAATATATATCAACTCATAATACCTGCCAAGAAGAAGTACTTCACTTTGTGAAAGAAAAACATCTTTATTCCTTTAAGAGTTTGTCTCTGTGATTGTCTTTAGTACAGCCATCATGAGGAATGAGAAAAAGGAACATCTCTTCTATTGTATGAAAATTTAAGTTATTTTGGTTTACTGCAACCATCTTCAAGTCTTACAATATTGATTATTTAAATATCTGTTGCTGCTCGGAGTATTTTCCTGCTGACTGGCAGATTCCATTGCTTTATCTGCTGAGGAATTCAGATTTGTTAAAGTTATGAAAAAACAGCACTGTGTACGAATCATCAATCTCCCTCCATTGTTAGCACTGAGATGTTATGGGGACAGCTGGCATTTCCTTGACACATGCTACGATGTCCCCAAAATCTCTCATCTTTCTAGACTTGACAGAAAGAAAATTAATCGTGCAGACAGCGATTTATCATTTTGAGGATTATCCAGGCAGCCCAGTAACACTGAAAGAACTAACTGTGCTGCTGGCCACCGTAATCTGGGCACGGATTCCGCAGCGGCAGGAGGACCAGGGTGGTTTTTGGTGTCTCGCCTCGGGCTCCGAGAGCAGCGGGCGCTCCCCGCGCGGGCCGGCGCTGCCTTCAGGGGGCAGCAGCGCTCCGCGGCTGGGCTCGGCATCCCGAGCGGGGGAGAGAGTTCGGGCATCACTTCTGAGACACGCCGTGGGAAACCGAACAGAAGCGAGAACTTTTGAATCATAATTTTGTGTTTAATCTAACGGTATCATCGCATTTTTTTTAGCAGGAAATAGCTACTGTTAAGGTATGGTAATCTCTTTAAAAGCTGAAATATCTGAAGAGATAGAAAGAATGATACTGCAGAAATGAATTGTGAATCACAAATCAAGAGACCTTGCATTTCCTCTCTGGAATGCTGTATTCATTTGATGTTTCTTTTTTAGATAGATACCCAAGGCTTAATATTAGCCTTAACATATTGAACACTTGATTTTAATTGTGGAATTAAAGTCAAATTAATGTAAGAAAACCTATATCTGTTCACAGACATTCATTAAAGAAAATCAGCTCTTTGACTTGGAAAAAAGAAATTAAAATTATTAGAAGCAGAGTGAGACAACCAACTTCATTCTCCACATTTCACTCAAAAGCTAGTGATGTGTTTGTCAGGTGTGCAGACAGAGCCTGGATGCCTATCCAGTAGTAAATATAAAATGTGTGTGAGTCTCTTACACTGAGGAAAATTTGTGAAATTTTATGAAGCTTTTCCTAGTGCCTGCTGTTTTCTGTGTTAAATTCTTTAGGGAAGCAAGTTTGTGGTCCCAGTTCCTATTCCTCCACCAGTCCCAATGGGTTGTGGCACATAAGTGCTGTATGGCTGCATTTATGTTTATTTCATTAAGCCCTCTGTGAACAAACACAAATCTGATGGTAAGTCCCAAAAGAACAGAGAATTATTTCCTTCTTTAAGTTGTCCAGGAAGGTACAGTGAGTCCCAGTATATAATTCTAAGACAGGGACTGCAGCTGTAATTTACCTCTGTAAAACTGGAAGCTTGATGGGTGTCTGTCTGCCCCCTACCATTAAAAAACAGTCCCACATGTTAGTTTCTTCAGATTGGACTATCTAAGAACAGGGAGAAAAACAGATGTAAATCCTGGTGCTTGATTTAATCTCAAGTGCTTTGGGGGTGATGGAAGCACCTATTATCCCTTTTAAGTTATTCACTTGTTAATTTAATCCATGACATTGATCTCATTTGTGTCAAGTCTGCATAATGAAATCAGACTATTAGTTTAATTTTTCAATCAGCAATTTGCATACTAGAGATTCAATCTGCCTTTCTTACATAGTGAAACCAGGAGAGGCCTGAGCCACTCAGCAGTGACGCAGAGCACCATATAGATCAAAACCACCCCACATTATATGAAAAAATATGAACCAGAACATATTTATGTGTGTGTCATTCAGCTGACATAGGCAAAATAAAGCATTAAGTGCCTAAACTGTAAATTAGAGCTCTGATTTTCTATAGAACTGTGCACAGCCTGTGTCCTGTAATCTGTGAATTTCTCATTGTTATCCTTTCTTCCGTCATCCTAGCAGTGCAGTCTTTAAAAGAATGCTATAGAAAACAGTGTACTGTTCATTTCTTCCTTTGTATTCATCTCAAATGAATATCTGTTTGTGCAGCCAGTATGTGCACATTTTCCTGCAAATATAATGTGATTTTGATTTGAGCAAACAGCTGTCTCAGTCCCTCTTTGACATTGAGTGCTAAACACTCACATTTCATCCTGCTTAGAAATTATGAAGATAGGGATGTAGAGAAAAGGCAACAGCAAACATAGCTTATGCAAAATCTATGGTTGCATTGGCAGAATGGGATGGTGACACAAAGGATCACTACTCTGTTCTTATGTTTGTCATCCATTGTGACTCAAACCAAACTACAGGGATGCTCAAAATATTCTCTTCTGGAGATGTTTCATTTTGTACAAGTTAATAAGAAGACTACTAAACATTAGTGAAATTCAAGCTACTGTTGATATTCAGGCACTCAGCTGAGAGATATCTTAGCTAGAAGCCTACTCCTGGGTGCAGCTCATTTTTAGGCATCTGTTCAAAGTGAATGACCAGGATTTTTAGAAGGATTTGGAGAAGACAGAATTACAAATCTCAAGGTAGATGGCAAATGGTTCTGAGGATTTACCTCTTTCTTTTCTTGCAAAAATCCCCAAATAAAACATACTGTGTCCAAAAATGAATGGGAAATTAAGCTAGTGAAGGGGCTGGAGCACAAGTCTGATGAAGAGCAGCTGAAGGAGCTGGGGTTGTTCAGCCTGGAGAAAAGGAGGTTTAGGAGAGAACTTATGACATTCTGCAACTCCCTGAAAGTAGATTGTAGCCAGGTGGATGTTGTTCTCTTCTCCCAGATTTCATTTTCTTTCAGTTTCATAGTATGATTTTATTTCTTTATCTACTTGTTTGCATTTTATTTTTGATTAAGCCATATGAGACTACCCTCATCAGTTATTTTTACAAATGCACTGCTCTTCTTGAACCCAAAATGTACCCTTTACTTTTGGAACAGGAGATAGTCATTGACATCACACACATAAATATATAGGGTGATTTGGAAATGCAAAAATAATATTATAAATATCTAAAACTACTATTTTTGGCTAAATTTTACAGTTTTTAAAGCTTTACTATCAAAATAGTGTACTAGGTATTTTGTGATGAGTGATTTTTAAATGGAATATTTACTTCTCCCTATAAATGTTTAATAGCCTTAAATGAGTCTGGTTATCTCCTGAGCTAGTCCCTGACTGAGTTTCTGAGATTCATAAGGCTAAAATACATACTGTAAAACCAATGCTTTATTTGTATGGATGAAAGGATCACAAGCCACAGCTAAGCTTCCCAACCTGACAGCATATATGTCAGGTTGTTAAAAATGTCTGCATGATAATGTGAACCAAAGAATGCCACATGAAGCTTTTAAAAAGCCTTCAATATTGGGAAATAAATATGTGGTAGGCATGGAAATTACATTTATAGTTAATGAGACTACTATAGAATAATTCAGTTTGGGAATCCAAAATTATTTTTCAAGGATTGATTTAAATGAGTTAAAGCCAGAATACTCAGAATAAATGATAAAATGTGAATAAAATTGTGTGTGCTTTCAGATGTTCTGCTATTTTGGCATTGCAGTGCTGCATCTAAATTACAAATGAGCTCAAGGGCAGGGTACAAGAGCAAAGACTGCATGTAATTTATGTGGGTTAAGGAATACACCTTATATACAGAACTAAGGATTTATTGTTAGATTAATTAAAGTGAAGGAGATATTAACTCAGTCACAATTAATTACTAAAACAGCTTATAATGACAGAATTGAAATTGATAAAGACAAACACTTTAGTATCAACTCTCTTCCCTGGTGTTAGGCTCACCCCTGAAGCCTGCCCAGCATGCTAAGCTCAAAGGCACTGGTCTTCCCCAGGAGGAAGATATGCAAGTACAGTGAGTTGTCAACATCCTGGCTCATTTGGCAATAAACATCTTTTATTGATGGAGGATTTCTTCCCTCTTGCTCTTCAGTGGACTTAAAACTCTGTTTATATGTTTGCTGACCATCTACTTACTTCTGCTTTACTTGCATATCCCCATTTTTATGTACTGTTGAGTTTTATTATATATGTGATGTTTTGCCTATTCTGCAAATTCATTCTTTGCTTCTGTGTTTTCCTCAAAACCATTTTGTCATTCCCAGTTAATAAGGCTTTATGCCATCAATGAATAGCAACTGAATATTTGTGGCACATTTTTTTGGTCCTGGGCTGACTAGTATCATATTTACAAGGCCTAAATCACAATCTTTACTCACACTGTCAGCATCTCAAGCTCTTGGTTTTCTTCAATAGCCTTCAAGCTGTGGTTTTCTCATAACAAATAATATTTTGTTACCACAAACTAATCTGAGAAACATCTTTTCTGGAGTGACACTGAATAGGTCAGTCTGTGAAAAAATGATCTACTGATCCATTTCAGATAAATATCTATCCATAGATATTACAGGTACAGAAATGATTATGTAGTTACTGCATGTTATTAATATCTAATGGCTACATTGACATCTCTGATATCAAATTTCTTTGCTCCAACATAGTGCTTACATGCTAACTGAAACTGCTATTCTAAAGTCTACTATACTATTCTAATATCTGCTGCTCAGCTGTGATCTAATGTCAGCAGTTGCAAATTAACCTCAGGTACATCACTGTTGTCCTTCCAGTTACCCATACATTCACCCATCAATTCCTGTATAAGCAATCAATCTTCATATATGCATGTGTGTTAGTGTGTCCTTCCAAAGAACTTGTACTTGAAATATGAAGGAAAAATTAAAGGTAATAATTTTTGTGAAAAGGTTCCCAAAGCTCTACTGGCTTTCCAGATTTGTGGAGTCAAATCATAACCAGTGAACCAGGAGGCATGGATAGATGTGTCACTAGACTTTTCCAGGGGCCTCTCCATTAGATCCTGGCAGGCAGCATGTTGTTGTGTTGTCTGTTGCCACTTCCCTGCCTTTGTCAAGTGTCATGTGCTGTTGAAAATAAAAATCACTGCCAGACACACAGAGTGAGAAACACATCCTCTCTCGAATGAAGTTCAGTATAAGTGAAATGATTGTTTTCGTTCTGTTTAACTCTGCTGCACGAAAGGCTTTCACACTTTCAGCAAGATGATGCAAACAGGTTGAATTAGCAGTTGCTGATGAAATTTTCAGCTTTTCATGTATTTTGTGAAATCAAATCCATTCTGTCTCTGTGCTTTAGGGAGCATTAAATGTGTGTCATATAATCACAGATGAGCTGCTACTAAACCATTGGGGAAACTGCATCTCCTGGCCTAAAAACTCCAGGCTACAAACAGACAAATATCTAACACAAAGAGCCACATTGAGAACTGCTCTCACAGGAGAAGGCATTTTATTTACAAAATCCTAATATCTCCGTGAGAAAAAGAAGTGATGAAATTATGAAGTGATCACAACTAACAGAAATAATATCTGAGGCTTGTGGAGTGAACAAGATTTACCAACAATCTTGTATCTTTCTCATTTCAGCTTTGACGAAAATACCAGTTGGTGGAAAGTTTTGAAATGGAAGTTCTATATTTGTAATCCCAAATTCCTCAGAATTTTGTTATTTCTTTTAAGAATCCTCTATTAAATTTTGTTTTTTTTCTTTTCTTTAAAGCTAAAGTGCTGCCCTTCATGCCCTCCATGGGAGCTTGACACAATAAGGACTATGGGATGAAATATTTCTATGGCACAAAAAAGGGCAGAGTTAAAAATGAAACAATCTGCTGTTAGCAACAGAGAGTTAGAAATCTGAAAAATTCACAGACAGATTCTAGTCCCGGTGCTATGGTACCTGTTGTCTAGCTTTGATCAAATAATTTCCATTTTTTGCCATTTTACCCATCTATGTTAGAACAGATGTCTCCAGTTTTCCCTGATAAGATGATAATGCATGACTAGTTTGATACTCAAATAATACTATTGTTTAGTATGTGTTATAAAAGTTTTCAATCACATGCATATGTTCAAACATCATAGTATGTTGCATACTCAATTTCAAAAAGGTTAGTTTTTGATAGCTATAGCTTTTTAAAATGTCAAATAACCACCCTTAAGACTTTTTTTGTGACAGTTGTAGCAAGAATGAAATGTTCTGCACAATCTGTTCTCTATTTGACAGTATAAGTGTTGGAAAACAATTATCTGAAGATGGCAATTTTTTTTTCAAGAATCAGTATGAAAAAGGAAACTCTAGAAACAGTTCAATGGAATCTTGGAAGGAGGGATTTGAACAAAGCAAAATAATTTTTACAGTTGAAATTAAGTATGCCAAGTGTTTTACATAATAATATTTTATAATTGATTTATGATTACTGAAAAAAGGAGCTTATGAAGACATCTTATAAGGACCTTTTAATCCAGTTGTTTTAATAGAATCTGCTAAAACAATTAATAATGCATATAGTACTTTCCTATGTTGTCATTTTTCTTTCCTAGTTAATGGATACTGCTTTCAATTTTGTGTTCAATTACTGTGATTAATTAGGCTTTTTTGTCTCTTATTTCTATTATCAGATTAAATGTTATAGGTGTTTCACTTTAGGGTAATTAAACATCCTTTTAATAAGAAAAACTAATTTTTGTTTGCTTGTTTATCTTCATAAATATCCTTCTTATCCTATTTCTTTTCTCATGGAGAAAGCCAAGAGGGAGATATGGGAATGCAAATCCTTCAGAATTTATGTTCTCATTTTTTTTTCTCTGCATATGAACTAGGAAAGGAAGGAATCAGAGGATGATATCTTTCTTATCTGCTATCCTATGTCTAACAATGCTTCACAAAGAAGGAAACTTGTTATTTCCTAACAAACAAGTTTCTGTAACATTTTTTGCCATTAACTCATTCTGTATTTTTAATCAAAAATACAGAGTACTTACAGGGCTTCTCTGTCCATGCATTGCACTGGAATTGAGACTCCTCTGTACAATTTCACTGAAATTGGCTGAGAGATGTGCAGACCTATTTTTCATGAGAAGCCAAGATGCAAATGTTTTGCATGTTGCACTTTCAGAACACATAGTGCACTATGAATAGTTTTAGAATTTCCTTATAGGCAATGTTTGAAAAAGGATCTTTCTGTGATTCCTAATGCTATCTCTGTCAGCAGCAACCATCTGCTTCACAGCAATGGTACTATCCTCTCTTCCTAGGGAGGTGAAAATGCAAAGCTTTAATATACACTATTCATGGCCACCTCTTGACTACACTGTAAATTACTTTCATGGGGTAAGACTGTCCCCTGAACATGCTTATGGCAGCATCAAAGTTTCTGCTTTAAGTTGCTTATAGTAATCTTCCATGAAGTTACAGAAACATATGCCTGTATATGAAGATTCATTTTAAATCTTAATACTTCCATTTATAAATAAATCCAAATAATGTTACGTTTATCTTTGTGGTAGATACTGTCACAATGGAAATGGTTATTGATTCAAAGATGGACCCTGCAGCAAGTGAAAAAAAAATGAGTCAGACTCTAAAAATGTGCAAATCAATTCCAAATCCTTAAGTAAATCTTCACATGGCTAATATTAGAAGATCTTACATATGTTATGACAACATACAATGCTTCAGGAATGTAATAGTTGGACATAGTTTCTCTTCATATATAATCATCTGTGGGATTAATGACTGAACACATTTATGCATAAAACATCATGATTTATGCATATAACATCATTTTATTTAAGCATATAAAAAGATAACCAACAAAATAGGTAAACTTAGTATAAAAAATATCAAACTTCTATGAATGATTTAAATATAAAATTGAAAAGTGGAATTGAATCTCACAACCATGATTCCATTGGAGTTTACATTTTGATACAAAGTTACTTTTTCCCTCTGGGGTGGGTAGACCCCAGCCCATTTGCTCACTCGCTTCCCTAGAGGGTTGACAGAAAGAATCAGAAAAAAAAAAGAGAAAGACTCATCGATCAAGAAAATGACAGCTTAATACTTGGGAAAAAAATCTTAAAACCACTCACCACTCCCACAGGCAGACCTGTGCCCAGACAATCTCTGAGCAATGCCTACTTGGAACATCCCTCCCTTTCTGACCAACCATGGCTATTATGGCACAGAAATGTTTCACATTCGTTGCCCTGCCTATGTTCCTGTCTGAACTTTTATCCTCCCCTAAACAGACGACTCCAAAGTATGGAGTCAACTGGTGGAATTTCCCTAAAATTTTGCTACTTGAAACATCACTTAAGACAGAGTCTGGAGTTTCAGGTGGAGGGGTAAATTTTGAATAATCTGTTTGAATACATTGATTGTTGAAGATATTTCAGTGATTAATTTTTTCACTGCTAAAATTAAAGGTGGGAATGACTTTCATCCTGACAACTATTTTGCGTTAGTTTCTCAGTACCACAAAAATACTCACAATAAGAACTTCCACAGTAACTTCTGCATTACAGTCAGTGATTCTATTACAGTAATTTTCAATTACCGAATATGAGCTACAACACAGATGCAAAGCTGTGCACTGTATTTCAAAATGTGACTGGATGGATTAATTAATTCAAGTTCTATTAATCTGGTGGTTTTTTAAAATTAAATATTTTCAGAATTAAATTAATAGAAATCACCATGGGTGAACTAAAATTGTGGGATTCAAAATTGTGGTATTATACAGGCATGTAGGAAGTCAGACAGAATTGTGAATCATGCTTTAGAAATGCCTTTTTTTCTGGTGCTGAAATCTTGCATTTAAAATCAACAATCCCTTGAAAGCTGACAGCTGCATCAGTGGGTACTTTGAAACAGATGTGAATTGTTATAAAGGTCTAAGAATCCTTTATTTTTCTTTTGCTTTTTTTGTGTTCTGATAAATTAATAAATTAATCAGAATATATAAATTAAGGAACAAATAAGGCACTCTTTCTAATGCTATAAACAGGCTGTGACCTAAAACATTTGTTCAGCGCTCTATTTTGTTAACAACATCAGATTCAGATCACTGGTTCATATTACCTGGAGACAGAAAGAAAATTGGTTGAACTAATTAGGAAATTTGCAAGACAGGTAATTCATGTTTAAAACTCCAGGAAACATACACCATGTTTCATAATAAGAGCTGAATTGCTTAGCTGGTATACAGACAATGTGCAAATATAACTTTTATTTTTACAATAGAGGTGCAAAACAAATTCAGATGGAAATAAGGAATCTCATGTATCAAATCAGAAACTATTCACAGAAAAATTTCATTTTTCAGGGTTTAATATATATGCAATTTACATAACTCTGGTTTTGCATAAAACAAAGAAATCTTATAGGAAAAATTACTTATGCACACAAGGAATCAAGTAGATGTAAATTTTTTTCTATATTGACTAAATTTTTCTTTAGATCTAGTTTATTATAGTGTAATTATGGTAGGGAAGGACTTGAACATTCTGATGATGGTGGGAATTTTTGGTCACTATCTAAAACAAAACCCTTTCAATTTGAAGGGAACTTGAAATGCCTTTCATATGATTTCAGTGTAATATGAGATGTGACATCTAACAGTTTTATCACTTCTTAAAAATTATGAAAGTCGATCATAAATCTAACCAGCTTTCAGTAAAGCTATTATCTTCACTCATACCAAAGGCAGTTTTTTCACTGACATAAGCAAAAGTTAGACAAAGCTCCAGCAGGCAGTTGTGCTAATCTGAATTCAAGAGTACACTGTAGAACAGATGATTTTTAAAATATGATAACATATCAAGTACATTTGTGTATTCCGTAAAAAACCCCATATCACTACAATAATACATATTTTTGTCCACTGTTGAAATAGTTTAGTGTAGATATAGAAAAATCATTGCTTTCACTTATTCATCTCCTATGTCTCTGAATTAGTTTCCTATTACCTATTGCCTTTCTCCTCTGAGGCAGTTTTTATCTGCTTTTCTATATTCCACAAATGTGGAATGTGGACATATTTGATAATAGAAGAAGAAAGAAGAAGAAGTAATTTGGTAATAGAAGATAAAAAAGCAAATAGCAATGTATCATTCATAGTTATTTAATGATAATACTTTAATTAGCCTTAAATTTCTGGATATATTATTAATTTATTATTATACCAAAATAAAAATGGCCAGATGTGCAGCAGGCTTATAGAATAACTTATTATTGATTTGAGGTTTGACTGATGAATTGCTGAAGAATCTCTTTATGCCACCACTGAAATTATTGTTTGTTACCTGTTCACTTTGAAAAATGTGTATGCTAGTTCTACTAATATGTCCAGTAGAAGGGTAGTTTGTAAGCTTTCTGTCCTTAAAAATTCTGCAGAGTATTTCCATCATTTTAATTTTCCTTTACATGATTTTTGAATTCATTTTTAATGGCAAGAAATGGATGGACAGACATTCCTGACATAGTCAATAAAGGCGCTTGTGTAGCAATGTTTTTATCTCTTATTATCACAGGGCAATAAAATCCTACACAATAGATTTGTTCATACAGATAAATACAATTGGTATGTTCTGTTTGTAACTCACAGAAAAGTGCAGCTCATAAGACCATAACTTTGTGGTCTTATCCATCTCTGGCCTTGTTTTGTTTACCTCCTTCCTAACAAAAATGCTAAAAAGAGGCAGTAGATGTTCTGCAGCTGCTGCAAACCTGTTTCAATGTTTTTGCCATTAGAAGACTTCCCTTAGTATCTATTCCATCACCCTTGCTTCATTCTAAGGTTAGTGGTTGGGCATGAAGAATGCAGTAATTCTTTCTTTTGGCCACAGGATGTATTTGAAGATATTTGTTTACAAATATTGAAGATATCCATGTTTACATTAAGGGAATAAAATGAAAAATTCATCACCAGAGCAAAAGAATTCTTCCTAGGTCAAATTACATGTATGATTTCTGCATCTTCACTATTCTTCCTCACTGTTGTTTATCTTGAAGACAAATTAAATCGTTATGACATAAATATTCACAGAAAATGAATGCCATTATTTTCTACAAGTTTTCTTAATATTCTAACCTTAGAATTAGTTTCATCAACATGAAAAATTGAAATAGAACTGAAAGGACAATAATTTTCTATTTATTCTTTTACCTGAAAAATAGGCATTTGTCCTTTACCCAGTGTTTTGAAATTTCATAAATCCTCCATGGAAGCACTTGGGAAGTTCTTTGTGTATACTAGTACAAATTTATTTATAACATCTCAAAAGCTTGCTGTGTCCTTTTAAACAACCTTTTCTAATTTTCTTCTGCTTGCTAAATCCTATTTCTTTTACCCATTAGTTTCTAATCATCACAAAATCGCATGGAGCAAAATCAATTTACCAGTGTAAAATTTACACCATTACAGAAGTCACACTTGATTTTGGTGTGCTGACAAAATTCTGTCTCATCAGTGACAGAAAAAGTAAGCTTTCCTGGTGAGTTCAGAGAGACTGAGACTTGGAATTCTCTCCTCATCCTTAATTTTTTAGGATGAAAATTTTTCTTAATGTTCTCTACTAATCAGTTTGGGCACTCATTCATTTTGACTGAATTTCAAACATCCTTTTGTTCCATCTTGAGTTGTTAATCTGTATAGTTTAATCTCTTTCTGCCCAATCCATTAAACTTTTTTGCATTCGGTATTTTGCTTTGCAGTGTATGCCACAGTACAATCCTAAGCAGTGTAAGATGTTGTTTATGAAAGAATAAGAATATTACAGAAAAATTACTCATAAATTGCACATATCCATTCTTGGTGAGGTGTTTTTTGTTTTGGGTTTGGTTTTTTTTTAGTGTGTGAAGGAAAAAGCTTGTTTGAAAGACAAAGTTTAAAGAAAGCAAAAAGGTTTACTTAATGTAACTCTGATCTACATTTTCATAAGTTTAGAATTCCATATACTATACAGAAGTGAACAAATGTTTAAAGCTTCTTCAGTGTTCAGTCTTATGCAGCCTTGTGAATGTATTTGTATGCTGTCAGAAAGCCTTGGTGAACCCTTGGTGAAAGAACTGTCTTCTAACTGAGGAAACAGACAAAAATGCTTTTAACCTGAATCCTTGGAAATATTGAGCTACTTTTCTGACTTCACTGGTATGAAGATAACTGGGGTCTAAATCTTTTGAAGGAACTGAACCTTAGTATACATTCACTCTAGGGTTCATGTCCTCTAGGTTACATGTTACAAGCATACTCCAATTTAGGTCTCAATTACATTCTCTCCATGATCAATGAAAAGAGACACCTTCAAAGTACATTACTTTCTGCCTATGTGTTATGTACCTATTTAATGAGAGGATAAATCAGTTTTTCAAAGTGCTTGTCTCTTTTGACTACAAAGAATTACCCATATCATTAGGTTAGAAGAGATGTAAAATCTTCACGTTATGAAAGCTTTCTGAGCCCAGTCTCAGCCTGTAGCCCAAATTACTTGCCTACAGAACCAAAACAGTTAAGGCAGAAAGGTGCTGGAGAAAAATGGCCAGTAGCTAAGACCTACAAGGCTAAAAGGCATTAATTCCCCTGCCAGTAAGACCAGGGAGGGCAAAAGTGAGAAAAAAAAATCAGGGATCAAGATAAAGGCAATGTAAAAAGTGAAAGAAAGCTCTGTGTGCAAGCAAAGCAGAATAAGTCCTTTATTCTCTACCTCCTGTCAGCAGGCAGATGTTTAGCCACTTTCAGGCAAGCATGTGTAATGGATACTTGGGAAGACAAACCCCAAAACTAAGAATTGCTTACGCCTCCTTTGCCCTCCTTTCTCTGAGGTTTTACTGTTGAGCACAACATCATAGGATACAGGATCTCCCTTTGTTCAGGTGGGGTGAGCTGTCCCAGCTAAGTCCTCTCCCAGCTTGTTGCCCCTCTCCCAGCTGAAGGCATCTAGTGAGAAACAGCTATCACACCAAACACACTGGTGTATTAGCAATGCTGTTTTAGTCACAAGTAATAAACACAGTACCATACAGGCGATTATGGAGAAAATTTTCTTCCTTCCAGCCAGCTCCTGTAGTCTCCACCACCTATGCCATATAATTTTCATTGTGCTCAGGCTTTCACTATCCAATATATCCTTGTTAAGTACCAAGCAGCTTCATGTCCTTTCATAAATACACAGGGAATCACATCAGCCACATCTACCAGGCTGTAACTGGGGCCATCCAGGCTGGAAAATCCTGCCTGGATCCAGAAGTCCCCCAGTTTATAACACATAGAAATAGAAACTGCAGAAAAAGAAAAGCCAGTTTTCCACTTCCACTGTTTCTAAATGAATTTTTTTCCACAAGAAATTGAAAATTCAGTGAATGGAGATTTTAAAACTAAAAAAAACATTTTCTGTTTTTCCCTTTAAATATAAAAATTATTGATGCATTTGTGCAGCAAACTATATTGAGTGCATCAAATGGAAAAATGTTCAGTGAACAGAATTAATAGATTATTAATTTATCTCAAATTATGAGACGCTGAAATTATTTCAAATGAAAGTCATGAATCTCAAATAAGTTCTGTTAAACTTAGTTTTTTAAATCTTTTTTTAGCAATACATAGAACATTAATTTGGACATTGAATCATCTTTTCTAAGTTTCAGCAACTGGCTTAGGTCTCTAAGGTCTTAATTCCACTATGGAGATGTCCTTTTCTCTGCTTGAACTCTCGCTAGCAAGATGAACCTGAGTCAAAGTGGCTGATAAACTATCCCAGTTGAAACAATGAAAGCTCATTCTCAGGATTCTAAGTTATTCAAAAAGTGAGATTTTTTTACTTTCGTTTAAATTATTTCCATTCTTTTTCACTCAAGAGAGTGCAAAAGGACGGGTTCTTTATTTTCTTTTTCTCCTTAGCCATTGGCTTGCTGGTTTCAGTCCATCTCAAGGTCACAGTATAGGTTGCCACCATTTGACAGTGAATTATCCTAAATGAAATCATTGGTGACCTCAGTATAACCCCTGCTGTGTATATCCTCATCACAATTCAGCAGAGTGAAGAGGCACTAAATGGACCCAGAATTTGAACTCAAGAGATGTTTCCTCCATGCCTCAGTTAAGACATAGTGCACAGTAACACAAATAAGTTTATGATTATTTTATTGCTATTACTTTCCCATTATCAACATGAAAAATTATTTCTATCATTTAATAGAAAAATAAATTTTTAGAATAAAATCTCTTCATGAGTTTACCTATTTAGTTTTCAATTAATCATATTCTTCTTTAAGGCCTTCAGGTGAAATATTAAATGTAGTGAATATACAACTTTCTGAGGCATAATTGGTTACTTGTCCTTATTCAGATGGCATTATTTAAAATCAAGATTTTTTATCTATTTATGTGTTGTGTTTGATCTGGTGAAGTTCATTTCTTTGCTGTGGTTAATAACTGCTACTACAATGAAAAAAGGTGAAGTAATTTCAGCAACATCAGTTTGTAAGAATTTTTGTCCTTGCCTTGTTGTGCCAATTCAAACCTTGTGTCCAAAAAAATCAATCTCAGATAACAAGTTCTGCAGAGATTTAAAAATAATTAGGAATATTTACCAGTTTATACCAGTACATATAATAGCACAGTGATAAACCCTGGGATTCATTTACTACTCTATGCTAGTCAATACTGTATTGTCCTTGTTTCATCTGGGATACAGCTAATTTTACTCCCAGTAGCAGGTACAGTGCTGTACTTTGGATTTAGCATGAGAATAATGTTGATAACACTTTGATGGTTTAGTTGTTACTAAGTAGTGCTGACCATCAGTCAGTGATCATCTACACAAGAAGATGGGAGGCAGCAGAGCCAGGACAGCTGATTCAAAATGTCCAGAGGAATATTCCACCATGCCATAGAACACTATGCCCAGTATCTGTACATGTCTGGGGGGGAGTCAATCATTGCTGGGTTGTGGACTGGCCATTGTCATTGGGTGGCGAACAATTGTATTGTGCATAACTTCTTTCTCTTGGGTGTTCTCGTTCTCTTTTTATTATTATCTCCCTTATTTCTCCTCCTCCTCCTCTTCCTCCGCCTCCTCCTCTTCTTCTTCCTCTTCTTCTTCTTCTTTCTTCTTCTTTTATTTTATTTCAATTATTAAACTGTTCTTATCTCAAGGCACAGGTTCTACCTTTCTCATTCTCCTTGCCATCTCACCATGGAGGGGGTGGTGGTGAGCAAGCAGCTGTGTTGTACTCAGTTGCCAGCTGCAGATAAACCACAGCATGTATATATGTCTAAATTCAAAAAGTTAATCACCAGACTAATTTAACATTAGGAAATGTTATTGATGACACTACTCTGTGAAAATATATAATTTATGCGTCTGAACATGTTCGAAAATTATAGCCTACAATTTCTGAGTGAAGACCAATGATATCACATTGAAACAACTTCCTCCAGGGCTGGCAAAGAAAACTATTATACTGCACTCTTTTCTTGATGATAACTTGCTGGCAATGACTTTTCCCCCTCATTCTTACATAGTAATTTGACAAACAGTCATACATACACACTACATATAAATGTATGAATGTGTATGAATACACATAGATCCCTGTACCTTGTACATTTCATATACATAATAGCTAAGCTGAGCAACTAGGAAAATTTTAAGTGTTATGTCAATATTTTTTGATACATTGAAAAAAGTGGAAGTTCTTTTGTTAATTTCATTGCTTATTTTATTTTCAACATCTTTTTTTCAGATTTTCCTTTATCCCTTTTCCCATTTTCTAGAACATAAAAATGTATATTAGTCATTCTTAAATATATGTTAATGAATTTTATAGGCATGCTGGATGGAACTTGGATAAACAGGCCAGGAAATCTGAAGCTAGAGCCATGGCAAACTCATGCCAAAACATTAGTCGATCCATTGGAACTGATTATACACATACAAAAGGGAGAATGCGTGAAGTGATATATAAGGTCACTGTGACAGCCAGAAGGTAATGCCAAAATATTCCTACTAGCTTGGCTCATTCACATGTATGGGCACAGAGCTGATTCAGAGCCAAACACTCTGCATGAGCCAAACTTAACTTCCTTGGCTTGCCCACCTTCAAAGCACAGCTGTCGTGGCACAAACAACCCATCAGACACGAATTCATTTTGCTAGTTTTCATCTGCCATGACTTTGTAAGATGCAGCCACCAAGGGCAGAGTGCTTTGCTGCTGCTGTTGCTGCTGTTCTGAGAGTAGTCTGCACTACTGAAAAAAACTGTTGGACTCACATTACCTATTGCAATGAGGTGTCTGCTTCCGAATAATAAACATGATCTTAATGAGGTCTAGGCACCTCTGACCATGATTTTGAGAATGTGAGTAGTGATTTTGATTGTGCAACATGCTGGGGCCCATCTGGAAGCACCTGAGTGGTCTGATTTGAAAAAAAACACAGTTGTCTTCGTGAAGGATCAATTAAATCCAGTCTTGAATGGGACCTTCCAAAGCCAGGGTTGTCAAAATCATTAGTAGATTTTTAACTATCTTAGTCTAATTAGTTTGAGTAAGGGAGAGTGGAAACACATTGACAAAAAGTATTCCAAAGTCATAATAGTTATTTTCTATTTAACTATGGTGGAAACTATAACATTTGCCTTTGCTTGACATGCATAAACTGCTCCTTCCCAATTCCACCCTCACATCCCAGCTGGCCACAAAATATTGTCTTAACCTCCTTCTCATTTCTGATGTGATCCTAAATTACATAATTTCAACTGAGGTCAGCTCACACACGTGAATTAGATGGTGTAAAACCCAGAAAATTCAGTGATCTGCCTTGGAATTTTGTTCTTTGCATGAATTTTGTGTTTGTATTGTTAATATAGAAATGAAGTGAAAAGCACAGAGTTTAACATAAGGTTACTGTTAAATATAGATATAGACATCTCCCTCAATTATCACTTACACCCCCTACATCAAATATTAATAATTTTATGAAAATTTATATTATGACTGTATTAAGAGAACAGACATTGACTGTATTTTCAATTTTCAAGCCAGATAAAGTACAAAAAGCTGATGGCCAAGCAACATATTCTGAAATTGGTCTGGATTTTCTGATCTTTGTCCTCCTACATTTCATGGAGGTCTTTGTAGGGGTTCTGAGAAAATTTCCTGGATAGGAAAAAAGGTACAAAACTTCTCTTAAAATATATCATATAGTTTTCTCTCAAGTGCATTTTGTTCCTTCTCTTCAAGGAAAAAACGAAAGATTAATTTATTATAGAATGTGGTTTGATTTTACTGCCTTTAATTAATCCTTAGGTTATGATTAATTGATTAATAAATTTCTTATTTATGCAAGACTCCTGAAATATTAACACATACTCTACAAACAATCCATTTTCAGATTCCTGAAGTAAAATCTTCAATAGTGATTAAAGTTAACACTTCACTACCTCAGGATTATTTTATTGAGACCAAAACAGAAACTCTGGTACATGAAAACTATCACAGAAGACTAGAAGTTTTAATAAAGAAAACCTACAATCACCTGAAGCAACAGCCATATTTTTCCAAAAAGAACAAAAGAACTCAGTAGAGTTTTTAAAGCTTTTGTTTTAGAAAAAAACTCAATTTCTTCAAAGTGATTCCTAAACTGAAAATGTATCTTAGTAAAAAGTTACTGTCACCATAGGGGAGCTTGGCCAATGGATTCCACCATTTACTTAAAGCAAAACAATAGGATGAAACAGGATGTTGCTTAAACAGAGCATGTGTGGTTATTAAGGCCACATAAAAGAAGAGAAAGAGGAGTTTTCAACGTGATTGTATCCAGGATTAGACATTTTGGTCACTGGGTTTGCTAAACTAGAACACACTCCTTTAACATGTTTCCTTCTTTCCTCCACTTGGAGGCAATGCTGTCCCTGTTGTCCCAGGATTCATACTGCGACAGATCCATCACTTTGACATAATGTATACTAGAAAAAGGAGGCAGTCAGACTTCAAGTATGAATCTTTCACTATAGATAATTATGAAGAAATTATGCTTCAGAAACTAATTTAGTTTCTTAAATAGGAACTGTACTTTTTGTCAGTTTAGCTCCAGACAAAAATCCCGAACAATTCCAAAGCTCTTTCCCAGTAAGTGAAAAGTTGAAAAAGGTTTTTATGTGAAATATTTTAATCATCAGTGATCAGCATTAGCCCCATAGCAATTAGTGTTTAAATTAGCAGAGAAGTAATTTGAAGATACTGAGGATGGCTGACTATGCTTTTGAATTTTCTCCTTTAAACATTTTTTCTGGAATAACAGTATATTCTTAAACTTGGCTAAATAAAAAATGAATATCTGTTGTACTGTATATATTGAATAAATGCATCTTTTATAAGGTGAAATTTTATCCCTTGGCTTGATATCAAATGCTGTTTTCTGTTCTCAATAACAAGTGAAGACGGAAAATACACATGAGCAAACAATTCAAGTCTGGTGGGATTTTAGTAGGTGACTAAAGATCTGGCATTGTATTTTACTTTCTATTGTGACTGCACAGTCTCTGTGAATGTTTTCACTAGGCTTTCATGAAGGGGAGAAATGGAACTTTTAGCACTGGATAATTGTTATTACTATTATTGTTTTTATAGCCATCTGCTGTAATCACTGAGAAAAAGTCAAAGCTGCAATTCCAGCTAATATCATTGTACTGTCCAACTAGTCCAATGAAATCAAGAATGAATCTTCATCAAAAGGATCAACATTTTACATGAAAACATTTAATCCTGGTGTATTCAAAATTCTGGGGAAAATGGGTTTACTTTTGGATGTACCAAGAAAGTCAGCAGATCAAACTCTTAGGCAGTTTATAACTCCCTTACATTACCAATGAGTGCAAATTTCTCTCTGAAAAATAACTTTTCTAGCTAATTATTTAAAGCTATCAATTGAAGTAAGAGTGATTTTTTGCGAAGAATTGATCACTTAAAAATCACAATAAACTACTCCCATGACATGAATCGTGAGGTAAGCTTAAGAAAAATAGAGAAAATACTGACAATTTGTCATGAGAAAAAATAGGCTAAGTTATGTACAGGCTCTTGAAGTGACAAAGGTACACCCAGTAAGTGTTTGAAACAATTATGTTCAGTTAATTAAGACTGAAGAAGAGTCTGAAGAAGAGTACAAGAATTACTGATCAACAAGGATGTTCTTGGTCCTGATCTAAGACTGACATGTATATGCTTGGGGCAATCCCACTTGAGCCCTGCCTTGTTAATTTTTGGAACTTTCTGTTCACATAGCCCCTGTTCACCACTTTCTTACTTCAGAATTCTCTGAATTCTCTTTGCTAAGTTGGAACCCTCCCTAGATGGCAGGTCAGGAAAACAGACAGGAACCTTCATCCTCTGCAGCAAGAATGCTCCACTGGCATCACTGCTTTTTATTCACTTCTGAGTTTCAGACTCAATCAGCGCAGCTCAGCTGCTTCATTTGACAGCATTCACTCACAACTTCAGTCTTGTTGCAGAGCTGCTCCCTCCTCCTGAACTGCCCCTGGGTCAACGGCATAAAAACTGCAGGGACAATTCTAACAACTACCAGAGGCAGGTATGTGGTACATCACTGCCATTCATGAGTGCATGCAAAAGCCAGTCTGAGCAGACTTGCTAATCCCTCACATTTTTAATTTTCTTCTTTTCCCAAATTGAAGCACAAATGGATCACCACCTGTTAGCTATGCTAAAGGTGCCTGATTTTCCCTGATCAAGGGTTAGAAGAAACAAAACCTTCAAGCACTTTGTAATTAAGGACAGCTGGGATCTTCTTAAATACCTCTAGAGCCTGCTACAAAGGTTGATGCATGTTAAGGCTGCTGTGGCTATCCTTACCTGGGAGCAGTGATACCTTCAGATTCCTCAGAGGATTCCTGGGAGCCTCTCAAGAATCTGCAATAAAATCAGGAAGGTAAAGAAAATCTCAAATCAGAGTCTAGAAAATCCTGTAAAACAGTTGTATCTCTTTTGTGGTATAAAACTTAACTCTCTTCTACGAAATAAATATAAAATGCAATAAAATGTAGATTATACTGAAAAGAAATCAAGAGAAGTTGATTTACCTTCTTAGCTCTGCTTTCTCTTCTCAGAGAAATATTGCAATTTTAGGCAGATTTACAATAGAATTGGATTTTTAATTAATATGTTATTCTGTTTATATTTTGTTTTTAACATATAGTCAAAATACTGGCTTTATATGAAATTATGGTTTTGGCTTTTTCTTTAGTGGTATGACAAAGGGAGTTTGGAAATATTTTGTGATGTGACTGTAAATAAGCATTTACATAGGCAAGCAGTCTTACCCTTTTTGTTTTCAATTTTTGATCAGAATGAAACATTCTAATGCATTTGCTAGAAACCAGATATTTTGCTTTACTGAAAATGAGTTAATCAGTATCTTCCATTTGTACATTAAGCTATTTAACTTGGATTCATTGTTGTCATAGCATGAAAGCAACAAAAGACAAAGAGAATAGCCTGAGAAGATGGGGGAGTGGTTGCAATGTTCATTATTTTGAGGGAATGTATCTGATGGTTGTCCTAGTGGAATGAAAAAATAGTGTTCTGCCAAAAAATTCTCTTACAGATTTCCAGCAGTGAGTTTGGAGTCAGAAAGACCCCCTTTGCTACATACAGAATTCTTCTCCTTGGGCAGAGAATGAGAGCATGGATTATATATGACAGGTACACAGATGCATTGCTTCATCTTCTTGAGGGGGCTCAGGTACAGCAATGAGAAAAATGAACACAGGAGCTTGCATAGCATAGCCTTTCCTCACAATCTGATATCAGAATAGTTAATGACTATCAGAGAAAGGAGGGAAGTTTATATGATAGGAAGATAGTTTCCAAGAAGATAAATGAAACTGTGATGAAGAAAAATTGGAAAGCAGAATAATTTGTAATTTATTACATTCCTACCAAAAATGAAGCTACAGAAAATGAAAGTAGACACATTAGAAATATAAAATAGAATTTGTATAGAATTTATGGTAGTGCAAACAAACTGAGATAGGCATGACCATTCTCTCTTCCAATATATTTCCCATGTAATCAAAACACAGTGTGTGATTAAAAGCAAGTTTACACTTATTTTTTATTTATTGTAGATGTAGTCCCACAATGAATATATATGACTCATAACAAATATACATGTATAAAATATTAATATAGAGAAAAAGTTAAAGTCTTTTAACAAACATCCATAATGTACATAATATGACAGCAAAATAAATTCATTCAAATTGAACATATTAGAAGTCTTGAATGAAAAAAAAAATTCTATAGTGTTTTCTGACAGAAAAGAGTGGAGTACTGTGTTTAATTTACAGGAAAGAGTACACAAACTTTGTTAACAGTTAAAGGTTTTCTTTAATTATGACATCAGTGTTATTGAGACCTGAAAGGTCACCTGTTGACAATGTTAGCATATTTCAACAATAATTTTTGTAAAATTGAATTATTTATCTAATGAATTAAAACTACAAATGGCTCAGGGCTGAGCCTAAAGGGCAATGTAGAGACTACATAAAAAAAAAAAAAGATAATGTGTGAGGAAAAGGTATAAAAAAATATTCAGTTTCCTATTTAAGTTTATTTATATTGGATGGGAAGAGGAAGATGTATAAACTCAGTTCACAGCATCCTGAATCCTGCAGATAGAAATGCCAAAAATCATCCTGGTACAAGTATACCAGTATGGCTAAAATCTCATTTTCCTGTTTTTGGACCTCGTATGTGGCTTCAAACTGAAGTTTGGGATTCAAAGAGCAAAATTTTTTCTTACATCTACAAACCTAAGCTAGCCTTTAAAAAAAGGTTCATGCTTTAATTCAGAAAGTTTGTGGGAAAAGAAGATGTGAGCTTTCATATAAAACACCATGGCTACAGAGGGAAACCTGCATTTGCTTCTTTCATGAACCAAAAGATGACCACCTCTCCTGCAGAATGCTCAGACCATATCTGGAAATACTGCAGTCAGGGTTTGTGCAATTTGTGCATCCTTCCCAAAAAATATGTTACTCTGCAAACAATTAATGAGAAGAACTTAGTAATGTAGAACTAGTGATTTATAATTATAGCCTAATAGCCAAGATGCTATGCTAAAGAAAAAGAGAGATTATGGTTATGGACAACATTTCTGTTAAATGTATCTGATTTTATTTTGCAGCCTTAAAAATAATCAGAGCAAAGAGCAGGCAACGTTCTGATCATCAGGCATCGGATCCCATGTTTCCTTTATCTCTATAACAGCTGGCATTGTTTTACCATATATAAATCTGAATGAAATTCATATACCACCATCATTACTTTGAAATATTTATTATCTGTTGCTTCATAACCAGGTTCTTCAGTGAATTGACACCTATTATTTTAAATCCATGCTACCAGTTCTCATCTTCACTTTGATTTGCCTTCCAAATCCATTCTTGAGCATCAGCTCATTTTCTCTATCAATAATTAAATCAATTTTTTATTCACACAATTTCTTTCACAGTTCATCAGTTTTTCATTTTCCTTTATACTGGAAGTCCAGCCATGGTGTGTTTATCTTAGGACTATAGATGCAGCGGTCTATAATTCTCCCCCTACAGTGTCCTTTTATGTCCACCAAGACATCACTAATTTGTCTATCCAGGAAATATTTCTAAAATTTAATATTTATTAAGTTTCAGCCTTAAAAAAACCCCTGAAATGGTTTAATAATTTTGGCTTGCTGTGAAGAAAATTGATTCAGTAACAAACGAGGATAGAACAAGGAGAGAAATCCAAGTGGTCCAATTGCAGTATATCAATAAATTTCCACAAGTAATAGTTTTTAGCTTTCCACCCCCTTTTCCTAATTATGAAGCAAATATAAATGCAATTTAATAAGCATAATATAAATAACCCAAAATGCCAGAATTGTTAGGATTGGAAAGGCCTTCTGCAGATCATCCAGTCCAAGGCAGGGTCACCTGGAGCAGGTTACACAGGAACACATCCAGGTGGCTTTCGAATGTCTCCAGAGAGGGAGACTTCATGACATCCCTGGTCAGCCTTTTCCTGTGCTCTGCCACCCTCAGTGTAAAGAAGTTCTTCCTTGTGTTGAGGAAAATCTTATTTTGTTTCAGTTTATGGACTTGTTACTCATCCTGTGACTGGGTAGCACCAAAAGGAGTCTGGCACCATCCTCTTGGCGCCTGCCTTTTGATATTTACGTGCATTAATATGCCCTCTCAGTCTTCTCTAGACTAAATCTTTGCTATCAAACAAGATAACCGTAAGCATGGCTTAAAATTACCAATGTTTTGAATCACCATGTTTTAATTTACTATGGGGAGAGAACCAAGAGGTTGCACTCAGTCTGTTTATGGTTCGATGAGAGAGTGATTTCATTATCGATAGCAACTCAAAGTTTTTCTGGTTTGTGATACTGTGCCTACTGCTCAAAATGCATTGGCTTCAAAAAGAACATACTGCAACATTAGCTCTACAAAAACTGGGCTTCAATTATTTAAAGCATTTTATTAGAACCAGGTCTTCTATCTTTCTTTGGAAATGATGGATGCTCAGAACTTAGGTTTCTGAGAGATGAGGTATGATTACACCACTGTTTGGCTTTCAGGAAAATAGTATCAGACATCATGAGACTTACTAAAGAACCATTACACTTGAGAGCAAATATATGAACATTAGATTTAATAATCAGCTCAGGGCATAATGTTTTCAGTCCTAGTTCCTTTGAAAGCAGTACTTGATGAAACATGACTCACAAGATGTGCTCTGTCTTGTGGTGTATTTCCATGACAGTATAGAAAGAAATCACAACCAATTTTTCCCTGAGGCTTTGTGATCTGAAAGGCTAAAGGGCAATGCCTTTGGTCTGCAAATCACCACCTAGTTACAGGACTGCAAGGTCATGGATATTACCCTGTTTTAAAAAGACATATACATGAAAAAGTTTTTTCAAAAGCTGATCTGTAGACTAATAGTGTTCAAACACTAAAGAAACATCAAAGCACAGAGTGGGTCTGGGAGGTTATTCTATATCCAGATTAATAATGCAGACATCAGAGATTTTGAATGAGAATCTGCTGTTTTCTGGTTGCACTGAAATTAACAAAATTGCACAGCTTTAAGGTGGTAAATATTAAGTGATGACATCTTTAAGACATCAAAGAAATGTATGGAAAATTGAGAAGTTTGCTGGAAGAGGACAACAAAGAACCTTTACTTAAACAATTATATTCTAGCCTTCATTGCTTCAAAAAGTATAATAACTATGGAAATAGTAAGGGAATACAATTTGTGTGTTTGCTTTTAATATGCTTTTCAGAATAATATTCAATTTTAATAATTTTAAAAATCAAGTTATGCTAGAATTGAATTACTTTTCAATTATCATGTGGTGTAAAGTAAAGGAAAAAAATCTGATACTACAACAAATGGACAAAAAGAAAAAGACATCTAAAGTTTTATTCTTGAAAATAAGTTACAAAATTGTGAGATTTTTAAAAAGGAAAAAAAAATCTGAATTCAAATATGTTCAATAGTGACCCTTTTTATCTCTCAAATTCTATATGCAAATTTATTCCTTCAGCAATTAACCTCGAGTATAACCTGATTGTTTTCTAAATCACATAGTTTGGATATATACTCTTGATTTTAATGTTATATAGTGAAGATGAACATTGTAAGCTAATTGTCTAGAAGTTTCATAGTATCCTTTTAAACATTTGAAAGTCTCCATAAAAATCCCAGTTAAAATTTCTTTAACAGAAACTGTTAATTCCTATATCCCCCCACTGAAAACCCTGTTTTACAGGTCACTAACATTGATCAGAGTGCAGTGCCTGGTCCTGAGGCTGCCTGGTCAGTCACAATTGCTAAACATGCCTGCTCTGAGGGTACAGCCATTTCTAAGCTGCTCACAGGAATTGCCTTCTGGCTTAGAAATGAACATTTTACAAGGCTCTAAGAAGCAAATTCAGTCCGTCCTGGATCCTTGAGTCTTAACTCGTTTTTTAAAACCTAGCTTCACACAATTGTTTACCATCCTGTGAGTTCATATAAAGTAATTATGATTATATATAGTGTCATATGAGTATAAGAGTATTTATCCACTGAAAGGATTTATGATTGACATTATATTATTTTTTTAAGGTATAAATTTTAATAAGACTTTCATAATTTTTGGACTATAAGCCTGATAAACACAAATACTACTACTAGTACTACTAGCTTAAAATACCCTACAAAATTTCTTCATAATGACTTTTAAAAGACTATAAAATTTTGTTCAGATAGGCTGAAATTGGAAATTATACATTTAATAGGTATTTACTGTTATTTTATTATATTTAATTTAGCAGTGTATCAGAGTATATAAAGCTTTTTAAAAGTTATTTGTTTGCTTTTTCTCCAAAATAATCAGGCTCAGCACGCAAATACCTAATCATATCTTAAAGTAAAATAAAATTCTTACTGCCGTTTCAAAAACACATTAAAAGATGCTGACGTTTCACTTTGTAAAGTTTAAATCACAAAGCTTCACCTTACGGCAGTCAAAAAATAATTTCTTCATAATCACTGTACCCAAAGCACTTAAAACATAAAATTACATTTTTTTGCAATAGAAGTTTAATTGCAATGCTGTGTATTGTCATACTATGGCTTTTAAGATACTGGGAATGTAATTGATCAGACAGCACAGTCTTTCCACAACATCTTTTTTTTAGTTTATTTTGTGAATTCACACCTTGAGAATTCTGAAACTGGAAAACTCACAAAGAAAAATGGGAAAACAAAAAGCATGTTCAATTAATCTACAACTTTTTTAACTATGCATCTCCATTGTAGAACTTTTATCATATTTAATTATTTTGAATGTTGTCCAAAACCCACTAGAACAAGTGAGAAGAATCTCCAATCTTTAGAATGCTGTCTACATAATATACTATATTTTGATTAAAAAAAAATACACTTCAGGTGCTGGTGTTACTTTAATGACCCTTAAACTTCAGATGAAAGTGAAGATATTTTACTACTTTGATAATTGGATTTATTTTATTGTGATATGTTCTTGAACTGCTAAATAATTACACTTCACATTTATTTACAGAAATATAAGTTAATATAATGGCTTCAAGACAGTGGAGAATAATAAATCTTCATAGTGAACATTCCAAGAATAAAGTCTTAGTTCATATTTTAGAAGTATGGCTAGAGTGCCACGTGTGGAGAGAATGAGAGTGGCTAGGTACTTATGTTCAGCATTTTGTACTCACTAGAATTCACAAAGTGAAACTGTAGTTAATAAAACTCCTGTTTCCATAGCTATGAACACAATTAATTGCCTAAATCCACACATTTCACAACACTATAAGAATGGACAATCAAAACAAAACACATTTACTGCTGAAGAGACAGAAGAGAAAATCTTATCCCACAAAAGAGGATGTGCTATTCCTTCTCTCATTCATTGAAATGCTGTTTTGGCAGTAGGAAGCAGATCACAGTACAGGAGCCTCTCTGCTTGCAGAACCATGATGCAAGTACAAACTAGAATGTGTGTATTAGCATATTTTTGACACCTCAGGGGCTCTACAATTTTTTATGATTGAATAGATAGTAAATGGAGTTTTCTGCTCAGTTTGAAAAGCAGCATCCCACACCTCTGGTTATCAATTATCTCATGCTTCTCATGCATCCATCACTTCAGTAGCTCAGTACCAGTCAGAGCAAACTTCTTTCTGACATAATGATCATGGTTGTTTTATTGAATTCTATTGTGCTCTCTAGTTTTCTTAGTCATCAACATAGAAAAATAACGTTGTTTGATGGTTTCACGGACACATTTAGAATCATTTTTCATTGGCCTGACAGTGTTTGAGTAAGGAAATACCCAGAATTTGAAGCATGCTGGCAATGGCATCTATACAAACATTGGAAGGAAAATGCTCTTGACATTTTAAAGGCATCTAGACTCTCATATTTTGTTTTCTTGAAAGTTAAATCAGTTATCCTGAGGAAAAATTTATACAGTTGGTATTTACATTTTGTCTCGTAAAGATATCTGTTCCTGAAATAAGGTGGGGGCTGTGGGTGAGAGGTGGGAGGGAGGTGGAGAAGAATATCACACTAATGTATGCATTTGAAACATTAGCATTGTTTGAATAAATTCTACTAATATGCAGAATCTTGCATCTGAATTATAAAGTGGATTTTGTCTCCTAGAAGTAAAGAAACCAGCAAAACCTTCCAGATAACTCACATAATGAGCAGTCTCTTCATAAGAGTACATTAGAACAAATTCTGTCTGCCACAGTTCATATCTCCAGAGAAACCTAATGTACCAATCACTACAATATTCTGTACAATTCCTGCAGGTTCATTTTACAGACATTCAATGAGAATGGCTAAAGGCATGAAAAATATAATGTGTAATCCAGAGACAACTGAGTGATGATGATCAGAGTGGTATGCTTGGTTACAAAGGGCCATACCTGATGACAAGTAAATGCACTGGACTGTGACTTCAGTTTGTAATCCTTTCTTACAGTTTTTTGACGGCCTCAACTATAAGCTGCACATTTTTCATTGTGTTGGTGTTTTTCCTTGCAGGAGTTTTTTAGCTGGCGTTACTCTTCTCATTACCAAAATCCTAGAAAGACTATTTTCAATCCCTTGTTCTTAATCTTTGTTCAATTTCCACAACGAGTACACCAAAACAGGATGGATTATAAACATACTATAAAGTTTTTATTCATGTCACCTTTACACAGTGATAGCAACTGCTCTGTGGTGCAAAGAAAACATCAGATTATCAAATGATGAAACTTCCCCAACTACTGCTGATATCAATAGTGTATCTATTTCCTGATTTATATTACTGATCAAATAATCTTCTTTCAGTGACATTAGCTTTTCTTGTCCTGAGAAATACACATAAAATGGATTTTACTTCATCTGAGAAATATGAATTCATCTGTTTCCCTGTCTCCTCCTACTGTTGTAGATTTTATACTGGTTCTCCCCAACACAAATAGGAAATGTGGTAGGCAGAATCAAAGCTAGTATATGTCATGTTCTTTTTGCTAAAGGAAAGTTTACCACAGTTGGAACTTTTGAGTGTGTCTCAATGATACAGAAGCTGTCATATTTCAAAGAATTTTGAAGACAGTTAAATACAGTTTACATGTGTAGAATTGAGAAAAACAGTAATAAAAACAAAGAGGTCTCAGAAAAAGTATGGAGACATGGAGTTTGGCTGAAAAATAAGTGTTGCATATTCATGGTCTACAAGATTTGGGAATTTCGGAATATTTACAGGATAAACCAGCGGAGAACACTAAAATGTGTTTTCCTCAGAATTCAAAGAGTCTGGGAACAATCACCTGTGGTTCTGTCAGAGTAAAGGGTGTGCCTGATGGGGAGGGGGAATTGCAGCAATTTTCAACCAGCTAGAACAGCTGGTGGGTTGTGTCTGGGATTTGGCTACATAAGCAGCAATTCCATGCTCAAGGGTCTGTTGGTGGCCAATACCAAATTTTTTTGTTAGGATAACTAGAAGACTGGCATGTAGGCTAAGACTCTTCTTGCACATTTTATTCTTTACTTTCTATCTTCATGTGTAGCATGTGCTTCTCTTCAAGAGCTTTTAGCTGTGCTAAGAGAATAATCGTCTGGGGATGCTTGAGGCCACCAGGAAGCAGACCAGGAGAAGGACAACTCTGGGATTTTTTTCTTCCTCTTGACACAAGCTATGTTTTTTCATCTGATTATTCATTCTTCTGGGAGACACAAGTCCATCTCCATAGGTGAGGTACATGAAAAATGCTACTGGCTCAGAAGTTTTTCGTCACACTGATAACTTGCTGATAATTTAGTGTGTAGGTAAATGACTGACACAGAGAAATCAATGATCTTGCAATCTTACATTATTGGGGGAATTTGACTTATGAGAATTTTGAATCAAATCAATGTCTCTGTCTCCCAGTGGGCTGTACCGGGTCTTCCCTTCAATAATTTATTAGTTCCAGAGTTTTTGGCTGAAGAGCTGCTTCTTTGTCCTATATGTTTGACTGTATTGAATAAATCACTGCTGCCACAGCATCTGGGACTTGGCAAAAGCTGTCAGGTAAACAGTAAAGATACAGCTTTCTTCTGCATAACTCATTAGAGCTGTCCTGCCCCTCCCTGAATGCACAGATTTCTCAAGATTAAAAAAGAGAAATAATTTGGTCTGCAGAGTTGGAGTTGCACCAACTCCCACATGATATCAAAGCTTGTCCATAAAAAGAAAGAAGCAAGAGAAAAAAGTTTTAAATGGTGTCAATTTAATAATTCATCCATTTCAGTATGGAAATTTCAAAATTTGTTTCTTCCCCTTAATTTAAAAAAATAAACTCTCTTGGTATATATTTTAACATCTCTGGTGTTATGCTACTTTGTGAATTTGTTCTCCCTCACCTCAATCTGTCCATAATCAAGACTCATTTCTGTCAACAAGTAGGTTTAACCTGAGACAAAAAGCTGTATTTTAGTTTGATAACCTAGTGTTTCCTCTTTCCATGGTTAAGGTAATATCTTAAATTGCCTAAGAAGAGATCAGGAGAATTCTGGCTCCATCTATATATGTTTCTATCCCAACAGATCACAAGGACTAGAACACTGTCTGCAAAGAACTTTTATTATGATATTATTCCACAGTTTTAGAAAGCTGCATGCACAAGTCTACTGGATTAAACCGTTTATTAAAATCCTCTTATTTTCCCCACATTAGCTGCATTGCAAAATTTTTTGAAATTTTGCTGAACTTCATTCAACACGAATGATGGTGATTCAATTGCAAACATATGTATTAGTGTGCTCAGCTTCAGTCATATCCTTTGAATATCATAGTGATGGATTTTTTCTTGTATGAATAATTCACAGGAATGGATGATATCAGAGAAGTGATGCATCCAAAAGTTTCAGAAAAACAAGTTGATTTTAGAAGACCAGACTCCCCACAATCTTTCCAGTAGGGAACACCAAAAGTGGGTTCCACCTCTCTTTTACAAGACTTTCAAATAGTGTTTGCCCATTCATGTTCAAATTACATCTCTTTGAAGAAGTATTTTTTAAGAATAGTTATGACGTTTCATGGACAGTGAAAATATTACATTATTACAAAATTCAATATACACCTAAAAATATTATATATCTATAGCTATAGTTATAGACATGTCTATTTTACAGTAGCAGATATTTGAAATTTAGTAGAAGGTTTTACAGTTAGTCAAAAGCAGTCCTGGGTCCCTTTAAATTCTGAAAGCCTGAAATTTGATCTAATGGGTAAGAAGGAATGAGAAATTTCGAATGAACAGATGGAAAAGTGCAAAAAATCTAATTTCATAATAAGCCAGAAAAATAACATAGACACTGTGAAGAAAGAAAGCCAAAGCAATAAAACTCCTACAAGAAACCCAATAAGAACTTTTCAAATAAATGCACATAAACGACAACATTTTCAAAAAAGATTATGTGGCTTCTATTTCCACAACAGTTGATAGGTTCAGAAAACCCAGGTATTTTTTGTGGCTATAAACTAACCCTGTCAGCTAAGCTTACATGTTTGACAATCAAAATGGGCATCTATAAGCTGGAAAATATTTAAGGAGAATCTTCACATGCTTTATTGCCATAATAGGAATGATTTTTTAAAACTATATTTGAATATTACGGTGGTGCTTTAGCTACTCATTTATCTTTAAACTAAACAGGAACAATAAAGGTGCAAACTCCACATAGCTCTATTCTCTTCCCATGGGCTTATTTGCAAGTTCTATTTTTTACAATTTTAATAGGCTTCCCTGGTTCAATCCTCTTTGGGAAAAAAAAAAGTCATCATCAGAAAGAAGCAAAAGCATAATTTCTTCTTTTGACAGAAAGTACAAGTTATGGGTACTGGAGCTACTTAAGCTCAGCAGAGACTCTCAAGAGAAAATAGGAGTTTCAATCTCCCAGCTTTCTGCACATTTCACCAAAGGCTCACAGAGGGTAGCTCAGGGACTACGATGCAGAAGGATGGGGATTACTTTGATGGAAAGGTGTAACCTTGTGAATGATTTATGTGAGTGCTACTATATGGTCTGCATTGTATTCGGTTGGTAAGGATGTCAAAATCTGATTTTCACCTTCCTAGAAGGGTGAGAGTTCAAAGAGTTAATGTGAAGGCCATCAGTGGTCAATTTGTCATAGGAATTTATGAGCTGGATAGGGGTAGAAGCCTAGTTTAATCTCACACCATCTATATTCTTCTAGTACAGAGTTTTGGTGAGATAGTGTAGGGATGAGATATCTTTTCCATTATTTGAATGATCTGAAGAAATGCACTAGAGAAGATCACAGTGTCAGATAAATTGATTTGTCTATGAGAGACTTTTTGAATGATATAATTTGGGGAAAGTAGAAAGGGGAATAATAGAGCAACGGAGGAGAGGGAGTGCTTTATCCTCCTGGTTTAAGGAAGACATAGTGTTTTTCAAATTCTCCATCACTACCAAAGGTTAAAAAGTACAACAAGTAAAACAAGTTAGAACAGCAGTCTCAGAGGGGTTATTAAATTATCACACTGGTGAAACTTGTAGAAATCTTTGGGTTGAATAGTCTGATCCATTTTGTAAAATTATATTGTCTCCAGTCAAAAGAAACACTAAGGCTTCAGGGGCACTCCTGATTATATTGGGATTGCAGAAAATTGTCCTGGAGGCAGGTAACTTGAGGCTCATTTACTTTTTTTCACTTGGCATATCTCCTTCCTTTTTTCAATGTTCAATGACCTTAAGTCAACTAGGCTTTTAAAAGTTCCACTGCTTCTTAATCACATACATGAAGTTTCTGGCAGCCAGTAACCCAGTTTTGAGTTCCCTTCCATCCACCATTAAATACTTTCCTTTCAGGTCTTTAGAAACCTATGACAATTTTATGCTGAGACAAATGCTATGATAGAAGAGCTATTTCATACATTTTAAATTAAAATGGTGTGGTTCAATTTAATGAATTTAATGAATGCAGCATTTTGAAGTGAAAATAAATTTTCACCAATATATAAAAGGGCAGAAAACAATTAACAGACAATAAATATGAACATTTAAAATTGTGCTCTCTTCTTCAGAAACTATTGATAACTTCATCTTCTACTGTTTAGGATTCCTTTCCCTTCCAGCCATGTTGTCTTTCGAGTTTCAGTGAAATATATTTCATATTTTATTATGATTATAAGGGCACATACAAGACTTTCAAACTAGCATTATGAAGTACTTTGCTAACATTTATTTTTAGCATTTGTGTGTGGTTTTCTTTATTTCATACTTATTTAAAATAAATTTAGAAAACAATTCTAAATAGGTTTCTAAAAATTGCATACTCTATTTTTTTGGGGACAGTTTGTATATTTTAACAGCTTCCTTAGAAAAAACTAAATATCTAGAAAATAAATATCCCTGTCTTGGACAATGTGGAGGGATAGAATGTAAGAGAATAGTGCAGAAGATAGCCTCACCCCTGAGGAGTTGCAACTGTACTAATCACCAAAGATTAGGAGCAGGCCTGCCCTTGGTAGGCCACAGCTGCGTCCAATAAAGACGAGTGCTACAAAACAGTGGGTTAGCTGTACTGTGAAGAGAGTTGGAGTTTGTTGGCAGTGAAGGAGTCAGTGCTGTAAGGAGCTGCCCATGGGAAATCACTGAGAAGGTAGAGAACTTCACAATAAGATGGCAACAGGACAAAGTTCTGATTGATATGATACTTAAGTTATATGATATGTACAAGACTTTGATTGCTAATAATACAGGAGAAATCAAAACTTTTTCTAAATCCTGTGCAAATGTAATGGATACTGACCACAGATCCAGTATGTGGGCTATTTATTTTGATGATTTTGGTGATTTTTCACTGAAGTCATTAATTAATTTCTGATAGCTGAGCCATGTTATTTCAGGGTTTCTGATTAATATGATATATCTTTCAGTTCTGGGCATAAGACAATGCTGTTTTGTCTCCTTTACTGAAGTTCCTGGCCTGATACTTGCTCCCTACAATACCTGTATTTAATGTTGTCTCTCTATTTGCTTCACTAGGATTACTTACTGTAAGAAGTCTAAACAATGGTAGAGATATCTTCAGAATCAAGGGCTGAGAGAATTGGAGCTTTTACTCATTAGAGCCTAAGACAGCTCTTTTTTATCTTAACAGAAAAGTCATGATACTGCTGAGAGCAACGTCAAGGAAACAGGCATATTTGTTTAAACCCTGCAGTGTTGATGTAGAATACATCAGAAGCTACTCTTTTAGAGGTGTTAATCCCAGTAAAAACAGTACATCTGGAACAGGTAAGTCTTAACAGTGGAGAAACATCACTCAAAAGGAATATGAGATGCATGAGGTAAAGGGATGATTATAATCCATAAGTTAAAATGTTTGTTTATGCTCAAGCTGAATAAAGTATCAGTGGTAAATTGGAGACTCATACTCTCTTAAAATTCTGATTAGTAAAAACAACAGGATAGAATTTTATCCTGGAGGAATCTCCTCTTAATTACTGAGAGCAATGATCCTTCATGTTGTAAAATAAGTGTGTGTGGATTTTTTTCCTGACAGCTGTTGAACTCATTACTTGTATTCTAAGGAGTTTTAAATCTAATTGCTCAACTAGCTCATCTTAAAAAAAACTAAACAGTGTGAAGACTTTGTAAAAATATGAATGATTGCCATGAAAAAGATTGAACAATCTAAAAGTTAGGCTTATCAGGCAGTTAAATTCTCATATTTTGTTATATAACAACTTTTATTGTGATTGAGATTATCAAGTGATTATTTTACGTCTTTGTTTTCTGATTCAGAGTGTCTAGTTAATGTCTGAAATGTTCTGTGAACATTTAAAATTTGAATGATAATATATCTGAACATATATGAAAGTTTAATAGCTAGATAATATCTGAAATGTTCTGTGAGGTATCTTATTAATCCAGAGTTGTATCTATCTCTTTCTAAAGTGCTTATATTGCAGTCTAAAGACAAGTTAGTTAAAGACAGGAAGGTGATAAGATGCACAATATTTCCCCATACATGTAAAATTGGGACCCATGTGGGAGTAAACCTATTGTTTGAGTACAGTGTCTTGCTGCTCAAATTCATGAGACTGCCACATGTATTTTTGTTTTGCTTTAGAGATTGCCTATTGAAATAGTTTATTCTATTTAAAATAAACAAAGATATAATTAACTTTTCTCTGGTTGTATTTCATAGGGAAGGCTTCCATCTCTGGAAGAATTAATAGTGTATTTTCAGAAGAAAGATCCTTCGAGTAAAACTGAAAATTTATCAGGCAGATGTTTGAGGTTTTTTTAATGTATGAGCCTATGCCATTAAAGATACGAGCAGAAATTTTTAAATGGACTCAATGTCCTTGTTGAATGTGGGACAAGACACTGTGGGACTGGACAATTTGCTGGGTTTGTTGTCATCTCTCTTGTTGTGGAGTCCATCAGGACAGGACTGGATTGATAATCACTGCAACTTGTCTGACACAATCAAAGCCCTCCTGGCTTGTTGTAGATTTATGATGATTTTGAGCAGGTATACTATTTTCAAGGTAGCCTTAAGGAAATCTCAGATGACAGTGAATTGTTGTGCATCTATTATAATAAAGCAAAAAGTGCCTTTAGAGACAAAAGGAATATTTTGTGAGAATAAATTTCTGCTA
This sequence comes from Molothrus ater, assembly GCF_012460135.2. Lineage (NCBI taxonomy): Eukaryota > Metazoa > Chordata > Aves > Passeriformes > Icteridae > Molothrus > Molothrus ater. Next base: position 18,300,291 of record NC_050482.2, on the reverse strand, counting down.
TATTTTTTCACTAAGCATAGGTTCCCCCTGTAGCCAGAGATTTATATAGTGATGAATTAACTAAAGCAAGTTGTTTAGCCACAAAATTAAGAATTTTTAAAATTTGCTTCACTAGTCATGATTTCTAAAATGTTTGTTTCAAAGAAAACTTCAGCTCATTATTCTCTATGAACTGGTGCTGATTTGTTTACTAAGTCCTTTTCACATTCCCTTGTGACCTGCAGAACTCAAGTCTTATAAGCCAGAGCATAGAAATCAAGCTCAGGTTTTTTTGGTTTTTTTTTAATCAGTGCCACTCAGAAACAGTGACATCAGGCAAAAGGATACGGTAAGGTAACTGTAAACCTATTTTGTGTTATGCCACTCATGGTTTATATCAGGGTCTGGCAGACTTAAGGCATAGTGAAGAGAGAATCACCAGATTGCATTACAAATTATATTGCTGCTCAGATATTGTAAAGCTCTGTCCCAGATATTGTCCCCTCTCTAGGCCTTCTTGGAGTTCATTTGCAAAACCATTGGCCCTAGAAAGGGTCAGAAACCTTTTTTTTTTTTTTTTTTTTTTGGCAGGTAGTGAAGAGAAGGGCAAAATTCTGAAAAAATTCTTTGAGGATTATTTTTTCTTCAGTGGCATTCTCAAACTCTTTACCTTCATATACAAAACCCAGAGGTTAGGGTTTTTTTTCCCCTTCAGATTCCACAGTAATGTTTTAATATTAAAATATGTTTCAAAACCCTCACTGCATTTTCTGCAACAGTAGAAGGGAAGCAACAAGGCTAGCTTTAGACTTCATGAGGGTAAAAAAAGACTCATTCAAAGGATGACTCTTAGCGATGATTAGACTCCTGCTCTCAATAACTCTCTGAAAGGATTAGGGCAAGTAGATTATAAACACCTTTGTAACATACACTCTTATCAGGGAGTTATAAAGAATAAGTCTAGCAAAAAAATTCCCCACATGGGAGATTACACTGGATTTTAACTACCAAGCTTTTTATCATAAAGTTAAGTAGGTAAGTAAGACTTGGCAATATGCATTTCTAAGAACCCCATGTGGATGAGAGAATAGCTGATATGAGCTCTTTTTGAGCTAGAAAATATCTATTTTATCTTAAACCCCAACAACATTCTATTTCTTCCTAAACTTCTTTTGTTGGCAGTATTATCTTTGATGTGAGAGTAAATAGTGCCATTTTTTCCCCACACAATATAAATTTATGTGGAAATAAGACAGTGAAACAATAGTTGTTATGTGTAGATATCTTCCAAAAAGTCCAATATAAGTGCTAAACAATTCACCGCACTAAAAATGCACTTTTAAAAACAACATGTCAAGAAATCTCAGGTCAGTTTTGGAGTACAACAGATAACTGTAAGGGAGAAAGCGCACTGAGCACTCAGATAATTAAAGAATTGTGGAATTGTTAATCAAGAACAACTACAATTAAGATCTAATATTATAGAGGCAGGACTGAAAAGATGTGCTGGTTTTGGCTGGGTTAGAATTAATTTTCTTCCCAATGGCTGTGGGGGGGTTTGGGGGGCTGTGTTTTGAATTTGTGCTGAACACAGAGTTGATAACATAGAGACGTTTTTGTTATTGCTGAGCAGGGCTTGCACAGACCCAAGGCCTTTTCTACTTTTTGCACTGCCACTGGTGCAAGAATAACTGGTGAAGAAGTTGGGGGTGTGTGGGAGACTGGGAGGAGACACAAAGGGACAATTACCCCAAACTGACCAGAGGGGTATTCCAGACCACGTGATATCCTACTTGGTATATAAAGTGGGAGGAAAGAGAAAGGGACACTTGGAGTGACGGCGTTTCTCTTCCCAAGTCACGGTCATGTGTGCTGGAGCCCTGCTCTCCTGGAGATGGCTGAACACCTGCCTGCCCATGGGAAGTGGTGAATGAATTCTTTGTTTTGCTTTGCTTGTGTGTGGCATTTGCTTTTTCTACTAAACGGTTTTTATCCCTACTCTCAAATTATTCTAGCTTTTACCCTTCCAATTCACTCCCTGATCCCACTCGTGGGGGAGTGAGTGAGCAGCTGTGTGAGGCTTGGTTGCTGGATGTGATAAAACCATAACAAAAGAACATAAACACTTTTGAATTTTGGAGAAGGAAAAGATTGCTAAAATTAATTCCTTCCCAAAAACTAATTACAGTTTAAAACATAGCAGACAAAATGGAGTTGCCAAATTGCTGTTTTCTTGAAGAAGCAAGAAACCTGCTTTATCTCAAGCTCTGCTGTATGTAAATTTTTAAGATACAATATGGAAAGTAAGTGATACAGTATATTCTTGTGTATATTCACAATTCTTGTGTATGTGAGTGTGCATTTGGTTTTTTGCTGTTTAATATACAATAGTCACGTAAAAGCTGCTACCAAAAAAGCAGTTGGTTATTACTGGCTTTGAAAACATGAGGTGAAAATGAGGCAGCAACTTTGCATTTAGAATCATTAATGATATTTATTTTTTAATAATGATGTCATTTGTTTTGAAAGTTTTGAGTATTGACAATTCTGTGGGACCTGGTATTTCCTAGAACCAATAAACCCCAAAATATAAATATCCTCACAATGTATACCATGCAATCTAATAAAATTCTTTCTCATCAATTTCTGCCTAGACTTTTTTGACTTTTGTCTTGTTTTAACAAAGCTGAACTTGATTAAGTTCAGTGTAAGTCATCTTTAAAAATCCCTGCCAGTTGCGGGGGCAGTTAGTGAACAGACAACACTGCACTCATTTAGCAATTTTATGCATCATCTTCCTGGTGGACTTAATCAATTAATTTAAGTGATATAGTAAGATTGTAGTATAGAAATCCTGTTGATTATAAAGGGACTTTCCTGTGTGTATGATGTTAAAATTGAAATCCATTATATATCTATTAGTAAATGAAAATTCAAAATATTTTTTGAACCATGTAACATTTTAATTGACATTTTTATTCTTGTGAGATTTAGTGTAAATGAAATTTGTCTTGGTAGTTCAATGCATTTTTACCCAAGTCCACAAGCTAGGAAACCATTCTAATTCTTACATGGACAGTATTATTCAATGTCTAATTTAAGAGGATTTTTTTCTGTATAGTTTTTCCCTGGCAGCTTATAGCTTCCATTTAACTCTTTGCAGTCAGTCCTTATTAATGGGCAAATTTTGACTGAGACATATGAAAGCTAGCTATTATATTCTCTGCAGAAACATTTTATAGATCTTCAGGGAAAATATCCCTATATCTCAGTTTTACAGAGATTTTATTAACTATACTCCTTACTACTTTCAGGTTTTTACCAAGGTTTTATTAAAATAATGAAATTCTTAAGTAGATTTTTGAGCTAGAAAACTATTTATAATGAATTTATTTGCTCTGAATTTGAAAGTTTTCTGAGAATGGAATAAAAATTTTAAAACCTGATCTCACAAACCTTTTTCCCTTTAAAGATAAATCTTGCAAAGCTTGGTTATGATTTTAAGAAAAAAAATTAAAACAATAGTTACTGCCAGGCAAGCCTATTAGAAACATAGGACTAATTAGAGAGAGATGACTGCACAGTGCTCAAATACTTTTGTTTGATTATGTACCTAGAAGAGGTCCAAAATGTTAAGACTGATGCCCTGGTGAGCAAATAGATGTTCAGTGAGTTGCCAAAATGAGTCAGATGACATTTAGTTGTTCCTGCCCCAGTAAAGCAATAACACAGATGATAATTACAGAATTTTTAAAAATCCACATTAGATTGCCATCTACCAGTGATAACTGATGGGGTCTCAATTGACACAATTTTTCCACTGTGTTTGCAGAATTGTGAGTAAAGTAATGCAATTGGCAAATTCTCTGCGGAGCAAGGGCCATCCATGTACCTTCCTATCTATGTTAAAGGCACACCATGGTAGATCAAACAATCTCTTGTTGCCTGGTACAGTATTATTTTGAAATAGAATGGGAAACCACTATGGAATGCACAATACTTTTTTTATTGAGCAGGGTTCAAGGAAGGTGGAACTTTTGCTGTTCAGCATTTATTATTCTGTTACTTTGCAAACAAAAGAAACCACCTAAAAATTGTCTGAAAAAGGAGCTGAATGGATGCCTTTTTTCACTATAGCTTCCACATCTATCATCATGTCATGTTTCCAGTTATGTTCTGTCATAAATTACTATCACAGTAAATCTTGACAAATTTTAACAAATAGAGCTATGTCTCATAATAGGAACATATTGGTGAAAAAAAAATATCCTACTATTCTTAGGAAAAACTCCAGTGATGCTCCAGAATACATGAATTCTTTGTTAACAAATGTGAACTTAACCAAATGTCATGGCTTAACCCCAGCCAGGAACTAAGCCTCTTCAACCTCTCTCTCAATCAGCAGGATCAGGGAAAGAAGAGGAAAAATGAAAAAGCTTTGAAGTTTTGGATAAAGACAATTTAATAGGTAAAGCAAAGGCTGTGCAAACGAGCAAAGGAAAATAAGGAATGAAGTCACTGCCTCCCATGGGCAGACAAGTGTTCAGCCATCCCCAGGAAGGCAGGGCTCCGTCATGCATAATGGTGACTGGAGAAGGTGTGGTGGTTTTCAACATGAATTTGAGTTTTTTATAATTAAAATTTAATTGAGATTTTATAATTAATATTTATATGTCTATGACATGGTGAGCAATGGGGGTGTATGAATTAACTGTGCAGCATATGGACAAATTGTATTCTAATAACTTTACTGTTTTCTTTTCATTTCTGTCTATTGGAAGAAATAGTGAAAATTAGCAAAGCAAGGTTGCAAAGGCAAACAGAGGCACCTTCACAATTTCTGAAAATTGTGACTCTCCAAATTTGATTAGTCTGTTGTACACTCAATTCCTGTCATTTTTCATTTGACTGTGTTGTATCTGTATTTAGCTGTGTCAGTGTGGCATGATCCAGAGCAATAGGTGGTTGCTGTCATTGATAAAAATGTATCCATCAATTCTTGAAAAGAGAGGAGAGGTATGCAGTAAAGAACAAGCATTTGTACAACACTTATAAACAAGAAGTACTTGATATGAATTAGTTTATAACAAATCACAAAGGTTTTCTACGATGTATTTTCAAAATGAATATTTTCACAAGATTGACACTATTTATTACATAAACAAAACTATGTTTAAATTATGCCTATAATACCCAGAGAGAGGTCTGTTCTACTCTCATTTTCCAATCTCAGTAAAATTTATTGCAAAGTCAAATGTTTCTGATATCTTCATGTGAGAGGAAATGAGTGTCAAGGTTACACAGAGCAACAGTAACTCAATATTCAGGGGGTTTTGTTTGTTTGCTGTAATATTTGAGGCATATTGTTTCATTTTAGGAAAAAGAAGTTGGCTGGAAATGTGTAATACATTGCAAAGAAATAGCAAATATGCTTGAGACTATACTTAGGACAGTTAACTTTTCCTTTAATTTAATTATTTAGTCCTTATTTTATGGTCCTAGAAAGACCAGTTATGACCATACTTGCCTGTCATCTTTTCCCACTTCTTCCTCCTTTTCCTTACTACACCATCTAGTTTCATTTAAACTTTTCTGGATGGTGTTTTATGTCTGGAACAGTTTCTCTTTGTCAGTCTAATACACCTTCCCAGTTTCTCAAGTTCCTTATTAAATTACTTTTTAAAATAATATTCCTTTCAGCTCTTTCACAGTGTCCTTTAGTAACATCAACAGAGAGATAGTTCAAATTCATTAGTGCTAAAACATAAACTGATAAGACTCATAAGTGCTCTCATCTATTGAGTGCAGCTGTCTCATAATACCATGAAGATTTTTGTGTATTTTGTCCAAAGGAGAGTCCTTGTCGATGTAATATGAAATGCAATTCTCTTCAAAATAATTCAGTAAATTGTTATTCAGTGGAAAGGCATGATGGATTTGATTCTTCACATAAGAAATTCAGTGGAGCAGACTGCAGATGGCATTTCCCTGCCATCATTCAATGATGAATTCAATGAAATTCTTGATTCAAAGGACTTTGCCACAGAGTCAGGGGCCAAGTTTATTTGTCTAAGGGATCAGCAAGATTGTCTTCATCTATATTGAAGAAGTTGAAGAAGAAACATTCTACTAAAGTGATGCATATAATAGAGCATTTCTGGAGAGAGCGTTGGGCAAAAGTTATTAAAATTTAAAGCAAAACAATTATCTCTTCATAAAGTAGATAAACAGATATTTAATATACTATTGTAGAAGATGCAATTACATATTTAACTTGTTTACTTAAGTCTTTAGAGCAATCCAATATTATATCAAATGATACAGTTAATTAAACATTTAGATTAATAACACTTATATTCATGATGAGGTACTTCTGTGGTCTGGACCTGTAGTTTTTAGATATATTTTTATTTATTATACTCTGCTATTTAGTATCTTCTAAAGAAATATGAGGTTTTTTCGTTTTACGTTAGTAGTGTTTCTTCATGATGTCACCCAAGGTAAATTTTTGTGGAACAAGATATATACTTCATGTTGTTTTTCTGTTACTTAAATGACACTTCTTAGAGACATGACTCTACAAGAAATTTTTTTGTGTTTTCCAGCTGAAACACAAGAACTGCATTGCTCAGACATTTGCCTTTAAGAGCATGGATCATTCACTGGGCTTTTAGTGATCTATTTATATATTTGGAATGTGAACACAGAATTGTGAATTTGGGACAATACAATTCATGTGATGTGCTATTTCCACTGCAAGAATGCAAAATAGAAGGCAAAATTCTTATCCTATAGTTTAAATGTTGAGATAAGACTGTGCATTCAGATGCCCAAATTAATGCAAGCAAGATCATCAGTTTAGAAAAATCACTCTATTTCACTTTCTGGTTTTTCTTTACAGGAAATCCAGATTTTCAAAAAAGGTTTTTCTCAAAGACTCAAACTAGGTTTTTTTTTTCTTTATTCACAATGAAATTTCATGCCCATACTTACCACTTTCTTTTGTACTTGAATCCATTGCATCACATTAACAGGGTTTTTTTCTTTCTTGCTGATTATTTAAGATTTTGAAGTACTTCTGCCTTTTTTTCCCTTTTAGCTTTAAAAAAAACCCCCAGAAATCCTATTTCATCAAATTGAAATATCTTCAAGTACTAAACTGAGCCCAAGATCTTATGAAAAACAATTCTTTGATCAAATATACATTTTAATGCTGTTTGAATTCTGATTTAAAAAAAATATTTACATGCAACAAAATAAAGTTGAAATTCAGTGACAGCTTCATAAAATATAAGTATTCTAAACCTAAAAGACAGCTTACAGTATATGTAAAAATTAACGGATTGTTATCCAGGAAAGACAAAGATGGAAGATAGAAACTATTAATAACAATCTTTGTTATGCTCCTAAAATGGCTACAGGTATATGATGAAAAAGTTGCTCTAGAAGAAAAATGGACCAACAATAGTTTCTTTAAAAAAAAATTGTTGGGATTTTAAGGTCATTTCTACAGTGAAAATTATTTTGGAGCTGTCAGAGTAATACTGGAGCCAATGTTAAGGGACAATTGACAGGAATCCCAGCTGTTAATCTGGTTCCAAGGTTCTAATTCGCCGCACATGAGGGTAATTTTTCCTAGGGTTAGAGAGGGAATTTTGTTCTGTGTGAGGAAGGTGCAAATGGATCTAGGACATCAACAGCCTTTGGGTCACTGACATAGTTCATACAATTCAAAGTTTTGAAAGAAAATACAGCAGGTTCAAAAGCAATAGCTATCTTTCAAGTTTAAAAGCAATGTCTTCCCACAGGAGTATGAAAAATATGTCAAGTAAATGTTGTATAATATAAAAGCTTAACACAACTATAAAAAGAATTATGCTGTATTTAACACATTATGGCACAATAATTTCCTTTTTACATATTCTGTACAGTTATTTAAGGAGACGAAATATTTCAATATATTATATGGTTTTTAAGTAACTTCTCTGCAAACGTGTGCTATGAGTCTCTCAAAAAACCCCAGTGTTTACATGATTTCTCTGAATTACTATATAGTCACAAAATTAATATCTTTGATAGAACAGATTAAGAAAGGACCACTCTTCAATACTGTACACACTGGTGGTTACAGACTCCCACAAAAATGCATGTGATCTGTGGTCAAAGCCTTTCATTTAGGTAAAGGCAAAATTTTGTATATCAGCTCTGAAAATTTTATCTACCTTGTGAAATAATTGACTCAGATTAGGGCAATAAACAAGGAAGAATCAGGACTCAATTCTGCCTGGAGGGTGTGGAACTTTCTGGACCACAGTGTAAACCTAAGTACATTAGCAAATTAAGGAATAGGTCTTATACTTGAATCATCATTTCCAAATGTGCACTTTAGGGAGGTTTCTGTTCTAGGTGCGGAACTGCATTGTAGAGGCCCTCTCTAGGTGCCTTAAGCATGGTGCTCACTTCCAGGTGGTTTTCCTGATGGTCTTTTTGCTGTTCTACCAGAGAGTCAAACACTGGGATGCCTATGGGTGAACTCAGAGTGTCACTGGAAGCTCTAGTATACTTCAGTCTTGGTTGGATTTTTTGAGTGAGAGAAACTATGAGAATTATACAATTTTAGAACTGAATAATTACTGATAGTATTTTCACCTCTCTCTCCGTTCACTAAAATTATGATAATTTGTGTCTCTGTGAAGCACAGTGTAATTAATTTCTGTTGGATAATTTAACTTTTTTTTTTTAAATTTAATAAATCCAATGCATAATAACATTTAGGGAAGCATTGCCCTTATTTCAATTATTACTTCAAAGAAGAAACTAGGAATTTTACATTTTTCACCTACGATGAATTTTGAAAGTAGCTATTAAAAGAAAATTCCACAAGTATTTCAATGCATACAATTCAAGCATTTCACAATACATACTAAGTGATACTTAAAAGACACAGGCAGTTTTGTTACTCTAGATATGCAATTAGTGCAAAATAGGCATATGATTAAGATGCATTTTTATTTATATAAAAAATTTCAGTCTATGAATTTTAGATTATAAACTGAGAGTAGGTTTAGATTGGATATTAGGTAGATATTCCTGACTGTGAGGATGGTGAGACAGTGAAACAGATTGCCCAGAGATCTTGATACCCCATCCATGGAACAGTTCAAAGCCAGGTTAGATAGAATTCTCAGGAACCTTGTCTATTTAAAAGTGTTCCTGCTTATGGCAGGGAGATTGGAACTAGATTAGTTTTAAGGTCCGTTCCAACACAAACCATTCTATGAGTCTATGATTTGGTGTTCCTGGTTTATATCTGAATTCAAGTTCTTCATTATCTTAAACTCTGTTTCATCAGCTGGTAAAGAATAAAAATTCCATGATAATTGGCCACTCAGCTTCATTATGTTGTCAAAAGTTCTGTGGAGAGTTGTCAAATATAACAAAAACATTACGTATAATGCCAGTCATTATACAGCTTCGGTCTGGCTTTCAGGCTTTGAGCAAACGAACAGTAAGTCAGATTTTTCTTCATTATTTCCACCTAATCCTTGTTGGGGGAAAAAACCAAAACCCTCTGAGTTTTCCATGGTAATCTTGGTTATTTAGCTAATGTGCATAATCTCCACAGCTTTCTTTGCAGCTGTCAAAATGGACAAGCCCTATTTTCCATTGTTCAAGTTGACAGTCTGAAAGATGAATGCTGCTCATCCTGATTCATAAAATACTCTTCCCTCTTTGTTTTAATAGTACTTGCTATGAAAAGCATAGAAGAATGGAATGCTGTTCACCAGTAGTAAACTCGAAGCAAATCAAGTGACTAAAATTTATTGGATAGTTTCAACCAGATGAAAAAGTTTAAGAATTGTAGAAGATTATGATCTTTTTAAATGTAAATGAAAAGTAAAATTTTATTGGGAACAAACAAGCAGGATTCCACGATTTTTATTTCAGAGCTATTGCTCTTTGGTTTTGATTTAAAGTAATTTAGAGTGTGACATGTTCCTATTGTACTTGTGTAAATTATGTTACATGGATATTTTACTTTAATTTTTTGGGTTTTCCATAAGATTAAAAAAAAGACATTTTCAAATGTAATTTTCAAGTTTCCTGAAAATAGGGTAGAAAAGGTACTTCCCGCTTCAGCCAGCCATGAGGGAAAAGCTAAATTGCTGCTCAATCCAGAAATTCCTTAAAACCCAATGATATTTTCCTATACATCTCTACATGTCCCACAAACTGTCATTTTCTTGTAAGCATAATAATTTCTTGTTCACATGTTAGGTGAAAATTGATGTGCATTTATGGTATATGAAGCGAAAAGGTAAGTTGTTTGATTATTTCAGTATTTTTTAGCAATATATAATTGGGCTGCCAATCACTTGAAAAAATGTTTCACCTTTGTGCTTCAGACAATACAGATTTCTGTGACCTTTTATCTGCTAGCAAGCATAATTCATTAAAGATGTCGCCTTGTCCTAATTTCTCTTAAACACCCTTTATTTGATGGGCTAAACTTTCACAGAGAATCTCTTATTTTCAGGGATGAAATACACTGTAGCTACATTTGCCACAGGTTATTGATTTATGTCATGTGGCAAGGACAATATGGAACACTATTATGTAGTTAGGGCAATAGATCTAATTCTTTGGGACTTACTGATCTGGCCAGTCTATACCAATAGTGCATTTTAATATTAAAACTTAGTTGCTTTGGTATCTTATTCATAGATTTTGAAGAGGTTCTCTCAGGGTCTTTACTGCTTGTGAAAATCCCATTAATTCACTTGGAAGAAGTGCTAAGAGGCAGAAAAGTATGCCTAGTTCTTGCAGAGGAATCAATGTCATTTTGAACACACACATTTGAAAGAGGGAGTATTATATTTTGACTTTTTTCAAGTTTTAGACAGTTGTACTTCATCTTTGTAAGTGGCAATGATGAGTTCAGAATCTGTGGGTTTTTTCCCTTACATAACTATATTTATAGAAGTCCTTCACAAATAGTGGAGAGAAATCAGGAAAATGACTTCAAGATCAGCTCTCAGACTGCAGTTTTGCTTTGAGGACTTAGTTTATGCAAACATCAGAGCTCTTCCATGTTTACTGAAGCTTGATATCATCCACATCAAAAAGACTCTCTTTAAAAGTAAAGTGCATAGTTCACTAATTGCCTGTTCTACTTATTTGTATATGGTTTGACAGTGAACCCAAGATGCTTCTTGTTTATATAACCATTGTCAACAAAACTGAGTTTATGCCCATGGCATTACCTAAGCAACTTCACAGTTTTCATATTTTGCCTTTAGTGAGACTTCTGAAGCACCTTTTCCCCTGTACTAAATAAACAATCCTTTCAAAATAGGAAATAAGATCACTTGCTCTTAACAGCTTGTCCTGAAGCAATGACAGAAATATTAATGTCTTATGATGCCTCAAGATAAGCACTACTCAAAAAAAAATGCAATTCATATTTTATAATCTGAATGAGACATAATGAATTCACCTGATTTAAAAAATATCAAATCACTTTTACTATTAAAATAAGTAGTTAAGAGGTTGAATGCAAGTTATGAATGATGAAGTGCTTGTTTTTATGAAACTGAATATAAGGACACCAATACGTTTTTTTTATTCTTGTATTGTGGACCAGTGTGTGGGCAGAACAGATTCATTGTTTCCTTGTAAATCAAGATGAGAAAGTAAACTGTGTTTTCCCCCTGTTCAGATAAGATCAGGAATAATGGCTTTTACAGCTGACTGCTTCTTCAAATTCATAGACCTGACATTTGAATTTCATATGGACAATAAGTTACAGAACAATAAAAGCATTATACACTGTGATACATACAAAATGGCTTATGAGATTTTGATTCAATAAAACAATTCTATGAAAGCAAGTAAACACAGAACATATTAACCTGCATTTTCAAGACACAGATGGTAAACTCGATATTTGTCTGACAATTTTAATGTTAAAATAATTAATTTATTTAATTCTCCTTTATGAAATAGAAATCTATGTAGCACTAGACTGAAGATTCAGCTTATAACAGCTAATATGGAAAAGTTTTATATAATACAAGACTGACTCTGATTTACTAACAGATTTCTTATTTGTGATTATAGTTACCACTAAACATGCACTGCATGGAGCCAGCGTGACAAACTTTTAGGATCATAATGTAGGAAACAAAATTTCTATTGCATTCTAAAAGAAAAAGAATAAAAAAAAATATGGCTGCTGGAAGCCATGAAAGAAAATATTGAGGAAGGTCAAAAGGGGATTTAAAACCCACACTGGCTTTTGTACAGTTTTATGAAACTGATTTCCCTCAGATATTAGAGTAACACTTATAATATTGGTAGAAAATGTTGAGAACTGTTCAGAGGTGAAGCAAAGCACATCAATTTGATTGAAGTTCAATGTTTGGAGACAATGATGAATTATCGACCCCAATATATAAAAACCCAGTTCTTTTTAAAGTAGGTACACTGAGTGCTGAGAATTGCATCTTATTCAACCTGTGGTATTGGTGTATGTCAAAATTACACAGTCCCAGGGAGGAATGAAAGCAGTTTTGACTGTTCCCAACAGAGAACAAAAAAAAAAAAACCAAACCAAAATGAACTAAAACAAACTAAATCAAGCAAAAGACATCAAAACCCCCCAAAACCCACACAACCCCCAAAAAATCTAAACCATAATAGTTTTACTAAAGCCATTGCACTACTCTGTAGTACAGACTCTTTCACAGCCATTTCTCTCTCATTCATTTCTTTCCGTTGCTGATGTTTCTTTAGAGTTACTTAAGTCCTTACTGCCTACAGAGATGACGAATGTGATTGGAAAAAAAATGACAGTAGTATGTGGGATTTGGGTCTATTTTTTCTGGTTTCATCAAGCCCAGGCCTGAAGCAGTTATTAGCACAGACAAAATAAATTTGAAGGTAGCACATTTTCCTGCAAATTAAAGCTTAAAAAGTGCATATTTTGAAGTGTTACTATTTTGGAAAACTAGAGTTTATGACAGAAAAAATGCAAGATATTCCCTTTCATCATCAGTTACAAATTCTGCTGTGAGTTCAAACCGAAGGAAATTAATGGTGATAGAAAAAGGCCAAAAGTTGTTGGTTTAGAATTGTCTGTTTATACTTAATGAAGTAGGATGGTTAATGAAGATAAAAATTATACCAAAATTAAAATTGTGTATAAAACACCTGTGAGTAATGCTTATCTGGTTGTTGAGACCAGGCTAAAATATTTTGATTCTTATTTTGATTATTATCTTGCAATTTCACAGGTGAATTGCTGAAAACTGAACTAGGGAAAAGACACACTTCTTTGTGGATATTTTTTACTGACTTGCTTCTCTTTGGCTTGAAGGGAAAATCCAAGTATGACAAAATAATTTTTATTGGCCACTTTTCTGGGCTAAATATCTTTATTAATTAATCATCCTAATAAACAGATTTTAGTCCTGGTAGTGCTGGATCTTAATCATAGCCCGAATTTTTTCAATGGTGTGATATACTGTGGTTTTAATATGATTCTTAACTTCTACCCTTAGCAAGAAACACCAAAGAAAATAATGTTGAACACCAATAAAAAACCCAAATCCCTTTCACTCTTGGTAGAACACTGACACAGGTGCCTAATCTTGCTTGTATTGATAACTCTATTAAATATAGACTTAGACATACTGAATAAATGGGGAAATTTACCTCATTATGACCTCTGCATATTTAGAAGGGGACAAAAACAAGAAGAGAGCTGCTTTATGTGCAGTAGGAAGAAATATTTCAAAGATTGTGGGCTATTGTAACTAGAAAGGAAGATGTCTTTACATGCCACAAACACTTCAGTATTTCTGTCTGTAACACTTAAACTGGGGAGTCTGGAAGCCTGTGTAAATCCCAGAAGTTATCCAGATTGTCTGAGTGGAAATCCTAGGAGTTTGTGTCATGCTAGAAAACGTCAGTGTGCCTGTGAAGCTGTTTGATAGAGTTCTCTTTGATAGATATTTAAGGACAAGACATTACCACACTTCTCCTCTTCCAAGTTTACTCAGATGTGACACACAGTGGGGATAGTATCCCCTGTTTTTGGGGGTATTTTCAACTTGCTGTGGTTTTACTCGAGAAAATGTTTTATTTTCCAGATATTCTCTTCAGCAAGCTATTCCAAAATATTCACAGGCAGAAGACAGCAAAAGGTTTTAAAAGCAAACAACATGTATTGTAGTGCATATATTCTTCTTCTAACTTGTTTTTTTCATTCTCATTGTGCTACAACTGGGTATAAATGCATGAAATATGCACAGTTATGCAGCATAAGTTGATATTGGAAAGTTTTTTGATAACTGCTATGTTGTCTCAGATTTTAAAAGTCACTCTCAGGATCTTTTTCTACTGTGACACAAGGATACTATGAAGTTAATTGGCAATAGAAAGAAATCTTACAAAATCCAAATATCATTTTATCATTGAAACAAAAATGACTTCAGCATGACCCTGTAAAGGAGTGTATTGATTTTCAACTTCTATTATTACTGTGCTTTACCTACCTATGATTCCAGGTCAGCTCAATTTTCAGAAAGGTCTGAAGTCAAATACAGATTTAGTCTTCCCACAATAGCAAAAAAAGAAGGCTTAGGTGTGTACACAAAAAGACTTAATACAGGGAAGAAATTATTATGATACCATTTCTATTTTTTTCTTTTCTTCTTTTGGCATAATTTTATTGATTATTATAGGAGAAGACTAGAGGTATAAGAGCAGAAGGAGGGAAAAGCACAAGATCCATCGATCTGTACAGCATTGTAACTTTGCAGAGCATCCTTTAGCCTCCATAGGGTGCTTGAGGATATCAGCAGAAGTGTGAGAAATGATATTTAATAAAAGAGAAGTGGAAAATACAGATTTTACGTATTTCCAGAAACTTATGATTGTATTGCCATCTCAGTGTTTATTTTATAATTCTGATTATACTGAAGATGTTACTGTGCTACATTAGAACCTAGGCACCTCAATTAAGATCAAGTTCCCACTAGACTAAATTCCAATATACGAATTTGAAGATATTAGCAGAGGATATGACAAAGAACATATCAATATTTACAGTTTATGAAGTAGAAGTTAGTGGGAAGTTCTAATAGTTCTCTGAAAGGTAGACCTGAAAACACTTCAACAACAGTCAACAGAGAACTTGAGCAACACAACAGGTTCTGCGGCCTTTATTAATTAATAAGAAGTCTACTTCATGTAAAAATTTATTTGATGTAAACATAGCTGGGTGAATCTATCATGTTGGAAATTGCTAAATGTTTTTTTCACTCTTTCCTAAATTCAAAGTATACCAATGTTTTTTTATCTGCATCCAGAAATGTAGGATTATGCTGAGCTAAATATAATTAATTTTAATCCTACAAATAAAGAGTTTGAAAAATTTGAAGATATGAAAATTAATATCCTTTGAAAGTTCTTATTTTGCTGTAGCAACCATATGGGTAATCCAAGCAAAGGATAACTGTCAGAAGTGAACATGTGTGAACAATTATCAGTGATGCCAACAAGGGATTTATGATGTAGCTGTAAATTAGTATTTCATATGCCTCATTGCATATGAGTAAAGGTGGTAAGAAGATTCCCCAATGGAATATCACAACGTCTGTCTTCTCACGTCCATGGATGGGGAGTGCACACAATCTCCTTCTCTTGTCAGAACAGCATCTAACCTAAAAGGAAGTTATGTCACAAGTCAGTAAGCATATCAAATCCTTTAGGATTAGAACATAGGTAAAAAGAGATCCTGTGGTAGCTCTAAGGGAATACATTTCACTGTCCTGGATATTCCCCTAGAGAGGAGCATGCACATGCTTCTTTATGGTCCTGTTATTCACATCAGTCCCCTAAAAAACTTGTAGAAAGTTCTGTGTGATTTTCAGCGGACTATAATGACCCCAGATGTACATCTGTAATTGGTGTTCCACATAGGCAAGTTCAGTTTAGAGGTGTGCAGGGGTCTGATTCAGGGCTGAGTCTACCTGAGGTGTCAGCTGCTGCATCACTTGTGCCGCTGCATGTGAAGGTGGAACACTCCTCCAGCACTGACCTTTCATCAGTTTGTGAGATGTAACAGCCAGAGCTGGCAGCACTGCTATCTGTATTAGAAAATGCCAATACATACCTTGCTGTTAGATTCAGAGTCTATTTGTACAACCTTTAATCAATATTAGACATGACATAGGTCAATGCAGTATCTTTGGCACACAGATTCAAAAGCTTTACTTCAAAAACTTTACAACACAAATCATACCTCTAAATGTTTATCATTCCAAACATGAGGCAACCATGCTTTGAAAATGTCAGAAGGATCTATATCTTGTTTGCTTTCTTTCTGTCTCTGTGAAAGTTCTAGCTGCAATGATTTCTCATGGATGATATTTGGTTATCAAACACAGCGATTATGTTTTAAGAAATAATCTTTGATGTTGGTCTGTTACTTATATCCTTATGAAACTCATAAAAAAAATACATTAGTATATTGTATATAGAGGCTGTTTTTTCTGATGAGTCTATTATTTCATTTGTTTGGAGAGCCAGATACATACTTCGGGTTTTATAGATATTATATTAAAAATACCATGACACTGTCTATAGAGGAAAAGTCCTCCCAGTTCAAATACACACCTTGTACTAAAATTCAGGTACTTATATTGCAAGCCATATATAGATTTTTCAAGTGTTTAAGAAATGAAATTGTCCCTTAATATTGAAGAAATTAGAAGGTTTGAGTACAGTCATTACAATGAGAAAGAGAATGTTGTGTTAACATGCCTCTACCAAAAGTTTATTACTTGTTTATTGTTGTTTTTTTCACAAATCTGTCTGTATAATGAGGGACATTTATGTGTACAATTTTCTTGAAAACTGGTTCATATGATGAAGTGCATTATTGTGTGTAAAAGGAAAAAAACAAAAAAACCAAAACATTTGCTTCTCTTTATTGAAATAGAAAAAAATTGTTTGAGTCAAAGGCATCATTAGAAAGATTCCTTGTTCAGGACTATAACTTACCTGTAGTTACTGTGGCAGTCAGAAATAGAAGTGGAATTTGTGCGTCTGACATCTGATCCCATGTGTATTCAATGTTAAATGTTCTAATGTTCAACATGTGTGGTATTTAGGGAGTATGATCAGTATCAAAGCCACTGTGAAGACTGCAGTATTAAAGAAAGAATTTCAAATATCTGTTTAGAACATTTTCCTAAGGTTTAACCACTGAGATTTGCTATAAATTGTTTTATTTGTTGTGCTTGTTGTGTCTGTTTCTTTACTGGTCATACTGCACATGTAAGGGAGAGTAGTGCTCCTTTGAGGAAGGAGAACTGGCAAAAAGACATGGGAAAGCTGTGGAGAGAAATTATGGGATTGATCTCTTCTGACTAGGCATCTGCAATGTGGTTATCTGCTTTTGAGCTTTTAGTCAGTGTAGAAAAAGAGGTAGGTTGGATGTAGTTCATCTGACTTATTTATAGATAGCTGTTTTAGGATAAAATAGATTGCTCCTCAAAAGGGCCTGTGTCTCCCTGCCAGCTGTGAAAGAGAGCTAGACAGTTATTTCAAAAACATAAATCCATATTATAGATGCTTATGTTTTGTCAGATGAATCCTACTGATTGCCTGTAGTGAATGAAAAGAATGAGAAATTTATTTTATTCTAATAAACTGTGCTCAGTGTTAGAGCAAAATGCTTATGGTAATCCAGATTGAATCTTTTTGCAATGTTAAGTGTAATGGAAGAAAAGCAGTATAACACTAAATAGGAAGAAATACTGGTATAATATTAAGCATGCAATTGGTCCTACACAAAAAAACAATGCAATCAATGGCATGTGTCTGAGAGGATTTTTTTTGTGCACCACCCACACAGGAGTTTTCACAGCTGCAGAAATGAGATGGCTTCAGAAGGAAGGGAGCGGGGGGGATCTGTAAGGGATGACAGTCCAGTGTGCATCACACAGCTCATGCACTACAGGGGGCTGGGAGCATGTCTTGCTGCAGAGTGCAACGCAGCATGGTCCAGACCCTCCAGGGATCACTGTGCCCAGCGTCAGCCAGGTGACAGGCAGCACGTGCCACAACAGGCATTGGCTTGTTCCCACAGCTCTGACTATAACAAAGTGAGTCAGCATTTACCACCGCACTCCAAGCATGTGCCTGTCCCAGTGTGGTTAGGGCAGGTATCTCCAAACTCTAAATATTGTCAGAAAGTAGCAAAAAAATGGCTGTGATGCTCCATGCCTCTGCAGTGCTACAAGGTGGACTGCAATTTGTGAGGAAGGCCAAAGTGCTAAACATTGCCAGACACAAATGTTAAAAATCCCTGATTTATGTAAAACTCTATAAAAGTAGTTTCATGATACTTTATTTCTAGCATAAATGCATGTCAGTATTAAGAAACCAAATTTTGCAGACTGGAAGATCTAGGCAGTCAAATTATATCAATCTCCTCAGATTGAGATATGTGTGAGAAAATTAGATGCAATTCAAAGTCCATTCTTACACAATTTTGCATTTTGAGTGAATCTTGTTAACTCAAAATAGTTCCAAATTCTTTGCACAAAAGTAAGAACAGAAGAGAGAGTATTTTCTACATACTTAATGATATAGAGATTTTTATCATTCCATATACTATATATATATATATATATATATATATATATATATATATATATATATATATATATTCCAGACATAAAATACATACTATAATTGCTTATATATAGATAGGTGTCTGAATATATCTCTCTGAAGATATTCAAAACCCATCTGGATGCAGTCCTACACAACTTGTTCTAGCTAACCCTGTCCTGAGCTGGAGGGCTGCTGCTGATGACCTTGAGAGGTCCCTTCCAACATAAACAATTCTGTAATTGTATTAATGGGTTTAAGTAATTTTAAAGAGAATAGAAGAAAATCTGACTTTACACTTCATTGGTTTTCCTTTTTTTTCCCTCAAAAACATAAACCAGGGTCAATTAGAAGCAAAATCATGAAAAATATCTGCAAACAAACTTCAATCAAAAGCCCAGATTTCATCATAAATCACAGATTTCCAAAGTGAGACTTTGGATCACACTTACATTTATATTTAATTTTAATTATAAACTCAATTCAGAACTTTGTTTTACATGACAGCCAAGGTGCAATCTCTTCTGAATCTCTGTGATCTTTCTCAACCTTGGCAGCATCCAGTTGTCATGTTCTGATTAATTTTATTTGTTAGATCAAGGAAAAGGATTTGCAAAGATTACTGGAAAAACAAAAGCCTAAAATACAACGATGGATTGCATAAAATCGTTCAGAAAATCTCACAGGTTCTTAGAAAGACAGCTGTGATTAATGCTCAGTTCCACTTGTAAAATTCACCAATAATGGTAGCTAATGACCTTATTGGGATCTATTCTTCTGATGAAACCTTCTCATCACCTCCCTGCTAGAGTTGTGTGTAAGTCTGCTGTGAGACTGTGTGTGATCACATGAAAACTGCAGCTTTTTCTTGCTTTTGAATTCTAATAGGAAAGGGAATCAGGTGAGTCGGTTATGGTTCATTATGGATGCCACAGAGGATGGAAACCACAGAATTTCACAGTTTAAAAGTATTCAGGTTCAGACCCAGCTTGATGCTGTGGGTAAACAGAGATAAGAAGGCAGTGGAATTGTCTCCTTCCAAACTTGTACAGTATGTCCATGCTAGAGCTGCTATCAGATCTGTGGCTGATGTAAATTGACACAGTACGAGAAATTCAGCAGTTTCACTTACAGATATCAGATAGGGATGCATTCCAAAGGAGAACAGCATGCTGGAAGGTAGCACTACCAACAGTCCTTGGCGCTGAAAAAGATAGTAAAGGTGAATTCCAGACTGAGACACAATATTGCAATTCTTTACTGACTGTTGGCTATTGATTTAAAAAAATAAACCAAAACACAGTTTATTACAGAATTCATTTTCTTTAAATAATTTTCATATGTTCATATGTTGTCACCCCTTCCTGGGACAGTACCTTACTATTTATAAGCACTTCCCTCATTAGCATGGTTCCAATCTATTGCAGTTGTCATTATAATGTTATTTTTCCAGTCACAGCTGAAGTTGTGAATGGTTATTGACACCTGTATGTGGGTTTCACATATGCAAACCTTGTGGTAAAAGTCCCAGTACAACAGTGACTATATACACTCTAAAAAAACCAAACTCAAACCATGACATTAACTACAGAAAGCTGGGTATATTTGTCTATTGCTGTTTATGTCCTTTCTTTGCAGTCCGATTTTTTTCCTCTTTTCACACCGTCTGGGGATTTTTGTTTTGTTGGTTTTGGATTTTTTAAAACATGGTTGCAATGTATACTGCTCTAAAGTATCTAATAAAAGGTATTTTCTCCTGTTTGTTTGCTTTTCTTCTGTTAGATATAGTTAAGCAATAAATGTAATAATTAAATATATAAAATCTCCACTTCGCTGATCAGATTTGCTAGCATTTCAAAATTACTTCTATATTCATGGAACGATAAATTTGAAGCAGGGTTGTGATTCCTTTTGCAAAGTTCTATATTATTTTGATAGTGAATATGTCCTTAAATTCATGTGCTATATTATTTATGCTTTACTTTGTTGTCACAAACTGACACTTAATATCATAATTAAGATGTATTAAATGTTCTTATCAGAAGTTACTGTTCCTTTAGACAACTGTCCATTAATAGATGAAGTGGACAAGAAGACTTGTATCTCTTAGGAATTTTAATTCTAATTACTAACAAAGAAGAAGATAAATACTGTACTAAACAAATTCTACAGTTTGATGGTGAGTAGGCAAATGCTGTAGGTGACATAAAAGACAGCTGAACATTAATACTCCTGGAGAAAGTCCTTCTATAAACTGTAAAGATTATTATTTGTTGCATTTCCTAAACAATAATTATTTTTAAGGACCATTTTTCACTATTTAAAATACATTCTCCCCCAAACTAGTACTCATAGGTGTCATAGCTTCAAATGTTTCTTAATTAGCCCATAGAGCCCCTGTCTTAGCTCCTGGCTGAGTTAGGCAAAAAAAGAAATTTCATACACACGATTACTGGAAGACATAATCCTTCTAAATCTCACTAGAGAGCCAAAATAAGTAGGCAGAGAAAAGTCCTGTTGAACAAGCATCATCAGGGAGGAAAAAATGTATCCTTGATAATGGCCCAGGCCCTTATCGTGTGTTTCTAATGTCAATCCCTAACACAGGCACTTGTAAATCCATTTTAGGTACTTTTCCTGGGGAAGAGATCAGGTCTTAAAATTAACACCTGTAGACAAAGTCAAAGCTATGAAATTAATAGGTCTCCCTGAAAACCTTTCTAGTCTAGTGTTCCAGGAGAAAGCTGGAATTGCAAAAGATGGCTGACTTCATCTTCACGCTGGAAAGCCTTAAAAACCCCAAAACATGCTCACAGTACTGTTATAAAAGCTCTCCTGAAAAGAGGTGCAGGTGATTTACCATTACTGATCACTGACAGCAGAGCTTTCAGGGATGCAAGGCTTTGGGATCTGATTGGGATCTCCCTTATATCTGTAGAATACAGTATATACACAGGAAATTGTACCTGACATTGAGATATATGAGACAATAAATCAATACTGCTAATCTTTTATTTCCCCATGCAACATTTTTTGTTGTTGTTTGTTTTGTTATTTCATTTAGTATACTTTCACAACTGTCATGGTTTAGGGCAAAAAAAACCCCAGGGTTGTTTTTGTCTCTCTGCAACTCAAATATTTTTTTGACCACTAGTTTACTAAAGAGAGCAGATTTTTTAAATGCATGTACTTGTGTGTGCTAGCACAGGCAAGACTCAGCAATAATCACAAAACCAAAGCTGTAATGCAAAAAGGAATTTTATTTTCATTACCTTGCCAATGAAATGATCCTCCAAGCAGCACCCAGACAAAGGCACACAAGTGGGGACACAGGGACTGAGAGTGACTGCTCCTTTTGCCTGTCCATCAGGGACCCACACCACTATAGTTACCCCTATGTTCTGACCTTTTGTGCATCAGGGCAGGAATCTCAAGCACAAGAGGGTGTCTCTAAGTCTGTCAGAGGCCTGTGTTAACTTCCTTCCTGTAAAACAGGTTTTATTTTCAAATGGTTTGCAGGTTTGTCCGTTATGTATCTATGAAGACCACACACAGTGCTCGTATAGAAACATATTCCAGCTGTGGCCTTTGCCAAATGTTCCATGAATATCTTTGCTTTGTGTGCATTTTCTTGGGATGAAAAAGCAGCACTCAATGGAGCAAAAATTCAGTTTACAAAAACATATTTCAAAGTGTTTTTTCAAGGTTAATATGATGATAGTGAAAAAGATATTCTCTTTCCTATCTCCGGTTTGTCCATTCCTGTCCACTCTAAAGATATTTCTATCAGCAAAAGGCAAAGATAAAGAAAAAGAAAAAGATTTTCTGAAGAGATGCTCTGAATTAAATACTCTGAACTATGACACCTGTGGGTATTACTTGGGCTTGTATGAGACATCGTTGGTACAGACCTTATCTATACTCAAGCAAAAACCAGCAAAAGGAGCATTTTATTTTGGAAGCACATTTTAAGTTTAAGAAAATATTCTTATTTAATTTTTTTATCAAGGGAAGTGTTAAAATCATTGCTAAGTCATAACTTCTTGTCATTATTCTGTTCAAAGTCTCATTGGAGTGGACAGCTTACTACCAAGGGGTCCCTTGAGAGAAATCATAAGGGAAATTTTATGTCCTTGAAACTAGAGAGAATTCTGACAATTACTCCAGTAGTACCTCAGTATGTCCCCAGTTATCAGAGGAGTTGTGCTCAGGTCTGTATGGAGTTAGTGGAGGTATGCTGCCCAACACCTACAAACTGCAAATTTGTGGGGCTTTGCTCATGAGTGGGTTTGCCAACACAGATCCAAGTGCTGCATTAGGGACTTGAAGGAAAACCAAACCAAAGAAGGAACACAGAGAAGCAAATTTACGGAATGAGAAGCAAAGGGTGTTCTACAGGTGGGGATTCCATGAAAGTTATCGATATAGCATTTCTGAAGAGCATGTCAGTCAGAAACAAGAGAATTGGGAAGTTCTAAACAGTAATTTTAAAAATAAAAGATTTTTTAAAAATGTTTTCTAAAATTTTAAAAATAAAAATAAATAATATGTTCCACTCTCCTGGCCATTCTCACTAGGATTTCCTGCATAATCCCTTGTTCCAGGAAGACGTGACCACTCTCTTTGTTCTTCAGACTGTGCAGAAACTATGCAGCCTGCCCTGATTATCTCCTATGTAGCATCAGGTCATCCTACTTTTGTTTAATCAAGGCAAATAAAAAACTTTTGGTCAGCTTGGTTTATACTTGGCACAGTATGTTATTTAAAGTTTTATTTTTCTACTTGTAAGAAAAGCTATATTATAAAGAAAATAGGTGGTTTGTAGCAAACTGATTCTTTCATAAGATGTTTTGAAGGTGTTCAGAGGTTTGCAGTGTTAGAAATTGTTTGCAGAAAGATAAATTAATGGGCAAAATGTACGTGAAAAAGGTCACAGATCTATTACGTGCAGATAGAAAGATCAAAATAATTTTTGCTCAGTCCTACAAAGATAAATCGTGCTGTTGACAAAGCCAAAATATGTGAATGTCAACCCAAGTATTTAATCTGCACAAAAAAAGGTAAAACTAAATCACACAGTTTTAATAGAAAGATATAGGGAAAAATTATTTTAAATGCTTTTATTAATTAACTGGTAATACTATGATCCAGTTTTTGCATTACTATTTTGAGTTCTCTTGGACAAGAATTTGGACAAAGATACTTATGAATCAACTGGGCATCAGCAGATCATCATATAAATGAAGATACCAGGAGCATATGTAGGAGATAAGTATGTAAATATAATTGAATTCATACACCTACTGCAAGGAAATTCTGACTTTATTCTAGTTGAAAAACTTCTTAAACTTACTTCAGTGCAACAAAAACTAATGCATAAAAACCCAGAAGGCAAACTATTTTAGAGTGCTCTTTCCTTCAGTAAGTGCATTATTTACACAGAAATTACTGTTATCTATGTTTTCATGGATTTTCTAATGTCAGAAAGCAACATGAAAATCTGAAAACTCTATTTTTTTGTTTGTTTGGTGGGTTGGTTGGTTGATTTTGTTTGTTTATATTTTTTTGGTTTTTTGCCAGAAGAAATAAAACAATACAAGAGAAAAATTACCAAAGGCATATATAAACATAAAATATTTGGCTAGAAGGGAAGATATATTTTAGGAGAAGATGGATCCTATATGCTGCTTAACCCTTTTGTCCTGAAACTGCTAAACAACCTATCAAATTTGATATTTGGTATCTCACATTAAAGAAAATAACCATGAAGAGCTATGAATATTGAGTTTGTAATAAAGCAATTTTTTTCCAGTCCTTTAAGATGAACAACATTTTTTTATGCTCAAGAAGTACATTCCCAACACTGTGGTTTCCCTAAGGTCAATAAGATGCTGTAGTGCAGTTACAGCAATCAGCAATTACCTTTAACAGTTTTAATTTTCTTTTCCACTGTAATTTGAGAAAAAAAACATTTGAGAAAATCTTTATACTTATCTTACCTTTCTTGAATCAGCCCATTTTATCTAAGACAGGGCAGCATACTCACTAGACAGCGTACTTAACAGGTTTATATGTGGTTCAGTTCCCTCTCAGGAAGGAAGTGGTGGATTTACAATTTTCTAAGGAATTTGCAGCATAAATTTACTGTGCTTTCTGCTTATGAAGGCAGGAATAATGCAGAGGTACATGGAGATACTCAGAACTGAAGGGAACAAAGCGGATGGGGAAGCCCCAAAACTTCGGAACGTGAGGAGAGGATTTACTGAAATGTTATTTTCTCACCTGTTCCATAAGCTATGCTCTAAAATGTAGGGAGAGACATAGTACAAAACAGTTTATGGCTCTTCTGAGAACTTCTGAGAACTTCCTTGCACAACTTGAACTCCTTTTGCACTGTCCGTATTAATGAACCAAGCAGTTAAGCTGTAGCAGGAGGCAGCTGCACTGCTGGGATATTTATTCTTCTGTAAAGTTTAGAAGTTTATGTTAGAACATAACAGTAATTGTGTTTGAGTCAAATAAGTACTAGTGATTTCCCTCAGAAGGATTACTTTCACAAATTTCTTTCTTTAAGGATGTGTTCAACCCACCAGGACTACAGGTACTGGGATCTGGAGCCAGTGAGACCGGGCTGCAAGTTCATACAGCGCTATGAGAAAGAATATGATATTTTTAACCCAGTGAAATGAGTTTCTGCTTGTTCTACAAAGAAAACAAGCTTACATATGTGTGTGTGCCTGTATAATTTCAATATATACTGAAAAGTATGATATAGATTCAAACACAGCTGAGAAACAAGTTAATTAAGAAAAAAACACTGACTTGGGCTGAAACGGCCTAAGATTTTAATTCATTATTTTTAAACACATTAACTTAATTGTTTTGCTGTTGACAATATAAGTATTGGTATTGATAATATCAACTGGGGCCTGTTCTTTCTCAATTTGGAATCATGTTGCTATATCTATCATATGGCTCACTTTTCTTTCAACTTTGTCTTTTGCAGAAGGAACAATGACAATCAAAACTCAGTTTTACTTTGACAAAGCCTTTCTCATTCTGTTCAGGAAGAGAAAGAAAATGAAGTACATGTCACATGAAAATACTGACATCAGGAAAACTCAACTGTTAGATGGAACATACAGAAAATTTTTCCCTGAATGCTTATTCACTCAATGTCAGAAGGAAAATTAGGCCAAAATATTCAGTCTGAAGAGGGAACTTGAAAGACAGGAGTGAAAGTTAAAAAAAAAATAGTTACTTTATGTATCTAGAACAGAATAGTGGTGAATTTCCTCAAATCCATTTGGAAGCAACTCTTGGCTTTCAGTTGTTTGCTTTCTTGGTAGGCTTTTCAGAGGCTGTAAAATTGGCTAGATTTTGGGATTTGGTCTAGTAGTTGGCTTCACTTAGGAGGAGATTTTTTTCCTAGACTCTTATAGAGGAGGAATATTATGAGGGAAGCAAACCACCTTTTTTGGATTTTCTCAGCCTGTTTTTCCAAAGAAATCATTTAGGTTCTATGTGGTGTTTATACAGAAACTGGGTACCTGTTTCTCATGTTGAGAAGCCTTCAGAAGTGTCAGATAATGATCAGATCATTGCTTATTATTTTGCATTGAGATAGCACCTTTAATTGGAGGACATACAAGAACTTGAATTTGCATCCATTATCTGCATTTTCCTGCTTGTCAGCTCTAAAAATCAAAAAATGAAGTTTGCCTGTGTTTCTTTCTCTTTTCTTTACAGGACAATATAACAGGTCTGTAATCCTGTGACCCTGTATAAAGATAACTGTGAACTGGAATATTAAATTTGTCTGGTATACAATAGTTACACTGGACCTTGGCTACATTGTCAGGGTCCCAGCTTGATTGAATTGAATATATTCACTGTAATTTTGGCCTGAAGTATATCAGTCTCATTCCTCCACCTGCACTATTTGCAGTATTTGCACTCTGAACCCTGCAAATTATTGGTTGGCATTAAAAATGTCAAAGTCCTTATCCTTGTGTCCAGTTTTTGGCTATGACCACAGAGTTTATGCCAGCTTTCTGCTCAGTGCCTGGTTTTCTCTGTGGTCTTCCAGACACAGCGCTGAGCTCTAGCTAATCCACAGCCAGAGAATAAATGCTTCCTGAAACCAAACTCCCGGCACTTGAAATAAATAAAGATTAGATGTCCATTTCTGAAAACCAGGTTTTGGAATATTTTAAGCCCCTAAATTTGAAACACTAATACTTGAAAATATTATCTGTTATTTGATAGAATTAGTTAAGCTTTTATTCTTTTCTTTCAATGTTTTTTTTTTTCCAGATGGGTTTGCAGG
Source organism: Molothrus ater (assembly GCF_012460135.2). NCBI lineage: Eukaryota > Metazoa > Chordata > Aves > Passeriformes > Icteridae > Molothrus > Molothrus ater. The sequence goes on along the minus strand of NC_050482.2, from coordinate 18,273,296 downwards.
TATGGTGGTGGCTACTTGCTGAAATACACACAGATCTGTGGTGGCAAGGCCTGAAATACAACCTGGGTATTCAATAGTGTGTTCTCCAAGCTTTAGGATTCCTTGTAGTATGCTCAGAAATTCCATTTGAATTTAGCTATTGGCAAAAACATTTGCAGATGTGGAAATTGCATTTTAATTAGTTTGTATGACTACACAAGGTAGGTTTGTAGCAGGATTTACCATAATTACTAGCAGGAAAATTGATCTAATAATGGCCATATGGGCATTTTTCTGTAATTATCATTATTATCTAATCAGCTTCTGAACGGTCAAAGAGGACTGCTGGGGGCAGATTATTCTCTTGTTGAGAGATAAATGAATGGAAGTGCACTGATATATTCTTCCCTGGACCATTTTGATCACAGCAGACACTGGTCTCATTAGTGCTTTGAGAAATTCCTAGTTGAAAAAGAAAACAAACCCAAACCCAAGTGTTGCCCAAATTCTTTCGTTGCTGATAGTCCTTTTTACTACTCAGTATAGCAGCAACAGCTGCCACTTTCAGAGGGAAGCCAGTTTCTCTGAACTGCTCTACACAGAGCTCAGGGCGATGTGGGACAAAAGGCACTTCAGAATTTGGGTTCTCAGGTGAGCTGAGAGTCCTTGAGGTGGGCCAGGGAGGAAAAGGATACTGCAGAGGGAGCTCAGTGCATGGCATGTCACCCCTCCACATACAAGAGGATCCTGGAGATGATTCAGGTCCATGAAACTACCTGACAGCTGCCAATATAGTTAGGATGATCCTTTAAGGCTCTGCTTCATTCTTTCCACCTGTCAGCTTTTACTGCACATGATATGCTGTAATAAGAAATGTACCATCTCCCCAGAAACCAAATTGATACAGAGCTTCTCTTGCCTTTGATGTAAAGATGTCAACATTGCTTCAGAAATTGCTATTTTCTAAAATTAGTTTCAAATGCATGTTCAATTTTTATTTAGGGAAATGTCATTTTGACATAAGAGATATAAAAAAGAAATATTCTTTTTCTTTTACCCTGATATTTGCTTATGCTTAAAATCCATCCTTTCTGAATTCATTTTTTATTCATTATTTCTCAATGAAATAAATTCTGTCCGAGCAAAACATCTTCTTTATTAAAATCCTTGCATGGACCTTAGATTTTCTTTGCTTCATTGAGATCTGTTACTTACCTTTCCCCAACATATTTGCAGGTTTTGGATTAGTACTAAAAGAGCCACTATAGAGACAGAAATCCACACTGGCTGCTGTTCCATAAATATGCAAAGAATTGCACTCTCCTACACATTTCCTAAACTGCACTAGATTATAGGACAAGAGACTGATTTCTTTTTTCACACCTGCAGCATTGAACACCTGCTCATCACTGAACTTCTGTATTTTTTGTAGGTTTAGTTTCTTGCTGAGTGTATGCCTGGAGCATAAAGCAGAAGTACACTTTTTTTTTCCCCTGACAGTGTACTCGTGCACTTACCTGAGAAATCAAGTGAAAATATATCTGGGATTTTTTTTTAACTGGTCTTGATACAATCGCAAGTGTTTTTCCAACAAACAGAGCCAGAATAGTAACTAAAAAGATGCTACCACCTTAAAAAAAAGTAAAAAGAAAAAAAAATGTTCAAAAGGAATTTGCTTTTAGTTTGGCTTCTTTTTTTTCCTTTCTAATTCCTTTTATATGCAACAATTCTATTTTTTTTTCATCCTTACTGGTGATGACTCTTGTTTTACGTCATTCCTTTTCTCATAACCAAAGTAACCTAATTCAATGTATCTGCTTGAATTTTTTTAGTTTTTCACAGGCCATAAACATTGCACTTTTGAAAACTGAAATATCATGAGTGACACTGATAGCATACAGTATTTTTATTTAGTTTTTGCAAAACTGTAATTCAAATTCAAATGCAGTTTCTAAACTCCTCCTCTTAATTTTAAAGGGTTGTTTGAGATGGATTGGTATATTTTTTCATTCTCATTTATTCATTTCATATGAAGAATCAAAGCTCCAAGCTTTATGTTACTAGCTCCCATGATAAACTGGGACATCTGGACCCTCTAAAGTCAGGGTCATCTAGCTGTCACTATTTTGATTTAAAAGACATAGAAGTTTTCTGCTGTGCCAGGGCTTAGTAACCTTAACAGAATTTTACAAGCTCAAAAATCTCCTTAGTGTGACAAATGTGTTGAAAGATAAATTAAGATAACACGCTCAAGTTCTAATACTGCAAAATTTTACATACATAGGTCAGCCTCTACAAGGCATCAATACTGTGAATAGTTTTACCTTTGAGATAATATATATCTTTGAGAGTAAGTAGCCAATGGAGCTACTACATGTAGTGTTTTGCAGACCTGGTGCTACCGTACTACTTTCTAAATGCTCACAGTGGTAAAATTTAATTTTAAATAATTTAAATACTATATTACTGTGACTTTTGTCAGGCCTAAGCACAGTACCTTTTGTGTGTAATCAAATAACTTATAATTGTAAAATTAATATAAATGTCCTTAAGTGTCATTATGTGTCACTATCCCCTGGGGTAATAGATCATAATATTTTCGGAGTTACAATCCTTCCAATAATGAGACAAAGGCATAAATAAAAACTTAATCTCTTCATATAAGCAGCTGGATCCTGAATTAAGAAAAGACAGAAGAATACATAGGCACCTGTTAGGCATTTTGGCAAATGATAACAAGAAGCAAGTCATGTTAAATGCGTGCATTTAACAGATTATCTTCTTTCAAGAGGACCACTTTACTAGAGAAAATGGAACTTACAAATGATAGAAACCATCCAGCGACACAATTATTAAATCAGTTCCTGTCTTCCAACAAAGTGTAATTACAGCATACGTATAAGAGTGTATGGGGGAGGAACTAGTACAAAGCATAAGCCAGAAAGAAACCCCAAATTATCCATGATGTCCTGGTACATTGCTATTATTTTTAAAAACACTTAAAACAAACTTGTAAAAAAGTGGTGCTACAGAACTGCCTGAAGGCCCCAATTATGTATACATTAGTAGTTTTCTCAAAGAAAATAAAGAACTTGGAAAAAAAATTAAAACTGTCCAAGGCTTTTTTATGGGTGGAACTGGCATTTAGACAGATTAAAAGCTATAGGTAGACCTACAAGTGCTTGGCAGAAGAGTGGCAGATACAGCACTACAAAAGGCATTGAAATTCTCATATTCAGTGCTTTTGGAGATCTTAGCATCAAAATGTTGGCAATCATCAGCTTCTTAAATAGTATATAGACTAAATCCAATTATATGATCTACTATTATCAAAGACCTTAGTGTCATACAAGCTACTACAAAAAAATCAACTCTGTTCTATCCAAACCCAGAACACCCTTGTGCAGTAGGAGCTTAGTATTCCCTGTTCCTTACATAAACATTCCACAAAAATAGTTATAGAAACAGGACTTTCAGAAACCTTTCCAAAGAAAATGCAGTGCCTTATGAAATGTATAGGTGGTATGTATCCAGACCTAGTCTGGAGTAGTGGTACCAGTCTCAAAAAAGATCAGATGTGCCTGGCTTTTAATAATTTTTATGCTAATAAGAAAGGTTTTCAAAATACCATGGTCCTTTCAAAAATCTTTTCTTTGCTGCTGAACCCAAACCACTTTGATGCTCGAACCTATTCATGGATTAATTCTGGAATGGGAATGACAAGGTCAGCTTCTAGTCTCTGTCTCACATTTCAGCTCCATAAAACCATGTGTGCATTCATCCTTGTAAATCACCTGTTTGCAGTCATGCCTTCCCTGGACTACACAGGAAATCCAGCATGTCTGAAACATGTCGGAGGTGCTGGTGTAGGCAATCTCAGCACTTCTAAATTATATTGGGTGAACAGTACCTGTTATTGAAAATGTTCTACCTGTAAAGCATTTTTTCACCTCAGGAAGAAATCCACATGCAGGTTGGCTGCCTCAGGTAACTGATGGGAACACTTCCAGCTTAAGCAAAGGGCAGGTTTTATTTTTGCAGCACAAGATTCTTCAACATGTCTTCCAGCTGTTGCAGTGACCTGATGCATTTCTTTCCATCAATAAAAAAAAATGCAGCATCTACTTATGCTATGAATGAAATGGTGATCACATTGGTCTCTAAAAGGTGTTTATTCCTCTATTATTGGGCTCATCATATATAGAAATTTCTGTTGCATAAAACATAATGAAGAAGCTGCCAGGAGTCCTGTATCTTGGAAAGCTGTGTGGCGAAATAATTGGGCAAGAAGGTTTATGTGCATCTTCTCATCTTTATGCATAGATCAATACAGCATATTTAAACATTTAAAACCATATGAAAAAGCCTGCAATGCCAAAGTATAATGCAAAATTATTAACTGAAAGTAAAGAGATGTAAAAACAGATGTGTAGAAGGCTCTTTTGATTTATAAAGAAGCTCTGCTTCACAGAGGGTTTCACTGGGACAGGACCAGTAAAATTAGAAAGTTTGAAAACTTTTAAAACATGGCTTTCTACCAGTAGGTTTTTCAGAAACAGGACATCCAGATGGCACTTGGAAAACACAAGGATGAATCAAACTTTTAGGATGCAATATTCATCACATTATCAGATACAGCAATTTTTGCCAACACCTGGTAATCAACAAATTATTCTTGCAGTAGAGCCATTAAATGGACTAAACAGAAACTGTGGGATACCTGTCAGCAAGTTCTTCAGCTGCAGAGAACGTCTGGTTTTCTTTTCTTCCAAAGTTTATAAATCACAACACACAAACCACCTGAATAATTTTGAAAGAAAGTACTTCCCAAAAATTATTTAACAGAATAATGCACTGAAGACAAATTTCAGGGGGAAAAATTGTTTTTTGCAGGAGTACATTTCAGGTGAATATTTCTGAACATAAATAGGAAGCAAGTAAGTGTTTAGTTCTTGCTTATATTTATGCTTCTTAAAAAATGTCCCTTTGAATTTAAAATTTCCTTATTAATTTTTCAGTTGTGATCTATGTGAGCACAATAATTTATGAGAGTATTTATATCAAATTCAAAAGAGTAAATAAGGTTTTGTACTGACATGAAAAAGGTTTTTTACTCTTGTCAACAGTTGTGTCATATGAAATAGTTTAAATTAATATTTTAATCTTTATAATTTTGTTTAAAAAATAACTGAATATGATTTAGATCTCTTTTTATGGAATTTTATTTTAACCTCGTTGGTTAAATATAGCATATTTCAGGTCAGATTGATCAGTTTATTATAGTCACACAATGTATAGAATACTTGTGGAAATATATAGAATACTTGTGGACAAAACTACTTGATATTGTGGATTTTCTCAGTGTCTCATAATTGGATGTGAATTTCAGCTCTCAGAACTTTATCAAGATACCAGTTTTCCATTACAGAAAAATAATTGCTGCTGTCAAGTACTAAATTGCACCTCAGTTTGTAGACCAAGTACAGATAGCAATTTTATTTCCATCATATGAAACCACACAGACCCCATTTCCAGACCATCTGAGCAGGGTGCCCTCCCATCAGGGTAGACACAACCTGAAGCATCCAGTATGTGCATGTTGGAATGCAAATGGCTCCATGCAAGTCCTCCAAATCTATTATATCCTCTGGACAGAGCAAATATAACAGAAATATGATAGGAGGCAAAGAAGAAAGACTCAGCAGTGTGGAAAGAAAAAAACCCAAAACCAAAACAAAAAACAAAACAAAACCAAAAATAAAAACAATCCAAAGCCCTAAAAACCCAGCCAGGCATTACCAAGAAGATGTACATGTGGTTGTGCTTTCCTTTCAGTGTCCTGGAAGAGTAAACAGATGCATATTCTTTTAACAGCTTCCTGCTACTTAAAATTTATTTACTTGAAGGAGACAATCAACTATTATTTTTTCTTATTAAACCAGATTTAACTAACACTTCTGAATTATTTTCTTCCCTTTATGTCCAGATAGTCTTCCCTTTTTCTTAAAAACAGATTTTTCAGTGAACAAGAGACCCTACATTTTGTCAAATCATTTCCAGCTACACCTTTTTTTACAAGCTGTGGGATATGAATACACAGAAATCTTGAATCGGAAAGACGTTAAATTTGGCCCACATACAAAACAAGTACCATGGTTTTATACAGTACTATGGCTGTTGATTTCTGTTTTTCTTTCTTGTTGGAGATTACAGCAAAGGAATACCTTATTAAGCATGAGTTATTCCTTAACTTGCTGTTAATCTGAAGTTTTCTTCATTTGCTTTTTAAATCAACATACTTTCTGAGGAACTTTGTTCTCCACAAAAGAAACATCCATTCCTTTAATATATCAGCAGCCATTAGGTTTTTATTTCTCTTCCTTTCAACTAACTATTCTGTAACTGAAATCAGCTGAATAATTCCCTTAATAAAATGTAACTCTACCTGTAAGGTGATTTGGTTTAAGACAAGCACTATTTATAGACAATTAATACATTTTATCTTTGAACAAAATGAACCAATCTATAAATTCCACTTCTATCAACTGATTAATTATTAAAGAAATTTAGATGTAAAACTAAGGAAAAATATCTAAACTTCTAAAGTTTATTACTGCATAGATTGCATCCAACCATAAATCTTTGGGATAGAGATTGAGCTAAGAATGGAATAACAGAATTAAAAATATACTGAGAAAGAATATAATCAGATACTGCCAAATAATATAATCATAAGGTACCCTCATATACCTTACTTCAGTTATTTAATTCAGTTATTTAATTCAACTTTTAAAATTCAGCTCAAGGTAGCATATTAGAAACATAACGCATCTGTTTGCTTTCTAGCCCACTGCTATTATGATTAAAACATTAGGCATGCGGAATTTTTCTTCTTGACAGAAGACTTATACATGATTATTTTAAACAGTCTGGAAGTAGTATTTCCCTTTACAGAACAGTAGAAAAATTATGGCTGGTATGATCAACATACAAAGAGATGCAGAATTCCAGGTAAGTGCTTCTAGCTCTCTTATGCTAATTGAGGTAACAAAAAAAAAAAAAAAAAGAATCTTGAATCAGATAGTGACAAATATTTGCCACCAACTTCAAATGAGCTAGGTAACACATCCGTAGGAATGATATTTCAATTCATGTAGATGCTAAGGAAGTCTATGCAGATTATTAATTCTTAAATTGTTAATTTGTACTTTTCAAGTTTAGGAATTGCCCACTTCCCTCATATTTTACTGCTGCTCAACTGGAAGAATTTCATCTTCCTCTGCAGCATCTAGTGCTAACTGCTGCTAGACAGAATGTTGGACTGGGAGGGCATTGGTTTGTTCTGCTGTAGCCACCAATATGTTGAGATAACATTGGCTAAAACATACAAGCAATCAATTCAAGAAAAAAGCTTAAGAAAAGAATTGCTGCATTTCTAACTGAAATAGACTTACTGGAAAAAGACATTTAAATAAGTGTTTATATGCTCTGTTGCCTGTTAGTCCCTAATCTGACTGAGAAGTGAGAATGGCCCAATGTATAATTTAAATAAAGAGAGGAGGTATGATAACAAACAATATTGCATCATGTTTAATTTATGTCTTTGAATCATAAAAAACACAATATTGCACCTGGAGTTTATTTTTTATTTCAACCAAGACTGAAAATGTTCCCCCACTTTCTTTGCTGTTTCAGTTATACTGCTCACTGATTCTTAAATTTTAGAAGATCAATCACTGAGGTATTGATTTAAAAGAGGTATAAAAATCAAAGCTGAATGAACATATCTGAGTTGTTCATAATGCATGGTCAGTGTTGGGGAAGAAAAATTGTGAAATAACCTGGTGGTAGAGAAACACTTGGACTGTGACTTGAATAAAAGAGATTACGTTGGCAACAAATCAATGATAGAGCGACGCATTCCATTTCATACCTTTTGCAATAGACAGATGCAGAAAGGTAGTGTGGATACAATCCCATCAACATTCCATTTTCTAAGCTGGGCAAGGGAATAAAATGCAGGCAGGCTCTGAAAGAAAATTACATGTTTAGATATGGAACTGCAATAGTTATCTATCTTCAAAACCAAGATTTGTTTGGAATTGTACACTGCTGCTCACTACATTTGATGAAGATGTATTTTCACAGCAGAAAGATGGTACAATAGTAAAATACTTGACAGAATTAATTACCTACAGAAAATAAGAAATGGCCTGCTTCACTAGCAGGCTACATTTCTTCATTAAACAGGAAAAAAAGTTGGACTGCTTTTACTTTGTAATATTCCTTCTCTTTTGTTACTGCCACTCTAGCTCTTTAAAATTTTGTACCAAGGTAAGCTTTGAACAGGATTTTATGCAATGAGTAAGAGATGAGTTAGAAATGAGGCAATAAACCATGAACATAACAGCTTAGACACCTGACTAATTCCTGTCCTAAAGACATCTTCACCCACTCTGGGTCCACAAGTGTGTGGAAATGAGAAGAATAATCTGAGTGAGAGAAGGAGGCAAAAGAGAAAGGTTTGGTCTCATTTAAGTTTGTTGTTGTCCCTGTGAAAGTACTGCAGCAAATAAAAATGTGAGAATATGACGGAGAGCATATCTGCCATAAGCAACATAAATTTACTATTTAAAGCATAATATTCTGAATAGAGAGATAAGAAATTCAGCAAATTGAATTTTTGTTCTCTTTGATAGAGGAAGCTTTCTTACATTGCTTAGAGCATTGCAGAGAAATTAGCAATAACATATTGCTAAATAACACATGCCAAATAATTTAAGAAATGTTCAACAGCTAGATATTTAAAAGGAAGAGTTGACTTATATGTTTTCTTTTCTTTACTTTGGTAAATAAGCAAACATGTCTAGACCTTTTATAAAATAGAAGTATTTTCCATCCCAAAGAAAGAACGAAAACAGTCTCCTGAAATCCTGTCTACTCCCAGGATTTCCTTAAAACAGAGTGGTAAGAATATGCGAAATCTTTACTGCAAAAATAAATCTGAGGTGAGCTTGCAGAATCTCTGCTAAAACATGCTTTAGAGACAAATTGAGGAGTTACAAAAATATATAAATATACCATTCAAGAACAGTCTGTTTCATGTTTTTTGGGGTTATGTGATTTGTTTGGTTTAGTTTGGTTTTGTTGGTGTTTAGTTTTGTTGGGATTTTTGGTTTTCTTTGTGTACGTGTGTGTGGTTTTCCTTTTTTTCCTCAAGCAAGAGGAAAGGAAGGAAAATTTCTCAATTAGCAGAAATAATAGCTTGGAGTGAAGAGCATGGCACACAACCTAATTTCATTCTGACCCAAAGGCAGTAACATCTGGAGAATACCTTTTCTATCAGAGATATTTCCTCTCAGAGACTTATAACCTTGAATGGTAAAGGAAAAATCTGCCATGAAGTTTCAGTTGAACTAAAATGGTGGGAATAAGGTTTTTAATATTCCTTGTCTGTTTTCCAAGGAACAGACATCAGTATTTGTCCCTTATTCTAGAAAATACCACAGTGATCTCTTTGAGAAAATATAAACCAAGAGGTTTAATGCTTTGCTATATTTTGCTACTTCAGATTTACATTGTCTATAACAAGAATAAAATAAGAACTCCTATGAAATTACAGACATTTTTACTTAACACATTTTTACATAATGTGGGGAAAAATGTTCATTTTTAAGCAGTGCATATATCAAATACAATAACATAAAATTCTTGCAGTTCAGTAGTTTTAGCTGTCTCACTCTAAATTGAAATTTCTTAAAGGGAAAGCAAGAGAGTGTTCCTGTAAAACTGAGGCTTTTCAGTTCAGGTAGAGAAATCCCAAAATAAAAAACTTTCCTTGAGACTTCTACTTTCTAATGATCTGGGCATCTCAACTAGTGGGAGAACAGTTTCTGATACCACACATTGCTGGATGAGCTTCCAAATGGCTACATGCCAGGTACAGGAAGAAGCTTACAAAACAATAAAAAATAAATAATAAAATAGCCTAGGCAGCTCATATGCTTGAAGCTGGGCCAAACTATAAGGAACTGCATACACAGACTTGTAATGGGAAAATGTCAGACAAACCTAACTACGGGTACCAGCACTTGTGTCGTGGAAAAGAGTAAGAACATAAATGACAGCTGCTACAACTAGAAATCATTCCCTATTGAATAACATTATATAACACTGCTTATTATTTCTTTTTCACATGGAACCCAGTATAACAATTTGGCTGACATTTCCTGTGTTATTAAATTTGACAGTTTGCAGGGACTGTTGATGAGTAAACCCTATCCTTGCTCACAACTCCATACTGGGATCTGAAAGAGGATTGGCAACCTTAGCCTGAGAAGTCAGGGCTACGCAATGATGAAATGCTGATTGCACTTTGGTAGCAATTGGGAAAATCTGTCCTTCTTCAGGAAGTCCTCATGCTATAATGTCTTTTTTTCCTCCATATAGTGGAGGAAAGGCAGAAAAACCTCTAGACCTGCTTTGCTGTGAACTTTGAAAACCCCACGTGATACAGCAACAGAGGGAAAAATTCCCTCTTGGCCCTTTAACATCTTTGAAGAGTTTTAACAATGACAATATAAAAAAGGAATGTTGCCATGCTTTTTAACAAGAAATATGACCACTCTGGACTTTTTATAAGATAACTAAATAAAAAATAATTTTCATCTTGTTCTATCAGGTAGCTCTTTACCTGTCATTGCAGCAATTTCTACCCTACTTATATATTGCATCTTCTTTTTTTTTTTTTCTTTTTTTTTTTTAATTTTTATTTTTTATTCCTGGTACATGCTAATTTTCTCATTTACATCCTATTAACTGTTGGACACACACAAATCATATTTAAAAATTAAAATGCATTTTTTTCACTATTTAGTCTTTTTACTATTAATATAGCAATTGACTTATTTATTACAAGTAGAAAAAGAATTATAAATACTTAAATATCTTTAAGTGATATTTTAATGTAGTTAATTTAGAAAATATACACAGGGTTAATCCTACAGTCAAAATGCTTGATCAAAAAACCCTTTTCTAATTTATCTGTTATTCTTTTTGTGTATTCTCTAATTTGTATTTGATTGCATTTACTTTTACTGCTGTGAAACACTATCCAGCATTCAGGGGAACACAGAGAAAGGATAAAAAAATACTGCTCGGAAGGGCTTCAGCCATTAACTAATGGTTTCCCCCTGTTCTTCTACTGACAGAAGTAGCAATACCAACAGTAAGGAAAATACTGCTAAGAACAGAACTGAAGTCCTTGCAAGTTAGAATTCTCAAACTTGTAAGTGAAAAATGGATTGACTATATTGGAATTCAATGCAGTACCTAAATAAAACGTAACTACTTTGCATTTCAAGGATGTCTCTGTTGGGGGCATGAAGGTACATGCAAGCATTTATCACATGGACAGGAAGAGTAAACCTTTGGAAGAATAAAAACAGCCAAATCCTTTCAAGAGCTCATATTTTTAAATAAGGTACACTAACCACTCTATGAGTGAGAGAGAAGTGCAAAAGAGAGAGGGAAATACACTAGGGAGCCAGGGGCAGACTGAACGAGACCAGAAGAGAATGTAAAAGTGAGACTTGTCTGCAGACAAGAAAAGAAAAATCCACTGCCACTGACATGGAAATAGCCAAGGTTTCAGATAAGGCCATGTGCATCACTGCATTACATTTGCTGAACTCTTAAGCTCTTGATTACCACAGCTGAATCTGATCAAGCAAAAGATAAGGGAATGAGGAACAGGTCTGCAGAAGTCCACAAAGAGTGGGGCATCAACTGGAAAAGTTTAAAAAAATACTTAAAATTTTAACCCATTCTCGATTAGCCACCTTGAATCTTTCCCTGAAGAGAAGTGGCTTAGTCTTTTCTTCCACAAGACAAGATATATTTTACTAAAAAATAGCTGAATGGGAGGCTGCTATGTAAGACCATAGCACTGAGAACATTCAGCCTCTACAGTCATCAAAGATTGCTGCTCTATACAGTGCTGAACAATCCAGCCACTCTCTGCTCTGTACTGAAAAGACTCCATCAAAAGAATATATTCAGTCCCATGTCTATGCTGAATGTCAAGTGGTTGGAGATTCACAAGATTCACAAGTCTAGACATGTGTGACTTCTAACAATAAAAGTCCTTTGCTGATTTGCATCACAGAAAGAGATACACACCTGGGCACTGAGAGGAAGCCGTGGGTGGGAGGGTTGGGACCTCCTGCTACAGGGAAGTAAGAATGGCACCAGCCTCACTTCTGGGGGGACAATGACTAGAGGCTGAAGTTGAGGCAGGTAAGGCAGTGAAAATGTGTGTGGAAGAACAGGAACACAGCTCACAGACCTCCCCTTCTGAAAGCAGCATGACTGGGTATAGACAAGAAATGCAACCCAGAGAACAGGAATTAGCAGCTGTGCATAGTGGTAGACATATCATCTTAGGGGGTTTACAGAGACAGGTGGATTCTGCCATGGACAGATAGAGGGACAGGTCCTGGCCAGCAAGGTCCCACTCTTAGCTCCTGGCTCCCTCTCCCTGCAGGAGCAGCACCTGTCTTAGTAGTGCCCTGACATTGACATTAACATGATGGAAAGGTAAAGATGCAAAAAAGGGAAGGACGAGAAAGTGCAGAATGATGAAGCAAGGGGTGTTGGTATAGAGAGAGTATAGAGAAAAATATGTAAGGGTGAAAAGAGGAAAATTTCAGAAAAAGACAAAAGGAGATAATAAAGTTCTGATTAGTTCATTTACCATGTTATGAATGCAAGATACTGTTCTCTCAATAAATTGCTGATCTGATGATATAACAGCAAGACTGAAAAATGAAGATATGGCAGGTAACAAGCACCTCATTTTAAACATGTCACTGAATGGAAGAGTCAATTTATGCACTCTTAAATATAATTTCTCATACAAATAAAAATAACTTTCGAGATTATGTCCGAATGTATTACTCTTGATTTGTGCTCAAACTTCCTTTTCAGTGTCAGCCGTGACCATATACTTCTTTACCTCTCATATAGAAGGAAGCTGTATTGTAAAGGAGGTTATGATTTTATTAGGTCTGTCTAAATATAAAGAGGTTTTAAAAACAGTTCCATGGCTTTCATTTGTAAGATAAATAAACTAGACAGTTATCCAGGATGTCAAATTATTATACACAGACTCACAGCAATATTTGATTATTAATCTTTGCCACAGCAAATCAAATTTCCCTATAGCTAGCCAGGTGTGTTGTGTCAAATGTATATTCTGGCTGGACTTAATAATCACAGATGCATTACTTCTTTATCCAGAATTTCAAGTTGTGTATATTTAGTCTGAAAAGGCATGAACTGTACACAGCATTTAGCTTAGACTATTTGAAAGGTATCAACTGTTTAAATGACATTTTCACCTTCAGCAAATACATCTTTGCCTGCCAGAAATAGTGATGCTATCATGCTGCAGGCAATCTATGATACAGTCATGTCACAAATAGGTGTCAACTCTTATTACATTCTCAAGTATAAATTCCACTTATCAGTTCCCACATAGTTGCAGATGTTTTAACAATTCCATTTTACCATGATTGCACCATGGCTCAACCTCAAATGCTTTATGATATATTTGTAGAACCTACTGTAGATTACCAGATTTGGGAGCACTAGTTGTTCTTTGTAGTCACCTGGAAATTTTTATTTCCAAAAAAAAATTGAATTTGCTAGTAATATATTGTCCAAATACCTGAATAAATCAGAGTAATAATTTGTTATATTTCTTTAGATTCTGGTTTACTTCATTAGAAAGAAAAAATTTGTTATTTGAAATTCAGATCTGAATTTTCCTTTTCTGAAATATTTATTTCAGGAGAATTTATCAGCCAACTCATGCTATGATGATTAGTAAAGTTTCTAGTTTATTAGAAATATTTTTTAGAGAAAATTATTTTGGAAAATAACAAAAGAGCTCATATATCCATTCTATAGGGTGAAAAGAAGAAATAGAAAGTGATAAATTCCATTCTTCCCACAGGATGCAACTTGCTTGACTCTTTCCTGAGCAATCTCTACAGTAGTTGTTATTTATCACTAAATAATCTAATAGTGCTGTCACATGAAACAACCTAGAATTTTGTTATTTTGAGGTGACTGAATACAGTTTTCCCATACAGCAGACAAATAATAAAAAATAAAAGAAAACAAACACCCTCCCGCCCCCATCCCCATCACCACCCCCCCCACCAAAAAAAAAAAAAAAAGAAAAAGAAAGCAAACACAAAATAAAAACCAGGTGTCTTTGGTCAGTGCATCCTCTTCTGAACCACAGTGTAGCCACTCAAACAAGAATTAGTTCAATGGACCAGCAGACAAAAAGTTTGGTTTGTTTGGAGTTCTTTTTAAATATTTTTGTGGCGAAAACCTCTCATCTGACAGGGGATAGGTCCTGCTAAATCTGTAGGCATTTCATATTTTGACTGAATGAAAAGAAAAATACTATTTGGAGCAAGGAGCAGGACCCCTGCTTGGCCTGAAGGGACTGCTCCTCTCCTCCACTCAAGGCAGTGCTTCTGCCTTGCCTTTTTATTGCCCCTGGCCCAGCACAGCCATAGAGTCACACAAAGCAGCACAAATTGACATTAATCCCTTTCACTATCTACGAGAACCAGAGGGAAAAAAGTCACTTAAATAGTATCCCTCTTCATAGGTAGTAAAGTAGCTTGAGTGTAGTAAAAAGTGTGTCATCTCTTTCAAGACAGTCAGTGTCACCTCCAGGATGATTCTAGGTCATGGCTGTTTGAGGAGAGTGTGAAAACTTGAGGGATATTCCTGAGCCAATACCTCTGCATCTTTTACCATCAAATGAGAATACTCCTGAAATTACATTTTTGCAATGTATCCAGATACTGCCAGTAGAATTCAGTGTTTCACAAAAGAAAAATGAGCTCCAAACTTCCAAACCTGCAGCAAGATATATAACGTTTTTAAAATGTACCATGATTATAGTTAATACCTAATTGCTCAACATTGTATTTTTCATGTCACAATGATTATATGGCCTTGAAAAAAATTGCTTTATCTTAGTTAACTTTAAAAATACTCATCATTGCATGTTGACCAAAACATTGATGATCACCTGCATCTAAGCTTTAAAGAGTTCTGTAATTAGTAATATCAAATATGATGACTGTGATTAGCACTAACAGGTATCATTTGCTCATATTGTAGGTAGCAAAATTATTGTGTGTTAAATCAGATCTTTAGTGATCAGAGAAGTTAAATTTATACTAGAACTCAGCACTGAAATTTTCAATAAAAACTGAGTTTGAAACTAAAAGCACTGAAATCTCAGACTGTTTCTAATTATTTTCAGGTTTCTTGCTCAAAAAACAAGAAGGGTACAATTATTAGCAGATAATGCTAATTCTTCATTTTTTTTTCCCTGAATGAGGTGACAAATTCCTGAGAGACGAGGATACACCTGCAGTGGAACAGAAATATGGTCCCCTATTACCTTCCAGCAACAACTTAAATAATAGTTTTAATTCATTCTTCCAAAACCCAAAAACCTTCATAAGGCACAGGCCTAAAGTTCCAATATATAGCTTTGCTAATTTACAATTAATATATTTTCTCATAATTCAATTATCCTGCACATATATATTAAATTATAAATCTTGAAAAAAAAAGTAAAATATTGATAGAAAAAAATATAAGAAAAAAGAAGAAAAGGCTGATTGAAAAAAAACGAAACAGAAAACCCCAATAAAATATCCAAGTTGTGATTCTAATTTTTCTTTTATTATTCAGAAATTCACTAGAAGTCTCTTGGTGCTTTAGGGAGATGAGTTTAACGTACATGCAACTCCCACAGAGAACAGTCCTTTTTTCAGGCAGATTTCTTAATGAAGTAGCAGATTTTCTAATGAAGTAATGGATGATTTCAGGATGTGACTTGCTTCATGAGGTGCATGTGTTGATGTGAGGGGAAGGGCATGTTCCCCCTTCACAGGGCCTGTTCAGAGGTAAGAGCCTGTGGTGGTTTGACAGGAAATGTGTTTTTAGGGATGCTGTGTTTTTGGCCAATGGATATTCAGACTTTAATATTGGCATTTAACCTGGCCATTGGGACATGGACACGCCTCTGAGAACACGGGGTTAAAAGCAGAGCTCTCCCCTGGGAGGGTCCTCTTGGGTTTCCGGCGGGAAAGAGTTCGGGTCTCTCCCCCGGCCCAGCTGCTGGCTGGGCAGGGGGAGGGGAAAGCCATGTGGCCGAGAGAGGTAGGCCTGAGCCCCGGGGGTGGAAGGGTGGGAGAGAGACACAGAGAGAGAGAGAGACACCGGGAGCCATCGGGCAGCCCCCCCCGGGCGAGAGAGAGAGAGAGAGAGAGAGAGAGCCGCTGCCTGGGACTGTAACCTTGAAGCTTGATAAACATGGGCCTGCGCCGGCAGCACGGAGAAGGGGGGGGGGTTCAGCCGGCCGCTTGTAGGAGCTTTTAACCCCTTTTGGAGAATGAGAACTTTACAGAACATTGACCTCTCCTAGAAGATAGAGTGGAAGATGAGGAAGGAATGTGCAAGTGTGAGAGAGGTCTGGGCAAGTGAGAGATAGTAGAAGAGTAGAGAAGAATCCTAGTGGGAAGAGATGATGGAGTAGCTTTTGCTGGACTCTTTTTGTACAGCCATGGACAGACCCATGTTCCTTGTGATACAGAGACTGCATTCTAGGGGGAGGCAATGGCCTCAGAACCAAGAGGGTTCAGTGTTGGTGCCCCTCGGCCCCAGGGGGTGAAAAAATATGGGGGGGGACAGGTGTCCCAAAGGAGAGATTGTGGGGACAGGTGTCCCAAAGGAGAGACTGTGCCTTTTTTGGATCGGGACAGAGCATCCTTAAAAAGACAACCCTAGAAGCAGCTCTGGTCCGTGTTCAGTGGTGAGAGCACTGGACATGAAAGGAAGGAGTCACGACGGCAGATGTACTCCGGGCGGTGCCACGAGTGACACAGAAACACACGAAGCTTCAGCTGTGTTTCCAGGGGAA
This sequence comes from Molothrus ater, assembly GCF_012460135.2. Lineage (NCBI taxonomy): Eukaryota > Metazoa > Chordata > Aves > Passeriformes > Icteridae > Molothrus > Molothrus ater. The sequence continues at coordinate 18,256,294 of NC_050482.2, read as the reverse complement.
GCCCATGGTACAAGAAGGACTCCTCTCGTCTTGATGAACTGAGAATTGATTGTTTGAAGGGTGGTGCTGGACTAAGAGTTGGTGATTTGAGGAATAGATGCATTGTATTGGAAATTTGGTGGGGGGAGGAGGAAATGTATTTGTAAGGTTTTCATTTTCCCTGTGTGTGTTCCTTTTTATTTGTAGTTGTAGTGTAGTTAATAAAGTTTTGTTTTCTTTCTTCCCTAAGTAGGAGCCTGCTTTGCTTATTCCTGGTCACATCTCACAGCAGCTACCAGGGAGAGGGTATCTTCATGGGGGCATTGGCATTGTGCCAGTGTCAAACCATTACAGAGCCTTACAACGCGCAAGAGCAGGGAGAATGCATCTACTCCCCAGCTGGAGAATGAACTTTTAACATAATAGATATAGGAGGCTTGTAAAGACACTAGAGGCTTGTGATTTCTGACAACAGAGTTCCCCTCTCATATGTTCATTTTTAGAGAAACTCCAGACATGGCAGCAAATGAGGAGACAACTGCTTGGACAAGTTGTGCCTAATGCCTGTCTGAGGCAGTGAGGAAGGTGAGGGACAATGGTACTCAGATGTCCCCTTCTGCAGGGGAAGAGGGTTCCCTAATTCTCTTTTGCATCTTGCCAAAGATTAACACAGAAATATCACATGGGCATATAGGGAAAATAAAGCTTGCCAGAAGGGTGTAAAGAACAAAAAGAAAGACATAAACAGGTATGTCAGCAGTAAAAATGAAGTCCAATAAAAATAATTGTCCAATTAAATCCAATGAAATCTAGTAATAAATTGTAATGCTTTCACGAGAGGTGGTGCACTAGTGGCAAAGGATATAGAAAATACAGAGATATTTAGTATGCTGTTTACCAGAGTTTTTAATTGCAAGGTGTGCTGAGACTGTCAGTCAGAGACAAGAGCTGCTCCATGAGGAAAGACCAGCTGATAACCAAGGATATGGGCACAACAGCACCTTAACTGATGGGCTGCATACACAAGCAGGGCTGGATCTGTGACTGTCATGTTCTGGACTCACTTTGGTAATCATCAGACATGGCAAGATAAGAGTCAGCTTCCAGTTCTGCCCAAAGCTGCAAACCAGTTTTCAAGTCAGAGCCAGTAGGCAACAGGGCGAACACACAGGGCCGAGACTGAATTGTTGAGACTGATGTCCCAGCTGAGACTGGTGGGGACAATAAACCCTAATCTTTCACTCCAGGCTTAACACAGGCATTCCAGACCTCCATGCTTAGGAACAACATTTGGGTGAGAAAAGTAGGGCCCCCAGTAGAGGATGACCAAGCTAAGGTCTTCTCAGAATGGACACGCACACATTCATCAGCCTGGGCGGGCTGCGGTTACCAATGCAGTGTGGTTAACATAACCTTGATGCCACTTCTCTGTCCTTTGGGAACAGGCTGATGGATACACTGAGGACTAAGGTGCCCAGAAAAGAAAAAAAAGACAATGGTGCAAGCTGCAGCAGGAGAAATTACACAGTGCATTTCATAAAAGCAAAAGCTTCATTATTGAAATGGTGAGCCCAGAGACGCTGTAAAATCTCTAAGCCTTGAGGAGGACCTCAAGTGACCTGGTCTAACTTTGAAACTAGCTCTGTTTTGAGCAGGAGGCTAGACAAAAAGACCCCCAAAAGTCCTCTCCAAACTCTTTGGTTCTATGATTCTAGTACAGAAGGACTTCAATGATTATCTGGCAAACATTTATTTTATAACTTTCTTATCCCAGCATAATAACTGAGAAAAAAAGTACTTTTGAAAGCTGGTTACCTGATTTCTTCATATATTTATTCAAAAGTGCAATCTATAATTTTAATTTAGTTGAGCACACCTAAATCTTGTCAGAAATGAGCAATAGTTCAGTACAGAGTAAGAAAATACTATTGCTCATTGTCTAAATACTTGAGCTGGAACAAATATTTCAAAGTTCAAATAAAAATGGTGATAATACAGTTAAATAAAGTGGTTTTTGCATCTGTAAGGTCTCCAGAGTTAGTCTTTCTATTTTGGTCCCGAAGCTCTGTTTCAAAAGATACTCTAAAATAAAAAAAAATGAATTTAGAATCTGGAGGAAGGTGAAATATGAATAGACTGATCTCCATGTAGAAAGATTAAAAATACCCTTTAGGCTTTTTTTTTGGTCTTTGTTTTTGTTTTGTTTCATTTTCATTCCTAAACCTGGAATAAAACAGAAAAGGAGTTATTTAGATACATGCATTCTTCTTCATAATCACTTCATGATTTAAACTTTTTTACTGTAAGTTTTCACAAACTTTTCTTCTAATTCTCTGTGCCTAAATATGGATTAGGAATTTTAGTAGGAGACACAATCTGAAATCCTTAGCTTTTTCCTGTCACTCTGTGTTTCCAGAATCCTTATCCCTAAGTTGTCTTCCCAGATATTACGCTTTGAGATAGACACAACGTTGGCTAATAAATATGAATTTTTCAGCAAAATTCTGTATTGATTTCTCGAACATTTAAGGAATATGGGATTTTTGAAATGTTTATAAATGTGTCATTAATAAACTATTATTATGCAGATACTGATATCAGAATATTGACAGGACCAGAAGGTAAATGTGAAAAGAACAATTTTTAAAACTATTTCTTTCTGAAGAAGAAAACAGTTGAATAAAATTATTATGTTCATCCAAATAACGGTGGTTTTTTTTACTTGTTTTTGATCCATGGCTGATGGTGGGTTGTTTAATACACAAGTTTCAGAGATGTAGAGATTGTCAGAATAATATATCTGTCTTCCTTACATGCTTTTTTCAAGAGCAATTCTGAATTGACAAAGATTGATAGGTTTCTTTGCTAGCTTTTTTCTCTTTTAAATCTGTCATATGGCACTTGAGGAAAAGACAACTGCAAAACAAAAATTGTTTAAAGATTTCGTACAATACAAAGAGATGAATTACTGAATGTATTTCCTATTTTTAACAATTAAATATCTATTATACACCCATGATCATCAATTTTTGCATTCTATCACATTTATATTTTGATTTGATATTACAAAAATATTTAATATATATAAAATACATATGTTTTATACGTCAAACATATCTTCACTATCCAGAAAGAAGGAAAACCTCACAAGAAAAATGTATAAACTCATAGAGAAAGAAATACATTTTATATGAACCTATTGTATTCATAGTGGCTGAAATGAAGCTATTCTAATCTCATAGATAGATATATAAAATTAAAATAAATGTGAAATATTAGTGGAAAAAATAGTCTCTGCAGAGCAAACAAATCTTATTTTTAAAAAAGTCATATCAACATAGGCAGATCCTTACACTGTGTTGACTATATAATGATAATTAACTCTCCACCAAGCAAATTTCCTAGAAAATAATTAACCTATTCAGCCTTACTGAATTTAGACTTTTTTAATCTGTTTTGGAGATATAGAAAATGACAGTACAGTTTCAAATTAACATAAGGAAGCTTACTAGTGGATTAGGTATGGACACACAAATAACAACTTTTTTTTTTTTTTTTAGAAAAGGTCTGAATCAGCAAACTGTCTTCTAATGCATTTCTGAGGCCAATATGAAAACACATACTACGAGGGAATTTAAAGATCATTAAATATTTCAACTTTCCCCACTCTGTCATGACTGAACCAGCTTCTGCTGCAAAACTTTGTGCTGATTTGCAATGAAAATGAAGTTTTACCAGATTGATTTATGTAGAACACACCCACAGACATAGTTGTACATTAGAGTACATCAAACAATATGTCAAAATAGAGGAATAAAATTTCCTATAGATTAATTCCCAACACTGTTTTTCATGTAGAAATGTACTGCTTGTTAATGTGCAACATTTTGTACTGATGCTTAAGCTAATATAAAGGGACAGAAATATATTGTCGTTGTATACAAATCTGAAATGTTAGAAGTATGAGCATTTAGCTGATCCAGCATACTGTGAGAATCAATCACAATAATGTCTCTACAATCTCCCTTCTACTGTAAACATAGGTCCCAGCCAAATACCCTTCCCTCTTGCCTATTCAGCAATGTTACTGAAAATGCTATTCCTCCCATAGCCAGAATAATGATAATTAAACTTTTTTAGTGAAATTTTGCAGCTGTGTTATAGCCTGTCTTAGTTACTCATCAGACACATTATGTTTCATTTACAGTTCCATAGTTGCCATCATCTAGCTTCAGACTTCAGGGCCCCATGGTCAATTCATGCGAAATATATTTTTTGTCAAATCACTCCTCAGTAGCTGGGAAGTGTTGCAGAAAGGAAGAAACTCTGAGAATTAATCTTTGCTTGAACATTAATGTTGTTCTAGATTGTTTTTAATGTTTTGGGGGTTGTGTGTTTTGATTTAATATGAGCCAAAAAGATAAGCACTGCTGAGCTCGCTAAATTATCTGGGTTTTGAAATTGTAGTTATGTTTTCTAATTTGAAGTTATGTTTTCTAATCACTTTGCCTTCTGTAAATATCTTGGGTGAACTAGGTTTCAATCTTCTTTCTTTGTTGGCTTCATACTATTGATCCAAGTTTCTAAGCATCAGCTCAATCAGAATAATTTTGAAAAAATCTAAGACAGAGAAATGTTTCCTAATTCCTCATTTTTTTCTTTTTATTTTACCTCAAATTTGCATTAAAAGTCTTATTTTTTGAGAATTCTACTTCCTGTAGTCCTATACACAAGGAAACAACAGACACATCCAATCAGTTTAAAATCAGCTCTAGCTTTCAAAACTGAGTTGTTCTCTCTAATGGCATTAGCATGGATTTTTTTTCTTTAAAATGGCTGTTTTAATGAAAGCATTTTCTTCTCAAGGCTTCTTCTCCTAATGTCATTAATGAATATAGCTTTGCCTGAATGAGTCTACTTTTCTGTTTATTGTTTTCTCTTTTTTTAAGCAGCTAGGTTAAAGGTTACACATTCAGTATTTTGTCCAAAACAATAGATTCAATGACATGAACATGTCAAGAACAAGCACGAGCTACTTTGGTTACTAATCTTATTGAATATATATTAAAAATTAGGTCTTTTGCATCTTGGGAAAAAATAGAATATTTCAGAAATTAAATGCAACATTCAGGAATGGTTGTATGAAATAAGAACAAATATCCATCTAGAAAAGTACCCTGTGCTTACTGCGTCAAGTGGAAACATAGTTAGAAAATTAATATAAAACAGGTTGTGCAAAGAGCAATTTTTTCCCCAGCATACCCTCTCTCAGCTTCCAACAGCTTGCAGTATTGGCATCTCCTTAGTTAAAATTCCTATTTATAACTTGGCATTTAAAAGGTCTATAAGGACTTTAAAGCCATAGATATCTCTAATTGCTTTTTGATTTAATTTGTACTTTTGACTTTCGTCCTGTGGCAATTTAATTCTGCAGTTTAATTTAGATAATAATAGCAGGATGGGCTTCAGCAAAATATTCCCTAAATCCCATTCTGAGATCTCCCTCAGCATGTTTTACTCACCTATAAAGAGTTGGTAGATGTCCTGTGGTAACACAATGAGTTTCCTTTTTCCAGTAGATTTGGTACATCAAAAGCCTGACCTTTTAATTTAACCCATTTATATGAAGTATTTTGTGTCTGAATATAATCAGGACTAGATGAAATTATTTCTAAATAGAGCTGGTCAGAATTTAAATGATAAAAAATTTCAAAGTAAGGAATTTTAACTCCAGAATGGAATAATTGATTTTGATCCAGAAAGGGAAAGAAGGAAACTGTAACAAAATATTGAGAACATACACTTGAAATAAGCATGGGTGTCTAATGTCTTACTTCCAATAAATGTAAAGATTGAAGGAAAGTCTCAGCCCAGGTAAGTATAATAACTGTAAAGAAATTTATGTTTAATGTATTTACTAACTTTTTTTTAATAGATTTGCAAAGGTCTTAGGTCAGTCCTTGATTATACTTTAGATATTCAGATAAAATCTTTCCTTTCCAGTGGTTTCAAGAATTTGAAGATTAAGCTCTATACTGGCAGCTTGCTAATAAAAACTAGAGACTGAAGATGTTACCTACTAAAACTTCTTAACAATCAAATTTTAATCCTTAAGGATTTTGTTGCTGTTGTTGTTGTTGTTAAGTGTTTATGTGTTAGAATGTGCTAGAGAATTAGTGTTGAAGATGCTGTTTTTAAGTGGAAAACAGAAAATAAAATAGAAAATTAAAAACTACATGGAATTCATGCTCTTCCAAATATTTTTTTTTCAAAAAGCAGAAAGTAGTGAGACAGTGTATGAAACTTAATAATGAAACAGATTTTTTAAGTTTTTAGCTCCAATATAATAGATTTAATCACAAAATTACTGTTGAAGTATGATGGTGGTCTTTTCTTGTGTTTCCTACATTTTTTATGTTGTCCCTTTTACTTTAAAATAACTTCCACAGCCAAATTATTTTCTCACTAGATTTTAGCTCTGAGTTCTGGGTTTTTTTCTGACATTTTTCACTTTTAAGGAAAGAAGACAAGTTTTACAAGAATTTTCACTAGATTGGGAAGATTTATTTTTCTGTAACAAAAAGGAAATTCATAATAATATCGCTTCAGCACAGTAACTGCTTGTATAAAAGAAAAGCTTAAGAGACTTATTTTACAGCTTGTTTTTGCTGGGTTCATAGGTAATAAACATTAGTCTACATTTCTAATATATTTCAGAAACAGGAAGATTTGTTTGTTCCCGTTCTCTAAAACCTAGAGCCCAGTAGCAATGACTTCTTTCACTCCTAGACCAGGGCTTTGAAGAGCACCAATCTCAGAGCTGGCCTGGGCTCACCTCAGGCAAAGCTGGGCTGTTTCCAGCTCCACCCTCAGCACCAAACACCAGCTGTGTCCTGAGTCTGGGCTGGAGCCTGAGCTCTGCTGGTGCCTCCATGGGAAGGGTCTGGCAGAGCCAGGGCGTCCTTGCCCAGATAAGAGCCCCTGTGGCCGAGCCTGGGGAGGCTGCAGGGCCACACTCACGCACAAGCTGGGAGCAGCCAGAAGGCAGGAGCCATGGTGAGGAAATACAAAAATAAACCCAAGCACGACCAAGGACTGAGGATGATGGGACCCTGACCAGCAACACTGCATTTCTCACAGGAGGGGACTCAGGATGTTGATGACTCGCCATGACAGCACAGCAGCACTTGGCTGGGGAAACTGGAGGGATATTGGGAAGGTGAGCACAATATCAGCAAAAAAAGGATTTATTTTCTAAAAGGGTGGGGTTTTTAAAGAATTCTAAGGGTAATACTATATAGTTTTTCCTGTACTAATTTGAACTATAATTGTTACTATCATTGTAGCTGGACTGTTGCTTTTCATTTGGGTTTAAATATTTTTATTAGGCTGACAATACATTCTTGGCCCTATACCTGTGCTTATTTCTTTCCCCTGTAACACTGCTTTGAATGTAAACCAACTCCTTAAAAAAATGGGGAACAGCTAGGGAAATAAGACCAAGGGCTCAGAACTCAATAAAATAGGCAGTCTCCGACAGTATACTCTTAATATAATTAAAGCTAAGTCTGTTGTGGTTCACCATATTTCTAGTACTGTAGACCTCAAAATTAATCTCAAAGAAGTGATCTCTACTTCACAATGAGGAAAATGTCTCTAAACATGGAATTTTCTCTCCTCTCATTTCTTTGAGGACTTAAAATACTTTAAATAACTTACACATGGAAGATTTTGGGAGGGTATTGGTATTTCTGGAATGGATTTTATTGTGCTTTTAGCTGCCAGAGACTTTGAGATGAGCTTTCTGCAAGGAAGGAATTTCCTTCTAGAAAAAAAAACAGGCATGAAATCTGATCAATTATATTATTGTTTCACCTTATGTGTTTGGAAAGACACAGAAAGAAGGGCAGCAAACACTGGAAAATGTTTATCTTTAAATAGTAATTTGAAGAAGCATATCCTAATGGTAATGAAAACTGTGAAAGATCTTTATCTGCTATGGCATTGAAGGATGTCAATAAGAAATGAATGAACAACAGCTGATGTATTAAAAATAAGGGATTTTATAAACCTCATCACTGTCTTACCCGAAAATGCATCTGAGAAAAATACAGCATGCCTCTCAAAGTTTCTGTTGGTTGAAAATGCTTTTTATTGTAACAGAAAAAAAACACCTGAACTGCCTGCATAAACTGCTGACTGCTGTGTCAATTTCTGAATGGAAACCTGAAAATATTTCCAGTATGAATTTATTAGGCAGTGTCACGTAGAAAAAAAATAAGTAGCTTATTGTGGCAATTAGTACAGCTACTGATCAGGAAGAACAATATGGGGTGAAAATATTAATGAGCACATAAATTCAATGAGCTGATTATTTTACAGATAGTACAAAGCCCAAAACTATGTAGAATGTTGACCTTTCTAATTGTTATTTTAAATTTATTTTTCATATATCTTGAACAGAATAGAGTAATAGAAATCTTAGATTTCATTTTTCCTTTCCTTTGAAGAATTTTTCTGCTGAAACATTCTCCAGCCTTTCCAAAACTCAGCATTCTGACAGTATTAGCCCACAACATGCAACTTTGTTTGGTTTCTGGGAAAAGAATTTTCAAAACAATTCTTGAAATTTATTCAAAATAATTTTTGTCTCAAAAATTATTTGATGATTCAAAATGAAAAAAAAAATAGGAGAACATTAACACAGTCCTACAGACTGCAATTTTTAATTTAAAAGTGCTAAAATCTTCTGCTTGTTCACCATATTGAACATTGAATGTGTGCTTTCTCCTCACAAAGATGGCTGCATGAGACAATAATAGGACTCCAATTCTTTTTTGTCCTCAGATAAGTTTTTTCTGCACCTTTTAATTTGTTACCTCAAAGTTTGAAGCATTGGGAAAGCATTGTCTTGCATACAGGAAGTCTCATTAAAAAAAATGTGTTTTTCTGGGGAACAAAAGTCAGGAATGTAGTCATTACCCCAGAACTCGGTCATGTGATGTGTTCCTGAGGTGGTATCTCACTGTTTTTTGTATTAAGTGGTTGAACTACTTGCATAAATCCTAATACCTTTGTATATAGATGTAGTCAACACAGTAAGAAATAGGAGACTTAATTTTACCCAAGAGAATTTATACAGTAACTGCAGGTCAGAGAGAGAGAGAATGTTTAAGAATAGTTTGATTTTGAATTGGAAGAAGATGGAGATATTATAACAAAGGGAGATGGTAACTGATGGAATCAGTATAAGAATATCAAGAAGTTCTAGTTACTTTACTTTTTTTAAATGCTGATGCAATCTTCAGACTCTACCTTCTGATTCTTACAGTCTTCTCTTCTTTTTTTTTAATACTATATGCTTATGAGGAAGATAACCAACAAGATAATTCAGCTCTTTGTTCTTGTAAGCACAATTTCAGGTTTAAGGGATAATGATCCAGAGAAAAAGCATATGAGGATTTAAATTGCTCCCAAGGATGGATTCTAACAATTTCTCCCTCATCTCTAATCTTTTTTCAAATACTCAATTGGCATGCTTTGCTTTCTCTTTCATAAAACTTTAGAGCCTGGCAATGACCAGTCTCAATCACAGTAAATCTTATGAATTTTCTCCTACAAGAAGAAGAAGAAGAAAATATAAAAGATAACTGCTACCTATCAGTTACTATTTACTTATTGTCAGGGACTCAAAAAAGATCCAAGTTAAGATCCAGTCTGTCTATATATGTATATATAAATTTCTCTCTTCTAAATTTAAAGTGGTTTTGGGTTTGTTTTTTTTTTAATAATATATGACATTCTGCCAACCTCAGAAAAAGACAAAAAGAGTCACTGAACTAGCACTGAACTAGACATTAGGAATCATTAGCATAGTTCACTGTCACAGATTTGAAGTTGATTTAACATACAATTATTTTCAGGAACAATCCAAGGAGACCTTTAAAACTAGGGCAAAATTAATGATGTTACTCAGAAAGGCAGTAGTAATTATGTCCAGTGGCTCAGCATGATTACAGTTCCTCAGTGCCTTCACAGCTTTATACAAATTATATAGCAACACTTGGCAGTGGAGAACATATAGCAGCACATCTTAGAGGTCTGTTTGAAAATAATTAGCAACAGTGATTCATGTGCAGGCTCTGAAAATTTCTATATCTTTCAAAAGAATAAAAGCTAGCTAATCTTGGTTTTACCCAAGCTTCAGAATATTCTTTAAGGCTTAGCTCTGAAGAAAAAGAAGTTTATGCACTTTTGATATCCATCCTACCTCCTAAAATCTGAGGGAGTGTATTTAGGAGTAGGTTTACCATAGTGTAGCATTAGAAAGTAGACTACCTTAGTGGTGAACACTGAGACTCAGAAATGAAATTTATTTCTTGAATTTGCTTAGAAAGTCATTAGTCTGTCTGCTAAAATCCCCTTGATTACCACAGGTACCAACCACCTTTAGTTTTCAGTCCTCATGATCCTGCACTGTCAGTGTATTATCATCATTGTTTCACCTTTGGTCCCAAAACACGCACATGCTTGATTACTCCAAGGGGTCTTCTCTGAAAGACTTCCCTTCTAGGATATACATAATAATTTAAAAGACTGTGCAAATATCTCAGGCCTTTATGGCAACATGCCTCAAGCTATAGAGTGGACTGTGAAGACATTTGCAATTTAGTCTTAGGGTCTTGTGGTAATGATTCAAAACTCCAGGATTCCTTTCTTGCAGGTCAAATCATTATGTTAGAATAGAGACATGTGTGATTTCTAGGTTTTCCTTTCTAGCTTCATTATCTTCACATGTCTACTTGCACAAGAAATAGTTAATGTGTTTAGTCAGATTAAATTGTGGTTTTATGGTTAGACAATTCTCCAAGCAAGGAAAAAATTGTGTTTGGTTTCCTTTAGGTTGAAAAGAAAAAAAGATATTTTAAGTCCCATGCAACTATGTAAGAATTGAACATTTAACCTTCCCCTGTGTACCTGAATAAAAACAACTTTTGTCCATGCACTGCATCTCTGAAATGTAATAATTCAATATGTCTGATCAATCAAGTCACAAAGAGTCAAATTTTAGCCAGAGTTTTAACTGTTAAACTAAGAGAGACCCTGTTTTCAGCAGGTTTTGACCACAGTTCCTTTTCACTCCTGAACACTCCTGTAAACAAGATTATTTCATTCTTCTTGTGCTATATGATGATCTACACAGAACAATTTTCCTGGATTAAAAATTGTTAGGATGTTAGTGTTTTATTTGATTCAATTCTAAGCCAGAGCAATACAGCAGTGGCAGTACTGCATGCCTATTCCTACAGATTTAGGAATGGATGATCAATGATGCTGAAAAATAATTAACAAAACATCCCCTCCGTCCCAGTTTAGATGTTATTTAGATAGTTCTTGCCTTCCTTATACTTCTTTTGTTAAAAAATGGGGAAAAGGAACCCACCTTTGTATATTATCTTTATTTCAATTGAAGTTCATGTGAGCAACTAAAATTAAATATTGCTCTTTGCCAATAAAAAATACAGTGTCCCTTATTAATATATGTTAACCAGATTGTGAAACAAATGGACTCATTCAGAGTCAACAAGGACAAATTCCTAAAGGAAATCAATGATTTTCAATTTGAAAGAGTAAACAAACACGTTCTTGTACTTTGGGCTGTGAACCTGAAGGGACACTATAAACTAATTTAATGCAGAGTTTATTAAATAAAAAATTTAAAACTATGCATTTTCTTCACTGCACTATGTTGTTTGAAATATGTTCCAAGAGTTATCATGACAGCTTTGAAGCTCAGTTTTTTGTGGTCGTCATTCACTTCTGTTACTATCTTTAATGTAAAATTGTCACAGCTCTCTGAAGACATTATTCTAGCCTTAGAAAAATATATTCTAAGGCAATGGTGCTTTCACCAGTGTGATCATTGGTCCTAAGTGAGATTTGAATCCCCATTCACAACATGAATTACTGAATTCTGCATTTTCATGTTTAATAGAAGCATAGAATCACAGAATGATTTGGGTTGGAAGGAAATTTAAAGACCTAGTTCAAACTCTCCTGCAATGGCAAGGATGCCTTTCACTAGACCAGGTTGTTCAGAGCTCCATCCAACCTGGCCTTGAACTCTTCCAGGCATGGAGCATCCACAATCTCTCTGGGCAATGTGTTCTAGTGTCTCACCAACCTTACAGTAAAAAAATTTCTTGATAGTATCTAATCTAAACCTACTCTGTTTCAGTTTAAAGGCATTCCCTTTGTCCTATCACTACAGATCCTGATGAAGTGTTCCTCTCCAGATTCCTTGTAAGCCCTCGTCAGATACTAGAAGGCTTCTAAAAGGTCTCCACAAAACCTTCACCTCTCCAAGCAGAACAGTCCCACAGTCCCAACTTTCTCAGCCAGTCTTCTAACCATTGATGCTAAGTGTCAGAAACCAAAAAAAAGACTTCAATGTATGCAAAATTTAGCAGCTTCAGAAAATACTTGGGGTCAGTGCTTAGAGACTAGAGGATGGCAGAATCAGTGCAATGTGGCATTTTTGAGTGTAATAAAAAACATTTTTGTTTTTGAAATTTACAACACAAACAAGTCCTCTGTGGCTGCTGTACTGCACTCAGAACAACAGGAGTTTGGAAGTAGGCACATGAGTAGCACAAGTATAATTCCTAATAAAAATGTAGGGGATATAAAACAAGTCTCTCTGAGCTCAGGACAGGCTCAAATGACAGAGCACTGAAAGAACTGAGAGTTGTTAAATAGTTCTGGCAGAAAACCAAAATCACCCCAGTTTTCCATTTTACACCTTGTCTGTCTTTGGCATGACTAGAAGTCATGTCCCTTCTGGGAACTTTTCTAATGCTCTCTAATCAGATTTGGATTGCACTTACAAGTAAATGTGAAGATTTACAGAGAAAACTTATGTTCAGCTGTGCCCATTTTCCCTTTAAAGCAATATGAAAAATAGTGTTTTCATATTTCAAGATTCTGATGCAATGTATCTTTTATTAATTAAAGTGGGAAGAAGTCTTCATGAATAAACTTGCCAAAAGAGCTCAGTGAAAGCATGTTCATAGCTTTTTTTTGAAACCAGGTACCAGTATTTAATTTGCCATTATATATTCATGAAGAAACACACTTTGTTCTGACAAACTAATTTCCTTAATCAGAAAAGAGCATTTCACAAGACAGGTATACAATAAGTGGCTTAACAGATGCTGCTCCATGTAGACTTTCCAGTGATACATGGGATTATTACTTTTTTTTGTTAAAACTAGCAAATTGCTTTGCTAAAAACAAATTAGAGCAAGCATTACAATTTCCTTTTCCATTTGCTGACTGCATGGAAGAGAAATGAGTTATAGCAAAATCACCTATGTGCATGTGCATACAATTTTATCATCTGATTTACAGTACATCTCAGAAACACACAGGTCAGTATACATTCAAATAATAATTTATTTTTACTGTGACTTCAGATCCTAGAGAATTTTTGAAGATGTCTCTGTTAAGGTCTGCACTTATTGAAAAGTAATACCATTAAAATTAAATAGTCAGAAATATTTCTGTGAAGAAAAACACAATTAAATATAACTTTTCCATGAAAATGGAAAACTGTACAAATAAACATTTGTGGACAGGAATGTGATTTTACATTTTAAGTGGAGAGACTTCAAACATTGGAATGACCACAGTTCTCTTAACATTTCTATGCAAAATGGTATATAAAAAAATACCACAAAGGTAAAGTCTTGTAAAATTCAATATTACATTCCATTCTGAACATATTTCTTAAGGACATAAATTTTGATTTACATTTTTCTCATGATTTTTTTAAAAGTTCTTAGATTTTTGATTATTATAAATATGAACAGAACATGAGCTTTCCATACTAACTCTAGATAACAGGGTAAATCATCCATTCTATTTTGTTCATTTATTGACTGATTAACTCCTAGAAAACAACCATACAGAGAAATTTTGCTTTTGAAGCTAAGGTGTAAATATCAACTATTATGTATTTCTTTTTAATTTTTCCAAGGAGTCTAGTAAGGTTCCAATCCTTCAGAAATTAATATCATTTTAGCCCCATCCTTTGATGTCTACTTATACATGTAAAGTTTTTGAATAAGAAGATGTAAAAAATGCTTAATAAATGAAGACTCTGTGACATTTTGCTGCAATTTATTCAACAAAATAAACAGATATGTAACAGAAAACTAATTTTTTTTGAGAATACATAGTTCACATATTTAGTGGAGTATTTAATTAAAAAAAAAGCAGAAAGAAGAATTAGTTATGAGGGATATGCTTTTCAGTGTATATTTTGTTTTTAAAAGAAACTAATGAAGCTGGATATTTTTCATTTATGCACTTAAATATGCAGAGAACTTTAGATCAAGCATACTATTATAAATTAATTATTTTAGCTTCAAGATATGTACTCTTTTTATTTGTTTAAATGAGATCCTATACAACTGGCACTGCAAGCTCTGTGTGAACTTTTGTCAGGACTTACAATTTCTATGAATTGTAAAATAATTTGTATAAATTGGTTTTTTTTTCCTTTCAAGAATAAAAAAAAAAAAAAACAAAAAACAAAACTTCCTTGAATACATTATGTTGGGGAAAAAATTGTTTGGAAGAAAGAATTAAAAATTACCCCAAATAGCCAGGGAGTATATTAGGAGTTTCCACAAAAAATCCAGATGTATGACGTTGTCAGAGCTGAATGATCTCAGCTGCTGTTCCAGATGCATTAAGATCTGATAATAACTTCAGGAGGAGACTGATTTGGTTACAGATAAGCACTTGGCAAAGAGAGGAGGTTGGGTTTATAAAATTATGAAGATGGTGAGTAACAAAAATGAGTTATATTGTAAATAATTGTCAGAACACTAACAACTCCAGGACAATTTTAAACTATTAAGAGATTTAAAAATAGATAAATTATCTTGGAATATAAAAGGTCTTGAATTTCTATGGGGTTTTTTTTGCCACTGGATGTTGTGAAGGCAGGTAGAATTCTATGGTTCAAAAAAAGATTACATAAATTCAAGGATGACAAGTCTGTAAACATACTCTCAAGGGATTAGGTAGGAATGTTCTCACATGTGCAGTTGAGAATACAGGAAATACCCTGGAGGAAAGGACTTCATAAACTGTCCAGCTTTGTTTGTCTTTCCTAGGTATTCTATATTTGTCACTGTATGTGGCAAGCAGAACAACATAGTAGAGCAACTTTCTGTCCCATGAGCACAAATATAAGGAGAGGAAAATAAAAACCAAAATCGCCCAGTGTTGTATGAGAGTTTCTATGCTCCAGACTGTTTGTACAGTCAATGAACAGCTGGTCATGTTTCTAATCATGATTCTTTTAAAAAAATCACAATCTTCTGGCCACCAACCCTGCTCACGACAGTTGTGACAGGTAGTGAGAAATCAGTATATCAGTATTTACCAGAACCGAATATGAGAGATATCAGTGTATTATGGTGAAGAAAATGCATAGTTTTAATTCAACTTTCAGGATTTAGAGATTAAATATGTATAAGGTTGGTTTTTCCAAGGCACTTTTTACATGAATACAGCATATCCAATTTGTTTACATTTTCAGTATTTATCACTAAAAAAGGTTATTTCTCATTTGTAATTGTATTTAACTATTGCTTTATTGCTACTTAAAGAATTTTATCTCCATTCTTTTAAAACTGTTAAACTTCTCAGCTTGCCACCAAATTTCATATAAAGGACCATGATATATTAGCATCAAATTGCACAGAAAATAAATAGTATGCAAGTTCAAATGATGGAGGCTGCAGAACATTGCAAATATGCTTGTCCTCTTATAAATAAAACATTACAGTTTAAGAAGAGTAACAGCACAAATGAGAGGTCATGGCGGCCAAGTTTTGGCAACCTAGTGACCAAAAGTTAGTGGTGAATTTAGGTGTTGTACTGTACCAAATACTGAAACAAACAAAACAGTCAGTCTTCATAGGGGCCAGAGGGCTGCAACTTCTCTGTAGTTCATAACATCTGCAAAAGTTTGTCACTATGACGATTTGGTCCACAGTTGATCACCAGTTTCCTTTCTATAGAAAGCTTATTTTGCTGAGTTGGAAATGAAGAATGCAGTTCTGCCTAGAGTGCTGGAATCAAGCCTACAAGACTCTGACAAAGATCACCCTCATAAGAGAGAAATAAACCTGGATATTGGAGAACCTAAAACATGCTCTGACTGAGTCATTTTCCCTTTTCAAAACAACTTCCAGTAGACTCCATCTCCAAAGAATTAATCAAAGTGTGTTTCAAATTCAAATGCATTTGAAATCTGCTTAGCCATATAAAAAGCCAGGGTTTTATTGGATGCATTTACATTAAGATGAGAGTTCAGCATTTTCCTAAGGTCTTTGAAATTACAGTATCTCGTTCCGTATACACATCATTCAGACAGAAAATTTTCTTCAGGAAAATTGGTTTAGAATGCTTTTTTATGTTTTTTCCTTTTTTTTTTTTGTTTTGAACATAAGTATATTTTAACCTATCAGAATGTCTTTTTTCTCCATCAAAAAGCACTAATAAAATTCCTCATCATGCCAGAGTCTTACCTTGCAGAATATTTGTATTATCCTCATCTACCAATATTTTAAAATATTTTTACTGTCAATTATCTGGCAAAAAATGTATCTCTCTATGCAATGTTTCTGTTCATGTGTTTCTTCAACCTAATATTTTCCTTTGGCTTGTAGGAAAAAAGCTTTTGGAGGAAAATAATAGAAAAGCTACTAGAAACAACCTTTTTATTTTCTGGCAGAGCAAAACATAACTTACATTAATAATAATATTTTATGGTGTTTTTGAGCTACTTAAGTAATTCCTTTGTAAATATAGATGTATTATTCCTCTTAACTCTGTCAGTATTTAAAATATCCCAGAACTATTCTTCATTCAGAATTTACACACATAAATAACGTATTAACTGATTAACGTATTTTAATATCACCAGACCCTTGACATCAATTATCTATGCCATAACAAGACCAAAGACAACTGAAGCTGACCACACAAAACAGTCAGGGCTCATATTCCAAGTCCCTGATGTTTAGCAATGACATGTTCCTTTTTTCTCATGCTGAAGCAGTTTAGTTCCATGACATCTCATGTTAAAAACAAAAACACCCGTCACCTATGGCTTTCTACTTGCAGTTCTGGAACCTTTCTGTGAAGCTGCTGAGGCAGAATGTTTCAGTGACTCTCTTGCAGTATTTCTCTTGTTGCTCCCAGCCTGTTGTGCTCTTGTTGTCATCTCATGGCCTGACTGCTGCAAAACCCTGATTTTGCTGTTTTTGTGGGGTTTCATGGGAGGACTATTATCAGGTATGGGAGAATTATCTTACCCACCTCTGCCTAACTCTTGCTTTGTAGCTTTTAGTTTAAATTAGAGGAAGCAAAGATGGGGCATAACAAAATAATACTCATGTAAATATTTGACAAATATTGCTCAACCCTTTGTGTGCAAAGATGGTTAAAAACCAACATTTGCTCTTGTTTGCATAGTTCTGCTGGCACCAAGAAGATCAGAAACAAGAGCAACCAAGGGCAGGGAAGAGAGTGAGGACAGTCCTGATGAAAAGTACATAGTACTAGCAGAAAGCATGATGACAAAACCTCATAACTGGTTGCAGTGGAGAAAGCGCTGTCACTCTTCTTTCCAGATGGTCAGAAATCAGGTTTTCCTTTCCTTGTTCTGTTCCTCTCTTCCTTTTATTTCCCTTCTTTTTTCCTAAAAGCAACTTGGACTTTTGAAGTCTGTATCTTATAAGCTAGAGGACTCACCAGTAAATTTTCCTGTGCTTAAACCTGCCTCAGCATTCTTCATGAACCCCTATCATTCAGAAACTGCCTTGTAAGTGACTGGCTAATCAATTTTAGAAGTGATGTCAGCAAGCACTATTTATCTTCTTGACACTGGGACACTGGAATAGCCTGTCTTGAAGAAGCAGCCATATTCATTAGATATCCTCATCACAACATAAAGGAAGAGGCCAAGCTAAGAGACGTGGCTGCATGCCCACTAGCAAAAAAAATCCAAAAAGGTGATAGGGAGGAAAAATTTCTAAATATGTTCCATATGTTATCAGATATTCAGAAATATATGGAAGACATGAAATTAATTTTTCTAAATGTAGTGTGATCCTTGTTCACTGAGAAAATTTTATAATGTACTACTGCATTATGTTGTAACACCATTGAAAATGCTTTAAACTGCACAGCTGCCACTAACTGCAAAAGAACATAAGAATGAAGTCAAAGGATAGAAATAGAAATATAAATTCAGACAAACCCAGAAAGAGCAGGGATAAATTCAGTCACTGAATGTGAGCAAGTAGAGGGTAAAAAGGAAGAAGATTCTCAGCTATAAAGATCAGAAAAGATAAAACACCCATGGAAATTGTCACAACTCTATTTTATATAGATTCAGAGTCTGAATTTATTTTTAAAAAAGAATCAGGGAGAGAAGTAAGAATAAAGGCAAATGAAAGAGGAGGAGAAGGAGCTGTTCCACATGAAGAGAGGATGTGTTATGAAAACCTTCAGAGTCAGGCAGAAGCGAAGGGGAAGGAACAAGAGTTTTTGGAGAGAGATGAAAGACAGAAACAGCTAAAGATTAACACAGAAGTTCTTTCCTGGAACTGGGTTTTAAATGTTTATTTTGCAACTGTATTTCTGAACTACTGATCAAGACCCTGCCCTTTAATTTGATTCACATTAAACTGTGTGAGGTGTTTGTTTTTTTTTTTTTTAATTTGCTCAGAAATATAAGGAGGCTGAAAACTAATAAACACTCATCTACAGAAGGTTCAGGAAAGTAACAACAGGGGCCTAACAGTCTGAATGGCAACAAATTTGGATTTCTTGAGTTAGAAAGACTGTTTCTTATTTCATACTTCTTACTGTTCACATTACTGCTAACATTGAATATCAATATTCAGGAGGGTTATGCAGCCAACATGTGTAAGTAACATCCAAATACAAATCCAGTTCTGAAGACAAACTAGAAGAGCAGACATGGAAATGTAGTACTGACATAAATTAGGTCCCAGTTTAAGAGTGGGAAATTAGGGAATTTCATTCCAGTGTCTTACTGATGAAGCCGTGTATCTCAAATGGCCAGCACAACATGAAGCTACTCATAATGGTGATGTAGCAATGGGAAGGCAAGGGCATGGAAGTCTGTACTGCCTGTGGAGATGTAGATAACACAGTTATCTATCGAATCAAGATGTGCAACTTGGTTTCTGTTAGACAGCACATGAGAAATCCGTTTCCTGGAGTAAATTTCCAGGAAATGACCACTATTTTATCAGATAATTCTCCTCAACTAGACTGGATTCCCTTCAGCAAGGAGAATCCTTCTGCTTTGGGAAAAAAAAAAACAACCAGCATCAAGCTTCTACAATACATTCAGCAAGATCACATACAACATAGTGATCTTTCATGGTCTTTGGATGGTCTTTGCATTTCTAATGCAGCTGATAAAATTATAGCAATTTATGTAATTTGGGTTTTTAATCTGTTGTCCATAACTTCCTCAAAGTGAGTCAGGGAATACTAAACTTTTACTTTTGTTTCATCTATACTCATCTATGTGTTGTCTCTCCCAGTTTAATTTGGTATTTTTTTGAAAGAAAAATTTAAAAAAACTAAAGTCTTGTCTGATGCTGAACACCACTGGTTCAGATTAAATAGCTAATACTGGTTATTGTCTAAAATTGAAAAATTGAAACATTGCAGCCATGATGTATTTATAAAGGTTGAAATTAATTTTTTTACCTCACCATGAAACTGAAATGCCACATTAGTGGAAGAAATCTTGATGTGTACTGGCCTACATCTATCTGTTCACACAGTCAGCTGCAAGAATATTTTCAAAAACTAGCATTGTGTCAGTAGAGAGTAGAATGCTTTCATGACTCTGGCAAAGATCACTGCAGGGACCGCTTTGGTACACCAAGCTGGAGAGAGGCTGCTGTGATAAAGTATCATAGCTGGAATTAAAGAGGACCATCACAGAAAAAAGTTAATATGAATATGACATGAAATTATTTAAGGAGAGAGAAAAGAACAGAAGGAGTGCACACAGAGCTATCATATCATAAGGACTTAATTATCTAACTATTCAGAAACTTTCTCTCCAAAGTGCTGTGCCCTACAGCAAAAGGAATTATAAAAGGATGTGAGATAAGGGATAGAAATGAGGTTGCCATTGTCTGAAACTTAAAATATTTCCATTAAACAAAGTCAAAGAAGACCTTAGAGCCCAAGATAGAGGAAAAGTTGCTAAATATTACAGGAGAACTTGAAAAATAAAATTATCAAAATATTTTGTCCCTCCCAGCATAAAGGCTGGAATAAGGAAACGTGACATTAGGGCATTGTATGAGAGAAATTAGTAAAGATTCAACATTATAAAAAGTAGAAATATGCAAATCTGCATCAGCAGTAAGCCCCATGATCTGGAGTATGTGATCCACAGCTTTACTCAGATGAAATGCCACAGGTTATCTCTGTCCTGCAAATGGACCATAAGAGTCCCTGAATAAAATCATACATTTTTTCTTCATTTGAAACTTTGATTTTCTCTGATTCTTTAATGTCTTGCAATCCTATTAAACACCTACAAGACAAAATGAATTCAGATTTTTTTAAATAATTCAACAGTAAGCCTGCTCCCTCCTCATTCTGCAAAACCTAAATGGCATTTCAACATAACATTCCTCTTTTCCCAGTCAGCTGTTTCTGCCCAGGGGCAGACCCCACACTCTTAGAGGAGTCTGGCTGCTGGAACTCAGGCACCAGCTGGGAGGCTCCCCGAGGCCATGGGGCAGCCATGCCCAGGGCTGACCCCTGGCCCAGGGGAGACACTTTGAGCTGAGGCTCTTGCCTTGGCCCCACCTGATCTACAGTCCCTGCTGCCCTGCAGAAGAGTGCATGCCACAGGCGCTGCTAGAGCCAGATGCAGGACATCCTGCTGGGTCTTGGCCATCCTCAGAGAGGTCTCAGATCTGTCTCATCACCATGGACTGGCCAAGTGATCCAAACTGTCAGTTGACCCTGGCGGCCATCCTCAGGCTTTCCTATTTCCTCTAAAACCTCAGTTGCTTTATTAAAACCTGTTTAATTATTTAACTTTGATTGTTCTCAAAATATTCCTGAAATCTGACTTCTGCAGCACCTTTCCTGTACCCCAACTGAGAAAAAAATTGCAGTCCTATGTTTGCTAAATCTAAGTGTACATTCCTGTACTGATACTCCCTTTCTTCTCACTTTTAAGTTTATAAGCTAATAATACTTAATGGATCTAACAAAATGCTTGCAAACCTGTAAGAAAGGAATGCTATTTCAGAATCCAGACTGGACTTTGAACATATACTATTTGGTCAGGTGAGCTATTAGTGCAAGATGAATTGCCTGTGGGGAAGGCTCACTTCTTTTGTCTTGACTACATGAAAATCAGTGTGACAATTTTACACACAAATATCTAGAGTTGGTGAAGTGAAATTTTCTTTCTTTCTCTCTCTCTTTCCTTTTCTTTCCTTTTCCTTTTATTTTTCTTTTCTTTTTATTTTCTTTTC
This sequence comes from Molothrus ater, assembly GCF_012460135.2. NCBI lineage: Eukaryota > Metazoa > Chordata > Aves > Passeriformes > Icteridae > Molothrus > Molothrus ater. The sequence goes on along the minus strand of NC_050482.2, from coordinate 18,234,680 downwards.
TATCCAGTGATGTTGGTTTCAGCATAAATCTTAAAAATATTTTTAAAGTATTTGCCCTTTTTTTAAATCCAAGTAATTTTTCATGCCTGTCATGATAAACTATCAAGTATCTCCTTTTGCTCTCTAGGCTCTGCTGCCTTCCAATAAAATGGTCAGAGGACACTGACAGTGAGGCATCTCTTCACATAACCAGGACCCTTTTTTAAAAACTGACGAAAGAAACAAGATATAGAAGTTTACAACTAAACTTAATGCTAGTCATGCTCACAACACATTGTATAATTGTGAGGCTTAGACAAATACTGCTGCAGCATCCTGTCTATGCATTAGCAGAAAAACTCATATACATAACTTCTGTGCATGGCTGCACACATTTTAAGGGTATGTGAGGAAGGATAACAGATTTCCAGAAGAGTGATAAAACTTTCACAAAGTCAACAGTGCTATTCAGAATTGTGGGCAGCACACATAAATTATAATTTTGATCATAATTTGAAAATATCCCACAGGTAAAAAAGCATATGTTGTTGCAGAGCCCAGTTTCTTCCATCTTTTTCTTTTCTTCCCCCTCTGTTTTCCATGAGAAAAGGGGAGAGAATGAATGAAAACATTCTTCTAGCTATGACTGAAGGGCTTTGTAAAAATTCCATTTAATTATTTAATTTCTTGATGAAGTAAATACAGATTCAATACAAAAATAAGTGATGTTGAAACACAAAGAGAAGACCAAATGGTGGTGAAACATTTATGTCAATTATAACCTCTAAAATTACTGTGAGGTTATGAAGTAAAACGTGTAAGTAATCTCCTTTTGAATCTTGTGTATGAATCACAAAGGAAAAAGGAGCCACTATGAATTATCATATAGCACATTAAGACAACTCAGATGTAAAATGCCTCACTTCTCCCTTTTCTTTTTGCAGCAAAGCTACGTGTAGAATAAAAACCTTCTGCATACAGTGAAACAAAATCTGAATAGAAGACTGTATTTTAGACAGGAAAGAAATGGTTATGAAAAAATACTGGGCGGGTTAACTGGAGCTGGGTCACACACAACTAAAATACTTTATGTTCTTTTGTTATATCATGATAATATTACAGGAAGAATATGAAGGTACAACTTGTATTGAAATACAAATATGTACTAACTAGAAGTTTCCTGTTTCAAATAGTGATCAGTAGAAGTTACCTATTGGGGGAGAAATTAAGATTCAAGATTAAACACATGAAGCTAACAAGTCTTAAATATCTTATCCTGCTGGGGAGAAATTGCTATTAAAAAGTAGAATATGGCCCTGATTGTCCTCCTGTATTTGGCACTGGTGAGGCCACACCTTGAGTGCTCTGGCCAGTTCTGGGCCCCTCAGTTCAGGGAGGATATTGAGATGCCTGTAATGGGTCCAGAGAAGGGTAAAAAACCTGGTGAAGGGTTGGGAGCACAGCTCCTGTGAGGAGTGGCTGAGAGAGCTGGGGTTCTTTAGCCTGGAGGAGATTTGGGGGTGACCCTATCACTCTCTACAGCTGCCTGAAAGGAGGTTGTAACCATGGTGGCCTTTTCTCACAGATAACAAGTGATAGGACAAGAGGAAATAACTCCAACCTGCTTCAGGGAAGGTTTAAGTTGGACATTAGAAAAAATTTCTTGATGGAAAGAGTGATTAGATATCAGAATGAGCTGCCAAGGGAGGGGGTGGAGTCACCACCCTGAAGGGGTTTAACATGATCGTTATGTAACAAAAAAATGTAAGGTCTTTCTGCTGTGTGTAACCCAGATCCAGTTAACATTTCCAATATTTTTTTCTTGTCTGGAATACAGAGTGCTCACCATCCCTGGATGTCCATAGCACTTAGTGCTATGGAATACAGAGTGCTCACCATCCCTGGATATGGATAGCACTTAGTGCTATGGAATACAGAATGCTCACCATCCCTGGATGTGGATAGCACTTAGTGCTATGGCCTAGTTGACATGGTGGTGTTTGGTCATAGACTGGACTTTATGATGTCAGAGGTAATAGACTGTGTTTGGTCAAAGATTGAGTTGTATGGTGTCAGAGGTCTTTCTCAGTATGATTGATTCTGTAATCTTCTCTGCTGTGACAGTATCAAGAACCTAATTCTAGATATCAGCTGACCTCATGAATAGTATTAACTGATAGTTTAATTCAATCATATTTTGACAAGACTAACAAAACATACTTAACATACGTTTTCAACATACTTAACAAGAGATTATTATCAAAAGATATTTCTCCACAGGATAATTGCAATAATTTTATCTTTTTAAATAAAAAATTGGTTATTTTTGATTGCTTCTTCAGTTTTATTTTCTTCCCTGATTAATTTTTGATTTTTTTCTAATTGATTTTATTTTTTTATTTCACCAGTAACTGCCACTGAAACTTTCTAAGCACCTAAAAAAGAAGAAAACAGTTATTAAATGTACCCTTATTATTCAAATGCCTGTTTAATGTTGTAGATCCATTTAACTTTATTGTAAACTGTCTAGGCTTGCTAATGATTACATGCAGTGAGTGCCACGAAAGCCTCAGTCTATTTATGAATCCATCTGGCAATCAGAACATTCAGATAAGCAAGAAAAAAACAATAAGCAAATATCTCTCAAAAATTATTTCCTTTCTTCCTTCTCCTACAATCTCTTTTTTTTTTCCTTCCTAGAGAAATGACACTGCAGTATGTGTATGGAGACAGTATATCTGCAGACAATAGGCATTTGACATCTTCACACCTTAAAGTCTAATTAGCTTTGGATTATAACAATCCCTGCATAATAGATAAAATATTCTAAAAATGCAAACTAAAACACATTAATTACAATGGCTGTAATGAATGAAGACAAATGATAAGAAAAAGAGAAACAGGATCTCATTGACAACAAGCTAGTTCCTTGGGAATATTAGTGATTCGAGAAGAAAGAAAATAACGCACTCACATTCTTATCCACTGAGTACAATTATGCATTCTATTTTCTTTGCCAGAAGACTGCATATAACTGACTGTACAAGATTCCTCTGAAGACTAGCACAACAAAGCACAGACAAATAGAGCATTTTAGCAAAGTCCATACTGTCAACCTCAGCGTAAGCTGAGGAAAACAAAACAAAACAAGCACAAGGAAAAATTTATCATCATTCTTACTAATGGGAAAGTAAATAAGAGCGTATCCTTTACAAGTATAGAGAAAAACATGCAGTGTAAATTGTTTAAGGTTTAGAGGAAAAATAGAAGCTTGAATAATCCCACCCTTAGCACATTTTTATTCAGACTGGGTAGAAAATCACCACCACTACACAAAGAAAGTTTTTGCAGTAGATCAATGGCTTATGCTCAATTTTTAAATGTTTCAGGAGAAAAACCCCTGCTTTGTGGAACTAAGAGAACAATGGATTTAGTCTCTATAAGGCAGTGATTAAGGACTAAAAATGTACATCAGTGAGTGTGGGAGAGCATATTCAACTCTTTTAAATGCTGCTAGGCTTCAATGCAGATTTAATACAGTTCAAATAAAAATTCTCAATTTCTGTCTTTCGCATTGTTTTTTAGGTTTTCAAATTTTGCCTGTAAAAAGACTGTACCGAGATACATTCTTAGAAGAGGAGGTTGGAAAAAGTCTCTGTTCTTTGGCTTAATTCCATGTCTCAGAACTCTCCTTCAGCTAGAAATCCTGTACTCAGATGTGACTGCTGAATGTTCTGTTACCACACTGGCACATAAATATTTGGCAGCAGCACACAATGAAGGAAATTAGCAGCAATCCATTTTTATATCAGATGGCAGAATGTGCCAATCACATGGTCCTAAAAATTATATAATTCCCCCATTACTACTGACTCAGACGTTTCAGAGAAGAACTGACACTCTGAGGTTTAATCTTTAAAAATCTCCTTAAAGTTAAAAGCAGTTTTCCACTGTTCACTTGCAGTAAAGGAATGTATATAAACTGCACACATTAGATCACTTTAGAGAAAGAAAATATAGGCTGAATACTCCAGCAAAATCTTTAAAAGGAGGAGAAAATCTTGTTAACTCTACAATGGAGGGAATTATTAATCAAAAAAGGGGGAAATAAGTTTAAAAATGGAATTTAACGACAAAAAATGGCTTGTATGTTGTTTATGTAATAAGATAGCACAAACTCTATGTTTTTGCAAAGGAGTAGAAATGAAGATATGTATAACAAATTAATATCCAGGGGTTTTTGTTTTTTTTTTTTTTTTTTTGTTTTTTTTTTTTTTTTTTGTTGTTGTTTGTTTGTTTTTTGTTCGTTTTTCTTTTTTTCTGAAACATTAAATCTGGACTAATAATAATTATATTGTTAAGATTTCAATTATACTAACATTAATTTCTTGATTTTACACCTCTATCTATAGAACTTTTTATACATAATCTTTACTATACATGCCTATTTAGATACTTCTGTCTGTCCATATGCTATGCTTTCTTTTTGCCCATAAACAAGATTTTGACCATAAAAACACACAAGTTCATTTGCAATTAGATATTGCTGAAGTATAATTAAAAACTTGTGCCAGTTGGAGACAGCAGTTGCTTTGATTTTTAATAGTGTCTGGTAGCAAAGAACTTTATTATTTGCTCCAGTTTTGTAATCTGTTTAGTCCATACTTGGTTTATAGCCAAGTAACTATGATGTGGATATTGAGGAATACTTTTAATTATTTTTCTTGCTGTAATATTGAAGAATTGTGAGCATGGGCTTGGAATCCATCAAATACATACATTGCAAAGACATATCAAAATTATTCATTCCCAAGAGAATTCATAAAACAAATCAGGAGATGGATTCAGGGAAGCAGGAAATCAAAAGAATACCAGGCTAACAATGGCAGTACTGGTCAATAAGACAGAAAATATCTAGCTGGGGATGCTTAACAGGATATGTAACTGATACATTAGGAGAGTGATATTTGGTGCAGTGTGCTGGATAGCTGCCTTAGAAACACAATCTATTTTTTTAGTGTTAGCAGAAGAAGTTCCTTGATTCCAAATACAAACTGTCTGAGAGCCTAGATGCTTCTCTGTGCAAGATTACCTGCCAAAACTCTCTGTTAGTAAGGTCACAAAAAAAGGTAAAATTTAGACCAAATTGCAGCAAAGAAAGATCCAATTTGAAAATGACACCTGCTTATCGAGCGCACTATTAGATAGCTCAGTGCTTTTTTCACCCTAAGAGAAAGGATGGAGAAATTATTTCTAAACATATTGGGCTTTGATTACATCTGAGTGTTTGCATTCTTTTCCTTTACACTTTTTCTAATACATAGATTTATCACAGGGTGACAAAACCTTTTTTGTTGCAGCATGAAAGGAGTGAGATGCTGTCAAATGTCAAAATGTCAAAGAACATTTGAATGTTTTTACAATGTTACCAAGTCCTTGTTTTGTTTGCAATGTTTAAGATGCATCTGATACATCTTGCAATTAAATGGCTGAAAATCATACATGTCTTGACTTTTGCTCCTTTCATAAAGAGGAATGTGGACATAAAGAATTAGAGAGCAAATATTCTCTCAACAATTTCTCTGTCAAGCAAGATCTCAAAGTGTACATAAGCACTTTAAACTTCTTAGAACCTATAATCTGATAATTTAGAGTAGGTTAAGTGTTATGGATTTTTTAAATTCTAAAGTGGAAGGTATAAAATGTCAGAGAAGGTCCTTCTTGGTTCATATATCTGTAAAAGTTAAGATTCTGTAAAAGATTCACAATTCAGACAATGTTACAATAGATTCATATGAAATCTAGAAAATCTCTATCTAGAAATTCTATTTCCCTAGCCAAAAGAGTATCTAACACAGTACTGATGTTTCTGGTGTCAAATATCCTATCTATTCCTCTTCAGGCTAACACCTGAATAAAAACATCCAGTTAGAGGTTAAGGATTCTAGTTTATATTAAGGTTTGTTCTAAATACTGTAGGAGGTAATTTCTGTCCTTTTAAAAATATTGAACATCTCTCACAGTAGTTACATAACATCAAAGATAACAAACATTTTAACAATCCAGTGCATTTTTTGAAAAGGAGACTCTTATAGGAGATGGATATGCACTGGAGAATTCATTTCTGGAAAAAACAAAAGTGAGTGGAACACTGTCCCATTGGAAAAAGGTGAATTTGATGTCATTTTTCTGCTTTTAGACAAGTGCATACAACTTCAGAACTGATCCATTCATTCAGATGCAAAATACTAAATTCTATAAAATATATATAGGAGATATAAATATGCTATTTTAAGAGGCTAGAAAAGAAGAATGAAAGATAGGAGAGCACAGGACAGAGGACACTACTGCATGCTTCCTGAACACAATACCAGGAACACGTAAGTCTTAAACTGACAAAATTCTTCCTAAAAATGGTTTCCACATTTTCCTTCATATGCTTTTCTTTTTTTCCTAACTTTGTACTTCTGGAAAGTATAGATATACTTAACATTGAAAAATGGTTGAAGAGTAAAGATTTGTTAATTTTAAAGTGTTAGCTCTATCTTTTGGTTTAGTTTGTTTGTCTTCTTTCTGTTGACTATCCAGGAAAAAAATCTACTCTATGTACTTAAAATTGTCATTAAAACTATTTCTCAGCTCCTCCCACAGTACTTTACAATGGAAAGACAATTCAGTGAATGGTGGAAATGAAGCAATTTTTTTGCAAAAGCTTTAGAGCTCATCTACCAAATAGTCTCTATCACAAACATTTCCAAACATCTATTGAGACATGAGGGACAAAATCAAACAGAAAGAAAGGCCAAGAGGGCTGAAAGAATAAAAGTACTACAAAGAGAACTATAAAAATCCATAGAACTTCATTTTTTTTAGTGTTCTAAAAGTACATTCAAGACACTTGAAAGTGAGATAAAAAAGGATTTGTAGAGGAAAATTTACAGAATTAAAATAACTTAATAATTGGAAATTTCTTCTCTGGAGATAAGAATTAAACCTGAAATATTTAATCAGAAATAGAAAACAGAAAATGCAAAAGAAAGCGGAGCTTCTGAAAGTCAATAAGAGAACAGATAAACCAATAACTTGGTGGGCAGAATGTGATAAATATGAAGGAGAAAAAAGGAAAAGATAAAAAAGACAGCAGTGTGCCTGCAGGTAGATCAAGAACTAATACATTTTTCTTTTAGTGAAAGAATTAGTTACTATTCCATTAAAATTCCTAAAGTATAGATACTTAAATCACACTCACAAGAACTTCATGAACCCATGAAAGGTGGGCCAGGATTCCACAGACAACACTCTGTAACAAATTATTTCTTTAATCCTAGATTTGTCTGACAGATCTGCATCTACTGATACTTTACTCTCATCCAACAAAAACTAGCTACTACATTTCACCTTAAAACCTTTACTTGTAGAGAAACCAGTAACAAAAAATATCTAGGGCTATTCCTGAATTTTTCATCATTGAGAGAAACAAGTGTACAGACATTTACCAAGCTTCTGTTGACCAAGCAGGTCACTATTAAAACTCAATGTATTCAACTAGTCCTAAGCAATATTAAAAGGCCTCTTATAGTACCAAGTGGGCAAGTCAAGAGGAAGTAGGGAAAAAAACCTGACAATAAAAGGTGGTTTTGTTGCTTTATTTATTTATTTATTTATTTTCATAGAATTCATCACTATTCAATGCAACTTAGATAAGCACTGCCAGCTGGATGCTAATTACATTCAGCTGAACCTAATTATTCAAAACTCTTTAATAAGCAAGGACACAATTGCTGTTAAGGACAGACAAGTGGATTGAGCTGAAAAGTGGATAAGAGGTTTTAAATCTGTATAGGTGTTAAACTACAGGTGTGATGCTTTGTTGCTATTCTTTCTCCTTCTCTTTGTGCTGTTAAAACCATGTTGTGCTTATTAATTTCACAAACAAAAAAGTAGTAATAAGATTTCCTTTACAGACTCAGATTTAGCTAGTAATTTAACTTGTGATGTGAAATAAGGATGTTAAAAGCAGCCTCCTACAGCAGTTCTGGGCCTCCCTCCAGCCGAGGTGCTGGGGCACAGCCTGGGGATTAAGGGTCTTTTCCCAAGTTCAGGGATGTGTCTGTCACTTTCCTGTGGACAGGTTCAACCAGAAGTGAAGCTGAGGATGTATTCCAGAGATGTAGAAACACACGGACACAGAGTGGGTAAGGTGGGAAGTGACCACAGTAGCATCATCTGCTCTAACCTCCCTGCTCAGTGCGGGAATGAGGGAGTAAATTTGATCCTAGAAAAAAGAGGGCGAGTAGAAGAAAAGATTATTTAAATGGTTTTTTTTGTTTCTCACTAGTGAAATCTATTTTAGCTGGCAATAAACTAATTTTCCCAAGCTCAGTTTGCATTACCTGTGAAGGTATTTGATAATTAAACTCTGCCCTTTCCTTTAGCCATGAGCTTTTTCCATAGTATTTTCTGCCTCTATCTTATTGTGGAAAAGGAGTGAGGGAATGGGTGGGTGTACATATGGCAGCCATACAAGGTAACCCACCACAGTCATTAGGACACTCTGGGCCTGAACAGAGTATAAAGCCCTGCACGCCTGGCATGTCGTCTTAGCTGAGATTTGTGCAGGAAGCTCAGTTAGGGTGCTCACTTCAGTCCTTTCAACTTGGATAACTCCATAATTCTATGGTAATCCAGATGCTTTTTGTTCCAAACAACATCTAGTCAGGAAACTTTAAGAATAAAAGCAGAACTTACCAAGAGTTACAGGAATGTTCTGAAATTATTCAGTCATCTATAAAATTTGACTGGTGATAAAATTTTTTAAGAGAAACGTTTACAACTTTGACTTTAGTTAAAATATGAGCTACAAGTTGTTGATATAATACTCTAAAATGGTGTTGAAAATAGATTTGTAGTAGGACTCTGTGACTGGAGTGGCTCATCATGTCAGCCTAACAATTTTATGAATAGGATAGGTATAATCTGAAAAGAACACAAAGACTATTACACACCCAAGTGTGACACAAGCCACAGAAAATCTGCACACCCTCTAACACAAGGAAGTTCTTTAATGTCACTTGAAATCTTCCAGTATGTTTGTAGTTAAAGACTGACAGAGTTTCTAAAGTCCTTTTGTGAAAGATAGTCGTTGTAACAAGGAGAAAGAAACTTTAAAAATGTCACAACAAGCCCAAGATTTTGCTTACCCAGTATATGAGAAAAATGCATCTTGATTACAGATCTGATGATCTAGGAAGATTTTTTGAGTTAGTCCTCTACACAAGCACAGCCTCTCACAATTTTTAAACAGTCACATATGACTGTTTTCAGTGACTCTTCCCAGCTAGTGTTAGCTCTGCTGTATCACGTTTTCAAGCCTTCCTCCCATCAACTGTGCAGTGTGCTTTGTACTGCTTCATCTCATAACATATTAATGTTCCTACATTCCTTGATGCCAAGCAGTATAAGGCTGCATTTTTAGAATCATGTAAGAAAAGCATTGCTCTTCAAGAATTTAGTTTCAGGATAGAGGTATGTTTGAAGTAATATTACGAGATCCAAGAAAGGTAATCTGATGGCTGACAGTATTCAGGCCCCATAATGCTTTTTCATGTCTGGAAACCAGAGCTCACTCAAAATTGGAATGCTGATTTCAGAGTTCAGCAAAAAAGGATATGCAAATTCTGGTAATAACAGTTGCAGTAGAGAATTGACACATTCTCCTCGCCTGTTAAAATCTTTTGGAATAGAAGGGGAGGAAAAATCAATGCAGGCTGCACAAAGAACAGAAGGTTTATCTGGAAATGAAAAAGTGAAATATTAGCAGCAGTAGTCTAAATATGAGATATTATTACAAAAGCATAAAAGATAAAAAGGTAATTGTAGAATTAGTTCAGTTATATGATTTTACAGGTTTAAAATATTTTATGGAGACTCTTAATTAAAAGTAGAATTAAGCCTGCACTGAGACTTGTCTGAGTTGCCAGCAATGCAAGGAGCTGGCTTCAGCAGCAGCCAGATTTGTTTGGACCACATAGCCTTTTACAGAGCTAAAGAAAGTGAGGAGCAACTTGACTTGAGGAAGCAGAGCCAGGCCTACGAAAAGCAGCCTTAATTACATTTCAAATATTTTACTCCATTAGCATAAGCTCTGAATATGTTCAGTAATGCTAACACTCAGCCAGAGGCTGAGTACTTGAGGAAGGGCGGAGGAGCTGCTTTGCTGTTACCTTGAAGATCTGTCTTCATCATAGCAGACAAAGAGCAGTCTGTGGTCCATCATATTCTCTCCTTGGATAGACTATGAACGTCCATACTATTTTCTTTATGAAAAATTAAGAAATTAGGGTGCGTAAACATAAGGTGATAAGGTGTGGAATATTTCTGTCAGATATATTCATAAGGAGTATCTAAACAGAACTGATCAAAGTAATATTTAGAACACAGAATGGGAGGGAAAATAAATATAGTCTCCTTTGCAAGAATTTTTACACTTTTACACTCATAGTATTGCAGTCTTATAAAATAAAACAGATTTTTCTTACCCTTCCTCCCTTCTTAACATTAAAAAAAAGTTAAAATTTCCTTTCTTCATTCACGAGTATCCTTGAGAATATGCAAAACAAAATGCATGGTACTTTCTATCTGACAGTCATTCTGTTATCAATCAGCTCTTTTCAGTGCTGTTCAGTGTAGCAGGTAATAACTGTCCATATATCTGGAGTCAGTAAATAAAGGAATGAAATATGAAACTGCCTATAAATATGTAAATTTTCTCAAAAATTCAAAAAACGTTTGGCACCAATGATTTTTCAGTATAATGTTTCTGTTATTGCCCCTGCAGTTTAAAAGTACTAGTATTCATCAAGGATGTTAAATAGTAATAATATTTTGTTAAATCTGTAAAATTGCTTGTTGCTGAAGTTAGGCATTTGAAATTTTACATACAGAAAACAAATGGTAGAATATTTAAAGCTTTCCAGAGTCTCCAAAACTAAAAAACTATGTCTTAAAAAATAAGTGGGAAATTTCATATTAAAAAGTAAAATCCAGAAGATTTTTGAACAGTGGTAAGTAGACAGCATAATGCTGATTCTCTGTGTATCTCACCATGACATTGTCTTTCAGTCACTGAAGGTAATCCTTCCAGCTCCCATGGTTTTGTCCTTGTATTTTTGGATTTACTGTGGAGGGATTGCCTACATGACTGACAAAAAACACAGTGTTTTTTGTCAGAGATATCTAATTGTCAACTATTTTTCATATTAATCATTTTAGCATAAATCTGTGCTAAAAGGTTGATGATTTATACTTTGGACTCCAGGTAGCAAAAGAGAGTCTCTCTTAGTTTACTGAAGTTTTGTGATAGTTCACTGAGAGGTTCACACTAGAAAGTGAAATTCAATAAACAATCAGGTGTATGGCACTTCTTTCTCCCAAGTATTCCTCCACACTACCACACTAGGCTACTCTTTGTGCAATAGGCAAAGATGTTTTTACGAATATTTCCAATCTATATTTCAGAAAATAAAGGATTTGGCATTTTTGTTTCACCTTCAGCTCTAGAGAAAGTTTCCATGCAGGAAGGAAGGAAGGAAGATACATGCTGGTGAGCCGTTTCCTGTTCATCTCTCATTCTATTTTTAGAGAAGCCCTTAATACTGACCATCTCAAAGGAAACAACTGAAAAGATAGGAAAACCAACAACATGGCAATAAGAAGGTAAAATTTCTGTTATCCAGATCTGAATTTTACACTGCCTCTTCTTTACTATTTTCCTTTAAAAATGCTTCTGTCACTCTACTTTCACACCCAGAAATATGGTGACTAAGTCAGCATCATAGCTGAGTGATTGCATGGAAACAAAGATTTTAATAATGGATCAACAAGTTAACTACTTCTTAACTATTAGCATTAGAATACTAATTCTTCATCTCCACTAGATTTGTTAAAAAAAAAAGAGCTTTACAAAACCACTAGCTTGAAAATATATTATTTTAAACAGATCTTTTATCTGTTAAGCAGTGAAAATAGAGAGAAAAAGCAAAGACAGGAGAGACTCAGGCTAGTTGTTACCATGTTCTACGAAACACTGCATGGGGTGACTCTACAGAAAGCAGGTTCCCCATGGGGTTTGCTAGATCAATTTTTTGGAGCAGACAACCTCTGCCTTCCCGGTTCAACTTTTCCAAGCTGCTCCAAATCTGATTCCTCCTTAAAGCTTCCCTTTTCATCATGTCTTTCCTTTATACATTGCTGACTTCATGAGCCTGCAAATGGTAGTCATTGCATGCAGAGCACAGTGGGTTTCAGAGAAATATGAGCAATGGTGTCCATATTCTCTGTAGTCTCATTGTATGTCCTTTGCAGTGAAACAAAAGAATCTGGAGTAAAACCAGAGGCTATTTTCCTTTTGAACTATTTTGGTAGACAATATTTTTTCAAAAAGTATTTAGTATTCTGCAGTCATACTAACACCTCTGAAAAACACAACAGTACTTCAAGTAACCTCCAGGCAAAATAAACTTTAGTCAAGGTCACAGCCTTTAATGAGATCCCGGGATATCCTACGAAAGTTATTGAATATATTGAAATGTATGCCTTACCTAAAATTATAAATACTTTACTATAAAGTAGAATCTATTATCTTAAACTGCAAGGAAGGAAATTAAATAAGATCACCTTAAAATTTCCCTGGTGCTGCACTCAATTTTTTAGATTATACCATCTTTTCTATGATATTAAAGATCAAAAAACAAAAGCATGCATCTGGGTATACAGATAATCTTTTTTTTTTTTATGAAAAGGCAATGCCTGAGGTGAGAAAATAAATCTCTACAGTAAACCCTGAATTTTAACCTTATTATTAGTAGTAGTAAGTATTATTAATATTAGCATTTTAATAAGTATTTGAAAAGAAGGAGATATGCTATAAAGCAAAATGATTTTGGGTAGCACATTAAAATCTTTATAATGCATCATGAAATGTAGCAGATTTTCATGGCTTATACTTCATAATTTTTTTTTTTGAGTTCTTGAAATGTGGAAGTATTAATTAAAATGAATGTTTGAAATGAAATGTCTGAAAACTGAAATTCCATCTTGACAGTTAAGTGTTTTCTAGAAATGCTATTTATGTTGCCAACACTCCTGAAGTCTCAGGGAAACTCCTAGATTTCATTTCTAGCTGTCAGATAGTAACAAGACAATAAATTTACAATTCTAAGAATTGTTTTTTTGTAAATTAATGTTTCCTGTCTTAACAAAAACCAAAAGTCCTGAATATCAGTCAGTACAAAATAGATGATCAAATGAAAATTCGATTAATGAACATGTAGAACTTACTTATTAATAATGCCAAAAATAATAAGTGGTCACAGCTAAACTCTGAAGAAATTATATTGAATGAAAAGCTTCAGTGCTTGATGTCCCAGGCAGTCTTTATTTTTTCTACCAGAAAAATATTTTTTTTCTCCTTTTACTTTGGTTTCATTTTGTGGGATCCTTTGTGTCCGAATTTTCTTGCAGTGGCCAAGGGGTTGGAGTCTGGAGCTGTCTGGGTGTGTCTAGATTGCTCCTTTATACCGTGCATATCACTGCTGGGTTTTGGTGGGGAGAAAAGGCAAACACACTCTGGTGGCCACATGGAGCTGGGTTGCCACTAAACAATATTAGTGGCAAAAGTATACAAAAGCCCTCTCTTTTGTATACTTTTGCCACTAATATAGTTTCTGTTACTGTTTGTTTCTTGTCTCATTGCTGTTATCAAATTTTTCTGAACTAGAAACTCTGCTTTTTTCTTGCTCTCACCAGAAGAGGTAGGAGGAGGGAAGCAGCTGGGTGGGATTTAATTTCCAGTTGAGTTTAAACCACAACACTGATATTTGAATTTTTTTCTACTAACTATTAGTAGTAATCCAAATGTGGCTTGTTAAACATATACTATAAAATGTTAAATTCCACTTTTTTGTCAAATGCCCTGAACAGAGTATTTTAGCTCATAACTTTAAAACATGCAGGACTGCCAAAATTTCTGCTACCAGCATATACCGAACAAATTATCATCATTGTCACTTCTTCCTCTAGGGATGCTGAACATGTCCAAAAAATCAAGTTTCCGAACATTACCATTTTCAATAAGATGTGTCATAAATATCAACAGAGGAGATGCATCACAGTGGTAACTTTCTTTATTTTATCAAGTTATAAAGTGGTATTTAAAATAATACTCATAGTCCTATGTTTTGTAAATTACAGAATTAGAAATGGTCATCATCCTGTTACTTATTGTATATTCTTTCTGGATGGTCTGCCAACTAATTATAAGATTTTTCAGGTAGTTTTTCAGACTGAGAAGGCAATGATAATTTCCTCTTCTGTGATAAAGGTAACTAAAATTGAGAAAAAGGCAAATAAATACTCTTATATGATCCAGGAAAAAGGGAATTCTGTTCATGTCTGCTTCTGCAGGCAATAGATATTGGGGATGTGAGGTTTAAAAGCCCCACAAGAATGATGCTATTTTATTTTTGTCTCTTAATTTCTTTGAAGTTTTTTTGTATCATAGAGGAAGAATAGTGGAAAACATGCAAATGGGAGGTATGTATTAATTAGAGTGGTGTGGGTGGGGGATTTTTAACTTATATCCAAATTTTAAAAATTATGTTTATTTTAACATTGTTATTTAAACCTGTTTTTAAAAAAAGGCAAATTAAAACCACACAATCCAACAAAAAACCCCTTAGGATTTCTTATTTGATCAGAAAAACTTAGAACCAAAGTTCTTCCCTTTCCTGACTCCATTGAAAAGAACTGCCCGGCCTTTTATTTTTAAATTTATTTGCTCTATAGCTAGCTTTAGGAATCTGCCATATATGGAACCTGTCAAAGAACATACAGAGAAGACTGTGAAAATTGTTATTTGTGTTTATTTCTGTACTATAGTGTTTCCTGATTTGTCTAAAATCAAATAGGAACCTTGGGTACTGTATATTTTCTACTGCAATTTTCTCTGTGACCTACCTTTCTGAAAGCTTATTGTTTGTTTCACTTATCAGTTTCCAAACTAGAGGAAGGTCAGATTTCAGATTTCTCTAACATTTAGAGAGTTAAATCACTTCATGAATATTTATTTGTTAAAGGACTGATTTTTTTAAGGTCTCAGAGACAAAATTGATTCCTTAGATAAATTCTTTTCTGTATTTGCTTTTGAAAAATGTTTGGAATTCAAAATGATATTACCCATACTTTCTATATTTTTCTTATGTATTTACTTGTAGCAGCATTTATAATGCAGTATGTTTTTTCAAGCTTCACAACTTGGTCCTAGATTAAGTTAACACCTTAATAAAAACCACTACTTTATGCAAATATAAGGCTTTCTTTATTGTTTTCTAGCTTTCTTGCTTTACAAGAAAGTTGATGAATAAAATGCATAAATTTTCATGACACAGCTGAGGAAGAGACCAAGTTTCAGTAAGCAGACTTGCAAGATGAATGGATCTTCAACACCTTCTGCACTTCTTCCCAACATAGCTCCTACAAGAG
Source organism: Molothrus ater (assembly GCF_012460135.2). NCBI lineage: Eukaryota > Metazoa > Chordata > Aves > Passeriformes > Icteridae > Molothrus > Molothrus ater. The sequence goes on along the minus strand of NC_050482.2, from coordinate 18,219,161 downwards.
CTCTCCATTAGCTGCTCTCATTTTCCTCTTTTCTTGCATACAGGTAACTTGCACTGATCAGTTTCTTAGTTGTATTGTCAGACTCAACAGGGTTAATAGAAACATACACACACACACAACACAAACAACTCCACTACTGTCTCTCCTGTTCTCATATTTAGAAGGGAAGGGGACAGGAATGAAAATGCCATAATACTTGCCTTGATGTGTTCACTTAATTCTTTGGCCATAATTTGGATCTTGCAGTCACTGAAGTGTGCCTTCAAAGTAAAAATTTAAACAGGAAATTGAAATATACAATTGAAAGATATCTTCCTGATGGACATCTTTTTTCTCATTTGTGAGAGCATTTGAAGGATAAGGAAAGTTAGAATGTTGTTGGTTTTGTACTAGAATTTCCTAAGGAATGGCCTACGTAGGAAAGTGCTCATAGGAGTTATGTCCCTGTCTATTCAAAGAATAGGTTTCAGAAATGATCTTTCAAAGTTGTAGAAGACTGAAATTTTTGGTGAAGTTCATTCCTTGTTGTTATTAATAAAGTGTTATTTACAACTCCCTGAATAGATGAGTACAAGAGAAAAAAAGCCTTAAGGAGAGATTTTATGCACATGTAAAGTAGTGTATTTCTGTTGTCCTTAATCAGATTTGACTAATTTACTACAGTTGAAGAGTTGTTACATTAACACTAACTGTCAAATATTACATTTACAAGTTTAATACAGGTCATACTGCTTCAGAGTTAAATTTTCCTCTTCTACATTGGCATGTTTCCTATGCTCTTTAAGAGAGAAGAATTTTTGTTCTAGTTTCTAATTTTTTCAATTCCAGAGCATATCTTACTATAGATGTATTTTTAGAATGATATTGAGGCTGAGTGGCTAAATTTAATTACATGATCATGTGCTAGGTCACTGTCTTTTTCCTGCAGGATACTGGTATTTTCATAAGTGATTTGCACTAGCAGCTGTGAAGCTGCATACATTTTAAAAACTGGCTGTTTTGTAAGTTAAATTCTTCCTATCTGAGAGAAAGACAGAAAGCTGTTAAAGCATAAACATTAATTTGGCAGATATTTTTGTGTCTACAGGGGCAGGATAATATCTTTTCAATTGTTTTATAGATCACCATGGAAGTACTGTCTGTACTTTGGACAGTAGAATGTTGCACAAGAGTTTTTTGATGTAGAAGAAAAGCTAATGGATGTATTTTAAAAATGGACAGACACAGAAAAGATAATAACGCTGAATAAGGATGCAGTCTTACGTGCATATTTGAAAACAGAAAGAAAGGCTAGGAACTTTATGTAAATTCACAGATTTAAAGTTTCCTGCCACATTTACATCTTAAGTGAGCCTGGGGACACAACGGTAGCCTTAGCGTAGGAGGAGACAGTGAAATGCTAAACTGATTTTGTACTCTGAGGTTATCAGAGTTCTAAAGTTAACAGCACTTTTTGTAAATTGTTGTTTCTTGCCTGTGGCTTTCAATCATTGAAAATGGTTTGGAAAACAACTGAATTGTAATCTAGTTTTGAAAATTTTAGTAATAGAATTAAATTTAGAATATATGCCCTGTGTTTAAATGACTATACCAATTGAGAAATAATGCTTTCAAACATTTTGCCAATGTAAATAAAAAAAAAATATTTAATCAAAAGCAATTGTGTTGCGTGGGTAAAAACATTGCATAATCTTTACTCAAGTTGTATTATATATTAATGCATAAAAACCAGAGAAAATTAAATTTGTGACACACTACATTCTTACACATCTTCTATTTGAAAACCCTAGTTCAAACTGCATGCTGTGCAGTTCCTCCAATGCCTCTGTACTCTCAGAAGAATGAAGAGGATAAATCAATAGATCAAAAAGGGAGCACACGTCTCTCCAGAGAGCAATTAATGATCATTTTCATAGTCTGTACAATTTAACTATGAAATAAAAGCCATGTGTTCCAACTGATGGTTGAATTTTGCTCTACCGTGTCCCAGAGGAAATGATAGCAAAACAAAATGTAGCGGAAGAAGAGAGTCATGTGCATACTTGCATTTCAGGGAAATCTGTAGTTTTCCACATTTTATTAACAACAACAGATAAGTTTCCATTTCTATCTGGTTTTGATCTTTCCCTTTGTTCTGGGTCAGTATTTTATGACTTTACTGACTTTTTTGGATAGTGTTATTCAGTGTAATCACCATCCTCCTCATACCAACTGAGTTATTTTCACAGTAATCACTATTTCTTGAATAGTCTTAATTTATGGTTAAATGTCTTGTTCTCCTGGTTAGTTGCTATTTTATATCTCCCTACTTTACTCTTCTCCCTTTTCCCTCCATCCATCCCCTCCTTTATTGCTGAACTTTGTCTGTAACAACCTCAGCTCCACTGAACCACTGAATATCTACAGAATGGCACCTGCAAGGGAAGGCATAACCAGGACTGAGATCACTCATGGTGCTTGGCTTGTCGGCTGGACCACAGATGCTCAGTGTTCATATTTCCTGATCAAGATCCAATTAAAGCCTTATTATCTGTCATAAATCTTTGTCTCCACACAGCTTTCAGTACTGTATTTCAATACGTGACATGCATTAGCATTCAAGCTTTAGCCTGTATTTCATTTTTGTCAATTTATCCAAACATTCCTTTATTAGGAGTTTTTTTAAATTCCAGGAGTTTGTCTTGTTTGCTTGTTTGTTTTTGCTATAGCCAAAGGTTCATAGGCTATAGGTTCTTTGAAAAAATTGTTTTGGAATATAACTCAGTTATTCTTAAGTAACATTGATAATGTATTGTAGATTTTGGCAGATTTAAGACCAATGAAAATTTTATAGGAAAATACTGACTGGAGAGGATTTCAGAAAAGTATCATAAATGAAAATTCTTTGGCTATGAAAACATGATAAATGTTTTGTAAATATTTAAATCCAAAGTGAATCCTTAGAGATATAAAATTTTTGACATTTATTTTCTAGAAATAAATTTTCAATGTTAGGGTGTTCTTGCCTTTTCTACAAAATATATTTTTTTAAGTGAGGATATGAATGTCTATTAGTCTTCTGGAGTAGGAACTAGATTCCCTTGGTTAAACCAAAGACAGTGTTTATAGGACTGGGAGATATTTCAGAAGATCACTAGGAGCTCAGAACCTTTCTGGGAAGGCAGCTAGAATGAATCAGCTTCCTCTATGACATCCAGATACGCTTACCCATAGAAAATTGAAATTATTTATATGATACTCTATGGTAATTCCTGCACAGACTGGAGATTCATAAGTTGTAACACATAGAATGAATGCACATCATCAGATATTTTCTTAGTAAACCTGGAAAAAACATGGAGCTATTCTTTGCTTGTCAACAAACTGTAATATTCTTCACCATCTAACAATTCTTGTAACTGCAGGAAAGGCTTCAATTATTCTTTTGTGTTTTGTAATTTCCCTTCTCTATACTTTCATGTTATTTACCTCAAAAAAGAAAGGGATAATGCAATATAAGTCAAAGCCGTCACTATAAGTGTATTAAATTGTAGAAGTCACCTCTTAGGAGGAAAGTGTTCCTAGAAAAGTAAAAATTGCAATTTATAATTGAAAAATAAAAAGACCAGCATGAATGGAATAAATGAGAAATAAATATCCACAATGAACCTGAAATTATGTCCATTTTTTAGTATTACTAAACGTACCCAGGTATCTGTCTCCAGTGGAGTGGGAGCTTCAAACAAAGTTTGTAAGAGAAGCCCTGATGCTGAGCCACAAGGTGCAGAGAGGACCCCTTTAATTTCTAAACTCCTTCTGAGAGAGGACCCTGAGTGTGACCCTAGACTTTGTCAAAGATTTAAATAACATTATCTGACAAGATTAAAGATGGTAAATTAGATGCATTTTTATAAAATTAATTATTATGACAAATGATTAGATAAAATATCTTAATCAGAATTTTTTACTACACAGTATAAAAGCTAAAACAACTTCTAGGGTGTAGTATAGGATAGTGCACTGTATCAAAGCAATTATTAACAAAAAGAAACAATTGTTAAGTAGAGATTGATATAACTCACTGCATGTTTGCTTGTGTGCAGATCTCATTCTATTAACTCCAAGGAGTATATCTGCAGGGGGTGGGAGGGGGAGGGCATCCTCTACCCAGGAGAGGAATCTTCATCCACTTCAAGAAGAAGATGTCAGAAGAACCCAGCTGTATATAAATGGACTCTTGTAGTATAAAAGTATGACTGCTAGTTATATGTATCCAGGCAAATTTAGCAGCTTACCTGCCAGGTCTTTGCCTCCCTATCAGAATGTTAGTTCAGGGTTAGTTGCCAGAGTGGATTTTGCATAATTCAACACCAAAACCAGCATATGGTGCCCCCCTCAATCCACCCATAATAACTTTGCAAATAGGACATTATGTGAATTGCTTGACCACATTCCAGGACAGAGCATCCAATGCAGAGCACCCTGACACAGCATCTTAAATACTTCAGAAGAAAATATAATGATATAGAGGCATTATTTCATACAAAAAGAGCTTTGATGCTCAAGAGCTCAAGTATACAGCATACATTATTTAGGCTTCTTGATCATGGAGCAGAATTGTAAATCTGTATTAGCAGTGTTGCTTCTAAAAGCCCGTTATTAGTATCCCAAAGACATCCCAAAGAATATCCCAAATAGTCTTCTGAGAAAGACATGACTGCAGGAGCAATTCTTCCTTAGCACCTTGAATGTGAAGTAGTGGCATGCCCAGAATAATCCTTCACCTCTTATAAACATTGCTCACGGAACTTTGTCTGAAAGCCTGAGCACTCTCCAATGGTTGGTTCCACAAGTCTGATAAAAAGCTGTGGGCACTCTAGGCAAAGGCCCTTGTTCCAAGACTGTCATCACAGGTAAATGTACTATAAAGAGTCATTTTCCATGGTAAAAAAAAGGTGAAGCAATGACTCAACAAATGTTCCCTGTCTGTAATATCTTTATAATATATGTAGAGAGCACTGCATGAAAGAATTGTTAGGCCTTAACAAATCATTGAGAAGAAAAATGTGAAATATCACTCTATAAACTTGTGGTTCTTCTGACATGATGAGAAACTTTGATATATATGTCTGCCTACATATTCTCCCTATCCCTTACTACTTGATTTCCATACAAGGGAAATGAGACTGATTTTTTTCTGAGTGCAATTCACCTGATTGACATCTAAAATTCTGGGGATTTTTCTTTGTTAGAAATTTAATTCTGAGCCTGGCTTAAAAAGTAAACATGCAAACAAAATTTTAAAAATGTACTTAGGAAAGACTGTTAATGTAGAAATAGGGTAGAAGGTTATTTTTCATGATTAGTTATTCAGTAGAACAAGTCATGCTTCTTTTCTCCTGAAGGTAGCATGCACAGTGTATCTCCATGTTTTCTTAATAAACCCAAATTATAATTGTATAATTATTCACATTAAGATTAAATTTTGGCATGAAGTAATTTTTCTCAGCGTCTTTTATTAAATTTGATGGCTAAGTTTTTGGCCTTCCTCAAGCCTCAAGTATATTCAAACTGACATATGCTTTCTTTCAGTGTTTTGCCTGTAGCAGAAACGTATAGTCTTCCCCTGACCTTGGCAATTTAATTGTCAGAAATCCATTTTCTTATTCAGAGTTGTAGTTTTATTTCCCCTTAATACAAACCTTTATCTGGACTAATGTATGCAACCTTTTCAGTATGCTGTAAAATGCCATATTAATGTAATTCACAATAGTTGTAGACATTAAGGAAATTTAATTCTCAAGGAAATTGCCAATGTTGTGTACGGTACATGACACAGTAAATAATGAATTTCTTTTATGCTCTTATTTCTGTATTTTTAAGTGAATCTGCTTATATTTTTTAGAATTTTTATTTAATTTAATTAAACTTACCTGCTCTATCCTAAGCCTTAAAATGTCATTAAGTTGTGTATGCAGAAAGCATCAATGCTCTGTCACAATGCTAGATATACTGATGTTTTTCTTAACTTTTTTCTTAAAGAGTAATAGTATTGAAATATGAATACTTATATTGTCTGATTTTTGTTTGCATTATATTCTTCTATCCAACTAGAACTTAATTTTTATTTTCACTTAGTGAGTGAAATGGAGAATTTTGTGCAAGGGAATTGATAGATAAAAGTACACTGTTAAATGCATAATAGAGAGACAAAGAACAACTACAACATATTTTCAGTAAGTAACCTTTTTCCCAACATTAAGGGGTAGAATAGCATAGTAGACCTTTAATCCCTAAATTTGACAAAGAATTCCCTAAATGCAAAAGGGCAGCAAAGAATTTCCTTCTGTCTCTTCCCCATAATAAGCTACTCTTCACCAAAGCAGTACCATATCCCAGTACTATAAAAGAACTTAGACTAAAGATGTTTTATTGAACTCCCAGATTCTCCTCAAAAGTCCATTTATTTTGTTTAGTTCTTCATTTTTATTTAACTATGGTCTATTACAAATATCAAAAATAAAGTATTTAAATAAATAAACTTAGAAAATTTACAATGCATTTGTATGTACAATATATATAGATGGTACTAGGAGCTAAACATGAGGTCTGCTCCACATTTATCTGAATGCTTTACCACTCCACTATGAAGTAAGACATATTAACTGAAAGTATTTTTTATATTATTTTTATATTCAAAGCATTAGTTTGTTCTGTCAGTTTGCTTTCATGTTTGACCACAGAGATTTTGTGACTGTAGTTTCCTGATCTTTATATTTAGGTTTGTTTTTATTCCAGTGCCTTTCTGGCCTACAGTGACTCTTACCATCTATCTCATATAGACATTCACCTTCATGTACGACCTTTCCTTCAGTCACACATCTTTATAGAATATTTGTATTCTTTCTCATTCTGTCAAATTTGCAGAAAGAGATCACAGAAATATTCTACACTGAGCCTTCTGTGTTGAATGATTGCATGTGTTAAGATTGAAAAGTACTTTGTCATAATTAGCAGCTTCTGTCTCTGCCAGCAGCGGAAGTCTGGGTAGCAGGAAAATAAAGAGACTAATAAAAAACCAAATAAACCATCTCTTAGGGAAGAAGAATTAGTTGGACACTACAGGAAAAAGACACAATTTATCATTATACAGCAACTGAATTGAATTAATTTTCTAAGTAGAAATCAGAAAACCTTGTTTGAAGGAAATACTCTTGAAATACCATTGAATAATTATGATTGGAGCCTAAGAAGTACTTAACATGAATTTTGTGACATTTGATGATTAACACCTTTGAAAATTCCATTTATCATTCTTTACCATTGAGATTAAAAAGCTGTCTACAGTGTCCATGAGACATTGTCATGTACCTAGAATACCTTGAAGCCACAGAAGACTATTGCTTCCTTAATTTGCACATGTTGGATGGAATCTATAGAAAAATAAAGGTATTCTCCATGAGGAAGCATAGTTTTAGATTTTTCCTCTGGAAATACGCACATATGAAATACAGGTAAAACATCATTTTCATGTGTGAGAGCAGTGATTTGGGTCATTTGTACAAAGGGTGGAGGAACTTACTGATACAATTGGAAATACAATGGCACAAGTGCTCTTTCTTACACTCTGACTTCCTCATCCCATATTGAGATTACCGTAGGAGCTTCTGACCTGCTGTGTATATCCCTAATTCTTTAATAGTCACTACTTTCTATCTCTATTTCTAAAAATAAAATAAATAAACTTTTACAGAATCTTAACGTTATAAAATATAGGTAAATTTTAATCAAAAGAGGTCTTAATTAAAAATGATAAAAGTGGATATGACATTTATATCATCATTAATAACTTACCTCACATACTTAATATCAACTTAAATATACTGATATTTTGAGTCATAATTAAAAATGAGAATGCAATTTGTGGCAATGCTACACAATGCTAAAAAGTTTTCTTTCCAGCTGAAGGTACTCTCTTGTATCTAAATCTAAAATGTTACTATAAATTAGTTATTGTTGCAATGTAAAATAGAACAGTCTATCTTCAGGTGTGCCATTAAATATGCATCTTCCTACTTTAAAGAAAAAGACGTTTCAAAATGAAAAATCGTTGGCGCCAACTTGTTCAATTTCTACATTGTATTCAGTGCCAGAAATGACTTAGAAAGTTATAGCCTCTGGATAAAGTAGAATGTATAAAAACTGCTTCATTTTACATTTCAATAGTCTAAGCTGACTGTATTAATCAAGTGGAAGCAGTCATCGTGGTAATCAAATAGACACCTTTTAGCCAACCTTGCAGATTTTTGTTACTAATGGGCTTAAGGTTTTCTGAAATTATGTTAATCCTCATTAAGAGTGACACAGGTCATACTGTACAATGTTGCAAGTTGCTAAGTCAGAGGGGAAAGGAAAACAACATCTTGTATTAAACACCTCTAGGTTTTACTACAGGCAGGAGACACCCATTGGTATTTTTTATCTCATCATTCCTAGAATCAGCAGACTTTTCTAGTTTACTTCTACTCCACACCAGGAAACAACACCTGTAGCAAAGTAAGAAAATATGCACTGTTTTTCCACACTACAAAATAAATGAATGGCATAAAATTGAGATTTCAAGGGGCATTCAGTTGCCTACCATGTATGTTTATATGCTGTTTTCATTGTCAATATGATAGATAAAAAATATCCCTCTCACTTTCTTTTCCAAATACAAAATTTAATTACCCTAAATTTTAGGGGAGGGCTGCCTTAAATCTGTGTTTGGTGGGATTTTTCCCACAGGCATTCTTCAATTTATATATCTATGTTCCATTTCTTTGCCATCCAATCAACCCATAAATTGGAAAGTTTTATTTTTTTCCCCCCATATTTCTTTCAGTTTGCATTGTGTTGTTAAATTTTTTTCCTTTCCTTTTTTTTTTTTTTTTTTTTGGTATGTGTCACATTTTTTTGTTTCCAGTCTGTATTCCTTTGAATTCGTAATTCACTTTCTGTACACCTTTTAATATTGGCTGTTTTCCTCTCCCATTCATTTTTCTCTATCCTTAACTTCTTTTTTTATTATTCCTTTTGTTCCTATACATTCTACTGCATTCTTTTTTCTACATATGCCTTTTTTGTCTTTCCTGTTAGCATCTTTTTTGTTATTCTAACAGCAATAAAAGATTGCCATACTTTGCTGTATTTCCCACAAAATAAAATTACTTTATGGATGCACTGCTTTCACAAAAAGAATGCTGGGTATAGTAGCAACATTTTGCAACTGTTCAAATATTACTGGTCTAGGAAAATTATTAGAATTTATTCACACAATTACTGTGTGCTTTAGTGAATTTTGTATCCCTTCACTGTCATTGCTGCCAGGAAAACTAATTAAAACCAATAAACTCTAAAGGTTAATATATACTCGTAGTTCAGCTAGAGAATTTAGTACCTGTCCAAGAAACTTGGATAACACCTTAAAATATTTAAAGGTTGAAAATGAGCCAGGATTTACAGTTCTCATCAATTTGCTTCATAACTGGGGTGTCTTAGGTTAAGATACTGCTATGTTCATAATGGTATTTCTTTATTAAGTCATCTGTTTTGACAGGTTTTCTGAAGGACTATTTAACCTCTTTTCCTTATTAGATATTGTGAGGCTTTCATTATGAAACCAAGTTTCAAAAATTTTTTTTGGCTTTTGCATGTTTTTCTGTAACCTATAAATTGCTTTGTTTTTGTTGACCACAACCAAAGAGGAACCGATCCTAGAAGTACTCATTCCTTTATTTAATTTTTGGAGATTAATGATGTATAAACTCTAACTTTTGTGAAGGTGTATATCTTACGTGTCTGTGAAATCCTAGCTCCCCTAGGATTGACTTGACCTCGGAGAAGCCAGTATTATGTACATTGAAGAGCATCACTCATTTGCTACTGCTGACAACACTTCCTAATGCCTGCTTTTCATGTACCTGCATTGCATTATTATATCTTCTAAGAAAAAACTCTAAAACACCATCTATTCAATTAAAATAATCTGATTTGGATTGAGAAATCAGATTCAAACCTTTGCAGGCATTTCTAAACAGATTTATAGTTTCCATGTATAAATTTTGTTTACACTACCATCAAGTACCAGAGAGTTTATAATTTTATTTTTGCCTGATCATTTAAGTGCAGCTTTTGTAAGCTCTTAATTGTAGCCACAGAGGGGAAAGATAAAAAAATGTTTATTTTTAACCATTTGGACAGTTCTGCAGAGTCAATTGAGGAAACTGATGCATTAAACAAAGTACATTGTTGTAAGGTAAAGGTCCTGGTCATCCTAACGTGCAGTTCTGTGTGAATATTTTCAAGTTATAAAAAATACATGCTTTGTAGTTGTCTAAACTTGTTTAAGAAAATATCCAAAAATTTTGTTTTATCCAGGATTACTTTATTTAATTCCTATGTGAATAGATGAACAGTGCATGGATAATTATCAGAGCTGAGGCTCAATTCAACAGTAATCCATGAATTCATCTCCCTGTGGAAAGAAATTACCTTTTGCAGCACCTAGAGTAATTTTCTTGCCATGGTACATTAATTCTGACCTTTTCCCTATAACCACTCCCAAAGTATGTGACAGGATGTATTGCTCCTTCAGGACACACCATAATTTTCTCTGTTAGCTACGAATTCAGTGGATTCCAGCATATATTCAAAACTTGAAGTCTTAGGTTTCTGCTTTCAAACTTTTACAGCATTTTGTAACTTGCTTCATAAAATAATTGAAATTCAGTAGTCAAGCAAAAATATAGTTCTGCTTTCCATCTAAAATATGGAACCAGCAAGCGAAGTCAGTATAAAATATATTATCATTTTGTAGAAACGAGAGTCTGGTTCTAAAATATCTGTTTACATGTAAGGAGAGTAAGATATTCTATGATTTCTGTGGAGCTCAATGTTTCATCTATTTCACCTATCCAGCTTCACCACTACAGCTGTGGTTGCATTATCCCAACTTACATGCTCTGGTGCATGAATAATTCCAGCCTATAGACCTTCTTATTCTTTCACTACAGCTACATCTGATGTAATAAAAGTGGATATGACATTTATGACAGGTGAGCTTCTCACAGCTCACCTGTGCGTTGATGGTCTGATCCCATGCCATCTGAAGTCACAACTTTCATCCCTCAAGAAGTTTTTTCAACAATGAAGTTAGATCACACCTGGAGAAGGGATGGAAAAAAGGAGCACTTTTAATCTCTCTTCAGCAAGGGAGTCAAAATTCATGGAGAGATAGATGATGTAATTTCATGGCAAATGAAAATTTTTCTGTGAAGGAAGTGTTATAACAGGAATTTTCCTTGTAAATTATTTCTACATCTTTTCCAGTTTCTACTTACCCTAAAATTCCCTATCAGTTTCAGAAACAGAACCCAGCAGCCTCTTACCCAGCTTGAGCATTGAGTACTCTCTCTTCCTCCACACTGGCACCCATCCATGCGTTTTGCTCAGCTGCACAAAAGCTAAGCCCCGTCAGCCTGGGTCTTTCTGAACACAGAGAAAGGAGGGAAAGCTGATTAACTAGCACTTTATGTAATTTACTTAAAAATTGAATCTGAAGTACAGAAGCTTTTGAAAAAAGCTGTATTAGCAAAGCCCCCCAGTGGAGATAGACTTTGAACTGATAGAATCTCTTCTTTCTTTTGATCATGTAATGTTACCAAACACCACCAGAAAGATTCATCAGCTTTAATTGTATCAGCATGGATAGGATTTTTTTTCCACGTTTGTAACTCTCCGTCTTTCAAAAGTCTTGACAGTGAACATTTCAATAAATTAAGGTTGTAGGCAGAAATTACATATCTATATGATCATATACAAGTGGGAGAGACATGACAAAGTGAGAATCTGGAGGAAGAAAGTAAGTTTCCTCAAATAAACAGAACAGATTACATTTTTATTCTACTGCACACTGATCTATGGAAAAGAGATTTTCACTATCAGAGCTTTCAAATTTACATATTGAATATAAAAGCAAGTCTAAGCCTGAAGCAGCTCCTTTCAAAGCAGTTCCTAAAGCTCTGTCAACTGCTTGTATATCTTTGCCTGGTTTATCCACTTGTAATGCAAGAGCCTAAACATTGGTTTTCTTTCTTGAAAGTGCTGCCTCTAGGAAGATTTTCTGCAACTTACAAATAACCTCTTCATCATGAACTATTAAACATGTGTACAGCTTATTTGCATTGCAATAGATTAAGGAAAAGTGCATCAAATGTTAATTCTTTTACCAGAAAAACAGCAGTTTTGGATGAGAAAGTTTCATGGTTGATACTAGCTGTTTTAATTTGAAGTGCTATTAGGGCTCTTCTCCATGTACTTACCAACACCGGTGCCTTAAGACACAACTGATTTCACTTGTCAGGTGTGTCAGAAGATGTTTTTCTCCATTATCTCACATAGTTAATTTCTGGTCTTGAGTCTGGCAGTTTTTCACATTAATATGTACAAATTTTCATTTTTGTTATTATTTAAGGTTTCCCCTTCCCTCTTCCCTAATTCCATGCACAGCAGAATGAGAAAACACTTAACTGAGAAAGGAGAAATAATTTACTGTCTGAGAATATGTTGAAAAATATTTGGACATATTTTTCCTTAGAGAAAACTACTTCAGTGCAAAGTAACAGAAGTCACTTCTATTAAAAGAATACCACATATGCATCTACGCTCTGTGTTCAAGGATTAAGCTGGTACCCTGAATTTCCTGTAGTAATGATTAGTCCTTATCTGAAAACACCCTCTCAATTTCAGAAATAGTCACACACTCTGCTAATAAGTACATTTCAGAATAATGTACCATTTTATATTTTAGCCATTGCATTTCTTAATGTGGTGTCACAGAGCATGTTACTCTAGGGAGCAGCAGGGGCAGGCTGCACTGACAGGGGAGACAGGAGTGACAAGGGTGGCAGGGCAGTGGGACACTGTCCACAGTAACTATGCAAGAAGAGCAGAGGTTTCAGTGTCAGAGAGCAGAGAACAACCCTGTGACTGCCAGCAGTATCCATGCATGTCCAAGGCCAGGCTAGGAAGCAAAGTCAGTGAATCCAGCTCAGGGACAGAAGGGGCAGTGCTGGGACAGATGGCACAGATGGGACACAACTCACACAAGGACAGAGTTAGGGTCTCAACTTGAGTACAGCTCCCAAACAAAGGGGACAGAGACTCCACAGCTGCTTCTCACAGCTCACCTGTGCATTGATGGTCTGATCCCATGCCATACAGCTCAAGAGAATGAAAGCTGACTTTGAATACAGGCAGCTGAGCTCCCAAGGACAGCAGGAAGATGTCACAAGGCATCTTGGTCATTCAGGGCCCCAACAGTGTTTAACTGCATAATCCCTTCAGTGATGTAGATCATTGCTTTGGAAAAATATGTAAGTAATTTTGGTGTCAGGAAGAGTGGTGGCACAAGCTCAAAATCAGTGAGCTGAAGGTCTGGAAGACAGCAGAAGCCATCAGAACTGATAGCTGATTAGCTACAATGAGAAAAGAGATGGATACTGCTGTATTAAACTCTGATCTATTGGAAAATTATAAATGGAATGAAATGAATACATAAATACATAAAGGATTAGATGTTCAATATATGTTCTATATATAACAATCTTTCTAGGATAGGTGGTTTCAATACTGATTTGTCTCTATCTCCATCCTGAGTCTCCCGAAAGATGAACATGTTCCTTCTGACAGTATCCCAGTAAAAAAAATCATAGAATAATAGAACCACAAAATGGTTTGGTTTAAAAAGGGCCTTTCAGATCAGCTCCAGTCCCACTCCTCCCCCACTTCTGCCATGGCCATGAACACCTTCCACTAAAACAGGTACAAAAATGTTATTCAGTACATTCTGAATAAAACCAAGAAGCATGGGAAGATCAGTACTGAGAATTAAATAAGGGGCAGAGACAGACACAGGCTTGCTCCCCAAGTTTCAGGCACTGTGAGCATGGCAGAACTTCCTGGAATTATCTGCACTGACAATTAACTCACTACACTTCTGTCAAAAAATACCATAAGATTATTACAAATAACATAATGTAAGCAAGTCAATATTTTGTTTCATTAGTTTACATCCTGAATTCCTGTGTATTTAGTGCAACTAGAAAATGATTCATCTGATCAGACATACAAAGTTAGTTACCAAGATACCTACATCCTAACTAGCTGTTATTTAGCAGTATTATCTGCCCCAGGCTATTGATGGTGTCCAAAACTGTACATTCCTGTGTACTAACTTTGAAGAATTTTTCATGGATGCACTAAATATGGTGCATATCTCAATTTATTTCTGTTCCTCTCAGAAGCAGGATGCAAAAACTGTTTTGAACAACCATAAAAACTGCAATTAGTTTCTGCAGCACTGTACATTTAAAACAGCTTACAAAACTTAGCAACCAGATTGTGTGAGGTACTTGGCAAGCTGGGTTCTTGGGTTTTATGAAAATCCAGATTCTTTTTAATTGCTGAAGCAAAAGATAATTTCTTTTGAAAATCTGGTCTTCAGTTTATGTGCATATTGAATGAGTCATTTTAACCTTGATGTACAAACTTCAGAGGTGGCAATGATTGTTTGAAATTCTATATAATTATTCTCACTATTTTAATTATTTAGGGCCAAGGAGGACAGTATATGACCTACCAATTTTTTCTTCATACATTAGGCCAAGAAATTAATCAAAAATTTGGACATATATATTGGACCAATATATTCCATTAGGGATATAGCATGTATTTAGTCATGTTTTAGAGTGCTGCAGCAGTATCAACAATCCCAATGTAAAAGTAAGGCAGATAATACTGGGACATGAATCAAGTGACTTAACAGCTTGATATACTGTCAGAGAACAGACAGAGTTCAAAAATCTGCTTTATGTCTAAGACCCAAATGAGTTAAAGGAATCTTTAACAATTTCTTGACTGAGCATGAAAATTGAAAGAATCTTTTATTATTGGTCTAGAATTTATTAACATTATGAAGAGGGAGAGAGAGACATTTCACTTATGGGACTTTTTCATTTTTTAATGGAATTTGGCTGCTGTGCAAATGAGCAAAGCAATGTCAATTTTATCTTTTTTATGCAATATGGGCCCAATCCAATGGTGTTTTGCTACTGTGTTCTGGGACACCTAGGGAGGATCTTAATTAAAAACCCACATAAGTACATATTATACGCCTGGAAAACTGTAGTAATTTATCTGAAAATAAACCATGTTCAGAGCTCCAGGTTGGAGGAGCTATCAGAGGGTTACAAAGGTTATTATAACGCAAATGCCACTTTCTGTAGCATTTTTAGATTTACAATGAAACCGGTAGTTAACTCAGCTGCAAAAGGAGAGCAGATACCCATTAATGAGTACAGGGGTCACACTACCATCCTGCAGGGGCACATGTCAGTGATTTACCAATTACAGCAGAAACAGAAGTTCAGACCAGGTGGATAATTTCTATATTGGAAAAATGGATCGAGAGAGGCATAGATGAATTTTGGGCTTGGGAAATCTCAGAATTCTTGTAAAGGGAAATGATGTTGAAAATTTTACACTGAATTTTAATGTGAGCTGCTGCCACTTGCAACTTGCAAAGTATTTTTGCTAAGTGGTACAACACAAGGCTTCAACAGTCAGTTAATACTGAAATATTTCAACAGGAGAATAGTAGGAGTATTTTTTTCCAAATAAAGCCAGCAAGTTTTAAAATAAATCCTGACTACATTCACTACATTCCTTTTTTTACTCTTACGGCCTGCATTGATAATAGATATATGAAGTTTCATAAAACATATGGTAACCATATGTGACAGTTCTGAGGCATCACCACATTAAAAAAAATTAGTCATCCCAGTGGAAAACACCAGTAGATCCTACTGTACTTTGACAGAACTCACTATGATGCCCTACTCCAGTCTCACTTCCAAAGCGACTGTTCACATACTGTTCACATTCATTGGTCCAGAATGCAAATTTGTGAATTTTCATTGGCACAAAATAATCCATGTTACACATTTCCCATGGAAATTTTGTAACTTCTCTGATTACCTTAACCTCTTCTTCTCATGCTGTTGTTGTTGAAGAAGGTTTAAAAGATTTATATAAGCTAGTTCAAACTACCATTCTAACAGTTATTGTTGCATGTGAATACATAAAAAGGCCCCAGAACTAACATTGCTTCTATTCTACTTGGACTTAGATCTTGGATGTATAGACCTTTTCCCTACATTATATACAAACATGAAAAAACCTTGAGCAACTGCAAAGTAAACCCTGAAAAAGGTGCAAACAGAAATAATGCAGCAAAATTAAATTTGATTATAAATTCTTGAAACCAGAGCACTCAAGTAAAAGAACTCTAGAAAAATTCAGAAAGGAAAAGCCTGAGGAGTTTATGAGATGAAAAACTTCAGTTCGAAATTCCAAAGCAACCCAATTACTCATTGCAGTCTCATTTGCAGCTGTGTAATGAATAATGGTAAACAGTAAACTTAATGCAACATCATAAAAAAATGGTAAAAAGGAAGTTTATTAAAAAACATCACGGACTTTTCCTATGTTTGTGCTTCCTAGAGTGAAGTTCAGTTCCTCAGTGTCCTATGTGCACAATATGCAGGAGTGGGTGGAAAGTAGCAAGATTTCTTCTGATAAAAAAAAAAAATCCTAGATCTTGATAGCTGATTTATTCCCTCTGCAATGAAAGTAGAGATCTCAAATTTTTATCCTTAAAAAATCAACTACCTTTAATATTGTAGAATAAAGATATCTATGAGGTGTTTACGACAATTAAGAATTACTGCAGCATAATGTCTTACCACTGCTAGTGTGTGTTTCTTAATTAAATGTCTAAGGTGAAGATAACACATTTTGATATAATGACATATGTAGATATAGAAGATCCAGGTTTTCACCTCTCACACACTTCATTAAAGAAGGAAATTTAAAGCATGTTTCTTGTATCTCAGCTACAGAGTTAGACTTTCTCACTCAATGAATAATTGCCAACCTCAAGAGACAAAGATCCAAGAGAAAGGTGCTACTCTGGTTGAGACATAGTGCATAACTAATATAAATCTCTTTCAAACCAGCTCACAGTTAGAAATGGACTAAATATTAAAACAAATTTCCATGCTTGCTACTTATCTTAGATCTAGCTTTTCAAAAGGTTGGCCTGGTAATGTGTTCAGCTGTGTCAGTGCTCTGTCAACAAGAAAGAGATGTTCAAAGCTTCCTGCTTTCCAAGAGAAACAAAAATCAAAAATATCAGAGTCAAACCCAAGGATGCTGAAATATTTCAGAATTAATCTCTCAAAAATACAGTACTGCTTGCAGCTGAGAGAAGAGTAAATAAGTTTATCCATGCATAAGCTAAGAGAACAGCTGCTATTACCAGCAAATTAGGATGTTAAAACCCCAAACAATGCAAACATTGATTTAAAGCAAGACTAAAACAGTGGAATGTGACTCCCAAAGCAGAGGTATGGTCATTAGGGATTCAGTTTGCTTGACTTTTCTGCTATTAGGGAAATGATATATCAGGCATGAGCAGAGAACTCATATGCCAGTTAGATTTGAAAAGGGTAAGTTCTGCAGGGATGTTTGCTAGAAAGCAGTAAATTAAGCTGAGTATTGTTGAACTGCAAAGATGATAAGAACAAGTGTTGCTTATTGGTTTATTTATCTGATTATAGCTGGCAAGGGAGAAATCAATACAGTTAGTCAGGAATAAATTGCAAACTTGTTACTTAGTATAACTTGAACAGCTTGTGCAGAGATAATTAGCACAACCTCTCTTAGCTAAATTACTGTTTAAAAGTGAAAGGAAATAGAACCAATTTTCTCAGCATTTATATCATGGTAGCACATGAAGAAAAACCTTGTGAATTTGAATAGGTGTTATAGTTATTATTAATTTAAAAGAATACATATATCTTAAGTTGTGTGTGTGCATGTGCATATACAAACATTTTATTGCAAATAAAAACAACAGAAGACATAATTAGAAGGAAATATTTTCTTCATCATTATTCATATATATTCAGCCAAAGTTCCAAGGTTATTTTTAATTATTTTTCTTTTTTATTAATTGAAATAAGTAAAGTGAATTTTTTCTCCTAGTTAGAAACAGAAACTTTGCAACCTACAAGATAAAGGGGCTTTAGTTCATTCACAGACATGAAGAGGAAAACTGTGGACCAATAGCTTACAAGAAGAGTGTGACTGTTACTGAATGAGATTAAGGGTCAGAACAGACATTTCATGTGCATTTTCATGAGGTAAAATGAACCTTCATGATCAAAGGAATTATCATACTAAAAAAAGGCTCAAAATAGAAGATAACTCATGCTGGGTCTCATGTACAGAAGAAGATATGATGTCCATCTTAGCAAACCCCTAGGGCTGTACTCACATCTTCTCTAAACAAAATGTGCTGATCCTAAAAGAGTTCCTAAAATAATTGTTGTATAAATAATGTGATGTAAACCACAGCTAAAACAAATTTGGGGAATGATGGAAGTTTATGTCTTTGTTGTCTTGAACAAGTGTTGCTTATTGGTTTATTTTCTTCATTGCTTCAATTTTTAGAAAGAAGTATTAAAAAACCTCCAGAATTTCTTTCCCTTCTGCACATACCCAGAATATAATATCACAAAAGAATCAAGGATAAGATTCATGAAAATAAGGTCACAAAGGTATCACAGACATATATAACAGTAAAAAAACACTTTCCAGAAGAAATAAAGGAAAAGTTTTAACCTGTAAAACATAAGAGCTTCTGTTTGGCTGTGGGGTTTTTGTTTGGGATTTTTCATTTCTAAGTAAATATTGCTAGACTCTCTTTGTCTTCATCTAGATAACTTTGAGCCTACTTTATTCACCTGCAATTTACTTTAGCTCATTTTAATCAACATTCTATCTGAGAACAAATTGTTTCAAAAAAATGATTAATAACACTTGTGCTAAGAATGCTAAAGCTATTATCTACCTGAGAATGTGACAACTGGTTGTAAAAAAAATCCTAAGGAAAAGGCTTCCCTTGAACCTGGAAAACTGTTTCAAATGGTAGCGTAAGTATTTCTGAAATCACATTTAAAAGGACTGGAACTTACTGTGACTTGTCTGAATATGTTTTTTTTTCCCAAATATTCCAAAACCATACAATTAGGAAAATCTATGTCACAGAATAATTAAAGAAATAATTCTGTGAAAATAAGCTTTGTACAGTTTTCATCACAGACATTGAAAATTTTCTAGAGTTATTAACAGTTCTTGAAATAAAATTGTAGTTCTTCTTAATAATTTTAATTTTGTGTTAGTAATGATGTGCAAAAATAATTCAGGAATAATCAAAGGGGAATGTGTTTTAGGATGGATACACAGCTTTGAGTACTGAGAAATAACTGAAAAATAGTCATATTTTAGGATTACACAAATATCTCAAAATATTACACATTATTGAATAAATTAAGGGACTGGGCAGGAGAACTCATTCCATGATGAAATAGACAATTTTTGATGACATCAGCAAACTGATCTGTTACAAGTGAAAGCTTACAGTCAATTTCAGAAAGAATTTAATGAGTTTTAGTGGCAAACAGCTCCTAAAGATTCCATCTTTGAATTTGAGGAAATAATCATTGAAGAAAAACCAATGGGTTTTTATAATATTAAATTGTGTTGAAGGTTAAAAAACATATATCTTGCCAGGTCAAATTTTATTATAAAAGAATTCATATGGATTTAAGAGTTATATAGAGTTATATGGATTTAAGAGTTATAATAAAAGAGTTAAAAGTTATAATAAAAAAAAGACAATGCTTCAAATGTTTTTTAAATTAGATCTGGCTGTATGTATGTCACTCAATGGTCTTATCTTGCTAGGATTTTTCTCATGCCCTCCTAGCTATATTAAGTTTATAAATTCCAAATTTTTGTGCACAAAACACTGTAAAGAAACTTTCAATACTTTTATTACATTTTGAGATTATTCTTTTGATATAAGTGCAACCAACACCATACCTGTGTTTAAAAGAATAAAATTAGATTGACACATCCCAGTTCTCAAGATTTATATTCTACATGTCCAACAGAAATGCTCAATTGAACAAATTCTCTTTTGCAGACTCACTGCTTTTTGATGAAAAAAAACGAGATAGTGTTCTTATCTTATTTGTGTCACTTTGCACTGTGTCAATGTAAGAAGCACAAAATTATCCCAGCTAGTTATGTAGCTGTGCTGAAGAATGCATGAAATTTGGTGTGTATTCATAATATCCAGGTTGGTATCTTTCTTCTGTTTCATCTGTCTGAGAATACATAAATGTCAAAATTTTGTATAATTTTCATAATGAGGCTACTTCATAAATGACCTGTAATGTAGAGACTATAATACAATCTGTGTCACTCTTCCATGCTTTCTATTTGAAATGATGCTTAGTGTTCCTGTGACAATATGAAACTTGAGTGATGTATGGAAAAGAATGTGTTTATCTTTGTTTATAACTTTAAAATCTTATTATTATCCCTCCTATT
Source organism: Molothrus ater (assembly GCF_012460135.2). Classification (NCBI taxonomy): domain Eukaryota; kingdom Metazoa; phylum Chordata; class Aves; order Passeriformes; family Icteridae; genus Molothrus; species Molothrus ater. Next base: position 18,198,620 of record NC_050482.2, on the reverse strand, counting down.
GTCTTTTTACAGAACCTATGAAGGAATAAGAAGAGAAAGACATTCCTTCGGAAATCTTGGCAGGAGTATGGAATTTATATGAAGAAGTTGTTTCTCTGAGAAATGCTTATATAGACATAGGTGTCTGGAAAGTAACCAATACTTACTTTTTTCTGAACAGTACTAGAGAGATACAGAGGCTCCTACAAATAAAACATAATTCTAATATCAGCAAATTCAGTTACTAGAATTCTATTCAAGTCAATGGGAGCAGGATAATAGATAGCTGCATGCAAAATTAGAAAACTTAGATGGTAATATAGCCATAGTGAGTTGTCTCCTTTTATCTTTTCTGGGAAGATGTAAGGGACAGATATTACTCCTATTTACAGGTATGTGAAGCATAGGCTTGAAAAAACCTATCAAGTGGAGAGAAAAATTCAGTCTACAGGGCAAATAAACTACAGACAATAATCAAAGGAGAGCTTCAGTAAAAATACTGTTCACCTTATAAATAACAGCTTCTGCTGCATGTCAAATTGGTACACAAGAAGAAAGAAACTTCCTGCAGAAATAGCTTTGTTCAGGTAATTTTTTCCCTAGCAGCTACTGCATTCTGCTTATGGGGTGGGGGGGAGGTCGTTAGTAGTGTTTTCATTTTTTATGATTGCCTGGTAAATACTATCCTGTGGCAACTGCAGTGTGAGATATAAAAGACATTAGCCTTGCCTTTAGAAATTTACAGGGTAAATGGACAAAAAGCAAGGGATCAATAAGAAACCCAGAAAGTGGCACTAATTGGTGGTTTAGTTCTAATGGGCTTATGTCATCTTTCCTTAGAATAATTTAGCGATTTTATGCTTCCAGGAAAAGAAAATATTCAGAAAGATTAACAGCAAAGAGCATATGGAGTTTCCTTGTTTATATTGTTATTTATACAATGTAAGAGGTCTAATAAATTAGCTGGAGGTTGCTGTGAGGTTTTGTCTTACAGATCTAAAACCTCTAAAAACCTCAGAACTGTGGCGCACTATGGGGATGATACGGTGATTACATGGAGAAAGAATTAGCTGTCAGTAGGAAAGGTTGCGTTAGTTGTGTGATACAAAAGAGGGACAAACATTGATTTGGAAAGGTGACAAGAATCTTTGAGACATAGGATAAAAAATGAGAGAATTTGAAAACAAACCATGCAGATATCTAACTGCTAATGGATATTTTTTCAGGATTTTTAAGGAGATATGTTTTTTAATCTTTTATCTCCTGCTTTCTACTGACTTTAAACAATGCCATAGAAAAGCTTTTTGGTTTTGAAATTTTTCTGCCTCAATGATTTGTGTTTCTCACTTAAATAAAATCTGCTTTGCACAAATTAAATATTTCGTGAAGTGAAGGAGTAGCACCACTACTAAGAGTCATATACTGGACAGGCTTTTATTATGTCAAGAGTTCTCATAGCTAATTGCAGATTTCTACAGACTTTTTTTTTTAATTTTATCTGTAAATTGTGTCTGAATTTATTAATTTAATTCAACAAGTAACTCTTATTGGAAATAAAAACATTTAGAAACCTGAGTTATTTAGCCCCAGAAAACGAGGTAGCAAATTAAAGTAATTTAAAGTGAAAAACATCAAACATTTATTTTAAATATATCAACTTGAAATACTTGAACTTGGGCACAGTTTTTCTCTGGCAAACAATTCTTTGATACCTGGACATAATCAGCAAAATGCCTGAAGCTAAAAAAAAACCCAACCCAACAAAACAAACAGGAAAAAACAACATTGTGTTGATGTTTAGGGGGTTTTTATGTTTATTTATGTGTTTTGGTTGGTTTTTTTTTTTTTTTTTTTTTAATTGGTTTCCAAAGCAGGAAATGGATGGATGCAGGAATCTGAAATAGTGAAATTTTTCTTTCCTTATCCTATGTGTCTGAGGAAATTATATGAGCAAAATGTTTATGACTCATTGTTCAGTTAAGTGTACTTCTATCCTTAATAATCTCTAGCTCTGATAGAGAAACTCTACCAAATTCAGAGAAGATGCCAGAATGAAATGAATTTTATAAAACTTGTGAAAATAAGCAGCCAGATAGAGATGAGTACTGCTTTACTGCAAGCTTGAATCCATTTAGGAGGCAACATAAATTTTCTCTGAAGTAAACCTTACACAGTGAACATTTACTGGATTGCCCTGTGTAGTGTAGCCTTTTACGATTTTATGGCATCAGGTGCCAGATCATTTATGGTGCCTACAGCCACTGACAAATGCAGACACACCACGGCATGAGCTGGGTGTGGTGGGGTGTAACCATGGGCCTGCCAGGTGAGTCTGTCCAGTTATCCATGCTACATTCAGAAACATTGATTAGAACAGCTCTAGAGGAATTTTCTATGCTGAGATAAAACAGCGGAGCCAAACACATCCAAAAATTAAACATTTAGCTCAACAAGTTGCATGCCAAGGAGAGATACTCGTAGTATTGTTAAAACAGACACATATCCCCTCTCCCTGAAGGACTCTTTCTGGAATTTTCAAAATGTAGCAGTATAGTTTTTGCTCTTCTACTGCCTGACCTGTTTTCAACATGGCTTTTTTCCTGAACAAGACATTTTTCTTCCCCACCTTAATCTGAGTTAATACCAGCATTGATGAAATGTGATTTATATAGAAAACCAGTGTATTTTTTTAAAACATGCTCAGAAGCAAGTTTTAACATAGAAATTTAGGTAAGGTCTGATATTACTTTTGTTTCATTATTCCATTTTATGAAAGCTAAACTGGGCACTATTAAGCATTAATATTTCAAGGAAAAGTGTCCCTGGGATGACTCAAAAGTCTTGGGGAAGAAGGACTTATTTGATCCACTAGTACTCAGTGAACAAAAACTGCCTTTCAAATTATGAAAGTATTTTCAATAATTTAGAAATAATTTTTTGCCAGAGTTTTAAAATGAAGAGCTGAGTATAAATACACTTATTTTACCAATATGAAGAATATTTTAAAGACTAAAAGAGTTCAAGCAGACCAGAAGTTTGCAATGCAAATCCCAAAAGTGACTAGACATTATCTGTTGTTGGTAGTTTTTTACCAACATTAAATTCTCATCAAAAAAACATGAAGAGGCGTTAAGACTGTCCATTTAAGTCATCTGGGTATTAGTTTCCAAGATTTCTGCATCCTCAGAGTAGTAACTGTTTACTGTTTGTTCCCATTTAGGAACAAAAAAAAGCCACACCTGGTTAAAGTTTAAAATGTTATTAGAAACAGCTTGTCTTCATTGCTTTGAACTTTACTAAATAAGATTAAATTAAGAAACACAAATTCTAGAGTGTTTGGTTGAATATCTTATAAACAACATAACAAAGTCTGACTTAAACAAATCTTCTCCATTCACATGATGTCATTGTCTCCTCTAAAACAAGAATATTTTTTTCTAAAGATACCCCTAGTAATACAATCTTCTAAATTAAATTTTATTAAAAATTTGGATAAATTAAGAATTTTAATGAATCAAATCCTGGTTTAAGAGAAATAAATTAGGAATAATCTGATTATGAGAAGTGAAGAAATGCCTTTTACATTATGATAAATAGTGTTAGAACTGTTTTAATGTTGTGTGATAATTAACAGTATTAATTGACAGTTCCATGAGAATTCTTATATTTTGATGTTCCATATAATAATGTTATTATTAACCTGATACATTTTTTCATTTAAACAATCTGAATTTCTAAGTTTATTTTTAATTTAAGACCAAATTCTTATGAGACAAACATCCAACATCTATTCCTAGTGGAAAATCTACTTTTGTGATTTCAGCTGGTAAAATCATTACTGTCATTATTGTGACATCTCTGATATCTGAGCTCTGGTCTCTGATCCCTACAGTGTCATATAAAAGCTACTGTAAGAGAAAGATAATTATTGTACAGAAAACTAATTAAAAGGTAAAATGATTATCAAAGAAATGTTTAATGCTGATAAAAAAGTCCTTTCATTATTGAAATTTTATAATTATTTTGAACTAAAAATTTGAATTTGTAACTAAGTTTAACGAATGGAAATGCATTAAGATATAGAATGAATGTGTGTGCAACCACACATCCTTGATGTACTGAGTTCTCTGACATGGTCTTTACTCATTTTGAGAATGCTTGCTTTCCACACACAATTTGCATTTCTGACATTCTCTTCAATCATTTTTGATATCATTTGGAAATACTGTATATGACAGATGCCTTCATCTTCTTCTCCTTAAGATCTAGAATGTTATAGTGCATATAGTGAATTTTTGACTTGTCTAAAATTATGTAGACTGTCTCAGACAAAAAATTGCTCAGTTCACATGGTTTAAACCAAAACATGATTGAAGCAGTTTATTAACACAACCAGTAATCAGTGAATATCAATATCATCAATACAAAACATAGGACCCAATACTGAGTACCTCCACATCCTTTTCTGAAACGTCCTTTTCTAAATAACCCCAAACAACAGTAGGTGACAGAGACATCCCACACTCCTCTCCTGGTTGTGTAGCCCTGGGGTGGCCCACTGCCCTGTTTGCCTCTGTGATCTCTTCTCCACCAAATGTTTTCATGCTCCTTTCATGCTGCTCCTTCATCTCAAATTCTCATGTCAACGTCTTGGTAACCATTTAATCCAGGTGATGTTTGTAGTCCCCTGCCTCTTTATCACTTTCATTTCTGGGGGCAAGCACATATCACATATCACATTTTCATTTCTGGGGCAAGCACCATCTCCAAACAGGCAGTTTGGTTTGCTCCATTCACACATACTTTTTGACTCACAGCACAGTATTTTTATACAGAACATTTCACCAAGACATGTGATACCCTCACAGGTAATGTGCTGACCAATATTCCTAATTTTGAGGAGCTCTTCATTAACTCCTCACAAAATGGCCATGAGCAGGAAGATATGTTCCAAGCACACTCTGGTAATTGTGCTTCTGCTTTTCATAGTGTTCATAGAATCCTCTATATATTTTTCCTCTTTCTTATTGAATATTTGCCTTTTTGAGTACTGTGGTGGATTGACTGTAGCTGTTTGCTAGGAGTTCACCAAATTCATTTTGTTACTCACTTCCTCAGCTGAGTAGAGGAGAGAAAATAGATTGAAACACTCATGGATCAAGACAAGGACATGGAGAAAACACTCAGCAATTACAGCCACAGGCAAAACAGACTCAGCTTGGGGAAATTAATTTCTTGTCAGTCATATCAGAAACTAGGAGAATTAAAACCAAATCCTAAACCATCTTCAGCTCTCCCCTCCCTGCTTTCTGAGCTCAACTTTGCTCCCAGTTTTCTCTATGTCCTCCCTCTGAGCAGCGCACGGGAATGGGTCATGGGGGCTGTGGTCAGTTCATCACATGTTGTCTCTACCACTCCTTTTTTCCACAGAGAGAGGACTCCTCACACTCTCCCCTGCTGTGGCATGATGTCCTCCAAAGGCTGCAGATGGATCTGTGCTCCAGTGTGGACCTTCATGGGCTGCAGGGGCACAGGTGCCTGACCATGGGCTGCAGGGAAATCTCTGCTCCAGCACCTGAGCACCTCCTGTTCCCCCTTCTTCACTGTCCTGGGTGCCTGCAGGGCTGTTTTTCTTACACAGTCACACTCTTCTTTCTGCCTGCTGTTGTGGTCCAGATTTTGCCCTTTCTGGACTTTGTTATTCTGGAGGTGCTACCATCACTGGTGGGCTTGGCCTTGGCCAGCCATGAGTCTGTCTTAGAGCTGGCTGAGGTTTGCTCTGTCTGACACAAGGGAAGCTTCTATCAGCTTCTCAAAGAAGCTGCCTTATAGAGCCCCCTCCATTTCCCTGAAAAAACCTGGCCACACAAGCCCAAAACGTGGGCTGTCTTTCAAACTACTTTCTAACAAAGTAAATTCATAGGTAGAAAATAAGGATTTTCTGCCTCATAAGAGAACCACTTCCCTAAACAGAAATCAAACTTCAACGCTATTTGGCTTTCACTCTAAATAAAAACACTTGTTATAGAGTCTATCAACAGTATTCATGAAGATCCTCAAGATGTCTTTTCTTCATATTTCTTATGATGTTTATTATTTATTATTGTGTCAAACCACCACAATTATGATGACTGATCTCAAACTCACCATCTGATGTTGGAATGGGATACAATTTGTCTTATCATTACTTAAAATGGGACATAAAAGCTTAGAGAAATGGCAGTATGGTGAATTTAGATTTAAACATTTTTTCAGAGTGCAAACCTGTCCTGTTAATTTAGCAGCCAAACCTTTGTCCATTTTATAACACTTTCAAGAATCAGAACATATGGCAATACTGGAATAGTTTAAAATATTTGTAGTACAGCTAGAGAATGTCAGGTGTTTCACTTTAAAAAATTTAGTTTCTTCCAGCATGAGAGTGCCTGTGATTCCACACTGAATCGTATTAAAGGTTTTAACAGTGATGGCTTCATGATATGTAGCATAAGACCAGATTAAAGCTGGTGTAGGAAGAGTTGTGTTCTGCATCTTGTGATGTCTCTAAGTGGTGATGTGCAGAATAATAATGGGCTCTTTTAGTACAAACCAGAGAAAGTGGGTAAGACCCCCTCAACTGTTAATGTGTTTTCTTAACCCAACACAACACACTTAGGGACACTTTAAATTGGGAATTCTCCTATTTCTACTATGGGGAATGAACTGATGTTATATTTGTAGAAAACCTCTTTCTAGACCTTTTACATTTTGATCTGCATTTGAAGAGCATCACAACCTTCTCTCAGTGCCTACTTTATCACGCTGTTTGTCACACTGTGCAGCTCATACCAGCCTGATGGTCTATTCATATTCCTGCTTTAGCCCTGGAGTGACTCTGATTGCCATTCAGGGACAGAGGTGAAGCTCGAGTTGCTTTACAAGACCATGTGTCTCCCATCTGTCATATTTTCTGGGTATATTTATGGAGCTTTGTGTCTTCTCTGCCCTATGTCCCTTCCTTGCTTTTCCCTTACTATATATGGTGTTTCTATACTCTTTAGCTGTACTTACTTTCTTCCAGTGGACTGAATGATGACACTGACATTCAATTAATATTTGAGAATAAATTTATACTTATCGTGTAATGTATCATTGTTAGGATCACATAGAATTATCTCCAGAAATATATAGAACTTACTTTTGTGTAAGCTAAGTGAGAACAGAATTTCCCTAAGAAAATGTTCCTTCAACATGTAAAACAACTTCAAGTTAAACTCAAATAAATACTAATGTCCAGCACTTAAACAAAAGGAAAAACTGTCTTCTAAAATAAGAAAAATATTCTTTATGATTGACATTGTGACTAGTCAAATGAACCATATTATGGAAAAAGATGTTCAGAAGGGTTAAAGCTGTGAAGCTAGATGTTTTACAAACTATCCTCATCCATCCTACAGTCAACTGTGTAACCATGTTTCTTTCCCAGACCTCAGTTGCACTGATTAAATGAGTTGCACAGTATTTGATTACAGAGTATAATCAACATGTTGCAAAACTGAGTGAATAATTCATAATGTGTCATTTATCTGACAATTTTTGCCTCTCTCTGTTTGCCAGTTGTCATTGAGCAGATTATTATGTTCTCAAATGCATCCCTTATTTGAATTTATTTGCTGAATAATTCCCACAAATTATTCTTATTCTGTGTGTCATCCATAGGCAGTTTTTTAGGAGTTTTCAATGTTAGAAGATGCAGTTATTCAGTTATTTTTATTTACTTGGCTCCTGGATTGTGAGCTATTCCCCTGTTTCCTTAGTGGATGGCACCTAGATCAAAATGAAGCCTCAATATCAAAATTCTATGTGCATTTTCTTGTAGTATACACCTACAATTCTTGGATAAGAGCTGGCATGCCTCACTAGATTTAAAATTCCAGTCTAAGAACAGATGACTTTATCCATTCCTTTTTAGATAACCTAAAGTCACACATGTTCTGCCAGAAGATTTGAGGGTGCTGAGCCTATAAGCAGCCAAAATAGTGTGCAAAGAAACTACAGCTATTGGGGATCTCATCCTCTTGTTTCCCTTCTGAAATTAATCTGGGTCAACAATGCTCCTCAGAAAATATAATTATTTCACCTTTTGCAAACTAACCCTACAGACAGATACCTCTGAACTGAGAGGCTGCATTCCAGGGGAATCTGCTAAGAGAGATGGATTAATGTATACCCCATAAAAGCAGTCTAAGTACTAGGCCATACAGAAAAAGAGAATAATTTATTTCTTTTCTCCTATTTCTTTTATTCCTGGCTGTGTAATGGCCCAGTTTCTTTCTCCTTACTTCCTCACAGATTGCTTTAAGCAGTCTACTAACTTTTCAGGTGTCTTCTCAGGATTTACCATATGCATTGCAAAGCATGTTCTTTAAAGGATGAGAACATTGCTGTGCCACTGAATATTTCTTAGTGATTGTAGGTATCCAGTCAGCAAACACCTGCTTCAGTGGGATTGTGTCCAGTGAAGCTGGGCTTCTTCTAGGTTGAGCATTCCTGGGGTTCCAGACTTAATATGTGTAAGATTATTTGGTTCCTTAACTATGTAAGCTATGTATAAGCACATGAAATCTTTAAAGTTTTGTAAGACTTCTATACTTGCAGCAGCTTGCATAAAATATTTATCAGAGGAACAATATTCCTATGCCATATTTTTCATTAAATTTCCTCTGTACATCTCAACACATACACCCAGTTCTGCACACCACTTGTGCTGATAGCCCTCATCCCTTGGATTAAATCTAAGATGCAAATAATATTCCCCACAATAATAAAAAAAACCCTAAGTTTATAAGTCTTTAAGATAAATTATAGCAAAATTGGGCATTGTTGTGATGCATATGAAATGCTTTTAATATTTTTGTGTGGCATTGCGAGCTTTATCTGCATTCCCTCTATATTGTCAATATCCATGGTCTGGGATCTGATACTGGTTTAAACTTGTGACGGATTCAAGGCTGAAATTTTTGTAGTTCTGAAGGATAAACAGAAACCATTTACAATTCTACATAGAGCAGATTCAGTAAAGAACATTGTCTCAACCTGTTGCTTTTACTTCACTACAGAGATTCACAACTTTCTTTTGTAAATAAATCATTCTTTAAAGAATCAGCATTAGGAGTTGATGTAGAAATATGCCCTTTCTCACAGAGCCTGTGCCCTCTGAATTTTCCATTACTGTACCTACAATTCATCCACAACTTGATGGATGTCAAGTCAGCATATTCATCAATCAAATCAATCAATCAGTGAATAAATCTTGTACCTTTGCTTGCATGAACACACTTAATCTTGTTTTGTGTAAGCATTATCAGTGAGCCCCTGGCCTCAAGTGAGGCATATCAGCCATTACTATAAACCAGATTATGTCACTGCTTTATAAATTAATTGCTTTTTCAAGCATGTAATTCTTAGCAGAATTTGATTTTAGCTTTTTTCTATAGGAAGTGAACTGGTTTTCCTCACCCAAAATCAGTCTTTCAACACTATTCTAGTTCATAGGACTTTATGCACAGGCCTATTTGTGAACTTGACCAATTTCATACTGCCATATTTGAATTTCCTTTACATTGGAGCAGTCTTATGATTATGTTTTTGCTGATTTGAACCTCAAACAGATGTGTCACTGCTTCTCAGACCAAAATTACTGCTAGCCAGTATAAGTCCTAGAAGAGCTCCTCTCTGTCATGGTATTGATTGCAGAGTACATTTTGAATACAGCAACACAGACACAGAATGTTAGGAATAAATTTAAATAACTCTGTAACATAATTCAATTTAAATACATTTGGAATGACATTCTAGTTTGGGAAATTCCTTCTCCATCCCCTAAAATTAGCAAAATTCTGGAAGACCGTATCTATTGCTTAGATTTAACCACAGTTCAAAGCAAGCTGAGGGCAGGACAAGAAATATTCAGAAAGAACAAGACTGAGGCCCTGCAACTACAATACTGGTAGTGGCAGTGGCAGATTTGTAGGTCTACACAATTACCCCATGAGCCCAAGGTGAGTACCCGGACATTTCCTGAAATCTTCAAAGTGTAAATGTGGGGACCTGGAGTGTCTATTGCCATTGCTAGTAACAGATCAAATGCTTTATGCTGAGGACTGAAGCTTGTAAGGCTTGTCAGGCTCTGAACTTTTCTTGACCTGCCTCTATTTTTCTTGGTTTAAGAGTGACAGCCATTTCTCTAACTGTTCAGATGCCAAAAGTTAATTTGTTTTCCTTGTGTTTATCTTTGTGTGGTATGACCAGAGCTTTGCGTGGATACCAATAACACGCAACTATTCCATATAGAACAAGATATTACAAACCTAAATCCCACTGTGCTGAGGCAAGCAGCAGCCTCAGGGTGGGGGGCACCATATATGGGGTGGAGTGAGAGAGATGAGGCATAGAATGATAAGAGATGGGGCACAGGGTGGATCCTGGAGACTCTGCAGCAATAAACAGTAAAGAACTAGAGCAAGACAAACATTATTCTAGACAAAACAAAGAAATAATATGTGGCATACATAAAATAATTTTGAATGCAATATGGAGTCTGATACCAAAGAAGAAGACCAAAGTGTCAAGGAGTGTTAGCAAACATGAAAACTATTTGGAGTGGATCTCTAGAGGAGAAATTTAAAAAACAACAAGATGAATATAATATTCCTTTTGGTGAAAGAGTCCAGGTGCTGACAACACTAAAAATACACCATAACCAACCCCTGCCCTCAACACCATAACTACCAGATTGAAATAATCTGTTTTAGGATTCTAAAGGATTCTCTCTAACGCTAAGGCTGTAACAAAAGAGTTTGAAATTGTAACTTCTCTAAAAAAACAAGAGCTGTTCCTTATAAAATACCAAAAAGTACAAATCTGGAAAAGTAAAACTGAAAGGTTAAAGAGATATCAGTTTATTCTTTGCAATAGTTTCCTAGAAACAATTAATCTGTATTAAATTCTGAGGGTAAGACTTGAAATACTTTTTCAAAGTGATAGGCATAAAGGTAAACTTGTTCATGATCAATTAAGGGGCTTTTTCAACCACTGATGGATATATATGTTATATCAGGAGTCTACACCAGGATATGAAATGTGCAAAATTTATTTAAAGTGTTGGATAGTATCACAGTTTTTAGCTTTTAGCTAAAAGCTTTTAGCTTTTTAGCTATCACATACACACACATATATGCACACATATTCTCCAGGTAACAGATAAGTCTATTTCTAGTTCCAGAATATGGAACTTACAGTGGCCAGTAAAAGATAACTGAATAACTGAGGATTAGGTCCATTTTGTTTGTAGGATTTATCATTGACAGCAGAGATGAAAACAGCACTCTAGTTAGTGGGATTGCATTCTTCAACTATGAAATTTTAGTACCACTATAGGGAAAAGAGTGATTCAGAGCAAGAATAGCTCATGCTCAAGTAACTGGTGTATTTTGAATATTGCTGTGTAGAGTCTCTCAGTAAATTATCACAGACAATTAAGCACAGGTGTTTTGAAAGAATCTTGCTAGTTGTCCAAGATACCATAATTTATGAACAGAATGCTTTCCTCTCCCTAGGAGAATTTTCATTAAAAAGAAAATATTCCAATATACTTTCCAACTAATGATAAGTAACTGATATAATAAGAATTGACAGGTCACAACTTGCTCCTTCACCCCTTGTTCAAAGCTGTAGATTCATAAAGTTTTAAATGTGTTTAAATATGCAAAAACTCAACAGGAAATTCCTGGTTTTAAGCACCTGCTATCATCATCTGAACATTCAAAATATGAAAGAAAATATCTTTAAAAGTGAATCTCTTGAACCATGCTGATAACTGATATTTTGAAAAAGTCTAGCCAGAGCATATTTTTAATATGTAGTCATTTTATTTCTCAGATAAGATTGTATGGTACTTCATAATTGAAAAGCATTTTCATAAATGTTTTAACATACAAACATGACCTTAAAATGCATGCTATCACTGTATTCACAAAAAAAAAAAAAAAGAAAAGAGATATATTGGTCTTTTTATTTCTTCTTTACAGAAAGAAGGAATATAAGTAAAAAAAATCTTTATAAGTACTGCAAAGATATTACTACCAAACACATTATATTCTATCAGTAGTCATCTGAATATTTCAGAAAATTAACTAGGAATTATTTAATACTGTTAGTTTTCTCTAACAGTTTTAACTGAGGTTACATGAAGGAGTGATGGCTAAATTTCAGACTTTCATCAGTCTTGAAGAGCACCATATTTTATTATGACATGACTTTTTAAAGTTTGATCCTCTCTATCATTATTATTTTAATTATTTTTTAACTTTGAACAGAATATAAGGAAAAGAAAGACCTCCAAATAATTTTTTTAAGAAGAAATTCTTTTTTGAAGTCCTAATTATATTTACATATATACATTATAAAGAGTTTCACAAGACACTTATTAGAACAGGGATAAGAATAAATTAAGATAAAATAAATTTAGAATTATGGAATGATAGAATGGTTTGGCTTGGAAGGAACCTTAAAGACCTTCTTGTTCCATCCATGGGCAGGGGCACCTTCCACTAGATCACGTTGCTCAAATCCCATTCAACCTGACCTGAAACACTACCAGGGAACAGACATGCACAGATTCTGTGAGCAAACTGTTCCAGTGTCTCACGACCCTCACAACAAAAAATTTCTTCCTAACGTCTAATGTAGACCTACCCCCATTCAGTTTAAAGATACTCCTGTTTGTCCTATCAGCACATGCTTGTAAAAAGGATCCACTTTACTAATCTCAGTTTTGACTTTCTTTATTTGATGGTGATCTGGGTGTTTTAGTCCTGGTAGGATAAAATGTCTCCTGACAGTTGTATTGGCTTCGCAATTGCAAGCTTTGGTATTGCAGGGGTTACTGGGGTAACTTCTGTGGGAAACTTCAGGAAGATTCCTTCAGGTATGGCAGAGCATCCTTGGGATCTCCAAAGATGGACGAGCCTCTGGCCAAGGCTGGGTCAGTTAGAAATGATGGTAAGTCCTATGTGATAATATATTTTAGAAAAAGGAAAAAAAAAAAAAGCAACAATAAATATTTGTGCATATATAAGAAAAGGGATAAAAAATAATCTCTACTTCCCATCAATCAGAAACATTCATGCATTTCCTGGGCAGTAGGAATTCAGCACATGGAGCGGTTCCTTCAGAAGTAGAAAACACTGCCGATAACAAACACCCCTCCATTCCTCCTCCTCTCTCAGCTGTTACAGCTGAGCTGTCACAGGTGTGGAATGGCCCTTTGGTTGGTTTGGGCCAGCTGGCCTGGCTGTGCCCGCTCCCAGGACCTTTCCCACCGCAGCCCCCGATGGTGCCGGGATGCTGGGAGCCAGCGCTGGAGCTGTGCCAGCCCTGCCCAGCAGCAGCCAAAGCCCTGCAGGGTTATCAGAGGGTTATCAGCTCCTCTGCAGCTACCAGGGAAAGCACAGCACTGTGAGGGCTGCTGGGGAAAATGAGCTCCAGCTCAGCCAGACACAATACAGGTGTTGAAAATGCTTCAGAAGGTCTTTAAAGGATTGAATTTTGAGGGTTTTCAGCATGAACCTTATTTTCTGGGCTGCCTTCTTGAAGGATGACCAGAAGCTGGATAAATACTTGAGTTTGGAAGGAGATAAAACTTTGGTGTCTGGGAGATACAACTCCTAGTGTTTCCAAATCTGGAACTCAAGGTATCATTCTAGGATCCTTCTCACTATATCCTTCCACTGTCCAGATTTTTTTTTTTTTTTGGTCCTGATATCTGTTTGATCTTTTTCTTGCATTCACTTTAATATATGACTGACTGCTCAAGGCTACAGAACTTGCTGCTTGCAGATTTCTAATCATTAAATAACTGTATTGACAGTAGAGAGCACTAAGTAGTCATCTTCATTTATGTTTAGACAGAAAGTCTTTGAGACAGCTGGAGAAATCCAAGCTTTTGATGAGAAACAGCCTAACTTAAAAGTGGCTGGCTGAAAATAAGATACAGCAACTCTGCTAAATAGCATGTTAAATTGTGTGGTTTTTATTCTTAACAATTCTTCACACTTACAACAATTTTATCATAGTAGCTGCTGAATACCTGTCACTTAGAAAATTGCTTATAATGTAGTAAAAATGTGGTTTTTTCATACCCTCTCTTTTCACTAAGCTCCTTTTCTTTCATCATAATCACATTGCCATCTGCAGAATAGACAATTTTGTGCGCTACATTGCATTTCACTGCCCCAAACTGCTCAGAGTATTCAAATATTCTGAACAACCCTGTGTAGAAAGTTGAGTTTTTCTTTTACATGACAAGTTATATTTTCATAAGACATACAAACCCAACATAAAATTTCTAGGTTTTGATCAACACCTCTGTACAATCTTTCTGGTCAGCCTTCCATACAGATCTATCTCTATACAATCAATTTTGTTTCATTTACTCAGACAACAAATGAATAGGACAGTTAAAGATAGTTAAAGAATCTGAAATAGAATAGTTTAGAAATGCATACATTCTCTATTTCTGTGTATGTCTGCTGCTATGTGGTGCAATAACTTATAAGGTATTCACTAAGAAACTTTGAGTTTCAGTATCAAAATGACAGAAGGTTTTTGTTACAACAGGTTTCCAGCACATCCAAGCCTAACCTGAAGCAAACCCCATTAAAATCCCTCTGAATTTGACACATATGTTCTTTTTAAATAATTAAAATTGGTGAAAATTAAATAAAAAAGAAGTCCAAATAGAAAGGTGTTTTTTTTTAACCCTTAAAAGTCATGGGATAAATCAGGAAAGTTAGTCTTGCATTTGGCTAATGGTTTCCACAGGGAATATTAAAGCAATATTGGTGCCTATTGGTAAGATATATTACTGTTTACAACACTCATTAAAGTTGCTGGAAATATAGTTGAAGTCAGGTTTGGGTTAATTTTTACAGCTGCTGTCTCACAGAAATAGAAACTGTTACAAACTTTTGAAAGAGTGACTAAAAGGAAAGCACAAATACTGCTTTCAAGCTGAAAGTATTTGGTCAATCTATAATGACAGATCTTGTGCTGGATGATGAACTTCTTTAAAAATAAATACATGTTCACTCCTGGAATTTACAAGGAACTATTTAAAGTTCACTCTTGGAGAGTTTTGGTTGCAATGTAGGTAAAATTTTAATACTTTTTTTTGAAGAAACATCTTTCAAAAAGGCAAGCTTATTCTCATGACTTTCTTCTTAAGGCACATTTTCCTGCATGTGTTTTTGTTGTTTGGATTCTGTTCTAATATTAGAACAGTAAATCTAAAGGTGTTTTAAAGAGGTTTTCATTTTCTCGTCTTGGAACTTGTTTTTAATACTTCTTTTAAAAGGATCAGTCAGTACAATATAAGATGAAGTGGTTTAATAAAGATTTTATTTTATAGTGCTACTTGTAAGTGAAATGCCTATTCATTAAAAGAAACCAGATAATATTTCTCGATTGAAAAAGATAAGTGATATAAAAAATATCCGTGTGACTTCCTACAGACAGTTCTTTATGGATCGGTAACTTCTTCATAACCGTGTTTCTAATGGACCAGCACAGAGGAATATATTTAACTGTTTTATAGTCTAATTAGATGTGGCATTTGTCAAACGTGCCTGATTTGTCTCTAACAACTGCTAAACTACATATTAGGATACAGGTTGACCAGCTAACAAGAAAAGTCCAAGTATACTGTATGCTGGCTATAGACAGAAACAACCGAGACTTAATGTCTGAAAACAGAGCACTATTTATAAAAACTTTTGTTAAAATTCTTTTGATAATAAAATTCAGACTATTGGCTAAGTTTTATGGTAATACCATTAGTCTACTCTCTGAAAGGAAGAAAGCTTCATCTTGCAAGACTTGCTGAGGGCACACAAACAAGATGTGGGGAAAAAAGTGGAAAGCTAAGCTCTACTGTTCTGTAAGAGTCAAACAATCAGTGCCATCCCAAAATAATAAGTTTACTATTTGGAATGTCTTTTTATTTTCCATTTTTGATGTTAAAAAAAGTGTGCAAGAAAGGACTTAGGGATGGAAAGGCTGGGTGTGTACTTGGCTGCAGTGAACATAAGATGGTGGAATACAGGATTCTACATGGAGAAAAGCAGGGTGAAAAGTAGGATTGCAAAGCTGGACTTCAGGACAACTATTTTTCCTTCTTCAAGGACCTATTTGGAGGAATCTCATGGCTTAGAGCTTTAGTGATATTACTTAATATTAATGTTAATCAAACATCTCTTCCACTAGGTGCACACTTCTCTGAAGAAAACCCAGCTCTCTGATTACCACTTTCTTCCTATAGACCTTAAGAATGACTGTAACTGGCTGTTTCCAGAGGGGCAATATCTCTTTTTAAATTCTCTTCCAGAGAATTTAGGCATTGGCCTCTGCTTGTATTACCACACAAAGGTGCCAATTAATGTCATTTTCAATGTGAATTCTTAGTGATTAGAACTGAGACTAAACCCAGGAACTCATTTCACTCAGGGCATTGAAAAGATGTCAGAGGGTAACAATTTCTGTCACAACTGATCTGATACAGTTGTGAAGAAGTGACCTAGAGGTGTAATGCTCTATCTCGTTACTGGCTATGTGGGCCATCCAGCTTATTTAACTTTAATTATTTACTTTTGTATTTCACCTTTTTGTCTTTGCTCAGGAAGAAATACCTTAGGCATTGAGTAATGCTCAAAGGCAATTGAGCTATTTTATTTTTAAATGTAATAGTGGGTCTGTATGTTAGGGGAAAGAAAGCCACGTTACTTATTCTTCTACCTTATATATAAATATATGGTATTGAATTTTGCTTTTATTTTGTGTTTCATTCTGTCACCTTTTTATTTTCCTATTCTCAAGATAGAAATCTTTTCAAGCATCAGAATAAAAAGCTTATAGCATCTAAGAGGATGAGACCATTTGACTGGGGGCATTGTGGTTTAGGATTTTGACTTTATCTGAAGAGATACCTTGACATCTTTATATTCTAGGTGAACAACAAGAATGTGAGTAGTGTGTGTGAAAATCTCTGGTATAAGAGAGCTAATTCTAGTCACAGTGTTTTCAAATAATGAGCTCATTCTTCAGCTATTACCATTGTAGCAAATCATCTCATTGTGTTTCAGTGCTTCAGCATATCAGGACACATCCTATCCATTTTAAGCATCTACAAAACGGCTTTGTTATTAAATGTCTACTGAGTATTGATTAAAAATCTCAAAGACAGAGAGACAGAGAAAGAGGGGAGAAAGAAAGGGTGGAGGGGGGAGGGGGAAGAGAAGTCTTCAAGAACCAAATCTAACATAAACTCAGTGAAATGCATAAGCTTCTGTACAATAGTGAGATATATATTGAAATGACTACTTTAGAATTGGAGTGGGTTGAACTTTACATAGCACACATTCTGGAAATGCAAACTAGAGATTAATTTCATGGAGGTCAGCTCAGCAAAGATTATTTTAGCTTGGGTAGGGGTCTTTATCTAGAACTACTCCCCCAGTCACCTAAGTTCTACCTACATGTATATGTATAGTAACAGGTACACTCTTTCATTTTTCTTATGGTCTTCACTCTTGTTCCTAGAAGACTGAGGAATATAAAAAGACAATATAAATTAAAATTTTGTATTAAGAATATCAAGGATCCTTAGGTCATCTTAATTTGTACTGACTACAGGACTTTGAGAAATTTGTGCATTCAAACATATTTTAATCTCTTCAAACCAAGAATTATTCATTTATTCAAGACCTAAGGAGTCAGGAGAAGGATTTAGTTCTGCCACCAGGATGTTGTCATTTTCTCTGGTTAAACACAAACATTAAGAGTTTAGGAACACCTAATCATTTTTTTGTAAAATACTTTTGATACCCATGATATTAATGTAAGATTATAAATGTAATCAGTTATGAAAACAGAATTCCTTCTGTCAGGCCTTTCAAGGATGATTACAAAGTTATAAATGTAAATTTGAAGTTACTAATAAATGCAACTTAATAGTTGGGTAGGATCTATTTTAGGGCATAATTTAAATGTATAGAATTGTGGTACAGTTTGTTGCAGATACCTGTTATTGACAGCATAGGCAGAATAATCTTTAGATTGCTTACATGATAAAAAAATCCCTGAACTAAATGCAGCTATGTCTCTTCAGAACAGCGTATGCAAATGTGATCAATCTGATATGTTATATTGATCTTGAGCTATGTCTTTGTTAACATGAAAGGAAAATATTCTTCTCTTTCTTGTACTGATACCAGTACCCCATTTCTGAAGACCCAGTTGTAATTGCATGACTCATTTGTCACACCCTTAATGCAGAAGTATTTTCATCAGCTTTAGGCCATTGTCTTTGACAAGAGAGCAAAGAAAATGAGGTGAATGGAGTGTGGTCAAATCTGAATGGAGCATATTCAAAGCTTACTCTGTTTAAGATTTTTTTCTATATGTAAAAAGTACATAATTCTTTATCTATATTGCTATGACTTGGCTTAATATAAACAGAAATACATTGCATTTACAACATAAATATAGAACACAAAAAAACCCCATCAAATGTATTACTGTGGCTTAACAAGTTATTCAATAATAGATCATCAGCTAGTGTTCTGAGTGTACTAATAGAAATTAATGTGACTTTATTTACCAATAAGTCTTTTTTTTTAATAGATTTAGTGATGTTTCTTATTTTACATATATAGCACACCAAGAAATACTGACAGGTATTACAATTGATAAGTGGCACTCTATTGAGCAAAATCAATTTTGCAAGTATCTGAGTTCTATCTTACATTTAGATAGTATAATTAAAATTTACCATCTCAGAAAGAAGGAAGTTTTTATAAGAACAGGCATAATGAAATTTTATGTGTGCTCTTTTTCAGGGCTGTTTTGACAGAAATGTGGAGAATGTAAACATATTTATTTTGATTCTGCATAAAATATGCATGTCAGTATTTTCAATTGAGATTTCTACTGAATTTTATGAGACTTTTGAATGTCAAAGTAGGTCTATGAACTAAAAAAAAACAAACAAAAAGGGAATACACTTTTGACAAGTCCTCCAAATTTGGCTTTCCTACAATTTGACCATCTGTTTGTGCTGGACCTGGATTCCTCTGATACTGGCAGTGGCCAGTATTGTCTCAGGTGGTGAATGCAAGAGAAGAAATGGTAACATAAGGTAGTAGGATGCTCAATCCAGCCAAGCAAAGCCAAAATGTAGTACATAAAAGCAATTACAGTTTATCTTTTATGCACTGAAATTTGAGAATGGCATTTTAAATATTTTAGTAACTTACATTTTTTAAGGACTTAGTAAAAATTAGTTAAATGTCTTTAGGCTAAAAAGAGATAAAAATAATTTTGAGTTAGGTGAGTAACAAAAATGTCTATGCCATAAATTTAGGTGTTGAATTTAGGTCTAACAAAAAGCACAAAAATTTCCCTTGATAGTCAACATACATACTTCAGAAAGGACATTTAGAACATATAAATTAATTTATAGGTGCCTGCCGTATGTGTTTTAAAATACTCTGCCTAGCCTTCAATGTAGAAAACTAGAAAAATGATGTTAAATATTCAAATCTTCTGACAAGAAGATCCAGTTTTTAAATCTATACTTTTTTGTCTATCTACACTTTTTGGGAAGTGAATATGTAAACAGGTTTGTCAGGCAACTAAAATGCAGAGCTAGTAGTGAACTTGCAGAGAAGCTGTTTTACCTCCCATGTCCTGTAAAGCTGACAAGTTGTGCATAGCAGTGCAGATCCAGAACATCTCTTTGTGGTGAAGCTTTGTGTTATGTTCTACTCCAGACAGAACTTTTTTTTTGTATAAAATTTTAACTGCAGAGATGGATGTGGATACTTAGTTTTGTATATTCTACAGTCTAAGTAATGTACAGAGAAGTTTCAGACCTTTCAAGCTGGAAAAAAAAAGAGAGAAAAGAAAAAGAAAGCATGCAAAAAGAAAAACAAAATCTAAACATTCCCTTTCCCACCCTCACATTAAAGCCAGGGAAAAAAGGAAAAAAGATCCAACCAAGGTACAATCTCTTCTCCACAGACAAACTCTGAAAAAATCTACCCTACTTAATGCATAAGTGTTGAAACTAATCCATAATTATGGTTTCCACTCAGTATATTTTGTATAGTGCTCCATTCAGGTTTTCTGAAGAAATGGTCCTATGGATATAACAGATTCCAATACCTATAGCTTTTTAAGAGTAGGGTTTAGGATTCAGTACAATGAACTGAAATGACACTAATTACTGATGTGCAGCCATTCAGTTCAGCTAATTATGATCCCTGGAGTTTAGTCATCATCTGTAATTAACTTTTACTTTCATAAAAGCTTAATGTGCTGAAAAAGCACCAATGGCTGTGAATGTTTCACCTCAGGATTTCTGACAGAATTCAAAATTAATTCTATAAGGCAATTTTTCTTACTAAGTGTTAATATAGCCATCTGCTCTAAAACAATGTAAATTTGTTTTAATAGGAGCATATAATTATTTCTTTCTTTTTTTTTTTTTTTAATTTCATGGTCACACTAACTCCAGTACAAACAACTGGGTGAATAATTCAGCTCTGGACAAGCAATCATAATCTATTCAAATAAAACTAACAAAAAGACTGATAAGTGATGTTTGAAAGGCCAGTTGAGTTTTCTTTCAGTTTTTGTTTTTCCCTTTGAGAAAAAAAAAAAAACAATACTTATAAGCACTGCAATTATCAGAACTTAATTGAATTTGTATTTCCGGAACATCTTAGTAGTAATTATGAAATATAAAGGTTCATATATATAGCTACTTAGTAAAAATAATGATTTTGTAGAAAGCAGGTTCACTACTTCATGCGTATTTAGTCAGGCTTTGCTGACCTTTGTTGCAGAAAAGGGTAAATAGATCAAAGCTCTGAAGTAAAATAAGGGAAGAATTGTATCCAGAATTGTATTCCCATCAATCAGTTGTGCTTAGTAAGACAATTACAACACAATTAAATCTCTATGATACAATAGTGAAGGGACTTACCAATTAGCTTCTAGTGAACCAGGGTACAAAAGCACTGTCACAGTTTGGTGAAACTGTTTAATTAGACTAAAATAATCCCTTTTCAACAGATCTAGGTTACCTATTGACATCATGCTGTTATATACACAACAAACAGATTGATACAGTATAACCCTTGAGAACCCAAAACATATTTGTGAGGGTTATTGCTCATCAATAAAGTTACTTGAGCAATGTTGGTTGCAGTGGCACAGATCAAGCTCAGACAGTGAAGGCAACAGGCATTTGGTCACCAGGCTAACACTGAAACCAGCTCAACTCAGCTTCACCAAACCGAGCCCAAGCCTGCCCTGGCACTACATTCTCAGGTCAGGAGTACATATTATTGTGTACAAAAAAATGGCAAAATCATTTTTACTGAGCTGCAATGTAATAGTTGTATTGCCTTGCTCTGTGAGGAATCATAGGGTGACAGAAGAGAAGGGTTCTAACCAAAGGAAAAAAACACATAAAGAAGGTTGTTATAAAAATAATATCATTTTATAAACCTTTTTATAAGCCACAGAACAACGTTTACAAATTCAAGAGAACATGAAGCAGGCCAAAGATCAGGAGTCATTGCCAATGGCAACATTATGATAGAAATTATAAAAGTTGAAAATACTCTGGAATACTCTGATACCCTTTCAGTGACCTAGTGACAGCACAGAAAATCAAGACAATTCAAGACACCACAGGATAAAAGAGTCAGACAATACATACCTGAAAAAATTTTCCTTGTGTATTTATACTGTTGCAGATTTATCTTAGAAATGAACTTACATTCTATTAAAAAACTGTACAATTATGATTGCATCTACAAACAGGAATTTCAACATGAATAAGATTCTGCTATGAATGTCCATGTGAAAACTTCTGAAGAACTCCTGAACCCCATAGCTGTGTGGTAGGCTTAATGTTAGCATTAGGCTTAAAACCTGAGTTCTATTTAGCATCTATTGAATCTTAACATCTATAAGTGACAATCTAAAATGCTATTTTATCTATTATAATTTGTGATGTTGCCCACATTCCAGTATGACTTAACCTTGTCAGCTTGGTGAGCTTAGTGGACCTATGACATTAAACCTGAGAAAACTCTAATCATGTTCAAATGCTGCATTTCATGCAGCAGCTGTAAAGAGAGAACTTAATCCATTCTACTCCAATGGGAGCATTATTATTATTATTATTATTATTATTATTATTATTATTATTATTATTATTATTATTATTATTAACTATCATTATCATTCTTTTATAGGAGAGCAAACAAACCAGTGCAAGACTTGATATTGCTTTCTCATCACATTCCCTTAGTAAAATATACTGGCTTGTTTAATTTCTGCTTTACTAAATTAATTGTTATCTAATAGGCTTAATAGCTCTCCCTTATGGCAGTATTAGAAATTGAAGTAATATTGAGTAATTCTAGAATAATCACTGGGAAGCAGTACTTTAATATTGTTCTCTGTTACACCAGTCACTATAATAATAAAACTAATACTGAAGTGTATTTATTTTCTCTCTTCTTTAATATCTATCTGTTAAGGCAGTTCCCTTTTATATTATTATCCTTTATTATATTTATATTATTATCCTTTATTATATTTATTATCCCTTATTATATTTATTATCCCTCATTATATTTATTATCCTCAATGTCTTAGACATTCCACTAATAATATATGTTCTTAGACTCTTTATAGTTTTTCCCTGAGTGCTATTGATTTCTGCAGGTCTTTTTTTTTATGAATGCAAAATTTTATTTTCTGTGTTTTCCCTTATATTTACCACATAAATGCCACATACTGTTTTTTTAATTTCAGGATTAAATCTTTGTTAATTAGCAAGACTATGCTTCGAAAGAGAAAAAAAATGTAAGGCAAAGTCTACTTAGGACAGTTGTCTAAACTTCTACCATTTTCAATGTAAGTATCTTATCTGCTTACCTGCCTGGGCCAGAATTGATCATATTCAGGACATCAGATAGGCTTACTATCTTTCTGCACCACATTGCTACTGCTATGCATTGTTTGTATGTGTGCAGTCTAGTTTACAGGCTTGTCTTCTGTGTCCCCAGAGGTGTCTAAAGCCTTAAATGACAAAATTTGAGGTCACACTTTATTGAACAAATCTCCATTAATTACTTCCAGCAGACCACTTGAATCAGCGGCCTTCTGCAGTCTAATGAGATAAATTGTATTGAAAGGTCCTGCACAAATACAAAGGAGGAAAGTTTGGGATGATTTGTCATCTCTACTAATTAGAAGTGATTGTTTTTCCTAGGTCTCAAATGAAGCCAATATCTTAATGCAAAGATATTCTACTTTAACTAAGGTATGGAATTAGAAAGAATAGTCTCTATCAGTTTTCACCATGGCTTTTTAAATTTAATTTGATGCAAGAACTGCACAGAACTGTTTTATCTAAACTGTCTAACACTGTTAGGCAGCATTTTGAAGTGAAAAAGTGAATACTAACAGCAGTACATAAATGATAGAATTTCAAGAATGATAATATTATTCAAATTATATTGAAAACCTCCCAATATATTTAATTTGTTGAGTGCCATGTTGAAACTACCATGTTCATGCAGTAAAATCAGAGAGAAAGGGCGAGGGATACATTCATTAAGGCATTTGTCTTCTGAAACCACCACTGTTCATATCAAGGCTCTACTTCCAAGGAATGGCTGGGCTTTGCTTGCTGATGGGATAGTAGAAAAGATACATTTCTGGTTTTCTCTGCTTCCACACATAGTCTTTGCTTTTCTTTATTTAATTGCCTTTATCTCAGCCCACGGGGTTTTAATCTTATTTTCTCCCCCATCCCTCTGAGGAAAGGGAGTGAGGAAGCATCTTGATGGGCACCTAGCAGTCAGCCATGGTAAATGCACAACAGAATTCATACGCACAACCCTCCCTGTTGACCAGCTATTAAACTGATTATATGGATTTTTCTGTATGGCAATACCATCTGTCCAGTAAGGTTTAAACAAAATGCATGAGCAAAAGTGATCTTTAGAGATCCAAAGGACATTTCACCGAGAGCAAATTTCTTTATTTTGGCAAAACTCCACCCTGGGCAATTATGTCTGAACTGCTTAAGTTCCACCTATAATTTTAACTGGATATAAAATTCTACTTTAATTCCCATCTGCACAGTTACTGTGTATTAAGGGGCAAACACTATTTTATCTGGTGGCAACTGGGGTGATAAAGGAGCCTACCATAACACAAAAATACATCTTAGTTAATGAATATTAAACCTTGAAAAAGTTCAAATGAGTAAACTACTTAGATCAAAATATTCTCCAAGGCCCTGAAGAACCAAAATCTGGTTTTATGTGAATAACACTTAAATATTTTTGATCTTTCAATCTCTACTATGCTAAGGTGTCATTCAGAAGTCAGTGAATATTAGTAGTGGGACCCTGACAATAAGTTGTTGCTGCAGAAGGGGCTCTTGGGGTCAGACTGGCTCCAGCTCTGTATAGAAAGCTTGTAAGGGCAGCCTCGCTAAGTGAAGATCCAGCGTACACAGCATCCTCTGGTCTTGAGCACTCCCTATAAACATCCTGAAAGGCATCTGTGTATACACCAAGTGGGTGAAACAAACAGTAAACTGGTGCTAGGTGTCTCAGAGCAGCATAGGTGTTAGGATAATATACTTATTTCATTTCCATTACAATGAGATTTATATATTCTTTGCTTGCGAGCACAGATTGGTGAAAACTTAGTTTTACCTTTGCCTGTGATGTAACTCTGGCCATAGGCAAAGAGATACTGCCTTACTAACAAAGAGAAGAGCCTGACAACCCATTGCTTTGTCTTCCCCAAGATGTCACATTGCAGAAACTGGATGGGTCTGATCTGCAAAATAAGGCTTATTGACTCTGTGAGGTATTTCTGAAATAGAAAAATGTCTGTGATACTTTGAGCTACAGTCCACTACTGGAGCAACAGAAACACCTAATTTCTTACTGCAGAGTAAAAAACATCTGGAAAAATTAAGTATTGTCACCTATACATCAACACATATGAATTCCAACTACACTAAAAAGAACATATGATTATGCGTTTGCTTTAGAAATAATTAATTTTTCCAATATTTGGTGTATTTGGATTTTATTTGTCTTTAGGTCAATTACAACAAAACCAAGAAGACACTATGATGGGGGCTGAAGATGGGAATATGTTTCCAAGGGACTTGTGAAGTTTTACTCCTTGAATAAATTCTAAACTAGACTGGGCAGGGGCAAAATTTGAGCTTCGATCTAAACTATGATTCTTTAATCATCCTTATATTTTTCTGGACTTGAAGGGGAACTGAAGGGATAAGCACAGCACCAGAAAATATAAAAGATATATATTTATCTAAAAGGTATATATTCTGAAGTTTTTGCTGCAATAGGAGAAAAACTGCCAGCAAAATCATGTCCTGATAAGGTGAGAGGAGACTTCAGACTGCTGAGGGAGCCAACCAGTAATGTTTTCTAGCAATGTGTTTTTGTAGGCATTGCTACCAATAAATGTTCATCACCTTTTAAGAACCATTTCTGAAGAGTGCAGGAGCAGGAAATTAGATTCTATGATGCTTACGTGTCACTTCCAAGTTGAGCCATCCTATGATTCTGTAAATAATGAGACTGTTCTGTAGTAGGTAACATGGACTGTTAAACTGTTAAAACAGTAATTAACAATAAATTCTTTGTTCCACACAGAAGATGTAGTGTGTTTTCCCCATAACAAAATCTGCATTAAAGCACCATAGACACCTATAGGAACTACAGCTTATCTCTGCCAATCCTTTCACCTTGAAATACCTCTCTTATGTCACGTTATTCCAGAACAAATATTCAGTTATTACTGTTTCAATTTACTAAAATCAGTCACCTCAACACTGAGTAATCCTCCATTGGTTTTTTTTCCAGATTTTCCTAAGATTTATCTTCTTTTCTTGTATTTAATATTTACTCTCCCTTTTATTAGTTCCCCTACCTTTTCAGTTTCAGCAATTAATTCTATTTTCCCTTGTTCTCCTGTATTGAACAGTCTGTGCACTAGATTACAAGCACAACATTATTTTATACAGGTATAAGTATTTTTAATCATATTGGACTTGCTAGCTCTTACTCAAAGTAACTTTCCCATATTGCATTCGTTTATCTTTTTTGCACAGATAAATCTGTATTTGCCTGGTTTCCGTCACACCAATCTAGCACACATTGAAAATATCCCAATGTCTTGTTCTGTCCTATTAATAATAATTTTCTTCATTGTGTTATTTTACCTCTCTGAAGGCTATTTCCCCACTTATTTAAATTGAGTTAGTTCCTCCTATTTAGGCCACAGAATAGCATCATGTAAAAATGGTTTTGATAGTATCATTCTCTGAAGCAGATACTTCAAAATCTTGCTCTGACTTTAAATGTCATTGAAGCTCCTATTTTTTCTGGTCTTTCAATGATTCTGTATTATCAGTTTTTACTCAAATTTATTTTTTAAAATTTTCTATTGAGAATTATTTTCATTGCAAGTGCTTCACACCAGGATGCTTTGTGAGACTAATAAGAACCTGTCTCTAATGACAAAAAAATATTAACTGAATCAAAATAAAGTATAATCTAGAAAAAGATATGGAAGGCTATTGAACAAGAATATAATGAAAATTATATAATTCTTATGACATGGAGGTATCTAGTGCCATTGATAGCAGTCAGAGAATGGCAAACACAGAAAAGCAGATTATAAAGTATTGTCACAATTTATATGACTTCAAACAAACTAGATGTAGCAAAATTAATTTGAAATATTTAAAGAACTGCACGTAGAAGGGATGTAAACATTTATTTTTGAAGAAATGATGAAAAATGGGTGAAATTCTAGAAAATTATATTTGTTGATAAAATGGAAGGAGACTACATCAATTTTTCTGTTATCCTCAGAAATATATGGAAAAAAATGTTCCCATCCACAGAAAATAAATTCAGCATCAGTCAGTATGGATTAACCAGAAATAAATATGTCAATACAATTTAATTTTCTTCTGTGGTAGAATGGCAAGGTTGAGAGTTGAGAGTTAGGAAATATTATGTGCTGTAATCGTGGAAAAGTTTTTGACAAAGCTATACTTGATATCTGTAAGAAAACTGAGAGAAAATGGTGGGATGCACATTCATAAATGGGTGCAAAACTAGTTGGAAAAACCTACCATTCTTTTATGAAGGGGTCCTTTGCTACCTGAGGATGAGTAAGGTGACATTTTCTGCTTGTCTGTATTGGACAACAGTTACTAATAATTTTCATTAGTGGTCTCAGAAATTAAATAAGTAGTCCTTTTATTTTGCCTCTCTAATTGTATGAGACTGAAAACTACAAAGGATAGGGAAAGGATTCAACAACATTTTGATAATTTGGAAAGAGTTTAAAAAATATTCAAATCAATAGATACAGTTAAGCATTGCAATTAGGTTTTAAATGTTATCAAGGCTTTGACAGATAATCCCTATGAATTTCCCAGGAGCATATTAGATTATGATGGATTGTCAGCTAGTCTTCTGGAATGGAAACAGACTAATATACTTGATTGTCACTAGAGGGTATTGCTCATGACACCACTATCAGCCGGATGGTTAAAGAAGGAGGAAAGTATCCATTCTAATCTTGCAAATTTATAAAGACACCTACAATGTTGAAATGAAGTTGCCATGAAAAATTTTTTAGGCACATAACGCATATGAGAGAGAGCATGAGGGGCAGAGAAATGTTTTCATCAAATCAGGAGATCATATCTGGAAGTCCTGAATGTTTCAACATTGAAATATTTCTATTAGATTTCTAAAGATTTCTTATTGTTAATTACCTTTTAACCTATGGAGACTAGAGGCGAGCAATCATATTAAGGTGACTTGCTAACCTTCAAATAGCAGTGTCAAAAGATCAGTTAAATTCAACTTTGAAGGGCTTTTAAAGAGAAAGTGGCTGATGCTTTGGAAACAGAAGGAAAAAAAATAAGTTTGATGCTAACTTCAACCATAAAATGAAGCAAGATGAGTTGAGAAGAAAGAAGTTAGCTTGAGTAATACTGTGATAAAGGACAAATAATGATAGTTACTATTTCTTCCAATACCATTCTCACTTCATGTAAGTAAGTCTTTATGTATTCTTCATTGAGGAAGAGTGAATAAAAATGAGATATCATTTCTTCCAGGTTTAGTGTATTGTGCTAGGAAGAAAATTTCTGAGGAAAATAGTTATTTTCTAAATGTAGATTAGTTTGTTTACAACTAGTTCTAGAAAAGAGTTCTTATTATAATTAAAATGAAAATGTTTTCCTTCAAATCTTAATGAAAACCCATGTCCCATTTTTGCAATCAATTCTTCTTTCATGAATCAATAATTGGAAAGCAAAGATGGGTTTCATACCATCTTACTTTGGCCACATAAACAGTCACTTGTTTTGTGGTTCATTTACTGAGTCAGTTTCCAGTGCTCTTGATGACTCTGTACAATACCTGCAGAGCTGGATGTGAAGCACAATGAAACCCTAAACCAATCCATATCCTTTGGGAGAGACAGCGAGAATATACGTGTACATATAGGAACAATACTATGTGTCACTGCCTGTGCAATTAAAAACCTGAGGTTGTGGTTTAATCTGATATGAAGACATTTAGATCCATGTGTCTAGACATCAGTACCCAGACACATGTCAGAGGTCTGAGCTTTGATTTATAGTGAGTAGAAATCTAGCGGAGGGAGTTTAGAGAGCAATTTAGCTGGGCACCTGGCAGATGCTGAATCTTTGTCTAGACCCATGGAATGGATTGACCAGTGCTGAGGACTTGAATATGTGTAGAAAGCTGGAAGATTTAAATCCTGAACTCATCCTGGCCTAATCTGTAATTAAATTTAATTTATGGAGGTAGGCATGTAGTGAGAAACAGTTGCTGTCACAGAAGAGGAAGACATTCTGACAACCAGATATTTGCAGGGGAAAAAAACTCAGATGACCAACTTCAAATATATTGACATCTAAAAATTTAACCAGTGTCATGCCATCACTTTACAAGACTATAGTACAAAACCAGACAAGAATAACTGGCCCAGAACAGAGTAAGTAAAGGAGAGAGGTTAATATGATCTTGACTGTCATGTTGCCAATGACTGTATTGAAGAAGAAATACATTTTGGCTGAAATAGCACAATTTAACAAGAAGGTTTGGATAAGGTGTACCTATTTAATAACAGTGATTCATACATTAAAAATGCAAGGATGTGGTTCCTAGGACTGATCTGTCCTCAGGAAAAGAATGCTTGCAATAAGCAACATTTCAGCTGTGCCTTCATCCATTTGTAGTCTTAAACCCCCTTGTAACAGCTGCACAACTTCTAAGTGTAGAACAAGGATGAGGGACAGCTTCATATTTTTAAAGAGAAACGTTCCTTCTTTGCTTACGCTCCTGACAGTGAAAGGAGATGAATTTGCCATAATCCTAAAGTGATTACTTCATGGTAGTAAGTCACAGTGATAAGAATGTTGTCTTACTCTTATGCTAACAATCTCAACTTCTTGACTACTAGTTAAGGACAGTTCACATCCTGTCAGCTCGGAAGGAGGATATAATTATGAAGATTTTCCTAGAAAGGAAAACCAACTATAACCCTCAGTAAAGCAAAGGACCATGATAAGGCACTGCATATTGCTTTTTAATTTGAGGCTTTTTATACCAAGAAAACATCTGCATAAATCTTATACTATGGAGATAATTACCACTTTGTCTAGCCATTCTTTTGCTTCAGAGATGAGCAGCAGCCGAGGCAGATGGCTGGACTGAATAAAAATATTTTTACAAGAAGCTATATTGACTTTTCCTAGCCCAGTACTATTATTCAGGCTCACACCAATGACAGATTTTTACATGGAGCTTAGCTGGGCAATATTTATTTCCAGAGGGTCTCTGGACATGTGCAAAATCACATTAAACTGGAAGCTTGGAGCTCTTATTCTAATTCTAATTTCTAGCAAAGTTTATTTCATTTGGAATGTCAAAACCAATTTTTGGTTGTTTATTTAACATTGATTATTTTTCTGTACTTTTTTTATGCAATCTAAAAGTTTCAGCTAAGGTTCACACTTCATCACTCACAGTTTATGCAAGTGCAGACTAATTTTAGTAAACATTTAAAATTAGTTATCTGATGTGAGTGAATTAACTCTATACATGAATGATGAGGATTTCTAGAATTGTGGTCATCCGGATGACAGCAGCTGTCTGGATGTCATAGAAACAGATAAAAGTTAGCACATTTTTGCTAGACACTTGAAAGTATTCTGCAACCTTCTGTGCTTTCTGCCTCACTATCTACAGCCAACTGGAAAATGATAAAACCATTCTCTCTTAAATTCAACTTCAAGAATTAAGAACTATTAATGAAATAACGAATTTAAAAAAAATCTATGGAAATAGGTGATTTCCACAGAGCTTTATAATAAATGTTGTTTTCTTTAATTTAAAAATAAATTGATGAATAAATTTGTGTTATTGAAGAGAGTACCAGACATTCATTTCCTAGGTTCAATTTCATTCTAAACTAGCAAGCACTTAACACTGTCAGCCCCTTGTGCTTTTAACTGAATAAAGGTCAGATAATCAGACATCTGAAAGGACAGCTCATTTATCATCCTTTGATAAATGTGTCAGTAGCTAATCTTTAGCAGTGGATGATAACACTACACAATGAAAAGTTAATGGATTCAAAGCACTGAATTTACCAAAACATGGATGTAATGATGCTGTAGAGCAGAAGTTCAACTTTATTCCCTATTTTATACAAAATAATATTTTTGTCTGAAAGCTTTAATTACCGCAATCTAAATATTATTCTGATAAATTGTGTTCCACAGAGGACAAGAATAATCTTGAAAAGAAATTGTAATTATAGAACTGATTGAAGTATTATTTCAACAATCTAATGTAGTTTTTCTATCCCATCAAGCTAATTGCTGAATCCTCACCAGTTTTAAAATTACTGCTAAATGTCTCTTACTACAAGTTTATATATAGCATTTTAGTAGCATATGTTTTCATTTATATCTCATATATGATTAAGCTAAAATCAAAATTAGTATAGTTACCCTAGACCTAAATCTGAGATTGAGAATATGTGTCTGCTTCAGACTGTATCTGGTCAGCCTTAGGTTGCCATCCCTGTACAGGCATTTGAAATATTCTAAGGCATCTCAAATGACCAAAAACATACATTCAGACTGCTGTTAATTTATTTTCTCAAAACTTTATGAAACATTTTAAAATCTAGTTTTGTAAGTGTCATAAAACATAGAAAAGAATAGTCCTGAAGAAGATGGGTGGTAAAGAAAAATGATACACAGGATTTATTAGATTCTTATATTCCTTGGATTGATACCAGAAGAAAAATATCTAAATATAATTTTATATTACTTGATGAACACAGCAGGTCTCTACCTCCCTTTTCCTTTATCTTCTCTATTTCTTGGCAGAAGTTGCTAGCAGAATCACGTGAAGACTATTTTTTCTAAAACTCAGATTATAGCAATTTTGGTTGAAACACTTGAAGTTTATTGGTCTGCTGCTCAGGCTGGAGGGTCTTCAAGGAAGAATATGATATTCTCTTAGATTCTGTTGAGACTGAAAAGATTTGGGAAGGTCCCATACAGGACAAGGATGAGGATAGAGACAATATCCTATGTTTCAGTGGTTGAAAACACACTGAAAGTGGTCTGGAGAAATTTGTACCTTGCCACCTCACAATCATATTTTTCTTCAGAAGGGAACAACCTAGACCTAAGTGGTTTATGTTCTTGTTTACAGTATGAATCAAGAAATTTTAGATTTATTACTTTACTTTAAAAAGGCCAAAGAAAATACACCTTATTTATTAGTGTATGAATTTGCTTTATTTCCTTACTTCTAAAGAAGATTCAAGTAACTATATCTGTCTTATAAGGCAGTTTAGTCTGCAGAAAGGAGAGAATAATGTGGCTAGTGTCCATATCAAATGTTTTAAATATCCTAATAACCACTTTTACCCAGTTGTCAGGTATATTTTACACTGTAATTGTTCATAAGTATATTGTGGAAATCAGAAATATAATTTCTTGGCAGTATACTTTTCAGGTATCACTGTCACAAGAGAAGCATAAAGAAAGTTTATTGCACATTGTGTATCAGTCTTGCAAACTCTCTGTTATGATACTTGAGTCAAACAGTAGAAGAGCAACTTTATTTTAAAAAATAATTCAAGAAAAAAAAAAGAAGAAAATATTCTGACTGATTTTATTCCAGGTAGCTCAGCTGACACCTTTGGTGTATAGAGAAAAGGAGGCTCGAGACCATTTACAGTAAATTACTAAGAAATACTAGTGATTAAACAATATTTTCTTACAGTGCCTCTATTATTTGTGTCAATATTTCAAACAATTTGCCATGATAGCTATTACTCAAAATAATGAACACCTATAATTTTAGAATAAAAATTTATATAAAAATTTTTACCTGGTGTCTGGAGCTAATAATTAAGACCAAGTGAACAACATTGGAGTAGAGAAATAGTACAAAAAAGCTAGAAAATAATTTATAATCACATGAATACTCTTCTTCACAAGTTTTTTGAGAGCAAAACATAGCGTTTGCATAATGAATTTTTCTTCTTTCATGAACATTTTATAGTTGGACTTGATATTTTCTCCCTATCTCAAATATTTTAGTAATTAGACAATTTTCTTATGAATTGTTCTAATAATAAGTTAATAATATATCGTTCAATTAGGAATAGCTTTGTGTTATAACAAGTGAGTATGAATTCTGATTATTACAAGATAATCATATATGAAATGTACAATTTTTATTTTCATTAATTGATGGTAAAAATAGGATTCCTAATATATTACTTAAAGATTTATCCAATGGACATCCAGTTTGTGACGTATGTAAAATTAACCAAAGCAGTTAACAATGTTGATTTTAAAAGTATTAAAGAATTGAAATACATGAAAACAAATAGAAAACACAAAAATTACATTAATGGAAACTTATGTGCTTCCTTCAATTATTTGAAGCAAGCACATGATATGTGCTTACTTACATGATATTTTAAGACAGTCTACAAACATAGTAGTGAGAGATTGTATCAGGAAAACTGTGAAATGAAGAAAGTTGTTTTAATATTCAGAGTAGAAACAGGAATAAATTTAGTGGCACTGGCTTTAGCATAGTCAAGGCAGTTTAGTAACAACTGCAGCAGGGCATTAAAATTTTGATATTGAATTCTTGGCTAAAATTCATTAGATAGGGTGTCTTTTGAGGAGAAATGTTTCCAATGTGAAATATTAATTTTCTGTGCCTGTGCACTTTAAAAAAGAGATAGAAATTGTAGAAAACATATTTCTAGGTTTATCCAAATTTCTGGGTATTTCAACGTTTTATTTTGATTCTACTACACTACAAATTTTACAAAGGTGACAGTTTGAAAAATAGAGAGATATATTTAAAACCTGCTGCATGATCCTGCGTATGTGCATCACATGAAATCCAGGAAAGGGTCAAATTCTTTTTTATATGTATCATCTTAAAACCTTTAAGTATAAGAGTATCACTTACTCTTACTCACAAACAATTGCTGTAATATTGCTTTAAGATACAATTCTGCAACATATCCAGGAGGGCTTTACAAGCGGTTGATCAGATCTGAAATGTCCCTCAAAAGGTTTAAGACATGCATCCACTCATGTATATATTCTATCAAGACAAAGTACATTAAAATCTTAGTCTTTCACTAGATCTATCTATCACTAGAGCTATCACTGATCTCAAAATGCAGGATGAAAAAGAAAAAAGAAATAGAAAAGCAAAGCCATTTAAAATTGTACATTGTTTTATATGGGAGGTGCCAGGTGCAAAATTCTACTTTGTTTTTGTGGATTTTATATCACCACAGCGTTTCAGTCAGACTCAGAGCCTAAGGATTTTCATAATCATGATGGTTCACATTCACTGAAGAAAACAGATGTTCTCAAAATTCTTTTAAGCAAATGGGTCTGGGATTAGATAATAATAGGAACAGTGGGATAATGTGAAAATGAACAAGGCTGCTCAAAGATGTTTGTGAGAGACTTGGAAAAAATACCATATTTTATGGTTACATTTTTTTACAATGAACAAAATATAAGAAGTACATTTTTCTTGTCTTGTTTCAAATGGATTCTCCCACACATTATTGCTGTTGCTATTATTGTTATTATTAATATTAATACTCCTGCTATTTTTCTGCAGATAATGTAATGTAAGATGAAAAACTCAAGAGATTTGGAGATAAACAGAATAAACTCTCGGACCATATTGTCTTTGAAAATACATGTATATCACTTGTGAAGCTATGAAGTGAATAAATTGCAAAGCCATAACGAAAGGAGATAGCCTCCTAGTTCAAATCCAAATGACTCTCTCCACATCTTCCTTGAAAATTGCTTAAAGGAAAAATAAATAAATTATTTGTGAAGCAAATTTATCTTCAGCCCTAGAACTGGAAATACATGTGTGTCTGACAATGCTTACTGTAGACAGCAATTGGAAAATCAGAGCTTTTTTACATTTTTTTTTAACTTTACACCTTTGTCACAGATTTCCTACCACAATGTTAAAATTATATGTTCCCGTTCTTCAGTTTTTCTGCCTTTGGCTGTTCTGATGTTGGATAATTTCCCTCTCTGTTTTCATTTTTTACCTGAATCCCTGCTTTTCTTAGACTGTCTTGGATGATTTTCTGTTCCTTTAAATTCTGAGTAATGGAAATGGCAGTTTAAAGATTTCCAAGAGCTTTCCTGTCTCTTTCCATCTTTTATCTACTTGGCTCTGAATCTCAGAACCATGGAATGGCTGACATTGGGAGGGAAACTTGGAGTTCATGTTGTTCAATCCCCCGTTGAAGCAGTCAGGAGCCAACCAGATCCTTAGGTACTTACAGGTACATCCCATCAGGACACTTGGATTTATGTATGGATGGTTTTCTTAAGTACTACCTGATGTCATCCTCTTCTACGAAGAATAAGTCTTCCTTAGTCCAGAATTTCCCTTCATCTCCAGATCTTTGGATTTGAGGAGGAAAAAAAAAGTTTTGATATAGTGGATTTGAGTGCATCCTCAGAAAGGTATCTAATAACACCCAGCTGAGTTGAGAACGCCCAGTTTTAGTTGATTCTCTTAAGGAAGAAGATATCATCCAGAAGTACCTTGAGCAGGCTGTGCAAATGCCATGAAGGTAAAGAAGGCCAAGTTCAAGGCCCTGTGTCTGGGTTGGGGCATTATCCAATACCAATATGGAATGGGAAAAGAATGGATGGAGAGCAGTCCTATGAAGAAGGACTTAGGTATGCTGATGAATGAAAATTGGATATAAGCTGCCAGTGTGGGGTTGCAGCCCTAAAGGGCAATCATATCCTGGGCTGCAACAAAAGCAGTGTGGACAGCAGGTTGAAGAAGGTGATTGTGCCCCTCTGCTCTTGTGACACCCCATCTAGGGTACTGCATACAGCCCTGAAGCTCCCAAAGCAAGGATGTGAACCTGTTGAAAAGAGTTCAGAGGAAGCACAAAAAAAATGGACAGAGGAGTGGAGCACCTCTCCTATGATGACAGGCTGATAGAGTTTGGGTTGTTCAGTCTGGAGAAAAGATGGCTCTGGGTAGACCTTACAGCACCTTCCAGCACCTGAATGTTGCCTACAAGAAGGCTGAGAAAGGACTTTAAAAAGAGCAAGTTGTGACAAGGGAGGATGAAAGAGGGCAGGTTTAGATTAGAGAGTAGCAAGAAATTGTTTACTATGAGGGTGGTGAGACCTTGGCACAGGTTGTCCAGAGAAGCTATGGATGCCTCATATCTGGAAGTGCTCAAAGCCAGGTTGAGTGGGGCTTTGAGCAAGTGGGTCTAGTGGAAGACACCCTTGTGAATAGCAGGGAGTTGGAACTAGACAGTCTTTAAGATTCCTTCCAACCCAACCATTCTATGACTTTGTCATTATTCTCTGATACATAGGAACTCAACAGAAATCTATATCTCTTGAAAATATTTCTTTATGAAAGGATGATGCAAGACAAAGTAGAAAAATTTGGATTCGTCCCAGGTGCAGGAAGCACAGAACTCCCTGAAGTCTCTCCCTTCTTGGGAATATTGCAGAAGTAAGCTGTCGTATAGTGAGAAGGCAACACTTTCTACCACAATGTTTTCTTCTTGAGAGAAGAGTTACGACAGGAATGCTGCCATTGATTGTGGGTTTGATGTAGTTTAAGCATGGATTGGCTTGGGTTTGCACAGAAATGCAAAAACAAACAGATGTGTTGGAATTTCCACACAACAACTAGATGAATGCAGGCAGCAATCTTGGCAGGACTTAAAGCCTAAAACCATACACAATGTGATCCAGAAGAAGCTTTACTGATGAAGTTTTACTGGTGAAGATCAGTTGCAATCAGACTTTGAACTGACTAAATAATAGATTTTCATCCCTTGCACTCCTGGGCTTTGATGTTCACATGTAATTTATGTCGCATTTTAAAATTCATTAATACTTTTTTGAATCTAAATCTAAGGACTTAATTTTTACTGCTTTACTTTTCTGGGCTGCAAAGTAGGAAGTTTTTAGCTTAGATTTTTCATGGCTTCTGCTACTGTATCTCCATTAGCAAGGATGAAAGAAGAAAGTTTATAGAGTAATGATACACATTACTTAAAAAGTGATGACTAAACATTTCCACTATAATTTTAAGTCACATTTTATACAGCTGTTAAAGAGATGATAATTTCACTCGAGGAACATTTTTTTTTAAATGTCTGGCTTTGTCAGCTAGTTTTATCATTGTCATAATTTATATGCACTTAAAGCAGGATGTCATTTGCAGCAAAGTTACTTACCTCAAACATTTTATCTGTCACTTTTTGCTGTGCCCAAATATTCTTCATTTCAGAAAGCTTTTGATATGCATGTGATTGCTCATACAAAACCCTTCTAGTCCTCCAAATATGTGTCTCAACCCTTTGCCAAAAAACAGGATAATTTCCATTGTCTGTCTCAAGTAAATATTTTTTTTTGTCAGGTATTGGGCTATTTAACTATTTAACAGAACTGGAAAATATTTTGTGGAGTATACAATTCCTTAACAATGTATTTGTGCTTCTAATGTTTAACAAATAGAATCAATTTATTTACACTGAGATGAATTTCATAATGTAAGATTCTAATTGCGAACCAAATGTAACATGGATTAAATCAGAAACTACAGATATCCCTAATTGTCCATGACTAGATCTACATAGATATACTTAGCTGTTCTTAGGTTAATAGCACAGACATTCTGGTAATTAACTAATTTAACCCACTAATTCATTAGTGATAGCCAGTAACTTTTGAACTGTCATTTTCAGCATAAGACACACTTGAAAAACTGGATGACTGAGGCAACTCTAACATACTAACTAGTTCCAGCCAACCCAGAATATGCTAATTACTGGTTGGAAAATGTTAATTGTTGTATGTAGTAGAATATATAGCAAAGCCATAATTGATCTCCTGGCCTGTAGAAATGTCACTATTTGCACAATACATAGAGATTTCACAAACATAAATCTTAGTCACTCAGAGGCATTTTGATCAGGAGGAGATCTGCTCTGCCTCCATTTTTAATTAAAAAATTGGCACAGAGGTATTTATAACACATTTGTACTAGGAAAAAAAACCCTCTATTTCCCCCCCATAATTTCTTCTACCATATTCCTTTTAATTCCTACATACTATTTGGACTTTTTTTCATATATGAACTTTATAAACCTTTACAGACATACCAATAAATGGCTTTTGTATTAAAACCAACTGTCTGATCGATAATGAAGATAATGCCAAAGGGTATTTAGCATTCACAATAGAGTGAGAAGTTGCAAAATTAAAAAATATTTTACTCAGTTCTCTTAGTTGTAGCCAAAAAGAATTTCAGAGCATACCTTAAGGCTGTCATGAACAAAATCTATCATGCAAGCAGCCACCTGTGAACAGTTTCTACAAAATTTGGTGGAGGGCATTTATCATTCCTCAATTAAAATGTCAAATCTAATTAGACTTCCCCTCAACACACTGTATCTTACACAGTGGTACAATGAGAGAAAGGCTTTCCCTTGAATTACTAAAAAGCAAAGGGGTTATCTGTGAAAGCTCCAAGAGAAGCAAGGGAGCCTTTCTGTAGCATTTCCAAATGCAAGGGAGTTAATTCATCAGCTGTTTACAGCCCATAAAATATCCATGGACTTGATATTTTACCTGGATGAAGGGCACATTCATTCTCATAAGACACCAGACCAAATTGTTCTGTGATTAGAAGAGATGTGTCCAAGATTCACTGGTTGTTTTGATAGTGACTGGCATCATATATTGGCTGTTTGGCAGAGTGAAGGCTTCACTATTCATTTTTTGGTACTTGCTTTTAATCCAGTATGACACATGTTAACAAAGCTAAATACCAAATGATTTACTGCACGTTCTTTTAAAAAAGAGTTTCAAGCATCTTTCTTTTTCAAATAAGGGCTGTTCAGTCCAGCCTGCAAATCTGAGAAACAGAAAATACAGTGGAAAGCAAAATCTTAAATATTATTAATAGTGACCTAAATAATTTCAAAGAAACATACATATTTAAATTAAAAAATTGAATATTTTATGAAATCTAACATTGTTAATTATAAGAAATAAACTATAAGATATCAAATCAGCAAATATTCTCTTCTTACTGATCTCCTGAAAAACTGCAAGTGTCATATGCAGACGTGCATAATGCAGTCTAATGATTTGAAGACGTGAATCACCATACAAATAACATTCTGTAGACTGGTCAAATTGTACAAAAAGTAGAATTATTCCCTTTCCTTAACTCAATTTAAAATTCAAACTTTAACAGTAATGCTTTTATTTTAATGGACAAGCCAGAGTAGTCATAGAGTTATAAGTCCTCTTTTTTTCCTCCCTTTTCCCAACTTCCATTCTTTATAAATACAACTGTGTAAATGAGTTTGTGTTTTTTGGAGTTTTCTTTTTTATTTTCTGTTGCCATTTTTAGAGATGCTGTTTTACCTCTGGGTCTTTTTTTCCACGATTGACTCTCATTTTTATATTTAGCAAGTAATGCTAATTGTCAGAAGCCAGTACTGCCTGTCTAGGCTCTTTTAAATATTCCAAACAAGGAGGTTT
The DNA here is from genome assembly GCF_012460135.2 of Molothrus ater. Classification (NCBI taxonomy): domain Eukaryota; kingdom Metazoa; phylum Chordata; class Aves; order Passeriformes; family Icteridae; genus Molothrus; species Molothrus ater. Next base: position 18,159,274 of record NC_050482.2, on the reverse strand, counting down.
TAATTTTTAATACCAAATTTACTTTCTGGTGAATATTTTATGTTACATGAGGCTTTGACTTTGCAGAACAATACAGCAATATAATGAAATCACAAGACAAACACAATTTAGCAATTAAAATATGCAGTTGGATAGTAATAGAGATGTGATTCCTATTACAGGTCTTTGTAAGCTCATCATTATGATGCTGGATATTCTCAGTCTCCAGAAAGAATATGTGAGTTAAAGCCAGCTCAAGCCCTTTGCTCTCTTCAGACTTAATTTTGTTGTTTTTTAAGTTTTTTTTGAGAGCCATGTATTCACACCCCCATGCAGGACTGGCTGGCTGGGGCATATATTAGCTATTGTAGGGAAGGCCATTTACACAATTGCTTGACACAATCAACAGATACAGCCAATTACGTGAAGGAAAGGCCCCTCTCTGGTCCCCTTTGCAGCAGCTGTGCTCCTGTGGGTCCATAGGGGAGCAGAGATCCACCCTGAGGCCCGTGGAGGGCCCCGGGTCCCAGCAGGTGGAGAAACACTGGAAGAAGGTTCAAGCTGTAGGGACACAGTGCAGATGCAGATGCTGACAGGAGCTGCAGCCCATGGCAGAGCTCTGCTGTAGCAGTGCATTTCTGGTGGTCTGCACCCCATGGAGAGGGCCCACATGATGTGAAGGAGAAGTTCATGAAAGACTGTAACCTTCATGAGGAACCCCATGCTGGAGCAGGGGAAGAAATGTAAGGAGGGTGGAGCGGCAGGTGTAAAGTATTGCAAGCTGACAGCAATCCCCATTCCCCATCACTCCCATGCCACTCAGAGGGAGGAGACAGAAGAATCAGGAAAAAAGGAGTTTGGTGTGAAATATCAACAATATGAAATTGAACCTGGGGAGAAAGAGGGAGGGAAAGCACTCTTAGTTTTGTCCTTTTTTTTCTCACCACCTGATGCTATTTTTTCGCTGGGAAGAATTTAATTGCTCTTTCTCTGATTGAGGTCTTCTTTGCTGATCATGGTAAATGCAGAATGATCTCCTCATCTTTATTTTAACCTACAAGTATTTTCTTCACATTTTCTCCTCCAGTCATTTTGGGGAGGGAGACTGATGCAGTGGCTTGGTGGAAATCTGGTAGCCAGAAAATCTTAACCTACTACACTTATTTTCTCTGAACCTTCTTTCATTGGCCGGTCACACAAATAAAATTGAGATCGACAATCATTCCATGATATTCCACATAATTATTGTCTGTAACTAGAAAATTGATTGGCAGTGACTGCTCATCTTCTGTTAATAGTACAGTTTTTCTAGAAAATGAACATGAAGAGATACAATAGGTAAGAATGCATAAACCTAAAATTCTCCTGCCCATAAATATTTTTTTCTGTCATGGATGAGACAGAACAAATTATCAAAAAGGGAAGAACTGAGAAGGACACCTTCTATGTGGCAGAACAGAAAAATATTTCTTTACTTTCATCCATTTTTTTGGCAGGTGTTTTGACAGCTCTCAATCACAAAAAATATTAATAGTATGCCAGAAAGTTAATGGAAACTCTTCACTCATTAAGTGTACATCAGTTGGAAGCTACTGTGTGCTAATTCAAAAAGCAAGAAAATACATTTAGGAAAATGTAGGAAATGAGCAAAGTATCTAAATTCTGAACAAAACTATTCTCCACTATTTCTTCCCTTTCACCAAAATTAAGATGCTTTAAAATTAAATTTACACTTCTGGTAAAGTATGTTCTTTATTTGCAATTACATCTATTCTGCTGTTAACTTTTTTTCAGCTCATGCTTCTATTTACATTTGCAACTCAGATGCTTGGCTGGGTTTTGATAAATTTCCAATGTACTTCCTTCACATTAAACTAGCTGTGGTGCTGCTTAGCAATAAATCTTAGAAATTATTAATTTTCAGGGGGTTACTTCTCTGTGTCATGATTATATTTTATAGGCGTTATCTACTATGGGATTCTCAGGTAATTGCTTGGAAACAACATTAAAGTTTACATTCTTTATAGCTTTCAAGAGATGAAATACCGATTTCCATTAGTGAATATGCATACAACAGGCATATGAAAGTATCAGCCAATAATTCAGATAATAACCATAGCAATCATCATGCACCAGAAGGCATATGAATTATTTTAAAATACAAGCACTTTTAAGAAATCTTTGCATAAAAAAAAGGTCATAAAACAGACAGCAAAGTTAGTTCTGTCAAATGTATGCTATTTCAGTTAAATTTATTTGATACTGTGTCAGAGTATGAGATTGTTCCAATATAGGTCACATCTAAATGAATCAGTGATAATTTCTAAAGTATAAATGTGTATTAATTGAAGGGCTTTTGCATATGAAATCTATTTGTGTATCTGTCGTCATATTTCCTTGATTTTTGTACTCATGCAAATACATGTCTGTAGATATTAAATAGAACCTGATGACTCCCCTCCCCTCCAGTCCTCTAAGTTCTAGAAGTTCTCTGATAATTTAGACTCTGATAACAAAATAATGGGCAAATATTTATGTTACCATCGATGCATACATCTTGGGTTTGGTGATAAAATTCTTTCACCTAAGGTCATTTTTTTTTTTCCCAAAGATTTTTCCTCAAAATAAAATGTAAATTATTTATGCCCAAACTTCTTTCATGGAAGACTGAAGAATCAGCAACTGTCCACAGCATTAGCCAGCCTCATTTAAATCATATCTGCAAAAGACTTTTGGAAACTGGCTGGGGAGTACCAAGAAGCTATCTTAAAATATCATCCCAAAATGATCTATTGTTCTTTTTCTAATAATTCATCTTGTCTTTATGTAGGTATACTCCAGATGAGTTTATCTGTATTCCATTAGTTTTCATGCAAGCAACTTCCATTTACATTCTTTGCTTTTAATTTTTTATTCTTTCAGTAGGTCTTTTTGTTGTGTGAAGAGGAACTGGGGTGTAGCATTGTAATTACCCTCTATAAAGAAACTTCTAAAAAAACCCCAAACAAACAAACAACCACTTCCCAGGAAAAAAGGCTGTTAAGAAGAGAAGTGATTGATTCCCTCTCCAGAGAGAAATACAGAGGTGTTTCACAGAGAATCAACTTACCCAGACTGGATTTTTACCAGCAAAATGCATTTGTCCATAGCCTCATAAAAATGTCTTGGGATCTCTTAATGAACATTAGTTACCAGAGCACTGATACCAATTTCTAAAGTAATTTCTGTCTCTCAAACATGTTGTCATCTTGATAAAACATGATACCACTGCTTGCTGGGAAAGCAATTCGTTGTGTTTGCAATGTGCAAACAAATCCTTCTGATGGGAAACAAAGAACTGAAGAGTCTCTGCAGAGAAACTCATACTGAATAAAAATCCTGTCTTCACTAGCTTTTGTAGCCAAACTATGTTATATGAAAATGTTGCCAGATCCTTTAGAAATTCAGATCAAATTAAGACCAGTATACTACTATATTAAATTTTACAAGAGGCAAGAAAGGTGTTGTGCACTTTATTTAAATGTGATTTTATTGAACTACATGACTATTTTAACAACTGCTAAAGTAATTAAATATGGTACTAATTACAGCAATTAGGGGTGATAGCATTATTTACTATAAGGTTTATTTATATATGCAAGGGTAACACCTTTTTTCTACCGTTCTGATAACTTAACCAAAAATAGCTAAACTATAATAATCTGAGCATTTAGCTTCAAAACATATATGCCTGGTTTAAAAAATTAAGAAAAGTAAAAAAAAATCAAGCATACAGTGCTGGACATTTCTCTGAAATAGGCTGAAGGTGTATATCTGAGTTTTTTTCCCTGTTAAAAATGTTTAGAAATTTCTTTAAAGACCTTTTGCCTTATGCTTTAAATTGTAGAAAAGAAATTTGCCAGGAAATGTGGATTTCTTGCAAGTCTGTAAAACCCCCCACAATTAAACCAAATTACACATCTTTTAAAAGTTAGCAATGCATACATATTCAATTGGAAAGCACAATTTTACAGCTCCATTCCCCAAGCACTCCATCTCAACTGAGCATGTTCTGGCCAGGTCTCAGCAGATATCCATGCATCATGGAATCTCTGTGTCAGAATTAGAGGCAGCAGCAAAAACTTTGTTCCTCTTGAACGAGTCAACAAGGCTGCATTTGTGTCCAGGCTGCAAGAGAAGCTGGAGGGAGGAGCTGAGGGTGCAAACTATCCTATTCAAATTCAGTCATGAGAAAAGACATTTTTGCAGCTCAATGTTGCAAACAAACAGAGATTCAAAGGAGCATAGGAGATTCAGTTTCAAGGAAAACACATAGCATGGTATAAATTGAGACTTATTAAAAAAAAAACCAGGTATCTAATCTAAACAGGTATATTAAAAAAAGGTATCTAAAAAAACTGGTATTTAATTTCAGGAGAGCTGCTCAGGAATTTATGAGTAGAATTGAAAAGTACAGGCAAATACACATGGATATAATCTAGTAAGAAATTTTAGTAGTGTCACAGAACTGAGATGGTCTCTGCAAAATAAAAGGATTAATGTATTGTAAAAGGAGAAGCAATATTAGATGTAGAGCCCAGAAATGAAGCTTTTATTAGAAAACATTTGAGCACTAATGGAAAGAAACAAGTGAAGGTCAGAGGGCAAAAAGCAAGGCAGTCTGAATGAAAACCTTGACAAAAGAAAGTTGAATTTATTGGGCAAGCTGTTAGCAGGACAGTCTTCAGCAGCATGCAGAGGTTTTATCCAGAAAGGAAATAGATCAATGATGTGAGGAAGTATCTATGATGTTTAATATCTTTTGTTGACTGGAACTATATGTATATTCCAGCACAAGCATAGAAATAGTAAATAAAATTACTGCTTAAAGAACATTAAACTTTGGGAGAAAACAGCACCTAATAGCTGGCAATAATAGCACTAAGATATTGACATAAATGACAGTATAAAATATAATCATAGCATTCTTATAAAATAATTAAATTTTGTCAATATTATATAAATGCTAAAAGTTCAACATCATATTATCATAAAAATATTAGCAGAATGGTGTTATGGACATGACATGTACCCTCAGTGCCAAATCCCTGGGTTGTCCCAATAAGATTAAGTTAAAAGTCTCCTATGTTGTACTTAAGAGTTCACATCCATGATACAGGTGAACCAGCAGCATCTGCTGAAATGTGAAGGTGACTTGGATGATGTCCTCAACATCATCAAGAGCAGTTGACTACCAGACACTGATACCTGCAGTGCTGATCCTCTTGACATCAAAAGTTTCCTATCTGTCATTTAAGCTGCCTTTTATCCCATCAAATGATTGGTCCTGTTAGTCTGTTCTTTATTTCTCCATTTTTGCAGTCTGATAGTTACGTGGCTGAGTTTCTTTCTCAGTCTGGAAATAACTGCTGAGTCTGTGGTCATCATGTCTTCTTCCTAAGAATGATCCCTTGGGGAGTCAGGTCTTCAAAACAAATCAGAAATTAACATTTCAATTAATCCATATCTTTGCAATTACAAATACATTTGTATTAGAAAATGCCACACCAAGGCTTATCTTGACTTTAGTCACTGTTTTTCCCCTGCTATGGTGACCATGTGCTATGATGCATTCAGATCAGTATTTTCCTGATCATTCAGATCAGCAGTTCATTCATGCCTATTTTTCTACCAACTCCCTTCTGCAACTCCCTTCCCTTACATAAATTTAAAGCCTTTTTGACATTCTTAAATTTCTTACATCTGCAGTAAGGAACTGGGAACAGTAGGAACAAGAGGAAATATTAATGTGAATCAAAAAATAGAAGCATATACTGACTAGTTAAGGAGAATCACAAATGAGTGAGGTTGGAAGAGTCAGCTGGAGGCATTTTAGTCCAATCTCCCTGACCAAACAAGGTCCCTTAGAGCATGGATCTTTTAATGACAAAATCTCCTAGCCAGTCTTCATGATTCATGATCACTGTGTGAAACTGATCTTGTGGCAACAACTGAATTATACTTTACGAAAAGGAAGAAAACTTCCTGCAACTGTAAAAAAATCCTGTTACTCATATGACACTAGTGTGTAAGCTGACAATGTTTAGGATTGATAAAGGGTTTGTTACAAGGTTACTAAAACTGTATTTTGAACAATCTGCAAATAAAATATTATGAAAATATTACTTATAAATACATTTTGTTAAACTCATGAATTTTGGCTAGCTTTTCTCAGAGACAGCTTGTGCCTCTTCAAAAATAAAAATGAAATTAACAATTTTTTTAGACCAAACCACTTTCCTATAATTCTTTGTTAGTTTTGAAGGTTTTTAGCATCTCATTTTAGATTGTGTTTTCTTGTTTGTTTGCATTTTCTCAGTGTAGTGGTTTAAGACGAGCTGGAAATTGGACACAAAGTCATAATACGTTGTATTGTCCATTACTGTAAAGTTTAATTTAGGTGCTAGCTCACACATTTATGACTTATCATACTGTATTTACATGCTCCATTCTTCTCACGAACCTGCATGTCAGTGATATGTTCTGTTTTATACAGAGTCCAGAATTTCTAATGCCCATCAGAAATCATAATTTTTACTGCTTCTGACTAGAATTCTTTTTGACTCTGAGAGAACTGCAAACAGCTATGAAGGAATTAATAATGTCCCCCATGTTGGGGTAATGAGTATAGAACAAATGGCATTTGGGTGTTCAATTATCAATATAATCTGATTCAAGGAGAACTTAAATTCTCTGCCTCAGGGAAAAAGAAGCCCCTAAACATATGTGAAAACTGAATTCCAAATTCAAATGGGATGAAGAGTAGCTTATATCCTAGGGTCTAGAATATCCCACCAAGGAAAACCAGACAGTAGCAATTGGAACATTTAGAAACATGTTTACAAAAAGTGACTGCATGCATCAAGAGCATATTCTGGTCTTTGATTTTAGAGTCCAGTGGTGGAACTAAATCAAAATGCTTGTACTGTGTCCCTATGGAAAATTAACAGATGGCCTTGATCTCTTGTGTATGAATATTTTTTGCACATACACTTCAGCAGCAAAATTTATCCCCCTAAAAGAGAACTGGAGGTGGGGATAGGGGAATGAGGGCAAGGGATGGGAGAAAAAGAAAAGACTGTGAAACATGAATGGCAGTGAAATCTTCAGGAATCTGCTTCTTCGTTGATGGATTGTTTGTCTATAAATCATCAAAGTTAATGACAAAATCAGTTTACTAACCGTAGATCACATTTATTGCGAATAATTACTGGAAAATAAACAGACAGTTGAAATACTCTATTCAGAAAACCACCTTATTGTTCTGCATCATTGCAAATACAACTAAATTACAACAGGACAAAGCTGTGCAATAAATCTTACAGTTTTTAGCAGTACCAAAGTCAGGCATCATTTCTCCCTATATTTATGCTTTCTACCTCATCCTTTTTAAAATTTCTTTCCTCTCTTTTCAAGTCTTTCATCTTTTCATTATCATATACAAGGAAATTAATTTTCTCAACTTTCCTCACTACTTTTCCAATTCTTCTTCTGCTACTTCACCTTTCTCTCAATGTTGCTAAGACATTTGTAATAAGGCTTCTTGATTTTCTTTAAGACTTTCATAGCTATATTAATGTTCTGTACCAAAAAGATAGCTCGGTGATATTCCTCAGAGATTTTTGCTCACTTTTGCAAATGTAGTAAGAACTAGAATTTTAAATATATTGAAAAATTTTTGATGAAGTGACTGTCTGCTCCATCCCTAAAGGAGCCATCCCATCAGAGCAGAAAGGTCTGGAAAAGTATGGACCATGGCATCTTACACCAAATTAACATCCCAAACATAGAAGTTATAGTATCACCCTTCCTGCTCTGTGTGATGAACTTCTGGGTGAATGACTGCAGACATTAATTAGAATGAAGAAATCTCTTCAGATCATATTTTAAAAGAAAAATATGAGCTGGAAGTGTCTTGAGGAGAAGAAAAGTCCATGAATAGTAGGATTTGCCTTGTATTTTTCTCCAAACAAATCATAGTTGTTGGTTTTTCAGTTAATGCAGTTAATGTGTAATTAAGGAGACGTCTTCAGTAATAGTATACTAGTAACCTTATCTCCTTTAATAACTTTGTTAGCATTATACTTGTGACTTAATCTTCATGCAATTTGTGGGTTTGGCTGGTATATAATAGGCATATTATAAATCTATAATCTATATTTATGCCAAAAAAAGGATACTGAGTCATCTAATATGACCCACTGTGCACTCCAGGCCCAATTATGTGCATTTAACTATGGCATATCTTTCTCAAAGACATTCAAACTGCACTACAGCTTTTCAAAAGATGAGGATTTCAGAAGAGAGAAATTTTGCTATAGAAGTGTGAACCCATTAATAGGAATGTGGTGATTTAAAATCAGCTGGCTATTAAATTCCAAACAAACTGTTCCACATCCACGCACCCCCTCTGGTGAGAGAGGACGGGGTCCACAGTGTTGCCAGCAACTGCCCCAAAGAAGGAAAAGATCAAAAGGTGGCCACTCCTCATGTGTTCTCTCCCTTCTCTTCCCTCTGAGGCCACTCTCCCCAGGGAGGGTTTGTGTGGTATAGAATAAAAATATCGACATGCCCATGCGGTTCTAGGCTCCACCCTCTTTTTGGCACCTGAAAGCAAAACTAGAACAAGTGACCAGTGAGAAAGATGGAACTGGATCATTTTAGATCATACATTGTTTGTGTGATGAACATTCAAAAAAGAACACCTTAGTAACTATAAATTGGACATGTTCTTCCTTATAAAATGCAGGGGGATATAAAAGGTTCATCCTTGCCTCCACAGACTCTGAACATTTGAACCTTCCTAAATAAACCTTTCGGAACACTTGCAATACCATAACAATTGAGCTGTCTCTTTTCTTGAAGATTGAAAGAGATTGGTTTTTCTTTCTGGGCAATTTCACCTTGCTTATAAATTGTTATTTACCGTTTTACTTAAATGTATTTTGCATATTTTTGGCTTTTCTTTTTGAAAAATTGATGATTTTGAGAAGGTCCACTGGATCTTTCAGTATGGAAGAAATGCTGCTACAACAAATCCTTTGTGTATATAGATTTGTATAAATTTATATGTATTAATTTGTGTAAAATTGGTTTTAACAGTCAATGGGGGAGGGAAACAGAAGACTTTCAAAAGCCATTTGAGCTTATTTCTCTACAAAACACAGTAAAAACAGTAGAGATTATGTTTCTTTCCAGGTAATGCATCATATATGAAGGTTTCTATTCCACAAATATGTTTCTATTTATACCTCATCAAATGTCTGAAAATTATTCATTCTCTTGTCCTTTCTGACTGGAAAAATGCACAGATATTTCTCTAGGATAATATGAATTTTCAGATTATATTAAAAAAATATTGTAGCATTTCATGAAAGCAGCTATCCATCTGTACCACAATTTATGAACCAGAATTGGCATTTTTCTCAGTTCTACATTTTCTACTAATCAGAAATTTGCCCCTGGGAAATACAAACGCCTGTGCTGAGTAGACACAAGGCATAAAATACTGATACAAAACATGTAATAGAAATCTGCATATAATGAAAATAATTCCTGAAAAACTGTTGAGCCTCCTTGGCAAATAACTAGCATTGTGCAACAAAGTATGGAACCCAACTCAATGTCCTAATTTGATTTTACTTTTTCTTCTTTTTAATGTCATTGGATATAAATCAGTTTTTATTGTTAATCTCTTTTGGAAACCATATGAAATTGAGGTCTGACTAATGATTTTGTTCTTAGAAAAAGAAACATTATTATGTTCAAAATAATCTCCATATTAAACATGTTTTTTTTTTTTTAAAATATTGAAGCATCTCTGTTTGTAGCAGTATAGAAACTAAGGAATATATGTGTCCCAAATTAAACTGAGTTAATGATGGGATCAGGAGTAAAATGCAACATCCTGTCCCTGTGGAGATATGTCCTCTATCTAAAAACTATCCTTTTCCCACCTCAGCTGTTCACAGGCAAGAGTGAGTACTGGCTGTGCTGTGTGCTTCATTGCTGATGGTCACAGAAGTGCTAGATGTAGAAAGAACCACAGGAAGGCAGCAGATGGTATTGTCTAGGGAAAGAGTTGTAATTTATGCTCTTGCATTTACTACCATACATACATTTAAATAATAAGAAATATAATGAAAGAGCAGTAGTTTCAGTCATGGCTTTTTGGCATAATTCTGAGCCTGTGTTCAGAGTTTTTGAATTAATGATCCTGTCAATCACAGTCTAAAAGAGAAATCTAAAGATCCAGCTCTAATTTTCAACAGAATACTCTCAGAAAAACTAAATTAAAAAATGTATTATATACTATTAAAAAATTCATGCTAGTAAATGAGACTTTAGGACTCAGCATCAGATTGCCCACATATTTTTTTATTTATTCATTTACTTTAAAAAGTTTTCTTATCCTAAATTCTTTATGCCTCAGGCATTCATCTGAAATCTTAATGCTGTGAGCCTTCAGGTTTACCAACAGTAACTGTGATGATGTTTTATAAATGTCTGTAAAGTAGTTTAGGGTTTTCTGCTGACTCACTGTCACAACTGGGAAATGCTAATGTATCCTGTCACCTCAGCCTCTCAGATTCATCTGTCATCTCTGGTCTCTTGGCATGTCCCACACCTCGAGGTGCCTGTTGCCATTCTGTCTGAAGGACTGATTGCAGCAAAGGAGGACTTTTGTGAACACTTATGATTATGTGGATTTTCAAACCCAAACAAGACTTTGGGGAGAATTAATGTATTTCCCTTAGTTACATGTCTATTAAATTACCAGAACCATCAAGTCCAAAGAATAAAATAAATGCTTAGTAGGATTGCAGCCTACAAAAGCTCTATGTTGTTTTTTTTTGTTTTTTTTTTTTTTAATTTTTAAGTTTCATTTTATGGATAGAAAACTGTAGATAAATGCACTAAAAAAGAACAGTTTTTACTACCATCAACAAACCACAGCACTGTATCTAGCACTTTTACCCAAAATGGTCTAGTATATCAGAAGAATAAACCCACAGCATAAAAGTTATATTCAAGCACTGATGAACGTGAGGTCAAGAGAAAATTAATAGAGCAACATCAGAATAATAATTATTCCACCCTAAAGAATTTTAAATGCACTAATCAGAAGTAATAAGTATTTATAAATCAGATACAATAATAATCATCAGAACTACTTTCTATCTGTTTTCACCCTTCTAATTTTTCTTGACTCCTGAACATTTTCATATATTGATATTTTAATTTTACTGTTCTTGAATTTTATTAGATTTTTCATCTGCTTTGATATTTACAGTTATACCTCAGCTTCTTGTGACTCATAAGAGGTACGCAATTATCTGCCTAATCCCATTTCAACTATTATACTTTTCTTTCTAGAAAAAAAAAAAGATCAGTTTAATTTGTTTAATGTAAAGCAAAATATGTTCAAAATGTTCCTGAATTTAAGGCTTCAGAAAACTCCTTTCTTTCCCCTAATTTTTTTTTCCAGAAAAGTGCTTGATTTACACTTATGAGTAGGAAGAAAGATTTTGTGCTTGCCACTCACATATAAAATACTGAAATTAACAAGATAGGAATGATTTTTCACAGAAAAGCCAATTGCTTTTCTTAGTTGTTCTGAGTTAATTTTATTACTTTAGTTTCAATTCTCCCAAATTCCTACACAGTCCTTTCTTAGAAATTGCTTAAGCTTGTAAGGTTTAGGCTACAGGACTCAATTCTTTGTCTTGCAGACTTCCATCCATTTTTGATATATCTAACTCATTCCACGATATTGTCTGTATAGAATTGATTGTTTAGAACATTTAGTAGGTTGTAACATTTTTTCATTAAAGGTTATAATGCTTTGTGGATTCAGATTTTGGTTCCCTTCTTTTTCTTTCCTTACAAAATCTTCATTTTCTCTTTTAGAATTTCTTGACATGAAAATAAAGCATTAAACACTTTCAAACTTCTCCAGGGAAAACTTTGGTCTACTTGAGCTTAGCCTTGTTATCTGTCAATCACTCAATCAGCCTTTATTTTATATACAGTAGCACAATGGAGAATGAATCTCAGAATGCCGTGCACAATAGCTGTTAGTTAACAAGAGAAAGCTAATCTCAGCAGATGAATTTTCACCTTTGTTCTACATCTACGTAAAGCGTTTCTAATAACCTCAGGGACTAAGTGTTACTGCTTTAGGGTATATGCTTGAAGTCTTGGTCTCTGGGTTTTTTGCAGCTGTGTGCATGATAACTCTGGAATAAAATGAACTTGGGTTTAGACTAAAATAATAATAGCATCAATGACTGAATATTTATGCTATGCAGCATGACAGAGACTAATTACATTTTTGTGACTTAACAACTTACTATGGCCACTGGCTAAGCAAACTGTTATAAATAGATCAAGGCTGTGCCACTGAATCAGTATCCACACAGTAAAATTAATTGTAGCTAAGGTCTTTGCAACTTGCACACCGAGGACGATGGCACCTGAGGGAGGTCACGAAGTTCTTATGCAAAACTAAAATGTCCTGCTAGCTAGATAATTTTTACATGGCAAAACTTACCCCCGACTCCATGACATGTCAAAAGACACCTCGGGGAGCCCCTCGTGAACTTTTCGTCTGCACTTTTCCATTAAAAGAAACATTTTGTGTCAAAGTGAATGGTGGTACTAAGTATGCTCTATACTTACAACACTGTTAGTAATAGCAATAACTTCAGAAGTCCCATACCTAGGTTTTTTTTCTCTTTTTGATGCTTGACAGAGAATTTTGAGCTCCCTACATAAGGAATTAGACTTTTTTTTTTTTTCCTGGGTAATGTGTAGTCAGAAGAACAGAAGACAGTCAGTGCAAAATACCAAATGTACCTTGAAAGCTTGAGCATTGACACTTTCAAAAAAAAGTGTATGGATGTTACCCTTTCTTAGAATAAAAGAAGCAGCAGTAAATTTAAAAAAAAAATCACTGTACTATAAGCAGACTGTCTTGATTCTGCACTAATGGAGCTTCTTTTTCAGTGTAAACAAGCATGTAATGTCCATTGCTAGATACAATTGAGTAAACTCTGGTATAGACTCGTTTTGCAAACTACATGTGTTGACATCTGCATTAATAACATCATTATTAACAATTAGGATGAGCAGCAGCCATTTCACAACTCAGATGAAAATGTCACAGACTTTTTCTGAATTACTAGTTTCTATTTAATCTAATAGATATTTGTAAGAATATTCAGATTTTAAGGTTTTGTATGTAAGTAGACCAAATTTATCTCTGGTTTTCTCCAGGGAATGAATCACAGGATCACAAAATGGTTGGGGTTAAAAAGGACCTCTGGAGATTATTTAGTCCAAGCCCTTCTGCTAGAGAATGTTCACCTAGAGCAGATTGCACAGGATCATTTTCCAAACAGGTTTGGAATATCTCCAGAGGAGGAGTCTCCACATGTCTGGACAGGCTCTTCCAGTTCTTTGTCGCCCTCAAAGCAAATAAGCTTTACCTTATATTCAGATGGAAATTCCTAGTTTTAAATTTGTACCTGTTGCCCCTTGTCCTGTCATTAGGCACCACTGAAAAGAATCTGGTTCCATCCTCTTGATGGCCACCCCAAAGGTATTGGCATGCATTTAAAAGCTGCCCTCACAGTCATCTCTTTTCCAAGCAAAACAGTTCCAGCTCCCTCAGCCTTTCCTCATAACAAAGATGATCCAGTTCCCTAATCATCCTGATATCCCTTTGCTCGACCCTCTCCAGTAGTTTCTTGTCTTTCTTGCATTAGGGAGCCTAGAACTGGACTCAGCACTCCAGATGTGGCCTCCCCAGGGAAGGCTACAGGGGCAGAATCACCTCCCTTGGTCTGATGGCCCCACTCTTCCTAATGCATCAACAGTTGCTTCCCAGCAGGTCAGGCCCTTGTGTCCGCTTTTGCATGGGGTTATTCCTCCATGGGTGCAGGACTCTACACTTGTCTTCACTGAACTTCCTTAGGTCCTTCTCCACCCAACTCTCCATCCTGTCTTGGTCTGGCTGAATGGCAGCACAGCCTTCAGGTGTATCAGCCACTCCTCCAAGTTTTCTACTTTTAGCAAACTTGTCAAGCCTACAAGGGTCTTGTACTGACCTTGGAGAAGACCACTGGAAATGGGCCTCTAATTAGACTGCACCTCTGACTGCAGCCCTCTGAGCTCTGTCATTTGTCCAGCTCTTAATCCACCTCACTGTCCCCTCATCTAATGCATACCTGATCTTACATGGGAGCATCTTATGAGAGAGAGTATCAAAAGCTTTTCTGAAGACAACATCCAGCGCTCTCCCCTCATCTACCCAGCTAGTCATGTCAGCACAGAAGAGTTCTGAATTGGTCCAGCATGATTTCTAATTTAGGAATCCATGCTGACTACCCTGAAAAGATACTTTTTGTCCACATGCGTAGAATGAACAGTTAATAATAATGAGCAGATAATAATGAGCAGTTCCATCACCTTTCCAGGGATTTAGATGAGGCTGGATAACCTGTAGTTCCCTGGGTCCCTCTGTTCACCCTTTTTGAACACTGGAGAGACTTTGTCATTCCTCCAGTCCTGGGGCATCTCTCCTGCTCTCCATGACTTCTCAAAGATGACAGAGAGTGCTTAAAAATAACATCAGTCAACTCCTTCAGCTGGTATTTCCTCTGTAGGTTTAGGGTAAAATTAGAGGAGCAAGGCAAAAGGGTATCTTCTTCTTTTATTTTTTTTTATTGGTTGATTATTTTGTGGAAAACTTCCAATTTAACAGTATACTTCAGGAAGAGAAAACCTTGAAAATGTTTCCTCGAACATTTCAAGCAACAGATTAAAAGTTAAAAAAAAATTTTGGAGTGTTCAGAGGAAACCAGAATGGAACAGCACAAAGAAGGTTTCTATCTCAAAAGAGAACTGCAGTATATAGATAAAGCTGTAGGGGTAATTTGACCTTCAAACCCTGAATGGGAAGGTTTTTGAGATAGAAGGTACATCCCTGAAGTAGGGGTACCTGTGTTCATGACTGAAAGATAAGAAAAAGCTAGTAATTCTAGTCAGGGCAACAATATGGTGTAAAAGACCTATCTAGAAGTAAGCACACTTTGGAAGATATTTTTATCTCCATATTTCCACATTTTTGCCCCTATGGCAAAATGTTAGTATATATTTGCTACAACAATTTTCTGTGAGATTTAATAAACTTCACTGGGAATTAAATTTGTTTAAAAGTAGTAGGTTTTCATAACACATATTCAGACCTCAGAAAGAATCAGTATGTCAGAACAAATTAATCTCAATCTTTGTTTAAAAGCTTGCTAACACATGTCAATTAATAAGCAGAGAGCTTATGATAATTGGCAGTTAACACTCTATTATGAATAAGGTTGTTTGCTCTTAATGGAACGTAATGGATTGTAATTCTGTACTTTAATATTACATGCCAAAGCATGCCTCTCTCACCTCCCTTTCTGTCCTCACAACAAATTACACAATATTTGACAATGATAAATAGACAAAGGATTATACTCAACACATTTAATATGGAGTATTAAATACACCAAATGTAGACACTAGGTAAATGCTATTAATACAGGCTTTCCTGTCACTTCTAGTATGAAAATGCCAAATTTTGTTTTGTTTTGTTTTCCACCTGCTGTTGTTAAAAGTCACAAAATTCAGTGGGTGGTCTGTCACAAATGGTGTTCCCCAGGACTCAATTTTAAGGCCAGTTCTGTTTGATATCTTTGTCAATGATCTGGATGAGGGGACTGAGTACATCCTCAGTTTGCAGAGGACACCAAGCTGGATGGGAGAATTGATCTGCCGGAGGGCAAGAGGGCTCTGCAGAGAGATCTGGGATTGATGGGCTGAGGATAACTGTGTGAGGTTCAATGAGGCCAAGTGCTGCACTTTTGTCACAACAACTGTCTGCAGCACTACAGGCTGGGTGACACTGGCTGGAAAGCTGCCTGGTGGAAAATGAACCTGGAGGTGCTGCTCAACAGCTGGATGAACATGATCCAGCAGTCTGCCCAGGTGGCCAAGAAGACCAATGGCATCATGGCTTTTTTCATCAATAGTGTGGCAGCAGGACCAGGGAAGTGACTGTCCTCCTGCACTTGACACTGGTGAGGTCACACCTCAAGTTCTTTGTCTAGTTCTGGGCCCCTCATTTTCGAGAAAGACATTGAGGTGCTGAAGTATATCCAGAGAAGGGCAACAGAGCTGGGAAGTTTCTAGGGAGTAAGTCATGTGAGAAGTGTCAGAGGAAGCTGGTTGTTAACTTGGAGAAGAGTAGGCTCAGGGGACACACACCAGAACTACCTGAAAGGTCAATCCCTTCTCCCAAAAATAAGAAACAGGACAAGAGAAAACAGTTACAAGCTGCATCAGGGGAGGTTTAGGTTGGATATTAAAAAAAAAAAAAAAAAAAAAAAACAGGGGAAAGAGTTGTCAAGAATTGGAATCATCATCCCTGGAGATGTGTAGATGTGGACCTAGGGACAAGTTGTGGATGTGACAGTGTTAGGTTAAGTACTTGATGGTCTTAAAGGTCTTTTACAACCTAAGCACTTCTATGATTCTATTCAGGTGTAAGTAAACAATAAATACAAATCTTGAAAGCACTGGGATTGAGACTAAGTGATCTTTGTTAATAATTGCTATTTCTTGTGTGATGGTTCAGAAGAACCAAACTTGCTCATAGGAATCTGTACATGATCCTTAAGCGAGGTAAGTGAGTAGTAAATTAACACAAGAACCTGGTGAGGAATTGTTTCTGTCATTTTCTGCTGGGAATTAATTTAGGTCAGTTCTCTATCAGGGGATAAAAATATACAAAGACAAAGAAAGGATGTTTGCACTCTTTGTAGTGTAGACATGTACCAGATTTGTTTAATTGCACGGAGCAATAGCAGTATTTCTTTTCAAGCCAGTGCTAATTACAGTTTGAATCAATCTCTTTGCCACTGCTAGCAGTAAACTTTAAAATATGTTTACTTGTTTGACTTCACAGCAGTGAATGAATTGGCTTCTTAGGTTTTTCTTTAATTTCTTTTTACTGAAGTGTCTATCCATCTATCTATCTATCTATCTATCTATCTATCTATCTATCTATCTATCTATCTATCTATCTATCTTTCTATCTATCTATCTTTTTAAAACCTTATTGTCATGCACTACTAATCTAGTAACAGAAGTGCATGAAAATATCTAGAAGCTAAAAAGAAACCAATCTACCTTTCTGCAGATAAGTTGTATGAAATATAAAACAAGAAAAACCACCAAGACACTGGAATTGGAGTACATATTGCCCTGTTTACAAAACCAGCACAATGAAAACTTCCTCTTCCCCAAATTATTTCTTCCATTGATTTCATTTGAAATAATAATTATTGATAATTAAACACTATCAGAGCCAAGAGGAAAGGGAAAAATATAAAGTGTATGCGCTGAATCTTAATGTCACAAGAAATAAAAGTGTCTACATGATGAAACAGGGCTGATAAGGTATATTCAGTTTCTTGATCAAACAGAATTCCCATTTCTGAAGATGTCAATTTAATTATTCAACAGCATGGAGCAGATGTATTGGATATATCATTGTTTGAATCACTTGTGATTCTTTTGAAGCCTCTTTTGAAGCTTTTTTGATACATAACCTACCTCTGAAAACAGACAATAGAAGTATTACCTTAATAAAATCTCAGATTATTAATAATATTAGAGGTGTCTATCAAAGGAATAATTTTACATTCCCTCATGCTTTTATGCCACAATAGGATAAAAGCCTTCAGCAGCACACAACCAGCATTGGTGTGTGCAATTTATGTGATTGTTATGGCTTTGGGAGAGGGATGTCATATCCTTACATTTGCACTTTCTAACCATCAATCTCTCCCTTTATTTTCCAGAAACTGTACATAACTTGAAATTTAAAAAATTCTCTAATGTAAACATGACCCAATAACCTATTACATTGAATGCAACAGAAAATAATGTGTGGTATCTTCCTGTGCAGAATACGTGAATTGAAACCTAATTGAAAAAAATGTGTGTGTGCATCCATGCATGTGTGTATATTTAAGCAATAAATTAGAATAAGGGTAAAAAAAAAGATTTCCGAGATTATTTGCTATTTTTAAAGTTGAATATCTCATTATTTAATTATTAATGCAGTTGATTTTTTCTACTTGTTTCAAAAAAACCACTTCAGAGCTTATCAGAAAACCATATGTAAAACACAAGTTTGATATTTTATAATAAATATTGATTTTATTGAAGTCAGTGGAAGAATTCCAATTTAATTTTCAGAATTTCTCATAAGAATAAATATCTTTAATTACAGAATATAAAGTCCCATTTTGAAAACACCTAGTGTTAAAATTAATTCTTTTACTCCATTAATGTTGTAAGTTTCCATTCATGCCTAATCTTTTGTTTATCCTTTGTTCGACAGAAGAATATGAAGCACTGTTATGAAGAAAACCAAAATAATCTGTAAATTAATCAATCCTTTCCTTCTAATCAACCTTTTTGTTACAGTTAAATTAGGATCAGATAATGAACAAATCTCCTCTTTCCAAAAATATTTTGAAAAGAAACAAATTTTAGGTCCCATTTTAGTGACTGAAAATGGAACTGCTGATCTCTACATAACAGTAATGCATTTGAAAATAGTAATTAGGACCTGCACCTTTCTAGATCTGTGAAAGTGAGAACAGCAGTAGGAGATATGCCTAGGGAGCATTAGAATAATTAAATCTTCTTAGTGTAATAGCATGATAGATTGAAAAGTATCAGACACGGAAAAAATGCCTTCCCTAGATACTTTAAAAAATTGATACAAACCTTGAGGGAACAGAAACACCATCTTGCCCAATCATGAAGCCTTCTGAGAAGGGATAGGAAATTAACCCCTTCTTCCTAAAATCTAATTGGAATCTAAAAGAACAATCTCATTGAAGTGCATCACAGAAACCAGATACACTGACAAATATTCAACTGAAAACAATTTGCATTTGCTTGTCTTGGATTAGAAAAGAAAAAGCAAAAAGAAATGAGAGTTTTCTCAGACCAAATTTTGCACATGGAAACACAGATGGAAGCATTTCAGAATCTGGACAATATAAAATAACCAAGAAACAAAGTCCAATGTTTTTTTGCCATGTGTATTCATAAAAGTCTACACTTGAGGAGAACTGGGTAAACTGAGCAACAATTTTAAAGGAATGTGGGCAGCATAGCAATGGGTATCCTCCTTAGCGCTGTTTTGCTAAGAACTGCATCTATTACAAGCTCATACATTCAGAATACCTTTTCTCCAGAAGTCCGAAATAGACAGCTCAAAATAGCAGCTTCATTTTTAGAGAAAAAAAATACTCCATGTTGTGTGGGCTTTTGTTTTTGTTTTGTTGTTGTTGTTGTTGTTGTTGTTGTTGTTGTTTTTGTTTTGTTTTGTTTTGTTTTTTTTAAGGAATGAAGTGTTTCTTCATGGTACTGTAGGAATAAGGGAATTTTCTGACATTTGTCAGATGAGCTTGGATGATAAACATAACTGTAAGACAAAATGTTCTTCCTCCTGAGGTGTCAAAATCAATGAAAAGCTCAGACTGTGTTGAATCAGGGAAGAAAAAACTGGTGCATGAGTTAAGACACTACATTATATTTTTTTGCCCTCTAGCTGCACCTCCTGGGTCGGTGCTGGTCAATACTTAAACACAACCTGTCCACCTGTATCCTGTAAAGGAGAGGAAGCCACTAAAGGTCTCAGGCATGAGACTTGCTCAGGGATCAGTGCCAGAAAACCTACCCTTCCTAGCTGATAAAATGCTCTGGTGGTTGGGATTCTCCTTTTGATACATCAAAATTTCACCATACATGCCTAAGTATTAGCTACATTAGAATGAAGAAAACAACTATTTCATGGTCAAGCAACTGTTTAAAGATATTATAATCCCTTTCTTAATTTTTCTCTTCCATTTCCTTCCTTCTGTTGCAGTCAGTTTCCGACAGTCCTGCCATAAATTATATCATAAACAATGGGTACTCAGGAGAGATTCAGCTTGCTTGAGATGGATGATTCTTCTTAGGCTCACTCAAGACCTATATCTTTCAGCAATTGCCTGCTTGGCATCTCTGCATGTGAATAGTAGCCAGGCTGAGAGTATTCTTAATAATGTCCAAATGACTTCCCAAATATGGAAGAAAAAGAAAACAAGGAACAAACCCAACTAAAAAAAAACTGAAACCCCAAACACAAATTTTTGAGAAGTTTTGTCACAAAAATAATATAAAATTTAAGGACTTTTTTTTTGTGTAAAAACAGCTTATCACTCTTTTCTTTCTCCATAAATGAAATTAAGCTTGAAAATTCATGAGGTGTTTGCTATCCAATGCTTCTTGTACTAGTTTTAAAATGCATTGGGATATGTAAGTACAGGAATCTTACTATTATACCTGTGAGAAGGGGAGAATTTTTGAGAATATTTCTGAACTTTGTAAAATTGAAATGCATTTAGAAACAAAATTTCTAGAATTACTGAAATTTAAACTGGTTTATTCTGCCTAAAAGCAATTAAAGACTTTAATAACCATTTTTAATGTGTGATTTTATTCACACTTTTCAGTGTAAGCAAATTCAAGGAAAAAACCTGTCTGCTTCTACTGAATTTTGTGCAATTCCTTCTGTTTTAGTTTTTCTTGGTTCCATTACACTTCTATGAATAAGTCTTTCATAAAATCTATGTTTTCTATGTTATATAAAAATTTCATAATTATATATTTTTTGTTACCATAATTAAGTTTCTTTCACGAGTAGTGACTCATCTCAGATTTCAAAACCTAAAAGCTCTAAACTGTGCAAAGATATTTTGCATGATCTTACCATGGGTCTAAACAGCACAGGTGGCAGCAATCTGGTATAGAATACAGCATGTTTGAATTATAAATCAAGTACATTAAAGAATCAAAAGCAAAACTCAATTAAAAGAACTAATTGACAAAATTTAAAATTAAAAAAGTAAATGAACTAGTAAAAAACTTGGTTAAGGACAGAATGATTAATGATATACCCTTAAATCACTCAACAAAGCCAAAGTATCCTACAAAAAGAAAAACATTGCATTTCATTTTTTATTGAAAATATATGTATTAAAATACATGATTCCACCAATTTTTGTTTTATGTGTTCTTGAATTAATTTAATTGAATGTACTTTTTCATTATTTTCAAGCTACATTTATTACAAATCTCCATTGTTTACATAAGCTATTCCTGAGCTTTTTTGTGGAACTTGGAATGACAAGAGCCTTCTAAATTATTATGGCTATATGTTTTCAGATCAGTGAAATATAAAAAGTTGATTAGTTTTTGGGATGAACTATGCTTATTCTAAGAACCCTCCCTGAAGTACCACTCAATTTGCAAGGTATCTAATTTTGTGCACTCCAAGAGGACACAGTTCCTTTCATTTTAAGGGAATGTGATCATTGCCGCATTCCACGTCCATCAATATCCATCTTCCGCTCTCCAAAGTCTGCCACCACCCCTTATCGGACATCTTGACAGTATAATTGGAAACTGGTATCAGTGGGGAGGTTAATGTGTCAGAGAAAGCAGCATTTCACCTGAGTCTTTTTTCACAACCTTTCTGTTTAAAGGTCATGCTTGTACAATCAGATGGAACAAGCATGTTCATCTGTTTCAACAACACCGACAGTTGTTTTTATGTTTGTTTTTTTTGAAAGCTGCAATTATTCCCTACACTAATATAACTCATAGTGATTTGTTTCCCTTTTTGATCAGTTGTAACATTGTATTTTTAATTTAAAACTTGTCTTCTTATGACCAAATGGAATGCAAGGATTAGCACCAGTTATCAGTCTTTGATCAACAAAAATGTACATAGAAAACCATCTTGTAGGTCAGTGTTCTACAGATCATACAGTGTGTGATTTATTTTTCTATATTGAAGTTGTTTGAAGTAATACAAGTATTTTTTTTATTTTACAGAAACAAGAGATCAGAATCCAGGAACATTTTGTTGATATTTCTTTATTCTCTTATAATTTCGGCAATAATGATTTGCAGTGACCAAAAGCAATTCCTGTTTGCTTTATTTATTTTTAACTTATTTTGTAATTAGTGTAAAACCTGACTAATCTTTTACTTGCCTTTTTCTCCAGTGTTTTATTTCTCAAGATGTGTTATTTTTTCAGTGTATTACTATATAAATTTTCATTATTGTAAGAATTTTATTAGTCTTTGCTGCACCTCTCTCTGCTTAAATTTCTTTTCTGATGTTAGATGCTCATACATATAGACATTCACAAAAATACCTTTGTTTTGATTTTTTGTGTCAAGAAATGGTTACCTAACACTGTTTGGATTTAAGTTAACTTGCATAATATGTGTCTGCTTTCAGTGTCATAACTAAATGAACATTATTAATAGAAACTGAAATATTATCAGTAGTCAGCAACAAACTAACAGTTTTCTCCAGATCAGTAAAAGATGTCGAAATACTTATTTACTCCGTGTAGCAAAAACCAAAAAGGAGAAATACTCTGGATATCCAAATTATATCTTGATTTCCCTTTGATGCTGAAAATCTCTTCAGACCTTTTTAGCATGGGTGATACCTGTGACATAAACTTCTACAAAAACTTCATGTTGCAAACTTGCCTTTTCTAGTTCATTTACAATTATTACAATGTTATTGAAGAAAATCAGCAGAAAATTATTTCTTATGTTTCATAATATTTTTTCATACTCCACTTTTTAAATTTCAAAAATTTACTCTCTATAGTGAGACAGACACTTCTCACTATGCTTGAGACAGAAAGTGAAAACTGATAATGCTAATTATCAGTATGCTAATTTTAATACTAATTTTAATTTTAATTAGTATTAAAATTTGGGTGAAGAAAATTTAAGCACAGATTTGTATTTCATTAGGCAGCTTGCTGTTGAGAGAAGGCCTAAACCTTAGCCTAGGAGTCCTGTCTGTCCTAAATTCCTATTTTCTTTCTTTTCCTTTCCCTTCTCCTTCCTTTCTCCTTTTTCTGTCTCTTTAATTATACAGATTCTCAGTGAAACTAAACTTTGATTGACTGCTAGAGAAAATTCTATCTGAATTTCCATGGATTCCTTATTAGCTAGCTAACCAGGTATTATTAATATAAGTACTTTGTCATGCTTTTCTTTCCTAGTCTTTGTTCCAGATTGCAATGCAATATGTTTTCTATTACCATCTGTATGGCAGATTATCTTTTGTCAAGTGGGCAGTTTGCCTTATCTCTCTCTTTGACTAACCACAATCACTCCTCCCTCCAGAGGGGACATCTGTTGATAACAGGCTATTGAATGTCACTGCATGGCTGATAAGAACTATAACATCACATTGTGAGATGCTCTGCCCAGAGGGAGGAGCCAAGCATTGCTACCCAGATATAATCCAGAAGTTTTTGAGATACCAGCACAGCTTTCTCCACTGGATTCCCCAGAGGAACAGCAGCTGTCTCTTCTTCCACTGGATCTTCAGAGGAAGAATACATCCTTCTCTACAGGACCCCCTTGCTCCAACAGAACCACACCTGGCACTTCAGGAAGACTGCAGCCACATTTCCAATTGGACTGCTACCAATACCCTGACCCACAGGGTGTCAGGTTGGGTTCTGACTCTGTCAGTGTTGTTCTAGTGTACTGCATTGTTTACTTTATCCTTTTTTTCTTCTCTATTAAAGAACTGTTATTTCCTGCTCCCATATTTTTGCCTGAGATCCCCTTAATTTAAAATTTATAGCAATTTGGAGGGGTGAGGAGGGTTTCTCCATTTCAGGGGAGGCTCCTGCCTTCCTTAGCAGACTCCTTTCTTTCCAAACCAAGACACTCTTTTATATATTTTACACTATTGTTGTGGTTTAACCCCAACAACCAAGTCCCACATTGCCATTCCTTCACTCCTCCACCAACAGGATCATGGAGTGAATTGGAAGTGTAAAAGCTAGAAAACTCATGGGTGGGGATAAACACAAAGCAAAATAAGTAATTATTAAAAAATTATTAAAAGCTGTTACCATAAAGCAAAATAAGTAATTATTTCCCGGATTTCCCTGAGCAGGCAGGGGTTCAACCATCTCCAGGGGAACAGGATCCCATCACACATAATGGTGACTTGGGAAGACAAACACCATCACTCCACCAATGTCCACCCCCTTCCTCCTCCTTACCGCAGATTTACATGCTCCATGTGTAAATATATGGTCTGGAATATCCCTTTGGTCATCTGGGGTCACTTGTCCTGGCTGTGTCTGTGCCCAACCACCCCTGCATGTCCCACTTCCTCTCCAGTGCGGCTGTATGTAAAGCAGAAAAGGCCTTGGCTCTGGGTTAGCCCTGCTCAGCAATAACAAAAACATTTCTATGTTATCAACTCTGTGTTCAGCTCAAATTCAAAACATAGCCCCAAATAAAATTAATGCTACCCAAGTGAAAACAAGCAAATAAAATTAATGCTACCCAAGTGAAAACAAGCACAGCTATCTACCAGTCTTCTCTCAGCTATTATTCACCCAGGATAAAAAAATCCTGAATTCTGTAGGTGCTTTATTTTTCTCCCAAATTATACATTAATTTTCTCTTTGCAGTGCCCCTTATTATGGCTCTTCATTACCATAAGAGGTGTATTCTTTACTGATACTGCTGCTTTGCAAGTAAAGGCACTTTCCCTACTTCACCAAGTCTTTATATGGCACATTTAATGGTTTTGCCAAACAGAGAAGTGAAACATTGTCAGATTTGGGGAAAAAATCCATGAAGGCAGCAGCAGCGAGTATGTAAGATGGATACATGAGATATATGAAGAAGCTGGATATTATTTTTTTTCCTCTTGCTTCCTACACCATTTAAAAAATGGAGAATTGCAAGACAGTCATCTCTGACATCACATGAAACAGCTATCAGAGGGTATATGGAGAAAGAAGGATTGTGTCAATAATGGGAAAACAGCAGACAACAGTTGAGACTTATAACCATGAACTAGCAATGAGCTGCATAGATACTGGCTTTTCTGCCTCTCTGACAACTCATATGTCTGTAATGTTTTCCATCTAATTGTGGGGATTCAGCTGCTCATGGCTGGTTGTAGGATTAATTCTTGTATTTGGAATGGAAAGAGCTTAGCAGCAGAGAAGGGAAAGGAAGGTGAGGCAAGGGTCTAATTTGGCACTGGTGGGAAACAACAGCCACTACGTGGAATATGGGGAATGAGACTCATTATCAAACCTCAAGACAGAAAATATATAGAAAGGTAAAAAGAAAAACCATAGGAAATTACTGAATTGCTATCTAATTACTGAATTAGGAAATAAATCTCCTATAGTACTTCCTATTTTGGGTGATGAAAATGCTTGTTTTTAATGGAAAAAATTTAAGAACTACTGATTTGTTAAAAAAAAAATAAACAAGATGAATAACCAACATCTTGCAATGCTAAATTATGTCCCTGTTATTCGCTGAAGAAAATATTGAAAGAGGACAAATATGTGATCACTAACACAGTCATAAATTTATTTGGTGACATTACAAACATTTCAGCATATGAAGAAAGCAGTCATGTATTCTCTCTGATAGGGAAAATGAGCTAGGGACACTTCTGTCTGCATTGTCACATGGAGTATTGACATTTCAATACCAACTGTCCACTTTTGAAACATGAGTCTGTGAAATACAGTATGCTAAAAGAAACAGGTAAGCATGTCTGAATTCATATCGTGTTAACCTCCAAATTAAGTGAGCCAGACAATGTAAACCCATTCTCCAACCAGAACAGCTGTCTTACTCCTATGTCAGCTGTGGCAGATGAAGAAGTAGAAGAGATGAAGCTGTAAATTAAGGAGAATCTAAAGCAACAGTGAGCCTTCATTAAATGAGTAATGGCAGAGAGACTGTAGATAAAGTGTTGGAGGCCAAAGACAGTAAAGAATTTTTACTATATATCAGTTTTTGGTTGCCTAGAAGAGATGGTTTTTTGGTCATTTTTTTGCTGTCCCAGAGTGCAAAAGAAATCTGATGCAGCAGAGTAACCAAAGGGTAAAATGTTCCCTGTGAAGAGAGGTATCTGCTCTCACACAAGAAAAAAAAATCCATCTTTACAACAGGAAAAACTGTTTGAAAAGGAGAGCTCACAGGTAGACTGGATTTCTAATGGCTTTTTGGATTATTGATGAACTCTGGTATTGGAATGCAAGGAGTCTTGATTGATCAAAACATTAAAAATTGCTGCAGGTAACAGTCTGAGATTAGAGTAAACTTGAGCTGATCAATTTACTTTTTCACTTCTGATGACTAAAATTTTATGTCTTCATATCAATGGCAACAGTTCTGAAGTTGTTCTTTGTAAAAACCCTAAATTCTGGTTAACAGAAGTAAACTGAATGCTCAGAAGTACTTCATAAGCTCTTTAATTGACTTTAATTGGAGGTCCCATTGCCAAATAAGAGAGGTTTATTGGAATTAAATTATTACATTACTCATTCCTTACAATTTGTTTAGTTCTAATCTGGTACGATATAGACTGGGCCCCTGGAGAAACAAACCCAGTCAGCAGTGTGATGGGGTTAGAAGGTTCTGTTGTTTCAGAGTGAGTTTGTCTTGTGCATGTTATTGTGGTCTTGTGTTGTGTGTCCTGTATGACACAGAAATTCAGAATTTATAACCAGGAATTCTGGTTTTCGTGGTTGAAAAACCTTTTGATTAGGATTCATGTATAAAACACTTGTCTAATACATCCAATAAGCATAAAAGCATTCAGTGGAAAACTTGCAACCAGTCTCCTGATGATACCCTGAATTAAAAGATGTGGTGTCATTCTCATGAAGGAACTTTCACTCCTCAAATAGCTCTGTCATAGCAAAATGAACTACACGTAATTGGTGCAGTCTGGGCTTCCCAGGTACTTGGAGCAATAAAGGTCTTTTTTCCATTTTTTCAGATATTTAGGTAAGAATGCTTTTATTATAGTGCTGAAATAACTAGGAATTCTGAGCCATGAAAGAGAACAAAATACATACATCTGTAAAACTGCAGTCTAATTGTGCTAAAGGATTGTGCTAAAGGATCTTTAACTCCCAGTCTTCTTAATGCGCTTTTAAATAGGATATTCATCACTGTGTACTAAAAATAGAAATTAGCAGGTTTTTAATTGTTTTTCACCTGAAAGATAAGTAACATTCTTATTTATTTTGTGCATCTCTGCTGTTTCTATTTCGTTGTAGGGGTTACAAGCAAGGAGATGTCCTGAACTCAGATTAAGTGTTGTGAATTTGTTCCAGCTTCCTGAAAAATTTTCCTTCTATTTCTTATTCTTTTCTCTTTATTAGTAATCAGCATCTATCTCCTTGAACTTCCCAATTGCACTGCTGCTTCATCACACTAAACAATATTTTCAGTGCCTCTGAAAATTTGATCATAGCAGATTTTTGGCAATAATTATAGGGTTATCAAGTGTAGAGACCTCAAACAAACCTTTCAATGGTTGGTGTTTTATAAAGTTCCTGCCACTTAGATTTTGCTTTGTGATCAGAAGATCTTCAGCTGGTGGGAATCAAAGTGTTAATAAAGCATAACTTTAAGGGCACTTCATCTGTTGTTAATATCCACATATATCAAGAAAACTTAAGAAACTCACTGAAATTATGGACTGATTAATTAATGTATTGAATAGGTCAGTAATTGTTATTCAAATGATAATATGTGATTTTATTATTTTCTAAAATTATTTTCCATCCCCAAGTAGATTGAATCAATATAGTTCCTTACAATAAAGTGCCATCAGAGTGGTCTTATACCACTCTCACTCTAAATGGCTCAAAAGAAATGGGAATATAATCACTAAATCATCTGGACATTTCTGTCTAAAGATATTTAAATCTGTCTAGTGTTTTATTTTACAATCTTGGACATTTTTTATATATAATGAATCATTGATAAGAAATATTTTCAGAGTTAAAAAAACTCCCAAAGATTTTTTTTTTCTATTCTGGTTGAGAAAGCATTCCAGAATAATTATACCTCTATTTTGTACCTATTACAGTATTATTTACCGTATTAATGAGACAACTGGCAGCATGTCAGAACACAAAAAAATATTTTGAAAAAAATTGTTTTCTCCATGACCAGCTTTCATCCACTCTAATAAAGTGACTTAGGTCTTATGACCCTTAAATCATAGCAGGTTTTGTTCAGGAGGTACTTTATAAGTGCACTGCAGTGAGTGTCAATCATTGCAGTGGGGCAATGGAACCCTGCCAAATACCTTAGCTCCTCTCATGTCTTGATCTCACTAGAACTCAGTTCTAGGCCCCAGTTTCTGGTCACTCACAGTACTTTGCTAATTTTCCCAGGTTTTTCTTCCTGTGACAAGAAACTTCTACAATTCTGGGGCTAATTTGATCAGAAAGATTTCACTATAGTCAAAATGGGTAAATACATACTACTTTTAATATTTCCACCCCATACAATTCTTCAGCATAATTCAAGTATCAGTTGTACACAGAAAAAACTCCCAAGGAACTTCAGCCCAGGCTCTCAGGAAGGAAAAGAAGAACACTGTAGGTATAAAACTATTCTTTGGGATTTGCTGTGGAGCTGAAGGGTCATTCTCTTGGAGGAGATAACTGTGTCCAAGCAAATGTAAACGTACAGCACTGATGATAATGCAATACACAGTTGATCCAAAAGAGTATATTCTTCCACATTTCTCTGTACATATTTACTAGTTTTCTTCTATATCAAGCTTCTCTCTTTAATTTAGAGTTTTTAAGTGGCTAATTATCTTGAGATCTTCTATGATCTCAAAATTCCTTTTAGCGCTGTTATACATCCTATATGCTCAGTTCATGCTTTTATCTCTCTTATATTTTTATAAAAGAGTATTATATAGGAATATATATTTATATAGGAATAAAAATGAATTTATAGATATAATATTATATTTCACATTTTGTACCTATGCAATATCAGAGCCCTATGATGTATACCTTGACTACTCTTATCAAAGCAGTGTGGATTTTCTGCTCAAGAGTTTGTTACCTAGCTGTTTATAAATCACAAAGTTCAAATTACTTAAGCTACAGAGCTAAAATAATTGCTTTTCAAATTCTTCAGACCTATATAACATTCCTTAACTCTGTATACAGTCTAGCAGCAAATAGAAAATCACTGAAGGATTTCCACAGGCCAGTGTGTGTTTGGCTTGATTTGTATTTGAAATTTTTATTTCATGTACCAAACTTTGATTTTGTCTTTTATCATACCTTCCCATTTGCATAACATCAAATTTCCATCTGGTTTTGAAAGGTCCAAAGAAACTCCCACTACTGCTTACCAATCAAATAGCACACACTCAATTTCATAACCTTTTGGCTTTGCCTTTAAAAATTCACCAAAAAAATCTTACTGATTACTCTAAATTTTGTCAGTTCAAAATGTCATTTCTGTGGAATCCAATTCAAATAACATGCCCTAGAAAGGTCTCGAGTAATTTCCTCCACTGACACCCCCCTCAGAAGTTATAATTTTAATCATTAGCTCCATATTTGCCACAAGTTCTTTTTTAATAATTCGTTCTTTACAAAGATCACACATCTTTTAAAGTTACTAGATTTTAACACTAATTAACAATTAAGAATTTTATATACAGTTTCAAAGTTCCTCCACAGAAGTAAACAGGCTGGACTTATAACTCTACAGTGATATAAAACCGATGCCTTTATACTTTCTTCTCTGTTATAGAATCTGTGCAGAAAAATGAAGGGTAAGGAGTTCCTGGAGGAGTTCCTCACAAGGAAAGGCTCAGGGAGCTGGGACTGTTCATCCTCAAGAAGAGACACCTGAGAGGGCACCTCAACAATGTCTAAAAATATCTGAAGGAGGGTGCCAAGAGGGATTCTGGCTCTGCTCAGTGGTACCCAGCAATAGGACAAGAGGAAATGGGCAGAAATTGATGCACAGGAAATTCCACCTGAATATGAGGAAGAACTTCTTTCCTGTGCAGTGACCAAGCACTGGAACAGATTGCCCAGAGAGGTTGTGGAGTCTCCTCCACTGGAGACATTCAAGAACCATCAGGACACAACCCTGTGCAATATATTCTGGGATGACCCTGCTGGAGCTTGAAGTACATCTGATTTTTCCTCATATGGAAGGAAAAATGGAGACACTGGAGACATTCAAGAACCATCAGGACACAACCATGTGCAATATATTCTGGGATGACCCTGCTGGAGCTTGAAGTACATCTGATTTTTCCTCATATGGACCTCAGCTATTTCTATAGTTGAAAATGTGGATATCAAAAATGATTTAAGAAAAATTATTTCCTGGGTTGCCCTATGTCTTGGTGGGAGGAAAGATAAAAATATCCATTTTAATTTTTGCTCAAGAAATTAATGATTTATTTTCTGTGGCACAAAAGATAGTTTCAGCATATCTTTAAGAATATCTTTATTTTTAAGACTTCGTCTGGAATGCATTACCTCCAACTGAAGCTGTTCTTAAATGATGCCACTTTCGTTAGAATTGTAAAACTGCCACTTTCATTAGAATTGTAAAACTATCTATTGTTTACAATGGAACACATTACATTTTTCTTTCACAGAAATTTTAGTTGCAATTCCTCCAGCAAACAAATAAATACCTAAGGAAAATGAGGTCTGTATATCAAAGTGTAGACTTTGTCAGGTTTTCAGAATAAATGCTTTAATTCACTTTTGTATCTCACAGTAGTGAGCTCCAGGATAAAAATGTTCCAAACATTGTAGTTATTCTGTTGAAATATTCTGGAAATGTTTCAGATATCTGTGCTAGGTTAAAATCCCTTTTTTGTTAATACAGATATTTTGTCAGCTTCCACACATGCTACTTGTTCCATGTGCCCATGTTGAAGCAGAAAAAGGACTCCTCTCCCTGAGCAGCAGCAGCAGAAAAAACATGTGATGAACTGACCACAACCCTCATTCTCCATCTTCCTGTGCTGTTTTTTTATTTTATGTGCTTCTAATAGTTCTTAATTACAATGCTTATAATTTTCATTTAAACCCTCATGATCCAGAGCTCAAAACAACTAAATGTTGAATTCAGCAATAACTGTGTAAAATAATAAAGAAGGGAAACTTCTGCTGTTTTAACTCTTGTCTGTCATACAGTCAATGAATATACTGATGGTGCAATTCCTGATACAGTGAAAACTCAAAATAGAAAAAAGCATAGCTTGTTTACCCTATGAATAGCTAATCAGATTTTAACGTGATCAGTCAAAGCTTCAAATCTGCACATGTCCTCCTTTATTTCTGTGGTACACGCTGTCAGGCTTTAATTTTGTGTTGTTACTTGCACAGGAAATGAACAGATTTTAAAAGGAAATTACTTCCCCCTTCAGTCCTTACCAGCATTGTAAAATTCAGTTCATCGTTAAAAAAAGCTTGCATACAACAATAACCTTAAAGTAACTTGTTATGTAAGTGAAGCAAGACTACATTGACCCTAACTCTTGCTTCAAACAATAACATCTGTTATAAATACAATATGTGAAGAACCTTGTACATCAGATCTACTGCAGAAAGATGGATGATGTTACACACAGTTACAGGCTTGTCACAAAGCTGCAAGAAAGCCAGCTCAGGACATCACAGTAAATTTCCTAATCCTAACGCCATATGACTCAAATTTGGAGATTAAAGTGGCAGAGAACATATTTCATGTTGTGCCTCAGTATCCATTTTATCCAAAGTAAATTGTATTAGCAGCTGAACATGCATACTAGTGTTATTCTCTTTTCACGTTATTCTGTTTTCATGTGTCCTTTTCCATAGGCTAAGGAAGGCTGCTACCATTTTGACTTCACCTCCTCATGGCCTCCTAATAGAGGTTATGAGTCCTCTAACCTCCACTCCTAACACATTTTTGTTGATATGAACCGAGTTATGGACCTTTCATTTAGTAAGTGTCTGTCAAGAAAGAGGTCTTAAGAGATCAGTTTACCTTCGTTGGTTGAGCCTGAAGTAGTATCCAGCTGTAGGAAAAGATGTGCAGAGAACGTTAATTGGCAGAAGGATAAAAAATTAAAGATATTTCACTTAGCATGTTGACATTTTTATCTGGAAAATATAGCTATAAAGTCAGGTAGACAGATTGCCTTTGTAAGGGAGGTCATAGGGTTTAATTCAGTAATTTCTACATCAAGACAATAAGACAATAATGACTATGAGATTCACCACAGTTCCTGTTACTGTCAGAAGCAGAGGATTAGTTTTGAAAGATTATGTGCACAGATCGCAAAACCCCTGAGTTTAAGTGATGTCTGCATTTTAATTAAAACTAATATTCTGGGCTATATATGTCACATAATCTGTTACAGATGATACTGTTCCTCATCTTTATCAAGTTATTATTCCTATTTATGAGGATATTTATCTCCAGTCTAACAATTTCATAATTTCTTCATAGTCTTAAATGTAGGAGTGCAGGGTTTTCCAGGAACGAGACAAATTTCTCAGTCCTCCACAAGAAGCTAAGTACCTTGCTCTTTAGTGGTTATGAAATTTAGCATGAAATCATGACTTTCTGAATATCAGCATTTACCATGCTAGTCTATGGACACTGGCCAATGAAGCTTTGAGATTTTTGCATCTGATCTCCGGAAAAGAGAAGCGCCAACCTTGCAAACACCTAAAGTTGGCTCATTCTCTTATAGCTAACTACAGACAATTGCTATTCTCACTATAGAAATCAGGAAAATAATCCTGATTTACTGTGTTATTGAAAAAGCAGTGTCAGTGGAAATTCTTTTTAAGGATATATTTATTATAAAAATATATTTATATTTTTATGGAGAGTTAATTTTTTTTCTTTCATGACTCACAGAAACAGCTTTGCTATAACTGTTAAGAAGCACTGCATGATCATAGAAAAGAAAGAAAGAAATGCATGAAAAGGCAAGAGTGATCAATTACATAATAATTACACAGAAACTGTAAAATGTCAGTTTGCACAAGTTTCTTCCATTTACTGTGGAATCAGTTTTCATAATCTCCCCTGGCTCAATTGGCTAAACCTCCATTGATCACAATGTTAACTGAGACAAGAAACTTATACAGAAATCACATTCCAGACACCTCACAACAGGCAAGGTGAAACTAGACCACACATTCTCACTCGCTCTGAGTGGTACTTGTATAACTGGTTCTTGCCATCTACTTCAGAAACTAAATACCCAGATGATCTGTTTGCCATTAGCTGTTAGGTTTCTCTGCTCTTCTTCACTACCTAGTCTTCTCCCCAGCTCTACCTGTACTGCTTATAGATGACCAACCTAACCTGGTGGAAAATTTCTGTGAAAGTCAGCAATCTGCTGCACAAAGAAGGGGCAACTGCCTGCAAGGCTGTGAAACAGCTGGACAGTTCCCAGCCCACGTTGATGTGTAGGACCCTTCCTTCCTGAGTGCAGGGCTTCACATTTGTTTCTGTCAAAATTGCTTGGTTTCCAGTGACTCATTCCTTCAGTGTTTTGGAATGCCTCTGAATGGAAATCCTCCCTTCCACTGAGAACCACTCTCCATTATGGTGTTGTCCTGTTATTGATGATGATGATCTTAAGTGGAATGTCAAGTGTAACTAGACACCAGTTAGATTTCAAAGTGTTTTCCATTAGCTTATTAAGCCTAACGGATAAAGAATTTTTATCCACCTTGTAATCCACTCAGCCTATTCTTGTCTCACCACTTTCATTTCCATGGTGCTATTGGAGATCCTTTGCAAAAATGTTGCTAGAGTGAAGGTAAACATACACAGAGCCAGTCAGTTTCCATATCCTGCCTGGTTTGGGGAGTAGCTTATAGGAGAACTTGCTCCATAATATTTATAGACACTGATGCAAGTCTGAACAACAGTAGTTGTCTCCAATTTTCTTGACTTTTAAAATGGGAATAGCATAAATTAATAAACTAATTTTCCATTTAGTGCTCTATTCTCTTGCAAGACATTTCTGAACCTAATTGCCCCTCAGATATGAGTAGTAATTTTCAATATAATTTTCTGGTTTGGTTTGTTTTCTGAAGTGGATGTGTTTCTCTAAAATCTAAAATATCCCACAGGAAAAAAAAGATAATTTAAATTAATTTTTCCAGGTACACAAAAAAATAAGTAAAATCTTTTGTTTTGGATTAAGTCAACATTAAAGAATGCATGCTGAATTTCGTCACAAAACTAATGCTTCTGAAACTCTCTCCCTGTTTTCTTTTTTGTAACTTCAACATACTTTAGGATTCTTCTGAAAAATTTATGAAGTGAGTGTACAATGCAAACAAGAGCTCAGAGAAGTATGGAATTTCCTCTCAGTATGAAACAAACAATGGATTCTAATTTAATTTGATAAAAAAATTTTACAGATAAATTTTGGGGTTTTTTTCCCCATGGTGGGAGGAAAATGATAATTTGGATCATAATTTTTTAATTTACATTACTAAAGTGGAGATTTTTCAGCTAACAGAAAGAAAAAGAGTCTTTTTATTCATTGTTCTTAATGCTTATAGCATGTTTTCCTCATTCAGTGTCCTTTACTCTGAAAACTGGAGTTAACATGCAAGGTGCCTTCCTTTTTGTGTAAGTAAAAATAACTCAAGTAGAGCTTGGGCAGAAGAGAATATGCACTGCATTTAGAGATATAGAAATGTACAGCCTAAAATGCCTGCCATCATAATAAGGATTATGAGCTTACAAAAAAAGTGTGTAGTGGGCTCATGAAGCACTTTTATTAACACTTTTTCCAGGACACCTGAAAAGACAAAATATACTGACACTCATGGAAAGATCTGAAATCTAAAAATTGTCTTTATTCTTCCAATGGCCCTTTTTTAGTCAAAAAAAATCAGGTTTTAAGGTGTATCTCCATGAAAAAGGACCTTTCACAGAAGAAGTCTGTGGAGCAAGGTAACTCAGTCTTATATTTTACCAGGCTATATGGAAAATGAAATCAAACTAAGCCAATCTGATCTTGCAGAGATAATTGCTTTCTTGCTTACTGCAGTTTTGGATTAGCAGTCATTTTGTGACTGAAATTCCTTGAATATTGAATAACTAGACATGCCTGACTCATAAGTGCAAGAGGTATTGGCTTCCTAGTAAGGGAAAAGCTTCTATCCTCCCTAGCAGTTTACCTTGACCTTGATACAGAAGTGAAAGTAGAAAGTAATTAAGCAAAATTTCACCTTCCATTGCCCACAGAAAAGATGCATTAAGTTTCATTCATTCATGCTGGTGATTTTCAGAACCTATTAGATTCATAACTCTCAACTCTCAGAAATTAGAGCAGCTTGTGTAGGTACAGAAGAGAGAGGGAGAGTAGTCTGAATCAGTAAAATAACAGCTTTAACATTTCAGTACAGTTTGAACAAAAAAAAAGAAATTTTCTCAAGTTCAAAGATAAAAGGTATTGGGAGAATATAGAAGGAAAAAGTATTGGAACATGTTATGAACACAATGAGTGCCTCATCTGTTTAGAGAGTGATGTAAGGTCTAGCATTCAGTGACAGGTGACTCCTGATGCACAGTGGTTGGTGTGTAATTGCACAGCACATTCTTTACTTCCATTTGTGGTAGGGGTAGTTACCACTTTTGTGAAAATAAACGTAACTGCATCTCAAGGAATGCATCTCATTTTGTAACTTTATAAATATGGTGCCAAGATCCAAAGCACAGCAAAAAGCCTTGTGTGACTCTTGGTGCCGAAGGAATGAGTTGCACTGTGCATGTGCATGAAGAAAGTATACAGCACAGAGTAAAACTGAAGTGAATACTGCAAAATTTGTGCTCCACAGGGAAAATAGCAACTTTCTTGAACCTGATTAAAAATACTCTCACCTATCTCACAAGACCTCATGGATCATTAATACATCTTAAGACTTAAAATATAGTCTAGAAAAAAATTTATTTTCTCCTCAACCAAATAACATAAAATAGAGGAATAAGTATGGACATTGCCATGTTTTAAAACTTAGCTCAATATTTTTCATGAAAATTATGAATTATCCATTGTGTTCATATTCAGGGACTGCTCAGTAACAAATTAAAGTTGATTTTGTGTATGGGGCCTGCCTGCCATACACAAGTAGGCTGATAAAAAGAAATTTAATGATCAGCCTTCTAAGTAGTTGACAAGAATATTACACCTGCTGTGTAGTATTAGGACTCAGTCAGTTACAAAAAATCTTTCAATTAGCTTTGTTCTTCACACTTCTGCAGTATTTTATGTTCTTATCATTAAAAAGGAAAAAAAAAAGACAAAATACAAGTGTATATGCAATATTTTTATTTGGGGTTATTCATTGACTGACATAAAGTTGGATAGATTATCTTATGGCTGATTATCAAACTAGAATGTTTTTTTTCCTGTGGCCATCACTTTATGTTCCGTCACTCCTAGCTTTCATTTCAAACAAACAAACAAACAATCAAAACCACAAAACCCTCCCAGACCTCTGGTGAGAAAAAATTCTATGGAAAAGCCAGGTGAATGCAGTTACTGTGAGTATCCAGAGAATCTGCAATAGATCTGAAATCCATGAACATTCATACACCTACAAAGAGGTATTAAAAATAATTCAGTGAAGTATAAACAAAATCCAAGAGGCTTTCAGGGCAGAAGTGAGGACTTTAAGCATAGAAAAGAGGCCATGATATTTTTATTTTTATTTATTGTCCAATTATTTGGTTTCCAATGGAGGTTTTATTGCTGTAATAGTTTCTTCTCAGGCAAGTTAGACAAGATTGTTTGTGATATGGATGCAAAGGTCATGAAGCACTGAGTAAATTGTTCTAGAGCATAGTGGTTAATTTTTCCTTATTAATAAGTTGGTGGTGAACATGAGCAAAGAGGATCTTTATTTAGCAGCTTGAGGCAATGAACAAAATTGGTAGAGATAGAAATTCTGAAAAAAATTCCAAAGAGTTAATATGAGATTCTTACTTCTTTGGTACAGCTCTATATGCAGTTTTGTGATGATTAGCAATAAAAAAATATTTATAGCTGATTAAAGATGTGTTGTTCCATCAGTTTTGGGATGAGGACTAAAGGAGAGCTTCAAATTGCTATTTTCAGCAATCTGATGATAAAAAAGAAGGCACAAAGGAAACCTTGGCCAGAAGTTTAAGATTGCCTATAGAGATTGTGAAAACCCCGTCCTTGGAGACATTCAGAACTCCACTGCACAAAGCCTTCAATAACCTGACCAAACTAGAGTCAGATCAACAAAAGTTTCTTACAATTTTAATTGGTATAAAATTAGTTTTTTTCCATGCCTGAAGCTATAAACATACATTTTCTTGTGAAGGATATACATGGTTTTACTCAGAGGAAAGATATTTCAGATAGAAGGCATGTATCTAGATGTCGTGGAATGTCTTAAGTGAAAATGAGTCCTGGATAACCAGTCTTCAGTAAATGCTGACAGTTCGGATTCCATGAAGAAAGAAAATACATACCAAGAGCAAACAATAAGAGCAGTAACTAAAGATTCTAAGAAATAAAAATTAAAACTATGGTGGTGTGTTCTACCCAATTAGACAAAGGGAATCTGGGAAAAAAGCCCAAAAAGAATAAGCATAACTCTAAGTCATATAAAGTAAGTTCACTGTAAATCCTGACAGTGATCAAAGAAGGATATTTAACAGTGCTGAAGACACAAGGTATAATAGGAAATACCTGTACATTCATTACATTCATGTCCTGAATGTATTGTTACCAAACTATTGTTTGGTATCATTACCAAAAAAACCAACCAACCAACAAAACAAACAAAAAACCCAAAACCAAAACCAAAAAAACTATGTTAAGCTGGTCCTCCAATAAATAACACTGTGTCATACAAATAGGTCAGGTGTTATTGGGAGCTTCTGGTGATACAAGTTAGTACAGACTCCGTTATACACTATGAAGCACCATGACAGACAATGTCCCTTCTTATGGAAGTGTCTATATGAATAACACACCTTGAATTTCCCTTTAACAGTATTTCAATACCCTATGCTAACTTCAGAGAGCATAGTTTCCATAGTTTTAACAGAAATTTGAGTATTTACTAGTTATTTAATCTCTCATACTTAAATCTCTACATCTATCTATACTTGTAATGGGTTCGATCTTACATTTTCATTTTTTATGTCGTATTTGGATTCTGTGGGGATGACAATGACTTTGCCAAATTTTGTCCCCTGTGTTAATACAAATTATTTTAATATAAGATGTTTTGTATCTCTGCTTCTGAAAAAACACTTGCTTTGATTCAGAAGTGTTCATGCAAACAAAATTATACTTGATTTTTATTATTCAGGAGGTAGTTATGATCATCAACCATCTCACATGTTTTAGTTATCATCATGATAACTCAACCACCCCACACATTTTGTGTCCTAGATGAATTCCCTGGGCATGGAACAGAATTTCATTCTACTTTCTCAAGGCTGTACTGGTAGCATATATATAGTTTATGCAAAAAAAAATACCAATGTGAAACAGTTTGCATTATTCTGCTATGAATGGCAAAGTCATTTTCACAAAGTATATTGTAATTTATATCACTTACAGAAAGCAGCTATACTTCCCCAAAGGTGACTTATAATGAGAGAGAAAAAAGCCTTTGGGTGAGGCATTTATAACTTTTTTTTTCTCTTTACTTAAACATTATCATTCATTTTCATAAAGACAACCTGAGTAAACTGACACTTAAGCAGAATTCAAACTGATGCAGTTCTGAAATAAAATTCTGTGTGGCATGAAAAGGTTGCCTCTAGGGAGATAGGTACATTAAAAGCCTTATTGTAAGTTTTATTTATGAAGCAGTTATAAAAGTATTACCCTATTTATACTAAAAAGTCTACTAAGGCAGTATGCATAAATGTACCTCGAACAGTAAATTGTAGCTCACCTTTTTTTTAGCTTACTTTTTAAATCTGCTATTTCAATGGTGGGACAAAGAATGTTTAGGTTGAATTTCATCCAAATAAATTTTAAATGTAGTTTAAAATACTTGTGATTGTTTGCTCCTCCTTGGTTCTACATGCCAATTCCTATACTGGAAAAAAGATCAAAACCTAGTAATGTTGACAAA
Source organism: Molothrus ater (assembly GCF_012460135.2). Lineage (NCBI taxonomy): Eukaryota > Metazoa > Chordata > Aves > Passeriformes > Icteridae > Molothrus > Molothrus ater. Next base: position 18,120,101 of record NC_050482.2, on the reverse strand, counting down.
ATGACCACCTTACAAATGCCAAAGTGACAATGACCAATAGAGAGAAATAGTAAGATCACTACTTTATAAAATAAAATTAATATCATGCAATTAGCAAACTGTATGTTTGGATTCACATGCCCACACAAACCTCCCATGTGTGCACCTTCATAAAAATAAAAGCTCATTAAATGTGAACAGTCCCATGTATTTTTATGAAGATGTTGAACTGGTAATTGAATCTGAAGCACAAAAGATGCTTAGTGTTCCATTCAAAGATTGGTTTTCATATATATATATTCATTTATCCAAAGTCACTGAAAAAGATCCATCCAGAGAGTTTCTGGTTCCCCAAATGAAAGTATTCAAGTCATAAGCTAAAAACTCAGCAATCTCAAAGAGGAAATCTTTCAATGATTCCAAAGTAAACATAATTTCTGATTCAAACACCTGAATTTATAATTAAATGGTATATTTTTTCTTAGACCATATGCTTTGGGCTAGCAGCCCAGAGGGCAGAAACCATTATGGTAATCTCTTTCATATGGGGGTAGCTATCAAGCAATGAGAAAATTAGTATATGGGAAAAGAAAAATGGAAAAAACCCAAACAAATGCAAACAGCATATCACTATATAGACTACTACTACTACCCACAGCTTCAGAGGCATCAGAAATCCTGTAGAATGTTGTCTTTGTTCACTCCTTCATGCCAAACTCCATTACATGTATAAAGTCTAAATTATGAAAGAAAAATTTAACAAATATAAACCACAATACTTCTTGTGCTTTGTTTAAAGAAAGTCATGTATGTTCCAAGAAACTTTCAGAAAATTCAAATCAAAAAATTTATCATCACAGTTATAATTATTACTAGTCTCCTTCCACACTAGTAAGTGTACTTGTATGTGTGCACATACCTACAGTACATACTAAACCAAATAATGTGTGTCAAACTGCTCAGCAAATACAACAGAAATTAGAGCAAAGCATGTCCACTTGCCTTAAACAATAACAATATGCACAAACTGACTTGGGGATGACTCTATTAAATCTTAAATTCTCCTCTGAAAAGACATTTTTCTGCCTATTTCAATATCCAAAGCTACATGTCAAGGAAAGAAATGTTCTTCATATTTCAATTTCAGTTTGGCAGAAGTTTGTGATAGGTTTCCATTTGAGGTGGGGAATAGTCTTATATTTTGCTGACTGAATAATCTTAACAGTGATAATTTCTATGGCAAGTCTTTTGTCATGGAACAATCCAAGTTCTCACATGCAACATGATGATCACAAACCATTTCCTTCTGCCCTTAGAGGGAAAATCTGTATTCTCATTTACTTGAAATGCAAGGTTGGTTCTCATCATGGCAAAATTAAGCATGAAAGAATAAAACATAAGGCACATATTGAATACTGTTTAAAGATAAAATAAAAATACTAGCACATACACATTCTAAGAATTGTAATGTGCTTGAAAGCTGCTGTTACATTTTCTCCTTTTTAGGAATATCATGGAAGATTATGTGTGTTACAATCTTCAGTTTTCCTCAGAATGTAAAAACTTTCTAAATTGAATGCCTAGATTAAATATTCTGCTTGATCTTTTAAATCTTCCTGATCTTGTAAATAGCCTGTCCCATTGCACTCTCCAGTGACTGAAATTTCGATGCTGAAATTTTCTGTTTGGTGAAGCAATGATGTCACTTACCAATTATTCATTGTGTACATTGTACAAAGAGAAAAGTCATGGCAATCCTGCTCATCCCTCAGCTACTTCAAAGCCCACTTAAGCATAATGTAAAATTGTCCAGATTGAAAAGATGCAGTTTTCTCAAAAGGCTAATTGATGAATTAGCCAAAAAAATCCATGATTTTGCAGATGCCCACTCAGTTGTAAAGGATTTGCAGCATGGTGCAGAACTAACTTCCTTGCAATTGTAGCAGCTCTTTGAGCTTATGCCAAATATTTGCTGCATCATTTTGTAATAATGTCTGTTAATATAAAGTCCTCCTTTTGCGTTAAAAAATAATCTCACAAATATGAAAAGTTGATCTATAATAAATTACAGTGAAGACTAAAAATAATTACAATTAAAATATCTCTGGGATAATTTTTAAATAGAACTGAGAATTTAAAATATTAAATCTTACTATGCTCCACTGAGGAGCTGGTTTGAGAACAGGCTGTGTTATTGAATCTTCTTCAACTCAAAGAAAAATTAGAAGAAAAACAAAATCATCCTAACAATAAAGAAATTTGAAACAGAAAATCCAGAATTTTTTAAAAATCTTGATAAGTATCAAACTCTCACAGAGTAATTTCAAAGTTTCTGATGCTAACAGAAGGTAATGGATGGCTTCTATGGATTTCTATCTTGTTCTCTCAGCAATTTACTTTTCACTTGTTAACTCATACTGTTAGCATATCTAACCACCATTACAATAAACTTTGCTTTTTCTTACTATCTTTTTCTTACACCTACAGCTGGCATTTAGCAGCTGCACTAGGTTAATTTGTTGAAGAAAATCTTCAGGGACTATTAAACATGTAAGCTATACCTGTAGAGATTAAGGAAGCCTGTTCAGGAAATGAGCTGTGGTCCTCCAAACGAGTAATGCAGAGTAACACACATTCACACAGCTCAGGATTAGAAATCACTCAAGTGGACTGATAAACCCATTTGGAATGGGCTTATCCAAGTATGCAGTCAGTATTCAGTAGGTTCCAAGATAACTATCAATTTTTAGACAATTTTTAGACAATTTTTTTCTATCCTCTCCCAGCCTTTTGGGTTCAAGTATCAGAAATGATAAAGCACTGGTGAGAGTACAGGCTGAGCATGTGGCATGAAAAAAGAAATAGGGTTGTGTGAGAACACAGCATGCACTGAGACAGTACCATTACATACTAGAGGAAGGAGAAAATTGTGAAGTTTTGTCTATAAAGACTCTTAGGTATAGTTTATTGAGTAAACTGTCTCCAGAATATCAACGTTTATTTATCTGAAAGAAAACCAGCTAATCAAAAACCCTGGGAGTGAGAAGTTTTAAGGTCTAGGGCCTATGGAGGATGGTATGACATGATTTTCCAGGAGAAACATCATCTGCCATTTCTTAATCTGGAAATCCCAAAGCTATTAATTTTCAGAGGTTGGGAAAGCATGCTTTTTATTGGGGAAATTATTACTTCATCCTTACCTACTTGTAGTATTCCCCTTGTCAGAGATAGGACACTGTGTTACAACACCACTTCTTTGTTCAAATTTCACTGTCTTGAAGACTTTTAGCAGCACTGCAGCACAGATCTCAGTACCTGAGACAAAGACTGAATGGAGCATGCAAGGCTTCATAAAATTTTGGTGATGATCAAGAAAATTTTAATGATGCTGCCTCACAACCCCCTTCACTTAAAGAGGAGAACCTGAATTATAATATTCAACAAGAGAATGTATCTGATACTCAAGACTAAAAATAATTTTTACATGCATTTTTGGCACATATACTCTCACATAGTACTTTTTTTAAAATTAATTACAGAAATTACTTCAAGCTATTTAAGGGCATCAAGTCATTAGAGAGAATTGTGAGAAATATAGAACAGTGAACAAAAAGAGATCAGTAGGGTGAGTTGCAAAGCTGTTCTTTACCCCAAAACACCTTCACTGTTTAGATATCACCTACATCATATTGCACACACTTGAAAGTAAGTAATGATGTAATTAATCTTTCTTTTCTTCATGGATATGCAAGACTTTAGCTAGAAGCCTTACATTTTTTCATACACTGATTAATAGCTACTTGCAAGGGGCAATTAATGACCACTATGATTGTTTCAAGGTTTTTAATTGTCTACGTATAATTAAATCTCTTGGAGTTCTTTGTATGCACAATAGGTAGTGGATTTTGAGATCAGTTATACTTGTGTAAGTATTTTTTGACAGAGAACAAAGGTGTATTTTTGCTCCCCTTAACTCCTTGAACTTCTGTAAATTTAATTTTATTTCTGTTTCAGATATGGTTTTCTTACTCTTCGAGGCACATTTTTCTAAGAGCTAGACACTGTCTTAATTTTAGTTGTTTCTAACATAGCAGACTGTTGTTTTCTACATGTAGTTTATCTAAGTAGAAAGAATAACTATAAAAATTCTTTCCTAGCAACACAGTTTCTTTCATAAATTCTAACAGATATAAATGTTAAATGGTATTAAAAATCTCAATCTGAATTTAAGGTTTGTTTTTAGAATTAAAAGGATGTTTGAACAAGGACAGAAAGAATATCTAATTTTTCTGTTTCTGAAGATGTTTTTTTGGTTTCTACTGTCCTATCTGCACCCTTATGAAAGGTTTTTTCTTAGTACAAAGTTACATAAGTGAATGTGATTTTAAGTAGAGACATTTACCTGAATAAAACATGGCATGAGTTTTAAAAATTAGCTGAAAACTATGGTCTGGATTTTGTTTTACTGGAGGGTAGAGATCCACAGCTTTGTCATACTGCACAAAGAAAGGCAGGTCTCATCTTGTGAACACCTCTCTTGCAAAGCTGCAGTTGAGGAAATGAAGAAAAACCTGTATTCAGCCCCAGATCAAAGTCCAGAAATGTGAAGGATGCTTTTAGCCTAATAATCAGAGAAAAATTCTGCAAAAACCTTTACTTGGCCCATTAATGCTACAGTGGAAAAACATTATGTCAGTGACAACTCTTGCAAATGTTGACAGACATGCTGCACCTCAGAAAACTGGAAACCCCAGGTTGGTGGGGTTTCCAAAAATCAAAAGGAATTATGTGAGTACAGAGTTGTGTAGATAAAGCCAGAAGCTCACACAGCAAGATATTTTTTTATCAGGAAGCACAGCGAATTCACACCAAAGGAATGTATTCATACCTACACTTATCATACAATTTTTAATGTAGTGATGACTAATTATCTTTTATAAATTATATTCGTAGCCCATTATAACATAAATGGAAACCCTCATCAGAAGACATTCTGGATCAAAGTCTTAATCGTTCCATTAAGTGACAACTACTCTCAGGATTAAGTAATTTTTAATAAGTAAAAAAATCAATTAAACTCTTAATAAATACAACACATTTATTTGTAAAATCAGTTTCATTTATGCATGTATATATATAAACACGTATTATATACACACATGTATAAATGAAATGTGCGTGCATATATATATATATATGTGTGTATACATCTAAATAAAATCAATTTTTTTTTCATATATGTATCCAACTTTGGTTATATGCTTAGAATATACACATTTGAGTATTATAATATTATGAAATGCAATTCAAAGCAGAGTTCCACATGTGAATAAGCCAACAGATGGCAAGAATCCTCTAAGGCAGTCTGTATGCCAGAGTATAAATACTGCTGCAGTAAAACTAATCACATGAGGAAACTAAAGCCTGTAGACGATGTTTCGTTAAGCAAAATACAGTTAGAATTCTGGTCTCAGCTTGGCTTAACCAGTGAATCTCACCCTGTCACAAGTTACCATCAAATTTTTGAAAGGGGAGAAAAAATATCCTTAATTTTAATGACTTAGACTGTGGTGTGGAGACACATATTTGTGGTTGCTAGGTAGAAGAGTTATTGAAGCCTTGACCATCTTTGAAAAATATTCAGTGAAAGCATTGGATTAGAAGCTGTGCAAATAAAAGCATAGATAGTGACTGTAAGACTTATGCCAAAGCAAGGGAAGAGCTGCCTCCCAGCACCAATAAAAGATTTACTTGGTTTGTACCGCCTCATGCTTCTTGAATTTCAGCCTCAAACTGGATTCTTAATCAGACTTTCCAGTTGATGTGTAAGTGACAAACACATGACATTGTCTTCCAAGAGGATATTTTTGGTCTATTTTCTGCTCACTACACTCCGATAACAGACAACCAGAAATCTAATTATGCAGTTAAATACTTGGCCTAAATTAACTGAAGCAGAGATTGAAGTCTTAAGCTTTACACCTTTTAAAGAACTGTACTAAAGTCCTTACAGGAACAGTAAATAAGACAGGTGCCATGGTAGGTGTCCCCAAGACTGGCCTTGTATTGCACCTTGCCATCAAAGCTGATGAGCTAGATAGGTACCCTTGGAGATGCTCAATACTTGGCCTGCATGGTGCAATGAAATTCTCTACAAATTCAAGTGAAAATTTGTAAGCATTGTGTAAATAAAAAAAATTCTGACTGCATAAATATAGTGTCTTAAACAATGAAGACCAAGTCAGGCCACTCATAGAGCATGATGCCCTGTTCTATATTACTGATCCAGCAGACCTGTCTGTGTAAAAGGCTGATAAATCTGACTGAATGAACACAGGTTCTTCGTGTATTGTTTTAAGGAAAATTTCACCATATCTTCTCAAAGTGGGGTATATGGTTCTTGTATTTTACTCTACTAACAGGAAGTTTTAAGCCTTAAGTGTATTTTGACCATAACTACAAATATGAATAATGTACTTAAATAAAGTGCATGTTGAATAATGGGTTACAGCTTTCTCTGACTGATTAAAAAAAAAAAAAGAAAAAAAGAAAAAAAGAAAAAAAGAAAAAGGATAAAAAAGAAAAAAAGAAAATAAGAAAGAAATAAAATTTATTAGTACCTAAATGAAATCAGACTATTAGTCTCTGTTTGGCTTCAGGTAAATCAATAGGCTTTTCCAGTTAAGCCAAATTGTGGAAACATTTCACTATGAAGACATAAACTGCTAAAGATGTGACTTCTTCATAAGATGTGTGTAGAAGTCTACAAGAATTTTTGTGATACCTTACATTGAATAATCTGGTGTTTTGACTTTAATGGTACTTCAAGGTTTTGTTCAGTTTTGCTTTTCTTTCAACATACACTCAACACACTGTTACTACTACTGGCACTTTTTATGGAAGACATGCTTATGCATAATACACACATTTCAAAAGAATGGAGATAAATAAATAAATCTTTCTTGGAAATATACCTATAAACCCCTAGGCAAGCCATATTAAAAATATACTCCCAATGGATGGGATGTGATAAAATATTCACTCTCTCTGCCTGAACAATTTTAGGCAATCCCTCTGAAAATTTGATTGATGGCTGGTTTGATAGCAAATACAATCTGCCACACTTTTGTGTGTTATGCACAGCTGTGTATATAAGCTTCCATAAAATAACCCATATGTTAATTTTGTTCATTGAAAAAGGCTGTAGTAACACAGGAGAGAAAGGAAGAAAGCAGTTAAGATTTTCTCTTTTCTAGACACCGTTCCCTTGCTTTACATGTAAATCTAAAGTAAAATTCTTCAGTTCTAAATTCTGGCACACTATAAGGAGCCACTGGTCTGCCACTCTTCAGTCCCTCTAGTACTCCAATGAAATGACTGCAGGCTTCCCAGCAATGAAACTCTTTTACTTTCACCTCTCAGTGCTCCTCCTTTTTTTCCAATTTTCAGTGCTAAAGCTGTACCAAAATGTTGTTACTATGGTTACCCAAAGATAATTTTTGAAAAACACAGTTGTTTTTCCTTCCCCACCTTTGTAAGAATATCAGCCTAAAGTTTGTCCCTCCTTTCTGTCAGAAGAATACAGTGCAGAAGAAAATTAGCAGCACACTTATAGAGACTACCACAAAACAACCTTCTGTAGTATTCTATCAGGCCAGATGAAAACACATTCTTTCTTTCCAAATTTAAAGTATCTATACACAGCTTTCTGATTAGCTATTATCTGTTTCTCTTCAGCCAGCCACATGACAACTCCTCATAACCTATTCAAAGGAAAACCAGGCCTTTTCCAAGAAAGGAAATGATCTGAGGCATTTTACTTATCTATAGAAAAATATTACTAAGTATTTCTTTTTTTATATATATTTGATGCATTCAGAAATAAATTCAGGAATAAGAGAAGACATAAGAAAGGAAAAAAAAAGGAGCTATAAGGGGAAAATTAGATATTTCTAGGAAACAACAATGCTGCTCTGACAGAAATAAAATGCAGAGACCTAAACTCAAAGATCTTTGGAGAGAGATTTGAGGAGCTGTCTTGTCGCAAAATCAATTGAAACATAGGAAAGAGGCACATTTGAAAGGGAATAAAGCATTCAAGTCCAGAACAAAGTAGGCAGAAGAAATTGATTTCATGAAGGATGCTTTCCTGGTTCACATTCACCACTACAAAAAGTTAAAAATGAAACCAAATCAAAACACACACACAAATTCAAACCAAAACAACCTAACTAGAAAAATCCCAGTAACTATCTTATTACTGCATAAGGCAGTAATGTTTTCCAACAGACTTCTTTTTACAAGGTATCTTCTGGGAATAGAAAAGTACACTTTCAATGTGATTATTCTTAAAATCTATTTACTGCCATCAAAGCATAATGTCTAACATCTTTTTGTTCCAGTTCAGTAAAACAGAGGGAATGCAGAGGAGGGCAATGAGGATAATCAGAGGCTGGAGCCTATGAGGAGAGGCTGAGGGAGTTGTGATTGTTCAGCCTGGAAAAGAGAAGGCTCAGGGGAGAGCTTAGAGAAGCCTTTCAGTATATAAAAGAAGGGTACATACAGGAAGGATGGAGAGGAATTTTTTACAAGGATGTGCAGCGACAGAATGAGGTGAAAAGGGTTCAAACTAAGTGAGAGTACATTTAGATGAAATAGTGAGCAGAACTTCTTTGCTGTGAGGGTGATGAGGCACTGGAAAAAGGTTTCCTAGAGAAGCTGTGGCTGCCCCATTCCTGGAACTGTTCAAGTCCAAGTTGGATGGGACTTTGAGCAAACCAATCTAGTGGAAGTTGTCCCTATCCATATCAGAAATTTGGAACTAAATGATCTTCAGGGTCCCTTCCAACTCAAAGCATTCTGTGATTCTATGATTCTGAACATCAGTCATACATTTACTCAAGTCAATGTAAATGTTCCCACTGCCTTTAGGCAAAAAATTAGGTTCACCTAAAAAGGGGAGACAAAAAAACTTACAGTGAATTACAGTGAATTAAACAAGGCAGCAGAAGAAATATAATAGCTTAGGCAAGTATTAAATACCCAATAAAACATAATGGTTATATAGTTAAGTAGGGAATAGACAATATTATTTTAAAAATTATTAACTGCCGTTTAATTCAGTAATAATTAACTTCTGGAAATACCAGACATAATTTCCACTATTGGAAGCATTTTTAAATGAAATCACACAAACTTATACACAGCCTCACACACACACATAAGTATTTAAATAGAAAATGGAGCTTGAAACAGCCTCTTCAGGTACCCTGAAAATGACTTAAAGTGTACAGCAGAAGGTGTAGTATGTTTCATAATATCAAAACACCCTCAGAAATACAGGTATATTTGCAAAAAATAAAAAAAATCCTCAGGGAGAAGTAAAAACTTCAAAGTGGATTTAGACTCCTAAGGAGAATTATCTGATGTTAGAGGAAGCATTTCCAAGTAACTAGACAGAGTGAAGTGACTGACTTACATTCTGATTTATGAATGCTCATCTGGGTTATCCTCTGTATTTCCCAAGGATTTAGACAGGATCAAGCAGAGTAAGAATTTTTCTAATATACAAAAAAATTATCAAAAAATCTGTGTAGATAAAATCTCAATCTTCAAATGAAATAGTAGAAATTATTGCAATTATAAAAATCCACAATTATGAATATTTATGAAAAATTACTTAATTCTATTTGCCCTCCCAATGTACAGTATATGGTTTTATCTTCATTGACCTTCTTCCAAATCTGGTTATCTGGAATCTCTGGAAATCCATTTGGTACTTTATGAAAATGTAAGATTATCATCTGTTCTAGTTTTGCTTATAGTCAGATATATTACAACATTAGTTTCCCAGTTGAAACATAGTAAAAATATTTAAGTATACTTACAATTTATTGAAAATAGTGTTTAATTATGAATTTGATGCTGCAAATGAATAAAGGTCTCTATAGAAAATTAAAATGGCTTAGTGCCAATGTCAAAGTGGTTCTATCTATATTTTATGCAGAGTTTACTTATTTGTGAAAGTTGTAATTTTCCCCTTGTACATAAATGGGTTGAGAGGTGTTTACTCAAGTGTGTTCTCCCAAATAAAAAAATTCTGGATATTGCATATTTTTCAGGGCTTGGCACATCCTTCAATTTTAAAACTGATTCTTTATGTAAATGACAAGGGTCAGAGAGACCAGAGCTGCAGTGTCCAAATCTCAAGAGTACTCATTAAACTGAGACTGTTTATAATCTTGTCCTTGATGCTCACATAGGAGTATCATTCTCTTAGAGCCCCTTGAAGGACATTCCTTTTCATAGCACATCCAGTTGCACAATCTATGTATGTTGCTTGCAGGATTACCTGTATAATAAGTTGTAGTCAAAAAAGGAAGCAACCTGAGATTTAGAACTAAAGCCTGAGTTTCTATCACAAGCAAACAGCTTTGTGACAGTCATATTACAAGAGTTGTTTTGACTTTTCTATTGTATGCAATGATTTTACAGGTTTAATATCTTTCCTAGGCAGAGTGTCACAGAGATAAAACTTACAGTTGAGATGATGGATTCTTTGGTTTGAGGTTTATTTGTTTGTGGTTTTTTTTAAGCTTTTCCAATCCAAATAGTGTTGCACTGTTCATTTCATGCAGTTTAAACCAAGTCAGGATGAAAGTGGTTTCTTGATTTCTTAATGACAACTCTGTAATGGCCAATCAGTGAGTCCAAATATATGTCAGCAGATAAACTGCAATACTAGAGAGTTGCAAAGTATTAATTATTTCCATTGTTTAAAATAGCCCATTTACCTCCTTTCCCATACTGTTAATCACCCAACTTTCCCCTCCTTGCTCTTACTGGGCACACAGGCTGCCGTGTCCCCATCCCCTCCGAGCCATGCTGGTGTCCCTTTGCATCCCACGTGGCAGATGTGGGACATTGCAGCTCCAAGGGTATCCAGATCCCTTTGCATCCCACGTGGCAGATGTGGGACATTGCAGCTCCAAGGGTATCCAGGGGTGCCCATTGCCTCACCCTCCAGGCTGCACACCAGGGTGATCCAGGGAAGGCGGCATTGCACATCCTACACTGAAAGGCCTTGCCCATCAGCTTCCCCTCTCCAGGTCTCTCCTCTATAATGGATCTTTCTCTTTCTCCTATCTTGATTTTCAAGGTGACCATTTCATTGTTTCAGAGTTCCTTGGTGAAGTATCAATGACTGCTTAATGCATCTGATGTCCATCTTTGTCTTTAACTGGACCAATCTGGGGGCCCCTTCCAGAGAGCCTGGTGTGTTTGATTGATTCAGTGTCTATATCCATAGTCTTCTCTGGAAGAATGATCTTTGAGAGGACTTTTGCCAAGAGTAAGCATTAAAGCAGCCACCAATATGTATACATAAATACAGGTATGTGAGCATGCCTATACACGGGCATTTCATTTTTGCAGAAGATATTTTGTATTTGTTAATCTATGCACACAGATACATGTATGATATTCTCTCCTCACCATCTTTCCATCCTTCCTCAAAATATTTTTTTTGTTTTAACCTTCAAGCTAGCAAGTAATTCTCTTTAGCCCTTATTCCAGTAATTTTAACTAAACTGTTGGCATTTTCTCTTGTCAGGCTTGGAGTAAAACTGTTCTGATTTAATTACAGCTATAAAATTATCAAAGTTCTATCATCTAAAACAGAGAATGATGTTAAGGTGCTAAGCTAGTTAAGCAGTGAACATGCAAATTTGTGATGACACTGGTGCAATGCTGTATGAGGATCAATACAATTAATTTCATTAGACATCAATGCAGGGGAAGACCTTATAAAGTCTGCTGGTAATTCATGATGTGATAAGATGTCTCCAAAAATAATTTCTAGTTTATATTTTAGCCTACAACATTTAGTTGTAGCAAGGTGATATAAATGCATTACTGATACAATCTCTATGTATCTCTACAGTGGTATAGTTCTGAACCATAAAATGTCCCTTTTTTTCTCCATCGTCCTTTGCTTCTCTCGGTATTTCTTCCATTTCCTGGTTTTAATTTCTTCATTGGTAGCATTAGCTTATCTACTTTACCATCCCATTCTCACCCACTCTGTCTGGTGTAATATATTAATTAAAAACAAACATAGAAATCAAATATTCCCTCCCTACTGAGAATTATGATTTCCATGAACTTTGACAGCCATTAACTCTCATGACTTAAACCTTGTGCTTTGTCCTTCCACCTTCTATTTTTTGTGGGATTTTGCACAGGGTGTTCAGTGAGATAGAAAGCAGGTTAAAGACTGGTGGAACATTATATGTAAGTGTTTATCAGATTTATTTACAAATAGTGGTGAGGGACACAAATTCATTATCCTCTTTTCCCCACCAACAGAGCGTTTAAAAACGTGAGGCATTGAGACTGCATTACATGCACTGGGAAATGAATAGTTGCAGGTGCTATATTTCTAATTCAAAACTGTGGAAAGAAATACTGTGAGACATTTGATACTAAATTAGTCTGATGCAACAAAGATTTTCCAGGCCCAACACAGATTTTTTGGCTACCTGTACTTCGCCTCTGACTTCAAAACACATAGAAAATTCAATACCTCCAGACTATCAGGCAGTCTGTCAATTCTGAGCCACATATGAAAGTAATCTTGCATGCAGTCAATGTTCTGATATTAAGTGTGATGCATTCTAAAACAAAAGTTTTTCCTGCTTTGAAATCCAAGTATTTTTAAAAAGACGGTATAAATGATAAAATAAATGATAAATAATTAAAGCCAATTTGTAAAGGATGGTTTTAAAATTAAAACTTAAATTTAAAAAATTAAACTAAAAACTGAAAAGTATCAACATTTGTTAATATTCTTTAAATTTGTAATCAGTTAAAAAGGTTAATGAACATAAATACCCAAGCAGTGATTATCATTACCTGAAATATTTTTTCACCTTTTTTGTTTTTTCATGTCTGGGTTGCTTGCAGCACAGTTAGTGCCCTAATAAAATATAGCTCAAGATTGCAAGGATTTATTCTCATTTTAAAATTAAGAAATAAAGTACATGGTGCAAAAAGAATACTTCTGTAAAAGAACTTCTTTATTTAAATTACTTCTTGTCTTAATAAAAAGCTAAGTAATTGGAAGTCTCTATCAGGGGATGTTGAAAACACCATACAATAGCAACTTTGGATTTATATCTTCATACAAATTGCTTCACTTGGAGAAAAAGTAAAAAATCCTGAAAAAAGGCAGAGGGGGACATGCTGTAATGTAATAACTAAAAAAATGCAAACTTCTTTCCACTTTAATGTTTATTTGAATCTTGAAACCTCAACAGATCGACCATGTTTTAGAAATTTTACCAAAAAGAAAATAATAAAATAAAAATTCAATATTTTCTTTCCTAGTAGGGCTGCGAGAAAAGAGGTTTTGCCCTTCCCATGAATCTTCTCCTGATTTTAAGTGTTGTACATTGCACATGGACACTTAAGATGATATCAGCTCTATGTGCACACACGATATTGAGATAAAATTTTCACATTCCTTTCCTGAAATAGTTCTGGAAGAGACTTGAATTTCTCAAACAGAAAGAACCTGAATTTCCTCTTTCCCTTACTTGCCAGAACCCTTTTCTTTTTGAATCTTTACAGAATGAATGCCCGAACTACCAGAGGATTGCTCTCTTTCCTTTTTTGTCTGTCTGCTTGTCTGCTTCTGTTTTGAAATGAGGTGTTTTGGTGTGAGAGTTTTATTGTAAATATTAAAACAGGGACTGTTTTAATATTTACAATAGTAGATGATAAGAAATCCTGCCAACAAAGTGATTAAGGGGAAGAAATGGAGAGAAGATAGATGGAGAAATAGAATGCTGATAGAGGAAGAAAGAGACATTTTGTCCTTCAGAACTACAGCAATATATATTAGAGATGACATCAGTAATGAGGTTTCCCAGTTGAACTGTCTCCCACCCAATGTATTTATAGCCATGGTTTCCATTTTAATAGGTTAATATTTTTCTTAAAAAAAAAACAACTCAACTCCTCTGAAAAATGCCCCAGCAGCATGTTTTCTTACACATGTTCTTAGAAGCGTTTTTTCTCTTCCTGGAACTCTAAGACAAATATGTCAGAAAACAGTTCTGCATTTCCAAATGCTATTATAAAAAATCTAGAATAAATAGATAAGAGGCTTGTTCTTAATTTTAAACCAATCAGAATAGCCAGAAGAATATTCTCTGGCACAAATGTATAAACTGAATAGTTACAGATGTAAATCTACAATATAAGTACACAGACCTAGGATCTGGGCATATCATTGTATTATTTTTTCTGAATGTCTTTGAACTTTCATGGAAAGCTTTGCATTAAAACAATTAAAAAAATAATTATTCACATCCTTTGATACCTATGATTACTATTCAAGGTATATTACTGCTAAATATATTATCTTGGACAAAATAAGAGTTCTCAGAGTTCCTTAAAAATGTAGAGAAAAATAAATCCTCACACAAATGGCTGGCACATTACCCAAAACCTTCTCTTCCAAAATTTTCCACATAACTACTTGGTTATTTTTTAAAAATAAATAGTGTTTCCACTCCATACAATGGGTTGGAGGGCGTGAAGATAAAAGAAAGTAAGCAAAAATATTGTCTTCAAGGACATCCAACTTTCTAGTGGAAATAAAATGCAATTATTTCTTTTTTAAGCAGCAGTGATACTTTTAATTGATAAAATATAAAGCAGCTTGATGTAACTCCTAAGCATGTTATTATTATTATACAGCATCATATTGACCTTTTCTTTTCTGATCTGATTCAGAATCATATTTTACAAAGATAAAAATAAGTATTTGCAACACAGAGAAACTGTTTAGATCAAGTAACAGCATATAAGAGATATAACTATACAAAACATGTCTAAACAGATCTGTTCTGTTCTTAAGAACAAAAGGCCTCACATGAGAGAGTTATTTCAAGTGAAATGCTTGACAAAACATATGTTTGGTTTTGTATTTCTATATTGTGGTAGCATTCCATTAAGGCTAGCATCTTGTCTGCAAAATAATCCATGTCTTCACTGGCTCTTGGATTATGCCCTAAAGCAAAGACCAAATCTGTACCAAAAAAGGACAGATGACACTAAAACACTTTAACTACCCGAAGAACATCAGATTTATAGTGACACACCTGCAGATGGTGCTGTTCCACCACATTTCCTGCACAAAATTGGTTTAACATTCATTAGTTGGTCTATTCTTTGATCTTTTGGTTTTTATTTATACAGTACATGCAGCTATTACATAAAATGGTTGGCTGTGTATGAAGGCTAAACTAGATGGAAAATTATACCTAAAGATTTAACTTTTTCCCATGCCAAAGATATTTTCTTTTGCCTATCCTCCTCTTTTTACAATGTTAGCAATTATTCAGCAATGTGATATTTCTTTTTATAATATATAGCATTTTAGCATGGTTGTTTGTGAGACAGAAAGTTGTAGCTACTCAGAGAGACTATGTTTAAAATTGGTTTTCCATCTCAAACATGCTACAGTGTACAAAAAATTTGTTTGTGAATATTATCCTACAGAATTATATCACCTAAGGGCTACAGATAATGAATTATTCACATAAAGACTGTGGGGGCCATAGAAATAAAATACTACTGCACAGAGAGGACAATTTCAAATCTGTGTTTACTGCTAGAGCAGAGGACTAAGGACAATATGTGTCATCAAGTGAATTATTTCATACTTCTGTAAAATTTAATGTGATTTTCCTTGGAACTAGCTGTATTGGTTTTACTATTCCATAGTTTTTGATTTTTTAATCATGAATGAAAGAATCACTACCACTACTACCATTACTGCTACTGCAGTTATGACTAGTGGTAGTAGCAGTAGTAGTAGTAGTCCCACCATTAATTTGTAAAAATCATGGCTTTATACTTTATTTTCTCTTTATGGATATTTTACACACAAAAAAAAAAAAAAAAGCTTTTTAACCGTGTTTGAGAATGGAAAATATTTAATTTCAGAAACATACATATAACATACTTTGTAGAAGTCCTGTGTAGTACAGCAGATTTTTGTTCTCTAAGAATCTATTTCTATATTTGGTATGGAATAAAAATTTATTTTACTTAGTCCTTTAAATCTTCAAAATTTTTGAAAGTATATAAATCAAGTAAAATTAAACACAGTTAAAATGTATATATAAATAAAAGAAGAATTACCATTATAAGCATCAAAATTTATATATAAATAAAAGAAGAATTAACCTTATAAGCAGGTATGAAGTTTTTGTTATGGGGTAAGTTGAAGGACTGTGAATAATTTAAATGGGAAATCTTTATACCCTGGCACTCATGGAAGTATTTTCATTGATTTCAATGGGGTCATAATTACATATGCTAATCTTCTACCATTAAAGCCACTCATGGATACCAGTAGGAGGTCGAAATATTTAATAATTATAAACATATTTAATAAGTTTTCTGTTGGATTTGCTGGGATATGTACTTTGAGGATTTTTGTTTTGCCTTCTAAAAAAACCTCTAAAGCAACAACAAAAAAACGAACCAAAACTAAGCCCAGAAATTGCTGACCATTTATTTCCCTAGTTTTTACTGGGAGAAGGCATCAATCACTTTTTTCACTTAATCTACAGAGTAAAGAGTATTTAATAATTAATGATTTTGAGGAGATCATTTAGATGCCCTGTGCATCTTCAGTATCTCTGATGCTTCACTTCATTTGCTGTTTTAATGCAGAACTTGCTCTTTGGGAAGACCAAGACAATGATGTGGCATTTGGAAAATTAATGAATTAATTTAAATGTTATTTAATTATGTAGTTATTTCTGCAAATAGAAATTCTTTTTTGAGTACTAAAGATAAATTTTTAAGAAAGGAACATGAAGTAACTCATTTATCTTGTCATAGAATAATATACTAATGTAATTTTTTTCATTCTGCTTTCAGAGTTGTAGTCACCTGAAGATATAATATGACAGCCTTCAAATTCATTATTTTCTACTTATACATATTTTTCAAATGCATTAATTGGTGTACAGTGTGCATAATACTCTGGCTGTATTATACAGAGATTAATCTTCAACTCAAGATGGAAAATATGCTGGAAAATACTTTCAGGTTTTGATTAATTTTCCCTGCTCTTCATTATAAAATCCTGTTTTCTTTCTTCCTTGGAAGTTCATGATTGCTTTAACTTACTCCTATCCTCTGAATCTCTGGATATGCTTTTTCTTCACAGTTCTAAATTAGTTCAGTAAAGAGCAAAAACCTCTAAGCAGTCAGACTAGAAACTCCCATTTACTCTTAAAAATGAGGTTCAGTAAGCTGTTATCTATAGTGTCCTAAAACCAAAAACTAGAAAGCAAATTCAAATGTATTCTTATGTCACAAGAACGTATTCTGTGGTTCAGGGAAGAGTATCAGAAGAGAAAATTAGATGGCACTTGGAGAAAGCTATGCCATATATCACACATGTTTCAGTTCAGTCTGGTGAAATGCCAGTGCAGGTTTCTGTTTATGTTGTGCGAATAACAGCCTAGTCTGTGCCAAACAAATGACAAATTCTGTGTTTGGCAATACATGTAACAAGTTCTGATAATTTAAAATTGTATGTTACTTTAATACATTTCCTTTCTAAAATAAATTTCCTTTTGTATACTAATTTACTGATTTGATCTAATTCTTCTGCTTATTTCTATAAATAATTAGAATTAAGTATTTTAAGGTAGTGTTTAAACAAATTGCTACTGCATTTAGAAGAGTTAAAACTATTTCTCTAAAATATGTTTTCCTTGATACAACTTTAATGTTTTATCTAGAATTTATAAACCTGTATTACTGATCTCTGCCATACCATGTAGCTCACCACTGGAGATGGTGGCCCAGCTGTGTCTCACCAGCACCAAGCAGGGTATCACTCCCCTCGACTTCCTACTGTATTGTAGCTCAAATCCAGGGCTGGAGCATATCAGTGCATGAAATTGTTATCGTAGAGTAACTCATTAAATGGTATAATATTTAAAATTAATTTTCAGTCTTTCAGTTAATTATAGCATGTTATGAATACTAGAGTCATCCCTTTTCATGATTCTGACTTCAGCAGAAGCCATTGTACCTGGAAGATAATGCAGGCTTCAGAATTTTAATTTTTAAAGAGATGGCCTTTCCAAGACATAAATCACAGTCACTTGATATCCAGATATCACAAGTTTTGTCGGAGTGTTCATGCAGATATTATTTTGAGTTTAATCAAAGAGAGAGAAATATATGTGGTTTTTGATACTACTTATTTACCAGTTCAGACAGTACTTTATTTGACTTGAGTAACACTCTAATTCTCCATCTAGTGTTTATAGACAGAAAAAAAATAAATTGCCTATTTCTTTTTCCTTTTCTTTTATGGCATCAAGAAATAAAAACATTATTTGCAAATATTTCTTACAGTCTTGTGTTCCTGTTAGGCTAACTACTCATGTTGAGTAATTTTACAACATTGCAACTGAATAGGTCTCTTGGTCATGTCTAATTGCCTTTATAAATAACAACTTCTCATTACTGCCAGGTCACAGTAACAAAGGCATATGGAACCTCACAACTGGCAGGAGCAACATGTTTACCACTGGGAAAGCAATGGTATGTGGATACCTTATTTAAATGAATACAAAAGAATAAGTCATGCATTTCCCAGGTTCAAAATGGCAGCTAATGTTCCACAACTAGCATTTTCACAGGTTTTCATTACACATTTTAAAAGGAATCAAAAAGTGCACTTCAGTAAAGTGAGTGCCAGGCAAAGACAGTAAATAATTACCCTAAGTGTAAGTGCTGAGAATAACTGTTTGGGGTCTGTTTGGGCTTGGGGTTCTTGAGAGAGAGAAGGGGTTGTTTGTTTGTATATTGGGGATTTGGGGGTTTTATTGTCCCCATTTTTATGTAAGAAAAAAGTTAAAATCTTCTTTATATGATTTCCACCTTCCTCAACTTTCATGATCAGTCCCCTTTCTCTACCTGTCTCTTGCACATAAAGAGAGTTCATGGGATAATAGGCAGCAAAGAAAGGAGGAATAACACATTTTAAAGAATAAAATGAAGGAGATTCTTTAAAGAATCCTTTATATGAGTTATGAGGTATAATAAACTCTTGTTTATAATAACACTTGTTTATGTTATATTAACTCTTGTTTATAAATAAACTCTTGTTTATTTCAAATCACAATAGTCTGATGTCTGTTTGCATCATTGTGGTGATCTTTTTTTTTTGCAAGTAAAGAATAAACTATTTTAGAGTAAGTGCAGAATTAGATTCAACATTAATCAAGTGTGCATGTTTACTGTATGCTTATATCTATTGCTGCTTTGAATTAAGAAATTAAGATAATGAAGATAATTCTATTTTTAAATTGTTCTTTTGTTTTTCTCTGGCTTTTTTTTTTGACAAGCCCTTTGTAAATAATTTATACATTCTTTGAGAGGTATCTTTAATAACTGATCAAAAAAGTGAGATTAAAGAAAAGAATAAATTTCTATCATCTAACCTCAATAATGTTCAATTGGTGATAATGTCATTTCACATTTGAACTCATATGATAAACTGCAAAAAATAATGAATTTAAAATACGTTGAGTCAGTGAAGATAATTATGGCAATTTTATGCATCTCAATTTCTCTTTCAAAAGAACATATAATTGCTCTGGTATTTTGTTTCCAACCCTCTTGTCTCTGAACCAATATAAATTGAAATCAAACTGTTTTACAAGGTCTCCTTTTCACTGCTGCTTACCAAACCCTTACCTGACTGAGAGATTCAAAGGGCTCAGCCTTCTCCTTGGGTCCTTCTCATAGTCCAGGTGTCATCAGGAGGGAATATGCCTGGTTTAAGGGAACAAGGAAGCTTCAACTGGGGAAGGAACAACACCTCCTGAGGAATAAATACCATTTGTTTCCTAAGACTGTCTTGAGATGCAGGCAACCTACCACATATAAAGGGTCATCCTTGAACAATTTTTTAACATGTTGCAAATGTTCATCCTTTTCCTTTCTAAATGCCGCAATGCTAAACCAGAGATTTGTTTTTGCAAAATAAGCTCCAAGAATTTTCTCGATTTCATTCAATGTATAGTGCATTAGATTAGGATTTGTCCATGTCCATCTGAGGAGCTGTCCAGGGATGGTGGCACCCATCCAGTCACAATAACAATCTCATTAGAACACCACAGTTATTCCAATGACTAGTCAGTGAGCTTAGTTGTAAGATCCTGACAGCTGGAAATTAGCTAAATTCTAGAGGTTTTTTCAACTTTATTAGAAGGCAATTAAAACTTTTTATTAATTTCTTACTCTGAAGTTATTGTGATCAAGTACTATCTGCTCAGATCTGAGTTTTCTCATTTCTTTCTCCAGGTCTTTATATTTTAAATAATAGAAAGATCTTTTAAATTAAAGTTGGCATCCACTGCAGTAGCCTTTAATATCTCCTAAGTGGACTTATTTATACAAATAATTATATGGATATAGAAGCTATCTGATTTAGCTAATAGGTGCTAGGTTGATCCTGTCTAGATGTCAGGTGTCCACTAAAAATATTTTATAACTCCTCTTCTTCAGATTTCCAGGGAGAGAAAATATAATTAAAGGTTCATGGCTTGAGATTAGGACAGGTTTACTATCATGGGCAGACTGATGTGACATGGTGAAATTAGTTTGATTTAGAACCAACGCAATCAGAATAAGATAATGAGAAATAAAACCAAATCTTAGAAAGACCTTTCCCCCTTACTCCTTTCTTCCAAGGCTCAACTTCACTCCTTGCTTTCTTTACTTCCTTCCCACAGAGGAATGGGGAACGGAAACTACAGTCAGATTATCACACACATTGTTTTTGCTACTTCTTTCTCCTCATGGAGAGGAGTCCTCACGTTCTTCCCTTCCATGGGAGACAATTCTCCACAAACTTCTCCAACACTGGTCATTTGGTCTTTCCCACAGGCTGCAGGTTTTCACAAGCAGATCCAGCATGCTTCTTTAATGGGGTGCTGTCCTTCAGGCACAGACTGCTCCAGCACAAGACCCCCACAGGGTCACAAGTCCTACCAACAAACCTGCTATAGCATGGACTCCTCCTTCCATGGATCCACAGGTCCTGCCAAGAACCTGCTTCAGTATAGAGCCACAGCCTCCTTTGGATGCATCCAACTGCTCTGGTGTTGGGGCTGTGGGTGCATCTCTGCTTCCCCATGGGCTGCAGGGGCACAGCTGCTGTACCTTGGGCTGCAGGGGCACAGCTGCTGTACCTTGGGCTGCGGGGAATCTCAGCTCTGGTGCCCGGAGCACCTCCTCTGCCTCCTTCCACATTGATGTGGGCACCTTCAGGGCTGTTTCTCTGACATACTCTAGCTTGTCTCCCAGAATGAACCTGCTATTTCCTCCCTGACCTGGCTGTGCTATCCCAGACGTGCTGCCACCATCACTGATTGTCTCAGCCTTGGCCTCATCTTGGAGGTCACTGACACTGGCTCCATAGACATGTGGGAAGCTTCTAGTAGATTCTTACAGAAACAACCCCTCCAGCTGACCCAATACCAGAACCTTGCCATGAAAATCCAATAGAACAATCTAAATAACATATTTATACTGCCAGAATCTGAACAGCATTGAGCATAATAAAACAGCTGAGGAATACCAGTATCTGTTCTATGGTCACACTCTTCCAATCATATAAACACCTGGCTTGTTCGTCCATCCAGTCTCATTTTCTACACCTTTCCTGCAAAGGTTTATGCAAAAAATCAAAGATATAAACAAATAGCATTTCAGAAGTTTGATGGATTTAATGGATTTAATAAACATTGGACTTCATTATGTGACTTCTCAGGAACAATGAATGAATATTAAATTGGTGTGGAAAAATACCAATGCTCTGGGTGAGGAATTCTGTTTGGATTTGTGTAATACCTCACACAGTGGTATATTCATCTTGAAAACATTGAAATTAATCCATAGTAGAAATAATTAGGCATTATTTCCTTTTGTATTCTATTTATTAATAAAAATAAAGGTATTGCAAACAGAAGTAGCAAAGGTTTATTAATAATGTCAAAGCTGCATTATTATAAACATATAATGAGCACCTATTTTCTTGTCAGACTATAAAATATTAAATGAATTAATGTTTATTATCAGTGTTTTATTCATGTATTAATTATTTATAAGCTATGTGAAGTTCCATTTTATATATAAACTGCGACTGTCAATAAATTCACATAGCAACTGGAAGAAATTTAAATGCCTCTCCTACACAATATAGTCATAAAATGGAATATGTGGGCCCTTTTAACATGTATCTTCAGAAACAGAGTAATTTTTCATTGGTGACATATCTGCTGTTCTTTATTTTTGTTTTCTTCTTCTCAAAATCATAATAATTCTCAGGAGAAAGATCTTTTCTTAGTGAGTACTGCTTGACATTTACCATTACATACATGATAGATATTTGAAAGTGATCATCCATCAATGCTATGGCATCAAATTTAAACTTATTAGCCATGCAAATAACTTGGCCTGCAGATTTCATCAGCATATTTTCAAATATCAGACAAACAACATAAAAAAAACCCCAAACAGAACAAGATCAAAGCAGTTGTGCCCCTTACTAGCATGAAAGAGTTGCCCGTTAGAAGTTTACGTACCTATTAATATAGTAATAAACATAAGCAAAAAAATGTTTAAATTTTTTGATAACATTATTTTTTTCTAGAGAATTTAAACTTTAATTTACATTAAAGCCGCTACAAAATAAAAAAAGGGATGTTAGCTGTTCAAGACGCAACTTGATCAAAATCCCATGATGCTTAAAGGATAAGGTGAATGAATATTTATCAAAGTGTTTTAATGTTTGCTATTTTAGCCAACACTTAGAAGACATACCTCAAATAGAGTATTCAATACAAAGATTGGGTGATTTTTAAAATATTTTTTCTTGAATTTCAACAAATCTGAAAGGGAGCAGACAAGACTTTCTTAAAACATTTGTCACTTTTGAATCCAAGTGGATTCAAAATCTAGGTAATATTGGTTTCATGTGAACTGACAGCCTTTAAGGATTTATTTAATTCTGACCCAGTTATCTAGATTTCCTAGATCAAAATTTTGATCTGAACCTCTTTACAGGTTCAAATGTCACCCATTCATCTTTACATATCAAAAAACCCAGTTCCTCCATCTCACCAGTCATGTAGTTATGATAAACATACTGCTTACATATATGGTTGTCCCAAAGACAATTCATTTATAAATGAGAATGATGTACTTAGCTGAGTAAACACTTGAGTAGTGCAGAATTCTACAAAAGCACATTTTACTGTCCTCTTAAGTGATTTAATTTCCTGTAAAATCCAATTTTACCAGAACTCCCTTTGAGTCAGATTCTTCCATTAATGTAATACTGATAACAGAAATTTTTTCTTCAACAGGATCTAAAATGTCATTGTAAAGAATTTCTCAGTTATGGTCAGTCTGGCATGCACCCAAACTATCATGTTCTGGTCACTCTATTTCAAACAAGCCATCCACCAACAAACCTGATTTAGAAAATTAGTGTTTTAAAATGGGACAAGTCAAATTACCCCAATTTGACATCTTGATGACTTCTAAATTAAAGAACTTACATCACCTATAAAGCATATTTCCTAAAAGAAAAGGATCCTCCCAGTCATTACAACCGTTTTTAGTCAAGTTTGGGCATGTTTAGCAAAAAACACAGAACTTGCAACTTTATGCAACTATTTCTAACAAACCTGTTAGGTATGTTGTCAATATCACTCAGCTGTCCAGCTAAGCATTAAGCTCCCAGAATAGGGATTGCTTCTGTGTTGCATTAAATGAATGTGCTGAATACAGTGGTTCTTTGTTATAAACACAGAAGACTGTCTCTGCAAGCTAGAATGAGCACTCAGAGTCAAATATCTGAGAGCCACAAACTCCCAGCTAAAGTAGTAGTAGTGGATCTCCTGACTGTGTAAGAAAGTAAATAATATTAAAAATACAAATGTGATGTCATAAAAGAACTGTATGCTCATGATGAGCTATAGGAGAATCAGAAAACAAAAAGAAATACAGTCTTGCAGAAAAATTATGAAGGAAACAAGGCATTCTTAGGTTTCAAAACTACCTGGAAGCAGAAGATGCAATGGTGAGTGATATCAATGTCTTCCTTCAAGTGAAAAAAATGGGCAAATGAGATTTCAAATTTTAACTTCTTCATGACACTTCTGCATCTTCACACAGGGGCTGAGGTGAGAGGACACCTCCAGAGCTCATGTAGTACAACCTCTCTGCTCAAAGTGGTGTCCACTACAGCAAGTTCCTCAGGGCAATGCTCAATCAGACTTTGAATACTTCAAAGGCGAGAGACTCCACATTCTTCCTGGGTAACCATCCTTACATTATTTTGGCTCCTTTTTCTTCTTTTGTCTAAATCCCTTATTTCAGTTGTGGGTCTTCTGCAGTAGCTCAATAAACATGATTTTGGCATTGTTAGTGTTAGATTATCTGATTAAAATATAATTGTAGTAAATACAATGAGCACCAAATATCAGAAGTAGTACAACAGGTGACCAAACTCTGGTTATCCTGAAAATAACCAGAGTTGTGAAAATGAAGCATACCTGAAATGACTGCTTTTAATGTTTCATACCAAGGTGAGGCAACTAAAGCAAGTCTCTTCAGAATGTATTTGTATTACAATACAAAAGGAGTTATCTTCAAAGGAAGTTAAGGATTATATTAAATGGAAATATAAGACTTTTAACTATGGATAAAGTTTTCTTCATACCTGTATCAGTATTTTGTGTGATTTTGTGGGTACTTGAAAAGACAATGCTCTGTATCTGTGTGGCTTATCTGTATGTTTTGAGTACTAAGTGTAAGTTAGAAGAGAAAAGACATGAGACATGTCTTTCTCAACAGAAGACTTGGTGTTTGATCCCCTGAAAAATGTATCTCAGACACTGCACTGGTTTTTGTTGTCTTTGAGATATAGGATGTGTGCATGTTGGAATGCACACAGGTATTGCCAGCCAGGGCACAGCCCCACACTGACCTGCTGCAGCCACACCTGCCAGCCAGGGAAGGGACAAATCCATCAGTGCCATGAAACCCACCAGTTTAAGCTGTCTCTGACAACTGAAGAAAAGCTCTGTCCTGTGCTGAGGGGCTCACCCTGACTGGAGCTGGGCTGAGCTGAGCTGTTTTCAGCTCCTCCCTAAGGACCTGTTGCTTCCCTTGCCTGATCATGAGCTCTGCCAGTGACTCTGTGGGAAGGTTCAGAATATTTTTTTCCATAGCTGCTGTCTAAAAGAGCCTCTGGGTGGCTGAGCCTGTGAAGGCTGTGGGACCAGCCTTGAACTCAGCCGTGAGCAGCCAGAGGGAATCAATCAGTAGTAACAAATTTTAAAAATACACTAAAGCATCTTAAAACTAAGTGGAAGCAGCTTTGACTCTGAATATCAAACTCCTTACACTGAAATCCTCAGGATGTTGATCACTCATGGTGACTGTCACTTCTAGCTCCTCAGGAAGACAGAGAGCTGTAAATCTGAGGACCTGGAGGGACATTTCAAGGGTAGAAGCTACACTGATTACAATGCACAAGTACCAGGAAGTTTCTGTATAATAATTATGTTTGTATTTTGGTAAGAATTTTCTATGTTAACTTTAACTGTTAGGCTGCTACAATATTAGATTAGCAATCATTTTTTCGCTGCATATATGTATATAGTGTGTTTCCTTTTTTTATGGGCTAATGTATTAAATACACATATACCAAAAAGACTTCCATTTAGCACAGTACTTGATCCACTTATATGTATATCAAACATTTGACTGATCTGACCCTATAACTTGTACTTTTTCCTTTGGGAAATTATACTGCATTTTAAAGAGTTATTATACAAGCGAAAAATCACCCAGCCAAAGAATAAACAAGAGAAAGGAAAAAAGCTAACAGTGATAATCAATGGACATGTTCTGGATGTGGTTTTTCAGCACTTTGCTATTTCTGACCAGAATATACTAAATTTATGCTGTGAAGTGTCTAAGAATATCAAGTGTAGCCTGCTAAAGGGGAAAGTATAGCTACCACTGGAGACCATCAAAAAACAGACCTACATCTTCATTCTTGCAATTTTACCTCATTTCTGGCACTAAGATTAGGAAGTACTACAACCAACAACCAGTGGTAAATGAGACTGCATACTTTATGAGGAAGAAAGAAGCCAAAGAATAATGTAATGTTTATTTTTCCACAGATTGAGGTAAAACGAATAAATAAAATATCTGTTTTTAAGGTAAAAAATGTCCACCTAGAGAGTTTCATCTCCACTGTCAGAAGTTTTCATCTGTATCATCACTGGTTTATTTGGTTTTTTTCACCTTATCCTTCCCATTTTCTTCTCTCTCATGATAATTTTATGCCTCAACATGTTCTTTCTTGTCTTTTTGCATTCCCATTTTTTCAGCTGGTCTCCTTGTGTCTGCTTAGTTTGACTTCTGTGCTTTGCTGTCTTGGAAATCATTGACCAAAATTTCTACAGTTACCTTTAAAAGTCTGTTTGTGCTTATACAGAAATTAAGTTTTAAGTATTTCATACTTCATGATTCATATTTCACATTTCTTTTGACTCACAACTCTGGTGTGTTTACACAGGCTTGTTTTAGTTATGCCAGCTATAGAAACGTTAAAGAAATGTTTGTGCAGCACAATGCATGCATCCAGGCAATCCAAAACATGGGGAGGGAAGGTAGGATACCATCCCTATCTTTCCCTCTTGTGCATCACTTCAGAAGATTTCTTACATTGCAGGTGCTCAAGAGCTAGTTGAAAGATGAGATTTCAGCTGTTGAACTCGTGGGAGCACCAAAAATCCCCAAAAGAAATTCTAGGGTCCTAACACTCTCTGTTGGCCAAGTTATTGAGAACTCAACATGGTTTTTCTTGTGTGCAGCCAGGGCAGTTACTGCTTCCTTGATATGTTTGAAGAGCTCTTATGGGGACATTACGTCCCACAAAGGGAAGTGTCAACCCTGAAGGGTTGGTGATTGCCAATTCACATGCTCACCACTAACACCTTGCTATCCCATGTTATTCTATGACTGACTTCTTTGTGAGGAAATAATATATTTGTTTGGAGAGTTCACCTTTTCTTGTATGAGTGGAACTGTTGTTTATTCAATTGAATAAGTAGCATTTGTATGCAGCCTTAATCATGAACATTTTGGAGATTGGCATCCGGCACTAAGTACAATCCTGTCAAATAACTGGCAGTGGATTAACTGTGACACCTAGAAACATGCCAGATCCTGACAGAATAAGAACTTGCTGTGTACCCAATGTCAATCATTCACTGAGTGCCACTCAAAATGCTTATCCTGTTAGTGATGACATCAATCTGCATTGGCATTCAAAATGCTGCTGCCCTTTGAATACAGAATTGAAAGCAACAGGCAAAGCCCCAAAGTGCAGTCATTTTAGCAGCCACCTATTCTTCCTTAAGAACTGGGGCTATGTCCTGTGTGGAGATGCTGCTCTATTAATAGGCCAGTGAATTAATCCAGATGTTTGCCAAAAAAACCCCAAAACAACAACAACAACAACAAAAGGCAAAAACAAAAACAAAAACAAAATAAACTAACAAAACAACAACAACAAGAACAAACAAACAAAAAACCAAAGGTATCTATTTTACACAGATTGCTCTACAGGCAGGCTCACTTGCAAGCACTCATAAGGAATTTCCATCATGAATGAAAACTTCCAGAACCACTTAGGTCTAATTCTAGTTACATCCCAAATTTTAGCAGTCTACACATATTAATAGCACCTAAGTTCAACCTGAGGTGTTTTGCAATTTTAACCACCAGATGTTTAGGCTTGCATTTATTTGATCGCCTCTTATCTTCATAAATCCTGCATTTCTGCCTGCACAGTGAGCTAACACAAGATGAACATTCCATTTTGTCTTTTCCTTTTTAGTCTGTCTTGTTCTATAATCCACCAGAGTGAGCATGACCTTGTGAAGTAGGAGATGAAGCTGAAAAGGAAATTGAACACATCTCTGATTTCCTGGGCAAGTATTCTAACTATTCAAAAGAGGAGTACTTATGCAGCAGTAGTGATGGATAAAAAAATGAACTGTGTTTTTTAAGTCCCTTACTTTGGAAAAAAAGTCCTGATCATCCTTGGCTAGGGATCACTAATAAAAAAGTCTAAGCCAAATTCATAAGCTTAAAAAAAGAGCTAATTATTAGGATAGCTGGTTTTCTCTTCATCTTGCAAACTTACTCACAACTGAAACAATAAAAAAATACTCTTAAACCTTAAGCACAGTTGGAAATACACTTTTCCACAATGTTAGTCCTATTAGCCATGCATAACCCCTTGCAGAAGCCACAAGTAGCTCTTTGGAGACATGTCTTTCTCAACAGAAGCCTTGGTGTTTGATCCCCTGAAAAATGTATCTCAGACACTGCACTGTATTTTTTTGTCTTTGAGATATAGAAATTGGGCATTTGTTTCAGAGAGATTATTTGTAGAATCAGATTATCAAATACTCTTATGAAACAAGCTATCAGGAATTATATATTTGTTCTTCTGTTTTGCTCAGTCACCAGGTAGGTGTCAAATAGTGTATTTAGGCAAAGCACAGACCAGAACTTCTGTTCAGTTAGAAAGCTCAAATACGGATGGAATTCTCGTTCCTCTGTCATGCCAGGAGGTCCTAATTCTTAGGCATTTTTAGGCTCATTTAAGACATCTCAAAAAACCCCCTAGTAATGACTTAATCTGGACTAGCAAGGTCATATGAGTATTCACTGTCACAGGCCAGATGTTCTCAAAAGGAAAGTAGAGCTTAGAGCATTAAATAGTGTTCTTTCTCATTATCAGGCACAACTGCACAAAATTCATTTCATAAATTTAGTAACCTCCACTCTAATACATTGTTTACTCTACTTGGCCTTTTAGAAGACTATTTCAGAAAGAAACTAAATCTGAGGAAGGTCTAACAAGCCTGAAGCCAGGCCAAATGCAGGACTGGGGTGTCATGCCTGTATTCCTTCGTGCTGTGCAAAAGTTGTAGCTTGCTTGGAGTTGTCTGAGGTATTGGAACAAAGTCAAAATTGCTGTAAGTTTAAGCACCATTAAATTGATAGTTCCATAAACTGAGCCTATTTTTTTTGTTGTTTTTTTATTTGTCCTTGATAATATACCTAGATAATCAGTTGTTCACAAATCTTGTATTAAACAAATCTCATAAGGAGCTTTAGCTTCTGATCTGAATCTGATAACTTCACTAAAAAAAAAAAAAGAAGCCCAAAAAATAAAAAAAATGTTAGTTATTGAACTTCCAAAGTACTTTTAAGGAGCTGAGCATAGTGTGTGCAATACAGCATCAATGTCTCAAAAAGGCATTTTTCTGCTGCTGTCATGTGGAGGTCACTGTTTGCACTCTAGTAAATAGCTGCGATAAAACCTGAAGTATTACAGACTTGCTTAAAATTCAGCCAACGTGGAACAAGTGCAACTGTCAGCAATAGGAGGCCTTGAATAGCTGTAAAGGTTAAATATCAATTTGTTTTAAAAAAGAAGTCAAACTTGCCTCTCTACCATAAACTGCAGATCTGATGGCATTCAACCCATTAACACTCCTGTCAGACATTTGAATTTAAAGTGTTTGACACCCCTCAAAGCACGGCACACTTTTATTAAATAGTGATTACTTTGTATAGGGTTTTTGAATGCCTTCTTTTAATCTGAAAGGCATATTCAAAATTTTAAAGGGTGTTAAATTTACTTAAGCTTTTGTCTAATCTTTATTTTGTTTTCAATGAAAGATTAAAAGATGAGAAAAAATTGGACTTGAAAATAGCAAATGCATATTAAAAAACATTTGTGGAAGCACAAAATGTTTGAATTTTAAAACTCACAGTTTAAAATTGGATTCTACTAAATCACAATAATTAATATCACATCACCAGTGACAACAGCAGACACAGCATAGCTCTCTCTACCACTCCAAGACTGGAAAGTGTTAAGATCTGAAATCAAGCAGAATTTTACTTTTCAATATTCAAACCAGTGAATGCAACATATTGACTATTTTTTTTTAATGAGCGCATGATACAGCTTCATACATTGATTATTTGAGATATATCTGATATCTGTGGGGTAGAAAAAAGCATTTCCTCAGCTTCAATATTTGTTCAATATTTGGGGGTTTTTGTTGTTGTTTCTTACATTTTTGGTATTTTGAAGGCATTTTACCATATCTTGGTGGTATCCACATTCATTGATTTTTCTACCTTTGAAATGCGGACAGAAGCTGAATGCTTTCTTTGGTGGATACTTTCAAATTGTAAGGCATTTCAAATTATCTTTTCTTGTGATAGAAACAGAGTAATTAAGACTTTTTTTCCAGTTGCTGTAAAAATTCAAGTAGGATTATTTATCTCTGATATGATTCCTGATTTACTTGGAATATCTTGATCCTTTTTATTATAAATGAATCTATCCTCTTTACTTAAGAGTATTAACCTATAGTGCGTGCTGCTAGCAGCAGAAGTCTGTTGCAGAGCTTCTTTGAACTCCTCAGACATATCAGCGTGTAAGTCTATATCTTAGATTAAAACTGTAATGTATATAATGCAAGTCAATCCCTTGGTTGCAAGCATGTAGATTAGAGCTTTCTCAGGAACAATACTATTATTCGTGAACAGATGAGGAGCTAATACTTGAGTTCTTCCTGTCTGGACTTTTTGGAGAATTTATGCACTAAAAGCCTCTTCGGTGGGGGCTGTTTCCCATCTGTGCATCCACCAATGCCTGTGCTCCCACAGCCCCACATGAGTTCATCCACCCAAATCCCGTCAGTTTGGACCATGTCCTGGCTTATCCTCCTGTGCTCTGGCACCAGCTCATCGCTCTGCTCTCCTCTAGGTGGCAACAGAGGAGGGAGAAATACAAAATCATACCCTGGCATGAAACAAGTAAAAGAATGAGGATCAAGAGAAAGGGAGAAAGGGAGAGATAAAGAAAAATGGAAGGGGGAGGGGAAGAGATACAAAGAGTTCTTCTTTCCTTGTTCTCCTGTCTTCGAGAAATAGTAATATTCTCCACCATGTGCTATTAACCAGCTCTTTATATTAACTTTAGTTATCTGATCTTCCTTACAAGAAGGGATGGTGGAACAGGTTTTCAAACTTCCTTATTACTGACTTCAGACCTGACTAACCTTGCCATGCCAGAGAAGTACCAGTGAGCTGTGATGTCAGGAAATGCTGTGGAAAGACAATGTAATATTTATATTAGTTTAATAGATTCATACTTTCTGACACATCTTAAATATAGCCTTGATATGAAGACTATTTTAAAAAAATTGCTGTTGCATGTGAACTCTGGAACCTTGCAAGAAAGTACCATTACTTAGTGTTCAGTTTTACTGAATTATTTTGGGGGAAGGAGGGTTTACTCTTTTCTTACTGATCCAAAGCCTCAATGACTCAATACATATTAAACCTATTTCTGTAGATTTTGCTGTGTCTTATGAACAGACGATTTTACATATAAGCAGTAGCAATTATCAATAATTATAGTCCACAGCTACAGTGCTATTGTTAAGGTTCAACCAGTACTCCCAAAATACAATAAAATGTTAGTTTTTAAAAAGTGGTTGGATTTCTGATAAGAACAAAAGCCAAAATAATTCTGCAAAGGCCTAGAATTAGTTCTAATTCCTAACTTTTAAGGAGGTAAAACTTCAGAAAATATTATGAATTCATGTAAATAACTGAAAATATACTTTAGCATTTTTTTAAATGAATGTCCCTTCGTGTTTTTCTGATAGGGTTGTGAAGTATTGTACACTATTAGATCAAAACCATATACAGAAATAAGGTAAGAAGGATGAGTCTGGAGCTTACATAACATTCCTACAGCACCCAGACACAAACATGACAAGGAAACATCACAACAGCTAGCCCTGTAAACAGCTGTATTGGTAAGAATGATAAAAAATGAGTCTAAGGAATGTGTTTATGTTTAAAGTTCATTTGTAAAGAGAGGCAGAGGAGACTGCAATCAGCCATTGTAGGATGACATGAGCTATAGAAAGCAAGTTGCAACTTGTGCAGTGCATTAAGGATAAAGTTAAATCAGGCTTTTCTATAGATTTGAGAAGGCGTTCATACAGGTGTAACAACACTTAGATGGTATCCAGAAGGGTCTCTAAATTAGGCAGTGAGTTAACATAGAAATCTTGCTGTAGATCAGCTGCAGAAAATAGGCTACCTAGGAGGGTATGTCTGCCAATGTCTCTCAGATTGGTAGGGTCAGAAAACGGTCCCCCAACAAAGAATGTTTGCCTAGGGGTCATGGTTAATGAAAACACTCTCAGACAGATAGCTCCTGCACATCCTCATTCCTGTAAGTGTGTTGATGATGCCAACTAAATAGATGTGTAAATTTTTCTGATTCTGTGATGATATTGTACATTGGGTTTGAATACATAGAATTCACATTGAGAATTATGATTTTGGACTGAAAAATAAACTGAACATAAACAATAGTGATATAGAAAAGTACTGTTTAGATTTCTTATTTATCAAGATTCCTTTCCTTTCTGGACTACATTCTTCACTTTTACAGAATTTAGCTGTTAGGATTCTCTCTTCCCTTTCAGACAGGTTTAGTGTGCACTCTTTAAAAAGCCTCAGTTTACTGCTCTGAGATTGCAGTGTTTAGAGAGAATTCCAGATGATATCTATGCTGCATAGCCTTCCCAGTTAGGTCCAGCACAGGTGCAAGAGATGTGAGCCTAGAACCAGACTGTGAAGGTACATCATCTCACCTCCCAATTTAATTAAGAGTGTCTATAAAAGATTTGTTTATCCTTCAGGGTAGGATCTGACTGTAGCAGAGCAGCTGGACAATATGAAAGATTGGAATAGAAAGTCAGGTACTGTCTTTCCAACACTAAGTGCTATTGTTTTCAAGCTTTATTTGCTTAACTCTACAGCTTTATATGCCCAAGCATCACAGAAAGGTTATGCTGTGCCTTTATGAATGTATGTGGTAATTGTTGCCTTTGATGATCCCAAAAGGTAAATCAATAAAAAGAACATATCCCACTGGCTGAAGCAGAACCTTGTTAAATTAGTAAAGAAATGAACTCAAGTTTCTCCAGAAGGACATCATTGTGATTACACAGAAGTGTCAAAGCAAGAATCATGTATTTCAAGGATAATGTCTTCAGCCTAGTAAAGAAACAAAGTTATACACAGTCCTTACAAACATATGTACCTTGGGAGCATGTACTTAACAAAATTCTGAGCTTAAGCAGTATATCCTTGGGCAGTCATTCTGCACGTTATGAAACCTCTACAGAATGTGTTTGTATATTTATCTATGACAAGCATCCTAATAGACTTGCATGTGCACATTTATACCTTTAAGCTAAACAGGATGTAGTGTTGGTGTGGATTGTTCACACTGCTTAATTCTTACCTTGCTCTCTGTTATTAGTTTGACCTTGACCAACTACTTGTGTCCTAAAAATCCCACAGGAAATGTTTGAACTTAGTGCAGACTAGAGATCAACCCTACTAGGTATATTGAGTGTGCTATTTAGGCATTTCTCAGGGAGGTAAGAGAATTTGTCTGCAGGACCATGTGTCATACTGTGCCAGACTTTTTTTCTGGCATGTGAATGGAGAATCATATTCAATCTGTGCACCATTATAACTGAAACTTTTGTCTATTTATTTAAATTGAGATATGCACTGATCTTGTGTTTTTAATTTAGACAAACAGTCCTTTGCAAGTATTACAGCATTGATTACATAAGCAGATTCAGTTTCTCCTTCAGTTGAGCTTTAAAGTCATTCTTTAAAGCAGAGTAATTATGTGGTCTCTTTTGAGAGCTAGCAAATACCTATTAATTCAGCAGTATGTGTATATTGATCTTCTGATCTTAACCTATTCTGTTTATTGTCCTTTAACAGAATTCTTCCACGAACATTAGTGCTCATGAGAAAGTAGAAGAGAGACTTATGTTATCTAAGGAATTTACATGCCTATATTTAAAGATTAGGAGTCCACATAAAGACATGACATCATTCCCACAAAAATTCTTCTACAATGTGTCCGTGGATTTTATAATAAAATACAGGATAATATAGATGTGCTCACCTAAGCATTTTTTCTCTATAAGCAAGAATAAATACAAATACACTGTATTCTCCATATAAATAATTAATGCAACATAAAGTTAGAAAACATTATTGAAATATTTAGATTTATGAACATATTTAGGTGAAAGTTACCATGCTTTAGAGTAGAAGCTGTTATTGTGTATTTTCTGCAACATATAATAAAACAATCTCTGTAATTTAGAAAAGTAGATATGAATTATTATATGCTTTGGGAAGTATTTCATGACAGGTGATTGACACGTCTAGTTCTGCCCAAAGCCTGTGAGCAAACTGAAGTATTCATTGTAACAGATCTGTGGACCGTATCACTTGAAGGACAGGCAGAAGGATATTTTTCTCACCACATTTTACTATTTCAAGGCATACCCTTGGAGGCAGAATGCATCATTTTTCTGGAAGTGCTAAACAGTTGTGCACGCAAAACTTCTTTTTCAAAAACAAACAATCAAGCCACAAATAACTAGAATCTTGCTCATTCTGCTCTCTTAGAGTAATTTCTTGTTCAGTCTGGTACCACTATCATTTCTAACACTGGAAATAGATTTGGAGCATGGCTTGGTTTTCCAAACAAGTTTGTAAATACCTATCAGTTCTTACCAATAATATCAACTGCTTTGTCTTTAACTGTTCATGCCTTCCTTAGAAACATATTCAGGCTATGGAAAGTTAAACTTCACCAAGGTCCAAGAAGATAGGCAGAAAAAGGGCTGGGCTGCAAACATAAAAAAAGGTTAAAGGTTAACAGGATAAGGGTTGAGGCAGAAAACAATACTAAGGATTGAAAGGAAGCTACTTTTAATTTTTCCTGGTATACTTTCTGCCTAATATTTATCACAACCAGCACTGGTTTTATTGACAGGTAGCTCCAGAAAGTGCCTTCAAAATTATACTGATTCATCTCATAAGGTGTATGTCCAAAATATAAGTCCAATTAATAACCCTACACAAATATTTTAATTGATAATTATAATAAATAAGTAAATAAGATAGTATATTAAAGCTGAGATTTCTATACTGTTGACTGTCTCAGAGAGATGAGCTTCTAGCATGATAGTGCATATCAGTATTACTTTCATATGCACTCATGCAGCTAGAGTAGATTTTTAATGATCTGCACTGTTTAAAATTCTCTGCAGTTTCTACTGAAAATTAAAATTATAAAAAGTTTTATTTTTTGTCTTTTTCCCATCACTTGATATTTTCATATTCTCTTAATATTCTTCTTTATATAACACTATAAAGGTTTCTCATTAGGAAAATCTCTTTTACTTTTCACAGTGCTAACTAAAATGCTTGATTATTATACCAACACAGAAAATAACTCATAAGACTTTAATGTATTACTATGAAGAGAATAGTGCTCCTACTCTTTGCAATTCTCTTTCAATTTTAGAACTATTAGAGAAGATAGCAAAGTATTGTCTTTGTTTCTATTGTCTTTATGATTCTCTTTGACTCCTATTCATCTTTAAAGCTTTTCCTGTTTTTAAACCTCAGAGACAAAGAAACCCCTTTGCTACTTTGTAGATGTGTGAGTTTAGGAAAAATAAAGTAGCATTGTCATATATGCATTTATTTGTTGAAGAAAATGTGGTACAGACTTTCCAGAACAGTAACAAAACCAGCAAAGAACTGGTGTAGATTTTAATTTCTGCAAAAAGATAATAAAATAAAATCATTTTAGTAGTAAATATTTAAAATAATGTACATATGTTCTAGAATATATAATGTAATATATGCTATATAATAAATATTGTAATATGTACTCTGTAATGGATATAAATATTATTTTTGTATATTTTCAGAAATGTTATAACACAATCATGGAATCTCAGGATGACTGAGTTGGGAAGGGTCTCAGGAGGTCACCTGGTCAAATGTACCTGCTCAAGTAAGGCCACCAACAGCAAGCTGTCCAGGACAGTGTCCAGTCAGTTTTTGAACATTGCTGTAACCACTCTTACTGCTGTAGCTCAGGCCCCATTTGTCTTCTTTGTCACAAGGGTATTTTGCTGGCTCACGTTCAGCTAGGTGTACAGGAGAGCCCTCTGGTCATTCTTTACAAAGATGTTTTACCAGTTTGTGCCGGTTCATGACATGCTCCTTTCCAGATGCAGGGCCTTGCACACTTCTTTGTTCAACTTTCCTGTTGAGAAACTTGTCTCATTTCTCCAGCTTATTGTGGTCTCCTGGATGGCAGCACGACTCTGATGGCAAATCAGCATGCAAACCTCATTTTTGCATCTCCAGCACACTCATTAAGGGGACTCTGCTCCATCATTCAGAAAATGATGTCAGAGTCCCATTTCAAGCCAACACAACAGCAATATTATGGCTATAGCTCAATTGTTCACTTAGAGTGAAATGTATAAAACATTGCACAAAATGTTGGACACTATGGAACTTGCTAAGAGCTATGGACACTATGGTACTATGGTTGGACACTATGGTACTTGCTGAGTACCTCCAGTGTTGACAACATGGACTCTAGTACATATGGAACATTTCTTCTACATTTAGAGACATTATATATAGCCAAGTATTTTCTAAGTAAATCTAGCATTGCTAAAATATAGACTGCAAGGGCACACTGTCAGCTCATTTTTGTCAACTTCTCCTCCACCAATACTCCCAGGTTCTTCTCAGCAGAACTGCCTTTAAGCAGCTCAGGCCCCAGCCTGTACTGATACTTGGGATTATTCCTCCCCAAGTGCAGGACCTGGCACTCACCTTTATATTTTATATAATAAGTTTGGCTTTCTTTTCAAAAGAGTTTTTATAATAGTTTCATATCATATTATTTATATATATATCTCCCATATGTCATATATCTTATTCCATTTATCTATTAGTTTCATATAATTATCTATATATATATAGATTATATAGTAATTATAATAGTTTTATGTAATAGTTTTTTATTTAGCTTTTTTGAGAAGTGGAGCAAAGTATTTTATCTTACTATTTATAGTTTTGCAGGGTGAAAAAATGCATATTTGCATATTTTTAGTTATCCTCAGCAAAAGCAGATTTTAAAAATTATTACTTCCATTTGCAAAAATATCCTCTATTTACTGTAATTTTGTTAACTCTGTATCTGGCAGTTAAAACATGTTCATTAGTAAAAATAGCTGCTTTTCGATTACCTTTATTCATGCTGAGTGATGCCTTTCTTCAAATGGTGCTATTGACTACATCTGGTCTATTTATAAAGTACTATTCAACACAAGGGGAAAGAGAAGAGTCAGATGCCTGATGCTCTGTCCAGGACACGGAGTCTAAAGATGTGACATGAAATCCTTACTCTATTGCATTCTATAACAATTTTGTCTTTGACTTTAGTGAATCCAGAATTTCATCTATAAAAATACTTATTTCTCTGACTTCTTAGGAGTCAGACATTTCATTTATTTCTCCAACCTCTTTGCAGTCTTTCATCAAAGTCAAATACTAACTTCATTTACAACACAGTAGAACCCTGCTGAATTTCAGGGAATATTTTCCCAGGCAGAATTTAAACTAAAGAGGTTAGCAGATATTTAGTTAAAGCACTACTTTGAGCTAATTGCTATGTAAGTATTTAGTATTCCTAAATTTAAACATGTGCTAAAGTTTACATTGAAATGGTGGTCCTTTGCTGAATTAAGTCTATGAACAGTAGAAATAAGTAAGAATCAGAATATTTGGAGGGTATGAGTTGACACAGGCAGGCAGCCAGAAAAACCAAAAAAACATGACTGAAATGCAAAAAGTAAATGTATTTAATTATCTCACTAACTGGAGGATCCCGAAGCAGCACCCAGGCGAGAAAGATGAGTAAGAATGCCAGCACAATGAGGAGCATTCTCTCCTGGGAGCTGGTAAGGCTGCTGTTTGCATTCATTTATTGAAGGCCTGTACACATGTGGTTTACCATGATACTCTGATCTCCCCCGTGCTTTTTATGATCCCCAAGACAGGGAGCTCAAGCATGACCATGAGAATGCCTCCACAATCACCTGTTACCTCGACACAGAAATTCTACTTTTTAAAAGAGAGGATAATGAGCAGTAAGCATAATAA
Organism: Molothrus ater; assembly: GCF_012460135.2. Classification (NCBI taxonomy): domain Eukaryota; kingdom Metazoa; phylum Chordata; class Aves; order Passeriformes; family Icteridae; genus Molothrus; species Molothrus ater. The sequence continues at coordinate 18,081,788 of NC_050482.2, read as the reverse complement.
AGGGGGGTTCCCAGATTTATTCTCCAGGCCTTGGCATTCCCAGTTGCAGGGTCAGTTGAGTGAATCTACCATCCTCCTTGTCATTCTTCAGCTTTTAACTCTTTCCTTCCAACAGAGGCAGTAAAATTTTGTTTGGTGGCACTATCAGATCAAGTTTCATAGTCTGTGAATTGGAAGTGTCAGCATCCACTGAGCACATTAGAAAAGGAAAGGCTGTGCTAGAAATGGGACTTGGATCATAAGCCAGTGTATATTCTAGGAAGCTGAAGTCAGACTTTCTATTGAAGTAGGCCTCATTCTTTTCCCCTTTGTTTTAAACTTGTGTCCCAGGGCTCTATTCTGTACTCCAATACCTACACAATTGCCATGTCTCCTACCCTCTCCTGGGAGACAAAACACAAGTCTCATGGCATGCACCAGTTACAGGAAAGAGGAAGACATAGAGCCAGTCAAAAGCAATGGATTCTTGACTGTTCCTGATGTTGTATTCAGAAATGTGAGGAACAACAAGGAATTTCATGTTATATCACCACCTACTCTGCTACTGACAAAGGAAGAAGACTGCTTTGTCAGGTTTACACCTCTGAACCACCACCAAGGAAATTCTGCATTAAATACCACAGCTCTTGCTGAGATTACTTACTTTATCTTTATGGAAGAGTCTAGAGAAGTGCAATGGTCCCATAATATATTCATCCTTGTCCTTGACTATTATTTCTCTTCAATTTCAGCCTCTGATTTTGTGGCTAAGATTTTTAAGATTGCATTTAATTAATCAGTAGGAAAAAATATTGCCAAAATGTATTGCCAAAAAATATAAAAATTACCATAAAAGGAAAACCTATCAACTATTCTAGGAATGCTGTGGGGAATTTTCTAAGAGAAGATTTCCTAATAAAACCAGAAAGCTTTATACATATTTTATTCTGAAGGTATCTCAAGAAATAAACACAGCAATTAAATATCAGTATTTTTGTAACTTTTCATATAAATTTTTTACCTAAACTGCTGCTGAAATAATCTTGTGAAACTTCTTTGAATGTCAGCAATTCTCTCAATCTTTTCAATTTAATGAATAAAGTTAACATTTATAATTACTTATGTATGAATATAATTAGAGGAGTTAAATTAATAATATATGAGAGTCATTTTTTATGAATATATTCCAGAAGTGATAATTAGGGGAAGTACCAAAAATGCCGTAATAATTTTTACATTGCAATTATTTAGCCATTCTAAAGCCCACACACTCTTTAAAACTGGTCCATCTTGTAAAAAAATTCAGTATGTAATAGTAAGACAATTACAGTTAGAGTTGGGGCAAGTGTTATATTTAAATTTAGGAACTGAAAAGTCCATAGATGCTGCAATAGTTGCTAGTTAAACAGAGAATCTTGAAATAATATAACCTGGGAGTGACTTCCAGATGACCAGGTCATCTGGTTCAACTTGCTGTTTGGAGGTCACTCTGGCCTTTGCTCCGCTGAGTTTCAAATACCTCTAAGAGTAGAGATTCTACAGCCTTTCTGAGAAACCCTTTCCAAAATCTGATTATACCCACTACAGATATTTTTTCCCCTAATATCAGATCAAAATATCCCCTCTTTAAAGTTGTCATGTGCTTAAGCACAACGGACTGCTGCAGGTGCCCCAGCACTGGAAATCTCCCATGCTTAAACATTTACACAAAACAGATCATTTATGCTTCAAAATGTAAGGTTTTGGAGCATAAAATCCTGGAAGTACTAACTTCTACTTGAAGTCATGTAAGATGGCAATAATTTCAATGTCTCCTTCTATGTCTTGATATAGATGCTGGCTTGAAAAAGTAACACTATTTTGAAAGAATTGAAAATCTAGACAATGCCACAAGAAGGTGTTTAAAGTTTTTATGCTCCGTGCCCGAAGTGTTTTTATTGCAACAAAAATTTGTTTGGTGTTCTGGTCCTTTGCACACAGGTAACATGTGGTTCCCCTAGTTCATGTACACACAATTTTATATGGTTCTTTCCCTCTTTTTAGCCTTTCTCTTCCTTTTCCATAAATAAACATATTTAAATACTTAAAAGCAGAAAATATTCCTTTTGTTTTTTCTTTTCCTTTTCCTTTCCCATGAGTATGTAGTGTGCAAAGAGGACAGAGCCAAGATCTTGTCAGTGGTATCCAGTGACAGGATCAGAGGCAATGGGCACAAACTGAAATGCAGGAGGCTCTGCTTGAAACACATCAGGAAGCACTTTTTCACTGTGAGCTTGTGAAGTTTCCATTCAAAAGCTGTTTGAACATGGTTTTAGGCAACCTCTTCTAAGTGAACATTCTTGAGCAGGGGGTTTGATGATCATCGCTGGTCCCTGCCAAACTGAATAATTTTGTAATTCTGTGAAGTGATCTCTGCTAAATTTAATGAGCACACATTTACTGCAGCTGGGCATTTTGCTCAAAATTTCCCAAGTATGAATTGTCTTATTCACACCTGTGTTATTTTCAAATGGAAAACCAATGCAAATGTCCCAACCCAGTTTGTTTTAGAGGTTTAATGCAAAAAATTTGTTTTAAATGTAACATAAAATCAATAAGAAACAAAAAGGCAGAGGGAAAAGAGGGAAATAATGATTTTAGCAGAAGATAAAATAGGATGCAATAGTTTCTAAGCTAAAATTTATACAAGGGCATTTAATGAAATCAAATGCATTACAGAGAGTGTAAGACAGAACTTATTAATTATTAAAGAAAATATCTAATTCACTTGATGAATCTTTGTAAATTAACTGTTTGCAGCCAACGTAACTCAAAGCTGCCACTATAAATTTTTACAACTCAGTTAATATTGGGTATCTGGTGTTGTATTTTTCATTGTGGGACTATATCAGGGAAGGTTTAGGTCAATATTAGGGAAAGATTCTCCAACAAGAGGGTGTTTTGGAACTTAAAACATGGAAAGTAGTCACAACACCAAGCCTGGAGTTCAAGAAGCACTTTAACAATGCTTTCAGGCACATGGTGTGATTCTGTGAATCATGATGTGTTTCTGGCTGTCCTGCACAGGGCCAGGCATTGGACTTAATGGTCTCTGGGGACCCTTTTGAATTCAGGATATTGTATGATTCTATGATTAAGTAAAAATTTGGGTCTTTGGGTGAGGTGTACTAACAAAATACCCAGCATAAATCTTCCATTGCCATCTTAATATTGTGTCCAGAATTGACTTTCCAACCTCGCAACGCTTTATTGTTAAGCAGGAGTCATCAAAATAATCACTGTGCTTACTGATAGGCTGTTAACTACATTTTCAGTTGCTAACATCCTGAAAAAGCATATTAATAGAAGTTAGAAGTCAGATAAGTGTGCCCACATCTCTTATTCTGAATAGGCTAATTAAATACGCTAGCTAAGAAGGTATCGTCAAATGCAAATAATTACATGAAAACCAATATAGGAACTGGCTATCCTATATCCATTCTTTTTACCCTGAAAGGTCTTCGATATTTTAAAGATCTAAATTCTTATGAGTTAGACATTGTCAACCAAGTACAACAGCACTGTTGTGAATTAAATTGATCTTTTATGAGGCACAGTAGCCCCAAGACTCCTCTCAGAAAGACCATGCCACCCTACTGAGCTCAGCGTATTTGCACTATTTTCAGTGACTACACTGAAACCTTGGCCTGTGCTTTCTAAACATGAGCCAAAATATTTTCTGACTCAAATATAATAGAAATCATGATTTATTTTTCCTGTAGGCATGACTGCAGTAGTTTTTATTTCCTTTAACATTCAGCAAAATACATTGCCATCGGGGCACCTTGCATGTGGAAAATCCCTTTTCGCTGCTCAAATGAATGTTTAAGTAGAGATGTGTCTCAAAATATACAAGAAGACCAAATATTAAGAATAATTTTATTTAAAAAGCTGTTTATAAAATTTAATTGAAATATGAAAGACATGAGTCCAAATTTCATCAGATTAAGAACAACTAATTGTTGATATTATTTTTTCCTTGGTGAGACTTGTACTGAAAATGAGTGGCAATAATTTTCACTTTATATGGTTATCTGTATGTGTTTTTGTGTGTGTATCTTTATCTTTTCTCTGAAAGAAAATAGGAGATTCCATCACACTGTTGAAACCAGGAGGAATTCAAGCTTTATATGAGATGAAAACCAGAAGAGATTGCTTCTTCAAAGCTCTGAATTAAGTACACCACTTTCCTGAGAAAAATATAATCTAAAACTTCTGAATTTTTCAGTGTTATCACACAACCACTAACTAAAATTAAAACAATATTTAACATAATATTAGATGTACTATTACCAAAAATCTGTTCTACAAAACCACACTGCGATGATGTACTTTCTTTGAGCAGGTGCAGATGGCAATATGAAAGAAAAAATAATCTGAAACAACTTACATTTCATTATTATATTCCTTTATTAATGTTCACAAAGTTTTTTGAGATCCAAAGATGATTGGTACTGAAGAAGTGTAAACCAATAACATCACAATCAATGGTGAACATACGGAAATGACAGGTTTATGAACATATGTGAGAGAATTTTTATATACTAGATTACCCTGTGTTGAATCTAATAAAGTGTAGATTATGAAATTATTCTGATAGCTTCATAGGTTTCCTTCTCAGGAAATTATGATCTTTAAAAATTACTTTCAGATAAGACAGAAGAAACACCAAGCACTTGTTTTGTTTATTATTTTTCTTGTTATTCTGCTCAATGCTGTATGGAGAGCCAGCTTTAAAATACATCAGTGCATTTTACTTATTTCCAGTACAGCCTTCCCAGATTGTTTCTCAACATTATAAAATGATAAAATTACTGCCTATGGAGAAACTATCAGAGGGCAAAAGATAGTCAAGAAATTACATCAGCTATGAAGGAAACTTATTCTTTAATAAATGGCCTTTAGGAGAATAGACAGTAAAAATTATGAAAATTTTCCAGTAGTAGTGGACTTATATTTTTCACTTCTACCTTCAATCCTCCATTTCCTCATGCAAATGATGGTGGAATTGAGGTTAATCTTATACAATTTTCCTAGCCATCTTCTCCTTTTTCTCACTAGCTAAATACCTCCAAATAAAAACACAAGTTCTAATGCTATTATATAGATCTAGGAGACCAGGATGTGTATTGTGCATTTTGATTAAACTTTTATACATAAAATAAGAGAGGCTTTCTGAATTTTAAAGTGTAAATTGAGTACAGCCCATAAATTTTATCTTTGGTTTTTATTGAAGCATTAACCTGACATTGCCAAGTATTTTTGTGAAAGTCTCTTTTCAGAATAAACTTGTTAGCTTTATAGCAATTTTTTTCTGATCTAATATTATTTTAACTTTGCGCATACAAATATTCTAAGTTTCCATCATTTCACCATCATCTCTAGTTTCTCTGATTTTTCATTTATTAGTAATTGAATAATTTTTTAAATTATGCAATCTTGAAATATTTTATTTGTGTGTATTTGTATGTTGGCATGTGCATACATCACCAGAAAGGTTCACACAATCACAGAATGACTGAGGCTAGAAGGAACATTTCAAAGTACTCTGTTCCAAGGCCCCTGCTCAAGCAGTGTCACCCAAGGACAATATCCAGACAGCTTCTGACTAGCTGTTAGAGAATTGGTAGAGTTCTTTAGATTTTTATGTTTGGATCCTAAATTAAATATTATGAAGAAGCAAAAACTTACTCAAAATCCTACAAAGTTTAACATTTTTCAGTGTCAAAGCAGTGAAAATCCTCTTAATTTTAGATTCCTGTCACTTAATAAATGAACAGTTCTGATCCAGTTCTGATGATTATTTGAATTAAATTCAAATAATTTTCTTTGCTCCTTTGCTATAAAAATTGTTCTCATACCCAGGCATTCTTTTCATATTTGCAGTACACTCATGATCAGGAAGAAAGAAAAGCATATCTATCATTTTTAGTGGTTACTGTACCGTGAGGAATGTTTTTGGTGTGAGATCTTTTCTGGCTTTGTTTTTGTACCCTCATGTTTTCTCTGATTTGTCCATAATACGTAAAAACAAAATTCCAGTTCAACGTAAGAAATTAAATATACTGTTATATAGAAATATATATGTCTGTCTCAAGTGTCTTTTTAGAGGGTCTTATAGGGGTCCAGTTATTAAAAAAATATGGATTTCATTTCAGTTATTGAACTATTGCTAAATCAAAGGCATTCTGTCTATTCTGTGAGAAAACTGACACTCTCGGTATTGTGTTCCTTGTATTGCACTTTGATGAATATACTGAAGAAAATACCAACATGGGAGTTTGCAACTATCAAAACAGGTAATTAATGACAATGCAGATGAAAGAATTTGTTTTGTTTTCCATGATGCTAAAGCTGACTTTGTCTCGTTTCTTATTTCTCTTGTAGTTTGGTTGGGTTATTTACTTTTTTTAAAATATATGACATGTTAGTGATAATAACATCAATAACAAAAACTTTTAGAAGATGATACATACTTGAGACACAAGATAACTAATATATATAACCTTCTTAACTGAAAAATAATAATATAAAAGAGGAAGACCCTGTGACAGCTAACAAACTGGAATTTTTATGGATAAGGAAGAAACAAATATTCCCTCCTTAAGGAAAAATAAATCCAATATCTTTCTGCTATTTAATGACTTACTTGTACAACTGAAATTTGAGGAAGCTCTTTACTGGTAGCAGGGCTGAAAGGGACATAACTGAGGATCCTTAACAGCTAAAGGAAATACTGAGTTAGATGATTCATCTCTGTTGCTGGTGGATGAAAAAAGATTTCTAGGCAGGTCCACAAAACAATTTAAATCTCAGTCACCACATTTAGAATAGCATCCTCTGGGTTCTTCAATCACTTATTTATTTTCATTTAAAGCCACATTTGATAAATTTCTTGGGTTTACGTGTTTGATATTCCTTAACAGTGTTGTCAGCACTGTTAAGAATTCTCCTTCCTCTACTTGCCTGCAGTTTTGGGTCCTAACACATACTCCAATAAATCCCCTAGAGGAAGAAATAATAATATAAGCCTGGAGTATTGTTTGGTCCAGGATTCTTCAGAGCCCTGTATGGAATTTCTGTACATGTGTTTTATTTTCTGGTTTTGTTTCAAGATGCAAATGGATGGACTAATATACCAAGTGATATTGAATTGATATTTTGGACTCTACAGGTTATATTACAATGTTCTGTTACACTGCAAAACTTACAAGACTGTTTGAAGCATTTGCAAGTGGTATTTGGAGAAAGAAACCCTAGGAAAATGTTGAATAAAGGGAGGAATTCTGATGGAATCTTTTCCAATTTACTATATACACTAATATCTGAAACAAAATTTTTCTCACAAAACTTACATTTTTTATTGGAATGAGAATAGATTTATTCATTTAATTAAAACAAATCAAATCAAACTAAACCAAGAGAAACAAAGAACCAAAACAAACTAACTAAAAAGCCTTAGGAGATATTAATATTTATTGTCAAAATCTCATGACTGGGAAATAAAAGCAAACCAGGGAGATACATTTTCTGACATTGCAAGCCAAATCACAAAAGTTAGGTGTCTGTCTCCACTAACTGTGCAGAAAATATTAGGCAATGAAAATTTTCCATCATTTGGCATCCAGACTGACAGTTCTCATCTTGCGGACAATGGGAGTAGCCCTGTACATGCATACTCATATACACACATACACATGTATATGTACAAATGTGTACATACTTTCTTTTTTAAAGCCAAACCATTTTTTTTTCCCACAGAATGTAAAAAAATGGTACATTTTTTTTCTCTTTACCTTCACTGATTTTGTTTCAGCTATGTAAAGGTGGATGGTTCCATCAAAGCTAGAAATACACTGGATCTTAGGATAGATGCTTATCTCCCCACCACTTGATATCTATATACATGAATTTTGGGATTATGCTTTTTTATATGATCAGGGATGTTTGCAAAATAAACAGCAAAGTGCAAAGGGACTTTAGTATCTTCGATATTAGACAAAGCCAGCACATATGGGGTTTGAACAGTTGTCAGAGCAGCAGCTGCAATCCAGGCAGCTGAATTCCACCTTAAGTGAAATTTATTTTGACTAATTGAACAGTACACTTGGAAGACAGTAAGAGTTGTGATATCTGATAGATAACTAACAAAGAGAAAATTTTTGTTCTCTGGAAATATTCTAGTCTCACAAAACATTTCACAGGAATGTTTGTTTGCCTGTACATTTAAAGAGAATCCAGACATTTGATTTAGGAAACCTGATCTCATGTTGCTAATTTACCTACCCAGAAACTTAAAAAAGAATTCTTTGTACCAGTGATGTCAGGGTGAAAACAACCTTACTGCATTTTCAAGTCCATGCGCACAGTTGGAAAGTCTGACTTCTGACTAAGCTTCTCAAAGACTTCATCTCCCTCCTTTTAGAATATGGGCTAAAAAGTCTGTTCTGGTGCTCTTGGATTGAATGCAGAGCATTCCTGTTGCTGAGAGACCTTTTCCTACTTCCAGGCCCTTCTCACTGTCCACTGTGAGACAGGAGGAGTTCCCAAAAGCTTTCTGAAAGAAAACTAGTATTTTTTTTTTCCAGAATAGAATTACTGAACTTTTCTATCAATAGGGTATTTTATAATTTGTGTTACTTTTTGCTAGCGTAGAAGAGAGCCTGATCATTTTTTTAGCTCCTTGGGAAACTGGGCTTTATAGATCAACCAAGATAATTTTTTTTTTTTTTTTTCCCAGATGTTGGACTGCAAATACCTAAGAATAAAACCACTAGCTGAGTTTCTGATGACCAAATGTGAGAATTAAAAATAACAGCAAAGTAGTAGAAGAAGAATTGCTAATGTTTTACGCTGTGATCCTCTCACTACCTATAGATATGGCTGTTACATTTGTAAATGAAATTATCCAGATTCCAGGAAAAGGTAAGACTATCTTTCTCTTCTTGCTTCTCTTTGGAGTAATTCTTTTAAGTGGCAAGTCTTCCTTGAGTTTTGACACCTTTATCAGGCGATGTCCTATTAACTGGAAATATCTTCTGACTTCTAATATGTACATAATTACTTTCTCTGGCAGTATTCCATTTAAAAGGGTCCATTTCAGACTCAATAAAATATTTTCAAATCAATTGAATTGCAATTTAACTTAATCATAAGAATGGAAATTACTCCCTGACATTACAGCAATATTTATGAAGAAACTAATTGTGTGTATCCCACTGCTAGTCACATTCACTTACATAAAGAAACTGGAATGTATTTCAGGTTGCCTGTATATATATATATCAATTAAAAGAAAGGTATAAAAATAACTCTGAGGTCAGAAAAACCTTGAATTTTAGCACCAATCTTTTAGCATTAATTTCTTGGTAGCTTTGATTAAAGCTTCTCCTATTTTGACCCAGAATTGTCCTAATTTCTTCAGTCTATTTAATAAAGAACAAGATGAATTATATTACAGGTTGTATTGAGAATTCATTGGTTTATTAGCTCAGTGCTCACTGAATGCAATGGTGGAGTGCATTTCTGGAGTGCATCTTCTGCTTCAGTTTGTGTTGTGAGGCAATGGTGCAAAAGCAAGTGTGGTAATAAACTAGAGAATTTGCCTGAAAACCACACCCTGATAAGAACTACTGTTGAGACTAATATAAACACATCCTTTGAAATACTTTTCTATTTCAGTAAATCTTCACAGAAGCTGTCTGGATTTGAGAGTACTGAATAAATGTGATGCCAAGCAGCAGCAACACATAAATGAGAAAGATATGAAACTGTTTCATTGATGCCTCTTATTAAATATAAAACCTAATTTAAATTCACATTTCAGTAGAATAAATGCCTTTACACTTTTACTCACAACAATATATTGGCTTTCCTTTTTCAAGCATAGGATGTAATATGAGGTGCCCAGTCTAATAACAAGCTAGATTTAGAAACATGATTTAGAAAATGCTAGAAAGGAAGCAAACATTAAGTAGAAGGAATGGCCTGGGACTTTTGTTACTGAGAGAATGGCCTGAGGCCTCATAGCATCTTTGCTTCTATGATAATAGAATTTGTGAAATTGTGCTAAAGTAACCATTTTCTGCTCTTGCTGTAAAACTAAACCAAAACTTAGGCAAGATTACAGCCTATGAAATTTTCAAATGACTCATGTTGAGATTTGGAGTATTAATTATTCAGAATCCATCTGTACTTGGGATGCTCCAGACCCAAGTGGGTTTATTACAGCCAGCATGCACACACCCTGTTCTTACAAAGCATCCCAGCACAAGTGAAGAAACTAGACTGGTCTGTCTGCAGATTCTTTTTACAGCAGCTAGGGGAGCTTGAGTATCAGAAACAAGGACTGAGAATAGAAAAAATATCTCTTCTAAATTGATGATTGGCCTACAGGCTCTAAGGAGGAAAAGAGAAAAACTACCTGTCCTCTTTTGCAGGATAAAGAGCATATGCAGAGAGACTGACAGGTGATGTGGGTTCCCAGAAAGAGAAGCATCAAATAGTATGAGAATCCAGTGCAAAGTAATTAGTGTGGGTCTAATACAGCAATTCTCTTCCTTATTCTGTATAGACATTATAGAAGACCAACAAATTTTGCCTTTTAAATATTCTCTACCATGATAAGTGCTACAGGGAGGGGAAAAAGCTGAAAACAAAAATGCCAAGCATGTAAGCAGAAATCATACTTAAAAATTGGCATATGAAGATATGGATTACGTTTTTATTTGTACATAGAGAATCAGTTCAAATTTTTTGATAAACTCAAATTTTGTTCTTCTGGGGTTCAGCCTTATAATATTTTATTTTTCATAAAGACCTCACTATATATTTCTGTGGTTTTTTTCTTATCTTGCTTCCCTCTCCATTGTTCCATTGTAGGTTCTTTTTTCTTTGAATTTTTCCCTATCGTGTATGTTATACTTGTCTCTTTTTCTCTAAATCCCTTCCCTTTATTCTGTTGAGCCTTAGTATTCTCTTCTCTCAACTCTTTTGCTGAACTGCTGATTCTGTGAAGAGATAAAACAGATAAGAGGAAAGGAGCCATCCAGCCAGGCAAAAATCCAGGCAGCTAGACTGGATCAGAGGACACTTCTCAGCACAAAGGCTTTCATGTCAGTGCTTTTAGGGGCATTCACAGCCAGATGAACAACTCTCAACAATGTCTGGCAGGTCTTTGTCTCCTTCCCACCACATTCAACATAAGAAATTTTCAAAAAGAATGTACTTCTATTGGGTTTTCATGTCAGGGTTTGGTGGCAGAGGGCTAAAGTGGTGGTTTCTGTAAGAAGCTGCTAGAAGCTTCCTCTAAGTCCAATGGAAACAGTGCCAAGAGACTCCATGAAGAAAGCACGACTGGCCAAGGCCAAGCCTATCAGTGAGGATGTAGCAGTATCTGTGGCATAGCATAGTTAAGACAAGGGAAAAGTTATTGTGCAGAAGCAAATTGCAGCTCCACAAGACAGGAATAACTCTGCAGACAACCATGTCAGTGGAAAGGGAGGGGGAGATGCTCCAGATACTGGAGCAGAGATTCCCTGGCAGCCTTTGGTGCAGACTATGGTGAGGCATGACCAGCTGTGCCCTGCCGCCCATGGAGCTCCTTGGTGGAACAGAGCAGCCACAGAGGATCCAACACCAAACAGGATTGGGTCCTGGCAGGAACTATGGAGCCATGGAGGGAAGAACCCACAAGCTGGAACAGGTTTGCTGCTAGGACTTGTGAGCCTGTGGGGGACCTACCCTGCAGCAGGCTGTTCCTGAAGGATTGCACAACATGGGAAGGACTCCCACGGGAGAAGTCTGTGAAGAACTGCAGTCCTTAGGAAGGACTCACACTGGACAAGTTCATGGACAGTCTCCCATGGAATAGGCCCCATCCTAGGGAGCAGGGGAGCAGTATGAGTAGTCTTCCCCTTGAGGAATAGAAGTGGCAGAGACAATGTGATGACCTTACAGCAATCCTCATTTCCTTTTCCTGCTCCCCCTGCCCTGCTGGCCATAGTTGTTTAGAGAATTTGGGAATAGAGTTAAGCATGAGAAGAAGGGATTGGTGGGGGACAGGTGTTTTTAAGATTTGGGTTTATTTCTCAATATTCTACTCTGATTTGATTGGTAAAAAATGCGATTAATTTTTCCCGAGTCGAGTCTGTTTTGCCCATGACAGTAATTGGTGAGTGGTGTTTTCCTGTCCATTTCTTGGCCCATGACCCTTTCATTATATTTTCTCTCCTCTGTTCATTTGAAAATGGGGAGGGATAGAGCAGTTTTGGTGGGCATGTGGCATCCAGACAGGTTAAATCCATCACATCACTTTAACATTTCAATTATGTAATTATTTAGACAGCAGTTACTGTCAGAGACATCTTAAACTTTTTTCATGTGAAAGAAATCCATATTCCACTCTTGTATCTTTGAAATAATTTTTGTCCTCTGGTTAGAAATGATTCCTGATAAACTCATACGTTGAGGGTCAATCCTTGCCCATAGGAAGATGTCAGCTTATCCAATAACAGGTTGTACTTGCAATCTCATACCACTGCATGTTAGAGCTTTTATCCCACTTTCACAGCCCTTTTGCAGGTGTCAAACTCATTCTCTTTGATTAGCTCTTGCTGTCTTTGACGTATAAGACTGCATGACAGGATTTATGCCATACTGCAACAAGTACAGGTCCTGAATAAGCTGTAAGATTTGATAAAAAAGTACAATTTTCAGGTAACTATACAGTAAACACGTACTTTATTCCTCAAAGAAATAACTAGTGACATGATCAGAAAATTGCCTTTATTTTCACTATCCCCTTTCCTTACACTTTAGTCACAAAAGAAAAGGCAGCAATGTGCACTTGCAGCCCAGAAAACCAAATGTATCCAGGGCTGTGTCAAAAGAAACAAGGCCATGAGGTGAGGGAGGTGATTCCTCTCATCTACTTTCATGAGACCCCATCTGGAGTGCTTTATCCAGGTCTGAAGTCCCCAACATAAGAAGGATATGGATCTGTTTGGGTAACTCCAGAGAAGAGCCAGGAAGATGACCAAAGGGCTGAAGCATCTCTCCCATGAAGACAGGCTGAGAGTTGAAGCTGCTCATCTTGCAGAAGGGAAGGCTCCAGGGATGTGTCATTGTAGTCTTCCGGTACCTGGAGGGAGCTTACAAGAAAGATGGAGAGAGATTATTTACAAGACTATGGAGTTACAGGACAAAGGGAAATGTCTTCAAACTGAAAGAGAGTAGGTTTAGATTAGACAAAAGCAAGAAATTCTTCACTGCAAGGTTGGTGAGGCACTGGAACAGGTTCCCCAGAGAAGCTGTGGATGCCCCATCCCTGGAAGTGTGCAAGATGAGACTGGATGGGGCTTTGAGAAACCTGATCTATTGAAAGGTGTCCCTGCCCACGGCAGGAGAGGTGGGACTAGATGATCTTCAAGATCCCTTCTAATCCAAGGCATTCTATGATTTGCAAGTTCATGAAAGGGGATTTGCCAGGTCTGAGTCCCAAGCAGGAAAAAAACCAAACCCAGGGTAGTAAGTCAGGTTGACAGATGGGTCCCCTCAGAACCCACACTAGTACAGAGGGGACCCACATCTGCATTTACCACTTTCTCATGGTGCACATGTGTGTTGCAGTTTCTGCTGACTGATTTCTCAGACCTGGTTTTCTCCTTCTGACCTGTCACAGGGGCACTTAAAATTTTCTGAACTTGCAGATCTGTAATTGCAGAAAATGAGGAGAAGATGGATACTTGCCTTCTGCCTTCTCAACTGCATTTAATAATCTGTTATGCTTTACCATATCTATTTTTACTTACTATAATAAATCTTGGCTAAAGACTAAGAGAATTTGAAATTCCATACAATTATTTTTTTCTGCTATACTGACAGTTATTTTGTTTTCTTTCTAGGTCCTCTTAAGTTTTGGCAAATTTTTTTAGCAATATCAGGATAATAACTAAAACTCTGTGATTGATTTCTGTAAAAAATTGAATTTTTTGGAGGTAATTTGTTCTTTTTTTTTTTAATATGTTAGACAGTGTGTCCTAACTGAACAAAAGCTTTGTTAGCACAGAAACTCCTAAAGAAGACTGGGATCATGGTATGTAAGGATAAATGCATGAAGTTCCTACAAACTCCAGGACTCTCTCCTGCTCTCCTCTTCTTTCTCACCTTTGACCAGTTTTTATCTGTGGTCATTTATGTGTTTGTTTACTTTAGAAGTAGTTGTTAATCTGCAATCTGAAAGTGTACCCTACCACCTGAACATACAGCTTTATTTTTCTCTATGGTTCTTTCTCTTTGAATGAAGTAGTTTATTTGGGACATCATTTGGCAAAGCATTACCATTTCAGATGTTTTCAGTTTATAGGTTAAAATCAAACTATGAATAGCATAGTGTGTCATATGTCATATCTCTTGGAGGATCTCTATTACCATCAGAGGCTTGATACATTAGGCAATGGATGACTGAGTTATTTTTGATTGTTTTTTCCTGATGTAAGTGAAAACAGCTTTATTTTTTTCCCCCTCCAATATAAAATAGATTCATTATACTTCAATAAAGACAAACAAAAACAAAAGTGAAAAACTCAAGGTCATGAACAACAAAAATAAACATTAAAAACTCCAGCATTCAGAAGTTGTTTTGATCTGTCAAGTGTTCCTCAGTATCCCCAAGGTTTTAGTGATTGTTTCATTCACTACATCATGATCTAGAGGATTCCTAGATATCCCTATTGCCTTTTATCCACTTCAAATCATTTTCCTTTATAAGTACCCCACTGGTCCCATACTTATGTCTGTGCATCTTTGGAACATTTCCATTATTAAATTATCTACAGTCCATGATCTATTATTAAATAAGCACTGCTTTACTGAAGCCAAATCAACCCTATAGGCACAAAAACTTATCGGTATAGCAGTGTGCTTGTAAAAGGTGACAGATGGGAAAGAGGGCTACAAGGACAGTGCTGGACCCTACTAACCCACCAGAGATTGAATCCATCAATCAGAAAAAAACCATGGTAACAGTGTAAAGAGAGAAGAATAGAAGATATCTCTCCCAGCCTTTTTTATTAGGCCTTTTTTTTTCTGTTGTCTCTCATGCTTTTATTTCCATGCAAACAGAGGATGGGGACACATTGTCTCTGCCCTTCTCATGGTAACATTTTGTTCGTTTGTGATTTAAACTCTTTCTGAATTGATTGGTAAATCTAGCATCAAGCAAATAATCTTTTCCTGCAATTTAAATCTCAGATAATATCCCAGTCCTAATCATTCAATGTATCTGTGCAGGGTAACACCTACTCCATAGGAAAGTCCTTAAAGTTTCAGTGGGATTTGGAAGCTCTGGTAGCACTGTGGCAAACTTGAAATCTTGGAGCGAGATTTTAGTTAAACTAACAAATTAAAATAAAAATGCAGAAGTAATAATTGACATAAATATTAAAGAATTTAAATTGTATAAAAATTAATTGAAAAACATAATAAATAATACAATATCATAAAAAGAAATTATTATTCAGTCCTCTTTGTTCTCTTGCTTTCTCTGAGCATGTGCATGGGAAAAGTGAAGTAATTTTGTTTAAAGCTGAAATTCATTAAATAATTAATTATTCAACTAGAACAAGCTTTTTTTTGTTTTTACCTTTATGGATTAAATAGAAAATTTACAGCTTAGTTTCACAAAATTGGAATAGAGGATACAACTTATTTCTAAGAATTAAATAACACCCTCTGTTTCTGATAATTTTGATAAACTCCTAAAATGCTTAAAGGAATGTTTAATGTGTCATCCCTACAATGAAAAACTGTCAACCTAGGTTTTTGCTATTCATTATTCCTTACATTTCTTAAAATTTATCTTATAAAATGTAAGCATTAGGGTATCTTTGGTGCATGTGATTTATACAAAATTCATCACATTGCATATTTTTTGTTGCTACTTTTCAAATGTGAAGATTATTTAAAATTATATTCTTCCAATGCCATGGATGTTCCTTGTCCTCCTTTAGAGTAAAAAATAATAGTATTTGGGCTTAAGGAAGCAATTCAAAATGTCAATCATAGTTTCTATACTGAAGGATAATATACAGATTTATAGAAAGCACTAAAAAAATGGGAAAGAAGCCACATGATTATGCCAATACTATTCCCCATATCTCCATTATATCTATCATTCAAAAATATGGACTGCAGAAAAATTATTTACTATTTACCACAATAATTCAATGATACAGTTGTGTGTTTAATCATCCAGTACTCTTGCTCTCAGCCTCAAATCATACCATACTCAACAGAGTTTAATGTTCTTAATTTATGGAGTCTGACACCACTCCATAGCCTTTGGGTCAGTTTGAGTCATATGCATACACAGAGAAATTAATATTTAAACAAGTTCTCTGTATTGGAATTTAAAATACCTAGAAAAGAGCTGATCAAGTGTTCAGCAAAGAAGATAAGGCTGTAAGAGAAAATTACAAACTTGGACTCTGAGTATTTGGAGTTGAAAATTAGAAGACTGCATCTGTTCCTTAATTTCAGTGTGTTTCAAAGACGTGGAATGTGTTGACCAAACTTTAAATACATATAGTCTTTCAAATCTGCTTCTAGGGCTACTTCTCAAATTGTGATTAATATTATTTGTATGAGACCTTGATACCTGCACTTGCTTTTATATAATATAGAAATTAATGTCTCAGAAGCCAATTAAAATCTTTGAATAGTAACAACATTATTCGCAGCAAAGAAATGCACCCATATTATGATCCCATGCACGTTGAATTTGTTAGATATCATAGTTTACTTGCTTAGTGAGTCACATGTATCCTAACCCTGCTCTTATGCACAGGGGCTGTCCTAACTTCTCAGGTTTCCTGGAGTCTCCACTGTTCATCCCAGTTTAAACAATAGTGTTAGAAACATTACTCCTTTCCTCTGTTTTTAGAATGGAGTCATAGAATTGCTTAGGTGGAAAATACTTATAAGATTGGGTCCAGTCATTAACTGACCACCATGTCCCCACTTGGTCTATAAGTACCACATTCACATGTTTTTTGATGGGTTGGCAATTTCCATTTACCTGGTGACCTGGTGGTGATTGATCACTTCCCTGCAGCCTCTTACAATATCTGAACACCTTTTCAGTGAGGAAATGTTTCCTCATATCCAATCTAAACCTCTCCTGGTGCAGCTTGTGTAGATTTACTTTGTCCAGTCAGTTTTTTTCTGTGAGAGAGACTGATCCCCACCTTGCTACAACCTCCTTCCAGGTATTGCAGAGAGCAATAATGCATGAGGCTCCTCTTCTTCAGGCAAAACAACCTCAACTTTCTCCTCAACCTCCTCATAAGACTTGTGCCCTAGTCATTTTAGCTTACTTCCAGTGGAAATGAAGCTTATGGAGAAATATATATTTGTGTTGTCATAGTAATTTTTAAATCTTTCAAGCAGATTAATAATGAACTTGAATGCAGAACAGAAATACCAAAAATGCTAAATTTTTACAATTTTAGTGAGAGTTGACAATATGCCTAGGGGATACACTCTGCTCTTATTCCTCTTTAGAGAAAACCAAAGAGCTCCAAAGACCTTGCTTTGTTCTATTTATATCAATTAATCATCATAAATATATCCAGACCAGCATCAGCAGTTAGGACAGGTCAGACCTGTCCTATGTGAACCACAGAACATGGGAGAGGGACTGGAAACACAGCATGAGAATTAACAGCAGCAGCTGTGGTCCAGGGAGAGCACTAGTTAGGGGTAGAGTCACACTGTTGGGAGAAAGAATGCAATTCTATATAAACTGAATTAGGATTCATCAATGTCACTTTTTACTGTATAGCTGATATAATTTCTTATTAAGAGAAAGGAGGTGTGAGTGATAATGTTCTAGAAGGGAAACTTTATTTTCCTAATTAATTTTCAAGATGCTTAAACTATATCAAGCTATGTCTCTCATTCACCATTAAGTGTGCCTTTGTGTTTCTTAATAGATAAAGAAGTAGAATTTCCTCCAGTAAAGTAAATTTCTATTTCAAATGGTGTAGGTTGCTTTGTTATTTCTAGCAATTCTGTATCTTTTTATCTTTTTTTCTTCATTTTTTTCTTTTTTCTTTTTTTTTTTTTTTTTAAGAAGGAGTTCATATGAACTGCTCTCTATACAGAAAGCAGGAATTCATGATATCAGGGCCTTAGGTCTCCTACTGTCTATTGAATGTAATAACTCTCAGATTACCTCCCTCAATCAAATATATTCAATAATATTTATATTCTGGGGTAGACTGTTGTAGGTATGAATCAAAAATCAATGTCTTATACTTTAATTAAGGTTCTGCAATTATGAAATTAGATTAAAATGAAAAATGCTGCAAACTTTTATGTGAAATTTTACTTTGACAGATGGTCTGCACACCTTTGGAATGCCTTACAACTTTCCAGTTTCACAACATTTTGAGTCATACCTTACTGATATGTCTCATGCAGTGCAAACTGTTTACTCTATAGATGATATTGAAATGTTATGGGGATCTAGAGGGATTTTCATTTACTGTTTTATGCCCTATCCAACAAGCAAATCACAGAAAGCTTTTTAGTTAGACGTGGGCATGTTTGTAGGCACTGGAGTCTCTGGCAAGCAGCTCACTGCAGCTCTAGTTTAATCAGCTCATTCTTTGGCATTTACTTGCTGATTTCTTGCCTGAAGGGCAAACACTATCTTAATGAAGCACACAAGGACAAATGACTTTTCCAGGCTGTGATTAATTTTCACAAGCTGACTTTAATCACTGGTTAATTAATAGAAGATTTGTTGATTTACACAAAAACCAGTCATTATAAGCAGTATTATATCGATTTGTTTTTCATTAATTTAATGCAGTAACAAGCTTTTATTTAGAAATTAAATGTGCTGAAATTTCATAGCAGGAAGAATGATGATGTGCTAGAAAAGAGTATGGCACCTATATAGCTTGTTGGGTATGCCTGCTTGACCTAATCTTTTTAGAAGAAACATACCAAAACTACTCTAGCTCGACTCTGTCTCCACCTTACCTGCACTTGAAAAATGGGATTAAGATTTTTTTCACTATTCACATCAATATTTTGTAATAAATGGTTAGTAGCAGTATATGACTTATACAACAGATGTAGCAAAGATCACACAGAGTTCAACATACAAATGGAACAATTTAAGGAAATAGATAATGCTTTTGTATTATTATGCCAGGAGCTGGAAATTGTTTTAAGACCAAATTTTATAAACTGCATTTAACAACATAAGTTAAACTATAGATTTTTTTCATGATACTGTGACAAAAATCATAATGTAGATTCTACAAAATACATAGCAATTAGTTTAGATCTGCTTGATGAGGCACCCCATCATGATGTAACATGATGGTGAAAGCTCAGCCAGAATCAGTGACAAAAGTCTAAAGGCAAACAAATTTAGAGTAGAAGCAAAATACTAACTTTTAACTGTTATGGGGTAATCAGTCTAGGAGATTGACTGACCTATCATCCACTTTCTTAAACAGAAAGATAATTACCAGTCTGGAAGATTAAAAAAATGTGGGAATTCAGTATGACCACAATGCAGGAAATGTACTAGTAACATGGTCTATAACAAACATATGAGAATAAAGGAATTTCTGGTCTTTTCTGGACATGGAATCTATTAATGTTGAAGTCCATTGAAGTTGCCTGATATGTGGCACCAAATATTTTGTCAGTCTTCAGAACTCAATAAAATCAAATGGGCATTGCTTATGATACTGATATAGATTCATTTTACCATGGGTGATACTATATTAGATTACTTTAATCTACTTTCTATTCACTATTTCATGCTTATCCACTCTTTTCTGCACAGTAAAAAATCCAACTGACATAGATAGAAGTCATATAGTACATATAGCAATGTAAGTGGAATTTATTCTTAAATTAATAATTTTCTTTTCCCTTTGCAAACAAGTATTCTCCTTTTACTTAGAAAGAGTGAAGGAATTGTAAAATTACATGATTTTAACCTACACAGAGTTTTTTGCTCATGGTTTGAGGGTTTTTTGTTTGTTTTCTTCTAACAAGCTGCAGAAAAATGTATCATTCACAAATACTTGGTGTACATGAAGTTCCATTCGTTTTATGACACCTTAAAGTGTCACATTGTATAAAATGAGGTATTCAAGAAAAACAATTATGTAGATTTAATGTTTGCATGCTGAAGTCTGGGACAGTTTTGACTTTAGCTTTTGACTCTTCAGTCAGAGTGGATAACGCTCCCTTAGTGATATTGTACCTGGGATTCTTCTCCACAATATCACTTTTCTACCAGTGGCAGCAGCAGGAGGCTGAAAATGCGGTTGAACACATACTCTGCAATAGCAAATTTGAATAGCTTTTGTTAGAGGGAGCATTACACTTCCACTGGGCACTATGCACAATACTATTGCATAATGAAGCATCAATTAAAATGCTATTAAAATAAGATGCTATCCTGTTGTCTTTTCAATGATGTTATCTTGGCACTTCATCTGCCTAATGTCATCAGTTAGCACAGTAGACCCAGTGCCATTAAGGTTAATGTACAACATGTTTCTAATGTACACTAGTGTGTCATAACATATGTCAAACATGAAACCTGATCATAGTGATGATGATGGACTCACAAAGGAATATACAAAGAATAAGAAAAATATGTGAACTGACTCCTATCTGAAAGATTGCATTGGCACTCAGTCGAGTGTTGATGATTTCAAACTTCATGTAAGAAAAAGGTAAATAAAACTGAAATTGGAGCTTGAAGAAGTCTGTGTAGAGATATGACAACAGACAAATAAATTCAGGGCCTAAATTTTTTCTAGAGTCCTCAATCACACCTCGAAATGCCAATGGGCAACATTTTGTTACAGTCCTCCCACAATAATTCACTGAAAAGACATTTTCATTACAATGTGTAGTAAAAGCGGCATCAGGTGAATTTCAGAATGTGCAATACAATCTCTAACAAATGATAATTACTGGGCAGCCTACATTTTCTGGGTGTTTTCAAAATTATTCTGTTTCTACAGAGTTAACAGCTTGACTAAAGTTTTGTTGGAGTAATTATTTAAAAGCACTGCAGACAAAATTCACACTTCTCTGTTTTCAAGACCACCTACAACTGAGATAAAAACTGAACTAAAAAGGCACATTTGAGTTTAAAGTTGCTGTCACTTCTTCTATTTGTGTACATGACACATTGAAAAATAACTTGCTGTCTTACAGCAAGTCAAAAATAAATTTTTACACATTTCTCCAACAGCTATAATCAATCAAAACATAGATTTGTAGTCAAAAGATTAAGCTCTTGATACATTTGAATTTTTTTCTATTGTAATAAATCTTTCAGTAAAAAATGGATACCTCAGCATAGTCTTTGGTGAAAAACAATATGGAAAACATCATTTAAACTGCTAGCCAAAGTAGAGCTCAGATACCTTATATAGTAACAATATTTAACAGTATTGTTAAGAATCTAAATGTAACAATAGTTAAGATCTACATGTAAATATTTATTTTTAAATATTTTTAAAATTCCATATGGTATGAAAAGAGATTCCATGCTAATAGGGGGTTCATTGAGAAAAACAATATCCCCTAGATCTATTTCCTTGTAAACAGGAGTGTCAGATTTATTTGGATTATAACATTGTTTAAACAAATCTGGCTAGATTTTTTTCCTTTTTTCTCTGGTTTTTTGGGGTGGGATTTTCTTTTGGTTGGGTTTTTTTTTGGTTGGTTGATTGGTTAATACGTTGATTTTTTTTGTTTGCTTGTTTTGGGTTTTTTTTTTTGTTGTTTGTTTGTTTCTTTGTTTTTAAATCAGTGAGTGAAAAATTTTATCTGTTAGGGAATTATGAGTAAGAAGAGTGGAGGTGATAAAATTAGATCTGACAATGATTTTTCATTTAAATGAACTTGAACAGACTATTTACAAAAATGCATGCAAAAAAGAGTATACTGTTAGTTCCTGTTCCAAAATGAGTAGTGGCAAAATTCCCACTGCTTTACTTGGGAATAAGAGAAAAATATAAAAGTGATGTCTGAATTCTAATTAATTAAATATTTTCAATTAAATGCCTGGCAGTGTTTGACAGGTTTGTGAGACAATCATTCAGTTCCAATGTTATCCAAAGGAACTTTTGTCTTTAATTCATTGCTTTGATGTACTCAAAAGGACATAAATTCCTGTGTCAAAACATCATTATGTAGCTCATTGTGAGTCTCTAGTATTCATTAAAGAAGAAAATCAGACATACGTGCAGCTTTTGGGTCACATTGTCCTTAAAATAAGAGATAAGAAATTGCTAAAAGAACCAAGACAAGATATTTTTGAGACCCTCATTTTCACTTCTGAAACACTGAAGAAAGGACCTTGATAGGTAAAAGAAAAAGCTAAACCCCATAATCTACCTGAACTCACTGACCCTGAATTCACTAGTAAAACTTTACAGAGTTTATCTTTCTCAAATATATCACTTACTGGGATAATTGGGAATATGATCTAACTGTACAGATAATTAATATATGGGGTGATTTATATCACACTGAAATAGACATTAATTGCCTAGTTGAAGATTTTCTATGTTGTCTTCTAGGGAGACAAGATTGATGGCCAAGGCAAATTTGATATCTTACTTCCACATAAAAACTTACACAAATCCTACCTTTTGTATTCTCAATATAGTGAAATTTCACCTAAGAAACAGATTTAGAATCTGAAATCTACATCCTTGGTAAAATGAATGTTTTACAGATATTTAGAGATTTTAAATACTTTTACAAAACAGAAAGATAACTTCTGCAGGAATACATTTGTAACTGTCATAACTGAAATATCCATAGGACATGTACAAAATAAATTCATGTTTTGTGTCATTAAAACCATTTCGCAATTATTTTCAGAACCAAAAATCTGAGATTGTTGAGCACTACTACTCAAGGAGTTCTGAGCTGTCAATCTTGATGATGATATGCTGTTCAGGCTTTGCTGTAGTTCAGCCAGTGATTCCTTGCTTTCTATAGGAAAATGTTATGATGCAATATGGACACCTGAGAGAATACTAATCTGATTTTAAGTTTTAACCCTGCATGAAGAGATCCCTGCAGTAAGTAACATTATTCCAGACATGAAAGAGGAAGTATGGATTTTAGGGTATAGAGTACTATGAAGTAATATTTTAAATTAGAGTTAATGAAGAAAACCCCTAAGAAACAACTGTAAATTACAGAAGAGAGAATTCTCCACCTGTCCCCTCACAGTAACAGTGATCAGGAACTATCTTCAATCCTCTGGCAAGTGAAGGAGAAAGAAGAGCTCCCAAATGCTTTGATAATTATCATTATCTTTTTTAATACATAGTCATCTGGAATTTGTGCCAGCAAACATTCATCACCCATCTGTGGCCATGCACAGAAGTTATCACAGTCTAAAAGCTGGTGCAATTCACTACTGGCTGTGTGACAGCTGGTTGGAAGACAGACTGCAGAAAAATCTGTGATCAGAGGAAGGAACCCAGGAGTTCAACCTACAAACCTTCCCTAAGCTGTTCTGTAACTTGCCATGGCAGATCAATGAATTTACTTGTAATGAACTGACTTTCCACCAGGCTTAGCATTTTGTTAAATATAGTGACCTTTAGGAATTCAAGGCTGTGGACTCTCAGATCATTAATAAATTACAAATCTAAGTTAAATTTATTTGTTTATTTAAAGGAAAACATGATTACAGTTGTCATATTGATCCTACATGCTTAAAATGCATTTTATTAGCCTATAACATACATGAAAAAAATATTTTTACCAAAAAAGAAACTTAAATTGGGATGAATTCTGAATCCTTCTTTTGAACAAATGCATCAGCAATTTCAAAGAAACATTTAAACATAGCATTTCTCTGATCAGCTTGATCTAGGGGATGACATCCCTGCCTATGGTAGCTGGGTTGGAACGAGGTGGTGTAACATCCCTTTGAACCCAAACCATTCTATGATAGAAAGACAATAGTCAGATCTCCTGGTAAGCCTGCTCCACACAGACAAAAATACAACTTCCAGAAAGGACATCTTTGTAGATTTTGTGAATTCCATTAAAAAACTTATTATTATATTTGGTATTCATCATCATTAACCTCTTCCTGGACTTTCATTCACTGGAGAGACATATATCCCTGCAAGGCAAGGCAAAATAGCAACTGAGCTTTGTGTGGTCTGAGCCACATTGTTGCTAGAACAACAATCTTCCTTTTGTCTGCAGAGAGAGTCAAGTGAGCTCACCAACATCTGGAAATGCCCCTTCACTGCTCTCCCTCCTCTGTGTATGTGGATCTGTGTAGTCATCAGTAGATTTATGGCAGTGGGAATAAACACAGAAACGCCACCACCTGCAACCCAGCTTGGGGCAAAGCTCAGTCCAAACTGTTTTTGGTGACAATTCAGATGCAGAGGTTAACACTGCTTACAGATGCAGAAGCTGTAGTCCATTTGTAGGATCAAAGTTCACACCAGAGGGAACTACATGGAGCAACAAAACCAAGTGAAACGCTCAGAACTGAAAGGATCGAAGTGAAACAGGAGGGCAACAGAAGCTCCACTCTTTTGAAGCATGTTTCCAAAGTGATTTTCTTCATTACTATTTTCTCAGAAGGTCATGCCAACAGACAGATGTGGAGCCTCAGCTGTGGCGTGATCTCACCAGTACTCATACAACATTTCTACTATCACGGTTTGATATTTTGAAACTCTAGTTTGAGTGCTTAAACTGGAGTTCTTACACTCAAATTCTGAGTGCAGGATGTATTTCTTTCCACCATCTTAATATCCATTAAATACTCGCCAATAATATAAGCATGAAATTTTATTACTTTTTCCTCTAGCAGAAACAGGAGTTTGAGCCAACAGTGCACTGGTTTAATATTCAAAGCAAATGATCCATTTGAGGTCAGTAGGATGTATGTCAGCTCAAGATTTTTCAACTTGTCTGCACCACGTTTATAAGCTATGACCACTTCCACAAGGTTTACAGCTTTGGAGAACCAAAGCTCACACAGGCCTGAAAACTGACACCATCAATATCAAAAGAACAAAGAAAGAAACCTATTTGCTAACTGCTGTCTGAAAAATCCCTGCAGAATAAGCCATAAATATTCATGACTGATCTGAAAAAAATATGTCTTGGCAATTTTTCTACAGCAAGAATTTCTCCCTTAGTTTCTTCAATTTTTTAATCTGTCACCTTTAAGGAGCTTTAGGTAAATCAGTTGGGTAATGGATTTATCTGAAAAGTATAAACCAATAAACACTGTTTTTGTTTTGTTTTATGAGAATTTAGACTTTATCATCTCCATCTCTGTTCTTTTCAGAAAAAAAAAAAGCTATTTATTTGAACTGATGTTCATTTTTCTCTCTTTAATTCTTCCTTTAGTTGTAGCCTGCAATTATTTACAATGAGTTCCATTGGTCATGTGTTGTCCTACTATCTACCTTTTTCAGGGCGTGAGGTCTCATCCTTTACTTAAACCTGAAGTAACTTATATCTAAATAAACAAAATACTATAAGATTCATCAATCTGAAAGACAGAAATAAATGAGAGATTCAACTCAGAGACATGAAGTGATAACTAAAATGGAAAAGTAAATTTTCTTTTCTTGTTTTTTACAGATAAATCTTCCAATTTCAAAAGAACTTAGATATAATAAATTTAAGAGATAACATTAAATCTAAATATGCTTATATTTTGCCTAGCCCTAAACATCTGTTGCACGTAATCTTGAGAGCAGGATACAGTTTGGCCCTAGAAAGCAATTTCTTATCTCTAAAATGTAGCTAAAATTTTTTAATTAAAAATTTAACTTTTCCTTCTTTTATTCTCTTTAATACTGAAGATCATAGTAAAGACACCTGTCCTATTTAAGATGTATGACTAGGAAGGCGTATGAAAATTTTAGACAGGTATATCCTGCAATATCATTAAATTCTGTTCTCTTTTGGAGGTATTTTAATTATAATTGTCCAAATACAAACAATCAAGGTCATAGGTTGCTGGCAAGAGGAAACTTTCTGCATAATGTTTCACTGTTGGCAACTTTGTAGGAACCTTCCATCAGCAAAACATGATGATTTTCCCTTTTCCCCCCTCAATTCCAACATTAAAATACACTAGTAAAAACATGTAGATAATGAAATAACATGTATATATAAATTGTAAATTACCCAGAGGTAAAATAAGTAAAAATTTTTGATCGAGTTTTTTTAGTTCTTCTAGTAAATTAAAACAAAATTCTAAAACAAAATTGCAATACAAAATTCTTTATGAAGAAAGAAAAAAATACAACTATGAAAATATGCTTATATATAAACATAAAACTTTTGGGAGATATCCACCTAATACAGTGATACATTAGCTATAAAATTTAAATAAATTACTGCAGTATTGTGATACTTAAATTAATGTTAAGCTTTTACATTTTGCTGATGTTTTTTGTATAATCAGAACAAAGTTGAATTGCAACATTCAAAATGTAACACATGACTAATAACTACTTCCAACTATTTGGACTATTATGGCAATATTGTAATAATTGCAATAATTATTACTGTGATTAATTCATTAAATTTAATAGATTAAGGATAATTTAGAATAATTTCATTCCATGAGTTAATTTTGTGTATACATGCAACTGCAGACAGAAAGAAAGTTCTGTAGAGGTTGAAAAATTTCACCTTGAATCATAATTACATCAGTGGTATAATTCAAAACTTTATAATCAAGATGGAAACAGTATGTTTCACTAAATAACTTTGAAGACCCTTTGATTTTCCTATGAAGCTTTATGACAACATGACATATAATATGAATCATTAGAAAATATGTCAAATCAGAAATACTTTTGAACTTTGAAATTCAAATACTTTTGAATCAGCTTTGAACTTCTGAATCAATTAAAAATAGAATTTAGAAAATGTTTTAATATGACACTTCTACTAGATTCATTTTCCCATCCCTATATGACAACAAAACTGCATCCAAAATTGAAATATGTAATTTTTAAAGTAAAAAAGCTTAATTATTGAAGAACCAAGTATTCAATTGTGAGTCCATTTCAAGAGGTTTTCTCAACCAAAATATTTGAAGCATCTTTTACCATAATAAATCTATGTGTGTGCCATATAATGGAAAACTCAGTTACACAACATTTATCTTTTCAAGAACAATACCCTTCATGGTATTCAACATTTTTTTATTATTAATGGGATATTATTATTGATAAATATTACCAAAAATATGGATAACATTCACTTAATCACATGCACTCACTCTTCTATAATGTTTCTAAAAATACTCTGCAATATGCTGATATTTTATTTATTGCATGGTTAGTTAACTCTATGTAGAAATAGTCTGCTTTAATATGGGAGACATGTTGATCTTTTAAAACTCCAAATCTTATTTAGACAATATAATGTCCTCCTCATCTTGCCAAAATTTCTGGACATGTCCTATCTCTGTAATGGCTTTCAGGTGCAAAGGTCAGAAACAAAGGCCAGATGCAGAGAAGCATGAATGCCAACTTTCAGGTTTCTTTTGGTTTTCATTTTCCAGCCTTTCACTGCGTATCTACATTATGAATCAAGATCAGTCCCAGCCTCTGTCATTCACTCTGCCTTAAGACCGGCATAAAAACATATATTCAGAAAACAACACTGACAATGATTTTTAAAGTTTTGTAATAACTGTATGAAAGAAGACTAAAACCAATTCATCTGTGGTGCAGAGCCTTTCATCTTTAATTTGCCAGTCTTAATCAAATCAAATTCAGCAATGCCTCACAGTCAGTCCTGTCTGATGAGTGTTTTTTGGCCTATGAGAAATGAAAAAAAAATGGTCTATTTTAGTTGCTTCTAGACAGAATTCTGTGTTTCAGAAAAATATGCTAAAATTTCACGGACAGCCTTCAATGGAAAGATAAGGAGAAATAAGAATTTAGAAAAAGGGATCTGCTGACCCTCAGAATGCTTCCAGACAAAGACTAAAATATATTAGGAGACTTCATATCAGTCTTATTCTTTTAAGACTGATATGAAGTCTCCTAATATATTTTAGTATATTAGGAGACTTCATAAGATATTTTAGTATCTTATACGTATTCTATACACAGCAACATACTGTTTCTATGTATAGATGCAACACCTGCTCAGTGTTAGCATAT
Organism: Molothrus ater; assembly: GCF_012460135.2. Taxonomy (NCBI): domain Eukaryota; kingdom Metazoa; phylum Chordata; class Aves; order Passeriformes; family Icteridae; genus Molothrus; species Molothrus ater. Next base: position 18,053,523 of record NC_050482.2, on the reverse strand, counting down.
ATAAAGATACTATATTTTAATATCTTTATATATCTAAGATATTTTAGTATCTTATATGTATTCTATACATAGCAACATACTGTTGCTATGTATAGATGCAACACCTGCTCAGAGGACTTTCACAAATACTAATACTATTCCCTTTAAGATTATATAAATTCATGGGGAATGTTGATTTTATTGGAGAAATTAGAAAATATCTGTACCAGAAGCTGAATCCTGTTAGCAAGAATAATAATGGCAATAACTCCCCTAAAACATATTTAATTTATTAAGATTTTTTTCTTGCATCTATCTGTTTGTGGCTCTTCCATAGCAACTTGAGCAACAGCCAGCTGAGTTCTAGAGCATGCTCTCTGTCAGCCCTCAAATGAAATTTCCAGCTTTTCCCAATATCTATGCACAGCCTGGATGTGTGAGCATCTGTGTGGTCACACACTGGAGCAGATGGTGGGGCTGTTCTGGGTCAGATCATTATCTCACAGGGCTAGAGCAGCTGAGCAGCCCTACCTGAACCACAGGTGCAGTTTGACACTGCCACATTTTAGGGTGGGATATCTCCTGTAATTGTAAGCCAAACTGCAACAGAAAATGTGCTGGTGTCTGCATTTGTTTTGGTATTTTAATCACTTGATTTTGCAGTCAAACCAGGCTTGAGAAAGAGATAACCATGTATAATCTTATCATTAAGCAAATGCTTAATGATACCAAATACTCATGTAAATTTGTGTGTAAATATTTGACTTGAAACCTAATATTCATTTCACATTTTTAAAAATGTGAAACATTAGGAATTACTGCTCTGAACTGTTACCTTTACTGAATATCATTTTCTATTTTAAAATTACATTTTAAAAATTGAAAAACTAGGAATAAAAGAAGCATTTGTGTTCCTTATTCCTCTTTTTTTTTCCAAGCAAGTTTGTTATAAATTCATACTTTTTAATTTATTACTAATGGACACTCAGAAAACTTATTGCAATCTATTTCTTGTTGACCAAACTTCACCAAATAAACATAATCTCTAAGACTTTCTTCATTTAAGAGATGACAAAATATTAAAAAGGTTCAGTAACTAATGTGGACATGGATTACAATGAAATAGTAAAAAAGACACATTTCATATTTTTATATGTATGGGCAGAGATACATGGGTACATGCATGAAAGGATGGATTCAAATAAGTCTAAATAGTTAATGTGGTCAGGTAAAGGAAAAGGAGATTCTAAATTGCAGGTTAAATCAGAAAGTTAAATATTTGTTCTCTCATTTTTGTCTTCTCTTTTATTTTATAATTGAGCATTTCTGATATCCTTAATGAAAATATTAATATGTCTGATATTTACAAGCAGCCTTGTAAATTCACCACTCTGGAGTACAGTACCTTGAAGAATTATTAATATAAACACTTGAACTCCCTGCTGCATTCCATCTAGTCCATTCATTAGGTTTCACTGTTGTTTGACTCTCTTAAATTTTATTTTCTCTCTCAGAGATGGTTTGCTACTTTGAAGGAAACCTGACTGGGGGATGAAGCTATTCAGAAAGAATTCACATAGATCTTATTGTTAGGGAACCAATTTCTTTTGTTTACACTACATTTATTTGGAATAGTCACACCAGCATTGGCACAGCTGCAGATTACATAGTGATGTCAGGAAAGATGACAAAAACAATAGGCTTAAAAAATAAAAGCTGAAAACATCAAAATTCTCTCAGCCTAGCTGTATTACAAAGACCTGAAGACTTTGCAAATAAAAAAAGTGAAAAACTATTGTCTACTACTATTAAGTAGGTCTTTTTTCTTAGAAAAGTTCAGAATGTCCATCCTCAATTAATTATAATAACATTTATGTGATTAAAAAGCACAACATTATTATTGTTTTATAGAAGTTATTACATTAAATATTTTTATGCCTTTGAAATAGAGATCGTGCTTAAATTCCCTGCTGTTTTTTCAATTTGTTTCATCCTAATAACATGTTTAGTAATCAATGATCTAGACTCTTCCACACTGTAAAAAAAAAAGTAACTGGAAGAGGTAGGCCCTGCTCTAGGGAGCTCATGGCAACTAGACAGACCAGGTGCTCAGGTGAGACAAATGGCTGTGGTGGCACTCAGGGTGGTGGCAAAATGGACTGATGAGGCAAGAGCATCAGCTTGCCACCTGGCCAGACACTTCCCACACTTACTGAGATGGCCATGAATATTTCATTCTCTTTTTAAAATAATTAAACTTTTGCAGAGATTGCCTGAGTTTAGTGACATTTAATCTCTCAGTCGTTTTAAACTGTTGTAGTAATCCAAAACCAATCTAAAAGTCATATCACCCATTCTTATTAATGCCATAATTACTTCTGCCAATTATTATCTGTTATGGTGCAAATGAATTGCAGTTTGGAGTAGTCTGCTTATATGTGGCAACATCATGCTCTAACTAGATGTGAGTTTTAGGCCATGTAAAAAAGTCATGTATTTGTGCTCACCTAGTTTGAAAAAATAGGAAAAAACTGTGGTCCTGTCTATTTTGCTTAATTTGTTTTTAATATACAGCTGGTTAGTTGTAAATAATATCAGCAGCTATAAAACAATGGAATTTAATAAAAATTCCATTGTTTCTCTACATAAAAATGCTGTTTATTAACGCAGGTGCACACACGCACACACAAATATTTCCCTTACTTCTGTCTCAAAGAAGAGTAAAACTGTCAATTAAAAAGCCATCATAGGGAATTCATCAGTGAAATAGTGCACCCAATTTCTTGTTGGGCTGGAAGACTTCTTTACAAAGATGCTGGTCCTTGATTACCTCTCAACAGAGTCTGTGGAGTACTTCTATAGAAACAGCTTCAAATGAATAAGAAAATGAATAGTCAAACAAGCACTAACTCCAGAAAAAAACAGACTTTGACTAGACAGAACCAATCATGAACAGTTTGCATCTCTCCAATGAAAGAGCATGTGAGGCAACATACTCCAAGAATATACAAATAATAAATGAGAAACAAACCAAAAAATAAAAAAAAAAAAAATTGAGGAAATAAGCAATACAGAATGAGCTGGATTTGGGTGGGATAGAGATATTTTTCCTCCTTGTTGCTAGCATGGGACAATGTTTGGCATCTGTGTTGATTACACAGGGATGTTTTTGCTATCCTTGAGCAGTGCTTGCTCAGGGTCGGTGATTTTTCTGCCTCTCACCTCACCCCAGCAGCAAGGAGGATGGGTGTGCACATGTTGCTGAGATGGGGCACAGCCAGGAAAGCTGACCCCACCTGTTTAGAGGGGTATCCCATGCCATATGACACTGTGACCAGCAATAAAAGCTGAAGGGAAATAGCAGACAGGCAAGGTGGAGGGAGGACACCTTTGGAGTTATGGCATTTTACCTTCCAAAGTGAGTCTCATGCATGATGGAGCCCTATTTTCTCAGAAGGCTGAGCACCTGCCTGCCCATGAGAGGTGGCAAATTGATGCCTTGTTTTGCTTTCCTGGTTTGCACAGGTTTTTTGCTGTTTTTTGGTTTGTTTTTTTTTTTTTTTTTTTGCTTTGGTTTGGTTTGGTTTTTTTAGCCTATTAAGCTGTCTTTATCTCAACTCAAAAGTTTTCTCACTTCTACTGTTCTGGTTCTTTCCCTCGTCCCAGCAGGGACTGAGCAAAAAGCTGTGTGGGGCTTAGTCGCTGGCTGAGGTTAAAACACAACACAGAAATAAAGAAGGAAAGCCTAACTCAAACGGAAATACAGATTAATTTAAAAAATAAAAATCTACAGAAATTTCAGAAGTCAAGATGAGGAGAGAGACACAAGATATCTATTTAGAATATTTTTAATATGTAATGACAAGTCAAAAATAATTTTGATTTGATGATATTATTTTAAATAAAAATTCTCAACTGCCCATGATATACTACATTTTCAACAAACTGTTTTTGCCTGTGAATCTGCCTTATGTATCTGAGATGTTGATAAAATCTAGCTTATTTTCTAGCTTACTTAAATATTCAGCTGAAATTCCTATTTTCCCCCCATGTTTATACTCTCTTTACAACTCTTTAACTTCTGTGTGGATGCAATTAAACTAGAATTTTCAAAAATATTTTACTTTAGGAGCTCCAAATGCCTAACACTTGCCTCAGAATATTATTAAAAGTAGATTCAAAGTTATTTATTTAATTTCTAACTAAAATGAAACAGTTACATGAACATTCACTTATTTATACATTTACGAATGTATGGTACTTTCATTTCCTGTAAAATGCAGACATTCTTCTTGCATATACCCATCTGGTGAGTCATCTATCGAATAAAATCTGAATAACATAAAATTAATAGAAACTATCAAAATGCAGTTCAATGAGCTCTTGATAAATGTGATGTTCCATTAATTATTGCTTCTTATTCTATAAGGATGTACTAATTAAAAGAATAGTACCATACACGCAATCTCACAGATCTCATAAAAGTAATGCAACATGAATTCTTTTTCAAAATTCTTAGTTTTCAATAATGACTGAGACAATGACTGAGAATGCTGTGCATCTTATTCCTAGTCTTCATTTATTGATGACATGAACTTTCAAAGTTATGTTTCCCATCAAATTATTCTTCTTCAATATGATCCTGTATACAGATCTAAATTTGGTAATTAGAAAATTGGTTATAGTAGTGAAATAAAATATGCTTGATTGATGCATCTAACAATCTGTCTTTGTAGTGTGCTGTATTACAAATACTTTCCATTCCCATCATTAATTAAAATACAAACAATAAAAGTCAGTAGAAAAGCAACAAATCATAGTAACATCTTGAATATATATCTACAGTGACAGTGAAAATAAACAGTAGAGGTTAGACAAATATGAATTAACTTCAGAAAACCATAATTTTTCTCATGTTTTCAAACTGAGTTTCACGGAAAAGGAATTTTAGAAAGGATGAAGAAAATTAGTTTTAATGACATTTTCATATCAGACATTCTCATTTGCCAGAATCACTAATGATTAATATTTGATCCTCCAGGATACTGAATATATTTGGTGATAAGCAGCCTCTTAACTCTCAGAGAAATACAAACTGTGAGAAGAGCCACTTACAGAGCTCATTTTGTGTTTCATAGAATCAGGTCCTAAATGAGCTTTTCAATTTATTGGTTCCACACCAGAGCATTTTTCCATTCAATGTTTATCAAGAACAGTTATTCATATTGAAAATGGTTGCACCATAGGATGTCATGCAGCTATAGTAAATAGCAAATAGATTATTCAATTACTCTGTACCAGCAGAGACAACAAAGAATAGCAAATATTAAATAAGTTCTTTGTTGCATATGCTTACTTTTTAAGACTTCAGCAGCATTCTAAATCTGTTAACCTTTCTTGTAGCTCTTTCTTTCTTCCAGAAAGGTTGTGTTTCTGACAAATCTGACATGGACGTGATAAATGAGTTGCATTTGTAGATGTTGATTATAAGACCTCTTTAACTTCCTGTCCACCATTCCTGTCATGCTAATAGATGCCTGGTAGCATAAATAACGACAATTCCCATAAGCAAGTAGCAAATGTTGTTAATGATAAAGTGTATCACCTAAGATGCTTTTGGCCCCTGTCATGAGCTATGCATGACAAATATTCAAATATTATATGATGCTTTAAAGAATGTAAAATTATATTTTCTTTAAGAAAGAAAATTTTCAAATTTATTCCAAATAACTGAATATAAATCTGCCTTTTTTTCATTGCTATAGAAAAATTCTAGATTAGAGCAAAATCCAAAAAGCAGTTAGTCATGTAATTTCAATGGAATTACTTAGTGTCTTATATTTTATTAGCTATGGCTTTCAGATCTACTGAGGTTCATGTTCCTTTGGTGGTTTTTAACAAAACATTTTGGCTAATCTGTTTAGGCAGCAGAGGTTGTAGAAGCCTCCACTGGTTCTGAAAACAGATATAATATAAAGTTTGTATATACAAATATAATATAAACTTTGGGCTACCAACCAAGAGACAATTAAATGAAAATTTCAAGATAAATATGCAGTAAAAATATGCTCAATGGAGATTGATTTTTCGTCCAGAAAGTGTATTTTTGGGTAGTCAGAAAAACATCACAGATCAACTTTGAATGAAAGACACAGAGCATGTGCTATTTTATAACAGAAATGAATTGTGATCTTAAATCTGCCATAAAGACACGCTTTCTTTAAGGCTACCCATGAAATAGTAATTATCATAGGGACAGAGTGAGTTATTCAAAGACAGAGTATCAGTGGAGTTCCCTGAAAATTTAATGAAAATTCATTAACATGGGACAGGTCAACAGCTCATGGTAATCATTGAAGAAGATAGAATTTAATATAATTATAGAATACAAAGATGGAAGGGGACCTCAGTGGTCTTCTGGTCCAACCTTTCTTGTCAAAAGCCCAGTCTAGGTGAAGTGGTCCAGCATCCTGTCCGGCTGAATCTTAAAAGTGTCCAGTGTCAAGGAATCCACCTCTCCTCTTGGGGAGATTGATCCAGTCACTGACTGCTGTAATTTTGAAATTTCTTATCTCTTGTGTCTAATTGGAATCTGCCGGAAGTAACTTATACACATTGCCCTGTTTTTGACTTGTGATTCTTTGCAAACAGTCCTCCTCTTTGTAGCCATCCTTTTAGTACTTTAACATGGTGATAAGGTCTCCCCTAAGACTTCTTTGCTAAAGGCTTAACAAACCCAGTTCATACGACAGGCTTCATAAGAGTTTGATTATCTTTGTGGATCTTCTTTGGACCCTTTCAACCTGCCCACATATGTTTTGTATAGCAGGGACCAAAATTGTACACAGCATTCCACGTGGTACCTGACAAGTGCTGAGTAGATTGGGATACTTTATCTCTCCTAGGGTTGCCTTTTTTGATGCAACCTAGGATCCTCTTGGCTCTCTTTGCTGCAGAGAGTGACTGGTAATTCACATGGAAATTATTGTCTACCAGGATCTCCAGAACTCTTTCCACAGAGCTGCTTTCCAGATGGGTAGATCCCAGCCTATGCTGCCCTCCTGGATTATGTTTTCCCAGGTGCAGAACCTTACACTGGTCCTTGTTGAACTTCATAAGGTTAGTCCACTATTCCAGCCTGTCTAGGTCTTCAAAGTGACTCTCCCCAAGTGCCCACTTCCCCACTTGGGTGTGTTCTGCAAAGTTCCTCAGAGTACACCTAATGCTGTCATCCAAGTCACTTATGAAGATATTAGACAGTGTTGAAACAAGAATTGATCCTTGGAGGACCACCTTGCGACAGGTTTCCCATTTGCAAAGGAGCTATTTAGTTAGTTGGTATCAGGCTATCCTTGTAACTTCAGGAAAGGAAAATATCTCTAGAATTCTCATCAGTCAGAGACAAAGTAATCACAGCAGATATTTATGCAATTTGTTGAGTAATAATTGCATTTCTTAGCCCGAAGCACCTATAAAATAGTATCTGAAACTGAGTGGTGGAAAAATAAGGAGTAAGAAAGGAGGAGAGGATGGGCTTGGGAATAAAGAGTGGAGATGAAGGGCTGAGAAATAAAGTGAAGATAGAATACCAGTTTCCAGTTCAGCTATCCCTTTTCAAACTGTTTACTAGTACAGGCAGTCTTTGAAGTCAGTCCAGTCTCCTGTGTCTTTTCTCTGCTGGTGGACAGATGATAGATTTGCCACTGTGCCCTCACACCAACTGCATCCAGCTGGTTCTTTTTCCAAATGACCTCCTAGCTGTGGCTATTTGCTGTGTATTTCTAGTCCCTTGATGTTCCATTTATTCAGCTCTGTCATCTTCTCCTAATGTAAAGCTTGTGCTCTCCTGACAGGGGACGTCAGCATCAAAAATCTCTTTCTCTAAAGCATGACCAGTTGAATTTGTACTACAAATGTCCTTGCAGATACAGTAAATCCCTTCTATTTGTTACCCTCATTCTTTATAATCATGTGGGATTTGAATATCATGATTAGGAGCAAGACTTTATTAAGACTATTTATAGCCAACATAGTCAATAGTTCTGCGAAATAAAGTATTCTGCTGGCTCTCACCACTAAATCCGTGTAGGTAGCAAAGACAAATGTAACCCCCACTGAAATCCTTACTATTCAGGTCACAATACATTCTTATAGATCAGCTCAGACTGGATTTTCACATGTTCTTTTATGCAAGCTTCAGAGCAGGATTTTGGGATGAAGCACTTCAGACCATATTGTTTCAAAATCCTTTTTACCATACAAAGATATAGAGTTTCAGTCTGTCCTTTTAGTTGAAAATCATTGCGCTACAAGGTAAAGATAAAATTCAGATGAACAGAAAAATGTCTTAAATGCTGAGAAATGCTAAACTATGGATAAATCTATACAGCTTGAAAAAATTGTCTGATTGAACTCTTAATATTAACCATTACTTTTAGTGACATTAGATGACCACAGTTAAACTGAAACATTGACTAAAAGCTTTGATAAAACAATCATTGCAAGATATGATTGATACTAGACATAAGGTAAACAGGTAAGGTGGTTGGTGCAGAATATCAAGCCAAATGGAGTTGATGACCTTGGAGGTCTTTTGTAACCCTAATTCTATGACTCTAAGACGTTTAGATTTGTTTTCATTCAGGTTTTTCAGTAGAAATATCCTATCAAACAGGCTTTACATAACAGTCACAGATGATAGTTCCAGCCTCCTCCTGAGGAGGCTGTAGCTTTTCATTGAGAGAGCAAAGAACCAAAGTCACACCGCATGTCTTCTCTACATACCAGAGCCTTCACTTCACAGGAAACAGTGTTTTTTAAGTTCCTAGCATAGGTAAAATACAGAGTTTTGTGTATTTCAAAACAATGGGAAAAGCAAACCGTTTTCTCAGGATAAACAAACCTATATGTACAAATACCATTGCCCATTGCTTCAGAATAAAATACTACTTCACTTTTATCAGAAGTAATATGGCTGAGTGAAAAAGGAAAATAAAGGCTTTACAAGAAAATGTGTCAGAGAAGCTCCATTTTTAACCAATGACCACTTTGAGTGGTCCTTTGAACCACCTTTGAAGCTGGTAGCTGCATAAGTTTTCACCAACTTTATGGTCTATCTATACAGTCCATGCCACAACAGATTGTCGAGAAGGATGCTGTTGAAACTTCCTGTTGCTAAAATCAAGTGACTTCTACAGCCATCCCCTCATTCACTGAGCCAGTTACTTCACTATGGAAGCCAGTCAGATTTTTTAAACATGATTTATCCATGAAAAGCCACTTCAAGAAACATATAGGCAGACCTCTGGTGTTCTAAAATCACTATTAAATCCCATATATTTCTCTAGTTTTGTATGCAACCAAGATAAACCTTAAAATAAAATTAGTCAATAAATCCAAATATATTTAAGAAAGATGGTGGGTGCCTGGAAAATAGTTTTATGTACTACAATTAAAGACTAGTCTGTCTCTGAACCAAAAGTCTCCTGATTTTTTGAATGATTGTTGAGTCAGGTGGTATTAACTCTTGAGTTTCCATATTTAAAAATTGATAAGTATTTGATCTGAGTCTATTGGCGGAAGAAAGATGTGTTTTCTTTCTGTCTTATTTAGTAAATAAAGTCTGATTTCCCTATAATTTCTCAGGAACCATGTTAATCTCTTTGATATTACTTTTTACTGGTATATAATAGCTGGAAAAAATATCCCTGCTACAAGTTTCCATAGAGATCTTATTCATTTTGTAAAGTATTCTAGTTCTTTGCTTCTCTGTTGTTGTGAAGATGATAAGTCCTCTACCTTACTATGGAAGATGAGGGCTATTGCTGAAAAATAATCTGTATGATACTGAGAAGTGAAATCCAGAAAAGTCTTTTAGAATATTTACTTTTATATATGAGGGTGATTGTGAGTTTTAATATAGAAATACAATTGTGCTTCTAAGAACTTTCATAGTCATGCATGTTTCAGAAACATGAATAAAAGATAGTAATTTAATAAAATGTCTTTATATACTGCAAGCAGTAAAAACTCACGACAATTTTTATTCTGTTTGAAGAGCACACTAAAACTCTGCTCACAGAAATTTCAGCAGTTGTCATCCAGCCCCTCTTGCCCATTGGCCCTGCAATATTTGCATTGCCTTCAGTTCATAGACAAGAGTGTGTGTACAGAGATTAAATATCAATAAGAATTCTTTTCTATGTTCCTCCTTTCAGTACTGTACACAGTGTCAGGATATGAGTTTCAGCTCTTTTATGGATTTTCACAGTTTCAGGGAAGGACTGAGATTAAGACAGCTAATGAACAAACGTTTATGAGAATTAATTAGCAATTAAAAATCAATATCCAGCTTTTTAGCAGCCATACCAGCTTTCAGGTGGCATCATGTCATGTAGCCAAAGCATCACCATTTCTGTTCCAAAACCACTATCCAAAACAGAGTAAGAAAGAATGGGCTTGCAGAGTAGAATATCATAGCATAGTGTAGATGGCATGGCACAGCATTGCTTAGCATGGAATGGAACAGAATAGGGGTTTTCTCCTAGTAATTTTCAGCTGCTGTTATGCTTTGTTTCATTTTCCAGGCTAACTAGGAAAAGATCCAGTTCCGAGTTCACTAATACCAACTTCTTATTACCAATTCCTGACAGCATCTGGAAAATAAGACCCAAGTGCAAAGAGGATGAATATTAAATCATAAACCCATCACTTTTTGCTTTTATTTATCTAAAACCACTGGGCATTGACTACCTACTAAGGACTGAACTGTGACCTAGATGAGTACAGTGTCCAAAAGTATTCTGTTAATTCACATTTGTGGTACAAATGAATTTCTCTATGGAGAAGAATAAGATCCCTCAGAACAAAATGAGATGTCTAAAAGTGCTGTCTCAACTATCTCACTAAACGGTGTGACAAGTGCACACAGGGACACCCCATTGCTGCTGCATGGGTGGAGCACCACAGAAGTAGGTTTGTGAACATTGTGGGCTCACACAGTCTGGTGTAAGCCTTGTACAGAGCAGGCACTTATGTGCCTTTACTGAATGGAAGTTACTCATACTGAAAAATGTGAGAAAAAAAATCTCATCAGTGAGCAATAGCCTTTAGTTAGGCAGAACAGGATTGTATAGTTTTATCAGCATAACAAGGGTTTGCTGAAAGATTTCTAAGGCTTGTTCACAAAAATATCTGTGCTTCTCATATTTAAAGATCAATAGATATAGCATTTTCTTTTCTTAAAAGTATTATTGTTTTTTTACACACAGAAAAGCGCATACCTGAAAGCACAGAAAAGTAGATATCTGGAAGTTTATAGACATGTATGAATCTCAAATACTAAGTATTTCGAGAAGAAGTTTCTTCATTGACGATAGGTAAAATCCTTCTAAATCTCACTAGGTTCATATCTGCATCATTAACTGTCTCTATACCTTTAATGTGTATTAGGGGTAAAATATTTAGCTACACCTAAAAAAGTCAATGAGGTGCTCTTTGTGTTTTAGAATCTAATTAGAGATAAAATATAGTCCTAAATGAAGTAAAGAAAATTGCTTGAGAACAATGCAAAATTTCCCAGGTGAAGGATATCTATGTAAATGCTTTTGATGTTTTTTATTTTCCCCATATGTGACTTTTAAAATGCCTACATTTAAGTATAAAAGAAGATACACAGAGAACACTATATTAACTCATAATTCATTATATAGTGCCAGCATCTTGCTACATCCACACTTTATAACATCAGAGTATCACACTAAGAGCTCTAGGACAGGTGAATAAGCCAATAAAAGTTTATGTAAAGAAGAGGAAATTGCAGATGAAATAAATGTTGGCTTGTGGTTTAGCAGATTCTGGTAGAGTCTAAAATCCAATGGATGTAAAGAATAGATGATATTGTTCATCGCCTATAGTCAACTTTCAACTTAAGACAGTGACAGCAGAAACAGAATTTTCTGAAGTACATAAATAGGAAGTTAAAAAAAAAAAGCTTTCTGTTGTGCTACCTCTTCTTTTTTTTGGCAAGACATGGTAGCAGTACCTCCTGCCCTGAAGAAATCATGTTCTTTTCCATAGACTTCTTTCCATGAGAACATGATAAATTTAGGGATCTGCTATAGGGAGAAGCCTACCTGTGGTTTTGTACCCACTGGGCTCTGAGTTCCAGACAAGACAGTTACATAGGCTGTACCTAAGAACTGGTAGGGTTGTAAGCACACTTGGTATGTCAAACTGTAAGAGATTACATCATCTCTGTGTCTACTATTGCAAAATTCACACTGCTGCTGTCATATAACACCACTTTTAATTTGCAATAAAACTTTTAAAAGTAATAAAAAAAACCCATTGGTTTTGTGATATCATAGTGTTGCAAAAGCAAAATTTTGGATTTGAAGCTCTTCATTTTGATATATGTATATCTCATATCTCCACTCTTTATAGATGTCCTAGAACTTCTCACAATTACAATTTTTTTAAAGACTAATTTCAGTTTATCTCACTAGATGCACCCAATACTATCTTCTTGCATTGTAAAAAATTTTTAAAATTATGGTTTAAATAGATTTTTATTAAAGTCATCATAAATTGCTATAATGTACTACTTTGTAAATCATCCTCTTACAAAATATTTGATATGTCTCCAAAATAAGATTAAAATTTCAATATGAGAAATGAGTTTTGCATTGATTTCATAACCCTATATGGCACTATTCTAAAAGAAAAAAGTGCATTATTCTCCTATAAAATTCTGCTTTGACACATTTGCAATAACTACTTTGTTTTCAAGATGCCAGATGTTTTTGACAAGAAATTAGTATACATTTATATTGTATATTTAACAGTATTTCTTCTGAATTTGAGTAATTTGCTGAAGATTAATATCTTGAAAGTAAACTTTATTCAAAATCCTGTCATCTCTCATCTCTGCCTTTCATTGTAGCAGACAGATCTTTCCTGTTACTGGCAAACTTTTCATGCCAGCCTTATAGTGAAGCTTTAAATCTTCTTGGAAGCCACAGTTTTTCATCCATTTTTTCTAAGGACCTGGTCATCACAGCAATTTATCACTCAAATGAATACCAAACATGTGAAAATATTCCTGTGGCTGATGGGGTTCTTTTGTCCCAATGAAATGAATGCTGGTATGAGTATGCAGCAATTAGCACAAAAGGTTTGTGTTTCCAAGGAAGCTGTCTTTGGACTACAGGTGATCTTTTCAGCTCACTTTGAATCCTGGAATCTGCACTTCTGTGACTTCTAACTAGAACAGAAAATAGCCTGAAGAAGGTTGTGTGGTCAACACCCCAAAAAAGCACAGTTTTTATAACTGTTGAAGAGCAAATGTGAAAATATTAGGAAAGGACTTTTTAATACTTTTTCAAATTGCCCTTATCTCTTTGGGTAAAAATTTATAGTGGAAGTTTCAAATACAGAATTTATATCTATAGTGACCCTGAAGGAGATGTCAGAATTTGCTATCTTTTCTGAGTGCTTTTTCATCTTATAGATAATTTTCTCAAAAGTTGATATGAAATGGGACCAAAAAGGGTGATTACTCCAAAAGAATGAAATAAAAGGGAAGAATAGAGGAAGGAATAAGAAAAGAAGAGGAAAGTAGCTAAATCAATGTATCTTGCTTTAAAGTATGAACATTGTAGGGTATAATTAAGTTTTAGTGTTCTCCCTCACATTAAGGATCCTTTTCCACTACTGGGTCCCTGCAGGTATCAAATGGGATCTGAGGTGACAATTTCTAATTTTATAGTTTTTCATGATGTTGAAATACTATTGGTGAGAGATCATAAGGGAGAAAAGGATCTGCAAAAATTACTAGTAATATTACTGATAAGGTCAGATATTAAATGAAAAGTTCAGAAAACCCTGTGGTATTATGCAAATTAATTGAGAAATGACTGAAAAGCATAGTTCTTGTGCAGCTATCTGCTAATGAGAGGGGGAAGAGGCAATAAGTAAGCTGAGGGATTTGAACAAGAAAATACATCTTCACAGGAAATCTATCAAAAGCAAATTCTCATGACACAAGTTTCAAGTTCTTTATGACCAACAGTCTGATTTCTAATGACTTGGAGAAAACTAGTGATATATAGTAGGCTCAAGAAAGCCATGTCATCAATACATTCACATTAGTCTAGTGAACATATAGTTATAACATGTCAGACAGTCTTATAAGTGATGGCTCCTCAGTTAGAAGAGGTTACATCAACTCACAAGTAGGCTAAACAGCGTTCTCTACACTTGCCAGCAATACAGAAACAAAATGAAGAACTTGTTAATGCCACTAGAGCATTGTGTGTTTACATTAAAAATCAATATTTTCTTTTACATCATACTGGAGGTGACATATCCTTGGCAGTTAAATGTTTCAGTGTGGTGGATATCCTGGTAAATTAACAATGTGAGAAAATAATTATTTAAGCTTTTGGTTTTCTAAAAAAACTGGTGTAGTCTTTATTGATCTGTAGAGTGGAATTATTTCTCATAAAGGCTGACCCCTTTTAGCTGTTTCCTTTATTACTGGGGAATGATATGTGCGTGAAAGTAGAACAAAGGGAACCAGCTTTCTTCTGTGACCTTCTATTCTCAGAATTAAAATAAGCCACCAAAAAACAGCTCACCCAAACCTACAACACCAAACTGTCGATATCCTAGGAAAGGCTGGGTTGTAAAGATTATTGCATAAAAAAAATACCTATATGTACACATAATATATATGTCCTCAAGAGCTCAAAATATACTTTGAGAGGTTTTATTCTTATGCAACATTATGAATGACAGAAAAATACAAGCATTATTGCAAAGCGGAGAGATACTCTTGCATAACTCACATTTCTAGACAGATTTTAGTAACTTCTGTAACATCTAAAAAACTTTCTCTGACCTAGAGAAGCTGATGTCATCCAGCATGAGAGATATGATATCTTAAAATTTATGAAGACAGTATCAAAGTTGATAGAAGAATAATGACAGAGTTTGTGGAGGTGATTGTTTTACAACAACTGTTTTCCTTCTGGTTCGATTGACAGTATGTATACCTTAAGCTATTGATTAAAATTAGGTCAAGCAAAGTAATTTCTTTTGTTTAGTATTTTACATATAAATACGTACTTTAAAAAGAAAATATGAAGGTTTTTTCCTGTTACCTTTTTCAAACAGTTTAGCACTGTATGTTTTCTCTTCTTTTCCTTAACATAGTTGTATGACTGAAAACCTCCTGCAGCCTTAAAAAAAATATATATTTAACTTGAACCTTTTATTTTAACTTTTTGGAGTTTTTTTTTCCTTTACTTTATCTTGCTGCTTGTTTTCATGAAAGGCTTCAGAAATAAGTATTCTGGAGATTCTATTCAATTGGATTTGGTTTAGAATAACATTTTTGAGTCTACTTTAGTTCTTAACAAAAAAGATAACTTAGACAATTATGAAAGTAATGAAAAACAAATTGCTGATTTCTTTAAACCTGTCAGTTTCATGGTTGTTTAAATAAGTCTTAATGTCAGGCTAAAGGGTTTAATTTACATCAAACTGTAAGTGGTGTTTTCTTGGTAGACCTATAGATTTCCTTTGGAAACATTTCCAAAAAGGTTTCAGAAAGCATAAGCACATGCAAGATGATAAATTGATATTTTTTTTCTTATATTGCCTGTAACTAACTTTCTCAAAATATTTGACTAGCATTGCACATCTGCATTTTACAGACTCATGAACCAGAGATAATTTATTTGCATTTAATATCTACTTTCTTGCATTACTTCTTGTTTATTCAAAATTCTTTTATCAAAGCTTCAGTTAGGATCAAGTCTGTGCAGTGGTATTCATAGAAACATTGGTAGAAGTCACAAAATTAATAACTTTTGAAGAGAGTCCATACATCCGACTTGTTGGTTGCTTAGGAAAGAACCTACAGTCATTAAATGAATAAGTAAAATTGGAAGTATAGATTTCTGAATTTTGCTTCAATTACTATTAGCTCTGAATTGAGTAGTTAGGTAATTTTTAGCTTAAAAAATTTGATAGTGTTTTTCATTTTCCTGATACAGACAATATGATACCATCTTCCTTTACAGTTTTATGTGTCATTTTGCTTTATGAATATTTACTTGTCAAAAGCCTGATTCTACACCATTTCTGATTCAGAGAATGTCAGAGAAATTATCCTTTCTGCATTGTAATCCATTGATTACGCTGCCCATATAAAAAGAATGTTGCATAAATGTCAGAAATGTATTGGCTATGGAAATATGGAAATGCTTAGAGAGGAAAAAGCTTTGTTGAATATGCTTATTTGTGAAGCCCTGTTATGACTTTACTGATTCTAAATAGAAATTCAAATGGCACAATAAAGAAAACAAGGTGACAGCATTTTCAGCCCTGAGCAACAGAAACCAGTAAAACAAATCGTCCATCCACTGTTGGGCAGCCATTTGTGAAATAGGTAATTGATTATTTAAAAGAAAAACAGTATCGTAATGTCAGTACATGAGAGAAGGAAAAATCAAGGACCTTTGACAAAAGGACAAAAAAATCACGCAATCAGCTAGGTTGGAAAAGACCTTTGAGATCAGAGTCCAACCTATGACCTAACACCACCTCATCAATTAGACCAGGGCACTGAGTGCCACATCCAGATTTTTTTAATACCTCCAGGGATTAGGACTTCACCACCTCCATTGGCAGCACATTCCAATGCTGGATCACCCTTTCGGTGAGGAAATTCCTCCTAAGGTCCAACCTAAACATCCCCTGGCACAGCTTGTGTACTTTAGTCCTATTGAGAATTGCCTGGAAGTAGAGACCAACCCTCGCCCAGTTAGTGATAAGGTCTCCCCTGAGCCATTTTCCTCCAGGCTGAACAACCCCCTTCTACTATGTGGAAAGCACACTACTGAGACAGGCAGAGCTCCTCTGACTCCTGCTGAGCTTCTCTCAGGATTGGAAGGGTGTAACTCCACCCATTTGTCTTTCATGTTCCCTAATGCTCCTTAGCCTTTACACTGCTTCCTGAAGCTCTGCCAGCAGACAGAGCAGCCCTGTCCCCTGCTCACACCGCACCAGGTGTTCCCTGCATGGTGCTTGGGTACTGACAGCAGCTCAGGCTCTCCCTGCAGCCAGAGGCCTGAACAGCTGCATGCTTGGGGGGCTCTGGCTGGCTTAGCACACTCGTGCTGGCAGCAGCAGCATCATCAGCAATGGCTTTTGACAGCTTCTCAATCGTTCCTGGGTCTAGTCAAGTTGGAGGAAAAAACCAAACAAAAAAGCCTCCAGCCAAAGCACCACACCCACCTAACACCCAGCCCCCAGCAGGGCTGCGAGGGTGGCTGTGCACTGCCTGCACACCTGCCTGCACACACTGTGCGCCACACCCTGCTACCTGCCTCTTCCTTCTGCTCCCCAGGGCCGTTTCAATCGCCTGCAAATAGCCCTGTGACAGCCCCTTCCTCACCTGAATGGCTGGCAAGAGCCAGCAGAACCAGGATCTTTGACAGGTACAAGAGAAAGAAAGAATGGGGAAAAGCATCCCAGGAAAGGAGGAAGGAGACCTAAGGTTTACATTTTGGACCCTGCGGTGACAAGGATTAAAGTTCTTATGGTCTCCTTGTTTTGTATGTTACAGAATCACACAGCCACACATTACAGAAGTGGAAATGACACTTTTAGAAATATTTGCAGTAGGAAAATGTAATGATTAATGTATAATTAATCATAATAATATTGTTCCTTATGCCAGTCAATGAGAAGAAAAAGTACCTTTGTTTTTAAATGTATCTATTTTTATACTTAGTAAAACCTGACCAAAAAAAACCCCAAACAACAACAAAAAGACTAAACATATGAGATGTTAAATAGCTATGTTTATTCAATACACTATAACTCACCTCAGAGCAGTTCTGTACATTGTCTCCATTTTGTTTTTTTTTCTACTTTATTTTCCTGAATTTAGCTCTTGCAGGGATCCCAGTGAATCATTTCACTTCTTTGTAATTTTCCTATTTCTCCATATAACTCCTATATTTGTATTACTTGTCTGGAAGGTGTCACCTCATAGTTGGAAGACCTTCAAAGAACTTAAGTATTCCAAGCAAGTAATATCCAGCTCATTAACAGAACTACTAACAGATAATTCTCACAATTAAATGTTTTATAGAATATTTTCTTTGGGATATTACAAGCACATTAAAATACACAGAAACTTTTAACATATTTTAGATGGACAAGTTTTCCATTAATACAAATATCTGCAAATCAGAGGAAAGGAGTCAAGTATGGTCAAGTGAAAAAACATGTTACCAAAGAAAATAATTTAGAACAAATCCTAAAGACAAATGGCCACCAATAGTCAGCAGGGGATTGCTGTGTTGTGCTAGCATCTCTGGGGAATACATTACTGAAACTGCTGCTTTCAGCAATGACTCCTGTAGGACAGAGCAAGAGAGAAATGAGCTTGGCCTTTGCTGGGAGCAATCAGGTACAGGCCCTTCTTGCCATATGGTAGTTAGGGCAGTCCTATTGTTTTCAATCAAATCAGTGATTGTTGTAGAAAGAGACATTTGCAGATTAAATGTCCCTTTCTATTTAGAGCACTGTAAATTCTTCAGTATCCTAAATGGGTTAGTTAAGATTTTCTTAATTTTGCCATTTCGTTTCATTACACACCCCTGCATAAATGGCTCCAATGTAACTGCATCTCTGTCTACTCAAGTGCCTGTAACTTTTCCACTATTCTCAAAATAAAAACAAATCTCAGGAAGTCTACAAGTTTTTCCATTAAAACAAAGCTTTTTTTTTTTTTTTTTAAGTCCTGAGTTCTTG
The DNA here is from genome assembly GCF_012460135.2 of Molothrus ater. Classification (NCBI taxonomy): domain Eukaryota; kingdom Metazoa; phylum Chordata; class Aves; order Passeriformes; family Icteridae; genus Molothrus; species Molothrus ater. Next base: position 18,034,713 of record NC_050482.2, on the reverse strand, counting down.
TAAATAGGTATACCCAAGAAATATCAGCCTGACAAAGCCTACATATTTTCTAAATATTTTTCCCTTCAACTTCAAGATTTGAAGAAAAAGAAGAAAATGGTTCTACTATGAAATAGAGAATGCAGAATTTCAAGGACTGTTCCTTCTTTTGAAAAAAGACATTATTTGAAGAATTACCAGTGTAACTGATAATAGCTTCAGTTCCATTCATAATTGAAGTAGCTGCTTGAACAGCCTTCAGTATTATGCAAATGTGCTGCACTAGAAGAATTATAAAAAAGACAAACTATGGGGTTTTGTCTAATCTAAAAAAATTAAGATTTTTCTGTCTTCATATTCACCATTTTTCTTCTGTTTTTACTTCTACATATGAAGGTAAATGAAACCTAATAATAACAGCAATGGCTATACTTTATTGTAATACAAATACAATTAATTTTATGATAATAATTATTCTGAATGTGTATTTCATTAGTTTACCAAGTAATTACTGAGAATTTTATATATTAATTGAGATACATTCAAATTTGTCTTCAAAAAAAGTATTAAAAACCAAAATATTTTCTAAAAACAATTTAAATAATATAGTAAAATAATTTTTACCTGCATCTTGCCTAATTTTTTTAGTGCTTTTCTTCCCTTTTATCTTGCTTTTGTAATTAGTCTTAACATCATTACATGTAATGATCAGAAGGTAATTGTGTATTGACTCAAGAAAATGTTTGTTTTTTACAAAAAAATTCTGCAGGATAGGTATTGCTCTATATATCCAAAGGGCCACAATAATGAAATTTTTAAAAAAACTTTTTTTAGATTAATATTTACTTCATATTTGAGCTAGTTAAAACTAAGTAGCATTTGGGATAAATTTAATTTTAGTAAATTGAAGTACTAAGGTAACTATGAGTAATTTAAATTGTACGTGTATATATATGTAAATATGAAGGCAAAATATTTCATATTATTGTGTTTCTAATGTAGCAGAGTTTAGTATATATGGTTTTTATTTTGGATGCAAGCAGTTTTATTACCTGAATAGTGTACAAAATGTAAATACAAGCCAGTTTATCTTGGCTGTATATTTTAAAATTTTAAGGTTAGAAGTTGCATGGTAAAAACACTAAGTGAAGGGGTGTTATCTGTTCTGTTTTTTTTCCTATTTTTTCAGTGACCTTCATAGAGTATACTTGCATGTTTTTTTATTTATCTATTATGAAAATATATATTTCTGATTTTGTTGTGTGAAACACTAAAAGATGACCACTGAAAAGACCCAGCACTTTACAAAACCTGCAAAATTAGTTTTCCATTAACATTTTCTATTTTGGCATCTTAAAAAGAGTGGAAGTTGATTTCAGCAGAACATCCTGTGGGGAAATTAGTTCATTTTGCTAAAGTATCTTAATAATTACAGTGACATCAAGGTTAATTGCTTAATCTGTATTGCCATAGTGCAGTCCTGTAGAAATCCCAACACAATCTGTTCTATAATTAGTGCCAGAATACCCATATATAGAACAAACAGCGGCCTAAAAAAATAAAAAAAAAACTCTGATATGATTAATAAATAAGATTTACCAGAGTGTGTATGTTTTTGTGTGCATTCACATCTATATATACATACATACAAAGTGAAGGGGTAGATTTCACAAAATAGCGGTTTTGCAAACACAGTATATTAAACCCTTGAGGAGATAAAACATCTTGCTTGAAGTTATTTTCTACCTCAGCAATTTATATCTCCTTATTCTTTTCCACTCCAGAATGTAATTGTGAGCTAACTCCATCACATTTGCATCAGGTCCCATGCTTTGCTTGTTCCATGTCAGAAACTAAGTGGTCAGAGTTTAAAAAGTAATTGTGAATATCCTTCTACTTCACCTTTTGGGTTAATTTCAATAACTCTGCCTATTGCTGAGCTTACAGATCTGTATTGCTTTTGCACGCTTCATTAGCACATGATCCCATGTGGATTTATTGACTGCTCAAATTCTGAAGATGTGCCATACTGAGGGACAATGTGGTGTCCCTGATAACTCAGGATGACATGATGGTTCCCTTCCTGCTCTCTTCTCATTTTTGGAAACTGTGAGACCATTTGTACATTGCTCCTTCATATAAGTCATTAGTTCTTGCTGAATGCTTATTGCATCTGAGGCACAAGCTGTGAGTTACTCTGTGTTAGCTAATATAATTTTCAAATAACCAGACAGAAATCAGCAACTGGATCTTTAATAGTTTTCTGTGTCATTGATATATTTTCAAAATGGTTATAAGGATAATTTTCAAGGTGTTGACTAAGTATGGAGCAGCACACTAAAAGAATTCTGCTCTTAATGACCTTTAAGGAAAAAAAAAATCTACAGACTATATCTCTCCCATTTTTCCAGAAATTGGGGTAAGTAAATCACCGCCAATTCTAATCTCAAATGTGCAGGTCTGAAAAATCTGACAATGGAACAAAACATGTTCTATCATCCTTTATTGTCTTTTGTACATCCAAACTGAATGTAAAGTCTGTATCCTTGAAAATACAAACTTCTTACACATCTTAAGGTACACTTTCCATTTTCAATGTTAAGGCCAGCACTCAAAAGTTGGCATCACTGTGATAAAGCCTGATAATAGTTTACTGCTTCAGATACTTAGACTTTTACTTTAAGGGAGTTGATGAAGCAAACTAACTTTAATTTTAAAAAGAGGAGAAATATGTCCTTACTGCTCAAGGGCATACTCTCCAAGGAGGGATCATTAAATAAGGAAATGTTTCCAATGACACATGCTTTAAATTATACTATGTGTAAATTTCAAAATATGATTTTCATTTGTCTTACCAGCATCTATGTATTTATGTAACCTATTTGAGTATTAGTGAAGACATATATCTTTACATAATACAGATGTCACAGATAGATGCAGCTATGGAAATGTTTTACGTTCGTACCTCTGAACTTGGCAACTTTTAAATAGTCATTTTTTAAAATAAGACAATTAGGTAGTCAAAAATAAAATTTAAAAATCCTTTCATTTCTCTACATTTTACTTAGTCATAGACTCTTTTCCAGTGCCTAATTGTCTCCAGGGAAACACAAATTAACTCTCCAACATTTTCAGCCTTTTTAATTTCAATGTTTTTTCAAACAAACACCACTTTAATTTTGAACATTCATACTACACAGTGGGAATTTAGGCAATTTACAAGGCATTTACCACAGCAGTTGAGAGACTGTTTAGAAATTTCACAAGAATCTCTTCTACCTCACCATAAATTCTGTTCTTTCCACTCCCTTTAAAAAGGCAGTAAACCTGAGAAGTTTATTTTGGCAGTAAAACTCTAATTAGTAACCTGCAATATTGTCAAAGACGAAAGCTGAAGCTTAGCACAACAGCGAGTCTATACTTTTAGGTAATTGCAGCTTTCTTTTTCTTTTCCACACAAGTCAAAACTTACAAAAGACTGAGAGCCTAAATAATGCCCTGGGCTTTTAAGAATGTTTATTTTAAAGTGCTTGTACTGAATAATATTTGGTTCTCTGTTTTCCTCTCTTTGTCACCATAATTACTGCTTAGAAAAGTTTTATAGCTCATGAGATACCATGCTGATTGATATCAGGTAGACACAGGAAAACTGCTTCCTAGCTTTGTTGATTACTTACTGCAATTATTGAACTTTATTTTTAAAGTGCACGGGTCCATTTGGTTAGTGCTCTTTCAAAAATTTCTTTGGTTTTCTTTCTGAAATATATACAGGAGAAGCTGAGGTAAGACCTTGTTAAATAAGAATTAATTGATTTTAAAACTGTTAACAAGCTGATTTTACTTCAGATTTCTAACTTTTGATTATAAGTGCCCATCAGACACAGTTAACTGTGCCATGTTGTATGATTTCAGATTTTGGTAAGAAAAAAGAATATTTTTATTCATTTGTTTTCAAATCACCAAATATTAGATATTAAAAGATTGATTATGTTTGTAAGAAATAGAAATCCACATTTATATTTAACTAATACTAAGCAAGTTTTTTGGTGGAACTTGAATGTACTACATTAAAGAATGTGTTTACAATGTTCTTGCTGCCATTTTCACTGTGAAAGCTACCTGCCGTTCAGCCTTAAAAGGTCACATAGTCTTGGCGTCCCTGACTTAATCAATATAAACTACATGTCTCTGCATCAGAATAAACAGCTGCTGCTGCCTCTTCTCCTGCTTCCAGATGAAGTACTGTGCTATTCTTGATCTCCTCCTGATTCTGAGTCAGTCTTTTCCCACATTCATAGTCAGTGCATAGGGTGACTGTAAAGACAAAGAGAACACTGGAACAATGTTAATGCAGTTGCATATGACTGATTGGACAACCTCAGCAAAAATTGATCTCCCCATCACCCTTTTGAGTCCACTAATGTCATGTTGTTTTTTCAAAGAGACTTAAGTGTACTTGATAGACTCGTTCTCAGGTATTTCATTCTAACCTCAGAGGGAGTAAAGGGTAGGGTGATAAGCAAGGTCACTGGCTATTGAACTGAAATTAATTAAATGATGAATGGCCTTTCAAGATAATTATTATCATACAAGTATTTCAGCACATTTCTGAGGGCCTCCTACTCAATGCAGGATCATATTCAGCTGGGTTTTGATTACTTCCAAGGGTGGAGATACAAGCTCTCTCAGCAACCTCGTTCAATATTTGACCACTACAACAGCATTTTTGTTATGGTTGACTGGAATTTTCTTTAATTTATGCCCATTTGCGCTTGTAATGCCACTGGGTGTGACTAAGAAGAATCTGGCCCTATCTCCTTTATTCCTACCTATCAGAAATTTGTTGACATTTTTTCTATATCTCTTTCAGTTGGCCTTGCACGGATATTGTGGGGTGTTTGAAAAGGGTTGAGGGGTTTCTTGTTTCATTGCTTAGTTGGGTTCTTTGTGTGTTTTCTATGTGCGTATGTGGTTCGTTGTTTTTTATTTCTCATGCAGATGGCTCATGTTTTAGAATGAAAGTTAGTTGAGGTCAGAAAATAAATTCTGAGACTACATTACAATTTTTCTATTAGATGGCAGTGGAAGAGAAAGGCATTTGAAGGCAAATTTCAGATTTATTTTGGTTCATTGCATTATAGCTTTAAATGATTAAAAACATTCAGTCTGTATTCCTGTTGAATTTGGGAGTGTATTTAAAAGAGACTGGCATTTTTAGTCTGCTGATAATTTTAGAAATTACTTTGACAGAATAGGGAACACATTTCTATAAAATCATGATGAAAAGTGAAAACTGTAATTTAGATCTTTTCAGATCAATCTGTAGATCTGTTGAGTAATACATCATGTCTTTTGGTGTAATTGTTAGGAAAATGTACAAGAGCACCTGCATAAATGGAGGAACTTTGCAAATATAATTCTAAGAAGAAGTTTCTATAGACTTCAAGTATTAAGAAAATTGAGACTGATGCATACATTTTGTTCTATCACTGCTTCAACTCCTCTAAGTTAGTAATAAACTTTTTCTCAGAAAAATAGCACCTATTTTTTTGTGCAAGGCTGTTATTCACAGGTCCTTTCATCTCGAGTTGTTTTGTTAATCAGATATGTAATACAGTTTTGCAAACAGTAGTAGTGGCCCAAAAGTATGTTTCACAGTTCCAGAGTATGAGCTGGGAAATATTTGAGGTGAAAGTTATTGTCAAAGGAAAAGATCGTGTGTAGCATGAGATGAGCATCCTTTGGGGACCTACTGAAGCATGACTATTTACATCTGGTTTTAGTGTTGCTTCATTCTGGGGAAAAAAGGGGGTTATGGATACTGATAGATATAAATAAACCAGCTCAAATAAATTGCTCTTTCTGGTTTGTTTGTTTGCTTTTAGTTTTTATTTACTTTATTTCTTCTGAGTTAATTGAAGAGTACTGGGAGTATTTGCAGCTTTATCAAGTTTGAAATCAGGACTATCATATAAAAATAGAAAGATTTTGAATGGGTTTTTTTCCCCTCAAAAAATCTTTGTTCATAATAAATGAATAGCACAAATTGCCATAGTTATTAAAAGAAAAAGTAACAGAGATATTTCATGGTCTGAGTTATACAGAAGGTCAGACTAAACTATCTAATTATTTCTGTCACTACAAATTGAAATCCATTTTTGCACCTGAGAAGCCAAAATACAAAACTGAAGACAGACAAATGAGACTAATGAGAGAGCTTAGAATTTTCACTAAAAGTATCTCTTTTAGGAGAAGCAGCATCCTATAGTCAGTAATCTTCCCAATGTTATTTATCTGCTGCTGAGAAATTCACCTGATCTAGGTAGCTGGCCTGGAAAGCTGCACATGGAGGTGAAGACTGGGATTGGGTGGGAGCCCAAGACAAGAGGCTGTGAACTGTCAAACTTTGGGCTGAGGAAGGGAATGAAGATGGGTGGTGCTGGCCAGGTGAATGGACCCATCTTTTGGATAACAAAGGGCATGAAAAGGGGAGGCACTGGATGGACATAGAGAGGGACAGGAGTGGGGCCCCAGGAGGAAGAGCAAGACTTGCAGACAGACTGTGAGGGTGTAAAAGCCATGGGGTTCCTTTGTTGAGGGTCCCTCCTCAGCAGCAGCAGCTGGAGCTGTTTCTGTGTCACTGCCCTGTGAATAAATGGCTTTACAGAATGAGACATCTGAGACTCTGCAATGGGAACTTGGGGGTCAAAGGGGTGAGGGAACCTGGTCTGCCTGGCTGGGAGTGGGGAGTGCAGGGAGTCAAGGGGGCTCCCCTCAGGCCCTGGAGCTGCTGCTGCCAAGGGACTCCTGTCCCAGCAGTGAAAGTCTCTGGCCTTGGGAGTGTGACTGCCAGAGAGGCTCGAGAATGGTCACACTGGAAAGTTTCCTTAAGAGTCCCCTGATACAGTTTCTTGTTTTCCAGGTTCCAGCAAAAAGAAATAAGTGTCACCTGAGCTGATTAATCACACTGAAATCACATTAATCAGGAGATGATTCAGAGAAAGAAGTGACAATTAGCTTTCCTTTAGGCTTTGCTTTTGGTTGGCTGAATTTAAATGAAGAAAAACCCACCACCTGGTTTGGGCCTTTCTCTGTCTTTGTTAAAATTAGGTTTTGACTTCAACTTTTTTTTTTTTTCTCTTTTAATTTTAGATATATATTAGACACCTAGGTACAGGTGAAATTAGGGGTTCACTTTAAAGGAGTAAAAAACTTTAAAGTTAGTTATCTGTACTTGGAAGACTGGTCCTTAGACTTCTGTATCACACAGTATCAAGTCACTGCAGAAATATTAGAGTAAGAGAAGGAGGGTGTATACAGGTAAGAAATTCAGGGCTAACAAAGGAGAAGCCAGTCTAAGTTTTAGAGAGATGACTGTGCTGTTTATAAAATTATAAAGGTTTGTTAAAGAGAAAGTAAAAATGCAATTATAGAAAATAAATGACCAAATTATGAGTTCAGAATACATTATTAAGTTTCTCATTGAGCATAATTATAGTTGTGTCATTTTCTCAGTTATATTCAAGGTTGTAGCAGCACTTATAATACAAACCCTATATTTCAAGGGTTTACAACTTGGCAGCAAGAAATTTACTTAGCAGTGGAAATTAAGATACTAAGTGTCAACCACAGAACACAATATTCTACAGCATTACTTATTATGCATGGGAGTGCAAGACTAAAAAGGACAAAGGTGCTGGCTGGGCCAGAGGTCTGTTATTCTGGCACTACAGCTACAGTGCTGTGGATCCCTTCCCATCTTCCTAAAATTAGCAAAAATATTCACTAGTAGGAATTTTAAAATGTTACTGTCTGCTATGATGCAAAGTTCCTGCTTTGGACTTTTAGGTACTGGAAAATAACAAAAGTAAATATGTTCCATATTTGTACCCCCTTTGACAAGAAAGGATTATCTCTTTATTTTTTTTCCCTCTGGTTTTGTCTCCTTATTTTTGTTGCTATTGGTTTTGTGGATTTTTAAAAATAGACATATTTTTTTACTACAAGGGATTCTTAATTCAGACTGCCCTATTTTTTCACTTTTCCTCAGAAACTGACATTTTAGTTTCAGTCCAGAAGTTTTCTTTGTTATTTGATGTTTCCCCCTTGATTTTATTACTTTCTACACACAGAAATACCAATCATATATTTATATTAATATAAATATAAAAAATAATATTTAAAAAGAAGTGTCAGTCTTCAGTTAACAACTCCCATTTAGCCTCTGTACAAAGCAATGCTGTAAAAATTACTCAGAAACAGAATCAGAATAATGATTTGCTTTCATATATTCTGCAAGTTTAACTGAAGTCCACAACTCAATGAATTGCTGAGATAATTACTCCTGGCTTCTAATATTAGAAGCCAGGAGTAACTATCTCAGCAAACTCTACAAAGAAATTAGTTTGATGAAGACTGATAGTAATGTATGTCTATAATCAATTGTACTACTTGAGTAGGGGTCATTTAGGTTTTCAAGTGCAAAATTAATTTCTTTAGGGGAGTGCAAGTATGTTCAACATAATAGGAACTCTTAAATATTTACATAATGGAAAGACTTTATTTTATAAAACTGATGTTTCTTTTTGACATTCTGTTTGGGACTTTTTTTTTCTTATCATGTCTGTATTTTTTTTTTTGGATACTATTTAGGCTGAGATACTAATTTCTAGGACTAATGTTTAGTTATTTATGTTTTAAATATTTGTATGGCTTTTAATTACTATGAGAAATAAGTTATTATTTTATTTTTGCCTGATGACTTCTGACTTTATTATTCAATCTAGGAATTTGCCATTATTTTTAATTCTCTGAACTAGTTTTGTGACATATTTTAATCTCTTCATATATAGACTGCAATTAGAAAAAACTCTTCAGAGAGACCTACCTTCATACATGACTGCAGTATCTGAGTTTTATTGTTGGATATTAAAAAAATTTGCTGTGCAGCACAAATAGACATGCAAATAAGCTTTTCTGTTGACTGTGCATATTATACTGGTAGCATGAAGATGTAATATAAACTCACTGACAGTCAAAAAGCAAGGAGATATTTAATCTCTGACAAAAATATCTACAAAAATCTATGACATTTTACCAGGATTTCTTTCTTAGGAGCCCCCATCTGTCCCTATTTTATTTTTAGACCACATCTCAGCTGTTGGTTTTGTATTCAAATGTGGTGTATCTCCTGCTCCCTCCACTTGCAAATGCAGTCACATATATTAGAATGCCTCACATAATGTTAATAACATTCGTAGAAGCGATAAAAAATCTCAGAACTACTTATTTGTTGTCCTACAAATAGGTATTAAAAATTATGCAAACTAAAGTGACAGTAAATAGAGATTCATAAATTATGAAGACTGGAAAGCCTATTTTGGAAGGTTTTTCTTACACAAATTTTGAAATTTAGAGCTTAGTTTTTGTGAGAGTATGTGTGTTCAATCTATGAGATGGTGCTCTTCACTTTTGCTAGACATTTTCTCAAAAAATTAAGCTCATATCATGGGGCAGTTTTCTGCATAGGCTTACACTGAACCAGTAAGATTGCATCAGGGAAGGCATCATGGCCTGTGAAACAGGTTTCTCAGCTAGGAGTCAGCTTTGCAAAGGAAGTAGCTAAGAAAGTTTTAACATTAATTTCTTTTTGATAGGATGGAGCTGTATGACTTTGCAGCCTTCTTATTCATCATTTTGTCCTGGCAGCTCTTATAAGCTGTAGATATCATATTAAGGATTTTTTTTTTTTTGCTGAAAATATGAAAGAGACAAACTCAAATGATCTACATAAATAAAAAATGAATGATCTGTTTAAATTTGTTGATCTTGGTGGCTGGTGTGATTACTGCAGTTTTTCACCTGTAGTATTTTTGATGTTTTAGAACATTCTTTCTCACTTGTTTACACAACAGGACTTATTAGATCATTCTGCTACACTGCAAAGAAATGATGAGTCCATAATTTCATTTTAATGCTTGGGTCAGGGTATTTGAAAACTGCAGAGTGACTGGTCATAGGAAAAAAAAGACCTGAGGCATCCAAGTGTGGGCTGAGTCTACATTGCCTTGTGGCAGAATGTTTAGTTACATGTTTCCTTGATCAGATGCTAAAAGAATATAGCCCATTCACTGCATAAAATACTTCTATGTGTTGTATGTAAATTTTCCTGCTAAATGTGATAAAATTTGCTGACATGTGTAGAATTGAGTCAACCAAACACCATTTGCTGCCTAGAAGGAAGGTATTACCTACTAGCTTAGAAGTATGATAGCTAAGGTAATTTGAAATCAGCTCATAGAAAACTATTTAAATATTTTTCCCTTATTAAAGAACCCATATCTGATCTTCTATTTAGTTGTTTTGAGCCAGTAATAATTTTAGCCAGTCTCTCACAACCACTTGTGACCAGCTGCCCGCTGGATGTAACTCCATTCACCACCATTCTCTGGGCTCGACCACTCAGCCAGTTTCTAACCCAACAAAGAGCACATATTCTCCAGAAGAAAGCTGTAACTGAAACATGGAAACAATGTTCCTAAAACAGAATAAAGCAGGAACAATTCAAACAACATACTGATCAGTTAATGAATATCCTGCTAAAAAAAGAAAAAAAAACACCACCCCCAAACCTCATAATACAGAGGAAGAAAGCAAAAAAGCAAAATAAAGGGTAAAGAGAAAAAAAAAAAAACCACCAAAAACTCTGCAGGAAACCAAAATGTTCTTGGTAAACACCAGCACAAAATACTGGTGTAATCAACATTAAAAAAATTGAAGGTATTGTTATCACACACTTTGATCAGCAGCTATATGAAGTGGCTGAGAGTGTTGTTGTATGGATATAAGCAATCCCAAGCACAGTGTGTTTGCACTAATACACAACATGTATTCTAAATATTTTTACTGTCTTAGGAGGCCATCCTCTTTCTGTCAAGACAGTACCAGGAACTGGCCCAACAGTCTCTATACTGACATAAATCTATTTAGGCAAAATGCTTTGGAGGTTTGCAATGTACTAAACCTGGATTCAATCCAGAGAGCTACTGAGGAACAAACTTCCTCAGCAAGCAAATATGACTTCTATTTCCTATTGAACACTTGCTGGATTGCATAATTATGCACAGTGATCTTCACACCCTAAAACTGATTTTCTACTATGCTTGTGCAGGTGTGCAAATAATTTTAAAACACGATTGTATCAGCAAAACCTGAATTCTGCTAATAAAAATAACAACATTAAAGGAAAAGTCCTGTTTGAGAAAGATGTTGGCTCACATAATTAACAGTCAATCTAATAGTCGTTATGTGTTATAGAAATTGTAACCATTTTAACTGAGAGATATTTTATTCAAAGACTTAAAATTTAGTTCTTATACAGTAAGGGAGACATTGAGAGATCCTGATGAGGTTAAAGGATTGTATCAGGTTTTAAAAACTGCTGCATTTGCAGCCATCCATTTCCATGAACTGAAAAATCTTGCAATACTTGATTTGTAAAGGAAAATTGTTTTTTTTTTTTCTTATTTTATGGGTTCTTGATATCAAAGAGTGCTACTAAATATGACATGAATCTCAAAACACATGCAGGTCTTTTCCACTTTAAATGTGAATTTACAGGCTGGTCACAAGGTACTGAATTATTAACAATCTTCTATTTTTTTTAATCCTGCATTTTTATTGCAGATAGAGAAGATTCCAGACTATGCATTCAGTCTATCTCCTTTCCAGTGCAAACACATTATTTTGAATATAAGTAAGAACATTTGATACTCTCTGTGGAAGGGAAGTTCTCTAAAAGGTACTCTAAATAGCAATATCTGAGACCTATTAGAATTTCTTTAAGAGCTGCTTTTAGCAAGTCCATGTCAAGTCAGCATTGCATTTTACCCTGCTGTGTTACTTTAATAATCTGCTACTCCAATATAACTAATCTGCATTTCTACTGCAAAGGCAGTCTGAACTAGTAGAAGTGTCTCAGTAGGTTCAGTGTGCATCAAATGTGTCCTTCTCTGGAAACTGAAAATTATAATTTCTTTTTATATAAGACCAGTTTACAATTGAAATAAACTATCATCTTCATTTTTAAACAATATTACTGCTTTGCAAAAGAAATAACTGATTGTAAATTTCTGCAAATTACTATATCTATAGAAGAGATTTCACAAGGAATGTCATCTCAATGACAATACATTATGCTCAGGTTCTACAGGATTGCACAGTGTGATGTGAGCGAGTTAAAATATTTTTATGGATGACTTATATGTGTGCAGATAATGGGGTTGATTAAATGAGTCTGGTACATGAAATCATGTAGATCATGCAAGTCAAAACAGGTGTTCTTCAGTCGTGAAGTCCTTGTGAATATGTTTTGTAGCCTGTAGATGGAGCAAATACAATTTGCTGTAGTGAGTTGGAAAATTACTTTTGTCTTCATCAATAAGCTTTCTTTCTGAACAGCAACCTTTTAGCAAAACATTCACTGAAAAAAATATTTTTGTAAAAAAAATATGTAAAGGATCTCCATGTGTCTTTCAGGTATACTGATATCCTATTCTTTCCTAACAACCCTTTAGTTAAAAAAAAAATTACTTTTCATTACTCTTCATTGATATGTTTTACATTTCTGTGTAAATAACAGATAATGGCTAAATGCCTTCTGGTTTTTATTCTGGCTATTCTTGACTGACAGCCCAGTAAATAAGTATCTCCAGGGCAGAGAGTCATAGAATATCTCAAGCTGAAAGGTACCCATAAGAATCATTGAGTCCAGCTCCCTGGTCCTTCCTCTAAAGACTGCTAAAAATAAATACCAGGATTAAGACCATTGTTCTGATGCTTCTTTGACTCTGACAGGCTTGGTGTCATGACCCTTCTCTGGAGAGCCTCTTCCACCCTCTCAGCAAAAAGCTTTTTCCTAATGTCCAACCTGGACTTCTCCTGATGCAGCTTCATCCCATTTCCTTGTGTTCTACTGTAGAGAGAGATCAGCATCTCCCTCTGTGCTGCCAACATTCAGGAAGTTTTAGACTGAAACGAGGTCACCACTCAGCCTTATCCATGTTGAATAAGTGAAGTGACCTCAGCTGCTCCTTGCAAGTCTTGCCCTCAAGGCCTTTCAGCATTTTGGTTACTTTCCTCTGGACATACTGTGCACATGTCCACTGTGTAAAGCCATGTTTACTAAAGCATATCTTAAAAACAGTAATGTTCATCATTCCTTGCAAATGTTGAAATCATGGTGATGAGATTAATGGTTTTAAAGATTATTGACAGAATTTCCCCATTCTTCTTCATGCTGTAAAAAGTTGAGTTACTGTTAGGATCATTGTAAAAGTCTCACTGCCTGTGCTAGAAGGCAGCTCTGACATGCCACTGAGAGCCATGTGCAGAGAGAATTTCACCACTTTTCCTCTTTACCTATGAAAAAACTCAAGATGCCTTTTGGGATTTTGCCAGTTGTTGGTGTACGTGTCATTTATCCATGAAAACATACACTTTTTCTCTATACTAAGAAGCTACAGTATAATGATTCATACAGTGATTATGAATACCCAAAATCTTTAGTGAAATGCTGATTTATATAAATCCCTTTTAGTAAACAGTGCAAAAAAATAATATGCTCAGAATTTACTGCTCTTACCACTGCTTACCAAATATCCTAGATATAAATATATAAATGAAAAAGGGTGTGAAGAAGTTGAACAGGTTCACTCTGAAAATTATGATCTTTCACACGAAGTTGTGAACCAAAACATTTCAGAGTTTAATCTGCATTTGAAATCAAATGGCTTCAAAATATGATGTTGAATATGTCAAGTATTAAGTATTTTTTTAAAAAAGTAATGTAAATCCTTAAGTCCTCAGCAGCCCATGCTCAGGCATAAATTATATTTGCAATTAAATTACAACTTCATCCCCAACTCACAACCATTCCACTTTTTACTATAAAGGAAGAATTGGGTCGCATGTGGAAGATGCTATAAATATGTTTATTCATCATCTTCTTTCTCTGTTATTGAACTCAATGTCACAGTGATATTTATTCACTACCTCGTTGGTTTTTGACTTTCACCAGAGGATTAGTGTTTTGCATCATTTCATAGCTGGAATCCAGGTGAATGTACAATGGCCATGATGTCTAAATGTACATGTCCTCTAAGTGGGAAGAATGTTATTTTAATATTAGCTGAGGAAGGAAAGGTTATCTTTTTCAGCAGAAGGCCAGACTTCTAACTATAAATGAGAAGAAAGTTGAAAAAATGCAATTATTTCTTCTCTTTTAAACATGATTTAAACTATTTGAAACAGAACAAATAACAAGAAGACGTTTTGTGCCTAAAAAGACAATGCCATAATAAATGATATTTTGTTGTGTCTCATGATGTTTATTTCTTCTTTTTTCATTTTAATATCAATAATTTAGTCTTCACACAGTACAAATGCTTTTGTTAATATGGCATTTCTTGCAGGCTAATATTTCATGTATGAATTATAAAATGTTCATGCTCTGGTGGAGCTAAATTTGATATAAAAATCACATGAATTTTAAATAACAAAGTTACTGGAAAAGGAGATTATATAGGCCAATTAAAAAAATGCCCTCCAAAATAAAGGGTCATGCTTTCTTTTTGCCAGAAGCTTCTGATTATAAATATTATTATTAGAACTTGAAATTAAAAATGTTACTGTGTATTAATACTGACAATTTTAAGGTACAACATCTAATTATATTTATTATTGCTCTGTTAATTATTTTAACATTATTTTGATCATTAGTATAAAAGTAAGTGCCAGATAGTTTTAAAGAATGTATTATTTTAAAGAAACTGCTATATTGTATAATGGCAACATTTTTATGAGATATTACTTATTACACTACAGTTGTTCCAATGAAGTAGGCACCATGTAAACATCATATGAAATAGGAATTATTTGCTCCAATGATGTCAGAGATTAAAAGACCTCCACAAAATCTAGGAATTAAGGGTGCTTCAGTGTTGGATTATCTCATACCCCTAAGGTCACTGAAAAAAAATCAACATTTTTTCAAAAAAGCATACTCTTCAAGATATCTCAAGTTACTTCTTTCAAATTGAAGACATCCAGTTTATTAACTTTTGAAATTCAACCCACCCTCAATATATTTTTAGTCTTTTTTTGATAAATTATTATCTGGTGGTAGCTATGAACTAATACTGTTCTTGTAAATCTTTATGTTTTTTTCTATATTTACTTTTTTGGATATTTTTAATAAGTAGATTTTATCTTTATATCAGCTGTATGTCTTTATATCAAATTCAGTATTTCTGATTCAAATTACAACATTAAGTATTCAATGAACTACAGGGATAGAAGTTTAATGAGTTAGAAAATTATGATGTAGCCTAGAATTTCACCTCCACTACATTAGTTCAAGTCACTATTCCCAAAGTTCCAATTTCCCTATCAGAAACAAGAGGGTAATTATATTTACTTACAATAAATAGAGCAGTGAGGCTTTGTGCTATTTTGTGAAGAGTTTTAATATCTTCAGGTGGAAGGAATTAGGGAAACAAACAGAAATTCTCTTGCAATCTATAAATACAATTGAAGAAAAGAGGAATAAGTTGCCTCTGCTACGAGGTGCTGAAGTACAGACATGGCCAGTTTTGTGGTATAGCTCTGTGCTGCATATTCCCAGACAATTCTGCCTGGTCCTTGACTATTTATGTCCCTATTTCCTTGGCAATGGTCAGGACTTCTGTTTTTTGGTGCTGTTGGTGGTGTATCTTCTTTCCATGAGTTAGGTGTATGTGTCTGTGTTTGTGAGAAGCTTTCTGTTGCACTTCATCTTGTCCAGTCACTCACTGTAAAAAGGCCATGCAAGGTACCAGTGATAATATTACAGGAAATAGGTGAAATGCAAAGTAGCCTGTTACCCACAGCTTTCAC
Organism: Molothrus ater; assembly: GCF_012460135.2. Taxonomy (NCBI): domain Eukaryota; kingdom Metazoa; phylum Chordata; class Aves; order Passeriformes; family Icteridae; genus Molothrus; species Molothrus ater. The sequence goes on along the minus strand of NC_050482.2, from coordinate 18,018,801 downwards.
TCTTCTGGTTCTGTGCCAGTGGCTGTGCACAGTAAGTAAGGCTTGCCTTCCCAAAAGTGCTGTGATAATCATGTGCCACAATTCCTTGATGTCCAAACCATAGGACTCTATTAGGGCTCTGTTGTCTGAAAAGAATGAGTCAACAGAAAACCCAGAACATGCTGTTTTAAATTTAATTACTGAATGAGGAGCACTAAAAACTGTTTTAAGATCATTTTGAAAGGTTAAGACGAGACTCAAAAGACAGATATCTATCTGAATAAACTCTACATCATTTAGGAACTTCTGTTTTAGAAATGTTGTTGCTTTATTTTTCTAATTCTTCATTGAACTCCCCATTTTATTGTATAGAGATTGTCATATGCTGACAGCTGTTGCTTGAACCTCTATGAAAACATCCCAGCAATATTCTTATCCCATATAGTCCTGCATAATAGTTAGTGAGGATGAAATTATTCTCAGAATTTTCATGATTATGCCTTTTCCAGTCTCCCAAACACACTTCAGGGAAGCACAGTTTATTACTAAGCAAGACTTTTTTGTCTTGCCAGTGGAGAAGATTAACCCCTATAGACAAATGCATATCTTCAAAGCAGATATTAGAGAGTGGAATGCAATTTAGTTACCTTCTTTCTTTTTGTGTGCTTTTCATAAACATATACTACATAATATCCTACTGAACAATATGTTTATAAACATATTGGGAAAAAAATCAGTTGTTTTGAGTTTGACTACTATTTTTTCAAGTTTTTTGTTTCAATAAATTTTGTTGAGAGATAATAAATTACACTTAGTTTATACAGATACAAAAATAATTGAAGTAATTACAGGATCAGCTCATAAGCTCACAAACGAAAAGTCAGAGCTTGGAGCAAAACATTATTGATGAGGATCCTGGTCTTGAATAAGTTTGAAAACAAGGTATTGTTTTCTTTCTTTTTGTGGGATAGCTAAAAGTTAAACATTCTATGGTCCACCACAGTTTTTACAGCTTTGTTTTGCAACTCTTTTAAATATCATATTTAGTACTAATATAATTTTCATTATATTGCAAGATGGTAATATTTCAGTATACCAGTGCCATTTTGCTAAAGGCAGATAATTTCATTTTGGTTGGTAAGACTTTTTTAACATAGTGCTTAGTGCTAGTCTAGTGCCAAAATGTTTCTACATAGAAATGCAATGGAAATCACACTGTGGAAAGAAAGTAATTACCAAATTTTATTTTGAATCTGTTCTCTGATTCTTTCATAAAAAATTTAAAATATTATAGTTTAGTGTATGATATGGTGGTAGTATTTCAAAATAGTATTATATGAAGGAAGATATTACATTGGAATATGCTTGCACAAGGGAAAGAGAAAAAGACAGACCCTTTGTGAAATTAAAGGATCATAAGATATTAAGAGAAAGTAAAGGAGGACCATGCACTTGAAAGCAGATATATAAAAATTTTTATGCCATGTTAGAAGACAGAAATAAATGGGAAGTCTACTAAAAGTAGCAAAAGGCTACCGTATGAGATGGATGGTTTAGACAAAAATACTGGGTCAGGAGATAATGAAGGAGAAGTATGCAGAAAAGACAACAAAATACAAGTTCACTATGAACAGGTCGTGCTGAGAAATATGTGCTAAGATTACATTTTCTTCCTTCCCTCCACCCCAAGTCTCAGTTTCTGTAGCATCAACTTTACCTCTATTTAACTTTTTAAATCAAAACTGTGCTTGAAAGAAAGAAATCTATGCAAATATGTTTAAAAGCAGACTTCAATTCCATTCAAAAATTTCAAAGGCATATGAAAAATGCAAGAAATATTTGTTTGAAAAATAATTAGAATTCTCTTTTTATAGTCATTATTTTTCTGAATAGTTGTTTTTGAATAGTTGGTTGGAAATAGATTTGTCTGTAATGAATGTCTGATGATTTGCTTACCAAAATTAACCAAAAATGTTTCCTTTAACTTCACTTCATTTCTATAAAACCATATGATGAACATTTGTGTAAACTGAAGTTGAGAAAAAAAGTTCTGCGCATTAATGGAAGTGACAAAAAACAAAATTGGGAAGGGCATGTGGAAAGAGGTAGGTTTTTCTGGTGTATTATAACTTTTTTCTTCACTGTGAATACATTTATGTTGCCTCAGACCAAATTTTGGAAATAATATTATAAAGTTCCTATACAGCTCAACAGCTCTAATTACCACAATTCCTTTTGTTTTTGGGTTTTTTTTTTTTGGAGACCATAACAAAGCACAGGACTGAAAGATACATTTTCCATTGCTACTGTTGGAGTATTTTGTAAAACATCAGTCTTCATGTTGCCAATAAGGTAAGTGAACACATTATCTTTGTTGTGGGTAGAATGTAAGAAGCAGAGGAGAGTAAGAAAGAATACATTAATCAATCAAAACAGAGAAAAATATGCAAATGATCTTGAATATTTTTGCATAGTTTGTAAAAAGAAGTCTAGCAACATTTTTCTCCCCTACTCCTGGATTTAATTCTCAAAGCTGTCCTAACTTAATATTTGTTCTCCCAGTCCTCTGCGAAAGCTTAATTCTGGATGGATCTTATAGTACAGACTGAGAAAGAAAAATTACATCTGAGAATCACAGAAGCCAAAGAGGTAACTTCACCCTGCAGGGTTCTAGAAGTTCTTAATTTAAACCGTGAATCACTTTTCCCACAACTGAAAGGCAGAAACTCTTAAAGTGGCATCCTTTGGGGGTAATTCTGCCTTTAGTTCTGTGCTATATAATTCAGACATTTGGAAGAAGTTAAGCATGTGAATCTCTGAGGGTGGCCATTGCACTTAATACAATTGCTGGCTATCCTGGCAGGCTAAAGGAAACATGCTTTTCTGCCCTAAAGTCTTCATTTTAATGGTGGGTCCCCTTTAAAAGTAGTGGAAACTGATGCCAAAAATTACCAGTCTGGATTTGACTAGGTTTGTTCTTTCTATTCTTTTCCACTTCTGTTTCTAAAGGTAAATATGGAGACAGTGTTGGGAGTACAAATTCAAAGTGACTTTGGAAAGAGTAGTTTATGTTTTTTAGATTAATATATCTGCTTAATAAAATGAGTTTTATTGTTTTCTCTCATGCTTCAAAGATAAAAAATGTAAATTGTAGTATCTACACATTCTTACATATGGTTGATAACATCAGGTAGATGATTGGTAATAATAATTTAAATAAAGCCAATGCAGAGGGTGATTGAGAGCAAGACCTCAAATTGCACCATCCTTCAGTAGGAGACTAATGCCTCTCAGAATGTTCAAAGGCAGCTACATCAGTGCTTGCCAAATAATGTAATTCAAGCTCTCTTGGAGTAGATATGTATTGGGATTCAGTCTTAGATTTGTGTCACACCTAAAGTCTGGTCTTAAACAGAATCAGGACTGCAGATAGCATGAAGATTTAATATCCAAAGTTTTGTATTGCTAGCCTTTCTTTAAAAGTAAAATTAATTATCATTAAATTAATTTTTAATTTCCAATTTTAATTTTTATAAATACCTAACTAAATAGAGTTTAATTTAAAAATCAAATCATCTGAGTCTACATGTCAGTGTGTGCTCATCAAAACTTCAAAATCCTTCTATATCCCTGGAGGACATAATCTCAATATATCTTCCCTTAAGGTTGTGATTAAAAGCTAGTGTCAAGAAAGAAAGTTTAGATGTGTGGGCAGAACCTACATGAGAATTAAATCAGTGGGAAAGAGATCTGCTTCATTTAACTGCCTTTTTCTATAAGGCCATAGAACACTTTCTCCACTTGTTTTTGATATACTTTTAATTATGTGAACTTTTTAATTCCAACCCCCCCTCCAAAAAAAAAAAGAAATAAAATCAATCATATTAGGAAATTAAAAAATCCAAAATCCACACAGAAAAAAAGAAACTTAATGAGTAAACAAATCTTCTGATAGTATTTAAACATATTTTTTGCCTTAGGAAACTTAAGTTAGAGACAATAGTGTTTTCCTCCTGAATTCTCGTCCCCATTAAAAATATATTACTAGATATATAGTTTGTCTGTTAAGGTAATATGTTCAGACTGCAGATTTTACAAATTAGTTTTTCTTTTCCTGAATGCAGAAAGAAGTTTTTTTACTATTTTTCCTATTTATTATATATATATTATATAATATATTATTAATTATATATTATTCCTATTCCTACGATTTATTAGGAAAAAGGTTTTTGAGGTGTTTTAGAGAAGGTCCAGTCAATCTCTGTAGCACCAGGGATGAGACAATTCACTGTTCTCCAGCTTCTTTATTCTCAGTACAAGAAGTCCACCAGTCTGCCCATCTCCTGCAGACAAAAATATTCCTCCTTGCCACAGACATTCCTTACAGCTCTACTGCTGAGCTGTGTCCTCCCCCACAAATTTGATCTGGGCTAAGTCTCTGATGTTTCAGGAACAGCTGCTGCAGTGGCTGCTCTGCAGTGCCTGACCCCCTACCCCTGTCCTGAGCAGAGATCCTGATCCCTCTCTGCACAGAAGGCTACGTCTATGTAGGTGCCTCTGTGAGCATGCTCAAAAACCAGCTCTTATATGGCTCCCTCCCTTGCACCTGCTCCAAGGATGCCTGGCCATTCCTCACCAGCAGTCCCCTGTTGTCAAGGGCAGCTCGCAGAGCTTGTTAGAAGCTGCTGGAGGCTGGTACTCACGGCACCCCAAGGTAATACTTCTCTGTCAGCAGCAGGCACTTTGATATTTCTGAGAGAGCTCCCACAGATTTTACAGTGATCTTGGACAAAATTCCCAGAGGACCTAGAAGATTGCAAAGCAGAGCCCAGGAACTGCTCCACAAAGTGCTCTGTCTGTTGGCTTTAAAAAGCCCTAATTGCCTTAAACATAGGATAAGGATAGATAATGACATTGAGATCAGATATGATTCCTGGAATGGACTGCAGATAAGTGTCATTAGTTTTAGAATAGCTGATCATTTACATGCTTTATTTGATGTTTTGGTGTTTTATCTTGTAGTGTGAAACATAATTAGAAAATAACAAATATTGTTATTCCCATTGTTGCTGTTACATGTAAGTACACTACAGAAGAGAATAGCATGACATGATGATGATTAGTCTGGGAAATTCTAATGAAATTGTTGTTCAAATAAAGGTCAGATTTCTTATCCATTTCCTTCATGTAGATGAGAAACGTCAGGTTAAACAATTAGCTATTTATATAGTATATAGCTTGGATCATGATCACTAAGCGGTGTTTGGAGCCAACACTCAATACTATTAACCTCTAATGAGATGACACTTTAAAGCTCAAATCATATTGTACAGTTAGGGAAAAACATGGACACACACACACATTCACTCATGCTAGAAAAGCAGACACGGGAATTACTTTTCTAAAGACTTCTAAGAGACATAGGTACACCACTTATCATTGTACATGCCAATAAAGAATCACCCTCAGTTTAGCTGGATAAAAATTCTGCATTTTAAGTTATTTTGAAAATTTGGGCATTATATGTGCAAAGAAAGTAACAGAAGTCAGGCAGGATGTAATTACATAAGTAAAATAAAATAAGTATACTATCTGTAAATCTAACATTACAGGTCTTCTGCAAGACTGCATAACTTAGCCAGGAAAAATTAACCATCCTTTGAAATATATTATGTTTACATAGGAAAAGATGATATAGAAACTATGCATTCAAGATAAAATGTTACTATGGAAAAGAAACCCCTGGGATCTGGAACAATATATTTAAAATAAAAAAATCTAATGATTATTAAAATAATCACAAAATATATTTGAAACCACTGCCACACCCTCTCTGGACATTATTTCAATGACTTCAAATGAAGCTAGGCCAGCAGAGAATTTGCTTCTTAACAGTTTTTTAAACAAAGGCGATAATTAATTCCTGCAGTGCTGTTACCAGATAGATCAGCTTGTATATGCCTTAAGAAAACACATCCCTACAGAGTAAAAGAAAGCTACTAAACAAACCTACGTAGTATGTAATATGTAACTTTTCATTTCTGGATGTAATTCAATTGAAAGTTTAAGTACAATTAGCTAGTGGCTTTAATAGCATTATATCAATGTATTTTTATCTCTGTTTAGGATACTTTTTCTGGGCATTTCTCAATAGATTGTATAGAGTAATTTAAATGTCATTTGATAAGTTTTTGGTTCCTTTTCTCCTTTTCCAGTACCTATGCAGAATTTTTATGGCAAAACTTTAAATAGTCCTACGGCTTAGATACAAATATAGCTAAACCCCCATAAAGTATATTTCTTAGCACAAGCCCACCAGCTCTGGAAAGGTAAATTATTCTGTATGGAAAGCATTGGTGTAAATATGATCTCAATAAATTAAACAATAGTGGCTCCTGATGTAGATATCCAAAGTCAATAGGCTTTCGCTGATCAGCCCTGCTGCTACCTAGATTAGACTTCTGATAGGCCTGTAGTTTCCTACCTGCTTCCTGACAGAATCTTTTCTGACTCACAGAGGCAGGGACATCCTTCTAAACCTTCAAGAGTCCTTTCTGACAGCTATTGTTTAAAATCTAGAGAAGTTATCAGAATATTGATTTCTCTGAAATAGAGCTGACATGTTGGGCTAAGTTTGGTATATAAATATAGTAACTAGTGGCACATGAGATCCCCTTGGCTGTCTCATCTGCCCTCTAGTTGTCCTTCTAACAGCCTACAGATCTCCTGAAGGTTGTGAAATACTATGAACAACTACTGTACTATGAGATATCTCTGATAATCTACTGCATCTCAAATAATATATCTCTTTGTAAACAACTAAGTCACACTCATTGTGACGTCATAGCTCATGTACCTTCACGTGTAAGTGAATCTTTGGCTCTAGGCCTGCCTGCCTTGGTTTACTAGCTCTTGCTACCTTATCTTAAAAGCATGCTGGTAGACAATGAGATCTCATAAATATGTGTGCTTTCCATGATCTTTTGCTGAGTTAAAATCAGATCAAAGAAAATCTCTGCACCCCTAATAAGTAAAATTCGTATAAAATTATGCAAGTATTAATTTCTGATCTCTGAAAAAGTTAATGCGCTTCATGTTAAATCATTGTTATTTGAAAAACTAGAATGTTCAGAATTACCCATGTGCCATGATAACTCATTTATTCTTTTTTGGGGAACTCAACTCATGAACTTCCAGTCAAGTCACATCTCATCCTCCTCTGCCTTCTGCATTTGATATCCACAGAATCTATACTGCAGTCTTTGCCCCAGGATGCAGACACTTTTAATTTTCATTTTTAGATTGTGGGAGAATCTCTGCTTTGGTGCCTGGAGCAAGTCCTCACCCTCCTTCTTCACTGATGTCTGCTGCACTGTTGAGAGACACATATTTTCACTCCTGTCCCCAGCTGCTGTTGCACAGCAGCACTTCCCCCTTCTTAAATACATTATCCCAGAGGCACTACCACCTTTACTCATGGGCTCAGTCCTGGCAAGCAGCATTCCCTCTTGGAGCCAGCTGGAATTGAATCTATTGGACACTGGGGAAGATTCTACTCAGCTGCTCAGTAAACATGTGAGGATGTAACAGTAAATGCTTTACTCCAGGGAAATTTCTATCCTTTCTTAAAATCAATGAAGTCTTTCTTTCCTGAGTCCTTACTGAGGTACTGTATTTACAGAATATTATGTTTGTTTTCTGTAGTGAATTTTCTTTGGGAAAGATCTCAATATGTGGCTACTTCCAACCTTCCTTGGGACTTCAGAAAATATAAAGTCTCTATGTTTTTAAAATTACAGAGCGTTGGAGTAGCAGATTTGCTGATTACAGAAAATAGAGCAATAGCACTACTGAGAAATTCTGTAAAAATTATAGCAAAATAGCTTATAAAAAGAATGCATGCCATTTACACATTATTTATAGCTTTAATAAGAACATCCAATGCTTTAGGATTCAGTTAAATAAATTTTCTCTATTGGAGGGCAAGCGAGCAATGCTAAATCTCTTAATTAAATTCAGATAGAGTTTCTGTTTGTTTGGTTTCCGGTGTCCCATGTTCTGCCCCCAGTTTATTTATTTTGCCACTCATGTTAAAAGAGACACTGGGACTTATAACTACTGAATATTCCCTGGCTGCAGGAAAATAGTTACACCCTTGAGGTTTGTTCATTGGAAGCAGAATACTGCATTGAATTATTGTGTCTGACAAAGATATTTTTTTCTGTCTCATTTTCAGTTCTTTGTGTTATTACTGCTGTTTTACTGTCATCAAATAGTTTAATATTTTCATTATTAAGGTGTTAGATGCCACTAGTTTGTAGTAACAACACCAAACCCCAGATTTCCCAATCATCATCAATTATTTTATATTAATATCCACTTTTCACTCCCTAGCAATTTTACCTGCATATTGTTCACTTACTCCCTCAAAACAAACAAACAAAACTCACCCCCATTTATTTTGGCAAGTGAAAATCTAATTTAGAAAAAAAAAACAGTACTTTTTTGCCTGGAGGATGTTTATATTCCAGCTGTGAAATAATGTGCAGTCTGTTCCCATGACCACAATTTCAATAGTATTCATTCTGTCATGCCTTATGAAGGTATAAAGTAAGATAATTACTTTAAAATGTTATATTAATCATACGGATAAAAAATGAACACTTTTTTTTTTCTGAAGAATTTTAAATCTGAGTACTTTTCTTAACAGGGAAGTTAGTGATGTATTTTTTCACTTGCCCACAGATTTTTCAGTATAAATTTTGCTACTGATTGTGTAGGGAAGTGTTCCTGATCTGGGAAAAAGAATGTCATGCAACTCAGGTAGCTAGAGAGTCACTCAAACTGTTGGATTTTTGTGATGACTTGTTAATATGTCTCTGTTCAGAGCATTTCATAAGCATTGCTACCCATAAGTACAGATTCTGAAGTAAATCTGAACTGTGTAATAAGCAGTCAAAACTAGGGCTCATGCCAGGTCTACTTGAACATCTCAGTGAAGATATGAATTGCTGTCAAGTGTGACTAGAGGAAAAATGTCTTTCTCTCTCTCCCTTTCTCTCCGTAATTGTTTCCTGATTCACCAAGTATGTTAGGATATTCGGATTTTTAAAACAAGATCTAGCAGTGTTAAGCTATGAATTACAGGAAACAGTATAATTTATTCCTTCCTATGTATTTCTGACCTTAATAAAATAACTGTAATGCTCGTCCCATGAACTAATGAGATGAAACTGAAACTTAATTAGATCGATAAATAGATAGATCAATAAATGATAGATAAATAGAATAGAATAATAGAATATCCTGGGTTTGAGAGGATCAAGGCACAAGGATCATTGAGTCCAACTCCTAAATATTTTAGATCTCAGATATTTTAGATTTCTTCCTTGAGCAGAGCTCCTCAAAATAACAGGAAGTTTCTTACTTGGAAAGTGTTTTCATAATTACTTTTTTGCTTCTTTGGTAGTCACTACAAGCTGAAAAAATGTTTAATTAACTGTAGATAAAGAGACAGTAGAAGCTAGATGGAAAAAAGTCCTGATGTCTTCAATGGAATTTCCTGTAGAGGTACCTAAGCCCAAAAATTCTGAATGAAAATGGTTTAGTTATTCAGTCTCTGCTCTTCCTGAGATCAGTTATCTCGAAAACCTGATGCCAGAAACACAGAAAGACCATGCAAAATACTTAAGATGGTCATACCCTCTAAAAAATAATGTTGAGATCCCTGATATTAGAAAAGTCTATATAATAGTGTACCTTGCTTCTTCATGCCTGGAGTACTAGAAGAGAAAAAGTGAAAGTCTCTGCAATGATTTGCATTCTCAAAATCACGAGGTGACTGTTTCAAGTAAGGATCTGTATTGAAGGACTCTTTCAGGAAGCCTTGCCATGTTCAGGAAAGGGATCAAGGCTCTTGGAAGCAGAAAAGGTTCCAACCTGAAGCCCTGTGACTCAGGGTCCAACTGAATTCTTGATTCAGTTCTAGAAGAATGCCTGAAGGTTAGGCTAAGTATACTTCACTTAGTATAAAAGTAATCCTATAGTATAATTATTTAGGTGTATATGAACAAATATATATTTGTCATCAATTAAATTAACAGAATATTTAGAAAGTCCCTTTTGTTCACATTTAAGTGACTAAATAAATTCTACTTAATTGGCTGTACAGCAGAGACCTTTAAAGGAATTTTATGTGAGGCAGGTTGAGAAAATTTTTAGAGTAAAATACCCATGCTATTTCTGGTTTTTTTCTCCTGATTTTATTCACATCAAAATACTCCACAATTCTTTTGAAGAAATGCTATCTGCTAAAGGTCTTATATTTTAACGTGTATTGGCAAGTCTCCTCTCATTCAAAAATGTCATTTCTCCTTATGATCTTTAGCAAAGACTAACACAGCTGAAAGGGGGAGTTCACAACTAATTCAGAGAACATTACTCTGATGTGATTTTAACAGTGTTTACGCTACATTTAAGGTACAGAAAATCAAAGCAGTATAGCTGTCATGTTTGAGTGCATCCATAAATAGTATTCTATTCTGGTAGAACTAATTGGTACAAAGGCTGGCTTGTTACAAAAGCTGGTACAACATATTCATAATCACCTAGGATTATGGAACTCAAGCATAAGAAACCATATTCCACATCCAAAAAGAAAGGAAAGAAAGAAATGTAATTTTCTTTTCACAGTTTCTTTCAAGATATGAACACTGAATAAGATGTAGCCTAGATGGTATTAACTAGTTTTTTACACTTTTCTTTTTTTCATTTGTTGGTGTCTCTATGGCTTGATTTTTAGATCCTGGTCTGAAATTCCTCTTTCTGGGTGAAATTCTCAAGTCAAAGTTAGCTACATAGAATTTATATGCCATGGAGGTATAGAGTCATGTGGGTAAAGTCCCAACATCCAGATATTTTCTGCTGCAGAACCACTAAGAAATGTAAAAATAAATGTTTTCCAAAATTCTGCCTTTCTTCAGAGCCCTTTGGTGTCATGTTTACCCAGTAGTAGATTTCTACAGGCTAAAAAGTAAAGAATTGTTTAAAATCATAAGGATTAGATAGACATTGACAAACACAAACTCACGAGTTTGACAGGTAACAGTTTTCTACTAAATGGCCATAATTGCATGTGGCAATAATTGCTCCTTTGCCTCTGTGAAAAGAAAAAAATCAAACAAAACAACTTTCCATTAAAAAAAAACAGGTTTCAAACTATAAATTCTAATCTTACATTCATTCTTACACTCATGACTAACATAGAAGAAACACAAACTCTGGAGATATTTTGAGCAATTCTTTTTCCTAACTGAAAAAAATTATTTATGGTTTAGTCTTCCTTCCTGGCTGCTAGGAGCTACATTAGTGCTTCCTTCCTTTTTATTTTTACTCTGTGGTTCTCAGCAAGTAGAGATCTTAGCCATGACTTTTAAGTTGTAAAAGTAGTACAAACCCATGGTTTCCTTTCCAGGTTATCTGTAATTACACTCAAGTTAATAATTAAAGGAGCAAACGGTTTCAATTTTTTCTCTGAGATATTATCTGTGACTTTTGGAAGGTATTCATCTTCTCTATAAACCTTGGAGATAAACATAAGCAATGAGTATTTTTAAAATAAAATGAATATGTTCAGCTAGGTTTTTCTTTCCTTCTTTAGTAACTTATACACTATTAGCTCAAGTGGTGTATACACAACATCTGAGGAAATGCCAGCTCATCATCATCACTGGTATCAGCCCATTGTGTCTAAATCTATCATTTTTAATGGCTTAAAAATATAACTATATGGCTATTGCTAGATATCAAGCTTATTAACTATATTATTAGTGATAAATGAATGAATAATACCTCTCTTCTATGTATGAAGAAAAGGTGTAATTTAGGTCATCAATAACATATTCATACATTTATATTATTGAGAGGCACTACCAATTTTTAAATGCAGAACAAAGCAGTTCACTTTGGTAACAAGGAAAAGAAAATGCATGACATAGCCAGAAGTAAATATAGGTAAATTATAAGCATTCTTTTATTTGAACACAAACAAAATTTAAAAAAATTTACTTGTTCTTTTAGCATCTCACTTTCTTTGCTCTATTTGCACAATTCTTCAATGGTTTCAGTTGTCTTCTCTATTTAGGTGGAAAAAATAGTATGGCTATTGGTTATATACAGTGTACTGTAGCAGTGTACATTGCGTTTTTTACAGAATTGAGAGAAAACAGATTTGGTCATGGAACGTATAGCATGAATTTCATGTGAATCTGTTAAGATTCATTAGCTGTTATCTTTTAATAAGAAAAAAACCTGAGTTTGGGACATTGTTGCCAAAAATATTGTTAGAGATAAATTATCACAAAAAAGATTAACAGGACTTCAGAACTGATTCCTCCTTCAGTCCATTAATTTAGTTAATTCAAATCCAAAATATATTCACTCTTGAAATGTATCCATTTTATGAGAATGAGAAGTAATGAGAAGAGACATTATTTTTTTGAGTATATACACAGGCCTCTGTTAATATAGTGCATCTTCACAGTAATACTTATTGTTTCAATACATACATTATAAAAAGGTACTCCGCATAGTGGCTTCCCTACTTCCCCTTACATGTACATTCACATGTCTCGATGACATGTCAGAACAATCACAGGAGCACATGTAAAATATACATGGATATCAATGAACTTCACCCATTCTGAAAAATGTAAAAAAATCCATACCAAAGCAAAGCAAACCAAACCACAACAAAAACCCAAACCAGACCACAACAAAAACGCCAAAAAAACAAACAAAACCCCCGACCAAACAAAAAAATCAAAACCAACCAAAACGAAACAAAAAAAACAACCAAAACCCAAAAACCCAATCGACCAGCCAACCAAAAACCCCATAAAAACAACAACAACAACAACAACAACAACAAGGAAAAACAAAACAAAACAAAACAACAAAAATCAAATCCCCAAAACAACCAACCAATCAAACAAGAGGAAAAAAAACCAACAAATCAGACCAATAAGTTTCAGATGTTGAACCTTTTCATGAAAAATCAATCCTTTTACTTCCAGAAGGCTCACCTCTATTAGTAAAACTTACTCTAAGGAGAAATTCCAATTTTCTCTTTCTACTTCCAAAGTTTGCACTGCTCCTGAGCTAAACATGGGCAAAGAATTCTAAAGTAAGAAATCCTTTAAATGAATCTTTGCTGCAAATATTTGCTAGATTCTATTACTTGAATTACAGAAAGAAGAATCTCTTACCAGGTAAGACCTCATTCTGTTTTAGCATAGTGCCAAGAAACCAGCCAACCAACCAACCAACCAACCAACTATATCTAGATACAGTAAGTTGTTGATCAAAAAGGAATTTCTTGTCCCCTCTGCAGTCTGAATGAACTGAAGATGTATAACCTTTTTCCCACCTAGCTGATTATTCATAAGGGTTTGTCTAACCTTCCTGGTAACTGACACCAGCAAGCCTGCTGAGAAATCTGTTATTGAGATCACTGGAGTCACTATGGTATTTGCAATTTGGAGGGCTTTGGCAGCTTAAAATTTACCAGGAGAAAAATTATCAGATCTGTGACAATTTTTGCATGCACCTGCTGTTCAAATAAAGTCTTTCTGATCATCAAATTTGTGAGTAATGCAGTTAATAAGTAAATTGGTTTTAAATGAAATGTTTTTAAAATCAGCTTATCTCTGACTGTGGTAAACCTTAAAATTAAGTTAGTGCAGCTTAAGCATCTATTAGAAATCATTCTGAATAATATCCAATTCACCAGACACTTACTTACAGGTTAATGTTTATTCAAAATTAATCACTGGAGTAACACAAGGTCATGCACTGAATGAGGTAGTTAAAATGAACAACTAGGATGCTACTCCCAGGTACTCAGCAAGTCTTTGGATGTTGCAAGTCCCTTCAGCAGGTTAATTTTGCCATCTATTATGTGCTATATTCCATACTAGTTTCTCTTTCATGGCATACTTCATTATGAAATTAATTTTCTGTCTATGATCTGACATTAACCTTAACTGTATCTGTGAAACTGTCAGCATTCAAAAGAATTACCATTTTGTGCTGTCCTGAAGATTAGTTAGCAATTGTAATTGGTTGGTATTTTGACCAGATTACCCCGATGAGATTTATCAAACAACAAATATTGTTAGGCAAAATGGAATTTTATCAGTAGTAGTTTAGTGACTGTTGTGATGAATTATTCATTTGGTTCTCATAATTTCAGCATTGTCTTTAATGAATAATGTGGAAGAACCAAAAAATAATGATATTGTCCACTTTTTGAAACTTCTGATCAAGGAAATCCTTATCAGTTTTGCTTTAAGGATAATGAAGCCTCAGGTAGAATATAGAGAGTAATTTAGGATTTAGGATCTAGGCCAGAACCAGGCACAGTTGTTTTTTTTCTGTGGTTCTGTGTTGTAGCAGGATCCAGCTCCATGAGGACATCTTTTACATGTCAGATCCACTCATCAGTACCACTGATGAGTAACAGTTATAAGAATATTATATTCTTATAACTGCATTTTATATATGTTCAATGAACCTCCTTTCTCGACCTCCACATTATTTTATAAATAATAAATAAATTTACTATCTTCTGTCATAAAAAAGCCCAAGTTTTTAAACTTTCTTTGAAAAGTAGACCAGAGTTGACATGACCCAGCATCTTGATTTACAGATGTCATAGTTAAGCTATTAATGTACCAGAGTGTAAGAGCAGTACATACTAAACCACACCATTTCTGTGAGGTTTATTTGGTACTGGAAACTTTTTATTTACTAGCCTACTCATAGGAAATTTACTTCAACGGCTATCTCTTTCAGAAAATTTGGGATGTGCATATCTCATGTAAAGAAAATGGACAAAAAAATGAAATATAAAAATTTAAAGGTCCATATTCTGGCATCTGAAAGTGAGTCTTTATTGAAAGAGATTATAAACACAGGGATGGAAAAAACAATATAAAACCACAATAGTTTTAAATTTACATTTACTCTTCTCACATGTCCTCCTTTATTTTTCTATTTTCCCCAACAGTCAGTATTCCTTTGCTTTTTGGTGGAGAATCTCTCAGTCTTTTATTTTTTCTGGTCTCTTTTTGGTTTAGATTTGTATCTTCTTTATTAGTAGAACCATTAATTGATTTAAAAGTGATGTATTTGATTTTTAAGTATCTTTTTATAGACAAATAAGAAAGAAAAAAATCAAAACTCTTAAGAGAGAAGAAAGATTTAACACTTTGTCTAAGTTCATGTATATGGAAGTTTGGAGGATTTATCTTGCTTAATTTTGTGTCAAATAACCTGATAGGAAAATCCTTAGATTCATAGTCACAGACATTTAGGCAGTACCTCGGGTCGACTGTTGTCTCCATGACGCATGAGGAGTCACTAGGAAAAAATCTATTTGGGTCTTTATTCCCCTTTCTTTTAAAGGGAAATAATTAATCTACATTTTTCTTTTAAAAATCTGCTTTTTGTTGTCTTATTTTCAAATATAACAGACCACTCACCATAAAAGCATAAAGACATCTGATTAAATATTTGGACTTAACAGGTGCCATAATATCTGATAAATGAAAAATGTGATATCATGTTTTAAAACAGTCAAATAGAGATGGACTTCAACTGGAAAGCTAGAAACTTATGCTACTGAAATGTCACTTTGACCTAGCTGAACAATTAAAGCACAACAAGTTTCAAGCTGTGGTAGCATGCTGCTCCTGCTACATTGTTCACTTTTGTGGTCAGAGGACATCAAAACTGTAATTGAGAAAACACCTCATCCTAATTTTAATGAGGAAGTCACCAGATTGGATAAACAAAGTGTGGATATCAGATGAATGCACACACACAGAGACTAGAAAATTATTGTGGTTAATATACTGTTCACATGTCTTTGATTAAAATGCTATCTTTGCAAGACAAATGCTGTACATAATCCTGGGATTATGTGCTACTGATTCTTAGATAAATTTCTTAAAGAATTTCCTGTATTTATTAAAGACAAATGTTGATCTATTACTTTGTGACCTAGTATTAACTTATTTTGGTCAGATTTTTTCCTTCTTCAGAATACTAACAAACAAGAAAACCTTCTTTTCTTTCTGGAAGAGGATAAGAGACAGATATAATATATTTTGAAAGACAATAAACCTCGTGTTTTTTTCTAATTAGACATTTCCATAAGGAGAGAACTACAAACCAATGTAGATGTATGGTTCAATGGGAAGAGATAGTTCAATAGGAAGAGATGTACAATTACTGAAAAACCTCTATTCAAAATGTAACCAACAGGTTTTTTAGAAAAATTTAGTTTGTAATGGCAATGCTACCTGCATCTGGGCTGGCTTAATGCAACATTGAAATTTCAATCTCTTTAATAAAATTCACATTCTGAGTTAAAGGTGAAAATTACTTGAAATGCAACCAACTTTAAAGTGACATCAAAGACCTCAGTAAGGATATATTTTCTCAAAGATAAATACAAATAACAAGGTACATAAATGTATTGATCCTTAAGCTTTCAAGTCTTCAGAGATAACACAATCTTGATGAATTATGTTATTAGAGCAAAGAACTGAACTTTTCCACAAAACTGAAGTTAGAACAAATATAAATAAAAAGTAGGATTTCTCCAACCTGAGAAGCAAATGTTTTGATTTCAGTAAACTTAACAGTTGTATAATAAGTATTTCAAATAAAGATTAAATGTTTGTACTTTTACTCATTAGCATAAAATATTTTTGAATATAATGCTATCAGGTTTTTTTCCTACTGTAACTAATACATAGGTAAACTATTTTATTTTCCACCTTTAATAACAAACCATGTCTCATTAAAATATCAGTTCCTACTGAATTAGCACAGTATTTTTTCTCTCTTTACATTAAGTTCAGCAGATGTTATTGAATTGATTCTATTTTTTATATAAGATGATAATACAATCAGGATTTTTTTCAAAACTGTAATTGTAAAACTGACCTTATTAAAATTCCACTTCCTCTATAATTAAAAAAAACCTAATTACTTGTAGTAATTGGACCAGAAATGACATTTTCAGTTCATTAATATTCAACAAATAGTTTTTGAAGGTGTTCTTGCATGGTTAGTAGTCTGTCTTCAACATTTCTGTTCATTTCTTATTTAAAAGTCATCTGGAATAATAGTTTGCATCTTAATAAGACAAGTTTCTATGAACTGATTTTATTTATAAGGTTTTTAATTGCTAATTAATGTGTGAAAATGTCTCTCTCCTGTAATATTTGTAACACATGAAGTGAAAGGTGAATGTAGTAGAACAACAATTTGCACTTTGCTGGATCGCTCTAAATAAGCATGAAAGATACCATATTTCCCATCCACAAATTCTCACTATTCTTTCTAGAAATGTCAAAACCAGGTTTAATATGTCATGGTACTGTGCACCTAAATAAAGAAGTCAATTTATCTAACATTAGGAAGTAGAAGCAAATCAAAATAATGAAGCATGAACAATTTTATTAACTGGCAAAATACAACTGAGATCATTTCAAGGTGTACACTGTTTATATTATTTTATGTAATGTCATTTCAATTGATATCATATATGCACTCTCATTCTCTTTATACACTTTTTAATATATGTGTCTGTACTTATAACCTTGAAGTGTAATTCCTCTGATGTCCCTGAAACAGTCAGAGCTCGGTTAGGGCTCAGTCACAGCTATGAAGAGATTTCCCTTCTGATAAACTTGATCCATGAGCTGGAGCGATCACTTTTGAGGGTAAGTGTCAAATTGCCAATAAAAACTGTCAGATGAAGTGAAATGTGAAGCAATGTTGAGTGACATGTCTGCATCAGAAGTTGAACTGAAATGATTTTTCACTTTTCTTTTGTCAGGCAGAGTCTTCATGTGATTTTGGGGTTTATATTTCCATAAGTAGACAAAATTTTGAATAACCCTGCTTCTGTTTGTTAAACTTCGATATCTTCAGATATTTAACCTGAATGTAAGACTGAGAAACTGCAGGTGCTTGAGGAATTATGGGAGCTTCCAAAGTTAGATTGCATCTGAGAAAGGATGTTGAGAATGACAATATAACACTGAAGGTAATTTTTAAAAATGCATCTTTCAGAATCAAATCCAACCCTCATTTTTCACATCTTTTTTCTTTTTCCCTGGGGAGCTTTCTTCACTCTTACAATCCTTCAGTCAGGGCTTTTCACTTCCAGATTAAAAAAATATTGAAAAATTTACTAGATAATAGAAAAAGCTTTTTAATCTGTGGGAACCAATGTTGTATAGAACCTACGACTTTAATTAAAACATTACCAACAGCCAAATTTCTGACCAATTTCTAGTTTAGCCTGTAGTAGCTAATAGCAGCTGTGACAAAAGAAAATTGACAGCACTCAGGACTAATCATCAGATATTCTGTTATTGAAAGGGTCATCTCGGTTCTTACCTTTCAAAAGAGAACATTTATCAGAACTCCAACTGTGGTGATGTCCAGAGTACATACACACCTTGCTGTCAGCATCTCAATCAGCTTTCAAACCCCCTGTGCTTTCCAGGAGGAACATCATAGTTCCTGTACTCACAAATCCAGTCCCAATATTTTGATACATTTGAAACATTTTGAAACATTGCAGATAATTAAGTTCCCAGTTTACGAGGTTTATACAGCAGGTTCATCTGTTAGTATATAAACAGTAGAAAATCATCAATTTAAAACCGAAAAAGCAGTACCAAATCAAACTTTTCCAGTAATCTGCAGTTTCATTGCAGTTTCTGAAAGAGGGAGGCAAAAGATTTATGTCTGCTTATCAAGGGCAGTAGTGTCCCCCAGGATATCAGAGGATGAGATGCAAACATCACCTTTCCAACTCTGAAATTAACATCCTTTGAAACAGAGAAGTCTCTCTTCAGGCAACCAGTGTCCCCTTGTTTAGATAACGGCTCATGTTCAACTACTGCAACTGAAGGTTTCACTTCATGGCACTCACAGTTTGAGTGAGACAGAAAGACCTAGATAGGGGCTAGACATGAACATGGTCTGTTTCCTTACATATAATTTCCTGACTGTAATTAATGCTCATAGAGTTCAGAAGAGCTGTTAAGGAATTGGTGTTATGACTGCATTTCAATGGTTTCTTTTGTTTGTAATATGCTGAAAATTGATTTTTTTCATACTTCTGGTGTATGTGGAAGTCTTGCTTCTTTAGAAGCATACCAATATTGTCAGCCTAGTCTGCTTTTGTGAGTGAAATATCACGGGATTATTTATTAGAATATTCAAATTGATTTGTAGGCAGGTATATTAACTCTGGGGGAAAGTAAAATAGAAAAAGAAAACACAAAAGGAAATGATAGCTTCCTTAGGTCTACAGTCCCATAATGGGTCTAAAATGCTAATTCTAGCATGCAACAAAAGAATTATTTTTACCACAGTTTTGAAATAATAATGATTTTTCTCACACAGTAATTTCCACAGCAATCAATTACATTACTCATTCTGTAGTTTATGTGTAAGGCATATAGTTAAAATTGGAAGTGCATGCCATTTGAGAAACATTATGATGTAGCTGATATATATTGCCTGCACCACTTTTGATCCTTAGGAAAAAAAATTAATTTGCTGTGGTCTTCATACTCAATCAGGAAAAAGTTGTTAGATTTTGTAAGCTTCATACTCTAATATTTGTATGATGTTCAGAACCACATTTAAAACAGAAAAGATGGGTGATTTGGAAAAGAAGTCTTATAATAATAATATAAAATCTTTTGGAAAAACAACCAAACAAATAGACACTCTATCTTAGAACCACTGTTTTGTGCAATGAGTGTTTTGAAACTGGGGTAATTATGCTCCATCTTCTTTAATCTAAAGGTAGACAGGTGGACTAAATTTTTGAAGGCTTTGAAGGCATATTAGGAAGTCATAGCTCATATTTTTTATGAAATAGTATTGATTGTATTGAAATTAGATGTTGCTCATTTTTCTGTTTGTATTAATATTTGTAAATATAATATTTAATATCCAAAGGGCTGGCATGACTTTCAGCCCCTGTGGCTTTAAACTTCTTGAGAAGATGTTACTATGTTTACAAAGGTTTGAAATAAATTTTTAATAATAATAATGATGAAGGTAATGGTATGTCTGAAGAAGCCAGAATGGAAGTTACCCTGACCAAACAATGTGCTAAGCAAGAATCCAATTGCCCTTCATGACTGAAGATGTGCAGCTCACTGTTGCAGAGCTCAGAAGAGTTGCATTTTTACCATTGTGCTCACCAGTACTTCTTTTGTGTGGCTGTCACGACCCATTGCTAGAGGCCATGTTTGTTATAAATTTTTGTCGAGCTAAACATAGTCACAAGACCATTTACCAGGGAACTTGTGATTTTATTGAACAGTTGCCATAATTCTAGCAACCAGCCCACTGTTTAGACTCAAAAGAAGTTGGCTAACAAGTCCTTAATTTCATACAGTACATTTTTACAAGTGGAACTTAACAAGCTCTAGCTTTTGTACACTAAACTATGATAAGCTCTCAGTGATGCCTTGTGAAGGCTGACCTAGAACAGAGGCTAGACAGAATTAAAGAATAAAGTAGGTATTTATTAGAAGGCTTCAATGGATCTACTTGGGCAGCACAAGAGCCTAGCCAGGGCTACAACCCAGGTGAACCCAAAATGGTCACAAAATGGATGACTGGTCAAGGGGTCTCTCACATTTATAAGTTTTGGTCCATTAGCATATTGGAGCTAATTTTCCCCTTACAGCTTCAGCTCATGAAGTCACATCCTTCTTGTCTTTCTCTGTTCAGTCCACTGCTGTTTATGCTCTTGGGCCCAAGATCTGGATCTGTTGTCCTTGGGTCCCCAGCTAGAGAAGGAATTGTTTTGTCTACCTACTCTGTGAAAAGAGCTTACTATCCCCTAATATGAAGCCAAGACACACCCACTGAAGCAGCACAGAATCTGAAAAATATAAAAGCTAAAACCTGAGGCATCATCAGCTCCTCACAAGAATCTTCTCAGAACTGCTGGCTACCAAGACACAAAATACTTTCACAAGCTCCCCATTCCATCAACAAAGTCCAGCATGGAGTACAGGGTAGAATATGATAGCTGTGCTTTGCCCAGGAAAAGCAAGGAGGGAGACAAAGAAGGACAGTAAAGGGAGAGAGAGTACAAAAAATATCATTCCATCCTTAGATCCCATGTTTGTCCTGCTGCTTGGATGATCCAGAGCTGAGGTAAGCAATGAGAGCAAAGAGAAGAAAAAAGACTGAGGGAGCCTGATTTGCTTCCTTTTCTAGTTAATTTGGTGTACAGCTCCTACGTAAACTAAATTTTCTTCCACACATACAGGAAGGGAGTTGGGAGGCAGCTAAGCCCAAGTGACAGGATGGAGCAGGAAGTTGGCTCAAAACAGCACTGTCCCACCTCCACAGGACCCTCTCTTTTGATAATATCTTTATCTTCTTAACAGTTAGAATGTTTGAGACAAAATCTGCTTACAACTGGTCCTCCACAGTAAAATTATTCTTTGAATCCCTTTCAAAGAACTTAGTAAGTGGGCTTAGTCCATTAGCTCAGTTTTATTCCTGTTTACTTTTCCTAACTAATTTTTAATTAGTCAAATGCAGTCAAAAGCAGGTTTTATCGTAGTCAGTAGATTTATTTTACACTGCAGTGTAGTTGCAGCTCTACATTAGATTCTGTTTCTATTTTGTCATGTGTTATTTACTCTTTCCAAACACCATTTTAATTTTGCAACACCTAAGCTCAGCTCCATGTAGATTTTTTTTGGTAATGTCAGATAGTCCCTTTGCTTCTTCTTGTGGATGTTTCCATTAGCTAAGATTGCTGACTAGAAACTTTCACCTGGCAGCACCCCACTAACTTGTACAGTGGTGGTGTATCTCCACACAGCTTTGGAAACAGAGCATGCACCCCTCTGTGCTTATATTTACTACTCTACCAGGGTGAGGGTATCTTTTATTAACCCACCCTTTGTGTTGACAGCTGATCTTCAGAACCACCAGGTAGTCCAGGATGATTGTCTTAAATAAAACCTCAAATCACTGTAGCAAATATTTTCCATTACTTGTAGCAAGCTGACCTGCTTCTCAAAGTAAGGGAAGTTAAGTACAGCATATATTTGATTTAAGAAATTACACCATATATAGTGCTTTTCTTCATTGCAGTATAATTACAGTTACTGTGTAAATTAATATTTTTCAGGTCTTGAATTATTCAAGTTTTTTTTTCCATTTCTGTTATATTTTCCCCTGAATGCCACTGTAACTGCTCATGGTACAGTACTATGATGTGCACAAACATACCCACTTTAATAGCTTTCTTCACTTAGGAGGTCAATCGAAATAGCACACAGTGACCCATAATTGAATGCAAGAGATTTACTGAAACTGATTAAACTTTCAGAGTCACGCACAGGCAGCTACGCTCATACATCTCAACCAGGCTGTAAGTCCACATCTTCCCTCATACTGACTTGCAGATTTAAGAGTCATGTCCTAGGTCAAAGAATATACTCATGATAGAGGAACCTGAAAGAGCCTGGATGAATAATAATAATTGCAATTAATAAAATACTTTGCACAAGGGACAGTTGATGGCACTGCCAATCCTGCAAAATATGTTGTGGTTCATAACAGTTGCTTAGGTCTGCAAATCTTCTCTTCTTCATAATTTAAAACAATATTTTAACTTAATTTAAAATGCAAGTCAAATACAAATCATGAAGCCAGATCCCAGACTCTTACAAACTATTATAAATTGAGTGACTTTACTACTTAGTAGGGAGCCCAATTACTGCATTAAATGTTCAACTTTTATATAAATACACACTGAATGAGAAAAGAAACTCTGACTTTGTTTTACAATGGGTGTCTTTGTTTTTTTAATGAGGAAAGTATAAACCACAGAATTTAAGTAAATGTAAAACAAACAACAGTTAAAATGTGGAGGAAAAAATTCTATTTTTTTATTTTGAAAAATCATCTTTTAAAAAATCAGAAATATACCTCTCCTGATTTAGGTAGACTGGAAAATAATTACCCTTTAACACCATTTAGGCAGTTAAGGTAGAATGGGATTTTATAAACCATGACAAATTTTAATGGCCAATGTATTTCAGACACTGAGATCCTATTTTTCCTTAAATTAAAATTTGTACTTCCTGTTCCTTTGTGTTTAGCCTGTTTATTTGTTTTAATCAATTAGATTTAGATTTAGATATCTAAAATTATGATGTTTACATATGAAGTAGGAGTTTTTTGTAGTTCTTTCTCTTGTTAGTGGAAGAAAATCACCATTATTCATCACACTGATTATCTGACCAGTTTTAATATCTCCTTCAAGGTAAAAAGTTTTAATATCTCCTTCAAGGTAAAGTTTCAAGGATGTCTCTCCTTCAAGAGACATCCTTGAAACTTTATTCTCTGAATCTTCTGATTGTGGTGGGACCCTAAGGCAAGAAAATAAGATGCAGATATCCAAACGTAAATGAACACAATTCACAAATGATTACCCACAGCTTATCAGATAAGTCATCTATATACCACTTTCTGGTCAGATATGTGGGAGGCTGGACTCAGAAAACAGTTGCCCTCCAAGTCTCTTCCCTTCTTTTTCTGTTCATGTACTTGGACAGTGATAAACATTTCTTTAGTTCATTCTTTACCTTTATTTACCTTCTGCAGTATCCAAAAGGGAAGCGTTGAAGATATAAGCAGCTTGTCAGTTTACAAGGTAAAAAAATTATTACTTTTATTATGCTACACTTCCATTAGGCTATGTCTTAATCAATAGAATGTAAAAGGCTAATAAATAATCTAAATCTAAATAATTTTGCATTTGTACAATACACTGTAAATGCTATGTTAATGTAAATATTAAGAATAGTAACTCTGTCTCTACATGTTAAGCAAACCTTCTGGAAGAATAACCTTTTATTCTGCAGCAGACCCAAACTGTATCTTATTTCAAAATGTCTCATAAGAAAAGAATAATGCAAAGAGGATACAAAGTGTTAAGAGACAGTTATATAATCATTTATATAAAGTTTTTCAATATTTTGTGACTTCTTATGACTTGCAGTTTATCTTTGAATTTATATGTAACTAAATAGGCACAGTAAATAAAATTCTTCTATAAATACATAAAAGAGAATAACTTTATTTATTGACCACATGACCAAAATTGCCTTCAGGTCTGAATAATGTGAGAGATTAGTAGTTTATTAAATATTCTTTATTTCTAATCCATAAAACTATATTTTGGAATTGTAGCATATCTTCTAATTTCATGCATATTTTATCACAAAGTAAGTTCATATAGATAAGCAATAGTAGCAATTGAAATGAGACTACTCATCAGAAGTGATAGAAACTGATAGGTGGGTTGTTTTTAAAGTGACTTTTTCTCCTGTCAAAAAGAAAAAAAAAATTACACTGCATCTAAAGAGTTCCTGAAGTCTCTTTACACATATGCACATACACTTACACAGAAAATATTTTTTGTATACTTAGTGAATATCTATGTCTATATAGACTGTGTTATATAGTGTAGTAGAGCATTTCTACTTTATTACATTTATCTAATTAAATATATATAATGTTGACATCAATATTTAGTGGTCACATATGTTCACTCTACTCATGTTGAAAAGTCATTATACTTTCACAGAACTTTATGGTAAATCTCCTGTTTGCAATGCATTGTGCATGTAAAATATGAGAGATTCTTTTATTTATGAACTTTAAAATGCCAAGTGCTTGTTTTTTGCCTAACTATACTGAGATAACCAGTACATATATTAGAAAAAACTATGAGACCTTCTGAACCTTCTTTCACTGAGATCTTGCTGTGCCAACACACTGTACTGAGTTACACTCAAAGTAGAATACAGAATAAATAGAATAGAACTCATGCCCTAGCTACAGAGTGGCAGAAGGTTTTGTTACCATTCCCTGCTTTACTGAAGGCATCAGAATGAGTTGTCATTGAATGTAAATGAAGACATTCCATGATCTTCCAGCACCTTCATGCCTTCATGGACCATCAGTGAACTCTCTAAGGTTAACATATCAATTGTCTCCTTGTATAGAGAGTTTAAGGTTGTGTTTCAGGGCAACTTAGTTCTGAAACACTTCCTAGAGGAATCTATCTGAGTAAAAACAGGCTGCAGAGTGATTACATAGCACAGGGCATTGTCTTTAGAGAAATTAGAGACTAAAAGTACCCTTGTGAATATTTTTCAACTGTTCACTTCTTTCCAACATTTGAAAATAGAAAATGACTTTTAATCACTGAGACAAAACATTTGTATACATTTGTAAAACATGATATGATTTTTCCAATGTTAGTTTTAATACTTGTCATGAATGGATTCATGAGTTTTCTATTTTTACTCATGACTTTATGCCTTACTCTCCATCTGATGATAGAATTCTCTATTTGAAGAAACATAATAATGCATCCTGGAGATAACTGTGATGTCACAAATTCAGGATTATGATTTTCAAGTGGGAGAAAAATAGAAAGAGTGGATCAGCTGCAAAGGAACAAAGATCCTGTATTCTTTCAAATTTTTTTAGAAAGAAAGTAGAACTGCAACAAACGAGAAGTTTCAAAAATATATAGTCAAAGTTTGTGAAAACATTTCACAAGACATTATTAAAGAAGGTAACAGGTTTTTTAAGTATGGTGAAATATACTTTGGATCTTTATGTTCCCACAGAATGGATTGCAAAGAATGGCATTGTGCAAGAATCCTGAAAGACTAAAACAAATATTTTCCTAAAGAGAAGAGACAGTCTCCTTTGAATGCCCTCTGAAGTAGAGGAATCTCTTTTTACTGGACTAAATTAGTCCAATAGGAGATTATTATATATGCTCACTATACACCAAGAGCCAAGGATAGGCCCTGTTTTGTTGGGCCTTGTATAAACGTGGGTCTTCTTGGGACTTCTTTATGTCTGTCATAAATCAGTGGTTAGGATGCTGTGGTCTTTTACTAGAAATGTCAAAGATCACATTTACTGTGTTATATAAATACAGAAACAATTCCCTTGAATGCATTGTGGCACTAGGCTCAAAGTGTTTAATTTGATATTACATACATGCTTCAAGCCAGTCTTTTCACACAGTAAAGTTCTAATCCTGTAGCTGTCTCTTTTTCACGGTATAGCTGTGTTCTTTTCTTGGGTAGGCAAACAGAGTGTCCTGCTGTCTTGGAAACAGGCCCAATCTTTGGTTAACATGAGACCTCTTACAATCACATAACATGATGCATATATATTTAGTCTCTAAGTTTCAGTGTTGCACACACCTCCTTTAGTTTACTGAAAGTCGAAAATATTCCTCAACAGTGATTAACAGTATTTGCCATATAAAGAAAGTATAGCATGATGGTAAAGAGGATGGTTGTCCTTGCAGCAAGCTCTTTGTTCACATGGAAGGCATGTATTCCAGTCTTTCACCATCATTATGATTACATCCCGCACCCTGCAATGTTGGGCAGTTATTACTCATTTTCTTTAACTGTGAACTTGTAACGGGAAAATATTATTTAAAAAAAGAAGTAATTTACAAACACAAGAGATTCAAATTTATTACTGTAGTAGTTCATCCATTTAATGGGTTAGTGTTTAAACCCCCATGCAGTCACATGGCAGGTATCTGTTTCACTGTTTTTAGAGACATTAATGCTGCCCTCTTGTTAGCAAAACTGAATGATGATCATAACACGACAGTACGTAACTTAGACTTCAGATCCATTTGTATCAACCAACAGTTCCTAGCTTATATGATATCTCCCTCTTTACCTTTGCCCTCTGCCTTATGCTACTTCTAGTCTTATTAAGCCTTTCCCTAAGAGGTTCTAACATAAAATAGCCAGGAACATAGAGATCTAGTTTTATACAAATATATGTTTTACCAAATTTGTGTGACAAATCAGCTCATAACAGGATTTTATGAGTTCCAGAGACAACTCAAAGTAGGTGAAGAAAAATGTGTAAGGTGAAAGAGAAGCAAATTAGAGAGGAATTATTTTATCTTGCCTTTTCTGCAGACTTATGCAGCATTTTGCCTAGGTTTTGAAGTTCAAGGTAGAAGAAACTGAATGCAGTTTATATTTTTTTTTCCTCTTCTTCTTTTTTTTTCTTGACTGAAAACTTATGTGGGATTTATAAAGTCCTGTATGCATGAATGGTTGTTCAGATTCTAAAAGCCCTTTAGTTCAGTGTTTATTTTGACCCTTTTTATTTTATATTGACAAAAAAGAATGAGGGTGTTATTTGCCTGATCATAAATATCATAGAGAGCAGTTCTTAAGGATGATCCGTATGGAAGTGTGAAGATCTGTTAACAAAACAAACCAGTTGCTCTGTCTTGTTTGTTATTTGTCGTTCACCAATGTCCTAAAGCCTTCAGTCAATATTTCAAAGAGCAAAAATGCCATGTCACAAAAAAAGTCATGACAAGTCTCAGTGCCTTGCAAGACTGAGTCTTCACTGAGGCACCCAAAAGCTGGATTTTTTCTGGCTTCACTGATTGAACAAAGATGCTTGTCAAATACATTTATACAAATCAAAGCTGATTTGTGAACAGTAATAAATAATGCAGTAACTGCGATAAATAATTCAACCAATCCCAACTGAGTGAAATAAGCCCCTCCTTTAGAAGTAGTCCCACCACACAAGTACTCAGGCACAATGATTAAATCAATTTGAACAGCTCTCCCTGGTGTTACTCCTGAGTTATCTGATCTGCTGCAGGATGCAGGTTTGAAATCCTTAAGACAGTTAAAAAACTTTCATGAGATCTAAAATAAACTTTATCTAAAATGTTGCTATTATTAAGATTAATTTGGGTAGGTGGGGGCCAAATTCTACTCTCTGTTTCAATGATGCTATACCCTGACTTTAGGGCTTTATAGATAGAAGTGAGGGCAGAATCTCTTTTGACTAAAACTTCTTCCCATTCACATATGCGAGCTTGCCACTCCCCACTAAGAATAAAAATTATAATTAGTTAAATTTTCTTTGAGTGACCTTTTGTTTAGGACAAAGAGCAGGACTATGACCAATTCAAATCTCCTTCAGAAAGATGCTTCTTCATAGACATATATATCTACATATATGTCTACATAAACATCTAACAATATGTTTATATCACATCAATTGTCCTCAAAAACTACATGTAACCCATTGTTACCCCCATAATGCTCTCATGGGTGAAAGGAGCATTCTGTAAGTGTAATCAACATTATAAGAGCCTAGTCATCCAAATGATGCTGTTAATACATGAAAACTTCCTTCATAGTCTTTAAATTGTTATAAAAGTGCAACCTTTCCAGTACCTAGTCCTGTACCCTGGTATTGTCTTCATCTATCTATATGTTTAATATGGTAGACAAATATATTTGATTTGGAAAAAGAATCTGTTCTAGGCTTATACTCTTGCTGGCACTTGATTTTTATTATTTAACTTTCAGATTATTTGCTCTGCTTTTGAGCTAGTTTAAATGCTGATATAAATTCACCTAAAGAGGATATCATAATGTTGACATTAAAAAAGCTGATTGATAAGGTTAATATGAACAGAATTTTTATACCAATGGTGATTACTAACTCTAGCCAACATTATAATCACAAGGGTGAGATGGAGAGCTAAGCAAAAACACCTTGAATGACCCATTCATTTAAAAGAATCCAACCTGAAGAAACAAAATATGTAAAATTATGTACATGTCCTCAATGATACTTTTTGTCTTATTTTTGCATTTAACTGGATATGTTGGATCAGTTTCATTTCATTGATGCATAGTACTAAATCAAGACAGGGGTTTATAAAATCCCTGTTTTATTGTTCGTCTCTTTGTTTCTCACCAGCCAAATCTATTCAAATTGGCAACTTTTTTTTCTCCTGAGTTCATTCCATTTTGTCAACACTTCTAACAGGTAAGCAAACTCCCTGTCTTTAGCTCAACCTATGAGACTTCTCATTACTGCTTTTTTTCCTATTTTCTCTCCCTTCCTGCAGAATGGAGGGGAGTGAGCGAGTGACTGGGTGGCAGTCTGGTTGTTAGCCGCTGCTGGTCCAACAAGACCATTCCAATCGTAAACTAAGACTTTAAAACCTGATGCAGCAATATTAATAACCAATATTAAATACATTCACTGTCTCTAGAAGTTTGAAATCTGAAAGAGGAAAATCAGTTTTAAAAAAGACACTAGAACTTCAGGGAGTATATTCTCAATTTCCTGATCATGAGCAACAGAGTCCAAATCAGTATAAATTTAAAATATAAGCTTAAGATATTCAGCTTCTTTAGAATATCAGCATTAACAGTTGATTTTATGTCAGTAAATAATCTTGGGTCTTTTGTTCACTGTTTCTTTTTTATTCCTGCAACACATGAAATATGTGTTTTGTTAAACCTAATTTTAATCTGCTACTATACAAATTATATACATAAGCACACCAATTTAGGAATATGAATTTTACCCTTATCGGAAAGTAAGAAGTTGTGATCTAAAGAGACCTACTTGGGTTATCAATAACCAAAAAGATATATTTTAGAAAGTGAAGACTTGGGTCAAAGTCATATAAATATATTTTAAAAAGTATTTTCTCTGTTTTATAAACTAATTTATTCATTCTCTGTGAGTGTGGTTTTCAAAGATATTCTGTGGGGACCTCTACTGTGTTTGTCTGGGTGAAAACTGGTATGTGTGACAATTCCTTTTCATTTTCATTTCAGCGTTAATTAGGAAGTATTAAGTATGGAGGAGGGCAAAGGGTAAAGAATTTTATGAGACATATGCCAAACAGTTCTACAGCTACTCTAATTAGATTTAATTTCCAGAGGCATATAGAAAAGAGCCATCAGTGGGAGGTTATTAGAAGAACCATGATAAACAATTTACAGTAATTTGGAAGCCAAAGAAATAAAATGCGTATTCCAGGAGGATTTATTAAAAAAAATAACAGGACTATGTTTTATTTTATTTCTAAAATATCATTTTATATTATATCATATTATATTTAAAATGTCATTTTATTTCTAAAGAAAAGTTGACCAAATATTTGTTAAGAGTGAATAGAGGTTGCCTAATTTTATTTTTAGGAGACAAAATCTAGGAGACTATGAAATGCTTAATGTCTAGTAGTAGGTGTATTTTCCTAATTCCAAGCTGTCTTGGACAAAATGTCTTGCAAATTAACACCTGGTTGGCACTGAAAAGAGTAATCAGAAAAGGATAACTTAACCCAAACTCTCTACACTGTCTTAAAGACTGCAGAGACTCAGCTAGACTTGACCAGCAGCAGGACTTGGTCCAATGTATCTGATCTGTTTTTCAGAAGTACTGTATGAGACACCTGCCAATTTACTCTTCTGTTATAGCAACCTTATGAATAGCAGGGGCTTGATGAAGATTGACAGAAGTATTAATTTTTTTTCCAAATGCAACCAAATGAAAGCAATCTTATTATATGTTTATCAAAAACCAAGATAATTTTGAGATACCACCTGTCCTGGCAGCAGGGAGAGAGAGAGAAGAGAACAGCTGCTTTGAGCTATTGCCAGCTATCTCTCCATTTAAATGCTCAGATCCAGAGTCCAATAACTGTGTAGAACCCTAATGGACTTAGCAGAGTAGCCTGGTTAGACAGATTGCTCCCATGGTAACTCTTGACTCACCTTAAGACTTTCTCTTAGCAATCACTTTATGGGCCATAACAGTTGAAGGAATTGAAGCCTTGTTAAACTCTGAACGTCCTATGGAGCTGGTATGGCAGACACAATTACACCTGGAGCTATAACTGAGACAGTAAGACAAAAGACAAAAGACTTTACTCAAAGGCATGGCCAGAGAAAAGCAAGATAAGGCAAGCCAAGGGAAGAGCATATGTATGAAAACTGTATAAAAGATGGGAGAGGGTAAGGGTAATTTGAATTATCATATTTCCTCCAGAGGAAAATTTACATAGCTACACCAATTCCAGCTTTATTTTTTTTTTTAGGCTATGCCTGTGTTGTGGCTTCATTCTACAAGCAAATTCATAGGACAAGACATTCTCTTATCTCATGTCATAGTTGTGACTTCTAAGACATCAAGGTCTGTAAATAATAGCTAAGAAAAAATAATGAAAAAACAATGAAAATTATCCTAAATTTTATATTATAAGTTCTGATTCCCCTTTTTATTTTCTCTTGTGATAACTAAAGCATAAAGAACAATAAGTTAAGACTATATGAAATGGTCAAAGGCGTTCTATCAGATATGAGACTCTGGCAGGTACTTGTGAAAAACAAACAGCTAAAAGAGAGGTATAACCCCTCAGCTATCGAAAAACCCCTTTTATGCCATTATTTTTTGAAGATTTTTGAGATTCTTTATGTTTTCAATTAGTCCCAAAGATTTTTATGTTTTATATAAAAATATACTAACTAAGCCTCCTGCCTAATCCTGTACTCATCTGCTTCAGTTCTCTAGAAAAACTGGGTAATAAACCCACAAAGTTCTTTTAAATAGCTTATGTGACTTTAGAAACTCAAATCTTACTGTTTTTTACTTTTCTCTTTGACACAGAGAAGAGTTTATAGTTGTTTAATCAGTCCTCACACAACAACCTTTTAACATATTTTGTCATTTTCTTTGCTCTACTTTCTTTCTATTTGTTTTTTATTCCAGAAGTCTCGAAATAGAAGGATGAGAACTACATGAAATCTTACAGGCAGTGGAAGAATAAAGGGTTTCCACATAATGGAATAATACATAATGAAATTTTCTGGTTTACTCTTTGTTTCTTTCTTAATGATTTGTGATGGTCAGTTTAACCATTTGAGAAATGATGCTCACTTAGCTAATTCAATTCAACTTCAGAAATAAATCTGCCATGATTCCAAGATCTTCAGACCCACCACACTTTTTAGATAACCAGAATTTCCTTTCCTATCTGAACAACAGGTATTGCATTTTATTTGGCATTTTACTGTCCTTTCCCTTTTCTCTGGAGCCTTCACTAAATTCAAAGTTCAAATAAAAATACAAATAAACAAACTTCTATGTACACAGGACTTGTGCTTTTGTATTCTTCTTAAGTTCTTTGTTGGCTTTCACTCTTCAGTAGGTCAGCCTAAAGGCAACCTTTCATGTCTCTCGAATAGTGCTCCTCCTGAGATTTTTTTGTAGCCAATGTCCTACACCTGTAGTGGATTTCCTGCTCTCAGCTGTACTCCATTTTCTCTCTCTAATGAACATGTTGTCTGTGTGTTCACTACAGAGCAATCTCTCAGGGCATACTCTGAGCCTTTGCCCTTCCTGAGTTCAAAAAGTCAGAAGATTAATATCAGCTATGCCCTCACTGATCAACAGCAATATGGTCCATTCTAAAATGGAATTTCAGGTGGCAGGTTTACAGTTTATATGCTTCCAGCTTGGCCTTCCCCTGACCTGATGTATCACTTCAGCATTATGTGGTAGAGCAAACAGAAATTTCTGCTTCAAGTTGTCTCCTGGACTCCAGTAGAGTCTGCATAGTGTAAACCAAGACAGTTCTTTTTGGAATTCTGCAAGGAACAAAATACCAGAACAATAAACATGAAATTATTAGTTCTGGCTAGCTGACTTGAGAGTTGTGAAGATCATTTTGATTCTGCTAAAACTGTTCTCTCTCAAGCTGCCATTACTTAGAAGTTCCTGTGTGCTGCAGTACAGGTAAAATTTTAGATTCACAGCATAGTTTAAAAAGTTTCTTCTTTGTAGACAAGTCAATTTCTCATCTGTCTAAGAGAACCAGGAAAACACTGCTGTTGTCACCTTTAGTAGATATAACATTGCATGGGAATGAAGAACAGTTTCACTTATGTTTGTCTTAGGTTTGACCATTGTTATACCCAAATTTCAAGGAGTGGAACACTATTTTCAGCAGCATCTGTCTCCTTGGCAAATTCCTCAGACAATTGTATTGACAGTTTTGGAGTAGCCTCTAGCTCTGTCATGCAGCTACCCTTGTGCTTGCAACACTGTTTTATAGTGATTCAGTTTGTTTCTGAATAATGTCTGCAATTTTTATGCAATTACACTGCTACACAAATCACTTATGGGATCTCTAAACCAATTTTTTATGGAAATATATAGTACTTATTAACTATTGACATCCTCCCTACCATTCATTATTATAATATATAAGAATTACAACATAAATTATTACTTTGCCAGCCTGGAAATATCCCAGCCTTTACATTGATTTAATCCTTTTTCAGTATTCCTGGTTTCTACTTAGAGTTATACAGACATTTTTCAGACTGTTGCTCTCAAGTTTAAACCATGACAGTTTTATCTATTACCAGTTAATCCACACAATTAAAACCCTTTGTAACTTGCTTTATGTTGTGTCTTACCTGATGACTCTGTGTAACTGGTTACATAATAGTTTGCTTTATATCCAGCATCAACACATTCTTGGAGATTAACTATTGAAAACTGGCAAAAGATTTGCAGCCCAGATTAAAACCATAACCCTCACTTTTAATAAATATGTAGGACTTAATTTTGCATCCATTAAACCCAATTATAAGTTATTTCCTGAGTTTACATAGACCAATACATTTATTAAACAAAATATAGATTTATGAATTAATAGTCTTACACAAAGATTTCCTGACAAATCCAGAACTCTAGAAACCACAAGTCTAAAATAACTTTAAAAACCTATCTTCTAGTGCTCCAAACTGTGCTCCCAATTTGAAATTTTGATTCCTTTAGGAAATAAATTTTGAAATAATAAGAATATTTTCTGAGAAATACTGAGATATATTTTTTTATAAATATTCCTCTATGAGAATAGAAGGAATTCTTTTTCAACTTCAAATAATTCAGCATCTCATCAAAATTCTTACTGATGTTGTGGAGAATTAGGTACTTTATTACTTTAGAAATCATAGCAAGAAACTCTTGCCAATTATATACCTAAAACCTTACAAATTACAAAAGATTCTAAAGAGTTTTGAATCCAAATATTGTGTTAAGAAAAAAAATTAGTAAAAAAAATTTTGACATATTAAGAAATTATTTTAAACATCAAAAGTGCTGATGAAATTACATCTTATTGAAACACTGGCTTTTCATTTTCATACATTAAAACACTTATTTAAATAAAGTCTATCCACTTTTCCTGCATTATTTTCTTTTATATTAAGGCTCTTAGAAACAATAGCTATGCATCATGTATAAAAATATATAAATAATTGTAAAAATAAATAAATAATTAAGGGAATGATGATAACAACTTTATAAGACCTCAAGTGTAATTTTGTAATGTTAAAACTGTATATTTATCTTATTTGACTGATTAGTTTGAATGGTTTATGGAGCAAAAAATAAGCATATTTTAGCATAAAAGTGTATAAAATACTTAGAATTTTTTTTTGACAGACTATGGAAATACTCATATAAAATCAAAGTAAGATTATGCTATCAAATAATAGATAAAGCATAAAACCTATATCAGATAGAATACATCACAGAATCATAGAATCATTTGGGTTGGAAGGGACTTTTAAGACCATCTAGTTCCAACTCCCCGTCCATGGGCAGGGCCACTTTCCTCTATACAAGGTTGCTCAGAGCCTCATCCCACCTGACCTTGAACATGTGAATACATCTTGAAAACTTCAATACACCCTGAGTAATGTTTACAAGCATTTAGATTGTAAGGTATTCTCTGGGGGTATGCACATGTAAAATGTCACTATTTCCACAAGCTGTTTGATACAAGATATTTGCTACCTACTAAGGGCTTGAATTTATTATAATAAATGCCAATATCTATTAAGTTGCCATGATATGCAATTGATTTTCACAATAAAACATGTTTTTTTTTAATTATTTTTACTTTTAGAGCAATCAATCATTTTTTAATAAGTGACCAAAACTATTGGAGAAAAAAGAAATTTAAATTTTCATAATCAATTTGTCACCAATGGCCTGCAGACTGTATTTTACAACATTAAAATTTAGGTGTCCCAAGCTCAGCTTCTCAAAACAAAATTTAAAAGCTGTCTTTTGCAATGGATCAGTGGTTGTAGATCAATTCATTTTTCAGTAAATCAATTGCTGCATTGATTTGTGCCTGCAATACGTAAACCTAAAGTATTTAAAAATTAACCAGTTAATGTCAACGCATTATCAAGGGTCAAATGCTGACTTTGTTCTCACTTGAACTATTGTTATCACTTTATCCTATTGCAGCTTCTTTTTTTCACCCGTCCCACTCCATCCTGGAAGAGTGATCTGCACGACCGTGCTGCCGTGGCATGAGTCCCCAAGAAGGCGCGCTCCACAGCTGTGAGCTGGACCTTTGCCTCACCCACATGCTTGGCATCCTCTCCCACAGTGAAGCCTAGACTGAGCAAAACAGCACTTTTGACCTCATGGGCTTTAGGTGTTAAAGCACTGAAAACAAATATTTTAGATAATAACAGTTGCCGTATCTCCTGGGCTATTCAGATATTAAAACAAAGTCCAGGATGACTCAGCTGGAGTGTTAAACAGGGAGATAAGAATTTCACACATGCTTGCTGTTTGTTATTTGGTTAGGTTGTCTTTCACATAGTTCAGATTACTCTGTAAACACTGCAAAAACAAATGTCTGATTTTCAAAACATTTAGTAAAAGAAATTAGTATCTGCTTTGTTGGTTAGAGATAAAATTTTTATTTTATTAAATTATATTCCTCCCCTTCCCTCACCAAAAGCTGTGTCTGCAAGCTAACAATGCGCTTGACCGAGTTTATCAAACTCTTCCTAGATACAGAATTTCTCTGCCACAAATGAGAACAGTTTTCAGTAGTGAGAGATCAGGTCATTATTATTTTTGAGGTTATGCTTAGGTTGTGAAGACCAAAAGGCTAACAGCTTGTAACACTGTTTGAAAACATGGCTTGCAGATGGCAGCTCTTGCAAATTGTCATTCTATCAGTATGTAATACTTCAAAAGTTCTCTACATTTAAATTTTTTAAAATACGTTTGCTGTGATTAATCAAACTGATCAAATAAAACTGCAGTTAAAAAAAAATTTAACTACACATCAAAAAGTGAAAACTGAACAAAATTAGTTCATAGACATATGTCTGTGTAAGTACAGCAAAAAAATCTTCATATAGTATGAGGGAGGGAAGAGAAGGGGAAGAGAAAGAAAAAAAATGGAGAAATTATCTTTCAAACATTCCATAATTTCATGAAGATATATGGGTACCAGAAAGCAACCAATAGCCCACCAATTTTTCTTTCAAGTGACTAGGAACATATCCTTTCCAATTCCTCTTTTCTTGTTAATGTGAAGAAAAACGGTTCTGCTACACACTTTAACTGTGAAAAATGTCTTTTTTGTTGTTGTTGGTAGAGCACTTTTTATTTGAGAAAAAAACATAATATGTTTTTCTGTTTCTAGTTCATCATTTGTATTTCTGACTTCAGATTTGATTTGCTAAGGAAGATTTGTGTATGTTGGATATGATTTTGCTATAGTTTGCTCATACATTTGATAAAAGAAAAGAAGAATTACATAGATGCTTACCAGAATATAAATGAAGCAGAAGAAAGAGTATATAGAATTTAAATGTGGGGATAAGAAACCAGCCTTTGTGTGCTCATACTCCCGGTAAGCGCATTAGTGCAGCTTGAATTTAGAAAGTGCTTTATGTAAAAATGTACAAAGGAGCACCTTTGTAATGCACTCACTAAGAATAAACAAAGTGAAAGACTGTAGAGAATTGCCATGGCATGCATTAGGTCAGTCTCTTCTCCCAAACAGGGATTTAATATCTCTTTTCCACCCAGAAGCAATAAATACAATTCAGTGTTCAATCAGACATCCTCTCACTTACATAAGTGTTTTTCTTTGATTTTGTAGACTGTCACAGTTAGTACCTCTGGACTGGGAAATGGATATTGGGTAGCATTCCTTTCTTTTTTTCATCATTTATAATATCTATGTATTTCCCCAAAGTAAATGTCCAAAGCATTTAAATACAATGTTTTTGAAATTGAAAGTCTAAAGAAAAATACCCAACTCCAAACCCCAAGAAAAAAAACCAAAAAAACCCCAAAACAACAAATCTGAAAACTAACCGACTGAAATAATTCTTAAATTTTATTATTCTCGTTTCTATTTCCACAGCTAAGGCACTAAGGTCACAGGCCACAAAAGTATTTTAATTCCTTTGACAATATTTTCCTCTACAAAAACAGACCCAGAAATGAAAACACATGTTATTAGTCTGAAACTTTCACTCAAATATTGTTCCATACGATCCAAATTCGAAATATAAGTTTTTTATTTTTTACTGCAGCAGATTAAACTTATTGATCATGACTGTTTCCCCTGAAAGTGAGAAAGTGAAATCTTTACACTGAACTTATGTCAGTTCATCCCTTTTCCAACTGACTTTCTTCTGACTTCCCTGCAGTTACAACCCCTGTAACACGTGGCCTGGGACAGGTCTGCAGGTCATCCAAAGCACACAAATATGAGCTCCCTGTGTATAGTAATTCATCATTACATAGAATGTAGTGTAGTCTAGGCTTACAGGCTTGCTTTCTGTAATCTTATAGCTACTTTTAACTGTAGATATATGTTTAAATCCATGTTTTTTTCCCTAATTTACTGCTCAGAATCACAGAAGAATGTTAGCTGGAAAGAATCCCTGAGGATAAAGTAGATTATTCATACTACGTACTGCCCTACATTTGAGCAGAGACTCATCACAGTTTATAAACTCTTTGGTTTAGGGCAGGAACTACTTGGAAAAGGACAGTGGAAATAAAGAATTTATATGGCATAGGCAGATGAGAGGTGCTGGTACTGCCATGCACTTCCTTAGCCAGGTACCAGCTGTGGACCTCAGAGTATATCTGTTGGCTGGCAATTTTTGCAGTATCAGAGCCTGTCTTAAAAAAATTAAAAAAATAGAAAAATTCTCTCCTGATCCAGTGGTTCAGATCTACTTCAGGTATCACTAAAGGAGTGGGGTAGAGTACAAAGTACAGGAGGCAACTTTACCATCAGAGCCACAGATGTCAATTGCCTGTCTCACATGTGAGAGAGTGTGGTGCAAGTTCTCACCCAAAGTAAAACACATGCTATCTGTGATTTAAACTGACCTACTTCCCTTTACATTGGAACACACTGCTGGAGAAATATGACACACTTTATTGGATTCATATGGGAAGAAACTAAAAGTCAAGCCCAGTGTCTGTGCTTTATTCTTTAGGTACAAGAGTGACAAACTAAAGCCCAGAGCTCAAGTGGTCTCCTATAATCAAATATAAGTGACTTGGACTATTGGATTCTCTGCTCTTCTGAAATGGTTGTTCCAAATTTAATTAGAATCCAAGACACTGGGATGCATGAGGAGGAATGTTGCCAGAGATCAAGGAGGTGATCCTTCTACTCTGCTCAGCTCTGGTAAGAACAAATGTGGGGAACACTGTGTCCAGTTCTAGGCTTCACATTATAAAAGAGACAGATGGAACTACTGGAGAGAACCCAAAGAAGGGCCACTAAGATTATGAAAGGGCTAGAACATCCCTCATATGAAAAAGGCTGAGAAAGCTGGGATTGCTTAGGCTGCAGAAGAGAAGATTCAGGGTATATTACATCAATGTATCAATTATATCTCAAGGGAGAATGTAAAAAAATACGGAGACATGCTCTTTTCAATGGTGCCTAGTAACAGGACCATAAGCAATGATCATAAACCAAAACACAGAAGGAAAAATCTGAGCATAAGGAACCACTTCTTTTGTTGTGAGAGTTACTGAGAACTGGTACAGGTCACCCCAGGATGCCTGTGAATCTCCCTCCTCAGAGATATTCAGAAGTTCTCTGGCCATAGGCAGGAGTAACTAGCTGTGGGTGCCCATGCTTGAGAGGTGGGGCTGGACATGACCTCCTGAGGTCCTTGCCAACCTCAATCATCCTGTGATTCTCTGATATAAGAGTAAAATCTGTGTCTTTACTGTATTTGAGAAACCCCAGATAATCTTCAAAACTCAGTGTTAACTTACCAAATTGACTGCAGGCTCATTCACTCTCTGTACTCCTTCCCATCAAAATCCTCATGTCTGCATGCAATATTCATATTGCTAGTCTAGGCCTAACTGCTATATCATTGAAATTTTGACAGCTCAAAATTTTGCTTCAGGACTCTTCATCTTTTACATCACAAAAGGTGAAAAACCCTTTTTTGAATTTGACAAACCAGTGTCACCACATACAGAAGCACCTCTGCTATAAAGAGGCTCAGGGAGTTGTGCATGTTTAGTGCAGAGAAGAGAAGGTTCTGGGGAGACCTTTTAGCAGCTTTCCAGTACCTAAAAGGGACTAAAAGAAAGGGAAGGAGGGACTTTTTGTTAGGGCATATGGTTGTAGGACTTTAGAACAAAGTCATATTTAGATAAAATATTCAGAATAAATTCTTTACTGTTAGGATAGTGAGACTCGGAACAGGCTGCGCAGATAGGCTGTGGATGGTCTCTCCTTGGCCATAGGAGGGATGGGGCTTTAAGTAACCCAGTGTAGTGGAAGGTGCCTCTGCTCATGCCTAGGGGTTGGAACTAGAGGATCTTTAAGGTCCCTTCCAACCAAAACTATTCTATGACACTAGAAGACATTGAGAAGAAAAGAATTCTACAAATAAAGAAATATAGATAATGAACATGACAAGATTGAGTTTTAGAAGATTACAACAGTACTTATAGGAAGGTGAGGTTCATTGTAACAGTCCTCTTCCCAACCAAATCAAAACTGATGAAACAGTGAAGTCTCAAAAGAGAGTTCTGACTTCAGTTTGGATTTTTAGGCATGACAGAAATCAGTTTAGCTTAACTGATAACTTAAGAAAATCAGAAGAAATTATATGAGATGAGAGGCATCCACTGCCAAAATATATCAAAATCAGCTCTTGTCACCAGTACCTCATTGGTACACAGTGTTGTTAATGACATATCAGCTGTGCACAAAGAATGACCTACCCAAAGAAATAAAAAAATATTATTGAGAAGCCCAAATAAATATGTGATCTTCCCCTTAGATATTAGCAACT
Organism: Molothrus ater; assembly: GCF_012460135.2. Lineage (NCBI taxonomy): Eukaryota > Metazoa > Chordata > Aves > Passeriformes > Icteridae > Molothrus > Molothrus ater. The sequence goes on along the minus strand of NC_050482.2, from coordinate 17,978,656 downwards.
TATTTTTAAAAGTATTTTTGACAAGAATATGTTCAAGGCTTTCAAAATGTTAGGAGAACAGAAAGTTCTAACTCTTCATATTATATCAGATTTCTATTACTCTTTTTTAGAGTAGCAATTATTCTGAATTCCCTGTAGACTGCCATACAAAGACCTCCTTTGCAAGATGTTTAATAGTTTCAGTTGTGAACAGTTGTTCCATTATTTCTCAGAAAATTTTCAAAACCAGACACTGGGCTGATCTATCATTCAGTTTTTCATTGACTTGTTTGCTAGCTTGCTCAGTTTTGCCCCTTAATATATTTTGCCTTCTACATTTTCACCTTTACAATAAAGTGGATATAGTCAAACAACTATTGTCAGGCTTTTAAACACCTTTTAAAATAACTTTAAATAAAAATGCATTCAACACCGAATCTTTTTTGTCAGCCTTCACTTTTCTATTATGGATAAAGAAAATAAGCAATTCCTCTCTAATTTTTATACCTAAGTTAAGACAGGGTTTTGGAGCCTCATTTTGCTCTCCCTCAAATGTAAGGATTAAGATCCTAAACTATTTTGCATGATTTAAACCTTCCTAACTCTTCTTTATTTTATTGAAAGAATGAGATTCACCAATTTTTTTGCAATTGAAGTTGTTAACTTTTAATGTTTTATGTGAAATAGAACATTCTTTTGGCTGGAAATTAGAGAAAATTCAGCATAAATGTCTTTGTATTCCAAACACAATGGAATCATTATGTTCTCAGCATAAAAATATGGACTGCAGTGCAATAAATGTGGCAACTGGGAAACTGGCATAAAACTGTTATGAGCAAAATGTTCCAAATTCCCTACCTTTTTCCACCACAGCATCTATTTATGGAGGAGTTACCCAACTTTTTAAGGTTATAAAAAGAACAGTTGTGGTGAGAAAGACCTCTAATTCTATATACCAGTTTGAAACAATTGTTTCAATCAGCCTCATTAAGAAAATTCTGTGAAAGTAGGAAAAAAAACCCCACTAATGGAAAGATATAAGTTGACTGTTTTTAAGTTGCTGATGTTTAGTTTATATTGTCATTTGTACCAAAATAGCCCAGATGATAACTAGAGATGCACTGCATTAAAAAATAATGAAAGAATAAAAACATTTTTAAACTGCCTACTAAACATATATATATATATATACTCACTCCTGTTAATGCAAAACTAATGATAATTTCAAAACACAATTAATTATTACGCTGATTTCTTTTACTGTGCTGAAACAAAATATTAATGTACACAGTGCATCATCAAAATGCTAACAAACATTAATCAGAGAGAACAAATTCCCTACAGTATCTTAGAGAGGCTCGATTTTTTTTAACTGCTTCTTTAGTGGTGAGATTATTCTCTAGATGACTTTCTAGAACAATTAAAAAATAATTATCAGGTGTGCCATGCATATTACGTGTGACTCAAAGAAATTGAACGATACTTTTGTCATTTTGTGTTAACCATACAAATTGCACTGGTGATCATTGCATGGAAAATGTGATAGGTTTTTTTTTTTCCCAATGATGTTTTCTAAAAGTAAGACATTACACAGGTTATATGGAACATCTTTGAAATGCCTTTGTTGTGAAGCTATTTCAGCTTGATTTAGTTTTTAAATCCAGGATGAAAGTGTTGTTTCTTGATCTAGCTATATCTGTTCCTTCAATTGATGCCAGAGATGTTACATCCAGGTGTATTTCTTTAGTTTGTCTAGTTTTATTAAGCTATGATGCTTTGCCCAGGAGATACAGTAAAAAAAACTGATGGTACACCACAGTGTCTGGGTCAAAATAGAGCTAAAGCACACAATATATTCTACAGTTTCTTTGAACACTCAGTCCTAGAAATACACATAAAAACTACATGAACAGCAGACCAAATATTACATACAGACTGAAAAAAAAAGTCTTTCTGCTCTTATTCCTTTCCTAATTAGTTTCAGTCCCAAAGCAACCAATTAATTATATCCTTTGAAAATGAACTTTTCCCCTCCTAAATTCTTTCATGCCCAATCTTTCCTCAGTCTTCAGGCTCTGGATTTTCCATTTCCAACTTTAAATCACTTATAAACACTACAAATAAGAAAATTCCTTATATTTTTAATACTTATTAATGCTTTATTCCTTATATTTTTAAAACAAACAGAAAAATAGTCTTTGAGTTTTCCTTCCAAAAATGCTCATTCTATCTAGCAAAATAAATGTAGATATCTACCTCATAAAAAAGCAAATTAGAGAGAAGTTTGAAGTTGAAAGCAAAAAATAAGAAAGGCTTTTTTCCAAAACCACATACTTATGTTGTTTTAAAAGTCCTCTTAAAAAAAGAAAAAGTTGAAATATTTTGAATTCTTTTCATTCTAATTCTTTAGTAACTCTTGAAATATTTAGAAAATTAACTTATTGTAGCACTGTGGGAAATTCCTGATAGTTTTACTTGAAAAGACAAAAAAGTTGAGCCATAGAATATCGCTATAAATCTGATTGCCCACTGATTGTAACTCAAATTTTAGTGATGCATTGTGAGAAATCTTATGGTGTTTAAAAACAGAATAGACCAAAACCTGCATTATAGAAAAAAAACCCCTTTTTTGTTTTCCATAATCTGCTATTAGTATGTAATATGCAAAGTAAGTAATATATCACTTTAGTAACCTTCTTTTTCAATTTTTTATTCTAGCAGAGGTGCTTTGGCTAAGTATGGGTTCATTTTAGTGTGTCAATGAGGATTTTGGTGTAGCAAAGTACTCAAGCTTGTCTTTATGGACACATAAAGGATTAGTCTCATTCAGGAGGGAATTAGTAGGAGTTAGTAACATCCAGTGTGAAAATAAACCCATAAAATTTATATTAGAGTGTCTTTACCAGAGTCATATTGCATTAAAATGTAGCTGAATGTATGAAATATATGAACTCTCATGAAAATCATTAGAAATCAAGAATTTAATTACCACTTGATATATGGAAAACTGTAAAGGCTAATACTATACTCAACAAGTTTAATTCGATGCATCATGACCTGTTTTAAGACAGAGAAAACCTTTCCCAACCTATGCATGCAATCTGTGCTATAGATGCTAAGCAGAATGCCTTCTCTTTTCCAGGTTTCAGATTTCCAGTTAATTTATTTTTCTACTGATCTAAACACCTTGCCATACTTCCGATACCATACCTTTCCTTGCTTCCATACCTTTTTGAGGACATGAATAAGATCTAAAAAACCATAAAATAAAGATGCCTGGTGGATGTCTTCAGTGTCATAATGTTGTTTTCTATTCTACTATCTATTAGTTTCCCAAAGATTCCTACTTGATTCAAAAAGTAGAAAAGATAGAACATGAAATTGCAGGGAGATCTGATCTGAACACAAGAAAGATCCCAAAATGTAACTTCCCACATCAAAACATAATTGGAAGCTAAAATGACAATGTAAAAGAGAATGTTACTGATATTAAAAAAAAAGATTGAATTATGTCCATATTTAATTGTCTTTTGTTAGTTTTAAATAAGTGATACCAACAAAGATATTTATGAGTCAATGAGTGTAATGAAGATATTTTTGACTGTGAGAAAGAAAATCCCTTCTTAATTTTAGTCATAAACATAGGCAGAAAAATGTAATTATTTTTTTTTTACTGAAGGCACGATGATATAGATCACATGGACATTAATTAAGTTTATGTCAGTTCTATGTTCAAACAAGGAAAGGATTATGCAAGGAAAGAAGTTGTATGTTACATTTGCTCTCTGGTACCTAACTGAGATGTGGGAAACATCTAGAATACCACCTACACTCCAGCTCTGATTTACATACAGAGATGTGAACCTAGGATTTCATTTTTTAAACTACACTCTGAATTAGAAAAGCAAGGACTCTTCATGAAGTAACAATCTCAAATTCTGTACTCTCCATATAGGATTCTTTTTTTTTTTAGTTTTTAGATTTTTCTTTAGATAAGAAAATCAATTTTCCTGACCAGAGATTTATTATCCTGAGTAACGAGGATACCTTAAAATTACACAATGAAAGAATGCTCTGCAAAAACTCTTACTGGAAGGAAGGACAGCAAGGGGAGAGGAGGAAAGAGAGTGAAAGAAGCAGATCATATTGCTGTAACCAGCATTTGTGAAGTCAATGTTGTTGGGTTTTTCCTGTCCTCACCCCCCTTATAATCATGCATACATGAAAAATGACGCAGAAACGTTCAGACCCAGGATTTAAATAACTTGGTTGAGATCAGAAACTGCTGCTATTCAGTATTTGCACACAGCTCTTTAACTTGCTTTGTTAAGAAAAGTGACTGCAATTGTGAAAAGACAGTACATGTTTGAAATATCTTGCAGATTGCCAACAGGATCTAGCTGTCAGTTTTCAGATGAACCGATTGCATACATAGTGGAGTGTTACACTCTGCCAAATAATCCCAAACCTATGCAGTTGATTTTTTAACATAAAAAAAATAATACCTTTCCCCTTGAGATAATGTCATCAAATACCATCTGTGCTGGCTGCAATTTTAGTCATAAATCCTTGTTGGATTTATCAGAGATTCTTTTTCAAAATAGCTAATTTTCATCTCAGATTCAGACACACACTAATTTCTTTGCTTCTTTCTTGCTGAGAAGTCTGATAAACAGTCTCTCACTGAAAGGATTTGGCATTTGCCCAAAACAAAATAGGCTCATCGTCTTGCATGGAATTAGTTTGCTTAATAGGTCTAGAACTTAGAATCATTAAATGCAATAAAAAACATTCCCTTCATGTAACAGAAACTATTAAAAGGCCTGTGGGAGGTAACATGACAATGTTCATAATGAAATTAATATTGAAACTAATCAAACTCTGAGGAAAAAAATCATCATGCAGGTAGGAAAAAATCGAGACATGGATATATGAGAATGGAAGGAACATGGTAACAATATTAAGTTTGAGCATAATTCGGGGCTTTTTTTTCCAATTTCTGTTGAAGGTACCAGATCAAATTAGTGAGTCTGTATGACAGAAGATATATATGGGTTAACTGTCATTTAGAGTACTTGTCATGTATGAAAAATTTCATACATAATTTTGTTGCAACTGAGGTATTTAGAGACCCCTCAGGAGAAACTGGTACACCATGAAGATAAACAGTAAAAAAGCATTTTCTCCCCAAAAGCATTTTTTTTGTTATTGTAAAAAAAATATATTTTACAACATAACAAAGGAAATGGACATTCAAAATAATCACTTATTTAACCCATATTTCATCTGTTTATCTAGGAGAATGATATGAGAGACATTGTGGAAAGCCTTGCTGAAGTCAGGATAAACAGCACTGCAACTTCCTCCTCTGATGAGCTACTTCATAGAAGCAGTATTGGGTCTGCAGGGCCTGGGTTTTGGTAGCAGGGGGACTAGAGGGGTGGCTTCTGTGAGAAGTTGCTGGAAGCTTCCTCCACGTGTGGCAGAGACAATCCCTGATGGGTCCAAAGATGGACATGATGCTGGTCAAAACTGGGCTGATTAGAGATGATGGTAATGCCTCTGTGCTAACAGATTTAAGAAGAAAGAAAAGAAAGAAAAGAAAAGAAAAGAAAGAAAAGAAAGAAAAGAAAAGAAAAGAAAAGAAAAGAAAAGAAAGAAAGAAAGAAAAGAAAAGAAAAGAAAGAAAGAAAAGAAAAGAAAGAAAGAAAGAAAGAAAGAAAAGAAAGAAAAGAAAAGAAAGAAAGAAAGAAAAGTTATTTTGTGTTGCTTGGGGGTTGTGTGTGGGAGACAGACACACAACACAACACACAGATCATCATCAGCAAAAAGCCATGAGTTTATTATGGGGCTTTGACAGCTGATTGGAGAGGACCTCTCTCTGCCCAGCTCTCTGGCCAGTGGTGTATCTTCATCTCAGCTGGAACAGGGCTGGCTGCAGTCTCAGTTACCTCTTTTCTAGAATGAGCAAAGTCGGCTGAATTGGATTTGTTATGGCCAGATTTATCTTGCTCAGCTACAGACTAGCTGTACTGCCATAATTTTGCAGTTGTAATTGTGGCCTGAGAAGAGTGGAATGGGAACTTGTAACAGGAAAAACTGAGCAGACACCAAGATCAGTGAAGAAGGAGGGGGAGGAGGTGCTGCAGGCACTGGGGCCAAGATTCCTCTGCAGCCCTTGGTGCAGACCGTGATGAAGTGGCTGTGCCCCTGCAGCCCATGTGAATCCATGGGGATGCAGGGATCCACCCTCAGCCCATGGAGAGCACCATGCTGGAGCAGATGGATGTCTGAGAGGAGGCCCTGACCCTACAGAAGGCCCATGGAGAGTGAACCCCATTCTGGAGCAGCCTGTCCATGAAAGACTGCACCCCATGGAAGAGAGGCCCACACTGCAGCAGTTTGAGGGGTACTGTGGCCTATGGGATGGACTCCCGTTGCAGCAGTTGGCAGGGAACTGTTGTTCTCATCTTGGAGAAGTTCACAGAGAACTGTCTTCTGTGGCAGGGATCCCACAGTGCAGTGGGGGACTGACTGCTTACCCTGAGCTGTGGAGAAACTGTGGGCAATCAACTGACCATAACCCCCCTTCCCTGTCTCTTTGCGCCTCTGGGGTAGGTGGTAGAGCTGGGATGCTATAATTTGGAGTAAGTGATCCTTGAAAGTCAGACAGCTTTCCAGGGTCATCTCCCATGGTATTATTGGGAGTGGGGCAAATTATGCTCCCTTAAATCCAAGGCTGTGATCCTTCAATTTTCTGGTTTTATCCCTAAAATCCACTATTTTAAATTCACTGCAGACAAGACTGTTCCCAGATTTCACATCTAAGGCCAGTTCCTCCTTGTTTGTAAGTATCAGGTCCAGAAGAGCATTTTGTATTTTTTGCTCCTTGGTCAGCCATGTCAGGAAGTTATCAGCAGCACTCCTGGAGCATAAAATTAATTCAATCTTCTTTCTGAATGGATTTTGTCTTGTAGTCGATTTCGAGCAGCAATGAAATTTCATTTTGCTTCAACACTTATAACTGTGGATGCTCAGAGACAGGATTCAGTTCAAGATAAGGACAGCCAAGTGAGCTTGTTGCCTGTCTTTTAGGTATCTAACTTAGTAATAAGTGTATTGTTTTTTATATATAATTTAATGTATGAAGTATGTTTGCTTGGGCTATTACAATACATTTAGAATATAGGAAGATTTCCATATGTAAGTATCTACATCTAATTTCAAACTCATGTTAGACAAGATATGAACTCCCACTATGTCTTTTTCCTCAATTTACATAACTCAGGATGCTAGTTTATATTTTAGATCTTCTGTTGAATACAGCTGGGAAAACCAAAACAAGGCAAAACAAAGCAAAAACCAAAACCAAACCAACAACAAAACAAAAAAAGTCAAGTCAAAAGTCATTACCTAAACAGTAATGAAAGGAACAGATACACTTAAATGTATTAGAGGACAGACTGATCGAAAAACCTTTGCATTAGAAGACTAACTTATTTATTTTATGAAATTATTTTATTTCTTAAGTAAAATATGAATGGTTAAATCAGATAGGAAAGAATGAAGATAATTCAGATTAAGCAATAAAACAAAATAAAAATTGACAAAAGAAAAAAATACAGAAAAACCTAAATAATTTTTGCTTTGTAAATCATGCACAGAACAGCATGACAGCAGTTTCCTAGATGTAGCAGAAAACTGGAAAAAGTAATGATCATAAGAGTCATGAAAAATTATGTACAAGAAGTCTTCAATGTGACCTACATGCAGACTTCCAGTATCCAAAGAGAGCCTGCAAGAAAGCTGAAGAGGGACTTTTTGCAAGTGTAAATAAGGAGTCTGGATCCATGTGAAAATACTGTAAAATCAGAATATAGCACAAGTTTGGCAAAGTGCAGAACAAGCAGTGAACAACAGTACACTGAAAATCAAGAACGCTGAAAAAAATAATAAATTATTCATTGCAAACATCACACAGCATAGCAAAAGTTACTATTTTTTTTCCTCATTACTGCACATGATTTGAACTTTTTGAAAGCAGACTCCAAATTAGACAGCTGTTCATAACATGTGGAGAGGGAACAAGTGGTTCCAGTAGGGATCTCATGAAAGCTCTCAATGCTTCTTTCTGAAGTAATGAACACTTCATTGCAGAGGAAAAAGCATTACCTCATTGTATGAACAGCAAATAGACAGGTGCATATTATCAATTTCACTGTCCTGGTAAATGGAAAAGTCTTGAAAAGACATGAAAGAAGGTCCTTATTGTATTAAAGGCTATGTGTTGATGGCTGAGTCTATGCAGATTTGTTGCATCTATATGCAAGCAATGCTTCAGATTCTTAAACAGACAACAAAAATGTTGTAATTTGGAGGGTTAACAGTGTAAATTCAGTTTTCCTTGCATGAGAGGCTGAGGATAACAGAGAAATAGAGACTAAATATATTGCTTATTATTTCCTTCTCCATCATAATCCTTTTTTCTCTGTCTCATTATGCTGCATTATCTTTATTTTGGATCCTTTATGTGCATTTATTATGATTAATGTTCTGTCATTTTGTTCTACTATTAGTCAATTTAACCATCAATCTGTGCAGTCATTTTTCCAGATTAAAGCTGTGTTTTAACCTACATTTCAGATTTATTGGAGCTGAAACATTTTAGCATGAATTATGCCAAAATAATATATATATAGATATTGTCTGCACATAAAATCTGCTGTTGTTTTCAGAATCAAGGTGGAAGACAGTTATTGAGAGATAATTGTTGCTATTTATGGGAAATGGGTTCTCATTAAAAATAAAGGTTAAATGAAGAAGTTAGTTCTTTCCTGGGAATGAAATTCACATTTATTTTTAAAGTGACAGCTTTCAATAGCAATAAAATCTAAATTCAAATTTGCTGTATAATAGACCTCCTTCCTTATTAAACTTTTTTTGGACTTAATAAAACAAACTTCTTAGAGTTTACTTCTGCTCATGCTTGGCTTCCTTCCTAAAGCAAATGTTTCTGGAACTTTAGAAGAAAATCCCTTTAGCCATTTCATAATTATAAGATTATGAAATATATATTCCCATATAAATGCTAAATTCTGAATACCAATTTCTTGGTGGAGTAGATCATTGAAAACCAAATTTTTAACTTCCAGTTAGGATATGTAAATACTCTAAGGGTGAAAATAAAATAATCTAAAGGTCCCACAAATATGTGAATAAGGTTAAGAAGGGATCTCTCCCCAGTAAATATTTCCTAAATTATTTTTTCCTTCAGCTCAGACCTTGAGGTAAAAAATTATGATGGTCAGATACTTTTATAAGGAAAAGGATTAAAATAGAAATTGTAATGAGTCCAGGTGATTTTGTGACAGTACCACTACTGAGAAAAGTATCACTTCAGTATCATTTCCTCAGTGGCAGAGCAAATTCACATCTACCTGAAAGAGAATGCTAACCATTCAGACAGGCTATATATTAAACAAAACAAAACGAAAAACCAAAACCAAAAAACAAACAAACAAAAAAATTCTAGGTAAAATTTAGTATCGCTAAAGTTACTAACTTTAAATTGGAGCATTCTTGAAAGAAATAATACATTAAATTCTTGATATATATATTCAGAAGGAAACACTTTTTATGACTGTTATCTTGGAAAATGTTAAAAGAGATGTTTCTGCTCTAATGCATTTTCTGGTTTATATAAAATTGTCAGCTGATGTTATATTTGAGACACTTTTTTTTTATGATAATTTCAAATTATGTGTTCTAGATCAAACAGGTCAAATGTGCAAAGACAATAGCTAAGGAGATAATCTTCATGCAGTTCCAAATGTCAATTTCTATATTGAGAATTCTTGATATATGGAATATTAATCCCATATATTTCCGTGTGGGATGTGCCTGGCCTCGTCTGGCCCTTGCTGCTGGACCAAAGGCAGCAGCTGTGGCTGTTTCACCCCAGAGATGCCTTTGGCTGGCTGGATGCTGCAGCTGGGCACTCAGAACAAATCCAGGCATAGTAGGAACTCAGTTTACCTCTGGTGGAAAAGGTTCAGGCGACGGTGAAGAGAAAAGGAGAGGATTCTATCGAAGAGTTTTAATCCAGAGTTTTATTCCAGGATGACAGACGTCTGAGTCTTGTAACAGCTCCGAACAGAATCCAGACCACATGGTCCCGTCTCCTTTTGAGCCCGGGGACAGGGGGAGGGGAAGGGACAGGTGAGGGCCAACCAGGTGTGAGGAGGGGAAGGCTCAAGGGATACAGACACTTGGACAGGCCAATGAGCCCGGACCTGAGGGGCATCTTTTGAACTTCTGCCAACCACACAACGCCCTTGCTGGAATGTTAAGATTGATGGACAGCACTTAGCAGGAGGGCAAGAGGGAAAGGAGAGGTTGGCACACCTGAGGGGTTGGGATAGGTGAAACAGGAAATAGCATCACGCTGCAACATTGATACACGGAATATAGAAACTTTTTAAAGAACTACGATGTGGTAAGAAATAACCATTCATGAAAAGGTCCTGTAGTAAAACACATTATTTTGCTGAAGCTCTTGTTTTGAAAGTGCTAGGAGAACTACAAATATAAGAACTGCATTAAAATCTTGAAGAAAGATAATGATTAAACTTTCCCATTTTCCATTCTTGGGGTATTAAAGGAGTACCTGTTTTTCATTATGTGGCACTAATATAATTTGCTTTTCTCTAGAATATAGAACTCTTGATGAAACATTCTGTTTGGATGTTTCTAGACTGTTTTAATTTACTTTTTAAAAAATTAGAAAAAATGAAATGGCTTTAAAAAATATCCACGACTAACTGCTTACAAATTGTTGACAGCAGGTTTAAGATAATTGTGCAGAAATAACTGAGGCAAGAAAGAATAAAACTCTCCAAACTTCAGCAAAGCCAGTGTGAGATCTACCTAGAGAGCAAATCTTCTAAACCCAGCAATTCATTCTCTTCTATTTTTCTCAGTGCATGTGTTGCCTTCAAAACAATTCTACCCAAGAGAGACACAATCGCTGTTTTAATTACAACTCACAAAAGAGAAAGCAACAGATGTATAAACATATTTTAAGTATTTATTAAATATCTGCTGAATTGTTATAGTCCTGTTGGCTCATTAGTAAAATCTCCATGGATTAGCTACTGATTCCCAACACCCTTATCTACAAAGACGTAGGGAAGATTTGCATTCTCACCTTATGTACACTCATTATAATTTCTTTTATATGTTGCTAATTATAAGACCTTATATTTCTTCACTCTTTTCTTCTTGGTAAGGTCTCATAGAATTGCTGACTATAAAAAATCTATAAAAGGATCTATAAAAGAATCCACTGAGTAAATATACCAAACTGTTGAGTTCTGTTTCAAGCTGATCAAGGTTAAGAAGCATTGACTAAAAAATAAAGCAAAAACAAAGAAAAAAGGGGATGAAGGAGCAGGAAAAAAAGGCCTCAGTTCTTGGAAAATTAAGTCTGTGAGGATTTTTCTTATAATGCCAAGGATAATTGTGATCCCACATCACAGAGGTTTAGAATTTCCTGGAAGAATACTCTTCTTTTGTATTATATCTCTGAATATTATTCAAGACTGACAAACATTTAGACATGACAATTTCTTAATATGCATAATCAGGAATAACTACCATATATAATATAATAGTATATATATATATATTATATATAGCAAAATAAATAAATAAATTATATATATATATATATATATATATATATATATATATATATATATATATAATAGTACGCAAACTTTTCAGACGGTACATTGCAAATTTCACTTTCTGGACCCATGAGGAATTGTGTTAAAAGTGCATGACCCACTGAAGGGGAAGACAGAGTTTTTTCCCACTTACTTTCCCACCATCCCACAGGATGACCAAAGGTAAAAAAAGAATTTAATCCATATTATAATAATTTCTCACAGTGCTTCACATCAAGAGAAATTAGTAGCTTCCTCCTGTAGCTTTCACCCAAATGTGACAACTATCCAATATTCCTTTTGTCTTCCTCTACTGTTTAAGCATTCCATAGGTTAGTAGTACTTGAACCATAATGCAAGGTTATGTTTATCCTGAAAAATATCCTAAGCAGGAATGACTAGAGATAAATTGAACAAAGAACGATATTCATTGTGTTAAGCAGCAGCAACACCAGGATTCTTTTGCATTTGAATTTTTCATTTGTGAGATAAAAATTTCATATTAAGTAAACATACTGGGCATGAGTCAGTTTCCTAAATATAAGATTTCAATTTAATTTAGGTGCTGGAAAATTATTTTCTGCGGTCTTCACTTGCTGCTGAAGAATGAAAATATCTCTTGGTCACCTGAGTTCAATGCAGATGCCTAATACAGGGGAAGGACATTTCAAATGGTACTAGTTGGCTTTATCTGAGTAAAAGAAACAAGTCTCAATGGTGGGATCACTTTTGAGATTAGGATTATTACACCTAAGGTTGTATATATAGATATTTACATGTGCTTGGGAGTCTAAACTTCACTGGAAATCTAATGTGTACAGATGATGCAAAGAAAAATACATATGGCCAGGCTCCAGTTTTCTACCCAAAACATGAGTGGACACATCCTCTAGGCTACAAGTCTCTGCCAACCAATTTTCAATATTTTTTATTTTTATTGTGGGTATGGGTATTTTGCTTATAAGTAAATGCACAGGTATAATTTTTTAAGAGTTAAGGTAGCAGAAGAGACATTTTTAAAGCCTATGGGAAAATATCAAAGTAGTTACATTTCTGTAATACACAGGAACTGTCAGAAGACATGTAGAGGAACTTGCAATGGGTCATAGAAACAGTTTTTTATTGAATCCATGATTTGCAGAACAAAGTGGGATTATGGATTACAATTTCCAGGCTCATCAAGTTATTTTGCTGAGCTCATTCAAGGATGGAGAGATATAGGCAGCAGTATGTTTTTATGAAAAATATTCCTTTCATGGTAACTGGATATTTCTGTCCTTTGTTGCTTGCCTGGGTTCCTTCTTGAGGACTTTCCTGAGGGCTCCATGAAACTTCCAGCAGTGAATTAAAAGTGAATAACTGAGGCTGTTATATCTCCCATATTTCAGTATACTTACACTGAACATACAATTGGCTGAAAACTGCTGCAGGTTTTGAACAGATTCAGGAGTGATTAAACTAGTTTTATCTTAGATGTAATAACAGTGTCTAGTGTTTTGCAGTGCAGGTGTTTTGGTTTAAACCCAGTCAGCAACCCAGCACCACACAGCCAGTTGCTCAATCCCTCAGCAGTAGGGTCAGGGAGAAAAATGGAATGGTAAAAGCTAGAAAAACACATGAGTTGAGATAAAGACACTTAAATAGGGAAGGCAAAAGCCACAAACATAAAGAAAGAAAACCAAGGAATGGATTTATTTCTTCCCATGGGAATTCTCTTACATGGAATTCATTGCTTCATCCATCTTCAGGAGAGCTGGGCCCCATCACATGTAACAGTGACCTGGGAAGACAAATATAATCACTTCAAATTTTCTCTCCTCCTTCCTTCTTCCCCCAATTTTATACACTGACCATGATGTCATGTGGTCTGGAATACCCTTTTGGTTAGTTGGGCTCAGTTGTCCCAGCTGTGTCCCCTCCCAAATCCTTGTGCCCCCCCAGCCTCCTCATTGATTAGATGGGGTGAGCAGCAGAAAAGGCCTTGACTTTCTTTAAGCACTGCTCAGCAATAACAAAAGCATGTTTTTGCTATCCACACTATTTCTAGTAGAAATCCAAAACACAGATCCATATTACTTACTGTGGAAAAAAATAACTCTATACCAGCCAAAACCAGTACCAACATACAAACCAGACTATAGACTAATCTATAAGAAAATAAAAGAAACCTAGGACCTACTCCTGAAATCAGACTCTGGTGCGTTGACCCTGGCTGGATGTCTGGTGTCCACCAAAGTCCCTCTGTTACACCCCTTGACAGCTGGAAAGTAGAGAGAAGATATTATGAAAAGATTGAGCTAAGGACAGGGAGAGATCACTTACCAATTACCACCATGGGCAAGGCAGATTTATATTGGGGAAATTACTTTAATTTTCTACCAATCAAATCAGAGTAGAATAAGATGAAATAAAAACAAATTTTAAAGTACCTTTCCCTCACCCTCTCTTCTTCCTTGATTCCACTCATGATTTCTCAGTGGCATGGAGGGAAGGGAATGGGGGCTGCAGTCAGTTCATCCAATGTTGTGTCTGCCTCTCCTTCCTCCTCACAGACTTCCTCTCCTCCATTGTGGGGTCCCTCACGCAGGTTGCAGATCTTCATAAGCTGTTCCAGTAAGAATCCCTTACATGGAAAAAAATTGCTTCACCGTGGGTCCTGTGGGGTCACAAGTCCTGCCACTAAAACTGCTGCATCCTGGGCTCCTCTCCTTCCCAGGGTCACAGGTCCTGCCAGGCACCTGTTTGAGCATGGGCTTCCCATGGGGTCGTGGTCCCTTTCAGGCATTCAGCTGCTCCAGCATGGAGTCCTCTGCAGGCTGGAGAGGAATCTCTGTGCCTGGAACATCCCCTCCCCCTTCTTCACCGATCTTGGGTTTCTACAAGGCTGCTTCTCTCACATACTCACTCCTCTCTCTAGCTCCTGCTTTCCAGTAATTTGTTTTCCCCTTCTTAAACAGGCCACCCCAGAGGCACTGCCACAGTCACTGATGGCCTTAGCTTTGCCCAGGAATGAGTCTGTCTTGGCTCTATCTCTCTACCTTAGGTGGTATTGGCTGCATTGAACTCAGGGAAAACTTCTGGTCTCTTTTCATGGAAGTCACCCCTGTAGCTGAACTGCTGCCAAAATCTTGGATTGCAAGCACTGTATACAGACTTGTATTGGATCACATTTCTTTGGTGTCAACATAAACTCTACTAGAATGAAATTGCCCAATCATACCTAAAGATCACATTCATACCTTGATGTCTGCAATACCCCTACATACTGATTAGCTTGCATGTCAAAACCAGAATTTTAGGGTATTTCTGTATAGGTAGATGATCAGTAAGATAATATACCTTCTGAGGTAGTAGCTTTTCCAACTACTAAAAAATCACCAAGCCATTGCTGTTTTTTTTTCTAAAGTAATATATTCAGTATACCAGAAGTAACATTCATAGAATTCAGAATCTTTCCCTTTAAGGGGGACATTCTGCTTCATTCCAGTCATCTCTCTGGTAAAACATTTCATTGTGCTCCATTACTGAACAGCAGAACCTGTAGCAGCCATGTGGGTGCTCTGACAGACAGGGCAGGATGCACTGGCCCCCAGCTGCTATGACTGGTGAAATGATCAGGTAGACTAGGTATGAGGGACTAAGCAATTAAAAATGGTCAGCTTCCTTTGGCTTGGTAAATTAAATAATTATGGGAAGATGGGAAGAAGTTCAGGATAGCAAACACATTTTTATCACGACTCATTTTTGCTGTCCACCACATGGGATGATACATCATTCTTTCATCAATATTCAGCAAAATTGGCAGAAAGCTCACAGTCATTTTATCACCAGAATTACTGATTCATTTTCTGCAAAGCAGAAATCCCAGATCTGTTGTTTACTACAGGAATTGCTTTGGGGAATAATTTTAATAATGGCATGACTTGTGGTTAGGGGACTAATATAACTAGATAGGCAGAAAGAAAAATTGTACACAAAAGTGCAAAACAATTGTGACTAATGAATGGTAAATGTAAGCAAAAATGGGCCTGATCCTCCATTGTTTAGTATGCAACAATGCAAGAATAAAAATTCTTCCCAGACTGGCATGTTTTAAATTTCCAGAGGTTAGAAACTGCACAAAACAAGAAAGAGCTATGGAATATTGCCTTTTAACAGAAAGAATTTGAGAATGCATAGTAATTTGAATGAATGGCTATGCATTTTGACTAAAGAATGTTTGAGGATGAATAATCTGCTGACTTTTTGCACATCTTCAAAGATATCCCAAAAAAAGAGTTTGGGGGAAAAAATTTAAAAAACTTCAAAATATGTGTCCTAAATAACTGTATTTTTTTTTTTCCAAACAGATGTTCTATGAGAAGTTTGCAATGAAATCTTACAAAGAACTCAGATGACAATTTGGATATAAAACAGTCTTTCAAACAAGTCAAAGCCACCACAGAGAAGCAAAATGTCTTTTTTTTTTTCATCAGTGTTCACTGTGGAAAAATCAGTGAGGTTCTTTCACTGGAACTCTTTTTTATTGGAGACTCAGCAGAGTTGTGCCTGAAATTGGCTGTAAAAGGGGTTATGAAGCAGACTGACAAAATAAGCAGTAACAAATTGGAAGGACTACATGGCATTCACTCAAGTGTTCTAAGATAACTCAAGGATGAAATAGCTAAATTACTAATGGTAGTGTGTAACTTCTCTCTTCAAAACTGCTGTTGCATCTTAGGACTGGGAAATGATAAATGTGATGCCAGAGATCTGAAAAATTTCTCTCTGTGGCAGGTTGTGGCATAGTTGACAGCTAAGTGACCAACAAGCCTCTCAATCATTCCTCCTTTTCAACAGAACAGGGGGATAAAATAACAAACTAAACACTTGGGGTTGACATAAGTGTAGGGATATCACTCAGCAATTATCTCCATGAGCAAAACAGACTTGGTGAAATTAATCTAATTTATTACCAATTAAAGAGGGTAGGATAAAGTGATATATATTTTCATTCCTCTCACTCCCAGTTGATGAACAGCATTTTTACCCTTTTTTCAACAAGTTATCACAGAGGCACAGGCAACATCATTGCTGAGCTCAGCTTTGGCCAGAGGTGTGACTGTCTTGGAGCTGGCTGGAACTGACTCTGTTCAACATGAGAGCAGCTTCTGATATCTTCTCACAGTAACCAGCACCTGGGCATACACACTAATTACACCTGAATATGCAAACAAATAAATAATTAGAAAGAGGAGGCAAAATTAAGCAACCTTCTCTTGCAGAGCATTGAGATTATAATGGGTTTGTGTTGGCAGAATATTTTTTTACACTCATTTGCAAATAACATAAGAAAAGAGATCAACAGTCAAGTGACAAAGTCTTTCCAAGTATGAAGTCATTCAGTTCAGGGTGGAGAGAGTTCAGCTTTGAAAACTTTGATTAAGCCAGTAAGAATTTGAATGACTATGTTAAAAAATGTGAGATGGAATAAATTATGATAAACATACTGTAATCTACATGGGGAAACCAATAATGGGCACTGAGCTGGCCATATTACCTGGGGGGAGATTTTGGTTTTGTGACAGTGATTTCTAATGCTCAGCAAATGTGAGAAGAGATCAGTTGTTAGAAAGTAATAAAGAAATACAGAATGAAACAGAAAATGTCATTATTCCATTGAATAATCTCATGTTTCTTGTATGTTTTGAATACTACAGAACCTTATCCTCCTACCTCAAAATGATAGAATTAGAAAAAGTTCATGAAGGAGCAAAACCTCTGGTTAAAAATGTGTAAACATTTCCATATTAGTAATGATTTAACAAGGCAGAACTGAACAGGAACCTGTATGGAATGTGGGAAATAGTAAAGATAAGATTTCCAGAAAGCAGTAAAAGCAGACCTTAGAAACAGAAAGAACAGAAAACTTAGAGTTAGCTGCAATTGCAAAGTCTGGAAGTAGAAAAAGTTACAACAGTACAGCAAGCAAGTACATGAAACAATAGCTTGAGTTTCAGGCTTGGCTAAGATAGACCTTAAGACTGCAGAAAAATATGCTTAGCAAGATAGTAGAAGGTCTTAGGCTTAATAATGAAGTATTGTGCATTGTTAATAGAAAGCATACAAGCAAGCATTGTGTGAAGCAAGTGTAGATGTGCTTCTAGGGATTGGATAGAACACTTGTCTGTAAGTTTTAGGAATATGCTATTGGCTAGAAAATTTTTAAAATGCTTTATAAAACAAAGAAATCTTTGGCTGCTGCTGCTGCTGTCAGGATGTGAGCTGTTGTCATCTTTCTATTGTCTCAACTCATAATGAGGCTGATGCTGCAATAAAGCTCAAGGAATGTGTCCCAGCACTCCCATCCCATTCATAAAAAAACACCAACACACAGCAGAAATTAGGTGGTGGATTTAACAAACATCCACAAAATCACAAGTGCCATAGACAGTTGATTGAGATCAATAATTTCTGTTTTCTTCCTATATACCATCAAATAAAGCTAAGGAGAATTAGATTCAAAATAAAGGGTGAACTCTTAGGGTTTTTGAGTTTTTCTTCCTCCATATAATATGTAGTGGAATAATGAAATTCTTTGTCAAAGAATGCTGTAGACTGTAAAAATGTAAATAGGTCCAAGGGTTTATTAGATACTTCTGTGAAAGAAAAGCTTATTAAGCATTACTAAATAGGCAGAGCACATCTGATTCAAGATATTTCCTAAATTGAAAAAAAAATTAAACAATAAAAGGCAGTGAAGTAATTCAGAAAATTTCATATATGTTTGCTTCATTCTTCTTTCTGCAGTGTCTGTTTATTCCTGCTGCTAGGAAAAAAATATTGGGTGTGTACTTTTGATCTGACTTAATGCCATCAGTGTCATAGTCTTTTATTTAATTTCTTGTCCAGGGTTAGACGTACCTTGATTTGATCAATATCCCATTCTTGCAATCAGATCTGTGTAGTGTATAAATTCTGCATGATGCTCCCTGAGGAGGGGAGGTGGAGAGGGAGGTACTGATCTTGTGGTATTTGCTGGGGTCCCCAGGACAAAGGAGGAATCAAGAATCTGACTCCATGTTCTTAGAAGGCTAATTTATTATTTTATGGTGTTATATTGTATAAAAGAATACTATACTAAAACTATACTAAAGAATAGAGAAAGGATGCAGACAGAAGGCTTACCAAGATACTAATTAAAAACTCATGACTGACTCCTCAGAGTCCCAACACAGCTGGACGGTGTTTGGTCATTAAGTCAAAACAATTCACATGTTGGATAAACAATCTCCAACCACATTCCAAAGCAGCAAAACACAGGAGAAGCAAAGGACATAATATCGTGATGCTTCTCAGCTTCCCAGGAGAAGAAATCCTGGTGAAAGTATTTTTCAGAAAATATGACAGTGATATGATCTCCCTGGTATCCAGTGACAGGATGTGGGGAAATGGTTTAAAACTCATCAGGAGACATTCACATGTGACAACAAGAAACATTTCTTTATTGAACGGGTGCTCGAAAACTGTAACAGGCTTGCTAGAGAGGTGGTTGCTGCCCCAGGCCTCTCTGTGTTTGACAAGCATTTAGGCAATGCCCTTAAAACATGCTCTAACTACTGATCAGCCCTGGTGAAAGTGTTGGAGTAGATGATCATTGTAGAACCCTCCCATTCTTGGTGAACTATTCTTATCTATTTAAAATTATATAAAATTATAAACCTAGTGGAAGTATTCTTATTTAGAAAAACTGTAAAATATTTACTATCTTTTTAATTGTCACTTGTGTAAAAAAACCCCAACTCTACTCCTAATGTGGGAAACATTTCAGTGTCACATTAAAAAGCAACAACAGTAATTCATTTCACACCCATGTAACTTAAATATGATTTTGAGGTCGTAGAGAAGAAAATGAAACACAAATCAATGACATTTGACTAGTGACTGCACTCCTGCTCACTTCTAGTTTGAGAAAAAAATAAAACTTTTAGAATGTAGCAGTTACATCTCACTTTAACTCAAGTGTTTTTAACAGCAAATATTGAAACAACCTATGAAATTCACCAATAACCCATACATTTCTTCAGATTCTGGTGCTATATGTAACACACAAACAGGTTTTCCTAGATTTTTATGTGTGTTTCAGAACTTCTTGGAAGAATGACTGAAGAATTATCTCAACTTCTTACAGCAAAATCAATGCCTGTTAGGTAAAGCTAAGCATGATGAGACGCTTTCTAATGATAGCTATATTAGGATAAATCTAGACAAGCCACCTTGATTTTTTTCACTATTATACCTCTAAATGTACCTTGGTATGTTAATTTTATTTTGAAAAAGATAAAAAAAAATGTGATAAAATCATCTCTCTCTTTCAGCTCTTTTCTCATTAGATCTAGTCTGAGTATCTTCTGTCTCTTCCATTAAAGTCAGACATAATCATATCCAAAAGACCAACATATCCATTGCTGTTCAGCTGCTGTGGTGTTTTTCACTCTGCAGAAAGTAAGATTACTTTATCAGCAGGAGGTTTTCTGCTAAATCCATTGAAAATTTGATATCCTTGAGGAATATTTTATATAATTATACAGAAGAATCAACAGAGGCAAGTGTCAGCAAAGCCAGCAGCATTTTATAGCATTACAAATAGAAGAATATGGATCCTACTGGAAGGGTTGTCAGTCTCAAGGAATGCTGAAACAGTCAAATGTTTTTTTCAAAGAACTGTTATTTGTATTTCACAGATCCTCTTGGTTTATTTTTTCAATTGTTTTTCTGTTAATTTGGTTAAAGATAAATTATACGCAGCTAGGTGATCTACTCCTTTTGATTTGCATTCTGTAAATAGAGGATATAAACTTCAATATAAAGAATATATTTTGTTCTATTTTCCAGTCCTATACTCTTTCCCCCAGTGATTCTTAAAATGAAAACAAGCCCCATCAATTCTTATGAGCCTCACACATAATCCTTAACTTAGTCTAGGCATTCTTTTCCTAAAGTTGTTCCTCAATTCTCTGTTAAAAGCAGACCCAACCTTGACAAAGTTTTCTAAATAAGCAGAATGGTATAGATTTTAGCAGAGATATTTGGCTCTGGTAAGTGGAGCTTACTGTCAGTGCTAGAGAGATTAAGGCAAATCCATCTCTGTATGTCTGTACCAACGTTCATTGCTCAGTTTAGGATTTCAGTAAGATGAATGGTTAAAAAATCCTGAAATTATTGAGTAGTACACTGTTGGTTTTGGTCTGTTTTGATTTTTTAAGTAGCATACAACACGCCAATTTTAAACTATGTCCATTCTTATTAATGTAAGGAAAACAATCTCATTACAGTTTTTAATAAAAAACATATTATAAATAAATATAGTCTAAATATTCACTAGAAAACAAAGTATATCTCTTCACTGAATCTATATTTTTGCTAGTTTTCAGATAGCTTTATTTAAGCAATAAATTTTGCCTAAGAAAAGGCACACATCTTTGATTAAACAGTGTTTATGAGAAAAGAAGGTGGTAAACCAGGTTTTTCTCAATCACTATTGGACAAAAGTGTTTTCTTATATTGGGAGTATACAAACATAACAGTGTGAAGAGTGTTCTGAGAAGACTAAACATATTGGGCAAACCCCAAATTTTATTTGAGGCTTAAATAATACTTTGATCCAAATTCAAAGGAACCATACAGATTTCTTAAAAAAAATTCAAATACTAACTCCCCTTTTTTATATCCTTTTGAATGCTAGCTTTTTTAAACTTACTTCAATTTTTTGCCATCTTTAAGTAGGTTAATTTAAAGCCCTGGATTCCTACCAAATTATAATGTCTCTTGTATTTGCAAAGTGCTCTACAGGACATGAAATGTCTGTCCTCTGTTAAGTATTAACAATAGACATTGAGAGGAGTAGAAAGTAGAGTAAAAAAAGTCTTAGTTAAAAAAAATTTACATACAGAGTATAGCCTATAGATTATAGATTGTAGATTATAGATTATGTTTTGATTTTAACCAGATTTTTTTTTCACAAATGAACTCGCTCTAATAAAAATTATAATATTTTATTAGAAGTTTGATTAATATTAATATTAAATTGTTTTATTTGATCACCAATGAGGTCAAAAAAAAGGAAATTTATTTTAATCAGACTTATACTAATAATTAAGATATATTTTGTTTTATTACACTTTGTTATTAATGGTTAGGTTTTATATAATTTCTCTTTCAATTGGCTGTGGCAAGTGGTTTAATCTGATTAAATTGATTTAATCTGACAGGTTTTGGTGGATTAGATTGTGATGACTTGATAGAGTTACCTAGAGACTGTCCATAGCCCATGGATAAAGTTTATGGATGTCAGCTAAAGAAATAACAGATTACAAGATCTCCATACAAAACAGATAGGAAGTAGCTTCTTTTTAATTTTATTTTATTTTTCTCTTCCAATAATTTATTGGGTTTTTTCGTGGATTTTTTGTTTGGTTTTTATGCTCATTTTTCTGTTCATCAACTTTAAAATTAAATATAGTCATAATTTTGTAAATATGGGTCTGAGACATAAGGAGAAACAAAACCTATGGACAAAACCAGACAAATGGACATAGCTAGAGCTCTGGTAACACTGCAGAAAGATAATAATTGTGGCTGTAAATTTAGGACTTATCCTGGAACAACTCAATATACAGAGCTCCAGTAATCTCCATTATTTAATTAAACTAAAAGATAGGTGGATTTTACTATCTGAAATATAATTGAAAACAAAAAATTATAAAGGTAATTGTCAATATGAAAGAAACCAGCATGGTTGTGGAAGACCAGACTTCAACATCTGATTTCTAATGATATGTTTTTTGCTTTTTTGTTTTTCAGCTCCCATACGAAAATTTCTCATTTTACGGTGTGTTGCTAATGGCTTACTGAATGGTTAGACCGCAGAGAAGGAAGCTAAGTTAAAATAAAAAAAAGTCAAGAGGAAAAAATCCTCTTTTTTATTCTAGGTGTGTCCATTTATAGTATTAATTTAATATTCTTCAGTACACATCCTAAAAATCTATGCTGTTGCGGTGCAATTTTGTATACTCAGAATTTAAAAAAAAAATTAAGTAGAAAATCTTGGTATTTTTAATGTGTCTGTTAGTTTGAATATTCACTTTTCACTTTACTTATACAAGAATGAAGGTATTGAATGCTGTAGTTACTGTCTTTGGTGAGAAGCAATCTCTGTCACCAATAGCATCCTGCAAATATGGACAAGTGTGAGGGCTGCAAGGCAGAAAAGCTACTCAAGCTGTTTGGCTACTGACTAATTTCCTTTTAAAAAAGATGATTTAAAGAAGACAAAGGATCATACAATACTTTTTAAACTTTAGCAGCCAAGTCCCAGTGTTGGGAAACCTCACATACATAACAGATTATACTGTGTAGCAATGTATAGGAGTTGCCACCTCAGAGGATATGGACACTGAAAATAGACTTTTTGTATAATTTTTCTTTTTACAAAGAATATTTTTTAAACTTTTCTTAATCTTCTTAATCTTAAAGTACCACATAAGCTTTTACTCAGAGAAGTTAATTATTACCTGCTACACTGCATGGCTTATAATTATGAGATGTTATTTAAAGCTCATTACATGTAAAAACCTGAAAGAAACAGCTCTTCCTTCCTGTGTGTTTGAAGGAGACTTCTAGTTTGTATCTGTTTGATTACAAACTCATTTATACTTCATATTTTATAAAACACTATAATCTAATTACAATCTAATTAGAGAATATTGCAGAACCTAGATCCAAATATAACATGCCATTGAGAATAATTTGTGCATCCTTGATAATTTATTTGTTGCCATAAATTCTTTGTGAAGTTCCAGAGGTATGTGACAAGAGCAATTGCCTCTTCCAAGGTGACTTACAAGAGAATGCTGGGACACAATACTTTGCAATTTATCATGACACTAATGCAAATCTGAAGCCAGAAGATGGTGGCCACTCATTACTCTTGTGAATCTAGGCTGGTTTACCCAGGTGAGAGATGAGGCCTAGGTGCATGACATTAGATATTCTAAACATCTATCGTCAGCATGTGAAGTTGTTATTAACAGTATATATATCAAATTAAACCAAATAGGCAAGTCAGGTAGGTTTTGAACCTTGACATTTAAAAAATGAAGAGTTCTCAAGCAAACAGAACATAACTTATTGGAAATTTCAATTTTCCTATGTTGCTGTTGAAAGATTTCTTAGCAATGCTGTCACAAGTAAAGCTACACCATAGTATTCACAGTTTTTATTCAACTGTTCTGCCATTTGTTCATGGTATCCACAGCTTGATTCATTTCTGCAGTTTGTTAGGGACCTTGAAGCGTGATTCCTCTCTTCCTCCCTTCTTTTAAAAGATTAAATTTGTTCTCAAAAAGCAGCTGGTGAATTATCAATAATTTTCATGTGCTTGAAAGTGATTGAATCAACATAATCACATGCTACAAATGAACAGGTGCTGGAAACACAGCTTCAGATACCTCAGAAAATATTAAACCAGGGTGAATAAACTCAGCTAGCAAAGGCAACCTTTTTGGAAGTCCATCTGCTTTAAAATACTAGGACATTCTGAAAATTATTCAAAGCAAGGAGAATTGGTTACAATAAATCAAGTTCCTTGTAAATCTCCTTCAGAATACAGTATTCACAGAATACTGGTAGTTTTATCCCAGTTTTTCCCAGTCCTGAGAAACACAGGTGAGAGAAAATTCAGAGAGGGAAGGGAGGGCTGGTTTATGAAGGCATTTTTTGAAACACTTGCTGTACCTTTATGACTTTGTTTCAAAATCTAGCATTATTTTGAGTTTTAAAATAATTTAACAAGGGTGTGCAAAGCTGTCATTGGAGCCTCCTATTTCCTCCAAATTTTTTAACACTGCTGTTACAAGATAACAAACCTTGGTTTCTCCTCTTTAAGAGCAACTTTCAGTGTTCCTCTGCAAATGAGAATTCACTTACCCAAGCAGCAGCTGTCAGAGTATGTGACTGGTAGAACACGTTATCATTCCAATACAGACAATGACTATTTAACTGGCCTTTTGTCAGCAATACTAAGATTTTTACATAACACATTTATAAACCAGACTTAGAGACTTAGAGAAAACAGTAAAGACAAAATGAACAAAGCTGTATATAAACTTTCTCACTTGAGTTTATAATGTGACAAATAAGATAAATAAACAGAGGCTGTGTACTGGCTGTCTGAGATATACTTTAAACTCTTGTTGGGTTTATGGTGATTATTATCTCTAATGCACCAGTAAAAGGACTTTTTCAACTATTCTGATCAGTTCTCATTTCCTTGTCAAGTCAGATCAAAACTACATTTTTTTATTCTGGCTTATATAAAGGCACTTATCTATGCTGTCCAGTATGTGAAACCAGCTGGTATGTAACAGATACTATCATACACTATTTTTGATTGAACACAGTGAAGACACATATATGTACATTATAAACATAATAATTATACTCTTTCTATTACTTCTAACATAAATTCTAATACAGTAAGCTCTGATTTGTGCTGTAATTTCTGTCACCCAAAAATCAAGACCTTGATTTATTTTATTTCTTTTTCTGTGCACATTCCCATTTAAATTCCACAGCTGTATATCCTGTCTTAAATTCAGGTTCAAGTGGACATAAGTCGTATATATTCACTACAAAACTATTCTCATTTCCCACAAAGTGCATCTGTGAAAAACTTAGTTGTTCTTTGAAATCTGAATTTAGCAGTGCAGAAATAACATGACCTGACTTAAGTCACAGTAAGAGTAAGAAACTCACGTTTCTACACGACCAGAACACTGTTAAGATCCTGTGCCAGACACAAAACAGCACAATGCCATTGACTTGATGAAGGAACTTGACAATTCACGTTAGGATATATACATGGCAGGTTCTTTTGCTCTTAAATATTTCTTTAGATCTCTACCCTGTCTCTTCACCAGATTGTGGTATTGTTTCTGTGGTCAAGAAACATGTACATGCTTTCATGTACAAAGTGTCAGACACTAAACTTCTTAATCTCAAGAAAGTTTTCTGTTTGCAAAAATACTTTCTCAGTCTAGGCCTGAGTAATCCAGAACAGTATGAGAGACAATACAGCTGAATACAGATATTGTCCGAATACTCAGTGTGATGAGATAGACTCCAAGAAAGTTGTAGGAGTTATATTAGAAGGTTATTTTATTCTTTAGAATCTGTCATGTTCTGGGTTTTGTCAAAAAGTAGTTTGTTTCATGTTTTTAGGCATAGTGGCTTTTAATTTTGAGGCTCTTCTGTAAGCAGACTTCCTAAGAATGTTGAAGATACAATCCTATCTTATCTTCTTCAAGGAAAACCATGATAATGACATATATTAAATTTAAAAATATATTAAAAACTGCGATTACTTTAAATAAGAATTTTTTTTTTAAATGTATCCCTCATCATGACATCTATGAATCTCATGCTACCAACAGGATGTCCCAGTCCTTCAAGAACCATGTACTGCTGCCTGTATACTCACCTCTGTGTAGGGTATGAGGTCCTAGAGCGGGAGGGACAGACATCAGAACTATTTCCTCTGTAATTCCATGCTCTTTCATTATGAGCAGTCTCCAGCAGAACTTCCTTCTTCTTCTTTCCATGGTTGAAGCACACATGAAAGTTTATCATAGGAAAGCTTACATTAACATAGAAAAAGATATAAAATTTGCATGACAAAAAGAACTTGCGTTTTTCAGAAAGAGCTCTTCAGTGCAGTTATTATTAATAGAATAGGTAATTATAACTATGAGTAAAGTGATACTCTCCCAAAATATTTTTCAAAGCTCCCTGAGTTTATAATCCACTGCACATACCTCAGCTAGATTTGATGACTTTTGCTTTCTAGAAGTCTTTAATGGATTTTGCTCTCTCAATATGTCCCTACATTTCTGAACTTTTTTAAAACTGTTTTCCAAGTTCTGGTATCCCCCATCCAAATGTAAATGCATAAATTTAACTTTTCTACTTTTTAAAATTTATTTAGGGTAATAAAAGTGTATTAATGCCTTTTCAAAGGTCACTTTCTTCAAACAGCATACCAAAACACTCAAACATCACAGTGGCAAGACATTGTCTCCATCTCAATACAGAAGGAAAAACTGTGGTTAGTTGTCCTGTATAATTTTTTAAAATCTTGTTCTCAGAAGCATTAGGACCTCCATATTGTGCAATAACCTGCACAATGTATGGATAGTCAGATCACTCCTGAAGGTGTGTGATTAATGCTCCTTTACCAGAATTGCTATTTCTGTTGAGCAGTAGCTCCAGGTCATTTAAAATACTATTTCAGAAGAAATATCTGAAAAAAAAAAATTACACTGCTAGAGTACTTATAAGAATCAGCTTTCATGCCTAAGACATTTAAAGTTCTGTTGCTGAGCTAAATTATCAAATGTCCACCAATTCCCTGTTTTCAAAACAGTTAGGACTAGTGAAATTTTAGAATTTTCTTCATGCATGACTGCTACCGATTGCTTATCTTTTGGTAAAAAGGGTGAGGTAAATGGTAAAAGGTTTCTGGTTTTTGGTTTTGTTTTCTGTTTCTCCAAATACAGAACTCATTATCTGATCAGAAGAAATACCATCAAATAATAAAAAATTATTTTTTCTTACAATAACATAATTTCTTTTACTTCAGGAAAGAATAGCTTTAGATAAAATAGGTAGTGTATTTCTGTTATTTCTTCTCCTGTTTTCAGACCTTTTTGGAAGTGTATTATTACTTTGTGTATCATCATTGCTAGATACAAATAAGTTCATAAGGACTGTTTATAGTATACCTGTCTGGAATTTCTTGGCATTATTTGAAGGATTCCTAAGTCATATACTAATATTCAATCAGTAATTCACATGTGGGCTGTGGGTCTCAGATAGTCAAACTGTTATGTCATTATCTGTCTCAAAACCAGTCAGGATAATGGTTGTGAAATAAAACCTGAGTGTACTATTGTGTCTGGTTTAGATTGATTTTGAAACAGAACTAATTTTGACAGGACATAGTGTTGTTAGCTTGTATCAATGGAACTCATTTAAGAAAGTTTGTCGCTTTTTTTGGGAATTAGACTTTGAACTGACACTTGCTTTGTCATAGCAGAGACAAAGGATAAGCAAGCAAAATGTTATAGTCTAGACTCAGGTGAGAAAAATAACTTTTCTTCTGGTGCAATCTACTATAATTTTTTTTGTGCAATCTACTATGATAATTCAAATTTCACGTTGCAGTGAAACTTGGAGCCATCTCTTAGACTAAAATCTCCAGAGAAAACAGATAGAAGCCAGCTTTTTTTTTTTTTTGCTTGTTTTGTTTTGTTGGTTTTTTTTTTTTTTTTGGTGTTAAATAACAAAATTTAAAACTAGACACATAATGGATAGACAGGGGATCAAGGAGCCCAGAGACATATCAATGTTTAGTGAAGACCACTAATAGGAAGACCTGCCAATTCTGTTATAGAAAGAGACAAACTTATGGTAAGACTTCATACACTGTTGTCATGAAACTGTCACCAAAATTGAGTCAGGGAACCTGTAGAATGAATCAAAACAAAGGAGGATGTCTAAGGAGGAATATTTCAGTTCTCAGAACAAAAGCAGGGCAAAAGAATATAATTAAATGATTAACCTGAAGAAAGGAAGGAATAGGGTTTAATCCCTAAATTATTCTTTCTGGATACTATAAGAACAAAATTCTCTCTCTTAAGAGCTTTCAGTGCTTTAAATTCTTGTATATGCATATTTTATCCCTTTGCTTTTCATTTATAAAGTCTTCAGAGATTTATCACATTTTTTGGCTGTAGCAGGAGTTCTTGAAAATGTGCAATTTCCCAAGGAGACATCATAATGTGATGAAGAGAAAAAAAATTCTCAAGTACAGATTTCAAACTCCTTTGTGTTTTGGACCATAGAGACTATTATTTGCCATCATAAGTTCTGTATTGATCAATGATTATAGGATGACAAATGACTCTCAAAGCACATTAATTCAGCTTTCCTTTGTTTAAACACTCTGGTGTACATTCCTATAGTGTTTTTCTCAAGGCAACCCTGAGGCAGCCTTCAGGGTATGTTTTCAGTACTGCAAGGCTGCACATGTGGCTTCAGAAGGAGTCAGCAACTCAGTGAACCTTGTTCAACTGCCACTAGCTTGTTGTCATAGTTGTAGCATGATACACGGGGCACTATTTTAATGAAGATATGTGAGATGTACTAAGACCTAGTGAGCAAGACATCTTTAGAAAAGACTTCATTGCAATTTTTTTAAAAAATGCTGGTAACGATCTAGCTGGAAATATCACCCAGTTTAAACTACAGTAAGTGGCATTTCAGGCAAAAATATACTGTTAAATGCTGATACATTAATGGGATTTGGGCAGGCCTTTTGGTAAATTTCCATATATGAGGACCAAATGAGGGTAAAAAATATTTATTTGTAAGAGAACACAAACTGACACACAGTTATTTTCTCATCTGAGAAATTATTTTCCAGTCAATCCCCAGTTTCTTTTACCAGATCAGCTACTTTTCTGTTATAGGCTTCATGATAAGCAGTTTGTTTGGATTGTTTGCTGGGTCACTGGCAATCCTTGTTACAGAGTATTAATTCCTTAGCATGTCTGCATGAATGAAATATGCTGGACTACAGAATAGCACAGCAACAGCAGTGAGAAATTAGCAAATTGTACTAATTTTCTTTTAAGGAGATATTTCTGCAAGAATGACTGAAAACTTCAGAACCAGAAAACATCTATTGAATTTTTGGCCAATTTTCAGCTAATTAGTCATATCAAATAACAGCCACAGCAATTTATTTTTCAGTTGAGAGAAGAAATGCATTATTTATTTTCTCTCTATTTTTCCTTCCCTTTTTTTGTCTTAAGTCAAATGCTGGTCCTTAAAAACTAAATACTGGTCCTTAAAAACTAAAACAGGGAAAAAATGAGGGAAAATATTTACCATTTAATAACAATCAAACAGGTATACCTTGGTTTTGTTCCTAATATTGGAATAGCTTTTATGGATTAGAAAATACTTAAACTGATTAGAAAGCTTCAACTGACAGTGATCATGTCTAGCTGAATAAAGCATTAAAGAATGAGTCAAAGAAAATTGTGTCTCTAAAGGCTGTTAGCTCTCTGTAATAGACCAAATTAAATGACACAAGAAGTTCTCATATACTTCCACATTATTCAGGGTTATACTTTTTTTAAATTATTTATTTAAGGAAGGCAGATTTTCTACTTTTTTAAAAGCTAAGAAGGGAACTAAGTTTACTGCCTATCCTGTTCGAAATGCAGGGAAAAAACTTCTAAATAGAATGGCCAATGGCTGCAGTAGAGTACATAGTGAAATTCAGTATAATAATAATGGCATTTTTGAAGATTCCTTTGAGGAAGAGGATGAGTAATAAAACAGTTTAAAACATTTTTTCATTTTGCTGGACTAGTAAGTTATTCTAAAACATATTTTGCAAATGTGAGCGGTGCCTTCTCAAGCCTTCTAGCCTAGTAAAAATATGCACAAATTTAGCAAAGAAATAACTTCAGTCAGCATGAAGAGGAACATGAAACCAAATCTGACTTTGCATATACTTTATCACCTAGTAAACTCTTGCAAGACAGCACTTCATTTTCTTTAGCAATACCTTTCACAATAGTAATCTTTCATGCCATGTGTGTGGGTGCTCACTGCAATAAACAGGGGCCATCAGAGGCTTCATATATTTATGTCCACCTTTCACTCCTGCTCCCTAACGATTTAGCATAAAGTACTGAAACTCATCTTGTGACAGATCCTTCGAGTCTGTGCTCAATACTACAAGAATAGGTGAAAAGGGTAAATAATATTCACCTATAGACAAACCTAATCTGTGACTGCATCATGAACACTAGCAAACAGCAAACAATCTATTTCCTAAAAAAAAAAAAAAAAAAAATGTGGCACTACTGAATGTACACTTTAGAGTAACATGAACATCACTGTACAGATGCCATGCTTTGCTGGTTTGTGATTCACACCTACACCTATACATCTTTCAAGCAAATGATTATAAGGCTGACTGACAATGCAGGAAGCTCAGCTATTGTATGTACACAGCTGAAGTGATGTCCTTTGGAATGCAAGTGATTAGTACTTTGCTAATAATGCAATATGTAGGATGCCTCAGTTCTTCAAGACACACCTATATTAGTGTAAAATAGGAATGTGTAGATTAAGAATTAGGTATGGCATCATAAGATATGTATGTTACTGATAATGACTGATACTGGAGTATGTGAATAAATGAATGAAGTAAAGAACTGATTAAAATACATGCATGAGGCCTTTAATGAAACTTATCACCACACACTGAGGTGTTCATGGTCCAGTGAACCATTAAGCTGAGCAGGTGTTGCCTGTGTTGCATTATGCTTCACTTCTGTCACTGCGCCATAACTCCTGTGTTGTGCTGTGCTGTGTGCATGCCCTGGCTGCAGGAGAACCTCAGCAGTGCTGTGTGTATTCCCTTGGCTGCAGGAGAACCTCAGCAGTGCTGTGTGCATCCCCTTGGCTGCAGGAGAACCTCAGCAGTGCTGTGTGCATGCCCTGGCTGCAGGAGAACCTCAGCAGTGCTGTGTGCATCCCCTTGGCTGCAGGAGAACCTCAGGAGTGCTGTGTGCATGCCCTTGGCTGCAGGAGAACCTCAGCACTGCTGTGTGCATCCCCTTGGCTGCAGGAGAACCTCAGCAGTGCTGTGTGTATTCCCTTGGCTGCAGGAGAACCTCAGCAGTGCTGTGTGTATCCCCTGGCTGCAGGAGAACCTCAGCAGTGCTGTGTGCATGCCCTTGGCTGCAGGAGAACCTCAGCAGTGCTGTGTGTATCCCCTGGCTGCAGGAGAACCTCAGCAGTGCTGTGCATCCCCTGGCTGCAGAAGAACCTCAGCAGTGCTCAGTGTATCCCCTTGGCTGCAGGAGAACCTCAGCAGTGCTGTGCATCCCCTGGCTGCAGAAGAACCTCAGCAGTGCTCAGTGTATCCCCTTGGCTGCAGGAGAACCTCAGCAGTGCTCAGTGTATCCCCTTGGCTGCAGGAGAACCTCAGCAGTGCTGCGTGTATTCCCTGGCTGCAGGAGAACCTCAGCAGTGCTGTGTGCATGCCCTTGGCTGCAGGAATACTTCAGCAGTGCTGTGTGCATGCCCTGGCTGCAGGAGAACCTCAGCCCACCTGGGGTAACACAGGAGCCTGTGGGCAGCTCCCACTCAGCACACCCAACTACACTAGCCACATGATCTTCTCTTTATGTAAAAGTGTTGCCACAAACTCTCACACGGTCATCTTTGCAGCTTCACAGTAGAAACTATGTTTTCTTAAAAGAAAATCTTATAAGAGCTCAAAAGACCAAGATGGGGTAACTTTTCCATGGGTGAGATCTGCACAGTTCTCAACAGGCCCATTTAACACTCCAAACTAAGGTTTTCCAGCATCTGAGGAGAATAATATTGTCTCATCCTCTCTTTCTTTACAACTTCAACTATAGCTGATAACTGTGGCTATAATATATGATAACTGTTAATTATAGTGTTAACAAAGTTAAGAAATGGCATTATAAACCATACTTTATGGAACACAAGTGCCTTTCTTACAGGAACCATGATGAACCAGGACCTCATGGTGCAGAATAAGTCCTCATAAATGAAAACAAGCAGTAGGAAATGAAAGGTAAATTTTTGACATATATAGAGAGAACAATGTCTTGGATTTTGGAGAACTGAATAAAAAATTTAAGTGCTTTGTTTTGGGTTTTTTTTTAAATTTGTGATAAAGGTAGTTGGATGAATTCCTATTTGATGGAAGAAATAAACTGAGTAGTGACTCTTAACTGGCCTGCAGGCACACTGCAACTC
Organism: Molothrus ater; assembly: GCF_012460135.2. Taxonomy (NCBI): domain Eukaryota; kingdom Metazoa; phylum Chordata; class Aves; order Passeriformes; family Icteridae; genus Molothrus; species Molothrus ater. Next base: position 17,946,038 of record NC_050482.2, on the reverse strand, counting down.
ACCTAAAAGGGAAACATAAAAATCCAGATCCCATGAAAAAATAAGCCAATTTACTCAATCACGTAAAAATATAAGTGTTTAAGTCATGGACAAAGGGATTTTATATTGCATAAAAAAATGAATAGGCAAAAACAAATTATGTATAATGTGGGGATGTACTGGTAGAGTGTGGACACACAAAGAGAAGTAGGCAACAGCTGTGTAAAACACTGTGAATATTGTTTTCTGAATTTTTATTTCAAATTCAAAATCATTATGTAAATAGCATTGCATTTAGTATTTTTTCATTTCATTGGCATTCAGAGGATCATAGATGTACTTCAAAGAGTAAAATGTATGTATCAACAAACATTAGTTCTCATTCAAAATATGATTAAGCTAATTAAAACCAAGTAGTTCCTGTAACCAAGAATTTAGCAGGATTCACAGAATGGTTTGGCTATATAATGAGTATGAAGAGTGTCCTCGGGTCTTCATAATAGGAAATTAGAGCAATAGAATAGGAAAAGGGAAAGAGACGAGGAGAGAAAAGAAAATTATTTCATTCCATAATAATTTAAACAAAATTTTTGAGATCCTCAGTGACAATTCTCAACATGATTGGCCAGGAAACTTCCCTAGGCAGTAAATTATGGGAAGATAATGCCAATTTCAGCATCAATTAAGGGACAAATATAGTATTATTATCTATGATCAAACTACATGTCATAAAAAGTAAAATTGGCAGCATAAAACTGGAAAGAGAATTAGAGCAGTCACAGTTAAATATATGTCAGTAGCAGAATACTTCAGCATGTGTTTTGTGGGCAGATGCAGATATCCAGTATATAATCCCAAAATGAATCACAGGCTAGACGAGAATTGGATTCCAACAAGCCAGAAGTAAATCACTTTTGGGAAAGAAATTGAGGCAAAGGGTGATTCTGTCAGATAAAGAGCAATGCTGATTAAGAACTTAGAGCACCTTGAACTGACATTTAATCAGGATCATATTTTTTTCTCCTTTCTGTGCTGTAACTTCAAGAAATTCACTCAGCCTCTTCTGGCTTGGAGAAGAAATCTTCAGTGTAAGCACAGATTTCTTCTAGTTAACTCCACTTTGGTGTGACTTCTTCTATTCTTAGCATACATATATTGCTGTAATACATCAAAGACCTTAACTGAAGAAATAACTTGAAATAAGGCTAAGAAGTTTTCAGCTGTCTAAACATAGACATCTAGTGCTCTTTTAGGTTCTGTTGAATAATTTGCCAGTGCTGCAGCTGCAGCTTCAGATGGCACAGGTCTCCCATGAAGACAGTTTTGCATCTGCCAGCAGACATCACATGATAGCCTAGACCATTTGGAAACGGCACATTTATGTACAGACAAGTCAACTCCTTTATGTCTGATTTTTATGTCTAGGAAATCCCTGAGTGGACAAAACAATTGCAAAAATCAGACTTTTTTTTTAAAGTTGTTTTTAATGGTTTATAGAGCTTGAGTATTTTGTTACTAATCAATCATTTTGTTGAGCACTGCTGAAATCACTAATATAACATGAAACAACAACAAAAAAAAAAACAGGTGGAGTAACTTTTTCCATTCTTGGTCTTGTTATGATGCAGAACCTGAAGCATCTTAAACAATCTGCTTTCCCACTTACTATTAAAAAATGAAAAATGATTCAGTGTTCAGCAAAGATTATTGAGACACTAACCACAAAGTCAAATCAACTGTGGAAAGAATTCATACATATATAATGGGTTTAAAATCCTCAAGTGCTGTGGCCTAACAAATTTATTTCACTTCTTGATGTCAGAAAACAGTCCCTGTAGAACCCTCGTGTGTGTCAGAGAGAAAGCAAAGTAGAGACTCTGCTTAAGTGACAGGAAAAGAAAGCAAGTGAAAAGACAAGTGAAGGAGGAAAGTAAAGGGGAGGTCACATAATAATACTCTGTTTTTTTTTTCTCAGAGGACACTAGCTGGTTCTTGCATAGCAAGGGAAGGACACTGGATGAGGGAAACAAGGATGACTTAAAGGAAAGAAAGTATTGAAATAAAAGCTAAGGTTAAAATGACAGGAATTCCGTGGAGGAAATTAAGTGGGTCATGCACATTCTGGTATATATTTCTGAGGGGTAGAGACAAAAGGGTTAGCATGTGGATGAATTCTGAAGTAAGAGAGTGGGACAAAAACCAAGGATACAGAAGAATAAAAGCCAGGAGTCAGGAATTTGTTATAGATGGTAGAACTTTCTAATTTGTTTGCAGACAGTTTGCTTTATGGAACTGCTCCACCCTGATGTGAGGGGGAGGTCACTTCTTTCCCAGAAAAGGAATGTGAGTGGTCAGCTCTGGAAAGTTCAGAACCAACCAGTAAGAGGAGCAGCAAGAAGGGACAATGCTGCATAGGTGAAGAGACTAAAGCATTTTGGATATATTGATTTATTGTTTTTTAAAATACAGGCAAAGAGGTAAGGTCCTAGGTAAACTGATCATACCATATCACGTGAGGAAAGAGAAAAGACTTCAAGAACAATGCTGGAAAGACTGAGCAGCCACATAATTAATGCATATAGATTAGAAGTCCACTGATAGTGCTGACAGACTAGCATTTGATTTTGAAGGAAGATGAAGGAAAAAGCAGTGACAGCTTGGCGCTGCAGTGGTTCTGCACTGATTAAGTACTTAGTGAAGGGTTAAGTACTTAAAGCTCCCTAAGAACTTCAGTCTGGGTTAAGTGCACTCAGCAGGTGGCTCAGTGAGCGTTAAAGAGCGAAAAAACCTTGTTATTGAGGCTATGGCAGATTGCACTCTGCAAACTTGTTAATATACTGCACAAAGAATGAAGTTTTTTTAATGAATTAGAAAAATAAGTAGGTTTGTTTATTTATTAAATTTGTTCTTTGTATCTTTCTGCATGCATAATCTTAAATTTGACAGTCAAATTGAGTATTATTATTTATCTATGAATAGATAAATACTAAAATTGAAAACTTGTGACCAGAAAATATTTTGTTTCACAAACTCCTCTGAGTACCCAAAAATACAGCTACAGAAAGCATTTTTACATCATCATGTTTAAATCCTTTACATCATGTTTAAATCCATTAAATCATGTCATAGACATGTCAAAGCTCTGAAAATTTATAATAGTATTTATATTAGTTTGTCTACTCAATGAAAGGTTTTAATTGCCATGTGTCCAGTGAATATGTATATTTAATTACAGCCACATCCCCACATTGAAATACATAAAATACCTTTGATAAAAAATGTCCATATTTTTGTTTAATATGAAAGCTCAATGCCATATTAGTTTAATATTCATCAATGCCCTTTAAATATAATACCCTTGCCATAATACCCCTTGTGCTTTGATTACCACTCATTGGCAGAAGAACTTAGTAATTAGCCTTGAGGTGAAATCTCTCAATATGACTGACTTATGAGATTTAAAAAAAAAAAAATCATATTACCATGGTCAGAAAAAAAAAAAAAGGTTGCTACTGCAATACAATTACAGATACTTTTATAATTTGGTTGCTATGTAAAGCTGTATTGGGTTTACATGTCAAAATGTGTTTTGGGGTGGGCTCCAGCAGAGACCTCTGTGAGAAGAGGATATGGGCCGCCTCCATGACAGTTCCAAAAGGGATCTCCTGCTGCACAAATCTGAGCCCATCAGCTAAGTTGGTGTGCCTCTATAAAAACTTATTTAGGAAAGGGTAAAAACCACAGCACAATCTGTACACAGCCCTGAAAAAAAGGTGTGAGAAAAATGTAAGATAAACAGCCCTGCAGACAGCAAGGTCAGTGAAGGAGGGCAGGAGGTGGCCCAGGTGCTGGAGAGATTTCCCTACAGCCAATGGAGAAGACACTGCTGAGAAGCTTGCCAGCCTGACCCATGGAGGATAAAGGTGGAGAAGATATCCTCTCTGCAGCTTGTGGAGGGTTACAGGCCAAGGAATGAGGGAGGGTTGGAGACTAGGTGTTTTTAGTTCTGTCTTTGTTTTTTCACCATTATACTCTATTTTTAGTGGAAAATATACTAAATTAATTTCCCCAAATCAGCCTCTTTTGGCTGTGATCACAATTGGTAAAAAACGTCCTTGTCTTTATCTTAATTGAAAAGCATTTTAACCTTATTTTTTCCCCTTTTCCTGTTCCCCTTTTCCTTTCTTGGTTGTTTTCTGGGAGCCACTCAATGATAGCCCATTGCACTCGCTCTTTATGCTTTAATGAAAAAAAAAACAGCCAAATAGACAACCAGAAAAAATGTGAATCACATAGACACTTTTTAAAAAATATTATTATTTTCTATTATATTCAAATAATATTTCTATTATTTTCTATTATATATAAATGTCAAGAGCACGGACATTTACCAGAAACACTAAGGTGTAATTAGTGCAATGTTTAAAAAAATAAAATGAAGCAATTAATTCTACACACATTGACGGAGTGTAAGTGCATAGGTAGAGTCATATCAGTGTAAACAAATTATTTGACTAGATTTTTGAGCCAGGAAATAAAATCCTTGTAAAGGAATTTATCCTAAATTCTTCCTCTTGCATGAGCCCAGAAATCTCGATAAAAAGGAGATATGTGTAGTTATGTAGAGTGTGGTAATTAATCTGAACTAACACCACATAAGTCAGTTTGTGATCAAGTCAGTTTGGGATCTGGGTTAGCAAATCTGTTTGACAGATGTCTTTCCCAAATCATTCTTAATCAGGTTTCCAGGGAAGCCTTGCACCATACAGGTATTGACTCCAAAACATGTTTAAGGAGATGATTAAAAACTGAAGCTCCTGGGTCTTGAGGAAATATTGTATGCAGCAGACACACAATTATATGGAAAATAGGTGACTTTATACTCTGCAGTCTAAAGCAAACCAGGTTGGATCAGAACATGACAAGAACTTGGAACCTCAGGCAGACAGAAATTTCTTTGCTGAATTCCAAAAACAGAATCATAAATTCCTTGAAAGATAGAGAAGCAAATTTAGGGGGTTCCTCATACTACAAGTGCATAAAAATGGCACTTGTGTCCTACTTAATAAGATGTCAAGACAATGGAAAAGAGTCAGAATTAATTTCCAATATCAGATTTTCTTTTTCACCATTAATCAACAACTGATTATATTTTCTTCAGCCTTCTAGAATCTCATATTAGAAGTCAGATATGTCACTTTCTCACTTCTCTGTGAGAAAATTTCTGTCAGAAAGACTCTATTCATGTAAAGTTTTCTGTGATATCAGAAATATATATTTGCCTTGCTTCCATCATACTACTCTTTTTATATGTAATTCTTCTGATGATTTGGTGTGAGTACCTTATAGTTATTAATATTTTATTTTAATTATCTTAATTTCTTTTATTTCTTAAACCATTCTTCTGGTCCCTTCATATTATTTATTCTCCTATTTAACCTGTCTTTAATCTGTCGATATATTTCCAGAAGTTTGTCTGTTTACAGAAAATTCAGAGTTAACACCTTATTCATTACAATACATTGTCATGTCTCACCTTCAAGCCCCATTGGAATATTGTCTTTAATTTTCCATCACCTCAATCTCAGGCTTGACTTAGCACTGATACCTCCCTTGTTTCCCTCGTCTTCTAAACATAAAATTTACAGATCTTTATAGTTTTATCTTATTCCACTCACATGATTAATTTTATACTTTAACTGTTGTTTTCATAAATTTAGTGTTTATTCTTTCCTCCAGATCAATAAGAAAGCTGTGATATTACTCTGATAAAATGACTGAATTTCTAGACAAAAGAAATGCAGTAGATCCACTTCATCAAGGATTCAGTGAAGAGGCCGGTATGGTTCATTCAATTTGCAATGGAGTTTAATAAAAAGGCTAGCAGCTAAAGAAAAGAAACAGCTAAACAAAGAACAACTGTTTCTTAAGGGCGTTCTCTGATATTTGTTCTTGGGACCAATTTTATTTAATATTTTCATTAACAGTTATGAAAGAAAATATAGAAAAGATATAGTGATATTTTCAGATAACCAGACATGTAAAACATTGTACAGAGAAAGGTTTGAACATCATAAAGGAGCAACTGGATGATAGGACAAAATTAATAGAAAAGCTATGAAACTTAATAGGTGAACATGCAAAGTGATGCAGTTAGGGATTTAAAGAGCTATTTTTAGTTTGTTATAAATGGGATTAATTGACTTTAAAATAGTAAATGAAGGAAAGACAGTGGATGTAGTTTTTTCCTGGATTCTAATAATTCTTTTGATACTGAAGCTCACAGCATTCTTCTGGAAAAGTGAAACTGTGGAATGAGTGGCTTCCTGTTGTTCTGAGTGGAGAACTGGCTGAAAGGCAGGGATCAAAATGTTGTAGTGAATGGGGCTACATCTGGCTCATGAATGATCACTAAAGGTGCTCCTCAGTATTCAATTCTAGGGCCAGGTTTTTTCAATGTATTTTTTGATGTATTGGATGCAAGAGTTGAATTAATCATTATCAATTTTGCTGTTGATACTGAAATGGGAGGTACTGCTGATGGTCTTAAAGGACAGGAGGCCTTGAGGAGGGCTCTAGCTAGACTGGAATATTGGTTATGATAAAATTTAACAAGTCAAAATACTGGATTCTTCACCTGGAACAGAGTAATACTGGACATAAGTATAAACTGAGAGAGGAGTGGATGGAGAGCAGCCTTGCAGAAAGGGATCTGGGAGTGATGGCTGGCAGCACCGCAGTTTAAGTCAACAGTGTGCCCTGGGAGTCCCATTCTGGGTCATGACCACTCATAACCACAAAGAGTCATAACCAGCCACTAAAAAGAGATGTTTATCCTGCTATATTTAGCACTGCTTTGGGCTCACCTTGAATCATGCATGTGTTTCTGAACCCCACAACTTAGGAAGGGTTTGAAGGTGCTTTAATGAGTCTAGAAAAGGGCAACAAAGCTGGTGAAAAAGGTTGGTGAAAAGGCTGGAAAGAGCTTAGTCTCTTAAAAGGAGCACCAAAGACTTAGGAAGGAGGATGAGGGGTGAACCTGTTGCTCTCTGCAGGTTTCTGAGAAGGGGAAATGGAGAAGCAGCTTCTGAGCTTTTCTTGGAATCCAGTGATAGGACAGCTGGGAATGTTCAAAGCTTATTCAGGAAAGGTTTAGGCTGGATATTAGGAAGCATTTTTTTTACTGAGAGGGACTGACCATATCTTTACACTGGACCAGGCTTCCTAGAGAGGTGTTTGATGCCCCAAGCCAGTCAGTATTTAAGAATTATTAAGGACATATTTTATCTTTTGGTCAGTCCTGAAGTGGTTGGCAGTAGGACTAGATGATTATTGCGGGTCCCTTCCAAAAGAACTATACTATTCTATTCTATTCTATTCTATTCTATTCTATTCTATTCTATTCTATTCTATTCTATTCCATTCTATTCTAGACAGAGTCACCACAGTGATGCTACTGGCTAAATAACTAGTAGGGCTGTGGGTAGTAGAAATCAGCAAGCATGTTTTCAAATGTACTTTTGAAGTTTTTGAAGCATCCATATAACCCACTTTAACAAATGTTGCCTCTTCTCATATATGAATCATCAGGGAGCTCTCTGTAGTTGATAGAAAATAATAAACATTCCCTAAGTATACTTTATCTCACTTAATGACTGCCAATTTAATTTAATATTGAAAAAAATAGCATGGGGGTTTTATTTACTGAGAAATACTCAATTAAAACAAAATCAGATATAAACAATATAATAGATATTCAATAAAAGTTCAATAAAAGATGTTTTTAAAATTTTTTTAAAATGGAAGAATTTTTGAGGAATGTATTTTATCTCTATGTGGTAGATATTTTGGTATTTCTAAAGAATCTGAAGTTACTCTGTGTTTCATAGTTTTTCAGAATAATAGTGTTACAGTATAATATTGGAGCTAAAGATTGTTTATTAGCTTACATGTGAAAATTAGTAATGCAGAAAACTTCTGGGATGTCCTAAAACACATAACTGTGTTGTGTGTATATATACATATTCTTGATGCATGCTTGTGAAGATGGAACCAGGCTCTTTCCAGTGGTGTCCAGAGACAATAAGTACACCCAAAAACACCGGATGGTGCACTTTAACACCAGGAACCCTTTTTTCACTGTAAGCATGTGTGAACACTGGAACAGGTTTCCTAGGAAGGTTGAGGAGACTCCATCCATGGAGTTATTCACACATCATGTGGACATGGTCCTGGGCAAGTGGCTCTAGGTGGCTCTGCCTGGGGAGTTGGATGGGATCCTTTCCAACCTCAAAAATTCTGTGATTCAGTGTTTCTTAAGTTTGGCCTAAGGCAGTCAAGACACATATTGGATAAGTAGACAGTGAGGTGGGTGGGAAATTAGCTGACAGCTTGCACTGAGAATCCAGAACAAGCTGGGATCAGTTGCTGGAAGCTGGAAACAGCTTTGCTGCAAGGAATGTGGGGTTCGTGGCAACAACAACAACAAAAGTCAGTAGGATGTCATTGCAGTAATAAATGCAAGTCACATCCTCAGCTGCATCTTCAGGGGCATTACTAACAGAAATAGAACCATGATCATCCCACATTTCAGTGCTTGTCAGGTCTAACCCCAAATATTTTGTCTGGTTCTGGTCCCCACAATTCCAAAAAATATGTAGACTTGCTGGAGCAAGTCCGGGGTAGGGCCATAATTTTGATCAAAGGGCAGAATACCCTGCCATATGAGGAACAACTAAATGAGTTAGCTCTTTTCTCCCCAAGAGAAGACCTTGGTGGACATACTCACAGTATTCAAATGCTTAAAGGGTGCCTACGAAGAGAAGTTCTCTCTTCACAAGGAGATACATGGAGAAAGGTCAACCAATGCATACAAGTTGCAGCAGGAGAGGTTTTGTCTTGCTATAAGAAAGAAACTTTACACAGTGAGATCAATCATTCACTAGAACAACCTCCCTTGAGATGTGGTGGAGTCCCCATCACTGGAGGCTTTAAAAAGGCAATGCGATGTGTTGCCAGATAATCTCATCTGGGTTTCCTCTACTATGAAATGTTGGAGCAGATGATCTTTTGATTTCCCTTCTTACCTGGGCTATGTTAGGATGCTATGATCCCTAATCTTTTATTCATGAATAATGATTGAATCTTATTCACACTGCATAGCAATACATCAGTTTCCTTGTGCAGAGAATGAATATAAATTCATTGAAATAAATGAAAATACTCAATTGATTCTGCAAGTTTTAAGGGTTCTATACTGTAAATCAGACATTTAGGGCTTTTCCTGTTTGATATATATTCACTGCCTAAAATTGAGATGCCTAGATTAATCCAGCCTTTAAGAACTCAGTGCGACAAAGGCAATAGCTCCAGTGTTTGATTCATCAGACTACCTCTGGACAGCTTTCATGGAGTAAGTTCTTCTTTTTGAGCTATCTATTCTTGTTTCCTAATTTGGTTTGCTTCAGAGTAAGCCTACATTTTGAACTAATCAGGATATAACATTTAGAAAGCAAGAGAGCTGCTAAATATGTACCCTGGCTTGGATTACTGAAGAATTATGACTGACTTTGCTGATGGCAATGGACAATACTGCAAAATTGGCTTTATAATGGAAAGCTTTAGATATTGAAGGATGCAAGAATAGAATACCTTATCATATCAGCTTAAAGAATTATTTACACTGACTGCATGTTTTCTTTTTGTAATTACAATATCTTAATTTTCCTTTATGCAGTTTCCTGCTTGATCTCTTTGCCTCTCTGTACCTTGCTGTCCTAGTTTTTTCATTTATTGTCTCCCAGTCTGACTCCAGCAGTTATTTAAAGTCAGAAAAAAATAAATTTCTCAATTTACTTATATCCACCTCACAAGTTGTCTCCTGTCATCCAAATGTATAAACCAGGAAGTCTGCTCACAGAACAGAAATATTTTTTACTTTCTATCTGATTCACTCTGAACAGTATCTCCATTAAAATGACAAATTAATGTACACTCAGTTTGGAGGGTGTATCAGCTTCACTGCTGCTGGTTTGGCTTACCAGCTGCTTTATATAGTTAACATTTTACAGTTGAAAAATTATGTATTTAATTAATCAAATTATTTATTTTTGTATGACTCTTGTTCATTTGCATGAGATATTTAATATTATTTAATCATCTTTGGCACCTCTTATCAAAGAACCAGAGAATGGTCTGGGTTGAAAGGGATCTTAAATATCATCTAGTTTCAACTCCCTTACTATGGGCAGGGGCATCTTTTACTACACCAGGCTGCTCAGAGCTCCATCCAGCCTGACCTTTAACACTTCCAGGGACAGGGCATCCACTCTGCTTCTCCGCGCAACCTGTTCCAGTGCCTCATCTCCTCACATTAAAGCATTTCTTCCTGGCAAATCAAAACCTGCCTTCTTTCTGTTTGAAGTCATTCCCCCATATCCTATCACTACATGTTCTTGTACAAGTTCTGCTCCATCTTTCTTGTAGGTCCCCTTCTGTTACTGGAAGGTCACAATTTGGTGACCCTGGACCTGCCTTTTTTCCAGGCTGAGCAATATCAATTCTTTTAGGCCTTCCTCCGAGGAGATGTCCTCCATCCCTCTAGTCATCTTGTTGACCCTCCTGTGAACCTGGTCCAAGAAGTTGATGTCCTTCCTAGAGCTGAATGCAGCACACCATTTGTATGATATGTCTATGTACTTATTTAGCTCATGTAACCCATTGTAATCTTGATAAAATAAAGGTAGAGGGAAAAACCCAACAACTCTGTCACTTCAAATGCTTTGTTATGCTCTTATGGATATAAGTCAAAACCAATACCAAAGTTCAATAAATGGTGACTCACACCAAAAGAAAATACTCGTCATTAACATTTTCTGTTATAAAAGGATATTTGTAATTGTTACAAGATTTCTCAATAAATTAGAAATGAAATTAGAAGTTTACTCCCTCATTTTTAATAGAAAGAGACCAAAAAACTGGGGGAAATGAAGACTCTGTAAATAAAATTGTCAGCTTGCTTGACCATGGTACTGTAAAAAAGGACTTGCATGTAAAAATTATTTACTGTTTTCCTGATAAATCTATGCAGGTTAAGGTGACTGACTTAACAGTGGGAAGGCAATCAGGGAACAGTTATGCCATTTGGATTTGCCTCTTGGTAAAGCCACTGGGAAAGATGTGATTTTACAGTGACTTTCTCAAATATCTTTTCTGCAGTTTGCAGAATTTACAGTGCCATATGCTTCTGAAGTAGCATAAAAAAAGAGACTATTTGCAAGGAAGGAAAATTCTGCACTTCTGTCACCAGCAAAGGGGAGAGTTCAGGGGAGAGAATATGACATAAAAGATCACCATATTGCAGAGCAGAGTGAACACTGTCCTAATGTGATCCTTACTTATGCAAAATGTTATTGTCTCAAAACAGAAATCCATGATAAACTCAAAGGATGTTTGAACAAAATAAAGTTTTTGCAATTTTTTACACTTTTGTATACAAACAGGCCAATAAATTATTAAGTGTTCAGTAATTGTACATATTTAAAAATAATATAGGAATTCTAGTAGGGTCATTTTCTTTTTCATTTACTGGGGTGAGGCTACATATATTTTTCCAACAAGCTATTCTTAATTTCCTTTAGAGAAGGGAGAAATGGAAAAAAATAGGATCACTAAAGTTAAAAAGAAAGAGAAAAACAGGTCAGTGAACCTTCTAATAAAATAGTTAATTAATAGTATGCAAAATTTCTAAGTGATTAGAATGTTGTTGCTTTTAAAATTTGTGAATTTTCAGTTTACACAATTTTAAAATATTTTAATGATTTTTTAAAGAAAATGTTATTTTTTTCATTGTGGAGGCACATATAAGGAAGACTTAAATATTCTCAATCATAAATATAATATCTTGAAGAGATGTTAATAAAACCTCCTATTTTCCTAATTCTTTATACCTCTAAATCTCACAGGGTGAGGATTTAAATCTTATTTAATATATTGAGGAAGAATAGTGTCAGTTTTAGTTCAGATTTTAGGAAGAACAGTGAGATCTAGAAGTGATTTGTTTTCTTTAGTCTCTTTTAGCAATTAAAAGCCAGACATGTCTGAGCAATGTTATTCTACATGGACATTCATACAGTTTGTTAAAAGTTGCTATCCTCAAAAAAGTGACGGAATTTCTTGCAAGATTTTTCTGCTGCCACTATTAGCATTTTATAATCTAATTTTGATTGTGGAATATAATTGATTTCCTTGCATAAAAATATAATTTTGATTGTGGAATATAATTGATTTCCTTGCACTGTTTCTAGTTGTTTAAAGTTTGTTAAAACTTTAAAGAAAGCCAAATATACATTGTATGGCCAAATATGACTGATATAAAATAGTCTGATTTTATATCAGTCATATTTGGAATATAGTTACTGTGAATATGACACTAACAGTTGCGAAATATTGTAAGAGACAGCTATCAAGGGTGAATTTACAAGGCAGAGTTCCCAACAATTATCTTGCTACTCAAATCAAATCAGTGAGATTGCAGCAGAGTGATAGATTTATTCTCACCTATAAGTGGATCAAAGGGTCACAAGTGGATTTATCTTTTCAGAGAGGAGTGATGGAATAATATGCCAGCATTGAAGTCATTACCCTTTATATAGGGTAAAAGCTATACTTTTTCAATAGATCACATTTTTTTGCTGTTACACTTTCTCTCAAAATATCTCTTTCCAAGTTTTAAAAAAGGAAAGAGAATCAACTGTAATAGCACATGGAAAAATGTGTCATGTTAACACCTTAAAATATAAGTCACTGTTTGAGATAAGTTTTAAATCCTAGGTATTACTTTCCTATTTGGATGGTGAAATTACTTTGATTTTTTGCCCCATTTTAAGATTGTCAGTCTAAATACTGTATGCTGCTTTCCCTGTAACTTTTAAAGTGTTCTTCCTCCATATTTTAACACAAAATTCTTGCAGGTAGCATAGAGCTATAATCCAACTGGAAATGGATTTTGACTTTGAATGTTCAGATCTTAACATAAACCCTTCCTGGAAAAGTTCTGATTTCCTTCAGCTAGCTTTTGTGAGGATTTTTTTAACGACTTGCTCATGATTTTTTAAAATTATTAGTTTTTTTGAATTCTCATTATTTTTAATCAATTTCTAATAAATTTCTTTCCATTATATTTATAAAAATTTACCAAAAGTGGGTATGATATTTTTTTTTAATAGAACAAGTTATGAAAACACTTCAGGCAAAGATTAAGATCCTTTGTTTTTTTCTCCTGGAATACAATAAAAGATAGTGTTTGCAGGCTCATCAATAGCATTTCAACATTCATAGAATCACAGAATCATGGAATGGTTTATGTTGGAAGGGATCTTAAAGGTCATTTAGTGCCAACTCCCTTGCCATGGGCAGGGAAGCTTTCCATGTGACCAGGATGCTCAGAGCCCCAGTTCAACATGGCCTTGAACATCTTCAGGGATGAACACTGGGCAGCCTGGTTCAGTGCCATACCATGCCCATAGTAACGAAATTTTTTCCTAATATCTAATCTAAACCTACCCTCTTTCAGTTTAAACTATTCCCCCTTGTCCTACCACCACATACCCTTTAAAAAAGTCCCTCTTTCTTTTAGGCTACCTTCTGGTACTGAGAGGCCTCAAATAGGTCACCCCTGAAGTTCTCTTAGCCTTTCCGAATAGGAGAGGTTCTCCATCCTTTTAATCATCTTGCTGACCCTCTTCTGGACTCACTCCAAAAAGTCGATGTTTTTCCTGTGCTGGGGATCCAAAAACTGAATGCAGTACTCAAGGTGAAGTCTCACCAGAGCAGAAGAGAGGGGTGGAATTGCCTCTTAAAGCCTTAAAACCTGGGTAATTGCTTACCACTTACCACAGGAGGCAAAATGAGCTCAATTTGGGAAGAGTAATTTAACTTTTTGTCAATTAAAAGTAGAATAAGATGATGAGAAACAAACATAAAACTAAAAGTACCTCTCCTCCCCCTTCCACTTCTTTCTAGGTTTAACTTCTTTCATGGCTTTTTTTCTTCTTCCCACTCCAAGTAGCCCAGGGGGATGAGGAATGAGGGTTGCAGTTAGTTTATAACACTTCCCCTCTGTCATTTATTCCTCATCACGGTTTTCACATGCTCTGGCATAGGTTTCCTCCCATGAGATACAGCCCTCTACAAACATCTCCAACATCAGTCCTTCCCATGGGCTGCAGTTCTTGAAGAACTGCTCCAGAATGTGTCCTGTACATGGGGTACAGTCCTTCAACCTTCAAGAATGGACTGGTCCAGCATGGCTCCCTCACAGGCCACAGTTTCTGCCAGGAACCTGCTCCAGCATGGACACTCCATGGGTTGCAGCTTCCTTCAAGAAGCTCCTTGAGAGATAGCAGCATGGATATCTCTGCTGTATTCTTCCATGAACTGCAGGGGGCAACATGCTTCACCACTCTTCATTGGCTGGAGATGAATCTCAAATCCAGCACATGGAGCACCTCCCTCCCTCCTTCCTCACTGATCACAGATGCTGCATAGCATTTTTTACTCTTCCTTAAATATGTTTTCACAGAGGCTGCACCAGCCCAGCCAGTGGTCTCAGCTGTGCCCTGCAGTGGGTCCCTTTGGGCTGCCTGGAACCATCTGTGTCCAGCACAGAGCAGCCACGATCTCTTATCACAAAGGCCACCTCTGACACATCTGTGTCACCAATGCTTTGCCAAGTAAATCAAATGCACCTGGATGTGTCTACAGAGAGATTTACACCATTCCAGGATGAATCTCAGTGAAATTTCCAAAATTTGTCTCAGAGCCAATTAGAACATAGAGGGATAATTTAGCCAGAGAAGTTTAACTCAGCGGATCAGATGATATCACATTGTTTCTCAATGAATCTCAGGAGTGTTTGATTCTCATGAAACTGATAGCCCCACAGATAATCTGAACAGCACACTCAAAAGTAATCTTGAAGTGATTGGGTTTTGGTTAAACTCGATTAGGGAATTCATTCTAATTTTTTCGTGCTCTTCCAAAAAAATCAAATTTTTCACTTAACTCTGACTTGACTTACTTATTCTTCCTAAATATTCAACACAATATAAAACTCAAGGACTTTTCATCCCCAGTGGTATGCAGTAACAATTAAAAAATGCTTTCAGAAGTCTTTATAAAGCAAACTCACCAACTTCATACTTCCACAGAGTTATGGTTTAAAGAAAGTTTTCTAATTTGTTTCGTCTTTGGAAACTACAAAGTGACTGATGGCATTGCAGCACTTTGGTAAGCAGCATATTAGTCACAATGAAAGATCACTATCACAAATAGTACATTGCTAAATCAGGGAATTACAGCCCTGGTGGAGCTGTGCAGAAACTTTCATACATACCTGATATAAAAAAACCCCAACTTTCTCCAACTTTTTTTTTCTTTGCTTTTTTTTTACCTAGTTTCTTTCAAATTTCAAATTTTTGAACAATAAATGGATGAGTCTCCATAAATGTTTTCCTGGATTTTGTTCAAAAGTTCAAACCAGTCTAGGAATCAGGAAAGACATTTAAAGAAACACCATGACCTTGCAAATAAAAAGAATATTTTCTCAAATTTTCATAAAAGGTACCAGGCTCCATCAAATATTACAGCTACTCTAAGGTTTTAAAGATACATATACAGGTTTTATCATACTTTGTTTAGAGAAAATGTGCATCTGGAAAAATAGAGGAATCAAGACATTACTTTCTATAATAGCAAGTTTAAGATTTTTAAGGGAATGTTGTCTTTTGGAGGGGCTTTTGTTAACACTGTCTACAAATGCTGAGAGAAGCATTTATTCAGTTATAATGAAACTGGCCTTTAAAAAGGACTTGGAGGTTCGGTTCCAAATGTTATTTGCTGCCAAATGCACTGTTAAACTTACTGAAGGACATTTATGAGCAGCACTGCATTTCTGGTTTTACTGTATGTTTGTATGTTGTAAACTTTGAGAATAAAATCTTTGGCTCACTTATGGAAAGCATTGCCTGAGTAAATGATATATAGAGGTCACGGTAAAAATCCATATAATTATTTAGGTAAAACCAGCTTATTATGTTTTTATTTTCTCAAAGTATCTAGGAAGGAGAACATTAATTTAAAACTTTAAGTTTTTCCTCTTTCTTCTTCCTTTTCAATTAAAGCAAAAAGTAGGAAATGAAAAATTAGAGAATTTTCTTAAGTTCTCACAGTTATATCATCAATTAATATTTGAATAATTCTACTGTTACAATTTTGTTTTGCTTTATGAAGACATCTAGACATTAAAGTTTTTCTTTCTCTACAATAGCTTCTTTTCTTTTTTTTATTAAATAAATTTATTTTCCTGTATTTCAGAATGGTTTGACATTGCGCTACATTGATTTTTTGATATAATGCTTAAATTTTTACATATGAGACACACTAATAACATGCTTTATAAATCACTTTACATACATGCACATGCACACACAAACTTCACGTGACTTGGGAAGGAGCAATGCTTTTGTTTAAATGCTTCCTGCAAGCTGTTGTGCATCAGGACAAAAGGTGCTAAACAAGGCCATATTACTTTATTAGTCTCCTTTTGTTGATGGCAAATACACAGTTGAAAATAATGTATGTTTTCTTGTACACTGACGTTGACTTGGAACTAGCCTTTCGCACTAATAACATGAAACAGCTTGATTATTGCTCATTCAACAGAATTTCTCAAAGCACTTAAAAAATAAATCATCCAACAGCATTTTGGGCTCCATTTAGGGAAAAAAAAAATCCTCTTCTTTCAAAATGCAAAGTGATACACACAGGTTATTTTCAAAATTAACTCTGTTTTCTTTTCTAAGATTTCCAGTTCATCTTAAAAGCCAGCAACACAGTGATAGAAATAGAGGAAAATTGCAGCCATTAAGTGCAGACAGGAAATGTGTACACCAGCTTTAGCTCAATGTGAAAATTAAATCCAAACTGCTACAAACTAGGTCTGGGTTTTAATGTTAATTGTTCACATGCCCTCAATACAAATTATTCACACTAATGTACTACATTAGCCAAGCCTGTCACTTTCACAATTATTATTTCCGTTGCTACTGTTGTTGTTTTGTAAATGTCATCTCATTTTGTGTCCATTGTGGGAGTTTAGGTAAGCTGCTTTAGTTGTAAGAAAGTTCTGAGCATAACATTTAAGGCTGCTGCTGCAGTTTCATGGATCATTAACAATTTGCTAATATTGTTTTAGCTTGCAAATTAGTGCAGCTTAGTGACTAAGGAAAGGTTCCATAGCTGTCATCAATCAGACTAAAATTCTTCATGCATGAGATGAAAAACGATTTTTAGTCTTTGAGGCTCAGACAGCCAATTACTGCAACAAAAAAAAAAAAAAGAGCAAAAAAAAACCCCAAATAAAAAAGTGTGGGGTAGAGGAGTGAAGGAGAGAAAGCAAGCTGTAAAAGTGCTGTTAGCAATTCTATTACATTTTTTTCTTGTTGCATTCGAAAAGAACTAACACACGCTCTGTAATCATTCCTTAGCTTCCTGCTGTATTAATGAAGCGACAAATTTTAGAAGGAGAAACAGAACGCTTCATAGGAAATGACAAGAGATTAGTGGCTAAAGAAAGAATATCAGAAAATCTCAGAGTCCCAGAATCATTAAGGTTGGAAAAGACTTCCAAGATCATCGAGTGCAACCTTTGACTGACTACCACCCTGTCAACTTGAACATGGCACTAAATGCTGTGCCCAGTCATTTCTTGAACACCTGAAGGGATGGTGATGCCACTAGCTCTTTGGGCAGTCTGTTCCAATGCTCAACCACACTTGAAGTGAAAAAAATTCTTCCTGATATCGAATATAAACCTCACCTAGCACAGTTTGAGGCTATGTCTTCTTGTCCTGCCGACAGTTGCCTGGGAGAGGAGACCAACCCCCACCTGGCTACAACCTCCTTTCAGGGAATTGTAGAGGATGATAAGGTCTCTCCTGAGCCTCCTTTTCCTCAAACACCTCCAGTTCCCTCAGCTGCTCCTCTTCGGACTTGTGTTCCAGACCTTTCACCAGCTTCTCGACATGCTCCAGCACCTCAATATCTTCTTTATAGTGAGGAGTCCAAAACCGAAACAGGACTTGAGATGTGGTCTCACCAATGCTGAGAACAGGGGGACAATGACTTCCTTGGTCCTGCTGGCCACGCTATTGCTGATACAGTGCAGGTCAGCATTGGCTTTCTTGGCCACCTGGGCACGCACTGACTCATGCTCTGCTCTGTTGACCAGCACCTCCATGGACTTTTCTGCTGGGCTGCTTTCCAGCCTGCAGTGACAGAAATTGTGACAGAAGTGCAGATTGTCTTTTATTTTGTCTTTAACCAAGGTCTCTCACTCAAATTTCTTTTCTCTCATCCATTGCCTTCATGCACACTTTTTCTATTGCCTTTTCTGCACACCTCTTTGCAGCCTTTTCCTGTTTAACACCTTCTCAACACCTTCTATCAAATCTTCCCCTTTCCCATCATTCTCCTCTGTCACTTCTGCTGCCTGTCTTGATCTCATTGTAGCTTTACAGTCTTCTCTTTCAATATTTAACTTCTTTATGGGAGCTAATAAACTCTATTTGCCACTATATAAACTGTATTAAAGAATTAGAGAAAGTACTATAAAAACTGTCAGCAGTATCATTGTCATAACACCTTTTGCCTTCAAACCATGTACTTCTCTTTATATCAGGGTTGTACAGGTTGTTTTTCACTTGTCAATCAGAAATGTATGCAGAAAAGGCCAGTGCCATACCACTCTAACCTGTGTTTAACCCAAAACCCTGGTGTCTCTGGTAGGGAAGTAGGGCATTAATCTGAGATCTCATCACTTTAGTGTCATCATATTTTGTAAAGTCAAGGCCATTGGAAAGAAATACCAAAATTTTCAAATATAGCAAAAGGCTTTTCAGGATTACAATGTATGTTTTTTATGTTTAGGGAGAGAAGGAACTTAAGTCTCAGATATATCTCTGTAAGACTCCATAAACTATGGATAACTCAGTATTGACTTTAGAGATCATGCACAAGTATGGAAACATAGCATAGTGCGGCGACTCTATTTTACCACTGTGCCACGAGTCAGAATCTTAAGATAATGAATATTTTCTAAAAAAAACATAGAGACAACTGGAAAAAAAAATTAAAGGTATAAAATATTCTTTTTAATATTTCTTTTTGGGACTATGTTTGCAAGAAATTCCACTCTTTTTCCTGCTTTCTAAAATATTTTAGTTCTGTCTGTTTTCCAAATGTCTCAGATCAGTTATCTTTCTGAGGCACAGAAATCATAACATTTTTATGTTATGAACCAAAACTCAAACGAACTCTTTTTTTTTGGAAAATTGCAAAACTTTTACAATCAATACTGTAAGAAACTAGTAACAAAGAGATAGACAAATTAGTTTTGTAAGCAAGTAAAAAAAAATTCTAATAATAGAAATTCTTTGCTTATCTTTGCTTTAAAAGAATAATAATTTAATAAGGTATTTGTATTTATCAGAGAAATTTTATTAACCATTATTATGACAATGCTTTTAATAAGTGTATTTTAAAAAAATACATATCTTAAAATTCCCAGTTCTGATTTCAAATTCATCCTAACTTAATGTGAAATGAGTGATCTGAATTCGTAGTGACACTAAAGTGCATAGTTATCCATGTTAGTTCTATGTCAAATAATGCTGGAGATAGAATCACACTTGTCTTAGGTTTCATGCAAAAGACTACTCCCAGCTGACTTCATGGTGCACAATCAGAGCTACCAGGTCACGTCCAGGTGTAAAACTCAATAGATCTTCATCTTTGCCCCAAAATTGTGCAGCATCAATAAAATTTGTGACCTTGTTAAATGAAATAAGGGTGATGGAGTCAAGTATTTTTTTTAAGTTTCTCTGAGTGATGAATTTTAAACTTAGGAACCATTAAAAAAAAAATTGAATGCAACCTCTTACTGAGCCAGTAAGGAGCAACATATAAAATAACATTTCAATGAAGATTTTAACTGCATTCTGACCTTGTCATTTTGAAAATAACTATATGCAAAATAGCAGGTGGTTGCATCTTAACACTTCATCTTGATTGCTGTAAAAGTTACAGTATAAACAAGAATTTTTATTTGCCAAAAAGTTCAGGTAATCATGTTTGTCATTTCAGGAGATCTCAAATTATACGTAGATAACATATTTTCTCAGCATGTTAAGAGTTAATCACACTTCTGGTAGTAAAAGACATGTATATATATGTAATTAGAAAATTTATACTAATAACCAGCAGACCAGTTATTAAAGTAAGATTTATTTTATACCCTACTGTATCTGAACAACATAATGTAATCCATCAATCAAAAAAGTAATAACTTATTGCTGTTTCTTTTCATTTATAAGTATATTTTTTATCAGCTTGACAAAATGAGTTATGGGTCCTATTTTTCAGCCTTCACTTTCCTTTAAAAATTAATTTGGAAACATCAGATACTTAAAATTAGAAGAAGGAGAAAGAAAGCATTTTTCTTTAAATATTTTCAAGAGTGCCTTTTACTTATTGTATTTACTGATGCAATAAATCGAATGTTCTGTTTTACCTAACAAGAATGTGTTAACTTGTCCTGGTAAAATAATTTGATTTGCAGTCAACCCATATTCATGCATTTAGTACAAGGAGAAATGAAAGAGGAAAAAAGGGAATATGAAGTTATTCAACAATATAACAAATTTATAAATTTATAGTTCAGAACATTATTAATCAAATATTTCATTCAGTAAATGAATGTGTTGATGAAAATATCTAAAATTTTAATCAATAAAGGTGTTTTAACTTTGAATAGTAGAATATGTCTTTATCTGTTGTCAAGCTTAGAATATTTAATTATTCATTCTTTTATTAATGTACTTTTTGAATTATTAATATTCCATTCATATCTAAATTGTTACACAACTCAAGTTGTGTACCAGCATAGCAGCCAAGATGATTGCTGATTGATTAAAAACTAAAAAAACCTCCTTAACTTACAACAAGTTAAGTTTTCCCCATGGTACACAGAATAGAAACTGAATAGAAAACAATAATATTTTAATAAATTATCTCCTTATAGGTAAGCAGGTAAGGATGACTCTGGTGGAGCTTGCTAAATAAACTGTCTACTATTTATATGGAACAGACATTTCCTAAATAATCTCCAAGTATTAGTCTGGTGTATTTAGCTCTTCTGAAGAAGTAAATGAGAAAATTAATTAAAGAAAAATTTTTTTTCTTGAAATTACTCAAATCATCCAAAATTGCCAGCAATTTTGGAGCAACAATATTCACTAGGTCATAATTTAAAAATATTAAAAATATTTAAAATAATTTAATAAGCACAGCACACGCACCTAAAGAATGCCATAAGGAGCATAGACAATATCTGCACTGGAGCTTAGAAAATATCTTACTATTTTCCTAAAAAACTATGGAATCATTTGTAGTTCATTCCTCATTACTATTTTCTATGCATAATGAAAATTAAAATAGATTGCCTATTAACTATAAATTTAACTATTTTAGCACAGGATATCCTTGACCTATAATCTGTCAAGGGCCATGTAAATCTCATTAAAAACCATAAACAAGGAAAAATCACAACCAAAGCACAATAAACTCTAAAATGCAACTGTTGTTTGGGTTTTTTTCTAAGAATGGTCATACACATTTTGACAACAATCACAGTCAGTGAAATGTTATTTAAAAATTCAATATAAATGTCATTATTTAAAAAATAGTCTTACAATATATATCTTACAATATCAAACAACTCATTGCAAATGAACAGAGCTCAAACTGAGCAAAAACACTACTGTGAGCACGATAATAAGGCATTAATATCCTTCAGCATTTAGAATTTTTAAAACTTTTAAATAGCATGCTGTAAAACAGGAGTAAGGAAAAAAATCCAAACCTAAAACACCTAATGGAGAATATGATTTTCTTTAATCATTGCTTACTACTTATTATAAACATTTTTATAAACGTAACTGATCGATGATCTGGCCTCCACCCTCATCAATATTTTAACTGGACTAAAGCTCTGTTCAGAACGTGTTTTCAAAAATCAATAAATTACATCTAAAAGCAAACTAAGAGATGAATAACAGGTTCATTCATTGCTTCCTATGTAGAAAGAAGGAGGTTTCAAATTAATATCATTAAAAATCTCTTTATATGGTCATTCTGAAGCTGCAAAGAAATTAAAAATTCTAGATACTTGCTCTGTGTTTCCATCTTCAAAGGAATTTTGAAGCATGTAGACGAGTTTTGTGGAAAGATAATAAGCTTCAAGAGCTAAAAGATACAGTATGGTAAAAAAACATGAGTATTCTTTCTTAATAAGAGGACTGAACATGGATCACAGCTTGAAAAGAGTCTTAAGAAGACTTTTATTGACTTGGGAAAGAGGTCTGTTACAAATGTGAAATATCTATATATGAATATGTACACACATATTTACATACACATACATAAATGTGTATATATTTTTGTATGTGCATATGTGAGTACATGAGATATACATGTGTTGTCACATTTGAGCCTAATGTGAGGGGAGAGCTAAGACTGAAAAATCAGAAAATTTAAAACTAAAATGATTAATTAATTAATTAACTCTTTGTACTAATGTTTAACTAACACACAAAATATATTGCATGCATGGATTTGGATTACATATTTTGATGGTAAATGAGTATTAACTCTATCCAGGAGTATACACTTCTAATTAAGAGGTGTCAGAAGCTTTTGCACTGGCAACAAATGGAGAGACAAATGAACATGTACTTTACACAATGTTATTCTTTTTTCTCATAAAACAAAGACCTTTCAGTCTCACTATGAGAGGAATCAGATACAGTATATATGAAAACTTGCACATTTACTTTGTTCAATTTTATTTCTAATCTTAATACATTTACCATTCAAATGATACAAAAACTCTGGCCATTTCTTGCATAACATTATGAAAACTGTTCACAGGATATATTCCCAGGGTATGGAAACTTTGTCAAAATAACACCACAAAAGAATGAAAATAACAGCCCAAAAGTCACAGAAATCAGAGGAAGTATAGAAGAAAGAAGCAACAAAACCCCAGGAAAACAAACCATAGCTGCAAATATTACTGCCTGGTTTAATACACTGGTGGAAATGTGATATCTCCAAAGGCCAAGACACTGGGAGGTTTGTATGTGATCTAAATTCCATAGAACTACATCAAGTTCAACAAAAGAGGACTCCTATCAGGCAGGTCTGGATGAATATTCCTGCTTTTTAGGTTCAACACTAAAGGTTAGATTTGCTTCATCTTCCTGATCTCTGCCGAATGTTAAATTTGCTCCATTTTCCGCCTACATTTCTGTAACAATTCTGAAGTCAAAGAAAACCAAGTTTAACTAATGACTTAACTTTTGGATGAGCATTTAGGTCAGCAAAAATCTATGCCATGCTAAAGTTATATGTAACTCTTAATTATTTCAGCTAATTTGCTTGCTACTCTAAATTATGGTGTTGGTTGTTTTGTTCTAAACACTTGACAGACACATTTCAAGTCATCGTATTCTTCCCTGAAAAAAACCCCTAAACCAAAACCAAAAACTTCTCTTCCCCCTCCACCGCCCAAATAAAATTAAAATCTTAAAAAAAGGCAAGACACAATGCAAAAAAAGGCATTAGAAATAGGGAATGGGCTATGGGATTTTGAGTAATTTCATGTGAAGAAAGACAAAGTTTCCCTTCCCCAACATGGTAGATAACAGTCTGGCAAATATAACAGTCTCACTTAGTCTCTTCTTTAGAGCTGTACTTTATGTGAATAAAGAAATACAAACTGGATTAACCAAGTTTTTTATACCCTACATAAGGGAAATGTATTTAATTCTGAATTCAGTCTTATAGTGGCCAAATACATATCTAGTTTTATATACACATAAATTGCCAGCAAGACAAAATACTGAAAAAAGATATTACTGATGATTTAGGCACAAAGCTGGAATATAAAAGGGAACCTGTGGGGGAGGCATCCTGGGGTCATCAGATAGGTTTGCAGCCAAGACTCTCCTGTGTAGTTCTTTTCTTGTGCTCTTCAATTTTAACTGGAAGGTTTTTGTGTCTGAAATAATATATTTGTTGAAAAAAAATCCAGTCTGTACTAAGAGATTTACTAAGGGATTTTTTTTTTTTCTGATGGAGAAAAAAATGGGGTTTTAGCAATTTTTGGATGACCTGTAAATGGGAATAGGAATGAACACATGCTATAGAATTAAAATACTTATTTAAATCTAACCCTAGCTCCTGAGTTCTTCCTATATTTGGTGTCTCAAGCAAGATCAAATATGTATTCCCAAAAGCTAGGCAAGCATGATATGTATATATGAAGCACTATTTATTTTACTTTCAAATAAACAAAATGAAAAGGAGGAATATACTAAGACGTAATGTAACAAAGAAGTCACAGGATTGTAGTAGAATCTGGGAAAGTTTGCCAGCTATTCTAACATATAGGAACTTTCAGTGTGCAGTAAAGGTCATCTTTTGTGTCAGTTTCAAGGTCAAAAAGAAAAGGAAAATATAATTTCATACCCAGTTTTAAAATAAATTCAGTGTTCTACAAAACCATTAATCTGTCAGATGAGCTTTTCACTGGCAAGCCTCTACTGATGTGCATGAAGAAGGGAGCCAGGAGTTGGATTTGCAGCAGGCAGGCAGGGCAGCAGCTCTAGCATGGTCACACCATTACAGAGCAAACATGAAGGAAGAGATGATTGGTGGCACTGACCGGGTCAGCCAACAGACCTGTGATTGCCAGCCATGTCCTTAGAGACAAAACAGGTCTGACACATGGCCAGGAAGCCAAGTCAGTGAGGCCAGGTCAGGGACAGTGGGGTGTTGGAATAAGATCCCAATATTACCGGGTGGAACGTGCCTGGGCTCGTCTGGCCCAGAGGTGGCAGCCATGGTGGTTTCACCTCAGAAACACCTTTGGCTGGCTGGGTATTGCAGCTGGCACTTGGGACAAGTCCAGGCAAGCAGGAACTCAGGTTTACCCCTGGTGGAAAGGCTTTAGGCGATGGTGAAGGAAAAGGAGACGGGTCCTGATGGAGGGTTTGATCCAGAGCTTTATTCCTGGCACACAGACCTCTGAACGTTGCGACAGCTCCAACAGAACCAAGAACCGCGTGGTCCCTGTGTCTTTTAAGCCCAGGGAGAGGGGGAGGGAAGGGGTAGGTACCCCACCAACCAGGCAGGAGGGGGAAAGTCTCAGAGGACAAATGACACCTGTATGGCCCAATGTCCCCAGGGCTGAGAGGCATCTTTTGAACTTCGCCAATCATATGACGCCCTAGCTGGCATACCGAGATTGATGGACAGCTCTCACCAGGGGGCAAGGGGAGGGGAAGGGAGAGGATATTGGCACACCTGGGAAAGGAACTGGGATAGCTGAAACAGGCTATTACATCACACTGCAACATTGGGGTGAAATTCCAGGTATAGGCAGAGCTGCCACAAAACTCTCTCATGGGCATAGGTCAAGGGCCTGAGTTTAACAGAGCTTTCAGGAAAAGAGGAAAGAGATGATAGACAAGGCTACGTCTTCAAATTCTCATAGCCTATTATTCTCATGGCAGTTTGATCCCATGATTTACCGGTGAGCAAAATCAGAGTTGACTTTGAACACAGAAAAACTCCTAGGAGTTATGGGAAGAGGCTGCAGAGCCTGTTAGCTCCCTCAGTATCCTGGTACCTGCAACAGCCATTTTTTTTTCCAGTGAACACTGGTTTAAACGCTGTGAGAGTTTAAATCCTTGGCCTCTGGAGAGAATAGAACATTTCACAGAATATTGCCTAAAGATTTTCCTGAATTTGGGCCAGGTTAATAGTGTATAGTTTTTTTCTGGTTTTTGGCAGGTACTGAGATTGGAGGGTACAAAAAATTATTAAAATAGCAAATAGCCTTATGCACAAAATTTAAAAAAAGTCAGAAAAGGTGGTGGTTTTGTACAGTTTTAAGGATTCCACTTTAACTTCCATTGCAGATATGAAGAGTTGAGAAATAGGAGGGTATATAGGAGTCCCAGTTATCTGATTTTTCATATTTTAGCCAGAAGGCAGCATTCTTCTGTCTTTCTCACTAAGATTTGCAGAGTACTGTAATGCATTCAAAATGTTTCAATGAAATTTCATTATATCTTCTTGTTTAACTGTTCTACTAAATTGTGATTGTAAGAAAAATTCTTCACTTAATTTTTACATGGAAGAATATTTTACGTTACAGATGGGAAGATGTAAAAGTGTGGTATAGTAAATATCATTATTTCCATATTCCTTTACCACTTTAACTAAGGATCTTTCTTTAGCTGAAGTTTAGGAAGGAATGACTCCTAAGCATTGGGAGCTGAGAAGTGGACAACAAATTTCTACACCACATAGAGAAATATGTCCTCAAAAACCTTCTGGTTCATGTAGAGTATGACTAACATAAGATGTGAGACTCCTTTTTGTCTTAGAGGGTTTTTTTTCTCTGTCTTAGGGTGATTTGGACTCTATGAACTTTTTTTTTCCCTCCTTATCACAGTACAGAATTCTTCTATGTCACTTGGACTGTAAAATATATGGATCATACCACACAGCTTTCTATCCTAATGTTATTGAGTTTAAACTCTACCTTCATGCATTTCAAATCTTCATATTGCAAAGTTCATTTGCAAAATGGATTTGATCTATTTGGATACAAATTGATACTCTAGTGTTTCTTTCCCTCCACAGTAATCTGCAGAGAAGGTTATTGAATTCTTTTAAAAACAGAAGGCATTAAATATAGCCAAAATACTTCAAAGTAATACATTTTTCAAATCTAATGTCTCACACTGTTTCTGAGCATTGGTTCAATTGCTGTGAAACTGTGACTTCTGGTTGTGGTTAATGATATGGAAAAAATATGTGATGAAGTCTAAAGTCAGATCAGTACCAGGTGCTACAAATTACAGAAGGATGAGTTGCTAGCTTTGAACCATTTATTGCTAAATAATACCCAGCCTACTGGAAATCTATTCCTAACAGCCTCATTTTTACTTGTGATACTTAACATCATAAGGAATAAATCCACTTAACTCAGCATATCTGAATTAACACTAATCAAAATAATGAAAAGAAACCCATTTTTCTCCATGTTAGAAAACCCCAGTATAGTAAACATAGGTCAAAATATAATTGGGTATGAAAACTGTTTTGATAGAAAATGAGGTCCACATTACATTTCCAGGGACTAAATTCAGAATCATACTGTTCTATTCATGAAGAAAAGACCAAAAAAACATCTCTGATACTCTACTCCTGTAATCACATCTGTAAAAGAAGATTAGGAACATTTTGCTTTTGCAAATTAAATGCAAATGTGCTAGCTGCAGAAGGAACAATGTATTACAGAATAAGCCCTATTGTCCACAGAAGGGATTTTCAGTTAATGCTCAACATCGCCGAATTCCATCAAGGAAAAAAGAATTGGTTTACAAACTGCTAGGGACATTTTTCTCCCTTTAAAACAACCTAAACCACATATTTTTTGATAAATCTTTTTATGTATAGAATTAATTTTCATTATTTGGCAGGTTGCTGACCATTTAGGACATCATTAGAAATAGTCATAGTAATTTGGCTATTCCAGCTGAATGTCTGCCTGCTAAGTTAAATCCTGCCATTAATATAATCAATTTAGAGTAACTCTCTTGAATTTTAAAATAGTCTTATGCTTAGTTTTATGTTGAGTGATATAGCTAGAAACTCAATGACTACGTAAGAATTTCTTATAGTAAATTTGTGAGTTTCTTGTGTTCTGAGTTCCTGGATATTTTCCAGAGCTCCTTTGACTCCTTTTCCAGTACAAAACACAGGTGTCTAAATTTCAGCAAAACTGCCTCTGATAAATTTCATTATCCTAACTATTCATTATTCCTAGTTTCCCTAGTTTTTACCTATCTACTTATTTTACAGTGAAAGACTCATCATGTTTGCAAGCTTGGGATTAATGATGTGGGTGGGATCAAGACAGGGGTTTGTCTTCATCATCACCAAAGAAAACGACACCTGGTAGCCTACTGCATTGTCTCCTGCCCCTGGCCCAGGACCTCTTTTCTTCCCCTCTGGAGCTCTCAGTCCCTCTCCCAGTGATGCCCTAACACGACAATCTTGGACCAATCCTTGGCCCATCTCGATCCCCATGTCAAATTCTCCCAGCTGGCACCTGGACTGCTCTGTGCCCTGGCTGGGAGCAGGCAGAGCAGGGACTCCCAGCCAGGGTCCATCCCACTGGCTTTGGCTTTTGGCAGTAGGATTGGCCACGGAGCCCTGTCCTGACATCCTGTGGGGAGGTCCCTTCACCGCAAGTACCTGGCTCATGAGGGACATCAGCCTTCACAGTGCCCTAATACATGACAACAAGCTATAGCTTTTACCTAATAATGTTCTGACCAGAGTGGACGACTATTTAAGTTATTTATGCATATTCTATTTAGTAATTAGTACATAGAGTTTATGTTGTGGTGTAAATAAGTTCTTGCAATGCATACCTTTTTTATGTACAGCATTTTTGCACTGCTTTCAACATGAAGCTAAACTAATCTGTTTGGATTTCAAGTATCTCCTGGTTTTTTTGACTGGTTTGTGCCTAATATGTGGCAGGCAGAATTCCTCATACCAGGTCTCTCAAGGGATGTAAGGCTGACACTAAGGAATATCAAAAGAGTTGGTTGGTTCTATTTTATTTTAACACTTAGACACGTGGTGCTGTTCATGGGTTAGCCACATTGCATCCTAAATTAGATGGGGATTATAATCATAGACCATCCTGGTTTGGACAGGACCCACAAGGATCATCAACTCCACCTCCTGGAGCCACAAATAACAACCTCTAAATAAGTCAGATTATTGACAACCAGTATTATTGGATTCAGCAGAGCTGATTTTCGTGACTTCCTTCTTTTCAGAACAAGTAATTAATTTTAAATACATACTTTAGGATTACTGATTCAGTCACACATCCACACACATATACACGAAGACAGTATCAAATAATCCTACCATCCATGTCACAGTATAGATAGTATTCTATTATCAGTTATTACCCTGAAGTTTTCTGATCAAAATTATGTTAGGAGGAAGGCTCACCTTTTGGTTTAAATTTCTTATGATCACATGTTGAAAGAACAATCCTGGAGCATTACTCAGATGAGAATGCTCTACAAAGAACAGAAGAAAACAAT
Source organism: Molothrus ater (assembly GCF_012460135.2). Taxonomy (NCBI): domain Eukaryota; kingdom Metazoa; phylum Chordata; class Aves; order Passeriformes; family Icteridae; genus Molothrus; species Molothrus ater. Next base: position 17,916,735 of record NC_050482.2, on the reverse strand, counting down.
TTTATCTTTAAGATTTAAATTTGCTTAGAGAAATTAACTTTATTATATATTTTTTCCCTCTATTTGCTCTCTCACTTCTTGCCTAAGTTCTTCAAACCTGATTCTCTCCTATTTCTGGACAACACATTACCAGGACCCCCGAACCTGAGCATAAGCCTCATTTAGGCCAGAGCAGAGAAAGTATGCAGCCTGAGTTTGAGATTCTGGGTTGAGTTGGAAATCCTGGCTGGAGTAAAAATCCTATGAACCTTTCTTTTAAAGATAATGACTTTCAAAATGAGATTGCATTCTTACCTGGGCACTCCTCTAATGGGAAGTCTGATTTAATTTACTGCAATGAGATAATTCCTAATCAGTTTAAGAGGAAAAAAACAAAACAACAAAACAAATCTTGCAGAAATGTTACAATATCAGCATGAGTTCTTCCCTAAATGTGACTGGTCACTTTAATCCCATCATAATAAAAACTGATACAACTTTCTTATTTATAAAACTATATGGAAATGTAACTGGGAAAGATAGTAAAGCTCCCAAACTGTAACTATTAAAACTGATTAGTCATTTCATACCAATACCTATTAATTTCAAAGAAAAATGTTTTGAAATTGATTAGACTGTTTTGAAATTGTTAGTCAGCATGCCTAGAGCCCTGTGGTGTTGTTATGACAGCCACTTTAAAGCTAAGGAAAGATTTATTTGCTATATGCTTGAAAAGGTCACAGAGAAAAGTACTTACACAAGGACAATGCACACAGTTTTATATAAACACAACAAGGTAGTAAGTTCAAATATTTGCCCAAATAGAAAAAACTCTTGTCATCTTTAATGTGACCTTCTGATTAAAAGAGCATACCAAAGTGTTTCAGATTAATTTGAAGAGGCAGTAATTCAGTTTTTCACATAGACCTCTGAGACTGGGCATGTTTCACTCAGATTGGTTTGTTAAATATTTTATAGATCAGTTTTCTACTTCTATTGAATTGGAGTGTAATCATCACATAATATTTTCTTTACTGTCAAAGAGCATGTCAAGAAGCTTTTCATATTTGATTATTTATTTCTAGAGTAGATAATTGGATAATTTATTCATCAGCATCACTTTGTTACTGTACCTGTCTTCAAGAGCAATTTTGGTTGATATAATCTGACAGAACTATTGTGATGAATCAACAATCCTGGCAACTTGAATAGAATAATCCTTAATGTTGCCTAGTAGAATGTACCACTTGTTTGTCTTTCATAGACCAAAACTAAACAAAAAACCCCAACCTCACACCCTCCATCTTTTCACTGGTTTGATTGCTGATGGCAATATGCAAAAGCTGCTTTTTGCAAAAGGCATTTCAACATACTGTGTTGGATGTAGTTAACTGGAATGTAGTTAACTTTCTTCGTAACTGGATTTGCGAGTAAACCAGTGTTGATAACACATCAATGTTTTGGCTATGGCTGAATGATGACAAGTCTTGATGACAAGTCTTTTTCTCACTCTACTCAACCTACTCCTTCAGCAATTAGGCTACGTGTGGGAAAGAGTTTATGCAACTAACCTGAACTGACCAAAGGCAGGTTCCATACTGTGTGATGTCCTGCACAGTCACAATAACCATCTTTCAGGACAGTTGCTCAGTTTGGCTGGGCATTGATCTGCCATCAGAGGTGGCAAAGTAATTGCTGTTGTATGTTTGTTTGGCTTTTTCTCCCCTCAGTCCTTCTTTTATTGAACCTTTCTTATCTTCCATCATGAGTGCTCTTGTTTTTGCTCTTGCTATTTTCTTCCCCCTTCCTGATGAAGATGAGTGTGGAAGTGAGGTAGAAGCCATGCTAAGAATGTCAGTCTGAAGGATCTCTCTGAAGAAAATAATGCAGTCTCTGGCAGTTTTACGTATACTAAGCATAATTTTTCTGTGCCTCTCCTTGTGTTATTGCAACATTTGTGCAAAACTAATGAAGAGGGAAGACATAGAACCATCAGTCATTTACTTCTTATAGATTTTTTTAATCGTACCAACACAGTAATTTGAAAATAAAGAGATATCCCTGTATAAAGTTTCACACAATCATTTTCAATATCTATAGCTCACCAATTGCTTTGAAAAACTTATTTTTCATCAACATGAATGCCTACTTTGCACTTAAGGACAGTTATCTACCAAAACCACATATTTTTGTTCAGAAGATGTGGGTGCAAAGGTATCAAACATATTCTTTAATAGTATTTGAACATATTTCTCCAATAAAAGAAATCAAAGTTACTTACTCCTCTGGTTACACTTCTGATATTTTTTTTCTTTGGTCATATAGGTTATATGCATGATTATATGAAACTAATACTTTTTTTGTGTAAAACAATTTTTTTTTTAAAACTTTGATATTTGAATATATTCACATAACCTATTACAGACTGACTTACACTTCCTGGTGTAGATTTGAGGCCACTCTCTGCCCATGATCCAGCTGAGTTAGAGAAGAGCCATCTCCAAAATGGAAGATAGCCTAAATTGTTGTATTGGGGTATTTAACTCATCCAACCCTCCTACTCCCATCCATCTCTGAAACAATGCAACAGGATGAGTGAAAACTCAGATATAGCTGCCTGAGTTTGACTCACAGTGGATGTTTCAGCTCACTGTTATTAAATGACAGCAAACCAGTCGGGCAACGATCCTCTGGCAGAGACTGATGTCTGATTGCTAATCAGAAACCACGTCAGCATTTGCAAAATGCCTGTATGGACATGTCACAGTAGATCACAACCTTTGAGTGCCTACTGTAAGCTTGTAACTGTATTTGTTTTATATGCCAAGAAACACAGATAAAATTTTACTTCCAGCAACATACATTTTTTTTTCATTTTTATTTTGTCATGGAATTCATAATTTCTCCCATATTTCTAGAATTCAGTCCTCGTACACATCCTTTAAGGTGTGCATTACCTTTTCCTGTGACTAATAAAAAACAAGAAAAAGGAGAAAAGAACTTCCACAAGGGCTACAGCTCAAAAGAGCCCTACATTAAGTTTTGTAATTGAAACAGCACAGGTCAGGACTGCATCTGAATGAGATACCTGTCCAGCTGAGCTCTGGTCCTCTCTTTTATTTAGACAGGGGTTAAAGAGCAAGTGAGTGGTCTCCCTTCCTTGAACACAACACTCAGGAAAGGGGCCATAGGGGAGATCCACTTCCTGGTTTTCTGTAGGGGAGTCACTATAAATCTCATTGGATCTTACCTAAGCACCCAACTCCTTGTTGAATAATTACTTTTTCTGTTAGGAAATTTTGAACATTTATCTGTTGTGGGGAAGACAAATACAATCTTCCTCTTCAGAGAAAGAAAGACTTTGATCTCAGTGACCCAGATTATAGTGAAAATAATTGATACCCCACACACATCCCCTCCCCAAATACTCTGATTTAAGGGAAAGATGATGATTAAAATATGGGAGTTCTTTTGCAGATTGTTAGGAATCTCTGCTACATGCAGATGGTGTTCACGGTATCACAAAGCAGTTGTTAATATTTGTACCATTTTAAAGATATTTCTCTCAAACTACTTGTAAGGGATCCTTATAAGAATTATTTGGTTTTCCCTGTTTGTTCATATGAAATCCATCCATCTTATTGTGAATGTCTCACTTTATTTTTGAGAAGCCAATAAAAAAACTCCATTTTCACCCTCTGTTGAGAGCAGACATATATATATATATATCTGTTTCGTTAAGTTTGAGAACAAAAGTGAACTCATCCATTTGTATATTATGAACAGGTTCTTGACAGTTGGAAGTATATGACCTGTTTATCTGCTACTTTCCTGCATAAGGAAGGCACACCAATACTTGTAGCAATTAACAAGTCAGGCATTGCTTGTACATGCTGTAAGAGCTTTGCTTTCATAGCAGTAGATAAAACATGATCAGCCAGATGCCTCATGCACAAGAATAGTTTTGGTGTGTTCAATAAAATAAATAATGAAATTATGCAAACAATGTTTTGATCATTAGCAAGTGCAAATGTGACCAGATGTGTTTGGAACAGATTGTGAGTGTCAAAAAATGGCAACAGCAAGTAAGAAAAAAAAAGTATAATTTGAATGATCTACTCACTAACAAGGTTTTTCTTATCTAATGCTATCATTCATGAAAATTCAGAGTGTCAGGGTACTCAGAGTACCTGACAGACTTTGGAGGCAGGCAACTGGGAGCCAAGATCTTCTCTGCTACCTCTAGAGGACCCAGGGAGCAGAAGAGAGACCAGGAAAACCCATGACCTGTCCAGGACTACATACAACACAGTCACTCCTCCTACTTCTCTCCCACAAAACAGGGAATTGTATAATTTGTAAAACTGCATAAATCTGTGACTAAAGTGTTTTGCTATCCAAATGTCCTTAGCCTTTAAACTGTCATTAGGTCTCAATTTGTGACAATGTGGCTGGATATTGCTCTCATGAAGAAATATGTTTTCCAATAAAACATCTGCTTTTCAGTTGGATGTGAAAGTTGGCATAATTAAACCACTTGCTTAATAATTTAATGAGATCATTTCATAGCTGTTAAAAAAAAAGCCTGGCAAACTGTCCCATTAAATACTTCAGTAATGAAAATCTAAAAGTCTTTAGTTTGAAATAAGTGTTTACATTCACACTCACAAATCAAATCAAATTGTATTACAATGATTCCAGATTGCATGGAATAAACAATTCCTTAATTTGAATTAATCAAGCATCTTTTTAATTCAGTTGAATATATATTTAAATAGTCATTTGTTAGTGTATTTGCCCTAGGGATGCAGTAAAACATTCTCATTATTTCTTTGTCTACTTTTGTGCATATGTACGTGACCTATCATCAGTGACCCAGCAAGGTGGCTGTGGATGGCATCCAGTCATCTGAAATATGTCTGAAGTCCAGATATGGAGAAGATTTAAACCAGCTCTTGAAGGTCTTGAAGCTCTTGAAGGATTAGCATTCCAATGGGTGCATTTTCATTGACGGCGACTGAATCTGTTTCAGATAAGTGCATGTTTCACCCAAACATATCATTACCATGGTTGAAAGTGGCAGTTAATAAAACTGCATTGTCACCAAGGGCATCTTCCAAATAGATGATCCTATTGGATGATGATGATTAAAAATAATAACAGTAATAACAACAATACAAATAAAAACAAATCAAGGACTCTATTGTACATTAGGATTTTACATTTTTAAAGGATGTATGTGAATCTTATATTCTCTCTTCCACCTCTGTACATAGAAAGAACCAGCATAGAAAATATTTTTTCCTCTTCAACCTTTTACTTTTTAATCATTTCAAGACCCTTGAAGTTAGTTCTTTGGTTTTAGATGACAAACTAAATGTAACTAATTACAAAATTTTTGTTCTCTCTTTAATGTGTTAGATCAAAATAAATTTCTCTTTAACTATTTTTAAGATGAAAAGTAGGGAAGAACTCATTTTATATATGCACACTCATAAAAGGTTGAATACACTGTGGTATCAGATAAGGTTAAATGCTTATTTGTCATGTTAGTTTCTCATTATTTAATTGCATAGTGATGAAAAAATCCTTAAAGGTTTGAAATCTTTATTTAAGTCCTATAAATGAAATTTTTCCATGAACAAAAGTCTCATGAAACCTTAAATAGGGTATCATAGAAGTCCAGGTGAAAAAAGAATGGGTTCATAAATATTTAAGAATTGCAGATGACAAGAAATGTGTTCTGAAGGAGAACGTGTACCATTTATATTCTGCAATAAACAAATACAGTTATGATTTCATTTTCTTCATTTTGACTTGAGGAGATATTTAGTGAAGTAAAACTGATCTTAAGAGTCAAAGATGTGCAATGGAAAAAATAATTAAATTGTTTGGACTAATGAAAGGTTTGTAATACTTCTTGTGCTTAAGATGATTTTTAATAAGTTATATATATATATGTGCTTGGAATGTGTTTCAATTATAAAGCTCAAGTGAAAGTAGGCCCTAAAGCTGACATAAAAGGAGAAGGAGAAAACAAGGCAAAATTATGTAAGCAATATGACAACTATTTATCAGTAAAGGAGGAAGAAAAAGAAACGCCCAAAGATGTGACTTAAGTGCATTCCTTCTAAAACAAGTATTATTCAAAATATAATTTGGTTATGAACTAGATTCTATGATGGCACATTCATCACACAACTTAACTGATTATTCACACACAATTAGATTTAGTTAGGATAGGGACTCTTACAGGCACTTTAATCATTTGCTTCATGTATTGAAAAGGGGTGTGCATTTGATTTACTGTCATCTGGGTGGGTGATAAAGATCAGCTAGTTGATAAATGTGGCAAATGAATTTGCTGATCGAAGCTATCCTTCCATTTGTTTTGCACAATAATTAAAGATTAATTAAATCAGACATGCCTCTAATGAAAGACTCTTACCTGCAGTTCTCTTCATCCGACTGGAAAATACAAACCAGAGCAAGATGAAAATTCTTCAAAGAATGAGGGGTTGGATAAACAGAAAGGAGAATATTTTATTGTTTTGCAACTAGTGATGCAAGCAACGTTTAACATTTACACTCTGCCTATTTGGAACAATAATTACTTTTGGACCTGACATTGACAACATTAAAGAAATGAACATGTAACAGTATAGAACTTGTAAAGCCGCTTTTTTTTAAAAAAAGTACAAATGAATTCCAAGTTTGACAGAGGTAAGCATGGACTTCAAACTGAAGAACTTCTAAACCTACTAAAGTGCAGAACAGGAGCTGTTTCAAGCACTTCACAGCAGTGTAGAAGGCATGTTTATTTGTCATGATCAATGCCCTAAATTATTCTTCAAAAAAAAGCCTTGCACTTCTGTAATAACTAACTAAGTTTGCTCAAATATATGACTCTTTATGTAGGAGTTTCCCATTAAAGTGAGAACTTTGTGTGTGCCTGTGTGTGCATGTCAGACACTGATGGTTGTAGCATCTCTGATATGCCTATGTGGAGTTTTGGTGTTGCTCTGCCAGAAGGCATCTGCTGTGCCCCAGGGCAGCTTCACAATGACAGCACATGGTGTCAGAGTTCAACCTACTAACTCATGATTTAAACTGTCATGTTCTAAATCACAAAAGTATCAAAAGCAAGAGTAAAGAAATCAAAAATTTGAAGGCTATGCAAGTTTTTCAGGATGATTTGATGGAAATGGATTGACACACCATGAATACTACTAGTTTAAAAACATATATTTCAGGAACTTCTCCAGAAGATGCAGGGAAAAAATCAACCTTAAATTCAGTAATATTGAATGTAAAATAGACACGTAAGATAACAAATGGAAAGTGGAATAATTATCTAAAGTGTATTTTAGATACTTATTTTAGTTGGGGTGCATTCCTTCTCTTGGTGAGGGCCAGTGTGAGGGAAAATATTAATTTGAAATCTAACTCTTAAATAGTTAAAATTATGTCATATGACTTCAGACTTAGTGGGTTTACTGAAAACAGAAAGTGATGAAAAATTAATAATTTAAAATTAGAGATCTTTTGTAAACTTTTTCCTCTGAGATTTGTTTAAAAGCTTTGAAAATATCCTTGAATTTTTAATCAAAGTTGGAGTGCAAGAAAAGGATGCAACTCCTTATAAATACTGTCAGTTTTACTGACACCTCAAAAGATTAGGGTTGTTTACCTGCCTCCAACAACTGTCATATTTTTGTGTCATGGCAAAATGATAAATCAGACATCAGAAATCTCTCACAGAGCTTTATATTTTTGCAATATGAAATGTTTATGTTTTCCAAACATGAAGGTCATTGGGCTGTACTTTATCCCTGTTTTTTCTTCTTTCTTATGATTTGGCAGAGCAGTCCTAGTTGTATTTAAAAACCTCATGCTTCTCCTTATGCTGTGCACGTTACTTCCCATGGCAGTAAAACTTACTGCCCAGGTCTTACACTCTCATGTTTTAGTCTAATGTGAACTTCCTAAAACTTACACTAGATTATGAGAGAACAAGATGTTTCAGTCACAGGCCTTGAACACTTCCACATAGAGCAGGTAGTGACAGGACCAGGGGGGATTGGATTCAAATTGAAAGAGAGCAGACTTGGTTTACATACCAGGAAGAAATTCTGTGCTGTGAGGGTGGTGAGGCATTAGAACAAGTTGCCCAGAGAAGTTGTGCCTGCCCCATCCCTGGAAGTGTTCAAAGCCAGGCTGGTTTGATCTTTGAGAAGCTTATTCTTATGGAAATTGTCCCTGCTCATGGCAGGAATTAGATGGTCATTCAGGTCCCTTCAACTCAACCCATTCTCTTATTCTGTGCACTGAGTTTTACTCAGCTCTACAATCCAGATAATTGTTTGAAAAAATTGAAAATAGATAGAAAAATCTCATAAAATGTTAATTCCACATTTTTTTGCCAACTGAAATCAAACCTCCCTTATCTTTTTCAAATGCACAAAAAAGGCAGATTCAGAGATAAGAGAAAGTTGAGGAAGATATTCTTCAAAAATTAAAAGGTCATTGTGATATTTTGCAAAATGTGAAATATTGTTAAAGCAATGTTAATGATGCTTTTCGTCATCACCAGTTTTTTATAAAATCTTTATTCCCCTGAAGGCAATCACACATAGTGCAAACTTGCTGTGGAGACATAGTTCTTGTGAAGATGTGACCATGTGTCTAGTGTGTTTTTAAAAGGACAGAGAAAAGCACATTCATCTTGACACTGTAGGCTACCTTGAGAACAGTTTACAAGGAAAGCACTATCAATGGTATGAATCAATAGAAAGAAAAATCTATAGGGAACAAGAGGCATTGACCTTGTGTTATAAACCTCTATTTCTTGTTTCCTGAGTACATATTAATTGATCCTCCAGTACCTATTTATAAACACTTATTTTCACTCTCTGTAGCAGAAGAGTCAGCCTTGTTTTCAAAGGTTTGAAAACCCCTGAATGATAGTTCATAGCATAAGGAACTGCAATATATGCTGGCTCATGGCAGAAAGATGCAACTCACTTTTAAAAATATCAACATTTCACTATCATACCTTGCATTTATTCTGAATTAGAAGTCTTATTGAATGAAATAAAGCACACAGGTAACCTAGAAAAAAAAGTAACTAGATCTCTTTTACCATAAAACTGCATAATTTATTGTCCATTCTGCTGTCCCACATGATATTTCTTTTAATCCTTTGCATTGCTATTTACACCAAATGATCTTTAATAAAACTGGAAATATAATCCAATTTTATCTACAGAATGTTAAAGCATAAAGAAGAAGTAATTAACAAGACTCTTCAAAGTACATTGTGAATCAGTAAATAGTTTTGAATGTCATGAGATCTGTCATGGAATTTGCACCAACATGATACCAGAATGTTTGATCATCTACTGAGGTATTGTCTGCAGCTTGTTGAGTTTTTTTATCCATCATGAAGAAGGAGGATTCTACAGGGTACTAACATGAGGTCTAATCACAGGTCTTAAATCCTGTATTTTTCAAAAAAAGGTTTAGTAATCTGAGATATAAATTTGAATTGCTTTTGTCCTAGCCTATTTATTTTATAATATACTGGTTTTCTGTAATGCTTGGTTTCACTAGGTTCATGCTTCAGAATGGTCATCTTTTAGCTCATTTTGAAATTCACATTTTAAAATGAGAATATACACTGCAAACCCCAAAACCTGGTGCCATAGAGAAAATTACTTTAGATGTCTTCCCTAGGTCTTCCCTAGGCTCAATGAATATAAAACCTAGGGATTTATATTCATTACATATAAATATTCAGAATTACTTTCATGGTAATGTATATTATTCTGCCTTTATGACAAGATTCCCGTTCCTTAATCATTCAGCAGCTCTCAAGTAGTATGAAACATGAATGATAAGTGTGTAGTGTGTTTTCTCCAGGAAATGCTTTATGGCCTGTGCAATACAGATGTTCTTGTCTAATCTTCTAGCATAATTTTGCCAGTTACTGCTTAATGATGTTCTCATAAAATTTTCCATTGTGTTTAGGTAAGATCATTCCTGGAAGCTCAGAGACTCTTCAAACAATATCTCACAAGGCAAATTTTTATCATGACATGATTCTGTTCCTCTGCTCTACTCTCATGGGACCCCACCTGTTTGGCTGTGAGGGCCTCACCACAAAAACGACATGGACATATTGAATTGGGTCCAGAGGAAACCACGAAGATGATCGGAGGAATAAAGCTGCTCTTTTCTTCTTTTCTGAAGACAGGCTGAGAGAGCTGGGGTTGTTCAGTCTGGAGAAAAGAAAGCTCTGGGAGACTTCATTGCAGTCTTCAACTACTTAAAGGGAAGTGGTGGGCATGGGATCAGAAGAAAATCCTTCTGTATCATAAGAATATGTAAAGAAGAGTCACAAGAAAGAATTTCTAAAAGACTCAGAATCAAGTACAGACTCTCAACAGTAGAATTTTTTCTGAGTAAATGCAAAACTGTGCAGCAGAAAGGGAGAAAACAGCTCAGCAAACACAGACCTGAGTAGCATAAGAAGGAAAGAGTTCACTACAAAAGTGCACCATATTTTCAGCTAATATGAGCTAACATGGTATCAATGATTTTGATAGGTCAGTATTTATTAATTCTGAGAAAGCAATCCAGAAAGAGAATTTCTATATGAGTGATATGTTTTCTTTTTAATTAGAGGAAGAGGCAGATTGTTACTTATTGCCCGTCTGACAAGAAGAATGTTCAGGCTTGAAAGAAACAATATTATTTCTCCTCTTAGTTCTTTGCAACAAACAACAAACCTAACCTCTCCTACTGTAGAACAGTATAAAATTATATTCTGTAGTGTAAACAGCATAACAAGTGTTAAGGATGAATTTTATATGAAAAGCCTCTCCTCTGGATTAAGCAATCATTTTATATAGGTTACACATCAGCAGCAGTTACAAATTTCCAGGGTATTGCCTTTTTGATTTCCACAGTTTCTTGCTCCCCAGGAAAGATTACAATCCCTTTTCAATTCCTTTAATGTGTCACCTTACTATAACCTACATTTCCTGAAATGATCCACTGAAATAAATAAAAAAGATATAGTGTGTTTTACTCTTAAAATGGCTTGTCACACTCGTCTGTTTTAGAGCAAGACCACACAGCTGAATCAGCACACCTGAGGGTGTCATAAAATCTTGCAAGGGATGGGCAACAAAATATCTTAAATTAGATCCTCCTCCAGCGTAACGGTAATGGAGAATGGAAGCCACAAACAGAAAAAAATTGGGCTATGTCCCATATTCCATGTCTTTTACAGCTGTAAGAAAGCAATCAAATTGCTCTGCACATATCTCGTCCCCAGCTGAGTCAGCCCATATATCCTGGAGGTAGAAAGAAATATAAGGAAGTGGAATCTTCACTGCTTTTGATATGAATTTTTTCATAGGATTGCTGATCTTGAGTATATCCTGGGGTCTCAGTTTTTAGAGTGATCGTACAACACCTGTTCAGGCTTTATTCCCAGATCACAGAAATTTATTTCTAATACACTGTAGCAGTAAAGATTTGCCATTTAGATGAAGTCAGTTTTTCAAAATCATGCCAAACCCACTGGAAAGGTCATGTGTAATTGCATATACTGTATAAGTTTGTCAGCTTCCCTGTCAGGTACTAATGGGAGCATTTTTGAAAGACTGAGCCACTGCTACCCTATATTACTGGAAGGACAAATTGTGTAATCTATGCATTTATTCAGTAATACCGCTGACAGATGCATCTCTAGGTATATAAGCTGCTTCAGGCTATACTTAAGCATCTTCTTCAGCCACTTTCTACAATGCTGCTATCACAGTCAAAATATATTACCTGCAGCATATAAAAAATTTTGACATTGTACTCATTCCTTCAAGATAAAAAAGGAGGACAATCCATAATAGCTTCAAACAGCTTGCCAAAATATCACCTAAAGCAATGGGATTCAAATCTAATTATACATTTGACAGGTTTTAGAAACAAATGGAAATTGTCCCAAGCATGTTGACAAGTACAAGATAAGAAAGGAGATAAGAAAGGAGAGCTGTCCTCAAATCATTAGTAGCCAGATTCATGAATTTCTTTCAGAAGATTAGATATCAGCAGGGCAAATGTTCATATCATATTTCTAAGCCATTTAGACAACCTTGAAAATGAATTTTTGAAACTAAAATAAGACACAGTTCAATTAAATGCATGTCATGACTTTTTCAAATGATCATGTGTTTAAAGCAAATCTTACAGATGTACAGTTCTGTGCTAGTCCCCTAAGCTTACACTTGAGAATTGCTGGTACCACTGTCAGAGATGACTTTAATATTAATCTGGTACATAAACAGTGAAACTGCAATTGAGGCTTCTCATAGGAGAAAAGTCTTATCATCCAATTATTTATCTAGCTTACCATAACATTTAAAGATTCTTAGGAGGCCTTACAGCTCATCTGTTTTAAAGTAAAATCTGAATCTCTTAAAAAAATGCAGCCCTGCTATTCATCATTCATTTTATTCATCAGTCATCACAAAACCACAGACTGGTTCAGGTTGGAAGGGAGCTCTGGAAGTTATCTGGTTCAAATTATCTGGCAAGTTATGTTTGTCCTGCCACTGGGCACCATGGAGAAGAGTCAAGTTTCATCTTCTTTCAAGTATTTATATACATTGATAAGATTCCTCCTGAGCTTTCTGGTAAAACTGTTCCACCTCTGTCAGTCTTTCCCTATAGGAGAGGTGCTGCAGTCCCTTCATCACCTTTGTGGCTCTCCAGTGTACTCCCCCCAGTATGTTCATGTCTTTTTTACCCCTAGGGAGCATGAACAGCATGAACTGGGAAAATACTCCAGATATGGGCTCTCCATAGCTGGCAGGGTTCACTTCCCTCAGCCTGCTGGAGATTTGCCTGATGCAGCCCAGGATTTCCTCTCTCACAAGGTATTTCACCAGCTTATGTTTAACTTGGGGAAAACCAGGATCCGTAGGCTCTTCTCTGCCAAGCTTCTTTCCATCTGGGTTGCCCCCAGCATGTACATTGTGTTTTTTCTCTCCTGGTTCAGGACTTCTCTTTGTTGAACTTCATGAGGTTCCTTTCACACCCTTTTTCAAGTCTTTTGAGGTCCCTTTGGGTGGCAGCATGACTTTCTGGCATATCAACTACTTCTCCCAGTTTTGTGTCATCAGCAAACTTGCTTAAGCTACGTTCTGTCCTGTGATCCAGATCATTTATGAACATGTTAACCAGGACTAGACTCATTTTTGGTGTATACTGCTAGACACTGGCTCCAACTAGACTTTGTGGCCCTGATCAGCCCCCTCTGGGGCTGATCAGGCAGCCAGTTTTCAATCCACCAACATTTTGTTCATCCAGTCCAAACATCAACAGCTTCTTTGTGAGGATCTCATAGATGTCAGTGCTAAAACCTTACCAACGTACAGGTAGCCAATATTTGTAATTTCCCTTTGTCTACCAAGCCAGTCAGTTAGTGAAAAAAATTATCAAATTGGTCAAGCATGAGTTCCTCCTTTGGGAACTCGTGCTGACTGGTCCTGATGATTTTCTTGTTTTTCATGTGCCTTTGTTGAGGGATATATTTCGTACAGGTAGCTTGGTGTGCAAGCTGCTGTGTGAGCTGCAGGCTGAGCTCTGCATGGCAGGAAATGCTGGAAGCCAGAGGCAAGAGTGAACTGGTACCCACACTTTGTGCAACAAAGAGCACAGGGACCTGTGGCACCAGACAAGTGGCTGGGCACTCAAAGACACAGCAGCTGATGAGGATGCAGCAACCCAGTAAAGTTTCCTTAACACTTGGAAAAATATTCCAGAAGTAGCTTCAATATGACTTTCCCAGTAAATAAGGTGAGGCTGGTTGACACCATAGTTCCCTATGTCTTCTTTCTGTCTCTTAAAATGTGAATGGCATTTGTTTTTTTCCAGTCTTAAGATACTTCTCTCAGCCACCATGATTTACCAAGGATTACTGAAAGTGGCCTTAGAATGACATCTACAAGCTTCCTCAACACTTGTGGATGAATTCCATCACGTCTCATGGGTTTATGTATGTCAAATTTTCTGAAATATTCCCTGACCTGATTTTATGTCAAGGGTACATCTCCCTTGCTCCATCTTTTTTTTCTGATCTCTGGGACCTGGGATTCTTGAAAATTAATCGTGCTAATAAAGACTGAGGCATAGAAGATCTTCAGAGTTTCAGAATTCAGGACCTTCTGGTCCTTCATCATTCTAGTCCTATAAACAAACAAAAAATAATCATACATTGAGAAAACCTGACTAATTTTTTCAATTACTTTTTTAGTACTTTGCAAGCTACTATTTACAAGGAACAAGTTTTCTTTCTTTATTTTCTAGGTTCCCAAAAACTCAGTTTGTAAATGTTATTTTAAAATCATAATGAAAGCAAACAAAAAAAAGTATTTATCAGGTTGTTATTCCTAGAAAACAATTTCTCTTATGGAATAAAAATGATTATGGGTTTTGTCAACTTACATGATTAAAGAATCTGAATGTATTTATTAAATTTTGAATGATCACTACTCTTGGGGTTTCTGGGTTGAGATGACTGCGAGGTGTTAGCAAGTCTCTTTTTCCCAGCCCCGAGATTGAAGGAGTCAGGATTCTTCGGCTGTGGTTTTCAAGGTTGTTTATTCTTTGTTATCTAAAACATTCTTTTTCTGACCTGCTGAGGTCTGTCTAGCAGGTCAGGTTGAGGCACACTGACTGCCTCAGAGATGGTGCTATCTTTTTAGACTAAAAACTACATGTACATTATTTACAATAATTTTCTAATACCTATCACCTATGTTAGACAGTGTGTTTCTACTCTAAACCAATCCAGAAGTGCCACCATCACCCAGAAGATGGAAGCTAAGAAGAAGAAAAAAGAAGGACAAGGCACGCCCAAATCCCTCCATCTTGGCTTCTGAACCCCCATTATAAAAAAACAAAATTCTACTTTTCTATCTTGTAACAAACTATCATTCTACTTAAACTCTTGTGGCTTGTGAATTCTCATATAAGGTTGGTAATTTTTTCCATGGGTTAAAATCAAAGCCACAGGTGTCTTTGGCTTCGTGCCAAGGTCTCTCAGCCCCTGGTCAGGGGCTTGAGCCCTCGAGGGCACCCAGAGGGATGTCCTGAGTTCCGATACACTACTTTCACATATTTACTGGAAGATCTCTTCAAGCCTTTGCTTTCATTTCTGAACTATAAAGTAATATTTTCTCTCTAGAAGACAATGTCTTTGCAGCTTTGTCCCGAAGTGTTCTTAACTTCTCTGCCAAACTTAATTTGAGATATTTCTTTCAAGAAGAACGGTATGTTCTATGAGTCATTTAAGATCCTGTAGTTCTATATTTACACTAACACAGGGAGAGCATTGAAAAACTTATCTTCCTTTCACATGTCACACCTGTGAGGCAGAATCAAGTTCTCTGACAAGCTAAGAGGAAAATTCAAGGAAAAGATTTTTGCGAGATGCTCAAGTAAATAGCATCCTATTTTCGTTATTTTTGTTTCCATATATATTGAAAAGTTCCCAGAAAACCTATTGAGGTCAATAAGGCTCTGTTACTGTTTTGGTTTCTAAAGCTAATTCTGTGGAGAGGAAAAATTATTTATTATAAGCTTAGTGTGTTCTCTTTAATCTTCTTTATTAAAAAAAATTAAAATGCAGGCATTTTTCTTTTGAATGTAGCATTAAAAAAATAGGCAGATTCTTTCTTCAGAAATGCTTAACTGTGTTACTCTGTAAACTCCAACTTTTGTAGAAATTTCTCTTGTTTCCTTTTAAGATTAGACCATGGCTGCTGAATACTTCAGTTTTATGTCAGCATTTGTTTTGTCTTTAATGAAAGACACAGAACTCAAGTACCACTCTAATAGCATCTCATTGTTTTCTCATTTTCTCCAAAGAACAAATTGTCAAATTATCAATTCATTCCAATTCATATAAAACAAATTACCAGTTAATTCCCCCCCTATATCCTTTGCTTTTTATTTCCTGGAGACTCATACCTTCTTCAGTCCAAATATTCTTATCCATAAACTGAGAAATGCTTATTTTTGCATCACCTTAGATTTCTTCCTTTTAAATATTGGTCAGAGTGAGGATTGATGCTCTTTCTCAGTTATATAGCGTGTCATCAGCTCAGAATATCCAAGAGGAAATTTTTTCTGTTTCAGATAATCAAGCATTGCAGCCATTCTTCTGTGTCTCTCTATAGGTATATTACAAGTTTCCCAATATTATCAAGGTTTATGAAATTATCAATTCAATTAACACACAGTGAAAAAAATAGCACTTTGATGAATTTTCTTCCAGAACTGAATTTGTGAAACCCACAGAATATATTCCAGTGGCCAGTGTGAGAGGGAGATATGACAAGTCAATTGTAGAAAAACATGAAAAAATATTCCTTTAACAGAGTTCTTGTTCTATTCTCTTACAACTGGATTCTGGATGAAGTGCACAAACACTTTTCACATTTTCAAAGATAATGTAATAACGTTGACAACTTCTAGTTCAAAGTTAAGTCCTTCTAGATCCAAGCAAGGAAATGGATGCCATATTTAAATTTAAGATTAGTATATAATTTTGGAACGAGTATGTTCTGTAATCAAAATAAAGGCCCTGGATCCCCATATATTTGTATTATAGTCAGTCTGGTGTATCCATTCTGGTTGATTTAATATATTTGGAGATCAGTCTGTAGAGCAGCTGAGAAAACTTCTAAAGCTTAAAACGTGAGTCAGCATTCAGACCATGCATCTCTGATTGTTTGCGTTGTAGGCTGAGAAGAGTAATTAGGATTGAGCCGTATGCAAGTAATGTGTGCTGATTATGGTTAGCTGACCAGTGAAATGTGAAGGACAAACTAGAAGTTGGCAACTATGATTAAAACTGATTAGTTTGATTCCTGCAAAGAATAAAAAGAGACTAGTTTTCTGTCTTCAAGCAGGTTTGTACTGAAACTCGTGTATAAGCATAAGACTTTGTGTGCATAAATAAATAGAAAGCATAGGGACCATAGCTATGGTTCAGTTATTCCTTGAGTGACTGTGTACATCTTTCACACTTACACACACATTCACACTGTATTCTTCTTACTTTTTTTTCCTAAAATGTTAGCAACTCTTCTGAATGTGTCTTTATTAAAATAATCACTTTGAGGAAATTTTAAATATCCACACTTTTGTTTCCTGTCAGACAACATATGGTATGAGAGAATTGACTGGATTAAAACCTTTTCTTGAAAGAATAATAATTGTCATACATTATAAATAGTTTTGGGAACTTGGAAAAAAAAAACCGCAGAAGGATATTTTTTCCCACAGGAAAGTTGCAGTCAATGAAAAAGAGAAAATTCCAGTTTTGAGTTTTTAACCAGATAAAATATGGGAGTATGGTTTCACTAAGGAGTATTAGTAGTTGTTTTCTTTCATCAAAGTAGTGAAATAATTAAAGGCAAAAAAATGGGGGGGGGGGGGAGGAATGTGCAGATATTCCTTCAAAGGAATTTGTAGACAAATCTGGAAAATTATGGGAAAATTGGCTTGAGGGCTGCCCTTTAAGAGAGGCAAACAATGGATTCTTGTTTACTTTTAAAAACAGTCCATTTGATTTAGATTTTAAGAAAGAAATCTCATTTTCTGCACACTAGTCTCCCAAATTTGCTTTTTAATAATCAAATCTCTCTTATCTCAGAGAAAAAATAGGGAAATACTCTGAGATATAAGTGCTTATTAGTACCAGAATAAGACCTACCCCACATTTAAAGTGCAACCTGTAAATGAAAGCAAAATAGAAAAGAGGCAGCTGGTCATTTTAATCCAGTGTGAGGTGATTATTGTATCTAATGATGATTCAACAGGGTTGTGTAAACTAAAAAACAGAGAGAGTGAATCTTGAAAGCTATGTCCAGATTGTTAGCAATATGATGAAGTTCATAAATCATGCAAATAGTCAACTAGAGAGCAAAACAGAAAAAAAAGTCTGAGAATTACTATATTTCTTCTGGTAAAGAGTTACTTTTGATGAAAAATGTAAGTCACATTCTCTCACTTTTATCTCAAGAGAATATGAGAAGGAACTAATTTAGAAGAGAGAAAATTCCCGGATGCCTAAGGACTGATTATTTATAGTTTGCCTTGGAATCAGACTATTAATTTGTACCAATGTCCCTGGTAAAGATATCCAAGTACTGATAACAGGAAATATACGTAGTATGCTTGGTAAAGATTTAACTTCTCAGATGAATTGAGATTAATAAGAATTTATAGCTAGTTTATAAGTGTTTAATTTTTAAAAATTAGGTATGAAGCTTATAACACACTCAAAGTAGGTACCTTTATCTCTCTGTTCTTAAAGAGTATTTCAATTTCTACATCTGAGCTACTGCTGACCTTCGTCAAAGTATATCTGAATACACCACTGTTTATCTCATTGTTGTCTATGGCATATCCTAGCAAACAGAAAGAAAGTTGGAAATAAGCTTGTGATTTGTTATTTCAAAATAATCCTCATAATCTGAATATTGCCTGTTATTCCTAGGCAACATGCAGAATTCCTATATTTAATTGTTTTTCCCCCCCACAATTTCTTATTCCTCTCACTAAACTATAGACCAGTGAAGAGCAATTTAGATTCTGGCAAAAGATGTAATCTTAAAACTCATGGTATTCAGTGTTATGAATCATATTTTTAAATTCTCAGAAAAAGTCTATTTTTGCTTTTAAAAATTGGTTCTATATATCCTTTTGCTTTACATAAAATTATGCACTAATATGTATTCATTTAAATAAGCAAGACATTAAGTGCTTGCTCTAGTTACAAAATGGCTCACCTTTGAAATCACTTACTGAAGAGCATATGAAATGGAAATTATAATAAGGCGTGTTTATTATCAATCCATCAGTTAATTTTCCTGCTGTGTTGAATTCTAGATATGATATCATTGATGAACCCAATTAAAATACTGATCATGCATCAATAATAAAAGGAAAAATTCATTATAAGTTAATAATCTAACATCAAATATTAAATTTCATTATAATACTGATCAGAACATCCTTTATGTTACTTAAAGTAGTTTGCTTTCCCTCAGAATAAAAAGTTACAAGAGATAACATAGCTGGATATTCTCTTACAGGACAGTTCTTCCTTTGACTTGAGAACATATTAAAGTTTCTGAGTTAGAATGGTAAGTTTTCTATAAATGTTTTCTTTCTGTGAACCCTCCATATTTTCATTCAAAATGCACTGTATGAAAATTGCAGATCACACTGACAAAGAATTATTTACAGAGACATTGGTGGCATTCTGAATTATAGACCTTTGTGGATAAAAAGCATCCAGGACAAAGAGAAAAATAGAAATAGATTATATTGTGGGTCCAGAATTATATTCCATTATGAATTATATTCCATTGTGTCAGTTGTAGAAATATAATTAGAAGACATTAATTTTGTTCTAATCCTAGTTTTCATTTTGAATGCACTAAAAAATCTTTAAAAATCATAAGATTTTGTATCTATCTAAAAGTCAGATTAAATCAAGAGACTGATGCGGTTTCATAGATCTTTCTATCAGCAGTGTATGCTTAGATTAAAATAAAATGGACATCTCTGAAGGGAGCTGACTTCATTAATGGCCACTGGTTTTAAGCTACCAGTGACTTAAAGACTCCCAAAGCCAGTCTTTGTTTATTATATTTTGAATACTATTGTATTTTCAGAAAGGATAGTTGCCTCACTATTTAAATCTATTTCTTGACATTTATAACTATACTGTACTTGTGTATATTGGGACCATTTCCAATAGCCTAGATTTAGTCTGAAAGTTGACCATTTTTTGCCATTTCTTCTTTGCTATCTTAAACCAATTGGTAATCCAAGAAATTATTTTTTCATATCCACTTACAGATTAGTTCCCCATGACAAGACTTCTACAAAAGTTTTCTAAATCCAAATGCATTCTATCTATGTAAATCTCTTTCACAGAATTCTGGAAAATTTATGAGGTATGCTATCTCTCCAAAATGCCATGTTGTCTCTACCCCTGTGTAAAGCACTTATCCATGTCTGCCTTGTGTACTATTGCTTCTGCCAGTTGCTTAGAAGGCAGCCCATTAATTATGATTTTCTCCTTTACTCATAAAGGGTCCCAGGTAGGGAACGTAGGTCAAACAATGTGTCGGGGGTGGGCTGGGCTGGTTGCAGCTCTCGTGCCTCTGGGTCAAGTGCCTGCTGCCTCCCCTGCCTGAGCCTGAGCTGTGTCAGTGTCTCCATAGGAAAGCTGCCACTGCCCAGATAACAGGAGCCCCTGAGGAGGCTGTGGGAACCTGTTCACTCTTAGCTGGGAACATCCAGACAGCGGCTGCCTGGGGTAAAAAAAATGCATAAAATAAATCCAAACAAGCTCAGGACAGGAGAGAAAGCCTTCCCCCAGCTCACCAAATTTCATACTCATCCTTCCAAATTCCTCAGAATGGTAGTGTCATGTCTTATATACTTCTCTTTTCATCCTTTCAGGAGCAGGGCCTGTTAATTTAAGGATGTCCTGGGATATTCAAGAAATGTGCACAGTCCCTTTGAAAAGAGCTAGATGCCAGGAAGGGCCAAAGGATTGCATAGCAGCTTTAAATCTGTCATTAATAAGCCTTTTATCTGCATTAATTGAATAGTTTGTAGAACTGTAGCATTAAAACATTAACAGTGCTGCCAGTGGGTTCCTAGATTCATATATGCGGTGTTTCTCCTTTTGCTTATGACAAGATTTTGAAGGTGGCAAGCACAGAGATCAGAGCTGTCACCTTTTTAAAAGCTCACATTGCATATCAAACAGTTAATTTCTCTGACACCTAGCCTTTTTAAAGATATAGCTCTTCTTCACAGTAAGCAGCTAAGCAATTTCATATTTGAGTTTGACAGAAATGTGATAAATGGTGTTAAAACAGATCTTGATCTTTCATATACTTTTCTTCTAGGCTAAACAATTGAAAATAAGATTATGGAGTCAGTGTTCAGAAGACTTAAATGTTTTACAGTAGTCCTCCAGAAAAAGGTAGGGTTTCAAATCTCCATACAAAGAAAAATCAGAAAATGAAAAAACGCTGCAAACTTAAAAGTTGCTGTTACACCTTGGTCAGATTTACTTTCCTCCTCAGTGTCTTCCACTGCTCTTCTGAAGCATGTGCTTCAAGTACAATTCATGGAAGCCTTCTTTCAGAATGAAGGTGTGTTTTAAAAAATGAAAAAAACCCACAAATAGATGGTGAGAGGTAGCACAGTGGTAGAAATAGATAATTATGATCTGTTCATATCACAGTTCTTTAGGAAAAACACATATAGACAGTTTCAGTGGAAGCTGTAGTACATCTTAAGGTAGGTGGATAGATGGATAGATGAATGCAAACTCTCCAGAGAGACTATCTGTAGTGTTCTGTAGTTCTTATTGGGTATTTATTGCATACACTTGATGAAATTAAAAACTAAAGTCTGGCTAACTTTAAAAGGATTAATAATCCCACTGAAAATAATGGAATCAATGTTCTGTCTGAGGTTCCATGTGCATTTTCTCATAATGTAGGCATCAAATGAGTTATTAATAATCTCATTTTTGTTACCCTTTTGGTAGAAATTCTTTTCTTACTGTATTTACTCTTCGTTTTTTATTTAAGCTTGGCTAAATATGCTGGAAGTTTAAGTTTACCTTCATTGCTGAAAACATCAGAGTTTTTTCCTCCCTAAAAATCTGATTTGGCTGAAGGCTTAAAAACTTATTACTGACTGTAACATTGAATGGAAACAAACAAGGAGTATTGTACAAATAGATGCAACACTGTATAAAGATCAGAGCTCAGAGCTTTTTTAAGCAAGGCTATGTTCGGAGACCTTTTCAAGATAAAAGAATTAATGCAAAAAATGGGTCTATTATCAGATTGTGATTTTTGCAATTCACAGCCCAATAAGGGTTTTCAGTGAATTTTTGTTGCTTGGTTGGGAGGGTTAATTATTTTTATATTAATTTTTAAAAAACTTATTATTAAATAGAAATATTTCCATGTATTCTTTGTTTCTTAAGATCACACCAATTAAGTCTTTCTAAAGGAAAAACAACTATAAACAGATAGAGGTGAAAGGTCCAAAACTCCCTTCTTTTCAGTTTACCTTTCTCTGATCCCTCCCTCCACTGCCCTCCATTATCTCCATTACAGTGATTGCTGCCCTCAAACTGCAGTTCTGAGGACAGACAGTTTGCAATATCCTGCTGATAGGAATGGTAGTATTCCCATTCCATTCATTTCACTGCAGATCAAACTGGTAGATACAAGTGCAAACTGTTATTTCCCAATATTTTAAGTGTCTCTTTCCTATAGTGTATAGTTCTATGTCATAGGAAATTTTAAGCAGCGCTTTGATCTCTGGAGAGAATCTGTTTTAAAGACCAACTCACATCACTGTGAGTCACCAAAGGTGTTGCAATATTTTTTTTTATATAAGTCTGCCTATCAAGATTGCACAAACATCAGGCTTGCTAATTAGTACCTGTTATTGCTATTTCACCCATAAAGAAGAATAGAAAGTTAGAATCAAGTAGGTCTATCCATCAGGCTGTGTTATCGCTGCATCAGGACTTTGCTAATGCTAATGACATATTTCTAAGCATCCGTGGCTTCTTTAATAAGTAATACAGAAACTAAATGGGAGCTGAGTAGCCTGTTGAGAACAATTAACCCGAAGCAGATGGCACTACAAATACAATTCTTAAAGGGTCTTTCCTTGTTTGGAATTTTCACCTTCCCTGTTGATTTTACCCCCTGGTTGAATTAAGGCCTTTATTGACAGATTTAAGATGTTCCTGACATTTGATTAGCAAACTTCATACTGAGACTGTATTAAAATTTAATATCTTTCAGAAATGAAAAGCAATTTCTACTGGATGTTTTCTTCCCAGGTCTAGTGTTTGGTATCATATAAAGCTTTATAGTTCAGCAACTGAAAATCCTGAGAAAGCAGTACAAATGCAAAGATCTGAAATAACAACAGCTTTGAAGCATTAATGTTAAGGGTCAATAGAGTTATCTGCAAAAAGTTGGTTATTTTACAAAGATTTTAAGAATCGTGAGAAGGAACTTCATTGAGCTGGGTATAGAATACACTAATATATATATTTTTAAGCACTTGAATTTTATAAATGCTGATCTTTTAAGAAACACAATGCATAAATGGATGCTGATTGACTATCTTGGCATAGGGCATAGGCTTCAATGGCATAGGTTTTAGAGATTTCAATGCAAATTTGAGTCATATGTATGAAAAGACATCAGTGAAAAATATCTCTTCCAGTATAACTGAGGCTTGACAGACCAACCAGTGTCAAAGGTGCTATACTTAAAGGGATTCAATTGTCCTCAAGCTGTTTGTAGTTCTATTTCTGACATCCATTCTGGTGTTACAGTAAGCAATGATTTTTGCTGCTCCTTTAGACAGTGCTCAAAACAGATGTCATCAGAGTTAGACATATGAGGGTTTAAAGTATCATTTGCATAGAGTATTTTAGACACGCAGAATGGTTGACAGGAAGATTTGCAAAGTTATTAAATACAGTCTTAGGAATGCCTCTTTTTTTCAGCAATAAATGTTCTTTCTGGCTCATAAAATATATTTATTCAAAGTAAAAAGCTATACATGTATATACAGGGGCCTATAGAAGTTTGAAATACGTTTTATTGTATTAATGTTAAAAAAAGAAGAAAAATTAAGAAAGCTGATGACGTGGCTTTGTTAAAAAAAAAAACAAAAACCAGCAAATAGAAGACAGTGCTGTATCAATGTGTAAAAACTTGAATCTATAGTGTTCCCTCCTTTAAAGAACTGTTTTGTGGTGATTTTTTTCTGATGATTTCACTGTGATTTTCTGATGATTTTCTGTGCCCTTCAGAACCTAAATACCTACAATTTCAGGTTTTTGTGCCCTATTTCTTTTGGGTAAGCATTAGCTGTGCTGATCAACACCTAATCATAATTAAGCTTATTTTGAAGCAGTTGCGCAGAATTCACTAGAAAACTTCTGATAAATACTAGCTTGAGGAAAAATAAACACGGTAATTTTAAAGACACAGAGTATTTTCAGGTAAAACCAGAAAATTTTAATCATAAATAAAATAATATTTTGAAATATATATATTTGTAAAGCTGTGTTTTTCTAAGATCGTTAATAACTGTGTTACTCTTCAGACAGTACATCTGTCTCAGTCTTAGCATACTGGAGGCTATGCCTCAATGCTAGTAGATTTTCTGTGACATTTTTAAGTCTTACAATCCACATTACCAACAAAATTTATGGTGCAGATTTCATATTTGTCATTATTATCTAAGATGCAAGAACTCTGTAAACCTAATAATGCAAGTTTAAAAATACATGCCTAGTTTCAAGCCATAATTACCTGAGAAAGAGAAAAATCACCCTAAAAAACCATTGCACACTTAGTGAAGTATAGCTGTACCTTGAAGGTAAGTAAATTAGGAATGAAGGTGTGTGTTAATAGTACAATTAGATAATGATGATCAATTCATCCGAGGAGAGCAATTTCACCACAGTTGTTGGCTTGGCAGGAGGACATCTCCTCTCTCCCCTGGCTGACAGGTCCTACCCAGTTTATCAGCTGCTAAGAACCACTGAGTTCTTCTCCCTGCAAGGATTTCATCAGAACCTGGGCTTGATGTCTCCTCTTCACTTTCTTGTTTTTTGGTTTTTTTTGTTATTCCCTTTACAATGCGCTTTGCCACTTCCTCTGTTTTAATATATCTTGATTAAATGGCAAAGACAACACGGCCTTTGCTTCTACTACAAACTTTTGTTTAGATCACATCAAAGCATTACAATCCCACCTTGACGATATGGAATCTTCATCGTGTCTAATATTCTTTTAAATTTTCCACTGCATTCTGGTCAGATCTCTTCTAATCTCAGCTAAGCAATGTCATATTTGAATTAACTCAAAACAGTTCCTAAGCCATGTCTGGGTATTTACTCAAGTTCTGTATCTCACTGAATCATCATGTCTGAAAATATTTCTGGATTAAACTGGCCACTTTAAAAAATGCAGGAAGATTCTCTCTCAAATTGAAAGATAAATCTTTCTCTACTACCTACTATACCCTTGGTTAGGGAAGAATTTTCTATTATAGTAATCAAAATCAGTTTGTGAATTTCCTTAAAATGTCAATTAAATTACTCTCATAAAACAAGAGTTACTTATAATAACAAATTGCTACTTTAAAAATTTTGTATGCTTATCTTCAACGATTCAATGTCTATTTCTTATTCTATTTAGCTTGTCATAAAAATATTAAGGAAAAATTATCAAATGTCATTAGGTGAAGTCCATAATAAGAGCAAAATATTTGAGGGAAAGAATAGAGAAGATGAAATACAGATACAAGGCTATATTAAATCCCACAGAATAAGAGCATTAACCATTTTGAAAAAGATGACCTCTAAGAATAGAAAGGTTGTCTTTGCTACTCGTATTCTTTGCAAAAGAGACAAAATGTATTAATAACACTGTTTTTGTTAGCACCTTAGTTCTGAAGCTTGTGACCTTTTCTTAGAAACTTGGCACAGTAGTTCCAGGTAGCTGATACTTTGGATTCAGGTTCTAAACCATAATTCTTTCAAGAATTGATGTTGTACAGTAATTATTTAAATTTTAGGCAAAGACAGAAGTCACCATACAGTTTTTAGAAGCAGATGGAAATTTATAATAACTTAGTCTATGGGATGTAAAGAGACAGTTTGCTGGAATATATCCACTGCTGAATCACCATCAAACACTCTCAAAGTGCAGAAACAAGATTGTCAAGGAATTATCAGCTTAAAGTAGCATTAAATCTGTATGTTGTCTGCATAAAAATAATATTTAAGGACACTTTAGGTATTAATGTCAATCACTGTAACCACAGATAGGAAGAAAGGATCGTAGGAGTAATAATTTAAGGTGGATGATAGGAGGAAATAATACAAATCCTGTTAGCCATCATCAGGAGGATTTGTGTACTTATCTTCCATACTTTTTACATTGAACTAATTTGTTTTGTAATACAAAAAGGCTGGTACCAACAGCTGCAGATCTACTGCACAGGCAGAGATGGTATTTAAAAGAAAAATAATTATAGTCTGGGCCTGGTGCCTCTATGGAATCAAATGCATCTATATAAATGGAGTGTATCCTATACTCCTGAAATATCTATAGCGCCTTTACACCACTCATATGCAGTGAGATTAGCATATATATGTACAGTTATTTATTTAGAGCATGCACAGTGGCTACTCATCCCAAAATTTCCTAGATCTGCCACAAAAGAAAAGTAACTGTTCAACCTGTTACAAGTACTGGTAGTGTCTATAACGTGTTGCAATCAACAGCATATTCTTGAGAACTTTTTGGTCCTGTTGTTTATTTAATTGCTGTAGATAAACATTTTTTTTGATAAGAATATAATTTCTCCTGAACTGTCAGTGTGAGGGGGTGAATATCTGCTCCAGTGAGGTGTTCCATGGTCTGCAGGGGTCAGCCTGTGTCAACAACACTATGGACTCCTGGGAATTTCTGCTCTGACAACTGGATCACTTCCTTTCCCTCCTTCTCCACTGACCTTGGTGTCTGCAAGGCTGTTTCTCTCACATTACCAGTCTATCCTCACAACTGCAATTCTCCAGTGGTTTTTTTTTTTCCTTTTCTTAAATAAATTACCACAGAGGCACTATCAGCATCACTAATGGGCTCAGATTTTGCAAGAGGCAAAAGCTTGGGGCTGGCTGGAACTGGCTGTGTCTCACATGGGAGCAGTTTCTGGTGTTTTCTTATAGTAACCACTTCTGCACGTTCCCCCTTCACACACACACACACACCCCTCAGTAAAAAAACCTTGCCACACAAACCCAAAACACATTGTTCTGAATGTCTTTGCTCCAGAGAACTGAACTCATAAGTAGGGATACAGGATATAAGTGGCTGAATTGGGAAATGATAGTTCCATGGTAAAAGACAGGCATGATAGGCAGAGATAGAGCTACTCTTAGCAGTTACAGTGCCAAAAAGAGAGAGCAGGGGCTGCTGATCTTCCCATGACAGCAAATAACAGTATTTTCTACTTTCTCTCTTATCACCCTACTACATGGGATATTGTTCCTTCACTAGAGTCAAATGGTTTTATGGATTAAGCTGAGAAGTGGACAGAACTTCAATAACAAATCATTCCCAAACAGTAATTTCTCTTTTTCATTATCAGTGGCATACACTTGACTGACAGCATCCATCTCAGCACAAATGTGTTCCCAGAGCTTCTGTGCTCTTCTTGATACAATTCATGCACACGACCTCTAAAGAATGTGGCAATATGGGAACAGGAATCTTATTTGGTTCCTGATTTTATTGAGCAGTTTTTCTGCCATAACCACAAGTTTTGCACTAGGATCATTCCCAGTCTTCTCTGTCAAACATCTTCAGGTGTAAATAGTACACCTCTTGCTTGCTTCAGCTTTATATATTAATTCAGTCACTGCTACGTTCTACGCCTAATAAAATATTTTTGGTTCTTTTTAGTTTAGTGAGTGCTTGCCAGTAGTAATTTCTACTAACATTTAGCTTATGTTAGGATTATTTAGTATTGCTAGATAAATTCATTAAGACACCTGTACTGCTCTCATGTTGTTTTCAATGCCATGCAAAATTATACTTTTTTTTTTTGTGGGGCTCTTCCTCCCACTTTATAGACTGAATATGATTTCACATGGAATATCCCTCTGGTCATTTGGGTCACCTGTCCTGGTTGTGTCTACTCCCAACCTCCCATGCACCCCAACTCCCTTGCCAGTGTGGCTGTACAACAAGCAGAAAAGGCTTTGGCTCTGTGTAAGCCCTGCTCAGCAATAGCAAAAACATCTCTATGTTATCAACTCTGTGTTCAGCATGAATCCAAACCACATCTTCACACTAATCAGAAAAAATTAAGAAGAAAATTAACTCTACTCCAGCCAAAAATGGCAACATTCCACCCCTTATTCCATACCACTTACATCATGCTCAAGTCCTACAGCATTCAGTACATCACTACCACCACCTCTCTTCCTCTTCTTTAATGTAATACTCAGATATCATTCTCCTATTGAATTAATTAATTAATTAGTCCATGACTTTGGGCTTCATCTCTTATGGTATTCACCTGGGACAAGAGAGGTGGTATGTGATGTGGAGCTACTGTACACCAAAGCCAGCCCAGGTCAGATCTGCTGCACTGAAACTGCTTCTTGTAAGGCTTCTCCTGTGTTGCTTTGGGTGGTTCCTCTTCTAGTAATTTCTGTAATAGTCAACTCAAATCATGGCTTACAAAAAATTAAAGAAAAATCCATCACAATCTCCACCAATGGTCCTTTTGGCCCTGGTTTAAGGGTTTAACATTGCAATGATCTCCTCTCCTTGTCCCCAGCCTGGCTGCAACAAGGGGTTCCTGTTATAGAATAGTCCACCATTAGTATAGTCCACATCATAGTCCTCCATGGGCTGCAGGGGTCCAGCTGCACCAAAATGGTCTTCACCTGTGGGCTATAAGGCAATCTTTGCTTCTCCTGCTCTGGCATGGGGTCTCACCCATGAGATAGTCCTCCTTGAACCTGTCCAGCATGGGTCCTTCTCATGGGCTGCTCTTCACAAGCCTCTCCAGAGTGGGTCCTCTGTGAGGTGACTAGTCCTGCCAGAAAGCCTGCTCTGTCACAGGAACCTCACAGGGTCACATCCTCCTTCAGGCACCCACCTGCTCTGGTGTGGGATTCTTCCATACTTGACTGTGCCTTCAGCCCCAGTTCCGAAGATCCAGCTTGTCCAGTACAGTGGCCCAGAAACGACAGCAGTACCCTGGCCCCCTGCCAGCTCAGGCACATGGCCAGTGGCTGTTAACAAAACCTTCTCAGGCACAAATCAGTAAGGTGATGGACAGTACAGAACTACAGCAAGCAGCAAAACCAAAAAAGAAGCCACTAACAAGTGACTCTAATACAGACCCAGAAAGTGAGCCCCATGGCAAGCAAAGAAGCCGGCTGATTACTAGCTAAGCAGCACTAACAGATATTCAAATCTAGTACATCCAAATTCAATCAGGTGAAACCCAGTCAGATCTGTTCTTTGTCTCAAGCACTTTGAGCCACAGATTGGGTGCTAGAAAGGACTGCCACGGTTTAACCGCAGCCAGCAACCAAGCCACTCACTCACACTCCCACCAGTGGCATCAGAGAGAGAAACAGAAAGATAAAATATGGAAAATTCATGCATCTAGATTAAGATAGTTTAATAGGGAAAGCAAAAGTCATGCACACCAGCAAAGCAAAACCAAAGAATTAGTTCACTATTTCCCATTGGAAGGCAGCTGTTCAGCCATCTCCAGGAGAGCAGGGACCCATCATGGTAGGGATGATTGGGAAGACAAAATCCATCATTCCACTCCATTACCTGGGTGTGGCGGTGTGAAAAACGAGAGGTCTTCACTCTGTATAAGCCTCGCTTAACAATAAGCAAAACATCACTATATTAACAACTCTGTGTTCAGCACAAAACCAAAACACAGCCCCATATCAGCCACTGTTAAGAAAATTAACTCTACCTCAAACAAACCCAGCACAAGGTGCAAACGAATCATAGGAGAAAATTAAATCTCTACTCAAAAACCTGTCCGTGAGAATCCACTTATGTATTTAAAGTTTTATTTCTTATTCTTGAAAGAGTTCCAGCCTGGCAAAAATCAGTAATAATCTTTTTTTCTTGTTCTTCTATTATTCTAGATTCTGAAATAAAGTTTGTTTATAGGTCTCACAACATAAATGGTTGCCCAGCCTGCTGCTGATAAAGATCACAGCTGTGGGTTCATGGGAATCTAGGAAACACAAGCACACAGACATTTTATTGTATGAATTCCCCTACTTGATTAGACATTATCAGAAGTGTAAAAAAAATCACCACTGGCAAATATATATATATAATTAATAAAGCAATTATAGATATATACATATATTCAGCTATTTTATGATCGCAAATAAATAGTGTGGCAGTAATCAATAACAGCAACAATCAACAGTATTGCAGCAATAATAGCAGGAACAGATAACTGCAGCAACAACAATTTTAGAAAATTACAGGTTACTACAAACTTATCAGCAGTAAAGTGACTTATCAATAATGTAAGAGCAAATACGTTAATTATACGAATGTATACAATAGCAAAGTGGACTAAACAGATTTCAGAAGAGGAAATAAGCTGTCACTCAGCTGTCCCAGAAGTGGGAGAACTAACTGAACCAACCCCAGAGGAAGTCCCATAAGGGAAGCAATCCACTTGAGTTTGGAGCCAGCTGGGTGTCCCCAGTGAGGGCTCAAGATCTCATAGAATGTTCACACAGACTTTTGAAGAAAGCGAGATGTATATGCAGCTCAGGGAGTTCTCAGAAAGAGAAGATCCACTTTTGATGAAAAATAAATCATAATTTTTTTTGTAGAGGCATAAGAGGTCATAGGATAGCACCACTTCAAGCAGCAAATTGATGATGGCAATTTATATTTTTTTCAATTGCAACCTAATAGATGATGGCATTCTCTGTTCTGTGGGATAAAATTTTTATTTTTCCAGATTGTTTTCCTGTTCTTGCTGTTAGAACAGCTAGTTGCAGTTTCTGATTCTTACTTTCTCATGATGTTTTCCCCTTTTCCCTAACTATTTTTCACCTTTTCAGGCTATAAGTCACTGTTACAATTCTCTGGGGTTTGGCTTTTTGCTGGTATCTCAGGATGTATCTAGAATATTTCTAGATACCCAACTGTACTTGTAAGGTAGTACCAGCTGTGCTCATAATGGATGTTTCTGGTTCCTCGGCCTAGTTCCCAGTCTAACAGTTCCAGTCTGGCAGGCATTTTCACTGTCAGTATTTCAGCAAATGTATTTATTTCAGTATTTTTCCCTTATAACCAGAACAATAACTTCTTTATGGCTCCTCACATCAATATAAAATAAAATAAAATAAAATAAATAAAATAAAATAAAATAAAATAAAATAAAATAAAATAAAGATAAAAAAGAAAGACAGAAAAGAAGAATGCAATGATTTATGCACCCTTTCTTGTACTGAATTAAGAACTTAATTCAAAGACTTTTGTTCTTACATTTTTCTGTTACACATGAAAAAAAGTGGTAATAATACAAGCTTCATTCTTCCCTTGTCATTAAGGTATGACATGTCCTTTTCCCAGGTGGTCAGAGAGTGTTTTCATTTCTGGTAATATTTCAGCCCTGACAACAATTTTTCCAAAATGGCCAGTAGAGTCTACCCACTAGCAATCAGTTGAAGTTCCAAGTTTGAATAATTACCTGATGCTAAATGCTGCCTTACACTGCTCTAAAAGGCATCATAAGGAAATGGCAAATGTCCTCCAAGTCAGTCCAATATTAACTATGATCAATATGTATAAGCTAGTGATAGAATTTAAGCCATCTTAAAATAATGATTTATTTAAATTATTTACAGGGTGTTTTTTTCAATTCAAGTCTTAAAAGAGAAAAGTAAAAATATATGACTGTCATCAGAGACAGCCTGAAAATATAATATAATGCTTTTCAGTAATTTTACTACATAAAAGATGGATATTTATTATCAGCTTTTCACAGATGTCTTTGATGTTCACACAGAGTCTGTAATATTCTTTAAGAAAATGAGAAATCTGGAATCTATTCAAACTATTTCTAAGAATAAATGTTGGCAAGCAGCCTTCAGAAATTCGTGGAGTGGTTCAGAAACACTGCATTTTTTTTTTTTATATTTGTGGATCTCAAAAGAAAAAATAAAGGAATTCTTCCAATATTTACAATGTAATGTATAAGAATCTTTTATTTTCATTAGACATGTTAGACCAGAAGAAAGTAACAGGAAATCTCTAAACCA
The DNA here is from genome assembly GCF_012460135.2 of Molothrus ater. Taxonomy (NCBI): domain Eukaryota; kingdom Metazoa; phylum Chordata; class Aves; order Passeriformes; family Icteridae; genus Molothrus; species Molothrus ater. Next base: position 17,884,748 of record NC_050482.2, on the reverse strand, counting down.
CAGCTGAATGACTGTTAGAAGAATTTGGGAAGAAAATCATGATATACTTTCCTCCCTTTTTATGTATTGATGATTCTTGCTGTCCACTGACAGAGAAGAGATAATATGTTAGATCTTTTCTTTAGATCCCATATTATCATTTCAATTCAACAGAAGGCTGAGTTAAAATCACTACTAGTTTACTTTCCAATTAATGACATACATTTTGACTTTAAATTTCAAGCTTATCTTAAGCAGAGTAGGACTAAAAGCACATCATAACACAAATTTAGCATTTCAAATTAAATTTAATATTTTAAAAGTGTTCTAAAAAAATGAAGCTATTCTATAGGGATGAGGTCTCTCACACACTTAAGCAGAATTCCTTGAAGAAATATGAGATAGGAATGACTGGATAAATAGAAGCTTTGCAAAATTCAGATTATGGTGCATAACAATTTAAAGAGGAATTTCCCATGCTTAAAGCAGTTTTTCTTTGCAAATGAAAAAGATAGAGACGTGTAAACCAAGACAAGGAGTAGTTATTAATCTATTGGTAACAATGCTCGCTCCTCACCTGAAACACTTTTTCCGCTTTGAGTGTAGCACTTTGGGAAAGAATTTTGCTGGAGAATATGAAGAGATAAGCAATGAAAATGACTAAGGATGAGTCTAAAAAATACTGATCAGGAGTCACTGGAACATCTGGATTTGTTGACTTAAGGGATGACTGATACAATTGTCTTCAAATACATAAATAACAGGTTTAAAAGGAAGGAATAAGAATTTCTTCATGGAAGAAGAGGAAATAGGGGTGATACATAAAAACTACAATAGTTCACATAAAACAGATATTTTGTATCTATAAGCAACAATATACGATCATGTTCTTGAGCTCTTTACTTTCTGAGGTTTCTGTACACTGAACACAGTACTCCATAGGTCTGTGTTTGTTGTCATGAGAGATAAAAATGACAAAATTATTAGGTCAGTTTTCCAGCCTTTATTGAACTGTTTGGGGATTATCAGAAACAATATGGCACAATAAATGAAATATCACATTCCCCTTTTCTTAGTCTTCATATTACAAAACAATTTGATAAAGGATTCTTTAAACATTCAGCTTAAAACATCCAGCTTCATAATATTAATCAAGATAATAAATTTGCTTTCAGAATTCAACATAGAAGAAACTGTTATTTTCCAGTTGTGTTTACTGCATAGACCTAAAAGACCTAACCCTACTGGATTCAGACTCTAGAGAAGTCTTAGGCAACTTATGCTGTAGTAAGTATTTTTAAATTGCAATTTAATGTTTAATTCCTGTAGAAATAGATAAAACATGTCCTTAAAATTTTCTAGATCATATTCAGTTGAGATCAAGCAGTGCAAAGCATTGTGATGTACTTAACATACCTCTTCACACACCTTTCTGAAGAGATGATTAGTGAGAAAAAATTTTGTGCCGAGTTCCTTAACCCTGCTCAACTGGAAAAGTAAATACATGCCTCTGACAAACATACAGTTTTACCAATCATAACAAAATTACTACAAATTCAGAACAGGATTTTGAAAGAAAAAAAGATCCTTGTGTATTTTTACTTAAGCATTGAATAGAAGTTAAACACATGCTTAAGTAGCATGTTAGCTTAAGGACTAAAAGAGGAACCTTGAGGAATTTTGGTGATGCTACTTAATTGATATTCTTAACTCTATCATTGTCACTATCATTTTAGTATAAGCTTTATTTTCACAACAAGTTATTTCACTATTTTCACTATAACCAAAACAAGATCTTTCCCCATGACAATATGCAATAGAATCAAAAGGAAAATATTGGAGTGAAAATTATAGGTAGCTACAAATTAAACTCAATTTATAAAATTAAATGTGCAAAGCTTGCTCAGAGGAAGTGCACATATATGCAAATTTTGAAAAATGTATCATTTAGAGTGAATATCTTAAGTACATATTTAAGCCTTTAAGAACATAGAAACACCAGAACAAGTTTATCTGTCATAAAAAGTTCTATGATTTTCAACAAATAATAGATCTTAACTTCATATTCAACATTTAGGACGTGTTAGGTAAAAAAAAACCCAAAAAACAACAGCTCTATTAACAAGTATTCTGTGAACTAAATTTAAAATCTCATTTTTAAATTAACTACACAAATTGTATTGAGTGATCTCACATTGTAAAAGGTTACCTCATGATAGACATATTTAATTAATTTTAGATATGAAAATTGGATAGGAAAAGGTCATAGAAGTACTTAAACATAGCATAATCAGGTAATTAAGTCTGATAATTCAGATCATCATTGAATGATTAAAATTCATGTTAATAATACCTGATTAAAATAAATATTTTTTGATCTCTACATAATTGCCTTCTATGGTAAAACAAGAAGTTGTGTGGATGAGGGGAGAACTGGGGATATGATCTGACTTGATTTCAGTGAGACATTTGTTCTGATCACACAGTTTCTCTCACAGTTTCTCTCACACAGTTTCTTTGCTAATGAGCTGCTAAGCTATGGACTGGACAGAGGAATAGCAACATTGATGGAAATTGAATACACACCAACTTTGTGGATCGCATCAAGTTGGGAAGAGAAGTACATGAGTCTGGACAGATGAGTCACACTCAGTGTGATCTCTGCAGGCTGGAAAACAGACCAGCAAGAACTCCATAAAAATTAACAAAAAATAAATGTGAAATCCTGCCCTTGGGACAGAATAATTATAATCTCTCAATCTAAAGGCTAGGGTTTGATAGTTGAGGAGCAAATCTGATTAAAAGGTCCTGGGATTCCCGGGGCACAATATGATTCAGAAGTGTGTTTTGGCAGCAAGGAAGGGCAATAGCTTCCAGGTGTCAATCTTAAATGTGTACCAGCAGATTATGGGATGTGATTATTCCACACTACTCAACATGTGGTATGCCACACATGGAGTTTAAGTTTAATAGAGATGTTGATATATCTATACATGACTGCCAAGATGATATCTTGGGAAGATATGAAGAAGTTGAAGGAACTGGGTCTTTTCTGCCTTGAGAACAGAAGTCTGGTCTAGTGTAGATGGAGGGGAACCATATTCCAATCACACTCAATAAATTATAGGCAATTACAGAGAAGATGGATGAATATCTTCACAAGGATTCGCAGTGACAGGACAAAAATCCATAGGCACAAGCTGCATTAAGGGAAACTCTGTGTGAAGATAATAAATACTTCACTGTGACAACCAATAATGACTGTCATATGTTGCTTGGAGAAATGATGGAACCTATCTTCCCAGAAGTGCTCAAGATTCAGCTTGAGAAGATGTTGAAACAGAGCCCTGGAAAAACTAACTTTAGGCCCTGCTTTCAACAGAATTCTGGACCAAATGGGCACTGGAAGTCTATTGCAGTCTAGATAATTTTATGGTTCTGGGATTCTACAATGAATTATATCCACAAACATCTGTTTGCTCGTGTTATTCGTGTTGCTCGTACTTATTCATTTTATTCCCCTCTTAACACAAGCATAGATACTTTGTCAAATCTGTTGGAGAATGTTTATAGACATATTAAAGAGATTTATCTTAGATTAAAATGCACCCAAACCAATAAATACCTATACCTATATAATGAGGTAACATGATTATTATTTCTCTGATGCATATGGCCACACTAATCTAGAAGTTGCACAAATTCTTTTGGTCCTTAGCACTGGCAAATTAACAGTACTTGGATAGTAATTTTTAGGCTGTGTTTTTATTTTATTTCCTATCATGCTATTCAATTGTACATTAGGAAACCTTGTTTTTGATGACAATGACCGTTGGTTTTCAAGAGGGGGAAAAGTTCAATTTATCAATAGCCTTCATAAATAAATCAAATATTTTGCAACCTGCTGCTAAATTGGAAAGTATTAACACCTGCATTTTCTGTTGTGCCATGGTCTCACAGATGATAAAACTCTATCTAGGGATCCACATTGTTATATCAGCTCACAAATAAGAAACTGAGTCACATAAATTTGTCATAAGACAGATTTCCTGAAAAAGTAACATGCTGAACTAGTTTATCTAACACTTGAGGAAAACATGATGGCCCAAAACCAGTCAGTTTAACTTGTTCTAAATTTAGTGTGCCCTCCAGCTGAAAATAATTTTTTTTTCTTATCAGAAATTGAGTTATTGATTATAAAACAGAAAACAAACTGAGAAAAGTGTAAAATGATAAAAAAAACCATGATATTGACAACTTATCTAGTAATTTCCCTACTTTTGGGAAATTATCTTGAAACAAAGCTTTTCAATTCTCACTCTTTTTTCAACATTGACACGCTCTTGTTTTTATTTACTTATATTCTTGTTTCCGAGTTTTTTCTCTGCAGGAACTGAGTTTCAATGACATACGTATCTTATCACAAATAATGATTCACTTTTTTGTTTTCACCTCCCCTCTCCTGTGTTTTCTTTATCTCTTGTGTTGATCTTTTTCTTAAACCTTTTTAATGTAAATGAAACATTCACTACTTGGCCTTAGGCTGATTCATTGTAAATTAAGAATTCTATTTCATCTGGGGATGAGGGAGGAATGATACACTATTTTCAAGACTCCTACAATACTTAATAAAATGTGTATCACAAGTATTTCCTTCCTATAAATCTTGTGCAATTCAGAGTCTCCATAGCACCTTCATTTTTCCAGTGGCATTTTATCCTCTCTATTATTAACATGCTAGTTCAGAAAAATACCAGTTTCAGAACACTTTTTCCTAAGCTGTCACTCTCGTTTCTACTCCTTTTTTGGTTATTTTTCTGCATATCACAAGTTTTACCACCACCTCTCTCCAAAAACAAATATCATCACAATGAAACAAACAAAAAAGTTCATCAAAATTAAATATTCCCTGAAATTTTTATGAAGCAGAATTCCCCCCCTCGCAGTATTTCCTCACTGATGAAACTGAGCTTTAGGAAAGATGTTATTTTAGAGCACTGAAAACACAACTCTAATTAACAGAGGCAAACATGAGTAAGACAATCCTTGTTATCAATAAATCCTGACTATTCAAAGTTTCTTTCAATAAATCCTTTGCTTTTCACAGCCTGTAGCCCTTGACTGTGACTATCCCAGTGTTTTACTGGAAACACCTGTCCCTAATTTAGTCATTCAGTTTTACTTTAATCCAATTGTATAATATTCCAATTAAGTAAACACAACAATACTATTTCATCATCCTCACAAAACATTTTGGAAAAGTCTTCCTCCCTGTATCTTTTCAGGGAAGCAGTACATTATATTGAGCCACAAAAAGTAAGATGAAGAAAACTCAAAAAATCCAAAACTCTGCTAGTTTTTTTGGTTTTTTTCCTACATCCTACAGTAACTTCTTCAAGTAACTCTCCGTATAATAGTAAGATTTGAGTCAGTTTGCCAAACACAAGCAGTAGAGAAACTGATGTGCCCCAGGATACCCAAAAGCATCAGATCAGCACTGACAAAAATGGGGTTTGCACTTTTCTGGGTTGCAGTAAAGTACAAAACAGATAGGCTTTCTTTGGACAAGCCATATGGCAGCAGAAAACTGTTCAGTCAAGTCAGTCTTCACCTTGTCACCACTCGTTGAAATAGAAAGATGAATGTAGAATTGATCCTATGCCTTTTGTGGAAATCTAATATTTTCACAGAAAAAAACAACTATGCATGCAGTCAGAATAATTTTCAAGTCTGAGTAAAATTAAAAATTTAAAACAGTTAAAAGATTTTTCTTTTTTTTTTTTTTTTGTAAGGCCAGCTCAAGAAAGACCATATAACAGTGTAATTTTAGTCTTTTCCAGGATTTTATTCATCTACTTCCCACCTACCCCAAAACTTAATAGACTGAAATAAATTAAAAACTTTGGTATGAAGAGATGTTACTAGATGTTACTAGAATATGACTGAACAGTGCAAATACATATTTCAAGAAAAGTTAATTTGTATAATTCTTATCCATTTTCCAGAGTTTTTCAAAAGGTTCTATTTTTTTGAGTTCTATAGCAGCCATTGGTTCACTGAAAAAAAAGTGTGCCTTCAATTCTTTTGAGATAGAAAATACTCTAGGAAAAATGTTCCATTTATGCTTGCTCTTAGAAGTACACTTTTTTCCTGTATTTCAAAATCAGAATCACATTAAGTGTTTATTTTTTTCCCTATATCTATACTGGTGTTTTACTTGACACACTTAGTCCAATATGGACTCGTTCTTTGTTCCTTGCAGTGAAAGTTCTCTGCCTGCACCTCTTTCTCCTGTAGCTTTAGACTTTTAGGTTCTATCTTGATGTATGTAGAAGGCATTATTCTTCATACAGCATAATCAATTTTGTTCTCATTATCTGTAATGCTCCAACTAACATTCTTAGGTGTTTCCTCTTTATCTAGCCAACCATTTCTCCATATCTTTTAACATTTCAATAGTATCAATATTAATGTTTCTAGAGTATCAGTATGGGGCTCAGCATATTTGTTTCAAGCCATGTGGAATAATTTCAGAATGACTGATCTCAGAAAGCAGTGGAAGAATTTTTTTTTTGCTTAACCTCAGCAAAACTACTTATCAGATATTTTTCTATATTGTAAATGTTTTTGTGATCAGGGGTTTTGGCTACATTCCATAGAACTGCCTTTTCCATTTTTTCCTTTACTTCTTACCATACTGCTACATAATATGATAAGTCTCTTAGTCTTCAAAGGTTAAAAAAAAAAGAAAAAATTCTGACAAAATACACCTCCCAAAAAAATCAACAAGGGAAAACTGAAGGAGTGCAACAGAAGGTGACCTAACAATTTTTAGTTGGTATGAATAAAATCTACCTATGATTGTAAAAATGTAATGAATATCCAAGAGAGAAACTTTGTGTGAAAACGGAATAGGAAATTGTTTTGAACTTGGCAGCTTAATGACTCTGGTTTATAACTGCTCTTTCACCTCTCCACTCTATTCATTCTATTTCCTTTAGCTAAGTGGGGTTTTTTTTCTTTCTCTTTCTCTTTTTTTTTCCCTTCCCCAAATAAAGAGAATAAAATTGAAACCAAGAAGTGTTTCTTAATATTCAAAATTATTTCATGATAAAATATACTACTATGCAGAATATTTCTCTCACTTTTTGGATTAGCATTGCATGCTGAAGGAATATGTTCCTTGTGAACATTAAGAGTCTAAAACATCTTCTGGACAAAAAAATATCATATAAAATATTTTATTTACATTATTTCACTAAGCCAGGTTTCACATTTCATGCCTTGGTGGTTTTAAAGTTGTTTATTGCTCTATTTTTCTTATCACAGGGGAACATGTTGAGACTTCCTGTCACTTCTCTGTCTTCAAGGACTCGTGTACTGGACTCATGTAATTTTTTTAGAGAGGATACATTGCCTTTTTTTTCACACCACCAGAGAGCACTGTTGGATCATTAAGATTTGGCTTTTTTTCATTCTAGATGCTAGCTTAAGTAATGAGAACTAGGGATTCAAACAAAACTTTGCTAAATATTCTTCTTTATCTCATGACAAATGTAACAAGCACGTAAGGCATAATGAATCAATTGGCATCTTTGTATTTATAGTTCTGCATTCTTTCAACACCTTTCCTTTTAAGTAATGAAAAGACCGGTATTACCAAAGTTACAACTAGTGATAGAGTTTGTATTTTTAATTTTCATAAATTTTCTTTTACTCACTAGTCCAGCCATTACTTGTATCATAGGAAAACTGCAAAGATCAGTTCTGGTTCCTCATTCAAGGTAACAAAATCATCCCTTACTGCCACAGTAAATAACACAACATGGAGTTGAAGACCATGCAGCAAAAATACCTTGCCCCTGTGCCAAGCACAGGTGATAATGCAACAGCCATGGCAAAGATCAAGGAAACTCTGTTCAATGGGAAAAAAGGTTACAAGGTCACCTTTAAAGGAAAAGGAAGAGAGTAGTAGCCTGCTCTTCTAGTTTCAATTTTTTTTCAAAACTGACAACTACAAATCTTCAGTAGGTTAGGAAGTCATTCTGTGTGCAGGTATATGCACGCGTGCCTATGCCAACATACACGTGTATATAGCCTTGCATAAAATACACATACGTATAACACATTAATGTATTTTAAAATCTCTTAATTTTGCAAGGAAGCTAAGCACCTTTCTCTATGGGGTTATGAAGTTAAGCTTTTCACAAAATTGACCGAGCATAGTTTTGAGACCTTCTTCATAACTCAGAAAGGAATTATTAAGTGGACAACAAAACTGTTTAACCTCTTGGTGTTGCACAGTTTTAGCACTTCACTTTTGAAGCCATTTTCAGGTAATGTTTAGAAATTTTCTAATACAGGGGAATAATAACTATGTAAGGTGTTAACTTTTGCTTAGATTGAAAACGTTACATTTAAATTTAAGTGTCTAAATGCATTTTTATTTTGAAACTTGGTGATTAAAAAATGTTGGAGGAATTGAAATGAACTTACTTTAATTATGAGATTTCAAGTGTAATCACATAAGAAAAAAAGTTTCTTGAAATGGTTCTAGACAATTGTATTCTAGGAAAAACACCTTCTAGAAAAATACGTCATAGTTTTCTTACACCTAAACTTGAGGATATTTTTTTGTATTAAGGAGTATTTGAGAGAATTCTACTTTTCTTATAGTACTAGGAGAAGACAATTACTCTAAAATTAATAATACTGAAAGTCTTTATTCCACCCTTGATTATTTATTTTAATATTAGGAAATTATTCTGAAATTATAATGTACTGGCTGAGTAGCAAATTTTCTTACCATATTGAGGTCTGGATATGGAAATGCTTAAGTATCCATTCAACTGATAATTTCTAAATGTCAGTTGTAGCACACAACACTAAAAAAAAATCCTGTTTTTCTTTCCTCAGCATAGCTTATAGTAAACTATAGAGTGAGAAAGACTGCAAAGCCATCTTTCACTGTTTCTGCAGTATAGGGTTTAACAGCCTGTTCTTTTTGATGCATCTGCTAAGTAAGCATTTTTCTTTCTCATCATCATAAAAAAGTCTACTCTGTAATGAGCTTTCTCCTGTTATCCAGGAGAAAGCTCGTATATATTGAAATTTTTTGAGATTTTCCATTGGCATGCTTGTTTCCACAATACTAATGCTTCTTACTCTACTTGAGCTTTTATCAGATAAAATGTGCAGTGGAATTTTTGCTTGGGTAAGGACTTCAAAATATCTATGTATTCAAATAAGAAACAGGACAATGATAATCTTCTTAACCTGTTTTCTTGATTATTGCGTTTTCTGTTGCTGGAGGTTTTCATATCTATATAATACATTATTTATGTTTTAAAATGTTTTAAAGACCGTAAAACTCAAAGTAGTGAAAATATGTTGTCTACAAATAACAGAGTAGAATCATAGAAATGTTAAGGTTTCAAAAGACTTCTCCCACCTCTCTGAACACCCTGTTATCCAGTACACTCTTGGTATCCAATCTGAACCTCCCATACCACATCTTGACACCATTTCCTCTTGTCCTGTTCCGTGTCACCTGGTAGAAGAGACTGACTCCCACCTTGCTACAGCCTCCTTTCAGGCAGTTGCAGAAACCAATAGGGTCACCCCTGAGCCTCCTTTTCTCCAGGCTAAACACCCCCAGCTTCCTCAGCTGCTCCTCATCAAACCTGTGCTTCAGACCCTTCATCAGCTCTGTTGCCCTTCTCTGGATGCACTCCAGCACTCAGTGTCTTTCTTAAAGTGTGGGGCCCAAATCTAGGGACAGGATTTTAGATATGGTCCTTTCTTGCTGTGAAGGTGATTAACCATTTGAATAATATACACAAGGAAGTTGAGGATTCTTTACTCTTTGACATCTTATAAAGACTGAACACTTGTTGAGAACATAAATTTTAATTTAAATGCAGAATTTTCTTATTTCTATGTGTCTACATCTCAGGATTTTTAACCTTAAAATCTTTGTAATGGCTACAAGGTAACAGGTGAAGTAGCAGCAAAATCACATTAAAAAAGTTGTATCTGTTGTTCAAGAGATTCCACTATCTACCTCTTTCCAGATACATTGTGAAAGTGTAAACCAAAATCTTGAGGTCTATATAAATTTTGGTCAGAGTTTGAAGGACACTGTTTCAATCATGGTTCAATCCACGGGTTTTGAATTAAGAAATTTAGAACCCCAAAACTGCTTCATGACATTTCTTTTAAAACCACACCCATCTCTCTTCAATAGAACTTGAAGTCAGTAGTTCTATTTAACTTAAACTGAACCTCAGCTGCATACACAACCACTGCCACCTTAACTCTGATAAGCAGGAGATGACAGTAGTGTTTACAGGGAAGCCCAGCTCAGTGAAGGTATTTCTAAAGACAGCTCAGATCTTCTGACAAGATTTGTTCAATTTATTGAAGTAATGGGTTATGTTTTATAAGAGTTTAAATGTAAGAACAAATGACCTTATGCCACAGGCTAGTCTATCATCTCCTTTTTACCTTGTGATCACAACAGGTCTCATGTTCTCAAGTCAGGTTTTAATATCCTTCCCTAGTAATTAATGACTTGCTCCAATAAGGTCCCAACTCCACATTTTTACAGTACCCTGTGGGGCTGGTAAGTTTCTGTTATAATAACTTATTTCTCCTTTCTGAAAATCCTTTCTCAGTAATGGCATTAAAATTAAAATTTTCTCCACATCACTTGTGAAAATCAAGTATTAAAAAGAATCTTAATAACTGCAATCATACTTTAATCCAAAACCATTCTTAGTAAAGCTCTTTAATCAAAATTCTTTCACAATGGTGGCAAAAAAATAGGACTAGATTTATGAACTTATTTAAATGACTTCACAGCAAAAATAGGTCAGTGGGATGCAAAAATCCCACGGTTTTTATCCAACTAATGTTGTCTTTTGCTTTGAAACTTTGTATTCATTTGACACTTACAAAGTCTTTAAATTAGCTTTTACTCAATAAGCCACTTATAGATTCTTAGGTAAAGACCTTCGCACTGATTGCAAAATCTGCTAGCTTGAAGAAATTATAATGGTAAAGTCATCACATTTTGAAAGAATAAAGTGATGTGCAATTTGCATTTGATGTAAAAGTTAAACAGACAGCCTTTCTAAGCAAGCAACTGCACTGACACTGTTCAGATATCTGAGTCTTGCTGAAGTAATTTATGTGTGCTTCTGAGTCCATGATCCTCTCTAAAACACTAAAATGCACTGTCCACTTGTCTCTTCTGCTTTTCTTACCATCTGTTTTTTTGCCATGCTCTAGACAAGGATAAATCTTGTCACCTTAACCCTTTTAGAAATGTTGATGATTTCATATTGAAGGACAATATTTCATAAAATATAGAGAAGCAATGTGAATATAACTTCTAGAGCATGTAAAAGATTAAAAAACAGTTTAAAAATGCTCTGTGTTCCTGTAGAAAGAAAAAACCCTCCATTTATTATAATATGTATGTTCATTAAATTTTACACAGTGAATCATCTAATTATAGGAATGCAGAACATTTCTAAACTAAAAATTTCTTAACTAAAAAAATCACTTCCTACAAACACTGCATAAATGAATCCTAGTAGAATAATGAAACAGTCTCATTCCTTTAATTTCTCTTTTGGGTTGAAAACCTTTTGTCTTCTCCAAATTTAAAGATATTGTATTCCCTTTCCTAGTGCAATACTTGCTTCTGTAAGTTGTTATAAATCTTCTGTAAGATGCTAAGCAGCAGAGGAAAGGTGAAAGGAAGCTCAGTAGCCTAAAATGATATCTTCATGAAAGAAAAAATTCATCTTACAGATTAAAGTATATAAAAATGCATAGCTTAACAGTTTATAAATTCAGTTCTGTAGCTGTCAAGCTTCCTTTGACACAGCTAAAGCTCACTAGAGAAACAATATTTTACACAGCAATAACTGAGCATGTATCTCCAAAAACTCTTAATGAACTATAAAAAGAATGCATCTGTGATTTATCTTGAACTTTTAATGAATTAGGGACTTATTTCCTACTTTGCCTGGACGGTTCCAGCAATTTATCTGCATTGTTGTTACTAGTCACAGGATTAGTTCAAGCAGTCTATGGAAACAAAGTATTTTATAAAAAGCATCCACAGTACTATCGTTACTACTTAAGGGACATAAACTAAAAGTCCCATTTTCATTAGTGTGCTGGTCTTGACTGAGGCAATTTTCCTCACAGTGGCTGGTATGGGGCTGTGTTTTGGATTAGTGCTGAACACAGGGTTGATAATATAGAGACATTTTTATTATTGCAGAGCAGGGCTCGCACAGCACCAAGCCATTAAGTGCCTTTTGTACTGCCCTGCTGACCAGGATGCTGGGGCAGTGTGGGAGGCTGGGAGAAGCAGCCAGGACAGGTGACCCAAGGGATATTCCATACCATATAACATCATGCTTAGTATTAAGATGGGTGAAGAAGAAAAAAGGGGAGGACATTTGTAGTGTTGGTGTTTGTCTTTCCAAGTTACCATTAAGAAAGATGGGGCCCTGGTTTGCTGTGGTGGTTGAACACATCCCTGGCAAATACCCCAGAACCAACTTTTTCAGGATTATCACTGAGTAAAAATATATTTTTAAATATTTCAGATTGTTTGACTGACAGTAGTGAAAAACTAAAATTTCTATATGAAGGCCCCTCTTTTCCCAGATACCAAACTTTTATGATCATGATAGCATTACTTTTAGAATCATTTATCCCTTGTGTTGCTCCCATTAACTCTTAAAATATTTGAGGAAAGAAGATGGGCTGGCTATCTAAACAGGGTTAAGAATACAGCTCTCAGAGGCAGATATCTACTCAGGGAAGACAATTCTGAATGAGCATGAAATCAGTCATCCATTAATATTTTCAATTTAACCATCTCATCCAACAGTCCAGGAAACCTATAAGCACTCAAAGAGGATTTCTGTCTCAGACTTAAGTACCAGACACTCACTCTGATGGTATTTAAGTGGCAAAGATTTCATCCCTCTGTTTTTTTTCAAATTTGTGTTTATAACAGTGTTGGTATTATTTTAGAAAATATGTATTTTAATATTTTTATTATAGGGTATTTTCTGGACTCTATATAAGCAGCAATCTCTTCAATGCTGCAGAGAAAATGGAAAAGTCTAAAGCCAGCAAGGAGTCTTCTTCAAGAAGATATGGATTCAGATCAAGTAGACCAAGCTGGAAAAAGCACTCATATAGCTTGTGCCAGTTTTTAGTCTCTAATGAAAAGCTTTGATCCTAGCATGTCCTCTTTGTGTGGCTGCAGAAGAAGAAAACCTGGGAACTAATGAGATGGATCCAAATCTGTGACTCAAGTCCCTACATGAAGAAAATTGGACAGCCTTTGGATCTTATTTCCCAGAGACATTTTGCTTCATTCTTGTGTTGGTGCCAAAATTCATTTTAGGGCACATCCCGTTACAAACATTTTGGGTGTCAACTGCTGTGAACATCATTGTTAGAAACCTAGATCTCACTCTTCACTGCAACTTACTCACCAGGACTGGGAATCCTTCTTCCTAAGCCAAGACTTTTGGCAGCACAACATTTTGCTGTTTGAGTTCCATGTAGAGTTAGGTCTTGATCATGTGAGGAGATTTCATCAATGATCCCAATAGAGATATTGATAGGAGAGAAGAGTTAGCTCCCAAAATATACATTCAGTGAAACCTCTTTATTGGTGAACTTCAGGTATTTGGGTCGTTTGTTTTTTTCAAAGATTGATGTTGCGTTTGGTTTTGGTTTTGTTCTTGTTTATTGTAAATATATATGTACATGTATATATATTGTACTTTTTTTGCAGCCTTATATATCATCTCAAATTTTTAAAAATGATTTATTAAAAAATCCAGAGTATATTGTCTTTAGGCTCTGAGTTTTCATTCTATATAGCCTGAAGCTTTTGCCTCTTTTAATTCATATTATTCTGTTGTTAAAGAGGCACTAAAATACAGTGGAATATTAATAAAATATTGAAGTACACTTCCTAAAGATTTTGAGGAAAAAGTCAGTAAAGTGAACATGGAAAAAATTAAAATTTTGTCTTTATTTAATGAGGCACAAATCAAATAAAGTATCTGCAACCTAAGATAAACGTTCTACAAGACTATTAAAAGACATTACTTTAGAAATCAAGATATATTACAGAGATTTCATTTGTTGCTATGCTGTCACTAACAAATTTTTTTTATGTCTGAACATGTGAACATCAGTACCTGGATCCACACAAAGTAATAACATCATTAGGCTGAAGTTCACAAAAGGCCAAGTTACCACTGTTTTTTCAGTGATTACTGAATATTAATGTCCTTTCGGCTTCAAATATCCTAACTCTATGCTACACAATCATTTATGCATATAATTCCTGGGAAGGAGTTAATTTGCAAAAGATAGTTCTGAACTTTGTTGAACTGGCTCATTTATATTGGTTTTTTTTTCCATTTCATTTAAAAAAACCCAAATGAACAAGGATACATGCATATATTTATTTTGGTTTTTTTAGACAAGTCAGATAATTCCTTTTGTTTTCAGAGGTGCTATGACCCTTTCAAAAATACACTGTCTCTCATCAGGTGTTGGCACTCTTCAGGTATGTAAGTCATGCTACCAAAGCTGTTTGCACACCTGCATAACTGGATGTGCATTAATCACCTGGTCAAACAGATTCTTTTTCATTTGATAGGCACACATCCCTTTGCCTGATGGATGACACAAATTGTCTCAATTCACATCATCCAATAGATAAGCTCTTGTTATATTAAGTGTGTACCAACTGCATGATAGAAACCCCTTCCTCATCAGGTGCTAACAAGTTAAGTGTAATGTTCCGTAACTTTTTTTCTCCAAAAACTATGTGGTCTCTTTCCTAAGAATGTAATAAAGAATAAGTTCTAGACAGGGTTATTAGCAGTTTTGCAGAAAAATGAGATTGAGAATTTGTGAATTGATGGAGGGGAAAAGCTGAATTCTCTTTGCTATTAATTTCATAGATGGTAGAATAAGATTTAATTTGTGATAATTTTTGGAGATTGTGGTGTTTAGGTTGGGATTTTTTTTTCATAAATAATAAACAAGTAAGTAAGTAACACACTGCAATACAAGCTGTGCAAGGAAACCCCAAAGTCATCTAAAAAGAAAATTTTTGAACTAATCTTATAAAAGCCTAACAAAATAATATGACATTATCAGTAGTAGCACAGTGCTGAATAGGAAACTTTCTGTTCATTACAGACTGCAAAATCTTCCATAACTCTGAGCCATTCCTGTTTGTTTTTAACCTCTATTCATTATAAAATGAACAATTTCTTCTTGTGATAAGTTAGATAGAGGATGCTTTGATATATGTATGCAAAGCACAGAGAAGAAATAATGTATAAAAAGTGGCAGAACAAGATTCAGTGGTTGGAATTGTAAACTAGAAGTAGGTTTAAATTTCCCAGCAACTATCTTTTTGGGATATTCTATGTTCACAAGAATGACTTCATGATTTTAGCCAGAACTGAAAAAAAAAAGAGTCTTTGATATTCTGTTCTGGGTCACCTTGTTTTGTACACTTCTTTCTTGATCTCCACTGGCTTTGCTAACATCTGAGTCTTGTTTTAAGCTTGCTGATTGCATTGAGTTTGTATTTGCTACGCAATAAGCTGGCACTAAGAAGGATTTTGATCTTTAATCTGGTTCAAGGGATGCTAAGCAGCTCTGATTGCAGCCATAGGCAGTACATGTACTAAATGAGATTGAAGGACAAATTAAAATAAATAATGTTTGAGTAAATCACTTTGTCCCAGTTAAACGCATTTAACAATTTCATTTTCCCTTGCAAAGCAGGTTTTAAAGAAATTAACAAGACTTTTCTTTTTTCTTCTGATGTAAGTATAATGAATCTTTTTCCACACAGGAAAACTAACATCATTGAAGTTGTATTTCTCCTGGATGTATAAAAATAGCTTCAAACCTTTTGGGTAGAAAGCTGAGGAGAAGTCACAGATCTGTAAAATATAATGCTGTATTTATTGCCGAAGGCAAAACACAGGAAACTGGTTAAATCTTCCTTAACAATCATACTTCACTGGAGTAATGATGTTTTAGGCCTTTTGACTAACAGCAGCTCCTGCAGACAGATAATAGCAATTTTATACAATTGTCATTGCTCCAAGAAATAAAGTCTAGTAATGAATTAGGTAAAGAAAGAACAAGGAAATCAGTTTTATTTGATCTGGTCACTTTAGTAGCATTCCACCTGCATATATTTAAATCCTTTAGGGTAATATTTTCATGATGTCCTGTATTTGAAGAAGAGAAAGCTAAACAATAAACTAAAAAAATTTGGTGTAATTAGGGGAAAAGCTAGAAAGGATAAAGCATATGGTTTAAACAATATATTACAAGAAAGAAATTAGTAAAGCAACTGATATTTTTCAGCATTTATCTGTGTTAGGTAAAAAGACCTGATAATTAGGTAGACTAAACCTTGATGGGCCACAATTTCAAGGAGAAAAAAAAAATATAAACCTTACAGCCCTTTGGAACCTATGTTCATCAATTACTGTTCTGCTCATGAATATGTTTGAATAGTTCAATGTCTATAAAATATGAAATGTCAAAGCAGCATATGCACTTGTTCAAAACAGAAAAGTGGTTACAGAATATAAAATTCAGAATTTCCTTCCACATTATGTAATTCACTTCTGAATTATGGAATTTAGAATTTAATACTGCGTTACTGCTAAAACTTTTTCTTTATCATCATGTTAGAGATAACTGAAGGCTAGATAGGCAGAGTAGTTTTGATAACCACAAAAACATAAAGTTCTGAACTTTCATATCAGCATAATATAATCTTTATATACCAATACCAGGGTTAAAATACTTTCTTGGCCACTAAAGTCAGCATGGATAACAGGGAGAATTTACATATGGGACAGTATTTATTTTATCACCATTCACTGTAGTTCATGAGTCCTGATAGCTCCAAAACATGTTTCAATTAACCAGTTCATAAAACTGCTTATTTTTCATTATTCTCTAAAATTAACATTGATTTAGTGAAATTTTTAAGTTGTTAGGAGACAGAAAAATGTTGCAATGGGTATATCACGTTGTGCAGTTATGACATACTGAAAGCATTAAATATAAACAAGTTACAACACTCAGTAGTCTAGGGACCCTAAAAATTTAATAAGCTGTAGCTACAGGCAAGAACCTAGCAGCTGCAGGGACAGTAGAAGGAGGAAGTTCTAATCTATTGGCAGCATGTATTTTGTTGGCAAAAGTAATGCATCTTCATAACTGTTCTTTCTGATTCATTATTGAAAGCTTTCACAAATTTTCATCTAATGCATGTATCTATTTCTTTTTTTACTATCTTTTGCCACAGTTGCAGTAGACAAAAACTCATACTCCAAAAGAATATTATTTCAGTGATTAGGAAATATTAAGGAGCTGAATATTTATTCTTTAATATTCTGAACATAGTCCTCTGTTCCCTGTGACAGTGTTCACAGGGGTTCTTGGATGAGGGAAGAGACAAGGATATGACTCCATGTTTCAGAAGACTTGATTTATTATTTTATGATGCATATTACATTAAAACTATACTAAAAGAATAGAAGAAAAAGTTCTCATCAGAAGGCTTGCTAAGAATAGAATAGCAAAGAATGATAACAAAGGTTTGTGGCTCGGCTCTCTGTCTGAGCCAGCTGGGCTGTGATTGGCCATTAATTACAAACATCCAACATGGGCCAATCAAAAATCCACCTGTTGCATTCCACAGCAGCAGATAATCAATGTTTACATTTTGTTCCTGAGGCCTCTCAGCTTCTCAGGAGAAAAACTCCAAAGGAAAGGATTTTTCATAAAAGATGTCTGCAACAATTCCCAATAAACTTTTTATGACCATTAGATTGATCTTCTTGAACAGTATAACTTTCTCACAAATATTCAGTAGGCAGAAGCTATGTTCCAGATATAGACATTGGAACAAGGTGCTATTTAAAGAAAATCATCCGTTCAGTCTTATGGCAGTCACGCTTAACAGTCAATGCATAAACAAAAGTCACAAGACATTCTTTTAGCTATTTATTCAGATCGGCACTTCAACTTTATTCTGCAGTCCTTCTGGATTAGATTACATATACCATGATCCTAGAATACTTACAGCACATGGATTTTCTTTCTTACCACACCAGTGATATTTGGGGTTGCAGATCAAAAAATGGTGTTTTTCCTATTTCTTACCAACCTGGAATGGTTGGTAAGAAATAGGAAATCTGCTTTAGCTAAATCTGGAAGAGCCTGAGCCTTTGTAACCAACTAGAGTTCCGAAAAAACCTGTGATATATCACTAGTTTTATTATGATGCTGTGATGTCAGAATCTAGGTTGTGCACTGTGAATGAAGAATTCAGCTTATAAAGATTTTAGAAAAATCCCATTACAGAAGTCAATCATTCCAGAAATACTTCACACACATTAGGCTGATGCTGCAATAGATGAACAGACTTTCCTGATGCAGTTAAAGTCTCTCTAGAAGCACAGATTTCTTGTATACTTTATCTAAAACTCTATCTTGGCTAGAGAACACCTGTGCTTAAAGATACAAAGGAAAAAAAAAACCAAAGGGAAATAGCCTCTTTTGTATGTTTTGAGTTTTGTTGGCGGGTTTGTTTGTTTGTTTGTTTTATAATTTTTTTTTTATTTAGAGGAACACTATCAATACATTCTATAAATTGCATTGCAAAACACAGAGTCAATTTTCAAACACACTAGTTCACAACTGTTCACATTTTTCCTCAGTCCTGGATCAAGTGGCATGCACTTTAAATTTGATGGGAAGCAAAGGTAAGATTAAGTTGTCTATATGGAAATCTCTCAGTTCACAGATAAAATGCAATAACTTTATTAGCATACACTGCAATGTGACAGAGAGAATAAAAACTTCTTAAAAAGCCGTAGAGTAGAAAATACTGTTTTACAAATTTGTAGTGTGATGACCTCAGGCAACACCCATCCAGCCTTTTTCTCATTCTCTTCTCCACAGAACAGAGAGAAAATAGAAAGATGACAAGACTAATGACAGTTTAATAGAAAAAAACAAAGGCTGTGTGTGAAAGCTAAAGGGAAAAAAATGAAATTACTTCAAAAAAGGAATTCATTCACTACATCCCATCAGTAGGCAAATGTCCATCTGCACCCTGGAAAGCAGGGCCACATATTACAGCTGCATGGGAAAACAAATGCTATAATCTTTAACATGTCCCTTTCCTGTCTCGTTTCCTAAGCGTTTATTCCTAGGCACAGCATCATATGGTATGGGATATCCCATCGGTCAGTTTGGAACCCCTGCCCTGGCTTTGATGCTCCCAGCCTCCTGCCTATCCTCAGCCTACTCACTGGGGCACTGGGCAGAGGAAATGAAGATGAAGGAAAGGAGAGAGAGAAAAACTTTACACTGTGCAGGTACTGTTCAGTAATAGTCAAAAATCACTGGTGTGTTATCCACAGTATTTTATACAAGAATTCATAGCACACAACACTATGGGCTGCTATGAAGTAATTTGACCCTATCCCAGTCAGATCTAGTATGAAATTCTATCTTCCAAAAATGATCAGTGTAGGCTGTGATTTGTAGAGAAATTTTGATTTGGACTTTTATTAGTTCCCATTATTGCTACTGCTACAGTTGCAAGAACAATTTGAGTTAGAACTATTAAAAATTCTATATTTGAGGGAAGAAGTCCTTCCTGAAGTAAAACCTTAAAAAGGCTTACAGCTGAGCAAACAAGTATGAGATAATCAAAATGTTCATAATTTTTTGGCATAAACTCATGCACTAATGAATGAATATATTGCATCTGGGATTTACACAGAACAAGTATCAACATTGTCTCTCATGCATTACCTTACGTAGTTAGGCTAACAGCTCATTAAAATTCATAACTGTATTTACAAATGAAGAACACACTTTTGATCTTCCAGCCCTTGCAAGCATTATCTACAAAAGCAGCAGAAACACTGGACCTACAAGGAAATCCAAAATATGCAAAGGTTTTATTAGAAAATATAGACATTATGTTTCCTACACCTGTCAAATCAGTAAAGTAAAATTGCAGCTATTTTCAAAATAAATGAAAATTCTCACTTTATGATTAATCTTATGCTATGAGGACAATAAAGAAAAAATATGGTAAAATGGTTTTTAGAGCTGGGATGAAGAAAACATAGTCAAAATGAGGTGGACTTGGTTTTCATATAAGATGAAATACTTCTAAAATATCAGTCTAAC
Organism: Molothrus ater; assembly: GCF_012460135.2. Lineage (NCBI taxonomy): Eukaryota > Metazoa > Chordata > Aves > Passeriformes > Icteridae > Molothrus > Molothrus ater. The sequence goes on along the minus strand of NC_050482.2, from coordinate 17,864,453 downwards.
CCCAGGTTCATACTCAAAAAATATCTTTTCAGAATACAAATACATAATGTTAATATTTATATTTAATGGGGTTTTTTTATTAAATTCATCACCAACAGTAAAGAACTCGTTAACTATGAGTACTAGAATCAATCTATGCATAATTCCTATAGGGAAAATTCACCAAAACAGAAAAAAATCGACTTGCTTCATTTTAAAAATCCGTCAAAGTACTAACAGCATTTTAAATTGCAAAAGCACAGAATAGATCTGCTCTAAGAGGTGAAAGTATTATCCCTTTCACAGAAAGGTAGTGCTACATCACTCCTCAGCTCATGAAGAGGTACAGTGGAAGGGCAATACCTTGCTCACTGGGTAGAATATGTACAATCATCAGAACACAGGGTTTTTGCCCTTTCCTTCAAGGGTCCATTTCCAAATACTCCTGCTTTACCAGCACTGTTCAAAAAGCCACCAAATTTGGAGTAAAATGGATCTCTGGTACTGTAAGTCCTAGAGATACAGTTTCTCTTCTGTACCAGTCTTTTTGTTGATTCTTTACTTTAGAACATAGGGGAAAAGATGCAATGGTCTATCAGATATAAATTCTACAGTGCTAGAAAAATGACAAAAAGTGATGTTTCTGGGAGTAAAATACTGTCTTCTTTCAGATTCAATGGATCACAACAAATTAGAGAATATTAGATGCAAATTATATTAAATTTGACTAACGTAAAAAATTTTACTTTTTTACATTGACTTCACATTTCAAAAAAAAATCAACTAAATTTGAAAACATCTAGGAAATGTTGTAGATGTGATTTGAGCAGTTCCTAACTCAGTCAAAGAAATAATCCAGGAAAACAGATGGGATAAAAAAAAAATCATCACAAGTAGATAGGTACGTAATCAGAAAAATAGCTTTCAATTTGTATATGACATATAAACAGTGATTTCATGGTCAGAAAATAGAAGTTTACTCATTTTATGATTGGGAAGAAAAAGTTCCAATACTAAGCCATGTACTAGCATAATAATAATCCTCTTTTTTTTGTATTTATCAAGTTTTGAACTGAGTACCTACTAAGAAAAAAACACTAATTAAAACTCTGCAACAGCATCCAGTTTATCTATGATCATAGAGGAAGGGCTTAGTATCATGATATGATTTGACAGGATATGGTATTGACTAAAAGCAATATTGACATCACTGACTATGTTGAGTTATAAATTAAAGTCTTTTCTTATTCTTGCTCACAGTTATTGAGTGAAGACCCTCTTAAATATCAAGGAGATTACATATCTACAGGTTCCTATTGCCAAAGATTTTTCTTAAGCCTCCTCTCTCCTGTTCTTTGTTATACTTCCATACCATCAGGAAATGGTGTTTTCAAGGCAGAATCAGAGGACAGAGTGCAAAAGTCACTTTGATCCAACTACCACCTAGGATTAGGTTTGCTGTTTTAGAAAGGTTGTTAGAGGTAGTTTTACCTTCACTCTCCGCACAATTTAATGGGACATTTTTGTGGCCATCAGCACTGCTCCATTTCATCCTTTGTTGTATGGTACTGATCTTCCACTGGAAAATCAATATTGAAGGGACCATCCTGCATTTTGCTCTCACAGTGGAATGCTAGCAAATCCTATGAATGACAGTATTGAGGAATTATGTATTTCTCTATCTGACAAATAGGAAGAGCAATACTCAGTCCTCTCAGAATTGGCAAAACTTCAGAAATGAATGAAATGTGCCTTTTAAAAATGTATAAATAATTGCCCATGTGTTGTCTGTATTAATTTCAATTTTTGTATTCAAATAACAGCTGCTATAAACTTCTTTCTAAAAAAAAAACCCTTTATCTGTGGTTATCCATTGTGATGATAATGTAACAAAGCATGGGTGAAAAATGTGACAGTAAATCTTAAAATCATTATGCAAGACAAGTCCATATGAAACCAGCTTTTCTCTGCTCAATATAACAAACAGTTTTTAAATAAATGAGTTAAATTTATGTGACTGTGTCAGCTACCCAATGCTGTATGACTCATTGGGAAGTTGTCACAGTAAAAATTCTGCCTGCTTTTCTAGGAAATGGAAGGAAGCAGATCTCTTTGTATTGTAAAGATTCATAATGCTTCTAGTTTCTTTATTGTAAAATATTTCCATGCTCTGGTTGTAATTTGTAGGAAAGATTCTGGAAAATTAACTTTATTGAGTATCAGTGCAAGTATTTGAAAGCAATTTTACAGTGGAGTTATTTTCATATATGACTTGAAAAAGGTGATTATTTAGTTTCTCACAAGTAATTTTTTTCTTTTGCCCAGTATGGTGATACAACAAAGTATTTATGAACATCCTATGAACAGATCACTTGCAGATTTTAGGAAAATTAAACTCGTACTAGATGATTTCAGTAATGACTTGGACAGCAGCAGCAGTAAATGATAAATAAAGAAGTCACAAATTAACAGATATAATTCAAAATTTGTTTTCATAGAGTCGTTAGAGTGATTATCTGTGTCACATTTTTTTCTTATATAAAGTCAAAAAGATACATATTTATTAAATTATTATATCTAAAATAATTTACCCTTATCTCCTGAAGAAATTGGGTATACATAAGAGCATTACTGAGAACAGTCCTCCAGCTAATCTTGATTCATGGTGCCACTTTATGAATGGCTAGTAGAACTGAGACCATTTTATCTTTTCCTAAATGTCTTTTGAAGTTTATGGTCATTGAAAAATCCATGCAAGTAAATTGGTGAAGTTAATGATATATTCAGGTCTCATAAAGAGTATCAAAGCATTATGGTGACTTAAGTTTCTCTAGAAACAACAAGAGATGAGATGGAAGACTTTGCTAACACATCTCAGTTTTTTCTCATTCAGATAAATGTGTCCATATAAACAGAGAAGAATATTATAACATCAATCTATAGTTGCTCTAATACTTTTTGTTAAAGGATGTTAGGCACAAGGCTGGCTCCAACAGAAGCCATTTCAGGACTCTCTTCTGGCAGCCACTGGAGCCCATTTCCTCAGGAACCCAGGGTTTGCCCAGGCTGAAGGACACAGTTGCCACTTTCCTGTTTCCAGGCAGAACTTGAAGTGAATTTCAGTACATATCCCAGAGACACACACAGACACACACGTGCAGGACAATGGCACAGCCAGCCACGTAGGCTGGCACAGACAAGGCACTGCTTTCAACAGTACCTGCAGACAGGACTCGCAAAAATAAAAGTACAGACACCCAAAACCCCCTGCTCTTGGGCTGGCAGAGGCTGGATTTTACTGATACAGGCATACACATCTCTGGATGCCCAGGCATATTTGTGGCTCTCCTGATCACTTAAACAGCCCCTCTGTCTGGCACCCCTGCCTTCATGCCACCCCCCTTACTTATGGTTCTACTCAAGTACTGATCCACCTTGCTGCTGGCTGCACACACAGCACTTGTGCACTCATCCCACAGGCACCCCACAACCACAGATTGAATCCTCTCCCCAGGTGGTACCCATGGCCCAGCCTGAGGCTCTCATGCTTGTTTGCTGGGTCAGCTTGAGGTTTTCTAGCAAATGCCTACAGACAGTTCAAGCACTCCAGGCAAGATAAAGACGTTTGGAGGTCCAGCAGCCAATACCCAGCACATGGGCTGTGTCCTGCGGATCCGCTACAGCTGCCAGCACTGAGATCCTCAACCACACCAGTGACCCCATTATCCTGTTTTTTGAATACGTACCATTTGTACCCCATTGTTGGAGGTTGACAACCTCCACTCCTCCAGTGGCTGGCTTCAAGACTTCACTCTTTCTCATAGCTGACCACGGGCCAGAGGCACCCACACTTTCCATCTGACTCCAGCAACTGGCGCCAGCTTTTTCTCACTCAGAGTCCTCACAAGGAGCTGGCACTTCGTCCTTGCAGCACACACACACACAGGATAGAGAATGATGCTATGCAGAGGTTTAAGAAGAAGCTACAAGAAGGTAGGATAGACTGTGGTGATCAGACACAGGACTCAGTCAGACAACTGTACTGACCAATTCCATTTTACACACAACCTGACTCTTGTAGTCTTTTCCATGTATTTCCCCCTTAGCTCCCTGACTTGCTTCTTTCATCACACAGTCCCACTGATACCCTCAAACAGACCCTCGGGTTTGCAAATTCCTCCTTTGCCTGCTCCTTGGTGATGGCCTATTCATTAATGCCACTACTGACCAGGTCAGTTTCTTTGCCTCCATATTGGCTGTTAGTTTTTAGCTCTATATATTTTATCTATGGCTTCCTTCTTTGCCTCAATATTCCATTTGAAAATGTCCTTAATCAGATAATATTATGGAAATAAACATTTCTGTATTCCCTTTACTCTTACCAGCTTGTGTTTCTAGCAATGTTTAATATTGTCTGGTCAGGTTTGTGTTTCTCTATGATCTTTCTGATTGAATATCCAAGTTGTCATTACTGGCAACTATACACTGTATTTGAGCATGAGATTTTTGCTTTTTTTCCTGGCTCTGTATTTTTTCTGTGAAGGTCTCTAGAGGATGTGGCGCTAGATTCCCAAGTGGAAAAATTCACACCTTAAGAAATGGAGACAGGAGTTTCATGAATTAATGAATCATATATTTTTATTAAATGTGTTACAGTGATATTGTAACATATCACTGTATGTGATATTTTTATTAAAAAATTTTATTTTTTAATTAAAAATTTAAAAATATTTATTTATAAATTAAATATTTTAATTTATTAAAATCTGTTACAGTGATATTGTGTGTTTTCAGGAGGTGGTGATGAAGCAAATAAAATTCCTAAATTTCCCCCTTATTATTTGATTAATCTTTCTGTGTGAATTTTCTCTCACTATTTTCTCATGTTAAAATTAATTAATTAATTGAAATATTCTCAGTTAAATATTTAATAAGGGTCTCAAAAACTCACAGAGAAGTAGGCATGGGGAAAAAGAGTCTTCTCTTTTTGCAACTCAGAAATTCTTCCAGCAATAAAAGTATGAGTCCAATATCTGTTGTTTCAAGAAAATAAAAATAAAGGTAGTCTGAAATATTAAGACTTTATACCCCTAGGAATTTGAGAAAAAAACTAAGAAAAAAAGGTAACCTCTTGTCAGGATGTTTAAACTCAGAGGAATGATTCCCTTCTGCTGCTATAATACTGCATTGGTTGGAAAAAAATAGTTATTTTTAAGGTTAGCATTCTAGATTGAGGAGGTCTTTATTGCAAATCTTAGATGAACACAAAGAACAGTCATATGTGCATACTTCTGCAGAAAAGGTTTGTTGAGAACCCATAAAGTACATGCATCCAAATGGAAAAAAAATACTCTCTGCTTCCATCTCCTGGTGGAGAGACACAAGCAGAGTTTCATTTGCATAAAATTTTTATTCATAATTCCTTCAGTGACACAAGGGAGTGATCATCACTATACACAAACTCATAATTAGTTGAGAATTGGAATTGCATGGAGAGAGGTGACAAGGGATTTCTTTCATGTAGCTTAAAGAACATCTGTGAGGCAAGGACCCACAGATGTTGAAGCATCCTGCAAGTTATTAGTTGTCAGGCCCTGCAGACAATGTGCTATTGAGAGGTGAAATATAGGTGTTTCTTAAATGAATCTACAGAGGGCAGAAGAAAAGCTAAGTGAAATCCAGTGATAATTTTCCTGACATTTTCCTAGCAGAATAGCAAAGTCACATTTCAGTGTTTCAAGACGTCTTATTCATTAATAGAAAAGGAAGCATGGAGCTTAGTTGATCAGAAAAGGTGTTGTTTGGCTGTTTTGGTTTGTTTATTATTTTTTAATCTCATAGATATTCATTCCATCCTAATCAAAAACTTGTCATAGTGACTTTTTTGAGAATAATTCATTTTGATTGAGAAAATTAGTAATTTAGAATTTCAGAAAATTGTAAAAGTTTCTCTTGCTACAAATTTTGGTATAGTATTAACTTGTGTTTGACTGTCAGCATTTTATGAATCACATACTGAATCTGTATTATGAAGTTATTTCACTGCTTTATTCCAGTGCTCGTCTCCTTATCATAGCTGCAGGGATGTGTATTCCCATATCTACCCAACAGACAATGTAGGTAATTTTGTTTCTCCAGCTTTAAAGCATCTTCCAACACAAAGCTACTTTTCTCCACTCAGGCCATCCTTCACAACAGCACAATGCATACTTTCATGCTATTTTTGACCATGTACCTGTCAGAGTTTCAGCACAGTGTAAGAAAACAATCTGGAGAGTTGCAGAAGCTTTCTCATTAGTCATTTTTTTGTCCCAGGTATCAGCACACAAAAGCTGGTAGGGTTCAAGTACCTGTAGGGACCTTGTGTTGTTTCAAAATCTTGCTGTCGGGAGGATTCCCAACAGTATTACAAGGAGGTCACTTGCCATATCTGCCATATGGTCAACGCTTTGCAGATGGTAACCGTCACTCTCAAATTCTTGTTATAAGCACAGGGGAACACAGACTGTGTGCAGAGCCAAGTCTTTATTGTTCATGCACTTAATGTTTTACAGTGTAAATAAAATACAGCAAGCAGCTCTCGTTAGTCCAGTTAAATTAATTTTAACACTGATAGTCAAAATTATGTAACAAGTACAGAGAATTATCCATGATAATGTATTAAAAATTGTTCTTTTCCAATAATATTTAGATCTTTGCTACTGTTTCTTGCATATTGTTCTCACTCTTACAATGTTCCTTTAGTCTTAAGTTTAATGGTGCTAGCTGGTCTTCCTCAAAAAGACTTCACAAAGAGTGTGAGTGAGTTATGACAAATCATCCTTACTTCTTCCTCTAGGAAGATTTCTATGTTCATAGTGGAGTACTTCTTCCTACACATACTTGAATCTGATTTTAAGTTAATTGTGAATATTTTCTAAGACAATCTGTTCCATTGCTCTTTCTTAATTGCTAAAAGTTCCAAAGTCGCTTGTGTTTCCAGTACCATCCTAAAGTATAGCCTCATATGAATCATCTCTTTGTTTTAAGGATCAAGAATGACTCACCAGAGAGTGATGGTTCATTTGGATGGCTTCCAAGTTTAGCACCTCTGCAATAATAGGTGCTAAACAGTGACTACCAACTAAAAAATATCGGAGGAATTTCCTATGTGGAATTTGCCTGTTTTGTCATGAAGTTGTACAAGACACAATCATGGTGTAAGCTAGAGAGGCTAAATGCAAAAGGATTTAAAACTCATTTTTTATTTAAGTATGTGTTGATGTACACTACAAGTTAGATATGCCAATGCGCAAAATCTGTAAATCAGCCCCCACCTGTCATAGAGAAAACTGAGCTCAGTCCCTGGGACATGCAAAAATGACCTCACAGACATGGTCCATAAGTACTCAAAACCAGCTGGACTGAACCCTTGACTGCCTGGACAGGTTGCTACTTTGATATTCTCCATTCTCCATTCATTGAAAATGGAACCTCATGTAATTTATTTTGGAAGGTCTCTGAAGAGATAAAAAGAATGAAAACATTAAAATCACATAATTATTTATCTAATATGAATTAATAGCTTTGCTAGACAGAAAGGGCCATCTACATTTGAACAAAAATAGACTTCAGGCTTGTTAATCTTCAAAATCTTCCTAGTCTTAAGCAAAGCAAACTAATGGCAAGAAATAGACATTCTCCTTAACACATTAGCATTAGGCTTTCCTTTATAGTCATACATTTACTAGAATTTTTTTTGGAATTCAAAAAATCTCTAAAGCAAAATTAGTTTAAAAATTCTCAGAAAATCATAGACAAGTTTAGCAGTGTTTGAATTTGACAGCAGAATATCTGTCAAGAACAGTAAAGTAGAAGCAGAAGAACCTTAATAGGCTATAAAAAATTAGACAACACCAAGGTCTAGAACGGACAATATAATACATATTGAATACATAACAGTAGCACATATTTCTGTTTATATGACTGAAAACTGAAGTGGTTTGTTTCTTTTTAAAATTTATTTATTTTCAGAACTGAGGTAGCATATCAGTAGATATCTTGATAATAAATCTTTCTCATAGGAAGTCACCACCTTTTGACATCCCTTTAGATAGGGTTACAACACTTTGGCAACAACAGGAAAAGTCAGATCCAAGCATCTGTAGATGCTCCAGATGGTTTTCAGCTAATGGTGGTGTGAGGAACTGACTTCCAAGCATAGCCCCTGCAGTTCTTTCACTCTGCAGTCATAAAAGTGTCCTGACAACAGCAGGCAGCTCCCACCATGCTGTGCATTAAGAGAGCAACCACAGAAGGTGCCCTAAATATTCATAGTGTCTTGAGCAGAACTCGGGGTACAAAGTAGCTCATATTACTTCATATTACTCCATCATAATGCAGTAACGATGACTCTGAAAGACACTGTAAGAAAATGAATCTGAAGAAGTTGTGATGCCCATAAATGTAAACAGAAAGATATATATACTAATAGTTTAAGATAACCTAGGGACTTTGGTGTATAACATATGCTTTCTTGTCTTCGGAAAACTCTGTGGAACATTGCTCATTATTACTACCAAGAGTAAATGCATGACACCCAAAGAGGCCATCTGTTGAGTTGGATAATATGCAGAAAAACCCCATTTTTGGCATAAAAACTCCCCTTCCAAGTTCTTCTCACAATGACAATATTATGTCCAACTCAAAAATGCCCACTTAACTTTCAGAGGTATAACTTTGCAAATTAGGGAGACTCTCCATGCAGTTTAAAGGAATTTTATGAGAATTGATGATGACTCCAGAAAATAGTAGTGCTAAACACATATCTGGTTGATGTTTCAAAATAATTATATTTTTATAATAAAGCAGGAAATATTTTTAAGCTTATATAACTCTTTTTAATTTTTATAAATGAAAAACAAAACTTAGATGTCATTATGCTAATTACAGGAGTTAAAATTAACTAAACATCTGCCCACATTGCAGTATGGTTTTGATTAAGGAAAGGTTGCAATAAGGACAGTGTCATGCTGCAGATATCAGTATGTTGCCCAAACATCTGAGGTAAGTTGGTGTACAGAAAACATTCTAGTCAGTCTAACCACATAGACAAAGTGTTCTGCGTGGCTTAGTTTACCCAGCCAACCAGTCAATGCTGCAATGGTTAACGTGCCTCTAGTACTCAAATTAGGACATAAAAATCTTTTTCAGCATTCATAAACTACACTGCAATCTGCAGAAGACATATAACCTGAGAAGAAATGGCCACTATAGATGATAAAAGGAGTTTATTTTTCACAGTTTTTAAAATTGCCTTAGCTACTTTTCAGACCAAGTTTTTCCCATTTAATAACTATGAGGGGAGTGTGGGTTTCTTTACAGACATGGGTAGGAAGAATACACTAGCAGGTGTATACCATAAACCATCAGTTGGCAGGGAGGAATCTTTTTGCTGTTCTCACACACCTCTTCCTACTTCTATTTTGCTGTTTGACTCATACCCATTGTCACAAGAACACATGGTACAAAAATAAGGTTTTGATCATATGATATTTCCCATGTAAGGGATTTTTTTTTGTCTATATCACCCTGCAGATTTTTTTTTGTCACCTGCAGAGATCAGTAGAAAAGCTGCTTTTTAACAGCCGTTGTAAGTGAACTATTGTGAGTCACAAAAGACAACTCAGCTATTTATGGTTTGCGGCAAAAGGATTCTTCTTAATCATCTCTTCTTCAAATCCATTTGGATAATGATAATATGTATGACAATAAAAATAAAAATAACTTCCTTTACTTCAGCCCATTACTATTTGTTTTAATATGGCTAAAGAAAGTTAAGAAGTGAGCTCTACATGACAGCTAGTTATATAAAGATTTTCAGAAGCAAGGTAATACAGCACCTTTAATGCATTTTAAAATTGGTTCTTTTCCCTCTATATTTTACAGTCTTTTACTCACAACAGGATTACAGTTATAATCACTGAAACATTTTATTCCTTCTTAGTTTTGTGTTTACATGCCTTGATAGCCCAGCTTTAACAGTCACACAGATTGCCTTAATATAAATTAAAAAAAAGCCCTAGTCACAGAAAATTTACTGTCTTCTCTTTATCATTCCACTTTTGTTATCAAAAAACGTTTTTACGTCAACAATTGTGTGTTAACCCACCATGACTGGGGAATTAAAAATTAATCACTACAAAGTTCTGCAGCTGTTCATTTTAAATGGAATTTAATGGACCTCTATGATCAAGCTTTCTTTTTCTGCCATGGGATGTGAACTTAAAATAAATATGTAATAACTTATTCTTATATTGTACTTTAAAATTGTGCCAAAGCGATTGATAAAAAGCCAAAAAATGTGTCAATTTTTGTTGGTACTATAAAAATATTAACAGAATTTAAAAAAGTGTTTGGTGTCAGAAGAAAACTTTTATGATTAATTGACTTTTCATTAAAAAATGAAAGTTTATAAATGTCCTAGATTTTTTTCTGATTAGTGATTATTTCCTCTAAAAAAATTTCTTAGCAACCGTGAATGTGATTTTTTTTCCCAAAAATATTTTATTATGCAACATACAGGAAACAAAAAGAAGAAAAAGAAAAAGCTTTTTAATATATTGAATTTATAAAAACTCATGGCTTTGGTAGTTATACATTTTACATGCAAATAAGAATAAAATTCATAGTCCAGAAAGTGTTATTTTTGCCATTCCCAGTAAAAAGCTGTGGGAAGGTTGTGGCAGACAGAGGGGATCACTGCCCAGCAAAATAAAACCTCTTGGGCTGAAACTGGGGAGGCTGCAGGGCCACACTCACACTCAGCTTGGAGCAGTCAGAAGTCACCAGCCCATGGGGAGGTAACACATACAAATTAAACCAAACAGATCCCAGTAATGAGGAGCAGGTGATCCCCACCATGAACACCATGTTTGTGCCTCAGGAAAGGACCTTTATTTTATATCTTCTGTGAGTCTTGCTAATCTCAAAGATTTTCTGCAGATAAAATACAAGTTACTACAATGCTTATGATGTATTTCCATTTTAAAATATGTTTCTCTGAAAATTATATTATGTTGTTACCTTGTTTATATTATCCTTGATACTAGTAAGGCAACATTTGCTCAGCTTCAGTTGAAAGAAAATTCTTGCAGCCTTGCAAAATAATCCTGGAATTCAAGAGTTAATTTATATCTGTTTATGTCTAATATTAAAGTGAAGACTGAGGTCACAATTTGTCATTGAAATTAAAAATTATTTAGTGGTTCTGATGATGAAGTACAAGCCTCACTAGAATTTAACTTCTTCCTTCATATTTCTATCAGGTGAAAGATAATGTAGACTTTTTTTCCCCTAAGAACTAAGCAGCTATGACTGCAAAATTCATATAATGATGCATATCGTTTCAGTGAAAAATCAAACCATACAAGTATTTGTTTTGTTAAACAATTCACATAGTAACAAGGTCTGTTTGTCTCTACTCATCATTCCAAATATTACAATTAATTCTCTTAAATGGTACTCAAAAAAATATGAAATTAATTCTCAATCAGGGTTAAAGCAATTCATTAAATAAAGTGACTCTCCCTTGAATAATATAACACTAGTATTTGGACAACTGATTAATTGAGATGATTTTGCTTTTACCTGGCTGCTTCAATGAGGTGAATGGCACTGTATCGTAACTTAATAAAAATCGTTCAAAAACAATGAAGCAATCTAATGAATTAATGTTATTTGCATATTGTTATCAGTGGAATAACCTAACAGATACTGCAAAAATCTGAAGAAAACAGGTCCATTGCAATTATGTAAATTATCCCATTGTGCAAATGGCCTTTACTTGTTTGACAATTTGAGAAAGGAAGAGAATAAATTAAAATGAAAATCAATTTCTAGCTCCTTGATCACAGTTTGATGGTCATTTATACTTAAATTTGCTGTAAGCAATTTCTTTTAAGAGTACAGAGGACACGAATAATTTCTGTTTTCTGGAAGTGAAGATTTTATATTGTTTTCTTTTCTACAAATGAAGTTATAATCATATCCTGAAAGAGGGATTTAAATTATAACAGTTTGCCAAGATTCAGAGGTCTGAATCTCAATTCTACCTTTTGCATACATTAGAAGAACTACTCTTTGGCTCTAACTCTTGTATTCACTTTACAAATGAATTCACTTGTGACCATACATAACTGAGAAAAAGAACCCTACCAGCCATTTTTAAAATAGTGAAACCCTAAAGCTTTCAAAGTCTGCATTTTAGTTCCCAGCTAAATATGCAAAATGCTGACTACCTTTTGTTTCAATAGCAGCTGTTAGAATCAATTCAGGAAGATGCATGCTCAGAGCAATTCAGTGAACCATGGAAAAATTTATTCCTGGTTTTAATAGGCACTGGGTTCAGTTTCTCATGGAGCATTTCACAGATTTATTTTGAACATGCATAGTTAAATGATGAACAGAACAGAGAATTCAGTAATATTCCTTTCTCTTTTAAATTCTGTGCTTTTCATTATGGTAAACTTTTTGTTGTCTTACTTTTTTCAACAGAGTGAAAATATTATTTTTAAGTTTTCTAACTATATGACAATTGATTAAATGATATTTGATTAATGCCATATACAATAAATTTCTATTATGCTTGTCACTGATTGTGTTGGAGAAATATCAATCATTGTAATGTATCACAACAGAAAAGGGCTGATTCACTTTTTGTTGATAGTATAAAAGTATATTTTTTTTTTCACTCTGTTCTCCAAAGATGTGCCCTGAATTTATGAAATACCTTACTTTGCAACTCAGCCTATTATATATGTTGTCTCATGACAACATTATGCCTAATAGCGCCATTGGGGGCCCAAATTAGGCAACATTAGACAAAATATCATAGGGGTGAGTCGAGAGGAGGGTCACAAAGATGATCAGAGGGCTGGAGCACCTCTCCTGTGAGGACAGGTTAGGGTTGGCATTGTTGTGCCTGGAGAAGGCTCAGGAGCATTTAGAGCACCTTCCAGTAGCTGAAGGGAACATACAAGAAAAATGGAGAGGGACATTTAACAAGGGCATGTAGTGATAGGATGAGGGATAACTGCTACAAACTGAAAGACAATGCCCTTAGTAACAGGTTTTAACTTTTTGACAGCCCTGAATTGCCCAGGAAATTGGACTAGCTGATTATTGTAGGTCCCTTCACATACAAGGAAGTGTGGTTGTCTGTAGTAGTTTTTCTCTTCAAATACATCTAAGATAACAGCAGAAGGGAAATTTGTACATGATGCAGTTTGGGGAAGTACTAGTGTGCCTGAAGGAACATCCTCAGCAGGGCTGGGACTTGACAGAGCTTTCAAGTTCAGCCCCTGTTTATATCAGAGCAGGACCATTTCTGATTAACATTAGGTAAGCAGCTTTAATTATATATACACATTCTTAACATTTTTTACATTACCATATAATAATACTTGTGCTTCATTGTTCACATTTATTTCTTTCCTACTTAAAAATTGCATTTTTTAGAGTCAAATGGTTACTAAGATAAGAGGTCAATTTCTAATTTTCTCATTGTATAGACCTATTGCTCTTGAACACAAAGCAAGCATTTTTATTGCTCTTGAACACAAAGCATTTTTATGGAAATGGTATTACAAAATAGTTGTTGATATTCCACCAAATGTAGTATTAAAATAAAATTAGATTTCAGCTTCTCCCTATTAACTTTAACAAAATTTGTTTAGACCCATTTATATATTAAGCATTCATCTTCAACACCATACAATATTTCTAAATGTTTATAAAAGTAAAAACATATGTTAAAATCTTCTCAAGACTTTATGCCAAAATGTTAAATTTTTTAAAGGCATCTCTCCAAAAGGAGGACAGAATGTTACCAAAGTATAGAAACTCTAAATTTAATAATGAATAAAAATTGAGAAACAGAAATTGCTAGTGTAAAAGCTCTTCAAAAACATCCTGCAGTAACTGATATTATGATGTGTTTAGTCAACTTCTAGGCAAAGTTAAGGGAGTGTATTTAAATTGTGTTAGAAAAGAAGAGAAATTCATATGCTTATGTTTAGCATTAGAGTTGCAAAACAATCTGTAAAATTCAAGGTATTTAACAATTAATTTTGTTACCTATCCAGCTTACCAAGTGTTTAGCACTTTTAAGTAGGTCAGTTCTTCTTTATTCCAGAGATGTAAGCGAAGGCTAAGAAGCATGCTTATGAAAGCATTTGCTATACTCCTTTCTTGTTAAAGCTGGATTGCCAGAGCATTTTTCCATTTGTCAATTTTCCATTTCCATTTGTACCTCAAAACACACAAACGATAAATCTGATATCAGTACTTGACAACAGCAATTAAGGTATGGCCATTTTATTTGCACAGTTTCTTAAAAAAAAATATTCAAGTCCTGCTCTAAGGTACTAAATCTGCTAATACACACACACCAACAGTAATTGGATATATTACTATAAACAGCATGTTAAACCCCTTGTATATTACTTTTAAACTTTGATTGATTGTCTCTGTTTTACTCATGCCCTTGTGTATATATTTTTGAGAACAGTACTAGACCTACATAGAATTAAATACTCTTCACTCACAATGGATTCTTAATACCTTACAATATTTTTAAAGAGAGATTTAATTTTTAATAAATATGTATTATTCTTAAACAATACTTTTTTGAAATCAGAGCTTAAATTATTAGATTATCTGATTAGCAATCAGAAAGGAATTAGTCACAAAATAACAATGTTATACTAATTTTTATTTCTGGTTTCTTACAGTACATTCATTTATTAAAATTTTCATGCAAAAAGAATTTAGAACAACAGTATTAAACAGAGCAGGTTTGATAATGGAAACATAAAATTATTATAAGTACATTTAAATGTGGATATTGTTTTGTTTGGTGCTTTTGATGGGGTTTGGGGTTTTTTTTTTTGGTTTTGTTTGGTTTGGAATTTTTGGGGGGAGTGGTTTGTTTTTTGTTTGGGGTGTTTTTGTAAACACTGATTTATTTTTCTGACGTTCTAAGGGGATGTACTGAATCTGAGTGGAATGGAGCCTATTTTTTGATAGCAAGCCATATGATGCTATGTTTTAATTTAGATTTGTGACCAAAGCAGTGTTGATAACACACCAGTGCTTTAGCTATTGGTGGATCAGCGCTTGTTTCCCTGTTTCTTACTCTACCTCCATTGGTAAGTAGGCTGGGGATGCACCAAAAGTTGGGAGGAGAGACAGCCATGAAAATTTACCCCAAGTTACCAAAGAGATATGTCATGGTATGTGTCATCAAGCTCGGGGGTGAGAAGGAAGAACAGGTGGGGCTTGGACAGGTATTCATTGCTCAGAAACTCTCTGGACATTTATCTTCTTGTGGGAGGCAGTGAATGACTGCCTCTGCATCTGCTTCTGTGGAGGTTTCAGTTAGTTGTCTTCTCTCTCTTTAAACTATCTCATCCCAGAAGTTTTCTTGTTTTTGCAGTTCCTGATGCAGGAGTTCCTGTGGTCATGCACTCAGGTGGATTACTCAAAACTGTAAATGGGCTTCTAAATATGAGTATAAAAATTTGGATATGTTCAGTACTGCTCATAACTATTTAAGAGCAAAGTAAAAATGCTCGGTGAAAGTAAATTAATTTCCATCTTCATATATTCATTAAGAATACAAGTAATATTCAAACTTGAAGAAAGTTAGGAAACTCTCAAAGCAAGAATAAAGATGCTGTTTTCAAGTGGAGAGACAGCTTCGGAGATTTAACTGAGAAATATGGACTTGAAAAAATCAAAATATGTTTGAAACTATAAAATGTGGAATAGTGACAATAATATTAAAATTTTTAGTTAAAACATATGAGTCCATGAAACATAAAAAACCTCCATGCTAATGCATCAAGTGTCCCATGAGATGATTTTTATAGCTTTTCTCCCTTCTGAAGATAAAATCAAGTTAAGCCAAATTTCAATGATTTTATTGTAAAGGTTTCATTCTCTTCTCTCACTCCCAAAAGCAAGGTTAAAAAGCAAGCAAGAAAAAAAAATTGCAGAAGGCATATGCTATCTACTTTGTTTCCATTTCAATCCACTAGAGTTATTAATCTTAGCACAAAAGCCATTGAAATAGAAATTTATTATTTTTATTTAAGTAGTCTGTTCTCAATTTAAAAAAGTATTCTTGGGAATTATATTAATTATTAACCTTTGGTCAGGTTCATTTTTTATATTTTATCTGTCTGTGTAAGAGGAAATGTTATCGGGTTCCACTGTAGATGAAACCATACTGACATTGTGTGTTACAAATTAAAGCTTAATATTGTTGGCTGCTGAAAACTGATGAAGAAAGTGAGGGATCAATGCTTTAAAGTGTTCCTAATTTCAAGGGAACCAGGAAACTGAATGCAGCTATACTCTCTTCTAGCTTTGAGATTACATGAGGCCTTTCACATGAGAGTTAAATCCCTGCCAGAATTTGGAGCAACCTCTTGTTCATGCCTCAGGCTGGTTTCCATCCTCTTCATTTATCCTACTGTGGCTTGCTTTCTATGCCACTTTATTTCTTTGATACTTCCTACACTGTTATTTAGAAACTCTTTCTTGAAGCACTGTGCAATTCATTACTTTTATATAACTATCTATTCCCATTTCTCTTTATATTTTATAAACATTCCCCCTGTGATTCTTCAAAAAATCCTGCTGCTACCACATCCCTGTTGAAGCACCAATGATAGCCCAAAATGTCTGTATGGAGGAAAGACAAAAACGCACAAAATAACCCAACTTACTGCTCTATCTTCCCACAGGATTAAAATTATATATTCAGAATTCCTTGATAATATTATTGACACAATCAGTTTATTACTGTACTTTTTTACGTATCTTCCAGTAAAAAAAATATTCTCTTCCTTTCCCTTCCAATTCCGTTTCTTTCCAAACACAAATGCACTTAAGTACTCCTTGAAATTTATCTTCAAAACCTGACAGATTTGTGTCATGGTGGGAATAAAATCTACAAGGAGAATGGTTTGACCTGAGTTATCTGAAAACAAATCATCTGCAATCCTGTCTTGATATGGCCTTCACTGCAAAGTGGCAAGGTGGGGGAGAGGAGAGGAGGGGAGAGGAGAGGAGGGGAGAGGAGAGGAGAGGAGAGGAGAGGAGAGGAGAGGAGAGGAGAGGAGAGGAGAGGAGAGGGCAGATATGTCTATTCTAACCAAGCAGGACCAGGAGATAGGCTCAAACAGTGTTAAGGGAAATTCTTGAAGAGTGTCAGCATGTTCCCTGGCTTAAATTTGGTGCTCACTAACTTCTGCTTTTTCAAGTAGTTCTCAAGGATTAGTGGTTAGAAGAAAAGACAAGAGTCTTTTTCCTTCAGACCCTTTGCCTTAATCACCTAGTCATCAGAGAAATACAACTGAACCATAGCTTTACTTTCCTTGTAATTGTGTCCTCACATGGTGGAGTTCCTAGATAGAGAAAACAAGTCACTACAGTCATGGCCTGCAATATGCAAATATGTATTTTCATACCATGTTTTGATTCAAGGTTTTTCTCCATATTGTAAATAAAAAGCAAAAAAAATTATTTTCTGGTATCAAATGGAATAGAGAGCTATAGACACATATTAGTTTTGCTCCACTATTTTTGATTCCTAGAAGTTTTCATGAACAAACAACAGTTTACACCATCAATGGGACACATTAAACCAAAACTACAGCAATTGTCTTGGACTCTGCATTACGTTGTTCTGAATCATCCCCAAGCCAGAGAGATTATTTGACTTTTGTAATAAATTATAAGAAATGAAACTAGTTAGTTTTAGAGAAACTTTTCACCAACTCCACTTTTTCCTGCTTATCTCACTATCCTTCATCCCAAGAGGATTTGGCAAAAAATTAATCTCAACTTCACCTTGTGAGGTACAACTTATACTTAATATGATTACTGAACACTTTCACACCTTTTTCTGGGGTGATTATCCTCCATATACCCTCCCCCAGTTATAAATGCTAGTATGACAATTCTGTGTTAGTAATGAAATTTAACCATAATTCTTCTCTGTGTGTTTTTTTTTTCTCCTCAGAAACCACCAGAGGATTATTAGGTGATTCATAGTGTGCTACACAGACTATCCATTTCTCGCTTTGAAGATACTACTATATTTCTAATTAAAGGAGATTACTCTTTTCCTGCAGTCCACTAAAAATAATCAAAGTGATACCTATTTAAACAATAGCAGCAAAGCATAACTTGATCAGATTGTAAGGCTGAGAAGGTTTTTTTGGTTTTTTTTTTTCTCTCTTTGTGGAAATTTGAAATAACTGAGCAGTTAAAATTCATGACCTACACTTTTGTGTCATTATTATTGCATTAGCATGAAATTATGGTTCTAGTTAGTCATAATTATACTCATAATTATTCAATTTATCACTATAGGTCCTCCTGGAAATTTTATTGGAAGAGTTATTAACATTAATAAATTGTTTTTCTTCATATCCATATTATTCATTCACCTCATGTGTGATATGAACTATCAGCCATAAAATTATTGCAAACTCTCTTCTCCATGGAGCTGATTTAATGATGGAGAGTCTGATAACCTTTAGCTACTTTTCTGGTACATCTGTTTGTCTTCACTGGCAGTAAACAGAGGGAGATATGTGGACATTGAAATATTCAGACCCCAAAAAACCCAAGACTTTTGACAGAAGTACTTCTATAATTTGTGGCCAAAAAAAAAAAAAAAAAAAAGAAAAAAGAAGAAAGAAAATAAGAAAATTCTGATGTTCATATGTCAATATTTCTAAGAATAAGTCCATCAGTTTCACCTGACACATTTTCCAGTCAAAGACACAGAAATACTTGTTAGAGCCAAGAACAGCCGACAGCACCTGAGATCCAGGTACTCACTACAGAATTTGACTCTTGCTTTGCAAGTACATTTTTCTGATGCTTTTAACTTGAATACATGGATGGATCTTTACAGAATCACAGAGAAGTTTGCTGCTGAACTGTATCCCGAACTGATGTACTACAGCTATGTCAGTGTAATTGTTAAGAAAATATGACACTGGTTTGCAGAACCTAAATTAACACTGCACTATTGCATCTACTTACACATTTTTCTGTCATATTCTATTGCATATTGTTGTATAATTACTTACACGTGTGCTTATGTGAGATATAGATAGATAGATAGATAGATAGATAGATAGATAGATAGATAGATAGATAGATAGATAGATGATAGATAGATAGATAGATACTTACCCTGGCTACTTTCTTCCCCATCTACTGCCTTTCTGACAATCTTACCTATAGCTGAGAGGGTCATCATTGTCCACTGACCCTGATATATGACACTAACAAAGCAAGGGACCCAATTCCTTTTTCACTCATTGAAATTAATGTCCAATTATTAGATCATATGTTATTTTTTTAAAAATATTGATTCATCCCAACATTTAAAATTACTTTAGGAGAAATCCTTTTTGAGAAGAAAAAAAACTAGCCGTAGAAAAAAATGCAGGTTTTTAAATCTGTATGACAGAGAGCTGAATAACAGTCATTTTTTTCCTTGTCCTGTGATTCTTTTAAAACTATTATCAATGCCCACACTACGGAAAAATCATTTTATTTGCTGTCAATTCTGAATTCTTTCCAATATAAGGGGGAAAAATATTGCAATTGATGTATAATCTGTCATTTAATAGTGAAATTGCTTATTTATGTCTTATATTGACTTTGAAGTTGGGGTTTTTGGGTTTGGAATACTTTTGGCTGTTCCTTCTCTTCTTTTTTTTTTTTTGCTGTAAATATTAAATTATAATTTCTGTTGTGCCCATACTTAAACAAGGAATATAACTGGTCTGTAATTCTATTCTGCAATATAAAAGTATATAGAAGAGAGGAAACACATTCAAAACTTAAAGGCTTTTAAGATTTTAAAAGGTGTTTTCAAATAGCAACAATAATAATAATAATAATGTATCCCCCTTTTTTTTAATGGATTTTCCTGACTTATGAAGAATTTATTAATAAATAAATTAGTTATATAACACTTTTATTAATAGTTTTTATGTAATAATGACTCATTGTAGAGACTGGCATGGAACAATAATGTAGATATTGCCTCCCATGTATTCCCACATTGCATGCTATCTGGCTTATGTAGCAAGTAAATTATTCAGAAACTTATAATTAAGCTTAAATTATTGCAAATCAAGGGATATAATCATATTCAGTAATCATATTCAGTAATCATTGACAACCTAAAAGAAGCAAGGAAGATTACTTCCTGCCTAGGTGTTAATACCATCAATGCTATACAAGATAATGAAAAAATTAGTACAAACAGATTATAATATATACATACATTAAAACTAAGATAACAATGAGATAATAATATAACTGAACATTTTAAAATCTTGTTATTTCAAGTCCTCCTTGAATTAGTTTCCACTCTGAGAATAAAGGTTTTGTGGATTGCTGTGATTCCTATTAGTCAGCTCTGAGGCAGAAACATCTTAACCAGAGCATAAAGAAACAGATTCACTAATACTCTGCTTGCATTGCAAGATGGAAATTTTGTGCATATGCGTACCATTCTGACTTTCTTTGTCAAATTAATGCACTATTCTCCAAATAAAAATAATCATCAAAATCATCTCAGTGAAGGAGTTCTTTAGAATATTTCCTATTTGAGAGCTGTTGCTGAAGATTCTCTGCCAGGGAATCTTTAGATGTAGTTAGTGTTTTTATTCACTTCAATTTATAATACCAAACATTTCTTAAGCCCTTGTCAGAATTGGCTGAGTCTTGCAACTTTGAGACAGATAAAGAAGAACAAATTAAAGATGCTTCTGTAATTGATATTGCTGACAAGGAAGTGTCACTGGACTTACAGATGGATTCAGAGCTGACACTGAGAAAAAATACTCAAATAGTTCATGACTAAGTGCTTATTAAGGAGCAAAGTACAGATCAGGGAATAGCAGAGGAAGCTGTTGGTGGTCAGTTTCAATCTAAGAAAGATAGAAGAAATAAGAAGAATTTGAACCCTAAGAAAGGGTCTGGTCAATAGAGATACAAGTCAATAACGTCCAAGTACAATCAAGGAGAAAACTGTATTGAAGAACATGGGTGGGAAATGTAAATTGGAGGTTAGTTTAGAGGACAAGAATTCTGCTAGAGATGATTCTTAGGACAGAGAACTCAAAAAAATAAAGATTTAGGAACTTAATGGCTGAAGAGAAAACACCTAATATACAGCGACAGGTGAAACTAAAACCAGAAGGAGAGACTTTAAGAAGGAGGCAAATGCAGAATTCACACTCATATTGCAGAAAATAGAGACAGTTCTAACACAACAGATAAAGCTACAGCCAATGAAAGTAATTTGATTGGTCAAAGAACAATTTATGGCAGGGCATGTATAGAGTCCTTCTGGGTAATTAGAAAACCACATTACATATCATTTTCCCAAGGGACAGTGCTAAAGAGGCTCCAGTTATCTTGGGTTATCTGTCTGATCATTATAATTGTAATCACATGCAGCTACAGCCCACAATGTAAGGGGCTTTTATTCCACTACACAATTCAGGAATTTATAAGACCTTTTTCCTCCACAAAGAAAGTTAAAAATCAAAATACTTTTATGATTTTTTTTGGACATAACAGTAACTTAGGAAAAAACTTATAGGAAATAACCATGAAGAGCTTTACAGTGGAAAAGGAGTTGTATTTGGGTCATGTGAGCACAAAGACAGGCATATAAGAAAATGGCAATAACTCTCCCAGATGCATTTTGGCCTTCCCATTTGAAATAACGACATACAGAAAACTGACAACCTCAATATCCATATCCCAGAATTTCTTAGTAAAAATATGCATTTCTTGCTGTATCCAGGGATTCCCAAATGGTTTTTCTAGCACACCATATGTTACCAAATGTGTTACAAATACACATTTAGTATCAAATAGCATTATAAGCCCCAAAAACCTTTTCAGATAACCTGACAAGCTGTCTTTAACAATTGCCCAGTAGATGTTTGGCAGTGACACTCAGCTCATGACATATGCCTTCCATTATATATATATTTTAAATATATATAATGGAATGTTAAATGGAACAAAACACACTGAAAAAGGAACACCATTGGAAGATCTGTGTTTAGATTCATAGAGCTACTTCTGAATAGACATTACTTCAGTATGAAGGGTTTTTCTTCTGAGCAGTTAAAAATAGAATATTAAATTAGGGTACCCTTATAATAAAAACAACCCAGCATAATCTCCAGTTTTAATTGAGAATAACTATTGGCTAATATAGATGGCGAAAAATATAATGTGGTACATTAATATGATTTAAATATTAAAGACGTCTCCTTTAGGGGATTAAATAGCAGTCAGTTATAAGGATGTTCTGTGTCTGACTTTGATAAAGAATCAAAAGAGTCACTGGCACCAGAAAAAGGAATATATTAGAATAAAGAAACTGTCTTGTCCTTAAAGCAACTCTCTCACTCTCAAAGAAAAATTTCTGCCTAGAATGTTCCACCTGACTTACTTTCTTCCAAAAAAAGAGCAGCCACCTCCAAGGGATCCAACACTGTTACAAAAAGGTAAGATGAAATTTCAGGTCTGTGTCAGGGAGGTTTTTAATGAGCAAATTCATAGAAATAGAAGATATTTACACTTTATGATGAAAAGAGTACAGCAAATAAAGAAAGCTCCTTATTTTGCCCTCCTTTGCAGTCATTATTTTGTATGCTTGATGGTTTAGACTGTGGCTGTAAAACCTTGAGCACAAGGCTTTCAGGAAGCCTCTGCTACAGAGAAGGGGGCATTAGATCCAAATGGTCTTCTTCACTCCTGCCCTGCTTGTCAGAGCAATACAAGGCTTCCTGACTTCTCTCCAGTGACTTTTTCTGCTCTTAAAATGGTTAAGCACTGACTTTGTGTTTATATCTAGCTTCCCTTCTTCTACCTGATAAAAATGATCTCTAGGTGGTGGAAGAACTATCCTCTGCCTCTCGAGGTATCTGGTATACACCAAACTTGCCTTCTTGAGCCTGGGGGTGCTGTCTCCACAGAGTGAGCAAAGTGCCTGAGGCTCTGCTCTTTTTGCTTTACAGCAGGATTTCTGCTTTCAACTTTATAGACTTTAGCTGGAAGCTTTTGTATTTCCTTCTTACTGCCACTGAGTTTAGTATTATTTTAAAGTATTTTTACATGAATTTTCTGAAGTGCAGGATATTCCATTTATGATTTTTTTTCTTATACATTTTTTTGTTCTGAATACACCTTTTGATGCTTCTCTAATATGCTTGTAGCACCTTCTTTGCATCCTTGTTCCCAGTACAGCATCCCTTCAAGAAAAAAAGGGTGCTATGCTAAGCAGAAAAGGATTTCTTCACGGAGAGTACAAGACACAAAGAGCTGTCTAAAGTTCTCTCTGTTTCCTTTAGCTGAGCAAACCCTTGATTTTCTCAAAAATGTCTGTCTGAATAAAATCATACTCAAGTACATTACTGCATGCACCATTTGGCAGGACTGTAAAGTGTGCTCCTGGAAGTACATATGCTTTCCAAGGTAAAGCAAGGTGCTTGCTTGGCATTTTGCACATTAGAAAACAAACAAAAGACACTCTAGTTGTTAAGCCTAGGAGAAGGATTTATACATGTGTATACATTTAGTAGGAAGTGTATTCCCTGAAGTTATCAGTATTGTCTGCATTCCTCAGCAAAAATTAGTTTATTCCTCAGTTTTGATGGACAAATTATGACTAGCTCAGATAGATGGGATGTGCTAAAATCTTACTTGTAGTTGCCCTTAAAACAAACACAAAACACATAAACAAAGGGGTCAGCTTTTAAAATGAAAGTATATTTTTTCTGTGGATTAAATTTCAGTTACCATCTTATTTTCTGGCTTTTACAAACTCCCACCCAGTCAGATCTGCAAAATGGATATTTGAAATACTATTTTTGCTGTTAAGTGTGGCTTAGGAAAGTGAAGTCTATTGCTTTTCATATGGTTGCTACAGTCAGTCCCTTCCTGATAACTTTTCTTAAAATGAGGCAGTGGAAATGAGATGTCTTAAGAGATGGATGATCTCCTTTTCCTGCTTACACTAGCAGCTGTTGCTTTGTAGTCTGACTTTGTAACTCCCTGAGATCTGTGTCCTATCCAACTACAGCACACTGTGTCAACAGGCTTTCAATGTTTGTCTTGAAACTTTTTCACTTTTCTACAGCAGAATACAAATACAAAATCATTAAGTCACTGGCATGATACAGGGGAATCAGAAATAATCAGGCAGTCCCTATAATTGCAGCAAATAAATATATTGGTGGCATACATATTTTTCAGGAAATATAAATAAAACAATGTTGCTATCAAAGATGTGCTGCATTTGCCTTCCTTCCTCCATCTTCTTTTGTTCGTTTCAGGAAGAACTTCCTTAAAATCCTGATAAAATTTTGCAACAATGTACAAAATACTAAGAAATAAGCTGGCAACTGCAGGAGTCAACACAATGTAAAGGAAGAACCTGGCTTCCAGAAACTTGTACTTAATACAGCAATTAACAGTAGTAACTTGTAGTTAGTACAGTCACAACAAGGAATTAGACATATGTGACTGGTTTCATTAAAACCTGAATCTTTATGATTAAAGGTGATTTCTTAAGTTGAAAAGTAGACCCAATGGCCTCAAAAAGGTTCATCTGTTCTATAGCTTCATTATATTGCACATTAATAAATTTTCTTTCTTACGTGTATATCAGGTGTATTTAGTACAGGGCAAGCATCATATTTTTTTGACTTTTTCATTTAGTCCAATTTACAAAACTTCTTTGGACCAAAGGACAAGGTCAGACTTACTATTTTTCTTCTCTTAACCTTTCCCATACCTCCATGTGGTTTGGAACATCTGCATCATAAGAAGTAATACACACATGGAAACCACATCCATAAAGATTTATCTTTCAAAGATTAGGAAAAAACAATTTTTAATCAATTACTAATACTGAGCTATCTGATCATGATTTTGCTTTAAGGACTGAGATATTTTTCTTTTAATTTTTTTTCCTGTGATATCAGAAACATTTCTTTAAGAGCTGCAATATCTAATCATTATAAAATCAGTGCTGTATTTACACCATTAGCATTTTTGACAGATCCACAGTGTTCCCTCAAGCTCAGATTTTCTGTCAATTCTAAACCCAAAAATATTTTACGTGAACAGCTGGAAGACATTCTCTGGAGACAGATGCTTCTTTCGGTGATTAACGAGATTGCTACGGCAGCAGTTGTTGGACAGTAATTGGCACAACTTGCAGGATGTTTGTATGAAAAGGAAGCATGTCACAAAATAAAATATACACAGAGCTGACTAGACCCAGTCCTTTAAACCCCAAGGGTCACAGCTACTGGAGTCTTGCAAGCAATATGAAGCAGATATTTGGGACCAAAATTGTATAATTAAAGACAAAGGCTATGATTAGTTTTTTGTCTATTTTATTGTTTACTTTTGTTGTCTGTAAGCATATATTTTGAGATGCCTACTGTGAAGATAGAAGGTGGGTTCTATATCTCTTAATGAGTTCTATCAGTTTAGTTTCTTTCTCCTTGTATGTGAACTTTAGGTTTCACCATTTCAAATTTTTCTGGGCCCTACAGAAATATATTTAAAATATTTTAAAAAGCCTTTAATTTGTATTTCAGCTAAGTCTTGAAAAATGTCTAACAGTAATTTACAACATAAAAATGTAGAAAAGCCTTTTAATGTACAAAATTATATAGTTGTACGATTGAAAGAATATTTAATTAATACATAAGTCTTGCTTGAATCACTTTAGCTTTATGATCAGTATTTCTAAATAATATAAAATAGGGAGATTTTAGTAGATCAATTAAGAAAACCACAAGGACCTCTTTTTTTTCTTTTTGGTGCAAATGTAGGTTTGATGCTTGTTCTTGCTTTGAAATTGCACCAGCAAATTAAAAATGGCCATAGCATGAAAAAATAATAATAGTTTAAACATATTTTTAAGAAAATTTGATTAACAATATATATGAAATTATATAGCTTGAAGAACAGTTTTCACGGTATTCATTTGCTTGACTTCACATTTTTCCTGAAGGCAAAATCCCATAAAAATTCAAGGAAGTAGAAATACAAACATTAAAACTGAAGATCTGGATTGTACATGTCTATTTTAAGACATGTAAGTACAGAATTAAATACCAGACTATTTTATTCCACAGAGCTAATCTCCACTTCCATTATAATCTTTGTCACAAGATGAATTAATTTTATACTATTTTCTTTTCTCATTACACTCTTTGACATGAATATAGTCATATATCCTTTTTTGAATGAGCAGATATTTTCAGAACTCGCAATAATTCTGCCTCAGATGTTCATACACACTAACTCCAGAACACTTTCAAAGTATTACAGTAGTATCTGGACCACCATGTAGCTAAGCAGACTATTCTGTATGTCCACAGAATACATTAGAGGTTTGCTTTTTTTTACAGGTGATTAGCACTGCTTCAGTTCTGATCCTCAGGTGCATATTTCCATCTGATGACCACATGATCTTTCAGACATTTTCATTATGTTTAAGAACCTGGTCACTTCTTGCTTCTGGCAACAGATTTATCCTCAAAATTCAATTTTATGACTTGAGAATCTCAAGCAAACACAATGTATTTATACATTTTTAATGTTCCATCATCACAGCACTACATGCTCAGTTTATTACCATTATGGCTTTGTTACTACTTCATGTTTTCCAGCTGTGCAACATCACAGAAATAGTATTGTTATTTATTTTGGTAACAAGAAGCTGGTTAAAAGTCAAGCTGTATAAATTACGGGAGAAAATGGTCCTCAGCCAGAAAATGGTGCTCAGTTATGGGAGAAAATGGTGCTCAGCCCACTGCTTCTCTCTTCTCTTCTCTTCTCTTCTCTTCTCTTCTCTTCTCTTCTCTTCTCTTCTCTTCTCTTCTCTTCTCTTCTCTTCTCTTCTCTTCTCTTCTCTTCTCTTCTCTTCTCTTCTCTTCTCTTCTCTTCTCTTCTCTTCTCTTTTGTTGTAATCATATTTATTAAAAAGTTATGTACTAAGTCCTGCTACTCTGAACAAAGCACAAATCAAAGAGAAAGCAACTTGAGGAGAGACAGGCCATTTTTCAATAACGTTTATATTAAAAGCACTCTCAACAACATTTTTTGTCTAGGTGTGTTTTCTGTATCTTTCATTCATTTGCATTGCCTTATTTTTAAAATCAGTGGGCACCAAGTGTGATCACAGAGTCATAGAAAGACCTATGTTAGAATTGGACCTTTGTCCAAGCTTCTGCTCAGAAACCTGGGATATTTTCAAGACTAGACTAAGCTTCTGAAGGCCTTCCCCAGAAAAGCTCTGCAAACCCCTGCAGACAGTGATTCTCCATTCTCTAGGCAATCTCCTATGATGCTTACTTAACATATCTTCTAGTGAATCATCCTTCCTTAACACATACTTGCAGTTTTCTTTGCTGTAGCACAATCACAATCACTTCTTGATATTTTTTTGGGAACATCTGGCAAGGGCTGGCTCAACCTTCACCTTAATTCCCTTTTAGACAGCAGAAGTTTATTGACTTTCCAGTGTAAACATACCCAGTACTCTTCTTTTCATCTTTAATGTGATGTGCTCCATCTCCCTAACCATCTTGCTGGTTCTTCACTGGTTTCTCCCCAGTTCTCAATCTCTCTCTTCTGCTGGGAGAGCTGAAACAGGACAACATACTACAGGGGTGGTTGAGGGGAGTAATAACTTCTCTGAACCCACTGTTGTTTTTATTCAGGCAGCTTTCATCACTGCAAGGGCTTTCTACAGACTTACACTCAATTTTCTGTCTATCAGGATCCCCAGGTTCTTTTTTGCATATCTGCTCCCCAGTCAGTCATTTCACTCTCCTCTCTTTATTCCACTTTATTCCTCTCTTTGTTCCACTTCCAAGGCATCTTGATCTGTGGCAAAGGCCTGTCATTTAGAAAATAGCTCCTGGAACTCAGAAAATCTAATTCTATGCACAAGTTTAATTTTTGTCTACTGGTTTTCTCCTAAAACCAGTTCACTGCAGGCCAATAAAATAAACATTACAAGCCATAGCCTGTTCCCAAACCAGCTGTCTTTACTCCCAAGGCTATTGTGAGCTCCTCAGGAAGCTTTACCTTCTTTCTTTCACTCAAATAGTTGTGGAAATTAGCACTTTCCAAAACGCATATGTCTGACTGTTTGGCACCAGTTTCACCTCTGACTCAAACTCCTGTTACTTGGGCCAGCCCTCAAAAACAAATTATAAATTTTTGTCCATAAAAATATTTCTTTCTCTCACTTAGAAAGGGAATGTGAGTTTCACTTGTTTCAGTGTGTTTGATAGATGTCAGTATTTGATAAAGGACTCCAAAGTGCTAGCATAGTAAAACATATCATAAATAGACTTCAAGGATTGACTTAAGATAAGAAGGAATAAGTAACTTAAGAAATTACAGACAACATAACCTTTATTATTGACATCTTTTCATTGTGTCAGCCCAAATTGATGTCTCTTTCAATGTCCTTCTTACTATAACCAGTGTTGAAGCTGTTTTTCCGTGTCCAGTTGTTTTTTCAGCTCTTGAGATGAAATTTTTACCGTGCTTCTGAAGAGCTCTTATCCTTTTTTTCTCTGTGAACAGCTAAGGAAAAGACTATATTGAAGAAAACAGCAGTTCCTGTCAGAATTTTTTTTCCCCCATACTTAAGATGAGTGTTTAGGGACATGTCACATCTTTCAGGAATACAGGGAAATATGCTATTGATGTCCCAATGAGGAGCTTTCTCTGATACGAGGATTTTTTTTTTTTTTTCAGTGCAAGCATCACATTTCCTTAATAAGCCTTTTATACTTTAACTGCATTTTGCCTGGGCTGAATACAAATTTGTTCTAGCATTGGCTAAGGTATTTGCTAACTTCAAATGGACAATAGTTTTACAGACAAAACAACTCTGGCATCTTTTTTAATGTAAGTAGTTTATCACTGTATTTATTATGCTTTGATTTACCATATTACTTTTACAGTGTTTACCATATTGACTCCAAGATTTACCACTGTGACTAAATGAGCATTTACTGTAACTAAAGAAGATTTCACAGTTTCATTGATGTATTCAGATTCAGTCATGTCTGAGAGAACTTTTCCTTATACAGCTGCATGCACCTGATAAATTCCTAATTTCTTGGACTCTCAAACCTAACAAATCCACAAAAGTATAAAATATGAATTTGCACCTCATAGAAACATCCTATGGCTTAAGGCTAAAAGACAATATGAATCTGAAGCTGGTAGTTTTCTTCACTTTTGAACTTTTTACACTTTTACACAATGCTTGCTCCTGCTGGCACTTAAACAAAAAAAAAGCTTCACCCTGAACTCTATACAGACGCCAAAAAATAATATTTTTTAAAGTATATCTTTTGGTCTGATTCACCCCCTCTACTAAATTCATAGTAATTAAAAGAAAAAAAATGCATTTGGTGAATCTTCAGATTCAAATGCATGCTTTCAAGTCCATATTCTGTATGTGCTTCCAAAGCCTCAGCCTTGCATGTAGCCGTAGTGCTTTTCTACTATTTGACATGCATGCGTTTTCAGTATCCTTCTATTCTTTATCTGGATGATGAGCACTGAGATGATGCACTCTGTATGCTTTCAGATATGTCATGCAATGCAGTCAAACTCTTAAGGAAATTTCTAGTCTATCAGATACAAATTTGGATTAACAATACCATAGTCAGTCTGTGGGGCTATCATAGATAATATGTGGGGCTTTGTACATCAATGTGTTATAATATCAGTTCTTACCTGTAGAAATAGAAAACTCCTCACAAGTCCGTAAAATAATTAGTACTTTGAAAGTGTAGACTTCTGAATTTGTTCAGGATTTGAGGAACAATTTTCGTAGGGAATAATTTTAATGAGAGGCTCAAAATATCTGAACATGGTTCAGAGAGCAGTTCCTTCACATACTTACATTACTTTTCTCATTCTGATTATTTATGGAAGAAGTATTTGTTTCCTTAAACTATTCATGGCTGATAGGTATTGTATACAGTTCTCAGTTGCTTGATTGGAAACAATTCTTCCGACCTTTTTCCTCTCTATACCGTCAATGCACACAATTTAATATAACGAGGCAGACAAGAGCATCTCTGAAATAATGTGCTATGGCATTCATAGGAATGCCAATGTTTTAACTCTATGAATATTGCAAAAAGTGCTTGCATGTATAGAAACAGCATACAGAATGAAATTTAATATAAGTTTAATTAACTACATCAGGATAACATTTTTAAACATGGAGATGATGTTTTGAGGAAAAAAAAAATTAGAAATTTGTCCAAAAATCAAATCCTCTATTCATCTGTGCTCTTTTAAACTAAACATTATGTGCAAATATTTTTATTTATTTAAGTAAAATAACTAATGAAATAAAATTCTGACCAGAGAATATTAAATCTGTTGAATCAGGTATTTTTATTCTTTTAAATCACTATTATCATTCAAATGAACAAAGAATGTATCTGGGTAAATCAGACTATGTAAACTGCAAATAAAATACTTTCTTATACATGTTATTGTTAGACTGTGATATTTTCATTACATTGCATCTTATAAGAAAGATCTGTAATCCAAAGATACAAATAAAATGTTTCTCTCAACATATCAAACAGAAAGTGAACTCAAAACACTTTTTCCTCCATTATAATAGTAAAATAATTAATTGCTTGAAAGTTATTGTGGTCATCTTTTTATAAGTGATTAGTTATCTGGTAGATATGGAGCTTTTTGTCATGAACTTTGTGACATTCATATAGCTACTAATACTGTTCCACTTTTCTCAACTACATGGTTTTTTTCTCATAAAAATCAAATCCACAGTGATTGAGTGAAGGAAAACCCAAAATCTCACAAAGGAACACTCCCTTTCACTGATATGACAACGTGTTTCTCCTGTTTTGTACTGTAACATTTCTGAGAAGGCTCTCAGCTTGTAGCCTAGCATTTTTTCATGCAGGCATGTATCTAAGTCCTGCAGCAATTTATTGCCTTCTGTGATGCAGCAGAGAGACAATAATTTGCTGCAACATGATGGAACACAGCGCATCAGCAGGGATTGTCCCAGTGATCTTCAGTGTGCATGCACAGCTCAGTTTGAGGCATGTCACGGATTTCTGTTGCACTGCAGCTTTGCTGAGACACACATAATTGAGTGCAGTTAGGTAAACTGTCTGCAGTTATCTTTGTTCAGCAATGCATGCTTCTTGCCATATTCACAATGCTAATAAATAAAGGATGACCCAATGAAATCCAGAACGGCTGCTGCTTTTGTAAATTTAATTTAATTTCTCCAGAACCACTGAATGCAAACTAAGCCAGTGAGACAGTCAGTTCTGCCCAGAGTTCCTGATAGCTTTATCACTTACATTTTCAAAATTGAAACAATAAGTGGAAGAAGTTACTCATGAAAGAATACTTTAGGAACTTTTTATTATTGAAGAAATTTATGCTTCAACACATTAAAATATGTTTCTTTTAGATAGTGCTTGGTTGGAAATATGAGATCAGTCCTTCAAAGGGGATAAATAAATAGAGCTGTATAAACTTCAGTGTTGCTCTACTAATGGAATCAAACCTAATCTACTCAGATGTGAGACAGATGTTGCCCACATGTTCATGAAGAAACAAAATTTGTCCTACAAAATTCAGAGCAGAATATCACATTTCCTTTCACAATGAGATGGAAGGTGCAGAATTAATTATAAGTATACCAAATGAACACTTGTTACAAGGAGAGATCAATGGGCAATGCCTCTGAAGGAGGTCAAAATAAGCTTTCACAAAAACATATCATCATTCCAGCTTATTAGTCTAAACTAAAGCTCAGGTGATAATATTTTCAGTCTCCCATAGCAGACACAAACTCTTCCTTTGCTTTGACAGGAAAAATTATTGTCCAAGACATGAACAAACATAAGATGTTCAACCTCCTAAGATGCCCTAATATTTTTCCCTGCAATAATACATAACCTTAAAAATAAACAAAAAATGAACCAGCTTCTTTAGCCATCTTAATGAATGGCAACTCTACATAAACATTATCATGAATATTTACATTTCAGTTATTTCCATAGTTTACATAGACAGAGTAAAAGAGTGATTTCTCTGTTTCTTTGAGCATCTAGAGAGCTTAATCATTATTGTATTAACTTATTCTATTAACTTCAGGCTCATCTAATTTGACCTCCTCCTACCATACAGTTCTAGATATTTCCACTATTTCCATTACGTTAATAATACAACATGCAGTTATAATTCTCCCATTGTGACACCCAATTTAGATACAAATTAGTGGCTGACTCCTTAAAAGCATACCTACTTTTACTGCAGATTCAAAATTTATGTTCCCAGTGTTGTTAGAAAACTACAAATTAAATCATCAGCTATTCTTTGATTATGCCTCAAACAGGGAGTTGGGATCAAAGAGTCTTTCAGGATTTTAAAATACATAGAATAAATGAATATCTGGTGAAGAATGACCATTACTGGAAGATAAAATTACAGGTGTGTGTCATAGGATGTTTCATAAAACTGAAGGCTTTTTCACTGTGTGATACCAAACTTAGGTCCTCAAAGTGAAAAGCTTAATGCAATGGCACATGGCTCAATTCTTACATACATTCTGCTCATTACTTTCTTGCAGAGACCTTCAATAAGAGCACTAACTAAAGCCAAATGCAGTTGACATTTTGTGTCTTGTAAGGTTATTTTGTAGCAGTCATCAAACACGCAGTTTCTGGTTATAGGTTTTAATCAGTAGTTAAAGAAACAGTGACAGTAGAGAGGTTAAAGCCTGGCTAGGATTTTAAATTATATAAATGAAATAATAAGTTTTAAACAGAAGGCTATTTGCACCTAAACATATGTTTATATTCTGCTGGATATAAGCATAATGTAAATGAAGAGACAAACAATCCAGCAAATATATGAGCAATTTTAAAAACAAGTAGAATCCTGCAACAATAAAAATTCAATATTCTGTCTTGGGGAAGGAGGGACAGAGGGAGAGGGGGAGTGGGGAGAAGACAGGTGTTTTATTTTAGTACAGTGATTTGTTTTAGCAATCCATGTGTAAATTTTCCCATGATTTCACTGCATAGTAATATTCATACATTGCATTGTAGATAATTCTAAATAAAGGCTCCATTCTTTTAAAAGCACAACACATTGTCACAGACATCTTTTCAGTAAAATCCTTTCATTAGGATTTTTCCTGCTGAGAAGCTGAGAAGCTACAGCAACAAAATGTAAACAATAGTTATCTGCTGCTGTGTAATGCAACAGGTGGGTCGTGATTGGTCTCGTGTGGATGTTTGGATTTGGTGACCAGTCACAGCAGAGCTGGCTCTCTCTCTGTCTGAGCCACAGATCTTTGTTATTCATTCCTTTCTATTCTTAGCTAGACTTCTAGAGGAAACCTTTCCTTCTATTTCTTTTTAGTATAGTTATAATGTAATATATATATCATAAAATAATAAATCAAGCCTTCTGAACATGGAGTCAACATTCTTGTCTCTCCCCTCACCCAAGAACCCCTGTGACCACTGTCACAAAACATCTCTTTACTCTTCCACGATTCTGCAAAGTTCATTCAACAGTTAAGAGCTTCCTTAAATATGTTAGAAGTTTGTAGCACCATGGCTACACTGATAAGATGCTATACTAACAGAGCAATAGGAAGTTCTCTAATATTTAAAGAAGGACTTGTTCTCTTTTTGCTGTGAGATAACAAGGACTGGGTAGTTACATTCATTTTGTTCAACCCACAATGTCCTTTCTGAAGAAGAATTAAGCCATTCAACATCACATATTTAAAGTAGCATTCACAGCGAAAGACTAGTGCTTAAACATAGAATACTATCTAATACATGCATAAGGGAATTTTTTTACATTTCTGGTCTCAGCTGGAGATCTATCAGACCATAAAAATTCATCTGTTCCTATCCTTATGCATTGTGTCTCTCATAAACACTTTTGAGGCACTGAGATGCAGAGAGTATTCAAACGTTAGAAAAGGAGGCCTTGAAGTTACATAGAATAATAGATATTTCAGACTGACTACTAGCATCTATTTAATTTAATAAAATTTACATAAGAGATTACTTTCATGGTGTCCCTATTTACTTTAAGGGCAACCTGGGTCATTGATGATAGTTCAAATCTCTGTTAATGCCGAAGCCATCCTTGTTCTATGCAGCACACATTGTTTTAATAATCCTGGCTAGAGCAAAGGTTAATGTCTCAAACCAATAAGCACATTTGGCTAATCAAAAATTTATCATAATAGGATGAGGGAAGGATAGAATCACAGGACCATAGAATCAAGTAGGCTAGAAAAGAGATCTGAGATTATCAAGTCCAACCTATGACTGAACACCACCTTGTCAACTAGACCATGGCACTGAGTGCCATGTCCTGTTTTTCCTTAAACACCTTCAGGGATGGTGACTCCTCAGCCCCCCTGGTCAGTCCATATTTAATAATCTTTTAAGAAGAAATTACTCCTAATGTCCAACCTGAACTTCTCCTGCTGAAAATATAATAAAGGTTTCAGCCATAGCATTAAATTTTCTCTCTTCAATTATTTCAGCAAAGTTCTTAGCACCCTTGTGATGTTAATTTTTGTATGTGCTATTGCATTATAGTTCAATACAAGAAATAATTAGATTTATATATGCAGTGCCTGGTAAAACTGATAAAAAAAGTATTTACGTGAAAGTCAATAGTTCTGATTTAGTGTAACAATCAAGATAATGTTCATATTTCTATCTTCCTATTCTCTGGAGTACTTCCTGTATTTTCTCACTGTTAGGAATTAATCTTTCTTTTTGCATTACAAGATGTCTATTGTAGATTTTTAAGCCATAATAATTCTGTTTCTAACTCTTTCTGTCATAGCAGAAACATGGCACCCATATTATCAAGGTAAAGTATGTAGACTTTAATCAATATAAGAGTGCACAGGCTTACATTGTTGTCAGGTTGATTTTTGTCTGTTAATACATGCAGGATAAGTTTAATTTAAAATATTTCATCAATATATTGAGGTAACCTTCAGGGTAATAAAAATTATAATATAGACATAAAAATAAATGTACACAAGAAATTTTTAGAATTTTTAACTGAGATTGATGAAAAGGAAAAAATGAACTCTTCTGTAATATTTCTACTATCACTCAAGTTTTCTTATATCAATATGAAAAGTTCAAGGAAATAATGATCATATTTGTTTTTTGTTTTTCTAATTACATTCATTGGAACAAATGCAGTGTTTAAACATTCAGTTAAAAATATCTTCTGAATGTCTACATCAGATTTTAAACATGTCACTGGTAGAAAAAAAAGCAAAGGGAGAAACAGAAACTAAAAAGAAAACACCTGCATTTTAAATCTGATAATAATTTTACTTATATTGCATGCTATAGGCACAGTCAGTTTCAATGCCTACTATTAGATCTTCTGGATTTTAATAAATCACATACATTACATTTTCTCTAGAATTTGCTATTCATTTAAGTCAAAGCTTGTTACTAAGTTGAAATAATACTTGATAGAAATAATACTTGAATTTAAGTGACATTATGAATGATGAAGTGCAAAATTGTTTAATGTATTCCTATTGCCTAAAAAACAGAAACTTTAATTTGTTTGTTACACTCTACTTAAACTCATATTCTCCATCAATGTACATTTCACTAGTGAACACGTAATATGCATATAATATTAAATGTCTTTGCTTTCATTACAAAATCATAATATTTTATTAAAATTAAACTTCCTCATATCTCTAGGAAAAAACAAACAAAACCAAATCTATAAAAATAGTCTAAATATTTCATTACTTGCATAATGGTCACTTTCTGGTTTCTAAATACATAATTTAAAAAATCATTTAAGGCTGCACTCTCCTAGGACAAAATGAATTGAAAAAAATTACAGATATCTGTAAAATTACAAAGGCTTTTTAAATTGCTCTTATAAGGTGTTCCTTATTTAAAATATATAGTGGTATTATGGGTCAATTAAGTAAAATGAGTAATTTCCATGTTGTCATACACACTATGAAATTATGAGGAAATAAAACTTGAAACCTTAGGTGCTAGTTTTAGGCTAAAACATTGGAGACATTTTAGGTTCTTCTGTAGAAAAGGGGTAACAAATGGGCTATATTTTAAACAGGCCTACATATTTATGAAGTGGCATCTCAAACAAAAAAACATAAAAACACTATTTTTATACACTATCAGAGGATATAACATCTTGATCACTAAACCTTCTTCTACATCAGAATTGAAGTCATGATCCTCTTCATGAAATTCAATATTATTTTCACTAAGAGGTATGGAGTGAAATTCATTCATGAGAAAGGCTTGGAAATTACTTTTCCCTTTGCCTACTTTACCTTTTCCTCCAGTGTTCCCTTCCAATCTGGCAACTTAAATTGGTTCTTAGGTCACAAGACCTAAGATAAAATATTCATTGGTTCAAAGGTTACATTTTGGCTCTTCAGCAAGCAAACCTGCTGTTTTTGAAAGCCTTGCAGTCTTAGACCCTGCTGCAAACATTCTGACACTAGTGAGTCCCCTTGTACCAACCTCATTCCATAAAACTGCACCCACTGCACACAACCTCTCTCCCAATGGATCACTACCCTGGTCCAGAGCATTCTCTTTACAGAGCATAGTGAGAGGCACAGTAAACTGTGAGGGAACAATTCCACAAATTACACAAATAAGAATTTTTTAAAACCAGCATAATTTTAACATGTAGAGAAGTACTGTTGAATAAAACCAAAAATATTTATTTTCAAACTGGTCCTATTTGTATTTGATTATGTCTGCAACTAGCACCCGGTTTGCATAGTTACATGGGATACAAACAGTTACATAGGATACAAACAGCAATTAAAAAAAACAAACAGAAGCTGCTAAAGAAACAAAAATTAATTTGACATATCTTGACAACTGCTACCCAGAAATACACTGCAAGGTGGAAACGTCAGCATTCAAAATTATATACTTTAGGGGCAGTCATCTTCCCCTTTCAAGACACTCAAGCGGAATATCATTGTTCCATCTGGCTAATCTGCCAAAAGATGGCACTTCAGTAAGGATGATTGCCTGAAAAATATGCTATGTCAGTGCCACTTGGTCACATTTGTCCTATTTATTTTTCTTCCTTTCTCAGGCTGGCGATGGATGATTCTAAAGCCATGGCAAAGTTGAGATTTCAGTTGCCTTTCAATTCCCTCTTGAAGCCGACGTGACTGTTCTGTAACCTAGTGTGGAGTCTGGCTGCTTGTCATGTTCCAATTAGTGAAGCAGATGTGAAAGATTTATTATCATCACCTTAGCCTTCAATTTAGCTTGAAATGGAACATTCATAACTATGCAGGAGTTTACTAGTTCTGTTGTTTTTCCTTACATGCATATTAATTTCTAAGTTATTTCATTTTAACTTTAAAAATATTGTTCTGCTCCTACTTTTACTGCTCTTGGACAATTTCTGTTCTTGGTAAGTTAATGGCAGTTTTGTCATAATCATTAGTGGGAATATAAGTAGTTTCTATAATGTGCTAATTATTTAAAGTCAACTTTTAATATGTAACAGACAGTTCCCTATTGCTATATTATTACTTAATTAATTTGCCATAAGATATACTGATAAAAATGTATTCAATCCACTTCATTACGTGTCAGTTTCAAATAATTTTCTGTCTCATTATCAGAGTTCTTTCCCATAATAAATGCAAAGCCTTATGCATACCTAAGAACTTGTTAACTTTCAAATGGTTTTTAATGCACTGGCCTGATGATTTCAGGGGCAACTTGAGTGCAGGCTAAGTCTTTAACTAAGGTTCTAGTACATGGGGAGGTATGACCTCCAGCCTCTTCAGAGCTTTACTAAGTCTCACATTTGTGACAACTTTCTCAGCTGTTTCCTCAGCTGATGCAGTGCAAGAGGGAAGTTTCCCCTGCAGCAGAGACCACCACCACCCAGCAGCACAAGCAGCACAGGTGGCAACCAGAAGCACATGGCTCACGTGCAACAAACCACAGTGAGTGGAAAGTCTCCCACTGAGTAAAAAGCAGCAGCCACGGCAGCACAACATCTCTATTCACAGTCTAATTTTCAGGGAGTGCTCTGAAATATGCAGTCCCTCTGGAAAATGGATTGTTAGACCTTACATGGCAGGCAACTGGAGGTAGTAACGAGATTCAAGGAAGAAACATGTTTAATGCAAAGTTAGCTGCCATCTTGATAAAAGCATTGTAATAATAGAAACTGAGGAGGAAATCTGCATTTTTTTTCCCAGGATAACCAAACAGTCGACAGAAAGAAATTACCAGAAAGCTTTTCACGGAAAAGAAAAAAAAATTTCCTTCACCTGATACAGAGAAGCTATCTGTCTCTCTCTATTTTCTGTGGAGAAAAGCTATGGAACTAATTTAGATAGGATGCCTTACATTTTAGGCAACTTCAGTGAAAGGAATCTTAATAAATGCTGAAGAAATGCACTTCATGCTAAAGAGAATAGAGAAGAAAAAAGTGTACTGAGCTTTCTGTGATTCCTCACAATAATACCTCCTGACATTAAAAAAAAAAAAAAACAAAATAAAACAAAAAGAGAAGAAATAAGAAGGAAAAGTAAAAGATGAAAAAGTTTTGAGAAATTACACTTTTTAATAGTAACCATGTCGACATTCCTTCAAATTTAGGACATTTAATAGAAGTAATACTTCTAATAGTAGTCCTAACAAAGGTAACATGCAATAACACATGAACAAACACAATCTAGCTATATTGGTGGTTACAATGAAAGGTTGGTATGACCTGAACATTTATTTTCCCAACAGTATGCATAAGCAATGCCTAGGCTAGAAAATAACATCCAAAGCAGCACATTTTTTTTGTACTGAGTACTGTACAGTAATTTGCAACTTTGTACTTCAGTGTTTCCCAACAATTTAGGAAACTTCACCAGCTTTATTTACTAGACTTGTCTCACCTTCTCTTAAACCAAATATGCTTTCAATTTTCTCAGCATTCTGAGACAAGTTCTTCCATGGGTTAGGTTTTTGTGTATCTCATTGAATCCTAGAAAAATTGAAAGTTTAGTTCAAGCACCTGCTGAGGGCAGGGATGAGTTCAAGATATGGTCTCCTTTTGTGTTACCTATTAGTTTCCTCTGATAGCCCTTCCCATAGTTCTTCCATTGGCTGAAGCAGGAAGAAAGTGGTCCATATTTACTATCTCTAGGTATATCTGTCATGCCTTCTAGATATTTCTTCTGTTTTTCAGACTGAAGAATTTGAAACCTACTTATAACACTAAACAGTTTATTTTTCCTTCTTTTTAATATCTTTCTGGGAACTCTGAGATTTTTATACCACATATGTTCTCGTATTTTTTCCTATTTCTTTTTGAGACTAGTATTATACTGTTTTATTTTGATAAAAGTACATAACATTTGATAAATTTATTATATCTGAATGATCTGACGTTTTCTAGCCCTATTCCTTGTTAGAAAAATTGTCTCTGAGTCACTGAAAGAAATAGATTGACTTCTAATATAATAGCAACTACTAATAGTATTATAAGCATCATGAAATCATAACATCTGCCCAAAAAGCAATGTATTTGCAAAAACAGGCAGTTTTTATTTCAGGCCTACTTTCACATGTACTCTTTAAAGTTGTAACACACTACTTTCATCACTAGATTACATGTAAATAGTGCAGTGTGATTTCAAAACCACCAAGGCAGCTTTGTCAGCCGATTCTGGCATGATTCTGTGATTCTGTTGCTCTGGTCCTCAACCCTCATGCACTCCTTGTTTTTCAGAACTATGATGAATTAATTAAAATCATGGTATAAAGATACAAAATTTGAAGTCATAAACAAACATTTCTTTCTTCTTTTTTTCCCAAACATGTTTTTAATAATGTATAATGATGTTACTCTCATCAAAAGAGTAAATATTCATTACTTGATCAATCTGGAACTAATGTATCATATGAAAAAAGAATTTTTAAAAGGAATTTATGAAATTGAGATATTAAGCTGCTAGCTTGTAGTTACAGTATATGTCACTGAATGCAATAGAAACAATGATTTGACCTAATTTTCAATTTGTTACATTTTAAAATCAAAATATGATCGTAACAAGTCATGTTACTTTTCCTTTGAAAAAATTGTTAAATTGCATTATTCCAGTTCAGTACAGTGTCATCAATTTATTAAGTTACCATTATATGTATCACCAGGGCCTCTACCGAATGTGACAGGTACATTTCCCTGTTCTAGTTGAGAGTGTTTTCTACAGCCCGTCAAACTGCTCTGGCAATTGCTGATCAGCAAGTAAATATTCATGTAAATGTTTTAAGGTAGTGCCTAATTGAGACTGAGAACAACATCAGCTGAAACTGACTCTAAGGAAGGGATGTTCATAGTGGCTTGATCAGCCATGCTTGTTAATTCTAATCCTGACTAGATCATTTATTTCTGGAAGTGTTAGTAACAGCAGATAATAATTATCCCACAGTGAAGGAGAGTGCAAGGGGTCACTTTCTCATTAAAAAAGGAAAATTAAACACACCAGATCTAAACCAGTTTTTTTACCTTTTATTTAACATTATTTTGGTGAAATTACTTCCAATTAGAAATAAATAAATTATCTAGAAGAATTATTTTAACCTGTATAGACAAATAATGCTATCATATGACGCATTCCCAATACCAGATGAACACATATTTAAACTCTTTTAGGCAACACTGTGATGAAACATGCTGTAATATTAGGTCAGTTTGGGAAAGAAAAATCTCCTTTCATCATATTTGCATCTAGACTATGGAGTAGGTTTCACATCATGAAAACATTAAAGTACATTTTGATGAGGTTAAATTGCCCAATAAAAGTATTGATCAATTTTTCTAATATGGGTCAAAATTGTAAAAAAAAGAGTTAGTAAAATGCTTCAATACAGTTTCAGTTTATTTAGATTTTAGATTTTTAAAAGTATTGTCAGAATCCCCAACAAGTAGATTTACTAACAAACAACATGACTCATATTAAAACCTCTCAAACTTAGACTAGTCTAATGTATAGTTTAGGTTATAACTTAATTGTGAGCCAGACAGTAGACACAGAGTGCAACTTTGCAAGAATCTTTTCTTTCTGAGACAAATCTTACCATGTAAATCTATGGTACGCACCTTTAAATCCCATTATATTTCCTGCAGAAAAAACAAATAATTCAGAAAGTGCCCTGTATGAACTGTCTTATCAAACAGATTCATAATCAGCCAGAATTCTTATCAGACAAAAACCACAGGATCATGGAAGGGTTTGGGTTGGAAGCTATCTTTAAAGATCATCACATTCGCCCACTTACCACACCCACACCACCACCACCACCACGCCCTTCTTCAACATCCCCAAAGGCTGAAATAGATCAACCCAGCCATGGAGTTCTTTTGCTGAATCTGTTTGCTCAAAGTCCCACTCTGCCTGACCTTGAACACTTCTGATGATGGTGCATCTACAACCTCCCAGGGCAACTTGTTCCAGTGCCTCATCATCTCTTAGTCAAGAATTTCTTCCTTATCTGAAGGAAATCTAAACCTAATTTTTTCACTTTAAAACTGTTGTCCTTTGTCCTGTCTCTATCATCCCAGGTAAAACGTCTTTCTCTACTTTTCTTACAAGCCTTAACACTTATGCTAGAATATGGTCTTCCCTGAGCCTTCTCTTCTTCAGGCTAAACAAACACCATTGCCTTAGATTTTCTTCACAGATTATAAAAACTTTCCAGACATGAGACAAACTAAATCAAATTAAACCTATCTTAATTTCATCTTAATATAATAAGAAAACTAGAAAAAAAGGTATAGTTTTTGGAGTCTCCTTATGCACAATGAAAGACCCATGCACACTCAAAAGGATCCACTCACACAAAAGCAATGACCAACTATTAATAACGATGACTGTAATTTGGCATATATGAAAAATTTTACACTATGAACTATCCTGAATCTCTAAAATGAAAAGAAATAAAATTTTTAAAAATAGAATTTCAGTAAGTATTTAAAGAAACATATCTTATTTAAGGAACTTACAAAAATAAAAAACTAAACCATCAGAATTAAAAAACAGTTTAAAAATAAAATAAAAAATTCTTGTCAGCTATGATATCACAAGAATTACTAATGGGAAAATTATGATTCTATTTTTTTTTTTTTGTAGTGTTTAATAAATGTAACATGACTGGTTAAAATGAGCTCAATCTGCATCTAAATTTGCTTCTCCAACTGCAACTTTTGACTAATGCTTCACACCAGGTTGTGAGCCATATACTTGTATTTCAAGCAAGCTTGGCTGGTACTGTTGTACATACTTTCTCCACCCTTCAAACCTCTTCTGCATGTTCATAACAGACTGGGTCAGGTGTTCACCTCTTTCTGACTGCCAGAGAGACTCCTGAATGGTCTGACAGGGAAGTTTCCTTAACAACTGTTTGGTAAATATTTTAGTTATATTGGCAATTTTATTCAAAACTGCAAAATTTGAACTCAGTAAGATCCACCCATTGAGTGTGATACTGAAAGTGATCCTCAGCAATACTGTAATTGAAAACTTGTGTCTGGAAAGAAAATAAATACTCCATGTCTATTAAAAATTGAGAAATAAGAATGCCCACTTGTTATATTTATAAAAGCACAATGACATATGGGCAGAAATGCTCTATATTTTGTAAGTTAGAATATAGCAGCATCTTCTAATTAAAATGCAGACACGCTCTCACCCAATTGCAAGATCATGAATAACTGTGACACTTACCCAATAACACCTTGCCAGTTCACCATTTAATTTCAGCTGTGAATAACATTTTTTGAATTGATTGTTTTCCTTCTAGTTGCAAATAAATGCATAATGAGTGTTTTTTATAGATATTTACTACTTTAAATTTCCGTATTCAATGCTTTGTCATTGGAGGTTCAGTGACATACGACCTAACATAATAAACAAAGAGAAACTACAAATATGATGACATATTTTTCTTATTGCCTTTCTACACTGATATAAAGATATTTTAATTTATGGAATTATTGTAAAAGTCAGATATTTGGATTTGTCTCCAGCTCTCATGTATCTTTTTTATTTTATTGGGTCATCTGCTTTATTATGTGTGATCTGAGTAAGTAGTCACACTTGCTCCAGAAAAATTTACTGGAGAAAAAATCATGACAAAATGCTGTTTGCTCTGTAGTTCAAAATACCAAGTGGTTAAATAAGAGAGTGAAATAAATTACGTCTATTTCTATACAATGCCCAAGGGCATCAAAAATTGTTTATTAATGTATCTAGACTTAAGTTCTTGCCTCATTTTAGTGAAATACTAGAGAATCTTCTGAGTAAAGAATTGTTAGGATATTTTCACATCACTACAAAATATTTCTTAGCTATACCTAAGTATGAGTACAAAAATGCCCAGGTTATAATTCCTAACCTAAGCCACTCCTTCTCACTTTTGCCAACATAATGTAGCTATATTTAAACACTTAAGACACAGATAAATGCATATATGCTGGGACTAGGGGGAATAATGCAGATCTACTGGAAGGTTGCTGTTGACTTCATATTGCATGTAATATATCTCACAGCTGAACCTTTCTTTAGCTATTACCTATTGAGGACATATCTTTTTTCAAATGATGATGCAGTTCTGAAAGAAGCAATGCAATTCAACCTAGAAGAAGGCACCTAAAATAATGTCAAAATCTTATGTGGCTACTCATACAGAGGCATTTAGTATCAGTCAAAAACCCACTAAGAATTGATAGGGAACTGGCAATAATGAATTTGCAGCAAAAAGAAACTATTGGAGATTTACTTTTGCTTTTTTGGGCAAAAAA
Source organism: Molothrus ater (assembly GCF_012460135.2). NCBI lineage: Eukaryota > Metazoa > Chordata > Aves > Passeriformes > Icteridae > Molothrus > Molothrus ater. Next base: position 17,820,410 of record NC_050482.2, on the reverse strand, counting down.
AGATATATACAATGGCACTACCCCTGTGCTTAGGCAAACAAAACTCTAGATTGCTATCTAAGGTGATCCAATGGCTCTTTCTCTGAGATTCACTGACTGCAGTGATGTCCTTTTTGAACATCTCCATTCCATGAATGAAGACATCTTGTGCTCAGACATCTTATGCACATACACAGATGCCTGAATGCAGGCCTACTACACATGAATTGGAGGAAATCTGACACCCAGGCCCATTAACCTCAGGTAGCATTGATGCTCAAACAAGGATTATTAGCAGAAAAACAATCTTTCTGTGTGCCACTTCATATGTTTGCTGCAGCTGAGGCAGGATTGTATAATAGTTATGGATAATTAGAAATGTTTCAGTTGTTTAACTGTGCCTTAGCATTTTCCTTTATTTTTTTTTTCTCTTAAGGGATTTGGATCTCCAGAGAGTTCATTTGTCAGGTACGAAAAAAAATCTGTGATGGGGATTCACAGAAGAATTAGAAATCTTCTTAGGATTTTATGAATCCTAAGTGCAGTGAAAAGCAACAAGAGTAGTGAAAAAAAATTACAGTGCATTGAAAATATTGTAGTATATTTTTGTTAATTGAATCCAAAAGAAAATCAAGCTATTAAAACCTTTTGCATGCTGCTTAGGTAGCTCCTACCATGAGAATAAAATTGGAAAAAAAAATGTTGTTGAGTTTTCCCCCTATTAAACAATGAATTCCAAAACTTGATGTAGTCAGGGGTGTTTGAAGGTTACAAGAGTGCATAGAGAGTTACAAGGGTGCGTTGACCCTGGCTGGAAACCAGATACCCACAAGAGCTGCTCAGTTTCCTCTGCAAGTGCACTGGGCAGAGAAAATATAGTGAAGGGTTTGTGAGTTGATATAAAGACAGAGAGAGATCATTCATCAAATATCATCACAGACAAAACATACTGAACCTGGGATAGTAATGAACTTGCTATTAACAAAGAGCAGAATAATGAGAAATATAAAACATCTTTAAAAAAACACCTTTTCCCTACTCCTCCTTCATTCTCAGGCTCTACCTCCTCCTCTCCAAGAGTGCAGGGAGACAGGGAATGGGGACCTGGGTGATTATGGTAATTTTATCCCATAGGGTGGCACAGGGTGCCTCCCACAGGAGACAGTTCTCACAAATATCTCACATGTGAGTCCATCCCAGAGCCATTACTATGATTCCTGATTGCCATGGCCCTGGCCAGAGGTGGCACTGGCTCTGCAGAACATGGAGAAAAACTCCTGCAGCTTGTCAGGGAAGCTGTCCCCATAATGCTCCAGCTGCCAGAACCTGGCCACACAAACCCGGTACATCTGAGCCCTTACTGTTGTTACTCTGGAACTTAACTCAGATCTTGGGTTTTGATCTTATCTAAACATAGCTAATTCCCTTGAAGAGAATTGCATTTAAGCAATGCTGTAAAAGCTCATGATTATTTGCATAAATGAAAACCAGGTAGTGAACGTAAATAAGAAAGTCATATTATGCTATTTAGATTATGCATTTTGTTTTATTATATAGTATATGACCATAATCTAAAAAGAAATTAATAAAGTAGTCAGAATGAAGAAAAGTAATATAAAATGCTCAAAATGGTTAGACATGATTTTTCCTAGTTTCCACTAGAATCAGTAGAACTCACCAGTCATATTATACCCAGAGAATTTCCATCATAAGAGTTACAGATAAACAGATGAAAAAATATATCTTTTCAGAACAAGGGCCCTGTATACTAAAAATAAACCAATTTAAAGCAATACTCAAGAGATATGCATATTACTGTTGCCAACAACATACCATCTAATTGTCCTATTCCCCAGTTATTCAGGAGTAGTAAAATGCATATTAGTATGGAGATTTTTACAATGGGGCACACACTTTTTGCTAATCAAGCAAGACTGTCAAAGCAACAGAGATGGAAGAAAGAGTAATTGGATCTTACTTGAAAACCTTCAGCCTAAGTTGTGGTCTACAACTGACAGGTTCTGTCAATATTTACAGAGAGATTTATTGCTATGTCATACATGCTTAGAAAGACACACATATTTCTACCATCATAAAATAAAATAAATAATATTATTATGTTATTTTTTAAATTTGGTGTGTATAAAGTGGAAGAATTTTTTTTTCATTTGCGCAAAACTTACAATTAACCACAGGTTTTTGTTTCTGGTTTTATTGGAAATAACAAATCATTATAAAAACTGTAAAAGCTCATTATTATTTGCATAAATGAAAACCAGGTAGTGAAGCTAACTAAGAAAGGCATATTATGCTATTTAGATTATGCATTTTTCTTTATTGTATAGTATATGACCATAATTTAAAAAGAAACTAATAACAAAAGATGATTGCAAATACACATTTAGGTATCTAGGGTCTGCTAAATATAATTTAATTTCATTTACAAACATATGATCAGAAATAACTCACAACAAAAAAACATATATAATAATAAACATGAACAACTTTGAAGTAAGGGGAGGGGAATTTCTTTAACATTTTTAGTGTGACTCATGTTGTTTCCACAATTTCAGTCTCAATAACATACTAATATTTTCATATGCTAGGTAGCTGCATATATCTCTAAATGAACAATGGCTAACTGGAGCCTTCTTTCCAGAACGACTCCATGTTTCAATCTTATCTCTGTCATTTTTCATGTTTTAAATATAATGTTGATTCTTGACCTGCCCACATACAGTGGTAGAAACATGATTGATTTCCCTTTCCTTTTGATTTTTTTTGCCTTGAAATAATAAAAGAAATGGGACCTAATTCCAAATATAAACTGAGATCTGCTATATATGCTTAGAAGGGAAATCTGAAATCTGAAAAATTTGGAAAATCCTTCAAATATGCATTCCTGAAATCTGTAAAATTGATCAGCCAATTGGTGAATAATTGCATTCTTACCAATGCTTCTATTTGTATTTCTTTTTTACTCAAACGTCTTTCTCACTAAGGAAAAAAAAAGACTCATATGAAAATTTGAGCACAATTATATTAAGGGACATCTATCAAATAAACTATGATGTTTCATGAACGAAGCTCATTGCCTCTAAAGAAATGTCAGTAACATCTGCTGCGTATCTGAACTTTCAATTTAAAATTTGAAGGGACATTTTTCTTACCCAATTATATTTATGAAAATACCAAAAGCTTGTTTTGAACTCCTAAGCTATATTAACTGTAAGAATATATAAGCTATCTGAAAAACCCTTTTCACTTACCATGTTACTAGCTGAAAAAGGCCAAACACAAGGGTTTTTAGAGAAGAAATATCTGACAAGTGCATGCATAAAAATAATCTTTTATTTTAAGATGTAACTGCATAGCTCCCAGAGGAGTTTTTAGACACTAAGTTCTCCAAAGTACCTAGTTGAAGTTCCAAATTTAGTACTTAGATACAGGAGACAATTTGAGAAAAAGCTCTCTTTCCTGGGTGCTACTCATTGGCCTGTTTAGCATAAGTGACTTGTGGGAATTGCTCATCTGGAGCTTTGAGTGGCTGAATGCCTACAGGATGCTTTGCCACAGTATCTATAAGGCAGTTAGGTAAGATAAGTGTACTTAGATTTCCAAATAATTACAGGAAAATAAAAAAAGCTCATTAGATAGCATCTGCTAAATATTTTTTGTAGTAAATTTTATTAACAGCACTGTCATTTTTTTTCTTTATTTCTCCCTAGATCTGCTTCAAGAAAGAAATAAACAACATTCGCATATTTTGATTTTAACTTTCTTCTATTTGCATATTTTATATTATTGCTCTCTAGTCTAAGGAGATATATTGCATAGTACGTAAAAATGACTAGATTCTGATCTGTTACATCTGAATAATAAATAACACAAGACTGCCTTACAATGCAAGCAGCAGTACAAGCACAAGATGTAAAAATGATCGAGAACTCGAGTTTATGGGAACACACAACTAAGGGGAATAGAAGTAAAGAGAAATTAATCAAACGTGTTTGTGAGGAAGCACAGAATAAATCTATGTGGGTTACTCTTCTCCATCAGGCATGTATAATTGCATTGTTTCAAAACTTGTTTGCTGGCGCAGTTCACAAATATGCTCAGGGTTTGGAAGCTTGCTGTTTTGCATTTGTGAGACCTCTGGAAAAACTTACACGGTGCGGTCATTTAGAATGTTGCTTAAACATATTCTCTAAACCCAGCTCCAAGTCTACTGCTTCTCATACACTGTGTAAAACTGACTGTACTTGAATGTCAGCTAATGAGGGAAGGGAAGGGAAGGGAAGGGAAGGGAAGGGAAGGGAAGGGAAGGGAAGGGAAGGGAAGGGAAGGGAAGGGAAGGGAAGGGAAGGGAAGGGAAGGGAAGGGAAGGGAAGGGAAGGTACTTAAAAAATTTACGATTAGACCTAAAATTTTGTGGTCTCAAGGATCCTTCTTTTTATATCTTTGTATTATGGGAAGCACGTTACAACTTAATTTTTTTTTTCCATTCAGAGTATGAGAACTAAGTTCATGAAGCTTTTTGAAATTCCTTTCTAAAAGAAGTCAGAGGAACAGGTTGCCTAACAGGAAGACATAGTAGTTGTCTCGACAAGCCTTGGGAGTGTAATTGCTGTATAACACTGCCAGTTTACCACTGGCTGATGTTTCAAATAGAAAATGCTGAGTATGCTGAGGCAGAACATATTTTAAATTCATGTCTTATCTCTATCAGCTGTTTTTGCTGATCATGGACAGTCAGCTAAACATCTATAAACCCTCTTCAGTCACAGACCTGGAAAGGGTAGATCTGAAGAATGAAAAATATGCTGGCGATGTGACAGATCTTCCTGCTTGCCAGCCCATCAAAAATGGTGCTGAGTGGATCTGAAGAAGGCAGATGATGAATCAGTGAGTCAAGCTAACAGAAGGACATAAAGAAATTGACAGTTCTGTCATCCAGCTCTTGGTGGGAAGCAATTAGGTTATGATGAATAAGAGAAATAAATCATGCAGAAACTGTAGACAATTAATTAGAAGAAACCTCACCCAAACTACAGAATTGCTGTAAACTTTCAAAGACGAAATCCAGATTGCAGTGTTTTCACTGCAAAATTAAAATTAAGAGACAGAACAAAAAAGCACAAATATCTAGTGACAACTCATAATTTCTTTCATCCACCTTTTCTTCCTGTCTGCCCCATCCTCTCCCTCTCTTATGCTCCCTGCATCCCCATCTTAATTTGAATTTTGTTACAGAATAGCTATCATGACCACTCAGAACAGAAGTGGAGAGAAGTACTCACATAAGAGCAGGAGTTTAGGAATATCAAGGCCTCTGCAACGGGGAAGGCCAAGAGAAACAGAATAGTGAAAATGTGATGGGAAGTCTGTACTGGCCCAAAGGGCCAAGGGTATTACGAGGTAGTACCTAGGACTGTAGAATGTTGCTCTTGTGGCTTTTGAAAAAGTATTATAAGTAGGACATGAGAGTTTCAGCATTCCCCTAAAGCACTAGAGAGATCTTTCTATTTCTCTCTGAAATCTGTCTCTTTCTCCCAGAAATAGCTTGAATAGTTGCAGTGGATTACACTGGTAAGATCTACAGACAAACTGATTTTTCTCGTTGGTTTTTTTTTATTTTATTTTTTCAATGACTAAACAGGACCATGACTTCTATTTGTCATCCTCCTAAGCACAATGGAGGTGGTTAAGTGAAAATGAAACTGTCTGCAGTTTTGTATTTTCCATATTAGAATCAAAGTCGGCCAAAGCTGGTGTCAACGACTGATCATTTTCTACTGTGCAAACCCACTTCCTTCTTAATTTCATTTCATTCAGAGAAATAAAATTTACTGGATCATAAAATATTAGGAGTATCATAAAATATAGCGGAACCATCTCTCTGACTGTCAAGAAAGAAATGTTACAGCAGGGACGTTAAATTTCAAATGTCCCATTCCTTCTTAAGATTAGGGCATAATGCTTTTAATTTTAACTTCAAAAACTTATATGGGTTATATCAGCATACCTAAAGTGTGATGGCTTGTTAATAAAGAATGCTAAAGAAATTTCTCATTTGGAAGGAGTATTTTATCAGTCATTTTCAGATTACATTATGTTTACTTTATGTTTGGCTTTGATTGCTCAGAGAGCATTGTAGTAACTTATGAGTTCTCTAAAAAACCTTGGGTTCTTAATATTTCCTATTAAAAAGAATAATTTTATCTGATATTAGGCATATTAAAATGTATTTAGCTGAGAATTTTATTTTGCTTGTTTTTTTTTTAATTTTTAAATTTCTTTTATCTATTATCCACCTAACACTTAAAAACACTATTAAAATCCTGCTATCAGAGAAAAAAATCTATTATTGTATCATACAAAGACAAACATATGCAAAACAAAGTAGATGCAGAAACCTTGTCTTTAGAAAACATTGAAGCTACAAATAAATGAATTTAAAAAAGTAAGTTCAAACCCAAGCCCATTCAAAACTGATCTAGACAAAAGAAGTCTGACAAACTGCTGTACTGTGATTTGCAAAATTGTTGCAAAACTGTCTCTGTCTCTCTGCGAGCCTCTCAGGAACCCTGGGCCAGTCCCGAGTCGGCAGACACCGGGGGGCAGCCCCGACACGGCCGACAGCGGGGAGACACTGTCTGTGTGTGCCCCGAGGGTGCTGAGGGCACCTGGGCTGGCAGCAGGGAGACACTCTCTGTGTGTGCCCCGAGGGTACTGAGGGCACCGCACCTGGGCTGACAGGGAGACACTCTCTGTGTGTGCCCCGAGGGTGCTGAGGGCACCTGGGCTGGCAGCAGGGAGACACTCTCTGTGTGTGCCCCGAGGGTGCTGAGGGCACCTGGGCTGGCAGGGAGACACTCTCTGTGTGTGCCCCGAGGGTGCTGAGGGCACCTGGGCTGGGCGCCTTTGCAGCACAAGAGACACCAGAGACAGCGGTAGAAGAGAAAGGGCCGACTCTTAGCAGGGGTTAATCCAAGGGTTTATTAGGATCCCAAAGGAGCTCCTGCACCTCAGGGGACCTCCTGCCGAGAGCCCCGGGAGATGTGCCAAGGTCACATTTAAAGGGAGGTGGAAACCCAAAGTACATTTTACCAACCAATAAGTAACTCTAAGGGATGGGTACTGGGGGATAGACATACAGGACAGCGTATGGGGCAAGGCTTGGGGGGCTGAGCCCTGGCCTCTGGCTGATCACTCGACGACTTGGACCGAAACTTCTGGATGGAGGGATGGGATGCTGAGTGATTGACAGAGAGCCAGGGTGGGGGATTGGGATGATCTCATCCCGGGAGAGGGATAACACAGGTAAAGGGAGGGGAGTACAGTCTGGGATAAACCATTTGGGAAAAATATGGGGATACAAAACAAAACTACTTCAAAATATTACAAAGTATAAAAACACACTACAACACAAAACTTTAGGAATTTTGCTGGCAGTGGCAAGACTGGGTGACTGTGAGATGCTTTCAGGTTTGTTCAGTTTCTGTGGTTTGGATTTGGGTATTTTTGTTTTGGGAGCTTGGCTTTTTAATTTTTTTATTTCCTGTAATTGAAGGCCCTTGCAATCTTTAGAAAAAAGATAACAGAAAAACCTACCTAAATCTTTACATCTGAAAGAGTAAATAATCTCTGTATGATCTTTGACTTTTTAAGCAAATAATGATTAAAAGATTACATAAGGGTAGGACAAGTCAGCTTTGTTCCTCATTTGTTTCTCATATTTTAATTTCTAACCCTGGGCAGGTCTCTTCCTTTATAGTGTCTGCATTTCTTGCCTGTAGTTTTAAAATTACTTACCAGACTTACTAAACTCTCCTCCCTTACTAACCACAAATATGATCTAGAAATCAGATTGTTAAAATTCTCAATTTAAAACCAAATCCTCATATTATTTTCCTGTCAGTAACTTCTGTGTGTCTGTGAGTGCCTGTGTGAGCTCTGTGATAGAATCTTCTACTTTTTCTAGTTCCTGTTTTCCAAGTGGTGCTCTCCTGGGTAATAAGAATTAGGTACCACTGACATCTACACCAATTGATAAAGACTGCAATCATGCACAAATATATGCCTTCCTGTCCAAATCTGTTATTACTGTCTCCTCTTGGCAGTAAATTGGGCTCTCTGGTAAAAAATCCTATCACCAACCTAACTATGGTGGCAATGCTTTTTCTTATTTTACTGTCACCAAGCCTTCATCTAGGCAAATGAAATAACAGTGTACTATATGAACAAGCATTTGCCAACTTAACCTCAGGCACACATTGGCTGCTTACAATTTAGTCCAAAGCTAATAAACTTAGTTTATGTAAATGGAATCACTATTGCACCATATGAAATTTGTGCAGGACACTGGTACTGACCAGATTTCAAATGGAAATTGGAAAAACTCTGTGTATCTAATGATAAAAATAATTTGCATAATTTCTTTTAAGTATATATTTTTCTTACCTAATATATGTAACGTGCCCTAGGCTGATTAGATCAATTTTTACCAGCAGAGAGCTTACAACAAGTAGAAACATGGGATGAAGGTGAAGCGCAGTGTGAGGGAAGTCAACATCTATAAAGTGAGTTTGAAGGACCTGAACTTGGAGATATTAATGTTTCCCAGGCATTCCATGCTTTCATTATCTTGCTTCTCACACAGGACTTCTGAAGATTTTATTTTTATTTTAGATTGAAGTGTTAACTCAATAATTTCTAGAGAGCTAATTTCTAGAGATGAATAGAGATTGAGTGAGGCAATGTATTCATGTACATTAAAGACAGAAAAAAATAGATTTCAAGGACATTAGGTATCCATATTTCTCATCAAGACATTAGTAGGTTGTACTCAATACTGTACCTTTTGTTCAGGGAAGATAGCAGGAGCAGAAGAAACTGTCAGAAACTGATAATGATGCAAATTGTGCTTTCATAAAATGAAAAGAGTGCAGCAAAAACTAGGGGAATCAAAGAGCAACTAAAGTCATGTTCTTACTCCAGCAAAGATTGAATCAGCTTTATAAGCCTTCAGTACTCCTACTTATAAATTAAAACAATATTTTTGATTTCTCATAGGTTATTAGTATTCTTCCCCTTTAAAAATAAACGTAGCTGATACATATATCAATAGCTACATGCCTTGGGAATGTACATCTACTTTTCCCACTGGATGCCACTGTTTGATCAAATTCAGGCAAACCAAATCCTGGAATAATTTTGAAAATTCATAGCTGAAAAAAGCTGTTAATTCAAATTAAAACATAGGATCTTTAGGAAACATTTGAAGCATGTTTTATTAGAATGCTTGGAGCACAATTACAGTGGTTTTAGTAAGGATTACACAAAATTGAAGATTGTATGAGGAAATAAAAAAGAACTTACAGGGCATGATAGAACAATTGAAAAATTTAATGATACATAGAACAGAATTTATTTGTTGAATAACAGGTAATTGTTTCAACATATTACTCATTTTGAGTATGAGTTTTTAATTTAACACCGACCGATAGGGGACTTGCCTCAAACATTACAATATTTCACAGGTGAAAGATCAAGCATGCTTATCTTTGTTATAATAGAATTAGCTTAGCATGAGCAGTTTCAGTTATTTCTGAAAGCCAATATTCTAATTTTACTGTCACTGGAACCAATGGCAATTCACCATTCACTTTCAGAGGATATCATCAGACCAACATGAGTATTAAGAACATACTTGCTTCATCTAATTCCTTGAAGAAGCATTGTTCAAGTGACAATAATAGTATTCAAACAATGGTAGATGCTCTAGTACAAAACAAGAAGTGGCCTCTAAAATGTAGGTAAACAAAATGCAATAGCACCAGAAAAGAAGATATTGTAAAAACATACCAGTATCAGGAGGATATATGAGGAAGACATGAATAAAAATCAGACTGTAAGTAAAATTAATTCAGTTTCTGGAGGTTAATTCAAAAGACAAGGAATTATCAGAAATTTATAATGAAACATGCAAGGAAAAGATGGTGATAGTATTGTAAATTTTCCATTGTATCTAGATTACCAGGCAGTAGTCATTTTTATAGCATTTGAAATTTTGCTTTTGCTTTTTTAAATATCATTTGAAGTATTACACAAATTGTGACAGCAAGACATAGATTTAAGTCTCTTATATGAATCCGTGACTTTTGTTAAGTACATTCCAAAAATGTTGTACAGCTATGTAATTACAGTTATCTTAGAGCAGAGACATAGTAAGGGGATTTTTTTGTGATAAAATGAAATAATCTTTCCCATTACTCTCCAGCCTCTTAGACATTGCATATTATTTTCTGATGTCTTTACATTATAATATTCTTAAAATTCTGAATATCCATCATACATCACTCAAATACATTCCTAAGGCTTGCTTTATGCTTGAAGACAAGAATAACAAAAGCCTACCTATTTCAAAGATGTGTACATTACAAGTCCAGGCTTTATGAAACACTGCAGTTAACTGAGCCAACTTGTTTTTTCCAGTTTATTTTAAATGAAGACTGCACTGTGAACCTTGAAATAATTGTAAATTCTGGCTAGCACAGTATCATGGTACTTTTTGACAGGGTCTTCTAGCATTCTAAAACAGAAAACTCTTGATATGTTTCTTGGAACTGATACAGTATGGCTGTCTCGAGCCCTTGATCAGCAGAGGAAATTCTGGCAGAGGACAGTCAGTTTCATGGGGATGTGGAATAGTAGAAGTTAAGAATCAGTGACAAGAAGGAAAATGACATGGGATAAAAAAAAAGTGGAAGATAGACTCAAAACCAATAAAAAATAAAATGTTTGGTAGAAACTGAAAAATAAAAATAGAGAGGAGAAAAGAAAGAAAAAATGAGAAACAAAGTTAAAAGTGTTTTATATATCAGTTTGTTTGTCTGTTTGTTTGTTTGTTTGTTTTAAAAAATAGTCTTCCCTGCATTTATTCTGTGTGTGGATTTTTGGAGGGGATAAATCATCTCAGGGAAAACTCAGTGAGTATGCTCCATGTTTATATAGATTTATACATTTATATCTCTGTCTGTGAATCTATGAGCATGTGCATGTACCTAACTATTCCTTTTATGGAACACAGTTCCACTTTCCCTAAGAAGCTGTATCTACTCTGATTTGTTTTTATATTTAATTAAAGAAAAAAAAGGATAGGATATTTTGGGCATTTTATAATAAAGAGGAAAAAAAACAAAAAGGAGTCATACATCTGTGCACATCTTCTACATGTGATTGTGAGGTTAAAGTAAAAGTCTTCCAGGCACTCATCTAATGTACGTAAAAATAATTAGCACTGGTCATTTAAGGATGTTGTAAATGGCTCAGTTATAAACTTAAATATGGATACTGCCTAGAAGAGGTAAGTGCATGGAGAAATCCCATCTGCCCTAACCATGAACCAGTCAGTTTAAACCCAGCCTTGAGTGCTAAGTGCCACCTTGAGTCAAAGTGGCAAAGTTAAAAGGCCCTGCAGGAAGTAGGTACAAATCTCAGGTGAGAGCTGATTTGTGTCAGAGGTGCTCAAAGCAGGCAAAGCAAGCTCCTGTGCTCCTGGAACTAGAAGTGGACACATTTCTAGACCCGTGTTCCAGGCTTCCAGCAGTGTGTGCCAGCAGTGAGCTGCTCAAGCATGGCAGGAGGCATGTGACAAAGAGGGCAGCCCTGGTGAATAAGGATTAGCACAGCCTGAGAATTATGCCCAGGGCAATTGGTGATGCCTACTGCTGCCAAAGCAGGCAATGAGGAGGCACCAGTAAGGGTACAGGAATATGGGGAGGAAATTAGGATGATGTGGGTTTAAATCAGAAAATATTACTGTAGATTAAATAGAGTAACAGGTAAGAATGTGGTTGAAATGATAGCATTTCATTTGATGCAAAGCTTCCCATTGTTATGCAATCTCAAATAAATTAAAGAAAAAGAAAAAAAAAAGAACTTGATTCTGAAAATATGCTTGTGAGCAATACCAGTTACATGATTATATGAATACACATTCCAAGGCTGGCAGCACTGCAAACAATCAAATGAGTGCTAGTTATCAATGTAATCGTTGAAAAGCACTTCTGCACATCAGAAATGTTTACAGAACTCCTTTTGTATTACCTTTTTTTTTATAGTTCATAAGAAATCTGCCTAAAATGAAGCCAGTTCTGAAGTACTGCTATGCAATCTGACTTGGTTTACTTTGTTTACATACAAAACAATAATAGCTTCTGTATTGTCATTTTTTGATGAAACTTCCCATTTGTGTTTTTGTTCTTCTTTTTTCCTTTCATCAAAGATACTTAAAGCAAAGTCCTCACTGATGCGTCTTGCCATTTAAACAAATTCTAGGATCTGCAGTTTCTCATCTTAACCCACAGTCTATTTTTTCTGCTTTTGTTTCTGCGGAATACTGTGGGTTATTTTAATCTCTTACTTTAAAGACTCACTAAGAATCCTCACTTCTAACCACTGCAATTGCAAACAAAGAACATTCCCTAGATGATCAATGAAGTACAGGTTTTCAGATGTATCTGTTTTTTAATGCTTAATGTAATTGTTAGATTGAGTGTGGTTGATGAATATGGTGTTTATGAGGGTGGTAGAAAACACAATATCTTCCATCTTAAGCAAAGATATCCTTCTGTGGTTTTTGTGACCTTAATAGAAATAAATTGAATTTCCATATGCTTTCAGTGACATTCCATATGGTTTTATTGATAAATTCTGATTCCTAATTTGTGATGATGAGGAAATATAAGTGTATATCATTATTTTCTGTGTAAGTAACACATATTCTTGAAAGGTTTGCCTTTTGACTTAAATACTCTTAAAAACAAATTTATCTTCAGGATGGATTTGTGAGTTTAGTATGGATTTATTCCATCTGAGCTGCAGTTTACTTTAAGCATTCTAAAATATCAAAATTTTTCATAATACTATTGATGTCATGGGAGTCACTTTGATTTTTGGAAGGTAAGAAAATTATCCTTCTCATCTTTTTTTTTGTCTGAGTTCATAACAATTACTGGAAGACATAAACTATCATTTCATGGGATATTATAAACAAGTAATATTTTACCTGGTATTTTTTAACGCATGAAGAACAAAGCTTAGGTCACAGTGAAGTTCAACCTTATTATATCAAGGCTTTAAAAAGTCTCCTGTCTTTGAAGTCTCTACAAAAATATACTTCTATCATGGTTAAAATTAAAATCTATTGCAGGTCTTCAATATGGGAAAGTGGATATTTATAGGAAGGGTTAGGGAGAACATGTCTTAAGAACTTTAAAATAAATTATGCCCTGTGACCTTCAAATACTAAACATAGTAGGAGATCTGTCATTACACTGCAGTGACCAAACAGCAGCTCTCTTTCTGACCAAACACTCTATAAAGGCAATATTTTTGAGAAATTTCTTTTCCTATCTTAAACTGCCTTGTCTACCCTAAGGTACTGTTGTTTAATCTGTCAGTACCTTGGGATATTATACAAGCAGATAAATTAGCTATAATCCTTGCCCCTGAAGAGTTGCATTACACATAAATACAATCATATGAGAGAAGGTAAAACAAAAGAAAGAATTAGGAGGGGATAAGGGAAGAGAAGGAAGGACATCAGTTATGAAATCCTCAGTTTTAATGGTGTTTTGGATGGCGTTCTATTTAGATAGATTTTTTTCTTTCATGGAGGAATAATACAATTTTAAAAAATAAGAGCAGTAGAGCAGAGGAAAAGCTATGAATGTGAGGAGGAAAAACGAGTATGTTTCCAAGTAGAGACAGTGGAGGGAAGGATGTGAAATAAAATGTGTAAGTTTTGCAAGAAAACCAGTTGCAGCCATTGGTAAAGAGAGATGCATAACACACAAAGTTGATCCCACCTCCAGAGCAGGAGACCTTCCTTTGTGTTGGGAGAGGTAGCTTGAAGAAACAGAGCAGAGAAAGCAAAAGAGTAATAAGAAGAAATCAAATTAACTTGCCCTGCCTGTTTTTCTGAATCTCTTCATACTGATAGAAGTTAGCATACCTGAGAGTGCTGTTCTCTTCCTTGTAACAGATACCTCCCAACCCCAAGGTAATTTTACATTAATTTACGTTTCCTTTTTTTTTTGTTGTTGTTATTTTTTTCTCTGTATTCACAGCCATGAATTTCCTCACAAATCAAAGCTGTCAATTCCCCCAGGAGGTATTTATACATGAGTAAGATACCTCTTGAGCCCTTTTGTCTCCAGGCTAAACAGATTCAGTTTCAGCCTATCCTCATACTACAGGTGAACCAGTCTCTGATAGCGATCAGTAAAGATTATTATCCTTGTGGTCCTTCATTGGACTGCCTCTGGTCCATGGCTTGAACTGGCAAAACAAGGACTGAGAGCTGTACTCCAAAAGTTTTTCACAAGTCCTGAACAGAGGGAAGGGTGACCTTCCTCAGCCTGTAAGAAACACTTTCCTTTATGCAGCCTAGGAGGCTGTTGGCCAAATAGTCAGACATTCAGCTTGGTGCCCACCAGGATCACTTGGTCTTTTTCCGCAAAGCCCTCACCAGATACTGCCACCTTGAGATATATTTGCCATTTCCTTTTGTTGAAGTTTGTGAGATTCCTCTCTGCCTGTTGAGATCCCTTTCAATGGCAGCACAATTATCTGATTTAATCAAAATTCCCACTTTTGGATCTTTTGGAAACTCATTTTGGGTGCAGGATATCCCATTATTCACATCATTAATTAAGTAAAAAAGTATCGGTCCAGCCTTGACCCCTAGGGCACAACACTGGTGACTGCCCTCCAGCTGAACTTTGCTCCACTAGTGGATCCACTTTTAATCTGGGCAGTTCAGGCAGCTTACAAATAATTTCAGTCCCTTCAGTGAGTGTGGAATTCAACAGTTTGTCAATGAAATATTATGACATTGTGGAAAACCTTGCTATAGTCAGGTTATACAGCATCTACCACTCTGCCCTCATCCACCTTGCCAGCCATTTCATTATAGAAGGTGATTATCAGGTTGATTAGACATGCTTTCCCCTTCATAAATCCATACTGACAACACCCAAGAGCCACTGTCTCATTCATATTTTAGTAAAGGTTTCCAGGATTATTTGCTTCACCACCATCCTGGGGAAGGAGGTGAGACTCTTTAGTTCAGTAGAGGATCCCCAGATCCTCCTTCATACCCTTCTTACAATGATCATTACTTTCCTCCAAGCCTCAAGAGCCTCCTCCACTTGCCATGACCTTTAAAAACTGAGAGTGGCTTTGCAGTGCCAGGTCCCTCAGCAGGCATGGTTGCATCACATTGGGTCCCACAGATTATGCCTGTCCAGCTTTGTTTTTTTTCAAGTCTGCTTAGCATTTGACAGGGAGCTATGATTTTTGACAAAGTCACAACCCCAAAAATGTTCATACAACCCTTTGCTTGCACAGTGTGACTGTGACCAGCCACAATTTCCACTTTATCAAGAATGACAGAAAAGGAATGCATAAACAGCAGCTGCCACTTTTGTCAGTATCATACTCCATGCATTTTCCTATGCATTTTTAGTTGGCAAGTTTCCATTTGTTGAAACTGTCATGTCCACTTGCTCCCTGAGCAGCCTCTGATGGTTCACATTTTTGCCTTCAGATCAGGAGTACTCATGTCTGAAAATATAAGGAATTTTCCATACACACATATATGCAAGTAAGTTCACAAATATTTGTAAAATTCAATACTTACATTAGATAAACTTTAGATATGCTTATATATACATTTGCATTTGTATATATTTATATATAGATACAAAAGGTAATTATATGGATTAATAAAGGTGCATGTACAACACATTCTGAAGTTAAAGTTAATGAGAAAAATAATTAAAGCTTATACATAAACACAAAGTAATTAAACAAAGTCAAAAATATCGGGCACTCCCATGTTACAAGGCTAATGAGCTATTCCAAATGATTCCTGCTGGATCATGTTCCTTACTGAAATCAGTTTCTTGATAAATTGCTCCCAACAACAATCCTTTAGACCAGGTGGGTTGACATTACAGAAGGTCTACTTAACCTTGCATTTAGTTTCTTTGTGTACACCATTGCTGTGTTTCTACCCCAGAAAGCAGCTAAATACTGCACAGCTGCTCACTTAATGCCTGACCAGTATGGAAGGGAATCAGAAAAAAACCCAACCTCTTGGTTTGAGATAAGAATAGTTTAATAATGGAAACTAATAATAATAATAATAATAATAATAACAACAACAACTTCTTGGCTTATTTTGCACTTGCTCACTGATAGGTCACGTGATACTGAAAAATCCTTGATTTAGGGTAAGCACTACTCAGCAATAAGCAAAACTCCAGTGTGCTATCATCATTATTCTCAGGTCACATCCAAAATGCAGCACTATACCAGCTACTACGAAGAAAATTAACTCTATGCCAGCTGAAAAGAGGGAAATCATATGCACATTATATCAGCCCAGCTTCTGAGATGTTGAAAGGAGGAATTCCCTAAGCTGAAAATTCCCAGGGTCACAAACATATGCAGAAGTGAGTGTTGGTGTGTGTCTAGGGGCTATGTGCTGCAGGCATTGTGAGATCACCATGCTTCAATGCACACTCTGAACCTGATAAGGGCAAGAGGCTCTCTTGGAGGATTCTGTGATCCCTTCTGATGGTACAGGATGAAAAGCAGACAGTCTCTAATGAAACCCTAATAACAGCAGACTAAAATCTCTCTGTGAAAAATGATTAGTGAGTTTTATCTGAATCAAACATTTATCTAAATCTTTAAAAAACATAGATCTTTAAAATGTTCTTTAAACTAAAAAAAACCCCACTACCACCAAAAAACCAAACAATCAAGCAAAACAAAACCTGAAAATAACAATGAATTTTCCATACAGAGAGAAGTTTCAACTAAATCTCTGATAGTTACAGAGCATCAACTGCCCAAAACACAATTTTCAAGGCAGCTGCAAGCATTCTTTCAGTTTGACAATCATCATAATTTAAAAAGTATTTATAAGCAAATTCATGCCTGTTTTTTGAAAAATACAGCACAATTTGTGGTTCCCAATGGTTTTTTCACTGTATTTCAACAAATGCTGACATTTAGAAAGATCTTTTTTGTAAAGTTTATTCTATTACAAACCACATACTGTGGTTTCAAACATGTTTTTTTGCATTAGATAGATTTATCATTGCAGCTATTTAGTTTTCCTATAAATCAGACCCACAAAATATAACAAGATCTAAGGTGTACATTTTACATTTATATGGTAGCTATGGTGTGCAAGAAGCCCATGCTGTGTCAATGAGAGATAATATCCCTACACACGGCGCAGAAAGATGAATCCCCTGAAGTCTGAGCTGTTAGGTTTACGTGGGACAGCAATCATGATGCTGTGGAATATTAACAAGCAATTGGACATTTGATTCTCCAAAAGTAGGAAACCTAAACAGAAGCAGTGGGAAATGAGCTAGAAGAGAAGCAGGGAATGTGTGCTTTGTTCTCATATGGCAGACAACAGATCTCACAGCCCAGAGTAAAACATGACTTGTAAAACACTCTAAGTCGTTCTTTCATTGTCTAGTGCTAAACTTCTTGCCATTTGTTGAGTTAAATCATTGATGTTTTAAAAAATATAAAAACCCTGTTAAGTCATTGGTGAACACAATTATATCACAAACAAAATGTACATACATCAGTGCAACACTTTCCAGACTGAAAATTAAAGGTATGACAATAGGTATTGTCAGAGAAATGTAATTTTTATCCTTAATACTTTTTACATTTACTCTGTTTATTTCATCTTCCTTATTTATCTAAAAGATATCATCTAACCATAGAGAAATAAAGATATTTATGTGAATTTATTTCTCTTGGTTCATACTAAAAGGAAAAAAAAAATATATATGCTGAGGAGGAAAAAATATTTTACTATTGGAAGTTCAAAACTTGGCCTTGTTCCAAAAATATTCTTCAAGACAAACAATGTATCAAAATAGGTAAATCTTTATGAATTCAAATATGTAAGAACTCCACACATCTGCAACATCATAAACAACTATCAAATTGGAAAAATAAATATATTGCCTTGTGTCCTATGCCTCCATGCCCTCTTTCCACAACCTGGTATAAGTACCTCTGTCTAAAAATAGAAAAAATTGCATCAGTGAATCCTCATTTCATGATATGATTAAAAAAAAATTCATTTTTCAGGTAAAGCAGATCTGGTTTGGTTTTTTTGGGAGGGATGTTTGTTTGGGTTTTTTTTGTTTTGTTTTTTGTGGTTTTTGTGTTTGGTTGTTTTTTTTAAATTAAAATAAACTCCAAAACCAAACAAAAAAACCCACAAAAAACCCCAAACAATAAATAAATAAGAAAGATATTAGCTCAGCAATTGAGCACTTTTGAATAGAGAACCAGTTGCCCACAGTCTGCATATTAGTTTCAGTATCCTTAGAAAATACTTTCCATAAAAGTATACTGCTGGCAGAATATAATCCAGTGCTAGAAAAAATAATTCCAGAGCAGCTTTTCTTGCTTGATAGGTGGTGATATACAGACAAAAATTAATCTTCATCTTGCATCAAGTGTTCTGTTTGCTGCAATTTATTCAGTGACATGTTTCAGTGAATGCAGCAGCAGCTGTAGATGGGATGAGATGCAGTCACCATGGCACTACGGCCCTATTGCTGCTGTAGGGGCTGTGGATACACAGGGCACGGGCCTGGAGACAGTGCAGCAGAAGTAAAATGAACCTTCAGTAGTCTTCAGTCCAAGGAAGGAATACAATTGTTAATATGCTAATATTCAAGGTCTGCTTTCTGTCAGGCCTGAGGTAAGCTGTAGAGCTGTGGTCACAAATACCTATGTATCAGTGCAGTGTAGGTATTGTGTAAGCTGCTGGCAGGATAAAGTGCCTCTTATCAATATATGCATCTGTGCTGTGACAGAAGCATATTCCCATTAATAAGTTGTTGCTTTTCATGTTTATCGTCTCCTAAATATTGATAATGCAAGCACAATGAAGCAAGCCTAACTGCAGGTGTGCCTTGGAATAAATTACGTACACACTCCCCCAAAGAGATATTGAATCATTTGAAAAACACCAGCAAGAGTCACTTTATTTCATAATGTTTAGGGGGTAGGCTTTCTTTATCACTTTAAATTTATGAAATTTTTTTTAAGAAATAATGTTATAATATATCAGAAGTTTCCTAGTTGTCTTTGTCTTTATTCTAGATTCCAGGATTTGAGGGGTTATGTGTCTCAAGAGTTTGCTTTTCCTCCTGTTGCCTAGCCCCTGAGTCCACGTGCTACCTGCACGCTGTTCTACCTACAACATCGTGTTTTTCTGAGTGCTAACACTTTCTAGTCCTTCATCTGATTGCCCCAAGATTATGTTGCACTTTGTGAAAGAAATAAAAAGGCCAAACCCAAACTGTTTATGAATACTTCTTAGGAAAAGCAAAATCAGCCTTAACATGGAGATTTGAAGTGTTTTGAATAGTGTAAAGTCTTACTCATGATAGCATTTCTGAGTCACTGACCTGTGTTGGACACTGCATGTTCAGATATGATTTTATTGTTCATGTCACACAGAAAAGCATGGCCTTTAAACTCCTTTTTTTCTACATTATTAACAGAAAACTGGGCTTCTGGACTGCTGCTACAAAGTGGGTTTTAGGACAAGAAAAGATAAGAATGGCATCATTGTCTGCTAGCATTGTCTGCTGCTGTCCTTGGAAAAAGACTATCACCCAGAGAGAAGAAAGCCCTACTGATAAAAAGCTTTTTTCTTTCTCTACAGTCAACACCCTAGTAATCAGTCACACTGATATCAACTCAGAAATGCAATTAAAACAATACATTCCTGTAGAATACCAAAGATCATTACTTATTCCAAGTAAAAAGATAGAATGCAAATGTCATATTTTTGAAAAAAACTTTCAATGATATTCAAAACAGAAATTATCTACTCATTCTCTCCCCACTCTTGTTGGTTTCACCTCAACAATAATTTATAATCTGGCTGGAGAAGAAATGTTAATCAAATGTACATTTATATTTTTCATCATGAGGATGTAGGGAGTGATCTCCGTGCCTGCCTTTACAGACTTCGTGACTGATATGCTTGAGATATGTAAATTTAGTTACCTGTGATTCTGAACATATATATGGATGCCTTTTAAAGCTCTGACCCAAGGGCAGGAATTTGTTTTCAAATTACTGTAGTGAACAATAATTATCAAACTAGCCAAAAGACCAGAAGAAAGCAACAGAAAAAAAAAATTATGAGCATTTTCTAGTAAAAGGCATTATGTGTCCAAGATGTTTTGCAAGGAGATGATCTCTTTTGTCAAACTGATGAAAAAGGAGCAAATAATCCCACAAAACTGTTATCTGATGAGAGTAGACCTCTGAAAAATGCTATTTTCAAAGATTAGCAAATCAATATATACAACAAAAACTACATATACCCATAATATTGCAGGTTTTCTGGGCTTTTTTTAACAGAAAAAGTGAAGCATGAGAAGGCTTTTATTTTGATTTTGGTATATGGGTGATGCACTAACAAAGTTTTTCATTTATAGCAGTTTCTAAGTAAAAGTCTCAACACAAATGTAATTTTGATAATCAAAACTCAAGCCTTAGTTTCTAATTTTGTACATTAAATTCTTCATTCAGTGGGTGGTTTCTTAGTCAAAGCTGAAGAACATTTAGCCTCATTTTAACAGCTAAGTGTTTGACTGGAGTAAATATTTGACTTTGATGACTCTTGTCATGTATTGATTTACTCTGGATTTATGAATAAATAAGTTAGATCTCATTAAAAACTACAAAAATGTATTCTAAAAAGCTTATTTACAAACTCAGAAATGGAGTGGGTGTGGACAAAGTAATTAATCTCAATTAACTTTGGACATAAGGCTAACCATTTTACAGATTCTCTGTAAAGTATTAAGAGTAGTGTAAGCCCTGCACCAGACTTAGGAAGCATCTGTTTTTCTTCAAAGGTAATTCAGAAGTCCAAATTGAAAAGTCTCATAAAGTGTCATAACCTTAGATGCTTACATTTAAATGATACATTTTTTTTCAGATAAGAAAAATTATTGGCTGTGGGAATCCTTTGATGCTGTCACTCAGTCTTCCACCTGGATGTTTACTGGATGTTTATAAGTACAGGTACTTATCTCTGAACCTGTAACTTTGTTTTCTATATGTATTAACATGATAGTTCAAGCCCTGAAATAAAGGCTATTTGCTATAAAAGCCATTCACTCCAAATAATATGTGTTAAGTTATGAGGAAATTTTTTGTCAATGTAAAAAGACCTCTGACTTTGAGAATGAACCCTGTAAGATATGGGGGAAAAAAAGGCATTAGTAATGGAAGAACTTGTTAAATCATTTAGATACACTAAATATCGTTCCCAGTGGTTTGAACTGTGTGCAATTGTAAAATCTTATGCAGACATTGCAGCAATGAATAATCCAAATATTTGAATATTTTTAATATTTTGGGAAGATCATCTCTGCTAATCATATACTATCATTATCCTAGACAGAATTTACAGAACTGAAACTGGAAAAGAGAAGTTTTCCTTCTTTTCAGGTGTTTTTTGCCACCAAGGAGCAGATATATGCTGTATTCCCTCTGCATGTCATTAAATTACACACACATAGTCTTTGGAATGACCAAGGGAATACACTTCATCTACATTCTATAGTCATGGAAAATTTTAATTACTTTGCTCCTCTTAATATATTTTTATTACTTTCATAAGGATCAAAGAGCATCCTCTGTTGGCTAATACAACACCTGATTCTGTTGTGCTTCTCACTTACTATTGCCTTGTGAATAGGGTAACTAACAGAGTAATGAAAGGGTGTGGGTTCAATTCCTGTAGAGGATTTGCTTTCATTAAAATTTCTTTTATTAACATCTACCTTCTTCTTACTGGGATGTGACTAAATTAATTTTTAAGTTTAAATTATTTTTCTCATATTTCTAATTGGTTAAAATCCAGGAGCCTGGGAGCATGAAAACAGTAAGGCAGACATTAGAATAACAAAAGGGATGTCTAGGCAAACTTTGCTAGTATTATACAAGACATAGTCCTATTATTTTGAAAGAGAGCCCTTTAAATTCTGACTTAAACTTCTAAAGGAAGATTATAATTTGATCTGCAGTTTGAGCTGAGCAAGATTTGGGTTCTGTCTTATGATTAAGGATGGTATTAATGATGCAAATAGAGCAGCTGTCAAGGAATATCTTTCTTGCCTGAGACAGAGCATGCCTTGTACTGGATAACAGAGATCAGCACTTTTCTGTGGGTTCAAGATAAAATGTAGGTAAGGATTACTTTAAGCCATTGTGAATTAGTTCTAGATGATAAAGGTCAGTCATGATTATCTGGTGGGTTTCATTATCATTGTTCTTTTCTACATAGGCCTAGCTATTATTGATTTCAATGTTCCCTTCCAGGCCAAGAATAAAAGTCATGAAAAGGCCTCTCAGGTGGCAGCATTTACCTACTCTTCCATGAGTAAATCTGTTGTATCATCATCATCTCTCACACAAGACAGAGTATCATCATTTCAGAAACAAAATATCATTCAAATTGCTTCACCTCAAAAATTATATTGTAGAGTCAAAAAGATTAAGAGAAAAGGTGACAAAACTTACTGGAATTACTTTCATTTACTTAAAATACAGTCAAACTGCAAAACTCCTTACCATAGGATGCCTTAGATGTCTGAAAAAAAAAATAAATTCAAAGAGAAATTGAATACATTATTAGATGGCAAGTTCAAAAATACTTACCAAACATATGGGAACTTAGAGGACCTAGGGATCGAGTTGTATGTGAGTTGAGGCTATTTGGTATTTGATATAATTTTGATATGGTCCAAGTCCATGACCTTGACTCACACATGAAAATTGCCAAGTTGTGAAAAAGGACTGTGAAAAAGTACATAGTATGGAGCTTTGTAAGATGAGAGAGATAAGATTGCTGATACAGGGATAGTTCAAGGGTAGGAGAGGAAAAACACTGATAGGAAAATATATGAAATCCTAAGGAAGAAACCCCCAAGCAGTGAGTCAGAAGACAGCAGCTCAGCAGCAATGCACATCAGTCCATTCAAAGGTGCAATGGAGGCCGACCTGCCTGACCTCCCTGACAGCTGAGAAGTCTGCAAAGACCCTCCAGCTACTTTCTTGGAGACGGTGAACACATTTTTGGTTAGCTGAGTAACTCCTTTGACCTAAGTATCCATCATGTGTGTTACTCTTTGATATCTACCTTATACTTCCAACTTGTGTTTAAAGAAACTTTGTGGAATCTCTGTATGAAGTGAAGGTGCCCAGGAAAGATGATTAAGAGGGGGAGGGCTACATTATCTTTTGAAGGATGCATTCTGTAGGGAAATACATCTTATTTGATCCTTTGGATGTTGATTTTCCTCATGTACTCATTAATTCATAACAATTGCTGTCAATACAAAAAAAAAAAGGAAAACAAATAAATAAAAGTCTTCCATTAAT
The DNA here is from genome assembly GCF_012460135.2 of Molothrus ater. Taxonomy (NCBI): domain Eukaryota; kingdom Metazoa; phylum Chordata; class Aves; order Passeriformes; family Icteridae; genus Molothrus; species Molothrus ater. Next base: position 17,796,896 of record NC_050482.2, on the reverse strand, counting down.
TTTAAATTTCACTTATTTAGACTGTTATAGGACTTGTTTCATGTCCACCTAAGTTGTAATAGAAAATTTTGCTTCATTTATACTTAACATAATTAGTCTTCTCTCTATCCTGATAAATGCCATGAGTTCAGAATCTGACATGTTCCAATGCATATTAATGTTAATTTTCACCTCATTGCCTACAATAGGATGCAATTATTTTGCAATTGCAAATACAGTTTGAAAAAGCAATATCTATTGAATTATTTGAACCCTAACTCTAAAGTAATTTCATAGCCTGTCTTTAATGACAGGAATTGTTCTTATCAGTAAAATATTTCAAGATGCTTTTTTTATTTTAGCAGCTACTTTCGATCATCACATGAAGTATTACAGAATCCTTCTAAAACAGAAAATAGCTTGCTTCTGAGAAGTCTCATTTCATGTTTAGATCAATATTCATTAGATTATGTTCTTTTTTTTCTATTTAGACATTACAACTGGGACATATTCTGAGAAAAAGCAGTTTGTACTGTCATATGTGTATTGTATTTTAAATACATTGGCAACTTTGATAATACTTAGAGCAATATATTAGCATGAGATATTGACAAGTATGTATATTTGCATTTTCCCTTCATAGTAGCACAACTATTCAGAACACCTTCATTAATATGTGTTAACTTATTATGAGATTTGGAGGGCAATTTTTACTCTATTATCTATTGCCTCTTTTTTTAAAAAATAGAGGTACCTATAATAATTACATGAGCAAGTATTGGCTGCTCAACTTTGCCATGTTCCATCCTTAGAGTTGGTTCAAAGAGAGTTCTGAAAGATTTGATGAACTTATGTGTGTTTTAACCTTGATGAACCATGCACCATACTATAGTGTTAGACATATCAATACAATTATTGATTCTCATTATCACTGATGGTTTTATAATGGTTATTCAGAAAATCTCTTTGGCCTTTGACACAGCAATGTAAATCAACCCCTACTTCACTGTTCTCAAAGTTACATTACTTCAGGACAGAATGCTCCACTTTAAGTAGCAGTAAATCATTGAGTTTTAAGAATCTGCTAGTCTGAAGATTCCCTACTGATCACAAAAGCTCTCGAGGTTCACTAGTGAGTTTGGTAAGAAGACAGTACTGATTTATAATAAATCCTCAATAACTGCTTCGATTTCCAGGTTCAGATGTGCGAAATGAATTCCGCTTTTCTTAGCTCAGTTTTCTTTCCACTCACATAATTTTATTTTTTGTATGGAATATAGAGTTTCAATTAACCACAGTTGTAGCTTTAGGCTTTATCTCTCCAACAATCTAAATAATTAAAGATTTAGCAACTCTCCTTGGAGAGTTTCAGCTCGGATAGAGTTAATTTTCTACTTAGTAGCTGCTACAGTGCTGTGTTTTGGATTTAGTATGAGAATAAAACACTGATGTGTCTGTTGTTCCTGAGCAGTGCTCAAGGGCTTAAGTCAAGGGCTTTTCAGTTTTCCATGCTCTGCTGGTGAGCAGGTACACAAGAAGTTGTGAGAGAGCATTATCAGGACATTACCTGAACTGGCCAAATGGACATTCTGTGACATGAATGCCCAGTATATAAACTGGGGGGAAGTTGGTTAGAAAGGGCAAATCATTGCTTGGGGACAGGTTGGGGATTGGTTTCAGCAGATGGGGAGTAAATATATTATACATCATTTGTTTTTCCTTGTTGTTTTGTTCCTCTTGTCTGCTCTTTGTTTTAATACTATTACCACTAATATGTCCACCACAAATAATAATAATATTTTTATTATTATATTTATTATCATCTTTATTTCAATTATTAAATTCTTCATGCCTCGACCCATCCCACCAGGGGGCCAGTGAGCAAGCATCTCCATGGTATTTAGTTTTGTCTGGGGTTAAACCATTACACAAATTCAGAAGTGTAATTGTACATTTCACTGTCTTCTGCAATCTGTATCTGTTAATTTGGAAAGACTTTTTCATTTTGTTCTGAGGAATGGAAAACAGTTGATTTGAAGCCAGCAGAGCCCAGTCAAGAGTTAATAAACTGCATTTTAATATACTAATTTGGAATGCAATTTACTGCTTTTCACAAGCAAGTTCACTGTAGAAATGCACTGACCTATAAGAGGAAAACTAAGCTACTCAAAGAATCCACTTCTGTTGATTTTCTTTTAATTTTTTTACTTGACCTTTTCTGTGATTCTCTAACTTACATGTTTAATATGAAAGTGTACTCCTCCCCTTTTAAATTTTTTGAGGTTTGATTCCTAATTTATCTTTAGGTTACTCATTCCTTCTTTTACTTTATTTTGGCTTTGTCAGATCTTTGCTTCTTAAGCCTCCTTATAAGTGTGTTTAAATTTCTGAATATTTTAGCACAAGGTAATTTAATTTCTGAGTTGGTTAGAAGAGCTCTTAAATCTTCCCTATTTTATTTTTTTTCCATTTTATGTTCTTAATCCTCCAGAGTTTTCTCTAAAGTGTGTTCTGTGTGAACCGGATTTTCAAGGTGCTATTTACCTTTTCCATTATTATCTAATGAAGCCCAGAATTGTTCTGCATCCAGGGCTCTCACCTGGGGCATGGATGATCCACTTGTAATCCAGCTTTACCTGATTATACAGTATTCAATATTAATCTCATGGATTCCAGGTATGTATCATCTCTCAGATTATTAATATCTCTTGTCTTGATACAGTAGCTAAACAAGTTTTTGATGATTTAGAAAAAGTAATCAAGTAATTTAATAGCCGGCTTGGAAGAATCATATTAAAACCCTCAACAACATTGTAATGAGTGGGCTATTGACAATATAAACATTCACATTAAATCATCCTTTCCAAATTTTCTATACTTCACAGCTTCTAATATTATGCCAGTTCATGAGTGCAGGGATTATTATTAACATTAATATAATTAATAATATTGACATTACTACTAATAATATAGATATTATTTACAGTATTCTGAATTTCCTTAAGGAATTCTGAAATGAAACAGGTTACATAATTGATTCTGTCTGTTTTGGAGATATAGAAATAAAAAAGAAGATAAAGAAGGTCTAGAAAGCAAGAAAGTAAGACTGTATAATTGCTGATAATGGACTTCTGATGAAGGTCTGAGTTTCTTGGGTGAGTTACAACACAAAGTTAAAAGTTGGCAAGCTGAGAAATTAAGATATGGATCAAACTCACATATATTCATGTATCACATACTCATATTTTGAGGTGACACAAAATAGTAAAGTGATACAGTATTGAGATTTATGTTAGATAATTATGGTATGTGACATAAAGGATTAAGTAAAAAGTAATTCTACCTGTTGATACAGTTGTAAACACAAAATAACATCTGAGATACTGACAGTTGAGGTGTTTTCACTACATAAATATTGTACATAAATAGAGAGAACATTTTATTTTAATCTCATTTACAACACAGAAGCTGAGAAAATTGCACTTTAAGAATATAACACTCTATAACATATAATTCCCTGTGGTTTTCAGTGGAAAGTGCCTATCATAACAGAAAAGTAATAAAAAGCTGAACTTTACCTACTAGCACATTATTATTTCTATAATGTTTAAGTGACCACAACGCTGATTAACGCAGGAAGAATGTTTAATAATAAAATCATAACCTGAAATGAATAAAACAATCAGATCAAAATTTTAGAAAATAAAATTTGAAATAAGATATTGTCTCCTATAAAAAATCTTATTTTAAATAAAAGCTACATGATAAATATCTCAATACTGTGTATTTATCTCACAATTTTCATTTTCACTGATTAGAATTCTATCTGTTGTCATTTATAGCAAATAGTGAAATGGTATAGAGTTACTTGAGCATTGGGAATTGTTGGAGAGTCAAGTCACTTATCTCATGGGAAGAGTAACATACCACAAGGAAAATATGAAAATGAGCACTCACATGTCATGCTACTAAATAGCCAACCCCACTTTGCTGCAGCTGCATAATAGTGTTTTGGACACAGTCCACTCATCTCCCCCTGTAAATGACTGAGAGATGCAGCTGCTGTCCAACATGTTTTCTACTGGGACCATTTGTATATCAGGCCACACAGTAGAAAAATTAAGCAAATAACTGTTAGAGGAAGTGGGACAGGTTTAATCAGGTTATCCTAAAATCTTTATTTGTTTTGTTAGTTTTTCTTTATATATAATTTACTTTGTAGCTTTTGCTGTTAACATATTTTTGACAACCCTTTCTGCCCTTCACAGGACAACAGAATTCTAACCAAGCAGTAGCCATACAAATTATCTCCCTATAGTGGTGAACAGTGTGTAGTCCTTCTGCCCTGCCTGTCCCTGCTTCCAATGTCATACAGTTTCCTTTTCCACCTAAGTCCAAGAAGAAGATCCTTGTTCAGCCAAGCTGGGCTTCTGCCCCTTTTCATTGACCTCTGACACTTTGGGATTGTCTTCTCCCACACTCCTAACAGATGTCTCTTAAAAAGTAACCAGCATTTATAGACATCAATTACTTCAAGGTAGATTACCAGGGACCTTACTAACTAGTTCCTAGCGCCTCTGCTAGTGGGCAGTCTCTTCCTCTTAGCAGAAGTTTTGCCAACAATTTTCTCCTCTTACCCATGATTTCAAACTCAACTACTCCATGATCGTTGTGACCAAGGTGTCCACCCATCTTAACCCACAAGTCCCTCTCTGTTTGCAAACAATAAATCTAGGACAAATCCTTTCCAGCTGGCTCTCTTAGTAACTGTACTAAAAAGTTATTTTCAACATATTTCAGGAATTTCTGCTCGTAATTAATGTATGATATTCCCAGTTGACATCTGGGATATAAAAGTCACACATAAGAGCAAGAACCAGGTAGACTTTATTGTCTTAAACAAAGTCTCTCAGCTGTCATCACCAGTTGCAAGCCCCACACAATCAAATCCCTTCCTTGAATTCTGCACCACCTCCTTTGTTTTGTCTGCCTGCCCTGTCCCTCCTGAGGAGCCTGTGACTGTCCATCAGAGTGCACCAGCTGCAGAACTCATCCCATCTGCTTTTGCTTATGTCAGCGGTGTCATAGCTCTGAGAGTGGATCAAAGCTTCTAGTTCCTCCTTGCATTAATTCATAATGTTTCATATAGAAGAATCTGGTATAATATATAATATATAAAATATATTTATGTACTATTGTATGTAAAAATGAATAATATGTTTTATTAAGAAACTAATATATATATTTTATATAGAAAATTATCTTATAAATTTATATATTTTATATTAACATAGAAGAAATATAAACCAGTAAAATCCTTAATTAACAATATGTATTAAAATATATTTAATATATCAGTACATTAGTAGAATTCCCCCCATGGCATGGGCTTTGGATCTAGATAATTTTAAGCTTCCTTTCAACCCAGATCATTCTATGATACTATGATCAATAATAATTACTTAATTATTGATATAATGTATTATACATTATTTTATGCAATAGATAATGAATACTATATATTATTCTATTATGCTATAACTTTTTCTGAAGTCACAATGCTTTAAGCTTTGTGCTTTCAGACTATGTAAAGTATTTCTGAAACTTGAAGTTAAACACATATGTAGGGACTTTTCCATGGAGCACAGCCAGTGCTACTCATCAGATTAAAGCAAACTGTTCTCAAATCAGACATGCCTGAGGTTCCCTCAGGGAACAGGCCACTGACTAGTGGTTAAAAAGTCATTTCAAAAAACCCAAAGCTTTTCTTTTGTTGCTAACTTGTGAGAGGGAAAATGACATCCATCAAAATAAATTCTTGTGAATTTTGTTATTTTTAATAAAAAAGCACATTTTAAAATTTTAAAATACATCTATAAATTTTAAATTTTTAAATTTTAAAATACACTTTTAAATTTTAAAATTTTAAATTTTAAAATTTTAAAATACAATGGATGTATAAAATATTATCTTATGAATTTAACCTAAATATAGTATATTATTTAGATATCTCCCAAAGTTTATCTCATTTATAAAATGAACTTTTTCAAGAAAGCTTTTTTAGTGTGAACATTCTCATTCCTGAAATGAGTTGTACTCATTTTCTAGATATTCTAACAATACAAGTCAGAGTTTTGCTTATTGAAGTAGCTTACAGTCTTTGCAATGATGGACTTATTTAGTTACAAACGCACCAGCCAAATTATCCTTTTGTCCATTGAAAATTACTGTAGTAAGTGATTCTCTCTGAAAATTACTGTGGTAAGTGATTCTCTCTGACAGTAGAGATAAAAAAATAATTCAGAGTAGTTTTGATCATTTACTGACACCGTCAGTAATTTCCTACTCATGACACTAAGCAGATGTTTTTGCTATATAACTCAAAGGGTGTGTGATAAATATTTTTTTCTCTCTTAATCAGGAGCAGATTTGTATGTGTAGAAGTCCATGCACTCACTGATGGATTCCAAAGAGCCCAAAGAGCAGCTGTACTGATGAAGTGTAGCTTTGAAGTGGCATTCTCAGGAGTACTGGGAATGATAGGCTGTTTTAATGGACCTTATTCATTTCACAGGATTTCTCTTTCAATCCTGTCTCATACTAGAGTCAACAATGTGGTGGCGATACTGTATCTACATGCAAACTCACTTCAGTGAAAGGAGGGAATCCTTATCTGAATAGGCAAGTAAAAATTGAAACCGCTCTTAGGCATAATTCCTGTCTTCTCTAGTGCTTCAATAACAAAAAGACTGTAGTAAAAGAACAGCACCAGTAGCAATGAAAATATTATACAAATAAAAAAAAAAGAAGATTAAATAAAATATAAGCAGAAAAGCTGGCATATTTGTTAGAAAAAGTGGAGAAGAGTGTAAAGGGAGAAATTATAAGATATCTGTGTAAGACAATCCCACAAATAATAATGCATTTTTTAAGGACAGAGGTATTTTTTGCAATGATTCAATGAGTACAAAAAATAAGACCCATAATGTCTTGAATTAATAATAAAGGTTTCTCTGTAGCATTTGCAATACTGTTATATATATAATTTGTACATAGTAAATGCTTTAGATACTAAGTTTTTTACTTTAATCATTTGCTTGGGAAAAACAGATTTTACAACTGAGCACTTCAGTACTAAATTATTTTCATCAAGCTTACATGAATCAAGGACACTTAATGTACCTTTTGGATGCGTTACTCATTCTAGTCACTCTAAAAATGGTTTATTCATCTTACATGAAACCATTTAGGACTAACACGCATAGAGAAGAAACATGCATAGAGAAGAAACATGAACCATTTAGGACTAACATGCATAGAGAAGAGCTGGAAACAAATCCTCCTTTCTTCCTATATCACTCTTTTTCCATGTTAAAGAGTACGAGGCTGACACTTGCATTTGGCAAGTCTGGCACTCTTATCTGCAAACTCAACCAATTTTGTAATGAAGGATGGAGTTCCAATTCCCACCTCACAGCCAGTTTACTTCACTTTTGTGAAGAAGGTGCTTGATTCTCCAAAAACAGCAAAGAGAAATCAGTCAAAACTCAAATAAGCTAAGTATCTTTTCTAAAAACTTAAGTTATTACTTATGAACATAAAAAAAATAGATACATTTGTGGAACCTCATTACTTAATTATTTATAACCAAACATCTTAACTTTTTCATGAAGATATGATACTGTACTAAGGGTGAACACGGAAATATATATGACTTGAATCTAAAAATCTGGTTGGCTAAAAACACCATCAGAAAATAAAAATTTGTATAAAAATATCTTATTTAAATTGTTATGAAACTGCATAATGAGAGGCAAGGAACAGGTCACACAGTGCCTGAAACAAAAAATTGACTGCAACAGCTAGGAATCAGCTCTGGTACACTTCTTTCATGTCACAGTTGGTGGGAAAATATGCAGCTTTTTAACATGATGTTTAAAAAAAGATAAATATATGTTATATAAACACTTATCAGGAAGAGCATCTTCCTCCTTGGCCTCAGTGGAAAACTCAAAGCATCTTGACTGAAAAGAGTAAGCAGAATATTAGATCAGCTTCTGTCAAGTTTCTCGACAAAGGTATCCATCATTCATCACCTATTATAATGTCAATTTAGAAAATTAAACTACTTGCAGAAAGTAAAGACTCTTGAGCCAAGTGATTCACAAATTGTCTGAACTCTCACAAGATAATAGTAAAATTTACTGAAATACTATTATATTATCTATGTGTTGCACTTGTAAAATAACTACATTTAGTCTCTTATCTGGAATAGTAATAATAAAATAGTTGTTATTCTATTCTTGCCATTATCAGCTATCTTTGCCTTTCTAAGAACCACTAATGCTTTTCATGATAGAGTCCTCCACCTTCATTTTTTTTTCTCCTATCTACAAGAATCCTCTCCTCTTGCATTCTTAATTTTCTGTATCACAAAGCTCATCACAAAGGCACTGCATACAATTATCGGACTGGTGACATTTTCCCATCAATATTCAAGTAGGTAGTATCATTTATTATCAGCATGTCTTAATTCTGGTACTTAATTAAAAAATCAGGAAGAAGGGACCTTTTTGGTTTCTGTTCATGCTGCTCTCAGATGTGTTGGGAGGGTCATGGCGGTCATGTTAGAGGCATGGGTGATCCTAAACCTGCACATGGTCCAGAGGCAGCACAGCATACCCCTCCTCTGGAGCAGAAAGCCCAGGATGTCACAGCACAGCAAATACAGGCACAAAACTCGCTCTGCTTTTCCTCACTACATTCAGCGCCATTTATATTCTATGTTGTTGTGAGAGAAAAAAATTTCTGAGCAGGATATCTCCAGGCAAAGGAAAGGGGAGGTTTAAGGCAGAATCTTATGAAGCACTCCTCTCAGGTGTAGTTTATCATCACAATGCAGCTTGCTTTTACCCAGCCTTTAAAAGCGTGGTTGAAGATCCATGACCTGAAACAAACCTGTGTCACTTCAGTGGGATTCACAGAGTAAGAGGTTTGCTGTTGCAGCAAAGGACAAACCCGGGTGAAGTGAAAGATGCATTCATTATATTAGACACTGAGCACTACTGGAGGCAATAACATACAATTCTTTCTAGGAACAACATGTCCTAAGCAAACCAGACATACATAGGTTAAACATGGAAACAGCAGCAAATTTTTTCTACAACAAATTTTAAAAAGTCCCAACAAACTAACACAGACAAAACAGATAGCACTTTTTTTTTTTTTGAAAGAGGGGTACATTTGCTTCTTTTCAATCAGAATTTCTGATGTCCTTCCTACCATACACCACCATCAAAGATTATATGTCTTTGTAATACGGTGAGGGAAAATAGAACATCAAACTAGAAGACCTAAATCCTCTGTATTATGAAATCAGGGAAAAATATGATCAAGGATAATGTTCCACCTTTTACCAAATCTTCAGAAAAAAACATCCCTTAAAGCATGAATGAGTACTCAAGGCAAAACTGAAACTAATTGACATCAATGACCATTTTAAGGGGAATTTTGACTGAATAATGTTCAGTATTTTGATATGATTTTTCAGAAGACTGATGCAAATCCCCAAAAATTGAAAATGAGCTCTTTGGAAGGCTGTATCTTGCTTTACACAGTATGACAACAGACCATAAAACTACTTATATTTTAAATTAAATTTAAAAGAGAAAATAAGACAGCATCCTCCAAAGACAACATTCACAAAGAGGAAATTATTGTGTTTGTATACTTCATTCAAAAGTATAATATCAGCTTGGTACTTGCTTAAGCACCTATTAATAGGAGTGAAGGGTACATGTCATGGAGAAAATAGCTATAATTGTCAAAATTGTGTAATACTAGTTTAATGGATTTCTTTGTAATGAAAAGTTTCAATCTGTTAAGAAGCCAGTTGGGATTAACAAAAATGCCAAAAAATAAAATGTGATGCAAGGTGTTACACAGAATTTAATTTAATCTCAAGTTAAACATATTTATTCAGTATTGTATTAGTTCAAATGACATCACAGCCACTAGGGATCTTAATTAATTTTCTGTGCAGCTTACAGTATAGACTGTTGCAGAATATTTCCATGATAGTGATAAATTAAATCAACCTCTGTGTAAAAATAACATTACATTTCTCTATGCTACATCTACCCCCAAGATTAGAACAGCATCAGTGTCAGGGATCTAAAAAAGATAAATGTTCCCTTCTCTTCCCTTCCCTTCCCTTCCCTTCCCTTCCCTTCCCTTCCCTTCCCTTCCCTTCCCTTCCCTTCCCTTCCCTTCCCTTCCCTTCCCTTCCCTTCCCTTCCCTTCCCTTCCCTTCCCTTCCCTTCCCTTCCCTTCCCTTCCCTTCCCTTCCCTTCCCTTCCCTTCCCTTCCCTTCCCCAAACAAGTGCCAGCTAGTCCCCAAAGACAATCAACTTGTGATCTGAATGATCTTTCAGCCATTCAACACATGAAGTTAATGTACACCATAATTTAACACAAGTTAGTATAAATAAGCACTTCAGTAAAAATCTTTAATAAATAATCTATGGATTAAAGAAACACTTTAGTGATCTGGGAGTGGGAAAGAAACATCAGGTTGAACCTGAGCCAAAGTAGTCTTTTACATAAAAAAGTGTTATGTTGGCAAAAAAAAACCGGAATAATACATTTTATAGTATAGAGGTTAGAATAGAATAGAATAGAATAGAATAGAATAGAATAGAATAGAATAGAATAGAATAGAATAGAATAGAATAGACAGTGAAAGATTCACAGAACTAGAGAGGGAAAGGCGGCTTAGACTATTGCCAATGAAGGTAAACTGCACATGGGAAGGGTTTGCAAAGGAATACATCTTCTGGCTCCTTTCTAAAACTATCCAACCCATGCAAAAAAGCAATAAAGTTTTCTGTCTTTTAAATGTAGGTGAGTTACAAAAAGACATATGAAACTGTGGTTTGGTTTATCCTTGCATTTTTTTTCTCTAATTTTGCTTTTTCAAATGAGGTAGAAATGGCATGATTTCAGTAGGTTTTATTAACCTCATCTATAAATTTAGTAAGAGAGTTCAAAATTCTTAATGGAAAATACTGCAGTTTCACTAATTAATAGCTAAAATATTTCTCTTTCTAAAGCCATATTAAAAGTGATTTGTTAGAATCAAGCAAGAGATTTAACAAACGCATCTCACATCTAAAAATGTAGAAAGGCATTTAGGCAGTAAGCTCATTTTACTGCTAGATCAATGTGGTTTGTACTTACTCAGGCATGTAGAAAAACTGATTGTTTACTGTACTTATGAAGCATTTGTTGATGAAGTAATCATAATATCTAAGTATTTGGATTAAATAACTATTAATGAAATTGTTACTGATTTTACACACATGCTTAGCTATATAGCCAATTTTTTCAAAAAACGTTATTCCTAGTTTTAGCACTATTATTAATTTAGTGATATATCCATCAGCAGAGATAAAATCTATTCCATTCTATTTCTATTTTTATATCACCTTCATAACTGTAATAATGAGTAGCTTTCAGTGGTGCATAAAGTATCATTAGTAATATTTTTCCCGTGAGTTTTGCTCTCTCTCTTTTCCTCTTTCTAGATAATGATTATTGTGATAAGTTTTTTTTTTAAGATTAAAATGCAATACATCCTTGACTAATTATGCACCAAATGATGGTTTAGTTTTCTAACTCCTGTAGATCTCTAGAGTTTTGGCTTGTAGCAGGTATAAGTATGTCAACTCTCTTTGTGACTATTAGTCTTATCACTGCAAAAATCATTGATCCTTTCTACTAGAGCAGCCACAACAATAGTTTTATTAAAGCTCTATTTCAGCCTGACTATTCGCAGTCTTAATAAGGACTGCAAACCCAGAGGTTCACCCAAAGACTTCAGTATGAGCCCAGACTAAATAAGCTTTAAACCTTTAGAAGAAAATATATCACGTACACCTACTGGAAGGCTGTTGATCAATTCACGTAATTATTTCTCCTTTCTCGTTCAGATCTGAATTCACACACACAAAAAAAAAAAAGAGAGTAAAATAATTAAAAGTTTGAGATCAGGCTTACACCCTGTTATCAAAAGTGTACAAAAGAGACAGAAAAGTCTGAATGTGTCAGTGTTTTGCAATTTCCCTAAAACAGCAATACTAACACTTAAATTTTAGCAAGACCTGTGCTGAGCTGAAACATGAAACAGTGGGAGATGAATTTCAGAAAGCCTTCAGTGGCACAACAGCTTTATTCATGCCAGAAACATCAGCAGTACAGGCAGCAGCTCAGATGCAAGTTCACTAAATCCTGATGTTTGGAGGAGAAAGCAGCCCTGGGTCATGCCATTTGCTCTGGAGGTACCCCTGATAGCTGCTGCCAAGGGTCAGGTTAGAGGTAAGGTGGAAGAGTCAGATGGTTTTCTTCTACAAAGAGGAAATAGAAACAATCAAACCCCTAAATGAGAATATAAATATCATTAAAGTAGCTTATTCAATGTGATTAAAGGAAATGCCTATGCCTCTCTTCAATAGAAATAGTTAAAGGGTTTACTCAAATAGCAGGAATAGCTTAAATTACTCTAGAAACTCATGCATTAAAAGGACATCAACTCACCATTTTTTTACAGAGATATATAAAGTAAATCAGGCAGAATGCAATAAATAACTGTATTGGATTCCTGACACAAAAGGAAATAGAGACAGGTTTTTGTCTGAATTGACAAGTGGCCTTTGGTTTTGTAAACACATCTTTGCTCTTTGTAATGAATGTGTCTAAAAATCTTATTATGTCTGAAAATCATATCACTCAGCCTAAGCAATTCTGAAATTTGGAAAGAAAGCCCCCTACAAAATGACCAACGTCAGGCTTTTTACCTTTTTGTATTATTTGCATGCACAGTAAATTGAAGATGCAACTATTCACAGATGAATGATTATTTGCAAGATAAAAATATTAAATTGAAGATTTTAATTGAACTGAACAGTCTATGTGGATTTTGTTATACTACCTGAAAAGGAGAAAGTAAGGAAGAAGGACTAGGTGAGTGATGACTATGAAAATAACTGCTGTAAGATAAGATTATATTGACAGATACAATTTTTTGTTTTGAGAGCAATGGCATCATATTTTCCAACTCTTTCCTCACTTGTTATGATCATGATTGTTGGCAGATGTTTGCAAAGCTGTAACTTGATGGCATATTGATGTTCGTGCCCTATCCCTGGAAGTGTTTAAAGCCAGGTTGGAGGGTGCTCTGAGCAACTTGGTCTAGTGAAAGGTGTCCCTGTCCACTGCAGGGGTGTTGGAACTAGATCATTAAGGTCCCTTCCAGCCCAGGCCATTATATGGTGGCTATTAGTTGTCACTCTTAAAATTCTAAAGCTGCTGTTCTATCTGGCTCCTCTTCCTGTGCTACTGTTTCTTGAGTTGCTCAAGTCAGATCTGCAAACAAATGTCCAATGAAGATGCTCCTTTTTTCCGTGTGGCTAGTTTACTCATCATCTATCACATTTGGCACATTATTTTTATGAGAAATTCCACTTAACCTGTGGCATTACTGTGGCATTACTGTCATCCTCGACCTCTGAGTAGTTCAAGCTCTCTTGATGTTCTTGAGTTCACCGGAAAGCTGGTTTTTTTTCTTTCTTTTTTCTTCCTTCTTTCTTTTTTTTTTCCTCCTAAACATGGAGCATAATATTTACTGAGATTTTTTTATTTATACCCATGTTTATTTTATTTCATTAACTCCTGCATCAAAATCAGGGTGTCTTTCTGCCTTGGGTAGCATTTCTTTTTTTGCTCTGTTTGCCAAATATCTCTTAGACTAAGAATCTATTCACACTTTGTATGGTTCAGACTGGACAATGTCCCTTAGTTTGCTTTAGCAAAATTAAATGTAGAACTCCAGTTAGTGATTTATTCCAAATCCTTATCTGAGCTTCCTTTAGCATTCCTTGTCAGCCTAAAGAAAAAACTAGTAATACATCAAAAACTTCGTCCAATAAAATGACAGCAGGAAAATTAGGAGAAGGGAAGATAATTTATATAGGTTTTTAATGGTTTCAATACATATGCAGAACTAGTTATTTTGAGAATGGCCATGACCATACATATGAAAATTACAGATAACTTTACCATATGCAAAAATTTTTAAGTCGTTCAAGACATAATGTTTTCACTGCCTCTTTGATTCAATAATAGATAGGTTTTTGTTGTATTCAAAGAAATGTGTAGACTCATACAAATCACTGTGATGTCTATCCCTCACAAAGATGTTTGAGAAGACTGGGGTTTCTCTCATCTTTTATTTTGTTTATGAGGTTGTGTGTTTTGTTTTATTTTTCCTGAAATACGTGATGTTTTCCAAACTTGTTCCTTGTGGGAAATGGAGGGAGGGAATAGAGGATAAAATGGGGAAAAAAAAAAGAAAGAAAAAGCAGCTAAGCAATAGGGGTGTTGGACAATTACTGCAACTACTGTAGCATGTTATCCTATTACTGCTAAATACAAAAGTTACTGAGCTTTTCCTTACAAAATATCATGTCAAACAAGACCTGAATTACAGCTAAAATTTTTTAATCTTCAGAGTAGAGAAGTACAACATTTTTGTAATAGGATGTGAACAGTGATACTCTATTGTCAATGACAATGCTACAGCTTTTCAGTTAACTCTGGTACTATCTGCATTTTCTGTCTGATATTTGGTTTAGACTTCATCTTCTAGGAATTGTTATTAATAACATATTTCTATGACATCATATCTTAGTACTCATAGTCAAGGTGTATGTATTAAGATGGGGATACAAAGCCATTTGTAACCTGCTTTCTTGTATTATTTAATGTTTCACATCAACTCCTTATGTAAGCTAAACATGACCAGTACTAGAGCTGAAAATCCAGGTACTGCTGGTCTTATTAGAGGTTGTGTATTTACTCTGAACCATCTCTAATGAAAGTTTCAGTACTGGAAGGCAAGGATTTCAGAGCCTGCCAAAGTCAACAGAAAACCAAGACATGATTGGGCAAAGATCAGCAGGTCTTTGGAGCAAAAACAGTATCCTAATATATTGGCTAAATTTGAAGTTTTATATTTTTGTGCCCTCTACTTATATGTTCTGCTAGGTAACAATTAGAGACAGTGGGACAAATTCTATCATCTGTTGTTGATGACATCTCTCAAATGTTTACCAAATCAAATTAAAATTGCTCTGAGAGAAAGTAAAAACAAGAAGAAAAACATACGTTGATGATTATGATCATTAATTAGGGAATTAATTCTCCTCTTACTTTCGTTCCCCTTCCCCATCAAGATGAGCACCCTGGCCACATACAGATATATCTTCTGAGCTATCAAAAAATAACAAGTAGTTATAGGGAGGGAAAAAAGGGTAATGGAGAAGATTTATGAGTTTTACTACTGCTCACTATAAAGTAAAAAATTTCATGAGGTTCTGTTATTAGATGTATGTAGCTGATTTTTTAGATTGAATTTTGTAAAACCCAAAATCATTGGCACCAAATAAGAAGCCCTAGCCTTCATTTTCTTCTTGTTTTCTTTCCTCACTTCTTTTTTTCCTTCTCTGAATAATTCTGTAAATGATATTTTTAAGCTTATTCAATGGTCTTTATCAATTATGTTATTTGGGGAGAAGAACATTTAACACTACAAAGTTTGAAAACATCCTAAAACAAGCAGAACATGTGTAAGGATCACTGAAAAATTGTAGACTATACTGCCACCCAAAGGCTCTGTTTAATACGTTGCTTTTGTAGTATACTAAAATAAGTCTCAAGGTGAAATAAAAATTTAGTTATTTCTTGGTTGTTAGTCAACATGACTGATCAGCCAGCATCATTATTTAATGAAAGATTTTGTGAGCTTTACTTTTAACTATAAAGCGGGTTTGTGACTCTTTTGAAATAAATATTTCTTTAATTATTAAAATCCACTTTCATATTTATTCTTCACTTTGTCAGCTAGTGTTTTTTATTAAGGTGCTATCTGCTTTGGATTTAATTATAGTCTTTTCATATTGTATAGCTTTCTCTTTTCACCAAGAAGAGAGTATGATTTTGTAGCCTCTTGAGTTGAATTGGTGGTGTCCATTTGGAAGTAGGAATGTGTCTCCAAGCTTCCTCTCATTTGTACATAGTGATTGATCTGAATCCCATCCAATAACTTACAAACAATTCACCTCCTTATTTTTAATGGGCGTTTTCATGTCCACAACATATGCATGTCTCATTTACCTAAGTGTGACATATGGCTTTCCAGAATGCTCATTTTGCCTGGAAACTTACGTGTTGTAGACAGATTTGCAAACCCCGCTCCACTCTTTTTTCTGCTGTGTCATTGAGTGATTGTGTGCTGCATAACTTGACAACCTCTTCTATCAGCTCATCAGCATAACCTACAACATGCATAATAATTACAGCTTCATTTTGGGAAATACATGAGAAGGGGACAGAAATGTGTCAAACTGTCTAACTTCTTCTTCTACCACATCTGTTCTACTTAGTACTTGGACAGAGTAGGAATGTCTTATAAAATAATTATGCATTTTTAAAACTGGACTAATCTTTTAGCTGTCACACTGCTCATTCAATGTTATTCTATAATATGTCTTTCTGAAGATTTCTTTATAAAATATATTTTAATAATAAATTATGAAAATAATTGTGATAACACTACCATACACACAGCTCTGTCCTCCACCAAGACTTGAATCATACAAATACAGTATAAAAAGTTTTGTGTTAATGTTCTGTGTACAATTTAGCATTATTTTGAGGGCCACAGTTAAATTATTTGCAGATTTTTTGAAATGTGCTAAAATAATTTGATATGTCATATATGTATCACTAAAGGTATATATATATCATTGGTTAAAAACCATAATAATTTTATTTGCTTTCTGAAATATATAAAAATTGATTTCATAAAATGTGTCTAGCAAGTTTAGTAACATTTTTTGTGAATATGACTTTAAGCTAAATTCTCCCCTTTAATGGCTTTGTATATGTACAGATTTTACTATTGCTGTTTTATTGGTGATCATTAAAACATATTTTCAATGAATTCCAGAAAACGATTTTTTTGTCATTAGACTTCATTTTTCACTTTAAATATGATGTAGGTAGATATGAAAATACATCATATGCACCATGTAACTTGTATTATGTTACACATTACTGTTACAATTGATGGAAAAAATACTTATAATTCAGTTTTCTGATAAGCATCAGAAAATTCTGAAGTAAACATTACATATGGTAGTTCTTATATTTTCTACTTAAACTTTCAAATTCAATTTCCTTTTTTTAAAGCAAAAGTTCAAAGATGTCTTGCAGAAGCAGGAACAAGCAAGTTGTAATTCATGCCCATAAACTAGTATATGCAAATGCTCCTCCAAAATTTTCAGAGTCTACAGCTCTGGTGGAGAGCTTCTTAACATACTTGAAATTAGAGCCTCTAAAGCTACAGGGGAAACTATCTCACAATAAAGCTGCAGAAAGAAAAGCTGACATTGCAATAGACTTGTCAGAGCTATTTTATAACAGGTGATCTGTTTTCCATCTGATGAGAAAGCAAACATCAAGGACACTGTCCTACTTGGCATTTTTGTCGAAGGTTTCAGAGGAAAAATCACTTTCAAAGAATAGCAAGCTTCTTTTTGAGATTTTGATTTAGACTGAACAACAAAAATGTTAGATGTTACAGTGAGTCAGATGATGAAAAACTGTCTTCCATAGATTTAGTTTTGTGTGAGTCCCCTGGTAGAAACATAAGTATTGTTGTATTTTTCTTTTTCACTGAGACAAAAAGTGGTAAAGTAAAGCACCTAATAGAATAATTAAAATGTATTGATATATTATGACAAGAAGTGATGAACAGCAATGTGAATCTTGTACCGATATCTGAATCACATAATTGTTGACAAAATTCTTACTTCCCTAAATTCATGTAAGCAATCATATTAGAATCAAACTCCTGCCTCTATTTCTTTTCTGTTTGTTTTTTTTTTTTTTCTGGGGGGGGGAAGGGGCACTATTTCACTATTTCTTGCCAGGAACATGCATCAGACAGGGTGTCATATTTTTTTTCAAATGTTGAAGAGTTGAACGCATGCAAATAAGATCTCTGAATTGTAAAATGGACAATATGGTATCTGAGAAACTGACTGATAGTCTTCGGAACAAAAAAAATTATGGAGTAATATTTGATTGAAAAAGAACTGCTTTTCTATCACTTTTTTGAATATATATGTATGTAGTATAGTTCTTCTGACTATTGTCTGAGAAACTCAAAATACATCAATGTTTGTGTGCATATTTATGTAAATGTATATGTATGGTTGGATATGTACAGTCATAATTTTAAATCTGGAGACAAGCTTTATTTCCCAGTGAACAAAGGTTCTTTGAACATATTTTTCTTGGTTTCCTTTTTTCTCATAATAAAAAATGTAGAGAATATTAAGGTTTTGGTGCGATTGAATATTGAGTGGAGGATGTCCTGGGGTAATTTATTCCAATGATGGCATAAAGTTACTTGTGATTACTGTACAGTGTGATTTTTTTTTTTTAACTATTATTGACAGGGACTGTGTAATAAAATCAGTGGATACCTCTGGTCCTTTTGATTCTTTTTTGATCTTAAGGTTAATATATTATTTAAATTCTCCCAGATTTTCTCTAAGTCTTCATTCTTAGACAAATACCTACATCAAAAATTCATTATGCCCAGAAAACCAGACTAATTTTTTTTTCATTCAATATTCTTATCTTTTAAATAATTATGCAATAAGCCCCAGTATCTTTCTAGTTGATGGGTTTGTCATCAAACAGAAAAATATTTCGCCATATGACTTGAATCAGTAAAATATGTTGATCCAATCTTATCACATTTGATATTTTGTTACATTTAAACAACAATTCCTTCTTGAGTTATAGAATGAAAGTATATGCAATTTTCATTCTCTTAAGAGAGAAAGGATTTTGGAGTCAGTAATAATGGTGCTGTAAATTAGACTAATGACAGTAATTGTTTTATTTTGATTCACTGATAAACTTTTAATCAGCCCAAGAATAAACTCTTAGCTCTTGTACAGAGTGTGCAACAGGATTTTTTATGTGAAATGTGTGCCTGTCTTCTCTCCTAGGAGTATCAAGTCCAAAAATCAGGAATGTCATTCAGAAGCAAATTTTAAAGCTGAGATCAATATTTTTAATTCACATTTTTATTGAAGAAGAACATTGAGTAATTCATTAACAACTTTCAGACTTTGAAATATGTGTTGATCAGGCGTAACTCAAATCCTTCACAACTCATTGTGATGACTAACTATCATGCTTGCAGGGGGTTTAGATCAAATAACTCATCTCTTTTGTATCACTCTGTAGTAGAATTAATCAGAACATCAACATTCTGGTAAATTCTCATGCTCCAGAACAGGAAAAAATTAAGCACTTTCTTACTTTGTCAATGTGATGGTTTGTGAAGAGCTTTAATGGCACTTTCCTGTTCTGCTCTTGACTGAGAGCAGTATTTGGTTCTTCAAAGCACTTAAAACTATTGTCAAATTGGTCGACCTTGAAATCATAAAGAAGTCAGGCTTTGCACCTCCACAGTCCCCTCAGATTAAAAGGAGTCCTCTTGATTTAAACAGATTTACAGTTCTTTCCCTACTCCCTCAACATGCATTTTAAAAAAATGTCCCCTCAAATTTCAGCAAGGACTCACTCAAATGTGATCAAATTCATTGCAATTGGACTACCACAAATTTATGGATTAAGAGATGCACTCTTTTGTTGTTTTCACAGAACTACTTATCAAATATTTGAAAGCACTTCAATTAAATGCTGTCTTTAGGATGAAGTTAAATGAAGTTTGATGAAGATCAAATTTTGATCCTCTAATTTAATAAGGAAATATGAGTAATTTTTTTCATGGTAGTTTTAATGGTTTGATACCACAAAAGTACGTGCTATACCTCTCACCACTCTCTTTTTTGTACAGTGATATGATTGAATAGTATTGTTACTCAATGATATGCTTAAGGTGCTTTAATTAGGCTTTAAAAAAATGTTCCTTAAATACATAAGATGTTGCAAGCATGTAGTCCTATGTCTTGTTTAAACCTCTGTTTCTCCCACTGTGTTTTTTTTCTTCTAGTGATAGTCAGTAGTGCAGAAAAGAACAGTCTTCTCCTAGTGCTCAGTACTTAACATGATTTAACCAAGGCAAGTCTGCACATCAGAGGGCTACAGTAGGAGACAGTGTAATATTATGCAGAATAATCAGGAGTTTGTTTTACAGAAGAGCTCTAAATATGTCATTAGGCATGTAAGAGATTTTCAAAAGCACCTATGCAGATTATGTATCTAACTCCCATTGACTTCAAGATAGCCAGATGTCTTTGGGAGCTGTGAAACTGAAAATGTGATAAGACAGATGATGTTTGAATTACTAGAGTAGAGTGACACCTCTAATATTATATCTAAAAGCTGATGAATTTGCCTGGTGGGGAATGAAAGTTGTTTGGGCAGAAGTGAAAGATCTGTGGAAAGATGGAATAATTTAAATGATAACTAATGAGATCTGTGCATGTAAGGTTTGAATAAAATTCCTAATGCTATTATAAATAATCCATGAATACCATGGCAATTGCACTAAGTCAGGATACAGTACTCCAAGACTTTCACTTTTATCTAGTGTAATTTACTTCATTAAATTTTATAAACAATGACAGTAGAGAAATTTAAATCAAAAACAGAAATGAAAGCTTATCACAAGT
Organism: Molothrus ater; assembly: GCF_012460135.2. Lineage (NCBI taxonomy): Eukaryota > Metazoa > Chordata > Aves > Passeriformes > Icteridae > Molothrus > Molothrus ater. The sequence continues at coordinate 17,776,140 of NC_050482.2, read as the reverse complement.
AACGCTTGATGACTTTTTCATCTTCTTGTAGTGACACTAGCTTAAAATTAAGGACAAAATTCTAACACAGAAGAAAGGGCTTGGTAAATTTTTGTAAACACTATTTATTGGTCTCCCAATTTGCCTTGCTGTAGAAATCACACAAGTAGCTTCTGATTAAAACAGACAGAATTTTTTTGTGTTCTTTTCAGTGTAATTCACAAAATTGTGCTCTTAGTTCCAAAATAGTGTTCAGATGAGACCATGCTCAAATATTTTCCATTGCTTAAAAACATTCTTCAATGCTATTTGGGGAAAAAAATTGAAATAATCCTGTGTTCAAGATCTGAGTTCTACCCATTTCAACAGTATGTCAGACACTGGAAAATTTCCCACTGTGGGTTTTTATTTGACTGTAAAGCTACTCACTGCCATTGGTATAATCAACAGGATCTTAAAATCACAGTACAATTTGAAAAAAAAATAAAACTAAGTGAAAGCCTAAGGTTTAAAATTTCAAGATAAAAATCATTGGAATGACTGCCTCACGTCTTACAATGACTATCACCTTCTTCTCCTTACCAGTGGAAGCAATTCCGTAAGTTTGTTTCTGAGGAAATTTTTCTCTCTTTGTTGAGGACCATACTTATTCATAAATAAGAGATTTCTCTGTGTTTTATCACCAAAGAAGATAAATCTAGTTGAGTACTAATCATTGAATACTAATACAATGATTTTCCTATTACATCAGTAATTTTTTAAACAAACACAACTGTATGAATATGGTCAAGGTTTTCATTGTAAAATATTCAGCCAATGTTATACATGAAACAATTCCATTTCATTTACTAATGACTCAGTATGCAAATTATATCTTCTTTCTAACAGATATATCTGTTATTCTTGAAAAATTAATAACATGAACACTTAGAACACAGAAAAAAATGAGAAATGGTATAAATCCAGAATTTTTCTGGCAGAGATGGGCTTGAAACCACAGAGTCTTTTCACTATAGTAGGTCTCCTTTGTAAGAAAGCTACAAAGATGTGGCCTTGAAATAAGACATGGAAAACAGAAATTCACCCCCAATTATCCCACAAACATACTCACATCCATGTTGCTAATGGACCACATCCCTGATGAATTTGCCCTGACTTCCTAGTTACTGATGTTATGTGAATAGCTGGGGATACACAGAAGACTGGAGGTACTCATGCTCCTCTAAATTCTTATGTGACATATTGTTTGATATAGAGTCTATGTGTTCTCTATTTAAGGAAAGTGCCCTACCTCCTACCTTCAGACTGAAGAATAATATAATCCTTTTTTATTTTTCCTCTAAAGAGGTCATTTTGCAGATAAATCAATAAGGTTTTAATTAGAGTATCTTACTAGCAAACAGGATTCCTGTTTTTTGCTGCCACTATTTTCTTCAAATAATATCTAGCCATGGGGTCTAGACATACTCAGAAACTCTTTAGACAAAGATCCTTAAAGGGAAGTTTCATACAGCTGTCATGAAAATAAGCTGTCATTGCTCCAGCTTTTCTTCACAAGACTTCCCCACTCATAGATCCACACATCTCTAGAAGCAATAGGAATCTTGTCTTTAATCTGGGGTTTTGTTAGATCTGACTGGGCTACAAAAATCTGGAAATCTTGCACAAATGGCCATCTGCACAGTTCAAGGAATACTGAGTGATGATTAGGAATGATGTATCACATGCTTTTGAAGCAGAAGCTGTAAATTTAGTGTGTTGGAGTACAGTAGAACAAACAGAGTTCTTGTCATGCTCTGTAGTGGCGCAAATAATTTCCTTTGTGGAAAAAAGACAGAGTAGACCAACATACAGTATAAAGGTGCAGAACTCTGGTATTAGCTCAGTTGGTTAAAAAAATGATGCTAATAGCACCCAGGTTGTGGGTTTGATCCCTGTATGAGCTGATAATTTAAGAGCTGGACTAGATAATCCTTGTGGGTCCCTCCCAACTCAGAATATTCTGTGGCTCTGTACCGATGAGTTTCGTCTTTGATCTACTAAAAGGGTTCTTTGTATGACTTATATAATCATTTTTGCCTGTTTTTCTGTACTAAGGGTTCTCTGCCTCCATTCTCAGTAGTAGGAGAATTCAATTGAGGGAAAATGTTTCCCAAAATTTTTATATTCTTCACTCTCTCAAACAGCCAAAAAGTATTTACATATTCTTTAAGATTGCCAGCTTGGAGCATTTTATAGATTTCTAGTTTCTCCTTTTAACCAGATATGACTTTTTAGCAGTTTCTTTGTTTATTTTATTTTAAGTTGTTTTGAAATCTGTTCTATCCTTAAAGTTATGTGTTGGTAGATATATGATCACATTTCTTTTCATATTTTTTTTTCTTTTTGTCATGGTTTGACACTGGCACAATGCCAGTGCCCCCATGAAGATACCTTCTCCCTGGTTTCTGCTGTGAGATGTGACCAGGAATAAGCAAAGCAGGCTCCTACTTAGGGAAAAAAAAAAACAGAACTTTATTAACTACTCTACAACTACAAATAAAAAGGAACACACACAGAGGGAAAATGAAAACCTCACAAATGCATTTCCTCCTCCCCCCACCAAATTTCCAACACAATACATTTGTTCCTCAAATCACCAACTCTCGGTCCAGCAGCACCTTTTAGACAATCAATTCTCAGTTCATCAAGGGGAGAGGAGTCCTTCTTGTACCATGGGCTTCCCCTGGAAACACAGCTGAAGCCTTGTGTGTTTCTGTGTCACTCGTGGCACCGCCCGGAGTACATCTGCCATCGTGACTTCTTCCTTTTCATGTCCAGTGCTCTCACCACTGAACACGGACCAGAGCTGCTTCTAGGGTTGTCTTTTAAGGATGCTCTGTCCCGATCCAAAAAAAGGCACAGTCTCTCCTTTGGGACACCTGTCCCCACAATCTCTCCTTTGGGACACCTGTCTCCCCCGTATTTTTCACCCCCTGGGGCCGAGGGGCATCAACACTGAACCCTCTTGGTTCTGAGGCCATTGCCTCCCCCTAGAATGCAGTCTCTGTGTCACAAGGAACATGGTTCTGTCCATGGCTATACAAAAAGAGTCCAGCATAAGCTACTCCATCATCTCTTCCCACTAGGATTCTTCTCTATTCTTCTACTATCTCTCACTCGCCCAGACCTCTCTCACACTGGCCCATTTCCTTCCTCATCTTCCACTCTATCTTCTAGGAGAGATCAATGTTCTGTAAAGTTCTCATTCTCCAAAAAGGGGTTAAAAGCTCCTACAAGCGGCCAGCTAAACCTCCCCCTCTTCTCCGTCCCAGCCGTGCTGCCGGCACAGGCCCACGTTTATCAAGCTTCAAGGTTACAGTCCCAGGCAGCGGCTCTCTCTCTCTCTCTCTCTGTGTCTCTCAGGGGGGGCTGCCCGATGGCTCCCAGTGTCTCTCTCTCTCTCTCTCTTCCACCCTTCCACCCCGGGGCTCAGGCCTACCTCTCCCGGCCACATGGCTTTCCCCTCCCCCTGCCCAGCCAGCAGCTGGGCCGGGGGAGAGACCCGAACTCTTTCCCGCCGGAAACCCAAGAGGACCCTCCCAGGGGAGAGCTCTGCTTTAACCCTGTGTTCTCAGAGGCGTGTCCATGTCCCAATGGCCAGGTTAAATGCCAATATTAAAGTCTGAATATCCATTGGCCAAAAACACAGCATCCCTAAAAACACATTTCCTGTCAAACCACCACACTTTTATATTCTGGCTAATTACCTATCTGGAGCAGGGAGTTACATGACCAAACAAATTTACTTTCATACTTAATTGTACTCCTGCTGAGAGAAATACTGTTGAATAGCTCTTTAACACTTTAGAGATCAGACACTGTTTCCAAGCTGAAATTTTGACAACAAAGACAGGAATAAGAAAAAAATCAGTTAATTAACTATTCACAAGTTTTTGGTTTGGTTTGTTTTATTTTCTTCATTTCGTCTTAGGAAAATCAATAGTGTTGCATGATGAAAAGCTTCTCACTGATAAATTTTTATTTTTTGCTCCTGCCTTCCACTTGTCTGTATGAATATGATCACATTTTTCATTATCCAATCCGAATTATCTCTCTGATGCCACAATTAATAGTCAATTTAAATATAAATATCAGGCTATCTCCAGTTCTGGCCAGAATCATTGATTTAATTTCCTAATGACAGAAAAATTAAGTGATAGGCCCTAAGTAGGAATGCAAGCAATCATGTGAAACCATGTGCCAAATTGATATTTTAGCAACTCTGATAACTTATTAGGATGATGGCCATGAGATGTCACAGAGCTGAATGATAAATCTTCAGTCTGCTTCTTTCCTACTTCTTATTTAAAATAATTTTTCTGTTGCAAAATTAATTGGCAATTGTGTTGACAGTCAGTCATCTTTAGTAGTGTTTAAATTAAGAAGCTCACAGTGTTACTAAATGTGAAAAAGTAAAGCAAATAACTTTGCACAATAAACAAGCAGATAAAGAATGCTGGAATTCCTTTCACATAAGGCCAACCAAAGTCTGACACATCATTAAAGTTCATTTCATGGAAGGATACAGCTCTTAAGCACTGCAGAGTTCTATAAATGGAGAATTTCACAAAAGAGGGGTAAATTGAAAAACTGTGTATAGAATTGCAAGCCTAAAAGCATAGATGTCAATAGTAGCAGAACAAAAATATCTCAAGGCTGAAATAAACTTCTGGCTGCCATGAGATTTTGGGGAAGAAGTCAGAAACACAAAGTAGTGATGAATCTTCACAGTCATATAGTTTTCAGGTGACTGAAAAGGGTCAATAAGATTTTAATAAAAACCCAATGTAACTCATGCCTATAGGCTAGATTTTATGCTTTCAACTGAACAGAGAAATTCTTTACATTAATTAATGGCTACACAATTTAATTATCTCCCATTATTCTCAGTAACATATTTACCTCTGATTTTAGTATATATATATATGATATCTTACCTACTTCTGAAAAAAACATCACTGATCCAATGTAATCATAACAGAAGGATTTTTTCCCCCCATCCTTGTAGTACTTGAAACATTGACAAAACTATAGAGGTTTCAGCTAGTGATATCCTTGCATATGCTTTATCAAAATGCCTTACTCTAGATTATTTTTTTGTTTTGTTTTGTTTTCCTGTTCTTTGTGCTCAAGTAAAGAATGCAGGCTTTTAAGATTGTTGCTGAATATCAAACAAGCTGGGAACGTCCCCTGAGAGCAATGGTGCAGCTGTATTCCAACCTTAGGTTCTTGAAAAGATTATGTATACAGAGGAGAAAGCTCTGTCTAAAATACAGACAATGTAATCCCTAACAATACCAAGAATCAGGACCAGTAGTGATCTGAAAAGGATTTGTCAAGCAGTGCATGAAAACAATATATGTTGCAAAAGTATGCTACTGTTGTTGTTATCCAGCATTCTATGGTTGCTAGTGATTTTCCATGTTTCCTGATGATACAGGTTTTACACAAACAAATGTTTTTGAAAGTTAATGAAGATTATGTGTTTCGAAAATTACACTCTCAGGTACAGAAACTAAGTGGATACTCCAGAAATGAGGATATGTAACTTCCCTGAAACATTTCTGTCCCAGAACTCATTTACAGGTTTGCAACAATCTTTGTGTAAGGGGACCACACATTGGTTTTGCTACAAAAAGAAGCCAGGGATTGGATTTTAAGGATGGGCAACTAACTAAGGTATTGTGGTTCAATGCATGTTCCAAAAGCTTCACCCCCACCGTCCATGACAAATGCTACAAAGCTAAACAAATGAAGTAAAGAAATCTTAGTTTCTCTAACACTGTATCTCTGGGCTGTTATGACATCTTAACAGGTGAGCAAAACAATTAACCTCCAAATTAATGGTTAGAGTACTTTAAATACTAAAAGTACTAAAATATACCAGTTATAAAGATTATTCTTTCAGATACATTTTCAGAGATTAAAAAACACAAATGAGGCTGCAAAATCCTATGTGAGTTAAAAAGACACTTGTATTAGTAAAAGAGATATCCAGTGTATCCAAAATAACTGAAACTATTTGAGACATTAATTCTTTCCTCAGATATTGTAATGGTTGTATAAGAATTATCTATGAGAAGTAGAAAACTAAAATTTTCAAAGAAATTATCCCTATAATTTATTATGAGTGCAATAATTCTAAATAAACAGAATAATTTAAAATGTGAATAAAGAACATGAGTCTTAACTTTACTAAAAGGTCAAATTCTGTCTGCAGATACATGAACTTTGAAGGAATGCTCATGGGCAGAGTTCAAGCCCTGATGTTAATGGCACAAATTTAGCAAATATATTACTGAAACTATGGCTCTTTAAAGACATTTCAGAATCATGTGTTAGCTGTGCAGCTTGGGGAATAGGTCTTTCTGAGAGAACTCAGGAGAACAGAAAGTAATTCACTGTAGGAGGTAATGAAAGTCCTGAGAATTTCTGTCTGTTTATTGTAGCATTACTGAAATGGTTATCAGATCTAACTATACGTATATATTATGTAACTATAATATTTATTAGCATAACGCTTATCATTATATTTATGAAAATAATTTGTGTGTGGTATTATAGAGACGATTTCTGGTGTTCTGATATTATGACTATTCAGTATTTTTTTAACTCTATAATTTTTGATTGTATATCATATTGCCAGGCTTCAGTAGTGTAGACTGAATTTATCTGTACTTGGTATAAAAGTGATACTTCTTCTTCTTCTTCTTCTTCTTCTTCTTCTTCTTCTTCTTCTTCTTATTATTATTATTATTATTATTATTATTATTATAGCAAAATTGTGAAGGATTTTTTTTATTTTTTGGTGAACAAGGCTAGCAACAGATGCTGCAGATAATTTTACCTGCTTGATTGTTTGTTTTTCCACTGCTCTTTATAAAATGTCTCTTGTGAGAATTGTATCTCTTGTGAGAGTGTATCAGTGTGGCAGGAAAAATCCTGCAGTCCACATGGTGTCTTACTACAAATCCTTCCCAACTCAGATTTATTTAAATAACTAGAAATTGTTATTTGGAGAAGCAAAAATGCCCACAAACCAAGCAACCCAAGCTTGCCCAAAACCAAAAACCAAACGAAAAGAACACACAGGGAGGGGACTGTTTTCCCTGTGTATTGAGAACAGTGAGTGTTTTAAGTGTTCCAACACTAATTTCTGAGATGAGTGTTCAGCTTCCACCTGGCAGGAATTAAGATCCACGTCATGGGGAAAATGCTTTAGGCAGAAAGATTTGAATAGTTTTTGTGTAGGGAGCTAGGGAGAAAGAAGAAAATATCGCAATTTGAAACTCTTCTACTGCACAGTGAAAATGAAATAAATCTCTCATCTAGATGGTAGGGCACTCAATAAATGGAAGTTTGTAGGTGCCAATCCCCAGTTCAAAGCCTGGCTATGTAGTTCTTTTTCATATAAAATACACAGACAGTGACTGAAGTCCAGACACATTTGCTAGTTTTTTCCAGTGCAGCAGCAAGTTCTGGTCAATCCTCACTGATACTGACAAAAGAAAAAAAAAAAGAATGTGGATTCCATCCAGCATAAAAGTTATTCCTATGACAGACAGAAAACCATGAATGTAAAGGAAATACATATACATTAAAAAAAAAAAAACAAAACTCTACAAAGAAATTGTAACTGTCATTATGGGGTTCTGATGATGATAAAGGGGAGAAAAATTAACAAGACAAAACAGAATAAAAACACAGAACACACAGGTTTTATGTTCTGATTGTCCAAAGAGGCAACTAGAGATGAACAGGCAAGTAAGCAGCATTTCAGGATTTTAACCTTGGGTACTGAAGTGCATTAGTTTGAGGGATTTAAACATTTATTTTCCTGATATGTCCCATTTTAACTTCCTAACTAATAGTTCCTTATAAACAGTTAGACATGTAGGCCTCATTAATTTCACTGGGAAAGAAGTTTCCGGATTCCTGCTTGTGCTGTAATGACTGTCAGCTTCTGGTTTCTCCTTCCTCATGGAGAAGACCCACCTTCATTTCTCCAACACTGTGGGCCTTAGTGAAGTTCTTAGTGAAGAAAGGAATTAAAAATGAAAGTGTATTTATAATATCATAAGGTTATTTTTCACACACTTGTCTCTCAGCTGAAACCATATATTCATTGTTCATCATCATCCTTCATGGCAAATACAGTTGGACAAGTTAGGTGTTCCACTTCTGGTCTCCAGTATCTTAGGTCTGATTTATACAGTGATGTTACTCAGAGACTCTGGGAGTACTTCAGAATGCTCATTACCTTGCAATGGTTAGCATTAGCAGAGATTCATTGTTTGCAGAGATCTTTATTGACAGACAGTAATGGCATTAAGACTTTATTTTAAAAGAATTCATGCAGTCAATGTAGTATATCAATCAAAGCCATGCACAAATTAAAGTTCAGCTGAAATAATACTACCTTTAGAACATGACTTCTTCCTTATAGTAAAAAATATCAAAAGAAAGTTCTTTGAAGAGATCGATGCATTGATTTAAAGACAGCCTTTAAGCTGTGATGGTGTTTTACCTGCTATGTATTCTTTTCAAGTTGAAAAAATATAAAGTATTTTTTTCTTGTATTGATTTTTTTTATTATTTTAAGTCCCAAACAGAGACCAAGGTAGATATTTCTAGTAATAGATAGTACAATTTTAACATGGTGTAATATGTGGGAGGAATTGTATATTATGTGATGGTTATGACCAGATATCAGACAAGATGTTTTGCTGTTGGAATAATCCTATTACGTTATGGTACTATAGACTTACCTGGTACTCATATATCATTTCTTACTGTGGAAGAACTTACCTTCTCATATTTCTTACCATTTCCTTGAAAAAATGTCATAGCCTGTACTTCAACCTGCCTTTTGCTATCATAAGTACTTATATATCACATATTTAATCCAGCAGGAAAACAGAATTTAGAAATATAGTCTGTTGAGACTTTCTATGATTTAAATTATAATTGGACTATGTTACTCCTTTGGTTCACCATGCAGATATATGAATACAGAAACATCATATCAGTGTTAGTAGCAATAGAGGCCTCCAATACAACTAGCTTCATTCAGCCGGCTAGAAAATATCTGTTAGGTCTCCTGGATTAACCCTTCCCTGTGCATAATGAGAAGATTTAAAAAAATAAACGGTAAGACAGTCATATAATTTTACATAATATTTGGAATAAAAATAAAAAAGAGATGTAGGTATCCAACAGCAACTGACTCAAGGGTTGGTCTTCTGGGGAGTTATTGTGTAACAGTTTCCTATAAAAGTATACACATCCTGGAAGGTTAATTTCTGAAGGATTCCATATGTTCATAAAACAGCATAACAATGTGTGCAAATTATTTATCCTATGGTAATCAATAAAGATTCATTTATTTTGCTTTGTTCCTCACATGCTTTCATATATAAGATTTGGAGCACAGGATTAATGCTAAGAACACTACTTACACTTTGATCTGTCTTCTATTATATATTTACAGAAATGATCTGGAAATAATGCTAGGATTTTTTTTAACTGCTTATTTTACAATTGTTGAGAAGCATTCATAACAGTTTCCTGCTCTGCAATATGATGACTTTGCAATATTGTTGTCTTATTTGAAGAACTGGAACAAGTGCATTAATTACAACCTTAGCACTCAGGAAATATCTATTTCAAAGTCCTTTCAACATACTGTATATACTGAATTAATCTTAAATACCAGAGACAGGGCAGAGCCTATGTTTTCAATTTCTGTTGCATATTATTTTGCCTAAAACATGATGTCACATTTAACTTCCAGTTAGCAATGACCCCACTGATATTCATCCAGCAGGAAAGAGCTCCCCCTCCTTAGCCTCAGTCATTATGCAGACCACACCAAGCCTGGCAGGAGTGTTGATCTGCTGGAGGGTAGGAAGGCTCTGCAGGGGGATCTGGACAGGCCAGATCAATGAGACAACAACAATTGTGTGAGGCTTAAAAAGGCCAGGTGCCAGGTGCTGCACTTGGGTCACAACAACCCCATGAAATTGGGGCTTGGGGTAAATTAGCTGGAAATCTGCCTGGGGATAAAGGACCTGGGAATTATGTTTGACAGCCAGTTGAACATAAGCCAGAGTGTGCCCAGGTGACCAAGAAGGTCAATGGCACCCTGGCTTGGATCAGCAATAGTGTGGCCAGCAGAAGCAAGGCAGTGCTCATCCCTCTGTACTTGGCAGGGGTGTGGCTGCATCCCAAATCCCGTGTCCAGTTTTGGGCTCCTCGTGACAAGAAAGATATTGAGGTGCTGGAGCACATCCAGAGAAGGGCAATGGAGCTGGGGAAGTGTCTGAACACCAGTCCTGTTAAGGAGTGGCTGAAGAAGCTGGGATTGTTCAGCCTCTAGAAAAGGAGGCTTGGGAGGGACCTTGTAACTCTGTACAGCTACCTGAAGGGAGACTGCAGCCAGGAAGGGGTTGGTCAGCTCTCCCAAGTAACAAATGACAGGACAGGAGGGAATGGCCTTAAGTTGTACCAGGTGAGATTTAGATGGGATATTAGGAAAAAAAGTCTTCACTGAAAGGGTTTTCAAGTATTGAATCAGTCTGACCAGGGAAGTGGTTGAGTCGGTCTCCAAAGGGATTTTAAATACATGTAGATGTGGCACTTAATGACATGGTTTAGTGGTAGAGGTGGCAGTGCTGACTTGATGGTTCGACTTCATGACCTTAGAGACTTTTTCAACCAAAAACATTCTGTGATTCATTATATCACTGTGAGAAGTAACTTAAGAGAAAAATTTCTATTTGGCTTATGCCAGAGACCTAATTTAAAAAAATAACAAACAAACAAAACATGCAAACTATTAAATTGCATGAAAAAAATTTAAGATGTGCTTTCCTTTGTTTTTCCTGAAAGTATTTATTTTTGAAACTTTTGATTTGTGCTGTGACAGTAAAAAAATATTATTTCCTTTTAAGTAGCTCAGTCATTTCATAGGAAAAATAAAATGTCATGAACTGCTAGGCATTTTAGTACACAGAATCAATATTTTTCAAGCAGCTTCACAGTTCCATCTAATAATAATCTATTTCATTGTATTCTACCACCTGAAAGTCCTATCTCCATATCGTCTGTGAAAACATGAAAACGCCTCCAGCTAACACTGCCGTCAACATAGTGTTGAATTATGAATTTTGCTCTGAAACACACAAAATGCTAACATTGTTTATGTGACTAACATTAACCAAAAACTATATAAAGATTCAAGTTTCACTCTGATTTGTTAATAAAGGAAAAAAATACTGGGAAGGAATAAAGAAAGGAGATTAACTAGGGAACTCTGAGCTGGGAATGGATATTTCTGAGACATTTCAAATCACTTACTGGCAATCTAAAAACAGCAGAATGTATGGAAAGTCCTTGTCAGATTTTTTGATTGTCAGTGTAATTGGGTTGTAAATGTGGGGAACAATTATATCAAACTTCTAAATCAACAAAGCAGTCTAGTTGAGACAGCAATGTAAACCTCATATTTTAGTTTGAATATATGGATGGCACTGCTTAATCATCTGGAGGTATTTCTGAAATATCTACAGGAAACTATGATCCAATTTATCAAAAATTTGAAAAATATTTTGTGATTTTTTTAAATTTTAATGTAAACAAACAAGCAAAATGGAATGATTTCTCAATTACACTATATTTTGTTGTCCACTGTACAGAAAAAACAGTGAAATATATTTTTTTCTAGACTGATCGGGGTCTTTAGAGAAATTAAAACTGCAACGCCTAATTGAAATTATGCTGTATGGCACTTCCTTTAGTGCTGCTTTTGGGTTTTTAGCAACATCTATCTGAGGCAACCTATATAAATAAGGGACTGAGTTCTCAATCTTATACCTTACATGGAACTTACGTCCTGTGAAAATTTACTCCCTAGGAGACATAAAAAAAATTAGGATTCACATAATTTTTCTGTGTCTTGGTTCAAGGAACTTGCTTGTTTTCAGGAGCCCAGCATAGCTTTTAAAAAACGGAGTTTTTTAATCCCTTCCTATTCTTCTCATCTCCATCCTTGTCTTCAGCTTGATGGTTACAGCACTCTGTGTTCCACACAAGTAGGCATGGGTCCAAATCCTGGCAGACTAAAGTGAGAATGAAATCAAGTCTTCCACTTCCTGGAAAAGTGCACTAACCACTATTATGAAAATAAACTGGTGGTAGTAGCAGCATTCAAAAAGAAGGCAGCAGCTACCACAGCGTTGTGTGTGGTGCCCAACCTCGTTGTTACGTGTTAGGGATTCTCTGAACAAGACCATCCGGTCAAGCCCCTGAAGGGACTGGCGCATGATCATGCTGGTTTCTGACTTGCAGTCAGGCAGAGACTCTCCTATGATGACACATACCTCAGCAACCTCAAGTTTGAGAGACCCGTGGCCATACTCAGGACAAAAACTTTCAGGTACTTAAGTGCTTAGAATTAAAGTAAAAAAGTACATAAAAATAGGTGAAAATATGTGATACTACTAGCCTTAGATGGATCTTTGAGTTTTCAAGAGCACAGATTTTGACATAAAATACTATATTCTATCTAGCTATCAGGATCTATATGCATAGGAAGAGTGGGTAAGGGGTAAAGGGGTTAAGTCTGTGCCATGATTTTATTCTAGAAAAAATCTCAAATTCTTAAAAAAATTATTTAATGTAGTTAGTTAAACTCAGATTTCATTACTCAACTTGCAACTTGAAGGAATAAACCATTTCTGTGTATTTTATTACTTTGATTAAAGTGGCTAACCAAGTAAATATTCACCTAAGCAAGCATATTAGTGCAATTAATTAAACTAATTATAGACAGAACAATTTTAATTGAAGTCACACTAAAGATGGAGACAATAAAATTGCTATTTTCAAACATCTAAATCTTCAAATAAAATAGGTTATCACTGAATTACGGGTTTGACATGGGATGCAGTTATTTTATATTAAGCTTGATTTTTGAAATAGAATTCAGAATCTTTAAAACTGGTGAACAAGCAATTCCAATCACTGCAGTTATAATTTCTTACCAGAGAATTAGCAAAGAAATTTACAAGATGTATGTGTTCCTTATTTAACTGTCTCTTCTGAGCAAGGCTAATTGAGAAATGTTTTAAATTTTTAATCAAAGGAATTGTCTACTCATTCTAGACTTGCTAGTTAGCCATTAAAAATATTATTTTCTTCTTAAAATTATTTTAAGTAATATAATCTTTTAAGTCCTGTGTTTATTGATTTATTTATTGGCAGATGCATTTATTTTACAGACTGCAAATGGTGTTTTCCCTCTACATACCTGAATTTGTGCATGGCTATGCAAAAAGAAGAAAACCTGATTAATGTAAAGTTTACATTTCTTCTGCTTTATTTCTGTAAAGAATAGAAGACATTTATGCAAGTAAAGTAAAAGTTTGGAGCTACATTTTTGTACTTGATCAGTTGTTAACCTATTTCAAATAAATTCAATAAATCCTGTTAAAATGAGGAAATGAAATTGTTCAGAAGTATTTAAATTTAGATATCACAAATGGTACTGTGTCTTTTTCTTACCATTGTATTAGAAATTCTCTTTAATCATGTTGTTTATTAAGAAGATATTAAGTATTTGCAAAATCAATTAAGTAAAATATTTGTTAATTTGAATTAATTAGTATGAATGTTTGGTGGCTTAGTATCCTAAAACTGATTAAACTATCAAAGCAGTCTAGTATATTGGTGTACTAAGCATTTTACCACTAGGAAAAAAAGGCCTGAATTTACATTTGCTACATCTCAGTGAAAGGCTAGGCTTCCTCAAAAGTTTAAAGAAACAAACTCTTTTTGTTAGGCAATAAAAATATTATTTTTTTATGAAAAAGGAGAAGAATAAACAGATACTCTGAATGTGCCCATGACACATTTCTGATATCAAGAAAAAAAATATTGTGGTTTACTGGAGCCATGGAAAGTTGTTGCAAGGAGCAAAATGGGACCAAAGAGAAGAGGGTGAATATGTCTGCAGAAGGGGAAACCTGGCAAACACCACTGTACCTCATGCTATGTTCTCCTCTGTCTCACCTCTGCACTCAGAGAATTATGAATCTGCCATATGGAATAAGTTTTAAGCATCTATTGGGCTCAGTTTGGAAAGGCAGTGTAATTCTTTTAATTGAAACATTTTCACTGAAATAGGCAATAGTAATTTATTTAATTCTGTATTAGTAATACAATGTAATATAGTGGATTCATTGCCATATACAATAAATATCAAGAGTAGGATCTGCATCTGCAGAACCTCAGATAAAATTCTGACCTCAGACTGAAGTATAAGTCTTTATGTGTCCCAAAGGAACCTATATTTTTACTATTTTTGCTTGCCTACACAAAACATTATTTCTCCTTGTACTGACAATTTAATTTTAGAATGAGAAACACAAAATTTGGTAGTTTGTTGGTCATTATCAACATGAAAAATGTTAACTTTGTTGCCGTTATTTGGACCCTCCCTTGTAAAAAAGTGCCCTAAGCCTGATTCTTGCCCTGAAATAAAGGCGACACTTTTAGCTCTGCCTAGTAACAGAAAAGAAGAGGTTCATAATCTCTTAGGTACAATTCTTTGGGGATGAAGGCACTGAATGAGCTGGATTGCGAATGTTTGCAACCAGAGCGACATGTCCAACCCAGAACACTGAATTCTTGTAGTGTGCTTTTACCAAGAAAGCCTTAGTGAGGATGGGATGACCTTTTTATCACTGCCTCTCACTGGAAATGTGTCATTGTGGAATAAATGCAAAACCTGAAAAAGCAGGGAATGAATAAAAGATTTAGTAATCAAGCAGAGGATGCTGAGGACACTTCCTCATTCTTTTTCCATCAACATAACATGCACGTAAATACTCCCCTTACTCTCCTCTACCTGTTCCTAATTAAAAGCAAATTACTCTGATACAATGGTGTTTTAAATGTCACAGTTCTGTAGAATTTCAGCAGTTCTGCATTTTTTAGCAGCTTAGAAGCTCTGCAGAACAATTTCCGATTTGCATTTCATCACTACCTTAATGGAGGAACAGCAGTAAGCTTATGAATTAAAGCTTGCTAGATTAGGGAGTTTGTGCACAAGATTTCAGATCTCTGGTGAATGGCTTGCTGCAGCACTACAAATCATTCTGTCAAACCAAATTGTCGTGTTAAAATACACATTTAAAACAATGCTCCCCACATAGATAATATGGAGGTAATTGAAAAACCCTAAGTGCATAAAACAGTTGGAAAAACTGAACAGTGAGGGAGTAAGAGACAAAAGGAAAAAGGAAAAAAAAAACCACCAAAGACCAAAAACAGGCCACAAAACCAAGGCAAATGTAAATAAACATTACTGTAGAAAAAAACATAATTTACTTTGTCACCAATTAGAAATAAACCACATACTTTGAGATTTAACATTTCACCTATTGTGCACACAGTGCTATCTACTGAGATGTGATGGGGACTCATGGGGAAAAATAGAGAAAACTTTATGCCTCATAAATCTCCCACTGAAATACACTGAGAAACATGTAATCTGCAAATGTCCAGGAAATATCCAGCTAGGAGTTCTTCATTTCATTAAATAGAATCATTGATTTCCATGGGAAGGTACAATTAAAAGGGAAAATAGAGGACAAGGACAAATGCTAATTCTCTAACAGTTTTTAAATCAATGGGTTAATATAAAAGCCCAAACTTTCAGCATTGTAGAACTCAATCAAATGATTGTGCAAATTTTATGAACCTTGCTGTAGGCTACACTTTGTAAAAAGACTTACTTCTTCAAGTGTTCATCGAGTTCCATGAGTTAGTATGTGTGCATTCCAGTGACACTTATCATGAATGCTAAGACAGAATAACTTTGAATTCTTCTCTGCTCCCCTCCCCCCAGCATTAATCTATGTATTAAGAAGCAGGGGAGATAATTAATAAAATCAGCTTAAGAGATTTTTAGTTTCATATTTTTAATATTAAAATATGTATACTGAATATCCAGTTCAGCTCTATATAATTAAAACCACAAACTTTTAGGTTAGATAAAGATGCTAATTAAGAGTTCTGTTGAGTTAATCTGCTTCCATTAAACACCTAGGCCAACATGGATTCTTTCTTCATATGCATGAAAGGAAAATAGAAAACCTTAATAGAAAATACTGATCAATGTGTTGTTATAGATTTAATTGAATGAAAAAAAAATTCCATCAAAAAAACTGAAACCACCTTTTTTCATTGAATGGAAAATCGGTTATCTATACATACCAATGAAATAATACTGAAATTCCCTTCTGTCCCACATGAATGTTTGACACTTCATTCAAATTCAAAAAAAAAATTGAACTAAATTAATCCTTGTGACCTTTTGTCCCCAGAGTTCTTAATCAATTGTCTTGACTGATTAATAGGTCTTTATATGGCCCTAAATTATGGCGCTCAAATCCTGTCCTTTTCTTCATTCTCTTAAAATATCAAATAATGCCAGAGCAAAAAGACTATCACCAAATGTTTTCCCATGCTCTAAGACAAGCCTTATCCCTTAAAGCAAGCTTAGTGAAATACAAACAACATAAACTCTGATTTTTTCTATTGCAATCATTTCAGCAAAATTTTCAGATCATTTTTTTCTAAAAGTAAAGCTCTCATATTGTTCTTCCTATCCTCAGTTGTGAATATTTTGTATTTCACATATTGCATATTTTGATCTGCAGGAACTAAAACCAAAGATGTGTTCTTTTTGTTTGGTTGGTTTTGTTGTTTTGCGAGAATTGGCAGAGTTGGCATACTACGATTTAGTTATTAAGAAAATCATATGATTAGAAGATATAACAAGAATTACAAATTCCACATCTGGAAATTCTTCCACTTGGAGCACTTTGGAAGCCCAGTCCCTCACTATAATTTTAAACTTATTCTCTCTTATGCATATAGGAAATAATAGCCTAAGGATTTTGGAATCTTTTCCACCTGCTTCCTTTACACTGATAAATAAGGTGTAAAACATCAAAAAAACATGTCTTGTTTGCCTTTTCATATCAAGAACTTCATTTTTTGTTTTAATCACAGGACAAAACTTGCATGAAATTCGTCTTTTTGACAGAATCTGAGGCAAACCTGTGAATCTTGTAATGACCCAAAATTTTAACACCTCTAATTGATCACTTCTAGATTAAGCTATACACAGAAATATATTATTGATAAGTACATTATAGTCTTTCTTCTTCAGGGTAGTAACTCTATCTACCTAACTATCTATTGAACATTGTGCAAGAAGGCAAAGTATTTACATAACTCTAGTAAGCCCACATACCATTCAGGTATGACAGTTAACCATATTTTAGCCATGGCAATATAATCTTAATCCAAAATTCTCTTTCTCCTCCCCTTCTTTTCCTTCTTACACCGGCCATAACCATGATCATATTTGTTTACGAATAATTTCTTTATTCATGTAGATGCATATTCCCATGTAATGCAGAGGCAAAAAGCATATTAAATGTAGCATGAGGAAGAATTCAAGTACAGAAGGAATTTGAGTGGAAAGTGAGGAGAAAAAGAAGCGCTTCTATGAATAGTTAATTAATTAATTGATGCGTTTCCAGATAGGAGAGGAAGCATAATGAATATTTATAGCAGTGGGTTCTGAATTAAGTCTATTTTTCTCTCCCAGAGGAGCAAAAGTATTTCAGCCAAATTTGCTAATGTTTGCAAAAGGGTTTGGTTTTGGGTTGTTTTTTGAGTGTTTTTTGGTTGAGTGTTTTTTTCCTCCTACTTTTCTGTGCAATGTACATTTGGTTTATCTGTTCAGTTCATTTTTCTTGAAATTTTGCTGAAATTAAAAGTCAAAATAAACCCTAAATAACCTTGAACCAAAAAATACAAAGAAAAGGCCATAAAAAAATAAAGTTGCTTTTTTTTTAGTACAAAAAATCACATCTCTTGACTATCTTACAAAGTGTTGGATCTGAAGACACTAGCCTTAAAAATTATGTGTGTATTTAAATGGTGATTTGGAGTATAGGGGCACCTGAGTGTAGTCCATGACAGCAGGGAAGTGAGAGGAATTTAGATCACAATTGGTGTTTTGATGTAATGGTGATTTGAGTTAGGTAAAATATGGCATACTAACAGTACCGGGGAAAAAATATCTCCATTCAGAATATGATTCGGTTTTAAGGCTTTGGATTTGTTTTATTATAGCGATCAGTAATTAATTGTTAATAAAATTGAATCATTTTTTAAAATGCAAACCTACTTCTCAAAAATTGTACTCCTAAAATATCTATATTATTTATTTTATATGTTTAAAATTTGCATGTCTTCTGAAAGCAAAAAGTGTTATATGAGTATATATTCGGTATATATTTGCCAAAAGTATTTAATAGATTTTCCATTGTGATTCTTGAACATTAGAGCAGTATCCTTCAAAAATAAGCATTAGAGTGCCATTTCTTAAGACTAAGAAATATTTTCTTAATGTCATGGAGAATAATTAGGTAAATATCTACATAAATTTGTAGATGTTTCTGACTGATATTTGAACTATCTCAAACTGAGGAGTTCTGCTGTAAACATTGGCATGCTTTGAAGGAAAAGCATCACCTGCTTATATTAAAACACAATAAAATACAAGTAGTCTTGTAGTTCAGTTTGGTCCTCAACATAAAAGCTTGATGTAGTTTTGCTTAGTTCATTGCTATCTTTGCTGTCTCCAAGCAAAATTGGCATCTTCCTACGTGCCAGGTGAATTTGATTTCCAGATATGCTGATCTCTTTTCACTTGGAAAAAAGTGTGGAAAACCTCCAACTTTTTTTCCTTTCAGTGAGCTTTTTTATAAATATTTTTGTAGTTATCCTTCATTCTTCCCTCAAAATGGAGGAACCTAATAGATAGTAATGATTATCTGTTGTATGGTTGCATCATCAAAATCCATAAAATAAAGACTACCATCAGATTCAAAATCTGAAAAGCACTTTGAAGATATGTCCTCTAGAAATGCTTAGTTTTAAAAATATGTGTCATGTGTTTTACAAATGACTGAATAAACCACAGGACTGATTTAGACCCTTGTCATTTCATATGTATCTACTTTATCCCTGTTATACATGTATCTGGAATTTAGAGCTATCTCTCTGAATGTCTACTCAGCTTTCAGTAATTTCACAAGTTTCATAGGCACCAAAAAGTGTTTCCCTATTCATCTGACAGCTGGACTGGCAGGTAGGTCAACTCTTATCCAAGCCTAAGTAGAACTTTAAAACCACCCCAGTTAAAGTGTGAATGGGGACATGCTGACAACAGTTAAGTTTTCTCCAATACACAACTGCCTCCAAGACTGACAGTAGGGCTCATTTCTTCCTCCTTCTTAGTCAGCGACCCTGGGAAAAAATACACAGGGAAGCAGAAAGAGAACTGGTCTGAGTGTTCTCTCCTGGCCTTAATTTGCACCATTTTTGGAATTGCCTAGTCTGAACACACTACAATTTCTGCTGTATAAAAATTCCTAAGTCTTGACAAAGAAAGAATCTTCTTCCCTTCTAAGGAGATGCATTAATACTGGGATATTGTCAGCAGTGAATTTAACATTTCTTTTTACAATGTCAACACTGATAAAGCACCTAGTTCATTGTTTGACTTCAACAAGTATATTCTTCATCATCTGGTTACAATAATCTCTCATTTATTCGTCATGAGAAAGAGGAGCCTGACCTGAGCATGGAAGTTCAGGACAAATGTTCACAAAATGTTCTCTAAGATTTTTGAGAAAAAATAGGTATCCAGCTGTTTTTGTAATAGAGTCAAAAACTTGGCCTTCTTTATGGGCAATCTTGAATAACCTGTGAGAACAAATGCTCTTTGATAAAGTTTTCAGTTTTGTAGCACCAATAATCAACACTTGATTTACTGGATGCTTTGTGTTCCTTAGGAGAGATGGTGTCTTTCATAGCACTGAAATCCCGTTGTGGGTTTAGCTCTTTGCACTTCTATAACCATTCACTTTAAAACAACTTAATGGGATTGCAAAAACTGTCAACCACATCCTATTAACATTCTGTTAAGAGATAAGGATGTCCATAATGAGACTATGCAGAAGATGGGACATTTCTTAATAATGATTTTCAGTGCACGTTATGTTTTAAACTATCTCAAAAATATGTTTAATTTGGTAGTGCTACCTGGACTCTAAAATGCAGGTATGCTTACCATCCTGTCATCAGAATTAAGTTCATTTTTTATAGCAGATCAGAAATTTGACTTCATGTTTTAAGCTGCTTCTACTAAGAAAAGCAACATATTGCATCCTTCCTTGGATAACAGTATCAAAGAAAGTGATCCGCAGAAATACTTCTGTGATTGGCACTAGCAAGGCTTTGATACATACTATTTATACAAAAATAAAAAAAAAAAAACAAACAAAACAAGCCCTAATATGCTTCACTTAGCTCCTTTGATGTCCTTGAAAGAGATTGCACATAATTCCTCATGTAGAAAATGTGCACTGTGCCTTATAATGAACAGGAACAGCTTCCTTTACACACTGGAGGGTTTCATGCACACTCACTGAGATTTGTGCTGGGTGTTGAGAGACTGCAACACAAGGATAACTTTGCAGTTAGGAAAGAAAGCAAACTGCTGCTTAGGCTATTGGACTTGGTGTCTTCTGGCTCTGCATATGCCTCTTTATGGCAAGTATGGTAAAAGATAACTAAAGATTGGACAGGTATAGTAGTGGAGTATGGTATTTAATCTGTGGTTTTTAATGTAAACTTGTTTGTTTGTTTGCCATAAGATAATTAACCAATTTGAATTTTTAAGTCAAAAAATATCTCTCAAAATTTGCCTTGACAATCTATCACAAACAGGATAGTTGGATTCACAGGTTGACCAGTTTTGTTTGTTTGTTTGTTTTAATATCTCTCATCCTCATATGTGTAACCACAGAAGAATAAGTGTCACAGAAAATTTCTATCTTGGCACTACCAAATGTCAGCATCTATTCCCATAGCCTCTTGCTGTGTTGTCTGATTCCATAGGTATTTACTAATGATTCACTAAACTGTTTTCCATACAAAGTTGTAGGGGTGGCCCACATTACTTTAAATACTATGTTATGTCATTACTATTTGAAAAGCTGGTGAACAGCTAGCTGTGCAGAAAACAGCTGTCTTAGAAGGAATAAAATTAGTGTTTTGAATTCCAGCGAATTCCCACTTGGCTTTTCTTTTCAAAACTCTCCAGAACAAGGCATATCAATACTTAAAAACAGAGAGACAATATAAGAGAGAGGGGGAATTGCTTAGGATTGTTGCCAGAAAATAAATAAATAAACAAATAATGAAAAACTATGCTGCATGAGAGTATGATGGAAATACAAAGGGATTATGAAAAGCTGAAAAATATATATACTGAAAAACATATCAAAAAGAATTTTCTCAGTAAGTGTCAGAGAATTTCATCATAATTGGAAGCAAGCCTTTGTTATGTTCCACTTTATTTGGGAAAAGCTGTACCAAGCATTTTGCTCAGGCTATGTTTTGGTTTTGCTTTAATAACCCAAACAGTTCTGTCTTTACAAGATATATCCTCAGGAGATTTTCTGCTGTAGAGGCTTGAGATTACTATGATGGATTGTGATTTACTGTACACTGAAAGGAGTCTCACTAGTGTTGCTATATTCTCACAGAGGTTAAATGGTATTCAGTATGGAATACTGTCAAAAATGTTTTCTTTTGTGACAAGAAAACAACACAAAAAATAAAGGAGCACCCACACAGTCATGATCCCCATGTCCAGTCTACTTTCTACTAAGCATCAAATGATGGAGACAGCAGTTTGGGAGGAATTCTCTGGTGCTGGGTAACAATGTGTTACTTCAATATTTTAAATGCATTTCTTGATTCAGTTGAAGAAAAATGCCTGTTGAAAGTATAGAAAATAAAAAAATACACTATTAATTCTATGATTTTAGGTTACTATATTTGGGGTCCTCCTGATTGTCAGTGTAGCACTTGTTATTTAGCTCTTAAGTTTATTTCAGAACAATCCTACACCATGAATAGAGGGACATGAATTCTTCTGTATCTATTCAATGCTTCAAAATAATGTTTTAGAATATTACTTTAAGTGATTTAATTTATAGATAATTATTTATATGTGGGTTTTGTTATTAATTATATCCTATATAATTTCTTAAATATAATTATTTGTTTTAATACTTAATATAAGTATTTATTGTTGCAAGAGTAAAGCAGAGAGACTGAAAAACACAAGTGTAATTCAAATTAGATTTTAGATAAAACACTGTCTGTATCTAGAGAAAAAAACTGTTGCTAGCACAGTTGTCACAAAAACTTGAACCTGAATGGCTTCTGCATGACTCGTGTCATCAAGTGATTCACTTGTGTATTACTTTAAAAAATTCTGTCTGACATTTTTGACATACCATATCCTGTGAGTTTTTCCCTCTTATTCAGAAATCAAGGCAAAAAGTTCACTTCATAAAATATTAATAGGTGCAAGTATTGTCTCTGACCTTACTTGATCAAAGCGATTAGTGTCAAAGTTTAATTGCATTTCATGTGTCTCAGTGACATCTCTAAATCTTTCATGGAGTCAATAAATTATTAGCATCACATGAAAATCTCAGAAAGCCATAATAGGAGGTAGGAAAATTCTGTAAACTGATACTTAAGACTTAAATGAAAATTTATTTTATTTTAATCATAGTATTTTTTTATAGTATTCAGTTTTTACTAAAGATCAAGGATCAAAGCCTGAAAAATTCTGTGAGGATTATTTGGGGTATTTATCACTAGCCTTAGAAAAAGAATATACCTTAATTTGAATAGATACTGGGGTAATCTTAAGATCTCAAAGATTGTTTTCTTATCTGAAATTTTTTGCAAGACTGTTTTAGGCCTTATGGTTTGCAGTCAGAAATAAGTTCCTGGTCCTTGTACTGAGCAGGCATAGTGACATTCAGCACAGTTCTTTCTACTTCGAGTAGTGTTTTCCTTCTGTAATAATTTTGCTAGCAGTATTAGTAACATTGTACTCTCCCTTCTAATACCCTGTTGGATCTGTGGTCAACTCTGCCAGTCATCCTCAGCCAGCAGTGACAAGTGGTTGCCACCAGAGTCCCAAAGCCTTTGTTGGGTAGAGTAAAACACAGTGACTGAGTTCCTTTCTCCTCAAAAAGTTTGAATTTTTTTATAAATCTCTCTTGCTCTAAGATCCTGGATTTTGTCTGCATGGCCCATTTCACAGTCTCCCCAACCTCAAATTTTCCCCCAGGACAATGAACTCCTGGGTTTGCTGGACTCTTCCCACGCAGGCATTGGCACAGCTCAGGCTCAGGCAGGGGAGGCAACAGACACTTGCCCCCAAAGCAAAAAGTGAAACCAGGCCAGCCCCGAGACTGAAGTCTCAGGGTCGAACCTGTGGCCTTTTACTAGGAATGGCAAAAAATCATATTCCCTGCACTACAGCACTGCAAATGGAACTGCTTTCATGGAAACAAAGCTCTTATATGCTCCAAAAAGATTGCTAGTGGTTCTAGACTGCTCAGGCAGGAAGAATAATATTACTTCCTAACAAGAAGAATCTTTTGACACAGTCTGCTCATGCTGAAGAATTAAAAGAAATTAGTCTGGCTAACATTTTGTCTTTTGGCAACCTCTTCAGCCTGAACTGTGCCTCTATTGGATTACTGACAATAATTTCTGACCTGAAGAAACCAGTCAGGCAAGAATTTCAGTATCAGCTTTTCAGATGGAAGTGCAAATAATTGAACATTTACCTCAGCAGAAAGCTCATCATGCCAAGTTTTTCTGGCTTGCAAACATCTGTGTAAGCCAAGGGATCATCTCTGCAGTAATCAAGATGTGGTCGGCAATGGCTGCTCCTCTTTCTCTAGAATACACTTGTGATTCATGTGAATCTCCACTTTATAACTCTTGCCATCACTAACAATTTCAGCAGCAAGCACTTGTCTTGTGCGTAGCTTCATTCAGTTGATGTCAAAGTTCTTGAATCATAAATGATAAGCTCTTCATTCCCATCTGGTTCTGTCTAGCAGAGATTTATTCCAATGCCATAGAGTGGAGCAACCCCAATAATAATCAACAATGTCTGTTTGTCATAGCAAATGAGTAGAATTGGATGTCAGTCACTTGATCACATTTTCAAAATGCACTTTCTGCCAGAAAGTCCATTGCCATTGATCTGTGTTGTAAAAGAAGCAGAGAGGAGTTATCATTGATTTTTGTGGTACAGATGTACAGAAGTTCAAAGAATATCTAGTGATCTTGCTTATGTTTTAACTGAAAGTAAATTGCCTTCATGTTGTCCTGCAAAACCTATACATATCTGTAGTGCTCAGAAAAGTGATTATCCCTTGGTCAATCCTCTGCTTTCACTGTTGGTGGACCTCCATGGGATGCAGGGAGACAGTTGTATCACTACAGTCTCCTCCCATAGGCTGCTCTCATGCCTGGACCACCTCCTCCTACTCTTTTATTCATCTGGACTGTTTCAGATTTTCTTCACTCCACTCCTTCACAGCACCACTGCAGTGTTCTTCGCTCTTTCTTAAATATCTTATCACAGAGATACCACCAGCATCACTGATGGGCTCAGCTGTGTACTGGTGGGTCCATTTTGGAGCTGGCCAGACCTATCTCTATCTGACAGGGGGGACAGCCTGGTGTCTTCTAACAGAAGCCTCCTAGGTATCACCCCCACTACCAAAACCTTGCCACATAAACCCAATACATATCCAGCTGTGGTTTTGTGAAAATTTTGTTCTTGTTCAGCAGCTGTGACAAGGTTTCACACATTACCTTCTGCATTGGATGAAGCTCAATATTATCACCTGTTTATTCTGAAACTTCGGCAGATGATTGCCATTCTTGTAAACAGAAACTGCACTTTTTGGTTGTGCAGCAGAATTCATTGTGCTGAAGTTCATCAAGTGAAAGGAATTCATTATGCTAACTGACCATGTGACAATCACGTGTATGTGGAACAGCCTTATTTTCTCTGGCTGCTACCAATTGAATGGCGTAAGAGAGGGAGAAGACATGATCTCAATTCTTTCTTCATCAAGAAGAAACAAGCTCCCCTGAGCAATTCATACTGCACAAA
The DNA here is from genome assembly GCF_012460135.2 of Molothrus ater. Lineage (NCBI taxonomy): Eukaryota > Metazoa > Chordata > Aves > Passeriformes > Icteridae > Molothrus > Molothrus ater. The sequence goes on along the minus strand of NC_050482.2, from coordinate 17,750,960 downwards.
ATGAGTGCAGTACCGGTGTGTCCTTGAGAAAACACAGCATGCAGGCTCACAGGACATAAGGCAGAGGCTGGTGTTCTATCATTAGAGAAGCACAAAAAGATAGTTACAGGCATGCGCTGCAAAACTGATGGCTTTCCTCTTCTCCTACATATCTTCTTAATATATAATTCATATAAATATAGCTACTATAATAGCTATATTTAAATGTAGCCTATAAAAAATAGTGTCTTCCAACACCATGTTTATCTGGCAGAAGAACTTTCCATGGCTAAAACCAAAATCCTGCTAGAATGTGAAATCTTTACAACTTTGTAGTTCTTGGGGTATTTCCAACTGTCATACGAGAACTGTTTTCCTTATTTAACATTTTTTTTTCAAATAGCCTGTTCAAAAAGTAGAATGAGTTGGTAAAGAGACTACAGAAATTCAGCATATCATTACCTTTTAACTGAAAGATTTTGAATGATTTTTCTAGACTTATGCCTGATGGATTTTACAAGCATTTGAAACAGAGAACCAAGTAGATCTTTTTTTACTCAGCCATGAATACCAGCTTCATGTGTTAGAAATACCAACCATGTGGTGCATTTAAAACCTATTTTAGTATTTCAGATTCCTTTTTATCAGAGGTTTTTTTTTTCAAGCAACAGATTTGTGTAGTTTTCACTCTGAAAGTTGATATTTCAGAATGTTTTCATTCTTTTGAAGAAACAGTTTGAGAGAATAGATATGCAGAAACATACATGACTAAAACCCAACTACATCTAAATAAAACTAAAATTTGAATTGTGAAATATAACTTAACATCAGAGAAGCCTAGAGTATTCACAGCACCATTCTAAGTGACTATTTCTTTTGTGGTTCATGCCATGTATAGTGAAGCAATGCTAAAAGCGTTTCTGTACATTCTGTGAGCAATTACAAACATTGGTCAATGCACCAATAAATGCTAAAGTGAATTACTTGCATATGATTCTCTATGGGCTAAAGCAAAAGTAAAGCAAAGAGAAACCATTCAGTGCCTGCAAAATTGATGTGACCATGAACTCTAAAAAGTGTTATATGGCTACATTTTAAAAATGCATAGTTTTTATAGAATATTTGTTCTCTGCTTCTCCAGAGATTTCTAGATTACTCAATTTTTATCTAGCATTTCTATCAGCTCTGAACAGAATGCTTGTAATACATCTAATATCACAAGAATAAAATATAGTTAGTCTTGAGAATATATTTTTCCAATTATGTTTTATTTACATAAAGGTAATTCTGAAAAATAGACACTGTTTGACAGTTGCTCAAATACCCTAAAGGCTGCCCTTCCCAATCTTCCCTCATACTAAGGCCCATACCTGCAATGAATAAAAATACTTGCAGCTATAAAAATTGTACATAAATCGAATCTATTATCTCCAAAACCAGCCCACATTCAATTTCTTTTCTAAGCTTTCGTTAGCTTTAAGTACACTTGAAACATATTTGTACAAATTTGTGCTCAGGCAGCTTAAGGACAATTAGGTAGATATAGGAAAGGGAAGTTAACACTAGAATGGCACTTGTCAGCTGGCTAGAAGTTTTATGAGATGTCAGTTTTACTAAAAATACACAGTGCTTGATCTTAGACTTCATTGTGTGAAGACATATTTGGCCAGACCTCAGCGTTTCATCCTGAGCCTGAATATATATATAAAGACTCCTTGTTATGCTGCATGTTGATAGAGAAATATTTCATTTCAGTTCTATCTCTAACTGCATTAAGTACTTCATCTTGGAATGCAGAGATTGAACTTCTGTTTTCACTTCCAATAGAGGGAACATTTGCCAGCTGTAGAAAGAGCCATTTTCCCTGAGTATACATAAATGCCATAAGAACAGTAAAACAAGTTGGCATAAATACAAAAAAAAGAGAGATTCAAGTAAAGAGAAAGAAGAAAAAATGAGAAGGAGGGAGGGAGGGAGGGAGGGAGGAAGGAAGGAAGGAAGGAAGGAAGGAAGAAGGAAGGAAGGAAGGAAGGAAGGAAGGAAGGAAGGAAGGAAGGAAGGAAGGAAGGAAGGAAGGAAGGAAGGAAGGAAGGAAGGAAGGAAGGAAGGAAGGAAGGAAGGAAGGAAGGAAGGAAGGAAGGAAGGAAGGAAGGAAGGAAGGAAGGAAGGAAGGAAGGAAGGAAGGAAGGAAGGAAGGAAGGAAGGAAGGAAGGAAGGAAGGAAGGAAGGAAGGAAGGAAGGAAGGAAGGAAGGAAGGATATATAGTGTTCTTACTCACTATTAGTAAGAAAAACAAGTAATAGATTGCATGAGAAGATTATTAGAAACAGCATGAACTCTTCAAGAAATTAAATCATTATTAAATGAAGAATATTTGGCCAAATCCACATTCTATGGTATGTGTTTTTTAAGTCTGATGTATAAAAAAGAAGAAAACAGAATTGATTAAAATGACTAGTTAGTTCTGTTGGTTGACAACAGGCAATTTGGAGTGAAATTTTTTCCTATTTGAATAACAGATCAATGAATTTAAAACATATATTAAGCTCTTTAAAACATTATATATATATATATAGGTAATTGGTAATTATAAAATACACAATATACAATTAGTCTATTAAATGTTTTGGTTTAGTCAAGTCTATATGTATTGTGACAATAATATAGCAACTTTTACCTATTATCTTCAGTAAATTTGTGAATTTGTCCCCACATTAAAAAGCATACATGAAATAGGGAGGGAAAGAGAACTGCAGAGAAACTGCTGGTGAGTGACACACAATGGTGTTAGTCAAAAATTAGCAGTTTTTGGTGAAGGCACCTATGTCAAAGCAGCCTCAAAGGAAAGAGCTGTTTTCTGATTGAAGGAAACAGCATGATTCCCATTTTGGTGGAGACAGAAGCTTCCTCTTTGCACTGACATGTATTCCTGAGCTCAAAGCCATGTCTCCCACTGCCTTAATTTCTGTATAATGTAATGTTGTCAGGTCCTTTTATTCTAGACAGGTTTTTTCAACTGCACTCACTTAGAAGCAGGCAGAAATAGAAGTCTGTTTAGCAACAACAGTTAGCTGAGCTATTCTGCTCCCTAAATTCCTGCTCATCTCTCTTGACACTCTGGCAGATGCATTTTTAATTGCTATTTAGTGACAATGGCATTCAGTCAGAGTTTTATAATTGTCAAAAGGCTTTTTTAAATTTTACAATACCTTGTCTTACCAACTAGTTATAGCTTTGTCAATCAGTGAAATTAGAGTGCAAGTTAATTTACATTTCAGCAAATGTGGTAAGACTTTTGCAAAAATATCTCTGTAACTCAACCTTAATTTTGTCCAAACTGTTCCACACTGGAATATCATCATTCAGCAGATGCTGTAAAACCAGTTGAAACACTGTTGAAATGCAAAATAGGAAATGCACTCTTTGTGCCATATGGGAGATGAAGAATGTATATGCTCAAAGCAGGACTGCACAAATCTTGTCAGTACAGAAGCCAGTACTAGACAAAAGCAGGTGATGTGAGTGGGAGAGAGCACAGAACTGACAATAAATAGGTGCCTACAGAGCATGCACATGCTAGAAATTATTTCTGTCACTGAATCCTAAATGATTTTGAGTTGGATTGGGTGTCTGGGTTTCTGTCTCGCTGTCTATATTCTGCCAATGCCTACATGGTAAGAAAATGTAAAATAAAATTGAAGGAAAAGACAAGTATCCATTCTTAAGCCACAAAGATAGAAATATAAAAAGAGACATGAAAATAAGGAGAAAATTTTTATGAGATAAAGTGTTTTATTAGAATAAATAAAAATGATTTTAGAAGAACAATCACTTACATGGTTAAGATGTCAAATATAAATTTTAAATCAATGTTTAACAAGAAATATAAATAAAGCATTTTGTAAGTCATGAAAATCTCTAAGAAAAGCTTTTCAAAGAAAAGTAGTGGAAATGATTAAAGGGATGAATAGACTTACTTATTAGAAAGATTAAAAGCATAAATACAAATAGTTTAGTGAAGTAATTAGGCGAGGGAAGAAAGGAGGACATAATAAACTACAAACATCTGAAGGCAGTAAACACAAAGGAAGGAGAGGAATAATTTAGCCTGATACAAGAGAGTGTAATTAGAAGTAAAGGAATTAAAGTTAAAAGGGGAAAAAATACATGGAGCAGAAGAGAAAAACACTTGCTCACTAGATGAAAAAAGATTGAAGTGATGAGGGTCTATATCTGAAACTAAGTAGATGAAAGGATTGGAAAGTATAGCAAAACAAACAATAACAAAAAGATAAAAAACAAGTTCTAGAGGGCTGCATGCAACTGTCTGATTACAAAATTTACATTCTAGGACATTGCTTACCTTCTAAAAAAATACTTTTTAAAAAATAACTGGAATGATCCTTTCAAAGATAATTTTCACTCCCGTGTAAGCCTTTATTAGTGCCTGTTACCTCACTGAGCTTATGTGGTTTGGTTTGGAAAGCCCTCTGGGAGAGTGAAGAAAGATACCTGTACAATCAGAGTGAGCATCTTCAAGTCATGTCAAGCCCAGAGAGCAAGAATCAGATTTATTCCCAAAATCACTGACAAAGCAATGATCAGGAGGATGTGTGAGAGACTCAGTGCTTGATCTTTGTCTTGCTTACTTGTAAAAGTTAGGGCTTTATGGGGAGGCTGTGTCAGCATTTCAGATTTGGATTCTGCTGTTCCCTGATCAGGTGTGCTCCATAGTCTTTCTGTGTCTCTTTCCTATTTTCTGTCCACTTTCTATCAATTTCAGACTATCACAATTCCTCTTCCTTTCTTTCACTGCTCTCCTCCTGTCTTCTCACAAATAATTTCCTGCGAGTTTCCCCCTGCTTTCCATGCAAGCACACTGGCTTCTCTCTGCCTCCTTTCCACTATTACTTCTCCCACAAGTCCTAATTCCTGCCTTCATTTTCTACTTGTCTCCCTTAGGGACAAATGACACAGAATATCTCAGTCCCACAGTCTCTCCCTTAGCCTCCTTCTTCACCTTCCAAATTTCTTTATTCAAAAAACAGCTCTTATGATAGGAAAAAAGAGAGGACAGTGCATAGGTTTGTTTTTTTTTTATTATATGTAGAAATAATTTACAACTAATTTAATTTCTGCCATAATATGAAAAGTAAAAAGTATATTCGAATGGAAAGCCACAGGTTTAGTTTTAATCAGCAATTTTCAGGCTCCTTTTCTGATTTTAACAAGAGTGAGGTATGTCCTGAGACACTTTCTAGAATTTCATTTCTTTCTGGAGGCAAGAGGAAGGCAGGGTTATAAAGTGAATAACCTCATATTACCATGAGGTTTAACTGAAGCACAAATAGAGTAGCTGTTATTAGAGATGGGCCATGTATTGGCATGAGGCTGAGCTCTAATCTTTCTTTCGACCTTAAGCTTCTGTTCCCAGGACTTTTGATCCAATTCTAAAGGCAGTAAAATATATTCCTACTGTCTGTTATGTTTCCCCAGTGTTCTCTATCAATCCTGATACTCCTTTTCCTAGGAAATGGAGGTTGTTATACTGTCTATCATTATTCAGTCTTGTAATTATATTTTAAAAGCATCCTAGATTTTAGTGCGTTTAAAAACTTAGTCTACTTATGTTACGCTTATCTTCCTATTGAGAGATTTAAGGTATAACCTAAAACCAGATATACAAAAGAAAAATAATTAAGACTTCTTTTCCTCTTTCTATATTCAGAGGGAGGGTTTTTTCTACTTTGTTTTTCAGGTGTACTGAAGCAGTTATGACAGGTAATGTCAGAACTATATATGATAACTTTTAAAGGAAGTACATGCGTTGTTAAGATTGATTTATTAGTTTACTATCAGATCAATTTTGTAACAAACTTTAAATTAAAGAATATCTTCCAAATTCCCTGACTAGTTTGACTGTTAAAGAGGCTACTCTGGCCTTGTTATGATACATAAAAGAACGAGAGTGGCTTATGAAAGTACCCTAGAAGATTCTGTCTGTTCCTTTAGTTTGAGCAATTGGAAAATATCTGCAAGAATGCCCCACAGAATTATTACACACAAATTGTCTCAAATTTGTTTCAAGTAGCATAGCTGTACATTTCCTTTCTTGAAGCTCTGCTTTGTGTACTGCAGCTTTAGAAGATCATTGCCCTCAGCTTCACTGAAAGCCCAAGGGGGAAAAAACCACTGTAAGAGCAGTCCCTGAAGTCACTTGCTTTTGAAAATGGTATCCAAAGTATACAATTCAGAAAATCACATTATTTTTTCACTTTGTCTCATTTGAAAAATCAAAACTAATCTCATGAGTTTCCTGATTCAAATTCTGTTACTCAGTTATTATCTAAAGATTCTAAATGTGCAACTCAGAAATATTTACCCATGGCCTAAAACTCAAGTGTGCTCATGCTCTTTTGAAGGAGCCAGTGGCTTTTTGGATTCACACTAAGATGTATATATATGTAAGAACATATGCAAGTGATTTTTCCATATGATGTATATAATTTTTTAAAATTTCCTTTCATTTTTTAATCAGCATTCTTCATTGATGAAAAGCTATGAACTGGAAACAGCGTTAGAAATCCTAACCCTGAAATTATCAGATTCTGGTAGAAAATTGAATAATTATTTTCCTTTCCATTTCCCAGTCTGTCATTTTGTGATGGCTCAAGTAATCCTTTTTTCATCTTGTTCTTGATGAGATGGCTAATAGTAAGTCACTTATTTTAGAATTAAAATTATTTTACAAGTCATGGGCTACTTATAAAATTCACATTTCTTGAATTGTTCAGTACAGATCCATTTGGGAACCTTGAGTTTGTTTTAATGACAGCTTAAGATCAAGCTATCAGGTGTGATTACAAGTCTCACATTTGTTAAGTGTCTATTTACTTAAGAGGTGTCCATTCTCTTCTGACTCAACATATTAACAGGTGACAGGTCAAGTTCTGAAGGACAAGTTACTGTGAAAAGCCACATCCTGTTTGCTTTGATTTGGCCCTTTAGACATAGTGAACAATGAATAGAGTTACCAATATCAGCCAGTCCACCTGGAGCTAAATAACAGTTGTATTAGGACAGTAAAGTATCAGACTGAATCTGCAAAAAAAGCAAATAGAAAATTTCAGAAAAGTGGTATGGAAGAAGCAGAAAAATTGTCTTTATAATGAAATAACAGATTTTTTTTTTTTTGTTTCTGTGAATGCACTTAAACATTCATCAGACTTGTACACGTTCCTTTTCCTTAGGTGTTTTTTATCTGATGGCATGAGGACTAGCAGCTAAATGTCAGCCATATAACTGAATCTATGCACTGACTATCACACAGTTCCACACCATTCTGTCTCCATAAGCCAGGTCACAAAAGAGAACGCTAATAGAAGTACTTCTTCACTGAACCACAAGGCTCATCTCTTGACTAGTATATCTTAGACATTTTTGTTTCTGTCAGTATGACTCTGATTTGTTCAGGGTCACTCCCACTTGAGCCCTATGGATCAGAGCATGTTCTGGGGACACAAACTGTGTCTTAAAAGCCTCTCCATCCTCTCAAAGATTTTTCTCAGAAAAGAGCTCTCTTCACCATCTCAAAGCTTTGGACTAAGTCTCCTCTGATGCAGACAATACATGTAATTAGGAAAACCAAAAACCATTTCACCACCCTGATAGTTCTCAGCAGTTGCACTGACCTCTTTAAAAGGCTACTTAGAACTTCTTTATGCCTGATAAACTTAAGTGTAGTTACAAAATCCAAAGGACAGAATGTCGGTTTAAAGCTGCTTTTAGTTAAATGCCTCTCACATCTCCTGCCAAGCATTTCTTTGTGGGACCAGCAGATAGCAGAAGAACATGTTGTTTCTTCCTTTTAATATTTTCAATGTGGTGGTAGGAGCATGTCAGAGTCTATTTATGAGTGGCTGCCACTACTGACCTTTTTTATCCAGAGTGTTTTCTAATAAGTAAAGAATTAACACCCAAAGAGTAGCAGTTTGTAATTTCCTGGCTTAACTTTGATATGAGTATTACCCTTTTGAACTCTATCATTACCCTCTTACTCATCTGAAAATTATGCATAAAATTAAAATCAGTAGCTGAGAATATAATTTGTTCCATTCGAGCCATAGGAAAAAAAATCCAGTAAGAGAGCTTGAGTTCAAACAGGAAATTTCAGTAACATCTTTCACTCAGGTAAGTGTAGATCCATCTAAATAATAGCTTTGACTGTCCAAAATCAGAAACAAGCAGTTATGATAACATGTTACATTACAAAATCCTGCTTTCCATGTCCTTACAAAGTTATTGTTACATGAACTAAAAGATAAGAAAAATGTTATGTTTTTGTGTGCTATATGTGTTCTATTATACATCATGTCTCATCTCTTGGTAATAAGGTCCTAATTTTTAGCCACAATCATATACAAATGCCCTCTGTTTTGCTTTGCTTTGTATTGTTTTATTTTCTCCTGTATTTAACAATTAAACTTCATATTTTTATTAACCAGTCTGATTTGTTAATTGGTGCTTGTTTCACTAAAAATGTTTTAATATTTGGCTTTAATGTTGTTCAAGCATTTATATTGTTCAAAGTTTAAGTCATCTTATCCTTAATAATGTAGCATAATCATTAAAAAACTTTTCCACTTTTCCTCTCATTAAAATATTCAACATATTTTGTTATTCCCCTACTACTCAGAGAATTGGACAAATATACAGCTGAAGGGGCACCTGAAGCTTTTGGGCTGTCTCCAGACTCTGGCCAGGAGTCAGGAACAAACACAATAATATTGTACTGGCAATCTGTAACTTTAACTGTACTTAGTGACTGTACTTTGTGTGCAGACTGTGGTATGTAGTGATGCTACTTAGTAGCTCTGTTTTCACATGTATTTCTCTAGTCTGAACTTCCAAAATCACAGTGATTTTCATGGACTGACTGATTTATCTTGAGACTTTTCTTAAAACCCTTCATAAATCATAAATCTTTTTCTTATTGCTCTAAGGAATGATTCTCAAACCTTGGTATTCTGGCATTCAAGAATCCTCACAAATAAATAAATAAATAAATAAACTGCAAGTGGAAAAATTAAACTATATACAATTTTGTGGTTGATTGACCTTGTCTACTCTCCAGATGCCCAGCCTCTCTATTACTACATCTTCCCAACAGGACCAGGGAGAAAATGTGACAAAAAACTTATGTGCCAAGATAACAGAGACTTCACTCAGCTATTACCATCTTGAGCAAAAAGGAATCAAATTGGTAAAATTGGTAGAATTTATTTCCAATTAAAAAGAATAAGATAATAAGAAATAAGGAAAATTATGAAACATCTTTTCCCCACTCCTCTCTTCCTCACCAAGTTAAACTTCATCCCTAAATTCTCTACTTCTCCCCTGAGCAGTGCAGGAGGATTGGGAGGAAATGAGCTGTAATATCAAATCCTATATCAAACAGCCCATATTTAGTTCCAGAAATCAATACTCTAATTTATCCCTCTGGCTAATCATCACAATCCAAACTACCCATCAAGAGGGACAGAATAATTAAAGAAAAGGTATAAGCCCCTGGTCACTTTTCTGGGAGAAAGCTGAACTTCATCTGCATAAGGAAAGCCCAAGAGGTCAGTGTTTCAAACAGGTGATAAAAACACAGCTGTTAGAAGCAGCTGTTGCAAAGTGAAAGAGTTTTTGGCAGTACCTTTTAGTTTCAAAATTAACATGCAGCAATCAAAAATGAAAGATCCTGACAAGTTTTAAAAATAGCCAGAAGCAATGAAGGGAAAAATGTCACTTACATAAACATGGCTAACTGGACATTTTGGGATTCCTGGAAGAGACTGGAAGAGTTACTTTATAATTCTGACATATATTATCCAGAACCATTTTGAAATACATTTACTTCAGGAGTCCATGATATATACATACCATTCACACCAATTGCTATACCAGTATACTATTATACCTATTATATTATATATTACTATAAATAACATTATTGTAAATATTTACAGCAGCATAAAATTAAAGAAAATGTCATTTATATTTCTTTTTATTATAGTTTTAAAGTATGTGTAATAAGACAGAAAACAATTTAAACTGTTTTTGCTAATGTTTATAAGTGGGTGTCATTAGAAAAATTCAGTTATGGGGAAAAGAAACAAAAAAAGGAAGAAAGAAAGCTTTTCTTAGAAATACCACCTTAAAGTCTGAGAAGGAATACAAAGATCTGTTGCATGAATAGCTCTTTTTCCAAAAAAGGTTTGCAGTAGATGACACATCTACCTGTGGTAATAAATCAGTAGCTGTTGCTGTGCTAACTCATGCTGTCTATTTGAGTGGTATGCATGCCATAAGAAGATGTACACAATCCTTCAAGAAATAATGAGTTTGACCAAAATGAGACATGTCCAGATGTTGGTGTTCCCTATTTTTATTTTTTTAGTCAGTCTCTGGAAGCCTGAACTAAGTTAGGCCCAAAGGCTTGTACTTATTTTGTAATAGCTTTCATTTGAACTTTGTAGATCTCTCCTTTCTTGAGACAGACAGATAGATAGACAGACAGACAGAACAAAGCTTATCTATCTATCTATCTATCTATCTATCTATCTATCTATCTATCTATCTATCTATCTGTCTGTCTGTCTATCTACCTATCTCAGAGTATATTACTCTCTCAGAACAGAGTAGTTATTGTCCTGTATTTATTCACTCATGCAAGAACATTTCTGAAATGCTCATGGATGTAAATGCTTCTACAAAATCTCAGCAGCTTCTTGGATATTTTTTGACACTCAACACAATTCACTACTTCTTCAGAAACTTGCAGAGTTGATTCCTTCCTAATTTTAATATGTTATTTCAGTGTCTCAGCATTAGCTTTCTTTCCTCTGATCCTCTGACACTGATTCTTCCTTTGAACCATGTACTGTATTAGGAGAAGCTGTTATAATACTGATTTGATATAATTCAAAGTTGGGCATACTGTGAAGTACAGTCCCTCACAGGGGCAGGTAATTCCTTTCATTTCATTATAGTCTTTGGTTAATATTATTGGCAGATTTTTTGTTGCTGTTACCAGATTTATGAAGTAATGGAATAATCTCTGGAGATAATTATTATAACTGTGATAAATGATTTACTATAGGGCAGAAATAATTTTAATTACTTTTACTCTACATCACATGGAAAGGCTGAGTGTTTCCTATTCCAGATATCTTACATGGTTTTTTGTACAACATCTCCACAATTATCTTTATCCATGTTCTCCAACCCTCAGTTAAGATTTCCTCTTAAAAGCACTCAGTTCATATTACTGATTTTGTTCCAGCTAGTACAGGAGGAATGGAAAGGATAGGAAAACATGATTAAATTCCTTTGCTACATCCAAAATACTAAAATAGCTTTGTTGCTAAGGGCTTCTGTATCTAGCCTCACTTTTGCAGCCCAATGTGTGAGTTAGGTAGGTTTGATTTTTATTGGGGTTTTTTTTTTCCCCTTTTGTCATTTCTTAGCTCTGAATTGTTTGGATTCACATTGCTGTAATTGCTTTAAAAAGAGTGGTTTTCCTGCAGAGGGTGAATTTGGCCACAAATGCCTAATTAGGAAGATGGAGTGCTTGCTCACAAAATGCCCTGTTAAAAAAAAGATATACAGCCTGTATTTATGTCAAGTAAAAACAACCAACAGGACAGGCACCACAATCCAACAACCTGGAAATCATATAGAATTTATAATCACTTCATTTGATTTTTTTTCTTCTTCAGTTTTGTATTGTTTTGGAGGATTTAGTCATCAAGAATTTGTCTCATGTAATTTAACAAGGCAAATGCCAAGTTTCATGATTCCTTATCTTAAGAGTAATTTTCATAAAGAACAGAAAGTTACAGATTTTTGGGTTAAGATGAATAAATAAATGGCTTTATAACAAAGAGCTAAAGTTATGTGTGGTCATTCTTTTAAATAAATCTGAGGAGTGATACATACCTAGAAATTTTGCATGAGTGTGACTGTGTTTGTGTATATCTGCCTGTGATGAGCAAGGGGAAATCATGGGTACCAAAGTCTTCTTCAGACAACAACAAAAAAAAAATACCTCATAACTGTAGGGGACTTTAACTACCTCAAGATCTGCTAAAAGGACAATACTGGATGCAATCCAGGTGGGGTTTGGAGAGTTAAAAATAATCTCCAGACACAGTGAATTCATGACATAAGTGAGGCACTTTATTGGACCTTATCAAATCACAGGGTTTTGCATCAGATGATGTACAATATCCTTCCAGACTTACTTGGAAAGCCTCACAAACAAATAAAAAATGAAAAACCAAGTATTTTGTGTTATCTAATTAAAATAAGCATGTACTTCTGTATATGTGTACATTTTTACATTGCATTTTTTCAAGCCTATGTAAAAAGAGTTATATTATTTCCCCACCCTGATTTTTTTCCACAATTTTTAGTCATTTTCATCATAGATTTTATTATGTCTGCTTGAACTTTTTCGGATCTGTATTTTATTTTTCAACTATTCATTTTTTTTATCCCTATAGCATCATAGAATGAAAAGATACGTGTGGTTGACAGGGACTTCTGGGCATTGCCTAATCCAACTTATCTGCTCAAAGCAAATTCAGTCAGAGAAGGTTGTCCAGAGCTGTGTCCATCTGGGTCTTGAATATCTCTGCAGATGGAGACTGCCCAGCTCTCAGCAACCCATTCCCATGTGTGATGAACTTCACATTAGAAACGTTCTTTGCTTATGATTAAACTAATTTTGCTGCATTTCTATTTGTGCTTCTTGCATTTTGTCTTCTCACTGGATACCACTGGGAAGGCACTCTTTGCACCATCCTATCAGATATTTATATAGTAAAGAATGCACAAATAATATATTGCAAATATTTATATTAATTATATTTTTAAAATTTCATAATAAAACTTCGAAAAGAGGGAATCAAAGAAACTATGAGGGTTTTTTGGATTTTTTCTTTTTTTTTGCTTTAATTAAATGTTCCTGATAGGAAAACATCTTATAAATCCAAATTAAATCCATTCAAATTATTTCAGCTAATTTTACAAATTAAAATTTTTAGTGGTTAATGGGAAGGGAGTATTCTGCATATATTCCTTGTCTGCTTGTGCAGAATTTCCTGCAGAATTAGATGAATAGTATTTCATTTCAAAGAATATATTCCAGATACTTGAATAGATATCAAATGGATTATTTGATGATAATGTGCTCATAAGTTTTAATTAAGTGTTTTGAGGCAAATGTAGTTCAGGGTCAATGTTACTGTTTTTAATTATTATTTTTAAAAATTCTTTTCAACAAATAGGTAAAACTTTGGTAAAGTCTTATAATCAATTTTTGTTATACTACTTTTATTTGCAAAATTCCAGCTCTTTGTGGAAAGCAAACTTTTCTGAGAACTAATAGCATAATGTGTAGATAAAAAAAAATCAAGGTCTTGTTAGTAATTTCTCTGCTATCAAGAGAGAGAATGAGATGTTCATACCTACAGCCTAATTTTTTTGAAACCTTTTCTGTGGGATGCTATGTGGAATTGAAGAACATCAAGCTAATAAACAGTATAGACCCACTTATTTTGTTTATCAGATCTGCCTGAAAAGCTGTCTCACCATTCCTACAGTGAAAGTGATGGCAAAACCTCGCTTTGTCTCCAAACTCTGAAGTCTTGTGGCACAGCTTACATTCAATTTGGCTCTTCTGAAGCACTGAGATTGGTCATTTGCTGCATTTAGGCATCCCAAGGTTTTGTTGGACTTTATTGATCATCTGTTTCTAGATAAGAGAGCTTTTAGGCAAGAGCCTGATTCTCCTGTCCCCATAGGAATCCAGACTAAAAGATCAAACAGAGACCAGCCCAAGAAACTAAAGCAATATCTTTAAAGTTATATGCTTACAGAGATATGTCATCACCCCAGCTGAGTGGTTTCTGCTAGTGAGGCACAAAATATCCCTGTTGATTTGGATGGAATTTCAGTCTTCTGAAAATTAACCTTGCTCAGTACATTTTATGTAAACAATTTCATATTCTAAATAGGGAAATAAAAGCTGAAGTCTTTGTAAGGAGTGTGGGCACTGTTTGAAACCTAAATATTAGTCTTGCTTCCTTTTAAACTTAATAGACGGAATACATACATCCTAATGAGACTGTTGTCCTTAGCTTTAAAACAATTTTATTTAATTGTAACAAACATTCCACATATCCTTATAAGAACAAGCAAATTGTCATCACACTAATCATCTTTCTTTTATGAACAGATATGTTTTACTAGGAGATACTTTAAACAGAAGAAAACAATCTGTCACCAGATAATTGCTAAAAGGATGGGAATAACTCATACTGTTTGTCTATTTCTTATGTTACGGGCTTGTGGCCTAATTTAATCTATTGTGAATGCACAGTAAACGCAACATAGTCATTTTAAAATCATAAACCTCTCAAAAAGCCAGGCAGAGGTCTTCTATAATGTGTTAGGTTATGGATATCATATTTACTATTGATCTCTGAATAGAACCAATTCATTCTGTACTAGAAAATATTTTTCATGTATTTTTAGAAGATATTGAATGGCTCTTAATCAGTGACAAGAATGTTTTGTGTGTTACTGCTCAAAGTAGATCAGCAACATTGTCAAGCATTTCAATAGAAAAACCAAAGATTTTAGAGGCTGAATCTTGCGTGGTATGACTTGAATGAACTGACTTCCTGTTCAGATTCCCTTAAATTAAAGGAAAGTTCAGAGTAAGCAATCCAAATGTGCTGATGGAGTTATATATGGAGATCCACCTACTATATTGTATGGACATAGTATTCATTGTAGTTTGAATCACTGCTGGGGAGGATTTAATTTAATTAGCTACTTGATTATTATAGTTTGTTTCTGTGTTATCTGTCTCAAGAAGCTTCTGTTACATCCCACTCCCTACTCATTCTATTTTCTTTTCTTCAAACCACCCCATTCTAATGACCAGGTTCCTGCATCTCCTTCTTTATTTTTTTTTCTATTCAAGATTGGATGCAGAAATCCCCAATATACTAACCTAATCTCACTTTTGTGTCCATGGTCCACTGGTCCAGGCTTGGATGACATTTAAAAAATATCACATATGTGGTCTAACCAAATATGGAATACAAGTGGGTATGTACTTGTATTAAATAAATTAATATCATCAGGTTTTGACTATTAAAATCTTTTTATTTCAGAAACCTTGTCCTGCTCTTGAAGTCTATTACTTCCTCCTTTACATCTCCTTAACAGCCTTTTCCTATAAAGACTGTGTTATTACACTCCCACAAGACTCATAAGTGGCTAAGAATAGAGGGTATGAATATAAGAATGAGATTCAGTTCACTGATTAAAGACTCTCGTTTTAAGTATCTATCAGAACATCTTTGGCAGATGTTTATCCTCCTGTTACAGTCAATAGTTGTTGAGGGTAGGACTGAGTTTGTAAAAGCAGGTATATAACACATAACACCACACAATTTTCCAGAGGGTGCCCCAGATATCCACATGGGACTGGCAGGTAAGATGGATAACAGACAGGAAGCCTCAACCCCTCTGAAGCAGCAGGAGAAGGCCACACAGTATGTTCCACAGCATTTCACATGCCACTCCACTCCTGCTTTTATATTCCTTGTTCTCAGCACATCCAGGTTACCATAGAAATTCTTTGTGGACATTATCACCCTAGATAATATCTACCTCAGAGTAAAACAAATCCCCTCAATGAATTTCAGAACAAAGAAACAATCCCCAAAACAATAAGCAATAATGATGGAACACTAGCCTCTTTCCAAGGCTTGTATAAATGACACATTTCTTTCAATTATCCTCTTATTTGTAAGGGAAGGATTTGCATCTGTGCATGAAGAATGACAGGTTCTGACTGAAAAACAACCAAACTACAGCTGCTATGTGAGAAAGGGAAATTCAGTGAATTGTTTCTGAAATTAGCTATCACATCATGTTCAATTACAGGGGAGTCAGGCTGTGTCTCTGAAGGTATTTCAGTTACACTTCTTACATTGATATTGACATTCAATAAAAGTACCAACTTCTAACCCTACTTTAGTGAGGAAATCTTGCCTGCCACCAATCCCTAGTCAACTCATTACAAATTTTCTTAGTTTCTGACAATTTAGTTTTCAGAATATCATTCACAAAGCCTATGCACATTAACAGTGTTTGCAGTCAGGAAAATAGGTATCATGAATATTTTGAAAGCATGAAATCTTGAAAAAAGTTGTGCTCATCTTACTGACTTTTAAACTAGTTTTTAAAATAAATAAAAGAATGAAAAATTTTGAAAATCCTGTAGCAGACATTTGAAAATCATTTAAATGTCAGACCTTATTTTTTATTCTTTTTATAGATTGAAGATATACCAAATTTAATTGATATATGTTACTTTTTTTCCTCATAAATGTCATGCCCACAAAACATCTTCTACATTTTTATCATTGACATTAAATTCCATGAAAGGAATAGTACTGTTGATGGCATGAAAATGCCTTTGAATCACCTGACAGAGTAACTTCTTTCTACTATATAGATAAAGTAGAAACGAAAGTTAAATAGATGAAGATAAATAAAGTTAAATAGATGAAGTAGAAATTTGTTCCCATCTCCCAGCTGTATAACTATACCAAAATAAATGCCAGCTAGTATCAGCATTTTCTTTTTTGACTCTTCAATTCATTAAGCACTGAAATAAAGTTTTCAGGTTTAAAGAATGCAAGTGCCACAATAATCTGAGTTTTCCTTATGTTTCATCACATTGTCTTTGTTTCTTTCTGTCACGATAATGTTGGGTTTTTTTAAATTTCCTCTGAAAAATAAAATTTGTGAGACACAATTCACTTAAGTAGTTTTGTTGTCATAAAATGGAAAAAATTGAGCTTTTAAAAGTATTTTGTCAAATATAAATAGAAATTCCCTTTCCAGAGTGATTTAGAAGGATTTAGAAGGAAAAAATATGGAACCTTTTTCCTAGAGTGACAAAACATGATGTTTCAGTACTAAAACATTACAGATATTTTTCTGCTTTCCTTTTAACTTGTGGATTATCTACTAGGAGAAGACATTTTACATTGTCAAACCAATTTTATACAAAATGATCGGTACCGCCTAGACTTATTTCAAATAAATGTGAAAGCCTGTGAAGATTACAATCTAAGCAGGCTGCAAAAAATAATTCAAGTAGTGATGCCCTGAATAATAAAGGACAGTTATCTCTGCTGATATGGCTGAATGTGTCAGAAGCTGTTACCACAATTTCTCAATTACCTGTATGCAAGATAATGTGAGGCTGGACTTGGCTGTCCCTCTTAATGTCAGGCAGTCACTTATACCTTTCCATAAGAGTGCTGATCTTCAGCGTCCTAGAGGACATTGAGATGTCTCTTTTTTGAAGAACTTTTCCAGAAGTAAATAATTCCATTTACTGGAATGATGTGAGGCAATCACACACAAATCACAGACATGGCACCAGGCAGTGGAGGGCTCCTCAAACAAGATATCAGCAAAAACAGCAGGGAGAGGAAAATTTTTCCAGAAACTTGGAAGGCTTTAATTCAGTATATCTCTTCATTGTAAAAGTAATAGAGATTTAAAGTGTTATTGAGTTTGTCACTGATAATGACAAATAAACATACAACATCTTTTTCACCAATATATGTCTTCTGTGGTAGACATTTTTTTTCACCCTTAATTTAATTATTAAAATGCTTTCTCACATAGATAATTCACAGGACAATTGGAAAGTCCAAATATATACTATGGAGCAACTCATCTTGACAATGAGATCTAGAGGAAAACAGTCTAAAAAAGTCCTCTTTCTTTTTTCTGTTTTTTTTTTTAATTGAGGATTCTTAGTCTGGTTCCCAAAGAGAGTACCATCTGTAATGAGATGATGCTACAGAAAGACTTACTATCAAACTTGGAGTCATAACTCTTTGCAGGGCACTGCAGGACTCATATGTACACAAATCGCCTCCAACTCAACAAAAATGTCATACTTTGAATAAACATAAGATACTAAATTGGGAGGTCGAGGATTGAGGGGGTGGGAAGACAGAGTATGTTTTAAATATTATCCCCTCCTCAAAGGCAGCAGAAGCTGCAGAAGGCTTGATATGGGATATTTTACTGGCTGGTGCATCTAAAATTTTCATGTAGCTCAAATTATAGTGTCTTGTTTTTCAAGATTGCATCCACACTGCAGTTCTTCGTAGACACAACATAAAGAAAAGGAGGAAATTAAAATATTATCAATGCTATGAAGCCAATAAAGCTGTGAACATTGTCTGTTAATAATTTCCTTATAAACTATTTATACATACTAAAATATTTTTAATTATATGTTACATGTTTAATTTGATCTTTATTCTGTCTCATCTCTCCTTCTTCTGGAAATTTTTTCTAGGTCAAAAGTAGTTCATGAACTAAGGGATTTAGCAGTTATGGATTTAATGCAAAGACATTTTATTTGAAAGAATGGGAAATGTGGTTAACAGGAATTGTACTTGAACACTGTTACAAGAATAAGCTTCTCAGTTCGATGTCTGATAGTCCCTAGATCATAGATTACTAAACCAATTTGGGTTGACATGGTCAAATTGTTTATTGCCTTGCAGACAGTGAATAGGGTGGTATTTGTTATTAGAACTTTTTTCTACAAGGAATGAAGCATCAAAAATAAAATAGTCTGAGCAAAATGGAAGAGCAGAGATGTGAAAGGCAGTGAAAGAGAAAACAGAGTTCAATTTAACCTCTTTGTCATCATAAAATAAGATATTTAGGTCAGACAATACATCCTAATATTCACCAATGACAACATCCTTAAGTGAGACAACTGTGTTCTCTTCAACAATGTATAAGATACATTTGATTAGCTTAAAAAGAAAAAGTGGGTTTGGGGTATAACATCAAAAGACAGTTTCAGTGATTTAAGAGAAAAAAAATAAAAGCTTTGATTTTTTGAAATCAATTTAAAAATTCAGAGTAAAATCTTTTGTTGATTTGCTGAACATTTTCAAAGTTCAGTCCACTGAAAAAGTGCCACCAGTAGCCATTATTTGGGTCCCATATCTTAGCTCTGGTGCCTGCAACTTAAGAAAGACATGAGCCTGCTGAAATGAGTCCAGAGAAGGCCATGAAGATGATTTGAGGGCTGAACACCTCTCCTATGAAGACAGGCTGAGAGAGTTGGGGCCATTCAGCCTGGCTAAGAGAAGGGATGACCTCATTGAGGCTTTCCAGTACCTAAATAGGACTACAAGACAGCTAGAGGATTTTTATGAGTGTATGTAGACAAGAAGGAATAGCTCTAAACTGAAAGAGGGCAGATAATA
Organism: Molothrus ater; assembly: GCF_012460135.2. Lineage (NCBI taxonomy): Eukaryota > Metazoa > Chordata > Aves > Passeriformes > Icteridae > Molothrus > Molothrus ater. The sequence goes on along the minus strand of NC_050482.2, from coordinate 17,731,596 downwards.
GGAGGGAATTCTCTACTGTGAGGATGGTGAGACACTCGAACAGGCTGGCCAGAGAAGTTGTGGATGCCCCATTCCTGGATGAGTTCAAGGCTGGGTTGGATGGGGCCCTGAGCAACCTGTCTAGTGAAAGGGGTCCCTGCTCACGGCAGCGGGTTGGAACTAGATGATCTTTATGCCTGGAATAAATTACAAGTTAATTTGTTATATCTAACAAGGTGTGAACTTTGCTTTATAAGAGATGGAGTGTTTTGCAACATTCTGAGAGTTCACAAACGTACAACCATGAAATTAATCATGTATGTGTCATCCAAGTGGAAGCTATGACTTTCTGCATACATGGCAATAGATGAGTTAAAATAATGTTGCACTTTTTTTTAGATTAATGTCCTTCATTTCTGTGGTAAAATTTTTACCAAATCCAAGAAAGTTATAAATAAATTGATCTATTCTGCTTCTACCTGGTCTTTTCTCAGAAGAATTCCAGTTACCATAAAATTTCTGTTACCTGAATAATTTTGTATGTTAACCTTAACAATTGCTATGTAACCATGTCAGGTGCTGAGAAATCCTCCTGAAATCTTAACAAAGGACAAAAACAAACAAAGCTACAGTATGATTGTAGTTACAGTTGTTAGTCCATTAATAAAAATTACTATTGCAAAACTGGATAGTTGAAAAGCACACACACATACAATCAGATCTCAAAATCAAGTTTTCTTTTCTTTTAGCATTTGTACTACTGTCTATGCATTTCAAAATGTAATTTAATTTTATGTAAAAAATTTCCTGAAAGGCAAAAATGCATTTCAACAGTGGTAATTCAGTCTTAAACCATGCATAAAAAACCAATAAAGAGCAAAATGCTAATAGGTTTGTAAATGCCCTATGACCGTTTCTAGCTATTTTTCAATATTTTTCAACAGTTAGGAAACAGTCACTGAAGTAAGTCAATAGTCTCTTACTGTATTATTCACTTTAGAAAAATGAATGTTTATCAAATGGACTTGAATTGATAATAATATGATAGTTCATGCTTGAGAAGCCTCACAATCACCATTGTGAAGAACTGGATATTGTCTTTCTGGCATAATTACATGGACAGTGGATTGCACTTACACCTTCCATGACCTTGAAAACAGTTTCCCATACCAATGTCAGAAACTTTTTTTTTTTTTTAATTCTGCTGCTGCTGCCAAGTGTATAGACTAGACAAGTAAATAAATTAAAAGGTATAAGGTAAATACTGGTAGTAAATAAACAGTTATGCTCTTTTTTCAGTTTTAGGAAAAAAAATCCTCAAAATTATGAACTATAATTTAAATTGCAGATTTTGTAAGACATTTCATTAAGAGAATTTAATTACGCTGAATTCTTATAAATTGTAAATTGGAATTTAAATGGCTAGTGTTTTTAAAATTTGGTTTTAAATATTCACTGAGATTCCTTGATTTCATGATCCTAAGTTTCAAAGATGTTAGATTTGATTTACAAGCTGTTGCATATTAAATGCTTTCAGTAGGTCTGACTTCTTTGTTCCACTATATGTTCCTGAATTTAGCAGAATATATTTTTCTTTCTTTTCATGGCATTTTTCTCTTAAATGTCTTGTAGATCTGCATATTTTTATAATTCTTTAGATACTTTGCTTCTACATTGGACATGCACTAATTCTACTGTTATTACATATAAAAATTTTCCTTGCATCTTAAAATCAATATTTATCTATACTGTATTTATTGATCTGTTACTCAGCAGTTCTAGTGTCCTTCTGTAAAGAAGACCAAGGAAGTCTTTATTTTCCTTCTGTTCATACCCCATCCTTACTGTAATATGAAACAGAATTCTAAAATGTTGCAACTATAGCTAGGAGAAGGTACATTCTCTACATGAATATAAGAAAGATATTGCTTTCTGATGGAGTGAGCAAGAAGGTTCCATAGGTATTTCCCATGGAAGAAAACATACTGGGCTTTTGGGCAGCTATGAAATTCTTATGCCCTACAAAGTTATCTGTTTCATGTTTGGATTTCACTGGTCTATCTTTCAACTGTTTACATTGCAGTCATAACAGATCACCTTATCTAAATGTAATTATTTCCATATAGCCCATATTTTTATTTCATTCAAACTCTCAACACTGTTAAATTTTAAAAAGGCTCCATTGTATTTAAAAATTGAATAGATTACCATATTACTAAAGAGGCATTCTTGATTTGAAATGGGGATTGGATTTACTGACGTGTTTAAGATTTGTTAGTTTTGGAGAAGAACATAAAGCAGGTCAGTGTTTCTGAATTATGTCACCATTTAGTGGAAAACAAGCCCTTTGAGAAATAGCAATCTACTTCACAATCACGTTACAGCTATAGTTACAGTTTATGATGATTTATTAATACAGTCTGGTTGGGTTGCTCAAGCATTTTATTTTGCTTGATCTGAATGCTATCTGCTTTATCATTTATGAAATTATGTAGAATAGTCTGACAGTGTTTTGAGATGGTGATATTCTTATTTATTAAAACACATGTCCATCTGTGTGATTACACATTAGATTTTTTCAGTACTATCTTGTCAGTTCCTTCAGTTTTTACACAACTTCATTTTTATTTAGTAAATGATAAAGTATTTTCTTTAGGTAACTCTATTCATGATTTGGGTTTTTCTTCCTTCATCTAAGGTAGTAAAGAATGTGGGATAAGGACTTTTTACAGCTGTATAGAAAACTACTAAACACTGGAAAAATGTATTTGCAGTTTAAAGATGTATACAAACACAGAGGAATGTGTGTGCATGTCCAGGGGCACTGGTAAAAATATTTTTCTTCTTTAGATGAAGTTAATCAGGAAAATATTATGAATCTGGGATATATCACAGGACAATATTATGAATTCGTGATTGGTCACAGCTGCAAGAGACTTTATCAGGAGAAATTAGGAGAGTTTCCACAATTCTAAACCCATATATATTTGATTCTTCTGAATATTTTTCATTACAAATACAATCTTTATTGATAAATAAAATTATCTGCTGTAGCAATGCACATGGGACTGTACAGGGCAATCAAGTTTTGCCTACATTATCATAGTGTTTATTTATTTACAGAAAAATCTGCATGAATGCCTTCCATTGGTTTACATGAAGTATTTACAGTGATTTCATTTCAAGAATTAAAATGATACATATATATGTGTAACTTAGAGGTAACATGCTGTTTTTCACTGGTCCTCTTGAACAACAAAATATTTAGGACGCTCCAGACATTTATTTTCACATGGCAGTCTTTTTTTACTCTGTGAAACTGACAAAAATGCTGTTGTGCTCAGTGACATCTCAGGAAATGCCTTTGCCTTCTTCAGGTTTCTAAACTGTGGTAGAACACTCAAACTGAACATGAGGCTGAGCTAAGATGTGTATGATAACCAAAAAACTCCAAGTTCCTTTGTCCCTGTGGTAACTATGTCTTGGGTCTATCCCAGAAACTTTTCCTGGCACAAGATTGTCAGCTACAGACATTTGGAATTTTTTTTATGATACTGTTTAGACCACTCAAGGGCCTAAAGTAGACACAGCAATTCTGAACAAAATCTCTCTTTCTCACATAGCTTATTTTCTGTGGGAACATGGTATCTGCTACATCCAAAGAAGAATATTTTATCACTAAAAGCTGCATCTCCTTTTAGAGCTTTTGCTGAGATAGATGTGTTAGCAATCCCCCTCTATCTTAGACTAGCCCTTAGCAGTATAAAGCAATTAAAGATAATCCTGGCATGCCTTGAAAAAGGATAATGTTTTCTGCAGCTCTTTTGTTCATGATTTTCAGGTGTGTGCTTTTCTCTACTGCCCCTGCAGATTGTGTAATATAGATTGCATACTGATAATGCAGGCTGTTATCTGTAGGTGTTCCTAAATAATGAATAGCCCACTGTAACAGCTTTTCTTACAAATAACTAGCAAAATCTGGCTTCAGTCTGTTTTTTGAACAAAATAATTTATAACATTTCTAAAATAGAAGCCTACCTCTAGGTTTTGAAATCCATTTTTTGGCACCTAAGGGTGTCTTTCAAGTTCCATTCATTTCAACTTTTAAATTATATTTAGTCCAAAAATTGAGGTACTTCTTTAGACTACACTGTGCCTGGACAAGCACAAACTCTTGTCCTGAAGTGTATTGGATTTGTATGGCCTGTTTTTAATTAGCACGGTGTCAACAGTGGTGGCTTCTATGAGAAACAGCTGGAACATTCCACCATGTCTGTCAGAGCCAATCCCTGCTGGCTCTGAAGATGGACATGCTGCTGGTCAAAACTGGGCCAATTAGATGTTGGTAACGCCTCTGTGATAATAGATTTAAGAAGAAATCAAAACAAAGGTGGTGGCGCAGTTCTAATTCCAGCCAGAGAGGAGGAGGAGGTGAAAACACATGAGCAGAACAGCATGGCAACACCACAGTCAGTAGAGAAGGAGGGGGAGGAGGTGCTCCAAGCACTGGAGATGACATTCCTCTGCAGGCCCTGCTGAAGGCCATGGTGAAGCAGCTGTGCCCCTGCAGCCCATGGGGATCCATGGGGAAGGCAGAGATCCACCCACAGCCCATGGGGGAGGTGCCCATCCTGGATGCCTGGAGAAGGCCATGGTCCAGTGAGAGTCCTGGAGTAGCCAGTCCATGGAGGACTGCACCCCATGGAAGAGTGACCCACACCACAGCAGCTTTGGGAGACTGTTGCCCATAGGATGGGCTCACATTTAAGCAGTTCATAGGAAACTGTTTTTCTCATGTTGGAGAAGTTTGTGGAGAACTGTCTCCTGTGGGAGGGACCCAATGCTGCAGCAGAGGATCAACTTCCCTCCGTGAGCAGGAGAAGCCATGGATGGTGCACTAACCATCATCCCTATTCCCTGTCTCCTTGAGCTGCAGGGGTAGACAGTAGAGCTGGGAAGGAGGGAGGGGTGAGGAGAAGATATTGTTAAGGGTTTATGTTACTTCTTATTACCCTGCTCTGATTTTGTTAGTAATAAATCCATTTCAAATCTCTACATTGAGCCTGTTTTGCTCTTGATGATATTTGATCAGCAGCAAATTCTCCCAGTCCTCAACCCATGAACCCTTCATTGAATTTTCTCTCCTCTGTCTGGCTGCAGAGCAGAGTCAGTGGGTGACTGGTGGGTGCCTGACATCTGACCTAGGTCAACCCATGACATGAAGCTACAAGGACCCTTATACAATATTTCAGTTCCCAGGGAAAAAAATCTAGGCATGACATTCTGTATATATTCCTACCTTACATATCCATATGTGAGAGGAAGACAAATGCTAGATGATAGCTCATACAGAAACATGTTTTGCTCTCTCTCAAGTGTAAGTGTATGCCTCCATCACACGTTTTGTTTTACCACATCGTCTGGGAATTACTGTGGAACATATTTGTAATGTGCGGGGTTGGTGAAGGTTCTGCGTTTCTTCTTAGCTTGAGGTTGCTTTAGCTACTTTCTCAGCAGGAGCTCCCCTCTTATTACTGGCCATGACTCTGTATGTGTAAGTGAACTCTCAAAACAGGGGGGAATACAGTGTGTTTAGTAACAATTTCACCCCCTAATCCAATGCCCTGTCCTTTGTTCCATCAATGTGACTCATGTGGTTTCTCTCAGCAAAGACTAATTGCTGAAAAAGCTGTAGTCACTCTGCTCTGTATTTTAAATGAAAACTTTAACTTTTTGTAGTCCTTGGTGCTTTATTGATCCATATTTAACAGAAGATTTTCCTTATGGAAATTATGCTTGCATTGACAAATACTGTGAATAATTCAGGATAAATGAGAGGAGCATATTGTAAATGATAGTTTGCACAATTGAAAATTGATGATCAGAATTTCTTCAAGCTCTAATCTACCATCAGACTGGGCCAATTAAGTACAGCAGTGATTATGGCATCACTATTTTCATTTGTTTGTCTGTCTTTCTATAACCATGATTCCATAGGAACATAAAAAAGGACATAATGTCCTTTTATTTATTTTTCTTTTTTGTCACAGTCTTGCCTCTGTCTACCCAAGGAATTATTTCAATACATCATTAGTCATCTTGGAAATAATTTAAAAGTTCTTCCTGGATGATCATAAGGGATTTCAGCACATTTAATTTATTGATGCTTTTCTCTGCTATTCTCATTGGACTAAAACACATGCCATTATGAATAACCCTTCCCACCACCCTTGATTTTTAAAGAAAGCATTGCAAATTATACTGTTTTTCATTCCCTCTAAAATTAGTTTTAACACAAGCACAAGTGTCTCAGTTGGAGTCAACTTACAGTAAATATATACTAAGAAGAAAGGAAATCAAATAACATAAATCAAGTAAAAAGTGAACTATCAGAGAAAAAATCAAAATGCCAGCATTTTTCATTATATATCTCCTTATTTTTAGAGGTTTTATTCCATGTTAAAAACTAAGACTAAAATCTGGCATATGAAATATGACATTTCAGTCTAGAAATAATTTTATCTCATATACATTGCTAATAGTTAATTTGTGGCATTTTGATAATATTATATGATTGAATGAAAGGTGGCATTACAAGCTGGAATCATTTCAAGAATTTAGATAAATGTTAGCATTAAAAGTATCTGTAAGAGGTATATCACATCTTTAAATTCACGTTTTCTTGATAAGTTTTGGGGTTTATGTTTGCAACTCCACTATATTTATTTTTCTATCACTATAGTATCATTTAGTATTATTGTTATTGTATGTTAGCTTTAGACTGTGCTTATTGTGCTTTACAGTCAAGTTGTTCTCACAGTTAATGAATTGAATGTGTACATGTATGTACACAGTATATGATGCTTGACAATATGGTCTCATTTGAATTCCATTTTCTTTTCCAATAATCTTGTATTTGACTGCAGTATTGCTGAAGAGAACCCAGGATATTAGAAAACCTTCTGGTGTGTTATGAACAGAGCCATCACGTCTCACAACATGAGCATGAGACTTAGGCAAGTGGCATTTGGTTTGCACCTTCTCACAGTAACACTTCTGTACCATATGTTTTTACAGCACAAAACCAGATAATTTGTCATACTTTGTGATCCCACATGACAATCACAACTGCATGCCTCAGCTGTGATCTGTCAAACCATTATGCCTGTCACATAAGGGTCAGAAGAAGGAGGAATACCTTGCTGCTGTGACTCAGCCAGAGGGAAGGAAAGAGGTCAATGCAACATCTCAGAGGAGCTCCACCACAGGGTAACATGACCCATCTCCAAGCAAGTGCTATTACACTCTTTCACCACTTGAATGTCTTGAAGAAAAATTTCAGTGGCCACTGAAGCATATTTTATTTCTGTGCAAACCCTTAAACAAAAATGCTTGTGCAGATGCACTACAGGGCTTTGAATAGAGTTTCAAATTTTCATTGTTGAAACACCACAAAAACTTCCATCTATTGATCCTTTGGCAGAAGCTGAAATACAAACAAGGAATTTAGCTTTCCACAGAATATTGAAAGTACAGTTTGCTGTGCAGATTAACACATGTTTTCTAGAGTAGCTACACATCCATTGTTCACACTCCCTGGAGTATGGCAATCAAATATTTCTGTTAAACATGGCAGACAGAATTCACGGACAAGCAGAAAAACACAGGAAATTTCTTTCTGCCAACACAAAGAAGGAATATAATAATCTTGAGATTCTGATTATATTCCTAGTTTTGTTCTTCATCAGTTAATATGTCCTGCCTTTACCTTTTCCCTCCAACTGTATACACAATAACACTTTTTTCTTTATGATAAATGTTACTTCCTTGGCTCCAAAGTTTTCCTTTGAAAGGTCTGAAATACTCTAAACCTACTTGGTAATTACATTAAAGTATCAGTTAATTCACTTTTATTCTTTTGTTCCTTAAAGTATACACATATATACATAAAAATTAAAAAGAAAAGCAAAAAAAAATCCTCCAAAAACCCCCAAAATGAAACAAACAAAAAACAACAAACAAACAAACATAAACACACAAACAAACAAAAAAACGCCCTCAAACAAAGAAACAAACAAAAAAGGACAATTCAGACATACCTTTAAAAAGTCCATGTCTGTAAAGGACATCTGGAACTCATTTTCCAATTAATGGCAAACTGCTGCCAGTTTGTCACTATACTCTTCTATATTGCCTCAATATAGGAGCGTATAGTGAGTCGCAGATTCTTTGCTGAATGAGTATTTCCATGTTCCTGATAATTCAAAAGTGTTGGGTGAATTCTAAATGATTCAAAGCCCTTTTGGTATGAGGACTTAAACTGCTAAGTTTGGTAACTCTGCAGTGCTTTTTTCAGAAGAGCTTAGGTGATTAAAAAGAAAAAGTACTACTGATACTACAAATAATCCAAACAATTTAGTCAAAATAATGTAGAGATGTTTTGATATTTCCAAGTAAATGTCTAGAACACAGACAGACATTTCAAAGAATGAGAAGTGGAAGACAAAAGGACCTTTACAGATCTAGACAGATCCAATGTGTCTCCACTGTTATCAAATATAACTGATCCTGAATGATCCTGTCCTGAATGAGGGACAGTTAAAAACTGAAAGTCACCAGAATGCCTAAGATATACAACTTCTGTCATTTTCTTGTCTGTACAAATAAAAAAAATCTTCAGTGCTCTTTTGAGTCCTGCTGGTATCACTTTTGAAAATTCTTCTTACATGCTTGTAATTATTGACCTTTTCCTTAGGTATTCATATTTTCTGAACTGTAGCCATCACAATAATCCTGTAAATAAGCACCTGGTTACTTTATAAATTCTATATTGTCACTTACTATGCGTTTGTACAGTGCCTGTCAGCACAGTCCTTTATTATTACTGTAATTTGTGTAATATATTAATATCAATTCAATTAATTATTATTTCCTGCAAAAGGAAGTAAAATTGATAGCATGCACCTAGCCTCACAGAGTTCAAGAAGCATTTGGACCATACTCTCAGTCACTCCTGGAGATGGAGCTGTGCAGATCTGGACACCATAATTCTTGTGAGTCCCTTCCAACTCAATATATTCGGTCACTCTGTGGTTCTGTGAAGTAAAGACATGGGAAATTTTCTTAAAAATATTAACTACAATATAATATCCAGGTATCTCAAGAGACAGACTCCTTCACAAAGACCTTTCCTCTGTCTCTGTCTCCTTCAGATACAGAAACACACAATATAAATAAATCCTTATTGCATCAATGAAAGGTAATTATACCTTCAGTGGCATCAACAAAATTTGAGACTGAAACACCTGCATGCACTCAGTTTGTGATGTATTAGCCATTTAGGAGACAAATATGAGATAGGTCACAATTAAGGTTGTGACTACTTTGTTTCTTCTAACCTCACTTGCCCTTTGATTTTAGGATATCAAATGATTAATTTGACTAGGCACAACCAATTAACTCCTAAATTGTTGTTGTTGGGTTTTTTAAAGCACTGAGGTCTGACCTAAGATTAGTTTCAATGATCTGAGAGACCTACAGCCAAACCTTGATATAATAATTTAGGGAGCCTTCTAAAGCAGGGAAGGAAATACCTAACTCATGTCATCTTTCAATAAGATGGAGGTGCCTAGAAAATGAAGACAAAAAAACGTAAAATTTCAGTTAATTTCCACTACTTATTCTTGTACCATTAAAATTTATATAACTGATATCACATGCCAATAACTGAATTTTTTCAAAATGAAAGCATAAATATTTTCAGAGAATTTGAAGGAATTAGCTGTTGATCTGCTTTGAACAATTACCAGCTGTAAGACCATTCAGTCTTTAATATGTATTCAATTCTCACCTCAAATTCAATTCCACGTATTAAATCCATGCATAAGAATCTATCATGTCTTTCATGAACAAACATGCAATAGCCTGATCTATTTTTCTTAATATATTTTTTCCTTTTCAATCTGACATCTTATTTCAGCTTTGCCTCTATTTTCTTACTTGTCACATATAGTCCTATTCCCTGAGTTTTCCATATCTTCCTTTTCCCAACTGATTTCATATCTGCCATTATTTAGCTTCACAATTGCAGAGCCACACCCCCATCCCTCATCTCACATCAACTTTTTTCCTCAACATTTTTTGACACCATCGCTACGCTTTACTGCTTCTCTTGCTCACATTGCAGACTAACATCTTTAGCACTTTAGTTTTATCTCCTCACGTTCCCAGACTCCAGTTCTTTGCATGATTTACTTACTCATTTACTTACTCATTTTGTTTTTACTATGGGCTAAGTTCTATTCAGGCAAGAAACATAGTATAATCATGTATGTTGGCAGGTTATTGCTGTCAGTCATCCTAGACAAGGGGGATAAAAGTACTAATTTGCATTAGTTTGCCTCCACCTGCAAAGACAATACTACCTGTGTTGTCCATGGTATAATGAAAGAACCACAGCATCATAGAAACTGTGTTGGAAATATATCTCCAAATGCTAGAGAATAGATTCTTCCCTGTGGCATTCTTTAGAAACTTCATTCATACAGACAAAATGATGGACAGCTTACTGAGAAACTGCTTAACAGTTCCTCTCCAAAGATATCTGGTGTTTTACTATGACTAGTTTCAAAAATAATTAGATTGAGTTAAGTAACCCCAAGACTGGTTTTTACTGTACTCCAGAAAAATGAGAAAGATTCTTAGGCAGAAAAAAATTTACTTTACCTTATTATATATTAAGATTGTCACATGAGACAATCAAAGTGAGTTGAATCAAGGAGAAAGTTTACAGTTTAAAAAATGTTACCTGTTTAATATTCTAGAATATTGTTTTAATAAAGCAAGTGTTCTTAATAAAAATAAATGATTAATTGATTTGTAGCTCTTTTTAAAATATTGCTTATAAATTGGAGACTTTGATAATCAAGGCATTTTTAAATTTTTTTTTTTTTTTCAACTTGTCCTTCTGTAAATCTCCTTATACTTTATAAGCACTTTGTTACTTAAAGCCATAGGGAAAATTTCAGTTATTTGAGACTATTTTGAGACTAGAAATTTCCAAATATATATTATTTCCCTTCAAACGTATTTAAAATTAATCCCTTTTGGACTATGGCAGTGGGCTTAAATTAAGGTAGAATTAGTACTCCTGACAAGAGAAGAAACACTATAAAGCTTCATCTTTTGACCTTCAAAATAATAGTTAACTTCAGCTTAAGCAGATGCTTTAAGCAAGACTGGATTTAGAGGATACTGATTGTTCTGAAAAACAGGAGATTGTATTTGACTTAAGCTTATTTACCATAAAATTTGTTTTGTTGCTTGTCATTCAATCTAAACAAAGCTGTGTGAACAAGCTGGGTCTCTATCAGACTGCCTCTATTTCCCAGGTTCTGAGCCACTGAGTTTGTCAGCTACTTACTTGCAGTGGGACTGGAAACTGCCATTGGGCCTTTACTGTCAATCTCTTAAATGTATAAAAAGAATGCTTGAAAATTGTTGAACATGGCTTACTTTTACCTATTAGCTTTCACACTCACATGCAGAATTTTCTTTCTGGTATGACTGTTTCTATCTTCTTATGCCTTTTGGAAGTTACCAGTAAAAAAAGTCTCAGCTAACTCCTGATATGGAAATCTGCACAGCAGCCCCCCAGGGAGCTGCTGCTTTCATAACAGCTAATGGCTTGTCTAAAATTGTTATGACTTTCTAGAAAAGAAGAATTTAATGTTTGAAAATTAGTACAAATTTTTTTTTCAATTTATAACGTGTTTAAAAATAGTAGCTGCTATATTTTATCACAAACAGGTGGTTTGGAGTATATTTTTCTAGATCTCATATATATAAGTCACTTCCTCCTGGTGAGATTTACCATTGGTAACAGAGATGACGTATTTGATTCTTTATCTGAAATATCAAAAAAATTTGTGCCAATGTAGGTGTATCTTCAGATACACACCTTTCTTTTTTTAGAATGGGATCTGTATATGTACCATTGCTTTATCTTGCTGGTGGCAATCACAGTTTATATGCACTAAAGGACACAGATCTTTAATTCCTACAATACCACTAATTTTGCATCTTTTCTCCTTCCTGTGCCACGTAGTATCTTATCTGTTTAGTAGGCAATTTTATAAAATTACGTTTTCTATCCTATGCTATTAAAAGCCAGGACCAAGTGGCTTCCTATCTTGTTTCATCTCTAGATTCCACTGTAAATAGTCAATAATGAGTAGTTTTGCAAAGATATAATAGCTGATGTCATTCTCATGTGATTATGAAATCAGCTACATAAATAGAAGAATAAAAGAATATTTTAAATGTAAAAACAAATTTAGTGCATGAAGAAAACAATCTCAAAGAAGAAATCATGTTCAAATATTTGTTATACTTTCATGCTCTATGTATAAGAAAATAAAAAGTTGGGTTTATTTTTCCTAATTCCCCTGATCTGTTGAACATAGTATTATTCTTTGTTCTCCAGTCTAGTCATATCAATTCCCCTGGATCTGGAAAGTTATCATAAAACAACTGATACAAGAAACCTGATAAGGTATGGACTTGTGCAGTAGAAAATGAGCTTACAACCAGAACTCATAGGCTAAAAACTCATATTAAAAAAAAAAAAATCTGCAAAATCTCTTCCCAATACTCTTATACATTTCTAGAACTCAATATCACTTTGAAGAATGGACTGAATAACAGAAAAAAATTAAAGATAAAATGTTGTGGGTTTCCGAAGACTTTCTGTATCAGAACACAAAAAGATAATAACTTCTGTTACCAATCTACATATGCGTAGATTGAAGAAGCAGAGCACAGTGCTCCCTGAGGAAATAAAAATTAATGAAGACCTGACAGTCAGTAGAAGCTGGAGTCAATCACCCTTTGTAAGGTACATTCCTAATATTCAAAAAAGCTTAGGAAGTGTGTTTACTCCTTGAAAATTATACAATTCAAGACCACTGAAAGGATTATTAAAAAAAAAAAAACGAAAACAAGGGAAAACCCAGAGCTCTAAATCTGAATCACTGAATGGAGAAAATATTGGAGAAAGAAAAATAAACTTGATATCAAGGAAGAGCTATTATCACAAGAATACAATGATCTGAACAAATCCATATAAATCACTGTTGTTTTGCAAGAAGATTGTACCATGACTCCCAGATTTCAGTGTGCTACATAAAATCTTTTACAAGCAACAGTGAAGGCTAGTGCTGCTACTGAAAATTATTTTTAATGAGTCCTGAAGTGTTAGTTTAGGTCAGTTTCTCATATTATTCATGAACTACGGTAAAACAGACTGAAATTTAATTTGAATTCAGGGTTCATTAATATTTCGTGTAGATACCAATTCTTTAACAAGCTGGTGAGTTATAGGGTACATGAGACTTTAAAAAATGCTATTTTGTGGCATATTTCCATAACTGCATTAAAACTTACTGCTACTTAGCTCATTTCTCAGGTTACTGAACTTGTAAATTGATAGAAAAAAATTCCTTATGAAAAAGCAAACAAAAAATCATACCATTATACACACCAAAATCATCCCATTTGTCTGGCAATAAACCATTTTTTTGTTTATTATAATTAGACAAAATCAAGATATCAAATATGAGCTTTGTCATAAGCTCACTTCACTTTTTTCCAACTGGAATTTATATTAAGACTGTTGTTTCATCTGTCTTTCGAACTGCATATCAAATTAAGGTGTCAAAAAAGGCAAAATTGTTCCTATTAAAAAAAAACCAAAACAACCCATCAGAATATTCTGTATTCTTACCAACAGGCAAGGAATAAACCAGTGAGACCAAATAGTAAATTTCTATAAATTATTTCAATCCCAAAATTGTTTTTCAAAACTAAAAAACCTGATGATCTTGGAGGTAGACATTAAGATCATTTAGAAAAAAAAATCTTAAACTTTTAAAATAAAATGCAGTGCATTTCAGTAATCTCATATACCCCTGGAGACAGAAAGAAAAAAATAAGCTTCCTTTTTTTGCCTTGTCTCATTACATCAAATGTTACAAGTCTACAAAAAGTTCAAGGTGCTGATGGACTAAAAGGGCATTAAAAGGGCAGTTAAGCCAGTTAGAGCAGATAAACACATTGCCATGGACATAGTAGATGATTTTTCTTTTTTCCTCTCTTTTTTTCTCCTGTTAATCTCAACAGTTGATGGTGCAGATAAACCCTGAGAGCTCAGTTCAGTCATCTAAACCAGCATCTGGTACTTGAGAGTTCTTGGGTCAGTCACAGGGGGCTGAGACATAGGAAACAGAATTGTGTGGGGGTTCCAGCCCTTCCACAGAGGCAGCTGGAGACCAGGACAGACTGGCAGGGATGAGGCACAGAAGTTGCTGTTTAGACAACTGACAATGTCATCATATTCCTGTTCCTCTCTGGTGATAAAATTACTGTAACAGGCTTTACCACAGAACTTCAGGTGGAGTTATGGCTTACTGATCATCTGCCATGTGCCCACATTTTATTTTTTCATTGGTTTACTCTGAGATTTGTTGAGAAGACAATTTTAGGGAATCTTGCTTTTGACACAAGTAGATGAATGATAAATCATCAAAACTGTAATATTTTTTTTTCTATTCTGTTGAAAGTTCAAGTGAACTAGACAGTCTAGAACAAAGTAACTTGGACACAGGGTATTAGTTATTGACCATCTTTGGACAAAATCAAACACCTCTTCTTAGTTCTTTTCTGTTCAGCAATGCAAAATGGGATCAAAAACTGGAGCACAATGAAAACACCAGAGATTCTAATGTTGAAAACTACCCTGACTGAAGTATATTACTTATTTAGACTGTTTTGTAATAAAATTACATTTGCTTAAAGTAATCTAACTTTTTGTTAAAATGGATACCAGCATTAAGAGGAAATATATTTCCTCCTCACTTATCCTTGTTTAGTCATTTGATACAATTCTTACAGAATAGCAGAATCTGTATCTTTAAACAAAGATACCTAAATCCAGTTGAGCAAAAACTGATACATGTACTAAAATGTTTTAAAAACTAAACTAAACATGTTTGGCAAGTTTTGTTTCAGAATTCCAAAAATATGGTAAAAAAATAATATAAAGGTAGACAAGTCCACTTGTCTAAAATAAATTCTGAAAAGTCCTAATGCCATGAAAATATGCAATGGATAAATTATTTAACCCCCTCCTCCCAAAAAGATAGAACAACAAAAGCAAGAATGTCTATAACTTAGTCATACTCTGTTAAAATACAAACCTGGTTGCAGAGAAAATGAGAAAGGGCAAATACTGGCAATCCAATGGTCTTTTCTAATGTAATATACCTATGCTCAGATTATAGCTTGGCCTCAAAGGTGCAGTTGTGGGTGTTTCACATATTTCATTCAGCATTCATTAGGATTTTTTTTTTTTAAGACTGTAGGTTTTTAAATGAAAATAAACATTGGAAGCTTGGGGGAAATATGCATTGGCAGCATTTTGTTCAATTTCCTTGGCAATGCTTTTTCCATCTCAGTAGCAATGGAAAATGAGATGAGAAGACATTTTTAATAAACTTTTGTCCTGGAGACACTTGCTCGGTTATAATCACTAAGTATTTTCATTAATTGTATTTTCATTTTATATTATGTGAGTTTCTAAATATATTTCAGGGAAAAAAAGAAAGATGTCCTTGACACTATTTACAGTAATTCTCAAGTTAGTGACCACTTCAAAATAACGTCCTGCAGTTGCTATTAAAATGTAGTTCAGAGTTTCAATAGACTGCTTGTGCCTGACAACTAATTTTTTTGTTGCTCCCTTGGGGAGTTGCTAGAAACAGTCTTCAATGTAGATTCATCCTGTGACTGAAGCACAGAAAGGAAAAGCTGAAAAATGAGCAATGGGAACAGCTTGCTGATGAAGTTGAATGAGGAGCTAGTAATGATATTGATGACATTACTAATTACTTAGCAGGCAGAATTCAAAATGAGAATTCATTTGTCATCGTGATATCATCAATCAGCTTTCTATTGCCTTGGGAAATAGGTTCGTGCTTGCTTGGTGCAAGATAAACTTTGCTTTATAACTCATTTTGGTTTGTGCATATGTACTTCTTAATTTTTGTGTTTGAATGTTTTACCCTTCCCTGCATTGCTTTCTGGTTTTATAAGTGTCCTATTTCAAAGGTTGTGTATTTTGCACTTAAATCAGAGAATTAAAACAACACAATCTCTGCCCCTCAAAACAAGCAAATTTTCAACAGGTTTTTGTATAAGGATCATAGCCTAAAGTAACATCCATCCCTGATACAAAAGGAAGCCTATTCAAATTTTATGCTTAAAAAAATTCAGATAGGTTCCTAGATATTTTAAGAAGAAAAATTACAGTAAGAATATGCAAATTCCCCTAATTTGGGGATAGAGGATCAAAAGTCATAGTTCCTGAGTCCTTGAGTAAAAAAATATCTCTGGGTATTTATTTAGGCTTTTCAAGCAATCCAATATTCCTAATCCTTCACCCTGTGAATCAGTATCACAGTCCCAAGAGCCTGGAAGCTATACTATCTCCTCCAAACAGCTGAGATTCCTGGCTGAGTCACCCTGTTGGAAAGGGAGCTGGCCAGACTTTACTGATTGTGCACTCCAAGATTTTCCTCTCTCCAATCCAACTTGGCATTTCTGTCTTTTTCATTTGCTTTCTAGATCCTTGAATTCTTGCCTTGTCTTTCACAGGGACACTTTCCACTTTTGTGTACATACACTATGATCAATAGTGCTTTGCAGTGAAGTAAGTAAAGAGAATATTTTTTTACTCACAAGGGAACTGCTAACTGTCCCCTTGAAAGCCACCAAAGCTATCAATGACTTGCCCTACCAGGCCCATGTCATGGCAGTAAGAATTAACCTGAGGGTTACCCAGGGTCCCAAATGAAAATGTGGGATCTGCTGGCTACATGTGTTTGGCCAAGGAAGTAGTGATCTGAATCAGCAAGTATATTGTCTGTTAATATGCTTATGGTACTATAGTCTAGTAATATATGCATAAGCTTAGAGGTACCCTCTAACTCATTAAACAACCTAATGGATCATCTGACAGTTGGAAAGGTTTTCTGTGTGATTGAATATTAAAGTGAATGTGTTAATTTGAGCCTGTATTATTATGCCATGGCATTTGCACTGTTTTCTATCATTTTGATTAATGCCTTGATTGTGACTAACAAGTAGAAGGAATGAGGAATAATATGCATAAAACTGCAGTCTATGGATGTTCTTACCATTCTAGTTTGTGCATCTACTGAAACAAAATAAGTAAAAATGGAGAGGGGGAAAAGTGATTCTTTTGGCTTTTAGTCTTATAAAATTTATAAGATTATAAAATATTGATTTTCTCTATCACTTCTACAAGATAGGAATGAAGGAGATTTCATTCAGTAAAATTCACAATCACGAAAAAGCAATTTACATATATTTTAGTCAAAAACAGAGGAAAACTTCAGAATTTTCTTAGTATCTAGAAACATTTCCAATTGAGTGGATTCTGAAGAATGAGGGCGTTCCAATTCACTGAGTTTATAATTGCAGTTTGGATTACATGCAGGCCATTAATTCTCCAGGACCCTTTGAAATACATTTGTAGCTTGTCATAACATCCCCACAGAACGGATTTTCATTTGCTTTATCTAGATCGTTTCACATTAAGTGGCATTTCACAGAAGCTGAATACTTTTTTACTTCTTCTGTTTACAAAGGGTCATATTCAATAACAAAAAAAGAAATATTACAAGAATTTAACAACTTAAAAACATGTAATACCCCCTAAGGATACAATCACTAGGATAATTTTATATGTATTAGGTTGTACTACAGATAGAATTTTCAAAGAACACTACACTTCACCTATATCAAATTCTTGTAAAAATGGAAGAGACTTAAGCAGATTTTCTGTTTTTCTAAAACAGGCTGACTACTTAAGATAGTTACCCCTGAGTAGAGTTCAGAGTATCATACGGTTTCTCCTCTGAAAATCTAACTTCAGGAAACTCTAGAGAAAAGCCGATGGTATCCTAAATCTCATCAGAATCATACATGGAGATATCATTCAAATAAATCTCTCAGAAGAAAGAGGTGCCTCTTAAAATGACAAAACAGATGACTTTAAATGAGAACTGCAGCTCCAGACAACTGGTTTGAAGGTGCTTGAATATTGCATTACCAGCACATTGCCTTGCTCTGTACAGTGGCAGTAGAACAGACGTTCAAATTTTGGCACATTACCCCTGACTCTCCTGCATGTCTCTTTCCAGCAACTGCTATGATAAGCTCTTTCAGAGGAAAGTAAAAAATTCTCCACAATGCATGTGAATCAACATTCTTGTGAGATAGGACAACTTTTAATAGAGACTTATTTTTCTGAATAAATGAACGGTGTTTTCCCTACTGTTTTCCCTGCTTGTATGAGGAGAATGTGTCAATTATATTTGAAGGCAAGGTAATATTTGCCATGAAGTGCAGTTAGCTTAATCTGATAATTAGTTTTAAATATAAATGCAGATCAGAAAACTACTTTTTATTATTATTTGATTTTTTAATTTTCTCTCCTGAAAATTACTTTTCACAAAAGAACTCAAAATGGCCTTGCCTTGGTGTAATGGAAGATTTGGAGCAAGAAAAATTTCATCTCCATAGATCAGGCTGCTGGCCTTGTCAGAGGTTCCCATTGACAGCAGTCTACTGAAAAAAAAAAAAAAGAGCAGAAAGGAGCAATTCTAGGACTCTTTAGATTTCTTTTCTTTTTAATCTAGGAGCTATCTTCAGTCATGATATTGTGCTGGGAATAGCTTATTATTGTTAAATTTGCTCCTATTTTATAAGCAGAGGTGACTGACTTTGCTCTTTGAAAATACTAATTTGGTTTTTTTTCTGTGTCATTATCTCTTCTTTTGGTTTTTGCTGAACACAAGAACTCAAAAAGCTGTTGATTAATCTAATTCCATTTAATTAGATAAATACATAGCAGGGAAAACAGAAGAAGGAGAGGTCTTTGATCTTTTCAAGTTAGACTAAATGATAATGGAAATTTCTCACTATAGGTAAGAAGGTTGTTTCAGCCTCTTAAGTCTCTAATGTTGTCAGTTACTCAAATGCACTTCCTAAGCTTTTAAGTTCAATTTAATTAAAATATATATCATAACAATTGACTTCCATTATTTCAGCACCAGAGAATCCTATCATGCTGTCATTACCTTATGTAAATGGATTTGTTTTACATAATGTGCAGAAATTATAGCACGGTCCATTAAAAATATATCTTTCTGAATTAGTGATAGATAAAGTGGTAGAGGTTTTAAAAATATTCCAAATCAACTTTTCTATAATTTAGTTTTTTCCAATTAGAAAGCCTATTCATTGTATTTACTTTTTTTTTTTTGTTTGGTTTTGTTTGGTTTCTTTTTTTTTTTTTTTTAGGAAAACATATGAAAGATATTAATGAAATAGTATCACTTATTAAATAGAATTCTTTCCTCGAAAGCTGGAAGATTTCAAAATTAAGGTCAGAATAAAAAAACTCTAAAGCAAATGTTTTGCTCTGAGAAATTCTTAATAGAACTTAACACATTTTTAATTACTAAGTGTCATGCAATGGTCTAATTATAATGGATTTTTTTCTTTTCTATTCTACATGTCAGATACTTATTTGTGTTAAGAATTGATTTTTTTTTTCAAAAAATACTTCATTTATATCTTCTTCACTTTCAGCTTTGTGATTTTCTATGATTCCCAAGGAAAATTTGACAGTAGGTTGTCTGTCAGTCTGTTCTTGCCATTGTTTTTGGATACACTGCTGATCATTGTAATGTCATAATTTCTTCAGGGATATACAGATTCTTTAGGAATACTTCTCCTTGATCCACCTTTTGCCTGGATTGTATGCTATTTGCCCAAGAGACAATATTCTTGTTTGGTTATTTTGCCCTGCCTGACATAACAGAGTCCTTATTTTCTGAAAGTGTTGTACAGATTGGCAGTGACATTAAAAATAGTATGAAGATTATATTTTTGTGTTTCTGGATTTTTATTTTCTTTTGTTCATAACCTGCAGATAGACTGCAGATTCAGAGACTGTGCCATGCCAAAAGTAAATTAAACTCATAATAAAATGAGTCTATTACACACTATGTTTTCCTGTACATTAATCTTGTGTAGGTACTGCTTTTTCACTGCATTTAACTGAAATACATTATATTGACTGATGAGTTTTAAAACTTATATTCAATAAGTTCAAAAATAATTATCTTCTTCAGTATTCAAATTAGTAAAATTACTAAAAATGACGGTGACACTGAAAATTTAAAAAAATGTTTAATACTAAACTTATGTGTTCTATTTCCTCATATTTTTCCATTATTATATGGAAAGGTACTGCCTTTTGTACCTGGTTCAATGGTATTCTTGACAAGAAAAAAAAGGAAAACTTATTCAGTTACTTTTCTGAGTTTCACAGAATGTTCCCACAGGTCCCTCACTTTAATGGTGAGTAGGGAGCTTGAGAAGCACTTTCCAAAGTTTGACTAAATAAGTCCTTGATGTCAGGACTGATGAATATCCTTATGTAATTAAGCAGCTATAGAAACACAACAGAGAACACAAACTGAGCTGAGTTGAGGATAGTACCCAGTCTTTTAGGTGAATTTTCCTGAAGATGAGTATCTGTTTTGTTTGTCCACCATGCACTGTATGTAATGTTCCTTTAAAAGACCTGCAACTGCACCACAGGAAAATACCAGCTGCTTGCTTGCTTTGTCCTGACAGAGAGCCTCTGGAGGCAGAGGCAGGTTGCTCTTCAATTGGAAATGACTAAGAAAGTCAGGAAAAGAGCAAATAAAGGAGGGAGACAATCTTCTGGAGAATGGTTTGGGACAGGGAGATTGAGCCAGACACAAAGGGCAGGAAAGGCTGTAACTCAAACAGGTATTTAAGAGTCTTCTGAGAATGGGAAATGGACAGTTAGGTCTGCGATATAATGTAAAAGGAAAAAAGCAAAAAAAACAAAACAAAAAAGGAGAACAACAACAAAACCTTTTATTAGGGATCTACTTGGGACTGTGTGGAACATGAGGCATGTGTACACTGCGCACCACAACTACTTTTTAAACACTGCTGCTTTCTTGGGAATCAAGTTGCTGCAGTTTGCCAGACATCCCAGAAATCATTTAACATCAGTCAAACACTAAAGCACACAAATGTCTGGATTGCTGCAGCCCAGAAGAATACTGAAAATTGCTTATGTGAGTGTAAAACTGTGGGAATTAATGGTAACACAGGGGCCAGGATTTTGCTTTCAAACTTCCAGTCTATTACATTTTACCCAGCAGAACTGAGTTATCTTTATTCTTTTTGTTTTAATCATGATGAAATACATCTTTAGAGAATAAAACCCCCTTCCTATTCTTAAAAAGCTTAATGTGAGGGGAAGATGAAAGAAGATTTACCTCAAAACTCTAATGAAGCTAGAGAACTCTAAAATCCAGCAAGAGAGAACTTGAATACCACTTGTTAGAAACTAACCTAAATAAGGTTTCCCTTGTGACAATCTCTGTTTGCCAGTGGTTGGCACTCACAAACAATATCCACAGCTCACATATTGATTCATTGATTCATTTTCTTTATTTTTAAAGATGAAGGAAGAAATCTATTATATAAGGCCTTCATTCTAACTAATGACTTGCCTGGTGTTGACAACACTGATATTTATATAATATTAAGAGATGTAAATGAGTACTGGGATATCTTGAAGTAGAGTTGAGGATGTTGCTGTGTCATTCCTATCAGCTCTAGGGGGAAATACAATTAAATCTGCTTCTCTGCTTAAAAAAATCTTAGCAAGTACATTTTAAAACCTGCCTTCTACTATTCCATACTCCTTTGCTAAAATGGAATTTATCCAGAGAATTTTCAAGTTGTTCCCAGAGCTCTTTGGTGGGAGCAATCTGCTTCCCATTAGATCTAATAGTGAGTGTGTGTCTGTGCTGCAGTCCCACATTGGTCTCTCTCACTTTCCTACCTTCTTTTCTCTCGGTAGGTATTAAAGTAATTCTAGCTTCCTTACATGGCCCTTATGACTTCTTACCAGTTTCACCTATGACAAGCATAGGATCTTGTGGTGAAATACCTTCTTTGATTTGTGAGATAGGGCGAACAGGTCAATAAAGAGTGCAAAGTGACAGCTTTTCTTGTCCTGTTCTCAGCTTTTATTTCAAAGGAATATAAATCACACTTTCACACAGACATAACAAAAAACATTGATTATTTCAGCAGCTCAGGCTGTCATCAAAAAGGCACAGCTACAATAACCTGGATCCCAGAGTATCTTAAGAATTTTGACTATTCTTGAATTTTAAAATATGCCACACTATATAGATAGTCCCTGCAATCACATATTTCTGGAAATCATTGTGCTTCAGTCATTGTTATAAAAATACTTAACTACTAAGTCAATTTAAACTCAAATTGCAAATTAAATACTTTTAATTTGACTCACTTAGTGGAACATGCACTTCTGTCAAAACAGCCAACATTTTCAGCCTATAAGCAAGTTATAAGCAAACTGAGAACAGCTCATAGGTGTGTCTCCCAAAGCATGCGCCTTTCACCACTGCCTGAGTTGCAATGTTGCCTTCTCCCTGCATGTTCAAGGAGAACAAGATCCATCCTCATAGTTTTCAAACCTCTTCAGTTTATGGATCCAAAATAATTTCTTGTCTAGTTGAAGATCCTTGATTAGAAATTTTAAGCTTGACAGGACACTTTGTTTTTTATTCTTATCTTTCAATACTTAACAGTAGTCCAGAGTTGCAATACTAGGAAATGGACCAGGCCAGAGACTGATCCCTGGTATCAGACCTCAGTCACCAACATGAAATATTACTTATTTCTTCCAACTAGTGTTCTTTCAAACAATGTCTGGTCAGGATTTAGGGTCCAGTACATCCCAGGAATTGTCCTTAACAAGCACTTTATATGTAGTGTCCTTGATCTAGAGATTAAGAGAATTTATTAACATTGACACATGCCCCTCTGTGCCAGTTGGCCTCAGAAATTTTCCCAGACATATTTAAACTACTCGAAGGGGTAAAAATTTGGAGGTCTTATATTGTAATCATTTATTGTAGTACAGCCAACTTGCTGACTAATTCTTCCTTTGTTTCTTTTTCCTGCTCATGCTTGTATGAGACACAATTTTTAGATGGTTTAGTCTTTGATTCCTTACTGTGGAAATGTTGATTTCTGTTTTCCTTTAATTGTCATTGCAGCAAATTCAAAACTTGAAAATATTGATCTAGTCAGACCCATATATGTCATAACCTAATATGAGGAAATATGAGCCTTGTCAGAACATAAAAAAAAAATTTATTTTGAATATATGAATTGATAATTTTAAATATTTATTAGACATCCATCTTAAGAAACAGTCAAAAATTATTTGCACACATTTTGCTCTCAAAAAGCAAGAGGATTTTTAGAGAGAGCTGCATTCATTTTCCTCAGGCTTCATGAAAAATCTTGCCCTTGTTATACAGTAGCAACTATCGGGAATGTTCTAAATTGTGTTGGTTTGATTAAAGAGGGCATTTCTGAGCCTCTCTGCTGCAAGAAATACACTCGTTAGTAGTGTAGCAGAACAAATTCCTAAGTGCAGCAAATCTATTTCAACTCTTCTTTAAACAGCAAAAAGTAGAAAATGTATTTCAATATTTGCTAACTTAAATGTTCCCTGCATATGAACCCCAACTCATTTCATCAATAAGCAAAATGAGTAGCAGTGCATATCTGATTATAGAATGGTTAGGGTTCCCCCTCTCTCTTGGGATTTTATATCTTTTTAATATGTATGGAGGAGACCTTATTACCTACAGACCTGAATTCTAGTGAAGTAGTCAAAATATCTGATAAAATTTCAGAATTCTAATTTAAAAACCCATGCTGATATAAATGATATATTTATTTTGCTTTCTCATTAAAAGAACAGCTCAACTAGATGCTCCTGAATTACTTTTGGGATTACTTGTATTTATTTCAGTTATTTCTTAGCCCCTTTGATGTCTAGCTAAATCTAGACATCATTTTTATAAATCCCATTTTTATAAATCTAGAGTAGATCAAACAAAGACTTAAATAGTAAGGCTCTCATACTGGTGAGTGTAGTAGAGATATGGGACAAGAGCAAAAGTATGTGTAAATCAGACACATTCAATTTATCTTCTGTATGAAAATTGTATTAAATTGCTTTTCTATATGCTTCTAGCATATACATTAAGCTAGAAAAATTTTCTTCTTCTATGGAATTGCAGTTGAATAATAGAACTCAAGATATTGTACTAATAACTACTAATTTGTAATATTTAGCAAAAATAATCATGTCTTATTACTGAAACACCTGAGATAAACAATATTTTTACTATTAAAGAATCTCATCATAACTACTATTACATTTCTGGACATAAGAATAAACGGACCAAGAATGTTTCAACATAATAGCATGTCTTGCCCTTAAAAAATTAAAATATGGTTATGATACAGAATGAAGGAATAATTTGGCCTTCTCAATAAAATATTTCTAAAATGGAATTTCTGATAAAGAAGGTTAGATATTTCCATCTCAAATAGCCAACTTTGTAATTGGATTTTTATTTATGTGACCACTATCTATGTGTCAAAATTCAATTTCCTGTTCTGTGGGAAGATGATCACAACTTTGAGGTTCAGATTATTCCAAGGCAAACCTGGTCTGTTTTATGGCTCTTTTTTACTTCAACATCTCTGAGCAGAGACTCCAATTTCCAATTTGTGCTGGATGTAGCTTCCATACTATGGACTACAAATAAATGCAGAGTGATAAAATTTTCCTGTAATGCACAGATTATGCCATCCTAGAATAGTCCATTGGTTCTGACCTATATAATTAATCTAGAATAGAAGAAAAGAAGAATTTAAAGAGTTATGCTTTGAACTTCCTCAAATATTGATTGATTACATTGTTTATCTAACAGTTGATCCCTTTCTAACATATTATTATGGGGTTAATTTTTATATTAAAGAAAATTTCATTTTTTCATTATCATTTCAAAAAATTTTCTTTTTTTTTCATTATCTATAAGTTATGGTGCAATTCTCAAATAAAGGAAGAGAAGAAAGAAATAAGGCAAATAGTTGATCAGCATTCTATTTGACTGTGAAAATAACTATGAAATAAAAGGATTTGTACTTTTTGCATAGGAATTTTTGTTGACATAACTCGAGCATAAAATATTGAGTGTTTTAGTATCTGCTCCAAAAAACCTTTCTCAGTGAATGTTCCGTGCACTAACAGTTCTTTCTCTGGGAGAAAAAACTTAGAATAAAAAAAATAATAATAAAAAAACCCCAAAGGGAGTAAAAGGAAAAAGAGGAAAGTAGGCAGAGAAAGAAATAGAAAGAGGAAGAAGGAAAGAGAAAGGGGAAGGAAAGAGAACAAGAAAGAGAAAGAGAAAGAGAAAGAGAAAGAGAAAGAGAAAGAGAAAGAGAAAGAGAAAGAGAAAGAAAGAGTTTAGTTTATTTAAGCACTTCCTTTGAGGCAACCAGACAGTTTACCAGTGTAGGATATTCTCTGATTGATGATATCTCTAAAATAGCAGTTTGGACTGGTCTTTTTACATTTATTTCCCATTTTCTATAAGGTATTTCTGGTCTGTTCAGAAATTCTTATTTGCAAGCATCCTGTAAAACATAATTAAGGTACCCTATCTTGTCTTGGCCCAGTATGGAGTTTCTTATAAATGGAGAAATAAAACATCAAATGTATTTCCATAACCATCTCAAACTGGTTGCTGTGGACTGCATTCTATCTAGAAGCTGCAAAGAGAGGTAAGAGAGGGAGCTTCCCTCATTCCTTCAGTCAGTCTGAAAAAAATGATCAAAAAAAGATGAAAATATTTTATAAATTAATCAGGTTTCTGTTTCCTGAACTTTGCAGCACAGAGAACTTTACTGTTTCATACACACAATGATCAAAGACAACCTTACTGCATCCCTTTTTCTATCCTGGCACTGAGTGTCAGGGTAAGCCAGCCATGAAATAGGCAGCAAGTTATAGTATTCCTGGAGGGACTGATCTCTACAAGCCTCTTCAAGGCTCCAAAAGGAATTTTTGAAGGACTGCCTACCACTGGACTCCAGCTAAATATCTCTTTTTTGTGCCTGATAGCAAAGAAGTTACACTCCTACCTGCAATAAAATTGTTTATTGCTTTTTCTCCTGTCCAAATGCCTGAATAGACTAGATACTGATCTTATCTTCTGGTATATTAAAAAAATTAGAATGTGCATATTCAGGATATAATTATGAATATGTATAGACAGACAAGCAACAGATAAACTCAGGCCCAGGAAATACAAAGAATTGAAAGTTGAAACAACCTAGAGAAGATCAGGAAGTTCAAGGAATTAAGGGGAAAAATTGAAGAAATCACGGAACCCCAATCATTCCATCAGGTTGGAAATGACCTCTGAGATCACCAAGTCCAACCAACAACTGAACACCATCTTGTCAACCAGGCCATGGCACTCAGTGACACATCCAGTCCTTCCTTAAACACCTCCAGGGATAGTGACTCCACTGCCTCTCGGGGCAGCCCATTCCAATGCCCAATCAGCTTGTCTGTGAAGAAATTCTTCCTAATGTCCAACCTAAATGTCCCCTGGGGCAGCTTAAGACTGTGTCCTCTTGTCTGTCACTGGTTTTCTGGGAGAAATGACTGACCTCTACCTTGCTATCTCTGCCTTTCTGGAAACCAGAGAGAGTGATAAGGTCTACCCTCAATTTCCTCTTCTCCAGGCTAAATAGCCCCAGCTCCCTCAGCCACTTCTAGAAGACTCGTGTTACAGACCCTTCACCAACTTTGTTGCCCTCCTCTGGAGATAAAGATGGATGAAGAAAAATTAAAATGAAATTTACAAAATTTACAATGAAAAGGAAAATAAAGTATTATTTCTAAAGATTTCAACCCCAAGGACACCACTAACTTTGTTAATCTCTCCCATTTATTTTTGTAGGAAAATTTTTCCACATTCTCTTCTAGGTTTAACTTAAGGAACAGAATCTAAAGAAATATGTATATTTGATATACTACTTCTCTCAGAGTCCTGACAATATTGGCTGATGTAGTTGTCAAGCCACTCTCCTTATCTCCTTAATGTTTGAAAGTCGTTGCAGTCAGGTCAAGTCCCGGAGGACTGGACAAAATGGAAATATCGCATCCCATTTTTATAAAATAAAAATGGAAAGGAGTATTCTGGGAATTATTGACTTGTCAGCCTCACCGCTGTGCCTGGGACAATCACGAAACAGATCCTGCTGGAAACTTTGCACATGGATAATAGGGAGGTAAATTGGGACAGCCAGAATGGCTTCACCAAGGGCAAATTCTGTGTCAACAGCTTAGTGGCCTTCTCTGGTGGAGTGACTGCATCAGTAGGCAAGCGAATGGCTACAGATGAATTTTGTTTGGAATTGTAAGGCCTTTGACCTGGTCCCCCACAACATCCTTCTCTCTAAATTGGAGAGAAATGGATTCAATGGGTGACTGTTCAGTGGATGAAGAATTGCTTGAATGATCACATCAAGAGTGTAGGGATCAGTGGCTCAATATCCAAATGGAGATCAGTCATGAGTGATGTTCCTCATGACAGGAATATTTTGTATTGGGCCCAGTACTGTTTAATACTGTCATGAATGCCATAGATGAAAGAACCGAGTGCACCCTCAGCAAGTTTGAAGACGACACCAAGCTGAGTTGTGCAGTTGACACATCTGAAGGAGGGGATGCCATCCAGAGGGATCTGGACAAGACTGAGAAATGGACCCATGGGAACCTCATAGGCTTCAACTGAAACAAGTGCAAAGTACCGCACCTGTTTTGGGGAACCTTCCAAACCAAACCCTTCCATGATTCTGTGATTCTCTACTTTATATTATACACATAAATATAAATTACCCAACATACAGATTTACCCAAAATACCAGAAGAAATTTGCTACTACAAGTACAATCAAACAACCACTACATCTTCATATTCATGTTAAATTTGTGTATGCTGTAACAAATTTTTCATCTGAATTTACCCATTTAATTGTTCTCAGTTGATCTATCTTAATTAAATCAAGTCTCTACAGTATATCTAAAGGCTGTATAGAGAAGTATGATTGATCTAGCACTCACATTGTGCTGAAATGACCATCTTCTGTATAGGTCTTCAAAATAAACATTTAACAGGGAATAATGGCAATTTTAGGTTTACTGTCCTCATGCTGGAAACAGTGGAACAAATTCTGTGGTGTATCATGTTGTCTAGATTCTTTCATTAGAAAGAACATATGTTTGACCCTGGTATTATTACTTTTTCTTTTAATTTTTTTTTTTCTGAATGACAGCATTTAACATCAAGGGAAAACAAGTGTCCCCTCTTGCTATACACAAGTGCAACAGCTCTTGTCAGTACTAGGTCATCTGCAAGCTCATTTTTTCTCCTACTGTTGATGCTAAATAAGTGCAAAGGCTCTGAGATTGGTGATATTGCCGCTAGCAATTGCAATCAAACCCTCCTGGGTGCAAACTTACAGCAGTACCTCCTGGTCTTCCTGGAAAACATTTGCAAATATTTTCACCTTGACCAAACAAGTCAAACTCATAATATCAGTGTGTTTCTTGCTCATGGAATGTACTGTCTACTACGAGGAGTGGGAATTGTCACCATTTCAGACCTTTTTTTTTTTAATCAGCCTTCACATCTGCCACTTCTTTTTTATCATATGCCAAATATGACATGAGAATGAGGGTAAAGTCCGAGGGTAAATTTCATCTGATTAAGTTTCTTGCACTCTCTGATGAAAAAGAAAACAAGCAGACCAAAAAATCAAATTTCAAACTGTGTGTATTCTTTTACTATATAATTTTAATGACCTGGATAGAAAGGGGAGTCACAAGACAGAGACAAGAGTGTGGTGGATAAACTATCAATTGGTGTCAGCTATAAAATTTGTAATGAATCACTGCATTTGATTCTAATATGCAGTGTCATTTATGCACATAACTAATCCCTAGATTATATCAAGACTTTTATGAAATATTAAATCTTTAAGGGTAACAACTGAAAATCAAAAGAAAGTATTCCCATTCCCAAAAGAAC
This sequence comes from Molothrus ater, assembly GCF_012460135.2. Classification (NCBI taxonomy): domain Eukaryota; kingdom Metazoa; phylum Chordata; class Aves; order Passeriformes; family Icteridae; genus Molothrus; species Molothrus ater. The sequence continues at coordinate 17,702,420 of NC_050482.2, read as the reverse complement.
TACTGCAAATAATTTCAGCCAGAGGCCCATGATCACAAAATTTAGTACTGTGTAAGCAGCAATAACCTTAAAATTAAAGGATGTTTAAAACCAAGGTAGGGAGCTGGGAGTGTAAGGAAAACATTCTCAAAGGAGAAAGGGCTACTGAATAGAACCAAACAGTTATTTATCTAATATGTATATCAGTTTCTCATTTTCTTCTTCTGTTTAACAAGAAAACAAAATCAAGATACCTCAGTTATGCCTTATTTTTTTTTTCAAAATTCTCTTCAGAGTTTTTAAGAAAGGAAAGGAAAGTTTAAGTATTAACATTTTATTTAGCTCTTAACATTCAAGTTAAGAAGACTAAAGGGTGAAAGGAACATATTTGTTACATCCTATAACAGTGCCACTAAAAACATTAAAAAAAGTAAAAATTGGGCATACTGCAGGGTTTTCCCAGATATTTATGTAAAAAGACACTCACTCTCCCTGTCTTCCAAATCATCTAAACTTGAAGAAAAGCCAAGAGATTAATTACGGTAATGCTGAACCGTATTTCAAACCACTGCATCTATGGTGCTTGTTTATCTCAAACCCAGGACAGGGACTACTTTAGAACTTAACAGCTTACTGAATGAAGGCTCCTGTTTTCTTGTCCTTTTTTTTGAGACTGTACTCCAAAACACTGAATTCAGTGTTTTTCTGGGGTTGTAGAGAGACTGGCAGTGAACTCATACTGACTTTCAGTGGTATCAGGGTATGCAACTCCCAGCAGGGCTTATGAAATGTCATTCCTAATTGATATTGAAAAAAGCTTACATTATTCCACATTAAAATTGAGGTTATTTCATAGGATTGCCATAGAAAATTATTTGAATCACACAGTGATGCATGTTAATTTTTCCATATCACCACCCAATAAATTCTGCAATTAACCCATATCATTGCTCTCATATCATGTGCTTTGGGGAAATCTTTTCAATTAGAAACTCAGCATCAGGAGTGGAGAATTGGAAGGGATGCCTAAAATTGGATTTACTTTGCTTGTTTTCCCTTAAGGTTAAAATAGGCTTTTGAAAAAAAAGCATCTTTTTTTTACATCTTTTCTTATGGGGTTTTTCTCTCCTTCCAATGGGATTAATCAATTGCACCGGATGCGCAGGAATCAAAGAATATTGTGCATCTATTAAAATGAGAGATATGATTTAGAATAGTCATAAATGAGAGGTAACTAATTTAACCATCATCATAAATTGAACAAAGAATTTTTTTCTGGTCCATTTAATTCTTACAAGGACCTCAAAGTGAATATTTTCACTAGAAAAAACAAAACAAAACAAACCAGAAAAAATATAGCGATGACAATGACAACAACTACCAAACAATATTTCATCTCTAAAATGTGTGTTAATATCCATTTATAAATAACTACAGTTAAACACAAGGTTCTTATCATAACTAGGCTGTCAACTGGACTTTCTCTCTAGAGAGAGAAATAGGATATATTTTCCATTCTAAAGACCTCAGCACATGAGAGGACAGATTAGGTGTTTGTGACTTTAGTTCATTTACTTTGGTGTGATTTTGTTCTGGGTTTTTTGTTTGCTTGGTTTTGGTTTTGTTTTTTGTTTTGGTTTTGGTTTTGTTTTGGCTTTGTTTATTTTATTTTGTTTTTTTTCTTTTTTATTCTTTGTTTACTTACGTTTTGCTTTCACAGCTGTTTTTACTGTTTGGTTGGCACTGACCCAGAAACTATTGTTCAAAGTCTGCATTTTGCATTAGTGTTTCCTCACCCTAGCCTGGGTTTGGTTTTGTACAAAATTAGAATTGAGGTTGTCAATATACTTTTACAGTCTTGGTACAGTTTTTCCTTTCACATTCCATTTTCATGTTCTCATGCTAAAGGATATGAGGAGATTTCACTGATTGCAAATGGCTAAGACATATGCCCTAAGTTCGGAAAACATGGCTCCAGAAATTCTGTAAGCTGGCTTTAGAGTAATTCAGGTACACTGCTAGAACAGGTACACTTCTTCATTCAGGTACACTGCTGGAAGAGCAGTCAGTGGGAGCCTTTACACTCTGGGCACCAGGGCAAAGGAGCCGTGCAGAATTTTATAATTGTTCTTTTCAATACTCCTGTACTGTGACTGCTCCTGAAATAGGGAATTCCGAGGACACAATACATTGGCAGTAAAAGAATCTTCATTACTCTTCAATACACTTATATTACTGGCTATTAAAAGTTTAATTAGACTTTAGAGAAGACTATTCAGCCCATTAAAATAATAAATGAATTCTGGCATTAAACAAACTTGGACAATAATCATTAATTTTATGAAACAGAAATATATTTCTTTTGCCAAATGATATGACAGTCTCTGGGGGAAAGGCTCATAATCTAGTTTGTCTTAGATACAGGATTTCTCATTAGTCAGGAAATTATGTCAATTTTTTGGGAAAAGCTTTTAAGACCCAGGATCGAGTCTAGTTTCCTTTCACATTTTGTAGCTACAATATGGAAAAGTGAACTGTTTATAGAATACTGTTGATTTTTGAGATTCTGTGAGAGTAATTAAAGCATCTGCGCTCACTGTTCGCAGAGCAAGTTGTCTATTTCAGAACTGGACGTGCCTTGATAGCAAGAGTTTTAAGAGTTTGAAGTTATGAACTTTGCAATACCAAGGGCCCTGGTACCTACAGTGTACTTTTTAGCTAAAACATAATTTATAAAAAAGTATTCTGTTTTCTGTAGAGATCATGCCGGTCCTTGCACACTAATTTGTATCATGTACATTTTTAAATCTCTGGCTCCAGAGATATTTCACAAAGAAATAAATCTGAAGGAAGAATCTGTGACATTAAGTCTAGTTTGAGAAACATTCTAATAGGAAGTCAAAGTCTTTATTTGAGGTACTATTAATAGATTTAGGTATATTATGAAGACACAAATTGCCACACAATGTCACCTCCATGTTACTTGAAATGGTGGGGTTCTAATTTTTAACAAATTCGGTTAAGAAACTAAAAATGCCAACCATATAAATGGATAATATCAGCTGGGGATAATTTTTATTTGTTTAGCAAATATAATAGTAAAAAAACCCCTAAACTCTAGAAAAATAATTTATAATGTATTTGAAAATGTTACAAATAATTATCTCTTTATTAACAATATCAAAAATGTCACTATAATTTTTTTCTGCTAAATGAAAAATAGATGTCAATGCATATTTTTGTTCAGTGCAGACTTTAATTGCTTTGCTTTCTTGTTATTTGCATTGCTATGCAAAATCCAATGACCTTTATGTTACATTAGAATATCAGAAAAAAATGCAGAAATATTTCTGTCTTGCTGTGAAAAATGCTATTTGTTTTTCATGTTCCAGTCTACTGTTGGGACTTACATCCCACATGAATGCATCTTAAACTAAGATCCCAAGAGAAAACATGCTTATTTCTTCTCTCTCTAGAAGAAGGGAGAAGATAAGGGATGCAGATGAGTCAGAAAAAATCAGTATTCATGATCATGCATAAGAAGATCCTTCAGGTTTTTAGTCCTTCTTTTTTGCCCCTTGAAATTTTAGACAAAAATATCCTGATTCATTATTTTCAGCACTTTGTTAGGAACATATTTAATGTGTAAATGACCTTGTATTTTTTCTCCTTTTTTATTTTCCATTTTCTCTTAAAATTATGGTCTATTAATTATTATGCTATCAGGAAGAAGCAGTGAGGTTTTTTTCTTTCTTTTAATTTTAATTTTAATTATTATTGTAAACTGATTATGGAGAGAAGCTTTTCTATAGACCAAACTTTCCACATTAATAAAGAGTGGGCTGTTGTCTAGCCTAGTGTGGAGATTTGGAATATGGACAGTGGCAAGAAACTGCAGTGAGAAATCACTAAGGAGTTTAATATGTACTTGTGTTCCAATGTAAAAATCCTGGTTTCTGTTAAACATCAAGTGCTAAAAAACCCTTTTATGCTGAAGTTCATATCATTGAGTTTAGCTTACATTTGTATTTTTTTCTAGCCTTTCCCAGTACACAGCTTCATTCTCCCCTGCAGTATGTAGGAAGCTATCTGAATTAATGCTTCTGCAGTTTAGAAAACCTCTTGTGCTACATAATTTTGCTGGATGGAAAAAGATGGAATTAGACCTCTTTTGGCAGCCTCAGTGCAACCACTCACATATGAGCTGTCCTGCTGTTCCCTCTCTGAAAAGCCATTGTGTCTCTATCATTGTAGACTTCAGTCTTGGCAAAACTGCATTGCCACAGTGTGATTTCCATGGGCTTTATTTTAAACAGAATTATTTATGCTATTCTTACAGAATCTAAATCATCATGAGAGCCTCCAGAGTGAAGGTTAATTCTGTTGCCAGCAGCTGTAGCTTCACCCTCTGAAGCTGAATCTGGCTGTGGCAGCAATTACTGGCCATTCCTGTTCCGATAAATTTGTGTTTTCTCTTTGATCAAATATGTCAAGCTTTTAATTCTGCATAATCATTGATCGCATGAAGTGCCAGACCATCTTGTTTTATCATCATGCACATCTGCTGCTACTTTCCAGTCACACAGGTAAAATGCATTGACCTAGAACGTGTTGTTTTAACCTCAGCACCCTTATTGTGAATGAATGCCAAATGTGTCTGAAATACTGTTCCCAAACACTTGTAATTTGAAGAGATTATATACTAGATGAAATAATTGAAAAAAAAAATAACTAAAGCAATTGTCTCAAAAGTAAAGTGCCAGAAACTAAGATGGAGAAGTTGTATCATAAGGAGGAACACAATGCCTTTGATCTTTAAGAATCCTGTGGGTCATGCAGAATACCTGTTAAACTTATGTTACACAGTAGAGATCTTCTGGAATAACTGGAGCCTATTACTCTAATGATAAGTAAAAAGTAATAGGTCAAACTGCAATTTATTTGTTTTTTTTAGTTTGTGCCAAGTTTGGGCAAAAAGCCAAAATTTTAAAAGTAATGTGTGATGATAACAGACTATTAAAAATGCCCAGTACCTCACATACCAGTTTCTGCTGCTTATGATGTTTTGATTTCTATATTATGTATTTTCAGCTCAAATTTCTAAAAAAAAACTGTTTGTGTGCAAATTGACCTTTTCATTTTGAAAAATGCTTAAATGCGACTATTTCAGAACTGTTTATTTTTTCTCCTCTCTCCACAGTGAATAAATTAATGTAACAAGAACATTTCCTTTAAACTTTGTTTCATTAGAACTGTCTTTTCGGATAGTTTCAAGAAATTTTATAATTCATCAAATAGAATAGCCAGATAACATCACAAAATGCTCTGATAAAACGGAGCCATTTACTACCCATCATCCCCCTGCATACATACATCAGTTTTAAGCATTTACTGATTCAGAAAATAGGAAGCTCCAAGAAGAGGAACATGCTTCTACTGCTTAGTTAAATCCTATACTTTTACAGACATTAACATTTTCCATTCTTAATATGCCACAGTATGCTTTCAGCTCTTCAAGCCAAAAGTGCTAAAACAAGGTGAGGTTATATGGAGGGGTTATATTTGCTCTGAATTGTATCAATTCAATTTTTGCATTATCCACTCTCAGAATTTTGCACCTTGAAACCATAACTTAGAAGCACAATTTTTAGATGTGAAGCGGCAAAATGTCATGAGGCTCTGCATGTCATATTTTCACATAAGAGAGGAAAATTGCTAAGCTCAACACAAGACAGGGTGGTATATATCTTTTGACCACATCCAGTAATGTATACTTCATTTTATAGTAATTTCTAAGACTGCTGTACAAATTTAGCTGTAGACTTGCTCTTTAGCAAGCACTATTTACTGTACATGACAAGTTTAGAAGTTCAGCCAGTTTTCAACAGTCTGAGTGATAAAACATGGTAATATTCTTGAGATGGAAGTTTAACAATGCAAAAGTTTTAATACAAAAAGGAGTTTTTTTCAATGGCTAAACCAGAAAGGACTAGGAAATACATTTACGACTGGAAAGAAATTAACAAAGAACATTCCAAACAGGTGGTAATAAGAAGAAAATTTTAATAGATTTGAAAGTATTCAAAACAGTGTTCTTTGTTGTTTTTGTCCTGGGTTTCTTTTGTTTGTTTTATTTTGGCTTGATTTTTTTTCTGCTTTGATCAATCCCCCATTCACGCTTACACTTGTTCTTATACACTCCAGTAGAACAAGAATATTTGAGCTCCTTCCTTCTGGTTAAGCTGCACAGAAGGAGCAATTCTGATAAAAGCAGCTTGATTTTTTTCAGCTTTGATCAATCCCCCATTGACACTCACACTTGTTCTTATACACTCCAGTAGAACAAGAATATTTGAGTTCCCTCCTTCTGGTTAAGCTGCCCAGAAGGAGCAATTCTGATAAAAGCAGCAGTGCAAAGCAGAAAATATTGACAGTACACATAGAGATTATTCTCACGTAGATTAAAATTTTTCATATCTTTTAGTAATGACCCTTCTTTTGGCCTGAATTACTTTTGATTAAGCCCTACATTTCAGAGTTTAATTATTGGGTAATGCAAGGAATGATATTTAGCCATTCCAAATTGTCATCATATTTGGGAAGCATCTAATAATTTCGCTTGCTTGCAGGAGCTATCTAGCTTTTTTACTATTTCACTGTCTGCTGTAAATACTTTCAAAACATTTTGTATTTTCCCATATTCTCAGCAGGGGCCATAACTAGACTTTGAAAAATCCATGTAAGTACCATACTGTGGCTATGCATTTTTCACAATGTAGCAATAGTGTACTAGCACATGGCAGTTCAAACCACAATGTATATTTTTATAAGGGTAGCTAACATAATTCCTTGGTTTCCTCTGTGGGATTATGGACATCCAGAGAGTAAACAGTTATGTCACAGCAGTTTGACAGGAATTCAACAGAAGTTTGACAGAAGTCATTTTTATATTGGAGATGAACAGACATACACAGGTATCATTCAGTTCATTTTAGGGTAGACAGAAAGAAATGCCAGAGAAATCATATCCTATGAGTACACCTCCATTCACTTAAAAATGGAACATACAAGAGTGCAGCTCAGTATAGATGTCCAGATTGTGGACACCAACATCAGCCAAGACAATTTCCACCCTTACTATATTTCTTGTTTTAGTACATAAATGGAGGCATCTTAGGGCAGGCCTCTTTCAATACCTTTGAAAGAGTTATTTCACTCTTCCCTAAGAGTGTAATACCTCTTTCAAAGGTATTACACTCTTAGGGAACAGGGGAGTTTTCTGTCATTACAAGTAAACCTGATTAGAAATTAAGCCCATATATAAAATTTTCATTATATCAGATATTAAAAATAGTGACAGTGTTTTCATTACAAAAATTAAACATAGGAAAATGTGTGTTCTGGAAAGTCTATGAAAATATAGTCTATGAAAATATTGTTCAGTGCTTTGAGGTTTGGGGTTTTTTTTGTTTGTTTGTTTGTTTGCTTGGTTTTAGCATTAAAAGTAAATCCACAAATTAAGAAAAATTTAACTGTGTTGTTCAGGTTTATCAAATAATTTCCATCATACCTCTGATGGAAGACAAAAAAATACTTAATGTCCAATTAACGCTTTTTCTGACAAAATTTGTTAAATTGAAAATCATACATCTCATGGCTTTTTTAAAAGCTAGCACTGACATTTCTGTTGCCTCTGTGTTCTAGACCTAAATCTGTATTTTTATTTAAGAATGAGATGATTACATTTTTTATGGAATGTGCTAAAATTAGTTTAATAAACTCCTATTTTCCTTTAAAAACAACTGCCACCTTTTATCTAAATATAAACACTCAGTGAAATAACTGTTCGCCATATTTTAGCTACAAAGTTCTTTTTTGGGGAATTTAAACTCTTTGTAAATTGTAAATTATAAATTATAACATTTACCTCAGTCCACTAGTTACAAAATCACATATAAAACTGCAATGAACTTCATTAAGATGCTCCGAGCTATTTTTACTAGCTTTCATTAGCTTTAACATTACATGACATACATGCATATAAACATCTTGTGCACTCGGTTATTTGTTCAGCACTAGGATGAATCACAGAGAAATATGATAATTATAGCAATATCTTCTCAATTCATATATTAAAAAAATGCAAACAGACAAGCCATTTTACTTCATTCTTAATTCAAAGACCTTTTTAAACAAAGAATGAAACTTCATCTACAACAAAATAAGACGTTTCTTCCTAAACTTGTGTCAAAACCAAGACAGTGTAGCAAATGCAAGAACCAGAGATGGTCTAGGGTATGTTATCCTGTAGCCATATTGCTTCTGCTGAGGTGAGATTGTCACCACCAAATTAAAACAGGGCTATTTATCCACAAAGATTTAGAGGATTTACCCACTGATTTCCTTTAAGAAACGGATCTGCATATCAGGAGTTCACATACACTCTCATGTGCAGCCTGAGGGTTCAGTTGTACTGCACTGCTTGTCCTAGTGAGGCACATCATGCAAAGCAAAGCTGGCAATGAGCTGTCCAGCTAATTTCTCATGTGTGCACAAATACAGCTTTCCTGAGGGGTAAGTTTCTTACCTTCAAAGGAGGAAATGCTTGTACTTCTGATCGCTGCAGATGTGCTCTCAGAAAGTTTGGATATCATAAACTCAGACCTAACTCAACTGTGCCCTGAATGCAGTGCTCTGAATCACAGGGTGGAGGGAAAATTTCCTTCTAGTGTTATTACTCAAAAGATCCAAGTTCCTCACAAGGACAATATTTTTAGAACTGCTTCCTAGAACATATGGACTGCAAGCAGGGCCCAAGAGAGGAGACGATGTGCAGACCACACCAATCTGTCACCAGCAGAGGCCAGCAGCACCAAACTACTGCCCTGTCCAGGGGCAAGGGATAAACGGGAAAAAAGTTGTGGCTCCTGTAGGTAACTCTTGGAGGGAGCAATAGCCAAAATGAGACTTACAGGGCAGTGAGGTAACCAGGGAGGGAGATTAGCAGATTAGCAGGCACCACATAAGCCAAGGGACAGTGCATACATACAAGAAGGAGAGACTTTGAAGGAAGATACCAAAGTTTCACAAGCACTTGGCTGCCACTTCTTTGCAAGAAACACTAATGTTTTAATGGGTAAGTGTAGAGCAATCAGCAGAAAAGGCTTTGACTACTTCACTTGAAACCATTGCATCTTCCCTGTCAGAACATTTAGCAGTAAGCCATAATGCACAACATTTTGAAATGCCATGCTGAAGGCATTACTATTCACAAGAGCTGATATTGTAGAGGTAAGGGACACATAAATAAACTACCTGCTACCCCTTAGGGAAAACTACAAGTTCTTTCGTAATCATTAAGTCTTACAAATAAGAATTACCTAGTGTTTAACAGAAAATATTTTTATGAGCAAAGGGAAGACCTCATATAAAGAAAATTAGGATTTGCTCTTAGTCCAAATACAGTTTAACAATCTATTAGTGCAAGATATTTGATTAATCTAGAAAAGCCCTTCACAGGTAATATAAGAAATTCTTATTCACACTTCCTAATTAAAATCTTAATGAAAGATAAATAAAGTTAAGGCTACCAGGGGGATTTTCTGCCATGCCAGGATATTAAATAGCAGTGGAATATTTTTTTTTAAATGTAACTGAAAGTGGACAGGTTTTTACAACATATATTTTCTTTCTTCGTGTCAAAACTTCATGCACTCATAGAAGCCATGCCCTTGATTTTTAAAGGTTGTTGAATATGGGGCACCATATTTGTCTGATTCTGATACTTTATTTTGTGACAAGAACATCATACTTTCTTAATACTGTTGCTGATGAACTAGCACTGAGAAATAGGTAGAATAGGACTTGAAATTAAGTAACAGATAAAAGAAGCCAATGTGTTCTTTAATCTTTCAGGTGGTCATATCAATTATGCTTCTCATATAGATATTTTATGATATACATTGTAGATAAAATTGTTATTATAATAGTGGGGAAATATTCCACTGTAAGATAAAGAAGTTAAAAGGTTCTGTTAAAAGTTAAAGGTTCGGGTTCTGTTAGAAGTGGCCCTTCTTGTTCAATGTGATCTAAATAGGAATAATCTAGGAAGAATTCAAGCTCTCTGGGAAAATGGAAAACAAAAGTTATTATTGATGTCATTGCGGTGTAGGTATTTTTCTCACATTGCAAACAGAATTTTTAAACTTGCATGTGTTTTAACCTATCTCTGATTTTACACTGAAGGGTTACTCTAGACTTCACAATTGTAAGTGGATATTTGTTCTTTCAAGTCTTTAAATGTGATACTGGAAACACCATTTCCTATTTATGAAATCTAATTACATCCTTTTTTCTATGTGTGTTTAGCTATAGACAGTTCCATACTTCTTCACCATGTCAAGTCAAGAAGAAAACAAAACTAAATAAAACCAGAAGAAGCCTAAAATGACAGAGAAAGAAAAAAGAAAGAGAAAAAAGAAAACAAAACTAAATAAAACCAGAAGAAGTCTAAAATGACAGAGAAAGAAAAAAGCCAGAAAACCCCAGGACAGTTAAAACATTTACAGAACACTTATAAAGTTCCTGGTGAATGAAGAAGGAAGTCTGAGGACCAATCCAGATTTCCACTGAGGTGACAAAACCTTTATCAAATATGTTAGATTTGAGAAGACAATTCACAAAGAACTACTAAAGACATTGCATGGAAATGCACCTCAAAGGCTGGGTAAAACCTTGTTTGAGTGCTGCACTTCTTTCAATGCATGTATTGGGATCTATCTTGTAGTTGTAAAATTTTCCACACCATACCACATAGTTTTATAGTTATCTGATGAAAGATTTAATGGATAAGTCTATTGTTTGTCTATGCTATATCTTTCAAAATGTAATCAGAAAGCCTTTTTTCCATCAAAGAAGATAAAATGATAAAACTAATATCCCAGAAGTAAAATTGACTAGTAAAACTACACAGAGCTTATCTGATTGAACAAAATTTCTCATTTTCAGTTCAGTAGAGAACTGACTCTAAACTAATGGAATTCAAATATCTTTATGCCTCTTTCTTATACATTGAATAACAGAAGATAATCCCATCTTTGTAGAAGAAAATGCTTAAATGCTACTCTTTTCCATAACCATGGAGGTGGAGTTACCTATTCCCAGTCATTCACTCATCAGAACTGATCTGAACTTTATTTCACGTTTCCTTTGTTGCAAAAGGGAATGCCAGATTCTGCTACAGCTTGCTCAGTAGCTGTCAGTGTGCTCCAGATGCAGAAGTGTGGTTAAGAATCAAGAAAGTAGGAAAAGTCAGTTTTCATATTTTTGGATGTTAGCTAAAGAATAATCTCCCCACAATTAGATAAAAATATCCTGATTACAGTTCCATGTAATTATTGTGTGCAAAATATTAAGCAGAACTAGAAATGATAGAGAGAACAGGCACATATTTTGACCTCATATCCTTTGATACATAGGTCACAATGCTAACCCACTACCTCACTTCTAAGAGGGGCAAATCCATTAATTGTTGGAAATAGGAAGTTACATTAAAGAGGGTTAAAATTTTCATGGAATCAATATTTATATCACAAAAATACATAAAATAAATTTAGTGGAGCAATAACAACACCCTTCAACACTAGATTTAAGGTTTAAACTATTTAAGGACTTCAAGGGCCAAAGAAGTATCTTACTTTAGTTAAATTGAATTATAAAAAATGTAATAAAAACTTTCTTTAAATATAGATATTAGTCTTAATTTCAAGATATGTTCACTAGCATGTAATTTTTTTCCAAATAATTAAAACTGCTTCTTAAGATGTTCTGTAATGAGTAGTGACACATTAATGCTGCACAGTTAAAACAGATTATTTTAAAATTGAATCTAAATGTACTGTAATTCACTTTCATTAAAAGAGTAGACATTTTTCAAGTAAATTAAACTCTTCTATAAAAATCAATTCACTGTACAACAGTAACATAGTACAGACCTGCAGTAAAAATTCAATCATTTAAATAGGAGAAACACTAATCCAGAGGTAATAATTCTGTTGACACAACAACATTTATTCAAATTTAAGAAAATAAAATACCCACCCTGCATCTGTGAGACAGTCCAGAGTATCTTTAGACTCAGTAATTGTTTATTAGCTGTGAAAAGACAGATTATTTTATAGACAGCGAATTTGAAGCACACATTGAGAATTGGAGAAAAAAAATATTTGGAGAAACACTTTTAAATTTCTTCTATAGATTTTGGTCCCAGTATTGGATATTTGACATAAAACTAATGGTTTTGTGTAAATTTATCAGCTTAAAGAAAAATATCATATAATCTACAGGTATAATTGCATATGAGTTTATAATTACTGTTACACTTTTACTGAAAACATAAGCTAATATGTGCTATTAGCAGAGTTTAGGAGCTTTCTTCAGGTATGTTTGTTGGAGAGGAGTTGCAGAAGTGAATTTTTTTTCCTTTTAATACTAAACTTTAAGCATCAGAAGGCATAATTTTAAAAATTGGCAATTTAGCCTATAATTTAAACAATAAAATAAAGTAAGTGAAATCCACATTTTATTTAGAGTAACACCATCTCCCATTGTGGAGCTTGCATTCAGTTTCATATATCAATGTGCAATGAGATATTTCCCATTCTATATGTGGTGAATATGATCAGGATTTTTGACTTTAACTGGCTTATCTCTTCCTTTTAAGAAAATTCAAAATAGATTGTTTGAACTATATTAAACATCACTAAGTCTGTTCCTACAACATTAAATTTTTTCAGTTTTCATGCACAAAATAAAAAGAGGAAAGAAAGAAAGAAAGAAAGAAAGAAAGAAAGAAAGAAAGAAAGAAAGAAAGAAAGAAAGAAAGAAAGAAAGAAAGAAAGAAAGAAAGAAAGAAAGAAAGAAAGAAAAAGAGTCAGTCAAATTGAATTCTGACACACTTCAATTATTTTATCTGAACCAGATTAACTGCAGTGGTGATTGAACTTCATACACTGAAGAAGATGTAGAAGTCAATAATGTCAAGACATTTAGTAGCTTTACTTTTCAAGACTGGGCAATGAATTAGGCTGCATAAGGTAGCAGAAATGTCCTAGTATTTGTTACATATGATGGATTTTTCTATTTTAAATGTGTACAACATGAAGTTATTTCAGCATCAAGTCCTTTTTGGACAAATGACATCCATAATTCTCAATAGCCATTGTCAAGCTCAGTTTCATCTGGATGTTACTGCACTTCAAAAATTCCTGATACTTAGCTCATTCTGCAGCGTCACGATGTTGAAAGACTGAAATCAAACTTTGCCAAATGTTGTTTCAGGCAGGCAGTTGAGTTTCTTAGGACCACTACTTGTCAGAAGTAAAAATTGTTACCAGGGCCACATCCTCCGACAGATAAGAAACATTACATTCTCTTACACTTTTAGATTCTACTGGAGTTATTTCCTACCTATGTTTTAACATGTTAAGCTGTTGAGATAATTTTTCCAGGAAAACACCAATGTGCCTTTTGGTAGATAAGAGAAAAACAAGGTTCAACCTGATTAGACTTCACTGTGAACAGACAAGCACTTACAGTTTGATTCCATGTTACCTGCCATCATGACAATGGTTGACAAGAAAGCAGAGTTTGTTTCACACCTACTCACCTCATGAAGACAAACCAAGAAGAACATTTATGTCAAGAACACTTAAAAAGAAGCAGACAACGAATTGTATCCCACTTGTGAAAAAGAATCAATGCATTGCTTAAGGGCTTTGGGAAACCAAAGAAACTGTCTTTGGGTATATAGATTCTAACTATCAGAACAATCAGATCAACGCTCCTTGATGACACTTAGCAATAAAAGGATTCAGATAAACAGGAATGAAAGTTGCCTGATGATCAGTAAGAAAACCTACATTAATGTGTGATAGAGTATAGGACAGAAACTGAAATTGTGATGGCTGGCTGCTTATCTCATCTGCTGTTATCTCTACCAGATGTCCAGATAAATGATGATATAGAGTACTTGCACAGTGCAGGGTAGCAGTTTAGAACTACAATTTAACACATCTCATTACGCTGGAAAAAATGTGTTTTCCTGATAACAAAGTGGCCAACAATCTCAAATATTTTCATTTATTTCTACAACAGCATTCTATAATAGAATTTACATATTAATTTTATATTCTATTCTATTTTATTCTATAAAATGAACTTTTCTTACAAAATATTTGTGACAAGCTTGGTCACTGTTTATTTTTCAATGGATACAATAGTTTCATGGAAAGCATGAACAACTATTGGGACAAAACTGTAACTATGAAAGCTCTGCTAGTGGCCAAAATTATATGTTTAAGTTAAAGTTGTCTAAGTTTGAAGCCAGTCATACAAAAAATGCATGAAGTTATATACTTAATTACCAACTCTTTCTCAATTGTAGACATGATTTTTTTTTTTTTGTTGGAACTTAAGGTCACAACTGATGTATATGTTATCCTACTGCATTGCTAGATTATCTGATATTTATAAACTCAATTTGAGTCACATGTACTGTTAAAAAGATAATATTTTCAACATGCAATACATGGTCTCATTTTTTTCAGAGGATTGTCAAAATCTTTTCAGAAGGAGAGGTTTTATATACAGGGAGTGGAAAACCTTCTGCCTTCAAGAAAACAAAGAGGTTGAATGCTTGAATAAAACTTTGAAAAAGATTGTTAGCCTGGGAGGAAAATTTTGAAAATTCTTCCCTACAGACTTTCTACAAAGTTACAAGGTTACATGTCTTCCAGCAATTCAAAGAACAACAGCTGATTTACTGCATGGCTGGAGAATGCACACAAAGCAAAATGTTAAATGTTAATGGATTACCATTGTCTTATCGTGAAAAAACATAATCATTTAAAAAAAAAGCCAAAAATAAACAGTAAACATTTGAAATATACACAGACTGGCATAAAATACCTTAAAATACACATTTGTGAAACTATGAAAACCCTTATGGAAATAAGGTTTCACAGGGTATTTCTTTGCAGTATTTTGATTGGTCTTTGTTTCATTCCTCAGCAATAGGAAAGAAGGGTGGGACAGCACTAAATTTTTCTCCCTCCTCCTGGTTCGGATCCTGAAAAATGTTTTTGATTTTCTCTCTCAAATTGATTCATGTCACAGCTTTTGTTCTACAGACCATACTCTTCACACTGTACCATGAAATAAAAAAGTTTATTTTTGAAATCCATCGGAAGAATCTTTTTATCTGCTTCCAGCACTCTAAGTACTCTGTAGCCTCATTTGATCAGCAGGTAGTGGGAACAACAATTCAGTTGGAGGAGATCACAAAAAGGTGAATATCTTTGTTCAATCACCTAGGGAAATGATTGTACCTCTGCATTCAGCCTTGTTGAGGCCATACCTCAAGTCCTATGTTCAGTTCTGGGCCCCTCAGTTCAAGAAAGCAATGTGCTGGACCATATCCAGAGAAGGACAATGAGGCTGGTGAATTGTTGAAAGAGCAAGTCCTGTGAGGGGCAGCTGAGGGAGCTGAGGGTGTTAAGATTGGAGAAAAGGAGGCTTAGGGGAGATCTTGTTGCTCTCAACAACTCCCTGAAAGGAGGCTGTAGCCATGTGAGATTGGCTCCTTCTCCCAGGCAACCAGTGCCAGGAAAAGAGGAAACGGCCTCCAGCATGCCAGTGGAGGTTCAGGTTAGACTTCAGGAAGAATTTCCTCTCTGGAAGAATTGTCAAGCATCAATATGGACTGCCTAGGGAGGTGGTGGAGTCACCAGGACTGTCAGTATTCAATAAACAACCAGACATGGCACCTAGTGCTTGGCTTAGCTGACATGGTGGTGCTCAGTCAAAGGATGATCCTATGAAGGATAGGACTAGGTACTGCCTTTCAGTGTACCTAATATAAAAAGACTGTATTATCTAGGTTCTACCTTGTATATGTATGTAAAATTTCTCATCTCTTACTTTACAGAGACAGTGCAATGCTTTTACTCGCCAGCTGTATTTTGGTAGGTTGTTTTCTGCTGTTCAGTGCAGAGCATGGAGTGTGACAGGAACCTGACTCTAATCAGTATTCTCCTAGATAGAGAAAATGGGGATTAGGCATGTATATCCTGAAAAAGGGTTGGTTGTTATTCCTGATGTTAATCTTAAACCACCGGTTATTGCATTACTCAGCCTTATTAGCTGTCTAGCTGTTTACCAACTGTATAATTACTGAGTATTAGAATAAAATAAATTATATTTTCTGTACAGTAGGTTTGTCCAAAAAACATACAGAGTTGTTGCGTTATTACTTCTGAGCAGAGGATGTCAGTCAGTTGTTATTAGCTGAAAATTGAAGCAGAAGACTTTAAATGGGATATGGATCACTACTTGTGACCACTTTTCACATGATTTGCAATTGAAAGTCATCTATACTGATGTAATAGACTTATTATAACATGTACTTGAGTTTTCAATTTAGATATGCAATGTTTACATAGAAAAGTCATCTGCACCAGAAAAACTAGACATGGCTCTTAGCTTATGTACTTGGAAACCTTTTAGCATGGCTGCAGTAGACTACAGATGCATCTTAGTTCAGAGTTCCTGTTGGACAGCTGCCGCCTAAAATCACTATGGTGCACTTTCAGCGGCTGTTAGCAGCCAAAATCCATTCAGGTTCCAAACAGACTGAACATGCTCTGCTGCCTGAGATGCAGAGGGAGTTGTTCCTGCCATTCTAGCTGTCTCCTTCCATGCATTGTGCACTGACTATGATCAGTCCTTAAAGGGGAAATCACAGGACAGCCTCCTTGTTTAATTGCAGCAAATTGCTGTAGTTATTAACCTACACTTCTTCTTAGCCAGAGGTGAAGGGAAAGGAGCTTTCCTATCTGGAATTCAAAACTGTTAAAAGAGAGAAGAGAGAAGAGAACAGAATTTGAAAAGGAATTTATTTGGAAGATGATCTGGAGGTGTAGTGCAGGGTGGGATCATAGGTTATTAAGATTTTACAGTGGGCAAATGTGACTGCAAGAATATTTGCCTTTAGGATTAAGAAGATTTTTAATGCAAAAAGGCTGAAATGCTTTATTGCTTCAAATTGTGCCAAGTCAACTCATTTTTCTAATACAAGATTTTACAAATTACAAGTTTGTGACAGTTTCAGTTAGATGGTTGTCAAGACAAATTTTATAGTAAAGAGAGTAACACATCTTACCTTTCTTTTTTACAACCCACATATAGATAGAGGGAAAGGAGTAATAACTAAATGGAAAAGAACTGGAAATGTTTATCCTTCCTTTTTATCAGCTGGGTCAAAATCAGAATATCAACCAGATCTATGTTACTTCTGAAATAAATAAGTAACATTTTGTGAAATATAATCAGAGTAATTGAAACCTAAAACTTGTTTATCTACAGTGGTTTTCATCTTCAAAGCACTACAAACACAACAAATTCCTAACTATTTCCCAAAGCATGGAGTGTGTCCCATGAGAGGACAGATGAAATAGAGGCAGCAGGCAGAGAATGACCTCCAAATTGCTCTCCAGAGACTCAGCTATCATTAGTCACAACAGAGTGTAGGTAACATTTTCAAAAATATCTCTGTGATTTAGGAGCTGCCAGGCTGGTAGATGAAATCTGGCAAAATTTCTTCAGCATCCGAAGAGGGCAACACCCCACAGTGATCTGTTTTCTGCCTCAGTTCAGAGTTAATTCCTCTAAAACAACCTCCAATGTTTGCTTCTGTACACATGAATCAAAATCCTATATTTTCTAAAACTTTTCAGACACAGGAATATATAGATGTGTGTCCTCGAGGCTCCAGTGTACATTGGGTGACTAAGTCTTGTTGCTTCCCATCATTCAGTCCCAAGTTCTCAACGGTGTTTTAGTGTCCACCTTTGGGGAAGGAAAAAGAAAAGGACTTAGACTTAGGAACCTGAAAGAAATTATTGACTTTCAGAAGCTGACATTCAGTATTTTCAGACTTTTCAAGCTTATGAATTAGAATCTCAGAAAACTGTTTCAAAGGTTTCCCTAAATAAATATGCTTTCTAGGAAACTAGTACGTACTAAGTAGATCTTTTGAGCATGAGCAGGAATCTCAGAGCCTATACTGTTGCACAGTCCAAAATTATAAATTGTCCTAAAACCTACCAGGAACATTAGGATTTGAAAACTCTCAGGCTTTCTAAATCTTACAGTCTGAGAAGCAAGTACGAGGGCTTGTCCTTCTGCACCTGCCATGGAGATGGGGTAATTCAGTGGCCATTTGATTGAAAATGGGAACAGTTTTAGGAATGGGAACTAAAGTAATGTCTTCTTTATGTTCCCTGCATTACTTATTGTACTTTCTTCCAAAGGGAGAATGAAAGTCAAGGCCAGGTCTAAGAGGAGAGAGCTATCGGCTCAAACCTTCCAAGCCTGAAGGAGAGGACATCTCCACTTTCCTAACACAGCACTGTCCCTGCTGAGAGTTCAATGAGAGAAGTATAGCTAAGGTTCCTCTCAGGGCTTAGATGACATTTAAAAAACAGATCAAAACCAGTATACTCCTATAGGGTTGGTGTCCTTTCTTTTTCACAGTGTGTAATTTTAGATGTCTCTGAAATGTTCATGATATCGGAAAGAAGTGGAGTCTTACACAGTGTCAGACTTCTGGCCCTATTCTTGTCTACAGCTCCTTTTAACTGTTTAATCTCCGCTAAAATATTTAACATTATGGTCGTTAGGAAAGCATTTAAAAATGTTGTGACATTGTTTTTTCTCTCTATGTTTGCAAAAATGAAAAAACTACCACTTAGAAGACATTTTCATTTAGAAGACAGAAATGAGATATGATGTAGACCTGGAGGTTTCCTGAATTGAATCAAGGGGGTATGATTTTCCTGATAAAAAAACCACTTTTTCAGAAGTTTTCTTATTGAAGTTTGAGCTTCTGACATGGTTCTGACTGCAGTGATGCTTTCTTGCAAACATATTTTGAAACATGAGTGAAAAACCTCTAAGGATACACCATAAAAATGAACCCAAAGATGACATTATTACATGAAGCTTTTGTTTCAGCTCTGTGTGTTACAAATACCTTATGGCAAAAACGAGAAGTCATAAAACTGTGTATAGGTGATAATCTCAGCTGCTCAGGAATTGGAACAAGATTTTTTTAAAAGAGTTGACTGGATTAAAATACCTGTGAATTTATTAATTCTTAAGCTCAATTTATTACCTATTTATTAATAATTTTCTGAGTTTTGAATATGTAGCATATAAACATTATTTTCTCTAAAACTCAAGAGCAATAAAAATATTTTTTTTATTTTGAAATTAAAAACTGGGAGTCTCTTGAAATGTAATAATGTTGAAATCCGCAGCTTTAGGAAAACCACCAAATATTATAACAGTAAATTTATCTACATAGGCAACACTGTTCTTGCACAATGAATTTGCTGCTCATAAAGTTCATTTTATAGAAGTAAATAATGTACCTTAAATTACAAAAGCAGTTAAACATTTTATAAACACTCACTTTGTTTATTCAAGTGCTTCACAGCAATTTTATCCTTTAGAACACCTGTCACATTTCTTTACCATTATCTGAGAGATCATTTTGGGCTTGTTTATCTTTAAATATTTACTTTTAAGCATTTATTTTTTTTCTCTTTCCTCATAAAAACTTGAATAGCTTCTGGTATTCAACAGCTTAGTGGTAGGAAAGAACAGAAAATACCTCTGCATGTAGGAATGTTTAATCCTTTCCTGAGGATGAATATACAAATTCAATCTGGAAGCAAGCAATGGACTAAGACTTTTTACCTTCTTGATATATATTATGAATCAAGAGTCTCTGTATGTGATACTGGGCATTAATTCACTTGAGGAACGTCTAAACATCCTTAAAACACTGAAAACAGCTGTCCTATCAACACACAGATGCAGGCAAGGTAGATATGAAGAACTGGGAATGAGACATAAATCCATGCAATACTCTGCAGGAAGGCAGAAAAAATTTAAACCTTACCCTTGGGGCATTACTTGTGTTTTATGTGCAGCTTGTCAGCAAGGCTTAATAGCACAAGATCATGCTAAGTTGGCAACATGTCTTCTGGTCTGGAAATTATCCCATCCTTCAGGCTTAGAATACATCCAGAGCACTCTTATTTCCACCTGGAAGTAACTGTGCAGCTGTACCTTACAGCTGAGATATGGGCTACTAGGGCAGAAGGGAGATACTGCATTCCCTGGTTTGTCAGCAGCAGTTGTTTGGCCCACAGCAGTTGCCAGAAATCTAAAAGTTACTGTCAGTTTTCTCTCTGATTCTGTGTATCCTGTGGGGTTTTGACTGCTCCAGAAAATAATATTCTCTTTAGCTTAGCTGTTCTTTTGTTTTACTATATTCATAGATCCACAGAAAGGACCTTTTTTTCCTCAGACTGTTGTGGCAATAGCATAGCCTGTAAGTATGTCTCCAAAACTGATGTTAATCCCTGAAGCCTTTTAGCAGTGTCACAGAACCAGCCTGGTGTATCAGGCTTGACTGAACCAGGGTTTTTCAATTTACTGTGAAAAGAAGTAGAAAAAAAAAAGGGTTATCAAGTGAATTCTATGTATTCTAAACAACAACCAAAACAAACTCAAAATTTAACTAAAACAAAACAAAACAAAAAAAAAAAAAACAAAGCAGGACTAGGGTAGCCCAATCAGAAATTAACAATGTATAAAAAAATCCAGAATGCAAACTTTATTCCATGAAAAAAAAAAGGTCTGAAATCTTGGCAGAAGTCTTTAATAATGTGGCTTTGAAGTAGTCAGATGCTACAAGAGTCCATATTGGAAATATTTTAGAAGGACAGACAGTCAATCTGTCAGGGTGGTGACTGCATTAGCCAGCCTTATAACCCCAACCAGCTTAACCTGAGGCCTCCACCCACAGCCATGGGCCAGGGGCTGTATTTAAGCTCTGCCCTGGGCACTTCCACTCTCTCTCAGCTGTGGTGCTCTGTCTTGCTTAGCTGTGCCTGGCTACAGGAACCTTGAGACTGGTGTTTGACCTGTGGCTGGCTTGACCTTGGTTCTGCCTGGTAGGTCCAGTGCTCATGATTGTGATTTAGTGCTCATAGATTGTGATCTATGGTCTGACTGCCCTCAGTCTTGTCCCATCTCTGTGCCACTGTCCTATGACCAGGGCTTTGGCTTGAGTCACCATCTCAGGTGCTGTCCTGGTTGGGTACTGTGAGGTGAGGCTCTGGCTTCTGTCCCTCCTGGCCATGACATCCCCCTTGGCTTCCCAGGCCTTAGGGAGAAGCTGGTCCTTGCTGTTCCCTGAGAGGATGGATGTCCAAATACTAAATGGTCCCTCACAGAATTTGTTTTACTTTCTTTCTTATAGTGACTTTGTTGTTTTTACACCATAATTAACTGCTGTAAGTTAAGTAAATAAGAGGTGTGTTTTGTGAAATGGAAGGCTGAGTGCCTGAGATTTAGGTCTCTAGTAGTAGGAGTCAAAGTTATGTTTGTAAAGTGCTATAGAGCCATGCCAGGACTGAGCCCAGTCTTTGGCTGTTTCCCTACAGGAAGCCCTTCTGGTATGTAATATAAGTATTTCATGTGTACTCTTTACTTCAGCCAAGTTGAGATGATGAAGCAAAAAGCATGCAGAGAGTGAACTGCTTCTTAGTTATTTGTCAACAGACATTCTTGAAAGCAAAATGAAAGCTAAAATGCCTAAAACTGTATGAGTCATATGAGTGATGAGAAAGGAATGTGCTGAAAATGTCTCTAGGTATTGTGAAGTAGGAAAAATAGCGATTTGCTTGGGGGAGGCTCCATAGATGACTTCTGTACATACCAGAAAAGCTAGAAGACTCTTGAATTCCTGATTTGAGTCTTATCATAGCACAAGAAAACCTTGGTAACTCTCAGAGGGTTTAAAGGGTTTTAATAGCTTAGTTTTTTGTTTATGGTGGTTTTGCTTTGTTTTTTGTTTGTTTGGGGTTATTTTTGGAAGGGAACTTGGGGGGATTTTTGGTTTTTTTTTTGGTTTTTTTTTATTTGTGGGGGGGTTCTTAAGATCGTAAAGGAATAATGCTGTAGAATAGGTTATTGATACCACTGGGTTCCCATATGCAACTTGATACGGAAGGGAGTAGGAACCCCACACTGGTAGCTGTCTGCTGTACCTCCAAGAACTGGATTTCAGTTTTGCAGCTATAGTCAGGTGTGCTCTCTGTCTAAAACATGAAAATAAAGAAATCCCTTTTGCTTCTTTTTACCTTTGTTCTTTGCCCATTTTTATAACAGAAAATTATTAATATACTGTTTCAGTTTGGGACAGCAAAGCTTTGCTGCCAATTTTGTTACTGATGGTTATGAAGTTAGAGTAGAGTGAAATGCACTCTTTCTTGGTGTCTAACTTCTACTGAGTGTAGGAATTTATCCTTTCATAAGCATTTCCTAAGAACTAACTTAGGAGAATCCAAAAGATGTAAAAGAGTTAGGAACTTCTTCTCTTGTTACATCTTTTCATGTTTTACATATGATCCTTTGCCTCCTGGCTGTCCTAATCAAGGAGAAGCATAAGGAAAAAAATATGGGGTTGGGGCTCTGCAGTGACTGAGAATCTAAAGAACCCTAATGAAAGCTGAAAAAAAAAAACCCAGAACTGAAAATATTTTCCATGTTTTTCTGTTTCATCCAGGATTTCCAAGACCTAGCCCATTGCCCTAGTGGCTTGGATTGTGATTTGTGAAATCTAAGGGCTGAAAAAATTGTTATGCATAATCTTTTTGTGCTTTGGGTTCTGTTCTTTAAAAATATGGATTTTAATTTTGAAAATAATCAATAGGAAATATAGAAATTGTTTTTCCTCAGCTGTATAAAAGGATTCTACCACTTTACAATGTGTAGATGGAGAGATTAAACTGCTGTTGGAAGGGGAGACTGTAGATAAACTCTAAAAGTTTAATCATAGTTTTGCTAAATATTTATACTTAGAGTTTTGAAGTATCTATAATATAAATCTATTTTTAAAAACTAATGCATATTTGCATATATTAGCTTTTTAAGCTTTGCTGTAAAAGAAGCAGCAGGGTCAGAGGAGACTTCTTGATATTTTGCTAGTCATTCCATTAATAGTTTCTTGTGTGAAGACTACCAATTGTTTCCTTAAATTTAAGGTTCGCAAGCAAAACCATATTTCATTAAATCAGTGTAATTGGAAATAAGGAAACTACTGTTTTAATTCCCATGTCTTACTGAAAAGTGAACTGTCCAAAATAATAGTGGCTTCTCTGAGGGCGATGAAATGTTAGATTACTGACTTTCAAAGTCAGATGAATTAATTTATTGACCAGAAATAGTTGTACAGCACATCTTAATAATCACTTTAATTTGGAGCTTTTACAGGAAGCAGTGTGAATCATGTCTTTGACCTGCAAAAATCACCAGGTAATGGTGCAGTCTGTTTACTCTTCTTGCTATGTCTGGTTTATTAATTAGTCAGTTCACCCATGATGTTACTGAGTTGGACTGTAGATAGTTGCTGTACATGGAACATCTTAGGCAGGTAAACCAATTTAGCTCCTTCTCTGATATTAGTATGCTACAAGATTTGTGGAATTTACTGCACTGGACTCAGCTTTGGCATTTTCATTAATTGTGTTTTTCATATGCTGGTGGCATCTGCATATCATTTTTATCCCTACAGAAAACAGCTCATTAAAGCTCTAACACAATATGTATCTCTGAAGCTCTGTTATAAGCCTGGAAAGTCCGGGATGCCATATTTCCTGTAAATACTGCCAGACCCTTGAATGAACGGAACTTTGTCTCCTCTAATACTCCACATCTCCTCTAATAACTTGTTATTATGTCCCAGGAAAGAATAAACAAATGTAGAGACCAGAAAAATGTATTAAATCAAGAATTTTTTCTTAAACATTTCATGTTTCCAGCTCTCCTTGCCCCATGAGCCAGTATTAAATCGTAGCTGTAGTGTTGACAGGCATTTCTATGATTGTGTAAGACACAGCCTTTAATTTAGAATATAATAACATATTATTGTCTATAATTGACATAATATTCTGTCTATAAATGGATATCTATCATAACTATTGTTTCAATGTCTTGTTTTATTGCAAGATACAGTAATATATAGTGATGTAATTTTTGAAATATTAAATCAGGAATGTAGATCATGAGTACTTCAGTTATCCATTTAGATATACACTTAAATCTCAACAGTTTCAGTGAGTGACTGCTCAGTGGGTGACTAAGAACATCTAAAAGGAGAATATCTTTGCTACGCATCAGACTGCTGTTTAATTTTAATGTCCTTTTGCAGAAATTCATAAACATTTTACTTAAGATAGAAACTTTTTTCTCTCTTCAGGAGTTTTTTTCTTTTTTATCTTAAGTACCAACCAATACAACATTACTTGGAAATACATTTTCTCTTCTACTACCAGAAAAATGAAGTCTAAAAATATGGGTTTAATTTGACAAGTAAGGTATGAGGCAAAATATCAGTTGCAAATAGCAGCCTGAAAAATGTCTGTTGACAGCAGTATCATGATTTGATTCCTAGAAATGCCACTTTGAAACATTTTCATTGCAGGAATGTTAGCACTTATGTCCAGTTTTGCTATGCTTGAAGCAGAAACATGTTTCTGTTAACATTCCTGGAATCTGAATTTCATGGAATAATGGTAGCAGTGGTTCTAGTTCTTTTTATGACCAAAAGATATCGCATTACATATGTGAAGTTAATTTGATATTCCTATGAATATTTTCATCTTAATCAGGGATAGCCTCATCAGCAAAAAACAACCAAAAAAAAAAAACAGGCAGCCAACCCATAATCAATTAATACCCCCAAGTCCTTGCACTCTGAGATAAAGCCAGTGAAGTAGGTGAAAGATTTGGGATGCAAGGGATGCAAAGGCAATCACAGCCTTTGCCAACTGAGATGATGACTGAGCAGTGATCATTTTGGAAAACAAAGCTCCCCCACTTTGTCCTATAACTAAGGTTTTGATGCTAATCATGTTACATGATAATGGAATATCCCTTTAGCTGATTTTAGTCATCTGTCTTGGCAGTGCTGCTCAATTTCTGGCCCACCTGCAGCCTAATTCTGGGAGACCACAGTGAGGGAAAAAATACCTTGATGCTGCGCAAGCACTATTCAGTAACAACTGAAACACTGTTATGTTATTGACACTAGTTTAGCTATAAATCCAAAATACAGCACCAGATGGGCTGTTATGAAGAAAGCTAGAAGCTTTCCATACAGACCTAGTACAACTTGTAATGGTGGAAATCACTTTAACTGGGCTGTAATTGTGATTGGCAGTTGAGCAGGGGAAAAGATGGAAAAAAAAATTATTTCTTGTTACACTGCATTTTCACATGGTGCTACAGAGTTCTGCTAGAGCTATTTAAGTATACTCATTTTCATCTGCTTATGTTTCTACATTATTTCTGATTTCTCAGGAAAGAGAAACTTTGTGAGGATCTTTTAGTGAATATAGGAAAAATGTAACATAATAAAACAAATAGTCCCCAATCTTTCAAAAACAGGTCACTTTGAATTTAGAAGAGTTAAGAAGGAATTCAGAAAGAAAAAAAAAATGAATCCCATGAAGTGTTTTGAGTGTATGAAAACAAAGTAGTTGCAGAATCAATGTAATTGTAATACCTTGGCAGAGTTCTCAGCGCTAAAAAATATGTATTTTCTGCAACCCTTTTTTCTGTAAGTGAAATTACTATCAGGAAACTGATAGCTAGGTCTGAATAAAAGAAATAAAAATTTTGGATCTCATGCTTAAATGCCAAGTTGTCCTGGAGAAACTGATGAAAAATGTTTGCTAAGAGTTAAATACAAGAAGGAGTTCATGCTCTAATTGACATAAAAACATTATAATAACCAATTATTTGAAGGGGTCAGAAACCTGAAAATAGACTCACTTGAAAGATATTTTTACTATCATAGCCTTTATGCATTCTCAACATCAGTTTTTTCAACGAAATGCATCAGTGTCTCACCTTTCAAAGAACAAAACATAATTTTAAAATTCTCTTTTTAAAACAGAAAATCATAGGTGAAGTTTTAAGATACTTTCAAGAGCTGGTTAATCAAATAGCTGTTTATCAGAATCAATGCATACAGAAAACTGCCTTGTCAGAAGGAAAACACAGACTTTAGAGAGTGTATTGTGATCATAATGGTCATTATTATAACTGATGTAAATCATGTAACAGAGCTCAGCTTAGGTCTTGTTGGGTAACTTTAGTGATATCAGGTAAGATGATTAGACATAAAATAGTATGTAATTGTGGCTTAAATATAGATTGAGTTATAAGGGGAGAATATTGAGTTATAAGTGGAAAAAGGTCACCAAGTGAGTTAATTTGCCCATAGATAAATAAACATACATCAATTTCTCATTCAAATGACTAATCTCTAATATTAGGCCACACAAATAATAAATTCTCATTACTCTTAACACACTGCTTTAAATTCATATTAACTTTCTGATCTGCAAAACACTAGTAAGATGAAACATTTGAATTCAACTCAGTTGAAATCATTAAGCTGCAAGTTTTATTTCTTTGGTTTTCCCTCTGGCTTTTGTTTCAAAAAAACACAAGCTTAAAGGTTAGGTCTTTTCTGGTCTCAGGGTTCTATTATGTGAAGCCTACCACTCAGAATTAATCTTAAACATGTTTTTTTTTAAAGACTACAATTTTTTGTGTGTGGGGATATTTCTCACATTATTCAAGATCTCCAGGAAATTGAGGCCAGTTAACATTACCAATGTACAGAACTATTTATTGAGAAGTGATGACATTTTTATCATCATTGTATAGTTCATCAGTTTTTCAGGCTTTTACTTGAAGTGTTTTGTTTTTACTGATTCTCATTTCACCATTTTTTTCCTATTTTTCCTTTGTTTTAAATGTAAAATGACAAAGGTAAATCAAGCAAGAAGATGGTAAATAAAGTTGAAAATCATTGTAAATCACTATGATTTGAGCATTTTGGTAGGTTGGCATGGGTAAGACTGGAAAAGACCACAGTGGGTCATCTGGTCCAGCCTTTCTGCTCAAGCAGGGTCATCCCAGAACACGTTGCACAGGGTTGTGTCCAGATGGTTCTTGAATATCTCCAGTGAGGGAGGCTCCGCAACCTCCCTGGGCAACCTGTTCCAATGCATAGTCACTTACACTATAAAGAAGTTCTTCCTCATGTTCAGGTGGAACTTCCTGTGCATCAATTTCTGCCTGTTGCCTCTTGTCCTGTTGCTTGGCATCACTGACAAGAGCATGGTCCATCCTCTTGGCAGGCTCCCTTCAGGTATGTGTGAGCATTGATAAGATACCATCTCAGTCATATCTTTTCAAATTTGAACAGCCCCAGCTCCCTCAGCCTACACTCAAACAACAGATGCTCCCATCCCCTAATCATCTTTGTAGCCTTCCACCGGAGCTCTACGTGTCTCTTGTACTGGAAAGCCCAGAACTGGACAGGACATTCCACGTGCAACCTCATCAGGGCTGAGTAGAGGAGTAGGATGAAATCCCTCAACTTACTGGCTCTTCCTGATATATCCCAGGACACTGTTGGCCTTCTTGGCCACAAGAACACACTTCTGGCTCCTGAACAGCTGGGTGTCCACCAGGATCTCTAGGTCCTTCTCTGCAGAGCTGCTTTCCGGCAGGCCAGACCCCAGCCTGGGGTGTGGGGTTGTTCCTCCCCAGGTGCAGGAGCCTGCATTTGCCTTTCTCGAATTTCAGAAAGTTCTTCTCTGTCCATCCTTCAAAACTGCCAAGACCCTTCTGAAGGATGGACAGCACTCTGGAGTTTCAGCCATGCCTCACAGACTTGTATCCTCAGCAAACGTACTGCAGAGGCATCTTCACTTTTGTCCAAGCCATTGACAAATAAGTCAAGAAAGTCTGCACATAATAATCTGTGTACTCCTAGTTACTGAGAAATTCTTAGCCATTTGACTCCATCTAAATGATACTGCAGGGTTTTTGGGGAAAAAGATTATAAACAGCATGGCTGCCATCAGGGAGCTGTATGAGAAATCCCTTAAATTTGATTTCTTTGGAGGCACTAGTCTGCAAGGCCTATAGGACACACTTTCATTTAATCTGTAATATTGTGGTTATTTTCCAGTGGTTTACATTCATTTTTGTGATTTGCATGCCCCTACTCTGCGCACTGCTGTGCACCCCCTACTCTAGCAAACACAAGTTTGCAGTGGATACAAGGCTATATGAAATTAATCATAATAACAAAGTCACAAATCTGTTCCCATCTTTCAGCCAAAGAAGTGACAGAGTATCTTATTATGTTATTACTTTTGTTGTAATTCCTCCCTTATTTTCTTTTGCATTTCAGTGTTCCTTTATATTTTCCAACATTTCAATGCTCTAGGCTGAAGATTAGGGTCTTTATCAAATGTGTCCTCTTAATATTGAAATACTTTTCAATGTCCTTGGCAAATTCAAATGGCTAGCACAGGCATTATTGTAAAATCTCTGATGCTTTTGATGGTTATTATATTAATTTAGACTATTAAGAATATGTATGGTAAATCCTGCTTAGGCCTGGTTTTCATTCCAATGTCTCTAAGTCACATCTTCCGTTCTTATATGTACTTCAAAAAATTATTTTCTATGTATATATTTAGAAATCTCATTAAAGACAGTGTCATCCTAACAAATACAAAAAAAATAGTAATTTCTTCTACAATCAGGTAGTCCATGCCTCCTTTTTCTAATATAAATCTAATTATTTGAAAATTAGAAAGGCCTACAGAATGAAACTTCATTTGCTGGTAAATAATTTACTTTCATTCTCAGTATAAAAATACATGAGGCAATAAACTATAGATTTTTAACTGAATTCAAAATGCGTTCTAGAAGTAAATAATTCTGTCTGGTTTGCTGGGAGTTCTTTCAATAAGTCTTTCAACTTAATATATAGCCTCAAAAGCATGAAGAATACAAGGCCTTTATTTCTTTTTACTGAGATTTTTGAGTTTTGCAAGCTGTTCTTTCATATATATGGAAAAAGCACCTAACTTTTCACAGAAAACAGAATGAAAAATACTGAAACATTGGGGTATTTAATTGAAAAAAGATTAAACAGCTGTGGTATCTCCTTTTCTGTATATATCCTCCCATTGTCCATATACAGTAAGCAGAAAAATGATGCTGAAAATAATTGTGCACACAGTGTGTTAAGTTGTACTATTGATAGGAGAAGGGGCGATGCAGCAGTGTTTTTAACATAAAAGATCACAAGTACTGTAAATCATGCACACATGGAATACTTCCTCTTAGTTTGCTTTGGTTAGTAAAGTTGCATATAGGTTCATGTATATATCTCTGTACATATATAGAGAGAATACCTTCAAAAAAAAAAAAGATGAAATTGCAGTTTATGCTAAACTATAAATTTAAACTAGTAGACTAAAATTTCTGCTAGTGGAAATAGGGATTAAGGAATTAGAGATGAGCTATTTTCTATAGTTGCCACAACCTTGTTAAATACTCACAAAATACACTAACCACTGGGAGAAGCAGGTAAAAGACAAGAATGTGATTCTTCAGAAGAATAAAGCTTTCACTTTAATTATGCTTCAAGGTTTTTAATGTACAAAATTTTATCTGCAGCCTGATTCATGGAGTTATTTGGTGTCAGATGGAGAATTATTGCCAGTCCAGTTGGATGTTCTGCTTTTTTTCCTGTGTTACTGGTGCTGGAACTTGCATCTGTTGGCAAAGCAGTTTATATATTTAAGAAGGAATATATTCTTGAATGTCTATTTAAAGTGTACAGCAGGGGCTGTTCTCTTTTAGGTGAGAAAAAGCAGCATTGCTGTGACTTGAATGGATGGGGTAGATTTTAAAGACTGAACTTTAAAGCCGAATACACCTGGATCAGCTTTCCTACTGCCCCTCTCTAGACTGTCTATCCAGAAGGATTTGTTCTGTAAGACCACTGCACTGTCTCTCTAAATATTTTCTCAGTATTCATGTCTCTTTGAAAGTTTTCAGCAATTTCGTCAATTGCAAAGAAACTGTATGAAATCCAGTTAGGATTTTGTGGTTGTTAGTGTTAGAGAGCTATAGATTCAAAAGGATACCCAGTAAATATATAGGGTTAGTTAGGATTCAATCATTGAAAGCTTGCTTTGTAGGTGCACTTTGCTGGGCACTGCTTATGCTTCCTCGGGAAGCAATTGACAAGATTTAATTCTTTGCTTTCTAAAAAGTTAATACAAATACCATTTTTATATTGACTCCCATTCACCAACCTGTTAGACACTGGTCTCATTAAAAAAAAAAAAAACCCAAACAATTAAAATAATCCATTATCTTTATAGCTTCTCTGTGCTTTATTCTTTGCAGCTTCCTTTTATGACAAGGGTTTAATAGGCTATTTTTTTTTTACTTCATTGTCATTTTTCCCAAGTTAACATATGTATTGCAAACAGAAAAACAAAATCATTATGACAAAAGGCTTATATGTAGAATATAGTACTTATAGATTTAGCTCACTGAATTCCCCCCCATTTTTTTAGTCGCTGTAATAAGAGATTGCTAGGTCTGGGGTTTAGTTTTAACTAGCATCCTATGCCAGCTTGTTAAAACACTTATCAAAACCTGGATACTGCAATGCATAGACAACTGTCTGCTCAACTATACTTGTCTCTGGGTATGTAAAAAAGGGGTTAGGGCCACAGGCAACTTTATTATTGTGTTGCTTCTGGGGCTGCAGCTAGCTCCATATTACTGCCCTTCTCACACTCATTTTGGCTAATCTAGAGGCACATTCTCATTCCTATTATAAACTTTTCTGGTACCGTGGTTTTGGAGAGGAATTTTGCTTGTTCTAGATATTTTCTTGATTTTCTCTTTACAATGCAAGAAAAAGAAAATGCTTTCTTTAAAGGAGAAACTAGTCACTGCACCATAGTGAAAAGACTTTGAAGTCAGTGGCAAAGAACTATGACCCTCTGAGAGCTGCTGCATATACTTGACACCTTTTGCTCAATCATAACTGTTTTTTCACTGTGTGATGATTTTGCTCCATGTAGCTGTTCAGCTAGGTTGTGGTGAAGTATGCCTCAACCAGCTTTGAGAACAGTAGGCTAAATCTCACTACAGATGGAGTCTGGTGGAGAGCTATTAATCAAATAGCCAATTAGCCATCTCTCATGATAGCAGGTTCCAACACCATGTGATACAGCACATACCAGCTGCATTGTACCAAACTGATCATCTTTTGGGAAAAGTTGCACACAGCCACTGAAATCTGAACACCCAAACTTCCTCTACACATGACATCTTACCATCCATCTTTCTGCTGCAATGAATTTATTAGAATCATTGGTCTTAGAAAGTACCATCCATTTGAAATTAGAACTTAAGATAATATGCAGTATATCTTGTTAAACAGAAAATAAAGAAGAAAATTTTTTGGGATTTTTTAACAAACTGGAAAGCAGATTTCTGCTAAATTCTATAAATATTAATTCTACAAATTCTTCCTTAGAAATATTTGTTATTTTTGTTGTTTGTATAATATTTGTTAGTTTTGTTATGATATTGGTTGCTTAGTCAAAGGTATCCACATCAAGAAAACAAAAACATCATATGGGCAGCAATACAGTGGATATAAAAAGAAAAAAAAACCAAACCTTTGAGACATGAAGATGGAAATAAGAGGGACATGTGGGGAGAGTAAAATAGGAAGAATTTATTACTATGAGTAAAATAAGAGAAAATTTAACCAGCAGGCAAGGAAAGAACCATAGTTGCCTGCTTCACCTTTGGAGAAGCAGTACCAAAGACTCCTGCTGTAATTATTCTTCTTGAGAAAAGTAGCTCTAAGTTCTGCCTTGGGCTTCATAATGTAATAAATAGGGCCAGGAGACCCGCTCCTTTAAAAGGCCTTTACTAAAGACAGCTCTGGGTGGGGAACCCCACGGGTCGCGCACACCACTGCTGCTGCTGCTCCCGCTAAACAAAAACGGGGAGGAAGAGCGCAGCTTTGTCTCTCGGCAGGGCTGGGGCTTCCCTCCTCCCGAGAATCCTTAACAAAGAAATATAGGCTCATAGCCCTGGGGTATCCTCCAAGCTGGGTCCTATTTAAGTTATGGTGACAGGACAGAATCCAGCTCTGGTCAAGAGTGGGTGACTTAGTGTGGCTCTGGTGGGTTAAAGTCAAAGTTTATGTGCTGGTTTGTTGTTTTGAGAGGGTTCATTTAGTTCCCACAGCCTCTCATTTGAATTTGGTCCGGGTGCAAGGCTTCCTGGGAGCAGGGGAAGTGGTTCCCGACAGGAATGGATACAAATCCGGGGTGAGAGGGAAAGGGGTACAAATACAGAGTATGACGGGGAGAGACACAAATACAAGGTAAAATAGTAACATCTAACAGCAGCAAGTAAAGGCAAGTCTTAGATTTCTAACATTCAATGTTTAACAATAGACTAACACGGGGTACAAATACAGAGTACGATGAGGAGAGATACAAATACAGTGTAAAATAGCAACATTTAACAACGGCAACTAAAGACAAGTCCTAGAACTCTAACATTCAATGTTTAACAACAGACCAACACTTCAAATTAAGACCTTATCAACTTCATTAACATCAACTACCAATTACTACTCTGAAAAAGAGCTGTCATCTCCAGGATTTCATTCCTCACAATAAGATCTGTCTGCCAAAGGCAGTACGAGACGCTGAGACACAGCAACACTTCTCTCTGAACTCCTTGCCCAAAAGTTATGTTTATCTTCCTTCTTTTGTTTTCACTGCCTGCATCCCTCAGCTTGTTGAAAGACTAGATCTTGTTTCAGAAGGAAAAATAGGGAATGAAGATGTTTCACTGAGTATATAAAAATGAACAAATTTTATTCTACTATACCATTCCTTCTCAGGTTTTTACCCTATTGCAGAATGAGGTGCCTCCCACAGTTTCAGCATGAGTTCTTTCTGGAGGATATATTCCTTCAGGCAACAGACTGCTCCAGAGTGGATCCCTCACAGGGTCACAGTTCCTGCCAGAGAACCTGTTCATGTGCTCTCCATGGGCTACAGTTCCTGCCAGGACTCTGCTCTTGCAAGGGATTTCAGTGATCTGCAGCTTCCCTCAGGGCAGAGCCTTTTGCTTCAGGGATATCCTTCACAGGCTGCACATGGTCCTCTGCTACACAATGGGCTGCAGGGGAATCTGCTCTGGTTCCTGAAGCACCTCCTCTCCCTCCTTCTTCACTCCTCACTGGCCTGTGTGTCTACAGGGCTGTTTCTCACTTATTTTTTCACCCCTTTAACTCACAGCAGCTCTACAGTGCTCCTACTTTTTCTTAAATAAATTTACACAGAGGCACCACCACTGTCACTGTGGGGTGAGCCTTGTCTAGCTGGATTTGGAGCTTCATGAAGTTGTCTGTGTCTCACATGGGGGCATCTTGTGGTGTCTTCTTACAGAAGCCACTCCTGCAGCTCACCTGCTATCAAAACCTTGTTGTGTAAACCCAGTCCTTAAGCAAATTAAGTTATAGAGCTGTAGTATAAATTTGAGTGTAAATTTCACAAGCAGTTCCAAAGAAAAGAAACCCAGATGCAAGTGGAGGATTTTATCACAATACAGGCCTGATTTGACTTTGAGAATCCTGTGTGAAGGAAGCAATGGCCTGACCCAAAGCCAAATTAACCCATTAACTGTGTTTCTGATGAATACAAAATACATTAATGGAAATCATTCCATTAATTTTTCATTGTCTCAGGTAATGTTTTTTTGTGTTTTGTTTTTTTTTTTTACTTTCAAAGAATTGCCCAACATTCCTAAAAAAAATAAATCATGTTACTAGGCACCACTAAAAGGGTAAGCATGCAAAAAAAATCCTAAAAATTATATAGAGCAAAATATACAAGTAAATTATTAGCTGTCCTTTCCCCATAGGGAACAATGGCTCATCTTGAAAAAACATCCAACTGGTATCAAAAGGATAACAGGAATCCCTAAACTATCCACAAAGTAAAGTATGAACTGCAGTTTTCTCTTTTTGCAATTAAAACTAATTGCTCATTTGGCCCTAAAGTCTTGCTTTTTTAAGCCTGTAATCTACTGACTTTCTATTCTCTCTGTTTAAAAGAAAGAATAAAAGTAATTATTGTCAGAAATAGTAAACTCATATTAATCACAATTACAAGGAATAATGTCTGATTACAACTTTTAATCAATCATGCTATTCCATGTTTAACTCAGTAATGTTGGGACCACTAGAGTGGACAGCCATCTGTGCCTCTGTAAAATTAGAAATATGATGAATTATAGCTACTAGTAGTTTAAGACTATACTATGAATACAAATCATTAGAGCTGTGGCAATTTTAACATACTGCCAAAACCATTTTATCAGCTGTGTTTGCTGTTCTCCTCATGGAAAAAAAAAAAAAGTACCAAGAGCAAGAATCACACTTCACTTATCAGCTTTTAATAATGATTTACAATGAATGAAAAGACAGAGTTCTCCTCGGTTTCTGTTTACATAGCACGAATCCCTTCAGTCATAGTCAATGCTACAGTCTGAAGATTACAGTCTGCTCTTATCTCAGATGGCCACTACCTAGAGTCTGTTAAGCTTCCAGACTCTCAAATAATGTATCTCAAGTGTTACATTCCACCAAATTGCTGCATATTCATCACCAGTATAGCTAAGAGAAGAATCAAATCTTTTTGGAGATATCACTGATTTGTCAAAATGATAAACTTTGACACATGAAAATGACACATGAAAAAATACAACAGCATTCTTAGGACCACTTTAGGTATCTGTTGTTATTTCAGAGGTTAAAAGAACAATTCAGGTTGGAAGGGACCCTAAGAGATCCCCAGTTCAAATTCCTACTGAAGGCAAGATCACCACAAAGTATGTGGTCAGACATGGTTGGTCGGGGACTGATTTACTCCCAAGCATGGAGAGAGAATGCACAATAACTCTAGGCAGCCTGTGTCATGGACTGAGAGTTCCTTGTGGGGAGAAGGTTTATCCTTACAGGCAGTGAGAACTCCTCTTGGTTCAATTCATTTCCTTTGTCTCTGTTGTCTCATCTTGTGCCACTGTGCAGGGCCTGGCTCCATCTTCTCCATTGCCTACCCATGAAGGGGAGCTGCTGTTTGCTGTACCTAAAGCTGTCCTTGCTCCAGGATGATCAAGATCAGCTCTCTCGTGACCTTCTTATAGGGAAACTACACCAAGCTCCCACTGTAGTGGGCCTACATTGCACTTGGTCCAGTATTGTCACTTCTTTCATGTACTGGAAGATCAAAACTAGATAGAGTACTCTGCACGTATAGAACGAATAAATGCTGAATGAATGGAGATAACTAGGTTTACCAGTTTACCAGCTGTGCCTCTGATAATATAGCCCAGGATGTATTTCATTTTCTTTACTAGTAAATCAAGAACCTCTTTAAAATGTATGTAAATACATGTCCAGTGGTTACTGTTTTCAAATTCCTACAGTCATGCAGAAACGCATTGTAGAAGTACGTCTGGTTTTATTTCTCATTCTTGGTCTCAAAATAAAGATACTGCCTATTCTCACTTCAAACTACTGTGAATTTTTTCATCCTTTACATTTTCTTCATTGTGAAATTAAAAAATGTGAATTGTTTAGTTGCCTATTTCAAATGATCACTATAAATATGTATTTAAAACAGACACAGAGAGCAAAGATGCGATGAGGAGATTTTCTCTAACAGTATTTTCAAATCATTGGTTAAATATAGTCCCTTGAAAAACATAGACAATAATAATCTTGAAAAATTTAGAATTTAGCAGCTTTTCTCCTTGGTGTATATGGATAACTATTCAGGATGATGTTTTACCAGAAACATTAAATGTTTCTGTTATTGTTAAAAGGTACTACAGTCAGTACTATTTTTTTTAGAATACGATCCCTAAGTGTCTCAGCTCCTGACAAAGCTGACAGCTCTCTTTGAGAATTTGAAGATAATAGAGATAGGAACAGGGCTAAATGCATGACTTTGTGCCTTATGAGAGATCTGGTTTGGAGAAAAGTTAGTATTCAAATAAGAAACTGGACTCTAATCTTAATTCTGTGAAAAAATTATTCTGCAAACAGTAGTCTTTCATCAAAACATATGATCAGATTTAGCTCCAAATTTCATTGTGTTGGTTCATTTTTTTATGTTTAGTAAAGAGCTTTGGATAACTGGATAGTTCAACATCAAGAAAAAGAGATAAAAATGTTTGCCTTTAAATAATTTTTTGTGATCCTTAGTAATTAAAAAATTTGAGAAAAAAAACCAATACACATACCATCTTAGTTCTTGGAATGATTTGCATATTATATTAGCTTCATTTTTTCTGAAGCTTCCTATAGTAACTTCATGGTAAGCATAGTCATAATTTATGAATTTTGAAAGAATATGTAAAAGAATCAATAAAAAAAAAAGAGAAAAACCTAACCTTTGTCATCAGTGTTTTCAGTGCTTGCCTGCTCTTACAGAGAAAGATATGTTTTATTTTTAGTCTGTGATATATTTCATCATAATGAGCACAAAAAAATGCAAATATGAATTGATTTTATGCAGAGGTCAGTACAAGGGACAAGCAATCTGTGAAAAAGTTAGCGGTCTTAAGTAAAGAAAGTAATTAGAAAGATGACCATAACCTTTCTTTAATGAATAGCAATAATAAATTACTTCCTTGGTGGTTTTGTGACCCTGTCAAGCTAGTAAGGTGGTCTTTCCCAAGTGGATCTATGTTTCGATCCCTTTTGTAATCACAGTCTCACAGCTGTGGAAAATAGTACCATTTATTAATTGATCCCTGTTTACTTTCATCTGTAGTGGGCAAGAAGCACTCAGGTTCATTTTCCACTGTTGTGAAAGGCTCTTGGGAGAAAAAGTGGGGACATTTGTCAGCCTTGGGTCTTGAACGTTGTTTTTCTTACTTCTTGGTATTGTTGCTTGAGTCATTCACTTGTCAGTGTCACAGCAGGCTTAAGAGCAAGAGAAAATTATAGCTTTAGCAGTCAGCTCTACTGCACGAAGCACATGAAAAATGTCCTCCCAAATCTAGCACTGGTGTTTAGAGTTTTATTAAAAGTATCATCCAGTAAAAGATATATTTAAGAAAATCTATTTGTGTATATTAATTTGAGGTTTTTCCTGCTAGCTCAAACATTTATTGTGAAAGACAACCATTAGTTAATAAGCACTGTAATTGGCATTGAGTACTTTGAGGCTTTTTAGTCTTAGGGAATCCCAGACAAATACAGTGGCTGGAATCTCACGGCCCGGTCTGGGTTAGAGAGGCTCTCACTCCTGTGAGATAGGATGCTACAGCAATGTTTTAACATTGCATTGAAGCCTAGAAGAAAAAAACCCACATTCAGTTTATTTTCAAGCAGTACATCCCCTAATGCAGTACCTGAGAACAGCCTGTGCATTAATACATCTGATTAATTTAGCTGTCCTGATTTCAAAGCACTTCTGCCTACAGGCTACTATTTAGGAGCTTTCATAAATAGACTTCTTGACTATGTTTCCTAGGCCATATTAAAGTTTACCTCCCTCACAAGGTTTTGAGACAGACCTTTTTCCTGGTATTAGTATTTCTTGCTCTGCCTTTAACAGAATTATAGGAAATAGCAAGTTAGAGATAAGATACTAATTCTGTGTATTCAAGAAAAAAAAATTAAAAAATAATCAGAGAACTATAGACCGACATTGGGGAATTTTGGCTCTCCAACCAAAACTTCTTCTAGAAATCTAAAATTGCATTTTTAGACAGAAGCAGCATTAAGTAAGCATATTCAATCTGAGCTATAATATATATGCTGAAAGAATATTTAACTGCAAAAAGTTAGGAATAGAAAAGGGAAACTACAACTTCTAAGTGATTACATCTCTGCCTATATCTCAGATTAATCTATTTTGTGGCTTATATCTTCACACAATTTCTAAAACAAAAATAATGATTGAACAATTGCCTCTGGTAGATCAATTAAATAGTTACTAATGTATACTGGAATAAATCTTTTATTCTTGTATTTCTGAAACTAACATCAATGTATAGATTTTCAAAAACTGATAGGAAAAAATCTTTTTCTTAAAGTAAAACTTGATCTTGGTTCACCACCTGCTGCAAATGAGAAGTTGAATCCAAACTTCTGAAATTATTCTGATATATGTAGATGAAAATATACAGAATCCATTTTTTGAGTTAGATATACAGTTGGTGAACTCAGAAGTTTCTTCCCATTTGGGGCCAAAGTTCATATGAACAAATTTTGATATTTAATTTAATTTAGATTTGAAGCCAGGTGTCATTCCTTGGAGAAATTAATCCAAACAATTCCCCATTCAGGGCACTTCAATTTTCAGGATGTGGTAGAAAAATCTAAATAAAATTCTATGTTCCTATAAGGCAGAAACTGTAGATTTTACTGGTAAGACCTTCCCATCCCCAAAATTTTAATAAAAAACATATACTAGCAGAATATCTGGAAGGTTTCTGGGGAATTTTTTCTTCAAGTTACATCCTCAGTCATATATCTGGCTTTAAAAATGCTAAGAGACAAGCTAAATATCTTCATATTTTATCGTAGGCTGTGGGAATGACCTGCAAAAATAGATTTCCAAAATACAATTATTAAATCCTGTAAACATCAGGGGATTGAGAATCTTTTTTAGGCTGCAGTCTTTTCATACGGGCAAAGTCCAAAAGCCCATCGAGAATGCAGTGTTTATGTTCCATGAGCTGCCAAAATGTAATTAATTTTTTTGGAATACTTACATGTTAGCACATTTGAAAGAAAAAAAGCATCATAAAGAAAAAGGGAATGCAATTTATCATACTAAAATAAGTACACTGAAGAAATGTGGGCTTTATGTTAGAGACACTGCCAACAACCAGTCATGCATGTCTATTCTTCTGCCAGTGTTAATCTTGTGCATTGTATTTTCTTTCTTTCAATTTTGACTTTTTTTTTGTTCTATTTGAAAAATACAAAGAAAAGGAACATAGGACATGTGGGTGGAAACAGGCTGGGAAGAAGTATAAAAAAAAAGGAATGTCTGAAAGAGAAAAAAAAAAGGTGGAAGAAAAGGCCAAGTTTAAATATTTAGGCTAAGTAAAAGTCACTTAGATAAGCATCAGTATTCCAGGTTTCTTAACAAATTGTACTTAATCTAGTTTCATAAAATTGAAAAATATACTTCCTTGCAATCTGCTTTTGTTCTGCCCTGATATTTTGTACAATAGAACACATTTCCACCCACATTTTGGTCAGTATGCCAGGTGCGTAGCTCACAAGTTCTAGTTTATCACTTTTTTTTCTCTGATGTATGCAGGTCTTCCTTTTAACAACAGAGGAGAGAGAAATGCTATTTATTCAAAGAAGAGATTGAAATGCGACTAACTCACAAAAGTTACCAGGGCAGTTACAGTTCCGTTAAAGTACTTAAAATCTCATTGTTACTCAAGTGTTTAAATATTTAGCAGTCAAAAGGAAGGTCACAGAATCACAGGATGATAAAGGCTGGAAGGGACTGGAGATAACCTATGCCAACACCCCTGCTAAAGCAAGTTCATCCGGAGCAGGTTGCGTAAGGTTCCATCCAGGTGGAGCTCCAGAGGAGATTCCACAACCCCTCTGGAAAACCTGTTCCTGTATTCTGTCACCCTCCAAGGAAAGTTATTTCTTCGTATTAGAGATGCCAGCCTGTAGCTCCCTGGATTCCCCAGGAAGATGGGAGTGACATTGGCTTTCCTCAGTCCTAAGGCACATCTCCATTTTCCATGAACTTTCAAAGATTATGGATTTGTGCATGTCGTGTTTTTCTGAATGGTCCCTAACCCAATCCTCCTCCAACAAGGGAAAGTTTTCCTTTCTCCAGACTTTACCTGTTGCTACCACGCTCCAGTATTCCTGAGGACTGGCTTTAACAGTAAAAACTGAAGCAAAATTGGCATTCAGTAACTCCTCTTTGCCATCTGTCACCAGGGCATTCACCTTATTCAGCTGTAGATTCACATTCTCCCTAACCTATTTTTGATGCTGATGTACTTGAAAAAACTTGTTATTCTTGACATCCTTTGCCAGATTTAATTCTAATTGGACCTTAGCCTTGCTTGTTGCATCCCTGCATACTGTGACAATGTTCTTATACATGTGTCCTGTTTATTTTTTCATAAACCTTCTTCCATCTGAGTTTTGCCAGAAGCTCTTCACCCACTGTGCAGGTCTCCTACCCCCTCTGTGTGATTTCTTACTTAGAAGGGTGCACCTCTCTTGAGCTTGGAAGAAGTGATTAACCAACTCTTTTAGACTCCCTCCTAACTTTCAGATCTCTGACCCATCAGATTCCTCCAAGGAGGTCTTTGAAGAGCCCAAAGTCATCTGTCGAAGTCCAGGGTCGTAACCATACTTTTTGTCATGCCATAACCATACTTTTCCTCATGAGACCCTGAACTCCACAATCTCATGGTCACTTCAAGCCAAGGATGTCCCCAGCCAATCCTTTGTTTATATTGGTCCAGCAATACAATCCTCTTTGTTGGCTTCTTCATCATCTGTATCAAAACATTATCATCCGTGCTCTTCAGGAAGTTCCTGGACTGTGTGTGTCTAGCTGTGTTGTCTTTCCAGCAGATATCAGTTCCCCATGAGAACCAGGCCTTTGATTCTGAGTCTTCTTTTAGCTATCTACAGAAGGCCTCATTGCCTTCCTCTTTCTGCTCAGGTGGCCCATAGTACCCACACACAACTGTGTCACCCATGTTAGCCTGCTCCTTAATTCTTACCTGTAAGCTCTCCACTTGTTTTTCACACCCAGGCAGATCTTGATGCAATCTAGTTGCTTGCTTACACAAAGAGCATCTCTACCACCTTGCCTTGATTCCAGTCGATTAGACAACAACTAATATGATCACCAGATAAAAATCTGACTGGCTGGTGCAAATTCAACATATGTAGGTGCAAAAATGGTGACATACAGTTTTCTTTGAAAAAAAAAAGCAACAGGTTTTTGTTTCCCTTTTTTTAAAAATATTTTTTAAATAATATATTTATTTATATGTTTAATGCTTTTATCAGGATCACTGTATATGGATCAGCCTAGTTTGCAATTTTTTGTTCTTAGAATCAGAATCATGAACACTACTGTCTTTTAACAAGAGCA
This sequence comes from Molothrus ater, assembly GCF_012460135.2. Taxonomy (NCBI): domain Eukaryota; kingdom Metazoa; phylum Chordata; class Aves; order Passeriformes; family Icteridae; genus Molothrus; species Molothrus ater. Next base: position 17,661,192 of record NC_050482.2, on the reverse strand, counting down.
ATGACCTCCCTTTAATAAAGAGGCACAGGAATCAGCCACAAAAACCAAGCTATTAATTATTTCTAGGTAATTTTCTTACCCAAGTACAACTAGCTAGCATTCCTGTATAGAGGTAAAAGTTTGGAATTATGTCCTTTTTTTAATGTCCTTTTTTTTTAGATTTTTAGATATTTTATTTTCTTTTTCCTCTCCAGATTGTTTACATGACTTTCTATCCTCATCTAGATGTAGATAATTTACATCTTCAGTCACCTCAGAGTGGTGGTCAGAGGTCAAATACAAAATATTTCCTGCATTGTAAGCTCAGTTTGCCCCCAAAAGAAAAACTAAATGTAGATGTGTTTTACTTGTATATAGGTTAGTATTTAGGAATCCAAGGTAGCCTTTGAAGAAGATCAAACATGAATCAATTGCTGTATATTTGCTTTCCTGAAGTGATAAAATAACATTTAGGCATGCTTTTCTTTTAGCAATTGTTTCTCTCTGGGTGCAATCTGTTTTTGATTGACACCAGAGATGGAAAAAAAAAGGATGGTGTGATAAAAGTCATTGGATTTTATTGGAGCACTTATCATTATACTGTGACAGTGTTAGTCCTGTTCATGGTGACATGCATGACAATTTTTGAAGGTCTTTTCTTTAGATAGTGTTTTTTCAGGGCCTCCAATATCTTCAAGGAAAAGTTATTTTGTTAAGGAGGTCTAAGTTAGCAAGGCTGATGCATGGTTCTTGATAGCATTGAAAGATGGCAGAATAAGAGAAAAGAAAGTAGAAGCTGTATACAGCTGCAGCAACAGCAATGACATTTTAAGTAATTATACCACTGAGCTGTCAAAAGACAAAATGTGTGACAGAGAATCTCTGCTAATTTTGGCGCACTGAATGACAGCCACAACATTCCATTTTAGAAGATGGGAATTTAGCAGTTATCTAAAAATAGGGAAAGTAGTAGTGTTAATCTAAGACATACAGCTTTCCAAGAAACAAATATTTTTGTACATAAATACGGATAAAATAAAGCTAAATCCAACAACTGCCTTGTGGCTTTGTCTTTTGTTATTGAAAAATTATGATCACAGTAAAATCCAGCTTCTCATTTAGAATCTATTTGATCTGTTGTGGAGCTCTTTCACACAAGAGACTTTATATGTGACCATAAATATTGAGAATTAAAGAATTAAAGATGTTGTCTCTTCTGTGGATGCAATTGGAAACTTTTTCTCTCAGTGAAAATCTCATACATAAGGGATTTGTATAAAAATCATACAGAAAAAGTTTAAAATCTACAAAGCAATTATATCAGGTTTAAATCTTGTGACCGGTCTAAATTTATTTTCTTTTTATTGCCATGTTAAAGTCATGTGTGAAACTCAGACCTCAGATCCTCCCTGAGAATGTGCAGTTATATAACAACCAGGTTTTAGCCAGCTGCATTTGGACCCCACATCACAGAATCCTGACACAGATTCAACCAACTGCTTAATGGGTCTAGTGACACCTGATGGGGATGCACTTCTCTCAGAGGGGAAAAAGAGTTCTAGCACAGGAGATAGTGGGGCTCCTTGTCAGAGCTTTAAATAATTTGGGAGAGGAAAAAGGGGGAAAACCAGACTAACCAGTGATGAGCAACACGGTGGCGTCCCAAGGCTTGAGGAAAGGAGCACTAATGGGATTCCTCAATCTGCTTTAAGATTTCTTGGCTACAATGTACCACACCTGAAATGTTTCTACACTAATGCACCCTGCAGGAGGAGCAAACAAGAGAGCTCAAGGCTTTGGGCCAGTTCCAGAGATCTGACGTCACCGGCATAAATGAAATTGGTGGGATGAGTCCTGTAACTGGGGTGCCCTGTTGAATGGTTACATTCAAGGCTCTTCAGCAGGGACAGGCAGGGCAGGAGAAGCAAGGATTGGCACTGTGTGTTATGGAAGGGTTAGAATGTATGGAGCTCACAGTTGGCAACAGCAAAGTTGAGATCCTCTGGAGAAGAATCAAGGGGCAAACAAATAGTGTGGATGTCATCACTGGAGTCTACTATAGACCACCCAGCCAGGACTATGATGCTGATAAATTATTCTTTGAGGAACTAAGAGATGCTTCCAAGTTAATTGCTCTTGTCCTTATGAGAAACTTCAATTTGCCAGAAATTAACTTGGAAGCATCACACAGCTGGTACAACCCAGGCCAGAATTCTTAAAAATCCTGACATGATAAGGTAACCATCTACTTGATCAAGGGAGGGGCAGTGGATGTAATCTTTTTGGATTTCAATAAGGCTTTCAATACTGTCTCTTATAGGATCCTTCTGGACAAAATGTCCAGCCACAGCTGGATAAACACATCATGGGATGGGTGAGCAACTGGCTCATGGGTGGGGCATAAAGGATTAGAGTGAATGGGGTGACATTTGGCAGTGACCTGTCATTAGTGGGGTTCTGCAGGGCTCCATCCTTGCCTCTGTGCTCTTTAACGTCTTCATTATTGACATAAATGGACCCAGGACTGGAAGGAATAATAAGCAAGTTTGCAGAAAATACAAAATTGGGAGAAGCTATTGACTTCTTCAAAAGTGGGGAGGCCCTGCAGAAAGACTCAACCAATGAGGGGACTGCACAATAACCAACCAAAGTTCAACAAAGGAAAGGGATGGATTCTGCACCTGGGGTGGGTCAACCCTGGATGTGCAGACTGGGAAATAAGATGCTGGAAAGCAGAACCATGGAAAGGGACCTGTGAGTGCTGGCCAGTAGAAAGTTGGTTATGGGTCAGCAGTGCCCTGAGAGCTGAGAGAGCCAACCATGTACATTGCACATTGCACATTTGTAAGATGTGATTGGACAGGAAGCTAGTTTATCTCATCTAGGCTCCCTTTCTCACAAAAGATTGCACCAGATGATTTTCTGAGGTCCTTAGCAACCTGAGTTGTTCTATATTGCTATGATTCTAGCCTAATGTTCATTTTCCATATGGTAAAACAGTCTGGATGCAGAAAGTCAATGGCAGATCTGTTGCACAAAAGAGATGTTCCTACCACTTTTGGCTTAAATCACTTGCTTATTCCATCACTCATTTGAGGATACTTCTTCCATAGCCTTCATTATCCAATCTATTAATAGTTTTCTTTCATTTTGTAGCCTCCATATATTTAATATATAACAGATAGTCTTTACATATTGCTCTGAGGCCATGGTGAATACTCCTCAGTGTGTCCTGAGGAAAGAACCTTTCCAAATATATTGCTTTTAATTTCACCAAATATCTCAGGGTTTTGTACTGTCAGACTTTAAAAGATAATGCAATTCCCTTTCCCTGCAGCTTTCAGTGTTTTGGGTTTTTTTTTTCCTGGTACATCTAGTCTTGTTTCATCTAAAGCAAACAGCCTCACTTTTTGGCTACATCATGTAACCAAAATGCTTCCAGGAATGTCTATATTTTATATATATTTATACATAAAATATATATTTTATGTATGCATCCATTTTTTATAATCTAAACCATTCTAGTTCATCAGAAAGTAATAGGCAATTGCAAAGTATAGCATATTTAGCTATAAGGTAGGCAGCTGAAATACATCATAAGAAGTGCTTATTTCTCTCTGTTGACTACAAAGAAGAATAAGTTGACTAGCTCAGAAACAGAGGATCAGAAATTGAATGGATTAATTCTGCTGCTTCAGCAAAATACAAGACAGATTTACTTCTCTTTGATAAGGATTTTGTATTCTCAGCCAGTACTTCAAGACTGTGGTGTGTACTACCTTGTGTATTGACATGTTAAAGGACAATGGATTGGATGCCATTGGTCCTGTAGTGCACACTGGCTTTTTGCTACCCTTTACCTCTTTAATGGATCAACAAAGAATTGCAATAAGACACTAAAATAAAGTGGAAGAAGGACTAATTTGATGCCTATCTATAATAGTTTATGTATGACAGCGGAAAACCTAATACTACTTCTGTAACTGAGAGGGTTGTTTGAACTGCAAGAAGTAAATATGAAGATGTGTTGTAATGACTTCTCAGGAGTTCATTTCAGAGAGATGGGGTTTTTGTTGTTTGGAGTTTTTTTTAACAACTCTCTGAATTATGAAAAGACAGGAGAAAAGATTCTTCACTGAATAAAGCAAAATTTAGTGAAACAGAAAATTCATATTGAATATGAAGAATTCCTGCAAGAATACTTTCTCATTTGTGTTTAAGGTTTCTTTTCCTCTTTCTGGTAAGATTATCCCAGAAAGACTGCACCAATCCAATAATACTGTTCTTACCTTACTAAAGCCAGTAGATTAGACCAACTGAAATATTTCAGTTCACAGAAAAAGTCAGCAGATATTTTGTAATTCCCAGAGCATGCACATCTAAGCAGGACCTTTTATCAAGGAAGCTTGTGATTTCAAAGTTGTATTGCTTTTGGGCAAGGTTTTTTTTTTTTTTTTGATTGTTTGTGGGGTTTGTTGTTTTAGTATTTTTTTGTTTGGTTGGTTTTTGTTATTGTTGTTTCTTTAAGAATCTGGATGCATATGGCTTTCACCAAATCACATATTATTCCAATTAGAGACTAGTCAAAATTTCAGTAAGAGATGTTGAAGGTCATCAAATCTCTTCCTACATAATGCACAGGAAAAAGTAACAAAAAAATGAAATAAACTAATAATAAAATTATTCATCTCAGCAAAGACTCATTTAGGTTGGGAAAAAACCTATCAGATACTGAATTATAATTTTCCAGAATAATATGGAATATGAAAGGAATATGAAAAGAAAATATGGAATATGAAATAATATAATATGAAATAATATGGAATATGAAAAGAAAATCAAAAATGCAGAAAAAAGACTTCAATATAGACATTAAAAGGAGATAGTAGCTTTAAAAAAATTTAGATACCAGAAACTTGGGCTCTCTAAATTGCAGATACTTAAGTGGAGGTAGATCACTAAATTTCTGACGCTCAGTTATGCCAGCTATGTATTACAAAAGGGTGAAAGCTACATGTCTCCCTTCTATCACCTTTTTTTTTAATAAAAATTAGTTAGGTTACAGTCCCCAATGGATGATTTTTCCTAGCTTGTCTGCAAACAGGCAATGTCAATATATATCTTTAAATATTTTCCCTTCATTCCCCCATCTCTGCACTGCAGGTCCAGATACATTCCTGATATTTAAGGAATGTATCTGGACCTGAATTTAAGCAGACCTGGAAAAGTATGGAAAATGTATGTGAAACAACAAAGAGAGAGACCTCTAAGGATCAACAACAAGACAAGAAATGAGGTGATTTATTTACTTTCCTGCTGAGGAGGCAGCTATTGTGTTTTGATTAGCCCAAAAGCTCATAAAATATTTTTGACATTTTGGAAAGTTTGAGGATGCTGATGAAGCAGCAATAAAGTACTAGGGGAGTATAGCACTAAAACTGTAGTACTAGGGGTAGAGTTGAAAGTAAAGCTGGGAATATTAAGCAGTCTACCTCCTCAGATTTCCCTGAAGAAAACTTGAAATTTCTCAAAAAGCGCAAGGTACTAGAAATAGAGTCACATTCCATATTGATAAACTCTTAATTTCATTTTTGCTTCAAAGGAAAAGCATGAGTCAACAAGAGAAGAACTTTGAGCTACATAAAAATGTTATCTGTATTAATAGGGCAAGGCCAGCAAAATGAAGGCTGGAAGTGCTGATAAATAGAAGGTAGTTTAAATTATGCTGATGTGTCTATTCCATTTTCTCAGCAGACCTTGAGCAGCATAATTAGATTGTTTTTTCACTCTCCATCCGAAGGGCATTCATTCTTTGTGTCCCTATCCTTTTTACAGCAAGTGTCTGGGAGTGGTATCCTATTAACACTGTCACTGGAAAATGAATCCATAGTGTGCTTTCAGCTGGAGTACAACTTCCTTCACCTAAAACCAGCAAAGATACCTACACAGTCATCATTATCTGAATTATGCATTCTGTGAAATATGGTCACAGGTCTCAATTTACCTTGAACAGATACAGGGACACACTTTTAATTTTAATTTCATTTTCTCTGCCTTTCCTTTGCCTATTCTAAAGTATAAGTTATAGATTACCTAACTTTCATCTGCCATTGAGTAGGAGAACATGGAGAGCCCAGGAAAATGTGTGCTCTCCCACTGTCACTCAGGTGTGAAACTACTCTTGAAATAAAATAATTAATATTGGAAAATTATAGGATTTTTGAAATGAAAAGGTGTTTGAAAGTCTAAATAACTTGAGGATAATTTGAGATGGGTTTTGGAGGGTGGTGGTGGTGCATATCAGTGTGTTTTCCATGCTGTCCTCAGCTGACACTCCATAACGGCTCAAGCTCCCCTCTGGTCTCAAGCTGAACTCCAAGGATGCATTCAACTTGAGGTTAAGACATCTAAACTTCAGTGACTACTTGTAGATTTCTGTACAAGAGATAATTAATAGACTCAAGCTAATGACAGAAGTCTGAAAATATCTGTTAGTTGATTACAGCTAGTGCTACTTGAAAGGCCCAAGAACACCTGAGATATCTATGTGGCAGGTATTCTATGGGTCAGAAGGGAGAGACACTCTTGAGTATGTCTTGAGTGACACTGGGCAGCCAAGAAATTTATGTTCTGATATTGGGACTGTATTAGGTGACTGTTTTGAATGCTCTTCTGGAAGTCAACTTTTGTGGCAGCAGCTCAGTCATTTGATATGCTGCACTCACTGTATTAACTAGATGTTTAGAAACATGCCACCTACATGAACACATGGTAATACAGATTTCCCTAGATTGAACTGAATTGTCTTTTGGGATGTGGAACTACTGTGTAATATTGGCACAAAATTTGAAAGGTGCATGGTACTTATGTACTACGAGCTTGATCACTACAAAAACAACTTAAGTTTACACAGAGAAATCTACTTAGCTTACGAAATTTAACCTGAAAAAAAAATCTGCATTTCCCACTGAATAGGCAGGTTAGAAGATGAACATTAAAAATATGGGATTACTTTTTCCATAGATGAGATATTGGAATGCAAGTTGGATTTAAAATCCAAGAAATAATAGGCTAAGGTGTTAACATTCCTTTCATATTTTTCCATAACCAGTATGATCATGTATTATCTGTATTGAATACGTCATTCACTGTTTCTCTTCAACAACTCAGTTTCAGGAAATAAATTAATCATATTGGGGAATAATGATAATTCACAGTTACTGAGGACTAGAATTTTGAAGAGTGATACCACTTTATTTTGGTGTGAATAAAAATGCTTGACTGGTACTTGTTTACAAATGCCATATGCTGAGAAAAACACTGCTTTCTGCACTTAAAGACAGGAGCCCTCAAATGAGAAAACTCTCAATTTTCAGAGACGTTACTCCTAACCAAATAAAAATCATGTATGATGCTCAAAATGAGAAGTGGCCTGCTGTTTCCAGCAACCACTTTCCAATAATCAATATACTCATTGCTAAAACAAATTTAAAAATACAAAAAAATATTATTATTTTCATCATATTACTAAGAAGCTTGGTTTGACTATCAACAGAAAGAAAAATAAGTTTTGGTTTGAGTATCAACATTAAGCAGTCCTGTTCTGGCCACGATCTGAAAGAAAACTTGTCAAGACCAGTATCAATACTGTCAATAAAACACTGATCTCTGTAGATCTCTTCTACTATGGCCCCTTCTGCCTTAAGACTCTGTGATGGATGAGAAAGTCACACAGAGTACACAACAAGGAAGGTTTTCAGAAGACTAAAACACTCCAACAAGGATCCAACTCAAAACAAAACTAAACTATTTGTTGCTATGTTAAGCATCTCAATTAATCCCAAGGGAATTTTCTTTCATGCACTCCTGGGCAAACATTTTCAGGGTCAGGTCCTAGACCCTGAGACCTTAAAGCACTATTCTACACCGTATAATAGAATGTAGGCCAGCTAATACAGCTCTGGGCATCTGCTCTATATTTTGATAAAAGATAGCCCAGAGATATTATTATGGCTAGTTCAAATATGGTGTATGGATGATAGGCAAGATGATAAAATGTTACAAATACCCACAAGACATACCTTTAGCTGTCACATTAGTTCTGCAAAAGGGCAACTTGTAGAAAGAGATGATCTGCTATAGTGAGGATGCATCCTAGCCTGGGATTAAAAGCTGTGAAACACAAAAGGAATGCAAGTGGGTTACCAAGACACAAGACACCTGTGTCCACAGCAAAAAGCTGATTTCCAAGAGAAGTCCTGGAAGTCACTTTTAAACCAAGTTGATGAGAAACTATCATAGCCTAAGAAGTGCTTACATCATCAACACAAAATTTAGAATTTAGGCCTATGGCTCAATTTACAAATTGAACTCTTAAGTTTGTCATATAAAGTTCATAGCACTGTGATATCACGTTAAGGAAGAGATATGCAGGGGTTTTTTTTGAGATTCATCTTACAACACCGTAACTTACTGTACCTCCATTTAAGTTATTTTTTAATGTGAACCAAGCTATGAATAGTAAAACCTGCTATGGATCTCGCAATTGGTATTTCAGCTGTTATTTAAAATGTTCTCAATGTAATTTTTAAAATGTTTTATATTAATTTAAAATTTCTAAATTTGAGCAGTGTTGTAAGCCAAGATATGTAACATGAAGTAAGTTTATAATATCATCCATTGGTTTATTTGCATATAATATAACAGTGAGAATCTTCTTCATCTTGACCACATCATAAGACTTTCTGAAAATATCAGCATGTACATGTGAATTTAGGAGGTTTCATGGTAATGTGAATTAAGCTGCATTCACTTTCACCTGAACCAGGTACACTGTTCTCCTCTAGAACTAAAACATTTCAACACCTCATATAAAGGGAAAAATAGAGGAAGGATATTTCATACCAATACGTAAAATAAAAATATACTTTGAGAAGCAGATACTTTTCTGAATATTGGAGATATTAAATGCAAGTATTGAGTGAAGAAAGAACTCTTTCAAAATAGTAGTGTATGATCATCTAATTGAGGCATATTGAGTAGCATATAAAGCACAAATTTATGGGATTAATTTACAGTTGCCCAGGTGAACTTTTGTTTCCTCTAGTTTCTAAGGATTTGATTTTGAAACATTAGTATGTTTTTCAAGTAGCTTCTGTGTGAAAATTTATGCAGGTCATATATCTGATATTAATGTTTTCTGTCTCTGTTTCTGTGCAGACATTATCCACACGATATGCGAAAGTTCAGCGTAAGGGAAGATTCCTGTCTGATTCTTTACTAGATTTTTGTAAAACAACTTCCAGAATCCAGTCTCATTAGAAAAATGTCTAGGATTTAGCAAGCTCGTGCACCAGTTATTTTATCTTTTCTTAATTAAAATAGATTACTATCTTCCTAGGGAGAGGAAACCCTTGATTCTAGCTCTTCTTTCCCAAGAGTCTGCAGTGCCTCCAGCAACAAATAGTGTGTATACAGCTGGTTGTATGGTATCAGAAGTGACAACACTGAGATACAAAGAATAAACACTGAGAACTAAGAATAAGAAAATATGCTGAAGTAGCTTTTATGCCTTACAGAGGAAAAAAAATCAAAAAGGGAGAAGTAATTTATGCTGTTGTGTAAGAGCTGAATATGTCACCAGCTCCAGTTAAAATACCTTGGAGCTTTCTACAACTGATTTGTTACTTGTTCATAGATTTTACTTTTTTTCTAGAGAGGCACCCAGTGCTCTCTGTAGAAATATGGCTCTGATTGTTGTCCTGCTGTTAACAGTGGATAAGCAGTGGTTGGATATGCTATGCTGGTTTGCTAAGAGCTACTTTGTCAATCTGTTTATATCAGTTATGGTTATTCATACAGAGCTGGAGCTGCAATACTTGGCTATCTCATCACTGAACACTGCAGTACCTGAGCATTATTGTTTAGGGGACTCTCATAGCCTTGAGTTACAAATCCAGGTTCTCTGGACAATGCCTGAGGAGAGACAGGCAGCTTAAAGATAAATCAATGTTGCAGTCATTTGTATGAGCACAACATATGTAAACAGATAGAAGTTACTTTAGAGTAGCTTTGGTGCAGACAAGGGTGTAGCCATCGCAGCATAGAAGTCTGAGACTGTTTCTGCATTTTGCATTAAAGAAAGCAGTAGATAAAATGAATAAATAATATTATGACCATGTGTCAGACCCAAAATTTCCCTTGCCAGGAAGTGGCCTTATTTCTGGGCCATGGAGTCATACTTCCATTTTCTTATTCACTCAATCTCTCCCCTTTGAAGTTTGCTTTCTGCTATACTAGTATATATGGTGAAGAGAAGATAACTTTTCCTTTATAGCTTGCAACCAGCCACTCTGCTGAGGGACAAGAGAGATGTGGGTCAACTCCCTTCTTGGAGAGGTTTTTCACCTCCTTGACAAACATTGTAACAACTAAGTAATGGAATCAATTAAATATAAATGGTGAGTGCCTGCCAGACTCCTCTAGCTACTTTTTGGAAGAAAAAATTGAGCCTGAGTTTGGATAACTTACATAGCCAAATTACTGAATTTGCTAAAGCACCTGAGTTAAGAAGAGACTTGCTAGTTTTTAATGTTATTTTTAAAGGTACAGTTATCTGCTATTGTTGATTATATTATGATTTAAGCCATTAAATTCTTGATACAAAATTGCAAAAAAACCAAAAATTAAATTATTTCCTAATGAGAATCTTATAGGGAAGTAAAAGGCTTCCTTGTAGCAAGTTCTTCATAATCTGCTATAAATTAGCTTAATCCAGTCCTGTGGACTATTCTATGTGTTATAAATTCCTCTTTCATATTGCCAAATTGGGTTTATGAATTCTCCTCATGAGAAAATATTATGAAATTACTAGAAAGTAGGAAAGGCAGTTATCAACCTGCCTACATGCTTGCATGGATCTGGTCTTATCTCTCTTCTCTGAATTTAGGCCTCTGAAAGAGGAAAATTGTGGTATATTTTCAATAGCCAGACAAGGGAGTAAAGAGCATGTGCATTGCCCTTCACATTAGTCATGTTTCAATTCTCCAGACAAGAATAACAAAAGCCTCAGGGCACTGCTTATGCTCTTTGTGCAAGAGTTCATGCCAGTGTGTGCAGGCTGTTGTAGGAGCATAATCTTGCAAAGGCTGCTATAGTTAGCTGGCTTTTCCCAGGGTACCCTTCCTGAAAAACAAACAGGAATGAATGGTAACAATTTGCATCTTGCAGTACACAGCAGTAGGATGTCCCATGTCCAGGGCAAAGCTACAGTTTAGCCCAAGTCAAACAGCAATTCCATGCAGGGAATTTTTGTTATAGTTCTGACTATAACGTGATAATCATAGAATATCCTGAGCTGGAAGGGACCCACAAGGGTCATCAAACAGCTGCTGGCCTTGCACAAGACAGTCCCAAGACACACCATGTGCCTGAGGGCAGCAAAGATGATTAAAGGAATGGACCACCGCTTACAAGGATAGGCTGGGAGATCTCAGAGAGACTTCAGACTTGAGAATGGAAGATTAAAAGGGAAGCTCATCAATGTCTATAAGTATCTGAAGAGTGTCAAGAGAATGGAGTCAGAATCTTCTAAGTGGTGCCAAGAAATAGGACAAAAGGCAATACCCAGAAATTGATGTATGAGAAGTTTCACCTGATTATGAAGTAAAATTTCTTTATTGTGTGGGTGACCATGCACTGAAATATATTGCCCAGAGAGACTGTGGAGTCTCCCCCACTGGAGATATTCAAGAACCATCTGGACATATTTCTGTGCCATGTGCACTGGGATGAACTGTCTTGAGCAGGGAGGTTGGACCAGATGATTTCGCTGTGGATTCTTCCAACCTTACCCATTCTGTGATTCTATGATTAGCCAGCTCTTTGAGTGTTGTGAGATTAACCCCATCAGGCCCCATGGACCTATAGGGATCCAGCTGGAGCATCTGATCTGGCACAATTTCAGGGTTAACTGGGACTTTATCGTTCTCAAAGCCATAGTACTCAAGCACTGGGCACTGGAACCCCATTAACCCATAAAGCATACAAGACAGAGGCAAACAAAGAATTAAACATCTCTGCCTTACCTATGTCCCTGTCTTCTGGACCTCTTCGTGCTATCTGTGCAGTGTTAACATCCAGCAACTTGATGTTCCCTATAAGGTTAAGAGCATTTGATTTGGAAGTGTCCTTTAATTCCTTGAAGAATAATTCACTGGTTTCATTGTCCTGGCTGGAAGGTCTATAGTAGACTCCCATGATAACCAGCATTATTTATTTTCCCCTTAATCCTTACTCAGTGGCCCTCATCCTTGCCTTTTCCATCTGTAAGCTCCATACAGCCACTCTGTTACATCCAATACCACACCCCTACCTCTCCCACCCTGCCATCCAACATGGCACTTCAGTCACAGGACTCGGCCCACCAGGTTTTACTTATGGCAATGTTGACATCTCTGGGACTAGGACAAAGCTTCAAGCTCCTCTTATTTGTTCCTTATGCTGCATGTGTTGGTCTAGAAACATTTTAAATGTGGCTTGTTTTAGCTGACACATTGTTTAGCAGATTGAGGGATCCCAGTCGTGCTCAGTTCCTCGAGTTTTTGCATTCCATCACATTGCTTATCCCTGTCAAGTCTGTTTTCATCCCTTTCCCTCTTCCAGGCTGGTTTAAAGCCCTAACAATGAGTTCTGCTAGCCCCTATGCCAAAACCCTTTTTCCTCCTCTGAGAAAGGTGCATCCCATGAGGCAACAGTAGACCTGCTGGAGTACAGACCATCCCATGGCCAAAAACCCCACAATTTTTCCAATGCCATTTGGAGCCTTGTGTTGGTTTGAGGAGTCTGCCTGTCCCTTTCATTATTCTTCCTTGCTACTGGAAAGACTAAGGGAATCATTACCTATACTCCTGCTTCTTCAACCGATCACCCCAAGGCCTTGAAACCTCTTTTGCCCTCAGATTTCTATTTGTCTTCTCATCAATAGTGGATAATAATCAGAGGGCTGTAACAGACTGGGCAGTTATCTAGTAGTGACCTTCACCTGAGCCCCTGATAGACAGCAGAACTTTCTGTCTGAATACTGGGTGCTCTGTGTCCTTGAGAAAGGAGTCACCTATGATAACTACCCTTCTTTTTCTCTTAACAGAGGTCATAGTGTAGGGGTTAGACTATGTTGCCCAATGTGGTCCCTCGATCTCCAAGGCACCTTTGTTCACCTCTCAGGTAAAACTGGGTGTGGCAAAACTGTCCTAGTTTTAGAGCTTCATATCTGTTGCAAAAATGCCATTCCTACTTGTCAAGTTTTCAGGAAAGGAATAGCCCTCTTTCTGATATGGGCACTGACAATCTTCCATCCTTCATGTTCAAGAGATCCTTGATTAACTACTTGACAGGGTTCTGAGTTCCCCTGCATTTCCACCACCATGGAGGTCTGAAGCTCTTGAGATTGTAGCATCTCTGAGAATAACCTACCAATTTCTTGCTCATTATCTTGAATACTGCACAGCCTGTTCGCTTCCTCCTGTTGTTCCTTCACACAGCTCATTGACAGTTTCAGACTTTTTGCTAAAGGCATGATTGTAAGTCCTAGCCTTACAGAGAGTCATCAGACTCTCTTGTTAACCTGAGACTGGTGAGCTACATTTACCAAAAAAAAGGTCTGGCTGGCTGGAGGCCTCTGACATGGCTGGTGCTGTGACTCAAGCAGCTGTGGGAAAGGAGCTCTGTGACATGTCAAAACCATACCTGAGAGAGCAGGTAAGACAGGGGATGAAAAGATCTCTTTGCGACCTCCTTCACCAGCTATTGAGTTTGCTCACTGCATTTGTTGGTTGACAAAAGAGGGTTGAGGTCATTGACAGACAGCCTCGTTTAAAAAGTGTATAACTAACAGTGTCCATAGGAAACAAAATTTTTTCTTAAAGCCACTTTGTAAAATCTGGCTAAGATCACTCAAGGGTACAAAAGTAAGGATGAAACAGAGTTTTGGCTGTATTACCTGCCACCAGGTACCCGGTCTGTGGACGTATATTGGCAGAAAATATCAAAGAGTATGACCTTTGTCAAGATCCATTTTGTTCTGTTTTCTAATCTAGAAGATACTTCAGAATCAAATTTGAAATCATCATTTAATTATATGCCATGTTCCATTTACTGTCAAACAGACATATGCAAGCTAACAGACTATTTTGTCCATCTGCTATGGCCATAAGTACTTCCAGCAACAATGTCAATTGATTTTCTCCTTCACAAGATTCATTGTCAGTTTCTTTGACCTTTTTTTTTTTTTTTAATGACCAAGCTATCCTGGTTTTAGCTTTATTCTAGTGTGTTTTAGTAAGGGAAAAATGGAACATAACCTCAGCACCATTTTAAAAAGAGAGGAAAAAAAAAGGATGCAGTTTCCTCTGATAGCTGCAGAAAGTGGTTTTTTGGGTTTTTTTTTCCCAGCAGGCCAATTGGGTATGTAGAAAAACAGGAGGTGAAAAAATTATCTTTCAGAAAAATTGTAAGAAATAATTGTAAATTCCATGCTACTGGTTGAAGCAAAACATGGGACCCTGCTGCTATTAAATAAAATTTAAATAATATTCTTTGTTTACTATAAAAATAATATTTTCTGAGCTTATTCAAGCAAACAAAATGTTGACTAATGCAATGAATTAGTGTGTGCTGAAGAAGCAATTATCAGCTAAAGAAGGAATAAAGAAAGGACATGGCCAATTAGTCAGGAATTCGGTGCAGGTGGCTGTCCTTGTTTAGGTTAAGTAAGCAGTCTCCAGAGGTGATGATATTTCATGAACTGTGAAACAAACCTTATCAAAGAGATAAAGCATAAATCCCTTGTATGATTTGAAGTCTGAATTCCAATCTATGCCTTGACAGAAGAGGTGGTTCAAGCCACAACTTTTAAATGGCAAAACAAACAGGATACCTTTAAAAATAATATTAGAAGAATAAACTCACTTTGCTGTAATTTTGAGAGTTGTTGCAAGATGTATTCTTCATACTGTCTGCAATTTCATTTGCTTTCTTTTTCTCTTTTCTAAGAGTAAAAGTTATATGGAAACAAGTGTAGGAATCTGCATGGGGGAATATTTCCTGTTTGGTTTCTGATGAATTTGAATACATTTGCCCAGCAGTTTTATGCAGAGCATGTAGAAGAAAGAATTAATCATTGAGAACTTTCTAAGTTCAAGTTGTTGAATAGTTTGCCACACCATGCTGATAATATTGAATTTCCATTAGATTTTACAGGATACATCTCAGACAGAATTAAATCAAGTAAAGATAGGTTGACCTCCTACTGCTCACACTGGCCTTCTCTTTTGTTACTAAACCGTAGGAGAAATCCATTGTAAGCATTTGCTTTTGCAATGGTCTGTTATATTATTTCAGCTGTGCAACTGCTATAGGAACAGAGAACTCCCTTGCCAAAACCAGAGTGAAAGCACTTAAAATTATCTGTGGGGAGCCTGATGAAAATTTACAACCACCACAAGCTGGTCACACAGATTTGCATGTTTACACAGCAGAAAAAGTGTACTGAGCTCAGACTTCTACATTTATCTGCCCAGGAAATGTGTTCCCAGAAAAAAAAAAAAAAAACCAAACCAAACTTCTACATCTGCTGTGCAGGTAGGCAAAGAAAAGTTTGCATGCAAAAGTCTAAGGAAAATAGTTACGATATCAGTCACACTAGTTCTTCATAACACTTTTCATCCAAAGGTCTTTACTTTGTTCTAGAAATCTATTAGCCATTAAAATGTAATTTTTGAAAGAAAACTTACACTTTCTTTTATTTAAATCCTTTATTAAAAAAATGCAAAAGTCTGAACTGATCTCTATTATTTAGACATTCAGATGTGATTTATGTTATTAAATCTAGTTTCTTAGCTCACCTCACCTTTCCTGTCATGTCAGTATGTCTTTCAATTTAATAATGATGCAAAAGTAGATGTGTAAATCTCCTAGGCAATTTACATTGCATTTCTTCATAAAGGCACATAAATTTCTCCCCTGCCAAATGTTTTGTTGTAGTCTCCCTAAAGTTTTCAATCCATCACTAGCATTTACTTATATAAATCCATGCTTACTCATATATTGCCCAATTGCTACAGTGCCCCAAGAAGGCTCCCTTAATGAGCTAAATGTGTATATAATTAAAGGTAGAATTCATTAGTTGGTTTGCTGATAGCTCACTATATTATATAAGACTGGATATTTCAGTAAGGAAATGTTGTCACATAAACATTGGGTCTAGTGAGATGCTAGGTCAATAAGCAGACAGAATCTACTCTTTTCCCCATGCTGTCCATACTGTAAACAGTGTTGGATTATGATACTTAAATACTTAATGGCCAGAGTCCATCTATACTTCTTATTTGTGAGGTGCAGAGCATTCTTACACTAGCTTGAGAATCTGGCCAGGTCTTTATTCTCCAGTTTGTTTCCTGAGCTTTGCCTACAAAAAGTGGGGAACTCATTATATAGTTGCAGCTATTTTTTCTACTTACTTACTCTACTTACTTACTCTTTCCATTTCTTTTTCATCATTCCATCTTCCCTCATGTCAGAGAATTCTTTTCAAAATTACTGGCATAGCTCCTTTATTCCTCTAAGAGCATCAAGAGATATAGCTCATCACTAACCCAAGGTGTCAGTGCTGTACTGACAAGCGCTGAGACATCTGTCTCCTTCAGCATTGGAGAGGATGGATAAGGACAGACTGTGTACCAGTCAACACTGCCTTGAACTAGGATTTCAGGAGATGCTAAGTTCTTTCACACACAGGAGCTACTGCTTCCTGCACCTCCTGAATCCTTCCAGTGCTTTATGGCCCTTCTCTTGGTTTAGAGTCAGCAAAAGCAGAGTAAACACTAGTGCCACCAAGACCTTCCTTTTGAGTGTCTCAAAAAGTGATCCAGGATTCCTAAAGATTTTTCTATTAGAAACGAAAAGGCTCTGGCTGTAAGACTTTAATGGCATGGTATGACACTTCAAATTATGTCAGGTAACTTTTCACATTTCCAGAGTATTAGGTTAGCACAAGGCTATTAATAACAAGATACATGTCATAAAGAGGTAAAGAAGGAGTTCATAACAACCATTTCAAATTTTTCTTTCCATAAATCATCAACCAGAATTAATGAATTTAAAATTCACATAACTAGACTACTATTAGGTATAATTCAGTAACTACAATTATTCTCTAGAAAATTATTTGTTATTAAAAATATGAGATGTGGATTTTTTCTTGAAAAATCTTTATAACATCCCTCTCTCAAAGGAGAATAAAAGCATAAATTATTGTATTATAGAAATCAAATTTATTAAAACTTTACTGTGGTGGCCAGCATAAATCTATTTTAACTCAACATATGAATTTAAATATGCAAATTACTCACAGGCACAAACACAGAGCAATTGATACTAATTGCTCAAGCACTTATCCTAATATGTTCTTGGAATGATAATGAAGGAAATGTGGTACATTAAATCCTATGAGTGACATCTCTGAAATTAAGTTTCTGTCAAAAGATCTACAAAGTAGTAGGCATATGCTCCAGTTTTCCATGAACACAGAATAGAGCTGAATGCTTTCAAGATTAGATTACGAAGTCAATGACTACAAGAAATGCAGTAGGTGCTGTGTCACTATAGAGCTCCCAACACAGAGAATCCAAAACAAATTCCTGTTTTCACATTAAACTTCTGTTTTCAGTCTAACCCTTTGTCACAAAATTAGATTTTCTAATCTTGGTTGAAGTAACTATTTGCAGAAATTTTCCAGTAAGAAAATCATAGCTTGAATTATCACTTAGTGTCTGCATGCTCTCCCTCCGTCCCCCAAAAGAACAAGGTAAAGTATTAAATGAAAGGATAACAATATTTTGAATTGGGAAAAATAGTTTAGTTACAGTCAAAACACACTTATTGCTTCTGTGTCTTTTTTACTAAACTTATTTTTTCATGATTTTGGAACAGAAGCAATTTTCACCTTAATATATTACTAGATAGAAACATCGCAACATAGAGAAATAATAAAACAAGAGAAATAAGAGTAAAAAACTCTCAAGAGCACATAAAACATTTTACTCTAATGTATGCTGGAGAAAAGTATTCACAGAACACACACAGCCACAGTGAAAAGGATTAGGATACTTCCTAAACTAGACATCAGTTTGCATGCAATAAGGTGACAAAAGACTTTCTGCAGAGACCTGCATCATTAGACACTCTAGAGGTGATTAGACACACTGAGGTAATTCTTCTGTTTTACAGACCATTGCCTTTTTCTAGCGGTAGCCCACAAAAAATACAACATATGTATAAAATACAAAAATTAATGGTCACATTAAAGGAATTAGGATGTGTAAAGATGATATAAACATTTCATACCTAGCAGCCTTAACATAACGCTTGTCATCCTCTGACGTATTTCAAAGATCCTCTCTCTTAGCTGTGCAACACAATCCATGACATCTACCCCTGAAGACTTTCCACTTTTACTGTGTTTCCAAGTCCTTCCTAGGCATCACCTACCTCAAAGGAACTATAAATGCATCAAAACTCAATAAATCTGTGAAGAATTTCTGACCTGCTTTCACCAGTATCTGAAAAAACTTCTTCCTTTGCTCCTCAGCAATGATTTCTTGCCTTCTGTGTTCTCTAATATGCTGTCATAGACTGCAGACTCCTGAGAGCTCTGAAGCAGTAGCAAAGGTACCTCCAGCATAGGTGAGGTGCCTGATAATTCATCATTAGGTTGCACTGGTCACAGCACTGCACAAGTAAGACCATATCTGAGTAAGAGAAGCTACCAGCCTTAGGCAGGATAATAAAGTGTGTACAATTTTATGAGGACCATCTCTCACTCTAGCATCAGCTAGCATGGATCACCCATTTCTGGCTATGGAATAGCTTTCATAGACCTCTGCAAGGAGCAAGTTATTAGTTATGGGCATGTTATTCCTGAGTTCCTATTTTGACCATTCTGGGTCCCAAGAAGCTTCTTCTTTTGCCTGTTGTAACACTCCCTGTGTTCATCAGCTACTGGTCAATCTGCCCTCAAGGTTGTCTTCTTGCAAGTCGGTATATACCATCACCTTGTCTACCTATCCAAAATTACCACCTGTGACATACCTGTTTCCATTGAATTCTGGTAAAACAGCATGTCCAACTTTGCTGTGACCATCAGTGATGGATATATCCCCAGTCAGTCAGACCCCAGTGGATCCTAGCACATCATTAACGACAGGCATACCCCTGTCTTAAGACCAGTAGTTTCTGGCATTGCAAGGTATTCTAGAACCTTACCCATCAGTTCAGAAAATTAAGACACATTGGTGGTATTCTTCATGCCTGAACATTTGACTCTTCCTGATGCAAATGGAATCTTATTTCAGCTCAAAATCAGTTCTATGTCCAGAAAGCATGAATCTGCATTCTCAGCAATGACAATTGTCTCCACTGTCATCTTTCACATAGCTCTGTCTTGGTGATCAATGTAGAAAAGCAACTGCTCTAAGCTCTGTCTCAATGACCTTCACAAATTCCATTAAATGTTTCATTTTCTAAAAGAAATGTCTGTGATACCAAGTAGATGCCAAATTGAGAACATAATCTGAATCACTATGCATGTACTGAAAACTGAGCAAAAACATACAGGAAGACCTTCCAACGTTTTTGTCGGAAAGCCTTCAATGCTGCCCTAATCTCCTGTCTGAGCAAAATAAACCACAATTTGACTTAATAGCAGTAAAATTCCATGAAGTACAATGCTTATGAAGCATTCTGTTGATGCAGAGATATTAAATTCCTTTTTTAATATCTACCTCTCCCTTTTCCTTCTTCAAATAATTTAGTCCAGGTTTCCTTGCTGTCTCGAGCCTTTTTGTGAAGGGCAGACTTTCACTTCTGCTGTGATGACAACAGCAGAAGCTGGCTTTATTTATTGTCTGTCACATGCCACACTTCTCTGTATCTCTAACTAAAAACATTTTCAGATAAAAAAATGTTGTTTCCCTCTCATTATTTACCATCTGGCAATGAGTGGAATATAATCTTTACATGGAGTACCAATAGCCCTTCTTCCTTAGCAGAAAAGGCATTGCCCAATGCATACACACAGGGGTTTTCTTAACCTTTACTCCATGAGACAGCTTTGCCAGAATGGACACACTTGAGTCTCTACTTCTACTGGGTCTGGCTGGGATGCAGTTAACTCTCATCACAGCAGCCTGGATGGCGCTCTGCTTGCATTTGTGGCTAACAGTGATGGTGACACACCTGCATTTTGCCCCTTGCTGATCAGTGTTTACACAGTATTAAGGCTTCTCTTTTTCTCACTCTGGCCCTGCCTTCATCCCCTAAAAATGATTCTGGGGTAAGCAAGAAAATGAAAGCAGTACAGTGGGACAGCTGACCTGAATAAAAGCAAGGTCATATGGTATTGTGCTCAGGAAAAAAAAAAAAAACTTAAGGAAAGGAGCTGTAAGGGAGAAACACAGTGCTTATGTTGTTTGTCTTTGCAAGCCACTGCTGCTTGTGATGAGGATCAGCTTTAGAGAAGTGGCTAAACATCTACCTGTAGATGAAAAGTAGTCAGTAAGGTTTTTTTATTTTGCCTTGCTTGCACATAGATTTTTTTTTCATTTGTTAAATTTTCCTTTTCTCAACGCACAAGATTTCTCACTTTTGCTCTTTTATTGTCTGCCCACCACACTGTGGGAGGGAGAAGAATTAGTCACCAGATGTGTTGGTGCTTAGTCATTAGCCAAGGTTGGGCCACAACATTTCCACATTCATATATCCACAGAGGCATACCTAGAAACATTTTTCTGTCTCCCTTGCACTATATTAATCTGTATTTAGCTTTCTTCCAGTTTTTATGGTTAAGCTATGATGTGTTGAGAGAACCACGTGGCTCACACCTGTTATCTATAGGAAAGCAAAGGAAGTAGCACTCCACACTCCTGCTGAAGAGAATAACAATCACCATTGATGCTTTCATCAGCCTCTTCTATAATGAAGTCTCTCTGCTTTACGATACAGCCTGCACTCATCTTCTTTTGAATTGGGTAAGAATACCTCGAACTCGCACTTTCTTGTGAGAGGATGATAAAAGGAAAGACTTGGTAAAGGGTAAAAAGGAGGAAAAGGCTCTATGACAAGAGATATATATTTTATTGCTACCAAGTTGTGGTTTTCCTCTTGGAAAGTATAGAAAAATTGCTGACCACATGAAAGGCTAGTATAAAGAAATAAAATCTGAAATCTGCAGCCACAATAATTCTATACTCAAACTTAGGTAGGAGAGGTGTCTCAGGTAACCTTGAAGAGGTTATGACTAGCTTTAGAGGAAAAGTCTGGCTGAGGATGCTGGCTCTGGAAATTATAGATCTTGTTTTCTTTTCACAGAAAGGCCATGGGGTAGAAAAGAAGGAACTTTAAAAACTCTACTATTAAGTCAGTTTTTCAGAAACTGATACAAAATAAAACTGCTGTAAGTTTACACCATTTGGAATCCATGGTAGTATTTAATTTATATTAAATAATAATATAAACTATTGGATCAGGACCTTAAGGGGAAATAGAGCAACTCACATCTAAATTTCCACACTGGCCTGGTTCATACATATGGTTCCCCTGAGCCTAATCACTCTACCTCATGGTACAACACAATCACCCTATTGCAATTTCTTCTAAAGTTTCTGCTACTGAATATTATCAAAGAATATGTATGAAACTAACTGAAACACCTCTGCTTGAGTATTTTGTGTCAGTGCACTATGACTATTTTTTACTTTTCAGAAACAAGGAAAAAGGAGATATTATTTAGCACTCATAGTCTCTGGGGTTAATAATAAGGAATAATTACTAAGACAAAATGCAAGGTGAATACCATGCGTTGGGGTTGGTATAATTATATACATCAAACTGTGTATGTGAAAATCTCATGAAGTGCAATGATTCCCATCAGTTTAAAACCAACTAAAATAAGGATGCAGGGATACAGAAACCAATCCTTCATCATCAGAAGAAAATAGACAATTAAAAAATTCTGAACTCATTTATATTATTTTCTCCTTGCAATGTAGCAAAATAAATGTCATATCTATTTTATGGTAATATGGATGCCACTTTGGTCTTGGGGCTCAGTTAGAACTAGAAATTTCCAGGTTAAACAATAGAAAGATCTGCCATATTGTTTGCTAAAAAAACCCAAATAACCAAAACAAACACAAACAAAACAACAAAACAAACAAATAAAAACTCCCAGGAGAATAATATGTCCCAAAACAGTAAAAAAAATCACTCCAGGGATCATTCATAGAGTTTCAGTGTCATGCCAGAATATGTTTCCAGCAATGAATAAATGAACAGACTAGTCACATGCTGGATCGCATACTAAAACCTGTGCAAGTTATTTTATGCAACCATCTTCAAAGTATTGTTGATTGAGTTAAAATTGGATTTCTTCTCTGACTGATTATCTAATGTGATAGAAAATACACAGTCCAAGAACAAATTTAGATTTCTGTGGAAAATTAAACTGTAATGTGGGGTTATCCACTGAGGCATTAAATATAGCTGTATAATTGTATCTGCAGATGACAACTGTGATATGACTGAACTTCATCTGGTTTGCAATGCAGACTTACAAAAAACATGTTCACAAAGGACAGATGCTTCCTTTGAAATATTTGGAGGGGAAAATTGATTTTCACAGTACACTTTTCATAAACAATCACTGTACTTGAAACTTCTGAAGAAGTAGCTTGAGTGTGAAAGTTTCTGCCTCTGAATCACAAAGGTAAAGAGAGTTCAGTGTATGGTCATTTTCACAAAAGAGAGTAACTGGAAAAACTATAAGCAATTTGAATAGTCACCATTCAATATCACTCAGAGCATTATACCATTTTTTTTCCTTTTGTTTTCTTTTTAAGTAAAAGTCTGCCCAAATATATTATTATAGAACTAGAAGCTTTGTTTTCAGTCAGGGTCAAAATACCAGTAAAGTTATGTGCCTTTTTGAAATTAAAATATTCCTAAGAAACAGGTACACAAAATGGTCATTTTTTATAAGCTCAAAACAGAGTTAAGAAATTAAACATAGAGCAGTGACTAACAATATTTACATATTTATTAAATTTTTTGTTAGAACCAATAAAAAATCGATATTTTAGTAATGATTTAACATATCTTTTCAAAAAATATTCTGATTATGGTTATGATTTACCAAAGGAATAAATCCAGATGAACACTTCACTAGCCATCTTTATTTGAGTTGTTATTTTCTGCTTTTCTATTTTGACATACTAGTCTTTTCCCTGTGTGTGATGATTACAGAATCATAGATTCATTTAGGTTGGAAAAGACTTCTAAGGCCATCAAGTCTGACTGTATGGTGATGAGGTAGGCTTGAGCATAAAAAATTGTGTGTCATCCACATCTGGCAGGAGTAGAACACCATTTAAAAGATTTAAGATCTTTATTCTGCTACCAATGACTTAGAAGGGGAATATTGGTCTTGTTCCACCAATAGCATCCCTGCACATCTTTTAATGCTTTTAGAAGTTATAATGAATCCCTAGAGGTACGTGTGTGGTGTTTATCATAAATCAGGTTGTGTTACTTCTATACTCTTAATATGACTGTCCAAAGTCTATGAAGGTGCAGTGCAGCAATGAAATTAGAAAAACTGATTTAACTTACAACAATAATAAATACATCTCCAATGAGCTACACAGTGGCAGAAAAATTAGGTGGTGGAAAATGAAACATTTCAAATATGCTTTCCACTTTTGCAGAACAACTTCTTTTTTGTTGCAGAATTTAATTTCTAACATTAAGATTTTTTGCTGCTCTGACTGATTGAGGCAAAACTGTGACCATTTCTTGCAGTCACTCAAAAGTCTGTATAGAGTGTAAAAATAATTGCTATGCTTTACATTTTATTGATGGCCTTATTAACTTGTAACACTTGAAATACACCTAAAATACTTATCTTACACTTTTTCACACAGTAAAATGTTCTTTGAGCTACTCACAAGGAAAGAAATATAAGTATGAACCTTTAGTAAAGGTATTAGGTTTACACAGCAGCAAGGTATCATGATTAAAACCAGAAAAAAATAACATGCTTTCATCACTAATACCACATGTGCATCTGATAAATCGCATAAGCATATGTTCTGGATTATGAAAATGACAGGGAAGAAAAAAGGTAGTGTCATGACTCCTATCAGGTCATCCTATAGGAACACAAGGTGTACAGTGGGGCTATTATAAGATAGTAATGGAGAATAATTGAGTCTGCTAAAATTGAGGCTGGTTTTGTGAAAGTTAGATGCCTGGAGGAAGTGAGAAATCTCTTGTATGACAGTTTCAGCTGCCTCTTTCTCTACCTGGAACACTCCTCTAAGAATTGCTACCAGGGCATATAAAAGCCTTGACAGCTGTGAATGGAGCTAAAGACAAATGCTAAAATAGAAAACATAAAGCTAGATGTTTCAGTCTAAAATTTAATAGTCAATGTAAATCATAGCTTATTTTCCTGCTATAAATAAGGCAAAGTAGATATCAAAGGAATATAATGAGCTACACTGGAGGTTGATGTAATTTGAGGTAGCTCCTTTGGAGTCTAACTGGATTTACATCAGACAAGGATTCTTTCCTACAAGCTGTCTTACAGACTTAAATAAAACAGACAAGGCAAGCAGGAGGTGTAAAACATACCAGGGGAGTGCATAACAATAGATTGATACGAATAAAGAGTTATATATTAAGATTTAAAAGGATGTGATTTGTTGAAACTCAGGTTTGCTGACTCTGCTTTGTGGTATGACTATGAACAGATCTTAACCTACCACAGCTGAGAAACAAAGGATGGTCAAGGGAGACTAAGATAGGGATCAAATAAGGACCATATTGAGTGAAGGAAACACTTATGACAAAGAAATTCAATTTTCTGTCATAACTACTTTTATTTAAAAAGAAAAATGAGAAAAATAAAAATTAAAATTGGTGAGAAGGAAAGACATATAAACAGATCTACATATGTGTATCGTTTGCAATTGCTTCTGCTAATTTTCACAGGCTGCAAACCGTTCTCTCATCCTTCTAAAATAGGAACACTTATCAAAGCTTTAATAACAAAGAAAAAATCTCCAGAAGTAGTTCATGCAGATGTAGGCCTGGACCTAGTGGAGTCAGGTGTCAGGTGAGGTGGTTACACTGTTTTTAGCATTCTCATGGCTCAGTAAAAAAATCCTGTCAGCTTACAAATATCTCCTACCTTCTACATGCAGAGTGGTTTCCTCAAGTATTAGTTATGGTAAGTCTCACCAGTGTTGTCAGTCTACTTCTTAGATCCAGTATTTTTTTTAACTCATCAATTGCTGTGGTGTTTCTACACCATTTCTAAATTGGTATGGTTATATTTTTTTTCTAATAAATGCCAATCTCTGTTAGTAAGAATCGTTATTTGCTATTGATTATTGAGAATGATCATGCTTCAAATTATTTGATTTTAAAGAAGAGACATTGATAGAATAAATGTAGGGGTTTTTTTCATATTAAAGAGAGAATAACTTTAAAACATCAAAAGAACTGCATTAAGGGCATAATAATCACCGAAAGAATTTTTTTGTATCATTTAGTGTGATTATTTTTCTGCCTTGTAGCAGGAATATATTTAACTTTTTAAACTGTTATTAAAATCAAAATTTTTAAACGCAATGTGTTAAATTTAGAAGTGGGTTGACATAAAATAATTAAGCTCTGTCAAATTGGAAATTATAATTTGAAAATTAAATTTGCAGTTATTTATGTTACATTTGAAAGAAAATTATAACCCTCTGAAATCCATTATAATGATTTTTTCTAGGAGACAAGTCTTTAATGTAACCACAGAAGAGCAAAGTATTTTAACTATTCCTAAATACCTATTCTTCAGCCCCAAATAGTATTAATTTTTGGCCAAAGGTTGTGTTTTAGGTACTGGAATACCTTGCTTTTCAGTACCCTTCCACTACAAATGATGCTATTCAAGGTTCTTCTCACGTGTAGTGTAAGATCATTCTAGCCCTATTCTAAACCTTTGAAAAACGTCCAAAGAAACACAATTCTGTGTGCTACATTTGAGTTGAATACATTTGGTATGTACACAAACTTGGACTGTTAAACTACACATGTATTGTTTTGCAAACATTCTTTAATGTCTGACATTTGACCTGCAGAGCTCATTAATGGGCAAGGCTTAAGCTGATCTCTTGTGTGCTACAAGAGCACTCAACAGGGGGCTGGGGAAAGTATTATTTCAATCCTAAACAATTATTAACATTTGACACTATTTCTCAACTCTAATATTTTTTCTAACACATTAGTGATTTATTTTGGAGCACCAGGTCTTTTTTAAACAAAAATAAGGTTTTGCTATGAGGCAAGTAAGTCAGACTTTTCCATTAGGTACATATGCAAAATGTGACATTATGGCAATGATCGCAGTGCTTTCAAAATCTTGGAAAAAAAAAAAAAGTAGTCAAATTACAAATAAAGAAGTTAGCTAAGATAATATTTAAGCAGTCCAGATTACCTGAATAATACAGACATACCTGTAAGATGTACATCTTACAGATATACATCTTACAGATGATACAACAGCAAGACAAAATGATTGAACACAGACTTTGGGTCCTAATGTCAGTGATAAATCTTTTTCAAGAATCAGATTTATCATCCTGAATTCTTTGAAAAAGAGAATGCTACTCATGATGGGATTTATCCTTCCTCGATACTGGGTAGCTTATTTTTGTTATCAGACATTGCTTTCTCCTCACTATAGCCCAGGTAAAGTCTGGAAATGGCCCACCAAACTCTCTCAAGATCAAGTTAAGAAGCTGCTGTATTCTGGGGATTTTGACCCCTCAGTTTGTCAGACTGTTCCTGTAAACAACATTGTCTAGCTCAGGCAGACTAGGCATTAGCAAGGAAAAATTGAGCTTATGCTTCTAGCCAAGATGAGTTCAGATGAGCCCTCAGAACCTGCAGAGTAAAGTCAATTCAAGATCAGAGGCCTTTTATTTGCAATGGTTCTATAATATTTAGGGATGTACATTCTATTGTAGCGTAAGTCTGGCGTAAATAAAGATTTTTTTTTTTTTTGGGGAAAAATGGATCGCATTTACAAGATGGGTGGATGCATTCTGTCAAGATGCAGGATTTCCATTTGGAAAATATGATAAAGTATGTTCAAGGAGACTCTTGAACCTGTTCTCTGCCCTGGTTCCCTTACTTTACTACTTGAAAGCCATTCAGTAGTAACCTTGGGAACTTTGCCAAGATTTTCACTGAACAAGATCTTTCTTAAAATGCATCTATTTAAAAGAATATGCTGGAAAAAAAATTGGGAAACAGTGACACACATCTATGGCATAAATCAGGTTCTAACACAGGACTGGCTTCCTCAAAAGATGAATTTTATTTTATTTTGCTTCTGATGATGTAAGTGGACCCACATGATTCAAAGAGGTCTTTGAAAGCAAGGACTCTTCAGGCATCTTACAGAGAGTAGCAAGCATACTGATGTTTAATTTATCTTTGGTGTGCATTTGTAATTAGCTCATTTGTGTGTATGCACCTCTCTCTCCCTCCCTGCACCACTTCTCCCACTCCCCACATTTGGAGGGTGATTTTGATAGAGCTGAGAGTGTCTGAGTAAAGTCAGAGTGATACAGGCAGGCAGGTGTTTACAGAGACCTGAAGGTGTTTCTAATTTTTGTGTGCCTTTTACATGTGCATAAAAATACTTACTGCAAGAGATGAGAAGAAATCCTGAATAGTCTTATTTTTTCTCGCTACACCAAATTCCAGAGGGATGGCTGTCTGCTAGAGCTTGGCTATTACAACTGATCAAGGTATGCTCTACGGTTCAAAAAGAAGTGAAAGACAAACTCTGTTCTCAATCTCACTTCAAAATTGGATCAAAAACCAGATATACACAAAACCAAAAATCTTTTCCAGGAATGTGAGCACATAGAAAATTATAGTAATAATATATCTTCTATCCAAAAATCATACTAAGCCTGATGTGCCAAAATGCTACAAATCCTCACATAATTTTTTTGAGCATACAATATTTATTATCCCCTGCTTCCTTTTTCCTTCCCAAAGCAGTATTTTAAGTACAAAACCATCTACATTTTCAAAGTCAGTTATCATGCTTTTGTTATTGATATTATAAATTAAGTTGGAGGGGTATATTATGGGCAATTTTGGTCTAAGGGTAATTATGTGGAAATTTATTCTTAAAGCATATATTTGATTGAATTTCAAGACTGGTATTTAAGTAAATAATGTTACTTCACATTTTTCATCTTACTTTACAGTGCTATTTAATCTGATTTTTTATCCATGTGATTCCATTTAACACTGAAACGTTTCACATTTTGCTTCACACAATTAATGTGTTTGCAGAAACAAATTTACAGATATTGACATTGGAAATTGATGTAGACCAAAAAAATATAATGTAAGCACAAATGGACAGGAGAGCAACAGAAAAT
The DNA here is from genome assembly GCF_012460135.2 of Molothrus ater. Classification (NCBI taxonomy): domain Eukaryota; kingdom Metazoa; phylum Chordata; class Aves; order Passeriformes; family Icteridae; genus Molothrus; species Molothrus ater. The sequence goes on along the minus strand of NC_050482.2, from coordinate 17,632,642 downwards.
TTTTTTTTAAGCTTTCAGGTGTGCCCAGTGAGAGCTACATAACTATGTGGAGAAACAGGGTAAATTCTAACTGAGAGAAATAGTGCAATTATTACATTACATTTTTTTTGTGATTCATACCATTGCCAAATATTATTTTATGCTAAAAGCTGAGTTCATAGAAAATGAACTTGCTGAAGTTTAGGTTTTACAGCTGATGCTCAGATGGCTTTTCTTTTTTGACATCTCACTGTGGAAAGTCTAAAGTTTTGTTCTTGTTGCATTTTAACCCCAGACAACAACTGCACACCACTCAGATGCTTGCTCACTCTTTCCCCCACCAGAGGGGATGGGGAAGATAATCAGAATAGGTAAACCCCATTCATTGAGATGAGAAAAGTTTAAGGATTGTATTGTTATTATTACTGAGACAACAAAAAGAGTGAGACAGAGAAATAAAACCCAAAAGAAACAAGGAACAAATAATACAGTTCCTTACCATCCACTGACTGATGCCTGGCCCATCCCTCAGTAATGACCAATTCCTCACAGCCGGCTTCCCCCAGTTTATACACTGGGCATGGTGTTCTGTGTTATGCAATACCCCTTAGACAGTTTGGATCAGCTGGCCCAGCTGTGCTCCTCCCCAATTTCTTGTGCTCCTCATTGGCATGAGAGCATGAGACACTGAAAAACCTTTGATTTAGGGTCAGCACTACTCAGCAATAGCCAAAACACCAGTGAGTTATCAACATTAGTCTCCCACTAAATCCAAAACACAGCATTGTACCAGACACTAAGAAAAAAAAAACAACAAACTTTATTCCAGATGAAACCAGAATAATCTACTTTAATTTTTGATATTAAAATTTTCCAGTTACATGACAACTTTTTTTTCTGTTCATACTACTTTTGGGGAAGTAAATTGTTTGTGCTTAGGCAGTATCTGATTCTGTTAATTAGGGATTTATTAAAACAGATAAGCAGTTAACTTTGGTTTCAGCCTAACAGATCATGCCCCAAGCAAAATACATTCTACTACTTTTCTCAGCTTCAGAAGTACATAGTGAGAGCTGAACTAATGCATTCAAGATAGGTGTTCAATTCTTTCTCAGAGGAAATGCTCTTTCAAACCCTCTAGAAAGAATGTATCCTATTATGAATTAAAATCTCAAAGGAGTTGGGACATTAAACACTTGTGTTGAAGCTAGATGAAACTTATAATTTGTGAGTCAGAAAGAATAACCTAGATGAATCTCTAAGTTTTATGGTTAGAGCGTGTGTGCTGGATGAGCAAAAAAAATCTCTAGTCCTTGTTTTAAAGACTATAGGTACGAGGGGTTTTGTATTGGACAGGGCTGAGGTGGCTATTAAAAATATAATATATAGCACCAAGATGTGGGATCAGAACATGCATTTAACTACTTCATGGGTAAATGGATACCACAGGTTTATGAAACTAAGAGTTAATTTTTTTTTAGTTTTATCCCTAACATGGAATCTTCAGAAAAAAACACAAAAATAACCCAATTCAGAAAGGAAATTCTGTATTTTAAGACATTGTATTGGAAGGTAAAAAGGAAATGTGAATTAACATCACCTACTAAATAGCTGCATAAAAGATGAAGAGGATGAAAGCATAATTTTTATGAGGTATTTTCTGAAAGAAAGCACTTACTGTAGTTTTCTTGTGTGAAGAAAATGTAAGGACACATAACTTACATCATAAGACTTCAGGCTGAGGATCATGATTAAAATAAGGAAACGGGATTTAGAGCCACCTCTGTCATAAATGATATTTATTGTTTTGTTTCTTTGTCCATTATCCACTTTGGGTACTTTTTGTTTCATGTAGGTTTAGGTGACTCCTAACTAAATATACAAGGCCAGGAAAATACATTCTGCAATTTTTTACATTCTTTGCATACTGTACAGGAATTCTGACCTGCAATTGAGATGTTCATAGCTCTTCTCTATTTTTCCATAGGTACTTATAGTCCAGACCTTGAAAGATATAACATAGAAACTTTGAATGAATTCCCACAGCATTTTATAAATTGCCTAATAACAAGAAGACATTTTAGAGGAGCTTAGGATAAAAATAAATATTTTTCAGGATCTGGACCATAATAATTAATACATTCTTAATCCTTATTTTTTTAATTATTTTATTTAAATTAAGAGAAAAATAACTATTTAGACTTGTATTTTAAGAGCAGTTATAAATATATCATTTAATTGTAAGGTGTCATCTTGAAAATTCTACTTTACAGCTAACGTTACATTGTGTGTGTGTGTGTGTGTGTGTGTGTATATATATATATGTGTGTGTGTGTGTGTGTCTCGTGTGATTTTCTTAAATGTCAGATAAAAGTTTAATTTTGCCCCTCAAAATTTCTTAAAATTGCCCAAATATGGTATTTCTTCATTCTTTTTGAAAGGCTTCAAGATCCTGGACACCCAGCTAATAACAAATGACATGATTTCTTATTCTCTCATAAATACTGTGCAGTTCATGGAAGAAAAGTCAATTTAATGGTTTATCTCTTTTCCTATTCTCTTTTACTCTGTTTCTTATTTGATCTTGAAATTTTCAACTTCATCCTTCATTGATCTTTTATTTTGCAGTGTTCAAAATCTTTTTAGAAATGTGGTTAGCATCTCTTAATACACATATCTATTTCAATTATCTCTTTCCTTTCTAATATCCCCTTTATCTGTTTTCATCATTCTTCTCAGATTTCTATTTAATCTTTTTCTGCATTTTTAATATCCTTTTTGTCTTTTTTAGCATTCTTCTCAAGGTCTGCAATTCACAAATTTCTTTTGTCATTTGATAACTCTTAAAGATTTATCTAGTAATCCTAGAGTGTTTGTTTCAGTTAACTTGAATTTTACATGGCATTAAAATTTATTACATATTTATTACACAAAACTATCCACTGTAAACTTTTTAAAACACTAAAAATTTCCCCTTAACTGATTCCTTCCTCAATATCATTACATTTAATTGTAAATAATCCCTTCAGATAAAGCCTGCTTGAAATTAAACATTCATTCTGGTACTTATGCCTGACTGAAAAAGATTTGGAAAAACACAAATGAAGTAACCACAATCCAATTTAGCAGTTGCACTATTTTTGTTTTACATACTGCATTGCCTATGAAAATGGAAACTTCTACTTAGGTCATTTTTTCTGATCTTGAGGACACATTACTTCACCATCTCCTCTCCCTTCTAAAACTCCCAATTTTAATATATACGTGTTTCATATTATCATTATATATTATTTCTATTACAACTTATGTCTCTACTCCTAAAATCAGTTATAACCAAAACTGTATTATCTCTATAAAGCATCAGGACTTATCTGAAAAAATAAGTCTCCTTTATATTTTATAGCAGTCAATTCATAACTCACCTCCATTTGTTATTTATATCTGTTCTTTCCATGATACATTTCATATAATCCTCCCCCATCATTCAGTCCATATAACAGTTCTGTCTTTAGTTCCTCAATGAACTAAAGTATAACTTTTGAAATTCTCATTTCTTTGTGAGAACTTCTTTTTTTTTTTTTTTTGTAGATTTACATAGTTAAAATCAGTCTCCTCTCACATCACAGCTGGCAATGTTCACCTAAAATCTTCCTCCAAGTCCTTATGCCCATATGTCCTGAATTTTTATGTGGCTATGTTCATTTCTGAATGAACAGAAATGAACATAACTCTATTTATAAACTAGTGGAGTTTCTAGTTGTCCTCCCTCATGTACCCCTGAGTACTAGTATCTGGCCTGTATCTCTTCAAATACTTACACATAGATAATTATATAGATATGCATATTCTTACTGAAACTTGTGTAAAATATTCATGCAGCTTTGCAGGATCAACAGCTAGATTCCTACATCTGCTGAAGGATCTACAGGTTGTGGTAGATGCGGGATGCCAGGTACCCACCAAAGCTGCTTTATCGCTTCTGCTCTTTAACTTTACAGGGGAGGGGAGAAAATAAGATGGAAAACCATTGGTCAGATAAGAAGAGTGAGATATTCACCAATTACCATCATGGAAAAACACATTCAACTTGGGGGAAAATTAATTGAATTTGTTACCAGTTAAATCAGGGTGAGATAATGTGATGTAAAAACCAAACCTTAAAACATCTTCCCCCACCCCTCTCTTCTTCCCAGGCTTAACCTTACTCATGAATCTGTACCTCCTCCTCCTCAGCAATACAGGGGGCAGGGAAGTGTGATTAGGGTCGCTTCACCACATTGTCTCTGACACTCTTCTTCCTCATGAGTTGGACTCCTCTTTCTCCTCTCCAGCATCAGATTGCTCAGCCTCAAGACAAGGAGGATCAGGGGAGACTTTCTTGCTCTCTATAACTCCCTGAAAAGAGTTTGTGGCCAGGCAGGGAGGAACTCTCTTCTCCCAGGTCACATGTGACAGGACAAGAGGAAAAACAGTGCCCTCTCAGTATTTAAAAGGAATGTCTGGATAAAAATGGTCTGGAAGGGATCATCAGTGAATAGAAGTACCCATCTGTGCCTTGCAGCTACAGTACCTGGCAAATTATATTGTCAACATATCTTGGCTACTCAAGGGAAAATTCTCTTCCCTTGGCAGGTTTTATCCAACCTTAAGACAATTAACTGTCTTCATAAATGTGTATGGAGAGTAAGTATCTTAACAACATGGGTCTGAATTCCACTTCCATAATTAACCATTGACAACCACTTTCTTTGCCACTGAGGTTTTCTGCACTTCGTTCTCAAGATGTGGCTATGAAACACAGAAGAAGTAAAATTTTAAATCTCTAAGGTGGTTTCTTTGGGGAATAGTTGGTGTGGAGTCTTGGGTGAAGGCTTTTTCCTCCCAGGAAATATTTGTTGGGAGTGCCTGCTGAGAGACATAATTTTTGAGTTTTTGTCTATTCTCAGTATGTCTAGATAATTTCTGTTCAGACACTGTTCATGCACATCAAGCTCACCTCCATGAAGAACCAGCTAAATACACACAGCTCCTTTATATAGCAGCTTTTAGTCTTTTGACAACTTTCCAAATGCACACAGTGAAACTATGGAAAACATAAAGAACATCAGGAATAGTTTCAGCTGGGGGTAAACATATAATTTTTTTCCACTCAAAGACTACATGAAAAGTAATCATCTGCAAAGACTGACTTTTTTTCTTCCTACTATATCTCTGAGACTGCATTATCAGACTGTCTGGTCTTCTTACATACTGTTTATTTTTGATTCTGCAGTTATGAATGTGTTATCACATAGGAGACAAATTACATTACTGATACTTTTTCCATATTTAAATTTATTATAGGCATGGCTTCCGGTTTTTGTTATTTGCAAGCAGCCCTTAATTTATGTTCACATTGTGCATTTTAATTTATTAAACAGTCAGAGGTAAAAAACAAAAACAAACAACTATTCCAGGATCCATAATTACAACCTGGACCATTTAAATCATCTGAGTCCAAGGCTGGTGACAGCTTGTTTCATCTAGAAGGTATGTAGCTCAAAAAGACTTAATCTACAGGAAACTAAAACTAGAGGAAAGTAAAAGGTTCTAAGTAAGAGATTCTCTTTCCAATAGTTTAAGTACTGATTTTAGCCAAAACCAGTGAGTCATAGAGTCAATTAATTAAATGACAATATCATTCTGATATCTGTAATAATGTTGTAAATACTGGCAGATTGTTTTAAAAAGAATCTCATTTTTCTTTTTTATATGTAATCTCTTTTCAAGCAGAAAGGAAAAAAAACCACTGTTTATTAATCAAAAATATTTTGTTTCTAAGATGACAGCAAATTTTGCAAAAGGATACTCCATATGCAAGCTAAAAGAACCCAAAATCACAAACCTAAAAGCAATATCAAATGGCATATCCAGATGTTGCTAGATGAAAATACCCTTTTAAATCTTAACCAATGCTTTAGTTAATTAGCTGCATTAACACTGTCCTACTGCCTTCTAGCTTCTGAAGGCCAAGAACAGAGTTTGCACTTGGAATGAAATGTATTTTAATTATAAAGAATTTTATATCAAGCACCCTCTAGAAATGAAGCCTGTTTGATTAGAGTTAGCAAGCCCAAAGAGCACTTTATGTGCTTGCAAATCCTAACCCTTTTTTTGTGCAAATAGTTATCAAGGAATTTGTCATGGTCTAAAATCCTAAGAGGTTCTGATTGTTCCTTGAAAAGGCTTTAAAAGCAAATACACTCAATGACTCAAGATGTCATCCTTTCCAAAGTTAAGCATTAAACATTTCAGGAACAGACTAATCATGTGTTTATTAACCTCTACTCTGAAACCATCAAGTCCACATAGCTTTGTTGACTTAAAAGTAAGGCTAGGTTTATTAACCCATTTTAGAAACAAGTATTAAGTGCTGCTTTGTGCTGAATCCTCTTGGAAGGCAGAATAAATTGATTTTAATGGAAATATATCAGTATTTTGTGAATTCTGTCCTATCTACAGTAAGTCTAAGTGAGGACAAAGAAAAAGCATCAGTAGTTCCTGCCTATAGACACATGCATTTAACTAAATCTTTTAGGTATTGAAAAACAACAAAAAACCTTATTAGGGTGATTACTCAGTAGATATGATTTCCAAAATTAATTAAATTCATCCCTGTGTTCTAAAAAATCATTATATTAGTTAGATTATTTAAAACCATGGATTATTATAGAATGATTCATAGAATTGTATGGGTTGGAAGGGATCCTAAGGATTATCTAGTTCTAATGTCCCTGTCATGGGCAGGAACAGCATCTTGCTCAAAGGCCCATGGCCTTGAACACTTCCAGGGATGGGGCATCCACAACCTCTCTGGGAAACCTGTTCCAGTGCCTCACCACCCTCACAGTAAAGCGTTGCTTCCTAATACCTGATCTAAATCTACTCTCTTTCAGTTTGAAGCATTCCCTCTTGTCTCATCACTACATCCTTTTATAAAAAGTTTCTCTCCATCTTTATTGTAGGCTACCTTTAGCCACTGAAAGGCTTCAATGGGGTGATGCCAAAACCATCTCTTCTCCAGACTGAACAACCTCGTCTCTCTTACCCTTTCCTCATAGGAAAGGTGCTCCATCCCTCCAACCATCCTCCTGGCTCTACTTTGGCCTCACTCCAACAGGTCCATGTCTGTCTTGTGTCAGGGATCCCAGAGCAGCACTCACCAGTGGGGCTGTAATACTCTTTTGTATTTAAGTGTAAGTTAACTTCTAACCAACCATGTTCCACTATGGATAAAAGAAAAGACACCACATGTATGGACTCAACAATTCTTTTTTCTGTATGTGTGTGCAACTAACATCTCAAAAAAATCTAATTAAAATACAACAATAGTCACCATTTTTTCACTTAAAGAAACACTAAGAATCTAAGTACAAATTAATATAGAGAATATTCACTGATATACTGTAACTTCTATAGAAATCTTACTAGTATCTGCTGCTTCCTTTGATGCTATTCTCACTCACAGTGTCCCTCTATTGTCACTGTTCTGTAAGGGGTAACACAGCAAGCCTCCAGTATGCCAAGGCCCTGACTAGGAGGAATATGATGTTCATCTTGGTTTAATTTTTGTTTCCTTGACCTGGACTGATGCCTTCTGGCTGCTCCACTGAGTGTGAGCATGGCCCTAGAGCCTCCCCAAGCTCAGCAACCTCAGAGGCTCTTGTTTGTTGGACAGGGACTCCCTGGGTTTGTCAGACTCATCCCATGGAGGCACTGGCACAGTTCAGACTCAGGCAGGGGAGGCAACACACACTTGGCCTGGAGATAAAAGCTGAAACCAGCCCAGCCCAGCTCTGGCCAAGGTGAGCCCTGAGCCCTGGCCATGGAAGTCTGTAAATGGCTTTTGAATAATAAGTTATATATACTGACATCATAAAGAGATCTAGACAGCTCATGCATGCACAACAGGGAAAAAAGTTAGAAATCCAAAGTTCTGGGATACACCAATGTCTTTCTGAATATCAAAATAGTCCTCCTTTTCCCTTTGCTATCCATGCCACCAGGCCATCTATAACATGAACAATATAGGACTCAACATATCAAGAAGAACAAAAAGAAAATCCAGAAAAGATCAAAGAGTGATAAGGAAATAAATTCATAAATAAACCCAGTTTATTTTTTCTGACTTGTTTTACCTGATATCTCAACTCCTGGATCTTCAATTTCTTTAGGGACTGAACTGTGTAATCAAAAATAAAGACATTCTGTGGAAAGCTTACCTATTCACCCAAACTTTCCTCTACTGCCAATGGAGACAGACAAGTTACATCTGTCCTGTATAGCAAGACAGTGGCAGGAGGCAAAGTCAGCATTAGACTGCTGATCATCCATACTGCTTAAGCATTTGCATGCTCCCTGGAATATTTGAGCCACTCCCATTTGCTTTCCAAGACATTGCCTGGGCATAGTTTAGGTGTTAATTTATGCTAGGGATCATTTTCCATAGATGGTTTGGATAATAATGCACTTTCTCTGCCCTACAAGGTCCTCTAACATTAGTCTAGTTGGCTTTGTATCTTCAAACCATCACATGATTCCACCCCACTCACCAGGGCTCACCACAAAAGCTTTGTTTGTTACTGTGAAAACATTCTCAAAATAAACTGCATCATATCTCGGCAGTTTCTTGACTTACTTTGAAATGAACCTCCTCTTTCATACACAGACACACATATACACGCACAGAATTAGAATTAGATTTACTTCTTTTGACTGTAGAGATGCCATATGGGCCCTGAAGAAGCCTTGGGCCAAACACTGTACCGTGTGAATTCAGTGAGCCTGCACCAGCTGGCCTCAGGTTCAGGCAGTGGTCTCTGCTTAATTGTATTTAGCAATGTGACATAATGTTTTGTTGTGATTTACCCCCAGCTGACAACTAAGTACTAAACTTACTCACTCCATCCTGAAACGGAAGGGTAAAAGTGAGAAGACAAATGTCTTCCAATAAGAGGAGTCTAATAACTGAAGGTAACAATAATAATCATAACAACAATAATACTGTAATGAAAAGGGAGAAAGGAAAAAAAAGAGGAGAGAGAACTAAAACCCAATAAAGACAAATGACAACACATGAGGGGAACTGTTGCTAGCCTCCAATCAATGCCTAGCCAGCTTCCAACCAACTTTTCCCCTAGATTATGTGCTGAGACTTACATGGCTATGTTCTATGGTATGGAATGTAACTTTGGTCAATTGAGGTCAGTTTTCCCATCTCTGGATCCTCACAACTTTTTTGTGCACCCTCAGCTTACTCATTGACAGGGCATCTTAAGTAGCAGCAAAGGGCTTGACTGTACAAACACTGCTCAACATTATAGAAAACTTCTCTGTGTGCTATCAGCACAAATCCAAAATGTAGCTCTGTACTCTTGTTCTGGTTCCTCCCAGATCAGCAGGAGGGGGCAGGGCCAAGACATTGTGTTATTCAATACCATCTTAAGTCATTGCTGGGGTGGGGAAAGGTGACCTCTCTCTTGGTTTGGAAAAGAAAGGTGTGGAGAAAGCCTGGTGGATGGAGCACTTGAGATACTCTGCCACCACCTGGCTGCAGTTGTGGAGCATCAATTCTAGTTGGGTATTTTGCATGTAAATTACCCACTCTTTGCACACTTGTCTTATTAGTATTGTTGCTCTTACTGTTCTCTTTCTCAGCTCTTTGCTGTTTCCAGTAAATTGTTCTTATCTCTACCAGCGATTTGCACCTTTTGTGCCCAAAGTTCTCAACTCCTCAGAGCAGGAAAGGGAGCAAAAGGTGAGGAGGGACTGAGCAGGGTCTGGTTTTGGAGAATCTCAGTGGAAGCACTGAACTGGAGAATACTATTCTTAAACCACAGCTACTATGATTTAAAGAAAATTAATTACCCCTGACAAAACCAGCACACTCCACACCCCTTAATCCATGCCATTTATATCATGCTTGGGTTCCACGTTATCCAATACATCCTCTTAAACCACCATCCTCTTTCTCATCCTTTGATATTGTACACAGATATGATTCCCTTAGTCTCCAAAATGCTCCCATGAAATGTCTGTAAAATATCTATAAATGTCCGTTGATTTCATTCACTCAAAAAATTTGGTCTCCATCTGTTGTGATAGTCACTCAGGGCAGGAGAGGTAGTACATTGTGTGGAGTTATTGGGCTACAAACCCAACTCAGGTTGAGAAACAAAGATGCATTATAAATAAGGAAATCAACATGAAAGCTCTTTAACAATTTCAAAACCCACATTTTTTAAATATAGCTTTATTGATCAACCATTTATGCCAAGCCTTCCAAATTCAAGCATTTTGTGTCTAGTCTGTCATTTTGCTTTGTGTTTTGTACTATAAAGATAATAATATTTTTTTTTTTTTACTAACAGAAGAAAATATATAAAACCTTCATTGGTACAATTGTTATGAATATTTTGATTAAATAAAAAATAAAATAAATGGTTAGCTATGATTATAATTATAAAATTGTGAAGTATAAGGTATAGAAATATAAGTAGTGCTGTGTTTGGAATACCTAGCGGTAGAAACCTCACCAAGAAGTTACTGGACCTTTGTGTTTCATTCAGGAAACTATGGATACCATCATGCTCAACAGTTATGCTGCTTGGAAACCCACTACCCTTCCCATCTTGATTTTAACATCAAGGATTCCAATCAGTAGATCTTATTAAAGATTATTGTTTTAGGATAAGAATATTGACAGAGTTATTAACTATTGGAATTAATCAATATAAAGAATAAATTTAAGAGTGGGCATAGTATGCATAGTATGTAAGAGAACTTGTGTAATGATGATTTAGCATAAAAAAGCATACAAAAGGGATGGGTTATATTTGTTGAGTGGGATATATCTTGGAGGAGCTATCCTCCATCTTCCTGGTGCCCCCAGTAAAGAGGTGTCTGCTTATTTCCATCAAATTGGTGTTGGATAAGTTTCTCTTGTTCAGTTTTGTGATACAATAAATTGAAGCCTTTCAATTTTTGCTTCTTGCAGCATTTGCTTTCATCTGCACATATGGAACTGGAGAAAATGAACAAAACCAAAATACTAATAACTTTTCTACATTTCAGATACATATTTATTATTTCAACTCTAAGAGTGGTCAAGTGTGATGGAATACTATTTACTACTTTTCATATCTTTTAGAATAGTCTACTTGAAAGAATATAAATGATCTAGAGAACAGAATTCATTAACTAGCTCAGCTTCACCATTAATCATGCACTTTATCTTAATTCTGATTTTGGTTAATCAATGACATATGCATCACTTTAATCAAATACTTGATTAAATTCTTTAATAAATACTTTTTCAAACTTCAATATTAATTGCAATGCAACTGTTGGAGCAGAGAATGAGTCTATGGTCATTCAAGTGGTGTACACACAGGAAAATGTCATCTTTTACTCTTTTGAATATTCCCATACATATTTAGCAAATATTTTGGAAAAGTTACACAGAATTCATTTTTACCTCACAAGCAGCTAACTAGGAAGGCATTTGTTATAGTGTAAGATTCTTCTCTTTGTGATTTAAAATGATCACAGTAGCCTTAGTTCAATTCAGTGAGATGCTTGTACATTCATATGTGCCAATATCCTCTACACCTGATTATGCAAGACAACACAATATGCTTTCCAAAAAGAAAACTACTGATTAGTTCATTGTACTGCCTGAAGTTTTCAGTAATTTGATAGGTTCTCATAGTTTGACCATCACTGACTGCATTAAATTTTGTGTCTCCATGATGCTAAATTGTTCACCTTACAAGGTATTAAATGTTACGTAATTTAAATATTAGTATGTTACATTTACATTGAGCAAATGGTTTAAGAATAACATTTCACCACAGCTGAAAGCTTATATAAGTAATCCACATCTAGTTTAACACTAAGATACAGTCTGAGAATAAATCTGCAATCTATATTTATATATATTTACAAACACTAATTTATAATATGGCTAGAGCTCTGAAGACTCCAAACAATACAAACAATTGAGACAAAATGTATTTATAAATTTCTAATAACTTTAAAAATAACTATGAAGTTTTGCCCTGTCTTTTACTTCAATGCACTGTTTCTGCATATCTTTCTGGACTAATTTGTATTAGTTAATTAACAGATCTTTTAATCACTGATCGTATAATGGAAATCACTGTAGTTCCTTCATATTTAACCAGATTTCAGGAGAGCAGGTGACCTAATTGCAGTTTAATGAGAGGCAGAAACACAAAATAGAGGAAAAACCCTGAAAAATCCCTCAGTCTTGTTTTGATCCCTAGGTAATTATTAGACAAGAATTTAGGTTGGATTTTTTTTCCCAGTAGTGGAGTTCTTGTGTCTCTAACCATTTTCACCTCATTTACTAGGTGGCTTCCTGTGTTACATTTGTTTGGGGAAAATTTTCTTCATAGTATGGAGATAAGTTCATAAAATTTTCTTCTTGCATATGTAGGTAAGTTAAGAGCTGGCAGCAGTGCAGATAATGTAGAGATGGTTTAGTTACTGGTAAGCAGTGCTTCCACAGAGTAAAAGCCTTTTCTGCTCCTCACCCCACACAAGCAGAAGTAGTTTCAAGGTGCACAAGAATTTAGGAAGGGACACAACCAGGGGAGCTGACCCCAATTGACTCGAGGGATAATCTAGAGCATATGGCATCATGCTTATCATGTTCAGGCTTATGGCATTTGTCTTCCCAAGCTGTTATGTGATGGAGCCCTCCTTTCCTGGGGATGGCTGAAACCTGTCTGCCCAGGGAAAGTGGTAGAAATTAATTTTGCTTTGCTTGTTTTCATGGCTTTTGCTTAACCTATTGAACTATCTTTATCTCAACCCATGAGTTTTCTCACTTTTACTGTTCGTGTTCCCTCTTCCAGCCCACAGCAGGTGAGTGATCGAGTGAGTGGCTGTGTTGGGCCTGGTTGCCAGCTGGGGTTAAATCACAGCACTTTCTCATTCTACTCTGGCAGCCCATAATACAATTCAGAAATTAATTTCCTCTGACAATTAGGGGTTTTCAGAACGAGGTATTGTCGCAATATCATTTTTCACAAGAGCTTGAAATCAAGAATAGGTCTTGTTTTGTCAATATTATTACTAATAAAAATAAAAATGTGAGACCAGATATATAAAAAAATGCTTTATAGGGAATCTAAGCTGATTCTTTGCCATTAATGTTTACATATCAGAGAACTGGAGATCAGTGGTGTTGCATTCGTTCTTGGTTTCTCTTTCATGTACCACTTCGAGTGTTTGCCATTATGTGCAGATGTGGTTGCAAATTCCCATAGTGTAAGTATAGTGTTTTCATAATCTTTGTTGCAAAAAGATAGAGCCCAGTTAAAATAGCTTTCTGTTTCTATAACTCACTGAAACACCATAATTTCACTGTCAGCAAGAGCAATTCAGGATTATCATGTAGTGCTGATTTAGGGAAAATTATATCTATAAATAAAGAAATGTTACACTTTTGCTATCATTATTATTATTCAAAATAAAATCAACATGTTTTAAATAATATTTCAGAATAAAATATTTTTTGAATCTTATTTCAATAATTTATCATGTTCTTTTGTCTCACCCGGTCCCTTATCAGTCCCTCCTGCACTGGAAAATGGTGCATCCCGGGCCCAGGTGGGCCACAGGTGTGAGCTCCCGTTATTTTTCTGGGTTTTCAGTCCAGAGCAGGTTTGAGCAGTTCCAGGAAAAAGAAAAGCCACAGTCACAGGAGAGCTCTGTCCTGCTGTCTGTGCTGCAGACAGCACAGTCTGTGAGAAGGAATGCGGAGGAGCAAGTGCAGTTTCTGCAAACAAACTGCACGCTTCTTCTCCCCACCTTTGCTCTCAGAACCACTCTTAAAGGTGCAAAACTGAATGTCTAGCATAAGCAGAACAGATGGCTGGGATACAAGCATCATAAAGTCACCCTAGGACAATCAGGAGAGACACTTTGGTGTTTGCAAACATATGGTTCCGTATGTTTAGGTTGTTAGTAAGCAATGTCACAAGGTAACATAGATGTTTCCTGGCACAATTTCTGTAAAATTAGGATCCAGTCCTATGCTTTCTAGAGTATGGAAATGCCATGAAGAAAAGTAAACTAAAAACTGTTTTGCAGAGGAAGAATTATTCAGTGTAACTACAAGTTTTGTGGGAACACAATTTGCATTATGTGGCAAAATATGGCAACTGGCTCCTTCGCAGATCATGATTTAAATAACGTGTATCTTTTTGTTACTGACATGTGAAATACATATATATTTGGAGGTGATTCTTTGTTTCCTAAAGAACTGATTCTTATCACAAAATCCAATGAAATCACTATTATACTGGAGAAAATAATTTCTTTCCCTTGCTTTATTTCTGTCTCATCAGTATTAAAAAGTGAGCAGATGAAACTCTTATGAGATGTGGTTAGTAGCATTGGACCTGATCTGGTGCACTAACTGGGTCAATTGCTGTTTGGTATCCCTTTGCTCCTTCTTCTCCCTTTAGAAGGCTTCCTGTGCTTTCAGCATATTGCCATATACTAAATGTTAGTTTCACATATCTCCAAGTAAATAGAATGGCCTAGAAAATGTAAGAATTCAATTTTGCTTGTAAAATGATAATTTAGCAAATATTCTAAAATGGTAACTTGTTTGTCTGCCAAATTACTTGATAAAATATTTTACCTTGAGTTTAAATTAACTCAAGAGATTCAGAAACAGATGTAAGTGTAAAAAATATGTTTATTGCCTACACAAATGCAAAACATTACTTCAACATTTTAAATAAAGAAGGGATGCAAATTTTTTTCCAATTCTTTTTCCCATTAACTTGGAGGCTTTATAAGAAATGTATTTTAGGAGGCTTTGTTATCCTTGTATTGGTGGATTTTGTCTATCATGATGACAGAAAGTTATCATAAGGCTCAGTGATAATGGTGGTGTTTTCACTTCTGCATTCTGTGACCATGTCTGTACAAATTCCTGCAGACAAATCGGCTCTCCCTCCTCATGCTTTTGACTTTCTGGATAAAATCCAGTTTTATAAATCTGGTTTTACATCCATAAAACAGTATTAGCATGTCTTAGCCCTCTAAGAATCAAGGCCTATTTTGTAGACATCAATCTCATTGTCAGTATCCAGACTGCCCTGAAAATTCCTTTGGACAAATTACATCTAATGAAGATGAAGACCATTGTATCCATCATTACCTTGGCAAGACAGCTTTGGCAGAGAGAAAAGGAGTTAGTGGTTCTGGGAACTAGCATGCCTAGACAACTGTTGTAGGAAACCAAGATGCAGAAAGGAAGAGGAAAGGGCAGGAAGCTGTCAATATTCCAGGAACCTTGATCTTTGACAAAGGACATCGAGCCAGTCTTAATGGACAGCTGCTTCTTGGAGTTCACTGAAATCATTTGGGTTTTTTCAAAGCATACCATTTATCTCTAAATCTCTTCTAAATTACCATATCACAATATCTGAAATAAAGAAACTTATGCAAGATTCATCCAAAGATATCTCAAGTAGCAACCTGACGATAATAATACTTAAATTAATAAAAAATTATATTTTAATGGTGGAAAAGAAGAATGAAACATACTCAAATAATACCACATTTTTTAAAGGAAACCTAATTGATATTTATTTACTGTAAATCAATTTACATTACCTCCATTCATTAAGGGTCATAAGACATACTACTTATGATTATGCTAAATTAAAATCAGACAACAGCTGTAATTTATAGCTTCGTTATCTTCTTGGAAACTAGGTACACAAAATGTGGTGTTTTCTCCTTCAGTACATATTGAAACGTTTAGAAATAGTGGCAAATGGTCCATGCCTTAGTATTTTATTTACCTGTTGGGTCATCTTTTGTAAGTTGTTCATTGTTGTAGTCAGGACAGTTTAGTCTCCTATCTGTGACATATATATTTTACTTTGGGAACGTCTTATTTGGTCCTTTCAATGAGATGGACTACAATGGAGAGTTCTAGGCCTAACGGTAACCACTGAAAAATTTGACAGCTGTGACACCAGTGCTTTCGCTTACATCTCTGTGAAACACCATGCAACTGAAAAAAGACCATAATCTTTAGTAGGTCTGGAACTAGGAAAAAAAAAAAAAGAAATCCTCTGCTCTTAAGACTATATTTATGTATCAATTTCTTTTTACCAGAATCATTTCTGCAGCTTGAATGGAACTGCGTAAGTGATCTGATAACTGATATTCCATCTATTTCTTGACAGTACAGGATTTGTAATCCTTTATCTCTCAAATTCCATTAAGGATTCCTAACATATAGGAATCCTAAGGCATGATTCTTCTCAACAAATAATCAAAAAATCTTGTATAACCTACTGTACTTAATGAGGGAGAGTCAACAGTTATTTTGTAGGGTTGAGCAACCTCAGAACGACTTCAATTCTACCAACATTAAAAGATAATTTTTAAGTTCCTAAGGAAAAGGGTTTAGATCAGCATTCATGTCACACAGAAACATTTTTTTAAGACATGTCTATGCTCTTAAGTAATTTTACAGCCTTTATTTAGCCAGATTTCATACAGGTGTCTATCATGAAAAAGACAATGCAGTTTTAAAAAGACAATGCAGTTTTAAAAAGATATATTCAAGTTTCTATTTTTGTATCTTCATCTTTCAAGGACAGTTCTGGTTTTGTTTTAGTGAGTTACTGAAAGCTGGCAATTTCTTTCACTTGTCAGCACCCAACTGATATTCATAGTGCAAACAATTATTTTCCTGTCAAGAAGAAAAAAGAAACAAGTCACCCTTGATTCTATGATAAAAATGAAACTTGTCACTCAACACTGGGAAAGAAATTAAGCACTGATAACTTCAACATGTATGTGTGTTTATTTACACATTAGAGAAGAGAGAAAGTTCATTTCTTACCTAATGAAATAAACACTATTTTGATTCAAGATCTTGTTACCACAATAAAAAAATATTTTCAATTGAGAGAACTTATTTTAAACCTTGGTTATAAACATATTTTTCATTTCTGTATGTTTCTTTTGGGGTGGGTGGAGTTTTGTTCTTGCCTTTAACTAGGCCTTTCAGAATTAATAAAGGAGTATCATGATCACACACTGAAATGTTTGTACTATAATTTTTCTACAATCACTATTGTAAATATTTTACTTCCACTGTGTAACTAAATAGCTACCCAAATATGCAGAACATAGAGATTTCAAAGTGAGATAAAATGAGCTTAATTATTTTCTGTTACCTACAGAAATCTGAATAAAATAAATGTGAAAAGAGGTACTCTTTTTGATCAAGAGTCAGAAAAAGCAGAATTTTACTAGATTAATGCAAGTAACTTTTCCACTTTCAAAAAATATTTTCAAGGAAAGTTCCACTTGACACTTAAGGACAAGATACTGCAATCAGTAACATTCCAATTAACTCTCGCATTTACCAGTATAAATCAAGGGTTTAGTAAATTTATTTCTAGAACTTTTTAAGTGGTGATAAACAGTTTCTTTTTAGGGTCAGTGATCTGAGCAGAAGATTGAGAGGAGATAAGAATCATATTTAGAGATCTATGAGTGATTTTCAAGTTGAACTCAAATTTTATCTACCTGAGTCTAAATTTCCAAATTAGTGAACAAGAGTTAATGATATCACAAGGATTTTTTGTGGTGTAATAACTGATTGTAATAACTTTTTTTAGAGTATCAGAACAAGATATTAACTTCACTGTAATAATTTGGTGGGGTTCCAAGGGCATATTAAATGTGACCCACATTCTCAAAAACAATTACTTTGATCTTGGGGAAAGAGTGAAGGACTTTAAGATGGGGAATTTTAAACAAAAACTTTACATATATCTGTTGCCTAGTCCCATGAGGATTCACCCAGAACCCATGTGATCTGGAATTTTTGCTAATGGTCTGGATGATAACAAGAATAACCTAGATATTATATTAATTACATAAGCTTCTGGGCTAATCTAGTCCATACAATCAAAAAAAAAAAAGGAAACTAACTTAGAGTTTAAGACTAAAATATTCTCTTTGGAGCAGAAGAAAAATATATTTAACAGTGAAATGTACAACTGCAAAAAGTGGGCAGCAGTAATTGACTACTGCAGTCATGATTGGAAGAGTTGTCTGCAAAGAAATTTTACAGAAAACAGTCAGGCTTCTACTGGATCACAAGATGAGTCAACAGTCCTGTGAAAAAATGGATTATATAAATGAGCATATAGAAGCCACAGCACAGGAGGTGCATCTGTGATAAACATACCTCAAACAAGACCCCTCTGGAGTAAAGTACTCAGTCTGGACCAACTTTGTAGTGCAACTACACTACTATCTTTTGAATAGAAGACTTAGACTTCAGCCTTTTACAGGATGGAATAGCATCTGTTTGACTTGCAGGTGTGTTGATTCATGGGACAGAAAAGAAGATCTTAAAAAAGATCTTAAAAAGAAGATTGCAGGGAATCTTCTGCTTGTTTTTCTCTCTCCCAAATCTATCTTTATTTCACACTGATAAACAAATATGTAAGAAAATATAATACTTCCATAGCATATCTGTCATGTAAGATAATTTTCCTAACATACTTTGAAAATACAGCTCCTGTAGTAATCAAAATCTATTCTTATTTTCTTCTTGTACTCAGATATTACTAGGAAAGAAATCCACAAAACCCCAACAAATTTCTGCTCGAATTTCCTCTCACTTTTCTTTGTCTCTAAGATTGCTTTCTTAGTGCCTCTAGGTCTACAGTCTAAATCCTATTTCTCCATAGCAAACTTTTCTACTCTACCCAGTTAGGGAGGTTTACAGCACTGAATCATTCCAGTTCTTTCCAAAGATCAACAAATGTTAACTAGCCTGTCTCCCAGCTTGTTCTTGGAGGATTTGATTATAAAATACTGTGTTATTTTGCCACCAAATCCTAAAAATAACACTAGGAAGTACTAAAAGCCCAGGAGAGTAAGTTTGTATTTCATACATGGCAATTGGTAAAAGCCAAGTGTGTAGTTGAGATGAGGAATTGTGGTGATGATTGCTTGTAGAGGAGATGGACTTATGAATGGTTGTTGGAAGTTCACATTAATAGATTAAAATAAAATAGATGATTAGGAAAAACAAAAAGAGAGAATGGATTTCTCTCAGTATAAATACAACACAGTTACCTGAAAAGTAACATAAATACCTGATCAACATAAACACCTGCAACTGTTCTTTGATATATGTTATTTGTTCATGTTCCTTGGAACTCAGGAATGGATTGATCTGAGAATTAAAGTAAAAGAAATTGCAATTTTTAATATTGTGGGGATTAGCAACCTTTGTAACTCCTTATCCTATTTCAACATTTGTACAAAGATCATGGAAATCAGCCCCACCAGATGTCTGAGTTGTAAGTGACTGTTGCAGGTCTATAGTGCAAGGATTATCATGATAGATGTAAGATATTGCCTCAAAATATTCCTGTGACACAAATTATTGTATTCTATTATATTGAGGACTCAGAGAACACTAAGACACTCTGTCTCTTGAACATATATTAAAAGCAAAAAGGTAGTTGGCAACCTCATCAGTCACTTGATTTTGAAATATCACGGCCACAGTCCTTCACCCCATCCTCTCAGCTTCACATCTCTACTCCTGAAACTCCCGGTGAGAAAACACTATAGACAGAAAGCTCTGTGAATACAAGCCTATATGGCCAGATCTATTCCAATCGACCAGAACTTTTTTTTCAGAAAAAATTGTGAGACTTCCCATTGGCCTCTCACAGATGTGCTGTGGCACCTCTCATGTGACCATCTTGGCCTCCTTTTCCCACTGGGGAAGAAATTACCCTCACTGCCCTGTCTGTACTGTAAGCTCATTCACACCATGTGTCTTGGAGCTGTCTTTGGCTGATTTAATATATGTTCCTTTTTCCCTTCTGCTCTGTCACTGAACTTGCAGAAAAAATATGGTACATTGCTAAAAACAGGGGTGGCAACCTCTTCCTGGATGCCCCTGATGATCAGTACTGTGCACATAATCCCCTGCCAACAACTTTTTGCCAGTCCAATATTTTTGGAGTTCAGGTATATGTTATTGCTAGATACTTAATAAAATCTATGTCTTTCTAGTCTTGTAAGCAGAATGTTAGAATGGAAGAGTTCTCTAATTGGGAGGGAAAGCTTGCTTTCAGTGCATGCAATACAATTACTTTGTCTCTGTAGACATGTGCATTATGTAATATTCCCCTTGTCTCTACTATGATAGACTTCTCTTTTACTTACCACTTTACATTAATAGAATGAATGCATATTTCATGCTAACCAGTAGTTATCTTTATACATAGGATCACATCTAGAGATTTCTGCCTCAAGACTTGCTTAAAAAAGAAGTAATTACTTTACAATATTAGGAAGAAAATTTCTTCAATGCAAATTCTGTAAATAAATTTGTCAGCTACTGGCTTCCTTCAGCAAGTAATAGAAAATATCTAACAATGTCATCTGGGAAATTAATACATCTGGAAAAACTGTAGAGTGAACTGATATATGCCTCTAACATTAACATGCACAGATGATTTCTCTCCCAGTATAGAACCTTTGTATTGTTTTTGTTGCACTACTTGCTCCTATCATAAAGCACAGAAGAAGTCTCTCTTGGTTTGAAATTTGAATACATGGGGATAAAAATTATCTCTATTTTTGGAAAGTTGACTAGTAGCTCTTCACTAACTTAGGGAAAAATATGTGTAATAATGATGAATTTACTTTACTGTCAACTAAATCAGGTTTGATTTCCTATAGCTAGCACTATTCCATATTCAAGGCCAATAGTTGATTAACCTATTTGTATAATTTTACATCCAGATACCCTTCTAAACCAAACACATTTTTAAAAGAAATTCCACCACTGTGGTCCCAATTCTCTAGATACTGAGACAAATTTTCCCATACTGCATAATGCATGCACAGACACACTTTCAGTGTGTATATCACAGGAGAGAATATAGTGTGGAAAAATTAAACACCCTTAGGAAAAAAACACATAATTGATGGGTACTTATTTTTGAAAATCCTAGTCTTTCAGCATAGAAAAAAAATAGTGTAAAGGAATTTTTTTTTTTTTGTTGGTGAGGGGGTGATCTTAAGATTGAACAATGCCTGTAAAACAGATGGTTATGGGTAAAAATGTGTTTTCTTATAAATTTTCAGATATTAACCTATAATTTTGCAAGTATTCTGTTGTGATTTTAAGTCTAGCTGAGATGAAACACCATACAGCTTCTCATGAACTCTTCCTCTCTTCCCTCCTGCCCTCGTGGAATGGGGAGGAAAATTGAAGTAAAACTTGCATGCTGAGATAAGAACAGTTTAATAATAGAAAATACAATAAAATACTAGTAATACAATAAAATAATAGTAAATAGTAATAATAATAGGGAAAAAATATTGATGCACAATGTAACTTCCCACTATGCACTGACAGATTCCAATTCCCCTTCCTGAACCCAGATTGGCCCCTTCTTTTGGGTAACTCTCCCCCAATTTATATACTGGGCATGATGTTCTATGTCTCTATGTTGGTCAGTTTGAGTCACCTGTCCCAGCTGTGCTCCCACCCAGTTTCTTTTGCATACCTCCTTACTGGCAGAGCATGAGACAAGGAAAAGAATGGTACTTAGGAAAAAAATAACTCAAAAAAACACCCCAAAACATCACTGTGTTATCAACAGCATTCTAATTCCAAATCCAACACTGTAACAAGTACTGAGAAGAAATGAACTCTACCCTAGCTGAAACTAGGACATATTCTTAGTTTTCTATGTAATGATGTGTTATTCGTCTTAGCTGGATCAATGCTGTAAAAGTACCTAATCTGAGTCAACTTTAACCACTCCTTCCTTGATAGAGTGAGAGAAATTCAGCACTGATGAAAGCTGGGGCAATTCCAACAACTTATATTGATTTATGCCCACTTATACTTGAGATGAATTTGGTCAACTCACTTATACAGGGGTTGAATAAATGACTTCATCACATCAAGCTATTGGAAATAAAAGCAGTTTGCTAATGTAAGTCTGATTTTGGGAACACTTACAGTTATGTGTATGATTCAGTAAAGCTGGTTTTGTGGATAGACTGGTACAACAGCTATAAATCATTCAAAAGGAAACAAAATAAAAATGAAAAGCCAAGAAGCCAAAAATCATACTTTATCTCAGATCTTTAAAAGCTATATGTAGTTCTGGAAATATAGAGCTCTGATAAATGCTTACCATGGCATGATCCGTATCATCAATGTAACACTTCTCACTCCATGAATATTTATGTTTTATTTCAGAGGAATTCTCTGAGAATTTCCTCTCAGTTTCTCAGCCTCAACAGAAATTTACCTGTTCCTTCACATTAATTTGATCCTAAGCAAAAAAAACCCAATATCATTGATAGTAATTGTAAAACCTTAACATGAGCTATGTCTTTTTCCTTTTCTTTTCCTTAAGCTTCTTGACTTAATGAAAAGTAAACAAGAGCTTTAAGCCAAACAAGAAGTAGAACAGTACTGTTTTGTTACTTTTTCATTTTTGTTTTTCATAATACCTTGTATACTCTGGTTAAAACAGAAAATTGAAGTGAATGAAAACAACCCACTATCATAGGTCACAGACAGATGTGGAGAAGTTGCAGTTGAAGTTTCTATGTTATCATTTGAAAGCATTATATTAATAAAGAGACCAGCAACATTTTATCTGTAAGTCTTACGGAAGAATCATTTAGGACTTGATCATTTAGATCTTGATGTAAAATAGAGATCATCAAAGGTGATCTCATTTCCTCAGGGCCCTTGAAAATCTATATTGAGTGAACAATTCCATACACACTATTGATGGAAAATATCTGTTTATTTCATTTTTCCCTATTGAGAAAAAAAATTGAGGGCTGGATAGATCTTTCTGTTTCACTTTTCAATGACTAGTTAAATGGTTTTAATGCCTAATCACTGTGAAAAATGAATGAAAAATTGCCTATATTTCTGTCAGTAACAGTACACACATTGCACATTAATCCAGAAACAAAACTTTTGCCTACTAATGTACATGTCCCAGTAACTGCTCAATTAACTCATAACAGTGATGTACAGTATAGGTCTCATTAGAACCTTTCCAAAGTCAATTCTCCAAGGTCTTGAAGTTTAGTTGCTTGAAAGGTAGAAAAGGACTTCATTGTCATTGAAATCACAATAAAATAATGAATATTAATTAGTTTATTTTACAAAGTTACTTGTTTACAATTTCCTGGTTTGGGTATCCTTTTCTTATATGCTTTGTAATCATTTGCATAGCAAATTTCAATTTGTAATAGAGATGTATCAGGGAAATATTGACTAATTTTATCAATCTAATGCATTATCAACCTAATGCATTTTCCCCTAATTCTCTGCTGGTACTCAAAGTGTATCTTTTATCCTTCACTAGTCCTTACTGTACGATCATCATCTATCTCCAATATTTTTACTGCGTCTTATTTCATCGTTTTACCTCTGACCAAATTTCCTGTTAACTGATAATCCTGTTTTCAGTGTTTTGGAGACACAATCACAGACACACAAAGGACTTTGGAGAAAAAAAAATAGTACTCTTGTTTGGGAGCTCTGATAAAACAGATCAGCAAGACTAGTGTTCATGTAGTATGTATCTCGGAAACTGCAGGATCAGAGAAGCCTGGCGACCTCAGTGATCTAAGGAGTGTCCTACTAGAAAGCACTGTTGAAGCAAGTAGGACTTTGCAAATTTCCTGCTTAGACACTATAGAGGCACATGTGAAAAAAAAGTATAAAAATGTCAGAGAAAGTCAAAACATAAAGCAAGTTGTGTGAGCTGATCCCAATATATAGTTTATTCAAACCTAGGAAGTTCTATCTCATTAGGAACTTGACACACATCTTGAGAAGGCAGTTAAAAGCAGTTACCATCCAAAGCTTTGAGGATTGCAAGTAGATTTCTTCAGTTAGTAATTTAAGTCATCAATGTATTTAGCTTCCCTTTTTTTTCTACTGGAATTTCCATGCAATAGTCCCAAATACACACACTATCCATGCAGGAAGAAACACTTCAGTGCATGCCCAGTAAATCAGGCATCTTTATCGAAGATCTGCACATGCAAGACATTTTATGACTATTTAACAAACTCATATGTCAATCTTATGCTTCCCAACAACACCAAGTTTTCTGTTTCTGTGTGGTGTAGTGCATATGCACAAACTTTTGCTTGAAACTACCTCAGGTTCATAAGCCATTCTCCTGCAAGAATCTCGAGCATGATTTTAAAGCAATTCCTCCAAGCAACTTCAGATGATCAAATCTTACACTCTTCACAGCTTCTTTAATGGTACTGGACTTGAATGTCATGAAAATATGAAGCCTGGAAGAATGGAAAGTTTGTGGTCCTTGATATATGGCTGAAAGAAATTCACATTTTCAGTTGACTATTGCACAGAAAAGCTTAATGTTATGGTAGAAAAATAAAGTATGTGAGAAAAGATGAGGGAAAGAAACCAGAACAGATGATTAATATGGGAGAGGTAGAAAGAGAATCAGATGGGGAAGAAATAATTTTACTTCAGATCAAAAAATACATCCAAATGTTTATATAAAGCCCCAAAAATACCACTTTTCAGACTATGGATTTCAGTATTTTCTTCGGCAGTTCCAAAGCAGCTACTTTTTTCAAGCATAACAGGGCATCAGTAAAAATTATTTCTGTTTCCAAAGCAGTCTTCTTTAGATTATCATGAATAAAGAAAATTTTTCTAGCAATAAAGGCCTGATTAAAATCAGATTTAAATCAGAAGAAAATGAAGTATATGTGAAATTATAACTTACTATAATCTGAGCTTCTAAATACAAGAGAAGTGGTAAGAAAGTAAGCCTCTTTTAGACACTTTCACTGTATATGTCCATGTAAGCAAGAAGAGCTTTTTATAAAAATGTCACAAGTGCAACCTATTCCTCTTAAATATAGCATGTCAAATGGAAAAATATTTTAAATATAAAATGGTTTATTTTTTTTTGTTCAGAAAAAAATGCCCGAGAGATAATACCAGGAAAAAATTTAATTACTAAGTACTCATAAATATAAAAGAATATTTGAGTGGGCAGGGGGGAAATTACTGCATAATTTCTAACAAATACTCTTTTTTTCTCATTTATTTCTGAAATAGTTTGAATGAAGGCACAAGACATTCCATGAGGAAACCAATCTTGTCTTCTTCACCTTTTCTAAGATTAGGAAGGCTTAAGCTTATTTGTAGATCTGCAACTGCCAGATAACCTTGAGCAAACTATTTGTCGTTTTCTGCTTCAGGTTTTTCCCTTAATAAAATGGAGGAAATCACAATGACCTTCTAGTACTTTATGTAGAATATTCACTCTTACAACAGCTGCTTCTTCTTTGTAATTAAATGCCAGGTAGATTCTCTTTTATCAAGAAGTGTTGCTGGGTAACTTTTGATTGAGAAGGGCAAAATGACTTTAGTGCCAGGCAGAAAATATTTGCTGCTAACTCAAGCAAACCAGGCATTATACTTTAAATGACACCTTAATAAAAGATCTGAATTTCATATCTGTCATAGAACTGTGTGGTTATATGCTGGGACAGTGCTTGATATAATTTCACCTACACTTTTCAAAAACCTGACCAATTAAACGAGACATCTGAATGTTTGGAAATATTGTCCATTTTCATGAATGGCCACTCTGCTACGATTTTTCCATAGAGAATTGTAAAAGCAGTACTTGAATGCTCGAACATCCAGCCAAAATTTATTAAAGAACACAGTCCCAGTGCATCATCAATTCTCTTTTTATGATTTTGTTTACAATAGCTTTACAAATCTTGAAAGGGGCTGCTAAAGAGAAGTGTTTACGAAGAGAAGAGTCAGGGACCAGTAAGTCAGACAACATTTATCATATCCATGGTGAGAATGCCAGTCTGAGACCATGCTAGGACCCAAGGAGGCCAGGAGGCCAGGTCAGTGATACCACCTCAGGGACAGTGGGTACAGTGCTGGGCACACAAGGACACAGAGCAAGGGCCTGAGCTTAAGCGGAGTGAGGGGACAGAGACCCCAGATGAACCTCCCACAGTGCTTTCTTGCTTATATGTTTGCCTATGTGTTTTCACAGCAGACTCACCCCAGGTAAGACAAATATTGAAGAACACTTCAGCAAACTGAACATACCACACATTTATCACAGGTAAGCTGTTGAACCATGGGGTGGGTGAAAGTAGTGAAGTGGATTAAGAAGGGACGGAACACTTGTGCCCAGATTATCATTGGCATCTTTTCTAGTGCAAAACCAGTAACTAGTGGTGTATTTAATGGGTCAATACTGACTCGGGAGCCAATACACAACACAGAAGTTCCTGTCCCAACATCAGAAAATAATTTGTTTTTTTACTCTGAGAATGACTGGCATAGGTTGCACAGTGAGGTTGTGAAGTAGATGGTTTAAGTAAGATTTCGATTTAATTTGGTGCAGCAAGTCTCCTTGCAGGTTGCAGATAAGAATAAACTGCAAATGAACATGGTTCTTTCCTACTGTTAGGCCCCAAAAGTTTCCTACTGTTAGGCCCCAAAACGCACTTGATGAGACACTTAATAGGACTTATGATTGTTCATGTACTCTGAGTTAGACACATGGAAGAAATATTAACGAGATATTCTCAAGGGATCAAAATAACGAAAAACTTCACTGGAAACTTCGGAAAATCAGAGAACTGTGTAAACAAAGTTTAGAACAACTTTCAGTCACTGTATAACATTTCTCAAACCACTTACTTAACCCATTCAACTCAGGAAACTAAGCCTGTTTGATTTTAAGTCACTCAAAAATTCCAAGAATAGGGAATTAGAAGTAGTGGAAAGACAAAGAGAGAAAATATATGGAAAAGAACAAACATTGCTACTTCTCCTGGTTCCAGCACTGTTCAGCTGGTAGAGATTCCAAGTAGATTCCAAGTAGATTCCAAGTCAATTCCAAGTCAATTGAGAGTAGAGTCAATACATTGACTTGGTTGTTGCATGTGGTTGTTGCATGTTCCACTTTAAATACCCCTTGGCATTCCCCCAGGTGGGACTTCAGGTTATTTGGCCACACAAGAGCTGGGTTAGAGGCTCCAGGGGCAGGTGTGGGGCATCAGCTCAGCTCAGCTCTGCTGCACCAGGGTTTGGCAGCCACTGCCATGCTGTGAGGGGTGGGGTGTACAGGGCAGAGCATCTCTTCACCAGGGCAAGGGCCCACCTTCCCCTTAACCCACACACACGCATCTGAATTGTGTTGAGCCAACAGCTCTTTCAGTGTCACACACCTACAAATACTACCTTACATATTCCCTTACATATTCACTTTGAGTGAAGGTGAACTGAAGCTAGTATTGTGCATAGGTGAATTGGACTTTAGACTGTGCATGCTGTCACACCTCGATTCTCCAGGGGAAGAATTCAGCAAGCAAAACGTCATTCTCTGAGACATCAGTTTAAAAAAGTCCCTTTAGTAGATGTTTTCTGTAAATAGTGAAACAAGCAAATATTTGTGAACTTTATATTTATTCTTGCATCAGACTTTTTTAATCTCATGATACATACACACTATAGTAAAGACTGAATTACGTCTTCCCTATACTGAATGTTGATAACATTTGCTGATGGTTGGCCCAGTCTCAATCACACCATCTTGGTTTTCAATAAAGTATTCAGAGAGTGCAATTACTATTCAGTTCACTAAGAATGAGATATTATAAGGCTGATAGTATCTAGTAAGTACAAGTACTTCCCCTGAAATGGATGTTAAGTATAATGGTGACATATCTCTTAACATAGATGGCAGTAAGCCAGTTATTAAAGCATAACAATTTACATCTAAGTCAGCTGAGGCATGTAACTGAGCAAAAGCTGCTAGCCTACAATGTAAAAAATTAAGTGATTGTTTTACTTCATTAAACAGGTTGCTCACTTGACATGGTATAGCTTTCTGCTTCTTTCTGCTTCTTCTGCTTCTTACTATCCTTCCAATTTTAACATTCCCTTTAAAAATAATACTTTCAGACTGAAGTTTAATGTCATGATAGACACTGGTATAACAAAGAACTTGACACATATGCCTCCTATGTTCTTATTTATGGGAGAATATAATTCTTTCCTCTACTTTTAAAGGAAAATAGTCATATGACTATCTAATTTATACAACCAAATAGAGTCATTGTAAGCCTTTTTTGGTTTTTTTTTCAGTCATATAGATCAGTTTAGGGTTAGAGGACATAATATCTCTAAATTTTAGAGTTCAAGACAAGTAATGAAAAGTAATAATATCTCCTGAATATTGTGTCAAGCGTCAACAACCTCAGCATCTGAATGCATTTTGTTCTTTGCTACAAAAGATTCAACACAAAAATATCCCAGTTGAATACAATCAGCTGATGGAAAATACTTAAATGCCAACACAGAACATCTTGCAACAACTCATATGACTTACCTTCAGCTTTTTCTTTCACTTAAGCAGTTTGAATTTGGACTTTCCTTGTGAGTTGGATCCTTACATTGTCCAGACAAATTTCATAAGGTAAACTGGAAAAAAAGTATTTGCTTGCATGTCACTTTCTGCCAAGAATGGCAAGGAATTGAATTTCACCATGATGTCAACTTTTCTTAGCTCTTTCTGATCAATGTCCAAGGCTATGACAAGTGCCTTCTCCAAATTCAGAAATAAATACAGAAATAAAATAGAACCTTTTATGTGAAACTTTCAGATTTGAAAGAGTTACTAGAAAGGGAAATAAAAATTTTGTTTTTTGTTTTTCAATTTCTCCAAAAGATATAGAAGGTTTTGCACTAAAGAGACCATCACAATGATCAAATTATAATTTTGTCATGGATCCGAATTTACACATTTGGTTAAATTTATGAACACACTGGAAAATAAGCATGTAGAGACATCAAGGAGCACCTCAATTTTTCTTTATCCATAGTCACCTAATTAGTCATATTTTTAATTCCAAAAATGAGGACAATATACATTTTGCACTATCTAAGAAGCTTTGGCATGCCAGGATGTGTTGTCATGATCGTGCGTAGCTGTTGACATTAGAACTAAAATAGTGATAAGATTACACTATTCTAGCATTGACATGTTTTACTTTCACAAAGAAATCTTGACTGGGTGGACCTGGAAGATGTTTGAATTTCATTGTTTTTTTTACATTTCTTGTACTAATTACACTATTAATATGATGACTATGCAAGAGATTAAAATACCTAGGATGCACCAGATGAGCTGCAAAATACCAGTGGTCTGTGAAGGGATGCTGAGCTTAGTTCATGCAGGATTGTACAGGTGATCAAAGAAGATGTAGCAAATGTGATACGTTCAGAACCTTCTGAATTCCCTTTATTTGCTCTATAGAGTGCACACAGACTTCTTTGTCTGTGAAATCCCTGTCTTCACATTAAATGAACACATACAGTTCCGAGTTTAATCTATGGTAGAGAGCCAGAGTTTCAGCAGGATGTGAATCGTACGTATTTTTCTCCACTGACTATGGATAAAGGAATAAGGTTTTTTTCCTAGTAGTACTACAGCATAAAAACTACTGCAGTCATTCAAACCAGGATGAGTTCAATCCCCCTTCCTTTTCATTACAAAAATGTGTGATTTCAGCAGACAAGAAAAATTCTAAGGAAGGTATTCCAGTCTGTCCTACTGTCTCTTCCAACAAGTCTCTGAGTATTGCTTTCTAGAAGAACCTGCTCTGCTGCTGAGTCTGACAAGCACCAGGTGGCCACAATTCATTTAGGTGTTAAAATAAAAGGTGGACAGTGGTTTTTAATTGTGCTGTCATCCCTTATGTCAGAATTGGAAATGCCTCCCTATTCCTGTGTATGAGTAAATCAGAAAATGAATAAGACACTTAGATTTCTCTTTAAATGATGTGGAGTCTCATTCTTCATTGAGTAAACAATTCAAGGTGTTTAGAAGATGCATTCCTGAATTCTTGTGGCAAACAACACAAAGCCAGGTTGCTCTTTTTCATATTTTGTTTATTAATTTCACCAAAATTTTTATCAAAGTCAAAACATAAAAAGTAAGGTCTTACAAGGCCAACCTGATAAATAAAAACATTGAAAATTTGCTTACATTAACATCAATTATGGCATGATTTGTGATCAATCTAACTAGTTTGGGAAAAAAATCATAAATGCACAAAAATATTACATTATCACAACACAAAGAGGAAAAATATGTTCTCTCTGTCTCTTCTGCTAGATTTTTCTTTTATATGCCTGGATTTATACTTTTTGTTTTGCTGCTTGCTTTTTGATAATTCAGAAACACTTTTGTTTCATTTTTCGGAAAAGAATAATAATACCATGATGACAAGAATCCTTATTAAACCTGAGATAGGCAGATAGGAACAAAAGGGCAAAATTGTTTAGACTACAATAGTAGTGTAAGAGAACTGAGTAGTTCTGCTCAAAATTTTATTAACTCCTTGACAAATGCTGTTTAGACATGATTATAATTAGTTACTTGGCCACTATAAAAAATCTTCTATACCTATCTTGCACATGGGATCTGGAAAAAGCACAGCAGAGACCCTTGAACTATCCTGCTATCCTATGCCCTTCAGTAAGACTAAGCCTCTAATTGTGCTCTCTTTAAAATTCATCAATCTAGATAGGAAAAAAGCTCCCTCCGTTTGGCATTCCATAATATAAGCATGAAATAAAAATAAACATTAAAAAAATCCTAAAGATACACAACTTTCCTGCCCAGACCCCAAATCTGCACTGACTGCACCAGAGGATTCATCAGGATCCTGGGTCATTTGTTATCTTCATACAGCCATACATGTAGAGTTGCTTTCTATTTCTTGTAAATACCTATTTTATGCTTTCTATTGGTGTAAGTTTGCATGCAAATTCAACATCATGTCATTTAATTATAAGAACCAAGGTAATAAGTGTGAAGACAAATATTTCACAGGCCTAATCAGGAATTATCCTTTTAAATCACTATTATCTGTTGAGAAATATGCACAGCAATCAATAGCAGGCAAAGCCATCTAAAAGGTAATTAGAACTGTGCAGATGATAGCATGCCCATTTTGGATGCTGACATTATGTCAAAGATGTCCAGTTAGAAAATTATACTGAGTTTTCTGCAGAGATTATTGGACTTCTTTGATGCTGGGCAAAATATAACATTCTTTATGATACTTCATAACTTTTATTAAAAAATTTTTTTGAACATTTCCTTATACAGAAGTTTTGATGTGGATTTTTTTTCCATTAGTAATAGTAACAGGGTTCATCATAAAGAAAAATCTCATGTTACTAACTGAAAGAAATAATAAACATGTAGAACTGATTGACTACAATACTGTGATTTTTTTTCTGTGGTGCACAATAAGAACAATTACATTTGTAAAAGATTTTTTTCCAACAATTCCAATATTTATTTTCAGAATTATATAATGAATCAATTAATATAAAATAATAAATCAAATTTAAATATAACATTGACCAGTAAAGAAGTGAATTTTCTGACTTTAAAAAGTAACAGAAGAGGAGGCAGAAATTGTATGGAAGTTTAGAAATACCCTGTATCCCAATTACTTTATATAAATGCATATTTTTATATAATATAATTTGATGTATGGATTTGTTTACTTTCAGGACTTTCCATTAATCATTTTCTCTTACACACACTTTTTTTCCTGCCCCTTCTGATTCAGCTGGGGAGGGATGGTTGAAGCTCTCTGGGGGACCTTCAATTTCCCCCTTTCATCTGTCAAGAGAGCACAAATGAATTGAAGAATTGATATCATCTCTTTAGGGCTAGGCATTCTTTTTGCATTCACTGCTTGGCCTGGGGTGAACTGAGCATTGCAATGAACTTTTTCATTTGAGATTTAGGGGTTTTTTAATGGGTTTTGGGTTGGGGTTTAGTTTTCTTTTTTGTTTTACTTTGTTTTTCCCCAAAAATAAGGGTCAAAGCCATCTTGAAATCTTGAAAAAAAATCTTGAAATCTTAAAAAACTGTGTTTGGTAGGATTTACTGTATAATGCATAGTTTCAGCCATTCTTAAATGTGGTTTATATCTACCATGATTTGCAAGAATGTGTTTCCCTAATATATAAAAGCAAATAAAGGGAAGAAAAAAAATTGCATATAAATCCTCTAGGATAAGAATTATTGAAAGAAGAAAACCAGAAATATTTCAGAAGACAAACAGTAATAAAGAATTACTGAGACAAAAATTAGTGTACCAGTTATTTGCTTCTCTTAAATGTATAAAGAAGTGAGCCTTTCAGCCAAAAAAAAAGAATTTGAATTCTAGTTAATATACTTAATTATAAGATATTTTCTCATATATTGATCCCAACTTAAGAAACTTGAAGAGAAATACGCTGATTTGAATATACAAAAATATTGTGTTGAAAGTCTTCCCAGATTTTGGGCTGAAAAAGGCTGTTCATAAAATTCTGTGTTTCAATTTAGAAGAAAATTTTTTAGAAGAAAATTGAGAACTATGCACCAGCAAAAATTTTGTAGAAATATTATGGAGCCAGACAAATTAGGCAGAGATTTTTACAGGAAACTACAAATATCAAGGAAGTTTTTCTTTCAGGGGGTCAGACTGCAAACATCTTAAATATTACAGTGTTCACTAACACAATGTTTACATAATGGTGAAGATCTGTACAGTGCATGCCTTGACAGTAGCTACATGATTAGTGGGATAATTATCTTGTGAAAAAAATTAAACAAAATCAAGAAATTAAACAACAGGCAAAGAACATGTTAAAACTTGCTCTGATAATTGCTGATGTTCTGATTTAATATGGTACTTTATGCATTAAAAATGTAACTATTTATAGTGATAAAAGGAAGAATGTATAAAAATGTTAATGTATCAAGGGGGCTCCAATACTTAAATACTTTCTTTCCTGATAGTATAGGTTGATATATTTTTTAAAAATGTTTGTTTCATGCAAATGTACAGGAGACAGAAGCTCAAAACATGAAATTTGAGTTAGTTGAATTAAAAAGGAAAAATTCTCACAGAAATTGCCATAGGACTTTGTTTCATATAATGCAGCCCTTTCTCTGAAAAATGTCGCAAAGGAAAACATCAGGATCATGACCATTTCTTTATTCCTTTCTACATCAAAATATTAGTATACATTATAGCAGATGTATGCAGTCTTGGGGGCTGACAACATCTACTGGTGAAACTATAGTTTTGGTTCAGAAGGTATATTTTTCAAGACAATTCTACAAAGAATTTCTTATTTTGCATGAGAAAGCATTTTGGGTGAGACTAAAGGAATAGTAATAGAAGACGAGTGAAATCATTGAAAGTAGAGAAGGTAGACAAGCAAGGCACCTAAAACACTGAAAAAATAACTCTTATAAAAATGAATCCTGTAGTCTGAAATGTTCCTGATAAATTCTACTGGACTACTTAGTGGCTTTGAATTAGTTTCTAGCTTCAGTGGATCAAAATGAAACCTTCACCACTGAGCCACAGGTAATCAAATTGTTTCCTGCAAGTATTACCAATTCTCCTGAGACTAAATATACCCATTTATTCACATCCACAGGCACAGGCAACAAGTAAAGCAAACCCTTGTTCTATTTCTCTTACACAGATCTTATTTGCTGCAAAGCAGGAAAGAGAACCAGGATGAAAATGGATAAAAGCAACAATGAAATTCTATCAAATCATTTCTGGACTCTCAGCAGAAGATATCAAACACTAATCCTACAGGATCGGTTTCCACATCAGATTAAAACACCTTGAATTTAGATGTTTTGTTCTCAGATCAAATCTAAATGAAACAGATTTCAAAAAGCCAATGTGCATTTCATAAAACCCTGGTTTAAGCAACACCATTCTTAAAAATTAGACAAAACAGCAGAGATAGATTATCCTATACACAGTTCAAAAAATGTTCTATAGTATTTAACTTGCAAGTTAGTATTTACTCTTTAATATATATAACAATATTTCAAAAATATCTATCTTTCAATGGTTTGGATAGTAAAATGAGAGCATAAATCAGGCAGA
This sequence comes from Molothrus ater, assembly GCF_012460135.2. NCBI lineage: Eukaryota > Metazoa > Chordata > Aves > Passeriformes > Icteridae > Molothrus > Molothrus ater. The sequence continues at coordinate 17,598,508 of NC_050482.2, read as the reverse complement.
CAGTGCTCAATTAGAAATCCAGTTTTGGTTTATATTCTGACATTACCCACAGATTTTTGCTGAGGAAGAAATATTGAGGTATTCTGGACTCTTTACTGGTATTTCCCATGATATATACTCTCAAGTACCATATGTATGAGTTTTAGGGATGTCCACATCCGTGGGTTGCTGATGCTTATTTCCATTGCTTAGTTCTTATGAGCTGTGACCTAATCAAGGAGTACCAGAATTGAGCTGTTTACTAGGAAAAAGAAATATATGAGCAAATAAGTAAGTAAGTAAGTAAATAATAAATAAATAAATAAATATGTATTCTTATTGTTTTATTCCAGCTGTCTGATAATTTAATGTAAAAATCCCTCATTTTCAATCTGTGAGAAATAGAAAGCTATCATTATGTCTTCACATTTTACAATTTTTGAATTTATAGTCCTCTATTACATTTTTGTTTTGCTGAGAGACAGTCTCAATACTTTATAAAGTAAAAGTACTTGCAAAAGCACTTACAAATTCAACAATATCAAAGCCCACAAAAGAATGAGTGCTATAATTTTACTTTTGCCATGTTGAATTCTCTCAGTTCACTTTATTTTTTCAATTTTCCATTATTGTCTTTTTCCTTCTGGCAGTTTTTATTCCCTTTTTCCAAGTAAAATACAATTATGAGTCTGTAGCTTTAGAGATCATTTCCTAAATCTTTGCTGAATAAGGTATTCCAATCCTGAAAATTTTCCTGATTGACTTTGAGCAATTTATATGACCTCTCCCTGTTTTTCAAATCAGGTAAAGTCTGAGGGAAATCTGAAGCATGAGTCTTATATTACACTGCTTTAGGTGCATAATTTGTTTTATTCATTGCTATTTAACTTTGGCTTGCACTGCTCTCTCTGATCTTGAGGCATTGCTCTGTGAAGCATCAACAAACACCATGTAATGTGATATGTCATGTGATATGTCATGTGATATATGTTTCATTTTCCAGATTTATCTTTGACCCCAATAATCTGCATACAAATTATTTAAATGGTCCTGCTTTCAAAGACATTCTGGTGTTCGCTCCTTGGTTTTAATATGAATATGTAACACCTGAAATATCTTTAAAAGCATTGACAGTGTAGTTTTCAGTGCCTAATAAAAGTAAAACCATTAAATGGTTCCTTGGAAAAGTACTGCACATGTAGAAACCATGAAAAATGTAGAAATAGAGGAGGAAAATCAGGTGCACCCTAGATTATGGAATTAAGATTTTATGCTGCAGGGAAGTTTTGCTGTAACCCAAAATGTCATCAAGAGAGAGCACAAGAGAAAGAAGGGACCTATTTTTAAAAGGCATAGCACAAAGTAGTGGGATTTGCCAAAGAATATTTCTATTGCAACCATTCATACAATAATTTTGAACTTCTTTTAAGTTTTAATTTTTAATTTTTTTTTAATTTTTAATTTTTTTTTTTTGTTAATATTACATTTTGAGAAAACCTGGTTTCTGTTGCTTTTCAACTGGTCACTTTACAGAAAGGATGAATCAATTCTACTTCACGACAAACAGGGGTCTTTAACATTCCAGACCCTTTAAGAAATTTAAATATAGGATATTTTTTGACAGGACTATTAATAGCTGACATTATGGTATTGAATCAGGTGTTGTGTGACAGGTTTGTTCAGTGTCATATCACACATCAGACACAGTCATTCCATTCAGTGACAGATGGAAAAATAAGTAAATACCGTATGATATTGGGTGAGCACAGAAAAAAATAACAGCTACTGTAAACCATTGTTTCCAAAATTCTGTGTGCCACATGCATTTTTTAATGTTGCAAAGTTGCTCTGATCTTTGCTTATATGTAGTGTGTAGCAATGTTTTTTTCTAAGGAAAAAAGAAAGCACTATTTTTGAAGCTAACATTTTCTTTGGTTTAAGGATACTTTATTTTTGTGAAGAACAGATTGAATATTGTCAGGAGTGTACTGTTGTTCACAGCTTTGCTATTATTCATTCTCTGAACCTATTTTGACATGCTTTGGTATTTGATTGTCTTGGTTGAAAAGCGTGTGTTTTGATATTTGAGATCACTTTGGAATTGTTCTTTTGCAAGACAGTAAATAAAGTAAATTCAAAAGTGACAGTAAATTGCAAAAAGTCAATATAAAACAGATCTTTCAGCCATGTTTACAAATGTTCAGCTGTGGTAACATCCAACTGAATGGTAGAGTGTAAGAAAAATTTAGATCTTTAACCTGAGGAAAAACCTTTAAATTCGGACAAATCAGATTTGATTCTAAGAAAATAATTTAGAAATACTAGTTGTTCACAAACACCTTCTATCTTTTCGTATAAATCTGGTTATATAGGAAGTACATCTCTACTAAAGTGAAGCAAGACAGCTTAGCATACATGTTCTGTGCTTGCAGTTATAATGCAGCTAATAAGCTTGCTACATCACACAAAAACAATTTCTCTCGATATGCGCTCATATGATTATCTTTAAGTGAAGAAACATCTACAGTTGCTGAGACACAAAATCCTCTGTGGAACATAATGGTACAAATTTGGAGCCATTCCATTTTATTCTGTGCTATTCCAGATCTCTATAGATGCAGAAATTTCCCTTGCTGTATGGAATGCTTTGGTAGCAAATAAGAAAAATCCATTTTGTAGAGCTAGTGTCAGTTAGGGAGGATGGAGAAAATTCAGCATATGTCGAGTGGGATGATAAATGGAAAAAAACTGACATGGCCTAAGAAATTTAGAATTGTATAGTTCAGAGAAGAAGGCACTGAGAGATAACAGAAATATATTATGTTTATTGTTGAAGGTGTGTCTAGACAGAATAAATTGTGTTTATTTTGAAACACCAGCACTTCTCAGGTGGCAATAATGGTATTTAAGCTTACACCCTTCTCCTACCACTAATTGCAGACATGACAATATCTTGGCTCACTTTACGCCCAGTCATGATTTGTTGTTTAATTTGGTGGTCAGCTGTAGGATGGGATGTGTCTGAGAATTGTTTCAGATTTCAGGCAAGTAGTTTCTAAAAGCAGAAATACACAATAGCTATGAACTGCTCAAGTGTAAATAGACAGCTGAAGTTGAACCAAAACTCCAAAACTAAATTTAAGCAGAGCAAGGTTGAAAGAACTCAGAAACAGGTACCTCCAGCAAAAAGAATCAGGGGGAGGAAAGTAGAGAACATAACCCAAAAGCAGAGAGATAAGCATTAGAGGTGTGAAAATACTTTGCATGAAAACAAAATGTGAAGTGTAGGGAAAGATTTAAGAGGTTTGTGAGAGGGTTATGAAAGGCAAATGGCATGTCCCAGCAGTCAAAACTTTTTCTTATGAAAGTAATGTATCCTGACACTCCAGACAGGAGAAGTGAGTTGAAGGTAACAAATTCCAACACTGAGAAAATTACACACTATTTGTAAACTGTAGATTGTGGAGATTAATGACAGCTAAAAGAATAATGAAGACCTATATTTTTCACCTTCAAATTTGATGAAAATAGTAATTAAGTATAGTAGATATATAAATATGCAGAGGCAAAAGGAGGAAGAATAATTAAGAGAAGAAATTGCAAATAAAGGTGAGAATTTTTTCATTATTATCCTTAATAAGTTTAGTTTTTAATGAAAATAAATGTGTATGTGAGAAACTAGAAGTGAATAAAAGAGGAGAAAAAAGCTGCATGAACAGGCTATGTTGAGGAGAGGGAAAGTAAAGGCTATTCAGTTCTAAAACTTTCTTAAAGTTTCTGTCTCAGTAACTGAACAAAACTCTGGACAGAAACATCTGGACAAAGAAGGCAACACTTGTGTCAGCAAACAGAGCAAGAATATGTAAGAACTGTGGAAGCCTACCAGCATTTTATGTTGGGTGACAGCCAGTATTTTCTGTGCCCATGGAAAAAGACAACTGCAGCCTATGACTCAGTGAATTATCTGCATTAATCAAATTCAATTCATGAATCAAATCCTGACATACCTGACATAATACAGCATTAACACATTAAATGAAGATACCATAAGCACTTCTGACAATTAGGAATAGGGGCATGATGATAGTTACACTGCAATAACCCAGTTTAACAAATTAACATAGCAATGTGATGAAATTACACATTAAGCAGAAAGGAGCAACAAAGACTGAGATAAGGCAAGATTTATTTTTTTTCCTAAATTTAAGTTTGGAACTATGTTGAATATTAACACACAAGGAACACAACTCTTCTTATAGCTCAGGCCATGTTTAGATTTTTGCCTGCTATCACATTTAACTCTATAGGCCTTCAAATACACAATTAAAAACACAGTTGATGTGTTGGGGTGAAAATTATGGAGATTCACAGCTGGGGTAAAAATCATAAGAAACTAGCAAGATTTACTTCCCCCAGGCACAGTATTAGTATTGTCAATGGAAAAACTTAATCAGAAATCAGAAAGGTCTTAGCTGTCACCAGTGCATCACCCTCAGGAGAGTGGGACACAGGAAATCTACTTTTGTAACCAGATATCATTCTCAGACCATTTACTAGTGATAGAGATTATTTTCTTTTTCTACTAATGATAGAGATTATTTTCTTTTTCTCACAATGACTGTATGAAATAGTGAAAGATAAAAGCAACCCTTACCAATGAGAGGATTGAGACATGTTGTCATCTGGATTTTTAAATCTGTAGGTTGTGGTTTTTTTTTTCATTTGAGGTAGGCATTGAGGTATAAATTAAATTATTAGCAAAAAAAAAAGTCCAGTAAACAAAAATGTTTTACAGTTTTTTACTTATGTTAGAATTTCTTGACTCAGTGAGTGACAGGAGCTTCAAGCATCTATTTTATCTCTCTCTCTGTAATCCCATAAAATAAAAAAAAAATTATCTTCCTCTTATAGCTTAAAATTTCCAATTTTTATCAAAAGTCAAGTCAAGATTAATTTTTGCTGTGTATACTTTTTCAGTTTGGTTTTTTTTTTAAATTTTTTGTTTGGTTTTTGTTTGTGGTTTTTTTTGTTTGATTTGTTTTGTTTTGTTTTGTTTTTCAGAAATAAAGCTATGCATTACAATACTGCCTTAATCAGGATAAGTGCAGTCTAGGTACCTGGGTTTTGTGTTTTTTAGCTAGATGTACCATCAATGATTAAGTCACATTCCAGATTCTCAAAAATGGGATGGTTTCTTCATACAGCAACTTTGCTTGAGAACAAATATACTTCTGCTTAAAGCATCAATAATATTTTAATTATATTTTTACCAAACTCAGAAAATTAAGTATTGCTATATCTCACCTACTACCTTTGAATTTGAACTAACTGAGAAATAATGAATTATGGAAAAAAAATTGAGTTTCTTTGTTGGGTTTGGGAAGCTCATTCTTTCCTTTCTTTCTATGGGCACAAATCTAGGCAGAATAAGAAAACTTTTGAATCTTTGAGAGTGAAAACATGTTGCAGGTGCTCACTCAAAGATAGAATATATACTCAAGACACCTTAATTAAAATCTTGACAAATCTAGAGAAGAAGCAGCTAGATTAATTTAGATTATTCACATATACAGAGATAGATAATTAAAAAAACATATAATTGCAGTGCATCTCTCTGTTCAAAAGCCCTACCTATCTGTGGATCTGGTACATTTTTTATCTATCATCTCTAGGATGCCAGGTACCTAGGAACTACAACTTGTGGTATCTTTCAAAGTGTCAACACTAAGGAGCGTGACCAGCTGAGAGTGCATAAGCAGCATCCATTTACAATTCATAGATGGATCACCACCCACACCACTCCCACTTTTCTGGGGGGGATAGGGGGGGTGTCTTTTTTGTTTTCAGACAAAACGTGGAAAGAATAATACATGCTGTAATGTTTTTCTATGGTATTTTTCTTCTTTTCTCCTCCTTTCATTAAATTAACAACTGCTAATACCTAAAATGAATTTAGAGTTCCATCTGCTTAACAAATGTAGCATTTATACCCCTGCAACTGCCTTTCAGGCAGGGGAATAGCTTGTGCATAATAAAGTCAATTGGTTCCTGCTTGTTTCCTGTCAACACCAAGGGAAACCAACAGAGAGTAGGAGGAATTGAAAACAACTCAGAAATTAAAGGAAAAACTTCTTGCCTGTATTGGACAGTCTGTCATTTTGCCCCCACAATCAAAAATCAACTTTCCTTGAGTATTGCTGAACTCTGTCAGAAAGATTTTGTGTTACCTGATTTACTGGCCTCAGCAAAGCTTACAAGTCCCCGACTTCCTACATAATAAAACTTCTACTGTCTTTAGCTTTATGGATTGCAAATTCAAAAGAGATCTTCCTGTCCACATAATCTGTAAACTAGATGGCAATACTTCCCACAGACTTTGATACTGAGATGATTTTACTATTGTTAGTGACAGAGGATGAACTTGGTTTCTCATGATTTATAGTTATTAAGCTTCTTCATCAAGTCAAAAATAAATCTGTGGAAAAGCTGGAAAATGTAGCTATTAGCAACAGTCCTGTGTCATAATCTCAGCAGTGGAAATTCAGCTGTGCTCCCTTGGCATCCTCAACTTGCTCCAAGCAGACCAACAGAGCATTTTTGGCATATAGTTCCAGATGTTAAGGCTTGTTCTGACTACAAACACATTGCAGAGTACACAGTTAAGTAGGACATGCACCTTAAAACAAAGGTTACAATGTCATCAGCTAACATAAAAGTTCAATTTAAGAAAATGCAAAAACATACACCCCAAAATTGCCTCAGAGCCTACACCTTACAGGTACACAGAGTTTTTTATGCCTGACTGGCTGTAAACAGTAGGATGCATTCCTGTAAACAGTAGGATTCATTCCATCTTTGGAATAATAAAGTGTATGAAATTTATTGTTTCATTTAATTACACTTGATTTACAGAATAATTCATAAGTGCCGGAAAGACAAAAATTATCTTCCTCTTCCCCAAAGATTTATTAATAAATGTAGGTATTATCCTTCTTCTGATGATTAACTACAAACACTTGAAATAGCTGTTAAAACATCTGTGGGAAGGGAGGACAGAAAGGACTTCAAATTTTCTATGAAAAAAAGCTATTCTTTAAAATGTAGATGCTTTAACAATCTCAGTAGTTACTATCACTGACTATTTTCACAAACTTCCCAAGTTTTCACCAGAAGGACATGTTCCAAAGCAAACTAAACTATGTTTGCATCTTTCCTTCTCCAGCTGGGTTAAAGATTTTAAGAGTCCAAATCAAGCAAAGTCAAGTTCAGTTGATGTTGCTAATGAAGAACATAGAGTAAGAGTCACCTAAAAACCCAATTCTATTGTGATTACCAATTAGGTGTTACATCTCTGTGTTCACATAGGAATACAGTAAATATTAAGGCTTTGCCCTGCACTGAGAGCCATGCAAGGAGAGTATTGCTTCCTGGCAGAAATCAATAGGAAGCTAAAAGAAAACATAGGACTGCCAAGATTTGTGCCATGGAAGCTAAACTGATTAGCCTAAATTTACAAAGATCAAAACCTCAGAAGTTTCAATAATCACATTATTAAGAGAGCAACCACTTCCAAAACTGTAATTTAGGAATGTAGTAGCATGGATATTAAACACATAGTTGTATAATAAATGTAAAACGTCTTTTTCTCTAGATATGTGAAAAATTTTTGTGTCATGTCAGCTGTTTATCACTGGTTTCTCTCATCTGACTAGCTACAGGCAAGCAGCAGCACCATGTTTCATTTCCCAGACAGGGGATCAAGAAAGGGGATATCACTGTCATTTTTATTCCAGCTGTGAGAAGACAGAATGTTTGTGGTGTTTCTCCTGACTGACAGATGAGTGAAGAAGTCAACCAACTGTGTCTTATGGTTCAGGTTATTTCCTTCAGAGAATATCAGAATAAAATTGAAAAATAAGTTCTTGCTATAGAGCTGTCATAAAATAATTCAAAAATCCTATATAACAGCTATCATTCTTTCTTAAAATTGGAAAACCAAGTATCCTTCTTTGACACAGGCTGGTTCTCAGACTATCTGAAATTCCTATTTGTTCCTGTTGCAACTTTCCTACTTAATTCAAACGTGTTTGTGCTTGTTCTTCCTCTCAGAAGTTTCCCTCATCTTGAAAGAACATCCTTCCGCTATGTTACTTTCATTTCCTATTGGACTTGGTTCTATATTAAGCTGAAAGATAGCAACAACAAAATGAAAGGTAAAAAATATCAAGAATATTGATTTATGATGTAAAAGCAAGTTCTGGTGTTAGCTCTAGAAAATATTTTTGTAAAATTAATTGCTTGTTGCTTCCCTCACCTCCACCCTTGAGGATTAAACTTGCTGAAAGCTGAAGTTTTTAAGGTTTAAAAAACTGTTTTCTTTCAGAAGGAAGGAAAGAAGAGTCAGGACTCCACAGCCAAAGAAAGAAAATAAACAAAGGGGAAATGATGCCCTGCATATGAGAAAGAAAAGGAACATTCAGTCTGAGTGTGCCCTGCCATTTTCTGAATGAAACTTGATCTTGGGGTGGGGGAAGAAGAGCACAAGTGGGGAGAGAAAATAGTCCAGTTAATTGGGGGCACATAAATGCTGCTGAGGTTTTTTGTGGCTGCCTGATATTCCTGCCTTTGCACAACATAAGAAATATAAGAATAGGGATGTGACAGCCAAAGCCACTCTCAGCCATAGCACAGCTTTCCTGCAGCTACAAAGGTGAGGTACATGCAAGATGTTAACAAAATCCATTCATATCCTGGAATAGTTGTGATTAGTGTTTCTTTTCCTGTTATCGAGGGGTATCAAAAAGAAAAATACCCACATCCCAATATTTAAAATTCAAGGAATAATCTGGTATCTATTTCAATCATTTGCTTACTCCAAATCAAGAAAAATATGAAAAAACTTTTGATGATAGTATTTTATTAAAAGGACCTAGGTGAAGAGAAGAGGTGGGGCTGTTTCCCTGGCTGTTGTGCTCAGGGTCAGGTGCAATCGTTTGAACAGAGGTGGGCATTGCCTTCCTAAAAGCAATCAAAAATTCACACTAGGAAAAAAATCTGGTGTGCCATGTAAGGATAATAAAGAAGACATTTCACTTTGAAATCCAACTTCAGGTTGCTCCTGAAAAGATTAGACTCTGTGCCCAGCTGCATGTTCCCACCTCTGCTACATCTGCTCCAGGAGTCATGAACTAAACCCTACCAAGTGCCAGACAAGCACTGAAGTCAATGCAAAGGGGAAAAGAAGATGGTGTATCAGAATAGGAAGAGAGTAAAAAAGCAAAAGAGCCCTCCTTAGAGAGAACTAATAGCTAAATTAGATTAAATATATTGAGAAAAAGCAGTCTGAGATTCACAGGAAGGAGATAGCCTGTGGGTAAAAATGTTGGTTGAAGGATTTCTGTGTTAACTAGAAGTAAGAAAAAAGCAACATTTGAAAGTTAACAGAAAGTGAGCCCATTTTTTATGAACAGCTGGAAGACAGAATAGTGTTCTTGCAATCTGGGAAGCCATTCAAAGCAGTAGGAACAAAAACCAGTGTAGTAGGGAAAGATTCCCACAGTAAAGCTACATATATGTAGGGGTATTTTCCACCCATTGATTTTACTATCATGTACTCATTCTAATAAGAACTTTTATTAAGATTTAAATGCCGTTTTACTGGTTTTGTAGTACTGGCTAGAAGTGAAAACAGCCCTATTCCTCAGATCTGATATATACTTGATTCTCATAGAGTGCCTTAGCATGGATGCATAAATATGCATGATCTAATTTTAACAGTTTCTCTGAAGCTGGGCAGATAATTTTACCATATAAAGGTCTCAAACCAGAAGTTTTAAAAACAGCTGGTGGGTTTGAACATTCAGTGCAGCCACACTGAAGCTAATCTTCAGGGAAAAAAAAAGAATCTAGATTTTCTAAAAAATGTGTCTTTTGCAATTGAACATCTCTGAAATCAAACCACCAAAATTAAAATTATTTGGGAGTCAGTAGTATTTTTACTATTTTCTTCTTTATATATGGTCTGCTAAAAACTAGATCACTAATATAAGAATTCAACTGACAATTCTTAGAAATCTACTTTGTTTTTCTATAAACAACAAATTGTGGATGATAACAACACAAGATGTAACACAGTGCGAATGAAAATATTTTGCCCTCTGATTAGTATTAAGTTCCTCCTATGATTGCTCTTAATTGCACTTAATAATCAACTAATATATTTATTAGAAATAAAAATATCCAGCTTTCATATCTGTATGAATGGAAATCTAGATGTAAGTCTAACAACTGTGCCTGCCATATTTTTATTAGCTGACCTTCATGCGCTTAATTGCCATATTCATTATGTATCTTAATTACTTTTTTCCATTTTCTTCAAGTCCTAACATTAAGTATTTAATCATGAATACATTTGAGATTTGTATATAGACCACACATTTATTCCTAATATTGCATATGAGAATCTGTTGTTTATTTCTGTGTTACCTGCAAATGACCACATAAGAAACTCTTAAGAATGTAATCAGGATGTCAAACTCCAACCCACATTGCCTGTAGCTACCCCACAAAAAAGATAACCTCTTCCTTGGGGAACATCACAGTAGATGCATTTATTTTGCCTTTCAGAAAGCTCTAGAAGAGCAGGAATTCCAGTTGCTCACTCCAAAATGAGAAAATTCTGTATTGCCTCAACGTAGTTGCTCCAATTATAGATACCACTTTGCCATCTGCAATCTCTAGAAATTCACTTGATGTTCCACACAAAATAATGAAGGTGTATAGGCATATCAGTACATTGTAAAATAAAAATTTGTTCTTTATAATAGAAGTTTGACTTCTAACACTAATATACCTGAGGTTTTTTGGTGCTTTAAGAAATTCACAGAAAAATTAAATAATTAGAATCTGTACAAAACTAAATAAATAATTTGAACATCTGATGGATGATGAACAGTTTTGGATGCCTAAAGGAAAAAAAAAAAGTATTAAGTTATAGGTCTTGTGTAATAAGGTATTTCAGCCTGGAAAATATATGAGAAAAGAATCACAGCAGGACTCCAAAGCTTTGAAGTTAACAGTTCACAATAGAAGAGCAAGGCAAAAACATGAAGTTATATGGCTGTCATGATGTTGTTAAAAAATATCTTTAGCAGACAAATAATGAGCGAGGTACGAAAGACCTTAAATTAAGTCACATCAGCTCTGGTTCTGACATCCAGAGCAAATAGAACTTGCAAATCCACTACAAAATAATCTTCAAATTGTTTCTGAGATTTTTTTTGTTTGCTTCTGACTCTGGTTTTGTCATTCTTGCTTACTGAAGAACTTAAAATCATTCAGCATTTTAAATGGTATATCACAAGAGAGTGACAAACTTGAATCTATTCTGCATGCAATATGGTTTTGCAGGAACCCTGACTCTGAAGAAGCATCCAGGTCCTGTGGGATTCTGACACTCTGATTTCCTGCTCATATAGTCCAGGTTGTTGTCGTCTTTCTCTGCTACCAGGGTCCTTCTGGTTCATCCTCAGTTCTGTTTGCCAAGGCCTCCAAAACTTTTCCTGCAGAGCTTCTCCTCACACTCTGTACCCAGCCTGTATCTTTGTAAAAAAGTTCATCCTCCCTTGGTGAAGGAATTTGCATTTTACTCTACTGATTTTACAAAGTTCCTGTTCCTCATCCATCCCTCTGCCTCAAGTAAATTACATTATCTCAGTCTGATATCAGCTGCAAACTGGACTGAGAGAGTACAACAGATTCTAGTTGCTTCTTCCAAGTCTATTAATAAAGAGGTTAACCAAGTGATATCCCAAAATAAGACCCCTGTGGTATTCCACTTATCAGCCTGAGGTTGAGTGAGCCCCATTAAACATGGAGCTTCATCATTACATCTATTTTTTTACACATCTATTTACCTATCTATACAGACTGTGATATCTCAGTTTGGATTTTATTTTGTGGCAGAACTTGTCAAATAATTTTTTCCTATACACTATATCTAAGGTTCTCTCCGCATGCACAAATCCAGTCTTCTGACCCTCAGGTTTAATGACACTGGTTAGACATGATTTACCTTTTGGTAAGTTATGCTGACTGCTCCCAAACACTGCTTTCTCCTCCATCTCCCTAGAAATGTGCTCCAAGAGGATTTGTTCTAGAATTTTCCTAGGTAACAAGGCGAGTTTTTAGACTCACCTTGACTGTTTTGCTTCTGACCTTTTTAAAGATGGATTTTTGAACATTTCCCTTTCTCCAGTTGCTGGAGCCCAACCTCCATGACTTTTCAGATATGATGGAGAGCAGCTTTGTGAGGACATGCCTTTGCCTACAGGCTGTCAGGTCCCATGGACCTGTATGAGTCAAGCCATCTCCAGCAATCCTGGACTTGACTCTCATTCACTGATGCTTGCTCTTCTCTTGGAACCATTTCTTTGGCCAGGGCAGAGATCTTATTGGCAAAGGCCAAGGCAAAGAACATTTTGAATTCCTCAAACCTGTCTGTGTTCACTACCAATAAATCCCCTATTTCATTCAGCTGTGTCCACATTTTTCTTTTACAGATTTTCACTACTAATGCACCAGTTGAAGCTCCTTAGGGCCCTTCATGTACCTTCCAAGCTTCATCTGTCACTGATCCTGGTCTTTCCTAATACCATCTGTACATGGTACGGTAATGTTTCTAAGTTCTCCTTTGTAGTATGTCACTGCTTCTACCACAATGATTAAAAAATGAAAAGTGCATAATTTTGCTTGATTTAAATGTCAAGAGAACCATGTTGTATCTCTACTGCTCTATGGAATTTTTTACTGTAAAAAGAACAGTGGTTCCATTGCCTTGCATCTCTAGACATTGCTGAAGATAAGTGTATTTATACGACACTGTATGTTTTGTAGTTAATAAATTGGACACCATGAACAAGCTGTACAATCTGTAGTGCTTTTCATTTTAATACGAGTACCTTACCTTTACTAGCAAAAAATCTCTCTACTTTTTATCTTAAAGATATATTTTATCATTTCAACATAAAGAAATCTCAGTCAGATCTGTCACATCTCCTACAATGACAAGAAACTGATTTTATACAAAATAGAAAGTTGGATAATTTAAAATATGGGTATTATTTTTTCCATTGAGTATAACCTGTTGAACCCAATGCTATAATGCTAAGTGTTTAACAAGATTTAAAAAATGGACTGACTGAATCTAAACACAAACTTCTATAATATAATTAGAAGTATATGTTATTATGCATATAAATCTTTCAACTTTAGAATCCATTGTTGAGCATTCAGAGTTGAAAACTGTTTTATAATCAGATTATAATGTAATTACAGCTTCTGAGACCAGTTAAATATCAAAGAGAAAGTAGTAACTTGATAGAATAGACCATTAGTCAAATTTAGTATGCAGCTTTGTTGGTTTCCTTGAAATATAGAGAATTTGCATTTAATACTTACATTAGTTTTACATGGACATTAAGCAGCTTCAACAAAGCAGGAATCAAATCCCTGTTTTGATGGCAATTTATGAGAGATCACTGCTTTCATGAATATCAGATAATTTATAATCCCTACGGCTACTCCCAAAAAAATCCATGTTTATAAGCAACAGCGCCTTCCTTATGAGGAAAGATAATTATTTCTTGTTGGAGGGAACAGATTTCTCATCAAATGTGAATCAAGGAAGTTTAAGTAGAAAACAATGGCAAGTTGGAAAAGATATTTTAAAGGCTTTTGAAATGTTATATCTACATAATTGGTTTAAGTGATTGAAGTAAAAGTCTTTAATATCCTAGCTGTAATGATCTATGGAAGTGTTCATGACAATTAGCATATCTCATTTCACACTCTTCCTTTCTTCAACCAAAATAGTGAAATATCTTTTCTTCTTTAAAGAAACTATGATTTCATAGCACCTGGAGTAGACCTTTCTGTCATGAAAGATGAGACAGTATTGATATGTAAAACTCAAATCCAGAATTAGCTAATTGGGCATTTACAATGTAAATTTCTGAAAGAAACCACTTTTAATGAAGTGAAACTTTCTGAGAAATCTGAAAGGCTTCCCATCCAGCTTCTCCATGAACCAAAGATTTTTCAATATAAAGCAAAGAGAGCCCCTCAGCCACTGGAATAACCCTAGAGGCTGGAGAGGTTTTTTCAAGTACAGACTTGCATATAAAAACTCCCAGGAAAAATTTGTTACCAGAACTAACATTTCTGTTGAATTCTTTCAATTTAATTTGAATGCCTAAGTAGCCAGTGGGACTGAGACTTGAACTTTGATCTGCCTGATTCTAAATCACTATCTTACATATTAGAATTTTTTTGTTTTTAATCTTCCCATTCCCCACCTGGAAAATAAGGGACTTTAGAATTAAAATTCTGTAGGACTCTGTTATGTTGATAAATGAGTCTCTTGTTGTTTAGTGTACAGAGTCCCCAGGGATATAAGCAGTTCAAATTTTCATTGTTATTTATGTCCTTTTAAAATAAGATTGTTGATAAATAGATTTCAAAGTTAGTTTTCATGTATACTATGACAATTCTGAAAAAATTGGTGGTAAGATGCATTTCTTGGTGATTAATCTTCTTAAAATGCAAAGCCAAAACAATCAAACAGCATGTAAATATGAAGCATTTTACAACTCTCAAGCACTACTTCTCATTCATAGTGCACAGCAGATAAACAGGATCTTAAAAAACTGAATTAGTGCCAGAGAATATTCATCTCAACTATTTCTAAAGAATGTTCTTCTCCAAATAATCATATTATCTATTGCCAGCACAATATCTACAGCTGCACCTGTTAGATGCTTCTTCTCTCCCTGAAAGCACATTAGATTTATATGTGTATCATGACCAAGACTGCATATATTAATTAATCTTTACAGCTAGTGACTGAATGAGTTTGACTGGCACATACAATCCTGACAAAGAGAAAAATGTTGGTAAATAGCTTCACAGGATCTGTTTGGCAAAAGCTTTTCAGGCATGCATAACATTTGAATGCTACCTCAGTAGAGACTGAAAGGCATTTTTTTTCACCAAAATTTTGGTATTTATTACACTGAGTAATCAAAACACACATTTTAAAGAGATGTATATTTTGCAACGTTTATATATATATATATTTTTAATGGACATCTTTTGCTTATTTAATTATCAGCTGGACACATAAAAAATATCAGTCTCCCAGAAAAAAAAAAACCAAAAACATATTGATGGCATTTGTGGAAAATGGGGGAGTTATTGTATTATATACAATTATCAAAGTCATGGGTACTTCTGTTACATTTCTGAGCTAGTTAAGCCTGTCTGTAGAGGCAAGCATTAGAGAAAGCAAAAAGGAAGAGAAAGTAATTGGAAGAACGAATTCAAATGTAAGCTAGGCAACTAGATTATGCCAAAATTTTAAGATTCCAGGGGCATATTCCTCTTGAATATATGCTTGTGGACAAGGTAAAAAAGAAAATACTTTTGAAGTAGTAGAGAAGAAGTTCTTTTCTGCCAAGTTTAAGGTTCTAAAATTAATTGCACCTTGAAAATATATCAGTGAGCAGGAGGAATGAAGTTCAGACATGATAAAAAGGCACTATATCCATGTGCAAGGAAAAATTACAAAATCCAAAAGGTTCCAAAACCTTAATAGCTTTACTTAGTCACAGAAAATGATTTTATCATCAGAAACAGTTTGAGGGTGCTGGTTTTTTAACTATTTATCTATGACAGAGCTGCAACTGCCTCATCATGCTGCCCTGCGAAAGAATGCTAAAAACCACGACAAAGACCAACAGGTTTCAAACTCGAGCTCTTTAGGCCATAACAGCTTCTGATGCAGGTAATGGAGATTTGCCAACTTTATTGTCATTTGGACCTTATCTGAAGAATAGATCAATTTACACAATTTTGTGGAGGCAGAACCCTTTGGCTATGCTTTGTATCACTGGATTCACAAGCAAGCAAAGAGTGGTTGGTGCACACCTATTCTAGAAAGTACTGTGGCTTAAGAAATTAACATTCAATGGGTCGTTAAATGTAAATGTGCTTCAATTTTTAATTATTACAGAGTATGGTATCACAAAATTATATGGAAATTCATCTAACTCTTCAAACCAAGCAAGAATATAGGAAAAAAAAATTAAATTTGATCAACTTTTCTCTTACCTAGAATCAAATTTCAGAATGTCTTTAGAATTTATTTACAATACTAATTTATGAATGTACTGAAGATATTGGCTCTTATATAAAACTACTGAAATAAGTGGTGAGTTCACTGCAGCTGCAGCGAAAAACCTGGACTAGGAGCTATTTGTCACCTCTGAGACTTGGATGAATTAATTCACTGTGGACATCAACACTCTGGAAGGTTGTCCATACTATATTTTCTTGTAACTCAGCATTAAAATCAGCAGGCACTGACTGTAGTAAGTTCCCTGTTAAGTTACAATCTCATTAAATAGTGTTCTAAATCACAATTAAACCTTCTGTGGTACTAATCTCCCAATCTGCTGATTGCACTCCCTAAATTATTGAGCTGCTGAAAGTAAAAAAAAGAAATAGAAAAACAAGTAACTCAGACTTTAAATGTACTTTGGACACAAGTAAAAGACTTATGCCACCTTGGAAAAAAAAACAAAAAAGAAATTGACTTTTGCTTAGAAGCCACCTTGGCTTCTGTTTAGATCATTAGTTAGTCTCAGAGTCAGGAATGGGCCTAAAATTGCTCCATGTCTTTGTAAAGCTTACAATCAGAGAGTAGAGATGTCCTCAAAACTACAGTGCTCTTAACTCAATGTCCAAAGGGCACAGTAGTGGCCTTGTTTCCAATGCTCTTTTGTTAGCTTTTGCTGGTCTCTCTCTATTCATCATTTCTCTGTCTTGTTTAATACTTTTTCCTGCTAACCCTTGTCAATACCTCTTTTTTGTGTCCTCTACCATTGATTGACCTTGATTCATCTATAAGAGCATGACATGATGAAAACATAACTGTTCACAAAGAGGCAAGATTTGTAACAGGTAAGAAACATAAATAAAAGTCTTTGGAAAAACAGTTAACAAACCTGCTGGCCCTGTTTGTGCCTCTCCATTCTCCATAACATATTACCAGTGCCTGTGCATTTAAATAAGGCACATTTCTTAGATCTCTGGATGAATCCCCCTCCTAACATTTATTCTTGTCAGAAAAAAACCCAAACCAACTGGGTAGTAGGCTACAGTTACACTTGCTCATTCCACAGAACAACATTAAATATGGCTAAGTTAAATACATTCAGGCTGTGTTTTGAGAACTGACAAATTTCCTGTACAGCATTTAGTCTATGGTAAAAAACCTGTTTTATATGCAGGCAGATGGTTGCTCAGTTGTGATGAATGTCATAGTTGGCTCAGCTGCGTGGGAACTACTGCTTTAGTATTGCAGGCCAACCCAGGAGAGCGGGCACTTATCCCTTTGACGGTAATACCAGTGAACGTATGCATGAATGTATGAATGTAAGTGGCTGAATAGCTGCATTGAAAAATCAGTGTCTTTGCTTTTGATAAGAATATGAGTCAGCTATAGGGGATAGAAAATTTTCTTTTTCTTGCCTGCAGATTGTCAAGAAAACATAAACATGTTAGTCAAGAATCAAGACTACATCATTTTAGGCAAGATGCACTACTAAACACAAGGTAGGCTACTCCTATGTATGTTTTGAAGGCTTTCAACTTTTCTGAATTCTCACTAACTATATGTTGGCCCTTGCCATAATGATGTTGACAAGTTTTAATTTATTTAAGCTACATGTTTTCCATGATATAAAGAAAGGAAAATACAAATTATGCCCCTTATTAAAATAAGTATCCAAATACCTATCATACATATTAGATATTTGCTATCAAAATATTGTTGATTCCTTTAAAATGCTGTTTGAAGTGTGGCTTCAATCAAAACTCTAAAATTTGGTTTCATTAAAAAATTGCAAAAATTATACAAGTTCTTTCATGCTTAATGAAACCTACAGAAGTAATTTTATACAAATTTGTTGAAAGACAGACTCATGGGCCTGCAGTGAAAAGTTCTTTTAATAGGCAAGTTGGAAGAAGCCATTCTTGAACCAAAGGGATATGAAATGTAAATGCTGGCAAACTCTTGTCTATAGCATTGAAAATTATAAAACTCTAATATGACACTAATCATCATATCACTCATCAAAAATAATGGTCCCAAAATTAAATATAATAACTGGGAAGCCCACTTCAACATTAGTCAATAAACTAATAAGCTTGTTAAAAGAAAATAATTACTTGGCTGCAGTATTTGAAGAGCGTCTATTTATTTTGTAATACTCTGAAATGCAAGAAGAAAAAACTGAATAAATCTTAGCACAGGAATAAACTTTCCCTCTTGGATCTCTTGATTAATTAATGTTTAGTAGGCTCTTATATGTGAGGCCAAACAGCTGAATGCTTAGAAATCAAGAAAAGAGAATCATAAGCCTCTGAATCACAATCCTCTGAACTTCCATAATAAATATAGATTTTCTTGTCATATTCATATGCTACATGAAAAAAGTTATTAAATTAGAATTTACATCTCTCTCAACCACTACTCATCTAGCTGCTTGAGCAAACTTGGAGTTCATGGCTGGGCTGGGGGCAGGTGAGTCTAAGCTGGAGGTTAGCTACTTGTTCTTGGTTTAATTGTGAGAGAAAATAATTTGGGGAAAATTTCCTCCATTCATCAAAATCTTTAATTAGCAAGCATGTAACTCCAGGACTGATCAGATAACTCCTCGTTCCATGAAGGGTTAGTAGATGTTTCAGTAGATGTTTTTCTGCTTCTGAATAAATATGACAATAACATGGGCTAAAATGTTAGTACCAGTTTCAATTTGAAAGCCCACAGACTCAAAAAATTAGTCCCTTAAAAAAAAAAAGAAAAACAAAAAAACAAGTGGAAGAATAATAAGACATTTTATGAACAAAAAATAATGAATCAAATGAATTTTTGCTTGTTAGCTGTTAAGACTGCATCATAAATTACTTTCTCTCTGGACATCAGAGAATCCAGGAGGGGAAGAGGAGGAGGAGTGAAACTGCGTCTGGTGACTGTCTCATAAGCACAAACTCCTGCTCAAGATTATTGCCAGAGGCTCCTAAACCAAATCAATACAGAAAGAAACAGTTTTACAGTTAATGATAACACCATAAGGTGCCTAACACTTAGATTATGTGGCATACAAGAGACTTTTGCTGGACAGAATATTTCAGAGAGGATGGATTGACTATTGTCTACCTGTGGAGTTGTAACTTTTGTGTCATTACAGTATATAGTTACTGAAACACCAGAATTTTATGCAATACAGGGCTAACACTACAACAGCATTTTGGAAAAGCTCTGCAGAGCTAGACTGACTGCTTCCTGCAGAATAAATTAAATGTAGAAATTTAGGTAATTATTCTTAGGTGCTGTGAGCTTTTTTCAAGCTATAGCGAACAGACTATTGCTAAATTCTTTAGAGAGCCTGGAGCAAGCAGTTTGTTAGGTGTGCTTTATATTAATTTTTTTTGCTAAGATGTTAGAGGTATAAAGCAGTGACAGATCATTCTTAGTCTGTGAGGGATTCAATTACAGCAGTTATGTCTAGACCAGAAAAGAGAACCACCTACTTATCACACCCTATTCAGAAAAGGAAATCTGCAACAAACCTGTCAAAGGTGTGTCATGACATAGAGTGAAAGAGCAACTAAGTACCCCATTCCTAAATTAAAATTCATCTTTCCATCAGCAGTAAGCCCACATTTTGAAAGAAATATCACTCTTCTCCAACCATAGCCACAGTCTTCTCTAAAAAATATTTCCAAGGTGCGACAGCAAAGAGACAGTGGAAATTTTACTTTCTTCACATACTTGTGTAGTCCTCTGGGAATAGAAGCAAGAAAAATATTCCTCTAGAAATAGAAAATTTCATGCTAAAGAGGAAGAAAAAATTCTGTTCTTCTGTAAGATGATGCAAATTATGGAAAATTATTCTGAATTTTTCTTGTATCATGTTAGAAACTGAAATCTACTGATAGAAGTTATTTCAGGTCATGGTGCCTAATCAATATGGAAGATAAATAAAGTCTGGTCTTCTAAATTAATTGAAAAGTATAACTTCAGAACACTGATTTGTTTCATGTAGCTTGTTTCTTCTCCATTTATCTTACCTAAATATTTTTCTTTCTGAAGTTTTACTTTTCTATAGGGTGAAAAGTGGACTGAGTCTTCCCCTAAACCAAAGTAGTAAGAAAAGCAATAGTCTGTTAAAATTTTCTAGTCTATTAAGTCATCATACCACTGGATGTAGGTGCTGTGTGGTTGTCAGAGTCAGTAAAGAAAAATTTTCAATGAAAGTCAAGTAATGTAACCAAATATAGACTGCTTTTACTTCTGGAGGCTGTAAGTTAACTAAAACAGCTATTGTGTTGTGTCAAGAAAGACAGCAGTTTCATATTTATAGGCTGAGTAAATAGTACAGTGCACTTAGGGCTCTCAAATATAACAAATTGGGTCCTAATATCCATATCCCAGTTTATGATTGAAAACTCTGTCCCATTTCTTTATTCCAACTATTTTAGCCTGACAGTGAAGGATGATAATCTACCAACCAGCAAGGAATAAAAAATGCTACATCAGGTATAATGTGCTTAAACAGAGAAGCTCTGTACTAAGGCTCAGAATTTTGCATGGTTTCAAGAATATAAGCAGGCAGATAAAATATTAGCCCTTCTGTGAACGTCTCAAAAATTGCAGCTAATGTAACATACATATCATTTGGCTTCTAAAATTATCAGAATTCTCTCTATTGAGATCTTTCAAGGAGCAAAAGCACTGATCTTAGTCTGAGCCCTAGATTAACTTAGAGATCCTGAAGCCAAAGCAGAGTGGAGCCAGGTGGTAGCAGATGGGGCCAGATTCTACAGAGAGATTTTTCA
Organism: Molothrus ater; assembly: GCF_012460135.2. NCBI lineage: Eukaryota > Metazoa > Chordata > Aves > Passeriformes > Icteridae > Molothrus > Molothrus ater. The sequence continues at coordinate 17,577,568 of NC_050482.2, read as the reverse complement.
GAATCCTCAGGAGAAAGGTTAAAAGTGGGCATTACTACGCAGCCAGGCAAAATGGTGTAAAAGATGTGTAGGATTAAAAGTGACAAAGAAACAGAGGTTGCACAGTTGTGTAGAGGACCAGACCTATGCATGTTTTGTCTCAAACATTCTGAGTATTGCTGCAGGAAAAGTGGTCAGAGGAGGGGGTTCTGAGACGTGGGGCAGAGGTGTTCTGAGCCAGCATCCTGCTCTACCTGGAGACTTGTGCTCAGTGTTGTCCCCCGCTCCCTGCCCATTCACTTCCTGAAGATGGGCTGTCTGTGCTTGTGTGAACAAATATCTGAAAAGTCTTATTTACATCAGAGGTGTGCACCAGGTAAACAAAAAGGGAGTAGGTTGGCCCATCTCACTCTCTTTTCTCTCTTTTTATTAGGCTCTCCTTCTCCCCCTTTTCCATCTCTTTCCTCTATCTCTCTGTCTCTTTTTCTCTTGCTTTCTCCTCTCTTTCTCTTTTGTTTTCTCTGTCTTGCAACCCCAGCTCTGAACCATCCATGCAGCACCAAACTGAAATCTAAGGACTGGTGATACTCTGTTTCCTTCACTTGCTTTCCCTTGGCATAAACAGCATAAGAGAGCCCTGACACATGGTGCAGTGTCTGTTTAGCCTGGTGAGAATTCATAGTGAACATCTTGGCCCCTAGTGATGGATCATAACAAGGTGAAGATGGGAAATAATTGTGATCCTAGAACATTCACTGTGCATGGAACTCTAGTTTCCTAAAATTTAAATTTAAAGCTGTTGACACCCCAAAGTGGTTAATAACTTTTCTGGCTAGTCTCAATCCCAGAGTTATTTAAACATCAAAGAAACAAAGTTGTTTCTTTGCATATAGTATAATGATGTCACTACATGACACTTCCTCAAAATATGTAACATTTCCATAGATGAAGAATCATGATAGTGCTTAGTTAGAAGACTTGAAAAGACAACTAGTCCAATTAGATTAGTATAAAAAAATTTACTATGTTGACATTATAATGACAAGTGATACCTTATTAAAATTTTTGTTTATCTCTAGATCAGGGTAACAGCAAAGCCTTTATAGTCCTAAGTGCATTCTCCAGATTATCAAAGAGTAATAATGTTCCAGTGAAAGATTCCAGACCTATCTCAGTGCTGTTATCAAAAGGCTGTTGAGAGGAAAAATATCTTTCAGGCAGTAGCAATGATCAGGTCAAACAAGTGGAAGGCAATATATAGCATACCAGAATTCTGAAAATTAAAGAGAATTCTGATGACAAGAGTTGTTTGGATTACATGCTTCAAGGAAAGAAAAGACCGAACAATCTATGAGAGAAATTTACTATGCAGGAGATGTTAAGCACAGTGTCTTATTCAGAAGTAGATTTAGGTCCATATTATGAAATTTAGGTATCTGAGGATGGTATTCATCGGCCCTAATTTAGTGTTTAAACTTCTAAATTAAAGCTCTATCGGTTTATGGTAGAAGAAATAGGTAATACAAAGGGAAAATTCTCTAATTACCCACATGAAGGGTGGTGATATCATCTTTGATACCCAAAAGAATCTGATGTAAAGACATTTTTGATAAAAGCTCCCTGTAGATAAAGGAAAGACATACATAAGTGTTCATTTTAATTTGCAATTCACTGATTTTTAATATTTGAGTTGTGATGGTTTAATTATTCTTTCTCTTTGTTTTTTTCACAAAAATAGAGCAGGATTATACCAAATGCGGTTCTTAATACAATAAGATGTGGAGAGATCTGGCAATATTCAGAACAGAAGACATGAGATTTTAAATCTACATAAGGCTGTATTTGTGTGCATATCGATTTTCCTTTACCAAGAATAAAAACATTAGTCATGATACAGTCACCCTAACAAAAAAGTTCAATTGAGAACTCTAAGTCAGTGAAGTATCAGCAAATCTGTAAAATTAAGTTACCGAGAACATTCACGTATGGAGTAATAATTTTTTGTTCAAAAAGTTTTATATTTGAGACAGTAGTATATTACAAAATTAACTTTGTTTAGTAATAACTTTACAAAAATAATCAAATTTTGTAATACTACATTGATGTTATGCTATGACAATGTTTTAAATAAGTCAGGCTTCCTCTATAACCTGGATGTGATCCAATACCATCATGTGCTTTTGCATTGTCATTTTTCATTTCAGTTCCATTAAATGCTGTCATAAGAGCTTTTCAATAAATATTTTTGCACTTCCAAATGGTTACAAAGCTGATATATTATGTATATCTACCTAAGCAAGATTACCTGTCAACTTCTGAAATATCTTCTTTTCTATTGTAAGCAATAGAAAAGTAAAATGATAGTCTTAAATTTGCCCAGAAGAAAATAAAACATTATCCATCAGAGATATCACTTACAATTCTTGCAAGTCCTTAGTAGTTTTTAATCTTATTGACGCTAAATTCTTTCATGAAAAGACTGGTGAATTTGCTTCTCACTTGTTTCCATGGAACTGGAAAAACACTTTCCACATTTTAATCCACCAATATTTTTAACATACTACTTTATTTCTATCCCTGCTGCTCATTAAAAAACTCCTTGTTCAGAGTATGGATCTTCCTTTGATTGCTTTTCTATGTTGCGATAGAAATTTTTATTTAAAAGGAAGAGCCAAACCAGATTTTCTATATGATAATAAAACACAGGGGGCTATTTTTCCTATCTGTTATTCCAGGTTTATGCTGGTCTAATTCCACTGAAGTCAATGCAATTACTGTAGAGTAAGAGAATAGTGCTGTTGCAGTTATTTATATCCAAGTTCTTGGTGTTTCATCTATTTGGACACATGCAGATTAGAAACTTTTGAATGTCAATTGAAACTGATTAAAACATTTGATGCTATGATCTTTGCAGAGTAACAGTGTCTACCATGTGTGAACATTTTAAAGTAAGTGGCTGAAAGCATTCTGAATCACATCTCTAAAAAAATGGTGTCATAAAATTGTACCACCTCCTAACAGACCAACCACACCAATTTCAATGAGATGTGTTGGTATCAATCCTATTGTAGCAATATGCAGGAGTTGTTAGGATCTGAAATAAAATTTTAGCTTTTTTGAGTAAGTGGTGTAAATGGACAGGAAGGTATGTATTCTGGTCTCTGGTAACCCTAGGGTGTTAAACATGCTTGATTTTCATGTGAGAATGAAGACAAGGGCTTGCCAAATATTCTTTTAAAAAGTGAATATATCACATGCCATCCATTTCTGCCCAGAGAGGTCAGGCCAGCAGTTCTTATGGCTTTGCTCCTATCACATGCATGCACATGCACACACAGACACGACACTTTAGAAGGTGACTTGGAAACTTTGAACTTCAGCAATCTTCTGGCAAGCAATACAGCTTCCTGAAATATTTAAATTCATTAAAAAATTATATTTCAGCAAAAATGCATTTTCCCAGAAACATTTCAGCCAGCTTCCTGGACAGTAAGAGTGTTTATTTTCTCTAAAAAGGTATTGTGAGCAAAAACTTTGTCGTTGATGTTGTTGCTCTTACTATTATCTGAAGCTTGCTCTTCTACAAAAGATGCATCAGGTTAAATGACAAAAGGGACATTTTAATTCAGACCATTCGTCAAATCTATGATACCGCTTCACAGAAACAATCTGTCTTTGGACTGGAACATTGACTGGCAAACTCCCAGCTTACGGCACCTGTTTCATAGCTCACAGTGAAGATTTTATAAATACCTTGCAGTCATCTTGAGAAATCATTCATTTCATGATATGACTGAAAGTCATTCTTGGAATTATTGGCATTCTATTACACTATTTAACTGTTCCATGGAGTCATTAGATGAAATGCCTAAAAGTGTCAGGCATTTCATGAAATGGCTGGTGTCAGTGCTATAGTCATTTTATGAAACTTAGCATTATGAAATTCTATTCACTACTGCTGTGAAAAATCAATTTTTTCCAAGGGAAACAATGTCCTATCAAAGTCCCACTGATAAAAATAAGCAGACATATTTTTCATATACTCCTCACAATCTCTCAGCTGCTGCAGGCCTGAGGCAGAATGCCTTTCCTGAGTTTGCTCAGTCAGACAGACCTCCTCCACTTTTGAATTGTTTCTGGGAGGTTATGTATCAGTACTTGTCACTTAGAGAATGAACAAAACCACAGGGAATTATTAGTTTAGTTTAGTTTTTATTGCTAACCCACACCCAAGACTGAATTTAGACTTGCTTAGTGATGTACAGCACTAATGAGATAGAGATAGTAGAAAGTAAGAGACAATAAAAACACCTACATTCCTTTAATTGAGTCAGGCAGAATGAATCCACAGAACAGTTTAGTATCATAAAAGACATAGATGAAAAGGGTCTGAAAGGGATTGGTTTGAAAAGTAAAATCTGTCATGGGAAATATTGTAAGAATTAATTGGGTTTGTGTCCCAAGCAGCTTCTCCAAGAGAGGAAATTATTAATGGCAACTGTGGTTCACTGTTCTGAAACTTTACTGATGGAGATCAGGGTTTTGTAAATGCTGTGGAGGCTGAAGGAAATATAAAATAAGTAAATGCAAATGTTCCAAAGTCAAACTAAAGAGCTGATTTCCTAGTTCTGAAAGCAAGAAGTTGTTGTGTTACCATATGGCTGTAAAGTGAAAAAAGAAGTATTTATAAATAAAATTATTATGGAAGTACTTTAAAATATGTTATTTTAGGTTAATATTTATAATTAATAATCAAGTATTGAACATACAATGCCTAAAACTGTTATTCACTGTACAAACTACAAGACAACCAATAGTAAGAAAGCAAGAATCATGATCTTGAAGTGGATTTAAAGGATTTTTTTGTTGTTAATGATATAATTTGTCACATGGAAGATACTCAAATACTTACAACTTCCTTCTTTTTTTTGCGCTCAGCTAGATTTGGGAACTTTAGTTTCTCCATGAGTGAAAAAAAAAACCCAGAAAACTAATAGAGCAGTCATGAGTCAATTAATGAAGAAATGAGTATTAATAAAAATGAAAAAAATTCCATGTAGCTGGATCTTACATTCTACTGAGGAATGGGAAATTAAACTTCTTGCCAATAGGCAATAGAATAATCTACATTCAGAGTTACTAAAATTGTGAATAGGTCTTAAAAAAACCAATTCTAGCTCTCATGAGGTGTTTTGGAATTCTTTTGTGGGTTTACTGAACCAGGACACTCCTGCTGGAGCTAGCTTACTTGTTTATGAAAACCTTTTCCCATCATCTTGCTGCTAATGGTTGCCTTTGCTCATTCATAGTAGAGGGAAATTAACATGAAGTGAACAGATTTGCACAGTAGGAAATATGTGTAAGCAGACACCATCTTATAGTTGTTTGAGTAATTTGGGAACATTTGCAGAAAACACCTGGCACGACTTTCAGTGCTGTTATTTGATGTGACTTGCACTGAATTTCTCCAATGTGAGGAAGTTACCTCAAAACCTAGCAGTTCAACTTTTATGATAGAACATTCCATTGCATTTTTCCTGCACTAGGATAGTAGGATGGGATCCTTAAAGAATGTAGAATTTTCCAGAATCACAGTTTTCTTTGTCTTTCTATCCATATCACTCATACAGTGCAAAAAGTTGCTACCAAATGGAAGCTTCCTATGAATCAGCTTCCACTGTCTTTGGTTAGGTGGATTACACCAGAAATCTCAGTGTTTTACTAAAAGAACTGAAGTAGTAGAAAGCACATGATGGGTCTTTGCAGCACTTAGATTTCATCAGATTCTTATATTGCATTCATTACTTACATATTTTAATATATTCAAAAAAGGCATGGGAATGACAATGTTCTGTCATTTAATTTCAGATATTTAGAAGCATCTGTTTATATGAGTTTTGTTGTTTCTACTTTGAAAATAAACTTGGAGTCCTGAGAAAGTACTTAAGAAAGTTGTCCTGGACATACTGTCAGAGTCTAAATTTCTTTGATGTTCCTGTATTAGCTATCTACTTGATAATTTTCCCATATTTCCTTTGCTTTCTCCAAAAGTAATACAGAATCTAAGAAAATCCATAAGCTCTATTCTGCTGAATTATATGTGAAAGAGGAAATTATCAAAATTCCTGAGGACATACAGGGGATAGAGCTGCCAGCACTCAGCAGGCCAAGGAGATTTTGGAAGTGAAGTATAGTAAGAGCCACATTCCTGCAACTGCCTTTTTGTCCCTTTGTGCATCCCACAGGGCAGCAAGGCTGCAGGGAAAGGCAAATGCTGCAAAGGGATTGTACTATAAATAGTAGCTACATTTGATCTTGCCAACAACTTTGTGTGCATTCTGCCCATAAATGTCAGGACCAGGCATGATGCCGCCAGCTTAGCCATATTTCCCCGCTTCTCAGAAAAAATGTGGTCTAAGAGTCTCAGTTAAGCATTAAGATTACCATGTTTGAATCATTCAAATAACTCTGTGATGTTATTGGGACTATCAAGGATACTTTTGATCATAATATCCTAACAAACCTTATTAAAACAGTGTGTATTTATTTAAATGTCATGTTAACATATTTCACTGCTTTTTTTGGCACACATTGTTTATTCAGATAAGGCAGACCTTGAGGGAGGCAAATGGAACCTGAATTTTCAATCCTGTTCAAATAGAATATAAAGCTAAATCTGGTACTTATGATACTTCTAGTGCAAATACCATATAAAGTAAAAATTGTAAAGGCACAACCTTTTTCATTAGGATTATAGAGCTGAAATGTTAAGTGAAATTCAAATTTTTCTGTTAAGACTTGGTAATGGGTGTCTGGATAGAAATTATTTTGAAAGCAATAGTTAAAAAGAGGGAAATCTGTTCTCTCTTATTTTACTCAATAGGTACACAATTACTCCTACAATGAAAGCAGGTTAGATGTCTAAAGTCTGCAAGATTGAATTCCGCTCCTGCATGGTCCAAGACAAATGGAATTAGACATATTTCTCTGGAGGATGAAATCAGTCACCATTGTGCTGTATGGATAAATTAAACAGAAGAACAGTATGTCTGAGGAGAAAAATACATTGTCTTAAATTTTCCATGGCAGAGTACTTATATTTCATAGCATTGCATTTATGCTCAATAGCAGAGCTTTGGCACTGCTCAATTGTTGTAACAAAGACCAGAATTGTACTCTGCTCGATTTCTCAGAGAATGGGCCACTTAACCAAATAATGCTGTAAGTGAACAGATAAAAGTGGGCTACCAATTTTACAAATGATCCTCTGCTACTGCCAAGTACTTCAGAGAGCTGGCATGAGCTTTCCAGCAGGAAATATCCCTGTGTGCAATAGTTCCTGAAGAATGCCAGCTAATGTAGAACAAAGAGGAGTCTGAATGTGTCATGAAGCTGTTTTCAGAACAGAGGGCCAGATATAAGGCTATGGAGTCACACTGGAAATACATTTGGCTCAGAGTTTTTGAACTATGAGTTAGCAACTTCTATTAGGAAAGCTGGGCATGAAAAGCATCTGGTTGTTTTGGAAACAGGAAATAAGAAGTGCCCCAGAAGACACCAGTGAGAAAAGCTTTTGCTCTTAGCAGCTCCGTGTTAGCTGAACAAATTTCCAGCTGTGAAAGCTGCACACTGGTAAATGGAAATGGTTGAAATAGAACTTATCTATCCTGCAACTGCTTCCCACACATTTTCTGTCTTCTTTGAAACAACCAACTCTGCCAGAACACTCTACAATGTCTATTTCTGGTCAAGAAAATTTCATTAGATATACAGTAAAGGCAGAGTTTGCAAACAGTAGTCCAAAGGCTAGCTAGTAGAAAACCAAAGTGAATAAATGACCAGAATATCTTATGGGAGTGCAGCAGAAATAGAAACAGTAGAAACAGAAAGAAAGGTCCAAGACAAAAAACAATAAGAGTAAGTGGAGTAATTTAACAAAGCTCCATAGAAAAGTTTTGATATTCTCTTTTTAAAAACATTTTAAACTGTCTTTATTGTGTCTTGCATTTAAAAACGTGCACAATGCATGGCATTTCTTGCCTAACTCCCTACTTTGACTCACACTTTCTGCCTTCTGCGCTATTTTTTTCCAATAATCTGATTTTTCTACATGATATTTTCTTCCTTGTTTGTGCTCCACAGAAAAACTGTGCATCTTCTTAGCCTTTTATGTCCTCTTTTTCCAGGATTAAGGCAGCAATCACAAAGAAGGAGAGATGGTTTTAATTTATTCCAAATTTCTCAGGCCACAGGGGCATCTTTTTTCCTCACTTAGCAGCACAGCTGAAAGGCAACAGGAGTCAGTGCTCTGACTCCCACTTGGTGATATTTTGCTTGCTCCTTCTCAGTTGCTCAAGTGAATTGATTGTTCTGCCCATAAGATGTCAATCAGCGAAACACAGCAAAAGGGAAGCATATTTGAATGGCTGTTTACAGATATATTAGTGAGCTAAGGAAGATCCATTTCTGTTTGTCTTCTCACCAGAAGAGTTAGTGCTGACAGAGAAAATAAATTCTTTTCCTTGCTCCTTAGCTATAACACCTGCATTTTGAAACCAATAGAGTGATTCATTGGAAACAGGACTTTTATAAGTCTTCTCAAGGTTTATCAGGTATCCTCTTGAGATAAGAAAAGAACCTGAAGTGAAATTAAGAGAAAAGAACCTGAAATGAAATTAAGATTGGAAGCACACAATATATTCAGAGAAGAAAAATAAGAGGTTTCTGTTATGTTGCTTCATCAGCATTTAATTGGGTCTTCACAAAGACCTTTCCATTACATGTTTTTCTGGTTCACAAAAGAAAAGAAAATAAAGAAGATGCTGTGGGAAAAATCCAAAGTCCTGGAATAAATTCTGATGAGTTTGGAATAATGTTCTATCTTTGTAGGACTTGTCTGTTTTATTCTGAAGGAAAATCATGAATAAATGACAGAGAATACATATATACAGCAAATTTTAGATCAGAGGGCTCTCTGAGTTATAGCTTCAAATTAATCTTCACTCAAGACCCATTTTTGAGACTCAGATGAATCAGAGGCTCTGTTACTGGCCCTCTCTGTCGGGTAGAATTTCACACCATTATTAATATCATTCTCCTGAGATTTTTTTAATTGATACTTAGAAGTCACTCAGTGAGAGAACATGAGAGTTTTTTGATCAGCAGTCTTTGACATTAATCAAGGAAGAGTCAGCGAGGCATCGCTCATTAACAAAGCTCATCTTTCATTGCTTCTGCCCTGTCATAAATTCCACTTTATGTTCATGCAAAGAGTATGCAGCAGGTTCAGGTACAAACATGGCTTAGAAACATCAACTGGTACTTATGCCTTCAAGAGGTATTTTTTACAGTGATTTCAGCCAGGGAAGCTGATTTTCAGAAAGCATAATAGTTATGGCTGACTCAAGTGATGAAGACATAAAGAGCATTATGCAAGAGTGTGAAAGCACAAGGATGTCAGAAACACTATAACAAACTGTTCCAACTCTGCATTTAGATCAATCTCTTCAAAGGAAGAAAAGTAAAATTAATGCTTTTATACCCCTCAACTGGTCACCAGGAGACAGAAATCCCTCTTCTTCTGCATATTGGAGGGACAAAAGGAGCTAATAAACAATAATTTATGGAGCTATCTGTAACCAAATTATAAAGTTTCAGCACAATATTTCTGTCTACAATCTGGTAACTTGTGTACCATTAAACATCTTCCAGAAAAGTTCACTTGTATCAAGAAGTGGTTTTTATCTACATTTTCAGGCTTGAGCCTTTTGAAAAAGTAAGAAAAACAGTTCAGTCACACATTGGCTATAGGGATTTATGTCCTACAATTTTTAGTTGCATTTGATGTCTTATTCTTCCTGGTCCAATAAAGCTACACTGCACTGTCAGAGAAACATAAATTGGTCTTAAAGTGACACTTTTTGGCAACAAGGGATTGATTTTAAAAACCCCTTTGTCTAGTTGTTTTCCCAAATTTAGGTGTACTTAGTCCAGAATTTAAATGTGTTTTTAAGCCCCTGCTAGGCACATACTTGCTTTAGGACCAATAACCCTGCAGATTAGGGCAGCTTTACAGGGGCTCAGCCTCAAGGTCAGTTTGGCTGCTCCTGGAAATCTCAGGGCCAAGAAAAGAAACTTTGAGCAATCTTTGCCTCCAGCTGCAGTTCTGCCAAGGCTGTGAGGCTATAGAAATTTTCTGTTTCTAAAAAGCTAGGACTAATAATACTTTAAAAAATTACCTATACATTTCAGGCAAATCATATTGCACTTCTAATTGAATAATTAGAAAGCCCATAGTGTTTTATTTGAGGTACAGGTTGTATGAACCAGCTAAATTAAATTCTTTGAAAAAACAAACCATGGAAACTAACAGCAAACAGTACCTTATCAGAATCTATGTGTTTAGAGAAAAATTTAGGTACCAAATCTTGACATCAACATTGACCTTATGTTTCCCATTTATCAACAAAGTTCATCACTGAATTATTAGGGTGTGATTGAGATACGTATTTCAGATCCCTCACCAACTATAGTCAACCATCTATAGATGTAGCTCATCTGCTTTACAGAAATTCATTATCATTATAAAGTAAAACAATAAGAAAAATGTGGAAATGACAGTTTGGTCAGAGAAAGAGAAAGCCAGATAAGCTTTCCCATTAATTGGTCTGGGGAGTTTTAGGGAGGCAGAAAGGTTCACAAATGGTAAACTATCTGCAGGTAGTGTTTGTCATAAGTTGTTTTTCTTATGTCTACCAATGGGTGTCTTCTTAATTAGCCAATCATGTGAAATGTGTTGATTAAATGACCAATCAGGTCCATCTGTATCAGAACAGTTATAAAAGAAGGGGTTCCAATAAACTGACCTAGCATCTGTGTCATCTATTGTCTGTTCCTGACTCAACAGTGACAGAAAAATACTTCCAATGGCTGAGATAGTGAAGGACTAAAGCAAATGGAAATTACAAACAGCGATGCTACAAATTTAAATTTGTAATGGAGAATGCATAATGGAATATGGGACAAAGGCATTTTTCTGGGATCAGACAATAAAAATTCTGAGCATTTTGTTTGAAATTCAGTTGTTGAGACACACAGAAGATAACAGATACCTTATATGAAGAGGTCACACTCTTTTTTCTCCAAAGAGCTGGTGATCACTAGCTTTCTTCATGATTGTGCTAATAATTCACATGCTCTTAGGATAGTGAGAGGGCTCATGTCTGAAATTCAAGCTCACGGATAAGGTACAAGAGCATGGATACAGCCTACAGCTCTGTGTTTGCCACTTTGGCTGAAGTCTTGTACAGCTGCCTGACCTCCCCATGAAACTCAGCACAAGGGCTGGAGGCATGGGACTGCCCTGCTTTGCTTCTAAAGGAGCAGCTGCCACTCCATGGTGTGGCAATCAGTCACTTTTTCCTCAGGTGAACAGGTATATTGGACCACAGTCCAGGCTCCAACTGACAGTCTGAAGGCATGCTTAAGTAAATTTACAGGATCAGAGACAGCCTGAACAAAACTGAGCAACATCTTGAGCCAGAGTTGAGGCACTTCACAGGAAATCCTGAGGTCTATTTTTTTTCTTTTACTGAATTGCTTTTTATCAGAGAATTTGTTACTATGTAATATACATGCAGAGCCTGGAGCAGAGACAAGATAAACTTAATCTTTCCTCCTCCCCCGTTACATTTTACATCAAATGACCTGATATGAGGATTAATATTCTCAAAAATTGTCAGGAGCTCTGATACTGCAGTGACAAGGCACCATAAATACTGTAAATAATCCTCCATTTCTTGTGAAATTACTGGATTCTGAAAGGATAAAATTGGTAACATTTAACTAATATAATTAATTTGTACTGAATTGTTTGGCTAATTGTTAGAAGAATAATGTTAATAGAGAGTACATGAGGATCTCTATCAATATTGTTATAGATGGGAATAAAACCCTCCTGATCAGAACAATCACCTCACTGCTGTATGCAGTCTGAGTCCTCCCAGGTGTCCCAGAGTATTTGATTTAGCTTTTGAATCTCCAGTTGAGCTGCAAGATGTGTGAAAACTCAGGTACTCAGACAGTTTTCTATTAGCTCTACATCTGAGAAGACTCAAGAGTATAAATTAATCCTTTCAAAGTCAATTGTAACTTACCTTCATTAAATTGGCTCAGGATCATTGTGCTTGACAAAATAACATATGACTGACTTATTTAAACTTTTTGCTAAACACTGATTTTTTCCCTTACCTCCTCCCTTAAAAATCTGTTTGCTTTTGACATTGACTGTCAGAGCTGAAAGAATAGGCACATTTCAGAGTTTTGATTTCTGAGAGGGGGACGAAACTCTGATGCACATGAATGTGTGATGTACTACTATATAAATACCTGATCCTGAAGAGTCTCTCATCTGACTGGAAGGAGAGGAATCAATGCAGAGGAAACAGCAAAGTGGAAATTGCTGTGTGGCCTCTGGTGGCTCTCTACTTTCTACCAATTTAAAAAGTTTTTCCTAGTATTTTATGCCCTCAGAGCTCTCAGTTTCCCAAGGCAGTGGCAGAATATAATCACTCACATCTTTGTGAGGGCCAATGCCAGTAGAATGAGTTCTGCTGTGGAAGCAGGTGAAAACAAGCAGTGCTGAGGTACAGCAGAGTTCTTTTCATCTTTCCTTCAAACATTCTGAGCTCTTCAAGATCTCCTTTACTCAGTGATTTCTTTCTCCAAACAAGTTCATTTAGAGGAACATCTCTGAAGGGCAATGAACTTTGAGGGGCTGTCCTATAACTACTACTTGGTCTGAATGGATTGCTATGTAGCATAAAGGTAGCATCAAGCTTTGGAAACTTGAGGAATTGCAGAGGCACATTTACTGCTGATGCATTTGGATGAATCACCTTATTCAATTCAGTGAAACAAAATGTCAGTTTCCAGTCAGTCTCATCCATATAGATTTATTGTACTTTTTACAGTAAAAATGCCAGTAATACACAAATTAGATGAGAATGAATTTAGCACCTTAACTTTCCTAATACCTCACATAGATGATCTTTCTTGAGATAACCTTTTCTTACCTTATTATTGTCTAGTCTCAAATCTTTATGACTTACTGTAGAATCAGCTTTTAAAGACCAGTTCATTTTTCCTTTATTTTCTGTCTTGAAAATATAGCTATATTTTTTGATCAACATCCGTTAAACTTCCAATGTCTATAACTCAGAATATTATTTTTAAGGAGTATCTATTTGCTGTAAAGTGCTTCTTCATTCCAAGAATTCTGGAAGAGGACATTCTGGATCACTTTCTTGAAGGCATGATCCTATTTCCAATTAATCCTACCTGAAAGCCTGTTCATTCTCAAAAAATAACCCAATTTAAACAACTGGTATATATTTCCCATTTTGACAGCAGATCTCAAAACCAAACAGGTTTCAAAAGAAAAAGCTTCAGTGTTTTAGTTAATGTTTAAATTAATCAAATGCAATCATATCAAGTAGGAAAAGCTTACACCAAGTTATTGAATGCAAAATGGAATTGATTTTTTAAATACCTTAATTTATATCTTCCCATCTAAACTGTAATAGAAAGATATATGGGTATCAAATTTCTCACACCATCAGTTTTCCACACTGGAAAAAAAAAATTACAGTGGAATATGAATTTTTGTGCATTACCAGAGTACAGTGCCCTGGTAGATGATAAAAATTCTCCAGAAGTCATGGAGAGAGAGAAACAACCATGCAACTTTTGACTTGAAAATGGTGTAACACCAAGTAAAATCTTCTGATCATTATACTGATACCATATGAGTGTCTGGGGGGAAAAGGAAGTATGCTTAGAATTTAATGTCAGAGTTGGAGTCCTTATTCTTGCCCTTTTTCTTGTTTGGATTTCCAGTTCCTGCTGCTCAGTACTGACTTCAGTTATCTCTTATCCTGGTTCTTTGGAATGTCTCACCCTGATTTCAGCTTCCCAACTTCAGCGTGTCCTGCACTGACACTGGCTTTCTCAGCTGAGCCTTCTTCTGAGTGTGACTCCAAGATCCTGTAACCCTGCTCATGACTGTGACACATGCTACTCAAAACTCCATAGGTTGGAGCACCTCAGATGTGTCTAATCTCCCTCTTGTGTTGGTAGAACAGGGGACCAGACAAAAAACAAAAAAGACCAGCTCTTTTTTTTTTTTTTAAGGTGAACTTTCTATTCTTTGAGTATTTAAATGACCCAGTAAATGACTCAGTTGCAGGACATAGATATGGTATTTTATTTGTAAAGAAGAGCTCTAGTTCCAAATGTAAACCTACAAGCAATTTGGCATCTTGGATGTGTTGGTATCTGCCTTACTTCTGGCTGTCTTCTATTGATAAAAGATATATGGAAGCCATGGAATCCAAGCTTCTGCAGGAATTTTGAGATCATTTGAAGGGAGTTCTATATATAGGAGTTCAGTTTATCCTCAATTTTCTTTACACTTTTGAAACAAACGGGAAAAATCATTGATGAAACACTCTGTTAAAAGCTTACAGAACACAAACATTTCAAGAGGATAACAGCAACAAAAAAATTGATTTTTCCTCTAATAATGCCAACGCCCTATTTTTTTGCTGGAAATTGTGAAGGATTTACGGCTCATAAAAAAACCAAAAAAAACCAAATAAAACCAAACAAACTCACAAGGATTTTTCTTAGTAACTCTCCACAATATGCTTTAATTAGATAAAATAATGTAAGATATTGATGTTGGCATAATCTATATAAGCTTTAAAAAGTCTCTATATTTCTTGCTAACTCTCTCAAAATTTAAATATCTTCTCATGGTGCAATAAATATTTTAAATGGAGCAGAAAGACATAAACATAATTAAAAAGTAGTCTTGCACCATCTCCTTATAAATATCTTATAAGTTTTTACATTAAAATAATATGAGTCTGAACATAGTGAATTAGAAGGGTATTAGAAGCATCTGCTGAATACTTGATAAAGAACAAATTGAATTTCATTGAATGATAATTTGGAAAGCACAATACAAATCTTTGGATCATAGGGCATATTTCAGTGTACTACATTGTTTTTTGTACCTCAAGGAGATAAGGATGACTGTTTCATTTTGTTCTGTAAATTTCCAAATTCATTTTGTAGGAAGTTGTCACTTTAAATTTTATAGGCAAAAATTGTACATCAAGAAGAAATTATTAGTGTACAATTTAGGATGGTGTGTTTGCATACAAAACACTCAAACAACTATGCATTAGGTCTTTCTTTGGGTAATTCCATCAAACAATTTACTTTTGTCATAAGGAGAAAGACATAGCAAAATTTACAGTGTATTGCACAAAACCCCTGACTGTTGTAAAATCTAAAACCAGAACAGGTAGAAAACCTATTAAGACTGATTTTCAAATGTTCTGAAACCCTAGTTCCCATAAATTGGTGTCAGCACACTTACATACCAAATGTAGTGTGTGAACATCTTAAATATGAAGAGAGTCAAATAACCACTCTGATGTAAATCTAATTATGCAACTGTATAAACAAATACATTGTGTTTAAACATGATAAATAAAGAGACACAAAAGACTATGTTAAGGGCATGGGATTCTTATATACATGTTCTACTGTTCCAGTCAAGAAATTAATTCAAAAGGATCAATGAAGGTGTACTTTCTAGTTACAAGTCCACTTGGTCATTTGTTTCAAACAAACATCAGGAAGAGGTGGTCACCGTTTAATGAATAGTATTTATTTCATTTCACTTCCAAATGTAGCTGGAGGACATCTGGTATGTTGGACAGCCCGTTTCATTTAAGGCATTTTTCTCTGGTGTGGAAATGAAGAAGGATCTGTTGGAAGCATGACTTTGGAAAATTTTCTCTCAAGGTAAGTTCTTTTTCCAGTATGGTTTATTAAGTGTATGTGTGTCTAAGGTTGTAAAGAGCATACTTCAGGGTGTTTCACACAGCTCTTGGCTTTATGTAGGTGTGCTGTTGTGCAAGTTAACAGTAACCTGAAAGTTATAATTTCATGTATGCTGACCACTATGCCTAGGAAAAATATATAACACATACATTAAATTTTCATAGAGGTATAATGGTCAGTAAATTCTGGCTGCAATAATAGACTTGCAATCCAAATTTTATACAAAAGATAAAGAAATTTTGCTGCTGCATTGCATCATGGACTTTATGGTAATTTACTCAAATATCTTTTGAACGTATTCAAAAATCCCTTGATCAAAATGACTTATTAAAATTTCAGCACATGATGAGACAATCAGTTATCTGTCATAATCTGAAAAAATGTGTTGCTGTGAAAAGTAACTTTGACATGGATAAGGATGAAATGAAGGGGTTTAGCATTGTAAGAATCTCCACACAAGATGTGATTGACAGCATCACAACCTGAGTACCTGAGGTACAAATTGTTCTAGACCATCCTGATAATGAGAGAAAGATGTATTTAGTTGAATGGTTTTTACAGGAAATCTGATCTGCCTCACAACAAACCTTTTTACTGCTCTTTCAACTCCAGAGGGTTTAATAGGAGTTTTGTGAGTCCTGCTAATTCTTCATGGAGAGTATAAAAGTGGGCTACTAAAAGCTTACTACTTCTTGAGAAATATACTATCAAATGCTATATAGGAAATAGGAATGTGGGATTGTGTAATTTTCCCCACAGTATTAGAGGAAAATATTGGATATTAACACTGAACTGTTCTAGAGCTCCTTATGAAAAATTGCTATAAGATGTTGACATGCAGAGACAGAATATTTATCTTAAGTTTTCTTTTCTTAATTTGATTTTTTTCTTCTTCATTTTTCTAGTATACTAACATATTTCATAAAACCCTTGGCATGTTTCATGAATGTACTTTAATCTGTAGTTGTATCCTTTATATCTGTAATTTTATAAAGGGGACACAATTTAAAAATTTGTTAAAAAATTTGGAATTATAATAATGTCCTCAAATTGCTACCAAAATCCTCCAAATGAAAGCATATAAATCTTATAAATCTTATATTAAAACTTTCTTATCTTTCAAAATTAAAACCACCTCATGAGCTTTTCAATAAATTCCGGTCCACTCATATAACCTACTTATAGTCTTCATTGATTTTTATATTCCTAACAAAGCAAATCTATTTATTTCTTATGTTTCATATGAAAACTTATAGCAATTTAAACCAATCTGTTTCCTCAAACTGTCCTCCTGCTTAAGATACTATGGTGGCAAAGATCTTGGAGTAGTCCATGTTATTTGTGTGGATATTTCCATGCAAAATTTCAATGACACACAGCCACTACTTTTATATTTTAAATGAAGGCCATAACAAATTTTACAAAGCATGAGAAACTATATTAAACAAGAAAAACAACAACATTTAGTGTTTTGTGATACAAAACGTGAGATTGGGCACATCTAACACACAGGGAGATCTGATAGCTAAACAAAGGAGAGAAGGAAGGAAATAATTTCATTCTAAGTGACAGATTTGAGCTGAAGGAATTCTTTACCTTATTTCTTCATCCATTTTGCCACCCCATAGCTTCTGATTAGCTGCCATCAGACCTTACTAATTGTTCTGTTGCAGTAATATTTGGAAAGAAAATCTCTTAAGCCCAGTCCAGGTGCAGCACACAGCTCTTTTGCAGCCTCTGTTCCTCTTTTCTCACATTTTATTTTTGCAGGTTCTCTATATTCAGCACTGTTTACATCTTTTCTTTTGTGAAAAGAATTATTGTGAACTATTTGTGAATAAGCTAGGTTTCTATTTAAAAATGTAACAAGGTCCTTGTGCTACAAATGATCTGTAACTTAAAACTTTATGTGCCAAATTTCATTCTTGAGGGAAGTCACTTGATACTGCTGCTTGACGCCCCTCAACTGATAAATTTCTCATTAAATTAGACACATCACAGATGTGAGAATTGGCTTTTATGAGTCTACACCACATTTTTAAGTATAAGTGCAAGGAGCAACTATCTGTTAAAAATTATTCTATAAAACATGACTAAACTCTGGAACCAGGATAAGGATTTCAGACACTACAGGATAAAAGATAACTGTTTTATCCGAAGGACGTTTATTTTGGTAACTACTTCCTGGATAAAAATACCTTGTTAGACATTTGATAAATATTTTATTGAGTGTTCAGTTCCTAGAGTACATGAAGTACAATTGCACCAACTCGAATGAAAGCAATTTCCCTGATAGCACGTAATATTAAATATTGGATTATTTTGTTCATAGTTGCATCATCAAAATAAACTATCAGATGAAATAAAGTTAAAGAATTCCACTGTCTCTGAGTTTTTCTGTTGGCAGACCAGAAAATGTGTTCTGTCTGTCACCTCTGTAAGGCAGTCAAATATTCAGCTACTAAATTTTGGAAGCAAATTTACATGGAGACCAAAAGAATCCCCAAAAATTCACATTTGAAAAAAAAAAAGAAAATGAATCATTAACTCCCTACTTGATATAAAGACGAGAAAGAACTTGTATTAAATTAAGGGAAATTAACACTATCTTACAGAATACAAAAATAAAAATCAATCTGCATATATATGGCCTTACAAAACCTGAATTACAGAGAGCTATGGCCTATATCATTCAGAAAGATCTGTAAAATATTATAAAGTCTGACGATAAATATTTATCATTCCATGTCACCTGAGAATCCTGTAAAGAGTTGTCTGCCACCTGCAACATCCCTTAACATTTTCAGTAGCCTGCTGCAATCCTTAGCAGGGACAGCATTTCCATCTGCTAAGATACCCTGCCTTGTTACAGGTAACAACGCTATCTCATTTGAACTGGTCCATTAAAAAATCCAGCAAGAATATCTGCAGCACCAAGAAAATATGGACGATCTGTGGAGAGTGAGGGTTCAGTGAAGTAATAATAAAGTTGGAAATTTAAGCTCTCATGGCCAGTGATACCCTGCTGGCTTGCATCTCTTCAAGGTCACATGAGTAAATATTTTTTTTTCTCCATCTGAAATCTCTGGTACAGTCTCTTATTCACTGACTATCGGTGCTGCAATATAGTTATATTTCTTACAATTCTGAACATTAGAAGGATTATCTAAATATTTTAATATTTATTATTCAAATTAAATATATATAAATTAAATTACTCGCTTGCATACCAGAGTATGTAGGCAATCATTACTAAAATTCACTCAAAGACCATTTTCAAGCCACTCAGTATCTTCCAAAAGTTCATCATATTATTTAATTTATATTGGAAATAATGGTTTCAATCCTTTCAGGGATTTGAACATTGCACAGTACTGTCAGCTTACCATGATTAATGTGGGAATTGTGGAATTTTATCAAGGTTGTCCTGAATCCTAAGTTTTCCAAAGTGAATGAGAAAAGCAAAGGAGCAATTAACCTTGCAATATGGAATTGTTAAGGGAAAAAAAAGTTCAAACATACAGTAGCAGTCTGACAGGAGATAGAATTACATCACTATATGCTTTTCAATTACATGACCACTGAGTAAAACTTTGGCTATAGACATAAACTTTATGTTGTTTGTCTTTCCTTAAGACATTTTCTTTCCTCTACAAATATTTTTACTAATTCTATTGTTTGCCTCCTTTTTTTTACTTTTTTCTCTATAAAACATCTAACTTTGCCAAGTAAAATGATTCATCTTCTGTAACAGTATGCCTAACCTACAGCTAGGAAGGCAATATAAAATCAATGGTTTCAAAATTCCATGACATAAAGTTCAATTATTTGAGCAACAGATAAGATGATATGTCAGTCTTTTTCCTCAGCAAGGATGTGTGGGAGAGTAGAATTCAAGAACAAAATTATCTGCTTTATCTTTTCTTACGTCTTTTAATTTCACATGTATGTTTTCTGTTGGGGAAAGTAGCATCAGGCTTCAGAATACTTTGTTTTTTTCTTTGAGCATAGTTAGTTAGCATGTTAAAGTGAAAGAGAAAACAGGACTGTTTACATTAGATACATAATTAATTTTATAATGCTGTAAGCAGGTTTTTTTCTCAATTCTGTGTCTTCACAATAGCTAAATTTTTCTTTTGTTAATAATGACATTTGATACAATGAGGGATACCTAGGGATGTCTTGATCTGAAGAGGAAAAGTATAAAAAAAATTATTGTTACGATTATGAGTAGGAATTTTTTCTTTTCCTTTTTCTATTTGTTTTAATTACCATCTCCAACCCCTTTCCTTCTTTTTTTAACCAATTGCTAACTCTTTCAATCAAATTACAGAAATTTCTTCTCTGAATAAAATCTTCTCTCAGGTAATTTCAAGTAAAATATGTCTTATACAGCATCATCTGTAAATTATATCTGTTAGAGGCAGAATAAACCATCTGGACCATTGGGGCAGCATAGCACAGGTTTTCTTAATGTTATGAACATAAATATCTGTTCAGAAATCTTTAAACACTATTTCAGATTGAATAAAATTTCAAAATAAATAGACTACCTAAAAAATACATTTCTGCCTTTCAAAAGATGAATTTACATGTGCTCTGACTCAAAAATATTTTAAGACAAAATCTATTTCAAAGATTTACTAAGTCCATTTCTGAGTCTAATTTACTTGTGAGAAGTCAAAACCCCCCAAAGATTAAGATTTGGCTGAAAAATTAAGTAATCTAGGAAATTCCTTTTTTTTCTTCCTGTTCAATCTGTTCTCCCCCTCATGCCCTAGTTCCTTCTTCTCATGTAAAATAGAATTACAGTTTTAAAATCAAAGGATCGAGGTATGTCAGACAATCAGCTCTACACAGGATAGAAGAAGAATTTTTAAACCAGCAAACAAGTTATAATTCATGCGGAGAAGTATGAGTTGTTGTTGGATAAAGCTGAAATTTTTCTATGGAATAAAAAAGGCTTGGCAGTGATAGTTTTCATTTCGTTTTACTATGCACACAGATTGCCACAAGCTACAGGGACTACCTACTCTTCAATAATATGCACTTGGAGGTGGATTAGGGATATGTTTACAGTCTTACTGAGTATATATTCTCATTTTGCATGCTTAATTGGACAAATCAAATCCTAGGAATGTTGATTTGCATACACTATATGTCTGATAACATAAAATAGATAAATCCCAAAAACATTCATGAGGAAAACAAACTTCAATCACTTTAAAGTTCATCAGCCATTCTATTTTTTTTTTTTTAATTTTTAAATCAATGCCTCAATTTCTTTTGTTTTGGATCTGCAAGCAAACGTTTTTGTTTAAAACATTTTGAAATATTCCCTAGTTTCACGTCATGCTTGTCTTGGTTTCTTGCAAAAATTATAATGACACCATAAATATTCAAAGACTCTATACACCATTGCATGGCTTGTTAATTAAACCTTGATATTTCTCAGGTGCTGACGAAACTTCAAACATCAATCTTCTGCAACACTGTAGTTTTGCATGATTTACAAATAGCACACTCATTTTATATTTAGACTCAAGCCCAATTAAAGAATTCACAAAGAATGTGAAGAGTCTTCACTTGGATGCTGCAGACAATGGAAAACCTAATGCCCTGTAATGAAAAAACCTAGTACACAGTTGGAGAAGATAGGGAAATTACTGCCATGATACCAGTCCCTTCTAGACAACTGTGCAAGACTGTACACAATCCACCACTTTTATTATTTTAAAGAGAATTTTAGTCTGTAATTGTCAGAATAATGGCATTGTGTAGTCAAAAGTGCAGTCAAGTCCCTGCTCTTCCATATGTTCTGGTTTTGAACTCCTCAGGGTCAAGAAATTCCTCCCAGCAAACCATCTTTTATACAACTGCAAACAAATAGCTCTGCTTTACCAAACAATTCAGCAGGCAGATGAAGACATTACATTAATTATTACATTTAATTATGTATATGTATATGTATATGTATATGTATATGTATATGTATATGTATATGTATATATCTGTTCATACAGGTGAGATTATGAATCAGTGACTATGACTAAGAGGGGAGAGGATTTGCTTTAGGATTCAACACTCATTAACTTCCAGCAAATCACTCTGACAACTGCAGGCTGTGTTCCAGGGTAGGGACTTGGTAGCTATCACAGAGAGTGTCTTGGTCCTGCTATTGAAGCCACATGCAAGCTACTAAAATAGCTCAAATTACGAAGTTCACTAGTAAGCACATACAAAAATTAAAGCACACAGGTTATAGCACATTTGCAATATTCCATCTTGTAATCATCAACGTATTTTCATGTCCAGACAAGGCCTTCAACCTCAGTAATATGAAAGGAGAATTTATTACTGACTCCATACGTATCTTTCAAAAGTTCTAAATAATATTTTTCTGTCCTCATGGAGGAAAGAGAAAAATACCCCTCAGTCTGGAATTCTGATCAGTTTATTCTCTGAATACTAGAAATGTCATTTTTTCTCAAAGTTAATTTCACTTGTTAAAATGTATATATACACACAGGTACACTGTAGCCCTATTTTACAGAGATCTATAGCTACAGCAAAAATTTATTATTTTGATTTTTCTAATCCAGCTTTTGCCACCTTTTAATTTTAAGCAACTTCAGGACAACTGAGTATACAATATTTAGGCTTACATCCAATGTTAGATAAGGAATGATGATAAATCAAAAAAAATGTGGACAATTGACAACATGGAAAACTTGTATGGAGCATACCAAACATATCTATAACGAAATATTTTCAGATTATCCCTTTGTTGCATGGGATCCATTAGGAAACTATTTCCAAAATGCCTCCATTCTTTTGTGGATAGACATCTGCAGCTCCTACAGCTGAGTTAAACAGAGTTAAATTTTCTTTAATACTGTTCATGCAAAATGCATCTCAAAGCACTTTATAAGGGTGCAATAGCAGACAGAATGAGAAATTAAAATGTAGTTTTACAATGAAGTGACTATGAAATGGTTCTGTGGGGTTTTGTGTTTATTGCATCTCACTGATCCCAGAGCAAATTTGCTTAGCTTAGTTTGTGGATAATATATTGATTTATTTATCAACTACTGTGCTTCAGAATCCACCTAGCCCTGCATTTCAAATCAAACTGAATTATTTCCTGATACTCATTCTCAAGATTAATAAAGCATTTTACAAAGGGAAAAAAATTGTGTTCAAAATGTAGCCTCACAACTCAACAACTGGTCTTTAACAGAGGTGGGAAGAAGTGTCTGCATTGTTTCACTGGTCCCGTTTTACTCAATGTCTATTTCCATCTTGATTTAGCCTCAGAAATTTTCAAAGAGAATTTCCACTAACTGCAGATTATTCTATTAGGTCATAAATTTATTTTCTGCAGACAATGGATGTTAAATCTCTTCCTTTTTAACATTACTAAGATTTTTTTAAATAGGATGTACAAGCCTCTGGAACTTCAGTTTAGCAGAAACTGTTTTCATTGAGAAAGAGAAAATTGATTATTTCACTAAATCTTTAAGTCTAGTAGGTACTATGTAAGTAATACAAAGCAGGACTTAGTTTCAAAAGTCATACAAAATAATTGTTAAGGTAGGCAATGAAGGATAGAGCTAATATAAGGTACAGCTAGAAAGAACCCTGCTCTAAAAGCTGAAATAATGACAGGGTAGGCACCATCTTTCTGGCAGACAGCATGACAGGCGTGATTGTTCCACAGGTATCTGAGACACCTGAAGACACATATAAGTCAAACGTAGATTTTGGCATGACATGGACAACCTGAAAGAACCATAGGTATGATAGTGAAAGAAACATAAAGAAGGTCACAAAGATGTGGTCATTAACAGCAGATTCAGACATGACAGAAAGTTGTCTGATCAGTGACAGAACTGGGGCATGCAGGACTGTTTTGAAAGCAAGACCAGGGTGTCTGTGTTAGGTCAACTCTACAAAGTCCATCACATTCCCAGCTCTAACTGTTGGCTTTATCACTAACACACAGTGTGAAGTACTTGGTATTTTTATGCTCTTCACAGGTCAGAAATGCAATCTCAGAAAATTGGAATTTCTTTCCAAGGATATTAAATAACAAATTGAGGCAGGATCTTTCTCTTTTTCTTTTTTTTTCTTCTCCTTTCCTTTTCTTTGAAAAAAGAGCCGAAGTCAATCAAAGCCAAAATACCTTGAAATAAAGTTTTCAGGTGTGTTCTTGCTGTTTGTTTTGGGACTGTTTGCAGGTTTTTTCCTTTTATTTTTGTATTTTCCATGCTGTGTATATCAACAATAATTAAGGTACTTATTTTGATTTTGTTAGTTAAAACTATAAATATATTTTCATTTACTGCTATAACAATAAATTTTAAAAGCATTGCTGTGAATTAAAAATTTCCATCCTCTAATCAGTCAGCAGAAATTTTACAGAATTCACCCCCACTCAACAATTCTGCATTAAAGATTTTAGATCAACAGCCCCTTAGTCTTCATCTAGAATATGTATCAAAGACCATACATCTTATTGAGCAGATGGTGTACAGGAAACCATTGGAAGAGTTTCATTCTTCCTTCTATGAGAAAGTGTGGGCTGAGAAGGAATTTTTTTAAAGTCCAAAGACTTTTACTGTTATGAAAACTCTCTGAACAGAATCAGACCTGAAATGCGGAAGTGTGAAAGACTCCCCTGAATCAACACTGACAAGAAAGATTGTTTGCAAGGCAATTTGCTATTCACAACCTGCCCTGCCAAAAAAATAAAATTTGATATGAAAGAGGTACCATGTGCAAAATATTTTTTGGAAAGGGCAGTACTGAAATAAATAACATTCCATACCAATTCACATTATCAGCATATGACACTGTAATGCAAGGCTAGTGTATAATTTAGCTTCCTGTATTAGATGTCAGTCTTATAAAATTCCTTTTAATGTTCCACATGAGAATGCATGAGTTGTCACAGGAGAACAGACCAACACACTCCCAAACAAATCTCACAGAGGGCAAAATGATGTATGAATACATTTGTGAAATTTGGCTCAAGATAGAGTTCTGATGCCTGTTGTGTTTTTTACTTCTTTCTCTTTTTTTTTTTTTGTTTCCTCAAAGTATTTCCATTCTCCTATGTGCTTCACTAGAATAGAGTTTTCTTACCGAATGCAACTAGGAAGAATTATTTAATACCAAATCAAATGGTTTTATTTTCTACATAGTGACAAATTATATCTATTTGTTCTAATTACACTGTAGAATATTAAAGCGTTTCTCGTGTTGCTACAATGACTTTTGGGTTTTGGGATAGTTTTATTCTGTTTTTGGGTTTGATATTACTTGTTTTTATCTTTAGTTTTTGAGTAACGCACAATTATCATAGAAGTATACACACTTGTTTGTTTTACTACTATGCATCATTAATGCAGAAATAGTTCTAATTAAAGGTCACTGAATGTAAAATATGAATAAAACTTTATTCCAATCCATGATATTTGGATTATGCTGTAGAAGATTTTTTTATGTGTTTGACAGCATTTGGGTATGATCAATAACAATCCATCCTGACTTTTTGAAGCACTCACATAGCTTGTTGTTGTGTCAGTTACCTCAGAAAGGCACTTGTGTTACTAGCATTGGAAGCCCGGGAGTCATACAGAGCTTTCCTAAATAAGGTCCACCACGGAATACTTTAAAGTAGCCAACATTGTTTTCCTTTTTTATTTTTGCCTGACTCTTGCTTTTGTAACTAGTGTCTTTAGGAAGCGGAATGTATCACCATGGCTCATCATCATATTATATTTTATAAATAAATAAATGCAGCAAATTACTAAGGAGAAATTTCAAACCATTTCACTGAAGACATCCATTCAGTATATGGCAGAAATAAAAAAAGTAAGTTGATATGGCGTTTAGAGGAAAAGGTGTAATCTTCACTTTCTAGAATAAAGAGTTTGAGAAGTGAAACTAGAAGATCTTACTCCAGTGGATTTGGTCACACGAGTTTTTGTTTTCTCTTTCACTAAATTTGAGAATCTTCTAAACTTGATTGTATTGTTGCTCAGCTTCAGAAAACTTTAGATAGGGAAGATATTACAATAATCTTGACATTCTATATCCTTGAGGAAGATCTGATTTCACAGGTCTCCAGATGAGAAGGGATGCAATAATGAGTTCTTTAAGAAGCCAACTATCTATGAAGTGGGCAGCATGACTCCTGGTGAATTATCTAAATGCAATGGTGTTGACCTTTGTTTTAGAGGGTAAGGCAGAAGGAAGAATGCTGGTACCAAATGGTGTCCAGAGATCTATTTAAAAATCAGTATAACTTCAATTATCACATGATTCTACAGTTAAGTTGTCTCAAAATGAGTGCACAAGTCCTTTGCAAGTTATTGACACATAATTAGCATTAGAAGCACAACTAAAGTTAAAAGCTCTTTGTCTTGGGATAAATGAGTAGAAATTTCTGTATAGAAATGTTGTGTATAGCCTTTTGGCTGGATGGAGTCACCCATATCAGAAATAGCATTGTTTTTGAGCAAGATCAGAGAATATTAATTCCTATATTCTTCCTGCGAATCACAAGCGGGAGGGTGTGGATACTGATCCACATTACATTTACATGATAGTGGGTACAGATATTGGTTATGTTAGACCTCATGAAAAAACACCTGTAAGTGAAGAAAGCTTTTGCAGCATTTCTTGAGCACTAGATCAGATTCCTATAATGACTCGACTCAGATGCCTGTAATGAATTAATTATCTGAGGAGCTAAGTGTGGTTTCGTACTTTGGCTGTTACCTGGGGTTATTTTCAGCTTAAATGGAAATACAACTTAAATTGCAACTCGATGACTACTTTTCATTTTGTTACACTTCTTCCCAGAATCTTATTGATGCTCATGATCAGAATGAGTATCATGCTAAATTGGGTTTTACATTTTGCAGTACTGTGCTTATGATTTAAGTTTGATACATTCAAAAGCTAAATATTACAGATTGAGAGTTTGAAATTAAAAATACATCTTTATGTAGTTGTTTTCCAATAATATTTTTTGGGGATGACAGTGCTCAGTTTGGCACCATTTTTGCCACTGAGGTTTTTCCTTATACTGTGAGACAACATGGAAGACCATCAACTCTGTTCTTATCCATCTAATGACTAGAAAAAACTCTACACTGAAACTGAAATCCCATCCAAATATCATGAGAGAGCCAGAATATATTTTCATAAACGTGATATGTAGACATTTATATTTCTCTCCTAGATCATTCTTCAAATCTGTTTTCTACGTCCATAGTTCCATTACATAAGAGTAGGTGTTATTAAATGATTAAAAGCGAAGAGAGCTGACCGTTACAGGAAAGCACTGCAGTTTGTCATTTTAAAATCTTCCTCAGAGGAACATATACTTTATTTGACATTCATTCCTTCCATCTCCTTAGATTATCATGTACAGTCTAATAAAGAATACCTTATAGCTTTCTAAGCTGCTTTAAAAGCATGGTGTACAAAACAGTATTTTCTATCATGCAACCATAACACAACTCTGTACTCCTGCTTTCCTACTCTTATCTGTAAGATACCAGGCCTCTTGCTGAGTTATGTTTAGCAGTTTCATTTTGTACCCTTAGTGGAAGAGAGGTACAAATGAAAATGCTGTCCAAAGATATCAGATAGAGGCACTGCAATGCCTCCAGATCAGGACTGAGGTATGGAAGAACTTCTAATGAGCTTCAGTCTGTTGCTCTGGTAATTGCTACCTCACTCTCTGTTTATAATGTGAGGGATGGCTCAGCTATTGTCATCTGACCAACTATACCTTCCAACAAGAGAAGAGGAGACTGGAGGATGATTTTATCCCTCTCTACAACTACCTGAAAGGAAGTTTTAGCCAGGTGGGGGTTGGTGTCTTCACCCAAATAACAAGTAACAGGAAAAGACAAAACATCCTCAAGTTGAACAAGGTGAAATTTAAATTCGATATTAGGAAAAGAATTCTTCAGTGAAAGTGTTGTCAAGCATTGGAACAGACTAATCAGAGAAATGATTGAGTCACCATTCTGGAGGTATTTAAAAGATGTGTAGATGAGGACTTAAGGAAATGGTTTAGTGCTGAATTTGGCAGTGCTGGTTTAATGGTTAGAGTCAATGATCTCAAAGGTCTTTTCCAAACTAAATAATTCTATGATTTTAATCCCCTGACCATCATTTTCTTGTTTCAAATGAGATATTTTTCCTATTTAATCATTCACAGGGTACCTATTTAGATATTAGGCAACAGAGATATTGTAGTACATTTTGATGCACTGGTTTATTTTACAGGTTTTAATCCTCTGAAATTCACAATAAAAAATTGTGAGAGCCATTTCTGTCTTACTCCTACTGAAAAACAAAACTGTAAATAACAACAAGATGAGGTACTTTATTACACTGTGATTCAATTTATAAGAGGAGAGGAGTCTTTTTTTTTTTTACATTCATAATATCTGTTTAAAAATATAAAGATATGGGATCTTGGTCTCTGATTCAATATTGGTAATAAATGGGGAGAGGGGGAGAAAATGCTGCTGAGGAAATGGGATATGAATGGGAGTGAACAAAATACAGCATAACCAATAGGGAAAACAGCTCTGTAGAGAAGGACTTGGAGACCCTGGTGGAGCACAAGCTCTCTGTGAGCCAGCAGTATCTCCTTGTAGCTAGGGAGGTCAAGGGAATCCTGAGATGCATTAGGAAGAGCATTGCCAGCAGGTCAGGAGAGCTGATCCTGCCCCTCTACTCAGCCCTGGAGAGGCCACATTTGAAGAACTGCCCCAATTCTGGGCTCCTCAGTACAAGAGAGATGGAGCTTCTGGAGCAGGTCCAGTGCAGAGATGCTAAGATATTCAAGGGTCTGGAGAATCTCTCTTACAAGGAAAGACTGAGGGAGCTAAGCCTGTTCAGTCTCAAGAACAGGTGACTGAGAGGGGACATCATTAATGTGTATAAATGTCTAAAGGATGACTATCAAGAGAACGGAGCCAGGCTCTTCTTGATTGTGCCAAACCATAGGACAAGAGGCAACGGGCATAAAATGATACACAGTAAGTTCTACCTGAACATGAGGAAATTTTTTTTTTGTGGTTTGAATGACTGAGCACTAGAACAGGCTGTCCAGAGAGGTTGTAGGGTGTTCCTCACTGGAGACATTCAAGAGCCATCTGGACACAATCCTGTGTCCTGTGCTTTAGGATGGCCCTGATTGAGTGGGGAGGTTGCACAATATGACGCACTGTGGTCCCTTCCAAACTGACCTAGTTTGTGATTCTGTGAAAGTTTTCCCTTTTAGGTAGAAAAAAACCCCCACAGAATTCAATAAATAATGTATTATAGGTCATAAAGACACTAAAATATTTTCATTCACCAAGGAACTTTAGTTGTAAACTGGGAGTAGATTTAAAAATATGTTAAGTGCATAGTAAAAAAATGCTATTTCTTGATGTAAAACTGAGGCTCTGGAGGGTAGTTTCAGCTTTCACAAATTCTTCCAGCTTTCCTTTTAGGAGCAAAATCATGGGGACATCAAGGCACTTTTTCTCTCTTCATCAGTCTATTTGACTTTCCTAAAGAAAATTCTTTTTTTTTTTTTTAATTTCTGTAATATTTGAAGTTCTTTGTGTGTCATAGAAAAACAACATAAACAGCTAATCTTCTAAAATGTTTGAATTTTTTTGGCTCACACTAAGTCCTCCTACATCACTAAGAGGTACAGCTGATTCTGCGCTTCTTCATAATCAGTAGTTGGAAACTGGAAATATATATCTCTATAGTAGTTGCTTAGGATGCAATTTTTGATAAAACAATGAGAAGAAAAATAAACTGCTTCAAAAAAAGAATCCAGCTTCCAATTAAGAATTCCCCTGTCTGGGAGATCCTGAGCCAGTGAATACATCTGCAGATTTGAATGACTAGAATCCTTTCAAGACAAAGAGGACATAGTTGGAAGCCTGTTTCAATGACCCTGAGAGATGACCAGGAGAGACTTTTCTCCTAATCAAACAGAAATTTCATTGCACAAAAACTAAATCAAGATTAAATCCTTTGTTGTGCAGATTTAATGGGTAGCAGAAAGTTAAAATCTTCTCTTGGTGACAGCATAATTTATATAAACTCTGAAATAAGCCTTGGGAAGACAGAAATAACGCTACTAGGAAAAAAGCCCAATGCAAACCCAAATATTAAAAAAAAACCAAACCAAAGAATGCCCCAAACCACAAATAAACCAAAGCAAAAAAAAAAAAAATCTAACTGTTCCAACAAAGAAAGGTGTGAAATAGGAATATAGCATGTTTTGAAATTGTCAAATAATAGACCTTGAACATGTACCCTTTTCATAACGAGAATTCTGAGAAAATAGGTTCCTCAAGTTCAGAAGGTCTTTGCTATTTAATGGAAGAAAATAGAGAAGATATTTTACAAGAATCAAGGATATGAGGAGCAGTTCTAAAATTTGAATGTGATTGGCCTTGATTCCATCAGGAAATTCTCCTAAGACAAAAAGCCTAATGACTCTATCAGTTTTGGGTTTACTATCATTGCATATGCAGATACTCTTTTGCAGTAACAAATCAAAACTCAACAGGAGAGAAAGAAGAAATACAGAGGCTGGCTAAAGAGCATTAAGTAGTATAAGACCTAATTTCAACATCCCTAAAAAATAGTTTGGCACTCGGCATGGGGACAACTTCTGGCACTGATTTACAGAAACAATCTCTTGATGCCTCTCACTACCAAAACAGTGTCATATAAACTCAGCATAATGATCAGCATGGAAGCATCTTAAAAGTATCTGGATTATGATCCATGCATCCCCCTACTGGATTACTAGTCTAGAATTTCATAAACACTTTTGTGAGAGACTTTATTCTAATTTCCAACCTAATTTTATTTATGGACATGGAGCACATAAAGTATATCCATAGGAAACAATTTAAAAATGTTCTGCCATAGTCAAGAAAAATGCGTATTTGCTTCAAGAACAGCAAAAAGTTGCTTAAAAACCAGATGAGGTTCACAAATCTGTTTCTTATTTATCTCTGTATGATTTCTTAGCAAAATTAATACAATTCTGCCTTGTGCAGTCAGGGCACAGATACAGAAAATGCACTTAGATAAAAGAGATTAATCTAGTTAGCACCTCAGTCAGTAGCACAGAATTTAATGTTATTTAATGTAAGTAGCATTCAAACTAAAAGGTTTGAAGCTTACATGGACTTAATATATTTTAAAATATTTTTAATTGATTGGAACTTAGTAAATTATGCATCTTATTCTATTTTTATACAGATGGCCTTATTACTGACACAAATACTTATATCTATGCTCCAGTCTAAATTCTGTATTACACTTTGTAGAAAAATAATGTCTTATAATTTCATGTAAAGACATTGTAATTTGGATGAAATTAGAATATTTGCTTCTCCCTGCATTTAATTATTTTTCTTCACATTATTTCTTCTCCATACTGTTTTGTTATTTTACAGCTATAAATTTGCCATATCAATGTTTTCTTTTTTCTCTTTTTTTTTTTTTGTGTTTTTCTGCTGAATTGATAATTTCATATTGCATTTGATAGCTCCTTAGAAGAACTATGTTTTATGAATTATCCCTTTGGTAATCTCCTAGAGCCTTGATTAATATTTAAAGAACTTACTGAGAACAGCAAAGATATAATAGACTTTAAACTCTGTAGTTATCCTATTTCACTGCTTGATATATGCTATGTGGCTATGAGTTTAGGTATTGAAGTACACAAATGGCTGAAACTGAAAGTTAGGGATTTACTTTTGCTGGTGAGTGCCTATGACATTGCAATATCTCCAAAATATTTTCAATGTCTGGAAAGTGTGTTTGAAATATGATGTCTCAATAGATAAAATTTCAGGCTATATGTTTCAGGGTGTTTTTATGCAGAAAGAGCAAGTATCACTTGGATAACTCTTAGTTTTGGAACTGTTTGGGTCATCTTCACTTCTTAAGGACTGCTGCAAAGCACATCTGGAAGGAACAACATCTGCAGTTTGAGATCTAAAACATAATCTTTACACCTACCCCTGAGAGGATTCCCATGTGCCGCAATTAGTCACTCTTTGATTGCATTATTTACTTCCTGAAAGCACCTCCTTTTCAAGTTCCTCTATGTCTGATAATTCCTTCTGAAATTCTTTCTTTTGTGACCTCATTATGTCTTTCTGAGAAAGACACTCTGGAGACTTATGTTCAAACAATCTTTCATATTAAAAGAAGAGTTTTCAACAGCCATGTACAATGGCAGCTCTTGTTTTTCATGCTTTGTTGAGGGAATTATCTGTGGTCCTTTAGGGTTGCAAACAATTTAACAAATATTGTAAAGCTGAGGTATTTGTCTCCCAGAAATAGGATTAAACTACTGTCTCTCTTGTTTTCTTCTGCTTTACTTTGGTGATGTCCTTATTTTAAATATGTTTAAGTACTGTACCTTCTCAAGTGCTAATTGTGCAGTTCTCCAGAATAATGTGGCCTTAGTCTATTTTTTTTTAAATAGTAATAGCAAAAGAAAATAAATGGGCATAATCATGTATTGAATGATCCCTGCTGTTGCTGACTTAAATGAGAAAAGAGTTAAACAGACAGAAAAAGCAGAGAGGGAAAGAAAAGGAAGGGAAGAAAAGTTCTTTCTCACTAAAGAGCAGCATGAATTTTTGACCGTGAATCAGCAGACAGGAAATGCACAGGTAAAGTGTGATTTATATATAGTATTTTCTGAACTATTGTGTATCAAGTCTCAAGAATATTTCAACCTACACTTTGTACTGGAGAAGAGTTTGGCAAGGCACTGGGACAACCTAGGGGCAACCAGTAGCACTCTGGGAAGGCAGTTTATCACCTACTGGTAGATGCTTTGATGCATCAAATCCAAGAGTGTTCATCCACTACTTCACTATCCATGCTCAGTAGGCATGGAAAAAAACTACAGCCTGGAGCAAGGACCACAGAGAAGATCTGATACCCTCAGTCAACCCCTGCCAACATGCAGCAATTTCAGTGCACTTTCAGAGAGCATTTGATGTAATTCTGAGATTTTGCTTAAAATAAATCTAAACGTATATGTCTTTATAATTAGTTTAACACAAGTCTGTGTGATAACAAAATGCCATCAAAATATACATCCTGTCGATTGAATGTGGGAGAACATCAGGGTTTCACACAGAAATCAGAACTCATTCTAATAAAACTCAATGGGAAGCCAATTCTAATCACACGATTTAATTTTGGTCCTGAGATTAAAAACGGGGGGAAAACTCACAATTCATTAATTCCTACAGGAAATCAACTCTAGATTTAGGAAGACAAAAAAAATGAGATAAAGAAAATATCTGAAATCAAATATAAATTGCACATTTGTATTATAAATACTGATTTTAAAAATAAATGTTACTTTCTACTTAATGTCAACAATCCTACAGCTCCAAATATATTTACCCTAACAGACTGAAAAAATCAGATACTATTACACAAAGAACTTTATTCAGTACTTTTAAAATGACCTGTTGCTTTAATGGCTCAAGCTGACACAGAAGTTATGAAAGATATACATAGAAACTCAAATATTACTTGATACCTCACATGTTGAAAGGTTAAGATAAAAATATATTCACCTTGCTTAGTTTGGGAGGGCAGAATTTTCTCTTGGTTTTTATTTGTTTCCTTATGACTTTCTTGTAGTGTGTGGTTCAAGTGAAACTTCAATCAGTGTTCAGAGATTTTAGTATGTCTGGGAGGTTAATCCTACCAAAATGCACTGACAAATATTTGGCAGCTCTATAGATTATGCATTTTTAGCTGTGTATAAACAAAATCACAAAATGAAATGTTATAGAGTTATTCAAGGATGAAACCTGCACAGTATGCACAGTATGTAAGCAACAAAATCCTTTTCTCATGTTTGACAAAGATCAGAAAGCTTCTGCTACATTCTATCCCAGTTTTTATATACACAAATATAAAATTCCAAGTATTTTTCATGTGGTTAAAGACCTCTCACCAGAACATTTTTACTTGTTTGTCATGTGAAATGGGGAGATTTCTTTGACCCTTAGTGTGGGGAGATTTCCTCAACCTTTAGAGTTGGATTTGTCTGTCAGTGCCCCAGGAAAGATGTGACTTGTGCCCAACCAGTCTGTCAGTGTCCTGTTATGGGGACACTGTACTGAGCAATTCTGTGCTAAAATCCTAATCATCATCTAAATCCTACATCATCATCATCTGAACAGGACTTGTGAATCAAGAAATAAATGGTATAAATAAACAAGATTATTCTTCTGTGAGAATACAACACACAAGATAAACTTCTTATTGAACAGTGGCCTGGTGATGTGGTCTTTGTTTCCATGACTGCTTCTGCTTTTTAATATTTAATATAAAATATATTCATCTGTCAGGGATTAGCATCTCAAATGCTTCTTCCATTCTCTTCCAGTTGAAAGATTCCCTCTGGCAGCAATTCAAGCAGCAAATTGTAAAGGTGGCAAACCAGTATGAGAGGGACAGTGATCTACCTAGAACTCAGTCCAACAGTTTCTGCTGCTAGTACTGCTGAGAGCAGAAACACATCGACTTTCTTGTTCTCTCTTTCTACAGGTCCATCCCTGCTGGTCCTTCCATTGTCCTGTAGGCTCTGAAAGCCTTGGTTTAGATTGTGCTCTAAACTCCAGCAGTAGGAGATTTTTGTCCATGACCATCAAAGTTCTTGCATAAACTGCTGTCCAACAGGAAGCTAGGATTTCCAAAATAATGTAAGATATCTTTGCCTGCTGATAGTTGTGCCTTTTTTTGCAATCGCAGCTCTGAGGCTTGTGCATGAATGAAGGGTAACTGACTGATCCAATGTATCACATAAATTCACCAGCATGATAACCTCACAAATCACAGCATTCCCAATGTAAATAAAAATTTTTTTTAAAAAACCCAAAAACAAAAAACCAAAACCATAAAATTAAGAAAACCCCAATGAACACACACCAAAACTCAAACCAAACAATGAAACCCAAATTCTAGGATTTTCCACACATCTCTAATGAAAGCTCAAAACACCCTTACCCAATCTTCTGTAGAGAGAAAAATGTTTTTCAAATATTCAGGAAAGACATTCAGTGTAAATCACAGAATGATAGGATAACTCAGATTGGAGAGGACTTGAGTCAAAACTCCTCAAATCAGGGAAGAGTTGTGAGATCAAATCAGATTGCTCAGAGATTTATATAGTTGGGCAAACACCTAAGGTTGGAAACTTGGTAAAAAAAATCTTTCTTTGGACAACCTCCTTCAAGGCTTTATTATCCACATTTATTATTTATTATTACAAATGTGAAAGCATTTATTCTTGTATCTGATTAGACACTCCTGTTTATGACAACTCTTATTTAAATGAATATCCATTGTCTCTTCCTCTCCTGCCTTCAACTGCTGTGATGAGCCTGGCTCTGTTTACTTGGTGACTTTCTCCCTAATAGAAAAGTGCTATTCAGCTCCCTTAAAGCAGCATCTTTTCTCAGCCAAGCAGTCCCTCAACCTCTCCTCATCAAATGTTATCCTGTTAAATTCACAAATAAATGACGGTTTTAATTCTTCTGGAGTTGTTGTGTTTAGAGCATCCATTTTATATTCCAAAGTTCTCTTTAGGAGAATATGAAAGCTAGATTAATGATAAAATTGAAAATTAGAAAGATGTATAAACATACATGTTCAGACACTGTGATTTGATCAAAAAAAAAGAAATTGAGTGATTGTCTAGAGTCGACTTAGTAGTCACGGAACTTTTCATGCTTCAATTCTGTGGCTTGTCCTTATTTCTAATTTAAGTTAATAAGTAATGAATTATATCAAGTTTTCCATGATGCTCTTCCAATTAAGTTTATAAAAGAATCATGATTTCATCTTTTCTCTTATTCATGGTCATAAGTATGTTCTAGTTCCTCTTGTGCAAAAATATTCAAAAGGTCTGTGGTTTGCATGAGCCCTTTTAGCACTTTAAAGTTCCCTGTCTTCACCCTTACTTGCCAGTGAGTGTTGGCTTTGTCTGAAATAGGGCTAATTTTTTTACAGTAGCTAGTATGGCTCTGTGTTTTGGATTTGTGCTGGAAATTATGTTAGTAACACAGGGATGCTTCTCTTATTGCTGTGGAGTGCTTGCACAGAGTCAAGGCCTTTTCCACTCCTCACCCCACCCTGCCAGCACAGCAACCAGGATTGCACAAGGAGTTGGGAGGGGACACAGCCAGGACAGCTGACCTCAACTGACTCAGGGGATATTCCAGAGCATGTGGCATCATGCTCGGCATATAAATCTGGGGCAAGAAGAAGAAAGAGGAAGAAATTCTTCCCCAGTGAGCATCAGGTGTGAAGGAGTCCTGGTTTCCTGGGGAGGGCTGAACACCTGTCTACCCATGGGAACTGGTGAATTAATTTCTTGTTTTGATTGGCTTACACACCTAGCTTTTGTTTTACCTGTTAAACGGTCTTCATCTCCACCTTGAGTTTCCTCACTTTTGCTCTTTGCATTCTTTCCCCCTCCCTACCAGTCAGGAGTGATCATGCAGCTGCATGGTGCTTAGTTGCCATGGAGAATCCAACCACAACTGAGAGAAGGGAAAATACTTAATACCACTAACTTAAAATTATTTTAAAAGCTACGCTTTTGAGATTGCAAGATTCTGTAAGACATATCAGAGTAGGATGAGACTGCACCTAACATTTCACCCCTCATCTCATATCTCTGTATATTTTGTGCTGAGAAATGGATATAAACCCATTCATTTTAGGAATAAGTGCATCATTTATAAAAAAGCCTGGCTGCATCTACATTTAGTAACTGTGTTGTGAAATTCCTGATAGTTAAAGGAAGTTCTCACAGACAGCTGAGAATGAATCATAAGAGAAAGTCTGTAACATTCTCCTGCCTTTGAAGACTTTATATTCTCCACTGGAAATGCTTTTAGCCAACATAAACTGTCAATTTCTGATTTTAAACACAGCCATCCAGCTGAAAGTGCATTCAAAACATTGTTCAAAAAATACTCCCTTTTTGCTTTGCACTTTCAGTTTTAAAGGTGTGGGTATCAAAGGAGAAAGAGCCTACAAAAGAGCCCTGCAAAGTGTGTTACACAGTAAGAAGCCCATACCTGAAGGGAGTCAAGAAGAATCCTATAGGTGTTCTTGATCTACAGTTTTAGTGAAGGGAAGGGTCACACTCTGGAAACATTTATAGTTCTGACACCCTCTGGCTAGAGTCATATGGTTGCTAGGGTTGTTGAACTGAGTAGACCAAGAAAACCAAGGCTGATTCAGCTCCAGAAGCAAGACTGGGCACATTTTCTCAGTATGCACACAGACAATTGCCTGTATTTTATACACGCATTTTATGTATCCCCCTGGCAAGCCACACAGATCAGCACAGGCAGAAAACACAACACACATGCAAGTAGAAACAGCATCAGTAGCCTTATCTATTTCCCTCACAGGCTGAGCAGGCTGAAGATGCATTAGTGAGAAACATGTCTATGTACATCTCTGTGGATATTGTGTCTATATCTGTGTGATACACATCTCCCCAGGAGCTGGCCTTACAGTCTATGTGCTAATTAGAGCCCTCATGTCTTCACTCTCCCAGCTGCTGGCACCCAGGCTCTCAAAGCCCCAAGGCACACAGATACACACACGTGTGTAAGCCTGCACTGCAGAACACATCTGGCAGGACCTGTGGCCTCCTGGACTGAAGGGCCCATGCTGGAGCAGGTTTGCTCCTGAAGGTCAGCACCCTGTGGAAGGGACCCAAGCTGGAGCAGTTAATGAAGAGCAGGGTCTGTGGAAAGGACTTGTGTTGTAGAAGTTTCTGATGGTCTCCTACAGGATGAACCCCATGCTGGAGCAAGGGAAGAGTGTGAGAAGTCCTCCCCATGAAGAGGAAGGAGTGACAGAGATAATGTATTATGGACTGATTGCAGAACCCATTCCTCATCTTGTGCTGCTGGGAAGGCAGTGCAGGTAAAGAAAACTGTGAGTGAAGTTGAGCACAAGAAAAAAGTAGGGATGAGGGAAGGTGTTTTTAAGATTTATTTTTTACTTGTCATTATTCTATTCTGATTTGATTGGTAATAAATTGCATTAAATTCCCCAAGTCTGTTTTGCTCATGACAGTTACCACTGAGTGATCTATCCCTGTGCTTATCTTGACCTGTGAGTCTGTTTCCGATTGAGGAGGGAGTGATAGAGCAGCTTTGTCAGGCACCTGGCATCCAGTCAGAGTCAATCCACCATGCTCCCCCAAAGCATGCTGCAAAAATATTTGTACATTCCCAAAATATTCTTCCTCTGGATTCCATACTGTGTTCCATATACCTAGGCTGTCACCATGGTCAGTGTGAAAGGTGACCTGAAGAGAAGCTCCCACTGTCTTATGGTGGTGAGTGTAACCTGGTCCATGGGAAGGAAACTCTCCTGAGATGCACTTGGAAATGTGCATTCCCAGAAAGGTGCATTTCCATTCCCAGAAATGGAAATTTTCTCTGACTGGTTTGTCGAGTTACCCCCACCTGTCTTTGTGTCTCTGTATGCCTCTGTGCATGTAGATCAGAATCTTTTATCATAAAACTTGCCACTGCAAGGACCTCAACCGAAATTGAGATCCCCTAAAAGACATTTTGCAGCTTCCTCTCCTCCTAAAACACCTAAGCATCCATCTGATATTTCAATAAGGGCTTATGTCTTTTTTGTGTTCATAGACATGCTGAAACATCTGCCTATTGAAACTGTGGAATGAGTGGCTTTATGGTTCTCAGCAACAGTCCACCAGGTTCACAAGTAAGGCATTCTTCATCCATATTACTTTCACAGTAGACAAAAGAAAACTTACTGCTAGTTCATTTCTCCTTATTGGCTAAAATAGGAAATCTAATTGGTTAAAAAAGGAAATCTAATTAATTAATTTAGGAAATCTAAATTAATTTTCCCCATTGTGGTAGGATTTGAACTTAAAGACATCTTAAACTCAGAGACAAAGTATCCCCCAAAATAATTACACTGAAGAATAAAATGTATGCTAAATATACATAGTCAAGAACACAACCAACAGAAACATCACCCCTGTAAAATAACATAAGGGTTTGCTATCATAGAAAATGAAAAATTTCAAGCTACAACATTTCTAGAAGAGAAGTTCATGTACCCTTATCTATACTTTGTGTTCCCCAAATATGTCACTTCAATGATCTGAAAAATAGAGAAGCCTTTTTTTGCTCTTTGGATTGTCAAAACTCCAGTATTAACTTAAAAAAAAAAAATAAAAAAACCAAAATAAAAAAAAACCCAAACAAAACCAAAAAAACCCACAAACAAACAAACAAATCCTAACTACAAAAGCATAGAACATGCAGACTCTCCCAAGAATGAAATTGAATCTGGGTTATCCACTTGGTCAGCCGGGGTTTTTTGAGAACTCTTAGCTGAGTAAAAATCATCCACTTTTTAGGCAGATACTAATTTCTTTATATTTTCCTGTAAGAACATGTAGTTAACAGTTCTGTTTCCCTAAAAATTGCTTTAATATAGAGGTGAAAAATAATTAAATCATAAAGATTAAAAAAGAATGTATGACTTTGACTTCTTACTATAGACTTTGTAGGCATCTGAAAATGTCTTAAAACTGTTTAAAGACATAGTGGAAAGGGAAAAGGGGCATAATAAAAAAAAATTAAAAATCCAACACCCTACTGTCTTGTCTTTGTCCTTTGAAGACAAATAACGAGACTAAACTTTTCTTTTGGATATGGAAAGAGAAATGGGAAAGAAAACTTATGTATCTATCAATAATGAAGTCACCAGATAGATGGCTTTTGGGTATTTTTAACAGAGTGCCGGTAGGGAGAGGAAGAGGGAGAGGGAGAAAGAGAGGGAGAGGGAAAAAAAAGGAAGAGGGAAGAAAAGGGGAAAGAAAACGAAAAAAGATAACAAAAAAAATTGAAAACACAGTGATTTCTGAATTAATAGAAGCGGAAGGGACTTGAGAAAAGAAAAGAATCATTATATCAGTGTTCATCTTGTTCTCAGTACAAAACCATCTTAATGATACATCCTTCTTCTTCAAACATGACATATTGCTCATCAATGACTGGAAAAATCAGGGGTTAACGTTTGCTGTTAGAATTATTTCAGTTCTAATATTAAACTCCCATAATATATCAAATAGAGATGTTATTTTGTATCAATACACTTTTTCTTCCATTTAGGCTTTTTTTGTATTGGCTGAGCTGGAGCTCATTTTCCCCAGCAGCCCTCACAGTGCTGTGCTTTCCCTGGTAGCTGCAGAGGAGCTGATAACCCTCTGATAACCCTGCAGGGCTTTGGCTGCTGCTGGGCAGGGCTGGCACAGCTCCAGCGCTGGCTCCCAGCATCCCGGCACCATCGGGGGCTGCGGTGGGAAAGGTCCTGGGAGGGGGCACAGCCAGGCCAGCTGGCCCAAACCAACCAAAGGGCCATTCCACACCTGAGACAGCTCAGCTGTAACAGCTGAGAGAGGAGGAGGAATGGAGGGGTGTTTGTTATCGGCAGTGTTTGCCTTCTGGAGTGAGTGCTCCATGTGCTGAAATCCTGCTGCTGGGGAAGTGGATGGACACCACTCACTGATGGGAAGTAGAGAATAAGCTTTTTTCTCTTCGTTTATCCCAGTGCAAACTTTTGCTTTTTTGCTTTTGTGAACTACCTTATCTTAACCTACAAGTTGTTTTCCACTTTATTTTCTCCCCTCTGTCCAGTTGGTAGGCACTTTGCATCCAGGCAAGGTCAACCTACAGTGTAGTTCAGCCTGGAAAGACAAGTATTAGCACAAGTTTCCTTGTTTCAAGCTGCTGAATTCCTAATAAAACATTATATCCATTTTGTCACAGCAATATGGCTAGAATTTCTCAAATTTAGTACCTTGAGTACACCAAGAACGCAAAATCTTAAAAATCCTAAAATACTTCAGTATTTTTAGGCTTTCTTTTCTCCTTTTGCCTTCAGTCTCACAAAGCAGAATGACAAAGACAAAATACATGTGGCAAATACATTTCACTTAAATCTAGAAAACAAATCAGAAATCCCCTCTCCTATTCTGTTTTTAATTCTGTATTTTTGTGGTCTCCATATTTTCTATTGTGCAGAAAGCTTGTATGTGTTTCTGTATTCCACATAAATTCAGAATAATTTTTATCAAAATCTGCTTTGAAATATTCATCAAAATGAGGCAGTCACAAATTTCTAGGTGAAGAGGGAGCATTGTTGAAATTACTTGGGATGCCTTGGAAACAGACTGTGGTATGAAAGAGAAAGGATTAAGAAAAAAATGTTACTTCAAGTAACCAAGTAACAGGAAGTGGTCTTTTTTTTTTTTTTTTTTTTTTTTTCTGAGCACAGACAGAGATGTCAGGAATTCTGATTATATTGTTGTGGAGCATTCATAGCAAACAAGATATTTCCTCTGAACAAATTGACCAAACCTGAGATTTTTTGCCTTGTAGAAACCAACAGGGAATCAGAGGGCCTCAGGCATTTCATAAAACTATCTTCTTGTTATGGTGATTGATTGACTTAGCAGAAATTTGAACAGCTTGCAAATCTGCTACAGGGTAAACTCCCATTTAATGAAAGTTTTCTGGAGTTATTGGACCAAGATTTTCTGGCACAATTTTGCTGAAGATGCACCAACACCAATGAAGTAATATTCTGTCTCTGTGTTTGATTTCTAATGAAAATACTAACTACAGGAAAATGAAGAGCATGCAAGAAATAAAGCATGTGAAAATGAGTCTCATAGAACACAAAGAATTAGTGTAGCTTTCTTCCCAACTCAAAATCTGCTGAGATTATTTATGCTACTGTTGTCTT
Source organism: Molothrus ater (assembly GCF_012460135.2). Taxonomy (NCBI): domain Eukaryota; kingdom Metazoa; phylum Chordata; class Aves; order Passeriformes; family Icteridae; genus Molothrus; species Molothrus ater. Next base: position 17,535,748 of record NC_050482.2, on the reverse strand, counting down.
TCTATCTACTTCAGCATATGAGAACAGAGCTGATTCTCTGCAGAGATATCCTAGAGATGTCCTAGGGATAGGATCTCCTAATGACTGTCTTGTGCAGTAAATTATTGTGAGAAAATAATTTAACTGGTGAATTACCATGATGACAGCATGATGTCATTAAGCTACCCCTGTTGGCTACTCCAGCTTTAATACTTTAGAAAGAGTCTCTAACTTTCATTTGTCTGAGCCCTATAAGCAACAAAATAAAAATTCACAGCATCTCTACAAACAAAAATTTTGAGTTTGATGCATCCATGCAATAGCATGTGCTTTCATTTGCAGTAAGAACAGTCCTCCATCCTCCAGCAGGAAGACAACTGGCAGCACACTATAAATGAGAATTTCTTCTCATCTGTCTAGTGAACCACACCTCCAAGGAACCAAAGAAGTCAAGCTATGCTATTTGTCTATTCCCCCCACCAAAAACAAATATGTAGATATTTTTTTTCAACCCAGTGACTTGAGTTGAGATCCTAAAACTGTTGTAACTTACCAATATGAAAGTACATCCAAAAAAAACTATATTGTAAATACATTATTGAAGCTGCAAAAGCAAGTGTTGAAGTGCTAAGAACCAGAAGATTCCTTTTCCCTGTAGAAACTAAATTCAAGCTTCTAGCACATTTCTCCTACAATGTGAGTAAAAGAACCCCTTTAGGGAAGCAGTATCCTCCCATGTAATCAACAATCACTTGAGAGAAAGTGATGGCTCTGAAACTGCAACTCCTGCACATAACTAAACACACAAGCACACTGCTCCATCCTTTCCCAGGCTTCTGGGGTGCAGCAGCTCTCACATACAAACCCCAACACTCAGGGTGAGGCAGTAGACAGTGTGTCCTAACTCTGACAACTCTTTGTAGACTGGGTAAGAAAGCAGTGCTTTACTCGTGTATTTGCCAATTATCAAAGCAAAAATCACAAATAATTGTGTTTTTTAGGAGCCTCACTCTGAAGCATCTGTACGTTAGAGATGCTAGATCCCACCCAGTTTCAGATAGCATGTTGAGGTAACTAGATACTGGCATTACAAAAAACCCAAACAAAGGATTTTTGCCCTTATTTTAATCACAGCCATGGGTAGGAGATAATTCTGTGTCCATTGCCAAAATGAGCCTAATGGTTCAGAGTTCACTCTATTGTGTAATCCATTATTTCTTCTGTACTAATGCAGTGGCTTAACCTTTTTGCACATTATCAACTATGAAGAAATCTTAAAAGACTTCATCTCTATTTCATATGAAAGTTAATTACAGTTTGGAAAAGATAGGAAAAAAAGAGAAGAAAATTAAATTACTTGTGACAATGTTGTGACAGGCTTTTTGCATATGATGATTTGCAATAGCCTTTGAGTCCTGGGTGCAGCTAGATGATAGTAATGTCAAAACTATCTTGAATATGCAAATGTGCATATCTATAACAAAACTATTTATTTTCTTGTTGTTACAGGTGCAAACAGTAGGGATAAAACAATTCCCTGGAGTTTTCATATCTCTGATGACGATCCCAGACATTTGAAATTCTGAACTAAAGTATCTTCAATATTTCTAGGATAGCTACTTATACAGTCACAGCTACTTTGTAAAAAAAATTAATCCTATTAAAATTCAGACAGAAATATTGCTCTTTTTCCTTATTTTTATGTTTTGATTTGGAATAAAAAGAACATAACATTTATGAGAACACTGTCCATAAGAAATGTATATGGAAATGTATATTTTTAAAGAAATGTATATTTTTAAAGAAAATAATTTCTATAACATATAAGCAGTTAGTTTTTTACATACATAAATTTTCTAGTTTAGCTTAATTTTAAATATTTAAATGTCATAAATTTGCATTTATTAAATTTACCATTTGCCAAAGGTAAAATGAAATCAACACAAAATTCCAGTTCATAATCAACTTAGTGAATATTTTTATTGAGACTATATCAAGGAAAGGTCAACTTTTACACATGAATAACTTGAATTTGTATCTCAGATTCATATGCTTTAATCCCTACAGCAAAACTCTCAACTGAGCAGAAAATATTTTTTCAATGAGCCATTTACTAAAACAATCACATAAATGTACTTCTAACACTGCATGAACTACCACTGTGACAATTTGCCATGATTTAACTTTCAAATTTGAAATTGCTGACATGACGACAAAAAAGACAAATAATGAGAGCAAACACATTACAGGAAAGGGCACATTTTTTTTTGTAATTGTCACAGAATTGTGTCAAAAGGACACATAGTTCCTGTTGTGGTAAATAATCTTGTATCTTTGTTTGATTCCATTTTCATACTGTGTATAATAATTTACAGCTCTTGGGGAGCAAGTGTCATCTACACAAAGCAGTGCATTTCCAGTCTTAAAAGCTTCTTCATGTTATTGCTTAAAGTTTTCATTCTCAATATTGTGTTTTGCATATCAGTTGCTTTTTGCAATAATTTTTTCTCTTTATACTTACAACGTATTTCTAAATAAAACAGCATTTTATACCCTCAAAGTATTAGCAATTTCTCAACTTCTTTTTAAATATTATTTTGAAAATGAAGGAATAAACAATTCTATAATATCTTGTTATTAATGATCATTTAAGGATGTCTTAGTATTAATTAATTTTATTCAGTAAAAGAAACTATTGACTTAAGAGACTTTTCCACCGATATAATGAAAATAAAAGAATGTGTGTAGCTTGCCCCAGAAACAGGCAATCTTACTGTTGTGAGATACAATTTTGCCTTCACAAAGAACATGTCTGATTTCATAGAACTGCAGATACATCAACAGAGGATCTAAAGACATGACATGCTTTATGAACTACTAAAAGCAATTGTTTGCCTGCTATTAAATCTTATTCTAAATACACTTAAAAGCTGCTCAAGTTTATTGGTAAGGGTAGATTTTTTTTCTTCATGAAAGACTGTACTTCCTGAAAAGAATTTACATGATTTTTCTTTTCCATTTTCAAAGTCATAAGGTAATCAAACCATTTTTAAATAGTTTTAAAAGAAATTTTATCAAAACTGCCTTGTTCTGAGGCTTATGAAAACAAGACAAAAATGATCAAACAAGTTAGTTCATTACTCAAAAGTGAATTTGGAATGCACCCAACTCACCTAAGAAAATAAAAGACCTTACAACATTGAAAATTTTCCATTTCATTGCTATTTTGCATAGGATAAAAAAATAAAAGAAGGGTTTTTTTTAATAAATGGATTTACATGCAAAGATTATCTTTGATAGAAAGTAATATGATATAACTATTCTTGACAATAAATATGCATAGAAAAATTTGATATTAATTGAATATTTGAAAATATTAATTGCTGGATGATTTTTTCAAAAATTCCTGTTTAGTTACTTATATATCGTAAATGTTTTTTTCAAGATTTTCTTTCTTTCATGCAGTTTGCTAAACATTAAAAACACAAGAACATGGTTTTGTTATTCATGAAACTAGGTAGAAATAAACTTTTAAAGAAATTGATCTTACTGTGATATTCACCTTTTTTCAGTTTATGACAATATAATGATGAATTGTCTTGCAGTAACACTCACTGAAGTCATGAAAGGTTAATAACTCATTTAAACATTCATTACATGTCCCTATCAAAGTCATCTTAATTTCACAAAGACATCTAAGTTTCTCTTTAGGGAAACACTCTCTCAGGATTCAAGTGTGATTCTTTATTAACAAAATGGCAAGTGCAAAGTTACATGTCAAAACCCTGACTGATGATGCTGCAAATTGGTTCTTCCACCAAAGCAGAAGAGTTTAAATTACTGCTTTTTAAAGGTGTGCTCCCTCAAAGGCAATTAATGTGTCAGTTGTCAGTCAGGATTATTTAATTTCCCAGTGAGGGCTAAGAAAATGGGTACAGCAGATTGATGAACAGAACGTGGTGATGCCCAAAAGAGAATTCTAATAATGCTGGTGGTTTTCCGCCTTTATTTGGTCTCAGATTTAAGAATTGATAGTTGTGTGTCAAGTAGAATTTGGAAATTTCTTTTAATACATTCAAAAGCAAAACCAAACCAACCAAACAAAAACCAAGCAAAACAAACAACAAAAAACCCAAAAGCACAAGAAAACCCATATAACAAACCAAATCATCACAAGGACATGAGCTTTCAAGGAACATGTTCCTAGGCATTCATAACTTTCCCCATGCAAGTCATAAACAAGCATGATAAAATTTCTATTTCCAGTATATCTGTTTTGTTATTTATCTTGTTGACAAGCTATGTCCCACACAGCCCTATCTCAGAATGAGCAATAGCTCACCTAAATGTTGTAGAAAGACTTTAAATACTCTTTATTCTGTGATTCAGGACAGTGATTTTCAGCTGATGGCCTATGATTTAGGAATGTCATCATGTTCAGAATTCAGGACTCTGCACCTGCGTTACTAATTCTTCCTGGTTGAAATCAAAAGTGTTCTCCAAAAGTGAATCTTGAAGTTAAATACGCTTATATACTGTTCAGCTCACATTGTGGACCATTCTTAGACTACATCAGCTGAATTTCTTGCAAATGAAATTGAATTGGAAAATGCAATAAATCCAGGATTATGAATCAGTCAGCTCATGAGTCTGTACTGAAGTCAGCCTGGAGTACACTCTCAGAAATTACATGCACATGAGATTCTCAGCACCAAGCAATCCACTGCATAAATCCATTCCAACTCAACCACATCATTTGCTGATGTATACATAGCTCAGATCTCCTCTGCTGGTGCTTTTCCACTTGTCATCATGTAGTCAAACTTCCAAAATATAAATATTTCTGTAGGAAAATATTTCTGTAGGAATGCAACGAACACTTGAATTGAAATCAATTCTGAGAATTTGAGAAGCAGAGGCCATGCAGAAGAACTTCAGTGTGGAAACAGTCATCCCAGTTATGTTTTGTTCTTTGCAAGCCCTGATGCCTCAAAAACAAACAGCATAAAAGCATGATCCTGCCTTTCAATAAGATAAATGTTTGCTGTGTATACAGATGGGATTTGATAAACCCAGAATGGTAACATACAGATAAATACATGACTAAGTTTTCTGGAAAAATGAGGCCATATGCAGTAGATTTTCATTCTCAGAATAAGATCATCAAAATTGCTGTCCAGATATTTGTCATATTAAAGTTTGCAGTAAGTGATATTACTTACATCTATCATTTTTCATTTTATTGATTCAGAATTAATTTTTTTCAATCTTTCAGTAACAAAATGCAGTGTTTCTAAAGATAGCATATTTAAGTAATTTCCCTTTAAGCATGTAAACATGTTGAGTTGTTTAAGAAATCATAATCAGAAGAGCAGAGTGTTCCCTTGAAACTGAGGCTGTTGCATAATGGAGTGTAAAAAATATGGTCTCTTCATAGATTCTGCTCAAAAAGAGATTTTTTATTAGAACAGGGACCAGAAAATCCTACATGCTTTTTTTTGCATGGCAAGTTTTTACCTAAGAAATGACATGAAACAATTAAATACGTATGGTATTATTACTTATTTAATATAACATTTAGAAAATGCTTAGGGCTGTCAATTGAAAAATAGATAAGACAATTTGAGTTTAAGTTTTTACACTGGAGCACTTGTGTTCTGCTTGACAGACAAGTAAAAGAAAGTAACATTTAGTTTTCTAATTTATCTTTTCAAAGACCTCTAAGAAAAGAAGAAACCTTGAATATTTGAAATATAATGCAAATGGCAGAGTTTTTGTTAATCCTTACAGAATTTCATATTGTCATGAAGAAAGAATGTCTTATCTTTCAATAATCTAATCCAAAATGCTTGTGATGCTTTTACAATCCACACAACATGAGCCTTTTAGTTATTTAAAGCTGTAGGTATCACTAGGCAGCAGAAATAATGACCATGTAGCCAAGGAAATGTGTAAAACCAATGCTGATAAGGTATCTGTACCTTAAGGATAGAATCATAGCATACTTTGTAAAATATATTCATTTTCTTTATTAAGTATTTTAAATGTGTTTTTGAGTGTGAACAACAGGAATGTATACAAGACACAATTCATTAGGGAAATATTTAACTGAAGAGTAATATTTCTGTTTCATTAATGCCAATAGCTTTTGTTTTCTGAAAACTTCTCTGATTTACAGATTTGATTGAAAGGTCATTTTTTAACTTTAAAATTAAATCCAGTTTCATAATCTTGTATTAATATTTATGTTTAGAATGTCTATTGTTATGAGCATGTGAGAGTACTTTGATAGACTTTGTATTTCTTTTCTAAAACATGTTTGACAGGGACTCAAAGACACTCAATAAACTTAGCCACATGTATTAAAATATTTAATAACTGGAAGACACATTTGAGGAAGTACTATATTCTGAATCATCTACATTATGGCATCTGGCTTGCTTTAAAATTCATTTTTATCTGAGTCATCTTATTCTTTTTTGCAACTTGACAGAATAGCTTGACTCATTTTTAAAGATACAAAATGTGCTTTTAATTCCTCAGCATGCGAAAAGCTCTTTGACTGATAATGTTTTCCCTCATTCTTTTCTTCCAGTATTAGAAGTTAGCTGGTTTTCACTGCACTAGTCTGTACACATTTACTTTAAAAAAGTCAACCAGATTTAAAGCTCTTTGACAAGAAAAAGAAAATCCCTGACTTCTGCACTTAACAGGCCTCTTTCTTGTGGGGAGTCTTTGTGCCGTTCCCTTTCTGAAACGTAAAATTTGCTTCATGGATCAACAAGAGGAGAAAACTTTCTTTGCATAAAGATGGAGCTGAAGCAGACATCAACTGCAGTCTGAAATCTAATGGATGGAAGGATCTTCCCTCTGTTTCATGACTATGTAAAAGATTTGCATATATTTAGAATATTGTGAAATCATCACAAGTCAGGCAAAAAGTTTTGGGAAAAAAAAGTTTATTCTGAAGAGGGTTATGCAACATCCTTGGGCTGGGGTGATATTCTGCCAGTGATTCTCCAGAATTACATGAATGCTGACAATTTTTATCTTATTCCAGGGAAGAAACTTGCAGGCTTGATACATCTTTTACATTTAACAGCATTCCTGAAATTCTACCTGTTAGTTTAACTTATTCCAAAGATATGCCATTCATGGAAAAATTGTTCCTTATCTTAAAATACATGCCTAAGTGGAAAGATGGCAGCTGGCATAGAAGAAAGAGCAAGACAATAGTAAAAATAATAAAAAATTTTAAAAAAATCATACATTTGTATAAATTGAGTCTCATAAATATATATTTATTATATATTTATAATGTTTATGGTTTTCCTTTGGAAAAAAATGGAATGCTCTCCAACCCGTTGACAAATAGATGACGGAGGTTTCCACACTTCTGCTTAGGAAGCAGGTTTTTGTTCTGAACATTGGGATTAAGGATGCTGTAGCATAGTTTGCTTACAAACTTTTTCCTGCCACCAAAGATGAGACACAGATGACCTCCATGACATCTTTTCTGGTCTGTTATCTCTGACTTTCTGTCTGTCCTCTCAGGACTAAAATGAATTTCTAAATATTTCTAAAATATTTAATAAATATCTAAAATATTTCTGAAATGGATAGTGCAACCATTCACAGAAATATGGGTATATATGGAGGACTAAGTAAATTTTCTTTCAGCATTCTAAATGCTTTGTGTATTTCATTATTTTGTGTATTTCATTCCATATTCTATTCAAATGTAGGAAAAAAGTTCTGATCCCATTTAAACCAGAAAATTATGTTTCATTAGTTTCAAAGAGAGAAGAAACGGCAGGAGACAAGACAAGAAAAGGGAAAAGGAAGGGAAATTATTTTGTTACTATTCAGACACAAATATTAAATGAAAACTATGAACATTCCAGAGGGAAGCTACTGCTGGGAAATCAGAAACTATGCAAATTAAAATGTATTTGTTTAAATTGCCTAATTTCCTTGGCATTTTTTGAAGAAGAGCTAAATCTTATTCTGAGAACACAAACAGGACAGCCCTCAAGGATTTAATAATGAAGCACACTTTCCCTTCAAAAAATGTTACAATTTGCATAGTGCAAAATGTATATGTGGCTAAGTTTTAACATATTGCAAATAGGAATGACAGAAATGCCAAAACTACAAATAAAAAGGGCTATTCCTTTACTGAAAATAATTCTCTGAGGACCAAAGATGAAGGAAATAATAAATTTTGTAATCATCTTGCCCCTTTCCATTAGCATCACCAAGGTCAAGAAATAGTAATATGCATAAGAAAACACATAATATGCTTCTCTTTTTTCTCTTCTCCTGTCTGAGAAGTGATGGATCCTTACAAATATTTTTAAAAGGAATCCCACATCTTTAGCCAATGATCATTACACACATATGATTATTAGTCTGATTATTGCCTTTTCACCCAAATACTTGTTGCTTAATTCTGTGCCTTTACTTTGCCAGTGAGATTCTTTTTTAAGAGCAAAACTACCTAGCAGTGAACTTGAAATTTAAGAAATCTTAACAGCTCTGAAAACAGCCTCCACTGACCCAAAGAACTGGAAGAGCAGTCGTTACCAGAGAACTGTACTGTTAAATTGTTAGAGCGGATGCATAGATGTATAGCTGTGGAGCAGAAGAGAACCAGAATCACTGAATGGTTTGGGTAGGAGGGGAGGTTAAAGACCACTTAGTTACAAACCTCCTGATGTAGCAAGGGACATCTTTCACTAGAAGAGGTGGCTCAAAGCCCCAATAAACCTGGCTTTGAACACTTCCTGGGAGGGGTGTTCATATTTCAAATATTTCAAAACTGAGTGCCAAGATGGTGCCAGACTCTTTCAGGGGTGCCCAGTGACAGGACAAGGAGTAATGAGCAGAAACTAAAATACAGAAATTTCCACCTCAACACAAGGAAGAACTTATTTACATTGAGGTTGGCAGAGCACTGGAAAAGGCTGCCCATGGAGGTCATGTTGTCTCCCTCTCTGGAGACATTTAAAATTCAATGATCAGTTGACATTCCCATGTCAATTGATCAAAACTCATCTGTCCCCTTCCTTGGCAGGGGAGTTGGACTAGATGATTTCTAGAAGGGCCTTTCATGAATAACAGTTCTGTTTTTCTCTGGGAAACTTGTTCTAGTATCTCACCACTCTTACAGTAAAGAGTTTCATCTTAATATCTTATCTAAACTTACTCTCTTTCAGTTTCAAGCAATTTCCCTTATCCTGAGACTAAATACCCTTGTGAACAATCCCTCTTCAGTTTTCTTGTAGGCTCTCTGGAAGCTCTCCCTCTAGACCCTTCCCTTTTTCAGGCTGAACAACCCAATTTTGTCAGCCTCTCCTTATGGGAGTGGTACTCCATCCCTCTGACCATCTTTCTGGCCTTCCTTTGGGCTCACTCCAACAGGTCCATGTCCTTCTTGCATCAGGAGCCCCAGATCTGGATGCAGTACTCCAGACAGAATCTTACATGGGTGGAGTAGAGGGGAAGAATCACCTTGCTTGTCTTGCTGGCCACGCTTTTTTGGTGCAGCGCAGAATACATTTGGCTTTCTGGGCTGCAAGTGCACATTTCTGGGTCATGTTAAGCTTTTTGTCAATCAACACCCCCAAATCCTTTTCCTCAGGGCAGCCCTTGATGCATTCTCTGCCCAGCCTTGGGACTTGGGACCACTCTGGCCTACACGTAGGACCTTGCACCACTTGGCCTTGTTGAACTTCATGAGGTTTGCACAGGCACAAATTCCAAACCAATCACAGTCCCTCTGGATACAATCTCTTCCCTCTAGCCCATTAGATATTCCATACAGCCCGATGTTGCCAGCAAACTTGCTGAGGGTGCCCTCAATTCCACCTGTTTTGTGAGAGGAAGTATGTCATGAAGAAGAAAGCAAGTCATGAGAATGATGCAGAGACATGAGTTGAGTGCCCAACAGCCTTAAGTGTTCTAACACTGGATTATTAGGTATTTTGATGTGAGACTTCCTAAATTCTTCTTGCAAAACAGTTCTGCTCATAAAATACATAAAGACCCTTTCTCACTAGTACTTAGCCAGACCACTGGAGTATGATAAGTATTATAGATTTTCATTGAATATTTATAATGAGCTGAATAAACCCTTTATAGATTTGTGCCTAAAATTCATCTAAACCTAACCTTTTCCCCTGAGTGCTTTAAAAAAAATAGCAACAGGAAAACCTGTTCCCATTCTGAAGTGCTTCTTATCCTCATAAACAATACAGTAAGCTTAAATACTTAATTTTATCCTGAAGGTTCAGCTAGGAGGTGAAGAACCTCACTCAAATTTTACATAAATATTACCCATGCCTTAAGTATTGCACTGCACCAGAAGGTTTATGCATATCTCACCACTCACTTCAAATCCCAAACCAGTTTCAGTGCAGCGCAGCGTAAGCTATATGTGTACCTCTTCTTTAGATAACACAAAATCATTGAGAGAATGAACAGACACAAGTATTTTAAAGAAAATATTGAGAGAAGTACAAAAAATGAATCACTATATAGGAAACTAGTAATTTCTTTTAAAGGTGATTTGGGAGAATTTTGATAATATACTTCATCACACATTTTTCAGGTATAACACCTTTAAAGTTATCAGCCATGTAGATCACTCCTTCACATTCATTATGCATAGTGCCTTAGTGCCTGTGTCTTTTAAGTTGTAGAATGCAAGATGGCTGGAGGTTAATATCAGGTTTCCTAGGCACACTATCTTTGAAACCAGCATGCCGTACCCATTTATGATTCAGCAAATTGAACAGAGCACAAAAAGTGCTTTACATATATTAACTCAGCAACTCTACAACAAAATTCACTTGTAATGTAAGAGGAGACAAATATCCGCATCACAATTCAAGTGAAAGCTGATGCAGGCCTTAAATCTGCAAGCAGGAAGGATGGTTTAAGGCGTGGAGTCTAAAGAAGAAAGGATTTAAGGAGGATAAAGTGTGCTCAGAAATGAAAAGTAGTACAAGTAAGACTGAAAGCAGAATGTGCTACAGGGATTGTCAAGCAAAAAGCAGAGTGAACCAAAGTAGACAACAGTAAAGAAAGAACATTAAATTTGTATATAATGCAATTATATCTGTATATTTTTAAATACAATTTACAAATTGTAATTTGTAAATTACAATGGCAATTATGGGTAGGATCAAAATACGCACATGATGTGTGCGTTGTACATCCAGCACCGGCCTTCGTAACGAGGGCTCACAGCTCCTCCTTCCAGATATGGCACAGATGCCTTCAAATCCTAATGTCTTGAATGTGCTCCTTTAAAGCCCATGTATAATCCAGCCACAGGATGTTTCCATCTGTGTTCTCTCAGCCCTGATACAGCTCTGCCAATGAGTTTCACAAAGACAGAAAAAGGTGAAGGATGCCTTGTCAGAAGAGGAGCATCTAGGGCCACAGATAGGCAGGAATTCAATGCAACCACAGGGTAAATTTGGGAGGAAATCGGTGTATTTACAGCGTGCATGGCTGTACTTTGAGGCCAGGTATCTGAGTAGGAGAGGTGTGAGGCAAGAAAGTTCCTGGAATCCCTCCCTTCATCCACCCACACTATGCCTGATCGGGGCAGGACTTTTCATGAAGGACCACAGCCTACTAAAAGGGCATGCAGAACATATCCAGGGATGCACAGGAAGAAGCCTAAAGTATTTCAGAAAAGATAAAGGCAGAAAATGCTCTAAAAAATCAGAACTTTTTTTGAACAGTATTTCTTTATTCACAAAACCACCCCAGTTTAGTGGAGCATGTATTTGACACAAAATCCAATACACTTCAGGCAGCACTACAGTGTCCCTCAGATGAACTACTAGATAAGATCTATATATTTGGTGATTATAACTAATTTATAGCATTGGTCAACAAGGATATTAGAGGAAAGGAATTTTTTTGGTATCTTCTAAAATACAGCAGTAACAGAAATATTTTCTAAATGTGATTAGTTTAGCAGTACTTTTTTAAAAAGCATATTCTTTATTAGACAGACTATTAGACATATAGACACACATTCCTGTAGCATATGTGACAGATTAAATATTTCAAAAAAATTTTTTAAAAATTCATTTTTTTACTCAGGGTAATATTTTTTACCTTTTTTAACACAATGTAGTCTTTAATTAATTTTAATTTTTATCATCTGAAATACTTTCTCATGGAAAATTTGAATAATGTGTACCTGCAGTAATTTAAATTATGACACCATGTAATCCCAGTTCAACTGACCCTTAAATTGAGTTGCATCTATATTCATATAAAAATAATTTAGAAAACTCACAGCCTAAACAATTTAAAAATCAGTAAATAATAAAATGTGAACATACTTATAAAATATCAAAAATTTCTATTATCCTCTGTTTTTGCAGGCAAGATTTTCTTTGGTTTTTTGCTATGTGCAATTGTGAATTTTGAACAAATATAACTGCCTCAGATGTTGACTCTGAATTAAAATGGAATGTGGTATGGACAAACTGAAATGTTTTCCCTGTATGCAACTACTTATTTCCTCAGCCTAAATAAAGATATTTAGCTGACATTATTTCTGCAAACTTTATATATGTCATTTATATGAAACCACATAGAAATTTCCTAACAGTGTTTTCAGTAAGCTGGAGGCAAAATAATCCCAAGATGATACACAGGGGAAACATAATACATGAGAAAAAAATCTGTCATCAATGTTAAACAAATTAACTCAAAGCAGAAAGTAGAATATGATAAAATGGAGCTGAAGTGTGTTTTTTAAAATGATTATTAAAATAGATACTTACCTTAAAATGCTTAAATAGATCAAATTAAAATACAGGCTAATAAAAAATGAAATTAGACAACACACAACATATCTAAAGAATGGATTAGATATGAATTTAATTAATTTTTATGATTCATTCATATTTGTCTTATGAATGTAAAATAAAACATGTACAACATGAATGCTAAGCAGATTTTATTTAGACTGAGTAATTGACTCATGCAAAGTGAAGCAATGTTGTAGATTATAATAATACTGCATGTATGAACACCCTTAAAGATGTTTGGACACCACTGCTCCTAAATGAAAATGCACACTGTTTTCCTACTCACTTTCTCCATGTCATATCAGTAAAGTTCAATGCAAAACTACAGACAACAAAAAACACTCTATTCTTTCACGTTTGAAAAGCCAACCACCTGGAATGAGATAAGCTGGGGCTTATCTCATATACATACAGTATCGCTAGTTTCCTTATGAAACTCTTTCATTTCTTCTATTAAAATATTTGAACAGAGAATACACTGGTGTTATTTCAGAACAACTTTCTGATGCCAATTCTCAGCTTCACTATGTATTCAACACAGTTATCAGCAGAGTCATTTAACCCCTGCTGTCAGGAGGCTGGGTTTATTAATATCAATAGAGATGATAATATGTGATATAAACCTCAGCAGTACCAAAATAGAAGGGGTTTCCTTGACAAAACAGAGGGGAGCAAAGAGGCTGTAAAACATTATTAACTTTTAATGAGGAATAAGCTACAGCATCAGGATAAAAGGATGAAAGGATAAAGCTTTCAGAACAGACATTAGGTCAAGTTAACTGAAAAGAAAAAAGTCCCATTCATTAGTAAGGAGAAAACTCTTATCACATGTTACAAAGAACTTAATACTGGGTTGTTAAAGAGAAAAGGATGCATAGTTTTCAGAATCAGACATATTCAATCGATATAAAAATCTTTGCTTGCATAACTTTTTCACAGAATCCACTGGAACTTTCATATTCAGAGACAGTTTTAGATTTAGATTATATTGCATTCACATTTACATTTCACAGACTGTAAAAGAAGAACTAAATAAAGTAAAATGATATGCCAAATCCTGCACTAAATTGAGCCTAAAAATTAAATCATCTTTCTCTTTTTAGCCAATTATATTAGAAGAAAAATATTATTTCTCTGTTTTTTCTAATAATTCAGCATTAGGCAAAACTTGCCAATAGAAGCACCACTTTCTGCCTCATAAAACATAGTACAATATTATGAAGCCAGTAGGATAGCTGGACTTGGTTCATTTTTTAAAATAGATGGATAATTGCTTTCCTATTGAAACTCTCTTTGGACTTAGTGTGTGTTCCCACCTTTCATTGAAGGCGGTAGTAAAACAGGAAAGACATGGGAGACAAGACCATGCATCAGCAGTGACTGTGCTTTTCCTCAATTCTATTTTCTCTCTTGTTTACAGATTGTGTAGGGAATGAAGAAGACAGAAAAAAAAATCAGTACAGAATTAGGATTTTTCTCAATTACCTGCAAACATGGTGGAAATCAAACAATAAAACAAAACAAACAAATGAACAAAAAAAAGTGAGTGAATAAAACAACAAAATCACCCAAAAAACCTCCCAAACAACCAAACCAAAGAAGATGCAAAAGCAGAAAACCCAAATTACTCTTTTTTAAAAATAATCACATTATTTCTTTCTCCATTGCTAAAGCATTTGCTTGTTTCTATAACTGTTTATTGAAAATTATATTATTGTATCATTTAGATACTAACACATTTACTTCTTCAACTCTATTGCAAAATATTTCCAAAATGGTAGATTATTAAGAAAAAAATAAATGAAAGTGCATGAAGTTCCAGACTCAAGAATCCTTCAAACATTCAAAGCCCTAAAGGCTCTTTAATATGCAGTAAGAAAAAAAGCAGTAAGAATACAGAAATTAGTGGTCTTGTCTTTCAGATATTTCTTTTACTTTTGTGAAAAGCCGCAGCTCAGAGTTCTACCTGTGACCCACTGCTTGTCCAAAACTACCCAAAGAATTTTTCTGGAAATATCTGCAGTTTTCAACAAATTGTGCTGTTTTTTAGAGAAAAGTAATTTCAAATATGCCTTCAAGTTTTCTATCTCAAAAACACTTCATAAAAATCACAGAGCTATGAGAAACTATTACCAATTTGGTTAAAAGCAAGGGAACTGACAAAATAAGTGACTTTTTTAATTCTATGATTCTTCATGAGTTATCTATGCATCATTTTTGAGAACATGAAAATCACAGAATCACAGAACTGGTGAGGTTGGAAGAGACCACTGAGGGTCATACAGTCCAACCTCTCTGCTTAAGCAGGGTTGTCCTCGAGCTTGTTACTCAGGTTTGTGTCCAGGCAGCTTTTGAACATCTCTAGTGAGGAGGACCCCACAACCTCTCTGGGCAATCTGTTCTAGTGCTCAGTCAACCACATAGTAAAGTTCTTCCTCATGTTCAGTTGGAACTTCCTGTATTTCCATTTCTCCCTGTGGTCTCCTGTCCTTGGCACAAACAAGTGGAGCCTGGCTCCATGCCCTCGACACCCTCCCTTCAAATACAGACATTGGTGAATTCCCCTCTCAGTCATCTCTTCTCAGGGCTCAGCAGGCCCTACTCTCTCAGCCTTTCCTCATAAGAGAGATGCTCCATTCCCCTAGTCTTTGTTGTCTTCCCTTGGACCTTCTCCTGGATCTCCATGTCTCTCTTGTCCTGAGGAGCCCAGAACTGGACACAGCACTCCAGGTGCAGCTTTACTAATGCTGAGTAGAAAGGCAGGATCTCATCCCTTGAGCTGCTGGGAGTGCTCTTCCTAATGCATCCCAATGGCATTCCTGGACACCAGGACACAATGCTGGCTCATGAGCAGCTTGTCATACACCAGGAACCCCAGGTTTTTCTCTTCAGAGCTGCTTTCCAGAACAATAAAAGAAATAAAACTAAGTGATCTACATTCCTAAACCAGTAATTTTAATATCATGTCTTGCTTTATTTATTTCCAAACTTACGAATTCTCTTTTGTCATTAAATGTAATGACAAATACAAATAACTACAAATTCAAAATGTAATGTGGTAGCAAGGCACCCTATGCTGCAGTGCCAAAATCAGCATGAACTTTATGCTGACCTGTAAGTAGAAGTATCAATATTTAGTCTTAATGCAGTTTACTTGGTAACAAAGCTTGCTTCAGATTTTTAGCCCTGAAGTCAGAAGGTCCAGAGAGGTTTTTATTGCTATTTTTTGAAAAATTAAAAGTATTGCTCCACAGAATTTAATTTGTGTAATTTCTCCAGGGAGATTTTAAGTATAGAATGTAAAGGAGTAGAAGAGACCCCCCAGAGTGTTGTTAGCCTAGGCAAGAGCTCTATTCTTGTGCTAAAGGGTTTATTTCCAAGCAGTAATATTTTTCTCAGAGGCCCTAAACACTCTTGTCTCCAAATGTACTCTGTGCCAGAACCTTTCATAAAGGTTTCTCATGTGACGTATTTGCTGTAAGCGCTGTCATAAAAATCATGTGAGAAATAACACAGTAGAAGAGCTAGAGGACTTCCTGAGACCCACTTTCAATGCTCATCTTTCTGAAAAGCCAATCAGTTGGTCTAATTGAACACAGATTGTCTCAAGGACATTTGGCAAGTGTTTTCTTGAGGTCTAGAGACTAATCCACAACAGAATATTTGATAATACTTAATTTAACCTGAGAGTCAGGTCTAGTTACATGACATAGAATCTTCAGCTGTTTTCTCCCATGTTTATCATGGTATTTTCTCACTTTATATCAATATCCATCTTTATAGTCAGTCTTTTTTCAGGACTTGTGAATGAGAAAGTTAGGTGTCTTAAAAGAGCTAACGAATTCACACTCATACTTTTGAAGCTTATCAATGTAAACTGAAGATATCTTTCTAATTGTGAAGAGACAATTAGTTATATCGACCTTTGTTGCTGAGAATAAGCAAAGGATTATGCCCTCACATTTTCTCCTTTCCTCCTGTGTTCAGATTGCCATTTACTGCTTAACCTAAATTCACTCTTTACTGTAATATCCCTTACAAAGGAAAAGAAAATGTTGCAAAAGTGGTTCATCTGCTTATTTAATCTTCTCACTTATAATTTCTGCTAAACCTTGATTAGAGTGAAGTTTTTTCAAGGTTTTTTATTTGCTCTCTCTAGTGGGTTGACCCTGGCTGGATGGAGGTACCCACCAAGACACTCTATTACTCCTCCTTCCCAGCAGGACAGGGGAGAAAAAAATAAGATGGACAACAACTTGTAGGTTGAGATAAGCAAAAAAATCTAGAAAATGTATAAGAAGCAAAAACCCACAAAAGCTCGCACATGCATAAACAAACAGAAAAAAAGTTGAACCTCTACTTCCCATCAGTGAGAGAAGTTTATCCACTTCCTGAGAAGCAGGTCTTCAGCACATGGCACAGTTACTCCAAAAGGCAAACATAAAATAACAATTATCCCCTCCCTCCCTTACCTTTCATACCTCAGCTGACATGGAATAGCCCTTAGATTAATTTGGGTCAGCTGGCCTGGTTGTGTCTCAGGTTATTGCCCTCTGCCAGCCCCCTGATGGGAAGGGAGAGGAAGGGAGATGGTGCTGTGCCAGCCCTGCCCAGCAGCAGCCAAAACACTGGAGGGTTATCAGCTCCTTTCCAGCTACCAGGGCAAAGCACAGTGCTGTGAGGGCTGCAGGGGGAAAATGAACTCCAGCTCAACCAGACCAGATAGACCCTCATTGTTGGAGCTTGCCCTTGTAAAAAAAAAGTTTAAATTAACCTCATATTTTGTCACATACCAACGTTAAGCTGTGATAGTGCAATAGGTATTGCCTACAAATTAGACATTTAAACATGATTTTTTTTCTTACTATTTCTGCCAATACCCAATCTGTGCGCAGGAAACAATACAGAAAATTCCATAGCCATGGGAATGGTTAGTGGTGCCAATTTTCAATGACCAAGTTTCTCTGGCCATAATTTAAAATAACATAAACTTCTTGACAACATAGAAAAAAAATTCCTTAAAGATTTGAACTATTTTTCAACTTAAATTTAAAAGTAATTCCTACCTTTGCCCATATAAAGCAATTCTTTCACACATCTTGGCATGCAATCAAATCAAATCATACATATATGAAATAGGTTGCACCATGATAGACTTTTGGCATTAGTGATAAATGGAATTCCTCTCATTCACCTTAGACTTTTATATCTGCTTAACAGTGGAGATCAAAAGGCTTCTTAAGGGAGCATTTCTCAGATGTAATTTAAATATTCTCTCTTGGAACCAGATCTTGATCTCTAGCTATTGAACTCTATGTTTCATGGGCTTTTCCCACCCCAGATGGATCAAGATTGCAACAATCACTTTGACAAACAGGCATTAAAAGTGCAACTCTTAAATCTCATTGCTAGATCATGGTTGGTGACTACCTTTATGTATCCTTTTCCTCTCTCTTTCTTCTCTTATCTTCGTCTCAAAACATATTGTAAGCAAGGCTAAAAAGTTACAATGTCTTAGTAAGTGCATTGGTCTTTGGATAAGTTAAACTTGGCAAAGTATAAATTTGGTAACTTAAATTTTGTGAAATGCCTTATTTTGTCTGGGTGTTGTTTTAAAACTTGCCAAGTGCCTAAGCTAGCATAATGTTCTAAAGAAGTGTGGTTTTGAACCCCTTGAGAATTTTGTTGTTTCTTCTGTGCACAGCCCAGAATAAATCAACCAACCTTCCCCTAAAACTACCAAGAAGACTGGGGCATAACATTCACCAAGAACACCATACCATTTTACAAATTGTTTACCAGTGACTTTTTCTATTTTCCAGATAATTTCTTTCCCAACTTAGCTGCAATCATTAGCAAGTAAATTATGGTATCCCAAAGTTTGTTTGGAATAAAACTCCAGATTTTACCTGCCAACTTTATATGTGTGAATAAAATTGGTATAGTAAGAAGAACTGTACTGGATGAATTGTAACTCATTTTTTCCCTTCCTGATAAGATCTTGGCTGTCTTCTTAAGTTTTTATAACAGACTAATAAAAAAGCCATCTTCACAAGCTACTAAGTGATAAACAGTTTTAAACAAATCTACATTCTAACTCTGCCATTAGCTATTTCAATTGCATTTTCTAACATTTCAAGAAAAATTCTTGTGGGGTGCTTAAAATGTAGGCTGATAACAAGCATAAGCTAAGTGTGGAATATGCATATACTCATGAGTTACCACGGTTAACATTCTCTGTGTTATCCACAAAACACAGAATTGTAGGCAAGCTACATTAACTGAGAGAATCTAGTCCCACATTCTTACAGTTTCCACTCTGAATACTCATTTTTTCTGAAACTGAACTTGGTTATATTATCTCAAATTATGCAATACCTTAACTCTGGTATATTAAGAGTTTTCTACTGAAGTGCTGAATTTCCAGGCAAAGGACTAGATCTATTAAATGTCTCTGTAGAAACATTTCACACCATAAACATTAGTGTTAAATTTATAACAAAATTCAGACACTTCTAACTGCCATTACTCATTCAAATATTCCTTCAGCTTCCATGTTGCAGCTCATTTTGCAAGTAAAGACTTGAAATTCTTGTGTATATGCATACATTTTATTTCCATCACCTTCACAGCTTCAAATTATTCAAGGTAGAGTAACCTCTTGAGCTAAAAGTAATTTCTTTGTATTTTCTATCTCTCAAGGTATTTTCTTTCCAAGTACTTCCTCAAAAGCAATAATTAAAAAAAAAAAAAGCCAAATTGGAGGTATTGGGTATTTTTCCCTTTGGTGAATCTATATAAGCAATATTTAGTAATTTTAAAAGTAATTCTATGCATTAGATTTGTACTAGAAGCCAAACTCAGAAGCATTCTTAATGGTCACAGCAAAGAATGCTGTAACAACCTTTTCTCAAGATCTTATGTTTTGCAGATCTTGTTAAAATAAACATAAAATTATGGTTTTCACCTAGGAATTTACATTCCACTGAAGTATAAGGAACTCAACAGATTTCCTTAATGAGGTTTTAATTCTTCCATGTAGTTTGAAACTACCAAATTCTACTGATTCCAGCAAAATTAAGACAATGATCCCTTTGAAAAAGGTAACTAATCTGAGGCTTAGTATGATTGACCAAGATTCCTACTCTCCTTCTGCAGTCTCCTCCAGAAGGCAATACAGAGAAGGAGTTTATCTGTGGTGTTCCAAATTACCCCGTAGAGGAGCCAATTTCTGAAATTGGACAACTCAGAAAAGAACATCATAACAGTTGGAAAATAACATCATAACATAGACTCGTAAATCTTATTTTAAAAATCCTCATACAGATGAATGCATTGCCAGAAAACATTTAAAAACAAGTAATCTTTAGAAGGAGGACAGCGAGGGAAAATAAATGATCACAAGTTTTATTTTTTTAACTTTACATTAAAAAGTAAGCATAGTGAAATATTGGCACATATGGCAGTGCAAGCAGGTAGTCTTCTTTGTTCTAGGAAATGTGTTCATGTACATCCATGTCTACATATGGGAAGAGGAACAGAATGTAAACACAGAAGGATTATTTGGAGCAAGTAGAAAGTAAGATAAATATCTCCTCAGCAAGCTGCCACTGAAAAGGACAAGGATTACCAGAATTCAGTTTTTAACTGGGTTTGACAGACTTTTGAGAATGGGAAGCATCAGCACTATAGCTGTCACCATGTTCAGGAAGCATAGCCAAGAAACAATAATCTCTGAAAAGCATTAGCATTTTCTGAGGCTCTCCAGTTTTGACTTTTGATAGAACTGAGCATCTCCTGTGATTCTGAGGATTCTGTGCTTCCACTCTGCTACCTAATAATGAAAAAGTACCTGGAATGGAAGCCAGGGATGTGCTTTATTACTTTTATTCTAGGGAAGCTGTTGTTGTTCTATCAAAATTTACAGTACTGCAAATTCATTAATCTCAGCATAATGAAAGGCTGGGAATGAAATCACAAGACACACTCCTATAAGAAATCCCTGTTAAAAGGTCCGTCTTAAAAGGCTTTCCCTAGTGTAGTCCTAGCTTGATATTGAATTTGTATGGGTACCTTTGTATGGTTGTCTATTTTATGAAATTGTTCATAGAGACTAACATGATAAATTAAGTGAAAACTTTGGAGAGAAAATATTTTTCCTGTCATTCTGAACACGGCACTTAAAAGAGCTGTTACCTGGGTATAATATTAGAAGGGGAAGAGATTTTGTGCCATGTCACTTGCATGTATTCAGCCAGAGAAGCATTCCAAAATTAGACTAGATAGTTTGGAGCATAAAAATAATAATTCCCTTGATAATTAAATACTTAGCACTTCTTAATCACCAGTCAAATTTGGAGATCTTCATTCACTTTCACTTGGGCTTGTGAACACTAAGATCTCGAGGATTAGCTGGAAGCCATGTGAACTGTTCAGCTGTTAGCACAGTGTGTAGCACCCAAGCAATATAACCAGGTACAGAACCTAAGAGGGGAGAAAAAGAGAAAAAAGGTTGCTGTGTTATTTGCATGCCTCACAGGGAGTATGAAAGGTCTTGTGGATGGGACTAAAGCTCTACAGCTCTCATGATTGGTTGTTGCAAAATTGGGTTTTTTTTCCTCAGGAGATGAAATGTTCACATCTACCTGGTTAAGAAGACACCATTTTACTACCTATATAGACTTTTGAAACAAATTTATTTTATAATTCCAATTTTGAACAGCAAGTTCATATAGCCAGTCCTCCTGATAGTAAGGAAAGACAAATTTATGAGAACAGTGCAGCATCCTTTGTGATCCACAACTGTTCCAAAACCAAATGCTAGCTCTTTTACATCATCTACTTATTCTGACATAGCTGCAATCTCCTGAAACTCTCTTTTTTGTAACTGATTTAAAAGCAAACTCTTCCAGAATAAAAATATGAATAACATACTCTATTCACCAAAAAGCAGAAAGGAAAATGTCAAAAATTCAATAAATATTTTTAAATAATTTTTTGTACTTTTTATTTTATTTTAAATTCACAAAAATATGTAAATGACATAAGGACTTATTTTCTATAGTTGAGCACACATCCTTAAGGTTATCCTTTACATCTCCTCAGTTGTATCTTAAAAAAGGTCCCCAGAGTTCAATAGTGGAGCAGTGAAGCAGCAGGACATCTTCACAAAGCCATGTGACTGTCCTCGTAAAAGTTCTGTGTTCATTCACACAGTGAAGAGAATCATTATTGTTACTAAAGCTGAGAAAAAAGTACTTTAAGGTAAAAAGAAACTTACTTTATTCATATAGAATACCTCATTTCCCACTGCTGGTTATTAGTACTCTTTTGCTACTGCCTACAGCTTGTCTATATTCACTTTCACCACAGAAATTTTAACACCCTTTCATCCCACTCTAATTTTCCTTCTTATTCCTCATCTTCAGAAGATTTTAGTCAGACCACAATATTTTCTAACACCTAAGAAGCATTTAATACAGAACAGACAGAAAGATTGTTTGGCAAAGAAAGCACACACACATACACAAACACAACTATTAGGATATTTCTTGCTTTCATTTACTTTTCTCATAAAGATTATATGTTAATATCTTCTTTTTCAAAATCTTAATCTGGTAAATTGCTGGAAATTTTGTCTGTAATCAAACCAAAGATACAAGCACATGCTTAGCTAGAAACTTATAAATCCATTTCTTTGAAGTCACCCCACAGAATTCTAAAATGAAAGTCTTAAATACTCTGATGAAAAGGGAGCAGAAACAAACTTACAGTTCTTATTTCTAGAAGAGAAAAGACAAAGTACCTTCTACATGTCATACCTCTGATCTTGCTTGTGTATATACATATATATATATATAGTTCTATTTACCCTGATAGTTTGATACAAAGAAAATCAACGGCATACGATTTCAAAGTGATTTTGTTTTGTTGTTGTCAGGGTTTCTTGGTGGGTTGGTTGGTTGGTTGTTTTTTTCCGTGTGGTAACTCTCTTGACAATTTCAATTATCTTTCTTTAGAATTTCCTCAGCATCATTACTCATCATATGAAAATTTACTCATGACTTCACACAGTTTGTAAAGCAAGAAGTGCATTGTGGAGAGTCACTGCATTATGCTGGTTTGGGCTGATACGTACAGCAAGTCACAAAATTATTTTTATGTATTCCTGTAGAACAATAGGAGTAAAAAGTGCTGTAGATTTCTAACATTGTGTTTTCCAGGAATCAGGAATATTCATAATGTATACAGTTTTCCTCTTCAGTATGAAAGACATGAAAGAAAAATACCCATTATGTATAGAGAAGATTTTCATGCTGAATATAGTTGTAAAGGATATACACTAGTAACTAATAAAAATACAACACCCTAAATTGTGACTTTTAACAGTGGAACCAGGGATAACATAATGATGTTTCTCATTGCACATTTGCTTATGCTTTGGTTTCTAAATCATACGTCTCACAATTTTATTAATGCTGCATCTAGATGTTTATTAGCATAAACCTATTGAAAAAAAAGCCAAACTTTTCTTTAGCTACTCTTACCTCTTTCTTGAACTTCCTTACTCAATTAGTTTTCAGAAAAATACTAACAAAATACAGGTAATAAACAACAGGCAAGTAATTTTCACAGCTAACTAGTATTTATATATATATAATTCTACAAATTCTAAGCACAAATTCTCAGTCTTTAAATGTGAATTTTGAAGAAAGAACTGTTTATATCCAGGGTATAAACAATTTCTTTCCAGGGTAGAGATGTTGAAACAGCCTTGTTATTCCAGTACACACTGGAATAACAGAGCACCAGATTAAATTTTTTAGATCAGGTGACTTTGAAGAAAGAGGTTCCCTGACAGTAAGTCTCGTCCCCCATAATTTTAACGCTTTATCCATTTTGTACATCTAACCCACAATAGAATGAATTTCCTCATACAGTCCAATGATCAGATATGTATCTTGGAATACCCAGGAAAGCTAATTATTCTGAGCTAGATCTTAAGCCAAAGGAAAGATCTGAAAAGCACTGTCTACTTTTCTTACTTCTACCCCCTATCCTTTCTTGTTGATTACAATGATAGGAATCTTGGCCAGCCATAAACACTTACACAAACAATAAACACACCTACACAAAGTTTGCAAGCAGAGAAAGACATTTAAGCTAAGTGACCAACTCATTCCATTTTCTGTCATTTGCACGATGCCTGCCCACATGAAATGTCAACTCTAATCCATTTTCAGATGTGTCAACTATCCAGTCTAAGTTCTGCTATCTTAATATGGTACATTACAGAAATTAACTAATGTCTGTTAAACTCATCATAGTCTTTGTATGGTCTACA
Organism: Molothrus ater; assembly: GCF_012460135.2. Lineage (NCBI taxonomy): Eukaryota > Metazoa > Chordata > Aves > Passeriformes > Icteridae > Molothrus > Molothrus ater. Next base: position 17,511,583 of record NC_050482.2, on the reverse strand, counting down.
GAAGTATCACAGTTTGTCACAATTCAATGGAATTCCTCTTCCAAATGAATATAAACTGCCATGAGCTTCAAATCACAGCAGAGAAAGAAAGAAAGAAAGAAAGAAAGAAAGAAAGAAAGAAAGAAAGAAAGAAAGAAAGAAAGAAAGAAAGAAAGAAAGAAAGAAAGAAAGAAAGAAAGAAAGAAAGAAAGAAAGAAAGAAAGAAAGAAAGAAAGAAAGAAAGAAAGAAAGAAAGAAAGAAAGAAAGAAAGAAAATTTGAAATCCATTATTACTTGCATATCCTTCACGTTTGACTATAAGCAATTATTTAGCACATTTTTGAAATTTCAGTTTAGCACTGCTTGGTGTTTAAAAACAAAACCCAAACATCCAATGATCAGTCAGAAGCGTATAGAAAAAACATACAGCTTTTCTTTTTCATTCTATGCGAGTTCATTCTGTTGGATCTCATATTCCTGTAATAATTTTGGTCACAATGAGAAAAGTCACACCTTTTACAGCTTAATTTATGAATGCACTATCTAAAAGTTTTATAAAGCATCTTGTGAATTTCATATTCTATCCTTTTAATACAAAACAACAATAATGAAAAAAAAGAATACTAAAGCTTTTTCCTCTAAGCTCATGCAAGTATGCCCAGCTTTAAACCAAAAGAAAGATGTCATTACGGACTGGTAATGTTTTCAGAGAGGATGCATTAGCATTAAAAATAAATATTATGCATTGACATAAAAGCAGAGATCTCTCTACACAGTAAATCACACTTTTAGATTCGTGATATTCAACAGCATGCAAAAAAATGGTAAGAAAAAAGCTTTTACCATATATATATGTATGAGTACACAATGCACTTAGTACTTTTAAGAAAAAAAGATGCTAATGCTTTAGCAAAGTGGGATGCAATTAAATTCAAGGAATGTTGTTCTTTCACTAATGTGGAGTGTGGCTAACAGACCACCAATTTACTGAATTAGGTCCATGTGAAAAACAGCTTAGTAGTATGTGTTCATCTATTCCAGGAACTCATCATTAAAATATATTTAAATACAAACTATCATGCTGATGAATGTTTTTTCTAATAGGACTTTTTACAAGAGTGTAAGATGTGACTTTGCAAATATTTGATATAAAAACAGATGAGAAAAAAAAAACAAAACAGAAACCTCCAGAACCCAAAACCAAATAACATTTTTTTCTATGGCAAAAATTGTAACACAATAAATTCTATTTTTTTTTTTTTTGCCATTTCTAGTAAAAGGCTTTAGGCTGTTCCCTGAGCTCACAGCACCAATCTCAGGGCTGGCTTGGGCTCACCTTGGCCAAAGCTGGGCTGGGCAGGTTACAGCTCCTATTTCAGGTCCAAGTGCCTGTTTCCTCCCCTGCCTGAGCCTGGACTGTGCCAGTGCCTCCATGGGAAGGGTCTGGCAAACCCAGAGTGTTCCCATATCTGAGCATGGGGAAATGGTGAGGGTTATGCTCATCCCTCATCTAGGATCAGCCAGGAAGCATCAGCCAGAGGTAAGGAAGCATTTAAAAATAAATACTAGCATATCAAACTGGAGAGGAAAGACGCACCCCACCCTTGCACACAAATCTCACATGCACTTCATAAATTACCTATTCCTCCTGAAGAGACTTTTGATGTTCCAAATCCATTAAAACCTTTCCATCCTGCAGCTCATGAGGCATAATGAAGTCCTGACCACAGATCCCAAAGACATACTGAAAGGATGAGAGTAAGGCCAAGTAAAAGGGGTAGACCCTAGCCTGTTCACATACAAGGCCTTAAAAGTATTATTGCTATTTTGGATTGTTGGATTGTTAAATAGTTAACTGGATTAGCAATAGGATCATACATAAATGTATATTATGTTCATTTTTGTTTTTAAAAGATTTTGAATGTAATAGATAAACTGCTTGAGAACAAAGCTGGAGTTTTTTTACTGTTTTCACACTTTGACTAAAATAATCTGCAACCATAACATGAAAAATTAAAATCTTGGAACATAAAAAATAATTAAAGTCATAGTTAGGTAATAGTGCAGCTGTTTTCTTTAGCTTTGTTCTCATGCACTGCCTGTACCAGAAAATTTAGCAAAATTTTTTAATTATTTTTGTCAAGAAGGGCTGTCTTCCCAACACACACTGACCACTCAAAAACAAAGTTAGGAAGGCAAATAGATAAGATATCTAGGTCGATAGAACATGCATATGGCATCACAGGAGCAAATGTGTACCTGTGAATGAACTTGACTATCTGCTTGTCCCTTAATACAGGGTAGAGGAATCTGTCCATCATTACCCTTAATAGCTTTGCAGAGACTTCTTTCACTGGAAGGAAAGAAGGGAATTTTACAAAAGAGAAGAAAGGAAAGAAGGGAGGATGGAAAGATAGGAGTTTTGTGCAGCATGTGATGATTCACTGTAACATTGTTATGAGCAACCTCACCCCATTAATAGTCTTCCTAAGCCAGAGGTCTCTTGGTGAATATTCTGTAGTGATGGTAACAAGAAGGTTTAAAAGCACTTCTCTGACATACCTACACAAGATTAGTCATATGTACTGCAGGATATTCAGTAGTGGAACTTAACAACAATGAACTTTATATGTCACAAGGGACCCGCATAAATCCACTTCAGCATGAATCAAGCCCACAGTTTTTATTCTAGTCTTAAATACTACTGTAATAGTTTTCACCTAGAGTGCTCTAATTCCAATAAAAAGCATGGGAAGTTGTGTTTTGTGAGGGATGGTGCTATTATTGCATTTGTTTTAAATGGAATGGGTGAATGCAAGATATTAATAGACATACTTATCTTACCTATTTTTGTCTCCCACTGCATGCAAAAATTCACGTCTTATCCTCTTATTTTTTGTGAATAGGTATACCCTCTTAAAAGCCCCTCTTTACAAACTATTCCCAGTGGAATCTTATGACTGAAAAAAAAAACTACAGACAGAAACAACTGTATATGCTTTAACTAGACTGGAATAATTCCACTACTATTTAACTGTTTATTAATGTCATAGAGTTAAGCTCTGTTATCATTAAATACTTGTCATTATAATGAGACTTTATGGAAAAACAGTTGGACATTCAAGTCAGTTTTTTAAAGTGAAACTCAGATAGAGGATAGGCTTTGACAGAATGAAAAAGAATTATAGCTAAAATTTCACAGGTTTTGGAAAAATATCTATCTGTCCTGTTGTTTTGCTTCCTTCCTTTCATGAGTTTGATTATTTAAAGACAGAATTTTAACATAAAAATTCTTTAAAAGAAAAATAAATCAGAAAGATAAAATTTTCCCAATCGTGAATTATGATACAACCTGTAACTTAATGATTATATTTGCTGCTGCTGTCATTGTGTGTTATGGACAATGTCCATTAAATAGTAGGTATGCAGTTGCTATCTATTTGTGTTCACGGCCTCTCACTCTCTCAATGAGATTTGGATATCTATATTCAAAACTAGGTTTGAAGAGACAATTCTTAATATATCATGGACATTCTTTTGCCCCATATAAAGATAAATTTTCTCTGGTTATAAGTGACTTTATTTCATTGCTGTCTTATGAGAGAATGTGAGTTATTTCAATTTTACAAATATAGAATGGGTACATATGGATGTTAAGGTTTACATATTCATCAATGACATATCAGGTAATAAATGTCATGCATGAGAATATATTTCCAATTACTAACAAGCAAATTATTGTTACTCTGTACTGTATGCCAAACCCTGCTATCAGTCTCTTATCTGGCTTTTTGCCAGTGCAAGTGCTTACTTTCTAGTAAGGTATTCAGTCTACACCAACACAACATATTTCAAATAGCTTGATCATAGTTGCATATGCTGTGAAGTAGCAAATAGAAATAAATATTAATTAATTTTGTAATTTCTGTGGATAACACACTATAGCATGTGGCTGTATTGAGCCTTACATAACAGGTCCTCATTCTCAATGCAAATCGCAAATTCTGTGGAAATACAAACAACAGTATCATGTTTGAAGCCTGAGAGGTTGCACAGATAAGAATACATACCCAAAAATTAATGAACTAAGCATGAGAAATTCAAGGAGTTGAACAGTTTCAGAGCAGTCAAAAAATCAAAAGAAATCATGCAGGCGTAAACCTGATACTTGATTCAACAGGGAGATGAATGAAATCTCAGTTCTAATTCTATTTGTGTTTTACAGTAAACATTAACTGGATTTTAAAGAATTGGATTTTAAAGAAAATTAAGAGTAAAGCCTAGAACCTTGATTATTTCTCAGCCTCTAAAGGCATGCTAACAAGTCAGAAGACTATATTTATTCTTCTATCATTTTCCAGGCTTGTAAAGTCTCTGCCAAGGGATGTTCAGAGGAGCTGAAAGCACCAGCTTACCTCTGATAAATAGGAAATTTCCACAGAACATGAGATATGTAGATCAGATGTGAGTTTACTAATTATTACAAAAAATTTACTATGTGAATTTAATAACCACTGGGTTAAGGGAAATATGTCTCCTTCGGCTGCATGTCAGAGGCAGATCTGTAACTCCTCCTGCTAGAACTAGAATTGGCTTTTGCCCTTAGCAGAGGGCTCTGTGTGCTCACCTCTTACACAATTTACTACAACTTTACACCATGCCTCAGGAGGGTGACCCCAGGACAGAGGATGAGAGTTAGACCCAATATGAGGCACCTAATTCATGCCCTACAAGAACCTTTAGAGTGTAACACTCCTCTTTGGTTTCCTGTTTTAACTCTTTGTCATTATCTAGTCTAAAACTGAAATCAGCAATTTTCTGCTCTGCTGATTTCAATGTGAATAATGCCTAGTGATCTATAACCCCAGTCATGGGCTTTTTGAAGACTTTTCATCAGTTTCAAAAATTTGGGTTCATTCAATTTAGAAATCATTTTCAATGAGGTATACAAGTCTGCATAAGACCTTCATTGCACAATGGTCTGAAAATCCTAAGTGCAAAACTTGTATGAAATATCCAGTCAGAAATCAATATTCTGCATGTTATGTAATAAATAGTAGTATTGTGAAAATAACTTAAAAATAAGAAAATAAAAAAGATAAAAAAAAGCTTTGTGTGTATAAATTTGAGACCAATGTATCATGAGCTACTGCTTTTATTGACTTTACCTGTAACATTTTCAATACTGCCATAGAAAGCATACTAAAAGAGAAAAAGATTTCTTAAGAACTTAGGGCCAGATTCCAAATATTTTTCATTTTATAAAGTTGTTTATAATAATCCAAAGGGCAGAATTATACTCAGATTTTAGAAGTAGTTTCTCATTGAATTATTGCTTAAATATTATAGATACCTATGGTTGAATAGAAAATAAATATTAAAGCCGCACTTCTCATCCTTTCCACAATTCAAGAGGCATTGCCAACAGATTATTTCAGAATTAATTATTTGAGGCTCATACAAAATAACTTAATGAAACTAGACCCTTTTTATCTACTCTTTCTGAGATTATTTTTTCCACCAGGAAAAACAATTTCTCATTAGTGAGCTAAGTAATAAGCAGTGCTCAGATTAAGAGGAAATAGTGTAAAAGGCTTTCTACATATCTTACTTCATCTTTCTTTTTTATGTTGATAACTTCAGTTTAATGATACTTTGATATAAATCATGGGGCAAAAATGTCCGATCTGACAAACAGCAGGAAGTATTAATGGGCCTGCTATTTAGTCGCAGCAACAATTCTCTATAAATGACCTTTTTTCACATGTTGGGAATTGAGCTCTCAGTATGTCCTTGAGAAATGAAAAATACCTCTGGCATGAGGAGACCAACAGGCAGCGCCTCAGATATTTTAAATGATAATTGCTACAGCAGGCCATCTTACAACAGAATGATGACCAAAATCTGTAATCAGTTTTATAAACAACATGTTATAAGGGTATTTCACAACTACTTTTATTTTAGCACTTCATAAGAATCATTTACTTTTATTAGATAGCTCTCTTCATTGGGTAAAAAGGGAAATCCAGGTCTACAACTCCATCATTCTTCTTTTGAAGCCACTTTAGATTAATAGGACCCTGGTGATTTCATATAATTTACCCATCAGCCACTGGTAACTTTATAAGAACTTCTCCCTGGGGGCTGCTGGGTGCTGAACTGCTGAGTCTGATCACTAACAATACATTACTAAGTGGCTGAAAGAGGTAGAATTAGATGAGAGCATTTATGACACTGCTTGGTCCTTGCTGTTTTCCAACAAGAATCCCTGTTGTGCCCACTGTCTGAGATCAGGGAGAGAGAAGATACAAATTTATAGAGTGACCTGTTCATTCATGAGCCAGTGTTACTACCTGCATTCCTATCTGAGGAAAAAATACTCATCAACCACAACATTCTAGGCTTGTAAAGGCTTGCAAAGGTGGTGAAAGAGCAGAATGGATTTTACTTTCTGACTTTCATGTCAAGAAAGATTAAAAAAATGAAGACTGAGAAATGTTATAACTTATATGTGTCTGTAAGTCTCTGAATATAATAATTTAGACACAAATTTGATATAGTAGTGGTTATTTCAAAAACATCATATAGAGAAGGAAGGAATCAGGAATCACTGAGCGTTCATGTATTTCAGAAGATATAATCTTAATCCAAATAAAGCAGTGTCTTTAAACCTGTTCAGTTCATAAAATGTCACCTTTGGCACTTGATTTCAAAATCAACTACTGGAATCCTTCCCTTTCCAGTGCAGAACCATTATCTTCAATATTACATAGAAAAAGAAAAAAGAAGCTTGTTTAAGCAACAGCATCAAGTTGTTGAGTGTGGGGATTTTTTGTAAATATTTTCTGTGATCTGTATCATTGATCTCAGTCATTAGACTTGTGGATGTTAATTGCATTATTACTCTGAAATTAATAGGCTCGAGTCAAGATTTTTATATGTCGCTTCCTTAAATTGGGAAGATTTATTTTGGGTCTACAAAACTTCAAAACTCTTTACAGAAATTGCAACAAGTATATTATATCATAGGTCTATGGTCTGCAGCCCTATGTCACATTTCTCATTAATCTTACCCATTCCTTTTAACCATGAGAAATGATCCATGTTTCTATTTGACTGGGAATTTTGCCCAGCATCTGTGGTGAAAATTCCACAGCATGTGAGCTTTTATTTTTTAATCTTGTCTGTAAGTTAATGTTGGAAGTCCCTAAAGCAGGACAAAGAACTTGTGTGGAACACATGATGTAAGTACATGCAGGTTAGAAATGGAAACAAGTTGACATGATCTTATTGACCAGAAGCCTCTGCCACCATGATATATAGGCTTTAGAATTGAACTCTATAGATCATCTCAATTTCTGTCACTGGGCAGTTCAAAGTTTTGCAGGTCTCTTGTGGAAAGAAAGACATAACCCCTTAAATCTATGTAGTTGAGACAGGGATGTTTCTCATTCAAAAAAATGACCCTCGGATAAAAACAAAAATAAGATACAACTGCTCATCTCAAGAGGTTATCTCAGCGCCTACAAAATGAAATAGATTTTTTCAAATTTTTTTTTGCTAAAAAATAACAATAAATTTATTAGTACACATGTTTTAATGAATTTATATCATATGTTATTTATATAACTCCTATTACAAACAAAATTAAGGGCAAAAGTGTTGCAAGAAGCCTTCTCATTCAGATTAGGGAAAAAAGCATCTGTGACACTGCCCTTAAAAGCCTTATCACAACACTAGTGTCACAAGCTCAAGCTTGGTGTGTGCACAAAAATATCTCATAATAAAAGTTTCCAAACAGCAGGAATTTGAGACCTGCTCACATTTTTTATTGTTCGACCATTATCCAACACATTTTTAGAATGAGTCTTCATTTTTGCTGATTTGTTGTTTTAATAAAGTTCCAAAACCTGGGAAGAACTGATCTCTTTGGTACATCAATCCATATATGTGAGTTACAGACATTTTGCCACCAAGAAATTGCTCGTTTTGTCTGATAGGCCTCAGTAAAGTAACGTAAAGTTTTCTGATATTAGCTTTCATTTGGATATGATCAATAAGAAAAATTCATTTGCTCTCCATAGCTGCCATATTTCAGGTAGAATGCAACAAGCCCATGATTTACATGCATGCTCTAATTTCTGAATAGTGACTTAGAATTATTAACTCAAAACCAGTGCTAAAAGGGATAGCACAGCTTTCCCCTTCATGTGCTCTTTGGATCAGCCCTACTTGCACTAATATCAACATCAAAACTCCTGTTGATTTTCCTGAGAGAGAGATGGGGCCCATTTACTGCACACTCAAGACCCTAAAGGATCTTTTAAAGCCTTCAATAAACCAAGCCCCTGTTGTACTGTGGCTGTTTAATTCTGTTAGAATTGCTCCCCAAGTAGCACTGCACTGCAAAACATCTTTTTTTTTTAATTTCAATTTCTTTTTTCTCATACCATTTTATTGCTTTTAAACTTAAATTCCCTTTTCTTCATCTTTCATAATCAGCTCCAATGTCTTCTTAGGCTAGGACTCAAATTTACTGAGAGGGCAAGCAGCAGGCAGTGAAACAAGGGCAAACAAAGGAGTAGAACATGGGAATAACTGGGAAAAGACATACTAATTCAAATAGTTTTAAGTTATTCAGATGCATCTACTTTCATTTTTGTCTGGATCTTGACACTAAATACTTGACTTAGCTGAATATTATGGTCATCTCACTTTCAGTAGTTTAATATACCTTAACAGTGATATCATTTCCCCTGAGAGGCACAAACCAAAACCACACAGAGATAAATCACTGAAGTTTGGAAATAATTAATATTTTAATGTTTTTATGAAACAAAATTAATCTTCAAATATACACATTTTATCAAGCAAAATAAGTATTTGTTTATATTTACCAAATCTTATTTCCTCCCCTATATTGATTAGTAGCAAAGATAACAAACAACTCATATATACCCAGGCACATAACTGTAAAAACACAAATGAGCATTTGTTGAACCACATGTGTTGTGTATGTATATACATTCTGTCCCCATAATGCTCCTTCCTTTGCAGTTTATAGCTCCATCTGCAAATTGTCCTCCAAATACACAGTATGTGGCACGACATAACTGCCAATTCTCTTCTCCAGATGCTCAGAAAAGAGCAATGAATACTGGAGAGAGAGTCAACTTGAAACGCCTAAATTCCTTTGGAGGAATAAAACAGAAAGGACTTGACAGTACATTTCTGATTAGACCTTTCCACCTGAACCCATTCTTCATTCTCTTTCTGCTGGCATCGGGTTTTATTGTAAGGGGATAGCTTTGTGCAGGCTACTTTGTAGAGCTAGTGAGCAACTAAGGCAAGCTGGGCAGCTACTGTGAAGTGCACAAATTACAGTCTATTAAACTATGTCTCCATATGGGATTAGCTGGATGATAATTAAGCCTTCCCTGCTTCTAGATGACAAAAACCTGTCAGCAGCTCCGGATCACTATTTTTAAAGTGGTTTGTAGTGTCTAGAGCTGACAGAGCTCCATCCTTTTGTGAGATGCATTCGTTTCCTGTCTGGATCAGGGATCAGGGACCTGGGTCACTTGCATTGAAACACACACTGTATTGGCACTTGCAATACTTTTTTTCCAGACACAGGGTAAGACCTGGAGAGATAGTTAGTAAATAGAACACAAAACAAAGCCACACAGCAGGAATGCTACAAAGCATTCCACAACTTCATGAAATACAGTTGTGCTTACCAAGGCGGTCTGGCAGGATGAGACTGCATGTTACTATGGGAGTATTTCAGAAGGCATATATCAGTCCTGTGTTCTTAGGTCATCTGCTCTTACTCCTCCACTGTGCTCCATAAAAAATGTTCCAAAGGGTAGCCAGTTTTTCAAATATACCTTAGTTTAACTTCAAATGCAGGGAATGGCAACCACCTGTGTGCCACTGCTCCAGCTGAGGCATTTAACCTGGAACCACAGTGACTGACAAGGGGTGAAACTATGAGAGTAAAGTCCTCAAATAGATGCACCTAGTCCTGAAATCTGTCTCTGACACAAGCTGCTGCAATAACCAGTGGCTTAACTTTGTTTAGTTCAAGAACAAGAGAAGTCATTGCCTTGAATATTCTTTGACATTACAGGATATAAGAATAACCCATCCTAGGAACTGAAAGCTGGTTTAGAGTTTCAGCTGTGATAAGTTTCAGTAAGGCCATAAGGTGTTGTTGGGTTTTTAGCAATTTTTGTTTTTCAAAGCATTTTATTTTCTTGACATATCTGCTAAGATTTTTTTTTCTCCATTTCATCTACTTACACTTCAAATGAAATTCTCCTTTAAAGGAAAATGCTTCTGAAAATTAAATAATATTTTATGACATAAACCCTGATATCACTCATTTACATCACTTAACAAAGTCTTATGCAATTGGAACCACTGGATCTGAGAGGAAAATCCAAGTCAATGTCAATGATTTTCTTTCTACTCAGGCTTCAACAATTATCTGAGTTTTTGCAAATATAAAGCTGACTTGTTCTTCATTATATAATGTCCAAGTATTCTCTTCAAAGATTAAGAATAAAATGTCCTGAAACTATCAGCAATCTGCACAAAGTACTGTCACCACCAACATGTGATGAAATAGCATGATGGGTCAGTATTCAGGTTTGACAGTTTTGATTGTTATCTAATGTAATTTGTCTAAGTTTCATGCATATTTGAAAGCTTGTTTATATTTTCTGCACCATATTATTAGTGAATCTATTTTGAATCTTTAAAATCTTGGGTAATAGTTATCTTAATTTTATGATGATATTTATTTGAAAGATTGTGATAACAAAGAAACAGTAAACCAAGCTATTTTTGCATAGCAGGTGAAAACACAAGGCAAAAAATAATGTGATGCTTCCTTTGGGATTGGTGTGATAGTAATTGCACTCCCATAAGTTTAATTTTGGGAATCCTTTCAGTCACTGCAATTCACTTTAACAAGTTCATTCATTCAGTCTTAAATGTTCCAGTGCTCGATGCCCTGTGATTAGCTCTGCTTTTTTGTGTATCCAAAGGGGAAGAGCAGTCAAATAATTTGAAGCAGGCTACAAGACTATTGACATATGCATTGATGTTACCCATGACAGGATAGGCCCTAGTGATGGTAATCCACAGGAGGCAGCACACAGCCCTGAATACCATAAACCCACTAAGCTGAAAACAGTGTTAGAATTCAAACCAACCTAATTCAATCAAATACAGCTGTGCTACAGACTGTCCATAGACCATCTTTTGGAAGACTCATTAGAAACAAACAAAATTATGGTGATCATTCATTTTATTTTACATTTGATTATGACAGTATTCATATTATGAATCAATCATGTATATTATATAGTTTTTAATAAAAATATAATGCCAAGAACACCTGAGGGAAGTTGAAAATACATGCTGCTTTTTGCAATATATGTAACAAAGTGCTGTTTCAAACTGTAAATACTCAAGCTGGATTTCAGAGCTGTTTCTCAAGAATTAGAAAACCTAAAAAACCTGGAATGCCTTACTGTGAAGAAAGAGAGAGAAAGAGAGAGAGAGAGAGAGAGGAAGGAACAGACAATTTTTCTCCTTTCCTGTATGAGAAATGTTCCCATCTACCAATGACAGATATGTGCATTATGGAGAAACCCAGAGCACATGACCTGCTCCCAAATGTCACAGTCAAACAGAATTCAGTATTATATTCTCATTTTTGACCTTAACTCAAGGTACATCCTTGAGGATGCAGTATGACATTGATGGTAGTGATAGAGAATGGGGAGTCTTAAAAAGATTTGTTAAGATGATTTGGTCATGCTTGTCAAATCTCAGGCATCTCTGACTCACTTCATTATTTTTATATTTTACATTTAAGCCTGGCATGTTTTATACTGAATGCTAGGATGGAAGACTATGATACAAATTTAACCTTGTGCAAGATGGCCCAGCCCTGCAGAGGTTGGCAATGGTTCCTGATCCATGAATGTGTATGTGTGATTGGTACTCACTTTGCCTCATGATGCTGTCAGTTCTCCAGTACTGCTCAAGTGTGACTGCAAAATCTGTCCTAAAATTTTGGAGAAATAATCTGTGCATGTGCAAAAACATGTGGAAAATCAAGAACTAAATCAAACTGTAAGCCCTCGGAACCTTGTCACCAGCAACAGATATTTGGTAATTCATATGAGTAGAGAATTCATTTGTTTTGGCAGTTAATTTGTGTGGTAGTAGAAGAAATTGCATAATTGCATTCAGTGTCTCCCAAGCTATTTACTGTTGAAACAGATTTTTTTGTAAATATCAGTGTTTTCAGATGCTATCATAAATTAAGTATTTAATAACACACAAAAAAAATTCAAATGTTAAATCTGTTTAATGTAAGCTTAGTATATTAATTGAATAGAATTTTCATCAGTCAGTATTTTCAAAAGAAAATAAAATCCTGCCAAATGTAAGCAGTATAGGATAAGATATACTTATACAGAAACAATTTTCACATACCTGTCTTTAACATTCATGACCTTTCCCTATGAGCGTCTCTTTATTACAGCAAAATAGATCATAAACAGACACTATTTCAGCCTTACTCAAAAATCATAAAAAATTGGTTTAATCAAAATCAGCCTTCCGTAACTAAAGAAGGAATATGAATCAGTGTGGTGGGTTAACCTTGGTGACTGCCAGTTGCCAAACCATCCGTTCTCTCTCTCCCCTTTATCAGCAGGACAGGAGGGGAAAAAAATGCGAAAAGGGTCACGGGTTGAGTTAAGGACAGGGACATCACTCACAATCTACTGACTCAGGCAAAACAGACTTGGGGAAATGTATTTAATTTATCATAAATTAAAAATAGAGTAGAATGATAAGAAACTAAAATAAAATTAAAAACACCTGATTTCAGCCTGCTTTTCTGCTCAGACTCAACTGCATTCCTAACTCTTCTAAGTCTCCTCCTAAGTGGCACAGGCTGGCAGGTAATTGGGGTTCTAGTCAGTTCATAACCTTTTGACTCTGTTTCTCTTTCCTCGTAACACTCTTCTAATCCAATGTGGGTTCCTCAACAATGGGAAGAGTCCTTCATTAACTTCTTCAGTGTGGATCCTTCCCATCAGCCTCATGAACTTCTCCAGAAAGGTCCTTTCCATGCACTGTTCTTCAGGAATGGTGTAGGTTCCCTACAAGACTATAGCTCCTGACAGGAGACCTGCTGCTCTGTTCCTCCATGGGCCTGGTCTTCTCCACAGGTTGCAGGAGAATCTCTGCTCTGGTACTTGAAGCACCTCCTCTCCCTCTTTCTTCATTAACCCTGCTGTCTGTAGGGCTGTTCACTTATTTTTCCTCTCTCACACAACTGCTACCCAACATTTTTTCACCCTTTCTTAATTATGTTATGACAGATGGGCATCAGCTCGGATCATGGGCTCAGTTTGGTCCAGTTTTGGGGTCTTTCAGAGCTGGCTGGAACCAGCTGTGTTCAACATGAGGCAGCCCCAGGCTTCCTCTCACAGAAGCCATTCCTTCAGCGGCTTCCCTTGCCACGTCATCCCAATACAATGAGTTTAACAAGAAAAGAAAACACAAGGCATTTCGCTAAATCCAGTGTGACACTCTACAGACTTTTTCATTCTGCACTTTTAGAGTTGAGAGTAAAGCATCAGCAGAACTGGCAGTGGCAACAGCAGTAGCCAAATTTTCTGTGTAAAAGATTGTTCAAATTGCTATTAGTAGTATCAAAATTATTATTACAAAAGTATTTATTTAATTTATTCTTCTTTAGAAAGACAGAAAAACACACAAAAAAAAGAGGTAAATTGGTAAATTGCTCTTCTGGAATGAGCATGCATCACATCTTTTACTTCTCTTGTGGCAATATAAAAAATATGGAAATCTCAATGCCAAAAAAAGCCCAAACCAAAAATGTAATAAAAAATATATAAGTGACAAATAAAGAATGAAATTCTTTCTTACATATCACAATAGATATAAGAGAATCATCCACCTAATATAAATGCTCTTTTAATATTAGAATGCTCAGCATCTTTGGACTAGTTGTTTAAAGATAAAAGGTCGTAAAAAAAAGGATATTCTGTCAGATTTCACAGAAGCACAGATACATAGCCAATATTTATCTGAATTCTAAAGAAATGCTCCAATCTGTCACTTATATTTCTGCTTTCCTTCAGTAAGTCATACTCCTGTTTTTGTTTCTAGCAAAGAATAACTTTTTAGAGATAATTTCTGTGCTATCTATATGGATGTGAGTGCACCATTCCTTACTATAAAAAAATATTCAGAGGTCTTGGATCATGTTCTTTTAAAACAACTTCTATATGAAGAATATTCTATTGAATTCAGAGCAAGGATGTTATTGTCCAGTTTTAGAGTGACCCAGAGCAGCCACAGGACTCTAAGAAAAAAATTAAGAGTCCTTTATTTTGGATTTAGAAAAAAGAGAATAACACAAACCTTCCATCAGATACAGGTATCTACTTTGGACTACAGTTTTAGGTGCTTTGAAAGCAAACAGGCTGCTACTTACTGAAGCATCAAAATCTGTGTTTGTTTTTGAGTCAGTATGAATAAAGGCCAATTTCCATACACCAGTTTTAGTTGTATCAAGAACAGTAATTTATGAATTTTTGCAAATACTCTGGAATTTTCCCTCTAAAGAGTATACCAGTCATAGAAGTCTGCCATCTCTTTTTTAAAAAAATCAAAGTTCTGGATAAAGCATCTAAAAGGGTTGTTAAACTAATGTTTGGGTAATATTGGACAGTATCTATGAATACTTTTCTGGGAGGCTACTTGTATAAACCTAGTGAAACCTTCCTGGATTCTACCTGTTCAGATCTCCCTATTACAGTGTTTGCCTCCAACAGATGGTAGGAGACAATTTCATGTTCAGCCTCCAATGATGCTCTTCCAATGAAAGTAGAAAATCATACTCAAAGTGAAGCGGTCCAGGTGGAGAAAGATTGTCCTTCTCGGATGTCCCGGCTGGCTGTCCAGCACCGCTAGCAGTACGGGGGCACTATCCCCATCTCCGTGGTTCGGGACAGCGCCTGAGGCAAACGCTCTGTGCTGTGACAGCAGCGCTGACCTTGTGGTAGGACGTGGCTTGGCTTACGGCTACAGTCAGCAGAAACAAGAGAGAGAGCGCTCTCCAGCTGTGATGAATCCAGGTTTATTGGGTCCCAGGGGAACCGACAGCCAAAGAGACAGAGGGGGAAGTTGCAGCAGCTTTTAAGGACGGAGGGACACAGGGGAGGAGTCAGTCCTTGGACGAATAGGGTTTCAGAGGAGAGTGGGAGACAAAAGATTGAATTAAGGAGAACACCAATGGGGATAACTTGAGGGTGGAGCCCCAGTCCCTGAGCCAAAAAAATTATTTGATCCTACACAGATAAAGGAGAAAATAGAGGAAAAAAATCCTTCCTGAAAACATTTTCATTGATGTTCAATTACCAATGAATGAACAGACCTTTTAATGCTGTTTTTTCTGAGATATGAAACACATCTGAGAGATGTGTTTAATTGAATTTAAATGTGATGCCTTAGTCATCAAGCTGCACAGGTAATACGCTCCCTTGGCCAATAGCATCTCAGAAAATGTCATGTGATACATAACAAGGTCAAATATTGTTTCTAAAGCAGACATTATTTTAAAGAATTGTGGTATTTATTCAACCATTCTCTTTAACAGCAGAATCTGTTTCAATGATAGGATCTTCATTTCAGGGAGTTCAGCAGTATGAAAGCAAGCAACTCAAAGAATTCTGTCCTTCCAATCTGTGCAAGATATATTTCTTATGTGTTACCATTTAAAATGGTGAAAGATTCTGCTATGAAAGCTAAATGATTTATTGCCTTGATATGGAGCACAGGTGAACATATTTCTTCCTTTTTCACTGATACCATTAAAAAGTATTGCTTCATTTGTCTTATATATTCTACCTTCATTTATCTTACATATTTTACCTTCAACACTTGTTAGCAAGCTGCAATACAAACTTCCTAAAGAAATTTTTGATACTGAAATAATGAGAGTCCTCTGTAAAAAATGCAGTTCCAGAGACTCTGGAACACTGTTCTTTTCACTCCTTCTGTAGGAAGAATATTTAAAATAAATCAAAAAATAAATTACTGAAAAATCTTGAAAGAAAAGAAACATTAGGCCCCATCTTACTAACTATCCTTTTATATGTAAATAAACTAAAAGCATTTTTATATGTAAACAAACTTTAAAATTTCTTAGCTGTGTAGTTTATGATAGTAGGTGAAAATATTTCCTACTTCAAAGTTTTGCTACTGAATGAGAAATTACATTATTTATTGATTCATATGGTGAATAAATCAACTAGATAATTAGTAGTACAATTAAGCCATGAGAAAAAAAAAATCAAGAACGTCAAAATTAGACATTACAAGAACTGTTAGAGAAAAATATTAAGAATCTAATTTTTAAATATGAGAAAGGAAATCATTCTCCTCTTGCCTCCCCCAAGATGTCAAGAACTAAGCTCCCTGGGGCAATACTTCAAAACTCAGCAGAGATTGGTTTACATAAAACAAGTGTGTACCAGGCTGGAAGATATTCTCTGCACATTTCTATGAATGGCTTTCAGTGAAGTTCCAATAATAGCATACATGGGAGACATGCAGCTAAGACATCCAAGAGGGAAAAAAGGAAATATATATATTAGCTAATGTAAAATCTGCTAGCTGAAGTAAAACAAATTGTACGATCTGCCTTCTTTTCCTAGCTTTGTCACAGGAGTCATGACAATCTGTGCAAATTAATTAAAATATAATTGGTTCTACTATTGAAGGCAAAGTCTGAAAAACCAAAAAATGTCTTTTAAATAAAGTAGTGTTTCTCTGGCCATTCTTCCATGTTACTTCTGTTACATAGCAATCCTAACTGTCACTGAGCTTCTAGGTATTCCTGGTAGTTCTAACCAATAACAGTCTATATGTCTAACAAAGTGTTTCTGCTTCATTACAGAGTCATCAAACAATATTTCTCAGAGGAACCAAGAGCTTTTCTCTGAACTACCTCTTCTATGTTTTTTACCTGGAAAAAGAACAGCATGTGTTTCTTTTCATTTGGATGTGTCATGTAAGTTAAAACAATATAAAAATATTACTATGACAAAAACTATGCTACTTGCAAATTTTGTTTCTCAAACAGTTAAGTGATTCCAAGCAAGCGACAGCCACACTTCTGCTGTGCTTATGATGCTTTCCAGGAATTGCTGTAGAAAATAACTTTTAGCAGAGAGTCTATTTTTTTTCAACTGCAAGAACTCTCATGCACATTATGTTGAGGAATATATCTGGTCCAGGTAGCTGGGCTTGAAAGCTGCAGATGGAGATGCAGATTGGGCTTGGGTGGGAGTCTGACAAGAGGCTGTGAACCGTCAAACTTTGAGATAACAAAGGTCATGAAATCTGGTGACATCAACCAGGTGAATGGACACTGGGACACACAGCTGGAGCTTGGAGTTGCTGAAGAGATAAAAGGGAATGAGCAGCCAGTGAGCTGGTTGGACATGGAGAAAGGCAGGAGCAGGGCCCCAGGAGGAAGAGCAAGACTTGCAGACAGACTGTGAGGATGTAAAAGCCATGGGGTTCATTTGTTGGGGGTCCCTCCTCAGCAGCAGCAGCTGGAGCTGTTTCTGTGTCACTGCCCTGTGAATAAATGGCTTTACAGAATGAGACATCTGAGACTCTGCAATGGGAACTTGGGGGTCAAAGGGGTGAGGGAACCTGGTCTGCCTGGCTGGGAGTGGGGAGTGCAGGGAGTCAAGGGGGCTCCCCTCAGGCCCTGGAGCTGCTGCTGCCAAGGGACTCCTGTCCCAGCAGTGAAAGTCTCTGGCCTTGGGAGTGTGACTGCCAGAGAGGCTCGAGAATGGTCACACTGGGCTGTTTCTTTAACAATTTAAAATTTCCATTTTAATTTCATTTTAATTGAAATGTTTCATGTATTCACACATTCATTAAGAGGCACAACATCCCCACTCCATAAAAAAAAGAACCACGATAGCAGAAGAGCAAGACACAAAAATATACACATAGTTTAGCCCACAGAAAAAGCTCAAGCGTATTGCCAAGGTCTCTGCTATAGTGGAAAAATTAATTAATGCAAAATGACCCCAACAAGTGAACCATGTCCTCTGCTACAGAGAAATGGCATATTGTATGGAATATCACTTTTGGTGAGTTAGAAACAGCTGTCCTGACTGTCTCACCTACCAACTTCTCCAACCCCAGCCTGATGGTGAAAGGGGGCAATGCTGGTGAGACAGTGCTGATGCTGTGCCAGCACTGTTCAGCAGCAGCCAAAATGCTGGTGTGTTATCAACACCTGTCCAGCTACTAATACAAAGAACACCACCATCTGGGCTGTTACATTGAAAATCTTAATCTCAACCAGACTAAATTCACACCTCTTCTCCCAAAATCTTAGGATAAATTATTACTCTCTCATTCTTCCTACACTGAGTTGGGTTCATCATCTCTCTTTTGATATGACTGTGATTATTTTTTGGAAAACAGAAGGTACTGCTTGGACTTATACTGAATCAGCATGCTAGGTTCATTTACCTCTTGTATTATGAGCAGCAAGGATTTAAATTAATTTTTCACCCTGAAAATTGCTAATTTTTATTAAAACATTAAAGCTGCCACTACCTGACAACTGTGTCTGGCTTCTGCATACATGAACATGACAAGCAGCTATTTTTTTATATAAGAAGTGAGTGGAAAATATATATATAAAAAATCCACTCTTTTTTATGAAAAACAGCCAGAATGTTTGTAGAGTTAAATCTCTCACTGTGAAAATGCAAAACCTTGGCTCACTCTATATGTGGCAAACCTCCAGAAGTCAACATTCTCTTTGGAGGTGAACCCTTCAAGCTTAGCTCCTTGGTATTGATTGTGACATTTTCTTGTCAGTACGAACATCCAATATCCAACGCAGGCAATATTTCTCATTAAGTTGTATAGACTATGGACAGCATAAACTTAAACAAATGTGCAGTGTCAGATCACAGGCTAAGTGTAGCACCTAGTTTTAATAAACTGAAAACAATCCAGCTGACAATATTCCCTAATTTTACCTTTGACTTTATGTTTTGTTCCATCCTGCATTCCTCCTTTCATCATTACTTTAGCTTCTGCTTTTGTAATCTTTCTTTTTTTCCCAAATGAGTGCATTCATAGACAGCTGCTTCACCGAACTCAGCAATAATCCTCTCATTGGCAGCAATAGTCCAGTATCAAGCTCATCTTCAGCAAAGTAAAATTTTTATTGCTATTGCTCTGTTAAGGGCTGAATACTCCCATCTAGCAGTATAATTCAAGTATTAATTCTTCACTAGACTGACGGATTTTAAATCATGAAGAAATCAACAAGATCAGCTAATCTAGTACGTTGCATAGCATAAAGCATATAATTTTGCTTCATTTTTTTAATGCTTTCATTACTTTCAGCCATACTATCTCTTTCCAAAAGTCAGTTCTCTTGAATGAATGACATCATATAATACAGAATGTATCCTGGTCTTTCATAAGTTATTGCAATGGCTCATTAAATCACAAACGAGTTATACTTCAATTTTCAGTATGTTTCATTTATGATGAAGTCACCTCTGAAGTTTCTCTTGAATAAGCTGAAAAGCATGTGTCTGTTTAGGTCACTGTCAAACCATGAATACCTTTATCTGTGTTTTATGAAGCTGTTTCAATCTTTCAATCTTCAAGCGTTAACATTCTTCCCATTGTTTCAATCTGCCATTTTTGCTCTAAAGAGCTTTACATAGTCAGTATTCAGGCAATGACCTCACTAATGTGGCAATACAATTTCCCTCTTTCTACTCAACAGTCTTTTGCTTATTGACACTCAATAGTCTGAAGATATTGTCTGCCATAGGTATGTTCAAAGTGCTTTCTGATTACTCACATTTCAAAGATGTTTGAGTTTTCCCACATTTTGTTGGTTAGTTAGCTTGTTTTACATTTAACTTTCTTAAAGGACAAGTGAATTTGGTTGATGAATAGCACAGAGTTGTCTGTTTAAGAGCCAATATTTTTGTTACCCATTTAGTTCACTAGTAATGACTTTGCATTTTCCTCTAGAGACCTTCCAGCTACTTGAATATTGTCTCAGAAGTTTCTGAAATTGTGTAAAATGGCCTCTTTTTTTCTTTGTTTTGCTGTTTGTTTTGGTTTGATTTGTTGTTGGTTTTTGGGGTTTTATTTTGGTTTATTGGTCAATATAGGGAAAAACCCCATCCTCTAACATGTATTCTTATAGAACAGCCTACAGCTTTCTTTAGTAGAACTCCCACTATCAGAAATACAAGAAATGGGGTTACTGTGGAAACAGTAAAATCAAAAAGACCAAGTGCAGGAAGCTGTAATTATACAGTCATTTTGGTGTCAGAGTCTCTGTGTTCAAATGGAGATAATGTGTCTGGGGGGGACAGCCTAGGCCTGTCCTGTGATCTCAGAAGCTTCTGATAAACCTTGACCAAGTTGACTGAACAGTGAAGCATCCCTTGATTGGATCAGCTGGGCCATGAGTCACTCCCTGATTGACCAGAAGCTCTTACATGCTAAGGGTGGAAACAGCCAGAAACATCAGCTGCCCAATCAAGCTGGAAAACAAAGGATTCGCAATTATCCTTAGTTACCTTGGTAAACCATTTATCTGAATTGTAGCCTGAGTGGTATGGTACCCTTGTGAATTGTAGCCCCCGAGGAACAGTATCATTGTTACTGTGCTTCGGGGGGAAAAAAGCCCAATAACAGCCAATTTGCATTATAGCCAGGATTGAAACTTACTGCTGACGGAAGTTGTTAGTCACCTTGGGACCACAGGAGGCTGTGCCACCACCTCCCTCTGAGTGTGACACCTCTCAGAGCTCTCAAAGTCAGTTGTACTTGGAGGCCTGGGCTGATGGTTCACACCCTCATCTCCACACTCCTTGGTGTCCCCCTCTTGTCTGTGAGGAAACACAAACAGATTTGAGTGAGGTGAGTGTTTCTCTAAACATGAGAAGAATTTTTGGTAGGTACATTTCCACACATAGAAATAACTGTATGGATCATTTTACCTCTATGTGTATGAATTGATTATTGTGTGAATGTGTGCTGGTTTTGTCTGGGTTAGAGTTAACATTCTTCCCATTGTCTGATATGGGTCTGTGTTTTGGATTTATGCTGTAGACAGGGTTGATAGTACAGAGATATTTTTGTTATTGATAAGCAGGGCTTACACAGAGCCAAGGCCTTTTCTGCCTCTCCTACAGCCACACTGGTGAGGAAGTTGGGGCTGCGTGAGAGACTGGGAAGAGACACAGGCAGGATAGGGAACTCAAATTGATCAAAGGAGTATTCCAGATCCTATGACATCATGCCCAATACATAAAGGGAGAGGAAAAAGGAAGAAAAGAGGGAATGTGTTGAGTGATGACATATGTTTCCCCAGGAATGTTCCAACCATTATGCGTGATGGCACCCTCGTGTCCTGGGGATGGCCTGCCCATTGGAAACAGTGAATTAAGTCCTTATTTTGCCTTGTTTGTATGCATGGCTTTTGATTTCCATACTGAACTGTCTTTATCTCAATCTAGGAGTTTTCTTTTACCCTTTTGATTCTCTCCCCAGTTTCACTCGTAGGGGAGTGAGCAAACAGCCACCTGGGGCTGGGTTGACAGCAGAGGTTAAAACAAGACAGAATGTTACTATTTCAAACCCATAGTTAAGTCATTGTTGTAACTGTAATGAAATCTACTAAATCACTTCGTAAATGTTAAAGTACATAATGGTTAAGAGCTACTACACACTTTTGTACCCTTATCTTTCCATCCAAATCCTTTTTGCTCTTACCTACTTTTGCATTCCTGGATTCCATGTAAATACTTCAAAATTACTTCTAATTTGATTTTCCCTTGTATTAGTCTTTGTAGTAAGCAATAGAGTGAACCTTGTCATTTAACTGTGTAAAACTGTATTTTCACAAATTTGTAGTAAACCCTGCTTTTGACAGTACCATTGACAATGTTTCTTAAAATGGCCAAGCAACTCATCCACAATGTTTCAAAACAAGTTTTTGTTGTTGTTGTTGTTTGGGTTTTTTTACTTTTGTATTTAACTTTGTTAATAAATATATCAGATTAGACCTTGCAGAAAGCACAATCTGATCAATTTTACTTACCAGCTTTGAGGTATTAAACACAACTAAATTTCAGGAATCCTGTGTATTCTTTGCACAGAGTTAATCTGCGTTTTCAAAGACACAGCAAATTAGGCATGTAATCACAGTTTACCTAGCAGAGTCACAGAATTATTTTCATAACTTTAGATAAATTTCCAAAAGCTTAGAAGACAATATCCAATATATATATGTCAAGGAAGAAAAAAAAAGATGAATAGAAGAAAAATGATAGAGGGAAAACCCTAAAAACCAGAGAAGTAATTTGAATTACAGCATTAGGAATGAGGGAATAACTTTATGGTTTTGTGAAAAAGTTCAACATTGTAGTTGGATGAAATTTAAATTGTAAAAGGCTTTCCATTTTAATGGGAAATAACAAGGTTGCTAAATAACCATATGATAGATGTTAAATCAGCAGGTCCAGATAACTTTGCCTGCAAGTGCTGTAAAGAGTCAGCTGAGCAGATCTCTTGATCATCAGTGATTATTTTCAATAAGTCTTGGAGCACTGGAGCATTTCCAAAGGGTTGGAACGAAGCTAATGTTATGCCAATATCTTAAAAGTATAAATGGGACATCTAATTATAGGCCTGTCATTCTGACATTGATCCCAGACAAATTATGGAACAAGAGATATGGGATTTGATGAATAACCAATTAAAAGAGGATAATATAATTAATGGCAATCAGCATGGGCTTACAGGAAAGACATTCTTTTGAACTTGCTTGTATGCTGATCAGGAAAAGTTATCAATGAACTTGTATAAGGATGATGCTGATAATCTTGTTTTACTTCTATAGGTCATTTCCTTTCATACCGAACATGCTGATTAACAAAGAAAAAATTGCAAACACCAACATTATACATACTAAACTGAATAAAATGTTCTAGCATGTAGGTTTTAATATACTGTATTTAAAGATTTATCAATGGGTATGTGTTCTAAAAAATGCCAGAGGGCTTATTTTTTGCCTTATTTGCAGCCTCAGTATAACAGCGTTATTGCTGGGGAAAAAATAATGCATAACACTGCAACTGGAGGAGGGATAAACGAGCAAAAGGAAAGATTGCTGACAAGCAGTTGGAATCCACCAAATATCAGGTATAAACAATTATTTATTATAGACAATGAAAATTATGTATCTTGGGACAACAATGTAAAGAACACTTGTAAAATGGGACCTCTATCCTAAGAATTAAAACTCTAAAACCTTGGGGATGACAAACAGCAACCTACTGTGCCTGGAAGAGCCTAATACAGTCCTGGCCTGTGTAGGATTCAGTCTCTCTTTCTTGGAATATGAAGGCTACTGCTGTACTCCTCAATTAAAGAATGGCACTCATATATTGAAAAACAAGTACTGAGAAACATTGCAAATGTATCTAAGCATCAGGAAATAAATGTTACACCTAACCTAAAGGAACTGTTTTAAAAATTTTCTGGTACAGCAGTTCCTTTGCCTCTTTCAGCATAGAGAGCATAGCAACAATTCTAGTAAGTCAGCTTTCATGACTATTCCCAAGAAATTCAATCTGCTTAAGAATTACAAAAGAAGGTAAAGGATTCATTTGACCATAAGCTGTCTGTACTTACATTCAGAACAGAAATATGATTGTGGAAAATGTGATAACCAGAATCCATTTACTAGACACTAAAGCTTCTCTTTCTTTTTCCTCTAAAATCATACACTAATTCTAACAAAGTGTTGTTATGTCATTAATTGTGGGCTTGTTTGACTGTGATAATTTGACTTCCAGAAGTCAGCACTGAATCATTCCCACAGATTTTGCTTTTGCTAGGTGCTGTCCTGACTCATATTTAATTCAATAACATTTATGAGATTTATGGTTGATGACAATCCACTGTATAAACCCAAAGTTAAATACCCAAATTTGAATGAATTATTTCCCTGCCCTTTATATCTTCTTACTCGTCAAAAATAGAAAAGAGAAAAAGGAGGAAAAAATATTAAAACAAAAAAAACCAAACAAAAACAACCAAAAATTAAAACAACAGCTAAACAAAACCCCACAAATAATCTACAGAATAATCCTGGGCAGTAGTAAAAGAAGTAACACAGATTACTTCTTGAGAAACAGGTATTAAGAGTGTGACATGTAAAGTCAGAACTTGCTACTCAGTTCAGCTTTTTTCATTCCGCTTGTTACATATTTCCCTTCCTTTGGAATGAAACACAAGAAATATTATATTCTAAATGCTTGTTTTGAATTCTAGAGAACATTATGTGTTTCTGTATTTTACAAAAGAAATAATAGGTGTTCCTCTTTATTATAATAAAATATAATGCTATGAAATTATTCAGTTTCACCCGGCTGTCTATGCAATAACCTATTTGGAACTCATTCTCTAAGACTTCAGATCTTCTAGCCTACAGTAAAATGCAGCAGTTGTTTGAGAACATTCCCAGCCCTTTCTGAGAATTCTTGTGAATAAAAATTTACATATTATAACCATGAAATTTTACTTTAATGGGTACTGACCATATCAGTTTCCATTGAATTCAACATGATATTAACTAAAGCTCTCAGTCAGGAATGTCAAGGAGAAACGTGATTCCATAATGCCAACAAATTCAGGACTTTTCTGCATAGAAAACAAAAAAATACTTGAAGAAATAGCTGCTTCTTTCAGTGCTGATTGTTCCACTGCTGTCCTTTCATTTTGAAAACAATAGGAATCTAAAATCCAAACTAAAGAAATCTTCAAAAATAAGAATATTTTGAAAATCAAGCTTAGCATAAAAATGAGCTTGCTTTGCAGCTCCAATGCTACCATATTGCACCAGTACCAGTATGACAAGTGAAGTTCATGAAAAAATTTATTGGTTCTCCATGCAAGGAGAGCTATTCTTAAAAAGAGTAATTAATAAAACTCTTATTTATGAAATACTGTTTAAAAAATATAAAATAATGTCAAAATGTGATAGAGCAGTTAAGGAGCAGAAACATACATAAGAATATAATTTTCCAAAGATGCAATACCAGAGTTAAATTTTCACCGGAGAATTATTTTATAACAAGCAAAAAATACTTTATCCTGCAATTAATTGATTGGCAAAAACCGGCATAATGACTATGAATATAACAAATTATGTGGTTCCTAAGTGTTTCACAGATGCACACTGCCAAGGTACTGGAGTGTGAAATTAGTGAAGTACTTATGTAATATACAGGCATTGTGAATATGATTATATCTAAGAGATGATTCTAGTAATGATTACTTGAAGTTCACACTAGAACAATTACTCATTTTCATCAGGTGATAAGGGTGACAGTTTTAATGTTCAAGGTCTTTATCTTGATCCCCCCAGCATCTGTACTGATGTAGCCAATGCAGCCATGCAGTAGTGTAGAAACAATTTATTTTCTGGTGAGAGGGATAACCTTATCTCAGTTCTGTGTGGTGTTCTTAAGGCTAAAGAAATTTCAGTGTGGTATGCAGAACACTAAGCTATGAAATATATTTAAAGAATAGGATAGAGTAGAATAGTTCAGTTTGAGGGGAGCTACAAAAGTAATTTAATCCACCTGCAATATTTTGCTCATGTATGTGACAGGCCAAAAGCTACTATTATATGGTACACCGACTGCAAAATTATAAGGTGGGTCAAAATTATGCGTGGTCTAAAATAATGCAGTAAAGTGTATGAAATGAGAAAAAACATCTGGCTAAGGCTAGATACTGGTCACAAAGTGTCTATTTGGATACTTGGGGTGCACTACTCATGAATGCAAACAGATTGTGCACATAATTCAATACATGGAAATGTCACTGTTGATCAGCAATAAACCAAAACCATTTGTACTCAGGAAGGAGTTAAGTTTCTTTCTCTTTTTCAAGGGGATCATTCTGGAAGATGTAGGCTCTCCACCCTATCAGTAAAAGCACAGCAAGAAAACCTATACCGACAATACTCTCAGGTACATGGTATGACTCTTGGGGTGTTCTGCAGGGGGGCAGAAGCTGAAGTCAGTGATCCTGATGGATCCCTTCCAACTCAGCATATCCTATGGTTCTATGAATTGAGACCTAGATTAAAAGATTAAAAAGAAACAGCATACGTATGAAGATGTATCTTGAATTTTGCAAAGGAGTTTTGACCTTTGTTACAAACTCCAGAATAGCTCAAGTATGTATTCAGTGTGAACTGACAGTTCCTTGAGCAGTTGAACGTACCATCAAGCATTCCTAGAGCTCCAGTAGACAAAGTCTGAGCTTTAAAAGAATCCCATTCTCTTGAAATCTATAAATTATGAAAATGCACGATCACAGTATTTAAAGTTGTTTTTATACAGTGACTGAATTGACTAACCTCTTATTCTGTCACTAAAGCCAATTTGCATAGAGTTTCTCAAGCACTAATGTTTGAAAGGAAGAAAGCCTCCAACATTTATTTGAATATGGGCCAGAAAATATCTTGTTTTTCAGGCAAACACAATCACAAATACGCAGAGGTGGTTGTCCTAGGCATCCTTAAATTTCTACTCCTTTGTATTTATGTCCTAAAGCAATAATTCTTAATTTCCTTTTTGAACATATTACCTACTGAATTATGAATCTAGAAACACTGACAAGTAGCCTGAAGTAATATAATCTGAAACTTTTATTTGGAACCTATCTTCCTCCAATGGCAATATAACCACCAAGACAATTTGCATGATTAGCTGGAAAACTCTTTCAATACTAAACATGAATACATGAAAACCCATGCTGGTTTATTTTTTTCTGTATTTGAAAATGAAACTAAACATGGTCCTTCCTTATTGAACATAAGAAGCATGAGTCTACAGAGTAAGAAAATTTTTAAAAAACATATGAGGGAGCAGATGGCTCAGGTATTTCTGTAGCTTTCATCTTTCCTCAAAATTTTAATAATAAAAGTGGGTTGGATCTGTAAAGGTCTCATTCCAACAACTGTCCAATTCTGTGGCTTTAATATGAGCCACAGAATTAATATCTGAGAAGGTAATATATTGTTTCATTCTAAGCTGACCATGAGCTCCAATAACTCCAAGAGTTCCAGCTGATGGAATTGAAGGTCCTTGTCATCCAGTTAAAGACTCAGGCTTTAAGGCAAATTGTATCATATTTTGGAAATCCTTACTTTCTTACAGTTGCTTTTACAAGAATATGTGTGCAAAAATCCACAAGAACACATGTGCAAAAATCCAGAATGCATCTGCAAATATGACATTCAGATACCCAGATTTCCTGGTTGACCTGACACAGAAGATGCAATAATTTGTAACAAGACTTTAAACAACATAAAGAAAGAAAATGTTCACTGAAAAAAAAAATATTTGTAGGTCAGATACTGGTCTTGCCCTCAGGAGACCAGTATTCATTTCCTGATTCAGTAAGAGATTCATTTTATAATACTGAGCAGATCTGTGTCTCCATTTTCCACTTTCAGAGCAAAGATAATGCTGTTTAACACTCTCTGACCACAACATCCCAAAACCTGCTTTGAGTTGTTGAAGCTTTCTAATGATTTAATATTCACAGATTTGTCTGTACAGTCTCTCTTAGGAAGATGTTGAAGGGAAGGAATAAATCAGCATCTCCTTTCACACCAAAAATTTCCTTCTCCTGTGATCATCTAACCTGACTGGTTTTCTTACCATCCAGATGGTCTCAGTCTTGGCCTTGTCTTTCCTGGTAACCCATAGTCAAACTCCAAGGACGTTACCACTTTGGGGAGTCCTTCAGCTTATAGATTGTTTTGTTTATTCTTGCTTCTACCAAGAATATCACATTCTCTGTGGCTGTAAATTCTAGCTTAAAGGAAAGTCAGAGATGTAGGCAAGTGTGTGTAGCTACATCCTTAGAAACAGTTTGGAGCTGAACAAAAACCCACCAGAAAGCAACAGAATAGGTTTGATAGGAAGATGTGGACAAAACACTACCTGGTGCTCAGCAGACAGTCTACCTCTGCCCAACACCCTCCCATAACTCATAACAGCTCTCGTTAATTACTTATTGCAATTTGTACCAGAATAACATTCCATCTGAGGCTATGACCAGAAAAAAACCCAAAATATCAGTAAGTGACATCTTTAAGTACAGAAATAATGTTTAAAAAATACTGCTTCTAAAAAAATGTTTTTATTTTATTTAAGCAACAGTGCAAAAAGACCATTTCTACACTAAATTATCTCAGCTGGATGTCTAATGTGTTCTAGTTTTGAAAAAGTGATGCTCAACTGACGCTATAAATTTCACACAAATGTTCCAGTTATTTACGAAATGATTAAAATCAAATATATTATTGTCATATTACAGATTTTTTTTTTCTGGAATCTTAAAAATGCTGCTTCAGACATGCCCTTTACTACTATTCATCAATCCAGAAAATGTTTTATTCCCATATGGCAATGGTGGAAAGTTTTATGAGTCAGCAGTGCCCTGGCAGCCAGGAGGGCCAAGCGTGACCTGGGTTGCATCATGCAAATCATCACCAGCTGGGCCAGGGAGGGGATTGTCCTGCTCTGCTCTGCAGTGGGGCAGCCTTGCCCCAAGTCATCAGGGCAGTTTGCAGTGCCACAGTGCAAGAAAGACATTAAACTATTAGAGAGTGTCCAAAGGAGTGTGAGAAAGATGGTGAAGGGCCTTGAGGAGAAGCCCTGTGAGGAGTGGCTGAGGTCACTTGGTCTATCCAGCCTGGAGGAGACTGAGGGGAGACCTCACTGCAGTTCCTCACAACTTCCTCATGAGGGGAAGAGGAGGGACAGACCCTGATCTCTTCTCTGTGATGACCAGTGACAGGACCTGAGACAGAGGCCTGAAGGTGTGTCAGGGAGGTTTAGGTTGGATATTGAAAAACAGTGGGTAGTTGGGCCCTGGAACAGCTTTCCCAGGGAAGGAGTCACAGCACCAACCTGGCAGAGGTCAAGAAACATTTGGACAATGCTCTCAGGCACAGGGTGAGATTCTTGGGAATGGTGCTGTGCAGGACAGGGAGTTGGACCCAATGGTCCTTTTGGGTCCTTTCCGATTCAGCTTATTCTGTGCTTCTACGATAATTTTTCTCATAAAAATGTTCTGAAAATGTATTCACTTTAATAATTTAACAATAGTACTGATAATGTAATGTTTTAAGTGCCTATTTCAAAAGCAGTTTAGATTTTTTTATACTGCAGATTTTTATTATGGAATTTTCTGAGGTGGGGAGATTAATTTTTTCCACTCAAGCTTTTTTAAATTCATAAATGAATTTATATTGATAGAAAAAATTTCATTGCAGGCAAACTCACAATGTCAAATAATTAGTGTTGAATTGCTTTCTTTCTTCAGTTGGATAAGATCTCCAAAACTAACAAAGCAAGTTTGAATGTCGTTCTTTTCTTCTGTCTCAGATATCTGGCTTTGGGTGAGAAGACTTTCCTTTGGGAAGTACCTGTCTTTTTCATTTGAGTTTAGAGCTTCTGTAAGGGGACAAGGACTCCTTTGTCAATGTTTTAAGTCAGAAATGAGAGCCAGAAATTGCAAGTCCATAGAAGTGAGTGCCATTTTAAGTACTCTGTCTCTGAGATACTCCTTCCCTTAATTTAGGACACATGGGGCGATCTATTATCTAAATATCAATAATCTAAACAAATCAATGATCTAAATAAATAAAAAAAATTATGTAATGGGACTTTTTAATATTTTTGTATTTCAAATGTCTTGAGGAATCAACCTTCTGTTGCCTGATCCAAATCAAATACAGGGAAATGTGAGTTCTTCCATTAAATTCCAAAGCATAACCATCAAGCTACTGTTTTCAGGTGGCACACAACCTCTCTTTCGTGAACTGACTATTAGCCTTGATACACCATTGATGTATTTTACTCAGAAACATAGCAGAGATGATTTTCTCTTCCCAGAATGCTAGTAAGTACTAAGTACTTAGCACTTCCCAGTACTAAGAAAAGCCATCAAGTTCTTCTCAGCAATTTCCTTCTTTATTCACTCTTTTGAAATGTCAACATGGAAAGAAATTTAAATTCTGAGGATGTATCATTATATGCATTTTAAGAAAAAACACAAGTACCAAAGTGGTAAGAAATGCATTATTTGTAGGAGAGGCTTTTCTTGTCATGCTCTTGTCATCTGTTAATGTCTGAATTGAAGTAATTCTTAAATCTTAATATTACTGTAAGCCAATACTATACTGACAGGTACTGCATTCTCTAAGTGTGTGCACCTGCTTCAAATGGACATCTCATTGACTGGACATGCAGAATCAACTCTTCCTGTAGGTTTATGTGACAAGCAATAGAGGTGAGTATAGAAGCACCTGTGTTTTACAGTAGCTGCAAAGGATGGGCAGGGTAACACTTTTATATCTCCAACAAATTGTACTGAAAATCTGTAAAGCTGATCAGAGAATTACATCTCAAATAATGTCAGTGGCAAGAACTGATGCTATTGAGAATTCCAGTTTGAACATTTTTCTAAATAAATCGTTTAGCTACACATCCGTGTGAATGGGGGTGTGGGGAGGTGGGTGGTCATTTTTCTGCTAAAGGCACCCTGAACTTTTCTTCCTGGATCTTTTTCTCTAATTTATTTAAGTTTCATAAAGCTACATGTTCATTGCAGTTGGTCTCCGCAGCATTAGAAAGTCTAAACTTCAAACAGAATATTTAAAAAAAAATTCTAGAACCAACCAAGCTAATTAAAGTCTCAAATACTCTCTCTTTAGGTAGCAAAACAAAACAAAACAAGACAAATAAATAGTGTTAAAAATCAGGCTGCCCTGCCCTAAGTAAAGAATAAATATTTTTTTTATTGTGGAAGTGCTGACACACTTCATTATTTGTTAACCTGATCCTTCCTAACTCAGTGGGGCACAAAAGTGTAATCGATGAAGCCCAGATGTGTAATTAGAAGATGAAGTGTGGGGCAGACAAATCTACTATTACATGCTGGAGGCTGCTGAGAAGCCATCACAACTGCTCACTAGTGTCAGAAAAAGTGTGTTGAGGTGCCTGATCAGCAAGGTGAAGGGAGAATTTTATTTTTCCTTTCCCCCAGCATCAGGGTGCATTTGTATTGTCAGAATAACTGAATAAAGGTAGTTTCCAAAAGAAAGAACCCTCAGAATTCTTCATACTGATCTCAAAGGATAAAGGTGCTTTACTCTGAGCTCAGGTGTATCTTCCACTCACACTTGAGGTAGAGTGCAAGTCCTGTGCACTGACAAAGGCTTCCAGTGTCAGGGCTTTTCCATAAAAGCTGGAAATTAATCTGAAGGATTCACATGTTTTAGCTGAAAATGCTACTGCATGATAATCTGCTACTTCTGTTCCTTTCAGAAAAGCGAAAATATGCAATGGCACATCTGTAGCTATCTATATCTGTATCTATATCTATCTATATCTGTAATCTATATCTATATATGTAATCTATATCTATATATCTATAGGTGTCTCTCAGAAAAAATGTTCTCCCTTTATGTCAATTTGTTGCAACATGAAGCGAAGACATACCTGCTTCTTTTTAAACCATGTTTCAGATAAAACAGTATTTTGGTCAAATGGTCTATGAATTTATTATTTCTCTTTGAAAAGTAATCTCTTTGTCAATATGGACACATTAGCTGTCCATCTGTGCCAGAAATACCCAAGCAAATTCTATTGTGTTTTGCAACATTCCAGAACCCACTGAAATGGAAGTAGATCAAAAATAAAGACTTCAAATTTATTAGGGCTGATCAGAAAATGAAAATCTGCTATGGAAAAATTACTGAAGTTTGCAATTTACTCAGTGTAAATACTGTACAAAATTGAGAAATTTCAATTTTTAGATAAAGAAATGCATGTGAAGATATATATATATATATATGTATATTAATAAAAGACATGGTCAAACTTGTACTCTAGATGTTCTAATTGAAGCTATTGGATGCTTGAGGGTTTAGGCTCAATCTATAATTCTCATTTATTGTGGCTAGAAAATGCTTTCTTAAAAAGAAAAAAAACCTCTTGAATTTTATATGCTCCCACTAACTTTTTCAGTCTGAATTAATAGATGTGTTTTGACAAAATTTATTTCATCACAAATTCCAAGCTGTTCTTTCTCCAATGTTCTCAAATTTTAGTGATTTAGATAAAACTGAATGTAAATCTAGATAGTATTCATTTCAAGATCTAATCCAGATAAACCAGTGTTGACCAGAGTGAAAATAAAAGCAGAATACAATCTCTTTAACAAGCTGTGGTCATAATAGGCTTAATCGCATCAGAAGGTTAAACTTAGAATTCTGCTTCTTGATTTCTAGAGTTCCTGCATTCTAGAAACTGAAACTTAATTATAGGCCCTGCCACACACTCATACAGTTAAGACAGATGAGACTAATAATAGTTTTTTTTGCTTGATAGCCTGCTAATGAGATTGCATGTGCCATCATGATTTTCCCACTGCCTCTTCTCTGAGGGAGAGGATACTTGATTTGTTTTATTTGTATTATATCCCACTTTTAAAAAAGACATTAAATCAATTTAATTTTAATAAAATAATATTGCTGAATGGAAATGTATTTTATTACTCTGTATCATTTGATTGGTATTGATTTAAGAGGTAAAAATAGATACAATTCAAATATTATATGATTTCAAAAAAAAGAAATCAGAAATCAAAATTCAATTCTCACATATGAGATTTTAATCAAGTAAACATACAGTGCCATATCATATACAATTACCAAGAAAGTTTTATTGCCAGCAAAATATAGAAAGAACACAGAGTCATGAACCTGTAACACACAATCATTCAAATATGAGCACAGCAAGCCTGAAATAATGCACAGATTTCATAGGGTCAAATGTAGACAGTCTGTTTCCAGTGTTCCAAGGGATTCCAGTTTTTCTTTCAAGCACGTGTGGCTCATTATTTTTTAAATGGAGCTCTTGTCAAGCACTTAAAATAAATAGATTCATCTAACTCTTTCTCTTGACAGTCACTCTCTCAGAGGATGAGCTTATATTCTTTAATTCCTTGCTTTATTTAACTCTTTCAGTGCCATATGATAACTAAGAGAAAAAATAACTTGAATTTTGAAAATTATGGAATCTGGTGCAGAGTCTAATACTTTCAATGGTATTTAAAACTAGGTCTCCCACTGCAATGCCTAACTATGCTAGACATTCTCTCACTTTATAAAGTATGAAAATCTTGTATATTTTGTTGAATACAAATAGTTATTAAAGACTATTTTAAATATATAAGCTCTATTGTATGTGATTGAGAAAAATCAGATGTATGTAAAATCTGCTTATGTGCTGTTTTTTATCCAGTTGTTCTGTAAAAAAACATATTGTTAAACTCAAGAACATAAAAAGTTATACCAGGCCCAAAGGTTCAGAATTTAGGATATGTTCCTATAATAAGGTGTTTGGAATGAGGGAAGCCTTGGTAAGATGTTTGATAATATTCATGGCTATGGTCAAGATTTTGATCAGCACACAAAAGAGAAGCCTTACACAGCATAGGGAATTTGTTTGCACAAGTCAAGGACAGCTTACATGCAGGATTGAGGTAGTTATCAATGAAAGCTGGTGTCTTAACTTCAGGATGAAAGAAACAATAGTAAAAGCTTAGCATTCAAGTTCAGTGTCATTTATGATCCTGCAAGGTTATTCTGATGCACCGTTTACAGATGCAGTGCTGCACCATTTGGATGTAGGCATGAAAGGACATGTAGTCCACACAGTGAGGAATGACTCTGAGACAATGCATATTGCAAGCAGGATAATTCTGGTAATAAAGGAAAATAAAAATAAAACAACCACTAAAACAGATTTGTAAAGAGAGATTATGTAGGGAATTTCTTTCTTTTTATGATCAGTGTCTCAATTTTCTACTCTAAATATTTTGACCATCCTGTATGAAAAGACATTACCTTTGACTTCACCCATTACAGTAGAGAAACAAAAAATCAACTTTTGTTTTGGCAGTCACAGATAAAAATACTTTCCAGAGGAAATGCCTCTTATGGTCACAATTGAAATTTTTGCTGCACACACTTATCTCCATGAGTTACAGTATGCTTGCACACCCTCATTTGATGATGGTTTCAGGATATCCAGGAAACGTTTTCAACTATCCAGGAAACATTTTGATGATCTACAGAATATAGCAACTTCTGTATCTTCTGTAAGGAATGTCTTGGTTCAACCCTAATCAGCCACCTGCTCATTTCCCTCTGGTGCATTTCTCCACTGGTAGAGAGTTACAAGAGTAAAAGTAACTCCAGCCAGCAACTCCAACCATTACCCGATCAGGATTTTAAAACCGGAAAGACGGAGGAAAAACAGTATACTACATAATGAAACCAAACACATTCATTTGAGATCTGAACAAGGTACATTTCCAGTTTAAATGTATTGAGCTTCTTATCATCTATATATACACTGAATCTTTCCTTTGGGGGCAAAAAAAAAAGTATGAGCAAGACCAGTGTGGGAGAAAAAGCATCAATAAATACAAATTCTTCCTACTTTAAACTGTTAGGAATATGTAACAAATACATGTTTCTCAAATATGAACACAAATAGAGGAATCTTGTAGTTCTGTGGCTCTTGAAAGAAGGAAATGAAGATGGAAGAACAGCTCCTGAAGCTGCATATTCCAGATTAATATCAAGTTGCTCCTAGTGAAAAGAAGAAAAATAATGTAAGATTCAAATAATGGAAGTTATGCAGCACCTTTTATATTTTAACAATTCTTCATAAGTAGTTCACCAGTGAAATTAAGTCAGTTTGGTTTCAGCAGTGGTGACAAAGGTTTCAACTTTAATTTCATGGTCATAAAAAAAAAAAGTAAACCAAAAATCTTAGGATATAGTGTTTTTAAACTAAATATTAGATGGGCCTCTGGTCTCGTCTCTGAAACTACATGTTCTTAGTTGTTCTTAATGAAGACAGGATGACAAGGGGTGGAGGAAATATAACTTTTAAGAGGTGATTTTTTTTTGTCACCTAAAGACAGAGTGATAGAATAGTCTTGCAAACATTAGTATGTTAAAAACACCTTTGCAATACACAATTTATCTTAATGAAACTGCAACAGTTACAAAAGTTCATGAAATCTTCATTACTTGAGATGACTCTTCCCCATCAAAGTGTTCCTGTGGGTTTCCAGCACATGGTGTACATAATTTCATGTCAGTCCAGCATTTACAGCTGAAGCTGTGGTCAAACACATGACATCTAACCAATATATGCCTCTTCAATGTCTGTATTAGGTGTACTTCCTATTATAATTAACAGGGTTAATTAATAACACATACATGTAAATCAGTATCACTCATAGCGTGCTCTTGCAGTGTTTACTATTGACCTTATAATTTAACTGTTAAGAGGTCAAGATCCTGAAGGTAATATATACTGCTAAAAAAATATGCAGCTTTGCTATTCAATAAATCCTGTATTAATATATATATATAAACTATTACCATTATGATTTCCTGTATCTTCCATTTACAATTATTGTTACTTGTAGGAATTCATATAATAGCTGTTTTTCAGGGGAAAAAAGGTCTTAAATTGTCCATAATTTACATTAAACTCTGTTTATTTTTAACTGTTGTTTATTTTGAATTTATACTTATAGCAGGACCAAAAGTTTCAACTTGAATGGTGTCTCAGAAAGCAAATAATATTTCACAAGAAGTAAACATACAAAAAGGAGAAGACATTGGATAAATACAAAATTTACTTATAA
This sequence comes from Molothrus ater, assembly GCF_012460135.2. Taxonomy (NCBI): domain Eukaryota; kingdom Metazoa; phylum Chordata; class Aves; order Passeriformes; family Icteridae; genus Molothrus; species Molothrus ater. The sequence goes on along the minus strand of NC_050482.2, from coordinate 17,475,634 downwards.
AGAGAGTGAGTAGCCTTGTTTAACTAAGTCACTTTAGGACTATAAGTAATACCTAACAGGAGTGCTTGCTAGTTTTCTCATTCCACTTTGGAAATTTGAATTATTCTGCATCCTGTCCAGTGACAGAGTTCCCCTGGCAGCCAACTGAGGTGACCATGGCATGGCAGCCTGAAGTGAATATTCCATTTCAAAGCTGAAAGCTATGAACAGCTACAAGCTGCTCTAACGTTTCACTTCAAAAAAAGTTGGTGTCCTTTTCTCATAACAGTGTTCCAATTTTCTTTTTTTTTTTTTTAATCTAGGCGGAAGAAAGGTACTTCAGTAAACACATGGGAACTGTTTCATCACAGAGATTTAAATGCATGCTAATTAAATCAAAATTCAATCTAATAATTCTTCAAAGTGAAACTGAACAGAAAATGCTTTTCTTCCTTGGAATTTCCTGCATTAAATACATGATGAATTAATTTTTAATTTCATCTCTAATTTTGTGGAAATCATATTTCTTTGACTTAGGAGCCTCATTCTTTTCTGGGTCCTCTATCATGAATAACACTGTTATATTTTTATTCTGTGTTGTGCATATTTTGCAATACCTTTTCATGTCAAGCCTGGAAAGCCCTCCCATTTTTTTTCAAGTATTGATATTTAATGTATTTTGCTTCAGATATCTGAAGAGAAATTTTCTTTTTTTCACTCAATTTAAATTCTCAGTAAGAGAATATTTATCTTCCTGAACGTATTTCACTGGAGATACTTTTCTTTGGTAATATCCCTGGCTGCAGCTTTTTAAATAGAGACACACCCTAAATTTTGAAAATATTATGGAAGGAATTTTGCTTGAATAAGCCAAAGACTTGTTGACAATGATTTAGAATTTTCTTTAAAAAAAAGAGAGAGGCCAGAGCCATAATTAGCAGGCAATAGACTGCAGTGTAAAATCAGCAGATAATTATTATTAGTTATTTACTTCCACACTTTCCAGGTGGCTTTAGTCAGCAAAAACAATTTGTTAGTAACAAGCTTATGCATTTTCATAACTCTGTATAATACAACAAACTACATATCTTCATGGAAAATTTTGAAATAAGGAAATTCCAGACCATTCCAATTTTATATGCTTATTGTTTTGAAAAAAAATTTCCTAAGTAGACGGCCAGCTATCTGCAAACAAACTACAGAATGTTTTGCAAGAGTAACATTTTTCCCCCCCAAAATAATAAAATTGGTATCAGAAAAGCACATGTTTAAAGTGGTATATATGTTACAAAATATTTTTTATTGTCTTTGTCTATAAATATGCAAGCACTTAGGTAATAGGAAAGACAAACAACAAAGAAATAACCATTATAAAAATTATAATTTTGTCTATTTGGGTTCAAAATTGTGAAGTCTGGAATTTCTGGTAGAAACTGTACACACACAGTGCATTGTAAAAACTCTATCAGTTAGAAGGTCCTTTAAACTGGGAGGAAAACTGAGATACAAGAATATCTTTTGAAAGGGCAGAATCTCACTCCCTGTATTGAAACAAAAAAAAAAAAAAAAAAGGAAATTAGACCTTAGAAAGGTAATGGAAGAGAGTACAGAGAAGATACAGGGAAGTCATAGTCATAGTCATAGTAGAGGATATACTGAATCATTGTAGAGGAAATGCTTATAGTACATGTCTTTAACCACCAGTTCTTGGGATATTTTCTTTTCACTACTATTTTAAATTACCTCTCTTCAGGCTGAGAAAATTAGTAAACTGAATATAAAGTTTTCCACTGAAGTGACTTTATGCAAATGATTCATTAATGCAGTCTCCAGGATGTTGTCAGCCCAATCTGTTTCTATCTCAGCATTAACTTCATAACATATGTTTGCATCTATTTTATGATACTGGTAACACTTCTATCATGTGAACCAGGAATTGGCCCCAAAACTTCTGAGTAGTAGCAGCTTGCTGTACAATAGAGGAAACTGTTGTGCAGATCCCTTAAAAATTATTTAAAACATTCCCAATACGTCATTTAAATAGATTGCTCCTTTAAAGAATTATAAAATAAGTAGATAAATTGGTTCTATTCATTACACATGCTGGTGAGTTTTCTACTTTGTCTCCTTACTATTTCAGATTTGATATGCTGTTACTGAGACTAATGCAACCTTACAGGGCTTAAAGAAACTTATACACCAGGAATCAATAATAAAGGGTATCTCTGCTTTGGTTTGTACACCTTTATTTATTTAAAACAATAAAAATATCTTTTTCTTAGTAACAGAGACTATACTTACTAGTACCTATTGGATATTTTTTAAATAACCAAGAGCTACAAAAAGTGAATAACTGTTCTAAATAATATACAAATGAAAATATTTTTCTGATTGCAGTCTTTAAAAAAAATCCTTCTTTAACTGACAAAAACAGATATTTGTACATAAATAGCCAACAGCAAGCTGATATGGTGTCTCCTGTGCTCTCAATAAGAATGAAAATTATAACCCCAGAAAGCTTTCTTTTTTTGGAACTATTAAAATTTTGATAGCTGCCTTTACACTTCAGTTTGAAACACTGTCTGAATGATTTCAAATGAATTTTTTGAGAGTAGCAGGTTGCAAGAGCTCAGAAATTTTAAACTGTTACCAGTATAAAAGGCATTAACATCCCACTGAGCAGGGACTGAAATACTGGGTGACTTCTTAAGCTGTCTCATGAGTTTTTGAGTGAAGAGTTATTTTTCTACTGCAAGAAAGAAGACCAAGGGCCGGGCCTGTTATGCCACAGAAATGACCTAGTGGATGTACAAAGCTCGTGGTTTCCAGAGCACAGCCAGGGGGAGAAGGATGAAGAAAGAACTGACAGCTTCAGAAGGGAGGGTCTTCTCCCTCTGCAGAAGCTGTTGTCCCAGCTTCTCCTCTTGGAGCTGGCAGCAAAGGGAGCCCAGCTTTTCACAGCTTTGATACAGCAGGAAATGAAACGGTGCAGTAACTGCTGTCTGTGTCCAGCAAAAAGCTGGCTTGGAAACCAGTACAATCAGAAGCTGATCAGCCTTCTTCCTAAGTTATCATTTGTAACAATTGCACTTCAGCTACGCTCCCACTTTGTTCATTTTTGCCCTGATCTCATGAATCATACACTTTGATTTGCACAGTGATGCAGCTTTGTTATATAATTAGCCTATAACAAGTGGTCATGGTGAGATATGGATCTGAAACTGCTGGACTGAAATGGATATTTTATCTTTATCACCAATTTCTTGCATGATTCATAAAACTCTCTATATAAAGTTGGCAGGAAATAGTGGCCCGTGGGCAGTAATTTATTATAGATACTCAGATAGTCTACAGTCATTTCTTTTTAATTTGATGAGCATATCTACCTGCAGATATGGCAGAGTCCTGAGACTGAAAAGCAATAGGATTTCAGGTACTAACTCTCTGTTCCTCCATATTTCCTAAATCCCTAATCAACACATGTGTATTTTGAAATATCTAATTTCTCTATGCAATGCACAGGCTTTCCCATTCACACATTTGACTTCTACTCAAATAAAAAGGAGGCTCTAATTTACAGTTCCTAAAAAAGTGTCAGCTCAAGAATAAGTGTGGGAAAATTTCCATTTCTAACCTCATTGCAGGATCACAGTTCAAAGTAATAAGAGGTTGCCTCATCTTAATTTCTTTCAAGCTACAAATTTGCATCCGGATACTTTAATATTCAATATTTGGGGCTATAATGTCATCCTGGATTTTTCTCATTGACCTGTCTGTGGTGGATTTCATCCTTTTTCCCTACAAGTTTTCAATATTGCTATTGTTGCTATGACTGATACTATTTTTTCACTGATAAAATACAAAAGCAAAACAGATATGCTCCAAGTTTAAATGAAATAGTCACCAGGGACATCACTATAAGGGGCATAACTAGACCCTTGGGAGCACAGCAGAAGATTCTGCTTCTGAAGTTATAGCTGTGGAAAAGAAAATAACAATCTATATAACAGTGAAATCCAAGAGTAACAGAAGAAAGCAGAATGAAATGAGGTAAAGAGACTCATTAAAGGTATTCTTTAAGGAACAAATTAAAGACTATATCAGAGATCAGAAAACAAAAGAAAGTTACTGTTACTCTGCTTTATCAACACTTAAAGCATAAATGCATTTTTATTCCCTAAATGAGAATATTTAGAGTAGATCCTTGCATGAGCAGGAGCTCACAAGGTTACTTTACAAAGGTGATTTTTTCTCCTAGGTTTGAGTTTCAAAGAAAAATTCCTATAGGAAATAGCACAATCTCTTTCTGACATAATTACTTAGTCATAAAAGACTATTGAAAAATAAATATTGGCTAAGCATTTAAATTTAGAATTGTATGTTTAAATATAAATATAAACTCTGGGTTTAACCAACTCTATATATTGTGTATTAATGTACAGCTGTGATTTTAATCTTTAAGTGCAGCCCTTCTAGTGCTCTTCAGGAGTTTGCACATATGAGAAAGAATGAGTTCATTTGAGAGATTTAACAAAGGAGTTATTTGAAAACCTTTCTAGAACTTCTTCCTCCTCTGTTTATGGTATTCCTCCTTATGCATCATTAACTCTAGGATGATTCTGCTTTATATAAGATAATATTAATTCAAATTGTTTTCATAAAAAGACATCTTCAATCACATTCCCTCCTTGTGTTTCATCTGGGGTTTTTTGTCTTTTTTTTGTATTATGTGATTTACATGTGTTTTCTCCTCTGAAGCAGCTTTAGTGTGGTTGAAAATAATATATGAGGGTAAGTGTAAGGGGCTTGTCTGTGCCATTAAGGTTATCTGGTCAAAGGAGCCATAAACAAGAGCACACAGAGACAAACCTGACCACACTGACAGCAGGGGTTCTGATACAAACAATTGTGGTTAATCACCCAAATCACTAAGGGCATATGGATGGTGAGAATGTTCCTCTATTCAGTTGGAAGGATAAGGAAGGAGAGGAAGACAACACACAGACATAAAACCTGAGCAGTTAATGTTTACAAAGAGAACAGGAAACATACCTGGTCATTAGCACTAAATGATGTGCTCTCAGGAATCTGTAGGCAAATCAGAACACTGGTTTTTGGTACACGAGAGGAGGTCAGTGGGACTATGGCAGCTGGTGAGGCAATGTGCAGGGCCATACTTTTCACATCTCTAACATGGCATGTATGCGGTTCAGCAGAATTTCTTTATTAAGCTTACTGAAGGAAATACTACACCCTTTAAATCAGTGCAGTTTTTAGTTGAAAGACCTGTATGTTGTTAACATGTATTTGTAAGTGATGCTGCAATACTTACCAATAAGTGTTTATTAATAGGCTCCTATTAAGATATAAAAGAGTCTTAACATTGTACCTGAAGCTAATAATGTAATTTTAGCCTTCTCTTTTGTCTCTCAAATAAAGATTAAAAGAACACAGTATGATAAATTGTTTGCATATGTCGAACTATTTTTTTAATCTCTATTTTGCTATGAAAATATAAAATTATAGACCTTTTGTGGATAAAAGATTGTTAAACAGCACCAGTCTTGATATTCAGTCTGTAGTGACATATAAGTCAATGAGCCTGTTATTGTAAGGCTTTTGAACCAAGGAGCCAAACACATGTCCAGACTCTGATTTGATTCCAAATCAAGCTGTTCATTTTCTTTTCAAATTTGATTTTCACAATATGAAAATGAAAGGAACATAATATAAAGGCAAAAATATTTCTAGATATTTAAATGCATTCAGTACAAAAATAGGTTCATGATGCTATTTTCAGTGACAAGTTAAGATTGTGTCTTTCTTCTTATACTTAATTAAGTATCTGTCAAATTTCCTTTTGAAATTGTGGAAATCCACTGGATAAATAATTTTTGTGTAACTTTAACCTTAGAGCAAAGACCACCTGTGTATTGTTTTTGAATGGCTCAGATTTGTGTAGAAACTAAATGTTCATTTTATGAAATAAGGGAGTATTTAGTTAGAAAGCTGATACTTTTCCCTTAGGTGCAATCTAGGAAAAAACTTATTTCCAAAATTGCATTAACTATAAAAAATGTGCATGGTTTGGTGTCTTATGTAGACCATACAAAGAGCATCTCAAGGAACCTGCAAATGTAAGGATATAATGCAAATGCCTATCAGCAAGACAATAGAACATTCTCTCGTGTTAGGACCAGAATGTCTGTGACCTGCTGAAAGACTTCAGGAGTGGAAAAAGGAGTTAAGATGTTTCTAAGTCACATTTCACCTTTCTGAATCCCTCATCTTGTCATTCATAAAAGTTGCCCAGAATAATTTTGTTTGGCAGAGCAGTATAATTCCTTTTTTCTTTTTAGCGATTCCTCCATTAAGGAAAAAAAGTATATATATAAATATTAGAAGTTATAAATCAGAGTAAATGATGCTCACTAGGTGGATCTAGACTATCAGAAAACAAATTTCTTAATCCTTCCAGCATTTGTCAGCTCCTCCCACTCATCAAAACAGAAGGTGGGTGTTCTGAAACTTTCATGATCTTCAGAGACTTCAACAAAGCATAAATAGTGTATGTTGCACAAAGGGAGTCACAGCAGAGAAGCAGGACTTTTTCCAACAACTGTTTGACTCAGGGCATGGATTCATAAGCTAATGCCAACTAAAGACATGCACTGTTTGGTGTGGAATCACATTTTTTAATCAGCATAAGGAAGAGGGAGCTGAGCCAGTGCAAAATAAACAACCCCAAAAACATTTCAGGGATAATGCAATCAATAAATCTCAGTCTGTGTCAGGAGTCTGATTAGCATACCCCAGATGTAGTGCAAAGGACATACAGGGCACCAATAAAAAGGTCAGAATACAGCATACAGCAGTAATTGTGTGCTGCTTATAAAGAACACCTACAGGGCTGTGTACTGCCCTCAGTGAAAGATTGAGAGAACTGAATGTAGGCATTTTTAATTTAAGAAAATCTAAAGTACAACCTCTTTTTCCTTTTTTCCTTAGAAAATAAAATTAGCAATTTACAGAGCTACTTAACAAAAACAAACAAACAAAACCAAAGGAATCGCCTCCCCCAATAAAATTCTAACTCCCAACAAGAGCTGATATCTGATCATCTATCTAAATATGTGTTCAGATCTTAGGTCTTCATCTCCAAATTATTATTTCTGTTGAGGTTTAACTCTAAATATTAAAATAGATGAGCCAATTAACTATGTTAGATTGGTGTTAACATCTGCTTTAGTTCTGTAATAGCACTGTTATTTTTAATAAATGATAAACAGTATAGTGTTCCTCAATCTAAGAATAATACAGTTTAGATTTATGTACCAGTTTAAAGATTACTCTGTCTTTACCACTATTGGAACAAAATAAAAACTGCAGTTAAAGAGAAAAGGTATTGTGAGAGACTGATAATATAAGCATTCTCTGGCTGCAGGTCAGATGAAATTAGTTTACACACCTTCCTCTTGTTGAAAGGAAGTCATTCACTAAGAGTTTCTGGCTCTTAATGTATCTGTAATTTTTAACATAAGAAGCCAGTATCAATCTTCCAGATAGAAAATTGAGAATATGAGAAGGAAGAGGTGTTTTTCTGCCTGCATTCAGCATAGCTGGTAGTCTCCCAGTCATTCGTGTCTATACCTGCTGCTCTAGAAGCATGCCAGCATAAACATAGTCTGCAAAGTCTCATCCCAAAATAACTGTGTAACGATCCCTGTGTTACTGTGTTCTTTTTCTAAACTAATTATAGAAGTCAGAAGAAACTGATAGGGACCTAAGGAAAAAAAATTACATCTTTCATTCTGTATAATATCTATGGATCAAAATCCAGCCTGTTCTACGGGAGAGACGTAGTTGAACCGTTGCAACAGACTAAATGAAATACCTGTGTGAGAGTTTTTCTGGTCTGAAACCAAATCTTACCTGAGTCTAATCCAACATGTCAGCTTAGTACCTATGCAAAGGAAAGAGCCATATTTATGGCACATATGTTAACTATAACCTGTGACCGTGGTCACAGGGGTTTTCAGGTGAAGGAAGAGACGAGAATGTTGACTCTATGTTTAGAAGGCTTGATTTATTATTTTATGATATATATATATTATTACTATACTAAAAAGAAAAAGAAGGACAGGGTTTTCTCAGAAACTAGCTAAGCTAAGAATAGAATAAGAAGAATGACAACAAAGGCAGCTCTCTCACACTCTGTCCGAGATAGCTCAGTCCTTGATTGGCCATTAATTATACACATCCAAGATGGGCCAATCACAGGTGGACCTGTTGCCTTCCACAGCAGCAGATAACCATTGTTTACATTCTGTCTCTGAGGTCTCTTAGCTTTTCAGAAGGAAAAATCCTAAAGAAAGGATTTGTAATGAAAAGATGTCTGCGACAATAACCTTCTTTCTTTTTATTGTGTTCTACTGTCAGAATCTCAAATTCCTCTCCTTTGGGACATTAGCTCTTTTGGTGCCCACTTTTCAGCCAGTAGCAGAGGTAACATGAAAAATTAGTCCCTAGTGAATTAACAGTGAATTTCTAACATTTGTATATCTAGGGCCTGATGTTTCAGTACTGACTTGTAGGTTCCTTGTAACTGCTGTAACTATTTATAATGAATTGATTAATGCAAGTAAAAACATAGCCAACAGAATATGTAGCATTTGTAAAGTATAGGTATTCAAATATACAACTAAATTCATGTCATTAACGTAGGTAAGTGATTTGGCTCCTTCATAGTGATTCTTCCAGGCAGAGCATATTGAAGAACATCACAGAGTTTCTTGTGTAAAACAGAAGCAGCATGTTCACACATCCTAGCTGGCTGCAATTGCATGCTGAGAGTAGTATATGTGCTCACTGGTGAGGGAGGCTGGCTACAGCCCAACAGACATCTTCTTCTTCCCTGTTTAGATATAATGTACATATTTGTAAATCTGCCTACCATGATTCCTAAAACACTGCCTTTACTTAAGGAAAGCTTAATCCTGTTGAACATGCCACAAGAGAATAGGCTTGCATAAGCACAAAAACACACAAACAAAACCAAAAAAAAGCTCCTTACTTTTCAGAGGAATTCTATTCCCTTATTAACCTCTCACAAGTAGCAAGAATTCATATTTGCTGTTTGCCTCAGGGAAAGAGGCCTGTAACTATGGTTGATATGGAGATATGGTTTCTACTGTAGCCTCACATGCAAGTAGATTTAGTCCTTTCAACTCATAGTAGAAAGGAAACATTTTATGCTTTCCTCTCCATTCCACTCAGACTTTAGTAAATGGCAGTGATATTGTCCTTGTGTTTTATAGAAGGAGGTACAGTAGCTCATACACAGCCAGCTACAGCCATTTTTTTGTCCTATGATGACTCATATGTTAATATGAAGCTTTCAGACACAATCCAGGAGTTTCAGGAGACTAGCAGTCTTTTGAAGAAGCAGCTGGAAGCCAAGAGAGGGAGGCTAGGGCATACACCTGGCTAAAAAACAGAGTAGATGGAAGAGGGGATTCTGAACACTTTGAAGTTCATTTCTAGATCTGCAATTCATGTGCAATATGAACACAGCAACTGATCCTACATCCCTTTAAAAATTAACTTCCACCTTTGACAGCAGAGTAACATAGCATTCCTAAACTGCTGCATTTTCTTCCACCTTTCTACACACTGGGAAGATTTGGGGTAAGGATTGAACATGCACATCTGTATGCAGCCTATAACTCTCTTCAGACAGCAGTTGTATGCCTGTAAATGTATTAAAAAAAATAAGTGAACTAGTTTTACTCTTAGTTTTACTCATAGTTTTACACTTGTTTCTTGGGGGATCACACTCCACATCTAAAGACAATATCTCTTTCTTTCTATTGTTCTGAGGATGACAGCATGCCCAACAAATGAATGATGTGGTCCCTTTTAGGAAGGTTCCAAGTCAATCAGAAGCACAAGGGGCATATGATTTGCCCTCTCCTGCCTTTACCAGAGTTTAATTCACAGGTATTGCATAAGAAAAATAAGTCGGATGAATGAGGCTGGAAATGTGGTTAAATTGTTTGACTTTCTGTCCTAAAATATTTCGTATCACACACATTTTATTTTATCTTTCAGGATGTCTTTCTTTTTACACTCACTACTTTGGCATTCTGAAGGGCAATGCTCATTTTAAAATATGTATTGACTTCATTTAAAATAAATGAATCTAAAATCCTCTGGGGCAAAACCACGTTTGGTGTAAGTCAGCTAACTTCAGTGGAGTTACACCAAGGTTGAATCCAGGCCTACATCCTCTCATCATGAGCTTAGAGAAAAACAAAGAGACACCATTAAAAAGATAAGGTAATTTACATTCTCTCATTCATTGACTAGCTTTGTTTTATGGCCTTAATAAAACCTTATATTAGTGGGATTTCACACATTTATCTTTATGTTTGATATAGTTTTTGAGCACTGTGATAAAATCAACAGAAATTAATGTAATTGTTTCCAGCCATATTCAATAACTCTAATTACCAGCATTTCTAGTCCAACTGCATAATATGCTTAACTCTCCTATGTACTGAAGAAAATTTAACTACTGCTGACTCAGTGTTCTTCTATATTTGTATAGAGATAACAATCAGAAGAGTAAATAAAGAAAAAAATGTATTTGCAAATTTCTGTTCATCATAGAGCTATCATTATTGCTGAGCTCCATAGAAATATATGAAAAATCCAATCAGGAATCTTTTTTCATGGTGCATTTACAATTAGAGAAAATTATATGAACCATTATATGAAGAGATGTGGCAACACAGTAATGCATTTTTAAATTGAAGAACATCTATGAGATCCTAAAATAGCTAACTCTTTCTGGTATGATATAATCATGACTGTTTTTCTACACTTTTACATCCTTATTTTTGTGTTCCTCTTGGCTGAAAATTTCTTCAATAGTATCATGTGCTGAAAACAACACAAAGAAAAAGATTGAGACCTGATTATTTATCTGAATTTGATCAAGAGAAACAGAAGGAATTATAACCTACTTTTATGCAGAAAAATTTTAAACACACATCCATTTAAATAATATTGTTGCTAAACTGTTAAAAGAAAAAAAATTGGTTTATCACTAATTTATGGATATTTTGGTTTATGCAGATATTTCTAGATGCTTTCATCTAGAAAATACACTATAAAACACAGGCACAGGATATGGGAGTTGCTGGCATTTTTTACCTTATCACAGCTGACTCATGTGACTCTAAACAGTATATCTACAATATTTTAAGTTACCAAGTAACTAATAAGGGTGGTATCTCTGTTACCTTAAGAGGACAGACTGAGAAGAAAGACTGAAGAAAAAAGATCATAACATTCACTTGTATGATCAGCAGAGATGGAGGAAGTCACTACCCTACCATATGATAGATAAGCAATATACCAACTTCTTCCCACTGAAAATTCAATTATTTATATTTCAGAGACAGTCGTGATCTGGAAAATGCTTTTGCATTTTCTATGCAAATTAAAGTGTTTAAAGCTTGTTGTGGATATGGAATTATAATTAATTCTTCTCAAGGCTGCTAATACACTGATTCACTGAGTTTATTACATGGGGCTCAACAAACCATGAGATTCAAATATATATGCATCACACTCTACCTACATTAAAATAATCATTGCCATTATATGATAAACACAAAGTGTAGATTTTTTTTTCTAAAATCTCATTTTCTATGAGGAATGTTTTCTGTTCATTCTTGAACTTTCCAATGTAAGTTTCCTATGCAGTATCAGAATACACCCTAATTCATTTTACTGCCTATATGTTCCAGCAGTGTATTTCAATGTGCATCCCTATGGTGTTCACTTTTACTTGTCCACAAACCCAGCTGAGGCATAACAAAAACACAAAAATCTTCAGATCTTGTATAACATACATATCCAGAAGCTCAACTATCCATGACTGTTTATTCTGAAGCAAATATAAGGGAGAAATTCCCAGTTAGTTTGACAAGCTCATCACATCCTTTTTTTTTTCTTGAATTGAAAAAAATAATTTCTCTGCAGAGTAGTGGCATAGCACCTCTACACTGCTCACATTGCTCTAGATCCCTGATCTTTGTACTGTTCCTTTTCAAAGTCATCAAATTTATCAAATTGCAGGACTGGTAAATAGTTAACAGTCCTGAGTGTGTCATTTTTAGAATGACATGCTAGGTCATGTTTATGTTCTCAGCTTGCTTTGCCTATTTTGGTTCTTCTCCTACTCTGGCCTGCTGCTATATTTTGTTTACTGGTGCTTGTGCCAAGCCTATTTTTTTCCTGTTCACGTGGAGACCATCACCTTTACAGTGACTGTGATGATTTCAGTAAAATCCAACATCTCAAGGAATCAGAACACTTGGTCTTCTGTAGCGTTGCAGTAAACATTCAAGTTTAATGATGTAATTAATATTTTTTTAATTAATTTATTTAAAGAACAATGACCAGATTCACTCAAGGAGATGCAAGGAGCCTCAGTAACTCTGAACATCAAAGCTTAATTTAGTTCTAAAACTGCAGAGTGATACAGTGCCCTAAGGAAGGTCAAACTACCTGGAAAACCAGGCTCCCTTTAGTAGAGCCAAGCTGCATATGTTTATTTTTTTTTATGTTCAGCACTCTAAGGCTTCCTTTAAAATAATAAAATATTATTCCCTAATAAAAATATCCCCGATATTTATTTCCATAAAAATGTTTACTTCAGTAGGTATTTTTTTGAAAATCAATGCTTCAAAAAGTGCTTTAATATAATTTGACCTTGGGTTTGGTTTTTATCTTTGTAGCTAGCTACGATTTTAGTACCAGCCTTTTGATCCTGGTCTTGATTTTTTTATCCCTTATTAGAGTTGCACATCCTCATCTGAGCTGTGTCAGACAGAAAACACAACTGTAGGTATCACACAAAGAGCACAGTCTCAGCTGCTGCTCTAACACCCTTCAGATTGCTGAATATATACAGTAATGGTCACTAACAATGACAGTGCACAACTTTACATAGATCAAATTGCATGCTGTAGAGCTAAGGAAAATAGTGATGTTTCACTTACCTTTTGGATTCTGCCCTTTTTAGTTGCAACCAAGATTAAAGATGAGGAGAGGAAAATAAAGTAGCAAAATTGCTCCATAAGGAAGTGTAAAAGTTATTGATGATTCTAATGAAAACAAATTTACTATAATACCTAGAAGCTAGTAAAACCAGGAGGAGGATTTCTTTTCTTTCGAGCAAAGTAATTATTAACAGTTCATTCATAGATTATATTGTCAGAGGTGTTATGTTTTTAATAAAAAGAGTTGAGCATTTTTGCCCAGATGTAGAATACAAGTGCTTTAAAGCAATACAAATACTTTCAATTTTATTATTTTTTCTCACTGAATTTGTTGGGGGCTTTTTTCCCAGTATTCAAACACTCTGATATTATTTGCCCTCCTTCAAGGAAAATGTTTTAAATTACTACAGACCCAGCAGAGTTCTTTGTGCATCCGTCTTGGCATACTTCCCTGTGCTCTTCTAGCCTCAACCCTAAGGGCAGCCAAAGGCAAAAGTATTTTCAGCAAACTAAGAAACACTGTAAGCTTCAGGGATTTCTGGATGACAGATTTTAAACTGTAACCAAAGTAGAGGTGTGATTAAAAATAATGAGCTAAAGCCTCTCTCTAAATTGTAAAGGGAAGTGTACAAATTTATCATTCCTCAACATTATAACTGATGACTGAACAATTTCTAAGTTATTCACAAAAGTTAAAACCAGAATCCATCTATAGGCCATTTGAGCCATGTTCTTAACAAGCAGTAAAACTTTACATTAAATTTTGTCATCTTTTTTTTGCTGTCAGAATTCAGGTGTTTTGAAAATGCCCTTGCTGTATATAAGGTGCTGATGTCAAATGTCTGTGCTTCTCTGGGCTCTTAAAGATTTTCATTCCTTAAAGTCTGCAGAAATATCATTGTTTAGTCTGGAGAAAAAGAGGCTCATGGGGTACCTCATTGATCTTTCTCAACTATCTGAAAAACTTCTGCCTAGTCTCAAGTAAAAACACAAAAGGAAATGGCCTTAACTTGTGCCAGGAGAGGTTGATATTAGATATTAGATTTATTTTTTTTGTCCACTAAAAGTGTGGTTAGACATTAGAATAATTTGCCCAGGGAGTTGGTAGAGTGTTCAAGAGAGGTCTGGGCATGCCTTGGGTACATGGTTTAGTGGTGATTGTGGTGGTGCTGGGTTGATCATTGGCTAGATGATCTTGAAGGTCTCTTCCAATTTCAATGATTTGATGATTTTTTCATTCCTAAAGAGTGTATAATCACAACAATAAAAATTTTCGTCTTCTATAGCTACCTCGGTCTAATTAGCAAAGCTACTTTTAGACAGGTTATGGAATTAAAATAAGGTAAAGTCGGGAAATTTATGGAAGCATTTGTGGAATTAGGAATTAATTCAGTGTAAAAAAATCTTTATAGTTACAAATTTGAAATATATTGTGCACAAAAACCCAAATCCATCTGAGCAATTGTATATATGCTGAAAATTCTGCCACACATCTTTAGAGTAAGTGTGGTAGAAGAACATGGTACATTCAAATTTATAATAAAGTTTCCTATTCCAGACAAAATAGCTGTCAGGTGTTAAAAAATCAGGAATCTTACGATGAATATAAAACAAAACTGGTTGTATTTTAATCCAAGTTCTCTGTTTCCTGTCTTTGCACATAAAAAATTTAAACCTCTTCAGCAGGTCTTGCACCCAGGATTAGACATGAAGAGTTCTTGCTTTTCTTGGGTCAAAAGGTCCTGACTCACCAACTCACAAAATATTGTTCTATCCCAACTCTACATCCAAAATAATTTGATTGGTTAAGATTAAGACGTCTTTCCAAACATTCCTCATTCAACCAAAGTGGGTCTTTATTTTCTTATTTTTCTTTGTCACTTGTAGAGTGTAATAGCTTTCCTTTATCCAATCCCTACAAGCCTTTCCCATTGAAAAGTATCTTAGGAAGAAATTGAACTCACTTTAAACTCAAAGTCAACAACATATCTGTAGTGTTAGATCTAACTAACCAAAGAATTATTTCTGCTCCAGGTATAATGATACTAACAATTATATAACAATTATAATTCAAAATATGTGACTTTAAAAGGATAAATACTAACTGTACTCGGTGTATTGCTCATCTATTCTATGCCCATCTGTATAATTCAATTTCACTGCATAAGGCAGAAAGAGAATAAAAATATTATTATATATTATATTATATTATATTATATTATATTATATTATATTATATTATATTATATTAATTATGAATTCTCAGGTTTTTTGAGACTATGATCGTAGTCTTGGTGATTTCCTTTTTACCTCTGGGAGTTCCTTAAGAACATTTTTATATTTTATATTTTGACACCTTACTCATACTTCAGTGGTCTGCAAGTCTACATAGATGTGAATTTGTTGTGTATGATGTGTTTCTCTTATGTTGGATACATGTTCTTTGTTGTGTTACCACACTGCTCCAATGATAAGAGGTGGTTGATCACTGATAGGTGGTTTATGGTTTGGAGCCTCCATATTGTCCTGTGCCTGGTTTTTCAAGATCCTTAAATACAAGTATCACATCACCAAGTCTCCAGCAGCCTCTGCAGAAGGGTACAGACTGATTTACTACTTCTGTCATGTCTGCCAGACAGAGTGTCTAAAATGGAGCTACAGGTTTAACCTGGGGCAACTGAATCTCTTCTAAAGTTCATATAACTTTTGTGAAAATCTGTAGTCTAATGAAACAGGTAATAAAAATACAGTAATTCCCCAATTGGCAAGAACCTATAGAACTCAATGCTTATTTGTCCAGAACCTGTTTGTGAGAGTATGGTCAATCCCACACCAAGGTCAGAATCAGCTCTAAGAGATGTTGCCATTTACTCTGTTATTAATATTAGGTTGCCAAAAGGAGATGAACATACAGCTGAGGAGTTTTGTGGGGATTTCTCTTTTTTTGTCTTCTGCTTCTGGAATTCCTGGTTATTCCTGAAGTGATTTATGTAACAATAAAATTTGCCTTGCATGTGTCAGAAAGATGACTTTGGTCCTGGCTTAGCACCCTGACAGCCTTGAAGGATTTGTTCATGCTGATCCTCTGGAATTAGACCTGTTCCTCAAAATGATTCTGTCCTTCAGACCATTATTCCTTTTCATTTCATCAATTAAGCTGTCCAGTTCTCGCAGTTTCTCAGCTATTCTACCTACTTCACAGATTCCATTTTTATATGTAAGTCCTACATCAATCACTTTTTCATCAGCTGGTTAGTGGTGGATTCACTTCTCTTCCCCACCAAATTTTCCATTCTGTCTCCCAGAGTCAGGGGCAGAAGGAATTGCTTACAGCAGGACTTTCTTGGGCTCTGATCCAAGACGGAAGGAAAAGTAAGAAGTTTCAAAGCCTTTTGATCACCTTTTCCTTTTCCTAGGGAAGAGCTGCAAGGATGTGGAAAGAAAAAAGAGAAGGAGGAAATATCTTTGTACTAAAAGGACAAAGAATCTGTCCTAAAAATCTTGTTATTTCTGTATCTTCTTTCCCATTTACTTTAGGCAACAAAAACTTCATTGTTTATACCACAAGAAGATAGGTCTGTTAAAAAGTCTTTTTCTCCTCCAGAAAACTCACTGATTAGACAAATTTCCTAGGTTACTGAAAAATTCCTAATAGTCCCTGAAAAAATGTTATTATTAAAATTTTTATACTGTTGATTGGAAACATTGTCATGGTTAGAAATATATTATAGGTAGATTTCTTGTACATTTGCATTTATGCAGTAAGCAACAACAATTTTTCATTTAGTTATAATTATTATTATAATTTTATAATTATTTTAAGCCTCCAATTTTAACCAGATAATTTTAAAATATACCATGTTTCCTTTCAAGACATTAAGAAATTTCTGACACAGAAAACTGCAGCAGTTGTAATTCACATATTTTAGCTTTATGGTTTTTCTTTTATTTTGAATGCATCTCTGGACATATCTTTTTCAAAGTAATAATAATTATATGCTAAATATATAAGTATTGCAACTGAATGTATTTGTCTATAGGTTAAGATTTGTATCAGTTCAGGAATTGGAAATTGTATTGGGAGTGATGCTAAGACCAAAAAATAACAGGTCTGTGGAGTTTTTTTCTGCATTGTTAGCAACAATAGCTATGGCCCTTGGTGATGCTAAGTTCCTGTAACCAAGGTGAGCAGGCTTAACAGGTCTTTGACATAAAAAGTCAGACAATTAAGTGGAACTGTGATCTTTCTCCATCTTCCTTACTTATTCCAGATGCACTTATACTACTCAATCCTCCACTCCAAGAGGAGCTTTTATTTGCTCCTTATGCTGCTGTTTGTTTGTTTTTCTTTTCCCAGTCATCTTCACAGACTTAGTAATAAGTGCTGCTTATTCACAGTCTTTTGTGCTTACCTTCTTCATTGTTCTCTAACTTGAAAGAACACTGATTGGATACTTCCGAGGACCAACTACACAACTATTCATTTTTCTCTCTATGTTGACACATTGCATATGTATTTGTGCAAAACATCTATACATTTTATTTGGCTATGTCATCACAGTACTACAAAGTACCTATATACTGTTATACACTGTCATATAATTACTATGCAACTTTTGAATAATCTCATTCTTGGTAGTCTGGACTGTTCCCACTTATGATCAACAGATGAATTTGAAAATCATTGCTTTTGTTTATTTATTTATTTATTTGATTTTGGTATTTAACCATTTAATACAGATTAGGATTTATCTGAATCTTTTTGTGTACGATGTTGATCATTCTCACATATTAATGGATCAAATTCATGTCACTTAATATCTGTGATGAGCACAAGCCATCAGTCACATTGCCACGTCATTCTACACCAGACCACAATGGAAATACTCATCCTGTGGGAGGAACTGTTTGCAGCATGTTCTATGCACAATGGCTGGGTTGCATCTTGCTTTCCTGAAGATAGCTACAGTGCAGAATTCTATGCCTCAGCTAATTGCCTTAGGATTTGGTTAGTCATTACCTTTTGTGAACAAAGAATAGATGTTTTTAGGGTGTCATTCAGCTGATGAGATGAGGCATAACATGCCATGCCATTTTCTTTCCATTGCCTCTGAAGGTGACTAGCTGAGGTACCTGCATTAGCAAGACACCCAACTTGATGCCTAATACAGCATAATTGCAGAAAGTCCCCCAAACTGAAATAGTGTTGCCTGCGTGTCAATCTATTTTTCTGTGTAGCTGAGTAATAAGATTCTAACATCTCCATGTTTAACTTGAAAAATGCAACTATACAGCAGGTAGTAAGTAAATGGCTGAAAATCCTGACCAATTAAGATTGGTAGAACATTGACCCTATATTCATTGTCTGTAGGGTCAGAAAAAAAGGCAGATACATTTCTTTTCTGCAGAAGTAGCTGTAGTAGAGTTATTCAACTCTTTTCTGCCTTTTTGATTAAGTCAAAGCCAAAAGTGGTCTTGTCTTCCTTCTTTTGCATCAGCTTGGTAAGCTATATTTGCTTACATTACTTATCTTGTCATTTAGAAAAAGGTGTTACTAAAATAGCATCAGTTTATAATTTCTGTCTATTTTAAAATTTATCTTCTATCCTAAATTTATCTCATATTTGATCTTTCTTGTGAAAATAGATCTGAGTTTAAAAATGTGGGAGTATATTTCTTTTAAAATGCTATCTTTGCATTTTGCCTAAATGCTACTTGGAAAGACTCCCATGAATTTCAGATTTGTTTTAGGTCTTTGTTAAGGAAAAACATTCTATTTTAAGAATTCTATGTTACCAGTTACAATATTTTCATATGGAAAATAATTTTCAATTTAATTTTTAAGTCAGCATGACACATAAACATATGACAAACATAACAAACATACAGAGATGTATACAAATTGGAAATCCTTTATAAGCAAATATGCCAAGAGCAAGTATTAGAATATATAATTTACATCAGTATGAAAGCTGATGTGACTTAAAGCAAGAAGTAAAAATAGATGTCTGAGATAAGAGTGATTGAAAATTTGATAAAAAACTGATATGATTTAAGTCCAGAAATTGAAGCAGATGGTAAAAATTAAGAAATTAAAAAAACTGATGCTCTAAGTAAACAATGGAAATAGCGAGTTAATTAAACTTGAAGAGTCCAGAACCTGTTTGTGAGGTTCTGGAAACTTGAAGAGATTTAAAATGTGAAGCAGCTAGATGCATCTGAAAAATCTATATGACTTAAAGAGAAGACTGAAAGAGAGGACTTGAAGTAGAATTAACCAAAACACTTACTTAGGTGGAAGTGAGAAATAGAAATAATCAGCTGAATTATGACTGGTAAATTTCAAGGAAGACACAGTATTAGATCACATGCTATGTCCTTGTTGAAGTACAGGATATATTCTACTTTAAACCCATGCCAGCTTCCAAATATAAATGCCAAATGCTTTTATGAGAATTTTCTTGGATTTCTTTATCCTTTGCATTAATTTTTTTTTACCTTGCAGTTTCCTGTGGAGCCTCATATGCTTCTGCCTTGTGGCTCCTTCATTTTCCAATGCAAGATTTTGACTCAAGCACCTGTTCCTTTTTATGACTTAACCATGGCTTTCATACCTACATTATGGTCCATGCTCACCTCTGTTTCTCTGCACCCCAAAGTTTTAGAATATTATGTGACTTTGCAGAAACATGCTGGTTTCCTTTTTTTTTTTTTTTCCAGTTAGGAACTTTCATGGACCTTAAGTGATATCTTGTGTTTTGAGGACAGGGATATGAAGTATGAGTGAATCCAACCTTGGCACTAACTTTGGCAGCTCCATGGTACTGGAGAAGACACTTCATGTTTCTTCATCAATTTCTCTTTTTGCAAAGCTGTGATATAAACATTTCTCTGTAGGCTGTTTCAGTGAATAATTGAATTTTTAGGTGTTCAGACCACTATTTCTGCCAGTTTTTTGTCACAAAAACTTAATGATGCTGGTGCTATGAGAAGAGTGACAGGGAAAAAAGGGGCATATGGGAGTGGGGTTGGGGCAATAAGTCTGACCCTCATTACTGGATAAAACTCTTAAATGTCCTAGGAAGGACAATATCAGTGGTGTGATTGGAACATGAAATAAATCTATTATTGAAAGAAGTGCATATATTGATATTCTATGGGGTAACATCAGATTTTCTAGACCTTGGTCCCCAGTTATTTCTCTCAAAATCCTGCACATTGCATGTATCAACTGGTGAAGTTAATCTCTGCAGCTTAGTGTCCCATCTGAGTTTTAGGTTCTTATGTATCTGCAAATATAATTCTGACTTAGAAGAAATTTGACATTTTGAATCTTTTACTACTGGACACAGATATGACTGTTCTGGTTATGATTTTAACTCATAAATAAGCTGTATCAGGATTAAAAGCACGTAAGGTAAAGGGTACCACAGCAGTAAGGGTGGAACAAGTACTCACACAAGGCACATTATTAACTGCAATTCACTTTCCTTCCCTGCTGTATTATCAGGAGGAAAATAAAGTGACCATCTTACTTAGGCTGCCCTGTTCCCAGCTGCACTTCACAGCACAAGTTTCTGTAGTTTTCTGTGGAGAGTTAAGCAGTGAAGGAAATCAGGAGAAAGGTAACAGTAAAAAAGATTATTTACTCATTCAGATATTTGACTGAAAATCCGGGGATAAAATTTCATAATTCAGGAGGTTGACTTGAGTTTGGGGGGAAAAAAAAGAAAAATATTTTCTATTCAGGAATTTATTTCTTTTATTCTATGAAACAAATTATGAAAACAAAGCTCAAAGGAACTTAGATAAATTCTGTAACTCACTACTGTCAAATGAGTAATCTACTCATATGGCTGACAATTCCAAGTGACAACTTCATACAAAGTCAGACTTCTAGCCCTTATGCAAACACTATCTTTAACCAAAAGTATATGGATTAGTAGGATGGCAGACATGTTTTACATTCAGGAATATATAGAAGCATTTTCAGCAATAGGGCCGAATAAGTAAATAATACACTAAATCTGAAATAAAATAGTAATTTATCATATTTTTTATGCCGGGGAAAAGGTCTCTGTGAATTTGCATACCTTATTACTAAATCAAAATGTAAATTCTATTCCTCCTTTGTCTACTTTTGGTACTGCTTTGAAGATAATGTTGAAGTAGTAAAATGATGATTAACTTTGATATTAATCCAAGAATAAGATCCATGACTAGGGTAGGGAGAAAAGATTTAATGAGCATCCAGCCTGTTTACTGGTGGATATATTTTTGTTGTTAGTACTTTTTGACGGCACTCTGCCTCTTACTTAGTTCCACTAAAAATCCAGATATTGATGACAAACCAGTTACAATGTTAGGAGCTCCTTCTGAGCCATACAGTTTGAGATCAGTCAAACCGTTCAATATCTAGGCATATATTTGTGTGTGTGTATATGTGTAGTCATCATTTATTGCTTTGACAGAAAATTACCCAGCCAGTGTCTTAGGTTGTTCTTTTCAGGTAGATCAAACAAAGAAATTGCAATTTAGTGTACTTGAGACTTAATTTCTCTATTTTCTTCAAGGTACATAACAATAGGAATGAAATTCCAAAGACCTGGATCCTAATTCCAGTTTTACTATTATTAGGTTGCTCTGCTGCTTCTCCAAAATCACTAAAATGTGCTCAAACTTTAAAGGGAATCTGGACAAGTATGAAAGATCACTGGCTGGGACTCTGGCCTTCAAGGACCTGCTCAGTAGCAGGTCCAGTATCATTAAGGACCTTAATGATAGCTAAAGGTCCTTCCAAATCTCACTGAATTCAAGGCAATCACTTCCTTCGCCTGTGCTGGAAAGGAGTAAGAATTAAGCAGAAGGGAACTGACATGGCAAAAGACTATAAAGACAAGTGAAGATAAATCTGAATGAAAGGAAAGCAAAAGCAGATAATTAAATTAATAAGAAAAATAGCTGAATGAACAAGAAGATAATGAAAGAAATGAGAACTGAAGTATATGAGGCACATAACCAATAGAAGGTACAACACAAAAATTAGCTTGAAGCAGTTAAGGGAAAATTGTCTTTTAAAGAGAAATCTGAAAAGTGCAACAAAATTAGAAGGATGAAGTATATAATTGACTAAATCTTGCTTAAAAAATCTTCCATGGGTTCATTACTGTTCCTCTTTCCCGTCTCCTCATTTTTCTGATTCTTTCAAAATTCTGGTGCTTAATTTTCTTTTGCAGTGGTCAGCAGTCCAGGAAAGTAGGAGGAGAAATAATGTCACTGTCTTAACATTGTTATAAAACAGGAAACCTTTCCCTATTTTTATTCATTTGCACTTTCAGATGAAACATCAATTGCTTTTGTGAGGAAAAATCATGTCAGTTATATTATATTTACTTTGACTGACACACTGCTTGCATATATAAATATACATAAAACATTAGGACTCATTTTAATGGCAATTTTCAAATCCAAATTAAGTGCTTTCTCGGCATAAGTCACCAACTACTGATAGACTGATACCTCTGATTATTTAAGTACTCCAAAGCCAGAAATCACATTTTCAAGAATACAAATGCATCATGCAGCCCAGAAGAGATACATCATAAATGGTGGCATTTTCCTTCTCTGACTCTAAGCTAAATTCTTACATTTTCCAGAGACTGAAATCTAAAATACAGACAGGTGGCACTCTTAGTGATATTCAGCTGGCCTTTCCCCAGCTTCTTCCAGGAGATATTCATTGTGTTATAAAACACCTTTTTATTTTATTCACTCCTTCTTGGTGAATAGCTAATTTCCTTATTGTGAAAGATTGGTTAGTAATATATCTACAGCATTATGCTATTATGCAACTGTCTCTCTTTCTTGATTTAGAAGAAAGAGGGTGACCTCCTAATATAGCTAATTTAATCTGCAAAAATAATCTTGCAAATTGACTTGCCAGAAACTAATATAAGATGAAATCTTTGTTCTATTGAACCTGAATGTCATTTGTGATTCTCCATAAAAGGCTTAATCTGCAATTTTAAAAAATCTCTACTAATGTTGTCAGGTTTCATAAAATATCTATTCTATTAAAGAATTAGTGATGCTGATTCTGGTGGATTTGCAATATTTGGGTAGAAAACTTGGATGTGATTCAGATTCAAATCACCTTTTTGTATTAGGGTTTGGTAGAGCTGTAAATGTGTTGCAGTAGTTAATGTTGGGATAAGTCAAGAGCATATGGTTTAAGAAAATGCTAATTCTTCTAGGAATGTGAAGCATTTTTTTTTTCTATGATAAAAGAAAAGTTAGATCATTCAAATCTTTTTCAGCAATGCCCATTTGTGCCTGCAATTTTCTTCTTACCTAAATAACTCTACTCTTTGTTTTAGATTCCCTATTTTACCATATAGGAACAATTAATCTTCACAACAAAACAAATATGTGATGGTGCTGCACATTATGGGTAGTTCTACAAATTTCAGTATTAAAGCAGCAAATCAATTTGAAATAGATTTTATAGCTAAATATATTTAACTTGGCTAAATACTCAAGCAAAGATACCACAGCTCTATGGAAAAGATAAAATTCTTTGTGCATATCTGGAAAAACCCCTAAAATCATATAAAGATGAGGATAAATAGGAAGATGATTCTCTAATGCCTAGGCTGTGCAGTGTTTGAAGTGATCTCCCACCAGACAGGGTGAAATGCTAACACCTTTTCATTTAAAATTAAAATGCATAGATCAAAGTTATAGAGAAAAATAAAGCTTTGACTGGGTGCAAAATAGATGGGACTAGCTACTTGTGACTTTTCTATTATTCTTTTTACTTAGAGATAATGCTATGAATTGCATGAGCACAAAGAGTATTAATTTTTTAAATTTGAATATAATGGAGTGTATTACACTAGTGAACAGACTGTTCTGTGAACTAACCAATGACTATATGTATGCTCTGTACACAGGCATATATTTTTTGCTACATCAAGATTGGAGGCAAAAGACAGGTTTTCACAAATTTTCACAAATTTTTGAACATGAATTCAGTTTAAAATTCAGAGCTAGATGTTAGAACTCTTCCTTCTAATGCTCCATTGTATAGTACAAGAAAGTACTGAACTTCATCTGAGGCCACAGCAATATCTATATCTGTATGTATGTATGTGCATGTCTACATATTTTTATATGTCTTTCCAGAATTTACCTGGCTTACATTTTGAATCTAACCTCCTGCTTAAGTACTGTTTTCAGTATGTTTGAAGAGTGTCATTGGACTTTTGTCTGTCACATCAAGATACACCTAAGCATGAAAAATACAAAGACTTATATTTATCTGAAGTGTGTATATATATATATATTTACATATACTGTTCTTTATAATACTTCCATTTTTAATGCTGTCAGTATATGATTATACAAAAACATGCAAGCAACAAGATACATATAGTTGGTTATGTCTGCAAATAGCTGTGTCAGCACCAACAAATTGCATGTATGTATTTATTAATATCCTTGTACAAAATACAACCAGGTGAGTCTATTTTGTAGCTGCTTAGAATTACAATAATATTTTTAACATTTAAGTCCTTAAAAGCTACTCAGTAAAGCCTAATTTTGGACATTAGGCTTATAATAATGGATCAAACTATCATACTGTCATTTCTTTTCAAATTTAATAAGTGAATTCAAAGGTGATATTTATTTTTAAATTAACTGCCAACATTGTATAGAATAAAGAAACTATTTTAATAGAGAAGAAATAGTAGCAGGCTTCTGTGCTGATATTACATAGAATGTGAACAACAAATAGACATCAATTCCAAATAGGCCATAATAATTACCCATTTGAATTGCAATGTGTTTTATGCATCATATTAAATAAATAAGCATTCTAATGGGCCAAATAACTTGTGTTCATATGAAAAAAAAGGTCATCTGTCACAGTGTATGCTAGCACTTTCCATTGTTTCCTATATGCCTGGATTGAACTTGGGCTATAGTTATGTATGTTTTATATACAAAACACCATATTTAATTAGCTTTTAGCAATCTCACGTTTTCCTGGTAAAAAAAAAAAGCCACAGTAGGAACATCAATGTTTCTCTTGACAGTATCTTTTCATAAAATGATACAATCAAAGGAAAGCAATTTGCATCCTTATAGCATGTCTATCTGAATCAGGATAGTCAGTACATTTCTCAGATATTATGAAAATTTCCACCCTACAGTTAGAAATTATTGTTTAAGAGAAAAAGCTTTCTTAGGGAACAATGTGAGTCTGAATATGAAATGAACTACAAAAGGATCCTGGGACCTTATCATTTTGCTATTGCTGCTTGTTATGGTGACTCATTCCAGTGGGCTTTGTTTCTCTAGCAGGCTGCAGCTAGGTCATCTGGAGAAAGTCACACATTTTGTGTGCTTCAGCTGTAGCAGTCTGAGTCACCCAAATCCTCCAGAAGGTGGAGGTGAGAGAGGAGCTGTTCACATTTGGAAAATGAAAGGGTAGGACAAGGAGATGGAATGACAATAAGGGTAGAACCTGAAGCACACAGAGAAAGGTGGAGTTTGCTAAAATGAACCATGGACTAGGCTCAGCAGTCTGGGGTTGAGTAGGGATTATGTAAACTTCGTTGCAAAGCAGACACAGCTGGAAATTTTTGGGCTAAGCCTTCAGGCTTGAAAATATTACATCCAAAATTTTGTCATGGTAAAAGAAAACCAGATACATGGAGCAAGGAATATTGTCTGTTAGTGTTTTAATGGTCCAAGAGAGTAAATTATCATATTGTAACAGAAAAACTATATTAATAATTCAACTAGAATTGTATGTTAACAACCCACTACTGTTCCTGGTTTATATTGACCTTTGCTCTAGATCTTGAGTGTGAAATTTTCTATCTTTCTGAAAAAGCACTGGGTGTCTGTAAACAGATGATGCATGCTATGTCATCAAAATCTAAGAATTTCACAGGGAGGAATATGGTGCTCACGGTGAGAGGCCCCTCCACTGAGCCTTGGGGGGTCCTGCTCAGGCAGTTTCTATGTTCTTCCTTACCCTGGGCTCCTGCCTTTTGGCTGCTCCCAGCTTGTGCGTGAGTGTGGCCCTGCAGCCTCCCCAGGCTCAGCCACAGGGGCTCTTCTTATTTGAGTAATGACCCCTGGCCTGGCTCTGGCAGAGCTCAGGCTCAGGCAGGCGGCTCCAAGGCAGGAGCTGAAACCAGCCCAGCCCAGCTCCTGCTGAGGTGAGCCCCAGCTCTGAGACCAGCACTTGCACCTCAGGAGTGTGTGATTTCTCAGCAGGACTGACAAACCTTATTGGTCAGGCTATGCCAGGTATATTTCTTAAGCTCCCCTTGCACTCCTTATGAATTGCTGAGATCAGAGACAAAGAAAAAGACCAAGGATGTTTAGGGATCAAGCATTGCCCATCCAGAGGTCTTGCCTTAGACTCCCCTCCCTGCATCAAGTTGCTCATAAGCACTTATGTACCAACTTATTGAAGGTGGACATTTTTACGTTCATTTACCCAGGCACTTGGTAAAAAATGTAGGTGCAAAATCACACCCCACTTACCACAGAATTATTCATTCTGCACAGGAAATTCGTAATAATATGCTAATTCTTCATACTATACAGCTTCAAATGTACCCAATCTTCATTTTCTTGAGAGCTTATTAACATAATATAACTACACATCAACACAAACATAGTCCTACCATTAAGCTCAGAAGAAATGTGCACAAAAGGAAAAATAATACGATAATTAGGGAAGAAAATAAGGGAGGAAGAAGTTTGACTAAGATCATCAAAACATCTTCAAGAGGCAGGAAGAAACCTAAAGCTTTTTCAGAAACCAGCAAAAAACCCCATCATAACTACTAGTCCTTTGAATTATCAACTAATGAACAAAGGAATCAAAGCAAGGCAAAATGAAAAGTAGCTTTCTACACTCATATTTGCTGTGAAGGGCAAAGAGGAAATTTCTTGAGTCAAAGATAATTTTTATAAGGAGTTAATGAGTGGACTTAACAAAGGTTGATGCCTCTAAGAAAGATGTTATTGAGCAACTCAAAAAAAAATCCAGGGCAGTAAATCACTGGGACCAGATGGTGCTGATGAAAGAATTCTGTAGGAACTGAAGTGTGAAATAGCTGAGGTAGCAATGAAGATATGCAATAGATCCTTAATAAACCACACACTGTTCCCAAAGATTGGGAAGTTGTTATCTTAGGTTAAAAATAAAATAAAAAAAGCCATATATGACCCTTGGCATTACAGACCAGTAGGTCTCATATTTGCTCCAAGGAAACTGGTTCCAAATTTAATTAAAGACAGCATTCATGCAATTATAGCCCAATAGGGTATGGCTTCTATGAGGGCAAACCTTTCAAACCTCCTAGAAGTTTTAAATGACAGTGGAAAAAAAGATTTTTACTTCTTAACTGACCAGAGTAATAATGTTTTATAGGTTCGGCATATTGCCAAACACGTGGGGATTACAGTAAACAATCTAATAGATAAAAGTGCAGGAAAAGTACTTCATTTTACCTTCCCTGGGTTATGGTGTCAGAAGAGGCAACTGGGTGCTTCTGAAGTGGTATAATTACCATCTGAAATGAAGATGATCTCACTTGCCTGCTCCTTAACACTGTAATCTCAGGAGAAAGTATTGTCTGACAACCTTTCCAGAATTGCACAAGTAAATTGACTATTGACTTCTCACTGATACATATTTGAACATGTTTTACAGCAACTGTAAGGGAGATGATAATGAAAATTTAATTTTGAATAATCAGACATGTACTTAGAAAGGCTGAAATATGTTGCTTTAGGGGAACTAATAACAGTTTTTTGTTATGGTCTCTTTTTTTCATTGCCAAAATTCTCATCTTCTACCTCAGAGCTTGAAAGAAGGTAGCTGCTAGAGGCTCTGAGGTAGCAAGAATTCATCATAAACCTTCCCATCATTTCATCTTTCTTTCTATTCTTCATACCTAATTAGAACTGTGCAGAGATGGACAATTGCATTTTATCAAAGAATGTATATTGTGAAATTATGTTATGGAACAAAAAACACAACCAAATAACCATTTCTTTTGGGGGAAAGAAAACAGAGCCCTGTTAAAAGAGTGGAAGATGTGGGTTGTCTAAAAAGTTTGCATCCTAGAAGTCCCAGAATCCATGTTTCTGGGTTCAACCCACATGGTTCAAGACTAGAAAATATGGAAAAATTGCTTGGTGTTACAATACTAAGGTGGGATCCTATGGGATCCTCAGCCCTGTGGCAATCAAAGTGTCTGGCAGCTGCATCAGCCAAGTTATCTCCCTCAGCAAATCTATCTCTGAAATGCCACCAGTGCACACTGGAAGACCATGCAGATACATTAGCACAAATCCCAAAGCAATATATTCAAAGTTATATTGAATTCATTTTGAGGTCTTGCTTGTTCAGCACAAGAGCATGGCTCTGGGCACCATGCAGAGCCACTCTTACAGAACTGCACTCCTAGGAAGCCAAAACTGCTGATGGATTGTGCACCTAAATTGCCAGGAGCCTTAACACGCCATATATTTAGGGCTGATTTACAAGACTTACAAGGTTTACATCAGATTATTTTCTAATAGAATTCCTAAAATTCGAAAAATAAAAATACTATGCTTGGGATAATATGACACCAAATTAGTATGTACCTGATGCTTTGGTTCAACCTGCTTCTATACCTCAAAGCCCTCATTGGACTTCCATCTCCTCGCTCCTCTATCATTTTTCTTTTCAAATAAATACTATATCATAGAAGGTGGAATTCTATTTTATACACCCTATATTGCACTGAGTTCTTGTACAGGCAATACTTTGATACGTATGTTGAATAGCAGTAACAAAGATTTCATGCAAAATACAATTATGTCAGAAGAAACTTGAGTTCTTACTGGAAAAAAGATTATATATTTTCTTGTTGTATGACAGGTTCATTTTTTCTGTCTTGTAAAATAGTTATCTGGTTCAAATGGTCAATATGTTTTCACATTCATATTAGCCTCCCTTGTAAATCAGTAGTACATTTATAAATGTTTATTTTTGACATACTGAATGTTATAGCTTCGAAACAAATTATTTTTCAGCATGGTATAAACAGAACAGGGGAGTTAGTTATGAAGGCTGTTGAGTTTCACAGTAATAACATATCTGTCTTCATATCACTGTTCTATTGTACAATACTCTTTTGTAATGCAAATACCAGAATAGTGTAAGCATAATGCTAAGCTTAATTGCCTTACAAAATCTTTATCCATTTCTCAATATGCATTTTAGTCATTCAGCTATTCATTAACAGATAGTTTGCTTTGTGGAGATGATATTTTTAATATGTAAGGCAATTTATAGAGTATAAGAGTGCTTACACTACAGAGCTCTTATACAGGTCATTGACCTGTAAGGAAATTAATGAAGAAAGCTTCTTAACTTAAGACTGCCAGTGAAAAAAATGAGACATGACAGCAATGCAAATACATAACATTTATCTATGTAAATCTCTTCTATATACATGAAATCCTAGAAAAAAAATCAATAAATTAGACTCTTTTTTCCTTTTTCCAGCAATCACTCTGGAAATCATTAACCAAAACAGGGAAACAAGAAAATGATCTTCAAGTATTATTCATTATTATTTAGGGTAATATTTGAAAATTAGGATCTACCAGTCATGAACCTTCTAAAACAACCCTTGCACATAGATTCAAGTGTAATTAAAATCAGTATCAGATCTTGGTTCTGAGGTCATCCTAATTATGTCTTAATACTAAGACAGGTGCAGGACCTTGGACTTATTGAACTTCATAAAGTTCATATAGGCTTATTCCTCCAGGCTGAAAAGGTCCCTCTGGATCCTTCCTTCACATGAATCAACTGCATGGCTCAGCTTGGTATCATCTGCAAACCTGCTGAATGTCCACTCAATCTCAGTGTCTGTTAATAAATATATTGGTTGATACTGGTTCCAGTATAGACGTCTGATACCACTTGTTACTCATCTCCTAATGGACAAAGTGCTGTTGACTGTAAGTCTTTAGAAGCTTCTATCTGTTCAATTCCTTATCAATTTTATATTTTATTCCATCCATCAAACCCATATCTCTCCCATTTAGAGACAAGAATGTTGTGTGGGAACACTTCAAAGGCCGTACAGAAGTCAAAGTACATGACATCCACAGCTCTTCCCTCATCCACCAATGTGGTCCAATCTACAACGGACTGATTACACCAGATTACTCAGGCACAATTTTCCCTTTATGAAAACATTCTTGGTGTTTCTAATCACCTCTCTGGCATTCACATGCCTGGACATAGATGCCACAAGAATCTTTTCCGTGATATTACTGGAGATAAAAACAAAGCTGTTCAGACAGTAACTCCCATGAACTTATTTTTTATATAGATTACAAATTTTGGACATATGAATTCATTGGACATATGAATTACAAATTTTTGAAATGCTAAGCATATACACAAATGCTACTAGTATTTTATTTAATACTTTTTGACACAGGTGTTGTGGAAAGTACTGTATACTTTTTTTACAAGCATACTTTAGATTTCAGAAGAGTCCGCTAGCATGTACTGGCTATTTCAGTGATTGATACTGTGCTGTTTCTTGGCACTAAATTAATCTGCTTTCTGCTTTTAATTTGTGTTATTTTCATACATTTGAAATACTATCTGATTCTGTAGGACATCTGTAGAGTGTTTAATGAGATTTTTATTTTCAGGGTTTCTCTAGTGTTTTAAGTAGTTGTAAATAGGTTATAATGAAATTCTTTGAACTACTTTATAAAGCCAGTTAGTTAAGCCCTTTATTCTAAAGCTTTGAAATAGGGTTTCCAAAACTTGTCTCACTCTTATAGCTCTTTTCAAATCCTGAAATATTTTTCTATATACTTTAGAGGAGTGGAAGTCAGGAGCAAGGAAGCAAGGATTATCAGGTGATACATTGAAAACCTTGCACCAGGTGAAAATCTGTATCTGCAGATGTATGAAGTATTCTTGAACATCTGTAATCATTCTCAGTCTTTGCAATCTCTGTATTCACACTTAGTATCACCATAGAGTTGTGCAGCATCACTTTCAAAATGCATGATAAACGAAGCTGTTTATTATTTCTGCTTTTGCAAAATAATTTGCTTTTTGTAATCCTCTCCTTGTAAGTGTAAAGCAAATGCTACCTGTGTGATTCAAGCCATTTAGCATGTCCTGTAGAACTGACTTTTTCCATTTCAACTATTTCTAGTGAGTTCTTCAGAGTGCAAGACTATTCATAGTAATCTACTCAGCTTTTTTAAAAATCAAAAGCATTAAGGATCTTATTTTCTCTTAGAATTGTTAGGAATAAGTTATTCAAACCTGTAGATCTAACAAAAAATAGTTTTCCATTTAGAATTTGCCTAAATATTTCTGAAACAGAAAATATGTCTTTTTGATTGAAACTATGAATATGTCATCAAACTCTCCTGCAGGTGCAGTAGAAAAACATTTGTTGAGCATCTTATGCACCTTCCCATGCCCTTATTAATCTTCTACAACCCTTATTTAAAGAAAATTGAAAACAAGAATCTGCAACACAACAGCATCACACTTTCCCATGTTTAAAGTAGTATTCTCTTCCTGTACTCACTTATGCATTGTCTTTTGCATTCCTGGTTGAATACTTAAAAGCATTTCTTTCATTGGCACAGTCACCTCTACTTGTGATCTATACAAATATAGCCAAAGCCAGTGGAAAAGTGGATAACACCTACATGCTCTAGATTCCTTGTCTACTGTTGGCTCTGTCAGCAGACCTCATGAAGACTTGTCAATATGATAAGGATCCAAGTACATAGAAATTCAGGGTTATAACAAGGGAAAGATGAATTTTGTGGTAGCTTTCTTGTCATTGCTGTTGGTACTGTCACATAAAAAGAAATACTGAAGCTTTACAGACCCATGGTTGAAAGAAAAGGCAAGAAAAACAAAAGGAACAGAATACTGTATAAAAGACTGTAGGAGTATTAATCCTAAGATTTAAGATTACATTTTTATCATGTGTTCTCCTTGTTATGATGGAGATTGTTTTCTTTAGTTATGTTAAATTCAAAATTTTAAGAGACAGTTGAAAGCAAGCAGATTATCACCCCCTGTTTCCAGAAGGAATACCTGCATAAAATCTTCTGGCAGCTTTGTAAGCAGAAAGAAACTGATCACGATTGGCCATTTCAGCACTGAATTCATGCATATTTCCCTCAATATTCGCAGTTCCCATCCCTAATGGGAGCTGACAGAATGTAAATGAGTTCCTAAAGGAACCAGCAAAAGTGGCAATTTTTCTCATTTAATCTTCAGATGAGCTGTCTGTCTCCCAGCTGCTGAGCTTCATTAGAATTCTGAAACTAATTTCACCTATCAACACATGATTATTGGTTTGAGTGAGGGTTTTGGGATATTCTGAGTAAAAATCACTACAACGCAGAGTTGGCTCAATAAAAAAAAAAAAATAAAGGATTTGAATAAAACTGGCAGGCTTCAGAACAGTCAGTTCTTACCCTGAAGAAAACTTTTGTCCATCTTTGGAGTCTGGGAAAATTTCATCCTATACAGATCAGCAAAGTAAAAAAATTTGATAACTAGGAAAGCTAGAAATAATTACACTTTATTTATAGCATAAAACAAGTTAGAAATTATTAAAATATTCTGTCCAATGACAAAAAGTATTTAGCAATCACTGTTGTGTTTACCCCAAAAAAATTACAAGTAATAATGAGATTTAAATGACAAAGAAGTAGAATATACTGAAAAAAAATAGAATTACAAATTGATTCTTTTCTGCAAAGTGAGAAAGTTTTCAATATTATAATCAGATGAATGTTGTCTTTTCCACTTCTTCCCTGAAGTCATGCTTTGGTCATCTCCAATATTTGTTTTCTATCAGTCGTTCTAAATCAAGCAGTCAGGTGTGTCTGTTTATCTGTTTCAAGATCTATGATGACCACTAATGTATTCAAAAATTAGTCATAAAACTGTATGTATACAAAGCAAGAAATAAAAAATAATTACTTTTGTACATTTTAATTTTTCCAGAAAATTATATATGTCTACAAGAGATGGATGTAATTGTTACCATGACTGTTTGTCCTTGACACTGGACAACGGTGTTTTGCTGTGATTGCCTTCCCATTTATTACCAAGAAATCTGTTCTCTGTCATCCATTTACCCCTGCGTTTTGTCTTTATGCTCATAACAAGATGTATTTCATTTCTCTCACTGTTTTCATTTGGGAAGTCAAGTTTTCCCTAATCTTGCAAACTATTCAGTGCTCTCTTAAAGTACACAATAATTCAGCTTCGACCTAGTTATCAGTTACATCACATATAATTTGTCTCTGTTGGTCCATCTGTTATCTGCACAGCTTATACGATTTAGCTTTATTATGTAGGGGTAACAGAATGGCTAATAGTCTCAACTGGCAGCCTGTTTCTTGTAAAGAAAATTCCTTTCCCCTGTGATATTATTGAATGCATCACAGCGGTCTTGAAATTTCTAAGTGACTTTGCCTAGTATTTTACATTCCTTTTCTTTCTCCCAAAAGAGCATTGCTCTCAGCTTGCAAGACAACATTTTGATTGTTTCCAATTCGGATTTCTACACTATTACCCATTTTAACTTGATGCAATTTTACACCAGGAACCCTGTGACACATGTGTTAAAGGACCATAGAAGCACTGAGCAGAAAGTACAATGTTGATTTCTTATCCCTCAGTCCAATGGCATGGGGCAGTTTGCAGAAAGATAAATATACCACAACAGAGATTAGCATAACCTGATACACCAGAGATGCAGTACAACAGAAAAGGAACAACTATCTCTAAAAAAGAGAACCTGTTTTTCAAGGTCAGATCATTACATTCTTTTTAGAAATCAGGATGTCCCAGAAAATGAAAATAACTTCTTCAATACAGGAGACGTGGAGTTAAAATAGCTTCATGTTCCCTTTTCATTTCTAAGGACAATGAAGTAAAAGGATTTCTTGCAAATATAAAATTAAAATAAATTAAAATACAAGGAATAATCATAGATACAACAGTAATTTGTATTTACTAATTAAAACTCAACAGGCACTTTCCATAAAAGTACTTATAAGAAATGAAAAGTAAAATTTCAACTATTTCTAATTCTCGTGCACATACACAGGCTTGAGAGGTGGGCTCCTGCAAACCTCATGAACATCAACAAGGCCAAGTGCAAAGTCCTGCAAGTGGCTTAGGTCAATCTAAAGCACAGGCACAGGCTGGGCAGAAAATGGATTGAGCCCTGAGGAGAAGGACTTGGGGGTTTTGATTGATGAGAAGCTTGACATCACCCAGAAATATGCAACCACAGCCCAGAAAGCCAAATGTATCATGGACTGAATAAAAAGAATCATAGGGCCAGCAGGTTGAGGGAGTTGATTATCCCCCTGTACTCCACTCAAGAAAGGCCACATTTGGAGTAATGCATCCAGCTCTGGGGCCACCAACGTAAGAAGCGCGTGAACATGTTGGAGAGAGTCATGTTCAGTCATCAGAGGACTGGATCTCACCTTTCATATGAAGACAGGCTGAGAGACAGTGCTGTTGCAGCCTGGAGAAGGCTCCAGGAAGATCTTACAGCAGCTTTTATTACCTGAAGGACACCTACAGGGAAGCTTGAGAGGGCTTTGTACAAGGACATGTAGTGATAAGAAAAGGGGTAGTGACTTCCAACTGTGAGTAAGTACAGATTAAATACCAAATAAAAATTCTTCACAATAAGGGTGGTAAGGCACTAGAACAGGTTATTGTCCAGAGAATATTGGTTATTATCCAGAGAAGTTGTAGATGCTCTGTCCCTGGAAGTGTTCAAGTTCAGCTTGGATGGAGCCGTGAGGAACCAGGTCTAGTAGACGGTGTCCCTGACATTGTAAGGGATTTGGAATTAGATGGTCTTAAAGGTTCCTTCCAACCCAAGGCATTCTCTGATTGTACATCACAGAATGCATGGTCAGTAAGCCATGTACTATGTGCAGATT
Organism: Molothrus ater; assembly: GCF_012460135.2. Classification (NCBI taxonomy): domain Eukaryota; kingdom Metazoa; phylum Chordata; class Aves; order Passeriformes; family Icteridae; genus Molothrus; species Molothrus ater. Next base: position 17,440,514 of record NC_050482.2, on the reverse strand, counting down.
CACATCACAGGCTTAAAAAAGACAAGTCTGAAAAATACTACAAGAGAGATAATTGCAGTATCCTACATTTGGTATGAAAAATCTGTAACTCTCTCAGAGATACTTGTCATTTTTCCAAACTAACATATGTAAGAATTATTTATTACACAACTGTACTTTATGAATTTGTAGTTCTTTATGGGAGGTTCTGCAGGATAACTACAGAAAGTCATTATTATTCCATACATATCAAGTGACTTTACAGGACTCTTTTTCATTTCTCATATTCACACATTTTGTATAGCTAATAACCCATAAAGCACCTTTACAGTCAATTTAACCTGCTTTAAATTTTATTTATCAACTGTACAACACACTCCCACTTGCTGCAGTTGTTTCAACAGGTTACCACTATACTAATACATTGAAACAACCTTCTGGGACCTACACAGGGCTTGGAGAAAATCTGAATAGGAACTCTGTAGAAGGGTATGTAGTGACAGGACAAGGGGGAATATCTTCAATAAGAGAGAAATTTAGATTATATGTTAGGTAGAAATTTTTTACTGTGAGAGTAGCAAGGCACTGGCATAGGTTGCCCAGGGAAGTTGTGGATGCCCTATCCCTGAAAGCAATGGAAAACTGGGGTGGGTGGGACTTTGAGTAACCTGGTCCAGTGGTGGTGTCCCTGCCCATGACAGTGGGCTCAGAACTTGATGATCGCTAAAGTCCCTTCTAACCCAAACCATTGTTTGATTCTGTGATTCTATATTACAATAAACACAATGGTAAAGGATTTGACATATCATAGGAATGAATCTTAACAAAGTATTATCTGTGCTACCACAGTGTCTTTCCTGATGAATGCCCTTCTTTTTTATTGTTTTACTGCTTGCTTTAATTCTTTTAGTAGGTGTAAAATGAACAAAACTCTTCTTTGCAAAAGATTTCATAACTAGCTAGAAATGGCAATTTTTCAACAGGTTCAGTTCAGAGGCTCTCACTAACAGGATTTCTGTTCCTTGTAGATAAGTCAATGATTCTTAATCTCATAATGAAAAAAAACAGGTCCTGGGAATAGATATTGTCACACAAATTATTAATATGTGTACTGTGTGTTATAGAAAAAAAATATCTCATGACAATTCTCTAAAAGGTAATAATTATTGTAGGAGAAAAAGCAACTCATTAAATAATGCTGAAATAAAAAGCACCTTGAATTGGACAATCAGCTGAAGATTAGACAGCTGAAGATGAGCAGCATACAACATTTGTATCATAGGAATACAAATTCAAATTTTCATTTCTAATAACTTACTTTTACCTTTTCATATGATTTTGGCTATCTGAGTGGTAGTTCTTTTTGTCTTATCTACATATAATATTTTTTAAAGAAAGCCAGAGTGTCAAGGGTATGTACGGGAGAAACAGGACATTAAAAAAATTCCTGCAGTCTCAGGGATCACTGCTATTTCCCTAAACCCAAGGAGATGACTTATGTTGTTTCCAAAGCGGACAAATCAATCCTAGAGACCTTTAATCAGACAAAGCTGGAAAAATGCACCTGAGATTTTATTAAATGAGTCTGAGTTGCTTTTTTCTTGTTCTTTTTTTTTTTTTTTTAATGATGAGAGGTTTTGGTTTTTTTTCTAGGGAGGTTATGCATAGATTTTTGGACAGTAAAGGAAAAAACAGGATACAGGTATTATGGCATTCCACTTACTTTTACAAAGGGACATTCAGAAAGAGCATGAGTCATTGCTACATTCTTCTGCCTGTGAAATGGCTGATATTAAGAAAACCTCAGAAGCGAAATAACCTTATTTCAGACTTCTTTACCCCTTGTCATCTTTATACACACAGAGCATGCATTATACCGGGCCACTGCCCGTGGTAAAATTTCATTTACATAAATGTGCTTCGTGAATTGAACTTGTATTTTTCCCATCCTTTTTTTCTGGTTTTCTAGAACTATTAATATGGATATGAAGGTTTTTCATAGTGTCATTCACAGTGGTAGGTTATACTTATTCATTTGCTTAATTAGTTCATTTATCAAATGGATGTGCTCCATTGTAGAGAAGGCTGATTAAAAGCCTGTCTTTTCTGTTGGTTGGTTGGACTCCAGCTTGGCTGTGAGTTGATTTCACTAAAACCATCCAAAAAGTTTATAGAATGAAGACATGAGCCTGATCGATCTCCAGTTCCTCCTGTTGTGTTCACAAGAACATTAATAACAAGTATTTTTTCTGAAATTACAGAAAATGAGGAATTTTCTGTCATTTGTGTGCTGAAGACAGAGTTAAAATTGGCCTTATTATAATTATTATTTATATTGCAGTAGTTTCATTGTGCATGCTACAAATGTGTAATACACTCTTTTGAAAACCCTAAATTCTAAAGAGAAGAGACAAAGGGGGAAACAAAAAATGGAGACAGAGAAAGGTGAAGTAGCTGCTCAGAGACCACACAGCAAGTCACAACAAAAACAAAAATAGAATGTCTCTTGTCTTTCAGTTCACATTGTCTGCAAAATCCCCAGTAAAAAATCATAAATTCTCTGAAATAAGTTCTCTACATGTTGAATATCAGTTTTCTTGCTGTCGATTGAATGAACATCTGCTGTTTGCTTGGCAACAGTTCCAGCCATTTTGAGGCACATAATATGTTTTGTTCCTTTGCAGTATTCATCATGGTACCTCACAAAAAATAAATATAATTTAAATTATGCTAACATATAGAACATATATTACAATATGTTTCACCTAAGGGTTGACTAGAATCGGCACAGGAACAGATCAAATTTTACACGTGCATTTGTTATATTTTATGCCCATTTTTTGTTGAAAACAATACACTTTAAAGTAAAAAAAGAACCATATTTATGCTGTGAAACACAAGAGCAAAACAGTACTAAAAGATAAAGAATTCTCTCACAAATAGCTGCATTTAGTTGACTTTGCATAAATAAATTTTAATCAAACAATCTGAGTGATTTTGACAAGATAGGGAAGTTTGCTCAAGAAATTGTATATTTTTAATTAAGCTGATGGTTGGATCTTGCTCATCTTTCTTTTCCAATGTAAATGATAGTCTAAAGCAATGGCAGTGCAAAACCATTACATAAAAAGCTTGAAAGAGTCTTGGAGTTTGGTCACTGTTTTAGTTGTATCCCTACCCCATATAAAACCGAGATTGAAGTCTTCCTATCACATTTCCCATCCAAGACCTTCATTTCCCTGGGAAATAAATCTGGAAACACAGAACAGTAGGAAGGGAGGCAGGTTTGAGCTGGTTCCTGGTCAGCACACAGAAGATATAAGGCACTCCACAGTGTGCACCAAAGGGCAGAGAAGGAAGCTTTTGTCCTACTGGTTTGCTTGCCAAACTAGGGGCTCAAAAAGCTTGAATATTAAGACTGTAGCCAACTCCTATGAAGTTTCCTTTCACTGAATTTTTAAAACTTGGGAGTTTAGGTTTTGGTGACATTTTTTGGGGTGGGTTTTGGGAGGGTTGGAGAGTTCTGGTTTGTGTCTTTCAGGGTTTTTTTTTTGGTTTATTACAGGATGCTTCCTAATAAATAGGCACAAGGCCCTATTTAATTAATATAGTGTGACATTTTGAGCTTAAACATGGCACAAAATGGAGATATAACAGTACATGAAGATGAAAGTGGGAAATGAGAAACAGCTTAAGGTAAAAGTCTCTGAAGCCACTTAAACTTTGTTGATAATTTTAGCCTAATTTTAACCACCTCCAAACCAGTCATGTAATTGAAACTAATCTCCACAGTTCCAGCCACAGAGAAGTGAGAGTTTGACATCCCCTCATTCACTGTTAATTTTGTATCTTCATTATTTTAAGACAGAATGAAATATTTTCTAACACTTTTCCACTGACATTGACTCTGGATGGAATCCACATCTGTGCACCTAAGGAAGAGCAAATGCACCTTAGAAAGTTATTTCTCTCAATCTGATGTTCTCTGAAGGTAGAAGGAGCATCCTAATGCACTTGTTGCTCAGTCAGTGATTTATAATCTATTATCAATATATATTAAGATTATTGATAGCTCATCTCCCTTCTTGATTAGCCACAAAAATTGCTGAACTTTGAATTAGTAGAGAGGGGTGTACGATAACTAAATGAAAAATAACTACCGTAACCCTTGCAAATGTCTTCAGTTAATAGAACAGGATCTCAGATAAATACCTCAGCAAAGAATAAAGCATCACATGGGCAGATTTTATACACTTCAAATTTACTTGCATATTCACTAATGTTGCTGATGTAGTTGGGCACAAGGCTTGCACAAAGAGATGGACTCCCTTGTTATTCTAAAAAGAACAGATTTCTTCCCTTATCTTTCAATCTCTTCTAAATAGCATCGTAATTTCTCTACTTAATTTCAGTTATCTTCTCCACTTCAGGCTTCTTGAATTTAGTTTCATTGCATTTGGCTAAACTCACAAATATCTTCTTTTATAAGTTTCCTTATGAGTCCTTAGTGTTATTACTCTTCAATGTCAAATTCAGTTTTGTAACCCACATTGCTATGTTGTTCCCTGCTGTTCAGCAATTTCAGTCAAGTGATTTCTATTCAAAGCTAATAAAAAATTGTTTGGCATCAGCTAACTATAGGTAAAATTGTTTCTAGAGAAAGACAGACAGCAAGATATGCATATACAGTTTTAATTTTTTTTTAATAATTACTTAGTCTGCTAGATTTTTAATTATGCCAAACACAGCTTCTTATAAGCCTAAGGCCAAAATTATTTCTTGCCCCTTACTTGCTTTCATTAACCTAGCCAACAAGATGGACACAAATGAGCATTAGATCATCTACTTAGACAAATAATTTTTCTTTAAAAAAATCTATAAATAACAATCTAGATAACAAAGATAGTCCAATTATTAGGATGCTCATCAGATGATAGAGGAGATGTGGATTACCTACAAGCAAAAACATACACCATCATCACAAATGAGTTCTACAAACATCAGGTTCTGAGGTAAACCCCTTCAAAAATCCTATCTTTGTGAACATATGTTACTTTTTTGAAGTACAGTACATAATTATCAGACTGAAAAGACTGAACAACTAAGCAGATAGTCCGGTGACTTGGCTATGATCAACTTTTTACATAAACAGGACTTGTATGAAAGAGTGAAGAAAAGCCACTACAGGATTCCCACTAGGGTGGTAATAGCATAATCAGAAAGAATTAAGAGCTTGAATGCAGATGCCCCTTCTGTTGGGTCTGGGGTAGCCACACTCACCTACTGGGCTGTGCATGCAGAGTATGCAAGAACATTTGCAACAATTTCATCAACAGTCACTAACCAGTTTGAACTGATAGCAAATTTAATGTCTTTTTTTTTTTTTTCACGTGTCTAAAATAACTTATGGACTGGTGGAATATATTGTTTCTAGTAACTTACAGCAGCTCTGTCAACTTTGGTTAAAAAGATCAAACAAGGGAGGTTGTACCAAGGACAAAGCAGGACAAAGTGTCAGGAATAAAAGACTCATGGTTTCTACTAAGAATGATGGCATGAAGGTGTGAGACATTGAATTCACTTAAAATCTTAAAGCTGTGAAAGAAAAAGACTTAAAGCAAAGAGAAAAGGGAATGATACAAAGCTCCACAGAACAAAATTGGTGAAACATGAGAGCTCCATTGCAGTGAGGGGTTACAGTACAAAGACTATATAAGACACTACTATCCTTCACTTCATGGCAGAATGATTTGAAATAGAGAAATATATATAGTTGTTAGGAAATACTGTTCCCTTTATGACCCTATGTTATTCTTATTAATTTCAAACAGATCTAAGCCAGTTGTGATAGCTATTGTAGATTATTTTCATGCAACATTTGTTCCTAAATCTTCATTTTATTTATATCCACAAGGATTCAAACAAAAAATTAAACAAATCATTATGAAGAGCACATTTTGTAACATGTAGCAAGACTACAGTCTCTCACATCTCTTTACGTACTTCTAGTGAAGAAAGCATGGGGAGTATGTATATATACATTTAGTTTTCACATATATATAATTTTTAACAGATAAAAGCTGTAGTTTTGGCATAAGCTTTCTAGCTATGCATATAGTACAAAGCATTTTCAATACTCTTTATATCTTTTGGATCCTGTGACACATATAGAACACAATGATTGCATAGCTGTAAATGAAATGTTGCTTTTAAAGTGCACTAAGATTTTTTCTCAGATAACTGAAAAGACAGATAATTCTAATGGATTTGGAGAATTGTTGCATTGTCTTTAAGTAATATTTATAATATTTCATGCATCTTTGGCATTTCTTCGAGGTAGTGTCTCCCTATAACTAGTCTGACACAGGTTTTTAAGGAACTTGGAAAAGCACATTTCATTATTTGCTTCAAGAATTTTGGCTTTAAGATCACCTACTTGAAGGTAGTATACTTGAAAGAGTATTCACAATTTAGAATACCTCTGAAGCTCATCCAGCTTATGTCCAGTATAGGCTTGACCCATCAGCTCTCTGAATACATGCTAATAAGGCCAGCTATGTTGTCAACTCCCTCCCTTACCCGTGTGAAACGAGCCGAGTGTGCACAAGAAGGCATGTTTGCACACCCCATTATGTAGTTTCATGTCATGTTCCAGAAATATCTCGGTAGTTCAGTGTTTAGGAATTCACTTCTCATTGCTTTCTACAGCTGATTACACATATAAAGACTCTGCTATTGAGCACACAGTGCAAGGGACTGTTTTGTTAACAAATGTTCTGAGCCACGGATGAGATGGTACATAATTACAAAAACACAGATCTGCTTTTCCTTTTGTTATTTTGTGAATACCTGTTTTAAAACAAGCAGTGAAACATTTTTATTCACAAAATTATTTTCTGCAGCAATTTAACTTCATTTCTAGAGATTAACATTTGTGGTTTCTATAGTTTCCAGCTGTCAAATAGTACTTTGAAGAATGTATGATCACACCTTTTGTTACAGCAAGTCCTTCTTCTCATAGCACCATAGCTGTGTGAATAGCTGAGGATACATTCAATCTTTAATAATCCTCAATAGCAGCTTAATGTGGATATATAGCTTTCAAGACCAGAGCAGACATCTTGTCATGGAGCTGTGCTAACCCAGGAGATAGCTTAGAGCTGAATCTAAAAGGCCTATATAGAGCGCTCTATTGATATGGCCTTCTTTTTATTTTGGCTTCTCTTAAGTGTGGAATGAAATTCATAGGAACAACTCTAGTCTACAAGAGGAAACATATATCATATAAATACCTTAAGAAGATAATTGTGAAATAAATGTCATGTATATATTAAATCTCTATTGCATTACATTGTGATACTGAATTACTTAACTTCAGAGAGCAGAGCAGAACAGATACACCTAATTGAAGTACCATGCTCTAAACTGTCCAGTGATTTTGACTCCCTAAATAAGCACAAGAATGTGTAAGTTCCTCTATTGACCAAATCTTGACTTCACTCACAGTCAGACTGTTGGTCTAAGATACACCTCAGTGTGAGGTGTACACTGTGAGCAGCAGAGAGGAGCTGATCATTCTCCTCCCACCAGTGTTGTGCTGCTTGAGGGGACAGCGGAGGAGATAGAGTTAGGAAGGAACGAGTGAAGGTGAATCTGAGAAAGATGAAAGTGTTTCTTTAATTTTGTCCTTGTTTCTCACCATCCAAGTCTATTTTAATAGGCAAGAAATTAAATTTGTTTTCCCAAGTCAAGTCTGTTTTGTACATAACAGAAATTGGTAAGTGGTCCACATGTCTTTCCCTTGACCTACAAGGTTTTTTTTATCTTGTGTCCTTTCCTGCTGAGGAGGGGGAGCAAGACAACAGCCAGGGCATCTGGCAGTTGGCCACAGGTCAATTCACCACAGTCAGTAACAGAAGAACAATCAAGAGCAATCACAAACACAAGAATATCATTCCCAATTTCCCAAAGAATTTTTTATGTAATTTCCAGGGGTAAACATATATCTAAGGAGAACCGAAATAAGTTCTAAAATAATTAGGCAAATTATTTGCATGCTAAGAATCACATTAGTGAACAGGAGCCCTCAGAGTTCTTTGGATCTTTCAGGTCAGCAGCTTTAAATATTACAAGTTCTTAATAAACAAATTTATAATATGTTATTATATTTCCCTGATTGCACTTAGTAATTCAATCTGACTATTTACAAAGTTAATATCTTGGAGCCTTATCATAGTAAAATTAGACATACTTGAAAGGCATCACACTACATACACATTTTCAATAAAATATTTTAAAGATACAACTTCATCACTAGAATAATGGCATTCACCTCTTCCCAATTTATTTCCATAGAGATATCCTAAATATGCTTGAAGGTTAGAAATATTTTACCTCTTTGCCTTTAAATTGTGTCTACTTATAATTAAAGGAATGAAAAAAAAATCTGTTTCTTCTCTTAGTCCTGCTCTGGTTATTTTGTCTGTGGATAAACACCTCGAAGACCCAGAATGTTTGAGATGCCTGGCAGCAGATTTCAGCAGTTAATCGGACGCCACCCAGCGTAAGAAGAAGAAATCGCTACTCCCTAGTTCCACTCCAAAATAAGATGGGCACTGGAGAGTGAGACAAGAGGAAGGTTTACAAAGAAGGTCGAATTGCATTTTATTTTTAAAGTAAAATTTTAACATCTGCTTACTGCTGCTGTGCTATTAAATGGAAATAAAATTAGATAACAAATAGAAGAGTAGACAAGAAAAAGTGGGGGAAAGAAGTTTAACATTCAGATTTTAATTTTTAATTTGAATATCTATTTCAGGTAGTGTTGATCTAACATGTAATACTGAATGCATTAACTAAGAATTAAAAAAAAAATCGTCAGTGTTAGCCCACATTATATAAAATTCTTTCTGTCTTTTGAACAATAGTAGCTCTTAAGAATTAATGGATATTAGTGGAGACAATTTTGAAACTGTGTCTTGAACCTCAGACATATATTCTTCAAAAATTAGCTATATTATTTTAAATTTGAAACAAAACAAAACAAAAAAAAAAAAAAACAAAACAGAAATAAAGTGCCGAACTATTACATAGTTAAAGGAAGTGTGTGCTGGAAAAATAATTATATCCATGAAACTCAGGAAGTTTCTGAGAAGAATAATCAATACAGAGATATAAAAAGCAAGAATTTTGAACTCATTTATGGACATGCCTCATAAAACATGAGAGAAAGGCAACAGAATATTTGGGGGTGGAAGGAGGTATTTTGCCTTCAGACACTCATGTTTTGAATATTTGTGACTTATAACTCATTTGGATGTTGCTTCTTTTCCTGGTCCCAAACTGTTGGTGAGCAACTCATGATTGTTTCACTTCAGTTTATTTTTTGCTGAATGACTGCTGCTATTGGTTGATCTCTTGGTTGTTCACATTCACTTTGTTACTCTTGATTCTAAATTAAAACCTGCCTTCACTACCCACGCAACAAATCATCATGAAAGCAGAGAGCCAAACCCAAACACTTTGCACACTGTGCAGTACTCAGTAACAGAAAATGAAATATCCAAGAAAGCAGTGAAATTTACTTGGTCGGTTTGGGGTATTTTATATATTCATGTGAATATATAATTCATTTTATTATTCAGTTTATAGTAGTTCATTTTTATATTCATGTGAATACTTGTGCTGAAATCTGAAATCTTTTTATACACTTTAATTCACCACTAGGACAAAATCTTTCTCTAAGAAAGTACATGTGTCTACTCTTCACTTTTCTTACTATCATTTCCTAAAAATGATTGCTCAGAGCTCAAGAAAGAGGGTTTTATATATTATTTTATACTATATGAAAAAAATAAGTCTATTCCCTCAACAATATGCACCTAGCAGATTTGATAATCACCATGCCATATCTACTGTAGTTTACATATGCTGACAATGTAAGACATTTCTTAATGCCTTTTTTAGCTGGTGTATGAGGAAATAGAACAATGAGTAGTCCTTAGAAGCATTTAGAGGAAAAGTCAATTTTCATGAGACCTGTATAGGCCAATTTTTTACTGAAGCTCCTAAGGTTATTTAACATTTCAGTCCAAAACCACCTTTTTTCAGTAGTATATAAACAACCCTTTTTATGAGAACAATCTCTGCAATTATATCATCACTTTGTAATAAAGGCTGTTGAATTCTTAATTCTAGTATTGTAAGTGAATATAGTGGGTACCTCAGTGAATGAGAATGAAAATCAACAAGCTAGAATACATTAAAAAAAAAAAAAAGAAGCTGAACTTATATTGAATTTAACAGTTTGAAAGGAAATTCATACATTTTGTAGGACAAATCAGAGCCTCTGCAATCTGCTTTTTCATGATGGTAATGGCTACCTAAGAAAAGTGAATATTCTTCATAAGCCAATAAACATGATGCTTAAAACCCATTTTATTGTTTTTAATTTAAACTTCTAGAAGTTGTGGAAGAAATGTCAAAGACACTACTGTTTGCCACTAAAGAGATTCAACATTTTCTAAGATGCTGTAATTTCAGCATATAGTAGCACTTAGATTTGCATTTACACAAATGCCTGCACTATAAAGTCAAGATGGACCCCAGATGCAAATGTAAAATTAGAACTAAATCCAAAGTTTTTCAAAACAGGCCTCAGGGTTTCGGTTGAAGTTTAGCCTGCTTTATACATAGCACATTTGTTCACATAAACATATTTTATATCCCAAAAAGAACAGACAAATATATACTCATCATCATTTTCTATTCTAAAAAACAGATAACTGACAACTGTAACAAAACCAATTTTTTTATATTGCTATGACCATAAAATGTAGCTGTACTTCCCAATTTAAAGGAATGGGAAATAATGAATGACTGCTTTTTTGCAGTGTTTTTCTATTTACTTAGTATCTTCTTCATTAAAAAAGTCCTGAACTGATCAAAATAAAAAAGTAGTTCAATTATTATCAGCACTAAAAAGAAAAATAAATCTGAGGGGTGGGATATATCTATATATAGGGTTAGCAAAGCTAATGTTCTTTAATAGGAATCTCCTTCAACGGGATTTACTCTGAGATGACGGGGAAATAAAACCAGTAATTAAATGAGTTTATGAGGCAGAAATAAAATAATAATATAATAATAATAATAGTAGTAGTAGATTAGTCATTATTTAAGCAAAATATTATACCAAACTTGCCATGTTCATCTTTTATTCCAAATGCCATGTCCTTAGCAAGGAAATGCATCTTAGGGTATTTTTTTAGATTTATTTGTAGAAACTATTGTATTATTTGGAAATACAGTATCTCTATATTTAATATATGGATTTTTTTCCCTTTAAGAGTGGAACTGGTTAAAACTTAAATGATAGAGATTAAATATATTTTCTTCAACAAATTTTCCATTTTAATGAAAATAGAGCTCAGGAGAATACGTGTCATTACAATTGGGTGGGAATTAATCACATCAAAATAGTCTGCTTAAACCATAATCACAAACACTTTAGTATTTATTTATGAGACCAGAAAATAGATGCAGTCATTATAATCTGTGATTTGAATTGTTCTCTGAGTCTGTCTTTCTCCATTGGTACTGAAGAAAACTCAGTTCAGTGATGATGGTGCCCTGTTAGGGCACATGGGTTTCTGCAGTCTGAGCTCATAAGAAGAAATACAGAAGAAGGGAAAAAAAATAAAAGGGAAAAAATAGTCTACAACAAGGAAAAAAAAGTGAGATGAACGAGGTCTGGATTCATTCCACTTAACTTGAGATAGCCTGCTAAGTTAGGACTATCAGTCACTCTAGGCTCCCTGCACAGAAAAACAAATTAGAGATAGGAACCTTCAGAAGGCAATTTGTCCCACCTAAGAACCAAATCATCTTCTGGTGGTTTGTCTCACACTGCTCACTACAGGGACAACCCTTGCTCCCAGACGAGGTATGCCACTTTATTCCTATAGGTGTCCTTGAGCTTAAGAAAGAGACTACAAAGTGAACAAGAAAAGATTAAGCACGAGCTAATCACCAGGGAAGAGAAAAATTGCAAAGAGAAAACTGAAGAACCAAAGAAAAATGCAACAAATTACAAAGAATTCAAAACAAGAAAAAGCTTTTCTTTCTATTTATAAATTCAAATGAGCAGAGATAATACTGCTGGTTTTGAATTAAGAGGCTGTGTTGCATTTATTATGTTTTATATTATTTTTATGTTGCAGTAGGCTGGAATTTCTCTAGCCAATTGGCAAATCTTTGTCCACACGTGTGGTTTGATGAGCTATAAAGGTGATGATGATTTCAAGTATGCTGGGACTTGTAATATTTCAAACATCTCAAATTACAGCCAAAGAAAACTACATCCATCCAGATAGGCAAAAATTCTCTAAGCACCCAGACCCTACTGAGAAATTCAAATGAATAACCTTTGTGAAATATTTATATTCACTCACTAAGAAAGGGGTGGGGAGAAAAGTGTTCATAAAATGAAAAAGCATCTTGAACTAATTTTTAAGCCATCTATGCTAACACAGGTTTACAAATAATTCAATGTCCATTATTTGTTGAGCCATGTACATCTTGTTAACTAGAAGGATAAAATACTCTACTTCCCCCATTGAGCAGAACACTCTCTTTGACTTGGAAGTTGGGCAGCTACTAAACCCATTTAATTTACACAGGCTATATAAGATGTTAAATGAACCATAAAGGGCAGATGACAGAGACAAACAACCCTTTTCCCTGAAAGTGCCAAGTTTCAGGGCCCTGGTCTCCCTTTCACACTGATGCAGTGTGTGACACTGGAGGACGTGGCTATCGCTTTCTATAAATGGCTTAACCTTCAGCTTTGTGTGGTCTGTCTAGTACTATACCCTGACAATTAAAGAAAATCAATATCTGGCACTTCGATGCTGAAAACATGGAACCCACTTTGGAGGTAAATAATTAGTTCAGAAATGCTTCAGGCAATAATTAACTAAACTAGACTTATTAGGAACTCTTGCTTAAAGCATTTTTCCTTTTCAGAGGTGTTTAATATCCATAACTTCTAAATTATTTAAATTTAGGTATTTCAGCTCTTAACAGTGTTATAATTAACATTGTTTGACTATTTACTCTTTTACACAATAAATTATTCTCAAATCACCACCTTAGCTTCACATTAGTGAAGCTTTTGACCTCATGCTCATTTATTTCAGTTTTCAAAGATAAAAGCACAGAAGTTATTTGATTCAGAAGCCTCTGATTTACATTTCTATTTAATACTTATGGAAAGGGGGGATTGTTTTATATTTTTCTGTTTGAATCTTAGGTTATACATTTGATTATTACAACACATTTGCACAAAGAATTCACATGTAAATCACTGACCATGAAAGTGAAAGGCTAACATCTTTAGTTGTCTGTGGGATCTTTTCCTCTGCCTTTAGAAGGAACTTATGGAAGACTCTTATGATGAAGTCCAGTGATGTGTCCAACATATATCAAGTTTACCTCATTCAACTCAGAAAAAAAAATAGTCATTTCTTTTGGCTAGATATATTATGGCTCAACAGCTGGCTGGAAATAGAGAGTGGGAAGAGGTAACTTTTGTCAGACTAGATGCTTGTTTTTTCATGATCAGCTGTTGAATTCTTATCCAGGTTAAGTCTTAGCAATTGCTCAATTTTGAAAACATTTCTATTGAAGTCAGCATTGCTTCTAAAGTTAAATAACACATGTAAAAATTTTCAGGATCTGGGCCCCTAGGTATGTTCTGCTGCTATTATATCACTGGAGAAGTAACATTTTGAAGGCAAAAAAAGACACTTCATGCTTCTGGGTGCAGTGGTTCTGTGGTATCCTCACAATCTAAGCTATTATCCTACCATGATTCTTGCAAGTAACAAGAACAAAACAAGAGATTTCACAAGGCTGGGCTTGGGGCTTGTATGTGTGTGTGTGCATGCACATGTGCATGCGGCTCAGAAATCCATCCTTCACCTTCAGAATTCTACGGAAAAAACTTATACTAGAACATTTAAACTAAAAAAAGGAAAGAAAAATCCTAAAGCCCAGGTTTGTGGGCCTAAAGCTAAAGAAATCAGTCACCCACAGCCCCTCAGAGATCAATGGAAGGAGTTACAGAATCTCTATATAGAATACTACTCTTTTTTCTCCTCTAATTGAACTGCTTGATGGATAAAATTAGTATTGTATATAATGGATCTTCTCCAGTGCCTCATGAATTTAATGGGTACAAAAGTACACTTCATCTTACACTGCTTTAAAAAACCTAAACACTGTAGGAATTAACAGTCATGGATTACTTTCTATATTATATATCACCATTATAACAATTTAAAGGTGACTAGTTGGGAAAGTCAAACACAGAATCATAAAGTTTTACCTTATAAAGCAAAGTGAATATTTGTGGAAATTGAGACACTCTAACGCAGAAGAGAATTGTCCTGTTTTATTTCACCTACCAATCTTGAAATGCAGAAGTACAAATAATGCAAGCAAGATATCTGATTTCAGTAACACACTTATGCTTCCTGTATAGTCTCTACAAAGAGATTCAGTTCTCTGACCATTGGCACATATTCTACACTAGAATACATAACTTATCTTCTGGAGTTGATATATTGGCTGTAAAAGGGTTATAAACAGCTTATAGTATGGGAAAATTGTGACCTCATTTTAGTAATATAGAATGCAAGCAGCTACATCTATAGGTTTTTAAGCTCTCATAAGTCAACAGAAATTAAGTTCATGATTTATAAGTTGTTCAGAGGGCCAAATGCTTGTGCCTCCCTTAGGATAAGGTAAATTGCTCTCAGAACACTATTAAGAGTACTTACAACTTCTCCACAAACTATATAGAAGGTCTGAGAAAAGTTGCCTGTGCTTGAGGCAGTTAAGGCCAAGGCAAAAAATTCTATTCAAGACTTAACTTTTAGGCATACAAATTTAGGTAAGACAAACTTCTCTCCCCACTATCTTGTAATTTTTTATATGACTGTCATATAACGTGATTCCTATTTTTGCTTATTTCTTACAGTTTTATATCACTGATACATCAACACTCACATTATATTAACAGTGTGAATGTTTAATCTTCTTTCCATGTGTTTAAATTTTAAAGCTTAATTCAGTTACAATACTTAAGGCTACATCCATAAAAGGTTTAATTGAACACAATTTATTTCAGAGTAGTATTATTTGAGTGATTTTTATTTATTTTCAGAAATTGAGGTATAACAGGAACAAAACTTTAGAAAATGTCAATACCTACTATTTTTTTAAATAAAAATTCCACCAAGAGTGTAAAGTATTCATTTAGTCAGTATGTTCTATAGATACTTGGGGAAAAAATCATAAGGTGGGTATGCACTTGCCTTTTCTAAGACTATACATTTGACTTCAGTATAAGAGTAGAAAATATTAAAAATAAAACATGCAGTCACCTGAAATTATTGTAAAAACACTCCATGGAGGATAAAATAGGTTTGCAAATAAGTTGTTATAAGGTTTTTGTTGAAGGCCAGGGTTACAAGAAAATAAAGTCAAATGGTGCATTTTATTATTTCATACCCATTACAACCTCATGGATAGATGAGGTTACTGTGAAAACAGATTGATTAATTTTCCGTATACTCCTATATTTTTATATTGATCTTCACCTTATTTGTGTTCTTTTGCCTTTCATGGATTGTTTACCACAGAAAGTTTGGCAGACCATTTTTAGTGCTACTCCCATGTTCAGTGTAGAACTTCACTATGACAAGCATTTCATTCTGGTTGTAATAATTCAAGGAAAGTCTAAACTGAAGAATGAAATCCTGGCCCTTTTCAGAATAATTCATCTGAAGCCTTAGACATTTTAGACACAGTCAGCCAGCTTCTACAACATTTGGTTGGTTTCCATATATTTTTTTTATTTCTTTTCATTCCTCCTGCCCTCAAGGGACATTTTAATTCTCAGTAAACATTGCATCTCATACAAAAATATTTGCTCTGTTGTGTTGAAAATAGTGAAATGTTTAACACAGAACAAATGGAAACATTGACAGTCTAGAAGTAGGATGCCATTCAAACTGAAGGAGCAGGAGGAAACACAAGTGGAGGAAATAATTCTAAAGCAGGTAATATTTCTTGTTTCTGTATGACCACAAGTCATCCTCAAAAGCATTTTATCATGAAACAATCATAAAAACCTCTTCCCAATTGGGATAAGAGCTCAGTCTAACTAAAATGTACATTAGCATGAAGGAAAGTTTAATTACCACTCTCAAGACTGTCAACTGCAAGTTTTTTGAACAATAAAGATTATGTTCCTGTCTCCTCAATAAACTCCCTGCTGTACTACAGGAAGATTTCCACTGGAGTTTGTCTAGATTTATTGTGAAACTACATTCATATAAATTTATTATAAAATGACAGCATTTAGATGTCTTTAATGTAAACACATCCAACAAGTATTTAATGACTGAACTGTCCAACATTTTCCCAGACATTCAGGTGGTGTTTCTGTGCTTGAAATCAAAGATGTATTTTTATTTAATGATATTCCACAGTTAGTACTAAAAATACATTTATATTTATATTTACATTTATATTTTTATTTTCTGTCATATTTTTGAACATGCTGTCACATGCCCAACTAATTAAGGAACTAAATGGAGAATTTAGAGCATCCTATATCTCAACTGACCTTGGGTATGTCAGTGGAAAAGCAACAGAACACATGCATGAGATCAAATTATTGGCTCTTTCTCTGACATGTTAGCAGTGATGAGGAAAGCAGATGGAAAAAAATATTAGATATTGATCTCTTTCTCATTCCTGCATACCCTTTAATTAGATTTAGATTGTAAATAATGCTATTGTATCTTGTGACAATATACATGAAATGATGGCCTGAACTGTATCTATGTATATTTTGAGATATGAGTCAAACTGAGTAATTGGGAATTTTATGCACTAGAAACATGTTTTTCGTGACATTGCAAATCTTCTTAAAAATTAACATTAAAAAAAATAGAATGCACTGTTGAATGCATAATCAGGAAATGGACAATGAAAGCTAACCAGGACACCAATATCGTCAGGATTTGTGTCCTTTTGTACATGCCATGGCTGTCAATGCATCAGCATCTATCAAGCCAATACCATGCAAACATGCAAACATGCCCCTCCATTTTACACACACAGTGGTACCTCACTCACCAAATTATCCTTCACAAATCTGATGGGAGTCCAGCAGAGTTTTTCAGCTTAGATCTGTTGTCACATGGGGACTGCTCTCTGACTGTAAAACAAGCTCTCTCCTACAGTAGACCACATCAACAGCCTGATCACAGGCTCCTATGATTTGCCAGAACAGCAGCACACCTGAGCAGCTGAGCAGTCTGGATAATTCTCCTGCATGCTTTGAATTCTGGATGGGCTTATTAGCAAGAGATCTGTGTTATAAAACTGCAATTACACGTCACAGGGTGCTCTGCTAGTTCCTGGCACAGAGGCGACCCCAGATATCTGTTAAGACAAGCTAAATTCAAGAGTTTGGTGCAGAGAGACAAGAATTTCATACAGGGACAATTCTATATTGGTTCACTTCACATTGTTATGCTCTGTTAATCTCAAAACATCATCACTTCAATGATATTAAAAACAAATACATGAAAGTATACACCTGAAATGAAATATAGAGCATGTAATTAAAGTTACCAATTTGGAGTTCCCATTCTGTTAGATAGTGGTGCAGAGTAGCAATGAAGTACACTCTTCTCAGTGGTGGCAAACAGGACAAGAGGCAAATTGAGGAACATAAAATTCCATATAAAAACAACAATTTCTCTTTTACTATTACTTTTTAGTGGTAGGATCATCAAACAGTGGAATAAATTGCTGAGAGAGGTTGCATTGTCCAAAGCACTCAAACCTGATTGATCAAGGTCCTGAGAAACTTGCTTTAGTTGACAATCTCCACCAATCCCTGCCAAGTTCAACTATTCTGCCAAAAGATATACTTTAGTGAATAAGTCAGCTGCTTTTTTAAGATATAATTTTATATATATATGTACTCTTTGAAGAGATGTTGCATGAATGTGCTGATGAAAGACCTTCCAAGTATTTTCTACTAGGGGATCAAAACTTAATTAAATATTTACTTTTTTAAAAAGTGGGTTACAATCCCCCAGATCAAAAAATTCAGGACAGATCAAAAAATTCAGCATGCCACACATGTTACAAAGCTTCCCATTTAACACCATCGAGTTTAAAAAAAAAACAAATAAAAAAAACAAAAGAGTTTCTTGAGATTTAGCGAATCCCTTTTTGTTTCTTTCATTTAAAATACTATTCATTGCACTCCATTCCACACGCCATGCAATCTACTTCTCTGTTCCTTCCTCCCAAAGCACCACCAAACCTAAGTTATAGGAAGGATTTTGGAGGAGGGGAGGACACGGAGAAGAAGATCAAAAGAGGTTCATCCAGCTGTTTCTCTTATGGACTACCTGATGCTAGTGACTTCTCAGCATATGGATACAGCAATGGGCAGAAGTGCTGAATCTTAAAATAAACTCAGTGAGATGGTTTGAATGGAATAGTCTTAATGCGGTGGCTCTTCTTCAGTAAACATAAGCCACTGGGAAGTCATGGATTGCATTTGGGTATTAGTAAGTGCACTACAGTTCTCCATGGCCTGCGATGTTCTGTCAAAGTAATTCCAAAGCCTCAGATATCTGGAGCTGGTTGCAAACAGGAGACAGCCATAAATACAATGTCAAAGGCATTTCCTTTTCCTTCTTTAATCCACTGAAAATACAATTATCCCCAGAGACAGGAGTTGAAAGAGACTTGGGAAAAGGGAATTTTTCTCGGTCCAACAGGAGATTGTCAAGAAGGGTGTCTTGTCAGGCTCTGTTGGCTTTACTAATTTACTTATTTCCTGATTTCCTTCGGGCCTCATCACCTTTGTCAAGAAACAGTACTCTACTTTTTTTAAACTTATGTCTGTAGTTTGAAAATTAATTTTTTAAAAGATAGTTAAGTGGCTTTGAGGATCAGTGGAATTTTGGCTTGGGTTTTTTGGGTTGTTTGGGGGGGTTTGTTTGTATGGTTTAGGTTGTTTTGTTTTTAAAGACAGCTGCTAATAAAATGTGCTGGATTAGAGACTAAATCCCTTGCAATTAATAAAGAAACATGCTAGTGTAAAACCCCCAAACAATTACAAGTTAAAAAGAAAAGCATCTGCCAGGGACCTCATTGAGGAGGATCAGGGCTGCCCTAGGCCAGCTCCACCCAGCTTGGCGAAGTTGAAAACATCAATGGAAAAACAGATTTAACAAAGGTCAAAACACTGCACAGCAGTGAAAAGTGAGGTAAAACACTGGGAGAAATAGTCCTGCAGACACCCAGATCAACAAAGAAGGAGAGGAGGTGCTAGAGATAAGATTCACCTGCAACCTGTGGAGGAGACCATGGTGGAGCAGGTGTTTCCTTGCAGCCCTTGGAGACATACTGCTGGAGCAGATATCCACACTGTAGCCAGTGGGAGATGACACATGGGATGGTGGAGGTGGATATCCTGGTTTTGGGCAGGATGGTGAATTTTTCCACAGTAGCTGTGAGGGGGCGGAGGCTGAACGCATGTGGATGTGTGGAGGTTGTTATTCTACACCACTCACTTCACTGCCAGGGAGAGAAAGGAAGGGATTCTCACTTCCGAGGATGGGAGTGTGACTGGTACTTGTAAAGAACAAGATGGCCTGTGGAGGGTCTGCTGCCATTTCATTCATTGTCTCAGGGGTCATTAGGTGCTGGATTGGTCAGTGAGCATCTTTTGCGTGTAAACCACCCTCATTTTGTATACTTTTGTTAATAATATTGATTCTGCTTCCATTTGTTTTCTTGTAAATGATTCTTATCACAACTCAGGATCTCTCTTTTGTCTCTCTCACCAGAGGGAATGAGAGAAGACGAGAAGCTTGTGGTTTGCTTTTTAGTGGAAGAAATTAATTAGGGAATATCATTCCTAAACCACCACAGTGGATATGGTCTGAAGGAACTGTGGCATGTGGCAGACCCACACAGAATAGCTTTCCCTTGAGGACCGCAGCCCCTTGGAAGTAACTGTGCAGAAGCAAAGAAAAGTCTCAGGAGGCAAGAGCAGCAAAGAGGCTTTTATGGACTCATCACTATTCTCCCACTCCACATCCTCCCTGTGCCTCCTGAAGACAGGAGGAGGAGGAATTTGGAATGAAGTAGTGAAGTTGAACTTTGGGAAAAAGAGGGGAGAATAGGTGATCTTTAAATATTGTCTTTTTTCTTACTATCAACACCAATTTATTGTCGATACCTTGGACAAATCCTCCCAAGTTCAGTCTGTTTTTCTTTTAAGATTAATTCATAGGTTATCTCCCTGTGCCTGTCTCATTTTCTTCCACTGTCCTGTTGAGGAGCAGGAGTGAAAGCAAGGCTGTGTAGGTATCTGGCTGCAGGCCAAGGTTAATCCACCTTGGTATAAAATCCAAAGAAAGTTACCTTGAATATCAGGAGCAGCAATATTTTTAAATTCATATTCAACATGTAGATAGATTCTGTGAAGAATTTGTAGCCTATGAATATATATATATGCATAGTATATGCAGTACAGGAAGAATCTCACTAAAAGTACCCAACTTTTGTTAACAGTCCCATAGAAGATGTGAAGACAAAGTTTCTGTTGTAAAGATCAGCATCTTCAAAAGGCCAGAAGAACCCTCACATATGGAAGACTAAATATTTCTCCCTCTACCACATAAGCTCTACAGACTAAATCTTTAATTTTTTTTACCAATGTTGCTGTAATAACTCCTGAGTGTAACATCTATGAGAGCAAGAAAGACAATAAGCTCAAACCAGAAACAGTGTACTTCACTATATATGGAAACATACATTTATCTAATATATTTAAGATAACTTTATCATTTTATTATTAATTTTTTTCATTTACCTGTGCCAAGATTATCCCACAGGGTTTTTTTTTCCTCTTAATTACCTATTTTCATATGATTTTAACCCAAGAAAGATCTTGTATTGAGGGCCTTGAAATAGGAAAGAGTATTTGGTCTTTCAGTCAATTTGACACATGTTTAATATCTTCCCACATTTTCAGGTAGCAGAGGGATCAAGGTGTCTCATTACATTAAGAGCATTTTGATATTCTAAAATGGTCCTGCAAGGTGTAGCATTTCAATACTTGTCCACTTTTAACTCACACTTATTTAAGCCCTGCTAATGGAATTAGAGAGTTATGATGTTTCCTCGCAGTAGGTATATTGTCCTGTAGATTTTTGCAGAACTTCCATTATCATTAAAGGGAGTTACACACTAGAGTACCAATGTCTATTAATACAAATAGCATCTTCCACAAACAGTCTTTTAAACAGCAATTTGAGTGTCCTAAAGCTCTCTAGTCATTCAGGAGGAATTACTCTGATGTCAACACTTTAGCAGCAAAGAAACATCCATTCCTCTATAACCACTCACAAGAGACTCTCAAGCAAGACCTTTTTTTTTTTGTTTTAGTTAGTGGAAATGTCTTCTATTCTTGAGCCTATTAACTTGTAACAATAGAAATAATAGGAGCTGAGACAGGTGTAGAAAGTTTAATTCTCTTCTCTCTTGTGAGCTTCAAATTCAAAAAGGGAGTTCAGAATTAATGATAAAAAAGGTTATTAAAATTCATGAATGCCAGTATAATATAATTTTGATCTGCACAGTTTTTCAGGGATTGTTGTCAGTTTCTATTCCACTGTTAGCCATCATTAACAGCAAATATGACAGATACACTAATGAAATCGATTTGGTCATGTTATCAATTTAATTCAAAAACGTAACCCCATTTTATTACCGTGTAAGTTATAAAGGCTTATAGGCTAATGTCATCTGTCACTGTAAGAGTTCTCTGCTGGACTTCTTAATAAATAAATGTATGCTTATTTTATTTTTTTTTATTTTGAATTAATTACTTCAGTACAGCAGTAATGCTGGTTTAGCTCATAGTAGGACTGAAATATTGGTCAATGCACTCTAGTAGGGGAAACCTTCAGTAAAATGAAAATAGCAATAGAGTATTGCCTTGGAGCCTTGCTATAGCTGAGCAATAGATCACTGTGCAGCAATATTCCCTGCAGCCAATTCACTGTCTAAGAAATTAATACATTCTTCATACTCCTATAAGAGGTGTGCCTTGTTGTAAGGACATTTTTTAAGGTACAGTGAAAGCAGGACTGTCCTCATACACATACCTCCCTCATTAATAACATTAGAAGGCTCAGCAAGATATTCCTCCTTATATATGTCAATATTTCTTTTAAGCATTGATTATCTGATGAAGCCACTTTATAGCTTTTTTATTTGTTTGGAAAAATAACAGACAAGGTTAGCTATCATTATGACAGGTGTTACGAGATGGCATCATTAGACACAGACCTCTGAAATATTTCACTGAGTAACCAAATGTTTAAACTTGGGAAGCTTCTCAATTATGAAATAAGCTAAGGCATTATCTTAAAAACTAGAATGAATAGCAATATTTTTACTTCTGGTTCAAGTTTTTTCTTCAGGAAAATTGGTTTTGGAGCACAGAAAAGTATTGTTGGATGTAAATAGCTGTTTTACAAGCTGATTGCCTTGTTTCTAGACCAAGACATCTTTACAAGTAGAAAGTGAACAAGCTTTACTGTGCATCTATCTGGACTTTGTACTTATAGTACTTATAATTCTTGTACTTATAATTCTTCACAAGACAGTAAAAGAATGATAAAAGACTTCTGAAAAAGCAAACATTTTTAACTGGAGAGAGATCCTGAAGAAATCTTTCATTCCTGTTCATCTCAGAAAGCTATTCAAATTGCAGTGGTTTCATATTATGCAGCCTATACAAAATCCCCTCAAGAGTAACAAACCTGAGGGCCAGTGGCCACCTGGCATCCAAGTGCTCAGCTAGAAGCAACTAAAAACTGGCCTTTCAGTTGGTACTGCATCAAACACTGCCAAACCCACACCGGTAGCCAAATCCGGATGACCAACCTTAAAATAATTCCTTTAGGAATTCTGGTTACCATTGCAGTGGGTATGTCTACACAGCACTACAGGGTGCAAGCAATGGGAGAAAAAGGAGAGGAGAGGAAGCTTGCTGAGTTTGTGAAAATGCCTAAGGTGACTGCCTACAGTCACCATCTAAATAATACAAAATGGCCTTGCCATGGAGTCAGACAAGATTTCTTCCAGTGATACTTTGTTAATCCATGAAGAACAAGTAATAAGTATAGGGAACATTAACCTGTAGTGTACAATTAAACACAAAGATTTCACAATAACTGTTCCCTCTAACTTGCTTTATTTGTCTTTGGGTTTAGACAGTTTTCATGTGTTCCTAGTTTGGAAGAAACTCTACAGCAACACATGTAGGTTCCCAGGAAAGCCTTCGTCTCAAGAAAAAGACGTGGCCATTTGCTCTTCTCAAGAACTCTCCGTGTCATTTTCAGGGGTGTGAGTTTCCTGTGCACAATGTGGTCATTTTTATTTACTTAGCTAGAATTTTAGCCAGTCTAGAGCTCACCTCCAGAGCTTTGATTTGTCTTGCATGAGCTGAAATTTACATTATCACTCTCATGTTGTGCTGTTCAATATTCTGAGAAGAAATAAATCTGTCTGTGGAGAAAACCAAGTGTTTCATGGCTTCATTGAGGCAGAAATTTTAAGTTGCGTCAAATTGAATATAATTATCTTCAAGCACCAATGAACATTTTTGTTTGCTAATAGCATGCTATTTAGGCATATATGTTTTAAAGTTGCCATCCATGTAGAATTTCTGCTTTGGAGTCTGCTTAAATACATCTTTGTAGAAAGTGTAGACAGAAGGAGCCACATTAATTTTCATCTATCCAGGTGGAGATTGTCTGCTTATACAGGAAGAAATATATGACCCTTGCACTTGCACCTCCTTTAGTCTTTGCGCTGGGAAGGCCCTCTTTACTGCCACTGGGAGTCTGTGAGCTGTTTTGTGCAATGTGTTTGTACATTAACACAGCCAGGCTGTTAATGTGCAAACACATTAACAAACACATCAGGCTTCTACTACCCACTTTTTGTTAGCACCTTCACCAGGTGTATTGCTATACCTGTGTGAGAACCCATACTAAAGCATCTGCCTCTCTTCTTGGGAACATAGAAATGCATACATCAGCTTCTTCCAGTGCAGTAAAGGAGGACAGACACAGCTCACAGTGCTTTATACAATGGTTTTGAGGTAGTGCTCAAGCTCCTTAGATAATGTAAACTGCTCTCTGTATATGCTAACAATGTTCCTTCTGTTATGTCAGACTCTATACTAATATAAATACCTTTGGAGTATTTACTCCTAAACAAAGATCTTTGCAGAAATATTCCTTTTTCATTCTAGATTTTGGTGTGGGTTTTGTTTGTTTGTTTGTTTTCTTTTTTACATTAACAGTCCTTAGGCGTGTTTGGGATTTTACTGAAGCTGTTCTTTGCATGCTACTGGTGTTTTTGTATCACTGCAGCACAATATAGTGTTTTAGTGTCACTTTCACTAGCCTGATATTGGCAACATCAAACTTAGAAAATTGTGGGCATGGTCTGTGCAAGCCAGATGTGGAGGACATCAGTGCCATGAGCACATTGTGCTTTGTGATTACAGATGCATATTGTAAGGGTACTCCAAAGGCTTGCTGGAGCTCTGAAAAGGCATAAATAACAGAGGATTACCATATGAAACCAGTGACTTGACCTTGACTGAGTAGCTTGAAACCAACATCAGTATCTATTTCAAGAGCAGAAGTCCTTTTTCACATATTTCCAAAATCTGACATAGTTGAGACTATAATTACTTTGATGGTGTAAGAAATGATAAATTGACACTCCCGATTTTCATTTTTCCCATTTTCTGCTAATATTTGGTGATCCATTTTGTCTCTGCATGTCTTCATATGCCTCCCATATCATCACTAATCTGTGTAATTTACTGATACTAACAAACTGTGCAATCTCAGTACTTATATTTCATTCACAGTCAGAAGCAGTACAGGAACTTGTGTCGATCCTCCCACAGAATGGCTCACTATTAGTCACTATCTATTCTGGCTTATTGTCATTTCCACTTTTTAGTTTACTTCCCAGTTTTTCATTTATTTTTAATCAGTGACAGAATTACCTTTTATATATTACCCATGGGTCTCTAAGTTTAATGGGATTTATATCTCAAAAGAAGACAACAACATTATCAGTAAAATTCTCATCTCTGCAGTTAAAATAATGTTTCCTTTCTTATTTCCCTGTTTCAAATAATACTCCTTTTGACTCCCCTACCATGTATTGAATACTAAAAAGCACTTATTAAATCCTACATACTCTGAAATGAAAAATTTTATTTTTCTCTGGTCTTGGTTGTTTTTTTTCTTCAGTTTCTTTCTTGACCTCCTTTCTCTGCTCAAGCCCCAGTCTGAAAGAAGTAGAATATTGTGATTTCTGTCCATCTTTATTTGTTTACACCCAGTGTGAGAGATTCATTACTTCAATGTAGGATCAATTCTGTGATGTCAGAAAAAAAAATAGTCAAGTCATTCCTCATGTCTTTGTCTGTTACTTATGTATATGTGA
Organism: Molothrus ater; assembly: GCF_012460135.2. Lineage (NCBI taxonomy): Eukaryota > Metazoa > Chordata > Aves > Passeriformes > Icteridae > Molothrus > Molothrus ater. The sequence goes on along the minus strand of NC_050482.2, from coordinate 17,414,879 downwards.
TTCTTGGTATACATCATACAAAGTTGTTTAAAGAGAAATGCATTATTATGTATTTTTTTAATTGGAAAAGATATTGCATATATCTAGGTTTATGTGATGAAAGACCTGGTTCTGGGTGTGATTAAATATAATAAATATTTCAATTTTGGTTTGGGGTTTTTTTGTGTTTTTTTTTTTTTTTGGTTTGGTTTGTTTTGGTTTTTTTGTTGTTGTTCTTGGTTGGTTGGTTAGTTTTTTGTTTGTTTGTTTGCTGTTTGTTTTGGTTTTTTGCTTTTTGGGGTTTTTTCTGGGCTTCTTGTGCTACATCCACTGCTGGCTTGTTCATTTTTTCTTTCCACTAGTTCAGTTCCCCAGGCATTCAGTGCTATGATTTTTCTGTCATCCAATCATTTACCACCTTCTAGTTCAGCTGTTCCTCACAGCTATAGAGGCTTTTCAGACACAGTGTTGAATTCTTTATTTTCTTCTCGAAACTCTAATTAGTAATCAGGATTGTGATGAGTAGGCTATATGAGATAGTAACTGCCTGGCTTAAAGATTTATGCAACAGCACATGGGTACAATTTCAGTAAACAAGTGAATGATTGAGAATACCACATAAAACCTGAGCTGCAGCTAAGAAAATGAATTGGCAAAAGAAAAAAAAAAGGCTAAAAGCATAATTATGAAATTGGTGAATGATGTGTCACATTGATTGCTATAGTGTGCTAATGTTTGCTCCATTTGATATCCCAGATATTAAAAGCAGTACTTAAATGTGTCCTTGCCCAGGCTAACAGAAAGCTAGAGAGAAGCTTTTTTCAAAAAATTTTTGAAGGTTTACTGCATTTCTGGAGGTTGTTTTTATTAGTCTATTATGTATTTTTATGTATTATTCTATTCCTTTTCAAGCATGTTTTGAAAAAGTTACTTGTGTGCAAGCTGAGAAATGATGGATATTTAATAGCATTCAAATAAGACATTACCCTCTGTGTTTCAAATTCTGCTTTGGAAGAGGCACATAAAATACTTTCAGAAACAAACAATTTTTTTATGTAACTTAGTCTTGTAAAATTAAAGTTCACAATATTCTGAAAACATATTGTTCCTGAGAGAGAAACATTTCACCACTGCTCTTAGAGTAGTAATTCACAGTGACAAAGGCAGCCAGTATATTTTGTTTGTTTAAAACTATACATTCTGGGGGAGGACGGAAATGCACAGAACACATTTTAAGTGCCTTGAAGTGTCTGTTGTACACAAGAGACACAGAGACTAGAACGCATCTCTGAAGAGCAATCAGAATCTTTTTTCTTTGATAGTTCTCATCCAGAGTAGACCTTATAACCATGTACATCTACCCTTTTTTGAGTATATAACGTAATTAGAAAACAAAGACATAAGGTTGCATATTCAGAACTGATTGGACTGTATGATTCTAGATGTAAATATTTCAGATGTCCATTCTTAGATCCTCTTGTTCTTAGAGCATCCGTTTTCCTGAAAACAAATGACCGTAATATGATCTATAACTGAACACACCAAAATGAAGGTACCCAAGACATGAAAATGGAAGGGTAAAACTTCAAAACACAGTTCATGTCCTCAATTTCCAATTCCATCTTCCTCTCTGTGTTCCCACATTTCTTATCATCTAGTGAAATTCCTTTGGTGATGTCATGCTCAGGGAACAAGTCTCACTTATAAAAGGATTTTCTTTATTTTTCATAATTTAGCTGAACCAACACAAAACTGAATACTGTAAAGCAACAAAAATGATGCAACATCTTTCATTTTTTCTGTGTTTACTAGATAAGGCTACGAAGCTCCCTTTAAAATAAATCAAAACAGAGAGTTGGTAGAGTGAGGGATCTGGCTCTTGAGGTCTACATGTACAGTAAATCTATTTACCATCATTTATTGCATGACATTTTAAACCTGACATTGGTCATTTATAGTGCACTCAGTCCATAACACTTTACAAGTGGCTGGGCTTTAATTGCTACTTTGATACTGGTCAAAATCCTATGATTAAATAAGAATTTTGTATATATTTATTTTGCTTGAAGACAAAATGATCCATAGTTCATATTTTCCTGCAACCTCTGCATTATATAAGCCTCAGTGTTTGAGTAGGCTTTAAAAAAATTCTTTAATCAACTTTTTGTTTTTGTATCTTTCATCTATGGTCACTTGAATAATCTCTATTTCTTTTTCTTTAGTAGAATAGAACTAGCATAACACTAAAAGTTAATTGGAGTATTAGGTAGTATACTTGGAACCGTAATACATTTGCCAGGAAGAAATTAAGCTCCCTTGTTGATTGTATCATACCAGTATGTACTAAACTTATATGCCAAAAGGTACAGTAAAAAGAACAAGGTTTTGTTTTTGTTTTATCATAATTTCTCCCTTGTCTATGCTGTCTTTGCTAAATTTTCACTAACCAATAATGCTGAAAAAGAGGGCTTTCTAACAATGAGGTAAAACACTGAAAACGGGATCAAGGAACAGGCTTTAAATTGTCCCTTACATAAAAGTAGGGAAGAGAAGAAGAGAAGGAAGAGGAGGAAGAGGATGAAGAGGAGGAAGGGAGGTAGGGGGTACAGGGGGATGGGGGGAAGGGAGGGAGGGAGGGACAGAGGAAGGGAGGAAGGGAGGAAGGGAGGAAGGGAGGAAGGGAGGAAGGGAGGAAGGGAGGAAGGGAGGAAGGGAGGAAGGGAGGAAGGGAGGAAGGAAGGAAGGAAGGAAGGAAGGAAGGAAGGAAGGAAGGAAGGAAGGAAGGAAGGAAGGAAGGAAGGAAGGAAGGAAGGAAGGAAGGAAGGAAGGAAGGAAGGAAGGAAGGAAGGAAGGAAGGAAGGAAGGAAGGAAGGAAGGAAGGAAGGAAGGAAGGAAGGAAGGAAGGAAGGAAGGAAGGAAGGAAGGAAGGAAGGAAGGAAGGAAGGAAGGAAGGAAGGAAGGAAGGAAAACCTTGCTATGAAGAGCAATGAGTAAAATATTTTACACTCTATTTTTATCAGTACATAAAGACAAAAAAAAATAAAATTAAAATAAAAAATGCCTTCCAACAGTGCAATGGTTGAATGCATTTATGTAATATAAACAACATTATTCTTTGCTTTTTCTACACAGTCCTCTCTGGTCATGCTTTACATCCAGAATGTCCCAATGGAAGAAAGCAAACGACACTGGTCACTTCAGAGACAACTGAAGTAATAAAACACAACTTAACTCTGAACCACTTTTCATGACTGTCAGAGTTATCACGTTAATTGTTAAATAGGATTTTCTACAAATATACAACATATAAAAACTGTTAAATATATAACTTTAGGCTTTTCAAAATACATTTAATGATCTCTTTCAAACAAGTGTTACTTTTGTTTTCTCTTTAATTTGCTTTCTGGTGCTAAATGGTGTATCAGATGAGACATAGGCCACAGATGACCAAACATGCTCTTTGCAAATACTGTATTATCCAACTTTAACTATCAAAAATGGAACTGTAGAAGAGGCATGTTTAACTGGTTAAAACGGAAAATGATTTTAGTACGAGAAAGTCAATCTAAGTACAGAGGAATAAAGGTGCTGTGTAGACAGTTTGTGTTCTTTTTGTCCAAGTTTTTCAAACATAGGTCATTTTCTCTCAGTGCTCCGTTATGTTCTCTTGAACATGGCATTTCAAGAGCAGGTCTCTGAGTTAGTTTTTACTTCAGCTTTCCATAAAGACTTCTGCTGGACAACATTTCAGCTTTGTGAAAGCTGGAATCATGTCTTTGTGGAGACCTTCATTTTAATGACATAACTCTCTTAAGAGTAAGATTGTGTCCACTTTAAAATAGATTTTGCTCTTTGGTCTATTGTAAATACTGAAAGTATAAGAAAATAAAAGCAATTCAGACAGTTTAGGGCACAAGAAGAGTTTCTCTTTTGCACCTCAGTGTCCTCCCATAGGCAAAACAGTCTTCTCTAAGGCTGATTGGATGATACTCTTCATTGTAGCAGACTCTTCAGATTGAAACATGTAGGTAACAGCAAGTCCAGTAGTGGTGTATAACGCAGATGAAACGTTAACCATGAACTTTTTTGTATTGCTAATGCCCAAGCATATCTCTTTTTCTATATTCCTTAGTCCAGTGATCCTTAGAATGGTAGAACAAACTTTAGCTCATAATGCAGAGGAATTATGCTGTCATTCATGAGATACAGAGAAACAGACAGTTGAGTTGATGACATATAACAGATGATGATCAACAGCAGTGAAACTTGACTAAGTTAAGTAGCTCACAGAGAGCCTAAACCACTCCTACGAGGATTCTGTGTTGCTGCATTTGTCAGGAGACCTGTAAATCAATAAGAACAAATGAGTCAGTGTTTTAATTTACAATTCTGCTTGTCTTTGCTGTCCATTATCATAAAATATACTGTACTGAGGTTTTTCAAGGAGACAGTTAATGAATTAGAAGATATTTATTTTGCACAGCATTTTCCCTGAGAAAAAACATATTAAAAAGCATATATTTTATTATAAAAACTTTATGCTTTAATAATTATTTCTAATAATATATAGCTTACAATAACTTCAATGCCATCTAATTTCTACTAAGTTTCATGCATATTCCTTCTCATAAAAATCACAGAATATTCTTTTACACACATTAAAGTTACAAATAACAATGCCAAATATACATGGTGATTAAGATTACTTTTACTTTTTATGTTCAGGATGTAATGAAAAATGGACTTGAAAGCCATGACCGCGTATTAAAAATGCAAAGATGTTTCTACTGGAGGCTTTTCTGCAGTTGAGTTTCCAAAGAGCACTAGAGTGTGCCTAATTTAATCAATACTGCCCTCTAGCGATGCTATTACAAGTGCAAATTAATGTAAATAATGGCCATTAATAGTCAATTTAATCGGAAAATTGTTTTAGTTACGCACCAGAAAAAAAAAAAAAGAAAGAAAAAACCTCACAAAACCCCACAGAATATAATAAAAATGGGAAGAGTACTGCCCAATGAACCTGTTGCAAAGAAAATTGAATGGAAGTAGCATTTCTAAAGAGAAGCAGAACCAAAGTTCACACTATTAAAGAAAACAAGAGTACTGGAAGACAGCACAAACACAAATGAGAAAATAATGAGTTATTTATACAACAAAGAGCTAGCTACTCATGCTTACCCAAAATATGAGTTTAGAAATGGTTCAAAAATTCCACAGATTCTGTATACACCAGAATGTTGTGGGGTGTATTAAGCAAGCATGATTGTTACAAAATGCTGTTTGCATTTTCAAACACTATCTTCTGCTTCGGCATTGTTCTGTCTCCAAGTAGTCAGAACTGTTATTACTGATGGAAATACCATGCAAAACTCCATAAAATACTGAACAGTGAATGTAAAAGAGCAAACAAATAAGAAAACACAATTCAATTGGTTTAAGCCATATATTGAATTTTTAACCTAATCTTCAGAGCAGTACATGAAAGAAAAATCTGCCTCCAAATCAATTTTGTGACAGCTTGAAACATATGGATCTCTATATATATGCATGTAGAAAGAAAGAAAGAGAGAGAAAGAGAGGCAGATAGACAGATGAATAATTTCCTTACAAGGCATAAAGTGTACGTCATAGATTTCTGCTTTTGTCCTCTCACCTTTTCCAGGAAAAAACACCCCGGAAATCTTGCAAACAGCCTTTCCTTTTCGGACTAGTGATCAGATCTCCAAACCACATGGCCTCAGACAGGCTGAAGGCAAAAAACCTGGTTGATTATTGTGATATATTCCCCTTCTTAAATATACTTTCAGCAAGAGAAATAATGTTTTGCTTCTATTAATTGCCCTCTTTCCTCTTTAAACTCTTTCTTGACCTTCCTGCTATGCCCCCTATTTTCCTTCCCATTAGAAAAGAACACAAATTTTAAGGTAGTAATACTTTTTAGGTTGCAAGACACAAAGCAAACAATTCATGATTTATTAGGTCTGAAAGTAAACTACTATGTGCTAAGAATTAGCTTGACATAGCTCCATCTTTCCTTTATAATGCCAGAATGGCCCACAGCTAAAAGCAACAGTGTAAACTGCTGATGGACTGCATGTTCAGTGTTTTCACAGTGTGCTTCTCTACCATACTGGTCCCAGGAAGAAGAGAGAGTTCAGGTACAACAACATACATTCAGAGATAACCTTCTGCTTTGTCACTCTATGGGGATAAAAGCCTCCTTCTTTCCTTCCTTGCTATCCCTGTCTCCACCTTGAACACCCCTGCTGCATGAATATGAAATTAACACTTTAAAAGAAGACGAGAAGAGGGGAGAAAATTATGCACTTTAAAAATGCTGAGGAAGGGCATAGAGCAGGCTTGAAATAAAGTGATGACAGGAAGAGGAACAGATTAGAGAACAGGAAGTGAATTTACAACTTTGGACAATGACAGGAAAAAATGAAATGAAAAGGGGGAAAACGTATGTTAACGCATATGTTAGCGAGGGAAGTATAAACATCACTTATTAATGAAGGCATGAAAAAGAAGTAAGATAAGTAATAAGATTAACAGATAAAAAGGAGAGAGAAGATGATAGGAGAGAGCATGATGAGTCCAGAGAAGAGGAAGAGAATGCACACCTACCCTCCCACCTCCTGTTTTTTCCCTTTCGTTCCTCATTACAGGTAAATTAATCACTCCCCAGAAAAACAGACAGATCAAATAAGAGAAAAGAGGGACTCCTAAAAAAAATAAAAAGGACTATTTTACTATTTATAGTAATAGTTCAATCCATAGAATAGAATCATACAATCAGTTAGGTTGAAAAATACTTTTAAGACCATAAAGTCCACCCCAGCACTGCCAAGTCCACCACTAAACCATGCCCATAAGGACCACCACAAATATTTTAAATACTTCAGGGATGGTGATTCAATCACTTCCCTGTGTAGCCTTTTCCAAATCTTGACAACCCTTTTAGTGAAGAAATTTTGACTAATATCCAATATAAGCCTCACCAGTGCAACTTGAGGGTAATATCACTCATTCTGTCACTTGTTACTTGTGAAAACAGACTGACCCCCTTCTGGCTACAACCTCCTTTCAGAGCAATAAAGTGTCTCTGGTCCTCCTTTTCTCCAGGCTAAACAACCTCAGCTCCCTCAGCCACTCCTCAAAAATCTTCTGCTCCAGACCTTTTCCCAGCTTTGTTGCCCTTCTTTGGATATGCTCCAGCACTTTAATGTCTTTCATTTAAGTGAGAGGCCCAAAACTGAACACAGGATTTGAGATGTGGCCTCATCAGTGCCAAGCACAGGGGGAAAATCACTACCCCGTCCTGCTGACTATTGTGGGTGCAACCAAGGATTCCATTGGCTTTTCTGGCTGCCTGGGCATAGCTGGCTTACGTTCAGCTACTGTTGATCAGCATCTCCAGTCCTTTTCTGCTGGGGTGCTTTACATCCACTCTTCCCCCGCCCTCTAGCACTGCATGGGGTTGTTGTGACCCAAGTGCAGGACTCACCATTTCACCTTGTAGAACCTCCTATACTTGTCCTCAACCCACCAATCCAGCCTGTCCAGAGCCCTCTGCAGAGTCCTCTACCCTCCAGCAGATAAACACTTCCATCCAACTTGGTGTCATTTGTTAACTTGTCCAGATCATTGATTAAGATATTAACCAGAACTGGCTCCAATACTGAGCCCTGGGGAACACCAGTAGTGACTGTCTGCTAGCCAGATTCAATTCTATTCACCACAACTCTCTGGGCTCAGCCACCCAGTATTTTTTTTTAATCCAGTGAAGGGTGCACCTATCAAAGCAGCCAATTTTGCCAAGAGAATGCTGTGGAAAACAGTGTTAAAGGCTTTACTAAAGTTCAGGTAGACAGCATCTTCAGCCTTTCCCTCATTCACTGAGTCGGTAGCCTTGGCATTAGATGAGTTTGGTCCAGCAGGTGAATGCCTTTCATAAAGCCATGCTGGCTGGGCCTGATCCCCTGAGCATGTACCACAGGATGACACTCAAGATGATCTGCTCCACGACCTTCCCTGGCACCAAAGTCAGGCTGAAAGGCCTATAACCTACCCCATGGAAGCCCAAGGTGGCAGTTCTGCTGACCTCCCTCTTTACTTCTCTAAGAATTGAAAACGTGAATTGAAACACATGAAAGTACCACTTCCCTAACAGGCAAGTTTAAAGTAAAATGGTGCTCTTGATGGCTGTTTGGCATTAATTTTTAGAATATTAATTAGCTGATCAGCTTGCAATAATAACTGTAAATTAAATAACTACTACATAAAACTGCTTCAAAGCCTGGGAAATTGGTTTTTACATTGATTTGGTTACTTTTTTCTCTTCACTTAGGAAATTTGTAGCAGCATCAAATTAAAGAAAGGCTACATAACTATCACATAGAACAACATTTCTTCTGTTCATACACAGAACTCATGTCATATCTAGGTACCAAAGCACAGGTCTGTTTGTCACTGACTTCAGTGAAGTCAGAATTTCTTCCCAGCTCTTCAGACAGCAGGTTCTGCTTCCTTTGGAAGGAGACAAATATTTGGGCTGTTAGTTTGAGTTTCTTCAAATTTGAGGTACTGAGTGTGCATCTAGTACCAGAGATTGAAATACTACTGTATGTTTTCTGACTGCTTACATGGGGGAAGTCCAAGCCCCTGTGTGCTCCAAGAGAAAAACAAATTCCCTGAGTGTTCAAGAGGAAAACAAATTTTCCTGCTAATAATCCAAAACATAAGAAGCAATACAGTTCACATGACCATATGTATCTTACTGTTGTTCTTGGGTGGCTTGAATATGTCCCGAGAGTGTTTGGCTTATTAGAGCAATTATAACACATTCCACTTAATTGTCTTACTCTGGAGGAAGTAGAATAAAGGTCAGTCTAGCCCCAGTTGTGCCCTAATGGCACACAAAATATTTTATTTCTTCATTTTTATGGTCAAAACAGAGGAAAAAAAGTTATGCAAGTCACCTTGAGAAGATAAGAATATATGACACTTTGCTGACTTACACAGGCTTTCTATCAAAAGAAATCCCCATAAAAACCTCTCTTTCAGTGTAGTATATAGGATTTAACTGAGTGACAAAAATGTTCGAATTTCTCATCACAACCAGGAAGTTGAGCCAGGCTTACTGCAAGTGGCAAATATTTTCAGTTAGGATTGATTTTCAAGTATGTCTTGACCTTTCACTTTATATGGAATCCACATAAATACCAACAATTCCATGTCAAGCCTGATAAAACTTTAGCAGTTTCACCTGTTTTCACTCTGTTTTTAGAATAAAGAGTTCACCAAAGTTCTGGTTTTTGCTACAGTAGCCAAGTGCTCTTACATGACTATCTATTGCAGTCACATTGGCACTCTTTGATGACAATTCTATCATGTTTCCAGAACTGATTTTTGGAAATTATCTGGATACCTACAAAGTAATTGGTCAAAGTAATTGGTCAGTGTTGCTTAAGAGCTGAAATACTTGTTTAAATTGTGTGTTTTGCACTTTCAACTACAGTCTTCTCCCTCTGTGAGTCTTAGGATTCTGTGCAGCATGAGTGCAAACAGCTTTTTTTTGTTTGGGTTCTTTTAACCTAAGAAAATTCACAGAGATGAATGCTGGTTGAACCAGCCTCTGACTCACAAATCTACTCATAATAGAAACAGTTCCAAACCTTTTACCAACTGACTGCAAGTCAGATAAACAGCATGTCTTTCCCCTCTGCTTCTGTGGCTCTCAGTTCTAGGTCCCTAAACAACTAAGCATATATGATGCAGAAAGAAAGATGTAAAAGCATTAAAATGCCCTAGGAAAACCTTACACTGCCTTGCAAGATACCTCCGGCTTTATGGGAATAAAAATGTAAATTTCTGGTGATGATCCAAGGAGCAGCAATGATCTGTTTCATTCATGAGAACTCCCATAGTCCCTTCTGAAAATTTATTTTGTTTCCCTCCCTTCCTCTCCTTTTCTCCACGCTGTTCATAAATGCAAACTGAATTGCTTAGTCTTCAGAAAAAAAAGACAAGTTAATCTAACTCTAAAGTATCTGAAGCTATTAGGAATAAGAAAAAGAAACATGAAAGCTATCCTACTTAATGCTGTATTCTGTCTCACTGAGCTAGCCACAGGAAGAGACATTTCAGAGTTCAAACCACAGCACCTACAGAATTAGGAGTTATAAGATTGAACAAATTTAGTGTCTGTGCTTCTGGATGAATATTTATAAAAAGAAGTCTAATGTATTAGGTAGTTTATATGCAGGTATATTTTCCTGTGCTGCACTCCAACAAAGTAGCATTCCTGAGTTACAGATAGCAGAATCCCATTATCAGTGCCCTTCAAAAAGAAGATGCCTTTTAACATACATCGTATGTTTCTTTTCACTTGCACTATTCAGCCTGACACAGAAAGAAGTGTTTATTCCCAGTCTGAGACTCTTTGCATGTTTTTTCCCCAATAACTATTTTAATACCAGTCTGTCTCAAAAAAACCCCAAAAAGTCTCATTTCCCCTGAAATAACACTTCTAGTCCTATCTTCTCAACTTCCCCTGACCATCTGTCAGGACTATCATCATGATCATTAATTTCCTTTTCTGTTAGAACTCTTTTTGTCTCATAGTACCTTTTTTTAACTTACAAGATCTTGGAATACACTGGGTCATATCGTACACTCCTTCTGAATTGCCTATTACTTCATAAGCAATAGCAGTGAAGGAAGTGGGATTGCTGTTATAATTAGATAATCCTTACAATGACTGAAAATGTTAGAACCTCATGTTGTAAACAAGCTGAAATACATTTGAACCTGGGTCATGCAGGTAGCCCTTGTTTAGGAGCTCAGCCTTAAGCATGTATAATTACACAAGTTTGGTTTGTGGCATCTGAACACATTCTAAGGAAAAGCAATAGAGGGGGCAGAATCACAGACTCATTTAGGTTGGAAAAGGCCTCTAAAGGTCATCAGCTCCAATCTTTCATCATCACCTTGTCAGCTAGACTATGGCACTAAGTACCACGTGAAGTTTTTTCTCAAACACCTCCAAACATGGTGACTCTACCACCTCCCTGCACAACCTGTTCCAGTGCTTGACAACCCTTATGTGAACAAATTCCTCCTGACAGCAAACCTGAGCATCACCAGGTGCAGCTTGGAGCTGTGTCCTCTCCTATCACTAGTTGCTTGAGAGGGTGATCCCTACCTTTCTACAGCCTCTTTTCAGGTATTTGTAGAGAGCAATAAGGTCAATCAGAAGCCTCCTTTTCTCCAGGCTAAACACCCCCAGCTCCCTCAGCTGCTCCTTACAAGGAGCTCCTTGCGCTCCAGCTCCTTCACCTGCTCCATGCCTTTCTCTGGACATGCTTCAGGACCTCAATATCTTTCTTGCTGTGAGTGGCCCAGAACTGAACACAAGATTGAAGGTATAGCTCATCAGTGCTGAGTACAGGAGGACAAACACTGCCCAGATCCTGCTGGCCACACTATTATTGACCAGGGTGACACTGGCCTTGGCCACCTGAGCTCACTGCTGACCCATGTTCAGCCAGCTGTGGACTTGCATCCAAGGTCAACATTGGTCCAGAAGAGAAAGACAGCAGCAAGAATATCTCTCCTCAGAAGATTCAAAACCCTTGGATACAAAGGTGATCATGGGAGATTTTTGCTCACAGTAGCATTTAAAACTGTTGTGGATAACAAAAGAGCAAGGCAGGCCTCATTTTGCCCACTGTGAAAGTCTAAAATCAGCTCCTTCAAGCAACATAGGTGGAAAGAGGGAAGGATGAAGAGGACCACACATCTTATAAGGCACAATAATGAAAACAGTATGTTTTCATCTCTCACTAAAAGCTAAAATGGCTAAAATGTTAAATATCCTTAAAATAACTCCAGATAAAGGACTTGAGCAAGTGACTCAATTTTATATGATTTCTTTCTCCTCTTTTAAGTTGGTTAGAGCTGTGCACATATATGAAGGTTAACAGCAGATGAAACTAAGGGAGATTTGTAACTGGTATGGAATTGTAAACTTGAAAAATTAATACTTCTCTGTCACCCTTTAACTCTTTAAATAAAAAACAACAGCAATATTAGCATGATTAAAAATGTCTAAGAATAGCCATGGGCTTTCCTCAGGATACTGAAAAAAATAACTGGAATTGTTTTATATTTATATATTTATTTAAATTTATATGTAAATTTCTGACACTTTGAGGTAGGAGCCAGGTTCAGATAAAATTACCAATGTATCTAAGAATTTTTTAAAATTAATTTTAAATAAATTTTTAAATGCAATACTTACTTTTTACTGAATTCTGAATGTTCATACATATATATCTATATTCAAAGCATACCGTTTATAGACTAACAAATCTTAAAGTTTTAAGCTTAATTAAATTAAATCTTGTGAAAAAAATGATTTAAATATTTCTGTGTGCTAATAAATCTATGCAATACAATTATATTCCATAAAATAATGCTTTTATTGAAACAATAGAAGAGTATTTTATTAAGAGGGCGATGTGATTTTCATTATAAAGTTTAAAAAATAATCTTCTCTATAGTTAAATTTACTAGTCTATGTCATGGGAAAAAAAAAAAGGAAAAAATATGAAGAAGACCATCAGCCAGCACTGAAGTCCACACACAAATAAAAATTTAATTTTTCTTTTCTAATTAAAAGAAGAAAATTGTTCAAGGACATCTGGGAGTACTATCTGATTGATAGTCTTGGTTCAGCCAACAGGTGGTTGGGCTGAAGCAAGGTTAGTCTCATACGCAGTAAAAACTGGAACAGTGTTTTACTAAGACTGATTGTGAAAAAAGTTGAATAATACATCAAAAGTGCAACATGCTTTTAAAGGGAATATTTAGGATATTTCACCCATTAAAAGAGCTCGTTCTGACTTTAAAAGCATGAGCTTTAAACTGGAAGTTCAACTGGTAGTGAAGGAACTGCATAGTCAATGTTCACCAGTGAGATACTTTGTCTGCTTTATGTACTCCATTTGACAAATGATTGTTTAGGAAAGCAGTCATGTTTCACACCATTCCAGAAAGCAATGCAGCACTGTAAATTACTTCCAACAAGCAATCCTTATAAATATTTTGTTTATCGGAAATAAATTTTTGGCCTTTCTCTAGAACTTGAGGAGAAAGTCATTAGTGGACAATTATGGGAAATCAGAGTAGAGGAAAAATATATATATGTGATATAAGAAGAATGAAGGAGGGTTTTTATTGTTTCAGAGACATGTTTGAAAACAAAAGCAGGAACATACACAACATTTTTCTGTGGAAATAACACACGGACATTCACTGAAAACAGAACAGCAAGTATGGTCTTCAACACAGCTCACATGTAGGTAGATAAGTAAACAGATTAGAAAAGAAAGTCTATTACTGCTCTTAGTCCTTACATTCTCTGCAAAGGGTAAGTCCTCTGAAGGTAAAATTTTCTAAAACTGAATTATTAGACAGTCCTCGAATATGTACATGGAAAACAAAAAAAGCATATAATAGCATAAAATAGTTCAATTTTTTAAACCTTGATCCTATTCACTTTCAGTGAAAAACGAAAAGGTCTGGGATTAACAGATTGTTACATCCTTGTTATCAGGTTTATGAGGTTTAGTTCCTGACCCTAAAGATGATTTTCAAAATAAGAAAAAATCTTTCCCTAAAACACCTCACCACAGAAACAGTGAGGTTCTTCAGGAAAGTGAAATGGATATTCTTCAAAAAGTCAACTAACATTTTGTATCAGATTAAAGCCAAGCTTTTCTTTCTTCAATCCATCATTCAACCATGGACATTCTGAAAGGACGGTGGAAAATGTAGTTACAGTGGTTTTTTGACAGTTTGAGGAGGGAGAGAATATTTCTTGACAGGGTAAGGGGAAAATTGACAGATGTAGGGGATGGTGCATACAGCAATATATGCTGATCTTCTGTTTAATGACAATGTATCCATACTTTTAAGTCCTAGTTTTCTTCACTCCAGGAAAAGTTTATGTTTGTTTTGTGATATATTCTTATAATCCCCAATAAAATGTCCTTTTGCACACCTATGCTCATCCTCCAGTTTTAAGTTGTGGATGACAATGGCAAAGAAGTGGGAAGAAGGATGAGACAGGGAATTTAAGGATCATTATCCCAAACTAGCCAGTTAAGGCTATTTGATTCTCCTAGAGTGACACACTTAAGCATAACAGACACCTAAATGCATTATACTGTGGAGCATTCTGATTGACAGTGCAAATATATTTAAGCTTAACACAGGTTATGGATGCAGTGTCTCAGAAAGAACCAGTGTTTCAATGACTACTGATGCAGAGCACTCTGTGCACTGTGCAGCATATTGGATCAAAATTCTTTGGCAAGATCACCACTACTCTCTCTACCCTGTTTCTGTGCTATTTTGGCAAGCGGTTCCAGTGATCAGATTTCTGCAGTACCCTGAAAACAAACAACAAAAGAGGAAAAATAAACTGTAGCAAATTTCAAGGAATTTTCTGTAATTTGCAATAAATTTCTACAGACAAAACACAGAACTACATAAAAGTAGCCTCAATAAAACTTTTGGGGAGCAGAAGAGGAAGCAAATCTTATCCTCTCTCATGTGCTTTTCCTAGAAGTGGGATGAATCCCCTACCTTGTAAAACCTTTCTCAACTAGATTTTAGATATGCCTAATGCAGTGTCTCTTCCATGACAGCCCTTAAACTCCCCATTATTAAGGATCCTTGGGTCAAATTCAGAGGTTATGACACCTGTATGTAGGTATTGTATGTGATGATTGTGATCTCAGTCAGGATCAACAAAATCTAGAGCTCAATTCTACGTAAGCATAGGTGCTCTGTGTCTATTGGACATGCTTGGGTATGTCTCTTTTTCTACAGATGCTACTTAAAATCCCTTGTTGCACTCCTGAATATATCTTAGACTTCTGGAACATATAGGCTGCCCTGGACATATGAATTAGGGGAACAGAATTCTGCCCTTACTCTCTTTTCACAAGCCAACAATTCCAAGCAGCTCCTGCTTGTGGCTCAGTGAGCCTCCTTTAGTCGTGAGTGACCCACTGCACATGCATCAATGCCCAAACCATGTCCTTGTGACTGAGCATTTTGTCTGGGTTGAATGATGCATGACAGGGAAGAAGAAGATACCAATCATGATCAGTCACTATGTTGAAGAAGCAAGTGATTGTGGTTCAGTTAGTCAACATTATGAGACAGACCATGAAACATTTCTGTGGGTCCATCCTTAAGAAAGAAATGTCATTAGAGCAATCCCACAGGATCAGGAAGATGAGATCACAGATAAGTGTCTTATTACACTAAGCATAAGTATTATAAGAGCTGTCAGTTTCTTTTTTAAAAGCATTTATCTGACCTTTATTATCTTCCAAGCTTGTTTTCACATTTATAAGAATGACAACTAGTAACATCAGAACCTAAGATTATTTCAAAAGTGACTGAGCTATTTGAGAGATACTTCTGGGTTAAATCACAGTAAAATGCTTGTTCCAGTCATACATGTGGAACAGAAGTTGTTGGTTCATAAAACAGTTACTCAGATGAAATGCAATGAACCTGAGAAGGAAATAAGCTTCAGGTGAAGACAGGGATCAAGCTATAGTGTTGACAGTGTCATCAGTGAATCCATTTTAGTGGGTCACACTGTTCCTGTGCTGGTCATCAGAGTACCATCTTGGTGTTCATAATCTAATGCAACAAATCAGCTTCAGGAATCACTGGCATGAAACTTATTTTTAATAAAATATTTTATGCTTTAGGACTTTCAGGCCTTTCATTATGGTAAGATTTTTGCTGCTGAGAATTCACAGATTTCTTTTTCTCATCATAGATTTTCCCAGATTTGAAAAAATATAGAAGTGATCTGAAAGAGTTCAGCTGCTGGCAGTATCAAGCCCTTGGTTCCTCTGGTATGTCTGGGTATATGAGGAGGAGGTTCTTAAGACAGAAGGAAGAGATATCACCATGTTTTAGCAGTTACAAGAAAGTACATCAAAGTTAAGGGGATAGGTCCTAAAATATTAACTATAGTCCAGATGGCCTGCGTGGGTGAAACTTGAGAATGTTTAATGAGAAATCACATAAAACTCAGATGCTATAGAAACAAGAGACAAAACAGGAAAAGAGGAAAATGTATTACTGACTCTGCCAGACATGCTAGGCACCATTTCATAAATATCAGATGGAAGTCATGATCAATCTTTCCCTTGAGGTCAGGAATAACATGCCATGTAGAACAGGACTGGTGCACAACTGACATTGCATGTTATGAGTGTCTGCTGTAGAAGGATACTGGTATATTGTCCTCATACTAGGTCTTGGCTTGGGCTGAGTTTCTTGGATATCAGTTGTATCAGAGTTAATTAGGAAGGAATAGTTTGTGTTTCTCTAACACTGGCCATTTTTCACTAATTAATCAGAAATGAAAAAAAAAGGCACCTTTTATTTTTTTCCCAAGTGGCAGCAGAAATCTGGTCTGTGTAGGAGACAATGTGGGTGTGCTCTACAGATTCTGCAAGATTCACAGGGACCACTGTGGGAATGACAACATAGACAGGAAAGTACTACTGAAAGACAACCTTGCAAGGTAAAAGTATGTTTGTCCCAGCAGTCACATCCCTTTGGAAAGCTTAGCTGCAATTCTTTTCTATATGCAATTAATAATAACTGATCAGAAAATATTTATCACTCCTAGACACGATAGGTACAAGAACAGTTAAAAACTATTTTGAATAATTTTGTTTAAGAAAAAAAAATTCCAAAAAGTTAAACTTCCATTCTAAAAGTTACATAATTAATTTTTAATTTTGCATTCCAGAAGTAGTAATATGCAATAAGATATGAGTTGATTTGAAAAGTAGACAAAACTTCCAATAGAAAAATAAAAAACCTGGTCTGCAAATATTATCCTATTCACCTCTGGGCATTTAAAAGCCCAACTTACAATTTTGTTGGTCTCATTGACTACAGCAAATCTTTTCTGAAGTCATGTAGGTGTTAAATGCCTTATAAGGAAAAATGAATCTGGATGTCACAGATTGTTTCTTTGATATTTTAAAAATCATATTCCTTGGTTTTATTTTGTTTTTGTTGGTTTTTGAAAAAATAAAGAAACCACAGCAAAAAATACACAAAAACTCCCAACTGCATGCTATGCAACTTCTAAAGATAAGATGACATTTTCATCTTCCCAGCAAAAAATTATTTCAAGCTAAGATATTAACAAGAAAACAGCTGCCTTTCTAATTAGTACATTTGATGCTAAGCTTCTTTTCATTACAGCACAGACAGGGAACACTTTGATCTAAATGTTTTAATCAGCTTTAAGTAGCATCAGGCCCCAATAATTTAAAAATTATATATATATTTATATGAACATATATATGTATACACAAATAAATGCATATACATACATATATATATATATATATATATATATATATATATATATAAATTTTATGAACACCTAAAAGTTGATCGGATCAAGACATTCCCTTATAACACATCAGCAGGAATTGAGAACATTATAAGTGCTATGGATAGGCCATATAACAATGCCTGAACTGTAATGCTAATGAGAAACATTGTGATAGAACTGAAGTTTGTTTTGGGTTCTGAAAGTAAAAATACAAAAAAAAAAAAAAAAAAGTAAATATACTTAAATATCAAAAAAGAAGAGAAAATTCTAAGTTGTACCAAATATGGTTAGTTGTTCATCTGACTGTTTGTTGATTTAACATTTGGGCAGAAAAATTTGAAATTATTCCCGAATCTCCTCCCTTTCTTTTTAAAAATTCCATACCAACACACCATCTGACTAAAAGGTAGGGGTCAGGAGGGTTTACTTTTTTACAATATATGCATTATCAAGTCTTTAAATTTACTCCAATAAAGTGTGCTTAATTAACCAGTGGTACTTATTCTTCATACAGACTTACAAAATGCAGAACAGCTATATCAATGTGTAATAGAAGACATTTTCACCGTAATTTTCTATTTAAAGGTGCACTTACATTGATATTTGATTACACTAGTGTTCTTCTATAAATAGCAGAGTATCTGCATATTCCCCCAACAAGCTCTGCTCCCGGGAATTTTTGTTCAAAATCTGGCATGATTGTAAGTCAGAGCTTTGACATCTGGAGCACTTTGGGCTACCTCCAAATGGAAAAAAAATAAATCGATATTTGTCAGAGGGCGTCTTTCTCAAAGATGGACCAACTAACCTTGGCCAAAACCCTATAAACAGAAATTGAACACCTTGCCATCAAAATTAACAGAGCAACTTGAAAATAATGCTGTCACTCCTAGCAATGACACTGCTTTGATCACTTTTTAGATATACAGTACCCTGATAGGCCAAAATGACACAAGCTCTGTGTGGACAAAATTGACAATAATTATAAGTAGACATAATTCAGAAGCTACAGATTTAGACCTTTATAATGTCCATGAAGAAAGAAATACATTTTCATTTAAAGCTTCATACATGGTTTGATCAGAAAATAGTGCCAAGATTCATCAAAAGCTGTCAATTGCCATTTGCTGGGCTAATTCGAGACATTCATGCACTTAAATATACATTTTTTTGTTTTACAGAAATCCTGCTGATTCTCCTGAGACCATTATAACTGGCTTATTTCCCAGACATATCTGTAAAGGGCATTTGGCTCATAGAAAATATAACATATAGTATCCTAAGTGAAAAGTGTGGTAGAACACTTCTGTCTGTCAAGTTTGTGAGTTAAGGGAAAGAGCTGTTCCAATCTCAAGATTCGAAAGGTAAACTGAACTCTTGGCTATGTCCTTAAAGCTTAAAAAAAGACAAGTAAAAAAAGCTCCTTGGTCCTTTTGCCAAATAAATATAATGATTTATTGTCAATTAAATCCCTGCTTTTTATTATCTATAATATAATTTATGACCGGTCAACTGTACAAACAATAACTGTAGTTCTCACAGTTTGGTTCCTACTGCAATAAGGCACAGAGTCGGATGTAATATCTAAAGCACTGGGTAACTGCCACACTTTACCTTAAACATAGCTCACAACTACCACCCAGAAAGTGAGAAGAATGTTATTCACTGAGATTCTGAAGACAGGATAAGGTATACATATCTGTAACACTTTCAGTCACAGAAAGAGATAAGGGGACTAAGGATATAATTAGTATATCAGTATCTGAAAGCAGTATGGCCGTTAGCACAGCAGAGTTATTAAATTTTATAACATCAGAGAAGCACTTAGCTGAATTGTATGAATCTGCAGGTTCTGGTTACTGTCTCAAAGCACAATGGGAACCTGTTCACAGATTGAGGTCTATTTTTAATCAGATGATGAGTAAAGAACTACTCAAATAGATTTTTGGTTTTTTCTTTCTACATTTTTTTCTTCCTAAGGAGCCATTCAAAGGACTGTCTTCTTTGCTAGATTGCGGTTCCAAATTCTCCCCCACTCCTTCCAGTGTTCCTGGCTGCACTGTGGTACATCTACACAAGAAAGATTCAGCATTCATTTTCTCCCTTTTCTCCTTATCTATAGACTAGAGACCAAGTAGATTTCAATTCCTACACTGAAAAGAGAGCAGAACATGAGTTTCTTTTCTCAACAGTAATTATTTTCTATTTGGTCTAGCCACTAATTCTATGGGTTCAGTTCATTAACCCCAACATGCCATGTTTAGATGCCTCAGTGTATTGAGTGCTGATGGACCTGGTCAGGCTACAGTGACCATGGATACCTATATTTCATGGATACCTGCCTATATTTCTTCACCAAATACTGTATCTCCTAGTAGGAAGACAGGTAGGCAGCTGTGGGAACTACCTCCCATAGGAATAAATTACAGCAAATGAGCCACTTCCTTGAAAAAATTCAATTTTGTACAATCTTCTGCCTTACACGTGTGACAAAAAGTCTGCACAGGGAGAAGTAGAGCAGAATACCTGACTTCTGATAAATTGACTCAGTAGAAGTTTGGACAGCACCAAACCTCAGAGGTTTCTAGAACTATTAGTCCCCAGGCAGGTAACTTGCAAAACAATGCTCAAACTCCATGAAACCTCTGACAGATTGGGTCCTGGTTTTCACTCTGAGTCCTCCGTGATATTGTTACAAAAACACAGCTGGTGCATTTTTCTCTTATTCTAGTTTTTGAGAAAACAGCTTTTGGATCCAGTCCTTTGTGCAGTAGCCCAGAGTACCAATATGCACAGGATCACTTCAGAATTAAGCCAGGGAACTTGCACTTAGAGGATATCAAACATGCTTAACCTCAAGGCAGCACTAAATTTCTCCATTTTGCCACAGTAGCCAGACCTCGGGGTGCATGCAGAAGTGAAATTATATGCCTCTGTGTAACGTTACTGGAAAAGAATGTGTTGTTTATAAAATTACAATGAAAAAGATACTAGGCAGACCATGTATCGAACACCATCCTGGATTTAAGACTCATCAATAAAACAGGAACAGCATGAACACAAATATATTGCACTAGAGTATTCAAGTAGAACATGGTTCCATTCAAGAAAGCCTATTTCCCTGTATTCTGTCTCTGATAATCTGTTTCCATTTACATTTGTGCCTTAATCAGCATACCAAATGTATTGGAAACCATTTTTGAGCTCACCTTTTGAACTCCCTGTTAGAAAACTCTCACCTCAGTATCTACCATGGGCAATATTCCTGAGGAATTATCAAAAAGAAGTCAGAGTAGATAAAGCTGAGTGGTTTCGAGTCCCCATGGGCTTTAAATTGCTTGTGAAAATGATCCTGGACATTTTGAATGCTTTGGCATAGTAGAACTTTTATTCAGTAAATATCAGTCAGATGCCTTTCAGTGGAAATATGATAAATACAGCATCACAAGACTCGAATCAATGTCTACTCTAGGGACAAGGAATGCTGACAGGCTTTTCACATGAGGGAGCAGACATCCTACTGCACATCTCTTCATCCTCACTATTCACCAGTCTCACTCTCCATGTTGTCTTTGAAGGATGTCTCCACCAACAATGTTTCTCCCAAAGAATTAATTCTGAAGCAGACCTAGTTTCCTTTCTTAACAGAGTTAAGTTGCTTTGGAATTGCTGTAGGATGCAGAGCAGAAATCAGTAATGCCACTCAGCAGTCTTTTGTAAAAAGGTTGCACTGTGGGCATGCTGGACTAACGGGAACACCTAAGGTCAGACCCTCCCTTAGAGCTCAGCCAGATGCTCTCAACAAACTCTATAAGATGTTCTGGAAACACTGAAATGTGACAACAAAAATGATAGAAACTTTCATAAATGTATCAAACTGTCAGAGGACTGCACTAATGCATACTCTGTAATATTGCTAGTATGATCCTGATGTTTTTTAGATCCAAAAAAACCCCATATATTTTTAGTACTTTTTGTGTATTACCTCTATTCATGAAAAATGAATACTTGACAATACAAAGGAAAGGGGCAATAAAAAGAAGTGCTGGCAATTTCTTGTTCTGTCTTTTCAAACAAATATATTTTAAAATTCCCTAACCTCTACTTCTTTCCACTGGACTGTATGTAGCATCTAAGATCTTATTTTGCATTGCAACATCAACTAGCAATGGGTGATACTTCACAAAAGGAGGTGAGTATTGTTCTGTCTCATACAGCTGCCTGAAGTACTGCCTGTCTGTGGTCCACCCCAGGGTCACAAGGAGTTCATGTGTTTGTGGCACATCTCTTCTTATAGCACCTTCCAGCTTTGTACAGCTTCCCCTCTCACTGAGGCCTGTTTCATATTACAACACAGTCAATTCCCAATTTATTTCTAAAGCTAATTTGGGCCCAGTACTGCCCATCAGTTTAATGCCCATGAAGTGTATCAAATATCCCCAGTCAACAGGACAGATAGGGGATGACCGAAAAAAAACCTATGGCCCTGAAAAACACCTTCACTCCAGCCACTGCATCAGCCCATGGTTGGTTTGGGGAAGCAAATGGAAGTCATATAACTCCTTATGAAAAATTAAAGTCATAAAAGGTGCATGACTGACTGACCACTAAGACAAGCTTAAAAAATCTTAAAAAGGAAAAAATCCCAAATTTAAAGCCTTCTCCTGTGCTTTAAAAATCTATTATCTTAGTTTCAGAGGCACACTAATCCATTTATTTTCCTCTTGGAAAGAAGAAAGGTGAAATTTAAGGCATTTTTTGTGGGTGAGTAGCTATCAAGGCAGAGTACCAAAAGTTTCTCAGTGTTTTTGGATGTGGTGGGGGATCAGTCTCTTCTCCCAAATAACAACTGACAGCATGAGAGGAAATGGCTTTAAGTTGCATCTGGGGAGGTTTATATAAGATGTTGGGGAAAATTTCTTCACCAGATGGGTTTCAGGTATCGGAGGAGGCTGCCCAGGGAAAAAGTTGAGTCACCAGTCCTGGAGGCATTTAAACAATGTGTAGATACAGCACTTAAAGACATGGTTTAGTGGTGGACTTGGCTGCTCTGGCTTATGATTGGACTCAAAGAACTTTTTCAATTTAAATGATTCTATGTTTCTATGATCCCTGATGACCATCAGAATAACTTGGGCCAAACTTCCTTACTCCTAATAAAAAATCAGCCGAACTTCAGTTGTAGGTGAAAATAAAAGAGACGCCAAGATGGCACCCAATGGTTGTCCATTGATTCTTGTACCAGTGAGGAGCTGTGTGTTGAGCTTTCTAGTCAGATCTGAAGTTTTGTTGATTCTGACTTTGACTGTAAATGGGAAAAGGTTCTGTACAAACATGTTGTCATGTGCTATGCACTGAAGGATCAAGATCTACAAAACCTTCTATTGGCAGAGGAATATGTACAATATTGACATCAGTAAAATTCATGACACTGACCTAAGGATATGTCACAAGGATATTAAGAAGGTTTTTTTGGTATCCACAAACAGCGACTACAGTGCCTATTACCATTAGTGTTGATTAAAAATTCAGGAAAAAGATATTACAAATATTCCTTTTTAAAATCAATTTCATAGAGAAAATGCATTCGTTCTATAAAATAAACCTTCCAAATGTTCTTCTTATACAGTCTCTTTCTCAGACTTTCATGTTGTCTGGATTTAATTTTGGTTTCCATCTTAGACAAGAATAATCCCCACTCATTCTTGGGTATTTTTTCTGTCAGAATTAAAAAAGTTATATTTCTGGAGAAAGTAGATAACTCTGTCATTCTTAGTGATGGTATCACCACAACAACATTTCAGGCACTTTGAACAGCACTCGTGAAGATTATAATGTATTTCCATTCCACTGTGTACTCATGGCCTAAACAGAAAATTTCAGTTTCCATTCAAAAGGCAAAATTTTTGAACTTCTTAAAGCATTGGAACTATATATATACATCATATTCAAATTTGAATACAAAGATATTTTTGTAATAACTTTTTTGGTGTTCCTAATATGTTAAGAAAACACTAAAAAAAAATCAAAAATATCTTCACAAATCTAAACAACATTAGCATACAATAAATTCTTTTCTGTACATCAGTTGATTTCATCTCTCTTCATTGCTTCTCTCATGCTTTGTCACACAAGTGGAACAGTGAGATAAATCAACTGTTTATTTGTTTTATTGCATAAATCTCACAGCAGTAAAACAGAATTGATCACATAAGGAAGTTTAAGATGGGTTTCAGTGAATCCTTGAGACACTGTAAATTAATCATGCACGTTGAAATTGTATTTCCCAAGGGAAATATATTTTAATAGACATTTTCCAAACATTTTCCTCCTTTAATATATTTATAAATATTGTTACTACTCTTGTTTTTTTCTAAGATGATTAAACCATTATTTTTCCCTAGTCTTGTGTATTGAAAAACAAGTCAGGAAAATATCTTTATTACTTATAAAAATATGCAACAAAATAACAGGGAGATTTAAAATGAAGGCATGTATATATCTTCAGCAGCAATTATGTATTCCTAGCCTTTGTTTAGACCAAAATAGATGACACTGCAAGAAGATCCATAAAAATGGAAAGCCACACTATATGTAGCATGTAATACTACCCTGAGACGAGTTTTAAAGAAATTAAAGAAAATTTAACTAGTCAATTCATCCTTTGCATTGATTGATACTGTCCATAATATCACATTTTAAATAATTAAAATTTTATTTTTAATTAATAAAAGTTAATTTCAAAACTTCTTGATTTATAACACTAGAAAATATAGTTTTAATTCCCATTTGGAAAGTACGGATTAATGATTTTATGTGCAAGAATATAATTTAAAACAGGACTGCTACTAGCTCACAAATAGCTACTGTGTGAATGTTTTCAGTACATGATCATCTTCATTGCCATGTCTTCCTTCTTCAGGGACCTGAACTATGAAAGTGCAGTCTCTGCTTGCTCTTGAGAGCCTGTACTAAAACCTTCCAATGTCTACTGATTTCTGCAAATCATAATAATTTTGTTCTAAAAGAGAAGACTGAAACGAAGCATGAACACTTTTATACTTGTCCCCACAATGCAAATTGACATCAGCAAAAGGAGGGAACTGGGTTAAACTAGGACTGGAAATTAAAGCAGTTTCCCTATCCCCAGTGTTAAACAAATTAGTAAATCTGCCTAGCTTATTATGGAAATACAGTGATAGACAAAGTAACATTAATTCCTTTGATAGTCCAAATATGGTTTTAGTTTGCTCAAAGTCTAATAGCTCTACAGTAAGAATGAGCACATCTCCTTGGCTCTTAACCATCAGCAATAAAAAGGAAGTCTGGTGATAACGGTTGTTGTTGTTATTGTTATTGTAATTGTTAATAATAATATTAATAATATTAATAATAATAATATTTTCCTTTTTAACAGATTTAGAAAGGAAAGGTTAGCTAGCTGGTAAATTTGGGTTGAAACACAATATTGTCACATAGCCAAAGTCATCTTAAGGCTGATTCACCAGGAAGTGATTTATGTGAATGGAAATCATGCATGATTTTTGTCATGGAACAAGGCCAGAAAACTTTGTACCTGATTTCAGAGTACAAACTAAGGGCTACTTGTGACCAGAGATATGGATAGGGTGGAATCTAAGACATTTTTGAGACAAACTAGTAACACCATGGAAAATAACACTGAACTTTGCTGCACAGGGTTGTTGTTGCCAGTAGGATTTCTACAGGATCCTGCAACAAAACCATTATCTTTATGCTTCCATAACGTGTTTTTGTTTTCAGTGTTATTGAAAGGAAATCCAAACAGATTAAGGGTATGGTAAATGTTTGTTGCAGTATTTTGCCTTGTTACCATAACTTGAAGTGAGTGATCCCTCACCATCTTCAGACAAAAGAGGGCACATGTAAAATAAAACAAAAGGATGAAACAGGGCAATTGATTGCAATAATAAAGCCATTGTTAATCTGCTAACTCTTTCACTTTGATTAGTAAGCTTTCCAGATATAGAAATAAAGGTGTGGTTTCATTATACTCTATGCCATAGTTCACTCTTAGTCTATTCAATTCTTCGCCAGCTTTCTTGCACCATACACAGTTGCTTATCCACTTGTTTCAAATCTAATTATGGTGCAATCAAAGAAGGAAGTGGAACAGTTCAATGATCTGATAGAAAATTAACTCATTAAAAAAAGGGGAAAAAAGACTTTCTGTCAGAGCAGTGAGCTCAACTGATTTATGCACACAATTGCTAGTTGCAAGAAATGGACATGAATTTCCAGCCAGGCCTAGGGAGCCTACTTTTCAGGGGCAATGTATAGCTGTACTGAATCAGGTACAATCTCACAGTAAGTCCTGAGAAAGATAAAAATAAGGCTAATGACTAGATGTGATATGATAGGAAAACTTAGTGATTAGAAGTTATCTTGATGCTTTGACATACGCAAAATACAATGATTGCTTCTATAGAGACTTTGAATACCCAGGACTCAAAGTAGAAAATTTAATCAGGTCTGTAGGTCTGCCATATTTGAATTGGGCTAAGAACCATAACTTTAAGCAGAAGATTTTACTATATTTGAAGTATTTATCATATGATTTCAAACAATGCCTTTTCCATGACAGCTGTGGTTCTCATCTTCCCAGGATCAGCCAGCTATATGTTTCATAGTATAATCATTACTTAACTAATATTAACTCAACTCTACAAAGGTAAGTGGTCTTCTTAGCTTCACTTATCTCCTTTTTTTTCTTTATCTGGCAGATTGCTTCCCACAGATTTGAAACTGAAAGTTTTGAAGACAATAATATCTCATGTCATATGTGTACAAGAGCTGAAATAACAGTTGAAGATCATTTTAGATTATTTGTATATAAATCTGTGCTGATTTTGTTTGTATTAATAGGAAAAGCATCAGCTGATACCAAGGTTCAAGAAGGTAATTTGTAATTTTAAAAAGGATTCACAAGTTGTCTACCATCTATGCAACATGTTCCAAATAAAATTTAATGATAAATATAGGTGTTGGCCTTCAGCCCTTTTTATTTAATGAGCTAACAATGCTTCAATTTGCTGGCCAGCTCTGAGAACATTTTGATTTAAAGTAGATAAAACTGGATAAAATATTTACAGTTTAAGCTGGAAAATCTTTCTTCAGAGACAGACTAACCATATCCAGCTCCTGGCTAAAGAATTTTTAATCTATTTTCTTATCAGAGGTCAAGCTTGTCAGCTATTTTTGCAATGGCTCAACCTGTACTGCAGTTTCCACAGCACCTGGAAAGAAAGGATTAGTGAATAACCTCTTTCCACTATGGAGATCAAGAGTCAAAACACTCTGACAGTTGCCTCTGAAGTTCCCTCAGATTATGATCAATGAGTTCATTCTAATTTCCTGATGGCTCTTCAGTTCTCTCACTATAGGTTGAGCTAAGAGAAGCCCATAGTTTCTTTGCTCTAAAGAAAACTAATTTCCAAGTAGTTTGATGGCTACTACAGTTTTGCTGTACAGCACACCCCACTTCAGAGTATTTGTTCAATCAACACAACCAAGATATCTGGGTAAACACACCAGATGAATAAAGCAGCAAAAAGAAAGGGAACATGGCTGATCAAGCATGAAAATGAACATTTCTTCCCTTAAAAGTCTTTGTGTTATCTTTACATTCAAAAGAGGCATTTCTATTGGAAAAGACTCTTGTCATGACAAAACAATAAATACAGTTAAGAATACATCACATAATCTTTAGCGAAGTTCATTACTTGTCTCACTACAAGGAATTAATACTGTGAAATAGGAATATGAATGACCATTTCAAGTCTTCTTTGGATTTGCTTAGCACAAAAACTTGGTATTACCTCTGGAAGAGATGCTTTTTAATACATGTAATCAGGTTACTACTCATACATGCTACTATTTGGGTACTAGTATACATGTACAGAAGAATTTACTGTCATATCACATAAAGACACTAATTTTTTGCCTGTTAGTTGAAACATTTCACTTGTATTTTCTTCCAAAAAAAGGAAACTGCTTTTAAAAGAAACTTTAAATGAGAACTTTGGCTCTAAGTTTATTCACTGAGTTTACTCACTGAGTAGTTTCACTACTATGAAACTAGCTTCCATGCATACAAGATCAACTATATTTTCCTTCTATGCCACAAAATATTGTTCTTTAAAAACTACACTGTTCTTAATTCAGCAGCTGCTTCAGGCTGTAAAAATTTAGAAACCATTCTACAGTGTGAGACAGGATGGACTGGAATGGCACATGCCTTACATGAATGCCATACATAGACACACCAAAGAAAATACCTGAAGCACATTTGTGTTGCCAGTGCCAGTTTAAATAATTAAATCTTGTTGTTCCACCAAAAATGAAAAATATTGAGGATATTTTTGTTTTGTTTTCTGTCAGATGTCTTTTTTTAAATACAGTGATAATGCTGAAATCTCCATTCTTTCAGAAGCTGGCAGGTCTGAACATGCTACATACTGTCATATTGAAGTGACTGAAGCAAAGCCAAACATCATATTTGTCATCATATTCCTGCATTTCCATTTTTTTTCCCCTGGCCTATCATTGGAACAATTTGTCTTTGTCTTTTTCAGAAAACGCTCCCTTTCCAAATCACCCCTCAAACAGAACAACCTGCCAGGAAGACTGAAAGGCACATACAACATGGTCATGATAGGTTGTAATGAGTGCTGTGGGTATTAGACACTACAATGGGTGCTTTTGCTGATCCACTTCAATGGTACTTTTCAAGATGATGTTTTTACAGATGGTTACTTCCAGTCTATATTGTACATCATAAATAAGGATTTTCTGGGAGGTATATTAGGCATGCTGACCGAGGAGGTACAATATTGTTATATTAGCAAGCCTCTGTTACCATTCATTTCTGTGTCATTTCACTACTGTTTTTTCCTGCATTTCATTCAGATTGCACTAATAGTTGAGGTGACATACTCATTTCTATAGGTTACATATCTCTACCATATATTGTATGCCAGCATCCCAACAAAGCCACTCAGGCTTCTTTAGAGATATTTTAGAAGGTTTTTAGAGGATGTAATGTGCATATCTAGATTTAGCATTTTTAATGTGCTCAAAGTAGTGGATTTACCCAGGTAACAAACATTTTCATCACCCCAGTATCTTTCTAGTTTGAGGGAGATATCTTGGTTAGATACATGCATGCAGACTGTGCGCTATAACCATGTTAGGAATTACAGAAGTGCTGCTTTCCACATTTCCCATGTCTAATAGAAAAACACCTTTCACCATTCCAGTGGTGTAAGACTGTCACCTGTGACTCCCCCCACTCAGAAGGTGCTCTCTGGCATCCCCTCTGCTTAGTCAGAATCTGGGTCAGAAGCTCTTGAGGAGTACCTCAAGAACAGTCTGGTGTACTGGTTCCACTTCTCCTCTGACTCTCCTGTTGGGGGCTTCCATATGGCATTTTTTCACAAAGAAGCAGGGGAGTCTCTGCCTCTGCATGGATTACAGGAAGCAGAAGGACATCAGAGTGAAGAACCGGTACTCCTTGCCTCTTACTCTGAAGTGCTCTGACCATCTGCAGTGGGCTCTGCTGCCCTCTATGGTGGATTTATAAGGGGCCACTATGAGCATCCTCTGATGCCTTTCAGCCTCTTCAAAATTCCAGTATTCTGTAAATGCTGTTCCCAAGGGCATTCTTCATAGTTTTGCTATGGTATACCTGTATGACTTCCTGGTGTTCTGCACCTCTAAAGAGGTTTATTAACAGCATTTTCAGTGACTTGCAGCAGCACTGGCTGTGCTGATCAGAAGAAATGCTGCTTTGACCAAGAGAGGGTAGAGTTTCTGGTGTAACTGGGCAACCCTGAATTGCACATAGACTCCAAGGAGACTGATGACATCACAAGTTGGCAGCACCTTCTAGCACAGGTGCAATGGTTTTCAGGATTTAGCATGCTCTAAAAATAGTTCAGCAGTGGGACTGTCGGTTTGTAGCTGAAATAATGGCACTCACCTAAAAGAAGGCTTGACTTTTATGGATGCCTGATGCACAACTAGCTTTTCAAAAATGGGTATTCACTGTAGTTTTTATCCTATACTCATTCTTTTAGTGTAGGACCAGATGCTTTAACCTGTACCTGCTTCTCTGGGTAACTCACCTCACTAAGATGAATTATGCCTGAGATAATGAGCTCCTGCTAATCAAATCTAACTTTGAGAACTGACAGCACAGCTGTGAGAGGGAGCAGAAGGACAGAAAATGGCGATGACCAGCCCCCCAGCCTGGAAGAGTATTGAGGGATGAAGTGCATCTCTCTCTGCTTTGTGTCCTGGCCTTCTTTTTTTTCCTTCCCTTTCCCTTTGTCATCTAGGAAGAGAATTTCATGGCAGGTGCCCTGTCATGGAAAAGCGACACAGATTTGAATGCACACCTCATACACAGACCTTGTTGTCTTTTTCTCTGCTTCACTTCAGCTGTGGCAGAGGATGAGCCCATGGCCAAAATACACCAGGTCATGGCAAACAACATGCTTCTGGCTCGGCATTGTGATGGCACAGCATCAACCAACCTCAAAGCAGGAAGGGACATATCTCACAGGGACAGCTGAAAAGATGGCTCTTCCATTGATGCCACATTGTATCTGAGGACGGAAATGAGCTTTAGCGCTTTTGTATCCAATCCTGTAGGTAATGCATTGTATGCAGAGGTGTGGTTGATTATATTTGGGTCTGTAACATCTGTAATTGGACCAAAAGGCTTCTGCAAAGACCACATCATGTTGTATAGCCATGGTAAGAAAGGGAGGCAGTGGTCCCTCAATGGTACCTTAAGATTTGTCACTAATCAAGCTAAAAATGTAAGCACCTGTATTGTTCTCATAGCTCTCATTGGAGGAGGTGGAAAGACAGATCAACATTTCCATGCCTCCTTCTCTCCATACCAGATCATGGATACAAAGGAGAAGAAAAGAACTTTCATTTCCATGCTCCAGGTTCTGGGTTAGAAAATGGCTGTGTGCCATTTCACTGGTGGTTTGAGTAAAGGGTGCTATAATGAGAAAAGACAACTGCCATGGAGCCTTTTGATAGATTTCCTCCAGCAGTGCAGATTGCTGGCCAGAGAGCTCCTTCTTACTTTTTTACTGCAGTCTTAATTTTTGAAATTTTGTTATCTCTCATCACTATTTCAGTGCACATAAGGTAAGCAGAAAGGAAGAGTCATCAAAATGTCTGTTGCATAAGCACACACAATTTTATGGACAGTTTCTTCTTTCCTTTGAATGTGAGATGCTCTATTCAAAACTAAATTTTAAACAGTATATTTACATAGCAAATTTATCTCCACACATTATTACTTTTATATTATTCAGTATTAAATTTATAATTTCTTTTAACAATTAAATATTTTTTCCATGGGACCTTCTTTGCTTTTCTTGATATCATGACCTAATGTAAGAGAAAAATCTTTGTGCAACACAGTTTCTATCAAAGCATCATAATTAGCAATAAAAGTATCTTAACAATCTTTATTCTTCATAATGAGCCTGTACCTTCTAACAGTTTTGTTGGCTTGCATACTCCCTTCATTCTGCATTGCTCTTTCAGACTTGGTCATATTATTTTTCTAACTGGAAAAGTGCAAGCTGCCTAGTGCATACTCCATTAATTACTAGTTTTAGTCCACAATTTGCAAAAAAGTCTTGGCAAATTGTCAATATAGAAAAAAATGTCTATAGTAAAAAAAAAAAAGGATAAAAGGTTTTCTGGTGAATTTCCTTTTGATCAGTCTGTGATGTTTTAGAATTTTGCACAATGGAATATCTCTTAAGAGAACATTAAGCATTTTGGTTGGACTATAATTTCTCTGGAAAGGTCATATACACTTAAATTAAAAAATAGAAAAATCTTCACAGTTGCACACAGAAAGTGTAGAAACACAATATGAAAACAAAATTATGGAAGAAATAAACTAGATATGAATATGCAAAATAACAGAGATTTTAATAGCACCAGCTTTCTGTAATTCAAACTGTGAGGTGCTATTCGCAAAGTGAGCAAAGGTAAAAAGAACACTAATATTGTAAACATAGAAAAATAAAGAGATGATGGGAACAGAGTAGTAAGAAAAGAACATAGTTTTTGGGGTTTTTTTGGAAGCTCAAGTCATGACTTTTCTAGGAATATTGGTATAGAATACTGTGGTTGTGCCTAGTCATGTGGAAATTTGATTACTGCAATGACCATTTATGATTTCTGCCCTGCCAGCCTGACAGTGTCAGCTGTTAAGTGTACAGGTCCCTGTATACATCACTGAGATTTTGACCACACAGCTTTGTTGTTTCTGTTCTTACACTGCTCAATGGCAACCTCCTGAGCTTTGGCTCTGCTGCATTTTGTACTGTAACATTTCAGGCTGACATTTCTGCTATGGCACCTGATTCACTGCTCCTGCAGACAGTACACCTGAGCTTCCTCCATGGGCAGAGTTTTCATGGTGCTGCTTCCCTCTATCAGCCTGCCAGCCTGCCATTGAGCCCAGATGGAAAATAAGCACTATTTAGCCTCTCCCTCATCCCCCTCTCTCCCTTGCTGTTGTACCAATTGCTCCTCATTATGCCCTTCTGACATAGTAGGGTGCTAGGGATACCAGTCACTGTCAGCTGAACCACTACCAGACCTTATTCCCAATTCATAGAATATCAGATGAAATTGGAGAAAAGCTTTATATTTCTCTTAATGCACAACAGTAATTTCACTCTGTCCTTAAAATGTCCCCACAGGCTTGAAAAAATCTGTAAGCTTTCCATTTTCCACATGTATCCAGATAATATAAAATACATTCTGGCATGTAAGAATAATTTTCAACTTTTAGACAACTGGATTTATTAGATATGCATAGGGAGAAAGATATTTGGCATGCACTGTCTGTGGCAATGTCTCATATAGGGCTCTCCTGGATACATACATACCATCCTGCAAGCCCTATTAGACTGAAAGGAAAATATTTAGGTCTGGGAGCCAGGTTCAATCTAGACTTTGTGCTCTATGTCAGAGAGCTCACTTTAAGCACCATCTGTACCTCAGCTATCTCCAGACACAGCATAGGACATTTTCCCTTGTTTCTCCAAGGATTGAATGACCTTCTGCGTTACAGTCATTCAACTGATTCTTTTAACGTTTTGGTTAAATGCAAAACATTTCTCAGAGTTATTTCCCACTTGATACTATCCACAAGGCTACATCTGTTATTCTTTCCTAGTATTGCCCCCTGGTACATGAAGGACAGATGATAAATCTGGGCTAGATTGCATCTGGCTTTGCATGGGCTTGCAGTGAATCAGACAAAAGGATACAAGGATCTCCTGCTTTCTTGAGCATTCAGTCAAGGGGCAGACACAAGACACAATTTCATCCCTGATTTAGTAGAGCTCTGAATGTGCACAACTTTTGTATTTAATATTTATAGAAACACTGAGTGCCAAAAAAGGATCTAAGGCCATGGTCAGCAGTGGAGTTAAGCAACTTTTTTTACTAATTTCACTCAGAAATACAATCCAGAAGAGAGCAAAAATACTAGGATAGGTACTTTGGATTTCTTGACTACATTTACTCCACACTTCAAAACAAAAACACCAAGTAAAACATTTTCCTTCTCCCTCAAATAAGAATAATACAATGGCAAAAAAATTATTCCATTTCAGTTGTCTCTGTGTCTTGTTTTTTTTCAATTTGACTAGAAAATTAAAAACAAAACAAACAAACAAAAAAAAACCCAAAAAAACCCAAAACCCCAAGCCCACACAACTTTTTTATGCAGTACAGGCAATGAGAAAGGCCAATGTTTAAGGAAAACAAACTGTACCCTTTAAAAAGAGCAAAGCAATACAGCACAGTAAAGGTCCACCACACCCCTGATTATATAAATTTCATCCCTATCATACACCAGTAGCACCAATCACAATATATATCAAGATTCATTACATCATCTTAGCTTCGTTTTCTTATTAACAGGCTAATCCAAAGCCTGCTTCCATTATTAATCAAAACATTTTAATTTTAAGATCTCAATTGTCCATGGCTACTACTATTATCCAGTTGATCTTGTACCAGTGTAAACAATTCTTTCCCTTTGGTGTTTACTTTCTAGCCTATGCCTATCTTGCAATCATCTACCTTCACAGGCTTGTTCTCCAGACAGGGCCAAAAAGCACAAAGTCTCTTGTATTTTTTTTTTTTTGCTGGAGGGGCGGGGGGGGGGGGGCGGTTGTTCGTTTTTGTTTTGGGGTTTGGTTTTTTGGTGTGTTTTTTTTTTTTTCTAAAAGGAAAAAAAAACCAGTTTATTTTACAAAAGTGCTTTAATCTGATTATTACAGTAGCCCTCTTCTTTACATGCTCAACTTTGAAATAACCTTGAATGGTGAGTAAAACTAAACTTAGGATTCTACATGAAGTTTCATTCGTGTCTTATACAATATATTATTACTCCAGGATGTGGTTCTTCTGGTGCTTCCAAGGGCTGGTAATATTTAACTTATCACAACTCACATTTGTTGGCAGGCCCGATGCAGAAGTGATGGAGTTAATAACAAAGAAAAGCTTAAGAACTGAGTGTACTCCTGAGGAGTTAGAGGAAACTATTATAATAAGACTATTAACTTTGGTTAAAAGAAAAAAAAAACCAACAAATAAAAGACAAATGATGTTGGTAAGGCTTTGGGTCAGATAATCTAGATTAAAATAATATTTGTTTTAGCCTTGGGAAAAGACAACTAGCAAACTGGGAAATAAGAGTTATTACAGTTAGAAATGGATAAATATAAAGAAGATTAGTTGAATAGTTTAAACCAAATAATCAAGGATGGAAACATTTCTGCATTGTGTTTATGAGGATATAACTGAAAGCAGGAGTTAGAAGTTCTTTCCTTAGTGTCTTCCAATATGCTCGTGGATTGATTAGCCACCAGTGATTCTAATAAGAATATAGTGCTCACTAGAGTTTAACTTCATTTCTCAAACAGAACAATTTGAGCACATAAAGCTTTCTGTCTGGACACTGAAACTTTGAGACATATTACCATTCCTCTTCAGCATTACTTGTGCTGAAATCAAGGCCAAAGTAATTTAATTTGAGGGCAACAGTTGTAGTAGTTTGAATGTCCCTATAAATGGGTGGTGTTTTTTCACTTTTCCTTATTTAATTTTGTAATTGCATGGTCAATAAGCACATTGTCAAACTTAATACCCCATAAAAGTTTCATTTCAGTTTGCTCTCTGGAAATCTTGATTTTATTCTAAAAGAAGTAAGGTATTGCATCCTTTGCAGTTTTCCTGTTTAATCTTAATGTTTAATTTGTATTGGTTATTTATCCATTTTTGAGCTTTTGAGAAGACATTTCTGCAATGTCTTCGACCTCTCTGCTTGGGATACGTGTTCAAGAACATTTCTGGACATTCAAGACAAAGGACTTCCAGGCCTCTTTCACATCCAAGTCAAATATTAATCTGAGTTAATGTATGAGTAACTAATAAATTTTGTTTTTCTTAGTTTGCCTCTTCAAAACTGATATCCTTTACTACATGCCTCTATTTACTCTTTTACTTAAATGATTGTCAACTGCCATATGACCATGCAATCCAAGTCTATTTTCTACAACTGACATTACTTAAAAATCCAATTTTATAGGCAAATGAGCTTTGCTGTTTCATTGGTGGAAGCAACAAAATTCTGTATTCTGAGGGAGCACATGCTTTATGAGTAGCTTGTGGTCAGCAGCTCTAGCCAGGAAAACAAAATCTGCTGTACCTGATTTTCCAAAGGTACACACTTGACAAGATTTTGCATATTTACTCTCAAGAGTGTGGTGACATGAAACTCTTTCAGGACAGGTAACCTCCTTTGAGGCATCTGCCTCACAGACAAAGCTCTGGAATACTCCAAGGCAGTGGAACATCCTGGGATGCTCAGAGCAATATTGAAGGGACTCTACTTACACTGTTCTTTCACAACCAGGCACAGTTTCACTTCTATTACATTTTGCTTCTTTATTTTTTTCACACTGCAAATCAAGAACATGTTGATAAAGCAGGTATGTTCTCCCCATTGCTATATTTTTCTTTCATTTTTCCATTTTTCTTTTTCAAACAATGAAAACTGATATGTTTGAATAAACTATAAAATATAACTCTGAGTTTTAATTAATAAAGACTATGGAAATAATCAACTAACACAAATGAATTATCAGCTTTTTACTAGCCATTCTGTAACAAAGTAATTTCAAAGCTGTTTCAAATTCCCTCACATTTGAGATGAAACTGGGTATTAAATAAAAAGGCACTGGGTGCCTGTGAGATGCAGAAGGAGTGGCAGTAATACATTTGTCTTACTTATTTTCATACTAGGCTTACACAAAGGAGGTCCTCTAGAACTAATTTAACAAATGTTCTGCTCTTTTGCATTGCTTTGTAATCTAAAAGGAAAATTTCTATTATGCTCTTTCTGCTCTTTCTCTGAGGGTCTTTGTGGTTTCAGCTAAATAATTTTTCTTTGGAAACCATGACATTCTTTCAAAAAATTCAGTCAGAGTCAGGGAAGATCCCATTATTGTTCCATGGACTGTGTGGCTTCATATATTGGTACTGAATGAAAGACTCCCTGCATTTCATCAGTATGAGAGAACGAGTGCTTTTTAGGACAACACTGGGAGGTCATACCTTTGTAGGGGACACTAGCAATGTTAAGAAGTATTCAAAATGGATTAAAACCTACTATCCAAAGACTACTTTTTGCACAGTGAATACACCCCCTTTCATTTTCATGGATCCCTTCATACTGACTGAAAAAAAGAGCATAGAAGCACATACTCAGTTTTCTGTCAATGTGCATGTAGCAGTCTGAAAGCAGGACAGTGAATCACATTTCCCAGAATTAGTTAGTGGTGACTGTTATGTGGGGGCATTGCTTCACTGTAACTCCATTTCTTTTCTCATATGGGGTCCTGATTTATATTTCTGTAATTCTAGTGTAGCACTCAGTCTTTCTAATGAGATTTCAGCCCAAGTAAAATCATGCACAAGCAGATTTTTATCTTCCTGTAAATTAACAATTCTGCAAGAAAGTCAAATGGTTCTGCTAAACACACAAAACTGGCCATGCTTGAAAATTAACTTTCTAGTCATTGCTCCAGCCGATGTGGCAAGCCCACTTGACAAGTGCTATAACACTCAGAAAAAACCATGTTAATTATCACATGACTATTATTTATATCTCTATTTCTTGAAACACTATTCAGTTATTAAAGATAGTGAAAAATGGCACAATCCAGAATGAATATGAAATGAATATTCATAACACAGCTAATTGTCACTGACATCTCAAATTTCATTATAATTTCTGTTTTGCTTAGCACTTTCTCACACTTGCAATAAACCCGTCACTGTGCTATTCAATTACCGACTATAACACAAGTCCAGACAAAATTACACATACACAGTAGGATTCTACATTTCACAATCAGCAATATAGTTAGGATGGTTAGAGAAATGCTTCTTATATAAGTATAGATGCATATATGTAGCATACCAGATCTCAACTTGCTCCACAGAATCCCTCTTTTTTTTTTTAAATAGTCATTGTGTGTTTTAATTCACAGCAAATCTAATAATTCAAGAGTTCTTACACTTGTTAGTGTAACTAAAATCAACTTCTCCCTACTATTGGGACATTTTAATAGGCTATACTTATTTACTCAGTGCATTTCATCACTTCTTTGAATGTGCAAGTAGGAAAATGAAACTAAACAAAAAGGCTTACAAGTGAGCCATACTAATGTTTATCGAGACCATTATTTTTCTTGCAGGCTTGTTAAGCTCTTAAATATGCATTTGTATCAAGCTAATGTAGCCCATGCTTTTTGTGTAATATAACCTGCTTCACATACAGATAGACAATAAGGGAGCTTAATTTAAAAATTACTGTGGTTATAATGCTGGCTATACAAAGCCAAAGGGAGATTATTTTAGCTTTAAAAATTGACTTGGGGAAAATTAACACAATGAACAAGCATATTAAATACTAACTGCTTCAAACCATACTGATTTTTGCTGCTGCTAAAGAAAGGGTTATCTAATTTAAAATATCTCTCAGACTTCAATGAATACTTCTCTTAGAAGCACTTACCTTTACAAGCACTATTATTTGAACTGCATTAAAAAAGAAGCATTTTATTGTCAGCTGTTTAGAGCTGAACGTTTTGAACTGGACACTGTGATGAGGAAGTCTGTCACAGGTGGGAAAGTAGTCATTTGTGAAGGAGAATTTTTGATGGCTTTATCATGACATATTTGCCAGAATTCCTGGTATTATAAATGATCAAATCTGCACCCAAATTTATAAGAAAATTTAACAATGATTTATTCGATCGTTAACAAAAATAGAATTTCAAAAAACCACCACAGCCAAGACCGCGTCAACCTCGGGTGCTGGCGCTGGGTGAACCTGGATCCGACCCGACAAAGTGCCAGCATCTCCCCAGTGGTTCACCCCGACAGCTTCATGCAGCTAGCTTATATACAGTTTATTCTGCCTGAGGCAGGGATGACCAAATGAATGTGTCTCTTCACATGTAGAACTGGGGCCATACATGTGCAGAAATAGACAAAGGTAAGTCCAGGTGCCCAGACGATCTGAGCGTGTCTGAGCGCTTCGGAAGAGCCTGTATTCGCCAACCCGTAGCAGAGTGGCGCCGGGTGCTTGAGTATGGTAGATGCAATCTTCCCAGGTGCAGGTCCTCCTGAGTGGCTTAGACATTCCAAGGAAGTCAGCACTCATGGCTCGGGAAGGTTTCATTCATACGTTAACAGACTTGATATTATCTTAACGTTGTCCGGGAAATACTTGAATAAACATAAGACTCTGCTCCTAGCCAGGGTGGTCAAAGACATACTTTGGATTCTACAATATTTTATACATCTATAGCATGAATTATCTCTACCATATACTACAATGGGACTGTGGGTCAATAGATCCCCTTTTCCATAAAGAGGAAGAAGTCAACTCCTAACTAGAGGGCGGTCAAGCCACACGGAGCTGCAGAGCCAGCTGCAGCATGCCCACTGGCTTCTGCTGCGATAAATGTCAGCCTCTGAAGCAGTTATTTACACGCCCTGTCTGTGGTAACCCTGAGATTCCCAAAGCATGGTTGGCTGCAGCATTATGCATAAGTTCTTTCTATCAGAGCAACCAAGGAAACAGAGACTGAAGCTGACAGGTCACAACCCCATTACACTTTATGGTGACTGACATTCTTTTTCATTAATGGATACTTTTAAAAAATTTAAAACATTTTAAGAAACATTTTCCTGAGAAAATGTTTGTGTATCTATAAAAAAAATAGCTTCTCTCAGCTTCTCTTGGGTGTGCTATCATTATTTCTTTTACTTTCTGCTGCAGAAGATGCACAGAGGTATATAAGCAGGAAGGACAAAAAGAGCTGTGTGTATGAGAAAGTTTTAGACTAACTGTATATTTTTGTTCTCTAAAAAGGGTAGTGGGTAAAATTTTAAGAATTCTTTAAAGGGAAAAATCAGTGCAGACACGCAGTTTAAAACTGATTTTGCCTGTCTGGTATTTACAGAAGCGATCCATGATTATTCTAACTTAGATAAATATTGAATAGAAAAAAATAAACTCGAACAAACATCATACAAAGAATCTTTCTTTAAAAAGAATTGTCTGGTGACACTCACAGGCCTAGTTAGCTGTCCCTCTCTGAAGAGGGACTAACAGCTAATGACATTCTGCCAAAGAAGTTCTGCTGGAGGTCATATTTGATACTTGTGACATTTAAAACAGAAATGTAGAAAAAAAGGTGTTAATGCTGGGAAAAGAATCAGTGAACACAAACTGAAGCACAATTGAGTTGTTAATCTTTATATCTATCTACAAACACCAGTATTTTATTTATATTATGATGCAGCTAGTGGTCTGATACATTCTTATACTGTTTAAATATGCTAAACATAAAGACCTATTTTAAGTGAATTGAAGAATACAACGGGAAATGTGTTTAAATGAGATTTTACACAAGATTGTAAATACGTGTTTCCTTGAACTCCATCCTCCATCATCAGTTAATCAGCTGGGACAGACTAGCTACACTGTGGAGTGCAGAAGTATATGAAACAGGGCATAAGATTCAATTCATGGCTAAAGTACTCCCAAAGATGCCAGAGTCACTGTTAATGGCCAGGATTCAAAGTCAAAAAATCCAGACAAGATACCTTGAAAATTCAAATGAACCATGGAAATTAGAAAATGTTCTCATGAGAGAACAATCAGGTTCTGTAGCACCACACTGAAAAAATTCACTGAATTTTTTCCTAATCTTTGTGGTTTGGAGATAACTTTTCACAGGTGATCTAACAGCAAACTGGTGTTTTCTTCTTCAGTTTGCAGTCCATCAGGAATGTGAAGATGTTATAGAGCTTTTAAAGAAAAACAAGTCTTTTAATGGGAATCCTGAAATTTCCCTTTTGTGTGGTGAATACTGCTTTTCTGCTTATAGTAAATGTTGAGTGAAGCTGCTATCAAGTCCTTTATGGCTCCAAACTGACAGTACTGAACTCACTGAGAGAAAAAGAAATTGGTTGTCAGAAAAGAAATGGACAAATAAATAAATATACTAATATACTGGTAGAAGTCAGAGAAAAATAATTTGCAATACAGCTATTGGAATTGCTGTAAAAAGCATAGCTTTAATCTACTAGAGAAACCCATTCAATGTGAAGACATGATTTTGACCAGAACAATGGGAGTGTGATTACATCCCAGTTTATGACAGATTATACTATTAAACTGGCACAGTAGTCATGTTTGACCTCGCCTACAGAGTAGTTTTTTACAAAATAAGCAAACAAGAGAACAAAACATAGCACCTATAATAATAACACAATGTACAAAAATACTATTTAATTGCAAATTTTGATCATGGAAAACAAGGCAACAAAAAAAAAGTGAGATGATAAACCCTTCTCTTCTAAACATTCCTTGTTCTACTTAATATCCACAGGATATTTGAGGTCAGAAAGCAAAAGATCACCTCCTCTGGACATGAGATTCTTCTCATTCAGATATAGACATTGAAGACAATGAGATTTACCTCAGATGTTTGAGACACCAAATTTATGTATCTATATGCAACTTACATATCCAAGACCTCGGTCCAGTCAGTAAAAAACTGTAGTTTCAGTCAGCTGTCTAAACACAGTATTGCCTTCCCATTTAAAATGTCTTCCAATTTAAAATGCCTTTTTAGAGTATCAGAGAAAACCCATGGGACTGGTAGACATCACACAGGACTTCAAGGACACTCATCTGAAGAAGAGGCTGGAGAGTAGGCAGGAATACCTGAGGTACTGCCCATAAATTCAACCTCTGTGCATGGACAACTGGAGCAAAGCCATTTGATCAATGGATTCAAAGGGCTATTTAAGCCCCTCCAAAATGGACATCTTCAGCAGATGGAATGAGCTGATCCCTACATGCCCCTGCAGAGGGCCAGGATAAAATTAGAACTATGAATTAAGTAATGTGCATCTACTTTCTCTTATGCATACATATTAAGTGGTTGGTTAAACATTATTCTGCAGTGCACATGTTCTACAAATGAGCCAAGCCTTGGATTCATTATTAACCAAGTGAACTCCCACAGCACTAACTTTTACAATCTAGCAGGTAAATCACTGGAAAGAAAGAGGATTATTGTCTTGTCATATGAAGCCACTTTATTTGGAATACTTCATTCAAATGAAGGAACTGCATTCTTAGAAACAGATTGGCAAGTGGGAAGGAGTTCTTCAGAGAAGAAAAGAATTAGGAAAAAATACCTCAATTTTCACTTATTAAATCACTTAAACATTCCAAAGAACTCAGTGCTCCAACAACCACAGACAAGTGATGGAAAGGAAGAGTAGTATCAGCTTGATATAGTACAACTCCTTAGGAAAGAAGGGGATTATAGTATGCAGTACTAAGGGGTGTATTTAGAAAACAAAGACAAGAAATATAAAGAGAAACTTTTCAGTCAGTGATACTTTTTAACCTCTGAAATACAGAAATCCTGCTTCACAGGATACTGAAAACCAAACTCAATTTCGTAACAGAAAATGTGCTTTTGGAGAGCGTCCTATATCAACAGGGAGAAAGATAGGATAATCTGAGAAGCTCATCTATTAGCAACACCTATGATTTTTTCCACACACTATTAGTTGTCAGATATTTTGTCAGGAAAGCAACTATCCTGAAAAAGAAACAAGATTTGTCAAGAGAATACCAAATAACCCTTACTCAGAATTCAATTGGTAAGCCCTTAGCATGCTGCCTTAAATCATATCTATCCACCAATATTTCTGTTTAGCAGATGCTCCTTGGCTAGTACTTATTTTGGACTACCTTTAGAGTAAAAGATTAAGGGCATTGAGTATTGATAACTAAATTAAAACGGCTGGCTGCCAATAGCTATAACAGTAAGTAAAGAATAAAGAGCATTGCCTGCTCTGTGTCCTCTTGACCACACAGAACAATCATTAAGAATTAAGTGCTGTGATTCAGTCCCCCTCCTCCCTTTTCCCCAGGAGGCAATGCCTCACACACCACCAAGTATGCAGTACTCTGGGAACAAAGCCAAAAGGAGCAACTCGTTCTCTGAATGAGAACAGCTCAAAAATAGGTCTTACCCAAGACAGAGGGGCAGGGGGAGGGGAATGGCAATATTTCCTGCTATTGCTTATAATGCAATTTTTGTAAATGGAATGAAATTTTTATTAACCCACCCTTTACTGGCTTTCTTAAATGAAGTTCAGGATTTTAGCTGACAGGCTACTACAAAAATTTGTAATAAAATGATACTGTTTCTTTTATTCCTTTACTTTTGCAATCATATATATATATATGTAAGCTAGATTTTTTCTTAATGTAAATTACATTAACTGATAATGTGTGAAGTTTTGAAGAAAATGCCTTCCACCATCCCATATCCCTCCTTCTTTTTTCCCCACTTATATCTGCTCCTGGTACACATAAACAAAAAAAAAAAAAAAAAAGCCACCAAACAGCTGCATGATACATATTACAAATATATGTGCTTTATACACACCAACCTATAGGTGTATGTATAAGCATAGACTTGTATTAACCCTTGTAGATAAACTGAAGTTCTAGTAATAATGGCAGTAATGATTTGAAAAAACTGTTTTACAAAAAACTAAAGTGCAACTAAAAATAATAGCTGAGAAACAGATCCCCTTCTGTTGGCTTGAGCTTGCTGACTGAGACCAGTTATACTAAAATAAGGGCACTGACTTAATTGTAGTTGAAAGCAGGAACAAACTTCAATAAAAGTTATGTAATGTTTGCATCTCTTTAAGTTATTTAATTTTATCTTGGTAGAATGAAACACAACTGTTGATTGTCTCAGTTACATTTTCAAAGGGTTTCTTTTTCTTTTGCTTAAAATCAACAGTTTTATCATTTCAAATACATGTTATTTTCCATTTGGAAAACACATTATGATTTGAGGTTTTTTTCTCTAGGCATTCATTTCTAATGATGTTCAACATTATCACGACTTTCCTATTTACTCTGCTTACAGATCAACCTTGATTGTCAGAACAATAGTGTTGCTGGATGTGGTTTTTAAAATTAATTCTCTTTAGAGGACTAATTGCTCTAGAGAGCAAAAAACAGGGATGAAATCGGCATCATTCAAAAATCCTCCTGTGGCTCTTGTTTATGTGTTTTTAGATTCTACATTGATGACTACAAGGTAGAATAGGCTAAACACAAATGGTATTGAATTCAGTGATATTATACTGATGATGCATTTAATCAGGCATGTTCAGCATAAAGAAAATATTAAATACTCTCCTGGCTGTCCCTGACATGTTAGTGGCCAGATGACAGAAAAATTTACTCTTGCAGGTGAGAGCCACAGGAATACTGGGGAGGGCAGTCGAGGTTAGCAGAATTGAGCTGAGCAGTGAAAAACAAGCTCTGAATCATTTCAAACTGTGGCTGAACTCCTCCTCCAGCATCCCCTCTCCAGAGGTCTGGCACCCTCTGAAAAGGCTTCAGTATGTGACAGATGAATCAGAGAGTATTCCTTGAGGGAATTCCACTGTTGCAGGGCTCCTCTTTGTCTCTTGTTCCCTCTAGCGTAACACAGTGCATGCAGTTGTCACGTTCAAATATTCAGACCCTGGATTTACACACAAATACAGATGTTTGCATCTGCA
Organism: Molothrus ater; assembly: GCF_012460135.2. NCBI lineage: Eukaryota > Metazoa > Chordata > Aves > Passeriformes > Icteridae > Molothrus > Molothrus ater. The sequence continues at coordinate 17,371,144 of NC_050482.2, read as the reverse complement.
TAATGAATACACCTCCAGTTTTTAGGGTATGCTCAGAATAACTCCAGCATTTAATGTCTGATTAAATTAGGAAGATGTGCATTGTGACTTTATATAAACTTCATGGAACAATTCTCAGATCAACAGCCTGTGAATTTTAACCAATAAATACCAATGTATTTCAGTTGTTTCAATATTTTATTTTTATTCTTTTTTAATACTCTACATCCTGGAATAGGTCATGTCTTAGATATCTTTTAGTATGAAAAAAGTATTACAGTAGATGTTAAATGTAATAGTTGAACTTTTTTTTTGACTGAATAGTTTTCCTGATATCTGACTTTAAATACCTCAGAACAAACTGGACACTAAGCTTACATTGCAGTCACTGGAGGGGGAAAAAAGTTCTCATCCAGAGAGCAATCGATATTATTTTCCAATAAGCATCTGAGATAGGTCAGCACATTGGTAAGTGCTCATTTCTCTGTGTAATTTACAGGTAGGAGCTAAGATAGATATCTGAAGCTTGTATATCTACATTTTTGAAGACTGTTGTCAGAGAAATCAGCACAAACCCAAGTGACCAATGCAAGTTAAAAAATGTACCTCTCTGCTTGTCCTATTCTCTTTTTCCCTAGACTTCATCAAGGAATCACAAAATCTCAGTGGTTGAGCTTGGTGCGGATATCTGGAAATCCTTTAACACCTACACTCAGAACAGCTAAAGCAGATTGCCCAGAGCTGTGTCTAGGTAGGTTCTCACACAATCCCACTGTGTTTGACGACTCTCAAAGAAAAAAAAAAATTCTTCTGCATAAGTGAAATTTCCAGTAATTAAATTTCCGTCTATTGTCTCTTGCCCTTTCACTGGGCACCACTGAGGCGAATCAGGCTCTCTCTTCTTTAGAACCCTCCCATCAAGTACCTCCAGAAATGGATAAGAATATGAGCTTTCTTATCTCCAGGCTAAATAGGGCAGATGCTGCAAGCCCTTAAAATCTTTGTGGTCCTTTGCTGGACTTGCCCGAGTAAGTCTATGTTTCCCTCTTAATGGGAAAACCAGTACCGGACCTAGCACTCCTGATTTGTCTTTCCAGTGCTCACCAGAGATGAAGGCAACTCCTTCTGACCTGCTGGCAATGTCCAGTCTAATGCAGTCCAGAAGGCTCTCGGTTTTCACTGCAAGAGAGCTCAGCTGGCTCAGGCACAATTTGCTGCCCATCAAGACTTCCTCAATTCTGCAAAGCAGTTTTCCAGCCAGTCAGTCCCCAGCCTGTACAGACGCATGATGCCATGTTTCTTTCACTGCAAAACTCAGTATTTTCCTTTCTTAAACTTCCCAAGATTAATACTTCCATTCATTATAGCCATCAAGAAGCCAATTAATCCAATTTTCTTAAGTCATCCCAACTAATTGAATGGCAAATTGCTTCAAAGAGCAATTCATCCATCTATTGCACCAAGTCATGCCTGAGAGAAAGGGTCACATCTCTCTCCACATCTATGGCCAATCACAGACTGAGGAGTACTTTGAGGAGTATTTGATGTTTTCCTTATGCTGAATATGTTTGCTTGCTTCACAAAAAATCACTCTTAATGCCTTATGCATTCTCATTTCGAGAAAATATGAATACTAAATTTCTACTAAATACGGTTGAGATACTGCTCAGCTCTTCTTTGATCCCTGGTATTCAAAATACAAATGCTCCTCCAATAGCAGCCTTCCCCCAGTTTAAAGCATGTCTTTTATTTGCTGTCTTATTTTAGTTTTTAGTTCCCTCACCCACTGCGTCAAAAAGTTTTATTTTTAGTTGCAATAATTTTAAGCTATTTCTGTAATATTTTATAAATCTCATGTGATAAATATTCACTATTCCTACATCCAGTCAAATTCAGTACCTTTAATATATCTTGATTTTTTTTCACACACACCACATATATTAGGCCTGATTTTAAAGTTTCCTTAATATGAACTACTTTTTCCATGATACTTTAATTACTTTTAAGAGTTCATGTTGTGGTAGCTTTCAGCAAAGAGAGAAAAGAACTGAAGCTGGTGAATTTAGATTATTTTTTCTAAAGCAAATGTAGAAAAGTGGCTGTTTTGATAATTTGCACTAGTCATTGAAAAATGTTTGTATTGCCATTGGCAGTTTAAGGTCCAGTGATAGCTCATACATTAAAATCATAGCATGAAACTCACTTGTAATTAAAATATAGATTATTTTACAAGACTGTCTGGGGGTTTTGAAAAAAGAATTGAATTATAAAGATATAGGTATGCAAGTTAAAGGAACAACACGGCCAAGTGGAAATTTATATGTAAAGGAAAAAATAAGAAATAACTATTCTTGCACCCCATAGGTTTTGTAAACACTTACGGCTAAAATTATAAATGCTGTTATTTGTGGAAAGAAGTTCTGATCCAAAGTACAGTTTTATGATGGAATTATATCATACTAGACTCCTTCTGGAATTTTTTTTTCTCAAAAATATTTTCTTAAGAGTAATTGTCACGCAAATCACCCCATTAAGCCAGGTTCTGAAATTCTCATTCATTTTTCCATCTACTGAAGTGGCCTTCAATAACCCTTTCAAAAAATGACAGAGCTCCCCCTCTGGCATGCCCTCTCCAGAGCTGTGACTCCTTTTGAAGAGAGGTCAGCTTGTGCAATATAGACCATGGAATGCCAAAAGCAGACTGCTGAGATAGGCCTATCATTTGAAGTCATGCATGCTTTTCTCCACCTTTTTGTCACCTTCTCTTCTTAATTTTTTAAGGCTGCTGGGAACCAAACTGGCCCCTGGCATAAGTAAGGCAATCTTAGCAGCCACTTTGCTGGGCTTAATTATTGCATTGATGCAGAAGGGCTGTGCATTTCTTTTTGTATTTTTACTGTCCTTGGTAGAATATTACTGAAGGACAATGCAGATGATGTAATATATGTCACAACATATTACAGAATTTCTATGAGGCCATATATATATTTTTGAAGCAACTTGAAAAAGAACTTTACACTTAAAAATGTAAATCTCTAAGAAAAAGATAAACTCACCAAACCTAACTGGAGGAAAAGGACAGTGTTTGAGGATCGTACTGTGTCTTCAACTTTATTCCTGCTAAAGCATATTCTGCATTCATATATGAAAAAAAACAACAACAACAAAACAAACTCCCCCCCCAGAAAAAACTACCCAAAAAGAACTCACCTCAAAACTGAAAAAACCAAACTAATGCCCAAAGCAAAAGCAAACACAAACTGCTTCCAAAAATATTCTAAGTTAAAAAGCTTAGACCAATAGGATCTGGTATCCTGGAATATACAGGTGTTTCCAATACCTCCTCAAATTCCTCCTTGATTTCAAGACACTGCAAGGTTTTTTTTAAAAACCACCAATAACATTTTCACTAAATTTCCCTTTGTTCTTGCTTTCTTCATTGGTGTGAACTCTGTACTCTTTTCCTTCCAGGTCTGTCATCAAGCAATCCATGTAAACACTTGCCTGTCATTGCTTCCACCTGAGCAGGACTTATTAGTACATTTTGTTAGCTTTTTATTTTTTTATGTCATAGGAATATAAGTTGATGCCACAGAGAAAGGCTGATGATTTCTACTATTGCTATGCTCCTTTGTTGAGAGAGTACAGGACAGCACGTTATTTTCCTTGGACCAAAATGGCTTTTTTGGACCAACCTGGAGTCAGATAAGGGATTGCACTTTTCCTGCTGATCACAGGTGTTCTGTGGAATGATGAGCAGCTGCATGGCTGCATCCTGAGGCTGCAGCTCTCCTTGCAGCCACACGCACAGCAGGCCCCAGTGCCGTGGGCAGTGGCTGATTCTGTTACTTTGAAATAACAATTCTTTTCTTGACACCCCTTTTCTTTTGAACTAGATATTGCAGCATCAATAGTAAAACACCTTTGAATTGTATTGAAACCTACAGCTTTCTATAAAGGCTGTCTTTTCCCCTGATTAATGCAGCTTTTCTTCAGCACTCTACCTCTGAATGGTTTGTCTGCTGTGTGTTTTCCTTCTCTAAACAAAAGCTGTCACTGCAAAATGCAAAAATGTTAAGAATATGAGCAGGAAGATTTGACTAATTTAATTTCTAACCTTCTAATTTCTGACTGCCATGATCATGTATAGATTTTAATGTTATAACATGATTATAATGTATGTTTCCATCAGATTTCCTCTTTAAAAGTCGCCATTTAAAGGCATCACTCTAATGTAAAATCCATGCTTTTGTATGAACTGTTTTTAGCTATTATTCTTGAAAAGAATATTTGAAGTTATAATCTCAGTGAGGAGAAAAAAAATTGTTCTGGATCTTCAGTCTTTATTTTCTGCACAGAACAACCTTCTTTTGCGTCATCATTCTGTTCCCTTGTTGCTTTCAGTTTAAATAAAAGCATAATTTCGTTAAGTCTGTAAGAAATGACAATATAATAATTCATAGCAAAGTCTACGTTAAATATTTTTTTCTTTCTTGACACTATTACTGTTAAGCTTAAACCAAATTCCTCTTTTTTTTACTCTAGTAGAAAAGCAGAAAATCTGCTTTACCAGCAGAACAGTTAATCATTAGTGAGGGCCAAAGAATCATGTCCTGTTTTAATCATGATGTCAAGAAAAATGTTTCCATTTATTTGAAAACATGTCATAAGTGAGAAATTGCAGGATGCTTTGTTTTTCATTAAAGGTATTGACATTTTATCTCTGATTCTTCACAAAGTAGCACCAGTTATTTCATCCTTGTGCTCATCAGCATTAGAATCATTAAAGACAGTGAAAAGCAGTTAAACTTTCTAAGACTAGGATATTGATCTAATTAAAAAAAAATCTTCCCAGGTTTATTTTTATTAGATTTCTTAATAAGAAATAAAAGTGCAGGGTCTGCACAGCAGTCATGCTATTCTCTATTAAGTCTAGTCTGTCTCTTCTGTGGACATGTCATCAGGGATGTCAGATTGAGCTCTTGCATTGTTTTGCCTATGCAAATCTGATTTGTAAATTAATATACCCGAGCTGCACCTTTTTCCATCTAAGATATTTTAGAAGGACTATGGGTGTCTTCTACATGATGTATTTCATTATATTTTGCCTAGAGTTATACTTCACATTATCTATACTGTATTTCTATTCTCAGATAGTCACACTCAGGCTCCCTCTGCAGCCAAAAACTAACAGGAAACTATTAATTTACCCACATACACTAGGTACTTTAAGGATGAGAGAAATCACTCACTGTTACGGTTGGTTTTGCTCCATAGAATTTAAGTGTAATTCTTGATATCTACACTTCAGTGAGTCCAATTCCTTGTCTGTCTTTTTTATCCACAACTTGCCTAATGTGCAATTAAACCATGTCTCTATCACTCCGCAGGAGTCTAGTCAACAACTGAAAACTAAACCCGCATATCATATTTAATTAGGCAATTTAACCATGCTGATTTCTGGATTGCAGTTCTCTCTGATTCACATTTGAAAACAAAACCCAGACTGCTTAGAAAGAAACTGTCACATTGAACGGCAGCTGAAGGAGCTCTCCAAATCATAGTATCACTTTTTCCTGATACATCAGCTCTTGAGGAGATTTCTCCATCACTCTAGGAAGACAGGGACTTAGCAGATAAATCGTGATGTTGAGGTCAGGAAAGTGGGGAATTTGAATTATACTGCAAGCCAACAGTACTGAGAATTTTAATAGAATCTACTTCTGTTGCCTTTCCCACATAAAGGTCTTTGGGCTTAGCTTAGGTTCAATGTAAAGAGATATTTTTAAGAATTTATTAGTAAGGCAGTATAATTTTAGTATATACATCTTGCATATGAGGTTTGTTCAGTTTGCAGTTTACGGAATTGAAAGATCAGAGGTGGTTATAACCTTGCATTTCATGTGGATAACCACATGGCTCACCCATCTCACCAGAAAAAGCCTGAAATTTTATGACTGAACACCAAGCAATAATGTTCTCATAGATATTTTCAAAATTTAAAGTACTGAAAATGTATGGCACGTTCTAACCTCTCAAGTCTGCTCTATTCAGGAAGAAACAATAAAAAAGCAAAAATTTATTGGAGCCAGGATAGATCTCTTGGATGTAATTTACATCAGTCTGTATCTCCTAGATTATATTCCTGGGTAAATACTGATAAAGCAAACCTAGATATAATTCAAGGCAATTTCAAGCAAGATATGTAGTTGATTATCTAACATCAAACCTCCTTCTCATGAGTCAATCTGTTAAGTTACAAAGCATTATTAGTGGCATATTGTGAGATTTAAAGAATTATTACATGTTAGAAGAAATGTAGGAAGTTCATTTTTTTTTCCACTTTGGTTATGAAAACTATAATTTCAACTTTTGGAGAGTCATCTCAGTAAATTCAGTCACCAAATGGTTTTCTTTTGTTTAGGAGCTGTATGATTGACTGATTCTTAATAAGTGCAAAAAATAGCTGTAGGCAAACAACAAACTAAGCTTGCAGTGCACAGAAGTAAGCTGAAAAACAGATGCCAGCCCTCAGCTCTTCCTGTATAATTTGTACATGGCAACGATAGTAAAGTGATTCCTTAAGCATATTTTCTAGCTTATTATTCACTCTATCTTATTTCATGTGGCACTTCAAAATGCTCTTTTATACCTAGGTTGCTAGAACAGGATATCAGCAGCTTTTTCCTAGTGCATAAAATTGAAAGGCTGCTACTTTATGGAGGACCCATTAAAAATCTGAATTTGCCAGCAGTCAAAGCCCAATTCTACACCTAGAATAGAAAAGCAATTATGATATGCTGCTGTATTTAGAAGTATTGGCAAGTCTTGATCTCTTAAGGGTGACTTCTGTTCATAATAAGCACAGAAGCAATGCAAGTAGGTAAAATAGAATGAAAAAAATTATCAGGATTTAAGCTTCAAACAAAAAAATTTCATTACATTTCAAAGGTACTTTCACTTTCTAAAAAATTTTGTCAGTTCTCCTGATTTCAGAAATTAGTTTGGAATCACATCTTTTTGTTTCTGTTTTGTGAAAGCAATCCCAGTGTTTGACATGAAGTACTTAATCCCACTGTTCAGCTTTAAAATGAACACCACTAACCACCACTAACAATTCCTGACTATACAGTGCTCAAAGGGGATGAAAACCAAAAGACTTAACATTCTAATTTTTTCCAGAATACAATCCTGCTGCCTCAGGTGAAATCAAAATAAATTTCCAGTACTGCAAAGAATATGTGTGTTCTCCCATACAGATGTGTCCTAATGGCACTGCAGAGTGCAGCATGTTGAGCACATTTACTGCCCATCTTGCGCATTTGTTAAAATAGAAATGTACCTGGCGCTTTTGAAGCAGACTCAAAAGATTAGGAGGATAAAATGATTAAGAGCTGTTCCTTTTGTAGCCAAAAAAGGTCTTATATTTGAAGGGACCAGTGAGCTGACTAGATTCCAGTATTGTAGCACATAAGCAGGATTTGCACTAACAATACAGTACTGATTATACCTTAAAGCAAGATTTACTTTCCTGTAGAAGATCATCCCTCTTTATTTACTGAGCTAAGCACTTTAGAGCCATTGCCTTGTCTAGCATGAAATAAAAGAGCTTGTATTGAAAAAGGCTGCTGATGAATGAAGAGTTATGTGTGCTGTAATATATTTTAATTATTTACCATTTATGCATTTAAAATGGTTGTAAGAAACACACTTTTGTGAAGAATTGATACTAATGTTGTCAATTACCATATATAGCCTTTGGGAATGTAGTGACAAAGTTCTCAACTTCTGTGTTGTCCCAAATTGGAGCATGGATGGATGTCAGCTTGATCAATCACATTCAGGTGAGATTTTCACCCTAAAAGTAAAAATCTCTGGGTTTTTCTTAATACTCAAAATACTCAAAACTTGTATTTTTATCTAAATAAAGAATGTAATTCATAGAATCATAAAATCTTTGTTAATCCAAGGAAAACAAAATATTCTTTAAAAGCCACAGCAATTGCAAATGAAAGGTAAAAATACTGATTTTTGTTTGCTAAAAATGAGAAAACTTACTTGATACTGTAACTGTGTGGTCACTGGAGATGGACATCTTCATATGAGTCAAGGGTTTTAAAACACATATTTTATTTTATTGCTACAGCAGCCTCTCTGGTATTAAACCACTAATTTACTACTCAAATGATATGTTATTAAATCAAAATAATGGCATTTCTTTTACTTTGTCAATAGAAGGTTTGTATTTGAAATGCAGCTACAGAGAAATACTTCAGTTAAACCAGGAAATTTTCAAGAATTCAGGAAAAGTGTCTTCACATTAGCCTGAACAGAGCTCATTCTATCCCAGTTTTTTCTCCATAACTTACAAGAGGATTTCAGCCCTAAGATCAAGGCATGTCCTCATTATCCATTTTAAATCTAATTTCTATTCTAAGAGTTTAAAGATACTGTGGAGTCAAAAAAACTGGCACGCAGAAATCCCACTAGCAGCACAACACTGGAGCTCAGGTACCTGAAAAATGACACAAATCATAAGAAAGAAAATCCAGATTCATTCATTTGATTTAGTAGATGAAAAGGGAACAGATTTCAAAGAGAAAACTCTAACTATAAGTTGCCCTCATTCAGGCCAGTTCTCATGAGCACTAGCATGAATTAAATCAAGACAAGATCTAAAAATTTGGCTTAGTAGGATTTGTAATTATGTGTGCCAAGGTTTGGCTTTTCTGTTTCATTGAAGAATATCAATCTTTCTACATGCTTTTGCAAGTCTGTGTTTCTCTTCAGTACCAAATGTTTACAAATCTGTAGTAATATTCAAAATGTTATTCACTCTGCAAGTGTACTTTGGACTTAATTGACAGCAGAAGTGGTTGTTATTTTGGATATTTTGGGTCATGGAAGAGAATGATGAATTTCAGTTTCATGACTGACCTTGTGCAGAAATTCCATAGAGGAGTTCTATGCACATAAGTAGATAAGAATAACAGTAACAATGGTTGTGACTCTGACCTTCAGTGGTGTTAATCTGAAAGTCTGCAGGCAGACATTTCAAATGTCATAATTTGATAGCAAATGACTTTTGCAAAGTAAGAGAAATATTTCCTCCTGTTATTCCTCTTCAAAAAAGTGAGACTAATCCTCATGAAAGGATGAGCCCCATTGAGGAGGTCTTTCATTCTTTATATTTTAACTGCAAGTTGAATTTGTGAAGTTTCACATTGTCTTACTTTTGATCTGGTAGATTAACTTATATCTTTGATTGACTTTCTCACAGTCATGGGTAGCCATCTAAAGATATAGATTTTCCAGGCATAAGAATGCCAAGATTCCCTAAGTAGTCTTCAAGAATTTTGCACAGGTTTTTCTCTACTGCTACTGCAACACTAAGAATGTATAAAATATCTATCACCGACTAATGCTCTGATTTTTTCTATTACTTGCCATCAAAAAAATCCAGTGTGTGATAAGTTGTAAAATTATGCTGAAGTCATGAGGTACTCTAACTGCAAAACTAAAAGCTTAACTACTTTATCAATATTAATGCAGATGTCTAAAAATCTGTTCTTTATATCAAAAATAGGAAAATCTAAACTTAGAATCTTAGAAAGGAGTACCACTTGTAGAACTAGATTCCTCTTAGTCATTATATGAAGCTTTTATACGTATCAATTATACCTAAAAACCTCTTGGAGAAAATATTAACAGCCTGCAACCAATCATAACTGTTCTCTCACATTCTTAATTACTAAAAGTCATAGTATGTTCTTTTAATTTTACAAAGGAAGAAGTTTCTTCTACCAGCTTCTAAAAAGTAGAAGACATGATATTTTTAAATGTAACTGTGTTCCTACCCAGATGGCTCTTAAATCAGATCATAAAGAAATATACACTGTACATGAACTTTTGTTACATAGCATTTACATTTCTTCCATGCATGAAAAGGAATCCCCAGTCCAATCAAAATACTGATAATATTCAGTTTGGAAATTGGGTTTATTTGAAGGATATCTAGATTTTAAAAAGCAAAAAAGGTTCAAAAACAACAACAAAAAAGAAACATTTAAACTAGCTAGCTGGCTACCTAAAAGAATTGCAAATATAAACAGAGGTGTCTCATTGACTGCTTCTAGAAACATTTTAACCTTTTTCTCTTGCAAATAGGTTACTTCTTGGCCATGTGATTTTTAACCATAAATGTAAGAAACTTGCAACACAAGCACATCTAACATCACCTGTAGTAAGATATATGGTAACACAAAGAGTACAGCCAGGTAAATGAGCAGGTCTGATCCCTGCTACAGAGCAATTGTTGCAGGGCTGATAAACTGGTTGATAAACTGTTAACAGGAAAAATTTCAAGTCAAACAAAAAAAAAAAAAGGAAAATTAGCATGGCCAAAATAAGATTATATCTGTATGAAGAAAGAATAAATGGCATTGATGTAGGATGTTAAACTAGATTCTAAACTAAACTCAGCAAAGTGCTGTGAGACTGGGACTGGGCTGAATATCACTTTCCTGTAAGAGACTTATCTCAAATGAGTATAAAGGGAGGATCTTCTGTATTGAGTCAATAGAGCACTGCAGTCCAAGACACAGTTAATTTTCAAAAAGTCTGTTCAGTTCTGCTAAAACCGAAATAGCACCAATCAAATTGAGAGGTTTCAGAAAATATTAGAGAAAATAATTAAAGGAATGAAAATAGGCCTTCTGTGCAATTCAGAGTCCAACTTGCCTGATCAAAGGAAAAGAATAATGGGGAAGAAGGGACTTAGTCACAGCCTGTTAAGATCTACAGGTTTTTATCTTGCATTTTCCTATCCAGAAAAGGTATAATAAGATCCCATGACTGGCAGTGATGGCATTGATGATAGACAAGTTTACCTCAAGAGTGTAATTAAATTTTCTAAGAAATGTCTTTTAGAATTATTTATATAGTATTACTTTTGAGTCTCCCCACCTGATGATTTAAAATAATGTTTTTTAGAGCATTGTTTAATAACATGATGGTCTTTTCCAAACTAATAACCTACAGAACAACTTAACTGATAATTAGTGCTTCTAATATTAGAGGGTAAATTAATTCAGTGAATGATTTAGAGAAAATACAAGGCTAATTCACTAACAATCTAAATGAAAAAAATGAGCATCATAAACCCATATTTCATTAAAAAGATCTATGATTTAAATATATTTTTGCAAAAACTCCTAAACAAAAATTCATTTCTCTTGGGTCAAGAAGTACGTTTCTTTATTCATGAGTCCACAGTTCTTTAAAAACATAGCATCCATTCTAATTTTGTCATTTGGGAAGGTAATATGCTGAGTTAAAATCTTGTCTGTTCAGGCTTTTTTTTCTGTAGGATGTGGACTACAGATAATTTGAACAGCAAAATCTCCTGTTTCTTGGGAAATACTAGTTTGCTTTAAAACTCCAGTGCACTCACTGCAATCATGCACTAAAGCACCATATTTAAAACATGGAATGCTGGATATATTTAACAGGTTCAATTCTGTTTTCTGGTTAAAGATTAAGAGACCAAAAGATGGCATCTATTAACAATACTGTATGAAGAAAGGAATCACTGCAGACTGAAGTAAGTCCCACTGAGGCCCTAACAAGCACCTGCCATTTTCTCATGGTGAGAGATCAATCAGTCTCTGTGTGCAGCAAGACGACCTGCCAAAAGCTGAACCAGAGGGGGAGAGAAGAAAAATGATCAATTCCCCAAACTGTGTGCTCTGCAGTAATAAAATACTGTTCTCTAAACACTTACACTCTCTTTGCAATTGTGATATCGTGGTCAAGATCAAAATTTGCAGTGAAACCCCATGATGATATACAGAAAAAAAGATATCCAAAATGTATTAGAAAATGAATTCTCTCTATTGTTAATGTGCAAATTCTTCACATTATGAGAAAAAAGTTTTAAGGTTTTCAAACTGACAGTTGTGGAGAACAAACAACCAAGGTGTTTCCTCATGTACAAGACTGCATTTCAAATTTTCCAGACTTCAGTTCATTGCTTATTTCATTTCTAGTTGTCATGGAGGACTGAGTTGGCCAATGGAATACTAAAATGTTCTAAATACGTATCAAAAACACAATAGTGACAACTGGAAATTAAAACAAGAGATTAGAACCTGGTATTTGTCTATTTGCTTGAAAGTGTTGTACCAATATCTCTATAAGTTCACTTATTAACAAACAGAAGAAGAGGCAAAAAAACCCACAGCATCTTGCAGATAATTCTAAGACCTACCAAAATCTCAGAATATTATCAGTTTGGGTTGGTGCCAGAGCACCATACATTTACAAGTTAAGGTAAGGATAGCCAACCTCTATTTGCAAAGATGAGAAACCATGAATGAAATCTCTAGAGAGTACTATTCTTTCCTAGGAAATTAAGTACTCAAACTCATCTTAACAGCTGACATGAGCAAACAAAATTATCTGGAATTTTAGGGGAAGCACTTAGGTCATGTACTTCTTATGTGATTAGCCTGGATTTTTTTAATATTTTCATGTTCTCTCTCAAGTATTCTTAAAGCCACTCTCCGACAATATGACGTGTGATTTTTCATCTCCTGTTATACAGAAGACAGCTGTGGAGCAGTAGTATAGTAGTAAATAATACAGGATGAGAATCTGTTTGGTATACAGAAAAAACCAAAGAGGCTTATTAGAGGTATTTATTTGCATTTTCCCTTCACTATGTTAAGAGCAATGACAGTTATACTAAAACCCCTCAATTAGAAACATCCAAAGATGTCTTTCAATGTAACAAAAGAAGTGCAAACTAGCAAAAATGAAAAATAAAGAAGACAGCCAAAAAATTCAAAATAGTGTATTGTTTTTCGTTAGTTGATTAGAAAGATACTTCTGTTTGAAACCAAACAATGCAAATGGTCTGAGAAAACAGCGTGCTTCTCATTCACTGGAGAAATTGTTACAGAAGTGTTCATCCTTATACAAATATTACCTTTAAAATGCTGTTAAAGTCCTGGTCTGCAGAGGTTATCTGCTGAACAAGTGAATGTAGTGTTAGCCCAGGAGAGATGATCCAAAGATGGCTATAACTGTTATATCAAACTTGCAGAAGAAAAAACATGACCTTCTCATAGACAGGCTTTTAAACAGCTAGTTCAGTTCTGCCAGTTCCTGCTTCAGTCCAGTCTCTGTGACTGCAATTAGGTTTCAGCAAATCCATCTCCCCATAAGTTTTGCTCCCTAAACACCATTATTGACATATTTAATTTTAATACCACACCTTCCATTGTCTCACAAAGACAAATGACACTGGGTGGACTGTACTGCTCTTCAGTCTGAGGTAAAGTTCTGATTTTAATGAACAGGTAGACTTCCTCTGATTTCTGTGGTATCTTGGTTTAATTCACAGACTCTACAAGTAAACATATCTCTAGGGTTTGCACCATAAATCCTGTTATCATATGCCCTGACCAAGTTCCATACATTAACTCTCAATAACTTAACTTGTACAGTTAAAAAACCCCAAAAAACATAATCAATGACAGTTATGTAGATAATCTTTAAGAAAACACTTAAAACAAGCTCTTGATAAAGACTACAAAGATAGAAAATAAAAAAAACAAAACCCAAAGCCAACAAAAAAACTCTTCCTATCCTCCAACAGAACTGCGTATATGAGGAGGTAAACAGTAAATAATTTCTTTCACACAAAACAGAATAGATTTCAAACTGCAATGTGTAGCATACTTGCCCATTAAAGGAGAAGAAATATATTTTTACTTTTGGCCACAAACATATATTCTGTACTTCTGTGTTAGAGCTGAGTACAAAAAATGTTGAACAATGCTGAAGTCTTCACTGGTTGCTTCTTTTTCAAAAAACACTTCTAGGATGACATAACTTACTAGCAAGTTCTGTGTATGCATTGTGTATCACTTAGGCTTACTGTGATGCAATGCCTGTGGAAGGGATTCAAACCTATAGCTGTGCAATAATACTCAGAATAAAAAAATTAAATACTCCTCTTTCTAGGAAGAGTAGAATAAACTAAATAATGCCTAAAATGATATTCAGATATCTTACACTGCATGTATCTTAATATCCAGCTTTACCTGGTCCTGAAAGCATTTCTCTGCCCAGTTCTCAATTTGATCTCAACTTTCCTTGTGTTTTTATATTAAATATCAGTGTGTGTACCTTGACACTGATGCACTGGGAAGAATGTGCTCTAGGGATGACCCTGTCTTTCTCCTGCCTAAGCTTCTCTATGATCTACTGTGCCTAAACTTATTCCACTTAACTCCCCAGAAAACTGCAAACACTTCTATAGTCAGTCTCAATCTAAAAAGCAAGGGAAAACACAGTGTTTAACTCCTAGGAAGCAATATAATGGGTATCATCCATATTCCTTGCAATCTAAGCTATAAAAGTTTATATTCACAGCCTGAACCATATTGAAAAGTTTCCAAGAGCTCTGCTTAGAAGTTTGAATAAAAAATTGTAAATATTATCTCTTAGGTATTTTTAAAGAATGTCAGTGTATTTTTCCTGGATCATTAGCAAGCACACTGGCCAGTTTATGCTGAAAGAGACTTCTGTTATCATTCTGAGTATTTTAAAGTACCACTGTGTAAAAAAAAATTAGATGGATTTCTCAAAGTATCCATAATATATATTTATATATCACATTAATTAAAACACATATCTCTGTATTTAACTTAAGGCCTGTATTTCAATCTGATGCCTTATAATTTTTCAAGGTTCCTGTACCATATGCACATATATTTTGAAAAACAAATATAAATAAAATATGACAGAATAAACACTGATTAGAACATTTTGTAACATCATTAACATACTCAATTTACATGGCACAAATCTGCTAACATCTGCAGTGATTTAGAACCCCTCAACATCTTTCACATCATGAAGAATAAAACAGCCTTTTAAAATTTTTTTTTGCTTCATTTGGTACAATAAATAAAACAGTGTATTTCATTTATTTTGCATTTAACGAGAAGCCAACGAGTGTTATTACAGCATATCAGCATAGAACATGAAAAGGGAGAAGATGGAAATATGATGCTGAGCCATTCAAGTAATCTGTTAGCCCAGGACCTAAAACAAGAGATTACTTCCATCAGACAGTCATTCATTGTTCTGGAAGGCTCCAAGATGAATAACCTAGACTACAGCATCACCTCCCTTGGCATTTTTCACCTTTCTTCATTTTGTTCGTCCAGTATGGATGAACAAAATGAAGAAAGGTGAAAAATGCCAAGGGACAAACAGTAGAATTGCCAATGTATGAACAGTGGAATTTTAAACAAGGAACAGTCTATCAAAACTGATGAAAGACCTACCTGTGTGTACACTAACATGCAGAAGGTTCTGAAACCATTGTTGTTGACTATTTGTGACAAATATTAAGTCCTTCTTTATTTAGATGGACGTTGTTGTTTGGCTAACTTTTAACTGGGAAAATGTTTTCTTGACTCTTACCAGGAAAATAAAATCTGCCAAAAATGAAAATATATTCTGAAGGGTGCCAATTCTTAATGTAAAATGAAATTATATTACAATTATATCCATAGTGTGCTTGCACAAAGATACAATGAGCATCATCTATTCAGACCTTACAAAAGAAAGCTCAGCTTAATATTCAACTGCTAGATTTGTGCATCAGTTGAACTGTTTTACTCAATATCCATTTGTATTAATAAATTAAATACTAGTCTTTATTCAGCTTTAAAAAAAACCTATAATCTTCCCCTAATGAGAGTGGAGTGTACAACTTCCCTAATAGTGACAGATCTGTGATCTGATACTATAGTCTGTCCATCTGAACATTTTTAAAACACACAGTTCAGATACATTTCAGATCTGCAAATGTTCATTCAACAAAATATTAAGTCCTTGGAAACAAACCTCCTCTGCAAAGTCTACAGACTAATAACTATTGACAGCCTCTTAATTTGCAGTTCTTTATTCCCACAGAGCCATGTGGCAGCAATCTATCATCCACAAGGTTTTTAATCTCTTTGCTCTTTTCCATTGTCCACATCCTTTGTCCCAGGCATTCTTCTGCTGCACAAAAATGAACTGCTTGTATTTCAGAAAACCTGAATGCAAAATGTTATGCATTTGCAAGCTTCCACATCCAACAAGGCCACTGTGCCAAAAGTGAGCACTTAGATTCAGGAGACTGAAACCAAATCACTGAGACTTTAAGCTCTTAACCTTAAACTAGTTCTGAAACGAAAAAAGGCCAGAGACACCTTGTACAAAACCACTTTTCCATGGGCCACTGCAGCTGTCAGCATTACAGGGGCAGCTAGTGGACAGGGTATTGAGCAGGTTGTTGATCAGATACTGATTTTTCTACTTGTTGTGCTGTTTGCCCATGTTTCCCTTCCATTCAAGTGAAACCATCTCAGAATGGTCTCTTCCAAGCCATCTCCATGTGTCTATTCCACACCCTATCAGGTGTGGAATCCCACACCTTCTCCCACACACTTCCCAGGTGAAAAAGTATTACCATACATTAAGATAACCTAGCTAATTTAAGATAACAAGATAACATTAAGATAACAAAGCTAATATCTAATCATAAGATCAGTCTGAAAAACAATTTATTACTGTTACAGATTTTTCAACTACTTATCCTTTGTAACTCAGGGTTTTTTCTTTTTTAAAATTATCTTTCAGATACATCACATACTTTTCCAAGGACAAAAAATGAAATGTACACCAAAAATAATTTTCATGTGTACATGTCATTCCTCACATAAATTAATGGAAGACTTAGTCCTTGGCTCATAAAATTCTTCCTTATTTGCCTTTTTTACCATGCATTACCAATGACATATAAGATACATCCCTGTCTGCTATTTTAACAAGCACTTTTACTAAAATAATTGTAATTAATGATGGGCCCTTTATAACAAATTATTTTGGAATTTCTACTTCAGAAAACATTATCAACAGTCAAATCTCCATCACTAACAACAGATCACTCTGCACCACCAGGCAAGAGATAGGTAACTTCAATAGAGCAAATAAAATAGCAAAATTAACTTTTTTTAAATAAAAGGAACTATAGTGGCTGGATGGCCCATATTGGTTACATATTTCTTGTGCTTTCTGCATTTTTCATGTTCACCCTAAGTTTTAGAGGAAATGGTTCCATAAGATTATAAAAGACAAATCATTCCTCCTAGAAAGATCAAATTGCTCCTGTGATCAAGTCAAGTAATTCAGCTTGCTCTGGCTCTATGGGAGGCAGAGGACTCAAAGAACAGCAGCCCCTTAAATCACTGGGTCATTGGGTCACTGTCCTCTCTGTATGAAGACCTAATTCAAATGACCCAAGTGACTAGCCACTCACTGTAAATGCAAACTCTCTGATTAACCCTTATCAGGTCTGTTATCTTCAGACGACTCAGAGCTGTTCATGCAATTTCTGACATTTAAGATGCAGTTCATCATTAAGCAGCAATGGGGATCTACAGCACGACCTTAACTGAAGCACCACTGTCTGTCTGGGACAATAACCATCTCACCTGAAACCTGACTGAGTTCACAGATGACACTGCAGGAACAGTAGAAACAAGGAAATCTAAGATTTTGCAGGAAACTTTCACAGAGATTTTTCCAGAAGTTTTAAGAGGGCATTGGCATGTGTAGTTGTAGTAATAACTCTTGTATAAATGCATTAATACTTTTTGCCCCTTTCCAAACCCTCAGTTCACTTCTGACTCTTGTCATCTACACTATGGAGTCCTCTCTAGAGGCCTAGTGCAGGAAAGTACATAACTTTATGGTGGCAATTGTAAGAGATATGGGAAGATTTCTGGTTTTAAGAGGCACAGCTGGACCAAAATATTCTACTGGAGCATGTACTATCAACACTACAAAACCAGAAATGCATCCTATTTTATGGGGTTAATAATCTTTAGTGCAGTTATCTTATTCTTTCATCTTTTTATTGTCTCGTAATGGAATACCATTTTTAAAGGATATTGTTCCAGATAGTATCAGAGATTTAAGAAATACAACCTATTAGTCTCTTTCTGCACTTATATTAGGCCCCTTAAGAATAACTCACTTGGAAATAACTTGTGAGAAATAGTATCTCTATCTTATGGGCTTTTACAGAACTCAGTTTTATTTTTATGGACGTTGTTCATTTACTGAAAAGGTTAAAGATCTTTTAAAGTGTTTCTTTATTCACAGCAACAGAACTTTACACATATTCTATGAACAAAAAACTTCTGCCATACCACCAGCAATTTAATTGCTTCTGCCATTATATACTAGCAGTGAAAACCCCAGATTTTTCTTACATTATACAATAAATTATAATATTATAATTTTATATTTCATCATACTGCTCCTTATAATTATAATTATAATATTATAATTATAATTATAAGGAGCAATATGATGAAATACACACATATCGTTCTGGTCAACAGAATATTACTGAATCCAGCTCAATAAGTTCTGATTTTCTAGGTTTAGCAAGACTCAGGAAAAAACCCCACCACCATCAGCAAATAAGATAAATGATTGGGGTTTCAGTCCTACTATCATGGAAAAAGAAAAAAAAAAATAGGAAGATTTCACCCTGCTGAGGAAAGGTCATACAAATCACTTCTGCTTCAATTGCTGCCTTCCCTGAAAGCACAGGCCACGCATGAGGGTCAAGTCTTCTAGGGCTGGATCACACTGTAGACCAGAGGCAGCTGTGAGAAGTGGAAGCTGTCTAATCCTGAGCCTTGAAGGTGCCCTCATGCACAGAAGTATATGGTCAGAGACAAAGGTCTATACTAGCCTGGAGAAAAGGGGGCTGAGGAAAGACCTTATCACTCCCTGCAACTGTCTGAAAGGAGATTGTATCCAAGTGGTGGTTGGTCTCTTTTGACAAGTCATAGAATAAGAGAAAATGGCCTCATATTCCACTGAAGGGGCAGGATGGTAGGGGAATGTGTGTGTGTGTTAGATTGAATGTTAGGTAAAACATCTTCACCAAAAGTATTGTCAAGCATTGGAAGAGACCACCCAGGGAAGAGTGGAGTCACCAGCCCCAGAGACATTAAAAATATGTGTAAATGTGGCACTTAGAGACATGATTTAGTGGTGAACTTGGAAGTGCTATGATAATGGACTCAATGATCTCAAAGGTCTGTTCCAGTGAAAATGTGTCCACGATTCTATGATTTTATCATTCCTGTCATAACAATTGTCAACCCCTGCATTTGTAAGTAGGAACAAAACTGTCACTGAAAAGGAAGGGAGAAAGTTTATTAGGGAACATTCTTCTCTCTGAATATGAATTAATGGTCTATTGTTGAACTAATGGACAGAGAATTCAATGCAATTTTTTAATACAGCATGCAGACAATTTAAAACATGTACCAAGAAGTCATACTTGATGCTATAGTCAATATAATACAGTATGTCTTCAGTCTTGTTGATACTAGCAAAATTTTCACAACATGTACATGATTTGTGAGTAGAGCTATGCCTGAATCAAGGCCTCATTAAAAACAGAATAAAATAAGTTAAAAAAAAGTTAAAAGAAACCCCAAAAATAGAAGGAATTGCTGAATTATTTATAGAACTCTTGTGAGCTCTGTCATATCTTTCCAATGTATCATTTTGCCAGCAAAGTTGTAACAACCTCAGACTTTAGAAACATGTGATGTGTACAAAATCAATCAATAAAAATCTGTCTGAAAACATCAGGAATAACACACTAACTTTATTACTTAGTATTCCTAACTTGGTTTTTGATCATGAGGTTTACTAGTCTCTTAAACTATCAGCTTTCAGTCTCTGGGCAATAGAATTAGACTGCTAAAGGGTTGAAATGGACCTTAAGGATCATCTAATCCCAACTGCCCCTGCCATGTGGACCCCTCCCACTAGACCATGCTGATCAAGGCCTAACCAGTGTTCATTCTGGCCTTGAACACTGCCAGGGTTGGGGCATCCACAATCTCTTGGGCAATCTGTTCCAGTGACTAACAACCTTCACAGTAAAGAATTTCTTCCTAATATCTAACCTAAAACTCCCCTCTTTCAATTTTTACCCACTTACTCTCTGTCCTGTCACTACAGTTCCTGATGTAGTGACCTGTAGGCAGGCCTCTTTCTAATACTGGACAGATCCTATGAGGTGTCCACACAACCTTCTCCAGCCTGAACAGTTTCAGCTTTCTCAGTCTTTGTAGGAGAGGTGCCCCCATCCTCTTATCAGTTTTGTGCCTCTCTTCTGGACTTGCTACAACAGTTCTTATGTTGGGGACACTAGAGCTGCATGCAGCAATTCAGGTCTCACAAGAGTAGAGCACAGGGGGCAATCACCTCCTTTAACCTGCTGGCCATGCTCCTTTTGATGCAGACCAGACTGGCTTTCTGCGCTGTGCGTGCACATTGCTGGCTCATGTCGAGTTTTCCATCAACCAACACCCCCAATTCTTTCTCTGCAGGCCTGCTTTCAACCACTCCTTCACCCAGACTGTGTTTGTGCCTAGGATTGCCTCAACTCAGATGTAGGACCTTACACTTGGGTTTGTTGACCTTCATGATGTTTACACAGGCTCACTTCTCAAGCCTGTCCAGGTCCCTCTGGATGGCATTATCCCCTCCCTCCAGTGTTGACTGCCCCACAGAGCTTGGTGTCAGCAGCAAATTTGCTGAGGGTGCACTTGATCCTACCATCCACAACCAAAACAAAGGTGTTGAACAGCATTGGCTGCAGTTGTGACACCTGAGGGGCACCAC
Source organism: Molothrus ater (assembly GCF_012460135.2). Classification (NCBI taxonomy): domain Eukaryota; kingdom Metazoa; phylum Chordata; class Aves; order Passeriformes; family Icteridae; genus Molothrus; species Molothrus ater. Next base: position 17,350,378 of record NC_050482.2, on the reverse strand, counting down.
TCAACCCGTGGACAATGAGCCCCTGGCCACAACTCTCTGCATGCAGCCCTCCAGCCAGTTCTTTATCCACTGCATGGTCCATCCATCAAATCCACGTCTGTCCAGTTTGGAGACAAGGATGTCACATGGCACAGTGTCAAAGCCTTTGCATAAGTCCAGGTAGATGATGTCAGTTGTTCTGCCCCTATCCCACAGTGCAGTAGTCCTGTCATGGAAGATCACCAGGTTTGGCAGGCATGATTTCCCCTTTGTAAAGCCATGTTGGCTCTTACCAGTCATCTCTTTGCCTTCATGAGCCTCAGCCCTCAGCAGTTTCCAGGAGAATCTGCTCCATGATCTTGCCTGGCACAGAGGTGAGACTGACTGCTATGTAGTTCCCCAGGTCTTCTGCTTTTCCCATTTTAAAAATGGGGCTTATACTTCCCTTTTTTTGTCATCATGGACTTCACCTGACTGCCACAATTTTTTCACTGATGATGGATGGTGGCTTAACAGCATTGTCTGCCAGCTCCCTCAGGACACACGGACAAATCTCATCAGGTTCCATGGACTTGTGCACATTCAGGTTCCTTAGATGTTATTGAACCCGACGCTCTCCTACAGAGGGCCTTCATTCTCCCAGTCCCTGCATTTGCCTTTTTCAAGTTGGGTGGCATGACTGGAGCACTTGCTGTTGAAGACTGAGACATAGAAGTCATTGAGAAACACGGCACTCTCTTTTTCCAGGGTAGTAAGGTCTCTCTTTTCCTTCTGGAGAGGGCCCACATTTATCCCTAGTCTTTCTCTTGCTTGCAACATATCTATAGAGGCCCCTCTGTTATCCTTAAATTCCCTGGCATGCAAATAAGTGTGGCTCTGTTGTTTTTGGTTTTGTTTTGGTTTGGTTAGGTTTTTTTTTGTTTGATATTTTTTGGTTGGTTCATTTTTTGGGGTATTTTGGTTGGTTGGTTTCTGTTTGTTTTTTGGTTTGTTTGTTTGTTTTTCTTATTTTTTGTTTAGATGTTTTTTGCTGTTTTCTTCAGATTTTGGTTTAGATGAATAATACTGTAATGAAGATTTCCTTGAAAAGCCATATAAACCCTGCTGTGCAGATATTTCACTCTTTACAACCTAGCTACAATACTCTTCTAAGCTATGGTGCCAAATTTTTATGCAATGTTCAGTTTCATGGCACAAGTCTGCATGTATACAGACATTTATATGGCAGATGTTTTGTGCATGATATTTTTTGTCTTCCTTTAAAAAATTGTTATGTCTATGCAAATTCCCTGTACTTCAATAATTTGGTGAAGAGCTGACAAATATGCTCAGTACTGTATCTTTCAACAGGAATAGTACTCAAATACAGACTGCTTTGTCAACAACATCTGCAACACTTTAGGAGATGCTTCAAAATTTGTTTCATTTTAAGATTCATTAATTTGAAGCATTTAAAATAAAAATGTATTATAAAATCATGCATTTCTGGCTTTCATTAAAATGTTTATATTGCAGAGAATGTGATTTTTTCAGTACCCTTTTTTTCCTTCAAGTTCACATTTAGTGCAATACAACAGTTCACCATTAAAAAGACAACTATTCTTTTGTTAGTGTTAGAATAAAAAATAAATAAAAGCTTGGCACATAACACTGTAAGAGGATGTTTTGACCCAGTTCAATTTTGATGTTCCTAAATGAAAAATAAAATATTACTTCTAGGGGATAGAATGGGAGTGGATTCCTACATTACTAAGTATATACATTGCTCTCATAAGAGCCTGATGACAACACAATGAGAACACTGTGACTATTTCAGCAATTCAGGTGGAGACATTTTCACACTTCCTTGAGCAGAACAGCTGCAGAGTATGCTAGCAAAGAATTCTTGATTTGATTTTAAACATCTGCCAGTGGTCTTATATTTTTTATCATTTATTATAAGAAGGACTAAGAGATTTCTGATGAAACACAGACATTTGAGAAAGCATTCACACTGTAATTAGAGGACCTTCTATCTAACATTATTATATAAACACACATTTATTCTTCAAGTCATACAATTGATTTCAGCAGAGTTAGTTACATCAAGAATAAGACGAAAGAGAAAACAGCAGTTCACAAAGGAAAAACAAAGATGAAAGGTAAGATATTTAACATAACAAAGCCTACTGAAAATCAGATGATTAAGTTCAAGTATGCACTTAATGAAATGAAGGCGAAAACAGCGCTGCTCTCAGTGTCAAATTGTCTTCTGGAATGAGAGTAATGGGATGATTTGATTTAAATATAAAGACATAAAATGTGACTATAAAAATAAAGCTAGGCATCAAACCTAAATCTTTGGAAGCTTCCTCCCTCAATGCATTTTGCATTGCTCCCCCAGCCTCCACTGAACATGTTTCCTGCAGCACTATATGGGTAAATCTGATCCTCCGGATTGCCTGCAATAGCCAAGATATCCACAGCCTCTGTTCAGACTCCTTAACGGCTCCAAGTTCTTATTTTTCTCCAAATAGCAACTTATTATGAAAAAAATTTCAGAAGTCAGTAGAAAATTCTGCAATGATCACCATGATCACTTAGCAAGTAACATGAAAGGAAAAGTTAAGGCACCTAAAAGGTTACATGATAAGCATCTAAACCTCCCAAATTCAATCTTTTAATTTGCATGTCTTTTAGAATTTACATTTATTAGATCTCTCTGAAGCTAGTATTAAATACAAAATGTTCATTCACATTCTAAACTGAGGCCCCTCTACTATTTTCCAGATTTAGGCAGACAAGAATATGAAGTCTGGGTAAACCACCAGGACCAATCAGGGAAGACCTGGCAGTACCTCAAGCAAGGACAATGACAATAGGACAATCCATCATTTGCATATCAGTCTAGTAGGTAGGCCAATCATCTGGGCTGCATCTAGACCTATTTATGACAAGGGTGATTGAATCTCCTATTCCTGCATTCCAGGAAAATGCCATGATCACCAGGCAAATATCTCAAATCAGAACATTTTATCAGTCCCTTTTCAAAAACTAAAGCACTGTGCAGCAAATCTGAAGTCACCTGGAGATCTGAGGAGATATTGTTCAAACTCAATAGTTGACATTCATCAGGGGAAAGAACAGAAGATACAGACCTCTCTCCATGAAATATAGATACATTTTTACATTGACATGGGATAAAAAACAGTTTGAAGAGATTTAATTTTCTTCTGGAGATCCCTAATCTGACTGCAAAGCCACTGGGGACAGAAATTTCTGTGTCCTGGTGGATGTCTGGATAGATACCCACTGTTCTGACTGGATAGTAAAGTTGGCCACATTTGCTCAAGTCCTTGTGAAAAATACAGTAATTGGCTTGTACCTGATCTTTCACATGCTACCTCTACAATTATAAGAACTAAGTATCGGTCTTCCCATAGCCCTGACAACTTTCTTTTTCTGTTTACATATTTGACATTGCCACACCACAAAATGTCTCTTTCTTTCGTGGCTAGAACAATTCTAAGAATTGTTCTGTAAGGAAAAATTCTCAGGACTTCATGGAGAAAAAGGAAAAGTGGTAGGAACAAAAAAGAAAAGAATAAAAGAGGAAAGAAAGTAAAACAAAACAAAACAAAAAAGTAAATGCATTAGAAAACAGAGATGCTACCTTTAAAAGCCCTAGTTCAGAAAAGTACAACATCCTCCGCAGATTAGGATATGGACTTTAGGACATGGTACACTGGTGTATTTCACACAAGCGACGAATTTAATGCACTTTGTCTTTACTTCAGAGGCAACTTTGGAACTCTTTGGTAAGTGCAAATGGGGAAGAATAGCAGTGTTGGCTGAAAAAAACTAACAAGGTATCCATCAGCAATTGTTGATGGCCCAAAGGCATTGGAACTATTTAATAAAGACAGACATACTCCATAGATTTTGGCCTAGAATAATTAAATCTGCAGTATTGCAATCAGAAACTGATGTGGCTGAAAACTAACCTGGCAAAAAGCGATGCCCACTTTGGCATCCCAGACACTTCTACAAGCACTTAGTGCCTGACCAAAGCAGAGGTCAGACATATACAGACAGAGCAGAGTGAGGTGGGAGAATAGGAATGGGTCAGTCTGGCTTTAGATTGGTTTAGAGTACCATAAAGCTGCACTGTCAGTCAAAAGAAAAGGTCTTATGGTGTATGTGCTGATTGATTTTACTGTCCCACCCTTGCCTGGCTTTATTCGGATCAAGTATCAGCCAGTTTTATTCATTTCCAACCTCTTGTTTCATCCATGTAATGAGATTGCTAAGATCTAATGAAGAACAGGAATAGCCCGAGCTTTGGGCTATCACTTTCCTATGACAATGTAAACTGAATTGTCATTCTGCATACCCCTGCATGCTCATATGCAAGTGGCCAGGAGGAGTAGCTGAAAACAAAACCTCATAGGCAGGAGCTAACTAGAACAAAAAACTGGCAACTTTGTCCTTAAGGTCTGCCCCCAAGGTAAAGAAATTTATGTGCAGACATAACATTACTGAGTATTTCTATTCCAAATGGTTAATGAAAATATAGCAAGGGAATACTAAAACCAGAAATGTCTGGTATGTGTCTACCTTTCACAGATTTTCAATAACACTTAACAGCTTAATACCTTTTATGCTTTTGAAACCATTCTTAATAAAATACTGTTAGACTTTTCACAAGTCTGTCACTTCCTGGGCCACCTCGACCTAGATCAATACACTCCTGTTAAGTGTTATTATGCACTGTTCACAGGTCCTTCATCAGTATCTTGTTGAAATGACAGTTTTCAATATGACAGGCCTTTCTGAATTAATTTTCAAGTATGGTTTTAAGAAATAATGTGTCAAATGTTATTATAAAAATCCCTGAGCTAAAATACCCTTTTCATTTTCTTTATTCACTGCTTGTTTTTTTCAGTCCAAGAATTCTAGCTTGCTTTGCATGATTTAACAGAAATCTTTGTGGCTATTCTTAAAAATGGAAATGTTCCAAAATGGATATGCGTGTGCAACAACTTCAGCTTCTAACACTTGTGTCATGAACATTTTCATTGTTTAAAAAGGTATCCATCAGCAATTGTTCAAAAAGGGTGTGTAAGAATTTTAGCATTTTAAATTCTTGGTGTTGATATCACATACCAGTTTCCAGCCTTCATAAATTTACATTACATGCCAACAAAAAAATGTTTTAAATTAAATACCAAGTTCTGCTTTAGTCTTTCCAGCTTTCTTCCCTGTTTGCATTATCAAATATATTTTTCTTCCACATGTACTATGTATCCTGTAGTCCCCTTTAGCTCAAATATATGGCACTCAGCATCTATTGAATCCCTTCTTACAGTGCATTGTGCTACGTAGTACAAGAAATTGCACAAGTAATCTCCAGGTTTGTTTCCTCAGATAGTCTCTCTTTGCAGTTGCCTATTAAATGAAAATTGATTTTTTCCATATTCATGCAAGAAATCAGTAGCTTCAGACAATATCAATCTATCATGAAGCATACATGGTAGGAGCAGACAGCACTGTCTCAAATTATCTGATCTAGCAGATGAGGAATGAGATTTAGTTGCTTAACACAGACCATAAGTGAACCAGCACCTTCTGCCTGACTTCCAGCTGACACCCCACAGGGGCAGTGGTCTATAGGATCTATCTTACAGATGCTCACTCTGTGCAAGATGCCATCAATACCCTTAAGTATCTGAATGTACTTAAATGATAAGTTGAGAAAAACTGAATCACAATTAGAATGTCTGTTTTGCTTAGAACTGTCAAAACACAAAAAGCCCCAATATTACCATTACTGATAATGATTTGGTCTGTCTGATGCTTTTAGTCCATCTCAGTACTAATTCTTAACATGCTTATTTCTTAGACCGATTACCATGCTATTTCAGTATTTGGAAAGGTTTATTTAGATGCAAATGATGACCAGGGTGTTAAACAATAACAAAAAAAAAAAAAAAAATAGTATCAGGATCTTTACATACACTCTTTGATGGGCCTGCAAATTTTCCAGGTAGATGCCTGAACCATCCAATATAGGTATGAAATTTTTATGCCCTGAGCCTTGCATTTTTAAATTTAGGCTAATTTATATTTGGTTTTGGGAAGGTGAAAGACAATCCTAGCCCCACATAAAAACATAATTCTCACTGGTGTCTTGAAAATGATCCAATTTAAAAAGAATTTAAAATGAAAGTATTTTCTGTTTATTGGGACCAATTTAACAATTTAGACATTCCTTAAAATGCAGGTTTTAAAGCCTTTGAAAGCCTGAATATTCTTAGATATTCACAATTTATTGTGTGCATTCATACTATCATATAGTAGTCAATGAACTTGCCAAGTTACAGATGTGGTTTTATTTACATTTCAGACTTCTGATTTCAAAGTATAGGAAAAAAAAACCCAAAGGCTTTGCTTGGTGTTTGCTTAAACCCATGAAATAGATTATTGAAAATTATTATTATTGCCTTGGGTAGAAAGAGCTTTTGTTTACTTGCTGAAACTGATAGTTCAGACCTCAAACGGATCAAAATGTAGCTCATTTTACAGTGCAGTAACTGCTTTCAAATATAGATTAATCTATATATCAAAGAAAAGCCAAAGTTCGTAAGCATTAATCAGAAACTAGATTTACCTCACTAAATCTAAAACTGGCCTGTCTCTAAGTTAGCATAGTAAAATTGGACTGAATGCTAGAAAACCCAATATGAATATGAGTTAAGTAATAGGAAACATGAAAGAAAATATCTGTCTAAAATTCTTATCTCTCTAAAAATTGTTTATTTATTTTCACAGTAATTGCAATATCTTTGAAATAGCCCATGCAGAAGTGAGCATTCATATTTTCTGTAACTTTAAAAAGACAAAAGAAATTAGTTCACTTTATTTCCTTACAATCTGAAAATACATATTCTAAAAGTGAAGAACAAAACTTGAGTTTACCTAATTTCTTCCAATTATTTGTTTGAGATGTTAACAAATTATAATTTCACTTTGCATGCCATTTTACTACAAGTCATTTTTGGTGCCAGTTTTGGTCTCTTTTCAAGCAGTATGGATCAGTGAATATCAATAGAACCAGTATTCAGCATTCATGACAGAGGAAGGCGGTTAATCTCTTTAAGGTAGTTCTTTAAGTATCTGACAGCTCCTTTCAACCTAAAGTCTACAAAAATCACAAAATCTTTGCTAACATTTTGGCTTAGGACTTGAAGATTACTTATTTGACATGAAGAAGTGTATTTTGATAAGGATAACAGAAAATAGAATGTGGAGGTTTCAACACATTGGTATGACAAAGAAGTGCACAGCTTTGAAAAGACTGTACTAGCGGAAACATTACTAACATGCAAGAAAACCTGTGTATTTTGAAGGAATAGTACAGCCCCTTCATGAAATGCTTCAGCTTCATGAGGATTTTATTTCTATTTAGATTTCTCTGGGCATGTAGTCCTTAAGACATGGGGCCACAAAGGCATCCTACCACTCTGCTTGTGAATTGTCTAAAGGGACTATTCTTCTCCAACACAAGAATTAGAAACATGATATTTAACTTTTCTGAGAATTACGACATCCAATTCCCAAACTACCTTTCTTGGAAATTAACAGAAAAGAATCTATTTCCAATACTGTCGATTAGGATTACACATTTGCAGATTAGGATACCTTTTGTAAACAATGAGAATAATGTAAACTCCTCAAAGCATTAAAATATCTTGTAAGCCATGGAAATAAATAGGTTGAATGTAGGCCTTGTAGCACACATCTATAGAGTGGCCATTGAAGCATGTTATAACATGTAAAGAACTGGTATTTTTCTCTCATAATTTATGTTAGTACTACTAAGAACATCAAATTAATACAAAACTATTAAAAGGCTCAGTTAAACCACTGCACAATGACTAGGACTGATTCTATAGATATGCTGTTACGTTAGAACAAGATGCTAATTAAAAGTAACCTAGTTCTGCCAGTTCATATGTACAGCAACAGATACAGATATCATAACTTTTTTGATCTCAACAAGAACTGCTAAAGTTATTCTGCAGAAAGTGTTCATGTTCTACCCTTTCTCAGTTTGGTGTGTATATATGAAAAGTAGAACACATCAATGTTTTAACATATGAAAGTTATTTCAGGCTAACTTCCAGTTATGTGGTGTGGTCTCAGAAAATCTTAATCAAATATCAATTTCAGAAGCACACTACTGAGATGTGAGTTAGTTTTAAAGGACCTTGTGATGCATAATGCTTGGTGAAGCAATGGACTCAGAGCTCAGAAAACTGGCTGTCACAGGGACTTAAGAATGCAAATGATTCTTTGTGGAAATAAAAATAGAGGTTTTCATAAACCAGATTTCTAGACAATGAACTAGAAATGAAGAGTGAGTATATCTGAGCATGATCCAAAAGAGTTAATGATCTATTTCACCACAAAACTGTATTTGTGAGAGCCCTTTCAGCTGCTGTTAAGATCTCTCACAAGACAGTGGCAGGTGTGCCATCATGAAGAGGGACACACAGAAAAATAAAAGACAGAGAAGACATAGGGACTCAAATTGTGTAAGCTTATGGGCTTTGAAGCAAAGATAGTGCCATAGGTTAAATACAGACAAAGATCCCAATTCTCCAACAGTTGACTATAAACAATGAAAAATTCAGGATCCTAATTTCTGTCTTGTTTCTAAACGCTAATACTTGGATTGGAGTGAGGGGATAAACCAGGCTGTGGAAAAGTGTCTTCTGTAATCTTGGTCCATATGTAGTGTTCCTGTTACAATTTGGAGAGTGAAGGAGCTTAGCAGATGAATTGCTGACAGATCTATAGAGTGGACGCTGAAGCACACGGCTATGATGTATAAAGAATTGGTATTATTGTATCTGTTTCATAAGTTGACCACTTCTGACAAAAGGAAAGGGTGAAAATTAATTTGGCATGGCATGCATGCAACATTTCATTGCTTTAATCTGGTGCTGCCTGAAAGCTTGTTTTGGTAGGTATTGTATCCTGGAATGACACAGAACTAGAAATGCTTGGATATCAAAATACTTCCAAAACCAGCTTAACCAAATGCAATCAGCTGAGCTGTGGACATGTGAAATGCACATTTAGAAAGACTCAGAGCTGGAATGTAGGTGAGGCTAAATACAGGAACACCAGTGTTATGTGAATACCTAACAACAGCAGGAATATTACCAATAAGGACATTTATACGTAACAATATTTTTATTTCTAAGTTAATCTGAACTGATAAGCCTCTTAAAATGTAAAGTTAGGACTCCCAAATTCACTGACCTATGGAGCTAAGAATTGTTAATCTTACTTCTTCTTCTGGGGAAACTGAGGCAGAGAGGTTCAGTGACTTACCCAAGGCCACAGAGGTAGTCACTGTCAGAGCCAGGATTAGAGCTCAGGAGTTTCTGGCTCCCAGTTCCCAAGCTCAGACCACTAGATCATGGCCTCAGGATATATCCAGCTGATCTTCAGTCTAAAAAAAAGTAAATTCTCAAGTATGTTACAAATATGTAACATATATATATATATATGTATATTTATAGGTGTATACATATATATATATATATATATTTCTTTTTACCTGAATGTAATGATATGAGTGAAAACACATTGCTCATAAGTCAGTGCTGAAAATCATACCAGTATATTTTATCTGAGTTACCTTAATCATACATATATGTATGATAAAGCTCTGCTGAAAAAAATTATGATTTAAATTGCAGCCAATACAAATACGTATTGTATTTTTCAGGGTAAGGAACAAATTGCCTTTCCAACCCAGCCAGCATGTCATTTATATTAATGGTGAGGCATTTGTATTAATGATAAGTTGCTCTGTGTATAAGTAAACTCTATTAAGAAAGTCAGGTCCCTTGGTGGAGCTAGATCCTTAGTAAATTTTACTAGCTAAGCACTGAGCTCCATGTCAGAGTAATTACACCTTTTATCCACTGTGAGCTCTCTCTTAGCTTCTCCATATTCCTTAATTTCCCACTTCAGCTAATTTAGCAGTAAAATCACAAAGGTTTAAAAGGTTAGCTACCGAGGAACTGGCGCATGAATGTTCTGTTAAGCTCCGTGCATTGAAATCGCATTATGTAGAAGAAGGAATTAATTAAGTAACAATTAGGTAGTGATGGATCATTGGCAACATATCTACACTTGGGTGCTAAAAATTAATTTCCCCTGTAAAAACAATACATTCTGCATCTTCTCAGCTATACACAAGCAAGTTTTACACTTGAAATATAAAATGGAAAGGCCCTTCAGCAACCTATTTAAAAAAAAAAGAGGCATATCTTCTGACACTATTAAAACTATAAAATATTTTTAAAAATCATATAGCTTACTTTTCATAATTAATTGAAAAGTAATGAGGATAGCAAAGGGGGAAGAAATTTTTAAAGGCAGGAGATTTTTAAGTGACTGTAAGGACACTAGTTATATGAAAGCACTTAGTATGTTAAAATTGCTAACAATTGTGTAGTATTCTCTTGCTATCTTCTTTTGCAAGTTGCCATATTGTTTCCTTGTATTGACAGTCAGCCTCTTAATACACAGATTGGCAGTTAGCCCAGTTGGTCCTCAATTCTAAAAGCCTCTTAGCAGATGAAAAATCTTTGGTTCATTCACACCTTGTAGAAAGAACAACAGGGCAGAAGTGACATCCAGATCCATTTAGAGTATACTTTGAGTCTGATTTTCCTTCGCCTTGCACCTTGTGTAGTCATTTATAGCTTTGCAAAGTGAGCACAAAATGGATATAAAACACTGCTACTCATGTGAGGAGAGAATTCTGATTTGGTTGCATTATTTCCAGAGGTGATCACAAAAAGTGCCAGCCAGTTGAAAAATCTGGCTCTGTATAGAAAGTGTAAACAATTTTGACACAAAATATAAAGTAAAAAGCAGCAGCCCTTTCCAAATATTTTACATAAATTGCACTTTTGTTTTGCAGCACTAGATATGTTCACTTGCTATTTGCTTGGAATTCTCATACAAAGAATACTAAATGCCTAACTCATCTACAGAAAACAAATCCTATCTTTCCTTGCTTTTAAGAACCATATTTAACTATGAGCCCTAAAGTATATTCTCACTTAAAAGGGAGCTCATGCCATCTATAAGATGACATCTATAAGATCTCTACAAGTCCTATCTTCCCACATGCTGCTTCTAAACCCACTACTTAAAAGGTTTCATTTCTACAAAACCTCCTGGAATCAATGTGAAAAGCTGGTATTATCACAACAGCTGGTGTCAGTCCATCAGAGTTCAACACTGTTCTGACTTTAGTATGGGTGACAAATTATTGTCAGCATTGATCAGTGATATCTCTGCTATACAACCTACTATCAGTATGATAACTCAAGACCTACTACCAAAAAATTCTTTAAGATGCAAGCTATATCAGCAGGAAAGGGCTGCTGATGTTAGATTTATGAATGTGTTTTAACAAAACTGACAGTTAAAAAAATGAAGGACCTAATCTAGCTGTTGCTGGAAATGTGGTCACATATTATTTCTACTTCAGAACAGGATACAGTAAGTAATTCAGTATGACTGGACATTTTTTCCCCATATCATCTTGTGGTCATTTTTCTGGCCCTTCCCAGCCAGACTTTCTTCTTAGTACACTTAAATACCATGATGCCACGATAGTGCATGGCAACTCATGTGTTGATTAGGAGTAGAAACAGCAGTTACTGCATTAGCAGCTGTTGATATTTCTAACAGTAAATCTAGCTGTTGAGAATATTTCTAACAGTAAATAATGCCTCTTAGTGTTTCTGTGGGAATTTTTTTCTTTCTTTTAATCACAGTCATGAATTTCATGGAGTCATCTTATGACACAGTTTCCAAATCTACTACCATGGTCCAAAGCTTACTCTTCAACCAAGTAGTTAAAGAACATTTTTTAAAAATTCTTAATATTTTACTAATAATGTATTATAGGCTAGAATCTATTGCAGGGTTTTGCATTTGTATTTCTTCTTGTCTTTTTTTCCCCTCTCCCCCTTCTGCATTCAGAGCTTCTGTAAGCATTCTGAGTTGCTAGTCTGGCTTGACTGGAAAGTACTGTGTGTTTGTTGTGTGTCTGCATGTGTGATACCAACTGTTGAAGACTGCTTGATGTTAGATGAGGGCTTATGCTCAGAGCTGTTCTACAGTTGTCTCTCTGGCAAAATCTTTCCTTACCAATGACAATGATGTATCTGTGTGGGGAGAGTCTGTTTTACAATATTACACTTGCCGTGGTCTTAATTTTACTGATGGGGCATGATTATGATTTCCTTTACATTAATCAAATTCATGAGTCATTCCATTCATGTCAATAGCATTAAAGAGCTATAGAGACAAGTAAGAGTTCAGAATCAGGCTTCTGGTGTTTAATCTAAAAGCATATCTGAATCACTTCATTCAAGACAGAAACTGAAGGATAGATCCTCTGCTTACTTTGCATTACTCAGTCATGCCATTAGCATTAAACATCAAATAAAGAGCTAAAACGACAGCTGGCAATGTGTCACAGTACAAGGGTTTTCCGTTTACCTCAGATACAGAAAATACCCCTGAATTAACAAGATTTAAGACTACATTCCAAGTATGACAAACTTATGGTATTAGATCTCCTTGCCCTTGAATGCTGGCAATAATGTTTAAGAACTTTTTCCTTCCCTTGTTTTTTGTTTGTTTTTTTTAATGCCACTCTTACATAATATGAATGTAAAAGATTTACATAGCTTGAATGCAAAAGATCTAAAGGCAAACTATATTTAAGTAAGACCTGAGAGAGGAGTTAAGTTTTATAGCCCTGTCCATAAGGAATATCATATGGTAAATACAGAAGCATAAAAACTGTGATCACAAGATGTAAAATTTGTTTTCTAGGTATCTTATAAAGCATTTTCAAATCTCCTTTAAAAAAAATAAGTGAAATAACAATAATTTTCCAAATACAGGCATTCTAAAACAATGAAAGTTTTTATACTGCTGTCTGTCTCCTGCTCAGAGAGAGAAATTGTGCAGGGGATGATGGGCATTAATTTAGTCCTCAATGATAAGTACTTTTAAGACTAAATATTCTTGAAATTGCACTTATTTAAATTATACTCAAGCTCCCTGTAAATCTAAAAAAAGATTATAAGGAGGGGAAATAATTTCAAGAAGCCTAGCAAGTTAGCAGAAAATTGCTCTATTATATCTCTTCAGGTTTTTCCATTTATTAAGTCAAAGAATTACTGGCATTTGAGAACATTTTCTAGAAATCTGTTTGATACATTATAGGCCCTAGAAACTATTACAGTCATATATACTGTCAGCTTCACCACAAGCATATGCCCCAAGATACCTAATCACAGAACTGAGAACTAATACAAACCAGGGCCAAAGCAAGCTGGGAAAAGGGATCTTTTGCTGTATTTTTTGTAGATCTCACTGAAAACCAAAGATCTATCTGAGCAATTTGTTTTTCCAGTAGAGCTGGAGTTGCAAAAATATTTTCTTTGGAACTTCCAGAGAAAGCTTTCTTTTCACCCTGTTAGACCATACATTGAGTTTTACCCCCTACACTAACACAGCATAAGTTTCTGTATGTTGAAACAATAAGATACTGTCTTCAGGCTGGATACAAATGTTACTTAAGCAACTGGTGTCTTACCAGAAAACCTTGATATAATATCTACTCTTGGTAACAATGGTTCTTACTCTTAGAAACCATGGGAATCATACATTTTCCTTTGTTATCTTTTCCAGTGTTGTACTTTGTGATAATATTGCTGTGTATTTCAGCATACACACTTGGGCACACGTATTAATTATGAGGCAATAAACTTTACATAAAAGTGCTGAAAAACAATTAAAAATTTCTCTTGTTTTCAACAAACCGAAGTGAACAAGAAATTGAAGAAATATAGAACAGAGAAGTCACCTACCGTGGTTGTCTTTATCCGTCCTCCTGGTTGTGTACAGGTCCAGCCTGATTTATTGATTAGCAAATCACAGCCTTCTCCTTCTAAACATGGAAGCATTTCACACCACTGTTTTGTTTTGATAATTCGTGCTATGAAACAGAAAAGGAAGAAGAAAAAACAAAACCAAAAACAATTGGCAGGAGAATTCACATTTTACTTATCTCTAAACACTTTCTCATTTGAGTTGTCTATTTGCATTATCGGATAATTCAGCAATGGTTTATGATGTAGACAGCCCTAGGCAGTTTACAAAATTATTTACAACACCTGCTGTGCCAACAAATTTAATTTCAAACTTAAAAACCAACAAAAAACCAAAAGACAGCTTTATTATAAATCAAAAGAAAATAGAAAATAGCTCTTATTCTAATTTCACGTTCCTTCCAATGAAGGAAACATTGTTGGGGAGGATTAATAATTGCAGACCTACTATCCTAACTAATCATTTTGGTGCCCCACAAACGTGATCCATTGTATCAGACTCTCTACAAACTGAGCAGATAGTCCTTATCCTGAAGTGCTTACACTGAAAATAGACATGAAGCATCAGGGGAAAGAGAAAAGCTATAATAAACAGAAGGGTCAGTTTAATGACAGCTATTGAGAAATTCTGTGATACTTGCAATGGTGGGGTGTAGTCAAGGGCAGAAACTAGGAACATAAGAAGGACAGGTATTGAATAAAGCCAAGGTTGAGAAACCATGGGGAGGGAGACAATAAGCTGAGGGAAAAGACAGGACCAAAAAGCCTATTACTACAAGGGAAAAGAAGCCTAGTTAGGAAGTTGTGATACATGTTTTGTGTCTACTCTCAATGCTTGTGTCTCTGGCAAGCCAGTTCTGCAAAATTTCCACAAGGTCATACACAGCATGTAGTCTTGGAACAACAGAGACCTGACTGCAATAAAGTAAAAGCAAAGGAGTTGTGAGGAGAATTTTTTCCTCAAGGTAGGAAGAGAAGGGGCTTTAATACCTGTAGACCTCTTTCTGGACTATAATACTGCTTCTTTTGAGTTCACCGTTGTAGTATCTGGGTTCCTTCTCATAGAATAGCAAACAATATTACTAATATCTGGTATTCTGTTATTCTTTCACTCTTCACTGAAGACAATATTGTACAGTGGAATGTTTAGCATACTTTTCACAAAATGCATATAGAGACACTCACACGGGTGCCATATACTCATGCTAAACAAGGTAAGGTCTCCCAAACTAACTTTTGCTCAAACTGTAAGGCTTTCAATCTGCAGAAAATGGTCCTCTTCCTCCACAGATCATCTCACCAGTTCTTGGTTGCACTATAGGAAAGCTTAAGCACTTCAATTTATACATAAGTGTCCTAGCATGCAAGGCCAGAACTTGTCCCACATAGAGGGACACAGATCATGCCTTCCTCCATGTTGATGTGTGACACCAATACACCTAAAACACCTTCAGTAATCATAAGCCGAACAAAAAGAGAACTACAGGAGAAGTACTTAATGAAATAAGAGTACAAGAAGCTTATGCTGTACCAAATTAATTTGGGGTCCAAGGAGACTAAAATTAGGCATTTATCCCAGTGGCAGCTGCAGCTTTATGCTCACCTGAACGTGTGATTCAGCCTGACTTCTTCTCTCTGGAGCTACTTAAGAATACAATTCCCAATGCCACTGGATCATGGCAACAAAGAGAAGTGCAATTTAAAGTTTTTAATAAAACCCTTCCTGATATTTTTACACAAAACAACTTGTGTCCTCAGTTCTGGTATAATTGTTGGTAAGCTCTAATAATATAATAAAACCTGATTTCCTTCAGTGGAAGCACAATCTGAAATTCATATTAATATTTTAATTATAAAACCTCTTTAGCACCTAAATGTCTACATAGGAATTTGCACTGTTCATTAGGCAATATATAAATCAATGGTGAAATGATTCATAACTACATTTTTTTTGAAACAACTCTGCTAGGCTGTTAAGCACATAATACACAGAAATGTGGATTCTACTTGGGCACCAGAGGTACTGCTCTACTGATAACTGGATCATATCAGTTTCTGAGACTAACCCCTCCTTTGTAACAGATAAAAGCCTCATCCTTTCAGTAAAGGCCTGCGTCCAGTTACAGGCTTAATAGAAAAAGCTCACTAAAATGCTAACACCAAATCTGACCTACTTGCATGCATATCTTTCTTAATTCACATATCAAAATGGCTATTTCTATTAATGTTTCAACAATATGAGGAATCACTGAAAGACTGATTAGTAAGCTAAATTCAGAAATATCCACTAGCTTGGCTTTACTATATCAGCTAGGAGGTTTTCCTGGAAATATGACTTGAAGTAATTTTATTTTAAAAAAGTATCTCTGAATTATTCTTTGTGTTTGCTTGGTTGCTATTGATATTATCACAAATCCATGGGGTCTTTGCTCTGATATATTGGCTATATACATACAAATTTAAAACACACCAAGGGCATTTCACAAAATATAAATTCTAAAACATTTCTGTGCTGTG
This sequence comes from Molothrus ater, assembly GCF_012460135.2. NCBI lineage: Eukaryota > Metazoa > Chordata > Aves > Passeriformes > Icteridae > Molothrus > Molothrus ater. Next base: position 17,333,897 of record NC_050482.2, on the reverse strand, counting down.
TATAGACCAGCTCACACATTTAGGCTTGAGAATCAAAACTTCTTTTGTAGGGAAAAGCTAGCTAGCTCACCTGATTTAAAGCTAATCAGTATCAAAACTGTGCCTCCTCAGCCTCCACGTCCTCTTCCAATCCTGTTTCCTGCTGAGATCTCCTCCCCATTACTGGTTTTATGTCCCTTTAATTCTGCTATTCCACCCACCCATTGCTTTGCTTCAGAAGCCTCACCAGCACACAGGCCCTCACTCACAGTGTCACGAGGGAGGCCTGTTCTACAGGACTACATCTACTTTTGCATTTTCACTTTTCAGTTTGCACATTGTATCACAGTACAAGAGTGAGGCTCAATGTGTAATATAGGAAGGGAGCAAAATGTACAACAATTTTTATCAGCATAATATCAAAGAATTTTCATCAGTAATTGAAACTGAGTTATACTAGTCAAAGCAAAGGAATATAGTGTATTTCCTGAGGCAGTATAGTTGCCTTTTTACTGTGTATATTCACCAGGGGTGTAATTCAGCCCTCTGCAGACAAGAGAGCAAAAAGCCTATCAGCTTCTTCAAATCCACTCTGAGCTCCATTTTGAAGAATTAAATGATGCACAGGCTTTTTTGCAGAGCTTCTGCAAAGAACTGAATTTCAGCTTTAGAATCTGTGCTGACACTACCTTGCATGTCCTAAGAAGGGCTGTGCCTCTTCACTCAAACTGGAGTTAATACGCACTGACATTGCTCAGCACATGGTAGAATTGCTTTCCTGCGTAGTGCTATTTGAACTGGAGAACAAATGGACTCTATCCAAGGGGCTTTCATGAAAACAGTTTTGAGGCATTGGATGCAAGCAGATGTTGTATCAACACCATGACAAACTACCCACCAATGCGATCTTAACTGTTTTGTCAGACAGAGAAACTTGTAATCCAGTTATTTGTAGAAAAAGTCATCATTCATGATCAGTACAGTCTAATATAATACTGCTCAACTGAGTAGTTTCAGAACACCACAAATTGTTTTCTGCTAAATACTGCAACTAGATAAGCTTTGTCAATAGGCCTCTCACCTGGTTTAAAAATATATTAATATCATAATATTAATATAATATATTCCCTATGGAAATATAATTAATACATATCTATTAATATTATATATATTTACCATAGAAAATCAGGTTTATTTTCTAGATATTCTTTTCCCAGATTCAACCCACACTCAGGGAATTATCAATCTCTGCATCTCTAGTCAGTCCTTTAACTGAAAATCATCAACTGTTTGTGACAGGAAAAACTAAGATAAGTCTTGTTCAGAAGCAGTAAATACAAAAACTTACAGCCATCTAAAATATAGTAAATTAAAACACTCAGATTGTTGCAGTTTGTTGTCTTTTTTTTTTTTTTAATGTTGGGGAATGAATTAGGGAAATAAAAGTAAAAATGTACTTTATTTTAACTGAATAGGAATATTGATTGAGATAGCATTTGGACACTGATACTTATGATTTCAGAATACATTATGCTTCTATGCATAAAAGGTGGTGTGCAAAGTGAATATTTGTAATTTTTTCATGTATTTATTAGGTATAATCAAAACCATGATGCATGAGCCTAAATAAAGTTTAAAAAAAGTAGCAGAGGAAATACATTGAAGTAGGGACTAGGGAGAATTTTTCCCAAGCAAAACACATTTTGAAACATACTTCTTAAATGAGAACTTAGCTCAACTATACTTTTTCCTGAATGATGTTCTTCTTCACGTTATTTTTTATTCAATGGTAATTTTTAGCATTTAATGCAACTTGTAACATATACATTGGAGAAAATATTTCCTCTTTGACTTTCATATATTATTTCACAGTGGTTTTCCTTAGAAAAGAAGAAAGCTGATCAGCATAGTAAATTCCCAAGGTTCAGAAAGGCCTTTGGCTTCATCCCTTTTGAAGTACATAGACAAATACTTGGTGCATTTTGCTAGTCCTATTAACACTGCATAGGACCATATCTTTTATAATTATTCACCTTCAAATTATCCCAGCTGGTTTCATAATCCCACTCATCTCCTAGCCTTTTTTAAATTTTATCTGATATTTTTCCTTTTTCCATTTTTTTTCAACCCTAGCTTTTTTCTCTGACCATTTCCCTCCTCTGCCTGATTCAGTACATATACACTATCTACCTATCCAAGATCCCCAAACATCTTGCAGAACTTCCTATGTTTAGCTAGTTTTATCTATGACTGGTAAATGCTGTTCCTTGCCCCCATTGTGCACAGAGGCTAATCATCTTGACCAAGGTCACACAAGAATTTGTTGCACAGCTGGAAACAAAACCTCTGAATTCTTGGTGATCACTAGACTGGAGACCTTTCTGTGTCTCTTCCTCCTTCAGAGAGACAGTGTACTTTAATACGTATACATAAAGAAATTTAACAACAATAAAAATATGCAAAGTAATATGCTTTCAAAAGCATATATCAGTTAAATTGCAGCAGCAGGATAAAGGCCATCTGAAAGACAAACTGAATCACACTACTCTAAGATACTGCAATCATGAACTGTCTTTAGAGCAGCAATTTGACTGTAATAGTGTAAAAGCCCCAAATGTCAATCTATTTTACAACAAGGAAACATCACAAAGCTCAGATACCTTTTACAGCAGTCATTCTGCTTCCTTAAAAAGAATTGAAGCACTGCTAATTCACAAAGAGTTAGATTGACTCAATTATTTATAGGACATCTAGACCAAAGACTATTTAGTTCTAAGAACAGCAATATAGCAATGTCTAGACACCTATTTTATCATTTAGCTCTTGCTGTCAAGACTGGGAGGGATGCTTTAGCTGAGGTTGAGAAATATATGGGAAACAATGATCTCCTGTGGGCTACAGAGACCAGGCAAATTGAGACCTGGTAACTAGATCATGAGTAAAAGATTGAATGACAGGGCAGAGGCTTCTCCTACAGCTCATCCAATCATAGTTCCACTGAGGGATAAATCTTATTGCAACCCCTGGGTTGTGAAAATACCATCACTGTTCACCTGTACCCCAAAAAAGAATGACAATCTGGCTCTATCAGGAATTATGCAGATTGCACCTTGTACAACGTGTATTTAGGAGGAGCAGAATAATACCTAGGAGACAATCTCTAAATTATATAGCCATCCATATTATCCCAAACAAAGACTCCTTAAGAGACATCACTGCCAGTTACATGAGTGGTCCCTAGGAATTTAGCTGATTTACCTGGTATGAGAAGTTGTTGGGTTAAACTGAGTGAAAGCAGGAAGCTTAGTAAACCACTAATGCAAAAACTACTTGAAAACACTTTTGAAAAAGTAAGACCAAACTTAAACTACTCCATTTAGAAATGCATTAATGTGTTTGTTCAATTTTATGATTTACTTAATGTTTTTCCGTATCTTCATAAGACTCTGAAATAAATATATAGTGACAGCTTAAAAATAATTACACAAAAAAACCTGAAGTATAATCCAGATTCTAGGAGCACTCTCATGAAATTCAATAGCTCTTATCTTTTTTTTCCTTCAAATAGAAGAATTTCCTCATTATGATACCCCAAACAATAAATAAATAAACAGTGAAAAGCCTATGAGACTAAATGCAAAAGAACATGATACCTGTTTGTAGTGTAGAAAGTAGAATGTATTTTTCTGGCCTCTGTCTTTTCAGTTCTTGGAAAACTTTAATACTATGTGACTCACTGATATAGTGATAGGTTCCTTACATTAGTCTACATCCAGATGTTCAAATATTTGTATGACAGAAGCATTATCCTAACACTGAAAGTGTCCTACAAATCAGTTTCACTGTCACCTCATGTCTGTTTCCACTTTAGTTTTCAAGGGCCAGTATTCTTCTAATTGCTGTCATTTGAGATTGTAATACATCTCTGCATTTGTTCTCAACTCCTCAGCCTCTCACTGGCAAATAGTACTCTCACTGGCAAAATTGCTTACTTGGAAAAGTAATGCAGCAAATATAACATGTATTTTCCAACTGCCTACAAAGCAGTCAAACAGAAACAGAAAAAAAAATAATTATTATCATTTAATAAATTTTACAGGGTCACAACAAGCATCCTGACAGTTATAATAAATGATGAATACTGATAAAATTTACATGTTGAATTCAATTTAGGGACAATACATGTGCTTCTAGTCTCTTCAAAACTAGCATTTTCTAACTAAACATTAAAATGTCAGTCTTTTGAATAGGCAACCTGGCCTACAACTCTGCCTAGGATTTCAGCATTTGTCTGAATATCCATAGATGTGCATATTCAATGGTTTTCAATCTGTGAATGATCTTACTGCTTTGTTGTCTGTGGGTATTTAGCATTTGCTATCTAATAAGAGATGCTAATAGAACACCTACCCTAGAGAAAGCCTTTGTCAGGACTCAGTGTTTTCTGTTTCTGTCCCCTGCTGTTCTGCTCTGCTGTATTCAATTAGTGCGCTGTAAGCAAAGTAAAAATTACTAAAAATCTGATCAGTGATATGCCAGCAAAGAATCCTTCAGAGATCAGGTTTTCATCACATTTCACTTTGCTGCCAGCACATTGAGAACAGCAAATTTCACTGGAGAGGGACAGCAATTTCAGAACCAAAGAAGAGAATTTGAAGCTTGCAACAAAGAATAGACAAGGGCTAAAATAGGAAGTAGCGGGAAAACAGATATTAGGAAAAAAAATTAGATGAAAGAGGACAAACTCCAGCTATATGTAGTAGCTACTGAAGCTAATGGGCAAGGTCAAAAACTTGAGGAAGTTGTTCAGTGGAGTCAGTATGACAATGGAGGTAAGTAAAGGCAAAAGACCAGAACATATTGGGTTTTCTTCTCTTAAGTACACCAGTTTCAGTCCTCCTGATGACATGAGCAGGGGACTGCAGTGGAAGACCAGATTCACTATGGTTAAAAGTCAATGAGAACTGACCCGATCCTCACTGCCATCCCTACACTATGCAGAGAAGGCTGGGCAGCTGTGGAAGAGGAATAAGGACCCTCAGAACTCTTCTAGCTCTGAAACATGGGGACATACAAAAGTAACCACTGAATACACAGTGAAGCAAGAATTTTAAGGAGGACAAGACAATAATAATTAAACTTGCTCTGGGTTACATGGTCAGAGTTCTCACAAAACGCTAAACACACACTAAAATTATAGCCAAGAATCAAGGTCCTTCTTGGGACTCCAGCTGTAAAGCATTCATGTATGCAGCCTTACTGGGTACCATTAATGAACTCTGTACATGCTTAGTAAGGAAAATATAAAAATAAAGAGAAACAAAAAAAAGGAAAAAAGAAAACAAGAAGCACTCTATTTTTGACAATTGCTTTTGCTTGGGCAAAACAATGAGAATCAGAATGTGAGATTTCATGTGCCTGAGGACAGAAATTTGTCAGTCTTTAATCTTTTGACAGCTGTTTCTGGGAATTTTAGTTAATGTTCTTCATGTGAATTCAAAGGACAGGCATTTAGTTGAGTGGTTCTGCTGTGGCCCTCACTGCTTTTAGTACTTTCCAAGTCTGGTGTCAGCATGTGTACTGCTGCTGTGACATGGTGGTGACATTTTATTGTACACTGAAAGAGATAATAATTCAGCTGTTCTCAAGTACAATGGGCTTCCTTTGTCAACAACCAGAGCAATGGGAAACTCTGCCCTCCTTTTGTCACGTATGTATGAACAGAACATGGAAGCAAATTGAGTTGAAATGAGCTCAAAGACTAGCACAGAAACAGACTAAGAAGTTGCTGTGAGAACAATTAAAAGTACTAGAAAATGGAACTCAGCAGTGAAGCTGAACTTATCTCCTACCCAAAGTGCTTTCCCCCTATTCCACATGACTAGATGCTCTGTTAGAGTAAACTATATGCTTTTTGGGGTAAGTTGGTGACTTTTTGCTTTCATGAAATATTAAAAATAAGCTACAATTATACTGGGGATTTTGACACAAATCGATGCTTCAAGAATGAAGATTAAGAAAAAAATCTCAATAAAACTAGTGAAACAGGTGAAAACAAAGAAAATGGGAACTATATTTATGGTATCACTTTTCATAATGAGAATACAATTAATATAAGCACTTGTGATTCTTTTGACACTTGTGTCAGTGAGCCAGGAAACTTGCCATAGGGAACTGTGATGTTGAGCATTAGATAGCTGGGAAACTGGCCTTTCCTTATGACTTCTGCTTTCACCAGCCAGTGTTTGACCAACAGAGGGAAAAGAGTGTTAAAATACAGCAATGCTAGTTTATATAACATGCATTGTATTGATACTGTCCATGGTGAAACCCTGTTACACATGGATCTGCTATATCTCAGCTGCACAGTCAATCACACATCTTATCAGACAACAGTTTGATATTATGGCTGTGCAGAATGATTTTCCACCGACAGGTTAGGTCATGTGAATTTTTTTAAGGTGGCTTTTCATATGTACAAAAATATGTTCCTTACCCCAAAATTTTATGCTCTTATACAATTTTCCTAATTTTGTAGTTTATTTGGCAACTGTCTCATTACTTAGTCAAGATTTCTCTGTAGAGCTTCTCTCAGTATTTTGTAAGAATAAAAAATAAAATACAAATGAATACCTTCTCATTAGGTCCCTATTTTAATTTACAATGCACATAAAATTGGGAGACAGGTACCTTAAAAAGACAATGCATCTCTAAAACTCAGCAAATGCATGGACATTTTTACTTTGTGTAACTAATGGAACAAAAAATGGATTTTCAAAGATCCTCTTGATTCTACTACATAAAAATTATTAACACTACATTTCAGAAGGAGTTATATAACAGAAATAGTCACTGATTAGAAGGAATAGTCTTCCTTGACCTAAGAGGCAATATTTGATGTATCGGAACATGTCTGGCAAATCTATGAACAGCCACATGTTTTCTTGATATTGCTATCTTTTTCACCATCAGAAAACCTAACTTTAAATTTTCAAAATTATTTCTGTTAAATCAGATTAGAAGGACTGGCCACAAGGTGAAAAGGGAAAATGCTGCCTCTCTCCTAGGGCAGGCAATGCATCTGCTCCCATGCTACAGCCACTCTCTTTGCAAGCAGGAGGCCCGTCCCTGTCAAAAGCTGCACAGTGGAGGCTGGTTGGGCCAAAGGACACAGTAATAGCACAGAAAATCTACTCTGACTTACTTATCTAAACCATGAATTCTTAAAATTAGGGCCTGTAAGTATTTGTGGTTCTGCAGCAACCACACCAATTGTTAAAAATCAGACCACCAGGCACAAAGCAGTTGATCATTGAGACTTAAAACTACTTTTCTGCATTGTACTTCTTTACAAGGAAATATGATAGAGTCATATATTTTAGGGACAGAAACAAAAAGTTTTTTGAAGGCCATAAAATTTAATCCAGCAAGTTCTATAAAAATTTCAACAATTTCTTGTTGACATAAAACATAACTTTTAGAAAGACATCCAGTGCTAACTTTCAGAGAATGCTCACATTTCTAAAAACTCTAAGGCAGCTTATACAATTCAATGGCAAAGACAAAACTTCTCAGTTCTATAAATTTCAGTATTATTCCTATAGGACTCATTTAACTCTCATAGGGTTATACTCGTCTTCCTTTACTAAACTCCAAATGATTGAGTAGTCTTCTGTCAGCTGTAGTAAAGTCACATCTCTAACAAAACACTCTGTGTTTCTGAACGTCAATAATGCAAATTTTAAATCTCCTGCTTTTGCTTTTTTTTTTTTTTTAACATTCAAAAGTATCTTAAGGAAAATAAAAGAAATTAAGTATCAACACTGGACAAACAGTCACAAACAGGAGATAATAACCCACAAAATTAACTGGAATAGAAGCACGTTAGAATACTCCATATGCAGGAATGTAATTGTTTTCTTTTAACAGTAACTGTCTGAAAAAGAGCTTTGTCAAGTGACTCTTACTTTGTAAGAGCAATGGGGAAACCTCATTAGAAATATCTACAAATTGTAACACTGCAAACAGTACAAGTTCACAGTCCTGACTCAGGCAAAACCTACAATGGCTTTCTTGAGAGTTCTTCTGAATAAAGCACTGCTTGACTGAGTCTGCAGCTTGGAAATAGCCCCTTGCAGATTAAGAAATAACAACTGCTAGTTCTCTATGCTTCTCTTAAGTACAATACTGAACTATTTAAGTGTTCATTTAGACTCAACATTAAACATACAAAAAAAATATCTTCAAGAAATCCCCCAGGGAAGCTCAACTTTTTTTTTTTTTAATATATTTTCACACAGCAAAATGGCCCTTTAAATTATCCCAGTATGCCTAATTATGATATTAAGCATGTATGCATGTAATTATGATTAAGCATGTATGCATGCATCTACAATATCAAGAATAAGAGCTGCTGTTACTACATCACTGCAGTGTTTTACTCTGGTCAGCAGGATACCCTGTTCAACCACTTTAGTTATATTGGAATAATAGAATACTTTGTATTAAAGTGTAGAATAATGTTCACACTTTCTCCTGTGGAACTGAAAAAAAAAACTTTCATAATTCCATAAGTGTAGAGCCGATTTACACTTGTTAAAAATTCCTTTATGTTCAAGAATGGAAGTATGTATATATTAGAATATGATATTTTTCTTCCTTATAATATTAGTAAACATAAAATTATTCAGCTATCTTATGCCATCATCAGCATTTTGTGTATTCTAAAGTAATCTTCCAATTCCTAAATGTTGGCTAGTGAGAAGGCAGATATTTTTAGCTGCCTGTTACAAAGATTTCTCAGCTTATCAACTTAGAAATATTCACCAGATATACAAAATCTGGGAGAATAATTTCATGAAAACAGATACATAGTCTGATAGTATGGAGACTTGCAATTTCTACCATGTGCATAAGCAGGCACTTCAGTTTTCTGACAATCAGCCTCAGAGCACATGTGACAGAGGTATGTATAACACACACAGATTTAAATTTGTTAGCAAATTGTTCAGCAGCTTTGCTGTAATATGAATGATGGGGGTTTTGTGGGTTTTGTTGTTTTTTGAGTTTTTTTTAAACAAAATTGTAGTGGATGATACAGCTTCAATGCCCTGTTTATTACATGTATGGTCTTGACTACTTGAATCTGTGCAATCCATTCAAAAACAGACTGCAAAATGCCAAAGACTTTCATTCACTTCCAGCCCTGCTCAAGTTTTCTTTGAGGCAGTGCTCATCTGAGTCATTGCCTGTTTCTTGCTTACAAAACATTCATATTCAAAGCACCATTAGCACAATAGCAATTAACAAAGAGCCTTTTATGCCAACGTGCTACAACTTCATCTCACACACCCTTTACAGGAAAAAGGTCTTTTCTCCTCTTTCCAGTATCAGTGAAGCACTCATGCCATGTGAAAAGAATGCTCCTTTCAGTGCAGAGGGGACATGGCTGTGCCTTATGTGAATTTACGTACAACTAGGGGAAGACAAGGTGACCTAAGAGATCTTTCTCATTTCTAACCTCTACGAAAGTTCATGGTATTGGGAATTGCATATTAACAAATAGATGCAGATTTTGTGTGGAAATGGCACAGTGCTTCCACAGGTTGTTTTTTCTTAATTTTTATCTGCTGTAAAGGATAGGAAAAGCACTTTTAGGTTTGTCATAAGTATGATCAACAAGAACTAGAAAGGACAGTAATTAGCCTTGAGTCATTCACAGCAGTCATTCTCAAAATATTGCTAACACTGAGCAGTAAATGGGAAGCAGGAAGAATCTGCAGTTATATCACGTTAGGAATAGGTGGGGTTTATTGCCAATACTATATCAAGTTGCCACATTGGCACTAAGACAAACACTGAGGTTTCCCATGAAGTAAGACTGTTTCTTTATGGTATGCTGTAGATGCAATGATCATATTAATTAGAGAAGAACAAGAGAAAGTGGAAATGTTTTATAATTCCTCCTAATAATAATTTATAGGCAATTTCACAAGACAAAAGAGTGAGTAGCACAGGGTTGGCCAGAAAAACAGAGATGACAAACACATTTGCAATAATGGCATATAGGCAATATAAAAGTATTTTACAGTAATGTAAAGATAGATATGAGAATCTAACTTCTAACTGCCCCAAAACATCTTCAATATCAGTCACAATATTTCCCATACCTGAACTACACAACCCTGTGACATGTTAATAAACTCAATCATTCAGGAACAGCTGTAACATTGTCCAGAATGTGTTACCCTGAGTTCCCACTAGCACAACACACACTCATAAAACAAGAAACAAAAAAGAAACGACCCCTCAAAGGCTCTTGTGTGCCTTTATTTCACACTGAATAAGCAGGCACAGTAGAGCCTGCTGCTAAGCTTTTCCTTACCAGTTGGTCAAAACATGGATAGACTCTTGGTTACAGCTCCTAATGTGTTGATCAACTGACCCAGAATAACAAAGGCTAAGGGTAAGCAACACAGAAATTACTATACTGGATCAGACCTGAATCAGTCTAGTCTAACATCCTGCCTCTGCAAGTAGCCAGAGGAATGTGTAAGAACCCAGCACCAGCCAGCTGCCCCTATTTCTGTATGTTGTAGCAAGAACTGTTCTAAGAAATAACTTAATACACCCAGATTTGTTTCTCAATTACTGCTTTGCAAGCTGTTGATTGAGGGACAAAGGGTGGAAATTGTACATCTCAGAGGAACAATTAACTTTGTACTTGATTCCCTGAGGTGTACGGTAAACCATAATGCCATAAATTAATCCAAGAGAATTTACCATAATAGATCTAAATTGATAGCATTAAAAATGTTCATACAGTTGTGTTTGAAATGTTCATACTGTTGTGTTTGAAAGTGCCTCTTGTTTTTTGTTTCTTTTTTTTTAAGGATTTTTCATTGCCAGTTTGAGGAAAAAAAAGCACTATAATTTTTTTCCATTAAAATACAGAAAGCACTGCATATGCACCACACATTAATCACAGATAAATTAAGGACACAGAAAAACAAATATGATAAATCACACATCCTTTTGCCTGAGATATAAAATACAGCATCAGGCCTCTATACCTCATTAACTGCTGTATTTGCCATTAACACTTCACAAAAATGTGTGAACATATAGCTTCATCATGAAGCTGTTAAAAAAGAAAACTGTCTAATTTTTTCCGCTTCATCTTCCCCTACACATTAGATGAAAATCATCCATACTGCATACATTTCCTGGCTTAAAATATAAAAATTCCCTTCACAATGGAATCTACAAGGTATTCCATTCACTGTAATACCTACAGCACATTATTTCACCTCAACCCCCATACAAAATCTTTCCTAAATAAGCTTGACTTTCTAATACACTGTTCTGTTCCATTCAGCTTTTTACACAGCAATCAGCTGTGCTGGACCCAAGAGCCTCATATTTATCATGTGCACTCTCACTCCGAGGACAAGTAGACAAGTATATGAGGTAAATGTTTTGTCCAACATTTTGTTGCTTCTCTTTTTCTTAATGTGAATATATATATATATATATATATTTAAGTTAGGGAAAACAAGTCAATAAAACAAATCCTGGATGTAGAGTGGAAAGTGCTGAATCTTATCCTTAGCTCTTTGAAAAACTTTATTTCAGTTGAAGTTAGGCCATAGACTGCTTTCCTTAGTACAGCCACATGCCAAAGGAGGCTGCTGAATTCACTCTCATTCCTGCCCTCTCTTGTCAATAAATACATGTTTAATTATATTAACTTCAAGAGACTTTAAACATTTATCCTCTCTTCCATAGCAGCTCTCAAAATAATTCTAAATTTAAGAAATCACATTCATTTCCTGAAGTTCCTAAATATAACCCATGTTTCAGATATCTGAAAGACTATTCTATTTAAATTCATTGCTTCAGGAGAAAGATGACAACTGCTTTCATCAGGCTCCTTGGCACCTACCCTTAATACTGGACAATTTTAAACACAAACATACCTTTATTATAAAGCAAAGTGTTACAGTTGGAACATGAAAAGTGAATATTAGAAGAATTCTGAATTCTAATATCCAGCTTCATAGTCGATGCTACTCCAGTATCTTACCCACTTGGGGTGCTAGTGGTCTACCTTATTATTTAACAGAGAGGAACTTACTGGAGTTAAGGAAGTCTCTCTGTTAATTTTTTTCTGATTCTAAAGACTAAAATCTTTAAAAATGAGGAATTGTTTCTGCTTAGCAGAATCTCTGGTAATCACACTCATACCCTTTAGTACACTCTTTCAGTCTTACTGCTATAGTTTCATATAATTTTTTTGCAGTTCATACATATATCATGACAAATATTCACACATGCCAGTCAGTAAATTAGCAGTATATTTATACTAAGAAATGTGTAGCCTCTACCTTATCCCAACAAGCTTGACAGGGACAATACACATTAAATTAATGATAAGCAGTTCAGAACACCTCACAAGCCTGTACTCCTTCCTTCACCTTTTGTGAACATGAAGAGCTCCTGCTTGCACAGCTTTTTGTGAAGCTGGAGTCGAACTGAGAACCTCCTCTAGGTACTCTGACTATACTGGCTATTTCACTCAGTTCCTTTAAGTTATGGTGTAAAATATAAATAAGATTTAACATCTTCTGGTGATGCAGGCACTAGCAAACAAATCAGCTGGTTTGTCTTGCAGGGATGTATGTTGCCAAAAACACATTTCATGGGAAGATTTTTTTCAAAGGCTTCAGGATTATACTTCAGTCAAAAATGGTTAAACTAGCTTGGCCTTAACTCATACAGTCAACATAAGTAACCTGTCATATAAAACTGACTCATTAAAACAATGGGCCAGGAGTAACCTTGGAAAAGAATTTTGAAATATTGTTAAAATAATGTAAAGAGAAATGTCTCGATATAGGAATGGATAAAAATAAACCCTGGTTAGGAAAAATGTATATTTTTACCAACTCTGATTTAAATCAAAGGCTTGCCAGAAATACAATTCTCAATTACTATCTCACAGTAAGAATCACTGAAGTTTAATTCCAAAGTTTCCAACAAGAGTTTTTAAGATCTCTGCTTTTATATCCCTTTTTATTTCTTTTAGCAAGTTACTAGAGTATGATGTAAATTAGATAGCTATTATTACCAATATAAAGAGCATTTGTGTCTTTTTTTTAAGTGGTATAAACCAAAATAATACCACCAAACAAAATAAATCAATTTACATTAATACTAAATGTAGAACTGCTTCTGTCTATTAAGTGTTGAGATTTTTTATTGAGATTTTATGTTTATAAATGCATGTGAGCATATCTTACAACTGACAAAATTGTAGTTGCTGTTGGAAACAAGAAAATTCAAAATCTATGTTACTTGAGAGAAAATTAAAGCCTGTACTTCACATCTTAGCTGCAACAGTTGTTCCTAATACAGCAAATAAAAGCAAGAATCAGCTTCATGCAAAACTGTAAATTATCTCAATCATTTTAATGTGTGAACCTAACTAGGCTAAGAATGAATAAATTTATATTTCCAAATACATACACACACACACACACACATATATATATATATATATATATATGTACGTATTTGGAAATATAAAAGCAATACAATTTGAGAAAAAAAATCTGAAACTGGAAGACACAAGTGTTGTTAATTTATTTTATGGATGGCAGATTGTAAGACGAGCAAGAATCATTGCAATTCTATATTCTGACCTCCTGTACAATGTTACCCAAAGGAATTCTCTGCATTCATCACTCTATTCACCAGAGCTAGCAGTAGCTCTCATAGAACTAGAGAACTGTTTTGGAAAACAGAAAATCCTGAGTTTAAAATTTTCAAACTGCAACTTCAGTGACATGTCCCAAAGTACAATGGCAACTGTGAATAGAAAAAAATATTGTGCTTGTTCTGCATTTTTTAAAGTCAAAGTTACAACATTGGTGCCTTAAAGTCTGTACTCCAGAGTTAAGGATGGAAGAGGCCTCCAGAGATTTCTAATTCTCTTAACTCTTAACCATTGTCTTGATTAGCACAAACTTCATACAGTAAAGCATGTTATTTTCACTATCACCAAGACTGCTCTCTGAACTCTTTTAAATTTTTCAATATCTTTATTGAGTTGTGCATGTATAAGAACTGAGCATACTAATATATTGAAATCTGCCCAATGTCTTGAAAGTTCAACAATGGATTTTCCTATATTCACCTGAGCTTTTCCAGACTTTTGTCTCTAAGATATTCACCTTTATGAGCATTTTTCTTCTTCCAAATCTTTTATTGCAGCATATATACTGGATCTGGCTGGGTTGGAGGTAGTTTTCTTCATAGCAGCTGGCATGGTACTTTAGACTTGTTATGACAAATGTCTTGGTAACACACTGATGGTTTAGTTATTCCTGAGCAGTGCTGCAAGGCACCAAGGCTTCCTCTGCTTTTCATTCTGCCCTCCCCAAAGAAAGCAGGCTGGGGACAACAAGAGTTGTGAGGGGAACCCTTCTAGCACAGCATATTCTATGATTCTGTGATTCTAACAGCTAATCCAAACTGACCAAATGGATATTGCATGTCATGCAATGTCACTCCTGTCAATGAAAAGCATGGAGTAGTTTTTCCAAGGTAGACACGCTGACTTGGCATTGGTTTGTTTGGGGGAGGTGGTATGCAACTGTGCAACTGCCTTTGCATTGCTCCCTCACCCTCTTGCTATCACTTAACAGTCTTAATATTGACTCTCAGTATTTTCTTTTTTTTCTTTTTTCTTTTTTTTACTTTTGCTCTTCTCTCCCTTATTCTGTTGCAGGGACTGGGAGTGGGGGTCAGTAAGCAAGCAGATAGGTGGGTGCTTAAGTTACATAAATGTAAGTGACCTTACATTTTCTCCCAAGTTAAGAACAAAGATTAGGCACTACAGATTAAAAGATCCACTAAAAAATACAGCTGTTTGATGTGACACTCTATTTACATTTACTTATTATTGCTATTAACCCAATACAGCCTAGTAAAAGATACAGTTCACATGGTTACACACTTTATACCACTGGACAATGCCCCTGAAGCTTTAGTGGATAATTCCCAGTCTTGGCCTTTGGAACATTTTGAAAAAAAATGGTCTTGTGTAGTCTTTACAGTAATTTATGCTGTCTACTTTCTAGAGCAGCTCATGGTCAGAAGTGACTTAGAGCTGCTTGAGCTCATGAAGGCATAATCCTCCAGTGCAATGCAGCAGATCCCACACAACTTTCTTTCCATATCATTCTTCCATCTCATTATGACTTCACATATGGTTTATCTTTTCAGGGGCAAAATGTAGTAAAAAATCTTACTTGTAAGAGCCCAACACAGCACGATACTGCACAGGAAAAACACTCCATGTGCAGCCACAATTAGAGCCACAAGCTATAAGAAGTGCCCATGATGATCACTAAGAATAGAGCAATCTCACACCTTCCAGCACTTAGGTTCTACAAATGCTTCGCTTAGCTTCTATAAATGCTAGTCTTGGGCTCTTGCCCTGACATTGTAGGTTGAGAGCTGAAATGGGGGTTTCCCAGGCAACTCAAATCTGTCTAGCAACCACCCATGTAAGCACTCATTACAAGGTCATGGCAGTGTGTTTGCTATTTCCCATGGCATCATCTTGTTCCTTGGCAGCTACAGAAGACAGATGCGCACGGTGCCTGCTCAACCTTGGCTCCTGGTGCCAGCAACCAGAAGCCAGCTGGACCTGCAATCTGACTTTTGACAGCCAGAAGCACTGTCCAATGCTGATACAACACCCAGCAGAGAAAAGTGAACAGAAAAGGTCCCTATTTGGTCCATACATTAGATGCCTATGGACCCAGTGCCTGGTGCTGCCTGGTCCTGGGGCTTGTCTGGGTCTGCCAGCAGACAAGGTAAACTAAGCACAAATCGGATATCCACAGAGGCATGTCAGGGAGAGCTTGATGTATTCAGGGGATCCAGGGGAGGGGAAAGTTCTGGAAAGACTGTGTTGAACTGGCAGCAATGGCATTTGGGACATCTGTCACTCTTAAAAGCTTTCCTTTGCAGAATGCAGTGACTGGGGTCACCTTAAGGGCTTGCAGTAGGAATGTAAATAGCTACTTTAGCACGAAGTGCCACCACAGGGGTTACATAAAGTTATCTAACACAGCAGGATGGGTAAAGCCATTAGAACTACTGTAGCCATTGATGCTTTTTTTACCTCCTTTTAGTTTGTGAATCATTCACAAACACCAAAAGTGACCTTACATTTTCTCCCAAGTTAAAAACAAAGATTAGGCACTGTAGATTAAAAGATCCACTAAAATTACAGCTGTTTGATGTGACACTCTATTTACATTTACTTACTGATCTGCTAATTAATGACTCTTTTCACATATTATGTGGCATGGTTATTTTTAATTGTACATTGTTCTTCCTTGCTTCCAATTTTTATGTCCATTGAGGAAGCACATTATATTAACACTAGTACCATTATTACATAAAAATGCAATTGCTTTGGAAAAAAAAACTAGTATACTAGCTGAAAATCTGCAATTTAAACTAGCCCAAAAGATCTGCAAATTTAACTCACCTCATTATCTTATTTTTGAATGCAGATTGAAGTAAATATGCTTCCATCTTTACAGAATAATTCTCATGTTTAAGACTAAAGAATTTCAGAAACACTGTATAAGAGGCCCACGGAATAATCACTGACACAAATAGTCGTTTGACCTGTTAGAGATACAGGCATTTTTTTCAACTGGGATTACCTTTTCACCTATTGGAATGAAGTATCCATGTTTGTACTAGACATTCCAGTTGTGACAGTGTTTGTCCCAAGCTGCCACTAGATTATCAAGCAAAAATGCCCACAAATTCTTTCGAGCTGTCCCTGGTCATTTTCCATATTTCCTTGACTTCCTAAGTTCCATACTGATATTCAAAGAAGAGTCTTTACCTGGGCATTCTTTAGTCTAAGAAAGAAGGTATTTACTACTACTTTTTTCCAAATTAAGCAGCTCCATTGCTGCTGTAATGAAGTCTTTCATTGTTTTCATCTTCATCTAATATGATGTTTTCTTTTTACATAATTCTAGACATAAATAAGAAGTTTTTCAATATAAAGGACTGCTATAATTATAACAGACACACTGAGAGAGACATTGAGTTTATTCAGTAGCTGAGACAGCATTTATGGTGAAAGCATAATTTGTTAAGGAAGAAAAAACAAAATCCAAAATAAATATTGTTTGATCAGATTAAGTTGCCAAATACCATTGTTTACATACCCACAAAGGAAACTATTTTATCTGCCATTCATTGCTTGATACATGCAAGCAATGTAATTCAAAGCAACAAACACAAACATAAAAATGCCTTCCATTTCACTTAGCAGGTGCCTTAAATAGCAGATTCTATAAACCATAAAAAACTTTGTCTTGCATAGGCTCAAACAGGCCAGTTTCTGCAAGTTTCTCAAGCATATCTGAAAAGGTACCTTTGAGAAAATCTCAGATTACCAAAAGGATTTGCTTTTATTATTATTCAATATAATTTTACTTTCAAATTAGGCAACACGGTCCTCTTTAAAACTAGTGAAGTAGTAATTTATTTCATCACCTGACATCAAAACAAAGCTTTGGGGAAGCTTTTAAGAAAAGATACATAATCTTTAGCATAGCAGGCTTGTACCAGTTTGGAAAACAAAACAGTAATAAGAAAACAAAGGAAAAAAGCCAAAACTCAGGTTCCTGTGTAGAAAAATATGCTTTAGATTAAATATTTTTTTAATTTATTTGGATAAAAATTGAATGAAAAGTGTAAAATTGTTCTAATAATTTGGAATAGATTAAAAATTAAAACCATTCACCTACTGCATGGGACTGAGGTATTGATGAAATATTGATGCTGATTTAGATAAAAAATAATGTGCTTTTCATTTGAGGCAGCTCTCAAGATCTTCTTCCCACTGACTGCCTAAGACTATTTACCAGTTATGAATTATACTGGCATTCCAGCAGTTTTACTTCATTCACAACTCCTTTAAGAGGATTGAACAGTAAAGTAATATTCCAGAATGCACTTCAGTATTTGTCTTTACTGTACTAGGACTTCATATCCATATAGCCTCAGCCACCTACACTCAAATCAATGCTTTGACTTTGATCAATTTAGAAAGTAAATCAGAGCAAAATAGTGCCATTTGACTTGAGTAATAGGGTTGTACAGTCACAGTGTGACTCCGGGATTTCATGATCTGCACAGCTTCCACTTTGGTTTTAACTTGAAGGGAGCTTTGATACAAAAAAGCTCCAGATGTGCTCTGTTCAATCTACTTGAAGCATACCACAGCTGGTATCAACAGAGAAGCTTAGCCTAAATTCCTCCCACTTTAAAGAAAACTGAGTGTCAATACACTGCTTTTAATGGGAACTTTCTGCTCTATGGGACCCAAACCAACCAGACCCTTGAAGCAGAATTACCTTTGCCTCCTTACCTTCTTGAAGTGAATCCATCAAATGACACTTTACTTTTATTCCCTACAGGTGTGTTTCAGTAGAATAATAAAATACTGGGAAAACAAAACTAAACAAACCCCCCAAAAAACCAAACAAAACCTCTTAAAACACAAAAGTCTGAATGGCTGGGTGAAACTTGAGATGCTTGTAAATAAATCTATCCCTGTTCACTGCTCTCAGACTAAAGTGACCTTTCTTCTAGCTCTCCTTTTCAGTGTAATAACTTTAGTGAGTTTTTACCTTGACAGGCTGGAGAGATGGGCTAACAGGGGCCTCATGAAGCTTAACAAAAGGGAAGTGGAAAGCTCTATACCTGGGGAAAAAACCCAGTAAATGTTGGAGGATATCCAGATGGAGAACAGCTTGGAAGAACAGAATCTGAAGGTGTTGGTAGAGAACAATCTGATCATGAGCCAGCAATGTGTCCTTGTAGCCAAGAGGGTTAGTGGTATCCTGGGCCACCTTAGGAGGAGCATATATTCTGCCAACCATGCCTTAACCTGGGAGTGGAAACAGCAAGTCCTTTTCTCTCTATATTTACATGTCAGTAACACAGATAAAATCATTACAGAATTTCAGAGGATATAGAACTGGCACAATTATCATAATTTCATTGCAATAGTGCAAATTACACTAGTACAATAAACCAATATTTACAATATTTCAGTGCAGTACAAGCCAAAGGAAGCCTTGCTTCCAGCAGTGGGAAGGAGATGCAGATTTAATATTTAGTCTTTTTCTCCCAAGGGAAATGTCAACTTTCCTGCTTTAATTCTCTTTGGCACGAAACATTCACTGGAAATACACCTGGTTCAACAGAGAATGTTACAATTAAATACTGAATTCTGCTCTAAAATAAGCAGCTCGATTTAAATATCTAATGTCTCTTCATATTTTTTGCATCATTTTTAATTATAATACTACATGCAATTACTATTATGCAGTACTTTTCAGCTTCAGAATTCCACAGCCAAAATTAGATCATAATAAAATATTTCTTTGGAACTTTTTTTAATTTCAATAAAAGGTTCTCTTTCACTCCTTTTTAATGTGGATGTTCATTTTAAATGCATCCAATTTAAACACTATAGCACTTTGACAGT
Source organism: Molothrus ater (assembly GCF_012460135.2). Lineage (NCBI taxonomy): Eukaryota > Metazoa > Chordata > Aves > Passeriformes > Icteridae > Molothrus > Molothrus ater. Next base: position 17,314,318 of record NC_050482.2, on the reverse strand, counting down.
GTATTACAATAAAACATAAAACTGACAGAATTAATTAATGAACAGTAATTACTGTAATTTACAGTAATTCTGTCTGACAGCATCTAATTACCAACAGAGCACTCCTATGACTATAAAGGTAAGCATTTTATTGCTTCTCATTTTTTGATGGGGAAATTGAAGCAAAAATGTTAATTAAGCCCAGAATACTGAAAAATTAGATGTCCAGAATTTAGTCTGGTATATATCTGTGGTAGATTTAAAGCTTCTCTTTTTTTTTTTTTTTTCAGGATGGCTCATTAGTCTCTAGATTCTCCTATTGCTTCAGCATATTTTCAGTCAGCAAACAGTCTGATTGGGAGGGGCAAGAAAATCTTCTAAATTATATATTTTGCCGGAGTTTTAATTTCTCACAAGGGGGAAAATCCCAAATATCTAAGGGGAATGATTAGATTTTAGATTAGCTTGGACGGATTATTTATCAGGAATTCAAGTACAGCAGCATTCAGGCTTTTAAAAGAGATTTTTCTTCCTATCAAACTCCCCAGGTCTCATTCTGTGGTGCCTATCTCCAGCATCTCATTTCCCAGTCTGTATGGAATTCAGCCTTGCCCTCTTCCAGTCTCAGAACCCAGCATTTGCTTTTGATCATCTGGCTGGGGATTGCACAGCCCTCTAATTTGTTGAGGTCTCTCTGCAGGGCCTCTCTGCTTCTGAGGGAGTCAACAGTTCCTCTCAATTTACTGTCATCTGCAAACTTATTGATATACCCTCAATTTCTCTGCCCAAGTTGTTTATGAAGATTTTGAAGGGCACAGGAATGAGGATGGATTCCTATAGAACCCCACTGGTGACAGCTCACCAGTCTGATGTCATCACATTCCCTATAACCCTTTATGTCCAACCCATGAACCAGTTGCTCACCCATCCCATGATGTGTTTATCCAGCTGTTGTGTCCTGGACATTTTGTTCAGAAGGACCCTGTGACAGACGGACAGCAAGGAAAGCTTTACTGAAATAAAAAAGTTGCTTAAGAGTCCTACCTTAAATCTCATGTTTTGCATTGTAAAAGTATATCAAAAACAACCTTGAACTAATCCAAATTGCTAAACTGAATACAGATAATGGCAACAGAATATCCTTCCTGATCCCATTTTCCCAGACAATGGGGATGTTTCCATTATATTCAGGAGCAAAATATGCAAGTATATGAGTGTGGGTGAGAACCAAGATCAGGTAGTTTATGATCATGTGTTCTTTGTCTGCCCATTTGTTGTAATTTATGGGAAAAAAACCTAGAACAACTGAATGAGATATTCAGGCTGCTGTATCACTTGTATAATCACCGACTAATCTTCTGCTCTTCTTCATTAGACTATTTGCTTATCCTTTCCTGTCACTGGTTCATCTTTCTGTCCCAGAACAATTTTCTACTATAATGGAAGCTTTTCCCTTATAATACCACATTATCCCATACTTGTATCAATCCCTGCCACTGAGTTATTGGCAATATGAAGTACATCACATTAACAGAAAGTTGAATTGGTACGAGTCTATAAAGTAACATAGATGTTTTGAACATGAGACAAAATATGATTCTCACAGATACATTCCTTGGACAAAGGAATGTCAAAGAGAGCAGGAATTCTAAGGTTTAAATTCCCCACCCAGGCAGTTTTACTGTCTGTGATGGTATGCATTCCCACACCACAGGCCAAGCCTGCAACTGGGTTTCTCAGCTCTCTGTTTACAGAAGAGCTTGCCATTATCTGTTCTTTGAAATTACCAGAATGCAATTCAGTAAAAGCGCATTAAATAAATATGTTGGAAATATAGTAAAGACATAAATACTTCTGGACTTGAAAATGAATGGTTTTCAAAGCAACACTATATTTCATCATGCTATGCAAATTGAACCTGTCCCCTTGGAGTTCGCTGTTTCTTGGTTTCTGTTAACACACGAATCTGCTTATTCAACTAACTGCTGGAAAAAAATGAATCACCTAGAAAAAGACCTGTGAGCCTGCACTGAAGTCCTGCATGTACCAGTGCACACTGCTTAATTCATATATGCCATATATAGAAAAACTGCCATTATTTTTCTTAAAGGTATGGAAAATTTGCACACATTGTTAGAAGTTCAAAACTACAAATATTTCTTCTAACATTGCCAAAAAGCAGAGCCTATAAAGTCACCTTGCTTTTTTTTCTCTTTTCCTCAGAAAAGATTAGGAAGGCAATACCGAAAGCTCACTTTCCATTTTCCAATCCATGGGTAGTGCACAAATGCACAGTATCGGCCCCAAGTTCTCTCTGACACTGAAGAGAGAAAACTGAGGCAGCACAAGAAAAGATAACAGCTTCAACGGAGTCTAGATTTGGGTATAAAAAGACATCTGCCAAGCTTTCTCACTGTTTTTTAAAGATTTACAGTTATAATCAGAGGTAATTAATAGATTACTAATAGTTTCTCCTGCATCTTCTTCCCCTTTTGGTTCACTAGCAGATGTATTACACATGCTTATATTCACACACACTTGTAAGTCTGGGAAACTGCTGACATTCTTACTATTCACACTGTGTGCACTATGGTAATGTAGTTGAACATGTAAATAAAATAACTACAAAAAATTACATCAAGACTTGGTGTGAATTATTCACTCACCTGCATGCACCTTTGGTGCAGCCTCTTTCTTAGTGAAGTGCAAATTCTGAAGGATCTCCCTTTCAATTGAAAAAGAAGCAACCATTCTGGGCCTCTTTTGTAGCACCAGCCACACAAATGTGCACAGAGAGGGATGCAATAAAGGGATATTGCTGTGACTCTGTAATGCTCACAAGAGCCAGCTCCAGTGCCTCTGCCACTATTCCTACCTTCACCAAGCTGCAGAAGAATAAAAGCTGACTTGAATTTTAGCATGTTTAATTGAAGATACTTTCAGCATTGTGGAAAATAGAGTCACCTAAGAAAAGATTGATAAAGCAATCTGAAAGTCATGATTAGGATGCTTACCCACCACACTGAAATAGGTACTTGGCTGTCAGCAGCCTAACTAGTTAACAGTGCATGTTTGATGGGGAGCCCCATCAGACCCTGTGTAAGACAACAATGAAAGGAGACACCTTTGAAAAGTTTAACAGCTGCAGAAAATTACAGTGTTCTCCTGTATTACAATATTATTCCCTATTTTATCTATGCAGAAGGTCAGTCCACTTCATGGGGGAATCTAATAGTCCAAAATCTAATTTCAATCTGATTAAGAACAAGAAAATTCAAATACTGAAATGCTCATTTAACAGGGATGCATTTATTGGATGTGAAAGCCCTGGAGCAGTTTGCATAGAAGTTCTAGGTTAAAAGGCCAGCTCCTGAAATGCTGTAATCTGTCTCACAAAGCACAGATGTCCATACTGACAATTTACCAGTATAATTTATTAGAGATATTTTGGCCAAATTGGACAATTTCTATGAAGTATTCCTGTTTAAATATTCACTATATTCCAATGAAATACAGAGATTTTTCTTTTCTTTCTAACTTTTCTCTGCATTTGTGAGCTCTTCAGTTTCTCTGAACTATGCTTCCATCACTCAGGAACCACTTCACTGCTTAAGGACAAAGCAGGCTGCCTGGAATGCCATATAGCATTTAAACAAAGCAAGCTTGGTAGTGAGAAGCAATATATTCTATTAGCCCTGTTGCTTGAACTCATCTAGAAAAGCTAGCAGACTTGAAACCTTTTCTTTGGACAATACAGGGCCACAAAAAAAACACTCATTTGAATTCAACTTGGATTTACAGTAGAACTTCACTGTTCCATTCTGCAAAGAGGCAGCAGCCTTGGAATGCAGTTCATGCAGACTTGCATTGCTTCATACTGTGGCAACTGCAAAAGAGCTGCAGTGCAAATAAAATTCAGTGTTTTCTTTTTCTAACAACTGCTAGGATCACTTTTAAATCAAGACTTCATGTAAAATCAAGAACAGCTGTAAAACCAAGAACTTGAAAGCAAAGCAGCAATGTAAAGTGAATTCTAAGGCCTTCAGATATCCACACTTTTTATTTGCTTTTATAGGTTATATAGAGTAACACACCATAAAGCTTTAAAGAATTATGTGAAAATATATTTCACAGTGATACAAAAGAGCTGCATAACAAAATACAACACACTTATGGCTCAGAAATAACAGACCTTTCCTCCACTGAGGAGTAGATATAATGTGGGGCAGCCCATGATTTTTATCAGGTAGCATGAATTTAAGTAAAAACATAAGGAATAAAGGGAAAAAACACCTTGGTTTACATGCAGCTTGCTACAGAACAATGCTTCAAACCTGCATTTAGATGCCATTTCACTAACTTTATTATCCCCTGTAATCCATCAATATATATGACACTTCAAAGTTAGACTCTAATCTTTCAAATTAATATTTTTAAAAGATTGCAAGTGGTTTTGTTTGACCCCTTGGAAATGCTTTTTATTTTAATGAATAGAAGGCAGACCTCATGATGTGGGCTCATAATTTTACTGGTGCACTGCTGATACGGCTTTCTTGACTCAAGAAAACCAAGATACTACAGTTGCAGTTAGTTTATGTCTCTTATCACATACTAGCTATCAGTAAATTTCAGATATGGTTTCTCTGGATTAAAATCTACCACTAACCAAGTCCAGATAACAGTGTTCATAATTTATTTTATTAAATTATAATTCAATTTGGAGCATTCTTAGCAGCATTATCAATCTCTGTCATTTTTGACAGCAAGGCAGCTAAGTCTCATAGAGTACAATTGGTAGAAGTTTTTATTATATCACAACATCCTAAAAACTAGGGAATAGTGCTTTCTCTTTTGAAATCAATTCAAAACTTCACAGGCTCTGTGATGAAGACACTGAATCTGTGTTACTTAGATCAGTGATGCAATTGCTGTTAGGTGAAAGGTGGGTGAGGACTGCCACAGCTTTATTTTGTAGTCCTGTTATTTTGGGCCCATTGAGTATTGAGATGAGATTATTGTGTAGCTAGGAAATGTTATAGCTCTAAATAACAGATCATTATTAATTTCTTTTCCACTCTTGGTTCATTAGTTGCAGCCATATCTTTTCCCACTAAAAGTCCCTTTAAATGGTTTTTAATTTGCTGGTACAGTTTCACCACTAACTGTGAGGGAAAGAGGAAAGGTTTTCACACCTCCAATTGAGTGCTACATCAGCTTGTCTTAGCAAATGGCCAAAAATAAATCAATTGTAGTTTGCTCTACCTAAAGAGACAAATCATTCTAATCAAAGTGGTGATTTAACAGACTACAAGTTAGTGAGTTGCTTGGTTTGTTTTTTCTTTCATTAGACCAACTAAAGATTTTGTTCCTTTAATCTTTATTCATTATGTGACAGAATCCTATGTGGCACTAGACTAAATACCAATTTACTCCTTACTTGTTTAGTAAGTTCTTGTTTAACAAAAACTAGAATACTCTCCATTTGTCTTATAAGCCTCTAATCTATGCAAGAACTTAATAAAAAAAACAAAAACAAACCTATCATGCTCTTTTCTTTTGAAATAAAGACAGAATAGACAGGACCACTCTAAAGAAGTGACATTTAGTGATGTTCCACAGTAGTTCTAAGAAATCTCCCAAACACATGCATTTGTTTTTCTATCAACATTGAAATAAAATAAATAGACAGTAGACATTTTTTTGAAAACAAAATATTCTGAACCATTTTCATTCACCAAAGTCACAACTTTTCAATGTTTATGTCATCATTAGAGTTCAATTAAAACATTGAGAAATTTCCAGTACAAATTTATACGACAGGAAGGTCATGGTGAAGGAGATGATGATCTCCTATTGGAAATGAGTTTATGTATATGCTGGCTATTGTGTGGACTGCAGTTATTTGATTAGAAATAGATTATGCTTGATTACACTACGTAGAATGTTCTTACCAAAAATTGCTTCTTTGCAATTTCTAAATGTGTTTGTTTGCATTTTAGTTGTATTTGCAATAGCTTAAAGAATAACTAAGATTAGATCATATCAAAAGTAAATAGATGATAGAGCCTCAATAGTTTTCAAAGGTAATGTATTTGAAAGTTGGAAGAATGCTTCTTCACGCAGCTCAGGTTGTTGGATAATTTTTTATCTTTTGTGAAAACTAGGCACACCATCATCGGAAAATGAAGATATTCTACTGTGGATAATAGACAAATCTACAAGGACATTTACTAATCACCTTTTGTCTTTTTTAATAGCTATTAGCAATAAAAGTTCATGATTACCAAATTTTTAATTAAATAATAGTAAAAGCATTATGAGATACCAAGCTTACTATTAATGCAATAAGGATCTATCACAAACATATTTGAACTCCTTTTTCCTGGAATTTATGAACATTTTCCAAAGCAGCAAGGAAAAGTATTCCTCCTTATTTTATATGTTTTTGATAAAGAGCCTAATCCCTTTTAAGACAACATAAATATGTCTTATTACTTAAGTGAGTAAAGGATTTTACCCAGAAAGTAAATAACAAACAAATCCATAGTATCTTAAAATTTCACACCTAAAATGAGATTAACTGCTGTCTCATCCCAGTCTTCAGTATGAAAGTATTGTTATTTGATACAACAAACTCCTATTTCAAGCTATTGCCTGTAACACCATTTGGACAATGTATGCTTAAAAATAAAGACAAAAAGTAATTCATCTTCTGAAACTACAAACACTAAAGGAAATAAGTTCAAAGACAGCAATAATGTGAAAACTTAATGGGCCACATTCCCTGGAAATCCCACTTTAGGGCAGCTTTCTACAAAAATGAATTCAGCCCAATACTCTGTGTTTCATGACTTCTATTGAAACATGAAAAGAAAGGCAAAGAAGTAAAAAAACTAATGTCTCTAATATCAGACAGACAGCAGTAACAAGGAGATTTTAAACTGTATTTATGCACAAGTAACAAATGCTTTAACTTGAGCTTCCATCCTGCAAAACTTGTATTTGTCCATCCTGGTAGTTTCACTGATGCCAACGTGATCACAAACGCTTTCAAAACTAGAGACTGGAACCTTGTCTACACCAGAAGACAATTTCGCTTATAAATACACTTGAATATTGAAAACAATCAAAATTTAATCAGTGTTCCTGTTACAGCATGCTTTTACCAATCTAGCACCCAGTAAAAGCAAGAGGCTGCTCTGACTGGCATTAATTCTATCAGTCAAAACCAGACACGTACCTACAACCTTGTCTGCAGTGTAAACTGAAAAAGAGAAAGCATATCCCTAACTAACTCAATTATGCTGGAAAATCACTAGTACATTTGGACTTATTTCTAATTTTTTAACATTACACAAATATTTACAAATGACAATATATACCCCCAGAGGAGGGAAAAAAAAAAAAAAACAAAAACAAAAACAAAACCAAAGAGAAAGAGAGAAAACAAAATATTTTTGAATGCAAATTGAAAAATAGAGAATCAGCTGAATAATTCTGGCATGTCACTGTGTCTAACTATAACACTGAAGAAACTGCTAATAGTTCAAAAACAGACAGCTGAGGAGGTAAAGAGCTAGCAGCAGGAGGTGTCTGTAGTAGAGGCAGCCTTAGTTTCAGTGATAATCTAGACTTTCCAGCTTCACAATGTAAGATATTTATCTGATTATGGAATTCAGAAAGATAAGAAAAAAATGAGTTCTTCAAACAGCAAAGTAAAATTCCTGTGTAAGTAATTCCAACCAGCTCTAAACAGACATATTCATAGGACATATTTCAAATTTTACTCTGTATCATGACTTTTAAAAGGTAAACAAATCTCAGTCTGTTCTAACCTCCTTCACAAGTTTTCCTCCCTCAATGTGGAATTCTGTCTGAGATGTTATCTGTGAATAACTGAGCTATCTGAGAATGAGAAATAATTCTGTCTGAATGACTAATTTCCTCTCCCTTCAAAAAAGACTTACTTCTATTGTTCTGGTGGTACTAATAAATGGACAGTGGAATTGGTCCAGAAAAAAATACCCTGCAATTCAAAGCAAATTTCAACATCTCAAATCACAATGACCAAATGTAAGAGCTCTGGATCTTTATGAAGTATTCCATATTTTACTATGTTGATAAAATATTTTATTATAACAAATATTTTACTATAAAATATTCAATATCATTGCTTAAGTGTCTAGGACTTATGCAGTCAGGAAAGTTTTAAAAGATTATTTCAAATATATCTAAGAGTGAAATTAGGAAAATAAAACCAAACCAAACCAAACCAATTCAAACCAGCTTTATCTGTATTAAGAAAGAAAAGTGTCCTTGATTTTTTTTCTGGGCAATTTCTAATAGTTCTGTGCTCCTCAACTGGCGACTGATAGTGGGTTCAGATTTTATAACTCTCTGAGATGTTCTACAGGGGGGAAAAAAACAAATAAGGAAACAAAGAAACAAAAAATAATCTACAAAAAATATTTAGCAAATTTAAGGGTTTGGCAGCTGAATTCTCTAAAGTTACTAAACATGCTTCCTTTCCTTCTTGATCTCCCTACCTATTAATGATCTCTGAGTAGAGCTCTTTTATGACACAGGATAACACCTTCATTACAAAGGAGAATTTTCCTCATAGTTTGCTGTTATTGAAATCTAAAAGAGAGAAAACTGGCACAAGGCAGTGGAATCAGTCAGCACAGGAAGGACCGAGATGGGCAAGAGAGACCAGGTGGACATGAAACCAAAGCAGGATATTGCCTTATTAAACTCAAGAACCCTTCTGCTGGCAGATGTCCTGAAACAACAGAAAAATGTGTAATGTATTTCTAGGGGCTGATACAAATAATCTAAGATTGTCACCAGTCACTTTGTATCAAAGATTACTTTGCAATATCTAGGAAACTTGTAGCACTAGCAGGAAAATGATCCAGTACCCATTTTTACTGCCTTTGCCTTGAGGGTACTCTTCTTCAACCCAACCCACCTGAAATCCCTTGCTTTTCATCAAATCTTTAATACAGAAAAAGTGGGGCATAGACCCCATGGACTCTTCCATAATTTTTAACTCATGTGAAGACCACATTCTTTTTATAGACCATGCCTTTTATAGAGAGCAGGGAAGAGGTTTGTGGGAAAGGTAATGTGTAGTGGCAGCCATCATCACTTAAAGGATGTGCTCATTACCTTTCTTGACATTAGAATATTTGATTAATAACCCTGGCATTTCATATTGCTTTAGGATTTCTGAAAATCATTAATGAAAACAAGATCTGGGCATTTTTAATAGCTTACTTTCATTTAAAACAGAAGGGTCTCAGATGACTTCTGAACTCATGCATTCTGAAATGCACGATGGGTTTGGGAACTCCACAAACTCCTTTAGTTAGTGTCAAAGCATAACAGTTATGAAAATTATTTTAAAGCTTTGCTTTTGGTCTTTGAAAGAATATTAATCAAGTAAGCATACTACTAACTACTAAAAATACCGATTTTTTAAATTTGTTATTACACATGTTAATAACTAGAAATAATCACCTATTGTTTTTCTCCAGCTTTTGCAAGTAATCGTAAATGTGACTTTCATCCTAATTAAACTGATCTACCTGTGGCTTTCACTCGAAGTATAAACTATAACCTGATTTTGGTCTAGTTAAAAAATACATTAATTCATCTCAAAATAAGACATGCTTTTCACATCAGCAGAACATCAGTTGTGGACAATGATGCTTAGAAGTGATGGAAAGATCTGCCTGAGTGAGTATGCATGCCAGTGGACTCAGGCAGGACATCCCTAATACCTTGGGAAGACACATCAACATCATGCCTGTAATATGAACATCCCTTCACAATGAATTATCAGCCACAACAAGGCAGCAGCTCACCTGCTGGTACACACCCCTGAAAGGCTTCCTCCACAGCTGATGGCCAAGTGGCCATGGGCAGTCGAAGCCAGGAAATCAGTGGTTATAACAGACCAAAATGAGTAGGACATCAAGGAAAATAATCACAGCCTTAGATCATTACAAAATAAGTGCAAATTTGATGGGACAGGCATTTTTTCTCACCATGCCATTCAAAAATAAGAGAAGTGAAAAATTAAAAATAGGGGCAAGCTTCGGGTCAGGTGCAGAGGACTTGGGGAGAGTCATCAGAGAAGAAGGGGAAGAGAAGCAAGAAGTGCCAAGGAAATAAGAGAGGAATAAGAGCTGTGGCTGGGGACTGACCAAGTGGACATCATTCAAATTCATGTATGGGTTATTCAAGGGAGGGAGAACAACTCTTCTCTCTACACCAGAGGCTCATGATAAGAGAATACAGGGAAGGGAACAGAGGGCACCGTGTACTCTCTTTGTAACATATAGCACCTTACCATTACAGATGGGGGTGTACTCTGGGAGCAACCAAAGAAGCAGTAAAGGTCTACTCTATTTAAATTGTTCTAGACCTGTCCTATGGGAGTTGTAGTAAAACTAAACTGCTTATTTTGCCTACAAAAGTAAAGAGCAAGTGAAAGATTTATCTTAAGTAAATAATTTCAGTAAGAGGAAAGCTATCTTTTATAACCCTTCAAAATTCTTTGCAGAAAAAGAAGTGGTTTACTTTCAAAACTACTGGTTATTGGGCAAATTGACAACTTAGTCTTTGACTAGATTATGAATATACAAATAAACCCATTAAACATGGTGGATTTTGCACACTGTAAATCAAAGTTCATATCAATTCACATTCAGTAAGACAGAGTATCTTTATATTTACATGTAAACATGGAGGGATACTAACTCTGCCCTAGATTCTGAATTTAATACGTATGAAATTTGATCCATAATCATTGCAACTAACCAAAAGATATGCTGAAGTTTTTGTACACTCCAATCAGGTGAATAATTCTTCCTTATATTTATCTGAATTGGAAGGTTTTGTCCATCCTCTCAGGGACATGAGTCTTTTCAATGGATGAAATTAGATGACGGAGCTATTGTGAACCATGACTATTGGTATACAGTTTCAGCAGCATAGAAAACCAGAGCATTTACTGTGAATCCTAACAGTGTCACAATGTGGTAATGAAACAGCCCAGTAAGACTTGGCTGCTGTGAATAAAGAAGGCAACACTATCCCTACACTGAGGTGAGTATGGAGTCTTTTGCCAGCTTGCACTTTGTTTCATAATGAACACAATCTCATTATTATCACCTCAGACCTTGACCAACACCAGACAGCAATTGCCATTAGTAACAGTAGTCCTTAGTTATCATCCACTGATGATAATTCTCATCAGTGAAGAAGATACAATTCACTCCAGCAGGGACATGAGAAATGCCCATCCTTTCACCAGGCTTGGGGCAACCATTCAGCTCCCACTGAGCAACACTGCCACAAAGATTTTTTGTTTTTTCTGATGATAAATTTCTCCATGCCGTTTTGCAAATGACTTCTTAACTGATGATGTTAATTTTGTTTTCAAACCATGTTAGTTTTCCAATTCCTAGATTAAAATGGTCATTTACTGTCAGTATCACTTTGCCTGAAAACACCTAGAAAGGTCATGTATTAATTAGGCCACGTTTCCAGAAACAATTTAAGGTAAAAGTAGACTTATTTAGATAGGCCTATTTTGAGTCTTTTGCCATAAAATACCATGTGCTAGTCAAGATGCATTCAAAACTGAAATAGTTATGTGTGACCAAGCAAGAGTGTTTTTAAACATTAAAGAAAGGAAATGCACTGTATACAGCTCTAGATGTAGCCCACTTATAAACTTTTTTTTTAAGGCAAATTGGATTATTTTATATACTCTGATATAAATTGTCAGTATAAGACAATCTCCCTGTGAGAGATAAGAATGCTCTGTAATTAGTGTGCCATCTGATATGAGTTTGCATGAATACATACTTAAGGTAGAGCAGCTTCTCTGGCAATAGTTTTTTGGTATTATTTTATGTGTAGCAAAGTTCATTAATGTTTCATATTATTAAAAAATATATATTTTCAAGCTAGGGTTTATCAAGTTCTCTTAACCCTGATATGAAAGAAACCTTGACAGAATACAAGTCCAGATTAGAAATATTCTAAATAAATCAGTCTCCAATTAATTTAAAGAGCTCATTTAAACAGCCATGCAAAATTCAATTTTTTGCTTATACCAAACTGGTTGCTTCTTATTTCTTTTTAAATCACGTATATACAAATATTGATTATTTTAATTTTTTATTGTTACTTTATAAAACATTCTAGGGGAAAAAAATCTTGGAGGATATTTCATTGGTAGCCTTTACAATAAGAATTCCATATACAAGTGACTTCTTTCAAACATGTACTGGTTGATTGCACAAGAAAATTCTTGCTTTCTCATGACAAATATATTGCTAAGTCAGGAAAATCAATTCAGCAAACATACAAAGTATTTATATTACACATCTTAAAACTGAGTCAAATACTGTGCTCCTGAACAAAAGGAAGCACATATCATTGCTGGTTGAGGTATTTGAAAGATAAATAGGAGTGGCACTTAGGGGCACGGTTTAGTGGTGGACTTGGAAGTGCTTAGTTAATGGTTGGACTTGATGATCTTAAAGGTCTCTTCCAACAAACTTGATCCTATGATTCTGATTCCATAAACTACTCCTGTGTGAATTAGATTCTTTACCCAACAAAAGAGATGTGGCCACTGACAAACAGCTATATAACATTTACTAATGCATTTGAACATTTATCTGGATGCAAGAGGGTAATTTTGTTATCAGCTTAATCCCTTGCTAAAAATCCCTTGCATCCCTCTGTGCTAAAACTGCATAGCCAGCTTTTGCCTCTCTGCTGAAACACCCAAAAGTTTAAATTTGCATTATCAGAAATGGTGTCTTACAGTGTGTTCTAGTGTAAGATCCAGTGTCCCCAGTATAATCAGTGGAAATGTAATAAATACAGCCAGATTGTTCAAGGCAGTTCAGCTCACCCCAAAGTAGACAGTTAACACTGGGTGAAAGTTTGTCCTTGTACTCCATTGACTAGAGTAGGGTTTGCTTCACTTTTCACACCAAAACATCCTGCAAATTCTGAAATAGCACAGGGAATTCTGCCTACCCTCCCTCTGACCCTCCCAAAGGGCAAAATCTTGCACATTTTATCTCATATCAGCCACAGGAATATTTGAACATTTGAGTATCATGGCAAGAAACGCCCATGACTGGATAACTAAGCCAAATGCTAGATCTCCATCAATAATAACTGGAAGTTAGACACCTGCTGACATGCAGATACTTGTATTTAAATACTTTAGTACAGATATTTTTCAAGTGAGAGCTGGGACCTACTCTTTTTTTCTCTAGCCATTGAACTGACCTTTCATTCTTTCATATCATGTGGGCACATTTTGAGATTTACACATGATAAATTGGATTTGAACAGAAGCTGATAACTTACAAAAAGCTCCAGGAGTGGTAATAATCTTTTAAAGTCAGAAACTTTAGGCACTATGTTGCTTTTTAAAACCGTCGAAGGATCTTTTTCAAGAGTAATCAAATTATATAGAAATGCATGGAAACAGCAAGCATAAAACACAAACCAAAACCAGACAGACAAAACACATGGAAGGACAATATCACTTCAAATATTCTGAACCCATCAACAGAAATACACTTCACTGTCATATGTGATAAAATCCAGGTTCATACTTACCAAAACCAAATTTCCTGGTGAAATGGGATGGTGATAACATAATTTCTGATAAGAAACAAAATGAAAGGTGTCTTCCTGAGAGGTTTTTCTAACTGAATGCTAGGCCTGTGGCATAAGGAAAGTATAAAAAGAAACTCATACCTTGAAATAATGCAATAAAGTTGGAGAGTGAGGGGTAGAAGGGATGTATTCATTACAAGTATTTCTACATGATATTTGAAAACTAGAGAGCGCTGGTATTTTCTCTTTTTTTTTTTCTTTAAATCTTCAGCACTGCACGCTGAAAGTGACCTACATCACTCTCTATACAGTACATCAAATAACCCATTACTTAACAAATCAGTGAAGCACCTCTACTAAATGAAAGGGACCTATAGCTTTAATCCCACTTCGATTAACTTTGTTCTTCTCAGAAGGCAGACCTTAATTTATATCAATTTGCAGTAATCTTTACAAGAAAATTCTACTTCACTCACACATGCTGTTTGACAGAAAAATGAATTTCTCAGGCCTGTGGATACTCTATGATGGTTCCAATAAAAATTGCCCCTAGTAACAATGAAAAAGCTGAACACTTTCTGTCTGCTTAAATGATTTCTTTGGTTAGACAGATGATGAGGTTTAATGATGTATGTTGTGAATTCTCTCCACTAACAAATACAAGTAGCACTTTGATCAGCAGAAAGACCTCAAGGACATTAGGTACAATCATTTAAAGTTTCCTGTACATCTCTGTAGAAAGGCATTTTGTTACTGTACTCTCAGTCATACTATTACATGTCTCTGTAAAATAAGTTAAATATTTATAAAGGTCATCAAAACAGCATGTTATTATTACCAATGGGGAAATAAAGAAAAGAAATCTTTCAGGATAATGTTTTGCAAGTGGAACAAACTAAAAGTAATCCCTTAATTGCATAATTAGGCATTATACTTATTTTAGGTGCCCCAATTCTTTGAGAACCCACGCTTCTCAAGGTAATTGATTATTTTTCACAAGTCATATATCTATATGAGTGCAATTTCTCAGGGTCTTCAAAGACCAGGTTTGCAAAGACAGACAAATATGTATCTCTTATGCATTTCCTTAAGTATAGTGGGATTTAGAAGCTGAACAGAAATAGAAGGTATCATTTGTGTGCACACTTACTTTTGCAAATCTAAATCCATAACAAGAAGATGCCAATGGGAGGCTCAGAAGTCCTGTTATATTATTGCCTAATCCCTTAATGATCTGAAGCCACAGAGAAGTCACATTTTCACTGAATAACAAGCATGCAACAAATTCTTGATATGCCAAAAATGTCTGGTGCTCAGATGCCAGGAGATCAGCCAGTTCATTTCTTTTGCATCTCAAAAGTTATCACACTCGAGGAAGTATATGTAAAAATAGATGCTAGAATAGTTTTGGCAGCAGGAGCAGACTACCTGTGAACTTGTTTGTTAGCACATACACAACAGCCAATGACTCCACAAGAGGAAGAGTCAAAAAAAGAAGTAGGATGCCTGTTTTCAGGTTCATATGCTATCATGAAGCAGAGCCTGAATCTAGACTGTGAATGCCTTAGCATTGAAGCTGTAAGACATGTATCATCTCTGTAGTTTTCTTTATTCAAATTACTATTAAAAAACCTATCACCAAGTGGAATATCTGCAGCAGAAAGGACTGGGACAGCCTTTCACCAAAACAAATGCTTTCTGAAAACTGAGAAAACTGAGCCTCAGATTTTCAGGTTTGAAATGCTGCTTCACCTCTGGCAGAACAGTATTACAAAACATGTGTTCAGCCATCAGTGAGATGCCAAAGCAACCACAGGGCTCCAATATATTATGCAGGTGAAGGAATGGTTGCTTATATTCAAGTTATCAGGGCTAATGACTGGGTGGTCTTAAAAAACAACAGACATCAATGATCCCAACAAGTAGGAACAGAACTAAACACCTCACAACAACCTGTGTGTAAGCAGAGTTAGATTTGACCTTAATCTCCGGACTAAATTTTGACATCTGAGTCCGTACTCCTGCTCAGTAGGTCACTCACAGGTATATAGTGCTTTCTGAAGTGCCATGAGGTGCCCTAACCTTCAGCTGGGGATTCAAAAGGCAAGTTTTCTGTCAGAACTTCAGGCCTCAGGTTGATGCTTTTGACATTACAGAGCAACTCAGGTGTGTTAGGTGGTTATTGGGAGATAACTGAGTAGAACCTTTTGTTTATGCAATACAAAGAGTTTAGGGAGTTATTCACCTGACCAAATAAAGGTATTTATTTTATGTGGAATGGCTCTCTAGATTTTCTTGACTACAGAATAGGCATTAAGATGCCAATCTAGGTTCTGAAGCAGATTTATCCATGATTTTATCTGCCTCACCACAAAATGCTTGCCAAAAAAAAAATCAAATAAATGAAATTGTTTCACAAAGCTGGAAACCCTCACTTCTGGTTTTCAATTCTGTGGTTGACATAAAATTTTAGAGACATTAGTGAAAGTAATAGTAGGGAAGGGTTTCCTGAATGGTCTTTCTCACAAACAGTTAAGGAAAAGATGCTATCAATTCAGCTTAGAATTTAGGATTTCTAACCAAAGAAAGAGATGCCAGTCCTGAAATTCTTTTTTATATCATTTTAGATTATTTCCCACTGTGTCACACTGTGAACACATGAATAATTAATGTGGCAGCAACAAATCCAAACATATGGATTTGTATGTTTTGTGTTGGTCTTTGTTAAAAGGATAACATTCCGTACAAACACAAACAAACCCTGTTGCCCTTCATTCTTCCCTCCCTCTGGGATTAGCATTGTACCAAGAGTAAAGGCAGACAGTTTACAAAGCCTTTTGCTGTTTAAATACATAGATGCCTAAGTAAATGCTATAATTTTGCAGTAAAGTTTTATTTATACAAAATCTTTTATTGATTTATAGTCAATGAATAAAGCAGTGGGTATCTGACCTAAGTTTGGATAAAACGTTGCTAGCACAAATATGGATTTTGATGTGGATGTAGTTTTTTGGTTGATTAGTTTTGGTTGTGGTTTTTTGTTTTAATCCCTCTATTTCAAATATAGTTCAAGAAGAGACATCCCACTAAATCTATATCCGTTCAAGAAATGGCAATTAATTGCATTTCTAATGTGTTTTTCAAGCAATTATTAGTTCAACTTTGAAATAATTTTTGTAAGAAAGACAGTAGGTATCATAATACTCATACTAAAGTGATGATATTTTATCAAGGCAATTGAGGTCAAGAGTACAAATTGGCTTGGATGATACTCAGGATCCAGGAGGAAGTAATTTTTAAAATGAAAAAGAAAAAAATGAGCAATCATAAACAAACAAAAAGACAAGAAAGTAGCAGTTTCTGAGCACAGTTTTCATGTGTGAAGGCCACTCAGGGGCTCAAATATATTTGTAGTTAGAGATGCACCAAAGCAAATTACAGCTTTCCTGAGGACAAAAGGAGGGGGTGGAGGGACTACCATGTGTTTAAAATTAGAAACTCTTCTCAAAGCTGATGATTACAGTTAAATATAAATGAGGGAATCCAGCCCATGACTGTCAAACAGAAACAGCTTCATAGCCCTAAGGGCCTTTCTAAAAACCATCTGAGTTCTAGTCTGCTACAAGAAAGGTGATCAGTCACGCATTCCACACTCATACAGGGGAAAAAATACTTAATAAGAGTCGTAAGATATTTGACCCAAAAGATTTGATCTAATATTCTTTATATAATATAAAATTATCTTGCATGACTTCATCAGAAGTCCCTGAGGAGCTATTGCATAGTCACTGCAACCCTGTTTGGTTAACTGCCCATTTTTTCCTCAAATGAACCTTGTTGAAGATGCCTACTCATTTCAGCTTTCAGAAGGTCATTTCTGATTTTTGAAATCATGGACAAAATGCAAAAAATACTGATATACTTTGTCTATAACTTACTCATTTCCCTGCTCACTAGTTCTTTTTCTTCCCTTCACTCTCCCTTTTTTTCCTTTTGGCCCATACTCATTTTTTGCATGGATGCCTGAGGTGAAAAAACCTCAATTCATAGATGCTTTTTCTCTTTTAACAAGTTAATGAAGAAATAATAGTCCAGGATGAAGCTACATTGGAAACACAAAGTCTATTTCTTAATCTGACAGATACAATCAGACTGTCTTCTAATCAACAGCAAGATATCTAGCTAGAAACTCTTCAAAAGATATTTCTTTTATTCAATGGACAGTCATTCAATCAATATAAAATGAAATTTATAAAAAATATAAAATCTCAGATGAGAAGGGAACAAAAAATATTTATCAATCTTAAGTGATCTGAAAAAAGCAGAGCAAACAATAGAAAAAAAGCCAGGAAGTATATAGGCTTGTTTCTCTGCTTGTTTGCATATTTTTCCTCTGGTGATATATTTTCCAGTATAAATGAGTTCATGACTAGTGGCTGAGATTAAAATTTATTCTTCTAAAAACCTCCAAGAAACCACAAGTTATTCCTCTTGCAACTAAAACATCTGCACTGCCATGAATTTATTCCATATTACACTCTTAATTAACTCATATGTGCATAAAATTTGAAGATGAAAAATGTATTTCCTAATACAAGCAGGCATAGTTTTCAATGTCTCAGATACAATTTATTTTTCTCTCAGATATGTTACAGCACATAAAAAATCTGAGGGCTGCCTGAAAGACTATGTGTACTAAAACCAAGTGTTTCTACAAGTAAGATTTAAAGTCATGAAGTAATAATAAAATGTCTGTTTTGCAATTATTTACCTACAAGAATTCTTACTGCAAGTGACAACTAAACAATGGCTAAAAAATGGCTGCTTCTACCAACTCTGCCAGCACATGATGTCTGGAATTTTTTAGGTGTTTTTGGTTGATTTGGTTTTGGTTGGTTAGTTTGGTTTGGTTTCGGTTGGTTGTCTTTTTTTTTTTGTTTGTTTTCCTAAAGACTGTACCCTTAAGAAAGCAGGGAAAACCTTATATAGGATATACCACGAGGTTGCTGAAAGACAAGAAACTGAGAAGGGCTTTTTTTCCCTCAGATCTTTGCTAATATCATAGTTGATCTTTAGGTACTTATTTTTCAGGCAGAAGTGATTTTTTTTTAAGCTATTGCTGACCATTGAAAATTGCTAAAAGGTTTCCCCTTGTTTCCAGATTTGAATGTTTTTTAAAAATTCATCTTCAGTTTAAACTGTCAGAGCTCATTCTCAGCCCAAAAATAATTCAAATATACCCAGAAATGTCTTCCTAACTAATTTGACATCACAAGAGACAGTGATTGGGAGGGGTGAAAACACATAATTAGCAGAGCTTTATAATGAATAAACCACATCACATTATGTGCGAATCTGTCTATACTATACAGCATCTCCCTCAAGCCCTCAGTATCAGACTGGCTAATAGGAGACTCTATCCTGATTTTAAAATGTATATGCAGTGTGTCTACTCTATTTTCTTTCCAGAAAAAACAAAACAAAACAAAACAACAACAAAAAGCCCAACAAAACAAAACCAAAAAAAACCACCAAGAAAAGCCAAAAAAAACCACCCCAAAATAACCAAAAAAAACCTCAACTTGTTATAAGCAAGAGTCACCCACTTGATACTCTGCTTGGCTGACAGGGGAAGAACTTATTTCACCCATCAGTAGAGACTAGAATGCAGGAAATAAAAAAATTCAATGAAAGAAATAAAACAGAGAGTGATTGAAATTTCACATCTGGACATGCTCTGTGATGATCTGCTAAGATTTTGGCAGAGCATAATGAAGAACCATCTTCTTTGTGACCTCACTGAACATTTCGTCTGCCCAGTTTGGCAGGCACATCTGCTCCTGAAACAATTTGCATGAGGCAAATTTTAATTGAGTCACTGAAACACAGAGTCATGATCTCCAAAAACGAAATAGACCAACACTTCTTTTACATCAGATATGGGAAAAATGCAACTCAGAAAATAATAATGATTGATCTAGTAATGTTAAAGTATTTCCATGCTTTGTTGTTTTACATACTTATTCTCTTTCTATTTTTCAATTAATCTCTTTTTTTTTTCTATCTGGAATAATATTTTCACTACAGCATATGTAGATATGCATCTTGCCCTATTAACCTGCTCTGAAGTAGACCTCATTGCAGTCTTCGACATCCTCATGAAGGGAAGTGGAAGGGCAAGTAGCAATGCTTTCACTCTTGTGATCAGTGAAAGGACCCAAAGAAACAGCATGAAACTAAACCTTGGGGGTGGTTTAGGTTAGATAACAGGAGAAAGTTTTTCTCTTGTCTGGTAGTTCCAGACCGGTGGAACAGGTTCCCCAGGCAGTAGTCACAGCACCAGCCTGAGAGAATTCAAGAAGCATTTGGACAATGATCTGAGGCATAAGGTGTGATTCTTGGGAGGTTCTCCACAGGGCCATGAGGTGATGATGGTGATCCTAACAGGTCCCTTCCAACTCAGCTTATTCAATGATTCTTCCAAAGGGAAATAAACTTAGTGATCAAGTTAACCAGCAAAAGAACAGCATTAGTAAAAAGTTGAAATTTCACTCCAGCTGTCACAGTAAAATGATAATTTCATCCCCAATTAAGGATGGTTACCTCTGACATGAGACCTGGACAGGATGGAAATCTGGGTGGAGAGGAATCTATGGAAGCTCAACAAAGGCAAGTGTATGATCCTGAATGCAGGGAAGAACAACCCCATGTGCCAGAACAGTGTTGACCTGCTGGAAGGCAGTTCTGTGGAGAAAGACCTGGGAGTCCTGGTGAGCAACAAGTTGTCCACAAAGCAAGGCCAGTGGTACCCCAGGGTGCTTTAGGAAGAGCATTCTCAGAGGGTCATGGGAGGTGATCCTGCCCCTCTACTCAGCCCTGGTGTGACTGCGCCTGGAGCACTATGTGCAGTTCGGGGTTTCTCATTTTGAGAAGGACAAGAAACTATTGGAAACAGTCCACTGGAGGGCAACAAAAATGATTAAGGAGCTCGGGTACCTCTCTTTTGAGAAAAGGCTGAGACAGTTGGGCTTGTTTATCCTGGGGAAGAGATGACAGAGGAAATCCTACCAATGCACACAAACATGTAAGTGCAGGTGTCAAGAGAATAAAGCCAAGCTCTTTTCATTGGTGCCCAGTGAAAGGACAAATGGAAAAAGGCACAAACTGAAAAATATGAAGTTCCATCTGAATATGAGGAAAAACTGCTTTTCTTTAAGGGGAACAGAGCACTGGAACAGGCTGCCTAGAGAGGTTTCCGAGTGTCTTTCTCTGGAGATACTCACAACCTGCCTGGACAAAATCCTGTGCTACCAGCTCTAGGGAAACCTGCTTTACCAGGGAGATTGAACTAGATGATCTCCAGGAATCCCTTCTAACCCCAACCAATCTGTCATTTTGTGATTCTGTGATGATTAAATTGTATAAGCAAAACCATTTCTGTTCTCTCATATCTGGGAAAAAACCACAAAGAAAATAAAAATATAAAAACAATTATCTTAAAATAAATGTTCAGCTAACATTTTCTTTAAATCTAAATTCTGACATGAGGATTCCTGCCCCTGCAGTCACACTGTACACCCAATATTAAAGTGAAAGTTTTTGGTCTTTAAATAAAGTCTGAACCCTGTAAGCTATTTTTAGGAGTATATGCATATGTTTGTGTGTATGCGCACACAGATCACACTGTCCACTATGTTCATAATCACAAAGTTTTCACAGCACTGTCAGTGATCAGCACTAGTGCAAGATGACAAACTGGTAGCCACATACAGTTAATGAGAAATTCACATCTGGTTCCCATGCTGGGACTGTAGTGTGAGGCCAGTCTGTTGACATGAAGATTCTGAATGATCCAAATTCTCTGTTAGAGCAAGTGAAGCAGCCAGATTGTGGGAACAACACTAGAGTCCACTCCAGTACTGAGCTGGACACCTAACCCAGTCCTGTGCCACAGCAAAGCACAAATAAGGAGTATTTTAATAGCCCATTTGAGAGCTGCTTTCAGAGTAAGCCTTCAAAGAAGCCCCACTAAGTGAACAGCACTCTGAATCTTGCCCACATGGAGATGTTGGAAACGTGGCTCATGCAGCCACAAAGGCTAGCCAGCCTAATCTACCCTGCAGCCAAGCTGGTTGACATCAAACATTGGTCTGAAGCTAGGGGAGAAGATCCCTCATCAGCTCTGTCAATACATGCTGACCCACAGCAATGGTCTGAGCTCTGGAGATCTACAAATACTCTAGAAATAATCTGCAAATTGGCAGAACAATGTCTTTAATAATTAAAATATTTTTCACTGCATGTACACAGAGCTTGTTTACCAACAAAAAACCTCAGAAATACATTGTAGTAAAAGGGTGGGAAAACCCCCCACAATTGTGAAATGGGATTGTATTAATACTGCCACAGGAGTGCTAATGTTTTGCCATTTCTAATTCCATTCATAGTTGTTCAGTTCTACCAGAGTATTAAAGTGCTTAAAAATGTTTTTCATGCTTTGTGTACTATATCCTTTCCAGGCATATCTATAAAGTTCTCCTTAAAATGTGCTTATACACCTAGAAAAGAAGCCACCTCTTTTACATTTGGCTTTATTCAAGTATCCTGACAATTCATTGAAAATATTGCAATACAGTTCTCATGCAATACTGGCTGCAGACCCTTTAGAAATAGGAAATCGAGTCAAGAAAGCATGCAGGTAATACACAGTGTTTTCTAAATACAGAGATCAGGCCAAAAGCCAGCACAGTGTAAAATGGGAAAGCATCCAAAAGAGAGCTTTATGCTGTTCTCAGGCATAAATATTTATCAACCAGCGCAAGAGAATGTCACATTCCTCCTCAAGCAAAGAATTTGCCCAGAAAGCATTCCAGAAGAGACAGAAGGGAGAGGGAATGAAGAAGAAGGAAAATAAAAAACCGTAAAAAAATGTTGCCTTTATGATGTAAAGCTGGGTTATAGCACAGAGCCCCAAATAAGAAGCTGAACTAATCACTGTTACTTTTGTTGTCAGGGAGAAAGAAGCCTCTTCCAGAACACCAGCCACCTCCATGACTGGCCAACACCGAGTGCAGCACAATCAAAATGGCAAACAGACATTATGCTGTGTGAAAGCTGAAGGTAATTTAGAGATTGAGGCATGTGCTAAATGAAGAAAAGCTGGCTGTGAGTATGCACCATACTCATCTCATTAAAGCATCACACACCTTTTGTAGCTTACATTTACTTTCCTCTCAGAGAAACACAATCAGCTTGCTTAGTTTCCTAATGAGTATAATAGACAATCATGTAAAGTAGACTATCACTTGGTAAATATGTAATGGAGAACTGCAAGCAGTCTGTTAGATGTAAACTTGTTTAATTCTTTAATTATGTGTCTTTGATCAAA
Source organism: Molothrus ater (assembly GCF_012460135.2). NCBI lineage: Eukaryota > Metazoa > Chordata > Aves > Passeriformes > Icteridae > Molothrus > Molothrus ater. The sequence goes on along the minus strand of NC_050482.2, from coordinate 17,291,289 downwards.
AGCAGCTCACTTGGAAAGATTTTTTAAAAAGCAAAGTAATGAGCACTCACCTTTCATGTACACTATTGACTGTTAGGCCAACCTGATATAACTGTGGTTTCACTGCTTATATGTCAAGCACACCACTAAAATTAAGATAATAAATGTTACTCACAGCTATTAAAGCTTTTCTCTCAGAGACACAGACCTGTAAGAGCTGTTCTGCACTTTTAGCTTTTCTTTCCATCTCTGTCAAGTATCTCAGAGAATTTTTAAAAGAGCTAATTGAGGCCATTTATCTTTATTTTTTTCCTTTTTTGTCCTTATCCCCTCTCCTTTCCTCATTAACCTCAAAATCTCTGTTGAAGATCTCTTTCCTATTACTTTCAACACCTTATACTGTTCCTTGGACTTCATCTTCTGACAACCCTTAATCAAGACACAATCTCTTCAAGACTCTCCTGTGTGCTACCTATTCATCACATGTGGCTATTTCCTTTTCATTGCCTTCCTACCTGGTCTTTCAGATAATTCCCTCTGTTCACACCTGGTGTGATTTTGTAAAGGAACAAAAGAGTTGCAAACCTAGGTAATGTCATATGCTATTTAGTTTTTACAATCATGGTAAATTATCAGCCTGAAGTGGTGTGACAACAGGAAAAGTTTCAGAAACTGCTGCTCCAACCTTTTGGCTATAAGTATAAATAAGTTTCTGTCATCTTTGACTGTCCAAGGCTCTGGCCCACACTGTCAGAGACTGGTGATGAAATCAGTGGCTGCATAACAAAAACAAAGAAGTGACCATGAAAAGGCTCTGAGCCCAGTCTGAAACATGTCATGGTAAGTAGAGTCTAGAATGGAGCAAAAGCCCCTTTCAAAGGAGTAAAACTGGAAGTTAAATTAACCAGATGTTTTCATTATAGAATTGTAACTATCTATCAACATGTCTTAGGTAAATTTCCACAAACATGGAACTCTTGTCATGAGAGAATAAGCATACTACATGTTCATTACTGGTTCTTCTGTATAGTGAAGTATTAGCAAATTTATGACTGATATGGAAGACAAGGCTTATTCATGCTGCCTACTTCAATTTAACTTTACTGGAAAAAAATAATAATAAGATCAGCTAAAGACTGAAACTAGGCAGAAACTAAAATAGAAGGATGCATAGGTATGGTCTCTGCACCATTCCTGCAACTTACTGGACATCAGGAAAAGGGACTGAGACTATTCCTCTCCTGTAAGTATATCTTATACACAGAAACCTGTAAGAGTACTAAGCACACAGTTTGAATTCCTTTTAATTGATTACATGAATCAATTGTTAATCTAATTTTTCTTTTCCATAAATTAAAAAAACCCAACTCTTGCTGTATTCTGTTACAACCAAGGGGTAAATAAATACTCCTCCTTTTCTGTAAGACTAAAAGAACCTACACATTTAACAGAAAGAGCCTGATTTGTCTTCTCAATACAGACACAGTTTGTGTAAATTACTGTTTCATAAAAAAAAAAAAAAGCTAAACTGTATTACAGGAGGGCTTACAAAACCTCAAAATGTCAAAAGAAGGAAAAAAAAAAAGAAGAGAAAAACAATTCTGAAAACTTTTTTAAACTTTGTGTGCTCATTTACTGAAACTACAGTACAGAATTCATTCATTATTTTCTCCTGAAAATAACAGCTTATATTCTTATCCTGTTTCTGCAGTTTCTTCTCTATGTCAAACATAATGACCTAATTATCTGAAATTCTTGTTAGGACACATGCAAATCAATATCATGTTTTGCTACACACTGCCTAAATTTTTGGGGTAAATACATACATAAAGTTACTAGATCATCGAGATTTACTTGGATTTTAGTCAAGAAAATTTTTCTTGATTTGCATGAAATGTAGTTCTTTTTTAAAATATATTCTTGGACAGTTTTCAATAACATTTCCAATATATTTGTGATTTCTGACCTTGATGATGGTATATAATGTAATTTACATTAATTGTAAATTTCAGAAGAAAAATTTTTTTATATAAAGTACCAGAATGTTTCAAATATTCATCAAATTTCACTTGACTCTCAGAATCACAAATCACATAATTAAAAATCAGCTCAAGTGCAAATACTGATATTATGTTAGAGAATAAGTTTGACGAGAGTAAGAACTGCAATTATGACATGCACTAAGCAACTGTTTCAACACAAGTAAAAAAATTAGATTTCTTATCACTGAAAATTGATAGAATTCAAAAAGCGAAACTTCCATTTAAAATAATTTCTAATTGCCTCAAACCAGGACCTCTAAGAAATCCTGCTTTGTCTGTTTTAAAGTAATAAAATTAGTACAGATTTCCTGCCCCATGTCTGTTTAGTCTTTCATTTCTTCTTCTGACTAAGCTGAGTTTCATCAGTTGACAGCTGCTTGTGGTAGAGTAAACCAAATAGTTTTGACTAAATGAACAAGAACACTCCATTGCAACCTGTCCTGTTCTGACATACCTGTGGTAATCCAATCAATGACATACATGCATATCCACTGCAGGCAGCAGGAAGAGCAAAAAGTTATGAATATAAAAGCCTGAGTACAGGAACAAAGGGAAGTATGTTCTGTATTTTTAAACTTTTCTTAATTTTTTTAAAATAAGGTAGAAAATACAGAATTCATCTCCTGAGATTCGATAGTAAATTTCAAGGGAAGATAGCTAAGAAAAAATGGTTCTAATGGTAAATTCAGCACTTCTGATTACACTGCCTTTGAAGGATTGTTTAGGTTTAGAGTAAAATATTACACAGGAAATATCTTCAAAGTAGTCTAAAAATACTACTGTGAGATTGCAGCGTTAATTCTCAGAACACAGGTAAACAACAGTGTTTCAGCACTTTCTTTGAGTCACTAATGTAACCTAGAAATCTAATTTACAGTGTCTTAGCAGTTTTACAGAAGGAGTGCTACCCTATGATTTTTCACGCTTCGTGATTTTCTCATCTTTTGATTTCACCACATCTTCCCGCTCATCCACAATGCTGGTTTTGCATCATCCTATGCCTCAGAGTTAAAAAAGAAAACTTAAGTGCCTGATGTAATTCAGCTTTTTGTTTCCCCCACAAAGTTAACCTGCAAATGTAGTGAAAAAAACCAACAGTTCAGAGCAGGAAGGTGCTACATACCTGTACTGACATACTGGCACATCTGTTTCCATTGTCAAAGATCAGCTCAGACTTAGCCTTCATTGCATGTACTATAAAGTACACATTCCTACACAGTCCTACACATACACATACACATTTGGCTTTTGACACTAAATCCTTCCTGCAGCCTCTCTGATTTACATATTTCACTAATTACACTAAACGAGGAGCATGGTCAACCAAATTTCCTTTGTCATGTGTGGAGGGAGACCTTTTTCTCCTTAGAAAGAAACTGAGCATAACTGAGAACTTCTCTTTGGAAATTCTTTTGTCTCTCCACTGATGATGAAGGGTGTTTAAAGGGACGTAGATCTTGACACTGGGGACTTTGAAAAACTTCAGAAGACAGGTGAGATCAACTTTGGCCCCAAGCACTGCTGGCATATGTAAGGGGCTGCATGAGGCAATGACACGAATGGTCATCTCATGAAACTTCATACAAGGTTGTCCAAACAATCTGAAAGAGTTTGTACTACAAGTACATTAAGTCTTCAAATTCCGAAAGGCTGCCTGTTCAACCAATAAATTTAAGCAGGATTTAGAAGACTGAAGAAGGAGGGAAGAAAGAGAAAGAGAAAGGAACTAAGCAACACAGACAGACATGCATCTATCTACAAGAATTGAAGTCTTCCTGTCACACTCTTCTTTTTCCGTTGACTTCTTCCTTAGCCATTTGAGCAAGGACAGGAATCTAGATTGCCAGAGAAAGATTAGCCTTCCCTTAACAATGAGATGAGAAGAATATGAGAAAACATTGTTTACTTAAGCCAAGATGACAAAGAAAAGGGTTAAACTTCCTCTCTTTGAACAAAAGTTATGACCTAGTGGTAAGAATGGAAGACTAAGACTGTGGAATTTGTTCTCTTTCTTTCTCCAAATAAGCTGTCTGAACTTATTTTCATTTTCTCTGTGCCACTGTTTCCATGTCTCTATAATATTAACAGTTCCTCATAAGGTTACGGGAAAGTTTAATTCATTAATGTGTGTAAAGTACCAAGCAATTCTTAGAAGGGACTGTAGACATGTGAAATATTATTAATCTGTCAGATATTTTCCTATAAAATGAGACACTTTTGTCTAAGTAAAAAATAATTGGTATGACAACAAGACTGAAAGCTTTTAAGTATAACATAAAAGCTTCCTTATAATGATGAGGTTGTCAACTGACACCACATCCTCCAGAAATTGTGATTCAAAGACCATAGCATGACAACAAAGAATTATTTTAGCTAGCATAGTTCACATTTTTACGTATTCCAATATTATTATTATACACACAAAAAAAAGAAAGTACAAGCGACAAAGAAACAAATGCACCTCTGAGAAATCTCTGCCAGCCTGACAGTTAAAAAGATACTGCTCCTCTGCTAGAGTTTTTGATGGATATTAGAGGAGTCAAACTTTGGAGTTCTTTAGCAGACATTCAAAACTATTAAAGCATGAGTTTCAAGGAACTGCACCCAGAGAGATGAACTATCAGAATTAAAGAAGAATAGTGAAGAGATATTTGATACCTGTAAAAGAAGGCTAAGGTTTTATCTCATGGGAATTCTGGCAAGCAGTGTGCCTATGTGTTATAATAAGGACTGACTATGAGGAAGGCAGCATGCTGGGAATACGCAGAAAGTTGACAAAGATGATGAAGGGCAGATTTTGACACTGACTTTTTCAGACAGGCTGAGTTTCTTATAACAGAAAGCATGTTTGAAGAAGGCAGATTATGAGCCAAAGAGTGGTAGCATTAATGAATAAACCAGACAGGTAGGAAAGGCACCATGTGTTCTTTTTATCATCTTACTTTAGACAGGAGCCATGACAGAAACTCAGCCTGCCTCCTATCTTTCTAATCCTTATATGTGATAGCAGAAGCTTGGTAACACCACTTCTCCCCTAGCAGTGAATCATACTGTGTACTGAGGTTCACGCTAGCGCAAGAATGAGTATTTGAAATTCCTTTCACCACTTCTGTTGCCTTCAAGGGGGTAAGGACCAGATGTTACGTTTAACACAGATGTAATGCCACAGAGCCTCAGACTCTGTTTGGTTCTGCAGCTCCCATAGCAACTGCTATTAAGTGTTAATAATATGATTAGGAAGAAAGAAAGAACTGTTTGAACGACTAAAAAGTAAGAGAAACATTTTATTCTTACCATGCATATCTTTATACCTGACGTTCTAGGAAATACAACTGAAAACCCTGTTGATGACTACAAAGAAAAAAGGAATAAAGTACATCAGATAGTGCAATAAACACTTGGTATAATAAATACTTCTATCTCATATTTGCTGGAAGGTAGCAGTGTGCTAGAAAGCAGAGTGACAAGTATGCTTTTAAAAGTATAAATCAACTGATGATAAGAGAACTGACTCTCTTGCAAACCAAGTGATCCTATCTACAAGCAAAAGAAATGGAATCCCTGCATAAAATGTCCAAACTGGGATATTTTATGGTTGTACTGAAAAGGAAGAAACAGGAACAGGACAAGGAAAATAATACATGGTGGAAAACAAAATTCAAGACTGTAACTCAGCTGAGGTCTGCTGACCCCGCAAAGCACAAAAGCCCAACTCAAACAGCTCCTGAATGACAATGAATGACTGAATTCCAGCTCCAGTATTTCAGCTAAAATCAGGATGCAACATAAACCAGCAGAACTAGACTCTTAAATCTGTTTCTTACAGTCTGAAGGTGAAAAATGTCAAAAAGTCAAAATGGCAGCAGCTACCATTTGTGAATTTTAAAATAGATAATTAAACGGAAGAAAGGCTCCTGTACACAGACAGGAGATTTAAAAGGTTAATGAAGGTATAATAAAGATGGAGATCTGACTATGAATGCAATAGTGTCTTGAAAAAATAAATGTGAATAGGCAGAAAAGAAAACTGATTAAAATAATTTCCATTGGACTCTTGCCTTCCCACTTGCCATCTACTTTTCTAGTCATTCACCATACATAGGCACACACATAAACTATGTATGACCCCACTTGTGGGATCTCAGACTGTGACTATCTCCCATGACCCATTCTGAATCAGTAAGGCCACTATGAGAGCATATGAATATTTATTAAAAAAATCCTAACAAATCATTTTTATTTCAGCCTTTCTATTTTACCTTGCCAAGTTTCCATAGCAAGCTGGATGTTTATGTAGCATTAAGTAGCTATTTTAATCTTGTCAAAATTTTGAAATTATCTAAACTAATGGATGGCAGAAATTATTATGATGTTTTACTTTTCCAGCCAGGAAAGTTGGAGGTAACGCTGGAGGTAAATACAAACTTCCTCTTGCTGACTTTCAACATCCTCAGGGTGGATGGTTATTTGTTTCTTCACAGTAAGATTTACAAAATGTATGACATAGGGTTAGGGTTAACATGATAGGTCTTAGAAGTAATATCTTCAGGCAAATTCCATCTTAGGCAATATTTTAACTTTTCAGAGCCATTGGATATATAAATTAATGCAACATGTTTTGACAGTGTCAGGTTGTCCCCGAGTTCCTCATTTTCCATAAAAGCATTTTTGTGATACTGCATGCCCTGTCTCCTCTTCATGGAATACCTCAAAAGATCAAAAAGAATTCTAAACTTTTCTCTAAATCCCTGAAATCTCATATTGGACTTACTGTCTGTAAGAAATTATTTAAAACAATTTTAACTTTGGTTTGGATTAATTGAAAACATGCAAAATGAGGTCAGAAATGCATATATATTTGATTGCATAGAATTTGTTCATGGCATTACAGTTCTCCCTAAGGCCATACCTTACAAAGTGAGCTTTGAAAGAAAAAAAGCTCTTCTGACTCTAAGTACCACAGTGTCTTTGTGTAGATGCTAGTGTAAAAAATATTTATTCTGAATTCTGTATAGAGTTGAAATACTGTTCTTAACCAATGTAAATAACTTTATAGTTATTAAAAAAACCATAATAGTTGCTTAAACCAACCTTATTTCAGTCCTGGGAAAGTAAAGAGAAGCAAGAAGTTTCACAAAGTATTTTTAATGACAGAAGAACCAAAGCACAGGGTTTGCCTGGAATATCCTCTAGTTCCAAATTCAAGTGGCACTATCTCAGTGTACCTGAAAGTGCTAAAATGTATGCTTAATTTATAAAACTTTTCATCAACACAAAGAGACATGATTTAGCTAAACCTGCCTGGAATTAATGCATTGGGCCCAGAAGTTGAAATCTGCATGCTCACAGAAAGGTGAATTTAAGTAATTTTGTATTTCCATCTCCTTTCTAAGAGTACTTGTTTGCTGAGTTGGACTTCAAAATAGGTTAGAAAGGACTCAAGGTGTTAAATTTATGTCTCCTTGCCAAAGTGTCAGACTGACTAAAACCACCACGAGCAATGGCTCCTTTTTCCTAACTATGCCCCTTTATCAGAGAACAGGAAAGCAATCATGTCAAAATTATAGAAGTGGTCCTAATCCTTTGAATATTTTCTGTGTAGGAGGAATTTGGGATAGTGGTAGGTTAGCATATATTGCAGGAAGAGTGCAGAGCATCCTCAAGAAATTTCAGCTTTGGCAAGCATATTCTCACTGATTTCATAATTGCTGACAGTTGTCAGTTGGCTGGGACCAAGCTACAAGAGGATTGGAGTCAAGAGTAAGCAAAACAGAGAAACTGCTTAAAAAGGGAAAAGGAAAAGAAAGGAGTGCTCTGGCATCAAACATGAAATGAATCAGTAAAAAGCAGGATCCTAATACTGATGATGGAAATAACAGTGGAATAGTCTATAATACACCACTCTGCAATGCCCCAGTGCAGAAGAAAAGGGGCAAGTCTCCAAGGCAGCATCCAAGTAAATCAAACATCATACAGACCACATACATGATCTATATACAACCACGCAGAGTCAGGGTGTTATGGCACACAGACAGACGTCCTGGCCTGAAATGCAGCTGACTCAGTCAGCCACAAGAAATTACTGAATGCAGTGCAAGGAATTGTTGGAGCTGGTAAAGAATAGCAGGAGAAGGTGACAAAAAGGACAGAGTAGTGGTGATGAGAGGAGTCCCATGAGAACAACCAAACTGCATGTGTACTTGAAGGGCAGAACTGGAGACCTTTTGCGGAGAGAAGAGCCCCACAAAGCAATATCAAGGAATGCCATAACAGATCAAGATTACTTAGGTAATGGGTTTAGAGGTACTAAGTTTGGGTATGGATGCAGGACAAGAACACCAACAAGCTGTTTACTCATCAGCTTAACGAGAGATCACTGTGGGTGTTCACAAGGGTGTCACTTGGGCATGGTTTGGTTTCTTTTCCATGTGCCTGGGTGTGCCTTACATTGAGTATGGGGATGTGCACAGGTTCAACTCTGCGTACCTGCACAAACACCGCTGTAATGTATGCTGGCCCTGCCACAAGCTGGACCTGCAAATGGGAATGGCAGCAGACAGATTCACAGGAGAAATCACCTGAGCTGGAAAGCCCACTGGATTAGAGTTGCCATATAGGAGCTTATCTTTCGAAGTCCTCTGCTCCCACTCCATAACAGGGGGCTTACAGCTTGAGATGGAGAACTTGTGTTGATATAACAAAACTGAAAATCAAACTGGAAGTTTAAAGGAGTTGCAGTAGTGGAATATATGTGCTCTGTCTGGCTAAGAAAAAAGAATTCTTTATTTATCTCTTTCTCCTGCCCGATGGTTATTTGTGTTCATGCATGCATGCATAAATAGGTAGATAAATCAAAATAAAGGCAGATAGATGCAAAAGAAGCAATACATATCTGTTGAAACACTTTTTGTTCAGCTTGAACTCTACAGAGGAGCTGGGTATACTTTTGTCAGAAGGGGCAAAAGCTTCATACTACAGGTGTTACCAACTGTACTGTATTTACACATAAAGCTTCTTTTTGTCAGTCATAGAAAAGATTAATTTGCATTTCTCTGAGATTTTACTTACTGGTGGGGTTTTTTGTTATTTGTTTGTTTGGGGTTTTTTTGAGAGAAGTTGTTTCTTTGGTTTTTTTTTATGTTGGTTTTTATTTTCTAATAATTGCTTAGTAATTTAGACAGAAAGTGCATGAAAAATTTGAATAGATATACAGCCTTCCCTCTTCCTAGATTTTGACACTGTTTTCAAAAATGTCACTCAAAACATGAGTAATTTAATGGTGATCATATATTACTAATGAATCCAAATGCTTTGAGATGAACCAAAGTTTTCCTCTTGAGTGGTTTATCAATAGTACAACCTTGTCATGAGAATATCCAGGAAAATTTACTGATATCAAAATAATAAAATAATTAGGCCATTATTACTTACTTCATGCATCTGCCCTCTTATTTCTGGATTTGCCTAGGTGATTAGATGGAAATAGTATCGGAATGTCCAATAACACCATTCAGTTAAGATCCATTTTTGTATTCATAGAATGTAGCTTTATATGAGACTTGAGTAAGTAAATGCTCATAGACAGCCACCCTGAATGTTACCCTGCCTACTATGAAAGAAATCACAGGATTCAACACACTGAAACAACTTTCTATGGAGCATTAATTATGCCAGTGCCTACTCAGTGGGCAAAGCTGTTGCACTTGGGTCCCCAGTTGGGAGATCTCTGAGGCTGGACTCCTAAAACTAATTGTTATCTCTGCTTCACATGCTTGTGAGATTTGTACTTTGAGCACTTTGTCATTATCTATATATTACAATCATTTCATGGAAATTTATATTACACCATACCAACAGTTGAAGGAGATAAGAAAATTATATGGCACATTTGTCGATATGTTGCAGGAATCTTCATGCAGGGTTTTTTTTTTTTCATTTTTATAGTATTAATTTCAGAAAATTTTCTCATTTAAAATAGCAAAAAATATTTTTATAGACATTCCACTTTACATTAAAAACCTAAAGTTTCTATATGATAATTATGATGGAATAAAGTAGAGGTTTTGGACTCTAATATTAAATTTATATAATTAAAACCTAGGTTTTCAATTTTGAAGATGCCAACAGACGAAAGTCTATGCATGAAACAGCATTTGTGGGTGAGGGACCATTTGTGACTGACCATATCTGTCAGTCATGAGGCCACTGCTGCCATGGTCAACATTATATCCTAGTGCTGGATTCTTCCCTGTGCACTAAGCAATAAAGCATGAAAGAAAAGATTGCTCGTTATCCTTATTGGCCAGAATTGCAGCTGGCTTAAATGGCTACATCTTTACTAACCTTAGCATAGCTATAGTAACATGTATTACCCATTGCTTTAGAGATATCATTCATGATGTCTTTCTATTCAAGAAAACATGATCAAGCATACATGCAGTTCCTAAAGCTGCATCAACTATAAAAAACACACATAGTCATGCATCAGAACTTTCCTGTCTCTGGTATAGAATTCTTAAAGCTTAAGTGTAGAGATAGACAAGATGATTGCATTCAGATGATATAAATTCAAATAAAAATTCTGCCTGTGAAATTGGTTTGATCTGTAGACAAATGTCAGCTCTGTGCCCTATTAAACTTGCAATTGTTTTAAAAGGACATATCAGTGAGCTCTGAAATGTTGAATAAATGTTAATTGGAAGTCAAAGAAAATATCATGAGTAAAATAAAATATGCAAAGAAAAAGCATTTTCAATCTGTAACTCAGTAACAAGTAGATCCAAGAAAGAAAAGCATTACCAAACAGTCAGGCTCCATTTTAACAGAAGACAAGACAAATACTGGAAGCTAGTTGAATTTAAATGAGCATTATCCTGATGATTATTAATTTTTAAAGTTGTTACCATGAATATATATTAATTTTAAAGATTAAATTGCATGATTAAATTGATTGTTGCACTACCTATTAACAATCCCATATGCTTAGTAGGGTAAAACGCAAGGGATTTATGATTGCCATACCCTAATATACTCATGTAAAGCATCAAGGATTTGTATAATCTAATTAGAATGAGGAAATAACAATTTGTAATGTTCTACCTTTTTTATTATTCATCCAAGACTAAGTATTATGAATGATTTTTTTTTAGGTATTTCAATCATTTTTCTCTGGTAAATTTGTACAGTTTGACAGCAGCAATTTAAAAACGAAGACAGAAGAGGGATTTGATTTTTATTTTTAATTATGGAAATGCAATCTTCTTCACATCTACTTTCAAAATGATGACTAGAGGCTATTTGCTTAAGTGAACAGTGAACAGTATGATGAGTGAATAATCACACTTACTGCAGGAACTGTATAACTTATGAAATTATGCAAAAAGGCTGCTAGATATAATACTAAAGGGAAATACCATCAGAAAACTGTATTGTATATCCTCTTGGAGTAAAAATAGCATTTTGATGGAATAAAGTAATCACATCTTCATGTGGGATAGCAGTAAAGGATTTTATGGGTATACTCTTTCCAAAATTCTGCTAAGAATTTTATAATGTGGAAAAAAAAATTAAAATATTTTAACTCTAATAATAACACAAAATCTGATTATTTAAATTCATGTAGTATGACCAATGTAATCAACATAGACCTTAAAAGACTCAAATACAGCAATTATTACAATGTTGATGGATAGGGGGAAAAAAATCAGCATTAGTTCAAATGATACCTATAGTTCAAAACAAATTTTGTTAGACTATGACAACAAATGAAATAAACTGACATTGCTTATTCTCTGAGAAAACAACATAGAAAAGCTTGGTTTCATATGATTCAGTGAGAAAGTTCCTATTGGCAGAAGCTAAGAAACTATTTGATTTTAGGCTTTAGGCTATTTTTTTTCCTACCATGATTAGTCCAATTTCTGTTTCTGCTAATCTGACACTTTGATTGCATGTTACTGAATTTTGTCCTGTTCATACTCTTAGTGAAGAAAATATCCGATAAACTACTTTCTGAATTTCCTAACAACAATAAAAAAGACTATTCATATAACTTCAAGTGCATCTAGAAAGAATATAATATCTATTAAATTTTAATTCTTGGCTCACTACCTATACAGACCTAGTTCACATAGTCTCCAGGGAAGCTTCAGTTTAAGTCTTGAAATATAACCAACCAGCTACAATGGAGTCAGTCAATCAATGTCAAGAAGGCAGTTTTAGCAACCTTAACTAAGCACTCAGTTTATTTTTCAATTGTAGAGAAAAAAGAAAGAAGGAAAAAAAAAATCATCTTTTCATCTTCTTTCCATTCCTCTCACTTTGTTAGGCCTTATCTGAGTGACAAAAAGTTTGGCCACCCTACAGTTTTAATATAGCAAAGGCTTTGTGACCTGGTTTGTTTAAGCACATGTTAATAAAAGCAATAAGATTATACATATTGCATGGTGTATATGCATATGAAAAAAATCTCTTTAATTCAAAATAATCCTCATTTGGTGAGATGATTCTGCCTTGTGGTAGTTTTCAGCTTTCCCATCCTCCTATGCTTCATGGAGCGCATCAACACTTCAGATCAATCTCAGAGTCTACAGTCATGTATTACTCATCCCATTTCTGTATATTCCTTCTTGTTTGACTCATTGTCCACATTGCTGCACATTTATGGGGGGAGATAAATCAGAATCTTTGGGGTTGATGGACTATCCAGTTTCATCACCTTTTGCTATTATTTATCCTTCCTTTTATGTCAGTATGGCAGCTACAGAACAGCACCATCTCCTTCATTTCCCAGACGGGCAATGTAACAAAGGGAATGGAATATATCTTGAGCAACTTCAGATATTTTTCTCATCTAAAATTGGCTGTCTAAAGCAATTCTGATGAACCAAGTCCAGTAGTGCCTATTTGTCTCCAATGAGTAGGGGAGTTTAGGATGGTTAACTGAGATGCAGTCATCTGAATTGAGGAAGATGAATCCAAGTCCACCTGTCCAAGGTCATCAAAGTAGCCTGAAAAGACATTTCAACTCACATCTCAGGTTTACATTTTTTATTCCAGAATATCTGAGAAATAAAGTGATGAAATAGATTTGTCAGCCTAATGAAGAATGGTTAATGTTGTATTATATTCATATGAACTGAAAGAAAATATTTTGTTTATGAATGTCTTCAGGGTCCCATTTGATATAAAATATTGTAATACCCTTGAAAACTTTAGATCCCACAGTTATGGTTTATGTTATTAATTCAATTTTGTTTTAAATAATCAGCTCCTTAAGAAGGAAGTGCAGTTAAAAAATAAGTTTGCAGGTTTTTAAAATTATATACACAGATTTGAGATGTCTCTGCATCTAGGACCACTTATTACTTTTAACATAATCAAAATGAAGAGTTGAATGATGAATATGTGAATACTTATTAGTACTTAGAGTTGTACAAAAAGAAGGGATCTAAATATTGTTAATTGAGCCATTGATGGTTGGCTTGCCTAATAACAAAGAATGTCTCTATAACACTGAACAATGCTTCCTCTTGACTCAGACAATGGTACTTTATGCAAAAAAGTGCATTAGTGGATCCATATCAAAACCTGATAATAGTTTAACTTGTATTTTTTGCTCTTGGTACATTCCATGATCCAGACCTTTGAAAATGAGTTGAACAGCACATTTGAAAACGCCAAACAACAGATGAAATAAAGATAAGGCTAGAACTGAACAAAGTATTTATCCACTTTGATCTCCAGCTCTCAAACTATTATTTATAATAGGTACTGTCCTTCTCAGGTGAAAATGTGACTCCTATTATCATAAGGTTGTCCTAATGGCAACACAGGAACACTTTAAGTTCCAGTTCTTACTAGGCACTTATAATAACAACATAAAAATTAATTGTTTAAAAAAAAGTTGCTTTTTTGCATTGTTTTTGTGGGGTTTTTTTTGTTTGGTTTTTGTTGCTGTTTTTTTTCTTTTATTACCTACTTTCTTAGCCTTACAGAACACTATAACAGAGTAATTGACTGAAAATGAAAACTTCTGTATTGGTCACATCCACTCTTAAGGTTAGAAATTATTTATATGTATTTTTGAACAGTGTATTGTTTGCTTTGTTTCATCTTCTGGATGGCTCTCATATTCTTCTACCTGTGTTTCCTAAAGAAGACAAAGGGCTGCATTTTACTTGCAAACATAAACAAATTCTAAGCATCTCTTTCCTGCACAGATCCTTTCTGTGCAGCTGTCATTGCAGGGGTTCACATTTTACAGTTAACAATGCTACATTTTGCAAATGAGAAGCAAAAGCTGAGCAAGGATAATTGTGAGAAATCCAATCTTGACTTGCATAAGGCATAAACTGGCCAGGACCCTACAAATATCAAATGCCTTGTGTCAATCTTTTAGTTTTTCAAGCAGTGTTTTTTCTTTAACAATATGTTATGACAGTCCTAATAGGGACTGACTGATATGGAGTTACACTGCTAGAGCCCTTGTAGTTGTTCTGGCATCAGGTTCTCCAGAGTTTCTTGATGGCCATTGCATAACCAACTCTTTCTCTTACTAGAACATGGTACATAATGGTGAAGCAAAGATACGCCCTTGCTTTTCCTCCTGACACTTCTCAAAGAGTTTCTATGTTAAAAGTAACCAGAAAGACCAGAAGGCTACAACTGTGCCATTTAACAGGGATAAAAAGGATGAAAGCTTTTCAAAAATCTTACATGGGAACAATTTAGTTTATAAAGAAGTAGCATAAAGAGGTTGCACCTACCATCTTCCTTATTTCTCAGGAAGCCCACCTGTACTAGAAGCTGAGAATAGATTTCTGAACCAATTAAATATGTGTCTTCTCTAAACTATACTTATCACAAGAATGCCTGCCCACAATAGGTAATAGAACTAAAAGCTGTAGGTGTATTCAGTCTCAGAAAATCTCCAATTTCCTCAAAAAGAGAAAAAATATGCAGTATTTCTGTACACTAAAACACTGTAACTGTTCTGGAATGAATAATATTCCCAGTCCTCACGATTATTTCTAGCAACTCAAAACAGCATGTTCTGCTTGTATAACGAGTATTTAATTTAGACTCATATGCACATTCACTTCTATAGAAGCTGAATGCCATCATAAGCATCCTCTGCATTTCACTTACCTTGATTTACCCTCAGAATCACTTTGAATACTGCAATATACAGAAGTGATTAGAAGGGATTAAAAGCATAGAAGGGGCCTGATCAAGAAATAAATGTATAAACAGAAGATAGTACTGCAAGGATTTTTTAAAAATACTTTTCTTCTAGAGGCAACAAGCATGCCACATTATGTGATGGATGGACTATAATTTGCTAGATGGCCTATAATTTGAGACTTTTTTTCCCTTGTTCTTTTGACCAAAAAATACACTCCCATCACCAATCAAGCTCTCCCCAAAACTCTAACCCTCCAAAATACTAAAACTGTTCTCAAGTGTACATTTTAGTATTACAGGATGATTGTTAATCAATAAGGTTCATAAATTGCAGGCTATAATTTCCTTTTTGCAAACAGGATTTCTTTCACTGTTGTTTTAGGTTACAATTCCCAAGCCTAATCTCTGCCCCACCCTTCCCCCCACCAAAAAAAAGAAAAAGCAAGAGAAGAGAGAAAGAGAGAGAATAAACATTATCCAATACCTGTAATTCAAGTAGGAGAATATTAAATTTCCCTCAGTTTATCACTTTCAATTGCAATTGAAGTTGCTTCTAGAAATACAGCATATGCTGAAAAGCACACATTTTTCTATGTCTTTGTACACACCTTCTTGACCCTGTTTTTTTTTTCATGTATGACTTTGCAATGCAATAATCAGATTGGGAATGTAGCATCAAACTGCAAAGTCTGTATTGTGAAGAAACACACGCTCAAATGCAAATACAATAGACATCAAAAGTATTCTTATCTTCATATAATGATGTATATGTTCAAGAGAAGTAATAGAATAATTTTAATTTCTTGACCACAGCTGTGATTTGAACCAGGTTTTGTTCAGTGCTAAAGGAGGAAAAAGCAGTTTGCTACCTCTGCCATTCTTTGAAGTTCTGTTTTGGAGGACTGAAGGATGTGTTCAGTAGCTCTAACTAGCTTTATTCATAATTTGTGACTACCAAACAATGAAAATTTCAAAGGCAATATAAAAATATAGGATGGTTATAGGATGTTTTCAAACACACACAATAAGGGTTTTATTCTTCTATTACTTATGCATCATAGACTTCTGGCTCAAACTTCTTCCCAATGTAAAGTAAAATGCAATACATTCTTACACCTGTGTGACTGATAGGAGGGAGGTCTTGGCTTTTTGCTGGTTTTGCTAATCACTTCTAATACAATGGTGAGTAGCTTAACAGATGCTGCCAGTAGTCTCCAGGGAAGTGCAAGTACATTAAGTTGACTTTGCAATGCGTCACTCCTGCTTACAATGTAATTAAGTTACAGTTTTCTGTATATAATTTCATTAATATGGATTAGTCAAAATATCAATGCACAAATAAATGCAGACTTGCAAAATGTATATGTCGATAAAATAAACATAGCACTCTAGTAATAAGGTAGGAGTGTAACTTCCACAAGAAGCCAATTCAATACTGCTACTCAATTGTCATTCACACGAGTAACTGAGGTTATCTGAACTGTGCATTTATGGCCAACTCCTTTTGACAATTTCTCACTATTCTAATATACTGTGAGAAATGCTTTTTTCCCTCCAGTTCTCTGAAGGCAGTCTCTTCTGTTTACTCAAATCAATTCTCTGGGATAACATTCTGTGAAAGCAAAGGTGAACAGGAGCTCTGCAGGATGAATCAAATGAAGTAAGGCAGCTCAAAAGTGAGCCAGAAGCCCATCACAAGATACCATAGAGTCAGCAAAGAATCTGTCACATTTATGGTCAACAGGAAAATTAGACTTTAAGGAGACGTAAAAGAAATCTCGACTGTATACCTGGTGAGACATTATGTGTCCAAAACTAATATGGTTTTTATACAGTGTACGTTTGGTTCCCTTCCACTCTTTCATTTTCTACATCCTATTCTGCTTTCCCTTTGAAAATTAATTACACTTATAAGCATGTATGGTTCTATTTGTAACAAGTCCAAAAAAAACAAACAAATAACCAAACTGTATAAAAATTAACATTTCCACTCTCACCATACTGGAAAAGCCTTTGAGAGGACAGAATTGTCATTGGCTAATTAGGAATATGTAAAAGATTTCTAGTTACTGGCCTTTAGGTTATTATTACACTTAATGTCAAGGTAATACATAAAAAAGCAAAACCATAAATGCTGTATAATGGAACATACTTTTAGATCCCTCAGATCTAAAAGTATGAGAGAAAAGGAAGAGAAGATATATAATCTCCTTGTTAAGCATTTTTATGCCAAAATATTTTATATATATATCTTTTTTCAGTCTGAGTTTATACAGAGAAATGACAAGCAACATCTCCTGGCTCAGTTGTGTTTGCAGATTAGTACTGTTTGAGTCAGAGGGAATTAAGCTCTTTCACTTCCCACAGCAAAGGTAAAGGTGACTAGCTTCTATTAGTATAGCTAATAAAATCCTACACTGCAGCAAGCTATCACAAATAAATCAGGCATTTCCAGCACCAGGCATTAAGATGTTGTACATTAAAAATAAGACTCATGCAAAGAAACGAGACTCAAGCTTAAGTATAAACACATAGAGATTTACAGTGTTGTTCTACAGAAAACAAAATGGCTTACAGTTCTGTACAGCTCCTTAAGAAAAATAAACAGACAAAGCAAATAGAAGGCAACTGCTGTTCTCTAAAAAGACAGGGGGGTAATACACTCTTCAAGCATAAAATAAATTAATAATTATGATAATTCATTCATTTGAGCTTGTTTTTGAGCAGGTTCCCTGTTGGTTTCTTAATGAGGATAATGATGTATAATCTTTACAACTGAAAGTCTCAGAGGAAAGTTTACACTTCAGAAAAAAAAAAAAAAAAGAGACTGAGACAAAGTGCCTTAAGAGTAACCTAAAGCCTCACTGGGATAGATCCAAACAAGTGATATTGTAAGGAGAGGCTTCTACCCAAGTTGTGCAGCCTTATGAAGTCATGGAATAACAGCATCAACACTGGAATAACACTAGAGCTCCCAATTCCCAGAAGGGTCTCTTTTTAGATGCCAAAACCACAGTAGAATCAAAGACTAGGCAGTGCAACTGTAGTACTCTGCCTCATATGAATACTATGAAAGAAATGGTCTTTCTATCCATCCTATTCCTTAGAAAACCATGCAAGATTTTATACCAAAAACGTGTATCTTCCGAGTACTGGCTGACTCTGAGCTTGTGTTTCAAGGGAGGATCTGACAGGCAATGAAAGGTAGCCACCTGCCTGCAGAAAAACAAAAATAGACATTCAAAAGTGCAAGCACAGAGAGGATCATAGATATGTAGAATCAATGAAGCTTTTAGATTGGAAAAGACCTTTAAGATCACTGAGTCCAACATTAACCAAGTCCACCACTAAGCCATGTCCCTAAATGTAGTCACAACTACATGTGTTTTGAACACCTCCAGGAATGCTTACTACACCACTTCCCCATTCCAGTGCTTGACAACCCTTTCTGTGAGAAAGAAATGTTTCCTCATATCTAATCTAAACCTCCCTGGTGCAAGTTGAGGACCATTTCTCCTATCCTAGCACTTGTTACTTGGGAGAAGAGACTGATCCCCACTGGATTACAATCTTCTTTTAGGTGGTTGGAGAGAATAATAAAATCACATTTGAGACTCCTTTTCTCCAGTCTAAACAATCCCAGTTACCTTAGCTGCCCCTCATTAGAGAAAAAAATAATAATAAAAAAAATTATATATATATATATATATATATATATAACAAGAAAATTGGTGTTAAAACTAAAATAAAAACACAACCTAAGAAGCCCAAAGCACTTAGTCCTCTTTATGTCTGGAATTTTAATTAAAATTTTAAACAAAAATAAGCGTGACATCAGAAATGTAGCTATTACAGTTGGGCAAAGGAGAGCGATGCTTGTTTGATATGGTATTAGTAAGTTAATAATGTGATAAATCTACTTATTAGTTAGCATTAATCCAGAAACTATTGAGAAGCACTTGATAAAATCTGCCCTTAGAGAAATGACTTTCTCCTTGTTTGAGGAACACATCTAATGGGGTTTGAAAATGGCATCTGATCCGCTAATCTGACAATTTTGAATGAATTGGGTCTCTCAGGTTTTATATACTGATAAATCTACAACTGCTGGGCTTTTGGTAGCATTCTCATTTTTAACAGTTTTTGAGACGAATCAATGCACATTTGGACACATCACTCTCTCTCATCTTGATTAATTCATTAAAGTTAATGCTTTAGACCTCGTCTGCAGCAGAATCTCCTTGAAAACCTGGTAAGGCAAGTTAATAATGGAAACAGAATGATGCCACATCACAGTCCTTAATATGACCCTTCTGATAACCTGATTAGTAGATCAGGTTATCAGAATATATTAGGGAATTATTTTTAAGATACAAGGATCCGAGTTTCCAATTTAAACTTTGCACTACTAACTGCAAGAATTAGGTTAGTAGGAATTAGGTTGTCAGCTATACAAAAATATAAAAGAATACAACTAAATTACTTTGGTTCAATGTACAAGCAGTGAAGAACATTTCTAGTCAAGTAATGTTTGTAATATAAATATAGGTCAGTGACCTAGAGTAAGTAAATTGAGAGTCGTATCAGTGGTGAAGACACTAATACAGAACAAACGCATCAAAGTAAAGAGTACAGTTACAAGACTACTCCAGTTTTCATCTTTTCCCTCACACATAAGAAACCTATTTTGCTGCTTCTGAACATGGTCAACTAAAATGTTTCCAAAACTGCACAATAGTAGCAGTTATTAAACGTATGAAAAAATTACTGATAAAGCAATGATAAAATATGATAATTAAAATAATCTGCTTATAGCACGGGAGTCTCTTGCAAAAAATTAACTCCAAATATCAAAGAAGTCCAGAACAACCACTTTCTGCATCCAGTAGAGTTTTAAAATCTAGGACACTTCAAAATACATTTTACGTCTCCAGCAAATACTCTGTAAAAAAATCCTCACTAAAAATACATTTTTCTAATGAGCTATTTAGGTTTAAGGAAGATGCTGTCCATCTATTAAACTAATAATGCACTCAGGTGGATATTGCCTTATGTGGAATTTTTATTTCTTTAGGTATTCCCTATAGGTGAAATCAGTGTTTTGAATAAAGCATATATAAACATATATAAGCATATATAAACACATTTAACTTGCTAAGAAGTTGCAATTAGAACATAACAGAATACAGGAAATATCTTTCACATTCTAATTCAGCATTTGTTTTAGAAAACCTTATTCCTTACTCAAAGCTGAAGCAGGTGAATAACATACCACGCTCAAAGGAATTTCAGAAGTTTTAATTATAAATATAGCCACTATTCTTAACGTTGCTTTGTTTTTCTATTAATCATAGAACATTCATCATATGCACATAACAACAGTGGACTGCCACTCCAGTAATATGCATCAGGTGAAAACATTAGTTCCACTATTTTGAGAAATTTAAATGGATGAAAAACTAAAAACCATCACATGTCACAAAAATCTGAAGTGTTAAATTCTAGTAATTAAAAAAAATCCAAAATGTTAAGTCATTTCAGTTGGACTAAGATATCATCCTCAAATTTAGAAATTTTCAGAGCCACTCTTCTTCCTTAACAGAAAAAAAAAACCAAAAAGGAGGGGAAAACTAGGAAAAAAAAGGGAAAAAATAGAGAAAAAAGAAAAGAAAAACTATGGAAATTCTCATTTGTCTTACTAAAATAGGATGGGTTTTTAATTCATCTGAACAGAGGTTGGCCTCTAAGGCACTTTATTTACAGGATTTTAGAGTTTTAGAGTAGAGAAGTACAGAGGTTTCTGAGGTATTTCAGTGGAAAGAGGCACACTCTGATGAGCACCTGAGTCACAGCTATAATAAACAATTAGGAGATGCACTATAAAGACTGGTAAAGAGAAAAGACAAATTGTTAAGAAAAGCCTTCCTCTAAACAGAAATCAGCAGGAGGGAAGAACTCTCAGAAACCTGCAATAACTTCTAAGTGCAGATTGATGGTATTTACCATTTTGTAATGCTTATTTTGGAGTTCACCACCTTTTCCACTGGTTCAGAAAATTCACATTCCAGACACAGGGAAATTTTTTTTATTGGTTTTTTTTCTGGTTTGAAGTGTCTGAAATAATAGAAGAGTCGACTGCAGCTAATGGTGGTATTTTTTATAGTATGCAACCACTTCTGTGACATACTCTAGGATAAGACATGGCAACACATGGGAGTATTTGTTGGTGAAAACATGTTGAGATAGTTATGGAAAACTGTGGAGGGATCCAAACTTTATTTTATCTTGTTCACAGTGCTTCTTCAGGAATCATATCTGGCATTTACTCTCTCAGGCAATGTCTCAAGGAGCACAGACTGGCCCAGACCACAGATGTGCCAGGGACCATGCTGATAAGAGGGCTGGATGAGTGCAGGTCAGGGCCCAAGCTGGTGCTCTGACCCTGTTTTACTTATTATAAATATCCCTGCTACAGAGCCATAAGGACATAGAGATGGGAGAGAGACAGAAGAGTTGGATGTGGACAAGAAATTGTCCAAAGGGTTTCACTGATTTTTACTAACAAAGAAAGAACAGTAAAGTTTGTAAATCATATTTGTATGGGATCATCCCTCTACCTGTTTTCTCCAAATTAAGTCCATATCAGAGAATCACAGAACCACAGAATATGCTGAGTTGGAAGGGAATCAGAAGGATCATTGAATCCATCCATTGATGTCTGTCTTCCAGCAATGTCATTCCAAACTGTTTTATTAATTTCTAGCTCTTCACTGTAGCCCCTTTCTGCTTAGTTCCCATCCTCTCTCAATTGGCTTCTACCAGTGTCTTCCCTTTCCTATCCATTCCTGGGCCCATGCTTAACAGAGAAGAATGCATTATTTCCTCAGTTTCTTTCTTGGAAACAGATGAACCATATTTAGCCTCAAGCAAGCAGCTGTAATAAAAAAAAATCAGTCCAAAACTAGAAAGTTTAATAAAGTTAGAAACAATCAAAACCAAATATCCATCTTTGTGGTAGACAACTAAAAGATGTGTGCATAATACACATAGACTTTTGCATACTCAAAATAAAGAAACAAACTCAAAATCCAACCATGCCTGACATCTATTTGGCAGTGTAGCCTCATTGGAAAGATTTATATTTTTGAGACTAAAATTATCTTAGAAAAACAGTTGCAAACACACCAATGCTGGGCATATTTTGAACACTTGGCAAAAAAGAAAAAAAGTAAAAAGGAAAAAGAAATAGAATGAGATTACCTAATCAAAATCAGAACCCCATACATTTCCTGCCTCACAGGTCACCTAATACTCTGAACTCTGCCCTGTAATTCTTCTCAAGCCAGGGGACCTTTGGACACTGGAAAATAAATAACCTCATTTCTTCTTCAGCATGTTGTTGGATGTGCCACTAAATAGGAGAGATGTGGCAGCTTTGACATAAAAATTGAAATAACTTACTTTAAAAAAAAGGAGAAAAGAAAAACACCTCAGCAGAAGCAAACCACAGTGTTTCTTTCCTTTTTGACACACTTATACAAACTGTAGAAAGGAGAACTATAATTTTTCCAAGTGTGAGACAACTGTTCCTAACATAATGGTCAGGTTAAGTCCAGTCTCATATGGCAGCAAAACAAAGATCTGGAAAACAAAGACCTTTAAAAGGACTGGAAAAGTTTTATAACTATGTGATGTAAGACAACAGTTTAAGCTCATATTAGAGAATGCAAAATTATTATTACAGAAGTAAGAAATTTATAGCCATCATTGATTTGCACAAGACAATGACATAAGTTGTACTGCACAAACCTTTTGTTTTAATCTTTTAAATTAAGAGTTTTGTGTCAGTACTTAAGGTAAAAACTAAAGCAGTAAGCAGTAGCCTGATTCTATACAATAAATAGTCTAGTTCCCGTAAATGAAAAAAAAACTTCTAAAGCCTAAAAGTTTCAGAATTAAATATTTCATATATAAAGCTATCAAGTTAATGGAGTATCTGAGAGCTAAAGACCTCCATGTGACAAATGTGACAAATTTGTGTGAGTTAGTGTGAACGGTGTTTTGGATATCTAAGATTCCTATCCTATCTTATTCCTATCAAAGGAACTTTGCTGCTGCCTTAGTGAGTACATACAGGCAACAGAAATGAGGAGGTTTACAATGTGCTTTCATTGGATGTTATGAGACAGTGGTTATAATTACATTGTGAAAACAGTATTTTAACTGTGATATATATTGAGAAAAGTATCTCTTACTTTTCAGAGCATGCTAATGAGACATAGGATGGAAATTGTCTAGATGCACCATTTTAAATTTCTGCTAGGCAATCTGTATTTCTATGAATCTGCCAAGACTACCTCATAAACCAGATTACACAAAGAAATTGTTGAAAGGTGGCTAAATGGGCTATTTGTAATATTCAATAAACTCTGTAATATTAGATAAATTCTTTAACAGTGCATGAATGGTAACAGTTGGACAACTGCAAATTCTTTATCTCAAAATATTACCTACTGCAATTGTGGAAGGATATGAAAGTGCATCAAGGATTTAAAGGATAAGTAGAGGCCTTTGTAAATACTACTACTGTATCTCAGTTGTATTCTTGTACTTCTCAGTATTAGAACAAATTTTAAAACTAAAACACAAGCATTCTCCTTTAAATACTATATAATATACAATAATATAATGAATAAGAAAACTTTCAAAATATAAACCAAATATGTTCCCTGTAATCTAAGTTTGAAAATAAAGTGATGTCATGTGTTATAAGAGGTTGTAACGACCCCATTCACCGCTGTATGGAATGCATGAGAAAAAAGCAAACATACACTACAAACATTCATTAATTATTGTGAATAAAAACTGTACATTTATAAGAGGATTTCTTATAACTACACACAAATCAGTAACAGACAGGAAAGACTAAAGGAGAAAAAAAAAAGTCAGGGGAAAAAAGTCCCTTCCATAAAGGAGAAGCATTTGAGAAAATATTGTTTTTCATTTGTACTTTGCTTCAGTTGAGTATTGTACATATAATTGTTATAAGTGGAGCTGCTATTAATTAATGACTGATTACCATTCAAAATATTTGAATGTTAATTAATGTTTAGAAAATTCACTGTTTTAAATATATTCCTATAATGCCTTGTCCTAATCTACAATTTTTTCAGAGGTTGTTGATTACATCATTGTGAGTATGAAGACAAAAACTAGCAAGTTCCATTTCACACAGTAAACTGCTGGGAATTTTCCTTTATTTTTCCTTATTATTACATTGATTATTGCTGTTTCTTAATTATTGCTATAATCTATTTAAAATATGCTCAAGGCAAGCACTAAAAAGTTCAAATAAGAAATCTGAAAAATAGTGAATGGGGCTCCAGGAGAATCTCAGAAATGTATTTGCGATTTCAAACAAGATAAATTAGTTCATGTCTTCATTCTTTTTTGTTTTTGTTTTTTTTTTTAATGTGGAGAAACAAGCTATTATAAGAACAGAAATAAATGTTGAGAGAAACTGTTTTATTGAAAGAGAACAAAATTGGAAAATATTTTGTTAGGTCTGTTGCAGGACAGGGGATTTTCAGTCATACAACATCCAAATGTAGCTAAAGAGAATTTCAAAGAATCTGTGCTATTTTTTACTGTCATAGCCTTAAGGTAATTTATAAAAGCCAGTGCTTTATATGCTGACTGACTGAAAACCTCCAGATGCATCTGTTCATGTGGCAGAAATGGTCGGATATGAAACAGTATTTGTGAACTCAGATCTGACTTCTCTGTATGTAAACCAGCTTCATCTTTCACACAATTTCATAAATTCAGGGGATGAAGGACTTATTAGTTTGAAAAGATAAATTCTAAAACAGAAGAATACTTTGAATTATTTTGAATATATTTTCTATACATGTGATAAACCCAAATCTAAATCAAACCCCCCAAAAGCTCTGAGACTATTTCTTACCCAGTCCCTCATAAAATATAAAAAACTTTAAAACTTTTCTTTCTCTATGAAAGACTTTTGATATAAAAGTGCAGTCAAAATACAGAGAACTAAGTAAAACAGATCAAGCTTTTTTCGACTTAACATTCTTTAAACAACTCTCACACTGAAGTTTGTTCCTCTTTGCTTTGAAAGATTATTTGTTGCAAAGATTGAGAGAAAAAAATATTTGAACAGGAAAACTAGCTGGGAAAGACATTAACAATAATCATGTTTTGTTAGTAAATATTCCATTTTTGCCCTAGACTCTCAAGCCATTTTACAAACATTTCCTGTTAAAACATTTTTATCAGTTGTACAGATTTGCATGCCAACATTTACCAACACATATGCTTATCATCAGCCAATTTTACACAGTTATTCAGTGATTACATCAGCTTGTTAGAATTATATGATGATAATTGTCAACTCTTCCCCATGCTGGCATTTTTGGATTATCTTTTTTATGCTCTTCACACTTCAGGACCCAATTCTGTTAACATGAGAAGTTTGACTTTATTTTTTTTTAAGATTTTAAAATTAGAAAAGAAATTATAAGAAACAGAAAACAAAAAAATGTGTCCTGTTAGCAGAACTAGGAAAATGATTCTGTGATGATGTGAAAATGTTTCACTTCTGAGAGCAGACTAAGACCTACCTTGGTAAATAACCTGAGCATTAAGAAACAGTGTTGTTTCTGATCCTCCTGGTTAATGAAGACCAAAAACAACAATGAAGCAAATGAAATCTGAGGTGTGCACAAGATCTGTCAAGGGCAAGACAGTCCCATGTGTGAGACAGATCCAACATAAATCTTGAAAATATTATGCATGGATGATCAAAAATTTGCTTAGGGGGTCACATCCATGTTGTATGCAGTACTCATCTGTTTCAAAGCCCTTTGGTCCAAAAGAAAAATAAAAGAAAACCAAAAAATTTGCACAGATGAGCTATCTTAGTAGGAAGGACACATCAAAGTATCAGGATCTGATTAAATGAAAATGTGCCATTAGTTATTACCTACCGTGGAACTTGTGTCCCCTACGTGATATACAAATAGTCAAGTCCTAATCTGGTATTTCCTTAAAAATATAAAAAGAAACTATAACAACTTCAAAACTAAAATGCTTTTAAAGTGAAGTCTTAGATTCCATAAAGAACATTTTTACTTCATACTAATTCCAGGTTAAACAGCATAGATGAGCATTGGTGCACTTTAACAGAAAGACGTATACTCTGCAACTCATCTCGGGACCTCAGACAGGTGTACTCCTTACTATGTGGAGGGGGGAAAGATTAAAATTAAATAAACTCTTGGCTTAGAACTCATGGGCCTTTGAGATAATGACTTTTCTAAGATTTAGACTTCCAACTCCTGTGTATTTCGCAGCGCCTGAAATATCAGTGTTACCAGGATGTAGATGCAAAAATAAAATGACAATTTCAGGATGTGAACCTTGCTCTGGTCAGCTGTCAGATCCTTAACTACTGGCACTGGTGATAAACTTCAGACAGCTACTATTCAAGACATTTTAGAAGTTAAGCTTCCTTCAGTGTTCCTCAGACCGGACATATGAAATCACAAGCCATTATTAAACTAGGAGAATTTCAAAGGTCATGCTGTGGGATGTGACATTCCATCCCAGCTCTGCAGGGTATTTACAGGAAACCCTAAGAACAAAGATCCTGATGTTGATAATTTTGATAAATTATACACTGACTCCTTGTTTTCATGGGTGTAACAAAAATGGCAAAATTAAACCCAATGCAGACCTTATGAAGAAATATAAATAATTGGGAGAGACATTAAAGTCTTCTCCCACAGCTCTGCACTGGATTGGACAGAGTCTATCTACCATATATGTTACTTTGGGATAATATAATATCTGAATTTATACAACATATATATATATATATCTACTCTTTGAGATGCTATTACTAACTGCACTTCATAAAATATCCTATTTCTGGCACACAGTATGTCGTATCTATCCAATTGGTCTAAAGCTGGCAGACAGATGTTGCAGGTAACCCATATCATACTCATCTCTCTAGAGCCTGTATATGCAACAGCCAGCCATCTGTTTTCTGGACTCTCTGATCTCCCCAGTCTTTTAAGGCCAGCTCTATGGAGAATGGTGGCAGCAGTGGCTTGTCATCTAGTGAACAAATATCACACCAACTCCTCTACTTTTTTATACTCCCTGCATAGTACGGCATGGTTTATTTTAATTATAAGACACCTTGTTAACTGCATTCTGTTTGTTCAGTTAAACCCATGTAACCTGGAAGTTCTCTAAAGAGATATAATAAATTTGAATTCCATAAGTATTTAGCAGTTTTCCAATTATGATCAACATCTGACAGGGAAAACAAAGGCAAAAAAAAAATAAATCATAAGTTACATTTATGTCTCTCATCATCTGGCAGCAAGTTTTCTGCAAGTCAGGTAAAAAAGTAGCATATTAATAAATGTAGTACTTAACAATAATAGTGATAGAAATGCTTTTGGACACTTAAAAATGTCATCCATAGAACTCTAGATTGTTCCATGTACACCTGCTCTGAAAATTCTGCTTTATAAGGATAGCTCTTTCTCGTGTAAAACCTGCCTCACCAGTCTGACTTTGCTTTGATTTAATATCTTTATTCTATCTTACCTCTGTGCTTTGGAATAGACCACAGAAATAGAAATATTATAAATATTTCATCAATTATACATTCTATTCTAAGATTTAAATATGACATCTTAAAAAAGAAAAGCTGTTTGGGATTTACACAGAATCATGTTCTTGTGTCCAAATGATTGTTCTAATGCTTTTATGGACTTCAGTGTTTTCTTTCATCCCTTCTTAACTGCAGCATGTTGAGTGCTGATTTGATCAGCACCTCTTACAGCTAGAGATCTTATAAAGACAGATGAAGGCAGTGTCTTTTGGCAAGAAAGTGGGAAGACAAATTGAAGATGGGAAACAAACAAGACATTTAACTGCTTTACTAAGAAAACCCTCTCTTCTCAGGTACGCTTAAGATTTTTATGTTCTTTTAGTTGATAATCTGCAGAATTACTTCATTGCAGACAACAACTAAAACAAGAAATCTCACACAGTTTCAAATAAACTTTGTTGCTTTATGATCTTAAATATTAAGTAGGGAGAAATCAGACAGGAACTTATGAATTTCTTTTTAATGAAGATTTTAAAAAGCTATGAATATTGAACACAGAATATTTTATTTATCCATATTCTACTCAGCTGATAAGAAAGGGTAAGCTTTTTCAGCAGTACACTAAATATCATAATTCTACAGGTGTCCAGAATGCACCATGAAGTAAATCAGCTTGTCTGCTGGCTGGAATTTAGACTGTCTTGCCAAAAGCCTGCCAGTTTAACTGAATAATTCATGATGTTTTATGATGTGGAGTACTGTCCACAGAAGAGACAAACAGACTCATTTTTCTTATGCCCTGAAATTGGACTCAAAATGGGAGGTTAAGAAGAGAGGAAAATATGGTTTTACTCTTACATTCAAATAAGCTTCTCACCTTGTGAGAAATGCATTATACAGCTACTTGTGACCAGTCATGTCCTATGGTATAATTGCTCTGATGAAGATGTTGAAGAACTTGAAAGAATGAGAGTTTTCTGAGGAATGTTTTGCTAAAACTCAGAGGTAAACTGTAACAAAAAAAAGTGACAGAAACCAGACCAACTTTTTAACCCACTATTTTTGGATCTGTTTTACTGCCTAGTTCCTATAATGGAATGGTTATAATGGTTTTGTGTTAAGCATTAGTCGTGCTCCTAAAGTCGTCCTCCTTTCTGCAGGATATAACAAGGAGGTTTCTTGGGTAACAACCTGATTCTCAGTAATTATTTTTTAAAGTTCTATGGCAATTTGCTTTAACAAATGGCACTTTTTTTTGTGTCAGGCCTCTCTAACCTTTTACACATGACTATATTCAGTATGGCATTTTCTGCAGAAGAGAATGTTAGTATAATGTCAGCAACACCAATGTTTTTATCTCCAAAGTGTTCCCATCAGAGCTATGGGGAGACCAGTATAATCTTATTTCTAACGAATAATTTCAAAGATGTCTATAGCTCTAATCCACTGAATTTGTGGTGAATTTCGCTGAGTTAAACCACTGAAAATTCGAATATGGAATTGCATGTAGATGCAAAGCAAGATGAGAAGTAACATTTCTATTTCTAAATATCTTATTTATCATACTTGTTACTTTTTTTCTTAATAACTTTCAAATAACTTACTACTACATAAGATATTCTTATGTGATGCAATGTCTGTGAACTTTAATGTCTTATTTATACATGAATATAGGATATTTTCCTCTGATCTATAGGCTATTTAATGGGGAAAGAAAATATAATAATCACAAAACCTGAAAAATATGTTGACTATATGCTTTCAAAATAAAAATATTAATATTATTCCTTTCATTTTCCAAACTCCATGGATTTAAAATCAAAAGATTTGTCACTTAGCAATGTAATAATCAGTTTTAAAATCTGCTTTCATACTTCTGTATTACAAAACATCTAATGTGCTTTAACAGAAAAAAAAATATATATTAACATGCTCTAAATAAACTATTCCAGACTTTTACTTTCCCATTCCTCATAAAATGACATAGGACAGAGAAATTCTTCAGAATGTCACTTAAAATTTTTAATACAACTTTAGTTTTCAGTGTTCAAACTGGTGTTGATGAGTCTTTTCATTCAGGTAAAAAGCAACAGGATAAAAAGAAATGTCCTCAAGTTGCACCAGAGCATGTTTACATTGGAGATTAGGTAATATTTCTTTCTTCACCAAAAGGCAAAAGGGTTACTAAGAATTAAAAGAGGCTGCCAAAGGAAGTGGTGGAGTCACCATCCCTGAACATATCTAAAAGACACATAGATGTGGCAGTTAAGGAAGTGGTTTAGTGGTGAATTTAGCAGTGTTAAGTTAATGGTTGGACACAATGACCTTAGACACCTTCTCCAACCTCAAATGTTTCTATGATTCTACCAGTGATCCTCTCAATCTAATGGTATCTGCAGACTTGACCATTGGCTCCTCCAGATAATTAAAGGTGTTAACAAGACTGCCCACAGATATCTGCATTTCATGACCACAAATGGTGCTCTGGTTCCTCCTGCCTATTTACCAGATTCCATGCTGTTCTGTACTTGCACTTGAGGCAGATATCCATTTGCTATTTTTTGCCATTTCTGAGGTCCCTCTTCTTCACATAACTCAGAAGCATTTGCTTTCTTGATCGTTACTTCCTCACTTGTCCCCCAAATTCCTGGTTTAGAAGAATCTTGTTACCATGTTGGCCAGACTGTTGACAAGGATGTTGACAAGGATATTTACTGTTGACAAGGATGTTCTTGCCCCACTTTCAGGTGGATCCTGTCTCTCTACTCTGGAGTCCTCAGTGCTCAGAGTGAATCTCATGGCCATAAAAGCCAAATCCCTATTGCTGGCACAGGCTGTTGAACTAGGTGTTATCCAGGAAGATTCATCTGCTCCCACCTAAGCTTTTCTTTTATACCAGAAGGACTGAAGAGAGAACATCTGGGGACCCCGGTCCTTCCATCCTAGAGCTCTGTAGTGATTCTCGGTGTTATACAGCCCTTCCCTGGCAGAGAAATTCAGACAATCAAATGTAGAAAGTTTCCATACAAGCTATTTTCACATTGGAGATACGTCAGAAAAGCTTTTAATAGGAAATGAATTCTGAAACTTTCATTAACAAGGGGAATTACTATGTGATTTTTTGCCTCGTCATATCCATTTTTTTCCTAGCTTCTTTGAAATGACTTAAGCCAATCATAAATTACTAGGCTGTTCAGGAAATACCATTTCCACATACAGTAAGTCATAAAACAAAAAGCTGATTAAGGTTTAGCCTGGTTCAGCCTGATTTGCTGAAGCTAACAATACTTAAATGCATACTTTCACCTCAGACTGAGTTTACTACCAAGCTATGAGGATATTATAATTATTTAACCCAATGCTGAATTTCTGTTCGCATCATGGAATGCAATTCCATGGAGAACATAGTAATACAATTATGCAAAGGGACTATCTCATTCATTTTTGGAATATGAAATTAACAACAAATTGAAGTAATAAAACCCGTCTCTCTGCAACTTGCCTGTAACAATCTGGTTAAGAAACCAGTGGTGTTATGGTATATGTAGTTGATTCACTGGACAATATGTGAAAAAAACCCATGGATAATAAATATTTCCTTGTAGCTTGACATACATAAAAAAAAGCTTATTTGTTTTCTCATAAGCAGAATGAATGAAAATTATCTTACAGCATAGCGGACATTGAAGGAAATATTTTTTTATTCTTATAACAGGAATTCCTACTTTAACTGAGTTTTGTATCTGATGATGCCTCTGAATAGCAATTATATTATCAGTAAGATATGTTAGAAATTGTTCAGATATTTTAGTTTTCAATCACAAAATGCAGATGTTAGGCATAAGCATCATACTGAGTAGAATCAATATTAAAATGAGTAAAGATAGCACTGTACAAGTCCAATGAAATTGCTGTTTTCTCATGCAATCTGTAGTAATCCTACTCTCATTTATAAGCACAGCAATTTTTACATTCATCCCTTATAGCTAATGCCATCAGTGGTGTGTAAAGATAATAACATTGCTGTAGACTTCAGAAATAAATTGTTTAAATAGGATTTTGTAATTTTTCTAATTCTTCCCAATTCTATTCTGTTTATGGGCACCTCTGGCAAAGGTTAGATGAGATGTGTTTGATTGAATGGCTTCAACTGCCTTGCTGCCTTTTTTGGTGTTATGATCTGTAGCAGAAGAAGCAGCAGGGTAGCACTCTGCTGTGTTTAAGCAGGATAAGAGCTGAACTGTGTGCTAGTCTGGACAATGCCAGGAGGGGCAGCAGCATCTTGTACAAGGGGACTTTGCTGCATGTACTGTCTTATAGAAACACACTAACATTTCCAAGCCAGTATTTCAGCTAAAAAGAACAAGCCTGGTGCATTTATGTGATATAATATATGCTTTTGAACAGCATCATTTAACTACTACTCTTTGTAAAAGTTACTTTCTCCACCTTCACTGGTTTTCTTGTACCTTCCTCAACAAACATACTCCTCTAAAGAAGACCGAGAAATACCACTAGTCATTAAAAAAAAAAAAAAGAAATATATCCACCAAAGAAAAAATTGCTTGAAATCCAGAAACTTAACTGTATCCTGTACAAATCATCCTCATTGCTGGAAAAATGGGATTATGAAGGGATTTCTACCAGGATACAATAGTTGGAAGAGAATTCATAGGACTAATATTTCCTATCTGCTATGAAATGTAAGCTATTTTAATAATGCCTTAAGAGACTCATGTTTTTTACTTCATATGTAAAATTAAGATAAGCTTATAGGGACATGTGATTATGTTACTTTGTTAATATGGATAGCGAATGTAAAGCTAACTGTTGGGAAGTGAAATCCCTTGGAAATACTTCATAGATCTACTTCTGTGAATTTCTTTCAAGCATAGCTTAAATGGAACCAAAAGGAAGTATTTGCATGTGCTGATTGACATAGGGATAGTCCTGGAGGAGTTTGTACTTGAGCATACAAATGTGAAATAAAATCAAATTAGCATGCTAAGGAAATTAACACTAATATAAATACATTCCTGAATAGTCCCAGATAGCTAATCCCTGGGAAGAATAACTTAAATTATGTTTTTATTTATGAAAATGGATTCTAATAGAGTTCCACTTGCTAAAAATGTTCAGAGCCTTAGGCTATGCCTAAAGGCAGAGACACTATATGTACTGAGAATCCCAACTATTTCAAGTATTTCTTCTTAAAGCTACCCTAAATGTGGCAAAATTTTAATACCATATAATGAGCTTGACATTCAGTTCCATTAACTGCATATATAATGAAGTAATTTCCTGTTTGAATTATTTGATAGGTCTAATTAAATTACAATTTAAAATGCTATTAATCTTTGCTAATCAACAGCAGTGAATGAAGATACCTCAAAGATAATAGGTTTTATATTCTCTTAAAAAGCTTCAAACAAAACTAAACCAACTTGTTCTAGCACTAATTCAGTAATGAACATTAAAGCACTTAGCACCTAAATATCTGTAAAAGGAGTACAAATATCCAATAAGAATGAAGAATTAAACACCTATATATCAAAAAAGCTGGCATTTTACTCTAGTAGAATTAAAATTTTTCTACAGATGCCAAAAATGTATACTCTACATAAAAAATTACAAAATATAATAAACACTAAACCAAAAAAAAAGCTTTACAATGCCAAGGAAAGATAATTATTTAAGAATATGAATTTCCAAACTGAACTTTTTTTCTGTCTCTTATCCTAAAATTTACTTGAATGTTTGACTAATCCAAAAACTTTATTTATTTTCAGTTCAGATGATCATCAGAGAGTTGTTTTAACATGTCACACACAAAACCCAAAGTAAATAAGCTGTCAAAATAACTATTATCTTCAGCTTACATCAAACATGACAACATGCCATCTCAGAGATATGAGGTCATAAGTAATTTTGGCTAGAAGCTCAGATTTACAGTCAATTATTTTACAAAGGCATTTAAGAGATAGTGAGATTATTTATAAATTTGCTGATGGTAAAATATCCTACTGTTTTAGTGTGTATTGACTTGAGAGAAAAGAAACCATCTTGACTCCTAAGACTTTGAACTGACTTATGTTTTAACAAATTGCCAGGAATAGTATTTTATTAAGGGTAAAGGATTCTTGTAAACAGGCAGTACACATTTTTTGTGTGAATTTGCATGAACTAATACCAGATGTAAAAGGCAGCCTCCATTACACTTCCAACCACTTGATTATCATAACAAGTTTTCAGCTTGCAATAAATTAAAGCTTATATTACAGAAAAAAAAACAAACAAACAAACAAAAAAAAAAAAACAAATGACAAGGAAAATTTTAAAAATAATCAAAATGTGGAAAGCAGTCAGGTTAAGTGCTGGTCAGCAAAGTCAACTGATTATTCTACAATAAAAATAAACTTTCCAAAAGTAATTGACTGCTGGCATCAGGCTAGTAAAAAGACCCAATATACTGATAACAATTCCCAACCCAACAGAAATGTTCTTTTCCAAACAGCAGTGAGTGATATTATTACTTTATGTTACATGAATTAACTTATCATAGGCATGTTCTCTTTGCTTTTTTGCATTCCTACAAAGGGGCATGGAGATCAGAAAGAGTAAATTTAAGAAAGCCAAGGACAACCTGAATTTTAATAGTTTTACTCAGAGAAAACTGCAAAACTGTGAAACTTGTTTAGGCTTAATAAACAACACAAAATACAGATGAACAGGAATCAGAATGTCCAAAGCCTGGAAACTGTGATGCTGGAGCTTTTACTGAGCTGGAACTGCAAGGTATATATGCTGATGTCAATAAATTATTCTGAGTGGTAGAAAGAAAATTGTGAAAGCTGCCAAGAGATCGTATACTGCTGTGAAATCAGATGATAAACTGGCAGCTGAAATCCAATGTCAATAAAAACAAAGTAATGCACATGGAAAAAAAAAACAGCTCTAGCTACAGATACACAGGAATGTGCTCTAATTTAGCTATTATCATCTCAGAGAGAGATTTGGAAATCAAACCAGAAATGTTTCAAAGTAAATATCAAGCAAGGGCTATGTAACTGTCAGATTTGGAAGCAAAATGATACAAGTTACTAAAAAAAGAATAGAGAACAAAACAGGAAAAATAAAAGCACACCATTGCAAAGCTACATAAGCCCCAGTATCCACCTTGGCAGTTTTAAAACTGAAAAGATGCAGTTGAAAGAAAAGTGTTCACAGAAAGGAACAAATAAGGTCTTATTACTGGAAAACCTCATGAGGACATGTATATATATACACATACACAATTATGAGCACCACAGGTAAAGTGAGCCATTGCTTATGACAAGACACAACAAAAGAACAAAGGACTTATTGCAAAATTTACTGACACAACAAACTTTGAAGACTTTGAAGAGACAACCAAGTGGCTGAAGGCCTAGCAGAGGAAGCAATGTCTTTACCAGTAAGTTGTTTGAAAGTGCTAGTGTTAAAGGAATACTGCTAAATTCTTGCTGCCCTCATTAGCTTCATTCTCTCCAGCATAACAGAAAAATGGACTACAGAGAGCTGCCACCTTCTAACTTTGCCTTCTAAGCTAATGTAATATGACCATTACTGGAAGCCTTTCAATCCTCACCAATAAGACTTCTGTGAACTTTATTGTAAACTCCTGAAAAGATGATTAGTCAGTATTATGACAGGGCAGAAGGATGAAGAATAATGGATTTTAGCATTTGATTAACTATTCTCGAGTTATCAGCAAGCAAACATTTACTTTGAAGCAGATATGACATGTCACTCCTCTCTCATTTGCAAAACTGCAAATAGTTTTCTATTTAATTACCTATCTCTCCATATGAGATATTTAGTATCACATCTTCTATTTTACCCATCCTGACATTGAGCATACTTCAGTCTTCTCCACTCTAAACACTCTATCCACTCACCTTGTCTCATGAAGCTCAGGAGCTATCCATATTTTTAAACCACAAATTTATACACATATGTATAAAGCATACATTGAGGATAAAAACGGGTCAAGAAGATGAATGTCTATGAAAACATTATCTATACTGTCCTTGTCCTACTACACAAGCAATGAGGAACAGATTTATTCATATTTTAATTCACATTATATTTAGAAATATGATTAACTACTTTACAACAAAAATAAGGACACCCTGGTCTGAACAGTCTACCCAAGATAAATGGGAGAGAAAAGTAGCTGAAGAAACCTCTGCACAGCAGTTACTTGCAGGAGAAAAGGTTTCCTCATCAAAATGTCGAAGATACTTTATCATTGAACATAAGAAGAGAAGAAACGCAATTAAAAGTCCTACACCAATTTGGATGTCAAGTAACTCTGGATGGCAGACATATTTATCTTGTGTTTTAGGTGATGGCTGGTATTTCCATGTGCTTTTTGTAAGAGGATGAATAACCGATGAATATCTGTTAATGGATTTGTGAGCAAAGTGCTAAAGGTTGAGGAAGTGAGCAACATGACTAACTCCACTTGTTCACTAATGTCTTCCTTTAGGAGTTTAATTAATCTATTTGATTAAAGACTACATTATTGGTAAAACCAAATACTGTTTCTCTTATGCTAAAAAATTAAAAAGCAGCTCAGGAGAAAGCAAAAGTAAGTATATATTCAGAGGTATATAGCAATATTAACTTCTGTTTCACCTTCCTGGTTCAGGTTCTACCATCCCTCACAAATATGAGAACAAAATGGCTTTCTGTTTCTATCTTCAGGTGAATCTGTACCTGTTCTTTTTATTCCTACTAAATTCAGAGCTAATTACAGCTTTTACTCACTTGGAAAGGCATGCTATTACCACTGCAATTATTCAGTTCCTCTGTATTGCCTTTTGATTCACCTCATTAGCCAACCTCTAATTTTACTTAACCAGGCCACAGTGTTTAGCTTCTTGTCCTTGACTCCACCCTCTCCTCATCCTTTATGTCCCTCTATGTCTTCTTGCTTTCTTCTACATTCCTGCTTCTTTTTATAGATCCAGTAGTCCAGCATGCAACAACACTACTAAAATAACAAAAAAAAAAAAAAAAGAAAAAACCACCAATGAACAAACCAATCAAAAGCCAAAAGAAAACAAAGCATAACACAAAAAGTAAATTTCACAAAAAAACCACAGTCTAGGATAATATCCTAAAAATAGCATAGGTACATATTTAATCACCAAAACAAAATATTTTTGGAAGCTCAAAAATGTTGTTAAAATGCTGATAGGACTTCCTCTACTCTGTGTTGACTTGCTCTGGCCCTTCACTCTTTGTTCTCTTACACACGCTTCTCTGCATACCCAAACTTCTCAGGGTCCTTTCTACGGCTGTATCCCCTTCACACCTTTTCCTTTCAGAATCTCTTCCCATCATGAATTGTTTTCATCTGGCTCTATATCAGCTCTCAGCACAACTTAATTCTGCTACACCCCACAGAAATTAACAAAATCAAACAAGCATGGACCAAGATTATTTGGTCTCATATTTTCTCTAGTAAGTTTTCACCCTTTCCCCCTCTTATTTCTATCTAATTTTCAGGAATGGGATTAACTTTTATTTTGAGTTTCTACAGCATGCAGCATAATAAAGGACTATGATTGTCCTTGCACACTACCATGATAGACATGAGAAACAATAACAAGAATCTTTTATAGACGTATCATTTTTTTTTCTAATCATACTAATTTTGACTGACCTAAGAAGTCGAAGTCTTTGACATGTACCCAGTCTCATTTTTCTATTGAGGATGTGATATATTTTTGGTGATGAAAGAATATAACAATGGTAAACTATGAACACATTATATTTTTTCCTAAAATGCCTTTATAAAAAACAATGTAAATAGACTACTGAACAATCTTAGAGACCTTTTTTTTTCAGTAAAGGTATGGAAAGTGTTATTTTCTTTTTATGTTCGTTAATCCAGCAGCAGCAACCAATTTTCAGAAAAGATCTTTATTCTGATTACATCTGCAACTCTGTTACTGAATGTCTACCAGAAAATGGTAGCTATGCAATCTGTACCTGAAACAGATATCAGCACTGCTCTACTGAGATCAATGATTAAATACTTTGGTAGATAATGAATCCTTATAAAATGTATTAAAAAATCCACAAAAATTTGGTTTCAGTCGCTACTGGTAATCTTACAGAAAACAGGAAAGGCCTTCAGAAGTAGTTATGCCTTATTTTTCTCAAAATGTCTATGACTGTTCTTAATGCAACTCTTGTAAGCTACTGGTTATCTCTCCTTACTCAGCTGCTGCGCCTCTGCAGCATAATGAAATTCTGGGGTGATGATAGCACATCCTATTAATGAAAGTATTATGGACACAGATGGCTATCAAGGCTGCAGATTGCTGAAAACCAAGACTGTAGCTGATTTTCTAGCTGATATCATACAGTATTTAGAGTCAACAAATCTGGGACACAAATAATTTTGAAGAAAGTATAATCTAGTGTTTGGTGGAAGCCTTTTCTGTTCAAATCAGGGCATGCAAAGGATATGGAGAAGAGGAGGAGAGGGTAAGGTAAGGAGAGGGAAAAGAGTGTCTACCCCACTTCCGTTCTCTTGAATAACTTTTTTTTCAATCGCCAAAATCTTTTGAAAACCATTCAAGTGAATTCAGCTTTACATCATAAAGGTAAAATCTAGGAAAGGAAAAAAAAGTCTAAATTCAAATTGAAAAAAAATCTGTTGAAAATCCAATTTTTTAATATATTTGAGCATACTTACTAATATTGTCATATTTTTCTTGAACCTCACTTTCAAAGACATCACAAGAAATATATACTGCTTTAATTTCAATCTTTACCTCCTTTTTTTACTTTATGCTTATCATGTGCATATACATACTCTGATGAATTTTCATAATTGATAGCCTGTGAGCATTGTATTATCATACACAACTTTTCTGTAATTTTTCATTTATGTTAAAATATGTTATTCCACTGTTTTTCAGTGCAGAAAATCTCAATATTTTATGTTATGGGAAAATAAAAATAAAAACCAACATGTTATACACAGAAAATATTATATGTAGCCACTGTATTCTGAGGAAGTAAAAATTTGAATATTGAATATTGTGCAAATTAACATATAAGTGAAGTACCATAACTTTGAAGAATACCCTGCAGTTAGGTCTAATATTGAAGCTAGCAGGGGCACTCTAACAGGATGTCACACCTCTAAATCTCATCATATTATGATATGAATTCAAAGATCAAAGGAACACTATTTTTCATTATTTTAATAAGCAAACTCAATGCAAAATAAATTAAAAAAATAAATAGAAGCAACTCTTTATGCTAACAGGCCACAATATAATTAAAAAAAAAAAACAAATTCAGAGTACAAAAAAAATCCAATGCAAACTGAGAAGCAGTTAGTCTTTCTCATATAAAATTTTTTACTCCAAATAAAAGCCTGCAGGTGATTATTACCAGATACAGTGAAAAGTACACTATTTAAAGCAATTGTTATATAAAAACTTAGAAAAAAAGGGAAACCACTTATACAAAGAATTTCAAATTACTCTTACATGAATCTGAACATCTTCAAATTTCTTTCTTACGGGAAGCTTGTCACTGCACTGATCCTGTTATTTTTCTTTTTTATTATATCTAGCTATCCAGAAGAGTACTGATCCGGTAAATCCAAATTCAAGGAAACAGGTTCATTAGCTTCAATAGCATTCTTAATTTGACTAAGAGGTTAAAGTATGTGAACCTTAAATTATAAGAATATCAAGATAGGAATCATGTCTCTCTGTCTGGGTAGGCTATTTTATTAATTCTATAATAGGATCTAGACTCATGTTCCAGATATAGTCATCAACATCTGAAAGAGAAGCAAAAACTACTTCAAGTACAGAAACCTTTCCATAATCTTTATTTGCATGCTGAACACAATGTCATTGTAGAATTTCCTACACAAAGAACTGGCACCACTTAATTCATAATAAATTAGTTTAGACATTGTAATAGATGGATGGGCTCTTACACTGGCTTAAACCTGTCTTGAGTCCTCTGGCTTGTCCTGGAAACTACTCTCATGGGTGTAATTACCAGCTTAGGACAATTACAATTGCTAGGTAACTTTGTACAACCATGAGGCTTTTTTACTTGCAAAGTCATCCTTGACCAGGAATGTAATATTGGAGCAGAGCACTAAATGTTGGGGAAGAATTTTATGTTTTGGCCTTTCAGCTTCTAATTTATTCACTCCAATGCCACGTAATAATATAAATACAAAGGAATTTTCTATTTTCTATATATTTATACATAAACAAGGTGTGTGTATATGTGTGTATATAGATATACAACTATAAGATAGAGATAAATATGAAAAACACCATCTAATTACCAGAAAATAAAATCTTATGCTATGCACAGTACCTACAGAACTGAAGTCAACACGATACTCAGCATATATATTTTGTTTCCCCATTAACCAGAGGGTTTTAAACTGTGCAAAGAGGTTCAAAATTAGTTGCCCTCGGGTTACCTTAAAGAACAAGAGGCAGGGCAAATTCTGTGAAAAGTGAGGCATGTACTGTTCCACATGGCATCCCCTGGAGCCTCTTGTCCAGCCCAGAGTGACCGTCAGCCACTGGCACACCAGAGGCCCCACCTGGAGGGGAGTGCCCCAGGAGACCAAAGCAGATGAGAGCAGTTGCACAAAGGCACACGTGGGCAAGGCCCGGCATTTGGATTTCACAGTAGCTGCAATTGCACTGGAATTCAAGCAGTGATTATTAACCTTTCTCTGTCACTCCCACTCTGCTCTCTGTTCTCCTAATTTCCTCCTCTCAAAATCTGGGTAGCTTAAAGTTGGATGGGTTAGAGGTTTCTAAGTCAATGACATGCAAAATGCTTAATTTGGATTGAATATTTGCTTTAAAATTTGCCAAGTAACCTTATTTTCTAAAGTTTGACAGCAAAAGTTTGTTGTGCAAACCTCCTGAGAATGTCATGTTCTCCTGTGCCCCTGCCTCAGGATATAAAAACCTAAACCCCTTTAAGAAGCTCATGAAACAAGTCTGGGGCTTAACACCAACCAGTGCAGATAATGCCATTCATATCACTGGTATAGGAAGACAACACTAAGTCAGCACATTTTAGTGTAGGATGGTGAAACCACAAAAATTAAAGTGTGATGTGAATTCAAATGAACAGAGGTCAGGTATTTAAAATATTCATACAGACCAAGATTTCCACTTCTGACATGTGACAAATGCAAAATTGCAAAACCCAGTTTGTTAGCATAACATCTCTTCAGGAAATCTGGTACTAAAAACCCAGCAGTATTTTCTAACAGTGAGGACCTACCGAGCTTTTTTCAAACCCAAATGTCCTCCTACCCCAAGAGTGTGAGGCAGTTTATCTGCCTGCAGCCCACCACTTCAACAAGGAGCTTCTAACATTCACATTGAAGTTACTAGGCAGGCTTCCTGCAGTTGAAAATAAAAATTCAGATAGAATCTATACAAAAATACAGATTCAAAGAGACAGACACCTGTGGGAGTTCCTGAACTTCTCTAACATTAAATGCACAGAGAAAACCTTAATATTATTAGCTGAAACATGATACGTTCCTGATCCAGTTTCACAAAGTCAGATCACTATAAAATTGGGTTCCAGGCACTTTGTGGGTAGCATGATTTGTCTTCTGAAGGAAGATTAAACTTCAGCTGGGAACAAGTTGCTGATGCTCTTCAGACAGGCAACAGGTTCTAGAGGGATTCCATCAGGTAGTGTCCCACATAAACACACAGTAAGG
Organism: Molothrus ater; assembly: GCF_012460135.2. NCBI lineage: Eukaryota > Metazoa > Chordata > Aves > Passeriformes > Icteridae > Molothrus > Molothrus ater. Next base: position 17,249,633 of record NC_050482.2, on the reverse strand, counting down.
CAGCAGTGGATGTGTCAGTGTACATGACCAGGTGACACTGAATCTGGGTCATTTATCTTTTGGGCAGGGCTATGCTGGGACCTACACTCAGAGCTGCAGCCTTCTTTTTCAAGGCTGGCATTTCCCTTGGCTTTATACTTATATATAATGATTTGACTTCCAAAACTTACATCAAAATTCTGACTTAAGGCTGTTAAAGCAAGAGTGTCAATACTGTGTCTAGGGTAACTACTTACTTTTGAAAAGCTGCTTAGAATTCGTCAATATTCTTAGCAAGCCCTCAATTTTTTATACTTAACAAAATTAAAAATTCAGTAAGGCACTCAAAGCTGAAGCCTGAAATTTAAAATATGCTTGCTGTTTTGTGCAGAAGATGTCTATCCTACCAAAGAAAGCCTTTTCTTGAATTATTTTAATCTGTATTACATGTACCCTGGACAGTAAGATTTAAAATACAATAAAAAATAAAATAAAATATATTCTCAAGGTCAGGAAGACTGAGTCTTTCAATTTTGTAGACTGTTACATGATATAATTGGAGAGAAAACAGGTGATTATTTCCATTGGTTATTGTTATTGTAATGCCACTACTATTTAGTGCACCAAAATTATCCAACAACAACAGAAAAAAACCCCAATTCATAGGCCTTTCCTTCCTTAAAAAATCAAACTCCAAATCAGTTCTATTTTTTATCTGAAAAACTTTTTTTTTTTCCTATCCCAAAGAAGAATTTATTTCTCCTTTTGATGCACAGTCTAGACTGATAAATCTTCCTTCATATTCAATTAGGGCTGAACCTTGCACTCTCAAAAGGGATAAGCACAGGTGGAAGTTCTCTGTGTATGCCCTTCTCAGAAGGATGCTAGATGAACCCCTGAAGCTCTCAAAAGACATACTCTAAAACAAGTGGATGGAAATTCTACTTTTCCACTTCCACCTCATCTGAGAGTACAAAGAAGCTGTGAGGGCTTTCCTCCTTATCCTGCTCCCTAATTAACAAGAAGAAGCAGCTACACATCCTTATTGCCTTGTATCGCCAATGAGGTCTATCCTTAGACTGCAAGAGCTTTTAGTCTAGGACTGTGTGAGACTGGCTTATGAAGTACAAGTCTGTGATAATGTAAAATAACACAGCAGCAAAACATAAGCAAAACAAGTTAGAGAAATAAAAAATAAAGACATAATAAAGTTTATTTCTCATATGAAAGTGCCAGTTTTTATGATACAAATATATTTTTTTCCTCCAATATGGCCTCATCCTGCAGGGGAAGCACAACTCCTTCATATCACCATAAATATGCGGCTTTCTAAGGCTCTGTCTTCAGAAAAAATATTTTCCCTGAATCAGCACTGTGCAGACTATTTTGAAAGAGATATACAAAAATGTAGCATTAACTACACTGTCTCAGATGTTTGGCATAGTAGTGCTGTTAATGTTGTCATTAATTTAGAAATAAATATTAACATTTTCTAGGACTCTTCTGACACATCATCTATCACCACAGATATTAAACCTAAGTTTTAAAAGTAAGTTAAAAAAAAAGTGGTACATAGTTTTAAAATGCCATTTCTAACCATGTTATAGCCTTTCTTGAGCCTCACTTTTATTAAACTTTTTGTTGATGTTGTTGTTTATAGTTCTTTGTGCTTAATGGGAGTACTGGCAGGGGGGGAATATTCCTTGACCATGCTACTTTCACATAGTGTCTGAAATGTCATTTAGCTATAGTTATACCTCACCCATGAATGGCAGGGGTATTTACAAAGGTTCATCTCTCTATATTCTCTTACTCTCACTGGAGACTAACATGTTGCCCTGGCAGAAGCCCACCTTCACACATGAATAATTTTGGAAGTTTCTCTTTTCCCACTCTTCTGGGGATAACTGGAAGGTAGGCTAACAACCAGAGGGGGTAATATAAACATGTTACATTTTTTTATAAACTGTCTCTAATCAGTGAAGACAGTGGCTTTTCCAGAAGGCAATCTGAGCAGCTGATGGCCTCAAATATTTACACACATTACATTCAAGCAGAAAACCTATCTGCTAGTCATCCTATGTTCTCTTTACTGCCATAAAAGAAAAAGAGACAAGTTTTCAGAAGTGATTCTAATATTCACACTATGTGATCTCTGAAATGCCCATCACAGCCCCCTGTCTGCAGAGGGAGGTGCAGAGGGAGCTTACAGTGACCAAACTCCTGAATTTAGGAATGTCATGTTGTCCTACTGCCTGAAGTTAGGTAATGAATCAGACTGCAATCAGACTGCTGTGGTTGTTGATAGCGCCCTGCCGCAAGATATCAAGCACAGAAAACTCTACCCAGTGATTCAGTGCATGCTTATGCTAATGCATAATATGTTCTCTAGTTATTTTGTCCACTTCAATTTAAAATGTCTGTAGTAATTAGGCTTCTAGTCACTTCCTCAGGAAATGGTTTCACAATCTGATGTCACATAACCTCTAACCATTTTTCTGTGCTGGAACTGCCATCAGAGCGCATAGATGAGAGAGGATTAGACTACATGGGTGGCTGCATAGGAATGTCAAGGAAGCAAAGGAAACAAAGCTGTTAGCATTGATGAACTAATGCATCCAATCAAACACCAGGAGGCTGAAGGTGTTGTCTTTCAGATGAAATGTGAAAGCAAGGCACTAAACATTAGAGGCAATTAAAGTTCTCTCAGCACTCTTTGCACAGTATCAGTGCTAACCCCTGGTTCCTGGCCACCTTCCAAATCACATAAATAATTCTGCTTTCCTAAATATTTCCCTGCCCTATAATTTAAAAAGGCATCCATCTCTTCACTTGAAATAGTATATTGATGCCAGGTTTAGCCTCGAAGTAGGATGCTTATAAGTGAAAAGTGTTTCCAGGTCTTTGTTATAAGTACAAAAAGTATTTTATTTTCAACGACATTTTATCCACTCTTATCCTGGCATTATTTCCCTTACCATAAGTCTATACTGTGCCCAACTTGTAAGCTGTGATCAGTACTCACTCCCTGCTACTTGACTGCTATGAATGAACTGTTCTGTGGAAAAGACTAACATTATGCAAAATGTTGGTCTGCAGCTTTATGCCAGGTCCAGTCACTGAATCACAGAACGATTGAATATCTCAAGCTGGAAGGAACCTGTAAGGATCATCAAGTCCAATCCCTGCTCCTCTCAGACCTAGACTAAACCAGATGATAAATTTTGCTTCATCTGTCAGACAGATCACCACCTCTAAAATCAAAAAGGAAAGAATGGTAATTGTGGCAGGTGATTCCCTTCTGAAGAAAACAGAGGGCCCCATATGTCGACCAGACCCAACCCACAGGGAGGTCTGCTGCCTCCCTGGGCCCCGAGTACAGGATGTTACTGAGAGGCTCCTGGGCTCATTCAAGCCTCTCATTGAAGGTTTGACCTGACCCACTGCTGATACTCCAGGCTGGCAGTGATGAGATTGAAAAGAGGAGCATCAGGGCAATTGAAAGGGACTTTAGGGCACTGGGTCAAGTGGTTGATAGGGCAGGAGCACAGGTAGTGTTTTGCTCAGACCCTTTGGTGACAGAGGAAAATTATGAAAGGAATAGGAGAGCCCACATGATCAATGAGTGCCTCAAGGGTTGGTCTCATCAGCAGAATTTTGGGTTCTTTGATCATGGGGCAACTTTTACAGCATCTGGCCTGCTGGAACAGGATGGGCTCTATTTCTCTGTTAAAGGCATAAGGATTTTAGTCCAGTTCATGAACTAAAGTTAGTTCATGAACTAGCAGAACTCATTGAGAAGGCTTTAAACTAGGTTTGAAGGGGGAAGGGGATGCAGCTGGGCTGTCTGGAAGCAGGCCCAAGGGTGGTGAGCCTGAGCTAGGGGTGAAATCAGTAGCCCAGCTGAAGTGCATGCATACTAATGTGCACAGCATGGGTGACAAACAAGAGCTGGAGGCAATGGAGCAACAGCAGAGCTATGATGTAAATGCCATCATGGAAACATGGTGGGATGACTCACATGGCTGGAGCACTGCACTGGATGGCTACAAGTTTTTCAGAAGAGACAGGAAAGGTGAAAGAGGTGAAGTCATGGCCCTTTATAATACTGACGCTTTTGATGCCATGGGTATTAAAACTAATGACGATGAAGTTGAATGTCTGTGGGTAAGAATTAAGGGGAAGGCCAATAAAGCTGACATCCAACTGGGAGTCTGTTATTGTCCACCCAGTCAGAAAGAAGAGATGGACAACTTATTCCTTAAGCAGCTGGAGAATGTTTCAGGATCACCAGCCCTTGTTCTTGTAGGTGACTTTAACCTACAAGAACATCTTCAGGGAACTTAATACAGCAGAAAAGAGGCAGTCCAAGAAGTTCTTAGAGTGTGTGGAGGACAGCTTTTTGTTGCAGCTGGTGAGTGAGTCCACTAGAGGAGGGGCTATGTTAGATCTGTTGTTTGCAAATAGAGTTGGGCTTGTGGGAGATGTGGTGGTTGGGTGCCACTAGGGGCAGAGTGATCATGGAAGTATAGAGTTCTTGATATTTGGTGAAATCAGGGGGGGCATCAACAAGACTTTTACATTGGACTTCTGGAGGGCAGACTTTGGCCTATTTAGGAGACTTATTCAGTGAGTTCCTTGGGAAGCAGGCCTTAGAAACAAAGGAGTCCAGGAAAGGTAGGTGTGCTTCAAAACAGAAACTTTGAGGGCACAGGAACAGACTGTCCCTGTGTGCCAAAAGATAAGTTGATGAGGCAAACCCCAGCCTGGATGGGCAATGAGGTTTCAGAGGAACATAGGAATAAAAATAGGATGTATCATCTTTGGAAGGAGGGTCAGGTCCAAAGCTCAGCGCAAAGTTAATTTGTCAACTTTTGTATAGGATAATAAAAAATGTTTTTACAAATAAATTAAATGGCAAAAGGAAGGGTAAGACCAACCTTTTTTCTCTCCTGGATGCGGAAGGGAACTTGGTAACTGAGATGTGAAGAAGGTGGAAGTGCTTAATACCTTCTTTGCCTCAGTCTTTAGTGGGAAGATGGCTTGTCCTCAGGACAGCTGTGCTCCTGGGTTGGTAGATGGTGTCAGGCAGCAGAATGGTCCCCCTGTTATCCAAGAGCAGGCATGCAAAGAACTGCTGAGCCACTTGGATGTTCATAAATCTATGGGACCAGATGGGATCCATCCCACAGTGATGAGGGAGTTGGCAGATGAGCTTGTGAAGACACTCCCTATTATTTACCAACAGTCCTGGCTCACTGGTGAGGCACCAGTTTGGTGCTGAGACCATTTCCCAAAGAAACCTGTTTCATTGCCTGACCATGCTCTCAGTGAAGAACCTTTTCCAAATGTCCAATCTGCCTTCCCTATGATGCTGTTTCACTCAATTTCCTTGAGTCCTAACACTAGTCACCAAAGAGATGGGATCTTACCCTCTGCTGCCCATCTTGATGAAGCTGTAGACTAAGATGAGGTCACCCCTCAGACTTCTCCAAGCTGAACAAACCAAGTGACCTCAGTTGCCTCTCGTTAAGTCTTGCCCTCAAGACATTTCATTATCTTGGTCACTCTCCTGTTGCAGTGTGATGTAATAGCCTGTTTCAGCTATCCCAGTTCCTCCCTCAGGTGTGCCAACAACCTCTCCCTTCCCTCCCCTTGCCCCCTTGCTAAGTGCTGTCCGTCAATCTTAACATTCCAGCAAGGTCATCGTGTGATTGGCGAAGTCCAAAAGATGTCTCTCAGCCCTGGCAACACTGGGCCATCCAGGTGGCACTTGTCCCCTGAGAATTCCCCCCTCCCACCCCTTCCCTCCCCCTCTCCTCAGGATTAAAAGACACGGGGACCACGAGGTTCTTGGTTCTGTTGGAGCTGTCGCAACGTTCAGAGGTCTGTGTGCCAGGAATAAAGCTCTGGATCAAACCCTCCAGCAGGACCCGTCTCCTTTTTCCTTCACCATCGCCTAAAGCCTTTCCACCAGAGGCAAACCTGAGTTCCTGCTTGCCTGGACTTGTCCCAAGTGCCAGCTGCAATACCCAGCCAGCCAAAGGTGTTTCTGAGGTGAGACCACCACAGCTGCCGCCTTTGGTCCAGCAGCAAGGCCAACGAGCCCAGGCATGTTCCACCCAGCAATATTGGGATCTTAACCCCAATATTTTGGTTCCAAGACTCACTGCAACAGCCTGATGTCCATCTCATATTGAGGCACCCAAAACTGCCACAGTATTCAAGATGGGTCCTCTGTTGTTTGAGTTTAGGTACCAAATATTTCAGAACATAATGAAACCCTTACCTACCCTTCTTCGTTAGAGTATTCCTTTAGGGTAGTTATCAATCTGTGTGCCACCTTCTTTGGCAGGGCTTTGGGTTTATTTTTCATTGCTTGCTTGCTTTTTATGTCATGTGTTTGATTACTCCTTTTATGCATTCTCAGTCAAGAGAGGAAAGCTAACTTTCTTCCCTGTATTTCTTATAGACACATCTTTGTTGCCATTGATGGTGCAGCTATTGATATGTTCCATTTAACACTACTCAATTTCTGTCTTAAGGTTGAACAGCGGCATTTCTTCCCCAGGAACACTTCAGTCGCTAACTGACACTTGACATTCATTATCAGAGAACAAAGGTATTCAATGTGAACATGCTTACATGATTTTACTAAGTTTGTGATATTATTGAGACAAGAAATTTCACTCAACTTCTTTTGGAATGTCACATGTTGTCCTCAGTTTGGAGCTGAAAGCAAAGTAACTGAAATGAAACTTCCTGTGTGTTTCCAAATGAAACGTGACCTGCAAGGTGGAAATTGTCAGACTGCATGCATAGGAAAGGGAAGCTGATGAGTAATAGAAAAAATTTTACTTCCATATAAGTAACTAGGAAAATCTGAAGTTCTGATGGAATTTTCTAGAGGTAGTTGAAAGAAAATAAAGCTTTGTACATGCTCTGGTGCATCTATACATACAGATGCATTTGTGATTGCATATGTGGGAGTTGTGATGAGGAAAGGAAAAAAAAATATTATTACTTCTTCAAGCCATGTCGAAAAATATGTTTGATATGCATACTAGTTTTCCTTTTGGTTTTTGTTTTAAAGAGACATTTCTTAAATACAATTAAGTATAACTACAGTGAAGGAAGATTTGAAATATGAATCTACAATAAAATAAGTATAAAATAACAAATATTGCAATAACAAGCATATTAAATACTCTAAATGTGAAAGCAAAAATTTTCATTTCTTTTAGTAATTATAGTTCTGATTCCTTTTTTTCTCTTTGCTCCCTGCAATATGTCTAAGATTCTTTAGAATGATGAAGCTTTCCAGTTATTAAGCAGTTTTGTTTGAAGTGCATGACCTAGGATTCTATTAATGATCAGTTCTGACCCCTACGCCTCCCTATAGAGTCCCAGAGATAATAAGAAGAACAGGGAATTATTGATTGAAACTAATGTGGCTTCCTTGTAGATCCTGAGTGTCTGTGTTAAACAAAATCAATCAATGTCAACCGAAAAGCATGTTAATCATAATGTATGAACAACTTATATATGCTAACATCCTATAAAAACAAATATTGCTACAATGTTTGCAAAAGCAATTAAATATTACTAAAACTATAAAAAGTAAAAAACAAACACACAAAAGACCAATCAAACTGTACTTTGATTTGTAACAAAAGGTGTCTGAACACTCTGAATTCACTTACCTGACCTACAACTGTCCAAATTTAAGATTTTTTGGATATTGGGATTGATCTCCTGGAATTTTTCATAGCACTTAGTGGACAAAAAAGTTACTGGTACTCAAATTCAGAGCATAAGAATCTTCTAATCACAGAATTCAGGTAAGCAAATTAATAATTGCCATCCTAATTTTCTCAGGTAAATAAACAAATTCTCTCATACCATTTTTCCTCTCATCAATGATTTCTATTTTCTGAACAAAATTACAATTTATTTCATTTACCAATAAATATATATTCTACATAAGTACTGGAATTATTAAACACTTAAAAGTTCTTTACACACTTCTCAGGATACTATCCTTGTATTCAAAGAAATGCTTTGGCATAACAAATCTTTTCATATTTATACAACTCTTGTGAAAGAACCCAAATCATGGGTGCATCTGTCCACAAATTTTTATCAAAGACTTTTCATCACTTGCTTTAAAACAAATTTAAATTAGCAAAGGTACTGAACAAAACTAAAGAATAATTGCTATCTTCCAATCTCTCACTGGTTCCAGCTTAAAAACTGATGAAGCTTAACTGACACACAGGGAAATTACACTGGTCATAAACCAGATGTTATGTTGAATAAAATATCTTATCAAACTAATGCAACTGAGGTCATTGCTATGGAATTTGATCTCAAAAATGGGACTAGGGAACACCAGTTGCAAATAAAATAATATAATGAAAAATGCAGGCAAACCACTGTCATAATATCACAAACCCTACATTCATGAATAAAAATTACATCATAACAAAACATGCCAAATATACATTATGACTCTGTGGGTGTAGAAATGAAGCAATCAACACTAAATCAAGCTTTAAATCAGGGTGAATATCGATACCCTTTTTTCAGAATACATTAGCAATCTGCCATAGTTAAAGACTGCTAGAAAAAAATACAAATCAAATCAACCTTCTCCATCATATGGAAATATAAGAAAATCTCTGTTCTTCGTGTACTGCTCAGACCAAGTTCTAAACACTCTATTTCCATTTCTAAGAATTTCATTTTTATCTATCTGACATTCACTGTGTTTCCTTTCTTAGGAAAAACCTTCAGTTGAAAGCAGAGTGGATTTTGATAATCAACTCAGGACTTACTCTAAGAGCGATGTTGACAAGTGCAATCTCATCCAATGTTTGTAAAGTTTAAGAGCCCTTAAATTACCTACTCCTTTTGCTGCAAGAATTGACACTTGCATTTCAAAGCTCCAGGAAATATACTACACAACTGAATATATTCTAAGGTGCTTCTCTCCACTGAACATTGTAAAAATGGTAGCAAGGTACAACATAATCCATTTTAAGGTTGTAAAAATTACCAGCTTTGACGCTGAATTCTTAAACCACTCTCTTGTTAGAAGATGCAACGAAATTGTTAGCTAATATTTTCTCACTATTGGGTTAGCAGGTCACACTTACTGCGCCTGCTTCCTTCACATATAACTTTGCATTAAAGGTCTAAGGTCCACCTTCACTTTTGAAATAATTTCTTCAAAATCAAGACTATGTAAGAATGAAATGGACCAAATTTTTGAGGGTTTTTTGACAGCAAAAATTAAATGTCAAATAGCAATTATGTACTTAACATCAACTATAATATAGATGATGACAAATTTGCAAAAGTACATTCTTCATCCTATTTAAGAAAGCTCAGGGAAGGATTTGTTTCAAAAAATGGGATTCTTTACTGTAAAAAAAAAAAAAACAAAAACAAAAAACAACCCAGCAATTATATTTGGTTGTTACATTCCTAAACTACAAGTGTTTGACTTAATATTGGAGAGAAAACCAGCTTTCTGCTACATAATTTTATGTAGCATTCATGTCATGTTCAGAATAAAGCTTTGAAAAAATTTACTCCAGAAATGTGTATAAAAATATGGAAGAATTCAGTGTTAATTCTTTAAACTATGAACCTGGTAAATTCACAGATAGATACTTGTCAGTCAGTGGCCAATTTATCTGCCAGCATTACTTGCAAGAAGGTTAGAGACAAGATAAAATGCTTGTTTATTCTTTCCTATGTAATTGTGTTGAAGTTATGTAAAACTAATTTTTTAACTCCATTCATGACAAAAACCTCCTGATCAAAGGTTTGATTTTTGCCTTCATTTTAGTCTGGAAACCTGATATACAGTTCTAGGTACTACTAACCTTTTTGAGCTCTGATTACAAAACATCCCCAACAGTGCTGAGGAAAATAAAGTAGCATGTCCTACATATCTTGTAGTTATTCTTAGCAAAGGGCTCAACATCCTAATTATAAACATTTCAGAAAATAATGAAAAAAACATGTTATTATATCTTAATATGTCACAGAATCAAAGAATACCAGGTAGGAAGGGAACCTCAAGGATCATCTGGTCCAACCTTTTTAGGCAAAAATGCCAGTCTAGACAAAATGGCCCAGCACCCTGTCCAACTGAATCTTAAGTGTACAATACTGGGGAATCCACCAGTTTCCTGAGGTGTTTCAAATGATGTTTTTTCTCATTTTGAAAAATTACCATTTTCTGTCTAATTGGAATACCCACAGAAGAAATTTGTACCCATTATCCCTCATGTTTTCCATGTGACTCCTTGCCAGCTTTAAAAAAAATAATTATGGTATTTAGACACAAATGTTCAAGGGAAGTTTTATTTTTCAACTGATGAATTTCCCACTTATTTTTCAAATGTGAAGTATTACATTAAGAACCTTCTCTGACTACATGATCTCAAACCATGGATCCTGTCATTCAGTTCTCTGTTTTCATAAAATGATGATCAAGCACATTGAAAGCACAATCAGAATTTGAAAGAGACTTTCTTCATGAGTTTCCCCCAAAAACTAAGTAAAGAAAGAAAAAATATTTTCAAATATCAAATTAACTCAAAGCTTCCATATTTTGAAAACAATCTAATGTAATAATCAAAGGATGAAGTGCAGTCATGTCTTAGTGACATTTACATTCCAGCTAAGTTTCATCTTAAGACACTAACAGGTGTATCAAGGCAAGGCAGAAAAACAGTGTGTAAAAGAGAGTGATGCATCTGACTTATCCTAGGGAGTTAAGATGAGATAAATTACTCTGAGAACGTCCATTTTGCTCTTTATTGGGCATAAAGAAAAACTGGAGTTGCTAGCAGCTACCTTTGGATACCCAAGTTACAGCAAATCAATCTAACCATAGGCCAAAACTGACTGATGAAAAATTATATTTTGTTCCCAGCTGGTGCAGAATTCTTTTTTTTCTTGCTTAGAACTTTGCTGTTTTAAAATAGGAAACATGTGTTGAATATTTTAATTGCTAGTTAGTAAGCATTTTTCCTAAAGTTGCAACTATAAATGACATAATAAAATCATTCCTTTCTTAAGCAATTATATCTTATGATCTAACAACAAAACATGAAAGGAGAACTACTGGATATAGTATTATATTATGAAAGAGACAGCTAAGAAACTATCTTACAGAATAAGAAAAACAGTGAAAGAAAAATGCAAAAATAGAATGTGCATGATGTTCTATATTTAGCTTTGTGGGTTGTCTCTGAAATCTCCTTTTGAGCTGTCTTTGATAATCACTGGTAAGACCAAATTCTGAGGCAACAGTAGGGTGTTCTCCATAATATTTTTATCTGAGGACTTAAACCAGCCAGTATTCAGAGCTAATCCATATTTATTATAGTTCTATACATAAGCATACTTTTTTTTTACTTCTGTTAATGGAGACTAGATCAAAACATATAATTCTACATCATTATTTTCAACATGTCTCCAATTTCATTTTTAATATTAATGCTTGCTAAAAGCCCTGCAAGGCAGACCTCTCTTAACTCTCCCACTGTTAAAATACCAGAGAATTTCATTTGTCTCAAAATATTATTTCAAAGTGAAACATTTTCATACCTCCCTGTATGTGAGCAGTTTTCCAGCTACATGCTATCAGTGCATCTGCAGTGAATCATACAGAATATCATTTTAAAGAGAGAAGAAATACTGGACATGTGATGTACATTCAGATACTGTATTCCAATTATAGCATCAGTGCTTTCTTCAACAGCATTAAATATCACACAGGAGCAGTCACATTAGCCTCCCAGTGGCATAAGACCTTTGAGGCTTGCTTGCAGCATTTTTTAATGTCTTAAGGAAAAGAAGTAGAGGAAAAAAGAATGCCATTTCACTGCTGATTCTGTAATCACATGCAGAATATAACAGCACCATGCCCTTAACATTCAACTGCCTATCAAGTTAAAAGAAAAAGTGAAATTTCCAATGAAAAAAATGAAATTGTAATATCTATACTAGTAGTCAGGTACTTTCCTTTGGCTGAATTTCAATGCTATTGCCATTGTTAGTTGGGACAACATGAAAATTTTCTCTATAGGGTTTTTATGGTTTCTTGGGGTTTTTTTGTGAGACACAATTCTTATATTGGCAGACACTGATTGAATAGATTTTTGCTTCTTACCATCAACACATGCTGGCCTTGCTCTTGTTGTACCGGCAATCTGTCCTTTTTTACATGCACAGCGAGCTGTTTGTCGGGCTATAGTCCTTCGGGGCTGACTGCTATCTCTGTCCAAAGTAACAATCTCACATGTACCTGCAGCCAGTTGACCTGGAAAAAAAACCAGCAACAGGTACCAGAGTCACTGAATGCACTACAGGAAATCTATTACAGCCAAATAGAGCCACGGCCCTAAGTCACAGCAGACACTCCACAACAAATGGGCAGCCAGCCAATGGATATAATAAAACTGAGATGACATACAATTTTTCTTTGTGGTGGACATATGAAAACCCTGCACACTGGTTCTGTCAGAAAATAATTATTGTTCCACAAAAGCCAGAGAGTTGAGGTTACACAGGTTACTTTTAGTTATGTTGGCTAAGTAAATGAAGAAACTTTCACGGCAATGGAATTTAAATGGTATGCTCTTTCCATACTTTCAGAAAAGAAATTATAAAGCATATAGGAAAAAAAAACTTCCCCAAATTTCCATGAATACAATCAAGTCCTAACTGCTTTGTGTTTTGCTTTTTGAAGGAAAAAGCCTTTCAAAGCATGCCCACATTTGACAAACTGTCAGTCCTCTGGCTCTTGCTTCATCTGAACTGAAAGGTAATTAATTCTCTTATTTACTCATATTTGATGTAGCTGTTATTTTCTTTTTTTTCTTTTACTAAATTTACTATGTAACTGTCAAAAGTCTTAAATGACACCACACCCTTAGCTCAGTAATTACTTCCTTTTAATTGACTTGTCCAACTTTGTCCTTTTAATTGACTTGTCCAATATAGATAGCTTTTCCTAAGTACTAAAATTCAAACCACCTAATTCTGAATAGGTGGACTATGCTATGAGAAACAAACAAACAAAAAAAAATCCAAAAAATTATTTTATGAATAACATTAGTTTGAAGTTAATGTTATACTTTTAAAGCAATGCACTTCATCTGGTACAACCAATATTAGGCTAGTAGAATACCAAAATATTACCTTTTACAGGCAGGAAAGATACATTCTTGAATGTCAATGTGTAGAAAGACCAAAAAAAAAAAATTCCTGACTACTACTTTGCATTACATACAACTTCTGGACTTTATAGTGCAGTAGTAAACATGTGCAACACCATCTGCAAATCACGAGCTTTCCATGTTTTAGTTTTTATTAAAAAAAAGAAAAATTCCATATTGTTTTTAGAAAAAAATGTAGTTTAAATAATAGTCACAGTAAATCATTTTGTGCTGTAGAAATAAAAAGAGAAAAAACCAAAAATTCTATAATAACATCAAAACTAAAAGAATAAAACCAAATCAACCTGAAATATATATGAATGGCCTTTAAGTCAAAAGGTGCAATGATATTTTTCTATACTCCTTTTTTTTTTTCATTCAGAATACAAGTTTATCCAGTCTATTCTTCTCAGAAGCAGTTAAAATGCTTGTTGTGTGGAACAGCAAAATATCGCAGACTGTCACCAGCATTGTGTCTCATTCACTGCTAAGGCACCTAAATTCTATGTTTCTATGACTCTTACAGTGCAGTGAATTACAAAATGACAAAAAATAAGATCTCAAAGATGGGTATGAAACAAAGTACTACAAATTCTTGCAAATATATGACATATGTAAGTAACATACATTAGGCACTTATAAACACATATATTATATTCACAATAGTGAACATTATCACCCCAGTGTTTAAGGGCTGCTGGCAACTAGACTCATGAGCTATGGTCAGTCCTGTGTTTCTACCCTTTTCCACTCAGTCTGTTAATAAAAACGTCTTACGATAAACATATTAATTAGAGGACTTCACTCTGTTATATGCTGCTTTTTTTTTTATTCATTCAAAAATATTGGATTAGATGCAAAGGTTTAGCAAGAAAGATAGTGGCACAAAATTTTCTAGTAAAAGACAAGGGAGATCCTGCTACACTCAAACATGTTGAACTGAAAAAAAGAAAAAAAAAACAACAAATCATTTGCCTTGGTGCTAACATATTTCATTCTGGGTTGTAGGAGATGTATTGCTCCTAAGGAATATAGCTGTCTTGGTAGATCATGTGAAAAAAAAAGATAATGAGAATTGTATTTAGATCCTGATGCCTTAGGCCACAAAAAAGTGGAAGCATAAGTAAGACATGTAAGTGTACAGCTTTCCATACTCTCAACTATCCATGAGTCTATTTCTTTCATTAAAAGCTATGATAAATCATACAATCTAGGTGAATAATTGTATAAAATCTCATTTCAGAGGAAAGGAACCAGACTTACAGCACAGTGAAGGCAAATAATGACTATAATCAGAGAATAAAAACAACGAAGCTCTATGTCAAGATAATTTGTGAAGGCAATGAGTTTTCCAGGGACTGCAAGCTATGAGTATCAATAAGAACAGCTAATGGCATTTTCTGCTTTTGGACCTGTAGAATTTTAGTTCTGCTTTGGTTTTCAGAAATGATAATTTCTTCCAGGCATAGTAACCTAATTTTCTTTATGAATTTTGAAAACTAGGATACCTACACAAGAGTAATTGCTATACAATTTTGTCTGTTGCTTTTCTTTTTTCTATAGCAGAAGAAAATTGTAAGCTGTTGTAGAGGTACAGGAGCTCTTACATACATGACATAAATATTTCCTCTCGATTGTGTCACAGGCCGCAAAGATTGCAAGCATATTAAGCACTGCAGCAGAGAGTACATCCAGTGTTACTTGGCTTTAGATGGCTGTAAAGCATGAAATGTATTAGTTAAGGTTATGGAAGGCCATCTCCAGAGAGAGAGAGTCATCCTGGTGTAAAACATGCCCTCTCTGTCTTTCATTAGGTGGAATGGTAAGTCTACAGGAGTACACTTAAATGACGTGTGCTACATTGGCTTTTTAGCAATTTAATCTAGAAATATAAGGTACAAAGTAATGGAACTAAATGAATATGCTTCTTGCAAGTACTGAATTGCAAAAATTAGGATGCCTTTCATTTTCAGGGAAGTTAACACAGTGACCTCTTTCAGAGATGTTAATGAAAAAAGGCTCTTCATCGGTGAGCCTCTGAACATGCTCCACTTCACTCCTAAAGCCAGAGAAGAAATCTCTAGGCATCAATGGCTGGAGTTTCACTGGAGTTTTCCAGTTGAGAGATTAAGAGCCACAGTCCATGAACAGTCATAAAGGCTCCACACTTCCATTATATTTTCTTTATGTGTTTGCAACACGCAAAGCAACTCACCACCCTCCAACCTAAACAAAATAATCTTGGTGGAAAAAAAATACAAGCATCATTAAAGAATAGAGTCATACTAGCCTTGTCTAAAAGTTTTCTTCCAAGAAAATTTTGGGTTTACTGTTTTATGAAGCAAATATGAAGATTATTTCAGAAGTACCATAAAACTAGAGCTTTCCAAGTTAATTAGTAGATATTTCTTTGTTACTGCTACTGTTATTAAATATACATATGTAAATATGTTAAATATATCTTTTATAATTTTAATCCAATAATTAAGACCTCACTGGCAATTTATTTGATTTTCTGTTGTCACCATCTGATTGCTAAATAGAGAAAAGTTTCAGTTCTTTAATGCTGCTTTATAGTGTAGCACTGCATTCTTAAAATGCCAGTAGGTCTCTCCCCACTCTGTCCCACCACAAACACGAATGCTTCTATACGGAATTATTTCAGAAAAAGGGAAAAACACAGGATTCTGAATTAAAAATGCAAGTCAAAGTAAACAAAAATTAAAAAAAAACACAACTTGCTAAAATTTTAAGTAAAAAGGACTGAGCTCTTGGCTTGTATCTTGAAATTGTTTACAGTAACTGCTGTATACATCACTTTTTTTGGTTTTTTTTCCTAAATGAAATCCATTTGTGATCAGTCCTCAAACTATTCTTTGTGAGATTTTCATGGAAGTGTGGGAATCATGAGTATAGGCATATGTATTTAGCAAATGTGCAGGAAATATCTCAAGGTAAAAAGAGCATATTTTGCTCTTTTTATAGTACTTGCATTCTTGAAATAAAATAATTTGTTTTTGAAAAGCTTAAGAACAGAGGGCATTTTTCATGTTTACCACTAAGACTCTTCTGTAAACTAAATGTCATTGTTGAAAGAACAAAGATTTTTGAAAGATCTGTATTTTCTGCAATAGTTAAAAGCCTTAAATAGTAGATATATTTGCATTACATGGAGGATACTTGGGTAATATTTTAATATTCTGTGGCTAAAAATTATTTCTTTAATTATCAACATTAACTACAGAAATTAAGTTAAAGATTTTTTTTAAATTTATGCTTATTGTAAAGCTGAAGGCTTTACCTTTAATTCATTTAAAGAAACAAAATCAAATTATGAATTAATGGATCTGTAGGTACAGTGAAAGTAAGTCTTGATCTATATATACAGATTTTTCCAGGAGTTTAGATTTCATGCTCATCCAGAAAACCTACTTGTGATTTGTACATGCAGGCTTATATTATGGTTTCAGTGAACAATTTTTCCATGCATCACCAATTTGATGCCTAGCAACACAAGCTCTTTTAGTTCAAAATGCATTAAGTTAGATGGTATTAAAATTCTTGGCTGGATTCAGATATGCTTTTGTCAGTGAACACAATGCAGGAGTTGTTTCAAAATCAGATCATAGGAATACATTCAGTAATTTTCTATTACAATATTGAAGTCTTTCTGACAACAGAGCCATGCCAACCCCTGAGCAGAGCTGAGGATCAACAATTCCTACTAAAATAAGGGGGAACTGAAGTACTTAGTGTCACTCATTATCTGCAGTTTGACATTAACCTGAGTAAAAAATATTTAAATATAATTCAATTTAAAATATAAAAAGCATATGTTTAAGTGGAACTCAATTTTTGTCATATATTCTTCCTCAAAGAAAATATCCTGAAAGAAGATCTCTTACACTGAACATGATCCAATTCCAGACAGTCCAATTACTTTTTCTTTTTAAACTTTAGTCCATAATGAGGGAGATTATGGCAAGGAATTGGTTTTCCTCAAAGAACCAAACTCATGTTTAAGCTGCAATAGTAGAATCTGTGAAAATCCAACTAGCATTAACTAAGAGCAGGTTCTAGGATGCTTCTGGGGAAAAAAATATTTAAAATAAAGTAATAAAGTAAATAAGAGCAGAATTGGCTTAGTCAGTATGGGGAAAAGTTTTTTTTTTTTCAAATTAATCTGCACTATTCAAGAATAACTATCAAATAAGAAAATTGTTTCCATTGTTAACTTATGTGATACAAAGGCATTTTAATTTTTTAATAGATTATGTTTAAGGAAATAAACTTTTTCCCTTTCATCTTTTCAAAGTCAGTGACATTAAAAGCATTTCTTACCAAGATGTTTCATATACCATTTTGGATCTTATATTCATTTCATTGAAACAAATTTTTTGTCTGTTTAAGTAACAAGGCTACACTAAACAATTCTTCATGCGAGTAGAATTAGACAACCTGTTTAAAACAGTCTTTACCAGTTTTTCTTGAGGGTATGATTATGTTGTCAGTGGAAGACAAGACCGATGAAACAAAAAACTAATTAATTTAGATAATCCTTATCTATTGGTGTAACCCACAGGTTCCCACTAGAGTAAAAAGCAGTACAGTCTTTCCGGAAGATTCCTTACATTTACTTCATTACAGGTTCAGAGCAATACTTGATGAGAGTCAACATTACAGTGTGATCTTTGTAGCCTCTCAATCTTAAAAGAAGTGATTTTGAATTTTAGTGGTATTAAAGAAGAAGATGTGTCTTAAAAAGTGTGGCTTGAGTGCCCATTTTATGAAGAAAAAAAATCACTGTAGAACTTAATTGGTAAAATTTATGAATAATGAGAAAAATATGATTAATGCCTTCTCCTTTAAATATTTAGTTTAATTTTTCAGAGTTCCACTGCAATGAAACAGTATATTATGATATTATGTCCCCCTAGTAATTACTAATCTTACTGCAATTTTCAGACTACCACTTAGCCATCTCAAGCACATAAACAGCACAGACATTAGGAAAATAGTTTTCAGCTCCTCCATTCTGAAATAAGCAGTAAATTTTAATTAAGATAGATCCTAGTCTTCTAAGTGGTTGCACAGGAAAGAAAATCAAGTCTGTGGAGATTCAAGATACATTCAGGGCCCATTTTGAGATTTCATTTTTTTCCAGATAAGAGTAATGCCCTAACTTATTGCACCTGATACTGCTACTTCATGTAATTGCTAAATGTTTTGTTGTATAATTAAGAATAATTTCCCCTCTATCTGACTATTAAAAACACAAGAGAAAGAAAAATAAATGTAAAACCCAACTGCAGTAAAAACAAACTGCAATATTTCAGATTCCAAATGGGATTCTCAATCAGAATTGGTACACAAAGGGGAATTCCAGACCAGGAAAAGATCAAAATCAAGGATGTATGAATAAATATAGAAACAAGTCATTTTTACATAGGAACTTAGTTCTAACCAATTTTTCCTCCTTTATTACTTTAAAACATATTTCATACTGCATATGTAGAAATGACAAGGTGTTTGAGTCCTTTTTCTTCAACTAATTTCTGCCTCTGTGTAAGTCAGTGTGAACTGCAAATCTCAGCTGCACAGAGCTGCTCCAAGGAGGACCTGCAGCTCCAAGGGGTTAGTTAATTGCTTCTGGAGGCCCCAGTTGGTTACAGAAAGGAAATAACTGCAGGAATCCAGGACTGAACAAAGCTTTGCTTATTTGCATAAGCCAGGAAGTGGCTGTTATTCTATTACTTTCCTAAAAAATATTAAAAGATGTTTAAAAAAAGATGGAAGAAAAGGAGAGGGGAAAAAAAAGGCAAAAGAAAATTAAAATGGAAAAGAAAATTAAAACCAAAAAAAAAAAAAGAAATAGTAAAAAAGAAAAAAATCCTTCTATGTCTTTACCAGCCTCTACATGTAAAATAAACCTAGTCTGTTTATAAAACCAACATAATAGCCATAGGGGAAAAAATGTTATTGGAGGGATGCTGATATTTCTCTTGAGAAAGACAGGGATAAAAAGCACAGGTTTGTCTAAAAAGCTACTGACATTTGTTGGAGCCAGAAGCTGTATGTCAGGAAGGAACAAGTCTGTTGTGTTAGCAAAATATGTCACTGCAGGGAGCATGAAATCAGTTTGAAAGAACATGCAGATAAAGTCATATATCAGAAGTAGATATAATGTAGCTGCTCAGGTAAACAGTGTTTTTAACTTCTCAGGCTTTCCTTTGCACTATCAAACCGTTATCCTAAGATTACCTGATTGCTATTCTAGAAGGATTTGAAACTACTTACAAATGAACAGCCTTTAAAAACTCATCATACAAGTAGCCATCCTGCTTGTATCAAGGTATGCACTGCAAGATTCTGAGTTCAGAAGGTGAGCAGGTTTTGGGTAAAATTTGGTCCAGTAAGGGCCATGCAGGAAAGAACTAACATACTGAAATTTTGTTTTCTTGAATCCCGTTGATTTGTCTCAGTCCTTAAATTGCAAAAACAATAACCCCGAAGTCTAATTAACATCCACCAGGAACTAAGTTATATCCTAAGCAAAAAGAACTGTGTCATTATTCCGTGCCTGTAGCAGGTTTCAAAACCTGAAGGCCAAAGCAAGCAGCTGAAGACAACAACTACCTAACACTATCCAGCCTTGTTAACATGCCATATGGTAACTCATACCTATGTATGAATAAAAAACTCAGATTATGAAAATTTTCTGTCATTTTTGTAGGACAACTATTATCACAGTACATAAACTACTCTCCTGTTAAGTAGGTCTAAATGATTTCTTTAAAATAAGGCTGTTTATTTTCACTACTGCCTGTAACATTACTCTTCCCTTTTCTCAAAAGACGATGACAAAAAAACCCTAAAATATTTTCTTTCTAGTAATGGCACTGAAATGCAGTTGTTTTTTTGGTAATCTAGATGGCAGGCTTACCCTGAAGTCACTACATAGCAGACAAAATGTTCTAGTAGCTAAGGCAATTATTTTGCCATCTTTTTTGTTCATGGAAAAGGTCCATAAACATTCTCCATTTAAAATAAAGTCTCTCAAGACATGGTTATGCTGCACTTGCTGTGAACATATAGGTACAACAGCTCACACATAACCACAGGGAAATATAAACTTATCTTAGGAACACAGCAAAAGTAAACACTGGAAAAAACAAAAAGAAAAAAAAAAGGAAGCTGTCCAAGAAGGAAACAAAACTCAACAATTTTTAATGCCTTACTATCCCTGAGAAGAAGTAGTCCCACTGAAAATATATTATATTAATTAGAAGTATTATGGATGAATCCAAATCAGTCTCATGCTGGGAATCTTGAGAAGACAAAGGATTCTCAAGCCCAAAGCTCCAACAGGCAGAATTTGCATCTCTTGTTGTGTGTCTGCAGTGATCATAAAGGAAGTTTATGGTGCATGTGTTCAACTAATCTGGATGCTAGCATGAGTGCTCAGTTCAAGCACATCATCAGGACCAGAGCAGAACAGCTAGTCCCTGCTGTGTCTGATGTTTCTTCTTGCTTTGCCCTCCCTGTTGTCACTGCTCCCAGCAGAGCAGTTCCTCCACGTGTACAGCAGGGCACAAGGGAGGCCCTCATTCCGGGGCTCTGCTGAGCCCATGGCTACATTCAGCACACAAGCCCCACTACTGCAGGTTCAGCACCAAGGTAAGTTAGAAAGACAGATATAGTATGCAAAAGAATTATGTCCTTTCTGTTAAGCTAATACAAAACTTCAGCTCCAACCAGAAGGAGTGAACTTCAGACCAGGCTTCTTAACTGATTAATTTGAGTGATGGCTTTCATTTTAAAAGTTTGGGAACAGGGTTTTACGCAAGTGTGACAGAGAAGCATGAGTATGCTGGCTATTATTCTCAGATGTTCTGCAGACTTGGAGGAGTGATTTTCTATCTGGGCCAGCTTCACTGCTGCATTTTCCATTTTTATCTGTTTTGCTCAAAATGACTTATGAAACAGGTGCATGCCGAAATGAAAAGTTTTCATGGATAAAATCCATGATTTTTATATCCTTATTTCTAGTCCTCCAAGAATATAACCATTTATGGGATAAGATTCTCTTCTGCACAACTCAGAGGAGGGTGTCAGAAAAAGAGTTTTTAAGTTGCTCATGTATCCAAGGCTACCCAAAGAGAGAACAGTTAACGAGGACGACTGTCATCCCACCCACCTTTACCAATCAGTAAAGAGCTCAAGATTAGAGACATACACAATATCTCCTCCTGTGTCCCACTAACCAGGAACAATACCTTCCATTTACACACCTAAGTGTTCAACCATTGCACACTCACAACTCCATTATTTCAACTCTACAACATATGGAGGGGCTTCTGCTTAAAGAAAGTACATAATGTGTGTTCACACTAGTTGTAGAATTAATCTCAAGTTACTGAAAACCTGAAAATATCTTAACTGTACAAATTCATTTTCTTCTGGACTTAGTGCCTGCAAAATAAACACAAACAAATCTATCAACAGAAGCAAAAATTATATGGCATGATATATGCTCATATTATAGAAAGCAATGTCACAAAGATTTTATACACTGATGACCTTTTAAAAACTTTAAATGAACATTTATTATTATTATTATTCCCTCTAAAGCAAGTTCATCTTTTTATGTACTGCTTATCAGTTTTACTAGCTAATAAAAAGTTAAATTATGCCATCAATTTCCCAATGAATGCCTAATAAATAATACTTCCTTAGTTCAAGGTCCTTAATAAAAAGGAATAAAAATGAGGCCTGACACCATTTTGCTTACCATTTTGATGAACTAAATTTGCTATTACTCATGGTGTATCATCATGAAATATGTTTTCTAAGATGTAGAATAGACTGTAGTTAAGTTTTCTAAACACAAGCAAACTTGCATAAATTTACACACATATACACATACAGATATTCTTCACAGAAGGGTGTGTTGAAGATCATGCATTGAAGGCATTGCTTCTGATATTGACCATAAGATGTAAGCTATTTTCCACGATTCCTCACACAATACTGTTATACGAAGAACACAGAGTGGATCATTAAGCCTGCTCTTTATCGTACCATAATCAATGGTGCAATATCTTTACTTTAAAATATACAACTCTAAGTCCAACCCAGAGAAAAATTCATAGCAGAAACTACCTGTGTAAGACTTCCCACTTAATTCAAAGGGAATGCAAAAATCAAAAAAAGCCAGGTCTGAGTCTGGTGTTGGCTATACTTTGCATTGTTTGTTCCCATCTACCTGCTAGAACTTTAACACCACAGTGCTGACTGTAAACCATGTTTCAGTGTTCTGAGTGTGCCTGGTAGATGACACTAAATTTTCCTCTTAAATTTGAGATTAAGTGCATCAGAAACCATTATAAACTATATTCTATCTTTCATCAGCTAAGACTTTAATAAGAAAAGCTAAGATGTGAGATTGGATCAACTCCGTGGGTCACACTGAAGTAGCACTGACCAGAATTTTCTGGAGCAGAGGACAAAAAGAAAACTCTCAAGGTAAAGAGCACTGAGTGTAACTAAATGATGCTCCTCAAACAGAGGAAAAGCTGAAGGAAAACTGCTAACATAATGGAGAAGCATTAGCATTTTTTGCCTTCCTATTGGTGAATATATTTCAGTTTAGATCAGTGGTACTGATATTGTGCTCCTGTGGTAATGGTACGTAAGCAGGAGAAAGTATAAAACTCACAGAGAGGAGAATGATCCCACAGGGATGAGTAACACAGCAGTAAAACAAGATTTATTGAATGAATGTTTGCACTCACCAGATGTAATAAAACTTGAATGATATCAAGCAACTAATGTACATATATGAGATATACATAGTCATGTTGATCACTTATGGCCTGCCCTTCTTATTTTAATTTTCCCAATGGCAATAGAGAAACCTGAATGAAAACTGAGGATAAGCTGATAGGAACAAGAACAGAAAAGCTAGCAATAATATTTCATTAAAAAAGGGTTTCTGAAAGGCCATATAACCTTTTGTCTAAATGCCTCAAATCCAAAATGTATTAGGTTCAAACAAAATAAAGTTATTTTGATTAGGTATAGGTAATCAGAATTTATACAGCAACAGCTAAAGAGAGAGTGATTATGACACTAAGACAAATCCAATCATTCAGATCAAAGATTGGGCAGGCTATCTCGACAGAAAATAGGCCAACACAAGTATGTATTACCTAAGGGGCAAGTAAGTGTAGTGAACTGAATGATTAATCACAGCTGTAACTATGCATCACATTATTTGTATGTTGATGCATAAACATGGAT
Organism: Molothrus ater; assembly: GCF_012460135.2. Classification (NCBI taxonomy): domain Eukaryota; kingdom Metazoa; phylum Chordata; class Aves; order Passeriformes; family Icteridae; genus Molothrus; species Molothrus ater. Next base: position 17,226,111 of record NC_050482.2, on the reverse strand, counting down.
ATTTTGGTCTGATATGAGGTGGACAACAGCAGAGGGACACAGCAATTTTGTAATAAGGAGAACATCACAACCACATTGCAAGAGAAACATGAGCCTATTTATATACAGAAAGCAGTGACTGTGTTTTTTATCATTGAACTTAAGGACTGTATTAAACAATGATTACATAGTCTTGGTTCTAAACAGGTATGGTAATCAAAAGATGAGGATTCATTTTCTGAGGTTGTCATATATCTTCTGGACTAGCTAACCATTTTGCTCTGGTTAACAGGATTATAGAGCACTGTTTGCAGTGAAACTACACCACCATCAAACTCACAGTAGCCCAGAGTTGAAGCCATAAGGATGCAGTATTAATCAAAATTCAGTTTTTCTAATCTGCTAAACCCTAATGAATTAAAGAACAATCCTTCCCTAGTCTTAAGTGAAAACAGTAGTACATTTTCTGTACAACATGAATCTTTTCACAATGACTAATCCCATTCCCAATAAAATCAATGGAAGTTTTACCACTAACTACATGGACAAAAAAAGAACTGGCAGCATAAAAGTCTCCACACTCCCAGCACCAGTCCTTTAGCAAATTGGTGTTACATCTTAAATAACTGTCATTCTAACCAAGGACATAAGTCAAATGAATTCTTAAGCCAACTGAAAGCTCTATTGTAAGAACTATTCACTTTGTATGACTTTGTATGTACCACAAGTCATGGCAGCAGGTTAGAAAGTGCCCTGAGATCAGGAGGCAGTGGTACATGTAAAACCAGAGGCACACTTGTTCAGTGTTGCACTTGGCTGTGCACTGTATGACAACTCCAATTTTTTTAGAGTCTCTCTATTTTTTTTTCTCTTTGTACTAGATACCTTCCAGGCACCCGTTCCAACCTAAGACATTCTATGATTAAATGATTATAACAATATCCCAGAATACTCTAGCATGCACTGCAGGTATAAACGAGTACACACAGTATCTACACTCCTGTATGCATAGCTGTTGACATTTTAGTCTTGAAAACACCTTAGATACACCATATCTATTCTAGCAATTTCAAGTAGACAGTTTCTATTTGCTACTGCTTCCCAATTTCAGATATTCATATCAATTTTCTGTAACACAACTTCCCTGTTGATACGAGATAAGTGTATTCCAAAGTTATTACATTTAATACCTGCTTTCTGGTATCTGCAATCAAATGAAGCTGGTCAATGTTGGAGAAGCAAACACAGTAATAGATCCAAAGACTTATTAAGAGTAAAGTATACAAATAAACTATTTCTGAAAATGTAAAATCCTTAAAGAGAATACAGAACTACATGTATCAATGATCTGAATATTGTATATATGTAGTATCTGTACGTATAATGCAGAATATAAATTGTGGATACCTAGAAATTGTAGCAGTTTTTTCCATACTCAAAAAATTTAGAGATGTATAGATCCAGATTTAGTCTGTCCAGATGCCTCTGTAGAACCTTCCTACCCTCCAGGAAATAGATACTTCCACTCAGCTTGGTGTCATCTGTGAATTTACACTTGATCCCATCATCCAGATCATTGGTAAAGGTACTGAACAGTGCTAGGCCCAACACTGATCCCTGGGAGACACCACTAGTGATAAGATGCCAAGGGGATGCAACGCCATTCACCACCACTTTCTGGGACCAGCCATCCAGACAGTTCCTAACCCAGTAAAGGGGGTACCTGTGGGCCACCAGCTTTTCCAGAATGCCATGGAAAATGGCACTTAATGGTTCCCTTTTCCACTTCCTGCTAATTAGCTTTTTCACCAAGCCTAGCAGTAAAGACAAAAATAAAAGTCAAGACTGGATTTGTTGCTTAACCCTTCACATAAACTTATGCACTGTCAGGCAAATGTTATAAAACCTAGGCACCATTTCTCCTCTCTTTTAAACATTACATAACTGATATCTCATATCCTCTCCTACACAGAGAGAGTCTCATAATGGTTGCTGAGATTTTATACATTCTTACACACATAAAATTCATGGCTATACACACAAACCCAGGTGCATATCCCATGCATATCCCACCCTATCCTGTCGTGGGATAAGCCATATCTCAAGTTCTTTTGCCTCCCTCATATTAGAAAATCCACTGATAATAGTTACTGCATGATCAGTATGCAACTGGAAAAAAAAAAAAGAAACAGTAAAAAAGAGAAAACCCTCAAGCTGTCTAGGCAACCAATCCTTTCCACATTGCGACAACTTTCAAGTAAAGAGACTTTCCTGGAGTTGGTGAAAAATTAGAATCTTTGCCAAAGCCCCTTGGTGACAAAGGAAACGGATTTTGATATTTAATCCCTTAACACAAAATAGAATCAGCAAAACATAAAAGAAAACAAATCTATTTAATAATCTGATCAATTTTACCTTCTATTTTTCCAGTGATGGGGCTGTATCCAGTGACAGTGCAAACATTTTAGTTTGCACAGTACAAGAGCCACAATAGAAGAGTGTAATTAGCACTGGAAAGACATTCTTGAGGAAGTACTTTGATTTCAAAAGACTGTTGTAGTGATTGTCACCTCTGCTGTGCTTGAATTCTCTCTTGATGTGCATAAAGTGTGAATGCAGAACACATTATTATGAAACTCACTCGTCCTTGCATTTGTGTGCTCATTGCTTTGCCATCTTGTGGTAACCAAAAATAGAAACCAACAGAGCAGCATATAATTCACACTAGAATAATGCTGCTGTATTTTTTAATGAATTCTTCAGTGCACTTGCTGGAAATCTACAACTCAAACCATGTTCTGCATTTTGTCATTTATTTAACAAATGTGCAGTCATTTTCCTTTTAAGATTGAGATCACTGGAAAATAAAAACTCTTGTCTAAACATTAAAAATAAGCACAAACATTAAATGATTCAATGTTGCATGAATGACTTCCAAAGAACTTTCCAAAATACACTATGAGATCTTTTGTCTAAAGGAAGTAAAGTGATTCTATTTTCTTAGCATATATAAAAGCTATACCTGTATAAAAATTGTCCAACTACAGGACAGTTTAATGTGTTATACAGAAAACTGGATGCGGACTTCATAAACTAGTCAATAATTATTTATGGAACAAAGTAATTTGCTGGCTTTAGTTTGGGGTTTCCCTTTTAAATTATCATAGGATAAAGCATTTACCCCTTCTAACCTTAACTTTTAAAAGAAGTAGCACATTTTTGAGTTAGCAGTCCCAAGGGAGAGAAGATGAGCCCTTCTGTTGCTAAGCAAGAGTTTGCCAGTTATTTCAAGCTTTAGCTGAGTACAAGCAATAATCACTACTGCCTGAAATATATTGGAATGAAAGTACATGGGACCATTCATGACACTTCATCAGCATGCAGGAGGCAAACAGAGTGACTGCAGTGATTGAATACAGGCTCAGAACTACTGGCTTTAATCTCCATCTCATTCATTCAGCCTTTACTTTTGGCACAGCTGTATGATAAACATTCTGACATTTCTTCCTTGCCCACCCTCGCTTGGAATCCCATGATTGCTGTGTGTATGTTTGTTATGTATTTAAGATCACCAGGTTTGTTGTTTTTTCTTTCTTTGTGGTTTTGGTTCCACCCCCTTCTTCCCCACCCTCCCCCCCCATCCCCCCCCCCAAATAAAAAAAGCCAACAAATGCCTGGGTATGGGAAAGGTATAACTGGCTTATAATGGCATTATATAGAATTCTAACATTACTGATGCTAAAAAATTCTGATGTTAAAGACAATACAGTTTGTTACTCCATAATGGGGCTTTTGTTTGATTTCTTTTCTGCTTGTTGGTTTTTTTTTAAATTTTTTGCTGTACATCACTTGTCTTGACAAGAAGAGCACATATGCAGTTCCATATCCCCAGTTCCTTAAATCTGCCTCAGCTTTGCAGCCACTGGGTTCAAAGGGCCCTGAACACCTTAAGGCCTAATTGGTACCATAAACAACCTACAGTAAAATAATGAGTTATACATAAACCCAGTAAGCACAAGCAACTGGGTAGCAACTATTAGAGTGGAGTAACACTGGTGTCAAAAAACAACTTCTATTTTATATTACTCCTTCCTCATATTAAAATACCCAAGAGTTTTGGGAAAATCTGCCTAGTCTACTAATAGAAGTTGGGCTGACATACTGCTCAGTATGCCAGACTCCTTGAATCCACAAATCTGCTACATGAAACTACCTGCTTTTCACTCATTTTGTACTGACATTGATGCTGTATGATCACTACAATAGCTCTAATTAAATAAAAAAGATAACCTTATGACAAACAAAACACTATAAAGAACCTATTTAATACTCTCCACTCTGATATGGGAAAGTATTTGCAGTTTTGCTGACTGAAGGCATGTGGCCATTCCTTTACGTCCAGAGGTAAGCGGGATAGAGCTCTGCAGAAGACTGGCAATACAGTGCCTGTTATTGATATGAAGATGCCTTTTCTCTTACTGAGCAGTCAACATAATGAAAATGAAGAGAAAAAATCACCTACACCCTTTTCAGGCAATATGCAACACCATCTCACTCAACTAAGTAAAAAGAGCAATTGATACACTGCATTGAAATCTGGGGACAGCAAACAGATCAATGAGAGAAGGAGATAGATGAACTTTGCAGGTTCCCAGAGAGATGCAGAAATATCCTTGGAATAGCTAAAATAAATACTTTAAGGAAAAATTTTTTTCATCAACTACAATGCCATCTAAAGACACAGGACCTAAAATCAGTCTCCGTAAGACAAGGCAAATTCTTTGCTGGTCTTCAGTAGCAGCAAACAATCCAGCACCTTCCTCCTAAGCATTTTTACCATACTTTTAAGGATCAGGTTTCATTAACTATTCACTTCAATCAGGAGAAAACACAAACCCTTGAATATGAAGGAAAAAAAAATGGCCCATCACTTGAGACATGAAAATCTTCTAAGCAGCAACAACAAAGGAACACAACACACAGTGAGGCAGACCAATCTCACTGCCTGTATGTTTATGGAAAAGGGAGCTAGGATGACTACATCTACACTGCAGTGCAAATACATTGAGATGTCAGCCAAAGACTGATACCAGTATATTTCTTGCTGTGACTGTTCTATCTTTCCTGAAAACAACCATTCACTAGCAGCAGTTGGTTAGCAATATTTAATTATTTGACTATACCAGCTCACATTATGATTTTTTATTATTTATTTAAAAACAGAATATCATTGGTACAAAAGCACCACAAGTTCCAGAGTCCTCTTCAAAATGTTCATACTGGCTGCTTAATTCAAACAATTTCTTCTTAATTAAAAACAACAGGTTTCCTGACAAGAAGTTTAATGTACTACCAAAAGGAAACAAAACCAAACACATAAAAAGCAAACAAAAGCAGAAAAAATAAACCAAAATTGTCAATAGGGTGCACAATCTGATTTATGACAACTATGAAAAAAAAAAAACAAAACCAAACATTCTTTTCTCATGAGACCTATGTCTCCTAAAGAAACCATTCTATCAATTGTTCTTATTTTTAACGTAGAAGTTATTCAGGATATATTTTAACTGGTGGGCTAACAGACTAAACAGACCATAGAAAAGGAAAGCTGACAAGTGATTGCAGGCAACATAGTACCTTACTGGAATTATAAATTATGGATATCATAGGAGATATCATCAGTGCATTGTGACCTGTTTAAAAAAAATTAAAAATAAAATCCTATGTTTTCAATTACAGTGAAGTTAGATCTTACTTTTAGCACCATCAGGCAAAAAAGCCTGCTCTTTCTTTTTTTTCATCTTACTTCTTTTCCTCATTAAATGTAGGGCAAGAGCAACCTTGCTTCCCAATGTCAGGATTTATGAATTCCCATTCACAGTGTCCAAAGATTTGCAAGACAACCATCCTGACCTTGGTTAAAAAGGAAATCACTCTGAATGAGTTTAATGAGGATTTGAAGAAATGTCCTTGGAGGTGTAGCTTGAATGAAAATGTAATAATGTCTACATTTTGCCTTGTACCTTACTGAGGAAGCAAGAAAGAAATTTTATTCAGTGTTTTGCACTTGCTACTCTCAATCTCACTGAAGCTGCTTAAACAAAGCTAATAGAAATTGGCTCAATGAGGCATCATTCCTTTCATCTGCAGTACTTAGTTCTATTTTTTATGCTGACTTCAGAAATTATGTATTAAGAGAACAGTAAGTTAGTATCACTGTGGGTAAACTTATCAGACTTTAAAGTTAGCTGATGATTGTTAGTAACTGAAATGTTTCTTTTGATTTTAGCTGAGAAGTTTTTGTGGTTTTTTACTGCTCTTCTGTTAAGGGGTTTTTTTTAATGTTTTAGAAAGATGGTGTGTTTTTCTAAAACATACATTACTGCTCCACTGACATTCAGACACCTATTCTGCCTTTAAAATAAACTAACTCATCAACAAAAACATTTCCCCCCATTTTAATACACTTCAGGCATGTGATCTTATTTGTCATGTTCTCTTTTTGGATGTCAAGAGCCATAAATGACATCAGTCTGAATTTCAACTAGTATTGCACAGACACATCAATATCAATGATGCAAGAGATGTTTGCAATAAACTTGTGTTGCTGACTCTTAATTAGCTACACAAAGCTAAGAACTAATTTGTGTAAGATACAGCACAAAGACACATGCTTACCAGAGAACAATCAAATCAGATGTCTTATGACGAGCTTTGGTGAATAAGAACTCAGAGACCAGAATGTTCCACGGTATTGCTTGGGAACACAGCAGGGTCTTTCCACTGACTTCAGAAAGAATTGTAAGACCCAGTATGATACTACTGTCTGCTCATGTAAACTAGTCCAAATTCAGTGTTGAGAGATTCACACCTCCAACACAAATGGTTTAGTTTAATTTTAACAGATCCTTCTATGGTACTAATTTACATGTCCCCATAAACAGAGTTTGAAAAGATCACCAAAGTGGTGGAATTTGAATGTGATCTTGTTCTGCAACTGTTTGGACTACTCTCTACTGCTCCAGTGCCTGACCAGAAGAGAAAGAGAAAAAATAAAACTTCCACCTCTGTGTAATAAGCCAGAAAATAAAAATCTGTATCAGTCAAATGCTAACCTATATTCTGCAGGTATAAGTTTGAAGACCACATGCTAGGAGAAAAACTTTTAAGTGGAAGCCGCTGCCAACCTTAGCTGGAATAACCTGTGTTCTTTAGACTTCACAGCTTGTCTCTTGAAAGTTCTCTGGCAACATGTGCTTTTTCACATTTGTCATCTAAATCACAGATCCAAATGTAAAATATAACATTAAGGAACAGTAAGTGCATTTGCGACACTCCTTGGAGAAATCAGGTACACATAAGGCAATGATTATATTACATGGAAATATAAGCAGCCCCTAATGTGATTTTGTTACACTAATTTAATTGAGAAAGATCAGTTGTCCTTCCTAACATCAGCACACACCACTGATACTCTGCTTTTCAGAAAACTTTGCTGTCCCTAGGTAACAATGAAACAAGATACATGACAGTTTGGCGTGATAGTTCAAACCACATACTGTTACCCTACTTATTCACAATGCTCTACAAGTGCAGACAAAGAAGTAAGAAAACTGACTCCTCAAATTGTGTGTTCCACTGATTGTGAAATGCAAAGTAAGAAATGTATTTACCTTTCATCTGTGACACTGAAACAGCTCTACTGAAGAACTTAAAACCAGAAATTTCCAGACTGTTTGGACTAATTTCTCACTGTACTCTACAAAATTCTCTGCAAAAACCCAGTACACATAAAGTGTAGGCCTACCACAAAAAGTTCATTCAGAATATGGGTCAGGTTTTGCAGAATTTGATATAAAAACAGGCAATCCCCTTGCCATGAAATAACATTACAGAACATTTTATTGCTGAGTTATTAAATCTGCTGCTCAGTTCAGAAATTAGCTGATGATGAGGAAATTCCTTAGGCAAAGGACTGATGATGTGGCAACATTTACACACACCCCATGTAGGAAAAAATACGCAAAATACATAGTATGATGCCTTATACAACAAATTTTTCATCAGAGTGAGATAGCCCATATGAGTTTTGCACTTCCTAAATGCTGTCCAGGATCACTTCATCCTAGCAAACAAAAATACTATTTAAAAAAAAATTATGCTATGGAATGACAGCCTTTAAAACTGCCAATATCATCAATGAACAGTTCTTCCATTAACAAAAACTATCCCAACTGCTTTTCAGAAACAAGAAGCACTAAAATGAAATAAAATTTAGCAAAATGCCTGAAAGGCATTGCAGCTGCAAATCCAGCTACTTGCTTGCCATAAAACCATATGCTAGTATGCATCTCACTGAGTACTGCTCTCCAAATTTATTCAAAAGTCACATAGAGTACAATTCTTACAAATATTTTACTGTTTTATGAGACATAAGGCATATAAAATTTCACATCAGTCACCTTTTTTGTGTGTTTTTTTATTTTTTCTTTTCCCAACAGCAATTTAATAACATATATATATTAGCCATTCTTACATAAAAAAATATATTTCAAATCTATCCTAAATGGGGCTAATCCTATCACTACTATCCTTCAAAGGGTTTTATAGAATGAAGCTTTAAATCAAGGACTTAGAAGAAATCTTGATCTTCTATTTATTATGTCTCTTCTATCTTATAAATCTTCTATTTATTATGACAAATTCAGTTACTATTATCTCGAGGAGAAACCTACAGTTGTCATGAAAACACTAAGTGAATATACTTTATGTATTTCCTGAATACAAAAAAAAAAAAAAGATTCTCAACAATAAGATCATTTAGAAGCAGGTAACTGATTACCCTAGTCTTCTTTTCTGGGCAATACACTAGACAAGAATATATTGAAAACTTTATCTTTCTCCATGTTACTTAAAGATTTCCAACCAATTTTGAGGAAATTGTGACCAATTCTGTCTGGTGTTAGTGTCACTTCACTAAACAAAAAAAAACAAAACAAAACTAAAAATCCTATCCTTTGAGGGAAAGGTTTAATTCATCTGAAAATATGTGTGTGCTTCAGTATTAATCCTATCTTTCTAAATATATGGTTTATGTTTTCTTGATCTTCTTTAATACTTGTTGCATTTATATGTCAGTCAATTTTGACTAACAAAAACAGTACTTTAAAAATTCTGCTGAACTGAAAATAAATCTTTCCAGCAGCATTGAATAGTCATTTTGGTTTATAATTCTGATTCAAAAATGCACGATTACAGTCTTTGGATAGAATGCAGCTATCGCTTTTGGCAATTTTTTTCCCGACTTGTTATTACTTTTCTCTGGTAAATTTAGTGTCTGGGTTCTGAAGGCCTCTAGTGCATTTATTTTGAGCTCCTACTCCCTAATTTGTCTTGAGCAAATTTCCTTTTCTTACTTTTCTATCACATAAATCCATTTCCTAGGATGATTATGTTCAGATTCAATTTTTAGCGTTTTTGTATATGCAAGTAATTTATCTTGAACATTTTCAAATAATGGAATCATATTTTCCTAAACATGTATCATTTAATTACATTCTAAAGATTACTTTGGGGTTTAACTGTTATAATGCATAGCCCAGGCAAACAAAACAGTGAAATGAAACATTTTGACCACAAATGTATGCATTAATTAAACACTGGTTTGAGAAGTAAGAGAATCTGCACTCCTATACAGTTACCTATATAGGTTTGTACAGCAAGTAACTGAGGCAATGCTCAGGAAAAGGTGTTGTGAATAAAAAATAAATAGATACATTGATTCATACAGAAATGCCCTGTATTTTAACAGCTTTGTTTAAGAATTTTGAAATTTAAGGTTATTGCTGAACATGAGTTTATTTCAGTGGGAAACATGCCTTTGGGCTAGTAAGTGTTCTGAGGACTGCCATTTGAATCTGTCCATCTTAAGCTGAAAACAAAGGGGAAAAAACCTCAACCCAACAAAAAGGCAAGAAAAGTTGTCTTCAGTTCAAAAATGTAAAGAATTTCAGACTCCTCCCCCAGCTGCATCAGATAGTAAAAAGATACTACAGTTTCATAATTCAACTAAGAGCCAGTCTACACTATATTTTACATAATTCTGGGGCTTTATTGTTAATTGTATGAGAGAAATCACTATGGTGAAATACAAACTTTTCTTTGTCAGAATAAAGTACTGTATCTACACATAGTGGTTCACAAAATAAACAAATAATATTTGTAAATATGAATGCTATACATATACCCCTGATATTGTAAGTTACTTAAAGATTCAGAAGTATTCTGTTTGCTCTTTAATACACAAAATTCAATACATGCTTTATATGTTATGGGAGCAATTAAAGGGATTTATGTGGAAGAGAACAATCTTGCCCTTGTCACTTGCTTTTAAATAATCTATTTTGAAAGAAATAAATTACTTAAGACACAATGTTAAATTGTGAACTAAAGCATAATTAATCTGTATCCTGACTCTGCTTAGATGTAGGAAGGAATAAGAATTGTTTAAACACATATTCTGAACTGATTCAGCTTACATGGCCTACAGAGAAACAGAGAGAGCACATCTTTGAGATATCAAAGCACTTTATAACAGCATTACAAGAGCTCTACTGACACCCATGATTAGATGGAGCATATGCTGACCTCTTTCAGTTAACATCATTCCATTCTGCTAGTACACACGAGATGAGACAAAATAACGCAGCCCAGAGGGCCTTTTCTAACTTGGAAGGAATATATATATATATATATATGTATATATATGTATTCAGTTGCTTTCTCATCATAATCCTGCAGCAAAGCAAAATAAAAGTAAGTCACTCTGTAATTCCTGCTTCAAAAAATTTTTTAATATTTTTTGTGTAGAGTTCGTGTGACTTCAGAAGTCACACATCTCCACAGTACTGGTTATGAATCAGAACTCTATCCTGGTCTTAGGTTTGAAACATCCAAGCAAAAAGAGGAAAAATTATGAATGTGCAGTCAGATAAATTCCTGAGGAAGGAGACTGCTACAGTGATGTGATCCTTCTTCCTCTCATGCTGCTCCTACTCAGTGTAGTAGTCCCCAGAAAACACCATGCATTTGAAAAAATCTTAGGATTCAAAGTTGAATAAGGACTGGGAAAGGTCTCCTACAAAAGCAGCCCCACACCAGGTAGGTGCATTTGTTGCAAGCTTAGTGGATTTCAGAACTAAGCTCTAGGTGGCAACTAGATGTGCAGACTCCATATGCTAGGGATGGAGGCATCTGAAGAAAATAAGACAGCTATGTTAATCTAAGGTGGCTCCAGTTCAGCAGACAAACTGCTTCCCACATGCTTAGCTATCCAGTAAGACAATCTGTTAAAACAGCTGATTTCTAGCTCACTTTGTTGTCATATGGACAAACACGGATTCTTCCTGAAAGGCCTCATCCTGGCAATATAAAAAGAGACAGCTTGCCTGGAAAAGTGTAAGAAGAACTAGTATATACACTGGGGCAAAGATAGGAAGCCTTGGCTTAAATAAAATCCAGTGTCTTAAAAAATAAAGGGTGTTTTCTGAGAATAACATATCACAGAAAAATGAAGAGGAGGAGGCTGTAAATGTGTATATATACCATATTGGTTTATAAAGACTCAACTGCAGAAATCCAGAATTTTCCCCCCTCTTTTGGTTGAAAGGAATATCCTTAAGGAAAGATGACAGAGGCTAAAGTTTTTGAAGGCTCAAAGCACTGACCCATCTCAAATCTAACAATTAGTTAAGGTACTGACTGTGTATACTGGAGGAACAAATACTAGTTTCTCCAATTGCAGATTCACAATAATGTTTTGGAGGATGCCTGAAGCTGGTCTGGATCTTTTAATTTCCTTTTGGTACTCCAGTCAAAAGCAGGGACTTCAAGATGTGCCTCCTCCTTCTTCACCTTTCCTTTATGTTCCTGTTTGTAGGAGCTCACAGAGTTTACAGTTACTTAATTGTGTTTACAAACTCCTGATTTAGTTGTATGGTGACTGAAATCTGACTGCAGTTTGTACTGAGTCACACCACCAAAAAGAAGTTCATGTTATTTTTCTCTCTGTAGGGCAAGGAGCAAAATATGCATTTTGTCTACATTATTTGTAGCTGAACTCCTTTCTACATAGGGACAGAAAACCTGACACATCTCATTAGCGTGAGCTTCAAGACAGTGACGTATATACTGAACTTCAAGGTCAACTGCAGCCTCCAATCTCTGAGATCACTGAAGTGAAATACCCATCCAAGGAAGGCAGAATTAATCACTACTAACTTTAAAAAAAGTAAGTGGAACTGATGCCACTATGTGCCACCCATAGGGAAATCTTGCAGAGTTCTTCACTACCCCATCTGTACTGGCAACCTGGGGGGAGCAGGATGCCCACCCATTTGAACAGTGATTTGGGGAGCATTTTCCCCTATTAGCATGTTCTTGGAGACACTACTTACCCAAAGGGTTCTTGTAAGATCCAGGAACTGAAGCAGAACTTAACTAATTACTAAATTTCATCACAGTTGTTTGCATGTTTTCTCAGTAGATATTCTCGGAATCTGTACTGTCCAAAATTTAAATCCAACCTAAATGGTGGGATTTGATTGAATCACACCAGTCTCTAAGGCAGAATAAGCAATTACTGTGAGTACAGTTTGAGGAACAGTGGAAGAAATGGTAGATTAAGTCTGTATTACTAGTACTTTACAATCTGCACAATCTTAATGAGGTAGTTGAAAAGAACTGAGGATGTGGTATGCGCTTTCATTTCCACTAATGGCTAAAAAACACTACTCTCTAGGACTTCAAATGTAGGTTCTCTGGATATTTCAGAGGGAAAAGAAAGTCTTCTATGCTCACCAAGAAAAAACCTTTTAAGCTGCGTTTTCCACAATGTTTCCACTGGATACTGCTATATCAACAAATCTCATTGTCATCAAGCAACTATTTATTACTAATAAATATATTTTTTCAACATTTTACATCTATAGATCATCCTAACAACCCCTGCTGTTAAGCAAATCACCCAAAACACTTTCATGATTACACTTCTGTTCAATTCTTGTCACCACAGATTGATGTCTTACTGATAATTCTAAAAATGTCACTGAAACTGGCTTTTCTACAGCTATATAAAATGACATTTTTGTTTAAATTTCCTGTCACCATAATAATTTTTCAGTTATGATTCACTGAAATTGCAGGACATTTTCTGGCTAGGAATTAGTCGCATTAAAGACTGGCAAACTATGTAGACTGATGGTAGCTGCATAGACTTTGAGCTGTACTGCTATTTGCCATGGGATAAAAACTAATGAAAATACTATCTATAAAAAATGCCCATCTTATCTTAAAACAAGATTTGAAAAATAACATGTGTTTGTTATATCTGTGCTCCTTTGTCTTATGTCAAGTACAGAATTGGATAAAATTTGGCAACTATGCCATAGGTTGAAAGTATGAACATCTAAAGTAACCCAGAAAAAAATAACAATAATACAATGCTTTAAACACAGTATAATGCTACAAAAATAGTATAATGCTAAAAAGATTCATTGTTTAAGATCACTAATAAAATTTATGCTATAATTTCATGATACAGGCAGTGGAGGCATCTTCCCTGGGGAGATTTAAAAGGAGAAAATATGTGGTGGGAAGTGAACTGAAAAATCTAGTAACTTTCATCTTTAATTTCTGCAGGGTATGATCTACTTTCAGTTACCCTGGTGTAAATGCCAAAAAAAGAAACCAGAATTGCAAATTCAGATCTTTCCTCAGTTCTTCAGTACACCTCTTATAATAATAAGGACACGTCAAGTGATAAAAGACTGGATATTCCTAATTTGGGACACTGTTTGTCCCGCTAGCCACTCTGCAGAAAGCAGATCCTTAAAGACCACTAAATATACTTACTACACTGTAAGTGAAGCAATATAAAGGACTATGATTCAAACAAGAATAGATTTCTAAAATACGAACAAAATGATAGAAAGTTTCATTCAAACTTAATTTTCCTGAATTTTCTTCAATCTGAGGAGCATCATTCTCTAAAAGTGATCTTGAAGCCCATGAAATGGGTTATTAAAAATAAATAGTTACTAAAAAATATTTTGGCAGTTAATAGGAGGCGGGTATCCTCTTCTAAGCCAACAGAAAAGCCAAGAAGTAAAGGAACATACAGACAGAGGTTTGGAGGAGTCTGCGTTTCACAGCTGAGGAAAATAATCTCCACTAGATTCTAAAAAAATCTACAAAACAAAACCAAACCAAACCACCAAATCCCCATCCCCCCAAAAAAACCCAAGAAAAAAAACCAAATCGATTGTGAAAACACATTCAGAATGTGTATGTCCTACAGCTGATGTTCCATTTCACCGTTTCCATACACACCTCTTCACTCATAGTAATATCTATCAGATGTGCACATGATGGCACTGTTCACAACATTTCATATCTTGTCCAGCATGATGTCATCACTGGTGAGACAAGAACTGCACCATCACTCCCATCTTTTTACATGCTAAGAAAATGTGGTATTAAAGAACCTTGGGCAGCCTGAAAATCTCTGCAGCAGAGATCCAAAGGCACGACAGTGGGTCTGATTTTGTCACTGTTGGGTTCTGTCTTTAAAATGCTGGGACAGAAACTCCTTACACTCTGAGGGATACTACATAATCACAGAAAATGTAGTGATCACATCCTGGAATCAAGATGAGCAGTAGGACACCCAGGTAAAGACAAAAAAATATAAAACTGACAGATAGGGTAACTTGTGAACGTTTGCTTCAGCCCTTCATGTACTTTTAAGTATCTGCGTTTCAGCACTCCTCTCAAGAGGTTGTGTGTGTCTGTGCATGTAATTATGGTATAAAACTGATGATATCAAGACCAGATAGAATTAATAACCTTTACTAATTTTACAGTACAAATAGCAATGTAAATATAATTCAGCTTCAAAATTTATGTCTGATGGTGTCCTGCAAGCCCATCCATTAATTCAAGGAGTGAGTTTATTAATTTTTCTAACAGCTTGGAAAGCATAGGCATGTGTGCTAAGGCTGGCAGATCAATCCAATTCACTTTGCATCACTTTCCCTTCAACATGGTACAATATTGTTGCATCTCTGAAACATAAAGCTATATTTGAAATTATGCTCTGAACTTAAATGGTGGAGAAATTAAGCCCTGTAAATTAAACCCTTACAGTGAAACTGAGACTCAAAATTGTCTTACAATGCCTGCTGAAGCATCACTAAGATCAACCTACACAGTGTCCTGCTGATGTCACTCCCACTGCATGTTCACAAACTGCAGACATGAGGCATCTACTAAATCACACACACTTCCCTATATACCAGCTCAGTCTGGAATTTCCCAAGTGATTGCCAATACAGTACCATCACCTGCCTTCTAAATATTCTCATGCACTTAATAGAGACTCCTTCAATTAATCTTTCAGGCAGTTAAATATCCTTAACTTACACTGCAGCATTTAGGTAGAAGTACTGAAGAAAGCCCAATGATAGCCAACTGAACTATACATCTAACCACAAAAGGAGAGTTGAAAAGGGACTGCAGGATTTCTGCACTAATTCTCTCAGTTATTTCTGCATCATGTGCTTGCATATTGCAGTAAGATGTGTGCGTGCCACATATAGTAACCAAGACAATTCCCTAAGTTCAAAGGCATGTACCTCCCATTTGACCCACTAAATAAATTTTGGTGATACTCAGTGATTCTGGTCCACTAAGACCACGGAATTTAATATTTTGCTACGGCATAAATTACTGACTTTAGTTTTACTGACAGAGCTATTGACTCTTTTCAAACATTTGCTTCTAAATAATGAACAACAAATAAGAGTTCATCATTGAAACCAGATGTGATGAAGTAGATAACAAATGCACATCTCCTGAATGTTATAGCATGAATGGGAATATGCCATGAAATAACAACACACTATCAACTTGAAATTGTACCATATTACAATGAAGTTCCTGATGTTGATAATAATTCAACAATTGCAAGTCAAGTAAAGTATTCCTTATGATTTTACGTTACAAAACAAAGGAATTATTTGCTCCACTATCTCAACCACCTGCTTCAAAATTTGATCCGGTTAACAATGAACTGAGACCAATAATTTGTTCTTGGCAAGAGTCAAATAATTTCCTGAGAGTTATTTAGTTCTAATTTGACAACCTCATGTGATGGAAAAATCACTTGTTTCTCTTGGCAATTTGTCCCAGCAGTTAATCACCTCCCTACTGAAAGTGTTTGCCACATATTTAATTTGAATTTTGGCTTCAGCTTCTACTAACTTGCTTTGCTAAATTAAAAAGCCTTTTATTACTAAGTGTTTTAGACACAGTTAGCAAACCACCTCTCAATCATATCTATGATAAGCTAAACGTATTCAGATGCATCTGAAACTGTACATCATTTTCTCCTACCAAGAGCTCAGCTTTAGGGGTCTTTTCTTCACTCTTTATTTTCAGTATGAAAAAGAACAACTGCAACTGAGTATTAGTTCTGCCACTGAGGTAAATAACTCCACAATATTTGTTTATTATTTTGCTCTACTTACTCAGACAGCTCAATTACTCTGTTGTCACTGTTGATGTCCATTCTGAACTAATTTGAAATTACAAAGAAGTAGCCTAATTTAAAGACTTACCACTGATATCTTCCCTTTATTTCAAATCTCCCTCCCCAAAATGTTTACTACCTCATTGAGCAATGGATTTTGCATTTTAAAAGTCTGCATATGATCAGCAATTGTTTTGGGCTGGCATGACATTAAACATTTTACAAACTTTACAAAGTTCATTATGCTACATTTGCATTGCCATACATCAACCAGTCTTGTTATTTCAAGAAAAAAAAATTAATAGGTGAAATGTTAACTGCCTAGAAAAATCTGCTATTCTTTCTAAACTACACCATTTCCCCTTAAGTCTCTATTTATTTCAGTCTCTTATTACACAGACTGTTATTTTGCCCACAACTGATACCAAATGAATCAATCAAGAAACTACCTCTCACTTGAAATATCCAGAAATGTTGAATCCTTCTGTCTTCTGGTGCTGTGGACTCCATCAAACAAGAAAGTCATGAGGTTGGAGATTCCCTTACCCAAATAATTAGTCATGGCTGATAACTATCCATAAATTTTAAGGCATTGCTCAGATACATCATCCTCAAGACAAGTTAGTAACATAGACATGGCAAGTATTTCTGTTAAATACAGTACACTATTTAATACAACACAACTGTGTTTAATGTGTAAAGAACCCTACATATGTGATTAGTTTTGTTTATCATTTTTTTACTTTAAATACTTCTTAAGGCATCTCCAGTGAAAGATAAACTTAATATCTTTTAAACTGATATGGAGGAGGAATGGTTCAGACAATCATTAACTAAGTGAATATTTCTCTTCATGATCTGAAGAAGTATTATTCAGACTACATGGCAATTTTTTTCATGCTATCACAGAAGTCCTTTATGATTACAGTGCTTCCTGGATGCAAATTTACATAATAAACTAACAATACCTTCCTATAAATTATGTAATATTATGTATAGAAAACATGTAAAGAAAGAAAATAAAATGTTTCTGTAATGTTCATAATTACATGCCAGACATCATTAATCTGGTTGCTTGACCAAGATTTGTTATATTGTATACACTGAAGCTGTGGTCACCTTCATATAGAAACTGATGGAAGAGAAATCATACAATATGATATCTGGGTCTGGCAATCATTGTTGATTTTTCACTCCTCTCATTCAAAGATTTTCCCTATGAGAAGCAAAAAAATAGTTTCCTCTTACAAATATAGCTTCGCCAGAACTAGAAAAAAAAAAAAATTAATATCAGGCATAGGTGAAATTAATTTTCCATGGAAGGAAAAAAGTAGTTTTGTTTCCTTGACCAACAATTTCTCCAAAAGAGCAGGCTACTAATAATTCTATGTTATTGATTCTGGTTTGTTGCTTTAAATGACTTATAAATGATTTAATAGTTAGTTATTAAGCATGAAAAGGTAATGAAAAATGTGCCCATGCTAGAAGTTTTATATTTTTATTAAACAACTATTAGATATATTCAGTGCTGTTCATGGAAACATGCAAAAGTAGTGTAGTAATGATATAAGTACTTAAATTGTACCTAGAAACACAGGTTTAAAAGAGAATTCTCTAATAATGTCTAACATTACCCAGTGTTTACCGACTGTATTGGTTATTTTGGAAAAAAGATATAGTTCTCATAAGAAAGATTCATAGTCTATGAACCAACTTGACAGAAAAGAGCAAGACTTTCTCAATAAATTGTACTACAATTAACAAAAAAAATATTGTGTTTTTCTCCCAAGATCTACTGCCCTAGAGCTTTACAAAAAAGTGACTTTGAATACAAGCATTATCTACACTGCCAGATAAATTTAATAGCACTAAGTATTACCTCCCACACTGCATTCCAAAAAGATATAAGAATGTCATCTTAAAACCCCTACTAACAGAACAGGTTTTGCTGTCTAAAGTCCACTTCACTATACCAACATAAAACTGCAAATATGTATTCATATGGAACACATTATTAAAATATGCAAATATAATGCAAATACAAAACTACTGATAGATGCCTTTCACATATTTTTAAAAATGTGTTCCACAAATTATATAATAACAAAATAAGGCAGCATTTCAGTCGTATCTATTTCAATTCTTCACTGTAATAAATAATTACAAGAAAAGAATAATTAAAGAAAGAAAATGAATCACTGGCAGCTCAACCAGGGAGCAATGGTGTCCACCCAGCAGAAAGCCATGGTCTCTCCAAGCTCTGCCCCAAGATGACTCTGCAGGTGCTGCCAGCCTGGTGCCAGTGCCAGGCTGCAGGGTGTGCCCTGCTCTTAGGGCAGCACTGGGCCAGCAGCAGCGGGCACAGCAGTGGGAGTAGGTCTACTCGGTCAGCAGTAACTAAATTATCCATCAACAATTTGAAAAGTTGCTATTTTTTCTTCCCAAAATGATGTTATACTTTTCAGAAGAGGAGCATGACTACTTTGCTTCTTACAAGAAAAGAAGAAAAGATGAAGTTATGAATCCAATCTCAGTAACAACGTACAAGGGAGCATTTACAAGGGACAATCAGATATACATGAAAAACCATAAACATACTCCACTGAGTTGCAAAACAGACATTTTCTTAACCAGATTTTCTTCAGTATGACCAACGAATGCTCAGCAGTTTAAAAATTAGGTCATTGAGAATCAACTGTTTAAAGAGATTATCATAATATTGGTACAGTAAAAATATTATCTGAAAAAAAAAGAATAATAATGAACAAACCATATAAACACCGGACCATTAATAGACTCAAGAGTGCAATAGCATTAATGTCATGATTAAGCTATTTCTGGACATTCCTGTTGCTTTCTGCAACGGGTAATTTGTTTATGTTCTGGGGCTCTTTCATTCATTCATATAGATAGAACATGTCTACCTGAAGAAAACGTAGACAGCCTTTCCAGCCTTTCAAGGACAGCTGATTAGTAGGAGACAGAAGATGAAAAGTCCACTTTTTGCTCCATGGCACAGATAAGTGGGGTTTTTAAACCTTCATTTAGTTATTCAAACATGAGCAGAAATCAGGTTGCTCCTTTGATACAAACTCTCATATTTTGGTTGTCCCTTCAAGACAAGGTCATACAGTGTTTTGAAGGGTACCACTCTAACAAGAGCACAAGCAAACATTGCATTTTAAGGAACTGTTTATCTGGGAGCTATGAAAATTGAAGTTATAGTGGAACTATTTTTATATTCTTCCTTTTTCAAATGCTACTACTTCATTTGATTCACAGGACTCCGCTTTTGCTGCTGGTTTGCATGGGTGCAACACGAATTGAATTGTCCTGTCACAGAATTTGGGGCTGTCTGTGCCTCCAGTGGAGAGTCCATGTGCTGAAGGAGTGATGGGAAATGTATCATATTAGGCTTTCACAGGAAAGAATAGATAGAAACAGAAGAACTTTACGTAATCCTTCATAAGCTTCCTTGGGGAGAGGAGAAGTCATCTCCTCTAACTTCCACACAAGCAGTGAGGACATTTATCAGAAAAAATGCCAAGAAATAAAATCTTTTCCATTCCTATAAAGTTGACTCAAGTAACTGCTGACTCAGGTTGTCTAATATAAGCCAGAGATAAAAAAAAACTACTATTTAAAAAAAAAAAATAGAAATTTGTTACAAGAAAAACATTTCTAGGAATTCAATACCTAAATGTCACATTATATAATTTAAAAAAGATGTTATATATGACAATACAGAATCATATATATATATACATATATATGTATATATAATCATTGTTTCTACAGGTTAAGAAAGCTATTCTGAATTCTTCCAGACCTGACTATTTATGTTAATGACACAATGACAGTAATAATGTGCTGAAAGAGAGGATAGCTGAGTGTGAAGGTTCTCAAAATATGTTGCTGCATACTTCAGAAAGACTGTATGGATTGTCATCAAAAGGCATAAATGAAAATAGAACCCAGACAAACAAACAAACAAAAAAGTAAGACTATTTTGTGATCTTTTGCTGCTAACTCATGAACTGGAGATAATGTATCTGGATTTTTTACTGAAAAAAAAAACAAAACAACTAAATCAGAAAACATTGTAGGTTAGGGGAAAAATTTAACTTAAAAAAAGGTGGAAAATACCCAGCAGATGGTACATCTGAGCTGAAGCTTCTGAAATCAAGGAATAATAAAGCAGGAAGAAAATCAACACCTTTTGGGTTTTTTTCCTAATATCTGTACTAAATAGAACTACTTACATCAAGCCACATGAAATACCAAGAAAAATCATTTTCAGGAGCTATATATGTTCTCAAAAATCTAAATTAACTGAAGTAATATGTTTTTCTTTTTTGAAGCCATAGAAAACAACTCACATAATAATAAATAAATAAATAAATTAGTGATAACGGCTGTCTGCATCTAAAGGAATAAATGCTGGCCATCAAATTTTAAAATATATCAAGTTTTAAAGTCCAACAAAAGCCATTAAAATCAGTACAATCACTAGTATCTTGAAATCACTTTATCAAGCAAAATTTGCTTGTTCTGTACTTAACACTGGAATATTTTAAGCCTGTGTGAAGCAAAGGCCTCAACAGATCTATGTAAAAAGGACTAGAGGGGCAATAACACCAAATACTTTATGTGACTACAGCCATTCCTATTCTCTAGTATATTAAGCTGTTAACACTTTATAATGAAAGTGCATAAGGGAGATTATGGTACAAATTGGTGATAATAAAAACAATACTATTACATTGTTCCTCATTTGTTGCGACAGACTTTTTATGTGCAATTATGTAATTATGATTCCTAAAGAAAATTGAGGTCTTCATTCCTTTGCTGTTGAGAGGTTCAAATCTTACATAATCCAAAAAGGCAATAATCACATATCTGTTGCTTCTAGTCCATTATATTCTACAGATATGATGTGATGAAAAGTTCATACAAATTCAGATTTCAAAAATACATTACTTTGAAGATACATCTAAAACAGCTACTAGATTACACATCATAAATTTAGGATGTTTTGTATATTTTTAAGTACCTCATCCCTAAAAGTTAATTCATACACTTGGTAAGAAAAAATGAAACCAGTTTGGTGGCTAGAAACCATCAGAAATCTCACCTTTGGAATACTTACAAAAATAATGAAAAAAAAAAAAGTATGAGATATTTTCCCTCATTTCATTTTTTCATTTAAAAATGCTGACCAAATGAAGCTTTTGTTAAGATGGATAGCAGTTATTTCCTGAAAAGATGCAATGCTCCTTGTAAAAAATTGAAAAATCCTATTTGAGTCCAACTTTTAATGGAATAAAATGAGCAATTACTTTTTGTTTGCTTTGAAATTCTGATTATAAGTGAAACAGGCACAAGTAACCTCTTCTACAGTGAATTCTTTGCTCTATTTCCTTCATAAATTTTCAGTATTGGAATTAATAGCCCTAGAAGACTGGAGAAGCCGAAAAAAAGAAGCCCTCATGTGACCATATAATTTTGCTTGCTAATATGGCAGCATTTACTAAAGGGTATTAAAAGAAAATATGGACACTTTTATTGTTCTCCTTGAGGCAGAAAATACTGCAGTGAAGAGGTTCATTACTAAATATTTTACCACTGTCCAGCTGCCTCACAATCAATTATGTTTAGTTAATGTGCATATTAATGAAGATCTCGACATAGAGTTATAATCAAAACTGTCCACTCCAATGTCAGTCTTCAGTTCATGATTGGTACTTTGTTGGCATAATATAACCAACACTTCTAATAACGTTTCTGTTCATTAAAATTAAAACAGAGTTCAATAAAAGCAACTTGCAACATGCTATTTATTTTAGTAAAGACATAATCCTATTCTAGAGATGAAGATTCAAGAAGTAATAAAAACGTGAAAAATGCACAGACTAAAACTATTAATATTATACCTGCTCAGTACTGAGGATCACTTTCATTTGGTTATTAAAGTTATTATGCAAATATTCCCCATAGTAAATCAACACAATATATCAATGTTGTTTTTTAGGGGAGGACATATATGAAGAAAAGAATGCCCCCAAAACACAAAGGTACTTCTGCAGTAGATTTCCCTGTGATGCAGCCATGGAGGTTGCTATGCCTGAAAAACAGATAATCATAGAATTATCTATGACATAAAAAGATAGATAGAATTATCTATCTTTTAGATAGATAGAATTATCTATGATAAAAACCAGATAATCATAGAATTATAGACCTATGAAGATGATTCAGGAAATGAGAATACTGTTCAATGACAGAAAATAAGACATGTAGAAAACTTGCTGTATTGTTTCAAATGAAGATTTTCAGTCTGAATATATTCTCTAAGTTACCATTGGTGATATCATTACAACATCTGAGTTGCAGGTTGTGAGCAGAGTATTAACTAATATGAACAGACCCTGATATCTTTCACCAGGGAGGAAGGGGATGCTGTCCCAGGCCACAGGAGGGGGAACACTTCTCTGGCAGCACCGTTGACTAAATCAGCTTGAATACAGATTATGCACCATGAAATTACCTTTATTTGCCCCTTTTTATATGAAGGTCATTCCATTAACTCAAACTGGCAGAAAATAAAGAATGTATTTTTCAAGGCATTAGGAATAACAGGTAAGTTTTGGGGACAGAAATGGGATGAGAGGCTGGTCCTCAGCTTTACTGTTTTATAAAGGTACAACTGAGACTTCAGCAGATTGCTTCTTCACAATGTTACTGAGAGGAGAAAAGAATCCCAGCCTGTAATCAGGAAATTACTGTGGTAAAAGGAAATCATATTTCAAAATATCATCTCAGTGGAAGATATGTCTAGTTACTGCACTAGGAATAAGAATATCGTTGGTCTGAGAAGAATATGTGAATTTTACATGAGTATTTTTACAGCAGAAAATTGCTATTTATCACATTCATTATGCAGTTCTCTAATTTTATCTATTACCATAGACCTCTTGTGTTAAATCTTTCCTAGTTTCCTCATAAGTATGCTCTAATGCAGTAGACTGTAATTTTTACAGAAGTGCAAAGAATAATACTTCAAGATAACAGTTCCAATATTCATAAGAAGACATTATCAAAGTGATGGAATTAAAAGATAACCCGTCTAATTTTAACTATTTAATGTCCATGGGGGGAGGAAGGAAATTAAGAAATTATTAATTCTCTTGAACTGCTAATTAAAACAACAATCCAATTTTTCCCACTTATCCTCACCTGACCCTAAGCGATATTGCTTAGACTCTTTGCAGCCTGGATATTTTCATGACATTTGTATTACCACTGTAGACTTCCAGTCAGTAAAGACTGACTAGGCAAAACACAAAAATGCTGGAAAATTCA
Organism: Molothrus ater; assembly: GCF_012460135.2. Taxonomy (NCBI): domain Eukaryota; kingdom Metazoa; phylum Chordata; class Aves; order Passeriformes; family Icteridae; genus Molothrus; species Molothrus ater. The sequence goes on along the minus strand of NC_050482.2, from coordinate 17,202,182 downwards.
GGCAGTTGGAAAATTCAGAAAAGCTGGGTCTTGCATATTTAGCACCTTTCTTTCTTTGAAGAAAAAAAGTGAAGCATAATGTTATCACAGACTTGAAAACCCATTCTCCATTTGAGTGTGACTCAGGTTGTGAAAGAGTTAAAGTTTAATAATTTGAAATCCATAGAATGCCTCAACAGGAAGAATTATTTTATTTTAAATCTACACAAAGTTTGCAAACGTGAGCTCTGCTAGCGTTTTCTGATTGCATTTGTTGTGGTATTTATTGAAAAGAAAGGTTAGTTTACATGTGTATCCAAAAAATACCATTCTTCCTTTAGACCTATCTCTTGAATGCCTCTAAGTGCTGCAAAGGTCTTAAATCAACATGAAATTGATTTTTTCTTTAACCTTTGTTTTACCTCTATGTTAATTTTCTCCTCTACCTTCTATAAGAAGAAATGGATAAATTCCCTTTATGAGAGAAACATTAAAACATGTTTGATTCATCTTCCAATTCCAAGTCTTGTTAAGGGAAATGAAACTGAAGAAAGGAGATTTCTCCCTTCAACCGAAACTTTGATTTATACTATGTTTCCCAAATCTGGCCTACTTGGGCAAGCAGATGCCACTTCCCCAATGATGGGGAGTAGTTATTTTTGTTTTGTCACAAGTTCAGAATGTAGTCAGTGCTGTAGAATGAAACAAGTCTCAAAACACATGCAAAGATTTAAATGATTCAGCATTTTGTAAACATCATTCTTCTATTGTTCTGCAAGAAGGATTAGTAAAGTTGTGCTAGTCCTGTCATCCAGAAACTAAAATTTCACAAAAACTTTCCCTGGCGTAACAAGATTACTGAGAAAAAAAATACTGATAGTGGTTAGGCCCTGTCTGCAAAACAAAGGCCCTTCACTGCAAAACAGTGAAACATCACAATGTAAAGTTCTCCTAGGGATCAGCACAGAAAATGTGAAAGCTGTGAAGTGTACGAGTAGTTGTGCCAACCTCAGTAAAGAGGAGAGAAACAATTATGCCTGCTCTGCTCAACTACATAATTTTCAAATTGAGACAGGAAATTCATGAAGGAAACTGATTTTCGTGGGAAGCTACAGCCTAAAGTATTCTAAGTATTTGCCAAGAATCCTCAGGAGTGACTATTAACTGCTTGAAACATTTTTTTTTTTAAATCCAGAAAAGCCATATCCCACATCAGTTTGTAATAGACACCAGACATTTTGCTCCTCTTTTTAGTACACAAACCTGCAGGCACACACTCATGCAGACACAAGCACACACTTTCTTTCATTGGGAAAGAAAATAAAAAAAATATTTTTAAATAATTCAAGAATTAACTATAGGTTAACCCTGAAAACCTTAGGAAGAAAGATCAACTAATCTTTTCAATAATAAACCGAAACATTTTTAAAGGTTAAAAGCTTGTGAAAACAGTAAGGGCACCTTCTTTATGAGGTACTACTACATAAAACAATGAGATAAAAAAAACATCACACAGTGACTTAAAATATTTGCCCCTGTATTTGCCTTCATGTTCTGCATATACAGGCTGTGTGCTTGAAGCTTGCAGCAGAACTGACCTAAAGAACATTCTGCAAAACAAGGCTCAGCAGGGCTAGGAAGTCATTCAATGATTCTACTGAATAATACAAGGTATGATTACACGAGTTGTTCATCCTGCAGTGAACAGTGATGTAGCATTTTTTTGGTCCACAATTATGAAAAACACCAAAACCCATGAAAAACACGTCAATAAACAGCAAAATTGATGAAAATCCACACCCATGAAGAGAAATAATTTGTTTTCCTACCACGCAATGCACACAAAAGACCTGAGGAGAGCCAACCTTTCTCAGTATTCTCCTGGTCTTCCCCATAGTACCAGGCAGTGAACAATTACCTCCTTATTCCCAGCTTTGCTGGCCAAATACATTTAGACTTGTATCACTATTGTACAGGGGTCTCATGTAGAAGGTCTCATGTAGAAACTTTCCTTCTTAGTTGTATTTCTAGATTACCTCTTAAAGAAGACTTTAATGTGCAGTGCAACTCCATAGCATCACTTCATCAGCCCACATTGAAATATACCTTAATTCTTATCTTAGCAATTCCACTATTTTAGAATTTAAATCCTGATTTGAACAGGGATGTTACAATAAAAAACTGTATTTTTATTACTATTTAATGTGCATATTACAAAAATATGTCAGTCATATTCTGAGTTGCTATATGGTAACCAGTTGAATTACTAGAAATGGGCACCCAGAACATCATATATAAAAACCTGTCACGAAGAAAGGAATTCTAAGCTTCTCAGGTTACTTAGGAAATGAGTTTATTCAAAATCAAATGCAATGTGGTTTTCAGCTGCTTTAGTTTACTAAGCAAGAGACAAAAACAAACCTCTGTCATCTAAGTCAATAAAGAACCAAAATTCTTTATAAAAATTATTTTTGATCACACTTGATCTAAACAGCATTCCTTCAGAAAGCCTGTCATGAAAAATGTCTATTTTCTTTGTAAGTCTAAGATAATAAAATGTCTTTTTATTTCCTTTTCTTTTCAAACAAAACAAGCAGTTAGGGAACACAGGTATTTGAAGACTACCCTAATTCTGTCAACCAAATGCTTGTAAAGTTTTCAAGTGATTTTAATTCCAAGTCGTTGTTTTCTGAGCCCAAAAACATGGGCTTTTTCTGGAAAAATACTGGCACTGGGACGAGAAAACTGTCACTGTGAACTTATCCTCAAAATAAGATTCTGATAGGACATTACTAATTTGCTAACTATTGAATCTTGTAGCTTTAACGAGTGCAATAAACATATAAGCACAAACAGACAATTGACCTCATTTTCTTTGCAAACAATGTCCAGAGAATACTCTTTGTGCTATCATTTACTATATAAAAACAAGCTAGTGCTGGTGAGTTTTTAAGATACAAAGAGGTTTATCTGTCAGCAGCATTACTTTGAAATATCACATGCTGCTCTACAAACTGGAGAAGAGGACCCATGTGAATCTCCTGAAGTTCAACAAGGCCAAAAACAAGGTACTGCTCCTGGCTCAGGGCAGCCTCTGGTATCAATACAGGCTGGAGGAAGGAGGAATTGAGAGCTGCCCTGCTGAGAAGGACTTGGTAGTGCTGGTGGATGAAAAGCTGAACATGACCTGGCAACGCGCACTTGCAGCAGAGAGCCAATCTTACCCCGGACTGCATCAAAGAAATGTGGCCAGCAGGTCGAGGGAGGTGATTCTGCTCCTCTACTCTGCTCTCACAACAGCTTACCTGGACTGCTGCATCCATTGCTGGAATGCTCAGAACCAGAAAAGCATGGACTTTCTGGAGTCCACAGGAGGGTCACAAAAATGATAGGAGGGCTGCAACATCTCTCCTATGAAGACAAGCTGAGAGAATTGGGGTTGTTCAGCCTTTAGAAGAGAAGGCTCTGGGGAGATCTTGCTATGGCTTTTCAACACTTAAAGGAGGCTTATAAGAAAGATGGGCACATACCTTTGTAGGGCCTGTTGTCAACAGGACAAGGGCTAATGGCCTCATACTAAAGAGTGGTAGATTCAGTCCAGATATTAGGAAGAAATTTTTTATGGTGATGATAGTGAAAGACTCACACAGGTTGCCCAAATAGGTGGTACATGCCCCATCCCTGGAAACATTTATAGTCTGTTTGGATGGGGCTCTGAAAAGCTGATGTAGTTGAAAATGTCCCTGCTCATTGCACAGGGAATGGATTAGAATGCCTGTAAAGGTGTCTTCCAACCCAAACAATCCTGCCATTCCTTGAAAGATATAGACAAATCCTAGGCAAATATCTTTTATCTAGACAGAAATAGTTCCATACAGTATTACAGATGAAGGGCTGATTGCCTAGAAAACAACTTTGTATACAAAGATGTGGGGCCCTGCTGGACAAAAAAATGGACATGAGTCTGCAGTGTACCCCTGGAGCAAAGAAGGCCACCAGCCTCCTGGGCTATATTAGTATGAGTATCAGAGATAAGGAAATTATCCTTCCAGCCTATTTACCATTTGTGAGACTCTAATCTGGTGTGCTGAGCCCAGTTTTGACCTCCCTGGTACAACAAAGAAATAGATGTACTGAAATGAATCTGCTGGGAGTCACCGAGCTGGTCATGGAGATGGAACACAGGACACATAGGAGAGGCTGGGAGCTGCATCTGGTCAGCCTGGCCAAGAGAAGGCTTGGGAGTCTGCACCTACTGAGTTGGAGGGCACAGAAAAAAGTGTGCAGAGCAAGAGTCAATGGACTTGGGAAGCTCCAATTAGATACAAGGAGGAAAAAAGCTATCCTGCAAAAGCTCAAATGGTGGAACATGACCCAGAGATCTCCACGCAGGATCTCCATGGTGGGAGATATTCAGATTCTGGACATGGCCTTGAAGTATTTGATCTAACTACATTGGCTTTGTACAAGTAGCTGGAAAAGATGGCATATGGAGTTTCCTTTCAGCCTACAAAATTCAGTGAGTCTAAAACCATTTTTGGTCTTATAGTTCTCAACATTGTCTCTCAGTAGTCAAGTTTATTTTCAGTATATTAGCTAAACAAAAACTTTTATACAGTTTTTCTTAATAAATCCTATCCCAGATGGTAAGATCAGTCCAAAAAAAGACACAATGCTTTAAAAACCCTAAGTATCTCTCAGGACATAGTAATGGAATTGTTTAATTGTATCTTAATATTAAGCCAGACTAGATTATGTTAATGCATAAATTCAGCATTATAGGAAGTTATCCAAAATATAATAGTGTTCATAATCTCAAAAAATGATTACAAATAAATATATATGGCAATATACAATAAATTTGCAAGGCAAATACTGAAAGAAAGCTGCCTAGTATCCAAATAAATGTTATATTTGTAGATGTCAAAACCATCTTATGGACTCCCAGATACAACTGCTGTTTCATAGCAGAGTTCTGCAACTAAATACACTCTTCCTTAGCTTTTTTTTCTCTCTCTTCCTGCTATGTTTTAAAAATATTCTTTTTTCCTGAATGAATGTGAGTATCTGTGTAGTTTAACAGTTGGTTGCAGTAAGCTCAAAAGAACAAAGCTTTTGTCTTTTATATATCATATAGGAGAAGTGAAAACTTTGCCACAAAAAGCTTACAGTGATTCAGAAGAGAGCTTAAGGAACAATCAGGATTTTTTTTTCCCTTTATCTGCAATACCGGGTCCTTCTGAAAAAATTTGGAAGAAAAACAAGAATTAGTAACAAAAGTCCAGAATTTCTAAAAGTCTGTCTAAATTCAATAATCCTGAGTGACCAAGGAAGTGGTTTAGATTATTTTGGCAGAACTAACGAGTCATTAAGGAAAGTTTTAATATGTATTTATACAATGAAAAAAAAAAGTTTGATACAAGGATGCATTTAAACCATGTCGTAGGTCAGGAATTTGGTGCCCAAATAAATGCACATGTCAAAAGGCTGTACTATATGGCACAGCATCTTCTTTTCAGTGTAGCGCTCTCTTGGCCTGCAGGATTTTTACTCTATCATTATCCCATAACCTATGGACACCTATAGTTTCTCCTTTTTTTCTACTACTGCTTCAGTCAGAATGTTTCTATCCTTAAATTAATTCTCCAGTGACTACACCTAAGCTGTGGCTGCTAGAACAGGAATTGAAGCCAGACCTCCCACAGCCCGGGTGAAAACCCTAATCAGCAGACACTGACTCATGATGCTGCTCACCCCTCCTTGCTCCTCAACTTGGCAGTTCCTGGCTGTGCAGAGGAACAAGTGCCTTTGCAGAGGTGCTGGGACTGCCCACCACAGCGCACACGGCACCCAGGTGCCAGCCTCCATCCCCAGAGCTGCGACTGAACCTCCTCAAGGTGAGAAAGGAGCTCATATGGAAAAGCCATCATCTCCAAGACAGAAAATGTAGGTGCCACTCACCGTCTCACACTAACATACATCCGTATCTCCTTCCAGTTAAGGGCAACAATAAGAATTGATCAGGGTTGCAGAAGTTCTGTTGTACCTATCGGGTTGCAGATGGCAAATGAGGAAGGTGCCGTCCTGGACATACTGTGATAGTATGGAAAAGGAGCTTGCTCTCCAGGGAGAATAGGAGTTTCAGACAAACCAGCTGTGTTTATCATTTCCTACAGGCTTCTTGCAGACAGTACCAGGCAGGCTAGGCAGGTAGTCAGCAGTTTCCTTTAGACCTCATCCAAGGCACCTATTTTTCCCCCAAAATATACAAAAAGTCTAGGAATTGTAATATAGGTTTCTTATTTAGCTACTAGAATCTTGTCCTCTACCTTGAAACTGGTTTCCACTAATAGTCAACAGTGAATTTTACATTTTTATTTTTTTTTAATTTACCTGGTCACTGTCATGTCTAAAATCTGTAACAGGATCTACATGACCTAGCTACAGATTTCACAAGTGTATTTTGTCTCCTGAAGTCTACATCATCTGTTCAGTCCTGAACTGCCACAAAATAGGATTGTTACACAGCTTTTAAAAAGGAAACATGCAAGACTTTTGCTCCAAAAGAAAATAAAGATGCTAGGAAAAAAAAAAAAGTTCTTTGCCTATGTCAACCAATGAAAATATAGAACATGTATTCTAAAAGCACAAAACAACAGGGGGACATTAATTTGTTTTTTAGAAACTGCAACTTATTCACTGAGTAGATGTCTCAGTAGGACACTATAAAATCATAACAACAGATATCCCATAATAATCTTTAACGACACAGTACAAATGTAGAAAACACCACATAATTCCACACGATGAGGCTTTTAGTAGGGAGAACTGGCTATACAAGCAGGAGTCAGATGACCCAGATTCAACCCAGCTCCTCCACTGGCTCTGAGCTTATCTAACCAGGGAAAACAACCTATAATAGCTTCTCCCACAGACACTCTTATTCCATTAGTCCAAAAATTTCTGTGTTCAGGTAATTTAGTTCACTTTAGTTTAACTGAAGACAGCATGGAATACTCACCACTTTTAAATTCATATGCCAGCCTATATTGCAACAGGTTCACTGTATAGACAAAACTTAATAATAAGGCTCAAAATAATCATTATATCACTTGGTGCTTTGATTTATTCAACATGTAGATGACAATAATTCATGCTACATAAATCAGAATAATATTTTGAATCTGTAAATATTCAAGAACTATGTTTGGATCTTCAATTAATGTCATACATATATAACAGAGATATGTAATTGGCATTGTTTTCCTAAATTGTATAAAATTACTTAAAATACAATTTTATGACTTCTACCCCCGCATAACCCAAAAATAGTTCTAAATACAGAAAAATTTAGAGATATATTTCTGGCAAAAGAAGGGAGAAAATTGGTTTCTCTGTGGGAAAATTAAAAAGGCAACAATTACCTACGCATAACATTTTTTTGTTAAATTGCATGTTAGAATGAAGTCAATAAATACAGTGGATTTAGAAATTATTTTCATTTAAAGTGCACTTTTCTCTTTTTATGTAGCATCTTTGAACTCTAATTTAAACTCAGAACACTTAATAAGTGAATATAAAAATTTTGTGCTACACCTACATAATACAGGGAAACCAAAATAGGCAGTTATGTCTTATTCTTGATCAAAACAATTTTAACTTATAAAAGTGCTTGGTTTCCACCTGAATTACATGTCTGAAAGCCACAGGTATTTTTACTACTTATTTATGTTTGTTATGCAACTGACATGCGATAAGTATGTTTCCTCTTATCCCTGAAGTTTCAGGAATCAAAATGCATTTTTGCTTCTTTGTTTATACTAAGGCTACTTAGTCTGAAGAGTTTTTTTTCCATAAAAACTTCACCGAAAAAAGATAAGGTAGCATTGTCTCGTGAAATTAAAAAAAATCGATTACAACTGAGTATCACAAAAAAAATAGCACTAGGGGAATTATTAAAGAGACATATTTCTGTTGAAGTTCTCCTGCACGGAAGTTTTGATTTCTAAATCTTAGAGATTAAGTAAAAACTGACTTTGGCTTGGTCACTTGAAATTTCATCATAGTGGCTGGTACAGGGATGTGTTTTAGATTTGTGATGAACAGTGCTGATAACACAGGGATGATTTAGTAACTGCTGAGCAGGGCATAGGCAGCATCAGGGCCTTTTCTGCTTCTCAGGCTGCCCTGCCAGCAAGGAGGCTGGGGCTGCACAGGAAACTGGGAGGGGACACAGCCAGGACAGCCAACCCCAACTGGCCAAAGGGATGTTCCAGACCAAATGGCATTTGTGTTCAGCAATAAAAGCTGGGGGAAGAAGGAGGAAGGGGAGGACGTTTGGCGCTCTGGAGTAACACCTAATGTCTGATAGAGCCCTGCCTCTTTGTCAGAAAACTCTGAGAAATACAATGTGATTAAGCGTTGAAATTTGCTAGTTACATTATTTTTAAAATTCTTCATATAATGTCTTGTAATGGTGAGATTTTCTCATACTTTTTTCTCTTTTTGATAAAAGCTATTTTTTTACATTAAACAGTAAGTCTAGGTCTGTCTCTCAGAATGGTAAATTAGGTTTGCCTTTACATCACATGAAGCTTCAATGTGGGATATTAAAAGGAAGAGGAATAAGGACACTTTAAAGAAACTGACTCTTTAAGGACTTCAAACATTTGACAATTCTCAATTTCCCTTCCATCTAAAATGCATTTAAAATATGGCCTTGCAAGTGAGCAACCAACCTATTAAGATTAGTGGACTGATTCCAGGAAGCTACCTTCTCCTCTCCCTTAACACTAACTTATAGATATTTTAAAAATCAAGTTGTCATAACAGTGTTTCCCTGCTCCACTAAAGTTAGACTGATCACTGTTATCAATTACTGAGGAAAAAACTACATCTGATTTAGCAAAATTCACGTGTTCAGGTGAAATACATTTTGTGTCCATCCCCTCTTGCATACAGACATACAGAGTTTGGGGTTTTTTTTTAATCCTAAATATATGTGCAGATTCAATGTCTGTTTATTGGTAGGGTAAAGCTAATAGCACTGGTATGGTTTTCCTAAACACAGTCTTAGTTCTTCCTTCTGAAGAGGAGGAGGATATGCAGGAGGAAGAAGGAGCTGTAATTTTGCAGCAGTCTAACTCTCTTGTTTCTAACATTATTTCACTTGTTTTTATGTTACCAAAACTTTACATTCACTATTTTACTGGCACTATTGTTGTACCAGGCTATCAAGGCTTTAGATGGTCCCTTCAAACAGTGATGAATGTTCCTGGTATTCCATATGTTTTGTGACATTTGAGACAAATACTACATTTAATCAGTGCAATATGCTTCAATGGTTCTCATCGTCACACAATCTCTAAGTCAAAATAACAAAACAACCTCCCCACAAATCCTTTTAAATGTGATACTTTATCACAGTTGCCAGCATAAATTTTCTGTTAGTGACAGCTCAGTTTTTCTTCCAAATCCACACATGTACCATTTAAAAATATTCATTCTATTTATGGAACACATAGAACTATGCAGTGACTTGTAGTATGTGAACACTCATAGCCAGATTTAAATCAATGGATTTCATTGAGACATGTGGAACACTCCTAAGAAACTTTTTTTTTTCTGTTATCTAAGGACAGCATAATTAGTTTAATAAAATGTCATCTAATTAGTTGATGAGAAGAAATATTTGAGTCTTACTAGCTTAGTATATCTTTCTACTCATGTCAAAACCTGTTTAACTCACTCCATTGGAAATTCAATAAATTTCAACTCCAAATGTAAAATAATTAGATCCATTTTTTCAAAGTTATTCACTGGAACTTGAGGACATGGTGAACACTGTGGTGGTGCTGAGCTGATGGCTAGACTTCATGATCCTAAAGGTCTTTTCCAACCTTAACAATTCTATGATTCTATGACTACTGATTATTCATTACATCTTCAATATTGTAGGATGTCCTACCTTACTTCTATTCTTTATATATAGATACTATAGTAAGATATCAGAAAAAAGTACTTCTAATTAGATAGTCTTAATGGCTTGACTCATCACATGAGATAAGAGTTGCTCTTCAGAAAATATTTAATGCTGAGTTTTTTTTGACTTTCAAAAGACCAGTATAAAACCCTGAAACCTTTCTGAAGTTATTTAAAAAATCATAATACTTCAACATTCAAACAGTTCTGAAATTTCTACCAAAAAAAGGGAATCCACAGAGATCCTAGAGTAGTGTAAGATATAAAGCCTTCTTTCCTACCTATACTTACATTTGGAATTCTCAATTTAATAAATCAGGCATTTTCCAATACTCAAGGCAAGAATGGGACTTTAGGAAACTGAAAACACATTCAATCCCTTTGTGCTGTAATTAGTGATTTCCATGAAATCTGCATCTGTAAAAAAAAAACAAAAACAAAAAACAAAAAGCCCCAAAGAACCCCAAAGCCAAATAACCCACCCATCCCCCCCCCAAAAAAAAAACCCAACAAAACACAAAAGAGAAAGGAAAAAGACAACATGGAATTTTTAGTCTATCTTAGTGTATGTGTACCTCACAGAGGTGCTCTACTGACTGCTAAAATGAAAATAAGATACAGATCCATTCCTTTATTCTTGGCCTGAAATTGTATCTCCACTGGACATAGAAGCAGAAGCACAAGGGAAATAGAAGAATTTAGAGTGATCGTGAAATAAAGAGAAATGGTTGCGCAAAGAAGAAAACATTAATATCAAATCTTCATTCATTTCCTCTCCCAGTGCAGCACTGCCCCATGGGAAGTTCTCCATATTCTAAAGAGAGATGGTAATTACTTTCTTTGGTGCCTTATTCTAACTGGAAATGTCCATTAATCTTTTGGGTAGGCCTTTTCCCAGCAAGAATGCTGGGCCAATATAAGCAAAACTTTCAAAAGAAATCTATTTATATTTTAAAGTCCAAGGCCAGTATCAGGATTATTTCCACCGGTAGCTCTGGCAGCTGGTCTGTCTGTCCTGTGTTTGCTCTTTCTGCACAAGGCTGCCAAAAGCACTGATATGGAGCAGCGCTCCTGAGGTTTCTGGCTCAGTAAGGACGAAGGGCAGCCAGACCTCCAAGAAGACTGTTTGCCTCCTCAGCAAATACATGTTGAACTAAGACACAGCTGATTCCGTTCCTGAATCTCCTACCTGCATATCTGGCCAGTTCTTATAGGCAACCAGCCCCTGGCCAACAACACGGACACTTACACTACTTTTTCCAGGCACCAAGACCCCTAGAGCACCTGGGAAGCAGCTCTGGCAGCCATTCAGGCTGGCAAAAAGATCTGATTTTTATGTTTCTATGATAATTTGAGGTGGTAAAAAAAATGAAGGTAAAGCGTTAGCATGGACATTAAACTACATCCAATATTCTAGCAACACTCAATAAAATAATTTAGTAAAATAAAATGACAAAAAGACCCCACAATAATAAAAAAAATCCAGAACAGCCAAACATAAAAACAACAAAACAAAACAACCAAACAACAATCAGAAAAAACCCATACAAGCAAAACCCAAAAATCCACAGATAAAACAAATTCTAGAAACTAGAAATGAAGAGAGAGAAAAATATATGTCATAATCAAACTGTATAAATTTTTGTGGACCTTGTTTCCTCAAGGTAATCCAACCTCAATCTGCCTTATTCAGGCAGAAAGAATTCTCCTGGCTTCAGAAAGCAGAGAGAAGGCCACATGCTGTCTGTCTCACAACAAAGTATCTCCCATCCCATTAAAGCCCTTCTAAACGTTCCAGAGCACCTACTGTAACTTTTCACATGCTAGTTTGCAAATATCAGGCACATCAATGTAAAGGTAAGACCATGTTTTCAAATTGGAATAGCAGCTCTTGCTGTTTTACATGCCTTCAACAAGCTCAAAGATTCAAACACACACCTTGCTGACTCTCATAACAGCTGTCAGGTGTTTTCATTCCAAAACTTTATTATGCTCCTTGAAACATAGGCTTAAAACTGTCTTGCTAGAATGCCCTCTCTTTCTTTTGGTAATGTAAAACAATGCTCAACAGAAATACCTACTATTGCTTCTCAAATCATCTGATGAATTAGTCAAGAGCAAATTCTTTCAGGATGTATTTAGAATCTGTTTCAGACCTGCCACATGTGTGAAATTCTGGAGGATTTTTCCAAGTGTATCAGTTACTCTAGTAAGAGACACCTTTCCTTCTTTCAGCAAAGTACCCAACAAGAGAGGGTAAGATGAGAATGTGCTGTAACACCATCCTGCCTCCTTCAACTCTTATCTCTCTGCTCAGACCGGAGACTGTCAGATCTTTGGGGCAGGAGTTTCTTTTTGTCCTGCTTTAGCACAGCAGAAAAAGATTTGAGTCCAAGACTGAGCACTAGCAATATAGCATTACAGAATAAATCCTATTATTCGGGAATAAAATTCAATATCTGAGTTTGAGCTGAAGTATGATTTTAGAGAAATATATATGCATTAATGTGCATATATTTTCTACCATGACTTCAAGAATTTTGCTGTTCAGAAGAAAGCATACAGTAAATTATTACATTTATTTGAAGAGACTTACTAGGATTTACTAGATCAACATTGTATTATCTATGTAATAAACATGCACATAGCAACAAAGTCTATACTTTGCAAACTTGAAGAGAGTAACCACTATTCTTTTAGTATGACATTTTAAGAACTTTCTCCAGGAAAAATATACTATCTGAGCAAGTAAAAAAACACAAACCAAAAACCAAAACAAACAAACAAACAAAAAACCACAAAAAAAAACCCCAAAATTATGACAATTTTGGATGATACTGTCAAAATTATTCAAGAAAATTTTATTAAGAAGTAAACAAACCTGGACAACATAAGGATATTAAAACTAGAAAAATAAAATTGAATACAGCTGTAAGGCTGATTTACAAGTGTTTTTGTCTTACAAAATAAATGCTATACTACAATACAAAACCTAGAGGTACGAGAAAACAGTGAGTGCAAAACAGTTGTATAACAGAATACAGCAATCTAAGAGCTAACCACTCCTAAGGGTATCCCATGACTGAATTTTGTGTAAAGGTCAGGAGAGTTAAAAGGCAGTAGAAGGCAATGTGGCATCCCTGAAAAAGGACTAAACTAACACAGTAGCTTCACCGGTAATTCAGTCTGTAACCTTAGGCATATTTCCCTCCTCCTCCTTCCTTTTCTTTCACTCTTTTTGGCAATTTGAATATCTGCACAGATGTGGACGGACACTGAACTCATTCTGACTGCACTGCACAACAGCTGAATGGGAATCATCCCCAACCAGAATGAGATTTAATGACACTGTGCTGGGGTGTCCAAGCCAACAATGCATGCTGACATCTCTCTACATTTACTATCTCTCTCTACCAAATGGATCATAATGTTTGGTTTTGCAATGTAAATAAAAATATTTCAGACATCAACAAAATGACAGCAAAAAAACACCTATCAAAATACCCACATATACTGATCTTCATTTGTGTAAACAGAGGGAGCGTAGCCAAAGATGCATAACATGTGACAATGTTATAGATATCTATATATCTTTTGGAAAGGCCTTAAACACTGCCCCAGTTTGCAGATTAGAAAATGACCCACTGGGGAATTTATTTTCAGATTAGTACCGTCTGTGTCTTCACTTATTTTGGACACTCCAGCATCCAGTTATAACAGTCCCTGAGACATTACAGTTCCTGTAGACAGAATCAGGCAGTGTTGATACTACCAAACTCAAAAATATAGTGTGACAGATTAATGGGAAGTCCAGTTCAGGCTTAAAAGCTTTCAGGTTCAGATAAATATTTTTGTGCTTGGTGGAAGCCATGCTGCCTGCGGCTGTGGTTATACTTTGATCAGTACTCATACCAGCTGTATGAGTATTCAAAATTAGTTTAAGCGTAAGATTTGAGAGGCCTTCATATCCCAGTGTGTATCATGATCTGGACAAGGGGATCAAATCAATCATTTTACAGATGACACCAAGATGAGCAGGAACACTGATCTTCTGTGGGGTAGGAAGGCTCTGCAGAGGGACCTGGACAGACTGGATCAATGCCAAGAACAACTGGATGAGGTTCAACAAGGCCAAGTGCCAGATCCTGCACTTGGGTCATGACAACCCCATGGAATGCTGCAGGCTGGGAGCAGCATGGCTGGAAAGCTGCCTGGCAGAAAAGGATCTGGGGGTGCTGGCTGACACCAGTTGGACACGAGCCAGTGCGTGCCTAGGTGGCCAAATGGGCCAATAGCATCCTGGCCTGTATCAGAACCAGTGTAACCAGCAGGTGCAGGGCAGTGATTGCCCCCCTTTTCCTGACATGGTGAAGGCACACCTCAAGTGCTGGGTTCAGTTCTGGGCCCCTTAGAATGAGACATTGAGGTGCTGGAGCGTGTCCATAGAAAGCAACAGAGCTGGTGAAGGGTCTGGAGCACAAGTCTCATAAGGAGCAGCTGAGGGAGTTGGGGGTGTTCAGCCTGGACAAAATGAGGCTCAGGGGAGACCTTATCACCCTACAGCTACCAGAAAAGAGGTTGTAGCCCAGGGTTGGTATCTTTTCCCAAGTCAGAAGAAATAGGACAAGAGGAAATGACCTCAATTTTGCTGGGAATGAGTGTGTGAAGACTGGATATTAGTAAAAATTTTTTCACTGAAAGAGTTGTCAAGCACTGGAACAAGCTGCATAGGAAAGTGGTTGAGTCAGCATTCCTGAGGGTATTTAACAGCCATGCTGATGTGGGGCTTAAGGACATGGTTTGGTGGTGGACTTGGCAGTGGTGGGTTCGTGGTAAAACTCGATGGTCTTACAGTTTATATCAAATTAGATGATTCTACGATTTTATGATTCTAAGATGACCACCATTCCAGTTGTCTCTTTCAGTATCTCTTAAATCAATTTATCTTTCACTAATAATTTCTTCCACTCATGTACTTATTTTATGGAAAATTCAAGGAGTTTGTTTCTTTTCATAAGCTGGAGAGCCTCTGGTCTTATTTCTGCAAATACAGGTTTTGAAGTGCAGCACTTATCTAAGAAATCTTGTAGAAATTGTTCCTTTACTAATTAACAGATAGGAAAATACTAATAGACTTCATGCAAAGCCTTTGCACTATGACAATTATGCTAATGTTCTCTGATGCTTTTTCTTATTTTCTTTTTAATTGTAGAGACACAGAACATAAGCCTGTGAACATCCAAAATTGATAGCACTTATTATCAAACTGAATACTAGGCAATTTCCTTTCTGAGTCCTTACATTTAATGCTGCCAGTATTTTTTGTTTTGTTTTGCTTTTGAAACGGCTGTCTCTAAAGACTCACAGGCATGAGCAGCTCTAGAAAAGATCCTCTCTTCCAATACTTGGCTCCATTATTCAGAAGATGCAGCCAGCATCCTCTCCCTACAGACATTCATAAGGCAAATGGGAAGACTCCTGTGAGTCATGGTACAACACAGGCTAAGTCAGCCATTCTTCCTGCACTTCATAGATTTCACGATCAGGAGTGTAGCTATCATATGCACAGCATGTGATTTACACACAGATTTGTCTCATGTATACCTATGATAGGCTAAACCACAAATTCACCAGCACTAGCCATAAAATCTGAAAAAAATTGCAATGTTTATGCATAATACTATAAATAAACACAATGCTTTAAATCAGTTATCAGAAATGGAAACTTATGAAAGAGTCAATCACATAACTGCAGAATAAACTTCCACCAAAACTGTTAATTGGTAAGCAATGCAGCCCTATTTTCACTCTCTGTGTTGGCATTTCAGGGCTCTGCTCTTCTCTCTCCATTTGTGTTTTTCAAATCTGTAATTCTTAGGGTTTATTTTCATTGCAGAAGTACATCTGGTGCTGCTAAGCCACATTGCCAGTGTTGTTTGTACTCATCCAACAGTACCTGGGACAAAGATGATGAAATATCTACTCTCAGCAGACCATTCTGTGGCATAGGAAGACCTCCTCAAATGGTTAATTAACATGTTAGTAGAACATTTTTCCCTGAATTCCCTGGCCATACTCTGAATGTCTGTCTAATTCCAACAAGATTATTTGGAGTATGAACTAGTGGTAACAATACCCAAAATTCAACAGCCTACATGAGTGCAGAAGTAGTATGGATGTCATACTTAAACATGTCTTTAAAGTGTGCCTAGCATCACATTTTAATTGAATGTGGCTGTGCAAACAAGTAACTGCCTCACTTGCCCTTAAACCAGTTTTAACAGTTTTCACATTAAAACACTCAGAAATGTTTCCGGGGCAGTACAGGATTGCACCCAGCCTGCTCTGCCAGCAGGTACACTGGCCACAGCAAACCCAGAATGTCTGTGGACATGCCCACCTTTCCAGACCACAACATACCTTAATGCAAAGCCTGCCTCTGTTTGATGTTTAAGCTCAAATGCCAAGGAAGTTGCTGGCATAGCTGAAATACAGGACTGGTGTGATTGGTCTGTGTTCTGCACCACCAATTTTGATGCAATGAGCAGTAACTTCCAAAAGAAGCCTTTTAATACCTGAGAGCTATAACATTTTACGAGGGTGCAGACACATTTACTTTAACTTGGCTATCAAAGCACGTATTACCACAAAGGCTTAAAACCCTTCTCTCCTTCAGGTGGTCATGGCATAGACAAATAGCCTTTTTTAAACGAGTCAGCAAGTGAATCTAGAAGCTTTTTTTGCCAAATCAGACAAAACATTATAGCAAATTACCTTAAAATAACAAAAAAGCTGACATGCTTACCTAAGTTTCCTAATCTTGTACTTAAATCCAGCCTGTGTTATATAAGCTTTCCTTTGAGTTATGGCAATATAAATGACAGTTCTAATTTCTCTAGAAAATATCACAGGAAGTGTTTGCCCACTTCAAGGTTTTCAAAAAGGCCAATCCTGTCCAGATAAAGCAGAGACTGCTTTTTATATGCAGTGATGGCTGCTAACACTGGGTTAGAACACTAAGTCCTTCTTTTGTCTCAAAGTGGCATTCCATTAGCAAGTCCAACAGGCCCCTTTGGCTGAAGCAGAGCTGCTGTAGCATTTATGGCTGACAGTGGTAGCTCTTGTCCTTGCAGTGGAGCATACAGACCTACCTTTTCTCTCTCTCACTCCATCCTTCATCTCCAGGCACGCTGCTGGCAGCACAGCTACGCACCTACTCTCAGACAATCATTTTCCAATGTTCATACAGAAAGCTATTACAGGACCCATCATATTTGTATAGTGTCTTTCCCCTATTAACATTATAGTGACTTATACTATTTTGAAAGCAATATCCTTCTGCCATTTAGCCAGGATGTCTTTTGCATTTATTATGACTGGAAGAGCAAATAATAAAAACTTCTGTGATCCTCAGATCAAAGGTTCCTAATCTATGCATGAAATACCTTCTGCAACAGATTATAGCTACATTTTGAAATCAATACTTAGAAATTTACTTTATATTTTATATATCTTTAGGCTAGGATTGGTATTATTTTTGCTGTGTTAAAATACATGCAAAAGCTGATATTTACTATTGTAAAAAACATTCTTTCAGAAGATGAGAAGGCTTAAACCACTTCTGTTACTAAACTTCTGGAATAGTCACAACGCATTAGCACTTTCAATAATAACTAAACTTGATTTAAAGATTGTGTACCTAAGAACCTGTGGTCTAATTTTCAAAAACTGAAAGAATTTCCTCAGTGCAAAAGGTTCAGTGTAACTGAAGAACAAGCTGGGAACCCAAACCTCCTCTCATCTGCCTAATTTAAAACAACCCTCCACCCTAGCATTCTTATCATCAAAATTGCCATCAACATATGCTGCAGTAAACACATCTTCACCAGAATGAAAAATAGAAAATGTGCCCTTTCACAACTGGCATAAACACCTCTCATAACAAAGCCATCAATGCATGGATCCTGTGCGCACACACACATGGGAGGCACCAACACTGGTATAAAATTATGTAGGGCTAAGTGAAGAGACCTTCCTGTAGCAGCAGAACTCACATATGAAAAAGACAAGACATCCACTTAATGGAAGAACAGTTTTCACAAAACACTTCTTACATTTCAGGTTGATGATTCAACCTCTTTCTCAACAGAGACATACAAAATAATTTTAAAAGATCAGCTTTGGGACTAAAACTTATAGCTTTTCCATATACTAAAAATCACAGATCTAACAATTACACATTATTATCACACTCACATCTTCTCCCTAGATAACTTTTCCATGTTCCACAGGTAATAATTATCTGTCTCTTTTCATCCCACAGTTAACAACTTGAATACCTTCAGCCTTGCTAGCAGCTTCTACTGTCCCACAGGAAAAAAAAAACCCTTTCCATTGTTTCTCAAACTGTATATTAAATTAACATAAATAAATTAAACTGAGCAACTATTTCCAACATGTAGTGGTTTTTTTCAGTTTTGAAGAGATGGTTTTGTATCCAGGAACTGGCTTATTTTTCCAACATCTCTTGCTTATAAAGCTCAAATGCCCACACACACACACATCTATCCAAACATATATAATGAAGACTTATTAATATATATTTACACATTGTAATGTATGTATGTATGTGCATATTTATGTATTTTAATATATATATATGTGTAAAATGTCTTACTACATCTTCCTAAAAACCTTGTCTTATAAAATCATTAAAATATTTTCAAAGCTTACATTATCACATCTCAGAAACACATACTGGCTTAAATAGACAAGAAAAGATAAAAATCACTAAAAATTAAAACCTCATTAAAATCTCATTTTATTGGGCTTGTGTGGCCAGGTTTCGGTAGTAGGGGGACTACAGCAGTAGCTTCTATAAGAAGCTGCTGGAAGCTTCCTCCATGTCCAGCAGAGCCAATGCCAGCCAGCTCCAGGATGAACCCACTGCTGGCCAAGGCTGGTCCAGTCAGGAATGATGGTACAGCCTCTGTGATAACACATTTAAGAAGGTAAAAATAAATTTGTTGTGCTTTTGTAATTGCGGCCAGCGAAGAGCAGGGTGAGAATACGTGAGATGAACAACAATGTAGACGCCAAGGTCAGTAGAGGAGGGAGATGAGGTGCTCCAGGCAGGGATTCCTCTGCAGACCATGGTGAAACAGCTGTGCTGATGCAGCCCATGGAGGTCCCCAGGAGTCAGAGATCCACCTGCAGCCCGTGGAGAAGACCTATGCCTGAGCAAGTGGGTGCTTGACAGGAGGATATGACCCCATGGGAAGCCTGCACTGGAGCAGGCTCCTGTCAGGGACCAGCAGAGGGGTGGAGAGAGGAGCCCACACTAGAGCAAGTTTTCTGGTAGGATTTGTAACCTTGTGGGTGATCCATGCTAGAGCAGCCTGTCCTTGAAGAGCTGCACCCATGAAAATGTACCCACTCTGGAGCAGTTCATGAAGAACTGCAGCCTGTGGGAATGACTCACATTGGTGAATTTAGTGGAGAACTGTCTCCCATGGGATGGACTCGTGCTGGAGCAGGGGAAGAACTCTTTCTGAACAGCAGCAAAAACAACTTGCAATGAACTGACAAGAACTCCCATTCCCCATCTCCCTGTGCTGCTGGGAGAGGAAAGCATGGCCCAAAAAGGGAAGGGGGGGGGGGGTGGGGGGGGGGAAGGTGTTTTCAATATTTGTGTTACTTATTATCCTGCTCTGATTTTTGCTGGCAATAAATTCAGTTAATTTCCCCAAGCTGAGTCTGTTTTGTCTGTGACAGTAACTGATGAGTGACAACTTTCCTTGTCTTTTTATCAACCCATGAGCCTTTTGTTACATTTTCTCTCCTCTGTCCAGTTGAGAAGGAGAGTGATAGGAGCCTATGGTAGGAGTGGTAGGAGTCTGCTTCCTACCTGGCCTCCAGACAAGGTCAAACAGCTCACTTTTGATGCCTTCTGAAGGCTGACTGAGAACAGAGGCTAGACATAGTTAAAGGATAAAGTAGGTATTTATTAGAAAGCCTCAGTGGATACACCTTGGGCAGCACAAGAGCCCAGCCAGGGCTACACCCAAGATGAACTCAAAATGGTCACAAAATGGATGACCCGTCACGGGGTCTCGCACTTTTATAAGTTTTGGTCCATTAGCATATTGGAGTTAATTGTCCAATTATAGCTTTAGATTATGATGTCCCATCCTTATTGTTTTTCTCTGTTCAGTCCACCCTTGTTTATGCTCTTGGACCTGTGATTTGGATGATTTATCCTTAGTTCCCAGCTAGAAAAGGAATTGTTTTGTCTACCTACTCTGTGTAGAGAGCTTACTAGCCCCTAATATGAAGCTCGGAAGTACACACTACAGCAGTGCAAAATCTGAAAAATGTAAAAGCTAAACCCTGAGGCATCACTTATGCATCCCCCTTACTCTGGGGGAGGGCACCACACCCTTGGAATATTCTTAATGCAGATTTGCCTTACCTATTTTAAGCATCCAGAGACAGAGACACCCTAGAGTTTTTCCAAGTATTTAGCTGTCACATAAAGAGTTTTCTTGTCCCAGATTCCCAGTGTTATGGAGCATGCTGATTATTTTTGTTCAATTTGTTATCATTTGGGAAACAGAACCATCATTGCTCATGCTAATCTTTCCTACATTAGAAGATAAACTTTTTTTGCAATGATATTGACATATATACCTGTCAACCTTTCTACTGAGTACTAAGAAACGTTCTTTTGTCCTTCTAATATCTGCTGCTGATTATTGTTTGTCTCCTCTGGAGGCCATCAAATTCATCTGTTTCTTTCTTTCAGCCTAATGCCCAAGACCATGCAAATTGCTTCTGTGACATCCCACTCAATGAAAAAAAGGAAAAATAAGCTTAGTAGCAACTCCCATGTGTTACAAATTACATTCCTGTCTGCATGTCCCAGGGCAATTTACTCTTTTTTTATGCAGAAGAATCACATCATTAATTAATTTCAACTGGTGGTTATTCTAACACCCAGATATATTTATACACTACTGATGTCTACACATTGATTTCCTATTTTTAACACAAACATTTGATTCCTCATTTCTAAATTTAGTAGTTTGCATTTATCTTCACTGGTCTTCATCTTACTGACTGAAAAACATTCCTCCACTCATTTTGATCTAAGACTAAGTGCTTAGTACACTCCTATCAAAACAATAGAATTGCTATCAAACAATAGAATTGCTTTCTGTTGCAAACAAAGGACCTCTACCATTCTCTAGTTGTATCTTATTATACTCGTGGATCAAATGGAATATACAGTTCTCTAGGTTTAATAAACTTTATGATCACTGTTTAGTTCATGGAACATGCTGTTTCTATATAAGGTGCATATATTCAATCTCTAACCAAAAATGCTCATACAGTACTGAAAAGAGGAATGATATTAAAAACTTTAAAACCAAAGATAATTGAACTTGCAAAGAAACAAAAAACTGTAAAGAAGAAGAAATAAAATACCTCAGAAATCACAGGTTATGACAAAGAAAAGAAACTGCTATGACTTTCTACATGAAAACACACTGCTAAACAAAAACTGACAAAAAATCCCGCATAAAGACAAAAATCCATAGAAAAAAATACCAAGAGGAAACAAAGAGCAGCTGTATACAGGAAATTCTACAAATCTTTCATGAAATCCACAACTAGAGATCAAGAGTTCTCCAAAGCAGATTCTGGGAAAACTTTGTACTACCTTCAGATTTTAAAATAATTACTTAAAAATACAGAGACACGAATTCAGCACATAATTTCTGGGAAAAATATCTATTGAGCTAGATAAGGCTTTTCACATTAAGGAAAAACACATTTTAAAGAGAAAAAAGTGTAAATGATGATTTTTCACAGTCTTGAGTGTCTTTCATAATGGTACAGATTCAGGCAGAGGAGGGATAGAAGAGGAGCTAGGGACAGGAGGAGATAATTCATGAAATTCATTCACAGCTGTCAGCCACATAGTCTCCAAGAAAGGGAATGTTGGTCCAGGAAGGTCAGCAGGAAAAAGTGAGGTGTAACAACTGGAGAAAGAAATTTAACTAAATAAAAGGGTATGGTAAAAGATTTTTGAACTGCACAAAAAAAAAAAGTAAGAATGAAGAACATATAAGTAGAACAAATAAAAAAAGAATGCATATAAATAACCCAAAATGCTGTCTTGCCAGTGAGTGCAGTACACTGCAATAAACATTCCTACACTCTAAATCTTATGCAACACTTACAGTAAATGATACTGTTTTTTGTCCAAATCTCCCAAAACTTCATTCAAATATGATTAATTATTTTTACTAAATCTCTACAAGGTAACTATAGTTTGTACCACTTTATAAATGGATTGACAGACAGTGTGCCTTGTCCAGTCTCACACGACAACTATGAAAGGATGAAACTATTTAAAATCCCAAATCTCTTCATCATCTATAATATCATCCTTCCTCTACACTTTTCCAAGTATTTTCTGAAGACTGGCACTATCATCAAGACCTACAGCAGAATATTCTTTTCATGATGTGCCCTCAGCTGTACCACTAGGTATATAAACAGAGTCATACAATCCACTTCTTTTGGAATAAAAGACTTACTGAAAAAATGCTTTTATAGGTGGGCAACTGAAGCTTGGCAGTATCAAAAATAGATGCAAATACATTCTGCCAGTTCTACTATGCATAAGCCAAATGGAAACCCAACACCCCAGCTCATATTCATGGCAAAACATAAGTCAACTCAATCAACAGTAGAAATAATTGCTTAGAACAGTTCATAGACAGTGATCTTTGGCAGCCATCTTCAAACCCTTCCTCTCATAGCAAACCTGTTTACTTTCCAAATCGAAGAGGAGGATTCAAAGTTTTTGACATTAGGCATTTCAAAATTACTATAAATGATGCATTCTGTAACCACTGAGTGAAACAGTTCTGGAATTGACAACTCAAGCATTTCACAAGTTAAGAAGTAAAAAAATTTGTTCCGACATGGGGAGCCAAAGACCAGTTAATACATAGAAATATATGAATACAGGAAAAACCCCAGTATGAATAAGCAGTAAGCAAATTAGCAGGCAGTTTTCTAGGAAACTCAGGTCTTGCATTTGATGGATCATTGATTCTTAATATTTCTCCATAATTCAGCACTTACGAATAAATGAACAGCAAAGCCTCATCTATTACTATTAGAATTGGATAGTGGCACAATAGGCTGACACATGTTTCCACCTACACAGGCACATGGATTTTTCCACCACGCACTGAGCAGGGTGCAGTGATCAGCTGTTGCTTGGAAAGGAGCTGATACTGCAGTGCAGTGCAGCAACTGAAAGCTGCCACTGTCGTGTTTTGAAGCTGTTACTTCTGAGGGCAAGGATGGAGAGAGATATGCTACAGCTCCCTCAAACCCACTCTGGGATTCTGATCAATTTTCCTACCTACCTCTCTTGAATGGAAAAATACATAAATAATAATGAAAAAAAATGTGTGCAGATTTTTCAGAGGCAAAATATCATTTCTCTCTGTCTGCTGAAAGAATAAGAGACTACTTTCAGAAGAATGTTTCTTCATATTAATTTACCCTTCAAAACTGAGACTGAGGAAAGCACTGCTGTTGCTCAGTGTAGAACTAAAGCTAACTAACAAGTGATTCCCAATTTAAAGAATCTCTCAGATTCTCAGATTTTTCTCAGTATTATTCCATTTTGAAACAAAACTTCAAACCAAGACTTCCACTTTACAAGCAAATTGCAGGAGCTACATAAGCATTGGAAAATGGGGAAAGAAATGGTTCAAAGAAGATAAGCACTCTGGCTTGAAAACTCAACTTTAAGTCATCAGTTAGTACATAATGAACGAAGTTTTTACATACCAGTTTCTTCTTGGCAGAAGGCTACAATCAATTATACATTTTAGGACAGCATATCTTGTTCTACTTGTCTCTAGAGATTCAAAAGTGCAAGTCACACCAAGAGTCTTAAGGGTTAATGAGAATAATTCTTTTTGATCCAGGACAACTATTCTAGCATACTATACTTAAGGAAAATATAAATAGTATTTCCAGAACTCCACAAAAAGTCATACATTGACTCTTACTCCCTGAAAGACTGACCCAAACTCATGACATTTTTTCTTTACAGAAGACAAAATTATTCTAAGAGAAGGGTTAATCTATCTCACAACTTTTTTTATCTCTGCTCATCTTGTCTATCACTATGTATATACAATAGCTTCAGGTTGAAAAATCAAATTTTAATGCACTCTAACACGCACATATGTGGCTTCTCCACAAGAGACTCCACTGTTCACCATTAAGTTCTGAGAAATGCCACTCATCTCCCATTGCTGACCTCTTTGCCATCCTGTATTAGGGCTATTAATTAGAGATACCATATGATTCTATGCCAGTCACTTTCATGTGATTAAGCAGTAAAGAAAAACCTGTGGATCTCACATAAAGATGGAAGCTCATGTGGCACGAGGAGACAGGCAGGCTGTGCCCTGCTGCAGCTGAAGCTACTGCTTTTATTTAGAGCTCTTTCCAGTTCCACACATCTCGAAACAGCATGAGAACTTCTGCTTGTCAGTGCAATTGCAAATTCCCTCCACGCACACACATGCATCAAATCCTCATTCAGTAACAACAGCCTGCACCTCAGCCATCCCCAAGAACTCATTGCCTTCATTGCTTCAGCAGCACTGAATTGCTATCCACCCTCTTTCATCCTGTACCTGTATCACTGCCCTCGGTGCCTCCCTTGCTCATACCTAAATCCATGTCCTGTCAGCAACCCACGCATTGCTGCTCCCACTTGCCATGAACCTTTCATAAGGATTTCAGTATTCCTTGCAGTTCCCATCTTCTATTTCATGTTTCTTAGGCTGCAAAGAGTGCTTACAGGCAACTCATATACTCAGGTTCAGCAGGAAAATAAGCTGCTGCCATAAATTAAAACTACTCAGCTATTTCCAGTGTAAAGATCTCATATTTGGAGGGAATGGTAAGACAGACCATGACACCTGGAACAAATAATCCAAAATGTCTTGGAGATTTAAACCTGACTATCTGAAGCATTGGGATAGATGTTTTGCTTGAAGATATAGATTCATCCTCACTGAAATCGATGTGGCTGACACTATACAAAACCACTTTTAAAATAAAGAGTAGCCCAGGAACTACTTCTGTCAGTCCTAGTAAAGGCCCACAAACTGCGCCCTGAGCTGAAAGCTGCCAGAAGGTAGCAGCCTGGGCAAGGAAACACAGGAAAATAAACCCAAAAAGGCCCCAGAAGTGAAGAGGTGGGGATTCTCCTCATGAACATCACAGTTTGCTCAGCAAAAACCTCATGACAGTGATTGTACAGCTGTACTGACTGTGGGCTAGGAGAAGCCATAAACCATCAACTGGAAACCCAAAAGGAGCCTTGAAGGGTGAGCACAGGACTAGAGAAAAGACACTAGGGTGGCTTTTTTTCAAGAACCATCTTTATAAGGACTTTAAGGCTGCTGTTATTGAGCACGTTTTTGCTCCTCACCTCTTCAAGGTCATTACAAGATTAAAATAAAACAAGAAAGGTTCTAGCGCCTTCAAGGGCTTGACACTCATCAAATTTAACTTTGGAATTCCTGCAACACTGAGAGGCTGATATCACAAATATCACTTGCTTGATACTCCATAGATTCATAGCTTAGTTATATAAGCATGTCAGGGAGGAAAGGACATTAAATAATGTAGCATTCCACACCTTCTCACATAGCTATGAATGACCATGAGAGCTGGTAGGCAATAGATAATTGGGTCTATGGTAACTACCAAGTCCAAATGAGGACATTTATGTGTTTTAAGCCATCAGGCTGAATCTAGACTTTATCCATATATATGTCTGCCCTGTATAATATAAAGCACATGAGCCAGTTTGCAAGTGACAGGATAATGCTACTGAGTCTGGTGACTCTGGGTTGCAGAACTTCAGAATACTGTAAGGATATGCAACATCTGATGGACTTGAATTCATCCTTCAGCAAGATGCAAGTGGAAGTAAGTTTTAGTGTATAAACTCTACTAGGAAAATGATGGGAAACAAAGACAGTACTTGTGATCTTGTATTACCATACTGCACACTGAAAATTCCACTGAAGATGAGGAGTCTCCTTTACCATATAAACTCCAGGGAAGGAAAAAGCAATTTTACATTCTATAGTGGAAATGATTTCCATGTTCATTTAACACTATTATTTTTTTGTCTTCCTTGAAGTGCAGAATATAGTCTTTTGATTGCAAAGCTCTGTCTCCAACATTGATTCAGAATATATTTAGAAAAGCCAGACAAGGTAGAGTGTAACTTTACACAAATCTTAAAAATAAAGCAGCTTGATATGACCATTTCATGAACACAAAAAACTACCAAAGTTCAGAGTTTTTCACAGATGGGATCTGGCTTGAACTCTTCATTGATATTAAAATGAACATCAACCAACAGAAATTACTTCCCTGTAGTGAGTGGGGCTTTCCTGGCAGTCACAGACTATTGTCAAAGGCCAAAATCACTGCCAGGGACAGCAGCTGTACTGTGCCAATGCTGTGCTCAATTTCATCATTTTTTAGTTCATTGTGTTGCTTGTTTTCACACTTCTAAAGGTGTCTTTCTATGCTAGTTACTTTCATAATAAAAGCCTGACTGTGATCAAAATGTTGAGGCAATTTCTTCATGAATTGCTCACAGTGGGCATAGCTTGACATCTGATGCATTTTAGAGGTTGCATCAGAACAAAGAGAATACATTTTGGGACTTAGCTTCCCATTCAACTTCCTCTACGTGATAGTAGAAGATGAGCGCAGGAAATGTGGGCAAAAAAAATAGATTCAGGAAAAGAGGTACCTCTTTTACAAGAAATGCTGATTTAGTCAGGAAGATAAGTACTCTTATCCCAAAGAAAGTCACAAACTACAACTTTCAAAAGTTTAAAGTAAAAAAGCTCAAAATCTTCTTGACCTTTTTGCTTAAAATATATGAAGGCTTTTAGATATTGAGAGAAAGCAAGCATATTTTAAAAATCTGCTATTAACACCACAGAACTCAACACATCTTCCAACATACAAAGATGCATATCCTCATGTGGATTAGAAATGCTAAGGAAAAATAGCAGGCTGAGGTTCACAGGGATATACAGGATAGAAAGCATCACCCAGCAGGTCGTTATATGAAAGCATAGTCCAGAAATACCTGGGGAATATTTTCTAATAAAGAAAATACATATTTTAGTCCACGCTCACAAGCAATACAAAAGACAGACACCAGAATGTGTGCCAAATACTACGCAAACCCCTACGAGTTCTGTGATTTATCACATTAAAAACAACATATGCTTTCCACAGTAACAAGTAACTGACTTTACCTTACATTTGTAACATTTTTATTACACTTTGGTCCAATAATCCATCTGTGATCCTTCTAATGCCTTGACTGCTAGAGTATTCTGCCACAATGCTTTAGAAATTTGCCTTTTAAAACTAACTTATAACTTAGGAAGATTACTCAAACTCTCATTTAGGAAAAAAAAATACATGAAACAAAAATAAAGGGGGAGAAGCTAGTGAGTTTTCTGGCTATAATTTTCTGAATTAAAAAATAAAAATAAAAAACCACCAAACAAAAACCAAAACAAACAAAACCCAACAAACAAAAACCAAAAAAAAATCCAAAACACTAGAAATGATGTAAAAAAAGTAAATCTTTATTTTCTTTCATTCAATATGTTCAATATGTGTATGCATATACATAATATACCTGCACACACTAATGGGTAAGAGATTAGATAAAAAACTGAGCTACATTATACTGTAAAAACAGAAATAACTTTTTCTTAAAAGACTAACTGTAAATTTACCCCTACACTTTCTTCCTTATGTTACCCAGTTGTGTTTCCATGGTTACTCAATTTTAAAAAATCACTGAGTCTTACCAGAACATGAATAATGATAATATTCCTTTATCAATACATTTTATGAAAAGATCAACCAGGCTAGATTTTGAAGATGTACAAAGTAATTTCTCCTTTTTTAAAATTATTATTTAAAGTCTGCATTAGGCACACATCTAAACAAAGCAAACAAATGGAAAAGAATGTACAGTAATATTGTAATTAAAATTGATTTTGAGCTCTGATTCTAAGTTTAAAGAATAAAATTCTCAATTTCTATTTAATGATGTGTATATTTATTAAAGATGTTTTTGTTGGTTTCTAGCACTGACATTCAAAAGGGAAAGAAAAGGGAGGGAAAAGTGGTTAATGTTCGATAAAAGCGTGGCTTTGTAGGTTACAGAAAGTAGTCCAAGCGACTACTCTTGATTGAAAGTTGTTGTTAGAGACAAGATATTGTATTAATGCTTTTCCTAAATAGATCACAAAAACAACCCTTTATTCAAGTTCTTAGCTGAAATCAGTGTGTTGTAGCATGTACACAGAAATCTGGCTGCAAATCTGGGTTGTCATGATACAGACACATAGAGAGAATCCTCTTTCTCTGAGCCACCATTTTCAAAGTATAAGTCATTTAAAAATTCCTTCCATGTTGAAGGGTAATAGGGATAAAGAAAGACAGATGGGGTTCAGAATCATTGCTTTAAGTAAATAAAAGACATGGGGTAAGTGCATCCTCCTTTTAAATTTTGTTTACCCCAAAGGTATCACTGATATCAATGCATTTATTTACCCATTTTTTGAAGGCACTAGAAAATACCTTTTAAATGTTTCAGTGTAAGCCAGCTACACTTTCCCTTTAAAGAGACAGGCTTATTTACAACTTCAGTGACTGCCACAATTTTTGAAATGAGTGGTTTAACAACTACAGCAGCCAGTTCCCTCAGGACCCTGGGATGCATCTCACTGGGTCCCATGGACTTACACACGTTCAAGGTGGATTCAAATGTGATCTTCCTCTACAATGGGGGGGGACTTCATCCCCCCAGTACCTGCCCTGAAGTTCAGGGTCTGGAGAGATGTGAAAAAAGAGATTACCATAGAAAACTGAAACAGACACACACATACACACACACAAAACCTACTAGAAATGCTGTTAATTCCACCCTCTGCTACAAAATAACACTACATATTACTCTGTTTAAATAAAAAATCAGACCTTTTATCTCTTTAGCTATATGGGAATTAGATACTTAATTCTGAAAAAAAGATTACCAAGAATGTGCATAAAATCTCAGTCCCAAGCATCCTAAATAACCTGATAAATAAAGGTTCAGTCTGCTAATTCAATTGCAGTATACTTTTATCACCAGGTTCAATTTTCAGTACTTACTCTTATTCTAGCCCCCAAAACTTTTAATACATTTGCATAAAAATGTAATGTACTCATACAGGCTCAAAATCCCACTGAATGAAACATGTTAGAATTTTATCAAACTGACTTTTGACTCAAGGGTCAAGCTTAGGTCCTTCCATGTAGGACAAAAATCAATTCTTAGAGAAAGCAGAAGTATCTTACTAGAGCAAAAGTAAATTGATCTTTCAAGGACCGAGAAGGTTTTCTTGGTTGGTTGGGTTAGGTTTGGCTTTTTTTCCCCACTTCTGTCCATGTTTTGTCTGCATTTCAAAACAAAACCAAAACAAAACATAAAACCCCAAACCAACACAAAACCTAACAAAAAAACCTCAGAACTAAACCAACCAAAAAAAAAAAAAACCACAAAACAAACCTCCCCCCCCCCCAAAAAAAAAACCCAAGAACCAAACAAAACAACACAAACAAAAAAAAAAAATCCCAACCCAAACCCATGAAATCATTACTTCTTTTCAGTGATGTCAGGGCTGAACACTGTTTATGAATCAGGATGCCTAGTGACCAACCAACTGTTACATGACTGTGAGAGGCAAGAGCTCAGCAGTTTCCAAGGCAGCACTACTCTTTAGAGGGATGTATCTCCAGGGCCTTTCAGGATGGCTTCTTTCAGCACTATCAGCTGGGAAAATGTAGAATGAAATCAAGACTCCGCTATACTCTGAGAGGTTCATATACAGCACAAGGCTCCCATCACTGTGGTGGCTTAACCAAGGGCCACTCTCACCTCCAGTGGCACAGGAACTGATGCTCATGGTATGGAATGCACTGTCCCACTCTCAATGGGACAACTGCCTAGAACCTGCATCAGGAACCAAGGACAGAGAGAAGGAAAGATGACAAATCACTTACCACTGCTATTGGACAAAACCAGTCCCGGTTCACTGAACAGTCAGTGCCCAGGCCTTGGGGATCTGTGATGCGAGGCTGGGATTGCTTTGGGCTGGACATGCTCAGTTCCGGATGACTCCATACCACCCACAACAGGGCATGACTGAGCCCCTTGCCCACAAAGGCAGCACCTCTGGGAACTTGTATTTAAGAGCAAAACCACCGCAAGCGAAGTAGGACAAGGAAAACAGTATGAGAAACAGCCCTGCAGACATCAGGGTCAGTGAAGAAGGAGAGGGAAGAGGTGCTTCAGGCACCAGAGCAGGGATTCCCATGCAGCACCTGGAAAGGGGCAAAGCAAGATCAACACTCAACAGCCCAGGGAAAAGACCACAGTGGAACAGATATCCACACTCAGCCCATGGAGGAGCCCCATGCCAGGGCAGGTGGATATCCCTTAAGGAATGCGGCCCACAGAGAACCCATGTTGGAACAGGTTTATCCTGAAAGACTGTAAGCTGTGTGGAGGATCCATGCTGGAGCAAGGGAAAAATCTGAGGCTGGAACTTGGATTTTAGCATTCAGGTTCTAATTAAAGAAAAAGGTTTATATTTTTTCTTTAAAAAAAATTCTGTTGGTTGTGACTTCAAAACTTTTAGGAAAAATACACTAGATAACCGAAAAACTACATAAAGGTACGGAATGCATAAAGGAAAATGTGCAACATCCAAGTAACTTATTGGACCAGCTGTCCTAAATTGGCTTTTTACCAGAAAGTAAATAAGTAAGGAATTGGATGCTCTCATAAAATGAACTTGGTTCAAGGAGCTCATAGCATAGGAAAGGAAGAAAGCAAGAGCCATCAGTGAGTTCAACATAATGGAAAGAGAAAAAAAATTTTGCATCCACACTTATGATTGACTAGACAAATGAAAACAGATTAATACTATCTAATGGAAGATGTAATAAGGTCAGCTAAAATTCTAACAGGGTATTAAAAGGAGTAAATTCAAAGAAACCAGCAGCTTACCACAAACTTCAAGAGGTCCCTCTAGGAAAACCACATCAAATAATTCATGTTAAAAAAAAAAAAAAGAAAGAAAGAAAAAAAATTCAGTTTCATATAATAAATACTCTTATGGGAAAGATAAGGCTAAAATCAAGAGGCTGGCCCTCAGGGCTTTTTCTCTTTCAAAGTGGTCTTGATATCTTAGAAGGTACGAGAGCCATGATGTTCTCATGACAGATTCATTTTTCCATTAACTCATTTTTTGGTTTACTTTGCTTAAAATAATTTCTATTTTAAATCACATAAAGGGAGCTAATGAAACATTTTACTCCTAAAGAATGTCTTTTAAGGGCAGTTATTTTTTACAGCATAGTTACTGAAATAGCAAGCCAGCATGACTATTAAACCAAGTAACTAAGTTTACAAATTTCTGCACAGATTTATATTTAAATATCAGCAACACCATGACTTTCAAGATCCCATTAAAGGTCTATCCTTCAAAAAGCTCTGCAAGCATCACTCTTTCACATCTGAACATCTGTTCTGGTCCTCTTCCCAGAAGTCTTAGATACCTCCAATTACCAACGTAAAGGTTTTGATTATTCCGTTACGTCCAGAAAATGAGTTATCAATGACAAGACCACAGTACAAAACAGTGGGCAAGCAAAATGTTCAGCCTTTGCCAAATCACATTGTTTGTTCTAAAGTTAAAATGGGGGGTGGGGGCATGGGGTTGGGAAAGGGAGAGGAGCATATATGAATTAGATGGGAAGAGTACTTGGACATTTAAAATATACCTCAGTCCAGTTCAATAATGAGGAGAAAATGACATATAACAAAACATGAGAAAGCACTGACTTTACCATTGTTGATGTCAGAGTAGAAGCATTTTAAAGTTTATTTGAGCCTAAGCATTGTACAGCCTGATCTAAAAGAGATGAAACAGTATCTCAGCAAGGACATTTTATACAATTGTAGTCCTTGGTGCTTATCCTCCTTGGTCTATAACTCAGCTGGAGGCTAGCAGAAATAAACTATGCTTTGTAGAGAAATAGTAAATCAAAAATCCCTCATTTTTAAAGGGTTTCTCCATATGTTATTATTCTTCTGAATTACTGAAACCACAATAAAACTCATTTTGTCATATAATTGATTTCTATATTTTTTGCATTATATATTCAGCTCAAATACTAAGGCTTGTCTAGCCATTTTATTTTATGTTGGTTTTTATCATACATTAGCCTTTTTAAAAGGTGAAATTTTAAATAAACTAAAATACATTCAGTTATAACTGATATTGACTAATCCTTTGATACACAAAACTCCTTACTGACATCTAACTTGAGGTGATGGGTGTCCCTTCACACTTCACTAGCCGCTGTGATGATTCCAAACAGCTCTTGATCTGCTCTCCAAGCAAACAGATGTAGGTGTGACTGCAGACCTAAAGTTTCTGTACTCTCACAGCTATTTGCTGTGCTTATTAACAAGACATGTCAAGCTGCTCATCATGTGTTGACTGGTGAAATTTAGTTAACAGAAACTATGTGTAATAGAGCCAAGAATAGCCCTGTTTTCAGTCATGATTAAAGATGCTGGTACTTCACCCTGAGATAATTTTATTCAAATATGAACTTCTTCCATGTAGAGAAATCCCAATATTTCATGTTACATACGACAGGTACCCATATAACCCATTTAAAAGCAAAGCATGCCTGTAACAGTCTATTTTAAACTTCTGAGCTCGTGTTTTGTTTATTGTAACAGGCATGTTTTCAACTTGAACTGTTATCAGAAGACTGCAACTCCTAACTCAAGGGAACAAGACTGCTGACAAAATAGGTTTGCAATGTAAGAATTTGCTTAGTTTACCCAAAATGAGAGCATTAGTATTTACAAAAATAAAATCTTATTATTTTCACTTCCTTCAACATCTGCTTGGGCTCCAAGAAAAATACTAAACTAAATGTGAAATATATCTCTAATAGTAGCAGGTTTTCTCATTTACAGGCAATTTTTTCTCTCTGACTTTGAGACAAAGCAAAGTTCTAAGTAAAATATTCTAATTATTAGAATTATGCAAAGATAGCTTACATTTATGAAAATGAAATCATTTAGCAACTTGTATATGGTTAATGAAGCATAATAAATATTAAACTAATGACATTGTAAGTCCACAGAAGATAATATGTCAAAGCAATTCACAGCCATCATTTGCTATAAAGACAAGTCTAAATTTTCACAAGCATAGTCAAATCCTTAGGCAGATATGAGGGATTTATTATTATTATTCTTGTTATAGCTAGTAGATGTTTTTCAAAAATTTTTAATTTTGTTACACAGCAACATTTAGACACCCTATGAAGACCTAGACATATGAAGGGAAAACTGTAAGATTAATAAAATTTATAATAAAAATTTGATGATAAAATTAGATCAAAAGATCTGTTTACAGAAGATGATGAACAAAATGAGAATGTTTGCAGAAAGCATATTAGTCAGCTTTTAATTTTCCTTTCAGTCTTTTGGTGATGCTACGGCATTTTCAACTGAAATTAATAATGTGTTTTATCAGGGTTGGTTATTATTTAATACACATCAGGAACCTGTCTACTTACAAATTAAGTATTTCAGAACTCAAAAACTAGAAGCTTTCCTTCCTCCTTTCTCCCCTCCTCAAAGCCAGTAAAATCAAGTCTTGGACTATCAGCCAGAAGACACGTGATTTTCCACCACTTAGGGGAGCAGATCCCTTGTCTTTGCTATCTGCCAAAGGACACAGAAACTCTGCACCAAGTAGGAAACAAAACACCCTCCCCAAATTCAAGACACTGTGTTCCTGTCAGTGCAGAAACTGGATCTTTGTTCCTTGTGAGCAAGCAGAAGTCATGTCCTCCGAGGATCTATGCCCTTCCTAGCAGCAAGAGGACAGTGTGCAGCTCTGGCAGCATCACCGCAGCCCTGGCTGCCTCTGAGGGGCCCAGTTCCAGCCCCAGCCCAGCAGCTGAGCAGAGCAGCTTCCAGCCTGGAAGGGACAGGTCTGCAGCAGCTGAAGAGCGGGAGTCGGAGCCAGAGCCCTCGTGGCCCAGCGGAAACAGCCTCCAGGCGTGCTTGGAGTAATCAGATCAGGCAATTCCTTGTCAGTGAAATGTTAGTGTTCATGGGGCAAAATTCATGACAGTCTCACAATTTTAATAAAGTTGGCACATGCTTAAAGTCCTGATCTGGGAAATGTCACTTGTCTTCCGACTCAGGTTATGAGACCAATAATGTAGCTCATGTTATATACTAATGGCTCTCCATGTGCTCTGCCTCCAATTAGTCACATAATAATAGAAAAATCAAGTAATCTTCTCTTTTGCCATAGATCATCACACAGCGGGAAAAATTGATATTTAAGATGTATCCTTACATCGAAGGGTTTTCAAAATGAATAAGGCTTAGAAAACAAAATGCAAAAACTTTTCAGTAAGAAGATGACTAAAGAAAAACTCAGAAATATGTCTTATTTTTACATAGGTACAAAATTTAGGTATACAGATATAATATTCTATAAATTACTGTACATATATATATTTAATAACTCTATAGCTTATAATTATATGATTGATGGATGATTATATAGTTTATCATAATTAAAATTTTTGGTTTATATATATATGATTTTCAATGACTGTGTATCTGTTCCAAAAAAAAAGAAAAGTACCCCCTTCCTGAAATTCTGACATCTTTTTAAAAGTTTGAATTACATGGATATTTTATTTTTTTAAGAGTTATTGAATAACTCTTCCCAAATATTATTTTGATTAGACAGGAAGAAATCTTGACAAGAATTATTGTGCCAAACCTCCCTTTGAATCACCTAGTGCCAGACCTACCATCAGTCCTTTGGTAATTACATTCTCCAATCTAGAAAGGAACCTTACCACAATACCCAGTTATTAGAATAACAGGATGCATGCCAAATTAGTTTTGTCCAGGTCCTGAAAGACACACATATAGATGCACATATACACATTTATTCCCACAGACTCTACTATGTGCATCCCCTTCTAACATACAGAACCAGTTAGGACATCTATCAGTATTACAGAGAACTTGGCTTTAGATTATACTCACTGGTTTTCAAATCAATCAGAGAAGCAGAAATTAATGAAATTCCTTTGTGTTCACTGAAATTTGCATACAAGCTCTAGAATCCATCTGATCAGGGGGACCTTGGTCCAACAAATGTTTTCTACCACTGCATTTGAGCACCATGACTGTGCTTTATAAACACTGCACTGATGTCTGTGACTCAGGAGGAACCACTGTGTCCAAGGGACAAACATTGCAGTCAGAACCTCAACAATCCACAAAATTCAAGGTTGATTTTGACCAAAGTAATTGTGTCCTTGTATGTTTATTTGCTTCTCTTGTCTTGGGCAGGGGAATAAAATGGCTGAAACTGTTGATGTAAGTAGACCTGAAGAAATTATTTCCTCGATAGTAAAGCTTCTTTCATGCATGGTAATCTTTGGCTTTTAGGAGCAGATTGTGAATCTACACAGACTGACAGATTTTCTACAGCACCAAAAGTCTGTTGGATGCAGCAGATCTATGATGGGATGCAGCCAGGAAGTATTTTCTGTCCCAGGCTTAAAGAATACGAGGCCTAAACAAGGAAATGCTTTTACTTGTCACAATCAGGAACAACATGCAGTCATAACACAACTAGGGAGACAGCCAGAGTATGCTGTGCTCCAGCTACTTCCCTGGCATCTCCTTCACAGGAGTAGAGAATGATGACTAGCACTGACTAACTCTACTGGCATTAGAGAAATTAAAATAGGGAGCCACCCTGCATGGCTCATCTTCTCTGAATGGGAGATGTTCCAGTGGTGAACTGCTAATCCTGGGATGAACTGACTGAAACAGCTTCCCTAAATGTCTTGCATGATACACTCCAGTGTTCTTTAGCAGTACAGATATGAGCACTTCTGAGTGGAAAACAGAAGAGTCATCTCATGTAGGTTTGCAGTGGCAACCTCCTGAGCTAAAAAATACAAATGCCACTCTCTGGCATCAGACATACAAAGCCAGGCTGGCTCTGCCAGAAAGGAGGAAAGGAAGTCAAATAGCCAAAAACCTGTCCTTCTTTCAAAATCTTATGACCCTGAAAATGACTTCTTTGGTTCCTCTGGTCACTGGACAACATCCAGAATAAAATAACTGTTTACATTAATGCAAAAACTTTTGAAATCCTAAGACTCTTCTCTTGATCAAAACTCTTTTTATGCTCTGCCCCTTCCATGAGCAACATTGGAATAAGTATCCATGAGGATACTTATTCTTTTAGTAATGTTGCCAACAGTTACAAGATGTTCCATTCTTGGCTCTAAGGCAAATCTATTCACTTATTAATCAAAAGGAACAGTCTCCTTAGCACTCTGCTTTTCAGATCTACTGATTCATGAACCAAAAAGATAAGGAGGGGAAGAAACTTCCAAGGAAGCTGTCAGAAGCCAGAAAGTAAGGGGTCACAAAAATGTTCAATAGGTTGCACTAATACTCTGAAAGTTTCCTGTTTGATGTGTGTGGATATAGTTTCCTCCAATTGAATTCCCTTTGATATCTGAAAAAAAAAAAAGCTCAGAATATTACTCCTTCTGATGCAGAAATGTCAGGAGGAGTAGGAGAGGGAGGAGGAGTAAAACTGACTCATCTTCAGAGTTAGATTCAACAAACCCTAGATACATTATCCATCAAGAAGACTCTAATCAAATATATGAACAACAGATTATGCTACATGATATACATATGATATCTATGATATGGATGATATACAAGGAATCAGAAGCAGGCTGGATGTAAGCATTAAGGGAGGTCATTTAGAGATACTACAGGTAATACAGCTTTCTATCTCCTATAGTCAGATCAGATGGTAGGATTACAGTACATTTTCAAGACAAGAAAGGCAAAAAAGGAACCTATTAAAAATTATTATTTACCTTCCTAAAGACAGGAGGGAAAGAAGTTATGGCTGTAATGTATAAAGTTTACTAGTCCGAAAAAAAACCCAAAAAAAACCCCAAAAAACCCAAACACCACAAACCGAAAAACAGGCAAAAACCCCCAAATCCTAGCACTCATCGTCTTATTGGACACAGCTGTGGCCTATTAAGAGCAGGCCTGTTCCTAATCTTGGGTGATTGGTACAGCTGCAACTCCTCAGGGGTGAGACTACCTTCTGCACTATCTTTATTTTCTTACATTCTATCCCTCCACAGTCTCCTGCTCACGAACTACTTAGAATGAGATAAAATATCAATCAAAAAAAAAAGTCCAAGTAAATTTTAATGCCTGTTGGCATACAACACCCCAAAAGGACTCTTTCCTGTAATAGTGCTATACAGAGAATCAGGATAATGATCCCATTTAATTAATGAAAAAAAAAACCCAACTTTGAAGGTCCTAGAGATCCCTAATGACCAAACATTTGCTCAAGATCAGGGGCACAGCCTATTTGCAAACTGTGTGATGCCCAGAATCTTCATATTGACTCAGAGTGAACTGGTGTAACAGACACACAAAAGAACTGTGAAAACCCATGGGGCTCTCTGACCAGGGACACCTTGAAAGAATAATTTGCCTCTCTGAACCCAGGAGATGTTTGCCCATAAAGTGGCTGTAAAAGCAGCTATACTAGGAACAAGCATTATTCCCTACATGTCTGATTCCAAATCCTTTACAGCTGCCCTTATAAAAATAGAAAAACAGCAAGAAGAAAAAAAAATAAAAGCAAATACTGTACACATATTGAAAAAGAAACAGAAAAAGAAAAAAAATCTCACGAATAACAAATAGATGCTTCTCATTAAAAAAAAGCAGAAAAAAATGAGTTGGTCTTGTTTGCTTCAAATGTGTTTGAAATATGTGTATTGCATACAAATACCTTTTTTTTTCTTTTTATCTTCACATTAAGTTTGTCTCCTAAAACTAAGCATGGTTTTCACTTTATTCAAATAAAGTAGTTTAATTACTTCTGCTGGCACTAATTTATAGCCTGTAGATACTTGCTAATTAAGAATCCTAATCACTGTTTCAATCTTCTCCATCATACCTCTATCACCTGGTGTGATTCATACCTGCTGATTCCCTTAGGCACTAAAGCCATACATCAGAAAGACATTTCCTAGGATAAAAGTAAACTTTTTAAGTATTTAAGAATTAAATCAAGGAGCCTTATATACCAAAATTTTATCCTTAAAATTTTTAAACAAAACATCACAAATCCTGCACTCTACAGAAAGTCAGTGCTCTAAAAAAGTTTGCAATTCAACTTCAAAAGACTTTTGACTTCTAAACCAATATGTTTTCAATTGTTTTTCATTGATTTGCTAGTTCTTCATTGAAAATGAAAGGTCAAGAATGGCAAAAATCATGACTATCAAGAACACTAACACCAAAACCCAAGAACATCAATTTTTACTCATAAGATTTAAACAAAGGAAAAAATTAGCAATGGAAAAACAAAATGAATTTCAGAACATTTTTTTTTTGCTATTAACTCACTCTGTTTATTAGCTCTTCAAAATTTCCACACTCACAAAGTCCTGTTCAGGGGAATGTAGGGATTTTTCAAATATAGTTATAATAAGACTTAGACCTGCAGTAGTTTAATGCATATTCATTTAAGCTTTGCATGGATACCACTGTACTCCTGGAATAGAATGTGCTGTACTTAATCCTTTGCAGTTAAGTTCCCAGTTTTTCACAAGCATAAGTACTATGAAGAAAAACAAATCAGCAATAACAAAAATACAGTATAATCAATATAGATTTTAAAATAAAAATACAGGATATCCTAAAAGTGGACAACACCACATTCTTTTGCTGAAATCCTTACAATGTTATTCCCAGGGTTGTTTGTGGGGGGATGGGTTGTGCAATATAGCATTTCCAATTCTTTTTTTTTTTTTTTACTTTAAATAAATTATAATATACAGTCCTTCCTATACATAAAGAGTTTGAAACAAATGAAGGGATGGCTTAAAACAGGTGGGACTGGTTTAGTTCACCTACATCGAATTGCTATTCATACCAAGGAAAAGAATAGAAACTTCACCAGCACAAAGTATGCTGGAATAGGCCAAAATTAACAGAAATTCCTTTTTACATTTGCCAGTCTCAATTTGAGATTTTTTTTTTTTTTAAGGCTAGATATTTTCTATAAAACCATAGCAATGAAAACCTAAAATGAAAACCTCTAACTTTTAATAAAGACAGTAAATCTAAATTGGATAAATGGAAGTAAGGCTTAGTTTGCTTAATTACAGCTAAAAGATCTAAAGTCAATTTTCGGTTATTTTATGATTTCTTATAAGACAATACTTTTAACACCAAATATTATAGCCTAGATGTTCATGTGTTACAACATAACACTCACTCTGAAAACACATTAAAATAAGAGATACCCCCATTTGAATAAATGCTATTACACTTGGTAAAATTTTACTTTTCTCATTTACTAAATTTACATAATTCTACACTACCACATGTGGGTGGAGTAGGAGTTCAAAACAAATGAGTCAATATTTTTCTTCAGAAAAAATACCATTAGCAGAGCATTCATGAGCAATCATATAATCACAGGCAAGTGTCCCAGACCCATAATATATGACGACAAACACGCTTCAGAGAAATATCTTAGACAGAGAAAAAGCTCTCAGTATGGAAAAGCCATGATGTTATTCCAAGAACAATGAACTTAAG
Organism: Molothrus ater; assembly: GCF_012460135.2. Lineage (NCBI taxonomy): Eukaryota > Metazoa > Chordata > Aves > Passeriformes > Icteridae > Molothrus > Molothrus ater. The sequence goes on along the minus strand of NC_050482.2, from coordinate 17,162,269 downwards.
CTTGACAATTTTCCTGCATCCAGTTATAACACAGTCTCCCCGCCTCAGCTGTAAAATGAATTTATTAGCATTGCTATTCTGAATTTTTTTACATCTTTTGCCTAGTCATACTTGAAGCTTCTCAGTGCAAGAACTTTCTCTTATGCTTTCAGCTCAGATCTACCTCAATGGGTTTCATTACATTCTGTTAAAGAACAGAAAAGATACACTAAAACCACAAATTCCCATTGTAATACATTGGAAGAGTTCATACTCCAGAACTGAACAAGTTAATTGACCAAAGCTCCTATTTACTTTTTTTTTACTGTTTCTTGTATGCAGGAATTTATGCAGAACACCCACAGAAGAGACTAGTGTAAATAGATTATTTTGTTCTTTAAAAATTTACAGAAATCCAATCCACTATAAAATTTCTAGCTCATGTTTTGCATGATAAATTTGGAGAACATCTTTCTGTCAAAATTATTGAGAACATTTTGCAGTAAATTGCCCTGCTGTCTGTCAGAAAGCATGTATAACTGCAGCCAGAATGATCACTGAGCCGAGTTCAACACAGGGTCAGCAGTGACTGCACTGGTTTCAGTGAAGATACTTTATTGCCACCTTTTTAAGCAACAAAGTTTTTGTGCCAAACAAGAAACACTCTGAAATTGTGAAAGTCTGGATGTGAGCAGTCAAATAAGGGCTTATTCCTGCAATGGAAACAGCAGGTTGTCAAATGTCACTTCTCTTTGTCATCCTTTACTTATTCCTTATCCCTGTGAACCTCTGCAGCCCAGAAAACACCATATTGTTCCTGCTAGGAACAAGCCACCCTGCCTTTAAAACCACCTTTGCATGGCCTTGGGACTGACACCTGTCAGACTTGCTTTGACTGGGCTTGTCTTGGTCTGCCTGGAGCTTTGCTTTAACTTTTCTTGCTGGGAAAACAAATTTTCTAAGGTTCAGGTGGCTACAGCCTGATTTGTGTTTGAATAATTTTGTGGAATATTCATAAGTTTTACAGTCAGAGTAATAAGTCATTTTCTGAAGACAGAAATATTAGGCCAGTGTAATGGTGTAACAGAGGCATGATATGGTAACAGAGATCTCAATAGTGAGGGCATAGAATGTAGTGAGGTGAAAACATGAGACAATAAAAAAGTGGGTCCTTTAGGACCCCCAGAACTGTAAAAAAAAAAAAAAAAGTTGGTTAAAGGAATGGAGACCTGGAAACTGGGCAAAACCAGATGCTGGTGCAACAAAAAACATTAAAGAACAGTACCCTCCAGTGTGTTAAGACACTCCAATAGATTTGATTGTAATGTGAATTTGCAGACTGAAGAGTTAAGCATCAGAAAGAGATCAGATTATTATGAAACAAATTACATGTAAACTTTGTCCTATATTTTCATATTGCTTGAAGAAAAGATCTTGAAACATAGTTGCTTGATTTTCAGGGACACTTTCAGAACTCAAAGACAAACCACCCAAGACAAAAACTCAGTCTATATAGAGCACTTTGATTAGAAATGCTTTGCTGTATTAATTTAGACTCATATTTTGAACCTCCTTGCTGTCTTTTTGATTAGGTTATTAAGATTTAAATAGAGCAGTAGTAAATTCTTGGGTGCATGTTAAAGTATTTTTCCCTTTGCCCAGACTAACATTTTGACTGTAAGAGGTCATCATTTATTTTTGGTACAACAGAAAAAAAAAAATTCTCAGATGAAATAATTAAAACTTATAATTAACTACCCTGCCTCCTCAGGGTCTGCTTTTCATCAGCCTTCTCTCTTATCTGGCTGAAAACCCAGAGCCTCTCTGGGGTGAGGGTTCACCCCTCTGTCTTACACCAATCAGAGGTTTTGGCATCACACATCCCAAAACTCACCTGCTGCCCTTAGGGGAGCAAACCCTGCCAAAGGCAAGGCACCCTGGCTCCTTCTCAAAGGGCAAGGGCTTTGAGCTATTACCATTCCAGGCTCCCACAGCAGGAAATGGTAACTAAAAATCCTGCCGAGTTAAGATACTGCCTACATAGAAATAAAAAGGAAACCCTAAGTTAGAATGACATCAGCAGCAGTAACAAACTTCTACAAGACCACACATAAGCAGTACAAAGTGTAACAAAATGGGTTTGGGAAAGCTTTTAATGAGTCCGTGCTCTCATGCTCTCAGCAAAGCATTAACTTACAGTGAACACAAAAAGACTTTTCATTTAGTCTTCATGGAGTAATGTTCTGTATTTGACAGTGAGAGGGAAGGAATGGCCATGAATTCCCATACTTCTGGTGAAACTACACAGCCCTTACATCCATAAAAAAGTACTAGATATAGTCCTGTCCCTAAACACCAGGATCTAGCATGCAGAATCTACTGTGACACATTGACCACATCTGTACAGAACTACCACGTGTAACTAATTCTAATTTAGAATGCATAAATGAAAAGTGACAGAAAAACCTGTGAATATTTAGCCTGTATATGCTAAAGATATGAGTACACATAAATAATTAAAACCTAGCCTTGCTGTTGGACACCTGTTTCTTGAAGCATATTAAAAATTAAAGGAATACTATGGATGACAGAAGGAAATTGCATGTTTGCACAGAGCAGTATGACAGTAACAGGAAAGCAAATGAGTTTTTAATTCCAATGGGCTGCACTTAGTTTAGCCAAAAGTTGTTTTTGGTAATTTAGTGGAGTATACTAATTCTCCTCTGGGCTGCTTTTTTATAACTTTAAATATTGACCCTCTGGAGTAGCTCATTAACTACTTCTCTCTCATTTAGGTAGTTATGGAAGTTTTTATCACAGTAAGTTTCTTTTCAAGCTGAGGAAAATATGTATTGTGTTTGTTTAAACAGAGCAATATTACTATTCAATATTTGTAAACTCTGGAATGTAAATATTAAGATTTCTATTAACTGAAATGACTAATCAATAGGAAAATACATAATGATGCAAACACTGTATGTGTCCCACTTACCCACAGATATGAATTCTCCAAACCTTACCAGAACTAATCCCTGGGCAACCTCTGTGTTTGTGCAATGATACATTGCATGGGAACACTGAAGGATCAGGCACCAAAGCTGACTTCAGTCTCTTCAAAAGACTGCTCGAATCACTAGTCTGAGATCTTGTGACCCTTATGCAGTTTTTTTGTTTCAAAAATCCCTCAACCCCTGGTTTCACTGGGGTTCAGTTTCAACAGGCACAAGGGGTATCTTTAGCAATTTAGTCTCTACTTCATAGGCTGAGGGATGTGATTAGGAAACTGGTCTAATCTTGTATGTAGAGAGACACAAACCCTTCCTTCAGGGGCTACTCAAAGGTCTGCTCAGAGAAGTAGTCCAGCAGACACACTCAAAAAACAAGAGAGGTCCCTGACATCCAGCCTAGGCATTCTCTTTTGGTCATCTCTGCTGAGGCTTGATCAATTTACAAATGCATTTAGTAATTTTTATCAGCAAGCATACAGAAGTCCTAGTAAATCTACCTGCATAAATTAGCTGACATCTCTATAGGTGCTAAAGCCTAAAGAGAGTCTTGTTCTTTCTTTTTCTGACTCATCCTCTTGTTGTTCCCAAACCTTATTCAATTTTCCAGCACTGAAAACATTATCAGATATTCAGGGTAGGATTAAATTTATAGATTAGGATGGCCAAATCCAGGTTTGTATTTTAAAGCAGTTCCACAGACATGCAGACAGGCACACATCAGCAGGCAGAATGGCAACCCCTGCCAGAGAACAAAGAGTAAAGCTAAGAGAAAGGTTTCCGTAAACGAGAACCCCAAGCATTATGCCTGAAGTCTCTGTTTTCTTTTGAGCTATGAATGAGAGGAAGGGTACAGGGAGTTCAGCTAAGATGTTGTTCTTCAGATCTCCCTTACATGCCCCTAACTCTGCATATCTCACACCTAAAGGTTTTAATTTCCACATGAGCTAGGGAATATTTCACTTCTTCTACAGACATTAAACATCACTAGAAGAGAAGGTCACCAAATACTTCATTTTCAACATAATTTTTACCATTTCTTTTTCCCTCTTGGATCTTCTTGCTCCATTACTACACAGAAATGCCAGTAGCATGTGGGAAACTTGCAGGTTTCAGTTTTGGAGAGAGATTGCAAAAAACAAAAATTAAACAAATGCAGATCCTGTGCTAGTGGCACACCTCCTGTCTTTACCCACATGCACAGGAATGAAATTACTGCCTATCTTCAAGCTTGATAAAACACACTGGTAAATGTTCATATAGATTTCCTATCTTTAACTGCAACAGAATCTCAAGAATATTTATTATTAAACCTAAACATTCAAGTCCCTAGAAATGGCAATTCCTAGTTAAAAAAAATGTAATACCAGTCTTAAATGAAGTATTTTCCAGATGTTTTTATCCAAAGTAAAAACGTTTCAAATTTCTAAAAAAAAAAAAAAATAAAAATCTGCTGCCTCTTGTGTCTTTTGTGAAATGCAAAGAAGGCAAAGCAGCAGAAATACATCCTTGAGACATCCTTCTAGACTTTTTTATATCTTTGGCAAAAGCACCAGACAAAGTTTGCAGTCAGGAAGTGTCAGTGGTATCTGATTATCACCTCCCACTGCCACATGTATTGTTACTTGTCTTTTTGCTGAGCCAAGTGGGAAATGCAAATATTTATTTTTTATCTAAAACCCAAGATATGCAATTTCTCTTTCTATTTCTATGCAAAGTGTTCTAAAAGAAAAATTTAACACAGAGAGACAATTTACCCTGATGGTCCACTAAATTTCTCTGTTTAGTATGAGCCAATGAAAGAAATTATTGTAAGGAGTTTTCTATTTTTCATAGCATTGTTACAGCCAGTCTTGTTTGCTTTACTAGATTCCATATCTTTCAAAAAATTTCAAGACATAACAAACTTCCCATTCTCAAAATGGTGACAGAACCTTATAGCTATATCAGCTTCTTCTGAAATAGGTGTTCTGCATGAAAAGATCAGTGAAAATTATTAATCAAATCATATCCTTGGAGGGATAATCATAGAGGGAACCCTGAAATTCTAGCAGACAATTCTACACCTTCCTAAAACTTCTTAAAACCTCTTCCTAAAACTTTCAGTATTGTCTCTATTTTCCATGATTACTTACGATTTCCTTGTAGAGTATGAGCTGCTCTCCTACCAGGAATATTTAAAAAAATAATCATTCTATGTGCTTGTTATATGTTTTATATTAGAAAAACATAATAATAAGTTACCGAAAATTCTGACAAGCCCTCAGGAATGTATTCTGACTTTATAAATGCATGTTTGATTTTGGCAATGTAATGCCTATGCAATTAAGATAAATGAGATAATCATGCGCTTAGAACAGATCACACTGAAACTTTAATTGTAGATATCACACAACCCAATAACAAGTTTCTATTCCAAATGGAGCACACTAATAGACGTATAAGAAGGTTCCCAAAAACTCAGCAGTAGTGCAGTCGTGATATTGCAATATTGCAGCTCTTTATTGGTTTCACACTGTGAAAGCCACTAACTTTCAATTTTGTGATGTTATTCAACACCATTTGATCAGCTTTTTTATGCCACTGTGGATAACAACAACAAAAGATATAAGAGAAGTAATAAAATGAGAATTTGTTAAAGTCAACCGCCTTGTCCCATTATAGAGATGATAGGATGAGCAAGAGGCAGTAAGATTCAGAATTGTCAGGCTCTTTAAAAAAAATTCATTTTGCTCTGTTTATGCCAATGAGAGCAAAACAAAGAAAGAATTAAACAAGACAGCATGTTTTGCATTAGTTGAAAAAATACATAGTTCCATAAAGAAAAAAAGTCAAAGAATAAACGCTACATTTAAATTATAGTATCTAGAAATTTCTTCACTTTGAACTCCTGAGATGTGATTCTGAGGATATCTTCCATGCTGACATAATCCAATGGTGTAACCTATGTGTTTTCCATGTTTTGTAGTTTCTGCTATTGTTTTTTTAAAATATAACTAATTTTTCTTTTTATTTGCTTAAGATATGCACTAAAACAAATACATATAAGATGCAATTTTCATCTCTTTTGACTACATGTTTACAAATCTTTCAAAGATTTGCAAAAAATACAGGATAATGTTTTTTGATTGTGTTTTTCAGCAGATAAAACAAAACAAATCCACAAAAACAACAACAAAAAAACAAACTAACAAAAACACCAAAACAAACAAACAAAACAAAAAAAAGGCAAACCAAAACAATCCAAGATCAATAAAATGCTGACATTTTTCCTTATATAGATACTACTGATAAAACTACCTTATTTGATTCCTACAGTTGTGGTCTAGCATTATTAATGAACCAGTCTACAAACAAAAAATGTCAGAGAGCAACTCTCTTTCCTTAAAGCACCTTAACATTCAACTAGCAAAAAGTGATTAGCAAGAGTCTGGTGTTTTTTTTAAAACAGTTTAATAGTGTTCACCACCAAAACCTTCTAAAGATATATTGGTACCTCACACTCTAAAATGTCTCTGAGAGTCCCCTAGACACTTATAGAAAGTAGCTCCCATAAAGACCTTTATAGCTGAAGAGTTACTTTTTTTCACAAAGAAACAGATGTGTAAAATCATATGATACAGATAATCAAAAGCAAATTTCAAATACCTAGGCTAAGCTAATATTAATGATGCTATGCTATTAATTACCTCAGAGTTAATGTCAGAAAATTTGTATTAAAAATATGTACTCTTACAAAAGTCAATTTATTTCCATCTAATCTACCCACAAATACACTCAAACTAGCAAAATAATATTAACTTCGTGACTTTGTATTTCATGTATAATACATTACATAAATAAATTTGTAAAAGTGAAGTTTCACTGAGAAGTTTTAAAGACCAAACCAAGCAAAACAACACCTTCCTTCTATTGCACGCAGATTATCCCCAAAAATTCAAAGGTAAGCACAAACAACCTTGTCAAACCTAAAACAGACTACAGAAGTAACAGAGCAGATACAAAAACTTTATGAAAAATCCAGTTCACTTCTCTGTCATCCGACAACACAAATCAAAACAATAGATCAATTATCTGTTAAAGGATCTTATTAAATAACTCAGTGTGCTGCTCATTGTCTAAATGTTAGAGGAGTCTTTGTTGAACTGCAACTTCATTCAGTTTGTCCAGACACATGATAGTTACCAAGATTATTGCGAATTTTTACAACAGAAGTCAAACAACTCAACCATCCACTGATTCCTGTGCCTTCATATACTATGCTGTATTCTTGTCTCATCAGAATGCAATAATTTTCAGTAATGCATTATCAGAAGATTAAAAAAAAAAAAAGCAGTATGTCCCCAGGTAACTTACAAGGAAATTTATGAAAAATGAGCCTCTTACAAAAAAATCAATATTTCTAAACCATATAGACAAACTGATAGAAGGTAAATTTGCCAATGTTGATTTGACCTTCTGTTTCCCTTTGGAATTAGTACTCCTTTCAGAAGAAGCAAATATAGCCACTTGGGCTATTCAAAAGGGTCATGTACTAATGTTATGACAGGCATTGATTACAGTATTTTGATAAGTCAGCTAATGAAATAGCACTAAAACGAGCTTGCAGTGGAAGCCTGCCAAGGTTCTATTTAGAAAACCACATCCAGATATATCAAAAACTCTTTATAGATTAATGAAAACAAAACAAAAAAAAATTGGCAATATATTAATTATGTTCAAAACTAAATTCTCCAATTAAATGGAAAGAACTGCACTTTGCTTCTCCACATATTCTCATTTCAGTTTTAAAAATAACTCCTTGTCCGAAAGGCAAATGGGAGCTAGTAAAATGCCCTTTAAGAAAAAAAGGGAGCATTCTTGGAAACTTCTACCAAGTGCAAACATACCAAGTACGTGCCATCTAACAGAGCTCTGCTCCTATGTTTATGATTCAAATTAACCCAGTGATACCATGACATCCCAAAATAAATGGTAATAAACCATGAGAAGACATTTACATAGAAAAACTAGTCCAAGAAGGAATAAAGGCTTCATTCACCGGGACTACAGTCTAATCCTAAATTCAGTGTAAAGAAACTTTATTTCTCTGATTTGCTTCTGAAAACAAAGCTCCCAAGCACAGTACCTCATTTCAAGCCATGGAAACTTTTATACCTTTTAAGTATGGACTCTACTTGCAGTAGAGAGTAGATGCATCTCTAAACCACACAAAAACACAACAATATCTGTCATGGATGCAACTTCTTGGTAGATATAGAGTACACAAACTAATTTTACATTATTACTCTAGAACAGGTTCAAAATTGTGAATAGCTGCAGATGTTGGCAATGCATTCACCCCGATACACACCTACTTGTTTAATTAAGATTTTTTTAATGATTCATATACAGTCCATTGTAACTCCTTGGAAATGTAACATACTTTGAAAATATAACTGCCTCATAAAAATATTAAGTATTAGCTGTAAAGCAGACTGCATTGAACATGAATTATGGTATCCTTTAATTCTTGAGGGCTGCAGAAATAAAAGTCTAATATAAAAAGCTCAGCTAAATCAATCTCGAACAATGGCATAATCTTCCTCCTGTTCTTCTTCAACTCCATTCTCATGCATTAACATCCACTTCACTTTGTTCAGCCCTCCGCTAAATACATACTTAGCTCTATAGCCAGTATATACACTGCTCTCTGGGAGCACCTTCAGAGGCAACCAGAGTCAGTCCCACTGTTCATGCTGCATAGCTGCAGTGCACCTTCAGGAGACGGCCCACCTCCAAGGTTCATCCTTGTTTCCAATTAACACACCCTAAAGCCCTGGAGAGAAAACCACATATTATGGTCTCCACCACAGCACGTGCAACTAATGGTTTTTGTTCTGTACAGACAAGCTGCATTGATCCAGAAAAAATATGAACGGAAGCATGGCAGAACTCCCCAGACAATCAAAGCAAAAGCACATGAGCAAACAAAGCCAGAAAAGCCAGTCCTGCCCAGGTTTCCTACAGGCAATTTTTTTCAGATGGAGAACCAAGATTAGCTCAGACCACACTGCCCTTGCTCTATCTACACTGGAAAACCACTCACCAGAGCATGCAGAACCTGACTCATAAAAAGACAACCAGGAGTATTTCCACCAGGCCACAGAAAACATTGCTATGAAAGAATACTGAGGCACATCACAATTAGAGGAACATCAGTGACTATCCAAGGAGTATCTGGGAATACTCTAGTACTTGCAGTGAACCAACATAGGCAGCCAAGCACTTAAGGGAGCTTCACTGTCTCCACATCCACACTCTGCCTGGGCCACGATGATATTTATTTCTCCTCACTGCTAACAGTACACCTTCACAAGCTGTCCCTGTCTAGGGTCTACAGGAGAGGGAAAGCACAAACAAGTAATCAAAGAAGCTCCTTAGATTGTCAGTAACTAAAACAGTCAAAACAGCAGCAGTGGGAAAAGCGTGGAAGCATTTGCTTGGAAGGTATCTGGAAAATGTCAGTTGTATTAACTGTAATAAAAGGGTAGATACCTTCTCAAGACAGGATTGGCTGAACACTTTTATTAAAGGCAAATCTTCAGCTGTCAAAGGCCCAGTCTCTGGACAACAAGTGGCTCAAGGATGTGGCTCAAGACCTTTTAGACACTACAATTCATGAGAATTTGTTTGGGTAAGCAAAACCAGCAAAGCAGGTAAGTATCGTCACAAGATACATGTTCAATTCATGTATATCCCTAGGAGGAAAACAAAAAAAACCAAACCAAATAAACAAATTTTAAAAATTATAAAAAAGAAAAACAAAAAACACCTAATATTCCAGGTAAAACTCAGATATGTAGAAGATATTGCCAGTGATCAACAAGGTCATGAAGTGAACATTGGGTTGGGTCAAGGATGTTTCTGATATGCATGCAGCAAGACTGTAATGATTCCTGAGACAGCAACCAGGGGAAATAGTACTATGTAGAGGATGAGCTGTAATGACAACGATACCCATGCAGACTCACTGCAGAACTGCTGTGCTACAGACTGGCACAAGCCTGGCTATGGCGAGTTTCCAGAGCACAATTCCTTTCTATTTCTGGGCTCTGATTCAGAACTAGAAACAAATGTGCAACCTTCCTTCATGTCAAAGGCAATTAATCACTAAGAGCCACCAAGGTTATCTTGCACGTTTAAAAATTATCAGTCAGTGGGCGGTTATTTCATGTCTGATCCCAAAGGGTTTGCCAGAAATATGGACAGCCTGTAACAGTCACAAAGTTTTACAGTGCTGTGCAAGACTCTTTAGAGATCAATATGGCTGTGGTGGGTTGACCCTGCCTGGATGCCAGGTGCCTACCAAAGCCACTCTGTCACTCCCTTTCTCAACGAGACAGAGAAGAGAAAATAGAAAATGGCTCACGGGTTGAGATGAGGATAAGGAGACATCACTAAGCAGTCACCATCACATGCAAAACAGACTCATCACGGGGAAAATTAATTTCATTTACTGTCAAATTAGAGGAGGATTTTGAAAAATAAAACCAAATCTTTAAAATATCTTCTCACCCCACCCCTCTTCCTTAATTTTGCTCCCCATTTTCTCTGCTTTCTCCCCCTCAGTTGTGCTGGGGGATGGAAAATTGGAGCTTCTGTCAGTTCATCTCAAATTTTCTCTGCTGGACCTTTGTCCTCAGGGAGAGGACTCCTCACACTCTTCCCCTGCTCGAGTGTGGGATGCTTCCCATGGAAAACAGATCTCCACAAACTTCTCCAATGTGTATCCTCCACACAGGCTGCAGTTCTGCACAAACTGCTCAAGAATGAATCTCTTCCATGGGGCACAGTCCTTCAGAATAATCTCTTGTGGGGTCACAAGTCCTGCCAGAAAACCTGCTCCAGTCTGGGCTCCTATCTCCATGCATTCATAGGTCCTGCCAGGAGCCTACTCTAGCACAGGTTTCCTACAGGGTCACAGCTTCCTTTGGGCAGCCACCTCCTATGGCTGCAGGGGAACGTCTGCTCCAGCTGCCTGTAGCACCTTCTCCCCTCCTTCTTCACTGACCTGGGTGGCTGCAGGACTGTTTCTCTCACATATTCCCACTCCTCTCTTCTCCAGCTGCAATTTACCTCTGTGCAGTAGCTTTTTCTCTCCTTAACAACTCCCAGAAGCGCTACCTCCATCACTGATGGGCTCAGTCCTGACCAGCAGCAGGTGCACCCTTGCAGCCAGCTGGCCTTGGCTCCATTGGACACAGGGGAAACTTCCTGCAGCTCCTCACAAAAGCCACCCTAGCAGCAACCCCCACTACCAAAACCTTGCCATGCAAACCCAGTGCAACTACCCACGAGATAAGGCAGGCAGCACAGACAGACAGCTGGTGGCCCGATTCCTGCTCCACTTCTAGCCCTTTTCTTCCATTGTTAACACCTGATTGGCTTACACTATGATTGTAACAAAAATATGCCAAGCTGCAGCAGTTATCACATCGCCTGAGAACTCCATGACTCAGGGGTTGTACGGAGTAGGTCAAGACCAGCACACCTAAGAAAGCTTTATAGTAAATCTTGTTGGAGTGGTGCCATCCCTGAAAGCATCAGCTGGACTTCCAGTAAAGACATCTGAACCATTCTACAAAGCCAATGTACCTGAATGATGAACAAGAACTTCAGGATGAGACACTATCATTAGCATCATAAACTTCTAGGTTATACTTTTAAGTAACCAAAACAAGTAGAGCCACAAATTCTAGGAGAATCCCTAAACCTACAGCCTCTAACTGCATATGCATTCTTTATGCTCCAATGCTCCTTAGACTGTCTTTAGCAGACAGCTCTGATAGCACTAATTTCTCTCATCATAAATTATAGCAAAAGAGCAAAATCAGAGCCCAACCATTTCAACTGACTTGTGTTCTGCTTTTAGCTCCACATAGGTCTCCCATGGACAACTAACCTGCATATATTGTAATTTAAACTCTCAAAGCATTATAATAAAAAAAAATACACCACTTCAAAGGGTATTGTGATAATTAGTTCATTCATTATAAAGTATTATGAATTTTTCAAAAGAGGAATGCTGCAGAAAAATATTGTACTGCCATGGAACTATAACAATCTTACAGGACAAATATTGACAAAGTGCAGATAGGATTATGACCTTCAAGTAAATAATTTTTATTTTTGATCTTGGCATTTTTATGGACCTTATCACTGTAAAGTCTGAACAACTCACAAATACTAATTAACTGGGACTTCTTAATTATTCTCCCTGCTTACACAAGGGAAACCCTAGACCCAGTCCAATCTAAGTTCTCCTTTAACACTAGATGAGTCAGAAGAAAGGAAGGACAAAGCACAGTATGTAATGTTGATACTCACTGACCTAATACATTCTTCCAAGAAGGCTGTGAGAAATGGAGCAATCTCTGAATTATCTGAACTCATACACAAGGTCTCATGGTGCCATACGTGAAACATTTATAATCCTCTCAGCAGTGGGTCGGAATGCTCTATACTGTGTGCACAAGCAATAAGGCTTCAACTTGTAAAACAAGCAATGTTAATATATTCAATGCTCATTCCCTTGAACCCAATACTGTTTCTTGAAACATTTGTAGTAAAGGATCATAGATTAAAAAAAACCCAAACAACACAGTATTACAAACCTATCTAACAGATCAAAGTATTTCTTGCTAATAGCAAGACTGTACCAATCTGTCTGATTCTTGTACATGCTTCACTGAAACTACAAAGTAAGCACTGGTGCAATCACTCTGTTTCATTAAGCTGCTGAAAAAAAATCTGTAAGCATATATAACACAAACAGTTATCAGGTGACTATAACAATGCTTAAAGTCTCAACTCTTTCATTCTAGTTTTGGGGGGAAAAAACCAACAGAGAGATGGAGAGGTTTAGTTGATTGAAAAATAGTGATTTTCTATCTACAGTGTAGTTATATTAAGAAAAAAAAGTGCTATTTTACTAAGCCAGTCAACATGCATCTTCACGGAAGAATGTAACAGATCTCATCTACTTTTGGTTCACGTTTGGTTTGGTTTTGCAACATTTGGACACTTCAGTCTCTTCCCTCTTTTGAACAGCAAGGGACTGATCCCACAAACAAATTACTTTAGTGCCAAACTGTAGCTAATATTTCAACTAGGAGTAGGAATGAGTGATGAAATAACTTCTTTTGAATATTGAAAAATTAAATATATATAGATATATAATGAAAATATTCCTTGTTTTACTTTTTTAAACATAGAATACATGGGCTGCTCGCACCTGTCTCTTTGAACACAGACTCTTTTCTCTGCTCTTTCTGCCCTCTTTATTCAGATATTGAAGTCAATAACAGTTTAATTAACCTGCCCCTGTCTTGTCTTTGTCTTTCTTTTAGCATGATATGTATAGATATTTTTAGGGCAGAGCCTTTGGTGACAGAAATATTGTTTCTATCAATCTGCAGAGCATAACTAATATAAAACAACATAATCATGTGAAATAATGTCTGGGAAGGATAGCTATGACAAGCTCAGAATGCAGTATTTACTAGGGAAAAAAGAAAGGAAATACATTACCAATTTTCTAGGTGTATTGTCAGTGTCAAAGCACCACAAAAGTTAAACACTAGCAGAGTTTCTAGATACCAGATACAGTTCAACCAAGCACAAAAGCAGGAGCTGAAGGATTGATACACATCCTTGCAGGCAGAGTTTTGAAGTCCTTATTGCATGAGATGACATAACAGCGAGAATTCAACAGGGCCATTGCTAAAAGCTCTGAGAAGCAGAGGGCCTCTTCTTACCCCCCAAAGCCTGTGTCCACACATGAAAATGGCACTTCATGAAACAAAAATACCGGCATGCTGGATGCCACTGTGCAGCCTTGTCAGACACAAATCCCTTCTCTGAGGAACACAAATGGCACCCATTCTCTCAATGGAAGTGAAAGCAGTATTTTAACTGAGTTGCATGCTCTGGCTTTGGGGTGGGATGGCATGCAGTCCTGAAAAATACTCTCTCAAAGCAGAGCTACCCATGAAGTAAAGTTAAAGGAATGCTGCAGGATAGCATATGCACCCCAAACAAGAAGATTCCCTATACAGACATGTAACCATGACAAATTATAAACTGCCCATTTTGCTGCATTATACCAGCTATTCTCAGATGGAAGCTGAACAAGACACTTGTGCCTACACCAAACCAGGGCAGAAAGGGGGCTGCTGTCCTCATAAATCCACCAGAGAACGTTTCCCACAATGAATATCTAAGACAAGGAAAGGATGAGCAATCATCAAGTTTTGGAAAAAAGTTTCTGCTCCTTAGTAATGACAACATTAGAGTCATTTGTGATAATACTCAACCCTTTTTGTTTCAAGTCCAGAAAATATTCTGTTCCAAATCACAAAATCCTATTCTCTAAATCAGTCATTTGCCTAAAAACCTACCTTCCATTAAAATCAGAGAGTTGTAAAACAAGTTATCTGCTGGTTTAATTTGGTTAGCAAGCATCTTCATCTGGACTGTTTTTTACTGGAAATTGTGTGGGTTTTTTTAAACAACTTAATAACAAGGCTCCCTCAGTTCTTAGATTGAATACCAACAGTAAAATAAGAAGGTGAAAACTCTTACAATGTTCCATTCCAACCTCTTGTAGGTTTATTTCTAGCTAATGAAAAGATAGCTACGATTTCATTTGTGTACAATGAAATCATCTATCAGGTCTACTTTAAAAAGACGGCAACAAACTCTGCCTTGCTCTCTCCAATTGGTTGCATTACATGCAATTATTATTCCCATCCAATATTAACCAATGAGATCTTCCTGACAGGTAGTATCAGTATCTTCCACATACTCCATGACATTGCATACCCTTGTGTAGAGCATCTAACAAGGCAAAGCTAACTAAAAGATGGCTGACAAGCTTCATATTTTCATGACAGAACACAAGGACAAATCCTGTTATACTTCATGTGCATGTTCACAGCTGGCACACTGTCAAGGGGCATTGTAATATCAATTAAGGTCAGCATATGAATCACAGTGTCGGTGCATGCACAGCTGGACTCTTAAACAGACTCATGCAAGAGACTCATGTCTTCACACAGAACCATATCTACTGGTTTATATTTTCAAAACAAACAACCAAAACAGCAAAACTAACATTAAAGTGTCTTTCGTTGCTTGATACTGCCCCCTGTGAATGTAATTTTTTAACACAGAGAGTAAATTGGTACCATTCTCAGATTATTTAGTATTAGATCTATATATAGAAAGATCCTTATCCACATGCATCATTCTTTCCATGGAGTACAGAAGAACCCTGGCCTGTCAGCAATTCTTTCAGGTTTTCCAGACAATTGATGGTATCTTTGATTACATTTTAGCAGCTGCCCTGCCAGCCTCCATCCCTGGCAAGAGGAACATAAAGGCCATGAAGTTGATGTCTGTGATGTAGAAGAGCAATCAAGGTCTTTGCCCACAAGTAGAAGATCTTGGATACATGTTTGCACTGGGGCTGGACTCAGCTTTTCTACAAGAGTTAAATGAAGAAGGGGATAATCTCAGTTTTAATAAGCTAAATTCAGTTTGTACTGTTCTCCATCAAACAAAAGAAACCCTCCAGGGAGGTGAATCGCCAACCCTATTGATTTCATAGCAATGGGGCTAATTTATGAGGTTTTTTAGCACGGGCTGCTGTTTTGCTGCAGATTGTTGGCACAGCAGCACAGGTGCTGTCAGGACCCTCAGCAGCCCTTTGCCCTGACTTCCTCATTCCCTGGGAGCAGTGTGATCCAGCCTCCTCCAAAGCCATCCCTGCTGAAACAGGGACAGGCTGATGGCTCACCTCTGCTCTTCCATCAGGCAAAATGGAGCTGCCAAACTGAAGACCATCAGGCAGTTTAGATTAAATTAACTCCCATCTCCGAAGGGCAGCCTTTCCCTCTTCTGCTTGACAAGCAGTGTTAATATGCCAGCTACATTCCAAAATTATTCAAAGCCCAGTCCTGTGCAGACTAAATACACTGAGTATTTGGTAATATTTCTTATTTAAAAATATGCCATTTGTGTTAATATCACTTTCTTCTGACTGGAATTAGTTTACACTACATTGAAAAGCCTATTCTATTGACCAAGAAGCAGAGTAAATTGAGAAAATTAATGATATGTTGAAAAAAATGACTGCTTTCTCCTCTATTAAGCACATTGAATTTAGGAAAAAAAATACGGATGTATGACACAAACTGTGGAGCATGGTCTTCTTAACAGTAATACATTAAATAATAGAAAAAAAGTATGCTAATTCTAAGTGGAAAGGAACTTAAATGTTAAAAAAAGGAAGATAACAGAACTTTAATGAGTATTTGGAAGTGTCCATTTTCATACTCCCAATTTTTGCATAATCACACCATTTAATAAAGCTGCAGAAAGATACTGTGCACTGCAAATTTTAATTTATGCAGCATGTAGTTCAGCTGCAGTTCTGAGGCAGTCTTACTTCTTAGAGGATTAGAGCACAGTATTATTTTAATGTTGCTCCACAAAGACATCAATTAAACAGTATATTGATACGTTCAAAGCTGGTTGAATTTCAGGCCAAGAAAGCTTTCTAGCTATCTTTTTAAATGTCTTTTGTAGACATTTATCAAATTCTGCAGGTTTGCTTGCTGACACTGATAAATCTTATTTACATTTGAGGAGTTTTAACCTAGCCTGTTTGATGGCTCAGATGAGCAGTGTTTAGATCAGTTGCACAGCTCTCCAACCTGCACAGAATTTCTTCCTGTGAGAGCTCTTGCTACTGCCAGAATTAGTCTGTGTATCCATTTTCTATGAGCCATGTTTGTGTTAGAGAAACACACGCCAGAATCTTGTCAGCTGAACTCGCTACTTGCTGTCTAAGCACTGCTGCTGCTGCAGCCACTAAGAATATTTTGATTTGGAGGATAAGATTTATAGCATCTCAAGTTAGTAAATAATGAAAAAGCCATAGCATATACAAATCACCCTTGCAGGTTCTAAATTCGAGAATAGTTTTACTTTTTTCTTTCTAAAGTTTCAACAGAAAAAAACCAAAAAACCAAACAAAACCCAAGATTTGAAAGGCATTTTGCTGCAGTATTTGAAAAACATACATTAGAGTAAAAAATCCCAGTCTAAAATAGAAACCCTTAGTCAGCAATTACTGTGGAGCAATGTAAATCCTGATATATTTACAGATGAAAGAGGGTCACACAACTCAGCCAAAATATTTCATTTTCTGAAACTCACAATTCCAGTTGAGTTTGTAATATTTTAAAAAATCCTGTATATTTACAGCCAGCTTATAGGCAGCTGGGGTACACTTCCTTCTCCAGTAAAATATGTACTTTCATATAAATCAAGTTTATAGTTCACATGGTGCTGTAAATGCGTTAAGTCTGTTCCTTTTAAAAGCGTTATTAACAATTTTCAAAAGAGAGAAGAAGCCATTTGTAAAGCACATGCCTCCAAAAACCTCCTGAGGGGAAATGACAGGATAGAAGGGCCAGCAGGAGATAACACTTTCATCACTCTCTCTGACACAAGGGATCAGGACAGAATTTTGAAGTCAGTCCATAGGATAAAGGACATACTGCATGAGAAAATTAGACAAGAAAAACAGCTTACAGGAAAACACTTGTTAGGGTTTTTTTTTTCCCCCTCACTGCAGGTCATGTGAGTTCATACCCTAAATTCTGCAGTTAATTTCAGGGTTAGATATCTCAAGATCTCAGATGATCCAATTTTTACTGGTATTGAATAAAATCAGAAACATCTCCTTGATATACGGTTTGGTTCAAGGCTGAGTCATGGTTCACCTAAAGAATCATGAACTTCTGTTAACCTTTCTCTGAAATTAAGTCAGTTAAGTGCTTCCTATAAAAAAATGGGAACTAGTTTCACACCATACAACTGCTCTAACCTTCCACTTCAAAGCCAGCAAAAAGTCAGTATTTGTAGTCACTCCAAGTGTCTGAAAAAAAAGTTGAGACGTTCCTTCTCAATTGAAAGGGGCAAACAATGTGAAACAGTCATCCTTAGGAAAAAAATACATATTTGGTAATCTAATTTCACCCACTCAATTGCTAAAAATGGTGAGAGGGGGATTTTGGGGGATTTGTTTATGTTTGTTTTTTTTTTAAATCAAGACAGGTGTTTTGTTACCAAACCCCAAAGTTTTTCTCCCACAATTCATCTTTAACTGTTTCCACTTTATTTGGTAGGGTCCTTTCAAGCCTAGGCAATTTACAGGAGTTCTTAATTAAAAAAAATAGCAAAACTCTGAAATTATTCCTCTCCCTTCTCTCCTACACCCTGATCACCTATTTGCAGTAAAAATACTGAAAAATAAAAGAACAACTTGAAAAGCCTATGTCCCTAATACACTGGAAAATATGCAGTCTAATTCACAAGACACTAAGCTTTTCTTTGTAGACATAAAAGCCGTAGCAATTCCAAACTACATTTCTCAAACAGCAGGTATCAAAGAAGAAAGGAAAATATTGTTGTGCAACTGCCAGAGAACAAACAACCCCGCTAATTCTTCTGTTCATACCTTTTCCTAAACCCACTAAGTGAAAACCATTGCACATTTTGAGTGGTTTTATAAGTACATATAGGAAGACAAAATGCAGAGCATAAAATGAGAGTTGACTAATTAAATATTAATTGACATAACTAAACCAACCACTGAGTTCAGTTCTGAAAAAAAAAAAAAAAAAAGATGATGGTTTTCTAATTTACTTATGAAAGCCTGGAATATTATAAGATGGAAGTCCTAAAAAGGTGATCTAATAATACCATCATATACTATTCCTGATCAAGTCTTCAGACGTGTAGACAAGAATTGTAGTTTGGAAATCTAAACCCCAGAAGCCAGTTTAAACCCACATCATATCTTAAATTTTGCTTTTTTTCCCATTTCTTTTTTATCTGAAAAAAAAAAAAATTACTGCAAATTTGGTTACTGAATTCTTTTTATTGTACTTCTGAATTAGAAGCTCAAAAAAATTCTGAAACACAAATTCTGGATGCATTGTTAATACAATAAAAGCTTAAAATATAACATAGGAAGAACTGAATGCCTTTCTGATGACGGGTTTAACAGAAGTGGGATGAGAACAATGAAATGGAAAGCCAAGTAGGTAGGAGCTAAAAATAATTCATATGAAAAATTTGGGAATTTACTGGTTGAAAATGACAGGAGAAAAAAACGATGAACTGATGACAGATTCATAGTACACCATCACCCTTATGCGGCTGTGAAAGGACAGCTGCTGCCCTGACAAATGGGAATGGGAGAGCCAATGCTAAAAAAAGGGAGGTAAGTATTAGTATTAGTGTTCACACCACTGCAAGATAGCTAAAGGTAAGATCATACTTTTTCAACCACTGTTTGTGGGGAAAAAAGTATGACAAGGGTACTACATGTGCACATTCTGAAGTAAAGCTGGAAATATATCTATTTTTCTTCAGCAGGACAAAATAAAGGCTAAGAAGAAAAATATTATTAATAATTGAATTATTTTAATTATTAATTAAATTAAACTAATTAATAAACCCACTAATAATAATTTACGTGGGTACACATACTGGAAGGAGGGAAAGTACAAAATAACAAATGGACATATACCACTTATAAATTAAGGTGGAATATAACCTCAAATTCCCAGTAAAAACAGCAATGAAAATCTGAAACAGCCTATGATGGGATTAAGAGGTGAAAAAATCTTCAACAAACTCAGTTTATAGACAGAATATATTGTAGTTGACTCTTATGGCCTACAAAGTTCTGGCGCTCAACTTGAAAAATTTAATTAGATGAACAAATGTAGGGAAAGGGTAAAAGAGAGAGCAAAAGGGCTTGAGCAACAGAACAGTTGTAGAGCTGATCAAAAGAGAGATGGGACCTACAGTGTTTAAGACTATTAACTTTACATTTGTAAGGAAACACTATAGTTAGGGCTGATGAAGCTTTTTGCCAACAAATGCATTAGTGTGCAAGTTCAGAGTTCACTGACTATAGGCAGCAATTGTCTTTGACTAGCCAGCAAGTCTAGAATTAGTCTCCATCTTCCACCCCTTGCTACAAACCTTTGAAAAACTAAGCTCATTAAAACTAATGACATATAAGTATCTAGTAATAACATTCAAGTCCCTTCCATACAGTATTTATGACATATTTTTAAGTTTCATGTTCCCAGTATACATACACCTAATACCTCAGAACATAAAGATATACTTCAAACACGTTAACTCAGGTTTCATCACAGAAAAGTAAAGATATATAAATAAGAATGTTTTTGCCTGTGTAAAATGGAAAGCATGCATCCCAACTATAAATGAACCTTTCATCACTTTCTTTTTTCTTTCACTAAAAATTCAATACCTTGTATGTGATCACAAGATCACATACATTTTCATCACACACATATTTTCATCCAAAAGCTAAATTTTAGTTATTATATACAACTGAAAACCAAAAGCACATTTCACATTCTGAGATGCAAAGAACATGCAAGGAAGATATCTTAGAAGTAAAGCACATCCACTCTGCTGCTAGCAGTCACTTGCAGCTAAACTGAAATTTGGTCAAACTACCATCCACAAATGTGCATTTAAGCCTGTCAAGCCTCAAAACTGTACACAAATTTGCAGGACAGCTGGACTGTGATATAACCAAAATACAAAGTAAAGCCTTGGCAGAGAGGGATGACCAGCAAAGCTTCACTGTATATTGGACATTCACTGCACACAGATATGAGCTGAGATACTTGCAGAATTTAAGAAGAGTACACACTGTTCAAGCTGAATTAATTTCTAAGAGTTCTGGTTATTCATTTACCTGCAGCATAGCACAGAGCTATCAAACATCCTTTGAGAAATCATAATTGCAGACTATGTAAATTGTGTCCCAGAAGGACAATGTGGGTCTCATTGACATTGCAGCCTGTCTTTTGCATACAGTAATACAAAGGACACTTAGTATTACTGCAGTTTTAATGAATCAATATGTTTATATATGACTTAGGTATACAATATCTGAAATATAAGCTACTCTCTCACAAGTACAGTCAAGTATCACTTTACTTGAGGGGATGCAAGTCTTATTGTAACATCACAATAAGCAATACAGAGAGGAAAAAACAATTCAACCATGCATAATTTCTACAATTTAGGATTGCAATGTAAAACCACATATTTGCACTACTTTTAAATGTGTCCTTCTATGTGATACTAAAACGATTCCTAAATTCTGTGTCATGGCAACACAGTCCGTTCATTGTAGATGTAACTATGCTGTCCCATATTCAATGTTATTCATTTTCTGAAGCATCAGGTGGAATAAAGGAAAATGGAAAGGAGATAAAAGTACTAGTTTAAAAGTATCCTGCAGTGGATCCTGCATCCCAAAATGCTTCACAAAGTCACATCCACAGCAGACAACTTCATACCTTTCTATAACTTTCAGGTACTATTAAAACACAGCAAACCTTTCATTTTAACACAGTTTAGAGAAGGAGGACCTAACTGATAACATCAGTTAGATAACATTAAAGGAAGCCCAATACAGTTCAATTCAGTATTAACCCTCCATTCTTGCATTCCTTTTCTATTCTTCTGAAGAAGTGACATTTTCAGAAGCACAGATCCTACTTCCCCGAAGAACTGACACGGTGCAGCAATGTATCAATCACTCCAAGCACAGGGCTCAATTTATCTCCAAGTGCCAGTCCACACTGAGCTGGTTCAGGGCCCATTACCCCATCCACAGAGTAATGTGCATGGCCTTCAAAAGACAAGTATATATCTGCCACATAATATGCAAAAGGCAACGTGTCAATGAATGCTGGTAGGCTCCTGATGCATTTATAGCACACACAAGGGACTTTCTTAGTGGATCAGCCACAAAAGCAGATCCAACATCAGGGCCCTGAAGGTTCCAAAGTTCCTGTTTGGCGCACCATGTCCACATCCTAGAACCTCATTCCAGCCCACAGGGCCACCACAGCAATGCCACAGCAGGACTGGTCTCCAGCCCCCTCCAGCCCTTCACTGCCCAGCCATGGGCCAGCCTGGCCTCTCCCTGCTCCCAGGGAGGGGACGGATACCCAGGACCAGGGCTGTCCCTGTGCCTCTGGCTGCCTGGCTCTGGGCTGTATTGGGAAGGGTCCTGACCACCAGGTCTCCCAGGGGACCCCAACACCCCCTGCACTCCATTCCCAGAGAGCTGCCAGCCTAGCAGCACCCTGATACAAAACTGAAGAACATGGACCTTAGCAGTATATACATGGACCTAAGTATATGCAAGGAATATTTCCTCATAGACTTTGCCCCCTAAAGTGAAATTTAGTTACCACCTCTATCATAAAGAAACAAGCTAGATATTTGCCAAGACTTTAGAAAACAGAAACACAAAGTGAGGCTGCACAGAGCAGCAATTAGAGATGGATGATTTTCAAAAATATTCAAGATTGTCAACAGTAGCAACTGCGTGCCCTAAATACTCCTAAGTACCAAATGTTTCCATAAAAATGGATTTCAAACATGACTTTTTATATCTCATTGGACAAAGATTTCCTAGTGACCTCCTTCAAAACTTTGAGGAGAGCAAGATTTGCTGCTTTGGATACCTTCAATACATGAGTTCCTCTTCATTTGCGGTATTTTTAAAACAGGGAAAAAAAGTCAGTAAAATTCCCCCTTATACATTTACCTTTCCATGGGAAGCAAAACATCAGCAGAAAAACATTAGTCACAATATCAAATGAATTGTTATGAACTATCAAATGAATTGTTATGAACAAGAAATGTTGCAAGTCCTGGACAACCACAGGGGTGGTCAGAGCTTCATGGATGCCACTCCTAAACAGTGGATGCACAGACTCATGTGTAAAAGCTCCAGAATATCTTTTAAACAGCAAATTAAATTGGCAACCTCTAAAACCACTAGTGGTCTGCTGACCTGGGATGTTTTAGGAAAGCAGAGGATGAGTACTCAGGGCAGTACAAGAAGCCATTTTGATGCTGCAGTGATGAGAAGCAGGGGCCTCCCAGGATGTAAAATTTTGAGGATGGGAGCAGAAACACCAATCGTGGCCAGTTACTGGTTACTGAAGGAACGTTAGCTTTGCAAGTTCAGTAGAAACAGCATAACAAGGAAAAACAGGGAGCATGCATCTCACACATGTAAGATGTGTGAGATGCATGCTATTCTTTTAAGTTTTTTGCACCTCCACCCATGATGGAGGTGCAAAAAAATTTAAAAAATAGCCAAAGAAAAATATCTGCTGCTTCTTCAGGGGCAGAGTCCAAGGAATAATAGGATTGTCCAAGTCCTTCTCAGCTAGGGATGCCACCCCTCACCACTGGGGTCTCAGCAAGTCTTCCTCCTCCCCAGCAGTGACTGAACACTGCTTTATGATTCGCTATTCACTACATTCTGCAACTTCAACCCAGCAATCATACATAAAGTACTATCTTTACAATTTAATTGGGTTAAGTATGTTAGGATTTCAAAGAGCTCTTTATGTGTGTGTGCTTTCTGCTCCAGCCTTCCCACATGACAAAATGATTGATACCACAGCAACCACTCAAGAGTAAATGCAGACATAACAGATGAGTGCAGCATGAAAATCTGGGAAAGCTGTAGAATCTCCACCATGAGAGGTCTGAAAGCAAAATAACGGCCCAGGTGTACTCAGATCTGCTGTGTGCTTTTTGACTTATTTTTTATGAGTCAATAGGAAAGAATAAATGCTAATTTAAAAAAATATACACTAAAAATTTATAATGGGAAAGAAGACTTTGCAATAGAACTGCGGCTGAAAAATGGTAATGGTGGTATACATTAGTGCTATCTAGTCATAAGTTCTTCCTGTTATTACATTTAACATATGTAAAAATGAGATCTATTTTTAAATCTAACACACCATTGGAAGAATTACCCAAGCTATAAAACTTAACTGTATCAGACATCGGCAAAAACTTCAGCTTGAAAAGTTACATAGCTCAGACCTTCCACGAGTCAAAAGGTCATTGGCAATCATCAGTAGGAATGGGCCCAACACAGCAATACTTAAAGGCATTAGACAATGGTTGGGTAAAAACATTATTTCATACATAACTCCTAATCAGTTTTAAATATATAAGTAGCACTGAAAATAAAAACTGGCTGTTTGCTGAGATACACAGTAAACTAATAAGTAAAAAAAATTGACACTACATATAGCTCATAAAAGTTATTTGCTCAGTTTGGCTGCACACGGAGTTAGCAAGGCAACAGAACAGCCCACGGCACTCCGAACTACAGTTTACAATACCCGCAGTGCATAGTATTAAAACTGGCCTTTTAAAATAGCAAAAATGAATCCCATTATTAAACTCTATCTCTTCATCTGTTCAGCAAAGCCCTGTTGAATATAAAAATATTCTTGGTAAGTTTGTTCTAGAGAAAAAAGTTAACCATTTTAATAGAATTCTGTTGTCAACTTATTCCAAAAGTCCCATACCTTCTCGGTCATTTCTCAAAGGCAGCTCCTCACAGCACTGACGCCTTCTTCTCAGCACAACCAACAAACTCCAACTCTCTCCTCACCCAGCTAACCCACTCTTTTGTAGCATTCTTCTTATTGGACACAGCTGTGGCCTATTAAGGGCAGGGCTGTCCCTAATCTTTGGTGATTAGTGCAGCTGCAACTCCTCAGGTGTGAGATTGCCTTCTGCACTATTCTCTTACATTCTATCCCTCCACAGAATTAAAAAGAATTTATGGGGACAGAATATAGTGCCCAGCATGTTTAAAAATCATCAATATTAACTGCACAGTTACTGAGCAACAGAGATGCAACAAAATCTTATACTGAAAAGCACCTATATATTCCACATTTTTTTAGAGAAAAAGATTCAAAACAACAATTATCTTTGGAACAACATAATTAGAAAGCTGATTGGAAAAGACTCCGTTTGCATAACTTACTAATGTCTGTGTATTTTTTTATGTTTTGCACAAATTTGTGGCCAAATACACAGAATTACGCTCTTATTCACAAAACTAGAGAAACATGTCATGCAAGTTAAGAGTTTCCTCAGTCTAATGCATCAAATTCAGAAAATTTTTGCAACCTACGTGTTACCATGGCAACTCTTTTGTTTCCTCAAAATGTAAATTAACTTTGAGGCTTCATTACAAACTCTTTATTTCCTTTGTGTTTGTACATAATTTCTTCTCCTATATGGAATCACAATAGCTTTTTACTTTAAATGGCTACATTTTTTATTAAAAAATGAAGTTACAGTGAGTACAAATTGGGATTAAATCA
The DNA here is from genome assembly GCF_012460135.2 of Molothrus ater. Taxonomy (NCBI): domain Eukaryota; kingdom Metazoa; phylum Chordata; class Aves; order Passeriformes; family Icteridae; genus Molothrus; species Molothrus ater. The sequence goes on along the minus strand of NC_050482.2, from coordinate 17,136,948 downwards.
GTTTGTAAGCACATCTCTGCTTAACCTTGACTTTTAAACCATAACAATAAATAAGTGCAGGAGAAAGCAATCAAACAAATGAATTTTATGGCAAAGGTTTCTCTCTTTGACTTTTACAATTATAAACATCTAGAAAATGAAAATATGCTGCAAATTTCAGTCCTTTTCTTGCTCTTTTTACTTCTAATTCCATTGAAAACCCATTTTACTGGGTTTTTATTCACTTTTTTGTAACAAAAATTTAAAACATCTGGAAAAGAAAGTATGACTGCTCTATTTTTAATGAAGAAAATTGTGTTTTGATATGCCTCTCTGGTTCTGGACAGGCTTATTGAATTCAAGAACCTGCCTGCCTTAAAATGCACAGGTGTCTGCAGCTCCTGTTACAGTGAGCATTACAGGAATTATGTAAACCCAGAGATAGATCTGACATCTTCATCACCATGTCAGAGAGTCATAGCATCAGAATGAATCCGAAAGAAAAGCTACTCCTTTTAATTTGACTCCCATTTCTTGTCTGCTGAAAAAAAGAGAATAGCAAATCTCAACTTGTCAACTGACAAGAATTTTCAATCTACTCATTAAAATACCTGCAATAAATAGAGACTTTCAATTCCTTTTACACCATTACTAAACATATATAATTTCTATTAACTGAGCTTAATATTAAAAATTCTTGTAAATCTAATGCCTTTAGCTTTTATCATAATGGAGCTCAGAAAAGTGAGGAAGAAAACTTTAAAACATGACAATACAATAAAATACACATGAAAACGTAGGAGGCAAACAACATATAAAGCTTGGTCTCCCCACCATGGGCAACTAAGCAACCTGGTCTGGTAAAAGGTGTCCTGCCCATAGAAGGGGATTGAAACAGATCATCTTTATATCTATTTGGAATATATAGATAGATCTATTTATAGATATATGTACATCTAGTTATTGAAGTACATCATCCCTTCCAACCCAAAGCACTTTATGATTCTGTGATCTGTGCTGTCTTCCTCAGGGAACAGTTGCCCAGATATTTGCAACCAAGTAATCTAGTGAAAAATAACCATCTAGCAAAGACAAATGACATATAAAAAGGGCACAAAGTCCATCTTCATCCTAGTTCTCTGTCACATTAGGAAAAAAAAAAAAAAACCAGACTATTTTCCAACAAAATTAAATCAGGATACTGGTAATTCATTAGCTAGTACAAAAAACCCAATGCCCAGTGAACTAGATTATGCAGCCAGCCCTATTCTAAGCTAAAAATCAGACTGTAACAATTTTATAATGGGTGAAGGGACAGTCAAGGCTATACTTGTAGTTATATAAGCATACAGGCAGAGGGAACATGGAATTTATTTCTAAGAGAACCTAGAAACTAAGGGAAAAAAACCCCACAGTATTCAGAATCATGAGATCCCTTGACCATCTCCTTTTTTGCCCATGTTCCCATGGGTGCATGCTGGAGGAAGCTGTATTCTCTTTGGAGAGCATGCAAGAGAGAAACTAAAAGTAGACAAGAACTATTAAAGAAATTCAGCATCTAGATGAGGAAAATGCCTGTGAAGAGACACTGAGGAGAAATGATATTTCATAACTTCTGTTATTTTAACTACTTGCTCATGTATAATTTAAGAATCTTTTTCTTGCACTTCTTCTGCAAACAGCGAGCGTCTCTAGACTTGTTAAGTGACTGCAAGGATATGGTCCTGGCTCCAGATAAGGCCTAAGTGCATAATTAAGTAGAAGCACATACTACTAACACTAATAATTCACTGCATTGGAGTATGAAGTTGCACAACAGCCATAATTTTTAGGGTCTGTGGAATAAGAAAACTAGCCTCACTTTACCATCAGAAAACAGTGTCATCAGGAGCTGCAGTGCCCAAGTATGGGACAAGGAATTGTGGCATGGAGCGGAACCTTCCCAGTTAAATACATGCTTCAATCAGGTGTTTTGAAAGAGTTTCAGCATAGATGATCTTCCAAAGATATTTACCTCACACACCTTACAGTTGGAAAGGACACTATCCCAAGTCAATAAACCAAGGCAAAAATATACCAAAGTAAAATCTTAGTGCTGTACAGGAGCATAAATGAAAACAGCAAGAAGTTCAACATCAATTTCAATGGAGACAAGATTTCATTCCTAACATCAAACAATAATATTGTTCCCTTCAACTTTCATATCTTACAGATCTACTTTCTTAAGGCTGTTATCAAAGTTTAAGTTTGGTTAAGTGAAAAGTCATGTGTGGTTTGCAAAATGCTTTTGGGATCAGAAAAGCGCAACAAAAAGGAGAAACTGCTGCTAATTAAGCGTAACACCTTTTTTTAAAAATATGTAACAGTACAAGGGATGCCTATATATCAAAACAAAATGGATATTTGTCTATTTATGAATTTACCAATAGTTATAATAAATCTGTTGGGCCTTGACATTAAATTAGTAGGTGGACATGGCCACAAAAATGGTCAATCCATGTTTTATTATACAGTCTCTAACTGCAGGTAATGGGAGTTCTTGGGTCTTCAGCCCACCTGAAAATCATGTCACTATTTGCTAAATAACAGGTAAAACACACATTTAATGTTTTAACAGTCTTTAGGAAAGACACAAAACTTCTTAGTATAATAAAATACAAGAAGTTTTACTAAAATATTAATCAAAATAATGGAAAGTTGAAAAGAGTCAACAAAATGGGGCTGTTACTATATTCTACCAAAGAAAATAACACACAGCAAAGTGATTTTTATCTTTAAAGGCTTGCATCTAAAACTCGTCAGCATCCATTATAATTCTATAAAATAAGATAAGGCAGCATCTGGTACAATCTATATAGTTTTATAGCCAAGTACACAAAAATGCTTAAAACAGTTACAAGATCTTTTCACAATAAATGAAGCTGAAGCCTCTTTACTTCCTCTACCAGCATGCATTATAAAAACAAAGGCAAAAGCTAGAACAAAAGAGGAATAAAAAAGAACATTCATTTCTCTTAATGACTAAATAATACTTTTAAAGGATTAACAGATAACGGGACCTGCTGATACACAGGAAGAAAAAGCATCTTCACAACCATTTTAGTTTAATCTCAATTAGTTCATAGCCATAAGCACGGTGATACTCAAGCATTGACCATTTCAAACAACTGTTTGATTCTCTTGAGGCTAAATCTACTCCCAGATTCACAATGCACATCTCCAAAACGAGCAAGTCTGAGTAATGGAGCAGAGGTTTGTTTTTTATTCTTCCTTAAAGACATAAACTTGTATTAAAAGAATAATGCAGAAAAAAAGGTAATTTAATACAATAAAGAAAGTAGCAAATTTCAAAAGATATCATAAAACATCTTTGTCAGGATTAATTAGCAGTCAACACAAAACCACATAAAATGCAAGTGCTTTTTCAAAAGCTGGTGTAGAGGGACAAAGAAATTTTAACTTGTCATATAGTAACTTCAAAAACTTTTATTTCTTGTCTTTTAAGAAACATTAGTACTGCTCAAGAAAGCAAGAACTAGTACCCAGGTCTCTACATCTCTAAGCAGAAAAACTTGGTAGTGCATAACTGTTCCACAGACACAAAATAATTCCACACAAAGCTTGCTCCAAGCACAAGCTGTGGACTATGAATATATTTGGTTTGCACAACAATGTTTGGGGAGAAGTGGGGGGGTTTTAGGGATGTCTTCTGTGAGAAGCTGCTGGAAGCTTCCTCTGTGTCCAAGGAAGCCAATGCCGAGCGGTTCCAAGATGGACACATCGTGGCCAGAACTGAGTCCATCAGTGATGGTGGTAGCACCTCTGTGAGTACATATTTAAGAGGAGGGGGGAATCTGTGCAACACCAGCAGCATCAAAAAAGAGGAATGAGAATATGGGAGAGAAACAGATAGCCCTGCTGACACTGACAGCAAGGCCAGTGAAGAAGGGGAGAAGGTGCTCCAGGTGTCAGAGCAGAGATTCCTGTGAAGAACATGCTGAGGCAGCTGGCCCCCAGCAGTCCATGGACATCCACAGTAGAGCAGAGATCCTCCTGCAGCCTCTGAAGGACTCCTCCATGCTAGAACAGAAGGACAGATGGATGCCCAAGGCATGCTGTGGCCTTACAGGAAGCCTACAATGGAGCAAGCTCCTGGCAAGACCTGTGGATCCAGGGAGAAAGGAGCCCAAATGCAGCAGTCTGCCCCTGATTGACTAACCCCATGGAAGGACCCATGCTGGAGAACTTTGTGGAGGAGTGTTCTCCATAGGAGGGACCCCATACTAGAGACAAGGAAGAGTATGAAGAGGAAGGAGCAACAGAGACAATGTTTGATGAACCGACCGCAACCCATCCCCCTGCACCACTCAGGGGAGAAGGCAAAAAAATTGGGAGTAAAGTGAAGCTCAGGAAGAAGAGAATCAGGGGGTGAAAGTCTTTTAAGAGTTAGGTTTGTTTCTTGTGACTCTACTCTGATTTTCATTGGCAATAAATTAAATTAATTCTTCCCTGAATTATTTCTTTCTTAAGAAGAATTTGTCTGTGACAGTAATTAGTGAGTGATCTCTCCCTGTCCTTATATCAACCCAGAAGCATTTCTGTCAGCACAACTTGCTAATTCTCCTTTTGCTAACAGATTTGGAACTACATAGACATCTAAAAATTGGACAGAACTGCATCAAGATAAACATCATTGCAGACTGCAATGAACCTAACAGGCACATGTTAGCAGAGAACTTTACAAAGTCATTTGCAGCTCACCCTGTTGTGGGGCAGGTTCTGTGTTTCCAATATCAGATGTCAGAGTAGCCATAGGATAACCTGGAGATAAGCCCTTCACATGCTGGGGTAACAAGAGCAGACTGGCAGAAACAAAGAGTCTTTAACACAAATCCACATCTTGTAAGGAATATCAGAATGTGAATTAGACTAATATCCACATTTCACTGCTCATTTCATATGAAGAAGTGGAAACAGAGCACAGTCCTGATTCAGGACACCTTTGAATCCTAAATAGCTTACAAGACAAACACTACTTAAAAAGTAATCTTCATTTACATGAATCATGATATTTTCTGTTACTTTTTTTTATTGTTTGTTTTTAAATTACATCTGCAACTAAAAAAAAAGGTATGATTCAGCTAATAAAATACTTAAAACACTAGCTGATTTCTTGGATTTTTTTTTTGTTCTCTGATAGTTTCAGACCCTAGGATAATTTCTCATGAGCCTATTGACTTCAGCAGCCAACAGAAAATTGCCCTGAAGTCAGATGTTTAAATATCTTTCACCTTCGTAAGTTTTAGGTAAATGCACATTTCAGAGAATCAGACTTCAAGAAATCACCTAGTCCACCTGTCTGGTTCAATTTAAGAATACTGTTCCCAACAGACAAGATTGTGATCTGAAAATAAAACTCTCCTATTCCACCACTTCTCAAGAAAATCTATCTCAATGCTTAACTGTTCTTGCCAATAGCAACTTCTCCCTACAGCACCAGCACAAATCTGTCCTGCTGCAACCCTTCCCAATATCTAGCTTAAATTTTCTTCAAACCAGCTTGCACTCATTGCTTCTTACGATCTCCCCACTTCACAGAAAGGATGGTTAGTTATTCTCAAGGAAGAATTTTACCCACTGAAATCTTTTATCATTCTAGTAAAACTAGCTCTTCTCTAAACTTGGTAATACTAGTGTCTTTAGTTCTTTTTTCTAGGTCATATCTCCTAAAGATTTAGCTATTCCCTTTGTTCTCCTGGGGATCCACTTAATCTTTTCTCATGTGTGACTACAATTAAACATGCAGACTTTCAAACACCACACAGCCTTGTTGAACATTAGAAAAAAGCTGAGTTTCAGAAAATACTTGCCCATTACAAATAATTTTTTTACCTGATAAATTAATACTATCTCCTTTCCTTTATATGGTCAAAATAATACATCACTCATGTGAAAACACACATTAGTACGCAGTCTGCCTTAAGAAAATATTAGTACTGTTTATTTCTATATTAATTTCCTGTTTGGACATATTCCAAACATTCCACTCACTGCTTCTCACAAGACTAACAACAATTAATAGGAAGATCTATTGCTCTGAGTAAGATTTACTTGTGAACTGATGTGGTGCCAAAGGTAAAATATAACGAATAGGCAGATTCACTATATTCTGTTGGATTTCTAGAACAAGCAGAGAAAGCACATTTAGGCAGATAAAAGAGTTTTTTTAAACAGAAGCTACTATCACTATGGGTTATAAGTAGCACATGGATGTAATTTCCAAGAAAAATAAATCTTAGCTAAATGCAATATTGGGTGGAACAGACAGCCCAGTTGGCCAGTCATACTTGGCTGAATGATCAATTTCAACTGGGATATCTAAATACTACCAAAAAACAAATACTGTTATTTTAGTTAGTACAATTGTGTTGTGTCTTTTCTTCATGTGATTATATAGAAATTTTTTAAAATATATACATGAATAGAATAATTTCATCTATGTTTTGACTAGTGAATTTTAAACAAAAATATGGCTTCTCTCAGCAATATTATATTGAACTCGTAAATACATGCCTTTTTTTTTTTAATTTGGCATTTTTAGTTCAGTTTCAAAAAGTCTCAGTTGTGTGTGTCTTGTTTGGGCAGTTTAATATTTGATACAGTGTATGCCCACTAAGAAATGAGAAAAATAAATATTAACCAACAGATCTAAAAAGCATGCACTTTTGTATGATGTGACTCACTCCAGTCTGCCTTTAGGAACAGGTAGTGCTGATAAATGCTCAGAAAGGTCAATAATTCATCACTTGTGCTCCTGGGCTATGAAAACAGGCAATCCTAAAAAGGCTACTGAAAAATCTCTTGCTAATGGCTTTTTTTAAGTTGCTCAGTGGGGAAAACTGGGAGATTTATACCATCGATGGTGCAGTTCCCTGTGAAGACATACAAGTCGTTCATATTAAACACCCAAAGTGAAAGACTATTTCAAAGCTTCCTCCCATGGGCAGAAAACCTGTCAGACTCCCCCTCTTGGTACATCCCAGCACAGCAGATGCCACACAGAGAACATCATTCCTGCCTCCCTGAAAAGAAAATGATTGAGAATTTTGTCTGCATTGCTTCCTTTCTCTGCTATACCTCTCTAATCCTATTGAAAAAAAACAAGCAAACAAAAAACAACAGACTGGAAACATCAAAAAAAATTCAAATACAAAGATACTTTATCTCAAAGCAGGACCTCCTCTAATTTTTCTGCAGCTCCAATGAGCCACACACCATCACACAACCACTGAACTGAGTCTTAATTCTATTTAGTTGCCATAAAACTACATCAAAAATGCAAAGAGAGATTGGATACCTTTCACATTTTCATTCCTAGGTAGCCCTTATTCAAGCTTAGGGCTTTTCAACCACCAATTCTGTTTCCTGGATGGGAAGATTAAATTTTCCACTTCTGCATTCTGTGCTTCTCTCTACCCTGATGTCCTGCACTGAAAATACCATTCATATCTGCCTCTCCACAACATCCCTCCAAAAAGTGTATGGAAGAGAGACAGTAGAAAAAAATTATACTACAGTGCATTAAATGTAACAAACCCTTCAGCAAATTTGCAGCTGGGACATGCTGTCCTCAACTCAGTTTTACTATATATAGGTAACATATGTAGCACATCTGGTATGCAAGGTATCTTACTGTTTTGAGACACAGGTAAAGCATAAAAGGGAAAACTGAAAAAATAAAACAAAACAAAACTTCTTTTTCCTCCCACATTCTTAAAAGGAATTATCCTTCTGCATTTAACTAATTCAAGTATTTTTTAATATTTTAAAGATAGAAAAAAAACAAAAAGATAGCAATATTATCTGTCATACTAAGTCACATTCAAGTTCTTTCTAGGAAAATTTTGAGGGCCAAGGGCTCAAAACATTTTAGAAGATAACAGCTCCTTTCCTCAAAAGGTTTTACACAGAAGTAAACATTAGCAATACCAGCTTCCTCAAGCCATGAGGTTATATGAGCAGAAAGCTCTTTAAAAATCATCTTGGGTAAACTGTCAGTAAGCATTTTCAAACATTAACAGAAGAAGCAGCAGAGTTCTTTGGGGTTACACAGGTAAATAGAATATGTGCCCTATTATTGCCAGTGTCAAAACGTACATGATAAAAACAAAAATATACAAAAAGCTTTTTCTGTAGTTTTAGAGCAGGATAAAGTATTTAAATCTGTATAAAAAGTGACAGAAAAAAGATATTAAGTATAAAACTTAGCCAGGTTATTATGTATAATACTGCACCCTTTTTTAAAAAAGTGCTATAGTATTTTTCACTATTGTGACACTAATTTTTATAAATAGAATTGACACAGAAGTGCCTACAAGTGTAACCAATATTTGCTAATTTTTGCCTGAGGAGAAAAGAGAAGATAACTATGAAAAATTTGCCAAACAGATACCTTATTCATATATATAAGTATACAGTAAAGTTGCACAAATTACACTAAATTTTGGTTTATAGCCATTATCATCTGGTTATAAAAGAACCACTGGAATTCTCTTGTCTCAACTACTGCAGTGTATCAACATAAAATCACCTTATTTTACAGAGCTTATTGAACATGTACCCAACAGATTAGGAATCTAGTTTTGAGATCTGAATATTCCAATCCTCTATACTTTAAGATTCTTGAGATTTAATCTGCTCCTGTTCAGTCCCTCTCCAAACAAAGCTAACATCAGCCAAATCTCCTAAACCATTCAAAACATCAACACACCTTTTGATAACTTAGACATTTCTATGCCCTCAATGAGCTATCAGCATGTAAACAAAGCTTTAAATATATCCAGGGCTGTAACACACCTTGGCTGCCATGTACACACACCCTTTTCAAGTTACTCCATAACTGCCCTACTTTCCATGAGACTCAAAGACACACTTGGAAACTGTATCCTTTACCTTTCCCCATCACTCACTGCAGTGAGTGAATGGTTAAAACGTTCTACTACATGAAAGAGGTCCTTGTCAGGGAAAAAGGAGTTCCCACAATTGATGGGGTGTAACATCAACTCAAATGTTTTTAATTTCTCTTTGAATAAATGTGTTAAACAATATTAGATAATGGATCACCTAAAATCAGCTGTGCGTAGTGAATATACTTGGTTACTTTTAATTTTCAATAGTCTATGCAAAAAAGTTTTAGATACTGAAATTTTAAACACTCTTTCATACCGACTGCAGCTCACTAGAGTATGTTAAACTGCTTTGCTTGAAGATCAGACAGGCATGGGACTGCAATTATATATCACAATACCCTTTTCTGGGTTCACAGCTCTATTCATCTTTTAGAAACACTGAAGGACAGATTGGACATAGGGGAACGGATTAGCCACAGGACGACCTGTATTTCCACACAAAAGCCTAAGTGTGGAAAAATGGCACCCTGTGTTACCCATTCTTCACTTCCTGAAAAAAACATATTCATGAAAATAGACATTTAAACAGCTCTTTCCCACTCATCTCAGAACAAGCGTTCATTGTTTCTTAACACCATTTATATGGTAGTAATGTAATGCTACTACCAAACTGCCTCAATCCACAAATGTATATAAAAATATTTAAAAATTAGGACAGGCCCACTTCGGCACAGAAACTGAAATGAAATCAACACGAAATTAACATTAATTATGAAAAAAAAAATCTCAGTTGGCTATTGCAACATACAACCTCATATTTATGAATGGAACTACAGGAGGGTTTGGTTCTGGTAATAAGTTTCAGCTGGATGTCATGGAAGTTCTACACACTGTAGCCATGCAGTACAACTGAAATTATAAAAAATACCATGTGTTAATAGGCCACAAGACCACAACCTACTACATAGCATGAGTAATTCCAAGTAAGTAAAAGGAAAATGAACACAGAAAAATATATGTAGTAATTATATAATTTTGTATGAAGTGAAGATTTCTGATCAGTTTTCTGTTAAAATCTAGCTGTGGAAAAATAATAAGCAGTAAATATTTTGAAAGATGCAAAAATTGAAAGAATTTGCATTAATAAATCAGGTTTGAATTTTAATTAATTTTACATGCCATTCTTCTGAAATCAATTGTCTTGCATACAACAGAGATGCTTGGTGTATAGACTTGTACCATTAACTTGTCTCAGGAGATAGGTGTTATCAGCTAATCTGATCAAGCTACTCAAACTGGTGTCTTATTTGAATGTTCTTTGGGACAACAGAAAATTTTGCCATCTGCACAAGCAATAATCAAATTAAAATGTCCAAGCATTTAACTTAGGAATTTGACCACACAGCTGAGTTACAAACAGCAAGCCTGTGTAGCTCATTAGGCTCCAATGGGAAATTAATCCTTTGGCCAGGAAATCAACAGTCTAACATCATGTGCAATGAGACATGGCATTCCTGACTTTTTATAAAATTATAATGTAAAGGGATAACTCTGACATCAGAAAACTATTCCAAATCTTATAAAGGTAGTGAGGTAATCTTCTTTATATGTATTCTTCTTTATACATATTTACTTAATAAATTAATATGGTTGGCATATGGTTAAATTATTTGCTAGTTCTTTCCTCACACTTTTTTTCTTATTGAAATAACATAAACTACCAGGTTCAAAAATGGAAAAAAGTAAAAGTAAATCTTATTTTGCAAACTGCTTACAATACATAGTTTAAATCCAGTGTTATCTATTTCTCATTCTTTTCTATTCCTTCATTTAGATATCTTATGCTTAAACCATTCACTTTTATTGGATATTTTAAAAGTTCTTCATAAAAAAAAAGCTCAGTCATACCATGCAGACTTTCATTCAACTCCACCAAACTATTCCCTGTCTTTATTGAAACCACAGGGAGGAAGGAATACATACACTGCTGAAGTAATTGCATGGAAAGGGCCAAAATGCTATCGTGGAGATTAGCACCTGTCAAGAAGAGTCTGACAGCTGTCCCAATATATGCAATTTACAGTCAGTATATAGTTTTCATTGCTAAAGAAAGCAGAAATGGTTCAGGAACAAATATAAACAAATTGATCTAATTAAGTTATCCAACAAGCTAAAGAGCTTTAGTTTGCTGTCCGCAGTTCATGTTAAAAATAGTTATAATTGCTAGAAAATTGTAAAATGTGTTAAAAGTCCTTCATGTACTGCCATGGGTTCTGTTTTCATTTGCTAGCTTTCTATTCCTACAAGGCAGGATGAAATATTTTAAGGGAAACAAAATGCTTCTTCTTTTGAGGATTTCTTACAGTAACACAGACCTCAAGCCCTAAAAGACTGAAGAAGAAAAAAAGCAGTATAATGGCAAGTAGAGTAAAAAAATAGCCTGAAAGTCTGCAAAATCTCCTCAAAACAGGCCATGTCATTAGACAGATACATAAAAATACAGTTGTCTGAGCATTTTAAAAAAATGTTAAATAAGTTACTATGTGGGAGGCATTGCACACAATGCAATTACAGCACGGGTAGGTTTCTTAAAGGAGAAATCTTTAGCACTGGAGGTATCTGAATGATGTTCCTAAATTAACTAAACAGAGTTTGTTAATTTCAGAAAAAAAATATCTGTGAAAACATAGAATATCATGTTTTGCTAAGACTGACACTAAATTTAAAGCAGTACTGACACTTCAGAGGTTGCAAGGTAGTCACTTTGCCCAGCCTTGAGTGAAACTTTGTCCCAGTCACAAAAAAGTTTTTTCCCTGTTTTACACAGCCAGCACTCCAAGCTAAGCTTAGCTTCTTTTTTCTCCAGCTGTACTCTCAACTACAATGGTAAAAAAAAGAAAAAATTGATTCACCAAAACCCCCATATTGTTGTGTTATTTTTGTTAATACTGCTTAAAAACAGGACTGGACTTTCCCATACACCACAGAGTATGCATACATTTTTCTGGATTCACACTTGAATCTCAGACTAGAGTTAGCTATACAACTAACAAATGGACTAATTATTTTAGCAGTAGAGGAAAAAAAGAAAATACTAAATTCCTGAGGAAAGAAAACAAAACAAAAAAGGACCAATACAAGGGTTACTCCCCAGGAAAAATCCCTCTACTCACTTAATCAAACATTTTTTTTTCACCCAATTCAAGTACGGGAAAAAAAAAAAAAACAAGATGAAAAAAAAGAGGAAAGCCTGCCCGACAATTCAAATTATTTTCTCCTAAAAATTGTAATCACGGTTTTCTGACCAGAAGGTGGTAAAAACAGGAGCCTTGAAGCCACGCAAAGGCCTTTTCCCGTTTCGGGGCAGTGAAGAGAAGGAAGACGCTGAATGCCCAGGATTTGCTCTGCCCTGCCCTTTCCATAGAACTTTAGTGCCATCTATTGAAAATGTACTGAATAAGGAAGAGGCAAAGGATGCCTATTGATTTGGTATAAAAATAAGACGTTTACTTGTTAAGGGGTTTTTTGGTTTATTAATATTCCCATGATGACTACTGTTTTGTGGTCATCTGATAGCAACAAATATTTTCTATACACTATACGTGCCCCATAAAGAAATGAGACATCAGCTAAAACATCGAATATAAACATCATACAGATTTCATATATATATATATTTATATATACATATAATATATATACATTTAGCAAAGATGTAAGTCTAAGCCTACCTATTACCTAAAGCAACAAAACTGAGAAGGTTTTAACGGAAAGGAAAAATAGCGTGGAAGCACTGCTGTAAATAGAACATACTGGAAACAGTAAAAATAATTAAGGCACCTCGTAAAGATCTTAGTATTAAAGAACAGGATATGTAGACATGCACATACAATTACCTTCTTTAAGAAACTGTGAGTGGATGACAAATATAAGAAAACAGCAGATCGCTGCTCCTGCTAGTGCCCATAAAGCTTTCAAGAGCTGCATCTCGGTCTGAAACTCAGTAAATACCCAGAAAGTCACACAATGAATTTCCACAGCGATGCATCAACGCTTCCCTCTGTGCGCCAGGCGCGGCGGCTCCCGGCAGGGACCACACTCCCGAGCAGGGCGGGCGAGCCCGGGGCTGCGGAGGAGGGGCCGGGGCTTCACACCCCGCGCGGGGGCAGCGGCAGCGCCGCGCTCTCCTCGCCGAGGCGGCCGGCGCGGGGCCCCATGAATCAGCGCTCCGTCTCCGCGGGAGCCGCGGCGAGCCGGCGGCGGGGGCAGGGAGCCGGCAGTGCCGGGCAGGGTTGCGCAACAGCGCCCGCTGCGCCGCGGGGGCGCGGGGCCGCCGCCGCCGCCGCTCAGGGCGCGCCGCCGCCGGCCGGTGCGGGGCGCGCAGGGGCCGGGCCCACCCCGCCGAGGCTCCGCGGGAGCCGCTGCAGCATCGCCGGGCTGCGGGTGCCGCTCGCTCGTCGGGCCGCTGCTCCGCTGCTCGCTGCCACGGCTTGGGGAGGAGAGAGCGAGCGGGGAGGGGAGGGAGCGGGAGGGAGGGATCTCTCTTTACTGCAACTTCTCCCGGCTGGCGGCAATTTGTTGCACCCCCTTCCTCCTCCCCCGGCTCGGAGGTGCTCTCCAGTGCGGGTGCGAGGGGCGGGAGGGAAGTCAGTTCAGCCCGCCGTCCCTGGCAAACGCGGGGCCGCTCGGGGGCTCTCGCACAGATCCCTGGTCTGCCTTTGGGCTCGCACCTTCGCCGCTGGGGCTCCTCGTCTCCCCGTGGCCGGCCCCGCTCCCTCGCCCGCCGTCCGCCCGCGAGGTCGACCCCGTCCCGGGGCCGCGCCCCGGCGGTGGCACCGCAACGCGCCCTCCGAGCAGCCGCGCCGGGCTACGGCGGGCTCTCTCAGTCTACAGGTTGATGCCTCTGCTGCAGCAATCCTCAGGAAAACAGGAGCGCAAATGAAAGAATCTAATAAATCAGCGTGAGGAAAAAAAGGAAAAAAAAAAAAAAGAGAAAAAACACAGCCTACAATAAAAAAACCCTAAACCCCGGAACATCAAGGCTGTGATTTTGCTGCCGCCCTCCCACTCCAGGGGAAGGAGCCTGCCGCGGCCACGGCTGCCGTAGAGCAGCCGGGCGGGGGGGCGGGAAGGCCGGGGCGGTGCTGCGATACGGGGCCGCTCCGCGGGGACTGCGCGCTCGGCCCCGCCGTGGTGGGACGCGGTGTAGCCGCGGCCAGGGGCAGATGTGGCGCGGCGCTCCGCACCCCGGGGCCGCCCCGACGGCCGGGGCTGCCCGGTCCGGGCACCGAGCTCGGTGCGCACAGGCGGCGGCTCGGCGGTGCGGGGCAGGGCAGGGTTAACAGCCGCACGCCGAGGTGCTGCCGGCCGTACAGGGGGGCTGCCCGAGCCGAGCTCCCTCCCGGTGCCCTCTGCCCGCACAGGCTCCGCGCCTCTCGTGTTCAAACACCGCGCAACCTCCGCGGTGCGTGCGTGTCCCGCAGCGCGGCCGGCGCTGCCCCGCGGGCTGAGCACGGAGCGAGCGGCGGCCGCGTAACGCGGGGCTCGGGCTCGCAGCGGAGGCGAAGCAGGGCAGGTGCGGTTCGCTGCCCCGCGACGAGGCTGCGGGCACAGGGCTGGCGGCCAGAGCGGCCGGCGGCCTCGGCGGGCCGGACGGACGGCGCCACGGGCGGCACAGCGGAGGGGCCGCCCGCCGTGTGCTCCGCCGCACGCCGCAAGTTGCGGGGCTGCTCGGGCTGGCTGGAGGCTCACTGCACAACAGTGACAACCACGGTCACGCACCGACAGCCAGTGAGCTACCCCGGTTTCTCCGGGATAGACATCCATAGGTTTGGAGGTTTAAACCAAGTAAGGGAATACTTGCACGCTGAGAGCTTTGTTTTCATAGCACCTTGGTTACATCTGCATTTATGATGTGGATTGCGGTTTTGTTTTTTTGGTTTGTTGTTTGTTTTGGTTTTTTGTTTGGGTTGGGGTTTTTTTTTGGTAATATTTCATATTTATTTTTTTTTTTTAATTTTAAGAAACCAGGAAAGGGTTTCCAGACGCTTGAAAGGACAGATTAATAAAAGATCAGTATTTTTATTGGGCAAACATTCCCCATGCTGTTGATGATGTGTCTTAAACTCATCCCTATGCCTTTTCGTTTTTCACAGATAGCTCAGAGAAACATTAAAAACAACCATCTTTTGAATTTTAAACTCCACACAAATTCCTATAAACCCATGTATTGCATTTACTATATTTGAAGATTACAGCAATGCAATGTTAAAGCAATGTCATAGCTACACTAGAGGAACTCCACTGTAAATCTTTCATTCTGAAATGTACACTTTGGTGAGAAATTTGCCATGCTTGGGCACAGTTCAAGTTGTGTTTTGTTTGTTTATTTGTCTTCTGGGTGAAAGAAAAAAGTGTCAAGTAGCTAAGGAAAATTCACACATTTTGTACTTAAGCAAACAAATCTCTCCCCCCCCCCCCCGCCCCCCACCGACATACCAGCTTTAAAATCCACAGGTAACTTTAAAATCCACAGGATTTTAAAAGTATCAAACTTCAGAGTTTACACAGTCCACAATAAGTATCTTTTAGTCTGAAAACATTTAGAGAAAAATCCTCTGAAAAATTTTACTAATTGCTTTCTTTTTATAACTAAAAGCATATGAAGATCCACTGTCAATGGGTCAGAGCCCCCAACAGCATGTTCCTTGCTCTTTTTGAGGTGCAAGATGGTGCTTTCTCTCATTTTAAACCAGTCTTACTTCTCTGAGCTACTGAATTAGACAAATACGCCTGGGTTTCTGTGGCCTTTAGGTCAGACCCTTCATAAACAAAACATCAGATCATGGCATTGTGTTGTTCCCTGGCCACAGCAGAGTCACTCTACTTGCATACTAGTGGAAGTGGGAGCAAAATCTGGTTCAGCACTCACACTGTACGGACATATTTAGTCTCATAGCAACAAAGAACTCCAGAAGACTTCCCATTTGAGAGGACAGTGGTACCTGGCAACGCCACTTGCTGTACTACATATGGTTCACTCTCAGTTTTGTGTTTTCTAAATAGCTTTGGACTTTTCAAACAGGGTGAGTCCTAGTCAAAAATATCCAACTTCAATTTCTTTACTTGTTACCTGCATAAAGATTTATAAAATATTAAAGATAACTCAAGTTACCCATGTAGACTTTTCAGGAAGACTTTTCTGAATAAATTCCACTGATAAAAATTCCCCCTTATCTTTCAGCCAATTAAGATTTGCATCCCCAACTAATGAAATAGCACCTGTCAAACTACTTCTAAGCTGCTTAGGCCATAACAGATTTGCAGATCTATCTCTGCATTTCCAGGTTTTGTCCTGACCCCATTCATCTCCAGAAATACAGAGGCAAAAAGCTGTGATCCTAGCAGTAGCTCCTTCTAGGGAACCACTCCACAGGGGTTTTCCCCATTGTGTTTTCAAGTTGAAGGAGCAATGCTCAGCACCTGAAAGCTGGTAAAGGATGGTGTGGCATTGACAGACATTTCTGATATAGAAGGCTTTTGCAGCTGGGAAGAGAAGTAAGGAATACATTTTCCTGGAGATCAGGGAGCAAGAACAAATGTGTAAGACATAGAAGATCTTCTGAGATCTTACAAGAAAGCAGCAGAAAAATAAGTGCATAATTTTCAAATGTGTGTTCTCTTTTGGAAATAGAGCTCATTTTTTCTTTTTACAAAAAATTCAGTTGAGTTCTACAGAATTACTAAAACTGGAACTCAGTAGCAAAAACAGCAGCCTTTGCTCAAGTATAGAGACTTGAAAAAATTATCCATACTCTGCATTTAATTTTGTGAAAAGATTCTACCAGACTCTGTAAGATTTATTCTTCACTACTGAGATATTTTATAAATAAAGATGTGCTAAAATTCCTGGAAAACAATCATGATCAGATTGTATTCCACATACCTAGAAATAAAGTCCTACTATTTCCAGCTGTGTCAAATGCCTTTTGCATAACCATTTTATTCCTGTTCATGCAATAAACCCCCAAATTATGCATGGCCAATGCAGATCTAAATGCAGGAGCTCAAGATGTGACGTTAGCCTATTTTAAGTAATGAATTTGGAAACTACTTCTGGCTTTGGAAAAAAAAATAAAGAAGACAATAGCTATTATTAGGTTATCTAGACCAAACTTTTGCTAATGCCCACTGGATTTCATTTTTGTTACTTTTGAGTTACTCAGGCAATAGTCTGTCACCAGCCACTTGAGGTGATTATTCCAGCCCAGTGGTTCTCTCAGCTGGAATGTTTCTTTTGATGCTAAGTTTAACATTTTATTTTGTTGAAATTCACCCAGTTCATCTTTCACATAAGCCTGAAGTAGCATAATAAATCCTTTTCCATTTTGAATCTAACCAAAATATAAGATATATTGAATATATAGGAATGAGTACAGACAATTATATTTCCACCAATTAGTTTTAGCATCATTTAAGCATTTTTTCCCTCTTCTTTTCTCTGCATACCAATGGCTGGCTGGCATTTCTTTACTTTTGAGCTAGGCGCAACTACAGCAGTCCTCAAAATTTTATTCCTGGTCTTCAGCTGATGCTGGGTAACTGCCACTGAAGTAGAAATTAACATCTAAAGAGATGCTATTGATCTCTGGTTTGTGACATGATGCGGCTACCATAGTAATCACAAGTACATTTGATTATATCTTTCCATGAACACCTAAAATTTTCATTTTTTTCCCTTGACTTACCAAAGTAGGTGATACTTAATATATCTTTAATATTTTTGACAGATTATATGCTGCTTCCTGTCCTGTCTCATAGTGGCAGATTCATAAAAGGGATAGCACAGCCTAGTTAATTTAGAATTACCACTGTGTAATCTCCTTGCTAACAGTGCATGTTTACTTAAGAATTTTTGACAGTTTAGGGTTTTTTTTTAAATAATTTTGTTTAATTTTGCTTCTCAGTTGCATTACTTTGCTGTTCATGTCTTCTTCCTACCATCTTACTGGCTTTCTATTCAGATATGATTTTCTTCCTCTTTTCTATTTATAAAGATTCGTGCCAGCAGTTGATGCCATGTAGACAGTTTTCCACTGGGAACTCACTGAACATTCTCCCACACAGCAGTCACCATTTGGTAACAGCTTTTGGCCACTACCAAAAAAGGAGCTAAGTTAGAGGTCCTGTGACACCACTCTGATCCCTTGAACACTGGTAAATTCTCCCAAAACACAAATCACACTATGCTCCAGCACAGGCACTATGCGTGAGTGTAGTGTCCTACGTTTGCTCATGGAGGGGGAGCCCTGGGGCCTGGCCACATGGCTATTCTATAGTGCTCACATCATGCCAGGGGGGTTGGTTCCAGGGGAAGGAAAAAAGGGGAAATACTCCAGAAGTTCACCATTTTGTTCTGTTTCTTCCAGAGCCCCACCAAGTCTGCGCCACAGCACCGGTGCAAGAAGCAACCAGGGGAATGGAGCAGCAGAGCCTGAGCTGAGCCCAAGCTGAGCCCAAGCCCAGCCAAGCCCGGGCTGTGCAGACGGGAGCTGAGACAAGCATTGCTGGCCACAGTCAACCCCAGCAGTGCAGAAAGCAGGCAGCACCACAGAGAGGATTTTGGGGGTTTGTCTGTCGTTGTTTTACATTGTCTCAGGCTCAGGGACGGGGAATGCTGGCTGTGGAGTGTCTGCCACCTTGTCTCAAGAATAATTGTGAGCTGCTTCCAAGCTGCAGGAATGTCCCCCATCTTGTCTTTGTCTCAGCAGCCACATGGAACTGAACTGAGGTGTTAGTGAACACCCTTTGTGTGTAAAGAACCCTCTCTTCCATATACTTTTGTTACTAATATTGCTGCTGCTACTGTGCATTTCTTATTCCACTGCTGTTTGCTTTCAGTAAATTGTTGTCTCAACCCAGTCTCTGCTTTTCTCCCTCTCTAACCAGATGGGGGCTGGAGAAAGGGGAGTGACTTATTAGAAGTTTAATTACCAGCAGGTGTTAAGCTGCCACATGCAGTCAAATACTGCTACCATATTCCTTCATCCATGTTGTACTCCTAGATCATCATCCTCACATCTGCCTACCAAGAAATCTCCCCTTATATAAATCAAATCTTTAAGCAGTTCAGTTCTGAAATGTTGCTTTTGACCTCTCTCATTTTGCTTTATACACTCCACCTGTTACAGGGAGCACCTCAATTTGCAGTAGCTGCTCTGACACATTTAACAGCACAATTATAGATGACTTGGTAACCACCCATTGACTAAAAATAACCTAGCAACTGAAGACACACTTGGGTATTTATACTTAGATATCCCAGAGGAACCCTTCACAGCTCCTGTAGCTGGGGAAAACATATGTATCTCACCAAATGCAGTAGGCTAGGAATCCTCAGGGGTGGGGGCGGAGGGACGTAGGGGAAGTGATAACATTGCACAGCTGAAAGATTTTCCAGACAACACTCTGCCAGCTAATCCAACTCTCATCCAACTAGCTCTGCAATTAAGGTTTCCTACTGAGAACAACGACAGCATTATGACCTGGGGAATTTTCTACATAAAAAACCTCTTTGCATCTGGGATTGAAAAATTTAGAGCCTTAAAATAAAGCTCCTACACTGATGGTATTTCCCACCATCACAGATCCTAAGGAACTCTAATGCCAGTATGCATATGAGAAAATACATGAGCTGCGATGAATGAACTGCCAATGAGGAGGGAGACAGGCAGCTTGTCCTCTGAGAAGAATCTGCAGTGCTGAAACTCATTCTTGCCTTCCAAAGTATAGATCATTTTATTTTTTAATTCAAGATGTACCAAGTTGTCATACAACCTGTTCAGAAAGAAATATTCTGATGTCTGAAGAAAAAGATATTTAAATGATGTGATTTAATTTCTATTATACATTATTACATATGCTATGGCTGCCTGTGGCTAGTTTTATATTTGAGCAGAAGAAGAAACTTGGAATTTAATGGAAAGAATCCCCTGCGTCTTAATGGAGAACTTGTATTACTGCAGCGTCCGTCTGCCCATAATTTTTCTACTCCCTGTTTTTTTCTGGTTTATTTATGGTGTTCATCCATTCCTGTCTTCAAACTATGCTTTTATTCACCCTAAATTGTTAGCAGACTACAGCAACAAAGAGAACTACTAATCTCAAAGAGAGACTGGACAAGGTCATAAGGGCCTTTCTATCTGCCTTCAGTTGTAAGATTATTGTCTTGAAATGAGAAGGAAGTGTTCAAGATGAGGTTGGATGGGGCTTTGAACAACATGATCTAGATGTCCCTAACCGTGGCAGAGAGCTTGGACTAAATGATCTTTGGAAGTCTCTCCCAACCCAAACCATTCTGTGAGTGTATGATAATTCAGAGAGAGCATCGAACTCTTGAAACTCACAGTTAAGACTGTGCGAGGCATAGGCTCAAACATTCCAATGACTGTAGGGCTATTCACAAAAATCACAATTAAACTCAGAGGGCACTTAGACACTTCTTGAATTACAATTTTTCACTCTTTCTTTCTTTCAGAAAAGGGATTTGTATTTTAACCATGATGATTAACCACATGAAATTAAGGGAATGTAGTTATGATCCATGTTTTCAGCATCAATTCTTGAGGGTCTAGCTTAAAAACACACAACTAAAATGCTGCAGCATTCTGGGAGAAAGTTCTTAATTGAGAATGAGACCCACAGAGAAAGCCACACTGAATACGCACAAACTCTATGAGCCATGTCACAGCAAGCCTTTATAGAATGGCCAATACCAGTGTTGCATGGAAAAGTGAATAAGCTAATGGATTTGTGATGTCTGTTGTTTTCCTCCATCTTAGTGGAGGGGAAAATGGAAAAAAAAAAAAGAAAAAAACAATTCTACAGAAATGAATTCTGCTATACAAACTCATACTCACTGGCAACTTTAGCAATGAACTCTTTGACCTGTAGTTTTAACTTTAACCAGAGAACCTTCTTCACATTACTTTAGATTTTGACTTTCCACATTTTTCAAAATCTGAATGTTACAAAAATTGATCAGGAGCTGAAGTTAGGCCACTTGAATTCTTTCCATTAGCAATTCTTATTGTAGTATGTATAAAAGGGAGCTGCAGCAAAAGTGGTGCATATGCAGAACACCACCAGGCACGTCCACAGTAAGGTAGAACGGGTTCTGAACATATAGGGAAGAGACAACAACTGCCTCTAAATTTTGAGCATGTTGGGTGATACTACTGAGAGAAGTAATCTTTGGTTGCTATTAAGCTGGTGAAGGGGAAACAAATATTTTTTCAGACAAATGTTAAGTGCAGATGATTTAAAATTATTCAAAACCTTAAATAAACAGTTAAAATTGTTACATGCACAGAATTAACAATTATTACATGTTACGTATAAATTAAAATGGGTTTACCACTATGGCACTCTTTAACCTAATAATTCTCATGTTTTCAAGAGATTATCAGACTATGACATTAAAAGAGACAGAGAATTTTATAAAAGTTTCTTCTGGGTCTGTATTCAGGAATAAGTAAAGGTTAAATGGATAAATCTTTAATCTGAGTATAGAAACTTGTTTGTCATTCTGAAATATAAAACAATAATTTTACAAGCCATTCATGTATAATATAGTCCACTTGATAGTAAAGAAAAAGTATTAGTGAATCTCTAGCTATTATTAAATGTGGCCAGTTAATACTAAATGGTATAAGACTTCCTTTTTTTTTCAGTTGGAAGAAATTGTATTATTGAAAGCTAATCTCAGTTTTATTACTGGACTCCGTGGAATTAACACACTGGAGGCCTCTCTGTTTACACTTGGGTAGGATAATGGCAGGAAAGGCAGATTAATAGAACTTTCTCTTGCATGCACAACCTATTCATTATTTGCTTGTCTGTTTGTTTTTGTAGGAAGTTTACTTCTTCTATCAGGAGTCCTTAACTTACTGTATTTAAGGAAGTAGCCACTGCATAGAACCTTTTTCACAAAACCTTTCGTGAAAAACATATTTTAAGTGCCAAACAACCTCTTTGGTTTTATTTAAATTATGCTGTCCTAATAGGAACCATTTTTCTGCATGGTTACATTATTTTGAAATAGAAAGCTTTAATTACATCATGAAATGGAGCATCTTAGATTTTTGGCATTTAACAAAAAAAAACAGTACTAAAATATGACCCCTGGGTCATGGGGCAGTGACAGTGCACAGACTGAACTAATTTCTGTAAAAATCATGGAGATATTGTAGCTGATTCAGCTGCATTTCAGCCAAGGCATTACAAAGAGCATTATACAAACATTGTAAGAAATAAAACATCCTTCTCTACAGCAGAATATACTCTCTCATTGGACACTGCTTAACCTTAAATAGGGAAGGAATAGAGTGCCAAGTCCTCGGAGGTTTTAGCATCACACCTGTCCTGGAATGTCTCAATTATGATCATACTCATTTTCAGGCTTTTAAACAAGAGATAAAAAGCTTTCTCTGATTTCTTAGAGTACAGTCAGTGAAAGTCCCACATCAACAGCCTATGTACTCCACAGGTGAAAGTTCACAAGCCCTTAAGTTTTCAGTTGTCTGTACATAAATGAAAGGGGAGATGAGCCATGATAACTAATTGTTCCTGACTGAAGAAGGGTATGCAAGGTAATATATAGATAGTAAGGATGATACAGGCATTACAGCTTGGATGAGTATAAATCTTAAACTAGCAGATTGGTTAAGACATGCCTGCAGAAACAGCTTTGACCTTAAAGTCACCATAAAAATCTCTTATTTACCACACCAGTGTACTAATATATAGGTGTAATAGGCACTAGATTAGCATAATATTATACATTGAATGGCTACTATATTTAAAGTAGACCTATCAGAAGTGGGAAATGATGAATTGAAGTTTTCATGCATGAATTACCACATACAGACTATATACTGTATTATTTTTTTTAAATACTTGTTACCTTTTTTTAAGAAAAATATTTATTTTGTTTTGTTTAACATTTCAGAGGGAACTGAAGTCTATTCTGTCAGTAAACAACAGAATAATAGGTCAGTAACACAGTTTATAAACTATGCTCTCAATCCATGCCATAGTGCTTTGAGAATGTGTCAACACTCAGTGATTTCCTTACCCAGCTCAAAAGCATCTTGGAGGCACCCCGGGCAATGTCTCATATACAGCCATTGAGGGTTATCCGCTCCAAAATAGCTGTTATAATCTGAATGGAAGAACCATAAATGATTCAATTGAAATCATGCCTGAAAATGCAAAAGGAAATGAACACAGAACAAGCTATAACATTAGTGGGTCTAACAGTGTACACACCTGAAGGTCTAGAATTGAAGACTTTGGTGTTTCCCTTGCAGTCATCCTACTCTATGAGAAAGTTACTTCAAGATGCTGAGAATAGTACTTCAAAAATTGACCTTTACCATTGTTTAGAAGAGTTATTTTGCATCATTTCAGATGTAAACAAAAACATCCAGTCACCTCTGACACAACTGAAGCTTGGTAGAGGCTCTCTCCCCACACTTTCTTCTTTTCTCTTTGAAAGACTTTAAGTGTTCATATCTCTCCTATGAAGCAGTTATAGTATAGTACATAGCACCTACCTAGTCATAGCCTTCATAGGAAAACTGTTTTAAATAAAAACATACAGGCTAAATACTGGATCTAAGTGCAGCTTTGTGATTTTTTTTTAATTTTATGAAGAACTTGGTTGGAATTTTTTTGTTTTTCCAACAGAAAACTAATTGAATTCTATACATTCAGATCAGATGGAATTCCCAAAACACATGACAATTGCTTCTAGAATTGAGGGACTAGTAAAAAGCTGTATACTTAGTAGAATAATTGTTAGGGTTAAAAAGGATATCTTGGATTTATTTTGAATGACAACTTCTTTTTGAATTGTTTTCTCTTTGCCTAAACATAACAAATCTTTATTTTCTTCCATTAGGAACCATAAGGTTTTAAAATACTTTGTTTTCAAAATCACTTCAGAGCAATAAAAGGGGGATATAAGAAGCAGGTGTATACTTTATGTAGTAAACTGAAATATCAAATAGTATGAGCAAGATAACATCTAATTGTATATTAAGTATCGCCCGAGGGATCAGCAAGGCGATCTGCAAGTAATCAGAAGTTATTTGGTTGAAGTAAACATGTGCAACTGGCATCAATCCTAAAGACATTCCAAAGGTATGAAGATCTTTATCAATAACGTCCTATCAAAATGTATAGAATCCCCATACGACCAATGACCTCCTATTGTGAGAAATAGCTGCAATTTACTATGCCATAAGAGAAAGGCCTTAGTCTTTCCAGATTATGTACCCTGCTGCTTCTCATACAGAAAAGCATTCTCAAGAAGGCAGTCCTTAAATAAAAAGAGGAATACAGTAACAGTTTCATTGCTTTTCACTGTTTTTTTTTTTTATTTTTCCAGGTATACTATAAAATAGTTGTCATCTTCTTTCTGACAGACACAACATAGAACAAAAATTCTTTAACAGAAATTTGTATTTTCCAATGTTAGTGGCGATACTTTTTAATTGGTTGACTGTCAGACCTGAGTTTTGAAAACGGGTATCCTTTCCTTTTAATTTTTTTCCACACTACAGTAATCTTTAGCATCCCAATTATTTTTGTGTGATTCATACCATGTCTTAAAGAGGATTAAATTGACACAAAATATAAAATATTTCCTATTTTTTGAGAAGATAAAAATAGTCTTTTGAGTCACAGTTTTCCTGAATATTTTGGTAGATATCTTAGTGTTGCTGCACTATGACAAAGTATTTTTACAGGAAATTTCCAGTAGCAATGGATTTTACTAAAATAATGTTCAATAACCAGAGACATGAATAAACCAAAAATTGAAAAGGTGTTAGAGTGTACAACAACTGAGACAAAATATTGGCTCACTAACAATTGTGAAATGAAGCTTCCTCTCTTGACTTCATTGATAATTTTTTCTTCAATCATACATCAACTTGAATTACAGAATCTTGAATTCTGATAAAGAATCACGTCCTACATTTACAAAAAAACTGAAAACCAAGATGGTACTGAGTCTTTTGCTAAATCCAGAAAATAAGAACACATGACACTGGGAGCAGCCTGATGGTTGTGAATTCAAGTGAAGATTGGGAGTTGATGCTTGTGGCTCCTTTTGTGGTAAGCTTTTACAACACTGCAATAGTATACTTCTTTCATTTTATACTTATTCTATCCAGAATAGTATATGTTATGTATGTATAATAGAGGATATCAACCCTATTCAACCCCCAATACTCAGAGAGAAAAGGAAAAAAAAAATAAATTACAAAGCTCTTTTCTTTTGCATTGTGAGGAAAGTCTCAACCATAGCAGAATATAATACTCATCTTGAGAAGCATTTATACTGTCACTCATATGGGAATGTTATTAAAAGCAATTCTATTCACTACATATTCAAACAACAATAGAGGAGAGATGGACTTCATGGCATGCAAGCAACCTCATGAACCCCAGCATGAATGAGGCCTGTTCTTTTGTATGTTTACATCTTCTATTTAACTGCAATTAACTGAATTCCTACAGTTCAATACTTTTTAAGACCACGTCAATTCTCTACATTTAATGCAATAGGAAAGGACATAGTATGTGCCCACCATTGGGACATTTATAGAGTCTCTATCATCTAATGGTGATTTCATAAACATTTTTGTTGCACTCAACCATTAAATTAGAAAGGTTTACATGGAAGCACAACAGATATTTGTTTTTCTGAGCATCAAAAGTTGCAGAGCCCTCTTCATTGTCCTTACTGACAGCTCAATTCTTCCAAATCTTTTACTTCTACAGTGTGTCTGCTGCTACTACTGTCTACAAATAAAAACAAAACAAGCCCTAGTTTGGAAATCTCTCACTAAGTCCTTTCCAAAAGCCTTGGGAATATTGAATACTCTTTTTTTGCTCCTTGGTGCTAATGTCCTGAGCCCCACACTCAGATTTTAACACTGACCAGCACTCAGTCAGGAAAATTAAAATGAAGTTATAGTGGCTTACCAATTTACCTCCCATGAGCACCTTGTTAACCTGGTGTAATTGTGTGTTGTGTCTGAATTCACACATGTGAGTGAAGGTTATTTCAGAAAGAAAGGACAGCCTATATCCAGAAGGAAAAAGTAGAGTAGACTTTTGAGCAAACTGTTTAACTTTAAAGGCAATTAGGCAATGAAATTACTTGCCTGAGGAGGTAGTTTAGACAATGTAATGAGAAGTGCTTAAAATAGAATAAACTGTTTGCAAGACAGATACAGATGTAAATAATCCTCCATGTTTTGAGCTAGATGAATCAGGAGAGGTATCTTTTCTATTCAAATGTCTGACTAAAAATGGTATTCTCTTTCTTTGGGAACAGCTCTCTAACTTATGACTGTTTACACCTGTTCTGAATACTAAAGTGAAACTGCACTCCAAAAGGCAGTTTAACCTCACTGTATCATTATAAAGTGCATTTATTCATAACAAGCATCTATGAAAAACTTCCAACAAAAAAGTCCTTAGTCAGGGAGATGCACATTGTTGCAAAAATGGATTGTTTCTCTAAGTGCTTATATGGCCCCATTGCTATAGCATCCAAGTGCCTTACAAACATTAATGAATGTATTCTCACAACACCCCTGGGAGATAGAGATAGTATTATTAGCTAATGCACAAAGAGTAGCTTGTCCAAAGTCACACAGAAAGTCTGTGGCACAGCCAAGACTCAAAACTGTGATTTCCTGCCCACTGCTGTAACCATGACTATATTCTCCTATCCATATACAGCATTTCAAAATTTGTTACATATAACCTCAGATCTTTACACAATAAGCCTTTCTGTTCCGCTGTAGATCCAATCACTGACGTAATAAAGAAAAATAACTTTGTTTATCTGGAAGCTTCATTACAGCAACAGGTTTGCAGGTTACTCAAACAATGACAGTTATATGGACCATAACTGGTACTAATATATGAGAGCAATGAAAGAGAATTCCCTGATCATCACATTCAGAACAGAAGGCATCATATCCAGAACATGACTTTGATACCTAAATATTTTCCTTCAGATAATGTACATTACACAGAGAAATCTTGTTTTGAGAATAAAGGGAAGAAAAAAAAAAGAAGAAAAAGAAAGGCTAGCTGTATTCCCCAAGTAGTTCCTTGTGGGTAAACTATTTCTGCAATAAAAGGACACACCACTGTATTTCTAGATGTAATGAGGTCAGATCTGGAGGGACAACTGCAGTAAGTGTACTTATTCCTGAATATCAGAGAAGAGAATATGGCATATATTTGATATTATTATCATGTAAATATATGATACTGAGACATGATAGATGATAGATAGATAGATAGATAGATAGATAGATAGATAGATAGATAGATAGATAGATAGATGATACTTATAGTTTTGCAGTCATTTAATGAATTCATAGATCTGATCAAATGATAACAGGATTATTCTAAATCAGGAACATAGCAACTTATCTTTTATTTTGGCAAAGGGGAAGCACAGGCATTACATTTTTTCTCAAGTGCCAAACAATTAAAAAAGAGAAAATAGTGGACACTGCATAAATAATGGAAAATGGTATGATGGTATGGTGGATTACAAAGTGAATAGTGATCCAAAAAATACAGTATTATTGTAACAAAGAGAAGTATAGTATTGGAATTTATCAGCAGAAACAGAAGACAAGGTAGTGTCTCCTGAATTTCCAACAACAGCACTTTTCTCAGTTCATGGCTTCATCTTTTAAGAAAGATGCAGATAAATTAGGCCTGGTTTTAATTAGACCTACAAGATAGGAAAGGGGGCTACATTAGATGCTAACTGAAAACAGCTCATCTGTCAGGACAATTAAATAAATAATGGAGCTGTTTATTATTGATAGTGAATCCACATTTCAACACATATTTAAGAATAAGTTAATCCCATTGGGGTGATCCTAATTCTCATAAGAGGATAGACTAGACAGTGTCCTCAGATCCATTTGAGCCTAACACATTTGATCACTGTTCAAACAATTATTCAGATAACTTATTATTCAAAAACTCATATTGCAGAATCTCCTATCACCTCTCTTTCCATCTCTATTACTTTCTTTTCTTTTCTTTCTTCCTCTTTCCCCCATCAATTGTCTGTCTTTCAGCCCTCCCTCTGTCCTTTCTGTGTGCACTTAAAGTCACACATCCTTATTTGGACTGGAAATTCCTGAGATGTCTGCCTTTAGCAACCTTAGCATGTTAAGGAACATCCTATTCTTAGAGATCAGATATGTGTTCCCTACAGACTACATCAAGGTCTAAATTTAGATAAAATATTCTTTAAGCTGCTCATACTCTCACTACAGGACCAGAAAACTGCAATGAGTCGGTACTTCTGGGTAATTTTTATTATAATTTTTATTACCAAAGTAATAGGAAGATAGACTGTACATTAGCAAAATTATCAGGTTAGAGAAAAAGAGACTCTTGATACTGAAGAGCTTAGGTGCTCAGTTCAGCTGCAGGAATAGTTTCTCATTTTCTCTGGTTCTCCCAAGCACAGGGTCAGATTTTTTTGCCTGTTCACTACCATCATAGCTACCTGTTCATGTTTGCACATGCACAAAACTTCCTCTGATTTAACCTGTGGATCATTCTGTTTCATAAAACCCAATGTCAAAGAAAAAACCAATGTGAAAGACAAAAACTGTCCTGTACCATAAATTTGTCTCCTTTTATTTCTTTTGACACTGTTGACACAGGGATTGGGTAGAGATAAATGGAAGTGCACTCAAATGAAAGGATAATAGGATTTAATAGTTCCTAGTTCGAGGTGAAATGCAGTCAAACAGGAGTGTAGGAACTGTTTCTAACAAAGGGCTAAAGGAAGACTTTACACTTAGAGCACCCTCTTGGAGATATAATCCCCCCTGGGACTATTTCCTAATACTGAAATCAGGCCATGTTATCTGGTTAGAACAGGTTCTCTGCCCTACTTTGTTCCCACATACATAAAGCTGACTGGGAAAAACTATCTGTTATCTGAAATTATACAAAAGCTATAACAATATCAATAAATGTATTTTAACTTTTTGAAATAGCAGTCTGCATATCTCCCACTAAGAAGGAGTACAGTCCCCTATACAAAAAATCCATATTCACTGGCACAGAGGTTATTAGAATAGCTATATTTATGTGCAGTTTAGAAGGGACAGTATAAAGGATTGACTAAAAGCTCACATGTCTGGCAAGTCAAGAAGTGCACACATGAAGAAAAATCCTTACTTGATGAGAAAATCAGCCTTTGCCTAGAATGTGCAGGAGCCTGCAGGACGCTTTTCAGACAATCTGGAAAGAAAGACTACAGAAGTTACAGCGGGTACCAGAGAGCCCACTTACAAGATGTTAGCAAGGGCCCTCTGCTGTGAAGTGTGTGGAGTGCCTGGCCAAACACTAATGAAGAAAGCCACAGGAATCCCATACTGGAAACTGAAAGTTAAGCAGTTAAATATGAACATATGGAGCTAGGCAAGCTGTAGGAGCCCCAGATAGTGGTGATGGTTTAGACAATAGCACTCGTCATTCCTCACAGGATGATCATCTCAATGAGAAGAGTCTCAGAATTGAATCAGTTAAAATGGATGGCTTCACTTAAAATGGACAACCACCATCAACAAAATCAGTGAAGGGGGTCATGATGACTCAGTGAAAAAAAAACCAAACCCATAAAATGTCTCTTGGCATTTGGTCATGATCAGCATTGTGCTAATTTTATCAGGAACTAACAGACTGTCAACAGCATAGAGGGGGGAAGATCTTAGAGAATGGCATGTGAAGCACATTCACTCTTGTGAAAGGTGATACTTTTCTTCTTTGTGTTAATAATCTCTGATATAATATGACAATACTAAAATACAGTCAGAAATTTAGTTGCGGAGTGATGTTCTGTTACTTTCGATTTTGCTTGGTTTATTTTGTGTCAGTGCTTGACTGCTGGAAAACACAGGGACTTTCTGACTTTCACACAAAAAACAAGGGCCCAATGAGTGAGTAAGGTTTGAGGAATCACTGCTAGCTATCACCTAGAATCTCAAATGAAAACATGAGTCTGCTTCATGTAGCTTCATATCACATGGTAACAGATAATTTCCTCTCATTTTACAGTCTTTGAGTCACAGAGTAGTTGAAGTTAGAAGAAACTTCTGGAGAGCATTTAGTCTAATCTTCCTGCTCATAGCAGGGTAAGCTGGGGATACAGGTAACTCAGAATTTTCTGTGAGGATGCAGATCACCAAACCCTGGTGAACATCCTCTTCTAGTGTCCAAACACCCTTACAAATAATAATAATAAAAATTTTAAATTGCATTTCAATTTGTGCCCATTTTATCTTGACTCATCATAATAATTTAGTCAAAACTCAACCAAAGTGGAAGCAATCAAAGGAGACTGTTTCTGAGAAAAGGGGGTGACAGAAGCTGTTGCTGTTCAGCTGAGCAGTAGCATGCAATACTAACTACCACATGGGTCTACAGGCCACCATGGCAAAGAGGTCTTCCATGAGCTTCCACATCCACAGAAATTTTACTGCAGTCAACTCCACATGAGTCCTGGCAATAAGATACATGGATAATGTTTTCTTGCTCCGAAACTTTATCTAGAATTTATGTTATTTGAAAAGGACAAAAAATGACACCTACTTGGTGGTCTATTTATAAGAAAAAGAAATTTGCAAAGCACTAACATAAGTTAGAGCTAAGGCAGCTTACAATATTTATTGCTAAAACAAAGTTTAAAGGAACATTTTAAAATCCATGTAGAACATGCATATAGCATATAAAAATGAAAATATCAATATGATTTTCAAACTTCGCTCAAATTATCGGAGATTAAATTCTTAATGACTGAGTAAAGAGGTTAAGAAAAATAAGAGCAAAGTGTTAATTGCATCTTTAAAATTCTGCTGATTTTATTTTGTTTAATTAAAGATTAATAGTTTGAACTCTTCCTCAATAATGAGTAACATAACAGAGTAAAATCACTTTCCAGACATTACCAAAAAAAAGGTATTTGCAGGGAAACTGAGAGACATATCACATCATGTTATTTTTTTTTAACAAAATAAAAGGGGAAAAAGAAGAGACATAATAAAAATGCCCAATACCCAATATCTTGGTTTGCTTTCTCCTAAGCAATAAAGCAGATTCATTTTGAGCAAGGACTTTATCACAACCCTCCTAAATGTTTCCATGATCCTAGAATGTAGCGTGTTCCATAAAGAAGAATACTACAAAGAATTGTTTATAATCAATGATATTTATTATAAAAGAACTTTAAAAACTCGTCTCTGATCATTTCAATATAATTATTATATCCTAATGCCTTCTATGCCCCCTGCTCTATCCTCCTCCTGCAGTGCTGCTGCCTCGCCCTGCCATGAGCTGTCCCTTCAGCACCACAACCACCAGAGCAGCTGCTGAACGACTTAAAGCCCTTCAATCAACTCCATCAGTTAATTGTCTCATGAAAGAAGACTGCTGCCATCCTATTCAGACTCTATGGATGTATGTTTAAGAGACATAAATCAAACTATTCAAATTGAGTTCTGAATTATGCATATGTAAAAGTAGTCATTTAGAAGAAACTATAAACACTGGTAATTTTATAAACCAGTACTTGTAGAAAAGACAAAGAAATTCCTTCAAAACTATATATTTGATAAATCTATATGTGTTTGAAAATCCTGTCAGAATTTCAAAGGAAGAAATAATTTCTTCTCAACAACTTAGAATACATAATAGAATTCCTTTAAGCAGCTAACTAATTTTACTAAATCCCACTTTATAAAACTTCATTTTTTATATGGGTAATAAGTGTATATTTTCTTTCCAAAACATTTGAGTGTCTATATGATACGAAATTCCTTCTCTGTAAGCACTAATAAGATCATAGGAAACAATGTATTTGATGTGCTGCAAAACTGTGTTTCTTAGTCAACAGAAAAAATGAAAAAGAAAAAGAAATCTGAGACTGTCACCTATGCATATACATTACAATATGACATTAAAAGTCCAGGTTTAAAACCAGCACTAAATGCTTTAAAGTCTAGAGAGACTACTTAAATAGCCACAAAGTTATTGTCTTCTACTGTATGCTTATACCTATAAATATTATAGCAAATTTCAGATGTAACTGAATGTCCTGGGTTCAGCTAGGGTGGAGTTCATTTCTTCTCAGTACCTGTTTCAGTGCTGCATTTCAGATTCAGAATGAGAATTCTGATCAAAACACCTGCTTTTCTGAGCAGTTGTGTTTATCCTTAGTCAAAGACCCCTTTTTTTTTTCCTTTTCTCATGCTTAGGCAGTGAGCACAGAAGAAACTGGCTGGGAGCACAGCTAGGACAGGTGACCCGAGGAGACCAAAGGGTTATTCCATACCACAGAACATCATGCCCATTATATAAACTGGGAGAGTTACTCAGAAGGGGAGTCCAACCTGGGTTCAGGAAGGAAGATCTAGAATCTGTCAGCAGGTGGTGAGCAATTGCATTGTGCATCACTTGGTTGGTTGGTTGTGTTTCCTTTTCTTCTTTTTATTGTAATTCTTCTCATTATGTACCTTTCTTTTTTTTTTTTTTAACTGTATTTTCAATTATTAAACTGTTCTTTCCTCAACATACAAGTTTTACTTCAATTCTCCTCCCCATTCAGGGAGGGGGTTTGAGAGTGTGGCTGCATGGTGTTTTATCTCCAGCTGGGCTTAAAACAACAGTCCTTTTTGGCACCCACTGTGGGGCTCAAAGGGTTGAGATAAGGACAGATCTGACCAGGGGGTGTTAAAAGTAATAGAAGCATTCATTGCATTGGTTTAACAGTTGCTAGTTACAATGTGGACTTATTTGCTCTCATATTTTTGTCTGTATTATACCAGTAATACATTCCTTGCAGTGCATGTTCTCAGTGAAGTAGTTCATAGGATGGGCTAATGATGTGACAGTGCTGCTGGCTGGGACACCAGTCTGGTGTCTGCATTCAGTACTGCAGGCACTCTGTGCTTTGGGAGCCATCTCCTGAGAATGATTAATAGTCACATCTTTGTTGTTTTCTCTGCAGAGGAACAATCTATAGGGAAGACACCCTCCTAATTTTTTTCTCCCCTCTTTTTTTCCTCTCTTGTCCTGCAGCCTGACTACAGTAGTTCAGAATTTTAAAGATTTTGGATATCCTTTGACTACCCTTGAAACCGAATTGCTTTGTTTCGGTTTTTTGTTAGGAGCGTGTTGTTCTGTATGGTTCAGTTCTTCATTAAGGTCAGAAAAATAATTAAGATTATTTTCCAGAGGTCTGCTGAAAAGCTGGATATTTCAGAGTTGTGGTGTGTGTGGGATTGTATGGAGAAGTACCCAGGGCAGTTGGTACATCCAACATGCTTGCACCTGACCTCTGAATAAGTCCAGAAGCCAGAAAAATGAGTAAATTTTTTTTTAAAGTGTCCTGACACCTGGCACTCCAAAGAGAATCCAAATCACTGCCATGTGTTGGGGCCTGGCCCAGGTTTATTGAGCCATAGTCAACCCTGCTCAGTGCCTGTAGGAGAGAAAGAAGGTCTCTAAATCTGACAATGAGACAACAACAGGCCCTGCAGCTATTCCAACCACTATGACAGACACTGTGGCTGCAGTGCAATGGTTAAGAAGAAATTGCATTTGCTCCTTTTTGATGTAATGAGGAGATTGTTCGTGCTGGAAAGTTCAGAACTCCACCTTGTGGTGGTAATTTTAACTGTAAGTTGAAAACTGGGGAGATGAAAAGGAACACTGAGATGCAACCAAAAAAGCAGGAGAAATTCAGGTTTGAACTACAGTGAATAAATTCTGTTGAGGTTTAGTTGAAGAACCTCTCAAATTCAATTGAAGAACCTTCTCAATTCTTAAACTGTGGGGCAAAGAAAAACTGTATAAGGATGTCTTTATTTGGGAAAAAAAAATTACAGAACACCAAAATGTGTAATCACTGTGGAGATAGGCTTTCATCACTGCTCTACTCCTTCTTTCAAGACAATGCCTGAAAGTTAGCACATATCTATGCTTACAGAGAGCATTCTGTGGGTTCCTTTAGCTTTCTTCTAGCAACAAATGCCAAGCATTCTGCTGGACTTGAACTGTTTAAGGAAATCCGGACTGACCATCTCCCACCACAGACTGCAATAAATACCTGATAATCAACAGCATAAATTCCATCACTCTATGTTTCTATATGAAAAGCAAATAATCTACTAGAAAAAGATCCATGCTTTTAATTTCTAAAACAATATCTACGTATATAATAATTTGGAATTTTTCCCCAACTTAAAACAAATTGGTCATAGCATCAGTCTGATGTACAGAAGTTGAAACATTCATATGCTTATATTAACAAAAAGTTCCAAGCTCTACCATTTTAATTATAGTGTTGTGGTTTCATTTTTCATTATCCTACAGAAAAAGAGTTTTAAGGGTGACAAGTTGGCCAAGCAAGTTACTATTCCAAATTCCTAGAATTCCACTGATGCTCTGATTTATCTGTTTATTTTTGGAGAGAGCACAATGCATTTTGAGGATCCCTGTTTCCTTTCATTATACTGCTGACTTGTAACTGATAATCGTATATCTACTGCTGTTGTATCTTTGCAGAAAGCATAGAGTGAATTATCTAAGTTACTAAAAAAAAACCAAAAATGCTACTAATTTATAGAAAAAATACTTGCTTGGTGTCTTTGTTTGTTTACACTGTTTAACTAATTATTTTACTTGGAAAAATAATTACCATGCCACAGAAAGTCTTTTCCCGGCGAAGAGGCCAATTCTCGTACATCTTCAGTCACAGAAATGCATAAGGTAAAAAACCCAGAGTGTTAACTGCCAGCAATCCACAGCTGTTCAGTGTAAGTAAAAAACCCTCATATCTGGTCAGATATTCCTTAATTACTGGAAGTATCAATTTGTTGCAAGAGATATGAATAGCTCTACGTATCATCACATACAAACAGAAGAAGAAGACGTCATCAACTACTCCTTTGTATTCTTGTCTAAGCCCTTCTATGCCATCAAGAGTCTCCTGCAGAAGGAGGGTGCTGATAGCAAAGTAAAGATACTCTGACAGAGTTCAAGACACATTTTGCCAACTCTCCCAGGCACATGGTGTGATTCTTGAGGCCCTCTACACAGGGCCAGCACTTGGACTCACGATCCCAATGGTTCCTTCCAACTCAGCATATTCTATGATTATTCTATGATTCTATGCTAATCTTCTTAGATAAGACATTACAAATAGTCTTAGAAAAAGTATTTCTGTGTTTATTGTACACCCAAGAACATTGTGCCACAACAGCTCACACTAAAAACATGTCTGCACACAAGTACTGTGCACTCCTGACTTGCTAGTATTTCAGAAAACCGTTGTGTAAAGCTTAAAAAAAAGGACCAAGCCTTTTCAACAAATAAATGAGTTCATACCTGTCTCTGGAGTATACCCTCATGGACCACCACCAGGCTCTTTAAAATTATTCCATAACTATAAACAAATCTCCATCATCCTAATACACAAGACCCACACACTGGTACATTTTTATCCTGACGTGAAACTAGTAGCAAAAGCAATAAATAGCTTACATTCAGGGGTTGCAGAAATCTATAAACATTTAGACCATGATAGTATAAAAGTTTTACCCACCAGAAGAGAATAAAATTAACAATGCTGCTATAAAAATATTAAAATTTCATTAATTTTTAGCATGGTAGCCTCTTAATGAACTGTTGCTACCATTATTCCATGCTGCACAAAGAAATCAGAATGAAGGCCTGCCAAACTAATGTGTGCAATTGCAGCAAAACTCTGTAAGGAAATAAAGGTTTTAGTAGAAGAAATTAAATACTTATCTTTCTTTGGTTCCTATACTGATCAATGCACCCTACTGTGGAGGGATAGAATGTAAGAAAAAGATAGTGCACAAGGTAGTCTCACCCCTGAGGAGTTGCAGCTGTACTAATCACCAAAAATTAGGGACAGCCCTGCCCTTAATAGGCCACAGCTGTGTCAAATAAGGGGACAAGTGCTACAAAAGAGTGGGTTAGCTGGTTGAGGAGAGATTTAGAGATTATTGGCTGTGCTGTGAAGAGGAAGAAGGAGTCAGTGTTGTAAGGATCTGCCCATGAGGAATCACCGAGAAGGTATGGAACTCTTGCAATAAGATGACAACACTCTACCTTGAGGCACCTGAATTAAAATTGAGCTCATTGTATGAATTATTGAAGCGTAGTAGATATTAGCCAGAACAGATAAGCAAAAAAGCACATCATACCAAGACTTCTCCAAAACCCAAGCATCTAAATTTGTGGATTTAGGTACCTCAGTCGCCAGGGAAATAAGAGGTTTCCTAGAGCTCCTCTCTTTTCAGTCT
The DNA here is from genome assembly GCF_012460135.2 of Molothrus ater. NCBI lineage: Eukaryota > Metazoa > Chordata > Aves > Passeriformes > Icteridae > Molothrus > Molothrus ater. The sequence continues at coordinate 17,100,599 of NC_050482.2, read as the reverse complement.
CATCTTTTCCCTCAGGTTCCTACTCCCAACCTGCCCACAGAGCTCTCCTCACTTTAGAAAAATAGGCAGATGTTTCATTTGGAATTTCTCTCTCTTATTTTCAGAATTTCCAAGTTCAAGATTCACCAGATACCCGTGCAACTTTTCTACTTTTTATGCTCATTCTCTCTGGGAGTAGAGGATAGCAAGCAAAGCCCTATACTTGGTTATTATCTTCTTGGGTCTGATGGCTTCCCATAGCTTGTAAATGTATTATTTTTGTTACGGTATTTCGAATGCCCACTTTTAAGGATGGTTTATGTATTCACTCTGTCTGTGACAGCACTTAATGTTTTATTACAATTTTTATGATACAATGAGTTTTAGAGAGGGAAGCTATTGGCAATAACTTAGGGTCAATTTCTAAGTGAGAAATTGTTTTCTGGAAGAATCTCAGCCTATATGCCTTTCTTACAGCCAAATTCCTATATGATACAATTATCAGAGTCCATGTAAAGTGTTTGTTTTCATTGGTGTTAATTTGGTAGGAGCAGATTTTCTACAACAATTTCCATAAGTTTTGGGGTTTTTTCAGCTCCTCAGGGATTCCACTCATCTGCCAAGGGCCAAGGAGCTCAGCTGAGCAGTGTCTTGGTACCTTCTCCTGCACTGATTCCCCCAAGTATTGCCCTGTCCTGGGACTGCCGCTTGCTGATTACAAGATTCTGCCTTTGATACCTCTCTTCTTTGTGAAGCCACCGTTTGTGCCTTACTCAGCACCATTAGTCAGTGTTGTTGGCAATCCCTCACATTAGGAAAAAATACAGAAGTAGTCTAAGGAAATATACTTTACAGAAGAAATTCCATTGAAAAATGAGATCAAACTCATAAAAAAACTAAACAAAATAAAGTTCTGTAGGCAGAACTTTTGTTTTTTGAACTAAAGAAATTAAGCAATTCTAAAAAGCAGATGTATAAAGAAAGAATCTTAATTATACATGTAATAAATTCCACACAGTGTTTCTGATGAAATGCACACTACATTTCCTACTACATTAAAAAAAAACAAAACTGAATGACTTTGTCAATAATCTTAATTTGAATTTCCTATGAAAGTTATTTAGTATTTGTGTCAAAATCTGTATATTCTGTTGTGAACTACCAACAACAAAGCCAGCTCACAACTTAGAACAATTAATTATGTTAACATATTGATCATTTGCATATATTAATAACATTTTCATGTAGTCAGGAGAACTCTTCACAGTCATAAGAATTTAAATCTAACTTTTGCAATTTAACATTTGTAAGGATATTACTGCAAAATACTTGTGGCACTGCATATATGACTTTCATTTTCCAGAGACCAATTTTTTTTCCAATTTATTAAATATTTCTGATATATATGGCTACAGCCACAGGTACCTTTCCCTTCTGTGAAAAAATGCAGGCAATAAAGCACAGTAATACATTAGAGTACTATTCTTAAAGCAGCTTCATTCAAACTCAGATACTTTTCCTTTTAAAATACGTTATCTCATCAAATCAACTTCTCGCTTGGGTATGATCTCATTTTCAAGAAGCAGTAAGTATGCCCGCTTATGGAGGACAACTTTAAAATTACTTATACTGTAGAATAGCTTTATTTAGACTTAAAAGCGCAACCACAGAAACCAACACACAGGTTAATTATGGCTACATTTTTAAAAGTATTTCTGAATTTTATATATATTTTGTTATATAGAAATATATGAGGAGAATGTTTTTTACAAAAAATTCAAGTTTCTTTAAAACCAAGCCAAATTAAGTACCAACTGAATACAGGTATGTTGCTAATACTTGCAACAATAGTACTTGCTAATTTAGTAGTTTAATGTTGAAAAGAGAAAACAATATTTTGTTTTAAATATCATCGTTTGATTGCAAATAGCACAGTTTACAATTAAAAGCTTTGATACAAAATCTGGTTTAATCTTACTATCTATGCTTTCTGATATGTTATAGATAGATGAACTGTAGTATATTTTTAAAGAAAAGTAAATATGTAAAAAATTATTTCCTCTTCTTCTTAATGATTTGATTAAACTAATAGAATTTATGTAAAAAAAAAAGTGTCAATTCTAAAGGTTGTGCTTTCTTTTTGGTAGAAAATTCCTAGGCATAGTACCAAGAAGCCAAATATAATGCATAACAAACCTTTTTATTTCCAGGAAAGGAGGAGGAGGTACCAGAAAAGGTCATTTGAAAATGTCATGGGAAAGTGTAGTACTGACTGCTGCATTTATAGTAATTACTAAGGAAATGAAAATAAAAATAAAAATCAGCATTGAGTCCTTCTCAAACATTTATAATATTCCAGGTGAAAAAGTGAACGTACTTCTGAAAAGTTGTTTTCGGACACTAAACAAATTTTTGCCATTTTTTTCCAATCCTTATCACTACTCAATTATTCCTGACTTCAGGATGTCCAAGATTTGTTCACTGCAGTTTTTTTAAGTTCCCAGTGCTGCAGTAAAAATAATTGGACATAACCCCCCCCCAATACTGTGCAGGGTAGTTGTCACCAGTCAATTGTGAAGGCACAATATAAGCATGACAACTGTTTCCAATTTGGTTCATGGCTCAAAGCAGATACAAACATTCCATTTGTGGTTGTTGGCAAGGGAAGGGTAAGAGATACTAGCAAACACCTACTGCTGTTAGCAGTGTGCCAAAGCAGAATTCTGCACAAGAAAATGTTACAATTCTCTTTGGAAATAGAAAATCCAAAGGACATCACTCTAATAGAAAACAGTATTTGCTCAGAAAATGCACGTGCACATGCATATGGGCTTATAAAAAGTTAATAAATAATGCTTTGTTCACATTTCAATCATTTTTAAAAACTCCAAGTCTTCCACACTGCTTTAAGAGTGTTGCTGTGAGGGTGTCCAACAGAAACTATGTAAAATCTCTACTACAAAAGCACAGCATTAAGGTGTAGAGTTTTGTACACCAGTGAACTAACAGTATATGACTACATGAGCAATAATGGAACGTAACTTCCCTGCCTTTACATGCCCTTTACATATTCATATGACTTAGAAGAGCACTTCAATGGAAAGAAACCAACCAAAAACAAACTAAACTATAGGAGGACAATCCTAATTCACATTTTCAGGTAAGAAATCACAGGAAACTCAAATTTCTCCCAATATACAGCCCTCAACCATCTGGCTGAATTAGAGGAAGACACTTGATGTTTTCCCATCTTAAAATGGGAAGTGGCAGGTTCACTCTAACAGTGCTAAAGAAAGAAAGCTTACTGAGCCCTGAATGATAGAGCCCAGTATATAAGGTCTTCCAAGGAAAGTCATACAAATAGGGTGATATGGGGAGTGTTCCCAACTCCTAGGTCAGTACCAGAATATCTCTAGCATAGGTTACAACACTACAAATAGTGCTAATTGAAAGTTTTCTGATGCACATTTCTTGCTATTAGCCTAAATGCTCAAACACTGGTAGCTGGTATTATTGTAAGGCTTAGTCAGTAAGTCCATAGCAACAATGATATGCAGGAACATTTATCATGTAAATAGCAGCTAGGCAAATATCAGCACTTTTTAAAAGCAGCCTCTGATTATACCATCAATTCTACTATCCCATCAATTTATAACCTGGAAAGAAAGAAAACATAAAAGAAAATATCATGAAAAGTTATTTAGGGAGTATCAAATGAAGCTACAAGAACTTGAGAGTTTCAAATAAAGCTGGCAGCAGTCATGCTCTAGGGTAACAAAAGTACATGATTCTCAAAACAAACACCTTGTGATGTTGTGGGTTCAAGAGAAGACAGGACAAGTATGGAGAAGAAATTTCAGCTGACAGTAATGTAAGAAATCACATCACAGTCAGAAAAACACCTAATATGGGAAAAACTGGAATAGTTGTTCTGACATACCATGTATGCTTGTCCTGTTTTCAGTTCCTTGAATACCAACGAATGAATGTTGAGATGGGAGGAGATGGACCATTGAGCTGAACTCACGTGGTCATTCCTACGTTCTTGCAGTCTTGCTTGAAATATTCCAGTTTCTTTGCCATAAATAAGCAAATGAAATAAACCCCCACATTTTCCTAAACATTTTACACTTTGTGGTTTATGACCATCTGGCAATCAAGCCCCACACAGCCACTTGCTTACTCCCCCACCAGAGGGATGGGGGAGGGAATTGGAAAGGTAAAAGTGAAAAAATTCATGGGGTGAGATAAACATACTTAAATAGGTAAAGCAAAAAGTGCCCACAGGCCAAGCCAAACAGGGAAATCATTCACCATTCCCATGAGTGGGCAGGTGTTCAGCCATCCCCAGAAATAAGGACTCTATTACACATAATAGCTACTGGGGAAGACAAACACCATCACTCCGAGAGTCCTTTGCTTTCTTCTTCTTCACCAAGTTTCCCCCAGCTTTTATGATGACATAAAGTATAGAATATCCCTTGGGTCAGCTGGGGTCACAGCTGTGTCCCCTCCCAAATACTCGTGCACTCCCAGCCTCCTCCTTGGTGACATGATATGAAAAGCAGAAAAAGACTTGGCTCTGTGTAAGCACTGCTCAGCAATACTGAAAACATCTTTATATTATTAACATTATTTTCAGCACAAATCCAAATCATAGCTCCATACTAGCTACAATGAAGAAAATTAACTCTACCCCTGCCAAAATCAGCATAGTTTGCATAATATCCTTTTAATGTGAAGAGTACCTTTACATACCAAAGAATGTAGCCTTTTTTAGTCTATTCAGGAGACTACATTTTAAGTACTCCTGCTTGTTAGTATATGATTAGGATGGCCATTCATACAAAACACATTTTCACTTTTATTGGAAATATAATCAGTGTATTAATGATCCATGTTGCAGGTCACTTACATACTGCCATACTTTTCTTCTCACAATGTATTTTCAATAGGTCTCTGATGTCCCTATAGGAAAAGCCTGATTGTCATAATGATGCAGCAGCATGGAAGCCAATTGTGATTTCATACTAGAATACTACACTTTCTGCAGCCTTTTGCAGTAAGCACCACACTAAAAATAATTACTTACATTTAAGATCTAAGCCAATTTTTTGCTGCCACTTTCACTCATCTTTGATAAATTAAAAAAAGTAGAGATCTTAGAGTAGTTGTAGTCCAAGATGAGATCTTGGCTTATGGTATACATAATAAATTGTGTTCAGCTGACTCTTCTTATTCTGAATTCAAGGAAAGTTCCAGGGTGGTGCAAAAAGGGGGTAAATCAGTTTTCCAGGGCACAGATAAATAATTTTATGAAATTTTAGGTATTCAATTTTGTATTATTGGAAATAAATAACATTGCTGGTATCTAGTCTTACATTTGACTTTTTGTTGGTTTTGATTTGTATGTAGAACTGCCTTCTGTGCAAGGGCTTTTAAAATATGCTATTTTTTTCATTTAGACCATCAGATTATCTATTTTACAAATTTTTAGCTATTGAGGTTGTGACACTAAAACAGATAATTATTTCTTCACTGCTATGTATGATACTTTTTTTTACTATTATTATTATTTTATTAACTTTTATTTTTTTTAATATTACATTTATATCTTAGATTCCAAAAATTTGATTTTAGTAATCTTGAGAAATACATTAGATTGGGTTTATGATTAGTCAAAGGATATTAAGCAGCTTCAGTTCACTCCTGTGTCCTCCAATTCAACAGAACATTCCCATAACTGAATTGTTTACAGTACTTCAAAGAGGATTTGTGAAATTCATATTTAATTTTCAAAACATTATCCATACTTGTAGATTGTTCTTAAAAGAGAGAATACATTTCTGATTTTAACAAAAGTGTGTTATACTTACAGCATTTAATATGTTATACTATTAACATTACTTTCAAACAGATGTAAATGCTTCAAAAATGCTGTAAAAATAATGTAAACAGAAAATCAGAACAACATTATGTTTTATGTCAAACACTTAAGTAAATACACATCAAAAAAATAAATTAATAAAGAATTTTGTTCATAAGACCTCAGGATCTGTTATTAAAAAATTCATCTGGTACTTGGAATATTTCTATGCATGGATTCTATACTTTGGATAGACTAAGTTAAAAAAGTTGTTTTCTAAGAGTTAACAAGATTATAAATAAATTTAAATCAATAAACTGACCCAGACTTTGCATTTTCCCCAGAGACACAACCCCCAGACAGAGCAGAAAGGTAGGAAACTGAACATGCATTGTTAGATATGACTAACAAAGCTAATCATAAATGTTAAGTGCTTTAAAAATTGCTATGATATAAAGTTTGTTGAAGACATTTGGGAATCCTTCTTCTTTGGCAAAATTAATTAAACGAGAAACATTAGACTTTCATAGTACAATAGAGGGGAATTTTATTATGAGTAAGCTCTTTACAACAAGTTCATTTGGGAGTACCATGTCTCAAATTGTACCTATTCAAATAATTTTATTTCTAAAACAGATCATATATATCCTTCCTCTATGGCTCATAATACATAAGCAATAAATCATTTGAAATGCTTAGGTTTTTATGGTTGTATTTGATTCATTTACACAGAGTGACTCAGAATAATTCAGAAGAAGTCTCCCTCTATCAGGATTTCAACTTCTAGAATTTCATTAAATTATTTTAGTAGGTATACTGTAATTTAACCTCATTAGGATGTTTGCCCATGTCCATAACTTCTAGTGCAATAGATTCCTTTACATCCATTGACCATCCATTCCCTTACATCCATTCTTGGCCTAGGTCCATACTGTCTGTGTCTCTCTGAAGAATAAAATATCAGACTTAGCAGCAAGTATGTATTTGTTGTCGTATAAACCATCTTTGTGTTCACATTGTTCATACTGGAATTGTGAGGTGGGTTTCCATCTCTACTTAACTCAGAAATACTGAATCCCTATCTCACAAGATATCCATAGCAATCACCATGTGTGATTATTTGAAACTAGGCTACTGAGAAATCAGGAGAGCAAGCAACACTTATTCTAAACTAGTAGTGACTAAAAGCAGAAATGCATTTATTTGTTTAATTACTATGGTAAAATGGATTCGTATTCAAGGAACTGCATTTGGAACCAAACCTATAGCTCCTGCAAATTCATTGCTCATTCCATTAGACTAAAATATTTACTATCGTCTGTTCTGATCATTGCATCCTTTGTTGGCATACAGATTCAACTTCTAGAATAATCAGTATCTTTATCTCTGGCCCTGTAGCCTAGTTATTACACTTGCCAGAAATTTGAAATATTAAACTTAATGTCCTTTCACCTAACAGACTATTTTAATCATTAGCTCTTAAGCAAAAGAGGAGTATTGTAAGCACAATCACTCCCCCACAAAAAGTCAGCAGATAGAACCTTCACTGTATGAGAAGTTATTTTTGATAATTTCCTATGGACTGGAAGAAAAAGTTTGGGGAAGCATGGCTAGAAAGCTACCTGGTGGGAAAACTGCTGGGGTGCAGGTCAACAGGAGCTGAACATGAGCCTGTGTGTGCCCAAGTGGCCAAGAAGGCCAAGGGCATCCTGGCCTGGATCAGAAATATTGTGACCAGCAGGACCTGGGCAGCGATTGTCACCCTGTACTCGGCACTGGTGAGGCCACACCTCAAATCCAGTGCTCAGTTTTGGGCCTCTCACCTCAAGAAAGACATTGGTGTGCTGGAGCATGTCCAGAGAAGGGCAGTGGAGCTGGGGAAGTGTCTGGAGCACAAATCTGGTGAGAAGTGGATGAGGGAACTGGGAGTGTTTAGACTGGAGAAACGGAGGCTCAGGGGAGACCTTGTGCTGTACTACTGCCTGAAAGGAGGTGGTTTTTGGCATTTTCTCCCAGAAAGCAAGTGGCAGTACAAGAGGAACTGTCTTCAGGGAGCACCAAGGGACATTTAGATTGGATATTAGGAAAAAAATTCTTGAGGAGAAAAGGCTATCAAGCATCAGAACAGACTGTCCAGGCAGGTGGTTAAATCACCACCCCTGGAAGGGAGCACCTGTAGATGTGGCACTTAGGAATATATTTTAGTGGTGGACTTGGCAGTGCTGGGTTAATAGTTTGACTTGATGATCGTAGAGGTTTTTTCCAACCTGAAAGATTCTATGATTCTATAAGAATGAACTTAATTTCCTTCTGGATACACAGTCAAAAGGGAGTTCTCTAACTCAGAAAAATGCAAACTGTCCACAAATCTTGAAAGTATAATTAATGTATGTGTTTTATATCTTGACATCTAGAATTATTGATTGCAGTGGATTCAGATTGTTCAGTAAGTAGAAATGTAGATATGAATATAGAAAGCAGGTTAGGGGTTTAAGTTGAACCTCATTTACTTAAAGAAGGAAAACACGAAAGACAAAGAAATGAAGGAATAAACCATAGCTGATTTTATATATAGGCTACAAAGCATGAATTGTAAAAACACTTATGTTATGAGAGGATAATAGGTTGTCTTTCTAAGTGCTAAGTTTCAAGCACTTAACAAGTCAAAAACAACACAAGAAAGAAATTAAGATGTCAAAATTAATTACTTCTCCCAGCTATCCATTAAATAAAATCAATATCTATTTTCCATACCACCAGCTCAGAAATAAAACAGCAAAATACAACAAATGTACTTGTAATTACATTTCATTTCCTCAGGTCCTAGGTACATGTTTTCCTCCTTGAATTCGATCACCTGTGCTGGAGTGCTGATATGGCACAGCTGCATAACCTCAGCTCAGACTGCTGTGAGAAGCAGTTGCCTCCCCCCTCCTTTGCTGAGAAACTTGAGGTCAGGCTCTTGTCCTTGGCTGCTGACTGAGCTTCAGTATTAACGTGTCTGTGCCTGGAGATGTATCCTGCTGATCCAGATCCTGACCTGGAAACTTGACTTCCTGGCTTGCATTTCAAAACCTTGAGTTGCCTTCTCACCCCACACCTGCCTGGGATCCCTGCAGTGGGACTGAGCTTGGTTGCGTCAGCGGACCTGATCCACACTTGCTGACTTGACTTCTCAGCTTGACCTGGGACACCCTTCATCACTTCAGTTTTGCCTGGTGCTTTAGACTCTCCTCAGACTCACTAATGCAACCAAACCTGCTTTGCTCATCAGGTTTGGGTATTGTAGGATCAGGCCCTTGCTGGTGAGGGCACTGCTGGCACCTTGCTTCACACTCAGCACCCAGCTTGCTTCTCCTCATGGAGCAGCCCATTCTTGCTGCTCTCTGATGTCCCTAATAATGGAGGGGGGTTAGAATTAAATCAGGGAATCATCTTCAATCATTTTCTTTTCCTGCATATTAGAAGATACCACAAAAACTAGTAAGGTGATTTGCTTTCAAAGTACTGCCATAGGGTTATTAGAAATAAGGAATGGGTTAATAACTAAAATAATAATTAAATAAGTTAAATTAGAATAAAATTAATGATACAGTGGAGAGATATTTTAGAAATAATACTGAAATCACATGTGAAATTCTAGTATTCAAGATTTTTTTTTTTAATATAGAGTATTACGCTCAATTGAGCACTTTCAATGGGAAATGTACCTTGATAAAAACAGTATTAATTCAATTACTAATGGCACCAGAGGTATATTTCTACTCAGCTCAAATAGACCAACTGCCATTCCAGTAGCTGCATTTAAATACACCAAATAAAAATTCACTGGAAGTAAAGCACGGATAGTATCCTATAATGCAATTCAATACAAAAGTTCTTTTAAAGAAAAAATTAAAATGTAAACTCCTAAGACAGGTAGGCTAATATAATTAAAAACATTATTATTATATAAGGTGTACATCTCACAAGTCCTATCAGTGTTGCTTTAAATGTGAAATATTTCTCTTATTTTAAATGTAAGCACAAAATTTAAGATTAGCTCATAGTTATCTAGGCACTCCACCATGAGTTTATGCATAGTTGACAAACACAACCCTGGCTAACCACTGTTAAAATGACAGATTGAAGGAACTAACTTTATACACACAGTATGATGGTTCTAGAAGCAATTTAGGGTGTTTCAACCATTACTGATCTAATGTGAAGTTAGTAAGAGAGAATCAAATGATGCAAGTAAATCATAATTTAATCACATATGATGTAAAGTATGAGATTAGAAAGAGATAAAGTGAAAAAAAAATATAAATAGAGAGATAGATTCAATTAGAGACCCTGTCTTAAAAATTCAATTTTACAGTCAGATCATTTCTATAAGCAAACTCCATAAATTTCAGGATAGCTAAAGTACAAAAGATATATAATGAAAAGCATAAAGTTTTTTACTATTCAACTCTGATAAAAGTAAACTGGTACAAACAAGATTGATCTCACCAAACTTTTGAGCTTTGTAAAACATAAATGCCTAGTCTCCCTCATCTAAACCTTAGAGGTAGGTGGCACCATAAGTGCTTTCACTTTGTGTTTGACTCCTATGTGAAGACAACCACGTGTCTCCTCAAAGTTTAAGCGAAGTCCAGATGTTTAGCTGTGCTCCTGTACCTACAGTACTCTAAAGACATGGATGAAGCAAAGACTGGGAGTTGAAATATGTATTTAGAGTATTCTAATTCATTGGTCTAGAATGTAAGTATTGCAAAGTTAGTGCTGCATTTGGTTGGTGTTATCATGTCTGCCTTCATACATTCTTCAGCTCAAGCAAGATCCCTGCTGGAACCAGAGAAAGATGAGGTGAGTCACTCTGAGTGAGTACAGTGGTATGGAACTTCAAAGCCCCACTGCACATTCTTGCAAAGGAAGACAAACTTCTATAGTTACTGACATATATTATACAACCTCAGCTGAAAAAGCAGCAACAACAACAACATCCTGCTGCTGTTTAAGGTACACAGAAATGAAGATTAAAGAAGCATTGACTGCAGTACTTGGACAATAAGAAAAGACTTCACAGCAATAAATTCCATAACCCATTATAAGAAATAAAGATCTGTGTGATAGTAATGAGGTGGAGAGAAGATTGTAATATCCTCACCTACCAACCAACCAATCCAACGTGTACCAAATACTGAAGCAAGCTTTGCTCAGTCATGAGCAATTGATGTACAGTTTGGACCACAGGACACTGATACCAGATCTTCTTTCTGACTTACACCACTGTGCATGCACACACATAAAACGACTGCCATACTATGTAACTCATTTGACAAATTAGGTGTTGCTACCAGTTCTCTAATATAATAGGATTTTTCCCTGCTTTTGAGATGTGCATTTTTTCACATGATAAAGATTTACCCTACTTTTTTCTTACTTAACCCTGAACTAAAATCGGTAATATTGATAGCATTGTTTAAATTCTTAATTTAAACTTGTTTGTAAATGCCCAGCAGTAATGTGTTCTATGCTTTCTAGATTTTTCATCCATTTCACAGTTTGAAGTTTTCCTTCACATAAAATTTTTATTATTATTTAACACTACCCATAGGGCGGTTTCATGCATTATGAAGTTAAGATTCTAGATTTAGATTCCAGATCTTGATATTGCAATGAAAAGGTCTTTGGGGTCTTTGTCTTATACAGACACCAGTATTACTAGATTTCACTTTTTCTCAATTTCTAATATAGCAAGTGGTACTTAAGACTATCTGAGACTAGAAAATTTCTCAAGAATTGTTTTCTTAATTTGGTTCTTTGCTCACTATTTTTGGGCTTGTCTAAACAGTTCGGTGTAGAAAGTATCTCATAAGTACAGCCCACCCTACAAGCACATATGCCGAGAACTATGCTGTGCTAATGACTCTTTCCTTTTACCTTGTTCTCTAGATATCCAAAAGAGTGTAAATTATGGGAACCATTACATAATTGACTTATTTTAAGATCAGGAAGCTTTAACTGGCCACATTCCTAGTGACTAAATATTTACACATTGTGGCAGTGTGGCTGGACATCAGGTGTCCATCAAAGCCTCTCTATCATTCTCCTCATCATCTAGACAGGGGAGAGAAAATAGAATGAAAGGCTCATGTGTCAAGCTAAGGGCAGGGAAAGATCACACACTGATTACCATCACAGGCAAAACAGACACCGCTCAGGAAAATTACCTTAACTTAATGCCAATCAGATCAGAGTAAAGTAAGGAAAAATAAAAACTAAATCTTTGAACACATATTCCCCCCCCAGCCTCCCTTCTTCCTAGGCTTAACTTTGCTTAAGATTTCTCTTCCCTCCTCCTGCCTGCAGTGGAGGGTGGAGGATGGTGGCTGCAGTCAGTCCAAGTCTCTGCCACTCTTTCCTCCACAGAGGGAGGATCCCTCACACTCTTCCCCTGTTCCAAGGTGGTCTTCCCTGGGCTGCAGGGGCACACTTCCATGGGCTGCCTCACCATGCAGCACGAACTGCAGGGGAATCTCTGCACCTCCTTCCCTTCGGGCATCAGTGACCTGGGCGTCTGCAGGGCCGTTCCTCTCCTGTATTCTCACTCCTCTCTCCAGCTGCAATTCCCTCTTGTGCAGTAACGTTTTCCCCTTTTTAACTATGTCACCCCAGAGGTGCTACCACTGTCCCTGATGGGCTTGGCCATCAGTCAAGCAGCAGGTGCACCTTGGAGCCAGCTGGCCCTGGCTCTGTTGGACACAGGGGAAACTTCCAGCAGCTCCTCACAAAAGCCACCCTAGCAGCAACCCCCTCTACCATACATTTATGTTTAATAGGTGAATAATAAATATATTCAAACTGGCAAAATAGACACTTAAGCAAAATAAAAGAGCTTAAGGACTGTTTGCTTTTTTGAGTTCTTCTGCTGGGGTTTCACAAATGTTTGGGATATTTTGGGATAAGAAGATTATTTTCTATTTTCCTTCTCTGGATAACTTTCTGTTCTTGTAAATGATATAGTTTTAGGCATGTATTTACAAGGTAGAAAGAGATCCAAATTAAATTTCAGTGAGGTGATTTTGCCCTAGGAAATTCAGGATTTTTTTATTCAACATAAAAGAAGCATATCCATGTAACCTCCCTATTTTTTATTGAAACAAATAATTTACAGTTGCATCTGAGAATGTTAAATTTTCTTTTCAGGAAAAAATTATACTTTAGGCACAACCATAACACACTTTTAGAACTCCTTTTAGAAGGCCACATAAAGTCATTAAAATGTTCATTTTAAAAATACAAACAATCACTAAATAGATTATTCTTGAATTTGTAGATAAGAGTCAAACACATAAAACTGCATGTGTTCTGGTCAAACTCTAAAGCAATCATGATTTTGTCGTTTAATCCATTAAGACAACAGTTTTTATTAAAACTCATTTGTTGCTTGTGAGAAGTTGCTGACATAAATTGATGATTAAGCTGCTATGACCTTCACTGAACCTTAGTAATTCTCATTTGCATTCTCATTAAAGCTGTGTTTCAGTCTCATCTTTTCATATTTGTAATATAATTCTACTCAAGTCTTTCTAAAGTCTTCCTCAAGAACAATTATCTGGTCTAAAACCAATGTTTAACCTGTAATTTATAAGCATATATAGTTTTATATAGAAATATAAGTAAACATATAATTAATAAATATATAAGCAGGTATACAATTATCTATACTTATATTTATCTTTATATATATAAAATATTTAAATGGATACAAACAATAGTTTATGATATATAACATTACTCTTCTTTAACCTGAAGATTATGGATTAATTTTATTTTTTTTTCTAAATCAAGGTAAATTAGGAGAAAAATACTGGAATAGTATTAAAAGTGGCCAAGGCAGTTTTTATTATGGATAATATAAACTACTTTGGTATTCTGAATTTTGGTAAATTCTGTATTCCTATTTTATTTGTGCATTTAACTATGTTTGTTTAAGTATTTGATACAGCTTTTTCATGGCAAGGTAAGCTAAGCAATTTGCCAAAACTAATTTACTTGATCACACTTTGACCTGTGTTTCAGAGGAGATCTATTCCTTTATGAGCCTTACTTCATAAAGGAATAGATCTCCTCTGAAACACAGGTCAAAGAAGACACAATTTTAAAGATAAAGCCCCAGACACAACAGTTTTCTGTGGTTCAGTAAGATTCAATAGCTAGTGCAAATATTGTGGTTTCATGCACAAAGATTAATAGAATTATTTTAAAAGGTCTTTGATATCAGCTAGTAGGAATTCTTCAAAAAGGACGTGACATCACATCTATCTGAATCACATCAGAATCTAGTATTATGTCTCCCTATACCTGTAGTGTGTTAAATTTTTCTTAAGAAAAAAGAACTTTCAAAAAAAGAACTGATAGTTTTTCTTCAGAATCATAGCCTTTTCATATAACAAACCAAATGAAATCTTATTTCTATTTGCATGCTGATAAATGAACTATGTGAAAAAAATCTATTCAGACAGCTTCTGGTGCTGTAAAGAATGACAGTATTCCTGATTTTGAGTTCACATTACTTTTATAAACAGAAAATTTGCAGAGTATTCAACTTAAAAAGACAATCAGAATTAAAGAAAGACAAATGCAGTAGCTTTTCATCATGTCTACTTTGACATTCATCTTTAAAATTATATTTTTTAAGAATATAGAATCTATTTCTAGTGCATCTCGTAGTTTGAAGGATCTAGACAAGTCAAATATAAACACTTCATTAAAAAAATTATTTGCTTTTTAAAAATTATAAAAATAGGCAAGTGACTGAAATTTTTTAAGGTTTCTTTCTTTTATATCAATTCCTATAACAGAATTCAAACTTGATAAATATCTTAATTAAAAAACACCAAAACAGCACAACACCCAAATAGGTTCATTAATAGATATTAAAACATCCTGAAACTATTTTAGGCATCATGTGCTTGGCAAAAATGCTGATAGAGTATCTGAAATGATTGACCTAATTAAGCCCATGCTAAATGTACTCAACAAATTCTAACTAATTCAATATGCATGACTGAGCAGAGAAGAAAGTAAAGGGTAAATGACTAAGGCATTAAGGCAACAGAAATGTGTATACCAGTGATGCCTAAACTGCAACACTAAACAGCACTAAAAAGTGCTGTTTTCCAGCCCCCACAAACTTATCCAAAAGCCCAAATGACTGGATCTCATGACTTCACCTTGTAAGACATACAGACTTCCAGAAGAATTAATGAATGTCAAATTCACACAGGACATTCACAGACAGTCATGAAGGTGTTCATCCCTTCTGATGGGGCAAAACTGACTCAGCTATGCTGACCTGACCTCTCTCAGGCAGAGCCTGAGAGGCAATGTCTCAGAAGGTGCCATAAGCACCACACACCCTGAAGCACCCCCAGACTCATTTCTGAGACCTTCCACCAGAGGACTGCACATGAGCCACAAATGTAGTGAAGACTCAGTGTTACAAAAGATGGTGCAAAGCATCCCTCCCCACAGGGGAGCTGTCTGGGCACTCCCTTCTATACCTGAAATATACTTACCCACTGAACACTATGTTTTGTGGTACCCCCACAACCATGTTTTGTGGTCCCCCACAACCACTTGGATCCACAGTGGTGGTGACTGCTGTTCTACTTATTCTGTCTCTCTCATACTCTTTTTTCTATTTCTCTCTGTCTCTCTTGGTAATCACATTAATGGTTAAATAAAATCCATTCTACTGGCTTCAGCATAGGGTCTTCTTTGCATCTTAATTCAGGTACAGGCATCTCTCTCTAGGGATTAGATCTTAGCCCTGTAACCAGAGCCATCCCAGAATCTTCCCTTTCACATTTTCCTCTTCATTCTGGGCAGTAGAAAGAAGACATGTGCTGTGGTTAACATCATTGGGAGATATTTTAAAAATTTTCATGATATCCAGCTTTTTCACAGAAGGCACTAAAGAATAAGATTGCACAGTAAACAGAGAATGCATTTATATATTTCCTGTTCCAGACATTTCAAGAATAAAATTTCATTCTATTCTTTCATCCTCTTGAATTCCTTCCCTTGCTTTGAACAGAGGTTGAATTTTCCTGCCGTTGTTAACAGACTCTAGCAGATATGTCAAGTTGAGAATGTCCTATTTTGAAAATCCTTTAAAAAAAAATTAAAAATAACATTAAAATTTCTTGCCAAGACTTAAACATAATTTTTTCCTGAAGTGGTCCACTGTTTAGCACTGAGAAATGGTCACCTCTTGGATGTCTTTTATTTCTTCTTTATTCAAATAATTAAATCAATATTATTTCTTAAAAAAATTCTAATATGTTAGATTTTATTGAGAAAAAAAACATATATATGGCAAATATTTTTATACCTGCAGTATCACCAGATGGTTTTTATCACATTGCATTTCCTCTAACTCAGGCAAATTGATAACATGTTAGTAAGAATTCTCAGCATTCCTAAATACCACCAGATGACAAAGGATGGAAACATCACTTCTTAGTTCAGTGAATCAGTGCTTTAAACAGCTTATCTTTTATAAATAAAATTATGGTAACTAAGGAATTAACCGTGCTCTTAAGAAGATACCAAGAATAGGGGATGCAAAGTATTACTTCAATATTTACAGGATTCACTCCAAACCTATTCAGGGGATTTTTGGAATACTTGACTAACTTGTACTACATCTAATTGAGCAATTATTTTGCTGCTGTATGTTTATATTTGAGGTAATATGAGAACAATCTCTCATTTTGATCAATATTAAAAAAAGAGAGAATAAACTAATCTTAGAAAGCACTCAGAAACTGCCTTCTCTAATTAGTTCTTCATCCAATACTCTAGTAAACTCTTATTCCTGTAAGTATAAATACACAGTAATTATGACTAGTAAGGAAGTTTGGTTTGTTTCATTAACTTTCCTACAAATCTAGCCAATGTTTGGTCACCTTCTCCACAATGGGATACTAATGCCTTGTCTAATAAAACATCAATTACTGCAGGATAATCTCTTCCACAAGCACTGTACCAAGTATTCATAGAAATTTCATTTACATTGGATCACATAAGCTTTCAAAAAAAAAGTAACTTTCCAATTTCACTTTTTTCATCTAAAAGAAGTCTAACAAATAAAAAACACAATTTCCTGGAGTGTTTTGGCACTTCCAGGATACAATCCAGTCTCCTACCACATGAGAGTGATTTCTGAGCAGAACATAGGAGAAGAGAAGAGAAGAGAAGAGAAGAGAAGAGAAGAGAAGAGAAGAGAAGAGAAGAGAAGAGAAGAGAAGAGAAGAGAAGAGAAGAGAAGAGAAGAGAAGAGAAGAGAAGAAGAGAGAGAAGAGGAAAAAATATCCATGTATCTGTTTCTCAGTTCTGATAAACTTACATATTATTTTTGCTACCATAATATCAATATTTCCTAAGGGAAAAAAAAAGTCGAAGGCTTGTATGAGCCACAAAGTACACTGAACCACTGGTAAATTGCATGGACAACAATTTCTTTAAAAAAAGGGATGTTTAGCTTCTTTGTAGTCATCTGGATACAGGAATTTTTTTCAAGAAGGAAAAACCACCTTCTGTAATTAAAAAGAAGAAATAAGAAGTGTCTCCTAACTAGCAGTTATTTAGTGCATAGTAGTTTTCATAAAGGTTGAACAACACTCCCAACCCCTCACCCTCAGAGGTGAAGGTGGGAAGAAGGGCCTAGCTGTGTGTACTTACACAGATATAACACTGAGAAGAACTGCATTCTTCTTTAGGTCAGTTCAGTGTAGTCTGCATTCTGAGGGATCTGGTCTTGTCAGATCAATGACTTAGACACAACAAGTTTTTAAGCTTGGGTCAAATTACCTCTCTTTTGAACTGAATTTTACTTAAGCCAAAGCCAACAATAGTAGGACTTAACTGCACTGCACTGCACTGCACTGACAAAATTGGCCAAACTGATCTCATGTCAGCATTTTTTGGAGGCAAAGATTACTAGGGAGAAGATTAATAATAATCTCTCAGTAATAAATAGAGTCATAAATCCCTCTCAATAATAAAAAGTGATGACTATATTAATAAATTAGCCCTGATGTCATGAAAAAAAACCCCTAAAACCTTATAAAGGACTGTTTTTACAGACTACATCTGTATTGCCAGTAAATAGATTCATTCAACTGTATTTAATGATTACCCAAAATACTCCAATATTTTCTTGATTTTATGTATTTTTACATTAGTGCCAAGTTTTTAATGGTTTAGAAGACAGTTTACTAAGGAAAGATACAAAATCCTACAGGCTTCTTTTCCTCACAGTATATAGAATACTTGTGCAGACTTCATATATTATAGCAACTTAAAAAATGAATCCCAGGAAACACAGTTGAAAGATAAAAGTTCTGATTTATCACTAAATTTCATGTACTCTAGGCATGAATGTAGTAGTTTATCATTTGGAATATGCCCTTCTTGTTGATTTAATTTCCCCCAACCAAGAGGCAAGACACATAATTGAATAGGCATTAAAATAATGCTTGTACATGATATACAAACCTTACAATATAAGATAGTCATTGGAATCCTAAATCAAATAGGGGAAGGTAGAAATAATTAAGAACAGGATAATTCTCAGTCCAATTCATCCCTTCAGTTTTGATTCTATGCATGCTTATTTTCAAGCCAAGTTGATAGAATTCTTTTAAGAACAATCCAGAAGACTCCAGTAGTAACTAGTCTGAACACAAGTTTTGTACATGGTTCAGCATTGATCTCCTATCTAATCCTAAAGTGAATATCCCAATCTAATTTTTAAGTAAGACTTAAATGGACAAAATATTATTAAAGCCCATTTTGCCTTTCTCTTTTAAATGAAAATTTTATTTTAGTTAGTGGCATTGTGATTATGTTTTTTATTTCTTAATAAGATACAAATACAAATGCTAATATACAAATACTTAGACTTTCTTTAAAGGAAGAGAACCCTACAAAATACTTAAAATACCAGTTTGAGAAGTTTGATCCAAGAGCAGAAAGGAAACCTGCCTGTAACAGCATAAAAACAATATTGTTGCAACTCATGACAATAAACCCTACATATTTCATGACATGTCTCTTTGCAGAAAGATAGGAAGAAATTACTGTGGTCTTAAATAAAATTAACAATTATTTTTCATTTTTGCTTTAGTGTTCACAGTAATCAAACTGGAATCTTTCTTTGCAGGAGTTTGTGCACTGAAACCAAACATCCTCCTTTGAGGAATATTAATAAGCAGATAATTAACTAAAACAATTTCATGTAGGCTATTAATTACCTATGGAGTAAAATACTACAGAGAATTTTGTAGAGTAAAAAGCAAGGATTCTTTCCCAGAGAAAGCAATGGAGGAAACCATTGCTTTCTGTGGGAAAGAACCCTAACTTTTCAAATCTCGTAACTTCTCCCTGTTTTTTTTTTTTTTAATTTAATTTAGCAAGAATTATCATCTAATAGTTAGTCATCAATTTCTTACTGACCTCGATGTCTCAAGTGCTTAACATACTCTCAGATTACTTCTATTTTAATATTTTTTTAATTCTGTTAAGTAAAATAATTTTCTATATTAGCACCTCCTAATACTTAATTTTTTTAAGTTTCTTTACCTTCACTTGATCTCACGTCTACCTTTTGAACCCAGTACTTCTTTTCCTAAATTGGAAAGCTCTCACAAAATTAATTGTACTTTCCCTATCATATTTCCCTTCCTTCAAGGCTAGTCCCTATGTTTTGGCTGCCAGTCACAGTGAGTAAAAAAATCAAATTGTTCTACATGCAAAGAATTTCCAGTCAGAGTCTCTGATACCAGCATCTCCTTCACTCTTGAGTTTCTCCCGCTGGCATACACAGTGGCAGAAATTGAGTAATAAAAAGCTTAATAACCAAGTATTTCACTACACTTTTTTTTGCTAAACCCTCTAATTATCTTCGTTATCCACTCTCCTTCTTTTAGTTTTATCTGTTGTCATCTTCGAATCTTTTAAGTTATGAGCTGTTTGAGTTACCCATTTGAATGATGTCCTAATAAATGGAGTCTGAAATAATTGAGTTATCCTTTATCAGCCATTAATGCAATAAATACTAAATATATTATTATTACCCCATTAGAAACAAAACAAAACAAAAAAGTTATGTGCATTCCTTTATTGCCATTTATCTATTTTAGAACCCTACAGCAACAATTAGGAGATATTGGAGGTAAATGAGGCACAAAATAACTACTGTGACTTTCTGTTCTTAGCACAGAAATGTCACAAATCTGCTAAAAAATGAGCCCACTGGAAAAGGCCAAATTCCTGGCAGCAATGGCTTTTCCCCATCCTGCCTTAGGAAATGGCCCCCCTTTGACTGTTGGTCCAAAGAGCAGTGACTCACCATTTCCAAACTTGGGGAAGGATAGTTACTGGAAGTAATATGTGCAGAAAGGCAACCAATACCTTTCTTCTTAACAAAGCAGTTTAGGAGGAGGCAACCATTTCCTCTTAAAGTGCTCCCTGCTGTGTTGACTCACAGTTCTAAAAACCACAAACATGAATCAAAACATTAATATCTTGCTGAGAAATTAGGATAACGAAGAAGTTTGGCAAACTGTTTAGGATTAAACTCAGTATATAATAAATATTGTATCTTGTAAATGTAAACACGCAAATCCTTGTCTCCTTTTGATCATAATGGAAATATTTCCCCTCCCAGTTTTTTGTCTTTTAATCATTATTTTAGAAACATCTATAAGGGGCTTCTCAATTCAACACATTATTATAATGTTGTTGAAATTTGCTTTTTTGCATTTTGCTTTCTGTGATTTATATTTTTACTCTTTATGGACGTTAATAAAGGAAATTAGCATTTGTAAGCATAATTTCTATTGATGAAGTTTTTATCTGATAGATAAAGCAGCACTATAATGAAATGTCCAGCTATTTAGGAAATGTCCAGCTATTTATGAATTACTATCCAAGATACAATACGAATATGGTTAATTTAACTCAAAACTAAATGTGCTTTAACTCAAGATCAGTCTAAAGTGAAAGAAGAAAAGTTGAGTATTATATTAACTGAAAATAAGAAGATTTTTAATTAAGAACTTGAGAGAAACTCTTTCTGGAAGTACCAAAGTGACAGAGGATATATCTTGTTTTCAGAATTGATCTAGGGTACTTCCTGCATTTTAATTACTGAACAGCTCACAAGGCCATAACCTAAATGACTTCAAACATGGTATAATTAACACAGTCTCAGAAGCCAGACCTCAGCATAAACTACATAGCAGATAAGTATTTGCCCAGCTTTTCAGACTCTGTATGTGGCTCCAGGCCACATTCAACTATAGGAAACCCAGTAAAAGCCCTTCTCTTAGACAGGTTAGAGCTAGTTAGTACCTAGATGTAACCCTAAGAAAATATGCATGATCTCCCTTGTAAGGATATTCAGGGATACGATTACACATTCTACATGTCATAGGCCCTGGACAGACACTACTTGGAGCAAGGACAAAACCTGTATGTCACCTGCTTCTTCTCTGCCCAAAGCAAAGCCTCTGTAACCCTGTTTTGCACAGGGACATTTTCATCCCTCTTCTCTTCCATGAAGCCCACTTTACAGGGCCACTGTTTGGAGCAGTTTTAGGTGGGCTTAAAAGCTCTCTTCAAACCAGAAGAAGAGAATAAATGCAATTGGAGAGCACACATTTCACACAAATTATTAAGAAATAAAACATGTATTATTTTGATCAAAGACAGCCATACAAGTACATAAATTCAGATATAAATTGCCAAATTTACATCTCAAAGGACACAACTGTGGGACTAACATAGCTGAACAGAGAGGCTGCAGGCTGGGGTGAAGGTTTAGGGCAGGTTTAGAGTGCAGAGTGACACTGCTGTGCAAGACTCACCTGTGTCCCAGCATCTTTCATCTCCATGCACAGCCTGCTGGCTGTTAAAAGCCTGATTCTTACCCATTGACCAGGAGCATTTGTACTCCTGACACCAGGACCTGTGTGAGCATAGTTATACCATAAAATGCAAGAACCTTTCCTCCACCTCCTTATGGAGTTATCTGACATTCAAAGTATAGCATTTCTTATCAGGGGCCACTACATTTTGAAGTTTAAAGATCTAACAAAGATTTTCTCACAGATTAATAGCTTTGCTTCATGTCAGAGAAATTCTTTAATTTACCTGGCAAATCTAAGTAGGCTGCCTGCCTAATGCCAACTGCCCCAAGGAATGTTTTGAAAAGTTGACTGACATTTGTGCTAAAGTGTAGCAGCAGGTTAGAAAGGGCACTTCACATGATGGAATTTTACATTTCTAGGTGAGATGGTGCTATGGATTTCATGTTAAGGAAGCTGAGATGAGAAATACTGAAATAGAGAGAGGAATAAACAGCATCTCAATTTAAATTAATCAATTATTTATAATAATGGAACCAGAAGGATTCTTTTCATTTTCAATGAACATCTTAATCAGGGGAAAATTTTTCTACTAGGGCATTGGGCAGGGAGAGTGGTTTATGTTTTTCAGATGTGCAACTAAATTATAACCATACACTCTTGCAGGCTGTTTCACTCAACCTCTAAGCAGAAATCACCATGAACAGCATTAACATTGTGACTACTGTGAATTATATACATGGAACTCCTCAGCGTCCAAGTAACTGTTATTTTTCCACAGAGATCACATTAGTGAAAGAGGAAATGCCAAGCACCTATAATTCAAAATACTGCAGTTCATATATCAATTGTTCAAAGCAGTATTTACATGTTAAGTATTCCTGTATTTTGACCTAGTAACAACATGTTCAATACAATATTTAATAGTTGGAGAGGTTCAAGAAACAAGTAGAAAACCAACACCAGAGAAATTAAAAAAAAAAACAAAACAAAAACAGAAAAGGGTGAAACATCACACCCTAGCAAAATCCTAATCCAATAGTTCAGATTAGAAATGTAGTCCTAATAAAGAATTACAAGCATATTAATTTTGCTGAAAATTGCAAGCATATAAGTAAAAATGAACCATTTAATAGTTTTTCAAATTGTTTTATGTAGACACATAAATGTTGTTTGCCATGGTTTGACAAGTAAAACATACAGAGCAGAAAGAAGGGTCTGATAGGACATCTTGAAATGTACTTCAGAAACAAGCAGAATGCTGAAGTATGAGGGTTCTCAAATGGAAGGTAGTTTAAAGACCTCTGATTTTCAGGAGAATAGAGTGCTACTATTTGCAAATTTCAGGCTTTTCTTATTCTACCAGTAAATATTTTATATGTCATCAATTCATGCCTTATTTCTCTTGTGGGTCTTTTTCATCTTTTTATAAAATCACACTAATAAAATACACTCTGCGTTCCCCGGTGAACAAGTATAGCAACAAGATCTATACTGCATCCTGCTGGCTATGAACCCTTGGCAGGCCTTTCATCCTGCCCACTGCTCCAGGAAGAAATTACAAGTTATGGACACGGGATTTATTTAGAGCATTCTTAGCATTCCCTATCATTATATGCAGCTGAATCACCAGTATCCTGAGGCAGTGAAAATCCTCAGTCACTAACTCTTCATGTGGTTGTTGCACCACGTTCTGAAATACACAATGAACTTTTAGCCCCAGGCTAGGCTCCTTACAAAGGTTGTTCTTTCTCTGCCCTACTTTCAGTTCATTTTATCATACAGAGCTTAAAGCCTTTCTCCTAATTTATTTATTGGTCTGAACACCAAAGAAGGTTTCTATTATGACCTGCAACCACAGCTGTAATATCCTGCTAAAACTAGCAGGCATAATACATGAGATTGTGTGAAAAATACTGACCAAGACAGGGAGTGATTAAAAAATATGTACACTCAACAAGAGAAGGTAAAATTAACAGAAAAGGAAGTGGCATAGTTGACTTATCTATTGAATTCAGAATTCCATTTGCTTAGCTGCACAGCTAGTAAGTAAACTAATGCAGATGTTAATTATATATTTTGTCACACCACTGGCCCTGTAAGGTAGTTGGAGATGGCATTTGGCAGACTTGCTCCCTGTAATCCTGTTCATTGTTACCAACAAAATCAAAAGTGGAGAAAATTAGGCTGAATGCGCCATTGAATACACAGAAGAATCTAAAAAGAAATTAATCTCCAAAAGGGGCACTGAAAATTTCAGCAGTTTTGCAAATGCCACATCATGACTACAGCCACCCAAGAAGAAGAAAAGGAGCCTTCCTTGCCTCTTCAGAAACAGATTTATCTCATTTGCAGTACTTAGTGCTGGCCAATAAAACAGTTAAATAAAATAAATCACTAAGAGGAATGAAAAAGATCATAATTTTCAACACTATTACAGACCATTTGTTTGATGATGAAAGTACATTATTGAAACTTGCCACTTTAAAAGCACAACCTGAAGCACTGATGTCATTGATACATTAAAATGAAATGGCAGTCTTAAAAACAGTTCCATTTTAAATAAGTAAGCAAAATTATTTGGAGTTATTTTAAAAACCCTCATATGAACTATATTAAAAGAACACCTCTTTACGCTTAAATACATAATCCTAAAAATTTATAAAAGACCAATACTAATTCCAGTCTTTATGATAAATGTTCAAAAATGGCAAAAAGTTCTTCTAAATTGTGTCATAACACCATTAATAACCATTATATCAGTTTCACAGGAAAACCAGCATGAATATTCTCTTAACTATGTACTATTTTACTCTCAGTCTTATAGACCATACTTAATGGTCTATCATGTTGAAATTTCAACATATTGTGAGCATAGAGAATGTTTCGGCATGGTAAAACAACAAGGAATTTTCTCCTATTCTTGCTTTAAAAAAAAATCATATTTAATTTAATTTATTCCAGTACCACAGCACTTTGCTAAACAATTAATGTAAAGTTGAGGGCAAATCTGCAGAAGCTATTAGTGAAAAAATTCTAACTCCAAACATTTTAAGAATAAACAATTAGCAGTTTTTCAGTTTTCTAGTTTTCTGTGTTAGAAAAGTTATGGGGTGGGGGGAAGATTCGGTAGTCTGAATTAGGTCATGATAATGATTTTCACATCCTAATAAGAACTTTTCTGCTTATTAAGTGATCTTTGACAGAAAACTGACCTCTTTCAAGCTTACGTGTTGCCTGTCTGAAGTATACACAACTGAGTTTTGGTTGCTGAAAGGTTTTCATTGCACACTGACTGGAGAATAAGATTCCACTTTCAGTTGCAATGGTGCAAAAGCCATCATGACTGAGATTTTCTCAGTTCTCTGTAGAAGGATGCTGATAGATATGAAGATTGTCTACAATTCACATATTAAATATATGTTTGAGACATGTTTTTCACATACTTCCTTAAGGAATTCAAGACAGTTGCTTGACTCCTGAAACTCAACTCCTAAAATGTTGAGGGCTACTGGAGATAGGTGCTAGAACAGTTGGAAATTTCTGGCTAGTGTTTATAGAATGACCAAGGAAAAATGATGGGATAGGTTTGATCATGTTCACAGCTGACACTTTTCCCTTTCAGGAACTGGATGTGAGGGTGGGTGGAATGGGATAATGTTGTCTGGAACAACCTCAGAGATTGTTTTCTTTGCAGAAGTGTGAACAAAATGTTTGATGCTGAACCAACAGTGATTCTGCTGCTGCTTCTCTGCTTTTCTCATGCAGGAACACGAGTAAAATGAAGTGCATGACCATAGTGTCTGAAGTCAGGTACCAACCAACCAACATCATTAAGCCTATTTTGTATCACTTCATAATGTTTAACCCCTTAAAAATGGTACTGTCCCAGACATGACAATTAGTAACAGCTTTTCATTTGCCTAGTACATAAGAAATACTGATTTAAGTAAAAATCAAGAGAGGATCACTTCCAAAAAATAAATTCATTATGATAGGTAGATAGACACTTCAGAGTACTGATGGATGCTGGTATGTAAAAAGAGGGCTGGGTTATTTAGGCAGTGAAGAGAACACAACCTGACCCCTCTTGCTGCTCATGAAAATGTTAACATTTGCTTCTTCTGTATTCAGTGTAAGTAAGTGTAACTTAACCTTAAAGGAAAGTAACTCCATCTCTTTACCTCGCATGCAAACATGAGTTCAGGTTTAAATAACTTCGCTTTGTAAGCAACAAAACATTTATACTCAGAGAAGTACACTTCAAAGACATGAAGAACTAAAGCTTCTAAAGATGCATAGCAGTGCATGTTAAAGCATGCCAGGTCCATGTTAAAAAGCAATTTTAAACAATAGAAATAGGGCACTTAGTATATACCCTGCTTGTAAGTAAATTAACAAAAATATGGGTTTGATTCATCAGTTCAGAGTGGTGTAGCCCATAAAGAAGTAACACCAGTTATAGAGCACACATGGTACAGTACTCTCCACAGCATGTTATATAGGTCTAATTTTGCTAGCATTAATATTTACTGGGACAAAACCATAGGTGCTTTTGAAACCACAATTTCATCTCTGGTCCTTGCTTCTTTGGAATTTGTATCATTTCATAACAGGTAACATGAGTGTAGCATAGCTTGATACAACATTTTCTGCTCCTAGATACCTCACCATCCTTCCCCCTTTTGAGACCTCCCTTACCTCTAAAAATCTTGGGACACCACAGTAAAAACTCATCTCATGTTGGATTTTACAGCACAAAAAAGAAACCAGGCATAAGAAATAAGCAATACTGCATGATATTTCCTTGTGCTTGTTTACATTTTTATATGTTTATATTTAATTAACATTTCAATATTTCTGCTACTTGCGAGGGTTAAAACTTATTTTTTTTTCTTGGTACACTATGTGGTTCCAAGATACTGCATTCCCTTGAACCAGTGGGCAGTGATTACCATGAAAGAGAAGGTAAAGCAGATTATGCTGGTACTTTGGCAGATATCCTCTGAAGTACTTTGTCTCACATGTTCAGGGCTTAATCAGACATAGGACTCTCAATCAGAGAAAGGTTTTTCTTTTGTCAGGTGGGCAGAAAATTGGCTCTTCTGTTGTCCAGGACACAGTCCACTTTGAATTTCGGTTGGGTAGCTCATCTAACAAAAATGTTTTACATAAAACAGTATTTTTTGACAGCATTTGAAGTACTAAATTTCTTCCTCCTTTATTCTTATAGCACATTTTTATTGTGATACTTTATCATTTTCCAGGTCTAAAGTTTATTACAATATGTTGGGAAATTGTTCTAAATTTGGCACATGGTTTCATTGACTTGTCTGGATAATTTTTTATGGCATTAATGGCTCTAGTTACAGGCTTCCTTCTTTTCCTTTAATTTCTGTATTTTTACAACAAACCAATCTACATTATTACAGTAAATCTAATGTTTCATTTCATTCTTGTTTCAAAAGAATAATAATCCCTTAGCTCAACCTTAGTTTGTACTGAAATAGATCCAAATGAACCTATGCACTGAAGATCTGGAAGATAAACTGTCAAACCTACAGAAGCTTTACAAAGAGACTGAGAAAGAATCTTTAATGTTGGCCATTTGGAACAAACTGCATAGCTATTATTGATCAGGAATAAAACTAAAAATATAGCAATTTAATAATAGATTAAAAAAAAACCAGAATGTGAAAAGGAAATCCATGCCAAGAAACTGAATTATTCTGAATTATTTTCCTGGAACAATTAAAAATCATTGACTAAAATGAATAAGGCATGGACCATGACATGACTTTATTATTTTAATTATATCCTTTTAAAATGATGTTTCATGATAATGTTAGATGGTGTTTCAAAGACCATATGATTTATAAGCCAGTGAGACAACATGATCCTAGGGTGGCTTTGGATATTTGGGATCTTAAAAATGTGAACTTCAGATTACAATAAGAATTTGAATAACCGAAACTGAAACTGAATTGCAGAATCCCAAAATGAAAAAAAAAATTAAAGAGAAAAGGAGTTGTGACAAGATATACTCAGTTTTTTCCAATAATTTTTACCTATATTGAGAAATTAGGCTACATTTTGTAATTATAATATGGGTAGATATTATTAAAACAATAACCCAAGGAGTCTGCGTAAACTAATGTTAAATTTATTTGTTATGCATATCACAACTAAATTCTCTCTCCACAGTTCTGATCCACTGGTACTGAAGTGTAAAATGTAAGAAGCCTGACTCAAATATTATTCAATAGTCCTTCATTTCTTCTGGTGTATCTTCATAGCAAGTACTTCAGTAACTTCAAGATGGAATTTTAATTTTCTGGAATTTTAAAGATTATTCACATTTCCATTTGATCTATGTTCTGTAAATCTTGCAGAAAGATTTCCCTACATGAGATAATCCACAATACAGAGAATTTGCAAAAGTGGTTAAATATTAACAATGACAGTGACAGCAGCTGCAAAGAAGACAGAGGCTCTCACTTCACAAGGAGCCATATGGAGAGGACAAGGGGTGGCAGGTAAAAGTTGCACCAGGAGATGTTTCAACTCAACATAAGGAATATATTTTTTCACAGTGAAAACAATTATTCACTGCAGCAACTTCCCCATGGATATGATAGAATCCCAATTGCTCAAGGTTTTCAAGGGACTGCTTAAGGTTTTATTGGACTGAGCACTACATAATGTTGTGTCTGATTTTATGTAGCGCTCAGTCCAATAAAACCTTGAGCAGTCCCTTTTCCATGAAATGATGGGTCAGAGGATCTTTTGAGATTGCTTCCAGCCTGGGATGTTCTATCACTCTGTGACTGCATATCTCTAGATCTCACCCTCTAATATGGAAGGCAGTATCAGTACCTCCATTTTCAGACAGAAAACCTGAGGAAGAGAAGTGACTTGGCTATCATACAGCAAGTGGCCAGCAGAGCTGGGACTAGAATTTCCCAGCTCATGGGAAATTGCTCAGTGACACCCTTTTCTGGTAAAATTTGAAATGTCATTATAAAGGGATTATTTACACTGATTTATTTTTACTTCTTTCCCAAATCACTGATTTGCCAAACCAAGGCAAAAAAAAAGTGAAAAATCTTTAAGATTTCCAGTTCCAAGTGGTATCTATTTATTGAATAATTTTCTCTAAAGCTGAATCATCTAAATAAGATCTAAATTTCTCCAGAGTCAATATTTACATGAACAAGTGACAGAATTAAAAATATTTAAAATGGGAAGAGGAAGCAATTAGTGGGGGGTAGCAAGGTTTTCAAAAGAAGGCAAATGAGTCCAATATCCCATGTAGTAAGATGCTCTTTTAAACACATGTGGAAAAGACACTCATATCAAGCACAATGAATGCAAGACATAAACGTATGCAAGTAAAAGATAATTGTATGTCTCTTGGGGGTGATTTTGTAATACATTTTATCTCAAAAAATTAATTTATAAAAAACTATCCTTGATGCCTTCCCATTTAATTAGATGCTATTATACAGGTGACTATCATTTATAAGAAGTTTTCTTTTTATTAAATTGTCTATATACAGAAGTACCACACATAATTATTGCAGCTATAACTACCAGTACATCAAAATCTTTTAAATCTCTGGAATCATCAAAACTTGATTGGAATGATGGGAATGGTGAACAGCTATGTTGACGTCAGCAAAAACAAATCCCTAGCAAAGGTCTGTAGCCATTTAACTATTTAGAAAGAAAAATAGAAAATGAAAAGTTAATAAAAAATGTTTATAATGGATCCTATAAATTGTTCAATATAAAAATTAAGGCAATTTGGTACTTTAAAATAACTAATGTGAATTGTAAAATTTAGGAATAGCATACTTAAGGTTCTACTACAAGCCATTTTCATTGAAAAACTATTCACTTTATTCAACTTAATAAAACTTACTCATCATTCAAAAATGTCAAAGACAGATGCTTTCCATCATGCTGAGAAGAACTGAGAACTATTTGATCATATTATTTCAATTATTCCTTGCAATTCCATGTATTCAATTTTCTTAATATTTTTCATTTAAAGAACAATTCCATAAACATCTCTGAGTAATTTTATTGTTTCTTCTATTAGAACTATGATTCAAATCAATAAAATAACCATCAAACACTAGGTCAAGTGGAAAGCGTTTGGAAAAGTAAGAATTCTCTAGTATGAGGAGTGACAAGGATTTATAATTTTGGATATGGTGCAGGATTAAGAAGAGTGAAATTTAAAAAGCACCTGAAAGTTTTAAGGAGTAAATATATTATTTCTTATATCAGCTAACTGTATAAATTCACAGACTACTGAGACTTTGCAGCTACATATACCTTGGTTAATTGAAGGGCTTAAAATGAATTTATAAATATTTGAATACTTATGGAAATTTTCATGTCTCTTTTTTTCAATTTCTTTTCAGGCAGTTTTAGTAATGATAAAACAGTACAGTGAACATGATCATCTATGGGCCAATACATGCTTCTCTTTCACCAGCTATCCTGCAAGATTTGTGGAATGGGTATTGCAGAAGTGGACACAACTAAGCATAGAACGTGCTTTCCCCTGGCCCAGAGCCCCATTACTGCTGGAAGCAGTATTGCTTCTCCTGACACTGACTGCATTAAAGACAGGAAGACTCTCTCAGCTTGTGCACAGCCCAGCACAGGGGAGGCAAAGGGGAAGCAGCACTGCCTTGGCCCATGGAGTGTCCCCTCTCCAGAGGTGGTGTTACATGAACATTGTGCTCAAGCACTGCTCAGCAGAGAGAGCAACAGTACTAAAGCATAGCAATAAATACAGTAACAAAGGTTCACAATCTTTCTTGCAATATACAGGCTGTTCTCACTGTAAGGATAATGAACTATAATTCAAAGGCATTAAAATCTTAAACCTGCATTTAAATAGTAATTATACTGATTGTTTTTAATATCTGCCTAATTTATTTTCTTCAGAGCAGCTGAGCATCTTGCATGATTAAATACAAACTCTGCAAAGAAGTCCACTGTCTCTTACTACAAATAATATCTTATAATTGCAGCTATTTTAATTTTGAGACATCATGTAATCTGTTAAACACAAAAGTTGAATGAGGCCTTTTGACTTTCAATATGCTGCAGCAAGTCATCTGCACATTAAATTTTGTGAAAACTCTGTAAAGCCACCATAAAAAAGGAAAATTGCCTTTTTAAAATCACATTTGTATGGAGATGTGTCCCTGTGGCTTCCTCGTATCAGCTGCCAATGACAGAATGCACACCAGAGGTAAATGGAACTGAGCTGCCCATCTGCGTGCTTCAAACACAATTGTGTGCCAACAGCTAAGGAGTGTACACACAGAGACACAGATATAGATGTGTACAACATCCAGCTCCTTCATCCTGGAAAATGCAGCCAGAAGAATAAAGCCATGGTAGTAGTCCAGGACTGCCATCACAGTTAACAATGCATCAATTGCAGCACCATTTGCAACTCTGGGACAGAAAGCATCACTATCACACTGATTCCAAAGCCTTGCCAAGATGAACATGTGTTGTCAGGGCAGACATCAGTGGAGAACAGAGCTTGACAAGCGAGCACTGATTCCACCCTCTTGGTGAGAATCACTTGCCAATTATGTGGTAAAGGAATTTCTGAATTTCATAAATTAATTTCTATATGTATAAATTTTTTTAAAATATGTAATTAATGCTCTAATCTTCAATTGTTTCATTCTAAGATCCCTTTTCTACAGATTACATTAATATCCAAGGAAGTATGGCTCAAATTAACACAGACTTGCATTGAGTCTACATAGATAATTAAATAATGTTTTGATTGCATTCTGCTACCATAATTTTCTAATTATGAATAGGTATGAAATTTTTGCAATTAAAAAGTTGAATATACTGAAAAAAAAATGCAACTGAAATGTAATTTGGTCATCTTTAGTACCTAATCTATAGTTATTTATGTATTTATTTTTCTTCCATGCTAGGTTTAGTTGGCATGTAACTATTAAAAGACATTTCCTAAACCTCAGTATAGTCAAGCTGTAAATGAGTTCATTACCCATTGGCCTAATTCCACCAGGTTTTCATATGACATCTTTTATTATGTATATTTTGGAGCAAAGGTTTTAAAGTGATGTAAACTTCCACTTTACACACTGAGAAATAGTCTTGCGATTAAATTTAAAGCCATCTTTTACAAGTCATATAAAACATCCTGAGCAAGTTATGTTCATTTCCATGGGTGAACTAACAAATCTGAGCACCCTAGCAAATGACTGTCTAATGTTTAAACTTCCTCCTTTTGCAGCTTTAGATTGACTAATTTCTTATAGATCTTTCACTCTATTTCAAGTTAATTTGCTAATGTCCAAAGAAATCTTTAAACTCATCAAACAAATGATTTCTCAATAACTACAGTACTGCTTTTTTATTGTCTGTGTGTCATCCCATTGGTCTGCTCAGCATTATGTCCCCTCAGGAAAGTGGTTTGATTTTTTTCATGAAAGGTAGTGTTTCAACTCCACTCAGACTGATCCTTTTTCTATGAATTGCAAAACACATTTTAAGATCAGGGTACTACAGTCTAATAATCTAAAATGCATTAGATAATATGGCTCAATACTGAAATACACTTATATGAAGGTTGTAGGACTAATTTTACAAGTTTATATTTTACTTTGATGATACTGAGTCAGTAGCAAACTGATCAGTTGGAAAATCTGATAGGTCCAGGTCTTCAACTACATAGACAAAGGGAGGCAGAAGACAAATTATGGCAGTTAGTCAGAACAACAC
This sequence comes from Molothrus ater, assembly GCF_012460135.2. Lineage (NCBI taxonomy): Eukaryota > Metazoa > Chordata > Aves > Passeriformes > Icteridae > Molothrus > Molothrus ater. Next base: position 17,068,028 of record NC_050482.2, on the reverse strand, counting down.
AGGACAATTGAATTCTTTGCAGCCAGATCTATGCAAAACACAAGTTACAACTATAGAAGACTCCTTTCTCCCTGATTAGAGTTAGTAAATAAACAGATACCTATCCACAAGTATGCTAACAACTGGAAAAGATCAGCACAGCAGCAGAATTTGGTACTCAAGGCACAGGGACAGTACCTGTCAGGACCTGACCTGCTGGCCTTGCCAGTGCTGCTCTGCATGAACAGTTCTCAAAGTGGCTCTGAGCACACCATGCACATCTGACACATCTGCCTCTTCTGGCTTGTACCTTTGCTCTGGCTGTCTCCTAAGTCATCACCTCACAAAGCAAGAGAGGATCTTAAAGGTGAAATTGTGACACTCAAATTAAGTTTTCTCATGTAAATTGAAACTTCCACAGTATAGATATTTAATATCTTACCTGCCAAGGTTCAATTGATAGCCAATGGAGAGAAATGGATTTTTTTGGAAATGCCACTTTCCACTTCTTACAAGGTGTGTCTGGGAAAGGTTATGTGAATTGCCCTCAGAAGAGCCTTTCCTTTCATCAGTTAAAGAGGAAATGTAGACAACTAGCTCAGATGTAAAAATGTACATATGATTGCTATGTTAGATGAGATGAAGCTCATCCACCCCTACACTCTTCTGTTGAACCAGTGTAGATCATGTGTCTGAAACTGTCTAAAGAGCCCAGAGTCTCACTGCCACAATGAGGACTGTTTTGCCAGTGCAGGTACTATAAAAGACAGTTTTAATAATTCCTACTAAAGAGTAAGATAAAGCTTGGCATACAGACAGTGTCATATTCTTAAAATCAGTCAGTCCCTGAAGAAGTGTGAGGAGATACCATAACCTGACAACCAATACTGACATCCCAAAGTTTTAAAAGGTCATAAGAGGGAAGGGATGAAAATAGCCTCCTTACAGCTTTTTTTTCTCTCTAGGTATTAATTTTTTCCTCTCTAGAAAACAAAGTTTTAATGTGTTTAACCATGATTCTAAAATATTGAAAAATAAAAGACATGACTTTCCATCTATCAAAATTTTACAGGTAGATAATGTCTGTGAACACTTACATTCCAGAATATATATCTTTTTCAGTGATGAAGAACAAATCTTTTATTAATTTATTCCATCAAGTAGGATACTAAATATTAAGTGGTTTAGAGGAAGTATACTGTAATAGATTAAGCCTACCAGCTGAGTCAGCAAAAAGCTTCTAAGAGAATATATTTTAGAATTAAATCAGTAACTCAATATCCAAACCTCTATCATAGTGCTAATGTTTAAACCACTTGATCTCCTCAGATTAAAAAATTTCTAATATTAGGGTATTATGCCTGGCTTACCTGAGAAAATTACTAGAATTATCCTTAATACAATAACATTTTTTCCATGAACAGAAGGTCCACGTGGGAATTATTTGAAAATAATTACAGCAGAATAACTTCTGGTCTATTTCTCCACTACAGATGAAATCTTTCTTTTAATATAATTCTACTGATTTCAGGAGAACTACTCTCAATTTTCCCCAAGTGAAAGATGACTCAAGCTCATTTTGTTCTCATCACTTACACATGTTAAACCTACAGTGGAGTCTACAGTTACTAATATTTGTTGTCTCTAGATATAGAGATCCCATTCATCAAACTATTATCATCCATTAGAGAAATTTTCTAAACATCTCTGTATCTAAGAACAGGACATGGCTTTATCCCTTTCCACCTTCATTTTTTTCCTAAATATGAAATCGTCTCTGCACAGAATATTCAATCACTACATTTTTCAATGTCAATTTGGAATATAAACCTGATCATTTCTCTTGTATCTATTTTAAGAAAAAATAGAACAAGGAATGGATGAATGTCATTTCAGAAAGATACATGCTTTTTATGGGAGGAAATCATATTTGCTTCAAGGAACTATATTTTTTTTTTACATACACTAGTAGGACACAGACTGTCAGTCATTGCCTGCAGCCATCTTGAAGACCTCACTGAAATACCTGACATTACACCTATCAGGTGCCAAAATCTACCAGATTACATGATGGAGAGCTCAGAAGGTGAGGCATGTAAGAAGTGTATTTCCCTCTTAGATCAGCTAAATTAGAAGCAATGGCTTACACATCAGGGGACAATTGGATCAAATTCAAAATGCTGCAGTTGATTTAAACAGTCTAATACCTGTCCTTGAAAATCTTTACTTGAAAACTCCATTTAATATAGATAGATCTTAAATACTTATATTTAATAGTTACTTACTTAAAAGTGAAGAATAGCAAAAGATAGATTTTATCCCCAAGAGGCTTTTTTTTCTTAGAAGGATACCTGAAGTGCGATGTAAAAGTGTCCTACTTACAAAGACAGCTACCACTTTTACCATTATTGTTACACAATGACCTTACAACATTAGAATTAATCTTAGGATTTGCAACCTATATTCCAAAGACCTATATCTACTTATCACTGTAAAACATATTGCCATTCACATGAAAATTATGAAAACAATCAGCAGTGTTTAAACTCTATTTTAAAAAACCTAATATAGGTCAGTGCTCCCTATTGATTTAAGTTAGTCTAACCCTTGTTTCTGTCAATTAAATGAGAGCAGAAACAAGCCAAATCAATAGCTACTAATCTTAAACATCTCTGCAAGAAGTACTGGTACTTTAAAAAAAAACACTGACAAGATTTTGTTTGTGCAAGTGTGTGTGTGTGTGTGTGTGTGTGTGTGTGCGCTTGTGTTCACAAGCAACTGCTAGGATCTGAATCTAGGACTTTGACCTTTCTATGTAAATCTCAGAGAAATATCTATAGCATATTTCAACAAGTTGTAATCCTCATAATTACCTAAAATCCAGGTAAAGATGGAAAATAAGAATCTTTAAAAAAGAGAGCATATTCACAAAGTTGTTAAAATCACTCCACAAAGACTGTCTTAATTGTTATATCTTTTAATTTTGGAATACTTGAAATTGAGACATGAATAATATTGATGAAGTATATTTTTAGCTTATTTCTTAGAGGAACAAGACATAAATAATTGTAGCTCCACATTTCTCTTCACAGAGAAAAGCAAGGCACAATACTTCCCAGGAATATTTCTGTGTTTCACATTCTCTGAACATCAGAGAAAGAAAACTCAGTTCTTATCATCTGCTGTGCCTGTGTTTGTGCAAAAGTAGAATGCAACATGGAGACTGTTTACCCAGAGTGATGGTGTTTTGTTTCCTTGGCCTATCAGGGCCAAGTATGTGTGTGTGTGTATGTCAGGACTGCCAGCTGACAGTCATGAGATTCAGAGCAGGGTGTGTGCAGAGTTGTGTGCTTGGCAGATTCAGTTTAGATGTAATATAATATAGTATAATAAAGCAATTAATTAGCCTTCTGATATCAATGGAGTCAGATGCATCTTCTCTCTTTCCCTCGTTGGGGGTTGCCTGTGAATAATTGCTTTGAATATTTGATTTTCCATTTGGCAGAACTTTTTAAACATTTGGATAATTTCTGTCTATCTATCAGACATAGTCCATTGCTTATCTAGAAGTTTCCTAAAAGTGGGTTGTTAGGGAGAGAGTCTTACTAAAAATGTGATGCAGGGAGAGCAGAGCCCGTAACAGACTGACAGCAAACAGCTGGCCATCAGATATGTGTATTGGCCAGATGATCAATATATGAACAGGTCTAAATGAACCACAGTGCTGTCTCTTGCCTAGAGGTATTCCCATAGGAGAAAGCTATACTTACTGCAGCAGAAAGAAGAAAAGATTAGGGATATAGAATACAAATCCCTAACAAACTCAGTTGTTGTTTGTCCCACTTCTCAGGGAACAAACTGTTTTCCACATACTTTTATTAACTGTCACCACAGAAATCTAATCCTAAAGCACTGGTGAAAGAGTAAACACGTATTTTCGATCTTTTATATGTACATGCAAAGGGCACATAATCCAGAGAGGAAAAGTATTTCTCCTTCTAACACAAAGTAGGTTCTGACTACATGGGAAATGGAGCTTTGTCTTCACTCAGGGACAACAGGAGTTGCCAGCACTTGTGCCTGCATCACCTGCTCAAGGCACCTTCAGGTGGCAATGTATTCAGCTCTACACATCTGATTTCTTCTTTTTCTTGCAGAGGGGATAGTTTAGCAAGCTTGGTGCAGGGAAACAATGGTGACTACAGAAGGAGAATAAATGACACTTTCTCCCCATTTTCATGGATGTGGGTTTTTTTGTTTGTTTTTCAGGGTTTTCTTTGTGAATTGGAAGAAGATTGGTTACTTCACTGTGATTTTCTCTTGTTAGAATAGTATTAAGAAGTTATTTTATTTATTAGGACAGACAGATAGCGTATGTTTGTACTTTCAAAGTCTTTTAAATGAAACCTGAAGTTCCTTAGGTCTATGAAAATTATTCAGTACCTGAAATTAATCATTCAAAATCAGAGAAACTCAAAACAACCCCATACTTTGGTTTACAATTACTCATATATTCACAGTGAAGAACAGAAAATTTACCTCTGTGCTCTTAATGTTGTTCTTATATCACCTATTTTAAAACTTTACTTATCTAATTGATGACATAAAGTATCATTGAAGCCTGATTATCATTTAATCGTGTTGATTACATAAAAAATATTCTGGCCTCAGCAGATAGATGGTTTATTTTCTATACAATTAGCACCGGGTAGTAATTGCAGTTCTGTGCATCTTCTGCCGTGAAGATGAGGCAAGAAAGTCTCGTGATGATTAAATATAAAGCAGTGTACTTTGTAATTTCATGAAGGGTGTGGCAAAATGCCTGAGGGCAAAGAAATAGAGAAAACTGGGAAGATTCACATTCTAACAAGTTATAACAGTACAGAAATTACAGGCTGAAATACAGTTGCTACTCCCTGGATGGAATGAAGCCACGCCAACTTCCCACACACAATCCATGCAAAGGAGGACTAAAGGGAGGGTGGAACAGAGTGGGTGGAACACCACAGCAGGATGGAACACCACAGCAGGACTCTGCTAAAATCCTTGCAAGAGGGAGAACTTGGTGGCATCTTGCAAGTGATAAGCCACATGGCAGCTGTCAAACAAGGGAAGAAAGGAGATTTCTTGCTGTTGAATCAGCATATGGGTAAGATCACAGATGTACATCTCTATCCTAAAGGCTACCTCAGATGTAATACTGACATTATCCACCTCCAGGCTTTCACCACTGAACATCATGTATGACCAGAGTCACACAAGCTCCACCTAAATGCAAACCTAGTATAAAATTAAGTAAAAATGGGGAGTAGGCTCCATAACTGCTGGGATCAGTCAATGAGAACCTGTATTCTACCCCGTAGGGGTGCCTTTCATGGGGCACTGACAGACTAATCAAACACAAAAGGTTTGACAAAATCTTTCCTTTCATGTAGCAAATGACAAAGATAAATCATAAAGACAACTGGAAAAAAAGAAAAGCTGTTGTCATGGAAACATAACAGTTAAAAATTTCTCATGCTCTTTTAAAACATCAAAATCTGATAATCAGATTGAATTCCCTGCTCCTCATAGCAAACTATTTGATGAAACAAGTGCTGGTATGAGTCTTTGACAACACATCATCTTCAGTGGTTGAGCAAAGCCATATGTCTACACTGCACTGTAGTACAAAGCAGAAGTTCCTCGAATTCCTTGGACAGCACAGTGCAGGAAAAACATCAACATTTTCATGTAAAACTCCAGTTTTAGACATCCAGTTATTTTTGTCAGAAGTATCACTTGGGTTTTACAGATGCTCATCTAGCTTCACTGTGCTCAAACAGAAGTTAAATTCAGCTCCTTGTTTGCATACAGAGCCACAACTGTTTATAATAGTTTTCACTTTAATGTACCCAGCAGTGTAAATTTCTGCTAGTCACACTTTTCCCTAAAAGGTATTTATACAAATTCTAGCTCTGACTAATTTCCCCAAAAAAACAAAAACAAAAAAAAACCCAAAAAAACCCCAAAAACAAAAACAAAAACAAAAAAAAAAACCAAAAAACCAAAACCAAAAAAAAAACCACCTGTGCATGTTGATATGCCAGTAGATACTTAGTTGTTTTATCAAGAAAAAGAAATAGCACTGTTACTAATTGACTTTTGCTTAGCTCAGCTGTTTCATCTGCTCTCAGTGCTCTCTAAAGTTGGCTCAAATGAATGGCAATTCCTCTATGAAATCAGCCAGAGAAGCACGCCTGCAGATTTTCCATCAAATCTCTTATGTAGCAAAATAGTGAATACCAGACAAGGTATTCAAGCTCTGGTAAGGGACAGAGATATAACATACAGGCTCAGTGAAGTCTAATTATCTCCAGAATCATTCTGTATGGTGAAACAACTTGAACTGGAAATCAGTTAACTTTAAAATAGGAGATAAACATTTAATTGTCTCCTCTTCCACTTACAAGAAAGTGGCAATGGTCTAGATGGAGAAGAGAGAGTTCTACCACTACAGATTTGGCAGAACTAGGAAGGAATTATCCATGATCTTTAGAGGTGGGAAGAAGGAATCAAAATTGCACTAGTAAGTAATTTCTGCTTCAGTACCACTGGGTTTCCAGAGGCAGAAATATCTCCAGGACATCAACATTTTATGATAATTCACAAGGAAAACAGTCTACTGAAGTACAGACATACTAAATCCCCTTCAATCTATTGTTGAATATTGATTCTTAAAATGCCTTCTGCCTTCAGAGATAAGGACATCATGGTTGTCTTTCTTTTTTTTTTTCTTTTTTGCCAAAATCTATGCCACACAGGAGTATTTTATTTTACAACATATGAAGAAAATATTGTGTCTAGTACCAGCTGTATTTAAAATTTGGGAAACAGATTTCAAGAATACTCTGAAACTTTCCGTTTGCAGATCTCCGTGCAAAGCTCCTAAGTGTAGAAAGCAATATTTCTCATCATTTTCTTTGCCTAAGGCTATTGGCATGAACAGCACGACAGTACTGTAATCTAACAATTAGAAAAAGAAATGGTACTATCCAAATGCCTAAGAGAGCATCTGCAACCAATCATTGTCTTTGGAAAATACAGAAAACAACTGCTGCAGTTAAGTGTGAATGACACTAGAACAATACTTCTCTTTCCAATCCAAGGTCCATGTATTGTCACACTTACAAGTGATGATAATAGAAATCTATGAACAAGCTGCTTAGGAATTCTCATCCAGATATGTAACCATATAAAACTATATCAGAAAAAAATATCACCAGGCTTCCTTAGAATTTTTCTTTTTCTTGAAATGCACATGCAACTCAATCAACTGAAGTAATATGTACATAATTTTATTAAGAGAAAGTAGACTCTGCAATAGTTTTGGCAGAGCTTTTACTCTGGGAAGGAAGGATCATTTTTGCTAGCTTGGCTGCTTAACATTTAAATGTAGAGTTCCTGAAATGTACCTCGTCTTTATGAAGAAATAAAATACCAGTAGAGCAACATAAAAAATGCACTAAACAACATGAGGTTAAAATTACTTTCAAAGTATCTTTTTTTTAAAAAAAAAAACCAACCTTGATTATTTTACATAGCCTTCTAGATTAACTCTTTAGAGACTGAATAGGAATTAATGATGTTGGGATTTATCATCCATGTTTAGAAAGACTGACAGGTCGAAGCATTTTTCTTTCTTGCAGAAGAAAGTTAATTTGATTAGATGCTTAGCTGGGTAAGCTATCAGCAGAAGTTTTGACTTGCAATATAATTTAAGAGCACTAAAAAGAAGATGGATGTTACCTAATCCTGCTTCATGAGTAAAACGTACATTGACATAAAGGACATTAAGCTAATATTTGCACTAGGGAACACTTGGCAGTTTTCTGGGGACAAATGGCTAAAGCATTATGATCAGTGCAGTAAGCACGTGCAGGCCTTGGAAAAATAAATGAAAAGTTAAATTTTAAGACAAACCAAGTATTATTCTATCCTTTAAGAATTTAAGAATTTTGATGCCAAAAAAAGACTGTCTTGGTACATAACAGAAAACAAGTCACCAAAACGTTCTTTCTTGTCAAAGCTTAAATATAAATAAACTAACCAGAGAGTGGTCCAGGCTTACTATTGGCAAAATAATTCAGAACTTTAAAGCAGCATCTGGCATTGCATCCATCTTTCTGAAGTAGTAATAAATTTGGCTCACCCAGTTAATTCAGTCATCAGGTATCACTATGAAAACTAATAAAAATGTTTTGGGAAGAGAAAGTATCAGGAATCCCAATTCATGTTCAAAGTGTTATTTTTATGCTTTTATATGGCTATATTTCTACAGATAATAACCAAAATGGCAACATACCTACTTTCCATTGCAACCAAATTGTTCTGAAATAAACCTACCATATGCATATTTATAAACACCATGATTTAGTGTCATTTCACTCGAATCCTCCCCAAGGGATCTATTATCAATGAGAACCTCAGTTACTCCCCCTTCAGCGGCAGGTTGTAACAACAGTATCCTTTGTTACAAGGCCTTTTGAAAAAATGCCATTCTTACTCATCTTTACTGGAAACTTTACTATTGTTGTACTTTCTTCTGGCAATGATGATAAACAAAATTTACTGCCTGTTTAAATTGTACTTTACCAGACTAATACAGCAGCAATGATAACAGCTTAGAAATTGGATTGCATGTGACTCTGAAAGTGGGACATATGAGCGAAAGCTTCTGCTTCTCATATATTTGCAAAACAAGCTCCAGGGCCCAAATTTAGAAAAGCAAGGTACAAAGGTCTGAACATATGTGCTCTGGGAATGTTTAGAAAAAGGATATGCCACATCAATGAACTGCAAGATGGCTTCCCCCAAGAGAAAGCAGACAAGCTCACACAACTCTGCCATTTAATTCTCTTGTCTGCCAGCAGGATATCTATCACATTTCTTTCACTTCATTTTCACCAAACTATTTCATTCTCTTTTTTCTTCAGAATGGAGTTTCAGAAAAGCAAAAAAATATTATGAGATGCCTGAAAGGAAACAACCTATTTTTTCAGGGAAAAAAATGATCAAGGCATTAGGGGAAGTTATTCCACTAAAACAAAACAAAAAAGGACATACATCCTAAATGACATCTAAAAATCTAGCCCAATCCAAAAGAGACCATGAGCAATCTGTTTCCAGAAACTTTATTGTGTTCTGTGAAAATCCTTCTGTAAATAAACCTGTCTAAATTATTTAGATTAGCTTGAAAGATTAAAGTTCTATTTTCATGGGATCTCATATAAAGCTTTTACCAGTAAGTAATCACTTCTGGGACAACATTTAAGAAATTCTCCACATAAAACCCTTTAGTACTAAACACATAATCTTCCTGACAAACACATCATCTATTTGCCTTCTCCATCTATTCTCCTTATGAAGAAAAAAAAAAAAAACAACCAAAACCAAAAACTTTAAGGAAGTTCTCATCTCTTGAGATTTTAGTTGCTATTTTTAATCTTCCCTTAAGATTTTTATTTTCAACTTTAATTTATTTGCTACCAAAGATGAAAGACATGCAAATTGCCAGGGTTGCACAGAACAGCTTAGAAGGTATAACAAAACGCATAAAAAACCTGTGTAAACTAAGTATCTCAAAATAGAAGAAAAACTAGAAAAATCCTGAATTACTGAACCTATTTTCCCCCCAAGTCTTATTGAGGCTGGGTTGTTACTGGGTTATGTTGAACTATGCACTAGAATCAGAACAAGATGAACTAATTTTATGTTATATTGAATAATGTTTGATTTCAGAAAACATCACTTAATTCCTTACAACTTCAGTTTTCACCGTTGAATAATAGGGGCAATGTTTTTTACGTTATCATAAGATACTTCAGAGAAGTGGAAGTGTTATTTCCACTACCTAATTTTGGAAAAGCCACAAAGAATTCCTAATATGTTCTGCATTTTGCTACACACTGGCAATTGAATAAAACAATACTATTGCCCTTTCCTGCTTCTTCATCTCCTTTCTCCCCTCAAGGATCAGTCAGATGTCAGAGAAAATCACATATCTTTGAAAGGCAAGGAAAATGTCTAATGGGAACGATGTCTAATGTCTAATGCATGAGAACAGAGGGTTGCTAAAGTTACACAGATAGCAGTAGAAACTGAGGTATCACAAAGAAAATGAGTTATTGAATAATTTTGGTTCAAAAATCTACTATGAAAAACTTGCTAATGGATAAAAATGCTGACTCCATCAAGTCAAAATGCTGAACTTGATGCTAAACTAGATACAGGTGGTATCCATGTCATAATTTAAATGTCATTATGTTGGTTTTTCACCTCTAAAACTTAATATCCAAAAATAAATACAAAACAAGTAAAAATTGTTGCCCCACTCTTTCAGAGAGGTGGTTTTATGATGGCATTCATGTTTCATGTTCCCAAATTAAGTGCTGGCTTAGAAGCACTTCTGTATTTAGTGCTCACCTGTCTGGTTATTTTTTAGAGTACAATATTTCAAAAACACCACAGTGGATTACTTTATATAAAAACCTGCATTCTTATACTCCTCTTCTAACTGCTCTATGAAAATGACTGTATCAATCAAGAGTCAGCATTGTCAAAAAAATACTGTTCAGCAGAGAATTTTGAAATTCCTAGCTGAATTCTGCTTTAAGAGCTTCTGGATCCAGGATCCTCAGAGGACCCTTGGGAACTCTCTGAGAATCTGCTGCCAGATAAGGATAAGGTAAGGCCGTGTGTGTGAGCATGAGAAAGCTCTAGCAGCTTCTAACAAGCTGAACCAGCTGTCTGTGACCCAAGCATACCCAGTGCCTTTGGTACAGATGCCCCAACCAGGGAGTGTCAAAGACCCTTTAAGTGTGGTTGGGAGGGGCCAGGGCTGAAGCAGAGTGTAGCTAATGGATGAAGGAGCACAAAGAGGGGGTCCCATCTCAGTTCAGACCACCTACATGCTTTCAGGTACAGGCATGTGCCACAGCACAGGTTCCCTCAGGTGGTGGAGCAGCTGCCTCTACCAGGGCAGAGGCTTCAACCCCAACAGAGCTTCAGGCAATGGGTGCAGCCCTGCGAGTCCCAGGCTCCAGGGAATCCTTGGGGCCTCTCCCTGGGGCTGAGAGGTGGTCCCCTCTCCTCAGCAGGTGTGCTGCTCTTGAGGAGCTGTGTCACCAGTGGAGGAGTTACAGAGAAGTGAACAGTCAGTGCAATGTCAAAGAGGATTAGAGAGTGATCCACAGAAGCAACCAGGACAGGAAAGAAGACCAGTATTGCAGAACAGATGGTAATAAATATCTGGTACATATTAAATCTCCCTGAAAAATTTCTATTTCTGATCAGATCAACCCTGGCTGCACATCTTTTGAACTCCTTTTGAAAGGAATATGATTTACAAGCTTCAAGACCATCGTGCAATGTAAGGACTGTAAACCTCCTGACCTACATTAATGTAAATAAACTCATTTTATCTACATTATTTACATCTTCTATATCTTTTTACTTTCACAGTTGTAATGCTGGTTTCAGGATTTCTTCTTTCTCAAGCCTTTTCAAAAATTACTCACACTAGAGGGGGGAAGAAAGTCAATTATTTTTGAGGAAACCCTTAGAAAGTTATGACAAGATACAAAGAAACTCTTGGTTCTAGTTTTCATGGAAGTAGCACTTAACAAACTTTAGGAAAGCCCTATTAGAGATGTGTAGTAATTAATTTAGGCCTACCTTAAACAAATGACAGTTTTAAAACCTTTCTTCAGCATCTGACCAGTATATCTAATATGGATGATAGACAATGGTCATAATATAATGAGATGGCTACTCAGACTGGAAAATTTATGTGACATGCCAAAGCAACTTTCCATATGGTTCATACACGTTTTGCACGAAACATTTATCATGGAAGATCCTCTTAACAGCTCAAGATGTAGCCAGGTAGGTGCTGCTTGCCTATGGTTTAGAAGCTGACATATATGATGAGAAATACAATTATAAAAAATATTCTGGACTGTCTAAACATTATCCTGATATCTGAAATAATAGCTGTGGGGGAGAAAAAAATTTATATATACCTGTATACATGTGAATACAATAAAAAGAAAATGTTGGGATCATGCTGCTCTAAATATGTTTAATTTTTCCAATTTATTAGGAAAGATCCTTAAGATCAGGGCTCTCTTAAGAAGTTTATTGTTATTACATATTGGAAATATTTATCTATGCTTAATTTAGCTTGTTTGGGAGTTTTTTCCATAAAAAATGTATTTTCTCAATCTAAAGACTTTGTGTTTGTCAAGTTTCTTATACACTTGCATTCTATGCAAAGTTTGTCAAATTTGATTTGAAAAAACTTCTTGAATAATGTGTCCACCTTTTTCTTTCAATTAGCAAAACATCTCCTCAAAAAACAGAATTTAAATTTCACCTACATAAAAATATCCTATTTTATAACTATTAGTCTGATGCTTCAATATTATAGATTTATTGCATATATTACATGTGGACTGTTCTGTCCCATAAAATTAAACCTCAGCCATTTAATTCTTTCATGGTGTGGTTAGATGGCTGTTGAAGAGATACAGAGTTACAGAGGTGTGGGAGGAACAGAAGACCTTTTTGGTGATGCAATTCTGTAAGCAGCCAATTGCAATTGGAAACCCACATTCTGGATGTACAGAAAAGTGTCAGCTGCATCAAAACACAGGACAAGAGGTTGCTGGTAGGACCCTGGAGCCATTCAATACTGGATAGCAGCACATTAGATGACAACCAGAATGGAAAATAAAAAATTTTAAATAAAACATAAAAAAAATAATTTTTGACAAATGTCTGAAATGTTTTGTCTTTGTAAATCTATCTATGCCTTGTTCAGTGGTGCCTTCCAATTGTACCTAGAGGAGCACTAGTTCTTCTGTACACCAAACCAACATTTCCCCTTTGAACAGCTGATAAAAACAACTCTACTGGGCTTTAATAAAATGTTAAAACATAAGTGGAGCACTTTTGTCTGATTGCTGTCTGCTTTCAGCCTCATTTCTGCTTGTGCAAGATTGTTGCAAAATGCCTGCAAAATTGAATCGAGGTTTTCTTAATCGCCACTCTTCATGCCATAAATGATACATTCAACTGTGGGTATTCAAAATATTTTTACATTAAAAAGCTTTTAAGTTTGGTTGCTTTTCTTCATCTATGTATTTCATACTACACCAATAACACCTTGAAATACTGTTGAGAAAGGTTGATTCCATGTTCTTCTCTGCTCTTCCCAGCTGCTGAGGTATCTGCAATGCACAAGGTCACAAATTAGGAGAAATAGGCTCTGGGATAGTCTGAGGCAGATGACAGGTAGTTTTTAAATGTCTCCTTTCCCTTGTCCACACTGTTCCCCCAATCATTTTAAGTGGAACAGTACTTTTCTTTAGCTTTTCTATCTGAATATGCACTTAGCAGATTTACAATACCTCAGCATCTTTTCCTACTGTTGGTCTACACTAGCATTGCCTGTGTCAAAAAGGCATTATTAGCAAAATTCCAATTTCATCAAAAGACTGATTTCATCCCCTGAAACATTTTGAGAAATTATATGAATCTGATTGATTAAATTGTAATTTCATAACATTCATTGTTATTGCCATGTTCAATGGTAATTTGTAAAGAACTTATTTTCTGCTTTCTTACTTACTATCCTCACTAATCCTTTGGTCCAGGTTTTATTGGTTGGTTTGGGTTTTGTTTTTAATCATCAAAAGTTCTTTCTTTATCATCATAAATACTCAATATTATGATGAGAACTCAAGAAGCTTATTTCAAGATTCTTTTGATATGTAAAGTGTTTTTATTTCTGCTGAAGGGAAGAGGATATCTTTTAAAACTTAAAATTATATTCAAACAAAAATTTGTATGAGGGAGTTTAAAAATTTGTATATTTAAAATACATATCTAGAGTAATATATCTTATCATAATATTTAAAGTCATTTCTCTTTTAAACCAAATCAGGAATACTTTCCAAAATTTTTGATCTGAAGACATGCATCTTCAAATTTTAAAGTATTTGTATAATCACAGAGGAACCGATTGAAACTGAGATTATTTGTTTTTAAAAGCATCTGTTGTTATACCTGTTTATTCTTTTACTTTGAACAAGGAAATAAGTCAGTCATCAAGGTTAATAAAATTTCTCACTTAGAGATGTGCTAGACAGATTAGTCATATCAGATTTCAGCAAAATCTGAAAAAGCCAGCAAACACATGATGTTCAGTACAGAGGCAATTGGGTGACATTCTATGGCGTATTTAACATGAGAAGATCCTGTAATAATCCCTTCTCATCTCCAAATATGTATAAGGAGAGTGTTTTCTATAGGAATAAAGAGAAAAAATACAGAATACCACACTTTATAAATGTTCTCTACAGAATACGTTTGGGTCAACCTTTCCTCTTCCACTGAAGCTACTTCTTCTGTAGCTGCAGTCTGAAATGATTAAGCCAGACCCCTAGTCTCAGATTTACTTGCTGCTCTAAATATATCATGATATAGTAACACACTCCTCTTGTAAGTCACTAGTGGTGTACACAGCAGGTCTGAAAGAGCCTCTGCTGTCATGAAGCTTTAATTACTGCTGAAAATAGAGACTACTGAGAACTACTGCAGATAACTTAATGGCTCAAACTAGCCAACATGTTCTGATCAACAGATAAATATGGATACAGTGGGAGGAATATGTAGCTGTTTAATGACAGATAATCTTGTGTGAGATGGAAAAGTTAAGATTCCAAAAATCTACGGCATAATTGCATTTTTTACTCACACAACTGATTTAGGAGCCTACTGCATGAACCTTGACCTTTTAGATCTTCAGAATATTGAATAAAATTTAATGGAGAGCTTGATATTTTCTCTTGGAGAACATTTTAGTTATTAGGAGGTATCCAATAACAAAATATATTCAAAGATATAGTTGTATGTTAAACAGACCATACCCATATGTCAATGAAATGAGATGCATTCTGAAAAACTACTTGAAATTGGAATAGTCTTGTATTATTACTGCCATTCTCCAAGAATCAGCTAGGTTGGAAAAGAGCTTTGAGATTATCAAGTCCAACCTATGATCTAATACCAGCTTGTCAACTAGACCGTGGCACTAAGTGCCATATCCAGTCCTTTCTTAAACACCTCCAGGGAGAATGACTCTGTCACCTCCCTGGGAGCCCATTCTGTGAAGAACTTCTTCCTAATGTCAAAAATTATATACATTGAGAAGAGTAGTTACACAAACTAAAATTTCTTAGCCTCAATGTTAACTTACGTTTTTTGGCTTATTTTTAGTATGAATGTTTTCACTTCCAGACTTTGGAAACAGGGCGTCCATGGAAAGACCTGTAGAAACTGCACAGTGCAGAGTAAAAGAATAATAGGTTTAACTGAAAAAAAAAATCAGTCTACAAAACAATTATATGCATATTAAACTGTACCTTCTGAGGATCATCAGAGGATTTACCAACTTGAAGCACTAAAGTGAATCCTCTGCAAAGAAAAGTGGGACAATACTAATGCTATTTTTTTCCCTCACTTTTTAAAGAATGATTCATGCATTTTGTTTAGACACAAAGGTGTTTTTGCTGTCTCCCTGAAAGATCTATTCATCAGGTTAATATTCTAGTGCTTGAGTACTTCAGTACAGTACAAACATTTTATTTTTACAGAATAAACTGTACAATTAGTCACAAATTCCTTGCATATGCCCTGCTCTCTGCCTCCTTTTGCAAAACGTATTTCATTATTGTCATGCACATTCATGGTAGGTTTTTTTTCAGGCATTCAAAGAATATTTTTCAAGTGATTAGTCTTCTTCTGATGAAAGGTCATGGCCAAGGAGTTCTCATTATATAAAAGAAACTAACAGAATGTGAAATGAACAAGACAGATGAAATATTCTGTGTCATATACCAAAATTCAACTATCTGAAAAGGAGTATGTAGGATGGTTGGGTAGACACATGATTAAAAAAATGTTTTTCAAGCTAGCAGTAAAACCGCTAAGAATGCAGACTGTCAACACTTTCTTCACCACAGGTTTTTAAATTTTCTTCAGTAAAACATTTAGCTGAGTAATCTTCAGTAATACATTTATCTGACATTAGTCATCTTGGTTCAATTGGGGGCCGCATTCACCAAAAACTATTAATTCTGTCATAAGATATATGCACAAAATAACAGGATGTATCAGAACTGGTTCTGCCTCTTCTTTTTGATTGACTGGAGAAAGTCTAGGGAAATGGCTTAAATTAGACAGTTAAATGTTTTGATGTATACAAATTGTCCAGATCCTAAGTAGGTATAGTTTTGTACTTTTGTTATTTTCAGAATAGGAAACTGTGAGGCCTTCCAGAACAGAAACCAAAAGAGCAAATAAAGGAAAGCCACCTGAGCCATACAGATAAACACTACAGACTAACAGTATGAACACTGGATGCTAACAGCAACTATGAACACTGTACACCAACAGAAAGTCTGAGAGGGGAATGACTGCATAAAAAACCAGGTAAGGCACTTAAAAGGGAGGAACTTCAAGGCTAGTTCCTGTTTCAAGGCATAGGAAGGAACTGAATGTTTGTGTCTCCAAGAACCCTTAAGAGGTGGGACACCACTACAGCTTTCTCCCAACAGCCTGTAATTTTAGGTGCTGCGTAATTCTGTGGCTCACTAGCATAAGTAACTGTTACCATTTAAAAAGAGAAAAAAGTGCAAATACATTCCATGTATTTCACTTACACTTAGTTTGAGATATGCAAGCCCACTGCTCCCAATTTAGAAGTTACCATGCAGAAAGTGTGGACCCTGATCCTTTCAAACCATCAGATAAATTTGAAGGTGAAGATCTGTGTCCTGAAATCACCGAAAAACAGTTAAAACCCAACAAATTAAAGAAACTGAAGGAAGGCTACCACATATCGTTACATGGTATTTGTTGATATTTGTTGATATTTGATGATATTTGAATGAGCAAATGAAAAAGTCACCTTCAGACAGAACAGGACTAAGGCATTATCACAGTCCAGGCCTTATCAGAAAGATTAAAACTGAATCTCAAACTCAGCATAAAAAAATAGTATTAACCACTTCTACAACAGAACATGATATTTCTTTATGTTACGACCACACCAAGAGAGTTCTCTAAAATTCTCTAAAGAACTGTACCTGTAGTGATTTTAACCAGAAGACCACTGTAAATTGAGGAGTTAGTGATCCACACAACAGTTAACCTGAGCAGGTGATGCCTGTGTTGCTCTTGTGCTACACATATGTCACTGTGCCATCACACCTCTGCTGTGCTGTGCTGTGTGTATCTCCTGGCTACAGGAGAACCATAGCCTACCCACAGTAACACAGGAGCCTGTGGGCAGCTACTCACTATGGGGATTGTATTTAGGCAAAAAAGGCAGGAAGAAGTTCTCATGTGAGCATCACTTTTTTTTTTTTTTTTGACAGTGTAATTTATGATTAGAATAGTTTTCTTTTAAGAAAATCCTGTAAAATCTCAAAAGACCTTCTCCTTTATAGTCTTAGCTCCAAGAAATGGCATTTTTAAGTGATGTTCTACAGTGTGAGTGCCCTCCTTATTATGATGGTAATGAACCAGCACTTGCAGCTGCAACACACTAACCAAGATACCTGATGCTCCAGCTGAAATTACAGTCTTTAGAAATAAAAATATTTCTACTAATATTTCTGCTGTTAATAATACTTTATCCAGTCCACCACATTGTTAACCTACCATTTTTTTTTGAAATACATTTAATATATGTCTTAAAATGAAGGGTGGAATTGGAATTTTTTGACTAAGCTTCAGGTGCTGTCCATAATTCTCACACTCATGATGCTGAAAAAAACTGCTTAAGAGTGAACTAGCTGCCCAGCTTTTTAAAAGTATATGAAAATCTTTAATAATGTCACCATTTCTTACTCAAATGACCATAAACTGTAACCTTCACCTCCTTTTTACCTACATTTAACAGAAGCATCTACCTACAAGAATGACTGACTCTCATCCAAGTCACTACAAGTTTGTTATGGAAGTTCATTTGAAGAGATGTCCAGATCAGGCTGAAGAGATCTCAGTGCCATCTACTCTCTCTTAAGTAATTCCAAACATAGCTATTCAATTAGATAATAAAATATATACATCATTCTCACACACTAAGTCCCTTTTCTGAAGTTCTCAAATCCTGGCAGCTGAAAAGACTTGCATATTTAGGAGGAGCAACATTGTAAGAGAATTAGGAAGGTAAAAGTTCTAAAGTCAAATTTAGTTCTTACATCTCTATAAATTTTGACGAAGCCACAGACTACAGGGAAATACTCCAGATGTCGAGTAAACAAAGATCAGGCACTAAGACATAAAACTCTCATAATAATTCCAGTAACTTCTGTCTCCTCTAAAATATGCAATTACTTAGGTGTTGTGAGAAGTCTTGGGTACTTTTTTGTTCCCAAAGCTGACACTACCACTGATTGTTTTAAATCTTTTTATTTTTACTTGCTGTATAAACAGGTATAGCTAGTAATTATTTTTCTTTATCTTAGATGCTTGAAGATATATGCTCCTGTCTTGAGGGAAGCATACTGTCTATGAAAAGTCTCTCTCCTCATCTGCATGGTAATTAAGCAGTACTCAAGGTGCTTTTAGACAGCATACAAGAACAGGGCTACAAGGCAACTAGGGAACAACTGCAAGAGACTGGAGTGCTGGACTGGAAAGTTAATGCAAATTTTTTTCATGAAAACTTTTCCATCCAGTTCAAATTGCTTTAACGGGCAGCAATTCTGAATTCCTAGTTTCTTTTCATAAAAAAGATGTTTTGTAAAAGATGGACAGTCAAAATACAGAAGTATCAACCAATGAAGGAAGAAAACCTTGCAGAATATAAAAAATACTAAAACGCCTTGAATGCTCACTGTCAGACAAACCACAGTTCCAGCGAACAGATCTCTGTTAATTTCCTAAATGACACATTCAAGAAACAAAAGCCAAATAAAAAGAATCATCAGTTCAGCATTTAAGAAGAACACATTTGATAGTATATTTTTAAATGGAATCTCCTCTTCCAATAAAAGTGCCATGTTGCAATCTAGTTAAGTCTATTCACAGTACTCCACATTGATCATCTCATTCTTCTCCTGCAAAAAAACCTCCAGAGGACACATAATGACAGTGTAATCAACAATTCAATGAATTCACCAGACATTGTCCAATCTTGTAAAGACCAGGAAAGATGTAACAATAAGCAGCACAGAACTTGTCTTCATTATCCTCTATGGATGAGTTTCCTAAAAGGGACTATCTCAAAGTTGTAAACAAAATTAATTAATAGAGAGATAATGGAAATAAAAAGCACTTACAGGATTATCCAGACTGATGCTGAGTCTCATCATCTTCTATATCACTCATTATAAGGTGAAGGCACTGAGCAGGATTGGTATGCAGGATGATTCTTCACTTATACATATATTCCACATCCTGGTGTTTATTCTATCTCATCATATAAGAGAATCTAGAATGCACCTCCTTTTCATTTTGAATATGATTTTTTTTTTATAAAATCATTTGTTCAAAAAAATAAAGTTACAGACTTTGTACCCTAATTTTAAGATGAAAAATGAATATACATCAAAACTACTGATATAATTCACCCACCAAGATCCCTGTAACTAAACTCTCCCCATGCAAATAAAACTCCTAAAAAAGAAGATTGCATTTTGCATCCAAACCTTTGAAGCCCAGAGGATCTATCTGACTGCACCAGAGAAATGGATGCTAATCTTGCATTCGGGATCTTTAGTCTTTATCATCCCTCTCTGAAATACACAAAGCTACTAGTTCCATTTAGAAAGCTGCTAACTGTATTGCCTCAGAGGAGCAAGTTCTGGAAAGTCAAGTTTCAAGCTCTGTAAGACTCATAAATCAGTATCAACTCTTATACTATACCCTGACATAAACGGGAAAAGCCCCTACACTGTCATTCCCCTTTCTTACATTACAAGTCTGTATTAAGAAAATACTCCACTTTAGCATATGCATGGCATGCTGTGACTGCCATTCTTCATACTAACCTTATTTCCCTCTGGTCCTCTCAGAATTTATTTTCTTATCTGTCGTCTTACAGCTGAATTGTAAATTTTCTGGAAGGAAGTATCTGTATTTGCCACTTGTTTGGTACCTAAAACGAAATTAACTTCCTATGACTGTTTCAAGCCCACAACATATTTGCACAAGGCAGACTTTTAAATCTACATTAAGTGACATAGTTGTCACTTAATAGCATGCAAAATAGAAGAACAATTTTTTGTTTCTTTATAAAGAGAACTAAACTTTAGGTTTATGTGGTGACACAACACAAAGGCAACAGACATTTCTAGTGTTTAGGACAGAAAATGTTTCTTTCATGTAGGATTCATTAGGGATACAAGAGTCAGTTATCACATCCCATGCAAAATATCCACAGACTATCCAGAGAGAAATCTAGTCCTAGGCAATAGTAATTCACAGTTTGAACTTTGGAAGTTTAATCTTCTTGAGCCTTCAACAATTTTACATGAATGCATAAAATTTAACAAGAGTAAGTGCTGGATTCTCCACCTGGGATTGGAAGTTCCTGGTTATACATTGAAACTGGGGAATGAGAAGCCAGAGAGCAGTCTCACAGAAAATGATCTGGAAGTCCTGGTCAATGGCAAACTGAATATGAGTCAGCAGTGCCCTGGAGCCTGGGGGGCATCAGGCACAGCATTGCCAGCCGGGCAAGTAAGGGGACTGTCCTACTCTGCTCTGCACTGGAGTTGCCATACCTCGAGTGCTTGGGGGCAGTTTTAGATGCCTCAAAGGATATAAAGTTCTTACAGAGCATCCAAAGGAGGTCTAGAAGATGCTGAAGGGTCTGGAGGGGAAGCCATATGAGGACTGGCTGAGGTCACCTGGTTTGTTGAGCCTGGAGAAGAGGACAATGAGGGAAGACCTCACTACAGTTACTACAACTTCCCCAGAAGGGTAAGTGGAGGGACAGGTGCTGACCATTGCACTCTGTTGACCAGTGATAGGACAGGAGGAAATGGAATAAAGCTTCATCTGAGGAAATTGAGGTTGGACACTAGGAAAAGGTTCTCCACTGAGGAAGTGGCCAATCACTGGAAGAGTCTCCCTGGGGGAGTGGTTGTGGCACCAAGCCTGTCAGAGTTCAAGAAGTGTCTGCAAAATACTCATGGCCATATGATTTAATTTTAGGTAGATCTGCAAGGATCAGAGTGTTGGACTCAGCGATCCGTATAGGTCCCTGCCAACTTGATACACCCTGTGATGCTATGATTCTGTGATTCCATTTTGGCAGATTTTTTTTTGCCTTTACATGGCTTCACGATTTTTCTCCAGGAGATGAAAAGCCAGTATCTGTAATGAATTATGCTATTAAACTAGGAGAGCTATTGGAGCATAAATACATGTAGTACATGCTTAAAAACCATACAGAAAACATCATAAATAACAAGATCTATATTATCTTTGTGTAATCTATTGGTTTTATTAAATTCTGCTTAGACACTGAGAAAGAAGAGACTAAACTAGCCAAAGAGGATTAACACCATAAAAAAGAACAAGAAGGATTAATTTAAAAATGCTCAGAGAAAAAATATTTTGTTTCAGAAGATGATATTACTCTATAGTTTGGCAAGCTGGTAGCTTGAATCACTGAAAAATAAGTAATTGCCTTCTTGGCTTCGAGTGCTACATCTGTTTAATTGACTATCCTCTGTCCTTTGTCATTTCAAAAATTCTAAACACATAATTAAATAGTTTCTAGCAGACAGCCAAGCTTATCTATTCCTCAGAAGATATCAGGTAGTTTTATGTGTTTTTACATCTTATGCAGACAAAAAATGGCAATGTGCTTGGTAAGACAGCTGTGCAGCAAATAATAGGTATTTTCCATTAGTGGATATACAGCCTCATAGTTAAGCAAAGTTCTGCCATTCAATTAATCAATCAGTTCAGCTGGGATCAGATACCCCTTCTCCTTGCTTCATTACTGTCTCCCATGTGCTGAGGTACTTCTACCTAAAAGGTTAGAAAGAATCACTAAACCATATAGCTTGCATGAAGTGCACACATTACAGCAGTGACTGTTGGGTGAAGTTATAAATATATGCCATGCAAGAGCATCAGTGCTGGCTTATACATGCTGGGTTCTTATAACTCTTATGCCTAATATTGGTTGAATGCACAATATTTGTGGTTCTCATATAGTGATGGATGCATAAATAAGCTCAGAACAACAGCTAAAATTATTTTTGATGCTAACTGTACCCTTAATTGAGATTGGCCTCCTTAACATTGATATTAAGTTCTTATCAAGAATAGTTTATATGGATCAAGTTTATTGTGGTATTTATTTTCTCTATTTTAATGTTTGTCCTAGTTGATCTGTTTCTGCTAATTGGATGAGATAAAAAAGTCCTTGGTCCTATGCAGAGCTTTCCTCGACACTCACAAAATGTTTTACAAACGTTTAGCATTGTGCTCTCCACTGCTACCAACAGAGAAACTGACACACAGATAAATCAAGTGCCTTTTAAAGCATGCTCTACACACAGCTCAGAGAGCTAAGCTAGCAGGACTCGAGTCTCAGTCCTGTGCAATATTAAGACAGCTACGTTCTCTCCCCTACAGACAGAAAAAGCCAAAATCAGGGGCTAATTACAAGTAACAGCAGACAACCAATAATCCTTGAATAATCCAGTTTCAAGCACCCTGAATTATTAGATTCATAGATTCCTTGTAAGCCTCTGAAGTAATTAAAGCCTGACTGAGAAGCTAAGCGATCCTCTACTGAAATCCTATGAACAGATTAGCTTGAGAACATAATGTATGATGACTTTTAATGTACTATTTTGCTGTTTGAGCAGCAAGTGTCATGCAGCAAAACCTTACCCAAATTGTACAGTATTAGATTCACACTGTATTTACAAAGCTAAAGCTAATGTTAGAAGAAAGCACCAAAAAATGTGATTTAATCTCTTACTACATCAATGAGATGCAGTGATTGACAGAACACAGCCAGATACTTCAAGGCTCCAAGGGGTGAAGATCTGTGAGTCTTTCAAAAAATTAGAAAATTGAGCAATTTCTGATGAGAGCAGTCTAGTAACAGGAATGGGAACTTGTTACTTGATCCACCATTTCTAAACAAAGATTCTCCATAATTTGGAAAGAAATTCTAATATTTAAGGGCTTCTAGAATTATTAAACTACTGTTAATTTTGTATGTTTTAAGACAAAATACGCTTGGAAACTTACTATAGTGTCTAGAGGAAGTTAAACATCCTTGAAATTACCTGTAATCTCTCCATTCACCATGCAAGAAGCAGAAACCATTTATTAGACTCATATTTAAACTGAATGTGTTGAGCAACAAAATATTTTTATCATAACTATTGGACTCTGTTCTAAAGAAATGTTCACTAACTCATCTTCATGTCTGAGCTCATTAAAACCCCCATCACTTTATCAGAAAATAAGAGATTGCTTTTTCTAATTCAAATTGGACTCAACCTAAAAATTAGGTTTTAATAGTTACAGTCACTGGGTTTCTGTCAGTCACTAAGACTAGAGCCTCCTTCTGAGCCATTAAGTACAATTAAGTACAATTAAGCTCAAGTGTGAATTTGATGCAATTTGACAACAATAACATCCATCTTTGCCCAAATTCTTGGCTTTTTTTTTCTACTTTCTGCATCCATTTTATGTAAATTTTTATTGCACATTTCTATAGAAAGTACAATTCCTGGCATGTCTGTTAAAAAAAAAAAAAACAACATCATTTTTAGTAAGACTATGAGGCTAGAGCCACTTTGGACCACAGCATTAACAGACCAGTGCTTAGGTTTGTCACAGCCCTTCCTCTTGAGGAATATTTTTTTGCTAAGCATCTGTTACAGAGCTTTCACAATGCAGAACCCAGAACCTGAGACATGAATGAGTAGCAGCATCTGCTTATATTACAACCAGCAGCATACACAATGAGTGCCTTAGGGAATGTGCATTGCTCTCCTAATCTTATCTTCCTGCCTGCCCAAATCTGCAACTTCACACTCCATGGAGCCACATCTTCCATTTTCCTTTCTCCTCTCCCAAGAGAATCTGATGCAAAATGGGGCCAGCATGGTCTAGCTGCCCAAGAAGGAGCAAAGAAAAATTAAAAAGCTAAGCCTCATAAAAGTGCTGCAGAAAAACAGCACAGCTTTTCATCCTCCTTTGGGCACTTGTCCCACATCTGTGTTATGATGCCTCTTCAATGAAAGAAACCAGTGATGCTCTTTCACATACTGGACTCACATCTCACTCACTTCTCTGTTCTAGTCACAAATTCTATATCCTCTCATGACTTTTCTTTGCTTTTCTAAATACCTCCAAACCTTTTGTTCCTTCCCCATGTGGAGGTCCTTATGGTATTTCCTAACTCTTGGTATCATTAGGACTAGTCAGGTTTACTTTCATGTTAAAAAACTTTCTTTAAGGAACTTGTGTCCTTTTCTAGACAGAAAAAGATTAGGGGGAAATCTCATTTCTAAACATAAAATGCAAACATTATATAGTTCAAATTTGAAAATTAAAAAAAATTCATTTCAATTAGCCTAAATTTTGAAAGAATTCTTCATGCCTATGCCAGAAACTATCATTTCTGATCTAATAGCTATGGTCCTGAAAATATGCAGGTGATGAAATATTTCTAAATTTCCATTAGAAGCTTAGATTACAATGGCAGGTTAATGAAAGACTAGAATTAACCCCACTGAAATGCAAAATTATACTAGAAAACTCTTTATATTACACTAACAATGAGGTGAGATTATACAAGCTTTTGAGACAGGATACTGTTGGGTCCAATTTTTCAGCTGAGCCTTGCAAAGATGAGGAAAAAAAACCCTATTATATCTTTGGTGCACTGCTAAGAAGCACAGCATACATATAGTTAAAGTGAATAGGAACAATAGATCAGCATGATGGAACTTGTGAGGAAAGAAAAGCTAGGAAATGTGGAGGTCTATAAAACTAAAATATATATATATCATCCCTGAAATGATCTTTGGACTCATGCATTATATGAAAAAAAAAAAAAAGCACAACAAAACCCACATATAAAAGGCAAAATAACAGAGAGCAACATAAAAGTGATAGAATTTGCAACTACAGTAATTTGAATCAAACCCTGAAAAACTTCAAAAGGTTTCAAGAACTTTATAAAACTTCTACAGAAATTCAAAAATAATCTGACATCTGCTCTTTCTTCTGACACTGTTACACTTTCAGATGTGCATCCCATATATTCAGTTAACACCAAGAGTGAGAGAAAATTTAAGCCAACTGACCTGTATCACCTCAAAAGATTTCTCACTATATCATCCTATTATCTCCCAATAATCCTATAAAGCATCTCTCTTATTTGCAACATAAGAAGAAAGTTACTAGACTAGTGATTCATCTAGTGTAGCACCACGCTGCTGACAATGGCCAGGTTCACCTTCTGTAAGAGGAAATTCTGCTCCTAACAGATACGCAATAAACTGTCTGTGTGGAGGCTCCTCCATAGATATTAGAAGCTAGCTAGTATGACTTACCTTGTAAATTGTGAGGATTTAGAAGACTAATTTTGTTTTTATTAGAATTAATAATATTTACTTTTTCCAAAGAACAAACTTCGTTTCAATTTAATCCACTTTTCCATATCCTTGATTCCTTCTTGAACTAAGTTGAATGGTTCATCATGTGCTATCTAAAAAGAGGATAATTTTATCAATTTTGGTGGGTTTTTAAATTGTTGTTAAAAATTTGTTCATTCTTTAATCATTAGCATAGAAAGAGGAAGCTATAATAGATCCTCTATTAAAAAAAAAGTTCTTATCTTTATACTAGCACTGTGCTCTCCAGCATCTAAACACTCATAGCTGGTCCACCTTTGCTCAATATACTACCCCTCTTTTCTCTGTAATGACGACAAGCCCAGATCTGCAGAAGTATGCATGCAACTATTGTTCTATTTGGATGCTAAATTCTCATTTATCTAATATAAAATAGGAACCAAAACGTTCCAAGATTTCATTCTTTGAATTTTAGAAGTTAAAGAAAAATAATAATTAGTTATATTTGTAATTCATCCCACTGAAAGTAATTTGAGACAGATATCTGAGTTACAAACTGTAAAACCAAAGAAGTAAAAATATTTCAACTATTATCAACAATGAACAGCCTAGAGCAATTAATGATTTTTTAAATAACAAACAGAAGGAGTTTGACTATAATTTTAATCCCTCTGTCATACTTTTACTTTCATGTTTAATAGATTAGGACCATTTGTTGTTTTTAGTTACAGCTCTAAAGATGTATTAGGAAATGACAAGATCCAAGCAGCCATACTTTTAAATAAAACTTATTCATCTTGTAAATATTCCTTTAGAATTTCTGTCTTTTATCATCAGTTTAATGAAGTCTAATGGATCTGTTATTATCCTTTCCCTTCAATGGGGTGATAAGAATAAAATATAATTAAGTGTGTTTGAAATAAAAGAACAAAAGCTGACAACATGGGAGAAAAAGAGATAGATACAGCAATACTACATGAATGAGAAGTCAGGCAAGCTGCAAATAACTTTTCTGTAGGCACTCCAAACATAGTCATTCTATGATTCCAAAGCTTATTCATAAGCTTTTTGCAGCCTTCTAAACTGGGTTACATGACCGATAGAGTTATGAACAAAATGAAACAACCTAGGTGAACCTGGTAAATTCATTTTTAAGAGAAAACCAAGTCATATTTTACTGAGAGTTAGCTGGATGTATGAAGCAATAATTGTGAAGGCAAGGTTCATTTTTTGCACACTGTGACTGTGTTTTATTTAAATTAAGGCGAACCTACATGCAAAAGGATGTCTGATTAGTGCCCAGTAAGAAGAGAAAAATTTATGTTAAATATCTGCTTTCAAGAAGCTTCTTGTCTGTATTTTGTTTTGGTGGTTTTTTTTTTGCTATATTAATTATGCATTGGGTAGAGGAAAAATTCTGAATTCGAGGAAAAATTATTAACAACATAAGGATGCATATGCAAAATAAGCATTTAAAAACCCCCTATTTGTAGCGTCGGTATTTTTGTTGGAAGTTATCCTACACTGAGACATTTCTACATTGAACATTTCAAGGCATTATATGAAAATGTTTTGCTTTTTTCCTAAAAAACTGAAAAATTCAGTTTGGATTTGTATGAAAAATTGTAACTCTACCACAAATAGATAAACAAAATCTTTGATTTTATTTTTCACATTTTTGAATAAGGAAAAAGCATTTAAGTTACTTCATAGGTAGCATGATATTTCCTTTTCTTATATAACACTAGAAAACACACCATATATCTTGTGTTACACATTTCTCATTAATAAAAGAAATAATCGGTTTTATCACAAACCTATGATTCCCATCAAAGTAGTACAGCTTACAAAAAAAACCCCATGAAAATTCATACTATGCTGTCTTTGTTTCTCAATTAAAGTACGATATTTAAGAATTTTATAACTTAACATCCTACAGTAAAATTACTTAATATGGTTTCAGCACAGTCAAAAATAGGGTATGGGTTTAAAAAACAGAGGAAGGGAAAAAAACCACAGGGTTTGTATATGAAGCAACAAGGAGGACCAGATTAAGTAATTTTATATTGAAAGATCATAATGAATCTGATCAGGAGCTGCACAGGAACGTTACTGGTTTTCTCCTTGGACACTTTTAGCTCCACTACTTGTTAAAGAGAAGAAAACATCTGGATGTAGATCAGAAGGTAGATTATTCTTTGCTGTGATGTTATTTCAGCTCATCAATTAGATCAATGAAATGCACCAGAGAGAAATTCATTTAGTCTTTTGCATTCCAAAAAAGCAAAAGTTACCCAATTCCCCACACTGTTTTCTCCCTACACCACCCCTTGAAATTCTTTCTAGATTTTCATAATGCTTGTGGCTCCTTTAGTGATTAAGTCCTTTGGTTTATCATTTCCACTATAGAGGATCTACACTTTTCCTTGAGGCCTAAGGGAATTTTACCAATATAGTACAACTAAAAATGCTGAGCAAAATGAGCAGTGAGCTGAATCTCTGCATAAAACCAAGTTGCCTGATTTTTTTCTACAAAGTATGAATTTGAAATAATATAAGGCCATTTAGATTTCTATTTCATGCTTCATAAGTAGGGTTTTTTTTTGTCAGAAACAGATTATCAGTATGTAATTAGTGTCATTTTTTCAGGAAAACATTGCTAAATTTTTTTAACTCATTTTCTTTTCTAATACATGGAAAACTAAATGCAATCTATTTTTTCTTCCGTTGTCATATATACCTAAGCTAAATAGAGTACCAAAATAATTTTTCAGCACCTTTTGTCTATTTCTCACTTTGATGGATAAGTGGCCTGAAGGAGAGCATCAAGGTGGGCAATGATTCCTTCATGACTTCTTGGTTTGTATGAGTTGAATGCATGTCACCACAGCAAGACTCTTGGGCTGTCCTATGCAAGGATAATCAAACATTTGGTAAAGAAAAAAAGGTTATGCAACTCCTCCTTCCCTGCCTTTCACACAACGGTAGAGCCACATGGGTGTTCAAGCTTGTTATGCACAATCCTGTTGTTGTTACAGGAAGAACTATTCCATAAGAAGATTAGATATTAGCTTAAGCTGCCTTGATACAACTGAATAAGCACGAGCCTGCAGATATACAAATGCTAAATCTACTGGCATTATAATTTCTTAAGCATTTAGAAACCTCCGAGCTCTTCTAGATGGTAAAGCATCCTACTACACATAAGTCTATTTCACAGACATACCAAATCTGTTTATTTTGAACAGAAGCAGCATTGTTCAAGCTAAGTTATAATGTAATAAACAGATTAGGGCATTAGGCAACACTATTATTAAAAGAGTAAGATCCTCAAAATGAAGAAACAAAATGAATGTGAAGCTTTCTGTCAAATAAAAAATGTAAGGAAATTAAAATTAAAAGGCAAGGAAACTCAAATTAAATCTAGCTCAAAATAATTTACCTTTTGGTATCATACATCCATAATTCAGGTACTAGTTCAAAAAGTAAATAACATTTCAGGTTGAATGAAATTGCCATCTCTTTTGAAACAGTGTGGATTTTCAATTTAAAGTAATCTGTAGTCATGTATTTAGGGCACATTGTTAAAGTATTGTTCATTTCAGAAGACACAGGAACTTTTAAGATTGCAACTTGTTCCTGGAAATCTAATGCATTTCATTTTTTTTTTTTTTTCAATTGTTCTCAATAGCTTATGGGAGAATTGGCTCATTGAAAATAATGCAAATGGACTATATGTAACATTTTCTTTCACCAGCAAAGGTAAAATTCACAGAGAAAAGGTTCTTCCACTACCCCTCTTAATCAGAGTTTAACTAATAAAAGTTTAGATCCTATGCTGAACCTTGACACAGAACTGTCTGACATAATTTTTATCATTTGAATCAATTCCATCTCTTTTGAGACCAATTTCATCAATTGTTATTAAAAAGGGAAATATTACATCAAGATTCAAAAAACATCAGTGATCCTTTCTGAGAAGTTTTCTTTACTATAATATAAAGGTGACTATAGCTGTGTTTCTATCTCTGTGTATCGGTATTGTCATACTGAAGTACAAAGCCTGAAGACTAAGAACATGAAGTGTTTCAGTTTTTATAAGAAGATTTTGCAAATGCTACCAGAACCTGCAGAAGCAAGGTTGAGTGTGGGAATGTGGACTGCTTTCAAAAACTTATGAAAATCTAACTGTTTATAGCCTCTTCCAATCAAAGGGACTTTATAGCTGCCCTGATTCACTTCAGAAAATTGTGCCAAAAACAACTACAAACCAGTATTTTTTTTACACCTAAACATCATTGACCTAAGTTTCTATAACTTTCTAAACTTCACCAATATTAAAAATCAAATTAAATGCTGAGAAACCATAAAATATTCAGGTTACAAGATAACCTGATAAGGACAAGAAGCTCAGGCATCCTGTTTAAGCTGTTTCAAAAGAGTACAACTTACTGGCAGCTATATGTCTCAAGAATTCATGTACCTCCATCTCTAGCCAAGAAAGAACTTTGTCTCAGTGGTAGAAGTATCAGGCCTTAAGAAACTGAACAAAACAAACTGCTGAATATTCATGGGAAACAAGTATAGATAATTTTCTCCTAGTTGCACTATTATGCAAATATTTGGAAATATTTGTTCAAATCATGTTTTAACTCAAAACAACCTATTTGCAATATTTAGTCTGTGTTGTCACATAAATGGGGGAATATCATAGTGTGCTGTTTAGATAGCACAGAAGTCAGCTCTAAAGGCAGTAACTTCTCATACGTATTTGGAGTCTCAGACTTCCCTGCTATCTGTGGACACAGATGCTCAAGGTAAATAAATCACACCAAGAGACTCCAGACTGCAGTGTATGGTCAGGCTTGAATGTTGTCCAGCCACTGTGAGAGACAAAATACTAGACTATTTGGTCTCTCGCAGCAGAATTTCTTATACTGTTACCCCTGAGCTCAATTTTGAAGTCTTATCTTCAAATGAGAACATTATCTTCTAGGTTTGACTACTCTATAGGATTCTATTCCACTGAATTATTTCCAACACCTTCAAAAGATTAGAAAGAATTGATTGATGATGTTTCAGACATTTGAGACCAACCTGGGAAATTCAGAGATTACTATAGTAGGATTTTTCTGATCTTTCATTAAAAAAAAAACAAACAAAAAAACCCAAACAATTAATGAGTTCTTTTCTGGAAGACTTCTATGTGGAACTATTTCTGTATCAGTAAGTCAGGGAGCATGCCTGTTATCAAGATTTGCTGCCTCCAACCCTTCTAATCCAGAGCATCAACAAACATATATCATTCAATTTTCCACCCCTACCTTATCTTATACTTAAGACTGAATATCTGGAATGAAAGATTCAAACATCTCTATAGTAAGTTATACTAGTTCTTCTTCATCTTCTCATGCTAGCCTTATGGTTTCACTGCATTTATTCTTCTCTATCTCATTGTTCTGTGATGCGGAAAACTTCTGTATACTGTTGACAGTACTAGTTGCTGGGAAACTGACTGCAAGAATTATCCCCTCACTAGCTCCGTTTTCAAAAATGGAGTTTAAGAGAAAATTCTTGAGACTCACTCTGCTACTGTGCCCTACTTTTTCCTCTTGCTTACACGTGTCATATTTTAAAAACAACCTTGGTTTTGTAAATCAGGAGGGATCTACTTGAAGTCAGTGTTACTCATTTGTAGAGAACAAGCTTGCATTGGCTTTACTGGTTTACATTTCAACTACCTTGAGACACCATAAAGGGCAGAATTATGCAGCACTTAATGCTATAGAATACATGTTGTATCTTTCATGTGAGTATTTTATGTCAAATCCTTTACAGAGAAAGCTAACATAAGACTAACCTAATTGAGTGAACAGAAGTGATAAAAGAAACTGGGAAATTAAGGCAAAGAAGAAAAACTAGCTTGAAAGAAGCTATTTCAGTGTGCAAGTGTGGAACAATTTTGGAATATACCCTTTTCCTTTCAGATGCTGAATGCTTTCTTTGATTATGACAACAATAAGAAGCACTGGGTTTTGCTAATAACTAAAGATAACATGGGGCAAGATTTCTCGTTTAAGAATACCACAAGGCCAAACTTTTCTGAAAAGGTCTTGCTGAACTTAAGATAGATTTCTATTAATGAAGAATTCTAGGAGGTTTGCATGGAATTATGAAATAATTTCAAGACTTTTTAAACATAATTTCTGAAGGCTTTAGTTAGTTCTATCTCTATAAAACTTTCTATGGAACCTCGACAAAATGTGGTGATTGATTTCAAGCACATACTAGAAATTTGCACACTTTGTACTTGGTGTAATGTTTGTTTGTTTTCTTTGTTTTGCTTTGGGGTTTTTGTTTGTTTTTCTTCATTGTAGTTCTGTTTTTTTGGGGGGGTGGGGGGTTTTGGCTTTTTTTGTTGTTGTTTTGTTTTGTTCTTTGTTTTTTTGGTTTTTTGTGCGATTTTTTGGGGAATCGTTACTCTTTGTAGCTCTTTTACAACTTTTTCATTTCTTTACCCACTGGCTTGAAAATGCACTACTGGTAAATGATCCTGTGACGTGCCAGAGATATCTCTAAGTAGAAAAGACAAGACTTGTACTTCAGGACATCAGCTGCAAAAGAAAGCATGTGAGTAGGAGACTCCCTGAGAATTGCTTCATTTCATAGATTTTCACAAAACAGGTTATTTCCAGCATTTTCAAAGCATTTATCATTGCCAAATTTAACAAGGACTCGTGCAAAGATTTTCCATATAGTCCTTTACTTGTTCTATGAATCTCTGTGTAGGGTAAACCTATAAATTTCTTCAAATTACATTAAAAGAATATTTCTTCTTGTGCAGAACTTATTTTCTTATTTTTAGGGATTTCTAGGCAGGAAAAAATTGGCATTGTCTTCTTTCTTTTTGTAGCTTATTCTGCATCCTCCTCTAGCAAAGTTTCACCTTTAAGTCTTACTCAACTGTTTTAAGCCACAATAATCCATGCTCAATGAAAAGAGCAGGTCTCTTTTCTAACCAAAAATAACATACTGACTTGGTAGACAATAGGAGAGCAATGGATATTGTCTACTTTAACTTCAGTGAATATTTTAACAGCTTCTCCCTCAAGACCACCACAGAGAAGCTGTTGAAGAATGGGCTGGATGAGAAGACAGTAAGCTGAACTGAACAAAAGCTGAATGTCTGTGGAGG
Organism: Molothrus ater; assembly: GCF_012460135.2. NCBI lineage: Eukaryota > Metazoa > Chordata > Aves > Passeriformes > Icteridae > Molothrus > Molothrus ater. Next base: position 17,035,175 of record NC_050482.2, on the reverse strand, counting down.
GATAAAATGTAAAAAAATAAAGATAGTGCAGAAGGCAGTCTCACACCTGAGGAGTTGCAGCTGTACTAATCCCCAAAGATTAGGAACAGGCCTGCCCTTAATAGGCCACAGCTGTGTCCAATAAGAAGAATGCTACAAAAGAGTGGGTTAGCTGGTTAAGAAGAGCTGGAGTTTGTTGGCTGTGCTGTGAAGAGCTGCACATGAGAAATCACCGAGAAGGTATGGGTGTTTTGCAATAAGATGACAACAAATGTCCAGGCCCAGAGGGTTGTGATTAATGGCTCAAATCCTAGATGGAAAAAAACAGCTAGTGGGGGTCTACCCTTATAAGGGGCCCAGTCCCTTATAGCATCTTCATTAACAATTGGAATGACAGAGCAGAGTGTTTCTTCTGCAAATTTGCAGGTGACACAAAACTGGGAGAAGTGGCTGATATGCCAAAAGGTCATGCTGCCCTCCAGACAGACCTCAACAGCCCGAAGAAATGGCCTGACAGGAACCTCACAAAGGTCAAGAAGTGCACCAGTATATATTGTACACCAATCATCTGGAAAACAGCTTGGCAGAAAAGCAGGCGCCAACATGACTAAAAGCCAACAATGCACCCTTGCAGTAGAAAAGGCTAACAGTATCCTGGGCCAAAGCAAATGATTGTGGACAGCAGGTTAATGCAGGGGATCCTTCCCCTCTACTCAGCCCTGCTGAGGACACAGCTAGAGTGTTGTGTCCACTTCTGGGCTCCTCAGTACAAGGCATGGACATACTGTAGACAGGTCAGTGAAAGCATGAAGATGGTAAAGGGACTGAAGCTTCTCTCCTGTAAGGAAATGCTGAGAGAGATTGGCCTGTTCAGGTTAGGGAAGAGAAGTCTCAGGGGAATTTGATCAATACCTCAATAACAAATACAATTTGATCAAGGGAGTGTTTAAAGACAGAGTCAAGGTCCTTTCAGTTGTGTCCAGTGACAGGACCAGAGGCAATGGGGCACAAATGCTGGAGGTTTTCTCTGAACATCAAGAAACAATTTTTTTACTGTAAGGGTTACTGGGTACTGGCACAGGTGGAGTCTTCAACTTTAGAAATACTAAAAAAAAAATCTGGATATAATCCTATGCAATCAGGCTTGGATGGACCTCCTCAAATAGAGCTGTTGGACCAGATGAACACAGTGGTCCCTTCCAACATCAACTGTTCTGAAATTCCATGATTCTGTAATGCAGACTTGTGACTGAAGCCCAGTAAAGATACAGAATTCAATAAACATGTTCAAAGCATGATTAAAAAAAGGCAGCAACATCCTACATCAAATTGAAATGTTAATTGCATCAGGCTTAGCTTTGGCTGACTCTATTAATCCTCCATTTAAATGAATATTAAATCCAGTAAAATAAAGTTATTTTCCACATACCAATAGCAACACTTACTTGTTTGGTATTACACTATCTGTATGCAAACACTGCTAATACAAATGCCTTCATATAAACACTCACATGAATGTGCTCTTTGGCAGGAAATCAGTGTTTTGTTTTTCATAGGAAATCACTATACCTGTAAAGTATATTGATTCATCTTTTATCACATTGCTTCTCCATTTAGAGACAAACAAAAGATCAAGAGTCTTTTTGTTTAAATTCATCTTTGTACTTTATAACAGTAACATTGTCAGATGGGTTGAAAACTCATACTGGTGCTATGGACTTCCTTATAACTAGAAGAAATTTAGAGCTGAAGAATATAATAGGCAATTATAGATAATATATTGAGATAATTTTTCTCTCCCACTTCAACCAACTGAAGCTCTCCCAGAAAAAAGTATGGCTCATCCATTCAGGAGAAGAGATGTTCACTGTTAATGTTGTTCTACGAGTTGTTTGAACAGGCAGTTTTGACTAAGAAGTAATTTACACTAGGAAGACAAAAGCATATAAAATCATCAAGCTAATGAAAGCCCATTATTCAGAATCCTTCACAAAATCAAAATACAGTTAAGTTAATTTTATGAATATTTTCAGTGCTTTTAACAGCACCTGGATAAGGAGCAGCTGTGAAGATAAAACATTATTCCATAATGTTTTATGATCATAAATCTCATTTGTGTGTTTCCACTCTCATTTAATTTTATATCAGTTCAGGCAATGGGACTGCATATTTCCATGAGATGCATTCCATTCATCAGACAATCTTTAGGAGGGAAATACAATCAGTATATGAAAAGAGTTACTGGTATGAAAAAAGTAGGTATAATAAAGTGTTATGCTTTGGGGAATAATGGGAATAAAATAATATAGTAATTATTTGAGGAATAAAAATAACAGCTCCACTTATCGGCAGCAGAGAGACTTTAGTCATAATGTATGTGGTGTGGTGTGTTATTCTGTATTATTAGCCCTGCATGGCACTGCTAAAGAGAAATGGTGGCAAGTCTGGACTAATATAACAGGAACTGGAGTATTTGTAATTCCCTCCTCAACATCTGTTGCATAAAATGTAATTTGCTCATTTGTACAAGCTGTGCTTCTTTAGAGGCAATCTCCAAATCCTTTTTTTGGATGTACCTGCCCTAATTTTCACAATTTGAATGTGGCCCAAAATAGCTTGCATTTCGGTTTCACATAATTTGAGGATTCTGCAGTGTGCAAATTGTTTATTTAAATTACATAAAATACAAAGCAACACAGAGGTATGAGTGACCAGAGAGTCTGAAAAAAAAGAATTCAAACAGGATTTTTGTTGGGTTTGTTTTTGTTGGTTTTTTTTCAAGAGGCAGAGCTCTCAAATCACCAGGAAGAATATTAAGGAAAGCAGTTAATATGTAGTTAAAGGAATCGTAATGCATATGAACATATGTTGTTTTACCTAATTTTGATCAACTTAAAAGTAAAAATATCTTTATTCTTTCGGTTGGGTTTAACACACCATCTGGTTTAATTATTCCTTAGGTAGCACACCATAAAGTTAATAGTAACAGTATAGTTAAGCCAATCAAAAAGAACATTTCTGATGTGATTTTTCACCAAGGATGTTTCTCTTAAACCCATTGACTATAAGGTCAATGTAATAAGCTTTTGCATAAGGATTATGTTACTGCCAGTGCTTGACAGATGTTAGTTGCAAATAATCACCTCTCAATTGACTCAAATCTGCTTACTAAGTGAAAGAATTTAATCATAATCTAAAGTGCTCCTTTAATCTAGAATTTTGGGCAAATTTTCATTTAAAAATTGTTGAGAAGCTATAACATTAAAACCACAAAATCCTATGGGATTGTCTACTAAAAGGAAATAAACTGGAGTTTATAAAAGTCACGTTGATTAAAGAGATAGAATTCAAAAGCTAATCTCAGTCCCCATTTCAGCAAAGAAAGATGAAGCCTTCAGAAGCCCAGTGAGCCTTCTGAAATCCACTTCTTTGATCAACTAAGCAAGTGAAATATGGAGTGTTATTACTCATTGTAATACCAGAGGGACAGTAGAGATTTAGGGATTCACTTCAACATCTTTGAGTTGAAAAGTGACTTCAATCAGTTTTGCATAATCCCAATTTTAAGGAGTTCTAGTGAAGTTCACCATTCTACTCGTGCTGACTTTCAACAGACTTAATTATTGTTTAAAATTTTAGCTAGAAATTACTTCATGTTGTTTATCTTCAGAAGTATTATTAAAAAAGAATGCTGTAATAAATTCTCACAAAACTGAATGCTTCTTTATGATCCCCAAAAAACCTGTTTCTGAACTGACCAGAAAATTATAAGAAGGTGCTATAAAACAGAATTTCATCTCAACAGGTTTATAAGAATTACTTTATCAAACATACAGTATGCTATTCTCAATTTATCGAAAGAAAGGGAGAAGATCTAGAATACAGTACGAGTGCTTGATATTATCATCGCAACATATATTTCCATTTAAAAATTTAGTATTATATGTTCTCATTTCCTATTCCAGACTTTAGCTATGTGCGTGATAAAAAAGGCTACATGGTGATCATGCATTAAAAAATCAGATATCAGTCATACTGAAAAAAAGACCACATTAAATCACTTTAATGCCACAGTTAATCATTGTTTTCCCAATTCCTATACTTTGTTGTCCATTGTCACAGTACACAATTTATGGTATAGCACGGCCATTCTAAATCACACGAGTCACAGTGGAGTCCAGTGACCCCAGGAAATACAAGAAGCAAAAAAATAACTTAATTTCCCACCAGCCATGCTAAATGGAGTTAATGGAATTAAATTTTCATTTACTAAATGCCCCTAAATTTCATTCAACCGCAGACTTCCTGAGCACAAAACAGCTTGGGAATGGAGAACTTTAGAGACAAGTGTCCCATAGCCCTGTTCTGTCCTTAGATTTCCCTAAGTACACATTTGCAACTACCTCTCTGAGTACTGAGCTGAATAAATGGTTGACGCAACCAAGTAAATTTGTTCTTGTGTTTCAGCATCAATAAAGAACTGAACTAAATAGAACTGTAACCCTGTAATCATAAAATGATAAATTACATCAAGACATCTCTGGATACCTAAATGTTCTCAACCGAAGAAATGTTACACAGAAGACACGGATCTCTCCTAGGACCCATTTGGGGAAGTCCTACAGATAAGAACATACCATATTGATGAACAGAAGTCATTCCATCTGTAATATGAAGCTTGCATTTAAAAAGCCTTATCAAACAGTCCAAAAGAGCTAATCAACTTGTCAGAGATATCAGGAGATGAAGACAGCAATCCATAGGTAATTCCATGATTAAGTGAAGATTTATTGGAAGAAGTAATCTCAGCTACATGATTCTACACATTCTTATCCAGCCACAGCACTCAAAGCTATCTGTCTGAAGCCAATTTGACTAAAAGAGTCAGCAGACAAACAGAAGTCTATGTGAGATCTCTTCAAGTAATCAAATCAGGTGCCTTGGTACCACAGGCCTTTATGTAATAAAATCCTATTTCTAAATCAATTAAATTTCACTTCCACTTAATCCTGAACTAACAGTCTTTTTTTAAATCTTTTTTCTTCTTTATTCTTCTGATGTTCTTTATATCTCTCAGTTATTTGTTGACTAAACAAGTCAAGCGATTTTCAACTTTATTTCTAGAAGGGAGATTCCATTTTTCCAAATATCCAGTTGTTTTTCTCCCTAGTTCAGTATGAGTTTCTGAATAACAGAAATTATTCATGGCTCTGCTAATCAAGGCTAAACAATGCTGTCTATAGTGACATTAATGCTTCTCTATTTTCTAATTGACCTTGGGGGTCACACATCTTTTTCACAATTCCAGTAACGATTCACAGTTCTCCTGCAACTAACCACCATGCCAAGGATTCCTGTTGCTGAAAAATTATAGATGAGCTTTCATTTTACTGCAGAAATTCATGCTGATAATTAAGAAACAGAATCACAGAATAGTTAGGGTTGGAAGAGTCCTTGGGTGAATTTCTGTTGCAATCCCCTCCCAAAGCACAGTCATCTAGAACAGGTTACATAGGAATGTGTCCAGGTGGGTTTGGAATATCTCCAGAGAGGGAGACTGCAACTTCCCTGGGCAGCCTGTTCCAGAGCTCTGCCACCATTGATGTGAAGTTCTCCCTCATGTTGAAGTGGAACTTCATGTTTTTCAGTTTATTGTCATTGCTTCTCATCCTGCCCCAGGGCGCCATGAAAGAGAGTCTGGCACATCCTCTTGGCACAGGCCTTTGAGATATTTGATGAGATCCTCTCTCAGTCTGCCCTTCTTCAGACTAAACAGGCCCAGCTACCACAGTCTTTCCTCGTAACAGAGATGCTCCAAACCCATAATCATTCTTGTGGCCTCTGCCAGAACCTCTCCCTCACCAGGGCCAAGTGGAGAAGCACCATCACCTCCCATCATCTTCTCAATGAACCTCATGATGCTGTACTTCATCTAACTGTAGTTGATCTCATTCTATTCTCAGTCTTTACTAATCATGGCCTTGGTGTTACACTTTTTCTTACAGATAACACATCAGTACAATTTTAATATGCAAGCTAAAGGAGGTATTTTCACCCTAAATGCATTTGCTTCTTCAAGCATTAGATACAATCCCTTCTTCGATATTGCTTAGACCCTATACTTCAATACAAAACATCCCAGGCTCATACTGTAGCAAATGCCATGATCAAATAATTTGTTCTAAAATAAGGAAACCAGTCAAACAACAAATTCTATATACAGAGATTATTACAACAGCTATCTGATTTTATGTGTAATAGAAAATTCTTAATACTTTGCATTTAGTAGGAAGCAGCTGTACTCTTAACTTTACTATGTGGAGAACAGGAGGGGAAACAGCTGTTTAAAAAATTGCAACATTTGTAGTGAAAAATGGCTTCAACTTGGGGAATAATTGATGTTGCCAGTACATTGTTTGAAAATTACCAGCAAAGCATTGAAACAAAGTGCATTAAAATTCAGTAGACTTTTAAGTAATTTTCAATGTGAAAATTAATTATAATTATTAACTGTTGGTCTGTTCACACATATTAGTGGTCAAGAATACACAGCTGCAGCTTAAAATAAATTCTTCAGTCATTCACCGGTAGCTGTGACTAGAAGCTACCTAAATGTATCAGGAAACTCTTGCAAAAGGGAGCCTTGAAGTATAAACAGGAAGTTACCACTTTATCCCCTTCTGTTATTATTTCTTTTTCATTGCAAGTTCTAATAACTTGATCAATGAAACAAGATACCCAAAATTATTATGGGTTTTTTACCATCAGTTTTCTAAGAATTACATAGTTGAGGAACAAAAGAAGCACTGGGATTCAGTGAAGATTAAGCCTTACCCTCTCTTTTGTTCCATTCTTTTTGTTCCCATTTCAATCCAGTAAAAGAAAATATCAATAGCTTTTTTTCTATTTCAATAAGTGTACTATTCTTTAAAAATGAGTTCAAACCAATTATTTTCCTGTAGAGAATCTGACACAATATTTTCTAATTAGTGAAGTGCCTATTTTTCTGTAAACACAGTTACAAGACATCGATGTCAAGTTTTAATGTGCATGTGCAGAATCTTATATTTATGTAACTCAAAAAGACTGGCCATTCGATTATGACTGCTGGCCAGGCATTAAAAGTACTAAACCATACAACACTTTGACGTCTCAGTGCTGGACATGTTCTCAGCTGCTGGCCAAAATCTGATCACCTTTTTCTAAGGAAAATATTCAGTAAAGTAGTAAAAAACCCTTCTGTCTAACACCACCTGTCACCTGGGCTTCAGACCAGGCCACTAGCCTGAGACAGCACCTGTGGCTCTGCTGGGTGACCTCTGCATTGTAGGGAAAAGAAAGACAGTCATATAAATTCTAATAGACTTGGCACCTTTGATACAGCTGATCTCCAAATACTCCTACTTTCATCCCAAAGACAGTTGCAGACAGCAAACACTAACAGTCTGAAATTACTTGGGCCATTTTTCTCTAACCATAAACATGGGAAAGTACAGGCATGAATTTTCTCTACCATCTTCAGACTCTCACTGTCATTGCACTCCTCCTATTTACTTTTCATCAGGATCTAGATCTGCTAAGTGCAAGAAGCAGAATCCACACACAGCATTCAACTCTACCTGCACCAAGTAGGAACATAAACAAATTTTGTGAAAAGCTCCTGTTTAGAGAAAAGGTGGTGAGAACTGAATCCCAGAAGGCCAAAACAATGCTTGGAGCATGACAGAAGTGCTCAAAAAAAACCTTACTCTGGAATAATTTCCATTTAGAAATACATTTGTGGCATTATAACAGGCCACTGCTTCAAAGATATATTTTCTTCCTCATATTTGGCTCAGATACCATGGAATCAAAAAACGTTTCCCTGGATTTCATCTGAGATTTACTGGAACTTACCAAGTATGGGTTGGTCCTGGTGAACTGGTCAGGCATTTCCCCAGCTCTGTACTACATGTATGAAAGGAGGAGGGAACTGTGATTTTATGTGGAAATGAAGCTTCAAAAGAGACAAAATTCAAAAGAACCAACTAAGAAATAAAAATGTCTACAAAGATTAGTTCAAACTTTCAAAGACCTACACTGGTCCACGACTGTAACTTCTGTACTCATTACCATTCCAAGAAAACAATTATGTTTGTCATTCTTCACAAAGAAGTGTAAGCAACAAAAATTTTATGATGGTATTAGCATCATAGCGATACTAATTCCCACAAGATTAATAGAATACAATCCAATTTATGCAGATTAATTTACCTTCATTTTCTTCTTTTACACACAAAATGGAAAGACTCCTATAAATTAATTGAGCTATTTATTCTCCAAAGGAGAGAGAGGGACATGCTTGTTGGCAGTGTTTTATGAACCTGAAAGGTAATGGGGCCCATAAAACTCCTTGACACATGTTTTTGAGCTTCACATAATTAGTCTGTACCTCATACTTGAAGTGTAAAAAAAGACTAGTTTCTTTTGCCTGATCATGTACCAGCCAAATTTGCTGCTCACAAGAATTTATGTCATAGATTTTTACTCCCTTCTCTTTAAAAAATAACATTTAAGTTCATGGAGGTAGTACATCTTTTATAAAAGGCAAAAATAGCAGTTGCATTATGCCTTTCTGCAAAAACACACACAGCAACCACTCTTCTTCAATGTTACTGAAAACATATGAAGAAAATTAAGTTTAGAAACATCTTATTAATGTACAATCAATATTCTTCATGGAAAATTGAGATTAATCTTCTTGAATGAATTGAGACTCATCTGTTCTTCACAGAAGGAGTGTCTGGGCATTGGAACAGGCTGCCTGGAGAGCTGGTGGAGTCACCATCCCTGGAGATGTTCAATAAAACACTGGATCTGGCATTTACTGCCAAGGTCTAGTTGGCAAGGGGGTGTAAGGTCATAAGTTGGACTGCATGATCTCAAAAGTCATTTCCAACCTTATTAATTCTGTAATTCTGTGTGATCTTACATAGATTTGGTTTTTTATCTGTATAGAATCTAGTAAGTCAATGGAGAAGAAATTCTACTATAAAATGAGGCTTATGCTGTGTGTACATGGACTATACTTGGTACAGATAGAGTCACTCTCCAAAATAGGCTGTAGAAACAAAAGTTACTAATTTCTGGTATTCATAAAAGTTTCACATTTAGATGAAAAATTCTTCAAATAAGGTATAGAAACGAAAATGAACAAAGAACTAAATCACATTTAAAGTAATAGCTCAAAGTTACCTTTAGAAATCTAGCTTCTTTCAAAAAAAAGCTGTATATCTAATTTCAACAGAGTTAGAAATATTGAGAGTTTGCTACTCTCAATATCAAGATAATATCTTGATATTATCTGTATGCATTTCTTATGTGGAAGCTCTTCTTCCTTTGTTAGTTCCAGCGGCTCTGACACCACTGCAAATTTCCAATGTGTTGTTTCAATATTAGTCATCTTAAATCCAAGTAAAGAAAAAAGAAGTCTTCTCTTTTCACCATTAATACTTTTTCATCATCTGCAATTAATTTAAAGAGAAGCTTTTCAACTGTTTACATAAAATGAATCATTCCTCATCTTTTGTACTTAAACTTGCTTAAGTTCCTTGTTTTTAGGAAATCAACATTGTAGTATTTTTCCTAGAATAATATAAACTGTTAATATATGTAGGTGTTAAATGTATCAAAAAACATGCACTCTGTCTGAGAACAGTCCCAGCAAGAACTACTTTCAGTGCAGGAGAAAATACACTTTTATGCTTATCACTATTGTGTTTTATAGATGCAAGCACTGCAACATTTCATGAACTTTGTGGCCAAGATTCCTGTTAAGTGTACACAGCAAGTAAATGAATTTGCCAATACAAGTTCTGTAAGATCTTGATTTTCCTGTCTCTCAGCTAAAATACTACAAAAGGTAGGAATGAACATTTTGACAGATTGTAACCACTTTAACTCCTGCGCTACGACAGTTCTTGCATTGAGCAAGGAGGCACAAGTGTATGCTCTCAGCAGGTACAGCTTCCTGACTAGCAGTAATGTTTCAGACTCAGGTGCCTGTGGGAAACCCAGAGAGACACATTTGTTCCCAATGAAGCAAAACTGAAGTGGGTGATCCAGAGTATCAAATGGTCTTCTCGTATGTGTATCCCTCTGTTTATTTTGTTTTTATCTGAACTGTGAAAGTCTGTCAGAAAAACTATGTTGAACTGAATAGGAGACCAAGACAGGACGGAGAAAAAAAGAGATATCTATAACATAAGGGAGATGTAGATAAGAGGAAAAGTAACCAACACACAGATAAGCTTCAGTGTGGATTCAGAAACTTTCATTATTTAATGACAGAATTTTCTCTGAAAGTTCTCCATCACATGTACCTGATTTAACTCAAAATTTTAATCCTCCATTATTTCGTGAAATGCATATTTTTCCCTTCTAAATAAACTTAAATTAAAAATTGAAACAGAAGCAACAATGCCCAACTTAGGGCACTATCTCTGATCATCTGTGAAAGAAAAAAAGGTGCAGATTTAGAGATGTAAGGAAAAAATGCTACATTTTGATCACTAAAATTCAGCTACAGTGTTACACTGTTACATTAAATATGTGAATTTATAGAAATATAGACTGAGAAAAGTAAATCAGAAGCAAAGTAAGAACAAAAAATTGGTCAAAAGCATACTTCAGAAATGTTGCTATTTGACTTTACAGAAGAGCTCTGTAATTCTCATTCCATATGCTTCATGTCACCATCACCTTCAAACAAAGACCAAAACCAACTAGCTATGATTTAAGTTCTAGCTTCCTGACACCCACTTTTACAACAGTTGTTTCTGTTCCTGCAAAAATGGATACTATTCAGCCAAACCACAGGTGTCCTTTGTCACATGAAACATATAGGAGGACCTCAGCAATATTGACAGCCATCTGAAACTTAGGGGCTCTTGTCATGACAATTGGTACATAACCATCACATCTACCAGGGCTCTCCAGCATTCTGGCAACCTAAAAGGCTTGTTCAAATTACATGCACTGAAACTGAAAGCATATTTTTTCCTCAGCACTTCAGTACTACTAACCTTCTATGCAAAATCATATCTGTTGCTTAATATACTTCCAAAATAATTGAAAACAGCAGAAGAAATTTTAAACTAAATTCTAACAAGGTATTAGACTCAAGACTACAGTATGCTGTATCACAGACTTTATAATTGGGCTCAGAGAACCTGATGTAGGAAGAAAAAAAACCAAGATAAAAAAGCTCAATTCTCAAATCTCTGCAGATCTAGCAGGTGGGAGAAAAATTCTCTACACATATATCAAGTTAATTTGTCTGAGAAGTCACTGACAAACTGTGATTCACATAGCAGTAGCTGTCATGCCAACTAACAAAAAAGCACTTCAGAAAGTGGCAAGACATACAGTAGGGGCAATTCACCTGACCTTAGATAAGAAAAATAAGGAAGCAAAACTGAAAAATACGAAAGATAGAAAACTAATATCGGAACTCAATGCCAACACTGAACACTAAATTCAAAAAGAAGCCCTCAGGAAGGAAATGGTTATTTATTTTAAACTGTGAAAGGAAAGGTAGTGAAATAAATTGGGAATGTGCTCTAATTAGACAATGTAGGAGATGTTTTCTTCTTTTCTACATATTTGGTCTTAGATGGAGACAAAAAAAAAAAAAAAAAAACCCACCAAAACTATAATTTCCAGGAAATTTACTAAGAAAATGAGACAGGTGCACCATTTGATATTTGTGTCTATGCTTAAATGAAAATACTACAGGAAAAGATTAGTTTCACTCTGTGAAGTTGAGGATTCTAGAGGACATCCTTTTCCTCTATAAAGAGATTAATTATTGGAGAAAACAACAGAGAATGATTCTTAATATTACCTATTGTCAGTACAATGTCAATCCTATGAAGCCAGTGTACTATTTATACCAAAGAATATTTCAATGTATACCTACAATATGCCAATGAATACCTACATTGCCATCAAATGTCAGGGCTAATTTTTAGCAGTAGCTGGGAGGGGGCATGCCTAGGACAGAGAGATTATTCCATAAGACCTGAGGTCATTGCCAGGTGAAGGGGAAGGGCACTCTCACTTCTGGGGAGAAGGGGTTCCTTCTGGTCAGGAAAACATGGCAGGGGAACTGTCAGGTCTTGTTTATTCTCATAGAGTCCACAGTGACCATTTTTGCATGTGAATCACTCTCTTTTGCACACTTCTATTACCGTTGTTGCTGTTACTGTTCACTTCTTATCTCATTTCTGTTTCCAGTACATTGTTCTTTTCTCAACCCATAATGTTTTGTGCCTCCAACAGGAGGTCGGGTGGAGGGGGGAACAGTGTTTGGGGTCTTTTTAGTGAGAGTACTAAATTGGAGAATACCATTTCTAAACCATGATGAGTAAATCATTCTACATCTGTAGACAGAATTAAAGTAGAGGTCTTTAGTTACACAGGCAGCACAACCAGAACAGAACAGCTTTAAGACAAAGAATCCATGAAGATATATTTACGGTGAAAAAAGGTGAAAAGCAATATATTCCTTGAACAATAACATATTTATAAAACAATGAACTATAGAGGCAGCAAATCTCTCCAGATGAAAAGGACTGTAGAAATAGCACTTAGACTGAAGAATGGAGAACTGAAGGAACATCTCAGGTCATAAAGCCCAGTATCCTCCCAAAAATAACCACATAACATTTTTCATACTAAGCTCCTCTTTTCTTCATATCTCCTTTGATATTCAAGGTAAGCATTTCAGGTCTTCTTTGTCCCTGTGTTCTTATAAACATGTACACATTATTCACCTTTAAACTTTTTCTTACCTAAGTCAGTAGTAGATGAAGGTGTTTCAAATGTTTTAACCACACTATAAAAGTTTGCATGGTGAAAATGTGTTCAATATTGTTTCATATGGAAGAGGCTTAAAAAAGAGAAAAAAGGGAATGGTAAAGCTGATAACCTTTGGCACACACTGAAATTCACACAGGTTCCAACTTCTGGGGGAAGACAGAATTTTTAGTGTCCAGAGTGTGACAATACTGTCAAAGAAACTGGAGAATTTATAGTAAGACAAAACATTGCAAAAAAATATTTGGGATTAAAACTGTTTGCAAAGATGTCTTCAGAAAATCTCAGTAATTTATGACAAATACATCCCTCAAATTGTACAAATCCTTTGCTGCATTAATTCAGTACCTTGACCTACAGTCTCAATCAATCTGTATCACAAGCCCATTTTTCTGTGTTTTTCTTCCCTATAGAAATACTGAACCAGTTACTTGGCATTAAACATTTTAATATTAAATGTGGGCCTTGAAAATAGGAAGAGCAACATCCTAAAGATGTTGTAATGATGGACTGGATTAATGTGATAACATACATGTTAAGATCTTAGCAAGTTGTCTATCTGCCAACAAAGACAAGCACTTCTGCAGCACAATTTACATCAAACTCTAATCTCTATCATGTATCTTAATAAGGCCACATGAACTGCACTGTGAAAATGTTTATGCTTTCACTGACTTTTATATGGTAAATATAGATGACTACACTGCAGAAATCTAAAGTAAGGAAAAACCTGTCTTGTTCAGATGAAACTGAAATCCTTTGTCAGCTGTTTCTTTTAATCTATAAGGATCTGACTTTCAGAACATTTATATTTGGGTTTGGTGGTTTTGTTTGTTTGTTTGTTTCCCTGGCTGCAGCTGGTAACTTAAAATGAAAATATCTGTGAAAGTTCTTTAAAATGATACCTTAAAAGAATCATAATTCCAGATATTATGCTCTACAAGCACATGTTATGTCAAATGCTTTAGAGCAGGTAATTTCATCAAAATTATTACCTTTCAGTTACATTTGGTGATATCAAATTTTAAAGCCTCTTATTTTTATTTTAAATATTGATGTGGTTTTTACTGAGCACATATATACACAAAACCATATATACTCTCACCTTAGAATGAATGTTCAATAGAGCATTACTGACAGAGAACCTAGTGAACCCTTTCAGTAACGCAAGAGAATGGTATCAGTAACAAGTAAACCCTCAATATCTGTTACACTTGTATTTGTTTAATTTAAAGCAAGAGAATGAAAGTCATAGACTGGTTTGAGTTGGAAGGGACCCTTTAAGATTATCTAGTTCCAATCCCCACTACCATGGGCAGGGGCACCTTCCACTAGACCAGGCTGCTCAAAGCCCCGATCAGCCTGATCTTGAACACTTCCAGGGACTGGGCATCCACAGCTTCTCTGGGCAACCTGTGCCAGTGTCTCACCACCCTCACAGTAAAGGACTTCTTACATATGAATCTACTCTCTTTCAGTTTAAACTATTGCTCTTTGTCCTGTCACTACAGGCTCTGGTAAAACATCTTTCTCCATCTTTCTCACAAGCCCACTTGATATACTGCAAGGTATAAGCCTTCTCTTCCCCAGGCTGAATAACTCCAACTCTCTCTAGTGGTCTTCATAGGCTTCAGCCCCCTGATCACTTCTGTGGGCTTCCTCTGGGTCTGCTAGAAGAAGTGCCAGAAGCCACTGTTCTCACAGCATTTCAAGATTTCTACGTTCAACTGAGCCATTTAATGAACACTGCAACAGCTTAACTTAAACTCACTTCTGTCACCTGGCTAAGATGCTCTGCCGAACTTTCCATTGGTCTAGTTCAATGGAAAAATTAAATATCCCTGAAAGGAATATTGACAGCTGAAAGTATGAAGAGTGATAGAGGTATTCAGGGTTAAAGGTATCTCTATTAGTCAGTTTATCATCTCTTAGAACACATTTGTCATGATCAGCATTAGAGGATGATCCGAAAAAAAGAGTTCCAAGAGCAAAGGTCAAAGCCACCATAAATTATACTAGGATTGGCAAGAACTCAGAAAGAATTTCCATCTACTTTAGTTAGACTTGTTTCATATGTAGCGATTTTTTTCTTTTCCATATGTAGTGATTTCTCATTTCTGTAAGAATTAAGGACCCTTCTCTCAGATGACAGAGTCATCAGGTTCTAAAGCTATGCTTAAATAAAGTTGGTCAGTAAAATTCTCCCCTACAATGGATGAAAAAACAGGAATTAACCCAACAAATATAACTTGCAATCTAAAATATTTCTGATCTCATAGGCATTCTGTTCTTGGCTTTTACTCTGGGCTGTTTCTGGTACAGAAAATACAAACAGAACACATCTGTTAACTATGTTCTAGAATTAACCTCCACACAAAACAAAAACAGAGACAGTCCCACTACCAGACCTTCCAAACACTAGAATGAACAATGGGGTCATAGCATAGATTACTACAGTCAGTTGCAAGCAAAGGCAGAAGGATGCTTTATTATGTAAGGTATGTGATCCTAAAAACATCATAAGATCCTGCCCTGTTAAAACACTCTCCTCTTGGAAGAGCAGGACATGACAGTGGAGGAGGATTCTTGAAGCCAAGGGTCAGATAAAGGCCTGGGTTAACTTGGACTGCAAGAGAATGAGGAAACCTGGGAATGGGACCTTTTATTTGGCCATTTAGTGATAGGATAAGGAGAAATGTTTCAAAGCATTAGTAGCTTCAAATTGAAAGAGGGTAGGTTTAGATTAGATATTAGGATGCACCTTTTTAATGTGAGGGTATTGAGGAACTGGAACAGGTTGCTCAGAAAAGTTCTCACCCCTGAAACTGCTCAAGGTCAGGCTGAATGGGGGTCTGAGCAACCTGGTCTAGAGGAAGGTGGCACTGACCATGGCAGGGGGTTTGGGACTAGCTGACCATTAAAGGTCCCTTCCATCACAAGGGCAGAGGCAGAAATATACAAAATAAATAAACATATATAAACAAACTAAAAAACCATCAGAACTATAAATAAGTCACACCAACCAACAGTCTTGAAGGGCACTGTAACAAGAAAAATTTAAGCTAGAGGTCTCTCTACATATAGTTTATGTTTTGTCCAACAAGATATAATTTGGCAAAATAAATAACAATTTCTTCTAGAGAAGCAACTTCCTTATTGCTGTAATGCTCCACAGGCAATGAAGAGAAGTCTTAGGACTTCTCCTACCACTTCAAAAGCAGAGATGATATTCAGTAAGTGGATGCTACTCAGGAGAAAACCAAAGGGGTTGTTGCTCAGAGACCCTTTTAAAAAATAGTCATACTCCTCACTCTTATCTGAAAGCAATCAAGCATTTGAAGAAGCAGTCCGTTCAGAGATCAAAATAATACCCAGGCCACATGGTTTGGAAGAGATCCAACGATCACATAGATGCAAAACCCTCTACCATTTTACTTGTTATGACCAGTCCTTTTTTGAAAAACATGCACAAACTCTTTGAAATAAACCTCTATACCAAAAATATTGGAAAACATGGTCTAAATACGGGTCATATATTTTCAAGTAGTCACCACATAACATTTTCCTATTTGTAGGGCTAACACAAAAGCATGAAGAGATGACTTTCAAAACATAGACAATAAGCATATTTGCCAACCATCTGTCCAAAAAGCAATCTAACTTAGATTTAAACTCAGAAAAAAAATTAAAAAATAGATTCCCAGCCCAACAGTGGAACAACACACCCAATCAAACATGAGATCAAGCATGGAAACATTCTAGTTTGAATTTAGCAACAAAGAATATGCAGACCAGGAAGATTGTGGCTAATCAAACCACTTGGATTTGCCTATGTATCTAACACTTCTATATGAAGCTCAGTATCCAAGTGCATTTTTGAGTTATTGACAACATTCAACGCACACCTCTAATAAAGAATATTTGACATGCCAGATGCTGGACTAGCTGTCAATGGTTATTTTCCCATGTAATAGCCTTATGGTTAGAGCACTCTCTAAGAAAGTACTAAATTACATCTTAAAAACTGAGACATTTCATACCATCTCCTCCTAGCAGAGAAGAATGAGTAGGAAAATACACACTCATAAAGGCTAGGCTCAGTGAAGGACTTTCTACTGCTTCTTCAGTGGCATCAGTAAAGAAGACCAAAAGATTAATGGGACTCCAGTAAAAGAAAATCTAATCCAACTCATGTTTACACCCTTAGCTGGAGCAGCAGAGCTCTACTCCATGACCCCAGTACCATCTTCATAGTATATGGAAGAAAAAAATAGTACATTACATAAATAGCACCAAAAAAAACTGTCAAAGAGGTCCCAATCTCTGTCCTGTCAATCCAGCTGAAAGACATGGAATACTTCTCTACTATGTATTTAATTGAAAATATCATTTTCTTCTAGTTTCCCCCCCCTATCTACTTCCCATTATCCATCCACATCAGTGGTTATACTTGCAATGGAAGTATGAATAGCCAGAATTCAAACACATTTGAGAAATTGTAACAGTGCTTACGTAGCCTTAAAGGGTCAAATTCAATATTCAAAGCAGTAAGAAGACATTTCTTACATTGATGCCAAGGACTTCTATGTAATACATCATCTGGACAGACTACAACAAACTGCTGAGACAATCTTGGTGTCAACTTGGTACCCACATTGGCAGGTAGTATGTTGTAGAGGCCATCAAGTTCTAAGCAATAAAGCAACCAATTCTGGTTTTATCACAAAAATTGAGCCTGCTTCAAAAGGAGCAACTGGGACAGTACATAAAGGAATAGAATTTTAATGTTTTACTTATCCTATTTAATTTCATAAAAGCATTATTCTTTCTTTCTATATACAAATTAGACTGAAAAAAGTTCAACTTACAACAGTTGTTCTCTATGTCACATTCTGCATACACAGTTTGGGAAAAATATGTACACAGTAATTCTCGCAGAAAATATAATAACATTACAGATCAGGTAAACAGATTTTTTAAAAATCTGTGGTTTTCAGTTTTGAAAACAGAAGGGACCCGAATGATAACAGATCCATAACAGGAGCTGTAGGCTTTCTTTCAGAGCTGATTTGTTTGCATCCAACATAAATGGGCAGTCACCATTTACCATCTAACAGATGTTCAGTAGCTTATGCATGATGATATGGTAGCCCCTGGTGTAGAAGTGGCCAGATGACAGTCACAGTTAATTGCCATTCCTGCTGGCAGTCTCAAATAAGGAAACAAGACCTGGAGACCATAGTAGCCCATGCCTTTTAGACAGAAAGCAACTCCAGCACAGGACAATGAAAAGGCATTTCTCAAATGAGCCATGTCTACCCAATATGTAGCAGGATCTCAATTTAAGGTAAGGTTAACATAGTATTTTTTTGTGGTTTAGCCCCATCCAGGAACCAAACCCCAGGCAGCTGCTCACTCTCTCCCCATGAGCAAGACTGGGGAACGAATCAGAAAGGAAAAAGCCAGAAAACTCCTGGGTTGAGAGAAAGATAGTTTAATAGGGAAAGCAAAAGTCATGCACACAGGCAAAGCAAAACAAGAAATTACTTCATCCCTTCCCCTGGGCAGGCAGGTGTTCCACCATCTCCATCATGTACAACAATGGAAGACAAACACCATCACTGCAAACTTCCCCTTCTTCTTCCCCCCATTTCACACACTGAGCATGATGTCACATGGTCTGGAATATCCCTTTGGTCAGTAGGAGTCACCTGCTCTGACTGTGCCTCCTCCTAACCTGCAATGTACTTGCAATTTCCTCACCAGTGTGGAATAAGGAAAGCAGAAAAGGCCTTGGTTCTGTGTAAGCCCTGCTCAGCAATAGCAAAAACATCTCTGTGTTATGGGAATTACTTTGCATTTTGGACATTTAGATTCCTTCTTCCTAGTACTATAATTATTTAGTAAGCATAAATTCTGAGTTTCATACTGCTCTCTTCCATACACTGTACTAAAGCAAGGAGGTCAATTTTCCAAGTACCATTCAGTTTTGGTAACTCCTTTTAAAAAAACCCATTTACTTACCCTCAGAAGTATTAACTTAACAGAACAGCACAGGGCTCTAAAGTTCAACTCCTTAGGCTTAGAAAACAATATAAATAAGGAAAAGTAAAAGCTTGTAACTGCCACAAATTTGCTAAAAGCTAATTCCTATATTGCTTTTAAAAGTTACCATTTACATATTAAAAGCCTTTCAGTATTTATAGCAAAGTCAACTGAATAAATGCACTAAAAAGCAGTTCTGGATCAAAACTATGTTATTTAGATTCCTGATGTAGCAGGCAGCTGTGATACCACATAGAATTTCCTTAATTTGACAAAACTTTCAAGCATGGTAAAATACTCCAGTTATAAAGAAGAAAAAAAACCCAAACAAACAAAAAAACCCAACAAATCTATTCATTTTACCTTTTCAACAGTAAAAAACACAATGTGAGGTATTCACTGTAGGTATTTCTGTCTGGTTTACTATTGTTTATTAAGCAAGTATGCAAGATACACGTACGGAATCATAAAATGTCACAACTCTTAATTCTGAATTGCCATGAAGGTGGCCACCCTCTACCAGGAGAGCCTTCTGAGGCTGTCTTTGCATTTAATGATGCTTCTGCTTAGCAAAACAACTCCTTGTTGGTCACACCAAGGACCACACACAGTCTATTTCTACTACTTTGTTTTTGCCTTCCCCTGTTGAGAGCCTATCAAATCAGACCATTTTCCTCCAGATGGAGAATATTACATTATATTTATCACTATAGCAACTAACCTAATTGATTTGATGCAGGTTTCTCTTCCACCATAGGATGGAGCCATTATCCCTAAGTATAATCTAAACATTTAAGAAAGAAAAAATTATCAGTTTATCATTTTACCACATCAATAGGAACATAACTGGGCTTCAGAAACTAAAGCATAAATGAAAGTCTAATGGGTTGTACATGTACATCCAGAACATTCTTTATAAATAAGCTTATCTGTCAAGTAGAACTTACAGTATGGTGTTTACTGGTTGCTCCCAGTAATAGGAATGACTATTGTACAACAAATACACTTCCAGAAACAAAGATTCACAAAGTAACTAGGAGAAGGAGAAGGAATGTTCAAATAACTGATTCAGAAATAAGCTTTTTCAGACTAACATTAAAAATGGAAATAGGCAAGATACATCAAAATTGTATTTACAGTGCTATTAAGAAAGGAAAAATGGAAAAGTTATTTTCCAGATTTTGTTTAGAAGCTGCAGGGTTTGTTTTCAGTAGAATGATACAATGATATAACAAAATATTAAGTTCCTGTAATTAGTTTGATAATATGTTCACCTTTATTGTTATACTTCTGCACTCCTGACAACAAGGTGTGGGGGAAAATAGAGACCACCTTACATAGTCAAATTTCTTTTCTTTTACTTCCTAAGAAATATGGCAATCCTGTTATTTATAAAACATTTTTAAAAGTCATCATGTACTCCCCAAAACCCAAATTTGCTTTTCTTCAAAAACAAGCATCAGATGTAAAAAGACTGATTAAACACTAGCTGATTATTAAGAGAATTCATAAAATCTGAAGTGCTGCTTTACCTAGAAATAGCTTCACTTTTTTTAATCTTGATTTTTCACAGAGCAAAAACCATTTTTTTTCAATGTCTCAAATACTACCACTAGAGAAAATGTTCATGATGCTTCATTAACATTTGGAATTGCAATTGTCAAATCAGTGAAGCATTACATAAATGGTGGAGTGTTTCGACACTGCATATTTTAAGCAGCATGGTGCTTTTTAGTGCTATATGAAATGAAGAGTGTACTACATATTTGAGGAACACCATCTACACTGTCTGAAAGAAATAATTAGAAACTGATCTTTAAGCACACTAGAAAATGCCTTGAGATTATTGACCAACATTTGCATTTTTCATCAGTAAACAATGAACAATATGTAACAATTCAAATGGATGACTACATTCCTTAGGATAAAACATCCAACTTCTCATTGCTGAAAATAAATAATTTCTGAAGTGTCAAAGTTCACGGTTAACTCTTTTTGAGGCCATGCTGATTGAAAATGTATGCACAGAAGATCTCATATCTTCTCATAAGAAGCCTGTGATGCTTTGGACACTTCTAACACAAACTTAACAAAATATTTCCTATCACTAATACCAAACTGAATTCCCTTTGCTATTGAACTATTCATTCTGTAATATGCACTCCCGTGATACGATAAATTATTTTAAAACTCACTATGTTGTTTAGTATATCCTCTACATTATCACATTGAATACAGTATTATGTACAAAATTATATTATTAAAAGTGTGGCCTGTTTAATATAATTTTATTAATGAGAAGTGTAATGCAAAATGTGCTAAATAACAAAAAAAAACCCCAAACTATTACAATATATGTTATTCCTTTTGGCATAATTAACTTTCAGTGTCGTCAGTATAAAGAAGCCCTGGAATACACAAAACAGAAGTGAATTAAAGGTTCTCCTAACCAATTACAATGTTGTTTTGAAAAAACCCCAGAACACATACATGGCAAAATGGTCAGTGTAATACAGCTGGAGGAAACGGAATACAGGGTTAAGAAATGCAGCAGGTATGCTCCTGCAAACCAGCATCTATTTCCTATTCATCAGAGCCTACACCTATTACAGTTCAACCAGACAAGACTAGTGCAAAATCTTTTATGCTACAGCTGATGAAAGCAATATGCACCATGGGTAAATTACAGACCCCATTCAGCTCAGGGTGGGAAAATGCAGCATAGATTCATTTTGGCAAAGCTGTGTGGGTCCTTCCTGATAAATTGTGGGGTTTTTTTTTTTTTATTATTGATTAAAAATTGCTTTTTCTATTCTCTTTGCAAGTTTCCTACTCTGGTGCTATGGACTAACTTGCATTCCCTAACTTGAAGTGTGGGCATTAACTCCATTAACATTATATAACTGCTTGAAAATTATTCTTGCTGAAAGGAAAACAAACAAAAATTACCAAAAAAACAAAAAAGCAGGAAAAAATAAAGAACTTTTAAAGTGTTTATAGTCCAAGTACTTGATTCTTACAGATACCTTATCTGCAACACTGTAATTAATGGAAAATCTAATCAAGCCTGAAAAAAGAATATAAAAAACTTTACTGATAACCTGAGATGCAGCTCTAAAACTGGCAACATGGACTTACTAAACTGCTGAGGATATGCTAAGAAAGTGCCAACACTTGCTCCTATGGAATTTCAGAGCATCACATATGATCCCAGGATGTTAAGACATCTGCCACTTGATGAAGTACGTGCTTCCTAAAAAAATGAACATAAGCAAACTAGCTCCCCTTCATGGAAGGTGGACAGAGTCAGGAGAGTGTGTATGTGGAGGGAGCAACCTCAGAGGAATCTGGTAACATCTGACAATAAACAGTGAACAGTGGATCAGGGCTACTACCGCTAGAAAGTTTGTTTCTAAAATCCAAGAGATGATGCTATTTGGACTGGAAATACCACATTTACAACCTAAGGACATCTTACTCTCCTGAGAAGCAGCAGTATTAAAGTGCCGGTCTGCCTGCTTTGCCACAGGGGAGTGGGGGGAGATGTGCTGAGGGGCAAGTCTAAGGCACAGTACCTGTGCCTGCCGGCTTCAGAGCTTGGCCCTCGCCTGAAGTGTTACCTCACGTGGGAAGGGTGTAGATGTATGCCCAGCAAAAGCACCAGGACAAATATGTACTTACTGCAGTAAGCGATTAGGAGACTAGCCAGGATCATGATAGCCCAGAAAGTTGAGGACATGCTTGGCAAGGCGCTGGCATCTTTCCTGCTGCTTCTCCTGGGAGATGGAGCCATTGAAGCCACTTCCCCAGCGGGGGGAAAGTCAGACAGTTTCACCAGCCAGCTCTCCCCTCGACTGATGGCCTTGGTCCACGTGTAATCCTCAAGGAAGGCATTTTCCAACGACTCTGCTGTTCATCATCAGCAACATGGTCCTGTCGCAGGAATCATCTTCCAGCCAGAAAGCCAAGGCGACTTTAACGCAAGCGGGGCTTGGGAACAGCGGCCACAGCCAGCTTCCCTCCTGTCACTGTGGTGGGGTGCACTAGCATGGAGGGTTTCACTGCGGCTGGGATGCCTCGCGTGGTACTGAGCTTCGAAGATTTCCCACGAACAAGCCTCTCTTTTTTAATTTTTTTCTTTTCTGTTTTTAATTTGCAGAAGTTGTTCCGCTTGCTGTCCTTCCCCCTGCCTCCTCGTCCCCGGGGGCAGCCCCCGCAGGCGGAGCGCGGGCCCCGGCGGTGCTAACGCGGCGCCTCCCCCGCCCGCCCGCGGCTCTACGGCGACCCCCGCTCAGGGCGCGGCCGCCCCTCAGCCCAGGCCAACATGGCCGCGGGGGCCACCGAGGGGCGAGGGCAGCCCGGCGCCACCGCCGCCCGCCGGGCAGGGCTCCGCGGGCAGCTCCGCGCAGAGAGGGCGATCCGCGCCCCGGCCCAGCGCCCGCAGGGCGAGGACAGCCCCGTCCCCCCACGGCCTGTCCAGCCTGAGCTGCCCTCCCGACAGGTCCTGCGGCTCGACGGGGCGGAGGTGCGGGATGGGCCGGGACACTTGAGGCGGAGGGTCGGCGGCGGGTCTCCTCCTCTCCGAGCGCCGCCCGCTCCGCTCTCAGGCTCTGCCGCTACAGCGGCGCTGGCCCTTCAAGTAAAGGGAAGCGGGAGGAGGAGGAGGAGGGGGGCCGGCGGTCACGCCCACAGGTGCTCAGCGCTCCGAGCAGAGCGGTCCTTCCCATCTCCGCTCCGCTCTCCTCCCAGCCGGAGGTGCGTGCCCGCCCCGGGGCTCGCATCGCCCCCCGGCCCCGCGCCGCTCCCCGCTCCCGTTCCCGGGGCGGCGCCCGCCGGGTTTAGGGAGGGAGGAGCCGCGGGGCGACAGTCCCTGTCCCTGTCCCTCTCCCCGCGGAGGCTGCTGCCAGCCCTGCGGGGCCGGCGGTTGGAGCGGGCTGTGCGGTGGGCAGGGGCCGAGGGGCGAGCCCTGTGCCTCGGTGGGGTAGAGCCGGCTCCGGCCCCCAGCGTCTGCCCACGGCGGGGGAGGCGGCGCGGAGGAGCCACCGGGCCGGGAGCGGAGCAGAGGGGAAGGGAGCGGAGGCGGTGCCCGCCCCGAGCCTCCTCTGGGAATCTTTGCTCTCGGCTGACACCGGGTCTCGACAGAAGAAGTGGCCCAGGGAATTGTCTCTCCCAGTCCCCTCACCTGCACGGTGCGGCTCGAAATCTCCACGATGTATTGCGCCTCGACACGACCACAGATGCTAAAGGAAACAATTCCTCATTGTATATCCATCTGCGGTCCTTATGGGCACTGCTGTTGGCACGCGGTTTCTGTCGCTGAAATGGCAGCGATGCATCGGTATGAAACCCACTTTAGAGGGCTTGGGTTCACATGTGTGCCAGTATCCCTTATGATTAAAAGCTTAAATATTTAAAGAGGGACCAGGTAGTTCAGCTTTTCTGTTCAGAGTCTCCATAGCAATGTCTTCAAATTAATATTTTAAGTTCTGCAGAAGGTAGTCACGTTCCAAGTACAGGCAGGATTGTCAGACTAGAAGAGGAGCTTAGTCACAAAATGTCCCATTATCTCCTCCTGTGTTTTACTTGCATAATAGAAATGCCATGAAAAAGCTGATTCCTATTCCTTCACAAGCCCCAGGTTTGTCTGATTGTTTGCCATTTAAACATACGAACTTAAAATTGCATATGAATGATGCAATCAATATTCACAAGACAGGACTGAAAGGACCTTTTTTAGTACAGCTGCACTTGATTAGGTACTAGTAACTAAGTTCAGTTTTGCACCATGAGGACATTGCCAATGTTATTGCTTTGATTTTAGAGAAGATTTTTCTACCAGAATAGTTTCATCCTGAACTGGTAGGACAATAGATTAATGTGTTCAAGCATGCTTTAGAGATTAAATTTTAACTATTGTTTGGGTACAACTACATTTGGGTACCAGAGCATTTCCTTCCAAGATGTGACTTTCTTTTCCTGTATTTTCATGGGAATTTCTTTTCTAGTATATTTGAAAACTAGAATAGAGCACAACACAAACATTAAGACAATATGCTAAGCTATATTCTCCTTCCCCCGTATCATTTGAAAGAGCATTTATACATAGAGTCAAAATCTTTGTATCACCTTCCATCCCGAACTTAGGCACCATATTTTCCTTCTAAGTCAACTTTAATTCATCATCCCTCTTGGAATCCTGAAGTATTTCTTCAATTTGATGTTGTAAAGTTGTACAGCTTCATGAGTTTTTTTAAAAACTAGAACTTTCAAAATTCCTCTTCTCAGACTAAATGTAAATAAATGATAAGCAACAAAAATGCCTCTGCATGTTGTGCTGCTGTTTGTTGCATTTCCAGGACTAACATGTAAATGAAGCATTTTTCTGTATTTATGAAAACATTTTATTTCCATTATAGCTGTAAGTAATGAATGCCTACTTAAATAGCATATTTTAAAAATTACTATAATACAAAATCAAAAGGATCTTGAAATGAGATATGTAGTATGATGTAAAGATCAAGAGACTCTAAAGCCATAAGGGACAGCTGTAGATGTATACAGGCAACCATACCTTTCAGTTGAGTCCACAGAATTTTATATAGTAAAACTTACAGTTTACCTTGTGGTTAGACAAGAGGATTTCCCTTGGAAATGCATCCAGCTTTCAGTCTGAGGAGTGGGGATCCTGATGACTGTTCACCTAAATAGAGCTTGAAGGTTCATGCAGAAGCTTAAGTCTTGCTTTGATAATTCTGAAAACAGACATACTTCACTTGAGACCAGGTTAATTCCCACACTGGAGAACTACTCAGTTACTCAGAAAGTAAGGCACCATTTACTGAATATGGAACCACCGAGCTGGGGCCGTTGTGTTTCTATACATCTACCTGTAATAATTTTACAAAGAAATTTTAAATTAATAAAGATTTTCAAATATTACATTCTGATTTGATTTTCAAAGACAAGACTTAAAACCACTCTTAAAATGCAATTTTATGTCGCTGCTGACTTGTTTTGTAGGTGCATGTTGATCTCCAGTAATGGCCTGGTTGTTCTGCAGGGTCTTGTATTGAAAAATATTTAATCCTATTCACAACGTAATTTCACAGTATGCACAATGTAAAGTCCTACTTTAGGAAGAAGTGGTGGGATTTGATCTCAAATTAATTTGCTTACCCCTTTCTTGATATGGTCCCCACACTGATTTTCAAGGAAAATATGTGAGGTCTGTCTTTATTACCTCCCTAATCTCCCAAAAAATTCCCAGTATTCAGACCTGTGTGCACGGAAATGTAAGAAACAATAATTAACGTCATGGACAGATGTCTGAAAGCTGAATAGAAAATAGACACCCAAGTTAAAGGCTGTATATAAAAGTGAAATACCCTTTTAAGAAATCAGATTTGTTCCCATATAGTCAAAGACACAGATCTCCTATTCTGCCATTACTGTTGGAAGAGTTAATATTTGCAAGGAAATTAAAATAATATTTAAGCTCTTTGCTAAGATAGGCTGTGCCATTAGCCACACTGAAATTATAAGCAAAATATATCTATTGACTAGAAAAGGCATAGTTTGAAGGCTGTTGTAAGCTGTATCTACGTCAGAGTTTGTCCATGATGTGTGTATGTATCTCTGCTCTCTGCTAGGATGTCAGACCTGTGAGGTCTGTGTAGTGATGTTGATCTCTATGACAAGTGAGAGGATAACCTCCAGAGGATAAATCTTAACATTCATTTAGCATCAAGTATGTACATGGTAGAAGGTAGATAATTTTCTTCAGGTCTTTACAAGAAGACCTTCTGTTCTTTTTGAATTTGCTTATTTGCTCTGAAAATAGAAGGTTTAAATAAATTGTGAATAAGTTACATGGCATTGCACTGACTCAGAATACTTCAGAGAGAATTAACAATCAATAATATTCAAGCCAACAACTGAGTTTTTGCTTGGGATAAAATAAAAATAGTCAGTTGATTCTATATGTTGATTTCAAGGAAACAACAGACTATCTGAATGGACATTTCTGATTAGATTAGTTAATTATGAAATAAATATAAGCAAAAAAAGATGTAAAAGAATAGCAGTATTTAAAACTTTTTTTACAATGTTAAAACATGAATTAGATATAAGAGCTATGTAATATAAGCTTGTTGTTATATCTCAAAAGAATTTTTAAAGGAAGTACAGTAGAGCATAATACTAAGAAAGCAAGCTCCTCAACTTTATTTAACCATTTATATTTTCAATAAATAAGTTAAAGAACTCTATATGTCTCTTTATAAAAATCCATAACAAGTCTTTTAGGACCTAGCAAATATAAGAAAGAATGCAAGAGAACTGCAATTTTCTTCATCTTCCTTGAGATGGAGACCAGTCAGGGGATATGAATTCATGGTTGAAGATTTTATGAGATTTGTTCTCTTTTTATTTACTGATCTTAGGCCATCTTTATAAAAAATATTTTATCTAGACACATGCCTCCATTATTTTTTTAATACCTGTTAAGTGCCCAGAAAATTGACCATCTATTTAGTAAGAAAGTTTTTGCTATTGATTTACAAGAAGGAGAAAATTATTGTATTTGTGAACAAAGAAAGAGTAAGGAAGAAAGAGAGAAAGTGTGTATTTGAATGCTTAATTCATTATGAAATTATAATTTAGAGAGTTCAGTTCTTCAATAACAGAAATCGTATTTTAGTCTAAATGGCAGCAAACTGCATACATCTGAAACTGTGGGATAAGAAACTTAGTTCTCATCCACTATTTCAGTAAAAGTCTTCATTTTCAGAGTACTTTCAAATTTGTACAGAGATATTTTGATGCATGTACATGAAAGAGCCTTTATTATCGTCAGTAACAGTAAGGTTCTTAATAAAAATTCTGTTAATTCATAGTCAAAATATATTTTGAGGGAAGCCATTGACCAAATCCAAGTCATGTTGTTTTATTGCATTGTACTGTCTGCATGGCAGGTATTCTCACTGAGGAATGCTTTTGTTGATTTTTATAAATGTAAAACTACAGCTTTGTTACTTGTAGATTGTGCCTTTTCACTGATCTTCTTTCTTTAACAAGGTACTTTTTTTTTTTTCTGGCTATTATTAATTTAGCCGGGTTTAGAGTTTTTCCCTAATTTTAATTACCTCCCAAAGATATTATAGATATTGTGTAATATAGATACAATTTGAAAAGCTGTATGTGGTTTTGATTTAACATGAAAGCTTTCAGAAGTTATGGGAAATCCTCACCCTGTAAAATAAAATCTATGAAGGTGTTCACTGACAGCTATATTAACCTGTCCAATTATGTGTAAAGCCAAATGATTTAAAAAAGCAAGGAAATGTGAGTGGGAATATGTTGCCAATACAAAACATTTTTATACCTGTCTGTATAGCTGATGGGGAGTCACAACATCCACATTATCATCCTGACTGAATTTTATTTGTAGACTTTACACTAAAATGCCTAAAAGCGATGAAGAGAAATACTTAAAAGTGCATTTTTATTCCGCTTTGTGTCAAAGACAAGTCTGAAGTTTTTATTAAAAAATGAAACCAATATTATATCTTTTCAAAATGTGTCTGCCATTTTTTAAAAGAAATATTAGCTGTAGATGACAAAGAGATCAAACAAACTTTTTGTAAAAATACTGCATTCTCAGTTAGGCCTTAAAAATATAGAGATTGGAAAAAACCACTTAACTGTTGTCATGCAAGTGCAAATATCACATCTAAAGTTGGGTTAAAATGAACTGCGTCTTTTCATATCATGTAATAATAAAATGTTTATTTTTTATGGTGTAGGTGTGTAAAATTGTTTCTTTGCATTGAAATGCCTACAATGATGTGACAAATAAGTACATTCCTGTCACTTAGCAACCTTTACTAGTTCAGAAAAAAAAATTGGGGGGGTATCTTAAATGCTGTTATAAAACTTTCTGGAATTTAGCAAATTACCAAATCATTCAGAAGTGAGTCATTACCTGAGCTACAGTGATGTAATGCACTGGATTTAACAGCAAGAACAAAAATAACTAACTTGCATACATGGATAATTTAGGAGGTGAGTTATTTAAAAAATTAGGAAAGAAATCAGAACATGAAACAGCAAACAAACCTGAAATAAATCCAAATATGGTAAATTGCTTTCATTACAGCAAATAGATAGAAAATGAGAGGGCTATGAAATCATGACTATGAGCAAATTTTTGTCTTGGAAACTACATAAATTATTAATCAGATCAGATCTGTTGTGAGTCTAGTTTAATTTTGTGCAATCAAATAAAAGGGATGCTGAATTCAGTGCCTGTTCCAAAGTGTCCAGAAAAATATGCTTTTGATTACATGACAAATAATACATGCAATTCTTTTACAATATATTTAAAATGAGAAAAGAGTACATTACTTGCTTGGGAATGCATTCCATTTTGTCTATTTTCTCCTCTAATTTCCCTTTTTTTTTTTTTCCTTCAGTGACTAACCACAATTTGATAACTTACACACTTGACACACGCATTAAGAAGTGTACAGTCACAAATATCTAATTTTTTTGGTCAGTCCTCTATTTTTTTCTGTCCTGTGTCTGTTAGCTTCCCTGCACAGTATTCTGTAGGAGAGAGAAATCAAAGTATCCTATACTTGTCTGTATATACAATCAGCAAGTACCCATTCAAGAGAAAAAAGCATCACTGCAGATCTGGCAACTGCATGATCCTGTTTGTCAGGGATTGTTCTCTGAAGCCATCTATGGATTTGCTAAGTCCTTATTTCTTTGGACATTTTAACACACATATGAGATACATAAAGGCATATGGGGCTATGTCTTCTTGCCTTTTTCTGGAAATCTTGTCCCTTCTTAACAAATCTTGCTATAGGAGAAGAAACAGGTGGTATTGTCTGGAGGTGGAGTACAGGGTTATGTTTGAGAGCTGAATTCTTTTGATAATGAAGCCAATACATTTTCTGAGTGGCTCATTGAAAATAGTTTAAATGTCTCTTGTTGCCTTAGTTGCTGCTGGAATCATAAATTGTTAATGTTTTTTGGTTTGGTTTGGTTTGGTTTTTTCTGTAAAAATCTAGATAATTTTGATAAAATATTTTAAGTGTTCTGTTTGAAGTTGAGGTAACCGACAAACATTTAAAAAATGTATTTTTGAGAACTCATCTCTATGATGCAGTAAGTTCAGATGTGCTGAGTGTAAGCTGATACTTGAATTCTTAAATTCACCATGCAGCAATATGTTTGATCAGTGAATAGTAGGAAATCTTCTTAGGAAAATAAATTGTGACAAACCATGCATAGCTCCAGATTTAAAAGCTGACATTTTCCTCTAGAGTTGCTTAGACTAACAGAGAGTGAAGTTCCTTTGCATTCTCTCATTTGCCAGTTCAACTATGTGTTCTTTGGAGCAGGAAGAAATGTTTCTGGTATCAGTATCCTGTCTTTCAGACATCAACTAACTTTTTGCAACCAAGAAAGCCCTCAAAAAAATCGTTGCCTTCCTGAGTGGAAATTAGAAACTATTGGTTTACTCTAAACTGTAGCGTACAAGCTGCAACTTGTGAGCCTGATGGACTGATTTTGAGAAGCAGACAAGCTGTCTCTTGAACAATATTGCTGAGGAACAGACAAGGGTTGAAATTGCCAGTGTTTTTCTGGTGAGCTGAAGTGCTCAGTTCATCATCAAACACTATCTGTTTCTATCATATAAAATAGGATTTTAGATGTAGGGTAGGAAAAAAAAAGGCTACTGGAAGGTGAAGTAGACAACAGTAAATTACAAATAGGAGCAATTTACTGGAGATCTTGCTGGTAATGTAA
Source organism: Molothrus ater (assembly GCF_012460135.2). Taxonomy (NCBI): domain Eukaryota; kingdom Metazoa; phylum Chordata; class Aves; order Passeriformes; family Icteridae; genus Molothrus; species Molothrus ater. The sequence continues at coordinate 17,004,473 of NC_050482.2, read as the reverse complement.
GTTTTAGTTTGGAATTTTTTACTTTGGGTGAGATTTTTATGGGGGGCAGAGGAAGTGAGAACAAGAGGTGGCGAGATAGCAGTAAATGCTGGATTAGAGAAGGGTATTTGTTCATAAGGCAGTAGACATATTTTATGCTAAAACTGTCACTTCCATGTACATCCTGCAAAATTTTGGCAATGCTGAATTTTGGCAATTACTTTGGATAAAATGTTTGGCTTTCAGAGAACACTAAACTCCTAAAGTTCAAAATTGGGAAATGTGAAGTCCTGCATCTGCAGAGTCCACCACTATGGACTGGGGCTCATGACATGGAAAGCACCTGTGCAGAAAAGGACCTGAGAGTCCTGGTGGACTTCAAGGTGATCAGAAATCATCAATGTGCTCCTGCAGCAAAGAAAGCCAGCAACCTCCTGGGCTTCATTAGGCAGAGTGTTGCCAGCAGGTCAAGGAAGGCGATCCTTCTCCTTTAATTAGCACTGGTGAGACACATCTGGAGTGCTTTTTCCTGTGCTGAGCTGTCACAAGAGGTAGTACAGGAGAGCACAGCAAAGGTATGTCCAGCTCTCTCTCTAGCACAGCAAAGAGCTGAGAGTGGTTAAGGAATCAGAATATCTGTTTTACAAGGGCAGGTAAAGAGAGCTGAGATTGTTTATCATCAAAAAGAGAGGGGTGTGGGGGTATGAGTGTTTTTGTGTGTGCATGTATGTGCATGTCTTACTAATGGGTCCTGGTGGGGCAGGACAGACTCTTCCAATCCAATGAAAGGAAAAGAGACAATAGGTACAAATTGAAACTGAAGAAATTCCACTTAATTATAAGAAAAGATATTTCACTTTGACGGTGATCATGCACTGGAACAGATTGTGCAATGACATTGTGCAGTCTCCATCCTTGGGAATTTACAAAATCTCTTTGGATAAAGTCCTGAACAGTCTTGTGTAACTGAGCCTGCTTTGAGCAAGGAGGTAGAGACTAGATAAATTTCATAGGTCTTTACCACCTTCAACTGTTCTTTAAAAAGTTATTGAATGATGCTAAATATATACATAAATATATATTTTAAAATTATCGTTCTTTATCCTTGCCTCTTTTCAAGGTATTTGACTGTTATCTAAGACATCAAGTAACATTTGTGCTTTCAGAGACAGCATGATGAGGGTTAGGTACCTCAGCACAGGATCTGGCCATGAAGTCAGCAAATGGTGCAGCTTAAGAAATAACATGGAGATATCCTCTTTAAATAGCTTAGGACAAGCGTGACTCCTGTCCTCTTATTAGGACTCTAAGTGCTTTTCTATCCACCTGGATAACCTACTCCTGAAGGCTGTTACCTATAATCCCTCCTTCTAACCAAGTATTGTGTTTAGAGGAGAATGAAGTAGTGGCAATAGGACAGGTGTCACACCACATCCTCGAGGCCTCCTAGTCATTACAACATTTATTCAGGATGTATGGGAGCTCACTTCAGTTCTCCTCTCTGCCAGGGGCAAATCTGCATCAATCAATGGTTCTATAATGGGGCACTTACAATTCCCTTGTTGAAACAATGTCACTGCACATATAAGAAATCAAGATTTACAGGGCAGAAGGAGAAAGTATAAAAGTGAAACTGATTCTGTAGCTGTTTATGTGGGTACTCACCTTGAGAGGAGACCAATCTTTCCTGCCAGATCCCAGGACAGTTGGTATAATTTTACCTATGCCTGTGCTCAATTACAAAAAAGACAGGCCATTGAAAACAACTGATATCTGAAAACTTAATTTACTAGGACTTAGCTTCCATGCTTTGTCTGAAAATTGAGTAATACCTAGTGTAAGTATGTAGCCTTCGTGGCAAATTTCTGAATAGTTACATCTAGGACAGGTTTCATTAAACAAGCAAAAAAATGAAATTTTTACATTAGTATTCATAACAGTGTTTTCTGAAAAGATCAAACAAATATTATAATCAACACACTGTTATTCACTCCACTGAACATTTTCTTCCTTAGGTTTACATTCTTTTTTATCCTATCCAGACTATTTTTTTGCCTCTTTTATTAATGCAAATACATCATTAGGTTACTGGAAATAATACTTTCCAAAAAAAAAGGAAAAAAATCAAGTTGTCCAAAACTTGTTTGCCTTCTCCACAGCTTCATTGTTTACCCTTTAAAATCTGCAGGTTGGAATATGAGAAGTCAGGTGCTTCTTCACTGTCTTTGGGACTATTGCAATCCAATTTAAGTAGCACTATATACTTCTGCATTTAATTTCTGCATATATTGCTGTTTGCACAGAACCCATACCTAATGCTGGAGCCACTGTGGTGAGCAGGAATACGGACAGGCTTTCCTCTGCCACACCTGTGGCACTGCACCACTGCTGCCAGCTCTGGTAGGGACACCACCATCTCTGCCTCACCTTTGTGAGGTTCTGGGTTTTCAGAGCCAAATTTAGTGCAGCTGAGGGGTGGACGCCTGGCATAGCAGCAAAAAGGAGTGTCAGCATCAACTGCCTGCAGATCTGTGCAAATTTTGATTGCAGCTGGCTGGATAGATGCAGGAAGCTGGGGAAGACAACCCTTTGTGAAACCTGCCCAGAGGGCAAGATAACACTATTATCTCTTTTCATTATAGAAAAGTATATAATATTCAGACCTGTGGAATACCAGCATTATAAGTAGGAAGAAAGAATGGCTCAGCTGTGCATAGTAACTTGGCATAAACACATTTCATAGAATCATGCAATAATTTGGTCTGCAAGGGACCAAATTATTGGTCAGGTCATCAGGTCCAACCCTCCCACAATAATCAGGGACACCTTCAACTAGATCAGGTTGCTCAAAGCCCCGTCCCGCCTCACCCTGAATGCTTTCAAGACTGGGTCCTCTGCCACTCTGGGAAATCTGTTCCAGCATTTCAACACCCTCACTGTAAAAAAAATTCTTACTTAAATCTAGTCTAAATCTACCCTCCTTAAATTTAAAACCTTTAGCTCTTGTCCTATTACAACAGGTCCTCCTAAATTATTAGACCCTATATTTCTTATGAGCCCTCTTCAAGTATTGAAAGGTCAAATTAAGTTCTCCCAGAGCCTTCTCTTCTCCAGGCTGAACAGCTCCAAATCCCTCAGACATTCCTCATGGGAGAGATGCTTCAGCCCTCTGGTCATTTCTGTGGCCCTCTACTCGACCCGCTCAATTTAGTTCACATCTTTCCTGTGCTGAAGACCCCAGAGGTGGATGCTGTACCCATTGATTCACAAGACTGATAAGTGGTTATTTGCCACATGTTCAGCTTATTAGGACTGGTTCATTGGCACCCTAGGAAGGCATCTTGGTTCTTTCTCCTGTTGGGCACGCTAATGAATGCCTGAGAATATTGATTTTGTGTGTCTCTTGAGACATTGCTTTGCTGCTCCCCTATGGAGCTTCATTTCCTCCATCATGACAATATCCTGCAATATTATCTCCAGTTGAATGGAACTGTTTTGTGTTTGGAGCAGCATGAGCCACAGAATCTGTTAATACACTTTTAGGTACTGGACTGAAAAAAGGGTATAGAAATTTTTTAAAATAATTTAGCTTAAAATGAGGAAACAACATACTTACAAGACCACTAATGAATATTTTAATTCACTTCTATTCTGACACTGAGGGTAGCAGGACAATAAAAATGGAACCCAAACACATTTTTGTGTCATCATGAATTAAGGCAATTAGAAAAATTTCTTGACAAGCTGCCATCCTTCATCATTAGGGACTTCTCTGTGATGCTCATTCCACAATGAATTTTTAAATCTCATCAGCTGTGTGAACCATCTTTGTCAGGCAGGAAGAACTTTAACAATGTCTTTGTTTATTATCTGGACCTCACATGAAACTAACATGACACTTCAAGTCAGAGGTGAATGTCTCTATGTCCATTGGCTCTCTTTCACACATGCTAAGTGTTGATACCTGGTATGACAGAAACTTTCAGTCATCTGTGTGACTTAAAGGTGCACTGTACTGCTCCTCTGTCCACCCCCAAAATCACCTACTATAATCAAAATGCCCCCTCTCACAAAGTTCTCTGTGTTTTATGTCAGATCTGGATCATATTTTAAGCACTTAAGTCATAAGAAGAATTGGCTTCAAGAAAAAATTGAGCAAAACCCTTATATATTTTAAAATACTAAATTGAGAAATTCTGAGGATTAAAAACTGCAGATTTTGGCTGATGTGCACATGTTTCAAAATTCAGAAATGATAAAAATTGAAGATAAAGGAATTTTTTTGCCCAGAATATTTCGATTATGCCCTCAGAGGTTATTTCTCCTTCCTTATGATTAATGGTGGTGCTGGATGAAGCTTTTCTATTCAGTATTCTTTTCTTTCTGCCTTGCCACTTTTAGTTCCAATATAATTTTAAGAGATAGCTATTGAATCACTAGATTTTTCACCTGATTGCAAAGCCAAATTACAGGCAGAATATGGCAAGAGCAAAGTCTGTCAATGCACCTATTTCTTTTAGTTTAATTGTACTCCATCTACCTTAGCTTCTTTCTGGTCTACTTTTAAACTTAGATGACATTCTCTATGAGATTTCCCATAAACTAAGATGTCATTCTCAGAAACTGTGATACTTTGCAAATGCTGAAAATCATGCACATTTTTTTTAAGTTATTCTGATGCCAAATGAGAAGCAAGATAGTAGATATCTTTTAAATAATGTCAGAAAATTGTCATCTTGCCTCTTTAAGGAAGATCTGGTGAAAGTAATTTTGACAAAAAATTTTTCATAAGAAAATATTGTCTTGATGAAATCAAAGCTTTTCACAGAAATCTATATCTTTTTAATAAAAGTTTCATTAAAAAGATTTTTTTTTTATGTCCAGGATAGCATTTCTAACCGACTTTGACAAATTGAGATGCACTCTGTGATCAGGGCAAATTAGGAGGTCTGGATTTAAACTGTTTACTTTGAGCTCCAGAATGTAAATGAGCCTGGGCCTAGCACTCCAAAAGTGATGTGCTCAGTGCTTGAATGCTGTTTTTTGAGGTAAATCAATCTCAGAGCTATCTTCAGAGCTTTTTTATATATGTTTCCCCCCTACATGGAGGTAAAACAGAAGGGAAAATGTCAACTATGATGACTAAAATAAAATTCTTTTGGTCTCAGGTCCAGCTATTTTTCAGAGTGCAAACAAAAATGCTGTGTGGATGTATTTAGTTAGGAAGGCTCATATGGCATATTTTAAATTCCAGTTAGAATTTCAGGTCACAGGTCTGTGTTGATTCATAACACATAATTCTCTTTGATTTAAGTGAAATTATCTCTATAGGTACATGTAGACTGCTTGAGTATTTCTGTTTATAAACTTTGGCAAAGAAAAACCCTGCAATTTTATTATGAAAAAAGATTTGAATTTGTCATTGGAGTAAACATTTTTATGCACATTTTATATACCAATAAAATTCTCTGCTTAAAATACCATGCTAGTCTTTTATGGCATAGATTCTAATATTCCATTTCACAATAATATAAAAAAATTAGATCAGTCAAGGATTTAACCAAATAGCTGAGGATGTAGGTTCTAAATAATTAGAAGTGTTAACATTGCTGATAGCCACTATTAGAACAGTCAAAGAACACAAGACACATGCTATAATATCTTCTGTTTTAATCTGAGTCACTCAAAGTTGTGGTAGATGACTAGAACTGTCAAGTGGGCAAATGTACATATAAAAATATCAGAAGATACTTTTTTGAATTCAACATAAGATTTGTGAAACACCTTGGCTATTGGGAATGAATGACAAAATTTTATCTGTTTAGAAGCAAAAGAACTGTGCGAAAACCAAATTATTTATAGTTTTACAATAAAGATAAGCTGCTATATGATAATAAAATTAGTGATACTGGACAGTCTTACACTGGTATATTTAAATAGAGGGAGTATTTATTTATAAGATTTTAAAAAGTAAAAGCTTTTTACAAATTGCCTTTTAAACTGGACTAGAAGTTTTCTAGACCATGAGCAAAATGCTATTTTTCATGTAGAGCTTCTTAACCATCATCATTTTAATGCATTTTGACTGAATGGGAATTGTCTAGCAGTAATTGAGATCTCTGAATTCTGAAGTGTGTGTTACTGAAATAAGGAAAAAGTTGATTTACTGTAAAACTGCAACTTTGTTAATTACTACTTAGCTACCATCCATCCCAGGATCAGTCAATTACAGCCGGCAAAGTCTTGTTTAGCTCACCCCAGTTTTTACTGAGGCTTTAGAATTCTCCACCTGCACATAACCTGAATTGCCTTACTTTGGTCAAGTACCTATCTTCTGCCTGTGACCTGCTGAATCTGTGACAAAGCCATGGCAGGGTTCATATCTGCTAAGTACTCTCACAGCATATCAAATGCACACTATCAAAACAGCTATGATAAAGCGAAATCATGTCTGCATTCTTTCTAAAACCTATTATCAAGATACAGAGGGTAAGCTGTTAGCTCTCACCTTTGAATATTAAACAAAGAATTATGACCATTCCCTCAAGAAACCTGAAATAACTTGTATTTTAATCCTTTCTCCAGAAGAGCAGCTTCAGATCTTCAAATTCACCTTTCTTGTTTCCATAGAAAATGAGCAAGTTTTACTGCATAGAAAACATTTTGAAGAGGAGAATAACTCTCTCTGTGACCATATGGGCCCGCCCTTCCTTCCTTCCTGCCTGCCTTCCATTTATATACAGCCCAAGATGTAAGTACTCCTTCCCTTATTCATTTAATGGTTCCATCTTTTAATTTCTCAATTATAAAATAACTAAAATAATTACACTCCTATCCAAGCATCTTGATACTGTTGATGAAAGTGATAATTTAAAAATGCATACATCAAAAGTGTCCACTATAATAATACTTGATGGCATTTCTTTCTAAAATTAATTGATTATGATAATATTTTGTAAATGTTGACCATATTTACATATAAAAGATTAATTCTTTCACTTTTCTCCAATAGGCAGACAAAAGGTGATACACTGCTTGATTCTTTCTAGATACTGGTTTTGGCTGGGATAGTTAAATTTTTTCGTACTAACTTGTGTGGGGCTATGTTTTGGATTTGTGTTGAAAATTCAGTGGTAATGTTGATAACCCACTCCTGTTTTCATTTTTGCTGAGCAGTCCTCACACAGTGTCAGGGAATATTCTGTTTCTCACTTGATCCCACCAGCAAGGAGGCTGGGGGGCACAAGAGGTTTGTAGGGGACATGGCAAGGATGGCTGACCCAAGTGGCCCAAGGAAAATTCCATACCACATTCTCTTCAGCAATAAAACTGGAATGGCTGGAAGTGGGCCAGAGCTGCTGTTTTTCTGAGATTGACTGAGCATCGATCAGTTGGTGGGGAATAATTGTTTTCTTTTGCATCACATGTTTTTCTTAATTTTTATTTTGTTCCCTCTTTGTTGTGTGGTTTTTTTTTTCCCTTACCTTTCTCCCCCTTAATATTATTAAACTGTCTCTGTCTCAACCCATGAGTTTTCTCACTCCACTCTTCCAAGTCTCCTCTAACCCATTGCAGGGAGGTGAATAAGTGGCTATGTGGGGTTTGGTTGTCAACTGGACTTAAACCATGACAGTGGGCTAGACACTAACTCTCAGTCTATTCACTTCATTCATGACTGCATGGGAAGGAAGGAGAAAAAGGAGGAAAGAAGAATGAATAAAATGAATATATATATATATAATCACTTACAATAGTTGAGTAGTTCTATATCCATAGCAAAGAAAATCAAAAGGGATGCATATATATTCTCAGAGCACGTAGACTGAACAATTCAGTGGAAGGCAGTATTTTTCTTTGATTTTATTTACTTAATATTCATTTATATTCTCAGACCTAAGTACAAATAACTTCCTGAGAATGAAACTAAACAATCAAGAGAAATGACTGAGAGCATGTTCATTTGCATCCTTCTCTCAAATGTTCTTCAGAAGAATATGATTCTAAAGACCAGCAAATGAAATTTACAGCAAAGTTACAGCAAAGTTAGTTAGTATTGTAGCAGTCTCTCTAACAGAAAGAAATTTCCTTTCTTGGCACTTCACAGACTGTTATTCCATTGAGAGTCATGCTCAAGAAATTGTAATTTACTTACTTTTTTACATGCTACCACTTTCTGGTCACTGTGTGGCTACTTCAGCTACTTTGGCAGAAATCAGAGCAGCTACATTAGGAGCAGAAGTTTGCTATGAAGTCAACAGAGAGCACTATACACTGCTTGGGGCCAGTTCAGAATGCTTAAAATTAATTAAATTGGTATTCAACTAGTCCCTATAATCAATGGAGATTAGCACAAAGGTTTTATCATGATTGTAGCAATGGTGAGTTCAGCTGGGAACTAAATATTCTTTCTCTTGATTGCAAAGCTAGCCAACCTGTGACTAGATCAGACAGTTACAGACATTTAAATTGAGATGAGGTGGACTTCTAAGCTTATCTCTTTCCTCACCTCAGACAATTAGCACTGGACTTTGCAGCTGGGGATCCCACATTAAAATACCCAGGCCAGACTACATGGATCAGAATAGGTGACATCTTTGATCTGTCTGCAGCTATTCCCCTCTGAGGAGTTTAATTTCTCCTTTGCAAAGGCTTTGATTGCTATCTGGTCCCACAATACACATCCATTCTGGTCATCATTTAGCACATAAGCACAGTGAGAGTTAGGAAATCCAGATCGAAGAGGGGCCAAAATAATAATTGCACTGGGGAAGTGGCATTTGTGAGGACACAATAATCGTGTTCTGCAGATCTGTTTGAGAATTTCAGTGTGTCTCTCCTCTAAATTCTCAGGGACTTACTATTTTTCTGATGCAGTTTGAAAAATTCAGTCTTGGTGCATACCAGCAGTAAACAATCACTTGGATTTTTTATTCAAGCATTTTAATTAATTTAAATTTATTGGAAGTAAAAATAGAGATATTTTTCATGTATCAGCAGAATGTATCAGAAATTATTGTCCTTGAAAAATTTGTTCCTTTTTTGTCTCTTCTGTGGATCATCCAAAACCTATGAAGTTCCTAGTGAAGTACCAACATTAGACCCACTTGGAATTACAAACAATGGAAAGAAAGTGAACAAGGTTCTGCCATGTTATACTGGTTTCTTGAGTTTATTTAAGAAAAAGTTCCACTAACATGTTTACCACATTTTTCCCCCTGGAAAACTGTTAATTTTCTGAATTTAACATTAATTTAAATTCTGAATTAAATTTGCAATCTCCATATATTAACAGCCTATACATATATAGGTATATTTAGGTGTGCATGTATATATATATATAGCGGAGGAATTGTATTAGAATATCTGTATGGAGGCTTTGCCCCAGAGGTCCTGGTTGCCCTTGATGGGCTGCAGCTGCGATGTCCTTAACTGGGCTGCAGCTGTAACCAATGAAGATGACTGGGATAAAAGGCGGCGGGTTAGCCAGTCAGGGAGTGCCTTGGAGGAGTCCTGACCTGAGAGAGAGCAGCATGCAGCAGAAGGAGTCAGTGAGGAGGTAGGGACTTTAGAAGTCTGAGAATATCATTATGGACTCTAGAGAAATAATAATAGCAACATATATATATATCATTCACTAATCTGTTTATACCTAATCAGTTTCAAAGAGATTGGTTTTCTTCATTGTTTACCTCCACTTCATATTTACAAAGACAGAATTATCTCAGCCTTAAATGAGCCATGTTTATATATAATGCTATTTTGACTCTCTCTAGCTAGGACTTTTCACTCATTGAGATGAAAATGCTGTGAAGTATTTTAAAAGTTTGTACTTCCATTAATACTGATCTCTTTATAGGCTGTGGTAGGTTCAGAGCAAAATGATAGGGCAATGAATCATTGGCCAATGAAAAGCTAGTGTTGACTGTAGTGTACTTAAAACCCTGAACTTAGTTATATGCAGGAAGTAAAAATGGTGGAAGTCATAACTGAGGAACACTAGTTTGAAATAAAAGAGAAATTACCTAATTTAGAAAGGCACATATGAACTAAAATAAATCTAGAAAGGGAATCTATTACTTGCTGGATATCGAATCAAGTCACTACAGGCATTTCCCTGTCCTAGTGTGAGTTTTGCAGGGCTGTTATCCTGTTTTCCTGCAGTCAATGTTGATTGAAGTGCCACTTAAGAAGGTTTACCCTTTAAAAAACTCACCATACTGATATGTACAAGAATCTGAGTGGCTGTAACATACAGGCCAACAGGACACAAGGTTTGAGATAAGTGCAGTGGAGTAACACAGTAACTCCTCAGTAATATATTTTTTCACATGTGTAAAAAATGGGATGTTGTATCTGACCTGTCTTGCAAAACACCTTGAAGTGTGAGTGATTTTAGCTCTTGTGTGGTACTCAGATTTCCTGAAGTTTTGACCACAGCATTGCTTTATTGAGGTCTGTTTTGAGGTGACAAACCACTATACACAGTTCCATGAAAGGAAAATAACTGGGGCTAAGCACACTGTTGTAGATGAGTTGTTTGAGATATCTGCTTTGAGAACTTTCCCCTGTGGAGAAGAGAGGAACACAAACCCTGCCAAGGTTAGTGATGACACACATGCATTGCTATGAGCACTGGCAGCTGCCTGGAGCCAGGTACCAGGAGACATGAGGGATCCCTCTGAGCCTCACCAGCCAGGCCACATTCCAGAGCATTTGGACAGGGAGCAGGGCAGGCCAGGGAGGCAGCTGGGGCATCCCCAGGTGTCTCTGTGGGAATGGGGATGACAGGCTGTGGGTTGGCTCTGCTAGGCTGTGGCTGGAGAGCCAGACCCCTACAGCACCATGGACAGCTCTGGGCTGGGCTGAAACAGAGCCCTGGGCCATGGAACCAGGATGTGGGAGCCCCAGGGAGCCTGGACAGGGCTGTTGAGGGCCATTACTCCCCTCAGTGCCCTGACATTTAATGACCTGTATGTGGAGCATAAAAGGTCAGTTTGTCTTTGTCAGAAAGAATGGTTACATGCATCTTGATCTTCTGGGCTGATGACCTTTCTGTTCACATTGTTTCCACAAAGATAAAAGAATCTGGCAAGGAAAAATAAAGAAACATTAATGTGACGAGCCATTTTTTGACATTTCCTACCTACACTAGGGGGGGAAAAAAAGGATGACAATACACTTATCATTTTTTTAAAATAAACAAGCTAATTTTAAATTGAAACACTATGGATTGTAGTAATTTAAAAGTCAAAATATTGCACTTCTTATTTTTCTCTTAGTGTTCAGGAATCTGATAACCCCTTTATTTATTTAACACAGAGATCTGTTGTTTATGGATTACCTTGCAGATGGCTTAAAGAAATGAACCATCATTATCTCTTTCTTACCTTTCCTTTCAGAAGTTCTCTTCTATAAAAAAGCACCTTTTATTTTTTAGCAATAGACTATCAAAATGTCAAAAGTGACCTATATATGTATGGCATGACTGCTATAAGAGTATGTCTTTAAAATCTTGGTAATGAAAACCTTATTACTTATTCATGGCATTAGTTGTTCACAAATACAATAAATCACTATTTTTCATTTACTGACCTGCAAGGGTTTTTCGTTTCTGATTTAATTTCACAGCTGCATAAATGACATCAAAAATCAACACATTTAAAGCACTCAGGTAAAATAAGGGACAACTTACTACCATGAAATGGCAAAGTGTATGAAAATAGATGAATTTGAATTGTGAGCTGAACAGTAAAAAAATCTTTCTTAACAAGGAATTACATATCTTTGCAGTTTAATTACAATAAGGACTGTCACTATAAGATTAATGAAGAGCAGTTTTTCACTTCAAACAATTTCAATTGAGTTAACGTAGTGTCATTATTCTTAGACTGACAAGGTCAAGAAAATGAGGCAAAAGTGGGCAAAAAAAGTGGAAAACCAAACTGTACTGAGAGAACATTCTGTCCTATTCTGTGCTTTTTAAAATATTGCATTACGATGATAAAATACTAAAAATTTTACATTTTTTTTTTAGCCATGTAAAATCATAGGGTCTAATATCATTTTCAGAACTATGAATCAGAAATAATTTGTGCATTGGCATCTCTCTTTTCTGGGAATGTGATAAATTTTTCTAGTACATATATTATCAATACAGGGTGACCCCAATGTAGGGAATAATGTGCTCTGACTCCATGATTCAGAAGGCTGAACAATTGCTTTATTAAGCTATACTATATTACACTAATATACTAAATTACATACTAAAGAGATACTATACTAGAGAATACTGCACTAACGAATACGATACTAAAGAAAAACCTGTGACTGTCTGGAGACAGTCTGGACACAGCTTTGACCCAATTGGCCAATCAATCCCAATAACCAGTCACAGGTGTCCAATTAATAAATCAATTCAGGTAAATAATCTCCATAACACATTCCACATGTACCAAACAATAGGAGCAGCGACTAGAGATAAGAGGTGTTTTCTCTTCTGAGTTTCTCAATGCCTTTCCCAGGAAAAACCCTGGGAGAGAGTTGTGCCTGCTGCTCTCTGTGAAGAGAGCTGTGGCCACAGTACATATTACCTTCTCAGTTAGATATCTCATACCAGTACTCATAGGCAGGAAGGCCATTTGACCATATGGTGGGGATAAACTCTGAATTGGTGATTGTGAGGTAATCTTTTAATGCACTGGTAGTGTGACCTTGGGAGTCACTTTAGTTTGTGCCCTTATACCTTGATATAGAAAAGCTGTAGCCCTTTTACTTAGGGAGAAGACATTGAAAGAAAGAAAGAAAGAAAGGATTGTTGTTACTTCCCTTATGTCAGAATCTAAGAGGAAGCAGGTCCATAATCTTCATTTTCAGCTTTTTTTCTGGACGTTTTGCCTTTGATTGTTGTTTGCGTTCTCAAAAATGTTAATACTGTTTATTTGAATCAGGAAAAATGATTTTCAAATGTTGCACCATAAACTCTGGTTGATAAAATAGGCCACCTGAGGACACATATAGGCGAAGTGGAAGTGACATGCTCAGTCCACTAACCCCACTAATGGAGAACATTTCATTAGACACAGACTGTTTTACTTCAGGTCTGTTTCTTTAGTAAGTGTTAAAATACAATATAAAAAGGCCCTAATAAAAGTGGTTAAAATACCCTGATCAATCAATCATCACAAATTATATTTCAGTTTTCTATGTTTGATATAATCAGAGTTCATTGTCTTCTACTTTTCTTGCAAATCCCAGTATCCTGGCCTTTCCATATTTATTTTTAATTTGTAATTGTTATTATTACATGTCTAAGGAAATGTACATTTCTATTTGCTTTGTGTGCACTTTATGTCAATTTTTGACCATTAATGACTTTTGATGCCTTTAAGGATTTCTCTTACTTTTATTAATGCAAATATATATTCAAAACCTACTTGAATATACGATGAGATAGAAATCACATCAAAGGTTTTTGAGAAGGAATAAAGTTCTGCAACTCATGTGGATAACTTGAAGAATAACAGTAATTGTGATAAATATGAAGAAATGTATTTTCTGTCTTTATTTATCTGCTTTTCTAATGAAACCTCTAGGGAGAGTGCAGAATCTGGCATATACTTGACATTAGCTATACCAAAAAACAGGCATAAGCAGTGTATTAGCAATTTACCTTGTCTACTCTCTTAATTCAGCACATAATCTCACATTGCTTTCAGCCTGTGAACTAAAGAAGCTACTCAATCTTTCTGACTGACAACAAAATAAATTAATCAATAAATATGATTTTCTGTTTTAATTAAATTAATATAATTTGGTGTAATCTACAAGAGAACAATAGTGCTAGTTTTTCAGCCCACTTCGTTAATAAATTAGTTTGTCTGAGAGCTGGTGCTTATTCTGAGCTCTTCTGAATGTGAATCACTTAAATAGAAATTAAAAACAGAATCATCTTTCAAATTCTCATTACTTGGGAACAGATGTTTCACACTCTTGTTGAAAATAATGCATACACCTTTTAACATGCAAGTGCATTTTAGGAAAACACAAACACATTCTTCTTGTTTACTACCTAATCTCCACTAATAAACTGTATCTGTCATCAATCACCATGTAAAATATATTTCCTTTTTGGTAAGAAAAATAAAGAACAACTAATCCTTGAATTTAAAAAGCCAAAAACAATCTTAGAGGATGCTTAGATCTGAAGATGATATTGGTTTAACGAACAGTGTAAGCGTAACACAGAGAACACAGCTCAAAGTTCCAGCTAATAGACCAATAATTATATAAAAATCAATACTTATTTGTATATCATAAGCATTTCCTCTAGAATCCAGCAATGTAAGGGTTCAGATAGAAATTTTATAATACCACTTGGTGCAGAATGACATTTGAGTTTAATGCTTTTGAAACTAATCTATAATGTGGGAATATAAATGGGATTCCTCTATAACATGCACAATGTACACGCAACTGGTGTTCATCAGAGTAGCCCCAAAGCTTGAGAGGAATCAGCCAATTTGTTCACTCAGACTTCAAAGTCTAGACAGGACTTAGACACAACTACTGAGGACATCACAGTCATAACCTGCATGGTCACAGATCATCTGTGCAAAACAAGGTATTCCTGACCCCTTCAAAAAGGATGAGCTAGCAGTGTTTCATGTTTAGATGATGTTGGAACAAGATTTTTTTTGTTTGCATTCCTGTGTATTTCGGTAAGTATATATAATACTACCTCTTAATTGGCCTTACACATTCATTTTACTTGTATTATTTCGAAGGCAAAAAAAGGACAACAGAATGCCTGTAACCTTCTACAGTTGACAATCGCAACTAAGGCTAGTGCATGATAGGTGACCCTTAACTGATATGAAGAGAGCATTAATCACAGTGTCTTGAAAGGAAAAAAAAATAAAGTTCAACAGCATATTGTTTATAAGTCAGCAAACCTCATTTACTAATTTATCCTGAAATATTTTTAATACATACATTGCATTGCTAATGCATAGAAACCATCTATTTTCCTTGTTCAGGGTGGTGTAAGCTCTGAGGGCAATAAATTTGGATATACAGTTAGTACTGCTCTCTGTTGCTCATAAATTTAGTAAAAAGCAGAGTTTCCAAAAATATATATTGCACATATAGAACTCCCTCTAGACAGAAAAGCAATATAGTAAAAATATGTTCTCCTTTTTCACAGTCCTTTTATGAGAAGTTATATAGCTTCTCTCATTCAATTTATTCAAAACTGAGTCTTTCACTCTAAATCATTTGATATGGTATGACCAATATAAGTTACATTACTCTGAGATTATAATATATGAAATACAAACCATAAGATTATCATTATTTTAATATTGCTTAGGTTTTGAGGGTCAAAGTTA
Source organism: Molothrus ater (assembly GCF_012460135.2). NCBI lineage: Eukaryota > Metazoa > Chordata > Aves > Passeriformes > Icteridae > Molothrus > Molothrus ater. The sequence goes on along the minus strand of NC_050482.2, from coordinate 16,989,108 downwards.
AATTCAGAAATTGAATCCCCAGCTTGGCCATTTTTATTGTGTAAACTATAATTTATAAGCTTATAAACAGTGAAGCAAAGAAATATGAATTAAAACAAAGTTGTTTTAAAATACCCTGAAAGAAGAACATTCCAGCTTACATAGCAAATTTTCAATATGTTTCTTTTGTTTTTCATGTGATATAATTGATGCAAAATGTCCTCTGAATTCAAGCTGTCCAATTACCATTCTTTTCCCCGCCTTGCACCTAGTCAAACTCACTAGAAAAATCCAAACACAAAACATGGAGTAGAATTTTGATGAATTATGCTTTTCTGCTCTGTAAAATAAGATCTGTGTTACACAGAATACCCTCAGCATTTTTTTTTCTCCACTCAGCTCCTCCTTTTTCCTGTTCTTTTATGGAAATACACTGAGAAGTAGGTCAATAATATACCAAACAGATTTTCAGAGTTGTGTACTTACAGTGGTTCATTATAACTGATATGAGAGGTCAGCCTGGGGGCTGGCTTTCACATCTGCCATGCTTCCATAACTCCAAGCAGCAGAGCAGGTTGCCCAGAGAGATGGTGCTGTCAGTCTCCACGGCTGGAGGCTTTCAAGACCTGACCGGATAAAGCCCTGAGCAGCCTGGTCTGATCTTACAGCTGACTCTGCTTTGAGCAGAACATTGAACTAAAGACCTCCTAAGTCCCTTCTGGCCTTAATTATCCCATGATACTATGATTTTGAGTGATACTTTGAATTTCTGGGGTAAATGCACATGTGCACATAGTGTACTGCAGTGTCATGTAGAGAAACTATAGAAATGCATGTTTTCAGAGCACTGTAATGTGCTAAGTACATGTGCCATAATGTGACCCTTTTGAGGATATTAGAACTGCTATATTTTTAATGCAATTGAGAAGTGGATTCATAATTTCTGAATGAAGTTTATTATTTTAGTTGCCTTTCTCAAAAAGATTTGGGACACTCAAAACATCACACTGCTCATGAAAACCTGCTTTTCTTTCTTATGGAAGTAACACAGCAATAACTGGTGGGGTTGAAAGAGCTGCTCTAATCCCCTGAGGTGCAATAAAGGTTTCAGTGTTTGATTTTTTGCTTACAGGTGTAAATTACTTTAAGTTTTATTTTATTTGCAGCATAAGTAATTCTGCATTTCACAGGAGTCTTCATTAAATAAATAACCATTTGTGTTTACTCCTGCTTTGATATCTATGGATTTCAAACTACTGTACTGTTAATGACATTTACCTATTTCCATTACCATTTTTCAACTTCTTGTCTTCTTCCTTTCAAGTCCACTGAAGCAGTGTCTTTGCTCAAAATCCATCTCCATTCTTCATGCATAACTAAACAAGCTTTCTTTTTTTTTTTCTTTTTTTACTACTGCTATGGATCACTTCTTTTGTTCCATTGTTTCATTTAGCTTCTGACTACATTCTTAAAAGAATTAAAATGAACTCCTCTGCTTTCTAATTCAAAATAGAATCTGTATTTATTTCGGATTATAGATGTAATTCAATGGTGCTGAAAAGACCTTAAGTAACCAAATTTTGTTGCCATTACAGCTGTTTTCAGAATTATCTTCTGAACTACCAAGCAGTATTCACAAAGGTTTCAGTGACTAAAGCAAGTCAAGAAAAATCAGCTATCACATTATAAAGATGGAGAAACATCTGTTTTAAGAGCCTCTAAATGCCTCTAAACAGCCTCTAAATGCTGATTATTATTTTTCTGAATGCCATGACAGTCTAAAATACAGTACATGCTGTTTAGAGATTGCTTATGTTAAAATGAAAACCTCTTTTTCATAGCATCTTTTGTCTCACATGTGGGTTGGGTTTTTTTGGGGTTTTTTTGGTTGTTTCTTTTTTTTTTTTTGTCAGAATGTGCAAGCATAACAGGATTAAATATGACTTTACTATGATTAAATAATACTTTCCACGAAATCCTGTGCAGTGCTGTGCAGTATGGGTCACAGAATCATAGAAAGCTTTGGATTGGAAGGGATCTTTAAGATCAGGTACTTCTAATCCTGTTGCCATGAGCAGAAACTTCTTCCACTAAACCATGCTGCTCAGGGCCCCACCGAACCTGACCTTGAACTCTTCTAGGGATGGGGCACCCACAACTCCTCTGAGCAACCTGTTCCAGTGCCTTACCACACTCACAGTAAGGAATTTTTTCCTCAAATCTAATCTAAATCTCTCCTTCTTTAGTTTAAAACTGTTCCTGTTTATCCTATCCCTATCCTATCTATCTGGGCAAAAATTCACTATCCCTCTTTTTTATAGGCCATCTTTAAGTGCTGGAAGGCCACAATGAGACCTCCCCAAAGCCTTCTCTTCTTCAAGCTGGACAGCTATAACTCACTCAAGTTTGTTTCCACAGGAGACAATCCTCTCAATCATCTCTGTGGCCTCCTCTGGACTCAATCCCACAGGTCCATGCCTTTCTTGTGCTAAGGACCCCAGACCTGGATGCAGCAGGTGAATGCAGATGCGGTTTCATGAGCACAGGGTGGAGAGGGGAATGCCACTTCTGGCTTTAACTCATCACTGAAGCAGTGCAGTAAGCTGTTGATTAACTGCTTTTTTTTGGGGGGGAAAAGGTAAAGCCAGGCTCCTGTTTAATCAAGAGCACTGAGAGACACTTCATAAAATACAGCTTCCATAGAACAAATATTTCATGTGAAAGGAAATTTTTTAAAAAATTGTGCAAAGGACTGTACACATTGCTAAAATTTACAGCGACAACATTCATTTTAATATGTAAATTTGCAGTTGATATAAGCTATATTTCAGATGTAGTATATCAGAAAAACAGTATTTTTTATAGAAGCCAGGCTGTGGATACAAGAAAAATCCAAAGCTTTCAAAGTGCTGCATATTTCTAAAGCAAGCTTCTCAAGTCAGTGGAAATAGCTGCCACTGTGGAACTCTTGTTAACTTTATTGCTTATATGTCCCAGTAAAGACCTGATTGCCTCAACATAATTCATATTAGCTAAAGGCAGTGTGTAACCTATTAAAAAGACATCCTGCATTTAACCAACAGGCACTAGCCAAAATAAAAGAAGTCTTAGCTTTCATTACATGACCCTATCCATTTTATTTCTAATAAAGATAAGCTTGCTTTTTTACTTTACTTTCCCTATAGCACTGTGATTTCTAAATAGAAAATAGCCATAGTATTTCAGGGCTGGGATTTTTCTTCCCTATCACTTTTCTTTTAAATGCTTGTTATGGGCCAAATTTCAGCTGAACATTTGACACTGCTTGGAAAAATGAGTATACACACAGCATTACCAACATGGATGTCCTGCAATTTGTAGATCTACATTTTTTGTTATAGGTTTAACTGATCTTGACTGCATTGTTAACTCTATATTTCAAGGAAAACATTCCATGAAACCTGGCACAAAAAGAAGGATGAGATGCAGGGTTTTTTCCATCTCAGTGAGGACTATCATACTTGTCTGGGTTGAACTGGGACAGAGTTCATTTTCTTAATATCTAGTATAGTGTTGCAGTTTGGATTTAGCATGAGAATAATGTTGATAATGCACAAATGTTTTGGTGTTTGCTAAGTAGTGCTGGTCTTAAGTCAAGGACTTATTCAGTGTTTCATGCCATCAGTGAGCAGGTGCACAAAACACTGTGAGGGAGTGTGGGCAGGAGAGCTGCCCCAAACTGAAATAGGGATATTCCACATCATAGAATTTCATGGCTAGTATATAAACTGGGGAGCTGAGCAGAAGGGACCAGTAGTATTTGAGGATAGGCTGGTTCTCAGTCAGGAGGGAGTGAGCAATTTTATTGTCCATCACTTGCTTCTTTTGGATTCTGTTACTACCTCGCTCTCCTTATAATTAATATTACTATTAGTCATAAGAATATTATTATTATTATCATTATTTCTATTTTTATTATTATGATCATATTTTATTTAGATTATTAATTTTTCTTATCTCAACCCATGAGGTTTATCTTTCTTTCTGATCCTCACACACATGGAGTGGGTTGGAGGAGTGAGTGATGTGCAGCTGCACGGTACTAACTTGCTGCCTGGGGTTAAACTATTACAATTCTCTCCTCAGAATTTAAAATTAATCCACTCTTCTCCTACAATGATTTGTCCAGTGCTAATTTCTTACCATAAATTCTGCTGTGATCATGTGTGAAACATCAGACCAAGTCCACCCCAAAATCTTTGCTGAATTAATTATATTTTTTTCTCTTTTAGATTTTAAAAAAAATGTATTATTTACTTTTTATTACTGAAAATGGTTATTATAAAATGATGTCTGACAAACAATTTCTGACTCATAATTTTATGGAGGCCTAAAAAAAATCTTGAAATCGAAAGAGGAACAAAATGAACAAGAAATGTGTGCTACCTTCTTCAATAAAAACTTAAAGCTGAAAGACCAATAATCAAGTATTGCACCTGGGCCCATTAGCACAGAAGTCCTTTTCTTATTTGCTATTTAGGTATTAACTAAGAAGTATAAAAGTCACAGATGCTAATGACAGCTTCATATGTCATCAATTACCACTTTGAAACCAGACACATTTTCTAAATGATAAACACACAGATCATAAAGGATATTTCAACATAAATCTTTGAGTAATCATGAACTTAAAACCTTGAGGGAGGGTCAGACAGATTCAAGAGTAGAGGAGGTTAAAACACTCTCTTCATTTAATTTCTTAACTGATCTTGGAAGAATAAACCAGAATGAGGAGAAAAGTTTTTTTCATTACTGATGAAGAATATAGGTAATAGAATTGCCCGTACATTGGTTTTAATTTACTTAATATCCTGAAAATGTAACCTAATAGATGAAAGACAGTAATGGAAACAGATCTGTGAAACAGCCTGAGGCCCATTCTCACAGAATCTCGAGAGCTGGAGCCTACACTGTGGTAATTGATGATGCATGAAGTCCTTGGGGATACTGGGAGAGGACAGTTTATCTTCTGGCTTCCAGTTAGTCCTAAGCTCAAGCTCTACTATACTGTCAAGACATTGGCAGTTATATTTTTATTGATTTTAGAGTGAATGGTTTTTAGGTAATTTTTCTACCGAGGTCTACCCCTCCCATCAATATAAATCCTTCATTTCAGCTGCAACCTGATATTTTGCAAGAATAGTCACTCGATTTTCCTGACTTCAAACAGTATGGCAATTAGCAGAATGGAGTAAAATGTCATATTAGCAGTCAAACTTCAGCCAAGAGACATAATAACTGTCCAGATTCCAAAATCTGAATTTGACTAATTTCCTTCTTATATAATTACATTGTTACACATTGCTCAATTTGCTAATTGACTACATAATTTGCCTGACATTAATATATACTTTAATCAGTAGTCTTGCTGGGATTTGGTCATGGGAATACCTGCAATGTTTGGTAATATCCTGACTTGAAAGGATATTTTGAACGGAAATTTTGTGTGCACATTTGTGTACATATGTATGTACATATGGCTTTCATCTAGTACAGATAATTCCTTTGAAATTTTGTTTTCACTAATGTGTTAGTGACTTTTCGTGTACTCTTCAGTACACGAAAAGTCTCAGCAACTTCCTTGCTTGTTGCCATATAACACTTTTATGATCACCTACAGCACAAGCTATGTCCCAGAAAATCAGGAAAGTAAAATAATGCATAGGAATGCAAAGGTGTACCTTTGTATTTTAGCTTTCTCCAGGTTTTAGACTGAAGCTTTCAGAATTTGAATCAGGCACCTAAATGCATCTAAATCCTGATTTTTGTACATCTTACTGGCTCAAGCTACAGTAAATTTGGTCTGAGAATTGGTCAGTAAATTAGAATACTAATAAAAATTCCTAGAAGTATTGTTGTGGGTAAGACATGAAGCAGAGAAGGAAAAAGCAGCAATGGTTAAAAGCAGAGTTTTCTAGAGGTTGAGATCTCATAGCAGATAGTCCACAGAGAAGGGATGAGTGTAGAGACAAAGGGTGAAGGAGGGCAAGACCTGTAAGGAGTCTTACAATCAAGGAAGAGATTGGCAAAAGGACAGGGGAGACTGTTGCTTATACAGCGTCATGCTTTGTTTATTGCAAAAGCTGAAGTACATGAAGGTTGATGTTATATCTGCAGAAGCTGAATATTTGTATGGAAACTAGATTCTGTCTATGCCTCTGCTACTGATTTTCATTGTATTTGATAGATCACTTCAGCAATACTTTCTAAAGGTGCATGTTCATTATAGTCAGAACATATTGTTCCTCAGTAACAACAATACCAACTGTTCAGGGAGGTAATTAAAGTTGATTTGCTATGCTGTGAATATATGAAAATCCATTAATGCAAATAATATGAAAAATAAGATGGTAGGTATTCAAACTAGAGATTTTTTAATCTTAGTCACTTGGTGTTTCAGTTCTCTCTCTCTAAATTGGTGACAATGCCTATATGTGAAATTTAATTTATTAATGTTTATGAAACAGTAACACATTCTCTAATACTGTTGTAGAAACACTTCTGGCAAAATTAATAATTCCTTCTCCAGACCAGGATTTCAGTTTTATGGAGAAAATAAGGAAGAGAGCCAGTGGGAGGAGACCAGGCAGTGGACATTGAGGAGAATGTGAATTATTGAACAGATCTGGGATACACACTGTGATATTGTGGAGACAGGAGTCCTAAGGAGAACAGAGGTAATTAGACAATTCATCACAAGACATATTTACAACAGCACAATATTACCTTTACAGTGAATATCTTTAATCTAGTCAAAATTTTTCCATGGCTTGATTTTTCAATTAAGAATTTAATTCAGTGGAATGGAATGGAATGGAACAGAATAGTTCTAGTTAGAAGAGATTACAGCAGTCATCCATTCCAACTCCTGACCAAAAGTTTAAGTGTATTATTAAGGGCATTGTCCAAATGACTCTTAAATGCTGACAGGAATGGAGCATTTGCCATCCTCTAGGAAGACTGTTTTGCTGTTTGATCACTCTCTTGGTAAAGAAATACTTTCTAATGTCCAGCCTAAAATCCCCCTGGTGCAGCTTTGAACTCTTCCCTAGCATCCTGTTACTGGTTGCCAGACACAAGAAATCAGTACTTCTCTTTCCACTTCCCCTTCTCAGGAAGCTGTGGTGAGCAAGGTTGCCCTTGAGACTCCTTTTCTCTAAACTAGTTTAACCCAGAGTCCTCAGCTGCTTCTCACAGGACATGCCCTCCAGCCCTGTTGCCAGCTTTGTTGCCTTCCTCTGGATACATTCAAGTACCTTCACATCCTTCTTAAATTGTGAGGCCCAGAACTGCACATCGTGCTCAAGGTGATACTGCACCAACACTGAACATAGTGGGATAATAAATAGTGGGATAATCAATTCTTTTGACCAGCTGGTGATGCTGTGTTTGATGCACCCCAGGATGGGATTTGCCCTCCTGGCTGCCACAGCACACTGCTGGCTCCTACTGAGCTGCTGCTAACCAGGACCCTAAGAACTCTTTCTGCTCTCCAGCCACTTTTCCCTCAGTCTAGATTTTTGGCTGATCATCCTCCCTCCCTTAGCATTTGTTCCTGTTAAATATCAGAACATTGACAATTGCTTGATAATCCAATATATATAAGTCCCTCTGCAAGGCATCTTGCTCCTCATAAGAGTCAACAACACCTCCCAGTTTATTATTGACAAAAAAATTGCTAGTGGTGCATTCACCTCCTTCGTGCAAATCAGCACAACACTTTCAGCCCTTCTGTTCAGCCAGTTCTTCACCCAGTGCACCGTGTACCCATTCATCTCACAAGTGGACAGCTTGTCCAGAAGGACACTATGAGGGTCAGCATCAAAAACATTAATAATTTTAGTAAAGCTACTTTTTAGTAAAGGCTTTCCCCCCTTCATTACTAGAGAGGTGACTTTACATTGAAGGATATCAGATTCGTTAAACAGGATTTTCCTTTTGTGAACCAATATTGATCATGCCTGATGATTGAATTCTCCTTTAAATTTCTCTCAATAGCACCTGGTATGATCTACTCCATAATTTTTCTAGGTACTGAAGTTAAACAGGTCTATATTTTCTGAGGTCTTCTCTTATGTCTTCTTTTAAACTAGAAGAATGTTGGTAAGCTTCCAGTCAGCAGGGACTTTCCCAGACGGCCAAGACTTTTGATAGACAAAGAATGCTCCTGCTGTAACATTGCTAACGCTTCAAGTGCTCTGGGATGTATCACCATCCAGCCACATAGACTTATGAACATTTAACTATTCCCTTAGAATTTTAGTGTCCACAAATGGAAAGCCACTGTTTCCATTGTCCTGGACTCATAGAATCATAGAATATGTCAAGTTGGAATGGACCCACAAGGATCATTGAGCCCAACTCCCTGCTTCTTGCAGAAGTGCCTAAATGTAAACCATATGACGGAGATCATCATCAAGGCACAAGATTGGTGCTACAACCAGAAGAAACTGATACCACTGGGTATCAGTCCAATATTTTCCTTACACCCCCTCTCGATTTTACTTTGTAAAGCCTCTTGTTTTCTGACACAACACTGACCAGTTTCAACTATATTTGAACTTTTTCAGCATTAGCTTCAATTTCTAAGTTAAAAAAAAATCTTTGTTCTTCTTCTTCCTATGTAGTCTATTTTCCATGATCATATCAGATATGCAGGGAATTGTGGGCACATGGATTTTCATTATATTTACTAATATAAAGATACCTGAAACTAATGGTTACATTGATGAGCCGATAAATGGCAACAAAATGGATTTACATTCTGTTACCAGGTACTGGATAACTGATGTTTAATAAATCACTGATTATCATTTAGCCTTAATTTTCCTTTCTGATAGTTGGCTAAAATCATTATTTTCTTTGTAAAATACTATAAGAAAAACTATATCAGCGAACTGTTAACCTATATTCTATTACTTTTTTTTCTTAAGTTCGTACTGATACTAATGTTTATTCTTGACCTATATTCTATTACTTTTTTTCTTAAATTCATACTGATATTAATGTTCATTCAGGTACTATTTTATTTACTCTAATGCCAAAAAAGGCATGAAGTAGCTGATTTCCTAAACTCAGCATCCTTTGTTTTTTGCCACAGATTACACTCAATCCTACACTTCTCCTTTGGAGAGGCAATGTGTGGCACTCTTGAATATGTCTGAGTAGCAACACGAGATTGTCCTTGGGCTGGCATCATATTTGGCAGATGATGGGTTATTTAGGTCCATTTCAGAGAAGTTCCTGGTTCATTCCACACAGGTTACCCGTCAGCAACCACCACCAAGACCTGAGAGATATGACCACAGGAAAGACACCCATATAAACGTGTTACTTTTTGAACAGTACACCTAGGGAACTTAGAACTAAAGGACATTATGAGAATCTTTTTTCTCACCTCACTAGCCCACTTCATGATGTCTTTTCTGACGAACTGGATTATTTCTATTTGACTGCCAACTGACAGATTGGACAGTTTGTCCACACCTTCATAAAGTATGATAATTACCTGTCTGCAAAAATAGCCTCTTTTGACAGGTGTCATTTCACTTCTTCCTAATATTGCTGTGTTTTTCTCATTTATGATTATTGGAAATTAATTTGAAAATATAAGGTTAAAAAAGGGAATAGTAAATTGCACATACAATAGGCATTAGGGAAGGGAGCAGAGGCAATAAATTGAATACAAACAGATGATAAAAGGGATCTGATGGCTTAATATGTATGACTGTACTTCTCTAAATATGTCAAATATATTCTGGAATGAAAAATCAATCTTCTACAAAAATAATGCAGTATCAAATTTCTACAATTATGAAAGGTACTAGACCATTTTTTTTCTGGGAAAAAATGGTCCAGAATCAAGAAAATCTCCTTTGTAGAAATTCAAGAAGGATATGTATTATTGGACAGGAAACAAAACCAATAAATTAAGGCATAACCTGGTGTATTCACAATGAAGAATCAATTCCTTGTTCCCACACAATATAGTATATATAATTATAAATAATATATTCATAGGAACAAAATAGAAGGTGGTTAGCCATGTTCTGCAGTTTCTCTCAGACTGAGCATTTGAAGATTTTCACAGTCATTCTGCCTTCAGTGTACAAAATTAATTTTTTCAGAAATTTTTACATGATGATTAATCTTCATGTAACTAATAAACCTTGAAACATTCATTAAAAATTAGTAAATTATATCAAGCTCTCCCTCATACAGTTACCTAATTCCTTCTTTTTATTGTGAGTTTTGATCTTATAGACAGGCATCTGAGGGAATTTCAAGCTGTGATTGTCTGTTTCATCAAAGACTAACAGTCCCAGTCATGTCTATGTTACATGCCATGACATCAGAAGGCACCAATTAAAGGACAATAAAGTTAACCATCTTGCTTCTCAGTCTCAATGTCTTAAGTCATCAAATTGACCGTCATGTTGAGATGAGATGAAAAACAGGTTTTCTGCCAAGACAGTTTGAGTAACAGCTGTGTTCAGAAAAATTGACACTACATGAAGGAAAGAGTAATAACAAGAAAAAACTAAAAGCACATGTCACAACAGTACTTAAACATTATTGGATTTTACTTTTTTTTTCAGAACAACAAGGACTGGGAGCACAGATCTCAGCCCATGATCTCTTTTTTTCACAGCAAGGGCTATAACTAGTGCACTATAGAGTAAAACTCACTTTTTCAAGTCCAATAAATCCTAAATTGTTTTCTGCAAAGAAACTGCCTTCAGCAGACTAACTTGATAATGCCACAATAACAGAGCAACTCAAGAGCACACTTTTAAGAGTTAGGAGATGTGAATGTTGATCCTTAAAAAAAGAAAATAGTACTTTGGAATCTACAGTACTGGACAAGTATGTTCAGGAAATGATTCTGCTTCTCCCCTATGCTTTCTTGTTCACTTTAGAATATTTATACTGTTGTTACTGCTCCTAGACATCAAAGGGGGTCTTTCATTGAAAACTAAAATTTCCTGGCAGCTTGGTATTCTGTCTTATGACTACAGTCATAAGAATGTTGTTTTGTTTCTATATTTTTCTTTTTTTAACATTGATTCAGTTCAGTTTCTATGGAGGCATATGATGGACTGGCCAAAGCATATAGAATTATAAAATGCAAATATATAGAAGCCATAGATTTAATAATTGCTTGTGTGGTGTATTTGGGTAACTTCATATAAAGTAAAAACTAAAATACATTGTTTAAAATATTTACAAATCCTACAACATGAGGTTTTTAAAATTCTACATGCCAATATCATTCCCTTCTGAACGGAACTCTAAGGTATTTGGCTGAACCAAGTATCTGTGCTTTTTTTCCACTTTAATCACTAGAATGAAGACATTAATTCAACTGGGTAAGTACTGTGAAAGTGGCAAACAATTAACGAATTGACAAATGAACAAATTGAGAAACAAAGCCTGACAAATAAACCAATTGGCAAACTGGAAAATTGACACATTGGCAAACAGCTTGGTAAGATGGAGACATGCTTGAAGTTTATTAGAAAGGGCAGTTTGGTTGGGAAATTTGATTCAAGGTCCTCTCTGGACCTGGGTAGTAGTTATTCACTGATATACTATGAATGAGAAAAGGAGTAAAGTGTAAGACTAGCGATATGGGCTTAGACATTTTAAAAATAAGTTGTGTGAGAATTAAATATTACCTGAGAACTGCTAATCTTTGGACTGCAAGCTCATTTATCTTTACTGCACAGAGCTTTTTGAATAACTGTCCCACATTTCAGAATGCAATATCTAAATGGTGGATCGGATATCAAGAGTAGCTCCTATGTGAAATCTGCAGTGGCACTGAGTAAAAGACTGCTTGATAGGAAGACCTGGTTCACTTCCAGACAACCTCGGGCACAATCCTGAGCCCACATGGTAGAGTCTGGAGAAAAGGTGATTCACATCACCTCCTATTTTACCTTGTAGGTTTTAAGTTGTTTGATTAGTTGTTCTTATGGTGGATTGACATTGGCTAATGACCAGACACCCACTGTCTCACTCCCCCTCCTCAACAGGGCAGAGAGAGAAAACGAGATGAACAGCATCATGGATTGAGATAAGGGAGATTGCTTACTGGTTACAGTCACTGGTAAAAAAGTACTTGACTTGAGGAAATTAATCTAGTTTTTTGAAAAAAAAAAATAATGTAAGATGGTGAGAAATAATGACAGAACTAAAACAACCTCACACAGATACACACTTCCTTCTTTTTTCAAAATCATTTCACTCAGTGGGGAAAAAAACCCATCAGATTTAGTGAGCTAGCAACAGTGGAAAAAAGAGTCTGTTGACTGAATAGTACCCTGCATTTTCTTTTGGTACGGAATCTTCATAATTATTTCACTCCCCATCAACTTTATAAACATTTCTTCAAGAAGTGAAATCACTGGAATTTTTCCTTCAGTGAGAAAAATATGTTTTTGTTTGCAGCCATATCAGAATTAAGTAGAACACTACCTTTCAGCCAAATACTTTCTCTGGGAGATGTCCTAATTAAGCAAGTACTCCAATGAACTGGAACATTTAAATTGAGATGGAAGTACTTCATCCTTCATACATGCAATACAGATGATGCAATACAGAGATAATGTCAAAGAAACTGTTTTATTTTCTAGATGAATACAATAGCTTTATTATTTTATTCAATTATCTTTTAATAGATAATTGGTTCAGAATTGAATATGTATCCCTGAGAGAAACTTTCATGTTTTCTAGTGTTTCCTTGACTGTAAGACCATGCTATCTACTGTCTCTTCTAACTGTTTTGTGTTAACTGCCAAGAAGTTCTGGATGACTTTTTTGAAGCTGCCATTGGAAAAACTGTAATGAATTGCTCTTTTGCAAGGTCATATATCAACTCAAAGATCTCCAGGTAAAAAAACTGTTTAAATCTATCATTAACATCCTAGGTTGCTTAAGAATCATGCCCTCTTTGCATTTTTAACCTCTGTCTTTTAATTTATGGGCTTTCATTATTGTCAAAAACCATAGGAAAACACATTTTGAAAAATCAGCCTTGATAACTCCAGCTGATAAAAAAAGATTAACAGGTCACAGAAGAAAAGCATATGGAAACCTCAATTTGCATTATCGACTGCCACTATCTCAGAAGATTCACTTCAAAATGACCAAGAGCTTTTTTCCTAATAGTAGTATATAAATGAGCTGAGTATTGAGGTTATGTACTGGTTTCACACAGCCAGATGTCATTTTACTGGTTCTCAGGAAGAGCAGACAGGTAAAAGTTGTCCTTTGTCCTTTTCATCTATATACAGTCCTTGAGGATTAATAATGAAAGTGACTTTAGAGCTTGCCAATGGCTACTATTGTAGTTACAAGATTTTGCTTGTGATAGGCTCCATCAAGAGGAAAAGTCCTAGACTTTATTATCACTTTCTTCTAGAGCTTTTCTGATTTAAGAAATAAACAAAACCAAACAAGAAAGACCTTCAAAACTCTATCAGAAAGGTGAAATGAAAGTATTTTGAGAAATTACTGGTTTTCTTGCTTCAGTGGTGGCTCAAGGAAGAAACTATAGAAAAATCATAGAATAAAACCTTTCTATTTTCCCACATTAGTGTTGACTACTCTGAAAGAATAAAGGATGAAAATGGTTGTGGTAGAGAAGCAAACAGAACAAGCAGACTCATTTTAAGGATGAAGGTAAAAAGTTTGGACTGCTATATTTCTGTTTGAATGAGTAACAAACTGTCATCCATATTGGCAGAAGTGTCTGTTCTAATGTTTGTGCCATCTCTGGTGGCCATGTACAGTAGCCTCTTTGTTAATGAAAAAATCTTCTCTCTTTTGTCTCTCTTAAAAGAATATGATTCACATGTTTTCTCATATCTATGAATGGTAGATGAAAGAAGAGAGAAAAGTGATGGGAGTATAACAGGAGAAAAGGTTTTTAGAATTGCTTCAAACTTCCCGACTCTTGAGACACCATAGAACTAAATACTCTGACTGGACAGGGTCTGGTCACAGGCATATGATTAGAAAATATCATTTCCATACATTAGGAGTCAAACCCCTGTGGGTTTCTGGCTCTTGTACATCCTGTTGATTCACACCTGGCATACTTCAATCCTAAACTGTCAGAACATAGCCTAGAAGTCAAGCTCTTCATGCCAGCCTGATATGCCAGCCCATAGGAGCTAGCATGCACTGGTTGTACTCCAGTAGCTCATGTTCTGGCTCTGTTTACTCTGAAAGAAATCCTATTTATACCTTTTGAAGTTGTTTCTTGCTGTGAATCTGGTTAGAGAGGTTGATTGGGAAATTCACTTCAAAAATGCATCTAAATCACTTAAATCCTAACAAATTAAAAACTAACATGAGAGACTATAGTTAGTATTCTAAGTTATGCTGCCTTAAAATGAGTACTTCTCAGACTGCAGAACTGAAAAGCTGAAGAAATGTCTGCATGTCATCATGTAGTGAGTAGGGGTAGGATTTATTCTAGCTGAGCTTCCTACACCTATGTATATAAAAATACATTCTCTCTTTGAACATTCGTATCCTGCTTGAGTTGCCTTAATCTGACCCAGTGAATAATGTTTATTAGGAGAGCTTAATAGTTGATATAGCTTTATCCTCAGTTGCAAAATGATGTGAAACAAAATACTGCTTCCTGAGACATCCAAATAAAGTATTAATTGCAAACATCTCAGGCTAACTTGCAACAACATTTGATTTCAATTCATGCTTTGTTTTGAACAGATGCTGTGTACTATTCTCCCAAATTAACCTCTGTTATCACAAGTAGCACCAGCTAAATTTATGGAAGAAGTCTATTCCAGTATTAAATTTACTTTTTATTACAAAATTAGAATGACTTACCACAAGCAAAATAGTAAAGACCTGCAGTGCTTCTTTACTTGGTCCAGTGACTTAACTAGCTTTGAGGGGAACTGCTACTTGAGACCCAGGGGCTCGGATTTCCAAGGAGAAATCATCCCTCCTTCTGTGTTTCAGAGAACTTCATAGCATCTCTAACTTACCTGTTTTTATTTTTAACTCAATTAATTCAGTTAAGTGTTGAAGAAAGGGCATTTTGTCTCCCAGAAGGCTTTTCTGAGACATGACCCTTTTATTTATGTGTTTGGATTAGTAGATTCTTCAGAGTTTAACAGAGCTTGCGATTCACCTTTTCAAGAGTGACACAGCATTTTATACATAATATAACAGAGAAATGATTTATTTTGCATACACATGATAAGGGTAACAGGCATTTGGGTGACTTGACACTTTTGGCAGCAGAACCATATTCTCATTTACGCTTTCATTCACTAACACCCTAGTCAGTTCATTACTTTTTATATTGTGCTTGCTTTAGGGTAAAAAACCAAAACAGAGCAAACCACAAACAACCCTGCCTCCTATCAAACTGTAACAAAGTTATTTTTCTGCCTGTCTAAATTCTCCACAAACATCTGTCCGAACAACAATTTAAAGAAGTTTTTCTATGAATTTTTCCTACCCTGTTTCCAAATCAAACAAGTTGGAATTTCTCTGTGATTTGTGCACTGTGACTTGGTTCTAAAAAACAAACAACTCTGTAGTAAAAACGAACTAAATACCCATTATCAATATAAAGTATATTGAATACAAATTATTTTTAAACTGAGAAATAAAAAAGAGGATAAATTTTATAGAAACTGGATGTGGAAATAGAGGGGTGAGGTCCCATGTACATAGGGTTGATGAAGTCTCATCAGTTTATAAAAATGAATATATATAACAACAATATAGTCTACAACGTCATTAAAATCTGGTGATGTACTTAAATAAAAACAGCACCTATAATTACGAGTAATTGAAAAAATACAAACTTACTTTTCAAAAGACACTCCTATTTCTATTAGCAGAGCAAAAATAACTACTGAATGTGCTAGATGTTGTGAGCTCTCCAATTGTTAAACTTTTAATGAAACTAAATCATGATCATTCCTTAAGATTTCCTGTGGTCACTTATCGTTGGAGTGAATAAAGTGCTATTAATTGCATTTATATGCTTTAAATGAACTTCATCTGATACTTTTTACTGATGGTTTGCCAGCTAATTTACATTATAATGAATAAAATCCCAAGGATCTTACATATGGTGGAGAATTAATCTGGTCAATATACAAATATACGTATAGCCTGAGATATTGCATAATTACACTGTAAGAGACATGCAGTGAAGTAAAAAAAATAATAATTTTAGTAAATCCAATGTCAGTTGGTGTATTCCACATCACAAAAGGTTTGCTTTTATTTGGCTTTATTTGAACATTTAAACTGGGGTTCACCACGTGACAAAATAACAAGTACTTTTAAAAATGGGCACACATTTTCAGGCAGTTGCATTGTGCCATGGAATAGCTTGTTCTTTGTTATATAATTTTGTTATGTAACTTGTAACATAAGTTTTGTGATAAACTTAACTTCTAAATCAATGATTTAGAAGTATGCTTATAGTACCCAAAATGGTGCAGCTTCAAGGCTGCTATATAAGCTGCTGCTACATTAAAAATGGATGGTGTCATAAACTGTTGGATGTCTTAGATAATATTTGCTATGTAAAGGAAAACACTGTTTAAACAGCAATTGCCTGTGAAGAAAAGCAATGCTGTGTTGCTAAATGTCTGAATCCCATTTTTGCTATGAACAGATGTTAACAAGAACAGTCATTATATTAAACTGCATTAATTAAATATTGACAGAACAACCTTAGTAGATGAATTTATTAAAACAGCGTGGGGGCTGATTAGCAATTAGTAGATTGATGTATTCATGATTATTTGCATGTGACAGCAAACAATCAGACAGTAGAGAGAATATTTTCCATGTTATAATCCATGTTATCCTTTCCTACAATTTGAACCAGGGAATTTCCCACTGGATTAACAAACAAAGTTAATGACTCCCTTAAATTGTTCACAAGATTGTATTAATTCTTATGACATTCTGTTACCACTGATACTGGTAACAACATTCTCGACAAACAAAAGAACTCCAACTTGTAATGCAGGTACATGTAACAGTCCTACAGGATATGCCAGTAAGACATGAAAGCAATATTTTGAAGAGCTTTTTTCATCTACAAATCAGGTAGAAAAGTTAGTCAAAGCAAACTAGTGTTCCTTTATTACAGGAAGAAATCATTCCCAAAAATCAGCTTATCCATACAGTTATTTTTATTTTTAATAACTTTAAACTTTCACCATTAGGTTAAGAAGTTCCTGAATGGTGCTGACTATGATTCTAATCAAAATAACTGAATATTAACTATTGTACTGATTTAAAGGAGGTAGGTAGTCCTATTTCATTATTTCTATAAAATAAACTGTTTCTTTCATTTATAATGTCTCTGGAAGGTGAATAATTATCTACTGTTAACTTAAATTTACCTTTATGACTTCCAAATGTAATAGAATAAACTATTACAATTAGGTCATAGAAACATACAGTATAAGCCTGTGATTATATTTTTAAGAAAAACTTTTAAATACCCTTCTTTATTGCTATATTCACACACATGCATAGTTAAGATCACATCTTCATTGTTATCTACAAATTCCTGGTCAATGGCAAGCAAAACAGTCAATGCCTACTGGCAGTCTGCACCCAAACGTGCCAATCCTCAGTCCAGTGCTGTCTACTAAAGTCTCCCTATGGTGGCTGATAAAGTCAAAAGAAAGATTGATGTGTGTCATGCCAACAAGCCCCCCATAGCTGCTCACTCACTCCCCTCAGTGCAATGAGGAAATGAATTAGAAGGGTAATAGTCGAAAAAAGTTTTCTGTTGATATAAAAACAGTTTAATAGGGAAAGCAAAAAGTTTGCACATGAGCAAAGCAAAACATGGAATTAATTCATCATTTTCTATGGGCAGGCAAGTGTCCAGCCATCTCAGGAGAGTAGGGTTCCATTATATATACATCATGGTTACTTCGGATGACAAACATCTCCACTCCAAATACTGGCTCTTTCCTCCTTCTTCCCCAGCTGTATAGGCTGAGTGTGTTGCCATGTGCTCTGGAATATCCCTCGGGTCAGTTGTAGTCAGCTGTCCCAGCTGTGTCTCTTCCCAACTCCTGCACCCTCTGTCTCCTTACTGGTGAGGTGTGGTAAGAAGCAGAAAAGGCCTCGACTGTGTGTTAGCCTTGCTCAGCAGTAAAGAAAACATCTCTTTTATCAACACTTGGCAGCACAAACCAAAACCACAGCCCCATACCAGCTACTATGAGGAAATTTAACTCTTGCCCCAGCCAAAATGAGTAGGGTGACAGAAAGCATTTGGTAGAGAGAAACCTCTCATTTAATATCTTCATGCAGAACTTTAGCTAGAGCACATTAAAACTTCTACTGCACTGAAATGCTGTGTCACAACTGGGTGTAGCTAAGGGACTTGCTAAAATTTTGTGCTATTGCTACAAACTGAATTGTTAGTGTAGTTGCAGTGTTATTAGTACAAACAAAGCACTGTGGAGAAGCTCCTTTCCCATACCCTATTAATCATTTTTCAAAATAGCTACTTCAGGAGGATTTATGAGAGTCAGGAATAACCAAATATTTGCTGTATCTTATGCAGTAATGCAGTGTGATAACAGTGGATCTGTCAGGCCCTGAACAAACTCTTCTTAATTTGAATAGATTTTCTGTGTTTTTCTTCTTTTTTTAAGTTTTACAACTGCTTAAATATGATGAGGCAAATTGTCAGTTTCTGACCATGATTAATTTTTTTTGAGATGGCTGTTCTATGAAAATGAACAAGTCAGAAGGTTAGCCATGAAAAGGTCTTTAAATATCGTATTTAATATATGTGTGTGTGTCTTCTTCTGGAAGTAATGATTTCATAAAGGTCAATAAAATATTTAATAGTTATATTAGATGATCCTAAGATTTAGATGATGACCACTGGTTGGAATCAAAACATCATCATAAGTTACAAGGACTTCAAAGTCTCATTTGAGATACAGAAATTCAGAAGAGTCACAAATGTGGCACACCACATTTCACAAGAGTGAGGTTACAAGTAATTTCTAATATATTTCTAGATATTTACTTCAGGCTACAGGACATATCCATATACTTGGTATGAGCATACAAGGCAGCCTTTCAAGAAGAGAAGAATCTAATATTTTCTGATAAAATAAAGTCAAAGGAGGAGATTTTACGCTTATATATATATATATTTTTTTTTACACACATTTAGACAGAAGCCATTTCACTGTAGGCCCTACCCTGCAAAAATAAATGCAAATCTATTTCTCAACCCCCAACAATGCCTGCATTAGCACTTCCCTTATCTATGTCCTGCCCAGTTAGAAAAGAGTTCAAGACATACTTCTTTAGAGGGGAAGTTCAAGTCTGAACCTGTGTTAGCAGCAATGCCACTTGGTCACTTTGAGAAGACAGAGACCTGGTTTCTATGCTCCAATGTATTAGAATTAATTGACTGGGAGGGGACCTGATTAAATCTAAGTTATGCTTGAATCACAGAATAGATGCACTTTAATGAAGTGAATATTAGAGATAAATTTTGCTTAGCTCTGAATGTCAGACCTATACAGAAATTTCTTTAAACTTAATGTAGTATATTTTTTCTGTAAGTCTTTACAGCAGAGCTTTTGTTCTTCTACATTGGAACCAAGCATTTCATTTCCATCTCTGTACGAAATAATCTTCTGAAAGCACTTAATCTCTGAGATTAGATTCATGCCTTTAACAGGACACAGAGGAACTATTAAAACTTCAGGTATAACAAAAAGTTAGCAAAATTTCCAGCGGCGGAGCTCTTGGTTTTCCTAATTGAAGACTTCCATGTGTTTGTGCCTCTAGAAGTTTTGAAGTCCACTAGACTAATGAGTATTATGTGAAAAAAAAAAAAGAAACTTGCATCAGTCTGGTTTTGCTTTTCAATAACTGTGTGAAAGCTGAAATTCTTTGTGTTTCTGGGAGATTATCTGCCATTGTGAAAGAAATTAAAATTTGTAACTCAGGCATCAATAAATACAGATGTGTAATTTTAGTAGTTCTGAGTAGCAGTGTAAATTAGTTTAAGCCTACACAGGGTAAGTAAGTCACTATTCTCCAGAGGAAACATTGTTCACAGGTGCATACCAAGGAAATAGATAAGGGACATGATTTGTTTTAAATTGTAATTTTAAAAAATCATTGAATACATAGGCTGGTCTGGTGAGCCTTTATGTAGTTCCCCCACTAGAAAAAAACAATTTGATTTGGTAAGTGTTCAACAATGATAATTTTAAGGTTCTTTAAATGGTCTATTGTGTGCATTTTGAGATAAACAACTGATTTTCAAAATTCCATTTTTAATGGAACAGTTATATAATTTCTTACATAAAATTTTAAATTATTAATACTGTAGAACAATATACGTTACTCCTAAATATGAATACGGTCCAACACTCAATACAATTGAGCTTCACTTTTCATTTTATTACCTACTTTTAAGGAAGTAATTTAACTGTTTTCTGCTTTGTACTGTTTCTACTTAGGCAAACCTCTGATACACTTAAATAAGGTTTTTGCTAAAGATCATTTAAGCTTATCAATTGTCAGAAACACGTAAGCAAAATTTTTTGGTTTGGGAGCTTTTCATTGGGGTTTGTTTTGTGTTGTTTTCAGGGTTTTTTTTCTGTTTTTTGTTTATTTTTTGTGGTTTTGGTTTTGTAGTTGTTTGTTTTGTTTTGTTGTGGCGTTTGTTTGTGTTTTCTTAGCTCATTATTATACAATAACATGTAAGTCATCTGTCAGTCCAGAAGGTCAGGGCATCAATTGTGCCGTGGGATAAATGTTCAGAGAACTTCTTTTGGTTTATAGCTTCTCATCTTTAATTGACACTGCATAACACTTCACCATCAGTGTCAAAATCCATACCTGTAGAAACCACATCGTCATGTTTTGGCAAGCAAATACTCATAATTTAAACTATGTAAATCTACTCATAGGTTGAAATGAAAAATTCTGCAGAAATTAAAAATCTGGCAGCACTTATGAATCCTCCCTCATTTCTCCCTATTATACTATCCCTTACAATTAACTAAGGGGTTATTTCTAATACATAATTGTGGAAAACATTGTAAGAAAATTATTGTAAACTTCAGTTACATTCTGCAAGAGACTTTTGTAGGGTAAAAATATCACTCATCCCATAAAGTCCCTTTTCAGAAGCATGCAGCAAACTCCAAGATGAAAGAATCTATTAAGTGGTACTTTGGTATTGTCAGGCATGCTTTCCTCCATTACACAATTCTTTTTTCAGTACAAAACAGTCTAACTATGAGCAGCCTGAGATAAATGTTTGCTGCAGGTGCATAAGCCATCTGTGATGCACTCATCTCACTCAAGAACAATAGCTATTACCAAGTTCCACAGCCTGTGAAATATGTAATATAAAAGGGCCACTAGTTCTGGGGGAGCTTCTAGGAATTTAGCAGCTGATATATTAAATATTCTGTTGGAAAAAATTTATAATCTGCTCAGGAAAACTGTAGAAACAAAAGAAAGCCAAGATGTAAAAAAGCAGAAAGCTGAAGTTGATAGAATAATATCTAGCTAGATGTACTTTCAGCATGCTAAAGCAGCTACTGGTGCTTATTTGGGGTATCACTACATTGGCACAGCTGCACATTACAGTCTGGAATCTTATGACATAAAAATTCATTCTGTGAAAGATTTCTGTTATTGTAATAGTTAATTGCAGTGATATGTTAATTCCCACGTTGAAAGCATCTTAGATGCAATGAATACACAAAATAACTTGAGTTTTTATTGCTTCTGCCAGTAAGACTGTGGCCATCTGAAATGAGACTACAAATTAGAAGCAGGGCAGCTCAAATGTAAAAGTTGAACATCTATTTTTGTTAATGAAATGTAGAAGAGTTCTAAACATGGCAGGCAATATATCGAAATCTGAAAAGGTCAGATGTTGCACAATGCAAAACCTGCATCTTCTAAAATTATAATTAATTTCAGTCTATGCTGTCAGATGGAAACTGCAAGCTACTCTCAGAGTAAACTCACCAGAAGAATGTAGGTACCTCCAGAAAGAGCCAAGCTGCCAAGAAAAACTTCCCCACCTCAGAATTAAATTGAAAAAGAGAACATAGCTGTTTATAGTTTAATAACACCAGCATACATATTTATGATCTGAAGTTACTGATTGCCCAGAATTAACTTTAATTTTGAATGGAAAGATTCCAAAAGCTATTTATGCATTCTTTAAAAAATGTTTTGAATAGTATCTTTTAAAGATGTAAAAGATTATCTACATTCTCTATCATTCACCAAACAATGATTTTGGTGGAAATTTTTGTTTGTAAAAATCTAAGTGCTCTACCTTTTATTTAAGCCACGGTCCCCAATGCAGCAATAACAACTTAGCTAATGACTGATTTCAGGTGTACTAAAGAGCAAACGGAAGGATTTAAGCAAAACCTATGGACATTACTGGAGGTGATTTTAATTATTTATATTTTTGAAATATACAAATTTTTCACGTTATAAAATGGAGAAAAAAATAGGTGTTTAATGGTCAGAGATTCTTTCACTTAAAAATGAAATCTATACACCATTATCTGAAAACATTTGTTTAAAAATTCAGTGTTAATTTTCCAGACATAAGCCAATTGTTTTAAACCTCTTACATCAAACCTATTCAATTGTGTTGATCAAGAGATGTCCAGCTTCAATAGTTGTTGTTCAATATACTCTTAATTACTCGTACATTGAACTCTAATCCAAAGTCCTTATAACATATACACACACATATATATGTATAATCAGGCTTTTCTTCAGCTACAGAAGAAAAACCCCATTTATTGAATGATATTTTTGGATTCAATTGCCTATTTCTATCTGGTAATTAGCCATTGGTAATGGTTTATTTAAAAGTCTCACCATCCTCTCTTACTCTGCTGGCCGTACAGTTGTCTATATTTTCTCCTTATGAGCTTTCTGAAATTGTTATCTAAGTATTTCCAGTTTTCTCTTTATTGAAGTTTATTGGATTTTTTCCTCTTTGTCCTTTAGTAAAAGCTGATTTGTACCAGAAAAAAATGAAGGTTTTGGGGAATCTAATAAAATCTTTTAAGTAGCTCCCAAATATTAATTATATTGGTGGGTTTCATCTTCTTTCTCAGTGTGACTGGCTTATAATTTTATGCTTTCCACTTGGAAACTGTCACAGCATCCTAGAGTTTAAAGCAAACAAACTGGCACATTTTCCCCAGAGTATAAAACAAGCACTTCAGGCTCTTTGCAAATGTAGACAAGTTACAGCCCCTTGGAACTAATCAAAAACTAACTTATAGTTCTGTGATCTGCTTCTCTATCTTTCATGGAATGAAGTTTGAGGTAAAATTGAAGTCACAGAGTATGCAGATCCTTGATTCTCCTTAGATGTAGCAATTATTTGATGTAAGCATTTACAAATTGCAAAGAACAGCTTTGAACCAGTAACCCCAGGCTTTTACCACAGACTAAAGTTCCTCATGGCTTTTTTACTCTACTTCATCAAGAGTATTTAATGAGCCCATCTCTTTCCTAATGGGATCTAATGGATCTTTGGCACATACCTTCTTTAGCACAGCTTCAGTTTTATCCACTAGAGTAGCAATCTGTGAGTATCCAAGAGTATTTGGAACTCAGTTTTGGTTGAGGTGATGATATTCTGCACCAGACTAGCATGCACCAGACTAGAATCATTAAGGTTAGTGAAGACCTCTAAGACTCTCAAGTTCAACTGCTGATAAGTTAAGACGCAAAATTTTTTTGTTTCTTATTTTGTTGCTTTAAGCTTTCCTAAATGATTTTTAGTTCATGATTTCGGTATTCTAATCAAATGATTCTATTTACTACTTTTCAGTTACATCAACACAACTGAATTTATGCTCATAAATGAGCAATTTATGAGCTAAAATTCTCACTGTTTAGAAGCCAGTCTCTAAACAGTGATATTTAGGACATGAAATATCGTGTTATTTTCATATGTAATAGTGACATAGTGGAATTCTTCTTGACATTTGTATTCAGAGCTAATTTTTTTTTTTTTCTTTTATGTTTAGTTTATTCCATGTTGACTCAGTCAACTGGGTGGCCATCTTAGTGGTTTTCCCCTTTTTGCTTCAATAAAGCTTATTCAAATTTAGATGCTACTCTCTTAAAATAAAATATGGGCCATTTACCAAAGTTTCTGTCTTATTCTATTCATTGATAGATGTTTCCTATCAGAATTTTCAGGGAGAGAATATTTCAGGACACAGTGCTTCCAAGCTAAGAGAAAAACTCATTAGTTAATTGCAATTAACTCATTATTTAATTTCAATTGAAATTAGTTCATTTCAATTAACTAATTAAATTAGTTAAATTAAATTTGTTTTGATGACATGTGTAGAGAAGTTCTTACTGAACTGTCCCATGTTCCTCTGTGGAGAGCTTTGTGGATAATTGGCTAGCTGAGAAAGGTCACTTTGATATGATACTGTTGGATAAGTTTCAAGGAGACAAGCTGGGGATTAAGTAGTCAGTGTCCAATCACTGACAGGAGTCATGGTGACCTTGCTGCAACGTGAAGATGGGGGAGAGCATCTTTTGCCAGAAAAATGAAGATAGCCTTGGTAGAATAGCCACAGGAATGTAGATGTAGAAACAAAATAATCATTAGAGCATAGAAGTAGGTGTGGTTGATTCATGTGTGTTTAACCAATAATGAGCTCAGCTTTGTAATATGTATAAGCTTCATTAACACCAATATAAATATGTGTGAGCTATCAATAAACTTTGGGATTTGCTGATCACTCATATTGAGTGCCGCTCTTCCTCCGCCAACCCGACATTCCTTTATGGTATTACAAAGAGTTAAAGATGGGATGTAGCTTGTTTAACACAAAATAAGAAGACCATTGGGGTTCCATGGTCAGCCTCAGATTTTAAAAAACAGAAATGTAAGATGTATTTATCCTCTGTTCCATTGATCAAAACTTCAATTTAGAGCAGTTGAGAGCAGAGGTGCCAGCAAAGTGGAGACCTTTATTATCTGTTCGGGGATCACTTACATTTTACAGAAGCAATCACAGTGATATTCATTACTTAGTCTCTAACTATCATCAGCTTTATTGTTTACATGTATAGGTTGGAAGTGAATCGAGGTAATCACCCTAGTTATTACTGAAATCTAGGGTACATTTTTCTCAAGACATCACTTTCACCTTTGGATCAATTGAGTTCTATAGGACTACATCCAGGAAGCTGCATGGCCCCTCATACTAATCTGTGCGATCATGACAGTGAATCTGACAAGATAAATCTTTACAGAATTTTCTGAGTGAGAAACAGCTTTCAAAATTATGATGCTTCAGTGACATTTTTCTATTTAAAAGAAAGAGATCACTACTCACTTCCTCCTGCATTTATTTCTAATATCTCAAAACTGAGAAAAGCAGAAATTCAGGTTTGTAGTTCGTGGAGTTTTCTCACTTTTTCTTTGTGTTCCCTGCTCCCTCCCAACACCCCTGAGTTCAACTCCCATACCTCCTCACAAGTTAGAAAACTGAAATTTCTGCTCAAGATCTCTTTGTAGGTAAAGCTCCTTTGTTAACTTTGATATCAAAAGATAAAAATCTTAAATCCAACCTGTAAATGAGCTCGGGCAGCTTATTTTAAACTGCATACTGAAAACTGCTTTCAAGGTTCTAAGTCTGGATGAGACTAAAATTTTGTAGTCATTGATCATTTTTAATATATTTCTGTAAGCATATAAAGCCACATCTATTTCACATCTACTAGAATTTTCTGAGGAGCCCTACCCTCAGTTCATGGCCAAAAAAATACACTAAAGTCTTCCTCAGTCCCAAAAGACTTGTTACAAGCAGAATACTGTGCAAACACCTACACCACCTGTGTAGCTTTGTACATGGGATGCTACAGTACACCACAAATCCTAATGTAATACCATTCTAATTTAATTTTCATGAAAACAACAGGGAATCTAAGAGATAAAATAAGGGGTTTGGATCTCCTTGAAAAAGGTGTTACATTCCTTATATCTTCTATTAAATCTGGGAAGCCAGCAGTGCTATTGAATGTATTTTGAAAATCTCTCAGATTGTAAAAAGTCTAAATATATGCTAAGTTGAAATAGGAGACTTCAGTTTGAAGAAAATTCAAATGAAAATAGAATGATATTGTTCCACAAGAGTTAGGTTTGACTGCCATTATTTTCTCTTCTTGATTTCTGTTGTATCATTTAAGCTGTTTAAGGCAACACATTACTTTATTTACAATGCTTCACTACAATATTTATTGTTCTAATCAAATCTGCAGCTGGTTTTCTTAAATGGAGATTCAGTACTGGCTCCTTTATGAACAGCACTGAATCTCCTTAAATTTAAATATAGTGCTCAAGACAGTATGTTCATCAGGAAAAAAATCAAACCAAAAAACCATTCTGTTCATTCTGTTTCCATTTTAAAGGATGTGTTTGATGCATGTTAATGTTGAGCTCTGTAATGTTTTCACTTGAAATATCGTATAGACTGTATTTTGCTAGAATATATGTCATAATGTTTTCTGATATTTTCAGATGAGCTGAAGTGTATATCTGTTCTTAATCTATTCCCTCTGCTGAGGCAATGTGCATCCTCAGCAGCATATTTAACCAAATAGAGTTTTTTTCCTTAGCAGATCAAACTGAATTCTGCTGCAGGCACAGAACTTCCTATTTAAATGACAAATGTCTCTGCTTGCAGATTTGAAAACTCACTTATTGACTCTTTCATCTTGTGTAAACAAATAATCAGCCCATCACCAGTATGGTGGGGATAGTGGAAGAATTAAAAGGAAAAGGAATTTTTGGGAGTACTGCCAAATATTGCATTACTTGGAATAAAAAATTACTTGTTTGCTGTTAATGTTGCCATTATACACAAATAGTAGACAGCAAGAACAAAGAAAAATCTACACATTTGCTGTAATGCCAAATACTTCTTCACACTTAAAAGACGGTGAGGTTTTGTTTTTTTTTCCTATAATGACAGCAGAGAAGTCCTGATTTTTAACAAAATATAATATTTCAAGCTTCTTTTGCAGTTAAATTTTGAGAATGCTATTTATTTAAGAAACTTTCAATTTATTCTTCAAGTGTCCAAAGAATTTAAATGTAACTTCATTTAGTCATCCTTTGAAAAGCTAGAAGTTAACCTGTATCTAAATGCTGTTTCATTGTTTTGTGGTTTTTATTTTTAGAAAAAGAATAAATATATCTGATACATATATAAAGCTTATACGTGATATATACATATATTTATATATATAAAGATAATGGATGTAAGGTGTCTTATATACTTTGTTCCTCCTCTTGTTTTGTTTGCTTTCTTAGCAAACTTATGGGAAAAATGAAAAATCAATGGTTCCGAAATAAAACGATATCTGAGTGCTCTTTTTTCACATAATGATGCTTTGAAATGTGCCATTGCTGAACAGATTCACAGGGTAAATAGAAGTAGTGGAGTTGCTCAAGGGATAAGGTGCTAGCCAGTAGCTAGGTAAAGCAGTCTTAGGGTGAGGCAAATCCATAAGGAAGAAAACATATACTGCAGGACTTAGACCTAATCTGCAGCTGCTATGATTACAAAATCACCTGCCTATATTGAGGAAAAAGCATTTCTATGTTAGGTCCTTGGAATGGCACTGGTAAGTATTGATTTTGGATCTGGACAAGTAAAATACTCCTTTTAAAGTAGGATTTGTTCTTTTCTTAAAAATGCTTTATGGTTCCCCTAAATTAAAAGAGGACACTTCATGAAAGCAGATGGAAGTGACATGTTACACCAAAGTCTCTGAGAACTGCATTCAGTGAAATTGCTTTTCTGGATTCAGCTATTCCAGCTCTACCAAACAGTGCAGATTTGCATTTATTATTTGATCTTTCTGCCTGTATAATATTAAAATCTGGATTCATCATACTTAAAGTTTGCATATACAGACA
Source organism: Molothrus ater (assembly GCF_012460135.2). NCBI lineage: Eukaryota > Metazoa > Chordata > Aves > Passeriformes > Icteridae > Molothrus > Molothrus ater. The sequence continues at coordinate 16,961,066 of NC_050482.2, read as the reverse complement.
TAAAGTCTTAAAAATGTAAATCTTCTTTCCCAACTAGATTGTTTTGCAATGGAGATAGTAGGTTAATAGAATGGATGCTTGCCACAACTTAATGAAATTTTAATGAATAAAAATCAGTGATATGAAGTAATTTATTTACAATGCACTGAAAAACAAACACAGAAGAAAGTAAATACTTTTGCTCTAAATCTTATACTAATTAATTTTTCAAACTAAGAGGCAGCAATTTGCTGATGTTAGATACTATTGCTCCATCTATATTGGTGATTTTTTTTTCCTGTGTATGAATCACTTAGGGCAACTCATCTCCATTTTTAAACATTATGGAAAGCTGCAAACTCATATTGTAGGTGAGTAATATAAAACTCACAGTGCAAAAACTTCACAGGAATATAAGAAATTAACAGTTTGAATGAATCTGGAGTATGAAAATATATGTACATAGGAGACCTCTAAGCATTTATCTAAGGAGTGATTAAATGCATACTGTCAGAATATACTGTGTTGTATATCTTTTGATCTCTTAATTTAAAATTAGATTTTGAGTTTTACTTCATCATGAATGCATATTAATTACAGTAAGTGTTGGAACAATCTCATACAGACAAATGTAATGGGGACATTTTACTTCTAGCTGAAAAAATCCTCACATATTACCCCCAATAACTTTTTCGTTCACTAAAGAAACTTCTTAAGTCCTCAACATTCACTATCTTTTGCATTTCCTTTCCTAAGCCTAGTAGTGATTTTGCTCAATATTTACAAATCAATTACTGCTCATACTGGACTTTTGTGCGGAGCAATACAGGGATGAAGATGAGAAGAAAAAAGAGAAAAGTTATTTATTATTATTGTTTGTAACTATAAAGAAATGCAGAATCATAACAAATGAAATTCACTGAATAAAATCATATTATGTCTTTAAAGGGTCTCAAATAATGTTGTACTTGCCTCTTCACATTCAATGGGGATTTTTTTTCCCTCTTTCAGGGAGAGAAATAAGTTGACTCAAAGGAAAAGCAAATGAAATAAATTAATGATAAAATATAACCCATGGGGGAACTTTTTCTGTCTGATAAAGTGATATAAAATCATTATCTCATTAGCCTCATTCTTTACACCATATTTATCTTGGGATAGTTAGAGTATTATTTAGCCCATAAGACCTGTTATAGCAATATAGCTGAATTGATTGAAATGGGAATGATCTATCGTGCTAGCATAAATTAGATATGGAATATAGTCTTTGTTTTCAGTTTTCTCTAGATACTTGCACAAGACTAAAGAGGCTAGAAAGAAAGTTATTTTGGTGTGTTTTGTAGTTTCTGAAAAAAACCACAGTTAAACCTTTAAACTTGAAGAGTTTTGCACATAGTCATCCACAGTCATGACTATCACAGGGAGGAGGGAGCCACCACCTCAGTTTAAAATGCATTCATTATTTATAAAACTGTTATCTTGCTTTCTTATTTTGCCGGGTGAGGAAGCTAATCAAAATCTCACAGCTTTTACCATCACTCAAGGATTCCCAGATAGAGATCTAAAGCTTTGGAATGTTAAAAGCCAAGAGTTGGACGGCTTGGGAGTCATTGCACAAAAGATAGAACCTATCTCCCTCTGAATCACATGCTTTATTATATATATGACAGGTCAAATCTTCAGTTTATTTAGACAACCAAACAATTACTGTGGAAGTTCAAAAAAGTAAAATCATCAGCTAACTTCAGGAAGCATTTTTCTTCAAGATGACTTTTCAATATGATGTACCTCTAATGACTGTGAATACATTTTAATCAGGAAAACACTCCTTATAAATCTCAATTACATGGCTTGTATGATTGAGGACTACTCATGCAATTATCTACCAGGCTCCAAAGCATGGAGTAGAAATTGAAGCGTAGAGTAAATAAATGCATATTCTTCACAAAGGGTTCAGTATGTGTATTCTAACAGTTTATTCTTGATCTTGATTTTAAATAAATAAAATTGAAACCTGCAGAAGGATTTTTAATTTTACATCCTGGCCTAGTCAGTCCATCAGTCACCAGGCACAATTTGCATATTATATGGCTGCTTGAATAAGCTGTGCATTAGTCATGTAAATTTTTCATGGGCATTTTGGCCATAAGTAAGAATGACAAGCTGCAGTGAAAGCAAAGAAAGAAACAGCTGAAAGTGAAGATTTTTGTTTACCATTTCCTTCACTGCAGAACTGAAAGTATTCTGTGTGAATAAAAAGTACTCAATGCATTCTGACTCTGAAAACTATGGTGCTGTAAACATAGAACAGAATGGAATTTCTCTTAAAAACGGTTAAAAAGGACTAAAATTTAGGAAGAATTGAGTGCCTTACTTACTCCCCTACACTTCTTCACAAATAGCTTGCTTTAAGGTAAATATCTAGTTTGAAATTATATTGAGGACTTAAGTTATGGTTTCCTCGGCAGCTACCTACAATGAAAAAGGTAGTTTGAGATGGCTGCAAAAGTTGGATGGATGTCCAAAATGTTTCTGGTCTCACTACTATATAATTTTAACAAGAGGTCAGAGAAATTATAGTGTGCTATTAACAGTTCTTCACCATTGTTTCTTACTCCAATATGCTGCCAGTAGTATTAGCATCACTATGATATTCGTATAACCCCTCTTAGTATATATTCTGTCTTGATCAGCTGGATATGCCTGTATGCACATTTGATATGTATACAATCAAGATAAAATGTAGAAGTTAAATAATTTCCACAGTTTGCAGGGCTCATAGAATATTACAGAGGATTTTGCTTCACTCTGGTAGTAGAAATGAAATAATTTAAAACCTCTGAATGGTCAGCTGTAATCATAATAAATTATGGAACAATAAACTGAAATTGAGGCCAAAATAATGTGGTTTCCCTATAGTAATTGTCTGGTCACAAAGAAAAAAGAAGAACAAGTCCATTTTTCTGAAAAAATCACCAAGAGAGAACTTTCACAAAATGTTGCCTTCTAAAAACCCCAAAGATCTGCAAGCAGAAGGATCACTATTTTTTGGTTACTGATGAATACTAGAAATATTAAATTCTCTGTTTCTAAAAATTTCAAAGATTAGTTTATTTGTAACCAAGTCAGGTAACTGTTGTGTTTTGCCCTATTGGTCTGTTCCCAATGAGTGTCCAAGATTGCTTAAAAAAATCAAGGGTATGAGCTGAAAAACAGATTTAATATTAAGTGACAGCAAGACAAAGTTTGTTGGCAAGATTTGCTCTTCTGCTTACAAGACAGTCAAAGCTTACCAAGGAAAAACAGGCAGCAACAACACCAAACAAAATCCAGACAATCAAAACAGAACTGAGAACTATTTAGAGGGTGTATGTGTGTGCATGTGTCTGTGTGTGTTCAGGTGTGTCATGAGACAAAAAGACCATGAGGGCAAGGACAAAAAAGGAATATGGCCTTAAAGTTTAATAAGTCTCAAACTTAACAGTATTTTAACTTAACTTACACCTTAAACCTAATAATTTAACAAAGGAACAACACCTAATTTACAACTTACTTAATTTCTACCCTAATTTATAACTTAACTATAACAATTTAACATAAAACTAATACTTAATAGCATTTAACTGAACTTAATAACTTTATACTTAGCTGCTTAGTGAAAAAAACAACACTTAGCAGCATTTAAGTAAGATTAAGTCTTAAGTCACAAGCTTATTTAGAGGCCTAACCTAGACATCTAAGGTACTTAATATCTAAGAGAGCAGCATTTCTCCCAGATTTGTTGTAGCATGTACACATGTGCATACACAGAGACATAAAGAATCAGTGCAAGAAAGGAACCTGTGAAAAATTCCCCTGAAGGTCAGTGAAATATTCACTTTGGATGCCTTTGCATCTCCCAATAGAAGAATTGTTGGGCCTGGGGGCATGAGGGTGTTGGTGCCCAATTTGTGGTGATTGGGATGCGGCTGTGGCCCAGCCTCATCCCCAGCGGGCACAGCTGTGAGCAGCAGGTGAGCAGCACTGACAGCAATGAGCCATGGAGTGCCCAGGGGCACTGACCAACACCAAAGGGAACAGAGGGCACACAGGGCAAGGCATGAACATGAGGGGGATAAATGTTGGGCTAAAGAGCAAGGGCAGACACATGCAGCCTTCTGAAGTGATACAATGTTGTTCTGCATCGGTAGACACACCCGATGTCTTCTGATGTAGTATGGCGTTACTCTGTATGGGTTGAAGTTTCTAAAATTGTGTGATGATACTCTGTGTATCATGGCCATCTCAACCGTGATGTATGCTGTGATGTGAGGGTATCAGCCCAGGACTTGTCATTGTTTGGTGATCCTCCAAGTGTGGCAAAGGTGGGAGTTTGCTGGCTCTGAGAGGTGTCCCCCTCAGAGGGAGGTTGCTGGTTGCAGGCCTGTTTTGAACTGCTGTTTATAGGGTCACAAGAGAGGCTTTAATTACAACGTTGTTTCATCCTGGCCACAGTGTGGGTTGGCACTTTGAAAGAGTGAGGACAGGAATGTTGTGCTGTTTAGGCAAGGTAAATATTTTCCAAGGCTGTTCATAAGGAGAGTAGGAGTTCCAGGGACAGCAGTTTCTGGGAGTGGACAATGTTTCTGATAAGCTCTGGAAGATCTGAGTCCAGGTGCTGTTTGTCAAGGTGTGGGCCTAAGGATCATTTCTCAGATGCAATGTGGCCTGGAAAGCGTGGCGGAGAGGGGGGGATATACCACCATGGGATCTTTTAGTATTATTTATTACCGTGTATTTTAACCACAATACCTATTGCTCCCTTATTTATTTGTCTGTTTTTTATCAAAATCCTTGACTGTGAAAAAAACATGTTTTGTGACACAAGTTTTGAATGCAGAATTGCATATGACTTGAGTATGTAATTATCTACAATTGCTGTGAGCTCCCCAGATACAATTGTTTTTCTTAAATACCTGGTGAGGCACTGATATGTGTTTCCTTGGCTGAGTATTTGTTTTTTAAAGACTGTTCTAACAATGGTCAGTCATTTCAGGATGACTGGCAGCACTGCAATTAGGGATTATTGTCTCTTGAGTGCTGATACTGTGCCTCTTGAGTCTCAATGTCTTCTATGCAGAGATGTATTACTTGTGGTACCTGTTGTCCCATTTCTTTCCTTTCTGCCTCTTTGATTGTCTTTCTTTGGAGCTCTTTCCATAACATGTATCACCATGATGTCTATGACCTTTACTGCCATTATTGCATTTTCAGTTACTGTAAGACTTTTCTGAGCACGGTGAGTCATGTAATATCATAGTAGTAGCCACATAAGGGAGGGAGGGGGTAAAGACATTGTGCAAATCCTCAATTTGCCCTGCTGAAGTAGGACAGATTGAAATTCCAGTGTGATGAATGTTCCTTATCTTTCTATGTAGTTAGAGTTCACACCTATGTGGCAAATGAGCTGAAATATTAAAAAACCTCACTTTTTGAATAGACCTTGTTTTGGGTGGGGTGTTTTTTCTTCATTTGTTTGCTTTCCAGGAATTTATTGCCAATTCCCTCTTTCTTATTTTTAACTGGAAGTATCCTAACTAATCATTTTGCAATGCAGAGTTTACTGTGTTAGATGGCAGTTCTCACAGTTCTGCATAAGGCTTGTGAGTTTCAGAAAAGTTCTTTTCTTTGCATATCTTTCTTTTATTTCAGATGATTTTTCCAGCACATATATGCATTTCTTTCAAAATAACATGCTTATATCTTATTTTCTGGCTAGAAAGGAAAGCTTTAAAGACATACCCTGAAAGCAAACATGTAGTTTTTGGGGTTTTTTTAAGTCATTCATAGCCTGTATGTCAGAAAATTAGTTTTGTTTTGTTTTCTATGCTTTTAAGTCTCACATGGAAATAAAGTGACCCAAATCTTCTGGAGGAGAATTGAAGGCAACACACAGAGAAAAAATCCAGTTTATATTGCAGTGTAATTGTTTCCTACCCTTCTGTGATTGCTTTGAGGGAGCTAGAGGCTTGAATTTTAAAGTCTTCAGTAAATCTCATGTTACATTCTCAGCACAGTATTAGCTGTCCTGTCAGTCACTCTTCACCCAGAATGTGTTATCAGTAAATAGAGGTGGTGAGAACAGGTTAGGAGTAATGAGCATTATTGCTAATAGTGAGCCAATGAAATATAATGGTTCCATAGATATTTTATGGGCTTTCTTTGCATTCAATTTCTCTAATACAATTATGTTCTTCAATTTTAGGACATTACCACTTGGGGCAATAGAGTTGACCACAGAAACTTGAATAACAGAGAATGACTCCATTTAGAATACCTAATCATTTTCCTGCTTGTAAAATTTTATCTTCTCATACCCAAACACTGCCTTCTTTAGAGGATAACATTTTTTTGAATAAGTTAATTATGTCTGTTTGTTTACTGCCAAATTATGTCTGTTTGTATACTGCCAAAATAATTTTAGGGAACAAATGCTACAGAACAGGAAATTAAAATAGTTCTTATCTTTTGCATTACCCTCCAGGAAAAAATTGCTATTCCAAGGGCCACAGAAAGAGGGAAATATAGGCCAGAAAGTTACAAAGTCCTTGACCAGGTTTTGGCCATTTTGTTGTTTCCCAGTAAGCAGCAAGTACATAGTCTTCTGCTGTTAGTGTTATATCAACAATGAATAATTCACGTTCTTATTTTGTATAATATTTTTTGCTTAAACATCCACTGCATTGTATGCCCCCTTCATGTCACCATAAAAACAGGTCAAAGATTTTAATGTGATTTATAAGGTTCAGGTGGAGTGTGCATACATTCTTCCCAGGGTAAGAGCTTCTCCTGGGTTTGCCTTAAACATGTATGTCAGGATAACTCTGTTCATTAAGGAAGCTGAGTGAAGAACACTTTTGTGTAAATTTATTTGTACTGAACAAAACTGAGACAACCAGCTTTGATCAGGCTTAGGAACTTGCTTATCTGATAAGAGCAATCCAGTGGTTTGGCTTTGGCACAGGACTAATGTCAGAAGCTCCTAAAGAGGATGTAGATGTAGAACATCCAGAATTAATATCTTAAGTTTAAATTCATTATAAAATTACTAGATGTGTGTACCCTTGACTTCCTTTAGTTTTCTGTTTCAATGATGATAGGTATATTTTTTAAAATTCATGCAATACTTTTCTTTGTTAGCCTTTATGCTTTGAATATCATTTCATAATTGGCAGGGTTATAAGAAAAGTTCTAAGTCTGTATAAAAAAATGCAAAGTCATAAGCTTAGACTTCAAATATACATAAGAAAGCTTATTTATTTCATACAATAATATCAACTTTGCTGCAACATTGATGTGCTCTGCATTTTAAACATTTTGATCCTAGTTTCAGAGGTATGCTGCATATGTTAAAATTAAAAAAAGAATTCACAGATTCCTGAGATGCCTGTCAAAAAGAGATTCAGTAACAGAAAAGAAGAAAAATTACCAGCTGGCTGGAGCAGCAATTCCTTTTGTGTTAGACTGATGAGATTTCTGAAGGAAGAAAGAGACAAGAAAGAGCCACATGGGTCATTGGGATAACTTAGGATTGTTTCAGCAATATCTTACACCCTGTGAGAACGTGATGATACAGATAACATTCCATATCTTACCTCCAAAATGCCATTCTGGCATCAACAGCAAAGACTAAATTATTACTTGATGAAATTAAATATTGCAGGAGTTCTTTGTGCATAAACATCACATATATTCTTTTTTCTAGGACATGTTGGAATATGAAAATATTAGAATTTCCAAGGATATGAGACTTTTTCTTCTTTTCTCTAAAAACCCACATCTCATGTGTTTTTTTCAATATATAGTGTTTTAATTATAACAGCTTATAGACCACTGAATAGAAATGTTATACTACACAATTCTTTTTGGAAACTGAAAGTACCTAGTTCTTTAGAACATGAAATTAAACCTGCTACTTAAGGGTAGACCTATTCTAAGTTGTTCCATAAAGGAAAATGCACCGATGACAACTATTAAGGAATGAACTCAAAGTTTTCTGTGATGAAGAGTGTGTTTCTAAAGTGTCTTAGACATTTTGTTCAGACTGTTATTCAGTCAGATAAACTACCGTATTTTATAATGCTAAATTAATTATGTAGCCATTAAATTCCTTAAAAGAAACCTCTAAGGAAACACTCTTGTAATATAACTGAGATGAAAAAAGAAATCTAATGATGATGTTAACTCTCAAGATCACAAGCTCTATTTCTAGAAAGGATTATACAACAAAGTATAAACTACTGTTAATATTTCAGAAAATGTTTGTGTGTGTGTTAAATCTGGAAATGTTTAATAACTACGCTGTATCTTCCGCCTATATTATCCAACTAAAACAAAGTGTAGACTTCAACTAAGTGGTTGCATCTGAAAATGGAAGTGATTGGTTTTTATTATTTTGTGAGCAGACTGTGTACTTTATAGTACTGAACACTAATTTATAACTGCTTCTTAATCTCTCTTACTCCTGTGTTGAAAGGTGGGACTAAAACTCTCCTTAAAGATATATTAAGTGAAAATTAAATACGTGACTGTTAATATAAAACTTATAGCTGAAGTCTGAGAAAGCTCAGAGGTGATATGAATAGATAGCTGCACTACTTACATTTCTTTGGTATGCATAGATTTTTCTGCCTCCTTTTTTTTTTAAATAAAAAAGAGGCTATTATATTATTTAATTCAGGAGAAAAAAGTATTTTCAGCTCAAGATGACAGACATGTCGAACCTCCTAATTTACATTCACTGGTGCTTCTTGTGACTTTTATTACTCTGACCTGCATGGGCTCCATTTGTAGGTCTTTTCTCATATTTCACTTTGTGTTTAGAAGATAATCAAAGAAAACTATATTGGAACCCATAGAGGTGGATTCTCCACCCTGATGTCTTGAATTTATTCAAGTATTATATAATAATATTTAGTAATAGTAATATATTTATTCAAGTGTAATTTTGTAGATGCTGTTATGGCAGGACAGGGAGTGAAGTTCACTGATTTCTATTTGGTTTCCATTAGAAACCATAAATCTTTCCCCAGTGCTAGAAAATCAGCCTAGGTATCTGCTAGGCATTCAGTTCCAATGCACTATCACATTTGCAAGTCAGAAGAGCTCTCTGAAATGAATGATGAATGAATTGTTTTCTGTCAATCATATGATAAGCTGGCTGTGAAACCCAATATGCATATCTTTATATCTCAGTCCTTCAGAGTAGCTTCCATAAAATGTAGGAAAAATGAAGAACCCAAGGATTTTTGAATCTATGGGACAACCAAAGGAATGAAGTTATTGTAAAATGTTGGTTTTTTTAAAGCGTCAATCTAGTTAAGAAGTTAATCAAAGTCTGAGCTTCAATACTGAAGAAGCTTTCTGCAATTGAGCCCCAGTGGTCACACAGCAACATGGAGACGGATGTGGGAACAGAGCAAGGCTTCTTCATGTATCCTTCATCTCAGGAGTTCAGCTGTCTGTGTTCCAAACCCCTTTTTGTTAAAGCATGGTTATATGTCCATGGCTCAGTTTTATTGTGAAAATTGTTTATTGGGGAAAAAAAAATTTAAGTGTACCTAAACTATACCACACAGTATAAGAAAAGTAAAACCACAGAAGTGTAATTGCTAAGTTGGGAATTGTTAACAGATGGATTCACAAGGTAAATACCGGCATAAGAAGAAGCAAACCCCTAAGAAGAAAAAGAGTGAATCAAAAAAGAGCATTACATCAACATGAAAGATCAGTCCAGTACAAGGAAAATCAACTCTTTCTATCCTGAATGACAGCTGACAACCCTACCCAGCCTCATCACCTGTCTCACTGGGTAAGTGGAGATTATTAATGTCTTCCTTACTAACATGTCGAAGTCTCAGCAAGCTACTGTGTTTACCAAAAATACCTACCATGTTCACTTGAGTTATTTAGATCCTGCTTGTAGTGTCTCTTCGCTAGTGTCAGAAGACCCTCAACTAAAATCACTTGTGAGGGTGGACAAAAAGTACTAAGAATTCCCTTCAATATGTGTTCTGTTGGGAAAGAGTGAGAGAGGGAGAAGGATGAGGGCAAATTTAATACATGCATTGAAGCCTGGCCTGGGAAACTGGTATAAATAAAGCTCCAGAAGCTGACTGTAAAATGTCCTGCTGATGCATATTTTTGGTTTTCATGCAGCTTCCCCTTCTTTATTGACTGGATGATAGGAAAAAGAATTTGCTGCTTTAAGTATGTCTTGGTACTATGTTCAATTTTGTATGTGAGTCTTTTTGTTATCTTTTCTTTTGGGCCTTTTTCACTTTTGTTCCTTTGTTCACAAATAGCCTTTAACTCTCTCTGAACAAAGTAAGTATTCCATGCTTTCCTCTCACTCCCTTCTCTTCTGTCATGTAATCAAACATTCTTTGTGTGGCTTTGTTCATAGCAGGGTTTCACAAAATTATTCAAAATTGATGATAGTTTGAAGAAGGCTTGAATGCACTCTACGTTTAGTTTCCTTTGTGTGAAGTCTTGCACAAGTAGTATCACCTCCTTTTATCATTTCATCAGAAATACACTCAGTACAAGATAAAATTTTCTCCATTAACAATAATGCATATTTTTTCCCCCCTTTTTGCAATGTTGTAGATTATAGGTTGTATTCTTTTTGGTTGAACACTTCAAGTATTTAATTTTTAGTTATTTTTTGAAAGGAAAAATTTAATTTTACCAGATATCTTGGTTTACTGTACAGTTAAGACTAGCTGCAAAATTATCTTTTAAAGTTCAGTAGTTTTCATGGAGTACTAATAAATAATCACAAAGGCATGTGCTTTTAAAGTGTCAAATTTTATAAAACTAGTATAAGCAGTGAGTCACATTGAGCAGTAATTTTTAATTCTCTTAATATCTCAATTAATGAATTTATAGTGTGCCAAGTGTGGAGGTTTGGTTTTGTTCTTTCAGCAGATGTTTGAAAACTACTGCATTTGATGTTTGAAAACTATGTATCCCTGTCAAATTGCTATTATAATCTATTCCCTCGGATTTTATCACTTCAGATGTTTTATACCTGATTATTTTGGTCATTCTATAAGACAATTAACATCTATAAACTTTGATTTTTTTAAAAAACACTTGAATTTGTAATTCCAATTACATCATTCAAATAACATAAGAAAATTTTCAATGGAATAATGATAATGATTGTGCTCCAATTGCTCTAATTCAGATTTCCCACAACAGTGCTTCAGAAAAAATGTGCTTTAATAGTCAAAAAAGGTTAAGTTGTGAGTGCATATATTTCCTTTGTGCCTTTTATGTGTCATGTGCCATTAAGAGATGTCCAGATAATACATAAAATCTCTTCTTAGCAGGAAGGATTTTTAAAGTTAGTCAAAGAAAACCCCCAAGCTATAAAAACAAATTCTAGATTTTACGTGCATTACAAACTTCTCATTTGTTATAATCTTTTCCAGAGTAACTGTTCGAAAGAACCCAACATCACCTTCTCATGGTATGAGAATCATTTTAGGAGATTTAAGCCATTGGTGTTCCATTTTTCTGGCATGAATGTGCTTGGAGAGTTCAATGGGAAGGCATCACACAGGAGACCAGAGCAAAGCTGAGGTGGAAGCCAAATCCCCTGGGGTCAGGAGGTCCTTTGTGAAGAGCTAGGTTTCCTTTGCATTAGGGTATTTATGCTGCAGCTTTAGAGATGGGAAGTGGACTATTTTTTTGATTATGCTCACTTTAAATTCTGCTTCAAAGCTATGACCTACCTTCCATCTAGCTCCTAAATACAAATTATGGTATATTTTCTTTAACTATGCTTCTGTAAGTAAATTTTATTTTTATTGCTCATGTTGGTAGAGCCATTATTAGCTACAAATTTTTGTAGTTTGTTTTTTGTTCCTTTTCCTTCTCAAAACACTTTAATAATTAGATTGGTTTCAAGGTGCAGTAGATTTTTTTGTGATTTGACAATCACGTGAATATTTGGAATTTGTACATGGGGGCATTTTAGAAAATAGTTTTCTAATAGATTAAGTGTTGGCAGAAGTGAAACTAAAAGGAGGCCTAACCATGGAGGATAGGAACTTGTTAAAAGCAAACATAATTGCTAATTTTATTAGGCAATTATTTTAAAAGTTTACAAGAACGAAAGGAATAATTTACTTAAATTCTTATTTTAGATGAGGAACAGTGAATGGAGCAATTCACAGAAAAACAGCACTGGGAAAAATATGACTCCAGATCCTTTTTTTCAGAATAGAAATAACTTTATGAAGAATATATGAAAGACCGCAACTAGTCAAATGCAAAAATTGTGTTCTAAATGACCCACATGAGGGATGGCTACACTGTTTTTACATTTTGGATCAAGATCTTACTTTCCATATTTATGTTGATACTTAAATTATTCACTTTTCTTTCCTGCTTTGTTTTATAGATGAAATCAAAGGCTCCAAACTTGTTTAGGTCTGAATAGAGCTAACTGAAACTATCTAGTGCACCATAAGTCAACTGGCCTGAATAACTGAAAAAAAACCTTGCAACTATCACTAATATATTTCAGGTCACAATAATAAAACATGTGCTTGCTTATATCTTATCTTTCTCTTCTCCTCATCCTCCTCATGGGAAGTACCTACAGCGGGAAAAATGGCAAGTGCCTTGGAAGTTATCATCCCCACTTTGCCTTTCGGATACAATTGTTGAGGCATGTATCATAGCCTTCCCAAGGATTTTTTTCCAGGTTCCTGTTAAAAGTGTTTGTTTCTGCTTTCCCTATAGCTGCTTATCAGTGTACTTGGTTATCTTGACTAGGAAAGAAGTAAAACAAAACTTGGTGGTGGCTAGTTCATTCATTCTCATTTCTCTTCTTTTTTCTCCTTTCTTCCATGGTGAAAAAAACATATATTGGGAAGTTAAAAAATTTTACAATTATTTAAAGTCGAAATTATTTATTATTATTTATTAATAATTCATTGTTTATTAGTTATTATTTATTTATTATTATTTAATGTAGAATCTATTAAAATAAAAAATCCAAACTACAAACCAAACAAAAAGGCCTTGATGTTTTTACTGATCTTAACTTACTGTGCCAGTGATTTCAATGCTTACAGCTAATATGGAAAACTCTTCCTGCTGGATAAAAGTGATTTAATGAGTTATGCATTTCAGTAAGAGTTAACATGCAGAGCTGTTACGAAGCCTGAAGAGTGTGCAAATGGGTAAATGATGACCCGTCAAGCTGCTCAAGAGCTGCCTTTACCCTTATCATATTCCTCCAGCCAGTCTGTTTCTGTTGTGTGATTTAATTGATCTTGCCTACAATCTCTTTTACATCCCTGTAAATGTATATTTTTTAAAAAAGAGTAAGTAATTCACAAATAAGTCTATCTAGAAACGTGTCTGGATGCAAATAAGAAGGAAAACTTGGTCATTTTAGTCTTATCTGGAATCTTAAGGAAAACTAGTGAGTGAATTGATTATAAATAGTAAAATTTCATTTATCATTTAAGACAATAACTCCGTCAAAAATCCAATCAGCAAATAGAATAAAAATAAGTAAAAAATAAACAAAAAAAGGCTAATTAATCAAACTACATTTTTTAGGAAATTACGGTGAAGTAATGAGGGACATGCTAGGCTGTAACTACTAAGAGCATGTATTTTTTACTCATGCAAACATTTTTTGACCTTCCAAAGGGCATAATTTAAATCCCCCTCAATTAATGAGTAGATGATTGACAGATGATAGTACAGAAGTGTGTAATATTTTATCAAGCAGAAACAAAAAAAATGCATTATACAAAACTTCTAAATAGTTTGGCCATCTTTCTGCTGTTATCTGTTACTTTCAAAACCATCACTTTATACTTCAAAGGAAGATGTGTGTTAAAAAATCATATGTTTCAAATTCATAGATTTTATTGTTGTGATGAGAAGTCCAAGTGTTACTGAAGTGCAAAAAAAAAAAAAAAAGAGGGCGGTCCTCTGGGTGTCTATTGGAACTGGTAAAATTCAAGTAGGGTAGGACAGAATATTTGCATGTACTGACTGATTTCAGTGGATAGTCAAGTAATTAATGGTCCATTTTTTGATATATTTTGACTGCTAGTTACACGTTAAATTACCCACAAATTCAGCCACATGCAGTATAGGAAAAAATATTTTCCTATCCTTCGTCACTTTGCAAAATCTGAAGGTTTTCTATTACACAGATTAACAAAGCCAAAGATTTTAAAAGTGTGGTCGAAAGTTGTTTGGGGTTTTTTGTTGATGGGGCTTTTTTTGGTTTGGTTTTTTGTTATGGGCATGTTTTATGAAAAATCCTTTCCTTAGGATTTTTTCTCCTGAGAAGCTGAGAGGCCTCAGGAACAAAATGTAAACAATGGTTATCATGCTGCTGTGGAATGCAACAGGTAGATCTGTGATTGGTCTCATGCGGTTGTTTCTAATTAATGGCCAATCACAGTCAGCTGGCTTGGACTCTGTCTGAGACACAAGCTTTTGTTATTCATTCTTTCTTTTTCTAAGCTAGCCTTCCAATGAAATCCTTTCTTCTATTCCTTTAGTATAGTTTTAATATAATATATCATAAAATAATAAATCAAGCCTTCTGAAACATGGAGTCAGATCCTTGTCTCTTCCCTCATCCTCGGACCCCTGTGAACACTGTCACAGTTTGTTTTGTTAATAATTAAATTTTCTAAAAGCACAAAAACACAAGGCAGAGAGTAGATATGACTTCACAATTGTTAGCTGACAAATGACTCCTCTAATCAAAATATTGCAGAGCAACAGAAAATTAAGTATCATGAATGTTCTGGTGCCAGTCCTGACTAACTGAAAAAATTGTGGAGAAACAGAAGTGGGGGACAACAAAAACTGAGTCTTTGTTATTTCTATCTTTTGTGTGTTTATTGTGAAAGCAAAGACTGTTGACCTGATCAAACAATTATATTACTTCACGTCTTGTTGTGGAAATTATACCAATTTAGATTTGTTATTATGGTTTGACTATGGTGTTCTTTCTTAGTATTGAACATCTATCATGACCCCAAACAATTTTTAGGAAGCTTGGACATGTAGGTTATGAAGATCTCAATTTCAGTATTTACAGAGGATAACAAAAATTAGTTTCCCACCAAAAGGAAAAAAAACCTCCTATCTACAGTCTCCAGAGTATTTGTTTGCTGTGGGCAGTTTTCTTATTGCAAAACTCATTTCCATAGTTTTTTACAGAACAAGATGAGATAAAATAAAAAAAAAAATTGAAAAGCATTATGAAAGTTCTTATCTATAAAACACATCTGAAGATGTTCCTAAAATCTGGAGGAGATTCAGCCAGAGAACACAATCTTCTACTTTGTTTATTTTCTATTTCCTTGAAAATGTGTTTCTGGATGGATGGTCTTTTGTTTTCTTTACGTCAACTATTTTCATAGTCTTCAATGAAGCAGATCTTTCTGCTGTTGCAGTTGAGTTACACTGACTCATTCATTCTCTGTTTGGAATACAGGATATGATTCTAAATTGTTGTTTTGTTGAAAAAAGTAACTTAGAAAAGACAATTGCCAGCTAATTGAAATATATCTAAAAGCAACTTTCATGTTTTTTGTAGTCTTTTTGTTTCATTGGCCTTTCTTGGGGATGTTTCCCTTTGCTTTTTTTTTTTTCTCCCTCCTTTGGTTAGGGATGTGTAAAGACCAGGAATAACCATAAACACAGTTCAACATCTGATAGAAACAAGTTCATAGCAACACTGAGACTGCAGGTAGAAGGGTGTTAATCAAGAGACCATGACTAGAGGGTTGAGTCTGATATTACTTGAGTGAAGTCATCTCATTTGTTTCCATGAAACCTGGCATTCTGATTCAAAGGGTGCTGAGAGAACTTAATGCCCTTGAAAAAGGAAAGAAGGTAAAAATCAAAAAGCCTGTTGAAAAAAAACTTAGTCTACATAGAGGTAAAGATAATTTTATTTTCTTTCCCCTAAGCTTTTGTCCAGAAGCATAGGGCAGATTCTGTATTGTGAGTCCCTGCAACAGAGACCTTCAGACTGAATTTCAGAACTTCAAAAAAGATGAAAGTGATGTCAAAATATGGGTAATTTTGAACAATCCTATTTGTTTCCACAGAAGACCAGACAAATTAAATATATTTATTGTTGGTTACTATTATCTCTTTATCTTAGGTACCTCTACTATTAAAGGAAATTGCAACGATAAAGACAGCACTGGTCTCAGAAGAGACATGCAGTGTGGGTCTGGGAGCCCAGAGAAAACAACAGCCTAGAGCAGCTCAGGTACCTCTTCACTCAGCAGAGATACTCCATTGCACAACATCAGCCTTTCATTCTTCATTCATCTAGATAGCACGCATGCAAGCTTCCATGCATTCCTGCAGTCAACACAAAATAACAAAATATAAATATTAAATATGCAAGCCATTTATCTACATGTTGCCATTTCCATGCCTAATTCTCTACAAACTCTGATCAGTAATAACTAATTTACTGATTCCAGCAGTACATGTTACAAAAAAATGGGGGTCTGTTATTGGTTAATGTGGCAATTATTTGAAATGCGTTTCTCATTGCAGTGGGACCAGCTTATTACCAACAGAGGTCTACAGGTGAACAGATATAGAACAAAAAGTGGATAGTCTGTCAAAGAAATCTTAGCATATATTTTACAGCCTGAATGAAGACCACTCACTGCTTACATAATCAACCTCCTTTTTTTTGAAGAAATCGTGAAGCCATGGGAGTCTAAGTAGTTACAGCAGGAATAAAGGGTCCTTAAATGAAATTCAATTGAAACACAGAGCACTAATGTATATTCAGTAAGCATTTCAAAATTAAACTGATAAATGTAACTTTTATTCAATATTATATTCTCTAGATTTAATTAAAAGTTAAATGTGAACTTTAGAGTCTGAGTGAGTGAAAGAACTATGAAAATTGACTTTGAGAATTTGATAAATATGTGCTGTACAGGTACCTGTTAGTCCCGTAAATCTAATTATGGCAGAAGAGGAGATAGTCTGAAATTTTTGAGAACACATCTTCCCTTGATGAAGTGGCACTCTCTCCCTCTCTCCTTACTTTCTACTCTGTCACATAGCAGGGAAATCATTTTAAAACTGAAAAATTTATAGCTCAGAACAATATTCATGGAACACAACATTGCTGCATGAATGTGTTGTTAACCTTTGATATGTAGTCATAAAACAGAAAGCTGATATTATAGAGGATTAAGTTTGGGGCTGATTAAACTCAATGGCAAACATTCTCTAGATCTTGAAGAATCAAGGTTTTCTTGATTCTATTTGGTATTTTAAGGCCATGACAGAGATTTATAAAGCCAGAAACCTTGGCTCTCTCTTAGCATAAATCCAGAATATTGGGCATGTAAGGTATAAATGAGCCCATTTGAAAATCCTTTCATATAAAACCATTTCAGACTCAAAAGGACATTGCAGCTTCAAAATGACACCACTGAACCATATATACCAAATGTCCCTTTTCCAGTTAAGAAATTCTCTAAAGATAAAATTGCAACCCATTCTAAACATGGTGTGGCATATGCCAACAAGCCAAGGCAAATTGTCAATTCCAGGCTCTGAAAAGCAAAGATAAGATAAAATTTACTTTAATAATCAGACACTAGTGTGGCAGAAACACTATTTATATTTTGAATCCATTTGGAATACCAGTGGACTCTGTAAAAATATTCCATATTTCCATTCCAGTCAGTGAAGCCTAAGATGTCCTTTTAGGTCTTTAGTCTTTCGCCATTAACACGAGCACTATGTGTTGGCAGTAAACGTGGTATCTGTTTGACATGTCAAAGGAGGAAGATGTAAAAGCAGTTGGCTAATGCTAGCCTTTCCCTCCCACCAACTGCTACACTCTTCTGGAAGGGTTCTGACGGAACAACTTGCCTGCTCTGTCATCAGCTGATGGTCTTTTGATTTCAGACCTCTCGTTTGTTTGTAAGTTCTTGCAAAAGCTTAGAGTTGCACTTTTAGAATGCAATTAGGAAGAAGAATAGAAGTTGCAGTACATTTACAAGGAAGGGGTTGCGGATCAGCAGTCTCAACCTTTTAGTTGCACAAAATTGACTGAGATCAGACATGACTGAAATAAAGTGCACTTGGCATATGATTAGTGTGTTTTAATGTTAGTCTGTGGTTTTAGTGCTGGTGCAGACAGAGGCCCAATTAAAGATCACTTCCATCAGTTGGTAATGCCAAAAAGCCACGAAAGAAAGGGAAAGGCTTAACATTGAAAATAAAAGTTATTTAATAACAACTGCATTACATGTATTGACTTCTGGTACAACAAATTAACCTGTGGAAAAGAATAGCCTCGGTCTTTATGCCAAAGAAAACTTCCATTTGTTCAAAAAGTAGGATTTGGTGGTTTTTTGTTTGGTTAGGGGAAAATTAGACTAGATCTGCAAGCCTGAGGGAGACAAGGCTTCTTCAGCTCCCTGTTGTCAGGTTCAAAAGGTAGCAAGACTGAGCTAATTTCCAGAATACACATGTGCAGGTTTGTGGAGCACAAGTATTAAGCAGAGGTCTAGAGGTCTGGCCACACATACCAACACAACAAATTGACAGAGAAGTCACCTGAGCAAGATGATGTGAATGGTCTCATCCTGCTCCCTTCTCTGCTGAGAGATCTGCTACTGGGAGTATGTAAATTTGCATGTGTTCAGAGTGAGCTCAGTCTAAGCCCACTGCTGGGCTTTGACTCTCAGTCTGCCCAGCTGCTGGCACCTGGACATGCAATGCCAAGCTCTAGCTGCTGGTGCAAATGCTTTCACACATGGAGTGAACTTGGGCTCTCCTTGTTCCCAACAACTGCCCCACATCCCTGTGATCTCACTCCTAGAGAACCACTCACCCCCAGGCTCCCAGATCACAACACTCATGTGGTGGCTTGCCTGGTTTGATCTTTGCTGGCACTCACACACTCAATTTACACACTTGCTCCAGTGGCTGGGCACCATGGACATCTGTCCCACTCCAGGTTCTGGCACTGCCCCCCACCCACTGGGATCTTGGCATTTGCTGCCACCACAGACACACAGGCCCTCCAACCTGTGATCTGGCTGCAATCACATCCCCCTACACACACACACACAGACACACACGAGAGACCCTCATCCAGGAAAAGGGTAAAAAGGAGTGTTAGAGGAATAACAGGACTTTTCAAAGCAGCACTTTTAGGTAAGCAGTTTTCATGTTTTCAAGTTGCTAACTACTACTCTCCAGTACTCAGGTTTCAAAATGAATACTCGTACATTCAGAATGAACACTCAAAATATCAAAACAAACTGGGCAGAACTGCAAGTCTAAGTTTAAGTAGCATTCTACTTGCAACATAGAAAATGTCAACATTTAGGATCTAGAATTTTCCCTGAGTGTTCAGAATTCTGAGAAAAAAAAACAATTCTGAGGAATTTAATTGCCATTTACAAAATTTTAAGAAGATTTTTCAACTAAATTTATTCCCAGAAGTCTGTACGTGCTTTTCTCCTATTGGTCTTCTATAGAAGAAATGTCTAGTATGCTCATGTTCTCAATTGGAGAGTGTTAGTGAGTTTGAGAACCAAGTGTGATGAAACAAATGGTGTATTTTATAAATAAGGAAAAAATTAATTTTAAAATGAAAATTAAATAAAAACAGTATTTCTTGCATGAAACAGATGTCAATTTCCTTCTGGACTGACAACTGGAAACCAAGTGAGATACTCCAGAACATCTACATTTAGGATAGTGACCCAACTTTAGCCTATGTGTGGAAACCTCATTTTAGGTGATCTCAATTTTCCTTTACAATGATACTTTTGAAATCACTCAAGTATTAGTATATTAGTATAAATCCAGCTTCTCAGGTGATGTTTGAATCAGTGCTGTTTCCCCAGCTGCTCTGTGATTGGTATTAGAATTAGTTTGAAGCTGAGTACATATCCACATGTACTTCTGGCAGAAGAGGACTGTAGTGCTGCTATACCTAAACCCAAGTGAAAAAAAATACAGCTATTTTGAAGTCTTAAGTTTGGAAATAGAAAAGGTACTGGGAGAGAATGTTTTCTTTCTTCTATATGACAATTGCAAGAAGGCAGGATTTGGAAGAGAAGAAACTGAGTAGAGTGAATCTTTCTTTCAAATCCTGCCTCATAGGAAATTTCCTTGCCCATTCTCTTGGGCTTATTATTTTGTCTCCCTATACACCCTGTGAAAATCCACCTGTTGTCTCCAAAATTAAAGAGGTGTCTCCCTCCTGTGCTTATAATTTTGCTGTGAGTTTACAATCTGTTAATGTTAAAGGGGTAAAGGTGGTAGTGTTTACAAAGAGGAAAATGCCTGCTGAAAAGTACAGTTGAACAGTGTGATATGTTAATGCCAATAAAATAAAGGTGATTATTAATGTTGGCCATGACTAGGGAAAATCTATTAAAATTAGCTGATTATTCATAAAAATATTTTTTCTATTTTTATGTTCAGCTCTAATATTGAGAACCTTATTAAGACAAATATTTAAACTCAAAGTAAAATGCCAGACTGGTTGGATAAAATCCACTTTTGGTAAATCAGGATTTATTTTAATAGCTACAGCCAAATAGATTATTTCCTGAACATACTCTTCTTTTCACATTTTATCAAACTTAAATTGTTTATAGTTCCTCTCCTATAGTTCCTTTCCTACATTTTATTCCTCTCCAATTGCAAATTGCAAAAGAGGAATTGCAAATACTAATTTTTCTTTTCTTCAATCATTAGGTACAAAACCTGTTGATAGGTTTAATAGGAATCCATGCTACTGATCTCTGTTTCATTTGTCAATTATTCAGTATTTCTGATAAAGGTTACTCAATCTTCCTGACACCACTAGTCATTTGAGTTTTATTTCACCTCAGCTATTGTAATTTGCATTTCTATATAGTTATTCTCATTAGCCATTCTGCCTTTGCCACTGCATTATAGAGTCCTCTTTATTAAAAACTGAGATGAAACATTCAATTTTTGAGTCAGATCCATATTATCTTTAGGACAATACCCACTTTTAACACATTGCTATTCCACTTTTCTCCCTATTTACTAGAAAACCTTTCTCACTTGTTATAATTGCCTTTGCAAGTTTATTTCTGCCTGACTTTCAACAACTCTGAATTTATGAATAAGAATTGAGGTCCACCCTTTCAAAAGTCTTTTCCACCTACTGAGATGTAGACCTGCCACTTATTTATCAACAGTAACTTTTCTGTTATAAACCTAGTAGACAATGACTCTTTTTACTCAGTAACCTTAATTTTCCACTGCATCTTGTTTATTAACCTCTCAATACCACATACTCCCCATTATATCACAACCAACAGAAACTTACAGATCATATTTAACAGAGACCATCTAGAAAATAGCATGGGAGTCACACATACCTGGCTGTTGTGAACTGTGAAATTCTCTGTAGAATCAACATTATTTTCTACACACACCTGTTCTGCTGCAGCCTTTCTCCACTATCGCATTTTGGTGACATCTTGGATGTGCTTGGTCACAGCTTAGTTTTGATTTGCAGAATAAAATTTAAGTAGAATCATAGAATCATTACTTTTGGAAGAGTTTAACTTTTAATTAAAGAGTCCAACTTTGAACTAATACTACTATGTTCACCACTAAATCATATCCTCAAATGCTAATGCAGATATATTTTAACACTTCTGGGGACTGGGATTCTACCACTTCCCTGGGCAATATATTTCAATCTAATCTAAATCTCCCCTGAAAAAACTTGGGGGCATTTCCTCTTGTCTTGTCTTATGTACATTAAATAGAAATGTACAAAATATACAAAATAGACTACACCATACTGGAAACAATTCATACAGAATTTCTGAAATTGATAATGTCAAAGAAGTCAACAAGATGTACCTCTTGTTCCTGGATACCAGAAAAGAGTAGTCACTGGAGTTATACATAGATTTAGAAAAGGAAGGCAGGCCAAGAGGATTCTAATTCTTTGCAGAGCTTGGGCCTGAGAGTGATGGAGACAACCTGTGGTCTAAGTACTTTCATTTCCAGATCAGATCAAGAACAGTGCCCAGTGGCTGAGGTCTAAAAGTATCTCTTATGCTGTGGTACAGCAGGAACAACTTCAATGCTGTCAGATCAGGCAGAGAAGCACAAAGCTTTGCAAAGGCTTCTGGCTGGCTGAAATCAAGGATGCAATAGTGAGGGGTAGACCTGGTACAGCCTCCTTGAGGGAGGCTCTGAGCTGAAAATGGGAGCATGAAACTGGAGCTCTCTGAAGTATAGTTCTTCCTTTAGACCACTCTCTTCAGAACTTTAAAACTCTAAGGCAAAACCCCAAAGCTGGACATACTTGATGCCTAAAAACTTCCTAGTCCTAGCCAATGGATAGAACATACTCTGACACAGAAGCACGCTCTAATTTCTGTACAAAAACATAAATGCACATCTCAATGCTGTTAATATTCTTTTATTCCATATAGATGGTAGATTCTTTATAATGAAGTTATCATAGGTAGATTATATATACTCTCTTTTCTCATGCCCTATACATTGAAGAAAAGATATAAAGTCTTTGATGTTTTGCTGCTAAAAGGGACAAAAATGTCTCAATATAACTGCTATTTCCCTAGTATAAATGTCAGACAAATGGCCCTCTGTTTCTTTCTTTCCTTCATTTTCTAATAATAAACTGAGGAACATTTTAAAAGAGCTGCATATTCATCATCACAAATGAAACTTCACTTTTTTCTGTCTGTGGAAGCAGTAATTATAGGTTTGCACTTCTAATTCAAACATTGATGAACATGCCTCACACTGCAGAAAATATAAAATAATTGTTAGGCAGGCTATATGGTTTTCTGGGGGGAAAAAGCCTAACAAAAAATTGAAAGCATCAGCATGAATCCTGATACTGACTACTTCAATGGCTTATTTCCTTGTATCACTGTCAGGAGAAATTAAACTAGTGGGGGCAGGATATTTTTTTAGAAAATGATAAACCTCTGGTTCTTTCTCAAATAACAATTACCTGATGCCCAAAGGTCAGATCTAACCACTGTATTTGTAGGGCAGTATGGCAACTCCTCAAGGAAAATCAAAGGGAGTAGAAGCAAATGTTCTCCTCTCTAGACAGGTGATGTCCAAAGAGTCCAAGTCTGCCACTTATGGTACAATGGAAAGAAAGTACTTTGATTCATGGTTGGTTGCTCCTTATTTCCTCTTCTTGTTCACTAATATATAATTTCTTTGTACTTGTGCCTCAGTCTGAGAGACTTGTTAGCAGCAAACTCAAAGATGACAACAACAGAGGGGTGGCAAAACAAATCAACTCCCCTGTGGTTCTCCTGAAAGCAGCACTAATTGTACTAGATGTACAATTCAATCAAACAAATGCTTTGCACAGCTTAAATATGGCAGTAGAGTCTATTGGTCTCTGAAGTTGCTAATACTGGGGGTCTGTCCACCTGTACAACATTATGAGCTCATTCACAGCTGATGCGAGCTATGCCAGTTTACATCACTGCAAATAAAACCTGTAGATTTGAATTCTGTTTAATATAAAGGAAAAGCTAAACAATTAGGATTTTTTGTTTGCATTTCATTCAAATAGTTTGGGTTGTGGATTTCCATCTGTGTTGTCACAATGACATTTCAATCACTTAAAAATTGATTTAATTCAGGTCAGGAATAGAAAATCCTTATTGTTCTGAACTGTTGCTCAGTTTCAAACATTGCTGAAAAGAAATGCAATACTGAAAGACTAACAACCAGAGGGAGTTCTGCTGTAAATGAATAAGAGTTAGATCAGAGAAAGTTCTTATTTGAGATATTCAGGTTATGATTATTGGTAGGGAAAAAAAAAGTTTAAAGCTAATTACAGAGGAAAAAAAACCAAACAAACCACAACAAAACTTTTATAGTAAGCCAAATTGAAAGTTAAAAAAAAAATCACAGTTTTCAGAGATCACGAATCTGACAGCCAAGTTGGTGAAAAAGCATGAAGCAGGAAAATCCCCTCTTAATGAAGATATGGACTGAGACACCTAACACTAAGTGTGTTTTAGAGTGTTCCTATTAAAGCTTCCTGTCTTACTGAAGAAAAAAACATTATAAAACTCCAGGTAGCACTTTAAACCACTTAGACTAAACCTCCTGTGCTCAGCTGCTTGGCATTTTGGAACTAGGAAATTAATGCTAATATTTAGCACAGGAACAGGTGGGAAAACTAATGACTAATTTCTTCTCTCTTCCAACTCAACTACCACCACTGTCTTTTAAAAATACAATTCTTATCTCTGCCTGCTGTTTCCATTTCTTGTCAATCTCATTGCTCTGACATGGGGCTGCAATAAACAAACAGCTGGACCCATTATTCTACTGCGAGTGGAACAGCTTCATTCCTGCAGCAAGAGTCTTGTCTTAATGTGCTCACATTGCCTCTCTTGGAAGGGTCAAAAAATCTGAACTCTTCTAACGGGGATCAGCAGCATGTGTGCTGCAAATGGCACTGGTTCAGTTTGACTGCCAAACTAAATAAGCTCCATTAGAAAGGTACCTTTTTTTACTATTTTTCAGGCATGTGAGATAAAAACAAAGGGAGACAGGACAGATCCAAAAATTTCTATTCAGCAGCTTAGCAATAAGGGTATTCATCCAAGTTGTTGGTGAGTGGATACAAATGTCTGCTCTGAATCAGCTGAAACAGGAGTTGATTTAACTGTGCCTGCATCAAAAAAACATCTTCAACTTTTCTCACCTCAGCTACTTCAATCTGTCTCCATTAAGTACATTGCTAGCACTTGTTCTTTTTTCTGGATGAATGACCTTGTCAGTGACCAGAGAAGTTTTTACCAGGCAGATTTAGGCCTATAGCAACTTCTTCATCTTTAGTTCTGACAAGCCCCAAGGTTTACATAAGCAGTTGAGCTAAGAAAATTATTAACATGCTTAGAAGAAACATATGATCCTACATCTTCTTCCAGTCATGCATGTAAGCAACACTGATGAGGGTGCTACCAATGCTGGCTAAGACTAGGAGTAAGGAGATTTGCTTTCACCATAGTTTAAGGGTGCACAACTCATGGTGGGCAATTGTCTAGGGACAGTAACTCTGCTTCAGCCTTTTGCTGACCAGTGACTGGGAACTTTTACTGCAATGTTTTTGCTCTTGGAATGAAAATGCCTCTTTTTTTTCTTTTTTTTTTTTTTTAATTTTTTTATTATACCTAAAGGAAGCCATTGAAAGAGATTCAAAAACATTTTAATTGCAGCATAAAATTTTCATCAAAATTCTCATACATCTGCAAACATTTTTACCTGCTACAAAACTGACTCTCTGGTAACCTAACACCATCACAGTAAAGCCTGCGCATTAGGCATTTGAACCGCATACATGACAAAGTTTGATAGAATACAAATGTGAACTTTAGTACTAGCTAAAGCTAGAGTGAATAGAAATGCTAAAATGATAAGTGAAGTATAACAAGAAGTAATGGTTGATTGCTAATGCAAAAGTTTGTTGCCTCCATACATGAATTCAGCTGTGTGCTCAGTTCATACTGTCTTTGAAAGAGGTGAATTCTAATTTGGGTTTTACACCATTTCTTATCTGCATAGCTAGAAAAGCAAACTTTGACAAAGATTTGTCACCTGACTTCCCTGCTCTCAATAACTCATTGCCAATTTTGTCCCAGAAAGCCAAATCATGAATATTTTCAGTTGATACATCAGGGAAATGAAGGAACAGCCATCTAACAAATTGTTTAACATGTGTTTTTGAAAATCGGATTTCTTCACTCTTAAGAAAGTTCAAAAAATGGTAATAGACACCTTTGTGAGATACAGAAAGCTTTGCACCCATTGTAGCTGTGATTTTAAATTTTGTATCTCAAATTTCACCAACGCAGGCCGGGGGGGGGGGGGGGGGGGGTGGAGAAAAACCTGAAGCTGGCAGCCTGCCAAAAATAGAGAAAAAAAACTTTGGCTCTCTGCAGCGAGCCTGAAAACAAAGGCAGGGAAACACCCCCCCCTCCCGAAGAGGGGAGAAACGGGAATAAGGTAAATTTACCAATCCAGCTGTGCGACAGGAAAACGGGAGGTCCTGGGATGGTGACTTCTACCTGAAACTGACTCTTGAGGGCACTTCAAAAGTTAATTTGTTTCATGCACAGAAGAGCAACTCATTAAAAAGGTGTTCTTCTGAAGTAGCTTGCCAGCCAAAGGCTTTGCGAACAGTCTGAAAGAATGTCCAAGCCCCGTCCATGAGGTCTGGGGATGGTCTCAGAGCCCGACGCGGGGCGCCAAAATGTCTCGGTCCCTCTGCGAGCCTCTCAGGAACCCTGGGCCAGTCCCGAGTCGGCAGACACTGGGGAGGGCAGCCCCGACACGGCCGACAGCGGGGAGACACTGTCTGTGTGTGCTCCGAGGGTACTGAGGGCACCTGGGCTGGCAGGGAGACACTCTCTGTGTGTGCCCCGAGGGTACTGAGGGCACCTGGGCTGGCAGGGAGACACTCTCTGTGTGTGTGCCCCGAGGGTGCTGAGGGCACCTGGGCTGACAGCAGGGAGACACTCTCTGTGTGTGTGCCCCGAGGGTGCTGAGGGCACCTGGGCTGGGGGGAGACACTCTCTGTGTGTGCCCCGAGGGTGCTGAGGGCACCTGGGCTGGCAGGGAGACACTCTCTGTGTGCCCCGAGGGTGCTGAGGGCACCTGGGCTGGAGGGGAGACACTCTCTGTGTGTGCCCCGAGGGTGCTGAGGGCACCTGGGCTGGTCGCCTGTGCAGCACAAGAGACACCAGAGACATCGGTAGAAGAGAAAGGGCCTGACTCTTAGCAGGGGTTAATCCAAGGTTTTATTAGGATCCCAAAGGAGCTCCTGCACCTCAGGGGGCCTCCTGCTGAGAGCCCCGGGAGATGTGCCAAGGTTACATTTAAAGGGAGGTGGAAACCCAAAGTAGATAACATTTTACCAACCAATAAGTAACTCTAAGGGATGGGTACTGGGGGATAGACATACAGGACAGCGTATGGGGCAAGGCTTGGGGGGCTGACTCCCTGGCCTCTGGCTGATCACTCGACGACTTGGACCTAAACTTCTGGATGGAGGGATGGGATGCTGAGTGATTGACAGAGAGCCAGGGTGGGGGTTTGGGGATGATCTCATCCTGGAGAGGGAGATGTTGTAGTGCGTCTCCATACTCTGCAATACTTTGAAGCAGTTCCGCTCCGCATTCCCACATTTGGGAAAAATATGGGAATACAAAACAAAACCACCTCAAAGTACCACAAAATACAAAAATGCACCACAACAACTTAGGTCCTGCTGGAAACCTGAGCTTTTTAACTTCACAGCAACAAGCAGTAGGAATCCAGAGGGAACTAATAAGCAATAATTAGAAAAAAGTTACAAAGGTTTCACATTAGATACCAAAAATTCGTGTATATTCCATTACTTTTGCTTTTAAACACCATGGAAACCAAATGAATTTTAAAGCCATTTAAAATGTTGTTTGGGTTGAGAAATTGAGCTGGGAGGGGGAAATAAATTGAAGAGATGGGTCTGAAATAAGCATTTGTTTAAAATTTCAGTTTAATAAAAGGAATCTCTTTAAGAGAAAAAAAAAAGCATGAATTTGCAGGAGTACAACTTTCTGAGGAACATTTAGGCAAGAGAACTTAAATCTGCACAAGACAATGTCAAATTCATCTACTTTGCTCAGTGACCACTGTGTCCACATGTACAGATAATTTTCATGGACAAAGTTCAGTAGGTGTGTATGAATTGGTGAATTGTTCTACATACATTAGTGAGATTGCAGAATTCCTCACTAATACCAAGTGGAGTTTTGGTCTTTTGAAGTTTAATACAAAGCACAATATTGCTACTGCATAAGGTCCTAGTTCTGGAAGCTTGTAATTTATTGCCACTATCTTTTGTCAAAATCCATTGAAAAATGTCAAGGTACAGTGGATTCCAGTTGATATTAACCAACGAAAATGAGATGTCTCACAGAACAGAAAGATACCTTTTTCCTGCATACTTAGGATAGAAAATATTTTTTTGTTTTTTTTTACCAGTTGTTTAAAACTAAGATTTTGGGGGAAAAAGAAAACAACCTTGCAGGATTAGGATTCTATGTATATGAAACCTATCCATTAAATGATATATATCCATAATATAGAATAGGAATGAAAAATTGAGCCCATTAAGACTAAGTATGCTAGACTTTCTGTCCATTGTCTGTCAAAATAGTATCAGCTTTTCTCTGACTGTAAAGCTGTCTCTCTAGAGATAAATAACTGAGTCCATTGCATTATAATTTAGTGTGAGTTATAATACTCTGGTATCAAACCTGAAATGTGGATAACTGAAAATGGATAATTGATATTAATTCTTTAGCTACTGAACTTTCAAACTACACTCACTCAAATCCTTCTAATTCATTTGTATCTGTAGGTAAATATTGAGCATGCTGTTATGTGAGTCCCTTTACAGAATTTTTGTGGTATTATTTTTGATTTTTGTGTGGTATCACTTCTGTTTCTTGCTCTGTTCTACTCCACTGTCATAATTAAAGAATTTTAAAAGCAATGGCAAATTTTTAGCAGAAAAATTTCTGCATCTAAAAAAAAGAAAAAGGAAAAAAAGAAGGCTAAACCTAAAAATTCACAGTGATATCTAATAATTGGGTTTCAGTAGGATTTTTAAACAAGAAGCCATGAATGACTGCTTCCAGAATACTCTTTTGTAGGTAGCTCAAGTTAGTCACCTAAGAACAGTTAAAACAATTTAAGAGAACATTCACTAACTACTTCAGAAATATAGAGGTGGTGTAAATTATGACACTCACTATATAATGATTTTAGTAACTGCTCAAGTTGTGAACATAATAAGGGATTACAAAGAAGGAGAATGATGATTCCTTCCTTCCTCTTTCTTAGATACACTGGTATTAATCCACAATAAAGGACAGTCTCATCCACAAAATGGGAATGTGAATCTGGGCTCCAGCATGCAAGCAAAAGACAGAAATACTTATGAAGGAATAGACTCTTCAGGCAGAGTCCTTAAATTAGATTAGATTTCATCAGAACATAAACTAAAATGTTTAACATTGTAAAATAACAGGAAATTCAAATAGATATAGAACATTTATAAATCACCGCATCTCTATCTCTCACATATCCTTTCAGAACAACTTTCTAGTGTAGCCCACAGATGATGAACAGCTCCCCTGTTTCCTCTAGGACTTCCAGAAGGGTGCTCCTTTGCAACACTTCGGAAATCTGAACCCTTACTCCTTTCAGGACTCAACTCCATCCCAGGAGCTTCTTCTCCTACTTTCTCAGATGGTGTGCCCTCTTTAGAGAGGTCTGGTTACCAAGAAAATATATAGGATGCATTTATCCTGACCACTAATACTATTTATCTCATTTGTTTATTTAATATTTATCCCATTTTTCTGTATATGAAATACATGTTTTTCCTGTTTATTTTATCCTGTTTACCTAATAAATAAGATTCAATTGGGACATTAAACCCAAGCAATTAAATACTACATTTGAATGGATTATAACTACAATACTTTTTCAACCTGGCTAAGCCTCCTCACATCCAGTTGAATGCAGTGAGAAACTGTAGCAAGTTCCAATATGTCACTGTACCTATCAGTCAACAGATTAATAAAGGATTTTGCCAAATACAAAGCTAAACTAGATTTATACTTTTATCAATATGCTTAGTTGGAAAAGATAACATTTATTTTTCTGATTAAATCACATTCTCTATAATAAGCATATGCATGATTTTGTATTATGAATGTTTTATAAATCCTGGACTTTCACTTCTCAGAAGACTGGTATACAGTTAAGGGTCTAAATGTGGCTTATCATTGGGAAATATCTGCAGATGAAGATATTGGTTCCATAAAAATTTTGTGATTATTATTGCCAAACTATCCAGCCTCTGCACATAATTTAAACAGAATATGCCAGATTAGAGCTTGGCAGAAGTTTCCAGTTCTGTCTTGTAGTAACATTCAAGACTTTGACATTTTTTAAATTACAGGCTGGAATAAAAGCAAGATTTAAAAAACATTTAAGTGAAAATTAAAACTCAGTGCATAGATTTTCCCATGAGAAATTCTACTCAGTAAAAAAAGAAAAAAACCAAACAGCTCATATACACTCTTATGCCTAGAGCACAGGATTCAGAGAAATGACAGATGCAATATTCCACATATCAATTTATGCTGACAAGAGTGGTAATGTAAGTCAAAATCTTCCATGTTACACATACAACCCTTCCCATGAAGTTGCAGAGCACTTAAAAATTTTTTATTCTTTCAGCAAAGTCAGAATTTCCAGCAAGTGAGAAATCACTGAAACTAGATGCCTTAGATACTGATGCCACTGTACATTTAGATGACATCTAACCAGAAGTGTCTATCACTTATCTCATACTATTATTTCAGAGGGAAGGAGAAAGTCTCACTAGTCACTGAAAAATTAGCTCAAACCCTTGCGATTTCACTAAAACTATAAATAATTTAAATTCTTTTTGGTTTTTCTGTTCAACTATTTTAGGAAGAATAACAGCATGGCCCTTCAGTTGATGAATCTTGGTATGTATACCATTTCTTCAGAGTAGCAGGCATCAATTAGAGCACCATTCCTGTTCATCCAACTTGCAGTGGAAATTTGAGATGACGACAAACCAACTCCAAAATTCTCTAAGAAATATTACAGATAATTTCTGGTAAAGTTCAAGTAATAAGTCAAAAGCATTGTGAATGAAAATGACTACATGCTGAGCTGTAAACATAGCTTAAATTTACTTTTATCAGTAATTTTTCCACATTTTCTTTTATTAAATGTACAGTAGCTAAGGCTTAGAGGTTATGGAGCAACAATACACGCTTTCATAAAACCTTTCTTTAAGAGACAGCTTCTTTTATATTAGTCAAATATAGATAAGCTTCTGCTCCTAGCTGGAGCAGAAGGAAAGATAAAACTTTTCAACATTCAACCACAGCAGAGAGAAAAGC
The DNA here is from genome assembly GCF_012460135.2 of Molothrus ater. Lineage (NCBI taxonomy): Eukaryota > Metazoa > Chordata > Aves > Passeriformes > Icteridae > Molothrus > Molothrus ater. The sequence goes on along the minus strand of NC_050482.2, from coordinate 16,929,984 downwards.
TTTGATTATGATAATAGTAGAAGCAAATTCTGGAGCAAGATCAATCAATAGTAGCTTCTAAAAGGTTTGCAAATTAAAAGAAAGTACAAGATTTTATGGCGAATATACTATTGCCACTAATTCTTTTAAAATTCCTGAATAATTTGTCTTTTCTTCTATAAGCCACAAATAAATTAGATTTATGAAGTTAGCAGGAAAATTTCTTTTTGTTAGATTACTTCAGAACTGAGTATTATGAAGTTCCTTGGAATTTCTCCTACCGTAAAACAGCCACTGACACAACAACTGACCATACAACTATATATCTTATAAAAATTACTGTATTTTTGAGTATTAATAGGTTTTTCTTGGAAGATGAAGAATGGGAAAGAAGGGTAGGATTTGCTGTCTCCAATTAGAGAGCAGTGCTGTTAAAGCAGTTATTTTGCTTCTCAAGTTACATGATTTAATAAGCTTTACAGGAAAAGCCCCCTTAATATGCACAGAGAGAGTTATGTGCTAGTATTTATGTTGGTAAGTTAAGAAGTTCTGATCCATGCAATAATCAGATGGGAATTTGGAGCAGAGATAATTCTGTCATTGGATAGTCTTGCTATTGATTAAAAGATCATCTATTCTAAAAAGTGCAAGAAAGAGGTAAAACCATAGTAAATAAACATCAGTGTGAATTGTGTTTCAAGAGTGGTAGGTTTTCTAGGTGTGTTGTTTATTAGCTTTCCAGGCATTCTTTCTTCATTGTTCACAGTATTCTATCAGACTTAACACATGATTTAAAAACTAAAAATATCTTTAAATGCAAGAAAAAAATGTTTCCAAGACTATTTGTGCTTAAAGATGTTGCAGTGCTGAGCTAGACTGAAATCTGCAGTGCCAGTGTTTCTAACTACCTCAGAAACTCTTAAGTAGAATACAAGCTGACTGCTGCCCTGGAGCATTGGATGGACTCAGCATGGGATGATTTTACAGTGTGAATTATAAGGAAATAGAGACAAAAGGAAAAAACATATTTAGTTTGAATAAGATTTTTCTTTAGTCTTAGGGCCCTTTGCTATCATGGTGACAGTCTGAAACAAGTGACAAATTCTCAGCTCCAGGAACTTCTCAGCATATGTATGTGTGTGTGTGAATATATATATATATATATATATAGGTATATATACACACACTCACATACACAAACATACATATATATATTTGTTTATATGTAGCCAGATAAGGCCTGCAGAGAACCCTTTTTTCTTGAAGTCTCACCTCAATAGTAATTGGGCTGACTATAATTTCCTTATCTGCTACATTTCCCATTAACCTAAAATTACAACTAAAGAAATGTTGCGGTTGCTACAAAAATACTGCTTTAGAGTTGTGCAGATTCTGCTCCATACAAATAAGAGCTAGGGAGAAGGAAGTGTGACTGGGATACAGGACAAGAGCAGAACTAATAAAAATGCAGGCTTCCATCCTGTTTACCATAAACAAATGTTTTAAAGTAACTCTGCTGTATTTTTCAACATATGGAGTTCTCATAAGAGTAGGAGAGACTCGTTTTACATCCCAGTGACCTAGTTTTCCAGGAGGAAGGGCCTCATATCATTATGCATAACCCAGCAGTTTTGAAACCAGCTGTAGAAGAGAAAGACAGAGTAATGAGGGGAAGAAGGACTACAGGGATTCAAGAGTTAGTACGCTGGTGAAAATGAAGTTAAACATGCCTGCAGGCAGCAGCAGCTCTAATGCTTCTGCAAGAGTGAATTAAAACTCAGAGGCAAAGGATATACATTTCTGGTGGGGGCTAAGTCCATTACTCCTAAATAAAATCTAACCCTGCATGGAATGCATGAGGAGATAGAAAGAACACAAATTGTGAAAAGTACATTTTCACCTCTTAGATAATTTAATAACAGAACAACGAGAGCAAGCTAACTAAACAGCAGTATCAAAGGGTGAAAAGAGCCAGGCCTCAGATTCATCGATATGATTTCCCAAATACCTTTTGACTTCTGAATGCTCCAGCTCCTCTTAAAATGTTTACACTTATGTCTCTTTAACAAAGCAATCTATAATAATGTCCCAGCTGCTTAGAAGGAAATTTTATTTACCATCCCCTTGTAATTATAAGATGCAAGTCTTTTCTCTGACTTGATCTCTTTCTGCTGTCTCACTTTGAGCCTCATGTAATGTTCCTGAGCAAGGATTAAGCATTTGACTGGGCAATGCAAAGCAGTTTTTCTTGGTAGGAACCTACTTTACCAAAAAGTGCTAAGTGACCAAAGAAAATGCAAACCAAGAATGTTTTTAAACTTGAGTGAAGTTAATAACTGCTGGAAAAAAGGCTTAGGCAAAGCTGAGGTTTCTGTAATACAGTAATTAATTAATGTTTTGAATCTAAATCCTTGTTTTGAAATTATTAGTTTTGTACTTTAAGAGAAAGGAGGGAATGAAAGTGGAGATCCAGGGTGAATACAGTGAGTATGTTTAAAAAAGTCATATGTTTGAAAGAAATTGAAAGAAATTCAGTTAATACTCTGTTCCACATTTCTACTCAAAAAAAAAAAAGAAAAAAGAAAAATAAATTGGCAATCTTGCCTTAGCTTCTACTTCCAACCAGGCAGTTCACTGCAGAAAAGCAGTTGATATACTCTGCTACTCTGCCCAATGGCTGAGCACAAATGAACTCCACTCTTGACTTTTTATTGCCACATTTTAATACTGATAACAGGTCAGAGAGAGAAAGGCTAAATGCAGTAGTTTCAGGTCATTCTTTCCTAATAGTTGCAAGGCCTGTATACTTAACTAGGAGAAATTTAAATTATTTTGTGTTAGTCATACTCTGGGGAGTTGCAGTGTTGAAATTATTTAATGACTTTGGATTAGCCACATCCTATTCTATCTGAGCCTTACTGCTTATCTATAATGTCAAGGGCTGTGTGTGGAAACTGTACTGTATGAGAGGCCCAGTAGTAGAATATTTCATAAGACTATTTGGTTTTGCAGACTTTTTGGTATGAGATTGCTAATACCAGGACAAGAACAAACCTTACATATTCAGTAAAACACATTCAGATGCTGTCCAACGTTTGCTTAGTGGGGGCAGAGTCTAAAGCCATGTGGGCAGGGCCAGATTGCTGTCCTGTGCCACTTATCTCATAGCTAGGGGCTATGATTTTGGAGGGAAGAACAAAGCAACCTATCCCCAGAAGCGTGGCACTTTATTCACCCTCTTGATCAGGAGAGGTAAGTGTGGTGGCACTGTGGACTCTCAGGACCAGCACTGCAGACTCTGTCCCTCCACTGCTGCCACCCTGCCCTCCCAATTCCTTTAAGATGTGGCTCTGGGATTTAAAAAATCTATCCAAGATGCAGCTCCAGAAAAAACACAGCAGCAAACCAAGGTGAGAAGAGCCAAGCCGTAGGTGAGCCTGGGCCCACCCAAGCAGAGCACTCCAAAGTAGCAGTGCCATGTATCATGGATGATCCAGCTCTCTGGGCTTCATCCATCATTGTTTGTCATTGTCTGGAGCTTGGTGATGGGAAATGGTACCCACAAGAGCACCTGCATCTTGTGTTTGTCTCAGCAGTCATGCAGAAGTCAAAGTGGTGAGCACCTCTTATGTGAAAAGCACCTTCTCTTTTTTGTTCTTTCATCGTTAATATTTTTGCTGTTGCTGTGAGTTTCTTATTCCATTGCTGTTGGCTTTCAGAAAATGGTTGTCTCAACCCATAGTCTCTGCCTTAGCACTCTCTCAGCAGAGTTGGGTGCTGGGAAGGAGAGTGGCTTATTTGGAGTTTAAATCCCAGCTGGTGGTAAACCACCAGAGATACTGCAAACAGGTACTGTATATTTAATTTAAATATATTATAGCGTTGTAAGCTCTCTCTGCAGCCTTAAAATTCCATTTTTTCACTCATTTTCTTTCTCAACTTGATTCAATATCCAGGGGAACTCTTACCTTCTGAGTAGATTGCCACCAGTTGCCAGGTTTGTATGTAATAGCTCAGATAATTCCAGAAAAATAAACACAGGTGGGGTAATAAAATGGCTTTATCTGCCTCTTCCCAAAACAGAAGTATGTTCTATTGATCACATGCTGTAAGCAGGCACCTTAGGACCAAGCAATGGGTTCAGCAGAAAAATAGACAGAAAAGCAAAAGATCAAGAGGAGATCAATTAAAATGAGTAGTACCTGTTCTTCTGCTAAGATCACTGTTACTGATATGACAATCAAAAACCACCAACACATTGTCAGTGGTAGACAAGAGTTGGAAAAAACTCATGCAATCTGTTACTCATGGCATAACGTCCACTTTTTCTCCCACTTGATCTTAAATAAATATCAGCAGATATAAATTCTAGATGTAATGAAAGATATTTTCAAGGCCCTGAAAATAAGTGTTTTGTAGAAAACTGGAAGCTTGAGGAAGTGTTTATGCTTTTTTCTGAAAAAGTTTAATTATCCATTAAACAGTCACTGTTCCTATTTTTTATTCAGTTTTGCTTCTGGTGGGAGGAGTAGGTTCTTTTCGCAGTCTGATGTGTTATATAACCTCTAGGGTCCATTCCAGAGGCATCTATGATTATGGTTGTACAGTACTGATTGTTTGATGCTCAGATGTATGAACCATGCAGCCTGGCATCATTTCATCTTTTGTGATGTGCATCAGTTGCCTCAGTGAAAGACGTTAGAGGAGAAATGGCAAATGAACTTCCTACTAGGGATGAGAGGTGAATGGGGAGAGGTTGCCAAATATTTGGGTTGTGGCAGTATTGAGTCTATAAGTATGGAAGTTTTGCTTGTAATTCTTTCTTATTCTTTGTTTTCTCTATAATTATGGGTGTTCTGACCATCTGCAGAAACATTCAGTTTATGAATTATTTCAGTTTTGTTTTTGACATTCATGTGAAATTGTGTTTTTCTACCTAATCCTGAGCTGAGTGAAGACAGATGACCTATTATACGTTTCTGTAAGATCGCTTTTATCAGCCATTCCCTGCTTGTCATGCTATGCACACAGCTCAAAGGAAGTGCTCCAGGGCACGTTAGTGAAATTTGCATATCACCTCTCCACAGGAATGTATTCATGGCTCGTATTGACTGCTAACACAGCTCCTGTATCCATGAAGTCTTTATTGAACTTGAGTCATCAGTCTGCTTTGTGGGTGCAATAAGAAATTTCTGATTCCCTCTTGGAGATGCTGTGATGACTTTCCTGCAGAGGCTTTGATGTAGCCTGCTGCAAGATCAGGTGGGAAGTACAAGCAGACTCAGATGAAGGCTGAATTGACTCTGGGAAATCTGAATGTGGGTGTCACATACTGGGCAGATGTTGACAGCCTGGGCTCTAGAAGAACCCCGAAGACAACCAAGCCAAGCTAAACCACCTGCTCTCTCCTGTCTAGATCCTTCAATAGATCAATGGAGGGGACGTTTTTATCAATTTCCATTTGCTTTAGATTGCTCATTGCCAGTGTAAAAAAAAGAATGATAATGGTAAACTCTTCCTTTTTTGTGTGTTCAAAGAGAAAAAAAATGAAAGTTTGTAATTTTCTGTACAGATAGTATTAGTGATTTTTATAAAATCTTTATCTCATTACTCCATTAGTCTACATCAAAAGTTGCTGAGATTTATGGCCAGGGAAATATTAAAGAATAGTTTTTGGCACAATCACTTATGTATACAAGTTCAAGCTTTAAAAAATGAGGATTTTTAAATCATAAAGCTTTTCTCTCTACTTTCTTTGAAACCAATATGAATATTTCCTTTTTAATAATAAAACATATAAACTATTTTTTCACAAGTTACATTAGGAAAAGAGCCATGCTAGAAAAGTATGGTTAGTCATGATAGAAAAAAGACTTCAAAAAGCTCATTCAATCCAAAAACTATTTTCTGCTTTTCAAAACCAGTTATTTATTTTCAGGTTTACTGAGCCAGAAATGAAAAGAAGAAAATATTATGACTCCATTTGGACAGAAAGTCTCATTATGGTGCTTGCTGAAACATTGGACTTGGATTCTACGTAGCATTTGCTACATATGCTAAAAAATTAAATTAAGTAGGAAAGGGTGATATATTTTCCTTTTCCATCTCCTTCCAAGTTTTAAATATTTTAATTTAAAGCTGACTCAGAACTTAAATTACATCAATGACAATACACAATAAAGATTTTATAGATATGGAAAAAATTCAAAGGCGAAATGCTTTACGTATTTCTGTTTAAAGTGAGACTGGAAAGTACAAATCTAATTGGGTAAATGTTTTCGAGATGATCTACTAAAAAAATCAGCCACAACCAGAGGAAAATCCCCCAGAAACTTATAAATTGGGGTGGGGGGATGATTTTAAATAAAGGATCAACTGAAAATATGTTTCCTGAGTAATATAAAGCAAAACCCAAAATCAATCAAAAAACAAACAACAAAATCCCTCTTCAGTCACCTTTGGAGCTTTAAGGAAACCAAATTTTGTAAAACTGAAATGTTTCAGTGCCATCTAACAAGGAGATGTGACATAATACAGCCTGAGATAAACCCTTTGGAAAAGGAATGTACCATCCTTTAAACAAAGAAGCAAGTACTGGATTAGTCTCAAGAGAATATAAATATTTCCATATGAACAACTGACTTCTGACAAGTAATATAAATGCATTGCAAATTACAGAAGGTAGTTGGTCTGACAATGTATCAGACTGTTTTTAAAAGATGATCTTTAAATGATCAAAACTGTTAATGTCTAGAATTTCTTTTCTTACCATAAGCAAAGTTACATGCACGTGCATAGTCTTGGCAGATGTGTCTGGTTTGCATGGCTGACAAAAATATTCTTACAGCTGCCTGCCACTCATGTGAGCTGAAAAGTGTTAAACTTCTCAGGTCATCAATACTGGCAAAGAATTGCTTTGCGCAGGGAGAATACAATCTTGATGCCGATGAATGCAGGAGGTGATCCTCCCCCTCTACTCAGCCCTAGTGAGGTCACATCTGGAGTGCTGTATCTAATTCTGGGCTACTCAAAATGAGAGATATGGAGCTCCTGGAGCAAGGCCAGTTGAGGACAACAAAGATGATTCAGAGACTGGAGAATATCCCCTGTGAGGAAAGTCTGAGAGAGTTGGATCAGTTCAGTCTCAAGACATGATGAACCCATCAATGTCTGTAAGTATCTAATGGGAAGATACTCTCTCTCTCTCTGCCAAGAGAATGGAGCCAAGATCTTCTTGGTGGTTTCAAGGAATAAGACAAGAGACAATGGACAGAAACTGATGCACAGGAAATTCCACCTGGCTATGAGGAAGAATTTCTTTACTGTGTGGGTGACTGAGTACTGGGACAGGTTGCCCAGAGAGGGTGTGAAGTCTCCCTTACAGGAATTATTCAAAAAATGTCTGGATGCAATCTTGTGCAATGTGCTCTAGGATGACCCTGCTTGAGCAGGGAGGTTAGACCAGATGACCACGGCTATCCCTTCCAAACTGATCCCACCTGGGGGTAACTTTTCTATTTCTGTACTTGCGAGAAAATGAAGTTTTGTGAAAGCCTTTCAGAAACATTGAGGAAAACATGCTTAGACTTGCATGTCCAGGTAGTAACTGTAACATTTCTCCTGTTTTAGGCTCAAGACCATCAAGCAGAAATTTAAATAGAGAGTTACCTCATAATTTATCAGATCTGGCACATACATAATTTCTTCTCATATTAGAAGACCAAAACAATACCTGGGACAATCTTTTCAATAATAATAATAATTCTAAGGTATTTTACTTTTGACAGCAAGTTGAAAGAGATCTATCAATTGCCTTGATAGGAAATCTCATGATTTTTCATAAACCCAAGAATTCTACTAACTTGTAACCCAATAGAATGCTGTAAATTTTCTTATACTCACCTTTTGACAGGGTACCTTCTTAGCTTCACATGTCAAATGTTATTAAGAATGTGGCATGCCTCCTAAACCTTTCCTTACTTGCAAAAGGTGGGTATCTTCATCTGATTAAATATTCCATATGCAAAGTATGCACATGACTTTGACATTCTCACTGAGAAAAGGCGCTGTGTTAATGTGATATATAGTATTGTTCTAAGCAATAGAAATAGACTTCAGGGAAAAATAAAAGAGACCCAGCTTCATTTAAATAATGATTGAAGGCAGCACATCATGATACAATAACTAATTTCCTGACTGGTAAAAACAAATCAATGAGTAGTTTTAGATACTGTTTAAGAGAAGGAGATAGTTAAGGTTTGATCTTAGTCATGAAGTTCAGACAAGATTCCTACTGATTTTACATATAGATTCTGTGAAAGTCTCATAGCATTAGCCCTAACAAGAAAACAGTTATTGGAGAAATTGCTATCAAAAGGAATCACACCCTCAGCGCTCATTAACCATTTTTATCTGGATAATTGATAGAGTTTCTGTAAATGACAAAATATATGCTTAATTCAAGGACTCACCTGGAACTTTAGTAGCATTTAAGAAAAAAATGATGCTTTTCTCTTTTAGAGAATAACAAATTTCTACAAGAACTTCACCTATCCTTGAGGTTTGTCATCTCATTGCAAAAGGCCCATACCTTCTCAGTGATTTCTCATGGGTATCCCCTCACGGCACAGCCAAGAAAATCCATCTCTCTCCTCACCCAGCTAACCCACTCTTTTGTAGCACTCGTCTTCTTATTGGACACAGCTGTGTCCTATTAAGGGCAGGCCTGTTCCTAATCTTTAGTGATTAGTACAGCTGCAACTCCTCAGGTGTGAGATTATCTTCTGCACTATTCTCTTACATTCTATCTCTCCACAGAGTGCATGTGCCTGTGGGGCAGAATGAATGGGTTTTCTTTCTTCTGGTATAAACTCTTTCTCCTTCTGATGGTGCATGTTTGAATTTCTTCTCAAATACCTAAGAAATTGCCCATTGTGTAGACTGATCTTACTTCCTCATGCAATTCATTTATGAGGCAAGAGGCTGGGTGGTACAATTTACTTGAGATGGTCCAGGTAAGGCTGGCACAGGAATGGGATTAGAACTGACTTCAGGATTGTGGTTTAATGCCTTACTATACACTGAAGTCTTTAAGTCTTGGCTAGAAGACAAAAGGAAAGGAAAATTTGTTGTTGTCCTTTTATACTTGGTTTCATTTGAGGGTTTTTAAGATGACTTATAGACTTTTTTTTAATATTACTGATTTAGGGTAATTAATAACATGCCTCTAGACAACAGGAACATTTAATTCCAGGCTCTGAGAGAATTAAGCCTATTTTATTTCTCTGCCAGACCAAGTTACTAGTAAGTCATTCTTTCAACTGAGTAAGTGGAATTTGGCCTCACTTTCCCCCAGAAGTTATCCTTGATGTAGAGCTGTTTGTGTTTCAGCCTTGAAAAATGAATCATAAAACTTCTTAATTAGACATGGGATAAATCTCCAAGAAAACTCTAGGATCTCTTACTAGAAAAAATTTGAAACTAACAACTTGGATTAACTAAAGTTGAAAGTACTGTCTGTGGCTTAAAACTAATATAAAATAACTGTCTTATTAACTAGCAAAGCAGGTGTCTCAGGTGAGTAATGGAATAAACCATCTACCAGCAGACAAACAAAATGACTGTACTGTGTGGATAAATTGACATATATACAGAGTTCTAATCCATGTCTGCTGGTTTAATTGACTAATGATAAAGCGTAACTCTAAATGTAAACAGAGCTCAGTTAAATCTAATCTGAAATACCAGCACTCAGGAAGCCAGTGCTTCAGCTGCTCTAAAAGTTTGTGCCAGGAAGAATACCACTCATGCAGTGAATATGCAGATTAGGAAAGGCTTGAAAGGCAATCAGATCACTGGTGGTAACAAGTTAAATATCATCACCCCTACTAAATTTCAGCACAGATTGCCCCTGGCAAAAGGAAGGGAGAAATGTGGCCAAGAGTAAAAAGCAACAGGATCTTTAGCTAGGCTTCAGCAGAGTACTATTTCCATAGCTTAGTGTTTACCTTGACAATGCAGTCATGCTTCTTCTTCTTCAAAATAAATGTTTTGTAGGTAAATAAGAGATCTTTACCAGTTAGAGTTGGAAATTTCATATACAACTTCAAAACAGCATCTTTATTTTAATGGGAAGTCAGTCTTTCCATTCATGTATCAATGTCTGCCTGTCATTTGCATAAACAGGTGGAGTTGATGAATATGCAATGAGAGACTGAAGCTGCCCATTTCTCCTCAATATGGCTTCCTGCTGCCCCATCCACCTGCTTTGTATTTATTTCCAGAATGCAGCATTTTTCACCATTTGCTGAAGTGCTTTCTAAGGAGAGACTCCATTCTGTCTGAAATTTGTTTCCAAGAGAATACATAATATGGATACCCAAGCACACTACACTATTCTGTATTATTATAATTGTTATTAATATAAAGTATTCCCCAAATGCACAGAGTAGCATAAAGTAGAAACCCACAAATAAATACCATCGGTTAAAGTGAAACAAAAAGAATTTATTTTTTCATTATAGAAAAATCTAAACTGAAACAGCTTTGACAAAGGACTGGATAGTGTAACCCTTTTACTGTCATATTCTGTATTAGTTGAGTAGGTCTTTTCAAACCAAGGAAGCTTCATGGATGAGTAAAATGGGCCTATGCTGCTGAATTAGTCTTGAATCAACCTGAATGAAGGTTGTACAATGTAGCTCAAAAATTGCATGACAGAAAAAGAGTTGAATAAGATAATTCTATAATGCTTGGCTAAAATGACACAATTTTAATTTGTATAATAAAAAAAGTATTTGGATTCCTGCAGTTACCTACTTCCAAAGTAGAACAATTTATTTATAGTCTTGAAAATCATCTGGATTTAGTATGGTGAATGCTATATTTGATCCTTGAGAACTTCCAGCAGTAGACATTCTTGAACATTCCCAAGGATTGATATCCTAAAACAACCTCAACATTTTAAAAGAAATACAGACTATACCAGAGAAGTTAGACTGAGGAAACAGAAATGAAAATATGGGGAAAAAAGGAGATTGAATAAAAGAGTTCCACATGAGGGAGTGAGTGGGATTGAATTCATCCTTAGTAAGTTTGCATATGACACCAAGCTGGGTGGTGCAGTTGGTCCTCTACATGGGAAAAAAAAAGATGCACAATGCAATTGCTCACTGATGCCAGACTCCCCTTCTTGAACTAAGGTCAGTCCCCTCTTCTGGGTGACTGCCCTCAGTTTATATACCGGGCACGACATTCTAATGCAATGTGGAATATCTCTTTGATCACTTTAGGTCACCTGTCCCAGCTGCGCTCCCACCCAGTTTCTTTTGCACACCTCCTCACTGGCAGACCATGAGATATGGAAAAAAAGTCTTTGACTTAGGAGAAACATGATTTAGCAAAAGACAAAAACATCAGTGTGTTATCAACACCATTCTCATTCTGAATCCAAACCACAGCACAGTAACAACTACTGAGAAGAAAGTAACTCTACCCTAGCTGAAACCAGGACTCACTGCAACAGATTGCCCAGAGAAGGTGTTGCTGCCCTAGCCTGGAACTGTTCAAGGCCAGGATGGATGGAGCATTGAGCAACCTGCTCTCGTGGAAATGTCCCTGCCCATGGCAGGAGTAATTATATGATCTTTAAGATCCCTTCCAACCCAAACCATTTCTATGATTCCATGATTCTGTGATAAACAGTGGCAAATTTTCAGGGTATTTCAGTCTTTAGCTCAGTATTCCATAAATGCTCACTACAGCTGACATCATATTATCATTGCAATACATTATTGCATTGACATCACTTGATCTTAGTGTGCTTTCTGCAGACTGCAAGGGGATAGAAATGCTTTTTATATATAAGTAATATGTTGTATAAAAATAGAATATAATTTGTCAAGAAAATTGTATTCTATTCCAAACCAAGACATAAAAGGATCAAATTTTCAAAAGCTGTTTCGGTTTATGTAGTTAGAAGTTGTTCCTATGTGTATAAAAATAATTTATATTGGGTTAAAATTATGCTAATCTTGGAACAATGATTGAGAAGCATGGAGATCCACAACCAAAGGCTGTAACATTTTGATCACTGTTACTTTTCTTGCCTTTTCCTGTCTCTGTGTCTTTTGAAGTCCCGGCTGCCAAATGTCCTAACTTTACCAACAAACAAGAACTACATTTTTAGCTAAAGAATTAATCTCTGTGGTGGCTTGGGAGCTCTCATTATATCTATTGGCTCCAATAGGTTATAAATTGTTTAGAACCAGTTTCCTACCTTACAATAATAAATGAAGCTTGGGATACTAGCCACTGACTGCTGAAGTCAGTACTTTGATAGTTAATGAATAAACATATTTTGAAGTTTTCTTTATATTTTGTGGTTTGATGTTTAGGTCCTTGTGGTGTCTTGTTTTTGGTTTACCCCAGTTTCCTCCCCATTCCTTGGTCTGTGGTTCGGTCTGGAAATCCCCCACCCTAGTTTGTTGTATGTCAGTCTCTTGATCCTTCCCCTGTTTCCATAGTTACTCTAATGTATCTAGGTTTTCTCCGCCCCGAGCTCCCTGCCCTTCACCTGGCGACCCATCCCATATCTCTAGAAACTTCTTTCCAGGGTGCTGGGTGGTTGGTCAGAAGACAGGGGCCCCTCCCCTAGGTTCGTTTCATTTGTCGGATCCACTTGTCATCCAAAGCTGACTCCGCCCTTGCTTCATTTCAATTGGTTCTTGTATGTCACCACTCATACCCACCCCCCTGCATTTATAAACTCGCTCCCTTCAGAATTTCTTGCTCTCCGAAGGCTCCCTTCCCTTAGCTTCCTACCTTGTTTTGTTACTGGTCAATAAACCAGCTGAGCTTCTACCCTTCCTTCGGAGTCCTCCCTTCCTTCTTCGTGTGGTTCGTGATTGTGTTCGAGAGGCGTCCGTGGACCCACCAAGGCACGGACTGAACTTTGAGTTCAGCAAGCGCCCTTCCACTGCGGGCTGGCTGGTAAGCTCGCCGGGCACCCTTTCTCCACCTGCTAACCAGCGCAACCGCAGGTCCTGACTAGAGATAAATTTTTTCCATTAAATTAAGAAAGAAAATTCTGGGGGAAAGAATTCACTTTTCCAAAATGTAGACAAGAAATCAAATCTGAAGATCAATAGTCTACAAATACAACTATATTCTATTTCTATTTAGTGTTTCAAAAATGTTAGCATACTGATGTGCTGCATATTGAGGTCAGAAATTTTCCTTGTTTAGTTGTTTTAAGTTGGTGCAGAATGGGACAGGTTTCATTTTTGGAGAGGAGGACAGGAAGATCAGGAGTGGCAATGTGGTATGGAAATGAGAACTAGAGGGAAAGAATGGAAAGCCTTAGGGAAAGGGTCTGTGCTGACAGACAGAAGTGGTAGTTTATAAAATGGAACAAGAAAATTGTTAGACTTGAAAGTAAGAAAGTAAGGCTTGAAGGTTACAAAGAAGTCTCCTCCATTGTGGTATTATCCTTATTGTAATAATTGTGGTGAACCATGGGAAATGAGATTAATCACTCTATGGGATAAATTTTTGACTCTGGAAACCTGGGTGGCTGTCCAGCTTGTAGTGGCATTTTGAGTTCATTCAAAAAATACAAACAAAATATTCCAAAGTTTATTAATTTTCTGAGTACACCATTCTCTTAGAGCAGTCAGTAGCTTTAGTATTTATCTCAAATAAGAATGATGCTGAATTTGAAAAGTAAAATACCTCCAGCTAGTAGAAGTACTTTAAATCCAGTTCTTTAGTTATGGCACTTATTATAGATATGGAAAAGTTAGGAAGATTGATTATAAGAAAATGAGAATAATTTCTAGAGGACTTATGGCTCACCTTTACTGTACATGTTACTGGTAACGGGAAAGTAGCGGGTTATTTTGAATTCCTAATCAGTTGCAAAGGTTCAGTAGCATGAAATCAAAGTTTACTGAGCTACTGAAAATAGTAATAAAGCTGGCTTTTGGGTGATATGTGGACACTGTGTCTAGGGACTGGAAGAGGAATTTCATATCTGTGTAAGTATGAGGAGTGTTTAGGTTTGTACTGAAACTTTGCCACTACTACCAGTCTCTATTTAGAGCTAATGTAGTTTTGCCACCCATAGCTATGACATTCCAACTTGCATCGTAATCTCCAGAGCTAAAACTCCACAAGGGAATAAAAAATAGCAGATGGAGTAATGTCATTTACACTGAACACTGCAGGAAAGGCAGCCAGGTCACAGCAGATTGGGGGGGAAATCCATTTTTGTCACTAAGCAGAAGAAAAAATAAATCACAAATAGAAAGGGATTAATTTCTAAGGGACCGGCTATTAAATGTAGCGTGGAAATTGGACTCTCTCAGAAGTTTGCAGAATTTAACTTCACAAAATATATGCAATGCTGAATTATTGCTTTAAACTCATAACCCAAGGCTGCAATGCAGGGATATAGAAGGTAGAAATTAATTAATCAGCAATCTAAGTTGGGAGCAATATTTGCTTTTAGATGCCTGGTGAATAGAAGTAAGGACACCAAAAGGACTTACTATAAATTATAGGTCACTGGAGATAACAGCACTCAAATCTGTGAAGGTCTCAATGTTAAATGCAGAAGTGGTGTAACAAGATAAATAACAAGTGTTTAATGATGGCAGGAAAACAATAATAACCTACAATCAGATGGATAATAAATTATGGACAGATGGTAGTTGGAATCTTCAAATATTTCACTGTCCCATCTGCCTTCATCCATTGTTATAAATTTAAATTGGAATCAAAAAAATAAGCTTTTATTTTTTTTTGTTTTTTTCACAAACACATTATTAGAATCATGTTGTGTAAATCTATTTCATGTTTGGCTGTAATACATCACCAACAGCCCTTCATATTGTGAATTTTCAGTACTGGAAAAAAGACAGGGTAATTTTGGTTTTGTACATTTTTGTCTTATAAAATTTCATAAAACAAAACTTCTTCTCTATAAAACATTTTTATTTCAGAAAACCTATTTGAAATTCTCCTCAGTCAAGCTATAGTATGACTTTGAAAGTAAAGCAGATTTTTTTTGTCCAAATAAATATATTGTACAAACACAGTCAGTACCTTGACAGACAAATAGCATTCAAGGACAAAGGGTATATATATACACATTCATTTGGAGATGCTGTGAAAATTACCAAAAAATATTTAACTTCATGGGTCCAGAATGGAGAACATGAATTTTTCTTACTTGTGCTTAGAGTAAAATTTCTTGCTCAAATAAACAATATGAAACTTGGTTTTTTTGACATAATATTTTCTATGTTTTCATATGTATCATTCTCAGTCTGAGGATGTGGATTCTTAATTTTAATCTGATCCTACATAAAAATGAAATGTAAAAAATAAAAAAGGCCACTTTCTAGGAGTTTTTTCAAGGGGAAAAAATAGTAGGAGAGTGCACTTTGTAACACTGTTCTCCCTAGCAGGCAGGAGGGTAAGGAAAGAAAGAGAGAACTTCAACTCATTTGAAGCAGGCTGTCTATCAAAGGCACTTGCAGTTCCTCAGACACAAGCATTTATCACCACCATCCTACTAGAGGAGAAAAGGGCTTTTACAAGCAACTTAATGAGCTTAATTCTGAAATCTGACAGAGCTTAGCCCCAGGTAGCTGAGCTCTGAATGGTCTTAAATTTAACTGCTTTACAAAATTCTATCTTTTTGTAAAGTGTGTGTGGGAATTGGGAAAGGGAGTTGCAAGGGCATCTGTTTTGTTTCTGTAGTATTCAAGGATAATAGATAAAGTTAAGGGTCAGTTTTCTTTGATTTATATACTGATGTCAAACTAGTATGCTAATATCTTATTTAAATCAAGGCATATGGATTTGCATACTGTGGTGTTCTATATCCCATTGAGATCTTCACTGCCTCAGTGTTCTGTGTTCTCCTTGTGCTTCAGTTTCAAGGGCTTTTTAACCTCTGGAAGAATTTATTATGTGTTTTCCAGAAGGAAAGGGAAAAAAACCCAGTTCATTATAAAACATCTAAAAGAATTATTAACCTTTCACATGTGGAACACAAGACAAAATCTATGGTATTGATATGCCAAAGAAATCTGGGGACGTGAACTAAATTTTGGAATTGAGGGATTTAATTATATTTTAATGGATTTCTTATAAATTTGCAGAAAGGCATTAAACAGTACAAAGTAATCAGGAAGCAAGGGACATCTATTGCAGTTTTTTCTCTAACTGTTTTGCTTTTTTGGGAAAGGAAGTATGTTTCAGACTTCAAACAATGAATGATAGTTAGGATCAAATACTAAATAATATTCTGAAGTGGTTCCATTTTTAAGGTTTTTGCAGACATGTACCTATTTGGTGAAATTTGAGTTTTCTCTGTGTCCCAGGTCATTCAGACCAATGACACTTTTTACATGTGAGCTCTGAGAATCAATCACCCTACAGAATAAGGAAACAAATGATTAAGGAAAGTGATTAAGAGTCTAAAAATAAAATAACCCAAACTAAAAAAAAAAAACCCAAAACAATTAAAAAAAACCAAAACAAAAACAAAAACTAACCACAAATCCCCATCCCACCCTCCCCCCCCGCCATGTATTCATCTAGGAGCAAACTGAAAGAAATACAGGTATCTTCCCATTTATTTTTATCCATAGGTCAAGAGAAAATCAAAACCTCAGGAATAAAGACTCCTGCTTGCAAAGAAAGGGTTGCCAGAAATCTAAAAGGAGCTAGATCCCAGAATCTAAGAGGACTTGGGGAGAATTACAGACCATTCAAAACTCAAAGCACTAAGGATGTTGAAACTGGTAAATTAAAAAGATTTATAAAACCCAGTGAAGAAATGGTAGGGAGACTTGATTTGGAGGGCTTCTATGAGCCTGATAATGATACAGGTGAGCTTATTTTAAGGGCAATAGCTGAATTTTCTATGTTATTCTGAATAATGAGAGATAGAAAATTAGTTTGGGATTGGATCAGAAATGGACTGAAAGAGGCTATTAGAATAAGTTTGGCATAAGGTGGGGAATTAGCATTTTAGCTGAAATGAATTAAATGAAACAATTTCTTCTGCAGATCAAAAATTGCAGGATGTCTTTAACTGATTTAATTTTGCCTAGTATTAGTTATTTTGTGATTATTTTTTAGATGTAAGTATAAATATGGAGAGAATAATTTTTCAGAATTTCCAAATATCTGTGGCTTCCTCTGAAGCTGTAATACATGCCTCTTCCCTTTACAAATACACATAAAAGAAATTATTTTCTAAGTACTTCATTTACCTTTTTTTCACTACTTATACAGAATTAGATATAACAGTGAGAAGAGGTGGCAATTGTATGTGGTAGTTTCTATTCTGTCCTCATGCCAGCACTTTATTCAGTCAAAACTACAGTGATTTTCCAAGATCCAGCCCATATTTTCTCAGAGCTCATCCTCCTAGGAGCAAATATGGTAATATCCTGAAAACTGTGCAGCAGGTCACAGAGCTTGACACATGCCATAGATAAGATTGTGCAGCTTGAGTTACTTTCAGTCTTGCATGTTTCAAATGTAAGTGCTGACTTCATGCTCTGGGTGTTTTGATTCACATCTCTGCACTTCAATCTTGTTTACCTGTTTCCTTGCTGTATATGGAAGCTGACTTGTATGCATGCTAGTTAATAATATTCACTTAATAACCCAAATTCAGTTTATTTCATAGTAAGATTTGTTATTTTGGTGCAGTGCTCCTTTTCACACCCTTCTTTCTCAGTGATACAAGTCGACTCTCTGTCTCTTTGTCTTTAAGAATATGAGTTAGGATTTAATGGAAGGACTCAGTCTCTCTCCTTATCTCTTTATTTAGTGTACAACTCCTAAATTTTATAATGTTCATATTTATAAGAAGAACATTTCCTTGAAATATTTTACCATTTTACCATAGGTCTAATTTTTTTAATGATGTCAAAACTCTGTTTCGCTACTTCATGAGCAACATTTCTATTTTGTCACTAGGCCCTTCTGCCATGGGAAGACCATTGTCAGTCCTTTTCAACTCAGAGAAATATTCTAAATTATATTTTAAAATATATTCCTATTTAACTTGTAAGATAGACTCTTTCTGTGTATGGATGGACTTCAAGTAATTCTTGTTTAACTTCAATGTTTTATGTCAGGAAGGCAAAATTAAAATTCTTTGATATTTACTCCTCTGGTTTTTATTTTTTTAAAAAACCTTTGCATATAGCATCTTTTGTGTTTTGTTGGGATTGGGATTATTTTTTAAATACTGACCACCAATTATTTAGATTTACTTCTATTCTTTTAGTATAAGATTACCAGACAGTAATAACAATTGCATATAATATATTCTGATATTTTTTGTAACACTGATCCTCATATAAACTGGTGAACCAGTTGCTTGAAGTCTGTGGAATGTTATGTTATAACTACAATTCCTCTTTTCTCATTTAACCGTCTGTAATATTGCAACAAAAACATTTGATCCTTTTGAGGCTTTGGGATCAGGCAGACACAATGGCATTCTTGCACCATTTATACACTTTTTTTCTCCCATTATTCCAGAAACTGAACATGTATGAGAAATCTGTTCATTGACTAATACAACGTATTTTACTTTCAGTCCCATTTATGTTTAAAAAAAGAGAGTCTGATACATAATATTTTTGTTCTAGTCTTAGAAATTAATTTTTTTCAAATTAGTCTTCTGGGCTTTAATTTAGGCCTAAAATAGTAATTGATCCTCATTCTTTATGTAAAACTAGATATATTTATTTTCTCTTTTAACATATTAAACCGTTTTAAATGATATTTTACTGATTTTTAAAAGAGCAGTTTCCTTATTCCTTACAGATTTTGGTGGGTAATAGTTGGGCTAGTTTTTTAGGAGTCAAGTGTGGACTTCAGTGCATTGCTCCATGCAGGATACATCTGAACTAACCCATATCACATCTTTCTTGGTTCTTATACAAAAACTTTCAAATACAATCAAAATGTGAATAGGAGTAAAGATGTCAGTATAAAGTGATCCCCAAAATTTAAAAAAAAAATTCCCTTCTAATTTATTAAAGAAGCGATAATCAAGATAATCAAGTTGTGCAAGTCAAGATGGTTTTTGTGCAATGCACAGCTAAGCTTCCAGATTCTTGGTCACACAATATGATGGACAGCTAATACACAAATGGGGTTATTCACAGCTGAAATGCAGATATTATTTTCAAGTAAGGTGTAAATGGAGAAGTAGGCTTACTGGAGGAAATAGCACTTCTTCCTGACCTGTTCTTAAAATTTTTCTCTATTTGGTGTCAGTGGTCACAGTCAGATAGGAGACTGTGCTAAATGGATACCTGGGCAGGTGACTGCTTTCCCAATTAATTTTTTCTTTGCAATACAAACAAGGTAATAGTCTAAGCAAGAAGTAGTCACTGATACCACGAGACAATGTCATGGAATGGCAATCAGCACAGTGGTAGCTGGATGTTCCACTGTCTCTCACAATGTTTTTTCTGTGGTCAGGTAAACCCTTCACACTACTCCGAATCCCATCCTCTGGACAGCAGGAAAATTTTTCACTTGTGTTATGTGTACAGAACAACAAGTTTGGTTTCTTTTATTGCTCCAAGTATGGTGATCAAGCTCGAGGTGTAATGCCTTGCTCAGCTTGGTGTGTTTAGGGGAATCTAGTTGGATTTATTTTGGACTACTGCAGGAAAAGCAACAGAAGTCTCAGGAGGTTCAATAACAACTTTCTTTGCAAAATTTAGAACGTTCTGATAGGATAATGCACTTGGCAAAGCCTAACTTGTGTTTGAATTTTGCACAGAGCCAGAATGTTCCTGGCAGGTCCATGAGGTCTATCCCCAGTTACAGTGCAGACCAGTGTCTGACTTCTCAAATGCGCAAGCGCCACATAGCGCCATGTGAGAGGGCTCAAGGGGGAAGGGAGGAGGCCCAGCACCATCCCACCTGTGCAGAGCTCACCCTGTTGCCCTAGCACTTCCTATGTGGTTGTTCTGAGCCAGTGAACCATTCCTCCAGTCTCCTGCACACGGCTGCTCCACAGGTACTCTCAGACAGAACCAGTCGTGTGGCTACATACTTTGTTGTTCCTTTCTCACATCTCTTGACCTGATTTTCACTGTAGCTTTAGCTCTCTTTCTGTGCCTTTGTGTCCTCCCAGTTAAAATCTAGCCATGCTTACTTTTTTGTTATTTTCCCAGCTGTGCTGCAACAGTGCCTAAATTTGTTATTTCTGACATTACCTAGGTAATCCCTCTCTTATATGGCCTAGTTGGTACACTTTCTTGGCCAGTTGGTCTTGCAACACTTCCTCCCCAACAGGTCCACAATTCTTCTGTTCAAGTACCTGTGTTGTATGCCTGTATCTCCCTTTGACCTATGAAATCCAGCCAACCCTTGTAGTAATAACTATATCTCATGTCAGCACATCCCTGGGTTATTTGTTATGGCCAACAGTTTCATATCCAGTAGTTTTTCATGCCCAAGCCAGTTAGTTTGGCTTCCAGCCAGGGACGAGAATGTGCCATAATCATTTGCCTGCAATCCTAATACAGCCCATTGCCATTTTTAACCTAAATCAGTTTATCAAAATGCTTTTCAAGTCTTTTCAAAATGTTTACGAGATTAAGTAGTTGATGTTATTCTAAGTATAATTTAATTTAATTGGTCCCCCACCTTTCCAATCTGCTAATTATTAAAGTGTTAAGCATAGTAAGGGCAGCATTTATTCTGTGAATGGTGTTTTATTGAAAGCTAGATTGCAAATTTCTCTCATGGAAGGACCATGTTAAATTCCAGCCAGTGAAATTATATACTCACCCATGAAAGATCTCAATGTCCATGAATATCTGCTTTCTGTATTAGTTTACCAATAATGACTTATTGGATGGCAGTGGAGAAAAACTTAATGGCCAACAAATGTGAAGATCACACAAATTATTATTCATGTAAGCTTTATTTTATATTTGTGTATTTGAATCTTCATTCTGTAAACATTTTGTCATAGTTTCCCCCTCAAACTATGATGAACTGATATATAAAAATGGGATAGGAGACAAATTATTAAAATATTCTACTATATACTTCATTCTAGCTCTTTTATCAGAAACTCTTAAGTAAGCTAAAGGATTAAACAGATTCAAATAGGAACAGTAAACAGAGGTTACTAATTCTGTGGGAAAAAAGTTCTGGCTCAAGAGCAGCAAAGGATTGAAGACCAGAATAACAACTGAGAATAAATGTAATTTTCACATACACCTGCTCTGTTCCCTTCTCCCAAGGATCTCCCTGCTACTTATTCATGGTTAAAAGATGGATACTACTGGCCCAGACTGATCTTTGGACTAAAAGAGCATAGTAATGGTAATATTGTTATGGTTTAGAGAGCATTCCTCCATCTATACAAGCTTCTTTTTGCCATTGTTTAAAACATCTTTGAAATTTCCATTATAGAATGGTGTCCAGAGAAAGGATGTTCAGCCAGATAAACTTTCAAGTGGTTGGATTTATTTACAATATTATTATTCTTCAGTGTAACTTCTCTTTCTTGAGTTTCTAGTAATTTTTACTCATATTGTATTTGAAACACAAAAGCTACTGCAGTTTATCTTATTTCTGATCAAGAGTACAACTTATATCACAGAGTACAACTTATATATCAAGAGTACAACTTATACCAACTTATATTAATTCTACCAAATATTCCCATTTCCTTTCAAAATAATGTCATTAATATTCTCAATATGCTTTTGCTCACAGGGCAAACTCTTACATTGTCCAGGCCTTTTGCCAATGCAATTCAATGGGTCAACTTCAGAAGAACATTGGCATCAAAATAAGCACTCTGAGATCTGTCCATGTTAGTATCTCTGCAGATGGCATCTGCATGATAGGGATAATTTTGTGAGCGAATGCATAGTTAGCCCTATTTAAACCTTGCTCTCATGGCAGTGTTTCAAGACTAACTTTGTAATGTTTAGCTGTGTCCTCAGAGAATAAGCCACCAAGTGAGAGCTGAATTCCATGTAGAAGGTCTGCTGAATTGGCTTGTCATTTTTCCAAGAAGCATCCAGCTCTTGAAACCTTTTGTATGTATTGGATGTTTTTAGATGCTCCATTTTAATTAAATTGTGGGATAAGCACTATGTGTGTCTGGCAATAATTCAGGTTAGATGCTTTCTGTGTTCTATGAATCTCTTAAAACCTAGTATGGATCTTCCATCCCTGCTAACATTTCACATCCTCTATGGTACATACAGCAAACCAAGACAGAGTAATTTAGACTTCCAGTAAATAAATATTTCTGCTCTCATGGACAGCAGTCAGAATTAATGTCTGGAAAGACATGGATCTTTTTTTATAATGAGGGTGTTAATACACTGGAACAGGCAGCCCAGAAGGAGGTCAGCACACCACCCCTGGAAACATCGAAGGCCAAGGTGGACAGGGTCCTGAGAATGAATGAAAAATTGAAAATGGCTGTTTATTGCAGGGTGGTTGGACTAGATGATAATTAAAGGTCCCTTCCAACCCAAACCATTTTATCATTCTATGAATATAGGAATATAAATATTTATGGATGTTTTCTTAAGCATCAATTTTTGTGATTCAAAGTTACGCTTATTGAAGATAACATCTTTGGGTTTAATAATCTTGAATTATCATTCTTCTAAAAATGTATGTAAAGATGTTTCTGAAGCCAAGTGATCTTTTGATAATAAAGCATTATATGGAAAAGGATTCCATTACTTAATCATCATCATAATGTGAAGAAGTGACTCCTCTTGCTTATTTTGAAACTACCACTTAGTTTAATTTGTTTGTTTTATCAAATAGGAATTTTGTACTCTGTTCACCTATTGAGTGCTGCTACTCATGATTGTGTAGACTTCTGTCACACCTGTTTTTCGTGCTAATGAGTTTTTCTAGCTTTATCCCAGTTTATCTAGCTTTTCCTTCAGTGAAGGCTATGTCTGGAATTATTCATACCAGATCAGTGAAATGCTAATTCCCATATGGTAGCTTCTGGAACAGACATTTTCAGGCAGTTCCAGTCCTTCTTGTGAATCACGTCTTTTCTTCCCTCTCCCTATACAATGACATTCTTTTGTACTTGTCCTGGACTACTGCTTCTGCCCTGTATGCCCACCCTTGAATTCTCAGCTTTGGCAACCATGTAGACTGATTTTTCTTTCTGGCTAACTGTCTACAGTCAACAAATTATGACTCCCACTGGCAGTCTCAGAACTGATAAATGTCTTAGATTTGTGTATCAAACAGGTGTTTTAAGGATCCTTAAACAGTTTCAACCTCTGTTTCTATTTAAAGAAAGCAGTCATTGGAAGGAACATTCAAAAGGAACAATGTGATGATACTTGGAGTACACAATTCTTAATCCTTTCAGACATATTTTCAATGTGCAGAACAAAAAACAGTCTCTTGCTCTATTTTGTAGCGCAGATCACTTAAAAAATCCCATTGATTATTCTGTCATGGCTTGACTTACAAAGTTGCCTCTGTACTTGATTGTCTGGAAACTGGCTCTCTGCTTCATCCTGAAAGAAGACTCACCTCTCACTGTCTCAGACTTCTTTTAAAACTGTGTGGGTCTGTGAAACAGGAGGGAAAAAAGAAGGCTAAGTACCTGCTGGGGAGTCCATCTGTCAGGTGGTGATACTAAATTAACTTTCTATGTAAAAGTACAGCTCTTTTTCAGTGGTGAATAAGAGTTCTTCGGATTTTCAGATAAAATATCAAATTTATTTTCCTTACTGTGTAACGTTGGGACTGTTGTTTTTTTGTTTTGTTTTGATTTTTACATTGTTAGCTTGTTTAGTTTAGATTTATTCAGGTTGCTTTACCATTTTCAAGGTGCTCCTGTGGCTTTCAAAACCTGTGGGAATTATGATGCTTCATAAATCAGGCACCCACTTCTGGGAGAGCAATTCCTAGCATGCTAAACTGGGCATCAGTGCTCTAGATACATCATATGCAGGACAGGAAAGCTCTGACATGCAGATTGTGTGAGTTGGTAAGGAGCAGCTGAGAGTCTCTTCCAGCAGTGCTTAGATGTCCCCCTAGAATGGAGGTTGCCTTGCTCTAGGACCAAGGTCCTGCCCAGCACAGGCCTGGCCTCACTTCCAGCCCTGACCAACCCAGCACCTCCCTTGGAATAGGTTTCTGACAATTCTTACTCTTGCTCTCACAGTTACTTGCTCTTTAAATCCAATTGATGAAAGGTCATGAGAGTTGCAATTGACAAATAACTGCCTCAAATATTAAAAATTTCAGGATCTTAAGGATGTCATCCTCATTTTCTTGAATTGTTTTTCTTTCCTAGAGTTTGTTTCCTAAACCTACCTAGGTTTAGGAAACAAACTCTGAGATTCATTTGCACTCTACTAGTTGTCCAAAGGTTTTTCTGCATGCCTGGCCAGCTGTTCTGATATTCATCTGAAACATGAATCTTTACCTATACTTTAGGTATTCACATAACTACAAAATTACTTTCAGTGCCTCACTGGTGTATAATAGGGAATCTATTTCAAAGTATTTCCTCTCCTCGCTTTTACAGCTGTTGGTCTTTTTATTATCAGCATTGTTATGCTATAGAAGTATTAAAATTTTTGCTACATCTGAAGAAAAAGAGAAAAAAATTACATCTGAGTTGTATTTATTCCTATTGACATAGCTGCTTTCTTTTTCTAGAGGGAAAAATTGAACTTCCAGAGATCTTGCTAGTCATAAAACTGCTGAAGCAAGGTCAGGCATTTCAATGTGGATATAAAATGTTAATATATGGGGGCCATTGTCCCACACTCAAAAATTTATGCATTACATCAATATGGGATCATTCTTTTCTTGGTTAAATTCACCTAGTAATTTCTGACTGTATTCATGGCCCAAGGATATATTTCTTTACAGGTTAAATATCACTAGCTTAGTATTTTGATAGAAGAAATGCAGAATACCATTTATAACCTACATAATAATAAGTGAATAGAAAGTTGCCTCTTGGAAGAAATGCTACAGAGTATATAAAAATACAATATTCTGTTTCAATTACTTATGCTGAAAAGCATTGGAAGAAATCCCAGTTGGAATTCTAATGCCATTTCAGAGCATCTTCATTCCTGCTTCTTTAAGAATGTAAAAGCAATGATGTATTGACAGTCAAGGCAATGCAAGATAAATGTAGTCTTAGAAAAACCTTGAGATGATCAAAGTAAATTTTGGGAGCACACACTTTTCTATATTTTGTACAGTTCCAGACATATTGTTGTAATAAATATCTTTCCCATGGCATCAGTAATTACAGGAGCATGCAAGTAAAATGATCATTCCCCTCTCCCTCTCAAGTTTTATTCTTTAAATAGATCTTTTGGAGATCAATGTACTTATCTTCTCAAAAAGAGGATTGAAGGGTTATTTGATCATAATTTTTAGCTGCCTTCACAAGGTAAAAGTACAGGATATTAAAGAAGTGTTTAATCTAGCAGCAAACAATGCTATGGGTACCAAAAGATGTAAGAATTCAGGCAGAAAATACTTATAACACTTTTTTTTTAATGGAGTGAGTATCCAGTAAAGCAAAACATGAAGAAAAGAGTAGATGCCTCATATTTCAATGTCATCAAAGCCAGACTGAATGCTTCTGTGGAAAATCCCAGGCATTGGGTCAAAGTTGTGGCCTTGATGTCAAAATTAACCTTCATGACTGGCCCTAATCACCTGTGCTCTTAAAACCAACTTTCCCCTCTAATTTACGTTTCTACCTTGCCTTGTATAATGCTGACAGTTTTCATTAACTTTTTGGAAATCCTTCTTCAATGAAAACCAATGTACTGACAGTGATAAATGCACAAACAAAGCTGTGAAATATTTTTATATGTATCCTCTAATTTGCATAAGTAGATACATGGATAAAAGCTGAGATAGGCCAAATAAATTTAGCAGAAGCATGTGAGGACATAATCAGTAGAGTCTGCTGGTTATGCAGAATTGTAAAGGTTAACACTAAAAAGAAAAAAAAATTAAGAAAAAGAAAAGTTAAGCTGATCACTTGCTTTTCTGTAGACAATATTCAGCTCCAGGGGACAGCATCTTGTAGCTGTAGCAGTTGACTTTCTGCTAGGTCAAGGCACATACGTAACCTCATGTCTTTTCATAAAGGGACAGATGTTTCATGCTCCAGTCTCACTACACTCCAAAAATATAAAGTTGAACAAAAAGTCAAGACAAAGTCATTCCTCACAAAAAGTATACCATCATCTTTTCTTTTCTTGGGAAAGGATCAGTGTTTCATGAGAAAGGAGATATTTATACTTTCCAGCTGATTTTCCTGACATCTAATGATCAAACCAGAAATATCTGGTGTAGAGCAATGAGTGTACATATACCTGTACATGTAGAAAGCACCTTTATTGGTCCTTTTTTGTACTATATTTAAGTAATAGAAAATTAATTTAAAAACATTTTGGTTGGGGACTATTGTCTCTGGAGATTGAGATGGAATTGCCAGCAGGGTAGTGTGGCAGAGTAGTCTAAGGTACTGGATTTAAGGCTCCATCTTTGGGGACATGGGTTTGAATCTCACTGCTGCCAGGAATATTTTCTAGGATGGAGTTGGACTGAGTAAAGCTGAACACAAGTATGGGTTTGGACAGAAGTGGTGGGAGAGCAGCCCTGCAGGAAGGGATCTGGGGGTGTTGGCTGACAGCAGGGCCAATAGGAGTCAGCAGTGTGTCCCCAGCAAACCCCATGCTGAGGCACATGAAACACAGCATAATTAATTGGTCAAAAGGGGTAATAACCTGGCAGTGCTGACAGCTAGAGGAAATGAGGCTGAGCAGCAAACTCTTTGCTCTCCACAGACACCTGAGGAAGTAAAGTCAGTACCAAGGTGATGATCTCTTTTCCCTGGTATCCAGTGATAGGACACATAGGAATGGTTAAAAACTGAACCAGATGAGGTTTAGGAAGCATATTTTTTTCTGAGAGAGAGTGGTCAAACACTGGAACAGGCTTCCTAAGGAGGTGATTGATGGTCCCAAGGCCTGTCAGTGTTTGAGAAGTACTTGGACAATGAACTTAAAAACATTCTTTACATTTTGGTCAGCCCTGAATTGATTCAAACAGTTGAACTAGTTGAGGACATGGGACTGCTGGAGGCCATGGATATGAACAGGGGGCTGGAATACCACTCCTGTGATGACAGGCTGAGAGAGGTTGGGTTGTTCAAGAGAAGAGAAGGATCTGGGGAAACCTTACAGCACCTTCCAGTACTTAAAAGTGGGCTGCAAGAAAGCTAGAGAGACTTTTTAAAAGGACATGTAGTGATAGGGGAAATGGCTTTAAACCAAAAGAGAGTATGTTTTGATGAAATGTTAGAAGAAATTCTGCAGTGTGAGGCTGGTGAGGCACTGAAACAGATTGCCCAGAGAAGTTGTGGATGCTCCATGCCTGACACTGTTCAAGAACAAGCTGGACAAGGCTTTGAGCAACCTGGTCTAGTGGAAGCTGTCCCTGCCCATTGGCAGGGTGATTGGAACTAGATGATCTTTAAAGTCCCTTCCAACTCAAACCATTCTATAATTCTGGGATTCTATGACTGTTGTAGGACTCTTCCAACTGAAATAGTTTGTTCCACTGTCTTTTGCTGTGTGACTTTTGTGACTCAATGCTCAGCTCACTTGGGCAATCTGCCTTCCCAACACAAACAGACATGGGAAGTCCCATGAAACGCTCATCTAAGAGGATTTCACACAGCTCTGTCTCCTATGAAAATATGGGTTAGCAGCTTCACCGGTCCATGCACTAGATCTTCATTAACATCACTCATGAATTTTGAAGAAGGGCCATCACCTCAGGGTTACTGTAAACTTCCAGAAATAGGTGTCACAAGAAACATCGTACTCATATTTGCATTTCAAGTCCATCAGTCTAAGAAAACAGATCTTCTTGCAGAACCACTCTATGTCTCAAATATTGAGCATCTTGTCTTTGCAGGAATAGCTTGAATTCTTCCTGTGTGAAATAATGTCCTTTTACAGGCTTAAATACCTGCTTTTACAGGTACTTGATCTCAAAGTATAGCTGAGTGGAGCACTTGGTGCTTAAAATGGCAGCAAACCTGTGTTTGTGAAATTCGCAGATAGATCCATCCTGAGCAATTCCTTTTATCCTTAACTCTTTCACACTCCCTTCCTTGACATCTCCTTACCTAACTGCCGACAGATACTCTATCTAAAATTCAAATGATTATATTATTGGAGACACCTGTAATTCTCTGACACCTCTACTTCTCTGACACCTCTAAATATTTTTCTTTACTGTTTACAGCAGACCCTGGAACACCGTCCCATTCCTGCCCTCCCTCCTCTCCTCTCTCTCTCTCCCCCATCCCAGACGGTATCTATTTTTTCTTACCTACTATCCTCTTTTTTTACACCTCCCTGTATGCATCTAGAGACATACACACTATTTTTGTTTGGCTGTGGAAAGTTTGTCTTTTCAAAGTATTTGGAAGTATTACTGTCCTTACAAAGTATTTGAAAATGTAGAATTTTTTGCACTAATTAGAGGCCATAAAATATCCCAAATTATGCCTTAGAGAAAAAGGCAGGAAACATTTTTGAAAGTACTGGCTTGTGGCCACTGATGGAAACCCATTCCCTTAGCACAAATGAAAGGGGCACAGAGCATGTGTCTGGAACCACAGTTCTGTATTCTTTTGGTTAGATTGTGCTATTGTTATTAAATAAACTAATAAAGTCCTTCAAGAAGGATGAAGCTGTGGTTGGTTGTTCAGGCTTTTTTAAATTATGATATCTGCACCTTGGGGCATCTCTCTATGGCCACAGACTTGCCAGTTACACAGAAAAAAGGAAGAGAAACTGTCTGCTTTCAAATGTCATACCTTCACTGTGTGAAGAACTCATTCTGTCATTGAGGCTATTTAATTTTGGACCACAGATTCTTATTATATGGCAGAGGGTAATAACTTTTAAGAGTACCACAGTGTAGAAGACTCAGTACCGAAACCATGTAAGACTTTTTTGCTCACAGTAGTATTCTGGTGATTTCTCATAGCTATTTCTAAAGAAAATACAGGACAATGTACTGGATTTCTTTTCTGTGTTCCTAGAAAACCTTCTGTTAAGCAGCTTACTAGTGTCTTCACTATCTAGCCTGAGACATGGGTGGCATATCATATTACTGAGGCAGCATTATGATCAATGGCTCTTTGTGTCAGTCAAAAGTAGATAACACAGCCAAACAGCTCCAGATGTCCAGCAACTCTCCACACTAGGCTGGCAAGCACATCTAACTCTTGATTTTCCTCAGATGCTCCTAGTATTCCTTTGCAAGTCTTACCTAATCATCTCATTTCTCAGACACAAACACTTCTGGTGTACTTCCTACTCTTCTAATGTGTCCCACTCTCAGCTGCCAGTTTGTAGATGTGTACCTTTCACATTCCAGCTGTAACCTTCAACTGTGTATATGGTTTCCAAATGCATTTAATCTTCAGGATGAAAGTGACCCTTGCTGTGCTGTCTGGCCATATTATAATTTCTGTCTTTATTATAAGGGCATTAACCCACCATAAGATCTTTGGGGTCAGTGGGTCACAGGAATGACAAAAGTCATCTTCCATCACCTAGTGACCATGCAGGACAGTATTTCCTACCCATCTTTTCTAATTTCTCAGGTTTAAATGTGTCAGAATATTTCTATTCTTGATGCAGCTGTATAGCAAATCATAGATTGTTCCATCTGAACATTCTTTCAGACATTTCATTAGTCTGGATGTTCTTGTTCTAAAATAATAAGCCAAGCATTTCTCTGCTCGTACAAGGAGATCACTCAATACCTATTTTGGGATGCCATGTGCTGAAGACAGAACACTCTGTTTAGCAGTGGCAGAATGGACTGACATGTCAGGAGGAGACTAAAATTTTGGAAAGTGGAAAAAAAATCCTTAAAGGGGTATTATATGTCAAAACAAAACCAAAAGCAAAACCAAACACACAGTAACCAATTGGACAAAAAAAAGAAGAAACCTTCAACTATTTTGTGCAATTGAACAAAAGAACCCGTGAAGATTTTATGCAGAAATTGTTCTTTATATGAGTCACAAATCTACTTATCTCAAGATTTGTTTTTCTGGTCATTTCCATGAAAAGTATTTATTATTAGGAACAAATGATCAGACTTTAACAGGGACATGGCAGTGTTGTCTTTATTTTCTGAAAGCTTTGTTTCTTTCATGACTGTTGCAAAGCTGTAGTATCACAAACCAATTATTTTAGATGAGCATTTAAATCTGTTTTTCTTGCACAGTACTGTACAACAAATTCTTAAGGATCTACATACTTCTGTGTGGGCTTTCCTGTCAGCTACAGCTTCAATATGTTCATTAAGTGACTTGATTAATATAAGTGTCCTATGTGTTTGAATGCTTTTGTCATGGGTGGCATTTTTTCAGGATGAATTGGTGTATCATCATTGTATCCTCCTCATCATTTTCCTCAGAGTCTCTGTTCATCTGGGACTAGTACAGCCATCATCACCTCATCATGTTGTTGTCCAAACTATCTGCAAGTGTTTCTTTGCTCTTTTATTAAAATATCCCCTATTTCAGTTTATTGCAAGAGGTAAATGTATAATCTTGCAGCTACCGTATAGGGTTTGAAATTGCTCAATTCAGCTGATTGATTCTGTAACCTGGCTTGCCAGACCTGTTCTTGTTGTCAATGAAAATGTTTTTATCAACTTGTTGGTGCTGCATATCAGCTATTGTGCAGATAGGATGATGCTATCTCAAGATAAACCTGATATTCTCTTGTGAGTGCTTGTTAATACAGATTTTCTTATCTGCCATTTTCTCTTCCTAATTTTGATGAAACTGTTAACCCATATGTTTGACTTAGTGATGTTTTTATGACACTTTTTTTTTGTTGTTGTTGTTGAATTCTAATTGAAATTCCTTCACTATTTTCTAGTTAGGCTGTTCTCAGCAGGAGCTCTAAACATGAACACTCTATTCTTGGTATTTCTGAAGCTGGTACTTATTTCCCCCCTTCAGCTTTTTTACATGTCTTATCTGCTCTTTCCCTAGGTGTAGATAAGGAAAGAATTTGATTTTGATCAAACCCAATACTTTTCTTGGTCTACAGCAGTTCCTAAGTATTAGGATTTCATTACAAGTGGAATATTTTCAATTGGATTCTAATAAAATGAATTAATACTTTCAGGACTTTCTTGCCCACTGTGTGTGATAAGAGAGATACTTGTAGGTCCTCTTCACATTATATTTAACCAAGGCATTCAAATGGATTTGGAAATATTTTTTCTTTTATTTCCAATCTTCAGAATTTCTCTGAGATAAAGATAAGAATATTTTCTAGGTACTCTTCATTTATCTCTTGACTTTCACACACTGACAGGTTTTCAAATAAAACAACAAATCTTTGCTTTGTGTGGGCTATGGTTGCTTTTGACAACATGTTGTGCTGTCCTCTTTATATATCAGGAAGCCAGATTGTGACCAAAGATTTAACATTTAAAGTAGAGCTCACTCTAATAAACTCAGAGCACAATAGCTTCATCAGACACGCTTAGTCCAAGATCCCTTCAGTAATTAGATATAATTAAACAGAATTGGAAGAAGTGTGACTTCTGTAATTCTGAGCTGCCCCTTAAATTCAAACCTAGGAGGCCTATGTCTAAAATTGCCTTTAGTGAATTTGAAGTTTGGGATTTTTTTTTCCTTTGGAATATAATCTTGGTCACTACCAGGATAATATTTTAAAGATCCCTATGTATGTCTTTAGTGACAAACTCTAGAGTATGTGAGGCTTTGTGACTTTGATAAATACAGCATGTTGTTAAAGAACATTGTCAATTTTGTCAATGGGAAGTTATTTTAAAAACATCTATAAACATACTAGGTAGGTTTAGTTATTTTTGCTCATATTTATGTAGGCTAAAAATAATCTAAAAGGAAAACCAAGAGGCAAATGAAAGCCAAGGCACCATCTCTGAAATATGGAAAATGAAACAGCCTGTGAATCTGCTTTTAAGGATGGTATTTAAGAGATACTATAGTCCATTTCTTTCTCTCTCTTGCATCAGTCTTAAAAAAAAGAGAGATGTCAAGAGAAAAGGACTTTTAAAAAGCATTGCCTCTATTGTTGCCTTGATATTGATCTATATAATCTGATATTTCTTTCTGACATTAGCCTTTGGTCCCCAATATATTTTAGAGAATAAAATGCTGACTATATGTTTTGCAATAAACATCAGGAAAAAGTATGAACTACATTAGGCTTTACTCAGTCTTCTGCACAGTGACCTCAGAGAATCTTACTGTTTAGTTCCTATAAATCAATGTTCTTGTTGATGCAATGAAATTTCTGGTAGAAGGGCTGTTTTGTCAGGGGATTTCTTTAAGACACACTTTCTTTAAAGATGATCCATGATAATTTAACATAAGACTTCATCTAAAACAAATAAAGGATCATTTACTCAAGACTTTTTTAGCCTGTTGCAGTCTCTGCTGAACATGTTTTATTTCTCATTTGAATTTTCTGTTAGCTGTGTTTTTAAGAGAAGAAATATTATCATCTATCACTTGAACCTCTTTAAAAAATCCCATCCATCCCTTAAGTTCTCAGATCTGCTGTTGTGTATCTTCTTAACAAAAGTTAATGTGTCAGAGACCTCCAAAATTATTTATTTTTCATGACACACCTAAAACAGAAGCAGGTCTTCAAAGTATAGGCAGTCACTAGTAGGGAAAATCTATGGGATTTTTTTCCTAAATGTGTTATATTGAGTGCCACTTGATTTTGTTTTACAGTGTTGCTATTCTATTTTTTTGTTAAAAAACAAAGTAACATATAAGTATTGCATTCTGAGTCACGCTAAACATCTAGGGAGATAAAGAAATGTCCAGGAAGAGGACACTGAGGAAGAGTGAGAGGAAAACAAAGATATACAGTAATGGTGCCTAGTACACTTTCACTCAGCTGTGGAGGACTCCTGAGAATCTTGCAGTTTCTCTTGGTGACATCCTATGTATGTCACTTGCAAGAAACTCTATGGTCAACCTTTTAACTCAGAAAACGTATTCAAATTCACAGAATCCTTTGCCAGGAGGACTACAGTTTTACCTGCTGGATTAGGAACTACCCCGTTTCCTAACAGAATATTTGGGATAACAAGAACATTGCATATATAATTTATTTACCTATTTATTTATGTATGTAATGTTATCCAGCTTGATAGCTTTTATGGGATGGCTTACAATATCCCAAAATTGCTTCCGAGTGACATTGGTCAGCTGAGAGCCTCTCATTTTGTACATTAATCTGATATTGCTTTTCCCTGTGTGTATCAATTTTCACCTACCTGCACTGTATTTTATCTACTAGTAGAATATCCAGTTACCTTTCACAATCTGCCATCATCATTAGTATCTTCAATTATGTTGCATCATCAGAAGCACAGGTACTTCTTCAGCTTGATTACTGGGTTATTTATGAAGATGTTGAATGGCACAGAACTCCACTACTGATCTCCCCATACCACAGAAATTAATGTTTCACTCCTGTTTCCATTTCTGTTCTCTCAAACTTTCATTCATTACCCTCTACCATGAAAGAATCCCACTGCACTGATGCAATCACTCATCGTTTTCCTTAAGATTTTGCAATAAAGATCATTGTGAAGACTTTTGGAAATCCAGATGGACCATATTTACTTAACCATTTCTGTCTCTGTGATTATTGACTTTGGGGGCAGAAATTCTCTTCACAGAAGTCTCTGGATCTCATTTTCACCCAAGTATTAGCAAAGAGATTCAGTAAGTTTATCCTTTCCAATTCTCGTTACTGATTTGCTTCATATGAAAGGATTTTTAAATTACTTTTTAAAGTTTAAGATTATTTAATAAAAATGCTATCAGCCAGAATTCATGTATTGAGCTTCAAGTGAGAGGCTACCTTCTAGTAGTTTATATATTTCATCACTGAATTCATTTGAACTCTTAGGGGAATACCACCTTGTTCTGGTGAGTGGCTGACATTTGTTCTGTCTCTGTGTATAACCACTAACTCTGTTAGTTCAACTTCAATTATAGCCACTCCATAAATCCCTCAATCCCCAAATGTGCCAAGGGATTCCAGATAAAAACCTTCACCATAAAATGATGAATATAAGTTAAAATAATATGTTCAACTTTTGAAAAATATTTTTTTCCCTGAGTGCTCCTTTATATCTCCATGTACTGAATACATCATAATAGAATCCTTATTTCACCCTCTGCAAGAAAGTTATGAAAGGAGTTTGATTTGTTTTGTTAGATGACTTCTGAACTTTTTTTTTGTTTGTGTCTGGCTCGCAGCTTATAGTACAAGTGCTATTACTACACTTCAAAGTTCCCCTCCTTCCTAGCTGTCTCAAGTACAAAGCAGAGCATCTCTTTATCAGTCATCTGGTAAGATTTTTTTTCCCCTGTGTTGCAGTAATAAGCAGACAGGACTCATTTTCTTCATAAAGGAAAAGCCAATTCTTTATTCACATAAATCATTTTTATACAGTTTTTACAGACCTCGTGTTCAGCTCCAGTTGGCTACTCAATTCTTGCCACTCAATTCATTGGTCAGAAGGTGGTTTCTGTGTACATGTTAGGACTATTTCTATTCACAGGTGTTTACATATTTTCTTTGTAGATTCTCATGGGACAGATCTTTTGTTTTGACAGGTGCAAACTTATTTTCCTCACAAGACTAACATGCGTCAACTGACTTTCATTCTCAAGATTCTTTCACATGCGAACTTCTCTAGCTGCTTAGCTGTACTTAGAAAAGTAACAGGCCTAAGCCCTGATTCTATAAAGCTTTTCTTTTATAAGATTCCTACCTGTATGCAACACCCCTGAACTTGTGTCCTCTCCATTATATCATTATGCTACACATCAAATATTCATGTTTATTTTTTTTTTCCTGACCAAATTCTGATTCTTTTCCTGGCATTTATTTTGTGATTGAAGGATTGAGGGTTAAGATGGTGAAAGAGGCAATCACAAGTCAACTGACATCGCTCCATGTCATTCATGATCCTCCTCTCAAGTCAGCAAAGTAATTTTCTCACACTAATGTCTTTTGGATACTGAGGCCAATATGAATTATCTGAAATAAAAATGTTAGTTCTAAAACATGATTCAGAGAACACTTTCAACTGGCTATTCTCAAATCATTATTAAGGAATAAAGTAAACAAAAAGGGAGTTTTAAAGTAAATAGAAATCATGAAGTCTGTTCCTATATCCACACTTAAATGTTGTCAAGTTGATCCTCAGGTGGTACATGAGGATGTAATTGTAAAAAAGGCAGGGATTCCTACATATACCAGCTTGAGCTCTGGCTACAGTGTTTTACTTTCCAAAACTTTCAAAGAGCAAAACGAAGGAAACACAGCACAAATATTTTCTGAATAATCATACCTAAAGCTGTTAAATATCTCATAGATTTTTTCTAAATTAGTTTACATTGTGCCATGTTACTATGTTAAAGTACAATATAGACATTGTTCTTACTGGAAGCAACTCATCGGGTTTCCATGAATATATAACAAAATATATATATATATTTTGTTGTATATAACAAAAATCCAGAAAAATGGTTTTGGAAATCACATATATTTATTTTGAGCATTTCTTTTATGCGTTGAGCCATAGTTTGGAAATAAAATCTTAGATCTAGTGAAGAACCCAGCTCCTAACATTTCTCATTTCTTCATGTTTACTTGAATGGTGCAAGAGTAAAGAGTCTATCTTTTGAAATTATTCAGATATTGTCAGAGACCTTTGCTTTCTACCTGTTTGAGTATATGCAGAATTATCTTCAGACTGACAGCATCCCAGTTACCTAAATGCAATTTGTGCACATGCATACATCACAGAAAATTAAATACCATATGGTGCTGAGCCAGTCACAATTTGTACTGTTTGAAAATGGCACACTTTTGAAGCCTGATGACAAATTTTATGGGTTTTCTCTCAGTAATTTATGGAAAAATAGCTCTTAACCATTTATCAACAGAAGCACTGCCTAAGCTGTGGCCGTAAAAGTTCACTGCACGAAATATTTCTAAGCAAATCACTGTCTATAAAACATAGAAGAACTATGAAAAAAGATTTTTCCTCTCAAAGTACCTACAACAGTTTTTAAATTTCCTGCCTTCTCTAGGTGATGATGTGTTTTTACTCATCACAAATGAAAACATCCCAAGCAAAGGAGATAAGCCTAGCTGTTTCTGATACCCCTCAGACACAGTCCTGTTACTGTGAGTAAGATGGATTCACAGTGAAAGAGTGAGAATTTTTTGGCACAGTCTGAGGATGTGTTTGTGCCTTCTATTGGTCAGCTGATGTAGCTAGGAGGTGTTGGACAAAAGTTATCTTTAAATTGTTGATAAAATATCAGGATATAATGAAACAGAAATGTTATTAATTTGTGTGTTAAAAAAAATGTGTCCTTGGTCATTTTTCTAAACTTTTTGAGTAA
Organism: Molothrus ater; assembly: GCF_012460135.2. Lineage (NCBI taxonomy): Eukaryota > Metazoa > Chordata > Aves > Passeriformes > Icteridae > Molothrus > Molothrus ater. Next base: position 16,893,404 of record NC_050482.2, on the reverse strand, counting down.
CCTCTATTGCTTAGCATATTTTGTTTGCTGTGTGTGAAAGTCATAAACTACTGAAGCAGCAAATAGAGCATCTGAAGCAGCAAATAGAGCATCCAATCTTTATATTTTCATAGCAAATTCATGCCCTATCTGAGACTGGAGTTCCTCAAATGAGATCCTGGGACATGTGATAAGAAGATCTGGAGCGATATTCTGTGTCTCCTGAGAGAGGCAAAAAGATCTCACAGCCTAGTGTCAATTTTGCCTGATCCGAGTCAGCTGTTCCACATCCCTGTATAGGTAAGGGAGGAAGAAAGCAAGTGTTGTGATCCTTAATTAATACACTGGGAAAGGAGTCCACTGAGTAATTGTTGCTTTTTCAATGAGGGTGCAGGGGCCCTGTCAAGGGTGATGACTGAATCTCAGCTTTCTGAGCCACATCTTGTTACTAGCAGGACTATCCATCTGTTTCAGACAGTGGGAAAAACATCATAAAGTGGGGGAAATGGATTTGGATACCCTCTTAAAGGGTGGATTTTTTCCCTCTCCTTATCTCTGCAGTAGATTAGAGCATCTCTCTCAGTCTTGCATCACTCTTCATCAATGACAGCCTGTGCTTTGTGTTTTAAATGCTGTTTGTTGTTTCCCTTCTCATCTTTATATAAGAAAAATATGAATTGTATTGAAAAGCCTACTCTAAAAAAAGAATTCCAAATGTTTTGGTATTTCTCAGCTGTAGAAGTGTAGATATATATATATGAGTCTGTCTAATTAGAAAATTTTCTTTTGCTCTTTCATGGAATCTGTTTAGTTTTGCCTCACTTTCATAGAAAGAAAAAGAGGTACTGGCAAAAATATTGTTTTTTGGATCCTAAATGAGAAGTACTCTATATTTCCTTTTTGGACCATTCTAATTAAAATAATTGAATAAATTAATGAAAAATAAAAAGTGTGGTCAACAAATATAAGGATTTCTATGGTAAGCAAAAAATCTATTTATTTTAATGAGAATTTTTATTTAAGTAAACACACTTTCCTTACAAAATTTTTGTCCATCAGTTTGATGGAATAACCTACATAGACCAATATTTATGAGAAACTTAGGGAGGCTCCATTAAATCAAATCCATGTTTTCTAAGTAAAAAACCTAAATGTTATAATACATTCTTTGAACCTACTTAGCTGTGCAACATATCCTGTGCCAGTATTATTTTAACACATCTACTCCACCCTGGTGAAACCCCACCTGAAGGACTCTGTTCAGCTCTGGAGCTCTCAACGCAAGAAAGACAGGCAGGACAGACCTGAAGGAACAGGACTGGAAGAGGGCCCAGGAGATGGTCAGAGCGCTGGAGCACTTTTCCTATGAGAACTGACTGGGACAGTCAGGGTTGTTCAACATGGAAAAGACTCCAGGAAAACCTGATTGCAGCCTTTCAGTACTTAAACACGGCTTACAAGAAAGATGGGGTCAGACTTCTTAGTAGGGCCTGTAGCAATAGAACAAGAAGTGATGGTTTTAAACTAAAAAAGGGCAGATTCAGGCTAGATATATGAAATATATAAGTTAGTAATTTAAAATTAATTCTTAATTTTGTAAGATGTGCTGACAAATGTCTTTCATACATGTTTAGGATATTCTGTAGCTTAACAAAGATATTCAGTTTAGTATTTAGCTCATAAGTGAGATTCTTAAGCCTTTCTGGTCTGGAATGAGATATTTTTCCACTTAACTCATCTGAGAAGCTGACTACAGAGTCTGAGTCAATATTCATTCTCCCCTAACCTGTATAAAGTGTAAACAAACCAAAGAGACAATGAAGATGCATATTCATAAACTCTAAACTGGGTATAAATTGCAGGAAAACTGGGGACCAAACCTTCTTTCTTCTCCTTTGTTTTCCTCTTTGCTAGTGAGTTTCTTTTAATTAATCATCACATCATTCTCATAGACTTTCTTTCTTTACTGTTTTGGTTTCTAAATGTTGGGCTGGGAGTTGTACCTGGCAGAAAATCTTTTCTTCTTCAATGGACATCGCCCCAAGAGGTGGGAGATAGGGAATGGCAAAAAAGGAATTGAGTCCTCTGTAGCTTCCTGAGATTGCTACTCTATGAACTATTACAAAAATTAGCTTGACTCTTAATAGGAGGCTTAATTGAGTGATCCAGTGCACCAAGGTAAATCTAAAAGAATCAGGATCCAGTCACAGCTGTGCTTTCTGACTGCTAGTGACTTCTCATACGGCATCAATCTGGAAAGAGCAATCCAGGAAGCTCTCTGTAGAGATTTTTCAAAGACAAATTTCCCATATCTATTTTCCCTACCCAAAGCAGAGAGACTAACAATCAAAAAATGGCATTAAGTCAAGAAGAGAAATTATTTATGTTTGTCTATCATATAAACAAAATAATAAACCAATGTGCACTCAATCTGAACTCATAAATCTCCTGGTCTTGGCTCATAATTCTGTCATTTTCATGATACCTACAGACTCTCATCTCTGAATTTTTGTCCTACTACAGTTGTGCTATGTGTGTATGCCATGATATGGTGCACCATAACCACAATATCTCATGTTTTATTTAATATTCCAGCCATTTGTTTGCCAAGAGCAGGCATTATTTTCTGGCAGTGGCAGTAACTTCTGTATGGCCATTTTTCTGATAATTTGTCTATTTATATATATATTAAAAAATAAAAATTCAACAACCTAAGGCTAGAACTTTGTTCTCTGTTTGATGTATTTAGTAATAAGCTAGTACTTATAACTTGTTAGTACCTATTATACATAAATTACTCTTTGTGAGTTTTGAACAGCATGCTGTTATTGCACTTGCAATTTTCCTGAGTATTATCTGTATTATGCTGTATTATCTGCTATAAAAAATATGCTGTATTATCTGCTATAAAAATGTTGTCTATGCACCACACAAAAATATTTGGTATTGACTGTCATTCCAAGAATTTCTCCCACTCTAGCAGTGGAAAACTATTTATTTGTAGAGACAAGTATATATTTTTTTGGTGAGTCAAGTAATAAGCAAAGATATCTATGTTTTTTCTTTCAGTTATCAACAAGGTTACACATATTTATTTTAGTCATTCTATAGTTTCCTATGAACAACAAGCTTATCCTGTTTCTCTTTCATCTTAGAGTGAGAAGAACTTATTAATGGATATCAACATTAAGGCCGTTGGTCTCTTTCATCTCCACCCTGTGCACTTATTACACTCCAAGTACTGGGCAAGGAAGAATTCACTGGATCTATGGAGCTAAGGATTTATTGCTAATCCAATTAATGTTTTAACAGACTAAAAGTCAAAATTCTCTAACACAGAGAAGTCTTACAGTGTAAATTGTTATAACAAAAACCCTCCACTTGAACACCACAAAACTTCGTAGTATTTACCTTTTCCCTTGATCCTGTACTTGTCCCTTCAGTGTTCTTTTAGGTCTTAAGGCAAAGACTTCCAGTTTTCTCAAGAAAAATTGCAGGTAGTGGTGTATTTTTAATGAGCTCTCAATGTTTGGAGGTCTTTGCTAGGAGAAGTGTGACATTAATGGTGGAGGTATCCTCCTCTTTAATCCCAGGACCTGCTTGTGTGTGTTGTCATACGTTTCCTTGCCCCAGGCTGCTGCCTTCTGGCTGCTCCCAGGTGAGTGTGAGTATGGCCCTGCAGCCTGCTCAGGCTCAGCTGCCACAGGCTCTTGTTTGCCAGGCAGACACTCCCTGGGTTTGTCAGATCCTTCTCACAGACACTGGCACAGATCTGGCTCAGGCAGGGCAGGCAACAGGTGCATGACCCCAAGGCAGGAGCTGAAACCAGCCCAGCCCAGCACTGGGCAGGGGAAGTCCAGGCCAGTGCAGACCCTGGATCACTTTTTTTGGAATGAAAAAAGCCTTATTTATGCAGCAACAAAGAGCTCCAACCCCAGGATCTATTTTTAGATTATTTCCTCTCTGATGCGTTCTTTTCTGCTGTAACATGTCTTCATTCTCTTGAAGTGATCAAGGGCTTGACAAAACTGGATAATGTTGTGTGTAATAGGATAAGGAAATATTTTATTCAATTTTCAATTCAATACATCTTGTTAGTCTACATATCAATTTCCTGCAAAGGAGAAAACATTACTGGAGTGAGCTATTAGCTTTGCCTATTTATGCTGTTTTGTCGGTAACTCCCTGAATGCTAACAGAAATGTTTTAATAAGTTCTGTCTGGATTCTTGTTCAAATCAGTTTGTGTCCTAAATATATTTATGTTCATATTTCATTCAGTTCTGTTGCAGCTCTCTGCCCTGATGCTGTGAAGAGTTGCTCTTACAGTGCTTGTAGAGTTTTGCCTCTGCAGTGATCTCTACCAATTCTGAAACAGCCTTGCAAGGTGAAATAGCCCACTCTGGCTTTTTCGTGGCTTCTGCCAAATTATTTTTGCCAAAGTATTTTGCCTTCCTTTGTACTTGGCTGAGCTCCTGATTTGACAGATTTTGGTTTTTTAGTAGTACCCTGACTTTTTGGTCTCAAAAGAAGACTGTAAGTTACATTTTATTGCATTTATTAGAAAAATTCCTACATATAAACATTTCTTTATGTAATAAACTTGAATGACAGGCCCTTTTTTTCCTTTTGGTCACTGATAGTTTTTTTTGCTTTAGCCATTTATTACATTCTGGTTAAAACAAGCAAACAAAACTCAGAGCTTACCTAGCCTTACTGGTATAACTGTATCTATGGATGTTTAGTCCCAAATAATGCATAATTACTTTTGTCCACCCTCCTTTGGCTTGTGTATTTAATTCCAATGTGAGCAATATCCTTTTCCCTGAAGTCCTGTGTCTGTCTGGAAGTGTTGGTAAAATGGTAACTACAGGTTGAACTCCAGAGTTACTCCTGGGAGTGAAAGACAGACCCAGTTCTTTAGTCTCAAAGGATTTATACTGGTATAACTCTGTTTACTGCACGCAACTATACTTGCAAAGCTCTGCAGTGTATAGCAGACTAAAGTCCTGCTGTCAGGAGGGGGAGTGGAAGATGACAAGCAGGGTATGGGAAGAAGCTACAGCCAAGGTGAAAGCAGGATATCCTTTTACAATAAAAAACAGTTACTAAAGCCAGTTAAAAGCTGTGCCACAATTATCAAACTAAGAAATCAACCTCATATTCAGTGTATGTGTCAGTGGCTGTGAACATTCTTGGCAGAGTGCATTGACAGAAGTCAAAGCTTTCCATTCAAGTGAGGAGATAGAGAAAACAAAGTGATTTCTAATCCCCATACAGCTTTTATGATTTGAATGAACTTGATTTTTTCCCCTCCACAAAGCTTTTTATTTTCTGAATAAGAATGTGTGGTTGCTTACTCAGCCTTCATTTAAAACAGTCTGGTGCCTGGGTCTCCTGTGGCGCATTGCCACAGAGGTGTACTTGCAGCGGATTAAGCCACACAGATCTGAATTTCATGATCTTTTACTGTTTGTCATCTCTTACATTCTTCATTCAGAAACTGTTATGATCCCCATGCATTCATTCCCTGGCCTAAACATTGTCCCCTTGGTAGCACTGGTGCAGGCAGTAGACTGAGTTGTCAGCACGGTTTACATCTCCATTAAGAAATACAGTTCTCTATTGCTGCTCAAGGTCAGCATACTCCTTATGAAAGATTTTACAAAGGGAACAAATGTCACATGACAGGGAATATGAAGGCAGGTCATTTGCAACACATTTTTAGAAGCTTGGGTAGGAAAGTCTTAACCTTGTTCCATAAATTACAATGCAGAATGTCCTCTGTGTTCAAAAATTGCACCTTTTTGTCTGAGGTCAATATTTCTACAAGGTTTTATAGCAAAACAAGTCTTTGAAGCACAACTTCTTTTTTTTTCTTTTTTTTTAATTTAAATAATAATGGCATTAGTTGGTTAGCCTGATATTGGTAAATATTAGGGACTGCAGATTTTGGGGAAGTAGAAATAGTAGATTTTTTTAAAATTTTTGAAAAAATATTAGTGTGCATTGCATTTGAAGCTCTAAAAATCACAGAAAGTAGGAATTACAATGATGCCTATGGAAAGGCAATCTTCTCAACCTTAAACAAAAAGGAATCACTTCACTGTCATTATGAAGCTATTCACTGTAGTCATAGAGACTGAGGTGTTTCAAAAACAAATTATAGAAATTCTGTTAGTAGTAGTCATCGTAGATTCATGTCTGAAATCAGTTCTGAAAATGATGATTAAGATGCAATAAAAGTAGATTTACTTAAAAAGCAATAATTTATTGAAGCTCTACTACCTTGTGGGAAAGAATATATTTTCTTGTTATGAAAATGAAAATTGTAGATATTGTTACAGTTAGAGAAAAGTTGAGACAGTATAATTTTAGAGATCTACCATTTTCCACATTTTTCTGCCCTGATTACTCTTTGACATGTTATCTTGTAAACAAACGGTTTTAAATAACTCTTCCACCTCTTAATGGGTTTGAGTATGGAAGACTAGAGGTGCTGGATTTGAGATGAATGAATACCAAATGTTATAAGACTGCATTTAGTAAAATGATATAGGAGACTGCAGAAGGCACAGAATGAGTTTCTTCCTTAGGAAAACTCTTCCATCCTTTTTGGGACACTATTTTCAGTCTTGTCATGAGCAGTCTAAAAGAAGGGACAAATTTTTCATCTTTGCACACAATACCCTGAAATCATGACGACTGGCGGCTATAGCAGAAACTCTTACAAAATTAATCAAGCTCGGTGATGAATTAGCAAAGCTGTAGACCATCTAACCTGTAGGCACACAAAACTCAGGACAAACAGCTGTTTTGACATTTCTAGCTGGGAATCCTGCCCTCCACAAACATATTTCATGCTCAGACATGGTCTCTTGGCTGCTTGCACTCATCCCCATCTGTCAGGATGGCACTGTGCCCATACACAAGGTGGTATGTCAGCTTTGGTAGGGCATAGGTGCCAAGTAAATTCTGCTGTTTGCAAAGCTTTGCATGTGCTGGTTCTTCAGTAGGAAGCCTCTGCTCTGACACAGCAAGGCTCCCTCTCAACATGACTCCCTACACTTGATTCCACCTGTTGACACTTCTGTATCTTAGGAAGAATCCTTAAATAGTACATGCAGGAAAGATTGGCATGCAGGAATGGATTTAGGAATCTGTATTGCACATACACCTCCAGGTTTATCATTCAAGACTGAGGAGAAGAATAATGTCATAATTTATGTCATCATCATTAACACCTTCAATTCATTATTCCCATGCCCCTCACTCCAAAAACAAAGAATTCTAGTTATCAGCATGAACTCAGTCAAAAAAGAAAGTGGACAATGGTTGTCGAGGTAATGAAAGAGAAACCTGACTTTTCTGTCTTACTGACTTTGTGGTGGTGAAACTGTATTTATAGCAAGTGAATAATCCTTGCTTTATCCCAGTGCATGAACTATGAGGACAGAGAAAAGCCAGCCTGGGTATTGTGCTTCAGAACTCTGTGAGCAGTCCATACATCTGAGAAAGTGTGGAGTTTCCTTAGCAATAAAAGACACAATCACCTAAAAGGATGAGAAAATTCTGAGACTGAAGAGACTTTACTCTACTTTCTTCCTATTACAGTCCACATAGCCGGTCTAGGGAAGAAGGCTGCACTGCCTTGGGGAAACTGAGATGTTCTGGGTTCAAATTACTTATGAAATTATTTTCTTTGATGAAAATTAAAAAAAAACCCAGAAAGTCTTCATCATTCCTTTTATATCTTGTATATTTTAAATTCACAGGAATGTTTCCTATAACAACAATTAGACTTTTAGCAACTTTACCATCTGCTCAAATTCCTACTGGTCTTTTCCTATCTTGTTGCCATATAACTACTGTTTTATGTGTGACTCATCCCCCTGCATTTCATTATTTTCAATTTCTGCAGCTTGTATTGAAAAACTCACGGGACATGAATTTTCAGGTGTATTTACTCTTGTTTTTCTAATACAATAATCTATTTTCCAAATACCACTTCTATTTTAAAAACCTCTGATGCCCTGATTAGTCATAAATATCTTTAAAGAGGTTTTTAAAAGCTAGAAATAAGCACAAATAGCTTGAAACCTTCTAGAAACATGCCCTTCTGTTTTTATCTATCTTTACTTTGTCTACCCTCCTACTGTAGTGAGACATGTAAATTGAGTAACTCAGAAAGATTTAATAATCTGGAAGAATGAGACATAAAATGATTTTGTATTGCATTTCCCCCCTCCCTTGACATCAGGAGTATCCCTTTTTCTGCTTTTCTCAAATGTATCTTTCTAATTGGCGTATCTTATTTTCCCTGTTTATTTGGATAATTCAGATTGTATTTATTCTTAGTCTTTATTTGTGCTGTATGAGAAGAATACAAACAATCATATTTTCCTAAATATTTCTTAGTCCTTTAGTAAAAAGCAGTGTTGGCCCATTTCTTCTTTCATTTTTTTTCCCATTCCTACTAAGTTATTCTCCAACCCTCCAGCACTATATCATATTATTCTAACTACATAGTGTATCATTCTACCGCACCTGCCCTACCACTCTATCTCTTTGCGTCTTTGACAAATTATCACCATTATTTCCCTTCTAACTCTTCGTGTGCCATTCATCACCCATGACATTAAATAACTGCTCTTCTATCAAAATAATATACCTACATCATCTAACCAAGTGAATATTCAACCATTTTCTATTAGAAATGGCCTGAGACTGACATATCTGTCCCACCTGGCTATTCACAGATAAATGGATGAACTGAACTGTACAAAAAAAAAAAAAAAAAAAAAAAAGGTGTGAAGGTTTTGGGTTCCAGTTAAACATTCCTAAAATGACTTTGTTTTCCAGGAAATTTCAATCCTTAGGTGCTTTAAACTAGAAAACTTCATAATGGAAAGTGCTGCTGTCACTTACAAAGATTAAAAAGTATTAAGGACATTTTAATTTACTACTTTCACTCTTGGTTTTTTTTTTTGTTTGTATGTATTGCACTAATTTAATTTTAGAAGTGTTTGATCTATTGCAATTCCACCAGTTTGCACAAATTGATTTAAGGCAAATCCATGCCCTATATGTAAAAGAAAATTGGCTGAAATGGAGTATTTCACTACCACTTATTATTCACATTACATTTCGACTGCAACTGGAAAAAAACTTGGAAAAAAATTCTCCAAATTTTTCAAAGCTAAAACATGAAGCCATGTAGGCCTTTTGAGCTGTGAAAAATTATAGTGGTTTATGTTTTTTTATTATTTTGTGGGTTTAAAGGTTTGACATTACATCCATCATGTTTAATATATATGTATAAATATATATATGTATATACATATACATATTTATGTATACACATACATATATATGTATATAAATAATATGTATATATATGTATGTGTGTGTGTGTGTATGTATAATAAGTTAATACAATATGAAACTAAAAAAAATTAAAATATCTGGTAATTGCATTGCAATTGCATTGCAGCTTTGACAGAAATATTAGTATTAGATATTTAGGACCTTTAATAGGATAATAAGTTGGGCCGTGAGTACTCAAATAAGAAATAGCTCACTGTACTAAGAAAAAGCATTTTAAGGTAACATTTTTAAAAGTGATGTTATACCAAGTGTAGAGACCAGGTGTAAAAGGCTTTGTGACTCTCAGCGTGGAAGAGTGTGAAAATTAAGCACCCTTTTTACTCTCTGTTACTGACATGGCATTTACCAGGCTTGCAGAAAAAGGGAAAATGGTGGTAAAAACAGACTCATCCCAGGTTATCAGCCCTAGTCCTTAGCCATTAGTATAAAGCTAGGAATCTTGACTTCTATTGGCTGAGGAGCACAGCTTTGACAGAAATTTCCCTTCTCAAGATTAATGTACAGTGATGGGATCTGAACATCCTTGAGAATTCAGCTCCATTCAGGCTGAGCTGATGTACTACTTTTATGTTATTAAATGGTAGAAAAGCTTTCTCAGTTCATGAGAGAAAGCTCTCTCCAGAAAAATGTTATAGAGGTGGAATCTAAATTCTTATCTATTTTTCTGCATCTCTATCAACTGCACTCTATCAACATGGTGCTTTTATGGGCTTGTCAAAGAACAGTTTTCTGCCCAAAGCCAGTTAAGGCAGAAAATTATATGTGTTGTTTGCATCATATTTACAGCAGTTGTCTTATTTAGGCTTTCCAATTCAGCACAGGGTGTCACTGAAATGAGGTATCATAACATTGACTTTGGCTTAGCTAAAATTCTTTGCTGATTGTACCTTAACCTTCTCCCCTTTTAAAAATGAACATTTAACCTGAGACCTTACGACTATTGCCAAGAATCAAGACTACCTTTCTTTTTTCTATTCTGATTGCAGTTTGCCCAGCTTTTTAATTTAACAGTATTTTAATGAAACTCATGAAATTCAAATGCAAACTTTAAGCACTTCTTTTGTGTGTTATTTTCCATGTACCATCTCATAAATAGTCATTCATTATTAATGACTTTATTCATGACATGAATTAAGAAAAAAACCCAAATCTCTCAGTTGTTCACAATATAAAAAGAATACATTTCAGCACTCTTATTTTCCTTATCTTTTTTTTTTTTCCCGCTTTGGCAATAAAGGAGTGGTCTCCCAGAAAAGAAAATCTGAGCAATGTTTTTTTCAGGCATTGCTGTTGAAGGCAATCATGATACCACACTGGGTTTTTATGTACATTGTGACATGGAGTTATGCAGTTATTATCAAAGTATGTGTCCTCTCCTTGCCACTGTTAATAGGGATATGCCAGCCTCTGGAAGCAGTATGGGTTATCTGTGATTATGCTAATTTTTCTTCTAACAGATGTAAATGGAATGGCACTACTCAAAAAGCAGATCAGATTGCCTCTTGCTGTTTGCCATGATTGATCTCTAGAAGCAAAAGATGAGTTTTCTTTCCCATCCTCATGTGTGAAATGAGATCCCAATTAGTGGTGCATCCCTGGGTGTGCGATGAGGAAGCTCTGTTTCCAGGTGCACATTGCTGAGTGTGAGAGAGGAGGCAAAGGCAGAGGTGGTGTTCTAGGCCACAGCCAGCTAACCTACTGTGTTATCCAGCAGAAGAGAACCTGCAGCTCCTTGCTTTTCATCACATCTGGGTGGACCCCACCAATGCAAATGGGCAATCCATCAGTCACCTGTGCTACCTAACCAACTAACTCTCCTACAGGAGACAATAACTTTGGATACAAAGGAACAACATCTGCTCTCCTGCTTATGGTGTTTGACATCTTGCCACGCCTTGTCTGTTGAGGATTACATTTTGTGCAGGTAGCTCGGCTTGTGGGCTGCAGTGAGAGCTGCAGAGGGAACTCTGGGTGTCAGGAGACCCAGACAAGAGGTAGTGAACTGCCAGCATTTTGCTTGGGGACTTGTGGCCCAGACGGATGAATGGGCAATCAGGAGGAGCAGGACATTCACCCTTAGACTGTGAGGGTATGAAATCCGTGGGGTTCCTTTGTTCGAGGTGCTTCCTCGGGGGCACCAGCAGGAGCTGCTATTTTGTTATTGCACCAGGATTAAATTGAGGTTTGAGACAACTGTGACTCTGCTATGGCAAACCTGAGTTTGAGGTGGTCAGTAAGACCCAGAGAGCCTGTGTGAGTGTGGGGGGTGAGCTGCAAAGGGGCCGCAGTCCCAGCTCAGGGGGTGGGGGTGGGACTGCCAGAGTTGTTCCTGGATGATCAGACAGGGAGATTTCCTCAGCATCTCCTGTGCTATCAGGTCTATCAGAGCTATTCCCTGCACCAGGGCTACTCTATTTCTTCTTTCTTTCTCAAAGAGTATTTTGCTGCTCTTGCTAAATGTATTCTGCATCATTCAAAATCTGTGACATTTTAAAAAAAAGCCAATTTTCTGTTATTGGAATAATTTTGAAAAATACCTCAACTATTAGACATTGAATTAAAAAGAGGAGAGGGCTTACAGTCACATGTTTTACGGGTCTTTTGTTTTTAAGGTTTAACCCTGTGTTGTGCCTCAACTAAGAAAATAGATTTGGGGAAAAGAAAACAAAAAAAGAACAGCAAAATGAAATCCAAACCAAAAATGAACAACCCATGCTTTCCACATGTGGTTCCTCTTCCAGCATGCAAAACCCACCCTTTTCAAAGCATCTGGCACATCTATACAGACAGATGCAGCCAGCCCAAATTCATCCTGCCCACCCTGCAAGCTGCCTGGCCTTACTCCAGCTCCCATCCAAAAACCATGTGGCTGTGATGGAGCATCACTGAGCCTGGACTAATAAACCTGACCTCTCAGGAGCCAAACACAACACTATGGACATCTGCGGCTTCTGGCCAGGATGAGGTTGTCTGCTTGCTCAGAGCATGAAAAGAACAGATTCAGACCTCTCTGTGCTTGTGGCTGGAGACTCCTTTTGTGTTTCTCTGTTAGGTTCCTTTTCACAAAACTCCCAGCCAAGTAACAAAATTCCACTCTTTAACCCTTGGCATACCCTCATTCACATAATCTGCTGAATGTTTGTACTTATACATTGTTGTTTACAATCCAAGCAAGAAAACATCTGAATCTAAGTCTTATTTCAATCAAATCAATAAATCATAAATACAGAAATAAAGTGCATGAGAAAAAAAAAAAGCCTAACCATTCAAATATAGCAGTAAAATAAGAAATAACAAAGGAGAAAATAGGTGATTCTGTTCTTTACTTCTAATCTTAAGAATTTAATTGTTGAATCCCAATCTGTCCGTCTCACCCATCTTCCCAAAATTCCCCCATGCTCTCTATTCTCATACTGTGGGGCTAGAAAAACATCAGAATAATGGAGAGAGCCAGGAATTATAGGAGATTTTAATGAGTGATGGATATTCTCTGTAGGTAAATAACTCTGAGAGTCCACAGGGCAGAACATGAGAAGTTCTTAGAGTTATTATTCAGTTTGGGACGGGTGAGTTTTCATAAATGTTACTACTCATGACCATAAATTGAGGTTCTCATAACAGATAAGGATTCATTTCCAGACAGAATCCTTGCAGTTGTAGCTCCTGCATATTTTAACATCTTCACCAATCTGGGGAATCACATCAGTAGTGTCAGTAAATTTTCTTGTTCACTCCAAGCATGACAAATTTTTCTAATGGATTAAAGAGCTCTGTGTACTCTTAAGACACAGCTGTTGACTGATGGCATGCCTTCCAAAATAATTCTTTTTTATATGAATGGTGTTTAAAATACTATCTGAAGTCAGCATTTAAACTAAACCAAAGTTTATTTTCACAGTATTTCGGGATTTATTTTCTCTTTAATCTATTATCTTATTCTGGAATGCTATGAGGAAAAAAAAATAAGGTTAGATCTTACTTATTAATTTTCTCCCTGAAGAGAATAAATATAAAATCTTAATGTCAGAGAAGAAAAAGAAAATAAAAAAGGGGATTGAGACAGTTCTGTTTGTTGGTAGGAATCTCAACATATCTAGTAAGTAATCAGAGGCTATATGTTTTGCTGTTTTGTGTAGCATGTGAAAAATAAAGTTAAATATGCAAAAAGACTTTCATTTGTACGAAGACCCTATGTCAAATCTCTTTAAGCTGAAATAAGTAAAAAAAAAAAACAACCCTTTAATGTACTGCTGAAAAGTCATAGAATTAGAACCAAATACTTCTGTCTTCCCAGCGTGTGCTCGACAGAGGTCAGCGTCCTGTCTGGGTACCAGGTCAGCATTGGTGTACTTCAGACAGACTGAAAGCAGCTCTAACTTCATCCTGCATGCTGAGACACAGTTGGGCTGTGGAAGTGTGCTGGACTTTCTGTCCTTCCACTGTAAAATTATTGAAGAAGGTGAGCATGTTTTATAGCAGCCTCACTTCCTATGTAGCCATTTGATTTCGGTCTCTGAAAGAACAGATCCAGGAAAGACAGAAAGATTGGGTGTGGTACAAAACTCTCTTCAAGCCTTACTTTAGTTAGTTAGTATAGAAAATAGTTTTAACTCTTACATTTTTCAACCCAGTGCTGTGGAAACTCAGTGATTTCTTAGAACTGTCTTTCATAGAAGTCTCTCTTTGAATCCCTTGCTTTTGTTCACAATCCTGTATCTGTAACCAGAGCTGTCATGTGTCTCCCCACCTGAAGGGCAACTGTAGACAACACTGGCATTCTGTATGACTTTTATTGCAGGGTTAGAGAAACAAGAAAACAAGAAATAAATCAACAAAGACTCTCTGAAGGAGGGAGTGTATGTTTCTTCTCCCATATAGCACAGCAGGCCTGTGAATACAACTGATTTATAGAAATATACTATGTGGAAAACAAATTTGCTTGTATTTACCTAAAGCTGTTTTCATCAAAGATTTTTGAATTGTCTGCTTGATACATGAGACAGGCTGTACAATTCACAGAACTTGTAATTTGTTTCAATTAATGCAACCCCATGCTTAGCAGTAATGACAGAGCGACAGAAGGAACTCTGTGACCTCAATTGTATCTTATAGTTCTAAAGAGTGGTTTTTCACAAGAAGAAATAAAATGAACTCAACTTAGATTGCAACATTATTGAGTTGGATATAAATACCTTAGTGAATATTTAGAAAGCTATAAACAAAATTTGAATGCTTGTGACTGATACATAATCACGGTAAGTCTTGAAAAATGTTCATAGATGAATTACAGAGCTAAAGAAAGCTTAGACTAATGAAGTTGAGGGTTTACCTTAAGGAAAAAAACTTTCGTTTTTTTTACAGGTTCTAATGTCTGTAAGTAAAAGGCATCCTAAGGCCTGCAGGTTCATATTTCTATAACCTCATTCATTAAACAAGTTCTTTAGTGCTAAATGAAGATCTGTTTAGTGCAAATATGTTCAAAAATTTTTCATTGCATGAAGTAAGATAAACCTTTAGAAAGAGCCTTTCAAGAGGAACCTATGTTGATTTTTGGCAATTGTGGCTTATAGACAGCTCTACATGATATGTAGGAAAAAAAATTCAAAATTAAAGTACATAACTAAACAAAATATGAAACATTTAATATACAGAAGATGGAAAAATGCGGAAGTGCTAACCATAAACATATATACTGTAATGAACTAAATGAAATTTTAAAAGCTTTCCTTGCTATCTCTTTCTGTTTTATAAATTGAAAAAGAAGAACAGGGGAGTTAGAAAAAATTGAGAATATGTGCAAGGGTACGTTGGATAGAAAACTATTTCAATTACCTTCTGAGCATCTTTCTTTTGTCAGCTTTAACTTTAGAGCACTGGTGCTCAAATCTAATAAAAGGAAGAAATAAAAAAAATCCACAGCTTTTCAGAGAACAGGAATAAAGAAAATACCTGAGAATTGTAAAACATCTTCTCCCAGTTAAAAGAAGTAATCCTTTAAATTACATGAAGGATTATAAACCTTTACTGAATTCCCTTGACAGAGACCCAGGTATGACTATTCAGCACCCATCAAGGTCAATGAAAGACCTTGAGAAGATGCCAAGAAAAACATGCTTGAAGGAATTAACTCAAGTTTTACTTTCAATAGTTACAAAACTCATAAAGAATATTGGTTTTTTTGGAGTTGGGAGGAATCATGGAATTGGTTGGCATATTTGTAATGAGGACCCTTGAGGAGGAGAATCAGCTGATTCTGTGGAGAGGTGAAGAAAATGCTCCCACAGACACAAGCAATGTAATCTTGATAGAACAGAGCAGTTTTCTTCCGCCAAAAAATTCCTTCCAATGTTTAGAGTGAGATGCATTTGGTAATTGTTCCTCTAGACACTGACCACTCCCATGACTTCGCTTGGTGGTGTATAGAGTGATGGAACCTGGACTGTAAAATGCAAAAAGAATAAAATCCTGAGCAACACGAAATATGAAAAACGGAAAAAGAGCACAGATATGCTGTGAGGAGAATCTGATTGAAGACAGCCAAACTGCACAAATGCAATCAAGAACAAGGAGTTCTCAAGGAATCCTCCTGGTTTGCAAAACTAAAGATTTGTAATGGAGAAGCAGTTGGAAGCCAAACACACAATCTTAGGGCAGCAAAAATAAATCCAGACAGTTATTTAGAGACACTGGAATTACTGTTCCTTAGGTCTTAAAATCCCAGAGTATATCAGACATTATTCACTACTCTAAATAGAATGTAAGATTCCAAATTGAATATTTTGGCAGACTCTGAGTAAAAGGAAGGGACCTGAATAAATGTTAGGATTAGTTTTAAGAAAATTCTCAGCCTACTCACAAGTTGGAACATAGAAATTGGACCCATTTTTAAAATCTGAGATGTATTAATTATTAAAACTTCATATATCCCTCTTTTACCCTCCATTATAATAATTAAAGTGTACTAAATGAGATGGCATTGTGTGAAGTTACATAAAAGAAAATTCTCAACAAAAGAGAGCCTTTTAAAGGCTGTTACCACTAAATGTGATTAAATTCTGATTTCTTCCATCAGGACAGATGATGAGCAGCAAATTGCCTGCAGTACTTGCAAATTGAACAGAAAAACCTGCTTATTGACCACTTAAATTGTTTTAGAGAAGATTGATACATCTCAGCTATTTATGTGAAAAAATATCAAGAGAATAAGCCTCTCATTTACAAGAACTCCCAAGTGGTAACTGCCTGGAACACAGAAAATAATCACAATATCAATCCTCTACCCAACAGCACATAGATTAGATACAAGCATCTCTCAATAACATGCAGATTGAAAAGTGTAGCATAAATGCAATTTTGAAAGTTAGGGTCAGAGTCTTCCACAAGAGGGTGGCTGAGCATGAAAAAAACAAGCAACACTTTGGGGAGGCATGTTAGGTATAACTGCAAATATATTTTAAAAACTAAGGCAGCATTTTGAGCAGTAATTTTCTGAAACCACAGGAAAGAAAGTACAATCTTGGACTTCTTTTAAAATAGAAAAAGATTAAGCTTGACACATTTCTGATTAGCACATTGGGAACTAATCCTGCCTGTGTCATGACATAATGCTCAGCATTCCTAACACATAAAAAAACTTCCTCATTCTACCATCTGCTACAAAGCTTATCAAGTTCAGAACAGTATTGCATTATTCGCCAGTCTGCTAGAGGAATCATTGTTTTCCAGCAGAGAGAGAGTTTATTAGTTCTTAAAGCAATATTTTGTCATTTAAATAAGAGAAGCATCTGGAATTTGTCTGAAATTGCAATTCAGATGATTTTTGTCCTAATTAAAATACCTGTACATGGTACATAAGGAATGAGCATCTGGAACATATTCCAATTATGTTATTATTTACTGCTGTAAGATTTAGATTGATTTAGCCTTAAATACTAGTCTTAAATTAGTATGTAAATGGATAGATAGATAGATAGATAGATAGATAGATAGATAGATAGATAGATAGATAGATGATCTAGTTGAATATGTTCCTTCTTATTGCAGTGAAGGTTTGACTAGATGGACTAGGTCCCTTCCAACTGAAACTATTCTGGATGGATGGATGGATGGATGGATGGATGGATGGATGGATGGATGGATGGATGGATAAAATCTGTAATCCTTCTCTGTGGCCTGACTGAGGTCACTGCATCCACCTTCATTTTACTGGGAACATTTGGAGACCCATCCCAGGGTACCAGAACTGTGGAAGATAACTTCAGTTCAAATGCCAATATAAGGGGTACCTTATTCAAGGTACAGCTGCCTGGGGCCAGACAAAAATGTTCCATGGTATGGGCCAATGGTATAGCTTAAAGAATTTTATGGAAGCCAAAAATGCATCAAACAGTCCAACAACATTATCATGGCCTGTGAAGATCACTAGAAGACAATGATTTATACCAAGACCTCCTTTCAGCACCAAAGTTGTTCAGTATTTAAGATATAATGATACCTCAAATCTCAGATTCTTCAGCTCTGTCAAAGCCTTACAGAATGTCACTCCTGTACCATAAGGGCTTGAGCATAATGTCTTCCTATCTGGCAAAATATCAATGCTATTAGAATATTATATATTATGTAGAGCAAATGCAGAGAATAAATAGCAATATATGCTGAATACGCCAGTATTTTTCCAAGAGTATTAGCTTTATGTGGAAAAGCAAGGGAGCTACAGGGGTGACTTCTCTGAGAAGCTGCTAGATGCTTCCCTTATGTCTGAGCCAAGGCTGTGACAATCGGTGACAGTGTTAGCACCTCTGGGATAATGTATTTAAAAGGGGGAAAAAAACTTCTGTGCAACAGCAGCTGGAAGAGAGGTGTGAGGATATGTCAGAGAAACAGTCTGGCAAACATACAAGTCAGTGAAGAAAGAGGGGAAGACATGCTCTAGATGCTGAAATACCTCTGCAGCCTGTGGTGAAGAACGTGGTAAG
The DNA here is from genome assembly GCF_012460135.2 of Molothrus ater. NCBI lineage: Eukaryota > Metazoa > Chordata > Aves > Passeriformes > Icteridae > Molothrus > Molothrus ater. Next base: position 16,875,064 of record NC_050482.2, on the reverse strand, counting down.
ACAGGCTGTGCCTGTGCAGCCCATGGTACATGGTGCAATGGAGATCCACTTGTAGCCTGTGGAGGACCCCACACTGGAGCAGCTGGATATCCAAAAGAGGCTGTGACCCTGTGGGAACCCCTGCTGGAGTGGGCTCTTTACAGGACGTGTGTATCCATATAGGAGGAGCCCACACTGGGTTAGGTTTGCTGGCAGGACTTGTGACCCTCTAGGGGACTCCCATGCTGGAACAATATGTTCCTGGAGGACTGCACCCCATGGAAGGGACTCAGGCTGGAGCAGTCAATGAAGAACTGCAGCCCATGGGGAGTACACATGTTGGAGAAGTTGATGAAAGACTGTCTCTTGTGGGAATTATTCCACGGTGGAGCAGGGGAAGGGTGTGTGGAGGAAGGACCATCAGAGGCAAAGTGTGATGAACTGATCAAAACCACCATTCCCTGTCCTCCTGTGCTGCTGTGGGGGGAAGAGTTAGAGAAACGGGGAACAAATATGAGCCCAGGAAGAAAGGAGGGATGAGGGAAAATGTTTTAAGGTTTAGTTTTTATTTCTGACACCCCTATATTGATTTATGTGGCAATAAGTTAAAATAATTTCCCCCAGGCTGAATCTGATTTTGACTGTGATGGTGACTGGTTCTTGACCTCTCTCTGTACTTATCTCAACTCATGGGCCTTTATCTATATTTTCTATCCCTGTCCAGATGAGGAAGGAAGTGACAGACCAGTTTTGGTGGTCCAACACATCACACACTATTAGGATTTCTAGTGAGTGTACTGTTTGTACTATCACAGTCAAACAGGGATCCAATAGGCCTGGACAAGAGCCTTTACTCAGGAGTGGGTAACTTGCAGTATACAACTATTTAAATGCTGTGGGGTTTTTTTCTGCTGAGCCTGAGTAAGTTTCTCTGCCAGTTACAAATTATAGGAAAGACAGGCTTATGTGAAATAGTCATTTTAGGTACATGGCAATATAGATATATATGGAAATCATATAGATACTAATTATCTTTGGTCTTAATATCAAAAGAATTGCTTTCTCTTCCCTCTCCCAAGTGTTAGAGAAACAACTTTATAAAAAACTTCTTGGAAGTGTTTCTGTTGAAAATGTTTGCTCTTGTACCTTTGCCACAGAAAGAAACTTTTAGTTTTTCATGTTCCTTCCTGGACATCCCAGGTTTGAGAGCAATCATTTTGATGGAAGATGATCAGGAATGGGATTCATTTTACATAATTTCAGTCATCCAAATCTAGGGCAACTTGTCGAAGCTAACTGCCTAATCTCCCTGTGCAAAACAGTAACAGGAAGAAAAAGGGGCACAGTTTTCCTCATCCCATCTCTCAGATGCTTTCAGGTGGGGTAAACCATCCACCAGCAATGCACAATTTCTTCAGGTACACAGTTGAGGGAGCCTAAATTTTTAGTTTAAACAACATAAGTTAGCTCTCAAATCTCTCTCCAAACGAGAGCTTGAAAATATTTCAAACTCCTCACCTGAACACTGAAAGTTTTCAGCTCTTGAGTAGAATGGCTAACTGACTCAGTAGATTTCAGTGACTATGGCACTTACTTGGTGCTTGCTCCTCCTCTTACTCCAGAAGAAATTAGGACATACACTATGTTATAATGGATTATCACGGATATCATTACTGCTGTATTCTATTTCCCAACCATTCCCAAATTTATGTTAGAAAACTGAAATGTACTTAAAAGGAAAAAGGTGCTCTGAAACCACATCTGACTGTCAGGTGAGGCAACCATATTTATCATACCCCATATCCCAAGCTATATGTAGTTGTAACTAAAGATAAAACTAAGAAGGAGGAAAGGAAGTTGAAAAAAAATCCTATTTACTTTCATCTCCATAATTCCAACCCAACCATTAGCTTTTATATGGGAACATATGGTCAGTATTTATTGAGAGAAGCCACCATTTCAGATGTCAGAGGACAGTGTAGACTAATATTCATTTGTCAATGTGTTTTCAACAAATCTCATTCAGGAGAGTAGAGGAGAGGCAAGCATCTCTATTACTGAATGTCAACAAAAGAGTATTGATGGAAAAAATTGTCTCATCTTCTTAAACTGGTTCAAAATGCCCTTGATATTTCTATTTTGATTTTTGGAGCACACAAGATGTACATTACCACAAGTTACCTCTTTTGGTTGCTGATACTTTTTTAAGTTTAGCTTATCACAGGTGACCATTGTATAGCTTGGGAAGCAGAACGTGTAATAATTACACCTGCTGACAACGACATTGTGTCCTTCCCTGCAGAGCTGAAAGAGTTGGGAAGGCAAAGAATAATTGCATGTATCTTTATGTTCGATTGCTTTGGAACAATTCTTTGACAAGGCTATTATTATTATTATTTTGAGGAATGAGTCCACAATTAGTAGATGAAAGTCAGGAAAAGATCACAAGAAACAGTTTATTCAACAGTACAGTAATGTTTCTGCTGAGTACCTTTGATGGAAATCCATATTACAATGTTTAGCTGAAAACTGTAATGGATATTAAGATGTGGCTGCAGAATTCTTTATGTTAAAATATTGACAGATTTTTTTTCTATATTTCTGTTACAATAAACATTTTTTTCATATTTAATACAGCACTGCTGTATTCCAATTTTTTACTTTAAAAGGGAAAATTTATGTATGGCTTTGAAATTATAATAAATTAACATCCATATTTATTCTCACTCCTTATGTTTTCAGCTGTAGCAATATTACAGATCATAAGTTCTTTTTGCCACTAATGCCTAATCATCCAGGTAATAATTTATCCTGGAATACTGAGGTGACACACCCTACCCAATAAATCATTTCTGCAGACCTGTCACATATTTCATACACTTGTTGAAGGTTCAGTTCCCTGCCCTGTGTTTTCAAGCTCACTGAGGCATTAGGATACTCTTTTCTCCTTTTCTGTCCTCTAGAATTCTGACTCTTGAATACAAGAGATACAGAGCATGCTGTCTTTACTGAGAATTTTCTTCAGTAGCTGCCTTTTGAGTCAGAGAAGGCAGACAAGTTTCTGAGACAAAAGTATGCATTTGTGAATATTGAATAAAAATCATCTTTGATTTCTGTATAGTATTTTTTGCTACTTTTATTAAGAATTATTGGACTTAAGTCTTGCTCATTTGCATGTGGGAGGAAGGTTTTATTCATATGTAAAATCCTAAGGTTTGAGAACTCTGCTGCATGCAGACATAACTACCAACAGTGTGGGAAAAGAGAGATTTTGGGTTGAGATGGCCGTAGGAATTTTTTTAATACTGATTACTAGCAAGTAAGTTCAATGGTAAAAGTTCAGCAAAATTTCCACTATATATTTCCAGGATATAAACACATCAGAGAGTTCTTTAGTTAACAATTTGCTATCTATATGTGTCTCTGAATATGTGATTGTCACATTAGTTTGAAAATGTATTTTTTTAATGTGATTGATTTTGAGTATGACAATGCCTAGAGGCTGTATCACACCAAAAATACCAAAACTTATTTTCACAGACATGTTTTTTTTGTTCTTAATTGAGATCTGTGACAACACTTAGAGTATATATGGAGAATGGATAGAACACCACTGGAATTTTTAACCAATTCCAAATTAAAAGTATATCTACTAGCTCCAAAACCAAGTATTGTTGTTCAGATCTCAAAGGTCCAATTCAGAAGCCATTTTTTGGACCCCTTTTGACATCAGCACCCTCCTTAACCATTATAACCAGTTAAATCAATTGAATGTTTAGAAAAACATCCCCAAAACAAAAAAAAAAAAAAAAAAAAAAAAAGAACCCAAACCCCAACCCAACTTAGTTTTTGAATGTGAACTCATAACAATATAGTTTTAATTTTTTTCACCTAAAGTATTTTGAAATCAAGCATTCAGAAATTAGTAGTGTGGTTTTATATAGATATGTCTGAGTGCTTTTATCTAAAGCTTCATCAATGGTAGAACTGCCAAGATGATTCCCAAAATTTTTTGCTACTACAGATTTCTGCTCAATTTGTGTGTGTGGTAATGCCTCTTTTGAAGATTTTTGTTATATATCTGTAAAAACATCACAACACAATTAATTTATTAATCAGAACATGTTGACATTCCCAGACATCAGTAAGGTATTTTGTTTCTTCTCTTTTAAACAGATTTGTGTTGAGTAACTGAAGAATGTGAATTTGCCATCAGTGTAATTGAAATGAAAAGCTTGTAACAGCAGGTGCTTTAATCTTGTTACAGACAAATAACAAATTTTAGAAGAAATTGTATAATTACTCTGATCAAATATATGAGAGGGATCCAACAGCTTCACAATTTAATCTATCAAAATTACTGTATTAAAGTGATCAAGAAAAATAGCTTTTCTTGAGCAAATGAAGTCAGATGATAAAAAATTGTGTTTTTAATGTGAGGTGTTATTCTTGCACTTTTCTGCATATGAAACACATAAAGTGTGTTTCAGAGTTTTATTAGATTTGACTTTTAAATTAATAGATATCTTTCTATCTTTGAAAACTTCAAGTCTGTCACAGAACTCTTTTCATTTCACTGTGTTTTTTAGTTCAGAAATATTCATACATATTTAGTGTTATTAGCAGAATTCTTTCCACCTACACTAAGAATATCTTTGCCTCTTTCAGATAATTGGATAGGCTGGATTTATTCTCCATGTGAAATTCTGTATCGCAGTCAGCAGTTCGGACCTTTTTTTTTAGTAATTCATGCCCATGATTAACACCAAAATGTTTTATCACAAAACCTGAATATCTTCAATCTGGCTCCATATTCTGGAAAGAATATTTGTTTTATGAAAGTTTTAGTTCCTGTATCTGATTTTCTATACCCTTTGAGATGTAAGACAATTATAGTGACTGTCTTAATTCAATAGAAAAGTATGCAATACTTATTGCTTTGTTTTCTGGTAGTGGCTACAGGTTCTTGATCTCAAATCCCAAGTTTTCTTTTGTTTGTTGGTTTTGGGTTGTTTTTTTTTTTCTTTTGTTTTTCTTTTCCCTTCCCAATATAACTGAGTGATTATAGTTGATCAGTGTAATTCAGAGCACATACTCTTGAAACTTTATTCCAACACAGGAAATGCATCTTTATGTCATATAAAAATGCACCAATTATATGACAAAGCCAGAGTTCTGGTATTACTAACCTTCTAAACCATCATAGATGTAGCATGCAAATATATTTTCTCAGAAACATCAGTACACCAAATTTGAATAAGTCTTTCCTCTCACTAGATGGTTGTGAAGTAAAATTACAAGATTTCCTATCTGGAATATAGTCTAATTAAAATAAACAGTGTATACTTGGAAGGGAGTCAAGAAAAACAATTGTCCTGTACTCTGAAGCAGCTAAATCAAGATAGTCTATACTATATCACTTTTGGTTCCCAACAGCTGCTGTCAATAAGAGCACTTAAAATGACATTTTCCAATGGAAAGGACAAAATTTCTATAGGTTTTTAAGAATTCAATAACTGTTAGGAAATCTATCTTCCATCCAAAGAAGGCAACATCATTGGATATATAACTGTTCTTGGTTCCTTAATTTGTTCAATGTTAAAAGATTTAAAAAGATATCTCAGCTATAGATGTTTTATTAGTCTAATTCTAATGAAGCATTCAGCAGTTTCAAATAAACAGGTATATTTTTATACCTGTGGGAACATGGAGAGTGGATAAAATGTCCTTACATTCTTATTAGTATAATTGGTTCAAAAACTTAATTCCATCCTACAGGAAATTCTGATATTTTATTGTAATTTTTTAAATTGTTATTTGGATTGAAAAATGAAAGTGTAGATATTTCTTAATATTGAGAAATTTGAAAAAAATAGGCACTTGGACATTACTACACTTAATTTTTATGTCTTTGCATTACCATGTGATATAATCCATATAACACCAAATATCAAGTTCTACTATCTAAACAAAATTAAATATAAAGTTCAAATGGAATATCTCTTTCTTACTGAAGTACGTGTGCATTGCAAACCTAAAACTAAGAAGGAAATGTTGGTTTATTTATTTATAACAACCTTAAAACAGTGAATTTATCTAGGAGTGATTTAGTTCCTCTCATTTTGGAGTAAAATTTTGTTGAAATAGGCTGAATTCTGATACAGGATATATTGTTTTCTCAAGATTTTTTTCTTCTGATTTTTTCTTTAAATTTTGATAAATTTTTAAGTAATTTAATATCATTATAGTGTCAAAAAGAGCATTTTTTTTAGTTCGTTAATTTTTCCAATCAATCAGTGAAACTTGTTTACATCAATTAAAGTTTTGCTGTGTTAATCTAACTCTTCTTCTGCAGACATAGAAATATTTTTTTACTTTTTCTACCAGTCCTAAAAAAAAAAAAAAAAGCATTCAGTAGATTAAAGAATTTTTACACAGTTTTCAATGGACTATAATTTCCACAAAAATTCATTTTAGGAAAAATAATAATTTTCTGTATGTAAAGTTGAAGGGACTTCCATCAAGAAAATTCAATTTTTTTTTTTATTTTCTAAAGAAAAACTTTACTTTTGACTCCTTATGTCAAAAGTGACCTCAATCAATTTCAGAAATGTTCCGCTTTGCTCAGGTCTCGTTTTCAGCCTGGTGTATATTTTAGCTGAAAATATTTGTCCTGTTCTACTTCTCAGTTATCCCCAAACAGTCTTAAAATAAAGAAGCTTAGTTTTCCTCCTTCTCATCTCACTTCCCCCCGCACCTTGCTCAAATTGTTGGTGGAACAATTTGGCTGAGGCTTTGCATAGCAACCGTGCCTCGGGTGCCTGCAGGCACAGATGCCAGCGCGGCGCTCCCGTTCCTTCCGCAGGCTGAGGGGCCGATGGTATCCACGGACACGAACCTACTCGATAAGGACATCGCATTTAGGCGGGAACTGATTGCAAAGTCCCTCGAGGCTAATTTTCTTAGTTCTTTACTCTATGAGGTTATCACTCTGACAAAGCAATTGGGGGCTGCTGAAGTGTAAAATGAGACCGATTCATCCCACGATTCTGTTGCAGACCCTGCTTGTTTTTCCTGCCTGTTGGATAGCAGATATTGGTTCAATTCCTTTTAGGATTAACAGAATCTGCAATGTAAGTATTTGATTTTGAGATGCTTTGACAGGGAATCAGCTCACAGGTAGTGATATATTAATGGAAGACTCCACATGTCTACAGTTTAAAAGTTTAATCTTCTATTTTCCTCACCAGTATTCTTAACAGTCTGTGTAGCCTAGAGCTGACCATGGCTATCTGCTTTCCATAGGATGAGTTGAATTATTCTTCATGATTCCTTGGCTGTGCTGACTGCCTTATCTCTGCCTGTACTGGAGCTCAGACCTCTGATTCACTTGCAGAACCTTTCCATCATGACTGCCTAGAAGTAGATGCTTGAATTGGAGTTGAATCTTACCCTATGTTTCTCTTTCTCCTCTTCCATTGTGCTTTTTAAAGATCCCAGAAACGACCTCATCAGGTCACTGGTTTGTAAGCATACAAAGTAAACAAACTATTTTAAATTTTGCAGATTTTCAGGTCTGCGACCCTCCAAGATGAGAGTAATTTCTCTACATTTTGGAATGTGAAGTTAGACATGGATATAGATTGTGCTTTTTCTAGACCAGTTTGTAAGACAATGCATAAATTGAAGATTCTACTCTAATCTCACTACATTCACATTAGAGCTGTCTTTATAATTTTGTGTATCTTTAGCTCTGCCAGAATAGCTCCAAAATTATTCTAGTAGTTTTAAAGCCAGTTCTGCTGATGCTTTTTTTCTTCATGTGTGTGTGCATGTGCTGATTATTGTTGTTCTTTCTTCCTTAGGAATATATATTTAAATTTCCCTGCTGCCTCACAGTTCCCACACAATGTTTGCTTGATTGCATATTCTTTGTGGCTTCATTTGGTTTGTCTCTCTAGTGGGAGGTCCTGCAAGCAATGTTAATAGACCATCCTCCCTAGAGGAATTTATGGGTAATTTTCTTTGTCATCTGAAAGATTTATCATCAAAATAATAAACATGAATAGGAAACTGAACTAAATAAATCACAGCTTAATTCTACAGATGTATGCTGATTTATTTATATGTGGATACAATAATCAGAGACCCCAGTTTTACTTCAGACTTCTGCTGACAGATACATGAAGGCAGCAATTTCAGCTAGGTGTAAGAGACTCTTTCATTCAGGTTACTATCAATACTAAGGTTCTTCCACAGTTTTTGATGAGGCATTTGGGTGCAGATCCAGAAAAGTTTGTGAGCTGTGTCTGCCTGCATCATTCAGACTATGTTAGGAACTTCATTTCACCAAAGCAACACTTAAAGTGTCGTTAGTGGGCCTCAGCAGGATAATGCAAACCACCTAAATCAGCAGTCTAGACTCAGGAAGTAGACAGTGGAGAGAAGTAAAACCCCTCTCAGGGTCTATGAGTACCTACTTTGGTTAGCAAACTATTTCTGTCCCTTGACTCCTTGGAGCTTACAAACCTACTCCAGTGTTACAATGTCCTGAGCAAGGGGCAACTCAGAGCCAGCAAAAAAAAGGAGTCCCAGTCTCAGCTGAATGCTTGGAAAGTAAGCCTTGCCTGGAACAGCTTGTCACCTGAAGGTTTGTGCGTGGCTTTTCTTTTTCCCCAAGAAAAATTTCAGTAATTTGTAGTAAACCCATGTCTTTGGTTTTCGCTTTTTTTTTTAAGTTGTAAAATCTTTCAGTACACTGAACTATGAAAGTAAGAGATGCTTATTACTTAGTAAGGCAATGTAAATGTTATTTTTCACTTCAGAAACAACAGCAAATGCTACTGGTTCCTGGAGATTATTTCCCTTCTAATGTATATATCAAAGATTTTCTTATACCTGCCAGTCCTCTCTGTCAGATTTTGGACTCTCTCCTGCTCTGCATAGACGAGACTTTGAAGTCTCATTCAGCATTCAACAGTCTTCTTATGTTGCTTATTTTTTACTCACACAGGATAATGTACGCAATGATTCTGACAAACTATTAACAGACATTTAAAAGCTGCTAACCTTACTTGCTTCTCCTACTTGCACATCTCCTCTGTTTTAGTTGACTCTTTTGCTGATATGTGTAAACTATACTTCAAATTCTTTCTCACAGCTAGTCATTGTTGGGATCTCAGATGTCAGACAACTCAATTTTGTTTAGAAATTTCGAGCCCAGACTCTGTTCATTTCCAAGCATGTTCCTGTACATGATAACAAACTAGCATGGTGCTCCAAAAAGCTCACTGCATGCCAATTTGTTTTTAAAAAATATATTCAAAATGTACTCTGAGATTTTTTTTAACTCTGTACAAATAAATCCAAAAACCATTACCATGATTTTTAAGAAATAAAGATTTAATTCTTAATATCTTAAGAATTCATTTAAAGAGATATTATTTTGAACTAGGCATTTCTTCTGAAAAGGAAAGCAAACACAATTGTTTGTAGTTCACAGCATGAGTACTAAAATATTCTGCAAACAATGAATGAAGCTCCCAAATATTTTATGCTTGGTATTTTGCTTTTTTAACACCAACATTATATCCAAAATAGAATTTAGGATTCTGCTTTCTCTATTTAGACATTTCCCTGTTATCATGGATTTAGTTCATCTTAAAATGATGATCATGAGTCTCAGTGTTGTTTGAGAGCTTGCAGTAGTGATTAACAAAAGCTCATTTCTATTCTGAAGTGCACTGAAGTATGTAATTAAACGTTATTCTTTTTCTCCAGATTGGAGCTGAGTTTTGAAATAAGAATGGTTTGATTGAAAACTCATCTTTGTGAAATGGTTGAGTTCTCCCCCAGCTAAAGCCAAGTTCAAAGAGCTGATCATATACTTAAAAGAGCCTGAGCTTAAACTGCTAATAGGAAGACCTTTGTACTTACACTGCCTTTAAACTCCTCTGAAGTCCTGCAATTCACGATGGCTGCACATTCATTTTGACTTGATAAAAAAATATAAAAATACCTTTGTTATGTTTATTTCCTTGAGGGGCAACAAGCTGAACATGAGCCAGGGGTGCACCCTCCCAACAAAGCAGGCCAACAGCTTCCTGAGGAGCAGTAGGCAAAGCACTGCCAGCAGGGTGAAGTGGGCAGTCCTCCTCTCCTCAGCACTGGTGAGGCACATCTGGAGTCCTGAACTGACAGCAGAAGAAAGGATGAATTGAATACTGGATTGATGCCAGCCAAGGACCACAAAGATGATTAAAAATCTAAAGCATCTGTCATGAGAGGTTGGGAGAGCTGGGGCTCTTCAGCCTTGAGAAGCCTCATGGACCTTGTGTGTTTAAAAAGATCTTTGAGGACATTAAATAAGGTGGAACCAGTCTCTCCTTCATGGTATCCAATGATCCAAGGATAAGAGGCAGTGGGTACAGCTTTAATTCCACCTAAACATGTGACCAAAACTTCAGGGTTTTTTGGTGAAAATGGTCAAAATCTTGTAAATGTTGCCCTTGACTGGACACCATCTGTAGCAACCCACTCTAGCTAATCCTTCTCTAAGTAGGGGTGCTGGCCTAGTCCAGAGGTCACTGATGACCTCAATGCCTCAGCAATTCCATCTGTTTGTGGGTGATTCACAGACTAAAAGGATGAAAATAAGATCCATTGATTAGAATAATTCTAATTACTGGCATCAGCTGTCCTGCTGTGCCAGATGTGACCCCCAAGATGACATTACAAGTTAAAAATACTTTCAAATCTCAACATTTTTTCTGTCTTTTGTGTTAGTATCCTTTCAAATTATTTTATTCCAATTTTTTACATCTTCTTTATCATGGAAAGCTTTTCTAGGAAATTATAGTATTCAGTTGTAAAAGGAGAAAAGGTAAATTTTTCTACTTCAAAAACATCTTAGCAAAGAAGGTCTTTCCTGAGAAACACTATGTTACAGCAAGTCATCCATGATGATAAGATAATCTTTTTACCTGTAAGAGAACAATAGATTGTTTAGTCCATAGTTTCTTTCATGCATGATATGAGAATTTTTGTCAGATTTCATACACTCCTTGGGTCAAGTTACTAACATATGTATGGTTTCAATTATTCATCTCAGAGAACCACATGGGTTTAGCAAGCAGATTTACAAAAGTGCTCTTCAGAACAAGAAAATATTTTGCAGAAGACATAAATGCTGATGTATTATGGAAGGAAGGAAGGAAGGAAGGAAGGAAGGAAGGAAGGAAGGAAGGAAGGAAGGAAGGAAGGAAGGAAGGAAGGAAGGAAGGAAGGAAGGAAGGAAGGAAGGAAGGAAGGAAGGAAGGAAGGAAGGAAGGAAGGAAGGAAGGAAGGAAGGAAGGAAGGAAGGATCAAATATTTTCTTTTTGCTGCATGTATTTGCTTGGTGAAAAAGTTGGTATTATATATCAGATGTGTGGTAATATTCCTTCAAAATATTGAATATTCGGAAGCAATAAATCAAGTTACATTTTATTTTTAGTTTAAGTTCTTAGTGCATATAGACTCTGCCTCCACCTATTGACATAAGAAAAAGATGGTGTCAACAACATTCCTTAGAGGCACCTATCTATCCATTTTCTGCTTTGTTGCTTGTGTTCAGGATTGACAGTTTGGTTGTTCTGGTTTGTGATAAGAGTCAGCCTTCTGAGCTCTAATGTCCATTAGTGGTTACTTCCAAAAAGTATAAACTCCCTTTAGCCTTAAGAAAAGAGGAAAATAAACTGCAAATAGTAAGAGTGATGCGCGTCCGTGACTGAATGCTTGGATGGAGGGATGAAATATGCAGAAGCAGAGTTTTCACATGACACCATAATATGATTCAGAACAAACGCCATAGTGAATAATATTGGTTGAAGTGAAATTGTATAAATTTCAGAAATGTCGTATAGTTGTCCTCATATTTATAAGGAGTTACCAATGAATAGGGCATGAACATATTACATGAGCAACAATTTCAATAAGGTGATTTGTGTGATTCTGTAGTTGTGGAATTCATTTCAAAACGGATTCCTTGCCTAAGAATTGGTTTCCAAAAGATCATATTTAATTTTTAATGAGTGATATCTCTGTATTTTGTTTACATGACAACTCTCAGAAATGTAAATGAATGTAATCTGACACAGTTTCATTAAATCCAATTACAGTGTCAAATAGGATAGCTAGAAGACATCAAATCTTATTTTATTTGAACATCATATCTGGAAGATTTCAGCCTTTCCAGTTCAATCACTTTTGGTATTTTGCCTTTACAATATTTTCTTTGATTGCTAATCCTGAAGAATCTGAGTTTTGCACAGATGCCTATGGCTTTGCTTTCTATCTTTCTCTGTTTTTCTTTGTCACTGGCTTACAAAACAAAGTAATATGATTGTAGTCATCTGAAAACAAAAAATTGGAATATTCAGCCTGTACCTACAGCCAGATATCAATTATTTATCTTCACTAAGAGGAAAACAAAGATCAGTTCTATAAAACTATTCTAAACAATTAAAAAATTGTCATCAATGTTTTTTCAAGATCTTGTTATAAATCTTCACATCATTCAACTTAGCTTTCCATCTATCAATGAAAGATGAGGGGAAAGAACTGAAGGCTCTGCTCACACTGATATTGTGCCAAGGGTTGTACCTGGTCATCTGTGCAGGTGATGGAGCTGCACAAGACAAGGAGATTCTCCTGCCCATTGCTCCAGGGCTGCTCTCAGAAGGTAATTCACTTCAGATGGGATCCACAGGTGTCAGTAAAACCATCTGCAGTAAAGACAATCACGGCCAGACGAGGAACAAAGCAACGAGTTCTGCAGGGCAGGAGTACAAACCTGTATAAGCCTGTACAATGCTTCTGTTCTGGACTGTCTTTGAGGAGAACCCCATCTCTTCTCACTTACCCTACAGTAATCTAGAAAAAAAGAGGTAAGTTTATATCTAAATATTTCATAGTCTGAGTCTGCTTGAATAAAATGACATGAGGGATGAAGGGCATTAAGCTTGTAACTCCACAGTCATTTGAATAGTTTGCTTTTACTTCTCTTCTAATAAACTCTGGTCTGCCCTAGAGTGCACTTTTTTGTCTTGTCATAATATTTGAATGAGTAATTTCAGTGATTAATTCTGTCTATTATTTTTCTTCTCAGAATTATCTTCTGTCTTTCTGAGTCTGTTCCCTTTCTCAGACTTTCAGAATCTCTTCCCATATCAAAGTTTTGTGACTCTGATACTTACACTTGGAAAAATACATGGACTTTGGATATTGAGAAATATGGCTTTGTTTTTAAATTAACTTACATAAATTTCAAAGAAAAACAGCTTTTGAAAATAAATTAATTCTTAATTTAATCTTTTTGATTAATTTAGCTGGCAGAAACTGTTTTTAAAAATGCAGAAAACTGCTTTCTTTAGCTTTCTGCCTTAGCAAGAACATACAGCACAGTCACCCCATTGCCATACTCTCTACACTTGTCAGCTGTTGTAACTTGAATCCTGGATTGTCCTGACCTTCTCATGACAGACACTTAACAGCTTCCATTCCCATTTCACCAGTACAGTCAGACACCAGGCACAGCATCATCTGATGGGATCTACTCTGCTTCATCAGGACACACTCTTACCTTTTTCAGATTCTTGGAGGCCACTAAAAATAGTAAGTCGTTTACTTAAACCCACAGAAGAAGGCTGTAATATTGGATAAATGGTGAACATGTCAGGTGGAAATTGAGAGGCCAGAACGCTGTCTTCCCTGTGCCATAAAAGTAATACCTACACAAACGGAATTCAATGATGATTTCCCTGGGGTACCATGGTTCTACACAGATCCTAAACAAGTCTGTGACAGCTACTTAGCAGTCTAGTCCCACCTCCCCACTTCCCATATGTTGCATCTGTCCTTGAAAAGGACTTCCTCCAAACAAAGAATAATTTGAACTTCTTTGTGCATGTACAAAACTCTATTTATGTCAGTGTGCTTATTACCAGAATATTAGGCCCACATGTTTAAAAACAGATGAAACGCAGAAAAAAACAAATATCCCAAACATTATCTACTGCCTGTGGCATGCAGTTATGCACCAGGGGAGAAGAATTAATGGACAATCAGAGAATCCTCTAAGGCAGAGGAAGTAGACTGAATGATCTCTCTTCTTAGAAGGACTGCTGTGACAGCGGTCTTTGAAAACCAGAATCAGAGAGTCAGAGGAAAGGCACATTCTGCCTCAGTCCTTGGAGAAGTTCCAGGAATTCTTCCCTCTCTTATTTTCAGTTGCTTAAACCCACACTTCAAGGAACCTGCTGGACTTTGTTGTGTTCTTCTTGTCGACAAAGGTTTTTCTAGCTGGATTCTCAGAGCAGAGAAAACAGCTGGGGTTTGCTAGCTCCAAACAAAGATCTTGGTACCTGGTTGAACTATAGAATATCTGGCACCTCTCCTCATAAAAGCCTCCTTCTATCATGCAGTTACTGAATTGCAGAAAGAAATTTCTCACATTAGAGCTGGCAGGTAGCAAGGACCATCCCACTCTGAGGCTTGTACTCCTGAGAGCAGGAAGAAGGAAGCAAGTTCACCCAAGGTTTCTCTTCCCTTTCACTTGGAAGAAGCACTGTTTCTGCAAGATGTTGTTCTACTAAGAAATATCTAGTGAAATTTTAATTGTACCAAAAGGTTGTATAATTGTTGTTATTGTCTGTTTTTTGGCTGGCTTTTGTTTGTTTGGTTGGTTGTTGGTTGGGTTTTTTGTTGTTTTGGTTTTTTGTTGTTGTTGTTTTGTTTTTTTTGTTTTTGTTGTTTTGGTTTTTTTTCAATATTCTCATGTTAATCTGCTGCTGGTAAGAATAGAGCATATTAAGTCTTCCATAAGTGTTCTAATTTAATTTCAATTATCAGCACAGCTCCATCCCTCCTTACATTTCATCATACTGCTAAAATAATTGTACACCCCCTCATGCTCTTCACTTGCCTTCTTTTCCTTTACTGCTCCTAGTGGTTTTCCTTTCTGCTCTTGACTACATTTTCTCCCTCCAGTCAACCCCATGTTATTAGAACTCCTTCTAGCCCATGTGCAAGAATCCATCTTCTCTTTTCTTCTTCAGTCTAACAACCCTGGGCTAAATTTTCAGAAAAGTCAGGATACAGTGATAATGTACACTGAGAGATAACTTCTATTTCAATTTTTGTTTTAAAAATAGCTCTGTTTCTTATTTTTATCTATTCCTGCAGCAAAGGGGTAATTCTCTAAGCAGATTAAAATGATTGGGAAAACATGCCCTGGGACAGAAATATTAATATTTTTCATTTGTGCCTAGTTCGTTGCTCCTTACTCTGATTTTGTGCTCTCGTTTTGTATTCATGATTTTATGAAAAAACTGCACTATTATGAATCCCAAGATGCTAAAAAATGAACAGGTAAGCCTTTAAGAGCAGTAGTGGAGAAATGTTTTGCCCATGCACATGTCCACTCTGGGTCACAGTTTGCTGTGCATGGATCCAATCCCTCAGTTCCTTCCCCTCCTGAGCTCTCGAGTTAAGAGTAGAGATGGTTGCTGCTCAAAACACTGCAAATTTCAGGAATATAATTTCAGGACAGCTGTCACAGTTCTTCCAAGGATTTTGTGTTAACATATGCTCTGCATGGAGACCACTGGTCTGTGGGAGCTCTGCTTTCCCAGTTAGAGGTAAATATGGGTACATGGTGAGAGAATGAGAAATACTTATGTTTTTTAAGCCTGTGTAGACTGTGAAAAAAAAAATCCATCTCTGAATAAATTTCTGCCTGTATCCTGCCACTCTTGCATATGATTCTCATTTACAAGTTGTGTAATGTCTCATAGCATCTCTTCTTTTCTGCCTGATCTGATTATTCATAAATCACTTCTGGCTGGAAAAAGTCTCCTTTTACACCTCTGTGAAATGCTCCTGTGAGGCTTGGTTGAGGTAACTCTCAACCAGCAGTAACTTCAAGCTAGCCTGTCCCCTTCTGTAAAGATTATAGTACAATTGAAAGGGAGAGAAAGGATAGGAGTGAACAGTGGAAGAGAAGGAGATGTCAGAACTATATGAGCCATTCTATCACTGAGAAAAATTTTTGTGGATTCATGGCCCTAAACGTCTTAATCACAATGGAGCTTAAAATGAAAGTGAAGGTTGAAATGAAAATGTTTTTTACCAAGTAAATTGGAATTCATAAATTCATATTTAATGTTTCACATCTGCTATTTGTTCTTTAAAATGTAATAGTGCTTACAAGGTCACTTGAAAGAACACTGTTCCCTTGCACTATAAAAAAATATATGCTCTCAACACCAAATGCTAGTATATGGTAAAGAACAGCAGAAATTGGAAACAATTATATTATTCAGACAAATGTAATGGGTGGCTGTCAAAAAGCAGTTCTTAGTTCTCAGCTTAAAAAACTGCTATTCACTACAACAGAGGGGTTAAAGCTAGTAAGATATACTACTCACAGTAATTATATATTTCAAAGAATATCTTAATCTTGATAGTGAACCCTGTAACTAAGATTTCCTGGCCTTTTTTAGCTACTCTTCAAAAGCTAAAAGCTCTAGAATATAGCCTTTGTATACTTGTACTCAAAAAAAAAAACCCAACAAAACAACAACAACAACAACAACAAAAAAAAGAAAAAGAAAAACAAAAACAAAAAAAAACCCAAAAAACCAAACACAAAATATTACTAAATAAGAAAATAAGAAATATTAAAATAAGTAAAATAAGTTAGTCCTAGAGATTTGAATTCCTGTTTTTTCTCCCATAGCTCAAAACCAGGAACTTGCGAACATACAATGAATATGCTGAAAGTAAAAAAAAACAACCCTGACATGAAAAAGAAAGATGAAGATATATTAGAAAGCAAAGTTTCATGAAGGAAAATAGTGAGGGAATATGTCTCCAGTATGAGTATTTATAAATACATAATTAAAAACTTAGCTGGCCTGCAGGTCATCCAGGATAAATAAGGACATGGCTGAATTACAAAATCTGCATAGGTGACTATGTTCTAGGAATGTACATTTATTCATTACAATTTCATCACTCCCTGAGTTATGTTTTTAGGTGCTTGAACACAAATTTACTTATGGTAACAGGAGTTGCAAACTCTACAGGCCTGTGTGTGTGCTCTAATGTGGATGTAAAAATCTGATTTGTCACCTTCTAAAATATCTATAATTTTGCATCTGCCCTTTCTCTCTGTAAGAAAACAATGTCACATATTTGAGACAGATTAAAAGAAAAAGTGGGATATTTTTGTCTAAATTCCCACTTGTTCTTATATTTAATTTTCTTTCAATTCCACCAAATGCATGGAGGAATAACTGCCCTAGAAATGATAGAGTGGGTTCATTTCTGGGAAGTTAGCAGCTTATCAAGGGCAATATAAACAAAACTGGCACAAGTTAGTGTTTCATAAAGCCTCTTTGTGTGTGTGTATGTCTCAAATCCCAAGAAATTTTTGAATCCTCACAGAGCATTGTGGTGCACTTGTTGCAGAATAAAACCAATTTGCTTAGCATGAATGTCTGCATTACAGATTCCAGAAATAGCCAAACACACTTATCTGTTCATTTACTGAGAACTCCTGTTGCATTACTGAAGCTGTTGGCCTCAGATAACAGTGGGAGTCAGACTGGTGAAGTCAGTATGTGATTTCAGTTATAACAAAACTTACAGAAAACTTTCAGATTGGACATTTTGAAATATTTTTGTTAATTTGACGAGGAGTAATGGCTTTAAATTGAATGAGGGTAGGTTTAGATTAGACACCAGGAAGCAATTCTTTAGTGTGAGAGTGATGAAGCACTGGCATAGGTTGCCCAGGAAAGTTGCAGACACCCCATCCATGGGAGTGTTTAAGGCATAATTGGATGGGGCTTTGAGCAACCCGGTCCAGAGGCAGGTGTTCCTGCCTACAGTGGGGGCTTGGAACTAGTTCATCTTTAACTCAAACTATTCTATGATTCTGATTCTATGATCCTGTACTATTCACATTCATGAAGGTATGTTTCAACCCTGATACTTAAATTTTTTTCATGATGCCTTAAATGCTTCCTGTGATGCAATGCAGAATATGGTCAAATATGGTGAGAAGTGCTGAAGCCATCTTCAAAAAACTCTTTTCTGATCACATTGCAGAGGCTCAATCTGCATGCTCTGTATGCATAACCCGAGTTTCCATATGAGTAATATGCCTGTCTCTACACCTTTAAAAACAACTAAAAATAGAAAGACAAAGCTAACTGGTTTTTGATCATTTTCTTTGTTAATTTTTTTTCCTTTAGACCATGAGGTGATGGCCTGAAAAATAAAAAAATCCTGATCTACCTCTTCCACCATCATACAATGTATTTTACTGCTGGTACTGTATTATAATGAGAAAGGTTTTAAATGCTTCATTACTAAGTTTCCAACATTAAAGTATAAGATTCAAAACTGTGGTGTTTCTGAAGCACTTTGAACAATGGAGAATGCTCAGCTCCTATACAGCTTTGTTTAGAGCTTTGTCAAATGGCTCTGGAAAACAAACTACATTCAAAAAATTTCTTTGAATAACATTAAAATAATAGTTCCTGGGTATTATAAAAGAATTTCCTGGGTCTCTTAGAAATATAATTGGAATATAATCATAGTAAATGATTTTTGTTGAGGTGAAAAGTTGACCAAGCCTCCTCAGGATCAACTTGTAAGTTAATATTGCAAACATAGCATTATTCTCTCTTCTGAAATAGCCATTAGGGTTGTATTACTCAAACTGTACTTATCTCTTCCTTAGAGAAAAAATGTCTTTGGATTAAATCTTTGGATTAAACATAACATTAGCAAAGCAATACATATACATTAATGAGATAGGCAGATAAATCAGCTAAATAACGCTTCTAACTGTGCTGTTGCTTTACAATAATCTTTCACCCTCACACAAATAGTAAAAACCAGAATTATAGAAGAATTTTAGAGAAGGCAAAGGTTTTTCAGGATAGTTAAAGTCTGAACGTGACCAATCTGCTTCAACATGCTGGAGACTCTGACTGCAAATTTTGAAGGATGACTGTAGCTGATAAATGACAAAAAAGATTAGTCTGAAATATTTACTATCTGTAGTGCTAACAGTCATTCCATCTATATTAATTGGCACAGTGTCTTCTGTGCCAGATGGTCTATTGCAGAGAGTGAACATTACCCTTGTGGATTTATCCAAATTATATATTTGACGTTTGGATAAAAGCATTTTGCTTTTTTTACTAGTTGAGCACAGAAAATTATGTTCTTCATCTTAATGCTATTATTCCATACAGGTCATCAATAAGTATACATACAAAGGTCTAACTGGCTTCTAAGCAAAGACAGATATGATGGATTTTGTTTGAGAAAGCTCTAAAAACTTCAGTCTTATTATTGTCAGTGTTTACCTCAGCTTTCAAAAATAAATTCTGATGCCCTGTTGCTAAGGCAGTAAACAGACACTAGAGATGAAAGTCACTGGGAAGTGTAATACTTTACCATCTTCCCCAGATCGAGGTGTTTTGGGGAAGACCCTGACCGGAATACTGCCATAAACATGCTGTGTTTTGGCCTAATGCCAGTACAGGTGTTATAACTCCCTGCCCACTGTGTATTGACTGCCCAAAGGTGATTGCTGTAGGGCTGTACCATCCACCATGCACAGTGATCTGGCAGCTCAGCTCAGCTCCCTGACTGACTTCAGCCTCATCACACTGGATCACTCATACCAAGAGTATGTCCCTGGAGGAAGGTGGAAAGGAAGGGACTCTAATTCAAAAAGAACATGTGTTAGGCAAGAAGTTCACACAAGGATCGATGCCACTCAAAGGGCCAAGATACATTCAGAAAGTGTAAGGTTTCAGTCAGTTTTTGAACAGAAGCTGTATGGAGGTTGATAGTTTGTTAACTTTTTAGATAGTCCATCAGCAAATCCCAACAAACCAAAGTGTAGGTTTATTTGCTATTATATAACTAAAAGCTTCCAACACAGACTTTTTGTTAATCGCAGCATTAAAACATGGCACAGAACGTGTGAGATAAGGAGATCAAGGACTGGAAGCTCTGTGCAGCTTAAAAGGTGTGATAAAAGATGAGGTCGTCTGTTCTATATGCATACATACACTGAGAGGATGTAGTGGGGAGTATACAAAGAGAGAGTCACATTGAAAGTAAAGGGATGAGGAACTTAAAAAGAGGGAGGGAGGTCAATGGGAAGCAAGACAGAGAGCAGGATGCCTTCTGTCAAAGGAATGCAGTGAACACAAGTGCAAAAACAAAAATAAATGCTGTTTGCACAAGCAAAGTGAAAGAATTACAACAGCACAAAAGAGGAAAAGAGAGTGGGAAGACATGATTTGGGCATACAGAATGGGAAAGGAGTGAAAGACTGAAAGCTGAAGGGGAAATAAGCAAAGAAATAGCAAAGATATTTGCACTTGGTGCTTCTTTTTGCTCAAAATAATCTTTGTCTGGGTAGAAAAAAGTGATGCCAGAAGGCCAAAATCATCAGACAATTTGTCTAGCAAGAATTGTCCTTTGGAAGAAATATCAAATCTTGGCGATTAGATTTTGACCAGAGCACTTTTTTCACCAGGGAAACGGACTAGGTAGACATTTGGTCTTTCACAGTCCATTTTTATCTAAAATGAATCAATTACATTTTGGAGACACTATCAAAGTTTGCAGGAGAAAATTCTCCCTGCTCCTCCTCCAGGTAGGTCTGTGATTACAATTTGAGTGTGTGTGTGGAGTTTAGGCTCACTGTGAATATTTAAATAAAATAGTCACTGAATAGCTGTAACTTGCTGCTTTGTATCCTGGCTTATGCTTACCTCAGAACATTTGCCTGCTGCAATAAGGGACATAGGCTGGAAGGAGGTCAGCAAAGGCCAGAAATGTGAATTAACATTAACTACTTGCTAAACAAAACGATGATTCATGATTGAAAAACAGGCATGATTTTAAAGGTCACTAGAGCCAGTTAAACTGCATCTCTAAGACTTGTGTATGTGGCACATACAATATGCAGATCTGCCATAGGGAAATTCCTAGGTATTCATCAGCATGAATAATTCTGATCTTGTTTAGCACATAGCCATACTAAATGACATAGAGAAAATGAGGTATAGTCTCAGATCCATAGTCAGTGGTTTTATTATGCAACTTCCACGTCTTGCAGAAATTCTGGCACTCTCTATGCCTTTTAACCCTCTTAGGAGATATGAACTATTTCAAGAGCTAAGCTCTGAGAAAATTCACCTTTGCAGCCTAAGGCTTAAGGAAGGCGCTCTTCTGGCAAAAGCACAGGTTTGTAATTTTACAGGATGCTCTCATAGGTCATTTTTGGATGGCTTTCAGCCTGATGCATTAAGATGATTTTAGCCTTTATTCAGTAATGCTTTGTTATTTTGAGATATTAATTTCTTTCTTTTTTTTTTTTTTTATTGCTGCTTTTATCTGTGGCACTTAGAATGCCAAGACGGATCGCCTCAAGAAAAATAAAAGGCATTATTATATTCTGTCTCTATCCAACATTTGTGCTTTCAACACATAATAAATATTCAGATGTGTTTGCTGTCATTAGCTAGAATGGGAAGTCTGTCACTGAGAAAAGGAAGACCTATTTAATATCAGCAGGGCCAAGCTTCCTTTAATATTATGGAACTAAGCAACTCAATATTTCATCAAGGTCTGTAACAAAAGCCTGACAAACTACTGTAGCACTGCTTTTCTCTGTGTGCTACTGGGATACAATCTTGAGATATTTCCCTGAACTCTTCAGCACAGTAATACACATGATGTTCATCATTTTATGGGCTGCAGAATACTACCAGTGGGTAGGCCCTATACACCTTCTGGAAATCCTCCTCTTGTTTTGACTATCTTAACTGGAAGGGGGCAACCAAGGTCACATCCAAGATGGGATGGTTATTTGCACACTACTCCACTTCTAATCTGCTGGTAAGATCACAATCCTCGTTCTTCTCCAAATAAAGAAGGAGAAGCCATTTTTATAGCAAACTCTGAAAAAAAGATAATGGGGGGCTTTCAAACCCTGATGGTCTATTATTAATTATTTTAGTTTCGCTCTTTTGTTTGGGTAAGCAGTATGGTCCACATGTAACCAAGAATGTGGTATTAGTTCAATTTTTCACTACATGAGTCATTGCCTCTTTCACTAACTACATCTGTAAAATGCAGATTTGGTCATTGTAATTACTCCTTGAAAAAACTATCTTGAAGAGCTTTGCAAAGAAAATTATATATCAATCTGGGATAGGAATTTGTATTGTTCAAAAATTATGCAGATATATTCCAAGTCAAACACTGAATGGTACTGTTTTGCTAAACTTCGCTGCAAATTTTCGTTAATTAATCCATGTATATGAAATATTTTATTTTAAAAACCAGTTGCAATTTAAAGTAATTAAATATTTTAAAATGTTAACATAGTTTCTTAGTAGCTAGATACCATTCAATTGTCATCCTTGAAAACTCGTCAGTACTTCATGATTGGTGACATTTTGTCTTTTCTTCTGAATTAACAATGATTCATAGTTTTCTTTTGTCTTCTGATTACCACTGTTAGTTCAGAAAAGAAAATGAGTCAAATTAATGGATATAACTATTTTACTTGAAGCTTAATTCAGCATCAAGGTCATGCTCAAAAGTGAAGCTAAAAATTGAAATAGCAAGCTTTGAATGCAGTACATACTTTTTTCCAATTATTTCAGTTGTACAAAAATAAAGTAAATTGTACATTAATAGAAAAAAAAAAACTATTTTCCCTGCTGGTTTTTTTTTTTTTTTGCTTTTCTTCCTCTCTTCACCTGGTAAAATTCCTATTGGATACAAGAAACTCAACTGCATATATTTATCTCCCTGGAGAGAGACTGAAGAAAAAAAACATGTGACAGATGTTAGTCACATTGCTTAATGTACTACTGGAACACATTCAGAAACTATGGTGATGAGCATGATATAAATAATCTATGTAGAAGAGAATCCTGAAACCATTCCTTTGAGAAAATGCTAATGAATTTCTATTAGACTTTTACCTAGGTAATGATTAAGATGGGCAGATTACCAGATTATAGATATTACTATTCTATTTTTAATAAGAGTAATATCATCATTATGTTATTCCTAAACTTTGTCCTCAAATGCCTTCTACTTACTTTCTTCACAAAAGCTGAATTTACTAATCAAAATGTTCATGATAAATAACAGCACCACAAGTAATAAAAGCTCTGGAAGTGATACTAGCCATCAGCTAAATTAATAGCCAAGGTGCTTCTTATCGATTCATATGACCTGTAGGCCAGAACGTGGTCAGCACAGTGGAATGGCTCTGCTGGGTCAGTCAGAAGGGGCCATTCAGCTGGGGGTCATCTCTCTGCTCAGTCTTTTCCTGAGCTTATGGACCTGTTTTCTCATTCTTCTAGTTTGTTTCTTCTCTAGATAGAAGTCTTAGCTCACTCTATATGCCTCAGTTTTGTCCCTCTTGGAAACAAATACTCATCTTTAATAATTATTTTTACTAAACTAATTTTGCTAATAATTTCAAATTCTGCTATATCCTTCTGAAAATGGGAGGTCAATGTGAGAGAAGTCAGAACTGTGTTTTAAAGGTGATTCATGATTTATTCAACTGAGAATTGTCTTGTTTTCTGTTTATTTTTTTTTTCCTCCCTTACAGTTACTAACATTTGATTTGAGGTTTTGTCTGTTATTCAGCATAGGACTGACATATTTGTGGAACTAACTCTCATTATCTCAAGATTTTTCCTCTGAGAAGTAGCACTTAGCTTGGAGCTCATCATTTTACATGCAAATTTGTGGGGTTTTTTGGTCTTGTGCATCACTTTACATTTTTCTGCACTGCATTTCATCTGCCATTTTATTGCCCAATCAGCCTCATAAGTTTCTGCAGCAATTCGTCACAGTCAGTCTGCATTTTTCCTATTCTGAATAATTTAGTATTTAGTATATAACAGCAAACTTTCCAAGCTCCCTACAAAATGCCTTTTCAAGGACTTGCATGGAGTCATTGTAAAGCACAAATCTCACCTCAGCTCCCTGTAAAAGTCCATAGTGACATGGTGTGATCCTTGGAGTGTTCTGCACAGAGCCAGGACTCAACGATCCTGGTGGGTTTCTTCCAACTCAGCATGTTCTATTATTCATAAAGTCTATGATTTTCTTTAACAGGCTTGAGAAATGGCATCGTCAAATATTTTGAAAATACAGATAGACTGTATCAAATAAATCATTCTTATTTTCATGTTTGATGACTTCGTTACAAAAAAAATACTAAAACATCCACATCACAAAACTCTCCTCTGCAGAAGGCATGCTGGTCTTTCCAAGGAACTTGTATTTATCCAGATGCCCAGTAATTTTGTTGTACATTTTGACTACTAATTTACCTAATATGGAAATCAGGCTCAGAGAATCTAGCTACCCCCATCTCCCCAGAAAGTCTCTCATATACCATCTGCTGTTGATGTGTTGAAAGAATTCAAATAACATAGAGGGAATTCTGACTATATTTTACAGGAAGATTCTGGGCATCTTCCAGCCCGAGGTGAAATTTGAATATTTGTAGATAGGAATGCAGTAATAGTAGCAACTCGCTGAGTGTTTTGGTCAGTATGCAAATTGCAAAAGGCTTCTGATATCATGACATCTTGAGTCTGAACTATTTTTGAAAGAAAGTGGACATGATTAATTTATTTTTTGCTATGCCCAGGTCCCATATGGTCTACACTTATGGTACTTAGCACACCAGCTGGAACCCACCTGTACAATTTGTATTTAAGGATTTATAGATACTGTGATTGTGAAGGCCATGAAACAGGTATCTTGACACTTTACTAAGTTGAAAAAATTTCTGGAGAGGTACTGAAGCAGAATTTCAAAGCTGAGTGTGCAGTCTAAAATGTCTAAGCAGCTGGCCAGAGCCTAAATTCTGTTATTGAATATTATTCATGTGCTTATGAGCTATTTTAGATTCTTGTCTAACATCCGTTGGTTTCAGAATGGGAAGAGATAACCATGTTCTCCGTTCTGTTTCAGCAATTTACTCTCATTAAGAAACTATGGTCAGACCATGGCAGAGCAGGTATTTCCTCTCTGAAGGCACAGCCTGAATGTGAGATTTCATGTAATTCCTCAGAAACACCTTTTTCTTTCCATTAATAGGAGGAGGAGAGATGTGTGACACAGAAATACCCCATTTGTACAGATTTTGGTTCTTGTAGGAATTCCCGTTGAGTGTGCTGACATCTTGTGGTTGGATGGATGTTTAGACATGTCATGTGTGCTGACAGGAGGCAATTCCAGCACAGCATCTTGGGATCTCCAGCTCTTCTTGAAGTTTTCACCCAAAGGCTACATGCTGAGAAACACTTTGAATTTGACTACACAGTATTGTCTATTTGTCTTCTTTCTCAGTTGAAATTCTTTGTTTCACCTTAAGCCCCATAATTTTCAGGGAAAAATAAGTACTTTCATGTACATTTATTTTCTTGAAGTCACATAGTCATTAAATCTTTGTGCCTGAGACATGGACCAGAGCTGTATGGTAGTGATAGCAACAATGTTGGCGTGTATTTGCCAGCGAACTGCTCTTCTTTGACTGGTTCTTGGCTTCCTTTTGTGACCAGATGTTAGGAGAAAGAGGGAATGTTGTGCTGTTTTTTTTAACAATGTACAGGATGGACAGCTGTGCTCCAGTTCTTTGGGTTTTTGTTTGTTTGCTCTTTCTAAAAAATATATATCCCCCTCAAGGCTTTCTTGTCGCATCCTTTTACAGTCTAAAGATTACTTCTGTCACTGGTGTCTTCTGGCTATTATGTTTCTGCACATTGCTCCTCCTTTGTCTCTGTAATCTCCTATCCACTCTCTCCATCTTTAAAAATCCGTCTTCTTTTACTAACTGTAGTTTTTGGTCCCCTGTTCAAAATTCTTTAGCAGAGAATTTGTTGGGCCTGTCTGCAACACAGCAGTTGATTCCACAGCAAAATTTACCAGCTTTGATACTGTCATCCTGCTGTGAGTGACAAGGTGAGGAGCAGAGCCTGTGACAGTAACTCAAGGGAAGCTGAAAAGCCGCTCAAGGTTGCTGCAAATATTATTTCCATGCCGAAGGCCCAGCAGACAGGGTGACTGCAGGTGTTTACAGAGCAGAGACTTACAGCAGCTAATACAGACTCTGTGGCTTTTCTGGGGTTAATAAAATGCTTCTGAGGACCAGGGTAGAGGTTCTGTGGGTAGTTGCTGCCTCAGGCATAAGGACTGGCATCCGCTGCGCTCCGTGTGACAGTTAGGCACAGAGGCTCAATGTATACAATCTGTCTCCCCTTGTTTATGTTCATGATTCATCTGTGCCTACATACTTTTGTGAACAGTATGCTGCACTATGTTATTAAACACAAAACTGTGTACACAGCTTCTGGGATTTGTATGCATGTCTCATAAGAAGAAAAAAAGGGTTTCAGTGAAATCCTGCCCATATGGCAGGTCAGCATGCATTAGTCTCCACTTTTCTGATGTGCCTGTTCTGAAGAACCATTCAGAGAATTTATCTAGCCAGCACTACAGGAAATTTCAAGCAGAAGAGGATATATATACACATATGTTTCATTAAGATTTGATGACATTTCCAAAAAGGTGGTGTATCAAAAACCAGAAGAAAGGAAATATGATCAAAGTATGCTTTATGTCCAGCATATTCTCAGTAAAAGTGGAGAGCTTAGAGATATCAATTTCCAAAGTGTATTTAGTACAGATAAAGGAAATGGAAGAGAATTTAATGACCTGATAATCTAAATCTTTTTAGGCAAAAATGAATAAATATGGCTAAAAATGACAGAAATCTTAATACCTTCAGGAGACTTGTGCAACACAAATCTAGTATTTATACTGTCAGAAGTTATTTGGGAAAATTAGGAGATTGACTTATTTGTGAGGTCAACACAAGAGAGAATAAATGGATCTTGAAAAAAAATGTGCACATCCCAGCAAAATTGTTATAGCCCTTAATACACTGAATTTGGGCACTTTCACTGACAATGGATCATATGATTAAGGAATGCCAGTCTAACAGAACGATATAGTTAAATGACAGGCAGATAGAAAATCAAAACCAGATCAGTTTTCTTGAATTGTTCTCTGCAGTAAATACTACTCTTCTATTCTTTCTTGGATTTTTTGAGGAGGAATAATTTTTTTTTTTAATAGCTATATATCTGTCAGGAGATTTAACCTGCATTGTATTTGTACGATCACAAATGTTAACCTCATTTCAAGAACTCTCTCCAAATCCATAAATAAACTGCATTTCTTTAAAGATGTTTTAATAAGGTTTATGTGGGATAGGAGTCAAGCTTAGACTTTGCAGAAGACTTTCTGCTGGAAAATGAATTCTATGTCCAGAAAAATTATAACTCTGAAAGTCTGTTTGTAGGCTTTTCTGAATAACTGCTGTAATGAAGTTGCTATAATAAACATTGTTCAGCTCTTTATGATCAACTAAAAATATCTAATTACTTGTAACTCAGAAACTAAGAAAAAACCAAGAAAATACATTTTTCCCTTACCTTGCCAATACTTGCATGAGTATTTTTTTTATTTTACTACATATTAATATTTCACATAAATTTCTCTAGTTCTGATTTCCTTAGTAAAAAACAAGGAGCTACCAGAGAATATCCAGCAGAGGCCACAAAGATAATGAAAGGCCTGGAGCATCTCTGTTATGGGGAGATTGGGGCCTGTTCAGTCTGGAGAGGAGAGAGAGAGAGAGAGAGCTCATCAGTACATACAAATATCTCAAAGGTGGGTGCCAGAAGATGTGCCAGACTCTTTTTTCATGGTGCCAGCGACAGGAAGAGGAGTAATGGCATTAAACTGAAACACAAGAAGCTTCACCTCAACATGAGGGAGAGCTTTCCATTGAGTGTGGCAGAGCCCTGGAACAGGCTGCCCAGGGAGATTGTGGGGTCTCCCTTTCCAGAGACATTCAAAACCCTCCTGGATATGTTACTGGATCTCCAGAGGGTCCTTCCAACCTTAACTATTCTGTAATTTTCTAAACTCTTGACGCATTCTGCATTTGATCCAAAAGACATCTTATACTTTATCAATATTCTCTTCAATGATTTTAAACTTATTTTTGGAAAACATCAATCTAAAAAAATAGTGATTGAAAATTTCAGCACAACCTTCAGAAATTTGTGTTACTGTGAAAAATTACCTTGAGGTCATGTAGGCTAGAGTGAAACCAGCCACAATCTAACTTGTGTCACACTTGGTGAGCTCTTCCTTATGGTAATCCTGTAGCATTAGTGAAAGAATTTTGTGAATATTTTTCTGCTGTTTTATAACCAACATTATTTAATGAAATGCTGACTCTTCCTACACTTAAAACACTGATAAATATAAACATTACCATTATTCAAACAGAGAGTTTTGGCTTCACCATTCATTGTATTCCTTTTTATGCTGTGAATGAAATCCTAAAATGTTTTGGCTTTCGCAAAATGCCGGAAATTTTTGTTCTGTTTTAACTGTGATCTTGGTGTCACCAAAACCAAAGTTTCAAGGTGGATGTCACTGTTGTTCACATCTAATGAGTCTGCTGTAAAACCAAAATATTTTAGAACCCTCAAAGAACAAACTTTCTTTAAATAAAAAGCAATATTTAATTATTTAAGTAAAGACTATTCAAAAAAAGGGAAATTTGCTTCATATCCTTTGTCTATTTTCATTTTTCTACTTCCTGTCTATTTTCCTTTTCCCTAATCAATCTGCATAGCACCAGTCCCTACCCTTCTAGACCCCTCTGAAGATTTTTGCTACTTTTTCTCCACTGTAAAATGTCATTTCATGAATGTCAAGCTCTTATTTGTGACTGCAACTGACTCTCCTGTCTCCAAGATCCTGTGCCTTGAGTATGAGAAGTATGTCCCTCAGGGAAGGAAATGTCTCCCTTTCTCCTCTCAGTAGGCTCTTTTTTAGCTGTTTTATTAAAGTAACATAAACAAAATTATAAATGTATAATAAAGCAAATCAGCTGGCACTATCACAAAACCAAAACTGTGGAAGACACACCTCTGTTCCTTAGCAGCCATGAAAGAAAGCAGCATGCAGTCAGTGTCTGGGAAGCCTTTGAGCACACACTGCATGTTCTTGTCAGTGTGTGTGCCAATACAGATTGAATAAGGAGGGATCTTTGGAACCATCTTGTCTTTCAGAAGCACTCTGAGCTTTTCTTGCACTCTGGGCTGTCTGCTGGCTGTCAGTGCAACCTGATTTACTCAGAACACTAGTGAGACATGCTAAAAGAACTCAGTTTCCATGCACAAGGCATATTTTAGAGGCATTATTTTCAAACCTCCACAGCTTAGCTAAATCAAAACCAATTTTTCCTGGAACACTCAAGTGCACTGCTCTGAATAAGGAATAAGTATCTGCCAATTTCTAATTTTCTAGGTTCAGCTGATTCATCAGTACAGTTTTTCAGCAAGCAGTCATAAGGCAATTTATAACAGAAGTCAATTTCAGTGTACTTGTATTCAGAGAACTAAATGGTATTAATCCAAACACTGTAGAAAAATAAACAAACTGCTGGTTTAGGCTAGGTTTGAAAAATTTTAATCTCCAAGGCAAAAATTTTAGGAAAGTACTAATAGAGGGGGAAAAAGGATTTTAGAAAGTAGTCTTTTGAAACCTACTGTAAGAATATCATCTGTAAAAAACATTAATTAGTTTGAAAACCAGTTATTTCAGTCAAACTATTTTTTGGCACTCTGTAAAATGTATTGAAGTGTTGATAATCACAAAATTTGAAGTGGTTTTCTGACTAAAGAGCTTACAAAGGATTCATTGCAGTAATTCTACAAATACAAAACAATTATTTGAGCATCTCAATTCATAAACCCAAACTTGTTCATCATAAACAGTACTCCATGTTGGTAGATCAGTGATATGTTTGTCTGCCTGAGAGTATAAATGATAAGTACAACTGATGACAAAGTGGAAAAAAAATCTGATTTCTTGACAAAAACTCCTACACATAGGAATAGTAAAGTAGAGAAAAATTGTCTTTTGATTTGTTCCTGGATATGCCCTGGCTCAATTTCCTTTCCTCTAGAAAATCAGGATAGAAAACAAAGTAAGTGTTCATGGGTTGGTCTTGGCTAGCTGCCAGACCAAACCCAGAAAATCTCTTAACCTTCTCAAATAGGATGGGATAGAAAATAAGATGGGCAAAGCTGATGGGTTGACACAGGGACATCACTTACCAGTTCTCATCAGACATTTGACTTGGCTAAAATTAATTTGCTCTATTGACAAATAAAATAAATTTGCATAGTAAGAATCAAAGAAAAATATATATTTATGTTTGGAAGATGGGAAAGTTATTTTCTAAAAATACACATGAAATTATATTCTATTTGTTCTCTTGAATGAAAATCTTAGCTGCACATTTGATAACATCAGTAATCTCCCAGCTTGAAAAGTATATTTTTTGGCTTCACAGGGTTCTGGAGATGCTTGCATCCCAGAAGCAAGCAGCCCCCTTTAGAAGCTGTCTTTGGAAAGAGACATTTATTGGTCACCTTGTAAAACTTCTGAAAGTTTAAGGAAGGCACCCTTTCTTAAGAATATTTTTACCAGGGAAATTGCAAGCAGTTTGTGAACATGTGTGAGTGTATTTTAGGGAGAACTATAACCATCCCATAAATCCCTGAGATGAGGAGAAAAGGAAGCAGATCTGTCTCCAACACAGGAAACACAAACTAGCATCTCATTCTTCTTGAGGTGGCAGTGAAGTAGAAACAACCTCACAGAATGACAATTGAATCATAGCCATTGGATGCAAATGGCTCATTGGTGTCAGGAAGAGCTAAGAATGTTTCAAGGAATCAAAGGGTGTGCATGTACAGGATGGACCTTTCTCTCTTGCTATGCATGTTATCACTGGCCTCATGTATGTTCTGTCTGGGAATAAAAATTTCTTCCTTCTGGCTGCTGTAAAAACAATGGTGGAACTCTGCTTTCCCCCGAGATTCAGGAAATGGTAATGAACCCTTTCTGCTTGCTCTGAGGGACTCATATTTGAAACAAGAGACAGAGAGTTTGAAAGCTGTTCCCAACTCAGTGCTATTGGTCTCTGGCCTGATACCAATGAAGGCCATCTTTCTGTGACTGGATCAACTATCTTGGCATGGATTTTTGCCTTTGTGCCAGCTGGGAGTCACATTTCACTGTGCCTTGCACTTCATCTACATACTAGCAGAAGCCAGATTTCCCTGCAGGCTGCTTAACCACCTTGGCATGGCTTTTGTCCAAATGCTAGCTGGGAGCTGGTTGCTCTGTGGTCTTCTCAATTCTCTTGGCATGAGACAATTGCTCAGACACCAACTGAGAGCTCAGTTCCTGTAGCCTGCTGTTTCCATCTGCTGATTCTGAGTGGCAACAAAAAGAGAGGGACTATCCTTCAAAACACCTCAGATTTTTTCTTTGGAATTGTCTGAGGGGAAATAAAACCAGTCCTCAGAGAAAAAGAAACATTAGGTTAAACATTTTGTGAAACCTCTGTTCCAAAAAGAAATTAGAAGTTCAACCTCTGTGTGTCTCAGTCAGTTCCACCTGGGCAATCAAGCTACATCTGGCTGTAATTAATCTGCAAAAAAAAAAATGATGGGCTGCCCTGTGGGATGCATCCACTTAGAAAATCCACAGTGATTTCTGTGTGATATTCCTCTTACTTACAGATGTGTTCTAGGCTCTTGATCTTCAATCCTGATCTCCAAATCTCCTTCCTTTAATGCTTTTTGCACTTGCTGACTGGTTTGCCTGACTTTATGATTGTCTACTGTTTTCCTTAATCTTCAGTTAAATAACATTCTTAGATTCTTGACTATGTTGCAGATTTATTTTTCCAGACTAATAGAAAAATATTTCCTATTTTGGTTCACTATAAATAGGTCTGTCGGGTTTTTATTCAGCCTTAAGTGCTGAGAACAAATGTCCCTGTCTTAAGCTACATTTCCATGAAAGGATATTGTCTGGATACATAGAAATCTGGACATCTCTTCCTGACAAATAATGTTTAGTTTAGATTCTGTGTGAACATCTATCTGTACGGAGATGGAAAATATCTATCTCCTACAAACTGAAACAAGGCTGAGAGAATTCACTGTTTCTGCAGCTTAATGCATCAATCTATCTGCAGTTTTGTTAAAACTAAATGATGAAGAGTCCTGAATCAGACATGAGAAATCGTGACACTTCTTAAAACTTATGACTACTAAGCGTTTATAAAAGCTGCATATCTCAAATGTCCTTGGCATTTGAGAGGTGGGGATGTGGTGGGGGAGGAAGAAGGGCAAAGGGAATGCTTATTACTGAGCAATATTTAGCAGAGAAAATAGCTTTACAACCTCCTTACTGGAGATCTTAGTAGGCAGATTGGAACATTACTACCACTCATATACACCACATAATATTACCACATAAATGTGTTCAAATTTTTATTAACTTCTGTAATATATTTTGATTTTGAGTAAGCACTTTGAAAATGTCTGAAGAGTAAAAGGAAGACACTAGACAATTCTAAAAAGATTATTTTCCCTTGATGAACTTGTTAAGTCACATAATCTTTGCCCATTGGCTTGTATGATGGGAAGACACTGGTCTGCCTATTACATATTTTATAATTAAATAACAACTTTTTGCTAGTAACTTTGAATGCATAAGAGCTCTCTGTGGGCAGATAGTCACTTCCACATGTACTTACAATGTCTAGGCCCACAAGTCCAAGATGAGTTCCTGACTTCATTTGAAGTCTTTTAATTTTTCCAGATTTCTTTCAGCCTATTTAAGTACAAGGGCAGTGGCCACTCTAGTTTCCTTCTGCACACAGCTGGAAACCCTGATAAAGCTGAAATAATTTGACAGCAAAAGTCTTCTCCAAAAGAAACTGAGACTCCAAAATAGAACAGAAAACAAAACCAAAATCCAATTAGAATAAAAGTCCTTTCCCAGGTTGTATTATTTTTACTGAACACCTCTTTCAGGGCTATTTGAACAAAATACATAATTTTATTTTGCTCTTGCAGTGATGTTTTCCTACCAGTTCCCTACCTGTCAGCCTCTACAGAGTGCAGGTTTATTAAGATGGCTACAGAGATAGGCCAAAACATCTTGCTTTTGTGTTAATGGGCTCCTTCAAGACATATTTTCACAGGTTTTCCAAAATGCTAGATTATATCATAATTCTGATGAATTCTGAAGTCATTCTATTTTGAAGCGTAAAGATTTATGTAAATGCATTCAATATGCACTGTAAAAACTGGCAAAACTAGTACTTTGAAGGAAAAATAGAAGATATTATTCTAAAGTCACATTTTTAAAACCTTAAAAAGTTCTAACTTCTAGGATAGTTATATTCTGAAATATATGTTCATAATTTAAGTAAATAATACAGTGTATACTGAAAAGAAAAGAGTACACTAAAAATGCAATAGAAGTAGCATGGTTTGGCCATCATTAGGTATCATTAATTTTGAAGGTGTTGGACTGTCATGCTAGCACCAGTATGCTTTGCCATGCATAAAGAAGAGAACATCTGTAAATTTTTTTTTTTTCAAAATTTACAACAAAACAGAAACAAAAGAGAAAAACAGCAGGTATTTTTTTTTTTGTTAACATACAGAGACTTCCTCCATGTGTTTTGAAAGAGCATTTTCCTGAGTTGTTGTGAACTCCTGGAGATCATGGCCACTGAGAAGGCGCAGGCTGGACCCTCTCCCCACGCAGAGGGCGTAACCTGTGATGCCCGGAGGAGCCCAGACAGAGGAACAGGAGACAAGAACAGGAACTCTGCCAAAACTTGTTCAGTCTTGGACATTTCCAAAGACAAATACACCCAGCTGCCTACAAAGGCTGCACTCGAGAAAGCTGAACAATTACTGAAACAACCCTTGAAGTCACAGCCACTGCCAAATTACCTGTGGCAGGTGGCCCTCCTCCACCTTATTTTAGAGTATTTTCTTACTTTACTTCTCAGTGGTAATAACACCAGGATTAGTCCCTCAATATTTTAACTAGATAAAACTAATTTCTTTAATTCTCTTATGTCTTGTTAAAATATTAACTTTTGGGGATTTAGGGAACTTCTCACAGATCATTTCCATAATACCTAGTGCTGGGATAGACCACATTAAAACTAATTTCTCTTTATGCTGCTATAAATCAAATAGCAAATGCAATTTAATGTTAAATTTTTAATGTTTTTAAAACACTCATGAGCCAATCATTTAAGATTAGCAGCGACACTTAAACAATCATTCATTCTTCTTTCATTTATTACATTTTCCAATACAATAATACCTAAAAAGAAAGGAAGCACTATATTTATAGGTATACAAAAAGAGGGGTAATAGGGACCATTGAAATGTCTCATTCCAGCATCAGTGTTTTACAAAGTATTATAAGTTATTGTTGCTTATATTGCAAATAAATACTAAATTACTGAAATATTAAAATTAGTGTTTATAAAATAGCATGGATCACAAATGGGTTTTATTTCCTTTGGTTTTTTTTCACACCTTTCTACAAAACTATGAGAAGAACTACATATATACTATAGGAAAACAAATATAGAATTATTTTCTAGGGAATCATCTCTCCCCTTTAATATGTCTACTGCTTTTTAGCAACCTAACCTTATGTTTAGAATGTTTTAATTGAGACCAATGACTTTTTTAAAGAACTTTCTACATGGTATTGATTTTTCAAAGTATTTATTCACTACTTTTCTGATTGAGTATAAAATTATAATGAAAATTCATCTGCCTTGAATCTCTATTTTACTCGGTAGTAGAAGCAAAATGTAATTGGAATTATAAAAAAAACCAAAACTCAAGTGTGAATAGAAAAGCCCCCCACCCATGGAATAGCTGTGCCAAAGCAATTTTTTGTGTGAGTAAAAGGTTTAAAATCCCATTAGGCCTCAAGCTCTTAAATGAAATTTAAGTTTCACAAAGACCTTTTCGTGTTCTCAGGAGGGGTAGATTTCCAAATATATATATAGCTAGTGTCAGATTAAGTTCTTAATGACTGAATTTTTCAGAAAGACTGCTAGGAATATCTTCAATGACATTCAGCAAATGCTTGTTAAGGAGATCCTTCAGATTCAGATCTAGCTATGAACTTTTTATACACGATCCTCAGTGCCCTAAGGGGATTCTTTGTGAGGTCAGAGTCTTAGCCAAAGTTATTTGAATACTTTCAAATTATATGCATTAAGTAGTAACTTGAAAACCTGACTACTTAAAGTAAGTGCCATCAATTTTTACCTTAAATAATGGCCTATGATGTTCATGTTGCTATTTTGCAACCAGTATTACATTAAAACCCTGAAGTGTTCTTCACAAAGTCACATTTCATTCATACATGAGGCTCCTGTGAGCAGAATTGTTTGTTCACACTTTATTTCCACAGTCATTGTAGTTAACTAATTTCACTGTATATATATACAGTGAAATATATACAACATATATATACACAATATATATACAACATATCCAGAGGTATGCCCTTTAGAATACAATTTTCCAATCATGAGGGGAAAGACCTGATTTTTTAAAAAATTTAATTAAATCTAGATCAAGTTTCTATCTAGTCCCTCCCAAGTTAGGAATAGCATTTTCAATTTGATTAACAAATTTTTGAAAGCTATCTATCTATCTCCTAATTCATTTATGACATTTGCATGTACATTTTTATACTGAAAAGATGTGCATATTTCAGTATATTTTCACTGAGATGGCCAGTTTACTAAGGATGATCACAGAAGATATTTTAGTGATGTACAGAGTTGACTAAGTAATTAAAAAGGGCCTACAAGAAAGATGGAGAGGGACTTTTGACATGGGTAGGGAGTGATAAGATAGGGGGTAATGGTTATAAACTGAAAGAGGGTAGGTTTAGATTTTATATATTGGGTAGAATTTTGTTATGCTGAGGGTGAAAAACACTGAAACAGGTTGCCCAGAGAAGTTGTGGATGCTCCATCCCTGGAAGTGTTCAAGGCCAAGCAGGATAGGGCTTTGAACAACCCCTCTAGTGAGAGATGTCTCTGCCCATGGCAGGAGGATCAGAACTAGAAGATTTGGAGGGTGCTTCCCTATCCAAACCATTCTATAATTCTATTCTATGACTCTGATTAATTGTACTTAACCACTTGAGAAACAAAAGAATAAAGCTACTAATTTTGGTTTTTATATGCAATGAAGCCTACCAAAAGAAATAACACTTCCCTATTCATGAGGTTCTTTTGCACTTCTGATTTAATTTTCTGACTTTCAATTTATGCTTACTCTCAGATTATTATGCTGTTCTCTGTCAAAAGACTTTAACTGATCTTACTTTATTTCAGTCCCATAAATTGACTCAATACTGTGCTTGTTTTACTCAGTCATCCATGTCAGGTTCTTGGTGAAGAAAGTTCTTCTTAGCCTCAATTTCTGTTTTTCTATGCCCATTAAAATTTGGGTTTATTTTATGCAGGTACATATACCATAGCAAACTGAGAGCCAAGCTCCACTCCCAGATCTGGAATGGTCTCCTCGCTCCTCCATGCCTGGAGACTCACAGAAGCTGCTGATGAACACATTAAAGATTTTTTTTCCTTTAGAGCTCCTTGATCAAGGTGCCATCCTGTACATCAGGGTTAAGCATAAACCCAAAATATTTCTTCTAGCAAACCTTACTAAAATAATAATAAAAAACCAGTTGAGCTTCTGCATTATAAAGATAGGCATTCTAAATAATACAGTAGAAAGATATCTAAATAATAGAGTAGAGAGATATCTAATTCTTGTAATGATGTGTTGCATCAACTTTTAAACTCAAATCCACTGAAAATATTTTGAGCTCTGTTTGTCTTAATTCTGTCTTTTGAACAACTTTCAAGAAAATGTACAGAAGATGTATCATGGCACAGAGACCTTGAATTTCAACAGAAGTAAAGAGCACTTTTAACATAGTTGATGGTGATGCCTATGAACTAAAAACAGGAGTTATGTAACTGACAGAAAATTTAGGAAATGAGAACAAGGAAAGCACTGTGAATGTTCTTCAGGAAAATTAAACTGAAGTGTCATATCCTTTCATTTAGTAAAGTTTTATTCTATTAAATATAATTATTTTCCTTTCAAGTTTTGATGAAGATGAGGTTGCTAGGAAACTCCTTCTGATTTCAGGTGTGCCTGTGTAAATATGGAGTAACTCATTAACAGTGAAAACTCCTGGACTGAAACAAAAAAAATTATGGAGTAATTTCAATGTTTGTTCATGAGTAAAATAAGGAAACATTGTTACAAAAGAGACAAAAATCATCTGTTGTCTCCTAGTCTCAAGTCAATATCTGTAATAAATTATGATAAATTAGATTTATGCCAACCTTGCAAATCCCTGATTCCTCCCCAGTAGACCTGTGCTCAAGATTGCTTTGGAACCATGAATCCATGATTATGGCTCTTACTGATCAAATTAATATGACATTAAGAGAAAAGTGATTATTCTCTGTGTTGTAGGTTCTAAAGGGATGATGGCAACGAAGCTCTCCTTACACTGACAGTGGCTTTGATAGCAGTGCCTGAGTACATGTTTATTTTAATGGATCAAAGGGCATTTACTGCTTGTGTAAATGCTACTGTGACTGTAGTACTCACTACCTATATCTATGCAGCATTTTGGTATGAACTTGCTGGGTGATGATAATGAGATTATGCCTTTCACATGTTGGTGCAAGTGGCCATGTGTGTGGCCAATATACTTTCACACACACCCAAGGATTTATCCAGCATATGTCTATCAAAAAAAATCACCTCTCTATTAAAATCCCTGCAAAACAATGCTGCCTATTGCTGCACCAGGGACTTAAAATTACGTCTGTTGGCAGAATTCATTCATCTTTATCTATCACAAGAAATAAATAGAAGATAAATAGAATAGGTTTTTTATTATAACCTTGACAGTGATGGAAACATAGACTATCCTAATGGCAAAGCTGCTTCTGTGTTCCTCTCAGGAGATGGCCTAGGTTATCACTTTTGTCTAGGCCAGTCTCCCCTTAGCTGAGAAAACCAGCTTTGAGGGATCATTATAGCCTGTTGCCCTCAGCTTAGTTGCCCTAAGAGAAATGCACACAAAAAATCAGCTTCAACAGGGGACCTGCTTTAGAGCTTGCAAGGCTGTGTAACTCCCCCCCACCACTGGTTCACTTTTGTTTGCTTAATTTTAACAAGAGCAAAGAAATTCTAACACAGAATATAAATAACTGAAACTTTTTTTTTCGTATTTTATTGACTAGTAAACAGAATATTATAATACTTTAGATCCAAATTTTTTTATATGGTCATAGTGTGGCAAGAGATACGGAACTAAAATTCCAAGTTGCATGTGTGAAAGTAAATTTTTTCAGTAGTTGTAATTCTGGTATAGGTGATGATGAAGGTTGTGCCTTTATGCACACCCAGCATTCTGAAAATGTGAACCCTGTCACTGGTCCAAGAATTAGACAACAAGTTATTGGCATAGATATAATGCAAATGTCTGGTTTGAGAAAATGAACGTGACTTGGAGATTGACCAGCTCCTAGCCACCTTCACAAATAAGTATTTGAATAATGGTTACAGGAACTCTAGACATGGGTTTTTGGACAGTTCTCAAGATTTCCCCAGACAGCTCCTGCTATGACTAATCTAATTTATGTGTTGATTAACACCCTGCACAGAAGCCTTCAGAGATTCATAGGTAGCTGCTGCTGCACAGATTGTACGTAGATAATTGTAAATAGAAACCATACCCAAAGACGAAAAATTGTCATTTCTAAGTTGCAAAGATGTTTGAGACATGTTTTTTCTGCAGTTAAAACATCTGATCACACGTGCTGGGGCAGTTGCAGAGTAGAACAGCTGGTTTATAAAAATTGAGTAGAACAGTGTTTGGGAGAGTCTCAATCAATCCAGCTGAATATTGTCACAAGAACCCTTGCAATGGAGGCTCTCATGACTGTCCCAGCAGCAACTGACCAGCCAGTTTGGGAAATCAGAGACTCCTGCCAATGCCAGAGTAATAATTCCTTTGGGGGAAGCACTCTGTTGCTGTCTGTGCAAGAGTAGATAGGGGTCTGTGTTTTCTTCAGAAGGGTTCCCCAAACAGGTGGCCACACACTGCTCAGCAGCTCTGTCAGCAGGGAAATGACTCTCTGACTCTCTAGACCCTCCTTAGTGATGGATGTTGTATCATAAGAGTGCCCACCTCCCATAGGTGTAAAACATATGCCGCCTACATCTTACAAAACTTCCCAGGCTTAAACTGCAGACAGTGGAGCAATTTTGTCTGTGGACAGGACATGAATTACCTTTGCATAGGTAATGATCTGTATGCCTTGCTGCCATTAGTCACACAGTTCTCTACCCAGAAATTCAGGCCACTAAGGGTGCTCAATCAAAAATTAATGCCTTATTTTCAACGGCATTTTCAAATGCTTGAAGGGAAGAGATTTTTTTTACCCTTTTTTTTTAAGGAAAAATGGAATTGAAGCTTAATTCCTGTCATGTGGCAATCAAGTGTGCTTTCAATTAGGTATGAACTACTGCATTGCCAGGTACAGCCTGAACAACAGTATCCCAAATGCCCTTTGAATCATCCTGTCACACTGTAGCCTGCAGCAGGGTGTTGTGCAATGCTGCCATGAAGCCATTCTAACTGCAGATCACTTTCACTTTACCTAACATCATCCCATCTTCTGTGATGGGATGATAAAACATTGACTAGAAAATACCTTTATACTCATGTTTCTGGCCACAGTTAGAAAGAGTGCTTCCTTTTGCTATTCCATGTATTATTTCCATCCTTTAAGCACCCACTAAAGAAAATTGAAGGTCCCACTGTAAGAACACATGGCATCCCAAGGTCTAGTGCCAGGCATGCCTAACAGGATAATTCTCTTCTCTTCATGCCTACAGCAAGGAAATTCTCTTACTCAAACAAAACAACAACAACAACAACAAAAAAAAACAAAACAAAAAACAAACAAACAAAAAACCACTCTGTGTCAGATAGCCCAGAATGTATCTTTCATAAGGCTTATCTCTACCAGAGATATACCTTGTGTTACCAGTACTGTCATTCTGACATGTCCTCTAGGCATTCCTCTAGGCATTCCTCTAAAGTTGGCTCTAATGATGCACCAAGGAGCTGGGAATCCTCAAGGAGTCTGAATATTTCAAATGTATTTATCCAAATGGAGACAAAATTGACACTGCTTGCATAAGCAAAGTCATCGTGCTCATGTTTATGTGTCACTTGGGTCTAAAGTCACATTACAGACAGCAATGTGCCCCTGGTCCTTTGTGTCTCATAGGTGATATGGAACTGCTTACCTTTCTGTCAAACAAGTTTTAGTCTGAAGGGAAAACGTCTTTTCCACAGCAGGCTTGTCTAAGATTGGCTTCTTTCTAACCAAAATCTTTGGAGAGCTTAAAAAAAACCAACTATGTTATCTCCCAGAAATGGTCAGATTCAGATGGGGTTAACAGCACAGAGCAGGCACACTAATATAAACCCCAGGGGAGACTCACAGTTCTGAAGTAAATGGCTATATTGGCAAATCTATGTATGAAGGCAAGATCATCTAATCCCTCACTAAAGACCTATATCAGTCTCCTTCCCTGCCCCACACCAGATGGTACCAGCAGTGCTCTTGAGATCTCTGCCCAGAAAAAAAAGGAGCTGGTCTGCCTTCACTGTGTGAAAAACAGCACGCCTGCAGTGGTTCTATATTTTGTCTCCATATTCTGCTTTATATGATGAGTACCTCAAGCATAACAAATTAGTAATGAATTTAATTCTCCTGAAAGTAGACTGGACATTTCAGTATTGGCTTATTGGCTATTCCAGCTGTGCCATCATGCTCTTCCTGATTGAATTTAAATGTAAACTGAAGGGACTGCTGAAATCATGCGAAGCTGCTTATGGAAGTCTAGACTATCTGGTGTTGCTGCAACATGTTACCTTAGCAATCAGTCCCTGTGACAAACAGTTCTGCATCTGATAGGTTGCAAATAGACTGCTACACTGATCTGTATGATAGCTATTGCCATTTTTGCCACCATTTCCCCACAAATAGGGTTAATGCTGGAGGCACAGAAGAGAATTGCTTCTGAAAGTTTCATCTCACTGCAAAGTGTTAAGCCCTACTGATCATGCCTCTTGATTGCCAGAGGCCTGCTTTACTGCACCAAGAAGCATTTCAATGCAACCATGAGACATGTCCCTTGTCACCAGGGAATTCCCAATTAACCTGCTTCAGCAACACTTACAAAAAAGCTATAGGCAGTCAATGGATTTTATCCTAATTAGAGGTGTCCTGACTGCTTCTGCAATTAGTGTTATACCTGGTGAACATGAACTGGAGCTTGAACTGAACCAATAAATTTACATCTGTAAAGTGCACATCAGCTGTTGGTGGAAGGGAGGCACCTTTCAGAACATATCTTACTGGTTTGAACAAAGTGATTCTGTATGAAACAAGAATACAGGCTAGAGGGTGACCTGTCTGTCACATTCCTAAGGTCTGCTTTTCTATCTACTATCATTCAATCAGCACTTCAGCAGGAAAGGCACAGAAACACAGGTAATTCAGGCAGGCCTCTCAGAAGGTGTGAGAGCTTTGATAAATGAAGTGCATTTCAGATACAGAAAATGCCACAGATCTGAAGTAGGATTTTTTTTCTGATTATTTTTAATTGACATCCAAAGGCACATATATGTTCAGTTCTGACATATTTTTCTTCTTTTTTTGAATTATTCCTTTCGTCCCCTCCACCCACCCCCCAACACCAAGTACTATAATTTTTTTTTGCTGTTGTTCCAAAAATGCTCAGCTGAAGATCTCCAAGATCATAGTCTGTTTAAATGTACCCTTGATATGGGAAACATTATCCCAGGACAAAAAGGCACCATTCAATATTTGAAGGCTGCCATCTCTACAGATAAGAGGAGAAGGAAGTGGTTAAGCAATAAAACTTTTACATATTCAGTAAGAGGAGAGAAGCAGCAATGAGAATCAGTGTCCACAGTTTCTTGAAGCTACACTAAATGTCTATGAGCAAGTAGGCAGATGCAGTGATGTTAATAAATGCTGCAAACAATATCTTTGGTGAACACAGGGCTCTTTATCCTGATGATAACCACGTTGCCAGGTTGCCACATTCACTTCTTAATTATCTTCTTGTGTTGTATAAAAGCAACATCTTTTTAACCTTCACTACTTATAATCCTGTTGGTTTAAAGACATCAGCAGTCATTTAAACCTATCTCTTCATTTTTTTCCCCTATATAAAATAATCATAGAA
Source organism: Molothrus ater (assembly GCF_012460135.2). NCBI lineage: Eukaryota > Metazoa > Chordata > Aves > Passeriformes > Icteridae > Molothrus > Molothrus ater. Next base: position 16,832,624 of record NC_050482.2, on the reverse strand, counting down.
TGACTCAGAACAACTACAGCTCTTTTAAGAATAAGAACATTATATATTTTAAAGGAATTAACACCTTTCCCTATATAGTGAAAATACAGGGTTTTTTTTTTCCTTGCCAGTCTGTATTCTGACAGCAGACCCACAGTCTACCATCTCCTCCTCCAAAGTCCCTATTCTTAGGTCATTCTCTGCTCAGTTCAGACCCTCATCTGCTCTCTGCCAATTATCTTATGCCTAGATGCACAAGAGTACCCAAGACCTGAAATATCTTCCGTGGTGAATGGAACTGGACATCTAAGAAGGTGCAAAATGCTGTAAAGTTAATTAACAGCTGTTCATATCAATTTGAAAATTTTAACAAAAACTTCTCCATCTCTATTTGTGATTCACTACATTCATGCTCATCTATTTTTCTACGGTGTTTCCAGAAAACTTCACATATTCCAATGGTTAAAATGCTAAAAAGTTAAAATGCTGATCAGTTAATGACTAATCGTTGTTTCTAGAAAGCCTTACAGTTAACCATCAGTAGAAAGAACTAGGATGGAAACTAGGGTGGAAAAGTCTGTGTAGAAAATTTATTATCAGTATTTTCATTACTTGGAAAAAACATTCTACATACAAAATCTGATTAATATTTATGAACTCATTATTCATCCAATGCTTGTCTACCATTTAAACAAGATAATTTTAATATATAGTTTTCTTAGCCATTGATTACAAGAAAGTTTATCAGCTCAAACCGTAGTAAATTTTTAAAAGGCAAACTGACTAAATTTCCATATATAAATCTCTGTGCAGTAAACAAGTACCTTTCCTCACTGTGGCCTAAAATATTCTTTATTGTTTCTAAATGCTCCATACTCACTGATTAAAAATATCTTAAGAGAGAAGCTTGAGCTTTGTTCATTCAATGTTTTTTTTGCTTCATTGCTTAAGACACCTGTGAAAATGGATAAATTAGTCCTAAAACTTACTTTGTGAAATTTTCAACCTTTTTATGGATGGGATAGTGAATTTTTCTACAGTACATGGTCTTACACAAAATCATAGTTACTACTGACATCCTGGAAATTGTTTCGATAGTCTTCCTTGCTCTGTATTCCTGTTCCCTCTTTGGCCAAATGCATATTTTGGAACAGGTTCCATTTGAGATTAATTGCAATTTGATTTTTCTTTTCCAAAGATTTGAAACACCCTATGGAAATATGTCGTTTCTATGAATACATATGCCAGTGAACTCCTTTTCTAAATTATTTCTGGGAAGTGAATAAATGAGGGCAAAAGGTCAATAGAACTAAAGCTGCTTTGCAACTGAGATTTATGTTTATCAGAAAACGTTTCAGCATTTTTACAGATACAGTAATTAACAACATTTAATAATCCTAATAGTTTCTGTATTTACTCTGCTGACAGAAACAAGCTCAAAGGTATTATTATATAGATTATTTGCCTTATTGCAGAACATCTGCTGGAATAACAGAAACAACTGAGTAAACCAGGGACAGAATTTGTGACTAATGAGACGTGGTCAGCTCTGACTCACTGTCCCTTGCTCCACAGTAGGGAATAACACTCCTCATTATAAGCCATCTCCTGGCAATGTACTTCTGTACAAATTCCATCAGTTTTCTACCTATTTCCTGTGGTCTGTGTAGGAATATGAGTTTGTTTACATTTGTCAGCAGATCCTGAAAAAGGAAGACCTTTAAAAAAATTAGAGCAATAAGGGTTTATGAAGTAATCAGTTTCATAGACCATGAATGAACAAAGATCCCCTCATACAGATCTTCTGATTTTATACTTCTGATTTCCATTCCAACCTGACTTTATGTCTGAGTAAAGGTAATTATTGAGAGTATGAAAGAGTTCAAATCATTCAATTCTTCTGGAAAATCAAACCATGAGGATCATTCTTGTCAAATCAATAATGAGCTGAACTTCTCTGCCATTGTCTACACAATGGCCTTTTATTTTCCTACAAGGTATCTGTAATTCTCAAAAGCTGCTGGTATGCATTACTTTTTCTTGCTGATCAAAAGTACACACTGTACAGCATTTACCGCATTCAAAGACCAGGTCCTATTTTTCCACTTTGATGAACACAAGATAGCATTTATTAAATCACAAAATAGCATTGTTAAAATAATATTAAGGGTATAAATACAATCAGCGAAACCCAATGAATCGGTGGGTTTTTTTTCCTTTCTGCATTATTCCTAACACACTAGGGTTTAAAGGTAATGCAATCTTTAGGCGCACAATGAGTTATTTCCTGTGCTAGACAGTGGCTATTATTACTTCTGGGATGTAGTAAGGGACTGAAATTATTTCATAGTATAACAGGAGTGTCAGTTGGAGTCTCCTGCTTGAACCTGGGCTATTGCCAGCAGTGCACAGCTCTATCTGTGTCTGGCAGAATCTTCAAGATGCCCAGGAGAGAGATCTCACAGCCTCTCTGTGCAACTTATATCAGTGAAGTATTACCTACCTCGTGACCTTTCCCCCTCTCAATACCCAATCTTAGTTTTCCAAGCTGCAGATTGTTATTACTGTAACAATTTCATTGTTGAGCATTGCTGCAAAGAGTTTGGCACAGCGACCATTTAAAAAAAAAAAACAAACAACCAAACAAACCCCAACCAACCAAAAGAGCATCCTTGATACATCTGCTCTGACAGCACAAACATGACCATAAATAGGGCACAAAAGTAGGCTCTATTGCTTGATATGTTGGCATGTCCCTTTTTTTTTTGGTGGGCAGAACAGGAAATGATCCCTGAAAATTCAATCTTGTTTGGGTTTTCTTTCCCAGAAAAAATATGAATTATTGCTCAAAAGTAATCACATTTATGACAGTTCAGTTAGGGAACTCATGACACTTAAAGTTTTCAAAAGATAAATAGCAATTACTAAATAATAACAGCACTCTTGCGATGCAGGGCATTAGTAATGAGAGATGTTAGAAAATGGTTCTCCAAGCAAACATAAGACTTGGCCTCTACTTAAGAAGAATATGTATTTATGTATTAAAAATAGTAACACCATACTTAAATTAACATTAAAAAATGCCTGAAATCCCTTTTGAGCCTGGAGGAGAATGAAATGTATTATAAACTAAGATCTAGGATTACTAGATATTCCTTGAGTTAAAAGTGAGTATTTAACATCCTTGCAATTCTTCTTGTATTTCTGTTAAACAGCTCAGAAATCTAATTTAATACACAAGTCCCAAGGCATAAAGAGCAGAAATATGCACTTGCCTAATTTTAGTTATGAAACAGATGAGTTCATTTGTGTATAAAATGTCGCACAATATAGCAATTTATAAATTCCTCAAGAACTTGATAATTGAAAGTAAACTAACTGCAGGAGATAAGACCCATGAAAATGTCCTGGCTGGAATACAATACCTGTAGCACAGTACTGAAATCTGTAGAAATCACAACAGAAAACGTGAAATGTGAAAGGAAACCTTTGGGACTTGTAAAACAATATGTTAAAATATTCTGAAGTTATAAATAGCTCCATGGTTTATCTTTACTGAAAGGGGACTCCCAGAGATAGTAATGGAAGATGAATCAACATTGTTGACCTCTTTTCCAAAATCTGTTAGACTGCTCTGTTGGATAGCACAATATCCCATTAATAATTTTTTTACAGCTATAATGCTTTATATATATAGAGGGAAATGAAAGATGCAGCAAATTGAACACATAATTATCTATACAAAGTAAAGGTCAGAGGGAAAACTGAGTTATTATAGTTGAACTTCACATATTTGTTAGTTTATAAATACATTTATCAAATATAGGTGTGGATCTGGAGTATTAACTTGGATGATGGATGTAAGGCTCCAAAACCATTCAATGAGACTTCTAAAAGGGCTTACAGTTGTTCATGTACTCTGAATTAAATGCATAGGACAAATACTGACAAGATATTCAAGAGGTAAAAAAAAACGAAAAAAAAACTTCACTGGCAGCATCAGAAAATCAGATCACTTTGTAAAAAGGTTTACCACTACATTCAATCAACATAAAACATTCCACAAAGTATCCACTTAACCCATTCAACCCCTAAAACTACAAGCCCATGGAATTGTTAATTACCTAAAAATTCAAAGAAGGCAGTAAAAGAAGAAAGAGAGAAAGAAAAAAATATAGCTACCATTCCTGTTTCCAATGGTGTTCAGCTGACCAATGAGAGGTAGGATCAAGACATGTGCTGGCCCTGCTTTGGGCTTTAAATACCCTTGGCCTTCCTGAGCCCTTCTCCCAGGTGGGACTTAGGTCATTTGGCTGCTCTGGAGCTGGGTTAGAGGCTGCAGGGACTGGTGTGGATCATTGCCCATGGAATGCCAGGGACTGGCAGCCCCTGCCAGCCTGGGATACTGGCTCTGGGGCTGGGGTGTATCGGGCAGGGCACTGCCTGGCCAGGGCAAGGCCTGACCTGCACCTTCCCCCACACACATGAAATGCTTTGAGCCAGAAATTCTTCCAGTCTCTCACAATGGAAGAGGTGCTCTAATGGTGGAAAAAGTAAACTCCCATCTCTCCCTGCAAGAATTGTCAAGAATTGGTTTTGGAGATTCCCTAGAAAACCACTGAAAGGGATCTCCTTTGAGTGATTGTATAACTAGGACGTGTTATGAAGTGATTGAAACTGCAGAAAGAAGACTTTTAATGAAAGCTAGATACCTTGTGATGTGAAATTTTGCAAAATTTTACTCTTCTGAATTGGATTATGTGACATGTATTGTGTTTTTTCAATTGCTTTTCTTTTTTGATTGTCTTCAGGTTGGTTTTGGTGGTTCAATTTGGTTGGTTTTGGTGGTTCAATCTGCTACAAATGCAAGCATGAAAAGTTAGTGAAATGGAAAGATTTTGTACATAAACTTCATAATAGAAACCTTGTGTTATTTATGTACAACTGTGCATAAACATCATATAACAGTTTATATTCAGCTCTTGCTGCACAGAAAATTATATGCAATCCCTGATACAGAAATATTTGTTATAGCTTCTAGCATTTAAAAATTTTACTGCCCAAAGGTTTTAACTCTTCTATTCCATAGAGAAATGTAATTGGTAATTGCCTCGAAAGAAAAGCTCTGGGAGCCATTTTTCATTTCATGGATAATTCAGAAGCCCAGTGATTTTAGTAGCAGTGGGGTTTTTTCAGTGTGTTTGTATTGTTATCCCCAATGTGTTCCAATTGGTAGGCTGAGTATTTCATTCCCCAGCATGCATTTCTAATTACCATTGACTTGTTTGATTAAGAATTTAGGAGAGATCCTTGTTGAGGGCTGGTTTGGCAGATTACAGAAATTATTATAGGTAAAGCCTCCAAACCAGCTGTTTCGTTTTTTTTCTATCATGTCCTGCTCCCCACTGCAGGTATTTGTCTCTGAAGGACTCTGACTCTCATGCCTTTCCTGGTGGAGTGCTCTGACCAGGCACAGGACTGCTCTGCCTCTTCATGGACTCAACCCTTCACCTTCCCTGCCTCATCTGGCGAAAGAGTTGATGTTTTTTTCATCTTAAGCACCTTTGAGTGATTTTCAAGGATACAGAGATGCTGTAGCTTCACATAGTACCTTAACAGAGCTGGCCCCAGATCAGTCTCTTTCCAAATCTGGCCACAGCCGATCTTGCTAAATAACCAGGCTCTGAGCTTGAACACCTCTTTCTATTTTACAGGCTTGAATTCCTTTATCTTAAAACCCTGGAATTTTCTGACACTGCTGTGTGCATCAGTACAATAGCATTCTTACCATGGTACTGCAGCCAGACATTCCCTTTTTAGCCCAATACAAAGCAGCTCTAGCACCTTCAAAATGTTGCTGAAGACAATACAATTGTTTAGCAGTTGTGCAAGATAGCTGAAACACAAACATATCAGAAAGACAAAAGTGTAATTATAAAATATCTCATGCTGTTAGTTTTGAAAAAACCAATCACATCCAAGCAATATAAACTGACTTTCCTTGTTCTGAATCGCACTATTTGTTTTGTTCCTTTCAATTACTGCACAAAGCTTTGGTTAGACATAAAGTTGTAATACATTCATGCTAATTTTTCAGAGTCCTTTCCACAGCCTAATTTCTTCAGTGAATTGCTCACTTTTTTAGAGGTAGCAATAAGCATAGATTAAAAAGTAGAGAGAGCTATATATATGCAGAAACAAAATAAAGCTTGTGGAAAAGCTTACAGGCAGAAAATGCATGCCATTTTGTGATAAGAAAATCCTGCAAAATTGTTTTGATGAGCCAAAGAAGGCAAGTTAAATGGTGCTGGTCTTAATTTGTTTCTATTGTCTGTTCCAGATTTCTGCTGTAAAATTGGACCTTGTTGTTAGTTTCTCTGTTTACAATCACATTTTCTATTATGGCTAGTTAAGGACTGGTAGTATTTAATGAGCTGCTGTCTGTTTGGCAGGATGAATCAGAAAACCTTCCTTAGGAATGGACAGAAAGAGAGCCACAGCCTCTGCGGTGTCTGATGAGGTTTAAATAAAGTTTTTGTCACTATCCACTGACTTTATAAGACTCTTGCATACTTAAGAGATTAGCTGAAAATCAGTAGAAATGGAATTAAGAGAAGAACAGAAAGGAAGAGAGAAGGAAGAGAAGGGGAAGACAACGAAGCCCTATAAGAAATGAGGGTTCCGGATTTTAAACTGACAGGGCTTGAACTGCATCCCAGAAGAGCTCAAACTCCTGGGTTTCTCCACAGGCTGAGATTCACCAGTCCTTCTACTAGAGATCAGCCTCTCCAGAGACAATTGGTTCTGCCAGGTGTAGCCTGGATGCCTCAAGTGAATTGAGCTTCACCCACTATAACTGGATCCAGGTAGATCCATCCATGGGCATGTGACTGCTTATTGCTGCTGATCTTTAAAGCTTAGAAACCAGCCCCTGCTTGCACAGGAGCTGTGTTTTGCAGTCCCATGTTAAGTGATGCCTAAATGCAGAGTCTTTCAAGTTCTTAATTCTTGGGATCATTAGCTCCAGGCTTTGAGCCTATTTCATGTTAGTGTACTGCCTGCTCATGGTTCTCCTAGATTCTGCACAGCTCAGTACAAAGCTTTACTTGTGTTTTAGTCATGTAGAAGGTATAATAGCTTTATGATTGTATGCTGTTTTCAGGACTAATCTGTAAATTGCTAGTAAGTGTAACCATGTGAAAGTTGGAGCTCTACTTTTTTAAATTTTGAAGAGTAATTTCTGAAATATTTGAAAGGGAAGTACAGTTTTATTTAATAAAAAGGAATAAATTTAAAAAGTCTGTGATTAGTATTTATCTAAGCCAATGACATGTTTTTTCTGCAATCCTGAAGAAGTTTTAGAAGCAAAGTAAGTCCAGTAATAAGTGATGTTGCATTTTACTCTTATCCTGTATCTTGTGTACATAAGTCCACTTAAACCAATTGGTGACATAAATGCTGCAAGGTAGAATTAATAAAATGTGCTAGCATTTTGGTTAAAAAAAATTATACATATGCCTTATGTAAATTTAAATACATGATGATTCAGATAAGAACCATACTGCACATGATCAATTTTTTGCCAGACACTTTCAGAAAGGTAATTAGGCTTGTCAATCAATATGAATATAAAAATATCAATACTGTATCTGTTGTTTTACAGATACATTGGTGTGTGTGGAACAACACTTACTTCAGAGAACTGTGATAGTACTGAATTTCAAAAGAATAACAGATGACCTGGAAAGTTTTAGTTTCTATGTCTAAAAGATAAGATTTGAAGTATATTTTCCATGAACAAAAGGCAGAAAACCATGAGAAGAAGTAATAAAATATATTAATATTCTTCAAGAAATTTGGTACATTTCCTCAAACTTGTACATACTGCTATCAATATAACACCTTAATTTGTAATGCAGTTTAAACTGCTTAGTCTATCAGATGCCATTACTAAAGTACCCATACAGTGTCTTCCATAGTAAGGGGTGTATTCTCCAAATCTCCCTATGCTTTTGATCAAACATGAACTGAATCTTCTTATTGCACATAGAAATATTTGTTGCAGTTTATTATTTGAAGTGACGGCTTCTGCAACTCTGCTAGGGCAGATAAATATAAAAGTCTAGAGGAAACATCTCTGCCGTCATCAAAGTTAAAATAAGGACATGTAAATAGTATAACTATTGCTGATAAACAAAAAGACTGAAGAGTTTGTCCTGTATAAGTCATAACCTTGATACTAATAGGCAGACACAACATTAATTCAATGACTAATGCAATGACATTTCTATTTTTTCCACATGTCCTCTTGCCACTGAATGCACAACATAGATGTGGAGCTGTTATGCATACTAAGATTTTTCATTCTCAAAATGTCACAGTTACATATGAACTTTCTATTTTCCTGTCTGGTAAGTAGTCTACTTAATTTTTGTATCCTACAGTTCCAAGAAACAGAAGATGCAAATACTATTTTTCTCTTTCAAACATGTATTCTGTTTATACAAAATACTAGAGATTTGTTTTTTTTTAATGGAATTTCTTATATTTCTTATTTTTCTTTTCTTACAGTGGTACTCTGATGTTTTTAGAGTGACTAGTATACACTACCTTGGGAACACGGGGTCCAACCCTATGAAAATTTTATAATCCATAGGAAAACCTTCCTGGGTCCTCTTACAGAAAGCACAGTACTTTTATCAAGTCTGGCACTACTACACACTTAAACAAGAAGTGCTGACCAAAACATATATGTGAGCAGGAAATACATCTTTCCTCTGCAGCAGAGCTTGGTGGCAATTCTCACAAGCTAAGTATCATTTGAGCTGCCACTGAGCATACACATTTTATCGCCATGGTTATAAGATGTTTTTTAAGCAAAATAAACAATAGCTGAACATGCATTCCCTGAAGCTTAGAGAGAAACCCAAACAATAATTTGAAATTTCAAAATTATAATTTTCAGTAAGTTTTGGAAGAGGAAGTACTTTCCCATCAATACATAGTTTTGTGATAAAGATAGGTGTATTTATAAATGGATTAGAATGTATTTCTCAGGGCATCAGAGCCTGGACTACAGAATATTCCCCATTGCTCCTATGTCATTGTTCATGTGTAATCCCAACTGTATCTATATATATATCTATATCTATGTATATATATAGGTTCTGCTCAGAGCAGAGTCCTTTGATCACTTTATTGAGCCAAATTGCATATACAGATCACATGTCTGTGTTGCCATATGTTGCAAAATTAGACATACTGGATCTCCTTTTGTCCACATTGTAGAATTATTTTGCTGTTTAGATTTTTTTCAGGTTTGTTTTGGTTTTGCTAGAGCTTGAGGTAGCTCTCTGTATCACAAAGAGTCTGGACATTATCTTGAAGACCATTCCAGGGAATTTATTTTTCAGCATTTTGAACAGAGAACATATTGAGATGATAATTGCACATTATGGCATGTATTGTGCTCTTGATTGAGCTAATTCTCAGTCATATGGTTCTGAGACTGCACCTGTTGGTCTGGGTGTCAGGGATCTTTATTGGGACTGATCTATTTACTTGTATATCCACTGTGACTTCATGTTGACTGAGTGCCACAGGTTGTGACCCTCATGGCAACTAGACCATCCTCTAGAGCTCAGAGGATCTGGCATATCTGAGGAGGGCTCCCACCTGATGTAAATCAACTATATAACTGGTGTTCTGAGCTGCCACCTGGCCAATATTGCTGGTTTAGAAAAACTCAGTATTCATTTTGTTTGCTTCCAGCACCTGTCCAAGTGCTCATGTGTACTCCTGCAGAACAGGACATCAAGGTGTCTTGGGGAGTTTTTAGGGTCTGCTATGAGAAGAGAGTTGACATAGCTTTCTGGCATCTCAGAAACTTCACACACAGAGCCTAGTTCCTAGGCTAATACGTTCAACTGTTGGGTTTTTTAAATTTTTTATATGTACTATCCAGGACAGTATTAGCTTCTGCAGCCAAAAACAATGGGCAGGTACACTGGCATTATTGTAAATTTTTACAGCAAAATTATTTGAATCACTATCTCTCTCCAGTTTCTAAACCCTTATCAATTTCTTCCAGGTTACATAAACAGTAATGAAAAAAGTTTGTTCTCAGCCCAGTCTAATTAATTAATGAAGTAGTAACCAAGAAGTATTGACTTCTTTCCTGGGCCTGTGGAGGGATAGAATGTAAGAGAATGTGCAGAAGGTAGTCTCACACCTGAGGAGTTGCAGCTGTACTAATCACCAATCACAGCTGTCTCCAATAAGAAGAAGAGTGCTATAGAAGAGTTGGTTACCTGGGTGAGGAGAGAGTTGGAGTTTGTGGGTTGTGCTGTGAGGAGGAAGGAGCTAGTGTTGCAAGGGGCTGCCCATGAGAAATCACTAAGAAGGTATGGGACCTTTGCAATAAGATGACAACATGGGCCATGTTAAACTGAAAACAGAGAAATTTGAAGAGATTTCAGACCCAAGGACTAATTGAAACTTCCAGTTTAAATATTGTTTCCTGATTTCAACTCATTAAATTATTCATAGTACATTTCTTTAAGTAATTTTAAGCTTCACCCGTGTTCGCAACTAACCTTAGTTTTTTTCAAATGTAATTGATACAATGCTTACTCCTTCTTCTTTATCATCACTTAAATATTTAGGAAAATAAGTTCAAGTAACTCTTTTTTACTACCACCTGAATGGCTTAACATTGATTTTAGAACATGACTGTAATACTTGTCCAAAAAATAAAAAAAGTTTAGTTCCACATAGATTTTAGAAATCCATATAGTAACAATAGTCCTTAAAAACAGTAATGAAAGGGAGAACAGTTATTATCTGGGCTTAGTTTCCACAAAAGTGCACAGCCCTGTAAATGTCATAATTAGACTCCCAAGGGAGTATAAGCAATATCAAGAATTTAGTATGTTCTATAGCATGTGTAAAAACATTTCTCACTGTTTTTTTTTTCCTTTAGCCAGACTAACAGCAGGATAGTTTTAAAGCCTTAGGCAAAATAATTGACAATTTGCCCTAAGTGGGAGGTTATGCAATAGTCCTGGAACAGCCTTCAATCTTTATTATGACCCATTCAAATACCAAAAAAAGTCTCCAGGTCTAATAGGAAAGGAAGCAGTTACCTTCTAGATTTAAAAAATTAGGGGAAGATGATAAGGAACAAATGCAAAGGAACCATGGTACCAAGGGCACTTAGTGCTTTTTTTTAATTCCTCTCTAGCTTCAGTCATCATCAGTTACAACTTTTGTGTATATTACATTCAAGGATTGCAGCCTGAATTAGTTAAAGATGTGAATCTAAGCTTTATTGGCTAACCCATATTGAATCCATGTATTTGATTTAATCAAATTTAGTGAAAAGAATTAAGTTAATTCCCTAAATTAAAGCCACTTCACACACTATTTATTTTAAGTTTAGTACATTACTGTATTTTTCTCAAAGACAGAATACAGAGTCAATGTTACTACATCAAAAAATGCATTTATAACACCAAGTTAATCTTTCAAGTAAATGGTTTTTATTCAACACAGAAAAGATCATCCTAGCAATATCATTATGTAGCTTCTCTGCTTCTGTTTTGGTTAACATTTCAACCTGTGCAGAATAAAGAGCATCTGTTTTTAAGACTTTATAACATTTTTTCTAGTATATCCTTAATTTTCATTTCATTTACAGTAAATATGTCAACTTACCATATGTCAACCAACCTACCATAAAACCTCATGTTTTTTTTAATGCATTCTCCATGTTTCGCTTTTAGCTGTCTCTTTAAAAAAGTCATTCTAAGCCATCATAAAAATGATTTTACTGAGGACCTAATGTGTGGATTCCCAGTTTTCACTCATGATCCTATCCAGGTCCTTTATACACAAGTGCTTAGAGTAGTGCAGGGACACCCTGAAGTTTTGCTCAGCTCAATAAAAGCTGAAAGCCACACAGAGCTGCTCCTACTTCTCCACAGCTCAGACCTATTCTAACACTGCAGCCGTGATTCACAGCTGAGCTCAGAGGTGGTAAAATCAGATACAGTGAAACAACATGAGGTGAATTCCCTCAATTACTTCAATGAACTTGAATTTTCTCTAGTCATTGGCTGAAGTGAGAGATGCAGTACAGTAAGAAGCAATTCCTTGGACACTGAGAATGGCTCCGTGTGTCTACTTATGGCCCCCTCTTTCACAGAGGCATTTCACAGAGAAAAGGAGTCACAAAGGCTTTCCTCTTCCACTATTAAAATGCCTTCTATTTCCTATAGATGCCTTATATTTCCTATTTCCACTATTAAAATGCCTTCAGAGTACTTCAGCTTATCCTTAAATTCCACTTACACCATTTACTATTAGTGTTGTATTCTTCTAGTGTAATCAAATTCATTTTAAAGATGTCTTATTTTGGATTTGGGAATTATCTTTTAACATATATACTACATATTTAAAATAAATGAACATGAAAAGTTCTTGTCAAAAAATGGTGACACATCATTAAACATACATTCTCTGTTAGAAAAATTGCTGTATTGCTAAATCACCCTCTGAAAGTGCTGCTTCTCTGACACATTCTGGGAAGATTTGATAGGATGTTGGAAGGAATGCAGTTTTCCTATAAATCAACCATGATATATTTCTTACAATATCTGTGCAAGCCTGAGGGGACAAAAGATATTCCATGTTTCCTCCATTAATGTTTCCAGCAGTGTTATTGTGCCTGTAGAAGTGGTTACAACACTATATCATAGAAAGAGCATTATATTTTGAGATATTGGCAAGGGTATTGTGAATAAGGCCATATGTATGTGTATAAAACAACTAACTGTAGCTTACAAATGAGATTGGTCATAAAAATGTTAAGGAAGCAAGAAAGCATCTAAATTATCTAATAAAATAAATGTAGTGATTATACAAGAAAGTCTTATGCTTGTTCAACTAGATCCTGCTCTCTCTAACCATGATGTTACACTGTCTGAAAAAGGCTGTGTCCTACTTTGAATTTACTTCCAATACCAGAGAATGTAAAGGCAATGAGATCACATATCCCTAAATTTAAAACTGCCTGGGTTTTCTGCCTCATTATATACTAGAAATATATCACCAATAGATTATTTCAGAAAGTATTTTAGGAAAAAAAGATTTATGTCTATTTTTCCTGACTGATATATATTGCATTTTGTGTTCTGGAACTTTTTATAAATATTGATAATTTTAAATATTTTTCCCCTGATGTTGCATTTATTTTAGGAAACAGAAAATAGGCAATAAGAAAAATTTTTTTTAGGTGTGTGTTATAGAATCATGATACAGGACAACACTGTATGAAAATAAGCTGTTAGACTACCCAATGGCACAAAGATGTTTCTACTGGGCTTTCATGTAGCACAGCACTAAGTCTCTTAAGTTGTCTTCATTGCTTAAAATAGCTTGTCAGAAAACAGAAAACTCGGATAGCCATAGGTTACTGGAGACAAGACCTTTAGAGGATTCTAGCTTTGGGCATATGAGGTGAATATGATCGGTTATTTTGTAGGCAGCTGTTTCTGTCCCTGTGCCTTCAAGCTCAACCCAGTTGGCTGAGATGTGAACAGAGACCTCAAGGGGTGCAATTTTTGAAATGGATCCAAAGCAGCTTGGCTCATGCTGTACTTCATGTAAGTTTTATTTTTATCATGATGACATGAGTTAAAAATAGCTGCGATGTTTGTACTGTTCATGAAATAGCAAATACTCTGGATTTCTCGCTGTCAAAATCAGACAAAACAAATTAGTCTGACAGCTGTGTTCTTACTGTCATTCTTGTGTGAACTGGTACTGCTGGGGAAGAAACTGATAGTGATACAGGAAAAAAGTGCATCTTGCTAGACTGGCACAAAAAAGGGATGTGTCGACAAATTGATACACAGTAGTCTTAAGAAAGTGGTCAGCTCGTGGATTAGATTGAATTTTGCATTTATAAAATTGGAAGTAACTTTGGAAACAATTGTGAAAATTTTTGTGGGAGGGTGTATTTCTTTATTTCTTTCTTTGTTTCTTATTACAGTTCTTTCATACTTTTGTTCTTTCTTTTTCTCCCTCTCTTTTTTTTTAAATCAAAATTAATTCCAGCTTAGTATTCACTGCATTCTATAATAGATGCATCATAAGGGAAAAGCTAGTCAGTAAAAAATTCAGAAAAATTCAGAAAAAATTGCAATTGGAAATGAAAGCCACTTGAATTAAAAAAACCCAAAACTTTCAGCTGCCAAAAATGAGAAAATTTTAATTAGCTGTTTGATTTTTGTGTTCTGCTTTTTCTCATTTCTTTTGATTCTTAACTAGTTTTGATTTGTGCATAAAACCCTAATCATCAGAAATTAGAGCACACAAAGGGTATTTTACATTTCTCTTACCTTTTGATATTCTGCAGTATATTTTCTGTGGCTTCTTTAGCACTCAGTTTTTGGTTAACTTCCCAAGCATGTCCACACAGCCAAGTGAGATGCTAACCCCTCCATGTCTCCCAGTCTGCTGAGTGATGCAGCTGAGAGTGTGTATCCAGGTCTGGGATTCACTGACAGAGGGGAATGTGCTGCAAATCAGCTGGAGAGCAGCTGCCCCATCTGCAGCCTTCCTAGTCTCTGAAAAGACAGAATCAAATCTTGAATCATCCCCAGCTCCATTTATACACTAAATTTCTGACTGCCATTTAACCATTATAGTATATTTTTTAGTTCTAGAAATTTAATTCCCACAAACACCATTAAGTTTATTATCAATCCTCTCTAACTCATTGCTTGATTTCAGGCAGCTCACGAAATCTCATGGGGTCTTAGTTCTGCAACTGTTAAACAGAAATGGCTAGGCAGTGGTTATTTCAATACTAAAATAGTGGCCTTAAAATATTTTGACTTCTTAAATAAACAGACTGCTGAAAAGAATGAAAGCCATAATATTATTTTGCCTTTGCTGGCCTCCTGCAATATTAGTAAAATCGAATATATGCTTTTGCTTGTATTCAAAGATTCTAAATATTCAGTTTAGGGAGGCTGGGAGAAATATCCCTGGTATTATTAGTTGGTGTGGTTGAAAAATGCTAAACACTTACTTCATTCTATTATTTGGTGAGAGAAAACAAAGTAATTAATCTGAGACACAGCATAACCATAAATATATGATCAGATAATGAAATCCTGTCAGAAATTTTTTAAAATCTAACTGTTCTTTGAGTTTAGCTGAAATGATTCCATTTCCTTGACTTTGTTCTTCATCTGGAAGAAAACAAAGGGAGTTCTGAAATCTATGAGTTGTAAGCTTTACTCTGAATATACTAACAGCAATTTAAGAGGCTATTATGCTTTTGCTATAGCTCTATAATTTTCTTTGTTCTTCTCTTCACAAAACAAAATAAATAATGTGGCTCAGTGCTATACCTTTCACTCTATAGACCCCTTTAAAAATCCACAAAAAACAGTCTTGTTGATAATGTACTCTTTTTTGTGAAGTATTCTTACTTATTAATAACTCTGATGGATTTCTAGGAAGCTAACCATAAAAGGTAATAGCTAATGTAGGATTTGAAAGATTTTGGATGCCAAAGTAATGCTAGTTAATTGGACACATAAAAATAAAGTAGGGTAGGTTATTAATTGGGAAGTTTAAATCTTAGCAAAGTTTATTGATTTCTTAGTCATCCCTATTTTGGTACTTTCTTTGTTACTTTTCCCCCTCTTTCTGCAGAAATACTGGGATGATTAAGAAAGGAGAAAGAATTATGTTTTATCTGGAATTCTGCATCTACCTGTTCTAGCTGCCTGTTCTTCCTCCCATATGAAATGTGGTGTTGCTGACATTATACGACAGGGCAAACTCTGGTCTTCAATGGATTATGTAAAGAGCATCTCCAAAGGTATCTGGCTCTTTCAGGAGAATGGACTGAAATCCTACAATTACCCTCATTAGCTGCCTTTTAGAATGTACTAGAAGAGTGACTAAATCAGAAACAGATCTGAGTCTTCAAAATTCTTCTTTTAAAACTTGATTGATCCAATTTTAAACAATTTTTTGATCCAATTTTAACAGAAACATATCATAGAAACTATAAGTACACTCCAAGAATATAGATGGTTTGGTGGGTTGGGTTTTTTTGTTTGTTTTGGTGTGGGTTTTTTTTGTTTGGCTTGGGGTTTTTTTGTGGTTTTGTTTTTTTAATAATTTAAAATGAAAATAAATCTTTCAGAAATCCCCAAAGACTCCATATGAGTGACCATTGGAGTGCAGCAACCAACAGGATATTGGGTTGCATTAACGAGGCCATCACCACCACCTATAAAAAAGTAATTATCCCAGTCTACTCAGTGCTTTTCAGGCCAAACCTGGCGTACTGTCCTCAGTTTTTGTCCCCACGATAAAAAAAAGAAAAAGATAATGGACAGGCTTTAGAGGATCCAGAAAATGACCACAAAAATTATCAAAGGACTCTGAAGGCTGCTAATGTGAGGAAAGAGGCTGAGAGATCTGGATTTATTCAGCCTTGAGAATAAAAGGATTAGGGAAGAACTTATGACCATGTTCCTGTATGTAAACAGCAGCTAAAAAAGGTGGAAACTCCCTTTGTACAAAGAATCACGTGGAAAACATGAGGGGTAATGGGTACAGGTTACTCCTGGGAAAATTCTGGTCAAACACAATAGGAAATTTTTTCTCAATGAAAACAAACAGACATTGGAATAATCTCCCCAGGGAAGTAGTGGATTTCCTAGTGTTGAACACTAAAGATTTAGCTGAACAGAGCGTTGGGCCATCTTCTCTAGACTGTGATTTTGCTGAGAAGTGTTAGACCAGATGCTGCTTGGGGTGCCCTTCCAGCCAAGTATTCTATGATTCCATGAATGCAAGCCACCAGATCCAGCTCTGCCAGGACTCTGACCTTGTTCTCTGATTCTCTGAACTGCTTGCATTCCCAGTGCAGGCTAGAGCTGTCTATCTGCCCTGCTAGTCCCCCTCACATGCTGAAATGGCTGATAGACTTAGTGTCCAAGCCTGCGTTTGTCAGGATTGCAGTCCCTGGACTCCACACTGAGAATCTGCCTTTTTCACCACAGGGCATCACTGAAGTTCAGCATCTGCTCTCTCAGCAGCAATGACAAGGTTATTTTGTGATCAGACTTCTCTCATTCAATTTATTCAAATCAATAGTATTTTAGAAAGGGCATAAAAGGGGAATAATTCCTGGATGTCTCTGTATCACAGGCTCTTATGGAATGTTTGATCTCTCTTTTCCTTACTGGAATGACAATGTTGTGGGATGCAAGCACTCAAGCAGGTTTCTGAAGGAGAGAAGTACAGACAGGACCAGCCCTGTGTGACACACAGCTGGTTCCTCTATTCACAAGCAAGGAACACCTGGCTGGGGAGATGGTAATCAACTGCAGACTGGGCTGGAATGACCTGGAAACAGTGGAGCTCAGAATACTAAAGAGAGTGACAAAAGAGAAGAGCAAGAATACTGATGTTGGACTTCAGGCAAGTATCCTTAATTGTGTTCAGGAAACATTTGGTGGGATCCTGTGCAAGGACACTGTCTCAATGCAAAAAATGGAAAGTGGAAGTAGTACA
The DNA here is from genome assembly GCF_012460135.2 of Molothrus ater. Classification (NCBI taxonomy): domain Eukaryota; kingdom Metazoa; phylum Chordata; class Aves; order Passeriformes; family Icteridae; genus Molothrus; species Molothrus ater. The sequence continues at coordinate 16,815,038 of NC_050482.2, read as the reverse complement.
GGCTACAGAGAAATAACCATTACCTAGGTGTTTAGGAATAGTGTTAGGAAAGCTAAAATTCACAGAGTTGTGATACCAGCAAAAAACACAAAAAGTAACAAGAAAATATTCTGCGGTTACATCAGCAGCAAAACATTGAAAAGAGAAATGTGGAGGGGGGAAGGTGATGTAGAGGCAAGGGATACAAACTAGACTGAGTTACTGTTTTTGTTTCTTACACTTTTGCCTCACTAGTCATCAGCAGGGTCTCTCAGATTCTTGTGATTCAAGTTTGAAGTAAGAAAAATTAGCAGTAGATGAGAATCAAAACTGATGTTATCTGCAAAACCCTCCATCTATAGACATCCTTAAGTCAGGCTGCGCCTCAGGATGCTAACGAAACTGAATAATACTGAATACAACTGCTTTGTATTGCCTTCCCAGAGAGTGACAGAGTGGGGAGATTCTGAATGGTGTGAATGAAGAAAAGCACTTATCTTCAAAAAGGATCAAAAGACAAAATCTGGTGAACCACAGGCCATCGAATTTCATTCTGTCTCTGGGAAAATCATAAAGTCCTTATATATCACATCTCTAGGCATATGAAGGAGGAGAAGAAGGTGACTGGGTTGTTAAGGGTAAATTATGCCTGACCACCTGGTTGCCTCTGAGATAAAATGACTGGGTTGACACCTGAAAGAAGAATGAGGGATGTCATTTATATAAACTTCAGCAAGACTTTCAACACTGCCTTCTCCCATGTTCTTGCATAGGACACTAAAGGCTTGGTGAGTGAACAACCAATGGGTAAAAAACTAGTAGAGCAATCAGGCTCAAAAGACAGAGGTTAATAATAATATTGGAGACTGATAACAAATAGAGCCCCAGAGAGGTCTAACCTGGGAACTGTTCTGCTTAATATCTTTAACAATGGTCTGGAAAAGGCAGTGGAGTGTGCCCTCATCAACTCTGGAGATGCTATCAAATTGAGGAGACTAGTCTGTGGGCTCGACAGCAGAGCTGTACAAATGGGTTGATGGGAACTTTATGAAATTGAACAGGGCCAAATATACAGACCTGCACATGAAACAGGAAAAACCCTACAGTGGCAGAGGCTGGGGACAAATTAGCTGGTGAGAAGTCTGTGAATAAATGCCCCTCAGAGTCTTGTCAGACAGCTGGTTGAAAATGATCCAGCAGTATGTCCTGGCAGAAAATAAATCCAGCAGCCTTCTGGGCTGTATTAACATGGACAGAACTGGTAGTTCAAAGGGAGAGGTTGTCCTCCTCCACTCACTATTTATTACACTGAACCTGGAACAGTGTCGAGTTTGGGCCCTGCAATAAAATATAGACATTTACAAGCTGTAGCAAGTTCATCAAGGGGCCACCAAGATAGGTTGAAGTTGGGGAACCTGTCCTGTTTAGCCTGGAGAAGAAAGGTCTTTTCCAGATTAAACCAGAGAAACAGAAAAGTGGATAAACTGAACAGATGCCCCTCCCAGGTCCTGTGAGGAGGTTATAGAGAAGACAGAGCTAGTGTCTGCACAGGGGTGCATGGAAGGTTGATAAGAGGCAAGGGGTGTAAGTTAAAATAAGGTTGATATTGAGACAAATATTTTCTGCAGAAGCAAAGGGTGAAAGCTTGGTGGCAAGTAGAGAAGTTGTGCAGTCTCAGTCCATTCCTAGAGGTTTTCAAGAGCCAGTGGTACAAACTCCTGAGAAACCTGGTCTGAGTGCAGAGGTCACCTTGTTTTGAGCAGGAAGTTGAATTAGGAATATCCACAGACACCTTCTGCTTTAAATTATCATAAGGTCATATTCCATGATTCCATAAAACTGATTCTATGGCTAGGTCTGCATGAGCTTCCTACATAATCACTTTCCCTCCTTGAATATCCTAGTGTATTTAAATTTCCCATACTCTTTTTCAGGGCCTTTTTTCCTTTGTGTTAAACTAGACTGTGTTTCTCTTCCACATCTAGCTTTTCATGTAGAATTATCCACTTTGATTTTTCTTCCTGCTGATGCACAAAAACCCCAAGAAGAAAACATTGTTTCAGCAGTGGGGATTAACTACCATCCCTAGTGTCTTTAGTTCTTGCAGGAGGTCTACTTTATCTTACCATCTTAATTGATGCTGCTAGCAATATGAAGTCCATAAAGATACATAAAATATTTTAAACTGGCCAAATATAACATAGTGCTATAGCTTCTATTTTTAAGCACTGACATTATCGTTATGGATACCAACACCTGCAAAGATAACCTGATAAAATGGACGACCTGATTAAGCATTTCCTGATTGAACACTGCTCCATATAAGCATGCCTTCCATTGTGCTTCTGCATGCTGGGGAAATGATCTAAAACAGGAAAAGAGAAAAGAACTGGGAAAATCTTAATGTAGAGTTATAGAATATGAACTATGTGTTTCTACCTAAAAGGAGCAGAAATACAAGTCCCCATGTAAGTAAGAAGTTTTACTTCATTTGCATATTGCAAAGTCTTCTTCATGAATGGCTCCTTAAAGACCTTAATTATACAGCAGGTACTGCTAAATACAAAATTTACTTATGAAGGTGGCAGCAGGTGCTAATATCTTTAAGAACAGATAAAGAGATGGTATGAGGTGAATTTGTGGGTGGATCAGGGAAATGGAATTCTGAAAGGGCTGGATGGAATATCCTATAAGGAACATCTGAGCACCCTGGGTTTGTCTAGTTTGGAGAAAAGAATATTGAGGGGTGATCTCAGTGCTCTGTACAGTTTCCTGAAGAGGGGAGGTGGGGAGGAAGATGCTGTGCTTTTATCACTAAAATCTAGTGACAGGAATGGTTCAAAACTACATCAGAGTTTTAGACTGAACAATATGTAGCACTACTTTACTGAGAGGGTGGTCAAACACAGGATACCTAGAAAGGTGATTTATAGCTTGAGCCTGCCAGCATTTAAGAGGCATTTGGACAATGCCCTTAACACCACACATTAACTTTTGGTCAGCCCTGACCTAGTAAGGCAGTTGAACAAAATGATGGCTGTAGATCCCTTCCAGTTGAAATATTGTAGTGTAATGTAGTCTAATTTCGGCTTTGTCTGTCTTCACAATCAACTGGATTAAGCTTTCTGACCAGATTGCATTTTTTATGATGAACTATGGTTCTGTGATGCCAGTGAATCATTGAACAGGCAGCTTGTTTGGGAACTGAGACCACAGGAGAAAATGGAGATACAAACCTAATCGGACGTGCCTCCCATGAATCATTACAATGAAAAGAGTTTGTTTCTTTCAACTAAGACTAGATATATTTAGGCCATCCACTGCAATGAAAATTAGTGCCCCTCAAACCTCACCTCCTGCCCCTGCAAAGTGATTTTTGTTTTTATTTGCTTTAATAATTTGATTAGTGACCTCTGAGCTGTATATGCAGTTAACATAATAAATAAAGTTATGTTTTGAGCAATATACAGGTAAAGACAGTTTTGGTTCACCCTACCTTCTTTTTCCAAGAAAATTGTTTTCTAGCCTATTCTGGTTTATTTTTACTGTTGTGGTTTGCTTCCTTTTAAAGAAATAGTGTGAGTACATTAACAGTGGTCACCCACCATTTAAAAATGTGACAATGACTTGTGCTATTTTTGGTGTTCTACTCAACTATGCGCAGTAGTAGATACTTTGCAATATTTCACACAGATTTTGAGGTAGTTGTGTCTTTTGAAGCAGCAGCAACCATACCAAATATGCTGAGGTTTGGCCTGCATGTGGGTTATGTTCACTCTGTGTCATGAAAATGCAGGAATATGTTGTTCCATTCCTTTGCCATGGGTGAGGAGTGACACAATGTTCACATCTTGAAACTCAAGCCCACACAGATCACTAATCTTAATTCTTAGGCACTTATGATTTTACTGTATGATGAAGAAAAAGAGGAGAAAATTCTCAGCTGATAAACAATTAACTGCTAAAGTCTAAACCTATTTAAGGTTCACTGATGAAAGCAACAATAATAGGCCAGTAACAGTTTCACGTACTTCAATCCATAAAGGGTGAAATCTGTTGTTTTATGAATATTAGCATTTAACATTATGGATAGCTTACAGCATGCCCATCTGGGCCTAACATTCTCTATATTTAAATATCATTCAGCAGTTACGAAACTGTCTGAAAATGTTCTTCTGATGATTCTTTAAATGCATTTATTTCTTGGTTCTTTTATTTATTTTTTAAAATACCAGTATTATAGCTCTATATTATATCTTATTAGACCCAGAAACATTTGGAAAGTAGCTTATTTCTGACTACTGTTTGTCTACCTTTCTCAGATTCATAAAACTAACTAGTTGTTGTTTAAGTCTAAAATTTTTTTTAAGTGGTAAGCATCTAGATCCCAGATTCTTTACAGCTCAGGATATGGGAGAGCCATCTCTTAAACAGACTGAAAGGAACTTATGTCATTTAATGATTTCATTTTAAGTGAGAATAAATCTCCTAAGGAAAAAATTAGCCTTGATGTTCGTATTTTAAGCAATATACTGCCAAGTGATCTTTTGCAAACTTTTCCAATAATTAATATCTCAACCTTAAAATCTGCAAATTTTTTTGTCGCTTCATTTCCCAGGCACTGGGTTCTCTTAAAATTTGTTTTCCTAGATAGAAAAACCTTCTTTTATCTCATAGCTTTTCCTGTGGCAATACCAGGAGAGAAATTCAGAGAAGCTAACTTAGTTCACATGCAAATCTAGATGCAAATCCTCTCTAGATTTCTTCTTTTTGAAGTTTTTCTCTGTGTCCCCTCTCAACTCCTTGTGCATCCCCAGTGTACATGCTGGCAGGGTAGTGTGAGAAAGAGAAAAAGCTTTATGACTCTTCAAGCACTGTTCAGCCACAGCTTAAACACCCCATGTTATCAGCACTGCCTTGGTCACAGATTCAAAAAATAGCCTAGCAGTATGAGCTCCTATAGAGAATATTAACTCTCCCAGTCAAAACCAGTGTATCTAGGCATGGGCCATGTTAATCAGATCATATTCTAATGTGTGTGTGTGTTTATATGTATATATATACACCCCCATGTACCTTTTAGAAAGAGTATATGATTTTCATCAAACGTGATGAATGACTACGAATAAAAGGGTAGGAAGTGTGGCAACTGGGCAGAGCATCAAATAAAGTACAGCTAGTGAAGTGTGTAAAGGTTTATAGGAAGAAAGATTTCTATATTTAAACTATAAGTTACAGTGAAGCCGGAGAGAGGCTATTCCAATATGTATCAAGTTAGAATGGTCAATAAGAGATGATGTGAAGTTGACTGGGGAGCTCCATTTTAGACAAAAAGTTAGCTGTGATCAGACAGATAACATGATTACCACCAGTAGTGCTCAAGAATCAGGAGGTAATGAGCAAACATTAGGTTTGATATTACTTCGGATAGATGTTATCAACTCTTTTGGGTGTGAGAATAGTTAGGCCAAGGAAAAGGATCCTGTGCTTATATTGTTTGAGTGCTCATGGCAGTAGCTGTGAGTACCAACCAATTTGGGGCTCATAGCTGTATATAGTAGCAGATTTAAGAACGTGCAGATTAGCACTGCCCATGAATTAGGAACAGTTACAAGTGCTGCCACATTTCTTTGGCCTTAAAAAAAAAACACACTCAAATGAGTAGCTATCTTGGTCAGAGTAGTAGCAACATTTGGACAGGTGGTTAGACCTCAATTAATTTATTTTCAGTTAAATAGTTCCTTGTTAGCCTAGTTGAAGGTGGTAGGCAGTCTTATAAAAAGTAAAGAATATTTTGTATTCTGTGTCTAAAACTTTAGAATTGCAAGTTTTCAAATTCCAAAATTCAAAATAGAGCAGGAACAGTTTCTGTGCTGAGCTTGGCATTGTCCATTCAAACCCACATAAGTGGCATTATTGTATCATCTATATAAAGCAGTGTTCCGATTCACAGCTGAAAAGGGAGGAACAGGAGGAGATTTTATTTTTAGAGACTATATTATTGATCCAATTGATTTTAGAACAGCTTTCATAGCTTGGCAGAAGTGAGACTGTATTTAACAGAATACTGTCAACTAGCATTCATAGAATGATACAATGCTTTTTTGATAAATTCTTGTTTAAAACTTTTGGACAAAGGTCCCTGAACTAATGTACCATGGTTTCTTTCAGATATTGTTCCTGCAACATTTCCCTCTATCTATAGCATTTTCTTCTTCCTCTTTTTTCCTCCATGAGTACTTCACTGCAATATCACTCTGTCTTTTTCTTTGCCCTCCTCTACACCTAGTTCTTACAGTGTCCCAGAATACATCCTTCTTGTGTGCCCACTCTCTTTGCTAGATTTATAGTGATAGCCATTTCTAAAGGTCAGCTACCTTTCAGCATATGTAGCATTATGCTCAAAATCTTGTAAATTGCGCAGAGGAAGCAAATATACATACCTATATATACATATATATATTTATGTAGCCATTAATTTATTGTTTGTATTATGGAGCTATTAAGAATTTTGCCATTATTAGTCTAGATCTAATTGTTGAAGAAAGAATAAAAATGAAGTTAAAATTTCTTTACACAATTTTTACTCTTGTTCCTGGTGTTATGCTCACCCTTCTTCTGCTTCTCTGAGTTCTAATATTGATGGGTTAAGTCTACTAGGGTTGAGGGTTTGGAGGTGCTAAGGAAAGCCAGCAACATGTGGACTTCTTTGCCAGGAGTAATGAAATGTTAATGACTTCTTCCTTCTTCAGTGGTCACTATGAGTCAATTTGATATGTTTGCTTAAATGTTTTTATGTCTTTCTCTTTAGTCATTGGTTTTCATACCACATTACCCCCAAACTTACTACATATGTTGCCTTTTCTGTATGTTTGATACACTTCTTTGCTCTCCTTCTTGTCCCTAAAACCAGCTTTGTCCAGCTCCATGTTTGCATCTCCATAACTCAGTGTTGGTCAGTTGCTTAGAGCTGTGGGGTCCTCAGTGCCAAGGCTCTTCTCCATCTCTCACCATGCTAGTCCCACATTACTTCATGCCACATCATATATCTGTAGTTCTCAGACTTCCGATCTTGTGCGCTGTTTCTATGTTACACAAAATAATTGCTTATTACTCATATTGATATAAAACTATGATTGAACCACACAAGGATGAACAAAAATGTTAGACGAAAATGTCATACTAGATCCAACAACCTGAGAGAGGAAAGGCTTCTGCAGCTCCATGCACTCCGGTCTAAAAAATAGTGAGCCTGAAAATGTATTCCCACTAGACACCTGCACATGGAGCACAGGTAGACACCATGAATGTGTTTAGCTGGCCACTCAAATAACAGAGAGACACTAGGAGTACTGACACAAGCACAGCAGCAATGGTTTCCTGTTCTCTCTTTCTGGCTGAGCAGGATGGAAATATGACAGTAGGAGTATATATCATATGTCTCCTTATATGTACAGTGTGTCCCTCAAGCAGCTGGCCTGTAACACCCAGCCTGACCAGTTGCTGTCCCTAGATCCCAGTCTTACCAAGTTCTAACACCTGGACATATGAACCCCAAAGGTCACAGTACCATAATCCTATTGCAGTTCCTGGAGCACACCATCTCACACATACACACACACACATAGAAATGTCAAGGATTCGCCGGTGCCATAGACAACCTCTCTGTGCTCTCACCCTTAGAGAGCCACAGATGCTCTCACACACAGAGCTGGCCCTCAGACACCCATCCCTCCCTGCTCTTAATCCCAAGCCACTCTCTGATGGCTCACTCAGCTTGATCTTCACTAGTAACCCCACACTTACTCGCACACCTGCATCCACTTGACACCACAGACCCATACACTCACTTGCACATGGAGTAAAGAGCCACTTACTGGAAAATAATTGAAGGAATTTAACAGGGAGACAGGGCAGCCTGCAGTGATTAAGCCCAGGATAGGGTTAGAAACTATACTGACCAGCCCTTGCTTACATGCAAATAACCCTCATTCCTCTATTTCCCATACTTGTTTCTCCCCAAATCACCTAAACCTCTCCATTTTCTCACCTTTGGTTCCTCTCCTAAACATGCCTTCATAAATATTGAGCAATCTCAACATCCTCTTTCTCTGCTTCCTATATGGTTTCCCACACCCCTTGGCAGCAGTTCTCTTAATTCAAAGGGTGAGATGGAGATCCCAATGACTCCTCACGATGAGTTTCACTCTGGGTCAGTGGGGCTGAGGCTCTGCTGGGAGGGGCATGTACAGGATGCCCCTTCCTCTGAGTCCCTAATTTGGGCTCCTTGGCCCTCTACCATTGTGTTCTTGTTCTCTGGGTTTGTAGAGATGAGATTTTCATGGGCTAAAGAGTCCCTGGCGATGGACCTGGGAGCAAACTGGAAACAGCCAGGATAGACTCCCCCCCCCCACCATTGTGCCTCCGGTCTTTTGTGGGTGTGCAGATGAGTTTTATCACATAACCTAACAAAAAGTACAACTGCCACCTGTTCAACAAGATAAGCTGTCATCATAATTAACCGAAGTGAAACTAAGTGATGCAAGTAGGTCAAGAAAGGTTCAGGCACAGCAAACTTTCCAGGCCTCAGTCTTTTGGGTGTACAAAGCTTACAGCCTCTTACTCTTAGTGTCTCTGCTGTATTACAGGACTATTTGACTACTGATAGCTATCTGGCTATCAGTGAGCTGATACAGAAGCTGACATTTCAGAGTCCCTGGCTTTAGGCCTCATAAAGATGTGTCAGAGTGGCACATCTGGAAGTGTACTGCCATATTTTCAAGAGTACTTAAACTAGGTTGGTTAAAGGTGGTTCAAACATGTGTGAAAAATATGGGTTAAAATCATACATCCAAATTGCTGGTTGGATGCCAATTTATGGGAAAAAAATATATACCCTGTTAGACTGATTCTATGAAATCTTGGGACATCACCTTGAAAATATAGGGTAATTTGCCTATATAGTATAATACATAGCTTAATACTATTCAGTCATAACCACTTCTCAGTCATAGACAGCGGCAGTTTCTTTTATTCATAGTTGGCTCTCCATCTCCAGGCAAGAAGTATCTGGCCACAGCATGACTTTGGTTACTGATATCAAAAGAAACAACATTTCCACAGGGTATAGGGAACAGAAATGGCTCAGTCTAGGCCTCTGATTAGTAAAAGAAATGAGAGGCCAGAAATTGCTTGTAAAGAAGGAAAATTTGCTCTAACTTTCTGTTCTGGATGTGGAAAAAGATATTTCATTCTACCTTGTGGTAAAAGGTGGGCATGGAGAGAAGTTAGAGTGAGGAGTTTTTCTTTTTCTTTATCGCTTCCAGGAAAGTTCAATTATTCATTGCCCTTTGGAATAAAAAATTGTAACTAAGCAAAAGGGATTTGAGCAGGAAAATCTAAGAATCATTTACACTTCTTTTTTTGAACTGAAAAACCCCAGTGTTCATTTATGATGATATTATGAGTTGCAGTGAGATTCTTAAACATCATTAATCACGACAGATGGCTACAAATCCATTAAATCTTTTAAGCACCTGTTTGCTTATCAAATGTTCACGTGGTAAGCTACCCTCTGGTTCACATAAGTACATTAGTTTTAGAACATATAATTACTGTACAATAACTGTACTTGTGCTAATTACCAGTCCCCTGAAAGGAAAAAGTGGAACCTATTGAGTTCCAGCCCACCCTATAGTGGGGGTGGCTGGAACTTAAAAACAGAGCTTCTAGACTGAGCAGCAGGGCTCGATGACTACTTGTAAAATGTTTGTCTTATTTCTGATAAGCTTAGTTCTATTCCACAGTGAGCACCTAAGCGAAATTGCTAGATTTTTTTTCTTGCCATCAGTCACAAGAGAGCTCTACCACACATAATTTATCACAATTTGTCTCTTTTGAAGAGAGCTTCAGGATAGAAATAGCATAAAGACCAAATTATTTCTCACTCAAATGTGTTGCACCATCTTTGAGAATGTGGTGTTAGACAGAAATTGCAATCTCTTGTCATACTTCAAGTCTTATCAGTATGAAGCTCTATGCTTCACACAAGAGTGCTCACATTCCCAGAAGTATTTAGAGGCAATACCATTTACTCTCAAAGTAATAGCCTCCATTTTTGGGATGGTAGGGTTTATTCGATCCTGCAGAATGGTTAAATTAATTAAACAAATGAACAAAGATATGATCTGGTAAGTGTGGTGGTAAGTGTGGTGAGAGGGTTGTTTCACTAAGAGATTTCTGTGCCATATATGCTAGCTACCCAATTGAGGAACAGAAATATTCTTAAATCTATGTAATTTTTGCCAGAGCTATACATATTTCTATAATCTCTGAGTGTAGACCACAATTTTCTGATAAACTTCCCTAAATCCAGATCCAGTCTGAAGGATTGTATTCTGTTGACATACTACAGAAAGAATCCATGTGAGCAATTAGATGTCATCCTGACCGTATTGAATACTGATCAGCTTTTTGTTCATAAATTATTTCCCAAATGTCTGTATACAGACAAATGTCTGTGTACAGATTATATTTACATATAATTATATCAGAGAAAATGCACTAAAACTATGACTAGAACATTATCACAGTACCATAGTGTAAACTAGAAAAGTAGTAACTTCAAAACATATCTACCATGGCTATACCATAACAGTAACCAATTACAGTGACCAATTACATTTATAAACTTTGAATTATAAGCCAAATTATATTTATAAGGTTTGAATTGAGCTTGATTAACTAAAAGAAATAGAAAATTTCTGCAACAAGTTTCTGCTTTGTTTCCTGAAATAGGTTTTCATGCCACAAGATTCAGAAGTTGAAAGACTGAGATCTGATCACAATGTTGTACAGTCATTTTGCTGAAATTAATCAACAGAAATTTTAACAGTGACTGCAAAACCCATAATTGTTTTACAGGCAGAATTTATCTACTCATCCTTGTCCTTATTTATCTGGATAATGATTCCTCCCCTTTCATTTGGAATACACTCTGAACTGATTGTCAAGTTTGTTCTAAAGGACCTGATAGACATCATTAACAAAAAGGTGAATTGTAAAAATCTCAAAAGTCTACTACAGGTTTATTGGCTGAAATGTGATTCTTGATCTGGTATAGCCTGAAAGATGTTATCAAAGGCTGATAGAATTTTTACCAGAGTTCTGGGAAAGTAGCTAACCAAAATATGTGCTGTGAAAGAGAATGTTTATAGGGATAGATTCAGGTAAAAGATAGCAGGTGAATTAAAATTACTGTCAAACACATTTCAAAAAGGACTAAATTGTGCACAAATTCAAAAAGTATTGACACCTTAATTAAAAGACATTCTTATTTTATTCCTGAAAATATTAGGTCCTAGAGAATCTTTGTTAAGAAGATTTTAAGCTCAGAGTGTAGAACAATTATTTATAAAGTCCTCGGGAGGTTGGGTGGAAGCTTGATCCTCTGCAGTCTCTTCTAGGCATTCAACATTAAAAAGTACATTACTTTATGTCCTTCACTGTCTTCCTCTCAGACAGAATAAAATTAAGGGGTTTGATTAGCAACTTATGCATTGACCCTAGTAAATCAAAGGCTCTGCCTTAGAGGTAAAGCTCGTTCTCAAAGATCCATGGTGAAAATTATCGTTTAGTTATAGGTATACAATAATCTGACTTTGAAAAGTACTTGCAAGTGAAAAGAAAACTGTCTTTCCAACCCCTTAAATTGGTGTCAGTCCAACTAATGGGCCAGGTAATTAACTAATGGGTGTGAAACACAGGCCTTCTCTAAAGGTAAAACAGATTAAATATACCATTTAATTGCCTAGTATGGATTGACATAATTTATTGGTGGGACTCGCCCAAAGTTTCCACAAAATTTCCTCTGGAGGAATATGAGCAAGTATAAAAAAGGAAAAAAAAAATGGGACATATAGTTATTCTTCTAAAAGATTAATATGTTTCTTCTTAATAAAATATGCTGCAAGAATAACAATTACTGTCAAGTGTGATGACAATTAACCTAAGTTTTTAAAAAGAAGGGATATTTTAAGAAGAATAGGCTGTACTTTAAAAACCTTTTAACCTGGTTGGAGATTTTTATACAGTAAAAAAGTATATTATCTAGCACAAATGAGATATCAGAATTATCAGCCATAGTCTATGAAATTGCTAATAATTTTTTACCTCAATCTGCTTTGAACTGCAGTATTTTTGCATTAGTATGCAAGATTCTGAGTGCTGCCTCCTCACCCTGACTTCAAAATGCATTATTACATTTTAAAAAAAAGTTTTTTTTTGTCAACTGACAATAGACTACCAAGATTCAGTGAATACCCCCAAATTTGGCATTGAGAGGAATACACCTGGTGCAGGTAGCTTGATTTGCAAGCTGCAGTGCAAAAAGCAGATTGAGATGCAGACTGAGCTCTGAGTGGGAGCCAAAGACAAAAGGCTGTGAACTGACTCTATTTCTTCCACTCTAACATTCTTGTTCCACCTGCATTTTTTTTTAGCTCATTCATATTACTTTCCTGCTGTTTTCAAGTGATATTGCAATTCTGTTATGAAAGCCTCACTTTTCATCAACTTGAAATTTGACACATACACCTTTTTATGTTCTCCAGACTCGTTTTTACAGCCACCTGGGCTGGCCACTCTAACATTTTTATTGGCTTCCTAAATTCTAGAGGGTATGATAAAATCTGCATGAAGATTAATAAAAATTTTCTTGTTGCCATAATGAAAACTCAATACAGCAACCACAAAGCCATTATCTTGCAATGTACATATTTTTAGATGATAGACTTGAATTTTTCAGTTTGAACTGGCTCCATTCTTCAGAATGTGATCTTTTGTTTAAAAACAAAACCATATTTCAAGTTTCAGGTCATCTGTGTTTTGGTAGTGTAGAATTAGGTGTTTTTATTTTAGAGGAGTGCATATGCTAAGGCCTGTTATGAATTCACTGTTCCCTCCTGTTCTGTCTTGGATGTAGAAAGTCCAGATTAATGCCTTTGATGGTAGGTTTCAACCAAATTTCTCCTTAGCCCTTCTTACTTTAAAAAATTTTGACTGGTGAGATATTCATGCTGGTTTCAACAAAGATGTGTTAAAAACTTTGTGGAGAGATTACCAAACATAATTTGGAATTTAATAAGTTTTCAAAAAGTTTCTCATCTGATTTCAAGATAACCTTAAAAAGGTAAATCGCTTTGTAGGATTTATAAGAAGGCAGCTTAAAATAACGTTGTCAAGACAAGTTAAATAATAACTCTTTTAACTGGCTTCAAAACATCTCAGGTATTTGCTATCAGAAATAAACAGTTTCCTTCAAGATTGTTAAAGACTTAAATTTTACATGACTTTTACTCTACAAAATTATTCATCTTGCTCCAGCAAGAGTTTTCCTATGAACTGATTGTCTCTTTGACCATAATAGTCTCTTTGGCCTTTTGAGTTCAGGCCTTTATAACATCTTTGGTGGAATTTCGATTTCAGACCTCATCACACATTTTAATTATGGATGACAGCCCTAACAGGACTGCATGGCAGACTTTAAGAAAAAATGAAATATATAGCACATCACTGCAAGTGGTTGGAACATTGTCACCTTTATGACATTTTTGTAAAATACACTGGTGAACGCCCTAGTGTTCCATAAAGATAAAACTGTACCCATGCAAATTTCATCTAAAAAGATTTTCTTTCAAAAAGAACACCTTGTTGAGAAGAGTAGGATATAGCTTGCTGTCTGAATTACTGTCTTGGATGTCAAGAGTGCAGATTTACACCCCTGCACTAGGATGGAAAATCTCTGCTGTGCCATAAATACAGCAATGACCTACAGTTAGGATCAATGCACTTCTACCTGAGAAATTGGGTTGCAAAACCTGATGAATGTAAACAGTAGTAAAACGATATATATCTAAAAAATATATCTCTAATTTAGATAGATTTTTTCTCTAAAATGCTGTATATTATAATAACTTCTTTTTGTTTGGGCTTGGGTATTTTTTTAATCAAGCCTTGTCAAACAAAAACACCAGGTGCAAATGATTGATGCGATCTCAGATCTACAAATATTGTAGTATTGTTGTATTTCTACAACAAGAGTTATTGCAAGTAATGAGTGTAAAAAAACACAAAAAAATTCATCTTGCTTTGTCATCCTTTTCCAATTCAGCTTCACCAAATCTAATAAACCAAAATTACAACTATTCCACAGCTGATTGAATAAAATATTCATATAACGAAAAAGTGTCCGATCTTGTTTTGACTAAAATCATTGAGTGGCTTTAAGTCAAGACTATAAACTAAGTGGAGAATATGTTTCTCAAAGTACAGACTTATTGAGAAGTTCCAATGAAAATGGTGTCCCTGAAGTATGTAACTCATACAACCACAAAATTCTTTAAAAAAAAGTTTTTTCTTTTTCAAACATTTTTCTAGGCTATTTGATATGAAAAGAGAAGATACAGTCCCTTCTGCAGAGAATTTTTGATTAAGTAGAGCAAATAGATAAAGCATCGTAACAGTGAAAGAAAAGGCTCTGGGGTCCTGATTCATTCCACCTATCTCCAGGCATTCCACTTAAAAGCATAGGTAATGGATGCTCTCTGTATACTCAGCAAGGAGAGAGAGGAATTTCTAGGGGGAGGTTCAGATCATAGACAAGGTATTTTCCTCCAGGGATGCCTCTCTTTCTCATCAGTATCATAAGTAAAGAACCCATGGCAACCAAGACCCTAATTTAGGAATGTCTGCAGGGGCCTAAAGTCAGAGATGATAAAGTTGGTTCAGAATAGGAGGTAATAGATATTCACTTATACAAAAGTGCTGCACAGATGGAAATAAATGAAGATATTTATTTATAGTAACACCTTCATTCAAGGCAGCATTCTTTATTCATTCATCTTCATGCAAGGTAGAATGTCACATGTTTTACAAATACTATAAATTGTCATATATTAGAAGCCCAACCAATTTTAAAGAGATCATGACCAGTATGAAAACATATGCAAATATAGGTCCTACTTGACATCAACTTGCAATCTTACTTCTCGATGTACAGTGTATTCATATCTCATAGGATGAAAAGATTTTGACTTGAAATTAAGTTAGTCCACATTAAGCACTACTGTCATTTATTGTGGAGTAACTGCAACAGCTGGTAAGGGTCTAACTGTCATAACTGTCTGATGCCCTCTACCTAGAATTCTGTAAGGTGTTCAACACAGTCCCACATGACATCCTTATCTCCCAACTGGAGAAACATTAATCTTAAGGGTGAAATCTTGGGAGGATAAGGAATTGACTGGATGGATACAGCCAGAGCATTACATTCAATGGCTCTACGTCCAGGTGGAGGCTGTGATGAGTGGTGTCCCTCAGAGCTCTGTCTGTGGTGCTCCTTAACATCTTTATCAATGACACAGGCAATGAGATAAGTGCACCCTCAACAAGTTTGCAGATTATATGAAGCTGCTACAAGTTGTCGCAACAGAAAGAAGGGATGCTGGAAAAGCCTGAGTTGGATCCATGAGAAACTAAAGAGGTTTAACAAGTTTCAAGAGCAAAGCACTGCTTCAGGGGAAGAGCAATTCCAGACATAGGTGCAGCCTGGGAGAAGACCTCATTGAGAGCAGCCCTGTGGAGGAGGGCTTGGGGGTTCTCATGGATGAAAAGCTGAACATGAGGCAATAGTGTGGCACTCACACCCCAGAAAATCAACAGTGTCTTGGGCTGCCTCAAAAGCAGACTGGTCAATGGGTTGAGAGAAGTGATTCTGGTCCTCTGCTCCACTCTCTTCCATCTGGAGAACAGTATCCTTGTCTAGAGACCTTAGCACAAAAAGGACTTAGATCTGTTAGAGTGGGTCTACAAGAGGGTCATGAAGACACAAGAGGGCTGAAGCATCTCTCCTAGGAAGACAAGAGAGCTGGGGTTCTTCTGACTGGAGACGAGAAGACTCCAGAGAGACCACATTGCAGCCTTACAGTACTTGAAGGGACCTTATAAAAAAGAGTGAGAGCAATTTTGTACAAGGATATGTAGTGATAGGGCAAGGAGATGATCTTTAAAACAGATATTTTGAAGAAATCCGTTACTCAAAGGTTAGAGAGGCAGTAGGAAAAAGGTGTCCAGAGGAGCTGAGGATGTTCCATCCTTGGAAGTTTGCAAGGTCAGGATTGGATGGGGCTTTGAGCAACCTGGTCTAGTGGAAGGTGTCCCTGCCCATAGCAGACGTTACAACTAGATGATCTTTAAGGTCCCTTCCAACAAAATAATTCTGTAACTTCATGATTTTATGATAGTACGTGGGGACATGAAAAATTATAATCTTTGCATTAGAGAAGCATCTGTAATATTGTTTCATTAAAAATCTCTTTCCAGGTGTATAATAATATCCCTAGCATCCATATGAAGGAAGGGGAAGGACTATGACTGTTCCTGCCCTTTCCTACCTCTCAAAGTTCAGGTTTCTACCTTCCAATGATTTATTGGATATATGTGGTTGCCGTGCTTTTTTCCCAAATTATTTATCTTTTCTCTTGCTTCTATCTCTGTGTTCCATATGATTTATTGTGTCACTGGCTTCCCAGTATTGCTAATGCCACCAGAAACATCCTAATTAAAGGTCTGAGTCATGAACAGAAAAGCAAAGTGGAAAATTGTTGCGGTTCGCGTTGCGTTTGTTCAGTTCTCCCCCCATAGTTATGTTAATGGTTCTGCCCAGGTTCCAGTTTATGTCAGTCATTGTACCCCTCCCAAGTTGTCATGGTTACCTAATGTATCTTGTTTGTTCCCCTCCCCTGGCTGCCTGTCTATCACTCAGCACCCCTGCCTCTTTTTCCAGAAGCTTCTGGCTAGGGTGTCGGGTGATTGGTTAAGGGGCCAGGGCTCCACCCCCAACTGAGTTCTGTTGGTCCCTTACCATTGTCAATCTCAAATGTATCTTTCTCATCTCCCTTCTGATTTGTTATCCCCAGCCCCTCCTTTTCCCTTTATAACCCGAGGTTTTCCCGGCCGCTGGGCTCTCAGATTCTTCTTCCCTGCTCTTGGATTTCTCCTCCCCTGCCCTCCACACCTTTCCTCATTAAAACCCCTTACCCGGAGAATCTGAGAGTCGCTTCTTCTTTTCTTGCCTGCAACCTTTGGAGTCTCACCACGCCTATCTGCCCGCAAGCACAACATCGCTTAGGCACAGGGCCTTGGCTGCGAGTCGAGGCAGTGCCTGACTGGCTGGAGGTTGGCTGGACACTATTTCTCTAGCCTGGGCGTTTCTCTCCAACCGGCCACCGCTCCAGAAAATGAAGGAGATTTTCTAGCCCCACATCCATAAACACTGTGGACAGGCAATTTCTCTAGAAATATTTATACCATCCCTCCCTGAACTTTCAAGAAGTAATTATTTCTCCTACTTTTGAATAATTGTCCTTTCTTAGGAAGCAGATTATCCCCAGGTATTAATTAATGAGATAACACCAAAGATGGATTTCTTTTTCCTCTAGGTTTTTAAAATATATTTGAATAGAAAGAAATCTGGGATGTTTCTTCATTTAAAGCATTAGGAAAGCCCTAATGCTCTACTGATTCATTATTTTCATTAGCCTTTAAATAAAAAAAGGCTCTACGTGCATTTCTCCTTTAACCTGTGTGAACACACACACACATACACATACATATACATGTATACTACACTAATAGGTAGATAACAGGTATAATATTGATACAATAAAATAATTCATGGACATATTCTTACCTTAGAAACAGCATTTTGTGGAAAATATTCTTTTGATGCTTTTTAATGGCTTAATTTTATGAACATCTCTTGCCTACACCTGTACATTAATTTTAACACCACTAATGCCAAAATACATTCAGCTACAACTTGCAGCTGCCTCTTGTTCTTAAATATCACAGAAAGAGAATGGTAGACTGTGCACTTTTGTACTTTCAAGTAGCATAATTATTAATGCTTCATGCAAATAACTAGTTGAAGATATTAATAAAATAATAAATATGCATAATTGCATACATATGCACACATTCATGTTTTTGTATGGATAACACTCTTGGGAAAAAGGAGTTATAATCTATCCATATATAAAAATTTTTGGTGACTTCCAGGTGTCACCTCTTTGGAATTTCTCTTTCCACAGAAAATGGAAGAAAACTGACAAGTCTGCAGAGAAAGTCATCAAGAAAAGAAGGAACTAGATGGGGGAAAAAACAAGAAAGAAAGAAAGAGGAGAATTACTGCAAAACACAATACTATAGAAGGTTCTGAAAAACAAAGGTGAAGCTTGAGAAATGTAAATCAGTCAATGACACAATAGTAGGTCTTGTCTGTGTTTGGGAAGATTTTTCAAAACCAAAAGATAAAAATGAGAAAAATACTTTCTAAAATTTTATATCCACACTAAAATTCTTCTAATGTAGGGATAGTTTCTGTTTACAATAATCTCCTGCATAAAATGAGAGCACTGAGACCATTTCCTTTTTTCATCTTTAAGAAAGAAGATTCTCAGTATCCTGTAACAATTTTTGCTGGTTTTGCACTATTTTGGTTCTATACATTTACCAACTGCCAGAAGGAAGGATAATGATGTGCTGAGATGATATTAAAGCTTCTCCTTATCCTGCTGCATTCCACTGAAAAGCCAGAATAATCACATTTAAGGAAATACTTGATAGAAATTTAGTAGAATAAGATTGAGTTTATTTGTCTGACCCGGCTTAAAATTCAATACAGGAAATATAACATTTATCCCTTAAAATGGTGTTTTACTTGTCAGCTTTGAGTATAATCCATAGCTGAAGATTTGTTGTCTGCCTGTCTTAATTTAATAGACTACACTGTCTGCTTATGGCTTTACAGAATGTAGCAGCTTGTTGAGTGAATTTATATGTGAGATAAATTTTGAAAAATTGATCCAGAATATTTAGCTGATTTGGTTTTAGTAGCTAAAAATGCTACAATAATTTAATACTTTGGCACTGTAGTTATTTTTAGCACAAAGAACAGTTTTCTTGTAGAGGATTAGGATTTCCATGACATCTGCGCAGCATAAACTCTAGATTATTCTCCTGGAGTGATATTGCAGAATGTTATGGAGATGGGAATTGACTGGTTCTCTGTTCCATAGGTGTACAGAATTTGGCTGCCAGCAACTCTGCCTCTGAGACATAGATGGATAGATAGATAGATAGATAGATAGATAGATAGATAGATAGATAGATAGATAGATAGATAGATAGATAGATAGATAGATAGACAGTCAGACAGATAGAATCAGAAAATTGTAGAATCATAGTCATAGAAAGCTAGGGCCTTGTTGACAAAATTCCTTAGGAAGTAGTCCTGAAGGGCTGGAAGCTCAGCAGAACTGCTGATTTGGAATTCTGAGACAGGAGACTTTGGCCTATTTAGGTTGAGAGAGTGCCTTGGGAGGAAGTACTGAAGGTCAAAAGAATCCAGGAAACCTTGAAAATGTTCAAGAAGAAAATCTGAAAGGTACAGGAGCAGGCTGTACCTGTGTATGAAAAGATGGTCTGGCAAGGAAGAGGAGAAGCCTGGATGAACAAAGAGATTTAGCTCAAACTCAGGAAAAGAAAAGGAGAGTGTATCACCTTTAGAAAAAGAGGCAGGTAACTCAAGAGTACCAGCAGGATGTTGCTAGATTATGCAGGGAGAAAATTAAAAGTACCAAAGCACAACTAGTACTTTGGTTATTGCCATAAAAGACAATAAAAAAGTAATATTAATATTTTTAGAAAAAAAATGAGGGCAAAGAAGGATCCCATGCTTTATTGTACGTTTGGGTAAACATAGTGACAGAGTGAGGAAAAGGCTAAGGTACATAATGCCTTCTTTGTCTCAGCCTTTAACAGCAAGACCAGTTGTTCTGTATGTACCCAGCTAATTGAGCTGGAAGATGGGGACCAGAATGAAAACCTCCATAACCTAAAGAGAAAAGGTCAGTGACACAATACTACATGCACAGATCTATGGGGCCAGATAGGATCCACCCCAGGGTTGGAGAAGAGTGGCTGAAAAGCTGGTGGAAAAACACGTGGGGGTGCTGGTCAACAGCCAGCTGAACTTGTGTCAGCATGTGCCCAGGTGGCCAAGAGGGCCAAGTGAATCCTGGCCTGGATCAGCAACAGTGTGGCCAGTGACTGCACCCCTGTATTCAGGACTTGTGAAATCACACCCCAAATCCTGTGTTCAGTTTTGAGCCCTTCATGACAAAAAAGACATTGAGGTGCTGGAGCACATCCAGAGAAGGGTGTGGAGCTGGTGAAGGGTCCGGAGCACAAGTCCTTATGAGGAGCAGCTGGGGGAGCTGGGGATGTTTAGCCTGAAGAAAAGAAGGCTTAGGGCAGAGCTTATTGTTCTCCAATACTTTGCTGCCTGAAAAGAGACTGTAGCCAGGTGAAATTGGTCTCTTCTGCCAAGTAGCAGGAGATGGGACAAGAGGAAATGGCCTCAAGTTCTGACTTGGGAAAATTAGGCTGGATATTAGGAAAAATTTCTTCACTGAATGGGTTGTCAAGCATTGGAAGAGGCTGCCCAGGGAAGTGGTTAAGTCATGATTCTTGAAGATAATTAAAAGATGTGGATGTGGTACTTTGGGATATAGTTTAGTGGTGGATTTGGCAGTGCCATGTTAATGGCTGATCTTGATCTTAAAGGTCTTTTCTAATCTAAATGATTCTATGGTTCTATGGTTCAATAGATAGATGGATAGATAAAGGCACATTGACATTTCAGCAAAAACTTGTCTTAAAGCACATAATATAATCTGTGACTGAAAGAAGTAGCATGGCTGAAGTGAAAAACTTTTCAAACCATTTTTTCTCTCTCCATGCACACAGACATTGACTGAAATGTGCATAGCTGCTTGTTCTGAAAGTACAGGAGAAACACCTGCTCCCAGTGAAATTGTGGCATAAACTTCTACCACTAATAGAGTAGGAAATTAATATGAAATCAACTGAGCACTCCATATTCATGAATGCATGTCCTTTTGTTGGTGCCTCAGGGTCTGCTGTCACATTCTTTCAGTCTGCTGTTCACCTGCAATGTGCTATGTGCGGAGTCCAAACTTTTTCAGATATTAATATTTTTAGAAACTGAACAAACAACACTGGGTGTGAGAATCAGATTATACACAGTAAAATCACATGAGTAAAAGAAGTCATAACTTGCAACCATGTAACTAATGATTATCCAGCAGTAAAATATTTGCTGTATAGACAGAATTCCTACTGACCCTGCTATGTGAACATAATATGTCTTATCCTGACTTGACATTCCAGGGATGTGTTAGCATTTTAACAGCATTGTGAAATGCCACTGTAACATGGAAGCTATGAAATTGTTCTGCAGCAAAGTGATTTAATAGAATAGCTACAAAAATAAAAATAGAGGATAGGCACAATGCTGGGCAAACCTGCAATCTCCAAAGACCAGCCTCCAGCAGTTCTGCAGAGCTCTAAGCAATAGCATAAATAAAGGTAATTATCCAAATGATATTATAAAGCTAAGTCAAAGATGGTCTTGTGGAGAAGTGGCATGCAATTAAGTTGAGGAAAAACCTGTAGAATCATGTAGGCAGGAAATAACAATTTTTCCTCCAATTTTTCAGCTATTGTTCTTTATTAAAATTTCAACTACTGTGCAAGAATTATGTTCAAAACTGATCATTTGCTTTCAGAAATCAAATCTTTTTTTAAGAGCATAAGATTTTTATGTAGCTGGAGTGTATGTTGCTGCCTAATCATAAAACACACAGCAGTATTTTTGAATGACAGCTAACCAATTCAAGGTAAAGCCATAGAAAAGACAAAGCCATTAACAAAAGCTCACAGGTTAAGTACAGTTCCTGATTTCTGTGAAAATAACAGATTGCCCTACTTGACTGGTATCTTATGCTAAATAAGGGGAGCTGAGTCATATACCATGTCTTCTCATGGTGAGAGCATGCTCTGTAAGGTTTCTAATTCAGTTTTTTCTCTCATTTATTACTTGAGAAGTGTCAGGAGGGTGAAAAATAGCACAAAATAATTCCTTTGCTGGTGGCATTTCTTGATGGTGTAATACTTTGAACACTGATCTCCTTTCCCTTTCAGGTTCCTACTGGAGATGGGGTGGAAGGGTCATGTAAAAGGGACTTCAGGTGTCTACAATTGCTACTGTCTGGTTTCTCTAAAGACCCCAGCAGATCCTCAAGCAAGATGTGTGATTTCTAAGAGTAATGAAATTTGCTGATCTGCAGTTGCTCACTCCCATTTTGGTAAGGGATAATTTTTATTTATGCACTTCTGTGCATAAAACTAAGGTTAGTCAAAATCCACCTGTAAATACTTCTGTACAGCCCCAATGTCTTGGAATTGTCTCAACTTGGAGACTGAAATACCAATAATTCTTCCTGCTTTACTGTCTTCATTCTTAGAACAGCTTTTAAGGATTATATGGATTTCTTTGCTAGAACAGTTTCCATCATTTATCCTTAAAACCAAACTGTATTCATCTTGGTTTAGGTTGATAATCTTTTTCCTTTTTTCATTTTTAACACCAGACAACACTGAAGCCCAGTATACCTAATCTATCCCTTGTCTCTGTAGCTCTTTAGTCCTTGAATTGAACTGAATGGAATAGACAAATTACACATGGAATAGACAAAGTGCACATGTAAGCATTGTTTTCCTAAGCACCTGCAATGTTGTGGTAGTTAGAGAACAGCATAACTTCTCCAATGAGCAAAGCTCAGATTTATGTGACCACAGATACTAAGGGGATACCAGCAGCATAACTGCTTCATGTCTGCCTGCAACTGCATTGGCATCATTCCTGTAGGATGACTGGTTGGATGGCCCATGAAACAAATCCTCATCACCCCACACTTCAGCCAGCCTGAAATTAACCATCTCAAATCTTTTCACCCTGGCATTACATATTGAACATTTTGAAGTTCCAGGAGCTGACGCCTAAAATGTTTAGCAAACCTTGATACAGGAATTAACTCCATCCGAAAGGTAGGATGAATGGCTGTCATCTTTAAATCTACTGTTACATATGTATACAGACTTTAAGGATTCTCTGTGGTTGCCAATACTCCTTTATAGTTTACTTTTTTGCCAGATGCAGACCTAAAGCATCTGTTAAGGAGACACATTCTGTGTGGCAAAGGGACACTATGTTTAGACATAGATTTTGATAGTTGGATGTGATGTTTACTATGATGGTTTTTCTTTCTTGTTTATTTTGAAACCAATGAAATTGGTTGACTTTACATGGTATTTCTTTGGATTGCATTACTACTTTGATTTTGGCTTCTTTTCCCTCAGCAGGGTTACCAATTGTGATAGCAGGCTAAGTAATAATTATTGGGATTTTTAAGAGCTATTAAACTGTTACTGTCTGCCAAAAGTTACCACGCAGTGGTATCTTAGATACCAGAGCCATTTGACTGCACTTAGCATAGTATATCTCTCTGGGATTTTATGACGTGGTAACAGTTGGCAATTTGTGACTTACTGATAGTGACAATTGAGTGTATGAAATCATAAATCCATTTAGCAACAGCATGCCTGTTACACTTTATTCCAGCAATATGAAATGAACACAGCTGTGCACTGGTAAACAATTCTTAAACACAATCAAAAATGTGGAAGGTGACTTCTAAGAAAAAATTTAGCTGTCAATAAAAAATAATGACAGGGTTATATTTTGTGCAGCTTGAAAACTATTGTTTTCAAGAATATTTGAGACTATGTAGCAGTTAAGATCTTCATTATAAGCATGATTGTATTAATAGGTTTTAATTAATAATTCACATTTCCAAAAATTCAATTTTTGTCATCAAGAAACTCATCAGAAATCTCAGATAAATTCTTCAAATAATTTTGTCTGAGAAAAAATGATATAATTTTAGAAATACTAGAGTAGTCTGGACATTTTGAAAATTACAGTAATTACATATTATATATATATTTCATAGGTGTATTTTGACCTTTATTATAAAGATGAATTAGATTTATAGTTCCATTTTGGTACTATTAATAAAACAGTGCTGTTGTGGTAGTTACAGAGTTTACTTCAAGTAGAGAAGAAATTCACCTTCAGAAGTAGTACAGAACAGGAAAGAACAAACATAAAAGAACAGACTTGATACAATAGAATTATTTCATTTGGAAGGTACCTACAGTGATTATCTAGTCCAACTGCCTTACCACTTCAGGGATGACTAATTAGTAATGAATTAATTAGTTGTAGCAATTAATTAGTAATTAATAATATAATAGCATTTTATAGAGGGCATTGTTTAAATGTTTCAAACATTTAATTCACTTGCTATATTCACTTTACCAATATATAGAGGATTTTTTTTCTTTCTAAACACCTGTACTGGGTCTGACTGAGGTAGTTCAGAGCCCTCACAGTGCAGTATTTTGCAGTGGTAGCTGGAAAAATGTGGATTACACACCAGTGTTATAACTGTGGATAACACACCAGTGTTTTGGCTACTGCCAAGCAGTGCTGTCCCGCTGGTGTTCCTTTGCCCATCAAGGGAAGTGGCAGGGTCCTGGGAGCAGACACCACGAGGCCAGCTGACCCAAATTAACCAAAGGGATATTCTGTACTGTGTGATGTCAGCTCAGGTATAAAAGTTAAGGGAGAGAGAAGGAAGGGAGAATATTCATGATTCATCAATATTTGCCTTCTGGAGAAACCACTACAGGGGCTGAGGCCCTACTTCCCAGGAAGTGTCCGAACACTGCTTGCTGATGGGAAGTAGAGATTGACTTTTCCCTTTGCTTATGCATGCACAAAACTTTCTGGTTTTTCTTTCTCTTACTGCAATATACTGCCTTATCTCACCCTCTGTTTTTTCTCCATCTTATTCTCTCCTCTGTCCCACTGGGAAAAGGAGTGATAGAACAGCTTAGTTAGCAGCTTTCACCCAGCCAAGGTCAAACCATTACAGTAATTTTGGCACCTAAACAGGGACAGTCAGCAACATTTTGGAGAAGGAAAAAGAGACCTGCACCTGCCAATGAAAAAGACAATCATGTTAACTGAGACATCATTCTCCTGTGAGACTGTGGGGTTCCTTTCCACAGGAGACAGTTGTCCACAAAACTCTCCAGTGTGGTTCCAATCTCATAAACAGCAGTCCTCCCAAAACTGCTGCGGCATGGGTCTCTCTTTCCCTGAGGTGCAGCTCTCCAAGGACAGGCTGCTCCAGCTTGGAAGCAGGGGCCCTCTCTCTCCACCAGGGCTCTCACTGGACCACAGCCTCCTCCAAGAATTCACCCACTCCAGTGTGGGCACCTCCCCCATGGGCTGTGGGTGGATCTCTGCATTCCCCATGGATCCCCATGGGCTGCAGGGGCACAGCTGCTTCACCATGGTCACCACCACGGCCTGCAGAGGAATCTCATCTCCAGTGCCTGGAGCACCTCCTCTCCCTCCTTCTCTACTGACCTTGGTGTTGATGCATTGCTCTGCTCATGTGTTCTTACCTCCTCCTCTTCTCTGGCTGGAATCAAAACTGTGCCCCCACCTCTGTCTTGATTTCTTCTTAAATCTGTTATCACAGAGGTGTTATCAACATCTAATTGGCCCAGTTTTGGCCAGCAGCATCTTCAGAGCCATCAGGGATTGGCTCTGCTGGACATCGTGAAATATTCCAGCTGCTTCCAATAGAAGCTACCTCCATGGCCCCCTGCTACCAAAAACCCAGCTGTCCAAAACCAACACAACATCTAATGCTACATTATGTAATTAGATTTAGTTCGAACAAATAGGAATGGAAATCTTTTCTTTAGAGCATCAAGGAGCAAAAAGATGCCAGCAGTGCAGTCCCTCAACCTTCTGGAAGGCTTCAAGAGTTGGAGTTATTATGGAGTCAGGGAGAAATCATGGATTTTATCTGAGTATTCATCTGGATTTGAAAGATCAGATATTTTGGCATCCTAGGGTTATAAATATTGCATCAATATACATATATAATAATATAAACGTATGTATAAAATATATAACCTATAATATAATGATACTTACACAGACGTTTCTGTTCTGTCTTCTCCTTCTCAATCCCCTCTGGCTGGCACCTTACAGTGCTCTTTGGGAGATTTCTGAATGTGAAAAATTCAAGAGGAGACATAGTAAGAGACTGGTGCTGGTGAGAACGAGGGAGGGAACATTAAACTACTAAGAGCAGAATCACCTCAGCCAAGTTTCATTTTTTATCACATAAGCAGGATTGTGTTAAATATGTAAGCAAAGATTTCTGCAAAATCAGAAGGAGGGAGAATGAGCCAACTGCACAGATGAACACATGGCCTGTCATAGCATTTACAATAAACCCAAATTACTACAAGTCAAATTTATGCAGGGAGTATACTAAGATTAGTATTGATACGTTTATGAAATAATATTAATTGCCCATTTTTTTAAATCAGTCTGAGCTGATAAATCTGAGGATTTTGCTTTGGGGTTTAAAACAAGAAGAACAGTCCTTCATGTGATTTCTTAATATTTAAACACATTGAGTAAGACTATGACTATAATGTCAAAGTGCAGGCAGTATAAAGCTGCAGGCAAGACAAAGCACAAGTAGATTAATTCTTTTTTGTATTGTCCTGCATTTTTTTAATCAGTTGTAAAGGACGGGGTGTATTCTAGCCTATGTTAGCCTTTCTAGGTTGCCTTAATCCACTGCCCTGCAGAATCCCAAAGTCATCAGTAATTACCAGAACTTTCACAAGGGTTATTATTGCAAATATCATCATACAACCAAGCACTCTGGAAGTCTGAGAAAAGCAACCTGCTGCTTTCTCCTTCATTTGCTTATGGGACAATTCACCCAGAGACTAGACAGACTTTCAAGGGATTCATTTCTACCAATCCATAAATTAAGGAACAAGAAACACGGTTCACCCACCTTGTCACTGAACTTTCCAAATCACATGTGAAAATAATGTCAGTTCAGTATGAAAATTTTTGGAAGTCTGATATGGCAGCATACTTACTGCATTTTATTTCCATTTAGTTTTTTTTTTTTTTTTTGCTTTGGGTTATTTATATAAAATCTGTTCAAGGTCACATATATTTGGCAAGCACAGTAAACAGTTCATTAAATTAATCCATTACAGAGTACAACATAAAATTGAGATTATTTTGCACTACTAAGTGGCTTTACTAGGCATTCTGGTCAAATGGACTCTTCCATTTTTGGTAACCCCAAAAAGCTTGCTGCATATACCTAAACATATTCTGTTAACGAAAAAATTCATTCTACATTAGGCCAAGCAGACAATATATCATGTGATAAGCCACTCAAAGTCTTTTTTTAATTAAAATACTGATATATTTCTAAAAATGTGGAAATGAATCATGTTTCTACAGTGAAAACTTACATGAAAGATGGACATCTGAAAGAAGAGGCACAGAAAAAGAGAAAAAAATAATCAGGGAGGAGTGCTTTAAGTTAGGTCTTTGTGTTGCTTCTAAAGAGGGAGGAAAGCACCATAATATCAGGGATTTAAATGCCTACTGTTTCTATATAAGATGTCTGGCATGCAGAGCCCTGGGTTGTAATCACAGGATCCATACACAATACACAGAAAAGTTTGTATGTGACAGAACTGTCCCCAGAGAAAAGAGGCTGCTGAAAGGGGATCTGCTTGCAGCCAGCCAGCAGGGACATGCTGACCACAGGATAGGGTTTTAACTTCTGATAATCTTTATACAGGCTTACTTGTCTCATGGTTGCATCTCCTTCTGATCCCTCTTTCAAAGGAATGCAGCTGAGCTTTTTCCTTTTTTTTCTGAAACCTCAGATGGACCTACTCACTTAAACACAGCAGGCAGTGAGTGGCAGTGATAGCTTTGCAGAGCTTGTACATTATACTTTACCAGTTGAAACACTATCCCAAAATAAGTGACATCTAAGGCTATTTCCCCCTTCTGTTTGAAAGAATTGAACCCAACATTCCTCAGTGCCCTCCCCAGCAGGCTGCCCACAACCCCAGCATAGTGAGTCAGCAGCTCTCTTCAGAGCTGCTGAGCTCTGCAGAGAAGTATGCACAACTTTTCCAGTAAAAGTGGGAAACTGAAAATAGTGACAACTTTGTTAAAAAATTATAGAAGGCACCCAGGAAGAGCCAGAATCTAGATGCTGCTCTTAGGTGTGTTTGGTCCACATTTTACCCAATGATTGTCTCAAATGAATTCCATGAAGTTACACAATCAATAATAGCCTGAGTGCTAATTCCATTGCTTGATGCTGAGGGAAGAAAATTTTGTTTTTAATGAGTGCTGTTATAAATGTCAGCAAATAAATTATTAAATACTTGTATGAGAAATGAAACAAATAGCTTTGTTGTTTTTTCTAGAGGGATTTGCACAGCTGTAACTTGGCTCAGTGTGCTTTTCTGACACAATGCACCACTGCCTCTTTGATGATACTTTGAGAAGTTCATGACATCCTGTCATTACCAAACTTGCTTAAAGAGGCAAGTACAGTATACAGTATACTGGTGATATTGTAACACATAGCATAGGCAAAGAAAGGAAAAATCAATAATATGTTCTTACACTACTTTTAAAAAGTCTTTATTCTTCTCGAATCCATTCACAAAATCTAGTAGCACTGCATATATTTATATAATGTAGGAAGAACAGAAAACGCAAAGCACATTCCAATTATGAATATATTATTTATATTTTATGGGCAAAAAGATTTATTTCCCCGAGCACATTGTTTTCTTTTATCTGTGTGCTTCCTTTAATCCTGTCAATAACTCGGTATGCAGCTGGTTTCTGCTCATAGATTTTTTTAGAAGATAGAAATAAGCATGCACAGTAGATAGAACTATTCATGGGTAACATAAAAATGCCTGCTGTTCATCAAGATTTCTGCTTGCTAATTAACTGGAAAAAATTGGCATGATATTTTTCTAGTATTTTTAACTAAAATACTGTAATATATTAGCTTGAAACAAAATAACTTCTTAATTAAATTTATAATGAAATGAGAGATTTACATTTATGTTCTAAGGTGCACAAAATGTGTACTTATTATTCACATTTGAAGGAGTATTTTAATATCTATATAATTTAAGTATTGAATTGTTCAGCATGTTGCAATATCTATCATGATGCTAGCCAAATTAAAATGTTTTGGGGCAGGAAAAATATATTACCTAATTTGATATAGGTAATAAATGAGGAAGAAGCTGTACTGATTTGATGCACTTCAATTTCCATACATGTTATATGGTAGTTTGTAAAAAATGTCTCCTTTCTTCCTTGAAAGTTAAGAATCTCATTATAGGGTGAGCAACTTGGTAACACTTAAAGGGAAGATTATAAGTAGGTTTCTTCATCAATAAGTAAATTCATTAGTTATAAGAAAAACTCTGAATATTTTTTAACTCTACCAGTCAAGACAGAATAATTTGCCAATGTCATTTCCCTACTTTTCTGTGCTGTTTTTGGACAATTGTATCTCTCTCCTTGTATATTTAGATCCCTTTCCCTGAAGAATACCAGAAGAAGGATCACATTGCAAATAGGAAGGAGATAAATCTGCTTAAATATATGTCTGGCTGCATTCCATCCATGCAGCTTCTCAAATGTCTGAAGTAGTAAATACCAGGCTGGGATGCATACAAAGTTATCTAATGATCCAGTTTTATAGCAGCTATATATACTGAAATCCCACTCAGATGAGTGTGTCTGGCTAGGGCCTCCACAGATGGCCCTTTTGGGATTCAAATTCACCTCTCTCTTGCCTCTGGTTTTTTTGTGGTTTTTTTTTTTAGAATTGCACACTAGAAAATCTGGGACATTTGCCTTGGAGATCGTTTTTCCATAAAAATTAGAATACTTCTCAAAGTCACAATACCCTCCAATTCATGCTTCCTGTCAAACATTCTCTTACTGTAGACCTTGGAAAGCTTTACAGCGAGTGATTCTTTTTTTATTAAAATTTCTGAGCAAAAAACTAATAGATTTCAGAGTAACATATTGTCAGTGTATCAAGGGCAAAGATCCTAACATCTTACAAGATGAAATCAAATATGCTTATGAAAAACATCCTATGGATCATAGAAAAATACCTTGAAAGCCAGAAGCCCCTACCAACTCCGTGCTCCATCATATAAGTCTGAAGAGAGGACTAACCTTTGTCATGGTGAATATGAAGTGAGTGACCAGAAGCTGACCTTGAAAATAGACTGTGTAATTTCTTGTTCTCTGAAGATTTATCCACCACAATACTATTGGCTTACTGTGTTTATAAAGGAGCCATTACCAATAAGTGAAGTGGGGTTTTGCTAAGTTATAGGGCAGTAAATATGCCAATTTAATGCAATTCAATAAAATTTAACTGTGCAAAATGTGTCTACTATTTTGAAAACCATAATAAATTTTTAGATAGAGTGAAGCTTTGAGTACAAACCAATGAAACTACCTGCATGGGTTCTCTGATATTTGGAGAAAAAAAAATTGTGAGATTATGACAGTAAACACAAAGTCGTCAATTTGAAGTGTTTCTAAAGTCAAAATTTAAGCAAATAGCATGGAATGGAACTGATTAAGTAAACTCCTAATTTGACACTGAAGTTTGCAATCATATTTCAACAATATGGCCATGACCAGGGGTATATGTGGCCATCTGTTCCTAAATGTGAAGAGTCTTTGGATCACTTAGGATTCAAAAGCATAGTAATGGACCTATTAAACTTTAAAAATACTTTAAAAATACTAAGTACACATGGTAGCAACAACACTGAATGATTTATTATATAAATTTCAGCCTGAACTGCTGTACTCTTTTACTTAGAAATACATTCTAAGTATATATTCTAAGAACATTAAGAAATACATTCTAAACAGTAATTTTCTTTGTGTGGAATTGGTCATTTGCCTGACAGCTTTGCTTTTGAGTCCCAAGTGGATTTTCCTGTATGTGATACATGTTTGCTTATGAGAAGCATTGGTGCAAAAGAAACAACTATTACAATGGATTGGTTTGTCTAGATCTCAACTGCAACTCAAATTTTGAAAAATATCATCTAGTTAGTAAATCCTTTGCTATTGAAAACTCTTTATATCTGCTTGCTACTTTTTATTTATTATCATATAATCTATAGTTTAACTTAGGAACAGAACAATTTTAAATTTTTTTTCTAAAAAACTTTCAACTCTGTAATTTGAATAATTTTTTTCCCTGAAAAATCAAGTCTGGGTTTGAAGTAGTGTAACTGGTTTTGAAGATATTCAACCTCAGAGTTTGATGCAGATATTTTTCCTTAAATTGCTACCATAGAAAACAATAATTTTTTTAGTAAAATATTTATTATTTGTATTTTATTACCAATTATTTAATTTGAAAAATCATTAATTTAAATCACAGAAAGCTGTGTGAATGGATATGGTCATGTTCTCTAGTTTCTCTGAATATGGGAACTCTTTCCTTTATATTTCACTGTAGGCACATAAGACTTTAGTTTAACATTAATTTCTTTGTAACAAGGTTGAATGATCAACTCAGGAAAAACAACAAAAAAAGACAGGTTGTTAAATATATGATATTAAAAAATAAATACATAAATAAAAAGATCATTTTAATTTTTAATTTTGAAGATTCCAGATCCAAGCCAAAAAAATTAATAATTGCCTCTTTCTTTTATCAAATAAGAAAAATGTCACAGAATTTGGCATTAAATTTAAGACAGCTATAAGAAACATGTGGAGAAAAAAAGCTTGTATAATATACCATGTGTGATATAAGCACTTCGGGAAACAAAACAAATCAAAATATTGGAAAAATCCTCAAAGTGAATGATTTCCAATCATGTCGGAAAAATATTCCCTCCTACATTTGTGATTCTCCTTGCCAGCTGCATGGGTTTCCATGTGCTTTTTGTAGATAAGGAAATATTATCAGTAAAAAGCAAAAATGTTTCTTAACTGCTCAGACAAAAGCACAAATTATATAAATTCAGATGATGTCTAAATTCCCAAATAAGAGACAGTAAGACCAAAAATAAGAAATTGACTCTGCCACTATAGACTGTATATATAACCTGCACCATGCATTCAAGGCCAGATCCTGTACATATACAATTACAGTAGCATTTTATTCCATCAGTCCTCCAGCAGTGAGGGCTATTGATTGTGTTAAGAAAAAGCTTTTGTACCTTGGCTGCCAGACCAGTTCTAATACATTTTTCTTTGCTTTCCTTTTCTTAATTCAGTTTAAATGACATACTTCAAGAAAAGCAGGAGCAGAGGTTTTATAACAAGTATATAAACTTCTGATATTATAGAGTTGTTATAGAAGAAAGAGCAATACAATATATATTTCAGTACCATGAGCTGACCTCTTACAATAAATACTTGAAAATTTGCAACTATTATTGCTAGAGCTTGGAAGTGCACTTTCATGGTGTCATAAATTATGGTATCATTTTTGCATATTAATTATTATAAAATGGGTTATAATGCATGTTCTAATAACAAAACACTTCTTAAGAATGAAATTGCACTTTAATAAAACCCAATTCCTTTTATGCTGACATAAATGCATCAATTTTAACCTTTTCACAGATTTATAAAACGGACTTGCAATAATAAAATGACCACATGCATCATAAAAAAATAACTTCCTAAACTAAATATAGTTTCATTTTTCTCAAGCATCATTCTTAAAAAACTGGAATTTCTAATATACATGGGAAATACTTTCCAAATATAGTTCCTAGAATACAATAAAAATGTGTTTATGCATTTTAAGGAAAGTTTTTCATGTGTTACTTATGCACTTTAACAAAGCTGCCCAGTCCTGGGAGTAGCTTTGAACTAGAATGATCCTTAAATTCAAAGTCTGACATCTCAGTTATCCTCAGAGGCAGCCTGAACTTGTTCTCTGTTTAATATGCAATCTATATTTCAGTTAATTACAAAACTTTATTTATTTAGAGCACGTGATGCTGCATTCTCCTGGGATGCCTCTGTTACCACGCTCAGTGTGTGACCTCCTCTCCCAGGGTGGGATCTCCCAAAGGTCAGTGAGTTGGTGGGGACAGAGGTGTGTCACTGAGGTAGACAAGGTCACCTTAGCCTGGTTTGGAGCATGAAGTGCATGGAATGCCACAGCCTGCCTGCTCAGAGGCCTCAGGAGAAACAGGCTGCTGCTCTGTTTTTGTGTGCCACAGACAGGAATGCATTGGGAACCAGGTGTGCATAGCAGATGAGGTTCTGACAGGACTGCCTATTTCTGGGAAAAAAAAATCTGAGCTCCCTTTTCCCTTTTTCTGTAATGAATTTTTACTAAATTGCATTATACACTGCAGTCTAAATTTTTCCAATGCTAAGAAAGAGAAGTCTCATAAGTTACACTACCAATGCACTTCTTATTTTATTTATTTTATTTGCTATTTCTTTTAATGTTATGTAGCCAGAAACTGAGTAGCCTTCTAACAACTAAAATCAGTTCAACTTAATAAGGCTTATGATCCTTTCACAGTATAGAGAGCATTATTTTCAGACTATTTTCATATTTCTAAATTTTCTGTTTGTAATAAAAGCCAAACTTTCTAAAGAGTTTTCGGTTTTTTTTAAGAACAATGGAATCTCCAGGTTACCTACTTGACAGGATACTCCACAGAAGTGGATATTGGAAACTGTCCAAGTGTTAGAATGTGCCCCTTGGGAAAACAAGAGCTACTTTTGCAGTGATGTGGCCTTCCTTGTTCTCTCACATGGTAGAAAGAAAGCAGTGTTTGATCAAGGACAGGAAAAGTCACTCTTTTCTCCACAGTTTCAGGTTTTCCTAATGCTATCATTTACTTCTCATTCTTAATTTATGCAGCTGTAAGCACCCCTGAATGCTCAAAGCAGAGAACAACTAAGTATAAGTTACATTTTAAAATATTTTCAGCAGATATGATTTCAGAAAAATCTGATAGAGTGCTGATTTAGGTACTAATGCAAATTTATCCTAATGATAGGGTACTTAGATGAAACAGTAATTGTTACATTTTCTTCCTCTTCTCCATAATCTCTAATGGTTACTGTGTAAGAAACAATATCAAGGGTTCAGATCACAGTGTCAATTTATGTAGATATTAATCTACTTACTCTTAAGCCTATACTTCACTACACCTAAAATCACTCTATTATTGTGATCATAAATCTATTTTCTCATCTCTAATATTTTTAATAAGTTCATTATACTAGTATTAGCAACAAGTACATAACAAACAGCAGCTAGAAATGTCAATTCACACTCCAGAAGCAGCTAATTTTCTTTTTATTTTCACATCCATGTGTTTTGATGTCTAACTTTTAACAATTTGAGCAAATTTGGTTTACAGCCAAATAAAAATTTAGCTGTAGACAAAAATTTCATTTGATATAATTTTATGTCTAGTCAACCAATTTGAACTCAATGAAAGGCATCTTACAATGCTTTCTCATTTGCTTTAAAAAAAGTCTGAAACAAGCTAAAGTATCATTGGTTTAAATACATGCATATAATATATAACAGCAATCAGTGGATCATTTATGGATATAAAAAAATAATAGAGGCTCTAAAATGCTCAAATATCTATTTGATGTGCAATGATTTAAGTTTTTACATTGACCAATGTATTTTAAATAATTTGACAAATAGGATGTTGACTCATTAGCAACCTTACATCCAGTGTAAATACTTCTTACTTTTTCAGGTCCATGAAATGAAGAGAATGAAATACAGGATGATTCAAAGATCAAGACTGTGTTCTGTCTTTCAGATTGTCAGTATTCTTCATGGATACTAATTTATCATGTCTTTGACTGCCAAGACATGATAGAACCAATACCTTAGTTTTTAATTTATTATATCATTCCCAAGAAGAAGATTTTGCAGGAACAATTAAGTAACAAAATGCTCCCCCCTCTGAGACCTATTTGGTCACAATGGGAGATTAAATAATGTGAAGGCATGAGAAATTGAAGATGAGGGTCCTACAATCTCAGGGATGGCCATAATTACATAGATAAGCTAGATTTTGCTCACAGAATGTGCATAAATTTAGGACCTTTGAAATTATTTTCTTGATAAAGAACAGTTTAATTTTTAAAGTTGAGTTTCTTTTTTATTTTCATTCAATGTTGGGTATGTAATGGAATTACTAGCTGGAAGGGCTGAAAGCCATCAGCAAAGAGGGAATGTTATCCTGTTGGATAACATAACAATACAGAAACAGCTCCTTTCTGATACAAAACAGTATTTTACTGAGGTTGCAAGCAAGACAAGTGGACCAGAGGATTCCCAAGATTTCCTTGTAGATAAGTAGATAATATCTTGAATTCCCAAATTTAGACATACCCAAGATCTAAAAAAATATCATAACTTGCATATCACCAAACCTTGTGAATAATTAAATGTATGTTTTCCATGAAGACATACTGACATGGGACATTGATGAATAGTTTGGTTCTCAATCTCACATTCTGTCACTCCTGCTAAGGTTGGCTTTGTAAAGACTCCTGGAGCAAGCTCTCACAAAGAGCACATGGGGAAAATCAAGCTGCATGATGGGACAGCAAACTCACGATGATTACTTTTGAAGATTTTGTCAATGACATGGATTACTCTTGTAATATTCTGAATGCTTTTCAGTTCAGGTTTTAGAGAAAATAGAGAAGCTGTGTTAGAAACAGAGATCAGAATTCAAGTCTCATCTCCCTCGTTAGGGCCTCCTTTATCTACAGTCATGCCTGTCTTTGCTTGCTTTCTATCTGCTCACAGAAGTATTATGTCACTGCAGTGACATGCTTTAAGGTGTAGATGTGATTTCTTCACTTTTTTAGGTGAGTTTGTTGCTATAAAAATTAGTTATGGAGATAGATAACATATGAAATAGGTTTATGAGAGAAATAAACAGGAAACTCTGACAGCAAACACTATCAAGCTTACCAAGTGAAACACTATCACCAATGCTTCATCCACAAGAGCAGAAGCTAGATGTTAGCCTGCCTGGAATATTTGTAAGATTACTTTTGACTAATGTGCTGAAGAAGGAGGCAGGAGTTAATCTCCTTTAGAGCTTCCAAGAACCTCTCTACATTTACCACATACTATGAGCTGCCGTCACACTTGAAGTTGGCAGCTTAAAAACCACAGCCTTACAGCAGTATTGTATGTTAGCACAGCTGATCACATGACAGAACAGCTGGGAGGTTTAGCAGTATTTAACAGGATAAGAAACAACAACAAAAGACAAAAACAGTCACTAGTGCACTTCAGACACTGTAACTGTATTCCCTATGAGTTGTTGCCAGCTGCAATATTTTGTCAGCACCCTATTCTCCCAGTATGAAACCTGGTAGCAAAAGGTGTCTCTCGTCAGATTTCTGTCGAGTCTTTTGTGCTTATTTAAAGCCATCCTGCTTTGAAGACTAACTGTGTAGTGGGGAATAATAATCAACTGGGGTTTGCTGCTGAAACAGTATTACATGACTCTAGAGAGCTCTAACTCACATGTCAGAAGATAGATTGAAGAGATAGCAGGACCAGTACCTGTAGATTTCCAGCTCCTTTGGAGGAGAGGAGAACAATCTCTTCTGCTGCACTCTGATGTTTAGGGCCACTTCATGTGAGGATTAAAAAGAGGAAAAAGCAATAACAAAATAATAAAAAAAATCAGAACAGCAAGCCAAACTCAAACAAATCAAACTGACAAGCTTTGATAGCTCTGCAGCTATCTCTTCATTCTGACCGCCTGGAATAAAGAAGTAAAATGTATGTTTTTTTCAGTTTTTGATCTTCTTGCCAATACAGTTATAAATTGGAATGAAAATGGCAGGTTGTTGGTTTTTTTAGAAAGATATGATAAAATATATTTTCACCTGGTTGAAGAATTTTTACCTTCATGTAGCACAACCACCATTATAAGCTCACCATTCAATATTTTTGGTACAGTGCTCATACACATACATAGGAAAACTATATACAGTTTCTATGCAAGGGATCTCAACCAATAAAACATACAGCATAAATCCATTTCAATTTTTTTTTTTTTTTAAAGAAGAAACACCATTTTGGAAGTTAAAAAATCTTTAGGTAAGACCATTGGTGAATTCTTCAAAAAATAGTTACATTAAAGGAAAAAAAGAAAAGCAAATCAAACCACCAGGGCAGCAGGAAAAGGTAATGTCAGGAATTTTGCAAGGCATGCAAGTAGAAGGAAGGGTCACATGTTGATATTTCCAAAATATACCTAACACTGTTCTCTGGATCTTTCTTCTTTGATTTTTTTACTCTACTTTGAGAAAACTTGCTCTTCTAAGGACAGCACTGAATATCTCAATCTCTTTGATTTGTCAGAATTTCAAATTCACATTCAGGACAACAGTATCAGATATTCCAGCACTGATTATCTGTTTGATATTAAGGATTAAGGGACAATTTGGGGTGGAAAGATAGAAAAAGGCAATAATACCATGGTATGGTGTAAAGAGTAATTCTTCTTATCCTGAAAACATTATTGAAACAAGTCTGATGATTGTTATTCAACAAGTTATCACCATTTTAACTGTTCCACCTTAAAATTTAATATTATTAGAATTTTAAAAATTCTTCAGAAGGCATAAACTATCCGTTTGCCTAATTTTTGAATTGTTTCAATTTTTGTCATGTATGTTTTCAATGTCACAGTAGTGATTTTGTTCTTCAGCCTTCAAGAAGCAAATAAACCTCTCAGAAGTCTTCAATCATATCTGCCGGGCTCATGTAGACACTTCAGTATTTTACAACATCTCAAATCACACTAAATACATTTTGTTCAGTGAGCTGAATTAATTTTTCTGTCATAGCATGATGTACAGGACAATGGAGGAAAGGAATAATACTGTTAAAAAAAGTGATAGCAGGATTTTCCTTTAAAAAAAAAGGGTAAAAGTATCTTCATAACTTAGTAAAATTACTAGTGCTATCCAACTTCTTTATAGGTTGCCTTAAAACTTCTCAAAAATAATATACTTAAAGGCAAATATTATATTTAATATGTATGGTAGTTAGGTGTACTTTTTTATGTCTGAAATTTTGGCAGTAATACTTTATATTGAAAAGGCATGGTTCCATACCCTCATCTGTGTATGAAGTTGCAAGCAAAGTGAGAACACTGAAAGAAGAGGGCAGTTGGCTAATTGCCTTGGATATTGCAGTTCCCTATCAGCTGAAAGCCAGAGCAAAGAGAAGTCATTTGGAACTCTGTCTCAGTCTAGATGTGATCATAGGTGAGTATGTTTCTGTTTCAAGTGAGTTCCAGAGTGTGCCTCGCTTTTCCATGTCTGATGATTTTTTTTCTGTGAGAGAACCATCTCCAATATGATAGGAAGTCAAGGCTAGAATTTTTTTTTAGGATAATTTCAGCTTTTAGAGTGTGGTTAGCATTTTGAACTTTACACACATGCCTTAGTACACTGCAAACATTGCATTGCCCAGGTAAAACTTTGTCTTCTTCCCATACTCATGCAGGAGGAATCAGATAAATCAAACTGAAAGAAGGAGCTCTCTGGACAGATCTAGATCCAGTCCCCAGTGAAAGCAACAAAAGGACTCCCAGGAATTGAATCAGACCACCAGTAGAAGGAAGTCAAGAATTAAAGTAAGGATTGAATGGATCACAGGGTCAAAGCAGTAATGTGGAAGATGCAGTCATTCAGCAAGGCCTCCCACATAGCACTGCGGTACTTTGACACTGATTGGACATGAACCCTGATCTTATTGAGAAGTTTAGTACATTGCCAGTGAAACAGGAATTGTTTCCCTCCACTGCTTATTACAATAGGGTCTTTAATTGGATTGAATTTCAGCCAACTGTGTAGCATCCAGGCCTCAACTCTGCCAGACTGAAAAAAGCCTGAGTAAAAAACACTAGATGAGTCAAGCAAAAATACGTACGAACTCAGAATTTCCTCAGATCTCCAGCTATGGAGAGAAAAACTTTGGAACACAATAATTCACAGGATTGAACCCTGTGGGATTGTCCAGTCCAATTAGTTTGAGGTAGAAGGAGGTTGACTAACATTTTCCTACAGTTTAGACCTAAGATGAAAGAACCATATCAATTTGTGAGCGGCATTTTTCCAGATCTCACAGTGGTATAAACAGAACTTTATATCTAAATGTTATCAAAAATCAAGTTCCATTGCTAAGACACACAAGCTTCAATATAGCTGTCCTGGCAAAAGATCAATGGTCATCTAGGTTGTTGTCTTTACTTTTGCCAGGATTTGCTCTCAAAAACCTGAGGGTCATCTAAGAAGCCGAAGGTTTCCCCATGGTGTAGTCTCATTATCTTTTCATCAATATTTCTCAGAAAAGGCAGACTGGACACCAGGTACTGTCTGGAAAAGACTAAGGCTATAAGAAATTTCAATCATTGCTAAAAGTCTACTGAAAAGATGCATAAATAGATTTCATACTTAAATAAAGGACATGGCAAGAGAAGGTGGAGAGAATGGATAAATAGTGAGTGGACTCCATTCTGCTGCCCAGTTGGCATTAAAATCCTGGTTACCAGCTGCTGAAGACTTTGCATGGAGATTCAGGACCAGTGAGTTTTACCAGTTAATATTAAATTATTGTGGGATTTTTTGTGTAGAATCTTGTTCAACAGAGCATTTAAACTTAACGAATTAAATTATTAATGAATCAAATTTAACAAACATGAATCATCACAGTTTGGAATACACAACAGAGCACAGGATATGTATTGAAGTTCTTTGTTAAAAAAGACCATAATATTTCTATACATACTTATAACACAAGACTCTGGATAGCATGAAAGCACCCTGAAAGTTCAGATATTACCAATTCATACTGTGTGCTGGTATAGTGTAGCATTTTTGTTAGGTATTGGGTGGGTTCCGTGCTTGATTTTTTTAAATTTAAATTTACTAGATGTGGAAATACTGAATTGAGAGACTGACCCCCTACATCCTGACACCCTGCCCCTTGACTGGTGCTGGCAGCATAGGCTGCCTGCCCCTGTCCACAACCTGTCCCCCAGAAGGGTGCCCCACGCAGAACTGATGTAGGGTACATTTCTCTGTGATCCCACCACCTCTCGGGGACACAAGGGGCAGTTCAACTCTTACATTTAAAACTTACCATTGGCTGCACAATTTGCTGTTCATTGCAGATGCTCTGGACACCCCAAGTCCCTGGCAATCCACTGGAGTCATGGCATCACTTGAGGTCTAGTCTAGTGCCTGCTACCAGTGATTGGGTGAGTCACCACATGTCTGCACAGTTGCTCATCTTTCCTACTGCCTCAATAAAGATGTGTTTAATATGTGAACAGGATCTATTCCTTTTGAGATCACAGAGATATTTTTACTTTGTTTAAAAATAAGGTTCTTCTATCAGTTTGATACTATAATGTTAAATCTCTAACAGGATTTGTCAGGTATCTGTCATAGCTGTTCCTGAGTACCAAAACATAAATGTACAAGTTTTATACATATCTTTCAGTGTGTAAATATTTTGGATGCAGTTTACCTATGAATTCAGATTTATAAATGCTTCTACTCTTATTTCAGTGGCAGTTGTAAGCTTCATTAGGGATGGAATGAGATATGCAGACGAAAGCAGAGTGGATGCCAAGGCCCCTCTGCCAGATATGACAGGAGGACTTGCTTTGCAATGTAACGCTACATATATTAGCTTGCCACTTTGTTAGTGTAATTTTATCCTAGATTTTTTCCTTTTTAATAGAAATATTGAATTTCAAAATGACATACCTACCTACCTATAGTTGCATTTTCAAAACAAAGCAAATAAAGACATGTGGGGGTTTTTTATATGATGAGAGATTTTGCCATGAGACTCCCACTTTCATGCTCTGAATAGAAGACAAAAGTGACTTGAATTGACCAGTTATAAAAATATACATTGGAAAATGCTTTAAATAACCATTGTAAGGCATCATTTTTCCTTGGAAATGACACTTTCCTGTATTCAAGGTTGTGAAAAAATTGAGAGATATTTTATTGCGTACTACAGTCATTGCTACAGGTCTATTTGTGCTAGAGAATTTTATTAATGGCTGGCTGGTGAAAAATCAGCTTGCATGTCCATGATGCTGCTGAGCACCATCAGCGAACCAATTCAATAACAACACTCAAAAAGACCCCAACACCAAAAATCCCTCCAAACTCACTCACAATTCTCTCTGTAAATTCTCTGTAATATTTAACAGCATTGCTGTTTTAGTCCAGAGAGGATTAATGCATGAAAGACAGTAATATAAGAGCAGATGTCCTAAACACAAGAGCAAAAGAGAATTCTTTTCCCATTACATCTCTTTTAATATAAATTATTTCATTCCCCTCCAAAGTTAACTTATTATAAAGTATTATATTATATATATAAAAACAGGATTGCTGCAGGGATTTAAATTCTGTTTGCTGTACAGCTTTACACAAAAAACCCATGTATTTATAAGAGAGGGAATGTTTAGAAAATCTGATACTAAATATTTGTGGGGAGTTTATGGTACTTTTCAGAAGTATTAAAAGTTTCCATAAGTCATTTTGCCTATATAGAGCACGCATAGAAGGCTTCAAAAGAGTATGATTATTGAGTATCATGAAATCATGCAATGCTCTATCATATCATCATATCATGATATGATATGATATCATATCATTTGGGTTGAAAAGCAGTATCTCAAGAATACCTTTTAGTCAATATCCCAGCTGAATTACTCATATAAAATAAATAAATAACTACTTATTTCCAGCAGGTAGGGGGAAGACTAACACAAAACAAAACATCAAAACATGAACATTTTTACTACATTGACAGACAAATACTTTGTGGTGGTTTATGTAAAGCTAAGGAATATCATGGTATATATGCAGTGCTATAGATTGAATTAAACAGCAAAAATCCTCCAAATTTCAATGCAATTTATACCTTTCACATGCATCCTACAGATAAAAATACCTGAACAAATAATTTTTTTCCTTGAACATGTATGTGAGTAATTAAAATTATATACATGTCTTGGAATCAGGCAATGGCTTTATTTAGTGTTGCCTTAATTTCCTCTTTCTTTTTTCACAGATTCACAGAATATTCTGAGTTGGAAGGGACCCACAAGGATCATCAGTAAGTATTCCTTACTGAATGGAGCTCTTGCATTTTTCAGCTCTTTACTCATCCACCTCACTGTTTTGGCACTCCCACTTCCCAGCAAATACCATCCCCAATGACTTTTTCTCTCATGTATGTTTTATCAGTCATTTGTCCCAGATGATTTATTTCCCTTATCATGGACTACATCAAGAACTGGGATTTTTTTGTTATGTTTTGTTTCCTTGGGTTTTTTCCCTCTCTTTTTCTTCATATCAAAACATGGTTTGAGGCAGTATCACGATGGGGCTCTGATA
Source organism: Molothrus ater (assembly GCF_012460135.2). Taxonomy (NCBI): domain Eukaryota; kingdom Metazoa; phylum Chordata; class Aves; order Passeriformes; family Icteridae; genus Molothrus; species Molothrus ater. The sequence goes on along the minus strand of NC_050482.2, from coordinate 16,772,596 downwards.
TATTTTCCTGGTGAGGATTTTACCCAGAAGACTCAGTGCACTTCTGCTTCCAGTGTACCAATCCAGGTCAGCTGGAAACTAGGCACATGACAGTCTGGGTCTGACACATGCACCATCCATACTCCTTGCAACCAGGAAGAGCTCGGAATCAGAATCTCCAGGCAGATTCCATGGGTATGTGTGTTAATTGAGTATTTGAGCGTTGCATACCCCACTTGTTGAACACAGGCATGAGGCCATACATGTTTTTTAATCCCCCACCTGTTGTTTTCCTCCTAATGTTTGGTACATTCTCACAGAGGCAGACTTTGAATTGGGGATATAACTTGCAACAATTGTTTACTCCAGACTCCTTTGTTTCCTTGCTTTGTTTCAGTTTAATCTTTGAGATTATTTTTGTTTTACCTAATTTTGCCGACATCAAAACCTGCTCCTGTGAACAAAATGCATTAATTGCAATTCTAGTGGTACAATTTAGGAATCTACTTCAACGAGGTGTTAAATCACACAAGTTCTTATGGGAATGGTTATGTATTAATTTTTAAATGAACATGTAAGAAAAACATCTTGGAAATTTGAATGTGTTTTTACTCTATTTTCATACAGCATTTATTTATCTGCCTGCTCAATAGAGCCTCTTATCAATTTCACCAGGTGCAGAGCAGAAAACTAACAAAGATTAGAAGGATCTCTAGAGTGAAAATAAAAACAAGATAGTTTCTTAGATTAGCTTGCATTCTTTTCACCGTTACTGGAAGAAAATGATACTTGTGTATTTACTGCTTTTATCGCCTAAATAAATAAATAATGTTTCATAATCACTTGGAACTTGCTCAGATTTCTACCATAAGAAAATGTTTCAGAAGTCCACATGCAAATTGATATTTTTTGCAATAATTTCGTTAAATTCTTTCTGGTTGTATTGTCTATTCTGAAATAGACAACGTCTCTTAAAATGTGTAATGACTACCTCTTTTTGAAATATTTGCTGATGTGAACAGTATTTTTGTCTCTACTTTTTCAAGTACTCCAGGAAGGTGAGTCTGCCTGTGCTGTTCAGTTTAATCTTTCTTTGCCCCATATGTATAAAGGCTGATTTTGCATTCTTTACTTTACAAAGCATGTGCATATGTTTTAACACAAACAGAGCTTGTGGGTTTTGGTTAGTGTTGTGTTGGGTTGTTTTTGTGTGGTGAGTTTTTAATTGTCGTTTTTTAAAATCATCCCACAGGCTTCACATAGTAAAGCTTCAGGGGACTGTTTTTCACCAGTCTTTATCAAAAGTGTCAAACACCTAAAACATATACAATTTCATGTGAGGAATCTCATTTACTTGTACAGAATAATGTTTTTTTTCAAACACTTGAAACTTTGGTTATAAATTTTCTCCTTTAGTTCTTAAAAGTAAATAAAAATTCTGCTGCAAAAGAAACCCAGATAATGCAAGAAACCAGATGTTTCATCACTTCTAATTGATAGCAAAATCATTCTGGAAACTTTCGTGCAATTTCTATTGGCAAGAAAAATAATTTTATATAGTCAAGCATAATTCCTGCTGTGCAGGAGGTCTGGCTTTCAGACCTAGCTTGGAATATCTTTGTGATATTATTAGCAGTGAAATGCTGTTTTAAACAGCTCCAAAAGTACAGGATTCTTTGAGTAGTTCAGATAAATAGTTACTACAAGTGTAAACTAAGAAAAATTTTAGTATTATTTAATGGAGAAAGAGGAGACAGTGTTGTAGATGAATGTGCTATTTTGAAAACATCCCATTGGGAATAATAGTAGTGAACATAATGTGCATTTGAAAGGTGCCAGTTCAAGTACTCCTGATATGCAGAAATACACATACCCAATGTAAAAGTGAAATTATTACTGTCTCAGTGGCAGTAGCAGAGATAGTAATAATTTGTCTTGTCCTTTCAATATTTTTTTAAATTTTATTTTTAATTTTTTAAATTTTTCTGGAGGGCTTCTAAGTCAGTAATTTTAAACCTGGTGTACAAATCTGTGGCCTTGGAGCAATTTCATATTAAGATACCCAGCTTTCTTTTTTCTGAGCTAAAATCCATAGTGTAACATGCTTGGTGTAATATGCTAAGTCCATCACACAGAGCTATGAATGCATATGAAACTGGAGGTGTTTGAGTTTTTTAGACACACAGAAGAAACAGTTGTCTTCACAGAATATAATACACAATATATGTTTAATAAGTTTTTATTATTTGTTTAGATAATAGGCCATGATTAAGATGAAAGTTAATAATGGTGTTATATCTCCTGTATCTTCCATTATTACTAATTCTGCTTCTTCACACTCTCTAAAACTCTGCTTTCAGATGGTACTTAGTACTTCTTTCATGGAAATCAATGAAAATTGTCCCACTCTGTACCTTAGGCTTTAATTTAAATAGGCACATAAAAAACCCTCCTTATGATGTTCATTTATAAAGAATGAGCCTAAATAATGTGCAAATAGCAAAGACATTGTCTCTGGAGGATCTAAGTACTCTCATAATTTATACTTGAAGTTCCACTTTGAAGTTAAGAGGCATTATGACTTTATACCACCAAACCTGAAATGTAGAAAATCTTCACATCTGCATTTAAAGCTAATGATATGTAATTAGCTGTTGTCAATGCAAAATGAAGAATCATAATTCAGGAATTGTATCTGCTAAACACTCCATAAAGCAGTTAAGTCACTAAGATTTCTCATGAAACCTCTGTAGAAAATGTTGTACCATTGAAACACCAAATGCTGTCTTTGTTTCTTTAACCCATTCAGACTTCTAAATTTGTGTTTTAGTGAGTTTTACCTTAAATAATCCAGGTATATTTTTGTACACATCTAAGATATGTTCACATATATCACTCATATGGCTTTGATGCCTATCTCCCATACGTATATATGGAGAGGAAAGAGAGCCCCCCTTGCTTCTTCTGTAACTTTGAGACAGGACAGTAAAAAGAATGGACTATCATGGTCAATAGAAAGTTTTTACATGATTTGCAACATCACATATTATGCACCTGTTCGGAAGAGCCAGTTTCAGGATAAAACAAGAGAGAGTTCTGCCATTAAAGCAGCTAATTAATCAAGAAATTTAATTTTTTAAAAAGTTTTTCTTTCTGTTAGCCTGGGTAAGATATGGCCATTTTTTATATGGTTGATAAAAAGGAAGGGGATTTTTCCCATGAAAAGATCATGTTCTTCTCTTGTCATAATTATGACTTTGTATTTCATCTTTTTTCTCAATAGTCCCCTAAGATTTTGTGCATTCTCATAGTTTATTGCATTCTGATATCTTCTATTTCAAACAGTGGACTAAAACCAAAGTATCTTTGTAAGTAATTGTTCTTTGGTTTGTGCATTTAAATTGTAGCCAGAGAATTTCTGAACTAGTAACATAAATTTAGATTTGAATTTTAGGAAGATGAATGTAAGTCAAATTCCTTACCAAGCTCTAAATATACTTTTCCTTCAATGCCATGTCCCACGGCCTTGTAACAACTTGTCTCTGTAGCCTCTGATATTAAATTACTTTGGACCTCATATATCCTCATAGTTCAATAGCATGTCTTCTATCCAGTTAAATTGCCAAAAGCTCCTGCAATACCTGATAAAACACAAACCAGAAAACTAAAATAAAAACTAGCATCTTTGTAGGGGAGCTGCAAATATTTCTGCCTCCTTCAGAAACCAAAGGGAGCAGGAGTCTCTAAAAGACACCTCAAGAAGCAAGTGTGTTACAGAATCAGAGAATCATGGAATCCACTAGGTTGGAAAAGACCTCTGAGATCATCAAGTGCACCTTATGTATGAACAGTACCTTGTCTACTGGAACCTGGCACTGGGTGCCACGTCCAGTCTTAAACACTGCCAGGGACAGTGACTCCACCACCTCCCTGGGCAGCCTGTTTCTGTGAATGCCTTCTTCCACATGTCCAACCTAAATCTCCCCTGGCACACTTAACTGTGTCTTGTCGTACTGCTAGTCACCCTGGGGAAGAGACCTGCCCTCACCTGGTTGCAGTCTCCTTTCAGGGAGTTAAAGAGAGTGTTAAGGTCTCCCCTGAGCCTGCTCTTCTCCAGACTAAACAGCCCCAGCTCCCTCAGTTGCTCCTTACAGGACTGGTGCTCCAAACCCTTCACCAGCTTTGTGGCCCTTCTCTGGACACACTCCATCATCTCAATGTCCTTCCTAAACTGAGGCCCAGAACTGGGCACAGCACTCGAGATGTGGCCACACCAAGGTCAAGTACAGGGGCAGAATGACATCCCTGCTCCTGCTGGCCACACTATTCCTGATACAGGCCAGGATGCCATTGGCTTTCTTGGCCACATGGGCAGTGCAGCCACATGGCCATGTGTTGTGAGTGTTTTAAAGGCAAGGGGTAGAAAAACCAAGTGTAAAAGTCATGTTTAAAATCTTGCAGCTTCATAAAAATATTTGGTCACATTCCTCATGGTCTTCTTCAGTGATATAGAAATTAATATCAATTGCCCTCAGTCACCACCACAATGTATTTTTCAGACACAATTAAAAACAACTTTGTCCTTTAGATTTTTTAAATAAAATTGAAGATATTTATGTACCTTTTATTTTTTACACTGGAAAAATGCATTGAGGTAGAAAATACTTGACAGGAAATTATTATTTGCACTATGCTGAATACAAGAGAGGAGATGTCTGTGTGTGGGATGTAAGTGAAGACAGTTATAAAAGGAGTGCTACAAATAGAAATAAAACCAGTGTAGTGTCACAGAAGTAAAAAGCTACTGTCTCTTAATGGTTTGAAGGAACTGGAATGACTAAGAAAATAAGAGCTTATAGGCAAAAGGAGAGAATGAAGGACAAGGGCAAGCAAATGCTCTAGGCAGTGAGGCAGTTAGCCCATAGGAAAGGTGTATACTGGTTCCTGTCCTTCTGTCCACCTGCTGGATCCCCCAGAAGAAGCAAAGAACTTGTCATATGGATGTACAAGAGACACTGTCTGAGGAGGGGAAATGCTCTTATTATGAGTGACTTCTGTGACACTATAAAAGGACAAGACACAGTGTTGTAAAGCTGTGACAAGTCCTGCAGACTGTTCAATTGTTTGTTCAGAGACTGCAAGACCTCTCCTTATCCTGTTTCCTCACAAGTAGCCATAGCCACCTGCTGTCTGATCATTTCTTCTGGGGAAGGGGGGCACGGAGGCCCCTCTGCTCCAGAGTGCCAGTGCCATGAAAGCTGCCTGGCCATACACACCACACACCCAGCAGGGTGTGAGAGGCTGCAAGGACTGATCTCTGGGGGCATTTTGGGGTGCATGCATGTGGGTGAAGGGGCAGGTCTGGCCTTGACCTGGCAAGGCAGTGCACTGCCCCCCTCATGTCACCTCCCTAGAGCCAGTATTCCTGCATGGAAGTGGCTGCCAATCATGGACACATCAGAAATCCACACCTGCCCCTGGAGCTTCTAATTCAGCTCCTACCTGGCCAAATGACCAGAAGTTCCACCTGGGGGAAAAGGCCAGAAGGGCCAGGAAGTATTTAAAGCTGAATCCAAGGCAAATATATGTCTTAATCCTACCTTCTTTGGACTTTCTATCAGCAGAACTTCTGGGAGTTTGTAGCTATATCTGTTCTATATATTTTCTGTCTTTCTTGCTTTTTCTTTCTTCTATTTTCCTCTTCTCAGAATTTTTGAGTAATTTAAAATCAAAAGGGCTTAGAGTTTGCTAAGTTGAATGGGTTAAGTTAATGCTTTGGGGAAGTGTTTCATGTTGATTGCATGCTACTCTAAATGTTTTTCCAAAGTTCTCTGATTTACTAAAGGTGCCAGTAAAGTATTTTTTGTTGTTTTGACCTCTTAAGAATATCTCTTTGGTATTTTTCTTGTGTGTCTAACTCAGAGTATATGAACAGCCAAAAGCCCTTTGAAAAGCCTTGTTGAGTGAGCTGTTTGGGGCCTTACCCATGGAAAGAGCTTACACATTTCCACAAATATGTGTTGCAAAATTCAAACAAGAAAAGTAAATGAATGACAGCTGTAGTAAATACCACACAATGCAAACTGCACTATCCTTGAATAGAAACTGTGGAAAATGCAAAATGCTGAAAGCTAGAAAATTCAAAGTTAATATGCTCAGCCTATCCTTAAGTTACTTTCTGCTTAAATAATCTCAGTATCATTACCACTAGGAGTGCCATGGGCAAATTCAATCAATCAAAGTCACAGAAAAGCTTTGAAACAATCTAATCAGTCCAAGGCTTCCACTGTAACATTTCCACTACAGGCTTCAAATGTAAATTATTTCCTTTCTATAAAGTAATATTCACTCCTGCTTTTGTCTTATAGAGCCTAAGGGGCAGGACAAAGTAAAAACTGTATTATTTGAAATACAGGCTAATAAAGTATGTGGCTCTAACATCTTGACAGCCTAAGTCACATTATAGGTAGAGAAGAGAGGGAGAAAAAAAGAGATGAAGATGTATAGCAGACCTACCTGGAATATGTACATTATGAAATAACTGGAGTAAATTTAAAGAAAATAGAAATCCAGTTTCTGTTAGAGGTGACTGGTCAGTTGAAATAATACTTCTCTAAAGAGGAGTTTTTTTTAAATATTTTTATTTTGCAATTTATGAATCCTTGTTTCTTAGCTGAAATTCAGTTTCTAAGCAGTAGCTATGAAAATTGGAGTGTTATGAGAAAAGCCAAATTTAGATCTTTTTACTCAAAACCATATTTAAATACATCACTGTGTTTCCTCATAGTGATGTAAATCTTGTTAAGAAATTTGACTGATCACATAAAATGAAAAAAAACCTGCTTTTGGGAGAAGTAGATTTGAGCAAGCATGTTGATCTGCTGAATAAGGATGAAGGACAGAATCACCATTTTATTTGTAACAGAGACAATTTAAAGCTTTGTTGAGGATTTAATTATAACTATACTTGATCTTTTCCCTGAAGAAAAAAACAGATGAAGCTTATATGTGTCTGATAAATTGACCCTGAAGACAACAGGCAGAATACAGAGGGTTGTTTAATCTAGAGTGGTTTACTTTGCTGTGTGTCTCCAAGATTATTCTTCCTTGGAAACACTGACCTCCCAACTTGGCCTTCTCAAAAGCTTTCCTTGAAATTTAACTTTTCTTATGGCACAAAGTAGTTTTTGCTAGACTGGTAGCAGTGTCACTATGTTAACCTGCTTTCCTGCTCTTAAAGTGTTTTTCTCCAATAGCCATTTACCCACCTATTTGTAATTAAAATAATGAGAACCAATTCACCACCAAATAACATTTCATGGTGTTTACAGTTGAGATGAAATCTTGAAATTGAGAGACAGAGAACAATGTGAGAAAAGCAAGAGATTAAAGCTGTGTGAAACAGAGGTAAGCAAATGTCTACATTTCAAACAGTTGGAGGTTTTTTCCACTGTCTGAGGAAAAATGATATAACCAAGAAAGACAGATGACAAAATAGAAACTTTTATGAGGTTTGTTTCTTTTTTTTTCTGTGAACATTGCTAGATAGGTACTAGAATTATGAATTAAATTTCAATAACAGAGGAAAATCTGTTTTACATTGTCCAGGAGTCACATCCAGAACTGCTGTATATTGGGTGTTGCATCACAATGAAATGTAAATATCAGGAGCTGCAAAAACCTATTTTCTGTTGCATGTGAGTGTGAGCTTGTATTTGCATCCAAATCAGAACTCTCAAACTTAAATCAAGCCTGATTCCAGCCAAACTTGAGACAAGGTTCAGGTCTTGGAGGGAAAGGACTAGTTTAGGCCATTAAGATATGGACATAGATGTAGTGTACTTTTCCAGTTGCTGGGAAACCCTACTACAGCTTTTGAAATTCACTTTTCCTTGGATAATGTAAGTCAGACAAGGTGTTCTTGGTCACAGTGGCCACTTTATTCATAGCAGTGGTCCACAGGCTGGTGTTTTTAAAGACCACTTAGGTGTCAGGCCCATCATGACCAGGCTTGGTTATGCAGGTGGGTCTCAAAGCACTGTGGGATTATGCCCACTGGGCATTTGAGGAGCTCTTTGCTTCTCAACAACCCATATGTTTTTGGTAAGAGCAAATCTTTTAAGGTGCTGCAGTTCTGGACGTATCAAAGTTACACTGCCAGTAACAAGGGGAATTTTGATGTAGCAGCTTGCAGGGAGATGTACGTTCAGTGGAAATGTGAAGAAACTGACTGGTTTGATTTATGCTTTCAGAATAGAATGAAACTAAAGTAACCATCTTGAACAGTTTCAGACATGTTTTCCAATCTGCCACCACCTATTCCTCATGCCTTCACAGGAATATCCTCACGACACTTGACAGCCAAGTCAGAAATGGAGTCCCATGCAGAAGGACCACACTGCAAAGACAGGCAGGAGTTGTTACAGAGCTTATTAAAGGATGGAATACACTGAGACAGCTATAATACACAAGTTATGCTGTTTATGAGTGCACAGATCCTGGATGAAAAGTACAGACAGACTTTTTTTTAATCAATTGAATGGATTATTTTTAATTAATCAGCTCTTACTTCTGTGTTAATTTTTTTTATTTTCTCTGAAAGAAACAATATGATGTCACAATATGATGAACATTGTTTAGGTAGATTCTTTTTTCCATCTTACTACACAAAAAACTGTAAAATTAAATGTCTAATTTTAATAGGGGCTTGATCTTATTTTCCTTTTTAATATGTTCCACCAATTTTCCTTGAACATGTGTATTGTTGTGCACTTGTTAGAACACTGACAGAAAGCATACTTTTTTATACAGTGGATATTTGTGGTGGTGGTACATTTGTGTGGTCAAGATAAACACATTTCAGTCTGGCTATGCACCAGTAAAAAGAGAAAATTCCAGAGAGAAAAATATGCAGTGCAAGTGTTCTGAAATAGGTATATTAGAAAGTTTTAGTTGCGGATCTTCAAGTTAGAAAATTCCGGCAAACACGCAAAAAATTCAAAGTTTAAGGAAAGATAATTTTATCAAACAGTACGTTATTACTCTGTGGAATGCAGGATACCTGCCAGGACAGTAATGATATATGAAGAGGACAAATATAAAACCAGAAATTACTCTTTTCAGGATACAGAATTTTCAGGCACAGCTAGCAGCTAAGAAGGCAAAAACTCTTTTCTCTTCTGGCTTTACTCCTTCCAGTGTGGTTTCCAGTGCTGGCCAGTGTCAGAGCTGTGCTACAGAACCTGTGAATCAAGAATAAGATGGAAGATAATTTTATGTGTGTTGTGATCTGCTCTTTCTTTCCTATTCTGAGTCTAGACTTTCTAAATTACATTTTTCTGATTTTCCTAGCTTTTGAGATCTACAGTTTTTCTGACTCAGCTTTAAGTCTGCACCCACTACTATCCCTTCTTTCTTGTATTTTTTTCTTTGTTGGGGTGGGATTGCTTTCCATTACTGTGAGCTTATTTCAATTCTTCCTCTCTGTTTTCTGCATTGCATGTGTCCTTTCTCTATTTGTTTGTTTGCAGGTCCTACTGATCTGAGGCTCCAAGCATGGAGCAGAGCAGGTGAAAGATTACTATTATCTTCTCTTCTTTATCTGTATTACTGTACTAACTGTTAGATTATGAACTGCTATAATTAGGCAATAGACTGTGTTAAGTACATCAAATACTTTCTTGTTAAAGGAAACCATCATGTCCTTTGTTAATTCTTACAAATTTCTTGTCTGCCTTCACCAGAGCTGTCACATTTTATAGATTATATCTGTGTCCCAGCAAGAACAAGATTTTCATCTATTTTACATATATTTTACATAATTTTACATAAAACTTCATTTTTACATATAATTTGCTATATCAGGTAGAATCTCCTATGCCTTTAATTCTGTGCCCAAAAGCTTAATAAGTGAAAAAGATACCCTTTATGCCATTCATTATTCAGAATACCATTATGACACCCACTATTTGTAGTGGTGCTCTGTTGTGTCAGAGCTAAAATCAGCAAAATTATGATTTCCTTGTCAGCAGTGCTTGACTGCTGGGCTAAAGTTTTCTTCAAAGAGAACTCAATGGAATTCACTTGAATTGCAGGTCAGGATAAAAGGGAGATTTACCACCTTGCTGCAAATCTTGTTGTTATGCATAATTACTTTATTTTTATTTTATTGTTCATGTTTTATTTGAATAAAGCCTGTCTTCCAGGAAGAGAATGAGTGCCCTGATGTCTGAGTATTTAGGAAAAGTGTCACTGAAATCAGCTCCTGGCTAGACAGGTTAGAACATAATGAGACTTCAGGTGTTTTTTGTCCTCCTCTGCCCATCTCCCTCAGGAGATGAAAGTGCATAGATGTACATTACGAGATATAAATGATATCAGCCAGTGACTTTTGGTTCATCTAGGTGACAATGAAGCTGCAAGGTGTTTAGATCAATGAAAACAATGAATTAAATTACAAAGATATCACAGATGGCCAGATCAATTAAGGGCAATCAATTAAATAGGTAAGGGAACACAGGTGGGATGGATAAATTAATAGTGCAAATAAATCAAATATTCAGGATGCTCAGGAAGAATACAACCTGAGATGATAATCATGGGGTAGGTGTCAGTGGGTGTAGTGTTTGGAGTGATGACTGTGTGGAATCTGGTGCATTTGTGGGAGTGTGTTATGCTCCCTGCTCTACTCCATGGAGTTATTACTTCTACATTTTTGCTATGCTATCATTCAGCTTGGCTGCCAGTCTTAGATTTGTTGCTGTTGATTTTCGCCCTTGGTGAGGTTTTATTTTGAGAACCTGCAGGTATGAAGAACTTTAATATCAGTGTGCAGAGACCATGTGAGTTTATTACAAATGGTAGAATGAACATTTAGCAAAAATAAGTTTATTTCGTTTAAGGTTCCCTCTCATGTGAATCTAATTTATCATGTGGAATTGTCTGCTTACACTGTAAATCTACACACTGCCTTTGTGTGTAGGGGTGTGTTTATGTGCAGAAAAATCTAAAATACAGGAACTTTGAATTATGTGAGATGTGATGCCCCTTGGAAGTCACTCTTACACATAATTCAGCTCATAATTCATCCTACTAGTACAGAGGTCATATTTCTGCACAACCAGCAACTTTAAATGGAGAAGCATGGCTTGATTTTTATTTCTGAAGATCTTGTATTCTTTCACAAATCTCATGTTGCTTTTTCAAACAAAGTCCTACCAGCAGCATTCCAAATGTAACTTTTGCAGTAACTTCAGTTCCTAATTTCAGTTTCGCTCTGTTTTTCTTTGTATATCTGCAGCATTGTAACTTTCCATGGTAATGTTTAGTCTTGGGCAAAAGTGCTTCTACATTGAAATCCAGATAAACATAATAAATGTAAGATCTATTCATGTCCATCTAGTTCATATGATCCTCCTGATGCAGGGTGAAATTACTTGAAGGCCCCAATCAAGTGATTGGTGTATTTCTAAATACCAGAATATTTAGAAGTGGGTAATGAGCACTGGAAGAAAAGAGCAACTTTTAAATGACTAGTGATCCTGTGCCAGCAAATTCAAATAATCTGATGTCTGCAAAGATGGACAGTGGAAACTGAAAAATAAGAACAGCATGGCTTCTGGAGGTAAAATAATGTGAAACTTAAGGGAATTTTTGTGAGAGTCAATTAGAATATTTAGGAGATTTTGTGCACTACTTGGGATGGGGGAGGAAGTTGGATCTTCTTGTGCAGTTTCAAAGTAATCACTCTGAATAAAGTACATCACATTCACAGTGTCATCATGGGACATTGATTACTGCAGTTTTCTCAGAAAAATTCAGGCTTAAAATGGTGATGTTCCTCATTGTATAAAATACAGTGGAAGCAAATTAACTACATTCAGCCCTGTGGCCCTAGTCTGTGTCAGAGGGACATTTTTTATTATTTTTTATTTCCCATTCAAGTGGACAGGACCTTTCCAGATGTACTATACAATAGTATTTGAATACTACTTCAGTAAAAGATTAACCAAGTGAGATAGAGCACTGACGTATTGCCCTGCTGAATTTAAAAGTTCAGAAAAGTTAAAATTTGTGCTTGCTTTCTCATTTCCTTTTATATTCTCTGAAGAAGTACTGCTACAGAACAGCTCCATACTTTTCTTCTAACTACCTATATCTACTATAAGAAATCTTTTCTGGAAAGTGTTAAAGATAATTGCTGAGATACAGTGATAAACCCTTGCAGTCCTGCTCTGTACTTGTCCAATCTGACTTTTTGCCATTTATTTAACAGTAGTTATATAGCCTTGACATTTTCAAAGCTCTATACGAGCACAAACTAATTAATCTTTAGTTTGCCTTTGAGGTAGGTGAGTCAGTATTCTCTCTTTTTTCACAGATATTACAGTCAGAGCAGAGAAAGTACATGAGTAGCCTGAAGTCCTACAGAAAATTGGTGTCAAACCCAGCATTTTAACTTGGGCCCTTTTGGAAGAGAGGGTGCTTAACCCTGGAAGGTTTCTACTTTCCCAAGGCAGCTTTCTGTGTGCTGAGTTATGTTTGCATTATTGGCTGAAATAACCAATCTGATCGCAGAGTGAAGTTCTGCAGCTGTTTTTTTACAGTATCTGTCATGCACTTTTGAAGGGGCACCAAAAATAATAACTGTATGAAAGCTCTCTTGTGATACTCTGCTTCTGTACTGGATGCTATCACTTGCTTTTGTACAGAACTCAAGCCAACATCTGCATTCTCCTCATTCCCTCTCCTCATAGTGGGGGATAAAGGAAGGCTCAATTCAGCAGCTGCTGCTTCTCTTGTCATTATGTTGCAAACAATAAAGAAATTATGCTCATACTGGTTACTTTAATTCTACATATTCTTCTCTGCAGACAAAGAAGCATATCCTTCATTGTTAGAATGATGCATTACATATTCCATGCAATATTTAAGAATGCATACCCATAAAATAACACCTGCTCTGTCTCTTGCTGTCTCAGTTTAAAATGAGGAGATGCTTTCTGGCTCTGCCATTGTCCAGTCTGTTTTCATAATTACTGTACTGAAGAGAAGTCTCAGAGAATCTTTAAATACACTAGTAAATAAAAGGATACTACTAGTACCTCACATCTTCCTTGAATAATAATGATATAGATTGTGCATTGCTACAAAATTATCTCAGGATTTTAATTTGTAAACAACAAAACTCAATTTGTTATTCAGAGGTTGAGTCTCTGCACATTTATGATAATGCTGAATAGAAAAGCTTCAGTCCTATATTAGGTGTTCTCACTTTATTTTTGGCAATGAGTATATATCTATATCTGTAGATACATATATTTCTACTTGGAAAACAGTGAGGACTACTCCATCACTTCCCTAGTGCTATTATGCCAATAATTTAAAAAAACTTTTAAACCTTGGCAACAATGGTCGAGCTCTGGCACTCTACATTTTGCTAATTTATCTGAATACCAACATAATATCTGATTTTATTTCCCTATCTTTTTCTCTCTTGTATGTATCTTGGAACTGTTATACAGCCCAATATAGGCCCTTCAAACAGAAAGTCTTCTAAAATTCAGTCCTGTATTAGTCATCATAGAGAGCTCCTTACGTCTTTAAAAGCTCTGATTCAAACTTATTTCAGTTGAAGATGAAACATACTTCATCAACTGATTTTAATCAGAATACTTTAGGGTTATGTAGTACTACACACAAGAAATTCTGGAATCAGAATATCAGTTGCTAAATGTAATTTCCATATGAGCAAACACCATTTGCATTTTCTAAATAAGTTTTTTAACTCAACAGTTCATACTTATCTATTCGACCAGCGAAGTTAGATGATAAACCAGTCTCTGACAGATGAGCAGAATCTTCCCTTTGCTTTTAAGTCTCTGATTGTTTCTTTTTATTTCGATTTTCTTTGAAATCTCCTGCCAAAATGAACAGGGAATAAAAAATCATACATGTAATTCTTCATCTGAATTATCTTTTGAGTGTAAGCAAGCTTCCATGGAAATTCTATTTCATTCTTACAGAAGTTAATGTTTCTTGATAATGAACTGTGAAATAAAAAGTGATTGGATACAATATATCAAGGCATAAAGACACAGTGCCTGTACTGCTCTCCAGCTCCCTAGGTGGAATATCTCTGAAGTCTAAGATAAGAAATGCTTTCAGCAGTTCCAAAATAAATAGTTTTCCTAGTCTGTACTCAAGGTCAAAATTCCCCTGTTCCTACTTCTTTTTGTTAATTCTTGTTTTAGTAAGAATTAAAATGTTTTGTCAACACATAATCTTGATACCTTTAAGGTAAATGAAGTCTGCTTTTCACTGTTCAGTGGGTTTTTTTCCTCTTTCAAGATAATTAGTAAAATGCACAATAGCTAGATACAAAGTTACAGTCCAGTCACCAAGAATCTGTTCATTTTTGTTAAGCCAAGGAGAATTCTGCGTTGCCTAATTTTTGGACTGAAAGTCATTCCTTCATTTCGGAAATATCAGCTGGCTCTGAGGGTGGGATTGCAGAGCCATGAGTGAGACACTTCTGGGTTCATGAATAAACCATACAAGAGGAAAAATCTTCTAAGAGAGCGGTGTCAGGGAGAGGAACTTGCTGAAGGGCATAGTGGAATCTCTCAGAATTGGTTGAGGACACTGCTGGGGTTTTTGTTGTTGTTGTTTTTCTTTTTTGTTTTTTGTTTTGTTTTTTTTTTTAATTTGGTTTTCAGTGGTGTTAGGGTTTTTTTTGGTTGTTGTGGTCTGGTTTTTTTTCAGTTTCCTTTTTGCAGTTGGCTCTAGTTACTGACCTGCTGGTACATCCCTGCTTGCAAAAACAGTTTTTTATTGGTCAGTTATTTGGCCCAGCAGTCACCCCCATCCCCTCTCCAGCTTGGATCTGGAGGATGGAGACTGACTGAGAGGGACTCCCATACAGAAAGGGAGGAGCTGCTTCTCACACCTGTAATCAACACTGTGTGGAAGAGGAAACTGAATTTGAATTTGTGTTTGCCATATGAGTGACCGAGAAAAAAAGTTTTCTTCAGCCTTTATCACAAGACATGAACCAGAGAACATCAAATGAAATTACTAGAATGTCTCTAACTAGGAAAAAAATTAAATGTGTTTTCATCCAGCACAAAATATAACTAACTTATTGTCAGGAATGCTGTAAAATGTTCCAGATTCAAATCAATTTCTTACAATTAGTCAATCTAAAGACATTACCTTATCTCAGGAAATCAATCTGAAGACTATGACATTGGATTACCAATGCTCAATTTCATTTTTTTCTCAAGCACCCACTTTTGTCTCTCATCAGAAAGAGCATGTGGGATATAAGTCTCTAACTACTTCCTATATACCTATTCTAGTCCCTACCACTGTGACTAATTAAGTGAAAAAACATGACTCAAGGAAGCAAGAGAGTTATATCTAAATATACTTCTCTTATAAAGTTTGATTGAGATAAAAATGGCAGTGTGTCATACTAACTTTCATCCTTAAATTCTTGTTGTTTACTTTCTGTCATGAGCTGTCTAGCTCTAAAGTTGAGAAGTCCAGCATTCCTTTTGTCTGACAGTCTAGAATGGGTCACTGAGTTGCAGAATGAAAAGCAACCAGGGCTTCTAACAATCTTTGTAGTCAAATGTAAACTGCTTTTTGTTGACAAGCTCTTCTTAAAATAGAGATTCACTGGTGATGAAAACAAGTTTTTTCTTTTGAAATGAGTTCCACTCCAAAATGTCTTGAGAGAATGAGTCCAGACAGGAAAGATTAATATCTCTGCTGCTCATAGGTTTGAAGATTGCTGCCATTTCACAGGTGCTTGGCTCGTCTTTAGCCAGAACAGTTTTGTCTATTTTATCTGAATCTCATTTCCTCTTTCTGTTTCTGCTATTTTTTCTTTCCTTTGTAGAGAATCCTTCCCAAAAACAGTCTCTGGCAGGCTACAGAGTTGTATCCTGTTGTGGTTTAATCCCAGTCAGCAACTAAGCCACACACAGACTCTCACTCACTTCCTGCTCCAGTGGGATGTGAGAGAAAATCAGAAGTGTAAAAGTGAGCAAACTTGTGGGTTGAGATAAATATAGTTTAATAGGTAAACCAAAAGCCACTTGCATAAGCAAAGCAAACAGAGGAGTTAACTCACCACGCCCCTCGGGCAGACAAGGCTCTATTGGGGGTAAAGGTGACCTGGGAAGACAAATGCCATCACTCCAGCATTCCCCCCTTTCTTCCTCCAGCTTTATATGATGAGCATGACAGAATATGATATGGAATATCCCCTGACTGAGCTAGGGTCAGCTGCACCAATGTCACCTCCCAAATTCTTTACATCCCCAACCTACTCACTGGTGGGCTGATGTGAGAATCAGAACGAGCTTTGACTCTGTGAAAGCACTGCTCAGCGATATTGAAGATATATCTCTGCATTATCAATACTTTTTTCAGCACAAATCCAAAACATAACCCACACCAGCTACTTTGAAGAATATTAACTCTACACCAGCCAAAACCAGCAGAGCTCTTTTGCTCTTCACTCATGTTCATGCTCTAACACAATTATTTTTAAGGACTGGTGGTTAACAACATAACCAGTCATGAAAAGAAATAGTTGTGAAAGCAAAGGTATAGTATCAATCTCCACAATACTTCTGCTATCCTAAGACCTCATATATTGCTTCCAAATAAAATCCAGAAAACAGGAATTGTTGCTTACTGTATTAACAAACGAGGAGCAGGTGCTCAATCTGTTTTCCAAAAGATTAGAAATATTTTTTGTTCATCTACTTGTTTTTATTTAGTTTAGGAGCTTCCTATTTTCCAGCCAATACAAGTGAGAACCCCTCCAGCCTCTTCTTATCAGGGATTATGCAAAACAGGTGTAATACTGGGAATCTGTATAACAGTGGTCTGTTTGAAATATTTTCTGGGGAATTTTTTATAATAAAGATTTAAGTTATTTCAAATTTTAAAATTACAAAACTTTCCAAGGGATGAAGTAAGTTAGTCTGTGAGCTCTCCTATTGCCATTAAAAAGGTGAGAAACGTTGATAAGGTGGATTTGATCCAACACTGTCAGAATGCTTACATAAATACAAGGCTTCTTTCAACAAAACATTTGGTTGTTGTTGTTAAATAGCTAATTTCCCCTTTTCATTTAAACCCCTCATAGATCTTCATATTTCCCTATGCTGCTGAGTTTATGGATCTATATTAGGCATAGGTTTGACATTTTCACCCAGGCTGATATATTGATAAAGACCTTTATTTGGGTACAGTTATATAAAAGAACAGTTACGGATATTGGTATATTGGAAAAAACATGGGTATGAGAGTGACACTGATAAAAGCAGGTTTTTTTCTTTTAACATTATTTTTAGCACTATAATGTTATGCTAATATTCATAAGTCCTTATGTTTACACATAGACAACTTGAGCAGCATATAGTTTGAGAAAGTTTTCTGTTTTTTTTCTTAAATTTTAATTTTCTGTGTACAGTCTATAAATGTCTTGGCCAAGGACCAATCACTTCAAGGACTTTAAATGTCTACTGTAAGACAACTGTACTGTATCTTACTCTCTTTGTGATGCTCAACACTGTGCTGTTACAACAAGACTGATGGAAAGGCAAGCCCAACAAAACTGCATCCACATGTTCCAGTACTGTCTTGGAGTGTCATTTATAATTTGTCCTAAAGAATATATTTCTAGCAATTTACCTGCACTGTTCTCATGTACATTTGTGGACAAATTCGAAGTCTTTCTGAAGTCATGTCATGTTACTGTGCTGTAGGACATTTTTAAGATTATTCTGGGTTCACAGTGAGGATATTTATCCTCTTGGTAATGATATCTAACATTATTTCTATATATTTATTTACATATATATACATATATATATATATGTATATATATATATATTTACAGATTGCCTCAAATTAGTCTTTCAGAGTTTTTCTATTCAACATTGAACTATAAGAAGCTTCTAAATTCTCTGTTCAAGTACTGGTTTTGTTTGAGAAGGACATAGAAGATACATTATTCTCTTCTCCAGTACTTTTTATGGAAGTTGGGAGAAAGGGGATATAAAAGCAACCACACCAGGTTGGAAGGCTGGACCAAAGCTATTTCTACACCATTTTTCTATCTGGTGTGGTGAATGCAAGCAGATGCCCAGAAAAGACTATAGAAACAGGGCAAAAAACTTAAATATACTTTCTATATATTCTCCTAATCTCCAACCATTCATAGACTGGGAACTTTGTCAGTGGAATGCGGCTTCCCTTTACCTTTACTGTCTCAGAGTAGTCACCTAAAAAAAAGTCTAAAAGAAACCTGAAACAAAAGGAACTTTGGTGAAGTAGAGATTATAGCACTTGTTTTAGGCTCCTAAGAAATGTATCATGAAAATTTTATCAAAATACTCTCGGGTATCATTCTATTTCTATCTCTTCCTTTTGTTTCTTGTATCATTGTATTTATTATCAGGTTCACAGGATTTCTGGAGCAAAAGGAACTAACACCCTGTTCAGCAGGAGAAAATACTGTAAACACTGAATGTTTCCCTTCTATTCTTTAACTGTCTCAATGATTGCTTCCCCACTTTTGAAACATGTTTAAGCACATTGTCATAGCAGTTCTATAATGAGTAGAGGAAAACTGTGGTAGGAAAAATAAAACTACAGCAATACCTATTAATGTTTATAATCATACAGCCATACTATATAATAAAAATACAAACTTTTATTTCATAGACCTTCCATGGAAAGGAAAGAAACTTTTGAAATGTTCTAAAACCTCCTTCTTGACTTTCTTGAAAGTGATGAATGTGAATGTCTTTAACAAGGGGAAAACAGAAATTAGTAAGATTAAAATCAACCTGTCTTCATTTTAAGGATCTGTTTAGAGGTCATTTCTTGCTCATTAAAGGAAGTGGAAATAAAACTTTCAAACATGTATAAGAAATATATATGTTCAAAATGTCTAAATTTAAAGAAAGCATTACTGTAAGGCTCTCAAAAATTTAAATCAAAATAGAACATCATAACTCAAAAGAATTGAAGATGTTCATGCTACCACATCATTACAGAAAATTTCACAGGAAAATTCTGAAACTTGATGGGGTTTGCTCCTGAATATTTAGAAATTCCTGAATCACTGGAAGAAGCTCACTCTTGTGGTGATTTCTAGATGTGGAAGAGCCCTTCAGAGTATCCATGTTGTGTTCCATCACCACAGCAACTTGATGTCTTTTTCTTTTCTGACACTACAGCACTATTAATTGTGCAACAAATTATTCAATTACTTGACAGATTCACAAATTTATTTATATTGGAAAAAGATTTCTGAGATCATTGAGTGCAACCTTTGATCACTACTTGTTAATTTCACCATGGCACTAATTTCAATGTCCAATAGTTTCTTGAACACCTCTATGGTTGGTGATTCCACCATCTCCCTGTGAAGTTCTTTCCAATGTTTAGCAACACTCTTCATTAAGAAATTCCTCCTGATGTTTAACCTGAACCTTCCCTACACAGCATGAAGGCTATGTTGTCTCATCTGGTCACCAGTTGCCTGGGAGAAGAGACCACCTGGCTATAACCTCCTTTCAGGTGGTTGTAATGAACAAGAAAGTCCTCTCAGCCTCCTTTTCTCCAGGTTAAACACCCCCAGCTCCCTCAGCTGCTCCTCCCAGGACCTGTGCTCCAGAGCTTTTACCTGTTTCACTGCCCTTCTCTAGACATGCTCCAGCCAATGTCCTTCTTGAAGTGGGGAGCCCAGGACCTTGCCAACCACAGTGAAGTTACTTGCAAAATAAGTAAATGTTTACATTGACAAAGTGCTTTTCCAACTCAAGTAGCTTCTCAGTCATTCACTGAACTGTATGTCATGATAGACATTAATTATTCTAGCTCAGACATAAATACCTACAATAGTTTGTTTCAAGGAGTGCCTTACATAGCGCCTATTATGGCTCTAAAGCACATACAGGTCTCCTCATTTTGTGTCCAGAGCTTGCCCTGAGTTCCAAAGATAAGAAGGAAGGACTACTGAACTGAAACAATTGCACCATTCATACTGACTGCCAGTTTGGAGAGCTGGAGCATATTGTCTATGGTTGAACATCCCAAAATATCTGATATCAGTATCAGATGTCTTCTTTCCATCCTATCCTCCCTTTACCTGGATAAATAAGGTACTACAGTGGAGGAATTTAATTTTTTTTCTCAGCTTGGTCTTTGAGTAATATAAGTAAAGCACATAAGCATTTATCATCCCCATCTGTGAAACTGAGAAAATAGTCTGCTTTCTAAAGTGACTTTAAAATAGGCTACAAAGATGTAAACCCATAATGTTATGGGTGTTTTTAAACAATTATGATTTGAAAATATTTTTGAAAACCATAGTAATTGATCCCTTAGAAATTTCCCAGATCAATTAAAGGAACTTAAAAACCTTAGGAAGTATGTCAACTTTTCTGCTCTGACAATGAAGCTGGCTCAAGAGTATTTTGCCTTTTACTTACCAAATGAAAGGAATTGGTTATTAAGACTGGAGCAGAGATAATCAGGAACCAAACCTCTCTGGGATTCCTCTCTGGGAAATGTTGTTTCCTTCCTATATTAGATAATTTTCCTTATCCATCCCTATTGACCTTTGGGCCACACACCAAACTTTCTGCCTTCAGGCTCTGCCTCCAGCCACTGTCCTTTTATTAAATTGTGAAACTTTCTGCTGCTGCTCTTGCCCAGTATTTTCTACTCTGTCCTCAAATACTAACTAAAGGTAAACAACTGCTGGTAAAAGTTTCCTGCTCACCTTCTGTAGCATTTATTTTTTATCCATGAGTTTTCACACTGTTTCAATTTTATCTTACTTTGTTAGTGCTAAAAGTGTTCAGTCTCTGCATCAACTCTCTTGATAATATCTACCTTTTCCTGGATCTAGTAAATAGAATAATGGATACTAGGGTCAAAATTAAATCTTGAGTATTTAGGCCAGTAACAAAATGTAATTTAGAGCTGAGTAATAAATACATATTTGTAATGCACCAGAAATACGCTAAGACCACAATTATGGACAAATGCCATTAAAATTAATTTGTGTGAAAAGAAAAAGGAAGAGAAAACAGCATAAGAAACTCTCTTATAGCAAGATCAGTCACTTTAAATGTTTATTTTGCATCAACAGTACTCATCAAAAAGATATGGGGCAACTTATTGTTTAATATTTATTGAGTTTACTAATACTGAATTAAGGATAATTACTGAACAGATGCCCACCCATGACTGTAGCTTGATTCTGAGTTATAAGTCATGATGTGACTAGAACAGATTTTCACTGTATTAAATATTTTATAGGTTTGTGGACTCCTGTTGGAAGTACTGCTAAAGAAACTAGTGGGTTTTTGTTTGTGTGGGCAGCAGGTTCAGTTAGAGTTTCAGGAGCTGATAAAGTTGATGTTTTCCTGCCTGTGTCATGAGACATATATGATTTGTCTGCAACAATAACAAATGGAAAAGCATTAATAAAATAATTGTGATGACAGGTAGAACAGTTTCAAACTATGTATAAGCACATTGTCTATGGTTGAATAACTCATAAATTAAAATATGCATAATATTTGTTCAAGACTATTAGAATCCAATAAACCTGAATTTGAGACCTAATAAAGTTAGGTAACCAACCAGATTTTTTACATGCCAGTAGCTGTTGGAGGACTATATACCTCTCTACTCTTCTTTAACTTGGAAACAGATGATAAACCTAAATGGCCCCATTTGACTGACTCTGGAAAAAAACAACAAAAACCAAATCAGCAGTTATTGCCTAGGTTAGTCTTCTACTATTTCAAAAGTAATGAACTTATTTATTAGAATCAAGCTATAATGAGCCATTACTTACTCAATTCTAGACTTATGAAAACTTTGGAAAACTCATTGTGATTTTATCTCTGAAATTATCAAAAAGCCATAAAGCTGATAATTTTATTTTCTCATGTACCTGAAACACTACAGAAAAAATTAATCGAAAACTTTTAAAGTGCCCAATAATTCTGATAATATTTTATGAGTGTGGGTTAAAAATCATTAGAATATTTTACATTTAAAATATGTTTCAGAAAGATGGTAAACAAAAAAAAAGTATGCTTTTTAATTTCAAAATATTGAAATGTCAACACTTCAAAGCATCTCAGTATTTTACCTAAAATCTAATGTATTCATTTTATAGTTACTTTTTCTTTTAAATAAACTATTTCTTTCCATACAGAAAGTTGGATCTGATACTGTACACCAGTTTATGGAAAAGATCTATTAGTGAAATACTGAACTTTGGAGCGCAGTGAATAATAACAAATTCTAACCCATGGTGTCTTTCGTCTTCCAGGGTTCACTGATGTTTGTTTGCCTTCTCATTTACTATTCAATATAAGATCCACCATGGTCACAGGAATATTTCCTATATCAAATGCTCTGCTGTTATTTTGCTCAAATCTATTTTGATTCCCTCATAAACATGCTCTTGTACCCAATTAGCACTTTTTTCATCCTCAGTATGCTTTGAGAAGTCTCTTTTTGACTCTGCCAGCTTATTGACTAACATGCCTAATTTTTCCCCTCTAAACTTGATTTATTTTTCTTCTCTTTCCAGTTCTCCTTCTAGAGTATTTCAATATTTTCTTCTTACAGTGGTGCTTTTGAAATATTTTCAATCTTGAATTTCTGTTACATGAAAGCAATTACCTTTTCAACATTTCTCTAGGAACTGGAAATGCACTGCATTTATATTACAGTATTACAAGATTTCAAATATTTCAAAAGCATTATAGCTAGAAGAAAGTGCTGAAATGCTGTTAGTACAGGTATACTTATGGCAGTGTAATAGATAACTCCCCAGAAATCCATTTTCCTTTATTTTTATTTTAAAAATTATGTTTCCTCATAGTCACAGTCTGAGACAGCAAAGCTGTACTGTGATAAAATATTTATATTTATCTGTGTTAAAAACATTAAATGTGCTCTGTATATAATGAAATGTCCAGTTTGGAAATATAGAATTACTGGATACACAGACAGTTTGGGTGCATTTTTGCTTTTTCTCATACTATGATCAGTATTTCTGTGAATGGAAGGGGAAGAACATTTAGTTGCTATTTTTTCCTAGGAACTGGGGTTTAGAAAAAAAAATCTACTCCATGTTGAGCCTGGTTTATTAAAAAAAATTAAAAAAAAAAAAGAAAACTACCTTCCCAAGGTATTCCTTATGAGTCCTGCAACTTAATCCTAAATTATTTTTTAAATGTATCACACCTTGTAGTCAGCAGAACTAAACTTTTAACTCCTTGACAAAGATGGCAGGTATTTTTTTTTCATGCCTAATTTTTTGAGGAACTGAAAGGACTTTTGTTGATGATGATTCATCATCTCACTACATTTTTTTAAGGAAGAGTGTAGACTAGACAAAAATAAATTGCTATCTTGAAAAGTCTCAGCTAAAGTGAGAAACTGTATGACAGAGAGAGAACAAATTTATATGTTTAATTATTACCTGGTTTCTTTTCCAGGTTTTCCAGACAATATTGGTTAATAAAAAAGCTCTGGCAATGCAGGGAATTGCAAATCAAATAATGACCTGCTCATCTGAGCTCTGGAAATAAAAGCGAGGGTTACATGCTCTAGGTCCAAGTTGTAGAGGGATTGAAATTTTCATATTAAGAGCGATGAAGAATGTGTGTTTCATCCTCACTATGCCCAGGATGGCCTCCAGCCATCCCATCACCCACATGTCCCTCCCTGTCCACAGCCAACAGGGTACACCATTCCTTGGGTACACTCTCAAACGTTTTGTAGATTTTCCAATGTTTCATTACCACTACCTTTTTTTATCGAAATACAATCACTTTGATCATTCATCTAAATTCCATTAGTCTGACTCTTAATCTATTACAGTGTGTTGTAATCAAAATTTTTGATCCTTTATTTATTATCTAGATTATCAAGAACTAATGCAATGCAAATTCAATTTATGATAGATGAAATGAATATGCAAGTCATACATAAAATTAAGTGTAAATAATGAAGAAAAACCCTTCATTTCAATCCTAATTCTCCAATGCCACAAAGAAATAGCTACTTACTGTTGCTAGCATAAGTGTTTGACAAATCTCGGTGGCACTATTCTTGAAGGATCATCAAGCAAAATACACAAACACAAAATATATATTGTAGGTATTAAGTGATTTTTTTATATAAACTAGGAAAAGACTGAACATTTATAGTGTTCTTGCTATCCCATCTGTGATATTTCATGATTTTGAGTTCAATAATTATAAAATATGCATTTTGAACTAAAAATCCTTTATTAAGTTTACTGTATTTTTTTAATGAAGAAAGCTATTCTTTTTAATGTGAATTTTATAAGTTATGGTCATGTGTTTCACTTATTATTTTAATCTCCGAAATCAGCAACAAAAATAGAATTAAAAATTATGAAATCTAAAATCTTTATTTTACAGTTTGAGGCAAAAATAGAAAGGTATTGTTATTTCTGTGATTCACTTTTGTAAGCATTTGAGACCACAGGAAAAAAAATCAAAAAGAGGAAAAAAAATTTAAACAGTTTACTTATCTTGTAAACTTTATTGAAATAACCAATACTTAAGATTTTACTTCTGTGTTTATATTAATTAGTATTATTTTAAAGAAATTCTGGTGTTAAATTACACATTTTAATTATTGGTAAAAAAAGCGGTCTGTGTACTCTTTTACTTTGTTTTGGTACAACAAAGAATAATAAACCTTGACACTAGCAATATAAACTTATTCTGATATGGTTTTGTAAATGGCAGAAAGTTTTTTTTACAATACTTGCGTGTTTCATTAAAAAAAGTCTGCAGTTCTCCAAATCATGAAAGATCTACTTCAGGCCTGTCACTTTCTAAATGAAGATGTAGTAGTGTAAAATACAAAAAAGTGAAATGATCAAAGCTTAAATGCTAGTACAACAAATGCCAACTAACAAGACTACTAATACTTTTAAAGTTCATCTTTAGCAGAAAATTCCTTTTCTGGCCATTTCTGCTAGTATTTCTCTCACAATATTTAACTACTGCAAGTAACTGTAAACCTAACTGGTGACTGAGGGTTGCAAAACCCTATGCTGTTTTAATAATGTGATGCAGGATTCTGTACTCTCCTGTTAAAAGAAAAAGATTTTTTCTGGTTGCCAAATTCTTTGGCTTTCCTACCTGTGTTTACATCTAGTCTAAGGTTTGACAGGTTGTTTTTCATCCAGGCATGTATTTGCCTTACATTTGGATCTGGTAGCACTGCAAGATCCTAACTTATACATATGAGCCTTTCTGGAATCATATTAGGAAATCTTACCTCTGTGAGACCTTTTATTAGAAAAACTTAGAGATCAAATACTATATCTTTAAACTGATATTTGCCCTTGGATGGGAAAGGCTTTATTCTTCTTCTATGATTTTAGTCATAGATAGAAACCTTCTATACCATATATTATTGAATTTTTTTTCAATGCTCTCTGACCATGGGTAATCAACCATTCCAACTCTATAATCCTGGGCACATGAAAGAAAACAATCTATTTTTACTCAGTTGCATTTTATGAATACTTAGCATTGTTCAGGAAGAGGGAACCAGTGACAGGTCAGATAACATGACAGTCAGGAAGCCACTGAAATCTGCTTTAGCTAAGGATTGATGACACTACTTAATGCTTATGGAGCTGCAGCAAACATTAATTAACTCCATTAGCTCCAGCATGAGGCAATGCTTCCTTAGCATACATCATGTCCCTTTGATTAAGATACCTGCTTAAGAGGTATGAGAAATGGTCTCAAATTCACTTTCTTCCTGCTTCATGACAAGGATTTGAACTTTGATTCCTTAACTCACAAGTGAAGGTTTTACACACCAGAGTCTCAAGTTTCCTAGAGAAGAACTCTCTTTGCTGGAGCTATTCCAATATCTATAAAATACTTTAATAGTCCTATACAAATGAAATGGCTCCATCCTTTGATAGCATGTTTACTCCAAGACCTAATCACTTTCTGGATAGCTCCATCTGGATGTCTATCTACCTACTCAACACCAATTCTATCCTGTCCTCTGTTAAGTTCTCTATCAATCAAACTCATCTCCTGTCAGACCCAGGGGGTATATAAACATCTAGCTGACTCCAAAGGACATTAGGATATGAGGAAACTGTTCTCTAGTTTCTGCTCCAATGAAGGCGGAGAACTGTTTCCCAGCACAAAGAAAACAGCTTTTTTTTGTTGTTGTTGGTTTGGGTTTTTTTTCCCTCCAGATTAGTAATGCTTAAGAAAATTTCCAAAGTGACAAATTCAGATCCAGATGTTTGTGGGGGAAAATGACTGTCCTACCCTAGTGAATACTCTCGATATTCTTAATGTTATTTTTTCAGAGACAAAGAGAGGAGGAAAGCTCAGTTTATCTTGTCATGGAAAGGCAAGACTTTGTCATCTTCAGCTTGCTTTTGACAATTTATATGAAGTAGTTTCTTTCTTATGGAATAACATATGTAACTCTTTTTTCCCTCTCATTTCAGCAAGAAAAAAAAAGAAAATTACCATTAAACCTTAATATTTTTGTTTATTCCTTTTTCAGACTCATATCTATACTGAAAACCAACTGAAAATACATTTTTTGTGACTTTATGTTCGCCTTAAATGAACTGGAAGCTAAACTATTTACTGGGAGAAAACTAAAACTGATAACTTCCCCTTCAGTTTTAAGTGAAAAATGTATTTGGGTCAGTCTTCTTGCCTCATACATGATCTATTAGAAAGAGATTTTTTCCTTCCTTTGATAATGTTAGAACTAAATATAGGTTTTATAAAACTTGAGCACCACTTGGAACTTTGCACCTACCTCATATTGTAGATCTAACTGCACAGAAATTATGCTATGAATATAATTTCCATAAAAATCTATTTAGAAAAATATAATCTTAGTTCAGTTACATATCTTATTTTCACAGTGCTCTGATTTATGTAGGTTCTCCCTTAATTGGTTTTAAGCTTAGATACTAAAATACATTTTTAAGGTCATTTCTACTAACACAGAACGAGTTGCTGAATCAAGTTCAATATCACTCTTACCCTGTGTTTGCCATCTGGTTTTGTATTCTTTGTTTGCTTAATTGGTTTCTTGATGAAAGTTCACTATTCAGACTTCTAGAAAGTGAAAATTCATATCACTGAATGTATTAAAACATAGATAGCTGCAGAGCATTTCAGGAATGCCTGTCTTTTGACATGGACTCATACTGCATTAGGCTTTCCAATTATTTTGAAGTTATTGTTAGTATGAAAAGGAAATTATTAAAATGATCAGCAACTCAAGATCTACTTTTATTTGCTCCTATCTCATCAACTCTCTGCTGCATTTTAATTCTTAAATGTGGGGTTAGCAGTCCTTTAAAAAATGGGTAATTTATAAATCAAAATCTCTGTAGCTCTTGCTCATGCCTTCCACCAGTAGTCAATATGCACTATTGAAAACTTCTGTATTGCTAGAAATGCAGTTGCAATTATAATGGCAGATGCTTTTCAACTTCACTATTGTAAACTTAGAATAGTATCTTACTTAATTCCATTAGTGTAAATTAATGTTATTCTTCATAAAAAAATTAATGTTATTCTTCATAAAAAAATTAGTATATTTAGGAAAAATTCACTCTGCAATACAGCTGCTTCAAACAATTCTATTTACTACTGCACTTTCAGCTATGGCATATCCCTGCTTCAAACAATTCTATTTACTACTGCACTTTCAGTTATGGCATATCCCTAAAGAAGTTACCTATAACTTGTATTTTCCACATAGCAGAAGGTGAAAAGTCTATATTTCAAACACTTTATTTGCCTTTGTCCTTTTTCTACATATCGCTCAGTCACAGCAAGGAATATTAAGTGTATGTTCTCTCCATCACCCCATACAGCTAACTTTAGAGTCAGAAAGCTTCAAGACATGCAAGGAAAATCTGCCTAACTTCCTTTAGAAGAGCATTAGTGAGAGTTATGATCAAGTCCACAGGTTTGCCAATTTTTTCCAGGCCTTATTTAGAATTTTTTCCGATACTTTAAATAGAGGATTTCATGCAATGAAAATTCACAAAACATTTGGGAGCATATGGTCTTTCAATATTATGTTAAGGAAATGCAGCTAGGCATCATTAACTATATCAGGGTAAATATTTGTGGACAGTTTATGGACATCACAAGGAGTCTGACACATGAAATGGGACAAAGATAGATGGTAAGTGTGGGAGTTTGGAGATATGCTTATATGGAGCCCATAGTTTGCAGAAGTGTGTTATATGGTAAGGTAATAAAAGTGTGAATTCTTGTGGCCTGGAAGTATTTCACATAAACTGTATGTGACCTACAGCAGATTCTGCCAAAGGAGTATTTTTTCAGTCATCCTAGCATTCTCAAACAAATCTTCATAACTGCATTATGTGATTGGTTGGTTCTATTTTCACATAAGGGAAGAAATTACTTGAGATAATTTGTGGAATTGTTCCTCATTCAGCTACTATTAAAAGCAACTGAATATGTAATCTATACTAGTAGACTCAGGAGCTAGACAGATGCCTTTTTAACATATGAAAGATGCTTCATCTTTTACCTTTATGTTTTTGTTTTGTCCTTGCAAGTAGTATTGACAAGGGTTGTTGGTATGCAACACGGATATTCTAACAATAACTTCTTTTTACTGCCAAAGTTATAAAAGCAGTAGGATGGACTTAGAAAAATAATTTTGCACTTCAATTAAAATAGGCTGCTGGGATACTGCTTACTCCATTTTCTATATCCATTGAGAAGAAAAAAGCTTTCCAAATTAATATAGACATGGGACACAGTATCTCAAAAAAATTAAAAAAAACCCCAAACAAAACAAAAAAGAGAATCAATGCTGTAAAAAATAATAATCTAACAGCAGTTTATTATTTTTTAATTCCATATTCCTAAAAAAGAGGAACACACTATCTAATATATATAAATAGTGTTTTCAGGAGAACCAGTAGGAAATGTGATGGAACAGTGTAGCTACACACCAAAAAGCTTGAAGATTTCATTGCATAGTATTCATGATAAGTTTGGGCAGCCAAATCCCAAATGGATTTCAGTGGTTGCTTCATTCCTTGCTCAGTGCCACAGTTGTTTGATCTGAATTGCCCAACATTTGCAAGGCCTTTCCCTGTTCAGCTGAAAAGCTGCCTAAGCTTGAGACCCACCATGGTTTAGAAGCAAGAACATATTTCAGAAGATGACAGGACTGGGTCTGAAAGTAAAAGCATTTGTAGCTATTTAAT
The DNA here is from genome assembly GCF_012460135.2 of Molothrus ater. NCBI lineage: Eukaryota > Metazoa > Chordata > Aves > Passeriformes > Icteridae > Molothrus > Molothrus ater. Next base: position 16,743,255 of record NC_050482.2, on the reverse strand, counting down.
TTTATAATATGAATGTATGGGAGAGAGTTTCTTATTACTTTGAGTAGTTAGAGAACTCACTTCAAGAAAAGAGAAAGCAGATCTTCCAGTTTCTGACAGTCATGAACCCTTCCTGAACTTCTACTGCCAATTCTGACATGAAACACAGAGAAGAGGGAAACAGGTGTGAAGACCTCAACTACGCCAGGTGGAGACCTCAACTAAGAAACCTATATCCTTTTTTAGGCTCCTATGTCTATTGCAGTTTATTTACTCCGTAATCAGTATATTGTATAATCACTTTAGCAAATAATTAAAAGAATATTACCAAGTGTGCAGGTGAAGACTGCAAGTTTCTATTGTATTAACTGAGGCTTACCTAAAAGGAAATGCTGTTATGCTGTAGTGATCTTTCTGTCCCATGTCCTCTTTAGCAGACTTGGTTTCAGAGGTTTGTTACAGCAGTGGGAATGAGGTCACGGTCATCCCAGATTCTTCTGGGACTTCCATGCACTCTTCCAGACTCTCTGACCTCCAGCCACAGCCAGAATTGGAAATAGGCAAAATTCTCTGCGCTGATATTTCATCTGTATCCTTATGTTCATTCACTGATCGCAGCTGTCATGAGCACGAGCAAACTAAGCATCACTAGCAAAATATCTGGTGTGTTCCACCAGATCTTCTAATTTCCTTATCTCCTTGATTGCCATAAATTACATTAACAGGTAAAGTAGTTCTGGTGATAAGAGGTGAGAAAGGCATGAGGAGTATTAAGAATTCTTAAAGTATCTCAGTATGGTGAAAAAGCTTTGCTGAAGTTGGGGTACTTCTCTTTTCACTTTCAAATATTCTCATTTTCTCAAAAACCCATTTAATAGTTGAACTTCTTGCCCACACTCGTATTTACTCAAGAGTCTAGACCACTGCTCACTGCAACATGTTGCTAAAAAATAAACTGCCTGGACTCTGTGAAAACCTGCATTGTGTTTTTCTGAGGAAAAATTTTCCTTCTTTCATGAAAAACATTTTGCCTTTTCAATTGTGATGTTCCTTCAACAATAGAAAGATCCAAGTTGGTTCTCTCATCCTACCAAAAATTAAAAAAAAAAAAAGTTAAGGCTCCTCTAATTATATGGTGCAGTCTGTTATGTGGAGATAAAAATGCAAAGCAAAGGGAAAACAAGTGAGTATTTAATTTGACTTGAGAGCCTGGAAAAGTAGTGACATCCCTGTCAGATTTGTGAAGGGAATTCTTTACTGAAAGTGATAACTAGTTGAATTAATCGTCATCCAGTATTGCCTGTTTAGACAACAGGAAATAAAAAGAAGGGGATTAGCATGAGATGATTCTTCATGAATAATTTAACTGGCATGTGAGAAGAAATATACAGATTCACAGTCCAGTCCTATATTGCTCGATCATTCAAAATTTTTACTGATTTCTGCCTGACTAAGGATTGCAGAGATGAGGTTTTTTTAGTTTTTTCTTCTTTCCAGACTTCCATTTCCTTTAGAGTACTGAAGATTTGTCCCTGTGGTTTCCATATTTATTTTTTTTTCTTTTAGACTCAGGTTACCATTTTCTATTTCAAGACTCAATTAAGCTGAAACATGGAATGCACTACAATTTCTTCAGTAGTTCTGGGAATACTGCTGACAAAAATATTCACTCAGCTATCATTCAGTGTCAGAATACAGTTTTTCTACTTAATTCATTGAAAAGTGCCTTGGAACACTACAGTGATTGTTTCACCTAAACATAGTGGAGGTGGAGGAATCCATTGGTCCTCAAGTCACCTTGCAGTGCCATTACATTCTGTTGGCAGAGGAACAGGAACAAACAGCAAGAACCATCATCTAGCTCTCTGTTTTATAATGCATCCTAAGAAGCTGGTGCAGTTTGTGGATTAACTTACTGTGATAGCCACTCTAAAGAAATAAAGATTTACAGAATTAGAGAAGCTAAAATCATGCCTAAAAAGAAAAGTAAATAAAACCCCAACTTTGGCCAACTTTTCCCACCTAATTAATTGGATTTTCTGCAACTTTAAAATGATAATGTAAGAAAATAACCTAATTTTCAAGAAACAAAATAAGGCCAGATAATGGCAGTAGATTATAAAACTAAATAGAACATACTTGCTTTAAAAATAAGCATTCATTCAAGGCAACTGGACATTTGAAGTCCTGAACACAAAATGTATGTTGCAAAATATAGCTATAAGTAAAGTAAAACTGATTCCAAAGAAGGTAAGAAGGTTTAAGTTTAGTTTAGGCACTGCTTCTAGGTCACAGGCAGGCTAGTTCACAATGTCTAAAGAGAATTTGTAAGGAGACAAGGTAGTTGTACAAGTACACTGCAACACAAATCATGTGCTTCATTTTGGCACATGATCTAACATTTATTGTGGAATTCACTGTGGCACGAAACAGTCAGTGAACTTGGATTCTAAGCTAATGTGAGGGGAAAAGAGATTTTGTTGTCTGGGTTTTTCATTCCATTTACCAGTAAAAATATAAGTCACAGCACTTCTCCATATGACTCCTGGTAGCAAGGAAAATATTTTTTGCTTTCACATAAGTGCAAAGAAGAGGAGGAAGATGTTCTCTGTGCTTTTACAATAATTTAGTATTAAATTAATGACCTGCATTCTCACTCAGTATCTGCAGCAGGAACTTTAAAGGCCTTAATGAAATACAGGAAATAGTGAGAAAGGAGTACTGGCCCAGTGGTTTTGCAGAAGCTGGGAGAGAGAAAGTAGGAGAGAAGAAAGGTGGGTTAATCAGCTTTTAAAGACAAATTAATTTCATTTCCTCTTTTCATATAAAGACACAATCCTTGCATATTCAGCTTATGTTCAGAGGAACTTAATATTTGTTGCCTGGTTAAATTGTATTTATCCGTAGATGCTTTTACTCACAGCTCCAGCCTCACTTGTGTTAATTCTTCTGCTTTGGATTTGTTTGATTGGGTTTTTGTTGGTTTTGGGGGAGGGGTGGGGTTTATTTTTTGTTTTGGTTTTTGTAGTAGATGTGTTTTGTTTTGTTTTCTTTTGTTTTGTTTATAATGTTCTTCTTTTGGATGTGAATTTATGGGTTTTGGGTTTTTTCCTCATGTCTCAGTCATTTGGCTAACAAAAGGAAAAGGCAGTTTTTCTTCTCAGTCTACAATTTGAAGCCTTCTCCTGATAAAACTGTAGACCTAGAGGGGGAAAAAAGAATGAAAAAATGCCTGTATAAAGTGGGCAACTTATTTACATACCTGTCACATCAAATTCATCCTTTTCTCCCCAGCTCCACAGTGTATACCCCACAACACCCCAAAACACACATGTCACTTCAGGGCCTCCTTTTGTTCTGGACTCACACATGTCCATTAATCTCCTTTTTGATGAGGGTTTCCTCATTCAGAACAGGTCCTAGAGCAGCAGCAATCAAGCTGCCACTTCAACTCAGACTTTCTTTCTGAGTGCTACTCAGGACTTCCTTCTTCCTCTGTTGAAATTGTCTGTTTATCCTAATCATCTGCTATATATTCCCAAGGTCAGGCCTTATTGTGTTCGGTTCCATCAGTTCAGTCACACTAATTCTTTTCACCTCATCTGTACAGCTGATTCTTTATCACTGACACCAGTGGTCAAAATGGATCTTCGTTGCTCACAGGCAAGAACCACAGAGAAACAGCTCCCCCAAATGGGGCTGTAAACCTGAAGGATCCAACCTCACACACTCAGACTTACATTCTTATCCCTCTGCAAACATGGAGACTAGAAATACAAACTCATCTGTCAAGGTCTAATATTTTCCATGGTTATGGACTTAAATTAACAATTCACAGTTCATAATGAAATGCAGAGCTCATAATGTGTGGTCTTTCTAAGTAAGGAAACTGTCACAAATGTTGAGTTTCCTGCTTTTTCTGGCATGTTCATATCGAGCCAGGGGAGAGTACAAGAAATACAAGCTGTATATTTGATTAAAAATATGCAGAAACTTCTTCAGTGGGACAAAACATATTTCCCAGAGGAAAAGACTGGCATTGCTGCTAATCTCAGTACTGTATAGTGGACAGAAGAACAGTTTTCAGCAAAGAGACCATAGAGCACATATGAAATGCACATCTAATAATACTCCCTGGAGGCACTGTGTAAGAAACAGTAAAATACTTTGGACTTCCTTGTGAACTGCTTAGCTACCTCCTTATTTTAATCATATAGTTACTGGATTTCTTCTTTCTTAAAAGGGATAAAATGGATTAAATCCTAATAGGAAAGACAGTTCTGCATCTTGCAAAATTCACTTAATGGAGGGAACTGTTTAATGTTGCATGGGAAAATTGATCTTGAGAAAAACATGCAATTTGTGTGCTTCAACCTTATGTTACACTGCAATGTATTGTGCTATGTGGCTTGCATGTTTAAAAGATCAAGAGATTTTGCTTTAAAGGCTTAACAAAGCTCTTTTCAAGGCTAAAGATTGCATGTTTCATGACTCCTTGCTCTATCATTTCAAGCTTTCTTAGATGAAAGTAAAACTGTTAGGCCAATAAACGTGGAAAGTCTGTTTGGACAGATATTGTGTTTCTTGCTTTGTTCCTTTGTTCATTGTCAGTAGAAGAAAATAGCTAATAGCCTTGAACTTTTCAACCTCTGAAGGATGAAACTATGATTCGTGTAACTCTTCAGCACCTGAGTCATTCTTCTTTTCTTTGCTACCAAGGGCAGTCATTACAGCTCCTCCCCATCTCTTTCTCTCTTTGCTGCATCTTTGTTAAACTGTCAAGGATGTTTGAAAGCAATATAGTTCTCCTTTTTTCTAACTTCAAAGTTTGCCTGTAGATTGATAACAGACTTCTTATTGATCTCTTCTACACCAACACAATTCTTGCTTCTTTGTAAATACAACACAAGAGAGTACAGTACAGTGACAGACAGTTAACCAATATATCCTTCTTTCATCCTTTTAATCAGAACTGGGCAACAGAAGTTTGCTTTTTAAGTAAAAATTTTTAAGAAGAAGAATAGCATCTTCAAATGTGTCAAGCATTAAAATCTTTTTTTTTCCAGATGTCAAATGACATAGACAATTTCTCAGTTATGATAACTGCAACCTCTCTTTCCTTTCAGTTCCTCATGCTGTTCTCGGGGCCTAATCAAAAGTCATTGATTTTTGTGGGTTTGAGGTAAGTTTGAGACATCAAGAAGAGTGATGTCTTCTGTGCCAGCAAGTGATTTGCCCTCTGCTTTCCTCTTCTGAGACCTCACCTGGACTGCTGTGTCCAGGTCTGGGGTCCTTAGCAGAAGAAAAATGTGCACCTGCTAGAGCAGTTCCAGGGAAGGGCACAGAGATGTTCAGAGGGCTGGGGCACATCTCCCATGATGATAGACTGAGAGAGCTGGGCTTGTTTAGCCTGGCAAAGAGAACACTTGGGGAAACCTTGCAGCCATCCAGTATCATAAGGGTACATATAAAATGGAGAGAAAGGGACTTTTTGTATGGGCAGATAGTGGCTTAACAATGGCTTTAAAATAAAAGGGGGGAGATTTATATTAGATATTTTGAAGTAGTTCTTTACTCAGTGAGTACTGAGGCACTGGAACAGGTTATATAGAGAAGTTGTGCATGCCCCATCCCTTGAAGTTTTTGAGGCCCCTTTACATGGGGCCCTGAGCAACCTGGTGTAGTGAAAGATGCTCTTGCTCATGGTAGAGGGATTAGAACTAGATGATGTTTAAGGTCCCTTCAACCCAAAACATTCCATGATTCTTTACAATGTAAGGCTGTCTGAATGGGTGCTTGACTTTGGATGTAGAAGCAAGACAGATAACTGTGTTAAAGATGGCATTATCGTGCCTTACTTTTAAGCACTCGTGTACAAGAGAATAATTTAAATGTGACATGGATGCACAAGTGATTTGCAGAATATGTCAGATAAATTAGTCACCTGAGAACAGAATTCAAAAGATCTATTAGATAGGCCAGGTAACAGTCATCTTCAAAGACAGCATCTGCAATGTACCGCTGGACTTCAGAGCTGGAGCCCTGCAGTTTTCTCTGGTTTGGTCTCTACAGCTCCCTGACAGCCCCTTCTGTTTTTGTCTGTGTCTCAAATCCCATTAATTTTGCACTGTCCATAAAAGGGCCAACAGGATGGATTAAGAGCATCTTGCCCCCCTCCCTCAATGTCACTGTGCCACTGACTTAATAGTTAGGGCACTTTTCTGATTCACCATCAGTCATGAGCCTTCTCAACTTTTGAAGCCTGCTTCCTAAATTTTCCAAACAATAGACTACTGTAGAAAAGAACACCTCTTTCTGATATCTATTTGTTGCTCATATTTACATTTATTGACCAGCAAGATTTGATCTTGACTGTCAGAACAGTCTGTATTACTCTGTCTGCTGTAGGATCACTAACAGGTTGAGGTGACATCGTATTCTAGTTAAGTACTAAGTTATTTTTAGAGGGATTAATTTCAGAGTTACTGCATTTCCAAAGTGATGATGTTCTTCTCTCCCTGTCTAGCCTTGATCAAGTGACAGTAGGGTCCATATGCACTATTCTCTTGTTTGAGTTTGCACAAATCATAGTTTTTGCAAAATAAATACAAGTTTCTATGGATCATAATTTTGACATTTTTGAAATTTACTCTATCAGTATTGAGGACTATTGTTTCCAAAAAGATTTTTTTTTAATACTTAATAAGGAAATTCAAATAGAGGTTGACGCATTTTGTTTACTGTCTGGGAAGAGGAAGACTCCATCTGTCTAAGCCAATGGACATCAGCCATTCTGAAATTATTCACTGATAGTCCGTAAACCTTTAGAACTTTATTGTGAACTGCTGTCTTGAAAAACTTATTACGTCATTAAACTCTTGAGAGAGAGGACTAGCAGGTTTTGATCTAAATGTAATCTAGAAGGCATTAACTTCCAGGAAAACACATCATATTCTGAAATTGAAGTGTGTAAAAGATCCTGCCTATCTTCCAGTATTTCACACACATGCTATAAGGTAGTGTAGATAAAGTTGCAGAAACAATGTGGATTTATACCCCACAGTCAAATGCTGCAAAAATTATGAAAAGGTAGAAGATATTATAAAAAATCATGTCCATTGAAACCCAAAGTCATATAAACAGGCATGATAGTGAAATCACAGCTACAGGAAAAACCTTGAAGTGTTACCATGACAATGTATAGAAATATTGGGATATCAAATGTGATTATTAATGTCGCAAAAAGTGGCCAATCACAGTCCTTTAGTAAGCTATTAATTTGTATAATTACTATTCATATATTCTATATTTATATAGAATTCACTTTTTTTTTCATTTTTAGGATAATATTTTCATGAATGCAGTCTTAATGAAACAGCTTTGAAAAGGGAGGAGTTATTTCTCAAATATTGAATGTACCCTCAAAAAGCATAACTTTTGAAGTTACAGTTAGTAAAAACTCTAAAACAAAATTTTCTTTTGCAATGAGCATTCACAAATGGCACCTTAGAAACCAAATAATTTTTGTTATTAACTATTTATTATTTATTTCTATATTTTTATATTTGATTATTTTAATTATTGTATATGTTTTAATAGCTTTCTTATTTTTAATTATTAATTTTTAAATTTGTATTTAGCTTTGTATTATTTATTATGGAGTCTCATTTTACAGCTCCTCCCCTTGTTGCATTTTCACTTTGAAGTAAAGTACTTCAGTTTTCAGGTATAGCTATTTTCTGGAGGTGTCAGTTTCTTTTCCAGTGAGAGAGTCCGGAAGATCAAGTTTGTAATGCTAATGTTCCCACTCAACAGCTAATGTTGTCTCATGAAACCCTGACCTTTTTGCTTCAGGACACTTTCCATAGGGGCTGTTCTTCTCTATGTCTGTTTGCAAATGGCTGTGCCCAGTGACCAGTGCTTTTTACAAGTAATTTAGTTGAAAATTCAGCCTTTAGTACAAAAGAGACTCAAGTAGGGTCTAATTTTAAATAAGTTTTTTGATTTAAAATATTTTTAAAGTAAAATTTAATCTCTTTATGTCAAAAGAATTATACTGCATTCTATATGACCTAACGCAAATTCTTGCCAAAGAATAGATTATGAAAAAATAGTTTTAATTGATTACTGCATCTGAATTTGTTCCATATGGAAGAGGCTGATAGATTATTATTTCATGACAGATCCTTCCATATCCAGAGTGCTTGTATGAACACATACTATCTTTCTTCTCTGGTTGTCCTTCTTTTAAATAGCAAAAACTTTTGGCTAGCTATGAAAGACCTTGAATACTTGTAAAACATTTACAAACAGACCTCTCTGGAACTGTTTTAGAAAGGTCCCAGAAAATAGCAGTCCTAGGTATGCTCAATAAAATTCACATTCCTCACTGTGGTGGCATGACAAATGATTCAGTACTAAGAAAGGGGCTAGTCAAGGCCATAAAACATCAAAAAGGGAGAAAGCACTGAGATGGACGTGTATGAATTACACTGATTCATGAATGCTAAGTTGCCCTTGGGCAGTGCTACCTCATGCAGCCAGCACTTATGCAGCTAATTAACTTTATGAAGGTAATTATTTTCAGAAGGATGAACTGTTCTTGAACAATTCCTCCAAGTCTGGATATGCAAGGCTTTTCTTCAGACCTTGAAATAATTTCTTCATCTGCAATTTTTCAATTCTTAAATAAATAATTATTTATATAGTTGTAATATAAAACTTATATACATATGAATATTTTTGTTTTGTTGTTTGGTTTTTTTTAAACTGGGAGTGAGGTAAGATAGTCTAATTCAATTCTGAAGTGACTTAAAATTTAAATTAGGGATTTCAAGTTTTTTCACAGCTTAGTTAAAGGACTTGACAATAACAATATATTTACTGTATATAATAATGATTGAGATATCAGAAATAACAACAACAGCAACAACAATAATAATAATAGTCACAGGTTGAGTCATAACCCAGATTGATCTACTTTGCTAAGAAACTAACACCAAGTATTTGAAGAGTTGAAAAATGAAGATCAAAAAAGTTCACATCCTTTTATATCTAAAAACTTGAGGTGGTCACAGCAGCAATGATTCAGTGCCCTAATCAGTACATTGAAGAGCCACTTCCAGTTTGCCCTCTTTTTTCATTTTTTTCATTTTTCTTTTGTCTTCTCTTATTTTTTGAAACAACTTACAACTATTTATTGCACAATGGAGCAGTTTTATCGGGGGAAGAAGAAGCATTGTGCCACAGAGGTTATTGTCTGATGAGGGCACTCAATGGTACAGGTGTGAAAGAATTGCTTTTGAGGACAGGCCACTTGAGTCAATGTTCCTGATATCCCTCTTGAGATATTGAGTGATCTAGCCAAAAAGTGATTATTCAAAAGGAAAATCCACAAATGCCAAAGGAATCTCAGGGATGTTTTTAATGAGGCTGCTCTGAGGAAATTTATCAGAAAAATCCATGGAAGTTATGGAAAATAATGCCTGATGTTTAATGACTTCTTGCTTTGGGATCAGCTATGTTCTGAGTGGTTTGTTATTCTCAAGTCTGGGTCACTTTTCTGTGTTAACAGTTTTTACCAAAGCTAAATATGGCAAATACATATTGCAAAAAATATTCTTGACATCACTGAGGCAGGAAGCCAAAGAGTCCATGAAAGAGTTCTTAGTAGAAAATACAGAAACATGAAACTGGTAAGCTGCTATCAGCCACAACACCAGTTTTGAAGAAGCAAGTTTATTGACATCTCACAGCATTTATCATTTTGTACTTCTTCTTCCATTGAAAAATTCATTCATCTTCTCCAATTAGAAATTAATGTCTAGAATTTCCTTTAAACCATCTCTCTTCTTCTCATTGATTATTAATTATTCTGTGAAATTTCAGGCAAGTAAGAAGTATTTCTGCATAATGTCATTAGTCAACGTGCCTCAGTTTGGTTTTTTTTTTGCACACTGTCTGAAGCTCTGGAATATTGTTGTATGGCGATTCATATATTTACCTAAGCAGTCATAGTTGAAAGTAATCAATCCTGGGGCTTAGCATTGCATGTAATAAAACCTGAACAATTTTAATACTTTCTATAGAGGTAACGAAAGGTATACATTTGTTTAAAATGTAAAATATTTGTAAGTCAGAAGAAAACTGGAAGCTCATCTAATCACTCTGGCAAATAGATATAGAGTTTATAATTTTCAATGAACTGTAGAAACATCCTCATTCTTAGAAAGCTAACTACTACTAAAGATTATTCTAGTAATAAAGGTGGGCAGTCATTTTCTACATCCTGTCTTCAGCATACTGGTGCAGGAGAAGTGGAAAAGCACTAAAAAGCTTCACTAAGGAGAAGATGAAAAGAACAAAGTGCATAGCTATTTCAGCAGGGCTATCATTTTTAAGTCAGTGCAGCCTTCACTAGAAATGCCTACTTGGAAATTTCCCATTAAACCTCTGTATAGTGAGTCATTTCCAACCCTCAGAAACCAAAATTACTCTAGAGCTTCCAAACTTTAACCAGAAGCAGCAGAGTAGCAGAGTGAGAAGGGAAATTTGGCAAGCAAATAATCTCTATATTTATGCTCAGTGAACCACTGTTCTGTATGGAAGGGATGTAAACTGAATATCTAGTCTGATCTTCACTCTCTGCCAACAAATTTCTCTGCTAACCAGCTGTAGTACACTTATGATATTCTTGAACAGCAGATCCACTAAAATTCTGCAGGTGGTTTCAGAGTACTTAAAGCCAAGTCATGAAAGATTTAACTGTACAGCACACTACACAGATTAATCTGCTTCCATATTTCTGTTTTTAGTAAACACAATCTTTAATATAGGTTCATGTGAGTACATGAAAAAAAAAAACACAAGAAAAATAATTGTCCACGTTTGACAAGAAAGTGCAAAGAACAGCCAGCTAATGAGGTTCTACATCTTTTAGTGAAATGATGAAGAGATGCCCCATCAGTTTATTTCTACTCAACTTTTTTTCCCCTCATCTCCTTCAGGCACATAGGACCAGATAAGAATTGCATAAGAAAATTCTTGTCTCAAGTTTCAGACAGTCATACTCACACCTGAATTTAAATTGTCTGATTAAACAATGTTTGTCCATTTTTTACAAAACTGCTTGAGATTTCCCAACTCCATTTAGAATTTTTCTGTGTGTCCTCTGCTAGTGAATTGATCTCATTAACATATAAGCCTGAGACCACTCATGTGAGCCCTAAAACTAATGTTTTCAACCTTGTGAATGATAGATACCCTGTGCAAGCCAGAGAATGGTTATTAATTGAGAGAATGAAAGAGGAAAAACCACTGTAAGACATTTCCTACACAGTCTAATAAGTCATAGTAGCTTCTAATTTATTTTTAATTGAAATTTTAAAGAAATGTTATCTTACTCTTGTTTCTTGTCTAATATTTCTCTACATGTTGAATGCTCTAACCACCATAATATTGACTGTGTATTCACAATGCATACACAAAGTCTAACTGAAAAAAGTAACAGTGTAAGGAGAATAAAGAGGAAAAGAAGAAAGTCACTCTTAAGGGGGGACAGTAGTAAAGTCCTTCTTTTTTACTAGAATCTCAAGAGAAGAGATCTTCCAGTCTTTCTGACTGCAGAATGACACTTTAGAGTGTCTTGAGCAACACAGATAAAAGAAAGACACCTTTAGTACTTTGATTTACTCAGAGGTATCACTTGCTGAAAATGCTGAAATATCACAGATCTCCATTTTCATGTGGATTGACACAAGAAATGTACAGCCAGTTTCAGAAACTGGCTGTTTTCTATGCTAGAAGAATGCTTGATTTCACAGGGTAGAGGTGCAGAAATCTCTCTTCCAAAATGTCAGCAGAACAGGATACTTTTTGGTAGATTTTCATCCCTGTCTCTAGTGATGACATCTTGTTGTTTAAATTACCCCATCCAAAAATGTGTAATTAATGAGAAAGTTATTTTGGCAATATTCCTTTATGCATTAAAAATGAAAATGCTGAATTTTATTAAACAAATTACAGTGTCCTCTTTGTAGTAGTAGCTTAAATAAAGTATTGTAACTGGACTTTATTTTTTTCAATAGGGAATTTTAGATCCTCTAAAAAAGGGAAAACCTGTGCTAAACAATGACATAAAGAGCTATGTAAAGGAATACCCAATTATATTTTACTTAAAGATGAGGAAACCCTTTGTGTTAACAACATGTTAGTGTCTAACTTTCTTGGTAAAATTTCATATATGCTAGTTTACAAAGGGTTTTCTCTTTAGGATTTCCTCAGTAGAAAGCTAGTCTGATATTATCCCCAGCAGTAGTTCCCTGAAGAAATAAGTGTGCAGGGGAGGTGGCAAATCAGTCCAAGTTCTCACAATGTTACCTTCCTGCATAATTCTAAAGGATTTAAAAATGGCTCAGGTTTTACAGTCATAGATATTGCAGGACAGGGAGGAAATGTTCAGAATTGCTTCAGGGAATTATCCTTACTTTTAAGAGAACATAGAAGCCTTCACTGAAGTGAGGTGGATTTCTGATGGCTAAATCCAAGCATGCTATTGGATGGCTAATCCAAGCATCCAAGCACTTCTCTACTCAACAAAGTGTTGTTTTCCTTTTTCTGCTTTAGCTTAGAAATTAGATGGCTTATACAGGACATAGCAGATCTCACTCACAAGGGCCTAAAGGAAATCTGCCCTAGACTTTAGTCCCATGAAGGGGTTTACTCTTCCTTCCCAGTCCCTCCTTGGACCCCCATTCCTAACCATACACCCAGGGCCCCTACCAGCCTGGGGCCATCAGCCTCAGAGATGCTGTAGGAATGCCTGGGTGCTGCTCCAGCTCCCAAAACAGGGCTCTGTAAGTAGCTCTTCTCCTGCAGGGATCCTGGGACATGCATCATAACTTGCTCTGCCCCACCTACAGCCCTCTCCCTGGGGCAGACCTTGGATGTACATTGCAGGCTGATCTCCAGCCTGACCAGGACCATCCCTTGTGTCCAGACCTTGTGGAACTACACATATTGCTGAGGGCATGGCCAGCCTCACCTCACTGTGCCTTGGCAGAATGAAACCTAAATGTTTCCATATTTGAACTGCAGTCTTGTCCCACGGCCACTGGAGCTGATGGGTTTGGCTAGACACTCCCAGAGTGACCGGTGGAGACCATGAATCCCGCCGCTTCCAAGTCCTCTGCGAGAGCCCCGAGTAGTGGCTCCATCTGCAGCGTGGTGACGCAGGTGAGAGCAGGACTGTGAAGTACTGAGACGAAGGAAGGAAGGAGTGGACACACGTATGGATGCCAAGGCGCTTTATTGACCCAGGTGGGGCCAGTGACGGTGTCTTCCTGGTCGTGGGGGCTTACAGCTTGAGGCGTGCTAACAGACTCTGTTGGTGTATAGGGTTTGATTAGTTTCTTAGGGACACATCTGACACCTGAGGGCATTGACACGCAGGTGTATCCATGACCCCAAGTGATAAGCTTGAATGGACCCTGGATTTCTCCAGAGTCTGGGTCCCTAATAAGGACAGGTGGCTTTACTTTTAACCCATAGTGTTGTTGCTGATGGGAATGTCTCAGGACTGGTGGCTCCGGTCTGTCGAAAGAACAGTTCAAAAAATTGATAGTAAAGAACGCTTTACAAAGTCTGAGATGTGGAGACAGAGCTTGGACATCTCCCCATTGGTGGGCGAAGACTTGCTTCAAAGTTTGGTGAGTGCATTCTATTACAGCCTGACCAGTGAGGGAGTGTGGAATTCCCTTCCGATGTTGTACCACCCATTCCTGCAAAAACTCACCAAACACCTTGGAGGTATAAGCTGGGCCATTATCTGTGTTGATGGTAGATGGGATCCCCAAAACTGCAAAGTCATGAATCAGATGTTTTTGTGCATCTGCTGCTTTTTCCCCAGTGTGGGCTGAGGCAAAGACAGCCCCCAAGAAGGTGTCCACAGATACGTGGACATATTTGAACCGCCCAGATTCGGACATCTGGGTGACATCAGTTTGCCAGACTTCGCAGCTGTGGAGTCCTCTAGGGTTCACCCCGGAACTCAATGATGGTAGATCTGTCTTCTGGCAATTTGGGCAGGTGGCCACAATCGCATTGGCCTGGTCTCGCCACAGGTGAAATTGGCGGACCAGCCCTGGGGCATTCTGATGAAATTGCTGATGGCTTAATTTGGCCTGCTGGTAGATGCTAGGTAGGCCAGCCAGCTGCAGGGGTGCGGCTAGGACATCTGCCCTGTGGTTTCCCTCTGCAATAAACCCAGGGAGGTCGGTGTGTGATCTTACATGCATTACAAAGAAGGGTTGGTCTTGGTGGGAAATCAGGTGTATTAAACGTGAGAGCAAGCGATAGATAGCAGGATTGGAAACTTCTTTGAGCACTGCATGTTCTGCCCAGGACACTATGCCTGCTACATAGGCCGAATCGGTTACTAGATTAAAAGGCTGTGGAAACTTCTCAAAGGCCCTGACAACTGCATCTAACTCAGCAACTTGTGGAGAACCCTCCACAATCTGCACATTGGCTTCCCACTGCTGAGTCTGAGGGTCCTTCCAAGTAATGACTGACTTGCGGGATCCTCCAGATGCATCTGTAAAAACTGTCAGGGCTTTGAGTGGGCAGCAACCTTGAATCTCATCTGGAACCAAATTAAATTCAGCATTAAACAATTTGTGGCCTGGATGGTCAATTGAAATTTGGCCTGTGTAGCTGTCTAGGACGAACTGCAAATTCTCATTAGACCGGTATAAATTTTCCACAGTGTCCAAAGATATCCTCCCCGTGGATGTCTGGATAGGGAGGTGAATGCATGCAAAATCACACCCCGCCAACACATGCAGGCTAGCCCTCGTGATCAGCTGAGCCGTCAGCTCTTTTGGCTTGGTGATACACTTGGTCAGCTGGTGACCAAGGAACTCACACTCTATAATTAAGAGGGGGTTCTTTTGGTCCGTGTCCCATTGAAAAATCAACCCATAAAGATGCGGTAGCCTACCCAGAATGATGAAGCTGAAGGGCAGATCCTCACGACACCAGTGGGCGTGTCGACTTGCAATGATGGATTGGACCTTCTCGAGTGCTGCCCTGGCCTCTGGAGTCAGGGCCCTCAGGGAATCCAGGGTCTCCCTCCCTTTTAACAAGTTGAAGAGAGGGGATAAATCTCTTGTGGTGAGCTCTAACCAGGGCCTGATCCAGTTTAGGGATCCACAGAGTTGGTGCAGGTCTCTTAATGTTTTAGGGTTAGTGTGAATTAGGATTTTTTGGGGTGTAATTGTACAGTGGGTGATCTCAAGGCCCAGATACTTCCAAGGCGGCAGGCGCTGGACTTTCTCTGTTTGCAACTCAAATCCTGCCACCGACAAGGCTGTAATAGTGTCCTCTAAGGTGCATGCAAGCATGTCGTCGTCAGGGGCACAAATAAGGATATCATCCATGTAATGGTACATTATGCATTTTTTCTCCCTTGCGCGCACAGGAGATAGAATCCTCGCAACATACCACTGGCAGGTAGTAGGGCTGTTTTCCATACCCTGAGGAAGAATGCACCAGTGGTAGTGCTTCATGGGAGCTCCTCTGTTGATGGAGGGCACAGAGAAAGCAAACCGTGGTGCATCATCTAGGTGAAGGGGAATATGAAAGAAACAGTCTTTGATGTCAATAACTGCCAATTTCCAATTTTGTGGGAGCATAGATGGGGAAGGCATCCCTGGTTGGAGGGAACCTATGTCTTCAATGATATTATTGATTCTCCTCAGATCATGGAGAAGGCGTCACCTGTCACCTCCACGCTTCCTGATAACAAAAACAGGAGAGTTCCAGGGGCTGTTGGTTTCCGCTATGTGGCCTTTGGCCAGTTCCTTTTCCACAATCGGAGTGAGCGCCTTAAATTTCTGTTTGTTCAGCGGCCACTGCTCTACCCGGACAGGTTTATCTGTAAGCCAATTCAGTTTGAGGGTAGGGCACTCCCCAGTGGCCGCACCTAAAAATGCTGACGAGCAGACAAGTTCTATTTCACCCCCCACTGTGACATGGCATCTCTCCCCCACAGGATAAACTTAGAATTCAAAATTCTATAGCTTATCCCCACCAAGAGCCATATGCTGGGTTTCTTTCTTTGTGTGGATTTATCAGTCTGTAGCCCCAACTACTGAAATTGTACCTCTGCAAAATGAACTTGTTTCATTTTGCAGAGGTACAATTTCAGAGGCACATTTCAGACCAAAGAACCTGTGGGTGAGGAGATATCTGAGTTCCAACCTTTGCTCTAAAGATCTTTTTTGTGTTTCATAATAAGTAGTCCTGAATAAAATGGATTAAATGTCTTTTATGTATATCTTGATATTGGCAACTTCCTTCATTTCACAAGGAAGGTTTAAGAAACATTTCTCACTCTTTTTCTTTCTTTGTCCTTTGTTTTTCCTCTATCCCAGATAATCTTTTCTGTATAGAATCAACAAGATGAGAGACACTCCCTGCTGTTATAAATAAACTATCTTGTTGATTATTGCATTTGCCAAGGAGATAAGAGATGAGAGTTTGTATTCCCTGAGACAGAAACTGGCACTGACCCGAGGTCTCCTCTGTTCTGGGGAAATGAGTTAGCCAGTGAGGTATTTTATAAAAAGAAGAAAGCAGTACAGCACCATCACTGACTGCTTTAAAGAAGGTCATCCTGCTTTGTTTCTCTGAAAAAATTAGTTCTAAAACTAAGAAAGACTGTGGATTTATTTTGCACCTGATTGACTCTACAGTCTATGAAAACGCCATCTCTGAAGCTTTTCCTTTGATTGGGACATAATGCCCCAATATTAGAGCATAGTAAAAAGGAAAAAAAAAGGAAGAAAAAGAAGTAGAGTTTAAGCTAAAATCTTTTCCCTCAATCATAACAATTTTAGAGTCTTTAGTATTTTAGCATTGAGTTTTTAAAGGTAAGAAAAGTTGGGAGGCATTGTTGGGAAGGCATGGTTGGCAAGGCACAGGCTAAATATGTGTTAGTAACTAAAAAAGGGAAGGAATTATTCTGTGGCCCTGAGGGTAAATGGAACGATAAGGTTCACATTCATATATTTTTCCCTCTCTTTCTTACCAGAATGGGTTGAGCTTGTTCGTACTTCCTTGTTAACACAGTTCTTGATGTGTGATATATCGTTTGAACTTGTGCCTGGGCTTTGGCTGGGAAACAGTTCTCTTGTGTAAAATATTTGCTTAGTTCTATTGTAACAGACATAGTCATTGACCAGTGTGGAGCCCTTGCTCAATTTCAGAACTAGCCATTGAGAATACACATTAACAATACAATCTGTAAGAAATAAGGTTAAAATAATAAATATAATAATTAAATAGATTTTAAATCTGGCAAAGTCTGCTTCTTAGAGAGACATATGGAATCACATTGTAACAAAGCTCCTGATTTTACTGAATACCACACAATTTCACCTCTCAAAAGTGGGACTTATCACCTTATTCTTTATGTTTCCTTGTTAATAGTTCTATAATATTTTTTCCACTCAAAACAATGTTGAGAGCAAAAAATTATATAGTTTGTATGTAGATTCAAGAACCACTTATTATCTTAATTTAAGCTTTAACAGCCTAACAAAAATACAGCAGTACTTCTAATCCAAAGTTTCTTAAAACTTTAATTTCAGGATATTTACAATTCTTGTACAAAAAACTGTCTGCCCTTTGTGCTCACACTTTTACTATCCCTCTGAGTGGTAAGGATGATGGGATTAGTCTTCAAGAAAAATGAGAAGAATGAATGAGAAGGGGGTTCAGGGATGAGCCACCAGGTTCCCTTATTCTTTACCAAAAGCTCCCTGACATTGATGGTGGAGATTTCTTTCACCTGTTCAGTCTGCTTGGAGTTATTTTCATGTGTTCTTAAAAAGACTTACTGACCTTTTTTTTCCTTTTTAGCCCATATGTTCATTATGCAGACATTCCTCACTTTTCTTAGACCCATATCATGTATAGTTAGCCCATTATAGAATCAGCATTAAGCTACATCAAAATAAGTCACTGCAGAAAAAGTGTAAAACTACAGGAAAAAGCCCTCCTGGGCCTTGCCTTACACTTCCATGCTTTGAAGTCACAGGTGAAACCAAACCACAGCTGCACAGGACAATTATCAGTACATCCCAAGGCCGAGGTTAAATCATTGTGAAGCCTGCAGCTTATGGCTAAGAACATTAAATTGACTGAGAGAAGTGGCCTTTCAC
Organism: Molothrus ater; assembly: GCF_012460135.2. Lineage (NCBI taxonomy): Eukaryota > Metazoa > Chordata > Aves > Passeriformes > Icteridae > Molothrus > Molothrus ater. Next base: position 16,725,052 of record NC_050482.2, on the reverse strand, counting down.
TTAGCAGATTATTAAAATTTTTTTAACTCCTTACTCACTATAAATGAGGAGAAGGAGTGTAACTCAGAATTTCTACCAGCAGAAATTCAGGGACTAAATGTTGGGCATACAACACTCACGTCCAATTTTGTGTCTGCCTGTCACTTAGGGGCTTTAAAAGTTTAAAATTTCAGTCACACTTCTAAATAAGTACACCATTTATACATGGAAGAATATACAGCTGATCTCACACTGGATGATTTTGCAGTTTTATCCTGTTGTTTGGGTATTTTTTTGCATTTTTTTTAATTTGGATTTTTTTCCATCACAAGGCACAGTACTGAATAAAAAAAATTAGCAAGAAAAAAACAATACACGGGGGTAAGATTATGTGTCAGATGTCATTGAAATTTGTGGTACTGATTCTGTATCAAATTGCAGAAAGCCACACTAACTTCACTGGAACTTCTCTCTAAGAAATGAAAAATCATAGGAGATTTTTTTTTATCAGAAAATTATTATGTATTCAGTGTTCCATGATGCAAATGAAATTTGCAGATAATTAATTATCATTTATTAGCATCCTTGATCAATGTTTATGCTGTCTATATTTGACTGCCTTTCCCCTTAATTTTCCACTGAGTATTGACTGTGTACAGATTATATAGTTTAGTCCAACAGTTTCAAAATATTTTAGCTGTTACAAACTGTGAGACAAAGTAACAAAGCTGATAAATAATAGTCTGATATGTCCACATTAACCTATTACCTACTTTTAAATCAACAGCATTAGTACTGTGACTTCACAGAACCAACTCATTGTCCATTACTCCTTTGTTTGCATCTGCTAAATAGTTTTTTGGTGTTTTTAAATAAAAACTCAATAATTTCAGTATTATCAGCGTTATTTTTCAGTATATGTGATGGATGCTTTCTTCACAGAGACAGTAAATACTCATCAGGGGGCTAAAAGCGAGTTTTGTGTTTGTAATGCAATTCTATAATACAGCCTCTTTACTAGATGTGATACATAATATTTATTCCAAAAAGCCCACCTTAAAATCCCACATATTTTGTCATTTAGATTTTTGATGGGGTACCAAAGTCTGAGATTTGAGCACCATACAGCATAAAAAATCTTAAATGATTTGCACTGTTCTAATAATTGGCTGCAAACCCAAATCATTCAATATTAGCAACAAGCTACATACCCTATCCCCTCCCCTGGTGTTGATCTCTAAGGCCTTGCATCAAAACTTCATGAAAACTCTTTCATATTAAAAACTGGAGCTGTGTAATTTCCAAATACTTCTACAATTGTCTTTACAATAAAATACGGCAGAATTTTTACAAGAGAACAGTTGATATTGTTGCAAAAGGGGCCATTAAGACAGTCCAAATGAAAATAGAGGATTGAATGATGGAAAGAGTATGCTGGCTGAAGAGTTGAAAACATACTACCTAAACTTTCATTAAAATGTAATGACAAGCAATAACTCATTCCTCTAATTATTTTGTAGCAATAGTAAGCAATAGTCTGCCTACATTTAAAAAATTGAAATATATCTTTTTTTCTCATTTATTCAAATAACTGAAAGGTACAGCTATGTGGATGGCTGTTATCCCTCTGTGAACTTGAGGGATACTAAATATGTGAACTTGACCTCAATATTTAGAGACTTCTTAGTACAATTGTAAAGTAAATATGGAAAAACTGAAAATACATGTTTCCTCATTTCCAAAAAAAATCTCAATCCCCGCCTTTTTAACAGCCATACTTTTACAGCATCACAGATTTTCTTCTTATCCAAACTTTTCATATAAATGTGATCCCTTTCACATACACTGTCTGAGATAAAAACATGAAAAATTCAAAATAGATCATTTAATCAAAGTTCTTAATTCTAGCAGAGATTAAGAGTAAAAAGTGTGATTCCTGGTTAAAAATGTGCAGATGATAAGTTTAATCAATGCTCATAGGTGAAAGCAATATACCATTGGAGAGTAAAAATTCTGTAGAATAGCAGCAACAGAAGGTGGCTCAGTGGTCGCATTTGCACAGGTGGCTTTAAAATATGTTCTGTGTCAACTATCTAAAACCTCAACCTGCTTTCATTGAAGCTGATGGCAAAATTCCCATTGAATTCAGTTGGGGAAAGAACAAAGTTCTTATTATGCCTTCAGAGAAATTAATCTCCTCTTCACTTCTCATGTACTATACATATGCAGCCTATAGTTAGAAAATGTCATATAATTAGTGTTTAAGAAAAACACTTGCAAGAGAATAGTGTAAGAAAAACCACTTGCAAAAGTAGACACTAACTGAACATCTGATAAACTTAAAAATATTGATAGTCCTTGTTTCATTTGAACTTTTATGTTTCACAAACTTCTATTGACTATGCGAGTCATGCAAGTTTAGTTCCAATTGTTAACATTATGCAAATCTATATTATGTTGAGTAATGCAACAAATTTTATTTGGGATTTCTAAGTCTGTTAAAAGAGAAGATACACTATTAGACATAATTAGAGAAGTAGAATAAATTATAAATTGCAAATTGAAAATTAAGATTGTATAAATATTTTCAGAGCTCAGTCCTAACTCTGAGTTTGTCCAATCACACCAGTAAACAAAACTTTTTTAGCAACAAGTACCAAAATGTATTATATCTGTAGCTACCTATGTGTCATTTTTCTGAAGTATAATCCAATGGGATTTGGCATTATTCCATTGCTTTATTGTTAGTATTATTAATTATTTTTCTGTCATTTCACTAAGCATTCAGATAGTTGCTGTTGCACACTTAGTGTACTCTGCCACATCGGTTATTGTGGTTGATACCAAAGGGACTATCCTTCCTTTATAAACCATTTTTATAAAGTACAAAGCTTTAATTATGTATGCTTTTATAGTTTTTATTGTTAAACACGGCCAAGAGCAATGAGACTTAAGCTATAAGTGAGTTGTAAGTATGTGTTATTCAGTCATCACTGTGGCACAGCAGGGTTTCAGGTCTCTGCACACCAGTACACATAAATAATTAATTCTTTGGGTTTTCTGGGAACATTGCAGTCAGTCACCTGCATAAATTAATTATTGAACAGGCTTGAGACAATGGATCAACTTGAAGAGAGGTGACTGTTCAAACCTTCACAATAACATATTTGACTAATAGTTAGAGGCCCTTCAGATGGAAGCTTTGGACAGCTTGGCATATCCTTCTCTGTCTAGTTCAGTTTGGATGCCTGTGTTGATTAACAGTCGGTGAAGTCTTCAAAGAACTCACCCAGGTCATACCTGCTATGTACATGATTGAACTGTGTCCAGCTGAGATACTTGTAGACAACAGAAACTCTTCCTGCATAAATAGTTGCATAGGACAGTCTTTCTATGTAGAAGTTTAGGAGATGTTTTGTGTGCATTTTAAAGGTATCAACAGTGATGAATTGTGATAGTTAGTCACAGAAGATGACTGAAGATCTGATTCTCTGTGGAAATATTGGATCACAACAAGATTCCAATAAATTAAGTTTTTCTTGCTTTTTATCCAGCAGTGAGTATTTGAGTGCAACAACACTATTAATGAGTTAGTAACGTAAGTAGCAAGCACCCAATGACATTAAGATTCTTGAAATATTCTTCCTGGCCTGAATCTGCAGATGACAGTTTTCTTGCTTTTCTCCAGATGCCATGCCATATCTATCTGTTTCATGCTGCCTCAGTTTGTAATCTGTCCCAAGGAGCATTAGTTTAAGCAACAGTATAGAGCTCCTAATGCTCTTTCTGCAGAACTGAATTGTTCTCTCGCTTCCATTGACTGCAGTGTCTCCATGCAGAGATCAACATTTAAATATGTTGACTCCCACTTCTCATGTCCAGTCAGTTGAATTGCTCTTCTGCATTCCACAAATGCTTGGTTTGGTATCCTTTAACTAGAGCAGGAACTCATGCACCTAAATTTAGACACCTCAGTATCCTGACTCCCATGCCCGACGCATAGTATCCGAATCTGCGTGGAGTGTTTGATACCCGCTGGGTGTTCAACATAATAGTGGGAAAGAAAATTATGTTGGAAACTGGCTATTGAAAACTGAAATGAACTAGGTACTAAAAAAAATATTACACTTTTAACACTAAGGACAGCTATCTATTTAAAGACCTTCTACTGGCAGGTCTTTAATGAGAATCAAATATCTTTCTTGAAGAAAACAAATTGTCTTCAACTGTCTTCCTTAGAACAGTTGTGTTTTTTCTTCCTTCATATTTTCTGACAAATCTAAGTTAATTAAGAATATAAAACTTTTTGTTACTGCTATTTTGACGAGGATACAGATTTTTCTTATCAATTAAACAAAAGGGAAAATAGCACTGTCAATCTGGATAATGATTCTGCATATTGATCAAACATATTCCTTATTAGAGTTTTGAGACAGAAGACTGCAGTTTAATATCTAATGATTATTCTTATGTCAATCTGAGCAACGATAATTAGAGGTTGATTAACATTGTGATTGAGATCTGTGCCTATTTCTTTTCCTCAGATGTTTTTGCCAAGTTTTGTCTCTGACTGAAGTGCTGGTACAAATTGCTGGTACAGATTTATCACATCTTTAAAATCTTGTACTTAATGATTAAATGCCAGAATTTTTATACAGCAGTAAGTAATATGAACAAGAATATTCTGACTGTGGCTGACATTTTTAAAGGTTTTTCTTTTCTTTGGACATGTCTAATCTTCCACATCTATTACCCTGTACTTTTAATAGTACCCATGTATTGTGTCTTAACAATTCCTAGGTGTACTCAAGGTCCGTGAGCAGATTTTTCAGCATTCTTTGGGGAACACTGAATTCATTTCAATTCAATCCGTGAATGGAAGGTCCTGAAAAATACATGCTGGATGAGTGTATTCTGTTATCAGGTTCTTTTCAATGATAAGGTCAGAAATGTTCTTAAGTACTTTAAAATAGGACATTTGTAAATTTCCTAGGCTGATGCAGCCTAGTACAGAATGCTCTTTGCAGCCATCAAACTTGAAACAGCTAAGAGTTCAGTATTGCCAAGCTTTGGCCTGAAAAAAAAATCTTTAAATGCCTCCACTTGGTCATTACATACCTGTCCAGAATGATTTGAATGAGAGAAGGGTAGCATTTGGCACCTGCTCACTGCCTGCCTAGACCTAGAACGTATACAAAGCAATATCCATCAGGGGAGAATTTTCTGCTTGATTTTAAAATGATGAGGCCATTGTGTCTATCACATTTCAAAATAGTCTAGTTGGAGATGGAGGAAGAAAGTGGTGTGGATCACCTATATGTCCCGTGGCTGCTTTATTTCTGTGTAAAAAAATAATCAAGATCCAGGGTATATGAAGGAAAAAAATGAGGGCACATAATCAACTGCCTAATGATGGGTTCTAGGTTCTCAACTCTACTTCAGGAGTGTTTATGTGTTTCATGAATTAAGGACACTGTTTTGATTTACTAAAATGTAATTCCACGAGAAAATCAGAATTGTAAAAGAAGAGGACAATAAGGATTACTTATGAGACTTCCTTTTGTTTTCAATTATTCTTAAAGTCTTTAGACATCTTTACATGCCTTTTAAATAATTTTTGTGAATTTTCTTTTAAATATACAATAAAACTTCTGGTGGATGATGTATAAGGAGCATCTTTTCTTTTTTCTAGATTAAAAAAGCTTGAGAAAGGAAGCGGAAGACATTTTTTCTTTCACTTTTGATGTAAAATAGCCATAGAGTATCTTCTTCAAATATTTACTGATCTGTTCTGCCTTGCATTTCCCACTTTCTACTAAAGGGTATATTGATAGTCTGCTGCAGTCTTCTGATTTTACTACCACTCACGGTACTCGGAACACAAGACTTAAACTCAGGAGACTTTCTGGAATCTTCTCTTGGGTCATCCATTTTACTGTTTCATGTCCTTGGCAAATTGCCTTAATCAATGCAACAGCAAATTTTCTCCCATTGCATGTCTTGTTATGACTTAAAGTTTAACCAGGTAGTAGGGACAAATCTGGTAGCTGCTCAGTGTGAAGAAGAAAGGATTAATGGGAACTGGCCATTAATCACTGGTCTAACTCAGGGAAGAGCAAAAGAGAGCTCTGAATGCACAAATCAAGAAAACCAGACACAGCCTGTGACAGCGGTCACAGGGGTTCTTGAATGAGGGGAGAGATGAGAATGTTGACTCCATGTTCAGAAGGCTTGATTTATTATTTTATGATATATATACATTATATTACAACGATACTAAAAAGAAATAGAAGGAAAGGTTTCCTCTCAGAAGCTAGCTAATAATATAATGGAAAAGAATGATAGCAAAGGCAGCTGGCTCAGACAGAGAGCGAGAGCCAGCTCTGCCGTGACTGGTCACCAAATCCAAACATCCACAGGAGACCAATCACGGATCCACCTGTTGCATTCCACAGTAGCAGATAACCATTGTTTACATTTTGTTTCTGAGACCTCAGCTCCTCAGAAGGGAAAAAATCCTGAGAAAGGATTTTCACAAAAAGATATCTGCGATGACAGCCTAAGGAGAGCTGAGCCCATCCAGGGTGTGCAGGGGCAGCTGCCCCAAAGAGGATTCAGCCAGCAGACAGATCACAGCACTATCCATGGAATTTCTTTCATGTCAAACCAAAGATGTTGGCCACTCCTTTTGGGGGGGCTTTTTGGAGGGATGACTGAATTTCCAAGGAGTTTTTTTACCTTTTGACAAGATATGCTATAAATATGAATGATATGGATGCATTTTCTCACTGAACTCCATGCATTTCTGCCCTCTAATTTAATAACCACTGTTAAATAAATAATAAATTGAAGACAGTTTGTAACTACTTATTTATTACTCCTTTGGGTAACAGGGTCTCATTGGAACAGGTGCGGTCTCTTACCATGTATGCATGTGGTACCATGCTCATCATGCTGGAAGCCTCTAATCCCTAATGTTTTACAACTAATGACCGGGATCAAAGCAAGAAATCAATCCAGACAAAAATATTTTATCCTTTTCCTAAATCTGGACTTAATGGATCTTAACCTACTCTCATATACAATAGCATCACTGGGTAGAAGTGAAGGACCTGAATCTGATCACATTATCACTTTACAAAGACATTATGTTCTGAAAGTGGAAAATCCCAAACCTTCCCTCTCCATCAGAGCTTGAAATACATCCTCTGAAATGAGAAGTAACAATGCCTATTAGATACATCCAGCTATTCATCAATGTTTCTGGAATCATAGATTAGAAAAAGATACTTTTCAGCATGGTAAATACCGTAAAAAAATTATAGTAACAAAAATGTTTAGAATATTATTCTTGGGGCGGTAGTTACGTCTGCACTCCTAAGAAGTTTTCTAAAGCATTGTAAATAGATTTAGGTTCCAAAGTCATGGAAGGAAGGGAAAAAGCAAAATGGTACCTTGGCTTTAGACTAAGGCTTCGGGAATTCAAATGAGTGAAATGTACCAGACCTAGAAGCAGTTATTCACTTTATGCTGTGAAGATAATGACAAAAACAGAAGTAATGCAGGGAACTTTCCCCACATTTCTCTACAAAATTAAAAAGATACACAACTCCCACTGTTAGCTGATTTCATTAGGGTGCCTTTAAATTAGAGCAAAGATCATTTTGTTAGCTTTTAACAGATTCTCTTAGGACAGTCTGGTTTTGACTCGCAACAATGTATGATCTCTCTTGCCAGGGCATTCAATTTCTTCTTAAATTAATTCAAATCCTCCCTTGTAATTTAAAATTTTTATTTGTCATTGTCAAAGAAACATCAATTATTTCTGGCTCTGCCCTCAATTTGGCTGCAAGAATCAGTCTCTTGGTACGGTTTAAAAACTTGTTAGGAATTTCAGGAAGGGGTACTGAGCAATCTAATGATAATTATTTTTGTCATTGTTAGCTTGATTAATCATGTAGCCTTTGTAAAGGAGTCTCATAATGGTCCTATATTCTACAGGAATATGAGTTGCATAGACTAAAAACATAAAATGTGACTTGGTTGGGGGTTTCTAAATAAATATAGGATATGAATTAACATAAGTGGAAACTCTGCTTTGTAGGCAGGAAAGTTAATTTTCATATCTTTGTTTTGTATCTCTTGAATATCAGAAACTCATTTTTTTCTTTCATTATCTTTTGCCTAGATTGAATTTTCACAATAATTTTCTTTCTTTATCAGAAGTTCTAATGTCATAGTTCCATAACTATTTAGCAAGAAGTCTGGTAATGTCAATACTCACTCTTATGTCCTCTTCAAACTCCATATTGAGGAGAACATACAGTCCTTTCAGATGTGTCAGTCTTTCTGTCAGTAGCTTTTTCTGAATGTGGATATGACCATATGTGCTGACTTAATGAATTATGAGCAGTACAATTATATGCCTGCAGAAAAGACAAGGACTGCAGGAGGCAGGATGCCTGCAGGATATGGTTCGCCTTCATTTAAAAAAATCTCAGACATATAAGCAAATACAAACTATGGATTCATTTTTAGTGATACCCATAGAAAAGTTCAATGAGTTCATTCTTTCTCTAGAGAACCTATTTTTAATAAAAACAGTTGAAGCTAATGTATTCCTTTCCCACAGGGGCCCACAGTCTGTCAGCAAATGCATTTTTCCCATGAACCCCACAAGTTTTCAGTGTTACAGGACACAGTCTCTGTGGTAAACAAGGTCACTTGTCCTTACTAAAAAGAATTTCAAGCCTCGAGGATACTCATTTAACTAATGAATTTATAAATTAATAATGTATTTATTTCCTCTTTGTAAAAGAAAATATTTAGATGAAAAGGAGAAGAAGGTCATAAAACAGTTACTGAAATTCTCTGTGTGTCATCAGGTGCAGACTGATTTAGCAGTGCTGAAAATTTCTCACAAGTTTTTGTTTTAATCAGAGGAAGCCCAGAACTTACCCTAAGAATTCAGGATCTATCCAGGCCAAAAACTTGAATAGTCATCCTCTTGTGGCACTGTTACATAAGAAGTAGCATCTAAATTTGTTGAGAGGATTAAGCCTCAATCTCATCTTAGTTTAATATTACAATACTCTTATTCCAGTATGCTTGGAAGGTAGCCACATAATAACTTGCTCTTTTTTTCTCACTTCTTTTACTTTATTTTTGTAATTTGACAGAGGAAATATTTGCTCAAGTGTCTATATAAAAAATCAGGGGAGAAAAGAGAAACTTCATAATAGGAATGAGTGACAAGAGGGGGAGGCAGGAGTTCACAGTCTCTTGGACTGGCCACCTTGTTTTGGATTTGGCACAAATCCAACACAATTTACATTGTGCATATCTTCCCTTTATGCAGAAGTGCTGCTAACTCAGCAGGGTGCTCCTCTTCAATTAGTGTCGAGCTGGCTGGGACTATGGTTTAGGCACACTGATAATTGTCTGTCTGGAAAGAAGCTAAAGCAAGTACTGCAATTTTCATTTGAACACTTAAATTCTTGAGAACAATCAAGTGTTTTACCCCAAAATTCACCCTTCCAGAACTTGGAGGCAGATTTTTCTCCAAGATGAAATGCAGTCAGAAAATAAACTTGTCAAAAAACCTTTGTGCAAGGATTAAGTTATTTAGATAAAAGTTAGTTCTTCATTCATACACCTCAGGTAGAGTTAGAAGGGAAAGATATACTATTAGTATTCAGAAAACATTGTAGGCCAGGGGTTTATATAAGGTATTTAAGAGACAAAAAAACCCAACTTGATAGACAGGTTGAAGGCAAGGACATCACCAATAATATATCAGGAATATTTTCTGAGAGTAAGAATCCTTGGCAGTTATTAATATAGCCCTGTAGCCAAGGAAATGTAGTGTTGCCATCACTTTTTAACAGATCATAGGATCAGAGATGAGGCTTGCCAAGCTTTATCTAAAGTTCCTCTGGCGTACAAGGGATTTTGTTTCAACTTCTTTAGATATAAAGACCATTTTATAATGACCAGGTCTGATCAGTTTTATTTTTCACTATATAATTTTGAGGAACAACCATGCACTTATATCTTTAGAAGAAAATTGCTCTGCATAGAATTATATATTCAGCATATAACTTAATGCTTGTAACTCTAGAATAAGGATGTAGTAAAGAATGCAAGCATGGTATTTCAGCAAAGGCCTTGGAAGTGAGGATCCAGAATGCAGTGCTGAGGAGTAAAACTTAAAGAGGATAGCTGAGACACATAGATGAAACTAGAAACCACTGAGATGTAAGCCAGATGAAAAAATTGACGTAGAGTATAATGTAAAATCGATTTTGAGAATGAAGAACAAGCATCTGACATAATTAAGACAGGCTATACCTAGGAAATATAGATGTAACATGGAGGTGTGGACAGATAAAAGAGAAACAGTAAGTATGAGAGAAAAAAATTTAAAACAGCTCTAATGTATAAAAATGCCCTGTATTAAAAAGAAAGGAAGAAACTGTCACCATCATGATCTTCCCTGAGAGGCTTGGGAAATGGTCAGCTTGCTGTAAGCCTTTCTCCACATGACCAGGGTGAAAGCACTCAGAAACAATAGAAGTGTGACTGTAAAAGTAGAAAAGGGAGTATATATTAAGAATAGTGAGTGTAACAATTGTATTGTTAGTGATATTTTCCAGAATACTATATTTTTTTTTCAGTAATTGCAAAATCTGTACTTAGACTGTTAAGATTTCAATGTCACTAAAAATGTATGTGAATTAGCTTTACATTTTAGATGTATTTCTTTTTGTTTCAAAAGAATGTTTGAGTGAATGCTAGCACCTGGGACTAATTTTTAACTGTAGGTTAAAATACTTAATACATTAGTGAGATCTCTGGTTTTCTAAAGTTACTAATGTAAATGGTTAAAAACAAAGGTTTTTAGAGTATTGCAGATAATATTATTTATCAGCATATGCTATGTTTTTCAAGAGAAACTACAGGACAACAGTAATACATCATATTATAAGATTTTTCAGAATGCCTAAACAATGTATTATCTATTCTGTTCAATTAATTCCACAAGACTGAACATTTAATTACCCTGTTTTAAGCAGTTGCATACTTTAATAGTAATTTGGAACTCATTATCCTCGACATTTGCTCTAGTTCACTGTTACTTCTCCATTTTCTCTCGAAAAACACAGCAGGTAATTTGGTGCAATACCATGAGCAAGATACACAGTCTTGACAAAAGCATATGAAGAGGCAAATCTTATGAGGAACAGAGGTAAAAAATAACAGAGAAAATCACTGTAGAAATAGACACCTGCTTGCAAGAAAGCAAGTGAACTCTTCATAAGCTGCAGTTTTAAAACACGAAACACGGTCCAGCGTGTTCTTCAGGATCACTTTTAAAGATTGAAAGGAAATAGGTTGACCCAGATGGAAAGATTAAGTTTTGACTGTATCTGAAATTCTCTTTGCTTCAATATTTCACTATGTATCTTTCTGTTGTTTTGCTCAGATGACAGACTTCAGGTCAAAAATAGTCGTGAGGTCTGCAGTGTTCAGATGTGTTCACATTAGATGTCCAAGGAGCAGAGCTATGGCTGCTGTCCACCACAAGATTTTTCTGGAAGCCTTATATCGTTAAGTCTCAAAACAATTTTTAGAGGTAACTGGAGAAGTACCACCCGTCTGAACGATGTGTATTATGTGATGACTACTAAGAAGCTTCCTATTGTGTCAATCATTGCTATTAACATTTTATTATTTATCTTGATTAACATTATCCTATAATTATATTTCTCACTGTTTTCTCTTTTTCACAGCTTCCTACTATAGGGAACATAATTTGATATAAATTGAATTAATTAAAATATGATTGACCAAAACAACAAACTACTGGGGGATATATTTGTTCCTTAAAAAGTGGTTACATTTTGCTGAGGGGCTAATATCTATTTCTTAGGTTTATATCTTATTTCTAAAGCCTGTATCTTTAATTAATCTGTTTATGCTTCTGTGAAGGGTTTCATCAATTCATGTGAAATTTTATTAAAATTAAGATTCTCTTATAATCGTTCTAATCATCATATGCATTTTCATTTTAACAGAGATTTAAGATCCCAAATAGGTTAACTGGCTTAGACAAAATGCCTGTAGTTTTCCTGCCAACCACAATAAGGTGGACAGCCCTCAAGGTAGGAAAGAAGTGAAGAATGCTGTGACTAATGAAATTTAATAGATTTAGATCTGACCTCAGCCTTTGTTTTCTCTGTCATCTTGTCTTCTCCTGAGTCTTCATGTCAGAGATGCTGCTCCCTGTTACATCTGTCACAGTGGAATCCTTGGCCCCTTCATAGTGGCTGTCACTGAAAGGACATGCTATCGAAAGTGTTGAGGGAGATTTAATCTCTCTGTTGCACAGCTCAGTGATTTAGTAGGTTCAGCAATGTGACACACTGAATCAGGTCTGCCACTGATGTTAGGAGTCTCTGACTACTTGGTGATTATGTGTGGTTTTGTTGAACAGGTTATGCTACATAAAAGGAAAATGTGGGTCGTCAAGTAGAGGAGAACTTACAGTGAAGTGTCATGAAAATTCCAAATGGCCTTCTTGCATTTCAGTAAACATTTTCCTCAAGCTGCATACAATGATTCCTCTACAAAATTTTCCTTTCAGAAGCTAAACCCTTTTGTTAGGGTCTAGATACATCAAATAATGTGTCTAGGTAGTCTTAAATAATGGGGATGATTGCCTTCTCATTTTGGACAGAAGTATAAATAGAAAATAAAAGCATGACACCTGTTGCTGCAGATTCTCTCAGCTGTAAGTTCAAATCAGTTAGGCTAGGTAATTTGTAGATGCTTGACCTCATAGTACCAGTTATGCAGTCATAGCACTTGGAAACAAAACAGATTGATTTTTATGACCACAGGACCCCCTTCAAGGACTGAAGACTTCTAAGCAGGGCAAAAGCATCCTTGCCAGCTGGCTTACAAATTTTTATTTAGTCACCAAAAATAATAAAGACTGAACCCCCTCACCTCTCTTTCCTATTCTAACTCCAAATCAGAATAGTTCATTTGTCTTTTTATTGCCAAACTTACTTGAGTGAGATGGAATTATTTCTTGTAGATCAGAGAGCTGTCTCTACAGTCGTGTGCTCCTTCTCTCAGAGTGAGGGAAGTGAATGGGTCAACATAAAGACAGGGAGATCATTCAACAATCATCATCATGGAAAAAAAAAACCCATGAATAGGACATTGGGGAAATTACATTGTCGCCAATTAAAATAGGTTTGGATAGTGGCAAAAACTAAAACACCTGCATGCACACACACACGCACACACACACACACACACACACACACACGTGCACACACACACATATATTCCCAGTCTCAACTTCACTCCTTTCTCTTCTCTTTTACCTCTTTTCCTGAGCTATGCAAGACTGATGAGGAAAGAGGGGTTATGATCAGACCATAACTCTTTTGAAAGGGTATTTTGCCTTCCCTTAATTATTTTCCCAGAGCACTTCCATCCTGGCTGAGGGGCCCAGCCACGCCCTGCAGCGAGTGGGTTGGAGCCCTCTGGAACCAGCTGTGTCCAGTCCAGAGTCGTCCCTGCCTCTCCTCACAGGGACCTCCTGCAGCCCCTGTGGCCAGTGCCTGGGAACAGGTGCACAGTACAATAACACAACATAGTTAGGATAAAATGGGAGAGGAGTATTTCCTTATTATTATGAAACTGTACTCGCTAGTATGTTTTCTTCCATATGCTCTCATATCATACTTTGAAAAATATACTTGTAATCACATGAGATCTATGTGATACTCATAGATCAGTAACTGAGGGCCAAAACCTCCAGAATCAGGGTGATTCCTAGAGCAGTTACATTCTTCTCAAGTCAGCTGGATGCATTCAATGATTAAAACATTGTGCAGCCTTTCTGTGTCACTTAAAAGAAAGGATAGGTAAAACTTTTTAGCAAAATATTGGAAAGTATGTGATCCACAGTCAGAGCACATTCAGTGTGTAGACTTCCACTCTCGTTGGTCTCTGGAGATGCATGTGATCACCAGCAAATTGAAGGTTGCAGGGTATTTAATTGCTTGTTGTCAGTGCATAGAGGCTGTATTACATGTCATGAATTTTAAGTTGTCCATCCTTCTTTTGTATCCTAATCATATGCATATGCACAAAAAAGGAACAGAGTCAAATCAAGTTATGAAGTTGCAGCACCTCTTGAATTACATGTCCAAAATTTATCTCTGTTCTAGCATTTCTACATAGAATTGTAGAAAAAGGATCCCAACTGTTGTCTTCCAGATTTAGTCTAGACTTCTTTTGGCATGTGTTCAGTGTACTGCTTTCTGCCATAAATAAATTTAGCCTTAAGAAAAATAAAAACATCCTAAAATAGTGGACCTTTTAATTTGTGGATCTGAAAATAGGGAAATATCCTACTGATACACTGGAAGTTAAGTGGTATTTTAAAAGGAATATATTCTATACAAGGAACTCTTATTTGAATAATTAAAAACAACAAGTGAGATAAGAATGAAAGCAATAATTAAACCACTAAATTTTCAAAGATAGATAGACCACATTATGCAGATATCTAGGAATAAGTATCAATCTTTATGCTACACCTATATTTCCTGTAGTTTAAAGCTCAGATCTGTTGAATCTCCATGCAAAGAGGTTTGTCTTACACCAAGGAAGGTTTCCTAACCTCTGAGACCAAAACAATTAAAAATGCAGAGGAGAAATCGTATCCCCAGTAAAGTAATTTCACAACTCTGAAAAGCATAGTTTGGAAAACAGTATTTCAAATACAACATTCAGTGTTTTTATGCCAGTGCCATCTTGGTCAAGTAACACTGAAGTCAACCCTCTGCACAAATCTAAAGAATAAAGGTTCTTAAGAATCAGTCATATAAAACTTAAAATGTAACTAACATTAATTGCATAACCTCTATATAATTTTATTTACTTTGAGCCTGTTCTTACACAAACATGAAAAATAATGGGAGATTTAATTCGGTGTAATATTAAGAATCAAAATTGTCTGATTATTTCTTGAAAATCTTTGGTTGAATTCTTATTTGAAGAATTAAATTCCCATAACATGCTAGTTCAGAATAATTACAAACAATAGCAAATAATAGAAAATAAATTTGGCTGAATAAAGGTAACAAGGCTTATAATTTAATCACATTTGTCAAAATTGAATGTCAAGTGCTGTTTGAGTGGTTTAAAAGCTGGTTGACTCATACAAAAATATTCTACCAAGAAGTAGTTTGACAAATACTTTTTTGACAGGATCAGTACTAATGTACTTCTTCATCAAAAACAGACAGTATGTGTGGCATAGAGGAAAAAACCCAACAAAATACGCTAATTTGTGGAATCATAGCCAAAAGCTTTGGGAAAACCTAAATGCACATTCATGTCCATAAACACTTTATTTTCAGCAAAAACTGTTATTTCAGTTGTTCTGCAGGTCCTGCTAGACCAAGGATCAGAGTAGCTCCAAGTAGTAGGCTTTCTTTATTTCAACAACTGTATAGAGAAATTCAAGTCTGTCATTGCCAACATCACTTGCAGTCTCTTTCACAATTTGTTTTCTACTGCAACCACAGTACTAATACAGAAATTACTATATCAGTGCATGAGAAATTATTGTTTCACTGATAATGATACTGAAATAATCTATATTGCTGGCTTTAAAATTCAGCCTATTACACTAGATAAAAATGAAAAACTTCAAGAAGGGTCTTTCGGGATAGATGATGACTTTCTACACTTTCATTGTAATTCTCCAACAATCAGCATGATAGTGCTTCATAATTATTATCATCTAAATTCATATGGTAAATCTGGGTTTTTTTCCAATTCCAGTACTTTTTTCTCACTCTTCAAGAAAATCATGTTAAATTTCTTTGATCTATTTACTGCATTTATGTTTACAACAATGTTTATAACATAAAACATTCATATGTTTTTCTTGCTGTGCAAGAAATTCTTCTCAATTAATAATTGCAAAACAGAATATTATTACTTCCAAATTGCACAAACAGAATATTAACAAAAATTGTAAACACCGGTGTTGAAAAAACTATTTCAATACAAAGAAAAGATATATTATTTGTGAGTGTCAATATGTTCAAGTAGATTATTTGACCCATTCCCTTTAAAATCAGTCCTCCAATCAGGATAATACTCACTGATACAAATTTTGAAAACTGACAATAAAGTGCTGTGTTTTCATTCATTATAACAACACAAGAGAAAAAAATCAGTAAATTATTCTTGTATTTCACAAGACTCTGTTGTTTGAATAAAATCTCCATTTGATTTTCATTATAGATTGAAAAGTATGTATTATTAGTAGTGACTATCTGAGAAATGAGTTCTAGATCTAATACTATGGGTCCAGCTTTTCAAGTTAATTCTTTTTCCTTAGCTAAAAGAGAGTAATGTTAATTGTTCATAGTTTAACTATTCACTTCTAAAGAACAAAGAATAAGAGGAGAAAAGCCTCTGAGACATTTTAAGAGCAATGTTTTAACTATTGGCAACATTTATCTTTTGGAGATATTTTACTTTAGTGAAATAGTCAGTGGACATAAATGAAAATTCATCCACTGTGAAGAACAGTGTACCTGTTTTTACATCAAATACTGTGTATTCCTTGTGGGATATGGCTGATTGTGCACAGAAATATTGGTCCGTGTGCCAGGATGTTGTATTTCTCAGGAATATAGCTCAGAGGCAAGTCAACCACAGCACTATTTGATTTGTTGCTTGCCTAGACATGGACTTAGAATCTATATTACTTCACATACAATATTTTTATTTGCCCATTCTGTATCTTCTTGAGTTTTACCTAAAAAGTCTGCCTAACAGGTATATTTTTTTACCTGAATTTTCTGCTGACCAGAAATAATTGAGCAATTTTTTGCAGTTTCTCTATGACAAGTGTACTACCATATATATTTATTTTTACTGTTAGTTCTCTAATAAATGCCCCATTTTAATAATACCTTGAGAGTTTTCCAAAAAAACAATTAACCTCTTTCTACTAAGACTTCATTACTATGTGTATGTTAAAAACAGCTATTATAAAATTATAGTTAATTTCTATGTAAAAATTTTTTTTATTGTTCCTGTTATTCCTTTTTTTCTTTGACTAGCTATGCAAAAGACTTACCTTATATATCCTTTTGGTCATCTGCTACCCCTCTTTTACTTTCATAGTACAAATATGTGTATATTCCCTTTATATATACACATACATTGCTTGCTTCCAGTGCACATTTCTCTGTTGACAAGTTACAGAATAAATCATTTATAGATACATTTTATTGCAAGATAGAAATATGCTGATATGAAACAGAGACATCCACCTTCTTTCTATTCAGGAAAAAGCAATATAGTATCCAGTGTTGTAATAAACTGCATATTTTGTTAGGAAAGATATTTTATTGATTTATTTTCCACTTGTGCATTGCAGATTTTCTATAATTCGAGTACTGATTTTTTATTTAATATCAGAGCTTAAGTTACCAGAAGAGGAAAATAATTTTTCCCACTCAGTGGTGTGAGCTGTCCTTAGATGTGAGTGAAATGCCTGTACTTAACTGTGCAATAATCCACCATTCATGCTGAGTCAGCAAAGGGAAACAGGGTATCTCTTCAGACATCAGTTTGGTGGATGGCCTTCTCAGAAGGGAAATAAAAAATCACCTCATCTCAAAATCACCTGCCTGAGACTGACCTCCACATGCTGAATCCCTCTGCAGGCAGATCTTAACAGCCATTTATCTCTGACATGGCCCTGGTGCTGACTTTTCCCTGAGGGCAGAGAGAAACAGCAATGCTATTTCCTTAATAATTAGCAATCTCTCAACAGACTGGTTCAGCTTTCTTCGTCAGACACCTTGGACCTGGTGACCTACTGCAAGTCTCAGCAATTTCTACCCCTGGAGGTATCTGATCCAATCACTACCTTTCAGGTAACTGAACATCCACCTGAGAATCAGTACCATGTTGATGATTTGGCTATGATGCTGTTCTCAATAGCAATTCTCCCTCTTGAAAGACATCCTTTGTCCATCTTGGTTACTAAAATATGTTATTAATAACTATGAGTAATTAAACTACTGCTTTCCTCTGTGAAATGACAGCTAAGAAACATAGCAAATGTGCTATCTGACACATCGAGGATTCTGAGAATGTAAAAATACTAAAGTTGCATCATTAATGGGGTTTAAAGATGCCGAGATGGTTAAGATGTAACTACCCTAGAAAGGGTTAATGTTTGTATAAAAATAATAGATTTTGCTGAAATTGGATCACTTCAATGAATATTTTAAAGTGTATTAGATCTACTATCTCTGTTACCTTTTGCTGATATGATTCAAAGTATCATTCAGAAACAAAGGAGGACTAGTCATACAATAATATTTTTTCAGTGTTTAAGTGAAACAAATAAAGCATACATGAGTTAGAAGTCATATTGTTTTTGCAGGCATTAAAAAAAACAACAAACAAAAACATTTACAAAGAAATGCCTTTGGAAAATAAAATGTAAGCATTCAATTGCTGATCAGGGAAATTTGGGTCAAAGATAAATTACAAAAGGTGAGACATAATACTAGAGAGAAGACAATTATATTCTGCCTTGCAGGTGAATGTGTTGTAGAGATAGAGACTATTCTATTACTCAGAACCTAAATTCTGCCATCACCATAGTAAGTAGCACTGAGGTTTCAGTACATTTCTTTAAAATTCACATAGTTCAGTGGTAACAACACATTTAGAAAGGGCAAACCCCCTTTTTCAATTCTTCTTTCTAGTCCAATAAGTTGCAGGGTCTTGGCATTTGTGTGAGTCAACACATGCAGGTAACCAGGGTGACCACAGAACCACAGCTGAAATGCAAAGAGTAGGTTTATTTCATGACCTCTCTGACTGAACATCCTCAGCTTATGCTGGGCTGCAGAGACACAGAGAGCAGGGACACATGCACCATCAGGGTTAGGACGTCCTAGAGGGCCCTGCTGCCTGCCCCCATCTGTCCAAGGGCCTCACCACACACCACAGTTTGTCACCACACTCTGAGCTTTTGATCTCTCTCAAAAGGTGGCTCAAACATGTTGGTGAGAGATTGTTGTCTCTACACAGGAATTTTACTTCTCAAAACAGAGGATACACAGCATTAGGCATAATAAATGGAGTTTTCCCACACTACTGTTTTCCAGGCTTTAATATTCCCAGTTGCAAGGCCCCTTGTGTGAATTTACCATCCTCTTTGCCATTCTTCCCCTTTTAACCCTTTCCTCCCAACAGTATTTATTGCCAATACAGGACCTAAAATACCAGTCTACGGGGAGAGGCAGGCTGGAACTCATATGGCTGCCTCTTCCACATGTTCATGAACAACTTGGATGTGGGACTCAAAGGGATACTAAAAAAGTTGGCAGATGATACAAAAGAAGAAGAGCTGTTGAATCCCATGGAAGCAGGGATGTTCTGTAGAGAGACCACATTAATTAAAGGACTGAGCAATCACCAACCATGTTCAGCAAACCAAAGTGATGGATTCTGCACCTGGGATGGGGCAACCCTGGATATATGTTCAGACTGGGAAAGGAGAAGTTGGAAAGTAGTACCATGGAAAAGGGACCTGGGAATCCTCGATGATGGAAAGTTGAACCTTAGTCAGCGGTGCCCTGGCAGCCAGGAAGGCCATCCATGTCCTGGGGGATCAGGCACAGCATTGCCAGCCAGGCAAGGGAGGGGATTTTCCTGCTCTGCTTTGCACTGGGGTGGCCTCACCTCGAGTGCTGGAGGGAGTTTTGGTCACTGCAGCACAAGAAGGATCCTGTGATTTTGTGATTTTAAAAATTATTTTATATACAGGAATAGAGATTTCACATACTACTGTTAGTTGTGCAAAGTATAAGGAAAGACCCTTAAACAGTCACTCCAGAATTTTGCTTCTCCATTCTCTGTGTTCATCACACTATTGATTTTCAAGAAACATTGGTTTCATTGCTGTCATGGTACTGGTTGAAAATCTTCTGCAGGTCCTTTCATGTCTTTGAAAGGAAAGGATGTAATACCAACAAGTCATTTGTTATTCTTCCCCATCTCAGCACTGTGGCTTGTATCTTCAGAAGTCAAATTATATTGGAAACACAAGTCCCTGCAGCTGTCAAGAGGAGTAGGATATTGAGTCTGCAGGAGAGAAGCCCTTTTACAGTCTTCACATGGTCTTAAAATTTCAGCTCTCTTTATAAATTTGTATGATATTTCACCCTTTAAGAGTATGTGCTAGTTCTTTTAGTCATAAATACCCACAATTGTCTAAAATGGGAATTATTTTACTATGTTCTCATGCGTGTGGATTTTTTTTCTTTTAATTTAAAAGCTATTCTAAGGTATATTTGTCCAGAGTTTAAAACCCTCCTAAGCTTCTCAGGTTTATGAGCTGTCTATGGAGCAATTAGAAATGCATCTATTTTAAGGAGATGAGTTTCAGGGCCTATTATACCTTCTTCTCTGCCTGCACTCTTCAGCTTTATTCTGAGCAGAGCATATTGACACACCAGACAGGCAAATAGTCTAAACAGAAAATTAGGAGTGCCTATGGAAAAATTTGAATTTCAGGAATAACTTTGATTCACACCATTGCCTAATTTGTGGAAGCTTCAAAACATCTATTTCAAGTGGTAGGGTGCCATATAACTGTGTATCAGGCAGCTGCAAACACCATTTATTCATAAAAATATGCAGTATGTACAAAATCAATCAGAAAAATACTGATTGTCTTAATTAAGTTTGTTAGTACTTAATTTGGCTGCTGTATGCAAATGTATTATGATACAGAACTAAATTGCAGAATGTAAACTGCAATTTTCACAGAACTATCCCTACATTCACTGCACAGAATATCTGATCCCTTAATGAGCAAAAAGTTAATATTTTGTTTTCTCCTCTTTGGTTGCTTAGGTTTCATGGCTCATTTACTTGCACAGTTCAAATCCCTCTGACTTCAGCACTATGTTTTGATTCTGAAAAAACCTTTTCCTGGATTTTTTGTATATGTTTTTTTCAGAAATAGTATTTAATCTCTGTACTGTTCTTAAGAACATAAGGGGTAGTATATGCTGTAGAAAGTTTGGTGTCAGTGACATTTGACACAGCTATATGATGAAACCTTTATTTCCATCTCCTGCAAGCCTGTGCATTCTTATATATATTCCAACCTCTGAAAACAAATATTGTATGGATTCTACAGAGTAAAGGCATTACTGCTGCAAAGCCAGCCCTGACACACGTTCATGGAAGAAATGGTTCAGGAATTTCATTGAAGTGGCTTGACATGGACATGTAAATTAAGTGTTACCACAAAATACACTGGAACAAGACATGAAAATGCATGCTTGTAAGGGGTCAATATCTAAATTTTGGGGACACCTTTGCTGTGCAATGAATGCATACTAATACTAAATATAACATCCATTTTCCTTCTGTTCTAAAGAACAAACTTTAGAAAAAGGGTGCATTATGATTATGCCATCATAATACATAATTCTTTTGATTTACCCCAGCCAGCAACGAAGTACCACACAGCTGCTTGCTCACTGCCCCACCAGCAGGAGAGAATTGGAAGGGTAAAAGATAGGAAGATAGGAAATTTTTGGGTTGAGATAAAGACAGTTTAAGAGGGAAAGGAAAAGTCATGCGCTGATGCAAAGCAAAACAAGAAACTGACTCACTGCTTCCCACAGCCAGGCAGGTGTTCACTCATCCCCAGGAGATAAGGGCTCCATCATATGGCCAATACACCATCATCCAAACATCCCCCCCTTCCTCATTCTTCCCCCCACTTTATACACTGAGCATGATGTCACATGCTCTGGAATATCCCTTTGGCCCGTTTGGGTCACCTGTCCTGGCCATGTCTCCTCCCAACCTCCCAAACACTCCCAACTCCCCCACCAAAGTGGAAGCACAAAAAGCAGAAAAGACCTTGGCTCTGTGTAAGCCCTACTGAGCAATAACAAAAACATCTCTGTATTATCAACCCTGTGTTCAGCACAAATCAAAACCACAGCCCCATACCAGCCACTCTGAAGAAAATTAACCCTACCCCAGCCACAACAAGTGCAATCATGTATATAATTTGTCCACCCCTGGACTGAAAAACTTTAACTCTTTGGCTTCTTCAGGTAATTGTCATAAAAGCCAGTGACAATAGTAGGTTATTGACATTAGTGTGCTGCAATGCATAAAGAAATAGCAGTGTTTGAGCCTTTTGCTAACCACTGAAGAATAGTTAGACAGATATTTGGGCTCTGGAGGCACAATAACCTCAAGGTTATTCCCTTGCCAGCCTTCTGCTCACCTGGGTTTACTTTGGAAACATCTGCATCCAGTTCTAGGCCTGATTAATTTGGTGTAAACTCCAGCTTTATCTTCCAGCTTCTTTCAGCTCTTCCCAGTTCTAGTTGCCCTTCCCCACTCAAACATTCTCTGAGCTGACATGAAGCACAAAATGCAAAATTTATTTCAACTTTCTTCTGAAAAAAACTTCAGTGAATTAAGTCTTGGTGTTAAAAAAATGAAAAATTTTCATTTTAGCAAAACTGTTTTATTCTGCTATCTTATTTCTGCTCCCAGATGGATGTTTATTCAGCTGTGAGATGGCAAGGTACTTGTTTCATGTGGAAGCATGTGTAACCTTAGGCAGTACAAACAAGAGGTCTGTGTAGTCCTCTGACAAGTCTATCACTGTTTAATACAAGTGAATTCCAGGAATTACAGCTTTTCATGTTTTCAACTAAATTGGTATCATGCATTAGCATTTGTAAGAATGTCAGATATTAATACGACACAGACACATATGTCCATTGAAAAATTAGGGTTCAAAGAGTGGGTTAATGTATCACCCTTTCAAAATCAAGCAAAGCATTCAGAGTCAAAGTGAAATCTCCAAACTGTGAGTAAAGTCCAGTTTATGACAACTAATGTTACACTACTTAATCATGGTATCGGAAATGAAGATCTAAATGCAGATGTGCAGCAAAGAAAGTAGACATATGCAGATGCCCCAGATCTTGGATGAGTATTCTGTTTCTTTTCATTTTTGCATAAAAATGGCAGTTTGCAGTTTCATTCAGCCTCACTTTTGTTATTCCTCTGCTGCTCTCCTACACAGCTCTCTCCCTGCATCTCTGAGAAAGCATCTCCCTGCCTGTTTGGCCATCCTCACTGTCTGCCCACTGCAGTGCTTTCAACGTTTCAGTTTCTTCTGTAAAGCCTGCAAGAAGAATAAATTCAGATAGCCATAATACAAAGAGAAGGTCTGACTACTGGCAAAGAGGAACAGTCATTATACCTGGCACACCACTAAACAGGAAATAACAATGACTAATGCTGCTTTTTGTGGACATAAGGGGGCTTACAGAAGTATCGTCTTGAACACTTTCCTTCTCTGACAGTGATGTGTCACTAATAAAAGAGTCCCTATTATGAGAGAACTTCCTCCTAGGATGCCAAAAGGTCATTCACCTTCAACTAAGGTGCCCATGGATCTGCATCCATTGCTGATATTCTTGTTTCAAACCCTCAGAGGGAACTCCTTGGTCTGTTTTAAACTACAGTCTCAGTTTCATCATTAAAGAAACTTGTTCCTCATTCCCTGCCAGCTGCTGCCATAATTTAGCTAGACCTTTGCTCATGAGAAGTGGTAAAAGAAGGGAAGGGAGCATGGTAAGACACAGACCTGATTGATTTTAAATTGGCACATGCTGTTATCTAGTAACTCTGCAGTCTGTTAAAGGTGATGTGCTCTGTGGGACTAAATACTATGATGAGAAACACAAAGTTGCAGAAACTAGAGCAGCAGGAAAATAAATAGGTATTTCTCTCAAAACTCACGTATTGGCTTTCACTTGCTTGAAGTCTTACCATGGATATCACATGGAGTACACACATTCACACATCCACGTGAATCCTGTGTATTCTGGTTTCAAGAATATAGAACAGTTGAAAGTCAAGTTGCCTAAGCCAATATTTTCCTTTGTCTGAAAATTTATGGTTCAGCAAGATGATACAAAATCATCCAATATTATGAATGTATTTACCCTGTGTATCCCTTAGCCTGTGCCTGAAGTTCTTCAAATACTGTAAAAGTAAAACCACATCTGGAATTGGAACAAATGGCTTGAGGGTTAGACCAGGTGATTTAACTTGGAGAAAATGCATGTTTGTGTGGATCACTGAACAAGCAAAAAGTACAAACAAGAAAAAGATTAGGTGGAGACATGTCATTCATGTCATTTTATTTACAGACATGAAAATGCTTTACATTGTTCTTTGACATTTTCATTTGTATTGAAATGTAGTGGTATTATGCTGCTTTACTACTAAACAAAAGGTTAGAAGAACATATAAGGTCTTCCCTAAAATTGCCAATTCACACTTTAAGGACAGAACAAATCTTTTCAATATTTGCAAATAAGCTGTAAATTCTCAAATTAGGACAAACTTAAAACTGAGAATTCAAAATAGAATCTCTGTGCTGTCTGCCCATTTTTTTTCTGGTCAACATTACATATGAAATAATAAAATCTCTGGACTTTTTTATAGAGTTTGAATTATTATGATTCTTTTAATAAATAAAGTCCCTGTAAAATAGTTTGCAATAAAGCTAACCATTGACATTCATTATATTGAATGTCTGGGAGCATAGAAAGAACATTTAAAAATAAGAGCATGAATAATTCTGAAGTAATTACCTTTGTGTTGTGACATAAAATTAATGCAATCACCTGACCTTGAGGATTTCCTTGCATATAAGTTACTTTCTAAGTAGTCTGCATATAAAAATGTCCTTTTGCTTTTAATGATGTGAAAGAAATTGTTCCTGTATGTTGAAAAGATTTATTACTGGACATCTAAAAGAATAGCATTTTAAAGTGTTTGTATCTACACACCAGTTTGGGAAGCATCACCACAATGCTGCATTTCTAAACAAAACCTATGCTGGGGAAATGAAGCAGTACAGCCTTTATTATAAGGGAATAATTCATGCCTTTAAAAATAAATATCATAGTACATGAGAAGATACTGTAATGTCTGTGATGTTTTTATTTTGTGACACCATAAGAAACGAGAGCTAAGGTGAAGTCAGAGTCTTGATTGTACATACCTTTCTATTTTGTGACACCATAAGAAACGAGAGCTAAGGTGAAGTCAGAGTCTTGATTGTACATATCTTTCTTAAAATGTTGGGGTTTTTCTCAAAATATAAACCATTAATTTCTTAGGTTTAAAAATTCATTTCCCAGTTATTGTAACTTGTATGAAAATGTTTTGACATTGAGGTATTAAATCCTGTCCTTATCCTCAGATTTATTTGAAACCATTTTATTTTTCTCTGTCTTACTCAGTATTTTGTTCTTAGATGTTGACTACAACAGTGAATATTTCAATGCCTTCAGTTATGTCTATATGAGGTTCCTCTTGACTTGATCTAAGTGTTGTGAATTGTTGAGATGGGCATAGTGGAGATTTTTTTTGTTGTTGTTGTTTATGTTGGTTTAGTTTACACAGAAGTTTATATGATAACTGTCCAATCTTGCATAAAGAGCTCAGAAATTTAATGGTGGCGTTATCAGTATAAAACACTAAAACCTCAACTTGTGCAGCACAACTGTAAGAACAGAGTTTGAAGATGCCAGTGTGCTGGAATTTCCAGATTTTGCAGTCATTAATTTTGCTAAGGGCGGAAGATCACATATGGGTGCTTTGTGCATATGTGTGCTCTGTGTATATGACACTTTCCTCCTGTGGAGGGAAGAACAAAGCCTCAGAAGTAATACCTCTCCAATAAGTAAAAATCCACACCTAAACTCAAATTTTTAACTAAAAGTGGAAGGTTTTAGAAGGAAAGATCATTGAGTCATTACTGTGAAAATATGAAAAGATTATATTGTGCACAAGCATATCCAGGGTTTTACCAAAATGGATTTTAGGGTCAATGGAACAAGTGGTATGTCAGTCCAGGTGTGTTTGTATATACACATATTTTTGTAGCTCTGTAATCCCTAAAATTTCATTTTCCTTGGCATAAACCAAGAATTTTAAATAGATGAAACTTATGTATATAATGATGACAGCCAGTATTCTCAGTATTGCCTATGTTCTACTTCATCATTAGCCATTCATAAGAACAGAGTGATATAACAAGCAAAGCTGAGTGATTTTCATAGACAGCAAATTTCTATTAAGAGAGAATAGTTTGGAAAAAAATGTAGCACTTTATTCAAGGATAACACCAAGTAACTTTTTACAGACTCTTCATTTTATGAAAATAGAGTAAATACATTTTAGTTAAGAAGTCCTGCATCACTTGGAAATTTTAAAATGACTACTGAAAGTGTTCGCACAACTGAGTTCTTTAACACAAACATGGTGGAAGATTTGCAATACATAATCAAAGAACGAGTAATTTACTCTTCCGAGTTTGTGTGATTTTTGTAATATGGTACAGTGGTTTTTCTGCATGTGTATTTCCTTGAAAATGCCAAAAACATTTAAGTAACTATGTTATAAAAAATCAGTAGATATTATAAACCCTGTAGATGTTTTTAAGGCTACAAATGGATGGAAATCCATTGCAGATAGTCACATGGCCAGGTCTATTATACAAAGGACAAGTCTAAGCAATGTTGTATTTACAGTTTCATAAACACTTAATTTACAACAAAAATACTAATAACTTGTTTTGAAATGGTGAACTTTTTTATCAGTTCTTAAAATGGAATATATCCTTTATACTTCCAGAAACTTATATAACCTATATATTTAAAAGAAACATTTTCAGTTCTTGTAAGCTTAAAATTAGACCAAGCAGTTTTGTTTGGCTTGTGCCTTTATGTAAGTTACACTCTCCTTCTGCTCCACCTGCTGCTCTGCTCTGGAGAGCCAGCAGGGCATTCAAACATGCAAACCATGGGCACTGTGGACTTCAATAGCAAACACTGCACAGCAGCTATTTCGAAGGAGAAGAGACTGGTTTCTGACAGTTTCTGTGACCTACTAATGTTTTATTTAGCTTCTATTTCTGGATAATCATTTCCAGGTAAAGCAAAAAAAGTGTTCAAAAAATAAGCAAGGAAAAATTGTAGGTAGTGAGTTGTAAAGTAAAGATCTGTATTTCTGTTTTCACCTTGTTTTGTATTTACCTTGTATCTTCATTGGAATAAAAGGATCATAGAGGGAAGTAGCTCTTCAGGCAGTGTAGGCATTATCTGCTTTTTAAGAGTTTGCTTAAAGGGCATAGCCAGCAGTGCTGGGAATGGTTTCAAAGTAAGCAGTCAGCTGGGAAAGGGCATGCAGTAAATATTATAGGTCTCTTCCATTATTTCTGTTCATCCTGGTTTTAAGTACATAAAATAGAAAAAAAAAGAGATCTCCTAAAGCTCGAGTAATCCCAAACAATTTCAGGCAAGAGAAGGAGCAATTCATCCATACAAAGATACGATTTGGATTAATTTAACCAATGCAACATGAAAAACATGCTATAAAAGTATGTATTTCTCAAGCATCTTAAATAAATTTTCAGCATATACTAGTGGAATTTTGACTTCTGAAAGATCTCATTAATTCTGACTTTTATTATCAGTTTTCTCTTTGGATCAAAACTTTTAATTTGTAAATTGTTTTCATCCAAATAACATAATATAATGCTACAGTGTCAATCTCTGGTGAATCAAGCCAAGCCCTAGTGATCACTACAGACTTCAAGGTTCCCTCTCCTACCCCTCTTTGAAAGACAGGATGTATTTTCCACTGTGTAAATGCAGATTATTCTGTTATATCCAGGGATAAGAAGAGTCTTCAGAGTCGTCCTGAGAGCACTATGACACTGTGCCTAACACTTCCCTTCTCACCTTCATTAAAAATTTTCAAATACAACCCTAGCAATGTGGTGAACCCAGACTGGCAGGCATATCTGTTTTGGTTTTTTTTCCAAGTAAGAACATACGTCTCAGGCAAGGTGGTTAGTAAACTTGGGAAATTGTTAGGCAACCTTCTGTTTTTCAGACATCTGTGAATTCATTTCACTCACAATTTCACATGTAATTTAGTTTTTATATATTCTCTAAAACACCTCGTGCCAAGTCCAATTGCTTGCCTTTAAAAGTACCTTAGTGATTTATTTTGGAGTAAAATCCTTCCCTTGAAATCATAAATAATTTATGATTAGAGAATCATAAATGTAATTCTAATCTGAACAAATATCTTCTTTATCACCTAGCATGAGCCAGGCATTAAATTCACAAGAAACACATAGAGATATCTGAATTATAATTCAGAATTAAACGTACTTCTTAATAGTATTTTCCAGAAATTTCTACTGCACACAGACATCTGTGCCTGTGTATATTAAAGAATTGTACCAATCTAAAAAAAATCTAGTTAGAAACTGATCTAGTTATGTTGGTAGAAATCTTGTGATTTGCTTTAGTGGAGTAATTTTGTTTAGGTTGAACAAGTAAATTATCAGAGTATACTGATCCTTAGGTTAGTGCACCAACAGAAGGGATTTTTATTGGTTTCACTTGATAAATATATTTTAAGAAAAGTTAAGAAATTAATTTGATAATGTCTGAGCTAGAATTTGTTTAAATATTATGCTTTAACATAAAAGAGATGCAAAACAGGTCCCTAGGTTGTCTATGTGTTTTCAATAAATATACACACTTCTATAAAATTACTTTCTCCAGTAATTTTAATCCTCCTTGGGCAAGTGCAAAGCAGGTCAAGGCATTGGAAAAACAGGTTGCTGATATTTTGGAAGCCTGAAGATAAAAAAAGAAAGCAGTGACTTTGTTCTCTTTGTCACATTAACATAATGTTTGACCCTATTTTTGGTTCTCATGGAACCAAAAGATTTTGGGTGCCTTAAGTTTACAGTGAACAAACATTAAATAATAGAAAATTAATAAACACATCAGAATATCTGAGAGACCAAGGAAAATTATGAGAACCGGTTATGCCGTGAATGTGTAAAGTTTGAGTCCTTGACCTACTATCTGATATAAATCACACATTTCATTCTATTGGATACTACAATAAATCTTCTGCTTCAAGTGTAATCAAAAGTATTTCTCCCTTCAAAATAAAGTCTTCTGTTGGTCCATATAAGCCAGCATCACACAGTCCAGAAAGTAGTCTAATGCTTCAAGCAACTAAAGAGCAGGAAAAGGAAATTTACTGCAAACTGCCCAGGGAATTAACAGACATACAAGAAAAATGATAGCAGTTGACCTCCATTTTTTATCAAGGAAAGACTGATTTTGTAAATTGTCTAGGCTCCATTGAGAAGCGTTACCTCATCACTGTCAAAACATGGTTTCCAGTTCAGGGTATACCAAACATGGGGAATTCTTAAGCAAGTAAAGCAGCCCTTCTCCTCCAGTTGTGTGAGTGAGTTAATGGGAAATTTTCATGCTCACGTTTCCTAACAATTAGTTTTCCTTCATTTCACCATAAGATATGTGATCTGCCAGAGACTGATTTCAATTTTCATGGTAAGCAGATTCCATTTCTTGGGTAATCTGCCAAATATCTTTTCTGTTTGGAATACATGAAGTCAAAAGGCAGCATGTGAAACAGTTACATTCAGTCAACTCCAAAACTTACAGGAATGAAAGGCATAGCAAAGGCACCCAAACAATATATATATATATGTTAACCTGGTCAGATTTCAGACCATAAGAACAGAAGTGAGTAACTAAACCTATTAATTTTATCCCCATTAACTGTGGCACAGCTGTGAGACACAGGTCAAATTTCAGCCCAAGCCCTCTGTGTTAGAAGTTTTAATGCTCTAATTTTTTCAATGTGATCACACAATAATTTGGATTGTCATATTCTGCTCCTGTTAATCACTTTTTTTTTTTGGCATCAAAAGATAAATACCACAAAACTGAGGAAGTCTGACAAAGGGGGGGATGGAGAAAGATTTCTTCCAATTTAAAAGTAGCAACTCATGAACACAGCTCTGATTTTCCATATGCTGGTAATATGTGCCAGAACTTTCCTATATATCATACAATGAAGGAGGCAGAGGGCTGGTCAGAAAAGCTTATTTTGAGTGCTCTGTAATGCCTTTGGGGTTCATATCAATCTTCCTTGACCAGAGCATCAGCTTTACAATATTCCTCTTTGAGCAGAGGTCAGGGACTGCTCCATGCTGGACATAACCAGATCCAGACAGCTCTACATCACACCCTCCACAGGAAATGGCTTAACCTATCAGCCAAGCTGATGGCGTGTCTGGGAAAACCTTAAGAAAGGATAAAAATAAAACAGAGGACAGTGAAAAGTGAGGAGGAATAAAGTCTGAGGCACCAAGGTCAGTGAAGAAGGAGGGGGAAGATGTCATCCTTGCAGGCCAGGGAGGAACACACACTGGAGTAGGTGGATATTTATTAGATCACATGGAGAGACCAGACTGAAGCAGCATTATCCTGAAGAACAGTAGCCCATAGAAAGCACCCACACTGGTGCAAGGGAAAACTGGGAGGAGAAATGAGAAGCAGAGAGAAATGTTATGGACTGAGCTCAACTCCTCATTTTGCCACTCCTCTGCATTCACTGGAGGCAGGGAAATAGAGGAGTCAGGAATAAAGGAATGAGTCTGGGGGGAACGTAGGAAGGTGTTTAAATTATTTTGTTTCTCACTATCTGAGTCTATTTTAACTGAAAATGCCTTAAATTTGTTTCTGCCAAGTTGATCTGTTTTGCCTATGATGGTAAATAGCGAGCAATCTCTCTGTTTTCCTCGTGAGGCATAATGTTTACAACCTTGTTCACTTCCCCTGTTCTTTTGAGGAGGGGGAGTAAGAGAACAGCTAGGCAGGTTTCTAACAGCCAAACAAGGTCAACCCTCCATCCAAGAACTGCAATTTCTGCCATTGTATTTTTACTTAAGGATGATAGTTGTTTTGTTTTTTTTAAATGGAGTGACTGCATTTAAAAATACTATAATACCAGAATTATTAAGCAAAATATAAGTAAAGAGATAAATCCAACAGACCTTATCATTTTTCTAATAACTCAGACCACTTTCTCAACCAAAATCCTGGGATGTAAAAATCTCTTTTTTGAAAGAAATCACAGTGTGCAGTATTTAGCATTAATCATTTAAACATTTTAAGTGGTTTTTTTTCAGCAGCTTGCTTCAAAAGATACTGCTGTCCTGTCCAGAGGCTATGCTCTTCCTATCCTTATTTAATGTGTATAATCTACATTGAGATTAATACTGAGCGTATATATCCTTGGTCTTTCATTGACTTCCTCCCTGACCAGCTTTCCACAATAAAAAGATTATTCTCTATGGAAAGCTTTGATTTTTGATAATGCAGAACCTTGTCACAGTAGCTAATTGGTGTATTAGTTGGACACAATGAACTCCACAGGCAAAGCTCCTCTTTAAGGTATAAATTGGAAGCAGGAAGAAACAGTTCATCAAAGCTGTATGCAAAACTATTGATTGCTGGCTTCATACAGTGATTGTATTATTGCACAGAAATGAATAATGGAATTTTGCAAAAATCCCACTCAGGTCTTTCATAAAGATATGTTTCTGTCATCAGAAAAGGACAGCCTGAATATTTTGCTCCTCTTTTGTTCAAAATAGCTTCTCATTCAATTTAACTCATTGTAACTGTTGGATCTGTAGCACAAAGGCAAGTCAGGAAAGGCCTCACAAGAGTTTGAGTACAGAAAAGTGAGTAAAATGTTACTTACCCAGAGCAGTGGTTGAAGATGTTGAACATTAATTGCAGCATTTAAAGGGCTTTCTTACACTGGGGGATTATCTGCCTTGTTGATTTTACAACAGAGCTTTGCTGAGAGGTAACAGAAAAGTATTGAAGACTGTACAGAGTAGTTGAGTTGCACAATTTCCCATGGAGAAAAAACAAGAAAATTGATGTAGCCTTTATAAATAACATCATGAGGATTTTGTAGATGAGTAAACAAATTTTAATGGTTTTTTCTTCAAATGGTCAGATGACAACAAAAACATCTCTCTGCTTCCTTCACTGGATCACATATCTAAGGAAGGAATGACAAAAAAGATATGGGTGAAATTGTTGAATAATGTTCTTAACTTTTTCAATTTAGTACATATTATGTATCAGCATACATATCAAAATGCAATTTCATATTTGAACTTTTAATATTATAATGTAATTCAAAAATGCCTTTAATCTATTTTTTTCAGGAAGAGACTCAACACATCTAGATCAGAAGGCAGATTCACTGAGTGCCTTAGATGCTTTGAGGCTTAGTTTCACAATATGTAATTTTTGATTATTTTTTATAAAAACATGAGTTTTAATAACTCTTCATTAAAATCAATTTTAATCAAAGTAGCAGAAAGCAGAACTTTGAGCAAAATATATACTTGGCTATGTCAATAATGTTGCAGAAAAAAAAAGATCTCAGAAATATTAAAATATTAAATATTTTATTAAAAAGAGGGGTCTGATTTATAATTTATTTTTTTAAAAAGCAAAAACCCAGCAAGAATTACTCCTTCTGAAGCATGGATGAAAGTGTCATTGTTGCTCTATTTTATTTTTCTATCTGCAGTAGCTCCTGCAAGCTGTGAAAGATCTATTCACCCCACAGAGATTTAGATTTCTGTGTCACACCTCTAAGCTTTTGGTAAAAGAAAAATTATGACCACTGTATTTTGCAGAGAACTCACTTTTTCATGTGTGCATTGAGCTCTAGATTAGAGGTCTCAGGAGGAGACATCTGGTCTGGGATCCTTTCTCTGTTGGGACAGAAGAGTAATTCTGTCCTGGCTTTTCTCAACACAGGTTGTGCTGCAAACACAGAGGGAAAACTTAGGACAATGAGGGAACTGGAAAAGGCACTGAGAAAACAAAATATCTCTTTACAGAATAAATTGTTTCATGTTTTTATATGTGAAAAAGTCAGCAGAAAAAACCCTTATAGTTAAAAGTATTCAGTTACTTGATGTTCAAATGAAAAGGTGTTTAAATAAAAAAATCTTCAAACAGGTAAAATATTCAGTCTATATATAGAGAGATTTTAATATTATATCATTATAATTTTTTTTTTTTTGTCTATTGTTCAGAAAGAATACAACAAACTGCTTTGACAAGAGATGCTTTGGATGACTTTCCAAGAGCTGGTTATATTGGAAATACATTATGGTATCTTTCAAGTCAGCTTCATGGGTCTCATGAAATTCTCACTCTCCCCTAGTTATTTAACAGCAAAAAGGGATTTAATTACTATTGAAATTTCAAGGATTTGTTTGTTTGCTGACATATATGAGAAAGTTTGGTAAAAAGTGGGAGCAACAGAAATCTCTGAGTGTGCACCATCTAAAAAGATTTTAATGTATACCTTTTCTTCTCCTGATAAGAATTAAAGCTTTTTAGGTAGAAAAGAAAATTGACCGGTATGGAAAATGTTTTTTCTAGACCACGTGGTGAACATACATTTTTTTCAAATTATCTCCTTCCAAGCCATTTACCATCCAGGAATTTTCAAAATATATTTATTGGGTAATAATTTCAAATACGGAATAAATTAGAGAAAAATCATAGCCTGCTTATTGAAAATTCATGCACTGAAGAGAGTAAAATCCATCAAATGCATTACTAGCTCTGAATTAATTGCTCAAATTAATTAATAACTCAAACCCTAAGTAATATCTAAGCTCTATTAGCAGAGTACTGAACATTACAGCTGAAAAAATAAAATTTGCATCAAGTAAATGCTCAAAATATTTCTCACTTGAACATGGAAATAAGTCTGATTTCCTGAGAGTTTTAAAGCAAATGCTTTTGGGGAATTCTAATCATAGATTAATGAGCTCATCCTAACTATATTCTATGTCAATATTATGTTCCCTCAAAATGCTATCCTTTTCTTGAATTAATCTTATTTGGGATAGGTGGATCAGTTCTTCAATATACATCTTCCCTAGTTTAATTTCTGTCCCGTTATCTTGAATGGTATGCAGTCAGTGGAAAATAGTATCTGAACCTGAAATTATTAGCAGACTTAAAGATTTAATGCACCTGAAATAAATCTCAACATCTCATTTTTCAGGCAGTACTAGTCCAGTACTAGTTCAGGCAGACTAGTTTGCCAGTCTGATTTTGAAACTTATTCTATTATTCTGTTAAATCTATTTTTTGTCTGTTTTAAAAATTTTATTTATTTTCTTTCTGAGCCAGACTAAATGCAGTTTTCTGAACAAGTATAATTCAAGTGTAGGAAGCCCTAAGAGTTGAGAGGCAAAAGCCCTAAGTCTCCTCTGGTACCAAATAAATGTCTGGAATATTTGTGACTGTAGTGAGCCAAACCAAAAATGAACAGTTGATGAGGTGTTCAATCAAGCCAAGTAAATTTATTTTCATTTCTCATTTATTTTCATTTCAGAAATAATAAAATGTTTTGTTATGTGCTTTTGTGATTCTGCCCCAAATTCAATCTTCATTGCTTTGTTTCCAATCAAAACAAAGAAAGAAACAAACAAACAAACAAAAACCCCAAACCATGGAAGAAAAGTTTAAAAAAAGAAAAAAAAATAAAAGAGAAAAGTAAGAAAAATAAGGAAAAGAGACTAGTAATTCTAACTAGTGAAATTCAAACACAAACCCATGTGTTAAACTCACCCTAAAGTCATGCTACCTCTGTGTTGGACAACATAAGACATATTTGTCTCATCTTACTTGAAGGTGTGGAACTGTCCAAGCTGTTATTAGACTAAAGAGCAATGACAATTCAGAGTGAAAAACATTGGCATGTGTGGTGGTTTGACAGGAAATATGTTTTCTGGGATGTTGGGGTTAGGCCAATGGATGTTCAGATTTTAATATTGGCACCTAATGTGGCCACTGGGACATTGGATCCGCCTCTGAGCACACGGGGTTAAAGCAGAGCTCTCCCCTGGGAGGCTCTCTTGGGTTCCGGTCAGGGAAAGGCTCAGAGCTCCCCTGCCCGGCTGCGGGCTGGGCGGGGCAGGGGCAGCCATGGGGCCGGGTGAGGTAGGCCCAGGGGCAGCCATGGGGCCGGGTGAGGTAGGCCCAGGGGCAGCCATGCGGCCAGGTGAGGTAGGCCCAGGGGCAGCCATGGGGCCGGGTGAGGTAGGCCCAGGGGCAGCCATGCGGCCGGGTGAGGTAGGCCCAGGGGCAGCCATGGGGCCAGGTGATGTAGGCCCAGGGGCAGCCATGGGGCCGGGTGAGGTAGGCCCAGGGGCAGCCAAGGGGCTGGGTGAGGTAGGCCCAGGGGCAGCCAAGGGGCTGGGTGAGGTAGGCCCAGGGGCAGCCAAGGGGCTGGGTGAGGTAGGCCCAGGGGCAGCCATGCTGCCGGGTGAGGTAGGCCCAGGGGCAGCCATGCTGCCGGGTGAGGTAGGCCGGGCCCTGGACAGAAGGGAGGGGAAGGCCCCTGCAGGGTGGAAGGGTGGAGGAGCACTGAGAGGCATCGGGCAGCCACCCTCGCCCAGGAGAGACAGACAGAGAGAGAGAGAGGAGAGAGAGAGCCTGTGCCTGTGCTTGTGCCACCTTGAAATTTAATAGTGGCTGGCCGAGAAGGAGAAGGGGGGGCAGTGAGAAGGTGCCTGGCTGGGCAGCCGTGGGAGTTCTGGACAGACAGAGCCTCAGATTTTTAACCCTTTTCTTGGATGATGGAAACCTTACAAATGCTAATCCTCCTGGAGCTGAATGAGAAGAGAGATAGAGATGAGATAAGAGGAAATGGGCCACGAGAGAAATAGAGACGAACTCAGGTGGAAGAGATGATGGAGTAGCTTATGCTGGACTCTTTTTGTGTAGCCATGGACAGAGCCATGTTTTCTTGTGATACAGGGACTGCGTTCTAGGGGGAGGCAATGCCTCAGGACCAAGGGGGTTCGGTGTGGATACCCCTCGGCCCCAGAGGGTGAAAAATATGGGGGGGACAGGTGTCCCAACGTTGAGACTGTGCCTTTTTGGAGTGGGACGAAGCATCCTTAAAAGTTGACCCTAGAAGCAGCTCTGGTCCGTGTTCAGTGGTGAGAGCGCTGGACGTGAAAGGAAGAGGTCACCATTGGCACAAGAAGGACTCCTTCTCCTCTTGAGGAACTGAGGATTGAGTATTCTGAAGGGTGGTGCCGGACCAACAGTCGATGATTTGGGGGATGTATTGTATTGGGAATTTGGTGGAGGAGGAGGAGATGTATCTGTGAAGTTTTCATTTTCCTTGTGTGTTTCTTTTTTTTTCCCTTTTCCTTGTAGTTCAGTTAATAATTTTTTTTTCCTAAGTGGGAGCCTGCTTTGCTTATTCCTGGTCACATCTCACAGCAGAAACTGGGGAGAGAGTATTCTCATGGAGGCACTGGCATTGTGCCAGTGTCAAACCATGACAGCATGAAAAATCATTGAACACTCACTGGTTGGAGTCCAGGAAAGGAAAGGAAAAGGAGGAGGTAGCACAGATTCTGATGTTTGAAGAGGCAACATTGAACTGAAGGCACAAAATTCTGCCAGGTTTTAAAAGGGAAGTTTGGTTATACAGGAGGTACAAACTGAAAGTGTGAAATAGAATAAAGTTTTTTTTAAAATTTGATTTATTCTTGTATTGATTCTTACTCTGATCTAGTTTTTGGAAAAGGCCTACATGTATATATAGTTTTGGGCAAACACAGCCTTCAATAATGAAACAATTTCATCTGCTTGTTTCACCTGGGCACATTTACCTCATGTCACAGTGTACTTACAACATTTCTAGCATATATTAAAATGCCATGTGCTATATGGTTCTTCCCTTGCTTCACAAAGAACTGTAAAACAACTCAAATATGTTCAATCTTAACAATATGCCAACATCATAGGATATTTTATGTAGTTCTTTATATTTTTAATACAAGGTTTAAGTTTGTAATTTCAAGTTACATAAATGAAATAATCTTCCAAGCTCAATCAATTTCTATTCCTCTAGTTATGATATGAGGACTTTTTAGATTTTCCAGTATATAGAAGTGTTGGAAAAGCAAATTAAATATCTGTAACACAATTAATAGCAAGTTACAGTGGATAATGTCTATATCCAAAAAAAATCTACGTTAAACCTTTATTTTAGGTCAAGTATGAAATCCTGACTCTAGTTTTCACTAAGTCTTACCACATGCAAATTTCCTTTGTCATCATTTGCGGCTGCTGTTCAGAATGAGAGAAGGAAATTACTTCAAGAACTCTGTGCCAGATTTGTCTTTATTGCAAGAGAAAAGGAATATTTCCCTTTATTGCCTGCAGTATGATCTTGATACCATTTGAACTGTATGATTGAACAGCTCCATTGTAGTAAAGGGAAGTATTTCAGATAAGTAAGCAGAGAATCTGCACACTCACTGCATTCTTGTCTTCAGGCAATCCAACTTTTTCTTCTACTGTAGAAACTCTCAACTTCAGTTGTTGCTGAGAGCAGGTATGTTAAAATCTGGAAGCACATTCAGACCACATTCAGAGATCTCCAGTTTTGTTCTCTCAAGGCTGAGGATTTGTGTTTCCCACATTTTACTTTTTTTCTGTAGAACTTCTTGAAAATGTTTTCTATCTGCAAATCACAAAACCTTATATTGGGTCTCTTGTTGATGCTGTGTGTATTGACTCAGAGGTTTCTCTAAGAGAAAAAGAAGAGTAATTCTTGTACTGGAGTACAGTCATTATTTGACTTGCAGAGAATATTTTGATGTTCTTTTATAGCCAAACCCAAGAAGAAAAACTAGCCCTAAGGCCAGCTGGTCCAGAAATCTTGAGTTGCAAGAGCAGAGTGTAAAAGACTCTCTGCTATATACTCATCTCACTAAAATTTTGGTTTCTGATATATATAAAATATGTTTTGAAGGAGGGGGGAACTATCTATACCAAATAATGAGAAATAAAATATAGAGTGCTGTAGATGTGAGGAGAAAGCCAATTTCTCATGCTCTGGTTGGTTGTAGAGTTTTTGTTTGTTTCTTTGTTTTTATTTACTTGCTTATTAGTCTGACAAAAATCTTAATGTTGTCACACTCACAGAAGTTCATGACCAATCGAATCAACTGCCTTCTGAAGTGTGATGTTGCTATGCTGTCTTTCAGATTGCTCATATCCTTACTATTTTTACTCAAAATCTAGCAATTCCTTGCCAGATTTTCAGCAACATATTTTTACTTTTCCAGTCAGAACTGTAATGTTATAGAGTGGGGTTCCCCAGTGCTCACACACTATTGGGGCCAGTCCTGTTTAAGACCTTTTACTGATGATCTGAATGAGGGGATCAAGAGCGGCCTCAGCCAGTTGGCAGATGGTGCCAAACTGGGCAGGGGTCTTGTTTTGCTAGATGGTAGGGAGGCTCTGCAAAGACATCTGGACAGACTGGATCAGTGGGCCAAGGACAAATATAGAAATTTCAACAAGGCTGAGTCTGCTTGCAACAAATCCATGTAATGCTATAGGCTTGAGACAAAGTGGCTGGAAAGCTGCCCAGTGAGAAAAACCTGGGAGTAGTGGTTTACAGCTGACTGAACAGGAGCCAGTGTGCACCCAGGTGGCCAAAAGAGCCACTGGCATCCTGGTCTGTATCAGAAATAGTGTGGGCAGCAGGACCAGGTCAGTGATTCTCTTACTGTACTCAGCACTGGTGAGGCTACACCTGAAATCCTGTGTTCAATTCTGGATCCCTCACTACAAGAAAGACACTGACGTGGTGGAGTTAGTCCAGAGAAGGGCAACAGAGCTGGTGAAGGGTCTTAAGCCCAAGTCTTATAAGGAACAGCTGAAGGAGCTGGGATTGTTTAACCTGGAGGAAAAGAGGCTCAAGGGGCCCTATTTTTCACTACAACTGTCTGAAAGGAGGTTGTAGCAAGGTGAGGGTCAGTCTCTTCTGCCAAGTAACAGGGAATAGGACAAAAGAAAATTACTGCAAGTTGCAACAAAGGAGGTTTAGATTGGATATGAGGAAAAACTGGAACAGGCTGTTCAGGGAAGTAAGTAGTTGAGTCACCATCCCTGAGGGTATTCAAAAAACATGGCCCTTAGGAACATGGTTTAGGGGTAGACTTTGCAGTGGTGAGTTAAAAGTTGGACTCAATGACCTCAAAGGCCTTTTCCAAGCTAAATGATCTGATGATACTATGATTCTGTCCTCCATGCAACTTGAAATTCAATGTGAGAAACAAGAGGGCAATAAATCAAGTACACACACCATATGTAAAATACTGCTTATAACATAAAAAAATGCATCTATTACAAGTAAAGTCACAACTTTCCACATCAACTTCATAAACTAAGTGATAGCCACTCTAAACTGTTTATAGGACATATTTCTTTACATGAGTAGAATGCTATATTGAGCTTCCTGACTGACCTGGTGAACTCACCTTTATGCATCTTTTAGGCAAAGAGAGTGGAGTAAGCTACCACCTGAGAGTGTGCCAGAGTCACACTCAACAGATTCTAATTTCTTTCAAAACTGCTTCTCAGAGTTAACACAAGCTGGAAAGAAACTTACTGAAAAGCTTCTCTTTTCAGTCCATCTGCATACTAATATTATTTCCTCTTCACCAGTCCTCTCTATCTTTCCCCCTCTCTTTCATATGGTAAACTGGCTTCTCATATATTTAGAAAACAAACAAGATGCTACTTCAGCTTAAGCAGAATTTATATTATCTTGACCCCTATGTTACTTCATTATACCTTAGGGCATAGTTAACCACATGAATGATGGAGAAATTATATGATTTTTCCAAAGCACTCCATGAGGGTTCATTTCTTTAAGTGACTCATACACAATTCTGATTGACCTCATCAGAAAGAGGGTCAAATTAAGAGGAGAGTTTCACATCTCTTTAATATCTCAATCATGAACAATTTCAGAAAACAGAAAATAGCTATTGTTTCTGATGGAACTGATATAAGATCCTCAGTGAAAATTGTGGTTTCTACCACAGAATTACCACAGACCTGATAGAGTAAAAAGCCAGGTTCCAACCCATGCAGCTCTTTTACACAGATAGCATATCCTATAAAGAGGGTTAAAACACTGGCAGAGTTTTAGCTATATGTGATTTCAGCAAGACTGCAGTCAGTTCTCATAGGTCAGGTCTCATTTAAATTTGTCCTTAATAATAAATGTCTTAGCCTTAAAATAACATTTTCTTCAACACAGCATTTACAAAAGAAATACTTGGTGATTTCTAATCCTGTTGTTATGCTTCTCTTGGTTTTCTTCTCAAAAACTAGGCATAAATAGTGAGATTCTTTTCTTATATTGGTCATGATTAATTTTATACCAAACATTATAGATTAACCAACACCTCATTTGTTTTGTAGTATTGCTTCGAATTATGAAAGTAAATTTATTATCTATGTCTTGGGAATGAAACTTGAAAGAAAAGGCAAATTTATATACATACATGCAAAATTGAATCATGCTGAAATTTTATTGCAATTATAATTTGCAATTATTGTAAAGACAGAGGTATATTTGAAGTATGTTGGTAAAATTACAAATAAATAAGTAAACATGAGGCACTAATATTCGTGTTCAAAACCAAGTCCAAGAAAAATATTTCATCCAACTTTCACAGAAAGTCTTTGATTCTTTGTCATCCGATAAGTGCCTAATTGTTCAAAAAGTTTATCTGGTCAGCATTTTCAAAGAAAAGTAATGTCATTCACAGAACATGTTTCTAGAAACCTTTGAAAATCTCTGTGTCTTCCTAAATTTCTGTGCTTGCTTCTTTTCTTAATATAATAACAATTTAATAGAACCACGAGTAAAAGGAAAATAAAGAAAAAATCCCACTATTTCTACCATTTCCTTTTCTTAATGACTCAAAATATGCTACTTTTCTTGGTTCCTTCAATATTAATTTTACACCCCAGTATAGCCAATTCATTTTAATTTCCAATTTAATTTATCATTTTTGCTGTCAATATCCCTTCTAGTTAGACATAAGTTTGAACAGAATAGCTTTTCTAAAAGCTGTCTGTCTTCTGATAGTCTGTCTTCTATGGTCTACTGATATTTCATCAGCTGATCTTCAAAAGTTTTTTCAATTCCTGTTACAGGTTCTCCTCTACACATAATTCTATAATATCGGTCCAAAATGTAGAGTAAAAAGTGAATTTCCTTCTGCAAGAATCCTCGGTGTGTTTTATTCCTGTTGTCATGCTCCAATCTCATTAAACTTTAGCACCTGCACAATTGAAGTTCTTCTTTTTCTCCTTAGTTGTTTAGACACAAGAGTTTAAATCTATTCCTATTCTGTATCCCTTTTGTTTTCATTCCTTATCCAATTGTTATAAGTAATTAATGTACTGTAGCAGTTACAGCACATACACTCTGGGTGTTTGTGGTTATTGATTCCTGCATAAAGCTTATTCAGTACCTTCCTGTGCTTTCAGTCCTATGCATTTGTTCTGTGACATTTCCCAGTGCTGCAGTATCACAAGTGATCCCAATGATTGAAATAAGCCTTTTAACATTCTCCCTAGAAACTCTCTTAAGTCAGGCTAACATATGTGTTTAAAATCTATCCAAAACTGCAAGCATAATGATAATTCACCCTTATTTTTTTCCTTTTTCTTTTTTTCTTTTTTTTCTTTTTTAGGTGGTAGATAAAAAATATTTTCTTTATCCTTCAGCCAGCTAAACTTTCTTAATTGACCAGAAATGAAATTAACAGAATCAAAGGATTCCATCTGGCTGGCTTTTTATTTCACGTTTTACTCATAAGCACATGAACAACCTCTAAGGTGTTTTGCTAATGTGAAAATTCCTTCATGTCTGTATTCCAGTGTAGTGAGTAGGAAGTAGCCAAGGAATGAGGAGAAGAGGAAAGAAAAAAAATAATATTTAGGGTGGGATGACAAGTGTAAACTATGAAAGGATCCACAATAGGATTAGTTATTCAGATAATTTTCTTTCTAATAGAAAGATATCTGAATATCTAAGGAAGAGAGCAGGTTTATACTTGTTCTTCCTGGTAGTGGAATATTTGTTTACGTACATCAGTGTGTTTTAAAGGAAGTATGCTGCATTATTTATTCAAGATGTTAAATGCCTCATGACTTTCTGGCAGAAATTGCTAAATGACAGTCTCAAAACCAGGATAATTTAAATTACAGCTCTTCCTCATTATACACATTTTGACAGGTGTAATTCACAATGCATACAAACATTCTTTATATATATCTTGATCTAAAGTAGCAAAAGAACTCCCTTATTGAATAATTATACACCAAAGAATCAAAGTTCTTAAACAGAGATACATATTCACTCCACAACCTGAGAAAAACTGGTTGCAAAATTCAATGTAAAGAGGAAAGCGTGGTTGAAGTTGTCATTGTTCTACAGATATTGCAAAGGAAGGTGTGAGGTGGGAAACAACAAGTATATTAGGAAGTGGAATAAAATTTAAAAATTTGCAGTGTCATATGGTACATATATAAAGATGTTTATATTCTTTATTTTTTCAGTTCCCCTTGTTCTACAAGTTGAAAAAAAAATGAGATGTATTTGTGTATGGGCAAGATAAGTTGGCAGTGAGGTGGATTGAAAACTGGCTGAACTCAAGGGATTATGATCAACACAAACTGAGACCAGTCACTCATGGTGCACCCCGGGGTTGATATCAGGGCCAATACTGTTTTACATCTTCAAGTATGAGCTGGATGATTGGACAGACTGCACCTTCATCAAGTTTATGATAGCAGATGGAGAATAGGAGCTATGGCTGACTCATTTGAAGTTCTTGCTACCATTCACAGGAATCTGGACCAGCTGGAGAATTGGACAGCGTAATTTTGAGAAGTTCAACAAAGGAAAATGGCCAGTTCTATATCTGGGGAGAACTGGCCTCACATCAATACAGGGTGGAGGGTAATTGTTATTTAGGAACATTTACTGTGTGGAGTTTAAATATTGTTAAGTTTCTTCATACTTTGTGAGGAAGACTAGGTAACTGAAGCAACATTAGTCACATAAAAACTGCCATATTTTTAGATCTTAGATATATTTTGTCTATTCACATCTTGATTGCTCTAATAGATGTTCTATCCCTCAAGATTTATGGAAGGCCATCTGTAGAGGAGCAATAATCTACTCCTTTAATTCTGGAAATCAATATCCTCAGTTTTGTCCTGCATAGCAATGTTATTTAGACATTCCATAATTTAAAAATGTTAGGTGCTTCAGTTAAACCTGGCTTTGCAGCATGCACTCTTGAAAGAGTAATTTATTTGCAAGAATTCCAGAATAAGTAGACATCCTGCATTCGGGCACCAAGTTAAATAACATTACAAGGTATATTTTAAAAACTATAATATCAGACAGGAGAAATATAAATGGGAGGGAAATAATGCATTGTCTTTCTATGAAATTATGAAATGTGGGGTCACTGTGAAAAAAAAAAAACAAACTGAGAGAAGGCAAGGAGATTTTTCCCATTCTTCCCCATAAATCTAACAATGCCCTGCAACACCAAATAATTCTTCCATGATTGATACTGCACATTCATTTTTAATACACATCAGTATTTTTACTATTTTTAATTCACAGAATATATGTTTTAGAAAATTTGAGGTTTAATTGCATATTTTAGGTGAAGAATTCTTCACTGGCATAGATGCATTTGATAGAAGTGTTTACCGTTGTAAAAAAACTGTATGTTGGCATGTGTAGGAAGCTCCAATGAATCTATGACCCAATTGCTTAAAAGTCAAATATCTTTAAAAGTGCTGAATTTGTACTAACATTTGCTAGCAGAAGCAGTTAAATACCTACTTTACTTCAACTGTTTGCATATCACGGTTGCTAAATTGGAATGAACTTATTCTTTCCTGTGTCTGATCACAAGTTTTGTAATGTCTCTTCCACACATATTGTAAATTTTTTCTTTAATAAAGAACATTTTGGAGAATGCTAGTTTAACTATCTCTTTCCACCAAGGAAAACTGCTCCCAGCTGAAAAGCAGTAAAAAAATATTAAGAAACCAATTATGGTTCCCATACCAGTTATTGTTTTTTAACTTCTAATTTAATGCTTATCTTCTCTATCTAGATGATTTTTCCATATCTCTAGCTGCCCGTTCAGCAGCTGTTGGTAGTCTAACTGTCACTTCCTATTCACTTTTTGATGAGAAACTAAATTCTGAATATTCACCAATCCCATCTAAATGTTTACATAATGGCTTGCTA
The DNA here is from genome assembly GCF_012460135.2 of Molothrus ater. Lineage (NCBI taxonomy): Eukaryota > Metazoa > Chordata > Aves > Passeriformes > Icteridae > Molothrus > Molothrus ater. The sequence continues at coordinate 16,680,796 of NC_050482.2, read as the reverse complement.
CCTAATTAAATTCCCCTCTCTTGGACTCTGCACTCTGACAGTCTCTCTTCATTTTCCCCTTGGTTGTCTCCTCTGCCATTCTCTGTCTTGGCTGTATGCCTAGAATATATTTTCTGCTTAGATAGAATCAAACTTCCCAAAACACTGTGAGAAAGAATATTAGTCCACCACTTTTTTTCCCTGTAAAAATCATAAGAATGGATAGATCCTAAACATACTCATAGCTTCACAGCCCACTAATTGAATCTGCACCTTTGTCCTCTTCTGTTTGCCTCTGTAAAAATTTCTTCAACAGTGGCCTTAAGTATATAAAAAAGCTTACTGGACTATCTGCAAACTGGTCTTAATCTCATACAGAGTTGACTCAATTTGCAAATCCTTTCTGGTGAGGCATATTCTTTACAGCACAATGCAGAAGCACCAAGAAGTTTGAAAGAATGTGAATAAGAACTGCAATCTTGAGAGGATGGGAAAGAATAATCTGTCTTCTGATACATTGTTATTGAAGTTTTCAATTTTTTTCTTATTTTCTACAAACTGTAACACACAGGTGATCCAGAATTTCCTACTAATCAATTAAAAGACCATTCCCTGTTGTCCAATGCACTTGGAAGTTTTCTCTTTTGGCTGGTAAGAGATAAGTGGTTTTGTTAAATCAAAAAGGAACAGATAAAAGTTCTGCAAGCGCTCAGGAAATCACCACAATAGTGGCTCAGTATTACCATGCTTCTGCTTAATGCTCCCTGCTGCTGTTCCCTGTGGCTTTGCTTTCAGAAGCCACGTTTTGCAGATGGTTTTAGTGGGAGTTGTCTCCTATGATAGCTGGTTGGGCCTAAGTCTCTAGTAGGGCTGAAAAGTACAGTACACATTACAATTAGAGTGCCATAGCACACAACTTCCTCGTTAACTTTGGATGATAAAATTATTTTTAGATGTACCATACGCTTTTGAATACATTTTCAGAATTTTAATATTTAAAGAGCACTTCCACTGTGACACATTAATATACTTCAAATTAGAAACTCATAAAAATTTCATTAACTCTTGTCAAAATTTTATCAAAAATTATCTATTCTTTGCTGCAGGAGAAAGAGAAAACTTGCACATAAACTTTTACACTCCTTATGTGGCAGTTTTAAACAAACATGTTAATTTTCCCTTAAATGGCCATGGACTCACAGGAAAGCCTTTAATGGAATAGATTAGTGTAATCATAATTCAATTAATCTTGAAACTGAAATGTATTTAAGCACTAAAAATGTTCCCAGTGAACTGCAATAAATTATTACAACCTTAATTCCTTTTTTTTTCCAGTGCTAGAGTGTATTAATCATTTGTCTTATGCAAGCATTTCTAAACACTGTGGTGTAGCTTTTCTCTTTTTTTTTCCTATTATTAAACTGTTCTTACCTCAATCCAAGAATTTTATTTTCTTTTTTACCCAATTCTTCTCCCAGTTCCTGGGAGGGAGGGAAAGAGAAGTGAGCGAGCATCTGCATGGTACTTGGTTGCTAGCTGGGGTTACACCATGGTACTAATATTAGTATATTATCTTACATGTCTTCTAACACACCAGTCTAATTGAACTGGTGAGTTTTCTCAGTCCTGGTGGGAGGTTCTTTCATGCACATGCACAAGTAACTATGCTCTGAAGAGCTGACGCTTTTATTACAAATGTCAAAAAACTGAGCAAAAATAATAGGACATCTGGTTTACTGTTCCATAATATAAAAAGCTTATCTTATGCTCAGCAGAATATAAATAAAATATAGGATCCTATTTGCATAGATCACATGACTTGAATGGAAAGTTGCTCATCCCTTTAGGAGTTCTGTAGTTAGGTCCATGCGTCAATCTGTTGGAATGAACGATTTTGTCTCACTTTCTCATTAGGATGGTCTGTTCAGGAAGATGAGTTGGATGAGTCATTCTCTATACAAAGCAACAGATTAAGTGAACTGACCTGTTCTTTGGAGAGGCTAACAAGCCTCTGGGAGCTTGTGGGTAAGGATCAGGGGATAAAGCAGCATGGAGTGTGTGGCATTGTGGTGCACTTTGCTACAGGAAGCTTTGCTGTTACAGGCGATGGCTCTCACAGAGGGCTTTATCATGCTGACATATGCCAGAAAGGACAATACTGGAGAGTACAAGCAATGTCTGGGGAGCATCAAGGTTTATTTTTTGACACAAGATAATGATCTGTAAGCTGTCAGGGGAAGGCCACTGAACTTTCAGTATATCGTTAAGGAAGGACTGAGTCTTCCTTTTAAAGGTTTGTAAGGTAAACAGCAAATTTAACAGCAGGAAAAAAATGCTCCCAAGATAGAGGGGCTTAATTCCCTAAGAGAAGTGAGCAAGATGAATATGAGTATCACAACCATGGACTTTGGGGAAGAAGATTTCAGCTTACTCAGGGATACTCTTGGAAGCATATCATTGGAAACTTCTCTGAAGAAAAAAGAAGCTTGGAAGATCTGGCTGATATTCTGCAAAAGTTCTTCAAAGCACAAGAATCATTCGTTTTGGTGTACAGAAAGTCAAGCAACCATAGTAGACCAGTATTCCAGTACTGATGAATTGAGCTGAAGTACAAAAAAACAACAAAAAACCAATATATACAGAAGGAGGAAGCAGAGGTGTGCTTCTTTGGAAGAACCTACACATGCCAGGAAGGAGTTAAGAAAAACAATGTTCAGATGAAACTGAAATAGAGTGAGATGAAAAGCCAAAAAAGGATTTCTAAAAGTACTTTGCAAGCAAAAGGAAGCCAATGGAAAATCTGAGGCATTGAGCTTAGTGACAGAACACCTAGAAAATAGTCTTTACCTCTGCTTTTAACAATGAAGGCCTGGCTTAGACATTTCAGAACTATAAGCTCAGAGTCAGTGTCAGGGGTGCACCACCCACTGTAAAAAAATGACAGGTGGAGAAATGAGTGGCCAAAATCCTTGTGACCAACAAGGCAAGTGACAAGTCCTGCATTTGGGACGGAATAAACTTGAATAACAATATTGTCTGGTGACTTACTGGTTAGGGAAGGGCTTTCCAGAAAAAAAATCAGGTGGAACTGGAGACATGAGTCATCAGTATGTTGTTATAGTGAAGGTGATCAACCACATACTACACTATATTAGCATGAATATGAGCAATAGACTGAAGGATGTGATTTTTTCCCTCTAATGAACAGTACTGATCACATCAAAAGTACTGTATCTAGGTTGGGTCCCTAGTACAAGAAAGTTTTTGATGCACAGGTTTGAGTTCCATGGACAGCTGTCAAGGTTAAGAGGATGAGACAAAATGTACAAGGTCGGTGAGAACTGGATTTGTTCAGCCTTAAGAACATGTTATGGGGATGTTATTGCTACCTACAGCTACCCTGTGTAAGGACATGAAGACCAAATCAAACTCTTCTTGGAGGTGCAAGAGAAGCCAGAAGGCACAAATTGCAGCAGGGGAAATTCCAAACTGACATTAGGAACAATCTGAACAATGACAGTAGTCAAGCACTGGAACAGATTATGGAAAGAGGCTGTAACCTGTGTCTGGGTGAAAAATGATAAAACATTATCCTCAGATGTTTATTTGAGAGTCTCTGCAGAAATACAGGGAAAGAAAAGTTTACTGCATCTTTCTCTCACCAAAGGGATATTATGTAGCTTTATGTGCAATTGTTAGCATTCAGCCTAAAGGATGCATCATGCAGTTCTTATCTGCTAATTATACTGAGAGAATTTCTGTAGTCTTCAAATGCTTCAGGATGCTTACTATCCAACCAAAATTGTGTTTCTATAGTTAGCATCACAGTACAGAAGGTCAGCTGCTATCACAGGTAGACAGCTATCAAACAGCTATTGGATATGCTACTGACTTATCAGAAAAGATGGGTTAATTTTGAAAACCATTGTGAGTGCAACAAAAGTTTGCTGTCTCTAATTCTGCATTACAGGGATTTGCTTTTAAAAAATGGCGGGTTATTTCAATATTCTAAATCAGAAACCATACATTTCTCAGAAAATTCAAGTTTGCCCCACATAAAACAATAAATAGACATTATAGGACAGTCTAGGATGATTGTTGACCATATTTCTACTCATGGTAGTACCACAAGGCAGCTTTGGAGTTTTTCACATGGTATTTTTAGAAGGAAACTTAGATGTATCCCATGCTTCTTAAGTATGTTTACTTTCCATCATGTGTTTCCAGATATTATATTTGCTCCTTTAGTCATCTCACTGGAATATTTGTGCAAGCTGCTGATGTGATAGGAATCCCAGAGATACCTACAACATTCAGAGTGCTCTAAGTACTTCTGCTACAAATACACATCAGATCCTCCAACCTGAGAGTAAGAAATAGAACTGCTGGTGCACTGTGCATTCACAGTCTACCTTAGAACACAATAATTCCCTTGTGCAAATGAGCCTCTAATTTCTCCTTGATTTCTTTCAACACCTTGCAACCTGCAAAGGAATGACACCATCAAGTAACAAGATATTCTAAATTAAGAAATGTAGCTGTAACCCCATTGTCACTAAGAAAATATGACCCTTATTTTAAGATAAGAACAGAAGAGCAGGTAGTATTGCTCAAACCAGTCTATGACAGTTTCATATTTCGTTGTTTAAATCAGTAAATTATGCAATAATGTTTTTTAATTAGGTTGGTTTCCATTAAGGAATCACAAAAGATTTAGTAAAGTTAAACAGTCACCTGTTTCTCAAATTATATACATGTATATCTTAGTCTAAAGATAGAGGGTTAAGGTAAATAGTAGAAAAATATGGTTGCTGGACATTCTTTGTTAAAAGTAGCTATTTTCACATTTGACAGATTGTAACTGTTTGTTGCATTTCCTGTCTGTTGAGTATCTTCTACACAAAACATTGTTTTAGAAATTTTCATCCAGTATTGTTTAATAGGAACAAAAAATATTATCTGTTACTCTTGTCTCTTAGAAATAGATGTTTGAGTTGCTTGGGTTTTGTTTAGTAGTATATCATGCATCTGATAATGTATTTTTCTGGATATATTTGTAGAAACAAACCAGTTAATCCCCCCAAATTGGGGTTTGCAGGTGTTTCTTGGGTTTTTTCATAGGTTTGTTTTTTATTCAGTTGTTTGGTTGGGGTTTTTTTTGCGGGCTGGGGGGTTTTTGTTGTTTCATTGTTTTTTCTATATTAAAAAAAAAAGAGGGAATAAGAATAAAAAAGGAAGCAAAGAAGATGAAGGGGGAAAGGTAATTAAAATTCAGAGAATAAGCATGTGTCCTAATGAGCACTTTGTGTCCTAGTAGGTAGATAGGACATGGACAAAATGGCAAACCAAGCAGGTCAACAGGAGTGAGAGAAGGGAGGAAATGAAGTCACCTTCAATGGACAACAAAGAAATGATACAGTAGAAGTTTTGAGTCTTGAAAAGACATTTTTCTAGAAAAACCTCTTGGCTTCTCAGGTGAGATTGGTAAGAGGAAACCAGTCTCTAAGATTGTCTGTGGCATTGTTCACCCATATGACAAGGACCACTGAAAACGGTGCTTAACATCTATGGAATTAAAAGAATGCAATGCTCATGAGCATGGTGCCAAACACTCTGCATAGAATTTGTAAAGGTTATCTTAGAAATCAATATCTTCATAGTTTATAATTAAAATGGTATTGTTTACCTTTTTTTTTTAAAGATTTATGGTCTAATGTGGCACTTCTAAAGCAGCCTTCATAATACCCTTACTCATATATGGCAAGTCTCTATTATCAGGTTGTGCCTAGGTTTTATTACAGCTTCTAACATGAGCAAGGAGCAGATCTGAACATGATCTCACATGCCATCAAGCAAAAGTAAACAATTGTCTTGCATTCACTGAAATTAATCAAACAAAAAATTACAACTTATATAAATACTACTTTCAAAGTGGGAAGAGGGCACTGGAACCAACCTTGGAAAGCAATTACCTACAGTTTTGCATACACTGAAAAAAAATCCACCTGTTTTTCAGAGACTACTCAATATTCCTAGTGCCAGCTATCTCAAAATAACTGGAAAAATGCTCCTTGCACTTAAACCATGTATTTCAAGTGCCACTGTTTTCACTAAAATTGAAATCAGTAAGTAACTTACTGTATCATTTTCCACAGCATTATTGGGTAGTATAACAGCACTAACTACTCTATTATTCCTGAAGTTTTCATTGAGTGGCAATAACTCCCCAAAGGATTATACTTAGTGAATGATCCAAGTGTTGATTTTGTTGAAAATGCACATGAGGCCACCTTTTCTTCCCCTAGTTAATGTGGTTCTTCTGTGATGAATATCTGTTAATACTGAGCTGCTTGTTTCCTAAGCAACAGTAACCAGGTAAATGCTTCAAATCTTTCTTCCTACTTGCTTGATGATTTAACAGAGAAAACATGGGATTTTATTGCAGGGAACAAGACTCAGGATGTTCTTGACTGTACTGATAACCAGGTGGCAAAAGAGTTGAAGGTTTCACAATATGGATACTGAAAAAATGTTTTCTTCTGTTTTGGTTGATGCCAGTATGTGCTGACTAATAAAAATAGAATGCTCCAATACATAAAAGTCTCAAGGCAAAAACACTACTGAATTTGGATTGGTATTGGTTTTGTTTTTGTTTTCCAGTCTACTGAAAGACTGCAAGATACTCTGGAGTATTCAAACAATACTCTACTTGCTTGAAATACTATTACTAAAGGAGATCTGAAATTTGCAGTTAGACTCTGATCAGTATCATAGGACAATCAGTATTGGACTCTTTAAATTTCTTGGACAAAGCAGGGATCTGAAAACAGACCCCATTACCTAAATTTATGTTCTATTCTCTAGCCTATTATAGGACTGACACATTTTAATTTTTTTTACTGACTTTTTTTTTAGAATTCAGTTAGAAAGACATAGATTTTTCTTTATTTGGGGCAAAATCAGAGTTTTTCCATAGTACCAAAACTAAATAAAAGAAGATCTAAATTTATGTTAAAGGAAAATTCTTATTTTAACTAGAAATCAAATCTTTTTCCATGTTGTGTAAAATTTTTCCTCCGTTTTTAAAATCCTATGTAATTATTATTTTTAATTTTTCACAATTTAATACCAAAAATAGATTGTTTAGAATCAGGTGAAAACACTTTGTAGAAATATTTTGAGACTAAAATAAGAAGAAATTAAGACTAGGCTGTGTGACTAAATCTTCTCACGTATCACACTTAAACATATTTCCTTCTGAGAGGAAGATAAGAAATATTTTCCTATTTAATAGCTAATATTTCAGGAATGTAATAATTTTTGCATTGTAACTATTGAGTTACAATCCATATAAGTTACTTACTTATATACTACACTTTCCAGACTACATGAAAGCTGAAGCTAAAATCGGAAGATCTTTACTGCATCAGATTTTCAGAATGCAGGATACACATTGAGAGAGCTTTCTGAAAGATCTGTTTTTTTCCAAGCTGATCAGAAAAGTATTTTCAGATGTGTGTGTCAGTAACATCAGCCAGTTTAAAAATGAGACTTATTTGTCAACTGATAGTGATACTATAATGAAATTTCTTCCTAGTAAAGTTCTTTTATTGACTTCAGTAGAAAGGAAAAGAAGAGCAGCTGACAAAAGAATCTTAGATTCTAAATATAAATATGTCTTCAAAATAAAGATTAAATTAATTTCACATATTCCTTCTTAAAAGCAAGATTCCACATATTGGACTATGACAGTTTGTTGTTGTTGTTGTTATTATTATTATTATTATTATTATTATTATTATTATTATTATTATTATTATTATTATTATTATATGTAGAAATAACTGCCTCATGAAAATAGCTTGTATTAACTGTTGTGCAGTATGAATTCAAAGCTGTGAAAGACAGACAGCAATATAAAAAGCCTACCCAGTCTCCTAAATGAAAAGTTATGCAAATCTACCAATACTGAAGTTTTCTCTGTCTTATGAGAACTGTATGTGATTTTCTCAAATGAAGGGAAAGAAACCCTAATTCTTTCCAGTTTTAAGGACACTGTGATGTGTTCAGAAGGGCAATCAAGAAAGAGCAGTGAATGAGTGAAGAGTAAAAATGTTGTTTAAAAAAAAACCCAAAAACTTGAGAAGAAACACAGATACGTATTTCTGAAAATCAAATACTGACGGATGTAGATGTCTTGATAATATTAATTTATGAAATTTTTTGCTTTCTTAAAAAACAAGTTAAGAGTATGTTCTGTGCCAGACTAATGAGATTTAATTCTTTTCCTTGTCTTACCAGAAAATTGGCTGAAATAGCCTAATTCCTCTCACAAAGCTATCACATTCATTACTTTTTTTCAGCTTTTAATGAATTGTCATAGTCATGGATATGAATGTAGAGATATGTACTAGCTTGTGCAGACAGGAGTCATTTCACATACTTCTGCAGTGTAATTTTTACTTTTTTTGAGATTGAATGTGAAAGGTTTTTTTAAGTAAGCAGAAGAATATTACCAAAACTGGAATTTATCAGGTCGTCAAGTTCTTGCTATAGAATGTCTGAAACACTTTATTTAGAAATATCTGCTGCTGTATCATACTGTCTGCACAGATTACAAAAGAATGAATACGAAGCTTTCTTCTACAAATTTGTGTCCAAGTGATATTTAGAAGGTATTTAGAGGAGGAAAATATGTAGTAATTTTCACATTATTTATAAAAAAGGAAAAAAATTAGGTACTAATCAGAATTTCCATGTCCTAAGTACATTGGAACAATATTGTGGGCTACCACCCTGTAAAATGGGGATTTTCATAGGTGTAGTAGATTTTCAAAAGAAGAAAGACCTTATAAATTGCAAAAGCATCCCAGAGATAAAGCGTAGAATTGCCTTTTAAACTGAGGTTCACCATCAGCAAGAACACCCTATGACATTGGAAGGACTTCTATCCATATTCTTCCTATCTGATAGTGGAGCAGTGTGGTTAACACCTAAATGTGTGAAACTTTGCTTCATGTTTGGCAATTATTGGTCATACAGCAGAATCTCTTCAGAACAGCAAACAGGTGTGTGCTCAAATATTGGGCCCTTTGAGATGCTAACAAACTGCTAGCAGAAGTTATTAAGAACTGGACACATTGTCAGACAGTTAACACATTGTTGGGTGCTTTACTCACAAAGAAAGACCCACTATAGTTAGAATCTAATTAAATCTAATTCTTTTATGAAATCACAAGAAAATCTCACCTCCACAGAGGAAAGTGCTGTTCATTATTTGGATATTCAATACTGCAGCTGTCAAAAGGGTTAAAAAAGAAATCTTAGAATTTCACATCTGAAACAAAGATATGGCTTAATTCAAAGGTACTTACTTTAATACATGCAGTTAAGTTATAGTTAATTAATGGCTATTAATAAGGAAGTGATTTTTTTTTCCTAAATGTAAATTTGGAGCTTATAGTTTCTTGTGTGTAAGAGCATGGTCTGATATCTTTATTGAACATGAAGACCCGGTATTGAAGTTCAAATAATCTTTCAAATATCAAATTATCATATTATTGTGAGCTGATAGTATTCTGACAGATGTATCTGCTCCATTGGCATCCATTTAACATCTGACAGAAATGCTTCCATTTCACTACCTGATTCCAAGGACAAGGTAAGAAGAGTGCTCTGGAAACTGGCCTTTCTGCATAGTCCTTTTATCTGTGATTTGCCAGATGTTGGCGTGATAATTTCTTCTATACTCTCCATGATTCATCTTGAATGCCGTTGGAATGGTGGCGCCTTTGTAGATGACATGACACCTGAAACAAAGAAATCATGGGGCAATGAGAAAGGGCAAGGTGGAGAGCTGAACTGGTAGTGTCTGCCAGCATCTAAGTGGTTATATCTCTCCCAGAACATGAGGTAGGTTATGGAATAAAAGCAAAGGAAAACATTATGACACTTCTGTGGGTCCTGTAGCCTTGGCTTTTGGAAAATATGCTCTAAATTGTGTAAATTTTAAACATCTAATATGTGTACAGAACCCTGTTGCATTAACTAGAAATGATAAAGAAATGGTTAGCAGTGACATAAGCGCTCCATGGGGGAGTTAGGCATGAATATGGTAATATCACTATCGAAATTCCAACCAGCCAATTGGAAAATGGATTTTGAAAAACAGCATTCAGGCTGTGATAATTGCAGCTTAAATCCTTAACGCTTCAGGAGAATTCATACTCCATTAAATTAAGCGCTCTACAGAAGCAGACTTCAGAAGCCTGATATTCAAGAAACATAAGCAAAGAGGAGACTGGACTTAAATATGGGACTTTCTAAAAGGTGTTCCAAAAGCTGTTCCAAAGAACAGCTGCAAAGCAAGTGCAACTGTTGAAGTTCTTTGCCAGCTCAGTTCTGGGTACATGAAGCCATGAAGCCTCAGAACAGAATACTGTACAAGCAGAGCATATACACCTTTTCAAAATAATATAATGTCTTCTGTGTGACTTTGATATGCATGGAACCATGGATGTATTGCTGATTCTTGGGGTGTTTTGGCATGTGTTGCACATCAGCAAAATATTTCACTCAAAAGAAAATATTATAATGTTAATAACTATAAATAATAGATAAGAATGGAGGTGTTCAGTTTTAGAATTATAGTTCCAGACTCTCTCGACTTACATAACAAAGTATTAGCTTGCTTATTTGTCTTCATATAAATAAACCCAAGAAACTAACTGTTTATTTTCTGGTGTTTTTATTTCGTTGTTCCAAATACTGTCTTGGTCTGCAGACATTACAAAATGGTAGATTCCAAGGAAGATAATCTGAGGTTTGCACACATGTCCAATGCAATGCCCAATGTCTTGTCAAGTCCTCAGCTTCTGGCATCTGCTTCTTCACAGACTTACTGTTCCAATTTTTTTAAAGTTACTATGCCCTATTGGGATGACATTCTAGCTAGACCTACTTGCAAACTGCAACTTTTGAGAGTTTAAAATCTCCACTTGCTATTCACTTTCTTCTTTTTTAAACCTTATCAAACTTCCTAGTCTGAGACACCTAATTAAACTTCCCTGTGTGTTCATCCTGACTAGCATATTTTAAATAGCACTTTTGTATGAATTGCTCAAAAACTAGTTTATTTTATATCAAAATTGTTTCATGCATTCCAGCATAATACGTCCCATCTTCACTTGGATCAGATTTACTTTCTAAAAAAAATAATGGTTTGAGTTATTAAAGCTAGAAGTACCTACGTTCCACATGTGTGGAAAATGGTTCGATTAAACAGACATTTGGGAGGAGTTTCATCTGACTTGTATTGTACATCTACCAGGTAAACACCAATACCTGAGTTATGTCTCTGAAGTCTTTTTATAGTCAACATAAAAAAGACAATTCTGAGTTATTATTCCTCTTATCATGAGGAAGACATTTAAACTGGGTCATATTAATTACACTCTAGAAGTTCCCACTTCCCATCATTCATAATGAAAGGAGTCTAGACAACTGGCTCAGAGGTATATGTCTGCATTCCAGACTTGCAAAAGCCAGGCATCAGGAGACACATTTGTACTCAAAAAGTCAGAAAATGAGCTAATTAATCAAATATGTTGATTCTGTCTGTCCAGTGTGCAGATTTTGTGTGTGGTCTTTTGTCCTGGTCTGAAGCAATTCCTAACCACATTAAAACAGTGTTGAAACTGCAACTTTTATAACATGGACTTCTATTCCTGCTCCTTAGCGAAGTGCAATTAAATTGGATATTTACAAGAAAATCCCATTTTGTAATCGAGTAGTCTTTCCTTTTTATAGAGATACGATTTTAGATTCTTTAGCAGGAAAGTAAAACTGCAAGAAAGTAGGGTTAACAGTGTTTATATTAAATATATCTTCTTTTTATTTATTTACTTTTTAATTTAGATGGTGGTAGGGGTGGAGAATCTTTCCTTCAATTGATATTTTATCTATTTGAATATGTGATTAAGAGAATGGCATCTTCAATAAAGGAGAAAATAATGAACTTATCTATTTTCCATATTTGTGATAGAAAAGAGTGATACCATTTTTCCCTCCATTTTCATGCTCTTGCATGAGAATTTACAAACAGGTAAATTCTCCTAGTCCAAACTTCTCTGTCAAAAAGATCTAAAAAAACCCAAACCACAAACCCTTAAAAGATACAAAATGTCACATGAAGTGAAAACCTCAATACCTTCCTATTTCTCAGGGTGGAAGGGAGCAGTTAGAGGGTATGGGGGATGGTGGACTTTATCAGAATGGAATCAATTCCTTAGACTGAAAAAAATACCTAAATCTTGCTTTGGCTGCACGGGAGACATTAGAGCCATGCTTTCTCTCTCTATACCACAACAAACTCACCCTAATATATACTATCATATGCCATTTGGATTTTAGGAGCCACAAGAGTAGGAGTTCTAGAAGGAGTGCTTAAAAAAATTCTAGAAGTGTCCTCTCTTCTTACTCTACTAGTCTCCTCACCTGCCAAATTGGAGATAACATAACTAGACTTGGTATATGCTAACAAATGAAAAGCATTATTTGATGAAAGTACGTAGGAACTTTCTAGATGAGATGGAAATACCTCCCCAGTAAATTATTTCCTTACAAAAGGAGGTAGTTTAGACATAACCTTTTGGAGTTTTGTTTGGTTGTTTTCCCTATTCTCTATTTTCCTGTCCACCAGACAGCACAAGTGCAAGGACTGCATGTGGGACCATGTCTTCCAAATTAGGCGCCTAATCTGGACAACGAAGGATTTCAGGGTATTTTGCAGGGTGCTCTAATGAACAGTGTCAAACAGAGGTTTTGGATTTCAAAATCTAGGATGCAGAGAATGTGCCCGTTGCCCGGGAGCCATCAACCCATCGAGTTTATCTGCATAAGCCAAGTGTGGAAACCGGCACAATTCCAGACAAGGAATCCAAATTACAACTTCCAAGGAATAAGTGTCTTGTCTTTCCCACTCCCAGGATAGTCCTAGCAGAGCCTTAGCCCCATTGTTCATGTATGAAACCCTTCACAATGAATCATTAGGCCCAGATCCCTGTATCACCTTAAAAACTAAAGGAACTTCCTGCTGAGGGGTATGGGATACAGTATGATGAAAGAATATATTGCAATCACAGAGAATTTATTAAGGCATGTTTCAAGGAGTAAACAAAGGTGGGGAAAAGGGAAGTATTTATGTGATTTGGGAAGAAAAAAGTATGGGAAATAAAGGATGTAAGGGTATAGAAGAGTCCATTTGCAGGTATTTGCAGGAGCTGGTCCGTACACTTTCTGGCCATGCCCTGACTCTAGCAGACTTCAGCCAAAGCTGGAAGCAGGATGAGCCATTGTTCTCTGTGTTCATGTGAGTGCTCTGTGTGTCTGTTCTTTGTGAGGACAGAGATATAAATATGTGTACATATATTCTGTATAGTGTAAACCCTGCCAGGAGCAGGCACTCAGCCTCCTTATTGGAGAGACTGTGAGACTGAGTCAGAGTAAAGGTCTTTTCCAACCTAAATGCTTCTATGAATTTATGAAATTGTGTCTCAGACATGGCCATAGAAGACGTGAGCTGTGCAAGAGGAAGTTCCCAACCACACCCTATCAGGTAATTCCAACTGCAATTATTTGTCTGAAACTAGAAATAGTGAAACTGGCTGTCACTGAAAAGCCAACGTTGAATGGGTAATAGAATTTAAGGTTGGCGAGTAAGTGTACCCACTTAGCTACACAAAGAAACTGCCAGTCAAAAGTCCAGTCTTCAATCATTGAATGACCCTGGGAAGGTTTTTAAATTGTTAAGTCAGTTTGGCCATGTATAAGGTAGTTACTAACCTGTCTTATGGGAATACATCAAATAGATATTGATAAAGAAATTGATAATCTAAGTGAGAGGGTGACATCTCTGCACTGGATTAGAACAAAAGACAGAGAGATTAGTTTCCATACTTTCAAGAGAAGTTAATTACAAAACACCCACAGAATTTCAATAGGTTTTGGCACTATAACACCATTAAAGATGTTTTACGTTATTTCTGGGTGATCCAGGGTAATCTAATTCACTGATTTCAGCAGTGGAAACTGGTTCTAGACATAATATGGGGTTTTTTTATAGTTCTTTCATTGCACCAAAATAATTCTGAATATGTAAAATATCTAAGAATGCAACATATAAACTGCACTTAAATTCTGTACTTTGTAACATCTGATAACCAAAAAAAAAAGGAGACACCATTGTGGCATGTCTTACTCAGGGCATTGTGTTCTGCAGATGGGCTGGGAAATTTTTCTGGTTAATATTTTCTTTTCTTTCATTGTCTGATTCACATTTTGTTAGGTTTGATGTAAATTTCAAAGAGGACAAAGAAGCCTAAATAAGAATTTCATATTAAGAGATACAATGACTTTTAATTTTTTTTTTTCTTAAAAAGAAAAAACTTTTTTGTTTCCTGCTTTGACAGGTTGTTAATCTCTTTGTATCATAGAAAGGACTGCCAGAAAGAGGATGGACCAAAAGCCAAAACTAAGTGATGCTTACACAGTACAAAAGACAGAGTTGGCAGGTCCTCAAAACAGATTATTTAAAATCTATTTTGCAGAAGATCTGATAAACTGAATTTCCACAACCTGAAATGGACTATTACATAAAGATATCCCCAGGCACTGCTTATAGTCAACAAATCAAACAGATCAGAGCTTTTATCAAATTTGATCAACAAACTGTAATCTCTTTAAAAATTTTCCAAACCAGTTTAAGCATTTTTCCAAGCCTTGTATAGTCTTACAGTACATGACCTTCTCTTTCTCTCCTTTTTCTTTGTAAAGACCTTAGTTCAATTTGTCTGCTTAAAAGAACAATCTTGTAATACAAAAGTAGCCCAGATTAGGAGTTCTCTGGGACTTCAGCATCTAGAATCACTATTTGTGCCATAAGAGACAGTGAAATGGTGAAAGTCACGCAAAACAGAAACTGCAAATTGCCAAATTACCGCTTGACTCTTTTTGTACTGAGTTGTACAGTATTTTTGCCCACCTGTCACATGATCACACTGCCCATCTGTTTAAATTTTAAACAGAGGGGAATGCATTCTGTAAGGGGATGAGAGAGGTTTAACTTGAGAGGAAGGCAGGGAAAACTTGGCCATTGTCAATCCCCACTGGAAGCAAGTGACTGAGCAAGTGGAACCTGCAGCTGTCAGATCAATCAGCGTGCAGGAAGGTCAGACACAGCCATGGCACGGCTCTGACTCCTTCCCAGGTGACAGACCAGAACAATGTGAAGGGCACTCTGGGGCAAGGAGTGGAAGCTGAGCTTAAATGCCCAGGGGGCAGCAGGGACAGAAAGGTGCTGCTTAGGGGCAGTGATGCGAAGCATCATGAAAATCTTTGCCTGAGAAAATTTGGGGTCAGGATTATGGGTTGGTCTAGGAGACAAAAAAAACCCCAGGAAACAAAACCAATAGAGATCTGCTCTTCCTGAAACTTTTAAAAAGACTATAATTTCCCTTTTTCCTTCATGTGTAGATTTGGAAATCTCTTTAGAGCTATTTCTTCTTAAAAATATTGGATTTTTCTATGTCCTGTAGCAGCAAGACTTGCTCCTCCCTTCATTGGCATAACTGAGATAAAGACTAAATATAGTACAATTAATCAGTTATGCCGAAGATAATTTTGGCTTAGTGTGGGTCTACCAGGCAGCACACTGAAGTGCCCCTAAAAGCTGCTATAGCTGAATGTCACACTGCTATGCAAAAATACCGTCTTGTGTTTCAAAAACTGATACACTGGGGGCCCCTACATCAAAGTGTCTCATGAGGCGTAAACAGATACCATATTGTGAGTCACATTTCTTCTTTGGTTGCTGATGTTCTGATTCAATTCTTCGTCATAGATATGCCACTGTAGACCATGTAGGCATGTATTTTTCCACTGTGCTAAATAATAGGAGACTCACATTTGTGGAAAATAGCAGAATTAGAAAGTATTTCTGGTAAACTACACAATAAATATCTTTGATATAAAAGTGGGCAGCTGCTTCTTTATAATCTCACGTGTCAGAAGATGCTGTACTCCTTTCGCTCTGCAATTTTAGTACTGCTGTTCAATGAACTCATAAAAAGGTAATTTCATCATCTATAAGAAATTTATTATTCATCTGATTCCATTTCATAGTGCCATAGTTGTCATATATCGGAGTTAATAGTAATTGGCACACTTTTAGCAAGATTATAAAAGGTTAATATAGGCATGCAATTTACAAATATTTTCCCTGAGTAAATGCCTTTATTGGCAAAGTAGGGAATATCTCCTCACCTCTCCTCTCCTCTCCTCTCCTCTCCTCTCCTCTCCTCTCCTCTCCTCTCCTCTCCTCTCCTCTCCTCTCCTCTCCTCTCCTCTCCTCTCCTCTCCTCTCCTCTCCTCTCCTCTCCTCTCCTCTCCCTCTCCCTCTCCCTCTCCCTCTCCCTCTCCTTCCCTACAGTTATTTTATAGTTTTATGTACACTGAAACACCCCTGAGACAGGGTCTGAAGCATCTCTCTTCCTGCTTTCCCTTCTACACAGCTAGTAACTAGCAGTCCTAGAGATTATGATACTGCCTGGAGAGGTAGAATTTGTGGGGTTAAGCTATACCAGAGAAAATGAGTCAAACATGAGTCTTGCTTCACGACTCTTTGGGGAGGATGCATTAAACACCATGTTATTCTTTTCCTTAAAGGACAAGATTGACTCATAATTAGTTGTTTGAAAAAACACAGTGTAGACTTATCTTCAAATTTATTATTTCCCTCGCAACAACAGACCTTCTTCAGACTTTGAGATTTTCCTACATCAAATACCTTACTCCAGAGCCTGCAGTGTGCCTGTACAAACTGTCATCCTGGTTTTCCTCTGATTTGATAGAGGTAGGCTCTAAAGTGCTTTAAGAGTTTTCTGCACAGAAGTCTAGAAGCTTTGTAAAAGCATAGAAGGGCTTTTTTTCTCCTAAATTTTATGTCTTTGAGAGACCTACACTTAGATCCTCAGCTCAATTGACAGAAATTATAGACCAGGTAAAAATCTGTGACTTATCTCACCTTTTTTCTTTATATACTACATTTTTCAATATAAATTTATTTTTTCTTTTACTGTATGTTACAGTAATTTTTTTTTCTTCCAGGAAATCTAAAGAATTTATGGATACATAAGGTATGGAATGTGACCAAAAGCAGAGAACTAAATCCTTCAAATGCAGATCTCAGAAAGACACTTATTTTATGCTTCCTTTTCTATAGTAATAATAACACTTAGACCTTTTAACTCCCCAAGTATCAGTGAAGAAATTCAAGTTCATTTCAAGATAAAAGGGAGCTGTACTTCATATATAGAGAACTTGAAATGATTGAGTTCTGCTATCAAAATAGCTAAAGGTGGAATTTTGTTGCTGGCAAGGCATCATAGTAACTTCTTATCAG
Organism: Molothrus ater; assembly: GCF_012460135.2. NCBI lineage: Eukaryota > Metazoa > Chordata > Aves > Passeriformes > Icteridae > Molothrus > Molothrus ater. Next base: position 16,663,359 of record NC_050482.2, on the reverse strand, counting down.
AGCAGAGCTAGTGTTTGGAAAGGCCATTAGTTACCAGTGGTTACCCTTTCATTTACTCTCCCCCCTACTTTTTTAAACATGTGAATCTCAGAAAAATATTAGTTCATAGTCATAAAATCATAGAAGAGTTTGGGTTGGGAGAGACCTTTAAAGGTCATTTAATTCAACTCCCCTGCAATGAGCAATGACATCTTCAACTAGATCAGATTTCCCAGAGCTCCATCCAACTTAACCTTGAATGTTTCCAGGGATGACGCATTTACTATCTTGCTGGGCAACCTGTTCCAGTGTTTCACCACCTCCATTGTAAACTGTCTTCTTTATATATAGTCTGAATATGCCCTCCTTTAGTTTAAAACCTCTAAATTTATTGAAGGGAGGCAATAAGATTTCCCTGGAGCCTTCCTTCTGGTTGAGCAAATGCAGATCCCTTGGCCTGGCCTCATAGCAGAGGTCCTGCAACCCTGTGATCATTTTGTGTCCCTATGCTGCACTTGCTCCAGTAGGTCTTTCCTGTGCTGAGGACACCAGAGCTGGACGCAGTACTCCAGATGGGATTTCTCAGGAACAAAGGAGAAGGAGGAAATCACCTCCCCTAACATGGTGGTGATGCTTCTTTAGGTGCAGTCCAGGATATGGTCAGCTTTCTGGTGCACACTGTCAGTTTGTGTTGAACTTTCCATTTACCAGCATGACCAAGTCCTTCTCCTGCAGGCCCTCAATTCATTCATCCCTCAGTCTGGATTCATACTGGGGATTTCCCTGACCCAAGTGCAGCACTTTGCACTTGGCTTTACTGAACTTCAGGACCTTTCCATGCACCCACTTGCCACATGAATCCATGTCCCTCTGCATGGCATCCCATCCCTCAAGCATGTCAGCTGCACTGCTCATCTTAGCTTGGTGTCATCTGCAACTTTGCCAAGGGTGCACTAAGATCCCACTACGTCATTGGTGAAGATATGAAACAGTACCAGTCCCAGTACAGACCCCTGAGGGACAGCATCATCGCTATCTCCATCTGGACGTTGTGCCATTGACCTCTACTCTTTTGATGAGCACATTCAACCAATTCCTCATCCATGAAACAGTTCATCTATCAAATCCATACTTCTACAAATTAGAGAGAAGGGTGCTGCTGGAGGCCATGTCAAAGACTTTACAGAAGCCCAGATAGTTGGCATTCATGGCTTGTTCCCTAAGTAGTTCTACTGTTTCAATACTGTTGCCATGCAAACAAACTGCCAAAATATAGCGCAACAGATAGCTTTAAAGACAGGTTCAAAGGCCACGAGAATGATCAAGCCATTTAACTGGTATTTGTTGCATAATCCTATCACTGATATTAAAATTTGCCACACATAGCATTTCACTTTAAACTCTGATGATCTGCAGAGAATTCAATAACCTGCTGGAGTACAAAAAAAAGCATTCTTATGTCTAATAAAAAAACAGAAGAATTATTTCATGGCCCAAAACTCTGGAAATGTCTCTTCCTCTCTATTGACATTAGAGGGAATTTACAGATAATTTTCCATATAATTTACAGTTCTCTCCCAAGCTGTAGAAGTATCTGCCACTCCAGATCTCATGATTGGGAAACAGGGTGAAACAATAATTGGGGAAATATTAAGAGCCCAGGAAAAGTTCATGGATATTCATTTGAATATAAAGAAAATTGGAGAAGGTACAACTGAGAAAGGAGTATAAAGAACAGTTTGGCTGTCAGAGCAGACTGTAATGAAGTAATGGATCAGTCCCTAATGGGTAGGAAGGACTATATCAAAAAGAAAGGTGCTCCTACACAGGGAAATCTGTCCACTTCATTTTCAAAAGTAGGAGTTTGTGCTTTTGCAGATAGATAACTGTACAAGCATATTAGAGAGTTATTTTTGTAAGATCCAGAAATATTTCAGAAAGTGTTTAGTAATTATTTTCACATCTTCAGAATGCATCAGCATGCACATTAAAATGTGTGCAAACTCATTTAGAAGCTCGTTAATTTGAGGAAAAAAAAATTTGGTCAGTATCAGGAGAACGGGAAGTTATGGAAAAATGTCTTTAAATGAAGTCAGAGAGATTCAGCCAAATGTTAGAAAATGTTTTTGTGGCTCTTTAATCCAAAGGTTTTTTCAATAGCTGTTCCATATCTCCCATACAATCATGTGAGAGACTAGAGAGGTCTACTCTAGGATTAATCAGATCCTAAAATATACTGATTCCCAGAATATATGAATAAACCTGTCATTTTTGTTGTGACATTTAGAAATGCTGCCATACCATCCCAAATTCTGTCCCCCTGAATTTTACAGGGAACTTCAAGTCCTCCTTTATTTGAAATCAAAATTCATGTTACCTAAGCTTTTACTGGATATTATGCAGTCATGGAAATGAAATCATCTTATTGAGGGAAAAGAGTATAAACTAGATATATTTTATATCTAGGGGAGAATCACTAAAGGAATTCTGTTTGTAAAAAACATTGAGTTTGTTGATTTCAGCAAACTATTTTGTAATTTGGTCCACTGCTGCAGTACAGACTTGGAATAAAGATGGTGTTTAAAAATCCTTTTCCAACAGGACAAAATATCAAATAAAGACTTGTTTTCATTCTTTATAATTTACCACAAATTTGTGCTTTTAGGAAAGAGTTTTTTATAGTTCAGCCTTTCTGCACTTTAAAAGCCATAACAGAGAAGACATATCTCTGTCAAAATAAATCTCTTGAAGTACAGTATGAAATAATATATTTGCAAAAAGAAAAACTGAATACATGAGGAATTCCATAAAGAAGTGCTCTTCTACTGTGTACAGATGGTCAGATGCAATTTAATTTGAAATCCATCATATATGATCTGGTATGATTCAGCTTGTCAAATTAAATTCTTGACAGGCTCAGTCTTTAAAGAAGTACTAAAGCTTATATAACAGCAATAATTGGTCAGCACAGGTCTATTTTCAGTAGCATCTGATCCTAACCAACTTTGAAAACAGGAGCATTTTGGCAGAAAATGATTGATCTCAGAAACCAGACTTAAAGACATATGTCTCTTTGGATTTAAGCTTATGCAAAATAAACAAACAAAAAACCAACTAACCAACTAAAAAAAAAAAACCAAAAAAAAACCAAACCCCAAGCAACCAAATCCAAAAGAACAAACCCAAAAAACCTACAGGACTTTAGAAAATTGAATTTTATTACTTAAATTAAATCGGAGAGCTTTCCTCCATTCTCAGAGCTCAATATTCAGAATTTCTGAGATATTATCATTGCTTACAAAGAATGGAGAGTAGTGCTTTCATTGGTGTGAGATCTGGAGCTGTGTTGAGATTGGAGGGACCACTGTTGTACTAGAAGACAAAGGAAAGGGACATTGTAAGAACTTTACAAAGGAGCATAACAGGAGCAGTGGTTGCTGAAAGGACTCTGTCAGAAGCCCTGGACAGAGAAGAGTTTCACTGTGGTGACCTATTAGAGAGTCAAACAGTGGGCTACAGCTGGCCCCATGGAGAGATAGCCCCTGTCATGCTTTCCAAAGTAAAAAGAAAAAAAACCCCAACATATAATATTTGATGGTAGCAGGAGAGTTAGAATGAAGCATGGATTGGTACAGCCACTGCACAAAGCTCACATGGACAACCTCCAGCCCAGCCTGCCTGCTCTAGACATGCCTGTTCTAGTCACAGACTAACAGTATGCCCAAATTGCCTTCTCCATAGCACAGGCACACCTGTGCTCATCTCTATAACAGCAGAAAAATTTCTGGCAATACATTAGCCATCCTTCTGCCACATTTAATTAAAAAATATCCATTGGGTCTGCAGAGGCATGCTTGACACAGCTTACATGAGATGTGTGCTATATATTTTTATTTGGATGTTTGCTAATAAACTTGCTTACTTTAACATTAGTATTTCTTTATAAACATAGAAAAATTCATTTAATGAAATAATAATTCCTCAATAAATATGCTTCTATACATATTTGGGGTTTTTAGAAGTTTTTGGAATGCCTACAAAGGTACAGGAGATATCAAATTTAGTACCTTATACCAGCTAATTTTTGACAAATACTTTTTCTTTAATTTTTTAGATTATGTTGTATATTAAATCCTGCATACTGGAAGAAAACATAACAATACTTGGAAAATGTACAGTACAGATAGGCCGTGACATTAAAACCTAAGACACTGGCAAATTTCCACATGAATTTTCCATGAAATTTCCATTCATGTTCCTTCTTTACGTAAGTACACACCTCAACAGGATACCAGCTCCACAGAATGCCTACTAAAGTAGCAAAATATGGAGATCTTAATAGTATGATATAAGAAAGAGGCTGGACTTGTAAACTAATTTGCTATCTGGTTGCTGGAGAATATGACAAATATCACATGTGGATGCTTTTTACATTCCACCTGTCAGTGTCTTCTCCTAGGCTACTTGTTTAACAACCCTCTTTTTAGTAATAAGAATTACTACATAGGAGATACATTGGGATTTTTTTAAGCACTAACATTTGTATTCTAATGTATTTTTCTTGTTTAGTTGGAATTATTCAAGTTACTTAATCAGAGCTTTAAAAAAATAGGCTGGTAGACAAATATCTCAGCTGAGTTTTAGTGATTTTTTTTTTCCTCATAATAAGAATAGGGCTTTCAGACCCAATGTTTGCCAAATGTTTCCATAAGCAGAGAATATTTTACTCCCCTTAGTCACATGCTGTGAATTATAAGAATAAATAGATTTGGAAATTTTAATAAAGGCAGAATGGAGCTGTTTCATGCATAGCCTAATCACTAGGATGCTCTTTGTTTGATTAAAATGTCAAGAAGGCTATTAGGAAGCAAAGACAAAAGCAAAAAAACGGCTTGGGATAAATAGCCCTCTACCAAAACTCCAGGAATAATCAACAGCTATTCATTTATGTTCTCTGCTTGTGATCCTTTGCTGAGTTCACCAGACTAGCACATTAAAGGGTCAAGAGAAATTGTGCAGCTAAACTGGCTGTAAATTGCAAAACCATTTAAGCAAGGAGCCAGACTCAGGGCTCTCTCAGAGCCCAGTAGTGAGTGAAGCTGGGAAGGTTGCACAGGTCTCTGGAAAAGGCTAACAAGATTTTAGATAATACAATTGTGGATATAGATCTTTGCTCAGAAAACTTTCATTCTTAGCTTTCACTGAAGAAGCTGTCTGGCTACTCTGTTCCCTCCAAACATACAATCTTGTAGGGAAGATATTGTCTTACAGAGAATTAACTTGAGAAAATCTGATCAATGGACAGTTTATCCTTTCCCAGTGGAGCCATAAAGATTTGAATTTTTCATAAGCCTTCATGTACAAGGTAGTGCACACAGAAAAAGGAGGCAGGGTATAAATATATTAGGCATAAATATATTAGGTCTGTTACTGTGGCATACAGGATGCTGTTTGTAAAGTTATCCACACTTAATGAAGGAAGAAATGAAATTAATTGTTCAAGTCCCATGCTTGAGCTGACAATACAACCCAAAAATGCTATGTTCTTTGTGACATAATCTTTCCTATAGATGACACTGCTTATTGTGCTGATAGACCTTGTTCTAACTGACTAAAACATCATATAGGATAAGGGTAAGCATCAAGTGTAGTTGTACTGAAAAAGGTAAAGGCCCAATTAAGTGTTCTGCTGCAGTCAGAAGGGATGCCGCAGCTTTTTAGTAAAAAAGTTTGTAAAAGTATTTGATGACCAAATTGTGGAAAATAAAACAACAGAAAAAGAAGTAATATTCCTTATGGAAACTGAAAATATTTCTGACTGAAGTGAGACTTTCCTATTTTTGCAGTCTTGAATATTAAAGCATGGTTTGTAGGAGAGTCCTTGTAACCTTTCATATTATTTGCAAACTGAGCACATGCCAAAACTTGTGTGTCAAAACAGAGACTTCTAATCAATATAGTGGTGATTGACAATCATTTTCTCAAAAAGATTAAGTTTTCAGCCCTCTCATTGGTGATAGCTCTGGTACTCAAGTCCTTCAAAATGCATGGTGCCTAATTTAGCTTGCAAAGTTAGCACACAACATTGATAATGGAAAACACCCATGACTTAGTCAAGATATTTGAGCTTGGAAGTAGGAGTAGAAATACCAAACTGTTATTGCATTTTACATCATTATTCTGGACTACTTGCTGTGGAGATTGAGCCTCACTTGTCTGATTTGATACCTCTTCAACTGATAGCTGATACCACTTCATCAGAGATCCTTTGTAAGAACACTTACATGTCTCAATTAGTATATCTGTCCAATTCCAACCAGTTACAAGCATATATTATACAGCCAGGTAGAAGTAAAGTGTATGCTATATGGAAAGCCTACTCCTTGGAACTAAACACTAAGTCACTTCAGAACTCATTACTGTTTAATAAACAAGTATTTCTAAGCTGGGGAGTAAAAATTAATGTGATAGCTGGGTAGCATGATAACATATTGCAGACATAGCAGAGATCAGCTTTGTTTAAAAAAAAAAAGATATTAGAAAGGACTCCCATTTATTACAAAAGGAATTTTGAAGGTGCCTGTTCAGAAAGTTTCTAAAACTGCACAGGTATTGGCAGCAGACCAGATTACCTTTTTTGTCTTTGAATGTCCTTTTGTCCAGAACCATGAGGGCTGGAAAATGAAAAGCTCTTTGGAAATGATGTGCATATCACTTACTCACATCATAAAATAACAAGATATTTCTTACACTGATATAGAAGAAAAGGTTTCTGTAATTCTCTGGACGGCTACGACAAAGCACTGTGCAATCATACCTACAAGTTTAACTGTGTGTGATGAATTTTTGTCATGAGTTTGTAACACTAGTTGCATCTACACACCATGGAAACCCTGTATTGACCAAGGGTTTGTATATCTCTGAGCCTTCTGACTTACTGTAAGAATTTTGCAAAGCAGTCCCTTCATTGTGGGACTTGTGGTTTTTTTTTCCTTTTTTCTCCATCTAAAAACATTTCTTAATAGAAATGGCATTTTGCTTTAAAATGTTCCAGCAAATTTTCTAAGATGCCATCCTGGTTTTTATTGTACTGCATACAAAAAGGGTGCTGGATTATATTGCAAGGGCAAAATGTATGCTTAAAATCTTATTCTTTTTTTTTCCCTTCATGGCTCTCATTTCATTAAATTTTAGAACTCATTTAGTTATACTTTAGGTCCTTTCCAACCCAGACTATTCTATGATTCTATCAATTTATGATTCCAAGATTCTATAGTTCTTTTAATAAATATATTTTCATTGTTTTGGTTTTACATCCTCTGTTTTACTCTATTGTCTCCTCACCAAAGCATGTATTTGTACTAATTCTCAGTATTGAATAGGTAACTGCTCTGAATTGATACTGACTTCAATGAAACTCTTAAAAGTTGTTTGAATTCAAATGACAATCCCACCTCTTTTAAACAAAGCTTTTATTTGTTACTAAAATATCAAATGCAGATGCACAGAATTTACAATTAATTGGTTTTATATATAACCAAGCAAAGGACTATTCTACACCCCTCCCTCCCCCCCAGTAGAACAATATTCACTTTACATTCCAGGCCTAGCCTATTGCCAGAGGCTTGTGGGCTCTCCTCCCAAATGCAGCTCACCTGCGTTATGTTACAGAATTCTACTGGGTAAGCTTCGGCATAGGATATCAGCTGATTTTTAAGTAGACCAAGTAATCTCCTTCTTCTTAACCTGTTTAGAACAAAACCTCAAGTTCTTATTATCCAGCATAGCAACTGAAAGATAATAAAGAAGGAGTCCAAAACTGGCCATTGAATATCTTCATTAAGAAAATGTTTATAGTTTCTTTTGATGTTTCGGGGTTTGAGTTTCTTGGTTGGTTGATTGGCTGGGTTTTTTCCTCTTCTTTTTCAAGTTAGGTTTTTATTTTTTTGTTTTTAAAAGGTAGTGGTTGGGTGACTTTTCAGCTATAAAGCTCTGATTTGCTGGTTTGGGAAGTCAAATTGATGTGAAAAAAAACCTGGTAGCCCTAGAAATACCCCTGTGTGTGAAGAAATTGGTGAGCTGTTTCTAATTCTGAAGCTATGTAAATGAATTGCCTGTGATTCTTACAGACCAATGAACAAATCTTAAGGGGGAAGTCTGGCTGTTACTTGTATGTGTAATCCCTACACAATATTTACTATGATTGGATCTGTAGCTACATTTCCCCAGGTTCCACTTAGATATCCTATTTTTCCTCAAACACACTGAAGCCAATTATTGGGGAAGAGCTTCTCAAATTCTTCAGAGTTAATAATCTGGAGTTAATTGCAAATATGTCTGAACTTATATCACAGATATTCAATGCCAAATCACCCCATACAGTAGTGAAGCATAGCAGGAAACTCTTTGAAGCTTCATTGAAAAGCTCCTTAAAAATAATACTCAGAATTCTTCAGAACTCTAAGGGAATGCTTGCAAGGATTTTCATTTGAGCTCAGCCTAAGCAGCCAAATTATTATTTACAATAACGATTTTAACGCATCCACAAGACAAGGTCTTGACAGAGGAAAGCTTTTAGAAGTCAGTTACTCTTCTTTTTTGGATGAAGCAAAACCAAAAAGATTTCTGTTTTCTCTGAGAAGGAATTTATATGACATGGCTATGGAATAGCTGCTGTGAATAATTTTCACACCAGGCACTGAAGGACAGAAAGACAAAAAGTAAGAACTGAACTTCTGGGAAGTAAAAACTCTTTAAAGAAAGCCTCAATTTTTATGGGTATGTTACTCTATTTCACACTGATATTATGTTCAGTTTCACATGATTAAGATTAGGAAAACAAAGCAAAGAAAATCAATAAAAGAAAACAATGAAATATAGATAAAAGTGGAGGAGAGTCGATGTCAAATTGTAAATTATTTCTGCTGGCATGAAAACACTTTATAAGGTAAACCAAAATTATTCTGAGGAAAACAGAGACAACCCAGTTTGAAGCCCCATTGTTAAAACAAATCTCAATCAATCAAATGATTAATTCCACCTTCGCAATGTGTCAGTTACAAATGACAACAACTGGAATCAATGGATTATAATTTGTCATCTCTTTGAAGTCTCAAAATTTGGTGATAGGCAAAATACCAATGAAGCTAACAATTGTTGGGTAAAACATGATTAATATTCTGCTCCATGACAATTTTTTCCTTAAAGAAAGAGATACCATTTCAATCAAATCACAGTTTTGTCCTTCCAAGGGCAAAATAAATCACTAAAATATTCAGATGTTCAGAGAAAGCTTTGAGCAAATTTATTCACTTATACATATTTGAATCTTTAAATGCTGTGTTTTAGTACTCATAATACATATTGCTGTTTGAGCACATTTTCTATTAGGTATTTCATACAATATTGTGTAGTAGTAGAATGCTTTGCAAATTAGTGTAACTGCATTAAGATCAATGGAAAATGGAAACTTGAATAATTTCCCTATAATATGAAGAACTTAAAGGCACAAGTATTTATTTAGGTCTTATCTAAACACATGTAAAATGTTTTCGTTAGTACACATGTGATAAAAAGTACTTGAAACTTTGATCTGTACAATAAATTAAATTTTCATTAATCAAGTTTAGTGTTCTTTATTAATGTTTATTAATATGTAATGCTACATTATCTTTTGCAGCCCACTTTTTTTTTCTGTTTTCTTTTTAAATAATGGACCTTATAAATAGCAACTTCCATTATCTCCAGTTTTTTTCTCAGAATTTCTTTTTCCCATTTTTTTTTTCTGAAAGGTTTTTGGGCCTCTGATGTATTTCTAGAAATCGTTTAAACATTACTCAATAAGGAACTCAGCTGACAATTATATTAAGATTGAGAGCAGTCTCTAGAGTCTACAAGTGATTCTTCAAAAATTTATTTCTACAACTGGAGTGTAGATTTATTCAATTTATTGAAAATGTGAGACTTGCTTGGGACAAGAAAACAGCCACATCAAAAGTTAATTTGAGAATTGTTGGAATAGGAGTACTCAGTGTTCAGTACTGTCAAAGTACCCTTCTCTTTATCAGTTTATTCAGAGACTAGCACAGACAGCTACACATAATTTCACATTTTAAAGCCTCCATGTGAAGTCTGCATGTATTTCTGGAAGATATTGCTCATCCAAGTACAAACTATCATGCTCAGCAAAGTTTTGTGAAATATATTAGACAACTGCAAAATTCCACCTGGCTTTAACTGCCCAGGTCAAGGGTCCACCACCTCATCCAAAAATGAAGAAAATTATTAAAATTCTTCTCCATTTTTTTTCTGATTCTTCATATGTATTATGCCCCCAAAAAACACTGTTTAATTATAGAAACATTGTTTTATTGCAAAAGTTGAAGACAAAAATTATTTAGGAGGTGCATAGTAAGGCACTTGCCCTTTTAATGTCCAGGGTGGCCACAGCCAGGCAGCTGTGTTCAGGAGGTGATTGAGAAAGTCAGCAAGCATGAGGGCATGCCAAAAAAAAAAATAGGGAAAGGGAACACCCTAAAATACTGGCTGATGCTTGTAGGAATGATTATATGCAGTGGCTAGAAGTTTTAGCTTTTGAAGACTAAAAGAGGTGAGTGTCATGAAATATTTTTGATAGTTTGATATAGGGTATACAAAGGTATTTTCATCAGATCTTAGCATTTGTGTAATCTGTCTTCTCTATAATCATTGCAGTAAGTTCTAGGATTTTTCTTTCCTATGGGCTTTATTGTCTAAGAAGCATACCTATGGATCAGTCTGGTTTTTGGTTGGGTTTTTCTTTCAATTTCAATTTGAAAATAAATATGTGGGAACATGCTAACCCAAAATGCTATACTTTCAGTCTTTTTATTCAGTAAAGCAGTGCACATTAATGCTTTTGGCTGCTGTATAAACTATGGATAAACTACTAAACTATTTAAGGTTCATTTTTAAGTTAAATGCTGAAAGTTATACAGATTAGGAGGCAAGAAAGGCTTCAAATAAATAAAAGTAACTTTACTGGGGAAAGTGCTGATGAAGCTAAACTATTAACAGAGTTTTGTTCTGGAGCAGATTGATCCTACCAGGTCACTTGAAAGGCTTAGCTGTCAAAACAGTTTTACAATGAAACTTATAATAACAATAAAGTAGCTGGTACAGGCCATTTATTTTAGGGTTGGACTCAATGCTCTTTGTGGTCCCTTAAATGTCAGAATATCTGTGGTTCTGTGAATTTTCTTTGTTTGTTTCTTTGGGTTTTTGATTGCTTATTTGTTTTTGTTTGTTTGGTTTGTTTGCTTCTTTCAGTAAATAGGCATATGGGGCATTGCAGATTACTCTTTTGCCTACCAGGATTCCCCCTTCAGGTTGGATCTCAGCAAAATGCGTAGCGTGGAATTAAGAAAAAACATGGGATAAGATGGCTTGAAACAAATTATGATTGATTACTACTTATGTTTTATTTAGAGTTTACTATTTTCAGTGCCTGTAGAAAACTCCACAGACTGCTATAGTGGAATCCCTCAAGCATATAATTTGCTCTTAAAAATTAGACACTGCCTTTACCCACCTGGTTCTGCAAACTATTTTCTCTAGCCATACTCTTTATACAACTCTATCAGAGAATAACCAAAGTAGTATTGGGGATGTTTCATGCAGTTTGGCTTTTCAAGCCATCAACTCCTATGTAACCACAAAAATAATGACGTGTAAGGCCAGGAGGACCTATGCAACCATACCAGAAATGCCAGAACTGGCGTCAGAAGTAACAGAATGGGTATCAGAATATCAGAATTAACAGCATAGATGTAGCAAACAAAACTGAGACCAAGGTGGTGGTGGTAACTGAAAGGGCTGTCTATTGGGCTGAGATTGTGGTAGAGAAAAACAGAGAAGAGTTGGAGAAATTTTAAAGTTGGTAAAAAAGATTGCAGTTATTTGACCAGAGTTCTCTGTGGTAACCTGTGGTTCAGCCATGAGCACCACAGTTTAGTCAGGAAAATAACCCAAATGTGTTGTTCTGACTCTATCATGTTTTTGTAGTAGTTAATGTCTATGAAATTAGGAGTATGTTTTCTTAATGCTCAAACACTCTGTTCAATGGAATTAAACATCCTAGAGTAACATTGTCAGTGCCTGCTTCAAACTTGAGAATATTTGCATATTTAATTATTTAAAAAACCCAAACAACCAAAAGGCAGTGTTTTCTCGTTTGCAAGTATATTTTGTTTGATACAGACAGCGCTGCGAATCAAAGTAGTTTAATCACTGATTTTACGCAGTTAGGTAACAGGGAAATATTACTGAGATAATTGCTTCAAATACCTGAAGCTCTAGAGACCATGTTTTTTACAGTAGTCTCTATATGTTTGCATTGTTTTCTTTTTGGCTTTGATTTGCCTCTGCTATGTACTTTGAATAATTGGAAATCATGGTTAAGACTAACGAAAAGAAGATGGGTGACCACGGCTGGTATTACAGACTTTTAGCAATGCATAGTTTGCCCTCTTGTTTCTTTGTCTGTTTTCCTAAGCATTTTTATTGCAATAAATGTATCCTCACCTGTGATCTGTTTAAAAGACTTCAAGCTCAGCAGAACAAGCTGTCAACCAGTCACTCAGGAAAGTAAAATGTTTTTGAATTTACTTTTTGAAATGGAGTCTTATAGAATGTAAAATAAGGTAATTTCTCAGAGCAATTCAGTAATTCAGATTTACTGCACTGCCTCCATAAATCAGAGTTTAACAGCTGAAACAACACAAACAGTAAAAAATTAAATAAAAACCCAAACAAAAAAAGTAAAAAGCCAAAGGAAATTTTGACAACCCCTGATATTGTGGCATTTTGACTCAGGCTGTTGTAAATTAGATTTGTATTGTATAGGTAGAAGCTCAAAAACCCCAAAGTACATAAAAAAATTGTTCTAGAGCAAATATTACCATTCTTCCATTTCATATAAATATTCCTACGTATGTAAAATACATAAATAAAGTAAAAACTGAAAGTTTTGAAAATATTTATTGGTGGATTTAAGCTGTCAGAGCAAAATTATTTTAAATTTAGGTCAAATTCACTCAAGAATTTCATTTAAAAAACTCCATTCAATTAAAAAGCATAAATAAGCACATCTGACTCAATTCTTTTGTCAGAAACACAGAGGTTCTGGAAATATTTTTTTCTGACTCTTCTCTATACACAAATTATCTGAAGCTGTATAAGTAAATAAAAATGTTCTGAGTAGAGGAGCTCTCTCTTCTTCCTCGCTGATGGTAGCTGAGTTCTACCAACACTGGGGAAAAAATATATAAAAAATAAAAATCAAAGGATTTTCTACTGAGACAAGCATTTCCCTAAACAAAGTATTACCTCAGCATTCCAGAGGTATCAGAGATATATAACTTATGAGATGAAACAGTGCTCTTCGTGCTAATGCCATGGGAGCCATAAGGCCGACTGTCTGACCCACCAATCTTTGTTTCTCTCAGCTCAGAGTGAGACTGCATGGAAGTCATTCCAAACCTTTCCCCCTGCAAAGTGCAGCACAGCAATAGAAGGCACTCAGCTCTTCTCTTGCAGATCCAGTCTGGAGCCTGAATTCTGAACAATCAGTGGGTTTTCTTTGTTCTAATAATTCAAGTGTCTTTTTGAGGTCAGTGCATTTTCTTTCATTGATCTGGCCATGTTTGAATCACTGGTGTAATACTCTAGGAACAAAATCAGTATTCAGTGAGGAAAAACTCCAACTCTTGAAGGATGATATAACTTGTTGAATAAATAAAATCCCTGATCTGTACATGAGAGCTGTGCTTGCTGTGACAGGAGGGAAAAAAAAAAAAAGAAAAGCTACTGGTTTCAGTTTCCCAAAATAAATACTGGGGCTTTTTCTTTTATAGAACCCGCAGGAAAAGAACAAAGGAGCTAAAGATCATAAGACAGGTCACAGCATACTCTGAGAGACAACCTATTAAAAACAATTTCTTCTTTCCACAGTTTTTCCAGGTCATTTTCCCTTCACTCATTATAAGCGGTAACATTTACATGAAAATAGGATCTTGGTTTTTCAAGAGTTTATCTGCTCTTTATAATTATCCTCTTGAAGTCATAATACTGGTTTCTGTGGCAATTATGTTTTCCATAAGTTTTCAGTGATTCTTTCAAAGTGAACATGATCCAGGCTGTAATCCAATAACAGCATTTCAATAGCATCATTAAGAGCAAGTTTTACAAATACAGGAGCCTAAAATGCTGTCTAAAGATATATAAGTCTATTATTAGGTCCACATGTAGACAGCAATAAGTTGAATTTTTTTAATTGCTGATTTTGCCAACTCACTTTTGTCAGAAGCTTAGCATTCCTGAAAATCCCATTAACTTACCAACATTTCTAAATCTAGATTTTTTTTTTTAAATAAATTGTGACCTACTTAAATAGAAGCTGTAACAAGGCTGCTCAACTATGAGGGAAAGCTAGAGCACAATGGTACAAATTAATCAATTTAATCCAGAAATATAAAGGTCATTCCAGCCTCATTTTGAAAGTACTGATCATCTTATTTATCATTACATGCTTGTAAAACTGAACACAAAATTTCAGCTAATTGATGCTTTGTATCATAGTCTCACTGGGCTTTGGTGGTTGTCTTTCCATTTATTCCTGAAGAGATGGACTCTATGATACTACTACTCAATAAGGAAAAGTTTATGGACCTACCAATGGATAGTATGGATACTACTACACAATAAGGAAAAGTTTATAATCCTACCAATGTAGGCATGGCAGAATACTTTCTAGTTCAAAAGACTAACCAAAAGATAAATAAATAAATAAATAAATAATATATTTTATAATATAAAAGATGTTATATCATATACCTCTACCTTAATCACCTGTGTCTAAACAAATTTTTAATATTTGTAAATACATGAAAAAATAGCACAACATAATAAATTTTTTGGGTTTCAAATACCTGTCTGTTGACAGCAATATGCATTCAGTGCATATGTAAACAACTTGTCAGATGTTAATTTTTCTCATTCAAATTCAGAATTTACAGTAATTTTCACATATAAGTAGAAATAAGACAAGAAAGACAAGGCCCATCTGGAATCAAATTTGGCCACGAATGTTAAGGACAACAAAAAGACCTTCTTCAAATACATCAGTAACAGAAGGAAAACTGAGGAAAATGTGGGCCTACTACTAAATTACTACTAAATTACTACTAAATTACTAAATGGAATGGAGGCCTTGGTAACAGAAGACATGGGAAGGCAGGGTTACCAACCACCTTCTTTCCATTGGTCGTCACTGACAAGATCAGCCCTCGTGAATCTTTTGATCAACAAGGGCAAGTACAAGTCCAGCACCTTAGAACAATCCCAAGCATGAATACAGACTGGGCCAAGAATTGATTGAGGAGCGGGACTTGGCGGTGTTGGTTGACAAGAAGTTCAACATGACTCATAAATGTGCATCCACAGCCAGAAAAACACCATTTTTTTCTTGTCCAAGCCACACAGATCAATCAAACAAGGGTACTTGCTGTAATGCATTTTTCCTCTGAGAGTTTCTGTCCTCACCTAGATGAGATGAGATATTGGAAGAGAACTGACACAGGTTATGATAAGCTCTAGTCAATGTGTTTGCTGGTTGCATTGTCCACATTAATTGCAGGCAATCTAGGCAAAACCTATTATGGTGCAGAGAAATATCTGGTTTGCACAGGTATAGCAATAAGAGAACAGACATTGCAGCAGTCAGCCTCTTTGTCCAGTGTTATATTAGTAAACCACCACAGCTGCACTTAGTTTCACGTAAATATGCACCTTGGCCATCAAGAAGATCTCATCTCTGAAACTACAGATATGTACAGAAAATCTTGTTCAAATGCAAGACTTTTTACTTTTACATTCCATAAAAAGTAAAATCATCTTAGGATGGGGAAGGGATGGAAGAAAATATCTAGAGCACATTGTGAATTTCCCCATATGGAGTAGGATACCACTAAAGTCTGTAAACAGATGCAACAGATTTTTGACTCAAGAGGTATGGTGTTTTTTTCTGACTGAACTTAGATTTCATTCAGCCTAATCCTCAAATTTATCGAAGTCCCTCTGAACTGAAGGGTCAGACACCTTTTACATTAGAGTCATCTGCAAATTTTCTCCGAAAGTATTGTGTGATCACCCAGACCATCTTTAAATATGTTGAGTATTGTGGTTCTTGGCTCTAATTCTTCAAGTACTGTATTCTTTCCAGGTCACCAGATGAACACCCAACCTTTGATTACAGCTGGTTGAGCCTGGCAGTGCCACCAGCACTGCAACTTACAAACAAGTCAGCTCATCCAGAGCATACATCCAGCTTTCAGATAATGGCATGGAGGGAGATGGTGTGAAAACCCTTGGGGACCACCACTCATCCTTCATCCACCCAGCCAGTCAGCCATCCTTGATGGTTACTTCTGATTATCTTATGCTTCATTTACCTGGAAATGGATTCCAAGAGGATGGGCCGCTTGGTCTTTCCAGGGAGTGAAATGAAATGTACCAACTTGTAGTTCCTTATTATCCATTTCTAAGATAGATACAGTAGTATTTCCATCTGCCACACCTCTTCTAAATATCAGAGTGCTCCATCCATAGTTAACGACATTCTCACAATTACATCGTCCATCTCATATTGTCCATCTCTTTCCACAGTCTCAGGTAAATCCTGTCTGGTACCTGGGATCTAAATATGTCCAGCTTGTTTACAGGTGTAGAGGAGTGTTAGAACTGTAGCAAGGTTGGCACTGCAAGTCATGATGAGGCATGGATACAAGGCTAAAATTATTGGAGTTTTTTACCTGAATAAAAGGTGGAGGTAAAAGGGTGTTCTTGCACTACTTAAAGACAGTATAAGAAAAAATTACTGCAGAATGTTGTGCCTATCTTTTACAGGCTCAGCATTTAAATTATTCATCTGTATTGAATGTACAGTGCAAATGATCAAAGGTGTAGTGGACAATTTTTTAAAGCAATATGTTTCACAGCCTTTCAGCAACTTACACAGGATAGTTTTGAAGCCTTCAGGTGAGTACCTGTAGTTTTCTTGTACTAATCCCTTGAAACCTACATTTGTCTGTTCATCTTTTGCTGTGGACCACTTGCTCTTTTATCAAAGCTTATCCTTTGGGCTACAGTCATAGCTAATAAAAATGAAGTCTCCAATTTGTGCAAATTCAAGATCTGCTCCACAATGTGATCATAAAGATATTTTCCGACTAGAGATGCAATACATCTGTGATGAGTAACACTAAAATCATACAACACTTACTGCAGATCACAGATCACAAAATCTCTTATTGCATTTTCAAATTAGAAGTCTTTTAATTACCCAAAGACTCTTCATAATGACTTTGGTTTTGGAAAGATTTTATCTCTAAAGGCATACAGTCTTCCACACTACTCATCTTCCTACAGGTTCCAACCTTCATTTTCTGGGCACTTTACTTACCTCACTACATGAAGAAATGGTTTTTACGAATGAAGTTGTATCCTTTTGTAAACACAATCAATTCTATTGCATTTCAGTAGGTCTATCTTTAGTCAACCCAAAACATGAAAGACAAAATAAACAAACCCAAACACAAAACCTCCAAATCCCTCTAAAACAGGAAAATGAAAATCAGTAAAATTGAAGTGAACAAAAAGATGGTTTGGCTTCATTTTCAAAAATTGTTTCTATTTGTTTGAAATCTGTGGTGTATAAGCCATTTTCTTGGTCTGAAGAAAGACCAAGAACCCATTGCATTAACAATTATATTTTTTGCTGATGTTTGCATTCTTTGCTGTGCAACAAAGAGCAATGAAAGGGAGCTGGACTATGAGTGAGTTACCCACACACCCCAACAATGGAAGATGGTTCAGAGACAGGTTCCTGAAGCTCTGGGAAAAGTACAGGAAGTAACCATACCTGTTGGAAAGAAAACTCAATACAAAGGGAATCTGAGCTAGCCAGAGCAGTATTGGGGAAGTGTATGTGTGGCTGAGTCCAATACAGAGCACAAAACCAGAGCAACAAACAAAATGAACTTTGAAGAGAGCAAGAGTCGTGAATTTGCTCAACCTACATATTCTTTCCCCCGACCGTGGATGCTCAGCATCATGATAGTTGGCATATAGAGACCAGTAATAGTAATCATCTTAGTGTTCTGATTCAGCTCTGTATTGCAATTGCTGTGTAATGATTGTGTTGTGATTTCAGTACATCAATGGTTTCTGCTATGAAAAGAATAAAAAATAATAGAGCACAGGGCCACGACATGGAGAAAAGTCTGGCTTTAATAACTATTTCTTATCTGGTTATCTTATTATGGTTATCTTATTTCTTTTACATCATTGTCCCTGTCACTGAAACCCTAGGGAGATACAGCAGTCCAAGTTTACATGATTCCTGTGAAGTCATAATTTCAATTCTAAAACAAGAATTCAGCATCATGTGCCAACATTTCTTTACCCTAGAAGTTCTAATCTTACAGATCAGCTATCTTTCATATTTATGCTGGTGTACTGTTAGATAAGCTAACCTTGCAGGACCACATTCAGTATATTGAAATTCTTGAAAATAAGTTGGTCACTGAACATTTCTTCGTGTTTGGCAAAGGTCTGAGTTTTTAAAGGTCAGGAAGGTTAACATTTGTAGTGACCTTTGTAAACACAGTACTACAGATGAAACATTCTGCACTGCTGCCAAACATATAAAACCACTACAGCTCTAGCTTGTATTCCAATAATCGTAAAAGAAGGCTCCTAATTACCATAAAATGATATGTTTGACATTATTAAAATATAGTTTGTTTCCTTCAGATTAATAAAATCTGTCTGGTCTTGTGGTTCAATGTACATTGGAGCTATCTGTTATCTGCTTTCCCTTGCAGTTCATGAGACATTCACTTTCTCTTCTTTTCTGAAATCTAGAAACCTTTGTGAGGTGCTTAGAAATCTTTACAGCAAAAAATGAAAACGTCCCTAAATTTGAAGTACCTCTATAGTCAAGTAAGCTTTAGCATGGCATATTTAGATAGTTCCTTCAGTCTTGAAAGCTTAATTTTTGCATAAAACAAAGAAGGCACTCAGCATCCTGGAGGCTTGTCTGAATATCCAATTACATCAACAAGCTGTAAAATCTGTTCTCTTTTTAAATTGTTCATTGGTTGATTTCTGAATGTACATAATTTATTTTTAATTTTTTTATTTAAGGACAATGTTGATACTCCTGCCAACACTTTTTTAGCTGCCAATGTAAAATCCTACTGAGAGGAAAATTAAATCTATCAGATCCATTGTAGAATATGTATGTCTTGAAAACAAGTGGGGAAACTACTTCATCAATTTATAGAAGTCCAGAAAGCGATATAAAAATTAACCAGAAGAGTTCAAAACTCTAAAATTCAAACTATCTTATGTGAATCAGTCATTAATAATTACCAGCTTTTGAAAAATACAGCTCCCATGAATATCTAAATGTGAATTTCAACTTTGAATTAAAATTCAGGTACATATTGCTATGTTTATATTAAATTCATAGAGATGTCAGAACAAGCAGACAATTATGATCAGATGAAGTTTTTCAGTACTAAATAATAGAAGTAGTTCCCAACATGAGAGAGAGCTTTCACCTCTCTTGCTCATGACTTGCCATTGGCTTATGCCTGATATTATCACATCAGTCTGCAGTGGAACCAAACATAAGGTGACACAATGCAGTGGAAGAGTCATGTTGAACAGGAATAGAATAAAGTTGGGGTTTTTTTTCTAAAAGAAAAGGAAGTCCCATTAATTGTGACAAAAACTATGAACTGGCTATGCCTAGTAGATAACTGTTCATAATTGATCTATTTTCTTTAATGGCAAGGTCATACAGACACAGATTTTCTTTTATGCTTGGGTATTTGGGTATCTGAATTCTTATAATTTGCAGAGAATTAGAACTCTGTTCTTGAAAATCCCCAGTTTTCACAGAATGTAGACATAAATAAGAAAACAATCTTGCATAAAATTTACACATAAAGCCCAAAGGATGTCTGGAGAATAATTTTCCCCGTTACCACCTAGTAATCAGAAACAAAAACAAGTATGCAAATTTTTAAATGAAAAATGAAGTCCAGAGACCTGTACCATGCCATGGCTTCCATTTGACACAGACTGCCTACATTCACCAAAAGAACAATACTAGCAATGGTACATCTGATACCTCTTACAAATGACACACAGTCTGGTCTTTTCCAAATGAATAGCACTTTTCTGTGCTGCACTGTAATGCTTCCATGTGTTATCTGTGGATCAAAACCATTAAATCACAGGAACAGGCAACTCCAAGAATATAATTACAGACCCCTTTAACTTCAATTTTTTCAGTTAAACACTTACAGGAGAGCACCTATAAGGGGTCAGACCACACATTTTTGAAGTCTAGCTTGAATGAATCATACATCTGAATATGGTGAATACTTTGTAAAAGCTTTGAATTAATGATTCATCTTATCCAGCTGAGGTGTTGGAGGCTATGGTTTTATACTGTAAAGAGGATGGCACTACTGAACAAAGATATTTCCAACTTGTCTCTTTCCAGCACTGTGCTGTAACTAACTTCCTTCCCTCTCACCTGCTCTGGCATTAGCCTTTCATGGGATAAATCGTGAACAAGGCTGTGGAATTGCTGCAACTTTCAAGGAAAAAAAAAGAAAAAAGAAAAAAGCACAGGCTCTCTTGGGATGAATCACTAACTTGATTTCATTTCTAACCCCAAACTAAATGTATCTTTGTAGGGCTCAATTGACATCTGTCTCACTGTGAGGGTAGAAATAAGTAGCAGAATATTGGGAGAGAAGGTAGGCATAACATAACACCTATGAAGGCGTTATATTCACCAATTATTTTACATTGTGAAATAATGTGAAAAGTGAAAGTGTGACCTAAGCAATTTCTGGCTTGCAGAATTCAGTACAGAAGTTTTGTTTTTCTTTCATCTACAGGAACATCTAAAGGCACTTAAGCCAACTCAGAGGCCTAGATGTTAGACTGAAGGGCCCTGAAGCCTAAGACAGAGCAGATGTATATGTTGAAACTTCTCTGCGATGGCGTCCCAAATCGCCATTGTCAATGCTTTAAGGATGCCGTGAATCTTTTATCAAGACAAAACTCAGATGGACGTTTCTTTTATTAGTTCTGCATAAGAGCCTTTTGGCAGATTTCATCTGGAACTTCATACCATGTGTGAAAAAAATATTTTTTCATTTACTGTAGACCACCATGTGACAACTTCAAGGGTTTACTTTTCAGATTGTAAACAGTGAAAAGTAGTGAACTCAGTGTCTATGGACTGCTACCCCCAGTTCTGTTCCAAGCTGAAGAGCTGGTAATCCCTTCTTCAGCCCATCATCCTCTTCTGTCTCTTTTCTAATTCCATTATATCTCTTTGGAGCCAGGACAACTAGAATTTTACACTGAAGTGCATCCAGACATGAACACACCATCCATTTACACGGTAGCATAATCATATTTTCCGGTTTGCTTCCTATTCTGTTCCTAACAGTTCCCAGCTTTTTGTTTGCCACTGTGGCTGCTAAATACCACTCAAAAGCCATCCTTTAAGAATTACTCACCTCAGCCTTGATTTTTCTGACTGACAATAACAATTAGGGTGGTTTTTTTTCTCTTCTGCATAATATTTTATGTTAGCTGATAGGAATTTTCTTTCCTTCTAGATTTGTTTGATCAGATAGTGACATGAAATTCTTTTTTAGTTCTTTGCAGTTTGCTTCAAGTTAATGATCTTCAGTAATTATTTATCATTTGCAAATTTTACTACCTCAATAATCACCACCTTTTCCTTGATATTTTACGACTGTGTTGAAGAGTTTATGTATCACATTCATACACCGAGGATAAGAATTTCCACCATGTTATCCTCAACTGAAAAATTGCCCCTTATTTGTATTTTTTCTCTATTTTAAAGAATCATTAATGCATAAAAGGATATATCTCTTTTCCCACAACAGTTTTATGTCTCTCAGAATGTGGCAAGCAACTTTGTCAAAAGCTTTCTGAAAATCACACTATGATGTATTGACTAGATCACATTTATTCACAGTTTTTGACTTTGAGACTACTAAAGGATTTCTGAAGCATAATATTGCTTGAAGATAAAAAAAAGTTGAATCTTTATTCCATTTTATTATATAATATATTTTGAGATACAAGTCTATTATATGCTGTTTCTCATACCTATTCAATCTTTCTGCCTACTGTAAGCAGTTCACCCTGATAGCTGTTGCTTTTCCCTTTCTTTTTTTGAATATGCTTATTTTCTTTTTTTAAATTATATACACGCATATATATAAAAGGTTTAGGGTTTTATCCTCTAATAATCTAGAACTCAGCTGACTGTGCTCACTATTAGAATGGTCTTTATCGTTTCAGATTTCTGTGCTATTTAAAAACTAAATTAGGATTTGCTTATCTTCCTTGACTTGAAACTCCAAGAACTTACGGTATAACACATAGTCCTTGCTGTAAAATGCTTGGTTCATGTTTTTCAAATGAAAATAGTGATAATTCAGATTTTTTTTATAAATCTGCAACTATGAAGCAAGTTTTAACCTCAACACTTCCCTAGGTGACTGCTTGTCATTTTGTATTATACAGTACATTTTTTTATTTGCTTGTCTTCAGTGTTCTGCTGCATACAGAGACAAACCTAGTCCTGGTGTGTCTCTAATGAAAGAAACAGAGATACACGAGGGACAAATTCAGCCAATTATTTATCTTCATTTAAGAGATTCTTTTTTATTTAACTAGTTGTCATTGATTTTTTCATTTAATAGTATCCTCAGTTTAATCTTTCAAGGTGAAGGCCCTCTGTCTGAAAGCTTTCCCAGCTGAGTTTAAAATGACTACTACTGACAGTAAATGAGATTTTTCTGTGACTCAGTAGGCATGCCCAGCACTTTCCAAAACCTGGGTCATGAGTTCAATTCCCTGACAAAACAGATACATCATAAATAGTATCCTTCAGGTAATTTGTGCTCTGTGACTTATCATTCTTCTTGCACTATATGCACTCAATGTTTTGGCATTGTGTCTTTTTGCCATAATACCTTCAAAAAATTTCAATTTATTGTTTTTTTCCAGATTTTGCATATTTTAATTTGAACAGGTAAAGAAATTTCTTTTTCTGGAAAGGCTCAACTGAAAACTACTTGTTAAACAAAAATGTGAGATTCTATGGGCTCAAATCTTAAAAGTTGGCATGTAACTGCTCAGTTTTATGTACTGCATAGTGTGATGCTTAGGCACTACATTTATTAATACTTGCACTGTAGTACTCCCAAAGTGGCTTATACTAAATGGCTGTATTACTTTATTAAATTAATTGCAGTTTGTTTAGCTTGAAAATCAGTTAAAGTCATCTATTTCTTCATAAGCAACACCTAATATTCAGATTAGAATTACTCTATTCATATTAATTAAGAAATCCATAAAGACATTTCTTATGATGACATTATGAGTCATCATAAATGGAAGTCAAGTCTTTAACTCACAGATATACTTTTCCTGTATAGAGTTAATTAATCTTCTTTCAATAATCAGAGTAAGGGAGTTGGATGTAAGAAAACTAAAAAAAGAACACTTTTTCTTTAGACACCATTGTCCTGTGTTCTTGTAGCCCTTAAACAGGGAACATTCACCAATGAGAGGTAATAAGAGTTATGAGTCCTTCTAGTTATCATTTGGCATCACACCAGCTATTACACGATCTTACCGGTAAGACCACAGTAAACCCATCAATGAGCAATGAGGTTAGAAGCTAGAACAAAGCACATTTTTAAGCTTATAATGAACTATAATGGAGCAATTGCCTGAGTTTTCAGGGACTATTTTCCTTTGCCTGTCTCACTGATAGAAGACCAAACTCAACACATCAGTGAACAAAAAAATAAAAGTTTGCCATATGTGTCTACCATAACTCATGTTTGCCATGTGTTTCCCTTTAAGTCAACCATTGAAGAGACACTGGAATCCATTCCTAAACCTTTCAAAATGGAAAAAGTCACTGTTATTTTCATCCCATATTGAAAAAAATTATTTGCATGAAAATTTAGCCTGAATTGTGCCTAGCGGGTAGTACCTAATGTCAATGTAGGAACAGTAGAAAGTAGTTCTTTAGATAATAAATATTTCATTTTTGAAAAGAAATTCAAAAATTCCTCAAGGAATATTCACCTGTGATCTCATTATGAGTTGGGGGAAGAGGATAAGGAACGGTTTTTCATATAGCACAGGACTGCAGTTAAATGCTAAATCATCTCAAAACAAACAAATAAACCCTCCAAACACACAATCTAGCAATAAAGAAAATCCGATGGATATAAATTACATGTTTAAATAAAAAAGCTGTCCTGTTCTTTACAATATATAGTTTCTCAGCAAAGAACTAAGGAAGATATCCTAAGGGAATGATTTTGTATGTTGGGAACATCTTTGGTAAAATCATTAAGCAAAAATGTAAAAGGAAAAAAATCTAATGGCCTTAAAACAATTTGCTCTGTCATATGGATTTTTCCCAATAACTTACATTAGGGGAAAATGTAATAGAGATGAACATTTTCACTTCTCTTTTTTATTTACAAAGTTCCTTTCTTTTTTAATTGGACATTTTCAAACTCTCCAGATTGCAGAAAACCACTACAAAACAAGACTCTCAGAGTCCTAGATCATGAGAGACAAAGCATTCAGTTCAAGCTACAATATTTTAGCTTGAATTTCAAGAATAACAATGATGTAGAATCACTCAGCAGCAAAGTTTTTAGGAAATTGTGAACTCTTATAGTCCCCTCAGTCCTCTTGCATATCCCTCATTTTTAGACATATTTTATTACCCAATTTTGTGTAGACAAAACTGTGTGAACACTACCTTCACTGAAAAGTCAATTGGCAAGTTTCAGATTGCTTTTCGTGGGTATTTTTTTGTTGTTAAATCTCACCTCTATGGTCATCTTTGGTATGGAAAGCCTGATAGGGTGGATGGTTCTGGGCTTCCAACTCCTTTGTCAGCTCTTTTCTCACAGCCATGTTTTTCATAAGTAGGTAAATATTTGCCTTGTGCTGGTTTTGGCTGCAGTAGTTAGTTTCCTTCACAGTGACTGGTATGAGGCAGTGTTTTTGATTTGTGCTGAACAAAGGATTGATGACAGAGATGTTTTTGCTACTGCTGAGCAGGGCTTACACAGAGCAAGGCCTTTTCCGCTTTTTGTACAGCCACACTGGCAAGGGAGCTGGGGATACATGGCAGGTTAGGAGGAGACACGGCCAGGACAGGTGACCCAAACTAACCAGAGGGATATTCCAGACCATGTGACATCATGCTCAGCATATAAAATGGGAGGAAGAAGGGGGAAGAGGGGGACAATTGGATATATAGTGTTTGTCTTCCCAAGTCACTATTACTTGTGATGGGGCCCTGCTGTCCTGGGGACAGCTGAACATCTGCATGCTCATGGGAAGCAGATTAATTCCTTGTTTTCTTTTTTTGCATGCATGGCTTTTGCTTTCCCTATTAGAATATCTTTATCTAAACTCACAAATTTTTTTATGCTTCAGATTCTCTCCCTGATCCTGCTGGTGGGAAGTGAGCAAGCAGCTGTGTGGGCCCTAGTGGCTGGTTAGGGTTAAACCATAACACTTGTGTAGAATTATTTACATAATCAAAAAATCCAGATTCCAGTACTATTTATAAAATCAACATCTAATACATCTAATATATTGCTTGAACTGCTGATGTTTCTGCTTACCTCTATTTTATAATTTTTCCACTTTTTTATTAATGTCATGATGAAAGAGACAAGCATGACAGATATGCTCTAAAACCTAAATTTTAATTTTCAAATAACTTTGAATCTTGATTTTTAACTATCCACTGAGAGAAATTAATTTCTTTAGTGTCCTCTCACTGAAAGATGATCCTCACACTGGATTTATCCAATGATTTTAGGCTCTAAGTTAAAAAAAAATAATAAAAAGAAAAATCTCACACCAACCCTTTGTGAGTATTAGTAAGTGGTGGAATGCAATTTAAACAGCATATATTGCTATGGAGATTGAATTTGAGAGCTTTGGTCCTAGACTGCAAGAAGATGAGAGGAAAATTGAAAATGTAGAGAGAGTGGTGAATGGATATAACATACTCTGAAGTGAATATTGGAAACTGATAGTAGAAATCAAAGACATAACTGAAAATTTAAAAATTTTAAAAATAGCCTCAGATTAAGGAAATGGCATTGTTAAATCGTGTTGATGGTAAATACAAGAGAAACAAACAAAAAATACATCCATGTTTTCAACAGGTGTTATAAAAAAGGTATAGAAGAATTGGGTTAAGATCTTATTTCAATGTAAGAAAGAAAATCTTTGTGTGGCAAGACCTTGCCAGGAGCAGCCTAGTCTACAATGATCCAATGCACTTTCAATTTTTGTCTAAATCAAATCTCTTAAACATTTGAATCAGCTCTAAAAAATACGAAACTGCTGCAGAGTTCATTTTATGATGACCCTCTGCTTCTGTCATTCTGCTCTGCAGATTTGTTTCTTATCTATTTAGCTAGTGATCAATACATTTCTCAGAAGCTATAAATAATAAATAAGGTTCATTGTTTTATGTATGTCTGTAGCTAATTTTTGCTTATTCCTTTAGTGAGTTGCAATGAATCAAATGCAAGATTTATGCCACTGTTCAATAAAAACAAGATTTGTATGCACATATTTATCTGCATATTTAAAGGTCACTTTTTAGTACTCTGATGTTTTCCTAAAATCTTATGAATGTTCATAAACCTTCATTCAGTAACTGACATATGGCATAGCCATCTGAGTATTTCTCATTCTTCAGATCATTTTGTTAATTACTTTTCTTCTGCAGACAACAGCACTGAGTTACTATTGCTTAAATTTATAACAGAAATATTAGCTTTGACTATGAGTACTTAATCGAATTGTTCACCCAAGTTTTGAATAAATCTTATTGTTTCTATCCTTCTGTCCAAGTAGTTGCAGGTTAGATTCTTACCAGCATTGCAAATCATCTGCTATACAGGCTTTCCTTGCCTTCCACAGTTGTAAATGTGTCTGTTTCTACTGAGGACGCTGCTCGTTCATTTCCTTTGTCCACAAGATCCCTCTCCTTGCATAAACTCCCTAGATTTTTTGTCTTACAAATAGAAACTGCTTATCTTTGTTTCCAAGGGTTTTCACTAGCCCTTGAAAGTGGGGCTAGTGTAAAATGAAATATAATTTCATCTATACTACTCTCAGATTTTGACAGTGATGACATCTCCTTCATAGATGCTTTCAAACATATACACTCATTTCCCTTCTTCCACACTTCTCCTTATGTTTATGTCTCCTCACATCTACCTTAGTACTTTTTAAAAAATTCCTGAAAATTATCTTTATTTCAGCTAAGAAAACTCCCTCTCAAGTTAATATTTTTATAGTATTTTACTTCTTTACATCTTTTTTTCATTTGTTTCCTCTACTTTTATAATCAAATTACATATTCATTTGAATATGTCTTAGCGTTTAAATTTTTGCCAGCCAATTGAGATATTATTCAAGGTATATGATTTCCCTAAAAAACTATATTAAAAAACCAACCAACTAACCAACCAACCAACCAAACAAAAATACCTAAGTTGAATTACTTTTAAGAAAATTAAAAATGATAATCCAAACCTGAAATTGTTAAGATTAACCCTACAATAATAACTAAAGACAAGAGATGTAATAAGTATCACCAATGAAAAACATTGCCAGATAATAAACAGATTTACCTGCTGTCCAAAATATGTTTATTCTGAATCTTCAGAAAAATCATTGGCTAATTTGTGAGGCAGGAATTTTTTCTTAGCCAACACATTATCTCAGCAGATAATTTAAAAAATAAACTAATTAACCTTTCTAAAACACCTTCCTAATTAATCATGTCTTTCATAGTTCCATTAGATATGGGGCCAACCAAGTCCAAGCACTCATATTTAATTTCTCACATATTGATTTATAAAGGATATTTTATTGCCTCTTGCTCATTAGCAGTTACAAGCAGAACTCCTGCAGGAGGTTATACCTCTCTTGTAATTAAATCACGTTAGGATATAAAAATATAATGCAGATGTTTAACAGTAAGTTTTGATTTGTTGGAAGAGCTAATAAAATTTTAAAACATCAGT
Organism: Molothrus ater; assembly: GCF_012460135.2. NCBI lineage: Eukaryota > Metazoa > Chordata > Aves > Passeriformes > Icteridae > Molothrus > Molothrus ater. Next base: position 16,635,115 of record NC_050482.2, on the reverse strand, counting down.
AAAGTGAAACACTTTAGCTGATCTAGCTGTTTTCTTCCTTTATACTTTCCCATTTCATATTTCTCAATGTAGTTATTCCAGAATTGGTGATGAATTTTGCTTCAAAGGAAAACTTACTATCTTATGCAATGTGTTACATTAAATTTTAGCTCTATAGTCACTGTTATTTAGTATCTTGAAACAGTTCACAATATTTCAAGGTGTTAAAAAGAAGAATTTTGGGCTCTGAACATATTTTTCTGAAAGAAAACATTCCAAAGCAGTCAAATAAATAGAGAACAAAAGCTTTTATCTGTTGCAGCTCCAAATTTTCTTCAGACAGAATAGAAAAGGAAGAATTTTCATCATAGCCTCATAAAAACTGTTCTCAAGAGATAATGAATCAAAAAGCATTAATTTTTTATTTCATTTTATTGTGAAGCAGTAAACTGTATTGCAGCATCTGTAGGACATTCTTATAAAATGGGTTACATCATTTAGCCAAATGAATTCAAGAAGATCAGAATGACCTAAGCTCAAGGAGACAAAACACTGATGACTTCTCTTTGTCTAAATTTCATGTAGTCTTCGTAGCTTAGCTATTTTACTGAAAAAATAAATAACAAAGAAAATAACAAAAAATATACACCCCATTTAGAAAATGAATACTGCCTATGCTGTTAAATGCTTTATATATATATATATATATATTATATATATGTGTGTATATACATATATTGCAGACTGAAAAAAATGGATCTTTTCTGAGTGTCAGCACCCTAAATTGAAATTTCTAGAAAAGAACTACATCAAAGGCTGTGTGCCTTGACCAAATTATCAACCAGTTATTTAAAAATGTTTAAGTCAACAAAAGTATAAAACAGCAAAGCCAAAAGCAGCAAAAGAGATGAAAGATGAGTCAGGCTTTGTCATCATGTTGTTCCTTCATGTCAGTTTATTACTCTCTCCCATTTCTGTCTAGGATTTTCTGATGGCTGAATGCAGATGGAATTTATTGTTTCTGAGGAGAAACAATAAATTCCAGTAAAGAAATTAGGAAGGTCCATCCTTTCTCTTATTTACAGTATCAATTTTGTTATAAAATAATCTTTTTACAGACTGCATGAAGAAAAAAAAAAAACAAGAAGGCGTCACTTTTTGGAGAAATGAAGCACTGCTTTCAACAGAGAAGGATCAAGAAAGGAAACATTGAAACAAATTTTACAGATGGAAGTCCATGGAACATGAAGGAATTAATCCATAAGTGCAAATGGAGATGGCCAATATCATTGCAAAACAATTGGGAAGACTGAGAAAGCTCTCCAAGACTGGAAGAACTACAGGACTAGATGAACTACAGGCCAGTTGACTTTGATCACTGAGAAAGTGAAGGAGCCTATAGCCCTGCAAACCACTTGCAGGGCTGGAAGTGATTGGAAGTTGTCACCATGGATTTCTGAATGGGAAATCATGCCTGACAAACCTGTTAGCCTTCTATGATGAAATGTGTGGCTTGGTGGACTAGGGAAGAGCAGTCTATGTAGATTGTTTTGACCTTAGCAAGGTTTTTCAAATCATCCTCCATAGCAACCTCACTAAAAATGAGGAGATAATGAGTGGAAGAGAGAACAGTGAGGCCCTAAAGAGCTGGCTCTCAGTGACCCTGCTCTCACCAGGGGGGCTTGCCTAGATGATCTCCTGAGATTCCTGACAACCTCAGTGATTCTGTGATAGCAAAAACACACGGTCACATAGTTGTTAGGCAGGAAAATGACATTCACTGTAGCAGAGCAGTAAGGTGCTACTATTAAGACTAGTGTTAAGACAAAGCACTGTCATTAGCTTGCTTTCAAGAAGTCTGTGCCAGAAAGTGATGAGTATATGAGGATGCCTTTGGGCCTGGAATGGACATGGCATAGTGATACCACTGAATAATGTATTCACAGGATGCCTAATCTGTTCATCTGAGTGTTTTATTGTTGTGAAAGCAACCTCTTTTTCCAGAGAAAATGTCAGAAGGTTTTACGTGTGTGTGAATGAAAGATTCAGGTTACTGTCCTTACTAAGCTGCCTCAAAGGTTCCCACAAAAAGTCTTGGTCAAGTAGTTACCTTGTTCTTCTCACATATTCACATGGTTACCTAGCTGCTGTTGACCTTGCCAGACTGTACTGCACAAAATATCCCTGATTCCCTCCTCCAGGTATCTGTGCTGTTTGCAGTTCCATGGTCTCTTATGTAACTCCACCTTCGCCACCTGTGAGACCCAACCAGGCTTTGTGGTGTGATCTATAACTTGCTGTGTTATTTTTTATGACCAGAGGCTTCTCACACAACGCCACATAGGATATTACTCAGGATGAGGCCAGGGCCAAGTTATACTGCCTTCAGCCTAAATAGTCTGAACACACTCACACAAAAAAAAAAAACAAACAAAAAAAAAAAAACAAACAACAAAAAAAAACCAGACTCAATTTTCATAAGATGTTTTGGCAAATAAAGCATTTAAGTGTGCAAAGTTAGGACCTGAAACACTAAGCCTTTCTCACTGTGCAGTAGAAGAAAAGGCAGACACAGGGGAAGACCATGCACGGTCAGTGTAACCCTGTTCTTTTCCCTGCAGCCTGTCCATTGAGCCATCAAGAAAGGTCATCAGCTAGAAACAATAGCTGCACTGCAAAAACCTCCTCTGAAGAGGTTTCCCAGGGTAATGACATCAAAGCAGCCCATATCCTGCAAGGTACAGTGGCATTCATTGTTTTACAACACGTGCTTAAAATATAATCAGAGGACAATAACTGTGGGGCCAAATTCTGAGATTTTTTACTTCTTAGACCTTTTCTTTACATTGACCTGAGGGTGTAATTTACAGCACTTTGTCTGTGTCACCTTCAAACTTGACCTGAAGTGTCTGATCCCATAGGAAATAACATTAAAGGATTCAATTACAGAAAATATACTCTATCACAGTTACCATATGTTGTTTACCAGAGTCAGAGTTAAGTGATCAAGGAAACTCTTGAGTATGTCTAAACATGTGGTAAGATTTATAGTGCTGCAATGCATATTTATTCAAGGTCTCTGTGATACATTACATATTTAGCCAGATTATGATTGCCTTCAGTGAATAGCTACTTGATCAGAAAACCTGCTACACGATTCATCCTCTTATCTGGTTAATGTTGAGATCATGGTGTTCAGTACTCCAGTAACAGTAAAGGCATGGTAAGTGAGGAAGCAAAACCTGAAAAATTAGGTGCTGTCATCAAATGAAAGGGTGATAAGATAAAATGAAGGAGAGCACTGGAACTAAAAAATACAGCATGCCTTCTTGGTATGGATTGATTGAAAATATGGAATTTCCTCAGGTACTAATAGGTAAAAAGATGAGTTTCTCCAAATACTGAGCCTATTAATAAATTCAGTTGTTTAAGGAAGCTTAAAGATAAGGAAACATCTCTTAAAATGAAGATTATCTGTCTGAGCTTCACACTGAATCTCTCTCTGTCCTTACAGAAAGCTGAACTAATAATGTGCTGATTTTAACAAATCATACAGATTCACAGATACTGAGTGGAGGCCATCTAATCCAAAACATGTTTTCAAAGGGAACATCTACATTCATGGTAATCCTCTAGGGCTCCCCTTTTTGTCAATAGTGAGAAAAGGAGGTACTTCTAAGCAGTATTGATATCATCTAAGATTGATGTTTAAAATAGGTCAGTTGAATTGTACCCTGAAATTGCTTATTTTTCTTCCTTGACTCAAGAGGAAACAATTATCTCAGGTTTGTCTAGTAAAGATGTCTATATTACAGATGTCCAAAGTTTGATTAAAGGACTCATATAACTTTTTATCATTAAATACCCTAAAAAAGGTACTTTGATAATGATGTTGTTATCAAGATCATTTTCTTCAGGTGCTTTTTTTGGCCATGTATAAGGATACTCTTCATGAAGAACATGTTCGTTTTGAAAACGTAAAGCATCTCTGTTAGCTAGTTCACACAAAAGATAGCCAGGATGGAAGGAGTGGCTAGTGTAAGCAGTATTATGCTCTTGTCCCAAAAAACATTATTAAATGTCTTTGCCTTTTCTTCTTTAGTCCTTGAAAAGCTAATGATCTCTATTCCAATGGGCCATAAACAGGAGGGATTGGACACGTGGGAGGCAGGGTATAAGGTGTTTACAGGGTGCTATTTGTAGAAAAATCAGAATTGTTCACTGACATTTGAAGGCAAAGATACCTACAAAGATATCAAATGATGGTTAATAACTGTCATTATAACTGTTGTAATTACACCTGTATGAATAAGTTATAAGACCCACAGATTAGTTCTGCAGAGGAGTAGGAGTTTGGGGTCATTCATATCTGCAGGACTGCTGAGAGTTTGACAACTAAAGTGCCTGTGTAAAGAATACTTTCATATTACACTGAATTATTTACCAACTTTTTTTTGTGAGAAATAAAATTTGCTACCTTAATTCCATTTTACTGATACATGCAATTATACAAATTTGTATAGTTAAGTTTTATTTTTTCATTAGGCAATGAAAATATTGGACATGGCAATTCAGATTGGACATTCCTAGTGGTGGTTACTCATAAATTGCTGTTAGTTAAAATGGGAATGACATTAACAGAATGATTTAAGGGAATATGGCTATTGTCAGGATTAGATCTTTAAATTTTATTCATTAAAACCTTTGGAATGATGAGCAGTTTCTTAAAATACCTGATAATGCAATGTTCTAGGATCATTTTAAATTTAAAGCAAAACTTTAAAAAGTAGCAGATATTACAAGCTTTTTTTAAGATACCCTTTGCATCAGAGAATAAATTCAAATTAGATTAACCCAGACTGCTTTCCCTGTTTGGCTTTTCTGACTGATCTCAGCCTCCTGTGATTTGAGATTTAAGAAACTATGATAATGAAGTCATATTAGGATCTACTCGGTATTTTGCTAATATCAAACTGATTTTTGGCACACATTTTCTTTTTTCTTTCTTTATAATTAAGTATAGCGTTGAACTTTGAATTTTAACTAGACACAGCATAAAATCAGAATTGCTAAGGCAATGCATTTCTGCATTCATTGATTGAGTATATGTTCAATTTTCATCTATAGGTAATAGAGAGACCCTCCAGGCAAAACCAAAAGATAATTAAATACATGGACAAGAAGATTTTGACTCTCAGCTCAAAATGTCAAAAAGTCTTGCTGGGCTGGTGTTCTTTGACCTTTCTCTGTACCAGGCAGTGTGTATGTCTATATGTAGTATATATACCATGCAAACTGTACGTTTTTTCACCATTTCATATTGATAGACAGAAACATTTTGGGGTTTGTACCATATCACTGTGATATGAAAGAAAATTTCTGTGCTCTTTCTTTAGAAACGGTGAGATTTATCTCACTTGATTTTGGGCATCCAAGAGTCACACAAGTTCTGCTAATTTTGTGTGAGGTAATGAAGACAGATAAGCTTAGATGTTGGATGGGATTTATTTTATCAAGCTTTAGGTGTTTGTAATTTTGATTACTTTATATGAGTTAGGTTCTCAGGTTTCCATTACAGTCAGGTTCATTCTAGTCGGAAGTCAATGGAGTTAATGACAAACTTTAGATAAACCACCACTCTGAGCACTTTTTTAAACATTGGTGGAAAATACTATTATTTTACCTAAAATTATTTTGTTCCAACAGCCCTGTTTGACAGATTATTGCCAATTCAGAGTCTCATTTAAGTTTCTATTAAGTTTTTCACAGAGACATAAAAGTGATAATTGGTGTTCCCTACTGATTTCTTTACCTGTCTTTTTGGCTGCTTCTAGTTAACAACATGTGGTGCTGTTGCCTTTTTTCTGTCAGGGAGGTAACTCAGTGTCAGAGATTGGAAAAATTGAGTGTCTCAAGACACTTTGGGGCAGTGTCCCATTCTCACCTAACCCTGCTCCTGAGTGGCCAAATGACCAGAAGTCCCACCTAGGGGGAGGGCCATGGAGGCCCAGGGGATTTAAATGCTGAGCTTGTGCCCTAGCCTGCTCTCTGCTTGGACTTTCTGTTTTGACACTGCTGGAACCAAGGAGGTAGTAGCTATATGTGTGGTTTTCTATATCTTTTCTGTCTTTCTTCTGATTCCTTTTTCTTGGAACATTTTGGGTAACAGCACATTAAATGGGTTTAAAGTTTTCTAAATTAACGTTGAACAGGTTTAAAGTTTGCTAAGTTGAATGTGCCATAGTAATGCTAAGCATTTTATGTTGGTTTGATGTTATACTAAACCTTTTGCTTGATTATTTTGCCCGTAAAGTAGTTTAGACCTCTTGAGAATACCTGGTCAGTGTTTCTCTTGTGTGTTTAACCCAGAGTACAGGTAAACCCCTAACATTTAAATGTTGGGGCATTACAGTGGGTTAAGATCTGGCTAATTCCCCCTCCCTTAGCAGGATCACCCCACTCCAGGAGCCCACACCTTTTGGAGGTGTAATTAATTACTAAGGCACTGAGAGCACTCCTTTTCTCAAGAGGCTTCAAACTGCTGGACTCTTCAATGTCATTAGTAGTTTTTCTGCATGACACACATGTGGTGTGTTACCTTTGCTGCCACCTACACACCCTCTACTTGCTTGCTCATTTGCCCCTGTAGCAGGGGGAAAACAAATGTGAGAAAAAGTCATAGGTCAAGGTGAAGACAGCTTAATATAATAAGTAAAGGAGGAATAAAACCCAAATGATGTAAAATATCATCTCCCACCACCAGACCAATTCCCAGCCAGTCTCTGAGTAATAGCTACTTTGAAAGCATTACCCCTTGCAAACCCCACATTCCCCCCCAGTTTTTTTACACATTGTCATAGGGTTTGGATTATTCCTTTGGTCAGCTTGGACCAGCTGTCCCAGCTGTGTTCCCTCCCAACCTCTTGCCTATCTCCAGACTACTGGTGGCAGAGTGAGAAACTTATAAACCTTTACTCAGCAATAACTAAAACACTGGTGTGCTACCAACACTGTCTTCGTGAAAAATCTAAAACACAACACTGAGCCAGTGTACATGATAAGAAATGATGAATAAAAGCACAATGAATGGTTCAGGTACATAGGCTTATGCATTTAGTGTCATGACTGGCAGACTTAACCAAAGATCTACAGGAGATGCATGGCCTTTGTAGCGACAGATACTCCAGGTACATGGTGCTGTACCTATGGACATCTATGTTTATCCAAATTTGAATTCCACCTGTGATTTTTATGACACTGAAACAACTAACTTAGAAGATTTTGTCATTAAGGGAAAGTTTTTGCTAAAGTATTAGGAATCCTCTAATCCCTAGCAGGCAATTTTCAAACAGACTTTCTCACTTCAATGTGAAAGAACTTAAACTAATGAATTGCAGCTACAGCGAATTATCATGTTATTTAGGAAATGCACATATATTAGGACAAGAGACAAAAGCAAGGAATTTAATAAGATTTCATCTTTATGGCTCTTGAGTCTTACCAGTGCCAGAGTCATTATAGTAGAAAAAATAGTGACTTTTGACTAAATCTGAAAGTTAAGATCAGTTCATGCTGCATAAGATGTAGTTATGGTCAAACCGATCAAAGAAGGAATTCTAAATATACCATACAGGTCAGTAAAAAGCCAACATTTATGGAGCAGTTTCTTTAAAAAAATATTTTCAGTACATACAAATAGAAAAGAAAAAATTGTGATACTATCTCAAATAGACTCTATTGCAAGTTTCAGAGATGACACTGAAAATAATCTTGGGAAGGCTGGTGAGTAGCTTTGCAATAGAAGAAGCAAAAGTAGTTTTGTTATTCAGAACTGATGTGACAGTCTTCTCTTAGTCTATATCCAGCAGGACAATTTTGGTGCTTATTTTATTTTGCAATGGGAAATGCAACTAGGTCACAGGATATAAAATTTCACTTACTCCTGTCTTAAACAAGTAATACATGTTTGATGGAAATACATCTTCCGGAGAGAAATCCAGTTTTGACATGAAGACACTAAGATATGAAAATTATCCTCTGTGATGTGTTCCAACAAGTAACTGTTTTGAGTGCTTCTTGAATTTATCTGCCTTTTTTTTCCTAGTTAATGTTATGTTCTTGTCTATGTATCTTGGCTAGATAAAAATCTCTTGTAGCACATGGCTACTCTTTCTTGTGAAAATGCTTATGCACCTAATTGAGTCACTGGGTCTTGTTGTATTGCAAGATATTCTCTTGCAATAATATTCTTTTTTAATAATGATATTTTCTGTTTCTTTTTAACAATGGGAACTGCACAGCTGCATACATGATTCCAACAGTAGTATCACACATGCTAAATCCAAGCATCACCTCACTTCCCTCATTTATCCCTCTGTGAGTGGTACTACCCCTTTTTGCAAAATCACTGTGTATCATTACTCTTTTCTTGCTAAATCCTCTCCTGACTGGTAAATATGAGGCAGTTTTCATTCTGTATATGCAGGTATTCATTCCGGGTCTAGAGTTCTCCCCTTTAGCCCACATCAAAATTAATTTGTTGGCAAGGATCCAGAATGCTTTTTGTCTAACTATCCTATGTTAAAAATACCTATAATTCTGTGCCCCCTCCAAGTTCTTGCCCACCCCAAGACCGTTCACAGGGAGAGAGGGTGGAACGAGTAGAGTATGAAACAGAGAAAAAGCCTTGATGCTGCACACTGTTCAGAAAAAACATTTGTAATCCACACTACTTCAGTTACAGATACAAAGCACATAATCATATGAGCTGCTATGAATAAAATTGCACCAACCCAAGAAAACCCACTACAACCAATTACTCCCCAAATATCTACAAAAATCAGGCCACTAATGAGGCACTAACTTTGAACTTTGAAATCCCCAGTATAATACACATAGTCTGCCAGTAGATTTTGCTCCCTGCATTTTTGCTCAATTATAGAAAAGATGTCCTCCTACAGCCACCTTCTTTTTCAGAACATATGTGTTTTATAGCTATCTCACAAGAAAGAAAAGGCTTGAAAGCTTGAAATCATAGTTCTGTATGATCCACTGTGACACAAAGATTTTATGCAGTGTTATATTACAGCTCAGCAAGAATAAGGGAGTGAGATGTGCTACATTTGCAGTGATTGTCTTTGACTTCAAAACGGGATTATTGAAAGCCCAGGCAGTGGAACTTCTGCCATGGTTTTTTTTTTTCAGCCTTATAGGTAACAAAAGCACAGTTGTTGATATTCTGAGGGTTTAAAAAGAAATACGTAAATAATTTTTCTTTTTTTTTTTTTTTAAATACAAGAGGTTAATTTGCCTGGATCTGCCCTGGTCTATGCTGCCACAGTGAAATTACAGTTATTTATAGGCCATAATTATCACAGTGTATTATCATATGGATTGAGAGAACAGATCATTTCACTTGCTGAGGATCTAGAAGGTATCACCATAACAGAGATAATAGTTTCTGGCTGCTAGAGGAGAAACACGAAATTCTTCAAATGAAGACAAGTGGCAGAGGCCTATACATTCATATTTACAGCACTGATTGGTTTCTTATTATTTGCATTTTATTCAATGGGTTCTTAATGATCTCCACAGTTAAGTGTCCTTTAGGGTCACACACAAAGCCAGAGATAGGCACTGAGTGGTGTTTTATATAAATTTAAAAGCTTTCTAATTATATCATTAGGAAGTAGTGGAATCTTTAATCTTAACCTATCCATTTTATTATGCTGTATATAAGGCACCCTCATGACAGCACCCCAGTAACTTATTATATTTATTGTAATCATTCTCACAACATTTGAGGGAGATAGAATTGAGGTGAAAGGAGCTAAAGGCAAAAGCTGTAAAGAATTATGTGCTCTATTCTTAAAGATGCTTCCTCATCTCTCTGTAGGAATTAAATCTGCATTTTCTAATTATCAAAAATGTGCTTGAATAAATAGTCAATAGCTTATACATGAAAAAGTTGTGGAAGTATGTTTGTTTTTTAATGTGGAAGAGTGGAGGCATGTGGAATGCCTGAAGGTAGACATAGGAGCTATGGTATTTATCTAGGTTAGGATAATACAAGCTTTTGATCTGCTTTTGGAGGACTGCTCCCATGGTTCATAGTAAAATAGAGCTCAATGCAATTTCATCCTCTCTGCTCACTGTCCTAACACTTCTCAGGAGCAAAATATTTAAATTTTAAATTAACTGAAGTCATAATAGTACTAGAGATGACATGTCTGAGAGATTTCAAAGTAATGTGAAAAGAAACACATCTTTTTCAAGATGCTGAGAAATCACCTGGTTTCTAATAGAGGATATTTTCTGTATCTTGGAAAAAGTGGATAACAGAAAACCAAGAAGCTTTTAAAATCTTGAACTAAGTTATGATGCATATTGTTTAAAGATAGCAATTAGCATCCTAATGTGTACATTTCAAAGGTAAATAAAATAATAGTGAGCGTCATAGAATCATACAATGGTTTGGATTGGAAGGGACATTAAACACCACCTAGTTCCAACCCTTCTGCCATGGGCAGGGACACCCCCCCACTTGACCAGGTTGCTCAGAGCCCATCTAGCCTGGCCTTGAACACTTCCAGGGGTGGGGTATCCCTAAGTACTCTGGGAAACCTCTTCCAGAGCCTCACGACTCTAAGAATAAAGAATTTCTTCCTAACATCTTATCTGAACCTCCCGTCTTTCAACTAATTCTTTCCTATAGTTAATTCAACAGTCACAGCTGTTTCAAAATTCCTTTGGAAAACTCCACTTTTGTTTATTTCTCATGTATTATTTAGACGTAATTGCAAATTTATTGGGAGATAAGTGTCTTAATGAACATTATAATACATGATGCTATTTAAAAGCAAAATGTTTTTCTTACTTTTATGTCAAGTACAGTTCTGGAAAAGACAGATATCACTCCTGGAGAAATTTGAGCTCAACCATTCCCTTGCTTTTCATACATTGAAGAACTTAATGGAAAATGAGACCTGAGAGTTCTAATTCCCTTATTAGATTTATTAAAATCAGTAATAATTATTAAAAATGGATCACTAAACAATGCTTAGTGTGAGTAGCTAACACTGCAAACACCTACCAGCTTTCTAAGTACAGCTCATAAGAATTAGGTTATACCAATTATGCAGGTTATCTGAACTTCCCCTTTGCATGCTTCCTTGCAATATCACGACACAGGAAAAAAATTTATACCCAGTGCAGCAAAAATGGAAGAGATCTATACCTTTAACTAGATAAGACATTAGCCAATCACCTCTGACCTTCTCTTTGAATGATTCACTCATGCATTTTGAGTGCATTTCTGCTCCATCTAGCAATAGCTCCTGCACAAACTTTTTGTGGATTAGTTACCTCAGACCTACTCACCCATTCAGAACTAACTGGATATTTTTGACATCTTCCAGCGCCATAAATTCCTGATGCCAGAGATACGAAAGAGCAGAGTCAAGCTGAGTCTCATTTAACTTTCCTTCTGAAGCAACATTAAAATTCTGACTTTTGGAGACCAAATATGTTAAAATATTCTGAATCTTAAAACACTTGGAGCCTTTTTTTTTTCCCCAGGAAGGAATTGCTCATTAAAACAGAAGGGAAGTAAACTGGATTAAGAAAAATTAGCAGAAGATGATGCCAGTTGTTTAGAGGAACAATTTTCACATACTGTTTGCCCTGCACTGAGAAGACTTCAGAGGATATATAGTAGTTCTGAATTTGTTGTAGAAATTAGGATAAAATACATGGATGAGAAACTTACCTTGCTCTCAACAGAAGAGTTTGTCTTCCACAATGTCCTGTGATTCATAGATAAAGACTCTTTAAAACCTTGTTCATTTCCTGTGTCCACAGGTTGTTTTTGTAGCTTGGAATTTGTAAGAGAAATACATTTCTTTTTAACTCAGGTTTTTCTTATCAATTTGGGTGATACTTCTTTTGCCATTTTTACCTGTTTCCAGACAAGTTCGATAATCTAGTTTCCAGGAGCAACTTTTCATACTCTTCTATCCGTAGGGAGAACTGAAATGACTTTTGGGAAGAATTATGATCCTTCCATTTTCTCAGAAAGACTTGACATTTAGTAGCTAGGTATTCAAAATGCTACTTTCACTATAAAGAATGTGTAAAAGATTCAAAATCAGCTGTTTTACATTAAGAACTTCTCTGAATGTCTCTTTGTATCAAGGGACACTCTAGCTTGTAAGCTTTGATAAAGAATGAAAAGTCTGGGGGAAATGAATTACCTTTATAACTCAGGTTTTTCACACTGGAAAATTCTCTCTATTTAAACTTGAACTCTGATTTGACTCACCTCTGCAACTGGTGCACAGCACTTATCCTCGTCTGCACAGATTAAATGAGTATTTTACCCACTTACTGTATAACTCACCCACTATGTCCTTCTGCTAATGCCCCAGATTTCTAGGTCAGTAGAGCTCAAGAAAGAAGCAAACTAATTAAAATGGGGGAGAGGGAGTAGAGATAACCCTCCCAAGATGACAGCTGCTAAAGTTAGGCAAGCAGTGTTGTTTCAGTTATTTCCTCCTTCAAAAATACCTCTTCAGACTCCATATGAAGAATTTGTAAAGGAGTTCACCTGAAGAAAGAAATTTTAAAAAATTGAGTTAAGGAAGGAAATCATAGAATGACTGGAGGGTTTGCCTTGGAGGTGACCATAAAGATCATCTCATTTCAACTGACCTTCCAGTAGATCAGGTCCAATCATACGATCGAGTTCTAGGTGGTAGTTCGAAAAATTTAGCTGATAAAAGCAAATAACAGGTTATGGCGGTACGTGCTTAGTTGTATTTTAGATGTGGAAGAACATGCTCTTCCCAAATTGTTTTAATTGAAGACTAATACACATAAATTCAATTTATTTTAAAAAGTAGTTCAGAGGAAATAATTCTAAAACCTGCAGTATAACATGGTAAATTTGGACCCGGAGAAGAAGCGTGGAGATCAGCTGGATCCCAGGAAAAAAATCTGCTGGACAGTAGACCCTGTAGATCAGGTAAAATGAGAACAAGGTGAGAAGGGGCATTTCAGAGATTACATCTAAAGCTACCTAGGAAACAATCTGTAATATTAAAAGTGTCTTTTTTTTCAAACATGCATCAAGAAGTGGTGAGTATTACAATAAGGTAATGTTAATTTAAATAATGTACTGTCTTATGAGTAGGAAAATATTATTTTCTTCTAACATATATAATCAACAGACATTTTTCTTTATGTATAACCTAGGTACCAGTGTTATTTCTATTCATTTCTTCTTTATTCATGTTAAAATTTTAAAATTACAAAAATAAATCTTCTTCATCCATTGGAATCTATTTTCCTACAAGTCAATATTTATTGTTAACAAGAAAAATAATAGAATATATTAAGTTGAAGATTATACCCTTGAACATCTGTGTACTTCTGAAATTTTCTTTAATTTAACAAAGGCAGGTTTCTCTATGTATGTAGAGAGAAAAATGCTTGAGCTATGATTCTTCATACAGTTTTATGGAGAATTTTGAACTGAATTTGTATAGGTTTTTTTGTTTTAGATGGAAAGTAAATGAAATTATGATCTCACTGCCTAATCCTTTCATATAACAAATATAAGAAATTTCAGATAGCTTGAAATAAAAATACTTGTGAGACAATTGGTCATAAAAGAGATCAGATTTGTAAATTGCTTCTGAAATATGTTTGAAATGGGGCTTTGAATTCATCCTGGAGGCCAATATCCTGGTTTAGCATAGACTTACTGTTCAGTTTCTCCAGAAGTGACAGTAAGTCACTTCTCCAATTTGACATCTGTTAAATATGTATAACTGTGGTTTCCAGTTTAGCTAGTCTGGACTTTTTATACATATATATATATATACACACACACACACAGAATGCCTGTACAGTTTTTGGTGAGTAATGAGAAAGCTTCACTTCTTTCTGTCTGCCTTGAAAATAGAACTCAAACTTTCTCAATCATAGGCATAAATTAATTCTAGGTAAACGTATGGAGATTTAACACTATAAACTAAGATTAATCTCTTTGATTCAAGATTGCCAATATATTAAAAATATATTGTGCTTTTCAGATAGTGTATAAAAAAATATTTCTTCAATGTGCAAATAATTTCTCTCAAGTGATTCACCTTCTTTAGGAAATACAAGATTATATGAAACCTGCATGTTTAGGAATGGCACTTGTAACTTTCAAAACTTATTGTATAACTCACAACTTACTATATAAATCACTTTGACATTTTTGATAAGTATCATATCCTTTTCCATTTTGTGAAAAGATATACAGAGAGTTGGTTTTAGCAAGGGAAAGATTAAAAAAAAATCTGAGTGCATATTAATAAAATATAGACACAAACTGAAAAAAAAATGAAGTGTTCATGTTTTTTTTTTTCACTTTGATTCCATCACTATGGAAATGACCTTGCAATTTAGACTGTGTAAAACTTTAAACAACCATGGCTGCTTCTGCTTACATATTCATCTTAATCTTATAATGCCATTGGTGTCACATATTTAATTCATGTGTTTAATGCAAATGTTATGCAGCGTAGTGTCTTGAATGATTTCACTGGATTTATTTTTCTACAAAGTCTTAGACCAGATTAATGCAATAACCTTTTATCTTTAAATTTGAATATGACAGATCTGTATTTGCAAAATATTTGTGAGAAGCTCACTTTAAATAGTGGTTATCAAAGCAAATTTAAGAAATGTTCCTTTCCTCAGCTTCAACACAGATCATAGTACAGGAGATCAGGAAGGTTAAAAGAGGAAATGCCACAAAATCTCTTCAGTGGATTCAAAATAACATTTTATTTCTCTTTACTCTGTTCCTGTGGAGGGACCTAAAAAAAATAGAGGAAAGCAAATGGTAATAATTTCTAATTTCCTTCCTAGAGAGTCCGTATCTTCCCTAGAAACATTAATGTTTCCTAACAAGGGGCGGTACGCCTTGAAAATATTCTTCACAGTGTCTCTTGAAAGACATACAAGGTATTTAAGGTGAATTATCTATTTTGGTTTTTTTTTTTCCTTTTATTGGTTTGAATGTACACATACAGATATGTACCTTTTTTTTCCATTAAGACTCCTTTCTACATACCACAACATGATGAAGTACTAAAAAATTAATTGACTCATTCTTTCCTCCATTGGTGGAAGCAGATTTCATACAAAACAAGATCTTCCATTTAGGAAAATAGTACAAAATTTGGGCATGACTAGAATGTGGAGAATGTTGTAAAAAAAAGAGTATAAATATTAATTTACTTTGGGAAACTAATGTCAGTGGTGTTCACTTCCTCTGTTATTAACAATATATTGCTGTCATAGAAGTGTTTTTAAGTGAATTAAGAAATTTAAAAACCAGAGTAATAGCTCATCATCAATAACTACTACTCACAGACTTCTACTGCAATTCTTATTTTAAGACTTAGATTCATGTGTTCTGAGAGCAAACTCATCCAGTGAACCATTCACAGAACAGAAACGACGAGAAAAATAAGTACAGGAAGAGTGAATAATGCATTAAAACTTCAGTAAAACTTTAGTGAAATAACAGACTTAAGAACCTTAAAATCAAAGAATCACAAGGTAGTTGAGGGTGGGAAGGACCTCTGGATATCATGTATTCCAATATCCTTCCTCAAAACAGGGTTAGCTAGAGCAGCTTGCTCAGTATTGTATGATCTGGTCTTGAACATTTCTGAAAATAAGGACTCCACCACTTCCTTGGTCAACTTATTCCAGGGTTTGATCACACTCATACTAAAAAAGTGGATTTATTTGGTATTTCGTTTTGTGTCTGATACCTGTTGTTCTTTCACTGAGCTTATGCTTTTCACTGCTGAGAGGACTCTGGCTCTTTAATTTTTAGTCCCCCATCAAGCTTTTATATGCATGGATAAAATTGCCCCAGAGCCTTATCTCCTTCAGCCCTCTCAGCCGCTCCCTATATGAAGTGCTCCATGAAGAGACCTTCATAGCCTTCCACTGGACTCCCTTCAATGCATCCATGTATTTCTGTTACTCAAAGCCCAAACTGGATGTACCACCCCAGATTTCTTACCAGGACTGAGCTGAGGGGAAGGATCATCTCCCTCAACCTGCTGGCAACCTATTGTAGCCTTAAAGGCAGCAGCTGATCTTTTCACAGGGGCATATTGCTGACTATGGTCATCTTGTTTTCCACCCAAATCCCTGGTCCTTTCCTGCAGAGCTACTTCCCAGACAGGCTTCCTCAGCCTGCACCTGTTAGTGGGATCATTACTCTTGAGATGCAGGACTTCGTAATTCCACTTGTTGAACTCCATGATTTTCCTTCCAGTCCATTTCTTCAAGTTGTTGGGTCTTGAATTGTAGGACTAGAGTATCAGCTACTTCTAATGGACCAGTTCAATTTGCTGAGTTTACTTATATTTTCTTGGGGTAAATGAAGGGTAAGAAAGTAAATGTAAAGCCAATGAAAACTTCTATGATTTGGAATCACTCTCCATTTCCTTTGAGCGTTTTCCAATTGCTATAAAAGGAAATTTTGCAAAAGGCAAAAAAATAGATAGATAGATAGATAGATAGATAGATAGATAGATAGATAGATAGATAGATAGATAGATAGATAGATAGATAGATATTACTGGATCTCACAGATGTTTAAGGTCCCTGCCAAAAATGCATGCATGATTTGATGTTTCATATTCATGTGATTATGCCACAGTATTAGCACTGATGCTAACACTTTGCCTTCTGCAAGCCTGTCTCAGTATGAATATGATCTAGATACGATCCAGTAAGAATGTGGAGTTCAATATGTTTTAGAAGAAGGCAGACCTTGCATCATCTGACTGACTCAGGTAACTGGATATTTTAGATGATCACCTGGAATTGCTATGCTTTCTGGAACATTTTGATTTTACTTCAGAATTGCTTATTTGCATGAGTTGTTGTTAGGTTTCTGAAATAAACATTAAGTCTCAGCTGAAATAATGGGAATTTATGCTAGAATATCAGGGAACACTTTCAATCTCCCATTTCTGCCTGCATACCATGGCTAACATTCCAATTACATTTTCCCACTAGTGTTCTGGTTTACATGAGAATTAAATCCATACACGGAGCAGTAGAAATTTCTAAAGATCACTCCTCCAAATATAGAAGTGATGGTGAATACAAGGAGTGCTCATAATTTCTCTCACAGATTCAGATCTTTGTTTTCTTTTTGGCTGCTAGTATTTATTACTTTATTTTTTGTTATTACAAGAACTCACTTATGAGGGCTCAGTAAATTTAATTGTAAACCCTGGCTCACATTTCTCATTATCTTCTGCCTGAGGATATAGTCTAGTATGAGATAAGAAATAGCATATCTAAAAATCTTTCAGATAAAGACTGGCATCCAACTTTTAAGGCATCAGATAAAGGATGTTTCAAACCGATGCTTGTAAACGAATCCTTGAGGCCGCTCTGTAATTACTGGGGACCTCTACTATACACTTTCTTTAAATCTTAATCTAAACTTACTATCAGTATTCACAATGATGAAATTGTCTCAAACTCTAATGCATACTTGCCAAATGCTTTGTTTCTATACATGTAACCAATATTGTCAGAGATCACCATAAAAGGATACCCTCAGGTGAAAGTGACAATAATAGAAAAGAAGTTAGCAGAGAGACTGAGGACACTGCTCTAATATATGATTTTAAAAAGTGAATATAATTCTGAAAAATTTGTGTGGTAGCAGATAACCTGCTTGGAGTCTTCCATGCAATGAGGTAAAAGTACTGAAATCTAATTCTGGGCTTACAAAAATGATCCAAAAGTGTGTTCAATCTCTGACAGAAGTGTCTTAATATAGAAAGCATAAGAAATATTTGCAAAAGCAACAAGGGCCTTTGTTAGTTTGTACACTACAGATTTGGTCTTCATAATTAGATGAACTTCACAATGCAGATGGCATTTTTCTCTAATGCATTACACTGGAAAAAAGCCATTTGTGTGTGACAAATATTAGGATTAAACAAAAAAAAGATAAGCCAGTACTGCAATCTATTTTCCGCAACTGAATATAGAAGAGGGAGGGAAAAAATTAAACCTGTTGAAATTAAGAACTGCTCTAGCAAATGATTTTGGAACAACGCATGCAGGAATCGTAGGCCTATATGCAATAATTGGTATGAAATATTTTTATGAAATACAACTTCCAGGGAAGAAATTATGTACTGCAGTTCTATTCTCATTATTTCTAAATTCAGGTAATTGAAAACATAAATTTGAAGTATGGAATTGTAAGCAAAGAAACAAAATTTAGCAGATAGGACACACTGACTTGAGTTTTAACAGATTATAGACATCTTACTGGTAGGAAATTAGAAATTTTGCAAAATGACTTAAAATATATTAAAATAAATTCAGGGTATTTGTGATGTAATATTTTAGAATGATATTGAAGGAACCTGTTATGATATTATGAGACTGATAGTTGAAAGGTTGAAAAGTCAAATTAAGTTCCTCCTTGATTCTGGCAAATTATGGCGTATCATATTTGATAGACTCTTCTGCTAAGTAGAACTCCTGTCAGAGTCTCATAATTAGATTATTTAAATAAAGAACTTCAGTAAAAAAAAGTAAAAGGTCATATTATTGAATGTATTTTTAACCACAAGATAAGCAAATTGTATTTAAAGCCATAAGGCAGCAATATTCTGTTGACGGATGTCATGGTACAACCCCAGCTAGTGACTAAGGACCTCATAGAAAACTGTGTTGTTAGCTTGCTAGTTTGTCTGCAAAAGCATCTGACTTTTGCTTTAGAATCATCCATTCAAGTATGATGGCTACACTGGAGACAAGCAGCAGTCAGAGAAGTCAGGACAGTGCCTGACTGCAGGCAAAGGAGCATTTAAACTTTGATGGGCAAAAGCTATGCCAGGGCAACTTTGGCAGTCACCTCTCTTTTGGTGGGCTCATGCAGAGCTACCATTGAGGGTATTTCTCAAGCATAGAATTCTGGTTTCAATTAACTGGAAATACATTCATGTGCACTGTGGACATCTATTAATCTGCTGAGTCTTGACAAAATATATACAGTAGCAAGGGGTAGCTTGCATTCCACTGGTATATATTCCTAATCTATGTTTTTGTCACCCAGGAAGCCTGCAATAAACATTTCTTGCACAATGGAACTGGCATGAGAATGCATTTATTATTTCCTTTTCTTGATTGCATTGCAACAAGTTCAGTAAAACTTCAAGAGGTCAGGGATAGGTTTTACAAAAAATTAAGGGTCTGCTTTTTTGTGATGCCTAAACATGTCATGTGAAAGGAAGCTATTCCCTCTGAAACCATATGACTGTAGTAATGTCTTACAACACAGTACTCAGGAAAAGAAATTTATGTGCTGGCTGCTCCTTACATTCTCTTCTACAAACTCATCCTCTTCTTTTTCCTTTCTACAGCAAATCTAGACATCTGGAACCTTAAAACTGATTTACTTAGGTAAACAAAAGATTGAAGTGCCTTTTTTTTTCAGGGATTGGGCAATTATGTATCTATATAATACCAGCCAATACTACCACAAGACTACTCTTTGCAGATAATATTATTCTGTGTAGTGCCCTTAATAATTTTATATGGTAAAG
Source organism: Molothrus ater (assembly GCF_012460135.2). Classification (NCBI taxonomy): domain Eukaryota; kingdom Metazoa; phylum Chordata; class Aves; order Passeriformes; family Icteridae; genus Molothrus; species Molothrus ater. The sequence continues at coordinate 16,615,478 of NC_050482.2, read as the reverse complement.
ATGATATTAGTGAATAGAGTAAGAGGATTCATAGTTGTCATGTTAACATTTATTTTTTCTCCTCCTTTCCCCCACAAGTTAAAACCAACACCTCTGTTTCGAAAAGACTTGCTGTCATCCATGTACTTCATAGGTGCCAGGAGTGGCATATAGGTACAATATGAACAGCAAACAGGGTTGTGTACTAGAAGTTAAAGCTTTCAAGTAAGCAAAGAAATGGTGACAAAATTAGAGTGAGAAAACCAGAGTGAATAATAATCTTGCTTTTCAGAGGTATAATACAGCCCAGAAACAAAGAAACAAATCTATCTTAAGTTTTGTCATTATGTAACATACATATTTTTGCAAAAAATCTTAACTGAGAGATTCATTAATTTCCTACATAAATCAGTTACAAATGACCACAAAATGGCTACCTCTGTCTAGCCCACAAATCCTTTCACAGGAATCAGAGCTAGGGTGAAAAGAAGAAAAACAATTAGTCCAGCATAATGATGATAACACTGGCACACAGTCCAAAGTTCCAAAACTGCAGCACAAAGGGCTTATGTGTCAACCTAGCCAACAGGTTTAAAAAGGTGTTTCACTCAGTTTGTATTATTTAAAAAGTAAGCAGCTAGCATATATTTTTATATAGTTATATATATAGTTATATATGTTATATATCTTTTATATATAGTTATATATATTTTTTAATGCAGTTACCATGTGGATTTTGTTAGGCAATTATGTCAATCCATAGATGACCAAACTAATCTTCTGTGTTCTATGTGGGAATAAAAAACAAATTCACAGTACTTAGAGCTGATACTGAATCAAATTATCAAATTCTTTCTTTATCAAATTATTTCCTCCTCTATTTATGTTTAGCTTTGAGATAGATGTGTGATAAACTGCACCCCCACTTTTATAACAGGCAAAACAATATTTTATCAGACTTCTCAGATGGACAGAAAATTTTCAAGTCTACATACACTTGGTGAAAATTATGAGAGAGTTGAGGGTGATAAAGTGAGAAAGAAGTTAAGCTTGTGAGGTTGGCAAGTGGCAGAAGAAAACCATTGGTTTCACAAACAAAAAATAATTCTCCACTTCTGGTTCTTCACAGTGAGTTTATATTTTCTTTCAGATTAAGGTTGTCTCAGATTAAAGAAGCCTATGCTATTAATTCAGGTTGGGATTTTGCAGAGTCTGTGTTGGCGTACCTGTGCTTTCATTAGGAGTAGTGAAAAATTTACTCTTAAACCCCATCTGCCTTAAAACATTCTTAGCTGGTCTTGAAAGTCTCCTGGTAGGTTGCCATAAGGATTTCCTACAATTGAAATAAAATCTGAAGTTTTTGGAGTAGAATACTCAACTTCTTGTCATAGCCCCCCACGAAGTCCACTTCTCAATATGCTAGTAGTATTACCTCAAGACATAACAGTACTGGAAAAAAGAAATACATTATACACCAAAACCATGCTTTTTGAGATGTAATCTATATATTAAAAGAGGTACACATGATTGTGTGGTGGTGATCTTGTTGTTGGAAAGGTGAGTTAGGGTTTTTTATTGTTATTTTGGTTTGGAGGTTTGGTGTCTGGGGATCTTTTGGAATTTTTTTTCTTCTGAGAAAGATTCAGTCATCCAACAAACCCACAGCAAAAAGGGACTAAGAAGGGTAGCCATTCAGGCAAATAAATTGTTTTGTGAATGCAGTTTCAATCTCCTCTGACCAACAGAAGAAAATTTGACCTACAGAACATCCCAGAAAGAAATTCTGGTTTCTAATATGTTGAAGGCTGTCAGCAGGCAAGGAAGGGGAAAGTTTGGGAAGGTGCTCACTTGTACCCTGTATGCCTAAATGACTTCTACTTTTATTAGTACTGTTCTGATAGGAAATGCATATCTTTTCTAGGAAAAAAAACCTGAGGTATATTCAGTTAGGTGTCCTCACCACAGATGTCTCTGCTGTCAATATGGTTCTTGCATTTTGGGCTACAAAGTGGCTTTCAGTGAAGATGTCTCATGACCTTCTGGCTACACTGCCCTTGGATGGCTCCACTGTGTACCTAGAGAGCAGAAGCCAGGCAACATCCCAGAAACAGCAGCATTTCCCTTCATAAGATTGCTCCTCAAAGTCTATTCAGACTGAACTCATAAGCATATGAAATTTGTGCCTTGAGAAATACTTAACCTGTTGTTAGATTAACAATCCAACAGCCTAGGTTGTTAACCAAGTCCTAAGCACTTGAAATTTTGGTTACAGGCATCTAAGCCAGACAGATCTCTTTCTACCCAAAGAACTCACAACATTAATTTTCCAAATACAGAATTCCTCTCCAAACTTTGAAAGAGATGGCACAACTGGAGAAAGCATCTTTATGGATTTAAACAACTGTTCCTTAATAGCTACCTTTGATTTATTATACAGTCCATTTCTAAAATATTTATACTATCTGTTTTGCCATTGAGATGGAAGGTATAATGAAAGTGATCCTAGCAATTAACAATTTAAATATCTTTAAATCCAAAGGCAACTGTTTCAGAACGAAGAAATAATTGCCAACCAGGTCCTTGCTTAAGAGTTGTGTTAAATACCATGTAGACAAAACTCCAGAAAATGTTTCAAGCAAAACCTAAAGTTGAAGAATAAACCCTCCTGAAACATTTTTTCACAGGGTGGAAAAACTACATAAGCTATGTAATTCTATGAATCAGTTTTCTCCTGTGTTTTCTTTCCCCAGGCTGCACAACTTCATGAAATTTTAGTAATGAATGTAGTGTTTGTAAGTTGTCTTGATCTGATGCAACTTGAAGCTAAGCCCAGCATTTATTCACAGAGAAGACTGTACCCATGCTCAAAAATTCACTTCAGCCTGTACAGCTCATTACTCTCCTTATTAATTTCTGTTCTGAAAAGAATTAATGTTCTCTCACTTCTAATTTCTGTTCAAAAACTTCTTTCTCACTAAAACATCTTTGAGTGAGAAGGCATCCTGTCTCAATAACATAAACTCTCTTGGAGAATACTTTTCTCACATAATGGGAACACCAGAAAATATCCCAGTTAGGGATGCCATTAGGCCAGTGTGATTCTACATCTGTATGTTTCCTGAGAAGAGTAAAATTTAATCTTTGTCATATGTCTTGTGTTTCAAATCAACCAAAAACATTATCAGAAAAGTCTTATTTACATATCCAATTCAAGGAGAGGAGTCCAATATACTATCTCGGAAAATGTCTGCAACCCTGAGTCTTGTACTTTTGTATGCAGTAATGCCTTCTTCTTATGCTGTTCTAGAGAATAAATTAATTAGATTTGTCCTTTTGTAATTTCTTTCCTTGCAGCTCTTAAGCTATGAGAGAAAAATTATTCTGTCTCTGGCTAGTACCTAAGAATATAATAACAATAGCCATTTATGTATTTGGAGCATCCCAAAAGAACACTGAACAAGTTTATGGTCATGTTTCAGCTGAGTCCGACATATTTAGGTCCAAAGTTTTTGAAGCTAATAATACCATTTAGTTAATAAGCATATAAATTTGTTAATTCCTGGGATAGGTACAAATTGTATGTCTCTGCACCAATGTATTTGCTCCAGTTCCACTAACAATGCATGGTGAGTTTTCTTGACTAAGCTGCATGGCTCTCTCAATGCTCTTATGCCTAAAATGTAGATGATAGTGGAGAAAATCAATGCACTCAAATAAAGTGTCAATATTAACTGGAGAGAGAAGGATGCCTTTGAAAATCTATAGAAAAAAGGTTGTGCTTGTGTATGACTAAACACTTAGGCAGAAAGGCTGTCTCTCTAAAGGTCTTCAAAGGCATCTGTCTCTTCTGGTTATTCAGAGAATTAAAGATTATATTTTCAATTACATCCTAAAATTTATCCATAAGTTACATGTCTAAGTTAAAGCTCCTAAAGTTTAATATCTGAACATCAATAGTGTGTGCTCGATTAACTTCTTTACTATAAACTGAAATCATTAGATAAGAAACAGAAGAACGTTTTCTTCTTTCTACTATTACTTTTGCCATAGCAAGCCTCCTACTGCATGCTTTGCATCTCTTTTTTGTACTGAGAATATGTTTTATCAGTGTTTAGCATAGCTCTTCAAGTTACTTTACTTTTGGCATATAGTACAGAGCTTGTACCAACTATTCCCACTTGTGTTATAGTTGGAGTGGAAGTGCACTTCATCTTAGCTCCAACTGTCACATATATACTACTGTTCATTGCTTCAGCTACAGGGAAAGGATATTTTTGTAAGTAGCCCTCAGTTGATACAGCTACTGGGACTTAAAATGACTTCTTCCAATTATCTCCTATAAAGAATATTTGAGTGCAGACTATTTGTCAAGTGCAATTCAGGCTCTTTTAGTGGTAAAAAGTCCTTTCTTCTTATTTTTAAAGTATTAGCTGACAGAAAGTAATGCATATACTTCCATAAAATAAACAGTATTGCCAAGGCACTTAGCAACTAAATAAATACTCTAAATAATTGTGTTCATTTGATTTCTCTGGGTTTTTTATTACATGCACATCTCAAAAAGTTTAAAAGAATTTCATACAGCTTAAAACTTTCAACTAAAGTTTTCATACTGCTATGCATTTCATATGTAGAACAGATTTGTGACTTACTTCTGCTTGGAAAATAAGGAGAAATCATCAGCCTTAAAGCAATACAAGCATGTATCCTGGAATTGACTAAAAAGTTATTGAATAGTCTGAAAAAACCACAAAATTATGGCTTAAAGATAAATCTAACTCTTCTCATTTAATTTTAGAGCCCTGAAGTAAAGTTTTAGAGCAAAGCAAAACAAGCAGGCTTAGAGGCATGTATTTAACTTCTCCTCACCAGTGTCAGGTCTAGAACTATCATAGACAAGAGCAATTATCTTAGCTCACTCTCCTGCCACTCATCCAATGGCTAGTAGTAGATGATGATGAAGATTCAGGCACAAGAAGTGATTAAAACCAACCTGATTATAATAGTTTCCTTTCCCAGTTCATGGTGCATTTCCAGTTTATTTTCCCAGTTGATGGTACATTTATTCCCTGATATGTAAGTTGACATATCATTTTATAGTAAAATATCTAAAGGAATTTCTGATTTGCTTTTTATATACAGTCTGTTATTTTCTCCGTATTGACTGTTTCTCCTTTTAATTGCTAGAGCTTTAAAATAACTATTTCTTGTACTTAGCTTCTTTTTTGTCTGGGGACCTGACTCTTATCTCCAGTCGAATTGTCACCAGTTGATCTCTGAATCTCTTCTGTAGTGACTGAGTGCCTACATTTTGGCCCAAGTTTACTTTCCAGACAGGCTGCAAGTATAGTCCATGTAATGTACAGTGTAAAAGTCTCAGATTACAAAAGCATAGACCCAGGTTGCAGTGCTCACAGTCAGCAAAAAATCTTAATTTTTCAAAGGGAAGACTGAGTCCTTCTCATTGAGATTTTCTCTCTCTGAGTTTCAGATTCCTATGTCTGCATGTTCTTCTGGAGAAGAAACAGGAGGAAAAAGCAGCTGTAGAGCTTAATGATGGATAAGTCTTACCCACAGATAAAAGAGCTGTGTACAGAAGACTTTTTCATCATTATACTCTACTCTGATGAAGTGACTCCTAAGGACAAACTCGGAGGGGAAAAAAGAAAGAACCCAGGTCAGTCTTCCATTTCTAAAGTAAATTACAAGATTATCAGAAATAAATTCCTAAATAAATACAGGCAAAATGATTGTTTGAAATTTAGCATAACCTTCCTCATTCCAGTAATCTACATATCCTGTAATACACACTAAAATTTAGCAATTACTTGCGTGTCTCAACAAAGTTTAAATATGAAAATCTTTTAGTGAGAGCTCAACTTATTAAACTATAATTTCAAAAACCAAAGCATCACAGTCTCTTTCATGTTATGAAATATAAAAAGTAGTAGCAATCTAATGGTAAAAGTAAAAAAGAACTTAGTTTTCATGAGTTATCCTTGGTATTTTAAATGTATTTGTTTCTTTGCTAATTAAAAAAACTTCAAGATTTGACACCCTTCCAAACACTAATTATCGTGACTTAAAAGAAATATATAGTTATTGCTGAAATCAGTGTAACATTTAAAAGATAACAAATGGCCTGGGAGGAAATGAGGTGCAGTGCAAAGGACCAAAACATGCCAAAAGTGACCACACAGATGCTGTAAAAAAGCGTGGGGAAAAAAGCAAGAAGGAAGACACAACTTTGAGGGGAAGATATGAGAGATATGGCATGGATACTGAAAAAAACCAAAAAAATTCTTCCACGAAGTGACAGCTATCAAAAGGCATGAGATGCCGTGAAGTGCAGAGACATGGACTGAAGCCTGCCAAAATCGATCCCCATTGAAATCCTGGAAACAGAAAAGAAGGACTTACAAACACTCTGAAATAGAGATAAGATCAAAGAAAATGCAATTAAAAAAAAAAAAGGGGGGAAATTTAGCAGCTCCAAGAAAATGGCCTGGGAGGAAATGAGGTGCAGTGCAAAGGACCAAAACATGCTAAAAGTAACCACACAGATGCTGCAAAAGCAGGGGGAAAAAGGCGAGGAGGAAGACACAACTTGGAGGGGAAGATATCAGGGATATGGCATGGATACTTAAAAAACCCAAAATCATTTTTGCCTAAGTGAAAACCATGAAAAGGCATGGCATGCCATGAATTGTAGGGACATGCACCAAAGCATTCCCAATTCATCCCCATTGAAATCACAAGATTTCGTTTCCCTTCCCGAAAGGAAATTTCATGCAAAAGTAGGGGAAAAAGTCAAGGAGGAAGACACAACTAAGAGGGGAAGATATGAGGGGCATGGCATGGATACTTAAAAAAAAAAAAAAAATCTTCCCCACAGTCAAAGCCATCAAAGAAAGGCCATATGCCATCAAAAGAAAGGCCATTTGCCATCGGGTGCAGGCACGTGCACCAAAGCTTGCCAAAATTGATCCCTGCTGAAGGCCAAAACAGTAAAGAAGGACTTCAAACACTCTGGAATGGAGATACCATCAAAGAAATTGCAATTGGAGCAGAAAAAAAAGAAAATTGGGAAATTTGGGAAATTTAGTGACTACAAGAAAATGGACAGGGATTATATCAGGTGCAGTGCAAAGGACCAAAAGAGGCCAAAACTAAGCACACAGATGTTCCAAAAGCAGGGGGAAAAGTCAAGGAGGAAGACACAACTTGGAGGGGACAATATGAGGGACATGGCATGGATACCTTAAAAAAAAAATAAAAACAGAACAAAAAACATCTTTCCCAAAGTCAAAGCCAATGGAGACACCATCCAGGGATCTGCAATAGAAAAAAAAAAAGAAATGTGGAAATATGGTCTAGGTGGAACGAGGTGCAGTGCAAAGGAGCAAAACATGCCAAAACTAACTGCCCAGATGCTGCAAAAGCTGCAGAAGAAGGCAAGGAGCACAGCTTTGAGGGGACATTATGAGAGACATGGCATGGATACTGAAAAAAATCTTTGTCAATATGACAACCATCAAAAGGCATGGTATGCAATGAAGTGCAGGATTATGGACCAAAATTGATCCCCATTAAAATAGTAAAATTTCGTTTCCCTTCCTGAAAGTAAGATGTTTTGCAAAGGTTTTCTTTTCTTTTTTTCATTATCTATGTCATGTCTCTGTCCGGAAGTTTTCCTTTTCCTTCTGAAAAGGAAATTAAATTACCCTAGGAGTAAATACTGTCTAATGTCTTTCTTAATGATCCAGATAAGGCACATATTTTACTCAGGAGCTTTGTTAACAAACCTGGAATGAGGGGTAGATAAACTAGATGGATGTGCCATCCAGAGGATTCTCAAGAGGTTGGAGAAATAGAAAAAGAGGAACCTCACAAAGCTCAAGCAAAGGGGAAATCATTGGAAACTAGGTTCCAGGAAGACTCTGTAATCTCTGTCCTTGGATGTTGTCAAGAATTGAGTGTAGAGAAATCTGAAAAACTATGTCTTACCCTGCTTTGGACTGGAGGTGTGACTTGAGACCTGCATTACAACTTGTATTCTTCTCTGAATGGTCAAAGATATGAACTATGCAGCCTTCCCTAATTTAAAGGAAGGTAGAATTTGTCTTGATTTAAATATGGGGATTTTTGTATTGTGATGTTTTCACATGGGGAAGTTTAACCCATAGTTGTTTTAAGAGCACTGCCAGGCCAGAAGGAAAAAAATAACAACATTTAGACATGTTTTGCAATAATACTTGAAACCCGGCTGGCTAATACTTGCCATCATTTTGAGAAGGAGAGAAAGTGGTAGTTAATATTCCAGGACAAAAAAAAAACCTAGAAAGAACTCTTTATATATGACTGTAATGTAACCTTAGGATCTTCTCTTACATCTGTTATTAAAATATGTTCTACTGGAAAAGCTAAAAATTGCTAATGCCTGACTCAGTTTAGGTCAACAGATACATTTAGTTTCATTTGTTTTGTATCCTCATCTCATATTTACTATTTATCTACTACTCAGATAAGGCTAAGATCTTGGAAAGGATTAGGAAAAAATCAGGAATAACTTGAATGTTTTCCAGGAAACAATAATTATGTCATTTATGGCCACTCTTTTTAAGTTTGAATATGCCATGTGTTTAAGAAAAGCAATGCTAAGAGACTGGACAATCTGATTAAGAAACCTTTCACACAAGGGTGATGGGATGAGGGAGCTGACAACTCACAAAAAAATGAAGAAATAATGCACCATGTTTTCAAGCAAGGGAAGAAAGGTGATGTGGTCATGAAATGCCTTATAGACAACAAAACAGGGGAGAAGTCCCACTCTAAGCCTATGCACACAAATGAAGAGGTGCTAAGCGAACGGCATAAGGGAAAGCTCTTAGTATTTTCCTGAAAAATCAGCATCACTGAGTGCTTCTCTGATGTGCGTGTACACTAATGCACAGAGAATGGGATACACAGGAAGGAACTAGAGGTCCACATAAAGGTTCAGGGCAGATATAGTTAGGATCATAGAGATGTGTTGTGATAGCTCACACACATGGAGTACTGCAGTGAAGAATTACAGGCATGGATTTGGATATGGATAGAGGGTAGGTGTTCTGTTTGATATTATATTTACATACAAAAATGATCTTTTGAGGAACGTAAAGGTTTGAAGGCAGCTTTGGTTGCTGTGATCATAAGATGGTGGCATACAGGATCCTGAGAGAAGGGAACAAGGCAAACAGTAGTGTCACAATTCTGGATAACAGGGCAGCAGACTTTGACCTGGTCAAAGTTCTTCTTGCAGGAATCTATGGGAGATCATCCTGGAGACAGGAGGGATCACCTAATTCTTTCCAATATCACATTATTCTATCTCAAGAATGGTCCATCCCTATGAGCAGAAAATAAAGCCAAGGAGGCAGGAGGCCTGCAGATGAATAAGAATGTCCTGACAAAACTCAAGTTTTGTTTGATAAGGACAAGAATGTGTCTGGAAGTTGAACAACAGCTTAGACTTTCTAAAAGCAAAATACTGCCTTATCAAGCTGATAGCCTTTTGTAATGAAATGACTGAGTCAGTGGATAAGGAGATATTTATATTGACTTTAGCAAGGCTTTCATCACTGTCTACTTTAATATCCCCATTGACGAACTGATAAAATACAGGCTAGACAAGTGGACAGTGAGGCAAAATGAAAACGGGATGTACTGTTGGGCTTAAGCAGTTGTAGTTAGCAGCATGAACTTGGCCTGGAAAGTAGTCACCATTGGTGTACCCTAGGGGCAAGTACTGTTCTATGTCATCATCAATAATCAGAATAAAGGGACACTTTACACTCAGCAGCTTTGCAAACAAAACTGGAAGGAGGGGCAGATAGACTAGATGGATGTGCCATCCAGAGGAATCTCAAGAGGTTGGAGAAATGGAAAAACAGGAACCTCACAAAAGTGGAATTTCAAGAAACAGAAAACAGGAACCTCAAGAAAAGTGGAATTTCAAGTTCTTAAGGAAAGCTTCCTTTTCTCTCCATAGAAATTACACTGCTTTTCTTAAATCTCAAAAAAGCACTTGAATGAACAGCCTATAGGTTATACATTTAAAAGCTCTGGAAATATGTTTCTTTCTTATGTGGACAAGATGCATGGATCTCCTGTACTTGGGAGGAATAATTCCATGCACCAATTCACGTTTGGATTTCTAGAGGCTGCAAAGCAGCTCTGATGGGAGAGCCTAAGAGGACAATGAGATGGCCACAAGCCAGCAGTGCACCCTTGTGGCAAAGAAAGCAATCAGAAATCCTCACTGAAGTGAAAACAATTAGCAATGTTAGGTACAAACAATGAATGTATCTAACACTTCTAACTAGCTATGAAAGATCTATGTTAAAACTATTAAACAGAATAATTTCATAATGATCATATGATAATTTCATAATAATCAAAATTAATTTGATGCTTTTAAATTTAAAAAATCAGAGCACAGCATCTTTTCTTAAAACCCAATATATGCAAAACCAATAATACTTCAAGAATAAAAAGACTTCCTCTAACAGATAATCTAATCTTCATCTTTAAATCCTGCTAAATTAATATTTTCTAAAATTTGTTACCACTGTGACATTCTAATTGTTATCAGTTATTCATCTAATCTGTTGTATTCATGGTCTAGTCACCTTTTCTCTAGAATTATCACCAGCTAAAAATGGTTCCTAATGTCAAGGGAAAGTCTGCTAACTCCCACAGCAACTTTTGTAATTCCGTGCACTCTTCTTTGTTATTTTCAAATACCAATCCCGTTGTCCTTGCTGGAAAGCTGCTCTTTTGTTCATGTGAGATGATGTAAGGTCTTAAAATATTGGAAATTGCTAATTACTAATAGGTGGGTTCTACATGTTAATGTATTGCACTACAAACCAGCCCCTATTAATGTTTCTCTGGGGGTCTTTTGTGTGTGAGACAATAAGATATAGACACTTATGATAGCCATTGAATTTGTCCATAATTCTATAAATCAAAAGGGATGCACAAATGCATACATATGCATTTAATAACTTCATAATAGCATCTCCAATAAAACAGGAAAATTACATTTACTATCCCTATGCTGATGTTTTGTGAAAGACAAAACATACAATTTAGGAAATTTACTTGAAAAGGCTAGAAACTGGGAGGAAACAAAATTAAAGAGAAAGCAAATACATTAGTTAAATATTTAGGTTTAAAATCCAAATTTAATGTCCAAAGAAGGGCAAGTGCAGCCAGAGAAGGGCAAAAAAGCTGCTGAAGGATCTGGATAACAAGACTTATGAGGAGCAGCTGAGGGAGCTGCGGCTGTTTAGCCTGGAGAAAAGGAGGCTCAAGGGTGACCTTATTGTTCTCTACAACTGCCTAAAAGGAGATTGTTGTGAGGTGTGGATTGGTTAATTCTCCCAAGTAAGTGACAGGACAAGAAGAGATGGCCTTAAGTCGAACTAAGAGAGATTTAAATTGGATATTAGGAAAGAATTTCTTCATTGTAAGGGTTGTCAAACACTGAAACAGGCTGCCCAAGTAAGTGATTGATTCACCATCCCTGGAGATATTTAAAATATATGTAGATGTGGCACTGGACATGGTTTACTCCTGGACTAGACAGTGCTGGGTTAATGGTTTAACTCACCAGTCTTTTCCAACCTAAATGATTCCATGGTTCTAAAATCTATATTACATATTAAAAAATAAAGTCATTGGTATGTCATGTACTTTCCAATGTTGCATTTCATTCTTGGTACCCAAAGATACCATAGTTCTTCTTAATGTAAATGACAAGAAACACTATGGTAATTCTGTCAATCCAAAGAGTTTTTTCCAAGTGTTGTCCTGCTGTTTAAGAATCGAGCACACTTGCCCTTTTTTTTTTCAAGTTTTCTGATTCGAACTCCTGTTTCAGATCAGAGGCTGAGTTACTTACTATTAGACTGAAGACTAAGCATTTTGCTTCTTATCTGATTTGTCTTCTACTATATTGTGTTCTCGGTGCAATAGGAAGAACTTAATTCCCAGGACTTTTAATTTGTCATGTTCTTCTGAAGAAATGAGTGAAGTTTCCAGCTCTTGTCTTGTAACACTTGTTCTAAGTGTTCAATTATCCAGATTTTAACTGATAATATTGCATAAAATTGTTTTAGCAGTCTGAAGTGTTAGAACCACTGGTTGCCTTTTTATGTTGAGGTATTTGTTTCTAAAAATACTTTACAAAAGAGGAAGGAGGTTAGATAATTATCTCTAGGCCATTTTTGCCAAACCAACTGCCCACAGATTACAATGAAACCTGAAACCTGCAATTTGTGTTTTCTTTGAACTGTTGTGTGTATTACCTATTTTATATTGTGGGTATAAAAATTATATTAGTCACATATTAAACAAATATACATTAATGATTATTTTATAAAGTTTGATAAAAAATGAATCTAACTCCTAAGTATGTTACTGTTATGAACAATGTGTTCTAATATATAAGAATAGGGAGATTAAAATATCCTTTCCACCTATTTAACAACTTAGTTGTGAACTAAATAACATATTCATTATTTGTTAGTGGTTTGTTATTATTTATATATAACAATTTGATTATTTAAGTTGAAGAAGAGCACAGACTATAATTCTTCTGCATGCATAATGATATCCAATTATTTTTCTTTTAGAAATACATTTTTTCTGAACTTGCTTTCTTTGAAAAACAGAAGTACCCTCCATCCTTCATCAAAACCTTTCCATTTAGTTCTTTCACTGCTCAGAACTAGATGGAACATTTAAAATTTTAGCAGACATGTTTATTGAAAGATTAATAATTTTCACATTCTATCTATTGAATTCTAGCTGCATTAAGACTCCTGAGAGTCCTATCAGTATTGCTTTTGAATACTTTCTTTTTCCTATAGCTGTAACAAGTTTGATGTAAATTTTGTTCTTCAGTGAAGATTTTTGCAGGGTTATGTCATGAACAACACAAATTAAATGTCTTTAAATGCATTTTCATTTTTAAATTAATACTTTGGGGTAGTTGAAAAGTCTGTTTCTTATGAAAGTCAAACACACATGAAATGAAGATAGAAAAAAAAAGAAATTAAAACCTCAGCATTTATGATTTTTCAAAGGTGACAATGAAAAACATCTTTGATGTAACTGACATTAGATTTAGTTTGGGTACCCAGGAAAGGAAATATGAAATAATAACTTCAGCATCTAAGTACAAACTAAATATTTTAATTCCTCACAGAAACTTTTATTAAATTCTAAACCAAAACTCCCTAATTATGAAATTTGTGGAGACTGAAAAAGATAATGACAGAATCTGTGTCAGGTCCAGACTAGTTACTCCTAACTGCTTTTATAGTTGGAGAAAATAACATCCTGACTGGCTAATTGAGTGACTGAATTTGCCTGTGTTTGAGAGCCTTTATTTATTATTCTGAATCCAGATCTGACTTCCTTTGCTGTTTCTTCATTATTACAAGGATGAAAAATCAAAATAAGTTTCTTAAATGTCTATTGTTTGAAAGAAAAGTGCATTAAAAGCTTACTGTAATAATAAATACACATTACCAGAAAACAGTGATTCTTACAAAAAACTTTCAGTGAAATTATTATTCTGAACTGGACTAATGAAAAAGCAGTAGTTTAACAATCTGTGAAGATATATTAAAAACCCCAGACATACATGGAATTCCTACAGCTTTTTATCCTCCCTTTGTGCTGAAAGCCAAATTCACAAATAGTTATTGAAAAGATCCATGGACACTGGCTATTGAGTTTCAAGCAGCAGTCAGTAACTTGGATGCTATACATAGAAACTGAAGAAGGTCATTGTTAGTACTCCCCTGTGTTACCCACATGATATATCACTTATATTTTCAGAACCGAGAATTTTAAAATCTCCCCCATGTTGTTTTCCTATCTCTGCACAAATGTTTTAGCTCTCCTGGTTGGGGTAGCTCTGCCCCAGCTGCTGCTGAAACACTTATCCATGCACCTCACAGCAGCTGACAAGCAGCTGAGCACAAACACAGCACATGTCACTCAGAGCTCACCTGGTCTGGCAGCTTGTAGATAAGCACTTCTGAATCCTCTGAAAACCTACAGGAAAATGTTGTTTATCTTTTCCATATGAGTAAAGAATACCTAGAAACGCTTCTTTTTTGATGTAATATTACACGTAATTACGAAGCTGTGTTATCACTTTTGCAGCTTGATTTTTTTTTTACCTTGTTCCAATTCTATTTATTTGTTTAAATTAAGAGTTGACTTGTTGAGTTATGGCATAATATTTTACACTTTGTGAATTTAACAACACTCAGGCTCCACTGTTGTACCTACTCATGCACAAGGTGTGAATTATAGCTTCATTACTCACACTCTGTCATCTCTCATTGTTTAAGCATTATGTTGAGGTCAAACAGAAAGATGAATTTGTTTTAAGTTTTGCTCCTGTCAGTTAAAACTCACTTTGAATGTTCCACAGTAATACCTTGTCATCAAAAGAATAAATTATTTAAGAACAAGCAATTCCTAATATATTTTAGAAGTTCACATCTGTTGACACAGAAGTCCAAGATCATACAATCATAGAGTACTGTGGGTTGGAAGGGACCTTAAAGGTCATCAAGTTGCAGTCCCCTGCCATGGGCAGGGAGACCTTCCTCTAGAGAAAAGACTGCATTCATCCTCACTGAGTGTGGTCCATTCACTGACATTTCAGCTGTCCAGACAGGCTGTTGTCTTTGGTAACCTATCTGAATGAGAACACTAAGAAAATAATATCATAATTCCCTGAGTGAGGGATGATCATGGACTCTAACTCTCTGTTCTGAAAGAAGCCCAAGTAACTTGGAGAAAATATTTGAAAGCCTTTTTGTGATTACATGTTTATCTATTGGAAAAATATTTAAATTGTAACTGATTTTTTCCAGAAAAACGATGTGGAAATTTTTCCACAAACACTGTGTGGTATATTACTATTTTTTTTTTCTTTGCTGATGTTGTTTTTCAGCATTGCTGCTCTGAATATGAAAGTTCTGTGCTTGTCTTCTACAATCATTGCAAATCTAATTGCCCCTATAATATATTTTCAAAAACTGATAAAACCTCCTTGGCTAGAAAGAAGCAATTATCATCCATTCTGTTGGAATTGTTTTAATACACAATTGAGAAACCTAGCAACTTAACACAGGAAGAAATTAAAATCTTTAAAGTGTACATGATTTTAAAACCTTCCTATCAAGATTGGAAGAAGGAATGTTTCCAATTATGCCAAGGACTTAGAGCCTTCACTCTTAAATTAAAATAAAAAGTTTCTAATAATTGA
The DNA here is from genome assembly GCF_012460135.2 of Molothrus ater. Taxonomy (NCBI): domain Eukaryota; kingdom Metazoa; phylum Chordata; class Aves; order Passeriformes; family Icteridae; genus Molothrus; species Molothrus ater. Next base: position 16,600,159 of record NC_050482.2, on the reverse strand, counting down.
GGAAATAAACACTATTAAAATCTTGCATAATTTCCCTCATAAATATATATCACGATAATTTTATATGCCTTGAAAATGTTAAAAATTTCTTTGTTAATGTATATACTTTATTTTGAAATGCTTTCTGACTGTTATGAAAATAGATTATGAAAACATTAGTTTCCCTTTAAGTTTGACGCTATTTTGTAGGAAGGGGTATTTTATTTCACTTTTTTTTTTTTGGGTGGTTTTTTTTTTTAGAAGCTTGGTATAACTATGAAATTAGAGACATAATTAAAAGACTGTTTTCTACAGGCTCTCTAGATTTCAAAATCAGGCAACAAATTGCACAAGAAAAAGTAGTTTTGCATTTTGGTTGTTTTTTTTTTTCTCCTGGGATGCACCTGAACTGATATCATCACATGTTAAAGCATTTAGTTCCACTCCAGTGGTTAGATGGCTCATCTCATGTTTGAAAACAAATCATGCTCATTGGGTCATTGTAACTTTCTCCTGTGTTTGAGATCCTTGCACAACCATAATTTTTTTTGAAGTCCAGAATCTGTGCTCTACTACTCTCTTTCTTCCATCCCTCAAGGTCTTGATTTCCAGTGTTTTGTGGTCACTACTGCCAGGACTGCCACTCTGTCATACCCCAACACGTTTTTCCTTGAACAGTAGCACCCAGTGGTACACATGGAGTAATGATGGGACCTCTTGGATATCAGTAACCTCGTTTTTACATCATAGGGTTTATGTCCAGTGCTTGACCTCCACGTACCTCTTGTTCAAACGGTGTTCAATCTTACCATATCTTGCTTGCTGCAAGGACACTGAAATCGGAGACAGTATTTCAGTAGGAATATTTCCTCTGGAATGTAAAGAGTCCAAATTGTTTTTTTTCCTTTTTTATTATCCACTATATATATGTCTGTACAAAGATTTCCTTAGGCCCTTTCACTGCAGTATTGTGCTAAAAGCTCATGCTGATTAGCCACAATGACCCCTAAATCCTTCTATGAATCACTAATTTCCAAGACAAAGTGTTCTTATTGATTAATAATCATCCTGCATCTTTCCTTGTGTTTAGTTTTATAGTAACTGAAATACTGGAGCTTCTGTTTGGCTGAAATTGAAGACAGGAAGTTTTTAATTACCCTAAATTCACTTCTGATTTTATTTGACCTAATTATATGAATCTCTGATTTACAGTTACCAAGCCACATTTTCAGCTAGTGTAAATCAAAGTGACTTGCTGTTTACCTCAAGTAATGATCCATTCCACACACTGTAGTGCCTTAAATGAAGCACAGACATCTATATGATATGCATTATTGACTACTTTACACTTAATAAATTAAGATTAATATTAAACATTATATTGCATAAAAAAGTGAGCTCACAACAATTTGGAAAAAATGAGGAGGAATCAGATGTCCTAATTAAAATGATTTTTTGAATCAAAACATTGAATACTCTGAGAGTTGACGTTGGCACAGGGACATTGTTCCTCTGAGGTTTCCCTTCTCTATTTCAGTGAATCCACCTTCTCCTTACTCCTATAAATAAATATACATGTTTGATAAGTTTTTGTCTTTCCTAGAATTTTCCTGTGAGTTTTCTGTTCTCAGTTAGAAGGCAGCATAAATACATTTTCCTCAGTGTGTGGGACAAATTCAACTAAGTAACTGTAACCATTTAATGACTGTATGAATACAATAGCCCTTAAAACTCATTCTTAAAAGAACATGTAAAAAATTATAAAGTTTGAGTTGGAAGGGACTTTAAAAATCATCTGGTTTCAAGGCACCACTGTTAGCAACACCTTCCACAGTTTGTTCAAAGCCCTATCCAACCTGGCCTTGCACACTTCTTCTCTGGGTAACCTGTTCCAGTGTTGCATTGCTGACAGTAAAGAATGTCTCCTTTATATCTCATCTAAATTTACCCTCTCTCTGATTGAAGCCATTTCCTCTTCTCCTATCACCACAAGTCCTTGTACTGAGCCAGTCGCTTGTATTGAGCCCATCCCTCACTGGCTTTCCTGAATGGCCACTTCAGGTACTGGAAGGTGCTATAAAGTCTGCCCAGAGCCTTCTCCAAGCTGAACAGCTCTGGTTCTCTCAGCCTGTCTCCACAGGAGAGGTGCTCCAGCCCTCTGATCATGTTCATGTTCCTCCTCTGGACTTCAGCAGACCCAAGTGCTTCTTATGTTGGAGCCAGCCAGAGCTGGGCATGGGACACCAGGTAGGGTCTCATGAGAGATGGGCTGAGGGGGAGAATCAGCTCTTTTTACTTTCCTGTCACAGTTCTTTTGATGCACAGATGATACAGTTGGCTTTCTGGGCTGTGAGTACACATTGCTAGGTCATGTTGGACTTTTAAGATGACACTCAATTTGGTGAACAAGAGGAAACGAGAGGTTATTTGTGAACCAGATTCTGGCTGAATGTATTTTTTGTCCTCTACAAAACTGAATGAAAGCTTCCTGTTCCACCATGAAGAGAACAAAAGGAAGCAGGTTGGCAGGAAGTCTTTAGCATAGTCAGAGCACTGCTGTATTGCTGAAGGAGTAAGTGCATGAGACACGGGGTGAAATGAGACATATGAGGTGTATGAGATGAAAGGTGGAAGAAATGTTGGCAAAGAAACACATCTTGGTACAGTTCATCCTCTGTATTTGTGGATGGAGTGTGCTGTCAGATCCTGAGCCAAAACCATATGGAGGATGCAGGTAAGACTTATTACCATAGCCTGTTTTTTTTAATATGTGTTTGGAGACACAGAGAGAAAGAGTAAAGAAATCCTAGCTCCTGCTATGTCTTACCCAGTAGTCTCCCATTTTTTTGCTTCTGCTGTGCAGCAGCTCAGATTTGATCCTTTATAATACTGATGAGCTAACAAAAGTGTGTCTGATTTTCTGCAGTTCCCCCAATGCCTAACAAATGACATCACCTTTATTCCCCTCTCTCAGAGAATATGCTGTTGTTGACCTAAAGCCTCATGTTTTTATGAGCCTGATTAGACCTTTACAAATAACTAGGGAGAACCCATGGCATTAAAGCCAGTGGTTCTGTTTGCAAAGATAATGTAGTAGTCTACTGTCTACTTACCCTCCTGCATGGTGCAGATTTTCACTGAATTAATTCTGTACAATATATCATTAAACATTGCCCTATAGAGGTCAAATGCCTTTACAGTATTTAAACAATTTTATGTAGCAATATTATATTCAGACAATCACCATTCAACTCCAACTCACATTTGTATCCTTCCAAACTTTTCCATCATTTTTCCTGAATTTAGACCACTTCACTTTTCCTTTCTTACTCTGCCAAAAATTGCCTCAAATGCAATTTTTCTGTGCAGCCAAAGTAGTTGTTTTGCCATGTAGATCTATATACATCACAGGAAATTGAGAAGTTGCTCCTGTATTTCAAGGAGAAAAGCTTTTGCTCACTGACCTGCAAATGCTACAGAAAAATCTATTTTAAATTGAATGTTGATCCAAATAAGAAAGGACTGTACCACATTACATGAAAAAAGAAGTACTCATCTTCCAATTATTCTTTGCTAAAGTCAATCATCTTGCTTTCTGTGATGGTGCAGCAAACACAAAAAGCAGTTGAAAATCTTGTTACCATGGAATTAGGGCAAAATTATTGCAACAGCTATATTGTTAAATACTGACCTTTCTGTTACAGGGTAGGACTATTTTCTCATCATACGTAAAATGCTAGGGATAAGAAGACCCTGTTCCTTATTAGGTCTCCTGTTATGGACACAACTAATAATAAAGAATTAAGAAATCGACACACCACTTTCACAATAAAAGTAACTGCTTCCTCATGTCAGACTGGTCAGGGCATGTTGCAGTAATGTGCCATGTGGGCCACTTTTCTGCTCTTCCAAGCAGGAACAGAACGTTTTGTTACACCTTTTGCCAATTAGAGCACACAGAGAAAGTGGTGGTCACAGAGCATAAAATACCTCCTGTATCAATATACTGTCCTGCTTAAGGCCTTGTTTCACAAATGAAGCATTTTTTCCTCATGTCTTTTTTTGTGAAGATAGATATGACACTGATAAATGTTTTCCTGTCTTCATCACAGCATTGGTGGAACAGAATACAAGACAATGTTGTATCATGCTTGATTAATTTGAAAAAGGACATTTTAAAGGGCTTATGGTCATTTTATCACATGTCAAAATTCTTGATTAAAAAAATGATTTTTTGCAAATTCATTTGTAGTTCACAGCAGAAGCCTCCACTCCTCACTTTGCATGAGTCATAGATGACTGAAAGGACAACCTGTGTAGGTGTAGAAACCAACAGATCTTGCTGTCCTGGCACCTGGATAGACAGTGCTGCTTGATCTATTCTAAAACAAGTAACGCAGATCAAATATCAGATCAAAATGTCAGAATCCTTATATTTCATATTGTCTGTGGGAACGGCAATTGAAAATGCAGTAATACAAAGATTAACAGAAGCTAAAAGTTTTGAAAAGAATAAAGGAAAAAAGTCCTACACATCAAATGTATTTGCTGGAGCTTATCCAGCTCTGCTAAGCCTTCCTCTGTTTTCTTTCACAAAATTGCCCTGACTATCCAACCAAGGAACAATCCTGAATTTGAAGCATGCAATCATGCACAAACACTTTCCAAAGTACTGTCAAAAGAGATGTTTACTGACACAGTCTTAGGGAAAAAAAAGTTTCCAGGTGTGTTTAGTGAATGTGTGTTTGTATATTTTAAGTCAGTAACTGCTTCAGAGACACCAGCTGGGAGAAATAGGCTTCACTACAGTCAGTGGAACCAGGATTTCAGGATGAGGGAATAAAAGCTAAAGCTGTAACTGCTGGGGGATAGATGTAGCCTGCATTTAATAATCTATTTTTATTTTCTATACACAACTTTTTTCCGTCATCTTTATTGTCATGTGCAACCTCAAGCTTCTAGACAGACTCATTTTAATTAAGATATCAAGACATGGATATACTCTAAATCACAAAAGCAAGCAAGTTGATTCAAAAGATGTAATGCTTTATTTGGGAATGCATATAGCAGTTCTGTTTTAGGTACTTACAGTACCTAGTGATCACAAACACGTTCTTTAAGATTTACAGACCTGTTCATTTTGAAAGCTGTTTAATTACAAGAAAACTTGCAACACTATGCTAAGAACAGTTCCCAATAACATCCTTCCTAGGGCCTTTTTTTGTCTTTCATTTGTAGTGGGTAACTAGCTTAAATGGAAGTTTAACAGATATGTTACACACCATAACTGAAAAATTAATTCAGTGCTAAATCGTATAGAATCCCAAGTTAGATGAATTACAAGCTAGATAGTAAAGACATAAATATGTACCCTCATAAATTTATGGGGAGGATTATTTTTAGTAATTGTCATTCTTTTTCCCATGCAATCATTCATAACCATAAGCAGTCATAAATATTAACCAGATTTTTTCAAATCCAGTTCAAGAGTTTAGATGCTTGCATTGCGACATGTCTGGGACAAGACCTGATTTTTATGGCATAACTTTTTGGCACTTCATAGAAAATTTGCTCTTATAAGTAGTTTTGAGCTGACATATTCAAAGGGTATTTTTGGAATTCTTAGAAACTGAATAATCATACAACAGAACCATGGAATCATATAGGCTAGAAAAGACCTTTAAGGTAATTGACTCTGTGATGTTAACCCAGCACTGCCAAGTCCACCACTAAATAATGTACCCAAGGGCCACATCTACATGTCTTCTAAATACCTCTGGGGCTGGTGACTCAATGTCCCTGGGCATTTATTTCCTCCCATCCTGATGCCTACTTCACAGAATCACTGCATTTAACTGAGCCTGCTGACAGTACAGTACAATGACATATTGGATGTTATATTCATAAGAATTTATGTAGAAAACTTCAAGGTAAAGTGTTTAAAGACCATTCTACTTATGTGAAAAGTGTGAAAGAAAAATGTATTTCTGAATGCTTCAAAAGCAAAAAGTAGCTCTGTTCTGGTTTTGGCAGTACTTCTATAACTTGGGGAGCCAGAACAGCACAAGTATTGTCTAGGCCATAAGAATTCCACAGAATTTTGGAAGACTCCTTTTGCTTTTTATTTCTTTCCATTGTTGAGTGTTAAGAAATTCCTGACACAGAATGTAGCGAATATTTTCAACTTCAGCCCTTGTCAGCTCTTCAAGAGTTCTGCCTTCTTGTTTCAGAAAATGAATATACACAATGTTTTCATTTGTCTGTTTGACAAATACTCCCGACTGCTCAATAACTTATCTTTGAAATTAACCTGTCAGAGTAATCATGACACAAATATAATGATGAAACATTACTCTGCTTTAAAGATGAATTTCTGCAACAGTAATAACTGGCCCCTGGGGTGTTACTGATTGATGAAGCCATACTTCAATAGAAATTGAACTAATTTATGTGCAGGTCTACAAGAAAAATCTGCATATTCTATGTGAAGATTCATTTGGCTAACCATGAAAAAAATCATGAAGGTTGTAGACTTTGATTTGTGTTTGTTCAAGAGACATGATAAGATGATGTATATATTAATCTGGAATACAATAAAAATATACATGCATATATATATCTATATCCTGTTTCTGCATTGTACGTTATTTCTTTGCAATGTCCCACATTAAGATAAGAACTTATTTAGCTTTGAAAATATGGCAGCTATTTATTAAACTAAAATTGGTTTTTATAAACCAACAAATTTTACATAGTGAAGAAATATAAACACATACTACCTAATTCAAACCCAGATCTGTACTTTTTCTAATTGAATGTTAACAACCTGTAAAATTAATCCCAATATTCCTTGCCTGATTGAGAAAGTACAGGTGTGACCGTGGTCACAGGGGTTTTCAGTTGAAGGAAGAGACGAGAATGTTGACTCCATGTTCAGAAGGCTTGATTTATTATTTTATGATATATATATATTACATTATGACTATACTAAAAAGAAAAAGAAGAACAGGGTTTTTTCAGATGCTAACTAAGCTAAGAATAGAAAAGAATGATAGCAAAGGCATCTCTCTGTCCAAGATAGCTCGGTCCTTGATTGGCCGTTAATTATACACATCCAATGTGTATAACGGGCCAATCATCACAGGTGGACATGTTGCATTCCACAGCAGCAGATTACGATTGTTTACATTCTGTCTCTGAGGCCCCTCAGCTTCTCAGAAGGAAAAATCCTAAAGAAAGGATTTTTAGTGAAAAGATATCTGCGACAGTACAGGAATGATAATAATTATTGCACATAATAGCAGCTGTATGCCTTTACATTTTTGACTTCTTGTGATATGGCACAAATTTTGCACCATATTAGAAGAAATGCAACTAGGACACAAGGTCTTAAAATAACTCAGTGAAGCTGAGCTTTCAAAAGATGTTCCTTCCTAAAACTAGAAGTGAAAATTTACAGATTTTTAACTCATGTAGTATAATGATATCTAGTAAATTTCTTTGTGGTTTTCTTTTTTCATTTGGCTTGGTTTGGATTGGTTCTGAGGGACTGCATCATTGTTGTTGATTTTACAATTCCTTGTAATATAAGCCTGTCTGCTAGGGTAGGAATCTATAAATAGCTAATTTGATAGACAAGAAAGAGCTGTTATGAGCCATGCCTTGGTCTCAATAACTACTTAGATAACGTTTCAGCTGGTATGAAGGGGTCTGAATGGCTTTCTCTGTTACAGAAGCTTGTGCTGTAAGACCTGCATATCTTGCCGTGATACTTTCATTCACCATTTTGCTCTTCACACCCTGGGTTTCATCAGATGGCTTAGATAAATTATTGGCTTAAGATGCCGTTGTGTGACAATGCAGCTGTTCTATGGGGATAATACAGAATGAGTGTTTTAATGTCATTGCCCTGTCTTGGAATCATACAGCCTCTGTTTCTTTCATTAATAAGCTGTAAAGTGACAAACTGTTTCCTGAAACTACCTAAATCTGTACACAGGGCACACTGATTTCACCACCACTTCCCTCCCCCAGCCAAAAAAAAAAATCATTTACAAGTTGTTTCTTGTATACATATACATACATATGTATATATAATATATGCACAGAATTCAAAAGCAAAGGTTTTCCTATGGGTAGGATGTTCATGTAGGTGAGATATTACCACATTGATGTACATGTGAAACTAAATGTCAAATATAAAACAGATGTATTTCCAACTCTGTTCTACAAAAAACATAAGACTTTTTAAATTGGTAGGTTTTGTTTAAGTTGGTTCATATTTTTTGTGGAATTGCTGAGAAAATGAAAAGACCCCTTAGCAGGATTTATTGAACAAAGTTCAGTAAAGGTCATCCAATCAGTGGCTAAAAATCTCACCATCTACTTGAATTTATCCAGGAGCTCATCTCAGTTGCTCCTTTATAATATGTAATTCAGTGGGAACACTGTGTACAGAATTACCTGACTGTTTTCTATTTTACTCTAATGCTTTTGAAAGAAGCTATAATTTTCTGAGGAGAAGCAGCATATATTATGTTTCCTGTAATTGCTATCACCAGCTTTTAAGAATCACAAATGACCTTTTTTCCCTTTGATCAAAAGAATTTGAAATACTCTGAGTCTTCAAACTAAAATTCTCTTCATTTCAGACTGTGTATTTTTTTGAGTAACTTCATCCATCAACACATATTAAGGAAAAATCTGATTATTTTTTGGGGATGAGATGGGCTTTTTTTATTTTGGTTTTGGGCATACAATCATCTTTGTTTTTATATCATAACCATTTCACAGAATTTAGGGACAAAATAATTGAGGAAAAAGGTTGTCCTTTCTTATTTTAAGAAGTAAGCCACTGTGCATGTAGCTCAATCAAATACTTCTAGTGCAAATTGTTCACATATAGACACGCACAATATCAGACAAGCTATATATCAGTTTAATAGAAAAAGCTAATACTATATTAATACATCACTATTTTTTAAATATTTCCATTCACATCTCCAGTGAACTCGCTGACTTACAGACATGGATGGTAACTGAATTCATACACAATTTGCAAAAGGTTCCTTCAAGTTTCTTCAACAGGATTTTAAAAATCACAGGTTTAAAACTTTCCTCAGTATTCTCACAATTTTACTGCCAAATTTATGACCCTCATAACCCCTGCCAGAAATGAAGCCTCACACAGCCACTCACTTTCTTCCCTGCAGTGTAATGGGGGAGGCAATTGGAAGGGCAAAGTTGCAAGACAAGTTGTGGGTTGAGATAAAGAGAGTTTAATAGGTAAAGCAAAGCTGTGCATGCAACCAAAGCAAAAGTGGGAATTCGTTCACCTGCCTGCCCATGGGAAGGGGTGTTCAGCCCTCTCCAGGAAAGCCAGGCTCCATCGTGCATGATGGCAGCTTAGGAACATCCCCCACTTCCCTCTCCTTCTCCCAGCTCTGAGCATGATAACCCATGGTCTGGATTATAGTGTGGGTCAGCTGTCCTGGGTCTTTGCTCTTCCAAATCCTTGTGCATCCCCAGACTCCTTGCTAGTGGGTCAGGGCAAGCAGCATAAAAGGCCTTGATTCTCTGTAGGCACTTCTCAGAATTAGCTGAAACATCCCTGCATTATCAACACCATTTCCAGCACAAATCCAAAATATACCCCCACCCTAGCTACTATAGAGAAAATTATGTATTATATGTTTTCTCTATAGCTACCATAGAGAAAAGCCCAAACCACCACAACACGTAAAAAAATTACTATTTTCAATTTGTGTTTGTCTTTAATATTCTATGTCAGCCCTCCTTAAGCACATTTTTCTGAACAGATAATAGCAGATAACACAGATGCATACTAAAATCTTTCTGTTTCTTTGACTCAGGAAATAGGTTTTCTTCCACAAAGCCATTTGTTACACACGTCTTTGTGAAAATTACACTTGAAAATCCAGCAAAACATGTTTCCCTAAACTATTGCAGGATTAGACTCTTTCCACATCACAGTTTTTCCATGTTCCATTTAGCACAGCTCTGTGTCAGCTGAGGAACAAGGGAAGGGCACTGCCTCTTCAAGGATCTTCTCTCATTCTGGAGCCCTGCCTGGGATGATTATGGACAAAATCTCTGCCTCCCTCTTTATATGTAGTCTGGATGTGCCTTTTTCTACAGAATGTAGAACCTCTGCAGGACCTGGGATTTCCCTTGAGTGCAATGTGAGGATGAGTGGATGAAAAGCTTGTGTTTCTTGTGGTTTTCTCCCTGCTTCTGTGCAGCATTACAAAGGTTCATCTTGTCCTTAATCTGGTAGTCATGGGGCACTTTTTTCTATGGTCTTTAGATAGGCACTAAAACTGTTTTAGAGACTGAGAAGTTTAAACTATGCCACTTTTTGGTATAAATAAATAATAAGCAACCACCTAAATTGGGACAAAATATTGTTTCCAACATAGAAATATAACTTTGTTCAAGCTGGAACTTGCACTATCTTGCTCAATGTGCTTCCTGTGATGGGCTGACTTTGCCTGAAAAGTGGCTTCTTTCACACAACTGAAGAGGGTTTTGGCAGCTCTATGATCTGGATACAGCCTGCTCCAATCTGTCTGCCAGATCACACTATGAAATCTGAGACAGAAACTTAAATTAGTATCACAAAAAAATGTTAGTATTAAAAAAGGACATTGCACATCCTCATATTCCAGCCTGCATGGGAAGCTGAGATTACACAAAGATACATATATTTCTGTTATGCTCAAGATTTTAAGGTACTCTTCTCTGTAAACAGAATCTAGAATAGAAAAAGGGACTTGTCCCTAATGAAACCTTGACCCGTGCTCAGGCAAAAAAAAAAAAAAAAAGACATAAAAACTTATTTATTCAAAAGTGCATTTGAAAAGTATAAATGTGCAAAAAACTGCCCACTGCTGCATAAAAAAAAGTAAAAAATACAGAGCATGCAGATATTTTTGGGAGCATAAGTCAACACTAGGCTGCCCAAGGTCAGGAATATATTTTCACTCTGTTCAGTTGCATATTACAGAATTTTCTTTACCTGTCTCAAAAGCATTGGATGCTACCTATTTTTCAAAATAGCAAACTACACCAACTGAAGTATTGGTTTAAGCTAAAAAGGCACTTCTGCAAATTCTGCAGACTGGCAAGTTTTGCCTTACATCAGAGGTATGACTTTCTCAAACAAGCAGCACAATAAGAGCAGAAATACATCCTGGCATTTGCCTACATAGCTGCAGATTGCAGTGACCTATATTTGTCTTCTGGAACCAATTCTCAGTAGCCTCTGTAACGATCAAAATTGATGGTTTAAAGGTGTGGATCACTGGAAGTAATAAAACATGATGTTTCCCTTGTATTTCAGCTTTGAAATGGTTGAGAATTTGTGGCACGTAGCCACCAAAAATACATCATCATAATTTTCTGAATTTAATGACTTGTGGTTATGTAATCCCTCAAATATGCCAGTAGCAATCTTTTTAAAACTGATTGATTTTGACCCATGGCTTTCTCTATGGTTTCTTCTATATAAAACAGCACTTTAAAATGTTCTTCAACTTGATCTTTATGGTATACATTTTATTTTCATTTCCAATTGCCATTTCTTTTAAAATGGCAGGCACTTATTTAGTATCTTACAAGATTGACTCTTGGGAACAAGAAGCACTGTGATGTGCTTCTGCACTGACATGTCTTAGGGTGATTCCTAAGCCAAGCAGCAGAGCCACAAGAGAGAGCTGGGCTAATTAATATTAAAGTAGTTGTGTATTTGTCCTTTATCTCACTTTGTGACTACACATCTCATGTACTTCCCTTCGTCTTAAAATTATCCCCAAAAAAGCTCCCACAAAAGACTTTGACATTGAATGCACAGTTGCAAACAGCACTAACTCATACGTTGTGTGTCCAGAAACATACGAGCTCGTAGCCACACTCTAAGCACTGTGGACTATGGCAAATTGTAACCCAGATTTGACCCAAATTCTTCTCCTACACATCTCAAATGTCTCAGATTCCCAGGAGAGACCCTTCATTTTGTACTAGTTATCCTGTCTCTTGGCAAACAATTGCAATACAAACCTACAGTCCCTAACTGAAGAGTCATAGCAATACCCAGCATGCTGCACAGGTCTGAAGGTATCAGTAGTCTCCTCATGGAATTGATTTTAGTATGAGTGCTCAGCCATCTTTTGCAGAAACAATTAATGCACTTGTAAAACAGAAGAGAAAGGTCCAGAAGGAGAAAGTGGACCAGAATCACCCAGACTATGGAATCAGTTTTTCCATAAGTCTAGGTTTTCACTATGTCCCCAGAGTTTTATTTATTCTTATTCTCAACAGCAAAATTAATTTCCAGCATGACTGGGTACTGTGTTCTGTGGCTCCTGGCAGTGTTCTGCAAGATGCATGAACAGCTAGGAAGCACACGATGGGATGTGGTGCTTGAGGGTGAGAAGCACTGCTCACCAGCTCTCCAGGGCTGATAAGGGTTGGTCTTTCTATGATATTGTGTATATGCAAACATAAAGCAAGGGGACACTGTTGTCAGAGAATTAAATGTGACTTGAGACAGAGACACTAACTGAAGAATGGGGACTATTCTTTACGTGCGAGACCAGAAGTGTATTGGACCACTAAAACAAAAGCTGGAGGAGTACATCCATGCAAAATATGACCTGTGCCAAATACAACTGATACAGCACAGTAGTTATACATGGGAGAGCCTAGAATATTAGGATACTTCTTATATTCAGGAAAGAATTTTTCCCAGTTCTTGGTAGACATAATTTTTGCATTTTTGAGCAATTATGAGGAATGGATTTCCTCATTTTTAGCTGCATTAATTTTTAAAATCCCTGTCTGTCTTTTATACAAAACTTGTTTTATCTTAGCAGTACCAACTAGCACAAGGAAGTTTTTAATGTATTACATAATGCACATATCATGGACTGGATTTGTTCATTTTGCTACATAAAAGAGCCTGTTGCACACAATAAAAACCTGGAAATAGGATTGTGTATCTGCAGCTACAGTGTCTAATATATCTTTCAAGGTTTTCTTGTTGGAGCCTTTTTAAGGGAAGGGTACATGTTTAATAGTCAAACATAGTCTACAAACCAGGCCCTCCTGATGACCAAATGTATGGAAAAAGCTCAGTCGATGCTAAAGACCCCAAGCTGGGCAGTGGGTCTGGCTGCAAATATAATTCCTGAACATTTAACAGTGAATTATTTATTTTAAACAGAAATGTAACCTTCATTCTGCAAATTATAAACCTACCAAATTAGATCTGCCATATTTTCCCATTCTCTTGCAAACCCTTACAAATATTCATGTTGCCTGATGCTGTTACAAGTCAATATCTCTCTAGAAAGTATGTTTTTTTTTATTAGAGTCATTTATTCCTATATGTTCCCTTGCAGTGTTTTCCACCTGTTGGGAACCATAGTACTTCTAATTCTGACTAGATAAGATCCTTCCATGCAAATCAGCTCTAGATATGTCAGCCCTCTGAATCTGAGCTGAACATTTGTTTAATTAAGTTTAAGTCCGCATGAGGAGCTACAGCTTTAAACCTAGCATGAAAAAGAAAAAGCCTTTTGAATCCTCCAGCATCAGCTATTATCTAAGACAAGCTCCAACCCACTGGAAACTGTTGTCATCTTATTGCAAAAGTTCCATACCCTCTCGATGATTTCTCATGGGCAGCTCTCCTCACAGCCCTGACTCCTTCACAGCACAACCAACTCCCTTCTCTACCAGCTACCCCACTCTTTTGTAGCACTCATCTTTATTGGACACAGCTGTGGCCTATTAAGGGCAGGCCTGTTCCTAATCTTTGGTGATTAGTACAGCTGCAACTCCTCAGGGGTGAGACTACCTTCTGCACTGTTCTCTTACATTCTATCCCTTCACAGGAAGCTCCCATGTTACTATGACCCATTCCCTTTCTTTTGTGAACAGAAAGACAGCAAACTGAGCCATAAAACTCTCTCTTATTTAAAATCCTTCTATTTGATCAAATAGAAATGTGATGTTATAAAATGGGCACTGAAGAGGGGCAGCACCCATAATTTATACTTTGAATAAAGTGATGGGAGACTGGCCTGTTATCTGTTTTGTACTTTAGAGTGAAGGACCTATGCATTTCAGAGTGAAGGAACTATACAATTTCAATATTTGAGTCACAAATATTTTATTCAAAAATTGCAGATTTGTGAAAATAAGCTTGAAACTTAAAACTGACATTTTTGGCTCATCTCAGGCAGCAGGCCATGTAATTATGGAGACTTGAGTGATGATTAGAAGATGACATAACAATTACTTCCATGGTTTTAAATTTACCTACACCTGGAAGAGAATTCAGTAGTGATAACATAACAGCTCTTCACAGTAAGAAATGCATTACCACAAGGCAGTTCATACATATTAATATTTCTTAGCAAAAACAATATTATTTTTTGACATCAGGCAGTGGCAAGTTACTCATGACACTTACTACTTCTTACAGAACCTACTTTAAACCAAAATGATTAACAATGCCATCAATAATACCTTGCATGGTAGTATCATATTGTGGCAGTTTCAATACCGTGCTTCAAACGGGGAAAGTGTTTAGGAAAATGTAAATTATCATCTAATTTTTATTCCAACTCTCTCTGTTTTTCCCTCCTGCCTGTCAAAAAATATAAAGCACCAAAGAAGAAGCAAATGCACAGCAATATTGATTCTGTCAATATATGTAAAGCAGTAATGAAATCTGTGTTAATTTGTGGTAATATTGATATATGGTTTGGGATACCTTTGGGCTAGAGGCAATCATCTTCCTCCTGGTTTCAATCTGCAGCACCTTCATTGCAAAGATAGGATCTGAATGTGGGCCTTAGGGAAAAGGCAGCAAGACTCTGAATCTACTGATAAAGGGTCGGCTGGAATTTGTATGTTTGTATATGACATCTTCAATCTGTCATATACACTGTTACTATAACTTCTGACTTGCTTTAGAGACTTTTTATATCATCTGGCTGTTACTGTATTGGGATATTTTTTGTTCCAAGCTATTAACCAGGTTTTAAAAATACCTCAAACTTTGGAAAATGGTGCACAGAGGTGCACATAAACATAGATGTTTGTCAGCTACCTATGAAGTTTCAGACCCTCAAGGGACATGGAAGTGTTTTGGGAGACCTCTTGATTTTGGCCAAGAGAGGTAAAAGTTCTTTTGCTGAATCTCAATCCTGAGTCCCAGTGGGACCCAGAAGCCAAATAGCTCCTTTCATAGAACATTTCAGTAAGGGTGTGTGGAAGGAAAGAGTCTGCTCTTTTAAAGTACTTGATCAAGGACATTTTCCAATGCAGCAAGAGAGAAGTAAAAGCCATAAACAAGGAGGACATAGAGAGCCACAACTCATATTAATTGATGGGCTTTCAAGAAATTAAGGGTGCAACTTTTGGGAAGCTCAGCCTGAACTTTGTAACTGGTAAGAGTGTAAACCAGGAGAATCCCAAACTGGGGTGTGGGAATCTATATGGAACTGTACAAATCTATAAGGAATACAGAGGGAGAAGAAGGAGCCAGGAAGAACAAATAGGGGGGTAGACATAAAGGTACAAAATGTACAGTTCTGTGTAAAACGGAGCCAGTCAGTGTGCTTGTCTGACTGAGTCCTGCACCTGATCACTGCCCTCTGTCCTATCTTTTTAAAAAATCTTTTTCTGTAATATCTGTCAGCATAATCCCACTCTATCCTCTGTGTTTGCATGTTGCAAAGACTTGGTGCCAGCTACCAGTGGGACCTGTATGTGTACAAGTGAAAATTGCTGCCAGATCCTGGAGCCAGACCAGGATGGGGGTGT
This sequence comes from Molothrus ater, assembly GCF_012460135.2. Classification (NCBI taxonomy): domain Eukaryota; kingdom Metazoa; phylum Chordata; class Aves; order Passeriformes; family Icteridae; genus Molothrus; species Molothrus ater. The sequence continues at coordinate 16,584,325 of NC_050482.2, read as the reverse complement.
CCCTGACCTGTGGTGTCCCTGTGGGAAGCAAGTGGGGTCTCAGTGTCGATGACTGGAATGAGTGGGTTCTTTAACCTCCACCTGTGGGGGGAGAACAATGCAGGTCCCAAAACCAGCTACTGGGGGGGGCAGGTGTGAGTAGATGAGGGGATCAGTGCCAATGGCTGAAACAAGACCTGAGGATACAGTCTGTGTTCTAGGTGCCAGCTGCTGGGGAAAAAGAGTGCCTGTATCTTTCCCAGACCAGGTGGGCAGTGGGGTGTGTGTGTGAATGCATATTAGCTGGGAAACCTCAGCCTGGACCAGCTGATGAGCAGTGAGGCCTTGGGTTGATGCTCCAGTCCTTTTTTGTATTTAGACCCAAAATGTTTATCCTACAATTTCTCCTCTGAACATATCACAAAATAGTTCTTATTCTTTAACTGATGCCTGGACTACTGCAATTGTCCTCACAGCCTGCTCAGTCCTATTCAGATTACCTCTCCCTTAAAGGAATGGAAATTATTTCATATTTTTATTATATGAATGAGCACACATGTCAACTCATTTTTCTTTAATTGCAGCCTGTCTTTGGCTGAATGGATTGTTTGTGACTCACAGGAGTCTTGTGCTTTATGTTTCAGAAGCTCAGAATTCTCCCACTTCCCCAGCAAAGATCACTGACCTACATATCAGTTTCTTTGCCTTCCAACTAGAGTATGGAAAATGCCAAGTTTCTCACTGTTTATAGAGCATCCAGCAAACTAAGTCCTGTGCATTAAATACTCTTCTGGTGGTTTGACACAACACAATTAGACAGTAATAGTAATAACAAAAATAAATTCTAACATAATTTTTAGGTTTCCTTTGGTTAAACAATTTAATATCTATTCCATTTTTATCAACATTTACAGGACCCTGTAAAAAGAATATTCAAATGCATTTTAAAAATCCAAACACTAAATGATGCATTGCACTGATTTACTTTTACTTTTTCTGATACTTTTAAAAATAACACATAAGTACATTTACTACATTGTACTTACTCTTTCATTTTCATACATTTTTCATGTTTTAAAAATCCTCTTGTGGCAAACACACTGAAATAATTTTAGATGTTTCCCACTTCTCTTACATAAGATCTAAACATCACATTTTATACAGTCAATTTAACTTACTGCACATTATCTCAACCAATAGAACGTTAAAAGCAATGTGCTTCATGGGATACAAAAATGGAAAAAAAGGGTTCTAATAATTTTAAATTTTTATATCTACAGAAATCACCATACCACAATCTTTTCTTAAAAATGGAAAGCACTTAATTCCCTAGAATCTTGTCAAAGGCTTTTTCTGACCTCCAATCACAATTCTTTCATATTTTGAAGTTTTATTCCTTTCAGTCAGACTACAGAAATCCTCTTGTCTCTCTTCAGTATAATTGCATAACGTTAATGGGAAATTTTAATCCTCTTTATCATCACAGTTACCATTTAATTTAATAGACATGAGAATTATCAGTTGTATTATTACTATTATTATTGTAGTTCTCGAAAGTCCCATTTCAGACCTAATACTTATGTTCATATATATATGCTCATGTCCACAAATGTTTACAATCTAAACCAATAACCAGACATTTGATTCAACTTGACAGATGTAGTAAGAAACCACTGCTTTCCTCATTACAAAATTTTAGTATAAGGTCCACTCTGGTATCCCCACCATACTTCAGCTTAGAGGGCTGGTTCAAAATAGCTCAGGAAAGCACTACAAATTATCAATTCAGGATCAACAGCACATCTTTACACAGAGGAATAGTCAGGTCTTTTACATCATGTTTAGCATGCAAAATAGGTGATATTCAGCAATTCACAGTGAGCTTCAGGATGGAAACCCCATAATAGGTATTAAGGATGTTCATATAGGTATAGATAAAACAAAAACTTAACTTCACTAAAACATCCATCAAAATCTAAGAGAAGTTTCAACTATCTTTTCAATGCAAAATTATTATTTTTTTGTACATCCTTGAACCTCCTGAAAAGAAAATTTGCATAATGGTATGACAAATATAATTACCATTGCTGGGTACAACTTGTGGAAAAATACAAGTAAGTTTTGGATAATCTTGTAGAATTTTGGGATAAAATACAACTGCTAAGCTTTTTCCATCCATTAGATGTGTTTTAAAGGAATTTTTGCATAAGATTCAAGAAATCACAACTTGTAAGAGTTTATGAGAAACACCTTCTGTAACTATTGTACTTTAATGTAAATCTGTGATAAATTTTATTCTGAGTATCCAAACCCAGAAATTCTTGCTCTGTGATGGGAAGGGGGAGGAAAAAAGAGCACAACAACGAGCTGAAAGGAGCTTGGCAGAAAGAGACCTGCAGGTCTTGGTTGAACATTAGCCAGTGATGTGCTCTTGCTGCAGAGCAGGTAAATGGTATCCTGCACTGCATTTGGCAAAGTATTGCTGTCTGGCTGAGGGGTGTGATCCTTCCCTTCACCTCAACACTGGTGAGGCCACATCAGGAGTGATGTGTCCAGTTCTGGACATGGATGCACTGGAGAGGGTCCAATGAAGGGCCACAAAGATATTGAAGGGACATCCCTGTGATAAAAAGCTCAGAGAGCAGGGACTGTTCACCTGGTAAAGAGAAGAAAGCTCAGGGTGATCACATCAAAGTATTTAAACACCTGATGAGAGGGTGCAGAGAGGAGAGCTAGGCTCTCCTCAGCAGTGCCCAGTGACAGGACCAGAGGCAATGGGCACAAACTGAAACTCAGGAGGTTTCCTCTGAAGACCAGGAAAAACCTTCACCCTGAGAGGGTGACTGAGCACTGGCACAGGCTGCCCAGAGAGGTTGAGGGGATCTCCATCCTTAGAGATATTGAAAAGCCATGGGTCTGGAGAAGGGGCTTTAGGGTGGCCTGCTTGGACCAGAGGATCTTCAGAGGTCCCAGCCTCAACCGTTCTTTGATGGCTTTGGTAATAAGACTTTTGTCCCCTAAAAGTTAGCACAAAGATCTTAATTTATGCTGTGTCTATAGAAATATATTTGTTGAAAAAACAGCAAACATGTTTCCATGTCCAATCGTCCATCTACTTGCTGAAATGGAGAAGCTTCTCCCTATTACATATTTGTGTGATAATGATGTGGGTTTAGACCTGGGGGACCAGCATTTTTTCATTTTAGTATACCTGCAATTTATGATCTGCATTAATTGCTAGTTGATTTTCAAGGTGATGATAAAAAGCTGAGGCCTGAACACCCATGAGAAACTGTCACACCCTTTTATGATGAAGAAATAAAAGGAATGATGCTCAATTTCCTCTGCTCTGAGAACATTTCCATCTTAAGACTCTTAAAAATACACTGCCAAATGTTTTGCTGTTTGTGAGGTAGGGTAACCGAATTAAAAGGGACCAGAGAAGGCAAAGGATGAGCTTTACTTCAATAACCCGTGAGTTCCTTCACTGCTGTGTATATTTAACAGAAGTGCAATTATGATTTTGCACTTGACCCATCCTAGAGAAATTTAAAAATGAGTATCAAACTCTTTGAAAGAATAACTTCAAAAGCTGAGGGAGATTTAAAAAAATATTTAGTTCTTTGATATATCTATGACCTTGTACTCTGTTTTGACTATAACAGCAAGGCTTCACTTTTACGATTTTCAGATAAATACTAACTGAAACAAATCAGAAATGAGAATGCTTCTACAAAGAAAAGCCATTCTGTCCCTCACAGGGTCCATAGCTAGGTCATACATGTGACTTAGACTCACCATCTTTCCATCTGGCTGTTTCATTTTAAGTGAGATGGAGAATTATGTTCTTGGTAACTTCAGAAGGTCAAAGATAAATATGCAGAGCAGCAGAACATTGTGTAAATATCTAACTGTGCAATCACTGTAGATTTGATTTTAAAATAGATTTTCTGTGTCACTCAGATGCTTAGCTACATGAAAGTATTTAAAACAGCAAAGAAAATCAGTTGACACTGACAATCCACTCATTTAGCTTGAGCTACTACATAAAGAAGTACTTCTCCAATAAAAGCAAACACAAGCATCTGAATATCTAGTAAAGAGACTGTAGAAGTATCATATAACCTTGGGTTCTTTTTTACCTTTGTAAGAAATTAGTAAGCAATACAAATATGTACCAAGACATTGGCCTGACACCCTTCTACTCTAAAAATTGATCCAGTAGTTTAACAGCACAATGCATACAATGATATGGTGAAATTTGTAGATATATGACATAAGGCTGGTATGATTTATTTGGAAGAGTCCTGATTAGTATGCAGCTGATTCAGTTTCAAAATGTTGTACCTGTTTCCTGTAATGCAAAACTGCACTTCTTCAAATCTGCCTTCCAGAACCAGGATTACTAAAACACTCATAATCTTCCACTTAGTACTCCTCCATATGGAAATTTTCCATACAATGTGTAGCACCAGGCATTTTATATGGATGATAAAACTGCTGAGAACATTTTGGAAATTCAATGAAAGCATAACATATTCACTTGTTTGAGTACACAACAAAATAATTCATTTTTTTATTGCCTTTATGGAGCATGGTTTCCTTACAAATCAAAGATAAATTTTCCTAGAGAGAAATGAAGAAAACCTCAAGCTTCATCAAGATTTTCTAAATAAAAATGAGATATGTTGAATACAGAACATGAAAGACATGAAATCTCATTTTGCACATAATGTCACAATTTATTAATCCCTGATCATATTTCAGAATTTTTTCGGTTTTTTGGGGGTGGGCGGATTTTTGCCGCCTCAAAATCCTGTTATATGGGCCTATTTACTTTGCCAGTAAATAACATCAAATCTCTATTTGGAGTCAGAATTTTTTTTTTTTGAAATATGAATTTTCAAAAATTTTATAAATGAAACAAATCAAAAGGTTCTTTGTTCTATGTCTCAGAAGTGAGTAGGTATGCAAACACATGCCTGTGATCACAGAAGGCCAAGAGAAAGTTTTGGTATGCTGGCTGTCAAAAATATATGGTCCCTTCCCAACTCAGACTAGCACATTTTCTGCTCAATACTTGTAATTGGTCTGCATTGATCTCCGGGATATTTTTCAAAATGGTAGTATGCCATGATCCCCTTTACACTGGGACCTAGGGACAGGGAAGTCCTGGGTCGGATGCAACAGGAGAGCATTGCTCCAGCATTATACAGATATTTTTCTGTCTTTTGCAAAGCTTTCCTCTGCAAATGAAAGAGTAGTGAAAAGGAGGTGGAGGAGGAGTTGACCCTCTCCTGTTCTATAGAAGTACAGAAATGACAGGATGAAGAAGAAAGGAAACAAAAGTATCACTCTTGCAAGGAAACAACAAAAGGATCAATCTTGCAAGGCAAAGAGTTTTTGCTGAAGAAGTTGAGTGCTCTTGTTAATCTAAGCTACAAGTGGAAGTGCTCAACAGCAGGGACAGAAATGGGCCTGTACAGAACTCTAAACAATATAATAGGGAGGATTTGCTAGAAAGAAACATCTTCATAAGTAGGAAAATAACACACACTGGATGGAAAAGGACATGATATTTGAGAACAACAGTGCCATTACAAGTGATGACAATAAATAACATTAAGTTGATAGCAGGGGAATGAAACATAATCAGTGCTCTCAGCAGTATTTTTTTCATGGATACAATACAAGAGGTGTGTCCCACTGGAAGATCCCTAATTATTAATACACTTGAGCTGACTATGTGTACAACAACCAAAATCCAGGGGCATTAATGAATTTAGATTAAAAGCTAAAATGGTCTTTCTTTGTGAAGGAGGAAGACAATGATCAAGGATATGATTCTCCTGTCACATCATCTCTTACCATGTTTGACTCTATTGACTGTAATAGGTCAGTTCCTTGTTTGCAGTGCTGGCACTGGAATAAAGGACTGATATTCAGTTATTCTATAGAGCAGAGAATGCAGACATATTTTACAGATAACCATGAGCTGCTGTACAATATATTTTCTGTGAATTTTTTGCTATGCATCTCTAAGCTTTAGAAGACAGACATTTGTTGAAGATTTGAGATGTATAGAAAATTCTGCAGTATGGTTTTTAAAAGGGAGAGGTGCTGCAAGATAGAATCCAGTCATGGGCTTCAATAATGTCATGAACACACATTGTATACAGTGAAAGTAGCAAGGCAAATATCACAGCATTTGATGTAAGTTTTTTCTATGTCTCTCTTCTTTTTCACTTAAGGCAGCCTCACTCCTATAAGTACAATAACTTTTGGATAAAGAGCTTGTTGAAGACTGCAATGACACCTTTTCTGGAATGGAAAAGAAAATGCTCTCATGATTAGATTTTTTTGTAAGAACAGCTCAGGTTACTTCTCCTTTCTGTTCAGCCAGTGATTGTCACAAAATGAGTCAACTTGATCCAGGCAGTCAGATTTTACTAACCCAGTAAATGATGTTCTTAGATTATAAGGGACATAGCACAAAACATGAGTCCTTATTAACCATTCAAGTGCATTCCAACCAAAAAATATCCTCTCAGTTTTCACAGAGAGGTGTTAGCAAGTGAACATGATAATTCCCTTTGTTTAATTTTTATTCTGTTCAGCAAATAGGTATGAAGTTGTTATCTGCATTTGAAAAAGGAAATACAAATTCTTAAATAACAGAACATTTCAGTCTGATTCTCTTACTGGAAACAATTGTTAAGTAAACATCCCACAGGGTACAAATAAACCCATGATTTCAGCACTCTCTCTGTCTTCCTAAAAACAGTAGTCTGGTACAAAATCTACTTGTAATTGCTGAAATTATCTTGCATTTCTAATTCTGACCAGTTTGAGAAAGGACATGAACAAGATATTTTAGAATTACAGATACATTTTCTAAATATCTGTATCTCTGTATACAGATACATATTCTAAATATTGGAGGTAAAAAACCAGAAACTGATATCTAATGATAGTTACTTCATTTGGGATTATTTATTTCATTAATAATCCTAGCAATTTAGCCCTGCCATTTCAAGACAGATTCATCATGCCTATTTTTTCTATTTGCTATTCACCCACTCACGATATCTATCAATTTATTTGCCACTATCAAGCCAGGTAGATGATACTAGAGTCAGTGGAGAGAAGATGGATAACCATACTAGGTGTTCAGTTAGTGCTTTAAAACTAACTCTTTAACTTGTTCTTCCATTCAAGATATTTATTCTCTAGGTGATGCAAATATATTTCACGTCATTCTTTTCAAGTGCTCATTGAAATATTATGCTTTTATATGTTATGCTTCTTTTTCTGGGAACTGTGGTATGATCACAGTTAAGCAGAGGGCTATTCAGTTATGTTATATGTCTTCGTTGCAAAAGAATGTGCTATTCAAAATCTGCTGTCAAAAATGTTCTTCTGGTATGTTCTTTTAATTTGATATCTGTGCTAAATTAAAAGAAGGTAGTGACAAGTACCATGTAAGCAGATCATGGCACATTATGCATATTAAATGGTAAGCTGTTTTCTTAGGGTCATGCTATGCTATTAAAACATGTAGAAATAATGAAAAGCAATTCATTTATGGGAAAAAAAGAAGAGTTAGGGTATCATAAAATTTATAGGGTTTTTTTTAATATTTCAGTATTTATAATTTTAGGAACTTCTAAATTCCTTACTCTTCCTTTCTTCATGTGGATTTAAATCTTTTCAGCTATTTTTTACCAAAGGGATTTTGGTATATGTTACCAAATATATGCTTGGTAACTAAATTATTTTAGTTTTCTCATAGATTAAATGCTCTAAAAATAAATGCACTTTTAAAGTCAGTATCCAATATTTAGATTCATTTCAGCATTTTACTGAGATGCGTGATTAATTCCAAAAGGTACTCTGAATCCATGAATCCTTTCATCATTCCAAATGGCTACCCTTTGGTCTCTTTGTAGTCGATGAAGAAAATATTTATTTTTTGTGGTTTATGATTCATCAAATATATTTAAATGTCAGCTTCAGTATGAGATGTATCATCCCAAACTCCACTGACTATATTAACTGGGTTGGCCCATTCAGATACAGATTTCTGTTATAGATGCCTTCAGTGTCTGTTATGACAAACTAAGTGTCACTAACATATTAAACATAGACACAGTCTATGTGTTTTATTTTTGTAATAGTATTGAACTCTTAAGATAAATACTGAAAATACTGACCTGTGATCTCAGAAATACTTTCAGTTCTGGTACACTGTGAATATCTAAACCTTTTGCTTTCTATTTCACAATAGTTTTGAGACCAACCTTTTTCTCTTTGATTTGAAAATGAAGTTTCATTCATCATCTCTTACTTAGCAAAATATCCTCCACTTTGATCCCAATACTTAGCAGCTCAAATACAATGGAGTTGCTGAGTACTCCAGGTGCTGCCCCAGACCTTGATCTCACCGCATCAGGTTCATTGTAGCTTTGCATTTCATCTTCTTCAAGGCAAAACCTTGCATTTTTTTTTTAATATTTCCCCTTTCTGTCTTTACATCACTTTTTAAATTTTTTTGTTTTCCCTCTGATTCCAGTTTTGGTATCTTCTCAGCTCCTCACAACTGAATGCTCTTCTATTGCATAAGGCTAAAGGAAAGTTAGTGAAATCACCCATTTCAATACTGCAACTCACTGAAGAAATAGAAAGTACTTTTCTATAAGATCTGAAAAAATTTGTTTGCTCTTTTTCTCCAATTTTGCAAAACCTACCTACATGTCAAACCTTCCCATAATGGTTCCTTGATTCAAATTTGATTTTGAAAACTGTTTTTCATCTATTTTACTTACTTTAAAAAAACATGTTTTAATTAGCTAGAAGAGGAAAGAGCTATGGATAAGTGTAGCAAGATTTTCCTCCTTTGGAGGTTATCTATGAATATAAAAAGGATGATGGATATTATAGCATATTTTAACATTAAAATAAATAAAAAAATTACACAAGCAGCCAGAAATCATAATGAAGACAGTATTTTCCTAGTGGTATCTCCTGTTGCTCAGATCTCATTGCATGTTTTGTTATTTTAGGCCTTTTCTATCATCTCCCCTTTCTTTATCTGTCTCATGATTTTATGACCTTCAGACTATACATGAGTTAAAGCTGACTATGATGATCTGTGCTAGCTTTTAACTTTGAAAAAAGCCTCGCATATTTAAAGCATTATCACATCAGAGGTATATGATAACTGCTAACACTTATGAGAAAGAACTACATGAATGAATATGAGTTTCTCATCAGGAATGTTTTATAATACAAATGATAAACAGAAAAAAAACTAAGAGAGCTTGAAAATAACAGCTGCAAGAAGCAGATGACTTAAACCATTGAAACCATGACTTGCTGTGTTATGAAAATGCAATAATAACAGAAGCTAAAATTACTAAAGTAATAAAATTAAACTATTTGTTTAAAATATGCTAACATTAACATGTTAAGACTATTATTAATTTATTTATTAAACCAGCAATACAAATAGCAATAATACAAATTGTCTTCCATCAAACTAGTCAATAAACTATGTAAAACCTATAATCTCTAGTATAGTCCTCTATTACTTCTATTAATAGAATCCAGGTACAGGATGTTTTTTAAGCCTTTATGGTTAGATTCTTTAATATCCAGCACTATCTCATGTATTTTACGTGAGGAACAGAGATAGAACAGCAGACTAGAATTTTTCAAGAGCTATGTTTCCAGAATACTTAACCAATGTGGTTTTTGATATTTTTAAATCTTTCAGAAGGTAGGAAGAATTCTGATGACACCTTTAATACATCATGCTTTTTGTACTCCATGACTGATACACCTTTCTCAAATCTAATGAAGGTCAAATAAAATAAGTTTCTTACATGTTCAATTAAGGATTTAAATTATCTCAATTTATTGCAAAAACCAAAGCAACTGGAATATTTCAGATTCATTTGTCTGATAATCTTCTATTATTGCACAATTTGGAAAGCACTAAATTACTTGTAATCATATTAAAATCATATTCCCAATTACTTGCAATCATAAAACCCTCACATATTTTATCCTTTCATATTGCAGAGACATGTGTTCATCATTTAAACTTAATTTGTTGCTGCTTTATTCTTCTTTTACAGTACCAAATCTTTAATGGAATTAAATAAAAAAACATACTTTGCTTCAACATCGTTCTCAAATACATGCTTAAATTTCAGCAGTCAGGTAAATATGCTTCATGAAAACTGTTATTTTCAGAGTCTCTTTAAATCCAAAGGTTTTCTTTAAAAAATATAAATCACTTTGGAAAAAATATAAACCAAAAGTGATGCATATCAGTGGATGTTATTAGAACTAGAATATCATTTGTAGGCTCAGGGATATAAATCAATATGAGTTCCTGCCATACTTGTCCCCCTGCAGCTCATTGCACTTGTTAAACCCAAGTGCTCAAGCTCAGAGTACTGCTCAGAAGAGAGCACAGAATCATGGAATGGTTTGAGTTATGTTGGAAGGAACCTCAAAGATCATCTGGTTCAAACATTGCTGCCATGGGCAGAGAACTTTCACTGGACCAGGTCATTCACTCAGGCCCCCACCTAACCTGGCCTTGCACACTTCCAGGGATAGGGAAACCACAGCTACTCTGGACAACCTGTTCCAGCATTGCCTCACTGGCCACACAGTGAATAAGGTATTCCCAATATCTGACCTAAACTTACTCTCCTTCAGCTTAAAGCCACTCCTCCTTGTCCTATCATTACATGCCCTTGCAAAAGCCCATCTCCAGCTCTCTTGTAGGCACCCTTCAGGTACTGGAAGGCTGCTCTAAGATCCCTCCAGTGATGCCATGGTGGTTTTTTTGCCTTTTCTTTTATATGCCTTATATAAATTCCTTGTATTTTAGTTTCCATATTTGTAGCCTGATACTGTAACTTAGTTGTGGTATTTCCCTAGGCAGAAAGACAAGATATTCTACAAGTCTCCCAGTTGAAGGCCTGAAGCCCTACAGCATCTTGGCTCCCCCTAGAAACCAAGGTTGAAACCAGCTCCTTAGGACATATTTTTGTAAACAGGATACAAGCCCCACGCTGAGGGGGGGCAGGCTCTAGAAGTTGCCAGAATAGGGGGGCATTATCTATTATGCTTCTTGTTGGAGAATCTTTGTCAGATACACTGATTTGCAAAGTCTATAAATACTGTGGACATGTCATGTGCTGGGTGCATTCTCCAGTGTTTTCCACCTTGACATGTTGTGCGCCTAAGGACCCTTATCAAACAAGGTAAAACCCCCTTAGCTGTGTCTGGCTCATATTTCTAGGACCAGAGAAAAAGACATCAGCAGAGCCTTCTCTTCTCCAGGCTTAACAACCCCAACTCTCTCAGCTTGTCTTCATGGGAGAGGTGCTTCAGATCATCTTTGTGGCCCTGCTCTGGACTGGCTCTAAGAGGTCATTTTCCTCATGCTGGGAGCCCTGGACTGGGATGCAGGACTCCAGGTGGAGTCTCACAAGAGCAGAATAGGGAGGGAGAATCAGCTCTTTTGACCTTCTTGTCACTATTCATTTCGTGCAGCCCTGGTTATGATTGGCTTTCTGGCCTGCATGCACACATTGCCAGGACATTTTTGAGAACGTTGACTCATGGAGAAAAATAGTCTAACATTATACATTCTATATCAATCCTGGTTTTCTTTGAAAACAAAACTAATTCAGTGTGTAAGGAAGATCCAAGCTGGGCACCTTGTGGCATATACAAGAGGCTGAGCAGTAAATGACTGCTGAATATTACATGAATTTACCAATATGGTATAGGAGCATCAGCATTGCAGCAACATGACTTCAGCCTTAAGAGTGAAGGAATTTAAAATGCTTCTAATTTCATTACTTATTTTTTATATTTCTAATAATGATTTTGCGCTTTACCCATTTTTATTCTTCTGCTTTCTCTCTCTGACACTGTTGAGTTCTGGCTTGGGATTTTGTATATATACATATCTATCTATCTATATATATAGATAGATATATAGACACAAGCAAACAGATTCACAGGCATGATTCATTCTACCATGTTATGAGATTGTTTGTCATGGAAACCAACTGGACTACTATTTTTAACACAACTGTAATTTAAGTGTTAGCAACCTGAAAAAGCATTCACATGTTCTGTAGTTGAATACTTCAGCATAGAGTAGTCACTCAGGTCACTCAGGCCCCCACTTAACCTGGGCCCTTTATACAGAAACATAAAGATGTTCTGATTGCAACTATAATTTAAAATTACCATGGAATCAGATTATATTGCTGCCAAGGTACCAGATATGTTCACTTCTTGGAGCATTAGTTTTTCCACTTCAGCAATTCAGACATGAGAACATTTAAACAATTTTAATCTCCCAACAAAAATCTAACAACAAAGGATTAAACTGGAATGAATAGATAGATAATCAGTCAGAGGGTTTTAAAAATTAACTATAGCTATCTGGGCCTGAGATTCTTACTCTATGACACTTCAAAGGAGACTCAGAACTTCAGAAGCTCCCTTAATTTTACAGATATTTTTACCTGAAACACCTGCATTCTGAGTGGACATAAGGATTCCAAGGCACATGGTAACTAAGTGGTAGAAGACCCTAGTGGGCTGCTTGGGATGTTCAAACACACACACACCTGCATGCTTCCTGAGGGCTTGCAGCAGTTCTGCCGTCCTTAACTAGTAGGTTATATCATTGTCAAGGAAGGTTTGTAACAGTTAAGTTCTAAGATAAAGCCAGATGAAAAAAATTAACCATTGCAGTAAGAGAGATTTAGAAATAGAATTAACAAAGAATGCTTTGACATCTAGTGAAGAAGAGAATGGGCATTAACTCCTCATCACATATCAGTGTGAGAAGAAAGGTTGCACAACGTAAAGTTGTAAAGGAGTAGATTGTGTACTATGATATATAGAAATGTAGACTCATAGGATTCATTCTCCTGCCTGCAGAAGGATGATGAGCCAACTGAGAGTTTATGGATACAGATTAAAGAGAGCGACAATGGAGTGGGCATCAGGCTAAGTGACCAGGAAGAAGTGGACAATGCCCACTATAAATAAGAGTACCCTCATGTTCTCTGCCCTGGTCCTCATAGAAGACTTCAACTACTCCAGCTGAAAGAGTAGTTTTCTTTCTTTCTGCTGGAAAGATAGGCAACACAGCAAGACAAAAGTAATCCAGGAGCTTTGTGCCTCCAATTTAACTGTACCAATGCTATAGGAGACTGTGCAAAAAGTTTTGCTAAATTCATGGTAAATCTCATCCACTGCTGCCCCTCATCTGTACAGCTGGTCACCTCATGTAAGAAGCAATCAGGTTGGTCTGGTATGACTTGTTCTTGGTCATGCTGGCTGTTCCCATTTTTACTGTCTGTCAGTAGTTTGGCCATAGCTTCTGAGAAGATTTGTTTATCATTCCTAGAGACTGGAGAGAGGCTGCTTGATATCAGATATCTATTTTATAATCTTTAGAGTAAGCTTGATGTCTGTCTTTTTTTGTCCATCAGGAACATTTCCAATAATCTTAAACTCTTTAAAATGATGAAAAGGTTCACAATGGTGTCAAGCAATCCCTTCAGTAGCCTTAGATTCACCTTATCTGATCACGTGCACTTGTGTACGTTCATTCTTGCTTAAGTGATTCTTACCTTGATCTTCCTCTGAAGTGGGTAATGCTTCACTCCTACAGACTGTCACTAGTCATAGAAAACAGGGAATATGAGGGTATGCCTAAACAGTCAAAATGTCACTTCTTTTAGATGTTGTAAGGGAAAAAAAAGTGAAGACAACTAGTGCACAGACTGTGTTTATTCTGTGTGATTATACTCTGCCATGTGAGAGTCATCACCATAGTTAAAGGTGTAAAGAATCTACATTCAAAAATTAATTTGTATTGAAAAAGAATGAAAATAAATTCTACCAGTACAATTAGTTTTCTCATTGTACATCATCCGTATTTTGTCATGCATCTCTTTAATTGCATTATGCAAAACAGAGTCAATCACAGAGGTAACAGATCCTTCAGACTGGGTTCTACTTGGCATAAATCAGTGTACTGCTTAATGTTTAGAGACAAAGATCTCTCAAGCAATGTTCATCCACTATAACATAAAAGAGAAAAATCAAAATGATTACTTTTATTTTAGCCTTTGTTCTGCTATGATGCCCACTAAGTGCTAATTAAAAACCATTCTGAGTAGAGAGTGTGAAAAGACACTCAGTTCTTCAATATATAAATTTGGATCAATTGGCAACAGTCAAGACTATTACATAGATGAAACACCCTTCTTTGACAGCTTATTGCCAAAGAGAGCAAATATGTGAAAAAGCTGAGAATAAGATTGAGAAATGAGCCCCTCTAAAGCTACTGAAGCATGGATCCCCCTTTTTTTCTTCCACTGTCATCCCCTCAGCTATTCTTGATTTTTCCTTTTCTGAAGAAGCTTCCCTAGCACTCTCAAGGTTAAAACAGTTTAGGACTTAACATATATGAGCAATGTTTTTTTTTTTTTTTTCCAGGAATTAATAAGGCAAAGACAGTAGGTTTCATGATTATTTCCAGACTTTTGTATGTTAAGCCATGCACAGCAGAAGAAAAAAAAATCCTGCAGAAAATGCTGCTTTTTTGTAATCAAATAATTTTGTAGAAAGGTATCATATTGATGACAAAATTAGTGTCAAAGGAAGTTCTCATTCATATCACTGGTGTTAAAATATTTAACTTCACTAGTGTCAAAATATTTAGTTTCACATTTATTATTTCATATTCATGAACATGTCTTTAAATTCTTCAGAAATGATTCTTTTTTTCTTCACAGATCCTTTTTATTGCTATTTCATTCCACAAAAGACTCCAGTCTGAGCTACTCATTCTAATTTGCAATAAAATAAAAGATACAAAACATTGAGGTTTTTTACTTGCTTTATTTATCATTAATTCATGCATAGAAAAATATTTGGAAAAATTCAAATTTCAATTTTTCTTTTTCATCTGCAAAGAAGGAGAGATGTAGCCTTCCCTTTATTCTCATTCCACCCTTCCCTGTACTCAGATGCCACCATTGTATAAAATAGCAGATGTACCAGAAAGTCTTGTTATTCAGCAGTCCCAGCTTTAGGAGCAGTCTAGCTACCTAAGATGTAGTAATGTGCCTATGTCTCTGTGGTTTCTAAACAATTGTCTCTTTCAGAGCAAGCTACACTTAAATACAATTTCCTAGAGAAAGACTAACACCATTCCTTTGGCTATAACAGGCAAGGGTTCTGATGTTGTTCCAGTAAACCTTGCCACTGACAGATTGCTGATAGTTCTGGGAATAGAGTTCAGCATCAGTACACTGGACTTCCCAATACCTTAATGAAATTCCTGGAAGTGCCTTTTTTACATAGAAACACTACACAGGATAAGACAAAACCAAGAAATTGTAAATAACATTTACAGAAAGAGAAAGAGACATTTTTTTCCAAGTGGTTCAAAATTCAGGGACATAATACTGAGAATGACAATAACCTACCTCTACATCAGTAGCTTTTCTTCTAGATGGAAAAATGCACCTGAAAACAAAGGCATTACAGACTCAACCAGCAGCGGCAAAAATATTCAAGCAAATAACTTAGGTTTTCCAGAGGGATTTCATTAGCATTGCCAAAATATCTCCATACTACAAAGGCTTATGTGATGCATCCTCACCACACATAAATTAACAAAATTCTGCTTCACCATTTTGCTGTTGGGGAGCTAGAGCACAATGAGGCCCTGTGGACTGGTGTCCCATTAAAGCATTTAAGAGTGGTGGGATATGTCTCTTACATACTGTAAACTACTGAAACCCATAACGTCCTGAGAGTTGCAGCAGAGTGAGAGATTTGTCACAATGCTCTGGTATCTTGGATGTGCACCCAAGCACTGAAGCACTGTATAAAATGTGGATACTGAACTGTTACAGTTTGTGGTGTCAACTCAATTAGAAGCACCTTAGGGATGAGTACTAGTTTATCTCTTGCTTGCAAGATACAGAGAAATACCTGTGTTACAGTCCCACCAAGGTTTAAGGGTCTTAGGTGTTCAACATCTCCAAATATAGATGATCACAGTCATAGTCTGGAAAATGCCACCAGGCACTGAGACAATTTTATTCACTTGGTGATAACTGAATTGAGTTTAGGTGCTGAACATGGCAATTCTCATCTGAGCCCTAGCAAGCCTAGGTCAAGATTAGGTCAAGGGCTATCTGCTACGCATACTGCAAAGAAAAGATTTAAACCAGGTCTCTCAGATCTGAAGGAAGTGACTTCCCACTGCTAGATCAGACATCCTAACAATGTTTACATGCAGAATAGCTTTGGTAAAATTCCTGCTGCCACCTGAAATGTATTTTCACTGAAGGATTCTGAAAAAATCAGGTATCTGTATAGTCAGAGTGGCATGCTCACAGATGGAGAGAGAGTTCTGTGTGCTGCTGTAAGGTATGATGCAAAGAGGACTATTCAGGGAACTATCACAAAGAAGTCTGAAGAACAGAACAACATAAACATCTTGTAGACTGCCCTCAAAAAGCCTTAAGTGGGTCCCACCCACAAGGTTAAACTCAGAAGAGGAGTCAAGTATGGCAGAAACTTTTTGTCTCAGAAAACATATGCCTTCTTGGATGATATTACTGATATTTTTATCTTCCTCTTCAGAGAGCAGGTAAGATGATAAGACAGGCAGAGTTACACACAAAAAAAACCCAGGAAGAACTGTAAGAGATAGCCTAGTGCTTATAATTCATGTTCTTTTTCATTCATGATGCAAAAAAGGGCGTTTTTCTTCTATTCCATCCATCTAAAAATATGGTGAACATTATTTGACACTTGTGTAGCATTAGAAATTTCAAAATCTCTATATTTTGCAATTTTTATAGCATGTAAGTTCTTTAATGTATGTGTCTAAAGTTCAGTGTGTACAAGTGTTGAGATGAACCCCAAAAAGAAAGCATTGTGTGGCGAGAGGGACCAGGAACATTAGCTGAGACTAAGCAAACAGTTTTGCCAGATGAAGAGCCCTGAGAAATTCAGTCAGAGAAAGATGGGAAGTGAAAGCCAGACTTGGACCCCAAAACACATTTAATAGTCCATAGTCAATGGAATGTGCTGAATGAGATATTTCTTCTAGAAAGGCCATTTGTGAAACATCACAGTCATTCTTTTTATCAGTTATTTGCAATGAAACAGACATTTACAAGAGCCCCAAACCCTACCTACTTAATCTTGCTGCATTAGGTTACATTTACATCTTCCTCTTGCAGTCATAGTAATTGCACAAGGTTCTTCTGTTTGTTCTCCAATCCTGTTAATCAGCCAAGGCCAAAAATCTATTAGGAAACTTCAAGGATAAATGAAATGGGGGAATAACTTCTCTGGCAGTATTTTAGTCTTCACTGTGTCCCTAGCTCCAGCTCTAAGTAGAGCTTTGATGAATTCTGTCTATATATATATATTTTTATTGAGCCTGTAATTCAGCAAAAGTCTGATTAAGGTAGTTTACTTTTAAGAGATAAATTTGATGCTTTTATACCTAACCTGGTATTTTATATAGTCAGAGAAATCTTTAAAATATGTATTAAAGTTGTGGGTTTTTTTTTTTTAAATTATGCTGAAAGGAATAAAGGAATGTTCATGAATAGATAATTAAATTTAGGGACTATAGTAATTTTAATTATATTTACTTTGCTAATCAGAGACACTGGGAGTTTCATCCATTTATTGCGAGCTTGACAAGTTTTATCTAAGAGTATTTTATAATTAAGATCATATATTAAGTACTTGCTGGCGATAATAAATATTCCTAGGTAATTTAACAGAGAAAAAAAGCATGTTACTCAGCTGAAATAAGACAGAGCATATTCTGGAGGAATGATTTTTTATATGACAAGCTCCATGCAATAAAATCCAAGGTTTAAAGGAAAAATCTTTAGCCTGGAGAAAAGGAGGCTCAGGGGAGACCTTATCGCTCACTACAACTGCCTGAAAGAGGTTGTAGCCAGGTGGGGTCAGCCTCTTCCCCCAGGCAACAAATTACAGGACAAGAGGACACAGTCTTAAAGCTGTGCCGGGGAGATTTAGGTTGGACATCAGGAAGAATTTTTTTACAGGAAGGGTAATTAAACATTGGAATGGACTGCCCCGGGAGACAGTAGAGTTATTGTCCCTGGAAGAAAAGACTGCACATGGCATTCAGTGCCATGGTCCAGTTGGCAAAGTGGTGATAGGTCATGGGTTGGACTCAATGACCTCAGAGGTCTCAAACTAATTGGTTCTGTGATTCTTTGAGGAAAAAAAATCTTAGTTTAACATTTTGGGTTGGAGGAACAGAGGATAAGGACTCCCATCTATTATTTTGATCCAAATTAATATTTTTTTTTTAATTTTATAATCTCTTTGTAAAAGTCTAGTAATTTTTAGAATATAAAGGAAAGTTAATTTTGTCAGGAGGAAAAAAGAGGAAAAAAATCTGTCTTTTCTTTTTTTTTTTCCTGATGTCCTCCCTTGCCACACACTCAGAGATTTGACAACAGCTGACAAAGTCAGCAATGCAGAAATGTTCAATTCAGCTTGTTGGAGGATCAAAATATTCATGAGGATAATCTAGACTTGTTTTAATTTTGGAGTAACCTTCCATTATTACCTACAGCCACTTTACACATCATTATAGAAATGAAGTGTTTATTATTTTAATTACACTAATGCCACTATAGAAGGAAATTCCACATCTCAAATATTTCTTCTTTCTTCTTCCTGGATCTGTCCTTACACATTGTTAGAACAAATGATGACTTTAAGAGCCATAGAAAATGAAGCCATCCTAGCAGTATTAAACCCCAATTTACCCAATTAAACCAGTTTTTTTTCACAGAGAAAACATCAGTGGAATCTATCCTAAGGGGTGAGGGAACCCTCTGAGAACTCTGTAACTGCTTTAAATTATGGTTTTGATAGTAAAAGTCAGGGTTGTAACCCACTAGATTTTTCTCCCAGTACATATCAAACAACTGAGATAACTCATATTCCTGATTCATAGGCTAAAAAACTAGAGTGCAAAGAGGGTATTCCACTGTCTCTGTCTTTGGGGTATTTTTAAATACCAAAAGCCCTTTGTATTTTGGAAGTGGAAGTTTCACCTATTACAACTTTGTACCTATCTACATGCTATTGTACGAAATTTTAGGGCAGGTAGGTAATATGTATTCCCATTTGTCTGGTACTTGCATCTCCGTGGCATGAATGTAGACATCTACATAAGTCATCAACAGTTTGAAAATATCTAGAAACAGATGTTGACATGTGCATACAAATATGAATGTTAAAATCTCAACAATAGTGTTTCAAAGAGCAGCAACAGCAAAGTGTCATCTTAACATTTTTAGTTGCTGTCCTTGAATTACAATTTTGTACTGTGCTCTCACCAGAGTCCTTTCCAGCTGATTGCTTTCCCCCTGCCCCGAACACAGCATTCCATAAGATGTACTACTGAGAAATGAAATGGCAATATAAACCCTAATATGCTCACTCTTGGATAGAGTAGTGCTCTGGGTATACAAACATGTCTTTCTAGCACAGATTTGAGACTAATTAAATATCAGTTGTGTTGTAAAACATTCAAGATCATTCTATCTTTAAGTGTTATCAAGACTTTTTAAAGCTCTCAAAGTGGCACTAAACAGGGGAATGTACATGTTTAAGTACTGATCTCTTTTTCTAACTGAGGTCTCCAGGTTATTTAAATTTTAGAAAGAAGGTATTCCTTTTTGGAACACCATTTACAGCTGTCCAGCTTTAATTGTCAAATTCTACTAAGATAAAAGTAGTAGAGTGGTGAAAAAGCACCAAAAGAGAAGCAGGAGTTGCTGGAGCCTTGATAAATATTGAAAACAGCAGATTATTAGGAATTCTTAAAATACTTGCAGATCTTCATACATGTTGTGAAAGGAAGTACTTTTCTAAGGTTCCAAATAACATTTTGCAAAGCATGTGGATGAAGCTAAAAACTTGATAGTAATGCACACACATAAATTCTTTAGCATTATTATTTTCATGTAAGATTAATAATTACAGATAAATGTATACCTTTAATATTGCCCATTACTTGTGATTTGCTTAATAAAAACACAAATCATTGTGAGTATACAAAACAAATATTTAACACTAACTTTAAAAGGTTATTTTTCCATTGTGATATTATTAATGGGAATGAATCCTGAGAAAATTTGTGCACAGTATCGCCTATCAGGTGTTTGAAAATGCTTAAGAGAGTTAAAAAAAATTAATATATGCTTATATGTTAAGAAAAAAATAAAACAAAACAAAGGTGGATTCAATTGTTGAGAGATATTAAAATTATTTTCTAGTTATTTTTAGAAGTTTTTAGTAGGAGGAATTTTACAAACATGTATCTTATAAAATGATGCTTGGCCATATCAAAACATTGATTTTAAAATAGAATTCAGATTCCTACGAAGACATTATATTATAATTTCACACTCTTTAATGCTCTGTCAGCTGATCTCTTTTTATTTATTTAGCAAATGAAGACCCTGGATATCATTTTCCATCAAAAGTCACAGTGTGTGTGAGACCAGAAAGTCAGTATTCTAAAACAACTATAAATCATCAGAACAATTAATATTTTACTGGATATTACTATGACAGAAGCAATACAATTCAATAGCACTTTCTTAATTGTTATGCATCTTTTGCATTTTGAATTATCCTAAGCTTCCAAAAGAGTAGAATTGTCTTCTGTATAAGAGTAACATTCTATTACATATCATTATAATCAGCGCTCTTTTCTTCTTTAACATCCTACTTCTTATTAGGCTAAAACACTTTTCAGATTTGATGCTTCTTATAATAACTTTGCTTTATGACGTTTATCAGGGCTCAAAATAATAAAGTAAATCAATCTCCAATACTAGACGGAGATTTTGTAAAATCTTAATAACTTTCCTTTGGTTTTCTGTTAAAACAAAAAGTAATAAAAAAAACCAAAGACCCTGCTACCCCAAAATCCTGAAAAAGTACAAATTTGGGATATGCTAATTTTACTACTTCCACGCTTTTAGGAAGGCTTATAAGTGAAAAACTGTAAAGTGCTTTATCAATTTTTGTAGTATACATGTTTCAAACATGCTATGATATATTAATATGAAGGAAATTACCGATTTCATAATCTGTTTTCATAAGTACATGGTATGTCATCACAATATGCTGTGCTTTGTGAGCCATAGGCAGGTTGAAGCCAGAGATGGATAGAAAATTTGAGTCACACATTGCAAAATTACACATGTTTTAATTTCTCTCCAATAAGAAGGTAATTCTATTTAGCACCACTATGAACTTCATACCACATTAAATCATGATTTATCACACTATTACATTTATCACATACAGCAAAACTGAAATCAAACTCAGGTAAAGAGAACCACTGGCATGGATGAGGGTTTTTCTCAAGATGTAATGCCAGAGAGATCTTATTTACCCCATCATGGCTGATATCAGTCCATGTCCGATGTTAAATGCATTCAGTGTTCTAGAGCTGGAATTGCTGTCCCTTCAGCACCTCCTCATTGACTTGACTGATACACTGGACACAGGTAGGCACAAAAGGAAAGGTAAAGCTCTTCCACAAACAATTAATTGTATTACTCTGCTCTCATCTTACAGTAGCTGCGCTACTTTGCAGTGTTCAGACATCCTCAGGAAGTTACCATTTGCCTTCCAATAAACAAATGAGCTTATTATTTTTAACTCATTCTCATAGTGAAATTCATTTCTGGCCATGAGGTTACTAATTCTGAAGTCAGTGTGGACAGAGACAAGTATTGTTGCAACTACTTTACAGCTGAAGAAACTGAGCTTAAGGCTCAGCTTAAGGTCAATAGCCTGAATTTCAGAGATACTGCTACTCAGATATTCCATTAACTAAAACCAATGGAAAATTTAAATTTAAGCAACTTCTGAAAGGCCATAAGTGAGTTGCCTAAGGCTACAGAAAAAATCATTATTTGAGGTGTGTTTACAGCATCTTTTCTCATAGTAAGATAAAACCTCTCTACATATGAATAATCTATGGCTCATATTTAGTATTTCTATTGAGAAATCTTATAGCACTGATAAAAGGGTGTGTGCAATTCTGCACATTTTATAAACAAGAAAACAGAAAATCAAGCAAGGGCCAGTCATATGTCTTAGTTTACACACTGTCAAGAGAAACAGAAAAGTGATGATATTCAGCAAGTTTATGCAGTGGCTATCTTCATAATACAAATTTCCTTCCTTCCTCATAGAGTTTGGAATTAGTTAAAAATTATATGAAATCTTTATTAAATGCTTCCTTCTTAATCTATCATGTTACTTTAAGCATTTCCCTAATGCAGTCATATCCTATTAGTAACCAACCACCCTCATTAATTCAATAGAAAAAGTGTTTTATCGTATTGACATTGTTTTTATTGAATTAGCTGAGATGATTAATAGCAGTGTAATTCAATGGAAGAAGCTACTTAAATGTTAGTCAGACATCCCAGACTTGCAAAGGAACTTACTGTTAAAATCATATTTGTCATTGACAATAAAACAGCCCAAATGTTGACAATTCTTGTAGTTGTCTATTCTCAAGACATGGTACTTGTTATCTTTATATATTGCAAGATATTTCATAATATACATAGGAGAAAAGTGCAATAAGACATAAAGAAGTTGACCCATTAAAATGCTCTTTTGTCCCTGTGAATTTTTAAAGATTTTTGGCATCCACTCAAGAATAGAGGCCATATCTTGGATAAGAGCAGTGGAGCAGTGAAACAGCTTTATTCAGCTACAGAATCATTTGTTCCATTTTCCAGGGAGGTGTGATAAAAAGCTTGTAGACACATATTTGTTTAGCAGTTATGTTTGGGGACACTGAGAATTTTCCCTTGTATTCATCATTAGCTAGGTCACTCAAGCATAGGTGTTTCTGTGTATTAAGGATTAGGCTCTTCAGCTGAAGTCTGAGATTTTTTCCCTCACACATGTTACAAATGTTTCAGCAAATACAGTAATAATTTTTTGCCATTGTTATTATAGAGAATATAAAATTTTCATGACCAGAAATTAATTACAGCTCGTTTGAATCCTGGCAACAGACACTTAATTAATTCTTTCTCCCATTTCACCCTCCCCTCATCAAAAATACTAGATACAAAATCAAAAATTAGCTCGATGTTAGTGTTAGGCTTTAATATATATTAATATATTTGAAGCCACTTAGAAATAAGTAAATACGATGAGTTAAAAATAAAACACAAAACCAAAATGAAATAGAAAAAGAAAAGCAAACAGCAAATGTAGGCATAAAAGAACCACAGTCCTTTTCCTTTTTCTTTGTTATTCTCAATTTCTTTGCTGTCATAAAAGGATTGTTTATGCCCTGTTTGATTCTCACCTTCTAGTGGCTTTAATAAAATAACATCAATGAGTGTGGCATCAAACCTTACTTTTTTTTGTACCGGGGGGACTAGAAAGCAGTTTCCCTCAACTGTACTATTATGTTTTCAATGGAAAATTTTACATTTTGCCCACATTTTACATCCTTATTTTGGCAATACATTTCCCTCCCCCCTCTTTGGTATCTTCAGTAGTGTAAGAGCATTCAGTATTTTCTTCAAAAGCTAGCAGGCATAAATTTGATTACAAGAACAGTAAAAGTGAGCACTATGCCTAGAAAACACCTGGTGATTGCCTTTTGCCGTTCCCAGTTACAATCCTGGATCTGTTCACTGCTGTCTGCTTTCCAGCTCTTTGACATGTCTAGGGAATTAGACTTGTCAGATTTGTCTGAATCAAGCCTCTCCTACACTAGTCTCATCCCCTGGGCCTTGTAGGTTTCTCTGAAAAGGATCTGTTCTCTTCGCACTCTGTAAGCTGAGCAGCCCACATTCCTACTGAGATGCGGACTGGAAAATCCCAACTGACATTATCAAAAGCAGATGACTCTTATGACTGCCTAGGGATGGGTAAGCTCATCTAGTTAGAATAGGACAGTATTAAACCACAAGGCACTTGGGGCTTATCTAAAAGTGACTGTGATCCTGAGGGCTTCCTTTTTGCTGTTTATAGTCATTTAGACCCATACAAAGAGATTCCAAAATATGATCTTTCTGATCTGATACTTTTTGCAAACTCTAGAGACAAGATACATGCAATGTTGGAAGTGAACCCAAAACTTCACTTCTTTCTCAGTTTACCAAGCTCTGACTACAATGATACAGTGCAGTTAACTAGTAAAACTACTAAAAGGCACAGATTTTTCCCCAGTTGCATGTAACTTTATTCATCTTGCTCTCATTCAGGTGCTGACAAACCAAAAGTCACTAACCGCGGTAGAGAGTGAGGGTAGAACTGGCTGTTGGCAATGGCTTACCAGAACATGACAAAGAGCCATTTCCTAATTCCCTTGAGATTCCTTCCTGCTATTTCATTGGAGCAGTTATTCACAGATTTTTGGTAGTAACCTGCATAACTTTTCAAATCTAATTATGAATTTTAAAATGGAGCAGCAAAAGTTATTACATCTGGAACCAGAATTGCTGAATCATAATTTCAGAGAAACCAGATAGCCTTTGCACAAGCAATGTGGAGTCCATTCAGTGGAGTCACTGTAAACATTTTATCTCCTTAAAAAAAAAAAAATAGAACTTCATGCTGCATAACAATTCAAATTTTCAGACTTATACACAGGAAAACCAGATGGACTAAAAATATTTCCTGAGCTAAAACAGATAAATATAAAAGAAAAAGTGTTAAAAAGGGAGTGTGACTGTACATAAAAAGAAAGTGGAAGTGTAATTTCTGATATTCCAATGTAAAAAGAACTTTTAAATCAAGCATATACATAATTACATCCACAAGACTTCATATACTGAGTTGAAAAGTTCAGTGTATTATATTTATGGTTTTGGTAAGTTAAAAATATGCTTTCTTGATAGTGACCTGTGATTTTCATAGTTCACCCCAAATCAGATCAGTCTTTTCTGAAACACCAGATGGTATCAATTATGTAGCTATAAAATTTTGATAGAACCTTTACAATGTATTACTAATTCCCTCTTGTAAAAAAGTCCAAGATTTTGAGATGTGTAATTTCACTGCTTTAAGCAAGCTGGTTAAGAATTCTGTGAGCTGGTAAGACTTAAAAATTTCAAAATTCTATTCAATACTTCCTATGTTTATTTGTTTTTTTAATGGCATCAAGTCTTCTACAGATATTTTTCCCAGTCAATTTTGACCTTTGAACTGTTCTGCACATTTATTATTGTGTAAACAAAAGGCTAGACAAAGTGGAAGACAAACAGTCTTACGGTACTTGCTTCAAAAATCTGCTCATCTCTTTTTGAAGCTGCATAATGCACCACAGATAAGTATGAGACATAATGAAGTACAGTATTCTGCTACTGTGTGCCTTAGTTGGTAGATCTGTCTTGGGACTTCATTAGTATATGACTCTTATGCAGTCAGTGAATGTACACCTCAGATTGTTATAACTCTGAAAAACTAGGTAAGAGCTGAATATTGTTCTTTCTTTTCTCATACTTGTTGGTGGGAACAGAGATAAATTCAAATTGGTCCTTGTCAATAGGATTAAAAAAATCTTCTAAAAATAGTTTCCTATGAGACGTACACATAAAGTAACTAATATGATGTGACTTACACCCACTCAGTGACAATTTTCATAACCCTTACTAGACAAAACTGCACGGAGAAGAAGAATAAGTTACTATATCATTAGGAGAAATTACCATATGTGCTCATGACTAGAATAAGTTACCCCTTCCCAGTCCCTCCCCCAAATTTCAAAAATGGGAGAAACAGAAACCATGAACTTGAAGAATAGAATCATAAACTAACAGAGTGAGAATTACAGACTGAGCATTTTAGGTTAGAAGACACTTCTGGAGATCTCAAATCCAACCTTTCCTCCCCTCTGTTCTCAAACTTGAAGGGCAACTTCAATCACATAGCCAGACTTTGCCCAGTCATTTGAGTGTGTCTAAGAATGCAGAATCTCTATGCAACTGTTCATATGTTTGAGCCCTTGATGGTGATCTTATTTTTTTTTTTTTAATATTTACAGAATTTCCTTTTTTTACAACTGGTGAACTTGGCTTTTTTCATCCTTTCTCTGTGCATATGCAAGACAATCTTCGCAGATGCACTTCAAGGAGGATCTCAAAATTTCAAATATTTAAAGAAAGTCTATGCCAGAAATTGGATTGGAAAGAGAGTCCTGTTACCATTACTATATCCTTTCACTTTTTTTTTCTTGAGAAAGCCCATACATAGAAAACCCAAAGTGAACCTCACATTACTCAATCACTTGAATATATCAGTGTTGGACCTATTTATGGTTTATTCTCCTAAATACAGTCTTTGTAGTTAGATGTTTTATTTTCTTTCCATTCAGTTTCTTTATCCAATAATTTTTCAATTTTGTTCTTGAAAGCTAACTATGACAGGGAAGTGGGGAAAAAAGCCACATCAATGAACCTAATTTCAGACTCCTTTTCACAAGAAACAGTAGTCTCCTTACACTCCACTGCTTTTACAGCCCTTACTCAGAGAACTGAGATTTTAGTCTGTGTGATTTATAATTGGAAAGCAGAAACTATAACATTCACCTCCTGTTCATATCCACAAATGAAATGATACAAGGCAGTTTCATCACTCAACATAATAATTGGCATAAACCAGTTCTCGAATGCAGTATTCAGATCCCTAAGGTCCACTAACAAGTTGTTGTAGCTACATGCAGCTGTAGAGGAGAAAAAGCAGAAAAACAGCACATTTTTCATATCACAGTTGTTCTGATTAATTCATGTGGTGGAATTGGATTTCATCTTGATCTTATAGATGTTACTGTAAAGTGAAGCTGACCCTACTGGTATCAAGGTCTCAAACTAGCCTGCAAATAATACTAGAGAAGAAAGAACTAGAGAGAAGCCACAACATTTACAAATGAGAAAGAACAAAATTATTGCAGATAATTTCAGAAACATCTACTTTTCTGGAGTATAAATTGCAGTATTGAAATTTAGTATTTCACTGTACAAAGATCCAAGCTTCTTTCCCTGTTTTTAACTTAATAATGTTTTAAAATAACTCAAAATTAAGTCATTGCCAATTCAATGGAACACTTCAGCATGTATATGACTTGAAACAGCACTAAAGTTCATTCATGCTAGGAATGGTCCATTCCGTTCATTTATTATTCCCTGTGCAAAAAAAAATTACCTAAACACTAAGGAAACAAAACTTCAAGATCATGGCTCCTGTCACTCAAAATGTTGAAAATTCTCATAAAATTTCACTGACTATGAAAATTTCACTGACTATCAGTGACTTATTGTTCTTTGATAGGGTTTGTGGCTAAGAATGCCATAAAATAGTGCATGCAGAAAATAAGGTGCAGAAAAAGAAATGCTTAGTCCCTTCTGAGATTTTCTTTTCTCCCAATGCTACTGAAAAATACGGGATTAAAATAATCACATTTCAAAAAATGCCAAAATAGGAAAGAGTGGACATTTTTCTGAATAATGAGATCCCTGGGTGGACTGTTAAAAAAAAAAAAAAAAAAAAAACAAAACAGGAAAATGTGATGGTACAGGCAAGAGATATCCATATTTCTTCTGTTAAGATGGATGGGAGATGATGTGATTCAACTTGATTCCTCATTACCAACCATAATGCCCTTAAGTACACAGTTGTTTCTAGGCAGGTGGGAATTTTTATGGAATTATCTGTGACTACTCACACATTAAATATGTGAGTAATCTGCTGCTTTGAAAACTGATAGCAATATATGTGAATTTCTCACAGTCATGTATGCAAACATCAGTTAATATACTGCCTCCTCTCAAAGTTCTACAGGAGGAAACTTTTGCCATTGGTCTTCAATACTATCAAATGGGAAGGAAACCATTTTCTGCTCAAAGATTTCTGTTATGAAAGATAAAATACAAGGACTTTCTGCATATCAAATAAACATTTCTAAATAGTGTCATTTGTAAATGGTTATAACAAAGATGCAAGCAGAAAAGATAAACATAGCTGTGATTCATGTAAAAGTAAATAATCACACTTTGGGAAAAAACACCAATAATATTAAATGGTGAGTTTCTAAGGAAACCTCCTCTAGACCAAAATGCTTTTGAGTTGATTTATAGTATAATGATAGGAGAAACACATAAATAGGTAAACTCATAGATGAAGAGCAAATTAAGCTGAGTTAGTACTGTGATATGAAACAAATCTGTTACGTGTAAATGTATATTCATTCTTGTAAGTCTATGTAATGGTCTCTGTTAAAATGTCAACATTTTGTAGATTAATGGCATCTTTACTTATGCCTGGATGTTTCTTTTCCTAAATGCAGGAAAAGTGCTGTCATTTCTAATATCAAACTGTAGTAAGAGTGGATAAATGTTGACCTTTTCTAGTCAACCAGTATACCTAAGAAAAACATGAGAATGGACAAAATGATGAAAAGAATTCCCTTTGTTGGATGGAAACGTTAGCAGCTGGTTTTATTTTTCTGTATATCTAAACTTAGTCTTGCCTAGTGACTTGTTTTTGTAAAACAAAAAATTTCTCTTGACCTTTCAAACCACTGTGACAAATGCGCTTTGTAATCAGATGTGGGTCAGTGACAGAACAAGGAAAGTGACAGTCATTTACAAATCTCTTATTCTTTAGCACTTAACATGTTAGTTATTAAGTAAAACTAGTCTGAAACCCATATTTTTAAAGGCAGATGAATAATCAGACCTAGCTGTCTCAGTTTAAGAGAACAAAACACTAATAGCAATAACAAGGATCAATCTTTTAAACAAAAGTAGATATGTCTTGGGTGACAAATTATGTTCTTTTTTTGTCTTTTTCTTTCAGTCTACAATACTATATCATGTTCTAAATATCTATTTTAGAGCTCCTGAAAATATTTTGTTCTGTAGAAAGTTGGCATTTGCAATCTTTATCACTATTTATAACCCAGCTTGATGATACTCATAATGCTGAATGTTGTTTCTACACAGATTACTCTGACCAACCCTACCGACACTGGGACCCTATCACCTTCAGATCTGCTAGACTCTAGACAAGAACTGGATTGCTTAAACCATCTAATGCTGCAGGTATCTAAAAGTACTAGATATCATCTCATCTGTTCAAAAGCTTCTCAGGATACCTAATTTATTTTGCTTTAATACTCTGAGAGAAACCCTAATCTATGATGGCATTAGCCCATCTCTTATGTGGAGCTTCACTCTTTAGCCTGGGTAACTGTAATATTGAGAGAGATGCACCTGAGCTGACAGTGCTCATCTTCAGTATCAGAAAGTTTTGACACCTTTGGGTAACTACTGTCTATAAACTCCATATTTAGTCAAATAAAATCCAAGCCCAACTTTGTGGGTTGGATGACCCTGTAAAGTGACACCATACCATCCCTTCAGCTGGGGGAATTGAGGCATTCTGCTTAAAAAACACTTTTTCTTCTGCCAGGTTTTTAGATATCCCACCTGAACCCAAATGCTTAATTCTAATATTTCATGTCCTAAGGTACCTAAATTGATCGTAACACATCTAGGTCTCTCTTTTATCCTTTATCTCAGGATGACAATAACTATTGTATCCAGTGAATGGAGAGGGCTCTGAATTACTGGATTTCAGGAGGTTATTTCCAAAGCTGTGATAACAAGGAAGGTACAAACAACAATTATATGCTATGACCTCCAGAGAAAGTCTCATTGAATGAGCTTCCCTTGTGTACTACAGCAGAGTTGCTGTGTGATTCTTTGCATGAAGCTGAATTCTTGCTTTCTTTACTTTTGCTGAGTGAAATCATTCCTTATTAATCCCACCCCTAAAAAGATATCTTTACCACAACACCTTCAACAAAGACTGCAGAAAACATTAAGAACTATTGGATTAAACCCACTCTTTTTCTCTGGTATGATTGCAATTGCAGACTCCCAAAGTGGGGTCTGACCAAGGATAAAACTTGTCTGTATGTATAGGAATCTAGGCAAGTGACAAAATCATGGCAAACAAAAGATGTTGCAGTTTTCATGTCCATATTCTGGTTACCATAGGTTCAAGGTCACCCAGTTTAGGCACTATCTTCTGTTTTTATTCAGCCCTGGATAAATGTATGTTTTGGAAGCGAGACAATTTTCCAGTGTTTCCTGCCTAGGCAACAATAGAGATGATCCCTGAATCTCCAGAGCCACACACTTACTGCTAAGTACCTACTGGCACAAATTTTGTGTTTCTTGCCATCTCATCATCCCCTGAAAAGCATTACAGCAGAATTCTGTCTTTTCCAGAATATCAACCATCTATCCCAAACATTCTTTCTTAGCAACTTAAAAGAAGCTGGGGTTTATTCTAAGTTGGGAGAACAAATACCAAAAGGCAATAGGCTTTCTTTCCTGTTATATATATTTTTAATGGAATAAGTTATAACTATCATTTATTTTACAGAGCGAGGAGATAAAGTAACCTTCTGTGTACAAAAGCACCACAAAAGCTTCACAATCTCAGTTGCCAAATACTTTTTAACAGCTGAAGAAATCACAGATTTTCTCTTATAAATGGTCTCAGCTACTGCTTGTTCCCACTCTTATTAAAAACATTGGAAGCTCTACAGACCTGAGTGCTGCAACTGTATTCTGCCCAGTAGCCATACAGCCTAGAATATGCAAATAGATAAGGAATTTGAAAAATTAATTTTTATTTTTCTTAATTTTTAAATTTTTTTTGTCTGACTTCAGCTTTTTAAAATGCAGATCAAGATTTTCAACACTAACATCTAACAAAAACCTGACATGTTTCTAATTTCCCCACAATTTTCAATTGCTGTCTGCCTGAAAGCTTTGGTCCTGTTCTCTGGTGCATAAAGCCACAGAGATCTTTGTCTGTCCCTCCAAAGGCTGAGCATATAAAGCTAAGGTCGTTCCTAGTGTTGAGTCAGTGATTTCAGTAGAGTTGCTTCAAGAACACATTTGACCCACCATCTCACAACTGGTGAAACAGCTTCTACTGTTTCTAATATCAGCATGACTGTTAAAAAGTAAATTTAAGATAAGGAACTGTGAATACTAGTGATTTCTTTTGGTTGTTATCCCTGATATATACTGAGCAATTCTAAGGACATTTGAAAATCCATTTATTTATAATTTGATGACTGGGAGAAAACAGCATAACTATTAAAAAGCCTCCGCACTGCTAAATTATTCTTTACATTTCCATTCTGTTTATTTTTTACTGTAATTTTTTTTGTCACTTGTCTTTATTCAAAAGCACTCCCCCTTTATCACAGCTTTTAAAGGTACAAAACAAACCAACCACTCAAGCAAAAAATAAATCCACAGCAAACTGTAATTTTCCTAATGGCAAGGTCATCTTTTATATCTATCTCTTCAAACACAAGGCTTCTACTTTAAAGGTGGGCTACAGCTAGTCTTTAGACCCTGCTTGGTAGTCTTCATTTCCCTATTCAGACAGTGAACTCAGAAGGATAAATGAATTTCTGGAATAACATGGATTCCATGGTTTTCCACTTGAAATAGAAGACTTCCATGGGATTTATATAATTACTGGGGTTTCTGTGGTTCTTCTGAAGAAATTTAAATTCATTCTATTTGCTAGGAACTTTAGTTATGTACCTGTTGGGAAACTGTGAAAGAAACAGGCTTTATTAGAATGCTTTTCTCGCCATCTGTGTTTCAACCTCTTGTTGCACCTCATAAAGGTGATTGCTTTTCCTTTCCTTCAAAGGTTTTATGTTTGTAGGTTTGCTATGAATCTAAAGGGGTTTTGGCAGCGCAACCAGTTACTTTCCTACTCAGCTGGCCATTACTACTGAATTAATTTACTGGTCTGAATCTGCTACTGTCCTTAAAGGAAATGCCATATCCTCATTATATCCTTCCATTATACTAAACATACTGCCATCATTTAGGTCATGTCAGGCTCTAATGACATTTAGTGACATTTCCCGTTACTATTAGAGCTAGTTATCTACTCATGGTCACAGTCTGCTTCTTTATATCTCTAGGGTGCTTTTAATAAGACTCTATGGGGACAATAGCTATATTAGCACTTCTACATCAGTCTTATGTGAATGGTACTGAAAATCTCCAGAATTTTTCCACTGTCCTATGTATTTTTTTGATTCATTTATGCAACATCTACCAGCATAAAATTCTTTGGACCCACTGGGTTACTTCTACCATGAAAAACAAATTTAGCTGTCCTCTGTAATGTAGCCTTGAGAAAAATGTATTTTTTAAAAAATGCATGTCTTCTAAAATAGTAACAAACTCCCAGACTTATGGGAACAGCATTAACTCTTAAATTCAATAATGCTGGCCTGTTAGATCCTGACCACATGAAGCTATATTTGTCACTAAGTCATATTCATTTAGACATATCTATTGGCACAAATTTCTCCAACTGGCTTGATTTGTTCAAAATTTTAAAGAGACAATGCTTTTTGAAAGAAATTTGAAAACTTAACAAGCAGGCTTTAAATACCAGTCTTATTTTCATAGTTTTGTTTTATTTTTTGTTTGGTTTTTTTTTTTTTTGGTCAAACTACACAAATGAAGGATCAGCTAGAAAATCTTGAAATTTATTAAGCATGCTTTTCTCTAGACCTCAGATGCAAAACAACTGGGCTATATTTGACTAACTGTAACTTAGGACTGCCAGTGCTTTTTCCCCCTCACATTCATTATCTGCCAACAATGGAAGGCACAATGGGTCCTGATGATAGGGCAGTGGATTTGGTCTCAGGGTACATGCTACTATTCCTGGTCTTGCTAATGATCTGCTGTGTGATGCAGAGTAAATTTCTCCACCTCTCTTTGTCCCAATGTCTCTTTGTCATGAAGATAGCTACATAAAGCATTTGGAGATCTAAAGATCTTTGAGTTATATGCTATTATCATTTATTATTTATTCTCTGCTCTTCTGTGTGAGTTTTTAAGAGACATTCTCTGTGAACTGATGCACATTTTTCTGAGGCAGGCGATCCACACTTGTCTGAAGAGTCGGTCTGTGAGCACAACGAGAGACAGGGATTTTTTTTTTCATCTTGTTTCCATAGAGTTCTTGTACAGATAAGATTCTTACATAAAAATTATGAGCTGATCAGGTAGCCAAGTGTATGAGTTTTCAACAGGGATATGTAATCTTACAATTTATTTCTATGCATTTCTAGTACATCATTATTCAAGGTAAAATATGGTATGCTTGACTAAGCTGAAGGCTGTTTAAAGTTCATTGACAGCAACTGGTAAAGAACTAACTGGTACATACTGGAACCTATCATGTACCCATAGCTGTCTCTCTAGATGCTGTAATGCTGAGGATTTTCTCTACCAGAAGCAGGCTGCAATGAGTCTTTGAAAAAAGAAAAAAAAGAAATTGGGAAAAAAAAAGAAACTAAAACTTTTTCCTTTTTCCAGAGTTATTCCATACCAGATTTTAGATTTTGTTTGCCAGCCCCAGCTGTTGTTTTTATTAGCTTTCCTCAAAAGCTGGCAATAATATCATGAGGCTCTGTCAGAGCTTTTTTCTTTGACTCTTAACGCCCACACAGCTGTAGCAAATGTGATGGGCTCTAGTTGTATGACAGTTTAGTTAGCAACAGAAACAGTTCAAAACTTGGAGGCGTACCAAGAAAAATTTTCACCTCCATTCTAGTCCCTTTACTATTTTGGATGAATTTAAAGTAGTACCTGGACTAAAGTATGTGCCTCTAAACAGTCTTGTGCTGGTTGTGCTCATGCTCCATCCCCCAGATCAGCAGGCTGGCACAATATAAAGCACAGCAAGCAGGGCATATTACCTAGGCTTTGGCGTGATGCTAAATGTGGCAACAGATTTGCCCTGGTTTGGAAGGTGAGCTTGATTTATGGTCAGCATGAGCTTACATCTGTCTTCAAATGAGCTGTAAATGCTCCCCAGCCAGCCCCAGATTTCTCCTGAAAATGGTTGCAGACAGCCTTGCTGGTAAGGATCCTGGTGAAGGCAGTTACCAAGGATGGAAAAGGTAAAGGGCAAGGGACAAGCCTGCCACAACCCCAGCACTGAGAAATTGTATCAAGTACATCTGCTTGCAGTCTGTCAAACAGAACAGCTCCAAATCAGGAGGGCAGAGGAGAAGCTTAACGCAGAAATCACTTTGGCAGAGCTCCTACTCCTATTAGAATTCACCCTGCTGTACTTCATCTTTCTTCCTTGGGAAAACCACTACTAGCAGCAACAGGTGATTCAGTTCATAGGCAAGCTGCAGTTTTGCTTTCTTTGCTGCAATTATTATTGCTAGTGTCAGCTGTCATTTAATTCTAGTCATGCTGTTTGATTGTGCTGAAATCCATCATTAAGATCTTTAAAGCTCCAAGCATTTTCTTTATCCCAATCTCCCAAAAAATTAAAAAGCAGCAAAGAAAATCAAAAATGTTATTGCTCTGTCATAATAGCTCCATCTCAAGCATTTCCTGAAAGTTTTTTCTTGTAATTTAAGAGACAATATTAAAAAGAAAATTATAGAAAGGGAAAGGTTGGATGGGAAAAGGCTTGTAAGAGAACATAATGATTATACAAGTCGAAAGTACACCAGGTATACAAAGAAATGGTGTTACCAGAAAAATTGATTGCTTGTTCTGTAATAGAGACAAAATTATAGAAGCAATGGGTAAGAGAAAATAGGAAATAGTAAATGTGGCATACTGCAGAAAGCATTTAATATCACTGGCAAAATTCAAGCGTATGAAAGAACCTACAAGGTCAGGTACTGGTAGTTACTATTCATTGTATAGTGCTAATATATCAGTGGTTTCATGGTCAATAGTTCCCATTTAAAAAAAAAGCAAAGTACCTGAGGTAAAGACTGAGTCCTACAGTACCAAATCCTGCCCTATGGACAGCGAAGGCACATCCGCAGTCCCAAATATTATGACAAAATCTACCTAACAGGGAGATAATTAAGGGGGGGAAGAGGGGAAAACAAACCAAATCAAACAACCCAGGTGACAGCATTCATATGTTACGGTATTTTTATCTAATCCTCCAGCTGTGACACAAAGTCACATATGCAGACATCTGATTAGCTGCTTCTGCTTTACTGCTATTGTTTCATACTGACTAAGACAGAATAAAGCAACTCACGTTACAGTAATAGCTTCTTGGTCCTAGTGTGAGGTCCTGACTCATCATGGGCTTTTTTCCTGCAGTTTCTGCTGTTCGTATGTGTAATTAATAAACATAATGTTGATGCATTTAGTTGTTATAGAAACCATTATTTCTTTAGTTTCCCATGAGGATTCTGAGCAAATCTGCAGCAAGTTTGACCTAACTCTGTCACCTTCTCATAGTCTTGAATGAAATAAGTTATGACTCCTGGGAGTAATATTTGAATTTCTGTCTATGATTAAAATTCTATAAATTTACACAGCAATTTGTCCCCATAGACTGTTATGAAATGTATCCTCAAGACCTTATAAATTATATCACCCAGAGGAATTGTATTAGGCTTTTTTTCATTATATGGAAACAATCAGTGTTGGCAATTTAAATACAGTTTGCTTAAACTTACTGTTAATTTGAAAATACTAAAAAATGCAAACAGTTTTTAGAATAAATAAGCTAAGAACAAATTATAAGGAAAAGTCAAGGTTGAATACAACTTATCTTCCCTGAAATGCAGAATACAAAATTCTCAACAATAATGAAAGTATTTTACTCTTGGAGTACCATCCTGTGCAGTGAATTTTAGAACTATCTGGTCAACATCAACATTGCAGCATTTAGAAGTTTTACAAGTAATTCTTGATATTTTAAAAGTATATGTGGTAGACAAGTGCATATGTCAAAATCTGTACCATTCATAAACGTAATCCAGCATGATAGGGGAGGTAGACAGAAAAACTGATGGCTGTGAGAGTGACAGCATTTTAATATATAAACCATCCCCACAAACTAGAACACGGGTGGGTCTCATTCCAAATTAGTGACCCAACCTGCAGGATAGAGAGGTTTTCTCATACCCGATAAATGTTTAGATGCACTGATAAAACTTTAGTGGGAGGGAACTAGAGCATCTACCAGAGCAATCTAATGCTCACAGTGCCTAAATGAGTAAATAGTCACAAGATCTGTGTTAGAGTACCAAAATACTGAACTACTGAGATACAGGAAGGAGAGCTGATTGGAAACTCTCCAATCCAGGAAAGGATTCCTACTTTCACTGTTGCCATGCTCTGAAAGAAAGTATAACACTGAATTTTTCTGCAGTGTCTGATCACAGACAAGATCTCTTTGTCACTATCTCTTGTGAAAGATATGTGACAGAATCACAATTTCTGCATTTAGTTGAGATTTAAATATGAGATAATCACAGAACTGTTGAATATGATAACAACAAAAGACCCAAAGGCTCCTTCAGAGTTAGTACTAGTTGAGAAAGAGGCTGTACAGAGATGCCTGCCTCAGCTTGCATCCTGCTTCAAGCCCTCTGTACATCTAAAACCTGGATTTCTGAGCAGAATCCATGTCTTCCCCTATGTTTTGAAAGCAGAAATTTTTACATTTAGTGAAAAATAAGTACTGGTGTATGTATGTGTAGCCCATTATATTATGGGCATGTAAATGTATTTAGGAGTGGTCATGGTTCTTTAAGCAAAAGAAATGATGGATAATGTCCTTTTGGACAGCATTAACACACATTAATAAAAGGAGTCATAACAATAAAAAAGGAAAATGCCATCTTTCCAAAAGCTTTATCCTTTTTCATTCCTCTGTCTTTTCTCTGAAATGACATCTTGACAGGGGAGACTATTTGGGTATTGCTCTTAATGGGCTCTCAAATATGCTGTTATTAGGAAATGTAATGAAGTTCCTCCCCTGTGTTCAATTCACTTCTATTTG
Organism: Molothrus ater; assembly: GCF_012460135.2. NCBI lineage: Eukaryota > Metazoa > Chordata > Aves > Passeriformes > Icteridae > Molothrus > Molothrus ater. The sequence goes on along the minus strand of NC_050482.2, from coordinate 16,547,302 downwards.
TTTATTTTAGGGATGCAGAAAGGGCTGAAATTTTTGCCCCTGTGAACTTTATGGAATAATGGATCATTTCCTCTAATTGTTTTCTCTTTTTTTGTTGTTTACAAAAAGAGGACAACTTAGGAGACTTTCTGTAAAGGCCCAGGGATGTCATTATGTCTATTGCTATTCATAATTGGATATCTCCATGTAATTTAAAACTATTAGTGATTAAAAATAAGAGTACAAGTAAACAAAACACTCTTATGAGATGGTAGGGATGTTTTCATCTCTTCAGAGAAGAGCTGATATTTTTGAATGAAAATATCCGTTGTGTTTCTTCTGTGTATTGAATAACATGAGTGAGGGAAAAGGAAAAATAGGGGAAGAGGTTAAGGCATGATGAATTTATATAGGAATAGTCAATATTTTAGAGACTCAATGAATATCCCCAAATACAGAACTTTACTGCTTTATCCTTTTTTAAAAAGTTTTTTTACTAATCATATGACCTGATATGGATATTCTCATTTAGTTTAGATGCTTTCATTACTCTTTCACATATATTTTAACAACAAGTAAAATTGTAAAAGTAAATTGTGTGCACCCATGCTCTATTGCAAAATATCACAAAGAACCTTCCTAAGATGATCTTTGTCAGCAGAGGGGAAGAGATCTGAAATAAGGATGGTGTTATTAAGATCCAATTATTAAAATTATTAGAGAGATTCCTGTTCCTAATTTAAGGTGCAAATGAGACCGTATGCTGAAGTCAATAGCACAGATTTTATTTAACATTAAATGAGGAGGAGAGAGAGAGTGAGAGAGAGATGAGGAAAGGGGCTGGGTGGGGGGAGAGGAAAGAAAGAGAGTGAAAGAGATACAGATTAAGTAGAAAAAAGATATCACCACTCCATAGATTCTGATGACATTCTGATGAGCCTCTCTTTCTGGTCTTTTCAGTGGTTACAGACTACCCATGAAGTGGGGAAGAGTCCACAAAACTCCTCTTTGACTGGGTTTCTGTTGTACAGAGTCTAGGTGGAAATGGCCCCAGTAGCACGGGATGATGTCTTATCGTGCCTTTTATCAGCCTTTTCCCTTATCTGAAACACCAGTTTGTCTCTTCAGGTATGCACAGCCTTCTGCACCTGGGAGGCACTGTGTGCATCACTATCAAAGCACCCAACCAATTGCTTGAGCCATTAGCACCAGTCTCCTAAAGCACCTGGGGTTTACTGCAGTGGTCAAGGTTAGCAGTTCCATCTCTTACACTTGTGGATACTTTCTTCTCTTTAACCTGGGACAGCTGAACAGAACCACCTTATCTTACCTCAGGGTCCTTTTGAGGTCCAAATCAATAGGCATACACAGGGGGGTGGGCTTCAATAGATGAACAGCTATTTCTTTGCAGTTTGCTACAGTAGACAGAAGTCTTTTGGTGATCTTAAAATGTTTAAGCCATTAACTATTTCAGTCTCTGACAGGTGTTCATATATTGCAATGGCCAGCTAGGATGTGTATGTCATTTACATACATTATGACAACAGTTGCTGATTTCAGCAAAATGACACTTGGATTTGCTCTCTATGTGCCTTTAAGAAACTTGGAGAGTTCTTTCCACCTTTCCTTTGGAGGAATAATACAGTCTTTCAGATCTATATATTTGTTCCCCACTTTCTCTTCTTAAGACATGCAGTTACTAAATATTAAAGCCATAATTTGATGAACTGAACATAAAAGAAGTAGTTATGAACAGAAATTTTATCATGCATCCTCAAAGATTTTCTGATCTGTATCTGGGAACATGGGGAACTAACACTGTACACGAACAAAGCCTGTATCCCTTTAATCATGGGATGATGCGTGGCTTATTTCCTCATATATCTAAAATAGCTTACAACTATTTTATACTTAACTCCTGTACTCACTGCAGTGTAACTGTGCTGACAGAACATATACTGAGCTTTCCCCATGCCCTCCTGCAGTGTTCTCTCTACAAAGGCAAAATTATACTATCCATGTTTTTTAAAAAAAATATTTAAAATCACATGAAATTGTGTGTTGACTGGTCTGTGATGACAGCGTTGTTCAGCTGGAGAATATCTGGGAAGGAGATCCCACATCAGTTATAGTCTACTCACTATTGAGCAGCATTAATAGAAGTATTCTTTGGAGACATTTGAATAGGTCTTGAAGAAAAAGGTGCAAATCCCTAACTCTTTTAAGGATTCAGAGATAAATTTTTTAAATCTATAAGGTGACAGTTTTAAGACACAATTGCCTCCCACAAATTTCATAGTAAGTACACAGTGACTTTAGGGGAAAGTCTGTGACCAGATAAATTCAAGTGAATAGGAAAATAGAAAACAAGATTCCAAAATTAGGCAGGAATATAATTATAGAAAGTCCTTAAAATCAAGCTGGAAGGCTTCTAATTCCTATACAAACTAGGGGAGTAGATGAAATTATTTAAATTAGGGCATGATGTAATGTATGTAAATATGAGTAGATGAGACCTGCCAGGATGATTACTCATTAAAACAATTCATGATTTCATCCAGCAAAGCAAATTATATGAATCCAAACTCAATATCTATGAGATACAAGCCAGTTATTTGTGAAAGAACACAACGAAATTTTGTCTTTTACTAACAAGACTATGCAGTTATGGCACTTCTGTCTTCATAAAGTTCTCTCTAAGAAAACATTCTTTTTTAATGCTGCAATGAGACATGCCTGATTTCACACGTTCACATAAGCTAGAAGAATAAATAATGCAGAAACAAGCCAGTAATTAAGTGAAGGGGAAAGAAAAGGCAAAGAAAAATCGTAAAGATTTCAGCAGGATACCAAATGAAAGTGTTTGGGGTCAGGCCTCTCCCAGTATGGGACCTTGAGTCATTGATCTGTTTTACTCTGTGAGGCACTTTGGTGTTGTCTCTGGTTGGACTTAATGAAGGAGTCGAACAGTGTGATCAAGTGCAAGATAAGAAGATTAACACATAAACAGAAACCAAATATATTTTTTTCTTTATTTTGACTGTCAACTAGATGAATTTTTTATCTTGCATTGTGGAGCAATTAATAAAATTAAGCTACAAAAATATTTTTATTTTTTTGTGAGCTTATTAATTTTTCAAATAAATGAGGCCAAGAAATAGGTCAAGGTATATTTAACTGTGTAATACTGAGGACAAACCAGGAATCCAGACATACCATTTGCCATTGATTTTAGGGTCCTGAACAAATCACAGACCTTCTAGGATCCTAAGGAGAGAAAAATCTTATCCTCACTGCAGTCTTGAGGTGAAGTTAAGTCTCTTGTTCTTTTATTTTCTTTCCTCCAACTTTCTCCTTCTTCCTCTTTTCCTTCTTTTCCTTATCTGTTTCTTTTTGGAATTTTTTCCTAAAATACAAATTCTGTCTTTAAATTTTATCATTAAAAAAAAAACTTGTACCCAAATCTCTTGCTTTTCACCTCTTTTTAAGCTGAATGACAATTTACCCAAACTATGGTTTTTCTATCACATCAAATATGTTAAAACAAATTAACATACACATAGGCTAAAATATTGAATTTCATCATCTGAAGACAAAAAATGTTTGAAAAGAAAATTTAAAAAAATAGTTTGATGGTAAGAATTCCTAGGTAGTTACCTATGAAAATACTCAAGGTAAAAAGAACCCTCAGTTTTCTGTCTTTTAAAATACTTCTTAGATGTGCTTTTTCAGAGTATCATGAAATGTGTTAACTTTGGTGTCATAAGAAAATAAATCTGGTGAATGTGTTATGTGATGGTACTCAGCTGAAAATCTTTCAATTTATTATAGTTTTAATTTCTCATCTATACTTCGTCATTGGTCAATAAAGCAGGTAAATGGTCTTCAGATACATTTTCTTATTGACAAAACTATTTTTGTTATATAAGAGTCTGGCTTTCTCAGGAATTACTTAGGTTTATGTGCATACAACTTTAATTTTCCTGGAAATTACTGTTGCTTCCACAACTTTTCTTTGATTTTTTTAAACACTAGTTATGACAAGTCTTTCATTAGCTAGAAAGAAAGCAAATCCACTTTATATTGCTATTATGCATTTTTCCATTGAATACATATTTCCATATAATTCAATGATACATCAGTCATTGGAGAGGTTATAACAATGCAAATCAAATACATATCTTCCAGCATCTGTGTTTATTGGTGCAACATTGAATTCTTTAACACTTGGTTTCCATTCAGAAACATTTCTATACCTGTTCTTTTGCTGCAGTCATTTTCCTTATGAAAGTTAATAGACCTCAGGAAAACTGCCAAGAATTACCTCTAAGTTTCATGGTCACCTTCCTGTGTGGTGTAACTGGAATGGCTCAAAGCCTGTGGGACAATACAAACAATTTTGCTAGTATTCTTGGCTGTTTACCAAAACAGAACATTTCATTTGCATACAGAGAATTTTCCCAATAACAAATTATTTTCATCCATGGCTTTTCACCAACACCACAAAGAGAAATTAAATTGAATATGTCTATCACCTCTCGAATTTAACTGACCTAAGGCAAGTACTCAGTGACCAATATCCAAATTATTATGACTACTGGACTAGATTTCCCTCTTGTTCATTGATTGCTTGGCATACTGCTCCTGTAAGCTGTGCCGTCATCAGCAATCATATTTGTTTGCAGACTTAAGTCTTTGCTAGATAAATAGATAGATGGGGAGAGAGACAGAGAAATAGAAGGTCTGAAATTATCTTCTTCAAGGCCTTGGGCTTGTAAACAGTTCTAACATGCATAATGAAACAGGATGTTTGTCTAAAGTTTAGTTCAATCTGCTCCAAGGCATTCTTCTCATGCATGACATGGTCTGGGACACAGCTCTGCATGAACAGCACCCTGTCTACACATATCTGAGGCCAACTCTTTCAACCTCAACAATGACTATGTCACATGCAACAAAACGTGTAATTCTCTCTTCTTCTGTTTTTTCCTCAAAATGACAATGATCTCATGACAGCTGGCCTGAAGGAGATATTATTACCTCATCCTTTGAAATGGTTTATAAGCTGAGGAGACAGAGCTTCCTTTCTCCCTGATACATATACACACATGCAGATATACAAAACATCAGGATTTGTTAATTATGCTTCTGAATAGAATTGGAACTGAACCTAAAATTTAAGTCCAGCTGCTCAAATTTCAGAACAGATATGAGCTACTGAAGGATTGGGTGTTTCAGCATTAGTACCAAGGTGACTTTTTAAGTCCTGCAGAAGGATTTCTATCTGCCTGATGTAAGCACCTCAGAAACTAGATTTTTTTGTGAATATTTGAATTACATATAAAGATATAGCATTAAAGAAACTCTTACTAGACATCTAAAATTTGAGTTTAAGGTGGATGTCTGTGTTAGATTGGATATCATGCATGTCTTTTGTTTTTTAAAAGGTCAGGTAAGTGGAAATCAGGAAGCAGGCCAGCATACATGTAATTCATACATGTAGGCAGCTTGTTGCTTAAATGAAATAAATGTTTGAGCAAAAGAATATTATAATCAGTCTACTTCATCTTGTGGGAAAAGTACAAAGGTCCAACTATTGACTTTTTTGACAGAAAGTCGCTGCCTTTTTTTTCTTTAGGAGTAAAGACTAAAATATGGTTGTGAAGAAGAACATATTGTTAACACAGATATTTAGACACAGTACCGGGAATGAAAAGCTTTTATAGCAGCTGGTCTGATATCTTGTCATTCTGTCACCTGAGAATGACAGCCTGATAGGTTGCAGCAAGAGGCAAGGAAATTTCACTTTGAAAAACATCAGCAGCCTTCGTACATCTGTTAATTAAAGCAATCTGCCAGTGTTCCTCTAAGGCATTCAATGAATCAATGTTAAGCTAATGTGACACATTTTCACTACTTCTGTAATAGAATTGGAAGTAACACATTTATTTATCAGGTGGCACCGATCTACACTTCCCTGTCTGAGGACGGGTTTTGATTGTCACACTATCACCGTCTGGTCTAGGTGTGACATACTGAAGATTTTCAATCTGTTTCAGTGAAGTTATAAAATAGCATGTGGACCCTATGTTTCTCCTGGAACATTCAAGCAGTATTTGAGCCTTGGATTTGCTGGCAATAGATCTTCAACAAAAAAGATTTCTTTAATCGAATTCAGTCACAATGAAGGGTTTCATACAAATTTCTACTTCAGCTCTAAAGCAGAACTCATGATTCTGACATTTTGTTTTATTCTCAGCAATAATGGCTGTTATTAAAAGTACTACCTTTCCATGACTGATGACAAGGATTTAGTTCATGGGACTTAAATTAAGTGTCTTTACTCCTGATCGTTAATCCTCAGAGACGTTTAACCAAGAAAAATTTAAGTTCAGTCTGTTTTTCCCAAAAAATGCAAAGCATTGGATTTAGAAGAAAATTGCTGGAAAATATTAACATAGAATACAGTATGTAAACAAAATGTAATACAGACATTACATAAAGATGACAATAGTTTTATAAACTGAACAGAATGACTGAAGATTGAAGTTGTAAGATACTGAGAAATATTTTGTGAAGGCCCTCAGTGTGTGCAATGTCTTTCCTCACCCAGGGGTTTTAACTACCAAGATCATTAAGGGAATGGGACTATTGTGAAAATTAGCAAGGTTGTGGCAAAGAGCTGTAACAATTCTTGTGGAACCCCAGCCCACTGGACTGGGAGATGTACTTATTCACAGCCCCTTCCCCTTGCCTGAGCTATGTTGTTGCATCCCTGTTGTTATTTGTACAGCCCCTGATTCTCTTGATCAAGTCAGTTACGAGGGCCCTTCATGGCACAGGCCAATGCTGTGTGATTAATGGGGAGAAAAGTGTCTAGCCATCAATTTCACATTTCATTGCAATGCACCTTACTGCAAAATAAATAAATAAATAGCAAGTACACATAGGATGGTGCTCTAGATTTACAGTTTAAAATTGGTTGATTTTCTTTAATGTCTTGTCTAATATCTGTGCCTATTGTAAGGCATAAATCTGAAGCAGCAAATTTTTAAAATATTCAGCATGTCTGGTGCAGTGTGAAACAGCCACTCTTTGAACAGCTCAGCTCCACCAGTGCATCTAAGGTTGCTGCTTTTAAAGGAATACAGTTGGTGGCTTTTGTTGAAATGAAGTGATAAAAAACCCCATGTGAGTAAATCTTCTCCAAAAAGTAGTCAGAAGTCTTTAGAAAAATAACACCCTTAAAAAGTAAAACTAATACTTTTAAGAGATTTTGCCTTTATAAACTTCAAATATCATTTGCTTTCTGATGTTAACAGAAGTGCCAGCACACTTTGGTTATTCTAAAGTGTAGAGTAAATACTCTTTAATTACCATGGATTGTTGTGCGTATGTGGCAAAGGATTCTGCGCAAAAATGATGTGACTTTTTTCAAAAGGCACATTTTCAAAAATAATGTAAATGTTGACAGAATAAGGGGAAACAAAGCAAAGTCAGTTTCCAGCACCTTTTCAGAATGACATCATATTGTGTAATCTTGGAAGCTCATAGGCAGTGAATCACAACTAGCATATTTCATGTGGTGCTGAGAGATTAAACAGGAAATAATCCTTACAAGAATGAAATCTCACAATGAAATACTAACATGCCCATGTGAAAATATTTTAAAAGTTTTGCTTTAAAACAGCAGCCAAATAATTCAAAAATAATGACAAACTTAACAGACTTGATGGTGCTGGTAGTGGCAAATTGACAGAATGACTTCACTTATCACAACAGTGAAAATAATCTTTGGAATACAGCACAGATATTCAACAACTCATTCTGAGTATTCAAGTGAGCACATTGTGTGTAAAATTTGTAAACATGTGATTTACTCCCCTTGAATCCAATGGGATGACTCTACTCTTTCCTCATTTTAAACAATGTCAGTAAAGAAATTAAAAGGCTCAGAGTGGTAACATCATCTTGCTGGACAGTTCCTGTGCATTTGCAAATAATTTTAGCATTTCACTTGCACTCAGTAAGGCTGCTGAAACCACTACTTTTTCTAAAAGACTCCTTAATGGCATTTAATAAGAACAGTTTCTATGTACTCCTGTATGGAATCTTAATTTGTGTTAGGTAAGTCACAGAGGAACACCAAAATCTTTATTTAAAAAAAGACCAGAATGTCAAATTTTGATTTCTCTATTTTCAATTTTTGGCTATTTTTGAAAATTAGCCTTATTCTTTATATGGGAAATATGAAGGGTTTGCATTAAACCATAAATTTTTCAAAAGGGTATGTACTGAATCCATTTCAGTTGGAAAATCTGTTGTAGTGTTGGATGAACTACCTGAGCAGGCACAATTAGTGCAAAGTCTCAGGTCTATGATGTAGTTGTTTAATTATTTCCCTAATTTGGACATTGACTGTAATGCACTATTGAATCTTAAACCAGAGAAAAAATAGATTTCAGTAATTATTGCATCCATCTCACAAAATTCTAGATTAATTCCAAATACATATTTGTAGTGTTCTGTTCAATGTAGTTGTAAATAAGTTTTGTAGCAAGTTTATCAGGTATTTTAAAACTAGAATATATCTTGCCAAGCCTTTCTATGATTCAAGAGGTATTCAGACTGTATTTTACATGTAACATTATTCACTGATTGTCAGTACATATATGATTGTTTATGTAAATTTACGTAATATATTCAGATTCTAAAATGCAATTAAACATCTAATTTCCATCAGTGAAATTAAAAAAAGAAGTCTTTTCCATTAAGTTACCTGATATTTTTAGATAGTATAACATTACATTTAACTTGAAATTAGATGGTTAATACGGTAATATTTCTAATATGAAAGTGATAGAAGGAAAAAATTCTTCTAAGTTCAAAATTCAGAATTTTAGTATTAAAAATTTCTGATGTTTTTTGTGAATTAACTTCTTTTGTACAAGTTGGGAAATAATTTCTTTCTTTCTGGTGTTCTATTTTTGTTCAAGTCTCAACTTTGTGTTTTCCAGCATCTGCAGAAGTACTGAGCAGTTTTGCAAAAACTGAGGTTAATCACTTTTGCAAGTGGTCCACATCCAGCAAAGATAGTGATGTAAAAATATGTTGACTCTTACATTTCTTAGCATTCAGAACAATAATCTGCTAGTATTTCCTGATTTTGAACTCATATCTTAAAGAAACTGGTCTTCCTCCTCAATATATTAACTATATATTTAAGTTTCAGCAGAAATCACACTCTATATCTGAGCCTGAAAAAATTAATTCTATAATTAATTTATACAATTATTCAGATTAATAGTTTCAGATATTTTCTCCTTTGGAATTGTAAAGGGCTGAATAAAAAGAAAACATTTATATTCTAACTTTTATTGTTCAAATATTAGTGAGACAAATCACCCCTATGCGTTGTTGCTAAGGTAAAATGAAGCTTGTAGAAATAAATTTTGCCTGTTTGAAAGTGAAAATCTATACAGAAGTACATCAATTGGTCACTATAACTCCAAGAAACTAACGTCATATATTAAATTTAAAGGAAACACAAACACCTTAAGGTATCCAAATTCATAAGTAAAGGAGGCTAATTTATCTAATGATGAATAACATCCTGTCTTCCATAGGAACAGGGCCTTGAAATATAGTGACCAATTGCATAGATGACAAACCCTATTTTATGGAGTGTGAAGTTTTGTTGACATACTGACTGTGGTGGTTTGACAGGAAATATGTTTTCTGGGATGCTGTGGTTAGGCCAATGGATGCTCAGATTTTAATATCGGCATGTAATGTGGCCATTGGGACATTGGATCCGCCTCTGAAAACACGGGGTTAAAGCAGAGCTCTCCCCTGGGAGGCTCTCTTGGGTTTCCAGTGGGAACTGGGGGGGAGGGAAAAGCCATGAGGCCGAGAGAGGTAGGCCTGAGCCCGGGGTGGAAGGGTGGAAGAGAGAGAGAGAGAGAGAGACACCGAGAGCTATCGGGCAGCCCGCCCTGGGAGACACAGAGAGAGAGAGAGAGAGAGCCACTGCCTGGGACTGTAACCTTGAGCTTGATAAACATGGGCCTGCGCCGGCAGCACGGCTGGGACGGAGATGAAGGGGGGGAGTGCAGCCGGCCGCTTGTAGGAGCTTTTAACCCCTTTTTGGACAATGAAGACTTTACAGAACATTAACCTTTCCTAGAAGATAGAGTGGAAGATGAGGAAGGAAATGGGCCAGTGTGAGAGAGGTCTGGGCAAGTGAGAGATGTTGGAAGAATAGAGAAGAATCTTAGTGGGAAGAGATGATGGAGTAGCTTATGCTGGACTCTTTTTGTGTAGCCATGGACAGAGCCATGTTTCCTTGTGATACAGGGACTGTATTCAAGGGGGAGGCAATGCCTCAGAACCAAGGGGGTTCGGTGTGGGTACCCCTCAGCCCCAGGGGGTGAAATATGGAGGGGACAGGTGTCCCAAAGGAGAGACTGTGCCTTTTTTGGATCGAGACAGTGCATCCTTAAAAGTCGACCCTAGAAGCAGCTCTGGTCCGTGTTCAGTGGTGAGAGCTCTGGACATGAAAGGAAGAGGTCACCATTGGCACAAGAAGGACTCCTCTTGATGAACTGAGGATTGAGTATTCTGAAGGGTGGTGCCAGACTGAGAGTCGATGATTAGGGGGATATATTGTATTGGGAATTTGGTGGGGAGGAGGAAGAGATGTATTTGTGAAGTTTTCATTTTCCTTGTGTGTTTCTTTTTTTTTTTTTCCCTTTCTCTTGTAGTTTAGTTAATATTTTTTTTTCTTAAGTGGGAGCCTGATTTGCTTATTCCTGGTAACATCTCACAGCAGAAACCAGGGAGAGAGTATTCTCATGGGGGCACTGGCATTGTCCCAGTGTCAAACCAAGAAACTGACCTACATTATTTTCTCCAAAGTTGCTGAAAAGGAAATAAAAAGTGTATTGTTCTAACCTTACACCTATATTACTTAGATAAGTAATGGCAATGGCTTAATAGCTCCTGATCCTTTGGGGAGCTTAATGCTTTATTCCCTCTGGGCTCTCTGTAGCTATTTTCACATGACTGTTCTTACAAGAATGTTATCTTTCTTTTTCCCCTTTCTTTTTCTGCACAAATTATCATTAACTCTACAAAGGAGTGTGTTCTCCTGAAGACTTTCTGCAAGATAAATCCCTTCATTATTCTCCCAGAGGTCCATTGACAGCGTGAGTCTCATACCTCTCCTATTGTGTTAGAAACTATGTAGGATTCAGCAAACAGAATCAAGAAGGACTTGTGATGAAATCCTAACTACAATCACAAAGAGATCTGCTGAAAGAAGTCTATTGCAGGTCTGTTACAATGAAAAAGTATTAATTCCCCATGACCATCCTGTGACTCAGGGCTTGCTGTCAGACTGCTTGAGAGCTGGCTAACTGTAGAAGAATATCAGGGATCAGCAAAGCCCTAAATATAGAGATTCTTTAAAAACATGGGCATTCTGAGCCATTTCTTCACTCTCTTTATGGATATAGTTATGTCTGAGGACTTCATGCTCACACCATACCAGCACCTGGAACTCATTAAAATGAGACCTGCAAATAACTGAAAATGAGATTACACCTTTTTTGGCTCTAATTTAGTCCCTTCGGGCACCATTTGCTTCTATTTTTGCTCATTATTCCGGCTGCTTACTTGCAATATCACTACAATAAGTTTGCTAAGTTCATCTTGTTTACTTTCTTTTTTTTTTCAGCAGGAACATTACATTCCCTAACTGAAATACTGAAGATTAAAAAAGAAAATATTCCTAGATATATGTCCACCTTCTGTAGATCTGTAGTCAATATCAATATCAGCAGCATTTCATATTTTTCTTCCCTAATGAGTTCCAACCATCCTGGTGTCTGATCAAAATGTCAAAAGGCTGGAAATCTTATGCTTCTGTATCTTATTTTAGTAGAATCTTTCTACTTTTATTGAAAAAAATATTATTTTTTTTTAAGTAATAATAAGATAACATTTTCAAGGCAGCAACTCTAGCAGCATTGACCTAAAATGTTCATGCTGACTCACACAATGTCAGTTCTTTGAGAAGGTAAAGTAAAAGCCAAAAAGTGGCATTGTTGCCCTGTGGGCTGGAAAAAATTTAAATTTAACTTTCAGAAAAAAAAGTTGTCAAAATGTGAACTTCAGATGTTAATACTTTAATATGATAACACATATGGTAATATGATAATATGATAAGAAATATGATAGCATATGAGGTATGGGATGCATCATAATAGCATTCAATTATTATCAGAAGTATTGAGTAGCAAATTTTCATAGAGTGACTTATTGGTGTAATACAACTTTCACTATCTGCTGTATCAACTCTCGACTGCATATTCGCCAATATTTCCTTTAATATTATCACACTAAATAATGTTTATTTTTAAAATGTGTAACAAAGAGAAAGATTTTGGAGTACTAACCACCTACAGAGCCAAAGTGATTAAGTGATGTGTTTTACTTTCTAGTCTGTATTTGAGAAAAAAAAATTGAGAATGCAGCAAAGTGCTTTTTAGTTTTATGCACTGAAGTGCCATGCAAAACTGTACTGCTTTATAAGAATATCTTCCTGATTTAGAGTATTATGCCTACATAAATCCATAGGAGAAAAGACATGAAGCACGCAGCTTACTTTAGTATACTGAGAGAAGGGTGCTTTCATGTTTATGTTTTTAATTCATGGTTATCAGACAGGCAATTTCACTAGCAAAATGTTGAAGGTCATTTTCTTCTTCCTCTTTCTTTTTACTTTGGTTTAGAATGTAATCTTTATTGGTGTCTTTATTTTTTTTTAGTCAGGCCAATTGACCTTATCACACACTTGTTGAATCAGGTTGCTGAGTAAATGACATCATGCAGGACAAAAATTAACAATAGCAATATCCCATCAAAGGGCTGATATTTGCATTTAAAGTCTTTTGAAACACAAATCTGTATTATTAACTCTAAGTCAGCAGTCTTAAATCCAGTCTGAATTCCCTCTTTAATTCCTGCATAAATGCAATTGAGTCTTTTTGAGATATGAACATTCATTTTCAAATCACAGAGATTTTTTTCTTAGTCCTCAGGCAATCTGGCCTTTTGAAGTCTGTAGCCTTAAAATCAGGACTAACAAGTAACTGTAGCAGTATGCTATCAATACTCCATAAAAAATAAATGCTAGAAAAGTTATTATGGCTACCTATCCCCAAGACACCAACTTAAACCTAGTCTTAGAAACTATCCCAATACTATTTAATCATAATTTGATTAAGAATGTATGATGATTATTCAGACTTTTCTTATTTTGCAGAGTTCAAGAGAAAGTAAAAGAACCATGGAAATCTTAGTGAAAAGCATTCAATGAATTTACCAGGGCCATCTTGCTCCTACTTTTTTGTTAACAGCCAGTACAGACATTTCTCACTGTGCATCATTCAGTTAAGCTGTTACTATTGCTAAATACTGCTCACAACATACAAAGCTCAGTTGGTAATTAAAATTGCTGATGAAAACACAATTTTGCCTTTACTTATTTAAATTTTATATATATATATAGCTTATCAGCAGGGTTTCATGAATTTAATGGGTGTTTTTTGGAGCTGTGAACCTTTTGTTCAGGAAAAAGTTATACCCAACCAGAGATTGCCATCTTACTGTGAGTCAACTGCCTTGCAAAGTAGAAAAGTGCAGGGTGTGTGCACGTTATGACAATTTTTGCATCGTAATGCAGCCTCTTCTTCCCCAGTGTGTGAAGTACACACATTTAATACAGATGACTATGTCAATCAATTAATTAGGACTAACTATTACTTGTTTTACATGATGTAAAGTACCATAATCATTTATTTTTCCAACTATTGCAAGACTGGGATATCTCTGGGTTGACAGAGATTGACTTACAGCAGGAGATGGTGGACTGATGCATTGTGATGTTTTATTCCAGTCATTGACAAAGGAACCAACATCTTCACACTGCAAGACATTCATAGAATGACTTGACTTGGGAGGGACCTTAAAGACATTTTCGTTCTGACACCCCTGCATGGTCAGGGACACCTTCCACTAAAGCAAGGGCCCCATCCAACCTGGCCTTAAACACTTCCAGGAATGGGGAATCCACAACTTCTCTAGGCAGCCTTTTCCACTGTTCATCCACCCTCACAGTAAAGAATTTCTTCCTAATATATTATCTAAACCTACACTTCTTCAGCTTAAGGCCATTCCCTCTTGTCCTGTCACTACAAGCCCTTGTAAAAAGTCCCTCTCCAGCCTTCTTCCAGGCTGACTTTAGTCTTCCATTATATTAAAGAGATTTTAATGAAATCTAACAGATAATATTTCATGTTGTTTCTTGAGCAGTAAACAAAGAGTGCTTCTGTGTAAAAATCGCCTTTTTTGTTTACAAGTAAAAGGATGTTTTCAATGCACAGAAGCTGGTAACTGAAGTTTGCACATTTGACAATATGATATAAATGTTCCAGTCATTGAAACAAAGCTGAGGAAAATAAATTTCAAATTTCAGTCATTTCCTTTTTTTCATTCTTACAAGAATTTTGATGACTCTTCTATAAAGTTTAAAATTAATATTATAAGATAAACATATTCCATTCCACCACCAGATGTTCATGTAAGCACTGATGAACAGTAGTGACCTAGTCATCTACATTACGACCTTATTATACCAAAGAGAATAAAGCAGCACACTTCACGCTGAAATTGGGTATTTTTCAAAGATATTTTGGTTTGTCTGAAAACAATCCTGAAGAAGAATTAACACTTCTACCTGCAAGGTCGCTGAAAGAAAGCTGTCTACGCAACTACAGTATGAGTGGGATGATATTTTCAAATTCATTTGAAAATAAATTTGCCATTTTTTAGGCTGGAGAGCCTGCCCTTTGAGGAAAGTCTGAAAAAGTTAAGGGTCTTCTCCCTAGAGAAGAGAAAGCTCAGGAATAAGCTCATTTTATGAAGTATTTAATGATTTTTCCATTTATTAAGTATTCCAGTACTTGAAGAGGACAAAGGTTGTCCTCTCCCTTCTCAAGGAGCCACATTGATAATCTGAGGGCCAATGGGTACCAGTTTCACTGTGAAGGGTTTCAGCTTCATAGAAGCGTCAGAGACTGAAATAGCTCATGCCTCAAACATTGATACGAAGTTGTAAACTGTATAAAGACCATCCCTCTCTAAAGGATGCCTGACTAGAACTTTGGACTGTAAGTCAGACCACGGATTAGATAAATGGAAAACCATTCTTCAATCACCAGACCTAGAAAAAAACAAACAAGGCTGAGGGAAAGGACTCCAGAAGAGAATCAAACCCAGTGAGGGCGAGGGGGAAGAGGTTTCAAATGTGACCTCTGGTCAGGGGCTGAACACCCAGTCCCACAGACCAAATCCACAGGACATTCATGTGAGAGGAAGCTGAGGGGATGTCATAATCCATCAAAGATGCCCCAAAGTGCTCCCCAGCGGCCTTGCACCACAGGACTGCATGTGATGTAACAGATCCAGTCTGTTGCAAGAGACTGTCCACCCCTTCTGCCCAGAGCAGACACACCTGGACATTGCCATCTGGCCTGAGCCTATATTAACCCATTGCATTCTATGCTTTTTGGGGGATCTTCACCATCAAGACCAGAAGATGAGGATCAATGGGATGCCATCAGGATCTATGGAGTGGTGATACTTTCTACCTAGTCTGTCTCCACGTCACTCTCTCCCCCTTCACATCCCCCAAGCTGCTTTTTTCCCTATTTCTTCCTGTCCCCTTTTCTTTCCCTCATAGTTACTGTCAAATAAAATTCATATTATTGACACTGGCATATGGTCTCATTTGCACCTTAATTTGGGCTGAGGAATTCCTCAATAATTTTAGTAACTGAACTGTAACAAGAAGAAAGAAAATTTTACAATGAGAATGTTCATCCACTGGTACACGGTAGAGTGTTCATCACTGGGAGTTTTCAAGATGAAATTGGACAAGGTCCTAGAATGGATTCCTTCCATCTCAGAATATTCTGTGATTCTGTGATCCTGATTCTGTGATCTAGGCTTCCTTTCCAACAAAAGGTTGGACAAGACAATCTTTCAAGGTCATTCTTAACCTAGACTGTTCTATGATTCTAAAAATTAAGACGAGCATGCTTGTAGTTCCCCAGATCCTCCTTCCAGGCCTTTTTGTGGATGGATGTCACATTGGCCAAGCTCCAGTCATCTGAGATCTTCATGGTTAGCCAGGACAGATAATAAGAGATCATCTTGGCAAGCTCTTCTGCCAGCTTCCTCAGTGACAAATCCCATCCAGTTCCAGTTCTGAGAATTTAGTTGTTACAGCAGGTCACTCACTGCTTCCTCCTGGATTGCAGGGAATTTCTCCTGCTCCCTGTCCCTGACTACCAGCCCAGTTGTCCTCAAGGCATCTGGCCCCTGCCTTTTCCACATCCTTAGTAACATGTTCCCCACTTTGCACCCAATTAAGTAATTGAGGTTTTCCTTGGCTGTCCTTTTGTTGTTGATGCATTTATAAAAACACTTTTTTCTGTTTTTCACAGCAGTGGAAATAAGCAATTTGGTATATTTACTCAACATTATTAGTATTTCCCAGAATGCTTTTTGTCAAGTTTTTTTTTTTTTTTTTATTTGAAGCACTTTAGAAGCTGATTAAATATGCCAAATATTCATTACAGGTGAGGTCTTTTAAGCAAGTTGGAATAAAATATTTACCAGAAGTGCTGGTCTTTTTCCAGTTGCTAGAGAAGTAGTCTAAAAACCAACTAATTCCACATGCCAAACTTGCTCATGGCTAAAATTTGGCAGGTGAATTCCCAGCAGCAAGAATTGTTTAACTTCTCTTTTCAGGTTTCTTCATGGATATATTTGGATTTGTTTGTACTTTCCCTTCATTGACCTAAGTTTGCCTTCCGACTTTTTGTCAGCTGTTAATTTCTTTAATAAAAGCCATTTCTTCTGTAGTGCTACAAAAGTGACTTGTCAAATTATGAAGTCTTGTAAAGATTTGCAGCAGATCAAAAAGGAAAGCAGTCTTTAGATCAGTGAAATGTGATCCAACAGATGACACAACATAAATAGGAACTTTCATAAACTATGTTCTACTCTCAAGTTTGTAGAGAACTTGAAGCCCTACTGTCAGCATATTTAGGCCAGATCTTATATATATATAAAATTATTTTTAATGTTCATTTTGAAAGATTTGTATCTTTCCTTTTTTTTTTTTTTTTACTTTTGAAAAGTACAGGCATGCTGATTAATTACCTGGAAGAACCCACACTTGTTCAACAAACATTAGTTTCCAAAATATATCCCATTCAATGCAACTGTTGGGTCTTTTAATGGCAATCTAAATTTGTGGACCTGTCTGGAATTTCATTAACTTACCATTAAGAAAAATATATCATTCTCCAGCTCTGCTGACAGCTATAAAAAAATAAAACAAGCAATTATGGGCTTCAAATTTGGTTTAAAAATCAACACCATTGTATGGGCTAAACTATTGCAGTGTAAGTTTGGTCTGCATGAGTTAAAATATTTTGGTGCCCAAATTTTTACTGCTAATTGTCTAAGCTCTTTGAAAATAGTTCACCAAAAGATATTTACCCAGCATCTGTTTTCTTTTGGGATTTTACTTTCATACTAGAGATATTTCTAGCATCTTTTTTTCAGTTTTTATTGTGAGGGTTATAATATCCATGGATTGCTATGGATAAAAAGAGTTGGATCAGCCTATTAGCCTCCAAAATACTTAAGAAGTTATGTGAGGCTCAAATCAGGAGGGAGAAAGAAGAGGAAAAAAATGAAACATATGCAGGACAGCTGCTAGTCTTTCTCTCTACACTATAATTAACTAGATCAACAAAGATGTGAAAATTATTTGTGTATTTACTTAGCTCTTCAGTGATTGGGAAGCTAGTAAGATTGTTCTATCATTGAATAGTTAGAGATATTGACACTTGATTATCCTGGCAGCCAAAACAGGCTATAAAATTTTTTTATGCCAGTATATCAAAGTATACAAGAACAAGAAGCAAGAACAAGAACAAGTTCTTGTCCAATAACTTCCTATTTGTAAGAAATGTTTATATGTATTCATTTAGGAAAGAATGGAAAAATAATTACATGTAGAGGTCCTCTCCTAAATTCTGATATGCACAACACTCTTTTCACTGTGAAATAATATACAAAATCTCCAGAAGTTCATGTAATGTCTTACATTTGATAATGCATTATCCCTGAATAACACAAAGATGTCCAAATGTTATTCAGCACCTAACCAAACAGCATGAAAATTATCAGTTCAAAATGGCTTAATTTTATTGTTGATATTATCTCCATAAAGTCTAATAATAACAGGAGGGAATGTTGTCAGTTAAAGACTATTTTGTCAGTTTAGTAGCAAAATTGTACAAAACTTTCTTAAATCATGACCATATTTTTCTAAATCACACACTAATCCTGCCAGCAGAATGTGTGTTTTCTTGCAGCTCTGGGTTTGGCATCATCAAATGCCAGCTTCATATTCTTTTATTCTGCCATAAATGAGATTTCCAATATGTACTGACAATTTTTTTATAATAAAAACAAAGATAAATGAACTAAATAAATAACGGGTTCCTGTGTTATGCTTGTCATGCTTAATTTATTAAAATCCTGAAATTTACACTAATTTTCTGATTTTTCATATCCATCTCTCAGTCCACCCATCCATTTTTTTTACCTTTCACTTCCATGATATTTGAGCAGCCAGAATAAATTGCAAAGAAAATTGATGGAAACCAGTTCTGTGGTGTGTCTAATTTTAGCTGATTTAACTTCCTGAATCCTTAAGGTAACATTTTTTTAGTAGGACTATTAACAGCTCTCTGAGATTCACATTTTAAACATAATTTCATACAATGACATCATGCAGGCACTTACATATTTATAGGACAAGATTCAGTTTTATCTAAATGAAGATACACTTGCCTTGATGGACTTCTCTTAATTTAATCAAATTGTGAGTAATCCTACATTTAAAACTAATAAGATCTCTTACAGGCTTAGAAAGGCTAAATGAAGAATATTTCACAATATATCCAACAGCCAGCATAGATGCTGAAAGAATGAAGATAATTTTTCCTGCTGAAACTGGCTCTTGTGATCCAGTCCTTTTTATCTAGAACTTCTTGCAAGAAATTATTAATTTAGTTCTTGAAATTATTAATTATAAATATATTCTGGAGAAACAGATCTGTCATCAATACCATTGACAAACATGGGATGAAGACAAGAGGATAGCCAACTTTCAAAGTTGTCTCAATTTTCTCTCTGTATATAATTTTATACACCATCTCCCAATGATTCATTAATCATTGGCTATTTATTTCTCCCTTTCCACATCTTTCTTTTTAGGATGTCTCTATTCAAGCCACTGATGGTACAAAATAACAATCTAACTGTACAGAGACTATGGTTCAAGACAGCCCAAGAAAAACAAAATAAAGGAATGGAGAAAAACTATATAAATCCCACCAGGAATCTGGTGAAGTCACTACCTGAATGTCTCAGGTGGAGACAGATTGGGGTAGGTCTAAGGTAAAAAGATTAAGCAGTCCAAAAAACATTTGTATTGTCACAGTGCCAATTCACAATTGCATCATTAGTGTTACTCAGAAGCTGTGGTTTGTCATTATTGCTATTAGAAGTGCAGATCTGGAATCTAGAGAGCAACAAACTATTACAAAATGAAAGTTGAGCTTTGGCTGGTATTTATGTCCAATGTATGAGGAAATCTGGCAAGAGTTTTTAATATAGGAAGATTCTTTTTCAGAAAAACAGCTTTCCTTTTTCCCCTCCTTACTTCATGCTGGGCAGTATCATCCATTAACTATGATCCCTATGGCATTCACTGTCAGTGGAGGAAGACATGCCTGTCTCTCCCTACTTTCTCAGAGAGGAGGGTAGCTAATTTTGCTGCTTCACACACAGCTCCACAGCCCACACATGTACTGACAGAGGTCTTGTTCCTCATTACCCTTCCCTCTATCCATACGTTTTCCCAGTAACACTTTAGTCCTCAAGTACCAGCTAAAGAGGGAATTTAGCAATCAGTCATATTGCAAATGTAATTTTGGGAAATGTTGCCTTTCAAGGCATTTTTGAATTATACTTTTTCATTTGGGGAACAGAATTAGACGCAGTTACTACTGAATAATCTCGTCTTACTGCTTCCTGTTTTATAGACTTTTATTATTGTTTTGTATGTACCAAATGAGACAAAATTCTAAAATTTATGGATGCCATATTTATAGTGCAGATCAGTGAACACGCGTCAGGAAGCATCAGTTTTATAGGGGAATTAAGTGAGGTTGTTACAGCAAAATTTATTGTTTAGTCCGTGAAAGCTCAGACTTGAAAGGTTAGGCTACAAAGTAATAAAGATAGAACATCACAATCATAATCTCAGTAAGCAGTATAACATGAATATAAGATAAAAATGGACAGAAAGTAACAGAAATATATAGGTATGGCTAATATAATTTCCAGTTCTATTAACTTTGTCTATGACTCTGTAATCTTATCACTGAGTTATAGGCTGTCAGAAGTAGATTTCCAGGTTTCCTTCTTTTTCTTTTCTTCCTTCCTTTATTTCCCATACATTTCCTGAGAACTACTTTGAAAACTCTCTTAATGTATACTGTCTTTGCAAAACAGAAGAGATAGATTCTATAACCTGTTCTAGAGACCATGTATACAAGAGGCACTCTGGCCAAACAAGCAGAAAATATGACCTCACAGCTTATCAGCAAAATTTATTGTGCCACCAAATAGCCTGCCTATTGCTCTTTATTCACCATAAGGTTACAGCTCTCTAACAGAATGTAAATAGATGTAAAGCAGTGATCAGGTCACAAGAGCACTTGGCAGCAAGGAAACCCAATGTAACAATAAATACTGTAATACAAAATCAAGTCCTGGATTTTTGAAAACAGCCATCCACCAAGCCAACATAATCCAGTGTTGTATAATGTTGACTCCTTCTTTAAGGTTATGCAGTGTGTTAAGCAGATAAATCATCAATAAAGTTAATGGTGTTCTCAGGGGACATACCTGCACTACAGTTGCCTGTAGCTGCATTTACACTGAATTGTTGATGCACCCTGAGGACACTACAATACCACATTCCCCAGCCACAAATATTGTGTAGCTGTTGGAGCACCCAGTGGAGCATTGCAGTGCCCCAGATGGCACAGCAAGATTTGCCATCTGGAGGGCATCACACCTCACACACTGTGGGCAATGCATGCTCCTGGACACCACCAGCTCAGAAACCTCCAGCCTGGCCCCAGTGCTTGCCAAGCAGCATTGCCTGCTGCTAGGGCACTGTACCAGGCTGAGTGCCCAGCATGCCTGAGTGTGCCTCTCCACCTGGAAACTCCATCATGCGTGCGGAATGGACCATGACTACAAAACACCTGCCTCAACAGCCAGGGATCCCCTGCCAGGGGCATCTCATGGCCCATTGAGGACAGACTCCACACTTTTCCATGAGAAATGGTAGGTTGCAGGAAATTAAGCCAGGTGTAAGGTCTGCATGAGAAGACTCATCTGTGGTGCCAATGCAGAGTCAACACACCTGGCCACACCACAGCACCTGCTGTCAGCACAGCTTGGAAAGAATTTTAATGTAGTAGTTATGCTAATAGTAAACTAAAAATAATAAAGAATTAATTTCATATCACAATTGGTTTTAAGTGCAAATATACACACAGACCATAATATAAAGGAAGGTTGAAAAACATGAATAGTACCGGCTCTACTCGTTTGGTCAATTACTTCTTACACACCTACCATGGCTTTCACTTGCACATGCTACATTTCAGCCCTTCTACTTCTGGACCTTCAAAATTTTCAGGTAACTTTGCATCAGTCCAAGTTTTCTGATTAGCCAATTGCTTCCCCTGGCTGCAGCAGATATCATGGCGATGAGCACGTTGGTGACACACAGAGACCTGAACTGTCAAAGGCTGATTATCCCCTCTCACTGACACAAGGCTGCTCAGTTCCGAGGCACATCAAGTCTAGAAGACAGTCTGAAAGAATTGCAGCTTTGTTGTGTTCCTCTCAAAACATTCTTGAATCATAGATAGATTAAAATACTTCCTATGGAAGTACTCAATATACACCACCTTCAT
This sequence comes from Molothrus ater, assembly GCF_012460135.2. Classification (NCBI taxonomy): domain Eukaryota; kingdom Metazoa; phylum Chordata; class Aves; order Passeriformes; family Icteridae; genus Molothrus; species Molothrus ater. Next base: position 16,525,115 of record NC_050482.2, on the reverse strand, counting down.
GCTCCAAAAAACCTATTGTCTCAGACTGCATATTAACAAACTTCCTTTCTGTGTTGAATAAAATATCAATGTTTATATTGATAGAACTGAGTATCTTCCTAATACAGACAGAAGACTGAAATTACTCACAATATCCTACATTCTGTAAAATTCAAGAAGGTTATGATAAAAAAATAATATAATACAATAAAGAAACAGATCTCTAAATTCCAAGAAGTATTACTGATCTCAATATTACAAGCATAAAGCATTTAAGTAATTTCTGTATCTTTTATCGTGATGAAAAACTGTATTTCCATTTTGTTTTATTGCCATCATGATTGTCAGTTCTGTAAGCTATGAGATAATATGCTGACTAACTAGAAAAGCAATAGTTTTCATAAAATTTCCCATATAAGTAATGTCTGAAAAGGGTATGAGGTGTATGTGGTGTTAGTCAAATCCTGTTGAAGTAACTTAAATGTCATTTAAGCTACAGGAGGAAAAATTTAGAAACATGATTTAATATTTAACAAAAATTAAAAACAACTATTTGTCTCTTTTATCTTCTCTCAGGACTGCACAGAATGGAAAATTTCTCTGCTATCAGCTCAGGAACTGCTGCAGGAGCAAGTGCATCCTCAGACCACGCAGAATGCCTGAGGAGCCATGAGATGTTTTCATTATAAAATCCCTTTAACTGTGCTTATTCACAGCACCTACCAACACCCTGCATCACCTCATCAGCACTGAACTCTAACATGAGCTGCTGGGAAAAGAAAAAAAGACCTGGATTCTAGGTTAAACAGCACAGCATAAGTGTGCCTATCTAGTACTCTCTGCTCCTAGATTTATCCCAGCATGTTAGCTGCTGACAGGTGATACTTTAAGTCTGTTCAGAGATCATGAGGTATGTGCTATTTGTGGTTAGAAAACCTGCAAAAGTGTACTTGTTTTGCCTTTATGCATTTGCTGTTACAAAATGTCAAAAGGCAATCTGTCATACACCATAGTAGCAATTAGTTGTGTGAAAAATTATCTCTTCAAAGAGAAATATCAAGAAGCAACTTTATAATTAAACAAGGAAGATTGTTTCAATTTTGTCTTAAATTTCATATGTTTATAAAGTCAAATTTAAAAAAATATATTTTTATAGAAATATTTATATTATATACTGATAATTTGTGCAGTTGTGAGTTAAATTGTCAAGAAAAATAGACCCATGGGCAAACATTCAGCATTGCTGTTCAACTTCAGATTCTTTTTTTTCAATGCACAAGCAAGAAGACATTTAATCATTATCCCCAAGAGACAAATAAGCTTCATATTTGTCGTCATAAAAAAATCAGACAAATTTATTCTAATATAATCATATCTTTTCATGCTGGTCTTCAGCTGACATCAAAGACAGCCTTGGAGGAAGAGATAGATGGGTAGAGGAAAACAGAAATGGAGAAAAATCAAATTACAGAAAACAGGAAAGAAATTTCCTAAAAATGCCAGAAACAGAGAGGGGTAGCATAAACCTTCATCATATCTGCAGAGCTGGTTGAAAATTTCACCACAACTGTTTAAATGCACAGGCACATAAACTCTTCTGAATTTAAATTACATCTTGGCCAGAAGCATTCACTGTTTCAATGTCCTAGATATTGGCAGATTTTATTAAAACAGAGAGTATAAGGCACTTCTAAATATTGTTGGAAATTGGTTTGGTAAATCCTCCAAACTATCTCAAGATATGCTTTTCTTTCTTTCTATTCATTATCACAAATTTTAAAATAGAAATAAAATTTGCTTTTCACATATTTTTTGATAAAATTATATTAATTAGATCTATTTTAGTGTGCCTAACATTTTATTTTAACAAAACACAAGCACAAAGCATTGTAGAATGAATACTGGGCAAGAGAGAGACAGCAAACAATACACAGCAGAATCTTGCTCTCTCCTGACTTGTGACACAGACTGTGATTCATGATGTAAGTGCTACTGATAAAAAAGGCTTACTAGTTTGCTTAGATGTACTGGTTTATTTTGCTGCTTTAAATTATTTCAAAGAACATTTGCCACAGGAGGTAAATACAAATCTCATCAGGAAATCTCTCTTTTCCCCTGAGTTATCCTTGCAAGACTTTCTGGGAAAAAAAGGGAAATAGATTTTTTAATTTATTAAATTAATTACTTCTATTTCATTAGTTGGTGATCTTTGCAACTCTCCTGCATAGGATGAAGGAGATTTTCATGCAACAGTGCAAGGAAAAGATCGTGTTTAGAAGCAGCTTATTGGAACTCACTAATTCACAAGCAAACTGAAGTTTAAGGAGTCAAGTTGAAGCTTAGTTGTACTGGAAAATTACACTTTCTGGGGCAGTTTCTCTCATGCCCACTTTGCCTTCAGGATGCTCCAGGTTCACAGATGGGCCGGCATGCGGCCATACCTTCCCCCTGAACATTGTCCAATGCAGAGATCCCTCACAGCCTTGGTATATCCACTTCCCACTTAGCTCACCACCTAGCAGTAAGCATATTGTGCCAAAAGCATGGGCAATGTATTCCACTCTCAACTCCTCACAGATGCTGTAGCTTTAAGCTGGTGTAAATAGAGCTAAAGCAAACTCAGGTCTCCTCACAGAAACATGGAGCCATCCTGAACTAGGGGATATTCCTCATCTGACACTGTCTACCCAAACCTGAATTTATTTTTTAGAGTCACAGCTTGTAAGAAAAGTGTAAAGGAGAATCCATGACCAGATAGGCCTGAGAGGGAAGCCCACATGAACTCCTAGGCCCTAGGCAAAGAAAAAATGGTTCAAAAGTGTGAATTACCTCTTAACATCCATGTCTGTACTGGTATAATAAGCTATCTGGTGAAACCTGGTGAAAGTATGAAATGATAGTGTAGAAGGACAAGGGTGGAAAGGAAAGCTTTTTTTATCTACAGGTCTCACTTGTAAATTATTCCTGCTAAAGAGTGAGTGAGTGAGTGAGTGAGTGAGTGAGTGAGTGAGTGAGTGACTGACTGACTGACTGACTGACTGACTGACTGACTGAGGTGCATACTCTGTAAGGACAAAGACAGCCGTTTCAGGGAGAGACCCTTTACTTACTCAGGACACGCCTTACTTCTCTCCTTACTCACTCTATGTTATTTTAATGGTATGAGGTTTTATACAGGCAGAGCTTTTGAACTCAATAGGAGTGTCATCGCTCTTCGGGTTGAACTTAGGCAAACCCCTTCCTCAGTGTTCACAAATGTAAAGTTATCTTTCACAAGCAACTGACACCTGTAGTGTAATTTTTATCTGTTTTTAAGAACATGACTACCCCTTCTCAAAATAATTATCTCAGAAAAAAACTTATATCAGAAGAGAACCACTAACCAGTACACACTGGTCAGAATCTGCCACATTGTCTTCTCACAGGAAAAACCCAGAGCAATTCCACAGAGGAACTCTTTGCAGTCTTCTGTAGCAGAAGAACACACTCTCTTTGACAACTGAATGCAGTAAAATGAACAGATAGATCATAAATTAGGAGGATTAAAATACCTAGTCCTATCTTTTCTCAAGTTTGACCCAAGCACTGTAACAGGAGAACTTTTGCATTTTCTACTTCTCTCTATTCTCCATGCCAGCGATACTTTTTTTCAAAGTACATAAAAGCATTAGCTACAAGCACTGCTTTCTCTTTACAGTTGTTTTGAAGTCTAGAATACCACTACTGAGTGGTGCCTTGATTAATTCTTTTCTGTCTCATCACTTAAACGTGATTGTTTCAGATAAGCAGCATTTATGGCAGGAGAATTAAAACCCAGAAATTGTTCACTGAGTTTAGATGTAAGCTCATCTCTCAGATACATCAATTGCAATCTTATTTCAACGTCCAAAAGTATTGCAGCTACCAGCAGTAGATGATGAGGAATAGTTTTGCCTCCTCTTTCTGTGTGAAGAACTAAGGCGAGCTATTCTGTTATGGGGTGGGTGTGGGTGGGGAAGAAATCCTTAATGTTCGTGGGCAGCCTGGGGCCTACATAGGAGCTCCTTAAAAACTGCTGAAGATACTTCAGTCTTACAAAAGGGAAACACAAAATTACCCCACACTATGAAAATCTTATCATCAACCAAGCAAAGTTTTAAATCAGCAGAGAGAAATTACTGTCTAATCCAACACAAGTAACCATTTCTTTCTCCCGCCTTCTTGTATTGTCAGTCTCCCTACTGTCTGGGTGCTGCCTCATTCATTTCCATGAGTTGCCAACTGCCTTTATTGAGGACTGTTTCTAGACATATTTTCTGCTGTGAAACAGAAAGGCTACAGAACCTGTTAGAACTCTCTATTTCAAAATAAGACCCATGTGAGAAGAATGAGCATTAAAGCTGGCCAAAGGAAACAAAACATTTGGATTCAGCCTGGTGGATGAGAGGAGGGATACACTCACTTGTGCCAGTTGCTGAAAGGTCTGTGCATTAACTACAGTGCTATGAGCTGGGGGATCGCATCTGGCAGTGCTGCTGGGAGTATTCTCCTCCAGTGTACACTGTAATGGACATTTGTAATGTTTAATTACATTGACAAGGCATGCACAGAAGGGACAAGTACACAAGCAGACACATAGCACTGAAATGGAAAATCTAATCATTAAAGCAGAAAACATTATTTTGAAACAGCTATGGACAGAGATGAATGAGGCTGCTGCAAGCCTCAGAAACATACCACCTTAGCTCAGTGATGAAAATCACAGCTAGAAAGGTTAGATGGAGGAAGAAAACATATTTGTTATTCTGTTTCATGCTAGACTGTTTCTTTTCAGGGTTAATCATTCAGTCACATTTGGTCAGAATATTCAAAACAGTATGTACTTCCTTTTGAACTTTCAGATTGGATGTCCCATAGTATGGAAGTTAACCTGTGATAACAAAAACCATCTCAGGTGATGTATTTCTTCTCCCCGATGATTCCAATAGGGATCTGGGGTTTTGGTTTGCCATGTTTTGTTTTTCTCAAGTGCTAGAAAGGGCATCCTGTCTAAAAAATTATCTGTGGGTCTGGGACATTATGGAGGAGTGATAGGGAAGGAGATGACTTACATGAGTCTGCAGAAGGAATGAAAGATGCTCAGTGAATTGTAACACTGTAACTGTGTGAATTGCTTGCCCACATCTCAATTGTTAGAGCTGATGCACTTATAAAGTTCATTCTCCTTCTAGAGATAGAATGTGCAAAAGACTGTGTGATAAGTCTAATGCCAGCTCACAAGTTCAGGGCTGGTTCAGCCTGTTACATGAAATTTTGTATGAGATAGGCAAAAGAGGGATATGGAAAAAAAAAAACAAACATGCAAAATAGATTCCTGAAATTTAAAGACATGCAATAAACAGACTTGCAGGTTTCTTATCAGAGCACCACACAGTACTGGAATAAGTGGAGATACCTCTCGAAAGTACCCTTATTTTAATATTTCCAAAAAATGTTAGATTTCTTGATGTTTATGAGAGTGGAATGTCACTTGTCAGGCAGTGTTAATTGGACAGTGATCAAAGGGGTGCTGATGTCTCAATTTCATTTCTTCTTTTTCCAGACCACCATTTCCTATGATTTTAGGATTGGGCATATCTGTATTTGATTATTCCTCACCATATCAGGCATCCTGAGTGGACTAGGCCAGCAAAATAAAACACTTGATGAAATTTAGCTGATTTTTGCATAAGGCCCCTTTGGAACTGGGTCCCCATTATTTTCCTTCCTTCTGGATTTGTTTTCTTTCTTCACATTATTTCTCCACTTTTCTATCAAACGAATCATATTTCCTGGCTAACAAAATTCTGGTTTAGCTTGCCAAGGAAACTGCTCTTGTAACATTGCCAAGAACTACATTGTCTTAAGCATTCTGATATTGCCACAGTTTTGGCAAATGTTAGAGTAGCTGATAGGACTGTCTACCAGGCCCCTAATGATACAATTATAAACAAATCCCAAAGACTGGTCACAGTTTTCAATAGAAATCACTAATCCAAGACTGGCAGCCAAATCATCGAGCTTTCTGCCATGGTATCACCTATAATGCCATCTATTCCTCAAAGCTCTTGCATTCACAGGCCCCTACGTTGGCAGAACATCTGTGGTTCCTACTTGGACAATCTCCTGGTGCCTCTCTCCTTTCCTTCACGGTCTGCCCAGCTGGTAAATGCCCATACTGCCCATTTCCTCACACTGGCTGTCTTTGGGTAGTCCAGCTGCCTTGACTTCTTGGACACTTGCTTACCTTCCTGGGCTACTGAGCTCCCACACAGACCAGCTTTTTTGGATACCCAGCATTCCAGCTGTCCTTCTGACAAGACAAACTAAAAATTGAAAGGTACTATAGGAAACAGGATAATAACTTTATTGGTGGACCAACCTAATACAGAGGCAGGTGATTGCCCTGCAAAATAGGAATGCAAGGGCCATGAAAATATTTTCCATGGCTTTAATTTCTTTCCCAATATTACATTTGGCTTTGTATATATGAATCTTCTCATGAGATTGATGTTCTGTTTACCAGCCTGGCAATAGTGTATTTGTACTCAAATAATCCATGGAAATAACCTTATTCATAAAGGAGAAAGAAGTGATACATACACTCATGGAAAAAAAACAAAACAAAACAAAGTTGCTAGAAAGGAATTTGGTTGAGCTTGCCCAGCGATGTGATACATTATGACATTCTTTTAATTTTACATGCTGAAGTTTACACTATTCACAAATTATTTTAACCTAAATTTAAATTAACTTATATCTAACAAGAAAAACTTTTTGCAATATGTTTTTTACAAAATTAAAATTCATTTCCTTCTGACCTGTATATTCTATTTGCAATTTTGAATTGAAATATAGCTCATGCCCATTTTTGACATCTATTCTAACAGAATAAGTAACCTCTGTAAAGTCCTATATTGATCAGCTATGGGACATCTGACAGGCAGATTTCACAAAAAGTAGCTGATAGACAGAACTAAATCACTCCATGGACTCCACTTTGGTTTGTTGCCATGTTTGAGCCTCCTGACACATTTCTTAGTTTTGATTCTCTTTTATTCCCCCTGCCAGCTCACTTCACTGTTCCATGAGCATGCTCTCATAGGCTTCTTGTGACAAATCAAGCACACATTTTCCCAGAAAATTCTATCTTTTGTTGGTTTAGTCTCCAATTCCAGTCTCAGCCTGCCTTCCCCTCATCTCTTACAGTCCCTCCAACCATCCCACTTGCAATCAGCTTTTTATTCACTCTTTTGTCAATCATTTCAGCCAGTCTTATACTCTACATTTCTTTGCTTTCCTTCTGCTGAAATTAGTCCCAATTTGAAATTCTCCTCACTCATAGTCCATAGTCTTTCTCACCTTTCTTTCTCAATTCCTTGTCTCAGTCCATTTCTCTGGCCATTTTTCTTCCCTACATGCTTTAGCTCTTCACCAATTTTACGCACCATACATCTTTATTTTCTTATCCCTTTTCATTAGTTCTTTCTCCTATATTTTAGCCAGTCCTGGTCTTCCTAGAGTCCAGCACTGACCTCATTAGTCATCCCCTATCTGTCTCTGGGTATCTGATTCCAACCCAGATTCTCCCACTATACATTTTTTGGTTTCCAGTCCTTCAGAGAGACAAGGCCTAAAACATCCTACAACTGCCTTTCTCTAACCAGTCATTCCCCATATTCCTTTGGTCCTCTGGCTCAAGAAGTAGCCCATAAAGCCCCAGTGTGCTCTGCTACCAGTTCCTGACACCAAATGCAAGGATTTGCAAACTGTTCTGGCTGTATATCAGAGGAGTCATTTGCAGACCTGGAGGTCTTAGAGTGGGCAGACTACGGAAGGTTTTTCTGCTATAAATACTCAAAACTATCGTGTTCTGAACTGAGCTTGGCCTCTACTGTAGATCTCAAGGAAATCCTCAAAAGAGGGCTACACAGAATCATGATAAGTACAGCTCAAAACCATAATCTGTCTTAAATCCACTGCCAGTTGTATTTTGAAAAATCAGTCCTGCACATTAGTGCATAGTTATTAGGGTAGAAGACAACACAGAGGAATCAGAGAAATAAAAACAGACTGAAAACTATGTTTAATATTTACATAGTTAGATCTTGTCCTCAGTTGAAAAAAAAAATGAAGTGAAATATGTGAAAAGCATTCTTACAGCAAACAAAAACCACCATATTCTGCATCAAATATTTCTTGCAGAAGCAGTTACTCTGACACTGAAGAAATGGCATTTTTTCCTATCTAATTTCTCTGCAATCAAGGTTCTTCTCACATTTCCTAGGAGAAAGCACCAATATTTTCACATGATTAACCACAGTGGTTTTTTTATAGTGAGAATGACAGGAAGTTGTATTAGTTTCATAAAGGTGGATTTACACTTATTTGGGCTGCATCTTATTTTCTTATGTGTTACTTGTGGTAGTATCTGCATTCAAATAATCTATTTAGAACAGTTGAATTAATTAAAACACACCAACAATAAAAAGCAACCTCTCAAACTCCCATGGAACTTGTGAAAAATTGCAACAGTTGAATTAATTTTGTTTGCAAGTATCAATAGTCAGATGCCTTACAGTTCAACTGTGGTTCCTTCAAACACCTGTCAGATATACTGCAGCTGTTTACCTGATTTCAGAACATTCATTTCAGAGTTCACAAATACTCTCTGTGTGTTTGTGTATGTATATATATATATATATATATATACACACAGGAAATTCATGCAAATATGTATATTAATTGTATCAAATCTTCTTGTGTCTTGACTGTTTTCTTTTTTTTTAACATGTAATAATTTAAAAAATATGGCTTATTTCAGCTGTACATTTCACAGTGTTGACAACACCAGCTAATCTCCAGATGGATAATTTATATAAGATATTTCCTAATGATGAGATGTTTGATGACATTACTGCAGTGTTGTGTATAGGCCTAGATATTTTGGTTTTTTCATAAAGGTTAAATACTCCTGTGCTAAACCTACCACAACCTCTCACTACAAGAATTTGTTTAGAGCTGTGCACATTTTATTTTATGCATATATTTGGAAGCCTGAGGGATGTGAGAATCAGTTTACTTGAAAAGTCTGAAGAGATTTCTGTCATCCAGAAGTCTGACATTCTTACCTGTTGTCACAGCCCAAGGGGGCATCCTGAAATCAGAGTTTTCAGTGGCAAACATCAATAACCAACTTTTCAAGAATGTATCACTAATAAAGTAAGGACAACAAAGGTACTGCTACTCAGGATCAGGGATGATGTCTATCTAATACAATATTATACTGTTACTGGCACTAGGTAAGACTCCACGTGAGGGAAACATAAAATTATATGCTCTCACTATCAGCATGCCATTCCCACAGAATTGTAGATGTCTTGTGACTGTCTTCTGCTCTTCAGTATGGGGCTTTAGTTTCCTTTCGATATTTTTCTTTAAAATTAAGATAAAAGACTAATGACTTTCAAACTGTAAATCACATTCAGTGGTCACACCTATAAAATAAACACAAATGTTAAAGGAACGGCAAGGCATATTGTATTTACAGATTTTAAAGGTATTATGCAAGAGAAAAAAGATTAATGTGCTGCCTCCCTTCTGCCAAACATTGGAAGCCATAGATTTGCAGATTTTGCAGATTTTGTTTCAGGAGAGCTATGCAGATTGTACTTTCCCCTTCTCCCCTAGCTTATACATTGCAGTTTTGAGATGAAAAGAACTCTGTCATGCACCTGGGAATAGCATCTTTCAGTGGAAGCACTCACCTCTCACTGACATTGTCCAAGTGCAGGAAGCATGAAGGAGGTGAGTCTTTCACCAGCCTTTTCAGCAAAGGACAGTTTCAGCTTAGTGAACATTTTGTAGGTCTCTTATTACTGATATTAGACCAAAGCCTTTTGTTATCATATAGAAATTCAGAGGTAATTACAAAATCTACTAGTCAAGATTTAAATGAAAAATATGCTGAAACCCAAGACCAAGAACAAATTAGGAATAAATTATATACAGCTTCTGTCAAAGCCACATCACCTCCGTTCCAAAACCAAAGCTGTCCCAGGACAGCCTTTCCTTGAGACTGTGGTGAGTAATGTGTGAGGCAGGCAGGAGCACAGTGGAGTGGGAAGCAGAGCAGAGATGTGTGTGGGTGCAGGGTAGTACAGCAGGACCCAACCTTACTGATGCTGCATCCAGCTTCACTTGCAAAGCTCTTATGAAATCAGTGTATTGTCCACCACCACCAGATCACCAGACTGGCAACAGTGAGGCTGAATTTCTTCTTAGAAAGGCTTGCTGACTTCATAGCTTCCTATCTTGATTATCACTTTTTTCATCTCATCTTATTTTCATCTTATCAGATGGAACCCAATTTTCAGGAACTGATTTTGAAATTCTTAGTGATATCAGTAGTCAAAAGGAAGTTACTAGAAAGAATGCAGTTGGACAAAAACAGTCAATGAAATATGTGTTGCTGGGAGGACAAGCATCAGCATAAATTTAAATTACTTTAATAAAGATGTGTTGGAAGTTTGTGTGTAGAAGTCTGTATACCCCATGGAAATTTAGGAATTTTACCTACTCTTTGTCCCCTCTAACTGTTTTGCTTATACATAACCCTTCAGAATAATAAGACATGCACAAATTCACACTGCAGCTTTAATATCACTTGTATGTTTATTTTAGATCTGGTTCAGCCATATCTGAATCCCAGACTGGATGGAAATATGTATACTGTGGCAGTGTTTTCAGCACACACACACACACACACACACACACACACACACACACACCTGTTTTCTGCTGAGAATGAGTGGAGCAACAGGAGACATTCTCTCCCAGGGGAATTCTCAGTTGGTGACTTGCAGCTGAATTACAACACTTACAACAACAACAACAGATTGAGATACAAAGTGGATGCCTCCAAATGCATCCCTGTAACATGCTTTTTGCTTTTTTTTTGTCTTCTGTTTTTCCGTTTCCTTTTATTTTACATCTTAGATAACTTATTTGGTAGGAGTTTCATTAAAAGCCACAGTTTCATCTTTTCTTGCGTCTTTCATACAAACATCTCCATTTGCTTGAAATCACTATCACAATGCTCTTGTTACAAATAAGATATTTAAGCAACCAGATACTCTGCCTCATGGTTACCTTTATTGCATCAGACATGTATACCATGTATACTTTCCACCATAAATTAATATGTTAAAGAAGGCATTATATCTTCTCCCATTTTCATTGTAAAGCTACATTCAGAGTTAATAGTCCAAATCAACACAGAGTGATTAAAGTAATCCAATAATAATAATAATAATAATAATAATAATAATAATAATAATAACAATGCAGTAGGAAAATTATACAAGAGCTCCTAGATTTGGAACTGAGACCATCCTCCATAACTTTTATGTACTTGCACTTATTAGGAAGTTTTCTTATTAAATACTAGCTCCTGTACAGAAGGAATTTTGACAGTAAAGGTTTCTCAGGCTCAGGAAGGAATTGATCAAACCAGAGTGAGAACCAGAGCTCTCAATAGCCAATATTTCAGTGATTATTATGTTTATTTGGAACATGTTCAAATCTTTGGTCTTTCAGCTCAGACTAGGATCCAAATGAGCCTCCTCAAAATTGTTACTCAGGTACAGTTCTCTGTTTTTAAAAATTCTTATTTCACTCTAACTGTGAAAATTAAGGTTTTGAGAGAAAAAAAAAAAAGAAAGGAAGAGCTAATTTTTTTACATTATTAAGTTTTGTGAGGTGTTTAGTTATAAATGCAGGAGGGGGGATGATTAGCTCAGTTGGTCAATCATGGTGCTAATAATCCAATGCCGTGGGTTCAGTCCCTGTACACACCACTTAAGGGCTGGGCTCAATTATCCATGTGGGTCCCTTCCAACTCAGAAGATCCTGTGATTGCACGACAGTGCCTCATAGGCAGAATGACCACTGAAACAGGTTCCATTTGGAAGAATGTAATGGGATTGAGTCTGTTTAAAAAACCCAGTGCTAAAAAATTCTAATTCCCACGTCAACCTGTCCTGTATGGCCAAATTTCACCTTGAGATACTCCAGTGCAGATGAACTGAATGCAGATAGGTTACATTAATATCATTAAGTAAAGGATTGACATATGCAATAAAAATCTGTATGAAAGAAGATCCACTACACTGAACAATTACTTGATTTAATGAGATTTTTATTATGTCAATCCTATGGAATAATGCAGTAATTTTCCTGTTGCATCAATATTTCTTTACTAGTTTAATTTATAATGATATAAGTCTTCCAAAAGTTACTACAAATAAATAATCACTAGGATTTTTTCCTCAGTATAAGGGAGCTCATCAACCTCTCTCCTTTTACAGGGTTAGGGTTGTGCAAGTAGTACCCTATAAAATATTGTTGAGTTGTAATAAATATTGCTCCCTCAATATCCACAAGGGTTCTTCAGTTTTACTTCTTTTTACAAATTACTGTCATAACAGAAATATTGCTAAAACATGATTTTCTAAGTACTTCATTGGAGTGATTATTGCAGAAAGTAGAGATCTTCAAACCCATCCAATAAACACATAAACAAAGGCCTGTTAAATGCCTATTTTGTCTCACATTGTTGCACAGTTTGGAATAAGAAAGATTTCTATTTTTTTTCCCTTCACTAAGTCTGATATCCTAAATACCAGGCTGGATATATGCAACCTTTGTAGATACAACACATTGCTGTTTCATGATCTTATTTCTGACTTTTGCAAGATATTGATTTTATGTCATAATGTGATGATGATCTCCTTCTCTAGGTGGCTGGATGTACTAGAAAATGCTCTAGTGTTTATGCAATGGCTTCTTTTTTCCTGGCCTGAAAATTTTATTTATATCTGCACAATTAAATCAACTCTATTCCTGCGTCTCTGCCTCCTGTTACTGTGAATACAGAGAGAGTAGGATTGGGCATTCTCATTTGAAGTATTAACTAACACAACAAAGTCAAGAGTATTTTGCACCTCTGCTTTTCCATGCTTTCTTCAGTCATACCTTGGCATCTCTGCACATTCTGAAGTCCAAGTGCAGGCTTTACAGGACTGAACATTTAATAGCTTACAGAATAGGTGTAATAAGGTAGCAGATCCAGAGTAGAGGAAAATCAAATACTCCTGAGTTATTTTATTAAAATTTCAGTTCCTCAGAGTTTATAGTTGTAGGCAGGGATGGAATTTCAAAAATGCGATTTCAGAGTACTTTTATGGAGTTTGTCCCTTGACTGCTGAAAGCTGTAATCGTCACTATAAAAGTGTGGAATGCAGTGCCAGTATAGCACATCCTACAACAGCATAATAAGTCATGTTTTACAAGTGAACTCTACTAGAATCAGGCAGATTAATCCAGTCCTACCTAATAATACTGCAAGCTCTGCATGTATCCAGTAATTTTTTTAAATGTGCATTTAATAAACATCATATTTTATGATGAAGTGGAATATTTTATTCATTGGATCTCAATTCTGCAGAATCATACGGGAAGACACTGACTGATTTCTTAAGCAGAAAGAAACTACTTAATAAAATTCAGCCTATGTTCCTTAGCTAAGTACATTACAAACAATGCTTTCTCCCCTAAAATTCTCTTCACTTCAGGATGCTGTGAAATAACTCATGGAAGTCTTTGACAGCTGAAAGTTCAAAACATCATAGAAGGTGCCAAATGAATTTTTGGAGAAAGTTTCTTGATGCAGGTGACAGAGCCTTGTTCTTTTCTGTCTCTATCAGGGAAGAACATGACTTCAGCATTTTATAATTTAATTTTAACACTTCTTTTGAAGGTGATGGATTTGTGGAAGCTGGTTTAGCTGGTTTTCAAACACTTATTCAGGCAGAAAGTGGTCCCCTTCCGACACAAAGAATTCTTGCATTTCAGGAGACAAGGGCAAAAAGGACATGCGCAATTAGATGGGAAAATCAAGATTAATGAGTATGACAAAATCCCTCCTGATCCATAAGGCTTGTGTTTGCTTCCTACTAACTTTCTCTAAGAACAACTCATCTTGTCCTATCCAAAAGATATTGCTTGAAATCTGCATGCTTTTCATGACTTAATAAGGTAAGGGAAATGGATGCAGAACAAGAATGTACTCATTTTATCTTTCTAAAGGGTTTGAAAATTCTCAAATTTTCCAGAATATTTACAAAATCATGTGAGGAAAGAAGTATGCTTTAGAGCAGTGAGTTTTCTTTGGACTAGGATCAAAGACTTTGAATATATGTGGGTTAAAATATGCATTGTTTGAATGTACATCTCTTGCTACAACAGCTGTCCTTGACCACTTTTGTTTTCAAAACCCATAGCTGGCAGATTTGGCAGTTTTAAATATTTCACTTTTTCTCTAGGACATTGATAAGGAGAATGAGTGACAGTGGGCCAGGACAAATAACCTGCATTAACCCATAAGGAAGAAAATTATTATTTGGTTGAGAAGGTTTTCCATTAGCCATAGTCTTTGACACACGTAACTTAGCCTGTCTTTAGTTCATTTAGTACATACCACACACTGATTTTTTTATAGCCTTATTTTTAAACATGAACCACATTGTTGCAGAGTCACATATTTCTCAGGAAAATATTTTATCAATGCAATTTCTTTTTTGGTCAGTTTAAGTTCAATTATTCCATAAACAACACTTGAACATATTTACTTGATGATTTATTGTCATCATTGTAGCACTTTTTCATTTATAGGTAAGGGAATTCTCCACAACCCAACAGGACATTCTATCCAGGTGTGATGTCAGAGACACTGACCTTTTGATATTTTCATCTTGCATTTTTTCCCCTATCAGTATTGAAACAATACTTTTATCTTTTCAACATGTTCTTTCATCCTAAATCTGGTTCAAAGGTAGAAAACAGTGACTCAGGGGGATCCTTAAAAAACTTCTTAAAAAGTTCTGATGTACTTCCCCCCTACTCCACTTCCCCCATTTAGACATATTTCATTTTGGGGTATATGTTTGATTTCTTCAGAGTTGTGGCTGAATGGAAACATATTTTATCTTTTCAGCAGTATGTCAATAATAGTAGCAGAAAGAATCAGGATAATTATTTTTATGCAATTCTTTAGTTAAAGAGTCCAATTTTTGCAAATAACTATAGCTGTGGCTCAGACCACTAACACATTATCATACTTCCTAAAACTTCTTTCTTCTCCAGCAGCATTCAGGAAGTCTGTGTCAAATCATTCACTGTGCAATAAACACCAAATATATATTCTTCTAAATAGAAAGAGAAAAAAAAAAAAACAGAAAATGTCTCTTGATTTGAATAGCAAAATTCCAAATAAGAGCTGTCTAGTCAGATAATGGCTCAAAGTCTCACTTCAGTTCTGTATAGCATCCACTGCTCTCATGCTCATCCAGTGAGCATCCCAGATTGTCAGAAGCAGTTTTCTGCTGCTGGTCTGTTGCCCATACAGGGTGTTCAATTCTCCATTGGAGATTACAAAGGAAAATGGAGCCCTTGGGCAGGTCCAGGCATCTGTCTGAACTCCTGTCTCCTACAACTGGGCCTCTGCTTTCACTCCCAGTTCAAATGATTCTATCAGTGAATATAAAGTCCCTCACATAGTACCTTATATTCTACAGAGTACCCATGGCTTTACTATAAGCATAATGGTATAAACCTCTTACTTAATCAAACCTACATCCAGGGAATGAATAAATGTCAGTAGACAGAACTATTGGTAAACATAACTGCAATGTATGGTAGTAAAGTCAGCTAGAAGTGATTTTTGTGCCCTCGCAAGAAAACAGGATTAAATTCCTTTAATTTTTAAAACTAATCTTTGTCTAAATTTTTTTCACCTGGAGAAAAATCTACATTTTGCATTCTTAAACTTGATTCAAAAGCTCTCTGGTGTCAGAAATTTACTGGCCATGAGCAAGTTTATAAATTATGATCAGACTCTTTTTTATGTTTTGCTCAGGCTATGGACAGACATATTTTGCATGGCAACTATTCATCTTGACAGTTTTATCCTACAGTCAGACAAAGTAAAATTTATTATGTTTCAGGGAAGAAATTAGAAAACAAGTTCATGTGTTTATCACCTTAATTTTACTGAATACATTAAGGTTCTAAACTCTAACATCTCTACAGAATGGAAAGGGTGGGGGGCTTCCCAACTAATTTCATGCTTGTAATTCTCCTTCTATTTTTTTCCAAACATATTTGCAAAATCAAAATACTTACCTTGAACACATACATTCCAGTACATATATCAGTGATGTTGTATATAAAGAAGCACTGTGGCCATACCAGTTTTATCTGATATGATCCAGTGGATTTTTATTTCTCCAAGATAGTTTTCCCCCATCAGTCCTATCCTATCAGTCTTTTTTTATCCTTTCCCCTACCCTCCTATCAGTCTTTTTTTAGACCATAATTAAAAAGTCACAAAGAATATGAACACCTTAAGTATCTATAGCTAATTACATCATCAGGATCTTAATATGAAAATCAATCTAAAACAAAAAAATTAAGCATATAACTTCAAACAACTAAATAGTCATGATGTAAACACTGACACCTTCTCATTCATTTTTTTCTTAGACACTGACTAAGTCATACAGTAAAGGAAACCTGACTTTAAAGGCATTATCCAGACTTCATTTATATAAGCTAAGCATACTCTTTTCAGACACAATGTTAATAACAGTATTTTTCCAGAGCAGTACAATTTCAGCATCTAGTGTGAAGATAATGTTGTATTAGATATTCTCACTATCATTGCAGCCTCCATCTACCCACTGTCTATAGTGCCTCTTGTTCCCACCGAAAAACACTGCTCTGCAATGTAAAACTAGTACATACACAATGTGACATATATGTGATGTATACTGTGGTTTTGGCTAGTTCTGTTGACTTTCTCCCCAATAAAATACAATACTAGTATTCAAAGTTTCCTAACAAGAGCAGAGAAAATGCTAAGCTATGGATATATTTTTCACATGGAAGTGATTTTTAAATTTTTTGTAGAGATAGTTCAAGTTGTACAAGGCCTCAGAATTTGTGACATCTGCTACTAATGCAGCATATGTTGTACTAGGGCTACTTGAGGAGATGTTATACCAGCATCATAATGTTTACTGATTAATAGCAATACATTACGCCTGCTTACTTGCCCTTTCTTACCCTCACAGGAATTCCATCAGAGATTTTTACATTGATTTTGCTGCTCCACAGTTACTGCACTAATTGGGCCATACTTAGCCGTTGCACCAGCTCCTGAAATGCCATGCTGTATGACATCATTATTCTGTGGTAGGTACTACATGCCAGCTCTATGAAAATCTTTCAGAAAAATTTATTAATAAGACAGCGTGCATGATACCATATATGAGGTTTAGCAGAGCCTTGCTATCCACCAAAGTGGTTTCTGGAATGACATTTTGACAAAACACCAACAGATATTGCATTTGTTCACAACACTGAGCTGCACAAAGGAAAGCATATAAGAAGAAAATTCAGAGGTATTGTGGGCAGCTTAAGAAGAAAAAAAATCAAATGTTTCTACTTTGTCATGGAGCTTACAGAAAGAGCAACCTTGTGTCCCTCGTCTCAGATAAAGCTATCCGCCTCACCGCAGAGATTTCACAGTAAATTCTGAGTTGGAAGAGTTCCACAAGGATCAAGTCCAGCTCTAAAGTGAATGGCCCATGAGAGTATCAAGCCCACCACCCAGGTGTCGTTAGCACCATTATCCCACCAGCTGGGCTAATGTTACACCCAGGCCTCATTCTCAGAAAGGAAGATACAGTGATTTCAATGACGTGTGTTAGGCAATCCCATTTAGTCACCAAATGGATCATCTTTGCCTGTAAACCACCATACTTTCCTATTTCATGGTTTGCCCTTTTCCCCCTTTCTCAGTTATTCAGTTCTCCACCATCTGCTTGTGAGTTCCCCTCCATTTTGGTACATTTGAGGATATTTCTATAGGTATAAAATCAAACAAATGATGGAGCAGGAAGAAAAGAAAACACAAATGAGAAATGTCTGTCTGCAGCTAATGGGAAAAGAAAGGAGAGGAGTCAAGAGAGGAAAAGAGCATTCAGCAGGAAAGAGAAGTATAGATAAAGAGCTGAGTGGAAGAAAGAAGGGGAAAGGGGACAAATAATAAAAAGGGAAGATTAAGTGACAAGATGTGAAGAGAGGCAACAGCTCCATGTCAGATATTCAACTGAAAAGAACTGAGATGAAGTGTTGTGATAAACATGTTGAAATAAAATATCAAAGACGAAAACATATAGAAGTACACTGAGAAAACAAGTAAGATGACAATGAAAAACACAATTACTAAAATGAGGGCTACATTTTGCTATGTCATGAGTAGACACGAGAAGGTCTGAATTATAAACAGCATTGAGAGAAGAAAGGAAGTTTTAAACCTGCATTCACACATATCTATTCCCATTACTAAAATACTGCCAGTTATCTAACACAAATGTGTAGTACAGGCAGGAGCATGTGCATCAAACTTCAGTGGAGCATGAATAAAATAAAAATGATTGCAGCTATTGTAGTCTTACTATCACTTCATTTTCTTCAGCTCTCGGGTGAGAGAGCAGAATTACTGTGTATGTTATTTTACTGCCTACACTCGCCCTGCTATGTCACTACATTCTCATTGTTTAAACCAGCTTTATGATGAGTGACATATTTATAGTGTTTTCCATATTAGGTATTTTATTAAGTGGGACACTAAAGTAACAAGAAAAATCCATATCAAATGAGCCTCTGTTTTTAATGGTTTACTGCATCTGCTCTATTTTCTGACTGTTATTTTGTTTAACAGGAGACTGAGATTCATGAAATCTTTTGTGAAATTAACATCTTACTGGAGAGAGAGCACCTTGAACTAAATCCAACTCTAATAAATCCCATCATGCTTTGCCTTCATTCCTCTACACTTGGACCCTGAATAGCCCTCTGTATACCTAATATCTGTTCCTGCACTGCACCTATTTCCCATCTTCTCAAGCACTTAGTTCTCTGCTATCTCATTTTCATAATCTGTGCTGTTCAAGTGATCCATTTTCAGATAAATCAAATATTAGTGCAGGTACTGTTCCTTCACAGGTGCTTTTTCTCAGTGCTGCGGTGCTGAGATGATGAGTTTGCCCGGCTCACGTTCAGCCCCGATCAGCGGCGAAGGGGCGCTTGAGGAGCCCGGAGCTCCTATCGCGCCTATGGGTCCCGAAGAGATCTACGATACGAGAGCGAAGAAGGGCGGCAAACGCAGGGAGGCGCAGGCAAGGAAAGAGGGACTCAGCCTTCAGGAAGGGTTGGCAGGTTTATTGGAGGAAGGTCGAAGGGGGAGAAAAAGCAGGGTGGAGGGAGAAGGACTGAGCCCCGAACTGAGGGCAAGTGACAGCTTATAAGGGAAGGGGGAGGGCCTGGGAGGGGCAACACGACAGCAAATGAGGGTATGAAAAAACTGATACATAGTTTGATGAACGCATGAGGCTAACAAATCAGCAAAAAACTGGGGAGGGGTCCCTGCCCTTGCCCAATCACTTGACACCCTGGGGAGAAGGTTCTAGAAGAAAAGGCAGGGCTGCCGAGTGATGGACAAAGGCCAGGGGTGGGGACAACAAGACACATCTGATGGATAGGGGAGGGGAAACGTGATAGACAAATAACGATAAGAAATTGGGGATTTCCAGGGAAAGAGGGGGAAACTATTCAGGATGAACCAGACCAAATCAAACAACGTTACATCACACACCACCACATCTCCCCCTTTCGCAAACAACAAAAAAAGGAAAGGGCGGACGGGGGGACTAACTTATTATAAGTATCTGAGTTTATGTTCTCAAGGTTCGAATTCGCTGTCCTCATAGGACAGTTCTTGGTCTACAGGCTCCATGCTGTCTCCTTCGTCAGGGTCCTCCCAAGAGCTTTCTTCTGATGAGTAAGGGGGTGCTTGGAGTCGGAGGACTTCCGACATCACACACCACCACATCTCAGCAGCTGCTGCAGACTTGACAAATAATCCAGAATGTTTCAGCATACTGCAAAGTCACATATATTATCTGCCCATACTGTCATAAATGAATTAATATTGCAGCTACTTAGATGTGAAACTGTTTTGTTTTTTTTTTTAATAGTCTGTTTTCCAGCTCCACATTGTGCCCTTGCTTGTATGAATTCATGCATCAGGGTGATCAGGGTGGAAAAATTCTGTGTAGGGGATGGCAGAGCAGAAGCTGCAGGAGCACACACAGTCTCACAGATTCATCATTCATTAACTAGCAGTTCTGATGCACACCACTCGTGGCAATAAAGAAGAGACACACTGCCATCCAAACAAAGGACAAGTGTCAACAGAACCTCTACCCGTGGGAGGGCACAGTCACAGAATTGCTGGAAAAAGTTCATCAGCCTCCCAGATTAGGACAGACATGTCCAAATCCAAGTGAAATGTGTTATAATCATCGCTTTAAAGTTATCAGAGTGGATTTTCATATCTGCATGAAGCAACCAGTGAAGTATCCAACAGCACTGTAGTAAAATTTGCACTTCAGTGACCACTGCAGTTTATTCAAATGTGACCATGTTGGCTGAAATAGTAGCTAGCATTTAGATAATGCAGATGTGAACACCTTGAGGACATTCATCATGAACATGGGCCATGTTTTTTCTGGAGCAGCCTACAAAAAAGCCCCACATCAATTACAGAGGTAACTAATACTTGGTAGCTGTGCAGTAACTAGGTAAGGTGTTTCCATAGAAACAGTGTTACCAATGCTCTTGTCCATCCTACATAGGGGAACAGAAATCCCAAGCAAACTACCCCTTGAACTGTTCCATGACTTTTTCTCAGAAGGACATAGCTTGCTCAGGAGAGCCTAGGTCTTATCTAAAATGTATGCAAAGTACATGACCTGGAGTTGCCTGGGAACAATCACAGAACTAGATAATTTAGCAGAGCAGGGGTTCACCTGTAGAGGTGTCTGTGCCTTCCTCACATTCTCCATGCTTCTTTTTCAATTAGGTTCTGTCCTGACAATCCACAGTCAGGCAGAAGAAGGTTTGATGGAACAGTTGGCAGTTGGAGGCTGGAGGTAGCCTGAGCATTTGGCAAGCTGAAAGCAAGGTAAGGACAGCTTACAAAGCCATTTGTGTGACAGTGTGGCCAAGACCATCTGTACTACTGTGACCTGCTGTGCCCCAGCACAGTATCTGGGTCAAAATTTACACCAAAAGTGAAAAAACCACAATCACTTCTAGTTTAGACACATCACACTGACAACAGTGCACCAATCATTTCTGGGTCAGACGCAATCAAGTGGACTGAATGTGCCGTGCCAATGTAACTGAAGCAGTATAGGAATGGAATTTGTTGTAGTGTTACTGCCCTAATTTTTACATTCTGGTAAAAACAAAATAAATCCCGTCACTTTTTTCTCTCCACAATTCTTGTACTTTAAAAGACAATAACAGGTAATAGAGGAGCCAGCAGAAAGATGTGTGCTGCTGGACCTTATGGTGACAAGCAAGGAAAGTCTGGATATGTGAGCACTGGGGGAAGCCTTGACTACAGCAACCACAAGATCAAGGAGTTCAGTACCTGCAAGGAGCTGAGCAATGTAAAGGTTTCCCACCTGAGCTTCAGGACAGCTAACTTTGCCCTCTTCAGGAATCTTCTTGGAATAATTGTATGGGAATGTGCCTTAGAGAATGGATGAGAAATTTAGCAAAAGAGGCAGGAGACCTGCATGAATGAACAAGAAACTCCTATGAAAACTCACACATAAGCAGGACATACATGAGGTGTAGGGGAGAGGAGATACCTGGGATGAATATAGAGAAGTTATCATAGTATACAGAAATGAAATGAGAAAGGCCAAGGCCCATTTGGAACTAAATATGGCTAAGGATGTCAAGGACAAGAAGAACTTTTTCAATTAATTGAATATAATTCAATTTCAATGTAATTTAAATTAATAACAAAAGGAATACAAAAGAAAATGTGGACCCACCACTAACTCTGTAGCAGAAGTTTCAAAGACAGCTGAGAAACTCAACACCTTCTTTCTTTCAGTCTTCACCGACAAGGCCAGCCCTCAGGAATCTGACCCAGAAGACCAGGGAGAGGGTCTGGAGGAAGGGTGACTTTCCATTGTTTGAGGAGGTTCAGGCTAGAGAGACCATTTAGTCAAATTTGACAACCACCGGTCCATGGACTCTGGTGGGATTTGCCAAAGGGTGCCAAGGGAACTGGCACACATCATTGTTATGGCACTCTCATCTTTGAAAGGTCATGGCAGTCAGGCAAGGGGCCTGGGAACTGGAATAAAGTAAATGCCACCTTATTCTTCAAAAAGGGAGAGGAGCAACAGACCAGTTAGCCTCACCTGGAGCACCATGTTCTGGAGGCCGTTTTAATCATGTAGAAGACAAGAAGGTGATCAGTAGCAGTCAGTATGCATTCACCAAAGGGAAGTCTTACTTAACCAGCCTGATTTACTTTCCATGATGGGACAACTGGCTGGAGACTTGAGGGGTGAGCAGTGGGTGTTGCCTTGCTGGACTTCAGAAAGGCTTTCAACAAGGTTTCCCATGACATCCTCCTAGGTGAGCTCAGGGAGGGTGAGTTGGGTGAGTGGATAGTGAGGTGGATCGAGAACTGGCAGAGTTCAGAGGGCTGTTATCAGTGGCACAGGTTGAAGACTTGTCACTAGTGGTGTTCCCCAAGGTTCAATATTGAGCCCAGTACTGTTTAACCTATTCCATGCCATATGGACACAATCCTGAGCAATGTGCTCTAGGATGACTCTGCTTGAGCGGGAGGTCAGACTGGGTGGCTTTACCCATTCTATGATTTTGTAAAAAAATAGCATGAAATATCTCCTTTGGTAGTCAAAACACAATCTGCTACAGTTTTTTAAGATATCAGGACCTATTTGCAAAAATTTAAAAGGAACATTCATATTCACCTTTGAATTATTTTACATTTAAAGGAAACTACACTATGATGCTTCATTTTAATTGCATGGTACATCAAAACCTCACTAGTGCGCATTCCACTTACATATGAACAGTCCAATACTCCCTTCAATTTCTTCCAGTGTCTACTTTAAAGATTTTCTTTCTATAGATTGTGTTCCAGTATGCATACAAACATTATCATGCTCATTGCTGGAAGACCTCAGCAATGGATATGGATGATGATGAGCAAGAATAACAGGTCAGGATCACCTGTGTGTTTTCCAGAATGGTCACTTGTTTTACTGCAGGTGTCCTCTTGACTGTAAACTTTGTGGAGCAGAAATAATTTTAGCATCCTAACACATCAGATATTCCACTAGCTCTTAATAAAAGAAAAACAAAAAATGCAGATAATTATAGCCAAATAACAACCCATAAAAGGAATTAATGAAACTTTTGTAGATTACCCTCTGGTTTTCATTATTTATTCACTTTGATGCTAATTTGCAAATTCTGTAATTCACCATAGCTCTCCCTATCATTAATGCAAATTAACAAGTTTCTACTATAATGCAGTTATTATCATCTTCCCTTGCATATAGGTACATGTTTCTTTAATTAAAGTATGCTGCATTTTTAAAAATCAGATTACCAGGTACAAAGGAAACAGAAAACATGAACAATGTACTCAGCTATTTAGATAAAAGCTAGGAGCATTGAGAATGACAGAGGTCTTTTTTATGTGTTTAATAAAAATTAGACAAATGTAAGAGAAGAATTTTAATGAGATTGTTTCAGTGGAGGTCTTTCAGAAGCGCTGCATGCATATTGTATCCATTGAGGATTACTAACAAACCACCAATTTATTTGTAGACATTATACAGTGGTAGATTACATAGACTAAGTTGTAGAAGTGAAAAACAAAAAAGTAAATAAATAACACTTTATAAACCTTAACATAGAATAAATAATATTTTTCCTTCTTATCAGTCAAGCTGCCCTTTTCTTATAACATACGTGAATTTTACCTATTGATGCCAAAGTCTACTGTGTAGTTTCTCAATAACAGAATTTTAATACAGGAAGTGCTCTAAGCCAAAATTCTACATTCAAAATAAACTTAATAAACATGAAGATGACCAGTCAAAATATTGAAAAGGAATTTTTTTTCATCTTTTGTTTATATGTTCAATATTTTTCATTTCCAATGACTTAATTAATTTCAGAAATTCATAGCTTAAGAGATGATTTTGCTTTTATATACGAATGAGGGTTGTCATGTCAACATTTGACAGGTATACAATTTTCTGACTGAACAGGAATATCAAGCTCACCTATCCTATAATTCATTTGTATTGGCATGACTTTTCATCTATTTTCCAGTGTTTGGGAAGACACAAAAGTTGTGAAATCTTACCATTTCACAGTTGGATTAGTTACACTCCCACTCCCATCAAGATTAACTGAGGAGAGCAGCAGCACATGTGTCATGCAAGAAATTTCCCTCCTCAGGTGTCTTCTGCTGTCATGTTACCTCAAGTTCATGCTCAAGCCCAAACCTCCCAGTTGTCCAGACTGAATGTCTGTTGGCTCACACTTTTGTGCAGCTGCAGAACAAAGCATCTGTATCCTCAGACAGGTATGAGGTCAGGGGCCAGCAGCACAGACTGTCTTCTGTTTAAGTCCCTATTCTGCAGACTGAAAGCAGCAAGCAGTTGACTGGCACAGCAGGACTTGCTCATACACCTACAGACCTGACCAAGATCCTGTATTAGCAGGATCTTGTAACTGTGAATTTTCCAAGTGGTGTGTGATGTGCCAGCAGCATCTTTATTTTCTTAATTCATGGTTTTTTGCATTGTTTCTGAAAAAAAAAGGTAGAATTTTCATCTTGTTGAATTTTTGGGGATGGAAACATGGTCAGTTCCCTAAGGAGGAAGAGGAGCAGAAAGCTGTAGTCAGACAAGGAAGACTTTATTGGCAACACAAAATACTTCCCAGAAGGAGATGGTAAGTGCTTATTAAAGAGGATGGAAGTGGGAGGAATAAAAGGGGAGAAAGCTGTAACACAAAAGATAAACACTATTTTTTGGATAAAAAAAGCAATTCTCATGGATGAACCTGACCCCAGAAAATGAGAATCCCTGTACCACAGGACTTAGCACAAGGTGAAGGGGAGACAGGAGGCTGAAAAAAGTGGAAAAACCTGGTTGAATGAAAAGAGGGAGAGAAAAGAAAGGAGTGGTTGACTATTAAAGAAGGAATAGTAGGATATGGATGAGGAAACTGCAGTGCTTAATGGTGTTTATAGCTGTGGAAGTCCAACCTATGGAGTTGGGACTTATGTGTATGATGGGTCTTGCTGCAAGTTTATGTGTATTAATATAAACTCTCTTCTTCCTGTCTGCAGAAAGGACAGGTGGGTTGCACTAATGCACTATCTACTCTGTATTTGCACCTGCAGGTCATGCAGAGTTCCTCACCACCATGTAGTGTGTAGGCACTGCTGCATGTATCTTCACAGATACAGAACCTTTCTGGTGAGCATCACTATACAAATGTGAGTTTTAGCCCTGAATTGCCAGGGAAAGCATAACAAAGGAATGCTCTTTTGCCATATAATCATGGATAGTGGTAGCATGTGACGATGGGTACAGATGACCCAGATAGGAGCTGTCTTCCTGCTAGAAAAATCTATCAAAGTGTGTATTCCAGATAGGTAGGGAATGCTGACATTGCATTTGGCTTAGAAAGATGGGGTCAGTTCAGACATTGACAATACAACCTAAGGCACCAGGGTGAGTTCAGGGCTAAAAATGGCTGCTTCTCCTAGCAGAAACCTTTAAAAAAATGTTGTCTTGTGTATAACTTGTGAGAAAATGAGTTTTAACAAAGTAGAAGTAGAGCTGCCTCATGTTGTAAAAAAATCTTGACATGTAATAATCTGAGTTGTTGTAAAGTCTGAAGAACTAAAATGTACAAACCTATCTTCTGCCTTGTGGTGAATAAAAGGTAGTAGAGGAAGAGACAAGATTGCCTTGGAAGGAAAAAAGAGGTTGTGATCTCAGTTCAATGAGGAGCAAAAGCTCTGAGACGTTGCTCTGTGCTAGCACCTGAGTAATGTGTGAGGCCAGAAAAATACCATATAATAGCAAGCTTGCACAGACAGGACCAACAGCATGCAAGCCTGGAGATTCTACTCCAGTCTTTTGCACGCTCATAAACAAAATGAGCAGATAGATCAGCCTAAGGGATTAGATGTCATAAGGTCAGTGCTATGTTGAATATGAGTGGACTAAAGTAGAAAAAGAAACCAATGGAATTAGAGATGAATGTGATATATGGGGAAATAAAACTAGCAGGTAGGATGTGAAGTAATTTATTTATTTATTTGTTGGAAGGTTTGTGGTTCTTTGTCTCAGGGCTTGTGTAAATGACAAAAGCAGCAGAAATTTCATGGGACAAATAATACCAGTAATGAAAGAGTCAAAGAGTGGAAAACCTTTTGGTAGTTAAAACAATATTACTATCTGTCAATTAATATATTTCTTTTATTGAGGATCACATATAACTTTATTCTGAATGTTATAAACATTGAATGTATCCCTACCATCTGCAGACTTGACAGCTGAAATTTTCCTGTTCTGAAGTGTTTTCTGAACAATTTTCCTCCACCGTGGAAGAAAGAGAGAATCTCCTAGGCTAGGAAAGGTGTTAAAAAACTCATTGAGAAAAGAGTCAGTGTTAGAGTAGCAAGGACCCCTAACCTGGAGTTCACAAATGAAGGCAAAGAGGTGAAAGGGTCCTATTTTCTGGAGGTTTGTGCTTGTTACTCATGTGTGCCTTGCAGAGTTTCTCAGCTGACGTCAATCAGCAGAGCCTGCTGTTGGTATAAGTGAGGCTGCACTCATATACTCCCACAGAGAATTAGGCTCACAATGTCTTAAATGTACTAGATTGGGAATGAATGCGGTATTAGATTTGAATTCCAAAGGAGTGCCACATCATTTTTTTTTTTCTTATCTGTCAGTTGGAAAGTTGGAGACACTGCATGTGAAAAAGAATAATGTTACACTTATTTTGAGCAATTGACAGACATGGCTGGAAGTCTGATATGATTAATACCTCGATAATAGGGCCTCAGTAAATTAGTCCCAACAGATTCACAACCTAGAGAGAGTGCCAAGATACTAATAAGAGTTAAGGTACTTTTATTAGCTAGCAAATTCCATTTTTAGCTTGGTTTTACCACGAAGATTTTAAAATGCATTAAACTCAAAAGAATTAAAGAGTGGAGAGGAAATGGTTGGAAGGACCTGTGAATACTATCTCTGAGCAGAAATAGCCTGAGATACCTATCTCCATATCCACTTCCTTAGCAGCACCTTGAGAATTTTTCCTTAAGTATTCAGATATACAGATTTATTTTTTTTTTATTTCTCTTCTAGACATCTGTGGAAGAGGTACTGCCACATTCAGTAGGGAAAAGCAAATATACAGGTCAAATGCATATAAGCTCAGCTGCAAAGTAGGGCCAAAAAGCATCAAAAGGTTCTCCTTGTTGTGTTTTCTTTTATTCCTAAGGCAGCAGGAACATTCAGGTCCTTTTCCTTACCCTCACAAGACTTAAGGAGAAGGGATGTCTTCATAGTGACAGAAATCCAAACTTATAGAAAAAGCTTGTCTGTAGATCCTTTCTGCATCAGCCAGCAAGTGGAGTGAAGTTCAACTTACACAACAGTATCATTTCAGGAATTATCCTTATCCAGTTCCAGTCCAGGAAGAATTAATTACTGGATATGCTATCTTTTACTTGTTTTCGGCATCTTTATGGATAGGGGTGTCAGCTGAGCTGATAAGAAACTGCAGTAGATCTGGCATTGAGCTCTGGTCTTGTTCTGGTGACCTGCCAAGTACCACCAGCAGGCAGCTCAGCCATGATCTCTTACCTGGTTATTCATACTGGAGGATCAGAGGCAGTAGCACAGGTGCTGACCACTCCATATTCTTACGAGGTTTTGCTCTGTAGCCTGGTGTGCCTTTACAGAATGGGTTATTCAGGCTCACATGCATAAAGCAGAGAGCTTCACACAGCCATAAGAACCTTATTGAACTGGGCACTGTGCATGTATAATATTAGAAACAGACCCTGGCTAATAAATCTTTAGTCTAATTACAGAGAGAAAACGACAAGAAATAAGTATTTCATAAGAATTTTGAGAATAAAAAACAAACAAACAAACAAACAAAAACAACAAAAAAAAACCCAAAAAAAAAAAAAAAAACAGGGGGAAATACAGGCAGGGGGAAATACAGTTGAAGTGAAGGCAGGAAGGCAGGTAATGTCATTGAAGCAGAATAGCAGAATGCAGCAGCACTGAATTTGGTGGAACCACAGATGGTGAACCCCTGCAGGAATGTGGAGAGGGAAGGATGTGGTCACAAGGACAGGCTAAGGTGCCTCTCAATGTAAAGCCTTTCATGGCTGGTAAAGGGACAAGTTGGACCATCCATCCCCTGGTAAAAGGGGAATATAATGAGATTTAGGCTAAAGGAGAGATTGAAATATGTATCAGCAAAAATTAAATGATAGATGTTAAAGTGTGAGAAAATAATTTTTATAACAAATTGGGGAATGTAAACAACATCCAAAACAAATCCCAAACTGTGATATGGAATAAAGGGAAAAAAATTACGTCAATACAGAGGTGGAAATTAGGACTGCAAGCTTCCTTTGGATATGTTTAGATCAAATTTGTAATGCTGGAAAAAGCAAAAGTCTGTCCCGTCACTTAACAATACTAAAATATGTTGATTTTTCTTTTAAATTACCTTCCTTCAAAAGTTAATTTTTATAAACTACAGTTTTACTAAGAAAGTTAGTTAATCTACTTAATAACTGTGAACTTGCCTATTCATCTTCCAACTTTGAGAGGTCTTATTTTGCTTCCCAGGTCCATTTGAGAAATAATTTCGTTTGAAAACTATCACTGAAGTATGCTACTGGTTGCTGTTCTTTGTCTGCTGAAGAATTGATCCTGTGGATATCAACTCCAAAGTGAGTGATGTTTGAGTTCTCTTAATATGACAAAAGTGATCAGATATGAAAAGTGGTGATTTTACACTTTGGAAGTATTAAAGTGTAGCTTTTTCACATTTTGATTTCTTTTTGAATTATTTCACTTCTTTTTTCCCTGAGTTCACTCAAGCGTAGAATGTGAGTTGATAAATCAATGCACTCCCCCACTAATGCTCTTAATGGGCCCTCTCTTTGAAAGTTAAACATTCTAGTAAATTGCTCAAACACAGTCTTGAAAGGCTAAACACAGATTTGAAATCTTTCTCATGTTGGGTAAGGCTGTCTTGAGCTTTCAACATAATTGCAAAAATTACAAAGGCTTGAAACTAAAAATATGTTATAACAACCAGTTTCATTGCTATAATCACAATGATTGTTATGATGATCCAAATACCCACCATTGCATTAATGGAAATTTTAAATTCCTGCATGCATTATTTTTAAAACCTTGTAGGCCATCTCCTCTTCAAAGTTTCAGAAATATTCTTAGTTACATAAAAGATGAACAAACAACACAATGTTAGTCTGCAGATCCTTTCTTGTCTACTCACTGTGAGTAGCAATATCTTCCTCGCATTATCAAAAGACTTATTTTTTAAAGCTCAGTTAAATCAAGTAAGCATGAACTAAATATTTAATGCATACAGACTACCTGAGAAAAATCTTAGTTTTAATCTTACTCCTGTTCATAGCTGCAAGGAGAGATCTTATTTAAATGTACAATGTGAATGTAATAGGACATGTATTTTTAGGAGCTCCCCAATTGTTTTCCTATCACACTGCTCAGCCTATTCAATTACGTATCTCTTCTGAAAATGCCAGTTGTCCCAAACTCTTTGATGTCCACTGACAGCAATTGCTAATTGAGCAATTCACCCAGTGATCATGAAGACAGTCCATGCAGCCACTAGCAATAGCACTAAGCACTGCTTCACTGCCCTGTAACACACTTGCCAGCCTAATATTTAGTTCTCAAATATCTCACACATTTCAATGCCTCCTTCCTCCTCTTGTCACTGAAAAACATGAAATAAATCTCCAACCGGTTTGCCATGTTAGAAAACCAACATTACTTTATTAGAAGTGCTGACAGTATAGGCATTGCTCATAAAGTAATGCATACTCAGCAACCTAATAGAACAAGTCATATTCTTGAAAATAATACATATTCATCACATTTGTATTACACATTCATTACATTGTCTGAATACATGCATTTATGCTAACTATTTCTATGGACTTATTTGGATACGGATCTTCTGATGCATCTCTTCTCCTTGAGAGGGTCTCAAACATGTGATCAGGTCATAATGTACTTCCTTATCATTCTTTGCACTGACACACAATCCTTGTTCTCAAAACTTAGACATCTGTTAGTGCATATTAATCACTGACGTAAGCAAATAAAGAAGCAATTCCTGACACAAGAATATTCATCACGGATATAGAGATCAAACACCATTGCACTGAAGTCAAAAGAATTTTCCAGCACCTTCCCCAGCTGCTGCATAGACTTCTTTAAAAGAAAGTGACTGATGATCTGGTTATTAAAATTATTAGAGAAATACCTCTGCCCAAATTAAGGTGCAAAGGAGACCATTTGTCAATGGCAATAGTATGGCTTTTATTTAACAGTAAATGTGAGGAGAGAGAGAGAAAAAAATAGAAAAAGGGAGAGTGGCTAAGATCCCTTAGGCAGATTAACTCACTGTCCAAAGTTCCCATCAGGAGGTATATTCAGGTAAGTGTGGTCTTAGGTGGTTGCAGCTTCTTTTACACACAGTTTTGCCATAATGGGCAAAAAGTTCTTCATCGCAGTGTTTAAGCCATTAACCGTAGCATTTCAGTCTCTCACACTTGTTCCATAATGCTCTCCTGAAAAACAACAAACTCCCGACATCTGTCATTGAATCCTTTTCCAAATTGTGGTGCTCCAAAGGGACGCCTCTTGTCATGGATCAGACAGAAATCTAGGAAGCAGGAGTTTCTCATACCTAATTTTGATGTTAATTAATATTTTCCTTATGTTGGTCTGTGAGTATCTCAATTTACCACAACTTAAAGGCAAAGAGCTGTGGCCTTGTAAACACGTTAATATTGTAAAATGGCCTTGTAAACACGTTAATAATGTAAAAAGGAGCGGTTCTTAAAAGCAAATCAGAAAGAGGTAAAGGCATCTTCTGCAGTACAACTACCACTCAACCAGTCACAGGGGCACTACTTGAATTACTCAAAATGCTGTAAAAGTTGTAAGTACCACCTACAGCACATTGCTATTAGGCTAAAAACACACCATAATAAATGGTGAAACAAACATTGTTTCTTAATTTATGAGGATTTGGGGAGCATTTTGTTTTCACTCACAAGAATAATAATAATCATATTAACTCAGAAGATTACAGCTAAACAGAAGATATATTTAGAAATAATGTATGTAATTTCTGCATTGCGTATTTCAAACCTGTGGAGAAAAACTACCAAATGAGGCACTGAGTACCAACAATGGAACACTGTACAATTAGACAGCTCAGAGATTGCCTCAAATTGACTTGATATACTGAGTAACTTGCTTGCAAGGTTACATCAAAGGTACAAGAGGGGAAGTATAAATATCACAAGATGATCACTTACACAGTTGAAATAGAGACCATCACAGCTACAGCAATGGTCTAAATCCCACAGGAGAGTGAAAACTGCAGTATGATACCTCTACTTTCTGCAATAGCTTTATTATTACTATTTCACAGAAGAA
This sequence comes from Molothrus ater, assembly GCF_012460135.2. Taxonomy (NCBI): domain Eukaryota; kingdom Metazoa; phylum Chordata; class Aves; order Passeriformes; family Icteridae; genus Molothrus; species Molothrus ater. The sequence goes on along the minus strand of NC_050482.2, from coordinate 16,493,301 downwards.
TGCTCCAGTGGAAAAAATATGTTACCCAGTTGTGCATGCTAGCAGTCTAGCTTGTTGCTCCTCTTCAGCAGCCTGGTTTATAGGAATTAAGAGTCACTGAGCTGCTTTGTGACTGAGAAACAGCATTTTTCATATATTATGATTGAATAACTGAGCACATAATTAAAAGAATGCCATACCTTGTGTCAATCCAAAGGAATACTGACCAAAAAATTCAAACAATCCACTACCATAAGACTGTGTGTTTGTTAGCGTCTTTCAAATCTGAATATTTTGGAAAGCAGCTGACCTCAGGAATTGTAGTGAAATGCTTCAGCTTTGGCTTTTGTCGTCCATATTCTGCTAAGTTGTTCTCCTTATTTGCTGTCATTTTTATTCAGGGAGAAGCATATAAAAAATAATGCATTATCCTATGCACCAGTGATTCATGGTACACTGACAGTTTCAGCATCAGGCTCTCTAAGGCTTCATGTTTCATTCTATAAACAAACAAACTCAATGATGCATCCTTGCCTTCAGGTCCAGAGTAGACTTCTTGAATCTATCTGTATTTTAAAATGTTAAAACAGATATTATATATATGATTTCCCTCTCTTAGACTAGAACTGTTACCAGCCAGAAAATATCAAAAACCTTTTTCTCGGAAGCCATATATAAAATTATATTTGAATGGGATTTACTTATTTTTACTTTTTTTACTTTGTTTGTTTGGTATAAAAGTGGTTTGTTGTTTTTTGTTTTTACTTTGCAGTGTTAGCAGATGACACAGAAAGCAGGTTTGTTATAACCTATCACCTGGCAGACCTAGTGGCCTGAATTGCTACAAAGTTTTCCTGGCAGAAATTCACTATCAGTGCTTTCTCCTTAGAGTTAATGCGGCTTCCACACATGGAAAAGAGTAAACACAACTTAATTTTATTAAAATGCATATTAAATTAAATCTAGCTTGGTAATACAACCACTTTTCTTCCCTTATAATGTAACTGATACAGTTTTGCTTAATGCAATAAAAGCATACCCTGATCTGATTTATCATGTGATTATGTAAATTATCCATTATAAATTGTCTCTGTCAGAAAAAAAAAAGAAACAACTCCCCTTGAATATCATCAGAATTAGCACTAGAATGTTAAAAATTCAAGAAAAGAAGTACTGAAACCATGTATGTTTCCCTCAGTATTTTAACCAATAGCCAGTAAAAATTAATTTTTGATTTATCTAAGTGAAGTACATGAAAACAGGCTTAACTCACAGGAAAGTCTTAAACAGAAAGGATGATGAAACACTGCAATATAAGAAGGAGAGTTGGGAATGAAAGACCTATTTAGCTGTGGTGCACAATGCACCATTAAGAGTTCAGGTTTCTTTGGGTGAGATATAATTCTTCTACAGATTACCACATCTGCAAAATTCCAGCATAACCTTTCCATACACAGCATTCTTGTAAAGGAGCTATAGCATCTCTATGACTGTTTAGCTCAACTTTCACACGTAATGGAAGGATGGTGTAATTCCATATGGGCATTATGGGATAGAAGAGGACACCAACTATAAATGAAAGGATGAATCTAATTTAAAGCTAAAAACTTTGAGTGCAATGTGTAGAACCAGTTTGAAACCAGATACGGAAATGAGGAGACAACAAATCAGGGAAATGGCACCAAAAAAATGCACTGGTTTTATTCCTACATCTGTAGTCTACTTTTAGGTCTTAAAGATAATAGTTTTCATTATGTTCATATATATGATTTAAATAATGAAGAATTAGTAATATGAAGCCCCCTACTGCCTTGATCTGCCATTAAATCTCTGCAAGAAAGCAATGTGACACCATTTGGCAAATCAGTGATGTGAAAATTAATGAGTTTATGCTGATCAACAGTTGCCCTACCTCTACCAGTGGGTGATTTATGTTCACCTTAAACACTTTAGGTGTTTAGTCTAAGCAAATTAAATGGCATTTCTGTATAGGGGAGTGTTACAACATTTGGTCAGTTGCATAGGATATATTTTAAAGTAATATCACCTCCTTTTTTCAAATTTTCTATTTTCCCATTCCTTCTGTTGCATCCCATTTTAACACATAATCTTTTAATAATTCTCTAAAGACAAAAATTGTCTTAACCTTTGCTGACCTTGCTATTGCAATCTGTAAATCCAGATTATTCATTTGCTTCAATACTCAAAAGTAGAAAATAAACATTAGTCCTGGTTCCTAAATGACTAATGTTTGGTGCACTTCAACAGCCGACTAAATGAGACAGTCTGGTGATAATTCAATATTCTCTTGATTAGGTGTGACTGAAGCAGACCAATAAACTCAGGTTGAGAATGCACAGTAAATTCAATGCAATTCAATAAAGTCTGTATGGGCAAAAATATTTTACTAGAAGTTAGATACCTTGGAGGACAATACACTTCCAAATAGTTGTTTAAACAGGAAATACAGACTTCTGGAAAAAATCTTTTATTCAAGCAAGCTACTTTTAATGTAGCTATCATTAGGAGAAATTTCTTAAATCCAAGATTTAAAAAAGAAAAAAAGAGAGATAAAGCACTCAACTACATCCTGAAACTAATCAGGTACAGCAATCAGGTAAATGTTTAGGCAAAGTATATTAGTAGGAATAGCACTTTTTTATTTTTCCTTCTTTTTCCATTTTTCTCTCTTCCACATGCAGATACTCTCTTATATCAGTGGAATAATTTTTCACAGAGTTCAATTAAATAGACTTAGAACAAGCCTTCTTTATACCTGATCCAAAGGGAAGTCTACTGACATTATGGAGACAAAGTGCAATTCCCTGCTTTGGATGAGCTCTTATGACCAGGAGAATCAGAAGGATGTGATCAGGCCAGCACAGGTGAGATCCAAGTCCCCACTGCAAGTGTCTGTGTGTGGGTGTGTACTTATACAAGGATGTGAATTTGTTTCCTTTTTAAATCAGCAGTGTTCATAAGGCTTGGGTTTTTTCCCAAGAAAGCAATGAAAGTTGGATATCTGTCTGCACTCATTTGACGCAGGATTCACTTTGCCATATTTTCATTGTGTATTGTGTTCTTGATTAACCAAATTAGTATTTTATAAGTTTCTAGTTATGTCTTACCTGCCTTCCCCTGCTTCAATAAAAGGTACAGACACAAAATTAAGGTTCTACTAAATATACAGGAATTAAAAAGAAAAATCTAAGTAAACACTTTTAATTCTTTCATATTTATTGCAGCTTTATTAAAATGCTTAGTTATCCAGACAGGAATTCAATTTCTGAATCCTAAAGCATTAAAATTTTATCATTAGCATTTCTGACAGATCAAAAATATAAATATCACCTGTATTTTATTTATCCTCTATAATCTCCATTTTTTATTATAATGAGAAATATTTTATGGTGATCAAATGGAATAGTAATATTATTTCAATTACTAGCAGAAAAATAAGAAAACACAACTATGTTCAATGTGAGAATTTTAAATTGTGTAAAACTAATTTTGACTAGGACTGTAGATAGAACATATTGCTTCAAGACTAAGATTCAATGAAATCTTCAGAAATAAAGTATAATTACTACACGTACTGCATATCAAGTGTTTTGCAGTGGAACTGCACTGTGAGACAGGAAAAGAAAATTCTTCAAAGGAAAAAATCCTGAAGCTAGGTAAATTCAGACCTGAAACTGAATGTAACACTACTGGTAGTTAATCACCAGAACAATTTATGAGGGATCTAGGAAGTACGAATTGGACTCTTTCTACCTCTTCCCCTGTATCCACTCCTTCCACATCCCCGGCTTGCTGTAGGAAGAAGGAAAAAGTATGAACCTAAACTGCTAAAAAATCTGGATAGAATTTCTCTCTTCTTAATACAGTCTCCCATATGCTTGAAATATATGAAAATGTCAGCTAGAAATTTGATTATAATATAGATATTTTCAACTGACTGGAAGACTGAGAAGTAGAATATGAAAAGGAACCTGAACAAACAAAATCTTTTATTTTATAACATATTAAATTTGTAAAATTAAAAAACAAACAAACAAACACAAAACGGACAGAATATCCCTAAACAGCCAAAAAAAAACCCCACCAAAAATCCCAGTGTCATTCAGGTAACTAAACCTGGACATCTGCCATGTAGATGCCTGCAACTAAGCAAATTTCCTTGTGGTCAGTGAATTCAAGTATACAATTGACTTCATCCCTTCTTAAAATAAATTTCTAATATAGGTGTGTTGGGTTGGAGTCTTACAGTGTTTCTTCCTCTATGTTGATGATAGAGGAACTCTAGACATCTAACTAATCTGGACACCTGTGCAGCAGATCTCTTCGGCATCACTTTTCCTATTGTAAACACATTAAAACAGTTCAGTACTGATTAATGTTTACTTTTTTTTTCAGTGCATTTCAGACTGTTTGCTACAGTTCTGATTTTTTGTCTTCTTGTGTCCCAGTAGACTGCTACAGAAATTCCAGTTTCTCACAATAATTATAAAAGATTCAAGAATGTCTGAAAAGTTCTGAAATTCCATTACTATGTCTAATATATCTGTTAATTTATTTATTCTGCATTTGATAGTATTGTCTTAAGTCTTGTAAGGTGCAACTCTTTTTTCTTGAATTCAGACCACTAATATGATATGTATTTATCTTCTCTGTTATCCAGATGTGAGGTACCATATTCCATGGCATAGCACAAAGCTAGGAGATATATGTACATACCAATATGTATTAACTTCAAAAGAATCAAGTGTAGGTTTTCTGTCAGAAGCTTTATGAGTCCAACACTAAAGACATTTTTATAATGCCAGACCATGTGTTGTGATAGAGTCTCAGGGGTGGCCAATGCATAGCTGAGGTATTTCACATCAACTCATTTAATAGTGTTCTATGAAACAGAAAAAACAATCCAACCCCAAACTAAAGGGAAAAAATAGGCACAAATAAACAAACAATAGAAAAAATCAAACTATGGGTTTCACGCTTAGAATTTTCTATTATCTGTACCTTTACCACCAGTAAATAGATAACTCAATACTCATCTGTAAATTGTGTAGTCACTATGTAGTAGGTTTTTTTCATATAGACCATTCCATAGCTATATAAATGATCTCCTGGTGTCTGCTGTATTCATTTTCTAAAGGCAGCTGTCTTTATTCTTAGTATCCACAACAACACAAAAAACACTTTAACTTGCATTTTTCCAATTCAGTGCAAAGACCTAATTTCTGAAAAATTGAATCTTTATGTGATAGAGTTCTAGGGAACTTGGTATTAAGAAATGCTTAAGAGATGCTTAAGACAAACAGTGCTGCCATATTTAGCATGAGATAAGAGTGAAAAAAGCGTATTTCTAGTCAGATAAGTGAGAAAATCATAGAAAACAGGCTAAGAGATTTGTATTCCCTCCAATGCATAAGCAACTGCTCATGGCTAGTGATATATTTCAAGCAGTTTGTAGTTCTGCCAAGACAATCAAATCTAATTGACTTCAGTTTATTATCAAAATCACAAAAAAATACATTGAAAATATCTTCAGAAACCTTGAAAAGTCATGTTGACAATGGGTGGGGATTTTGTCCAGTTACTGCTGCCAAATGGGCACCATACCTCAATTCCAAAATTAGATAAGCATTCTGCATCAACAATTACAAAAGAGTGACCAAAGAATGCAGAGGAAGCTGATATATGCTTACAGGTGGATGTCTGATAGAGCATTTATGTGATCATAGGAAAAACTTCAGAGTGTAAAATCTAGCATTCCTGCAAAAAAAGAGGGAATTGTTATTTTGTATTTTTTTCATAAATGACCAGAGTTTAATAATATAGCTTAAACCTATAAAGACATTTCACAGTCCTTTGAAACTACATGTATTCTAATTTTGTCTTAAAAGACAATAGGTCTTGTATTTTGGAGAGGTTTTTTTTTGACATCTCCCTCACTTTTGATCTTGGCACTGTCTTTTTTGGGTATATTTCAAATTTTTCACTTCATAAAATGTCTTGAAGATTGGAAGACATCTTCAAGATGAATAAGCTGTCCTTCTCCAGTTCATACCCAAAGATCAGAAATGCTTTTCATTTGCCTTTAAAGGTACAGCATGTTCTAAGTTCCTTCACTCATGGAACCTCCCAGTGTTCTCTGAGAACTGACTATGCTCATGTCCAGTCTGTTACAGAAAAGGAAAACTGTATCTGAATAATTGTAAATTCTCAAACTAATGACTCTTGTCTCATTTCATAAAAAATTATAATAGTCCCTTTGAATTTCTTTAATTTTCTTTCTTGATTATTTTACTTTAACTTGGAACCCTTATCAGAAAACGCTTTGTTAGGAAAAATGCTATATAAATAAAAATCTCCTTTCAACCCACTGTGGTTACATTGATCCTAAAAATAAAATGTCATATTAAAGCATCTATATACGCAGAAACTTTCTTTCCATTAATACATCATTATTAATGTGTATTTCATTTTTGTCCTTCATTTGTTTCAGAAACAAATGACATTTAATGTCGTTCTAATACTTTCCCTCTAAAACAACCATAATGACAACAAAATTATGTTAGTTGTGTACTCCTGGTCTAGTCTGCTTTATCCTCAATTCTTTCTGAATATAATTACATTTACTCGTAAAGATCATTTCTGCAAAGACCAAAAAAAGAATGCATTAGAAGTTTGATTATAGTTCAAATTAATATCAAAGTATTTAAAAATTCCACATACTATTTTTGTGCAAGATTCTATTCCCCAAACCAAATTACATGTGAACTCAGTAATGTTTCTCTTCTCCAAAACATCCCTTTATAAAATCCAGCAGCAAACGCACTGACTTCAGTTCAGAGGACTAGATTAGATGATCATGGAATGGAATGAGGTTATGGGAGTCCTTTAGTATCCAAAGACCACTCTGATAGAACATGATTCGAAAGCCTTAGTTTTCAGTTGCTGCTTCTTAAATCAATGCAGAGAAAAAATAAATGTCTCCACATAATCACAGTCTTAGATTTGAAAGGTACAGACCACCAAGCCCTCTCACACTTCCAGAAATTGTCCCTTAGATGCTGCTCCCTTGCTCTGTAAAAAAAACAACAATTAAGGCTGAAGACAAGCTAGTCAGCAAGCCATGAAAATTCATTAAAACTATTTTTAAAAGGAAAGAAATAAATCCTTTTTTTCTGATAAGGATTTTATATGAATATTGATGTGACAATATAAGAGAGAATACATCTTGTATTCTTGCTTGTCTTGCTTCTAGAATTCCTTGCTTGTTGCTGCTATTGTTTTGAGATATATAATTATAGCAAAAACAAGTCTAAACTGGATAATTTTAGAACTGCCAAATACTTGAAAAAACAAATAATTACTGACATGAAATTCAGTACATAAAAAAAAATATTCTTATAAATGCATACAAAAATTGTCACAAAAATATTGTCAGGATTGTTTTCATAAAATAATATAGAATGCATTTAGTGATTTTGATAAGGTTTTTCTGGTGGATACTACAAAGAAATCTTGCTTTCAGTTTCCAGTTACAGATATGTAATTATATCTGACACTGCACTCATTTGTTGTTTTGTTTTCAGGTGAACCAAACAAAATCTCAACAAGAATAAATTATAGAATTAGCACATGTTTGTTATTCATTCTGCTGGAAACCACTCAACACTTGGTAGCTGTCAAAAGACAAGGTAAATGTAGATAGTATTAATAAAACCACTGAAACCAGGCTAGAATTTATTCATCACATCAGTTGCATAAATGTTCTAGGATGTAAATTAGTTTGCTCAACTTTTGCCACATTTGGAAAAAAAAGGGCAAAATAAATGAAATAAGTCACCTTATTTAAAAATGTCCAAGTGATACAATTCTAGAGATACTAATATATGTCCACAAATTAAAGAGGAGCTCAGATGACAAGATGTGACTAAACACTTAATTTGTAAACAAATACACCATCTTCCCTAGGAATTCTACCCCTTGAAAACTATTACCCTCCCATCTTAGAAGATACAGAGGGAAACTAAACAATGACCAAGAGCAGTGACTCAAAACATATTTCCATATAGGAATGACTGAACAAATGAGGTGTCCTTATTGGATAAGAGACAATTGAGACAGGACATCACTCTCTCATGTGTGGGTAAGAGAGAAGAATAGGGTATGATTATTCACTCCATCCTTTCCTACAGAAAACTGGTCATAACCAGTGAAATTATTTGATAACAGGCTCAATTCAGACAAAAGAATGTCACAAAATTCTTTGTCGAATTGAAAAAGAGATTAGTTTGGTATATGGGGAAAAGTCCGTCAGCCGCTATTAAAAATGAGTCTTGCGCCTAACCTGCAGCTCAGAAGTTCTTAATCCCCATGATTGTCAGAAGCTGATAGGATATAAAAGGAAAATTGCTTTATAATATTTTCCATTTTTCCCTAATCTTTCTATAAGACTTTTCTGGTTGCTACTGCTGCAGACTAGCGATTGGAATAGACAAACCTGTGGTCTGACCCCATGCAGCTGCAGAACTGCACTGGTTTTCAGAACAGAGAAAGAGACAAAAAAGTCTACTGATATCAATCACACAATCTTTACATAATAAGTAATAATAAGAAAGGATGATTTAATTAATGTAAACAGATTTTCTTTGTTTTCATACTACGGTATTATTAATATTTATTCTGTAATTTTGGTTGCCAGTTTTGGATATTTAAAATTATTTTCAATATCAGTATTCCTGTTGTAGAACATTTCATGCTTAATTTAGTTCACATTTATTGAACTTAACTTTACTTCCATTTTATTCCTCCAATTACAATACAAGTCAGTGTAGAAAGTTTGGTGTTGAAAAGCAATCTTACTACCGAATTTCTAAGGTGCTGGGGATTTTATATAAAGCAGAAAGTTGTTCTTTTCAATCCCTTTTTTGAATCCCTGATTTAGAGACTTTATATATTCCACTCATGTTGCCTTAAATTACACACGCTGAACAAGTATAAAATATTCAAGAAATAAAATCCCAGAGGGTCCCAATCAGTCACACAGAGACACTATTGGTGTCCCCCGAGGTTCAGTACTGGGCCCAGTATTGTTTAACTTATTCATCAGTGGCTTAGACAAAGGGGCAGATGCCTCTGCAGCAAGTTTGCCGAGGATGCAAACCTGGGAGGAGTGGCTGACACCCCAGAGTGCAGCCCTTCAGAGGGACCTCACCACATTGGAGACACGGGCAGAGAAGAGCCTCCTGAAATTCAACAATGGCAAATGCGGGCTCCTGCACCTGGGGAGGAACAGCCCCACACCCCAGTACAGGCTGGGGGCTGGCCCACCAGAAAGGGGCTCTGCAAAGAAGGAGCTGAGTATTCTGGTGGACAATAAGCTGTTCAGGAGCCAGCAGCGTGTCCTTGTGGCCAAGAAGAAGGTGTCCTGGGGTGCATTAGGAATAACACTGCCAGAGGTTTAGAGAGATGATCTTTCCCCTCTGCTCAACTCTGGTGAGGCCACATCTGGAGTTCTGTGTCCAGTTCTGGGGTCCTCACTACAACAGAGACAAGGAGCTCCTGGAGTGGGTCTGGCAGAGGATGCCAAAGATGATTAAGGGATTGGAGCACCTATTTTTACAAGGAACGGGTGAGAGAGATGGGCCTGCTCAACCTTGAGACGGAATGACTGAGGGAGCCCTATCAATCTATCTAAGTATCTGAAGAGAGACTGTCATTCGTGGGGTTTACCAAGGGACCAGTCCTGTTTAATATCTTTACTGATGATCTGGATGAGGGGTTCAAGTGCACACTCAGTCAGTTTGCAAGTTGGGTGAGAAAGTTGATCTGCTGAGGGTAAGGCTCTGCAGAGGGATCTGGACAGGCTGGATTCATGGGCTGAGGCCAACGGTATGAGGTTCAACAAGAGCAAATGCCAGGTCCTGCACTTGGGTCACAACATACCCCTGCAGTCCTAAAGGCTGAGAACAGAGTAGCTGGAAAGCTGCCCAGTGGAACAGGACCAGGAGTGCTGGTTTACAGCAGCTGAACATGAATCAGTGTGTGTCCAGGTGACCAAGAAGGCCAATGGCATCCTGGTTTGGATCAGAAATAATGTGGCCAGCAGAACAATGGAAGTGATTGTCCCTTTGTACTCGACTTTGGTGAGGCTGGACCTGGAGCATTGTGTCTAGTTCTGGGCTGCTCATGACAAAAAAGACATTGAGGTGCTGGAGTGCAGGACACACATTGGAGTGTGTCCTGAGAAGGGCATGGAGCTGGTGAAAGGTCCAGAGGGTAAGTCTAAGCTGAGGGAGCTGGGTGTGTTTAGGCTGGAGAAGAGGATGCTCAGGGGAGACCTTATTACTCTCTACAACTGCCTGAAAGGAGGATGTAGCCGGGTGGGGGTCAGTCTCCTCTCTCAGGCAGTTGGTGAAAGGACAAAAGGAAATGGCCTCAAGCTGCAACAGGAGAGGTTAAGATTGGACAGCAGGAAGAATTTTTTAACTGAAGGATGGTTAAGCATTGCAATGGGCTGCCCAAGTGGTGAGAGAGTCACCACCCCTGGAAGTGCTCAAGGAACAGCTGGACATGGCACTTAGTGCTATGGTCTTGTTGACAAGGTGGTGAAGGTTCAAAGGTGTGACTCAATGATCTCAAAGTTTTTTTTCCAACCTAAATCATTCTGTGATTCTGTAAAATGACACCCAAAAGGATGGAGCCAGGTTTTTAGTGACACTAAGCAATGAGACAAGAGACGGAAATAGGACAACAGGCATAAACTGATGCACAGGAAGTTCCGCCTGAATATGAGAAAGAATTTCTTTATTGGAACAGGTTGCCCAGAGAGGCTGTGTAACTAGAGATATTCAAGAACCAAACCATCTGAATGCAATCCTGTTCAATGTGCTGATCCTGTTTGAGCAGGGAGGTGGGAACAGATGACAACACATTGTTGCAACCTTACCTATTCTGTGATTCTGTGATTCTGTGATTCTGATTCTGTGTCTAAAGGGACAGCTCCACTTCCAGTTCTATTAGACTTTGGTTTTGTCAATCAATAAAGACCAAGAAAAGTTCTATTGCAGTACTGCCTATACCCTTTATGCCTTCTTCTGGGGTCTGATGAGGGATTGTGGAGCTGGGGGAAAAGGGAAGGATTTGAGAATCAAATTAATTTGGATTTTGTTTTGTTCTGTTTTGTTTTTTTATAGAAGTGGATTATGTCTATTTTGAAAACAAGCTGCCTGATTTCTTTAAGCCTTTTTCCTTAGAGAAAAAGAAAAAAGTAAAAGAAAAACAAAGAATTACATTGTCTTTTCTTTTAATTTCACTGTTTAGTAATATAATTCCGAGGCAAATACTCAGAGAATATTCATTTCACAGAAAAAACCCAGCATTTATGTCTGAATGAGCCCAGAACTTGCAGTGACACCCTGCTGATTTTTTAATAGAGAGGTAAACTGAAATCACTACTCATGAATTAAAAAAACACAAGAGGATAAGCATTCACTTTTCAGAAAAATAAGTAGGTAGTTTGTAAGGCTCTTCATTTGTAATGGTTTGTCTTCTGTAGTAGATCATAAAGCTCAAGCAACATCAAGTCTCATCAGAGATTTGCATATACTTTGCCAAAATTGAGTACACTTAAGTCTTTCAACTTTTCCCAAACTTACCCTGCTGCCTTTGAAATCCAAAGCTGATTTTCTAGTAACTTCAGCCGGAGCAGGTTCTGATTTGAAGCTATCCTTGTACAAGTTTGGAGCATTTCATCGTGCAGCAGCTGCCAATGAGGAACAAAAGCCAAAGTCTGTGTGTTTTACTGCATGTAAAGCAGTGCCTGGAGGAGGCTCTGAGTACACAGAAAGGTTCTGTCTGGGCAGCTATCTGCACTTTACATCCAGTTAGAAGAGCCATACATGTAATCAGGGGCATAATTTTGTCAATGTTTTTATTTCTACTTGTCAACCACTATTTTATTTCTGTATTTGTCCCTCATTTTTTTTCTTTCAGGTAGATCATTCTTAATGCTGTTACTAGAATTGGTTTTGCATGTATCATCCTGGGGAATACATAACTGTTAGAGGTGCTCTCTCCAGGTTTGTTCAGATGCTGCCCCTGTACCCACAGCCTATTGCCAGCAGGCACTTCCTTCATCTCTGACCAAGGTTGCACATTGGGTAAAATGTTATTCACAGCGTTCATTTCACTACTGGATTGTGTTCCATATTCATATCAAAGGGACACCTGAGAATAGTAGGATTTACCAGGAACTTTCAGAAAAGAGATATTGTCTTCATTTCATTATGGTACCTGAATACAAGCCAGACATAAAAAAATAAACAAAATATGGGCAAAAAGGTACATTTCCTGATGCACATAAAAGTATACTGGACTAAGTCTGGAAAATATAGTAGTGTACCTTGGGGAGTATTTCAGTACTAGCAGAGAAACAGCCTAGAAAATTTATTAGATTTTATCCAGCCTTAGCTGGACTGACTCAGAAAGGCTTATAGCTCTTTAAAGCTTACTGCCTGCCTAAGGAACTTGTCCTGGCAGTGCATATACTATATTGCTACCAGGTAAATTCTTCATGAAGCTTTCTACCTGTGATGAGCACAGAAAAGGGTTGTGGGGTGAAAAATGGCACCTGCATCTTCCCAGGAGCTGCAAGAGGTTACCCATATGGCATGCCAGGAGGGGATAGGAAGAGCAGTGTGCCTGTGAGGACCCCTGTGATGTGTATGGATGTGTGGATGTATATGCACATGCATTAGAACCATTCAGCATCAGTTAAAAAAGCATATTCAAATAATTGTGCATGTGAATTGACATTTCTGATTCATAGTTTGGGTCTATCTGTTGTATTACTGATACTGATCCTCACTCAACCTGTAGTTCACTGATTGTCAGTTATTTGTGTGTCATTTATAAATCAATAAAGCACTTTGATGTTCATTTGTTTTAAATGACATAAATGGATGTAATCTTTTCTCTGCAGCAAGGGCCATAAACAGAAGCCTGTGATGTTTCTCTGAAATGTCTGAGGTGATTATTAGGTTAGATAAAGTGAGGTCTGTTCAACACACCTGGCATGTGCTGAGTTTGACTCTGTCCTGTCACTCTAAAATGGTTGCAGGAAGCTGGAGGTTCACTTGAGCAGAATCTGACAAATGCACTATGTTAATCTATAGATAATATTGAAATAAAACACTTTCACAAACAAAATCTGTCAGAAGCTTACTGTCTGGTTCCATGTTCAAACCTTCTTTATTTAGCCCAATTAAGAAGACATCCTGACGCAAAAAATACCATGCTCTGAAGTATTGTGCTTCTAATTTGCTTGTTAAACCTCTGGGGTTTTTGGTTTATACTTCAATTTTGCATTCATTTTTCAAATAATTTTTTTTATGTTTTGTCGTATGTCTTTTCTTACTGGCTAGACAAAAGATTCACTTAAATATACACCAACTTTACAGCATCTTCACCATGGTGGTGTTCTTATTGCAATTTAAGGTTCAGGCGGTTAACCTGACTTATCAGCAGAATGCATTATATTCCTTAATCTATCACCTGATCCATTAATGAAAAAATCAAGTAAAGTCAGATCCAGAACAGACTTCTGCAAGATTTCTCCTGAAATATCTTTGTGGTGAGTAGTAAACAAGTAACATTTCTTCCAGAAGCAGTTTTCCACCACAGTGTGTGCTCATCTAGCAATGTTTGTCTGTATATAAAACATACTTGTCCACTTTGTTTAGGAAAATGTCACTTGGAGGTGTGTTGCAAACTTTGCTAAAAGTCAGGCTGTATCACATTCAGTGCTCCATCTGTCAGGCCAGTTAATTTGACATTGATGTATTTGATGCTCCTTTTCCACATTACTGCTCTAATGCTCTTGATCTGCAGTCTCCATTCCTTCTTCTATGACTTGTTCAAGATGCACAGAGCACCTCAGGTCTCTTTGGGGTACCAAGGGAAGCAGGACAACTAAGGAAGCAGGATGATCCTAGACCATATTGTGGTATGTGTTCTGTTCAAGGGCAGTCTGAAATAAATGCACACAAGCCATCTTTGATCCTCTCTGAGCCAGCCTGTGCCCTAATCCCACTCTCACTCCTGCAGAATCTTCCTGGACCTGTCAGTACTTCAATTCCTTTAAATGTGAACAGATTTCACAGAAGAGTTGAAAAATTAGCTATCTTGAAGTTGTGAGAAAATGGCATATGCATGGAGGTCAATATTATGTGTTTTGATCACTCCTGGCTGAGGCAGAACTTAAATTCAGGGCCTTTGTTACTGATTTGTGCTTCAATTGGTAAGTTACTTTTAAATTGAGCTGGCAGCTCTTCAGTCATCTTTGAGAAGGAAGGTGGTGGGGGCAATCTGATCCAAGAAAACTGACTAAATTGAACCTTTACAGTAGTAAAGGTAGATGAACTCACAAATCCTGAATAACTGCAGTGATTGGCACTGATCTGTCCACCACAATTAAGACTGAGGGCAGATTTTTAGAAGCCTGTGGAACTAAGGCAAAAAAAACCCCCAAACCCACCAAACACAAGAAGCAAACCACCACTGCACTTTAGGCAAGGGTGCATTTGGAAAGCATCTGAGATTGAATTATTTTTTTAATATAGCAGTTTATTTTTCTTTTTTCTGTTTAAGAGCTACTTTATCACCTGAATCCCTTTACTGAGCCCAGTCTGAAGTTATAGAGGTTAATACATAGAGCAAAAAGCATAAATGATCTTAGAGGGTCCCTCATTAAACTGAACTGAAAGGGCAGTTAGTTATTACACATGAAACCCTGAGCTCAGGCCTGGCAGTCCAGTGAGATCAAGAGGAGTCTCCCAGAAATGGATGGTGAGTTTGCACCTTCCATTAACACCTCTCTAAATCAATGGAAGAACCCTTAAGGAGTAGCAGGCTCAAGTCATGATCTAAGCTTTTGCTATACCTGTTGAAAGAGTTTTATTCATAAATCATTTTAAGATTTTATTTATGCTGAAAAGCCTGATAATTATGTAATGCATGAAGCTCATAATCATCTACATGTACCCTGCTTCAGCAGTTACATTAATCAGAGAATAACAGTTGTGAGTAGCTCAAATGACTTACTAAATTGTACAAGCAGTCCACTTTTTCTTTTCTCTTCTAAGTGCTGGATAACAATTATGGTTTAGTGCATGAACAGGGCTATACAGCAGGTAACAAAACCTTAAATACTTTGATAAACACTTCCAATCAGGTTTTCCTTAATTTTGCCTGCTGTGTGGAAAACTCTAGTATATTTGTAGAATGATTGTGCTGATTTGCTAAATCACAACCTAACTCTTAAATTGAGGCAATGGTCATAATCAAGAGCAAAAATTTTAAAAGGCATGGAAAAAAAAACATACACAAGATGCTTGACCAACTGCAATCATTAGGTTAGATCAGATAATTACAAAAAAATATTTTACAACCTATTCTCAAATTACCAGATAATTCTTTCTCTGTTACTCATGCTCTGCAGTACTGTGAAGTTTAAATCTCCTAACTGAATAAACATTTTTAATATTAAAGTTATCCTTGTGGTTCCCCAATGCAGTGCACCTAGCACACTGATGGTATGTATCATCAGGGAGGAGTATTAGATTCTGGTCCCTCCTCCCTTGCTAATTGTTATTTAATTATATTTTCTAAATAAAAAACATTTTAAAAGTTCAGGAAGAAACATATAGCCAATGCCTGTAAATTTCTCTCTAGGTCTCAGCTCACTTCCCCACAGCTTGGAGCTCAACTAAATGAGTTCCCCTGTTCATAGCTGTGATTTTCATTATAATTATGCTAAGGTTTTAGAGCAATCATACTGCAGCAACACAAACTTCTAAAAATACCCTTGTGATTTTTCACAAGTTCAGCCAGATACTTTCAAGGCATTGAGTATTTATTGTCTCTTCAAAATATATTCAGATTCATTTAACATAGCCAATTATGAGCTGCCTGAGGGGTTTACATAAACGCTTCATCAACTCTTCTGAAGTTAGTCCCATTAAATATGAATAAGTCCAAGCTGGACTTGTTATGTTGCTAGTTTGTGAACTTCCCCAGTGGGCACTCTAAAAAAATATTCAACTATAATGCATGAAGAAGTGTCTTTCTTTGTGCAAATCTGTTTCATTCTTTTTATTTTCATTTTTCCCCCTATTTCCTTTTTTTTCTTTTTTTTTTTTTAAGCATAGAATGAAAAAACCCAAAGCACAGAGCCCAAATAGAATTTACTGAAATCTCTGGCTTATTTTGCATTTTCTATTCCAGTGGTTTAAAAATCCTGTTCAAGGAAAAGACACAAAAGGAGTCAAAGTGCCTTTTGTAGCCAGTAGAGCTACACAAATAAAGAATGCCAACAAGAAATCCTCCAACAGTTTGAAGTGTCTTGAAGCAAAGGAAACAATGTTCCAGCTCAAGTTCCCATTAAAAAAATGTCTATTGCAATCTGAACATGTCAACTATATCCACAAATTTCATATGATTTCTTCCACTTAGCAACATAAAATCAAGCAAGTAGAATTCCAGCACATTACAGCACTTGAGCATATGCTTATATTTACCTCTGGACAACAACAGACAAATGAAAAACTGAAATTTAATCTCTTCCTAAGAGCTTTGATTAATCCAAAGATGAAGAGTTTAAGTAAAGCCCGATTCCTAAAGAATATTCTTACAAAATACAAACTTCACTGTCATACAGAAAGAAGAAAACCAAAACTATGTTCCTCATGGATCTTCTTAAATCTACTATAACAATGGGGATTTTATCCCGTGTTATTTTACTACATTAATAAATGACAACTGACAAGTACACAGTGTTTTTCTAGTGAAATT
This sequence comes from Molothrus ater, assembly GCF_012460135.2. Lineage (NCBI taxonomy): Eukaryota > Metazoa > Chordata > Aves > Passeriformes > Icteridae > Molothrus > Molothrus ater. The sequence continues at coordinate 16,476,456 of NC_050482.2, read as the reverse complement.
TTATAATAATAGACAATATAAAAACCAGTTGGAAGATAAAAAGTCAAGCCCTCTACCAGGGAAAATTTGCAAAACAAAGAAGAGAAATATTAACTATTGTTTTCTTCTTGTCACTGCTCTTGTCATTTTATATCAAAGTTTTAAACAAAAGTCTTACTTTTCTGAAAAATATTCTAATATTCCTATGAGATAGATATACATATACTTCTCCTCAAAAATTAGTATATTTCTAATGCCTACTTAAATAGTTATTAAGGCAAAAGGCTTAATGTGGAATGCTTTAAAAACAGGATTAATTCTACCATAAAGCAGTAGCTGGAAAATGCAAAGAATCTTATGAAATTGCACCTATGTCAGATAAAATAAAATGTAATGCAAAATTTTTTTTGTTGTTCTCAGTGTTGTAGCTGCCACATTTTCCTTTCCTCTGCCACCATTCACAGGCTGTCTCAAAAGTCCTAATAGATTTTGGCTGTGAGATATATTTCATACAGGCTTAACTGAAGATCTTGGACTAATCATTTGCTATGCCATACATATGCATTTTAAGTGAAGTGTAAGTAACTGGGACCCTTAGTAACTACAGAAGAAATGCAAATGGACTACATAATCTATTTCTGTAATAGATGTATTTTGAGCCAATAAAATGACCTTTGAAAATTACTGAGACGCATGAAAATGCCGTTTACTGTAATAGGAATCAGCAAAAGAAGGTGAACTGTAAGTGAGGCTTAGCACTTATTTATTTTAGAATCTAGGCAAGATTTAAAGTGTATGCTGTGAATATTTAACCATTTTAGGAAACACCTACAGTACATCTGCATCATGCAAAAGTGTTAAGCTTTTTTCCCTTCATATTTAAACCAGCTTGATTTTACATTTAAACAACATTTTCTTATTAATTCTACATTAATTTCTAATCAGAAACAGAAGTAAATGCAGCGTATGAGAAGATATTTGTGAAATTATAATTTATTAGCACTACCCAAATACAAACAGTTAAAAACGTAAAAAGACACTAACTTAAATATCTTATGGTTTAGGGCACAATGCAAATGGAGATTCTGAGGCCATTCTCTGATAGAGGTTTCACTAAACTGTAAAATTAAAATTAATTTTTAAGTAAAATATAGGTTCAAGATGTTGGAAAACATAGCATGTTCTCTTGTCACACTTTCCACTTCTCTTGAGAAACTGATGAATTTTCCAAGGGTCAAATTATACAGCTGAGGAATTTTAGAAGTGAAGTTGGGTTGTTGGTGAAATTTATTACCCAAGCAATTTTTTATTTCCACAAATAATTAAAATGGAAGTCTTTTTCCTAATCTTACTTAGAACTAATTATGAACTCTTGCACAGTATTGTTTGTGAGCAACTGGATTTTAAAAAATTTTCATAACCATGTAACCCACTTGAAGAAGAAAAAATCAAAAGTATAGATCAGAAATTGAAGAGTGAAAATATTAAAGAATCACTGCATAATCTTCAAAGTGAGCATGTTCCAAAGTTATCAACTGACTTAAGAATCTAGCTGAGAGAAATCAAAACTTTTCTCATTTCCAAAAGGTAAGTGAGGAGAAATGCACAGAAATATTGAGTTTACCCTCTCATTACATGATGACAGTAAGACTTGACAAAGGAAATTAAGAAATTTTTAAAACTCAGCTTCACCAGAGGACAACAAATAGTAGTGTACTTACTGTAGCAAGAGGATTCTATGCAATCTCTGTGAAAAGTCAAGATCTATTCCCATTCATGGCTGCCTTAGGAATTAACCATGGTTTGCATCTCATCTATGTATCACTGTGGGCCAAAAGAGGAACATTTTGATCCTCTGCTTTATCTTCCAGGGAGCTGCATTGACACTTTTACATTATTTTAATGTGCCTTTATATGGCTGTGTGTTGAGTGCTCTCAAATCACAAGAAAATTGTCAATGGAAGTTTCATAGATCTTTAGCCTAGAAAGGACAACACTGATAATTTTGTCTGACTCCTGCATAAGGGAGGACATTATTTTTACCAAGCAATTTTCAAATGAAGCACATTACCTCAGGGTGAACTAGACAACATATTCTGGAAAACAATTCAGTTGTTATTTCAAGTATGGAAGTTTCTACTTTTATTCCCAGGAAAATGCCTTCATTTTTATCTCCTATCACCAATCATTTCTGATGGCAGCTTGTTTTTATTTTTCAGATGTTATGTTATTTTATATTATGTTATATTATGAGGCATTTCATGGTTTTTTTATTTACTTAAGGGCCCTGAGGAAAAGCTGAGATGTTTGGGGGTTTTTAAACATTTTCATAGGAGCTCACTATTTATAAGGATTCAGTCTCTTCTTAATCTTCTTACCACTAGCATTCTTTATATAACTCATTTGATGACAATTCATTCTTGTCTCCATTACTGCTACTTTCTTGTCTTTGAAAAAACTTTTGATATTTTTTAAACTTTTATTATTATCTTGGAAAATATTAACATCTCTCTAATAAAGTACATCCAGGAAAGGGCCAAAAAGTTGTTTTAATCTAGTAAAAAAATGCTAGTAATGAAAGCAATTTTGTGACCATATGAGATTTTGCTGATATACTTTGCACTTACTCACATTTCACTCACATGCTTAAAATCACTCACACTTTGATCAACATCATGAGAAAATAGAGTGGTCCAAGTTTTTCAGAGCAAATGCAGCCAACCCAATGACTCTGGAATGACAACAGAACAAAAGGTATTAGGGAGCTGTAGAGTGGAATCTTAGCCTTTTAAACAGCATAATGTTATTAATAACATTAGTGTTATTATACAGAAACAAAGAAAGAAGCTCAATGCAGAAATGTGTTCAAAATCAGGATGTAACAAGCAGTGATGGAGACACTAATTTGATCAGTATGTTGATAATGCCATATACACCTCAATCTAAAAACTGTTTCATTTTGGAATGTTGTGTTGTAATATCTATGACATATTTGGAAATTATTTTTTGCCATCAAAACATTACTGTAAAAACTGCACTACAGTACAATATTTTTCACCAATATAATCCTTTTTACACACAAATATTAACTTAATTTCAATTTGGAGAGCTCTATTTTAGAAAAGGGGAAATAGGCAAATCCTTCCTATGACAGACTGAGCCGAAGATTCACTGAGAAAATAACACAGTAAGCTGCTGAGTATAGGCCCATGGCTACAACAGCATGACATAGGAATGCAAACAAATTCTAGAAATGCTGCTAAATCAGCCAAAACAATGCATATTTTCAATGCCATTTCTTGAGCGTCACATTTCTTGAGCTGCTACATTTCTTGAAAAGTACATTATATTTTGAACGCAAAACTGAGACCTGGCAAATTGAATTCCTTAATCAATGGATCTGTAAGAAGCTATTTGTTAATGTAGTGCTTGGGTGTGGCATGATAGATATTTAAAGTGGTGATTTGGATGACATGAGCAACAAATCTTGTATTGGCTTTCTGAACAAAAGCAATCTCATTGAGAATTCATGATTATTCAAAAAGCATAATTGCCATCAGAGCAAATCTGGACATCAAAGTTTAAATAAAAGAGGAAATAAATGATTCATTCACCAAAATCACTAAAAACTGCAGAATAACGAGCACAGTACAATAAAAAATGCCATTAAACAATACACACAGTAGTCCTCCATGGTTGAATAAAAATAAACGTTTCACATTCCTTAGGCCAATAAAAACCCCAAACTAATGTCCATCTTATTGTCAGAGTCACAAATTAACTAACTAACACAATTTCTAACTTATCCATTAATTTTTATATAGTATGGATATTGACAGACTAATCCAGATGAATTCTAGAGCTGATCTTCATATCAGAGTACTAATGCTGGTTTATGGGACTTTCTCAGGCTTGCAAATGCTAGAAGAAAAATAAAATCTGAAACTTACTTAGTTCAATGTTGCAGAAAAAAAAGGAAAGAGCAGGTTACTGAAAGGGAATGAGATCTCATATTTCAATTTCCATGCCTAGGACTATCTCCTTATTTTCCAGACATATTTTCCCATAAATATGCAGAGAGCTCTTTTTCTTTCTGTCCAAATGACAACTCTTCTTCCAGGTGTCTCTTTGCTCCAACCCAGAGTCCTCACTGCACCACTCAAAACACCATGTAATTTAGGTGTGGTTAGAGGGATCCAGACTCCTCAAGATGATAAGGACCCTAAATGAAGGCTTTTGGGGGGCTTTTGGCATCACGGTATGCTGGAAAAAGTGATTGCTTTTCTCTGTTAGGCATGTAACTACAGCAGAAGGAAGGCTAGGCAGCCAAAGTCTGGCATGAAGTATCCTTTGTTCCTGCTCTCAATCCTCCACATAGACATCAGAGATGTGAGGCACAGCTTGAGTTCCTCTGCTGGCTTCCAGATGGAAGAAGGAATCTTCACAGATTCCTTCTTCCTTCCATTGTCTGTAAGACAATTTGCCAGGTCTACTGAGGCCATAGGTGTGAGCACAGTGTCATCATTTCATTGCAGATAGTATTTGGATGGATTTTAATGACAATTGCCAGTCTTCTCAGAGGGTAAATTCTAAAAGCTTCAAAAATCAAAGTAATTGACTAAACAGCCTGTTTTTCTGTCTGAGCATAATGGCACTGGGAATGTGGAACACCATGCCCAGTGACTGAGGCACATATTGCCATACCACTCTTTTTCCCCCAGAGACCACAATGACTGTTTGATAAGATTGAAACTATTTTTCATAAAAACTCTTATTACTTGTGTTACTGAAAAAATGTCATTATATAGTAAAGTCAACCAAAAAAACCCACTAAAGAAGAAATTTGTGTTAGTGAAGGTTAAGTAGGTTTCTCGCTAGCAACTATGAAGATTTTCAGCTCAGGGTGTGCATGTCTGTCTTATGCTGTTGGACAATAATTCTAGGATTTTTCAGTATATTGAGTAAACTGAATTCTGTGTGAATTCCAGGGGAATCTTCTGCTCATTTCAGATGATAGAAGAGTTTTCATAAGCTGAGGTTTTTTTAAGCAGAAATAGGAGGTTTTTATTTCTCTGATTATGAAATGCTATAATTGCACTTTACACTAAAATGGGGGATTTTATTCTCAAAGAGCTTATCTGTATTCTTCTGTTTGCAGTCTCCCTGATCTATTTGCAATACTCATTATCATTTTTTCTTGGTATTGAAAATATGTTTAACAAAGTTTTGCATGCACAATTCAAAGAAGGGTAATTATTTATCAGCCAATGTGTTGTAAATTGTTTCATTTATGCCATGAGACAGAACATTTGCAATCTAACAATTATTATGCCTTGTTGAAAAGTGTAACTATAATTTATCCTGTATTTAAAATACTGCTTTCATCCCTAATAAATGCAAAACTGGAAATAAAAATCATTCTTGGAGAAGCTGCCTTTCCTCTCAGGAAATTGGGTCAAATGTCCTCTAACTAAAGCATTTTATTATATCAACTATTGCCTTGCATGTGTCATTCATCTGTATACAGCCTAACTGACAATGCAACAACTTATATATTATTTGCAAAGCTTACATATGAAACAGGTGTCTAGTGATTTGGAAAATATACTATATTATAGATAAATTGCAGTAGGCATGGGAAACAAGGCTGCTGGGTAAATCTGTTCGATGGGATCTTTCTTTACTGAGTTGTCTCAGTAAAGAAAGATCTCAGAATTGGATCTAATAATCTCATATTAACCTCCCACAAATTCCAGAAACTTCAGTTTCCTACAAGTCTCCGAGGATAAGCTAAGGTTTCATAGATTGTCTTTTGGATTTGCTTGTTTGTTTTATTTTTAACGATTTATTAACACATTTACTCATATGTCACACAGGGATCTGCATTTTTATCCCATGTATTATAAAAGAATTGTATTGTTTAAAAGAAAAAAAAATCAGAATTATTGAACTGAAAGAGACAAACATAATGGAAACCTCACTAAATTTTCTGAAGGAGACATGATAATTTCACATTTAAGGAAACATGGAATTTCTTGTTCACCAAGATACATTTTAACATGTTCCTACATTTCAGACAACAGAATGCTGTGGGACAGTCAGTCTGTATGTCCACCCCAACAGATGACTGCTACAGATATTACCAGCTCCTCAGATAAAATCCAGAGATAGCATTCACAGTGCTGGAATGAGCAAAATTAACATGTTTCTTGCATAAGGCAGTAAAACCCCCCAGCCCCTCAACTACAACTTAAATAATACCAGCATTATGAACAGTAAATAATAGCCTCAGTTTTTAAGCAGCAAGACCAACCTCCACAAATCCTAGATCCCTGAGACCAAGGGGAGAAGACTGGAGCAGCTGGTTTGCCATTGATGGAAGAGTCAGGGACTCCTATCTATCTAAGGTGAGGGAATGCTTAAGCAAATGGTACACACTGATACATCTTTTAAGATATCTTACTATTTAAGAGGATAAAATGAACATATACACAATTGTCAAACTACTGATAATATTATTGAAGATTAATTGTTAATTAATTGTCTTTTTCATTTAGCCTCCCTAAGAAACAAATCCACATAACAGTAGTTACTAAGGAGAAAAATAAAAATTTTACATAGTAAAATTTTTACCACCTCTTCTCACCCTTTTATACTGTCTTCTCATGACATTTTTACCACATCATACCTCTTATACCTCTTCATCATAGTCTGATATAAGTCTATGGAGGTTCAGGCAGTTAATGGCATTTATATCATAATGGAAAAATACTTTGAGATTTAATCAGATTGTTATTACTTATCAAGAGATTTTTACAGTAGATCAAGTCTGACATCAAGGTTGGAAAGATAATAAAGAAAAAATTATTTCATGATATATCCAAACTTTTAGCAAAGCTGAATGATTTTTATTCCAAGTGTTTTCAGTAGTGTTTGTGGTGTATGAAATTACTGTCTTATTTCTGTTTCCAAAATTGTAGACAGTGGCATTAAGTTTGACCCATGAGAACTTCCAAAGGTTGCAGAAGAAATCCTTGTCTACTATATTTGGTTGCAATTAGATCATTTTCATTTCACTAACTTAAGCCTCCATATTGACATTATGTTGTTTCAGATTACAGTACTATTAATAAATTGATGTCAGGAGTTCCTTGTGCCTACACCTATTTCTGTAATGAAATGCTTCCATATATGAAACTGCTTATTAGGTTTTACTGAAGGACCTCACTTTTCATAAAGAAACATTCTTATGAAATAAAATGCCAAGAATGTTTCTTTATTGTGCTATATTCATTGTATCCCTTAAAAATTGTGGCACTATCAAGACCTGCCACACAGCAAGGTCATCTGTATGTGCCAATCCTAGAAGATGCAATTTTTGAGTGGAACTCCACAGCCTTCCTTGCAGAGATTCCTCTGCTTTAATCTTGCTGATCATTAGACTTTTTCTCCTCTATGTTTAACTCAGCCTTTCTTGTTACATCTGAAGGCACTGTTCACAAGGAGTGCAGATATTTTCTCTTTTCAACATTACTTAAATTACCTGAAGACAGTTATAATTTTCCTTGTATACTTTTTCTGCAGTTTAAATAGATAATCCCATTTGTTCAATGTTTTATCTGGGATCATTTTTTTCAGTATTCATCATTCTCTTTGTTTGCCACTATAATCTTTCCAACTGGTACCCATTTCAATGTTCATGCAACATACAGATATTGACATAAAATCTTTACCTTGCTTTTGCCCTGTATCTCCCAGGCTTCTTTTGAAATATATTTGTGAGCCAGCTGTTCCCACACTGGTTTCATCTTGCAGATTATTTCTGCCTAAGTGCTGTACCTTGTATTTCACCCAATTTTTAGGCTATTTCTCCCATTTGTCAAGATAATTTAGAACTTTAATCCTGCCTCCATCCTTGTGCTGTCTCTCAGTTTCATGACACCTGCAAATCTAATAAGGATCTTTTCCATTTCAATTCAATTTCAGTTCAATTTGTTAATAAAAACATTGAACAGAACTAGACCCATGACAGAACCCTGTATATTCACACCTGACCCTTCCTTCTTTTTTGACAGTGAAATATTGCCAAGGACTCCATGGGTACTGTTAGCAAAGCTGTCTAACACCCACCTGGTAGTTTTCATCTGGACTATGACTCCAAAGTTTGCTTATGAGATTGTCACAAGAGATAATTTCAAATGCCCTACAAAAGTCATTATACGACATCTATTGCTTTTCCCCTTTTCACAGTTCCTGCAGTTCTGTCATGGAAGGAAATTGGGCAGGTTTGACATGATTTACTGTTGACAGTTCAGTGCTGTCTGTTATTTATCTTCTTGTTATCTTCTGCATGCTTAGAGATAGGTTTGATTCCTTGGTAAAATCTTTTTTTGGGAATTGATATTAGACTAGAAGTTGTATGATTTGGTGACTTCTGTGTTCCTTATGAGTAGTCACAAAATGTGTTCTTCTTCAGGTCTTCCAATATTTTATCTATGCTTTCCAGTTTCACCAAAAGTAACCTTCAAATGCAAGGCAGCTGTATTTTGACACACTGTAGTTGTTGGCTATTGTTATATCTTATCTTCCACCTATAATCCCCAGTGCAGAGCTCCCTATTTTTAAGGTAGCCGCAAAAAGTTACTACTGATAACCAGAGGCTAACATTCAATTTTCTGCTCTATTTTTTGTTAGAGAATACCCTGATAGATTATCACTTGCTACACCAGCAAGCCAGTTAAGTGATTATTGTCTTTTATTTCTGGTTAAATAAGCTGGGAGAGCTCATTTACATCTTTAGTTGAAACTTTTTCAGACAACCTAGCTCATTTGGCTGAAATGAGTTAGAAGACACATCACAATGTGAAGGAGAAAGTGATTAGCAGCTGGGAGCAGGATTGGGGTCATTACCTCTGCAAGCAACACAGCTGGAGAGGGAGGAAGGCATGTGTTCTGGCTTCAATTTTCTTCTAGCTGAGAAAATCTAGCATTTCAAGGGATATTAACATTGAACACTGGACTTTTTCACAATCTTTTTTTCCAAAACATCTTGTAGTCCACTAAAACATCCAGTTCTTTCTTTTCCCTTGCTGCTTCCATCTAATCAGCTGTTGAAAGCACAGGAAATTTCACAGCTTTTGCTTCTACTGAATAATATTATTTTTTCTCACCTGTCTGCATCTCGAGTTCTCAAGACAATAAATTTCATTCATTATATTCTTACACATAGTACATTGAATTATTTTTTCTATATGTATGTAACTACCACTAGTACATTCTCAAAGCTTTAAATGATATCAATTAATGCATTAAATATAATTTGGCCGAACTCAAGTGCTTAAGGAATTTAACCACAATGGAAGACCTGGAGTTTCCTTCAGCACAGTCAACCACAATCTCCCCTTTAGGTACTGATTTACCCCTATCACATTTTTTTAGTAATCCTATAATCTCCAGTTTTATTTATAATTTATGAGTAAAGCTCAAGGACATGTCTTTTAGGAATGATGCAGGGAATGTTTTTCTGATGTGCATGTGAGACTCTGTGATGAGCTTAAAAAGGCTGGAGGCCAAAAACCAATGCAGAACTATTTCTCTGACAAAGAATGTCGACGTAATTTTTTAGTGACTCCCCCAACACCATCATTTATCCTTAGATCCTATTCTCCCTGGCATTAATTGCAGGACTTTTGCTGAACTTCAAAGGGACAAGAATCAGAATATCAAACAGGCAAAATCTCCCACAAACTGAAACTCTGCATAGGAGCAGCTTTAGCACAAATCATTGGGAAAACACTTATGTAAGCCTTAAAGTCAATAAAGATAAAAATTTGAGCCAGGAACAGCTTTTCAAGGAAAGGCATAGAGCACTTGAAATTAGAACCTGATGAGTAATTAAAGACATTGTAAACTGCAGTTCCTGATATAGGTTGGAGGGCCCCTTTATTACGATGTCTCATTTATTTGACTAATCCTGTAAATTTATACTCCATGGTGACAAGCACAGAAATTCAGATATTATTTAATCCTCTTTGTCTCATTGTAAGTACAACTTTTTATAGAGAACTGTGTTTTAGAGAAAGGCTTTCAGTGGATTTCAGGCAGCAGTAAGAGATTAAAATGAAAATCTAGTCTGGGCTAATTCTTTTACAGTGATGGTTTCTATTCTCTGTTAGTTTTAACATCCACGGACAAAATACTGTACAAAAAACCATGCAAGACCATTTACATGTGGAGTGGTATCTCCATTCTGAGGTTCCACTTATACCTTTATGCTTGAGGGATGGCCTTTCACACAGCCCTGTGTGTAAAGGACCTAAGCACAGCTTTTCAGTGATGTGTATGACACACTCATTTTTCACAAGAAATTTTGAGAATTCACTAATGTAAATCCATCTGAATGAAGAAATATAGGCACAACAATACCCCATTTAATGTGAAACTGGAAAATAAGGTTGTGGTAAATATTCTGGAGATGGAAAACTATAAACAGAAAAATTATTGTGTCACAGTTATTCCCAAAAGCATAAGTAAACAAACTATTGATTTGGGTTATGTATATAACCTAGAGAGACTTTTCCTTATTAGGTAAGTTTTCAAGTTATCTGACCATTAAGTCCCCGAATGTGTAGCACATTCATTGTGATGCCTTCTTACATCCACACACCACTGTTAACTCTAATATCTAATAAATATAGTTAAGGTTATGAATTAAATTAAGCTTCATGAACTGAAGCTAACCCAGGTTTTGTGCTGCTGTTTTGTTGGCATGCAATCTAAATATTTCCATTGGTTTTGGCTCCTGTTTTTAAAGTGGATGGTATTCAGAATAATTCTCAGTTAGAAGATGTTTTCTTTAAGACTGGAGGGGCCAGTCTGCCACAGTCAGTAGAATCAGAGGTTAGCACAAGGGCTGTTGTTTCTGGCTATGATGTATTTTTTCTCCTTGGTACAAAGATTTGTTTTGCATAAAGCTAATTCCTCGCAATGGGTTCCTTCAGAAATATTTTGCCAAGAAATTAACTGTATGTATCATTAATGAAGTCAGTGTTTCTGCATCACTGTTCATAGAAAATATTCACACAAATAAGGCAATAAACCCAAGAGATTCTATCAAAGACAATGTGCCTAAGTGCTTTTCTTCAGAAAGCAAAAGTATTAAAATATTGTTGCTCTTCACAAATTTGTATAAATTTTGTGATTTGTTTTTTAGTGATTTTATCGTATTTTTCTCTATATCTTAATCTTTAGAAGTACATTTTTCATTATGTGTGCCTGGCTCAGACTAAAAGAAGCTGCAAATCTTTGAAAGAAATTTTTTGGTCTACTCAGAGAGTGACATGAGGAAAAATGAGTTTTGTACATTGACTTTCTGGTTGTGAAGCTTGTTTATTTTCTTTGATAAACTAATGGGGACGTAAAACAAGTGATGAACATCTGATTTTCACCATTCACATTAAAAACAGGCCTTGGTTAACCAAGTCACGAGTCTTTCAAGAAGTCTCAGTTTATCTATATCACACAGAAACTCATTTTAACTTTACAGCAAAGTTTGGTATATATTGGGCCTATTCCAGTTGCTGGCCTCACACAGTAGGTGTGTGAGGTGATGTTATGTTGATCATTATTATCTTACAGTAGACCAAAAATGCTGGATGTACACATCTTTTCTCCCCTCTCTCATCAATTACAGAGATCCCATTCCTGACAATTCTCTTGCTTTCAGCAACCAGCCTATCTCTTTCAGGGCTAAATCATTTGAAGCCCATCACTGCCAGATTTCCTTCTTAACACAAGACAAATCCTTTCAGTAATCACCAGTAAATAGGATTTTTTTCTGTGGTAGAATTACCCAGGAAGAGCTACACTGCTTTAAATATGTGTCTTAATCTAAATGTGTGCAAATCGTAGTTCTGAGTTCTTTTCCAACATCCTCAGGGACACACAGAGTTATTGTATGCATGTGGGTGTACTTCACATTAGTTGGAACCATCTGAACAATTGAGCTACAATAATCTAGAATCTTAAGTGAATGTTGGTTTTCATTCCTCTGTGTCTCAGTTCCTTGCAAATGAGGCAGAGCTGATGCTGACCCCTTCATTTTGGGTTATGAAGATGAGTTCTTATTAGTGCTTTGAAAAATACCTGGTGCTGTGGTGTGAACAGCAAAGAAGCAACAAGAAATAAACCTGTAATTCTGGATGCAGAATTTATGTGCATCAGGACCAACTCACTGAGACATTCAGATAGCAGTATCATTTATTTGCTGGCTCTCTTCTTGATGACTATTAAAATATACAGGATTAAACTACACAGGCATTTTCTTTTTTCTTTTTTTTTTTTTTTTTTTTTTTTTTGAAGTGTGAATGAGAGCTTCATTCTGGGTATGTCAACACCAGTACATTAAAAATCCTTTTCAGTCAACTTGCCTTGTGAAAAAAGCAAGAGGCTGACAGGAGGTGTATATGTGCATCTTGTCCCAGCAAGGTGCTGGCACTAAGCCAGAGCATGCACTGAGAGCCAGGCACTCAGAGGCTCTCCTTAGGGTGTAAGGAGGCTGTGAGAGCAGGGAACTGAACTCAACCACCTCAAAAGCATCTTCCATGCTTACAATATCAATGCTATCCAGAAAGCAATAAGAAACTCAACAGTCGCAAAACCTTTGCATCTGATTTTGGATACAAGAGCCAGAACTAATCAGTTTCTTCACACACAGAAGAGTTACAAAAGATGGAGTTTTGCAGATGCCTTCACAGAGACAAGCTCAATACATTCTTCTCTTGAACAGTTGCAGTGTAGTTTTATGATAAGCAGTAAAATCAAACCCTAGTAAGTTAGTTTGAGGTATTTCTATCTGATAGTTTTCTTATACTGAAACTACTGCCTAACAGTAGCTAGTGCTGCAAACCAATATACAATTATTTCAAGGATGTGATTTCAAGGAACATGTTTTGCTTGGCCTCCGTGGAGATATACAGTAAAAATTTCTGTTTAACATTCCAGTTTTTTTTCATATGGCCTATAAGGAAGTAATTAAAACAAGCAGTTGCCAAGGAACCATGGCAAACTTACAGAAATATGTAAGTCCCATTGTATACATCTGAACTAATAATTATGATGTCTTATTAGCTGCATATTGACAATAAGCTTGGTGCTTTGCCATTTATATTCTGCTGTTGCTAGGGCTGAAATGAACAACTGACAACTGCAAATTTTCAGGAAAGAATAACTGCTGGGTTTTGCCTAGAAAATTGCCCAATGCTAATTTTAACACAAAAACCAATCAATAATATCAAGAGGAAACCAGAAAGACCTCAGATAGATCCTATCTCACTCATGCCATGTCAATAAAAAACTTTCTATCCATGTGATTAAAATAAAATCAAACAAAAAGTAATTTTTGCTAAAAGTAGGGTTTCTTGCCTTTTAAAGCTGAGTATTGCCAGAATAAACTATATGACACAAATAAAACTTTTGAGTTATTTTTATTCTTATCAGAAAGTATCCAGAGCATCATCATTCACCACCAGAACAGAGTGTAAAATGTATTATCTTCTCTAGGTGCATCCTGAGTGAAGCGAAGAGTAAATGAGACCACACTTTACAGATGCCCATCTCCTTCCATTTGTTACAGTACATGTTGCACTGCCAAGGCCATAAGTCTGAAAAAAGGAACGGCACAAAGAGAATTCATGTTTACAGAAAAACTAAGTGCCACAGAACTGAGATATTTCAGCAATGGAATGTAATCACTATTTATATCACCAGTGTTGGGAAAATTCAGAAATGCACTTGAACATGGCAAATCAATCTTTTTCTCTACTATGTGCATACATATTTGCACACTCAGAGACACATACTTCTGGTTGCAATAAAAGCTGCCTATGCTCTCTATATTTTTTATTTCACAACTGTTGAATAAAAAAAAATAAACTAAATAATCCAGAGATTACTTAAAAAAATTCAATTCCCACCTCTATTTGAATTTTAAGATATCAGCATAGTCACTTAATTATTCACCTTTGACCTCATGAATCCTGTAATTCTAGCTTCATGCAGACCCTTTCCATGATAAAAATCCATCTGTTCCAGGACCCTGCCTGTAATATAGTCATCTGGGCACTCTGCTAGAAATTCATTCCACCCCTGGAATAGCACTGGAAAACAATTCTTGTACTTACTAAGCAGACACTTCTGGCAAAAGTCACCACTCTATTAGTTAAAGCTTAAAGCAGACAGAGTCCTGAGATCTCAGAGCATCTCTGGCAGAGTCCTTGCAGGATGAGTCCTTGCCAAACAGAGAGTCCTGTTTCTGGTGCCCATGTTTCAGCACAGTATATATGTCTAGATTGAATTCAGACTCGACCTATGCATGTTTAGTCACACCAAGGTTTTTTGGGGGACATAAATGTTGGCATTTTGGCTATGCCCACCTCTCAATCAAATCAGTTTTACTTACCTAAACTGCTTCTACAAACAAATTCCCATCAGTGCACCCATGTCCTCTTGCTTGGTACTTCATGCTTTTAAGAGTTTTGTAAACTGTGGTACTGTACACTGAATAGTCAGAGAGGTCTCTCAGTCACAATGCCTTGCATATGGAGTGGCTGTCCAAACAAGACATTGGGAAGAGAAGGGTATAAGGAAAACACATCCCTTTTGCTAGTCTTAAATCACTGCTGCAGAAATACCCTGAGAAGTGTCTACAAAACTAGGATTCACAGCCTGGCATTACCTGCATGCTGTACAGTCCCCACTGTGGCTCTGAACACAGATATCTGAAGGCACTTATCAGTCATTGGGTGCTAATGATTGTACATTAGCCTCTCATTCAGACTGGGATTGTGTCTAATCATCAACATGAAAATGCCAAGGGCTTTGAATCCCTCTAGAAAAGCACAGGATAAGCACTCTGCTCAAACTCGTCTTCCCTACAACTGAGATTTCCCTCATTAATTAATCATGTTTTCAACGTGCTGTATCACCAACACTCAGAGATGAAGTAGGTGAATTGATTACATGGCTTTGAACCAAGTGGCACTAATGTGAAAATAGCCCAGGTTTGAATCAGTCCTTCACTGCAAACACAGGACTGACAGCAAGATGATCTGGTGTTTGAACAAGACCACCTAACAACTCTCTCATGAAAGAGTCTCATTTAACTGGGGATAGACCTAGGTGTCATCAGCTCAGACCACACTCCAGAAGTGTTCCTGTACTATTCACTGGTCTCAGAAAGCAGTCTCTGAAGAGTTATGAAGTCTCATTTCTCAGCTACTGAGACTTAGCCTTCACCCCATACTGCAGACAAATCCTGGCATAAACTCTTTGTGCTTTCTTTAATCCTCAGCTGGTCAAGGATTATTGATATACCCTGATGTGATGTCTTCAGTGCATAAGAAATTCCAAGTGTCACCAAATGCAACCATGTATCTCCTAGCAACAGAAGCCATCATGAACACATCAAGCTCATTTTCCAGTGGTGTCCTTTGGAAGAAGTCTATGGTACACAGATTTTCTGTGAATCTTCACAGCCGAGCTTATGGGCAAGAAAAAATACTCTGATGCTGATTAATCCATGTGTTAGAGCATATCACTCTGCAGACACCCAGATTGTCCTGGCACCATGGCAGGACAATCACATTCATGTGGCTGAGCATCTGGATGAAAGAGCCTTACCTTCCATACCAGGTGTCCCTCATTGATCTAGTGCTTTCTGTGCAGAAGGAGCAGCAGACTGTCTAAGTGATATGTAATATGTCACAAGAAATACCAATACCTTCACAGTAGATGCATTTGCTTTAATAATTTTTGCCAAATGGGGTATGTACCAGGTGCCATATCATCAGATCTGGTCCCTTCTCATAGTAAGTTTGATGCTCATTCAGTAAAATCTGTACTCAAGTTCAAGGTCTTGGGCCTACAGTGGTTTTTGGGGGAGCTTTTTGTGTGTCCTGTGCCCAAGATAGCAGAACAAAAATCTACAGCTCAGAAATGAAAAGCATCAGTGACAGCTCTAGTCTTCCAGTATAACAGAGCTCTCTACTGCAGGAGTAAAACTCAGATATGAAGGTGACATGAATTTCTCAGAGGCTGATCCAAAAATGCCCTCCCTGTTCTCCCTGCCCTCTACCCACACCCTCGAGAAAAATATGTCATCACAGATTTCCTCTGCTACTGCCCCCAGTGCAGACCATATTTCTTTTACCTTGCCCTCTCTAACAAATATGTCACAAGGTGTGCATATTAAAAAATAATAATGGAAGAAAGGCTAAAACTCTAGAAAAGTAAGAGTCTTAACTTTCTACTACTACTGTGCTGTTCCCCTGGAAGAGGAGAATACAACATAAGTGTGTGTAGCAAATACATAGCCACAGCAGTGAACACCTCTCTGACAAGTGTTCAGGCACTCTGAGAGTAAGAAATAAGTTCATAAACTTACATGGATAGGCTAGGGTAGGGTAGGATAGGATAGGATAGGATAGGATAGGATAGGATAGGATAGGATAGGATAGGATAGGATAGGATAGTTTGCAGGTCTTTAACTTTCTTGCTTTGTGTTGACATCTCCATTCTCAAGCAACAATATTCTTTTCAGAGGAACACAACTCCTCATGTGTTGAGAATCATGTTTGCTCATACTGGTTCCATTATGCACTCTTCCATTATTGCAAGTAATCAGTTTACTTTTTCTGTAAAGATTTTTTGAATGTCGTTGGAGCTACTAAATAAAGGCATTCTGTAGCATAAATTTCCATTAAAATTTAGAACAAACACAGATAAGACAGAAACCAATCTTCAGGTCACTAACTGCTTGACGTCTATGACTCTTGCACTGAAAAAAATATCATTCAGTCTGGAAGAACAAAAATGTATCCCACAGAAATTTGGTAAATATGTATGTTTAAGTATCCTCATGTAAATAAACCTTGTTTGTTGGAATCTGTGAGAAGCTGTTTTGGAGAGGTATTGTTATAGCTGTTATTTTCTGTCACCCTTTCTGGATTTAATTTCAAGCTTAGAACAGCTTCCTTTTTAACTCTCAGAGTTCATCATGTGCCCTTTGCTGTCTGAGCAAAGCTGAGCTCACCTGAGCACAAACCCTGAGCCTGCCATTCTTGGCATGCTGCTCTGGACTCCATACTGCTAATGTCTTCTTAATGTGCTTCTACTTGGGCACACTTTGGAGCACTGCTGGTTCTGCACATTTTCTATCTTGAAAAAAAGAATAATTGTGTTATTGCTTTAACTGAACTAGAAATATTAATTTTATATTTTATATTCTCAGACATGATTCCTTAGCAAGCTAATGCTCAAAGTAGTTAGGCCATAATTTGAGATTTTTTTCAATTGTATGTCATTAAGTATCTCCTGAAGCTTTTTGTTAAACAATGATGCTTCTGTAATATTTTTATATTTGTATGTATACAAACACATAGACACACTTCTTTTAAACTGAAATCAATTTTAAGATGTTCCTGCAAGACATAGACTGCTTTAGTATGTTTATTTCTTGTAGTTCTCCTGCATCATATTTAACCCAGAAAGGACACATTTTACTTTTAAAAATATATCCAGGAAATTTACATTTATATATCTTCCTTTTAGCTATTTTCTTAACAAGATGCCAGAAAATACTTTCAAAAAATATTTTAGGCATTGCATACACAAAGCTGTCATCTAACTCTCTTTGGAGAGCAGCATCCACATATTTTCACTGTCTGAGAATGTCAGCTGCTGTATTTAAAGAGTGACAGAATCCGTTCTCTGATCCCATCCAAGGAGATCAAAAAGAGGTGACAGTAGGTAGTACTAGCACAAAAATTACTTCAGGAGCAAAAAAGTATCTATACTAGATATATACTATATCTATAATAGATATATAGATACTAGAGATATATCTAGATTAGATTAGATTAGATTAGATTAGATTAGATTAGATTAGATTAGATAAGATTAGATTCCATCTATTGTGAAGTTGAATGAGGAGTGCTGAGGGAGATGGGGTTGTTCATCCTGGAGAAAAGGAGGCTCAGGGGAGACTTTATTTCTCTCTACATCTGCCTGAAAGGAGGCTGTAGCTGGGTAGGGGTCAATGTCTTCCCTCAGGTACCTGGTGACAGGGCAAGAGAAAATGGCCTCAAGCTGCAGCCCAGGAGGTTCAGGTCAGACATCAGGAAGAATTTCTTCACTGAAAGGGTGGAAGCATTGGAAGAGGCTGACCAGGGAGGTGGTGGAGTCACCTTCCCTGGAAGTGTTCAAGAAACAACTGAACATGGCACTTACTGCAATGGTTTTGTTAACAGGGTGGTGGTACTGTTGAATGTTGGGCTTGATTATCGTGGAGGTTTTTTCCAACTACAGTGTTTCTATGATAAAGCACTGAAGAAAGTGAGAAGCACCTGGATTAGTAAGAATTATATAGGAAAGGAGGGAGGGAGAGAGAAAGGGAAAGGAATGCTGTAAAGAGACAAGAAATTTAGAAAAACATCAATTAAATTGAGAATTTATTGAACAGTTCTGAAAATTTTACTACAGAAATGGTTATTAAGAACTTAATATTTATAAATTAGTCCTACAGAAAATGTGATTAGTGAACAGGAATAGGTTAAGAAAAGGTTTTCATGAGCTTTAGTAAAGGGCAGTGGTTTTGGTTGGTGTTTTTGAAATTGCAGTGAGCATGCTTTGTAAACTATTGGAAACTATTAGCCCACGCTGCTCTGACTTTATGTAGCACACACACGAAGTGTGAATGCTTTCCCCTATTAGACAAGAAAGGAGTGGCACCCCAGTCCAAGCCTGATTTGACATCCCTTTAGGACAGCACATATCACCTTCATTTCCTCTTTGAAAAGGTGACAGTTATGCATTTCTGCCTTAGGAGCACTGTGGTCCAGTTCTTTCTCTGCCTGTGAACAGACCTGCCAGGCATCTGAGCATAAAGGAAAGAATTCACTGTCCTTTTTTAAGCCAGTCAGGAGCTGTTAACTCCAAATTGGCTGATTGTCTTATCTCTGGCTTCAGGATGAACCTATCTAAGTGTCAGAATCTTAAGCTCTTGGAAGAAGTATCGATTGAATCTTTACAGTCAAAAGTCTTTAAATCACTCAAAATGCAAGAGGGGTTTAGAGACTTCTCAGGTAAAAACTAGAGCTCTGTATTGCTGTGAAGGTTCTTTTAAGTATAACCTCAATTTCTGTTCAAAAAATAGAATGCCCCAAAAATAATATTTACTGGGCATTTTCATCTCCTATATTGTTTTGGTATTAAACAATGTTAGGCACACCATGCAAATCATTAAGAATCTATCCACTGAATTCTGACATTGTTCATTAAACACATCATTTGTGTAATAGCACTTCATTAATTATAGAACTCCTGAATAATGAAAATAATACATTAACTGGATAACAGCAAAAGTAGTCAAATAGTATTAAGCAATTTCCTGTAATAATTCAGCATAACAATGTTTTCTCTAATGAAACACTACAGGCAAGTATTAACAGTTTACACGTGTGAAATTATTAGTGCTTTCAAATTAACTTTCTCTTGGGCTTTTAAAAAGTGTGGTGTGCAAGGGAAGACCAAAGACAACAGAGCACTCTCACCATATGCAGAATATTGATCTAGACTCCTGTGATTAAAATATTATTAATATAAAGAAACTCTTCTTAATGTACACAGACATATATATTTTGATAAATCATTCCTAGGTATGCTAAAAGCCTACGGAAAACTGCTTTGAAATTTTAATGTAGGAAAAGAAATAACTTTTCCTATATTTAAAAGTGTCAGTTTAATTTTTATTATCTACAGTCATTAAATTTAAACATTTTAAGTAACTCACAGTAGTGTTTTTAGAATTTTATTTCTTTAACAAGAATCACAACTAACTGAATTTGTTTTGGAGTTGTAGTTAGAGCAGCAACCCCACTTCTTTTTTAATATGGAAAAAATTGTCAGGGTTTTTTTGTCTGGCTGCATATGGCAAACTTTTCTAATAAGAAAAATCCATTACGCTCTTTATAATACTAATTAAAAAAAAGTATTTATTCAAAAAGTCAGTTATATTAGTGGCCAGAGAAAGATTAATTTTGTGTTATGTATACCTTTAAAATTTGTGAGACATTTATTTTTAGGAGCAACTTTGCACCCTGGGAAAATCTATGGGGAAAGCAAATGACCACACCTCCCACTGATTATGCTCAAATGGTTCACTATTTGGCCAGACTCATGCAAGACTAAATATTGGATTGAGCTGGTACAATCATCAGAGTACACAGGCTTGTAATATTTCACATGCTTCTCTCCATTCTTCCCAAAGTATGCTACTGTTTCTGCTACAATTCCTTCTACATGGTCCCAATGTGTTCAAAAATGTTCTTTCAAGATGATGTTTACTAACTGCAGCTAAGAATTTTCAAACTGTGGGAGCTGAGGTGAAGTGCTTTATGAAGTACTTTGCAATTTATGGCTGTATAGGTCAATGTAAGCAGCCTTTCATGTTAACCAAACCCTCAATCTTACAGGTTTTCTTTTTTCCTCAAAGACTTACACAATATAGCTAATGACATTGAACTCAGTATATCTACCTCAAACGGAAAAAGGAGATAATTCCACTTACTGAACCTTGAAGACAATTTCCCTATAGCTCTCTATACTACAAATTCTATATTCTCTTTCTGCAACCCTCATCATACCAGATAAATGTTAAGGTGCACACTGACAATTTTTTAGCCCTGTTTTCCCCCATGTTTTATTGCACCTGATTGCTCCCATATTTTATTCATTGAAGTATGAATGTTTCTTGATTTGGATACGCATAGGATAAAACTTTTCATTTTAATAGTTCTCATAATTAGGCCTTTGCTTTCAGTTATGATATAAGCCATCATTTTCAGAGATGGACCTAGTTTAATTTTTTTTTTCTTTTTTTGTAATCAAAGGGTGGAAATGGAAAGTACTAATAGGCAGAAGTGATGTAAGTGATCTGTGATGTATAGAAGAGTTTCAGAACCAGAAAATGCAGGAGGAAACATCAGATCTGGTCAGGTGGGAAATATAAAACTCAGTTGTGCTACTGAATGGGGAGCAGGTGAAAAACTGAAACTAGGAACTGGTATGAAGCATTTTTGGGAGATGTTTCCTGTTAGAGCCTGAAAAGCAGTGGAAAAATAGTTGAAGTTAAGTGAAAACACTGCAACAGTGACATTTTGCATGGGAGTGAGACAGGACTGTGAGAACAGTGGGCTTTTGTCTAAGAAAATAGGGCTCCCAAGGGGATGAAAATGTACTTTATAATAAAACAAAATTTGTGTAGAAGGTTGCTGCTTTATTCCTTCCTGGAGCAGAAGGGAAGGGACACAAGAAAAACTGACCACAGGACAGTCAGTTACACCTTGCCAGGTGACCCAGACTAGCTTTACACATGAATGCTCTTATTCTTCAGGTAATAGCAGGCAGTGAGACTGTGACTTCACTCTCAGGGAGCAGAAAGTATCTGAAATGCCTTCTTGGCAGAATTTAGGAGGAATGCAGGATGACCCTGCCAACCTTGCTTAGATATCTGAGATGACCGCAAGCACAAAAAGGCTTTAAGGAGATGTTCTACAAAGGATTTAAGTCTGCAAAGACAGCATTCAAAAGGCCTAATTAGAGTCCTTTGAGATCCAAAAATTACATTTCCCTGGGACTAGTTATGTTAATTTTGTGGCAAATATTTCATCTAATTCCCTCCTTCCTGATATACAAGTTCTGCATTAAGAATTCTTTAGACTACTGCCAGGCATCCCCATACATATTCTGTTAAAAGGTAACTTGTAGGGTGATTTGAACACTGAAGTCCTTGCTTCCTATCTCTAGGTGTAGGGTGGGCAAGTCTTGAGGTGAACATGCTAAATACCTGATTGAGAGAATGGACTACATGAGTAAACTCAAAAGAGGTTTAACAGAGAAGTCTTGATGAACGCCCAAGGCAGCCACCTTCAATTTCAGACATTCCCATCCATGCCTTTATACTATCCATCTGTTCAGCATGGACCTCCTAATCCCCTAATCCTGACACAGGCAAGCTCCAGTCAAAAGCACTGTATTCGATTGAATGCAAATTGACCTGGGAGTATAATTCAACAGCATGAGTTTAGCTGTGGCCATGGTAGATCACTCTTGGATGCTACAGTGCTGAGCATTGTGTATCCTGACAGTCTTTGCCTCTGTGTGTCGTCTTTTACAAAGTATTAAGAAGATACACCAATTCATTTTATGAGTAATTCAGACACTTCAGTGAGGATCACCACAGAAATACTAATGAGGAAATTAATTATTCTACATGGATAGCAAAATTAGATGTGTTCAGCAAAGATGACATGTGCTCGCTCACTTACCAGCAGTGAGAATACCAAATATTGATTAGCTGCTCATTAAACCTGCACCATTCATTCTGACAGATGCCTCTCTGAACTGAATCAGTCCTGTTCCTGCCATTATTCATCCCATCATGCTGTAGGCACTTAATTGAGGTGACTCTACTTTCTGCTTTTTCTGAGGTCAGTGGGATGAAGCAGACTACCCCAGGGACCATTCAGCTCCTGCAGTGGCAGAATCAGATGTAAAACTTACCTGCCTCCTGACAGGCTATCAGCAGAATGTTGAATAACTAGTCTTGAGTTTTAGGTATTTCAGTAAGTGCCTAATTTAGGTAGACTACATCAGGGCATATGTTACTGTGCAATTAATAACTATAAGACAATGGTACATTGAAATACAGTTTAGATTACACTGAAAATCTCAATTCAGGCGTTTCTTAATTTTTTGTTCATCACTGTGTCTCACAGAAAATGTTACTGTAATACTGCAGATCTTTGACAATATTTTAAAGCTAATCTTATATTTTGCTGCTGCCTTAGCAGGAAAATCAGCAAAAAATCAAGATGAGTTTGACCAGCAAGTCAAGGAAGGTGATTCTCCTCCTCTCTTCTGTTCACATGAAACCCCATCTGGAATACTGTGCCCAGCTCTGGGGCTCCAAACACAGAAAGGACCTGATGAAGAGAGTTGGACAAAGCCCAAAAGATGAGAGAGGTCAGGAGCATCCCTTCTATGAAGACAGGCTGAGGGAGTTGGGTTGTTCAGACTGAAGACAAGAAGGCTCCAAGGAGATCTTCCTGCAGCCTTCCAATGTCTAAAGGGAGCTTACAAGAAAGCTGGTGAGGGACTTTGGACAAGTGCATGTAGTGATGGGACAAGAATTAATGGCCTCAATCTGAAGGAAGGTAGGTTTAGAAATTCTTTTTCTCTTAATACTTAATCTAAACTTACCTTTCTTAGTGAGTGATGAGGCACTGAAAGATGTTGCCCAGCAAAATTGTGGAGGCCCCATCCCTAGAGGAGTTCAAGGACAGGTTGGATGGATTGTTGAGCAGCCTGGTCTAGTGGAAGGCATATCTGCTCATGTCAGGAGGGCTGCAGCAGATGACCTTTCAGGTTCTTTCCAACTGAAACCATTCTATGATTCTGTAATTCTGTAATACATTCCTTTCAACCTGGTCATCAAGTCCAGCAGGCTTTCATGCCTGTTAACATTTGTTGTACACAGCATCTTAATTCTGTATCCCACATGCTCCTTTTTCCTCATATAACTAAGTCTCCCTTTATTTTTGTTAATGTACGTAATTTGCTTTCAAACTCATATAGAATTTATTTTTGCAATACAGGTATCACAAACCAAAAATGGTTTGATTTTCATTTTGATTTGAACACCTTTGGATTCCTTTTTTCCTGCCTCTTTTCAGTGCTCTGCCTATTTGAGTCAGTGTATTGAACATGTCTTAAAAGAGTTCCTAAAAATGGATAATTGTACAATGTACAAAGGGATGTTCATGTCCCATCTCTCCACCCTTTTTAGTTTTTTATTAGCTTGAAAACAGCATTTAGTTGATAGATTTATAGAAATAAAATTAAACTTATGACATTTCTTGTGGGCTATTAATACATGCTGAACCAGGCAATGTATAAGACTCTATTAACTACCACAGAATGTGTTATTGGGCTGCTCCTGTTTGGACCATCCCTCACTCTTGCAAGTGATCATGATGGTTATTGCCTTGGCTTTCTGCCTTGGTAATCAGGAAAGAAAAATTAGACTCTTCTGGAGAGCAGCTCAGACCATCCATGATCTGGACCACTCTTTGGAGATGTTCCTCTTCCTTTCTCTTCAGGAACTGTTACAAAAGATGTGGGTAGACAGTGTCCTAAACTGGGCACCACAGTCACCTGCCTAAAGTTCAGTAAGGATGCACCAAAAACAAGAGTCTATTGCCATTGCATTGAAATCCCTTACTCTTTTTTGTTCTCAAATCAAAATCATCAGAAAGCACAATAGTGGGGCTTTTATCTCACTGCTTGACAGATCACAGAGAAAATGCCTGGAATTATATAGGAAACATTGATGTTATTGCATAAGATTTAATTCTATGGATCTTTCTAACCACTTACCTGAGCAAATCAGATATGACACAGGAAAGAAAACCATTCTTGAAAGCACTGTTTCTTGCTGCTAGTGCTGATGTCCAAGCAAATTAAGTTTGTAAAGTATTTAATAGTGTCTTCTTTAAAAAAAATGAGATTATCCACAGCAACTTTCATATATATATATACACACACACATACATATATGTGTGTGTGTGTGCATATGTGTGTGTGTGTGTGTGTGTATTTTGGAAAAAAAAAGGTTTTGGGGTTTCTGAGTACAACAAAGCCTGTAGAAATCTGTCTAGAGGGTATATTATTTCATGTCCATTTACTTCTCTTTTCTTTCTACCTTTCACTGGAACATTTGATTCAGGTCTTGTAGATAAGTAGCTGATGGTCTCAAAGGAAGTTACTTGTGATCCAGCTTGAGAATTCCTACGACTCAGAAATTCATCAACTCATTAATGCACTACTGATGCTCAAGTACTCATATAAAGTTCAGTTGA
The DNA here is from genome assembly GCF_012460135.2 of Molothrus ater. Taxonomy (NCBI): domain Eukaryota; kingdom Metazoa; phylum Chordata; class Aves; order Passeriformes; family Icteridae; genus Molothrus; species Molothrus ater. Next base: position 16,451,503 of record NC_050482.2, on the reverse strand, counting down.
ATGCAGGATTCAAGAATAGGACACAAGTAAGTAATTTGTCTAAACCAAAATGAAATACTATAAGCAGATTCTGAGCAATAATCAGAATGAAACTCAGCATTCAAAAGTTAAGTGCTTATAGAAAAAATCCAGGAGGTTAGACTTCAATATCTGTAAGAATCTCTCCTGTTAGAGGTAAATAAAGAGTTCAGATTCTAAGGAATTATGAAACTGAACTCCTGGTATGCCAACTGTTATTGTTGATGAAACAGAAAACTTGGCATATTTATTTACTTTTCATGAACTTACTGAAATTATGATTCTCTCATTATTAAATATGTTTGACTGTTAATTCTTGAATTTCTTTTAAAAAATATGAGTTATAATTTTCTAAGGTGGAACAGTGAGAGTGGAGGCTAGCAAAATTAACCTGTTGTGCTGCAGATATATATAATTTGCTGGCTCAACATCTTAGCTAAGATGCAAAGTGATACTGTTAGTCTTTTTCATCCTTCTGTTATTGCTCAGTTTGTCACCTTGCTTTGTAAATTAGAGCTATAGAAAAATAAACATTAACGAATCTTTCTTGCCCATGACAGACTGAAAAAAATCTCTTTTTTTTCATGTTTGTGCATGATAATATACATATGAAGCATGTAGAGATCATTATACTGGAAGCAAATGATAGCACCGAAGAAATTATAGATTTCGCTTTGTGATTTCTCTTCATAAACTTAAATGCAAAATTTTATAATTTACTTTTATTTTTGTCAATTTTTTTTTTAATTGGTGTCTTCAAGCTATAGCTTCTTTTGCTCTGCCCATCTTCAGCAAGGCACAACTATTTCACAAAGTATTTCTTAGCAATTTCACTAAATCACGCTTTTTTCCTCCCTTGTGCTCACTGTAAACAGTTCAATTCAGTGCTAATCACAGTAAAGAAAATAATCTGATCTAGAAAGGAAAACTGTGAAGCTCCCTAATGTGCTGGACAGAGATGGCAAAAGAAGGAAGTAAAGCACACGGCTATTAATCTTTTTATCTTGAATTGTCTTTAAAAAGCTATTAATTTTTTTTTTGTTAGAAATCTCTCTCTACACCATTTTGAGTAGCATTTACAAAGGCTTCAGGGTCTGAGTTTCCCACACTTCTAGTATGTTCCACTAGAAAGGATTCTGGGTGCTTGTCCTACCAAATGAAAATTTATAGAGAACCCTTCTTAAAAGGAGAACTGTAAAGCAAATACTTTTTCCATAAAATTTTCATTTGAACCATCTATTAATTTTTTCAATATGCTAAAGCCAGGAGCACTTTGAAGAACAACACTGGAAAGTAAGTAAGCATGGCTGGTTTTAGTTATTAATTACCACTTAGCAACAAAAAGGCCCTCCAGTTCATTTTCTACTTGTTTCTGGATTTTTCTAAATTCACTGCTGTCTCATTTGGTATAGCTGGACACAATTGGTGTACATGCAATATTCAATATATATTATATGTCATAGAAAAGCAATAATATAGGATAAATCAGAAAATATTCTCTTAGGCACGTGCATCATGAACTGATCCTCAGTTATATATTCACAGGCTTTTTCAAGTGTTGTTTAATACCATTCTTACTGTGCTTGTTGACTTCTGTGTGCCAGATAAGCAGAATCCACACAAGTCACATGAAAGAGGAACAATGTGACCAAGTCTCCTGCAGGGTCTGTGTCTACCAGAGTTTCCTCACAATGTGCTTCCGAAATAAGCATGCATTAAAAATAGTCATGGTGGAAAGTGCTGAGCTCCTCTCCTTGTCAAAAAGCAGAAGCTAACTTTCTCTATTCCAGCACCTGCAACGATCTTACAAGATCCTTATGCTAAACCCAAATTATTAAATCATCAAAGTTACCCCTTTACTCTTTGTTTTATTTGCATCATCAACAGCAACTTCCCTCGGCAATTTTTATTTGCCACAGAGGCATTTTGAGCTGTACGTGCTGACATCAAAGTACCTCGATGAATCCCCTCTGGTTCCCTCCAGTGATCAAAACTGTAACCTGATGAAGCTCTTCTAGTCCCTGAACACAAGAAAATTATGAAGCTGTCAAGAGCTCAGAAGAGAAATCATGCCAATTGCTCATGCCTTTTCGTCGTGAACAGTGTGGTCTTCAAGTGGCTCTGCTGAGCACTGCAGCGATAGACAGGTGTATAAAGAGACATAAGCACAAACATAAAATACCCACAATGGTGTGACAAATCTTACAGAGGTTATTACTGCAGTGGCTACAACTGGGGCTTAGATGACCCATTTGGACCCAAGGTTTAAATGGTTGACATTTGATATATCAACTCTAGGCAATGATCTGCTTCCAAGAAGCTTCTTGTCTCCAGACTTTGTAATAATACCTAATAATCTAGTTGTCCTCTTCTTTGGACATATACAACTATTTATCAGATATATTTTATATGACATGTATTATTAGTTATATATATGTATACCTATTCATGTATATGTAACAAATCAGTTCTCATTCTGTTCACTTTATCTACTGAACAAGGAAAATAGACTGTTAACTACGAGTGCATTGATGTTTGTGAAACTGGTTCTCTGAATATATAAAGCATTCTGTGTACTAGCATTATGTATTCATGGAAAAATGTAGTTTAGCCTCACCACATCTTCCAAAATTGGAGGGAAGTATTTCCACTACCTACTAACCAGGTATTTTCTTCATCTATTATACTAATTCTTGTTTCATTAGTTATTATACAACCCCATGTGCATATAAAAAGATAATTACCTCTGTATGAAGAAAGATAATTTTTAGTCACTCACTTTGTAGACTGGACGATAATATACAGTTTTTATAGCTTTTAATAAGGAGAAATGCTATGCTTTTTATAATTATTAAACATTTGTGTAACCCAGTTAAGGCATTGCCTCCTAACAATAGGCTGGATCTTGTTGCAGATGCCTATACTGCAGCAATTCATGTGCAGAGTTCGTGAGGCAGCAATTGCCTGCTGGAGGCAATAGTCCCATTGTTAATGTGATGGGGCTAATGAAGACAATGGTAACCTTTAAAAATGTTCAGTTTCCCTGTGATGTGTATAACCTCCTGACACACGTTCGAAAATCCCTTGAATATGGCAAAAGCTGTCATTATCTGACAGGAGAATGTTTTATGGGTCACCTCTGAAACTAACTGATGGAAAATTGTCAGTAGTTTCTTTAAAGCTCCTTTATGCAATTCTTCAGTATTGTGCTATAAACCACTTTTACCATGTGTGTCCTCAACTCATCTATGCTCCTAATATAACAATACCATTCACAGTGTATGACATCTCTCTAAATGATTAATTTTAACAACTTAAAGCACTCCATGTCAGTCATATGTCCCAAATTAAAGTTAAAAGAAACATGGGCTAAATCTCAGGTTATGAGATTACATTATATCAAGAATGATAAAATATCCATACTGTTTTGCTCTGATTCTGCCCATCTTTCAGTCTTAGGAACATTGTCTTTTGAAGCTTGTCCTCTTTGCAGGCATTCACTGAATCACTGGCTGGATATGTTAGAAAATCTGGCTGACTGCTTCCTCTCCAGATACAGAACATATCACCTCTGGGATATGTACAGTTTCTATTAGAGCAAAGCCTCAGGCCTGACAATATCTTGCTGCAATGATTGTCTCTAGCGAGTGAATAGTTACCCACACAGATTTAATTAACAGCAGCAGTAGAGTATTCACTGTTATAGAACTCTGTGGTAAATTACTAATCAGAACTCCAGGCACACTGGAGGGAATAGAAAGATGAGGAAATTATGAGATCCATTTTAAACAATATGGAACAGGCATGAACAACAGGAGCATTGTTTATATGCAATAAATGCAGTGATGGTCTGGGAGTAAAATGCCTAGCAGACTATCAGTTAGATCTTCTCCAACAGTTTCACCAGTTAAATATCTGAAGGGCTGGAGGGTGTGCTGTATGTGTGAGGGGGATGGTGATGGACATGAATCATATTTACATTAGTGGTTTTTTTGACATAAAATGTTGCAAATAATTTTTATTTTGTTATAAATCTCTGGCCTTTCCTGAGTTAAAATGTTGGCAGCGGCAGGTAAAAAATGTGTAAGCAAGGCAGAGAAGTAAGCAGCAGTGCTCTGGAGTAGAGATTAATTAAAATTACTTAAATCACAGACTTGGAATGGGCACTTCAGCTCTTTAAGAGATCTGCTGCTTTGGCACAACTGAAATGGGCCCACCTGCCTAGTGCAATCGAGGTCACTGAAACACTCTGAAAATGCATTTTCACTTACAGAGTGCCATTGGGACTATATGGTGCAGTTAAGCTCTGAGGATGGAATACCATAGGCTGAGCTCCAGTGGGAGACAACATATTCAGGAACTTGTAAAAGTTTCTGTGCAATTCCATCTGCTGTGAGCAAATGCAAGTCATATAAAACGCAAGTTTGTAGCTTCTCTGCCTCTAACACTTACCCAAAGTCATTGCAGTGTTGTGAACAAAAACACTCTCACTGGAGCAAGCAGGCTGAAGTTTTGGATCTGTGAAGGCTTTTATGTGAAGTGAAGGAAAGGTTACTTTCTGCACATTCTCAGAGCACAATTTTCTGATGTATATTTTCCAAAACACAGGGAGAATCATTGGAAATTTGGATAACATGAAAGATATGAATGGAAAGTGCTTTCTCTCTCTCCCTCTCTTTCTGTCCCAGATCATGCTTATAAAATATTTTTTTCAGTTTTAAATACTTCAGGTCAGTTTTCTACAAATTTTTTTTTGAACATATACAAAGAATCATCTCACTTAGAATTTTGAAAATTTTTATGCTGGCAGCTTTCAGTATCTATGAAATATTGATTAGAGAGGAAAGAAATTCACAGTCCACATGTTGTATTCTGCAAACTAAATTGATCCTTTTCCATTTCACCTACATATTATGTATTCACAATAGGCAAATATTACCTATGTGCTCTTGCCAGAGTAACAATTTTTAGATTATTAAAGGAGTGTAAAGTTTAAGCTTTCAATATTACATTCAGCATGAATGTATCCATATCATCCAATATGGAAAGGACCCTGCTTCTCTTGTCTTTGAATACAATGAGAGATTTATAAATTGCCATATTCTTGCAGTCTGGTAAATTAATCCAACTGCCAGCAACTGGCTACAAGTGTTTTCATTGCTAATGGCTGGTAGAATATACTAGTGTGGTCAGCAGGGTAGGCTAATCTTGGCTTCTATAATTCAAGTGGACAGAGGAGATTGAATGGTCTCTTTTTCAGGTGAGCGTCTTATTTCAGATGAGTAACCAACTAATCCCCATTAATTTCATCATTTGCAATTATGTGAGTTTGCTTTAGGAACTACCACTTCTGTGTGTGTGCGTCTGCCTGTCTGTCAAACTTTAGGGAAGAAAATACAGAATTGGCTCTTCTCAAAAAATAAAACCAAATTTATTCACAGTCAGAAACCTCAGTCAGCTCTTCAGCTGATGCCAGACATCAGAAACCAATTAAACCAATGGGATGCTTATAAAAAGAGTGTTTAGGAATGTTATTTTTAAAAGTAGTTCAAAATTAGAAGAAACTGAGGGACACTAGTCTTTAAGAAATTGCAAATTACCAGCAAGTCCACGTCATGATTGATCCTTACTAACCTTAGATTTGCTTAAAATAATGAGAAGCATATTTAAATAGAAAACTAAATAGCAACTTTGGGCAAGATAAAGTAATTTCACACAGGAAATAAAAAGCTTGCATAGACAGTTAAACAGCTAGACTTTTACATGCCTTACTTCATACGCTATCTAAATAATGCTACAACAGCAAAGAATGCAAATAGAATTGGAGCTCGCAGGTCATTGAGCATTTCAAATTTCTCCATTGCCATTTCAGCACAAAGTGCTAAAATCCTTTGGACTGAAGCACAGCTAGAATTCCCAGTGCTTGTTAATACCGAAAATATTTATCTTAATCGTGGTGGTTTAATAAACAACAGGCAGCACATCAAAGCAAACAAAATACTGGATGCTTTACTCAGGACATGTGAAAAGATAATTTTTTAATGCAACTCCTGCATTTTCTTAGAATTTTTTTAATGAATGATCATTTGGTTTTTCCATATCTGCATTAGGGAAAATAAAAATAAGTGAAATAAAGAGGATAAGGGTAAAGCCTGTAGAGATTTTTGTAGAGTGCAGGAAAGTCACACAAAGAAAACAAGAAACTATTACAAGAGTACCACACACAGACAGATGAAAATAAAGCTGTGGAAACAGCAATACTCATTATGCACTTGGCTGATTGTGCACCCATTCTGTTGTTTTAGAAATGGATCCCCTGTATTTGTTCCACTAGGGAGTTTTCTGTTGGTGAATACATAAAATTAAAATGTTTCCAAAAGTATCTAGAAATTTTTTTCAGTCATACATGTTGGCATTATTTTGAACAGTTGTACTTTATCTCTGAACCAATTTTCACATTTTGCTGCCAACTATTATTGCTCTTGTTTCCCATGGTTCTGTTGAACTCCCGTCTTCCACCTAACCTTTCCTTTATGGTTACATCTCTAGTACAGCTTGTCATTGATTTTTTTTACTTTATCTTTACAATATCCAACTCTTTTCGACTTTCGACCCACTTTGCTTTTATTTGCTTTTTTTTGCTTTTTTTTCAACCAGGAGAGGAAAAAGCCAGCATGTGGATTTCTCAGTAATTAGAATTTTATCTCTTCATCCAACGCAAGCAGAAATACCACAAGATGTCCTATACTTATATGCAGCAATAATATTTACTGATAAGAATAGTCCCATTGACTTTCTGGTGAAGATGAGGGACCATTAACATAAATGAAGATTGCAAGGTCAGAATCTGACTTGGGTGAGAATCTCCAGTGTTTACAAGACTGCCTCGTGCATCAAATACTCCACTTTTGTGGGGAAAAAAATGCAAATCTGTTCTTTATTATTGCACATAAATAACACAGAATGTCCATGCTATATCTTATTTTCATTTCATTTTTGCAGATTCAAAGCAAGAAATAAAGCCCAAATCAAAGAAATTGCTTGGATATCTTTATTTTCTTTTTCCTATTTGATAATATTCCACATTTAGGTTACTCACAACAACCTTTTGTTGAGAATTAGTTAACCTTTGTATTTTCTTTGTTCAGTAGGAATCACCAAAGAATCAAGAAAAAAAAAGAAATTTTGTGTGATTCACATGCCAGATAGTCTTTTAGGGGACTAATGAATTTAAAGTAAATTAGGAGGGGGTTTGGGAGGACTCCCCCAAGACTTCTGTGTGGATAGTGCAGCATAGTAGAAAGATGAAAGCATTCAAATTTTGAATGAAGCACCACAGGTAGAGAGACTCTGCATGAATTTTAAATATATATTCCTTGTGATGGTGTGCTAATTAAATATTTTTTAAGTGCATTGGGTTTATTGCAGGACACAGCTGAATATGAATATCTATGCAGTGACTTAGGAACAGAGATTGCATAAGCAATGGCTCCCGCTGTCCAAGAGTTTTCATGACAGCACATTGTATCCAGCTGAAATTCAACTACAGAAGTATAGTGAGGATGGTGTTGCTGAGTTTGAGGAGCTCAGGAACAGCAGAGGTGATGCATTTCTGTCTAATGATCTGAATTACAGGCTTTCACAGTTACAATGTCTCCTGGATTCTGTTAACATCACAAGTTTTGCACTTGTGCACTGACAAAAGATGTTCATATTAGCTCTCCTGATACAAAAGGAGCACAGAGCAAAGGAATACAGCAGTGATAGACTACAGCTGGATATACACCTACAAAAGAAAAGGCATGAAAAAACACAAACTCAATCTGTGTCAGCCTCCAACAGGTTGAGAAACAACCTGCTCTGGGATGCTTCCACAGAAGATGGTTGTACAACCAAAGTTAAAATTAAACTGAAATAAAAGGTTGAAATAACAAGTACAGTCTCTTACCTTGCTCAGAAGAAAAGGTAATGTCATATGACAGTAACCAATTATAACTGTGCAATAAATCTGGTCTGTATGCCCAAAAAGGAGCACAGAAGCCAGTAGGGGAGCCCAAATAATGCCTTGGCGTGGCTTCTCCCAGAAACATCACAAAATCCATCAAGCCATCAAGGGACTTCCTGCACAGACCCAGACAGGAGAATAAGGAGAGGAGGGAACCCAAATTGAGGTCTCAGAGGAAATAACACACTGTCAAGGCCCTTCTCAGGGCTGTTACAGGACAGTGCAGTCTCATTGCCCAGAGATGAAACCCATCACCAGAGGTAAACATCAGAGTAACTTCTGGACTGAAGGGGTTTTGCCCAGAGGCATGGGACATGTTTTGTGGTGCAGGGGAAGAACACTTGGGGATTGCACAAGATTTATTACAGGAAGTTAAGGATGGAATTAAAGGTGGGAAAAAAGAAGAATCGAGGTGGCTTGAGGAGGAAGAACAATGGGAAACTAAAGAGGGAAGTAGGGATTGTTGCATGTAAATAATTTGCTGTTTGGCAAACTTGTTTGTCCATGCCCTGCACCTGATCTGCACAGACTGTCCTGTTTTGTTACTAAGTTCCTTTCTACTCTTTCCCAGATGAGGGACTCTCTTGTGCCTCTGTGATTGCAGGCAGACCACAGGCTGGAGATGGAAGCAGCTGCCAGGAGCTCAGGGGGTAGATGGCAGTGCCAGAAATTGGAGTGGGACCTCGGGTCTCAGGGACTCAGATGTCCATGGTGCCAACCACTGGAGCTAGTGTGTAAATTGAGTGTGTGAGTGCCAGCGAAGATCAAACCAGGCAAGCCACCAAGTCAGTGTGGTGATCTAGGAGCTCGAGAAAGATAGAGATGGGTTGTGGGGTGATTATTGGGGGATCAAGGGAGTTTCAAATGGTTCTTCATGTATGTGTGCATCTGTGAGGGCATTTGTACCAGCAGCTAGAGCATGTGGCCTCAGGAGTTTGTGTGCCCAGGTGCTGGCTACTGGGCAGACTGGGAGTGTAAGCCCAGCTGGGGGGAAGGGGTTTATGCACACATACATACTCTCAGTAACAGATCTTCTTCCTGCTCAGCAGAGAGGGAAGCAGAATGAGGCCATTGCTTTCTCTGCTGTTTGTAAGTGCTCTGTGTCTCTGTATTGATCTGTGCAGACCATTGTAGATTTAAATCTAGTGTAGACATGTTTGTGCCTGTTCCTGGTGTGTGTAGAGATTACATGCTCAGTCTCACTACTGATGAACCTGGGGACATGAAGTTGTGACACTTTTGTCTCTCTTGAGCTGCCAGATTTGTCCTTAATCTACTAACAGAAATATATTGAGCAAATATTCTTTTCCCTTTTACCTAGGGAAGGAAGAGCAGGCCTGGAAATGATTAAATATCACTTGAACAAATACAAGAAGGAAGAAAGTCAGTAAAGAACATAAAATTACATTTTATCTATTTATAAAATGTACTGACAGCGATGTGGCTTCCTAGAAATTCTGTATTGATTGAGTTTATAACAGATTTTTGTACTGCAATAATTGCTTTCCCCTCATCTGGCTGGCTCGGTCATAGTAGGGTGATAATCATAATCTTTCATTTCAGGTGGTTTTAACTGCTTGAAGAAGTTCTGCTGGATATTTGCCTGTCCAACTTCTGGTGATGTTTTTTACCAGGTTGTCGACAAACAGCTCCTCCTCTTTTCATTCTTTCTCTCAGCAAATTCATGTTTGCTAGGACTTTTGCTTTAGTCACACTGCCAAACCTTTCCAGCTTCTCTCTTTACACTGCTGCTAGCAGAGGCTCATGGGATCCAATTACTGCAGGTCCTGCTTTCCTGTAATAGAGCTGTTAGTTCTGTGCACTGTACATGGTATCTATTGAATTCTGCAGAGACATCTGAATTCAAAGGCTTGAATTCTTCATTCTGTTACTGCTGTTTGAGTTTCACCTGTTTCACACTGTTCATGCTCTTGAGAACACAATATTTCTAAGAAGTTCCTTTTTTTCCTTCTCTTGGATCTACTAAAGTTGTTCTTGTCTTTCCAGGTTGTATTTTGGACTGTGAGCACTGCTAGCATGAGGGCAATTCTTTGGATTTCTGTTTCAAGTTTCCTGTCTTTCATGGTAGTAGTACCAAGGTACTTGAATAAGTCCCTCCATTCAAGTTTCTTGCTTTTGATATTGATTTCTTTTTCAGAGTCAGTAATCTTCATTGTCATTACACTGCTATTTTTTGTCCTGATCTCCATACCATGTATCATTGCTGGGCTGCTCAGCTTTGTCATTGCTTTTCCATGCACTGGTCCCATTCCTCCTATCAAATCTACATCATCTTCAAAGGATAGATTACCTGTATTATTACTACCGCTCCTTCAAAGTTTTCAGAGTCCTTTGACAAGGAAACTATTGAAGAGATGTGGCAATAGGAGACATCACTTTCTTAAACCAGCTGTTATATGGAACTACTTACTCAGTGTGTTGCCTTTAAAGACTTTATTCCCTGCACTATAGTAAAGGATTTCAATGGTTGTCACTGTTCTTTTGCTAATGTTGAGTGTCTTCATCACAGTCTGTAGTATTCATTGCCATGAATGATCAAATGATCTATTGAAGCCTGTGAAGTCACAGTGTAGTTCTATTTCATATTTTCAGTATTTTCTGTTCAATTTCTTAAGGTGAATGTCTGATCTATTGTACTTGGCGTCATTCTAAAACTTCCTTCTTCCTCCTCAGGTAATGTCTTTGGCAGATCAGGTAGACATAGAACATATTCTCAAGGTCTCTTTTCTGCAAGTAACGCCCTCACAGCATTATGATATGTGGGAAACTTGTGAATTGCAATAATGGCAGTATCTCCCTTGCTTTTCTTATAAATGTGTAGCTTTTCCTGACAGGGATTTTCCCAAGCAATTTCCTGGCCCTCATTTGATAAGTCTAAGGATGGAAAAAATCCACTCTGAGTCTTGTTCAGTTCCTACTGATGTTAAGTCAACATTTACTTCATAATTACACAAAATCTTGCACCAGTCCCACAGCCTGCCTGAAACTGCTTTGGCTTCCTTTTTGGAAGGCATATATTTTTGTCATAAAATATAAATACACTTCCTTATTGTTAAGTTGATGGTAAAATTCTTTTTCTTCCTCCTTTCTATGTCCTGTTGTCCATGTATCTGTATGATTTTAACTTTTGGTACTGCTCCCTATCCTGAGCAGCTTTCCTGTGGTTCTCTTTTTCCTACAAGTATCTGAGCCAGCCATCTTACTGCTGTTAAATTTATCACACTAAATGATTTGTTCTTATTCAATTTCCTAGGAAGAGTGCTGAATTTTTTGGTAGAATTTAATGTATTGATTTTTTTCCAGTAACATACTTGGCAATCTCATCTTGGTCAGGACCTTGTCCACGGGCTTTCCATGACATCTAAATGGGTAGCTTATCCTGGCTCACTTTTGCTCTTCAAGAGTAGAGGCAATAAAGCTTATGGTCATAAATAGATGACTACCTAAGAATCAAGTCTTCAGACTATTATTTTTCATCCAGTGATATCAGTCCCTTTGTTAGCAAGGCAAAACAATGGGGAGCTGAGATCAAATGCAGCATGCTGCATTGCAGAAGCATAACCCTAATTTCTTTCTTGTAAAGTCTTACAGAGCTTCCAAAGGACTCAGGTTCTGTAACTCTCCATATAAATGATTAGAGACTTTCATAAAGTGAAAAATTTTAGTCATTTCTTTCCATTTCAAGGTGAAGTATCAAGAACTTCCCTCTTGATAGAAGAGAGTTTTTTGCAGCTAGAACAGTCATTCACTGGAATACCCTTCCCAGTGACAACACTGAAAGTTTTCAAGATGCGATTGGATAGGGTGCTAGATAATGTCATCTAGGTTCCCTTTCCCATCAAAGGTTGGACCAGGTGATCTTCTGAGGTTCCTTCAAACTTGGGCTGTTCTATAATTCTATAATTCTAATATAAACGAGAAAAGAAAAATGGATTCATTTTACATCAGTTAATTACTGAAGAATTTTGATGCTTTAATTTTATTCAGAAAGAAATAGCATTTCCCAAATTAAAAGTGGCCCAAGATGTGAGGACTCAGCTGTTTTATGTACCTTCATGATTATGAATTTTAACTAGATGACCTTTAGATTACACTAAGTTTCCATGGGATCCAAATAAGAGGTACTGCCCCTATAGACTTTCAGGATAAGGTTCCATAGTATTTTTTCTTGCCTTGAACAGTGATTGCAAGTTACCTTAGACATCTCCTGTTGCCTTCCTTGCCTCTGAATAAGGATCAAGGAAAATGAAATGCTAACATGGAGCAGCACAGCTGCATGTTAGAGATACATCCCACACGAGCAACAAGTTGTTTGGTTTTTTTAGTAAATAAATACAAATATCTGTGGTTTTTAGGAATTTCATTGTAAGTCTTTTAAATGAGGTGGGAAACTTGAATCCTGTAAAGATTTTAAAAATTTATTTTAACTGCCATAGTTCAATAACAAAACTATTCTTCTAGATATTTTCTGATTTACATAAATTACAAATGACTTAGAGGTTAATACACCTCTAAGAAAAAGTATGAATTCTGTACCTATTCATACCCCTATAAGAGTACGTTCAGAACAGTTTTGTCATCTTCCAGGTTCATATTTAATAATTGAATTTTTAAACTTCACAAATGTGTAAGATTTTGTTTTAAGACATAACGTAATAAAACTTCTTTTTTCCATTGAGCACAATGGTGGCTTTTTAGCCCTGTTATGATACTGCAGAAATGCAAACTGCCAACATAGAATAAAAAATCTTATTGGATAAGTAAACTGTACTACAGGTATAATACTGTATCAAAACCAACCTTATATCCAGAAGAATTTTAATCAGATTTTTATTGGTTAAAATTTAAAATAAAGCCAGTAGTTGTGATAAGTGGTAACGTTTTGTTTCTTTGCTAGAGCATGATTTGGTTGGAAATGCTGTACAATAAACTATAATAATAGAATAACTATGATGATATGGCAGTAACTGCTGAAAAAATACCTGTTGCAAATGAGGTTAGACAGAATGAAGTATACATGATGGTAGTGGAAGGAAAACAGTATGTACAGCAAAAATAGAATTTAGGAAACACAAAGAGTATTTTTGGGATCTCAAATCCTCCAAGTGTGAACACCATGTACCTTCTTTCTGACAAGTTCTGAGTAGGTACCATCTTCTAATTTTAACAAGAAAATTTTAAACTATGCTTAAGTAAAAATATGATGTTCTGCAATAATTGTTGTGAGACCAGTAAGGGAAAACTAATAGAAGTGATCAGAACTAATTGGGCTTTGTACAACCTTAATTTTATCTGACAGTTGAGAAACATGAATCCTGAGGAGTAGTATAAATTTAAATTGCAGACTATGACCACAAATGCAGTGTGATATTATGGATTCATTTGTTAATTTCTTTTATTGTTAGATCTAATCTCCCAAAGCCATTGACATAACAATTAGAAGTACAAGTTCCTGTTCTTTTGCATGGCCCATGAAAAATAATTTTATGTCTTTAAGAAAAAGTGCACAAGGGCAAGGTGTGATGTGTAATTGATTAGTGTGAGGTGGGCAACATGGCTGTCTCCAAAGATGTTTCCAGCCAAGCTCCCCTCAGAATGTTCTTTCATTCTAAGTAAAATAAACAGGTTTGCATTTTTTGGGATGTTCTATTTGTTGTCCAGTAAAACCTTATAGCTTCTGGGCTTTTATACAACGAGGATTTATAGTGTCTATTCTCCCTGTGTGAAGTCCCAAGATAATGTTAATAGATGGCTAGTTTTTCCAATAAATCCCTCAGGGCACAGGCAGAAATGTGTGTTTCAGATGAGTTGTTCAGAACTAAATCCACATCCCAAATGGAACATAGTACTTAGGCTTAAGAGACTTATCTCTAAAAATGTAAAGGTGTTTTTCTTCCCATTCCTAATAAAGGCAAACTATGGTAAAATCAAAACCCATGTCTCCTGAGAACTCATGTATCTAATAATTAAGAGTTGGAGGCCCACTTTCTTGAAAGGAATCTAGAGTAATTTGTGAGATCCAAAAACCTCTCCCTTGAGGACTTTGCTTCTTCAGCAAAGACCTATCCAGGTCCTATCCAGACAGTAGAGGTCAACACCTCATTGTCCAGAGAAAGAAGAGTGGTGAGTGGTGTCTCTTAGAGGTTTGTACTGGGAGAGGTACTGTTTAATCTCTCCATCAGTACTTAAAGAGGCGTATAAAAAAAGGATGGACCCAAACTATGGCCTATTGGTATAGGACAAGGGTGAAAGAGAAGACGAGTAGGTTAGATATTAGGAAGAATATCTTCACTATGAGGGTGTGAGACACTGTACAGGTGGCCCAGAGAGGCTATGGATACCCCATCCCTGGAAGTGTTCAAGACCAGGCTGGATGGGGCTTGGAAAACCTGATCTAGGGGAAGGGGTCTCTGCCCATGGTACGGGTTTGGAAAGATCTGATCTTCAAGGTTCCTTTCAACCCAAACCCTTCCATGATTCTGCACTAATTGCAGGGCTTTGGGAGGATGTCTTGTGCGCCAGCTGGACCCTTCTACCCTCTATTTAAACACTTCCAGAGAAGAGCCAGTTTTGCTGAACATATCTGGGTACTATTTTTGCTATGCTTAAGCAAAATTTTTGCCTTATTATGTTTCATCCAAATGTATGCTTTTAATTTCTTTAAGAGCAAATTACAGAGTATTAAGGGAAAAGAGCAAAATACAGAGTATTAAGGGAAATTATACATTTCAGAGGACAGAAACAGCTGAGAATATTCTTAGAATTTGTAAAGAAAAATGAAAGTACTGCAAGTCAGAGCAGGGGCTTGAAAATTTTATCTGAATTCTCCCTGAGGAATTTAGATATTCTCCCTATTTTTCCACTGAGTATATAAGAAGCCTAGTAGATTTGCCTGCTGTCTCAGGCACTTAAGTTAGTTGCCTAAATTTAAGTTGTGTGGAGGCTGTTCTTTCCCCATTCCCACAACATTTATAATTAATCAACTGAAAAGCAGCTCATGAGCAATTCACAGTAGGAAGAGATCAATTCTCAGGGGAAGGTGTCTGCAATCAGTAATCTAGACTGCTCTAACTAAATTTGTGGAATAAATTCTACACAATTAATTTTTCAACTTGCTTTTCAGCTAGTTTAATTCCTTTAATCTCTGAAGTCATTTGTAGGCATCAATACTTTTAGTTAGCTGAACAACAGTCCACAGTTTCTGCTGAAGTCTTAAATCCTTGTAGTTTGAACAGTTGAATCATCTCTAGCAACAGCATTTTTTGTTCAAAAGTTAAAAAAAATGAAGTTAAAAGTGAAAGTGCTGCTATTTCTGTATTATTACATGTCAGCTCCAGTTCTCCACTGTGACTTAAACACTCCAAATGTAATATCATCAGGTTTAGAATAAAACAAATCCTGGTACTGTAAATAAAAGTTAATAGAACCAGAATATCTTGGAAGAAAACAAGGAAGCATTACATTTCATTATGTCTCACTTCCTTAGAAGTCTGAGTGTTCCAGAAGCAGTCATCATTAATCTTAATACAATATGGTGCAAATGACAGAAATATTACACAATCATGCAAAATGTTGGTAAAAGTTCAGTTTCCTGCAATGTTCTCTGCCATCTATGGCAAAATCCTTGAGAAATATAAAGAGTTAATCAAGCCTTGGAAGTAACTCTTCCTAGTACTTCCTACTTAACTTGCATCTTAAAATAATACAGCAGTGTCAGAACTGGCTCAACAGTTTCTGATATTTTGTTTGGGTTTTTTGGATTTTTTAACTTGTTTTAATTTTCAGAAATACCAATATCAAGCACCAGAATGCAAAATTTTATGTTACCTCATAGGGAAAATGAAAGGAAGCTCCTGATAACTAATAGGCTCACTTTATATTCCAATTACAGTCTTTCTATTAATAAATTATTTAAATGTCCAACTCATTTGATGATAAGGCATTTCATTAAAATGATCTTAATTATTTCTCAAAAGAAATAATCTTTTGAGTCCAAAATCAGTCAAACATATGCTTTCATTATCTTAAAAAATTAAGGGGTCTTTTTGGTCTAAAATTTACAGGGAAGAAGTGAAACAACTGCATTTACTGTGACAGACTTTGGGTCACATCTACAGAAATTTAAAATGAGCAAGTTATAGAAGCCATTTTAAAAGTTTTAGAACTCCTGTCTGGCCCTTAAGGCCATTCTTTGCTGCAGCTTATGAACTTCTAAAAGGGTAAACTTCCAAAGCAATCTGTAGGAACTACACACAAACCCCCCTTTATTTATGATCAAACTCTATGTGATTATTTTTCATGCATAACTCTTAAAATTTATCCCAAAGTATCTTGATTGTATTGAATCTTCAAAGTGCATGGAAACAGAATTGAACTTACAAAGGTATTTGAAACTTAGGCTTTTGTAATAAAAATGTAAAAAAACCCTCCTGGGTTACATATTATACAGCAGAAAACTTAGGAAATAATCAAAGAGTTTGTAACTTATCTTCATAATCTTCATCCAACAATGTAGTTGCACTCAAATTTTTCCAGAAAGGACTATTCAGCCACTAGACAAAAGAACTTCTGAAGAATTTAACGCATTTAGTAGGAAAAAAAAGTCACTAATCCATTTGAAACAGATTCCTAGTGACAAAATAAGAAAGAAAAGCCTTTTGCTTTTCAGGGTATGATAGCAAAGAATTATAGTCTAGTTTGTCTAATTACCATCCTTCCAATTGTATGTGAAAACCAGGTCTTCAATGTGAATAATATGCGTAGTGTGTACTTTTAAGTACAATTTCTTTTCAAATTTTACTTTGTTTGAATGACTGTAAAGATCAGGTCCTATATGTCATCCATATGCTCCTCAGAACAGAAATATTTCAAGAGTGTTAAAAGCCGTACCAGTTTAAACTACAGGATCTGAAAGTATAGTAGTTCTGTAGATTGCAATTAATGCCTGTGAAAGTCATTTTACTTTATCTCACTATAGTTTTTCTCCTATATTCATTTTGATATAAAACATAGATGTCAACAGACCTCAGGTGAAACAATGATAAGTTTTCTATTTCATGCCAAGAAAATAGGTCTCTTCTTTCCCCAGCCAGCAGAATTGGAAGAAATTTTCAGGGAATAGGATTCTTCTCAGTTACTTGTAAAGGAAGATTAAAGTTGATATGATATTGAAGATAGAGGTTTCTTCAGAATTCTCAGCTGTTTTGATTTTGGTACAATTCTAATTTCAGTAAGTTTGTATCAAATGATTAAAATACATGTGCACTTTTGCAGAGTGCATTAGAATTTAGACATTTTTTAATAAATAATTCATTATGAGCCCCAAAAAGTAGAAACCATATTCTTCAACCTCTGCCTCCTACTTTTAAATTCTTTACTAAAGAAATACAGTTGTCAGATTCAGTCTCCAAGAGGAGTTTTCATAGAAAAAGAAATTGAAATTCTGTTAAAAGAAGCAGAGCATTTTGCCTTTTCATCCGTTAGATCTGTTGGATTACAGCTTCCTGCTTTGAGAAAGAACAGGGCATTGAAATGCATTATAAAAACAGAGTACACACTTCACCTTGTCTCCAATGATTTACTTTTACAACATTCTTCTCCAGGTGTTCTGTAGAGAATTGCATCTTACAGATATGGAGAAACATTGAACAGCAAGCATTTGCTAGGACACCTCTGCTGATAAATAGGAGACAAACCTGCATATATACGGATGGTTTTGATTCAGAGCAGAAGAGGAACAGCAAATATTTTCTAAAAAATTCTTCATTGGCTACATTTATGTTACCATGATTTTCAGCTAAAAAAGCAGCAGAATTACTTGAAAAAATGTATTTTTTTCCTGTTTAATTCAATTTTTGTTCCTATATTTTTAGGTGTCATGATGATTCTAAACTCCTAGACATAAAAATCAGACTGTAACATGGAGATTTCTGACTAATGAGCCCAACAAATGACAGAAAAGACTGAATTTGTGTAAAGCAACTTTAACCCACCTGTGATTAGCTTTAAAAGCAAGGTAAGGAGTGCAAACAGTTACTCAGGCAGCAAGTAACAGGGAACTGCTCACCAAAAAGGGAAGATAAAGATTTTAAAAAACCCAAACAACCAAAAAAACCAACAAACATGTGAGAAGTGCATTCTGCCTGAGCAAGTGACAGATAGTCAGATAGTTTGTAAGTTTTCCCCACGGGGCTCATGGAGGGGAAGAGATGAAGACTGGACATGGACCTGGAAAACAGAAGTAAGTCCAGACAGGAATACCAAGATAAATGGAAGGGAGAAGGCAGCATAAAAAGCTGATGGTCTGCATTTACTGAATAACAGAAGCTGAATGGCAGATCAACAAACCAAAAAAAAGAATGACTGTAAGAAAATGGCAGGAGGATTAAGAGTTAGTTTAGGGACAGCTATGCTGCAGTGGGCAGCAATGAGGAGAAACATGCTGAAGGAGAAGATAGGATGACAGAAGAGAGAACCTGCTAGTCCCATAAGAGAAGAAGTAGTGGAGATAGCTTTGAGAAATTGCCCAAGTATAAACAAAGACATTACACAGAAGAGAAGGAAGGATAGTTAACAGACAGGAGAAATAACTCAGAATAGAGCTTTAAGATGAGAAGCAGTGCTTTTGTGACTTGAGATTCCTTGGTGCGCACTAACAAATCTGCCATTACAACAGATCCTGAAGAAAGTCAGCATAAAATCTGCCAGGAATAAACATGCACACTGTGAAGTCAGGGATGACAGGAATCTTAAGAGAAGCAGGGAGAAATATACAGACGTTGATCACTTTCCATGCTGGGACACAGCCTAGATTTCAAATGGAACAGACCAAGGGGAGTACTCCAAACTATGGTAGCTATTGAGACACACAACTGCCCCAGGTGATATCCAACAGAATTGTTCCAGATACTGGGGAAGGAATCTAGACATGGTCTTTCTCCTCTAGGACTGCTTCTCAGAGGTAGGTTACAACAAACTTGTCAGATATTTAAAATAATTCATTGCACTAAGTGCAAGAATATATTTTGTAATATAAAAATATACACTATATCATATGGTATACAACATAAACATATACTCCAGTAAGATAAGATATTGGTGCCACTCAGTATTATATTAGACTTTATTAATGGTAATGGGAAAGAAGAGAACTATAATGAGAACAGTAAAATATGTAAAGACAGACTCAAAAGGAAATTTCAAAAATATATAAGAGAATATCAAGTTTTGAGTAGACAATGAAGCACTGATCAACACTCATTTAATATCTTCATTATTACCCCTGGAAAGAAAAGTGTAAAGTTATTTCACTTGCTGACATAAAATTGGCAGCCCTGTGAGCATGGGAAAGATCAGATCCTTGTAATGGAAGGACTCCATGACACTAAGGAATGGAGTACAGATATGGATGAAATTCAACTGCAGAAAGTAAAGGTCATTCATGCAGGGACCAATAATGAGAATTTCTTCTATAATCCAGGAGCTTCTCAGTTGGAAACAATAAAGAAGGAAAAGCAGCTGGATCCATTAATCAGTCATGGAATATCTATGAGCCACCAATGCCACGCAAGCATGAAAAAGTGAATGTAATTCCAGGTTATATAACAGAAGGTTATAGGCCATTCCTTAAAGAGCCATGGTATCATTCCCATAGTTTTAATGGTAATCCACCAGCAAGTGGTAGATTAAAGAACAGACACAGGCATCTTCTAAATTAAGTAACCAATGGACTCATACCCTGAAAAGTTATTAAGTGATGGCAGTTTAGCAAAAGCATTATAGAATTGTTCATCTATTATTATGCACTAAAACTAGGTATTAAAATCAGGGACTGGTCCCTGTTATTTTGGTGTAATGCAATTGCACAAAATAATACAGGTTCAGCCACAAGAAAACTTAAAATTATAGGTTTAATTATGCAAACACTTAGATCCATTAATAATTGCATATTGAGGTACTTTTCTTTTAATACCTCAGATTCAAAATTATTGGCTTAATAGCTCTCCATTTAGTTATCAAAGGAGGACATTAGAATAGGAATGTCAGTTGACAAGTCATATTCAAATCAATATGCCAAGTGATATATGTGATAATGGAAATCACCTAATAAGAAAGTCCAGCAAACATAATGATGTTTAAAACTCACACATTTACTCTTTTATTTATTGAATTTGTTAATCTTCTCCTATGCAGCACAATCATTAAGAGAGATCTTAGATTACTAACCATTGCAGGTTACCTGTACTGAAGGTAGCCATTCAATGTGAACATTGTAGGTGCCTTCTAACTCTGCATATTTTAACATGCAATAACTTGTGTGGATGAATAGTATGTGACCTACTAACAAAGCAGCAAACTTAATTGTCAAAAGACTGAGTAGCTTAAT
Organism: Molothrus ater; assembly: GCF_012460135.2. Classification (NCBI taxonomy): domain Eukaryota; kingdom Metazoa; phylum Chordata; class Aves; order Passeriformes; family Icteridae; genus Molothrus; species Molothrus ater. The sequence goes on along the minus strand of NC_050482.2, from coordinate 16,431,074 downwards.
TTGCAATTTAGTACTTTTTTCTAAAAGTAGGCATTGAGAGGTTGCACATTTTTTCCATGGGCAGTGTCAGTTTTCTGGTAGTGACATGTGATGACCCTGATCTTTTTGCAGTAATGCAGTGGTCAAGAACTTGGCTTCCTGAGGATTTTCCTTTGCAGCATAAGATTTATAATGTATTCTTCTTTCACTTAGATTGACCTGGTTTTATTTTATAATTATTTGAAGAATTTTTCATGCCACTTTTCTCTAACAGGAAGAAAGGAAGTGAAGAAAGCAATCAGTAGAAAGTCAGTATGAATTATCTATTTCATTTAAAATCTATTTCTCATAAGGATTATATATAAATCATATGAATATTTATCATAAGAAAACTGCAGAAAAGATGGATGGAGAATTTATTGCAACAGGATGAAAAATAGATGAGGTTTGCTAAGTGCACTCAAATACAGAAATAAAACAAGAAATAAACAACAAATTCTTTGTATACTTTGTTTGCATTTTCTCATCATATAGAAAACATTCTCTCCTTCAGTTAGGCTTTTGTAATTTAATTTCTTTACAGTACCAGGTTTCATGCTACAAACTTTAAACTTCCTGAAATGCAGATTTCTATGAGATTTCAGACAGCATGCATATATTATTTAACATTTCCTCATTATTTAAAGACAGTACAGGTACAATGGACTTATGGATACAGAATAAAATAGTATTCAGCAGGCCAATAAAGTTTATTTGTTGGTTTTGGAATTGTAGGGGTTTTTTTATTTTCTTGTCACTATCAAAATTGTGTGAGTTAACTTATCAGTCCAGAAATTTTTCTTGCTGATGTCTGCTTCCAAAAAACATAAGGATTTATCAGTAATGTCTAAACCAAGAGGACAAGAAGAACTTTTGGATCAAGCCAAAACATGCCAGTACTTTCAACAAAAAGAATCAGTTGAAAGTCATATTTTACCTTACAATTACTACACAGAGATATTACTTTTATCAAAAGACATTTAAACAAGCAGAAGCGTGAGCTAGAAGTGGCATCTTCTCCTTATGGTGTTAACCCATAAATTTTTAGAAAACAAATACCTTTCAACAATGCAGGGGTGACAAATACAGAATATATAAAACATACTTCTAGTATTCTTGCCTAAACTTCTCTCACATTTATGTGGCTGACCTTCCTTGGTTATAGAAGCACAACAAATTAAAAATTTAAAATATTTGACAAAATTATTTGAGAATTGATACAATATGAATGAAGCTAACAAATACTTATCATGGCAGGCAATTTACCTCTATTCTGCTATAAATTATACATTTGGGAGACATACTGAGTAGAACAGATATTTGATAACTCTGAGAGCAATAGGTCACAGTAAGTTCTTAGCAACTCCTAAAGTCAGGCAATTTCCTGGAAAAAGCAAAGCAAGATCCATGGAGACAGAAGCTGTTGAAGTAAGCAAACATAATACAAACAGAGCAGGCATGTACACATAAAAGTGGGTAGCTGTTACCATTGCAGGTATTGTTAACATGCCATATGAAATATAAAAACAAATGAAAATTACTAGAGACATCTCAAATGTGTACACTTGCCATCTATAACCAGCTGACATATTGCTGGAAAATATGCATTGAAAGCTTGGCTTTGGAAGAATAATGGTTACATCCAGTGGCCATATTAGGTAGACTTAGTATAAATTCCCTCAGAATCTCTGAAAGGGAGCATATGTTTCAAAACTTACATTATTGAAGACAATACAACAAGCTAATTCAGGTGAAACAATTTCTTAATTATGTCTGATCAACATATGTTTTCTGGTTTTGTCACAATTTTAGCTTACTGAAATTGTATTTTAAGTACCACTAAATCTTTAAAGGGGAGACCTCATAACTTTCTCCAACTCCCTGAAAGGAGGTTGTTGCAAGGTGAATGTCCCTTCTACCAGGTAACAAGTAACAGGACCAGAGGAAAGGACCTCATATTGTGTCAGGGGGGGCTCAGAGCAGAAGTTAGGAAAGAATTCTTCACTGGAAGGGTGGTCAGAAATTGATTGGAATAGGCTGCCCAGGTAAGTGATGATGTGACATTCCTGGAATCGTTCAAAAGATGTGTGGATATCACACATGTGGTATAGTGGTGAGCATGGTGGTGCTGGGTTAATGATTGGACTCAATGATCTTAGATGTATTCTCCAACCTTAATGATTCTGTGATTTTAAAGAACATACAATTTAAAACATGTAACTGAAAATAACCTAGTTTTAATTGACTTCCAAAACAGTGGGTAAATTGTTCTGCTTTTTCCCTATTGGCCCAGTTGTCTGCCTGCTGTTGCATGGAAGAGCCAGACAGTGATGTAACAGAGGCCCAGAGTAGTGTTGATAGAGGATTGGCCAATATGGGTCCCTTGGTGAGTATATACTATGTCACAAAATATGTATTTTTATAAAGTTAATCCTTCTGTGTCTTGACATCTCTTTATGGTACAAGTGAGAGCAACCTGGGCTAAAAAAGCTTTGCCTTCTCAGTCCCTGACTATTATCCATGTCACATATTTGGATTTTCCCATGTTATATAAAAAATGTGAGTGTAGAATCCTCTGCCTGCAGTCTGATGACATGTGTGGCGCACTTATTCAAGGGTGCCCCCAGAAATTTGTGATGTGCTTCAAGAAGACAGTTGATGCGAAACAGAACTAGAGAAACACAGGATGACAATCTTATTCTAAGGTGTGCAAAGTAACACTTGAGAAATATCATCTGGCCTGAGGAGCAGGCCTATTTTCTCCAGAGAGAAGATGACTACAGAGCCACTCAGTTTAGAGCAGTTCCATTCGCAACACCTCATCCCCTCTTTTCCCAGACAGCATCAGAGAGGCTGCTGGAGAATCCACATTCATGTTCAGTAGGTGCTCTTCACAGAGGTCCCAGAATATGCCCCTTGCCTCAACTATTCATTTCATGCTCATAAAACAACAGCCTAATTCTAAAATTCCGGTTTCTTCAGAGATAACATACTCAAGAGGTTGTCACTGCTTCAGATTCTTCACAAGGAAAAAAAACCCTTAGAGATAAAAACTTCAAATTCTGAACACAATTCCTGTGGTGATTCTGAAAACTATAAAATAACACTGATTACAACACCCTGACATAAAAGAGCATAAATCTAAATAACTCTAGGAAAGACTTTTCTCTGAACACACAAATTTGTCTTTTTACTTTGGTGAAACCTATTGGGCAATGAGACATCAAACACTTGCAGCCTTTAATACCACAGAGTGTTGAAAGTTCATGGTTACTGGTATAAAAATGATGGCAGAGGTGTAATTTTTCAGAACTTGACTAATAATAGACATACATGGAAAAGAAGTTCTCTTTAATAAAAATTATGCAGCACTCATTTCACTTATTAAAAAATGAACTTCATAAATTTAGTCCTCAGAATGATACATAACCAAATTATTAAACAATTTATCAGTACAACAATATATCAGTACAATTTATCAGTACAATTTACAACAATTTATCAGTACAACAATATATCAGTACAAAATCAAGGATTCTTTGCCAAGAGGCACTAGGACGCAAAGGAATGAACTTAAGATACAACATGGGAACATGGGGGGAAGAAAGCTATAAGGAAGAAGTATTCTGCCATGAGAATAGTCAAACAGCGACTCTAAAAGGCTCTAGAATCTCCATCCTTAGGGATATGCGGAATTTGACTGCAAATCATCATGAGCAACCTTATCCTTTTGGAACAGGAGGCTGGATTAGATGACCTCTGGAGATCCTTTGCAACCTATGTTATTCTATGGTTCAAAGATTTAATTTTCTTCTTTGATGTGTAACCTGATAGGTTTTACTGGAAGGGGAAAGCTACAGCACTGCAATACCTCAGCTTGAGTTAAGGTCTTCTCATGTCACTAAACATCTATGAAGTTACAGCTTTTGATTAATTACTGAAATACAGAACTTGTAGAAATATAAACTGAATAAATTAAAAGGCAGTTAAGTCACAAGTGTGGTAATTTTCAATACTTTCTGTAAGACTGTTAACCAAGTAAATACTACACCTCTCCACTATCTGTGCTGCATGATAGCACTAAAATACAAGAACCTTCTGACTCTGAAAGGTTCTTGCATTTACGAGCAATCTTGTAACAAGCCTTTGGTGGCTTTTGCCAGCTTAACTTTAATTGTTCTCAGTATTTGACAAACTTCTTAAAACATACAGAATAAAACTACATACCTAATTATTGATTCTTCAAGACCAATGGTTGTTTAACTGATTTGGAAGCTGACACAAGAAGGATGGTGTCTGGGATCTCTTTGTGGAAACACTCCTTTAGCATAAGCAAATATGTTTTAGTGCTACTGTTATCAAAGGAAGGACAACCCTGTAGCCTGTACCTTCCAACCCCGCTGTGCCTCTTATTGTAGGGATTGGAGAAATTAATTCAGGAACCTTTCTCTTGTTCCCATGCTGTCATTTCATGTGGAAGCTCTACTTCAGAGTTTCATAAAGCTCTTCTAAATCACCAATATCACAGGCTGGAGTCCTACAGGGCAGCTGCCACTATCCATGGACAGCAAATAAATGGAAATAATCAAAATTTGTAGGCCACCACTTACAGGAGGAGCAGTAACTTTTCAAGTATAAAATATATGTGACTGAATTCAATTGCTGTTATAATATCATCACAAAAAATTGAAACAGAAAATTTGCTTTTGAATATGTGATATGGTCTTTTACACATGGAAATTTATTTAAATGACTGTCTGAAATATGAGAGGGTATCTTTTTTATTATCTGCTTTTCCTTTATAGCTCATTTTCACAGTTCTACATTTTCTTGGTGCTAATTTTAACTTCCCATGGTTTACATACACTTTTTCACTTTAAGAAGCAGTCTGAATATCTTAAAAAACTTCTCTGTTAATTTATTACATAATTGAGTAAATTATGAAGAATTTATTCACTTTCCCGGCAGAATTTCATCCAATCAATGTAATTAGCATCTAATATTTTGCGAATGAAGTTGACATCCTGTAACCTGGCCACTTGCTGATCACGCAGTGCTGTTACTTTCAAGTAATTTCTAATTTCTATATGCTGTCTTGTTATCGCATTTTCCTTTTCTTTATGCAGGTCTGAAACTATTTGAGCAATATACTGCTCACTGGCCCATTACTTGAACAGTTTCCTACAAAAGAAACCATTTTTTTTACTGAAAGAGGGTCAGCCTTGTCACCAGCATTTTCTTCCTCTGAGGCCGGATGCTCATTGATGCTCTCATTTTGTTCGGGATGTGGTTTTAAAGCCATTCTGTCAGCTTGCACTTTGTAGTGGACTGACTTGATCCAGAAGTTAATTGCATTGACATTAACCTGCTTTAACAAGCCTGAAGTATCAATAAATCATTTCTTTAGTCACTGCACTTTTCCTGCTGCTTCATTGATATACTTCACCTGAACTGATAAATAGGGTGAAAAAGATTTCTTCCTTCTAACATACTTTGCATGCTTAAGAATACCTTTCTAAAGAAAAAATGTAATGTTAATATATATGAATACATAAAAATATGTTAGTCAGATTACTTAGCTTTGCTATTCTTATTCCTTTTATAAGATTCAGTTTTAGGAAGACATTGAATTTAGGGAACACAGTTTTGCTTGTTATGTAGTCTGACTGATGAGTCCAACTACAAATGCATAATAAAACTTCTCTAAATAACCCAAAAATTCCTCTGAAGAGAATGATCTTTTTTTTTCCTTCCTCTCCTTTCACCCCCAGATCTGTCTTTACAAGTACCTTATGAACGCATGCTGAGTGCCAAGTGCACTCTCATTGTATACAGGCAGTCCAGAGCAAAAGTGCTTCCACTACTGAGAATAAATTATCTGCTGTAACGTACTCTTCACTTGAACCCACACTTCAGTGCACCATAACATTGTTTTTCATCAGTAAACTCATGAGAAAAATTTACTGTGAAATTTTAATTACATCTTCTTCTTTGTTACTAAAACAGAGACAATAAACTCACATGAGTAACCTGTCAAGTAAAGATTTTATACCTATTCATAAGAATCTGTAAATGCAGTCACATATAATATTTGTCAAACTTAAATGTGTGGTTGAGAGAAATATAAAAACAACAAAAAAATATGTTATTTATTGTGCATACACATGCATATGGCTTTAACTGCTGGACATGAAAAGTTGGCTTTGGGAGACATGAAGATTTCTGCATAACTGAATGAAATGAGAATTTTGAGGATTTTTTAAAAAAACAGATAGAAAAATATTGTTTTAAAGATTATTTTTCTGATGTTAAAATACCCTGGGGCCACTAGATAATAGGAAGTTTTATCATTAATCTCAGTCAGATTTTTGAAAGAGTCAATGCAATGAACTTCCACTTAATATTGTTCCCATTATAAGAATGAATGGTATTTTGTATGCAATGACAAGGAGAAAAGAAAATCAATTTTGTGGTTTTAACTTTAATCAGCATACTTGCATATGGCAAGCTCTCACTGTCTACTTTGTGAATATATGAATCCATGGGTTTGTGGGTGTGTATCTACAGAAAGAAGAAAAAAAGAAAAAAGTATAGAAATAAATTAATGAACACAGCACTTGAGTTCACTGAGTAAATATTGAATTTTCAGGTAAAAATAAACCCCTAATCATTTCCCTGCTCCTCATTTGGCTTGTGACTGAAGCAGTTTTTTCAAGATGGTTTGCTACTGGAGACCAAAGCCGTGGGCAATTTCCTCCTGCAGGCAGAAGAAGAGGAACATAATTTTCATCTCATAGGTTCTAACAATACATGTGGTTACTGCCTTTTAATATGTAATGAATAGATTTGAGTCTGGTGGCAAAAATAATAGCATATCTAACAAAGTACAAATTTTTCAACTTGCAACCAGAAGGGTTTAATACTTCTAGTCAAAGGCCGTTTTAATGCAGCTAGCATACTGATTTGAAAAGATCACCCTAAACTGCTTGAATTTAAGGTATGATAACCTTTAAAGGAAAAATGAATCAATTTTCCAAGTACAGAAGACAGAAAGTTCAACTGAAAGAATCACTTATCAAAACTAATAAAATAGGACCTATATTTAATATTAGTTTTTTGCACTGCATTTAGCATTTAAAATTTTAAATGGTGCCTTAGTGAAGAAGTAACATTATTTGTGGTGCATGCTTTATGTGCAAATGGAAACTAGAAATATTCAGTCTTTTCATACCAAGCCCAAGGAAAGAGAAGCAGCATGAGCAAAATCAAAACATTCAGCAAGGTTCAAGTATACGGTTCATTCAAGGAAGATTTATTGGTTTCACTGGGATGTAATTCATTACTATTCATTAGACCCTTAAAATGTTGCGTATCTAACTTAAGAGGCTTTATAAGATCACTATGTAGTCAAAGTATTAGGAACTTCCTGAAAGCAACTTCCTGAAAGCAACTCTCATTCTTTTTTTTTTTTTTTTAATAAATCTCTAAAGTAGGAAGGATTAAATAGTCACTCTCTCCATAGATAGCAAAGGCAGTGAATATCAGTATCTTATCCCTACACCATATGTCTCCTTACAACAGTATTTTTTTCAGTCTGAGATGCATGCTCAAATTCACAAACTGAGATTAATGTGGCTCTGCTCTTTGAAACCATTTTTGTATCATATGTGACAAAATTACTTGGATATTCATTGTATGAATCTATTATGAAAGTATAACAGCAGAAGGCTCAAAAAATAAAAAAGAGATAAAGCACAAGAAGAAATTTTTTGATAAACATTTCAGGGTGATTAAAATGGGATGACAGTGTTCTTTTCAGACAAGTTCCTATCATCTCACAGAGCCAAGTTTCTAATCTCATTTTACTCTTTAAGGGAAACAGCACATCAGCATTTAACAGTAAGATAGATGCAGTTCCCAAGGGGTAAAAAGACTGCTGTTGAGAAGCAGTAGAGACTGATGGAATGAAACAGAGGTGAGAATTACAGAATGGTACAATTAAATAATCATTTTGGTTAGAAAACACATTTAAGATCAAGTCCAACCATTTACCCAACACTGCCAAGTCGCACATCTAAACCATGTCTCCAAGTAGGTAGAAACAGTCAAAATTATAGGCTTTTTGCCATTTTAAATCTCATTTTGAATGTCGAAGAAAGTGACTCTCTAATAAATAATTACTAAAAAAGGCACTTCCCTCTAGGCTGTGGACTTCTGTTCCACAGATGTTACCTAGTATGATGGATTTACTGTACCACAATGAGTACTATAGGGCAAACTATGTCATCCTTACTTGTTCCTCATACCAAGGATATAATTTTCTTTACAGAATGGAGATGCATGCAATAACAGTGTAAACCATTCTTACTAATTCACTGGATAAGGAAGATTTAATAAAATGTAAAAAAAAGCTAGTAAAAAAAGTAATTTCTAAAGTGAGTATGAGAAGTTTCTTAACACAGCTCAGATGAAAGCTAGGTTCTGATGGGCTCCTGCTTATCACCTACCTTTGTAGCAAAAACTTTCCCCTTTTGCAGTCATCCCTGAATCTTCCAGTCCCCCTTGGGTTCTTGTTCCTGCACTGGAAAGAAAGACTAACAGTCACCAAATTTACTTGAAAGCTACTGTCTCATAGGCAGGCAAATGCAGTAAAAATATAGGATGTGGACAGCTACTTTGATTATGCCCATTGTTGGGATGAGATCAGATTATAATGGTTTATTTGCACTCAGTTTTATTGCTACCAGTAAATTATATTTTCATTAAAGGAGATTGTCCAGTTAATATATTCATAGCTGGTTGTAGGCCTGGTGTCCAGAGGGTAAATGTTTCTTAGTCAGGTATACTGGATAAGCATCACCAAAGCACAGGCCATGGACACTAGCAGCCCTGTGAAAGGACAAAGGGCTTTCTTACCTTTCTTACTTTGCCTTTGAGGCTTGAGATGTTTTACCTGGGCATTCATACTCAGAGTGTAGACTGGAGAGAAATTAGTTCTGCAGTAGTTCCACGAGTGCATGCTGATGACTTCTGTGAGGTAAAAACAAATTGGAATCAATGGAGTTCAGCTTTTAACAGAATAATAGTGGCAGAAGTGGCTCATACAACTATTCACCTTTCAAGCAAAAGATTAGATCATCATGTGTCAAGATTTTTAAAGCAGAGCAGTAGCTCAGCCATGCATCTAAATAGATGAATGGGACTGCATGTGGTAAAAAATTATAGCTTTTTTGTGGGTGATAGAATGAACAAACTGATTTATTCAATGAGACTTGTTATTGAACTTACATAATATTCACATTCTTTTAAAGAAATCCCTGTTGGAAGGGAAATAAGCTGCAGCTTCCCAGATTAATTTCCTCTCTGCATTTTTCTGCATTGGTCCATTTCTAATAATTGGCACACACTGAGATGACATCAGTCTGCCTAATTTAAGCACCTAAAACAAGGCAGAGAGGAACTCTCTCTAGAGGCCTTCAAAGATACCTACTGTTAGGTAGGTATCCCAGAAGTTAGGCACTGCTATTTTACTCCCAGTATCTGTACTATAGAGATTAGATCCCTCTCTTGGCTATAAGGAAAAGCACACATTTTCTTTCCTCTTTTTTTTTTGTCTGTTTTGTTGTTGCTGTTGTTGTTTTGATTTGTTTGGGTTTTTTAATTAAATGCAACATTTTAAAATATTTGACCATAGAGCACAGGTATCTAACTAAGGGCATTGACTTAGGGTGACTGAACACAGAAATGGGCTGCACAGAGAGGTTGTGGAGTGGCCATCCTTGGACATATTCAAAACTCACTGGGACGTGGACCTGTGCCAGTTTCTACAGATGACCCTTCGTTGAGTGGGAGAGTTCGACTAAATGATGTCCAAAGGTGCCAATTGATTTCAGCTGTTCTGTTGATGCTGAATTGATTTTGCCTTTTTTGCTTTTACATATTCTCTATATTCTTTATATTTACATTTGTAGCTCAGTATCCTATTGTAGTATTTGTAGTTAACATTTTACCTACTCTACTAGACAGAAAGAGAAAACAAATTCCCCAGTAGCTCCAAGCTGGGGGTCTATGGTTACATTTTCTGGGAAGCCAAGGTTGAAACTAGCTCTCCAAGACAATTTCAGAAATAAAATTTAGTTACTATCTAAGGGGAATTCGGGGGGGGGGAGATGAAGAAACGGTTGGACCAGGGAGGAAGCACCTCATTACTTGTGTCTCTAACTGGGGACTCTTGTCACTTATGCTAATTTACTAGACCCATAAAAATTGTACGTGCTCTATGTTATGTGTGCATCTTCAGGTGCTTTACACCTAGCAAGTTGTGCACTAAAGGTAACCCCTTTTTATCACCTAACTCTGTCTGGCTCGTGATTTTAGAATGAGCAAAAAGGCAGAGATCACTGTGATTCTGGGATTTTGCATTCCTCCTGGGTTATCTGGCTGGTTATTCCACCTCTTACATGTGTTTTTTTCATGCATAAGTTGAACCAGGAGCAATTTGTTCACCATGTATGTGTCCTGTCACAGTGGCTTGATTTCCTCCTCTTTGGAACAGACCATTCTTGAGGCTGGAGGAGATAATGTTTCAAACCAACCATCTCCCCTGGAACTCCCCTCTCTCCAGTGTGGTTTCCCATGGGATTCTTGCAAGCACAGACCTAACAGGTCAAAGTTCACTCTCCTGAACTCCAAGGTTGGAGTCCTGCTGTTTGCCTTCATCCTTCCTCTCAGTATCCTGATCTCCACCATCTCATGGCCCCTGCAGCCAACAGCCAAAATCTTCAACCATTTCTCCATTGCTTTTAAGGATCAGGTCCAGCAGAGCAGGTCCCTTCATCAACAACACTGTCATCCATGGAATGAATTTATCATACCCATGCACATACCTGGATTTTTTGTAATCTGCGCTGTTGGCCTTCCAGCAGATATTAGATACTTCAGGATAAATTTCCTACAAAATAGAGCAAATGGAATCATGTCTCTTGGTCTGCAATTCTGGGTTTTTTTTATAAGGCTGTGCACTTGGGTAATACAGAATATATTGCACTTTTTTTTACAGCCACAGTTTCAACAGTGCAACTTACTTTGTGTATCACAGTTCTGGTTTAGTTGTCTTGTTGGGTTTTTGTATCTCCGTGTCACGAATTCTAGGATCTTTATATCTGCAAAAGGGAAGTGAATCTCTTCCACTTACAATCACATTCTCTCACAAGTTACTTAGCAAGAAACCATAAGATTAACAAAATAAAATTCAATTTGAGCTGTAATGTTAACCAAACAGACACCTTTATGCTCTATTAATAATTTAAGAAGCATAGCGTGATAAAAAATTGTAGCAAACAATGTGCAGAATGTCCACCTTTCACAACTTAATATTAAATCAAATTTGTGTTAATCTAACTGAAGATCATGCCTTTAATTTTTCCTTTTTAAAAAGACAGTGACCTCCAGGGATAATCTCACCACCTGTTTAAGAAAAAAAGAGAAAAAAATTTCAGCTTCAGAGTACATTTAGTCAAGGAATAAAACAATGAGAAATTTTTGAATGCTTCAAGAAATCTAGTAGACTAAGCTAAGAAATAAGTTCAATACAAACAAAACTTGAAGAACAAGAAGAAAATCTATCAATTGCTTTCTGACATTGCCTTTTCCTTTTTCTGTTATTTACCAAAATAATGTAAATAACAAAATATGGAAAAAAAAATTGCGAATGTGTAGTTGAATGCAAATGTCCTCAAGACTGTAAGAGTATATTAAGTTCTGTTCAGACAACAATTCACCCATTAAGTGAATGGTCCAGACATGAAATTCATGCTGAGAATTCTTCTCATAAATAAATGGTAGTCCTATATAGACATAAAAAGGCCCTAGGTCTACTCAAGTGTGGAAAAAAGTTAGAGGCCACAGAAAGTAATTTGTGCACATCTGTACATTAGGTATGGCTTTTAACATGCTCTACAACAATTAACAAGTGAAGGTATCATGCTCATAATTCCATAATATCTAATGAATAGACACAGTTTCTGGTATATATCATTGCCTCAGGCTTTCTGCAGAAACTGGCAGGCATGTCTAACCCGTACTAAGTTGTACTGAGCTTATCTTTTCCAAGACTCTTTGTGGCTCTAAGAGCTAGATAAGCTTGATTGTAATGGAAGTTAAATCACGGAAGAAAGAAAGATGTTTAAATTGGAAAGACTGGTATGAAGAAACTGAAAGTTTTTCTTGGCTATTGACAACATTTTAGTCTTAAAGTTTAATGTGAAAGTCTTCAGAAGTGATAGGGAGGAATGCTGTGGTCTCATTTGTTGAGGGTTTTGCAGGCTTCTGAGTGAAAGCTATAGAAGAAATGGTGCAAAGTGCTGGAAGGATTCCTTCCTCATGGCCTTCTGATAATGCTGGATGCATGAATTGGAATGGAGGATGAGACAAATGACCAGAACTGGTGTCACAAATATATTGACTACACTGGATGAACCCCTCTGTTTTTGACATCCCATATAGGTCTAAAACCAAAATTATGTGTTAAGCATCAGCTTCCCATCATGAATTACTGTTCCATGAGTTTCAGTACTTCTTATGTCTAGGACAAATAGGCAGTGATGCCATGCTGCCTCTACAGAGAGGATCTGGAAAATTTCCCCAGAAGATTCTGAAATCAGAAAGACTTTCTACTTTAGAAATATGAATTTTAGATATGACAACATCAGCTCTCCAACCTAGAAGGGAGATAAAAAAGATCCTTTCTAATCATACAAGCAAAGCAAAGCAAAATTGAGGCTGTGTACTGCCTTGCTTAACACCAAGAAGCCAAATTTTAAATGTAGCAGTGATTTACAGCTCTCACACACATAAGTTATTAGACTAACTCCTGAGCAAGAGCAGTGTGTTTCAGCATACTAATAGGAAACTTGACCTTGACCAGATGCCTGTTGTGAATAAGGAGGATAAAGAAAAAGAACTGCACAAAGCTATAATCTAATGTGACTGTTTAAGTATTTAGTTATAACTTTTATTAGTGGCAAATATTCTTGCATATGAGCAACAGCTAAGATTATTCCTGGAATATTTGCTAGATACAACATAATCAAGTAATATTTGTTATGCAATAATATGAATTGGCCCATATTTAATGTTTTGGATGGAATTAATCTGACCTTACATTGGGCGTTTGCTGTACAGACATGGTTCACCTGCACAAGTCACCCTAAGATTCTTGAATGATATGACAACTCTTACTATTGATGATTTGGGACCCATGTGTTGCTAGCTTCAGAGTAGATTCCCACATTAGGTTATAGTCAGACTGTTATAGACTAATTGACTATAACTGCAGTAAAGTGCTCATTTTAAGGTGGTGATAATAGCTTCCCAGCAACACTTTTCCTATAGTCAAAAATTCACATCCTCCATTCTGTGGACCCAACAAAAATGTATCTGTTTGAACACAAAAGAAAAACAGTCTCCTTGATCCAGAAGGCTGCAGAAAGACAGCTGTGATTACCTGGCCTGCAGTTTGGAGATGACTTATAGTCAGGTCAAATTTCAACACTAAAGCAAATACTTAGGTGTCTGACAACACTATGAGTGCATTCTTTGTGATATTTCCCTAAGATACCATATGCACCACAGACCAGCTCAACTAGGATTGTTGTGGTTTAGGATTGTGTACTTTAAAGCTACCACTCCTTTTTTTTTTTCATGCAACAATTTATCACAAGCATTTTTTTTTCTCAAGATATATTGAGTTAAAATATGCTAGTACATTCTGTGGCTCAGGAAATACATCTTATACAGTAAGACTTCTATAACAAAATATATAGCAAGTTCAAAGGCATTAATGACTTTCAATATCACTGAATGTGCCTTTCATAGATATACACAAAAGTAAGAACATAAATATATTTTTTGAGCAAGCTAAGATTGTAATGAGCTTGGGTTATTCAACAAGTGCATTTTTTCATGCTATAGTCCCGGGGTTAATTCCACTAATTTATTCATATGTTTTTGGTTAAGCAAGATAATTACAAACAAGTGACTGAACTGTTTGTTTTATTTCAAATTTCTAAATTAAAATATGTTCTTGCAAAAGAAGGGATATTTGCAAGAAAGTAAAATTTATAATATATTCACTCCATTGCATGTCTGTCTTTACAGAAGATGGATCACATGAGGTTATCCCTCACTCTTCCAAATTTACTGAAAGCTTTAAATTGAGGAATTGGGTAAAGTTACTTCAGATATATCTGTCTGAGTCTACAGCTTGTCTGAAAAAAGGTGAATGGGAGTCTTTATTTCTAGATTCCACTAGGCTGTGGTGGTAGGATTCACATCTCCAAATCCACTCATCTGAAAACAAGGTGTCTAGCCTAAAAAAAGTCATCTTGGTCTTTCTACATTAAATAGGAAAAGGTGTCTGCTCCTAGAGATTGTATTATCATAGCCAGCTAACTCTTTAGACTAGATAGTTGAATCAATTGCACAAGTGTTTCAGTCTCAAATTATTATAGAAAGAGTCAATAGAGGACTTTTAGATTATTTACCCAAATGGCATATAGAACAGTAAGGTCAAAGGAATTCCACTTCGAGAGTGCTCACCCTTGGCTCTCCCTCACATTAGATGGACAGGGATTACAAAATATCTTATTCCTCACTACACAAGGTGTTGCAAATTGCACTGAGCAGTACACTATTGTGCAAGAAGGAATAATAGCAGCAGTCAAAACAGCAATACCTCAGTCATACCTCGACTATTTTCTGCACATCTATGGTACATATAAACTGCACCTTTAAAAACAAAGATGGGAGGCTCAGGATAATGTCTTACAAAAATTTTTAAAAAGGCTTTAAAAATAATGGGGATAAATACATTTGAGAATTTATTCCCTAAAAATTAGGTTTTCACTACCAGCTTTCAGACTAGTTTTATCCTCTGTCAGAGTATATTTGCTATGTTAGCTACCAATTGACTACTCACACATGCAAATCCTCACTGACAAATGTTTCATATTAACAAAAGCATGTGCTTCAAAGGGAAGATTATTTTTATTCTTTCAAATATGGCAGAAATTACATATTTTATAAGCCTTTTCAAGGCCTCTTCCACTTGGAATGTACAGCATTTACTTTAAAACAATTAGGCTATATGAAGCACTGTCTAAAGTATGATCATTTGAGTATTACTGGCACAGAAACTTCAGGTCCAGAGATATGCTACATTAATTTATTCTTGCTATGATAAAAAAAAGTAAAGCAGCATGAAAAATAAAAGTTCCTATTGAAAGACACAAAAATATTAAATACAATTTGAAACTGAATTGTCTTGTAATGTTCAATGTATTTAATCTGTCTGGTTTTCACAGAAAATGGGGGTT
Source organism: Molothrus ater (assembly GCF_012460135.2). NCBI lineage: Eukaryota > Metazoa > Chordata > Aves > Passeriformes > Icteridae > Molothrus > Molothrus ater. The sequence goes on along the minus strand of NC_050482.2, from coordinate 16,415,682 downwards.
AAGAAAGTCAGGAAAATTCAAAAAAAGAAATATAATCTACTGCTAAAATTTGCCTTGCCAAGCACAATTTATAAAGCTGCTAAACTGCTTTTGAGAGATTTGGAAAAGTCTGAAGAAAGCTAGCAGGCATAAATGCTAATAGTTAAATAAATCCCATTCTTACATGGAATGTCAGGACTTAGACAGAAATGGTTAAAGAATTCTGAAAACTGCCAGCAATCCATCAAACTACAAAGCTAAAACAGTGCTTCTGGGTGTTCAGGCAGCCTACATATCCACCAGCCCTGGATTTTGCCTTTAACAAAAGGAAGAGGATTGCATCATTCCAGAATCTTGCTTTACGAAGAAAGGTAGTATCATCCTACTAAAACATAGGTGGATGAATGAAATACATGGATGAAAGCAGGTACTGCAATCATGTCAAATCAAGATATAGTGAAATATGTTCAAAAACTATCATATAAACCATTTTCCCTAGGTTTTCTCTGTGAAGATGATCTCCAGTGCTCTAATTCTTTCTATTTGTGATCAGTTAGATCAAAATTCCTTCTAATATTACTACAATAAACAATAATTTTCAATCCAAATTGCACGGAGCAGAGTAACTTTATTTCTGTGATTTGAGGTCCACGAAACCATTCCCATTGGTACCATGCACGTAAGTATAGCAGTCACAAATAAATACACAGTTAAATGAGAGGCTTTCATCCAAGCTTTGCAAAAGTACAGTGCTGGGACAGCTTTCTAACTGAAGTAGTATAGAAAATTTATAAATACTTTGAACATGGAGTGCACTTGATTTAGGAAACAAATCATTATATATGTGTTACTCAAGACTTCATATGATGCAGAAACAGATTCAGTGACACAGATGATCCTTTCCATCCTTTGGCCTGCTCAGAGCAGGTATCATTTTGTAGGCTGCTCAAGAGAAAGGTTTATAGTTTCCTGTTTTCCATACACTGGCCATTTCTTAGATTCACAAGGTTAATAGCACAGCTATATCAAAGTGTATTTGGTATTTGTGGAACTGTGCATTTGAATAAGGATTGCTCTTTGATTTCACCTTCCTTCCTTTGACCTAAAATCTCACCAAATAAATACGAGCACCATGTTGGTGACTCCCTTGGAGATACACTGATTTACACCAGCAGAGGTGTAAAACCATGGTATTGTTGCCTCTTGCAAAAATACAAAGAGGCTTTCAAAAGGAAACTATTTGGAGCTGTACTTTGTTTACCATTAATTACTATGCATTCAAGAAAATGCCACATTATTCTCTGGAAGGTTTGCTGTTGGTAAGCCATTGCTTAGCAGATAATGTCATAGGAAATTACTTCTTTCATTATCTGTATGTGCTTCTAGTGATTTACTCACAGTCAATAGTTCTGATGATCCCTTCCCCACTTTTATTTACTTCAGTTACTCTGTTGAATTTTTTTTTTTTTAGGGGCATGCATATATCAATTTCTTGTTAAATCATGACTGGAAGAAGCAATGCCACTTTTTGTTTACTAGGCTTTTCCATTTGTACCAGCTGCTATGAGACAGAGAAGAAATCCTGCTTAAAAGTTCTCCAATTATGCTTCATTATTTTATAACATTTTCAACAGCTGGATGCTTAATTACATGCACTACAGAGCAGAAGTATTTTCTCTCTTTTGGCAAGTGTGCAGCTGCAAATCTTGTGGCTTTAGCATGCTATCTAGAACACATTAATCATCCTTCTAAAGATTCCTATCAGCAGCAGCAATGGAAAATAACTGAGAATGAGTTATGCAACAAGTAAATGATCAGTTGCATATGTACTTTGAATATTTTCATTTGCAGCTATAGTGCTTGAAAGCACCTAATACTATGAATGAAATAACTTAGCAACTATTGGTTGTTGAATGTTTGTCATTGCAACTATTTTAATAACAGAATTGAAATTATAAATTTTGAAGGAACCAGGCTCAGAGATCCCATCTAAAGGAAAAAAATATGTTCATAGAATAGGCACTTTAAGTTTGTAGGACCTGAAAGTCATATTCAAAAAAGGCTTCTATTTGCTCTTTATTTGATTAATTTTTTGCACTTCATTTAAATGTAGGCCACACTCATGAAAACATTGCTATAAATTTAAGTTCTTATGAATAAAATTAGTATCTATTCAAAGTATTGAGGACCATTTTATTCTTAAGAAATGTATGAAACCTCAAAAAATCTGAAAGACTAAGTACTTGTTAGTTTTAAAATCTATTCTATCAGCTCTATGGAATCTACACAGCTTTCTTCTGTAACCCAAGGGGACAGGTTAAGGAAGTGTTAGAGCTGACCCATGTCATCTATTTGACCTAAAGGAGCCCTTTAACAAAGCTGGACTTTTGACAAGGGCATATACTGATACAACAAGGGGGAATGGCTTCCATCTGAAAAAGGATAGGTTTTGATTACATGTTAGAAAAAAATCCTTGGCTTGAGGGTGGTGAGGCATTGGAACAGATTGTCCAGAGAAGTTGTGAATTCCCCAGCCCAGGAAGTGTTCAAGGATGGAGCTCTGGGCAACGTGGTGTAGTAGAGGTTGTCCTTGCCCGTGGCAGGAGGTTGGATCTAGATGATCTTTAAGGTACTTTCCATCCCAGGACATTCTGTGATTCTATGATTCTGTGATTTTCTTTGCTCTTATAGTCGGACAGAAAAATCCCTGCTCAGCAGAGCACCACAAACACAGTTTGTCAGCTGGCACCCTGGGCTAATAATCAGTATTTGGGCTACATATGCCATTCTATAAAAATTGCACAGCTTTTAAATCACACAGGGGAGTTACATAAAAGTAATTACTTGTCAGGATGGAGGACGATGTGAAGCCTGAGACCAGGAGCAGCTGCAGAAATTAAAAGATCTCTTTATTCACCTTTTGCCAGGAAAGAATATACATTGTTTGGAAGTTTGGATCTGTAACCCTGTCTGAGTTGGGAATATGGTTACCCAAAGCAGAGTCCTTTAATGCAACTCTTTCATGTAGCTAACTTTTTTTTTTCATTTAAAAAGAAGGTCAGTAATTTGGGGGTGATACACTGAGAGAAATGAAAGGACAAGATTTTTGTGAGTGACTACAAGACAGGATGATAAATCTCAGTTTAATATCTGGTTTGGTCTCATAATTCCCTACTTCTCAAAACAAACTGGACCTAACACTGCTTTGCTGACATCTGCCTCTCTGATTTTCAAAATTGGAAATATCACTACAGTAAAAGGTGATTAATTGATCCTTAAAGTGGATATACTAGTCTATTAACAGCAAAACTACAGAAAAATGTATTTTTGTGTATTTAGAAATTTCCAGATGTTAAGGATGACACAAAACAGAAGACACACAGAGGGAAAAAGAATAACTGCTGCAAGAAAGGGGTAACAAAATTTTCTGATTAAGACAAATACTTTCTGCACATTGATTATCCTCAAACTACTTCTAGCACTGATTATTGACTACTTCTGTTAAGAAGAAAGTCGTGAAAAACAACATAAATAAGAAAGCAGTGGAAACATGTTTTATAGGCAGAAAATAAACAACAACAAAAAAAAATTACCTTGTCTGACTTACAACAGCCCCTTGTGACTGCACTTCCAACCATGAGAGCCATACATTCCCTGACATCTCAGCCTGCCCCAGTGACTGCATCCTTCCCATGCTTACACACCAGCTTATTCGTTTCCTAAGTCTTCAACACTACACAGAGTCCTTGATAATACAAGCTGTCTCCTGCCCCCTAGTACCATTCTTATCCAAATTGCTTGCCACTACTTACTAAAAATGATTTTCACAACCACAGAGTTTCTCTTGTTCTAGTCAAATTTAGATACATTCCAACCTATATTCTGGGCTTCATAACTGACTCAGTTCTAGCTGAGGTCTCTGACTTTCTCTTTTTACACTTGAATTGTTTATTGGGGAATGGACTTGACTCTGTATATTTCACAGTCCCTGCCCTAAATCCTTTATGGTATGGATAACACAAACTGGATTTGGTTGATAGCTTAAATAAAGGGATATGGACAAGTAAACTTATTCATTTCAATAGTACAAATGACCAGATACAATATGAGCAATTTCAGGAATATTTACCCACGTATTCAGCTTTACTCAATACCCAGCTGATAAAAAAGCAACTGCTGCTGTGCTGTTACCAACAAGCTGATGTTCCTTAGAGTCCATGGCAGTAGCTCAAAAATAGTTTTCATGAGTGTGCAGGGAATTTTGGCTGCTAAGCAGTAATCACTCAAGCTTGTTAAAAACATGAACATTTTGCATCATGTCTCTTCAAACTCAATGCATAGAAAACAATCTTCTTCAAGACTAGAAGTAGAGCTTTAGCCAAACTCACACATTCTACAGTCTATTAAAATCAAATATAAGATTAATAATATATCACATATAATAACTTAATGTGGACATTAATATATTTTCATCATGTTATGATTGACTTAGGGTAAGGTGCTAACAGAGTATTGCTAGGATGAAGAATCTTATTTTTATTTTCATTTCCCAGGGACACTGTATTTTAATCAAATAAATATGATCTTTTCAAGAGATACAGACAATGAGGGAAGGCAAGCAGGTGGCAAAAGCCATGAGATACTCATTTGGCTACTGAGTTAATTTTCTGGAGAAATAAGCCATATCATGATGTTTAATTCCCTTGTCTATTACAAATGATCCTCTAATACATATGGATATAGTATGAAGATACTTGCCTGACTGCCCACATACAAATTTAAACATATTATTTTAATTATAAAGAAAATTTGTGGCAGAGATAATTTTGGAGACAGTCATAGCATAGTGTTACAGTGCAACAATTCATTTCAAAGGGAACCTTCACTGTCAGTAAGAGTGTTAATCAATAATTAAAATATGAGGATGAGTAATGCAATAAGCCAAATTAGTTTCATAGCTGGTTGCTAATATTGATGACTGAATTACAGGTGAAAAGTGAAAGCATTTTTAAAATGTTTTTCAATATGCTTTCAGCACTTAATTTTTAATGTATTATGAATTTAAAACATTACTTTAGAGAAGAATATCTGAAAGAGTTGTTGTAATTGGAAGAGGATTTTAATTGCCATGATTCATTTTTGTTTCTACTCTAAAGATTTTTTTAAATATACTCAGGGATCATCACCTGTAAGAGTGGCAATAAGGCTAAATTTCACCAAAGCCAACTAACAATTTGAAAAATCAGATCCCAGCTTTCCACCAGAGTCACATTTCATGTTCTGACAGTGAAAATATAAAATGATGAATGCAGAGTTCCAAGTAACAATACGAAGACAGCCTGTCATGTTGGAAAGTACAGCGCATCAAAGCCTCCTGGCATCACTGTAGTTCATTTATGTCTTTCATGGGGTAGGCATTGTTGAATCAGCACCCTAATTGCTAAAAAATATGCAGCAGTATGAAACAACTGCCAAGATTTCAGTGTTACAAATATCAGTCTTCAAGGAATTTTGCAACAGGCTCAATCAAAAAAAAGGCAGAACATACTGATTAAAAAATAAAAAACAACAAAAAGTCCCCACATAGACATTCCTAGATTTTATTAAGGAATACATGCACAGTGTTGTAGAGGTATTCTGATTTATGATTCTGGAAATACCTTAATGGAATACACTGGTGAAGCAGAAATACATGAAAACAAAATGGTATTGCGTTAAACTTCAGGGAAAAGAGTGCACATTGTTCATCTAAAAGCACAGTGATTGAATAAAGCTTTCTCTGAGATTAAACTTCTTCAAAATTTAAAATGGGATACTTTGGATGTGAGGTGTCATAGGCAGCATTAAAAAAATGAAGTATCTAAAATCAATTGGTGTCATGTTCCTGTGTGTTACCTTCTTAGCAAGATCAGACAGCTAACTCAGATCTTAGTGCATTTGCTTCCACACCTGATGGGACTACTTGGAATACAGAAAAAGGTAATTTTATGAATGAAAAAGGATTCACAATGAAAGTACAGAAATAATTTATACTGACTTACTTTCCAAGAAGGAATACCAAATCACCTAGAAGGCTGATGCTGACCATTGGAAAACTCGTTTCAATGTGCCATGCTCTGGAATTTTTCCTTTAGTTTGGGACTAATCTCATAATTTAATAACCTCAATAACATGTTGCTGTTGTTTTTGAGGAGACAGCATCTCTTAGTAACCTTAGGAAGGTGGCCAACAGGTCAGGGCTCATTAACCCCATCCAGGCCGGATCATGGGGGCACCTTCCACCACATTCCACAGGAAGGGGATTGCCCTGGCAGGTGAGGAAGATGTACTCTGGGCCCTTACTCAAACATCAGAAATGTGATTTGGTCACTTCAGGACAGCAGCAGCTTGTCAGCAAAGCTGGGAGAGAACAGTGGGATGGAGCTGCACTACACCACATAGCCCAGCTTCCTCCCAGTGTACCTATGCATAATTCTGCTGCTGCCGTACAGCTTCACAGCTTGTATGTGAATTCCTAAAAAGTTATGCTTTATGACCCTGTGTGGGTTTTTTGTGGGCTTTCTCCTGGTCCTTGGAATATCTTTTGGATTCTTTAGAATTGTAGGATTGATATATAGAAATTAGTGTGAAGGTAGATTATTAAAATAAAGAGCTCCATTATGGGTATATAAAACTCTGTTCATAACTTAGTAGGCTTAATAAAGTTATTCTCTCCACTAACATCTTCTTAATACCACACAGTCTCCAGGGATTAAAAGAAAATCTGTTCTTCCATGGAACAGAGGCAGTAATAGAATTTGAGATACTACAAATATATGCAGTAGTTTTAAGTAGATGGAATAATGCTGAATTATGGATGTATTTAAGCATTGATTAATTAATAGTGGTTAGTGCCTTCAATCAAAGGCACCAAATAATAGAAGAGATTAACAATTTACACGTTCTGAACACTCTATGTATAACCAGCAGACAATTTCATGCACTGATTTTAGGACATATTCCAAATGAGTTATATGTTTCAGCTGTTGAAAAAAAAAGAGGAAAATGACTGAGAATAAATGACAGCATGCTTTACAATGTCAGCACCTATGCAATGCATACAGAACTATCACATGGCAATGGGATCCATACAGTACCAATATTATACCTTAGTGAGAAACTGGACCCTTGCTCTTCAGGTTTGCACAACAGCTCACACTACTGAAAATGCTGAATTATGGAAATGTGGGCGTCTTAGGCAAGATAGCTTTTTTATCTTACAACTGATCAATTGTTAAATGATGTTGGACAGCTGGGGAAAAAGTACTTTGACTTTCCATTGCACAACAGAATTTAGGTCTTTCCATTTCCCAATGTACTATGTATGACACATAGCAACAGAGATGAAATTCATTATGTGGAAAAAAGCATCAAAAGACATTGAATTTTAATAAAGCATAAGTAAGGAATAAAACTAAGTATGGTGGTATGAATTGTATGAATGAGCAGTGGCTACTTCACTCGTCAACAAAGGAGCAGGCTCTGGAAAATCTGAGGCTCACTTCCCATCTATATGGTTGATTTCAGGTGCTTCATAGATACTCTGGAAATCATCTCTGGTGGCCAGTTTAGCTACTTTCTGACTAATTTTATGTGTCTGGGATCTCAAACTCTGGACAGGATGTTCTGACATTGCAGAGGATATAATTGCAATAGTATTGTGTGGAAATTAAATAAATGCTGCTGCAGTCTAAAACAAAAAAACACAACTGAGACCTCAGTCACCCTAATCTCTCCCTGGACCAAGTAGAAAGACACAGGCACCTCTACAAGGTGAACAAAACCATGGAGGATCTAACTCTAATTAGTCACCTTGGAGGAAAATACTTCATAAATTCCAGTAGAGTTAAGATAATTTTGTGCTGTTCCAGTTTCTTCAATGAAAAAAATGGAGGAGAAATACACATGCCGAATTTGTGGAAATTCTAGATTCAAAGCTACTTATCAGAACCTGTAGGCATATTTCTGGGCAAGTGACAAATTGTGAGCTGTATAAACAGTAAACTAGTCAGCTCATAATTTTCTTCATTTACATAAGTTATTGCAGCATTTATTTATCAATCCCTATACCAGTGACCGGAAAATTATTAGCAAACAAAAAAAATTAAAATTATATTCCACTTTGGATATGATAATTTTCCTGTGGTTTTGATAACTGTTTAATTAAATCCCATTTTAAGACTGTAAGAATCATAGTTTATAGAAAAAAATGTTACATGCAAAACATGCATTTTGTTCTGCTTGGAAAGTAATTGTCAAATTTTGTCCTGGATGACATTTTCACATATTTGCTCCAGGTTAAATGTACCATTGCCACATTAAAATCTGAACACATTTCACAGCAAAGTACCTATTTCTGTCAACAAAAATCAGCTTCTGTGTTTGAAGAAGACACCAAGCCACCTGGAAAACGTCAAAAAACCATTTTGTCTGGTACTGTTAGACTGATTTTTGTGTGTGCAGTACTGATTTCTGTGAGTTTACAATGCTGGTTGCAATGCTGCTTCCTACATAATTGTTATTTTGACTTGTGATTTTAACTCTTCCTAGATAAATTTTGTTGTCAGTCTGTACTGGCAGTCTACTATCTTGTGTTGAAATATTTTAAATTCTTTTTTGGCATAAAATTAAAAGGATAATCCAGACTTTCACAAGGAAAAAAGAGAAGATAAAGTCTCTCCATAAGATATTCCTCAATTACCATTTCCCTTGCTAGCATTAGGTTCCTATACTTGCACAAAAATGAAATACATGATTTGATGCAAAGGTCATTCAACTGTTAAACAGTTCTGTATGATAAACAACAGACCTGTTCACTTGTTTTTGGAAGCAGAAGCCAATGCCTTTAGTAACTATGTTAATGTAAAATTTTGAGAATTCAATTTATTTCCTCATAATATCTGCAATTTCAAGGAATAAAAAAGCTCAAGCAAAATTGTAAGGGGACATCTATATTCTTATATGAACTTAAATCAGCAGTAAAATTATAAGTAGTACACAATTAGATCCTGTCCAACATGAAAAAGTAAACTTTATCTATTCTGTCTTCCTAATTGTGAAATACATCTGGCTTTTAAATAGTCTCCCGAAGAAGTTGTTAAAACTTGTGCGTTCATCTAAAGCAGAACTGATACATTGAGTACACAGTCAAGAGAGTAGCTGAATCATCTGTTGCATCTGTTCCATCTCAAATACCCGAAGAAAGCACCAAAGTGGGCTGAGGCTTCATAGGGGTAATGCAAGATGTAAGACAGACAAATACTCAGCATTAGATCCAGTGAGAGATACTGAACTTGACAGGAATTTTATGAATCTCAGCCCACAGATGAACACTCAACATACTGTCAAGTGCTTAGGAGGGTTGTAGAATGAGAGAGAATAGGGAGAGAAAATTGATCCACCAAGGAAGGTGATTTTCATGACTAGCACCTGCAGTTGTTTTGTCAAAGAGCTGAGACAGATCACTGTTTTCCTTTATTAGCAGGGCAGAAAAAAGGAAGGCAGTGCTATGGTTCACATCTAATATACCTGCTTAAATAAGCAGGGGACCAAGCCAAATGGGGGAGACAAGCTCTTGTATTTTCTTATCATTGTGCTTGCTACTGAAGAGTGAGATCCGTTAGGTACTTCAGAATAAGAAATTTCTGAAATAACCTCCATTACTCGGGATGGTCTGATCCCAAGGAATGGAGGCAGGAGGCAGGCACCTCAGGACTCATGCCAGAACAGTTATAAGCAGATGGAGAAAGAAAGCAATAAGTAATGTGAGTAGGGCATATCAAATTTTAAACACTGTTCACATTAAGTGTTTTAATTCTGAAAATCCCCAAAACTCTGAAGTGTCCCCTGTTTCTTACCACACACATCCCAACAATATAAAGGTGATAAATAGCAGGAGTCCCAGCCTGTGCAGCTCTATCATTCACTTCTAACATGATTACAAAACCTTATTCATGGTCATTTGCATTAGACATATTGATCAGAATTGTGTCAGTGGTAAGCTGGAAATGATGAAATGGAGATTGGAAATTCTCTGTGAAACTTATAGGTGAACTTCTTGGAGCCCATTTTCTGGTGAGATTTTAGAGGATTTGGGGCTCTACAGTTTACTGTGTCTGAGCCTGTTGTCTGTAATCTGGGCTAAAAGGCAGAAGCTGTGCAGTGGAGGGGAAGGCTGGCTCATTATTCCAGCTGTTTTTATCTGGGTCAGGTTAAACCACTTCAGAAAAAGTGATGGAAGAGGGGATTGTGCTTTCCCAACAAACAGTTGTGTATGCTCAGCTTGGAGACCCATCTGCAGTGGAGGCTGAGGCATGCAGGGATGTAGCAGTGTGCCTACAGTTCGTGTGGGCAATGGGAGATTCCTGTGAAGAGCAGAGCCCAGCTCTGCAGGGAACATGTCCTCACCCCAGCACAGCTGGAAAGGGTTCCTCCCAGGGAGACATAAACGTGTTTGGAAGAACTTGAAGTGATGATTTGTCAGTACTAGAGAAAAAAAACCTTGTAAGAACATGGGAGCTATGGAGAACCCTTCTACAGAGAACTTTATTTTATCTAATTTAGAAGAACTGATGTTTTCATGATTAAAAGTATTTTTCTTTTCTTGCTTATATATTTCTGGTAAAGTACGGACTACTTTTGAGTACTGGAAGCTGTTGGTATCATCTAGTGCTAAGATAATGAGATTCATCCCCCCTAATTAAATGGTGTTCAGCCAAACTAGGATTCTTCTGTACTTACTGAAAAGAAGTAAGCACTTCTTAAAGGTCATCTCATTATAAGACTTAAGGAGAAGTAAAATTAATTGCCCTATAGAGGAATTCTAGAATGACCAGTTTTCACTCGATAGCTAACTCGTAGTCTCTAAAATTGGATGCTATGACTCCTTCCCTTCTCATACTTCTAGTCCTAGTTCTAGCAATATTTTATATATGCATAAATGTAATACCTATACTTTTGAGGATGGTACTTGATTCTATCCATGAGTTATGTCAGCAGTAATTATCAGACTAGTGATATCTTTTAAAGGAGAACCAAATCTTTGCCTATACAGTTGCACTCATTTTTTTGAGGATGATCCTTTCATTTGTAATACAAACTGTCATCTTTTATTAGGAATTATTAAAACTACTGGAGTTTTGTGAAAATTGAATATCCTAAAGTAGGAAGCAAAGTTCATGCAGCAAGGCTAAACCTTTCATGACTCTAGTGCAGGAGACATTAGATTCAAACTAAATTAAGTTAATAATTTCTAAGGTTGCAAGCAAGAATTTGTGGTATTATCTATGTTATTGAAAATGCTTATTCAGCCTTAGTGCAAGAAATAATCCAAAATGATATCAAACAATCTTGATGAGCACTTTAAAAGAACAGCAAGTTTAAAAAATCTCCATCAGAATTATATGTCTTAACAGAACTTCTCTGATCTCTCAGCCATGCAAAGATATAATAAAGTTCATGGGTAAAGTAAAGCTAATTTTTTTTGCCTTATTAAATTTACATGTCATAGAATAAGGTACACATACAAAGTGACTGTATTTACTGTGTGCATATTATCCCCCAAAAATCTGACTTTCATAAAGGTCTATGAGCTGCAGACACTTATTTCTTAATTGATTTCTCCTACCAAAGTCACACATGAGGCCCTTTCCCAGAGCTATCGTAAAATACCACTGTGGCTCTGAAATCAGGGCCATGAATTCAACCACAGAGATAAAAATTAAAGGAGGGGCTACAAAGATTAGACAAACAATCCACTAATTCCAAAGAGAGGAATTAACTTGACGTACATGAATCATGAAAGTCTAAAAGATTGTGAATTCAAAAGAAATATCTGGAACTGAATGCAAATGAAACCTTATGTTGCCGCTGTCCACTTAAGGGAATTAACTCCTGTAGTATAGGAAGAAAGAAATTTCACTGCAGAGGTAAGAAATATGACAGGGGCAAGCACTGTTTGCACATTTGAGAAGAGAATGGAAGCCCCTACAGACTGACAAGAATAACAACCTTTCATTCAATGGAGCCTCAGAAGGATTTGAAGCTGTCATGTTGCTGAATGAAAAACTAGTGATGTATGCCTTATAAGTAATGGGGAAAAATACAGAAGTAGTCATGGAAGAAAGATTGCTATGAAAACCTGGTAAATATTAATATATACAGAGTCATCTCAATTATCCAAATCACTAGCCAGAAAAACTCTCAATTACTAAATATAAAATATGTTCTCTGAAGCAAGAAGAGCTAACCAAAAAGCAGGAAGAGGATCTGAATATAAGGGCAGAATATAATGCAGATGCCTCAGAGGTGGGCTTTGGTGTCCTTCATTCCTGAGCAGTGAAGAATTTTGTTTTTACACAGCAAAAAAGCAAGTTGTTCTGGAAAAATCCATGTTAGTCATTATAATAAGAAAATACGGATTGTTGATGGGAAGTTGCCTGTACATGATGTTACTTGAGCTTGCTATTGTAATCACTGGGTTGATCACCAGATCTCACCAAAGAACACATCAAAAGTTATCCTGGTCTGAGGAAGTCTAGTTCTATAAAACAATTAAGAAAAACTGAGGTTTTTTCTAATGCTTATTGAGGTGTGATATTGAAATCTGTGATTTTTTTTTTCAGAATGAAATATCTGATTGTATGGGGTAAAAACCACTTAACACTGTGTGCTGCAGAGTGCTAAAAAATTAGTCATCAAGCAGAGATAAAGCATAGAAGACATAATGGAAGATCATATAAGTAAAGACATCAAGTAAGCATAGGAATTAAAGTTATTTTGTATCAACAGTTTAGCCCTGTGGACACAAATGAGAATGTCTGTATGCTCACATATGGAGAAAGATCCTACAGAACCTAAATATGACAGACTCAATAAAAAATAAAGAAAAAACATGACAGAGGCATTAAAATTATGTAGGTCCCTTAAGCCACCTTGATCCAAGACTGACTAAGTTTATTTGAGTACAGCAAGGAGGATTTTGCTGACAGGCTAAACTCCATTTCAAAACTGATAGGATGCATAATACAGTACATCAAGTAGCACTCTGTTAATGCATTTTAAATGTCAACTTACATGCAGTGCCAGTGCAGAATGAATAAATCTCACAAAGCAGTCCATCAGACATTTGGTTCTGAGCAACAACAATCTTGCTAGAGGGGCAACTTCCTTTTCTGGCCACTGGTTGCAAGGAAGGCTCCAGATTCACCCCTGTCTTTCCCAATCTCTTCTTCCTGTCACATAAAACCCAGAGAGTGTGCAGGTCTACTCGCATGTTGTGCGAGTTCTGAAACAACCACCAGTTTTACAAAACACTGACCATTTCAGTTGATTTACTTTCCCATTGCTGTTAGCTCTGCTTCTAAAGATCATGTTTTCCATCTGGGTATCCAATATGCTATAACCTTGTATTTAGGTACTTTTGGTGACTGTAAATCAGTGATCAAAACCCAGACTATGTTTTTTGTTTGGGGCCATATGCAAAGCACATCTGGTCTGGTTTAAACCCATTGCTAACCAACATATCTCAGAAAATGTATTAATTAAATCCTTAAAGACTATTGTGTGCCTTTCTGAATATTCCCTTATTTTTTCTTCACAACTCAGAAAGAGTTAATGGAAAGGAAAACGTCACAGTTCTAATAAGAATGGGGGAAAAAAGGAAAAGGCAGCAGCCACCTTGAAAGTCATCCATCACAGCTTCTAAAGTGTCATAAGTCCTTTGAGCAATTTTTTCCCTGTGTCAGTTTACAGGCAGTGGCTCAGAGACCATTAGGGCTGGAAGAAAAGTAGCAAGCTGTCTGTCTTATTCACAATTGAAGAAAAAGTGAAGATGGAACAATAAGAATGACAGAAAGACTGAAAATAGACACCTAGTTAAATAAAAAATTGAAGTATCAGTGACAAATGTTCTTAAATAATCAAATGTATCTAGATCTTGTCAAATAGAAAGTTATATTGCACTGGAAACACCTAAAAACATGGATTCCTTTCTAGTATTCCTCTTCAAGATTCCAGAGACTCTGATCTTAAAGTCTAAATCTCCTGAAGGTACCTGGGACAGTAAGAAAACCTCTTAACTACTTTTTATCTTCAGCATAATGAAATAGTCCAGACACACATTTTGAAACAAATCTGGAATTAGAATAAAAGCATTATGATAACAAAGAGCTCCAGAACTGCTGGATGACAGGTAATTTACATGATAGACTTGAACTCCTAAAGAACAAAAGGAGACAGCATTTGCTAAAATTGTTCTCTAGTAGACAAAACTTAGTCAACTGTAGTACATTTATTGAAGTGTATAATTAAGAAACAATTAATCTTTCTACTTAGTTTAACAGTGCAAACCTAAATAGATCAGAATTAACTACAGTTGAGTAACCACTGCAGTGATCTGAGTTATAGAAAATCTTAGGCTTATAATAAAATGTTTGTAACAAGGAACTCAAGACAGAGAAAACAGTACTCAGAATTTAAGACAAATTTATATGATAAATAACCTTTCTAAATATAAACCAAGAGCTTTCTGATAAGTGAACTGGGGAGAAACAATTCTCTCATCTGTTTGTAGCATTTCAGGCAACAACTCTGACCTTTTTTTCTATGTTTGGAAATGTCAAAGCAACAACATGAGATTTAATTAATTAATTAATTAATTGATCCTTGTTTAACAGCAAACTACAGTCAAGCAAAGCCTTCATTAAAGGATTACAGAAAATCTGATACCCTTTGCTAAATTCCCTGGACTCTTCTGGGAGAGGTAAAAAGGTTAAAATTATTGCAAACAAAGAAGGAGCAAAGAAAGTCCTTAGAGTACTATATTTGTATTATTTGAACTTACTTATCCACTTGAAACTGTATTTCTAGATTTTACTGCTTTTTATTTTCAAAATCTCCTTTCATTTAAAATAGTTTTTCAAAAAGGCTACATAAAAATAACCTTTCAAATTAATGATGCAAAACATCATATACTGATTTGTCCAACTGAAAGTGTTAACTATGCAGGATATTTTTGGCATATATCTATGATTTATGACAGGTGTGTTTGCAGTCTTCTCTGTCTTTCTGAGCTTGAATGAGCAAAAACCAAAGCAAACATTCTTTGAGCCTCTGAGCTCTGCATTTCCTCTGCTGCCTTATAAAAATAAGATTTACTCATTTAACCTCGCTTTGAATTAAAACTGCAACAGAGCTTAAACCATAGTAAGTTTTCTATAAACTTATTCTGAGTTTAAGCTTCAGGGTGTTTCAAGGAACATAATATTAGATTTAAACCTGACCTACAATTTCATCACATTACCTCAGATCATGAAGTTATTATTTTTTTATTGGAATAAGTGTGAAATACTAAAGCTGAGTTACATCTAAGTGCAATTTTTAAAAAGTAACATGCTGTTGATTCCTGAAAACAAAACACTGAGGTGCTGATGTTATAACACTTAACCAAAATGGCCTCAGTGTGAAAGATGGGGATGACTCTCCAAATTCTGCATAAAATCTTGGGTTATTCTTGTTGTGCAGTCAGAAATACCACTGAGCTACCTAAATGGCATTTCAGGCCATTTCCTAAATGCAGATTCATTCAGCGAAGCAATTCTTCTACCTCCTCACATCCTGCTTCTCAAAAGAGAGCCATGGAAAACATTGCTAACAACTGAGGAGCTGCTGTAGCTCAGGAAGCAGAATTAGCAGGATAACAGAGTGGCTCTCCACATCTCCACAAGGAGTGGTCCCTCAGTCTAGCCCTGCACTCAAGTCTTCCCCAAGTGCGTCTTGGAAGGTGAGAACTATCTGGGAGGATGTGTCAAGCTGAAATATGCATCAGCAAGAGGGCAGAAGCCCATCTGTACATCAGATCAGTCCCAGTCTTCTTTCTGGGTACTCCTAAGCATGTGCAGCAAATACCCCAAAGTTTCACAGGAAGCTGCAAATAAGAAGGAAAGAGCTTGATGACAAATGACAGATTGAAAAAAGAAGAAATGGCTTAGGTTTGGTTTTGTGCTGGAACAGAAAATTAATTGCAATGATAGAAATATTCTTTTTGTCCTAAATTTTTCTCTTTTACTGACTTCTTCATTAATAAACATACCTGTTTCCAGAAAAAGTTTTCTTTGCATTCTTCCTACCTGCTTTTTCTAATACAGATTTAAGAATTAATCTAAATGCCCTTAAAAACACTGATTTTTGTAAGGCTTACAGACCATCAAACTACTCCTATCTAAGAATAAACACAGAGTTAAAAAGTGTAAGCAGTTAATGTGCTCTATGATGTAAAAAAGCAGCAGTACAAAGTTGCTTAAATTTCTTTAAAGATTGAGAAAATCCTGAGTTTAGCAGGAAAATTTTTAACACAAGTAATACTGTGGTACAAAACATTTCAAATCATCAGGTATTTCTTAGGATTTCTATTGTTTATATATAGCAGCCACCATAATGCTTTTTCTCACTCTGCAGTATTATCCATCAGCTTTTTTTTCTTCTGTAGTGTCTGCTTTGCATATTCTAAAGCTTGGCCCCACTCCCACCCACTTTAGGTCAATAGGAGTTTAATGACTGCTTTGGATAACAGGATCAAGCCCATAATGGCTGTCAAACTAACAAAAACGTTCAATGCCTTTAAGTGAAATAGATGACCTTCTAACTCACCCTCATGAAGAATGAAGCTGCTACTCTGATATACATACCATACATGCCCATATATTGAATTACCTTACAATTTTGCTCTATGTGGTATTCATCATCTGTCACATTATGCTATTTTAAGTAGGCAACCTTGCAATCAATAGCATTAAACATCTTTCTTTGGAGGAAGTGCATTACACAATAAATCTCAGTCAAGCTGACAGAAGGGATGTTTAACCCTCACTTCCTGAGATACCTCTGGACAAAGTTTTCAAACTGAAGCCGAGAGTTAGGCAGAATGGCAAAAAATTCAGATGATCTTATTTTCAGGAATGCTTAGCAATGACAGCCTTTGCTGAGCTCAGTGAAGATTGTGAGCTGCATGTTTAACACCTGACAGCCCTGAAAAGCAGTTGCCCAAGTACAATTTAGGTCCCTAACCTTAGGTACTCAAGTTGAATCATTTTGATCTTTTTGCTGTGGTGGCATAATTCAAGTGATTACCATATATTGACATATACTAAATTAATCTACCTTTCAGCTATCATGCACTTAAGTAGACAGCTCCATATATCATTTGTTTAATAACCCATATAGTTTTGTCCTTTCATTAATAGTTAACTGCATGTGTTGGACAATAAATTGGAAGAGGGATAGCATACCTTATAGACAATATGGCAGATAAATTTTAAGATGGCAAGTGATGTGTCAGCAATATCTAGTTCATTGTGTGAAGCTATCAAATATTTTAAGGAAGTTTCTGAAGAGGTGGCATTATCTTTGTATTTTGTAACCTTCAGAACTGGTATTCTGACTATTTTATTGTCATATAATAATTCCTCCATAATTCCAGTTTAACAGCATTTACTTTCTTTGTTTCTCCTCTCCCCACCTTACTCCCTCAGTGATTCTGAGTACTCAACACCAACAAATGTTAAAAATAATAACATGACCACTCCCAATTCAGGTAGTAAAAGAGGCTGAGAAGGAAAATATTCAAAAGTAATCATTCCTTCAAAGTTCCAACAATAGCAGAAGCTCCAGAAGATCAGAAAAGTATGAGCCAATATTTCCCTTTTTAGTCAGAATTTTATATGACAAAATGTCTTTGAAGGTAGTTATAAAAAGAGAATAAAAAAGAAGTATAAAAGGATGAGAATTATTTCTTCTGTAGTTTCCACAGCTAAAAAGGTATGTAAGTTTGTCATGAGGACAGTTTAGGTTGTTCCATAACATATGGAGAAAACCAGTAAATTAATGCAGTTGATGTGAATAGAGAGCAACCATTTTCCTGCCATTATTTTAAAAAGATGTTGAACCTTTGAGAAGCAAATGTTAACTCAGAAAAGTATGCTTGCTGTACTTACCCATTGTAAAATAACCTTTCAGTTCAAACACTTTCTCATGTTTTGAAATCTGACACAGTAATAATTTCTTTATTTTGTCCTAGTCCTATGCACGAGACCTCAAAATCCACCATCATTCCATACATATGTATTACTCAAGACTAGGATTATTCAATCTGAAGTTTGAGAGTGAATATTAAATGAATGCTTCTCTTGCCTCATACTTTTGACTCAAAAATTACCCTGCCTTCTGTGCTACACTGATTTTTTTATACTACTCTTAAGATGCATATTGTATGGCTGTTAAATACTTAAGTAATAAGCAGAGTCTTAGTAAAATCCATATCCTGCCCAACTATATTCACTCTGCAAGTTCTGGAGCCCTGATTGGGTATACAGCTTACAAAGGCTTCTTGCCTTATCCTCTGTTAAGGGATTAAGAAATGCAGCTCACACTTGAAATCTGCCTTGTTTTAATTTTCACTTTTTGGTCACGATGAATATCCAGTGAAGGAGCAATGATCTGGACAAGGGGATCAAGTGTCCCTCAGTCAGTTGGCAGATGACAACAAGCTGGATGGCAATATTGATCTGCTGGAAGGTAGGAAGACTCTGCAGAGGGATCTGGACAGGCTGGATTGATGGGTGGAGGCCAAAAGTCTGGGGTTCAACGAGGCCAAGGGCCTGGTCCTGCACTTCTGTCATAACAATCCCCTGCAGCACTACAGGCTGGGTCACAGTGGTTGGAAAGTGACCCAGCAGAAAAGGACCTGGGAACACTGCTCAACAGCAGATGAAAAAAAGCCAGAGTGTGCCCAGGTGTCCAAGAAGGCCAATGGCTTCCTGGCCTGTGTCAGAAAAAGAGTGAGCAGCAGGACTAGGGAGGTACAGCCCCCAGTAGTCTGCACTGGTGAGGACACATCCCAAATCCTGTGTTCAGTTTTTGGAGATCTCATGACAAGACAAATGTTGAGAGGCTGGAGACAAGAGCAACAGGCCTGGTGAAGGGTCTGGAGCTCAAGTCTTATGAGGAGAGACTGATGGAGTTGGGGTTGTTCAGCCTGGAGAAAAGGAGGCTCAGGGAGACCTTATTGATCTTTTTAACTGCCTGAAAGGAATTTGTAGCCAAGTGGGGGTGATATTTTCTCCCAACTAACAAACAGTAGGACAAGAGGAAATGGCCTCAAGTTAGGATATTAGGATACATTTTTTTACTAAAAGGGCTGTCAAGGTCTGGACTAGGGTGTTCCAGGAAATGGTAGATTAACCATTCCTGAAGCTATTTTAAAGACATTTAGATGTGGCTAAGAGGCATTTAGTGGTGGACTTGGCAGTGCTGTGTTAATAGTTTAACTCAATCATCTTACCAGTCTTTTCTAGACTGAAAAATCATATGATTATGTGAAAGACTAGGCAGTGGTGTGATGCAATTTTCAAACCTCAAGCAGTTGTGACATACATAGCTAGACCAAGTTCTTTACTGCTGTACAAAATCACCAGTTGCAGACTTGGGAGGTAGACATCTGCCTTCTACCTAGTCCTTGCCTATCCTGGGGCAGGTACCAGTAACAAGAACCACAGAACCACAGGAAAGCAACTGTGGATCCTATATGTGATACACTTGTACCCAATGCCCGAAACTATCCGGCAGGGAAGGGTGACCCATGTCACTTGGACCTGCTCTCAGACCTCTTTCACTGTGATTTCTGAATACCTGAAAACAAACATGGACAAGCTGGGAGAATAGTGCTGCTCAGCTGAAGAATCTGCAGAGAAACATCTTTTATAATGTGGATACCAATTATCAGTTTGATATTCACACTGAGTGCAGGGCTGCAACCAGGATATGAAAGCTGTCAAATCTCAGCCAGTTCAAATCCTTCTCAGCTCAGTTTGACATGGACCTATCCACCAAGAGCCTCTGAGGTGCACAGGCCCAAAAGAAAGCTTCATGTCCCTCCTTTTTATATTTTTATATATGCCACAGAGAGCTCCACATGCAGAGCTCCCCAAGGCCTCAATGGTGACAGGTGAAACTTTTACCTTTGCCTTTTCTTTGCCCTACCCAGTCAGCTCAATTGTGGAGAAAGTAAAGGTGAATCAAGGAAAGTTTTTTCATAACTCTGTAAAAATAGAACCAATTTACAGGCTATTCAGAAAATTTGCATCTAGATTCCTTTCCTAAAGAAACAGGCAGGTGGATAATTCTGTGGATGAACAAAGGAAAAATATTCGTGTTGATGTTACAAATATAGGACTATAAAGTATTTCATATGCTGTAATGAGGGAAACAGTGATAAGCCCATATCTGTCAGACTAAAGGTTTGTTCCTTTTTTCCTGCTGAGATGGTTAATTTCTTGCAGCCTTTCTTATTTACATTTTAAATAATGAAACACCCATGAGTACCAGGCACTTTTCCACTACTGCTCTGTGCAAAAAGAATATTAATAGCGTTATTAATAAAGCTGGGAAGCCTGCAATAAATGTCTCTGTGCTTAAAACAAAAGAGCATCTTGAAGAACTCAGCAAATTTTCTGTTTTATGCAGGTTTGATAAGACAAGTACAATTAAAATGTTCTCTGTTAGTAGATTAGAAATGCCAATATATGTAACAGAAACTGCCTAAAGTGTAAGCACATTTGTTCAAAGATATTGCATTCCCAGTTGGTTACCAAATACTTGCTTCATTTCCTGGCCCTCAAATCCCATCTCAGTTAAACTGCTGCAAATCAGGATGAGCAAATGCCCCTGTGGTCTTCATCAGTGCAAATCTTATGGGGCTAAAAAAGAAAAGATCTATGCAGAATCCAGGTCTCTGGTGCTAGAAGCTGCACTCCTACTGCTGTGGATTGATTTTTCCTCTAGACAACTGCAGGCCATGTTGATCCCACAGTACCTGTGAAAATATGCTCACATGATCCAGTTCTAATTGATGACAGGCATAATACATATGCTACACAGTGGATTGGACATACATTGCAGGGCTGAGGAGTTGTGGAAATAACTAGAACAGTGGTAATGTATTCTGACAGCTTCATTGGGGTAGGGGAGTTGTCAGAGTGTTTCAAATACTGCAGGTTGCCATCAGGAGAATAACTAAAAGGACATATTAAATTCATGCTTCACAGTCTATGCATAATATTTCATATCTTTCCACAATGCTAGAGGACTTATTAGCTCAGGACATCAAAAGTAATTTATTTCACCTTATATGTGTTCTGTATTTTTACTCATCAGAAAGAAAAACAAACAAACAAACAAAATTTAAAAGCCTGAATGGCAGCAGGAAATGGTCCAGAAAGAGTTTCAGATTTTAGGTCTAACTGGATGCTTAGGATGGATAAGGCTTCATGCAGGACAAGGAAATCTATCCTCATTATCACATGTTTTGTAAGAAATCAAATAAAAAAGGTAGGAAAATAGACAAATTATAATAATGAGTGTGGTCCAGCTGTATAGTATCAAAGGAAGAAAAGATGGAGGGGAAAAAGGGAGTAATGCTGCTTTCCTGCCTGAAGAAGGAAGCCTATTTTGTAGGATAGACATGCATCTTTCTGACTCACCCTGATATCTACAAATTGCCTTACAAGTTGCTGACTTTTCCTATTCACTGCTTTTCTTTCTTTTCATCTTATTTTTTGTTATCAGGGCTTCTAAAATACAAGTACTAAGATTTTTACTCTGAATTTGAGACTGAACTAGGCACCACCAAGCCTGAATACTACAAAATCACTGGAGTATTATTTATATTGTGCTATCTTCTCAGTAACAGCTTTTAAGTCTTGTGGTGCAGAGTGTATCACAGTTTCAGATAAATTACTGCAAAGATATAATTTAACAAGATCTCTGTACCAGCACTTTCATGACATACATATCTATATGAAGCACACAGTAGAAACATGAGGAAAAAGGAGATAATATGACCCATGATCTATTACTGCACTCTATGCATGCTCTCACAGCCACTCTGCAGATTCTAACTTCAAAGACAGATCCAGTCTTTTCTCTTTTCCTTCTCTGAACAACAGTACAGCTGCTGTACAAATCCCTTGTGCATTCAAGTCCTAGGGCTAAAAGTGTTGGTTTTGGCTGGGGTAGTTAATTTTCCTCACAGTAATTAGTATGAGGCTGTCCTTTGGACAAGAAGTTGGGAGGGACACAGCCAAAACAGCCAACCTCAACTGATTCAAGGGATATTCCAGACCATATGACATCACTCTCAGCATATAAAACTGGGGAAAGAAGGAGAAGGATGATGTTGTTGGTCTTCCCAAGTCACGATTACATGTGATGAAACTCTGCTTTCCCAGGGATGTCTGAACACCTGCCTGCCCAAGGGAAGCAGTGAATGAATGCCTTGTTTTGCTTTGCCTTTGTGCATGGCTTTTGCTTTCCCTATTAAACTGTCTTTATCTTAACCTATGAGTTTCCTTATGTTTACCCTTTTCATTCTCTCCCCCATCCCACTATGGGGGAGTCAGTGAATGGCTGTATGAGGCTTAGTTGCTGACTGGGGTTAAGCCCTGACACTTATAAAAGCAGATAAAGACTCAGAAATGCACAAGAGAGAATACACCACTGACCCCTCTCATCACTTCTGCAGAGCAGTCTGTGAGTTGCATTTATTTGTTGAAATTCTGTTTAGTTTGTCAAAGACATTCACAAAACACCCTGGCAGAATCCATATAAGAATGAAGACCCCTTCAACACTGTCTTAAATTCTGCAGTAAGAACTGACTGTTTAACATTGTGTGTCAAAGGCCAAAATCCTTTGAAGGAGCATGTGATGGAAGAGCTTGAGCCTCTATAAGTCATGGGATCTGGTTGGTGTTGCAGTCTCCACCTTGTGCTGTTATCTTTGCTGGTACTCAGTTGAAACACACCAGGACGCTTCATGCTAATATCTAATAAAGACGGTTGATAATTCATTGAAAAAAAGAGGTCTGAAGGCGGGTGCTCTAAAGTAAGCCCTTTCCCAGCTTAGTGCCTTAGCCATTATTAAGGTAGAGTCAGTTTCTTTGTTTTCTTCCAGATACCCAAGCTGCAGAACCAGCAGAGAGTATCCCAGAGCCTGGTAAGGAAGCCATTGGCTCAAGAGAGGGCATCAAACATCCCAGAACCCCAAAGGGGAGTAAAACCTGGCACTCACCTTTGCCTCTTCAGGGACAAGTGCCTCGTTCCAGTTCTAATGACTCTTCCCTAACAAGTACTATTCCTATGAAACTGAACAGATTTAGCAGGAGAAAATAAGATACACCAACAAACATAGGAGATGGAGGAATTTGAGAGTCTGTTAAGGTTCAGGAGACTGCAATAAAGTTCTCATACCAAATCAAACATAGTGGTGCCAAAGTGGGACCGTGAGGTCCCAAAGCCACCTATAACCCAAACCATTGCTACTCTACCATTCAGACTCAGGAAAATTTCTTCCTGCATAGCTTCACTGCCAATCCAGAGCTAAAAATCAGCATCCTTATTGATCTGGACTTGGAGCAGAGCAGGTTGTTTGCTCCAGGGAACAAGGTCTGCATGACACTATCTGTATACTCTTCTAAGTTCCTCATGAGATAGTTCAAATGAAAGAACAAACATTTGTGGGAGATTAAAGGCTTTGGATGAGATAGTCAATAAATCCCAGAAGAAGAAAAGTAGCACTTTCAATAACCATCAGGATTCCCAGTCAACTCAAAATGTCATGAAATGGTACTCAAAAAAACAAAGGTATGTTATCAGGTTCTGAACATGTGCTGTGTCCTAAGCACTGACAGACTGTACCCTGGAGGCCAGGGCATTCAGTGTGCAACACTTTCTGAGATTATTTCATGGGCAACACATGAGCATGTCCTGGGGGAAAAAAAATGAGGAAGCACAAGTATTTCTGACATCACTTTAGGGCCATCCAGGTGAATGATAGTGTATAAAAAGGGGGTGATTTTAGCCTACAATAAAAAATGCAGTACACAGCTGAATGAGGGATATTGCTAAAAACAGTAAGAATCTCTGAAGTTTTCACAGGTCAATGTAACAAAAAATACCTAAGTGGGCTGAAATTTTAAGTGGGAACTGGGATGTTGTGCTCCTGCAGATAACTAGAAGTCTGAAAAATAAGCTATATATGGCTACGTTTATAGTTAAGGTTGTCAATCAGGCTGGCTAAAAATACATGTAAAGATTGCTTCCAGAAATGCCTGAGAGTCCACTGCATATTTAACAGGTCATCTGATTAGGGACTAAAGACATCATTTTCTCCCCCTAAATCTCTACATATAATCCAATTAAATGAAATAATAAAGATGTACAAGTCATCTGCAAATATTAAGTGTCCAAACTGGTATGACATTCAACAGATTACATCTGTAAGTGACAGACTAAACATGCAGAATAAGAGTGGGCTAAAGGAAGGCCCTGACAATACTCTGAATTCAGAGAGGAAAAAGAATAAGGTGTTTTAGGGATTGCTGCTTGCTGTTCAATGTAAACATTGGACTGCTGAATACTTGTTACAAAATATGTAGACTTCATCACACTGAGCACAAAGAGTCACAGAGAAAGCATAAAATCAATAACACAGAGAAATATCTCCAAACTGCAAGAAAGTTTCTTGGATTCTTACAGTTTGCCTAATGACTTCCTGTGAAGCAGCCTACAGCAATTTTCCAGGGAAGTCTGCACAGCACCAAGCCTGACTGAGTTCAAGAAGCCAAATGGATGGGATTCTTGGGGCTGTCCTGTGCAGGGCCAGGAGCTGGACTTGATGATCCTTGTGAGTCCTTTTCAACTCAGAATATTTTGTGATTCTACAGAATTTCTTCCTACCCACTCAATGAAGAAGAATGTATGACTAGGTTCAGCATTCATGGACACAGTTACTGTTTTTAGAAGTGTTTCATGCATGTAAATATGTTGACATGGCAAGTTTATGTGTGTGTCTGTGTTTATGCACAGAAACACAAATTGGAAGAGAGCCTCTTTCCTTTCAGCATGGTGAAAACATGAGCCTGACTGGATACAGATTAATTTCTAAGTAGCACAAAATCTTCTGGGCAGTTAGTTAAATGTCTCTTACTGTGTCATCATGACCAAACTACAAAGCTCTGAAAGCATAACTACCCTTGCTCACTTATTTTAATCTAGATGTTCACAATGCTTCTTCAAGCAATCAAAAATGCAGCAATAGGTGCCACAGAAAGTTCATTAAATAACACTAGAACCTGTATGTATTCAGAGTTAATAATCTACCTCATCAAAGAAGAAAATATGTTGCATATAATACAGTATGACAGAGAAAGAATTTTGCAATAATAAGAAAAGACATGTCTTTTTTTATAAAATAAGAATTAAAAAAGTACATTATAAAATATAAAGATGCATTGTTATGCTCATCTAATCTGACTTCTCCTATACCAAATACCATCAAACCTGACCTGGTCATCAAATCCACAACTTCCCAACATGCAGTGTAGCTACCTCGGAGACTTCAAGCTAGATTTAAAAACATCAGGAACAAAATTCTTAGAATTAGTATTATTTATATTTATTGTCCTGTTTCTGGTTAGCTATGGCATCCTACTATGCTTTTTTTAAGTGGATCTATTGCATCTGAGTTCTCCTCTTTGTACAAGTACTTCTTGTCCTTGGCACAGAGAAAATCAAATTCATCTAAGCTCTTCTTGAGAGCAGGCTTTCTCAGACTGATACTGTTCTTACAGTTTTTTCCTAATTCTGTCCAAGACCTCAGCTTCTCTTTGAAGTGTTTCAGTGTTTTTTGGGTTTCATTTATGCCAGAAAGGTGGGCATGACACCTTCTTATATCCTACAAGATTTTCCCCTACTTTGTAATCGAAAGGCCATGAGCATTTTTAACTGCTGTGGCATGCTGAGAATTCCTTATGAAAAGAGAAAGCAGCATTTTTACAGAAGGCTGTATAGGAAGACACAAGATCAAGAGTAGGAGGAACTGCCCTGTGTTGCTTTTTCTGATACTGTGTGCTAATGTCCTCCATTTCCCCATTTCATAGCCATCCTTTTCAAACCCTATAATCTCTAAAACATTTGGAAAAGTGTCCTAAGTGCATGCAATTTGGAAAATGGCAGGCGTTTTTCTAATGCAAGGCTGTAACTCAGTGTCATGATCAAGAGGGGTTTGTGTTCCTCCCCAATGGTCATATACTTTTTGCATCTGGATTACTTGGAATATTCCCTTTTCCACACTTTCATGCAACTGCATCACATTTAACGCTTCCACCAGTAATTTTGTTTCCCTTCTGCTGGTGCATCATTTCATCCAAACAAATAGTCTGGTTTTCTGAAATATCTCTCACATCAAGATACTTTTTAATGATACCAGCAACTTCCTGACACATTTTCTCCTTTTTACTTTTCTGTTCTTCTTTTCTGCAATTGCTAGTATCTCTTTTAACATGTTGTTTCTTTTCCTCAGTTTTATCTTCTCTTTACTTTAGCTGTTCTTTGCTTTTTCTTTAAACACTTATGTTTTCAAATTAACTTTGATCTCTGTGTGTGGGTTGGCCTGGATAATACTGCTTTTTATCTCTGTTGTATGTCTGCACCTTTTTCTCCATTAATCTTCCAAACCTATAAATTATTGCGGAACATATTTCTATTTTCCCCTCACTAGTTCTGCCACAGAGAATTCACACTGACTTTTGACTTACTACTTTAAGTCATCCGAGACTTTTATCATGCTCAACTTCTTGAGAAAGGCTGATAATATCTTAGGGCTATATTTTGAACTCTGAGAAATACCTGTAACTTCAAGTATCTTCAGTGGAAATCTGTAGGCATCTTTCAGAGATGGGTTTGACCTTCTGTCCGCAAACTAAGTTAAAATATGTTCCACTGCACAGAATATGTTCTCTCCACTGTCATATCTATATCTATATCATCTATATCTATATGTATCATCTTTATCTATATAATCTATATCTATGTCTATCTATATCTATTCTCAGTTATGTGGTGTCTTATTTTTGGTGCATGAGGAATCACATCTTTTTGCAAATTAGGCCTATGAAAAAGAACCGTCTCACTAAAATATAAAAATGAAAGCAAAAATCTCTTTTGGACTTTCTAGAAATACAAATAAAATATAAATAATACACAATAATGTTTCTCTCACTTGGAATTTTAAAGATATGGATGAATTTTGGAATAGTAAAAACATAAAAAAGTTGAAATCTTCAGCCTGGACTCCATTGGGAAACAGAAGAATTGCTAATGCTCCTGATAATTTTTGATACATGAAAACATCCTTCTCATCCACAAAACCCTCCAGTGATTTAAGGTGGAAGAAATATATTCTGGGTATGCATAGAGCACTCTGTGTTAAAATATCAGAGGGAAGCCCCCCCTGCAGTGCCAGCTCACATTGAGCATTGACCTGTGTACAATTTCAAACCCCTACCAGATAAATATTTACATATGTTTGATTTGCTTGTCCTCAGCTGCATGTTATATTCTTCAATAAAACAGATGCCAAATGACATTTCTAAAAGGAATGGGAGACTGCTCTTTTTCTGAGGTGCAGTGCATGTGTTCAGATGGAGAACACCAGGAGAAGCCAGTCATCAGCCCCCAGAGGCTGTGGCAAGAGTCCTCACCAGGACCAGAAGGCACACAGCAGAGTTTGAGGCAACACAGAAAGTTTCTCAGTTGGCTGAATGTAAGTGTAAATGCAAAGGTTTGCAGCAAGAAAAGGAATTTTTTATAAGACACTTTTATTTGAGATTGTGTTACTTAGAAAGCTACTTAAGTTTGTATTTCTAGTACAACCAAGCTTTGGTGGCTTAAAGGCTTTTTTTTGGGAACTCACTAGAAGGAAATAACTAAATGGATATTCTTCAAAGTTCTGGCCAGTTCAATGCCCCTGCTGGAAAATTGTTGTCTTTGTGATTCTGCACATTTTATTAGTGTGTGACTACATGTGAAGGAGGAGTTCCATGACTTTCCAGCAAGCTGAAAAAGCCAAGTTAAAGACAATTTAGGGTCTTGATCCCTTGTGCATCAAGGCATGATTAATGCAGCATGCAGGTTTGCAGCTCCCTCACTGCACAAGCACAGGTGCAGGCAATGGCCCATATTCATTTTGTCTCACTGATCTGACGTCTCTGTCTCTCCTGATGTCTGTAAGAGTTTCTGCTTTGGGATGAGCAGCCTCCAGTGCTTGAGATTAAGGTCTATCTCCATTAACTTCTCCAGAGAAAAACAGATTCAGCAAAAACATTCAGTCTGGGACCTGCATGGTTCAAGAGCTCTCCAAACAACAATAAGACTATTTTTCACAATTATCTCCTTTCAGATGTGTCCATAATACAGAATTGTTTTTTCATGGAGAGAAAAACATTGTTTTATATTAATTGTGACCATAAAAAAGGGGAAGGCACTACAATGTGAGAATGAATTCACACACAAACATACTTTGAAAATAAAAGTGCTAAATTACACTTTATTGCATAAGCTAGTTAGCTTAGTACAGTGCAGTTTTTACAACAATGATATATCGAATTAATACAAATTTTCACAGGCTTGAATGAACTCTGTGCTGAATCAGGAAGGTACTTTTTACTATTTTCTGAAAGTAACTGAACTGCTGGTCTCTTCATCAAGAAGACAAAGAATATTCTCCTGATTGTTTCACACAATTAAGGGATATGCCATACATAAACAAATTTTTTCATTGGCATAAGGATAATTTTACCCCATGTTCTCTATATCCTGAGACAGCTTGAATGCAGATGGCTCGAGCTAAAAACCACATTTGAAGAATAACCTCTAAGCTATTTGTTCTAATAATCACCATTTAATCTCCAAATCCACTTACTTTTGGGGGTGATATAAATACTGTTTATCAAATGCCATGGTTCAAGATTATTTCTCTTCACAGTGGCCTTCAGCATTGAGGATATCCTTTTCTCTCAACAACAGAGTGAACATGTTTAGAACAGTCTCAGTCTTCATGATGTCAGATAAAAGTTAGTTCAATTCAATTATGATCTGGGATTAAGGAAAATCCAAAATGAATGCTAACCATGAACAAATCCTTTAAATTGTCAGATTATGATTGCTTTGTTGACATCTTTAATAAATCAGACAGAATATTTACATTGTTCTATTCAGAGTGGAAACAACTGAATAGTTAAAAGTTCTGTGTTGGCATTTTCCTAAAATTCTATATTAGATCAATGAAACATAATCACCCCTTCCCTATGTCAAACCCGACCACATGAAGAGATATTGTACAGGGAAAATACTATTGTCTTGGCTATATTTCTTTCTACAGTAACATTGCCTAAAAGTAAAATTGATAGCATTTAAATTTAAAAATAAAAGATAGATTAATCATATTTTGAATAGAACATAAGCTCCTTTGAAATTTTTACCACAGTTGCTCAACACTTGTAAATCAGCCCTTGATTTTTGAAATGTTTACTACTCCCTCCAACATAGCCACAGGCTCAGAAGAGTTGTTTTTAATAACAACAGTAATAATTTCAACACAGTCCCCTTGTTTTTCTCAATGCCTTGTTTACTTTTGAACTCAAAAGAGAAAAACAATTAATTTAAATTTTTTTTTTCCTACTTGGATAACATTTCTATTATTGTAGGAAGAAATGATCCTCAAACAGTACCATTTTGGTATTTAGTCCATCAGAAAACTCTTTTGGTCACTTGCTGTCTTGATTTTTGTCCATGCATACTTCAAAATCAATTTAAAGGAACAAATATCTCTCCATGCTCAATTGCTAGGGATCAGCTAATATTCACATTTACAGACTACATATTATTCTGCTGGCATGGACCCTCTATGTCCATGACGAGCATCAAGTGGCACACACAGCTGCACAGAGTTTTTTTAGCTCAGAATATTCAACACCTCATGAGAAGATGCCCCTCTGATAAGGACCATATCTTCTCATCTGCTTAACACACCCTATGTGAGACAAGGACCCTCTCATGCAGGTCTCTGGACAATGTTTATCAGGTATCACTGGAGCATATTGCCTGCTGCTCTTGTAGAGTATCTGAGGTTCAGAGAGCCTTGGCATGATGTGGCTCATCCTTTGGAAAAGGGTTCAAGTGAAATGGAAAGGCTTTGTCAGCATACAGCAAAACCCCAGGATGCTGGCTCCAACAGTGACCACAAATAGACAGAACCAGAGATTGTGAGAAATTAAAAGCCAGTAGCACTTCTCATAAAAATGTTTTTCTCACCTCCAACAAAAGGAACATTATAAGGCAAAGGTGATTATATCTAATAACTTTTGACAGGTTTTTTTGCCAATGTGTTCAGTTGCTCTTGAAAGACATTAACTTTCACAAGATGCTGTAGCAAGGCATTTCACAGACTACTTACATCTATTTGAAGAATTCCTGACTTTTATTTACTTTGGGCCTACTATTTTCCAACTTAATTTCATTTCCCCAAGCCCTTGTACCAAAAGAAACTTTGGTCAGTGAGTAACCATCTTTTCAATGTCACTCTTCATCATACATCCTTCTAACTAATCTTCCTCACTCATCTTTTTCCCATCTAGAAGAATCTGTGTTTATTTAGTTCATACTCATACAGAAGGTGTTACACTCTGGAGAAATCAACTCTGTATCACCAGCAGAAAATGAAGGACATCTTTGCTGGGGATGTTTCCCAGCATATCATCACCACAGCCCTGAGAAGTTCCCCTTTCCTTTTTCCTGAGGCCAGAGGAGCAGTTCCCACATGTGTGAGTCCCACTGGGTTCAGGGCTGTCAGGAGAGCAGTACAGTATCACTGAGTGTCACACAGGATCTGCAGTGATGATACATCCCACACCCAGTCACCAGGGAGGGGACCTGGGAC
The DNA here is from genome assembly GCF_012460135.2 of Molothrus ater. Classification (NCBI taxonomy): domain Eukaryota; kingdom Metazoa; phylum Chordata; class Aves; order Passeriformes; family Icteridae; genus Molothrus; species Molothrus ater. The sequence goes on along the minus strand of NC_050482.2, from coordinate 16,384,838 downwards.
CAGGGGGCTGTTGCTGAGTGGTGAGTGACCATCTCAGCTCTATGTCCCTTGAGCATGGGTGGTGAGGTGTAATACAAGTAAGATAAAGTGGCTCCAGAGCTTGTCTCAACTTCTTAGTGCTGTGCTCTTGCAGTGCTTATCGCCTGTTCATTAAAGGCTGTTTCTTTGCATGATCTCTGTCCTTCAGGGAACTGTCATGAGCTCATTTTCGTGGCTTATTGAGAAGTTATTGATGAAGGACTTTCTCAGGTAGGAAGAGTGAGACATGGTGCACCCTGTGAAAGGAGTTATTCTCTGTGCCCTAACCACAATTTCCTGAATTTTCCAATAAGATCTACTTGGACTGTTCAAGAATAAACAGAGATCAAACTAGTAAGTAGTGTGGACATCCAGGACCAGAGCCCTGCAGAGAAATAGAAAGAAAAACAAGATGACAGTGAGGATGAGCCAGCCTTATTTCAAAAGGCTTCAGAAAGAGAAAATCAGATAGACTGGCAGTTACATGACCTTTAAGCCAAGTACTTGTGTGTGGCAAGAAGAACTGCCTCCTAAGACCAAAAAGGCATTGACTTCTCAAGTGCCCTCACAAACTCCCTGGCTTTTCCTGGGGAAATGACCAGCTGTCAGTGACCATATCTGTGTAGTTACATTTTACATTTACACCTTAATTTTGTCTACCTTCTATTCTGCTTTTATTCCCTCTGCCTTTTGTCACCTTCAGGTTTTGTCACCTTTCAGAACCAGAATGGAAGACAGGAAACAGTGATAAACACTGTTAATTGCCCATGCAGGTTCATGGGCACACAAGAAAACATAAATCTATGAGCTGACTAAAACCCTGTAAGAGGTCATTTGATAATTTTTCTAGTGCTGTTGTTCTTATTAAATGTTGTGGCTGTATGGATTTTTACAGGAAGAGGTTTCCCTACAGTTGTCAAGAATTAAATGTTAAAATGGTTGTGCAGGGAAGGAACCATCCATTAGATGTTGCCAAACAGGGATGTTTCATTGGCTGCTTCAAAGCCAGTTACTGTCAAGTACTTTTGATGAAGAGACCTATGACTGCAAAACAGAAATTAAGAGACTGAATGGCCCTGACAGCCTTTTTGCACCAAAGTTTCTTGTTTAAAGCAAGTTCCAGTCAAGAATAATTGAACTCAGCTCAAATTAGAGTGTTGCTCCTTAGCTCTGTGAAATGAGGTAGATTATCACAGTCCGTTTCCCATTAGCCCAACTGTCTGCTCTGCTAAAACCACCTGCACAATTGAAACTAATTGGTGCCCTCAACAGCAGTATCAACAGAGAGGATACAATTAAATAGTAATGGATTATGAACTATATCCTCCCCCTAAAGAAATGATACCTTTAGATACTGGCAGTGAGCAAGCTTGCCTGGTTGGAGCTTGGAGTGGGGCTGAATTTACACCAGCGGGCTGCCAGTCAAGATCCAGTCACAAGCAGAAATGCAAGTCTATGCACAAATGAACATTAACAAGGATATATTTATTCAGCTGGAATATAGGCAGGCTATATTAGAGCAGGGGAAAACACATCCTCCTCTGTTTGAATTGGAGGGATCAAAGTGATATGAGCCCCAGAGCTATCAAGAGGCCATCAGACACAAATCTGATGAGGGTCTCCTAAACTCCCTTTCCTCCAGGGACTCATCAGTGCAGCAATAAAAAGCAAATGGCATTGAGTCATAGAGCAGCACATTTACAACAGGCTGAGAGTATTTGTGCTAGGTACAGTGCTGCTGCTGGTAAGAGCAGCCTCTGACCAACAACGGGGCTGTTTTCACCCATCAGTGGGAGCCAGACCACCGAAGTCTGATGCAGCTCTGACAGAAACAGTTCCTCTTCTAAGCTGGCCAGTTGGATTCATCTCGCTCTCTGCTGTGCTGCTTCTCAAAGGGCAGTGTGTAAGAAAGGCATGAGCATGTCATTCAGGGGCTGCATCTTAAAGAATTTTTTGTAGACTCATAAAAAAATGCTTTTTTGTAGACTCATAAAAAAATGGCTCTTTCAGATACATGAGTACTTGTGCTTCTCTGTTACTCTTTTTAATATGGCAGTTTATACTTTGAATTTCTATAGGGTGCTTTTTTTCTAAAGACTGTGAAATGATTAAAAGACACCACCAAAGAAAACTTCATACTGCAGCTGGAAGAGAAGCAAAACTTTTCTGCTTGTGTAGCTATTTTCCCTTCTCTACAGGCCAGTTAGGAGTTCAGATCATCAGCTCCTAAGTCAGGACTGAATGCCAGGTATCCTTCCCTACACTCCAACAAACATTAAACATTTGCTCTATCCCTGTTTGATGCCTCAGAGGGGTTGATGCTCTGACACAGTAGAGAGAATCATTTACTGTATTGTTCTGCCTACAGATATGACAATTCAAAGCACAATACTTTGTGCTTCTTCAGATTTTCCTGTGTTTGTTCAACAGAGAATTGCTACTTACTGACAACCTCTGTTCAAAAACATAAAATATCTGAAACACAGCTGGAGTGATATCTGTCAATGCATCGACATGCACAAGCCAAAAAGTTGTTCAAAATAAATAGTAAAAAGCAGCTTCTGGTTTCAGATAATGACTCCACAACACAAGGTTTCCTCTCAGAGCATTGGTCTAAAATACATCAGACATGTGGTGCTCTCTTGGATGCACACAAAGGCCAGATTTCTCAGAAGTGATTAAAGTGCACAGCTGCTCCTGACGTGTCTCTTACAGTCAAATTTTCAGATTACTTATTTAGCAAACTGCTCTGCTTTGAAAGTCCAGGCCTAGATACGAATGATAAATTGATTCTAAGCCCCTATTCTTTTTTATAAAAAGGAAAAGTCAAAGATCTACAGTAAACTGCTTTGCCTTAAAAAAAAAAAAAAAAAAAAACAAAAAACCTCTGAACTTCTGAGAGGTGGTGCATTAAGCACCTATAAACTTTCCCTCAAATGTACTCCCTGATTATACTAGGACAGAAAAATTCTTAAACTTGTGAGTTTTTAATGCATAATTCTTCCCCAAATTTTCATGCATTTTAAAAATTTTGTGTAGGAAAAAAGAATCACCAAAACTACAAAAAAAAAACACATGAAAAAATGTCTATGTTTGCACATGAAAAATCCCCCACATGAATTGAAAGTGAACGTCAAAAAAAAATTCAAAGTGAATGTGCAAAACGCATTCCATCTTCGACTGAATGCTCATGCATCTTTAGTTTCTCAGACCTTATTATGATTTTCTTTTCAGCTGGCAGTTTCTTTTATCTGCCCTGGAGTAAATGTAAATGGCTCTGCTGATTGTTTAGGCACTGGCAAAGAGCTGAACAATGGCATCAGCAGGGCAAGTGTGAGTCAGCTGTGGCAAGGCTCCTGCTATTTGGAGTCTTGCATAAGGAACATAAGGAACTACTGCTGATTTACCTCTCGAAGGCATCAAAGATAGAGTCTGCAAGTAATAACAACGTTCTTGCAGCTCTCCGTTCATTCCTGAAGCAGCACAGAAAAAGAAAGAAAAAATATTATAGATCCACCATTCTCTTCTTTCTTGAACTGCTTTTTAGTGTAAAATCTCCCTTCTACCATGGTTATGAAACTAATTTTCCCTAATCAACAGATCTGTGTTTTCAGTCTAATCAGATCAGAATGGATGTCAGGATAGGTTATATCTACTGATATTTTCATTTCAAAGATAAAAATACTTCTGGACAGGCACATTTATACTAGCAGTGCAAAAATTTGTTTTTACAAAGCTCCTACATTCTTGTTTGCATCTCACAACAGAACACGAGCAAAAAGGAAATGTTATCTAGTACTAAAACAGAGAAAACTGTTGAAAGCAAATACATTCAATTGAAAAGTAGCTTTATTTGGGACCTTTCTGGATCATACATCACTTTGCAACTATATTTGCAGACTTTGTGAACATCTTAACCAAAGAAGAAAATCTAATTATGCAATCCTGAGCATCCTGATATTCATGTTTAATGAATATAACAGCATTATTCAAATCTATTCTTCACTTTGATTAAATTCCCTTTTTAAGAGAAATGCATTGAAATACAACTGTTCTTTTAAAGAATTCAAGAGATGGTGTAGCAAAAAAAAAAATCCTGATCAACTGTTTCAATTTAAAGAGCACACAGTAAAACCATTAGAAGATAGAGCTACATGTCTTTAGAATACATAGCAATAAATAAATTAAATCACCCAGAACAAATAGCACCAGCTGCTCCACAGACAAATATAGAAACTTGGAAATATAAAGGATAAAGTACTTCAACCTAAAATAAAATAAACAGTAAGAGGCAGTGAAATGTTGTCTTAGTCTCAAAAGCCGTATGTTACCCATTTATTTTGTACTGAGTCCATTTATTTTTCTCTCATGCTCTTCCCTCTGTGCACTCAGTGCATACTAAACAGTGTAACATCAACTGTACCTCGCTGCCTTCAAACTTGATGGTGCCTAAGCTTACCTGTGACTTTGGAGACAAGGGTTACTTTCAGCTTTGGAAAATTCTCTCTCCTTTCCCTCTCCTGCCATCAGCATCTGCAATGTCATTTGTGAGCTGGCTTTGCACCCACTTTATTGATCATTCTCATGGTAAAAGGAAGAAAGTTGAAAGATAATTAGATTTTGAGTCTGGGTGAGTAATTTTAAGAGCTTTGTTAGTCTGACTCCAGGATATATTTTGTGTCAACCTCAGCTTTGTTCATTCAGTATAAAAGGCTGCATGTAACAAGACAGGATGGTTCAGTTTCACGGGGTTATGGAAGGGTAAGGGAGTGACATCCTCAGAGCTTAATTATGTCAGTCTTAATTTGAGTTTCATCATCATAAGTGTAAGTTAACATGTTTAAAGTTGACAAAACTGATGCTACAGTAAGCAAAAGCAATGAATTGCTTTAAAAGATGCTGGCTAAATGAAATTGATAGCAATAAAATCATTTCTACTAGGAAATGTACACTTCAACATAAAACCAAACCAAAACAAGGTACCTCATCTTCTCAAAACTACTGTGAAAATAATAGATTTCCAATTTTGTTACAAATAAAGTAACGATTTTTACAAAATACACACAGATTTTGTCTATGAAATGTTACTTATCATGAAACCCTGAGGGTTAACATATCTTCTTTGCATCTGCAATGAATAGAAGGTAAAAGAGCAGAAAATCAACAATTTTGGCATAGGAAATGGTTACCCACAGAAGCAGTGTTTTTCTGAGAAACTTGGTGTTGTGTGCAAAGTGTTGCAGCTCATCTGAGTTTGACCACAGCACCCAGATGCCACATCCTCAGGCACTGAGACAATTTAAGGAAGGCAACTATTAAATGGCTCTTGGAGGTGCAACAACTTGGATATCCTTTAAACTGATATAAATGCTCTGACAGTGCTGCAATGCTGTCACAGCTCTGAGAAGGTAGAAAAAAAAAAAGAAGCACCTTATGGAAGGATCAATTTTCTCCCTGCAGCCTCTTCTTTTCCTTCCTCTGAGCTGGACTGTGTGTTTCATGTACAGGCTGCTCACTACTAAATCCCCCTTGATCCCCTTTTATTCATTATGTACATTTATATCTCAAATATTTTTCTCATTCCTCAAAGCTTTCATTTTTTTCTGTATTTATTAACTGTTATGAGATCTTCAGTCTTCTCTCAATAGTTTTTCAAACCTTGCAAACGTCTCTAGATACTCTAGACCTTTTGTGTCATTTTCATCTCAGTTCTCTCAGGTCTTTTAGTAACAAGAATACATGATTCACCTCTAGAAAATTTAGCTATGGAAAAGTTCAGCTATCCAAATTGGTCACCACTAAGTCAATCTGTAGAAACAGACATATCTAAAGGGTAATGTGTCTCCTCTTAAGACAGGCAGCTCTTTTGTCATCAATTAACTTCTAGACATGTAAAATCAGGCCTGTATTTTACCAGATCCAGCCTTTCACCCTTTTTGCCCTCTGTATTTGCAATTCTATTCATAAAATGGGATTTAAAACCCTCTAAAGAGAAAGATAAATGCAAAAATATTTACTCCATTTACTTGGAGTATTTTTATGATGCACTTCTTTTGTATAAATAGCACAGATTTCATTGCCTTGTTTTGCTTCAATATCAGATTACAAATTCATGTCTAATTTGCTGTCCTCTCTCTTCCCTAAGGTCTCTTTTAGCTTTACTGCTCTTTCCATCCCACTTAGTATATGTTTTCCAGTTTATTTTCTCCTGCATGCTTTAATTCTCATTTCTGCAATCTGAAACTCTTTTTACTGTATTGGAGCCCTCAGGCCTTTTTTTTACTTTTCTCTGTTATATCCCTTACAATACAGTTCATGTCCTTGAAAACAAATTAAAAGAACTACATATCTCAATCCTCTGTCCAAACTAGATTGTTTCCTAATCAAGAAGCTATATAGGTCTGGCTAACTACTCAAATGTTGTTGTTGGAAAGTGAAGTTTTGATGGGAATTGTGATCAAAGCCTCTTTTACTGACATCCATCACATATATCACAGGCAAGCTGAGCAGGGCAAAGCATTTCTGACCACTTCTAATTCTAATTTATTTTTCAGCAGCAGACTGGTTTATTTGCTGTAATATGCTAAAATTTTCAGTGACAGCTGGAATGTGGGTTTAGGCAGCCTTTGCACTGTAAAGTTCATTTCTGCAACAGGGAATAGGAGGAGTTGTTTTCCCTCACCCTGAAGAAGAAAATCTTAAGCCAGAACAATGAAGAAGATCAGATTTAAGAAAATCTAGAGGGGGGAAAAGCAGAGGTAATCATAGCAGATTCTCTTAATAAAGAATATACATAAGTTGATAATCTTTGCCTGCCATTTTGGAGTCCTTTGACAAATCTGAAGAAAAAAGGTCAGAATTACCTCATATTGCATTCACAATTTTATGGTTTATGCATTCACATTTTTAATGGGTGAACATTATGAAAAACAACAGGAACACTACGAATTATAATTTTATCATGATATAACCACACTCAATGCATAACACACACAGATGAGAACTGGAAACTGTGGTGTTGGTATTGCCAGTGTTGCTGACTAGCTGTGGGCCTCAGACAAACAGACAGTGGGTGGTATTTAATACACTGCCTGCAGTATTTCACAAAAGGGGGAGAACTGTCTTTATTCAGGAGGGCATTTTGTTGGTTTGCTCAGGTTTGAAGCTCAAAACAGTCCTAAAGGCAGGTGTCATAAGCAAGAACTATGCAAATCTGTCCTTTCAGTTGTGTCATTAGACTTCACAAGCTGGCTTCCATGGGATCCTTTTTCTTAAGAGTAAAGGTTTAACCACTGATAAATACTGACTCCAGTGTACCCTCTTTTCTTCTCTCTTGCATCAGAATCAAAGGCAAAGCTTCCATTTCAGGTGTCTCCTTTCACCTATGTAATGATATAGTGAAGTAGGGAGTACAAATGCAAAGAAAGATGATCAAGAAGAAAAACTTCTGTAAGAAAATGGTTACAGAATTATAAAATTAAGGAATGCGTTTTACTTGCTAAGAAATGGAATTCAAACTTTCTATTTAAAATGAGTAAGATTATGACCTCATTCGAGAACAAAGGATGGGAGAAATTAGCCATTTCACAGAGTCAAGTTTTCCAAATTTCAGGCAGCCATGCCACAGCTGTCTGGTTTGAAAGAAGTCTGAAAACATGTATACCATGCAGCAAAGGATAAAAAATCTTCCTAATGCTCCTTCAGAAAGCCAAGCCTGAACTATGCCCTAGGTAAAAGAGAGAATCTTGCTAATACTGCAGGCCCCTGTGCTTTAGTTGCTAATTAAAACTCAGAGAGAGTCCTAAGATAGACACAGACTGCAGGACTGCTGCTAATTTAAATTCAGGAAAGAATTTTCTCTTAAGCTCATACCTGGCAACTGCCAGCTTTACACTGACTGTGTGATCAGAGCACAGCAACCAGACCCCTAAGGATGTAAAGCCATTAAAGGTACAATTTCACCCCATCTACATCCACTTGCTCAACTCCAAGGCTTCAGAGGACAGTGAATGCAGACTGTAAAAAAGACAAATAAGAGATCAGGATAGGAAACTGGTGGCTTCTTTCTAACCAGTGCTGAATAGAAACTCAGCAACATGGACATGATTAAATGATTTTCTGGCAATAACATTTCTTTGGGAATGGTAATACATCACATATGTGAAAACTGTCATGGCAAACTTGTGCCCTGGGACAAAATGACTTTCCAGGATCCTATGACAAATCTCACTTCATGAAATTGCCTATTTGGTTATGTGATCCCTTTCCAAAGTATATCACATTACTTAAAAACCAGTTTAAATTACTCAGTCCCTTCCCTCTTTGTCAGACAGTTCCAGAAACAGACTTCTTGGATGGATAAGGAGCCTTCTTCCAATTTCCCCTCTAAATTTATTCATGGCAAGTTTACAGTCATTTGATCTTTTGCCAAACCATCCTTTAACTTAAATAATAATACTCCTTCCTTAATATTTACCTCTGTAGTATGTCATTCATTCATTTAATTCATTCAGTTTAAAATAATCCTTATAAATGGGGAAATGTTGTAGCTATAAAATGAAAATGCACTATGATGACCTTTACTAAAATCTGGCACTAACCTGATTTTATTAAGTATCAGAAACATTATAATAGATATTAAACTGTAGTGATATTCCCACATTATGCAAATCTATCTGAACTCATTTATATTATTTTTGTCTTTTCTTTCTATACAGTCCAGTTTCACAAATGAAGAAATTTTAATAGTAAGCCTAGATTTTTAGAGAATAATTTACATATATGTGTCTGCAAATAAAAGATGAGAAAATACGTGTTCAGAAAGTTCAGTAGCTTATGTAAATGACCACCTATTTCTGCAATCACTCTTTCAGGTAATAATTATCACAGTTGTCTGTACAAATTAGTTACTTAAAGATACATGCATTTTGCACCCAGTCAGAAGAGAAATTGAAATCTGGACTGGACAATTAATAAGTCCCCTCGAACCTGTCAATGCTATTATGTTCAGTAGACTGAATACTCAGCAGCAAACTACTAACTTTCTCTTTATGCTTTCCTGTGGCTACTAAACCTATACTGAAATATTTTGCATTATCTGTACAGCAAGTGTTTGATTTGTGTTTTTTTATATACATGTATTATCAAGTTTGCCTATAATAGTGTATATGAATAATACCACTAAAACAGTCTGGTAAAAACTTCTGTTCCTCTCACTCAGAAGATTGGAAAACCTGGATTTTTAAAGCATATGAATTGACAAAAAAGGTTTAGAATTTTCTTACAAATATCATGTCTTAAGGCAAATGTTTGGTCTGGAGTCAAAACAGAAATATGCATTGCCAAGAAATTACAGCCTTTGTCTGTAATTTTGTTCCTTGTACTGAGAACAGAACCATATGTATATTGAGACAACCAAGCTCATCCATCAACACAGATGACCTCTAGGATGTCTTTGCAGAGTCACAGTGTGGTCAAGGTTAGAAAGAGCCTCTGTCAGTCATCTGGTCCAAAGCCCTGCTCAAGCAGGGCTACCAAATGCAGGTTGTCCAGGGCAAAATCCAGACAGCTTTTTAACATCCCTAAGGATGGAGAATCCGCAACGTCCTTAGTCACTCTCACATTAAAAAATGTTTCCTCTCTTTCAGTTTGTGCCTATTTTTTCTTGTCCTGACATTAGCTTCGTCCAAAAGTATCCTCTTTACAGTCTTGTGATCTGTAGCAGGTCTGAGGAAGAGACACTTGTGACACTTTTGACTGCTGGTAGAAGGCATGATCTCCTCCACATGCAAGTTTTTGACTTTCTGCATCAGCATGATGCAATTTTCATTGTGTCAAGCAGGCAATTTCTTCCCATGCAGAACCACTACTAGACCATAAACCATGCACAAAAATTGGGCCTTGCCACCTTTTGGTGCCAGAAACAACCCGGGGGGGGGGGGGGGGGGGGATGGGGGGAGATGTATGTCTTCAAGAGGAAGAGTTTAATATAGAGAACAAAATATTAGCTTTTTAGATATTGCTCTGGCATTAGCTGAGTTTTCAGCTTGTACATTCCATAGTTTCTCTTCAATAATAGAGTGCCTAACATGCATTTCAGCACAGGGATTGCCCATGTAGTACTGTACTTCCAACAAAACTTTTAATAGACAGTTTTACCCATTACTACTTCTCTACTGCAACATCATATTTTCAGTTATTAAACATCAAACTGCAGATTCACAAACATAAATACATGGCTTTAATAATCAGGTTTTGTTCATAAATGAAACTACTAATAAAGAGACTTCTTATTTATAAAAAAACTATTCATTTAGATAGAATGAATATTAATTAATAAATCATGGGATTAATTAATGATTAATTAAATAAAATAAATTAATTAAATTATGTGAATTAATAAAAATTAATTAATTTCTACAAAGTTTTGTGAATAGGTTGTTAAGTCCCTAACTCCCATAAGAGAAAGCATTCTGAACTTAGGATATGCTGCATAGTGGCTTAGTTCCTCATGGCTTTTTTTGTTACAGCTCACAGTCCTAAGATTTGTGCCATATATTACAGCTGTTGTGCACATGCATTCATCCTGTGCACATTTGGTGACATGCAAAGCACTGTACAGTATGTTAAAATGTATCTATATTGACTTGCCCTCATTGCTCAAGACATGAGGCATTCAAGATTTTCAAGATTTCTTGTGAAACACTGTTGTCCTTGAAGCTTTACCATCCTACAGGGATTTAAACATCATTTGTCTGAATTTACAACGTTATCATGTCTGCACATAAAAGTATTGTCCTTAGCTTTCCTCAGAAATAAGTATTTAACTGGTGAGATATGCAGTATCTTTATCCTGTGGAATATGCACTTCTTTATCCTGTGGAATCCTTAAGTGCTTAATACGTTTCTGTGAGTTCTGTGTAACACAGTGGATCAGCTTTATTTCTTTATTTGAACATAAAACGGCATTGTGGCTTTCTGTGTTTTATTTGAAGCACGGTAATTCTCAGCCTTTTTCAAAAATCATTATGTCTTTTCTGAAAGTTCTTCTTTTCTCACTTCTCAGGCTCAGGTTCCTACTTGCTCAGTGAGAGATGGGAGGCACTTGTCAACCCACGACAGCAGCCTTGGAGGAACCCTGGCCCCATTCTGAGAGCTATGAACATCTCAGGGCATATTACCAATAATCATTTGTGTAATTGCTCCAGGAGATCATATTGTTTATTATTTTTCAAAGAAAATGTCAGCTATAATCATCAAGAATATTCTCAAGCTGTCATGTTTGCAACATGTTGTGAAAATAAATATTTTTATATTACCATCACTTGGTATTTGAATCGAGTAATAATACTAACATTTTCTTTGGAATCTCCAAGGTATTTATTCTGTTTTGTTATGATTCAGATCAATTATGTTGCATATAAATTAAACTTTTAAGTATGTTGTTGCAGAGGCTAATATTCCTTTTGTTTCATCTGGCAAACAAAATCTATTTTGTTGTAGCTCAGTAATTCCATTCTTCATATGATGCTCTCACATGGGAAGAATGCTTTTAAAACTGATTAAGTCCTGAAAATTCACATGGAAATACTCTTATTGCTTTTGAGGCCAAAAAAGAAAATACATCATAAAACAAACTGTCTACACTCTGGATGCACATATTCACTCTATACTACACATATTCAAATCACAATAAGGCATCAAGGACAAAAAACAAATATCCTGATTGTAGATCATTTCCTTGATCAAATCTTGTAGGAGCAAAACCTAATCAAATAAAAAAGTCTCCAGTCCATCCTCTATGTTAATTCTTGTTTTCCTTGCTTTTTTCTTGCTAGTTCCAAGATGTTTCTGTTCAAAGTAACTATTCTTTACACTCTCTATCATACTGTTCTAGGTGTCCAGAAGCACACCTTTGGTAGATAATGGCTCTGCCTTTATCGCCAACACTTCAGCTTTCACATCATATAGGAAAATTGAAATAACTTTTCTGTTGAATTTGGGTCTTTATATGGTACATTAAAATGGTAGACCAACCAAATGGTAGATTTAAATGGTAGACCAACCAAATCTCTCTCTAGCATGAGCTATCAGTGCACCTGCTGTTTTACTAGTTGATAACTCCTATTCCCTACTAGATATCCTCTTTGGCACATGCTATTGGCAGTGTATACTAATTAATTCAGCTCTTAAAATCTTTTGCATTGCCATGGAATGTTTGAGCAGGGATATGATGGATTCTCACCAGATAGTTTTTAATAATTAATGTAATCTTGCTTGAGATTCCTGACAGCCTTTTGCTTTCTAACAGTGTGTCAACAAAACGTGAAATGTCTGGTGTATTGTTGTAGTGCCTTTAGTTGCCCAAGTTTTCTCATAACAAAGTTAGTGGCAAATCCAAACAAGAAAATTATGCCTCCCTCACTTCTTGTTCACAGTCTCAATTACAATGACTGCAGTGAGTGTATTTCCAGCTGTTGTCAACTGCTCTTTTGCCCTCAAAAATGCCTAGAAGCAGCTCTGTCTCTGCTTCCAAATATGCCAGAACTGGCCTTAGGACTATATCACTGATGCCTTTGCATTTCTTCAGCTGAACCTGAAAGGCAATGTCTAATACTGAAATCTGAGCAACTTATGCTGTGCTATTTAAGTAATTCTTAAAGAAACCAAAACGTACAACAAAAACCCCATATAAAAGTAAGAGATATAATTTAAACTGGCTATAGTATAAAATTATCCATGTCTTTTTTTCTTATTAGAAGTTTCACCAGCTTATTGCAATCCTTCTCTACTTCTGCGTTTTTGATTCTAAGCTTCCTTGTGACATATGTAACATTATACATAATGCTGCTTTGGTGTTCTCAGTGGTGATTTACCTACCATATTGCTGAAGCTCAGCTACTGTTCTGGCCCTTTAATGGAGGAAAAAAACCAAAAAAGCAGAAATGTTGTTTTGAAGAGAAAGCTTGAAACACTTACTTTTAGCTTTTTTTTTTTTAATAAATTTCATTTTAAGTATAACTTAAAGCAATGGTATGGGGCTAACTGGATGGAAAGCAGCTTGCCATAAAAGGGTCACCAGGTCCTTGTGGACACCAGGTTGAACACAGACCAGGAATGTGCCCTGCAGTGAGCCAGACCAGCAGCCTCCCAGACTGCACTAGGAATGCTGTCAGCAGGTCAGGGGAGGTGATCCTTCCCCTCTGCTCTGCCCTGTGAGACACAGCCAAGCACTGTGCCCACTGCTGGGCTCCAGTGCAAGACAGGTGTGCAGGCACTGAAGGGCATTCGGCAAAGGCACGCAAAGGTGATTTAGGGGTTGGAACCGGTCTTTCACACAAGACAAGGCTCAAAGAATGGGGACTGCTCAGCCTGGAGAAGAGAAGCATCAAAGGCATCTTATCAATGACACAGCTGACAGGAGGGTGTAAAGTTCTTAGCTGTATCCAGTGGACCAGAGGAAATGGCCACAAAAATATAGAAAATTCCATCTAAACACAAGTAAGAGACTTTTTGATATAAGGTTGGTCAAACATCAGAACAGGCTGCCCAGAGATGTTTTGGAATCTCCCCACCTGCAGATATTGAAAAGATGTCTGATCATGACTCTGAGAAACTTCCTGTAGGTAATCCTGCTGTAAGCATAAGGGAGTGCCACACAGAGGGTCAGAGAGCTGGAGCACCTCTCCTGTGAGGACAGGCTGAGAGAGATGGGGCATGTAGTGGCAGGACAAGGGGGAATGTTTTTAACCTGAAGGAGGGTAGATTTAGTCTAATAGGAAGAAATTCTTTACCGTGAGGATGGTGAGGCACTGGAACAGGTTGCCCAGAGAAGCTGTGGATGCCCCATCCCTGGAAGTGTTCAAGGACAGGTTGGATGGTTTGAGCAACCTGGTCCTTGGGAAGGTGTCCCTGCCCATAACAAGAGGTTGGAATCAGATGATCCTTAAAGTCCCTTCCAACCCAAACCATTCTGTGATTCTATATCCAGAGCCCATTCTATAAATTTCTAGTTTATAGCATGCTAAGTATAGTACCCACTAAATTACTGACTCCTAATAAATACTGATTTGTTGCTTGAAACCTGAATGCATGGTGGAGGATTTGAGGGCAGCAAGACAGGGAAATCAATTTGCCTTTTTTTTTCTTGAAAATCCTGAAACTATTAGTTTAAAAAAAATTCTTATTAAGTATGTTCTTTATAACAACACATTTTGCTAATTGACAGAGAGTATATGTGCCAAGTTTGAATAACTTAAAAGATTAATAAATCTGGATTAAAATCATCTGGTTTACCACCCTACATAAAGATGTGCATTGCATATATAAGACTCCAACAAACACTGTGGATTTATACTTTGTAGAACTGCTTTCTCATGGGCATCTTCACATGACTCTTTCACTTCTTCCAAGTGACTCTAGAATTGCCATTACATACCAAATTTCCAAGTGCAAATTTATCAAGGACTTGCAAATAAGCACAAATAAGCTCCATAATAATATCATATGTCTTGTTAAACTCTCTCTAATTTGCTCCATTCAATCTAGTTTTACAAACTAGCTTTATTAGCACATTATTCATCATGGAAATACCTGCCTATGTTATTCATTGTAGTGAAATATATGATGACATGGCTTTACCTCAGAGATTTTCATTCTCATTACTTCTATACTTACCCAGTTTTTACACCTTGAATGCCATCATGTTCTGAAGACTGTCAGTGACAATGGGGCAAAACATAACAGCACCAGAGGCTGATGGGCCCTAGCAAGACCTGTATCATTACTCCAATTAAATTATCTGTTTTGAAATTTCACTTTTTCTTTTTTAAGGTTTCAGCAGTAAGCAATGCATCCTTTTCATCTCTTCATCTTCTCATTCACTAAGAGACACCATGGTGATATCTTCATATCTCTATATTACAATGTTTTTGCACTGCAAAGGACTATTAACTAAATTTCATAATAATCTTTTCCTAAGCACCATTAACATAATTAACAGCCTGTTAACTAAGACATTAGAGCTGCAGTATCACATAATAAATTGTAAGTCCACAGCTGGTAGGAAACCCTTTCAGGAGAAACACTGCTCAGGAACACAACAGCTAGAACTGTGAAACTCTGTTTGTGCAATAGTGGAAAACTTCCAGTGTCCATTAGAGAAAAACAAATGTCTGACTCAAACTGCTCCTAAAATGTGTTTAAATAAGCATCATGCTAAGGAGCTGCACTTCACCAGCCAGAGCTCCATGAAAACTGGTTAATTATTCTTTTAAAGACTGCTTCCTTAACGGACATCGTTTTGCTACAATAGCTATATATTGGATCATTAACTGCCCTTCAGCAACAATTATTTGATATTATGGTGAACTAGTCAGAGAAACTTTAAATAAGAAAACAAAGATTTTTCTGGTCATTAGGAAGCAGCTAAGGCAAAAGATATCATGACCATGCATTTTGAGATACCTTGAGTAAATAATTTGCTAATAGCTAGTATCCTTTAAGTTTCCTTAGTAATTTTAAAACAAATGCACTAAGCAACTGTTCTAAATCTTATGCCAGGTTTGCCATGTAAGTCCTAAGTTTATGAAGTTTAATTTCTTTACCCTTTTTAAAACACTGCCGCACTGTTATAACAACATTAAAGGACCATAGCTCAAGACTCTTTTTCACATACACCAGTGCCTTTTCTTATTTGTCTGGGGAATGAACTGCTGTTAAATTAACTCACATGGTGTGACACACTTTATTCAGCCCTTGTCACAGGAATTGCCACCACAAAAGTTGCTGTGTCCTACTTAGGAAATCAGCAGAGAAACAAGCTGCATAATGGCACCATTATGGGAACATTAATAAACTGCTGACCACTTAGACCACTTTAGAAAATCTAGGGGCTATGTGGCTGCCAAAATGATTGTCACTATGTTGTCATAATATACTAGAGCAAAACAGTCAATAGGGTTTTGAAAATCTGAGATGATCTTCACTGTCCACCATGAGTCCATAGAATCAGATCCTAACACTACTACAAGACACGAGTTGCAGAAATTATATGTATCAAAAGCCACATAGTTTGCCTTTAAGCATCCTTTACTTTTTCAGTCGTTAAAACAATCAATTCTTGTGTCAATCCAAAACGAGCTGTTTTACATGAAAATCTTCTCTGTTCCTCTCCTGAGCTGTCATGTTCCCCTGTTGTATGCCTTTCACTTTTTTATCTTGGTAAAGCAGGATAAAAAAAAGCAAGCAAGCAAAAAAAGAAATTACTGGATCTGCTAGGGCTTGTTTGGTTGGTTTTTTGCAGTCACTCAGTATATGAGCAATCAAGGATGAATGCACAGAACAGCAACAAAATGAAGGTGAAAGTGTAGAAAATGCTGCTTTGCTCTTTTAGTTGCTGAATTTTCTAAGGCAGTCACACTTTTGGTAACTGAACACCATCATTTTGCTACAAGTGTGGAAAGGAATAAGAGTATCTTCTGTTTCTAACCTCAACTCAAGTCCCCTTGCCCATGCCCTGCACTATCACTGCTTTTGCCATAGGCTACTTACTGCTCCACTTTACCTCCAGAAGATGTTCACCCTTTCTTTGCTCAGTAAGGAACAGAGCTTTAATTTCAAACCTGCAAGTTCCTCCTCAAGACTCCCTTCTACAACTCTTATGAACACTGCAAGTGCAGCAGCACCTGGGACAGCTGAGGCAGGTACTGATCACAGCCCCCAAATGCCATTGAAACAGCAAACATAACACATCCATGAAATAAGAGCTGCATCCCAGGAAGAACACACAGCCAAGACAATACTGTAATTTATCTCACATTTGTACTCTAGTATTAGGAGAAAATAACAAGAGAGTTACAGAAAAAGAGAAAAGACAGTACTGTCAGCCATTCCTTCTCAAAGAGAGTCAGCACAGCACGGCTCCCAGCAGGTCACAGAGCAAGGAGCATTACACATTATTGGGTCTGTGGATTTGCTAAGATCTTTAACAAAATCGTTTAGATCCTACTTGCACAGCCTCAAAATGGTTGCAACCTCATATAAACTTGCGTCCTTACAATTCAAATTTCTTTGCTCTTAAGAAACAAGGAAAGATTTTAATGCTTAAAGGCATAAAATTTTCTTCCCCCATTTCTGTATTTCTTAGTCTGAAAATCCCAGATGCTTACTATACTCTCAAAAATCCTTCTTCAGGGTAGAAATGAAGGATGTGAAGGAATAAAGTGTGCAAGAAGAGAAGATTTTTCTCCTCAAACAACCTGACACCAGATACTGAAACCCCAAGGGGCTGGTCCTTCTCTCATTTCTCACATGAACACTGCTCAGTTCACACAAGATATTACAATGAAGTGATCTAAGGCATGTCTCCAGAGTCACAATACTAAGGAGCAGAAAATCCATATGAAGAGGTGAAATTTTAGAAAAAAACCTTATTTTTGTGAATTTCTTCCCCTATCCCTCTTCCTGATAGGCAACTGTAAGTGTTGGAATTAATACATGCTTCATTCCATCTCTCTGGATAAAAGCCAGATTTTTGAGCCTATAATTTCAGCACAACATAATGAACACACAGTTCTCCAATATCTGCCTTGTAAATAATCACAAAAGCAGTCATTTTTCAGATCTTCATCACAAATATTACTGTGTCTCTTCAGTCCACCCATCTTCCCTGAAGACAAATAATTTGATATAACAGGGAAAATAATTTGAACATAAACCAGAGTTCATGCACACAGGGGAAATCACTAAGGAAACCAAATTTATGATCACTGTTCAGTGAATAAATAGCTCTTTGATACACACTATAGAATGAAATAAATATATCTGCTAGTTTGTTAACACTTATTGCACAAGTAAACACAACACACATAAGAAAGTTAAATCTGTACCAAGAACAAAATGTGATTTGCCATTAACATTCAGAAAATCTGTCTATTGAAGTCACATTAACACGTTCTTACATATCTTTACATATATTGATCTGTCAAAGAGTTCTCTAAATCGTTATTTCTTGATCATGATTCTATGTCTAGACCTTCCATTTCACTGATGCTATCTGCGGCTGAGATTGGGATCAGCTCCAGAGCAGATGACTCTCACTGAAAACAATTCCCAGCTGAAGGGAGTAATGCACAAAGACAGTGAGAGGCTCTAATGATCAAAACCAACACACTGAGCTGCAAGTCTGAAGAGGCAGCGAGTCATGTAGGGTCTGATTTATAAAGAATAGATGCTGACTGTGCCAAAGAGCAGAATTTCTGTGCATGCTAGTCCCTTGAGATGACAGTGGCCATCACTCTGCTTCCGCAGGACTGGGCTAACACAGAGCAGGATGGTGAGCTCCCTCACCAACAGAGACCACACAGCTCCCTGGCAGCAGCTGCCCTCTGCCTCAGCCCCATGCTGCTCTTCTTTGCCCTCTCTTTCCTGCAGGAAAGAAGAGATATCACCTCTGCTCCAGGGGGCAATCACAGCCCCTCAATCTACTGATAAAACCCTCTCTTTTCCCCCATGCCAAGACTGGCAGTGGCACCGATTTGGGATCACAGCTAGAACATGCACTGGTCTGGCAGTGCCTCAGTCCACTCCAGGGTCTCAGAGATGTCCTGGAAGAACAAGTCACTGTGTCTCTAAGAATTCATGGAGATACATGAAAATTTAGTTTTACCATAACAAACAAAAAAAAAAAAAAAAAAAAAAAACAAAACACCCTACCAAATGTACGAAAAAAATTTATTTTGCTATCTTTTATTCTTGTACAGTTTGAATATCATAAGGCAAAACTGCAGAGTTCAATTTGCTTTCTCACAGCATTGCTGGGGCAGTCCAGCTAGGGTTTTTGAACATTTGGGTGGGCACATGGTAGACAAGTGGCTCAGAGTTTGCCACAGGGAAATTTGTGCTGATATTACTGCAACAGAAAATTTGTAAGTGTGGAGGCATCTAGCACTGGGATGCTGTTAGAGGAAGCCGGGGGCTCTGACAGACCAGAAAGTGTGGCTGAGGGCATTATCACCCCATCTGTCCACCCCCTTTCTCTGCAAAGCCAGCCTTCCCGAGGCAGAGGCATGAGAGAAGATCGTCCCTGCTCTCGGCACGGATGCGGCTCCCGGCTCTCGGAGCCGCCCCGGTACCCGCGGGCTCCGGCAGCGCCTCGGAGCGCGGCTGCTCCGTCTGACACAGCCCATCTGCCGAAAACCCGAGCGAGAAAGGCAGCGAGATTACACAGGACCTGCGGTGGTATTAAGGGGATGTGTAAAGTCACGCTTTCCAAGGGAAAAAATACGCAGTTAAGTCAGTTGCTGTGCTTCGTATTTGTGCACGGTATCTTGTGGCAGTACATTCAATTAAAGTAAAAGAAAAGGAAATAAATCTCAGCTGGAGCTCTGCCTGGATAAGTGCCCAAGCAGGAAGTAGAGTTGTACTGTCTAAACGATTTATGTTTGTGATCAATTAATAAAACAGATTTTTCTGTTGATTCTGCACTTTTAGCTGATAATTATGGAACATTTTGGGGGTGAGGAACTGCCACTCTTATTGAAATAAATTTTCCACTCTAAACAAACAGGAGGCAAAAATAACACTGTATCTTATCAAATTTTTAAGGGGAGAAGTGCTTTTAAAAATTCATTGTTTCACATCTATTCTGAGGTTTCTCTTGGTTTTATAAATATGGTTTAGAATACTTTAAAGTACACATACTTTGAAGTCCCTACCCATTGCCACAACAGACAAGACAGAGTTCTGCATAAAACAGAGTTCTGTTTGTGCACATGTTTAAACAGTAGTGGTCTGGTATGGCACGGAGCCCAGCATAGACATTCTAGTTTTTCTACAAGATTTTTGCATAAACTTGGGCAAACCACACCACCTCTTTGTGTGTTATCTGTGAGGGTAGGGAGGCATGGAAAGTCAATATAGGCCTTCCTTTCTTAATTTACCAAAATGCTGAGAGGAGAAAATAGGGAGAGCAGGTACGGCTTCACCTGTGGTTACAGCTACAGCAATGAACTAAAGAAGGTCAGGGTACATGCCAAGGGCTGGTCTGCAAGTTTCCATCCAACAGTAACGTTCTCCAGCTGTTACCCCAAGGTTACAGGTACCCACAGTCCCTAACACTGGTTTTGGCTTTGCTCTCTCAAACATTGCCTAGGAAGGGCTCAGGGGTAGCAAGGGCAGAGGCCTCTGCAGTGGTAGCCTGGATGTGGCAGTCCTGATTTATGGGAGAAGGGGAGCAAAGTTCCTTCTGGCTGGACGCACACCAAGCAGCACCAACTGGCCTCAGGACTGGAGACCTGCCCCTGCCTGTTTTATTTACTATTATAGACATAGCCTGTGAAACTCTCTGATAAAGAGACATGGCTTCTGGTTACAGACAATATAAAATTAGATTAATGGTGAGAGTCAAGCAGATACTGTTGTTTGTCAATTTGACCTGTAATTAGATCCACACTGACAGTTTCTTGGCTGAAGTTTTCAGGACACAAAAAAGGTTTTGCAAATACAGACACAGCCTTTGCTGGGTTGGATTCTGCCAATGACCTGGAACCCAGCAGCACGACCTCCCTCTTGCAATGTTTGTGCTGCTGCAAGGACCTCTCCCCTCAGGGTGCTGCACGCTGCTGTGAGCCACACAAGCCAGACCAACAAAAGGTCCTGCAGAGCTACAATCCAAACACGTTGAACCAGCAAACATGTGAACTGGGAAACCACTTCTCCAGCAAACACCCAAGGAACAGGTCATGGGAAGAACTTCTGGTGAAAGTTACAGTTGTGTAACAAAGCACTCCCCAAAGAGACCAAGAGGAAAACTGGTTAAAAAAATTCCTGATGGAAGATTGTGTCCTACTTAAATCAAAGCACTTTTGCAGGAATGTTTCTATCTGTAGGTTTTACAAAAATAGTCTACTCATTCCTTTTCGATATAGCTGAAACATTTCATTTTGAGAAATTCAGAGCATTTTCCTTCACTGCTAGTGATAATGTGTTTTATTGCAGAGTATCTCAGAACTGACAGGCTGGGAGTTGCCTGAAGACAGCAACTGACTGTCCATTCCTCTGCTTTTTAGGTACAATCAACTTAAATAGAGCATCCCTGGCAGAGCTTTGTCTAATCTAGCCTCACAAGATTTTCTTTTTTGTGAGTTTCATCCTTTTGTGAGGATAAAACTCCATTTGTGAGTTTACCAGTCAAGAAGCTATTCCTAATATCTAATATAAATTTACCTCATAATTTTGAAACTATTCTAGAGAAAATGTCATCAAAGCATTTTGTCTTATTGAAACAAGACATTTATTAAAAAGGTAATTTTTCTATTCCCTCAACAAATTTTCAGGATGGTTTTCACAAGCTGGATCACAGTCAGATGTCAGTTTGACATAAAGGGATAATCAGAATTTACTGCAGAATAGTCATCCTCATTTTCAGCTGTGTTTCTCTTCATGATTAAATGTACAGGACTGCCTCAGTACACATCTGCAATTGTAAGGAGAGGCAACAGGGTACTGTTTCACCTTTTTCTCAGCTGAAGAAAGCCTTGGGTAAGCTCTTAAGTATGACCCAGGCTGAACATGGAAGCATGGTCAGGAGGGACCACGAGAAAAGACTGTTACAGAAAATCATTGAAGTATTCTTAATTCATGAAGAACTTATTACCATAGCAAAAGTAGGGGCAGTGAGAACAGCAGGGAACTCTCTGCAAATAGACCTGAATCTTGGCATGGGGAGATTTGCTATTTATGTGCTTGCAATATAGGACAAAGATGCCTTTTCCTTTTTGAGTATCTGCTGGGAGTGCAGCATTTCCCAAATTAATGAAAATCAAGAGTTAAGTTAAAATCCAGACATTGATTTTTATGTTAGGAGTCGTCTTTATGCAAAGCATAATGTATCATCTTAAATGTCACTCATTCAGTAATACTATTATAATTCTATTCCTTGGTGATGGCCAAGAAAAAGTTGTTCAGGTCATTCATCAACACTGTCTCTATGTCATTCTTTGGTCTACTATGAAACCTGACTGAAAGAAATCTCAGATATTTGTTGAGAGAAAAACTGGGAGAGAGTTGCTACCAAAGCTGGATCAGCTGTGTGTGCTCCATTCCTGTGCTCTTCTGTGTGCTCAGGCACAAGTCGCCTCTAAAAATCAAGTTAAAGCAAACAGGGAGCTGTGAGGCCAGAATGCCAGGAAAAAAGGGGTTTGTAACTGGCATCTCTAAACAATGCTGACAGAGCACCAGGCCTACAACCAGCAGCTCCCAAAGGTGTGCAAAGAGCTTGGAAACTGTGCTTGCAATAATGTGGAGGGCACTGAGCTCATGTCCCTTTCCCAGCTCCACACCAGCTCAACCTAGGCATGGAGGAAGCAGACTCTGAGGGAAGAGTGCCATCTACTGAACCCCAGCCTTTCTCTGGGCTGCCCATCCAAATACAGCTCACTCAGCCTAGAAGTCCCACATGTTCCCATCTGCAGCCCCCCCAGCCCACCAGAAACAGCCTCTCCCCTCTCTGGTCTTCCTTAAATGCCATGTGACCAGTAGAAGCACACAGAAATACCACCAAGGTACAGAAACAGAAATCAAATTTCTCTTGCATGTCCTGTTTTACAAATTAATTGCTTATTTAAGCAAGAAAAATAACAGCTGAGAATACCTGTAATGGTTGGATTGTTCTGGGGGTGATTAACTCAGGTGTAAATGTCCACAGCTCTCAGCAGCACTGCAAAGGAATCATTCTTCATAAAGAAGAAGAAATTGATCTCTTCTAAGACTAGAAAGCCCTACATCTACTGATCAACGTCCCTATTCATCAGAGCAGTAACCTGCTGCTACATTATCTGGGCCACGAGGGTGCAATGGTATTTTTCCATCCCATTATAATAAATTAGCTGTTCTGCTATTAACGTGCTTCATATTTAAGAGAGATAGACACCAGCTCCTAAAGAATCAGAGCCAGTCCTTTACATAAACTGTCCCAGGGCTCAATTAATTGCTGCAGTGACCAAGTGTTTAAATGAAACTTCGTCTTCCAGATATGTCCCATCAACACAGAGTGAAATCAATAAGGCTCATTTCAAGCAATTTACCCACCATCTCTATATTCCAGGCAGCTCTTGCATTCATCTGGATAGTATTAGTTTATCATATGTCTCTGATGTATTTTCCTGTCAAACCTTCCTGTTCTATGCTCATACAGATGAATGAACAGTGTCAAAATAATTTCATTCTGTTTTATCTTTGCAAGAATTTCAAAGCTGTAGATGGGAGAGAGGGGTAATTATCTAGGTCTGTGAGGGCCATGGAACAAGGACAGCATCCTTTCTGATTGTCACAGACACACTTTAGTTGATACTCAGCCTTCAGTCAGATCACTGAATAAGAGAAAATGATAATTTACTGTGTCACCCCAACAGCCTTTATGGTCCTTTGCTCAGCCAAGGCAATTGTGCCGCTAGAATGATATAGGAAAAAAAGCCTCACTACCTCATATAACAGTGAGGAATTTGGGAAAAATAGTTGTAACTTTCCTAGATATCATTTTGTTATTGTTTTTTAGTTCAGATCATTCTTTATTCAGCAATTACAGAATATGCAGGAGATGAGGCAGCTGAAATTATCTTTATCAGCAGTTTTAATCTGAAGTAAAGGGGCATCAGGCAATGAAAGAGACAAACTGAAGTTTCTTAGCAGTCTGCTTAACTCACAGAGATCAGACTGAAGGAGATGTCTGCTCCCAAGTGACTATTTAAGAATTAACCTTTAAAGAGGGTATTTGCTAGATTGAAAAGAAATGAGAATTCATTACTTCTAAGGATGTGGCCCAGAATTGTTCCTACTCTCTTGGCAAGGCATAGCTCCCTTAAAGAGCCTTCCTTTCAGATGATTAGCTATCATTCAGTACTACCAATACACTCCAACACACATTTCCTAACAAGAGCTGTCTCCTGCCTCCAATCCAGGCATCACAGCCTGTCCTGCAGACTTAATACAATTGCAGCTGAGCAAAAAGCTCATTTGAATTTCAACAGCCTGTGGCCACAATAAGGAACAAGCAATTTCAGGTTTCCAGGAATTTCTGGATGAGAAGCATAATACAGCTGCATAATTACAGTACACCAATATGTGAAACATGCAACTAACTGAGTATTTTAAATAACGTTTGCAACTTAAACTGATGCATCCACTTCATATACAACTTGATTATACAGGCTTGTATCAATAAGATGGAGTGGAACAGAAAAGAAGAGAGCTGCTCCTAGCTGTAATGTTGTTTCACTGCCACAGAGACACTGCCAAGAGGGTGTCCCTCCATTGCATTAATGTATGCATCCAGTTACAGAGAGGCTTTTTGTTTGCTTGTTCCAGCTGTAGAATGCAATGCTATACTTGTGCTCACACTGTTGTGCTCATGTCTACTGCAAAGGATAAAGTGTTTTTGGAAAGAGATCTCAAATCTGGCTAGAAGAAAATATTGCCCTCATATCTCAAGTAAGCATCTACATTGGGCAGTCAAACTTAGAGTAATCTAATTTTTTTCTGTTAAATTTCAAATGAGAATCTCTACAATCTTATTTTTGGACTGTTTTTTCATGTTTTCTATTTTCTCTACTAGGAAAATAGATCTTTATTTCTTGAACTCCTTCGCAAACACCAGTGTGCAAAGGTTTAACATTGATTTTGATCAGAATTCTTTCAGTATTAGACCCTGGTCTTATGAAGAGATCAGTGCAAAAACTTTGTTGTTCTTGTAGCAAAGACAAAAACCTCTTTCAGAGGGAGATTAGATAAATCTTCTGCTCCTTTATTTTAGAGAGCTGGCTCTTTTGCACTGGGAAACAAAAGTGAATAAATTCATTTCCAGGATGTTGGCTTCCCTGTAATTTTTCATGGAAGGGAGCAGAGGCCCAAGTTAGTTTGATTTTCCTTGGCCTGTAATGAGATGTTTTCTACACAAAATGTTTCACTTCACAAAAGGCATGTTTAGTTGAGAGATTTAGTGTTAAGAACCCTTTCTGTTCCTATGTTGAAGATGTGAGGCGCAGAAATTCCCAAAAAACCAACAATTAAGGGCAAGAGAGGCAAGGAAACCTCATCACTTTCTTATCTAGAACTTGATCCAATGACAAAAAGCTAAAAGTGAATTGAAAGGAAACAAAGAGAAAGTCCATCCTGTGGAATGAAGGTCCCTCTCTCCACTCGGTTCCCAGAAGAAAAGGAAGCTCAGCAGCTCATACTTTTCTTGATTTTCCTGCAGTTCACATGTGGAACATTTTAAAAAAGCAGATACCTTCTTCATACTGGTAGTATCAGCCCAGAACCTTTTCTGAGAATGAGATTCACTCTGGAAAAACAATTACAAAATATCCACTGTTCAGTATCTCCTAGACACAGTGGGGTGGACTGAGAATAGCATGTCAGATTTAATTTTAAATGCATTCAATTTTCTTTTCTCATATCATATTTTCTTGGGTATTTTTATAGGATTCTTTTGACTTTTCTTGGTTAATGCCCTAATTTTAATTTCTTTTATTCTCATTAGGCTACATGAGAAGTGATATAGTCACATCATGATGTCAAGCATTTGCAAATAAATATTAATGGACTTCAAAAAAGTGAATTATATAAGTGAAGTTCAATAAATTGTGAAAATATATCATATTCTCCACACTGTGTCATGTACATTTTCTTCAAAAAAATTCTTTTCAAGTGACATTATGAACTGGACAGAGCACAACACTTCTACTGGAACCATCATGATTTAATTACATGGCAGCATATGTACTCCAAATATTTCTAAAATGGGTAGAATTTGCAATGTAAATGCAAATCAAAATAGCTGCATGACCTGTACAGTAGCCAGTTTTCAGAGCTGTATAGCAATCCCATTCAGAAAACATCAAAATATTCTAAAGGGAGAAAAAAACAAAAACCGAAACCAAAACCAACAAAACAAAAACCCCAAACCAACAAACAAAAAACAAACAAACTAAAAAACCCCAATAATTTTTACACGTTATGCTGAAAGACCAGGACCCAGCACAATCAGGGCCAAGCATCATCAGCCCACACTTCTCATTTCCTCATTACTCTGAAGGGACTGGGCTGCCTTCAGTCTGCATTGCATCATCTCCCATAAGATCATCTGCTATTTTACAAGTCAAGAGCAATTTCAGCCATCAGGAATATGGATTTTAAAAATAGAGGACATTTTAGAAAGAAGCGTGTACTGATTTTAACAGCAATGTTGAGATGTAATGATTTTGGGAAATATTCTGAGTAGAGCATATTTTTTACATTAGAAAAACAGTAAAGACTACAAAAGGTGAGGATTTTGCTATAAATATATGCATACTTCTCATACCCTCCAAAAGATAGAACAACCAGCATTTTTTAAACCAAGGCATGTGCCTGACTTCATCTTTAAAGTGTGTCTGTTTTTAGAAGGGATCTGAACACTCAGTTTTACCAACTTCAGCAAAGCTGAGAATAGGCAAACTAACCTATTACTCTGGAAAATACAGGCCACTACACATCTTCTCTAAAAATTTAATTACATAAAAAAACATCTTAGCTAATCAAACTCAAACAGGAAGCGTGTGCAGGGTGACTCATGCCTTCCTCTACATTGTGCTGGCAGAAAACGGAGCTGGTGGGGGCAATGCCTTCCCTGTGTCAGTGCAATGCACTCATCTGGCAGCTGTGGTGGACTCCAGCCTCTCCAAATTCTGGCAGGGGAGCAGGCAGGGTGTGCCAGGACTGGGCTTTGTACAAGCCAGAGGAAGCACTGCAGCAAGAAGAGGTTATGATTTTCCACAGGGCGCAGATCCTGTTACCACCATCACTAATCTTGGTACCCTTCTAGTTTGTTTTTCCTGGCAGAAGTCAAATGCCTCATATAGCCATGCTCATTTTGACACAGGTTCTAAAAGGAATACATTAGACTTGTATCTGTAATAGACCAAAAAAGGACCTTCATAATCAGATTATGTTTGCTGTGATAATCATGGTCCTCAATTATACAACTGTATATAAAATACCTAATGTTTCAAGAAGTAACACTTTTTCAACATTAAATTAATCTTGCTAAAAATATATTATACTTCCTGCAACTTCTCTCTATATGTCAGAAGAGTAATGCTGTATTTATAGCAAAGATGATACTCCCATTAAATCTTTCAATCAGCTAGGGACTGAGATAATTGGCAAAATTCTCTTCACTGCCATTTAGTCAGCTGGCTTTAAACCACAGTTAAACTTTACAACAGTGTTTCTCACCCACTCTAGTTTTATTTGATGTTATTATATCTGTCAATCTTGAACAGGAAGATGCAGAGGGAATTGAGAAAGTTTTTGTTTGCCTGATCATTCTGAACCTCGTCAAGGTGGCAAGTATAAGGAACAGGGGTAGGGTATCTAAGAAAAAAATATTAGTTGTGACTGACTGAAAAATCTTCAGTTACTGTCACTGCACTATTTCCCATCTACCATTCCACCTAATAAAATACATCCCTGTGGCACAGGCAGTCACAGTAAGGTCAGCTGTCTGTGGAGAAGAGTGCACCTGGAGATGCAGGGCTATGAAAGGACATTGCCTGAGAAGAAGCACTCTCAGTCCCAATCAGCTGTGCATAGGACCAATGGCTCATAAAGGGGTGATGCAGACATTTTAAACTTGTGGTATGAGGTTTACCAGGATTTTTTATCTCTCATGCCATATTTGCAGTGCAATCCATAGCAGTGTCAGCACCTGTTTATTCATAAGTACCTTGCAGGACAAAGGGCTTGGATGGACTTTTACACCTGTAAATCATAAAAGGTACAAAAATTGGTGCATAATTTTCCAGTGTTTATTTTTATGGACTATTGGACCTCCTGAAATGCAGCTGTTTGATCAGACATTTTTAGTCTAAACATTTCTGGAAATTATGTGGGAAGGCACTCCACATTTTCACATAGCAGTGATTGTAGGAAAAAAATATTAACTTTTTTCCTCCAAAATGATATGCAGAATGGGAACCATCTTACCTGGTTTTAGCCATCTCAAATCTAGGCATTTACTTTACTTAAGGTATAGATTCACCCTATAAACTATAGAAAGACTGAGGAACCTCCAGACAGAGATTCTCCATCCTAAAGTAATTGGCAAAGATGACTTAGTGCAGAGTGAGCTGATTTTCCCTATTAGGAGCACAAGTAGGAGGTAGTAGGATTTATATGCTGTTTAAGTATTTTCATAAGGTACAAATCTTCACCACAAAAACTATTAAAAGAGGCCAGCTGGAAACATTCCCACTTAATATTTTAATGTGGATTTCCCCAAGAGGAAATGTTTCACCGTCACTTAAGTAATTTGAAAACTGCTTGTTTGAAAAGAAACATGAGGAGGGAAAAAAGTGATTTTCCCATGCATTCCAATAATACAATTGTTAAGTAATGGGATAAAAAGCTTGACTGCACACACAGAGAGGAAACCAGAGGTACAAAGGCAGGAGGGGGAGTTCAAATTACACCCTGCCCCTTCTCATGCCAGCCCCATCTCATCAGGCCCATGTTTGCATCCACGAAGGAGCACAAGGGCTCAAGGCAGGTGGAGAAACCCCAAAAACCCATTCAGAGAAACAGCCCCCACCCAGGACTGCCACAGGAGTGCCTCAGCATCATGGACTGGGGACATCCATCCCCATGAGGCCGTGGGAGCTGCTCCAGCTCACCCACCACAGAGGGGGCCACTGCCTAGGGCAGGGGATGCACTGTGGGATGCAGAGGAAGAGCATTCCAGGATTGCATAGGACTGATTATGGGATGTTTAGGGTGGGAACCAGAGGTGGAGAAAGAGAAGGATCAAGGTGATTTGGGAAGGAACACAAGCAAAGAAAGATAGAAGAGTGAGGGGATTAAAGGCTGGGTGATGTATGAACAGGGGCTGGTCAGCACACTCATCTGGCTGTGCCCTGCACCCCATTAGTGAAATGTGTCCTGTCCCCTTGCTAAACCTCTCTCTAGCTCTCTTCCTGGGTGAGGGACTCTCTGGGGTGGGTGGCATTGGTGTGTGTGTCTCTGGGAGGGAGGTGGGAGGAAGGGCAGCCTCTGCATGTGCTGTGTGGCCAAGCCCAGCTCCAGGAAGGAGGCACAGTGGGTCTGCTGTGTGTGTGTGCCAGTGCAGGGGTGTAAGAGCATCTGTCCCAGCAGCTGGAATGAAGCTACAGCTTTGGGGGCTGATATGTCCAAGTGCCAGAAATAGGGGAGACTGGGACCCAGGGACAGCTGTTGGGTGTAAGGGCCCAGCTGCTGGAGAGACCCCACTGTACATATGGAGACATCCTTCTCCACCGGCAGACCTCCACCCTGCTCAGACAGACAGGGAAGTAGGATGAGGGAACAGAATTAACATTTTCAATTTATTCAAGGAGGATATTTCAACTGACTCAAACAAACTGTGGATTTTTGCTTTAAAGAATATCTTCACACTGTTTTAAATGGGTTTTTCCTCCTGTTTTGAAGCACAGTATTCCCTAGGATACTAAAGATATGCTGCTATTTATTGCCTTTAGAAAAACTTACTGGTACAGATTCTAAAAGTATTCTCATCAAGAGCAGAAAATATCTGAATGCCTTTCTGAAACTACAAGTTTCAGAAGTAATTCAAACATCACACAGAGGAAATTTTATGGCCTCAGTAACACAGTCGGACAGGTTAAATGATCATGATGTTCCCTTCTGGCCTTAAAATTTATTAAGTACCTCCCATTTTTTCTGTTGATAGGCTCAGTAATACTTTTCAACTGCACATCTCTCTGCAGATATTATATGGTAGCTGCATATAATTACTTCTATCTTAGAACACGAAAGCTCAGATTCAGAGGAGTTAAGTGACACAATCATCATGCAAGAGTGCACTAGAACCTACATTAGACCTTAGATTTATCGAGTGGCCATTCTATGTGCAGTCCATCAGCCTCCCAGGTTCTCCCAAGATAGTTAATTCCAGTGTTCCTTTTTTCTTCCCTTCAGAAAAATAAGAGCAATATCACCTTCTTATTCCTATTGATCTATAAACTGCTGTCAGTGGTGATTTCAGCTCATGGAATTTCTTCAGCTATTTCTAAGCAAACTACCATGGGCAACATCAGCTGTGTAGCAGCAGTAACAGGGAGTTAATTGCAAAATAATTACCTCAGCATTTAAAAGACACGTTTTGCATCCTCTGCTGCCATACCTGGTACAGAGGCATGAGACCTGTAGCAGGTACTACACCAAAGCTGGCAGAGGCTTTCAGATGGCAATCAAGCTGTAAGTACACACATAACAGTGTACCGGTACCCCAAGAGCAGCTGTGAAGATCCACTGCAGGTTTTCATATTTCATGTGCACCTGACATACACAATGGGCAGTTTGTGGATTCTCTTGGAGATAGGATCATAAGTTGCATATGCACCAATCTTATCTTTGATTGTTATTCTGGGTAAAACTATGTACATTTTAAATGATGCATACTCATTCAACATAACAAAATAATTATGACAATACTCTTTGTAATAAATTGTAGTGAGCAAAAACTTAGATTTTGAAGTTCAAGATATAAAGTAAATTGGATATTAATACTTAATTAGGCTAATAAAAAATTGAAGAACAATTTTTACAGCACATTTAATAAATATATTTCATGTGTGAACTGTCTGGAGCAGCTTAAAAACACATTGAATGGTACTGCCCTGAGGTGGCTCAGGTTTCTCCTCTCTAGCTGAATTCAAGGGCTACTTACAATGACCTGTTTTCTACATCAGCTCTGCCCCTTTGTCCATTTTACTCCATACCTGCAGAAGTTTTAGGGAGAGATGACAGGATAATGTACACAGAATTGTTAGCACCACAGAGGTGAGAGTGAGAACCATGTGCAGCTCCTTCAGTGAGCTCTCCCAGCAGCAGCCTGCCAGCAGTGTCTGAGTAAAGATGCAGAAATCAAAGGAACTGAGAAAATACCCTAAAGAAGTTGCCTCCTTGACAGGAATACCATCTGTGAAAGGCATCCATCCCCAGGAAATGTCTTCATCACACACAGAGCCATGGACTGTGTGACATGCAACAGCTGTAAAAATATCTTTCCATCCTGGACATAGGAGATTGTAGATCACTGTTTTGTGCATAAACCTGGGGTGCTCTGCAGCCTGCCTCAGTCCTACCAGGCACCTCTGTCATGCTAAGAGCCAGGCAGCAAACCTAATTACCAACCTTCCTTCCCACCCAGGCCTTCACTCTTGTTAGATCCTTCTCTATTTCCTATCAGTTGTGCGTGCTCAGAAGTGCCTTTTTAGCAAAAATGGATGTGTTACCTAATTGGGAACTTGTATGTAGATGAACAGGCACTTGGCTTCCATCTCAATCCCCCAGAGAAAGAAAATGCTTAGAGGTGGTCAGAGATGTGACTAACTTTACACAACTTTGCAGTGACCACTGCCAGCCTAATAATCTATACAAAACATCATTTACTAGATCCCTTCTCAGGTGTCTCTTTTCCAAGGTCAAAAGTGCTAGGTTACTTTTCTCTTCTTACATAGAAATCATTCCCTGCCTCTGCTTCATTTTTTTCTGAGGAGTTTTAATAATTCTTTTTTCTATGTGCTTCCTATTATATACCATCCTAATGTTATTCTGAGATCTTTTCAGTACATCTATATGTTTTCCATGGACAGATAAAGGAACACATACTGATTTCAATAACCACAGCAAATCCCTTATACTTTGCTTTTAGCTTTGCTCTTTTATTTTGATTTCCCTTTTTGTGCTTTTGTTTTTCTTTTTAGTCCAGGATCATTAGCTTCCACGGGAGGGTACTAATCTGTAAGGTGAACCTGTTTGTTTTGCCATTCTCAGGTAATGAACTCATTCTAGAAGAGACAAGGAGCTGTTTTCTTCCACCCAGAAGAGACAAAGTACAAAATACAACTGCTTAACTTCAGTTTTTCTAAGAAAAATACCTTCACACACATCTTCCTACATTAATTGGTCCTAGTTACTGGTCTTAAAAATTGAGGAAAGGAAAAGGATGACTTTTTCTATTATTCCCATTTTTAACTATATGATGTGCTTAATTTATGGAGGTGTGGCACTCAGGTATATGAGAGAAGAAGTAGAAAAATCCAGGTTAGAAGAAAAGGAAAGAGGATTCTAGGTTTTTATATAGTATTTAAATATTTTTCTATATATTGCAAGTTTTTCCTTTTATTGAAGCAAGCTTTGGCTTTATAAATTAATGATTCTACAAAGGATTAATGTGGAAGAATTTTGCATTTAAACTAAATTTTCATACCTATACCAATATATGAGTTGATGGCAAATTAGTCCAAAGAATTGCACTGAAGTGATTCAGTGGAAGTAGGGAGAGGAATGGCAAAAAAAAAAAGACTTTGGCAAGCCCTAAATGTTTGGGAAGACAGATAGCATACCTGATAGAACTAGCATGTGAATCTCAGCATAGAAACTTTGGTTGCCTTTTGTGGCCAGGATTTTTTTACCCACAGGGGGAAAAAATCTTCAGTATTAACATATTTGTTGAATTAGACACATAATTCTGTCTTTCACTGTACTCCATTTCTCATAAGGCACATAATCTATTCTCAGATTTCCCAGTTGAATGCAGCTCTGAGCTTGTGGAAAGGATTACAGAATTTTATTTGAATACAAGCTAGAGTTGTGTTTTGTGCCCAGTACGATTACTGAAATCACAATGTGTTCCTCTGTATGTATGGAGCAGATTTTTACCAGTGTATGCAGAAAAGGCTTTCTCTGCCATTGGCAGTGAAGAATATCATCTGGAGCATCTCCTAAGGCCCTCAGTTGAGGTACACCTGTTATTACATGCTATAGTCTTTCTCCAGTGCTATAAAACACAAAGTCTATATTTTCATGTGTGCTTAAACTAATGATAGATGAGTCACATTCCAAATTACTGTTGTGGAAAGCCAACCCTCAGGCAGCAATCCATTGTCATGCAAGCATGCCAAAATGAGATTATATCTTTGAGCCAAACTGCAATTTAAAAGGCCCTTAAAAACACTAATAATTTTGACTTAATCAATGATTATTGCTCTTTTAAAATGGAGTTTAGAATTTGTGCAGTGGCTTTGATTTTCACTTTTTGTTAAATCAAGCACTGTTTTTGCCAGAATGGAAAATCTGTCACATTGCAATAACACTTCAAGTGCATAACTACAGTCTAAAAATTGAGCAAATGTAGCTTTAACATGAGGATGGGAATTAATTGTTCTTTTGCTGTAATATCCGGGGAAGCTGAAGGCAATTCACATTTCTGTGTGCCACCACAATAGTTTCACCCAAACTAATCATCCTTCCAGTCTCATTTCCAAGGCTATTTAAAACCCCTGAGCATGACACAAGTCATGCAGCAGAATTCAAGTGAAGTTAGTACTGAAAGATCAGATTCATGGAAGAATCATTTATTCCAGTAATTATAGTTTGGTAGGGCAGATTTAACTTAACAGGACATTCCACAAGATGATATTTCTACAGAAATCTCTCTCTTTCTTTTTTCATACCTTTAGTTAAGTTTAAATCTTGCATGGCTCAAAGTAATGTACACAAAATAAGTAAGCAGGCAGCTGCAAATACAATAGAGTGAAAGAAAGGATGTCATATATTGCTAAACAAAGATGTGACATTTGCTGGACAGAGAAGAAAATAGAAAGAGCAGAAATATTACAGCCCAACAGGATTTCTGATTTTACATTCTTCTTCTCTTCTACTTTCATTCTGGTAGCACATGGGATGGATGCCAGAGATGCATCAAACTGTCCAAGTATAATTTAAGTAGTCAGGGAACAGATGTTCACAACAGTATCTGGTCAGTGCAGGGATTTTACTACCTGCCCACAAGCTTCTACCCACTGTGAAAACTGTATTTCTGGAAGATGTACTGAATCAATTTATATCAAAATACATGTATTCTGTAAGGTTGAATGACCCTAATCGACTCCCAGTGTAATCAATATCTCCTCCTTTCCTCTCATCCTCCTCTTCTCCAAGACTGGATAGAAGTCACTTACACTGGCCAATATTATGAAGCAGGCTTCAAATGCTCAAATACTTTAGGAATTTGACTTTGAATGTTGGTGACTTCCTACAGCGTGAACAGGTGGGAGATGCTGGAAACCGAAGGTGAGCAACAGTTCTCCTTCCCTTCTCCCTTGTACATGCAGCAGAGGTCACTACTTTAATCCACACTTTCAAAGGAAGAAGATTGTGCCAGCTCCAGAAATCTACCAAAACTTTTTCCTTTATTCATTTTTCCACAAAAAGTAAGAAAAATGGTAATTTCTCTAAGTTGATCATCAAGGTGCATTGATTCTTTTCATTTAAGAGGGAAAGGTAACCAAATACATTGACAGGATTGAACATATCAGGATCTATGTACAGAAAGCAATATATTGACATGACTGGAACTGGCGGAAACAGAAAGCAAAAGCAACTCAAACCTAGAAAAGGGTGACTGGAAAATGCCAGTTAATGAATCAAATCTATGACTTCAGCAACATAAAAGATTTACTGATCATTAGGGTTAAGCTCAAACAGTAACTCTGTAGCCCACATATACACATTTTTGCTAATTTTTGTGTAGGTCAGCCCCAGTGGAATACCAGCTGTGTTGTTGTTCTTTGTATCTGAAGTTTTTCCCAGCTTCCCTGGAGCTCACTACAAGAATGTGCTATCATGGCAGCACTGCCAGCAGTACCCAAGAAAGGCAATTTTACCCTAGCTGTGGTTTTACACTAGCTGTGGCCACAGTATTGTTGTGGCCTTGGCCTTCACTGCAGAAGGCAAAATTGAAATCTCCATCATCATAATATCCGTGGTGTGATTGGGGGTATATTTGACTTGTTTTAAACATCTACTTTAAGAAGAAAAATGGCTTTGTACTAATTCTGACATAACTTCTAGAAGACAAGATTTCACATTTTCTTCAGTAAGAAAAGGATCAAGATGTATGCTATGATGCATGTAAGAATCACACCACAGAGAGATCTCAGAGACAATGAAAAGGAATATCCTGAGACCAAAGGGGGGGGCAGCAGTTTTTTCTAAGCTACCATTACAATGTAAACTCCAGAAAAGCTCAGAAGCAAGAACTCTTTGGCTGGGACACAGTGAGAAATGTAAGTGCTGTATATAAAATTATTATTTTTCTTTTATTTTAACTTCCAGTCTGTGATCGCTGCTTGCTTAGAGCTTCATTTTTTTTTTAAGTGATGTTCCATTCAAATAAAACATTACTGATTTTGAAGACTTCCTGGACTCTTTGAAGAGCTGACTTGGACCCAGTCTGAGTATACTGACCTCACATTTGTGGCCTGCTTTGTGGCAGCATCTCAGCCAAGAAAATACAAACAAGCTAAGACTAAGAACCTACTTAGTTTAGGAATAGTATGCTTATCAAATTGCATACAAGTGGAAGATCTCTTTTGTAAGTCCTCTGTTTTAAACAGAAGCACAATATAATGTTGCCTTATGTCATTCAATCTACATGGTACATATGTTCCTTCATGTTCTAGGAGATTCCTTAAAATAGTCCTGAAACAAGTGGTCTGGTTGGATCTCCAAGCAATATCTTATCATACTCTGTGAGGAAACAAAATAATCAGAGTAAATAAAATTTTTATTATTTTTTCCACTGTCATCTGTCATAAAAGCAACAATGAGAAACTGTTCTTTCTCTGCTTAAACCAAAGTTCCTGAAGTGACTTGGAAATACAAAACAAATTAACACTATATAGGCTTAATTTTCTCCAGCACAAATATGCTGGCTAGGTAGTAAAGAATTAAAAATTAAAAAAAAAAAAAAAAAAAAAAAAAAAAAAAGCACTGAGCAGGATCCTTCGTTCCCTGGTTAAAATGCACTAACACTCAGATGTTGTGTAAATGGTTCTACACCATCTGGCAGCTATAAAGGGAAAAACAAACCATCATTGGCAGGTTACAGTACTTCTCACATTTTTAATAATGTATCACAGTGCACTCATTGTCATAACACCCAGCACAATGTACAAAATATTTAAAGTGCAGTATGCTCCCTCTCATTCATATTTATGCAGCATAGCTCAGGAATGCACTTACATGGTGTGCCATTGCTATTCCTGTGTTGCCTGGCTGTGTAGATTACTGAGTGACAGTGCTTTGTACAGAAGGGATGTGCTTTTCACAACACAGCCTTGCACTGCACCATGGATGATAATCACAGCAGCTCCTTCTTCCGCCGTGCTGATACAGAGACCCTGCCACCACCTCACAGCCTGCTCCAGCACTCCCACAGACTGAAACCTATCCTGCAACTGTTCCCACTGCATCCCTGCAGAACTGCAGAGACATCAACAGCCAGCTCCCACAGCACTTGACCAAACCCTGGGGCTAATAAGAAATAACAGATTAATTTAGGATGTGCCATTCTCTCTCTGAGGGAACCCTGCATCCATTCACCTGCTTCAGTGATGCTGAACATAGCCCCAGCATACCTGCACCTATATTTTTTTTTCACTCCAGACGTGGTGAGACATGTTTCTCCATTTGCCTGGCTTGATTTTGGTGATCACTGAAAGCACCAGTATCTGAAGGAAGGACCCAGGAAGGATGCAATCACAGACTTTACAAGGTCTCATTTTTGCTACTTCCTGTGTTATTTTTGAAGCCAGCCAGAATGGCAACACAGTCCTCTGTTTCTTTGCAAATACATATCTGTCTCTACAGAGTTCCACTGACCGAAATTTAGAGTGGGCAAGTAAGGGGCATCATTGCTCATGGCCTAGAAACAGTGACAAGAAGGAGCTTTCAAGGACTTGGTGCATACATAGTCTTAGAAATGAGATGGTAGCAAATTATTCCTTACAACCCCTTTCAGCAGCTCTCACATTTTTATAGATCACAGACTCTATCAGATGTAGCTAAACTGGGGGGAAAACTCATGAAGATTTCTGTCTTCCTGGTTGACATCCAGTAGACCTCTTTTTTCCTAAGGAAGGCATCATTTAACTTACACAGCCAGACAACTTAGCATGTGTCATACAGTCTGGGATAACTTTCCATACATATCACCTCAGCCCACACCAAGGCAATTAGCTATTTTAACCTTCTTTCTCTGAAAGTTTACATTATGGAAATGTCTTGCTCTACCAATTGGAGAAATACACTTAGTATCATCTTCCCCAGCAGACTCTTATGCCTTCTGTTATCACAGTTTCTCTCTCATCTTTCACTCCTGTACCAAATGCAAACTTCATGCCTACTCCTGCTCTTTCCTCATCCGTTATCCATCCTACGCCTCCTCCTTCAGTACAGGAGGGTTTTTCCTTCATTATATGTGCATGCTACCCAGCAGGCTCAGCCACAGAGTGAAGCTGGCATCTCACAAGGTCCTGCCTCTGCCTTCTGTACATCTTCATTACATTGAGAAATAAATTATCTTGTTAGTTACATTATTATATTAAAAGTTGACAAGTAAATCTTATTATAAAACTGTAATGATACAATGAAATATTTTATTCATGCATTTAGCCCTCACTCTCTGACACTTAATTATAGCTACTGCTGCATGGTGATGTGAAACATTAATTCGAAAAATCAACTAAAATCCTCCATAATAGGCTGATTTCCTGCCCTGTTCTTAGGGTTCTCTTTTAACATATACTGAAATTACTTAAAACATGGCCAGTGAACCTTAGAAGAGCTTGATGGTAATGGAAAAAAAAAAAAAAGACTATACCAGGGGTATTTTGTTAAGAGCTGCAGAGACAATCAAATCTGAACTTGTGTATAGGATGAAGTTTTGCAAGTACAGAAATGGGATCTTCCCTAATGAGAGCAACATAACACCCATGCATCTGCTCCACCACAGTACAGTGAGCACATAATCAGAGTGTTGTGCTATTGCACAGTGCAGCTGAGGCTGCTTCCCAGCTTTTCATGGTGCTTTGGCCCAGGGACCTTGGTTCCCATGAAGACATGCACAAATGTCCATACTGGCCAAGGAGGCTGTAGTGTGAGCTGGACACTGCACACCATGGGGCCCTGAGCACTCCTGGGATACAGCAGATCATGCATTTTTTTTCCTTTAAGGCAACCAGCATTCAGCCTGTGTTTAGATTTCCTGCAACTCCTCACCATCACAGGATGGATATCCCCAGAGCTGTCTTAAGTCTTGAAAGGAAAAGTAATAGATTATTCCCTCTGCTCTGCAAGTGTACACCCCTTATCTCATAGTAAGAGCTTATGGGGAAGACAGTGACTGCAAAGAGAGTCAGGGCCAGACATCCTACAGATAAATCAGGCCTGGGGTCCACTTGGGAAGTAGAAGATCCATTTGATGCTCCCCAAGAACTCTAGCAGGTTGACTCCACCACAGCCCTGAAGATACTCCAGGGCAGAGAGTTTGATATATTCATTGGAGCACTATTTTAGGGATATTTTTTAGAAGCAACAAATTATTATTTATTGATATTATTTAGATGCACCAAAGCCCTGTTGCACAGCTCTCCTCCAATGTGCCTCTTGCACCACGGAACCATCCCAGTCTGCATCCTAAAAGAGCACCAGAAGTGCTTGCAGGTATAATGGCTACAGAGACACACCTGCATGGAGTTAGAGCTTGAAGGAGGAGGCAAGTCAGTTGGATCTGCAAATCTTAATGTAAAAATATTCTGAAATCAAGAAAAAGAAATTATAGTTCCAAAACTACCTATAAATTGTGTTCCTGACACAGGGATGATCTCCAAGCAAATAATCTTCTCTCATGCTGAAAACTAGTCTGCCCCTGCACACTTTCAGTAAGGAGCCCATAGACAATAGAACAGGGACATTTTCATTTTCTTAATGTGAACAAAACAAAGCATCTCATAAACATGAACAACATCCACCCTCCTTAACTAAGCACTCTGACAAATTTTCCCATCTAGTCTAAAGGAGATTGGAAGAAAAAAGGCTGAACCTCTCCTTGTCGTGATAAATAAGTCTAAGAAAATTCCAGTAGAGTTGCGGCACAAAATGTAAAGGAGAGCTTAAGAAACTTTGGCACTCTTTTTGCTGAACATCAGCTGGAGGTAAATTACTAACTTTTCTGCACTCCTTCAAAAATCCTTCTGAAAACTATATTCACTTCATGATCTCAGTAAAATTTTGTCTTCTGCTTGCATATCACATATCCCATCAAACTTGGGACTTGCCACTTTAAACAGAAGACTTACTATCAGTAAACATGTCTTTTCCAGCCTTACTCTAGCATGATTCTATTC
The DNA here is from genome assembly GCF_012460135.2 of Molothrus ater. Classification (NCBI taxonomy): domain Eukaryota; kingdom Metazoa; phylum Chordata; class Aves; order Passeriformes; family Icteridae; genus Molothrus; species Molothrus ater. The sequence goes on along the minus strand of NC_050482.2, from coordinate 16,345,533 downwards.
ATCAGTAATAAACTCTGAGTATAAATCTTTTTTACTGCTGTACTTCTCTCTGTGTCAAAAATTCACATATAGATTTGGTACAAGCAAGTCCAACTTCCTCTGAAAGTTTAGGAGGCAAATTCTGCAATGACAGAACATTGCAAGTTATGGGCAACTATAAAAATATTCGAGTGACAAAATATGCCTGTTTGCAATTCCGGGGGTGTATCAAGACAGCAATTCATGCTACAGTTTTCAGAATAACTAAACCTCAATAGTTGGGACAAAAGATTAAAAAAAATTCAGATCTCACTAAGACATCAAAGGAAGTGACCAGGTTTTAATATAAAGTAAGTCCACAGGTTGTCTACTAGGGGCTCAGAATTTTCTCAAAGTCCAACTCTAATTGTGATCAACTCTACTGAAAATTTAAAAATTAGCACATGAATTATTTTCAAGATCTGTTCCCTAAGGACATTTCAACATAATTCTGGAAAAGATGATATGAAGAGTAAAGCAGTTCAAAATCATGACTTGACCCTTACATCCATACTGCTTAACCATAAGCTTGGGCGCAAATTTACCATATGGTAGTTAATTCATCTACAGAAGACACGCTCTAAGTCACAACTGTCTCTTTCAGCTAGTAATATTTAGGCAGTAAGCATAAAAATGTGCTGCAATGTTATGAATCATTTAGGGTTCCAATAGTGGTTTACCTCAGTCTCTTTCTCAAAGTCAGCTATCTTCTGGCTGGGAATAGGTGTAAATTAATCTTTTCATCTAGGAATAAATAATTCCTTCTTAGTACAGTCTGCCTCTGATTTTCCAGTGATTCTTTCTTCTTTAATGATGTTTTAAGAAGTATCTTCAATTAAGGAGTAAACAACCCATTCTGAACTTGTTATTTCAGCTCCAGAAAAAAGATTAGTTCAGTTCCTTGTAGTCAAACTATTAACTTGGACAATTATTAAGGACCAATTAGTTACAATGCAGTTCTGAAAAAAGTTCTTAAATATATATATATATGAATATAACCTAAATTCCACCAATTATATGCAAAAAGAATATTATACAGTAATCATTATTCGATTTTTAGAGAATTATATAAAACACATTTCTTTTTTAAATTGACAGGTCTGACAAGCATATGCACGAAAAACTTTTTTGTTTAGTAACCAAGAAACAAGTTTCAAGAATAATGTGACAACTCAAAAATATATGATATTATCCTCAGTAATTGGCAAAATCAGTACCTTACTGCATGACCTACAGTATCTGTTCCTAGGGGAACAGTAAATTGAATCTACTTCAGCACAGGGAACAGTGGTAAACAGAACCCTAATCTTTTCTAGAACTTCATTTGTCATGTATGATTTATCAGTATTTTTTCATTTCACAATGCAAGTGTCACTTGCTGGTTTCATCTTCTGTAGAAAGCAAATTGTTTTGATGAAGGTCAACTGTATGAGTTGGGTAAAGAAGGCAGACCGGTCATGATAGTTCACTTAAATGGAAAACCATCCTACATGAGTGCCATTAACAGTATCCTTCCTGATGGCAGAGTATCTTAATGCAGTGACCCAAGAAGGGAAATGCTCAATTTCTGAGTTTTACCTCAGGCATATTGAAATGTAAGTCTGAGTGTAGAAGACTAAATACAAGGTATTTTTCAGCCTTCCTTGCACAGAAAAAAATAGACTCCAAAGAAGACATTTTAATTTGCATTGCCAATTTTATTATAACACCTAGAATTTTCCCTTCCCCTTAACCATGTCTTACCCTATTAAGCACTCATTTTGTTAAATACTGTTGATAGAGAGAGGCCCCCATGGACTGCAGCTCAATTGGAACAAAATTAGTGAGAAGGAATGGAGTAAGAAGGCTGAAAAAAAACCCATAGTTATTATGGTAGACTATTAACATTAAAGAATTTGTTATATGTACACAAGGAATGAGGAAAGGACCATGAATAAATGACCTTTCTTTGGGAACTTCTTTATGGAATTAATAATATGGAGCAAAGAGCACATTGTCTGTAGGAGTGATTGGACTAGTGGAAATCGGTGCTGTTGTCAAAAATGGGATGCATGTGCAAGAAAAATTATGAAGGAGAAGCTATAAAACCCCTACAGGAAGACGCTGTGATGTACCTTGACTGCAGATTAAGGTTCAGTCTGATACTAACATGATCATCATCTGTAAAAGAGAACAAAACTATAAAATTTCTAGTTTTTGTATGAAAAAAGTAAATATTTCGTTAGAAGTTAGTGTCATGGAATCTCTTTGCTTTTGCAGAGTGCTCAGGGAGATTCACATTCCACCACAACTATCATACTTCCATAACATCCCATTGAGTAGCACCAGTTTTTACATAGACTGTGTTCTGAGTGGAGCTAGCACAGATCTTTATTATTCAAATATGTCTGATATGTAGAGCAGCCACATTTGATGTAAATCATATGTAATAAAAAACCTAAAGAACTCTGCTCCCTCTCAGCCCCAAAATTCTCTTGAATGGAAAAATTAGATGATGTCTAAAATGTCAGTCTCTTGTTTTCACACAGTATTAAATCAATCTCCCTCTAATGCCTTTTGCTACTCAATTTTTTCAGTAATGTAGTTTTCCCCCTCTTTTCCTATGTAAGTAAAAGTTATATTATTTAATCACTAGAAATCTTTGAGATTAAACTGCTAGCAATTCAACCACACATCTTTAGACCTTTCATGTCTCCTTTAAAAGTGAGCTGTCTCCTCTGAACAACAGAAATTGGAAGATGAATTTAAGAGTCCACGTCAAAAAGAGGTAGCAGTAAAATGGAAGACTGATGCATATAAAAAATACGGAAGCAGCTACTGTTTTATATTTTATTTTAATACTTAAATCTCTTCTTCACTAAAAGTTACTAAATCTTTTCCCTTGATCATGATTTGTGAACAATTCACTTATCAGTTGGACAGATATTCTTTCATAATTCCAGAGGAAACTGAACTGTCCATGCACTATGGTCATGCTGTAGTCTTCTGAACTGCAATTAATTATATATATATATATATATATGAGAAGATATCCTTCTGGGTAACTGTAGGAGTAGCATGGGCCAGGTGCTCAGTCTTGAGGTGAGCTGAGACCCTGGAGCCCTGGGCAGGGCATTCCAGGAGGGTCTGAGATGAGGGGGTTAGGGGTTCCTTGAGGATCCCTGATAGTCAAGGCTTCAAAGGCTCGATTTCAAAGGCTTTTCTCAAATCAGGAGTAGCATATTATCTACCACAAATGTACATGTGAAACTTGCTCTGTATTGAGTCATCTCTCACCCTAAAAGGGTCACTCCCTGGGAAAACTGAAATTCATGAGGCTATCTAAGGCATTCTGTGAACAGTTTGGTCCTTCTCTTTTCCTTTCTCATGTCCTTCCTCTTGTTTTCCTCCCAACACACTACTCCCAAACATGGAGTATTCTGCCAAGTGTGGTAGAAGCTGAAATATTAAATTCACTGTGAATTATTCAAAGAAACAGGAAAGATTAAACCCACTTCCACCTCCAGATCAATTGCTCAGCTGCTTAACCTGCATTTGCAAAAGGGAAGAGGAGACAATGCGGAGACACAAAATGGTGCATGGAGCCACAGTGACACATTCCAGCTTTCAGGCAACCTCTTGGGCCCTGCTTTCAGTGCTGGCAGCAGTGGGAACAAGAAGAGGGGAAGAGCAAAGTATAAAATTGCTGAAGTGGTGTGACAAGCCTCTTTGGCAACAGTTAGAGACTGTCTGGCAGAATTAACAAGAATCAATCATGCAGTAAGTTCATCGGAAAAAGAAAATGAGAATAACAAGGGACAAACTAAACAGTAGCTCAATAAGGTGGAAAGGCAGAATCTCAACAGGCTAATGAGAAGCAGTTGATGGAGGCTATTCCAGCCACTGAGGCAGAATTATGGCAAGAAATTAAGCATAGGGGCATTGTCAGAAGGTGGGAAAACACTGCTGTTCAAATGTGGGAATGGCTCTGGCCAATGCTTATTCCAGCAGAGCTCAGCAAGAGGATGAGCAAAGCTGTCAGTTGCAAGAAAGGGTATGATTAACCCCTGGGTGGATGGATATATTTTTTAACTACTGTGCCATGTATGGACTTGCTGTCTTGAAATAGAACATAGCTCAATAGGGCTTATAACCTTTAACAGCAGAAGGACTTTCATATCCCTGTGTCTTGACATGAAAACTTATTTTTACCTGCCCTATACAGCATAATTATGTGATCTCATGTCAATGTTTAATCTCATTTCATCCACAATAAATGTTCCCATCTGTTTCAAGAAGGTAGTCATAAAACCTTTAAAGGCATATATCCAAAGGGTAATTTTGGATATATAAAGAAAAAAGGAAGATAGTATATAACCTAGTAGCAAAATAGGGATCTAACTTCTGTTTACTTGCATTTAAAATGTTTGATTGTTTTAATAACAGCCTCACTGGCAAACTTCTAATTTGGATCTATTATCTTCCTCATTAGAATTCCAGTGGCAGGGTGAGCACATAGGCTGCTTATTATACAGGAGTTCATTATCAAAATCTACCAGAGATTGATTATCAATAAAGTGTTTTTCATTTCCTTAGAACTCTCATCACAGCACTCTTTTTATTTATTATCCTTCCACTCTCTTTTCTTTATCTAATCAGCCTGTGTTGAATCAGCTGCTAAGTATTCAAGAGCAAATGGTTTCTTCAGCCTCATAACCATTACAAGTCAGTAGGAGCTATCCTTCAGAGCAATTGTTCTGCTTAAGATCCAGCTCTCCTTTCATTTTTAAGTCCTTATACATCAAGAGCATAATGATAGCAAATGACGACCAAATGTTTTTCAGTTAGATATAGAAAACACACTTCAAACAAAGAATTTACCTTTCCAGTCTAGAAAGTCAGAGTGTGGACGTGCACCACGAAACCCTCCTCCTCACCAACTGTGGGGAATAAGTACTGCCCTCCCTAAATTGCTGCTGGGAGAGAGAGAGAGAGGGGCTCAAGAAGGAACCCAGGCAAGCTGGAACCCAGCAGCTCTATCTTGGTGAAATGGCTGAGGTTGAGTTGCACACAGCTGCTCTCTCTGGGTGCCTCTCTGATTAACAAGGGTGCGTTAGGAAACACATGGCAGCTGAAGTTCCTGCTCATCTGCAATCAATGAAATGGAAATAAGCCTCCTCGAGGGCTGTGATTGGTAGGAAACAAGAGGACATCAGGGGCAATGTTTAGACAACATCTTTTGTACTTAAAAGTTATCAAAGGTCATATCAATAAGTTATAGAAAGAGGAAGTGCTGGGCACTCTTTTCAGTGGAAAAGAGGGAAAATAATTTAGGAGGCTTAAAGATCAGGTCAAATCACCCTGTGATATAAAACCAGGGAAATACTTCATTCATCACCTATTTGGGCTGAAAATACCAGAGGGAACTGAGATGACTGGAAAATTTTACTAGCTCTAGTAAAGCTCATTTATATGGTAGTTACATTCTTTGAATCTTGGTACTAGTAGGTGGAGATAAAATAAGAGATAACTACCTCCACCTACCAGCTAGAGAGGGAAAAACCTAATTTCTGCTCTATGATTTCAATCCCAGCGATTCCTATTTACATGAAGTGTGGTGCAGAATGCAGTACATTACTCTGAACTAGTTACAACTAATGAGACTCAAAACTATTAATGACTCAGCTGACTTAACTGATAATGTTCCATGAACTGCTCGAAGCACACTCTCATAAACAGTCACTATGAACTGACTATGGTCCCTCAGGCATTTGGGAGAGAACATTTCAAGGGGCTTTGAGATGAACTCTCCAAAGTTTCCCAGCTGGCCCATGGCATGCTGTGCTGGCTGGTTTTGTGGGACTCTGCAGTGCTGGCTGGGCTGTCCTTGGCTGGGGTGATGGGTGAGCCAGGTGATGGCTCTGCTGGCTGGAGGCTGTGGCACTGGGGAGCTTTCTCCCTGCAGCTGAGGCAGGTAATGCTCAGTTCCAACTCATGAGTGAAGTTTCAAAGTGGAATGGAGGACAGTATCAGAGCACTGGCTCCAAACAGGACAACCACATCTAACTGGAGCAGCACTGCAGCACATGGCTGATTTCCTGCTGGAGTTTCACTCATCTGTTTGAAAAGAATACTTCATATGTTTTACCCACAAAAGGCACCTACATATGCCATTCTCAAGCATTTTTTCATACCTGAGGGAAAGAAAAATCTGTAAAGACTGTAAAGTACCCAAAAACCAGTAAGTGGCACTGTATCCAGTGTCACTTTTAAAGAAACAAAACGATTGTCTAGCTAATGGCTACCCAAAACCTTCTATTTAAACCTGTCTTCTCAAGCCTTTCTAAAGCGATTGTCTCAGTTCCCTGCCTCACCATTGAGTTTTACTAGAAATAACACTGCAACCCTGTCCTGTGTGTTCTCCTGCTGTAGGTCTACAGATCTGCAGCTTCCTTTACGTTTGGAAAGCTGTCCTTTTTCTTCTTATGTCTTGGACCACAAGTCCAGACAGAGTGGGTGAAAGACTCAATTTAATGTTCTTAAGAAAAATTTAGGAGTCATATATAAACATAAAAGCTGAGAGAGGAAGGATCCTGCTCAAGAAAAGGTGCATAAAGTGAAACACCTTTTTGTTCAGTTGTTTTGTTTATATGTAGGTAGATGAGGGAAGTTTTTTGTAAGCACATGTTTTCTTAGCATTGAAAAAGCCTTCTCATTTAATATGCAAATAACCAACACAGTATTTAGCCAAAATGTTAAAATGATAAAATTTTACCAGCATAAAGTACAACTGCACAGAAAAAGGCCATAGGTAGTTCATACTAGCTGAAATAAGAACAGTAAACTATATAAACTAAAGCCTGAGGGCTCAAACTGATCAATGCTGGAAGCCAAAGAGGATTTATATCCTCTTACATAATATTTTATTCCTGTCTAGATATTCTGTGAGCTTTTTCTGCCCTCTTTGACAAGCTAGTAGGCTTGATGAATCATTGTTTGTTTTCTGATTTGGTAATTCCTATGTTCTTATAAAGAAAATAATGTATGACAAGGTCAAGAATATGAACACAATTATAAAGGAAGCTTGACAGATCAGATAAAACTTCTGGGGAATAAAGGAAAAAAAGTAAATGAGGAGTTTGAGAACAGATATTGTGAGCATAGTAGAAATACAAGCAAAAAAGACAGCTTCAGTCCTGGAAAAGCACAGCAGTAAGTTGTCAGCAATAGGAAAAAAGAGGGGAGACGTAAGCATTGTTACCTAGTTGCAGACTAAACCAGGAATGGTGAGGTATACAATCATTGTTGAGATTTTTTTTAACTAGACCAAATTTAAATGAAAGAGAGAAGAGGGGAAAAAAAAAGAGGAATAAAATTCTGAGCAAGAATAATTGCTAATAAATCAAAATTGATGTCAGCCCACTTACATGGCATGCTCCCTGCAAGGATCTGGTCTAGATACACTGCAATTGGTGTTCAAAAGTGTGTGCAAGCCAAGGGCACAGAGTTTGTCAGGAAATGAAAGACTGAGATGAGTCGATTCAGAATGAAGAAAAATAATCAGAAACCGCATATCAGGTTTCAGGTAAGCAAAGAAAAGAAAGTCTTCTTGAATGAAAAGCAATTTACAAGTGAGCAGAAGAAAAAAAAGATGATCTGAGGAACATCAAGTCTTTGGAACAAGAGGGGAAAAGTTCAATTAAAATTAAATTCGTTTGATATATATTACAGGAAATATGAAAGGATTTGGGGTGACAGTGAGAGATGGGTATACAGGGAGAAGGTGTAGAGGAGAGAGAAGAGCTGAGGTAGAAAGAGGATGGTGTAGCAGTCCAGATGCTGAGGATGGGACTGTGATGAATAGCATCTGTTTAATTTTCTGGTTTGCAGTTAGTGTTTTTAATGTTCCTTTTTAAAATCAGTGGCTGGTAGCAGGCAAGAAGACTGCTTGTCTGCCTTGCCTTGACTAGTTTGCCACTGGGCTTTGGCAATAGAGGAACCTTTACAGACAGGGCAGTTGCTTCTTTTCTGACAGCACTGAACTTGCTCAGCAAGGAAAAGGTGAAGGAGAGCAGAGCTCAGCATCTGGGAAGGGACAGACTTGGCAGGCAGGGAAATGCTAAGGTGGAGAAACAGGTGGAGGAGAGCAGAAAACACACATGTAGTCCAGAGCAAAAGAAAAGGGAATTTTCTGAGGTACTTGGTGGGATGGTAGAAGCTGATCCAAAGCAGCAGGCTATTTAAATGTTCTAGATTAAAAACAGGGCTGGAAAAAAGAGTCCTGCCCAGCTCAGTACAGGAGATGAAGGTTTATAGTCTTTTGTTTTCAGCCCCTTATAAGTTTATCACTTGAAAAAAATACTTACTGTTCTGCTGTAATAAAAAATAGTGTAAGAAGTTAAATGTATTCTGATACAATTTGCAGTAGCCACTTTAAGCAACAGAGGCAGACTATGGCTTTACTTCAGGGTGAGAATATATTCAGCTCAGTTTCTATTCCCAGCACAGACATTTTAGGGAATCTTGTGTAATATCCTTTTTGTTTCTGCTTCAGTCCAAGGTTTCTGATATGTAGACAATATATAGTCCGTGTATGACAAAAACTCTTGCTTAATTCTGGAAATTGCACATATACATATAAGTATAAAGAAACTATCTTTGTGTGTCCTTTAAGAATTTGTCCAGTTTTTCTCATTTGATACTTCTGCAAAAGCTTTTCCATTAACAAAAATACCCTAGGTTTTAGATGTGGTAAAATACAATATTAGTGCTAGTGAAGGTATGTTCAAAACAGGAATATATGGGAAAATGAAGTGCCTCAGAGAACAGGTTAAATTTTAAGAAGGAAGAGGGAGCACTGGAGATAGACTGGCTGTAGCTTTGTTGCTTCTGCTAGTTGGAGTGATGATTCCTGCAGGCACACACTGTCAGCAGTGAAAACAGGGAGAAAACAGGATCTGTCATGAGTTTACCAAGACCTTGTGTCCTTCCATTCTGAAAATCCAAAGGAAGACTTGCTGCCTTCTTTAAGCTCCTGCCTAAGACCACTGAGCTGTAAGTTATCTGAGGACTCCATTCTCTTCAGCAGAAAGAGATAAAAAAGGGTTAATTCCTTATCCTAATGAGAGCTACTGGCAGCATGCACATCCTGGCTAATGGACCTGCAGCAATAGAAGACACCTTGTCAGTGAGAATGCCTCTGTGGTAAAATGCAAAGGGTACATGAACCATGATTTGGTTGCATTATAATGGACTGCACTGTGAAACATGAACTGCATTTGTGAGACTACAACAAAGTAGTGCACTTTCTCAAAACCCAAGATGTATATTCATGAGCTCACCATCACAACAGTGATACCTACAGTTAAGCTGATAAATGCTACTGAGGCGAGCAAAAACACAGGATACTGAAATATTGTGGTGTGAGTTAAATTTAAATTGATATTTAACCACATAGGTGAAACACTAGAGGTACTTTTGTGTACTGAAATGCAGTGCAGGCACTTAACCTATATCCTTATAGTAGAGTTCAACCTGTTCAGTAACAAAACTATTTAAGGAAGGAAAGCTGATATCTATTTCATGAGATCATAGTGCAATCCCACTGCTTCAGTGCCTCTGGCTCTGTTTTGGTGTGGATGTTGTTTAGGAAAGAATTCTGACAAGTAGGCTGAAGAAATGTAGCATATTAATATGTTAAGAAAAGTGACATATTAAATTATGTGTACATTGTATTAGCTGACACTATCTCCATATCACCAGGCAGTGTGTCACACCTGCTTTGAGATTTTTTTAGTTATCAGTTATAAACAAAGGGAGTAAAATTTTTAAAAGGTGAACCTGTATTGCACCTATAAAACAGGCAATTTTGTGCCTAACAGGCCATACAAATGCACTCTCACGTTCTTGAGGATTTTCTGAGCACAAACATTATTATGGACCTAACTGAGATTGAAGTGACAAATGGTACAGCCTGAAGCTATGCTATCTATTGATAATAATAATCTTTCCCTCTTTAAAGCTGTATCCAACCCATTGTATGATTTCAAGGTAAAATTAAAGAAATGTGTTTCCTGAAATGGAGTTTGGGTCAATCCAGCCAGAGTTGGCTGGATGAAAGATAGTTTCAATCCTTTATTGCAGTCTGAATTTGCAGGCACACACCAACCTTTGAACCCAAGACCTGTGCAACTGGAGAAGGGAATAAAGAAGCGCTAATAATTGTGTTGCTCTATTAAGGGCTAAGAATCTTTCAAGCAGCTGCAGCTAGTGCCTTGCTTTTTAATTATGTAAGATACCATCTTTAAACATAGAGAAAAGCTTGGTTCATTACTTGTCCTTCTGCCACAAAAATGTGTATTATTGCTGAATTCAAAAGCATTATTTTTCATGACCCATTTCAGGCCAGAAGTTCACAACTACTTTAAGCTGGCATTTGCCAGCATTGACCCTAAGAAAATTGCCCTGCTGACTTCCTCCACTTCTCCTGCTTGCTGTTGCATTTCTCCACCCTGGCACAAAGATATGTGAAGCTGAGTGGCAGACTGGGGCAAGGAGCTGAAGCAAGCTCAATTTAAAGTGGGAGAGGGGACTAAATGCTCATTACATTATTGAATGAGAAATTTAAGCACAAGGATGAAGGCAATAGACTAACAAGATCAGGCAGAAGCTGCTGGGGAAGGGTGTTGAGCAAGGTTGGCACTTTGAGCTCCAGTGCCAGCTCCTGGAATTACAGTGTGTGATCATCCTGCTCTTGCCAGTGACACTCAGCACCCTTCTCCTTCCCTTCACTGAGAAATCTTCAAATGCTGAGAGGAGCAGGCTAGACGTAGCCCGACATGTAAACGTGTGCCTCAAGCATTTCTTAAGTCAGTTATAGATACTTCTAAAACTACAGGAAATCTGTAATTTACATCCTACAGAGTTTTCATTTGCACACTGAAAATAAGTCTATTTGCTTTAGAGTTGTCAAAGCAAAATGTCAGTTATTTGGTGTTAGATTCATGTTATCTCTGTCCTAGGACTTTCTTTTTTGCTCTTCTGCAAGAGTAATTGTGAGATTATAATACAACTTTCATCCAATCTAAGAGATGTGTGCAGTATAAGCATGAGGTATGTTGTATCCTATGCTTCCAAATGGAAAGTAATTAAACATCCTGAATCACAATTTGTTCAGAAAAAGCATCACGTGAAGTCTCTGCGGGCAATATTCCATATTTTTTTCTCCCATTACAGCACACCAGAGGAACAGCTCTGCTAGAGAATTGCATGTCTAAGAAGGTAAAGCAGAATTTCTAATAACTATTTTAGTAAGTGTTCTATTTTACATGATTTTCTTTTTTTAATGACTATGAGTTCAGAAAAGAACATCTCATATTTCCATATCTCCTCTTTCCAATAGGAGTGGGAGCAAATACTCATCAAAAGCTGATAGGTCATGCCATGCCTGGTTTGGAGTAGATATTACCTAAGGAGAAAAGCTTTTGTTCCTGTAAGAGGGAAAGGGAAAAATATTCAGTGAAATAGAAAACCTGCATGATGATTTCATTATGTCAGGTCAGTGATCCTGTTTGATGGACTAGGACACTTAGTACCAGCAAATCTTCTGGCTAAACATGCAAAGAGGAGGTTACTCACCCTTCCAGGCTTATTTTAAAAGACTGCAGGCATCATGGAGCCTTTTAAGGACAGTTAAAGACGGTAGTTGTCTTTGCTGGTCACATATAGTTAGGTAACTTGTTGCCTGGAAACACAATCCCAGTGGTTTATACACCAAAAGAGTCAATTTAAAAGTTGTCTTTGTTCCAAATTTTAGGTATTCTCTTATTTTCAGCTTTTGCCTCCTATAAGGCAACTAACTGCTCTATATTTTATAAATGAGCCATAAAAGACATTACACTGATTAAAGCCGTAAAAATAACTCATGGCAGGAATGAGTACTTGAAAAAGCACAACTAACTTAGAAGTGGTGTAAAGGACTGAGCATCCTTTTGTCCATCCTTTCTTGATTGACTGAGTAACAGAAAGGTGTGGGATAAAGTAAAAAACACTTTAAAGTGCCCAAGAGGTAAAAGTGAGGAAAATAAAATAGCAGTGGAAAGCTATTAAGGGAGCTGGCTGCAGGCAGCACACTTGTGTTTGCATAAGGGCTGTCCTTCAGACAGGCTTGTCAGAGTGCTTGGCCCTTTATAGAACATCAGAGACTCTGAGGCTCAATTTAAAATAAAACCTGATCAAACACTGGATGTAATCTATGCCTACCCTGAAGTGAGGGGAAATACTCCTGAGGAATGAGCTATGTGCTGTTTCTGAATTACAAACACCTCAGCCCAGATTACAAAGAGACAAGATGCTCAGTCTCACAGCCCCATTTTAGGAACTTGGCTCCCTATCTGAAGAGATGCCTCAAGAAAGGATCACAAAATAAACCTGCTGAAGGGGAAGCTGCTTATCTAGCCCAGAGGAGACAGAACAGGTTTTTTCCTTTTTTTTTTTTCCTGTTCTCCTTCCTTTCCATCTCCTTCCATCTGGAGGAATCAGTCTGAGATACTAACTGCCCAAGGGTAAATCTTTCTTCCCTGAAACTAGCAGGCTTTCATGCAGTTGCATGGTATCTAACCCACATAAGATGCAGGCTGTTTCATTCCCTTCATCTCTGCATATTTTGAAACTGGAATTTCAGAACTACCTGGAGGAGACTGAGCTGCTGGCCAGGCTGAGGACAGGCTGTAAGGACTTAAAGAGCAAAGTAGTCCATCTCAAAATACTGATCCACAGAAGGACCTTGCCATAAGAAAAGCTACCACAGCAGGTACTTGCAATAAGCACAGAGGGGCGGAATTTGCGAGAGGAATGTGCTAGTTCCCAGTCTGGAGAGGCGAGATCTGGTTTGCACATCCTGGTTAATGCATTCAGACAAAACTTCCCACTGTGGCAAACTGTGAGGAGGGAGGCAACTGCTCATATGCATATCACCCTAGTTATAGGGACAGCACCTGCAACCACCCTGTGGATACCCAGGAGTCGGGCTGTATAAAGGGGGTGCGTGCAGAAGAACGACTCCAGGGCCCCCAGCACTGAGAAGCCCAGGGTGAAGGACCAACAGGACACCACTGGATCCATGGGTGGTGCCTCTCTTCTGCTTGATCTCTCTCCCCACCCTGCCACCCTTCCCTATGTCTTCCCATCTCTCTATCTCACTATTGAATAAACTCCATATTACTGACTTTGGCATATGATCTCATTGCACCTTACTTCAGGCAGAGGCACCTCTCACTTACCAAATCACAGCACCAGCTCTCGCCCTTGTCAAAATCATGGTGCAGTCCTGGCTGAAAAACCAACCAAGGCACAAAGAAATGTCCCAGCAATGAAACTGGATTGCTGCTATACCACAAGGGAACGTGCTAGGGAGAGGATCTCTGGCATTTCAGATCCCAGCGTAAGCATTTTACAACCTAGCTAGCATTTTATTCAGATACTGCACAATATATCAACAGCCCTCAGAAAAGGACTGCAACTCAGGATTTTTCTTTCCCTTCTTTCAAGTGAGAATCCAAATTTCTGATCCAAGAGCTAGGCTGAGAGCATGTCTAATACACCAAATATCCATGCTGAGACAGATGGCACAGCATCCACTTTGTGAAACATGAAAGCACTCAGGTGTAACACAGATGCCAAAATGCTTGATATTGTCAAATAGAAGGCATCTGTGAGCATGCACAGAGGCGAAGCTCCATGTTTCTATAGCACATAGGGTTATCCAGCAGCTGAGCAAAATGCTTTGGGATTTAGTCATCAAACAGTATTTACGTCTTTCAGAGCAGTATAGGATTTGATCTTCAAACCCGTGAGTAGGATTATTGTTTGATACTTTGTCACTGGCCCATCTGGAGCCTGCCATTACAGCTTCCTCTGGGATGAGCCATTTGCAACATGTGGAATCTGCCACCGGAAAAGAATTAAGCTCATTTAATTTGCAGGATTAGAACTCAGTCTACAGGACTGTGTTTTGTGAGGAATGGGTAGGTGTGGTACAGCTTCCAAAGTAGCAGACAAGTCTGCAGACTAATTGCAATACAGGAACATGAATTAGTAGCTATTATCTTATTATCTGGCTTATTATGCACTCCAGACCAAAGTCCCAAATGCATTTGCATATTCTCTCACACAGTACTGGCACATATTACGTCCCTGACATGGAATCCCTTTTCTGCACACAGGAGGGAATGGGTACTTTGGTCTGCTTGGAACTGCTGCAGCAGCACTGCGAGTGTGGAGAGAGGTCAACAAAAAAGAAATGCTGAATTGATACCTGAATCTGAAATATTTTGTGCAAAGAGGGTCTGAAAATATTTCTTAGGGTGAGGTACTCATGTCAGTCTTGATATACAGACCTTTCATCTACTGGGGGGTAGGGCAGTTTGTGTGCATGTTTGTATTTAATACAATAAATTCAGGGGGGAAGGGACCTCAGGATGTCTCTAGGCAAACCTCCTCCTCAGAGCAGTGTCAGCTCTTAGATAAGGCCAGGTTACTGAGGGCTTTATCTAGCTGAGTCTTGAAAAACTAAAAGGATAAAGACTGCATCTATTCTGCAGGCAACCCAGCACAAAGCTTCATTGTCCCCGTAGAGAAAAAGGTCTTCCTTTCTTTCCTTTCTTGCTTTCCTTTCCCATCTGAACATCCCTGTTTCAGCTCATGCCTGTTTGTCTCTAATCCTCCTTCCATTTTCTGCTGTGCAGGGCCTGGCTCCACCTCCTCAGTGACTTCCTGCAGGCACCTGCAGTGGATCTTTAGCCCACCAGCCCTGCTCCAGGCCAGACAGCCCCAGTTCCCTCTGCCTCTCCTCACAGGGCAAGTGCTCCAGTTCCCCACCATCATGGTGGCCCTCAGCTGAAATCATTCATGGCTATGAGGTATGAGTCTCTGCTTGGGGCTGGGGACAAAAAACTTTTCCTTTCTTTTCTACAACGCTTCCACCAGTTGATACAAGTACTCAGGAAATAGAAATCTCCTCTTCAGTGCCTTCTTCCCTTTGTGGAGTCAGCTTCCAAGCCTTCTCTGTGCTCCTTAAGGCTCCTAGATCCCTGGTACTCTAGGGATGGGAAGGTGTGTGCTCTGCAGGCACACCTGGCCCTACAGCTCAGGGTGGAAGGTGGATTGATCCACTGCTCCAAATTTTTATCTCCAAGTTGTTTGAGAAAGGGGGAAGAAAGGTGAGGTTTTTTCCTTTTGCACTTCTTTGTTTTAGCTTAACAGCTGCTTCATTCAGTTGAACTTCATCGTTTCTCATCCAGAGTGATTTTGAAAGTCCCAGCTTCTCCAGCTGTTTTGCATGGCTGTAAGCCTTAAGTTTCCTTGTTAAGATGAACTTCGTTTTCCAGCTATTGATCTTACCTTCTAAATTTTTCATTCTCTTTTTGAAGCTGCAGCCAAATAGAAATGTTCCTGCCACTGACTGTGATTTTCTCACATGAAAATTAAGCTCAGTGTACAGTGGTATGTGAAGGTAATGAAATCATCTGAGAAAAATCAAAGCCTTTACCAAGTAGCTTTTATGAAGTTTTTCTCTTTTATTCCTGTACAATGGAGGGCCATAGTCTCTCTTGGCCTAAGTGGAGCACTATTCAGATGATAAAGATATTCTGATTCCATATAAGATTCATAATGATTCTGTTTACTCTCATAGATTCACTTTCAGCAGATTAATGATTGTTTTCTTTCTAGAGAAGATGATTCAGTAATAATACTTTCAGGTAAGAAAGAAAAACTTACTGGATGGAATTGCTAATGTTTAGGTGAAATATTGTACAGGACAGAATTGTAAATTAATGCCACAAACACATACCTGAAATGCCCAAAATTCAGCTGAATTTTTTATACATTTACTCTTCTATGAATGCGGGGAAATTAGTTAGAGTAAGGTGATGATCATTAGTCAACTATCAGATTAAGAGGTAGGAAATGCTGAGTTCCTGGACCTGCAAGACTATGCAATTAATTTTTTTCCTATTTTTAATCAGTGTAACCCTAATTATAAATTCATAAATCAGCCTACTGACCAAACTACTCCATGTAAATTGTTTCTGAGCACAGCCCCTGAGTTGCAGGAAGGGTATTTGTCATAGAAATGGAGGGACGAGCAAGAATCAGAAAAAAATTCCAGAGTTGCTCTGAGTTCTATTTTACCATATCTGGGAGAGCTCTTACTTATTGTAGGGAAGCCATGGTCAGAGAGACTTTTTAGGCATCTAGTCTAAGCCCTGAAGCCTGATCCAGTACCTCCTGGACGCAGATGTTTCAGTGTCCCCACAGTCACCAAGCAGCCCCTGAGGTGTGAGTGCATCCCAGACAGGTGCCAGCGGGGTGACATTGCTGGGTGTCCCCACCTGGGCCAGCTGTGCGGTGTGGGAGGGCCTGGCACTGCCCTGCAGCTGCAGAGGGACAGTGTGGAACTGGGGCTGAGCAGCCCAGGGACTGGGGGACATGGTGGCTGTAAATCAGGCTCTGGTCCTCAAAGTCAGATGGGTGCAAGAGCCATAGGGATAGCACCAGATACAAAATTTCCCGGTGTACTCACAAACTAGCAGGACTTCGGCTACCCTCTGCTGCCCTCTGGATTTCAGTTTCAGCTCTCAGTTTTACATAGAAGTCTGTCAGATATCTCAGGGATGGAAAACTGTTTAAAGCAAACAAACAATTACATTTCCTTCACTCCTAAGCATGGTAATCACTGCAAATGTTAATACAGCTGTTAATTCACCATTTCATAATGAAAACGCCTGTCTCAAAACCTGTCTTTTATCTGTAAGCAATGATACTACAATGCTTTGGCCATCCTTTGATCTTAGATACAATGAGACACCAAAAAGCAGCAGACTGTCCATTCCAGACTCAGAAGTCTCCTCTCTGATCTCAATGTTTCTGTCAGAACAGCCCTACTTTAATGCTGCACTTGCAAACAAAGGTCCTGCCTTCTTTCCTCGCCTCTTCACATCTTTCATGACCTATTTCCCAACAAAACTTTGTTCTTTTCAGAATGGTAGCTAAGAAAAAATTTGCATTTTTCCTTCATTTCTGTTTTTTTCTTTTCCTTTTGTTGCCATTGGTGACATGCTGAACTCAGGACTCTGCTCTCAGCACTCCCTTCCTCCCTCTGGCTCCGTTTGTGCCACCCCTCTCCACCTTCCTGTGCTCCTTCCTCTTTATGATATTTGGTTTATGAACTCAATGAATATAACTGTTCTGTTTAGGAAAAAAAAATCACATTTTCTTTTGATCCACTTCCAGTGTTCATTCTACTACCTCTTATTCCATTTCTTCTACAAAAGTCATTGTTAAGCCCTTTTTTTCGAAAGTATATGCCTTTTTTTGATTCAAAAATCACTACTTCAGTGCCTTTTGAGAACTCTTTTATCAGTGCCAATATCTTTTGTCAACTCCTACCACATTTTCGATCTCCATTTCCCTCAGTGTGATCCCTGAAGAATTGTTGTATTTTTCTTACCTCTCTGCTCCTCAGGGCTCATTTCACACAGGCTTCCATGATACAAACAGCACAGTTACTGTCAGTTACTCTCTCCATCAGTGACAATCCTTCATATTTTTGGACAAAATGCACATTTTACCTTCTGAACATTAGTACACTGAAATTAGTTTCATGCCTACCATTCCAATTCATTAAAGTCATATTTTTTTGCTCTGCAGGAACAAGTGATCCTGCAAGTAGTTGCATTCACCCTCCACTAATCTTTGACCAGTTTACAGTTTTCCCTGTCTAAAAAATGCCTATTTTGTGATTTTCCTATATTTGTGGCGTATTTACTTTCTAAACTGAAGAATCAGCACCTTTCTGACCCATAACTTATTTTTGTACCATTGTCCCAAGCCAGCTTTTGAGTGTACTAAGCCCAACAATGCATTGGACCACTTAAACATTGACTTACTGTTCAGCACACATGCAATCTGCCTCAGCTGGGAGCACCTGCTCACATATTTAAATTTAAGTATGAAATTAAGTCCTCAGGTGGATCAGAGTTCATGGGTCAGTTGCAGAGCTTAGCCTCATGTTTTCCTCTGACATCCTGGGGTGCTGCTCTGTGCAGAACCACATCCATGCAGCACTGAGCTCTCCAGAGTCAGACCTAAACCATTACATTTTTTGTAATACTAATATGGGGGAAGTCTGTGCCTTCTGCATCCTCCAGTGCTGACATTTAATTTCAGTAAAACCAAATATAATGCTGGCAGACACACCCACCTGCCAATCACCACATTCCCAATTAGCTGTCTATAGATGTATCAAGTCATTTTACCAGTTCTCTGTTGAGTAATTCCCCCATGCTCTTCAACCACCACCCCAGACACTCCCCAAATTAAACTAGATTTCCTACACTACTGTTACAATAACTTTAACTTACATCCTAGATTGCTTTTCAACACAATGATCTGTTACTTGTAGCACAGGAGGAAATACAGCCTGAAATATAAATTTGGAAATTAATAGAGTCCAAGTAATTATAAAACCTGATACTGGAATATATTATAGTTATGAAAAGCATACCAGAGAAAGTGGAATAAATTGAAAACTTATAGGAGAGAGGATATTAAAAGAACAGTACAGTGCAGGGATCAAATTTACTCGTGAATATCTGAGCAAAATCAAAAGTGGTAGTGCTGCGTGTGCTAAATGGTTAAAAAAATTTTAACACAAACTAATTGTGTCTCTCCTACAAAGTTATCTCATTTTCTGCTTTCAAAAGCAGATGATTAGTGTCCCTTGAATCAGTGTCCCTTGAATATCAGCTTTTTCCCATGCAAACTTGACAAGGAGTGATTGAGTTTCAGTAAGAAAGCTGTAACCCAGGCTTTTTTGCACATTTGCCTTATGTAGTTGCTTTTCCTATCTAGATCATTTCTGCAAATTTCATGAGGAATTATTATTTTCCCTCTGGGTCAAGATATTAATTTACTTTCTAAAGTATGTTCCACTACTGAAAATGCAAAATATAAAAGCAAACCATACCATAAAACCCACTGATTCTCTCTCTGTTTTTAAAAAGCCACTGTCTTGCAGAGAATAAGTACCAAATACTGAACCTAATCTTCAGAAGTATGTGTTCAGTTTTATAGCACCTTCAAAACAACTGGAAATTGAATAAGACATTTAGATTAAAAAATATTCTGGAAAAGGATTGCTTAAGAGCAAGTTTTGGCAGGCATTATTTTTAATCCTTTATAAACTTCAAAAAGGAATGGAAAGTGAGACATGTTTTGCAGATTTAAATAATTAAGACACAGATTGGTTAAGGGGCCTGGATTACTCTCACTGGTGCCTGAAACTTCCAAGTGATATGACCACTACAGCCACTCACAGTTGCTCTGTGTTACCCTGAAGTTACTCAGGTTTCCATCAGTAAAATATGCCAACACTTGGAGATAACATCAGGAAGTTAGAAGCTTGACTTGAGCATCTGACTCCAGAAAAATAAGGAGCAACTTCAGTATTGCAAGAGCCTGCATTGGCTCCCTCCAGGGCTGAGTTCCAAGCAGCAACAAGAGAGACTGTGAGCTGCTTTAAAAGTTTCCTAAAATTCAACTGAGAGCTCACAACTGAGTTAGGAGAGATAAGGACCTGAAAATCTCTTTTGTGGACTTTCTGGACATGCTCCAAACACATGTGGTGTGAGCAGGCTCACAAGTTTAAAGCTAAACAGATGCTGAGACATCCATGGGCCTGAGGACAGCAAGAATCCCTTGGAAAGAGCTGTGATGTTCAATGAAACAGCCCTACTGGCCCAGCACCTGCCTGGCTGCAGAGATTGCAAGGCAAGCTGAAGAAGCTTGTTAAGAAATGCTTCCAGCAAAGCAGAAAATATCATTGTAAGGGAAAAAAAGGCAACACTTCAAACAGAGCCAAAAATGATTATTCTGCAAATAAGTGCTGCCTTCAATCTCAGTAAAAGTACCTGTTAGCATGAAGCCAGCTGTGGAGGAGAACAGTGCATACTTTAACTTGTAAAGCAAGAGGAGAGACACACACTTTGGGGTCACACACCAGAGCAGCACAGCACAGCATGTGAGAAATCTGCTCCCCTGTCCACTTTCCCCATGACACCCCACAAATCCTTCCTCTGTGCCTCAGGGGACAGCTCAGCCTCACAAGGAGCAGCTGTGGAGAGAAGGGCACTCAGTCTCCCCCAGGCATTCCCTTGCCCTCATGCCCAGTTTTTCCTGGGCTGGCAACACCCAGAGCACAGCAAGGCACAATGTGTAGGCACCTGCCTGGCAGCACCTGCCTGGCACATCTCCCAGGCCCCAGGTACCTTCCTCAGCACCCAACTTCAGAAAAAAAAAAAGGAGAACTCAGTTGTCCATAGTAGAGACCCATTTGGGAATGTTTTGCCAAGTTTCTTTGAAAACAAAACAATTATGTAAATACAGACCAGCCAGCCTGTACAACAAATTCCTTCTTCCATTACAGCCACTGTCATTCCTCAGCTCAGGGATCAGCAGGACTTAAAAACAGATGGAGTCCTCTGGAGAGAGCCAGGCTTTGGAGTTTGCAGTGTCTTTGAAAGACTGTGCTAGCTCCAGTTCCTTCTTGCTGTCTCTCTGGAAGCTCAGGAGAGGAGGATGCCATGGGCCTTCCCCTGTATGCAGGCAATGCTGCTGCAGGGCTGGGACACCCCAGGCTGGCTCTGTCAGCCCTTCTCATGTCCAAAGGAAGGGTTCTCAGGCTTGGCAGCCTTCTCCAGTGGCTGTGTGGTGCTTCTCCCCTGCCATCACAAAGCAGCTCTGTCTTCTCCTGAGCACTGCCCACCACAGGAGGAGTTTTAGTGCTACTCAGCTTTCTAATGGGTTGGGATTGCACAGATGTTGTACTTCCTCTCCTCAGATGGTTTCCTTTGTGAAACTGCCAGGAATGAAGGTTGAACTTTATTAGGCGCTGTCAAATCCAGTAGCCTGGCAGGGGAGAGGCTGCCACTGGTCCCTGTTCCAGGGCCATCCCAAAGGAACCTGAAGGTCCATGCTGCCTGCTGGGAATCCATGGGGCTCCAGGGACCATTTACACCAGGCTTCCAGTCCCTCCAGCAGCCAACTCTCAGAGTCTCTGGACTCTCCAGTGCCCATCCCAGAGTTGGGGGCTCTTTGCCTGACTGGGCTACTGGAGCTGCCCTCTTGCCTTCCCTTGTGCCCCTGTGTTCTTTACATGTGTGTGGAGATGATCTTTTAATCCCATAATTTAAACATTCATGTTAGTATCTCCACATTGTGCTGAGAAGTTTTACTATGGAGACAATAATTTGGTGGGTATGAAAATATTACTGGAATTCATGTGATCAATAAAAATATGTACCTTTTAAGAATATCTTCATATTTCCACACCACAATCATAACTTGCTTCAGATGGGCTGAGATTTATCACAAAGGACTAAGGAAAAGATCATGCTGTTTCTACAGCTGCTGCCTTATGTCTCTGTTTTCCTCTAATGCCTGGCCATGTACCCCCCCAAACCAGAAAAATCTCTTGTTGAGCAACTGAAAATCTTGAGAGTGAGATATAGAAAGACACTTGCACCTAGTTTTATATTTTAAACGTTTCCAGATGATTCTTATATTTCCTTTTAGTAGGTCACTTACAAAGAAAAGAATATAAATTATTAATGGAAGAATGGATCTCTTTTTTTTCTTTTTTATCACTCCCACTGGGCCCTGATCAGTGGAGTTACACCAGAGATGAACTGTACCACAAGCAGGTTTTTTTACAGTCTACTTTGTACTAATCAAAATGCATAAGCAACTTGTTAATCAAATTACTTCAGAAGTTGCATCCTAGTATTCAGTGATTGTTCTAACTCATTACTGCCAGGGCAGAATCAGCTTTCAGATTCTTTCCTGTTTTGCTATTCTGAAAATGTATGGACTTCTACAACACAGAGGAAAAGAATAATGTTCATGTATTCACAGTAGAGATTTTGTGTCATCAAATGTTACCTTTTCATGCTGGCATATATTATTGCTCTTAAATAATCAGACTTTCTACTTGTGCCAGCAAAAGTATTACCATGATTATTGGGGAAACATATTTTGGAGATAAAAACCCACTCTGAAAGACCAAACTGTAGCTCTCAACTTACTGAACTCAGTAGGACTTAACTTAGGTCCAGTAACAAAATTTCTGGAAAATTCAGGTGAAAAAAGGATCTGTCTTTTTTATATTGCACATCTCCTTTTCCTTTCCATCTCTATAGTTAAAAATACTGAGTTCATTTCCAATTATCTTTTATTAAGCTTGTATAATAAATTGGGCTTTTTAATTAGAGAAATAAAAATATTAAAAACAATTTGAAACACAGAATGATTCTTTCTGCCACCAGAGGTGGAAGATAATTACCATCAGAGTAAAGTATTATTTGTAAAAGACATCAGGAGAGGAACAGCTTTTCACAGTCACAAGTGGCAATTATACACTAACCTCTCCAGGAATCTCCATGGCCACTGAATGCTATCAATGCTTCTGTGAAAAATCCCCTTGTTAATGTATTTCAGCATCTCTTGCTAGCACTAAGATAGGTTATAACCTGTTTACAAAATAAAACACTAGAAAAACACTGACAAATCTACATATGCCACAGCTGACATCCAGAGGTTTGTGAAAGTCTAATGACTGAAAAGCTCACTACTGCCATTGCCAGGTGAGCAGCGAAGGAAGCATGTCCATAGGCAAATTTTATTTGACAATTATGCGGTCCCTTCTATGGAGTTTTTTTATGACTAAAAACTTAGTTTTGCCTAAAATATTAGTTCATATTTTACACTACAGCCTTCAGTGGAAGAAGATGATACTGGCATAAGGAAGTGTCAGTAAAAACCACTCTGGAGTAAACACAATTTTACATGCTACTCAGTGGGAAGACGTGTGGTTCAGAAAGTGCAGGGAAATATATTACAAGAGTTAGTGCAGGCTAAGTAATGAAAAACATGCAGAAGCACATTCTGCAGTTATGAATCATTTTTCTATCACAACTATCATTTTTATTAGCTGCAATACTAATTGAGTTTCTTTGTAGCTACTTCAGTTCATCTCATATTAGCAGAAGAGATATTAAATTGCAAATCAGAGCCTGTGGTGATCTCATGGAGGTAGGTTCATAATGAAGGAATAAAAGTGCCCATTTCTGCAGCTATGCTTCATGAAGCTGCAGAGAGAATTTACTGAGATCTCACTCAATTTTCAGCTTCTGAAGCTGACAGGTAAATGTTTACATGCCACAGGAAAATTAGGGAGAGTGGGAGAAATACGATATAGAACAAGTTATGGTTCTCATCATGCCCTGAGCTTCTTAGAGCCTCCTTAGGAGGGTTCTAGTGGAACCCCAGCAGGAGCAGTGCCCGAGCCCACTGAGCTGCCTTTTGTCACTTAAAGCCCTGCTGGCTGCTGCAGCCTCTGCTCACAGGGCTTACAACCAGAGCTCCCTGCAAACCTGACATCACCCCACAAAGATGTCAAATCCTGACCTTAGTCAGAATAACAGGGCAGCATCCATTTTTCTTTTCCGCAGAGCACAAAGGAGATAGCTGCACATGAATTCTGAGCAAAACTGTGCCCTAATTGTGTTTTTTCCACACAAAAACCAGCCCGGCATCTATTCCTTGTGCCATGTCACAGTTATCAGTTATTAGCTGGCAAGTTGATCAATTTTCAAATAACAAGTCAGCTGCATCAAAGTTCTGCAATAATTATGTGGTCTCTCTTTTCTGTTTACTGTAAAATATTTTGTATGCATTTGTGTTTGTATGGTTGCTACATTTCTGAAATTAAAAGGTTATCAATAAATGCTGTTGGTAATTGACTTTGGGGCTAGAAAGTGGGAGTATATATGAAATGTAAACACTGGAATGTCCCCTGCTATCTGGAAGGATTTTGCATGCAGTGAGCTGAAAGGTTTGGCATGTCTGATATCCAAGATAAAAGTTAGTTGCCTGCAGGTCTGTCCATTGTGGACACAGACAGGTTAATCACAAGGCTGATTTATGGAGGTGAAGAAGAAAGGGAGGCTCCAGTAGCACAAAGTTATGAAGGAACCAAAGGTAACTTCAAGCTGTAAAATGCCATTGGTGCCACCAGGTGGACTGAACCAAATGGCTGCCAGAGAGAGGCTGGGCATGAACAATTCTATAAGCAGAAGAGGAGCAAGAGACTTTCAATGACTTAGTTCAGAACAGAAGAGTCTCTGTAAGTGAGGCAAACAGCCAGAATCAATGAATCAAACTTATTCAGAAAGGGAGGAGAAAGTCCATGTGTTTGCTTGTTCATTTTTGGGGTTTTAGCAGAGTTTTATTTCCTGCAGAGCTATATGTTCTGTGTTCTGCTGTAGGATATGTTCTTACACCTCAAAGTCACAACAGACCTTACCTCTTTCAGTCTGTGAAAGTTCACCTCACGCACATTTGCATGGAGCAATAACTGCTTTTGACTAAAACTGTGTCTTCTAGATGAGCACTAGGAGCTGCAGCATTCAGCACACTCTCTCATAGTTTGCTGTAACAGTTAATCCTCATGTGGAGGACAATATTGTAGTGCATTTTTATACTTTGTAATACTTTGAATTAGTTTTGTTTTGTATCCCCATATTTTTCCCAAATGGTTTATCCCAGACTCTACCCCCCTCCCTTTACCTGTGTTATCCCTCTCCCGGGATGAGATCATCCCTGAACCCCTGCCCTGGCTCTCTGTCAATCACTCAGCATCCCATCCCCTCCATCCAGAAGTTTCGGTCCAGGTCATCGAGTGATCAGCCAGAGGCCAGGGGTCAGCCCCCCAAGCCTTGCCCCATATGCTGTCCTATATGTCCATCCCCCAGCACCCATCCCTTAGGGTCACTCATTGGTTGGTAAAATGTTATCTACTTTGGGTTTCCACCTCCCTTTAAATGTAACCTTGGCACATCTCGGCAGGAGGCCCCCTGAGGTGCAGGAGCTCCTTTGGGATCCTAATAAAACCTTGGATTAACCCCTGCTAAGAGTCGGCCCTTTATCTTCTGCCAATGTCTCTGGTGTCTCTTGTGCTGCAAAGGCGACCAGCCCAGGTGCCCTCAGTACCCTCGGGGCACACACAGAGAGTGTCTCCCTGCCAGCCCAGGTGCCCTCAGCACCCTCGGGGCACAGAGAGTGTCCCCCTGCCAGCCCAGGTGCCCTCAGCACCCTCGGGGCACACACACAGAGAGTGTCTCCCCGCTGTCGGCCGTGTCGGGGCTGCCCCCCGGTGTCTCCCGACTCGGGACTGGCCCAGGGTTCCTGAGAGGCTCCCCAGTGGGACAGAGACAGGACCTGAGCTCTGTTTCCTCTCTGAAACAGGAAAAGAGCTTTGCTCATGGCAGTGGTTGCTCAGAATGTTCTGTTCTGTTTGAGAGAGCTCTCTCACAACTATCCCATGCAGTGCTATAGGCGCAGAGCAGCTGCTTGGCAGAACAGGATCTGGGGGTGCTGAACTTGGGGATGCTGAGCCTGTGTGTGCCCTGGTGGGCAAGAAGGAATCCTGGAACCCATGTGAGCAGCAGGAAGTGATTGTCCCTTGGTACCTGGCATTGGTGAGTCCACACCTCAAACCCTGTGTTCAGTTTAATGCCCCTCAGTATGAAAGAAAGATACTGAGGTGCTAGAGTGAGACTGTAGAAGGGCAACAAAGCTGGTGAAGGGTTTGGGGCACAAGTCTTTTGAGGAGCTGCTGAGTTAATGTGGAGAAGAAGAAAATCTGGGGACCTCATCATTGTGCAACCTCATCATTGTGCAACTGAGGGGAGGGGGGGGTCAGTCTCCTCCTGCAGGCAACTGGTGACAGGAAGAGAGGATGCAGCCTCAAATTGCACCTATGAGGTTTAGGTTGGACATCAGGAAGAATTCCTTCACAGAAAGGATGGTTAAACATTGGAATGGGCTGCCCATGGAGGTGATGAAGACCCTGTCCCTGGAGGTGTTCATGAAATGACTGGACATGGCACTTAGTGCCATGGTCTAGTTGACAAGGTGGTGATGGTTCAAATGTTGGACTCAATGATCTCAGAGTGTTTTCCAAACTTAATGATTCTATGACTCCTAGATATCAAATGTATTTTTCCTGGGAAGTACTTATATATTAGAGTAAATCATCTCTCTTTCCTTTTCGATAAACCAAACCATAGCAATCTCTTTAAACTTGGTATTATTAGACTTATTTTCCAGCCTCTAATCATATTTGAAGGTTTTTTTGACAGCCAGTTTAATTTTTTTAGTGCCTGTTTTTTGTTCAGTGTTTGCTCTAGGACTTTTAACATGTATTTGATGAATTTACAGAGAGAAAATCCCTTCTCAGCTCCCCTTCACCTAGATTGAAGAAGCTGAACTTCCACTTCTAAAGCAAACTTGCCACTCCTCCACCCTACCAGCCTTTTCCTGCAGCTAGTCAACACAGAAATCCCCTTTCTTGACCAGGAATGACCAGAAATACACACACACATTTTATTCATCATCTTACCCCCATGTCAGTGGTTTTCCTTAGAGAAGTCTCTGTAGCTCTTTGTGGGTTTTTTGGTTTGTTTTCTCAGGAGCTGCTAAATACCATGAGCATTTGTGCCTCTGTGTCACACAATTGTTTCCCAATCTGAACTTTACAGTGTTCCCTCTGTCTTTGGCAGTAAATAAGTTCTGGAATATTCAAGGAATGTGTTTTTCAGTCACTCCCTTGCTGTCCATATCTGCTACCTGGTGCTCAGTGATAACCAGCAATCCAAGTGTGCTGCCTGTGCCAGTGAGCCCTGCTGGTGCTTCAGACAGATGTGCTTGAGAGTGACAGGGACAGAACAGGTTCTGCAGGGACCTGAGAAACCCCTCCTCAGCTGTCATTTGTAGCTAAATAGAGACACATCCATACCTCCAAAAGAATACCTCATATTTATTCTCTCTCTCTCAGAAACCATAAACTAATTTTTGCTGTTTAACTCTGGTTATTCACTGAAAGAGGGATCATTTACTCAAAAAATGAAAACCCCAAGTCACCTCAGAAGTCTAAAGATCTGAGCCCAGTGCTCCTCTCAGACAAAAAAAGAAACCTCTTTCTTAGACATCAGCACCTAAGAGCCAAAACCATGGAAAAATATATAGGAAATTTATTCCTTGCAATATCTTTTTCCCACCCCTCTGCCTTTGAAGGCAGTCAACTTGTTACTCAGGGAATCAGTGCCATGGGATGTGGCTGTTGGATAGCCAACGTCATTTTGAAATGTGTGTTTCCTATTGAGGCACACTAAGGCACCCGTGGTGCAAAGTTGAGAGCATTTAGAGCATCTTCACAGAATGCACACATAAAGGAATCAGTTACCTTTTGGGCTCCCTGTAACTCACTGGTAGCTACTTCCCCAAACAATAAAAGCATCAGCCATCAAATGATTGCTGCATTCAGCTGTATTTCATTGAAGTGAAATTGAAAGTCCTGACAAAGAAAGGGGAGAGACAAGATCTTGTTTTATCATTTTGTTGACTTTTGTCTTCTAAAGAAAATGAATAAATTGTAATTAATAAAATAAAACCGTTCTTCAAGTGAATAGCTCTCTCGGTATTAACAGTAGACAAAGTGTTATAAAGGCTGTCAGAATAATAGAAATCTTATTAAAGAAATAGAAAAATGACATCTTATATGAGTCAGAGTCTCAGACTTCTGTTGCAAACTGATGCCTAAAGAGTCATGCTCAGCAAGCAAAAGGGCACAATTCTGCACCTGTGTTTTCAAATATCCTGCAGTACAACTTCCAAAGAAGCCCTGCTGTGTAACATCTAGGCTCAGTGCAAGACCAGCCACTGAGATCAATACAGACACTCAGAACCCTGCAATACTTATAGGCCATTACAGCAATTCTAAAATCAATGGAGTATTTAACAAGGTGCTAATGTAACTCCATTGAGACCAAGATAGTGAGCCAGCCACAACATGCTTGTGACAGATTTTTGCAGAAGCATTTTCAATTACTGTGTATTTTTGAAGAAAGGATAAATAGCAGTGTTCTTTGTGCCTGGCATCCTAAACAACACCTCCTCCCCAGCATGCCCCACTCTGCAGCTGGCGCGGTGCTGCGGTGAGGCTGCTGTGCTCAAACCAGCCCGGCTGCTAAGCCAGTCCTTGCCAGCAGCGTTCCTCCGGGCAGCTCACCACCCACACGCAGCATCCAGTGGCACTCTTCTAGTACACTGCCAGGACATGCACCAGAGAGAAAAAAGCAACACTCAGAGCAGCCTCTTCAGCTGCAGCCAATTAAACTCCTCTAAAGACCCATACAGAGTACACCTCAAAGGTCACTTCTAACTTATGTAGTCCAGTAAACTGCCCCTTCTTAACATCTGGTGCCCATAGCAGGTGCCATAGCAGCAACATTGATGGAAAATTCTCTCTTTGCATGGAAACATGTATATAGTGCTGGCATCTTAATTTGCAACTTTTTGATCCCAAAGTAGAAAAGGGAGAAAACTGAAATGATACTGCTGATATCAGTCACCTGGTTCATCCAGTCTTAGGCAGTACCTAGAAGCCAGTTCTCTACAACAAAGGCAATATAAGAAGTTCCCATTTTGTCCATCGTCCCTCACTGCAATTTTCTGCACCGAGTTGTGCAAGCATCTGTTGGAAAAATGTTCTAAACGAGACCAGTCAAATGACTGTGTTTTTAAAAACAGAAATCATTTAAATAAAGGACAACAATACCATTCATTTACCTTGATCCTACTGCACAAATGGTTTGGATCATGAGATACAGGCAATTGCATTTGTGAGCTCAGCTTCAGGCAGTGTGTGGAAAGATTTGCATCACAAGAGAAAATCAGCATGGAACCATGAAACCTGAAAAACTACTTTATGATTGTTGTCTTGGTCCCAGAGACCTTGCTTCTGGAGAGCTCATAAATCTGTCCTCTCTTCCACCCTGTTCTGCTATAACAAGCTGCTGGAGGATGCCCCAAGGGTACAAATTGAGATGCCAGCACTATCCTGATGGACTTGAGAAACCTTTGGTTCACATGCAGGAATCTTTATTGTTTCATAACTTATAGAAACTGTTGCTCCAAAGTTTTTTTCTGTGATGTAGCATTTGCACACAGGAATTTGAGACTGCAGAGAGAAAATAAAGGTTAATTTAAAAAAAAATAAAATTAGGGAGTCAGTCAAAAAGGTAGATGGAACTTGCAGTTGTTACTTCATGCTTTTTATATCAAGAGTCATAGAATCATAAAATGGTTTGGGTTGAAAGGAACATAAAGACCATCCAGTTCCAACCTCCCTGCCACTAAACCAAGTTACTCAGAGCCCCATCCAATCTTGAACACCCACAGGGATGGGGCATCCTCAACCTCTCTGGGCAACCTGTTCCAGGGCCTCACCGCCCTCACAGTAAAGAATTTCCTCCTAATATCCAATCTAAACCTGCCCTCTTTCAGTTTAAGGCCATTCCCCCTTGTCCTATCACTACCTGCCCTTGTGAAAAGAACAGAGAGCAAAGCAACCATGTAAAAGGCTGTAAAAGGCACTTGGGCTCCATGTCCCCTTCCAGTCAATATCTGAAGATGTGGGGTTTAACACAGCTTTCCTAAAGAGAGATTTTCACTCATCTGTCTTGCTTCCCTCCGTTCACCCTCATCCTTTTTATCTGTTCCCGAAATTCTGCTTTTATTTGAGATCTTTAAATTCGCTAATCTAGTAATTTTTACAGTTCAGTCTTCTCCAAGAAACATTTAACTGGGTCAGGGCTTTGTCTCTGAGTGCTAGATTCTGCACAAAGTAAACTGTGCATTGCTAGGAACCACAGAAGAGGTGGTGGATACCATCACATTTAAACCATGAAGCTGCATGAAGCCATTCACTGGGTACCTAAACTCAGGGTGTTTTCAGGTGATGTTCTCAAGTTATTTTCTTTGGGATATGATGCTGCAGTCAGTAATCATTCTGAATGACTGAATTCTGGTCAAATTCTTTGAGTCTTGATTTAAAGAATCTGGAATTATCTACTGCCTGGCAATAATTAGACCCACTTTTGAAAAACAAGCTCTTTTTGCTTGGTCGCTAGTACTAAGTATTAGGATATTCTTAGTTCCTGGTATAACATATTTTTCTAAGACTGTTTTTATAACATGTATCAAGCTACAATTATAAATCAAATAGCTTTAAAATTAAAAGACTTACTTAGCTTTTTTTATCTTGTGAACATTTGCGTGAAATTGGAGCCTTGCTGTGGGGTGGTTTTTTTACATAATTGAACCTTTTCACAAATCCCTCAATTAAAGTGTATAACAGCTTTTTATAAAAAAAGAGCACAAATTCATCAAAACAAATAACAGCCCAAATTGTCACTGAATTGTTGCATCTGTGCTTCCTTGTCACATAGTTATAGATCTGGAAAGTAATGCAGAGGTGCAGATGACATTTCATTCTTCTTCACTGATGTCACTACAGACTCCCAGCACTCCTCCACCTATTCTCCTTCAGGACAGCAAAATCAGTAGTTCCTTTGGAGCATGACTGCTATTTGCAGCTCCTTGATAACATCTTTCTACTAAACTATTGTTTTACCTGGTCTTTACCATTAAAGGTGTTTATGTCTGCAATAATACAGCCCTTCTCTTATATATCATCTGTCAAAGGGATTTCTACTCAAATAGTAGAATACATAATCCACTTTCTAGGACAAGAAGTTATCTTTTTCCTTCCTATCATAGTACTAGCTAATTTCAGAGAAAATTCATTTTTATTCTGCCATAGGCTCCAGCCTTCTCATATTTGTCTCCACCATAGCATGGTGCAGTAAGCCTATGACAAAACATGAACTAATTTTTTGTGGCTGCAGGAAAAACCGTGTGTGCTGTAGGCTGCAGTAATTGGGTGATCCTACTGGGACACTCTGATTGTCACTGCAGGATTTGAAGTGGCAGGTGTTTAGTTGTGATGCAGATTCATCCTCTCATGCCTGCACTGCCTAACAGCATGAAGGCAAATCCAAAGCTTCCAAAAGCCTGTAAAACTCTGATAATCCTGCTAAGATTTATTGCAACAGTTCAAGAAAGAGATACAAGCAAGTCCTATAATCAGATAAGAAAAAAAATAAACTTTTTTTTTTCTAAAGATAAGCAAGTCCACTCTAAAGGAAGAAAGCCTGTAATTCACCTTAAATACTATCCAAGGAGAAACTAATTCCTTTCAGATGCAGGGTCAAGTTTTATGTGGAGTTGTCTTGACCTGTAATCAGTTTGGCTATGAATAAACATATGTACTCTAAGGAACCATAGAGAGAAGATAAAATATTATCACTAACACATCCAGTCCAGCTCTCTTGGAGCTCTGTGGAAAGGCTGCCGCTGATTTTGATGGGATTTGGATGTAATTCTGTCATTCAACACAGGTGCTTTCATTCAGGACATTTTGGTTCTCTCAGTGTCAGAAAAAAATGCAGCCCACATTATCATCAGGAGAAACCAGAAAAGCATAGTACTTGTCAAAATTAAGCTAGAAAATCTTTTAGAAAGAGTTATGTTACCTCCAAATGAGTCCTTCTCTGCTGGTGGTGAACACTAGTTCAAGTGCTAGTTTAAATTGGA
Organism: Molothrus ater; assembly: GCF_012460135.2. Lineage (NCBI taxonomy): Eukaryota > Metazoa > Chordata > Aves > Passeriformes > Icteridae > Molothrus > Molothrus ater. The sequence goes on along the minus strand of NC_050482.2, from coordinate 16,313,922 downwards.
AAAGGTTTTTCAGCCCAGCTGGAAAAATCAGGGAGAGATTTTGTGAAGCTGGAGGTTTCTACTTTTGTCCTTCCATGAGTGGCACTTTGTTTAACATTTGAATTCTGGGGCACTCATTGATGACAATCATCACTAACCAGTGGTTCCACTTCCTAAAGTGTAGGGAATAAAAATACATAATTGCATTTTGCAATGGTCAGTGCATTAACAAAAGAGTTCCCTATTTCAGTGATTTCTATAACTACCAACAAAATGACCTAAATTGCTCTTTCTCAGACACACCAGCTGTAAAACTGAATTCACTTCACAATGCTGAGATCCATGGGCTAAATTCTTCTTGATGCATGACAAACAGGGCCATAAAAATTTTAAATAATATTTCTGATTGTTAGAACCTTGGAAATGCCATAAAGAAAAATATCACTTTCCATGACTTGAAGTATTTGAATTTCAACTTCTGACTGGAACAGAAGCTGGGGAGGGAAGTTGTAGAACCTTTGAGGCAAGGCTAGAAGCAGCTGTTTAAATCAGATAGTCATACCAATCCACTCTGACCATAATGACATTGGACAGTAGATCAATGGCTGAGCATAACTTTGGCACTCTCTATAGCCTGTTGATAATATTTTGTTTTACAAAGTTTGTGTCAGAAAACAGTCTGAAAATGAAAGCAAAATTCCTTGTGGAAAAAAGTCAATATCAATGATTCTTTCCACTAAGCAGAAGGAAAGAACCCACAGACTCTTGTCAGCCAGGATTCAGCTGGAATATTTGTGCTTTTCAGTGGCTTATCCTCAGCCCCCAGCAGGACAGACTCCTTGAGGCTGTACCCCAGCCATCAGTCCCCACACTCCATTTGAGCCTTGCAGCCTGGGGAAGGGGGAATAATGGGGATCCCTGGAGGAGCAGCTCTGGTGTCAGGGCCCACCTGGGCCACCCAGGACAGTCTGTCAGCTCAGTGCAATGCCAGCTCCTAGTGGCACTGACACTGCCTGTTCCTTCATCCTTCCCCTCTCCAGCTGCATGCCAGACACTTCCTGACTCCTGCTGGCCACTGAGGACCATTCTTTCTCTAGGAGTTCAGGTTGGCTAAGTGTAACCCAATCTCCTGTCCTCAGGATAAACACTGAAAAATGATGGAGCCTTGCAATTTTGCCAGTTACTCTGAAACTGCCCTTAGGAAAGGGTAGCAAAAGCCAAAAGCAAATCTGTATACCAAATTGAAGGAGAGCAGCTCTGCTGTCTGTGGAAACAGTTGGACAGAAATGAAGGGAAACGAAGCGTGCCTCACACGTGACTGCTCCATTGGCATGTCCAGCTGAGAAGGTGCCAGCCACTGTCAGCCCTTCTGTTGAGGACACTTTTATCCAACCTTGTGTCCTCCATTTGTACTCTTAGAAGAGGATGGGGTTGGAGGGCATCCTAGTTTCTTTCACAACCCAGCTCCAGCCTGGGTGTAAGTCAGATTCTGAACTCTCCCTGCTCGTTTGTTTATTAGCCCAAGCAGAAACATCTCTTCCTCCCTCACATAAAGTCATTGCCTGTTACACCTACTTTGCACAGGCAATACCACTCTCAACTGGTCATTGCTGACCAGAAGCAACCATGCCCAGAATAAACCTTAGCAGAGTATTAGCTTATCATAATGACTTTTTCAGGGATGTTATGCAAGGCCAGGAATAAACTTTTTCACATGTAAAATTTTAGCTCTGCATAAACATCCACCTTGTTAATCATGTTTAATAGGATGTCACAACTGGACAGATACATGCAGGCATTACCATCGGTCAGTTTAGATAGAATGGTAACCAGCTCTGAGAAGGGAATGAATTTGGGATCCTCGTCATCTCTCCTACAAGCTTGACTTTAAAGGTTCACTTGGAAGATAGTCAGCTGGATAGCAGGATGGCAGTTAAATTTTCTGGACTCTGAAAGCAGACACTCACAGGCTGGGTTTCCCTGGAAGCACCTGTCAGACCACACATGGCTGTAAGAGATGCAGCAGACTCAAGGCACACAAGACAGCAAATCTGTAGCCAAGCTGTCTGAAGCAGTTGAGAGAAGAAAAACTTTCAGTCATCCAGGCTGGAAAATTACAGTGTTTGGTTTTCACAAGGTACAGTAACACCTACATTGTTTGCCACTGAAAAATTATATTTACAGTCCGTTGAGACGAAATAATGTACTTTAATCCATGAAATTTAAAAAGCTGAAATGTTACTTTTTAAATAGCATTCTCTATTGCCTGAAAGTTTTTACTGCAGACTGTAAGACACAGCAGTAAATGTAGTCCCTCTTCAGAGCTTGAAAGCTAAAGTGGCAGTGCTGACATATGAAATAGTGAATAATACAATTAAAGTAGTCTGCTTTCCTTCTAATATGAGCTTGGAGACGTCAGTGCTAGTACTCTTCAGAGTAATAACATTGTGCATTATTAAAGACAAGATCTCAACAGTTGTTTAATGTTAATAAAAGACACCTAAACACATTCTGAGAGGCTCCGTGTCAGTCCAATATAGGCACTGCAATTTTAACTTACTAACTTCTCTTGCACTCTAAAAGTTTATTTCCTGTTTTGTCAGGAATCATTAATCTTCAAAAAAAATCTGAATGTTCAGAAAAGAACTCCTAAAATCTACCCACAGTTCTCCATATCCCTATTTGAAGAAAGTTACTCCAGAGTCAGCCAAACCTCTGCCCCCGTCCTAGAGCCTTGGTATTCATGCCTCACCTCCATTTTGCCTTGAGTAGAATTCCACTGCTCCTCTTTTCCAAGATCGAGCAATACTGGCAGCAGCTGTGGTTCCTAAAGAGCCTCATGCAGGATCTGAGTCTAAATTCTAGCTGTTCACACACTGTGTGCTAGCATATGTTATAAGCAACTATAAATTGTGTACAGATGTGTTCCAGAATTCCAGTGAAGCCAAGCTAACAACACTGAATAACAGCTCATGTGCTTTGTAATTATACATAATGCATTTGCTGTCATATAACAGAGTCCATCTCTGTGTCAGGATTTATCCACTAGCTTTGGAAGCAAGGAGTAAGAATTATAGTGTGAATTTTTAAGCAAGATTTTTAATACAAGATATGCAAACCAAAGAGAGATGACTGATTTCTCGGGAACATTTTATGTAAGAGATTCTGATTAAATGAGCACACAAGCCAGGGCTTAAAAAAAAAATTGTTTAGAACACTCTTGAAGGTCTAAAGACAAAAAACATTTACATATAAGTGAAAACAAAAAGTAAGCAAGCATTGGCCTAGCTGGAAAAGCAAAGTGCCAACAAACAGGAAATAGAGGAAAGCACAGTAAAGGAATGGGGTGGGGCAGGGGGAAGGAGGAGGGCAGGCTGCTGTCAGAAGAAGATGACTCTAATGACCAGGAAGAGTAGGGCTGAAGGGAGATGAGCATCCTTAAAGTACCCTGTACATATTCTCTACTGTACTCTCGTGCAAAACTGATTCTTTTCTTAGAGACAAGATTACTCTCTGTAAATTAGAGTTTGAGCAATAAATGTTGGGAATATTTACCATCTTTGTTGCATGGAGAGGGAAGGCCATCATTGCTCCCATATCAGATGTGCCCTTTCCATGAATCCAACAGAACAGCAGCACTGCTTTTCTTCTCTTCTGACCAGTGGCAAACACCAAAAATATACACAAACCTGACTAGAATAATTCTTTTCTTTAAGCTGTGTAGACAAATCAGTAGAGGAAAAAGAAAGGTCTGAACACAATATCAAAATGTGAGCATAGGTTAGCTAGCAGCTGGCAGAAGATTAGACTTTTGTGGCCTGCCCCACTTAAGAGCCCTCAGGAAAAGCATCTCAGTATGTGTTTTAAGCTAATCTAGATCAAGCTCTGGTCCCAGTGTCCTGCCCATTTCCAGCTTTTTATGCCCTTCTCTGTGACTTTAGCACAAGCACTTATTGGAGTACATAGTGAGGTGGTTCACAGAGCTGGAAAAACTGAAAGCTTATGAAATAAAATAATTAGTTTTCAGCAAGGTAAGTTCTCTGGATGGGATCCACATGAAATCAGAGAGATGCCAGGGTTAATGCAAGAGTGGGGATAGAGCTGTGCAGCCTTGGTCCACAGGGAATGTGCAGGTTACAGTTACCTAGTCCTAGATTGCCTTGAGCTGTTGTGGAAGCACACCCTGATGCCTCTCAGAAAATATCACAGGCTTCTTTGCAATGCCATAGATAAAATTCTGCCTCTTTGGCTAATAGAGAGAGACACCTTTTCTTACAAACTAAGATGTTTTGTGGTTTCTCTACCCCAGGTTGCTTTCCTGATTGAAAGAGGGCTTATAGGTTTAATGAGAGTGGTGTCCAGTAGACAGTAGCAGCAAATCATTAGTGAACAGCATCAGCTCTGACAGAGACACAGCTTTCAAGATATATCCTGTGTTTGAAGGTGATTTGCTACATCAAAGCTGAGAAAATTTATTAATAAGGCAAAGGGAAAAAAACTCTGGAACTTTGATTATATCTTCATTTTTTGTTATTGAGATTACCTTTTGGTATAGATCTTCTCTCTTCTTGTATTACACATTCCAGTGCATTTCTCCATATGCAGAGTATTTGCATCATTTGGCAAAGAACATGAAAACCTAAACGATGATCAGACTGTGCTGGAAAGGGTCTGTTAACAGAAAACACAGGCAGTTAAATCACATCATATTAAATCAGCAACATTCTTATCCCTGAAGCATGGCATCTTATTATTTATGGACTATTTATTCTTGACTCTTTGGTCTCCTTATATCTCATGAGCCTGATTAGCTACATATTTGATGGTTTCATTTCCTCCTGTCTGAAATTCCTTGGATTAATCCATGCAGGTCATTTTGCTAACCCACTTTGTCCACACTTGTGATACTGCTTGGTACCCTCAGAGTCCACCTTACAACGTTGATATAGCTTAACACTGGCTGGTCTCCAGCCCTTCTCTGCCACAAACAAAAAGATGAATACTCCTATCCCTTATCTGGGAGGGACAGACAGCAGCTCTACTTCCTAGCTCAATTTTAACTACATATTTCTGAAAGATTAAGTGCTATATACAAATTCAAAGTGAATCTTTTGAAAACATATCTATGGAAAACATGTAAAAGCACAGAACTAACACTAGAAAGGGCTGTGGCTCAAAAAATCTCAGGTAACATTAGATTGTCTGCCTACAGACAGTCAATCACCAACATAGATTTCTGCTATTTTATTGTCCTACTGCCTTTTATTGTGTTGGATGCCATATTATTTCCTTGAGTCTTCTCTTAAGGCAGACTATATTTGAACACTTCATTCAGCAATGGTTGCTGATTTTCTGGAAGAACTGGTCTGAATTACATGACATTATGTCACATACTGATGATGATAGGAGGCAGCAAACTCTGATACCACTTTCTGGCCAGGATAAACTGCAATAGAGGGCTTGGTGACAAGTTACGCTGGAGGAATTTTTGCAAGGGATGACATTTCATCTGTGTGTCCTAAACTTCACCTTAAAGCATGTCCTGTGTTGGGCAATGGAGTTCAGTGGAAATGGGGCAGGTCTTCACAAAGGGCCTGCTACCAGCTGTCAGACCAGAGTCAATGTGGTAGACCTGGTATCAAGTACACAGCACCCAGGGTGACTTGGTTAGAAAGAAAAATATAGTAAGAAATAAAATATGAAGGTAGTGTTTTGTGCATATAGAATAACCCTGCTCTCAACAACAACAAAACAGCTCTTGTTACTGGCTCTAGCCATTTTAATACTTTTTGTAGAAAAGCAGCACAAGAGGAGTTGCTCCACCCCAAAGGGTATGTGTTGCTACGTCAAAGAGCAGCTAGCTACATTGTTAGGACTTCAGCTGTTTAGACTTAGCATGCTCCACTGCATTCCCAGCCCAGCATTCCCTACTTAACAGATAAGGAATTAGTTTGATGATTAAATTATTTCCATCAAATGCTCCCCCTTTCAGCTATGTTAGTTGTCCTTTGTTGCTTTATTGACCCCATTTTCCAGGCCATTGAATTCCCAAACAGCAGTCCTCAGAATTATCCCATTAGGGAAACAGTTTTCAGATTTTAATTTATCTGGGGCCTTACTGGTATCTGGTTGCATTTCTTCACCTGTTAGCTTGTTTCAGGAGGTTTTACATGCCTTTACAGCTGTTTTAATTGATTGCTTTGGTTTATTAGGAGAAGCCCAGATGCAAAGACCAGTGCCCAAGTACTCAACCACATTGTGCTGACATAGAATGCAGCAGCTCCAGAGCTCCCAGACTTCAGAGGCAGGGAGGGAACTGCTTGGAAATTTTTGCTACAGGGCATAATTTTGTTGCCTAATGACAAGTGAGTTCAAACTGGAAAAGGTGAAATAAGTGCCATAGCTGAACTTTCAGAGGTCGGTCTTGTCTCAAGACATGGTCTCCCCATCAGAGCAGGAAAACACGGTTGTCGTGTGCAAAAAATGAGGCAGGAGCATGACTCTGCTTTTCTCCTTCATGATACCATGGGCCAATATCTGTCCTTGTAACAAAGAAACTATAGACACTTTAACTGGGATTCATCCCTACACGATGCATCTGCTCACTTTGTCTCCTTCCATTTCAATATTGAACCAAGTTGCAGAGACAAATTCTGGCCCCATGGTATTACTCAAGGTGAACAGCTGAAGCATTCAGATAGTCATCTTCTGAATCAGCTTGCAGAGGCTAAGTAGCTAGATTAAAAGAACACAGGTGGGAGAGCGATAAATCCCGTGATCAGAGGCATTTACAACGAGCTATGAGACTCCGCTTTGTGCTGTTTGTTGCTTTAGGCTGGGATTTTTAAATCCCAGTCTTTGTTGTTTTCCCAGCTTTGTTTGCTCAAGGCAAAGTGATTGTTGAATACCTCACACAGAGGCCCCTAGTTCTGACTGGGACAGGCTGTAATATAAAACTTTAATGAGACACAGTACCAGGATGGAGAGATATGTCATTCCAGCCTTACTGCTGCTGGTATTTCACTAATTTTACCATATGGTCCATGTCTGCAGTATGCTATTTTCCTATAGATTCAGCCTATATACCAAAGTATAGCAAGACTTTCACTAAAGGTCACATTTTGCTAGATTTATTCCCCTAAAGATGTGTCCTGTCAGATCTGACCAGCCCCCCAAAAAGCCACAGAAACCACACACATGATTTTCCTGGTTCCGAAGGCAGCATCATGGCTGGTTAAGCAAATTTCTTTTGACTGGCCTGACTGAAGGGAAGCGAGTAATTTCTGAAGCGTGGCTTGTAATGTAACTATCCCTGTCTAGCATAAGCTCGTGGACCACGGCTATTTTTACAATTCCCGTGTTCTAGCTGGAGACGTGATTGCTACGGCCGGCTCTCGTATCTCAGAAGGAAAGGGTTGCTGCTGCCGAGCCGCCTGCTGAGCGCGGCTCAGCGCTGCAATTGTAGGGTGGATGCGCCCTCCCGTGTACCAGCGCTGAAGTGTTTGCAGAGCCACAGCATTCGGACATCAAGGCAACCCTCTGGAGATTTGGGGTTTTTGTTGTTTTTTTTTTTTAATTTCGTCAAATAGCAACTCTGCAAAAACTGTCATTCAATCTGCCAGAACTTATTGATAAAAATTTAATTTGGAAAAAAAACTGAGAAGCTTAGACTTGCTAAACAGCAATAATAGTAGGGCTAAGTCCTTCCCATGTAGCTTTTTTTGCTTATGCAGAGAACCCAGGTCAGAAAAAACAAGAATACATTCACCAGGAGTTTTTGCTACTCCCAAAGAGGATCTAATAAGATTTTATACATCCACCTTCCATAAAATCAGTAAGATTTCTGTCAAATAGAGAAGGGTGAAGAGAGAAATATTTCAAGGTGACAGTCCCTTTGCATGAACTTCTTTGAAGAAGTGTAGCACCAGCTGTACATTTTAATTTCAGGGAACCAGCAGAGCTTAGGTAGAACCACTGAGAAATCTTTTAGTTTTTACTTACTTTGATTTTGTCACCATCATTGCTCCACCGATTCATCACAAAACATCAAAAATAGTGGCCATCAGTATCAACATACAACAATGGAAATTATTGTGTTTTTCAAGAGTCTGTGTTCCTTCCTAAAGTATGAGAGCTTATTATTAAAAATTGTAAGGTATCCACATTACAAAACTGCAATACAAGAATCCCCAAACTGCCCAAGAGATGTTCTTCACTGGCAAGGAAAAGGTCCTGAAGATAAATCTATTTCAAGTAGCAGAAGAGTTATGTCAGATGTTCTTTGTCACAGCATATATTGCAGTTGAGACGGCCATGATACACAGAGTATCACCATACAATTTCAGAAAGCTTCAACCCATGGAGAGTAACACCACAGCACTTCAGAAGGCTGCAAGCATCTGCCCTTCTTGCTCTTTAGCCCAACCTTTTATCCCCCTCATGGTTCATGCACTGCCCCTGTGTGCCCTCTGTTCCCTTTGGTGCTGGTCAGTGCCCCTGGGCACTCCATGGCTCATTGCTGTCAGTGCTGACTGGGAGCAGGACAGAGGGTGGAGGCTGTCTCCCTATTTTTGTCTCTTTGTGGTCCCCGGAAGCAACTTAAAGGGATCCTCTGAGTAATGCAGGCAGTAAATTGGCTCTTGAAAGGTGGCACTGTGAATAATACCTGTAGGGTGACAACATAGCTGCTTCGAAAATATGCTTTGCCTTCCTTCTTTCTTTATCCTGCTATCCAAGACAATCGAATGGGCAGTGTCTTTATTTGGTTAGAGATGTATTGGACTGCTTACATTTCAACAGATTATCCAGTCAGATTAAATCTTGTCTATTTTTTTCCTTTTTTTCTTCTACAGAAAGGAGTGGTATTTCTGTCCTTGGATCTTTTTCAGGCTATTTCTCTTCATCTCCTATTGTAGTTAGGGAAATTTCAGATGCATTTTTCTTCTATTGATCTATTTTGCCTAGTCACCATAAATTTCAATGTTCTTCCTCTGCTGCATTTGTTCCATAAGTTGTCTTAACTGGCAGTTTCTTTAATAGTCCTTGTTCACATATGAGATTTTCATAGCTTTGAGCTACTTCATTTCTCTAGAGAGAAAATTAATTTGCACTTTAAACATAAGCAACACTTAGTCCCCATTCAGGCTCTTCTTACACTGTAGGCAGCCTCAGATCTATCAGGTTTGTTGTTGGTTTTTTGTCCGAATTTGTTTCTTTCCTTTAATAAAAAAGAATCTTGTGACTGGAACCCGGTTTCAGGTCCTGAAATGACACTTTCTTTCACACAGGCCAACCAAGAAAAGAAACTTAGCAATTATTTCTGATGTTTAAATCACTTCCTTTTCAATAAGCCAGAAGCTGATGCTGTATCATTTTCTCATTCTGTAGCTCCTGTTAATGTGCTTTAAAAGACAGTGGGGAAAAAAAAAGCTGATAACAATGATTATAAAAAAGTGGAGATTAAATTATATGCATCAAATATATTTGAGAATTTAGTAATGGCACAAATATCAAAGTTACCACATGATATGACCGATTAGGAAGATTTTTTTTACAGTTCTAACACCTAGGGCCCAAAACTGGATTAGACAAAAAATTCAAGAGTATACACAAATGTTTTGTAGAGTTGGTTTTATAACTGAGTTTAAAACCTAGCTGATAGTATTTACTAGTCTCCAAGAGGTTGTCCAAAATACATGCTGGCCCTCAGGACCCCAAAACTATGCTATATTGGTTTGAAACCAATTTCTACTTGTTGGGGCTGTATCAATCCATAGATGTAATTTACAGGTAGCTTGCATGAGTTCCACAATATGTTACCAATTATGGCATCCATGCTCTCTAACCATTATTTTCCTCCAACCATTTCTGATATCTCTGAAGTTAGAGGAAAGTTGGTTTGTCTTGCCTGTTAGAAAGAAGTCTAAAAAAATCAAGAGCCCAGAGCAGTTTAAGGAACTGAAGCAATAATTCAGAATGAAAAGAAGCATCTTCACAATGTTCCTGCTCAATAAAACTTGATGTATTTTTCCCTAGCTCTGCTTCATAATTTGAAATTAAGAGAGTACCTATGCTGTCTTACAGAAAATTTCAACATCAATACTTTAGAAAAGCATCATATAAAATACAATCAGGGTATGCAAGTACCAAGACAAAAGATTGATGCTGTTAATTTAGTTGAGGAACAACAATTTAAAGTGGACTGGTTGGGCTCTGATACAGAGATGGGTTTCTAAACTAAGGAGGGGACTACATGGAAACCTGCCATTTCTGAAGCCCTCTGTATCAAAGCTTGCCTTTTCTCCTGGCATGATTAAATAACCCAACACCACCAGTAAAAATAAATGCAAGGTTTAAAAGAGCTCTGAGAACTAGCCTAACCTCTAATATGCAGACAGTGTGTGTCACCTCCCATCACATGCAGGTACTTCTCAGTTTGATGTTGGATTCCTCCTAAACCTCAGCAATAGCCTCCAATTTTTCCATTGCTAATAGTGTTGCTTGATATCAGTGTACTTCAACAATGGTTTCACAACACTGAAGTTACTTGGTTTATCCCATGGGTTGATAATATGCTACAGGTGGGTTACTAATTTGGGGAGGCTGTTTATTTTTGTTTTAATAAAGAACACATTCAGTTAGGACACAATCAGGCCATTTATTGCTAACATACTGTGTTCCCAAGAAACATGCAGGTGTATGAAGTGAATGTACTGCCCACTAATTTGTGGACTGGAAATCTGGTCAGCTAAGCAGGGCCTCCTCTGGACATTTGTCAAGTCCTCGGTCCCTGTCAGGTACCACCATCCCAGCCAACACTCCCTGTAGTGCTCCACACATTCCATTCTCTGAGGTAGGATCTTTATCTTCCTTACTGTCTGGAAAACAGATTATACAGTTCGGATGCTACTTAAATAGGAAGAGTAAACCCAACCATTACTATTACTTTTGGTTAGACAGAATGGGAATTTGTGTCCTATGCATTTTAGTTAGCAGCCTATAACATTTATTTACATAACAGGCTGTAGGAGGAAGATCACAGCGCAAAGATTCCATTTTAAAATGAAGTAATTTGTCAACATTTGTTTTTCCACTCATTTCAATTTGCATGCAAGGATACTAAGTTTTATCTCTGGCTGTGCTACAGGGCTATAGTTTATTCACAGCAGGAGAGAGAGCAAATATAAACAGCAAGCTAATGGGCTGAGCCACCATCTAGCTGGAGCTGAAGCTTACCTTCAGTTGATGTCACAGTACAGTAGCTGCAGCAAACAAGTCAATGTGAGCTGCAGATTATAACTCATTTGGGCCATGAGAATGAATATAAGATTTGAAATTCAAGTGTGCATTTTAAGAATGTATCTGAGGCAGCTTGTGATTCTTTCTAATTTATATACAGGAATGCTGTTTCAAACTGCAATTGTAGCAGCCACTTCAAAATACCAAACTGGCAATGTTGACATCTATCTATAGAAGTCCACTATTTTTCCTCTGAGCTCCTTTAGAGCCAGTGGAGACAGAAAATTTTTTGGGTGTCACTCACTTAGAATCACAGAATCATAGAATGGTGTGGGATGGAAGGGACCTTCAAGATCATCTAGTTCCAAGCCCTCTGCCATGGGCAGGGACACCTTCCACTAGACTGGGTTGCTCAGTGCCCCCTTCAACCCAGCCTCAAGCACTTCCAAGGAGGAGACTTCCAGAGTTTCTCTGACCAAACTGTTCCAGTGCCTCACCAGCCTCACAGTAAAGAATTTCTTCCATATATCTAACCTAAATTTCCCCTCTTTCAGTTTGAACCCATTACTCCTTGTCCTGTCATACAGCTCCTGATGAAGAGTCCCTCTCCATTTTCCCCCTTCAGTTACTGGAAGGTTGCTGTGAGGTCTCCACACAACCTTCTCCATGCTGAACAGCCCCAGCTCTCTTAGTCTGTCTTCATAGTGGAAGTGCTGTAGTCCCCTTATAAATTTCATGTTCCTCCTCTGGACTTGCTCCAAAAGTCCCATGTTCTTCATCTGCTGATGTTCATCATCTTCATCGGTGTCGCAGACATCTTTTTGTGAAAATCTTTTCTTTAAGATTTTCCTGCTGAAGCTGAGAAGTTTCAGCAACAAATGTAAACAATTGTTATCTGCTGCTGTAGAATGCAACAGGTCCACCTGTGATTGGCCCCTCTTAGATGTGTATAATTAATGGCCAATCAAGATGGAGCTATCTCGGACAGAGTCCGAGAGAGCTGCCTTTGTTATCATTCTTTTCTTCTCTATTCTCAGCTTAGTTAGCATCTGAGAAAACCCTGTCCTTCTTTTTCTTTTTAGTATAGTTATAATGTAATATATATATATCATAAAATAATAAATCAAGCCTTCTGATCATGGAGTCAACATTCTCGTCTCTTCCCTCATCCAAGAACCCCTGTGACCACGGTCACACATCGGTTCTTCCCAGGCTCTGGCACTTGGCACAGGCAGGACTGTACTCAGAGGCAGAGGTGATGGGACCTTGAAGGGCCTGAGCTCAGCTCAGCTGGTGCCTGGTGCAAATAACACCAAGGCTGTGGGTTCAGTCCTGAACAGGTCATTCACGTTAACAGCAAGACTTCAAGATCCTTGTAGGTCCCTTTTAAGTCAGAAGATTCTGTGGTTTGGAATAAAGTCCTGATTCTCTCTCATGACTATGAAAGGAGTGTGACAGAAGCCCAGATGTAGTCTCTCCATTTCTGACATTCTGTAAGACTGGGGAGAGAGTAACTTGCATAAATAAGCAAAGTTACTACTTAACCAACACTAAATCTTTTGTCCATTGACATATCCCTGTCAAGACAAATATTTTGTGACTATTATATTTTGTGGGGAATGCTTGTTGGATTTGGGAATCCTTTGCTGGCTACAAGTATCAATTTAACTTAAATTGCTATGAAAATTGAATAATATTATATATGCATATTATATATAATTTTTTTTTTCAGAGCATTTCCATTATGAATACAAGTTTTCAAAACTGAACAGGTGTCCTTGGATAAAGAAAGATGGACTTTTCCTTATTATTCTTTCCTAGATAACAGAGACAATATTATCCCTTATGATTTTAATTATCTGGATTAGTTATTATAACGCAGAAGATGACTGCACATGCAACAACAGGCTGGTCCTTACCATGAAAACATTCACATAAAGTTTCTTTACTGAGAATGTGATGGGTGCTTCACCTGAATGTGAAGAAGTCTGATGCCCTGTATTTGATGACAGTGATGGAGAGAAAAGTACTCCTTTTAAAAATTTATACAGAATTTTTCACTGATGCAATAATAGTAAAATATCTGGGGAAAAATATAAAAATATAACAGTGAAAATTTTCTTTACTGATATACCAACTTTATTCACTTCTGCGTGCAAAAGCTGAATTATTTATGTGCATGAGGCAATTCATTCTATACAGTTGCAGCAAGTACTTGTTGATGACTTAGGAAAAGTTTTTACTTGATCACATAAATATAGGACTAAATTTCTTCCTCCAGATATATAGTTTATTGTTAGCTACAGTCTGAAAGTGCTTCTACAAACACAGTTTTAAGCTGGAGCTACAGACTTTCGACATGAGATGAAAAATTACCAAGTCTCTTTGCTGTTTGAATGGGATTTTATGAGGGAGATAGCCATCTAACTATTGATAAGCCAGGGTATCTCATTGCCTCCTGTGAGCTGTCATGACAGATACATATTTTGTATTTCTGCTGCTGCTAAAAGAGTGAGCAGAATTGATCAAATGGGCTCGTAGCAGGAACTGTTCACTGGAAATCTCAGATCTTTCTGGCGAAGATGGAAATATATGAAAATACATAAGCTGAAGTTCAAAAAAGCTCTGTGTGAGAGATTGCATCCTGAATTTAAGGATGAAGTGGCCTAAATACCCCAAGAGGCACATTTTCTCCTTTCTGGAAATCAGAAATTATTTGGAATAAAACTCCTCTATTCTGTCTGATTAGTTTTGTTGTGTTTGGGTTTTTTTTCCTTCTACTGCTATAAATTTCAGAATGCTCTTCTTCCCATGAGGAGGATCTCTGAGAAGACACAAGTAAGTGATGGTTGGATAAGAAATTTCTAGTGTAAAGTGGATTGTATCCCCAAATCCAGATCTCACAGAAATGAGATCTTAGTTCTGAAGGATTCTTAACAGGAAAATCAGAGAAGTATGCATACTAAATTGATTTGATAACAAAGACTGAGCACTTCTGTCCATATTGGTTGCAATTTCGGACTTTAATTTTCTCTGATGTGGAAGCTTGATTACAGGAACAAACATGGGAGCCCAGTTCAAACAACCATTTACTGTGCACATTAATTCTCCTTTGGAGAAGCTTCGGAAGATTGTAGGAAATTGTAGGAAATTCTTGTGGCCAGAAAAAGCCCAATTTTCAGAGCACCTGTCTCTGAGAGACTTTCCCTAGCATCACATGCCTCAGCCTCTCATTTCTGGCACAGGCATTGACTGTCCTGTGGGCTCCACACAGAAGACTTTGAAGCATTAAAAGAGTCTCTGATATAGTGCCACAGCAATTTAATTATTTTCTCCTGTGCTGCCTCAGCTGCACTAAGCTTAAGGAATTAGATGGGATGCAAGATTTTAGCTTTAACTTATAAAAATGCAAATGATCCGGAATTAAATTGCTCAGGAACTTGACTCTCCATCACACAGTGATAAGAAGCACTTGAGCTGCAGTTCTTTCCCATGGCACAGAATTCTGCCTGAGTGATTGCTGGACTGGGAGCCTTTCCACCTCCCCTCCTCTTCCCATCTCCAAAGAATTTAATGGGCTACAATGTACTTATCTTCCACTCCACCCTGTTTTCAAGGAGGAACTGACCTGAAGTACAGATCAGATTTTCAGAAAGTCCTTTCTGTTGTACTTCACATTTATATCCATGGAAAGTCCTCCATCTGCCCAAACAGTTTTCCATTGCTCCTTTTGCACAAGAAAAATCAACAAATACCAGCACATACCTTGTGACCCTTTGGGCCTTTACTCCACCTTCTTGATCTCTTCTGCTTTTGAAAAAGCAATTTGAAAGACCTCCCATTGCTGATTTTATGCAGGATCTTTAGAGGATTATAGCAGATAAAGAAACATAAGTTTTACTGAAGATGAGAAACCAGCATGATTACAATTCATTGTCATTCAAGCACATAACAGAATAACAGACAGACTGCCTCTGCATCCCTGTCTCTTTACCCCTGAATGTGGTGGGGAGTTTGAAAGAGAGAAGCTACTGTCTTTGCCTTCCTTGTACATTTTCTCACCAGATACACAGGATTATTGGAAGTCTCCCAGTAGCTTTCTTGACATAAGGGACTTGAGCTACATATACATATATGATATCTCTCCTTGATAGTTAATCTGCTTAAATCATCTTAATTTCCAGATCTTATTGACCCTATCAGCTGTTTATTGTTCCCTGACTATGAGCTGAA
This sequence comes from Molothrus ater, assembly GCF_012460135.2. NCBI lineage: Eukaryota > Metazoa > Chordata > Aves > Passeriformes > Icteridae > Molothrus > Molothrus ater. Next base: position 16,298,472 of record NC_050482.2, on the reverse strand, counting down.
GTTTCCCCTTCTCCTTTACTCCCAGAGCTGTACAGAATTCTGTGCTTCCTCTGTGTGCCTTGCCCTGATTTGCTTCACCTTCAATTTAATTCTGCTGTGGTGTCAAATCCATCTTCCAGAAAATGCTCCATACCCTCTATGTACATGATCTCTGCACAGACACACCCTTGGAACTTGCTTGTGTGACCAACTTGCAGAGCCTACAAGATACCTGGGCAGAGAGTGGCAGAAATGTAACTGAGAACTGAGGTTCTGTTAACCCATCTCCTCTTGTGATAAAGGCTTTTGAGGCTGTAAAACAGAAACACACCAAATCCATGCTTTGGTGTAGGGTGCAATGTGCTCAAAGAAAAAATAAACAGAAGTTTTCCACTCTATGTAGCACTTCATAAATATGTGTTTATTTCCTCATCTTTCACCAGTTTTACAGTTTTAACCAGTGCCTCAGTGGTAATGTTTGTCAGAAGCATACAATGGAACTTCAGATAGTTCTATTCTGTAGTTAAGAAATGAAAAAAATTAACTGGCCTTTCCATATGGAACTGCGCCAAATAATAATGAAACTAATTTTTTATAGCATATTACAGAGTTACCTAGGATTTCAACTTACATTTCTATCTTACTCCATGTACTGTATTTACACAGTTAACTAATTTATTATTTACATTTTTCAAATTCTGTAGTCATAAATCTTTTTATATTGTACATTCTATTACAGAAATTATTTAACACACATTTCAGACACTGCAATTTAAATATTTCACATGAGTTCTAGGAAATGACTGCCTGGTTTCACTAGTGACATGTCAAGATGCCTCCTTCATAAGAAAATACATATTACAAAGGAATTTTATAATATTCAGAATCTTGAATTTTGAAAAAACTAAGTACATGGGATGTAATAATGATAATGCTATTTCCTTTTCTATGCAATATTTTATTTTTGGAATGACATTTTACCTGAGATGTAAAATTGTTAAATGTGTGGGCTTTTGATAAAAATTTGAAATTTTACATAAATGTAGGCCTTCTATTTATTGAGAACTACTCCTATCTGCATAGATATATAAATAACATTTATATATCTATATCATATTTTCCAAAGAAGCCTATATCTACATAAATAAACATTGATATTTTATTAGGAAACTTCCCACTCTCCTTAAAAAGCAATGTGCTCAAGTACAATATTCAACTTCTGACACAGACACAATAGTAAATGTGACCTCTAATGGTAATACTTCCTTCTAAGGGAAGTAAGAGGTACCTGTTGAATTTGGAAGACATGACAGACAACTTATGTGGACCCAATGAAGGAAATTTTATATATCCAGTCCCAAAAATGTTATGCAGGAGCATCTGACACAGCAGACAACTTTGGGTCACCTTTCCATGTTACATGTAACTACCTAAATAACGTCTTAATAGAAAAAAGTTAATTATAGAAAACCCTACACCAGTTAATGCTGTGTTGTCTTCTCTTGTTACAATAATATGCATTTCTATTAACAAATGATTGCAGATACCAAGTTTAAAGCAAATGGTCATAGATTTCATGTTTCTTTTATTCTGTTATTGGTAGACACTGTTAGGCACAATATGACATCCCTTGTAAACATAAATTTTGATACATTAGACCACAAACTGAAGTTACAGAAAGCAGTACACAGACATGTAAGAAGCACAGATCCACTACACATTCCAGGCACAAATGCAGCCATCTGGGAGGCCTGACCCTGTATCCATCACAACTGAAACACCCAGCTGACACCAGTGGAAAACAAATGCATCCTAGTTGCCAAACTAGGTTTCTGAAATAATTCTCTTTTTATCTTCTACCAAAGATTTCATATACTTTTAAAATATAGATGGTCTCATAATCACATGGTGGTAAAAATGTATTTTACTTCATTTACCCTGAAACACCTAATTATTATGAAGTCTGTGTGAAGAACTAAGGTCCCTAAAGCAAGTAATGTAACTAATACATTTAGAAAGCTCTCTTCAAAATATGTATCTACATATTTTTAAGAAGTTGAATATAATCTTTCAATAACAAGTCATAAGAGAAAATCTCTTGAAGTTTTTTTATTTCCCAAACTTAAAAGTGCACTACACTTTCTGTGCAACGCTGTGCCACTCAAGAACCAAACTGAGGAATAGTAAGTCTGAACTTTTAAGTGTATTGCTTATTGCAACTCCCACCCTTCATAACCTGCATGTGTATGGTAGGCACAAATTAATATGAGTTATTTACAACCAATAGAGCAAAATTAGAATTCTTATCAGAAAATATTTCTTGAAAAAAACCATTGCACTTGAATTATGTAGGTTTCAAGAAATTATTCAGTATCCCATGGTTATATGAAGAAACATTAATTTTAGTCTATAAACTCATAGAGCATTTTTGTTCTGCTAATGACCCATGAGCAATCTGAGTATACAGTTACTGTTATTGTTGTTGGGAGCTAGCTCTCTTCCTCTGAATAATCAGGAAAAGGGTATTAAATTATTTAACAAAAAAGCTTTGGAAAGATATATTAATTTTCCTTTTCTAATCGCTAGAAATGGAGAATAAGGCAACAACTGAGATAAAAATATATCTTGCTTAGTAAACCAAGCTTCTTAATAGATTTCTTAAAAGTGAAATTTCATGCTGAAAAATTGCAAGGCCTTAAAAGAGAAACTTTAATTACTTTGACAAGACCATGCCTTCTGTTTAATTCACTATTTTAAAGCACTCCAGAATATATTGAGGGGGACTTATTTCAGTGTAATAGATGAGTCTCCAGCTTTAAGTAACTCCTTTTTATGGCTAAAAAGCTTCTATAGCATCCTTCAGGACTGAATAATGTTTAGAAAAATGCCACCAATTTCCATTACAACCTTCTATATTCTTATGTTATAGAAGTAATCTAACCTAATTCCATGGGAAAACAACAGATGGTGTGCTAATATCAGTGTCTTTTGAGTTATAACCAGACCTCAAAACACAGGCCTTGCTGTCTCATGTGGTCTGTATGATCAAGGAAAAGTTCTTTTTTGCCACTCAAAGTAGATTTCACCAACCAAAACTGGCTGATAAATTCATGGCAGATGACACTGAAGTAATGACAAAATCATTCCATAAGTAGTTTTAAGTCTAAAGTACCATTGAAAAATTGCTCAACATAAATAAGAGAGATTCCTATTCTATTTAGACAAGGGGAAAAAAGAAGAAAATTATAAGACTTCTGAACTCATTTTTCATGCTGAGCAAAAAAATTCACTTTTAAGTTTGTTCGGTGCTCGATATCATGCTTTGTCCACTTCTTTGGTATTCTGTTCTCATTCTGCAAATTCCAACAGAATTTTAATGGTCATCTTACTTCAAATGAAAGAGCAATGAGCTGAAAGCATAACCAGAACAACAGATGCCATAATACTGCAGAACACGTTGCTTCTAATGATTTCTGCCTCTTTATATTCACTTCTTGTAATGATTGGGGGCGTCCGCAAATGCAAACTTCAGTCTGTAGGCCTCTGCTAGGAGCACACTGATGTCTTCATTTCCCCAGTGTACTGTGGGCAAATTCTGTAAAAATATCAGTAACTCCTAATTGAAAAGGAAAAAAAAAAGAAGAAGTAAATATATTTTTCCAACTAGCAGTGTAATAACTATGTATTACTTATACAATGATCATTTATAAGCAACCACTCATGTACCACCTCTGTATCCAAACAAACCTGAGGTCCAATTAGGTTTAGTGATTTTTACATAGATACTTGCTATTCAACCTTTCAGTTCAGAAACCTGCTATTAATTGTAGCTGAAATATGGTCATTTGATAGATAATTTTTTTTGAGAAAAATAATCTGTGTTGCTGCCCATCCAACTTATTTTTATGCTCCAGGGCATGAAGTTATACAATTGGATAAATTTTCAAAATTATGGATGATTGCTAAGCCTGGGATTCTCTCACCAATGCAAAGCTAAGCTACTTCTCTACTTATACATGGAGAATTATGAAATAAATTATTATTTCAGTCAGTTGCAGTCAACTCCCACCTTGAGTCTTAGCCCAGGTTTCCCACTCCCTGCTGGTTTCTGATCCCAAAACATCATCCTGTGGGTCAGCTTTTTCTCTCTCTCATTTCAGGTTTAGGTGAAATTCACTTCCAAGAAGCCTAAGCCCAGAAACAGAGGTAACAAGAAGCTCACTGGCACACAGTGCTTCCATGTTCAGTTCTGATGAACATGCATCAAAATCCACCATGACCCTCAGCAGCACAAAGCCTCAAATCCTCATCTGTAGGCTGAGACCTGCCAGCTCTGAGAGCACTCTTTGGAAGATCAGCTACCACAAATTGTCTCCTCACTTCATGCAAATGACAATTTTTATAAGGCTCCTAATTTGACTAAACTCTGGAACTTAGTTTGCTCTTTAAAGAAAAAAACCTGGTGACCCATAAGATCAGAAACCCTCAAATGTGATGCAAAAGCCACCCTAGGCCAAATTTGAAGTTCATGTTTGAAAATTTTCATAGAGCAGATCACCTGTCTGTTTTAATTGTTTTGATAAACTGAGGCAAAACAGCAAAAGAGAAGTTTTGGATGAGTCACAACAAAATAAACATGGACTTTTATGATGGGAGGTATAAGGCAATCTTAGGATAGGTGAAGTTGTTAAGCCTGCTTGTATCTTCTAGGTGCTCTATCTTTGCAGAAAAAATGCAGACAATTTGTGCACATTTGTATACATGCATATGTATTTGTGAGGATGTGTATAAGTATATTTTTATGTGAGTACATCTGTTCAGGTTTATTCTGAAGATCAGAAATAAGTGAACAGGAATGCAATTAAACCCGCAGCCATTATCTTGTTATAAATCAGAATCCTGCAGTAGCATGTATAAGTACCCAGGGAAATTATTCTTCTTCATAAGAATCATATTTTCCATGCTTCCCCTGCTCCCTTCTCTGCACCTTCTTTCATAGAAGATGGCTGTAGAAGCCCTTAGCAAGGATTCACTGATTTTAAGAAAAGCCAGGAGCAGAAATTAACATTAAATTATTTCTTTGTGTTTGTGAGAAAATTATTTTGACTTCATCTATTTCACAGTCTTACTATACTGGTTCTTGTAACATGAAAAGAGAAAGGATAGAAGTTGAGCAGTACTGTATATTTAATTATGAATAATAAGTAGTAATACAACAGAGTTAGCATGAATGTCTCTATTACACTTGAGAGAACACATTTTAATTAAAGTATTTTACAATTGTCAAAATCCCACTCTTCAAAAAAAATTTCTATGTACTTATTTGACAGTTGTGTTGATAACTGTAATTAATTAATTAGCAGGGGAGTGTAGGAAGGTTGTGTGGAGGGGTCATAAATGCCTTCCTCCATGAAAGTTCTTTTCTCCTTTTACAAAACTTTCAAGCAGCCCTAAGACACGGCAATTAATTCAGTGAGCTTTGTAAAATTACCTCTTTTACTCTTTGCAGTCTCAAGACTTTTCTGGGTCAGACTACTGGTGCAAATGATTCATATTGCTGGAGCAGAGTTTTGGTTTTCTTTTGGGCTTTGGTTTTCTTTGGGCTTTGGAACATCCAAAGACTATAGCTTCAACATCCATGCTATATGAAATTTAACATATAACTCAAATCTGAAATAGGACTGTTAGTGATGAACTAGTTTAATACTTCTACCATTAATTTCAAATTTGATAATAGTTTTCATCTGAATTAAATACATAATAAATGGCAGAGTAATGCATTTACTGTCTCCAAGTCCACTTCTGCTTGAGTGGGCATTTTGCCACTGTTACCAGGGCAGAAGACCAGAGTCTAAGACTGATACTGACTAGTGAATATGTGTTATAAATCCATGCAAAGTAACTGGCCAAAGACATACTACTTGTATGATCATCTAAAGATAAGGCTTATCTTCCTGTGATCTATTATAGAGCTTCAAAACTTGCTCAGATAGAAATAAAGCTTACATCTTTTTAAAAATAAAGTAGAAGTTGGCAAAAATCTCACTAAAGAAAATGTTATTTTCTTTAAATAAGAAAATTTTATTTCTCTTTGACTGCTAAAGAAAATCATGCTGCCTTTATTGCTGCATATGGAGCATTCTTTGGAAATAAGGAAACTACTATAAAGAAACTATCAAAAACTCCCAAAGTCTTTGGATTTGAAGAATTGTACAAACACACTACTTAAAAGACCACAATGACAAGTTTGTCTAAAACTGCTCAATTCAGCATTTTACAGTTAAAAAAACCAAAAAAAGAGCAAGAATTACTACAAGTGACTCAAGCTTACTAATTTATTTTTAATTATCATTATTTTTTGCCAACAGATAAACAGCAAAGCAGCATGTACAAATAAGGCATGCATACTAACTTCTTAGATTCATTTTCTCATCCACAACAATATTGAAATATAAGGCACTCTTTGAAATATGATGACTCTTAATGTGAATTAACATTTACCATTAAAAACTTGTAGATGATAAATTGCCTGGTCTATTTCAGATGAAAACTGAGTCTAAAAATCAATCTTTGTAAAATATTCCTGGAAGAGTTTTGTTTTCTGCTTAATTTAAATGATATTGTGATGACACCTGGCTGAAGAATCAGGGCAGCCAGTAGATCATCATCATCAGAGCTGGCGTTTCTAAAATCCCAGGCCAATGTTTGTTTATATTTTGGCTTTACTAACAAAAAATATGCTCAAAATTATGTCCTTTGAATTTGGCAAATAGAGTGCCCTGTTTTCCTGGACTCAAACTGAGAGGAGCAGCTATATTAATCCCTTGAACTGGGGCCCATCTGCAAGGCCCAGCCTGCCAGCACAGCTTCAGCTCTGTCTATTTGTGGTGTCTGCCCTCTCATGCCACGCCAGGAAAAGGCATCTCCCTCCCTCCCTCCTCCCTCCCTCCTTGCCAGCCAAGCAGAGAAGGATCAAGGTACCACTTGCGTTTGCTCCTGCCCCTCATCAAGCACAAAAAGGGAAGAGATTTTAGTCACAGTGTTACTCCCATAGTTAGGGGGTACAGCTGATAATATCCAGGACAGTGTGAGAAAACTGGCACTTGTTAGCAGGGAGAGAAGGCTAAGGCAGCATCTAAGAGCAATTCCACACAGAGGGGGTTGGAAAGAAAAGAGGTGCCAAGAGGCAATAGTAACAAGCTGAAGCTAACTAGTCATAGGAAGCTGACTTGTCACACAAAAACAACCCTTTGCAACGAGGCTGCTTGAGCAGCCTGCCAGGGAAACTGTAAATCTGTCCACTGGGATTTTCACAGCTCGCCTGGCACACCCTGAACAGGCTGCTCAAGCTCCAATGCTAGCCTGGCTTGCAGCAGCAACTTGCACTATGGACCTAACTTCCACAGTGAAATTTTCCAGTGTTTTATTTTATAAAGGACATGGGCTCAAATAGAAAAGAAATCCCAAAATGAAAAAAAAAACCAAAAAAAACCAAAAAAAAACCAGCTAAACATTTAGCCCTTTGGATCATTTCAAAAAATAAAGGTATGTTTCCTGACAAGTAGAAGTCTGTATTTTGTAATTAAAAGATATAGGGGGCTGGTGCAACAGAGTTGCTGGGTCAGACTATGAATAAATTAAAAACCCATAAATCGAATTGACTTTTAAGTATGGCAAAAGATCTAAATGTAAACTATATACCAGCCTTTGTAAGGGATTTCTGGTTTACAGTGACACATTTAACCCACAATTCTGAAATAATTCTTCAGTACATTTGAAATTCAACATTTTTGTTACCAAACAAAAACCTTATCTTTTATAGAATTTCACTCATCATATTTCCACAACTTTAACTACATTTGGATTTACACGATACTTTACACATGTGTGATTGTAAAATATGCTACAACACTTTATATATAGCATGCCCAACTATGCTACTATTTATAAAGTATTTTTAAACACCTTAGAAGTTGCTATTTAAAGTGCAGTTTTAAAGTAAATGTACTTTCAAAATCTAATTTTTCTCAGATAATTAACATGTATTCTAGAACTACAGCCTTCACCTTGTAGTCAAGACAAGACTGTGGTAAACATGCTGGAAGTGCTGTGGTATAAAAGCCCCTCTAGATCTATGAAGAGTAAAAGTGTGAGGTCTATGCTTGACACACCACAACAGTAAGAGCAATACTGTTAATGTTAAGCAATGGCTGCTGTTGTCAGACACAAAATTATTCCTGAGGGGAAAAAATGTTATCCCAGAAGATCCAATACACACATCTAAAATAAAATACCAGACTACCTGATAGACAGCTCAAAGAGGTGATTTCCAAAGCTTTTATTCCTCAGTTTCCTCTAAAATCAAAAAGGTCAAGGTCTGCTCCTTGTAGACTAAATCAAAACTGAATATTAATAAAACTTCAGAAAATATAATAATTATTACAAAGTTATCACCCTCTTTCTCCTCATTGAGATTTTAACCCAGTGAAACCTCAGCATATTAAAACAATTTTTAAAAACCCCAAACCCAGAGCAAAGAAAGCAAATTTTATTGTGTTTTGGAATCTGGTTCATTACCAAATCTCCTTACAGTATGACTTCTGCTATAATCCTGTTAGAAATACAATTTTTAGCATACAATTGACCAATAATACTGTTTTTTTGGCAATGGCTGTCTGCAGTTGTTATGCTATTTACTATAACCCCTACTCTGACTCCATATGTGGATCTTGAAGGAAGGAACATAAAAACCAGTTCCAGGAAACATGTTGATAGTTTATAAAACATAAAAATGTTATTCTAATGAGTAGAACACTAAGGTATCTTCTGTGCTAATCAAAGCAGTATATTTAACTTGAAAATACAGAGTTTTTGTCTGTGTGAATTATTGACAAAGTTCAATTGCAAGGTTGTTTTGTTTATTTGTTTTTTTTTAAGAGAAGAAACTTAACAGGACATAAAAACCAGTAATAGTGTTTTCATTTTAGATAATATAAAATGGCAGTAACTGAAGTTAAAATCAAACTTGAACATACTGAGGACATTAACAGAGTTAGCTTTTAGTGTCAAAACTGAGAACCCATCTATTAATTTAAGAAATAAAGGCACACCTAAAATGCAGTACTTTTCTATGAGAGTTGTTAATCCTTCCTGCTGTTAACTGCAATGTAATTACAGTCTGAGCCCTCCTGGTCCACCACACCTCTATTTTATACTGATAGGCAGAACCTACAATCTTGCTATACTTTATGATCATAAACTTTACAATATTATACTTTAGGACTGCATATAAGTAACATAAAGGTAAATTAAATCTATATATAATCTTCAATGATTTGAAAGAAAATGCTAACAACTATCATTTTAATAACAGCTGTGTGTTTTACACATTATGAACACATATAAAACACTGCAAAATTTGTGCTGGGAATTTCATGAAATGGCCCCTTCATTTGTACATTCCAATGTTGTACTTGAAATCCCGGAATATAGCACCTACTTTTAAAGAACTAATGAAGTAAAATTCTACTAAAAATTAATTTAGAGCAATTATTTAGACAACCTGAGGAGGAAACCAATTATTGCCAGGGTAAAAAAAAAGGCTCATTTATCTTTTTAGATAATAGAAAAGAGAAATAAACAGTATGCATGCATTAAAATAAATGCAAATTTTTTATAGTTTTATAGGAAATTGCATAATGTTGGACTAGAGATGGAGCTGGATGATTCATACATTTGTTTGCAACCAGATGTAACCACTATACAGAGGAAAAAATCCTTAATATAGGGATTATTTAATTCCTGTTTCCTTGACAACATTCTTTTTCACTTGATTGCATTTGGGATTGCCAAGTGTGAAAGGAAAGGATGGCTAGTGCCAAGCGGGCATCCCCTGTGTGGGATCCCCTCGGTCCCCTTCCCTGCACTGTAGAGCAGACAGACAGACAGACAGACAGAGCTGCAGTGCCTCACACCCTGTAAGAGCTGCAGTAGGCAGGCTGGCACGGTGCTGTGCCATGTTAACCTCTAATCCTCTTCCCAGATATTTAGGATGAGGGATACCTGCTGCTTTGGGACTCAGCCAGGCTCAGTACAAATCCTCCCCTGCCAGCCTGCTATCAAAGCAGTGACTGCAGTGCCTAGTGACATGAAAGCACAGGTCCAGCACACTCTGCAGAGCCTGGATGACCTTGTTCAGCTGCCTCAGTGCCACCTTTCCCTTCTCTGTGCCCCTTGCTGTTGATAGTGCACCAAATGAATACAGTCTAGCTCTGAGAGAAGCTCTCTTTTCTTTCTTGAGTACTGTTTCTTGCAATATGCTCAGCAATATTCCCTATGCTGCTGCCACTTCTTCCATCTCCAGATGTCCTAACCTGCTACACAGAGTTGCAAATAATGAGCTCTATTTCTGGAGTTCTGTGCCTCTTATTAATTACCTGTGTCTGGGAGTCAGAGAAAACATTTCTTTCCTGTTGGGCCCAGCTGGAATTGAGAATACTAAGATTTCAAAATCTAATATTAAAGAGATAGTAGGAATAGGTCACCTACTGCAGCTTAAGAAATATTTGCTGCAGGTATGGGTTAAGAGGCATAAGTGGACCTGGATGCTTCAGTGGTACAGCTGAGTGCCTGAGCATGGAAAGCACACAGCAGCAATGGCTGAGGCAGCACAGAACAGTCCCTTCTGGATCTTGGATGCAAAAATGCCTTCCTGGTTCCTGTAACTTCAAAGACTGTGGATGAACCAAAACTTTGATAAGCACAAGGTGCAATACTGGTTTATCTATGCTAAGTGGTAGGAGCATTGAAGTCTGCACTCGACACAGTCTGGAAGATTTAAGAGACATATTCTTGGCCAGTCACTGGCCAGTCACCTGTCTCTTCAGTGTCACTCAAAAACTTTCACCTGGAATATGAAAGTTTAGAGGAAAGAAACAAGAGTTAAAAAAGCCCAGCTCAAATATTTGCTGAAATACTGTAACATTGATCTTCCTAAATTCAATGCTAAATTTGATCTTTTCTTGTCCATTCCTTTATTGTGCATTACTTACATTATGCTCCAAGAATTCCTTGAAATGAATATTAATTCTTTCAATCAGTCTTATACATCTTAATTTTGACCTTTTTTTACACACCATGTCAATCAACAGACTATAGCACATAGACCTCAAAACAGTAGGAATAATTTTTTTTCTCTACAAAAACAAACTATATTGTTCAGAATTCCAACTAGACTTGTTGCATCTTGAAATGAATATTAAAAAAATCTAAATATTTTAAAGGTTAATTTCTTTTGCTATCAGCTTACATTCAGGACCTCAAGGACAGTGGCTCTCAACAAGGATATATTTTTTTAATTCTTTGATTCAAATACAGTATAAATATATATACATAAATATATATATTCTTTGATTCAAATACACATTCTAATTCTTCATTTCAACTGATCAATCTGCCATTAATCTTATTAAAACATAAAGAATTATGCCATTCTTATAATTAATTTCATATTCCTAATAAGAATTTCACAGAAACACACCTTAACATCCTGAAAATGAAAGCTTATGGAAAGTTGATGGTTTTATAATTTCCCTTTCATGTTTTCCTTTTCATGACTACTGAAAAAGATTCCAGGACTCAGCACACTAAACTAGCAATTAAAGTCCTGTTTCATCTGGTATGGATCTCTTACACAAGTCATTAGCAACCTTAATCACTAATCATAAAATATGTGGTTCTAAAGGACTCTGTCAGAGAAGCTGTGCTTAGCTTCAGCTCACTTAGCTGAAGAGATTTACATCTTCATTTCCAGGAGTACTGGTTTAAAAGTACATTAAAGAATCACATCTCAGCTGGTATTATAGGTACTCTTATAAAATAAAAACCAAACCCACAAGTAATCTCCATCCCTAAGACAAGAATCAAATTTGAATGCTAGATCTTTTTCTCAACTGAACTTACTATCCACACATTATCATCTCAAGTTTGTAAGACAAGGTTAAGGAGTTAGAATCAAAGCAGACATTGGCACAGAACCTAAAGGATTTAAGGTCCCTTCCATCCCCAAACCTTCTATGATACTATGATACTCGAACACTGATTTAAATTCAAACTTAAACTGGACAGTCAAACAAAAACAGTCCTAGATTCTTTCTCCCATTTAAACTAGAGAAAACAGAACTTCTATTTTACATATCTCATATGGAAACTGAGTATCTCAGGAAGCTTCACACTTGTATCCAGGAAATAGAACTAAAAGTTCCAACTGCTAGAGCTCAGAACAGAACAGTCCTGAACGACTCTGATTATAATTTTTGCCATGTTGTTTTATGAAATATTGTTATATTGATGGTATTTGGAAATATGTGTACTTCTTATGTACCAAAATACAAATCATAACAAATAAATAATAAAAAGCCCAAGTATGTCATTTACCACTAGTTCCATCCAAAACACAACGAATAAAGGAGAACAGATGCAAACATCCAGAAATATAAAAAGTCATGAAGATCAGTGGTCATTCAATAAAAAAAAATCCAAAGAAAATCCCTCCAAACACAGAATGTACTGTACCAATTAAGGCTGCAGCAATTATGGCAGAATTTAATTTCTGAAATTACTTACCAATAAATTACTACATTCTATCTATTTTTTTCTGTAGTCAAGCAAGATCAAAATATTTCTATAGCAGATACCAAGAGAAAATTTACAATTCTACCTTTCCATGAAATCCATATGCTAACCACTTTTCTTGGTTTGGTTTTCCTGATCATAATTTGGCAATGCATGTTAAGTGGGACGATTCTACAGCTACAAATTCACACATATTTCATTTCCTTATCTACAATGACTTAGATTTTAACACTAGTATGTATAGCTAAAAGCTCAGCCAAAACTAAAGGAAAGAAAATCATAAAATACCAACTGAATATAAAGAAGCACAGGAGAAAAGTGTACAAAAATTGTATGTATTTCTAACCAAAAGTAATGATTATGTTTTGACGAAATGCTGTAAATGGTTCTGAGTAAAATCTCATCTAGTTTTAGAGAAAACATATATTAAGGATGACTGAGGCAAAATTACCTGTTTTCTATAACTTAAGTAGTATTGCCTGAGATATGTAACTTTTACACCCAATAAATATGTCACAGTGCAGAGCCTACTTAAATTAGTGTAATTTTAGAAGTAAAACAAGTAGTCCTAAACACAGCTTAAATGGAATATTGTCAGTATCCTAGGGGATATAGGGCTGAAAGGCCAGTTCCATTTCATTGCACAGTCACCACCAAATGAAGCCACATTTTCGTGTATTGTTCTGAATAACATTCATTCCCCACTTGCCATGACAAAGCCCATAAAGCATTTGCACCTCCAAGAGACTAAAGGACAGCAGTACAGAGAACCAATGACTTGGCAGCGAAAGAGACCTCCATGAAGATATCACTGTTAAAGGAAACAACCTGCCCCATCTGATAACTGAAAATTTCCCACTTAACTTGAGAAGCCTCACAAAAATCAATAAGAAGTAATCTGAAAATCCCTTCATCTCTGAGGAAAATGCCACTGTTCAAATTAAGAAATCAATTAAGCTTCCTTGGTGAGCATAGCACGCAGGCACAAGAACACAACACAGGGGATCACTCAAGCTGCACAGGTTTTCCCAATGTACAAAAAACAACAACCCCTCAAATTTCTATACATTCCTTGATGCCTTATGAAAAAAAAAAATGAATGATTCAGTCAGAGAGAAATTCCAAAAGTACATCCATAGACAATAGACTGAAGCATCACTTCAAATTCACACAATGTAATCCAATTGTACACTACAAGCTAAAGAATTAAAATATACTAAACCAATAAATACTACATGAGAAACACAATTAATAGCTGAGACTGTGCTCAAGACACCTTCAGTGTTTTGGGAGACAAGAAAAATCCCAAACCAGGATGAATCTTCCTGTACCACACAATAACATAAATTTATCAAGCTTTGTTAGAAAATATATGCTGCTCTTTATGTGCTGATATTTCACATACAAGATGCTTCACTTTATCTAATAGTTTATAAATCAAAGTGAAATAACTTATATACTTTTGATCTTTCACCAAAATTACATTATGACTTAAATCTTTACCCCCATTATAAAGCAATCCAAAGGCATTCTAGAAGATGATCATATTCTCTATCAAGGTTTGCTTCACAAGGTTAAACAAGCAACATTCTTCTAATACACTCTGTTAATGTCAGTTCTTCATTTCCCAGTCTACTGTTGTTAAACATAACTCTAAAGAAATTACATGAAACCCAAATAAATAATTCTCATGCAAGTGCCAGGGAAATGAATTTTTTAAAAACAATGAATATATTACTGGAACCACGGAAAAATAATAACTCTAAATGGAGTACTTGGAAGCCCTAAGGTACATACAAATATCCTAAGGCCCTGGACTTCTAAGACAATTAAAATACTATCACACTTTCTTTATATAATATTTAATTGCCTTTCTTACACATCACTATACTGATAAAAATAGATATCTACAACTCAACTTCAGCCAGCCAGAATTTGAGATTAAATTTCTATATAAGATTACAAATGCCATGAAAAATCAGCTTTTGTAAACCAAAAGCTGAATGAAGGCCTCCAATGCAAAACCAGAACATTTCTTTATTTATCTACAAAAGAACAGCCTCCAGACAAACATGAGACAACTGAATGTCCTTTCAGTACAGTGGGTGACAATGGGCTGGGTTAATCTTTTCAGACTGCTCATTTTTAAGATTTCCAAGATGAAAGTCATAAAAACTCTGAGGCTATGACTACTTCTTGGTAATCCTGGTCCACACACATAAGGAAATAAACAAGTTTACACTCAAACTTTAAAAGAACCTGCACACTGAAAGCAGTGGCCTCAGTCATGGTATCAATACCCAAAGAGCAATTTGGCCAAGGAACTCTGAAAACCATAAATTGGACAGCAGCTCTAGAATGGTCATCAAAGATCACATAGGTCAAAGTCCTTAAATTCCCATTATGTAAGGAGAAACATTACTAAAGCCAGAGCCATTTCTCTCAAAATGGAGAGAAAAACACTGTTTTCATAATAATTATTTCAGCAAGTGACAACTAGTATTACATAAACTGAATATGACTAATATTTTTCTGTATTTCTCCCAGGTGTTGGGTTCTTACACACACTTGGTTTTATAAAAATTCCAATTACATTAAGAAGAAGGTTGTGGCCTTCAGAGATTCAAAGAAAAGCCTCCAAAAAAATCTATCTGAAATGGTTATCCAAAGAATCAAAACCACACATAAACCAAATAGGTTTTAAGGCCAACATTATACCTAAATTCATTTTCTTTGGATAACTGGATTTGTGACATTATTTCTTTTACAAAACCATACCTTGTGAATAAAAGTCATTTTGTCTAAATAAATAAACATGACCAAAAAGTGTTTCAGGGTCTGGCAAAAAAACATTCTAACAGCTCTAATGGATAAACATTCCAGTGATGCATTGTGTAGTATAACGTGTTTGATGGGCTGGTCACCGACAGTAACGCATCTCTCATCCGTTTCTGCTTCTTTAGCAGGCAGATGAGAGGAGCAATTCCTGTATTTATCACAATAATCTCCTAGAAAGGACACTATAGCACAGCTTGGAAGATGCGACCTTTTCTCACAGAAGAGAATAAAGGCGTCAACTACATGAAATACAACTTTCAGAGGTACATTGCTGCTGGCAATTTCGGGTTGCTTTAATAGGCTTTCCTGCAAGCCGGCACTGCCACAGCAGTTCCATGCCGTGCTCTGTCATCTTTTCTCAGGGGTGGCAATATTTAAGAAAGGATGTAGTAGAGAACAACAGCTATTAAGGATTTCAGATGCCCCTTTTTAACCTGCTGACCTATGGGGATCAGCGCCTGAAACTAAGTAAGATGTGTGAGAACTGTGAGGAAAAAAAAATTAACACAAAGCTTTAGTGAACCAGCTCCCGAGGACTGGATGGAGCCATTGCTATCCATTCAGCTAACAGCAAGCAAATGCTACTGTGAAGAAAACAAATTAAGAAGGGATAAATGAGAGCTCTTCATATATTTGAAAAGGGATGTCTAATGCAAAAAACACTACAGAGAGCAAAGAAATTGTGCAAAGATTTTACTCTTTAAGGCAGCTGAAAGATCTAACCACGAGGCTATGACAGTAATAATAAATCTGCCATAATGACATTCCTGGAAAAAATCTAATTCTGATTCGTTTACGAGGATGAAAAAACAATAGGTATTTCAATTCTTGTTATTTTTACTGTCTTGCAGTTGCAAAGAGACAATTTTGTTGTAAGACAGCAAAATCTACATGCACTAGCATTTAGGAAACCATAGGAGAGAACAGAAAATTGAAAGAAAGAAAATTTATCCCCCTCCATCTTCTTGTCTCAAAGAAAAGCATATGTGACTTCATCCTATTACTAAGCTCATACTCCAAAAGCTTCTGGTTTCTCTTTGTTCTCTTATCAGTAGTTTTGATTGAGTTTGGTTGTCAAGTGTACAGGCTCCTGTGATTTTAGTCTTCTCCAGGGTTACACACTGATAAGGCCAATAATTGACATTGTTATGCAGCAGGTTCTGCTGAACAAATAAACATGGAAAGAAAACAGTTTTCTTTGTAGAGAGATGTCTCCAGTGACAGCTGTGAATTACTAACTAAATGGAAGTCCTGCCAGTGCATTTAGTTTAGCAGGTCACTTAAATTGCTCAGGATGAACAGGAGTTCTTCCTTTGTTCAAGAAAAACCCTTTTTATAGTGAAATGGAGAAAATGCAGGCATCCCTTTGTGGTATTTACTGAAAATAAATTTTAAAAAATTGGTTGGTGAGAGAAATATAGGACACAGGAATCAGAAATTGCTTTTTCTAGAAACTTACAGGACAGTAAAATCAGATTTTCATTCTGTGGAAGATTTGATTTAAAACTTGGACAGTAACAGCAGCACTCTGAAGCAGAAGCCATAAAGGCAGGCTTACTGGAAATCCCTTCAGATTATACACACCTAGCATCACATCTTCCTTTCCTACAGTACGAATCAGACCAAACACAACTCTTGCCAACATGTGCAGATGAAGGGGACTCCAGTTCTGTATCCCAGCCTCCAAACCACACTGCTCAATCCCTAAGGAGTTTAGTCCCAGCATCCTTAGAGGCGTAGAGGTCTGAACAGAAAATATACATATATTTCTTTTACTTCGTGTAGCCTTCCAGGACAAGGAAGGACACAACTTAGAGGTAGAACAAAATCAACTTACTTGTAGAGTTCAATAATGTTATTGGATATGGCGACAAAGAACAAAAACAATAAGAAAAAAAGTGATTACTCAACAAAAATTGAATCTTTTTTAATCCAAAATAGTGCTTTTCCTCTGCAACTAGGCTTTATAGAGAATCACGGTTTTAGACATATTCACCATTGCAACGTGGTTCTAACACTGTGTGCTCTCAGTTGGTAAAGATAACTAAAAATTACTAGAGTCCAAAATGTTTAGAAGGTATTTGTAGACAAAAATATACATGTTTTAGAAATGGTGACTGACAATTCAAAATTATACTCTAAGGCCAGTTCATTATCTAACTGTTTCAACAACAGTGAGAGCTTCAGATGCTTTTTGTACCTACACATGTTAGCAGCCATGTATGTCAGTGGGAGTATTACTTGACAGGTACACAACATAAATTTGGGGCTGGTTCCTAGAGTCATAGATGAGATCATTACTTATCCTGGTCTGACCTCCTGTGTGGATAATAGGAACTAAACCTAAACATATGGTTCGTGTTTTTTTTAAATTTCAGGAAAAACATCGATTTGAAATCTTTAAGAGCTGCAGAAATTCATTATTAGTTAATGTCTTGGGTTTTTTTCTATATCAAATTTCTCATATATGAATCAATTCACCTATTGGTTTTCTTTTTGAAAAATTAAGATGTCAAATACTTCAGTCACGCACTCTGAGCCCTCTCTATGTCTTTGACTTAAGATATCAGAACTGGATGCCATATTGACAAAGAAAGAAAACCACCAAAAGGCAAAACAAGCTCTTGGGTTCATTAATTCAAGGATCCAATCACTCCCATGCACCACAGCATCATTCTGGCAGCTCATTAGGAGAGATGTAGGCATCACCCACCCTTTTGAAGCCACATGTCACAGGGTACAGTCTCACATTCCAGAGGTATGACCTATTCTAGTTTACTTTATTTGCACATTTTTTTTCATTTGACTATATCAAAATACAGCTCACCCAAAGAGTTCAACAGAACAAGTGATTCAAGATTTGTTTATGTAACTGCTCTGTGCTCCTCACTTTGTCAGAACAGTGAACCTGTGTCATCTGCAGATTTCTATTATCAGCTATTTTGTTAGTGGAAATGCTGAATAGCCTCATACTGACTCCCACTAAAGAAGCCTCCTCTTGCAGATGATTAACAAAAAAAAGTACTTAGGACATTGTATTATATTTTTGTTGATACTGTTAAATGCTATTTAAGTGTACAGAATAAAGCAGACCACAGAATAAAGTAGACCAAATTATTATGTTGCACTTTTGCATCATCAATGTAGATTCACTTTTCAGAATTAAAGATAGAAATGAAGCTATTAAGAATGACATAGGGGAAAAAATGTTTAATTTGTTCTTCTTAACTGATAATAAGAAAACTGGCTAAGTAAATACTAATAAATAATAATTATTAGAGAGATAATAAGTAAAGATTATAGAATTAAATACTGGTAATCAAAACTATATCTTTATTATCTTCATGACCATATTATTTTCTTCCCACTGTGCCTTCTGAGATATATAAACAAAAATTGCCACACATAAAGGAAGCACTTACATGTTACAAGATTTCCATTAAAATACATAAAGAAAAATGAACATCTAGCTCTTTTTGCAGACAATATTAATAACTTCATTACTATTGTTAGCTGGACACACTATGGTCACTAGAAAACCAGTCTCATTACAACATTATCCTGTGATATGTTGGAGTTTCACTATTTACAATCTTCCTGAAAATTAGGAAAAGCTTTGGATAGCCTACTGGTAAAGTGAACAGGCCCATCAACTGGAAGAGCTCTGATACCTGTGTAGATATATTAACAAAAACTGATTGAGTATTCAAAATCTACATGGAGGCAAAAATAAATATCCAAAATTATCCAAATAGCTAAAAATATCCAAAATAATTGTAATTTCTTTTGGAAAAGTAAACGTAAATAAAGGTAATAAAATGGCAAATTATTTCATTGCAGTTCCACATTCATGACCTATAGTGTATTGCTTATTGGTGAGTGATCATGTTGCCACAAGGGAAATGATAACACGCTCAGCAAGCTGAAATAGGACTGAAGTATGAAATAGCCTCCTTGCAGCCCCAGCAAAGCACAAAGTGAGACTACTTATGGTGACTGGAACCATTCCAAGCCTAAAGCTACCCCATTTATTTTCTAACACTGTGTTGAGATAGCAAAATTGCAGTACGGATTTGGAAGGCCCCAACAGTCCACTGCTGACTCATGCAGTTAAATCATGCTGTTACTACATTATACTTATGCTGTTATCACACTACTTCATGATGGGAGACTTCATTATGGTCAGAGCCAGAGCAGATGATGAACTACACGTCAAGAGGAAACATCAGTTCCTTGCCTGCATTAAAATACATAGTCTGAGTATCAGGTGAAATTAATTCCAGTGATTAAGAACCATTCTCAGTTATAGATATAGTCACACAGAACCCTATTTCAATGATTATACAAACAGCCAAATGAAAGATTCAGCTGTTTAATTACATGAGAACAGCTTATTTACATTGAGGCTTTAACAAGAGTTTTTATTTTGCTTTGATCCAAGGAATCCTTCTTTAGCTTTGTGTGTTCTTTATATCTTCAGGAATACTGTGGTTTGGATTTTTCTAGGGTTTCTAATACTGCATCTTCACCAATTCTATTTGCCAACTATAACAAATTACTTGAACAAAATTCCTGGGAACCCAAAGAGCAAGAAAACCCCCTGGCTTACTGACAAGATTTTATCTGAAAAGTCAGATTTGGAAAGCACTATAGAAATACTACCTATTGATCACCTGCAACTTCCAATCAAACATTCACCTTTTAATTTCTAATTTCTTTGATCAAATCTTCTTTGATCAAATAAGTTCAATCATTCCACTGGAGTATAATTTTGGGTACTGAGTTTCTTTTGCTGAATACCTGAACTTTGGTTGCGCTGAAATAAAGTGGAATTTTTTTTCAATTTTATGATATTCGTTTAATTACTTAAAATATTTTTAGATATTTTCATCTTTCTGTAAGTAAAATCTAGATTTATTCTGTTTCTAATTCTCTCCCCACTAAGATTGAAAAAATGGGCATTATATAAAATAAATGTTAATCCACCTTCCAATTTTATGTTTCCAGCATTAATCATTTTGTTTTGGTCAACTTTCTTAATTCTGTTGATCTTCACCACAGCAATTTTCGCTGAATTAGCTTCAGTATAATTTGTTGACACACTTGACAGTCTGGCATTGCTTTTCTACAGCAAATATCCACTATTATGTAGATATTTTTATCCTAAGGCTCAAATTCTTAAGACAGGAAACTTTACTGAAGTTAAAATATGATAATTCTTCAATTAAGACGAACCCAATGTTTTGTCTGAGAAAGAGTAATTATGATGAAACCCTTCAAGATAAAGCATGACTGTAATGTAGCAAAAATGAAATCTGGACTGACAAGAACATCCAATGGAATTTAGAAGAAACAAAAATCCCCTCCAGTGCCCAGAAGTGTAGTATTCTATCAGGTGAAAATTCAAATATCATGGAAAGTTACACATTATGTGCTGTTCCAATGCACAAATCATAGCTGGAATGTATATAAATGAACCCATGAAAAAGCATAGTTGGTTTTTTACCAGATAGCATAGACAGCTTCTTCTGGTTTGGATGGTTTTGGCTGGGCTTGTGGGGACTTCTTTCCTCATTTGCTTATTTTTTTAACATAAAGAGATATCCAACACCTTTAAGATTTTGCCAGACTAAAAATTTCTGGCGGTAATTTTATTTTCTAGTGGTAAAAGGCCTTCTCTGGTTTTGGTACCTAAGACTGGCTAAGAACAGCATGTCCAGAACTAAACAGCACTTTTTAAAAACACCAGAATATGGATGCAAAAGCCGCAGCTCAGCTTTTCCATATGATTTTCTGTCAGGATTTTATGCAGTATTAAGAATGATACGTGTAAATCTTAACTATAAAACAGAAAGACTAAAACCATTGCATCTTGGTAAAATGCGCTGCAAATTATATTTTAATTAGTCTGCATATTTGCAAAACATTTTTTGTCTTGAAGCCTATTTACTGAACTTATATTCTATTGATTCTCAATGTGCCCAAGTGAATATGCTTTGAAAAGAGGTCTAATTGTATTTATGTAGCAGCAGCGTGCCTCTGGATTCCTGAGAGCCTACTCAAAATATTCAAAATGCTATGCCTTTTTTTTTTGCTTTGTGAGCAATTTAACTCTTCAACAGCAGCATTTACTAAAAATGGTGAATTCAATTTGTCAAATAGCTCAACTGAAGCCAAAATAAAATTATTATTCTGGTTCACTTAAAGCCATCTGAAGACCTAGAGGGTTATCAAGAAACTACTTTATGGATAAGAGAACAAAAATCAATCTGTATTCTTGCATCCTTCCCAAAGGGTTATTAGCCCAGCAATATTCATCACCCATTCATTCTGTGCGAATACGTGTAACCATATTCTTTTTTCTTGAATAAGCAAAATAGAATCCTGTTTCAATTATGGCATGCACAATGTGATTTTTAGATGTAACCACAACTACTTAACCTAAAAGTTATTAGAAAATTGTGCCAAACCCATAAAGATTTAGAAAAAGTTATTTATATAAACTTATTGAAAAAAGGCCAGATCTGTTAGAAACTGTCAAGAGTCCTCTGTCCCTAAACAGGTATTTTCCCTCTTCATATATATAGTCTTTTAAAGAGTTGGAGGAGAAAAAAGTTTCCTTCCAACTTCCTTTTAACCTACAGATTTATGAATTCTAGGATAACATTACATTTTCATAAATTTGAATTCATTGTGCTCTTTGCACATTAGAAGAATTAATGATAAGTGTCCTTCTGAACAGTATAGATTTGCTACAGCTTTTCGACCTCTATCTTCTGCAGTCAAATATAACAAAACTATGGTTCCCCTGTATCACAGAAAAAAAAAATGGCACTAAGGTTTTGGACAGTTTGTTTGTTTTTTTCTTAAAAAAACCTATCTTCACCCTTTGCAATACTCTGATAATGTGAAGAAACATAAAAACCATATGGGTGCCATCAGTTGTAAGACTACATTACAGGTCTGTTAAAAAAAAAAAAAAACCAACAACCAAAAATAAAATATTATATATTTTATTTATATATATATATACAATCCACATTATACATGGCATTGTAAAATCATTTTCTGATCTTGCAATGTCCAAGTACTGTTCAAGTACAGTACAGTATACACTGTACTGTATATACTATACAGTATATTCAGTATACTACAGTAAATTCCACAGTAGAAAATCCAAACCCCAGTATTCCTGAAGATACAAAGAACACACAAAGCTAAAGAAGGACATTTGGGATAAAAGAAAAATAAAAACTCATGTTAAAGTCTCAATGTAAATAAGCTGTTCTCATGTAATTAAACAGCTAAATCATTCATTTGGAAAAACATGGCTTTATAATTCTATAATCATTGAAATATGGTTCTGTGTGACTGTATCTGAAACTTGAAATGGTTCTTAATCACTGGAATTTATTTCATCTGATATTTATTTTCTTCATGTATTTTAATGCAGGCAAGGAAGTGTGAAACTCCAAGTGCTGCTCTTCAGCTCAGGAAAAAGTTGTTATCCATCGTTAAATATCTTATGCATGAATGTCTTATGACCCCATCAAAATATTTGAATCCAAACACTGGTTTCTGTAACACTGTTCATAAAGAAACCTCCTTTAAAATAGCAATGATTGTGCTACATTCTGTCCAGGCCAGTCTCATTCACTCTAAAAGCTGCATTTGCTGTTCATTCTTGTTGCTACATCTGGGCTTATTAATTAGGTGGCAGTTAATTCTGCAAGGACAACCTTCAAGAAAAACAATCTCATAAGAGACATAAAGCCATATTAACATTATCCTACAATTAAAAACAGCATTAACAAAAACAATAAAGGAAAAAGCATTTAATCTAGCACAAATTTCACTAAGCAATTTCCATTAAAAATTGATAATTAATTCCTGGGGAAAACAGGAAAAGCTGACCAATTACATTATCAGGTTAATGGGATTAGTCTAATCACATTGAAAATATGCAATTTTCAGGGAGCAAAATGAAATAAAGATTTTGGTAAACTGCAGAACTTTGAAGACATTATGTATTCAGCTTCACAAGATTAAAGAGCTGAGATCCTAGAGCTTTTATAGTACCCAGAGTTCAAGACAGAAATTATTACTATGCCATTGTAACTGCAATGATCTCTGAAGTTCTACATCCAGGAAAATCTCCAGGTCTTCTATCTGTTTTAATCCTTTACATTTCCTTCTTCAAGAAACTGATTCTGAAGAGACTGGTAGTTATCAGCGACCAAGTGATATGTTGGTAATACTCTTTTTTTAGGTTGCTCTGGTAGTTAGTCACTATGTAAAATGGGTAGTAATGGAAAGGTTTAAACCAAATCAATAAAATACATTAAAAATTATTGGCAAGAATATATAGAACACAATAGTATGATTTTACAGAATAACTATAAAGTAAAATAAAAATTAATTCTAGAGCTCACCCAGTGACAGTAAAAAGTAAGATCCATTACTAAACAAGAATTAAAGTTATTTTCCTATTATAATCACTAGAATGCATTTCCCACAAAAAAAAAAAAGCCCAAATCATATTCAAATCTGTAACACTAAAATCCTTAAATTCAAATAATAAGAATAGAGGTGCACACAAAGGCAAGGGCTCAGGTGTCTGTGAGGAGTCAGGTAACTCTGTCTGAAGAAGGAATGCCTGCTAAAGAAACAGATGCCTTTTCCATAAAAATATTCAGAATGTAAAGGGATCTTCCAAGCAATATGAATTGTATAAACACTATGTCCTACAGTTCTTCTCCACACAACAGCAAGTTTGAGAGGAATTATGTTCAATAGTCTTTCCCTCTATTGAGCAGTCTCTACTGGAACTTCCATCCCTCTTCCTTACTGGTAACATCTCTGGTAAAAATCAGTACAAGAAATAACATTTGGGCTTGCAAAAAGACATTCACATCCTCAAGCAAATCTTCACCAAGTATTTAATATTCAGACCATTAAATGTAGGATTTGACAGATGAATTCTAATTTCTGTCAATGCCATATTCCTTCATAAATAATACAGTGACATAAATATTTGCACAGGATAGGGTGAGATCAAAAGTGACTAATTCATACATGTCTTTCCACTGACTACAAATGTAATTTAAAAGTGACTTTATTTCTAATTTAGATCTGAGTTAGAGGATTCACTTTATTTCACTAAACCTTAAGCCAAAGTATATAATGTAACACATTTTCAACCTAACTGGTCTCTGAAACACAAATCATATCTTCATATAATATTTGTACTGAACTATGCAGCTGGTTAACATCTTCATTACTTAAAAAATTAATATTTGAAAAATAAGGAAGACATTACCTAATATCACACATAATTGATTTAGAAAATAGAAATTACTGCTGACTTTGTAATATAGTTGCTTAGGGTTTTTTGAAGAACACAGACAAACACTAGCGTAAGAACTCTGCAATACTAATATATGGTATAATGAACTGAGCTCTCAAATACACTACATCTGTTGTTAAAGATTTTGGTCTGTATGAAAGAAGGGTTAGAAGTTAATGAATTGCAGTATGTCACACACGAAATCCAAGCACAAATCTGCATTTTCAGTGCTCACATTTGAATTTTTTAATTTGATGCATCATCTAAAATTGCAACACATCCTCTATCAGAAAAGCAAACTATTCAAATAACAACTTAATTTGAAACTAACTGTAGAAAAAAACCTGATGAAATGTAATTTTTCAAATGGCGTGAACCTTTACATAGAAGAAAATACAGACTATTCAGGACTATAAATTATTATATCCCTTTTGGTTTTGGTTTTATTTTTTAAATAGTCAGCAAATGTGAAAGTATTACAAACTGACACCTGTGTGCAATGAGTCAAAATACATCTCCAAACTGCTCTGGTAAGAGACATAAGTTCTTAATACCTTGGCTCTTTAAGCATGCTCCCCATCTACTTTCAAGAAGAAGTAGCTGGCCATCACTTCAAAACAATTCCCTGTACTCTTCTTACATCTTACACATTTCCTCTAGAAAGAGCCACTCCAGCTTTTACAGTGAAGAACCTCATTCCCTTTTAGATGCTCTCAACTGGTGTGCTAGGGAAGAAGGCACTTGTTACTATCTCCCAGTACCTTGATTTTCAGATTTTTTAAACTTCTGAGAAATAAGTGACTTCATAAAAGCCATGTGCCTTGGAATTACACTTAAAACAGGTCAGGGTAATAATGAAGTTACTAAATCTCAACACTCTGTAACAAAGGTTACAGTTAGAAATATTTATAAAGTTTTAAGATCCATAAAAATTTTAAAATATTATTCTACTTATATCAATAACAAAACCTGAAGCTTGTCCTGTTTCTTATAAGCATGGTTTCAGTTTTCCACTTTTCATGCTGCATCCCAAACAAAATTTCTACTGACAGAGTATGCTGGCCCTGTGGAACTAGACTCCTTCAGCAGGGATTTTGAATATTTCTTCCTGTTTTGACCAACCTATTTCAGTGCAAAAAAAAAAACCCAAAACAAACAACTGTAGAGATTTCCCAAGATAAGTCATGGCTGCAGTGATTAGATGTGCAAGGACTACTGTTCTTCAAGTGCTTTGGAAAGCAGGGCTTAGTCTCACTGACTGCTGTGATTTGTCTGATAATATTAGACTACATCATATCACAGAATAACTTCTATGTTTTAGTAGCAAATACATATATTTAAGCTACTTGTAATTCAAAATCGTTGTACTATAGCTAGTAATTTTACTATGTGCCACTGTTCCAAATATCTTGAGGACGAACGAGGATTTCTGGGAGAGAGCTAGATGGAAGGAGGGCAACAGAAACAGAGGCAGATTTCAAATTCAGATACTACAAAATTTACCTGTGTTACTGGTAGTATATTAAATATTACTTTTAACATGCCAGGCATGAGTAATATATTATTCCTATAGGCTCTTGGCCCAGAAACTCAAGCAAAACAAAGAAAAAGAGGTAAATTTAGGAGTGAAAATACACACATTCCTAGCTAAATTAAGATATAAATCCAAAGTGGGGTTTGTTTGTTTGTTTTTTAAACTATTTTCATTCTCTGCTTTGCACATTTGAAGCCAAACTTTGGGGAAAAACAATGTATAACTTAGGAAAAATAGGCCTACAGTATAATCAAAAGAAAATGGAAAGCCATACAGCAAGAGATAAGTAAGGGCAGAATTACAATTTTTATTTCATTTTTCATGCTCCTTAAGCCATTTAGTGTACCATATAAACTGGTCAGAATCTTCCAGTAGCTTTCCAGACAGAGGGCAAGTTCTCCTCCTAGTACTAGATAAGTATTAAAAGAAGGAAGACCTACAGTCCATCTGTTACATTTCAGTTCAATATTAAAATTTTGCAATAATAATTTCTGTGGGACAAAACCTGTAGTTCTGACTGAATGTTAAAACATCTTTGCACCATTCTGTTTAATTTGAAATACCCTCACATGTGGAGGCCAAGTCAAGATATTCATGACAATCAAAATACGCAGAAGCTTTTGACAAAGTTGAGTAGGGTTGATAACAGAGCAGTTAAACTATTACCACTCACATCATTCTCTGTTCATTAAGCTCTGCCTGCAAAAATGAAGTCAGCAATGTTATTATTGCAAATTGGCTCTTCTGAACATAAATGATCCCAGAGTGTTGAATCCCAGCTGTCTGCTACCAGTACTCAGAGATTAGGAAGTGATCTCACGTTAGGTTGCCAGCTATGACTTTCAAAGTCTGAAACAGCAGAGCGTCCAGTTTCTTGAAACACAGTACAATATATTGAACAACTTCCAAAAGCGCTCTCAGCAGGGAATTAAATCACAGCAGTGGTAGTAGTCAGGCTCTTTACAGTTAGAAAGATTTCCATGTTCACAGTTTTAAATTCTTTACAAGTTTTGGAACATCCACCGAAAAGACCCTATTAGCTTCCATACACAGAAGAATGAGGGCACAAAATCATCTAATCATCGAGCTTAGAGAGAAGGAGGGCAAACATTCCTCTGTTCAAAAACCTAATCCTTTCAGAAACATATTTTTTATTTTTTCTTTAATTGAAAAACATTTCTTTTTACTGCAGGAGCAATGGAAATTAATTTTTTAGCACAGTACATACCTGGAAGCTAAATTAAAAAAGATTTATTAGATACACCTCATATGATATGAAGTAAGCACTCCTATACTTTCAAGCAGAAAAAGTAAAATTTAAAAATTTACATCATAAACTATGTAAAGATCACAAAAGACTAATGAAGTCTATATTACTGTGGTTGAGTGTAAAAAGATAGTATGAAATTACATTTCTGATATCTGACATGTTTCTACAGCAGATAATTTCTAGGAAACATATTCATATAAAACTTTTTAAAATAAAGCCTATTACTTATATATGCAGTAGACATGAATTTGTCTTCTAAGTATCTTGTTATTCAGCATTTATCTAATTTCTAATAAGACATACAATTGTGTGTGCATTCATTTTGGTAAACAAGTCGATAAAACTTATTTCCTATATACAAAATAATAATTGTTTAATCATTACTTAAAATATGATATAAACAAGAATAAAGCACAGTCACTATCCTGAAGATTTTATGGCTCAAGTGCAAAGCAAGAGACAATAAATTCACAGAAAAGTAAAAAGAAACAACACAAAACTCATCAATGTGACTCTAAGTGCTACTAACAGACTCAAGCCAACCTGTCAAATCTATTCTGGGCATAGCAAAAAAACAGAACTTAGCATGGCTTAGAGCAAAGTAGCTGAATATCTGCATTAGGTGCTCCATTTAAGTAAGGTGGCAAAGTGGGAGATAGCACTGCTACTTTCTTGTGAGTGCAGGTGGGTAATGAAGCTGTCATCACGGGCTGATAGACTGCAGTCAGCAGCTCACTGCTGAATCTCAGGTGCCATGTAAGGTGTCAGTGTTAGTCCATTAAAGGCCTCAAAAGAGAAAGTGTCTAAGTTTTCCTTGGTGCTCTAAAAAAGAGGGAGCTAAGGGAGATGCAGAGCAAGAAAGCAAGAAAAAATGATGGACTGAAAAATTATCTTTACAGCTTCTTTGCAGTCTGGGTGAATATAATTGGAGCAAAAATGCATTTGTCAATGACAAAGAAAAGGACAATGCAGTAATAAAGATGTGAGTTGGTGACAGCGTGGGTGAAAATGTCTTTTAGACAGACAGAAAAGCCTGTATCTTAAAATCATGAATAAGAAAAGATCTGCAAGAGACATTCCTTACTACAACATACTGAATATATTTTTGTAGCTCAGCTATGTCAACAAAGTGATAACTTCCTTAAAGTACAAATCTAACAGATAAGCCAGTATGAATTCAACTATTACTAAGTTAATTATAATTACCATTAGCTTATATTTAGTTCAACAGTTGAATCTAGTCCCTGAAGTCTAGCTTCTGTAAAAATCTTTCAGATATCTTGTACATCGTACAAAACTGGCCAACTCAGTAGCCATATTTTCTATTAATATTTTAATTCCAAATATGTTCAAAATCATACATGAATATTTTATCACTTAACATCATCAGCTACCCACACCTCTCAAGAATTCAGGAAAATTTTGGATTTATGGCTGTAGTTAGGAAAATTAATAACAGCAAGCCAAAGTCTGAGACATGCTGATGTACTCATCAGAAATGTTTTCATTACTTGCACGTTTAATTACTTAAGCTTAGATACTTGAGCTAAATTAATTGCACATTTTGTATTCAAAAGGCATAGTGTATCACACTAAAAAAAAGTATTTTTATTTATATTAAGCTTACTGTTTTTTTTCTTTTTTTTTTTTGTCTGACACTAGTATGGAACCAGGAAATTAACACAGAATTTTCATATCATGAACAGAAATGTCAGAAACCAAGAATGACCTGTTTGAGTGTATAAAACATCACACTAGTTAAAAGGGAAAATCTAAGACAGGATTAAAATTTCTGCCATTTACTGCCTAGCCATTGTGTTCTCTGCTCCCCCACATGTGAAGTATAGACTGCTAATCTGAATTATGAACAGAGTAACAGAGCTATCCAAACTTCCTCTCTGTACCTGGGTTTGTGGGGCACCCTATCTAGAAAAAGAGGACTCTCTAGAAGTGAGAACCAAGAGAGAATAACAAGCTGTAATGAAAACTAAAAGAACTGTTTTCCATAGTGTTAAACTTTGTATTATACATGGGCATAAAATATTTAAAACATCTCCCTGAAAACATGTCAGTTTAATTTCACTGGTATCAAAAAGTGACTCTGGGGAATTAAAAATTGCTGAATGGAGTAATTTTTGTCCTCATTACACAGCATTGCATCACACAGCTCGTTGCATTAAATAGCAACTTTCAAAATGGGATTGTAGCTTACTAGAAAGATTACTGAATAAGTAGGACAAAATTTAAGCAGCTTTGAACTCCTAGGAAATTAAAACCATCTGATATTTTGTACTTAACCAAATAAATGGCAGTGAGAGCAATGACTTGTTCAAATGATTCAAAGGAGGACAACTATCATCATGACTTGGTTATCATCTTACAATGAAAAAAAATCAACACAGTTTTATATGCCTGTGTTCCAAGTCTATAAATACACCTGTTCAGGTATATATACATGTGCATCTACAGTACATACACATAATATATACAAAAGAACATTTGAACATATGGAGGCCTGAGTTGAAACATTTATTTCTTCCACCCTTCCCTTAACAAAACTTACTTCCCTTAATATCTTAATATTTAATTCTACAGATATAAACCAAATACCAAGAAATTTTTGGGTTGTATCACTCTATAGTGAGTCCAGCCTAACTTCTTTCATTTCAAAATTAATTTCTCTGCTACCTGACAATACACAAAAGAAGTCCCCAAAACTACAGTCACACACATTGTGTGTATGTATAAGGAAATATTGAGGGATGAACATTTGGTATCTAAGTCAATTAATCTGTTCATATCAGGAAGAAAAAAAAATCATACTTTTACTGATTGCTTGGTTTCAGACATACTTAAAAGAATGAAAAGACGTATCTCAAGAGCAAAGAGTATTTTCTATCATCATCATGTCTGTAATATTACTGATAATATACTTCATCAAATAATAAGAATAGAAGTATTGCATAACCAATTCCTTTAAAATTGGTCTTTCATTCAAAATCTGTTCAGTGTCTCTTCTGGCACAGTGCCACATCTGATGTTCTTGGAAAATTATTCCATCTTAATATTCCTGTGAGGTCTGTATTTCTACTGAAAGAGGTCAAGCAGACATGTAAAAGAAGAGCAGGGGTTTTCACAGCTAGTAGCAAAGAACCAGGTCCTCTGACTGACAGTTAGGAGAAACTTCCCTTACTCCTGTCATATGCAGAAAAACAGATACAGACCATGCTATGTGCAAGAAAAATTACTGGATGCATGTGGTTCTTGATACAGTTTACAGAACAAAAAACTTCTGTACAAAATGTACTGTAGCTATGACTTCTCAATAATGTGAATTCAGTGCAATCAGAGTGCCCCAGACAGCACATACTGAACTCCCCAATTTTCCAATGCAGTTTAAGTGCTTATTACTTTGAAGACTAGGCACTGATCTACAGCTATTATTAACAAAGCAGAAGAATAATGGATATTATTCTTGCCTGTGGGACAGAAGTATCATTTAGAGAATTGATAACACTTTAGTTCAGCCATTTTAAAAGGTCATGTTGCACAATAAAGAAGGCCAAGGCTTTTAGTGATAACATATGATGGTGATAAAACTAGCATGGATCTACAGACCCTCAAAATTACCAATTGCATTTCCATGTAAGCAATCCAAAGCAGCGTGATAAATGCATTCCAGTGTATTCCTGATTTCTGTACTTTATATTCTAGTTCACATGGCCTATAAAGAAATTAAACCATACAGAAATACCTTAGCTATTAAATAAGTAAACAAATCTGAATATGTGTAAGGAGAACAAAACCAATTTTCATAGTACTATACCATGGTATTATTCACTTGAAACATAGTTGTAATATATTTGGTATGGAGAAGAAAATTATGGCCTTTGGTGTGGGAAATCAACATGAACAATTTAATAGGGAGGATTAACAGAGAACAATTGTAATCGAGAGGTATGGATACCAACATTAGGGATGATTTTGACAAAGTACCATAAATTGAGAAAATCTGACAGTGTTAGCAGGTAGGAGAAATTAAAGCTGTTATGTTGTGCCCTTAGGGATTTATTCATTTCAAAGACAGGCCACAACAGCTCTGAATAAATCCTTTCATGAAGCTAAAATAGATTGAAGTGATACACAAATTTGCACAATGGTTCATTTGTAGAGGGCCACAGAGTTCAGTCAGCTGGAGATAAAATAAGCTGGTAATGGGCCATTTCCCCTGGGTAGGCAATGGTGGGGGCTTTGCAGCACAGGCTATTCACATTCAGCCTTCAAACGAGACTTTAAAGCCTTTTAGGCATTCAATGTGTATCATAGGGTAAAATTCAATATAAATATTTCTATGAAATGAACTGTCACCAGTTCACAAAAATAATTGGACTTCTATGGATGTATGCAAATGATCTGCCTATCTACCATATTCAAATCTTCTTACAAAAATCCTGATATGCTTGTTGCTGAAAAAATGTAAGGTTTTGAAACATAGAGGCCTGAAGTCCTTTTAATTCCTAATGAAAGATAGGCTCCTCATTTTAAAAGACTGTTTGTCCAGCTTTTTTGAAAAAATGAACATGACCTTGTTAGAGAATGTTATATTAAACTGATGGGAAATTACAAATAAATTCTTCAGTGACACATTTAAGATTAACAAACTTTACCTTTTCAAAAATCTCTGTGAAATACAACATCCCCAGAAATCATCTTCTCAAAGTCTGCCTCAGCTAAAACAGTATTTTTTTCCAGAGTGGGCAAAGAAAAGACATCTCCTACTGCTTATAGCCCATCACTTCAGGTCTAACAGTTTTGGTGCAACTCTAACAGTAAGATATTGTCAGTCTTGCTGCTCCTGTTTTGTCTTAAATTCATCCCCAGAGTAATGTTAGGAAGGTAAATATAAGAAACAGCACCCTGTGCTTGAAAAATATCCTTTTCACTTACTTGAAAATCTTTCTCCTCCAGGATCTCTTTCCTCCACCTGACAAGGAAGGCAGCGCAGACGTACAAGTGGAAGTGAGAAAAACCCTCTGGTTCAGACTAGAAAAAATAAAAATAGATCATCCTTTCAATACACAAATAATAATACTTTTGATCACCATATGCCCCAAGTGTATTTTTATGACATTTACTTCTAACTAAAAATGTCAGCCACATCTGTCTCTCCTTGTATCATAAACATGCCTGCATTTAATCTATGCCAAACCTATTCATTGCTATTATCTGTAACAGGGACAGAGGTAAGGCAGCTTCCATTTCTCATATTTAAATCCATTCTTTACTGATGTGTTTTCCATTTCTGGTGTTATCCATTAGCTTATATCTGGTATGAAATACTGTACTGTCCAGCTCAATACTGTGATGTGTTTCATCTCCATTATTAAGTCAACTCTTTGACTAGCAGTAGCTTTTTAAGCGTAAATTTTGATATAGGAAATTATTAAGCATTGTAAAAATTAAAATACCTTGAATTATACTGAACTGAATTAGATGTTTTCACTATAGGAAGAAAACTTACTCATAAGATGAAACATATACAGCTCAGTTTTGCATTCAGATCTGCAGCTTTCTGTTCTGGTGCGAGTCAGCAGATTCCATCCCTTTATAAAACTCCCCTTAGAAATTAGTATTTTATAATTTCACATAAGGGTTGAGAAAATCTTGTGATGACGTCATTAAAAGACATCACTAAGTTTGCTCATATTATCAAGTTAATCTCAGATTTAATTTTCTATACCACTAAGGACTGAAAAAATAATTATGATATTAAATTATCAATGTTATGACTGTGAAATAATGCTATGTAAAATCTCATTAAAATAAAATCTGAAAATAATAATTATGAAATTAAACTACATAATCTGACAAATGGAGGTGTATTTAATTGCTGATATCTATATAATTTACAAGATCTAATTATAGTACTTTAAAAATACAGCACATTTTTTCATATTCTTTGTTGGTCATTTCAAAACTGAAGTTTACTCTTTAGAAAAATAAAGTGTTCTGCTCAAGTATAGTGAACTGAAACAATTTCTTACATAAAGAATAACATTATAAAATACCTATTTTATTGCTATTTAACCTAAAACAACATGGTATTTAAAATTTGTGCAATAAATAAACTTCCCAGCTATAACGAGTGACAAAGGAAAAATATTCTCCTACTACTACTTTTCCTTCTCCTCTATCCTTGACTGATAAAAGAGCAGAGTGTGCTACAAGAGGTTTGTAAAACACCTTGTTAACAGCTACAGAAACCACAGACCATCTGGTCCACCAAATCAGTAAGGTTCCAGAAAAGAGACAATGCCAAATACTTGGAGGGAAGCTTTTAAGTTTAAAACTGCACTTGGAACTGAAAATAAGAATTAGCTAATTTTGGAAATACTTCTCAGGAAATGTAGAAGAATTATCTGGATGTGTATAAAGATCTGTACTTTGTCTTGTGATTTTTCTGGTTTCTTTCACCAATAAAAGTTTGCTGAAAAAATGAAGCTCCTCAAAATGAAGCTCTTTTAAATGAAACAAAATAGGCTTAAAAATGCAATTCATTAGAGAAAAAATGCATATCCCCCATAGATTTAAAAATTCATCATGCTTCAGAGATAAGTCTAGGTACAAAGTATTTCCAATGGATAGCTTTAGACAGTTTTAGAAATTGAGTAAAACAGCTAATGCATAATTGCCTTTTCTAACACCTGATACCTATTACACTTTTCCATTTGCAGCTTTTGAAGTTACAAACAGTTTGATCTCTAAATGTACAGAAATGCAGACTACCAGCTAAAAGCTATTTAAAATCAAGTATAAACAATGACCTTGATTTAAATATTTCAGAAAAAAATCTCAAGGCAGATGTACAACCTTCCAGAGGACTTATTCTGAACATATTACAGACGACTCTGAGCACATTATCTAAGAACCATCTGTCATTATCAATAAAAATCATTTAGATTGTTAACATCACAAGTATCTCATTGCCCTGCAAATGCTGGATCTCCTTTGCAACTGAAAAAAAGGCATTCTTTGGACTGCACTCCCCAAACTTCTTGAATTAGACAACCACCAAAAGAATGCAAATTTTATTGTATGACTAGACTGATTATTGTCTTGTCAATGATTAGTCTAAGCAGCCTTCCACCCTGGATACATCAACAGTTAGGGAGTGTAATACCTCATGCTATTATATTTGTATTTATATACAAATTTTATTGTATATTTGTATTTATATACAACACAAAATTATTGTTTAAGTACTCAGAATAATTAAAGCTATGAAATTTTGTCAGGGTTAGGTATTAAACCACATTTCATTACTCAAGTAATAGCTCAGACACAAGGACTTCCAAATCCTCAATAATTACACATGAATAAAGCAACCTTAAGCAACTCCATTTCTACCACATTACAAAGAGCAGATCGTTTAGGTGAAAAGAGATTTAAATAATTTTTGCCCAAATATCCAAGCAATCTATGGCATAAAAAGAGAAAGAAGCCAACACATGAATATCATGAAAAATAGAATATGTTGGCTGCTCCTCCAACTTTTTCATTTTTGATCAGCCAGGAGCCTTGACTTCCTAGGCTCAGACTCAATTCACTGTCAAAACAGACTCAAGAGTTCCAGTCTGAGTAGAAACACAGCAAGAGCACACCAGAGAGGTCCATGACAGTAACGAGCCTCTCACCAGGCATGACCAACAGCAGATGACTGAGTATATGAGTGCAAGATAGAGCAGTATCTCCCCAGAATACTCCAGGTTTCAAAGGTTTCATGTTCAGAGATGTCCTAAGAGAAGCTGCAGAATATATCCATTTAATAGGAGTTAATGAATTTGTCTTAACTTCCAAAATCTTTTTGCAACTGTAAGCTTTTGCTAAATCATCAAGTCCTGGAACAAAGAATTCCAAAACACGAGTGCATGCCATGTCTGGTTTAAACCTGCTAGTTTCAGTCAAAGTAGTTCAGATAGTGAAAGAGTATGAATCACTTCCTGTTCACTTTCTGCAATCCATTCATATTTCCTTATCTTTTACAGACTAGAACTGTTTTGCTTATTCCACTGTTCCTCATGTACCAGTTCCACGCCCTTTGCTCAGCCTTCTTAAGCATCTTTTCCTGTAATTTTCTCATTTTGAAATAGGGCCTGACCTGTGTATAGCATGTAAGTTGAAGAAAGACTATAACTCCGATAGTGCTCATAATGATATTTTGTTCTCCTTACCTTTTCCAGTAATTTCGAACATTTGGGTTTTTTTATTTTTCTATTCTTGACTGCTACTGAGCTTGTATTTTTCTCTTGTGCTTGACTGTAGGAAACTACCTTGAAGCCCATAGTTATACCACTAAAGCTAGGATTGGTCCAAACACACAATATCACTTTATTTAGTCCACACCAAAGTTCATGTCATTTATGCCAGGTTAACACATTTAACAGAAACATGAAGTCCTGTGACTCTTTTCTCTCCACCTCTCACCTTTACTACCCTTAGTAGTATGGTGTTGTCAGCAAACTTTGCTGTCTCAGTTGCTCTTCTATCCTTTTTTTATCTCTTAAGCAGAAAGATCTTAAGCCTCATGACAAATTGCAAAATAATTACATGTTATTTCCTTTAATTTTGAAACTTGCCTACTTGTTCTTAACATTTGTTTTCTATCTTTCAGGCAGTTATTAATATTCATACAAGGGCATTCCCTTGAATTCCACAGCTGTGTTTCTTCTTTAACAACCTTTAGCAAAGAACCCTCTTCAATGTTTTCAATATTCTGCATCAGCCTGCTACATTGTTCACTGGCTCTCAAGCTTTGTGAGGTGTGATTTTCCCCTACAAAAATCATGTCAACACTTTCTTAAAATGACATAATTAGTCATGGTGAAAGAATATTCCAATCAATTTTAGAGAACATCGAGCTGAAGTCACCTTAATCTTGGCATTCTAAAAGATACTGGAATACTTTGCAGACTGCAACTATTTTTATTGTACACAGCAGCCTACCAGCTCATGTTGGATGATCCCTTCTCCGCTTGTTAGTTTTCTAGTCAGCTATAAAATGAAACTTCAATTATTCAAAAAGTGCTAAAAATTTTAATTTTATTCATTATATAGGTTAAAAAGTTTTTTTACAGTTATATGCAAAAATACCTATTAACAACAGTTTTGCTGAGTTTGCACATTTTGGATTGTCTTGTATCATTGTTTTTGCTTCACTATGTCTATTCCCAAGAGGATGATCCTAAAAGCAGTAAGTGACCAAGAGCACTTGTCTAAGCTGAATCCATTCTTACCATAAACCCAGCAACAAAGTTGGATCTTTTATGCTTTAAAAAAACAAAAGAAACAAACAAAACATAATCTATAGGTAAGGCCTACAAGCAGCTGTTCCTAATGCGAACATCCATCAATTAACACAAAAATTTATGGGCAGGTTTAATCTTTGCATAAAAGAAAATCTGATCCAAACACATTTCATAGCATTTCAAAATCTTTAATGGAAAGTAACATTTCCAGGTCATAACATTGAGCTAGAAATATCTGTCACAGCCAAAAAATATGCAAATATCTCAACACTTAGATTTCACTAAATCCCTTATAGAAGAGCTATTTTTAAAGAAACGTTACAAGAACTGTGTTCACATTCCCTATTTCTGCTAGGCATGTTCAAAAAAATTACTTATCATAAAATCTTCCATTAGATTTGGCAAATTTATGCTGAAAATGAGGTGAAGATCAGTTTTCACAACAATTTAGTCATCGGCCAGTCTGATCTAGTCACCAACCACATGGCAACAATTCCTAAAATATGACTTCTGACATAAACCACTGCTGTGAAATCCCAGCCACAAAGAACACAGACCACTGCTGGAATTTTTTTGGATCAATACCTTGCCCTGTTGGAATGCTCCATATGGCATGGAAAATTCATTTTAAGACTATGAATCAATGTCAAAAATATAAATGCATGCTACTGATAATTACTATTTACCCGATTTATGCACTCTTCAACTAGTAATTTAGTTTTATGAAGCATCTTTCATATAAATTTCCACATGACCTTGTGTTTTCAGAATGGAGTTTAAATTACTGCCCTCTTCACTTGCTAACATGCTCAATTCAAATAGATTAAAAAAATAACTAGCAAAGTGTGTATTTGACTTTTCTGTCCTAGCTTTTCCAGAATACACTGTGGTGGAAAGCAAAAATCAATGTTTCGCATTTGGTTCTTTTAAAGAATTCACCAAGAAGTTTTTAAAGAGTTCAGTCATGACTAGGATGTCAAGTGGATTCTCAGTCAATCAAACACTTTCACATCCAACAATGAACTGTCATCTTTTACAGCTATTTTCCCTCCTCTTGGTGGTTTATTACCTCTGCACACAGGAGTGTTGCTAGATCTTCGCAAAGGAATGGAGCTTCTTATGCAGCTCCCTTAAAGCCTTTTCTTGCTGGATTGCATACTGACAGAAGAAAGTGGAAAAAAGCAGTCTTCTTGAAAAATGCCTTGGATACAAATGCAAGAAGATGCTGAACTCTACACAAGGAAAACATTTTGCAACACTCATTTCTAACATTTTCTTGAAAAGAACCTAGATAGACCCTAGAAATATAATTTCTTTTCTCTAATTTCCCATGTTAATAAGCCTCTTGTTATCTGTCGCAAAGAATGACCATGACTTGTTCTTTGTACTTGCTGGAGAAACTATTACTAATCTGCTGCCTTGAATTTCTACAATTTGAAAAGGCAGACAACTTTCATTTTACCTAGCAGTTATAACTACATAGAACATAGCAAAACAGGGATGTGGCAATGTGAGGATGAATTCTGCCAGTGATAAATCAACCACTGTGATTTTAGATAACAATAGTGAGGGCTGTATATAAAACCCCAATCTAATATATGTATTTTACATTTTGTTCCTCTAGTAGGAACAAAAAATTACTTTCTGCAAGTAATTTGTTTGTCAATGAGAATGGAAGAACCAGCAGCAAGAACTAATGAAACTCTCCCAGGTTGATTTCAGTGCATTAACAAGTATGAGCCACACAGCATTACAAGCCCACATTAATAACAATAGATAATTTACACTGTTTAGGTTTTAGAGAGCAGTTGATTACTTACAGCTATATTTTCTTTGTTCACATAGCTCATGTATTAAAAAACAAACTATTTAGGTTAGAGCCATTAATATGGTTCCTAATTATCTTCCCAAACCATGACATAGTGTAATGACTCAACGTAGCGAATCTCTGTCTCATTAACACCAACCACCACTATGTCATTTACTTCCTCTAACAGCATGAAATACAAGCATACACTAATTCTGTTTCTCATGTATATAAAGGTGAAGCATATACTTCCCTACACACCTTAGTCCTGAGTCTTTTCCTCAGAAAAGTCTTGGGCAGACAGATCACAGAAGCTGTAAGAGTGTATGAGAAGACAACACTACCAACAGCCTTTTCAAAAACTTCCACTGTTTGAAGAGTTTAATTCTCTAGCTATTTACCAGAAAATTCACTTTGCATCTTTAATTTGCTGAGATAGCCCCATCTGAATTTAAAATCCCTCTTGCAGGTGTGAAGTTATGGAAGCACTAAGTGGTTATGGAAAGTCTGAGGAGCAATAAGATAGGGATAAACCCAGAAGTGACCAACTATCTGCCTCCCTAGCATAAGTGAAGTCACAGAAAAAACTTGCTAAAACCTGTGGGCTATTTGTTTTTTAATAGGTTACATGGCAGATTTGACTAAAAATATCCAGACAAAATATTTTCAAAGACATGCACATTTGGGATACCAAAATTTAGATTTCATCTTTTTTTCACCATTCAATGATCGAAAGAATATGTATTGCAAAAACTTCTTATATTTTAAGCTAGGCTGAAAGCTGGGCTTCATTTATTCAGACACGACTGTCCAGCTGGAAAGAAATTTGTTTTGAAGTTTCCTTCTAATTAAAACCCCATTCCTTCTCTCTGAAATCACTAATTTAATTTGTACTTAAACATTCATATTCTGTCTCAAGTCAAGACTTGACAGCAATTAGTTGGCCAAAAATGTGGTGGGGAAAAAAGCAAAGCTGTGTCACACTAAAATCAACACTGCTTTTAGTCACAGAATTACATTTAAAAGTATGATTTAACTTAAAAAGCACAAACTTAATCCAGATCATTAGTAAATATGATCACCTGCAACTGATTTAATTCTGAAGTACTTTGATGCAAGGCAAAATATCTTTACATAAATGCCAACCTGCTTTAAGCAAACTACTGATTGGATATAGGGACAAGCACAATTGCACAAGCACGATCAAAAAATAATATGGCAACTTTTCCACCTGTGAGAACTTCAGCAGATCATGGGAACCAAAACCAGACCACACTTCCTCACCAACCTGCTTTTAAAAGGCAAATGAGCACAAATAAGCAGTATGACTAATATTTACTAAACTAATTCCCTATTTCACCTTTTGAATTTCAGAATTATTTACCTCATGTATCATTTTAATTATTTTTACAGTTTGTTCCCAGAGAACAGCGATACTGGGAAATTAATTAATGGGCACAATAGAAGAACTGTCAGCATTGTTTAAATATAATTTCTGCACTAGCCTCATTTACATGTAGCCCTTTATTCTAAACAGAGGTACTGCTGAATTTTTGGTATGAAATTGTTAGTTCATTAAAAAGAGCACAACGATATCCTTTTCTGCAGATATTCATGGGTTATCAAATATACTGAAATACATGCTTGAGACAATCACTGGAGCTTTTAGTCCATGGATTTCAAATAGCTGAAATAGCTGCATAATAGTTTCATTGTTTAATTAATTTGCTTTGGCTTTATCATATTATTAGCTTTCATAAAACTTATCAAATTAATACTTCAAGGCAGACCTACAGAAAGTTGTAAGTGCTAGTCTACCATTTCACAACTGAAAAAAGTAGTGAGAATACCTCTACACATATATATCACATATTTATACTGAAAGATTAAAGCAAAATCTAAGTATTAACAGTATTAAAAAATAATGGTTGCTTATTCCAACTTCTCAAATAACAAGAAAGTGCTTACTGACATACTGCTAACATGCAATTCAAAGAAATTCATCTCATGAAGTATGTTTTAGGCTACATATGTCACTTCCAGATAGAGAGAGGTTCTCATGTGCCTTTCAGGACAAAGTTGGTGGTCAGATTACAATGAACTCTAAAATTAAATATTATAGGTAATTTGAGAAAAGCATATTAAACAATCCAATAAAGATATCTGTGAATTTTTTTTTCAGTAAATAAAAACTCTACAATCCCAAAATTCCTACTTCTGTAAATTGGGAGATGATTACGTCAATGTAATGTAAAAGTTTTCTGAAGATTTCTGATTAGATTGACATTTATACCAGAACCTTGTCTGTTCTAAGAAAAAACTATTTTCTTCTTAATTATTACAAAAAATAAATTTTCAAGCAAACTATTTCCAAAACTTTTTCTTTCTCTTAAGGAACACACCATAAGAGCTGAGAATGAACAAATATGTCACATGTTCAGTCACGTGTTTTCTAATAGGTGGTCTTGTTGACTAAGATGATAAGTAGAAATACCAAAAATACATTTAGTAATAAGCATGAGATATTACCTTCCTTCCTTGTTCTCCAAGCTAAGAAGTTTAGGCGTGACAGAGTTAAATCATAACACAGAGTCAAGAACATCATCCAACTTTCTAGCACAACCATTATCAAGGTACTCAAGACACATCACTGGCTGCTTCCCCTTCTCCCATCATTAAACCACATTAAATCAAATTCTACAAAACAAGAAACAAGCAACAAAATCCTTAATTTTTGATCACCATTATTCCTATTAGAGGCTAGGAAATAGCTGGGACTGTTATTTTCCTTCATTTGTTGTCCTGCAAAAATCTGATTCATGAAAACACTTTCATTGCACAGCAACACTATCTGAATCAGTCTCTACTCAGGGATGGCAATTTGCCTGAATGTTCAATCTTGCTTTGTGATGATGACTTAATTATACCAAGCTTTTTGTGACCATGTGACTGCTTACAACATTCCTTGGTCTGCATGCTTCACACTTCATTCAACTTCCATTAAAATAAACTAACAATGCCACCAAAACTAAAGTAGGCAGTTGCTGAATGCAGCAACATCTTGTCTGATTAAAGAAAAGCACAACATCTGAAAACATTACTCAACAGCTCTTCAGCTCCATCCAGCACAGAGGCTCTATAGTCATGATGGTGCTAAACTGCAGGTTTATAAAAGGGGTTGTATCAAAAGCAACTGAAAAGCCAACACCATTACTCATTCTAAGTATCTGAAAATTGCTAGTCACTCAATATCACAGCTGGAAATGTTAATAATGCACGAATTTTAATTAAATCCATTAAATACTTGATAGCTATCACCAGGAGTTTGATTTTGTTGGGATGAATAAGACTAGCTGCTTCTTTTGTTAGTACAAAAGACTCAACAAGCTAATCCAAAAACTACTCTTCAGACCACTTCTATTCCCATCCACCAACTGCTTAGGACACAAAGAATTAATAGTGATGGTCAGGTGCAGCTTTGCTGAACTCTGATCAGAATGAGAGACTACATCTACTACATCTACAAAATATGACTGTCTTTATTAGATTTAGCAAAAATATTTCCTGTGAATAACACTACAGTTCTGAGGATGCTAAATGCCACAGCCTGCTCAGAACTTAAGTATCTTTCAGGACACTGAATCAAGGTAAGATCTTTGATTTAAATTTTCTTAAGATGCTGACAATCAACTGTGGATCAAGATGAAGTCTGCTTTAATAATAAGTCTTCACACCAGACCACTGACTGAAGACAGCAGCATAAAGCAAAAGACTCACTGGGAATGGCAACACCTGAAGAGTTGTTGCAATCTGCTTTATCAAGGTTCTCTGGAGGTTACCTCTGATGCTACTATTCTTATCTCTGAAAAACAAAATTTTTATGTTGACCCTAAAGAGCCCTGAGCAATTATGAGATTATTACAACAGCAACACTTTTATACTTTTCTCCATCTCAGGTGTATCAGACACTAATCATCAATGCTTTCCTAGCAGCCACTTCCTTATAAAAGCTCCTACAAGAATATCCAGTAGTAGTGTAAATGAAGAAAAAAGTGGCAGAAAGCAAGGCAAATTTTAAGGTATTACCACCTACATGCAACTTTATTAATTCTAATATTATCAATAATGAATTGGGTTTTTTTCTAGAATTGGGGGTTTTTCTTACTCCATCACAAATACAGCACAAGGGCTTACAAAGCTCTTGCTCTTCAACAGCTTTCCCCATACTGAAAGCCTGATGTAACCTGCACAGCTTCATGTTCTTCCTGTGTGACATGACATCACCAGACTGAAGTTTGAGTCACTCAAATCTCTTACTGCTGTCAATAAACATGACTTGCTGTTTTCCTTCCAGCTTTTGTGAGTAACATTCCACTAATCCATGCTGACACTGGAAGGACTGAGTCTTCAGTACCAGGAGATTGAGGCACTTCCAACAGAAGACAAAGTAAACAAGAGTGCCCTCATCACAACCCCTACCCTTAAGCAGATCAAAATAGGACGACAGCTTTGATCCAAAGAAAAGTTTTCTAGCTGTTTTTTTTGACTGAACCCAAAATCTTCAGCTGAAATTCACAGTGTAACATCTAGTACAGTACTTCTGCAAATTCTCTTATCAAGAAATATTGACCAAATACATCGAAAGGACAGTGGGACTAGTCTCACTGAAACAACCTAGACACTGCATTAGATTCCCAAGCATCTCTCCAAATTTTCAGAAGCATTTTACTTATTTATTTTATTTAAGACTTGAAAAGAGTACATAGTGAGGTTATAAATGGCACTTTCTGAATTTATTTTTTACTATTATAAAAGAAAAAAAATACATACAATTTTCTCTAAATCTCTCTTATTAAGCTGTAACAGGCAACAAAAAAGCAATCATAAAAAATTATGCTGCCAGGCTTCAAGATGAATTTTATCAACAAAATGAATGTGAAAAAAACAAACAAATATGCTCCACAGTAACAACTCAGCCTCTAGAAAATTAAAACAGAAACCAAACAAAATATTATCTACCCAAGGTGTGAACTAAAATATTTACTTATTAAAGGATGTAGCATCAAAATGTAATTGTTAACTGTATCTGTCCTGCAGCTTTATAAGATTTTTCCCACATGATTTTGCTTACAGCAATGAAGGCTGAAGACTTTGAGCTTTCAGACTTTAAAATCTGACCAACATATCCAAAAATGCTGGAGAGAAGGATGTAAAGCTGTATGTTCAAGCATAAGTTTAAGTTAATGTCAATGTTTTAATATCTCATAAATAATGTAACTGCAAATATAACTTATTTTGGTACATAGATACCATAGATACAAGAATTTTAACACTGCTTACTCTGTTACTATGTGTACATAGTGATT
Organism: Molothrus ater; assembly: GCF_012460135.2. Lineage (NCBI taxonomy): Eukaryota > Metazoa > Chordata > Aves > Passeriformes > Icteridae > Molothrus > Molothrus ater. The sequence goes on along the minus strand of NC_050482.2, from coordinate 16,254,394 downwards.
TCTTGATTGCAAAACACTCTAAACCAATATCAAAATAGCAAAGGATATTAAAAAAAAAACTAAATAAAAAATAAACTGTATTTAATGCAATTACATACTGTGCAAAAAAAGCCCAAAAAAACCAAAAAAACAAAGCAGAGATTTTATGATAATCAATACCAATTACCCAATACCATTCTGGAAAACTGTTTTCTGTACACCTTATTTTTCAGCGTGGCATTAAAAACTTACTGGTATAAAATCTCTGCCATCACAGAATGGCTGTATGGAAGGATGAAGCTCACCACACACTGACAACATCCGTAGCTCATTCCAGCCAAAACAAAAGCAGCACAGTGTGCATAGCTGGAAGAAACACGTTTGAAACAAGCAATGTGCAAAATGAGCTGCAAAACAAAGCATCAGCTCACACAAAGTTATACTGAGAATTTACACACTGAAGGGACTCCCAGAGCCAGGCACCCAGGCACAGTGACAGAAACAGAGGTGGCAAACTACTAACAGATTCCAGAAGTTTTACAATTTATAGGACTAGTGATGAGCCAGTGAAGATGGGTCCTGGCTACCTTTCAAGAATCTGCATTTGCCACATGACTTTCAGACAGCAAGGACTGTGTCAGGAACATTCCAAGGGCTGTTAATTTTCCATGTTATCCCATTAAAGCTTGGCTAGCCTTTAAAGGCTGTGAAAATTCACTGCATCCTTGGGCACCTAAACAATAACCCAAACTAATAATCACTTCTCAAAAACAACAAGGTGCTGCTACTATGGAAACAGGTGGGAAGCAAAGGTTGTCACCACTGCTCAGTGGGAGCCTACAGGGAATCAAGCAGCAGAGTTCTGTTTCCATAACAGGCACCAAACTCGAGAGAAAGAGAATGTAAAACAAAAAGAAAAATAAGAAAAAAATAAGTCATAGCCCAGACAGAGTAAAAGCCATGAAGAGTGCATGTGTACTGAAATGGGAATCAATACCAAAGAGGAAGAGAAGCCACGAGTCAGAAAATCAAAAATATCTTTACCATACACCTAATTTACATAGCAGATATTCAGAGATTATATTAATAATCACACTTGAAAAAAAAAATACACTGCAATCATACAAACATTTAGTTTGAATTTAAATATTTAACTGCAAATGTCATACAGTATCATGAAACAAAGTGTTTCAAATTGTATCCTACAGAAAACTGAACAAAATTGGTATTTTTAATTATGAAAATGCTATACTAAAAAGCAGGTGTTGGCTTGTTTCAAGACAAACCAAAAGCACATAACCACCAGAAAAAGATTTTTTTCTGAAATATTAAAATAAAGTTATAACATACTTAAGAGACAACTTTTCTCTGTCTGCAACCTAAGGTTTAAAAAAGTATCAGCAATGAATGTTGTTTATACTTCTCAGAAAGGGCAGATTGATTTGCTCTCCCATTAAGACACTGATTTTCCACAGTCTTGATAAATTACTACTAACAAGGAAAGAATCCCATTAGAAAGAAGAAAACCTGTTTATTAACAAACACGAAGACTATTAGAATTTAAAAGCTCAATCATGAAAATACTACTATTAGTTTTGTGGATCTTTTTGAGCACAATGTATGAGACTTTTTTCAGCAACAAGAGAATCTATTAAAGGATAATCAGAAGATACAGTCTTTGTTGAGCTGATTTGTATTTAATAATTTATATAAAACTTCCATAAAGTCTGCTCTTTTACAGAAAGGAAACAGTAGGTGATGTTATCTGGAAATTTTCATCCATAACTTTTTGCAAGAAAGAAAGAAAAACTGAGTTTATTTAAATGAAAAAGCAAGAAAGCATAGGTATTTCAACTGTAATCTCTATTGTCCTATCTACTAGATCCATGTGTCTCCTCCAAAATATTATTCTCTGCCTAGAATGCAAAAATCTTGCTGTATAGCTATTTGTATCTATTTAGCTTATTCAAGATATTATTACAATTTCCTAAGTCACTACATAAAACTTGCATTTTCATTACTATTTATTGTGTTTCATAAAAGTTCCATTAGAAACAAATTCAGAGCAAATAGAAGTTGGAGGCATAATTTCCATTTATTACTTTTCATAATATCTTTTCCATTCAGACATATCAACACAATCTAAGGAATTTCTGCCATTGTTCTCAAAGATGACAAAAAATAATCACAACATGCAATTGTTCTAATCTACCAAAACCAATGGAAAATGTATTAAAGGTTATGTGATCCAAGGTACAGCAATCCTATGGATATTTAACATGATCCAATTGAAGAGTATTGTAAAAGAATATTATTTGCTTTCAGTTTGTGGGGGTTGTATTCATTTTCAAAAACAGACACAGGAGGTTGGGATGATGTCTCCAGAGGAAAAGTGAGATCCCTTAGGAGCTTCCCTTCAGACAAATTGAAAATTCCAGGGATCACAGTGAACACCAGGAGAAAAATTACAGCAAAGAACACCAACCAGAGCCGGAAAGACTGATGGGAGGATCAGGAGGTAAATGGAGTTTGATGAAAAGCATCTTCTAGAGGCCAGAGAAGGCTCTGAGGAGTTTTCTAGGATTCAGAAAGTAATTTCTGAGTGGCACAGCTACTGTGGTTTGGTTTGGATTGCAGACATCCTTTTGAAACACATTCTCACATATAGTCATGTACTGAACCATGGCCAAGGCCAACCTGAGGTTTCATGGAGCATCCAGGGTCTTGTCAGAGCTAGTACATGTAGTTATGAACTATTCTCTTGCACATGAAAGTCTTCTTGCAAAGTTTTATTTATCTCCTATTCCTTCATTACTTAAAAGCATAACAGAAAAAATAAGTCAGACTGGCAATTTCATGAAATGTTTTCCAATACAGTCCCTCTCTGCAGGAAAAAACAATCAGACACAAACTATATTAGTTTCAAAAACATTCAGCCAAACTAAGCCACAGAAGAGCCTTTGATTTTTATCTCAGTCATCTGTTTCATTTATAAGCAAAGACTGTTCCATGTACTGCAATAAATTCAAAGCCTTCAATCCTTCAGTCTCTTGTCATAAGAAAAACGAGAACGTTGCAGTGTGAAAGATGGGAAAAACTATGCATTTCCATTAACACCTGAAGTGGTCAAACACCTTTTGACTCCAGACAAAAGCAGAATATCATGCCCCATTTCCTTTATTCCAGTATTCAAAAATAGAGAACTAATACAGCCACAACTCCAATTACCACTTAAAAATGAAGATTTCTCAGAGCTTGGTAAACATTTATGACACAATTCTTAGTACTCTTAAGTCAAATGGATACTTATATCTTCCCTCTAGGAAAGGACAGCATAGCTAATTCAGAATTATTACCACATGCTCTCTTTCATTATTCAATCTCTTTAAGAAAGCACGGCCATGCACAATTGCCAGTCCAACCTCCAGCAGTAATGGTATTCATCAGTAATCTTCTTGTGAGCCTTTACAATGGCTCTACTACTTGACTTCAATCAGCTGTAAAGCTCTTTTATTCTGTTATCACATCAGTGTGAGGGAATGAATGCCAAGGATTGAATGCCCTCCTAAAGGAGCGCAGTCATGCTGTTAGAATAGCAATGAGCTTCATCTGACACTGCTCAACACCTTCCTTCACACTCCCTCACTCTTGCAGAGAAACACAGGCATGACAAAAATAAATGTCTGGTGAGTGGGAATGCTAAGAAACAAATCTACAGAATAATATACTAAATAGAGCATATCACAGTTTAATAGAAAGAGTTGGAAGTTGATAAAAAGGATGCAATTAATAGACAACTGGCAGCAGTTGTGTTCCATTTGTCAGGCAAAAAGGATGAGTGGAATAATTACGTTACTAGTGAGAAAAACTCAGAATTTTCTACAGAGAATGTCTCATCTATTAATACTCAGTTCTTCTTAAGCACATTTAATTTTTGCTGATGTAAGGACCTAAGCAAAAACTTGTTCTTAGTCATTTTAATAAAGTGACGAAAACCAGAGGTCAGATCAAAAAATGTATGATTGTTGATATTCTAAGTATAATCTTTTGGTAGCTCAGCCTGTCTCCTCCCTGCACTGTTTGGTGTTGTGTACATGGCTTTAGCCAAAAGGAGCAGATAAGCCTGATATGAAATCTCTGCAAATACACCCCCAGAATCTGCCCCCAGACTGCCATATTGACTGCCATATCAGACAACTCAGGAAAGCAACTGAATTGCCATTTATAACTTAATATTGCTTTTTGGACAAAATCAGAGGTTTTTATTTTCATTTTTGTAATTTGAAAGACATCATCAAAACTCCACCATGAAAGTAACCTATGCTTTTTTGTCAGAAAAAATAAAAAGTTCAGCAAAAATTAAAAGTGCATTTTTCTAGCTCACGTACATTAGTGATATTCAGTAATAAATACATTATAAAGCACTTTTCAAAAATTTATATCTCAATAGGTAATTATGATAAATTCCACTTCCTGACCAGCTATAAAGCAGTGTCTTTCCTCAAGAAAGCTTATTTCTACTAAATATTTTTAAAATATTTAAATCGAAACTTATTTTCACAATGATAGGGAAAAATCTATGCAGTCTGTAAGATGGAATGGCTGAAAGGAGGAAAGACATCAGAAAGCTGGCATAGAAAATGAATTAACTAAGCTAAGAAAACAATTCTTTTTGTAGGACATTCTCTTTTAAATCAACACTAAGTTGCAAGTCCATTAATTCTCTAAAACTTACACTTCATAATCACAAACCCAATGGGTTTATGCTCCTACTTCCTGAGGAGCATTAAGATATTCTGACTTTCTCCCTTCATTTAAAATGTTTATACCAAAAAAAAAAATCTTCCTTGCATGAGAGCTTATTTAAATTCCTGTGCTGCTCCATAAAGGATGAAGGATGGTGCTGTAGACTGTGAAATGTCTTTGTGTTTGACCAGAAGCAGATTATTTCAATAGTGCACCACGCTCTACAGTCCATTTTAGAGTGAACAGGAACACAGTGAAATCTCTCTGCTGTGAAGTATGCCAGCATCAACTCCAGCTTGGAAAAACAGAGAATGACTTTTGTGCCTCTTCTCAGGAATAAGGCATTGATGTGGCAAGAGAATGAGGCTTCTGAACACTGTTTTCAGAACACAAACTGACATCTCAGCACACCAGAGATGCAATAAAACTTAATGAGTGACCCAACTGATCACATTTTCTTGAGAAACTACACTGCTCCAGTGACATAAACAGCAACTTTTCCAGTAGGAATGTGTTAAATAGTTTCCTGCACCTCTCAATCATGCTTGTAAAAAGATAAAAACTCAGGATGAAGCTCTACAAAACACCTTCCCCAGTGAAAGTATATAGCTAAAATTGTATCTGCAGTGGTGCTAGACTTTAGTATATATATTTTGGTGGCATCCTTTCCTAGTAATGTAAGGAAGAGAAGACGTCAACAGAAATCAGTAAAGGATGGATATTTTTCTCCTTTTTTTTAGTGTAGGTGAGCAACAAAAATTTATCATAATGTGGTCAGGCAGTGGGACTAGATGATCACTGTAGGTCTCTTTCAAATAAACTATTCTATCCAGTTCTACTAATTACATCATATCAAACAGTTATTAGCACATGCAGGCAGTAAAACTGACTCACATCTCATGTAGAAATAGGCCAGAAATGACTGCTTTTAACATAGTCAGCCAGCCATTCCCTGCCTCCTCTCACAAAAGCATGATAAAGAACTGCCCAGATTGTTATAGCACAAGTATGCTTGATTCCACATGTGCTCATCTTCACATTTCCAAGAACTCCTTCTAAATATGAAGAATTTTCTGATTCAGGATTTATTTGCACTTCTAAAAGCAATGAAGCAGAATAAGGGCAAGAAAAAAACAATATAGTCTTGGTGAGTAAAAACATTTAATGCAGATTTAACTCTACAAAGTCTACTTTTCTACTGATACTAGCAGAATTTTTGTAAATTACACTAGGGAAAAATATTTATAGCAACAAGCTGATTAATCTGAATAAAAGCTAAGGGGATAAAATACACAGAGTAACTTAAATCATAAATTCAAATGCACCTAAAAGAAAACAGATAGTCATTATATTTTAATATCAAAATGAATAATTGTTAAATTCCTCATTAAAAAGTACTTTACAAGACTTATTTACTACAATAAAAGTACCTGCAACATTACTCTCACTTTGCATAATTTTCTGTTAATTACTTAGGCTTAGCAATATGATGGAAAACCTAATAATGTTTAGTACTTATATAAAGGGACAACCTAGAAGGAAACCAAATTCCAAATTTTGGTTTTAAATTACCCAAAAGATGAAAGAAATTTTTATCTTCCCTTCATTTTCCAAGCACTTATTCGAGGGATCAAAGCAGGTTAACACAGCTGCTTTAGAAATATTAAAAACAAGATGACTCATCTCTCCTACACTTTGTTCCCTCATTTCATCCCTGTTCCCCTGCTGAAAGAATAACATTAGATTTTGTTAGTGCTGTTAAACAATATAAATGACTTATCTGTAGAGGAAAACTATCATGATTAAAATTAAAGAAATATTTATTTCCAAATGTATTTGCTTCTGATATTTAAACACATATAAAAGCAAAACGCTTCTGATATGAATAATGTGGAACTAAATAAGATATAAATTATTGAAAAGGGGATTACTGGAAACAGTGGAGGTCAAAATGGATGTTTGCTTGAGACCAGGAAAAGAAAGCAGTAAAGAGAGGACACAAACAAAAAGCAAGTCTTAACTCTATGAGCAATATTGACACCTAAAGGAAACCACTTTGCCATTTGAGTAAGTTTATTAACACAAAAAGCCTACCTATCATAATCCCATTAAAATAAGAACTTTGATGAATAATTATTTAAAGGCTTTCTTAATTAGAAGCAAAGATACAATTTTCCTATACTACAAATAATATTTTATGTAAAATATTTGTATCCATGTTTTTCTTGACACTTTCCTCTTCTTATTTATTTGTCAGCAAATCAAGCAACCTGCTGACCTGGACTGAGTGAAGAAGTCATCTCTCCTCATAGCTCTCTTCATATATTTGAAAACCAAACAAGGAAGTTAAATTTTCCTACTGTATTATATTGCCAAGTGCTCAAATAAAATATACGTGGAAGGAAGAGCAGAAAATATATTTGAAAAGTAAAAGAGGACACATTTAAGAATATTGCTTTTAAACAAAACAAATTTATATAGAAAACATAGACTTCAATATTTCGCAAAGCAAAATGTTGCACTTTTCTATTTAAATATTTAAATTAGTAGAAAAATTCAATATTGCAAGCTAAAAAATACCATGGACAAAGAAATGCTGCCTAATTTTGCATGTCAACTTTGCATTCCTTAGACCCTAGAGATAACATAAAACATTCCAACCATGATGTGGTTATGAAAAAACACAGTGCCTTGTTGAAGAAAAAAGTGTCTTGGATCACATGGAGTTTGTAAAAAATTGTAAAAAAAATAGCATCTTCTTCAAACTTTCTAACCTAAAAATCTTTTTCTATGTGGAATACATGCACAGAGTTTCATATATCAACAGAGTTTCATAATATATTAACAGTTTCAGAGTCTAGTATGTCTGCTCTAAAAGAACCTAGGTTGAGCATCTTGTCTTTGAGTAAGGGAAAATCCAAGTAAGTGCAAGTTTTAGGTAACTCCTTCCCATCCATCAGCATCATAGCCCAGAGGTATCTTGATCCAGATATTGGAATCTGCTTCAATTCCTAATGATAGATTTTTCTCTCACAAGTTTTCTCCGTCCCTTTTTGAATCCACATAACATTCAGGACCCACAGAGTGTTGTGGTAAAGAGTTCAACAATTGAACTTCTGTGTAAAGAACTATCTTAGGCTTGGACCTGACACAGTTTTTAAATGTGACTAAACTTTCCCCTATATCACATGTACTTTGTACACCTGTTCTACATTCTCCTCTCAATCATTTCCCCCACCCCAGGCTCAAGAATTTTGAAGGTGCAATTCTTCACTTTGACTTATTCTTGACTTCCTCCAACCTGTTCCATAGGAACACTGTAGATTTATGTAATGGCAAAATTAGGGTCTCTTTCATTCCTTCGTTCTATCATTTTCCTAAAAGTATTCTGACCTCCAGTTCTCGTTCCTAATTGGCAACACACAGTTCATGGTCAAAACTATGAACCAGAATATAACTTCCTTTTTCAACTCAAATCTTTCCATGTCCCTTTACACTTACCTGAATGGGAATTTTAAGTGCCATTGTATTTTTGTCACTCTGTCTCAGACAGTCTTTCTGCTTTTCTTGGTTTGTAAGTTCAATTCTATGCTTATTCAGAATGAGTTTTTACCAGCTGCAGGCTTTCCTATTCTGTTACTCACTTCTCTTTCCTGATCACCTTGTGGTGATACTGCATAACACGTGTACAACTAGCACACATAGGAAAAGTACAGACATCTGTAGTACTTTCTGCTCATCAACTTAAAAATGTATTTTCATCTGAAAACTTTCAACTTGTTATGCTACCAGATACTACTCTTTTATTCAGATATGAAATAAAGGAGTATCTGTTTTGTTTCAGCTTCATCTACTGTGCATTTCAAAGTAATTGAAATTGACTTTTTAAATTTCTAATCAACAAAGTAAGTTCCTTCACAGTGAATAAAGGAGAAATAGTGATACATCAAAATACCTTTCCAGTAGTACTTCCCAGAGGCTCGCACTGTCTTCTCTGAATTGATAATTACTCAGCGATTTTATTATGTCAAAACTGTTAATAAGAAAAGGTTCACCAATGATACTTTAATTTCAAATTATCCTGAAATGTGTTTAGTGGTTGTTTTTTTTTTAATCTGCTCCCTAACAGTAGCATTTCTGTGCACCTTTTCTCCAATTTGACATTTTAATAATAAATCTACGCAGCTATTAATATTTCCTCTGTGTTCAGTCTCTGAAATAATATGATACAACAGACAGTAATAACAGAGTTAAATTAATTAAGTATATCTAAAGTATACTAGGATAAAATGACATGTAGACATGTCTTTTTAGTCAGTAGGAAAAAAACATCACATCAAATTTAGAAATAAACCACTTATAATGAATCTCTGTTTTAAAATATGACTTAAATTGCAGGTTGAAAGATTATCACACAGGAAGATAATGTGGGTTTTGTATGAATCACTACTAATCAGCTATCCTCAAAAAGGAAAGTATCTTTGACTGAAATGCTATATTAAAAAGTATAGAAAATATGTACCTTAGGTCTTTTTAAAGTATCAGCTGTAAGTTTACAAACTATATTTTAATTACTGTTGATGAGCATGATATAGGTTTTCCTGTTCATTACTCACAGTTGCATACCAGCTTGCCAGTTAAATCTTTGTTAATATTCTCATTTCTAAATGCTTTGAGTATGATCAGTGCTTACTTTCTGCTAGGAAAAAGGCATAAAACATAAGTTCAGTTGCTTACTGGGTTTATGAAGAAGAATATTGTCAGGAGGATTGCTTTGACAGTTTGATTAGATTAACACAATCCATCAGCTTGCACAACATACGTTGCTCTTCAAAATGCAGGTATTGCAACTTCCTTAGTTGATGCTAATGCATTTAAATTGAAAAGCACTGGTATCACATCTTTACAATGCAAATTTCCATGGAAAATAAATTGAAATACACTGAATGGCATCTGATAACGGTATTTCTAAACACAGTCTTCTCACAAAAGAATAAGTTAAAAAGAAATGAAGCACAACTACCTGAATGTTTTCTCATGAAGATACAACTATATTTTAAAATGTACATAGAATTTGTAACTATTTTACATATATGGAAAACTACATGACAATTTCTGGAATTGTTGAGCTGTACAGGTAAAAAATACTACAGCAGAAATTGAAAAATTTGCAAGATAATCAGCATGGGTTTATGAAAAGCAGGTCCTGCTTGACTAACCAGAGCTCTTTCTATGACAAGGTGACCTGCTGTGCTAGGTTCTGATTTATGGTTGCAAAAATAAATTATTAATTTTATAATGTATTTTATCACGTAATCATGATACAGCAACGTCATCAAATCTAAATATATGTGAATTTTTGTTAACCAAGCACAAGTACTCTGAAATGACTACTGTAAAATGTGCACAACTTTTCAATTCTTTTCAGCAGATGTTGAAGATGCACTGAGTAACATTAGACACTGACTAAGAGTCATTTAATAGACTGCACTGACTCCAATATAATAACAAAATGCACTACTGGCCTTGACATAATGTCTAATTAACCCAGGATTATGTAAAATGGATTGAATAGGGTTATCTGAAAGCTTATGTCAGCATTCACATTAGCAAGTAACTGAAGGCAACAGATGACAGGAAGATGAGAGCAGCCTGGGCTGAGGTTCCTACAGGATATTGCCTATAAACATCTACAAGTACAAACCTCATAATAAGCAACATGGATATTGGCACCACAATGTTCAAAAACCTGGAAATTTTCATTTCCATGGCTGTAAAAAATACATCTTTAAAAAAACAAGTTAGTGGTACTGGAGAGAGAAAACATTTTTTATTTCAAAAAAATACAAGGAAAATACAAAAGCTGCAATTGAAGGACTTAGAAACAAAGGTAGAAAGGTTGGTGAATTGTCAGTGCTCCTTAAAACAGTGGAGAAATAAAAGCTAGCTTGTGTGAAATTAAAGCATTGTGAACCCCTCCAAATGGAATGAACAGAAATCACAGTAATCAACTAAATACAACTGTGCTTTATTGTCCTGAAAAAGTGAGCTGAAGTATCCTTAGTGTAATAATATTCAACATTTCAAAATAATAGTAGCTAAATTCAGTATATAACCCACTATAAACATACTTATAAACCCTTAGAGAAAAGGGTATTGTTCAACTTAACAAATTACCAGAGGCACTTAAAAAAAAGAGAGTATTGTTTTTTAAATTCATTTCATTGAAGGTAACTTCATGAAGTTACCTTCAAATGAAGCTTCCAAATCCATTTTTTGAAACTTCTGTCAGCATATATGATTGAGAAACTTGTGCCATTTGCAACAAACAATTCAACTTCTGATTGCATGAATTCAGTATTTCTCAAACATCAGGGTCAATACAAACTGAGAAAGCCATATAAAGTACACTGTTCCTTCTTACAATTAACTTCTTCATTAAACAAAAATCAAGTCCTTTTTTTCCCTCCCTACTCCCTTCCAGAACTTAATCCACATATCTCCAGCTTGAATCAAAACTTATCTTCCTTCAACTACCACCAGTCACAACTTTCAAAAACTACAACAGCAGATGTGGAGTCACCATCTCTGAAAGATGTTTCCCACAACAGCTATTTTCACTTTGTAAACTCTTTCTTTCATTGTTTACAAAGTCATGACAGTACTGCAACACAGCAATGATGCTCAAGTTGTGATTCAGATATTATACTTAGTCTTGAGTGAGTGTTTTACAGACATGAATTTTAGCCTCATTGAAAGATATCATTACTCTATGGAACATTATTGAAGACAACTGAGTTGTGTGAAATGAATCTTCCCCACCAACTCCCATGTACAAGTTTGTTTATGGTTTATTGCACACACAGTGAAAATGGATTAGGGTGTAGCCAAAAATGTTGAACAGATAAATGAATCTTCATTCACAGACATATGTTTTCAAGAAGGTAAATAGACTAGGCAAAATTTAAAACAAAACAAAAGATGGAAGCATCAAATTAATTCACTAATTTAAAATATGCAGTAATTATTAGTAATAACTGATCTGTATAGTTAATCAGAATCACCAGTATATTAACTACAAATTTCACCATTTGTACTTTCACAGTATATACTCTGTTCAGAGATCTGAATAATCACAACAACTTTATTTTTGAACTAGTTGTGCCCAACTGAAAATTTCCACCCTGAAGTTTTTTTGTTGTGTAGAAATGTATCTTAACAGATAAAGGTGGCAAAGATTTAGTGAAATAATGTGTACTAAAGACAGCCCAGAGGACTGCTATAATCAGATTTAACTTGAAAACCATTGTCCATTTCTGATGCCATATTAGGCATCACTTCAGAACTTCTTCATATTCACTTACAGACTCCAGCATTACTAGCATTATTTCAGTTTCATACTACAAAAAAAATTAATTCCAACTAAGCACAGAACAGCCACAATTCATCAGATTTATATACACTCTGAAATAGTTGGAATTTTTTGATCAGTAGGTTCTGACCTACCTCTGGGAGAATAGAATGTAAATTGGGATAACCATATGAATACTTACAGAGAAAAATGTCAAGAAAATGAATGAACTGAATGATGGAACAACTGAGTAATGACAGAAGAAGAAAATTACATATTCTATCTGATTTAAAGGGATTAATATTATTTGTATTAGATGGAAATTTAAAAAGAATAGGAATTGGGCTTTTGGAAATTCTGTGAGGGAAAAGTACAGCACAGATTGTCTGGAAAATGTAAGAGAAAAATATGTTAAACAAAAAAATCCTATGCAGAAATCCTATGAAATGAGAGAAGCAAGAGCTCTATTGAGGAAAAGAGGAATTCCTGATATCAGTAACTGTTGCCAGTTATCTCAGGAGAACCGTCACGCAGACGTTCTGAAACGCGTGTCTTAACTAAGGAAGACAGGTCAGGAAAAAAAAGTAGATATGCAAATCATCAGCATAAGCTGACAGTGAAGTTGAAAGAAAGCCTCAGATCACCCATGAGCAGGATGGAGGAGGAAGAGTGAAAAAGAACCAAGAACCCCTGTGAGACAGGAAAAAAGGGCAGAATAGCTCTCAAAATAGACAGCCAAGGACAATGCAAGTGGCAGAGCAAAGCACAAGACTGTCACGGATCAGGAATACAAAAAAAGGCCAGAATATTAAAGAAGTAGTGATCACTACTAGGAGCTAAAGGACTGGAGAGACAAAGGAAGATAAGATTTTTATTATTTCATGTAGTTCTCATGAGACTGTGCATTCCAGAAACAAACAGCAATTATACCAATTTCATAAGGATCCATAATTATACCCTTCACAAGGATCCATGCTGCATGCTGCTATAAAGAAGTTATTTTTACTGAATTTTACTGGATTTGTCAACTATTAGTTTCTCCTTTCTTCCCTCCCCCCCCCACCCCAAGTTGTGTTTGAATCTAGATATTATGTCTTACACAGTGGAAAAGAGTTAAAATGATCTTTAATGTTTAATAGATTTTCTGTGCAGGCTGTGTTAGCTATGGATGTCTTAATAAATTTGAAACAAGGAACCAGAGAACTGTACAACATGTTAGGACCTTTGAACATTTGTTCAGGTTTTAACAACAACAAGACATCAGAACAAAAAAGGGAAAAGTCAAATGGTAGTCATGGTTTAGTTGCTAGTGCTCACTTCTACGAACAATAATAACTAACACAACTAACTGGAGCTTCAGAAAACAAAACTAAGTAGATTTAAAATATTAAACTAAACATCTTGAAATTGTAGTGTAATCTTAAATGCAATGTAGTCTTAAAACATCAGTGAAGCTCAGTGAGGAGAGGCTCTATAGGAGGAAGGAGCATAACATTAAAGAGCATGTCGATGTAAGAAAGGAAATTTTGCTTTTTGTCTTCTTGTATAGCAACACAATTCTCTTCCAGACTTTGGTCTTTGAGAACAATATTAATTTTAATAAAGCCTTCTTCTAGAAACACTGGCTACTTCAAAGTAGCCAAGGAGCAAAATAAACTGCTTTCAAGACTGTATCTAACATTCTACAAGTATTCTATACTCATTCATCAAGATCCTGATCAATAAAGCACTTGAGAGTACATGCTTAAATAAAACAATTCATGAGTTGTTCTATTGAAGTCAATGGGATTATTCACATTCTTCAAGCTAACTAAGCTAAGCATAAGAAAAAGTACTTTTCTCTGCATTCACAATCAACTTCCATTTAACCACAGAAAAATTAACATCTATTTCAACAGTACTGGAAGCTGACTAAAGAACTTGAACTTAGAAAAACCTACAGGCTTCCTATGCATATCACTGAGTTTTGATTTGCTGGTTTTTTCATGTCTAAATACTTTCCTCATAAAAAAGCATGGGTTCTTATCTTTTCTTTCTTTTACTTTCCACACTGAATCGTCCCTGATGTCAATGAATGCCTCCAAAGAAAAATGGACAAAAATTAGCAATACACAAACATATTTCTAATTCACACTTACTGACATTAAAACAGTTGATCAAGTGGTCAAGAATTTCACATCATTAGTCCTTTTAAACATTATGAAGAGAATTTTAAGTCACTTTTTGCAATAATGCAGAGAGCTTCCATTTTGAGATGAAGATTTTTAAATTTGAGTGCCTACCAGCATGTTGTGTACTTACGCTGCAAATTTAATGAAGATGGAGTCAATATGTTCAATGGAGCCTAAAAAGGCATTCAGCTGATAAGCCACTTTAAACCATACATCTCATAAATCACTCTAAATCCCTCTCTAGACTCCTGAGTTTATTTACTGTGTGAAGCTTAGAAACCCAACACAGCAATGAACACAAACTTGCAGAAAGACACCCCTCTTCTTGCATTTATATCTCAAACCGAACTGGTAGGAAGGACAGACCAGGAACTTTGGAGTTCTAGATCTGACAGACCTCTAAACACAGAAATTCCCATGTATTGGCAAGTAATAGGCAAACCCATTCAAAGGCATGCATTTGTGCCAGTTAACGACTTCAATTGTCATGGGGAGTCACACACAGGCTGTCACTGTCGGTTTTATATCTGCCAGCGCCAGTGAAACTGCAGATCACAGTTGGGAAGCTGAATGTGCACACTGCTCTGTGCTAGAACATGGTCCAGCAGAAAATCAGGACCCACTTAGTCTGCTTTCACTGAGAATTTGGGAGCCCTGTCTCTCCACAAGAAAACACAAAATAAATAGGAAAAACTAACAAACTAGACTTGGATGATCAACAAAAGATACATACACGCCATTATAATTCTACAAATACCGTCTGGCTTTTTTCTGTGAGCTATATTCATATATAAAACACTGTCATATATGTATGAGAGTATTCTAAATTCACACTGAAAAGCTAAATTATTGTTTAAGAAATTTGGGTTTTCTCCCTGTGCACATAATCCTTAGGCATGTTAAAGACTGTACATAAAGTTGTGTGTATATATATATATATATATATATATATATATATATATGGTTAAAGCAGTGTGGCTGTTTTTTTAACTAACACTCTTACCTTCTTTTCTTTGAGTTTTCCATTATTTCAGATTTCACTTAACACAAGACAAACAATAAGAGGTTAGTGACTTCAGTAGTGCTGTACTACTGAAATATAATTGCCTGCCACAATAAATTCCTAATGAGCACAACTCTTGCCAGTGGAAGGTTGCCCTGGCAACAAAATTATTCCAGAAGGTAACTACCCATTTGGTAGAAGGCAATGACACTCAGTTGTCTGACAAAGATTGGAAAACTATAAAAACTTTTTAACTGCTCAAGTTCAACAGAAACTTGATGTACCACGACTCTCTTGACACAAGAAAATACTGAATACAAAGGGATTGAGAAACTTCCAAATGAATGCAGAGTCAAAACAAGGGCATTATGTTAAAACAGGTACACGTTTGGATTGCCAGTCTTACAATAAAAAGTTCTTCTCTCACTTGTTCATGTCTTCTTATAGTTCCAAACAACTAAATATGATTTAAACCACACTTTTAAATTTACTTTTAAAGAGAACAATGTGAAAATGTTTTCCTGAATTATAATGGAAGTTGGCAAGATCAAGGCTGGGCTCAGTAGACAGTAAGATGGTGAATTCCAGCTCTGAGGTAGGGAGCTAAAAATATTCCCAAGAGAAAACAAGAGGTGGCAGAATCAAAAGTAGAGGCACGACCTGAGTACAGCCTCCTGAGGACACTGATGCTTTTTAACCCAAGAGCTGTTTTTTCTCATAGTCTAGGGCAGGTAGTGACAAGAAGAGTCACTACCAAGAAACACAGTATCTTTTACCTTTATTTCCCAAGAAAATTAAACTTTCATGTTCACATTTTACATCTGGCAGGAAAGGTTATATCCCACTATGACTGTTTCCCCTACTCCAGAACATTTAACCTACTAGCCAGTTTCAAATTGACAAATGCTTAAAAATTTGAAGGACATGATCCTTCCCACATGTTAGTAATTGGATATTAAATATTCATATGTCCTGACACTTCTTACAAGGTAACTAAGTCAGATTCTAAAATTAGGTTATTGTCAAATGAGAAAGTGTTCATAAATTAAGAGGACAAAAATAACAGAATAGAATCTGTGTTGTTCAATAAAATACTAAGGAGTCTTGAAAAATATTAATTTGGTAGAGATGTAAAATTATTCCAAATAGCTTTTACTGGTAAAAAATAAAGTTGGCTTCAGAAACTTTCAGAAAGCTATTGTGCCACTGAATAATAAAATGACAAATGAAATGCAGTCTGGATATATACACACAGAGGTAAAAACACTGCAAAGCAAAAACATCTGATGTCATCCATGACATGAATCACTGAGACAGTCAAGCTGGACTAACCATGTCAAATACCTGATGTACTCATCTTTGAGAGGAGAAATGGATTCTCAGCACTTCTGGAAAATTGTACCAATATTATTTCTTAAAACTTAACCTTAGATGCCTACTTAAAAAAAAATCCCCTTAATCAAAACCTAGTGATGAGCTACATAAATGATACCAAGAAATAAATGGGAAACAAATATGTCTGTTACCATACTGGTCAATGAAGCATGAGGTTCATTATGAGACAGTGTTCATTTTTATTTTCATGTAAGTCAAAGAAATGAAAAGTACACTGCAGCAGAAGGGAAGATATAAATGGTGGTCAATACATTTACATTTTCCAGAAAAAAATAGTGTTTATTTTGGGCAAAGAAAGCATTGGTCTCCTCAATTAAGAAAAAAGAATAAATTTCAAGAAGGGAAAAAATGTACTTTTCTAGACCCATCGGCAGGATTTCAGGAAGAAAGATAAAGCTGGCAGGCTTTACCAGGAACAGGTGCTCCCTATTCAAGTTTGTCTAAGGGATGCAACCTGAGAAATGTACTATCTACCAAGAAAGAAAATCTTTGGAAAGATGGCAAATAAGGACAAGCGATCATTCTGATCTAACACTAGGGCTGAAATCACAGCTCTTCTCTCTCATCCTCTCTCCCTTGCACCAGCTGTGGTTCTCATCAGCCTCCTCAGTCCCTAATGTGAAGAAAACTAATAGATACTGTCAAGGAGCTGAGGAGAACAGAAACTAGAGGAAAAACCTATTCCAGGAGTGAGACAGTAAATCAACTCACCAGTACTGTCAAATTCTGTCGGTGTTATTATTTGCCTTTTTCTGTGTCTTTTGTTAATCTTGGTAACTGTTTTGCATTTTAAATGGTAGGATTTTATAAATTCTTTCATTTGTACCTAATTTTACACAGTAAGCTTTAAGTACCTTGGTAACAGAAAAGTTTTCCTCACACAAGAACAGGGCAATGCTGCTAAGTAGGACAGCAGGGCACTGTAAACAGTACCTACCTCACCTCCATGGTTTTGTGTTTCCAATGAGTCTGAGTGCATTATTCATGTCAACTGCATCAGCTTCTTACTGGGGAGCTGGCAATACAGCAGTCAGCTAAATGGTACGAAACAAAAATGCCTCCTGGCAGGTGAAAATATTAGGCTGTACACTTCAACTCTAAACATTCACGCAGCATATGACAGCATATATTTAGAACTGAAAACTAACATACATTGCTGCTACTTTATTTTCCTTTTCCTTTACTGAGCAAGTTTTTAGCTATGAAACTTGCATTGGTGTCTCTTCTGTGAATTATGTACTACTACATGGTGAGTTACACAGAGAAATCACTGCACAAAAGACAGCACAAAAAGATAATTTATGTGAGAACATCAGCTCAGAAGGTAAACACTTTAATGAAAAATACATCCACTCCATTCTACATGAAAAATAAATTAATTACTTTTATGTCTATGAAAATTCCTATCCTATTTAAAACACCAGTCAGTATAACACCTTGTTATCTTGCATCCAGATAATTTGATGGCATTGTTAGAGCCTTCCTTCCAGCTGCAAACTGCCTACAGGTCAAACGCAGCTTTGAACTCCATATTTAAGCAGTTAAATATACTGATACTCAAAACTAAATACTGTTCTGCTCTGAGTGTTGGTATACAAGCACTGACATTCCAGTCCTGTATTGCCATTTCTAGTCAAGGATGAAGAAGTGGGAATAGCTGCCACCACTGAAATGGAATTGCTTCCTATCCCCAACACAGGAGCACACAGCTACATAAACACAGCGTATCTTACGAGTGCCTGAAGAACAACACACATTTTAAGAATTTAAATAAATGAAAATAATAACTTCAATGGAAACTGCCATCAAATGTCTTAGTCTGAAGAAAGGATACTTTCTGAGATTTGATGGTAAGCATATAAAATCTTATCTAGAGTAAGACAGCACAGATGCTGAGCATTGAGGCATCTCTACCTTTTCTAATACAGTATGCTAAATCCTGAGTTAAACTTAGAAGCCCACAGAAGTCACTTTCAAATAGCAAAGAAATCTTTAAAATAGTGTCAAAGCATCCTTCTGTCAAGGACCAAATATAAAATTAACTTGTATTTTTTAAGTCCGTGGAAATGTGTTAAACACTTGTATATACTGAATAATTAAGCCATCATGCCACTTTGTTTTACCAATCCTTTGTGCCAAAAAAGATGATAACATATAAGATAAAAAGGCAAGATATAATAAAAGATAAAACTCAGGTCTTATGTTATTTTGGTTTGTAGACATGAACATTCATATTTATCAGTTTTAGTTCTATGGATTTAAATTTTAAATATCTTGGGTATAACTTAACAAGCAATTGGTATTTTGAAAAAATTTACAAGATATTTACTGCACTAAAAAAAAAAACCAAAAAAACCACCATCAAGGCCTGAAACAAGTGAAGAAGTAGGATAATTCACTCATCAAAATGCAATTCGGGTTAAAGAATAAATCAAACTAAATACTTACAGCTAACAAGCTTTCTCAACATATATTTTGTAAGCAAAATTCATAATTTCTGTATTTTTTCTGCTTTACACAGTTCTTCAGAAGACAGCGATGTATTCTAGTGGATTTCAGAGATACAGCTACAGAATATAGTTATATACATATAGATACAGTTACAGAATAACAGAGCATTTACGGATGTGAGGATTTGGGAGCCTTTCCAAATTTCTCTTCCCCTCAACTCTAACTAGCTCAAGTACAGGTATTTTGGATATGTTCAGCGATTTACTCCAAAGACCCTAACAACTGACTGATGAATCCTAAATTAAACTAGACAGAGCATATGACTCCAGCCAGAGTACTCTTACTACCCTACATTCCACCACAGAGGTGGATATCATTAAAGTGTCCAATTCTATTCTCACAAAAGTCACTGGAAGAACAGTAACAAATACCAAGAGACAGTTCCAACACCTCCAGCCAACAGCAGTTATCTCTCACTCTAGGAAATACACAACAGCAGACGATTTAAGTCTGTTGTTATTCCCCTGAAAACCCTCTGCTGCAGTTCATGAGAAACTAGGGCCTGCTGTGAGAATCACCAATCTAGAATTTAAGCTGGAAACAGCACAGTATTTATTTTTCCACTGAAACAGATGAAAACAGGCAGCTTGGCGAAACAAGGCATGGTTTCAGCTTTAATGGGGAGAGAGGAAGACAAGAGAGAGAAAAATGTTATTTTCCATGAAAACAGCAGCAGCAGCAGATCCTCTCTTTCAAAAGGTGCCACTGGTCTCTTCTCATGGATTTCTGCAGGAAACAGAGCCAGAATGCACTCTGGGTGCAGACATGAAGGGATCTGACAATTCCTCCTGCCTTCCTATTCCTTCCACATGAAGGAATCTGACTGTCCCACCCCTCCTGAACCCCTCATCTGACACTGCTCCTATGCCATTCCCACATCATGACACACATTGGGACTAGAGATGTCTATAAACAGGGCCTTCAAAGTGCCCCATCCCTTCCAAAGAGCCACAAGGTAGGTAGATCTGAACAAAAGCCTGACATCAACAGTGTAGGGATGAATGCCTGTAGTCCCTGCTGATGTTACATAGCAACATGATCAGTTCACCCTTCTGAACTTAAAGTGCAGGTAAAGCTAATTCTGTTTACAGTAGTTCAAGATTATCAGGGTAAAAGTCAGTACAGGCACATCCTAAGTACCCACTGAAATAGCAGACAGTAAAACTGTGTAAATCTAAGCAGAACTCCCATGTGTCCTTAATTTACCGCTTTAGGACACATGAGGTAGCAAAAGCAAGCCTGATAAGAGGATCATCAGCCTTTGAGTACAGGGAGAAAAGTAGTTAACCATCTATCCAGCCCTTACTATTATTAGTAGGATTGCTCCTCCCATTTGTATCTGGAAAGCTAATTATATTTCTTGCCTTTACTCATTTTACATGTCTCTTTCAAATCCAACATCACAGGTCTATCCATAGCTAAACCCTTTGAAAAATTTCTTTAACAATATATCTCTAGATGAGAGATATATTTTGGCCTATAGCAGGCTTTACAGGTAAAAATATGAGACAGACAAGAAAACCAACTGAACAAATTCATATCTGAAGTGTTTTCCATTCAGAAAGCAGCACTGCTGATACAGCTGTAAACAATTAACTCAGAAATTGCAGGCAACAGAATGGCTTAATGACAAGTTGGGAAAAAATCTGTAACATTATTGCTTAACACCTTAGCAAAAACTTTGCATGAACTTTACTGGCTCTTGCAGGTTCACTGAATTTATTATCCATAGTATCAAGGTGAAAAGATCCATATTATAGGTTGCTAATCAGTGTAATACAAGCACAACTGAAATCTGATTAGCAACTTGAGGAATTGCTTGAAGTTTCAGAAAAAGGTGTCTAAGATATCCTTATTGCTTTTAAATACATTATTAGACAAGACATGCATACAGAGAAGTCTACTAAATAATGAAACCTAGAAAACAGCACAAATCTGCTGTACCTGCTGAGCCAAAACACAGAATTACTCCTTAAGCTTGTTTAATATACAAAAATAGTCTCCACTCTGTGTATAAGAATTCTATGTAGGCATTTGGATAAAAATACCTTGAAGAGGGTATTTAAAAGATACCCTTGGAAATCTTGGGCAAAGACCTAAGTATCAAGCTTTTAAATACTGCTTTAAATACATCAGAATGTTTTAAAAATTATAATTAAATAATCAGAAGCATTTATTATGGATAAAGATCCCACTGAAGTGCAACTTGATAGGTGCCTATGGACCCGCAATGAGAAAGGGCTCCTTCCAGCATGGCAATAATTTGAGAAATTAACCCCAGACTTCCTTTTCAAAGGAAAATTCTCAACATTATCATAAAATAATAGCTCAGAGATTAACTCTAATTGAAATTCTGTAAAAAAAATTTTTGGGGGGCATATATCAGTAGTTAGCTGGATTGAAGAGGCTCTCTTACATTATTTTATCATATAGATAAGGCTAATGATCAGGTACCAAGAGCAGTGCTAGAGGTAGCATGGTAAAAAACCTTCAGGAGCTAGAAATACTGCAGCAACAGCAACAGAAATTATTCAAAAGGAGATAAATTAGTTACAGTAAAACATTTAAATAGCTCAGTCTTTCAGAGAGTTCTTAAAAAGAATAATTTTTTTACTCTGGAATAAAATTCCAGGTAATATACCACAATGAATAACCAATATTATAATGAAACAAAGAAGGCAAAAGAGCCTCAGATGAAACTAATAGCCATGTTCAATTCAGATATTTGTTGAAGATAAACTCTGCAAGGATACCACCTCTTAGAACGGATTAACAGTAGAATAGATAGATTCCTCATTTCCTAACATGTTCTTATCAGATTTGGATACCATCAGACTTCACTGAAACAACATACTGGACCCATTAAATGAAGAGCAAGCAGTTCTTCACCCTCTGTCACAGGTCTGGATAAATGATCTAGCAGACATTCTGGCATTATAGTGCATGAAACCAATAGAACATTTCTACATAATGAGTAGAAATAAAGACAATGATTTTAAGATACTACATCTCTTTAGAAGGTGTAAATTATGAGTTAATCTCATATTTACTGATTAATACAAGTGAAAATTCTTAAGGAATTTAAAATTTGTTACTTTTCCCTCGCCCACTAACTTCAACAATGAAGTTGGTAGATAAGGATATATAGTTTAAACATACAGTCAAGAATTGCAACCAGAAGCTACTGGAACATGAAGTAATAGAACTAAGAATGCATAAACCACTTTTCTCAAACATCAATTCTTTCTCTTGACAATAAGAAAATAAGTTATTAGGGAAAAATAATTACCACACCAAGAGGTCAGCAACATGGAGTTTTGTCTGAACAAACAGTAAAACAGAAGACATGACAAAGGTCAAAGGCTGAGAACTGAACACTGAAAGCTAATATTGGACTGAGTAGTTAAGCAGATGGACAATAAGAAGCCTGGAACTCAGAATCGATGGAGGGCATTGATTAGGCACAATTCAATGTTTCACTTCTCTGAAGAGACAGAAGGGAGTATTGAGTGAGTGTTCAATTTAGTACTATAAACTATCATGACATCAAGTGCTTGGCTTTGAAGGGCAAGACTGAAGACATTAAATGTTTCTAAGTAGTGGTGATCATTGAAGGTTTTTTCTTTTATTATGGTGATACTTAGACAACACTAAAGCAAAAGGTTCAAGAAAAACCACTCACAAAGATACTGGCATGTCTCAAACATTACCAGGGTTATGGAGGTTTAAAAAAGTACTTACTTGGTATGTGTCCCATAACCTGATGGTACACCGTAAAGGGACTTCTCTCATCAGCAAGTTATTCATCCAACGGAAAGCAAATTGCAAGTATTTCACCTCATGCTGATCCAAGTGCCTATGAACTTGTTCTGAAGACAGAATAAACAGGTATTTTACTGCAGCTTTTCTGAAATCTTGAAGTATCAAGTTCTCTGTCTAAAACAATCAAATACTCCTCCAATCTCAAGGAAAAAACTTGTGGTGGTGCATGCACATTCTCACATCCAAATGAGAACACTCAAAATATAAATTAGTTAAACATTACACTGGACTGATTTTTCTGCCACTTCATAGATTAAATAACTGGTCTGAGTTGCACTATCTTAATAAAACATTAAGATCAGAGTTTTAAAATATACCACAAAAATATACAAAGTTATAATGTGAAATCATTAGGTACATATATCCTCACTAATTTCTTAGGCTACAAATTTTTTGGGACGACACAACAAGAAACATAGTTTCCAAATAACATAATGGTCTCCAAAAATAAAATTTTCGCAATCAAAAAAGAAAATTATTAAATTAAGAAGGTAAAGAAATATAAGGAAAGGACCTATAAAGGTTGCATTTGTTTGAGACAAGAAAAAGTGTGATTAACGTGTAGGAAATACAGTGAGAAACTTAACTAATTTACAGCTAAAATAATTTCTTAGTATTACAAATAAATGCAAATAAATCCAATACAAATCAGTGGTTTCTAAACCAGTACTCTCACACTGTGTTTTTATTCTAGAACACATACTATTTGAAAGCTGTGATAATCACTTGCATGGGTTATTGCTAGAGCTAAGAGAACTAATCTACTACATGGTTGTCTATACTGAGAGAATTTTCTGCAAAAAAGATCCCAGACATTCTGTTAACAGGCTTTAGTTACCAGGCTCAAATATGACATTAGCATGGTATAGATGACAAATACTGCAGAAATGCTCATGTCTCATTTTGGACAAATTTATGACAAGAAGTCTTTGTTAAAGCCTAAGACAATCCTACTGTCCTTCTGTATACAAATACATCTTTGGAGATTTTTGCTGCCCAGATTATCCCTTCATCCAAATTCACAGAGGTGTATTACCAGCCAAAACAATGAGTAAATGCTCATCTTCCAAATTTTACAAATCTAAGAAATATCTAAAAAGTGATACTTAAAGGCACTAAACTACTAAATTAATTAAAAGAATAACCCCAAGAGTATGGAAGCATTATTACAGGAAACATTACCTAGAGATTAAGGAAACAGAAGTTAAGTGATACTAAATTATGTTAAAGACTAAAGCTGTTCAGTTTTTTTTTCCCCTCAGGATGTATTTTTTGGCTATATGAAAGTGTCAGCCAATATAAAACAGTTTTTCAATATAGAAGCTATAAGTACAAACCTTTTAGATTTTAAAAACAATCAAAAATGAGGGCTTTTAAAAAAAGTAAGACACAACAACACATTACTCCAAAGGTCCACTTAACACATCTTGTCTCCAATGATAACTAAAAACAAATATCAATGAAAATGTATTAAGAACTGGTATTTCTCCATAGCACTTGTCAGCCTCCATTTATCTGTGGCTAAAGCAGTCTTCAGCAGACCTGGTATTTTTGTTCCTAAAATCACACCCTTCCACAATATAAATATAAACAAAAACAGACAAATTCTTAAATTGTAAGGCCCAGAACTGCTTACCATGCTCAAGATGATGCTACAGCAACACTGAACACAGTGGGATAATAAACAGTGGGATAGTCAAGTCTTTTGGCCAGCTGGCAATGCTGTGTTTGATGCACCCCAGCATGGGAACTGCCCTCCTGGCCAGGAAAAAACCAGATCCCTTTTTTCAGGGCTGTTCTCCAGCCCCTCCTCTCTCAATCTCCAACTGTGCTCAGAATTACTTCATCAAGGGTGCAGCACCTGTAACTTGTTGTTAAATTTTCAAATCTTCAATAAATCATTGATGATTGCCCAATGCCCCAATCTAACAAGATCCTTCTCCAAGGCATCTTGCTCCTCAAGAGTCAACAGTGCCCCCCAGTATAGTATCACCTGCAGATTTGTTAATGTTGCATTCAACTCCTGCATCCAGATCCCTGATAAAAATATTAAATAGAGCTGGCCTTAGACTTGAACACTTAAGACATCACTGGTGAATGCTCACCTGCCAAATGCAGCCTCACTCACTGCAACCCTTTGAGCCCTGTCCTCTGCCAGCTCTCCACCCACTGCACCATTATTACATCATTTAGATTATTAGACTCATGCCAAATGCTGAATTACTATTGTGTCTCTGCCTTTGCTTTAGAAAAATTTAGCTTCAAGTTAAATATACTGAAGTGAGATACTAGGTTAAATTTATTATTTGAATGTCACATGTGGATACCTACACTACAGACTACTATGATTTGATAATCTAGTACATCAAGCAGGTTGCAAAAAAAAAGGCAGTTTTATTTCTAAGCAAAGTTACTAACTCACAAAATTTTGTTCTTCACACAGCAGAAACAATTTTCATTTGGTTGTTTGTAGCCATTAAAAGTAAGTAATGAAGAACAATAAATTGTGCCAGTTGTGATATTTCAACTATGTTAGTTAATGGGCATAATGAATTTCTTGAAAGTTGCTTTCTAGTATAAACAAGTTGAAAAATGGATTACTAAACTCTGTGCTTTATACCTAATTGATGCAAGGCTGGAATAGAAGATGCATTGAGTAAAGAAGCTAATTCTTCCTACTTTGCAAGTAATTGTAAGCAGAAGCTAATTTGCTGATAAAGGTAATTTGGACTGGCATAATCTAAATCTAAATTTTCCATTTCAATGAAAATAAGTATGTATGTGCAATGAACAAGAAGTTATATAATTACTGTCAGCTTTAGAACATGAAGTATTTTATAAAAACTACTTCTACTGCAGTTTCTGATAACATAATTATTTTACAGTTAAAAAAAAAACCAATTCTTTTATCAAAATTCAAAAGAAATAAAAATTACATTTAGTAAGTTTCCCAACATTTTCAATAAATCTACATATAAAGTTTGGGTGAAGGAAGTCTTCTGATTAAAGACCAAAATACATTACAGCAATGCATTCCATAGTAGCATACTGTCAAAAATAGGTAACCTGTAGACAAAAAACATTTATAACTATTAATATTTTTATTAAATACACTATTGGTACATTATTTTGAATGATCACATTTAGCCACCTTAAACAGATGCTTCTCATAGCAGATGGGCCTACACACATAAAATATTTATTCTTCATGTTCAATGTAAGTATCTCATGCTGTTTCACTGAAGTCAAAATTAAAATCTGTATGATTACAAAATCATGAACTAAACAGTTAAGGACAGAAACAACCTGTCCAAACAACTCAACTGCTGTCCTGACAGGAAGATGGTGTCAGAACTAGTCTCTAGGCAAGCTTACACATAAGCAAAGAAAAACAGCAAAATAATGTAAGATTATGCCTGAACTGCCAAATTACTGTGGCACAGCATGGTGTCACCACATCCATCTGTACCATTCAACATTTCAGAACACTAGCCTTTGGGCACTCACCTTTATTCCAAGATTCCTACCAATCCTATGGTTTCTGATGTTTGACCTAGTTTTGTAATTTTGAGTACTACTTAAAGTTTATTTTTCAGTCATATTTCAAACCCTGAACACTTTGTTGTTAACTCTATTTTATCAATATTTTATACATATTCCATTGTGAATATGAAAGTCTTAAAAATTATCTGAAATGCATGTAAGCTAACAGTCTCTCTTAAAGAGGCCTTTTAGTTCAACAAAAGGAAGAAAAGTGTGTATTTCTCATGAAAACCCACACAATTTTTCTTAAAAAGTGCAATTTTTCTTAAAAACTGCTCTGATTTTGTCGAGAACGGTGGAAGAAATGCCTCACGCAATATGCGTGGATGATGAATCCCCAAGTTTATTGAAAACTCACCCATATTTATATTGGTGTTAATGAAGCTTATACATATTGCAAAAGCTGAGCTCATTATTGGTTAAAGCACACTTAGATCAACCACACCTACTTCTATCTTCTAAAGATTATTTTGCTTCTATGTTTGCATTCTTCTAGCTTCTCTACCTAAGATATCTACATTTTCTGGCAAGCAATTTTCTCCCCCGTCTTCCCGTTTCAGCGAAGGTCACTATGACCTTTGTCAGTGATTGGACACCTGTTACATAATTCCCAGCTTGTTTCCCCTATCCTTATCCATCGGTATCACATCGAAATGTCCTTTCTCAGCTAACCAATTATCCAAAAAGCTCTCTACATGATACCAAAGCAAAAGGAAATAATGAGCCAATCTTTGCCACAGGAGCTTATTGGCATTGCCCTTGGCATGCACAATGACTTTTTTGCATTGATCCTTAACCTACAAAAACATGCAATAGAAACACATCAGCACTCCTGCCTTCCATGGAATCATATAATCATTTAGGCTGGAAAAGACCTGTAAAATCTTGATCCTAAACCATTAACTTAACCCTGCAAAGCCCACCAATAAACCATGTCCCTAAGGGCCCACATCTTTTAAAAACTTGCAGGGATGGTGACTCAAACACTTCCCTGGAAAGCCTGTTCCACTCCTTGATAATCCTTCTGGTGAAGAAATGTTTCCTGACATACAATCTAAATTTGTAAATCTATACCCTAACCCTAACCCTCTCCTGCCACAACTTCCTCTTGTCATTTCCCACTGTCCCTTGTTATTTGGGAGAACTGACCGACCCCCACCTGCTACAGCCTCCTTTCAGGCAGCTGTAGACAACAATAAGGTCTCCCCTGACTCTCTTTTCCAGGCTGAACACCCCCAGCTCCTCCTCATCAGACTTGTGCTCCCGACCCTTCCCCAGCTCCACTGCCCTTCTATGGACACGCTCAGCACCTCAATGTCTTTCTTGCTGAGAGGGGCCCAGAACTGAGCACAGGATTTGAGGTGTGGCCTCACCAGTGTTGAGAAAGGATATTCACTGCCCTGGTGCTGCTGGCCATGCTGTCTCTGATACGAGCCAGGATTACACTGGCCCCCTTGGCCACCAGGGCACACGCTGACTGATGTTCATCCAGCTGCTGCCCAGCACCCCCAGCCCTTTTCTGCAGGGCAGCTCTCCAGCCATTCTGCCCCAGCCTGTAGGGCTGCAGCTGGCTGTTGTGACCGAAGAGCAGGACCTGGCATTTGGCCTTGCTGAACCTCACACAACTGGCCTTAACCCATTGATCCAATCTGTCCAGATCTCTCTCCAGAATCTTCCTACCCTCCAGCAGATCAACACTCCCACCTGATTTGGTGCAAACTGGCTGAGGGTGCTCTCCATCCCTATCCTACAGTTCCCACATACAGAACCTTGCAGTCCAAAAGAAAGGACCTTGTCACCAGTCAACGACTGCTTTCTTTTTTACTCTATTTGTTGAAAGCTAATTTTCAATCTAATTTTCTCTCCTGAATAATTTCTACATTGTTCAAAGTCAGGATATTTATGGCAAACAAAGGTAAGAGTTTGGAGTAAAATCTCAACACCAGATGTTACCAGTTGCAGAGGCAGAAAAGGGCTTACAAACCCAATATGAAATTCTGAAAAACAGTAATTCTGTCAAGACCACAGC
This sequence comes from Molothrus ater, assembly GCF_012460135.2. Taxonomy (NCBI): domain Eukaryota; kingdom Metazoa; phylum Chordata; class Aves; order Passeriformes; family Icteridae; genus Molothrus; species Molothrus ater. The sequence goes on along the minus strand of NC_050482.2, from coordinate 16,225,844 downwards.
TTAGCAATGAGTTATTCGTAGTTATATATATTAACTTCTATTAATATATATTAATTGCAAAAGGAGCTCCTGATGACTGAAGAAGACATCCTAAAGATCATAAATGTTCACCTCAAGACAAGATCTCATCACAATGCATAGTTCTACTTCAAGTAATAGCAGAGATCCAAGTCAAATATTTACATGCTGATTATATCTTGTTCCACAAGATTATTTTTTATAACTGGTTAAAATTGTCCACTGTAAAAAATTACAACAAAAGCATAAAAAAATACACTGAAAAGTCCTAAAAATGAAAATATGACTGGCAGAAACATAGAAGTATTGCCAATTACATTCTCCTCATGACCTAAAATTTAAAGATAATAGTCTATTTAAATTTAGCTCACTAAATGTATAGCTCATAGCTAGGACTGAGAAGCATCTTCATCATAACAAAAGATATGGTCCATATGCTAATACTAAAAAGCCCAAGAAACATAACAAAGTAAAAGAAGAAAATACTAGAGGAGGGAAGGAGGGAAAGGAAGGCTTGGTTGCCTAATGGAATCAAATGAAAGTAACAATTCTGTGGTATGTAACACCAAATGGAGGAAAATATTAGGAGAAACATTTAGTAGTAATCAAGAAAGATCTACCCTTGTAGCTAAAAGTTAAGAAAAACTCCATGTTTGCAGGTGGTCCTCAATATTCCAAGTGCAACAAACAACAGGGAAAAACATATGTTTGATGAGACACTTCTAGGTACCATCACTGGACTTCTCTAGCCTCTTCTTCTAAATCATAACTGTATGCATTCATAAAAGTGTTTATGCCTGATACTTTTTAAATCCCCCATCATGTGAAACATCTCTTTTCTTCCCTTTTTTCTTTTTTTTTAATTTGCCATGAAAATAGTAAGGTTTGGCAATTTAAAAGTTAAAGTACTTACAAGTACTCAGGAATTTAAAAATTACTTTACAGTCAGGCTCAACTCTTGGTAAGGTTTCTGAACTCTGTAATAGCATACAAATATAATCTCCACAGTAAAACATAAAAATATTATTTAAAAGATATATCAATTAATTATAATGCCCAGTGAACAGCACTTACAAGTGGATTAAAGTATAATACAGTAATTACAACCATAAAATCAGATATAAAATAACTACTAGTGAGCTAAATAAAATAGCTTTATTAAAATGAGAAAGAGCTTTGGAGTGCAAATTAATTAAAACAATTATGAAATGCTTACAAGATTTTCTATCACTTCAGCACCAAGCTGACATAGAAAGATGGACCGAGAAACAAGGTCCTTATTAATCACTCATTCCAACAGCAGCAGTATGGTCTAAATAAATTCTAATAAAATTCTATGTCCATTTCCAATTCAAAATGCTTTCACAAGGCTAAGAATACCCATTTTGCAACTCTTGCAATTAGAGCTCTTTTTTCCAGATACTTCAACGCAATCCTAATTCAAAGTTATTGGTGTCTGTAAAATGTTTTACAATATAATTAAACATGAACCTAATTTTGCACATATAATTATGCATTCTTCAACCATCAACCAAAAAATCATTAGCGTGATAAAATACGTAACAAAGATAGATCAAATGTCATCTATTACCACAGTTTCATTATCAGATCATTGTATGAACACCCAAGATTCAAATTAAAAACCAAATTAATTAATCTATATCTATCACGTATATTGAACAGATAACTTGTTCTGTGAGTTCTGATTAAACAACAGTAAATGGATTAATAAGAAAATGTATTAGTCTTGGTTGATATTTTGTCTTTCCAAGAGTCAGATTTTGCTAAAGAAAAAAGCAAAACTATTTTCTCTGCAGTTTAAAAAGTTCAAGTAGCAGAGAAACTGAATGTCCTTCAGAAACTGTGGAAGCATTAAAACTACTCTTGAGGTATCTCTAAATACTTTTTGGCTTAACTCGTCATATGAAATTAAGTTCTGAGCAGAATTGTGAAAAGTTTGTGTTTGGAGCATTGGACAGCTCTATGGGAATAGGCACATTTATCTCCTGGGACAAGAACCTGATGAATGCAAAACATCCACACAATACTCAGAGAAGAAACTGTAAGAATCCCAAATGAAGTCTGGACATTTAAAACTTTGGCAGCCCATTAAAAACACACAGCTCTTAAATAAACTAAGACCTTAGAAAGGATAATCCTACAAGTACTAATCCTGTTCTAATGAAGGATGTTTTATAAACTTCTCCAATTAAATAAGAAAACATATTATATATAAATATTAAGAGCTTTATCAACCAACCTTTTAGACATTTCTACAGCAAATATTTCAAAGCATGAGAAGTACACAGAATGGTACAATTAAATAAGCCTTTCCACTGTGGTTAAACAAAAATGCACACAAAAATGAAAAAGTTTTAACTGACTACATTTCATTAAGAACTTGTTCTGCACATATTTACACACAACACACAACTATTTACAAGAGAGTTATATTTTAAAACTTTATGTGAATAGCAAAATTATGCAAAATATGAATTTAAGGCCACAACATGAAAGTACTTTATTACAAGTCCTTAGTTCTGGCATCATCTACAGAATTTCAGATAATGGGCCAACCAAGACATCTGTAACCCAAAAGAGAAATAAGTAAAGAAAGTATGGTTAGTGAAGTCAAGATTAATTTGCTCAGAACATTAAGACAAGAGGCATTATCTAATTTATCTGTCATTTGGTGTGAATGAAAACACGTAAAATATGGCAACAATAAGAAAAAATAGGACTTGTAAAATTTTAATAAAAGATAGTTTTAAAAGGTGAAATAGAAGATGGTTTTAAAAGGTGAAATAGCAATTCAACTGCACTTAGGAATAACTTAACAATATTTCCTCAAACAGTACTATTCAGTATTTATTAAAAGTCATTATTTTTAGCAATCCAAATATAAAAACTTAAATTTTGCACTAAAAACACCCCTTAAAAATTTTTAACTTTTTTTCACAACAATAAAATGCAAATAAACTAGAAATTGTCCCGATGAAAACATCATGTGTAGGAATAGCTGTGGTAACTCTCCAAAACAGATGATCAGAAGATGCATTCACAGTGGAAACAGCAGAAATTCTGAAATTCTATTGAACCTTTGAAAAATGTAGCTGAATTCCAGAGAAATTGAAGTTTTCCTTATGAGAAAGTTAAAATGCAGCACTCTTTTTATGTTTCTAGGTATTTTTCCATTACCTCCATTTTGAGGAGAAGGGGGAAAGTATATACAGCAGTATATAAGGCAGCAGTAACCTTTTTTAACTATTATTTTCAATAATTTTCTGCATTTTTCCACCTCTTGTTACTAAAATTCAAGGGAAAGTTCTACAAAATGATTGGTGATTTTTTGGTGAAACAATGTGAAACAGTAACAACAGAGAATTTATCTACAAAAAAAAAAAAACTGTGCAGAACACAAATGCAAAACCTGGGTTGAGTTGTTCTAGAAAAGATGCAGAAAAAAGTCTTTTCAAACTTATCCCCACACAAGATGCAGAATATTTTTTCTGAGTTGCCAATACTGGCTTTATAATTTTCTGTAATACTAATAAGAAGCTAACATATATAAAAAATACATTTACATAATAATAGCCTAAGGTTTTTTCCTAGAACTGCCTTATTGTTAATTTGGAGAGAATGCTACATGATTCTATCACTTTTTATCAATGTTTATGGAATCCCTAAGACTACTTTTATCTACAAATGCTCAGACTTCTCCAAATGGCTACCTCAAACTCTCATGTAATTACCAGTTGTCTTACAGTAAATTGAAGAAGTTGAGACTCTTCCAAGCATGACACCAGCCAAGTGCTAAGCACCTGTAAATTCTGGAAACACAAATCCTGAATTAATTTGGGCATTCCTATACTGTGTCTGTTTGATTTCAACCCTAAAGGAAGTAAAAGTGGAAGATAGTGTGCCACGTGAGTATGACCTTTTACAAACCATGGGAAATGGTTCATGATTTAGAGCAGAGAAGCTCTGCTGGCATTACAGGAAACAGAAAAGATAATTAGTTATAAGAGATTCCTTGTATTATTGAGCTATCTATTGATCCTCCCTCTCAATTTTTTTTTTTATAATTCCGAGAAAAATCTGAATGATGACGATAAGTAGACTAATGAGATTGAATAATGTTTTATCTTCAAACTCCATCTCATCTATAACAACATTCCATTAGCAGTCCAAAAAAATTCCATTAAACACAATTTATCAAAATTATTTTCTGGAGTTTAAGCAGAATGAGATTATGATTAAATTAAGAGTATTTTGGCTGTTTTAAGTCTTTTGCAATATTCTGGAGTGTACACACAAGGACAGTTACTTTGACGGGAGTAGTGATCCATAAGGCTGGGTTAATGAAGGTTGCTTGAATCACTGACATAATGCACTAGCACTCTCCAAAGCACAAGCATCACCTTTCATACACTGGTAATCCATTACTATTAGCAAATAAGCAGTACAGGCTTCATCCACTCACACAGCTACTTACTACATAAAGATTTGCTTCACTGTGCAGTTACCCAGCATCAAGAAATAATGTGACACAGTACCAACAGGAATATTATTTTCTTGCACAGTAACCTTAATGAGCACTTAGGGTAAGTACAGCAAATACAGATCATGAGGGGCTTTTCTAAAAAGCAAAGTCACTGAATTTATATCAGCCATACACTTCCCTTTAACTGAAGAATGGCAAACCCAGAATAAAAAGACAAAAGCAAAAAGGAAATGAAGAGTAAACCACAATATTCAATCAAACTATGTTATGATTCCAACAAAAACCCAATTAATACAGGATCCCTTAGCTGAGGCATCCAAAAGGTTATGACTGCAATACACAACCACCATTGTCTAATTAACAACTAAAACTTACTTTTAATCTTAGACGTACTTTGGTGTGCTTTTCTCGAGAAAGAAAGTAACTGAGTGGACAGTCTTCCAGACAAAAAGAAACAGCCCAAAGAATAATGAAAAATGTGTATCTTTACTACACAAAACTTTTAACTGGACCCTTGTATTATAAAGGTTGAGATCAGCAATACAAAATTCAACTGACAACGAATTACAAATTATATCCCTCCAGAGTCAGCACTAGGGCCAGTATCTTTGTTAAAAACTAATGATACCATAGAATAGAATAGACTGTGTTTGCAAATTATACCAGATTGGGCAGGGTGCTTGACACACTGAAAGTGAGGGCTACTATTTAAGGAACATTGGCAAGCTAAAGGAATGGCTAAGAGGAATCTACTGAGACTCAGGAGAGGCAAGTGTCCTCTGTTTGGAGGCAATTGTCCTCTGTTTGGGATGGAAAAGTCTCATTCAACAAGCACTGACTAGGCACAGCCTGATGGAAAGCAGCTCTGCCAAGAAGGATGTGGGAATCCTGGTGGACAACAGGCTGTACCCAAGTCAAGAATGTCCTTGCAGCAAGAAAGGCCACGCATTGTTAGGCTATCTAAGCAAGAAAGACGCCAACAGGTCAGGGGAAGTGATTCTTCCTCTGTATCCACCACTTGGGAAACCATGTCTGCAGCATCACCTCCAATGCTGTGAGGCTGGCACACATGGGCAAGCCCAGTGAGGGGCAGAGGAAGCTGGAGCACTTCACACCTGAAAGGAGGCTGATAGAATTGGGTTTGCCCAGCCTTAAAAAGAAGTCTAAGAAAAGCTGCAACTACCTAAAGGGAGCATGCAGAGAACATGGAGCCAAATTCTTCTCAGAGGTACACTGAGATAAAATAAAAGGTGGTGCACATCAGCTCCATTTTAAAAAACAATTATTTATATAAAAAATAAAATTACAGTGGAAGTAGTCAAACTTCCCGAACAGTTCTACCTAAAGAAGTTGCAGAATCTCCATCCCCAGAATCACTCAAAACTCAGCTCTGTGGAGGGCAAGACTCCACAGAGCCTGCTCTAAACCGGCCCTGTCCCATCAGACAGAGTCATCGAGGCAAGGGCAGAGGCTTGGAACACTGACTGCCAGAGGCCCCATATAACATAAGCAGTTCTAAACGTCCATCAATATTTACTAGCAAACACTCATGATATCTGCTGAAAACTACAAAAAATTTATAAAGACCTCGCAGCTTTATTTTAAATTAGATAAAAAAACAGGAACTCACACTTTGCTTTCAGTTGCAAAGGATGATCAAATAACAGTATAAGACGACACAACTATTTGTTACAACTGACTTATTTTTAAGTGTGAAGCTTTAAAAATAATGCTTCCTAAACCTAATAATTGAGAGAAATCATTTAACTATATCCCTAAAGCACTGAAGGTATAAATAAGACTTCAGCATTTCTTTTTTCCTTAAACTAAACAATAATCTATTGTATTATACTTAATATTTTTATTCAATTGAACCACAAAGTTGACTATCAGAATGCTATTTCTAATTTTAAAGTCTTGGTTAAACAATTTATTTATATAAATGTTCATTGACCAAGTTAAGGAAGTCTATTTACAGGAATTTTAATTATACACTTTACTTAATATGTAATAATTTGCTTCTGAAATGTAAACATCAATTGATGCAAGACTAAAACTACATATAAAAAATCAGACTATGAGAAGTTAGATTATTTTTTAAGTAACAAAATACACTGATTTAACTATATTTTTAATATAAATATTTAGCTACCCAATATACAGAAATATGCCCTTATATTTTTTCGTATTTACTGGCATTTTAAAAAAATGTATCAAAACCAAAAATTTTTACATACATTTAAGTTTATTGTGTAATTTTATATAAACATTTTTCTGCTGCCCTTGGTTTGTGATCATTAAAAATACCTTAATATCCTAGAAAAGCACAAAGACCATTATAAAACATTAAGGATGTACATACAAGGAGGCAAAATCTCCTATAAGAAGCACGGGCACAAAAAAAAGCTTCACAGTATATGTAACAAAACCAGGGAATTAATGTATCCAAGATTATCAAATATAAAGCTACACAAGAAATATTTTTTCTAAGTCATCACTGACATGCTAGTGTTGCAAATATATGCCCAGTTATGCTTGGCAACATTTTGTTAATACTCTGTTCATTATTTTAACAAACTATCAAGAGATTATGTTTAGAATGGGCAAGCATTATCTCTTGCATTTCATTTAATTAAACTCTGTCCTAGCTATATGACAGTCAGCATTTCATGAAAGGAATTACTTTAAGGATGAAGGTAAAATATTTCAAAGTGAGCTGCTTAAACATGAAAGAATAATCTAAAATTACCCCTGCACATACTGTAATTTATCTATAAAATTAAAGATGTTATTTCCAGAGTTCATAATTAATTGGATTCCACAGAGAAATTATGCAGGCATTCCAGATAGCAAAATGATGCACAAAGGCACAAAACATAGCGCCGAAGGACAACCATAAACAACCACTGTGACTTGCTGCATTACAACAACCATTGAGGCTTAATGGGAAATGAATACTGGCTGCCTTTTGTGTGTGGTCATTACTCTGCTGCAAAGAAATTGCCATTGAATTTTGATTATATTGCCTTAATAAAAAGTAATGAAAGAGACTCATGCTCTAGTGCCTTTCTTTTAAATGATACACGACAGTGATCCACAAAGGCCAGTATGCCACAAGCCAGTGATGACACCTCACCTGAGGAAGGTGACGTTACTGCACCATTGCAGGTGATCGCAGTGATGTTGGCTTTTCTTGCAAGTATTTTAATTAAACACTTTCAGTGTAACATCAGTTAGAAATCAATTTGCCTTTGAGACTTACCATCAATCCGACTAACAAGTTCTTCCAACATCTTCACTTTCTTTTGGATTCCTGGCTGTGCAAAAGTGTAGTTATCCTAAAGAGGAGACCACATACAAGTATTAGCTGTAGAAAAGAAAAAAAGGTTTCTTTTCTTTCAATTACTTTTCTTAATCCATGTATTTTTCTCTGTTTTCTTATGGTGTTTCTGTTTTGTGACTACATTTCCTAGGTCTGCTTCTACAGTAAAATAGTAAATCATCACACTGTACAGTCCTTTGAGTCCCCACCTCTAACAGCATATTCTGTATAGCTATTCCTGCATCAACTGCTCTCTACTTGCTAATCTAGTGAAGTTACTTTATTGCAGAAACCCAAGTAGCTTTAAAAGGCCCTCATCTTACATGCCAAAATGTGCCATGTTAGATATTTTTAAGGTGATTTTTTTTTCTCAGAAATTTACAATTCTACAAATTGTTGTATTGCACTAAGTAGTTTATTTAGTTGGTGTTTTGCACTGGGTGATGGGAAAATTGTACTGAGTATGGTATGTCATGTAGAGTGTTATCTCCACTCTCCCACTACATGGTATCTCCCCCATACCCCCCTCCCTTTCCATATCGCCTGGTGGTCTGTCCCATGGGTGGCCCCTCCCCTCGCCCCTCCCCAGTGGTATCCCATTGGCCACGGTCCTCTTTCCCCGCCCCCTTTCTCGGGTATAAAAACCCACTGCAGGTGCGCTTCAGCCTCTTTTTTCTGCCTGGGTGGTTGCCACACCAGTACTGTCCTATCCCAAGCCAATAACCTGTACACTCGTCCCCATGTGGAGAAGAGCGCTTCTCATCTTTTATTTCATCTATGCAAGTCCGTGTGGGCCAGAGTCCAGAGCTAGCTGGATTTAGACTCATATAAAGCCCAGAGAGCCACGGATTACTGCAACAAATAATGTAGGAAATATGAAAATTTAGCCTATAATCAGAGGCAGGGAAAGAATTTGATCTTTTGAAGTACAGAGTAATAACTTCAAGCAGCATAAGAAATCAAAAGTCTGTTTTAATGTACTCATAACTGTTCTGAACCCAAGATTACAGTTAATATCATGAATCAAAATCTAACACACAAGCTATGTAGCTAAAAGGGCGTTATATTTGCATATATTTCTTTGAATGAATTAACTGTAAATGGATTTTTAATTTGTGGATTGCAGCTCTATAGCATAGACTTGAGTTTGAAATAATGAGAGCAAGAAAGATATCTCCGCTTGAAACCCAAAGTGATCAATCTTTTAAAATAATGACATTATTCAAATATACAGCAATGTTTCTGAATATTTAATTGGCAATCCCTCCATTCAACTCTTTTTGTTACAGTTGTCTTCCTGTGGTTCTTGAGAGATTCAAGAAAAGAAAATTGTACATAAATATTTTAAAAGAAAGTTGCTATGTAGAAGGTTTTTTTGTGTAACCACCACATGCACAGAAAATCACAGTATTGGATGTTTTGCCTCAACTGCTATTGTTTGAGTAATTCCTTTATCAGCTGGAGCTAAGTAATCCCAAAATACTAATTTTTCTTGACGTCATTTAAATTTTTAACTTGGTCTTAGAGTAGAAGAGATGATTATCTGTTCATATGTTTTATGTATCAGTTCATTTTTATGTTTTTCTATTTAAAACCAAAAAAAAAGTCTTATTGACTCTCTTGGCTTTATTTACATGGAGCTTTTTATAGGTTTTATTTGACTTATGAAACTGAACTGCAATTTAATCTTCAAATTCTGAAAAACTGCTATAAAGTTTGAAGTCTAAAAATTCATAAGGCAAAATGATACACTAATAATTCTGTAAATTAAAGTACTTCAGCCAACAAGCAATTTACAGTATCAAAAAGTCTACTGTATGCTCTGATCACTTGTAACTGATCATAGTAATAGCTATTTTTAAAATTCTAGCAAATTTTTCTACTAGTTTAGCAGTAGCCCTTTCACAGTAATTAATATTAGAACCCAGTGTATAAACTAAAACAGTATGGATGAGGAAGCAAGAATAATTCCCTGAATTTATTTTCACAATTACCATGTAAAATTTGCAACAATTTCAGCTTGTTGACATTATTTCACAAACAGAACATGAGCATCCTTTTTAATGCAATAAAGAACCAAAATGGATAGAATGGAAAGACACACAGAATTCACATCTATTATAATCTCATTTCAGGAAGAAAGAAACTATCCCATGCACTGGAACACTGCCTTCTACACAAGGCTAACAGACACCTGTATTAATCATGGATAATATCCAAGGCACAGAATCTTTAGGAAATCATAATCACTTTCTTTACAGAACAAACTCTAACAACTAAAACTGTATTCACTTTTTTTTGGTTGCAAAATGTTTTTATGCTGTTCTATTTATTTATTTAAAACAAAGTTAACTGGTGTTTCTAGAAGTAGTACTGCCCTCAAAGTACAGCAAGATGGTATTTAATTATTTCCTCTGTAACAGATCCTCTGTAAAAGAATGCTCCTCTATGTAACACTGAAAGTCAAGACAGAGTTAAAACACTGGTGCTTTGATCATTAGTCTCTCCCCAGGTAGTGCAACTCTTGACTGTGATCTATGAATCTCAAACTACTTTCTTTCTCAAAGCCTAATTTAATCCATACAAACCTCGAAATGCAACCCAAAACTGCCATCTTGATCTGAAAACAGGTAAATTTGCTTTTCACTACATTTGATCTTTTGCTTATTTATTTCTCTGTTCATTATTTCAGCTGCAAATGAACACAGCTGGGGGTCACTCTTCTACTTGTGCTGACTCACCTAAACTGGAAAGATCTTTATTGGATTCCCCAGTACTCTCTTCTAATTAAACTGTCTTGTACATATGCCCTCCTATGACACTTGTAGTTGACTCCCTGGAGTTTGTGAAACTGTGAGAAAGACTTTGTAAATGTTAAAGGTATTCTGTTACCCACTATTCTTGCTCCTTTTGTGCTTATAGATGAAGGAAAAATAGTAAAACAGAAAAGAAAAAACATGCCAAAATCACAAAATTCATGAATTATTGCTCAGAGCTGAGCCAAGACAATTATTTTCTCAATTACTTATGACTATTTCAGAGATTGTGTTTTGCTCATTATTGATGGTCAAAGTTTCAAATGAGGAAATATTAAAAAAAATCAGGATGAAAACTAGGAGTTCACATAAAATATCTCTTAGTTCCAAACACTGCTCTTGACAGTAAGCATTCACATATGACAAAGTATGTATATATACCAGAACCCTTGATAAACTATGCTAACCTACTTCACAGCTGAATGGGCATAATATCTAGTTCAGACTGACACATAATTAGTTTCACCTTACAATACAGAAGGTTAGGACTTTATAATGTCAGAAGAGATCAAAACTTGCAAGAGCTTCAAATCTTTGTGTTAGTAGTTTATATGTATTCTGTAGAAACTGGTATAACGCCCTACTTCCCTGCAACTACAACTAGGTCTGGATTTCTCAAAAACTAATTGTTTTAATTTAAAATAAAGTACTAAAATTATAGACTTCACAAAACATTTTAAAAACTACTAAGTAATTCCTTACTTTTTTAAGGGTAGACATTTTCAATGGAAGAAACGTGGAAAAATGCTCAAAACAGATTTAACTGGGACTGTCCTCCCAGAGAGGGTGAGAGGGGGAAGAGAGAGAGACTTCATAGGCACTAGCTGAAGAAAATCCCTAATCTATTTCTCATAATACATGATGATGGGATCATTTTAGAAGAAGAAGCAGCAAGCTGAAGAGGAATGGAAAACAATCTTTCATGACACCATGAAGAAGAAACAGAGCCAGCCAAAGTAAAAGAAAAAACCACTGTCAGTAATTTGACATTATGACTGCAGCCAAGCAGAGGCCTAGGCACAATGCCTCTCATCTTTTCAGGTCATACACAGTGTTCACCAACAGTGCAGTGAAGAAAATATCAAAAACATTTCTAGAACCAAATGGAAAGTTTTGACATGAGATGTTCATGTGTTGTTTGCTCATGTTTTATCAATGAGATCAGAGCTTTTAAATGTAGAGGATACACTAAGCAATCCATATAAATCATACAGACATACAGACTTGGATGGCTATTTTCTCTACTAATGCATATTTAAGAATTGCTATGCATCAATTTAGTATGTTCAAGCATAGTATCAAGTATACATGAACCAATGACAACTGAAAGAAAAAGGTTTTCTCATCCTCATGTCACAAAGAGATCTCCTGAAATCTTCCTTTTTACTTATTTAAGTACTTCATTCAAACATTTCTGAATTCTCTAAGCAAACTCCTATTAAAAATCTTCGTTCACCTTGCTCAGAAAGTTATGCAGAAAGACAGGGGCAGGAGGGAGGGAAGCATGACACCAGATAATGATAGCCATGATGTATATAAACACTATCAATACAAGCACACTTCACCCAAAATGTTCCTTGAAGATAGAGATTATAATGTAAATTCACTCCTGAATACAGCTCAGGATAGAGTGTGCACACACAAGAACAAACACACAAGTGTGCTGAACTATGCTGTTAGCACAGTCCATTGCATGTTCCATTGTTACTCCAAGACACTTTCTTTAGAAGAAAAGGTCTGTCAACCATTACAACTATTAAGCCTGACTTTTCAAAATGCAAAATTTCCTAAGTAGTAAGAAAAATTTTTACAAAGCATTGCAGCCCAAAATTTTGCATAAGTATGCAAAACAGTATCTTACTTATTCCTACATAACGGGACAAAAAACTAACAGTTTATTAAAATGTAGGTACTGTTTCTCCTGTTGAAATAGCATCCATAGAGTCAGAACCAAAGATCCAACCTTCTACTGGTCTGTGTAGTCAAACCTCAGTTTTACTCAAATGGATGTATTATAAATTACGGAAACTGTTAAAGTGGCAATGACAAAAGTGCTCATTGTATATTTTTAGATTACAGCATAGGCCAGGCATCAGTTCAAATCTGGATAAGAGCTAGAAATCATAAATACAAACATGTACAATTCCAAAAGCTGATGCTGCAAATTTTAGGTAGAGGATAAAATATTTTTATGCTGAAGTATACTGATAGCACAGTGTATTTCATCTACTGATTACAAATAGATTTGTTGTCTTCCTGAAAATTTTACTCTCAGTGACAGGCTGGAAAACTGCATTATTATGCAGAAACTTGTGCAGGAGTTCAATGTAAAGGTACAAAGAAAGCTATATTTGACCTATTTTTCCTTTAAAATAAACCAGGAAGGTCCTGTGAAGAATTTTTAGAAGACTTATTTCTGCGCATTCTTCTCAACAATTGAAATGCATGTTCATGTTATTTATTGGATCCAGCTTTCCATCCATCCATCCATCCATCCATCCATCCATCCATCCATCCATCCATCCATCCATCCATCCATGCATATGTAAGTAACAACTTTCCATAACCCAGGAGTGAGAAAGAACTCTGCAGGATTCCCTTTAATGGTCATAAATCTTGCTATTTTATCAGACATAGAAATAGCTAATATGTACCTCAGCACAGTCTAGTCCCTGGATATGAATTATCTCACTTTTATTCTAAAAACTACCAGGCCCTGATAAATGATTATATTAATATTTTAGTGCTATTTTTAATACATCTGGTTAGATCATTATGCAAAGCATGTATTTCCCCTTTGGTTATTTTATTACCAGTATACTCGAACTTAAAATGAAAAGTTATACTCTATTTTATACATGAACATTACATTTTCAGGTGGCACAGATCAATGTGAACTTTTTACTTGAATGTTAATGAGACACTATTGAAGAAAGTGTTATAAAGGACAATTTAGTAATAAAAAAAAGAAGTTAATAATCTGGATGTATGGGAATGTCTACTTAATTACATGGGAAAAATACTCATGGGATAATTCTTGTTTTCCCATATGAACAGCCACAGATGAAAATACAAGAATGTTCATGCATCATCTACAGTTTAGAAGTGTTGTAAAGACAACTAGCTTTATCACACACATGGAAGATATATTTTGCATATGGCCCCACACAGCTTCAGAACCAGGCTTTTATAAATCAGCATAAATCAGCAAATCTTGCAAGAATACGGGCTGGAGACGAGCTCTGTGCCAAAGGACCTGAAATCTCAGCAGACAGAAAGCTCAGACTGAGTCACTGGTGAGCCCTAACAAAGCCAGCCAGCAGACTGCTGGCCCATGGAGGGAAATGATTGGCTGCCCAAAGCCAAATCACCTGGAGCAAGCTGCTCAAGGCCATGTGGACTCCGGGTTTGAACTTCCAAAATGAGGATTCTACAACCTCTCTGACCAAACAGTTCCAGAGTTCAATCTTTACTGTGTAGATTTTCCTTCAAATTTTTAAAAATAATTTCTTGTATTTCAAGACCATATCTAAAATACCACGTCCAGTTTTAAGGACCCTCATACAAGAAAAAGGTAATAAGCTTCAGAACAAAATGAAGCAAGAGCAAAAGGTCACCAAGATGCTAAGAGATATGGAGCACATGCTCTTTGAGAGGCTGGGGAAACTGGGCTTGTTCAGCCTAAAGAAAAGACAGCTCCAGAAGCACTTAATCACAGCCTAATAAAACCCAAGTTATCAAGACAACAAATCTCCATTTTCCATAGCGGTGCCCGGTGGGAAGATAAGAGATAAGCAGCATAAACAAAAAATATTCCATCTGCCTATTTGGGAGAACCTTCAACATAAGGATGAGGAAGCACTGGAATAGGTTAACCCCCAGAGACTGTGAAGTCTCTGTACTTGGAGGGTTCAAGACCCAGCTGGACAAAGCCTTGAGAAAGTCAGTCTGACCTCAGAGCTGGTCCTATATTGCACAGAATTATCCTATTTTCTTATGATTTCAGAAGATCTCATTTGTACTCCTGAAATAAATAAAAAGCAATTGCAGTGAGGCATAGTCTTTCTGGGACAAAAACTAAAAAAATATTCAGAGCACAGACTCAGGAGGCACTGAAAAGGAAAACCATTACATACATCATCATTCAAAACTGATTGCTATAAGATAGCTACAGATTTCAAGATTAAATGATATTTATATTTAAAAACTCCTAGTATTTGTTCGATCAATTTTTAAAACTGTAATCAAACTGAGATATGATACACATGCAGTCTCTTAGAAGCCTAAACTTAGAGACAACCAACAGAAAAAGAAGATGCAAAGTAATCTAAGAACAAAAAATAAATTAAATTATCATGCAAGATTAAACATTAACTGCTGGAAAAGTTCTGCAAACTCTAGCTGGGGCCAAAAGCATAGGACAAAAAAACAGCACAGAGGAATCTGCTAAAGTGACAGATAATTTGAACAAGTTTTTACTTATTCTCTTAGCTGAGAACTATATGCATGTCAGGAAGTGACTGTCCTGCTGCCCAATGCCAACCCCTGTTCTTGGGTCTTGTTCTATTGCACAGGTCTCTGTGGTTCAAAGATGCTTTCTTATATTAAAAATACACAGTCACATTAGACACGTAAGCGAGGGAGGTAGATGAGTGACAAATGAAGAAATAATAGATACTATGTGTGGTAAAACTCCAACAAGAAATGCATATGTCTTAATAACACCTTTGACAACTCTAGAATCAAGAAAATGAGACCATCTGGATGGTTTGGAAAAATAAATGAGTTTTCTGTTAAGAATAATAAAGGGGTACAATCATACAATCATTCTTCCATTACACCCTTCTGCACTGGAAAGACAAAACACACAAAAAAATGTACCTAGTTCATAATAGGCAAAAATTTCAGAAGATGACCCTAACAGTTATCAAAGTGCACTCTTTAAACTTACCCAATACTGATAGGGCAACATGAAATGGAAATTTAAATTGACAAATAAATTAATGGAAACACTCTGCAGAGATTCTTTGATTGCAGTTACATGTCACATATCCCTGTACAGTTTATTCAGACATCTCGGGCAAAATCATTGCATACTTCACATAGGAGTCTTCTATGCCATATTTTCAGAAAGAAATGATTGTGTGTCCAGCATGCAAGTCAGCCAGAACTATAGCATCACACAATGAATCCTCTGGGAATCTTTAAAGATCATCTAGTCCAAACCTGCTGTGGGCAGGGATAGCTTCAGCTCAATCACACTGTTTAAGGCCATATCAGTTCTGACCTTGAACACTTCCAGGAAGAGAACATCCACAACATCTTTGAGGTCCCTCATCACAGAAAATGCACCCATTATGCCCAATATAAATCTCTTCTGTTTGAAATGTTGCCCCTTGTCCTATCACTACAAGCCCTGGCAAGAAGTCTCTCTCCAGCTTTATTAAAAGCCCCCTTTAAGTACTGAAAGGTTACAGTAACATCTCCCCAGAGCCTTTTCTTCTCCAGGCTCAAAAACCTCAATATTCTCAGCCTTTTCCTCATGGGAGAGATGCTCCAGCCCTCTGATCACCTTCATGGCCCTTCTCTGGACCCACTCCAGAGGTCCATGTCTGGCTGTGCTGGGGATCCTGAAATGGCTGCAGCACTCCAGGTGGGTGCTCACAAGGACAGGGTACAGGGCAAAATCCCTTCCCTCACCTTGCTGCCCACCTGCCTTGCATGCAGCCCAGGACACAGCTGGCTTTCTGGGCTGCAAGTGCACATTGCCAGTCCTGTCCACCAGCATCCCGAGTCCTCCTCTGCAGGGTTACTTCTTCCAACCAACCCTACCTGCAACTACATTACTGTTTTATCTACTAAGTGTTATCATCACAGAAAGGAAATAAAGCAGGAGAATGGGAGAAGAAAAACAAGAAACCCTTTTATTTCAGCAGCACTGCAGTTGCACTGAATTAACTGTAAGATCATTAGTCACACCACTAGCATAATCTTTCAAGCCTTCTTTTGACGGATGAGTCCATCCTTTAATACATCTAACACTATTCCATTTATATAACAGCTTAAATTTTCATTGATGCAGTTTAATTCCATTGCAATTGGTTTCTGTATTTTGCTTCTCAGTACCTGATAGTTTTGTATGAAAACAGAATTTTAAGGAGAAATTGCCTAATCTGTGAACTTCCTTTCCTAGAAAAAAATAAAGCAACAGGCTAGTGACAGTGATGTTCCAGAAGCAGGTACAACAGTTGGAGGAGTTTGCATTTCTTTACCTGGCTTTCTTCCTTCCCAGTAGATTTCAAGCTCTCACTTTTTTCTTTATAACTTTTCACATAATTTTGCTATGTGGTCAAATAGTTTAAAATTTAGGAGGTCTGAGACATTGAAATAAGCAAACCAGCATTTGTTACAGGAATTGATGTAGGAAAATGACTGTGCATTTCAAAAATGCTACACAAAACACTGAGCTTTAACCAGGAAAAATACACTTAAAACACCTTCAAAAAAGTTAAAGCCTTTTGTTGCTGACTCAATCCTAGAACCATTTTGTCAAAAATGAACTCTGTTACAAGGTTCAATTCACAATGCACCTTAGCCAATGAAACATTCATATTAAAATACATCACAGGAAAGAATGTTGTAGATACTTCTAATCTTCATAAACTTTTAAGCCCATGAACATTTACACAAAAATCTACTATTATTAGACTCCAACTTGCTGCCTGTAACAGAAAAATTGTGCCTTCATTTATAGCTTTTCCACATAGAAAAAAATCAAACTCTCAGTGAAGTAGCATAAGTACCAAGTTTTAAAATATGAAGATAATTTCAGGAACTATTAAGACAGTAATCACTTATAGGTTGCTATATTAACAACTGAAAAATGAATAAATAAGCCAGGTTTTTACCACCTTAGTGAGATTCTGAGCAACTATTCTTCATGCTTGGTAACAGATTTGCAAAACATGCATCTAGAACTGGAAGTTTCTGTTCTGCTCTAGAATATCACACACAATGAAACATGCAGACATTTTGATTAAGAGAAGTTGAACAGGTTTTTTTTTTCCATTTCCCTTCTTTCTTTTCTATGCCAAACTCTCCAATGGGAAAATCAGAAAACCCCTGTTTTTCATACATGTACTCTTTTTCAGCCTTAAAGTAGTTAAAGCCATGACATTAATCAGTTAACTCCACTACTTACAGACAGGAAAAATCAATTTACCTGAATGCCATCAAGCAACTTGCTCATGCACCAGTAACTGTCAGCTTCTATGTTCTGCAGCACTTCTTCAGGCAGACTGGAAACATCAAAATTTTCCACTTCTTCTTCTTCTGTTTCAGGAAAAGAAAGAGAAAGACAAGTCAATGAAGTGCACAGAATAAATAAAGCAAGAATGAGGAAAAGAATTGAAAACAAAGACAGCCACCACTTATCTTTGAGTCAGAAACCAATGCACGTTTTCTTTAACAGGGCCTAAATGAATCATTTATTGCTTAACTGTGTCATCTAATGGCTTTAAATGTTAATAAATACTTAATTTCTTGCAGACTGTGAAAATCTCAAATCATGCCTGGTTAACCAGAATTAATACATAATAAATCACTTTATTCTAAACATTTCACACCTGAAAGAGGATCAGAAGCACTTTGAGAGCCCTCAAGCTATATATGAGCAATCCCTGAAGAAGATGACTATATTTGCACCATGCACAGAATGTGCAAGTATGTTGCCATTCTTCACAGAAAAAAAAGCCCTGAAAAATACTTCTCAGAAAAGCACTGAACTTTATGTAAAAAAGCAGACTACAGCTTGAATTTAGAAAAGAAAAATCCTTCCAAATAGAAAAGAAAATTATTGATGTATCCACTACAGCATGAAACAAAACTTCAGTACATCTTACACATATTAACTCACAAAAAAGTCTTACACTTATACAGTTTATTATATTTTCATAAATCAGTGCCCCACTGTAAAAAAAAAATCTAGTTAATATTTATAACTTTCAGTTTAATATTTCAAATGGCAAAAAAAGAAGCAACCCATTCTCACTCTGCCTCACTGTGTCTACAGAAAAAAAAACAGTAAATGTACAGAGTTCCTCATATTTATATAAAACACAAACATATACTGAAGTGTCTTCCCTTTGAATGAAGTCTTCAGGCCCTCCTCCACCAAACATTTGCTGAAAGAATGAGATTACAACTACTTTGACAACGTGCTCCTTTGCAAATTTTCTGCCTTGGAGCAGCTTTCCTTTTCATGACACTGGTATCACATTTCTGAAAGAAAAGGCAGCTATAAGCCATAGCACAACACACGTGGGTATGAAAAGATAACAAATGAAAAAGACTTGTTATGTTCTTTTTCTCATCTTTCTTATCTTACCTCATTTTTGTCTCTCTCTTTCAAAATCTATCAAAATCATTTTGCACTATATTCTCACATCAGGTTTTAAACCAACAAAAAAGCTGAAGATCCATATAAACATCAGAGGTGGGCATCTTCACCTCCCTTCACAGCCAACAAAGAACACCAAGAAGTGACAGAACCTGACTTGTTCTAAACTAGAAAGATAAATAAATCAGATGAATCACATTTTTTTAAAAATCTTGTTTCTCAGTATTAGGTATAATTTGCTTTTAAAAGGATTGCCTCAGAATGCAGACCTTTAAACTGTGGAAGTCTAAACTAAGCTGAAAAAAAGCTTTAAACACCCACCAAATGATCTGCTGTCCTGTGACTGAACTACCTGCAAGTTGTAAGAAAACCAGGGCAGTTTGTAGGTAGGCTAAATGATGCAACCTGTAGAGCAACAACACTCCAGCATTAGTATTTTGGAAAAACCAGATTCTTATTGTTCTAATAAAGATGAAATATCAAATTAGAATGACCAATTTTTATTCCCCCCAGAAAATACACTATAGCTTTTAAGAAATATCTTTCAATGGCTCCAATTACTGTTCATCAGAGGTATGTTCCCCAAGCACAAAGAGGAAGTCAGGACAGGCCTTTCTGAAAAGAACACAGGTTCTCTGACACAAATTTACTACTCTAAGTAAAATTCTCATTATTCCACAGGGAACAACAACCTAGAAAAGGATATAGATAAGATATAGATGGTTTTTAGGAATCTTTTCACTGAAAGAATTGGCAGTCCCCAATTATAATGTCACAGAACCACATGCTCAGCCATTATAGACATTAAAAAAGCAGTTTTATGAAGTACTTGTCCAGCTGTCTTGTTTTGTCTCCCCTCTTAAGAGCTATCCAAGAACATTTTGCTTTCTGTGGCTTAAAGAGACTGATCTTTAGCATTTCCATAAGCCTCTTAAAGACAAAATAATTATTCAGTATCTTTTATATGTTCTTTAAATATATAAGCTACTTCTAGACCAATTTTCAGTCCCATTGTGCTTCCAATTCATCACACTAAGTCATCTCTTCTAAAGTCAGATAATGAAGTTTTGAAATTAAAAAAATCTAATTAAGTGTTTCAGACAACTCAGTTGTATTTCTGTTGTACCCTAGCAGTACAATACCATACCCTACAGTACAATACAGTACCCTGTGTAAAGCAACTGTGTCAAACTTTGGCTTAAAATTCTGCAACCGAGTATTTCAACAAATAAATCTAATTACTTGGAGCTATAATACAGTTTCATTAAATCAGCTAAAATGTATATTTGTGGATATGTTATGTTAACTGGTATTTTATTATTCAAATGTGGTCTATGATGAACAAGGAGAAGCACTGTGGAAGCACCCAAGAACTCTCCTAATAAAGATGGCACAGCATCCCAAAAGCAATGTCTCAAACAAGGAAGTGCTCAGTGATGTCAGTGGTTTCTGCTGCACCAATACACCCTACCTTGCTACACTTTACTGAGGAAGTTCAAAACTGACACTGAGTATCCAAAGGACCCTTTTCCAAAGTACAAATGAAATTTTAAAAGGCCATCCCTTTTGACAAGCTCGAATTAAGGAACATTTGATTGGCAGAATGCTATGGAAAATCATAATCTACACTTTAAGCATTTATTCATTTATTTGGGTATGCACAAAGTGCAAAATGCTTCTTTTTCCCTGAAGCTTTAAGGGGAAAAGCAGTCAAGCTCCATGTTGCTCTCTCTCTCTCTCTTTTTTTCTTTTTCTTATTTGGATGAAGAAATAAATGCACTAGAAAAGTTTTGAAAGAAAGACCACAAGAGATTTCAGAATAAAGAGAAGGAAAAATAACAACATAACCACCCCAAAAGTACCTAAGATATTATTTGTGCTTGAGAACATAATTGCAATTTCTGGTTTTAAATAAATTTAAATTTATTTTCAATTACTGAAATCTGAATGGACAGTAACATAAAGAATGAATAAAAGAATGTGGATAGAAATAGCAGGCCAGTATGTGCAATATGTGTGGGAGAAGAGTTCACTGCCTAAAACTTCCCAATTAGGAAGTCATACAGTTTCCTGTGGAAATCTTTATCATGCTATCTATACAAGTGTAAAAGACAGGAAAATGCCTGGTTGCCTGGAGGAGAACTGCTGTAGCATGGAGTCTGTGACATGCTGATCTGAATACGTGCATTGCTGTAAGCATGGGATTAGCTCTTCTTTACTCACTCCCAGGGTATGCTTCCAAAAATTCCCACCCTGCAGGAAGACTAACTTTTTCTAAACAGTTCTAACTGGATCCACTCACAAAAGCAGAGACATAAGGATAAAATAAAATTTTTTAAAAATACTGCTTACAGCCACTTACAGATTTAGTTTCCCAATGACAGCAGAAAGTAAACATGCTAAACAGCTTGCCTCAATTAAAAGTAGGTTTTAGTTCAAGATTAAGCCTAATGGATGATTTTGATTGAAGTTGTACAGAATGCTAAAATTAAGTTCACAACTGATCTTTGTCTTTTAGCTGTAATAGACTTCTTCTAAAGAGTGCTGGAATTTTACCTTTTCAGTACAGATCAGGGGTAAAAATACATGCAACCAACAAAAAGGTAGTTTGCATTCAGAACTCTTCTAAACCTGCTACTGACACCAAAACTCAATCTTTATAAAGTGTGAAAAAAATTATTGTAACTTGATAGTTTTCATACATTATTACACCAAGCGACTTCCTATGAAAGATACCTCCTTTAAATAAAGCACACATTCTCTCAAAGTAGTTTTTTAATGAAACAAACATTTAATTGTGTTACAAATATTTTAACTGTAGCTTATCTTGAAATTGTTTCTCAACACTCAGAATCAGAAAAACTCAGATGAATTCACTGGAGTGCGAGGTAGGGGATAAAATGGATGGCAGGGTAAAAAAGACCTTGTGCTGAAGCCCAAAACAGACTGCAATATCCCCAATAAATTATGATTGCTCATTACAAACACTCAATATACAAAATAATACATAAAAACATTAGATCAGTTAATGAGCTGAATAATTTAAAATTGGGGATTTTTTTAGCACTATTTTGTGTAAATGTAGAAAAAGCATTACCATATACCTGAAGTCCAAATTACGTATCCTTTGCAGCAGTGCAAGGAAACCATTCTGACCACAGATGCACAGGTGCTTCTCTGTATCAAGCTTACTGTGTTGCAATCTATTTCAGGTGTTACATCTTCAGGCAGATCTAACATGAAGGTTACCACCCAAGTATGCAAGTATAAAAAAAATCATACACACGATTGCACACAGAGGTGCACAGTAATATTTCCACAGCTAGATTTTACATATTCCACTCCAAACTCAGTTTTCAAAAAGCCTTATGAAACACCTCTCCAGTCACTGTTGCACTAAGGCAATGGTTTCTAAGAAGATCAGGACATAATAGAGCATTTAAATGTAAATTCTTTCAGTAACAATTGCCTGATTAAATATGTATATTACCATATCAATATCTCCCATTGAAAAAGTCCTAGTTACATAATAATCTTGATAGAAATAGCTCTTAAGCTGTTAAGGATGAATCACCAAAGTAAAACCTTCCCTTTTCTTTGTGGTACTGCAGTCACAAAGGTAAAATTTTAAAAAAACCTTAATCATCTCATCAGTCCAGGCTTAGGTAAACATGACCTTACTGCATTTCAAATATTCCCCTATAAACAGTCATGTTCTCACATACAGGATATATTGACAACTTGTCTATTTTAATATTGCTAATAATCTTACATTTGTTTTCAATTAATCTTCTACAATATCCTTCAAATGCAATAGGAAGCAAGATAAATATCTTTATGCATCCATGTAAGAATAGTGTTTCAAACATTAATCATTATATTCTACTCATATGAATTCTCTAAATAATTTGCTGCACATGGCAACTGTTACAATCCTGTGTGACCTGGTGAGCAAGGTAAATCATCCTGTCCAAAAACACTGTAAACTTGATTACATGGACTGGACATCTATGCTCATCAAAATTAATGTATGACCCTGGAGGTACTCTCAATTTGCTCTGTCACAAAAGACTAGGTACTTCACATACTCTTCCTTTAATTCCAGATTCTGTATGAAAGTAATCAGTAAATCATTCAGAGACTTCCTTTAGTGGGCCTACATTGCTTGCCAGTAAGATCTTTCCTACTCAGGTTTTGTCTTGGCTAGATTTTAACTATTTTTTTTCCCTCCACACTAAATAAAACAGAATTTGCCTTTATTTAATATTCATAACCCACTGCACATATATACACAAAAAAAGACCTGTTTTTAAGGATGGTAAATTTATTTGAAAAATGGAAACTCTCAGGTCATGTTGCAAATTAAACAAAAGAGTTCCTCATAGGCTGCAGGCTGAGATTACTGCTTCACGAGTCAGACAGGAGGAAGATTAAGAGCTCTATGACCAAAACAGGGTACAAAGGAGAATTAAGTAAAACTGGTGGTGCCAACATGTCTTTGACTCACAGAACTTGCATAATGCCAAATACAGGACTGAGAACCTCTTCCACACAGGTGAGAAATCAGCCAGTAAGTGTAGTTTGAAATTAGAAGAGTATAAGGCACATCCTTGGGCATGACATTATTATGAAACAGAAGCCTTTAAACCTTGTAAGATGGCAGCTCTTCTTAAAAATGGATTTCACCAACAATGAACACAATGATCAGAACAAATTTTTCTCACAGTACTCACTTCAAAAGGTTTGCTATTGTCAACCAAAACAGCCTGCCAGGGAGAGGCTGTGCATGTGACACCAAATTAAGGGACTCATAATTAGCAACCAGTATGCATGGTGAGCACAGGATGATGAGCTGATGAGTATTTTCTTAGAATGCCACATAAGGGAATTCTCAGGGAAGTTCAAAAGGTGCTTGGAGAATAGGAAATGAAAGATTAAAGGTTGAACATGTCTCCCACATTGCATTTTTAATTAACTAGTTTGTGCTTTGTCATTTAATTTTTTAAAGCATCAACACACATATCCACAAACACACAAGAGACAAAACCCCAAGGGTGGGACAAGAGCAAACTGTAGCATGGTCAAAAAAGTTTAAAGCAAACCTCAGGAATACACAGGCCTTCCCTGTGTTCAGGTATGGGATTGATTAGTGACTTATTTCAGAACTATCACCCTAGCACTGGAAAAGCCTTCCAAGAGAATCCATAAATTAATGTAGTTTTGAAAAAGAACTATTTATTGGAGATTGAAAAAAATCAATTGTACTAAAAGCTACAATGTATATAAAAGATAAAGAAACCAGTATATGTATCTGCACATACAAGGGTGAACTTTAAAAGTATGGAAAATTAATACTTCTTTACTGAAAATATTTCCCAAAAAAAAAGAAAAATCAGAAAAAAATTTGTATTGCATGTAATTACTTAATAATAGAGGGCTGGCAAAGAGAACTCATTTGAACAATTTCATAAACAGCAATATGTTTACTACATTTCCTGGATAACTTAAAAAGCTCAAAGGTTCAACTCTAACTTGGGTAAATATAAAATCAATGCAAATTATCCAAGAACTTGTACATGAATATAAAAACTCAGAAATATAATTTTTTTCTGTGACTGAAGACTGAAAAATTTGCCACTGCCACATAAGCTCATCAACCATTTACACATAACCATAACTCTGTGTAAGTATAACTCCACTCACCCATGAAGCAATTTTTATTTTAACCCATTAATGTCATTTGAATGGCATAACAAAATAAGTTCTCAAAGAAAAATGGATGGCAGAGGAAACAACTGTCCCTCAGTGACAACATCCCCACGCATCTATGACTGTGGCAGTTTCCTGCAACACACACTGTTCAATATCCAATTTTCAATTGGATATATATCAATTTTCTTAACCAAAATTACATGTTTCCATGTTTTGTAATCTCCCACATCATTCACAGCTAATAAGAAATCCACCTAATGGATTTCTTGCCTTATTTACAAAAGAAATTAAGTGACATCCATTATTTCTGCTTTTTAGCACCAACTGCAGATACTGAATTTGAAGAAGCATATTTGAGGAGAATGCACTCTGCAGGAAAAACTATTCCTTCCATTGCTTAATTGCTGAATGCATTCCTTAACTACCTTAATTTGCTGTGACTTACACTTTCCTAATGAAACTGCTACATATGCTTCTGAGGCAAAAAAGCCACAAGGCTTGCTCTTTTCATAAATTTCAAACATATTCTTACCGATTGTATAGGTATTTATTGTCAAGATAAAGAAATAATCAAACCTCTAGGAAAAAAGAAGCCTGCTCTGTCTGTTCAATAATAATAGTATGATCTCTAATTTTCTTCAACAATGTTATTGTAAGAACAGGTAGTTGTCCTTAAATTTCAGTCACATGCCACAGTAAATTTCTATGTCATAATTAACTAAAGATGGAACACATAAATGAATTCACAAATGTTTTTGATGAGAACACAATTGATAAGCCAATTTTTTTAAGTAGTGGGATTTGTCAAAGCGAATGTCCTATAAAAGCATAAAGTACTTTCTGCTTCTATGAAATAATGCAATGAAAGCCTACAGAAGAAAAACTGTTTTGCAAGAAAACTTTTTTCCCTTTTTTTCATTATGTGCTCAAGTACATAATTTTTCACTTCTGCTTTAAATTTTTTTTTCCACAGCTTAAAGAAAAAATTTAAAATATCATATTTCTCACATAAGAAACCAGCAAAATATCCCCATGCTAATGAAAAACCCAATGACTTAATTACTATGATTAAAAAGTTTGCATTCAAATTACAAGCAAAGCCAACTCAAATTGAAGTTTCAGCACAAAAACTTCTGTCAAATTTATCTGTATTGGTCTGACAACTATAAATTATTAACTAACCATGTGTCTCATTGAAAATAAGACAAAAAAAATTCTTACAATTCTTTTTAAAGCACTGATCCACCGAATTTGAAAATCTTTTCTTAGATCTTCAGCTACTACTGATCTCTGCAACAGGATTGGAATGTTACACTTCTGGCATTTGTAAAGCATGTTGCCATTGCTTAAGCATTGCTCTTTCTCTTTCAGCTTTTCTTCCCACAAGTTACTTCATAATAAACACACAAAGCTGTGATATTTGGATGTCAAAAGCCACTTTTAATGGCATAAAAGCCATTAAAGTAATTTCCCAGTCTGTTGGAAAGCATTCTTGAGAATGAAGAAGTCTTAGATCTGGAAGTATAAGCACTTCTGTGCCGCTTCAGTGAAAAGAGATGATCACTAATTATAACTATATGGAGACCATGGGGAGAGGAGAAATAGGAATGCAGAAGCCAAAACTAAAATATGCTGCTTCCTTTGGAATACATGTCTCTCCCATATTTGCATATTTATTGCAATTAACTCCCTTCTTCACAATTCTTCCATATTTATACCTGAAGAAATTTTTTGGCTTCTCTTCAATTTTAGTTTACTGCTTCTACCAGTATTCAAGATTTTTTTTCTATATATTCCCATGACCCAACATTTCCAGTCTGTAGTTTCAAACAGAACAGCCTTCACTAATGTCTCATTACTTCCTCATAGTATGAGTCTATTAGTTTAATTGCCTTCAAAAATGAGACGATATAAATCACAAAATGTATTTCAAACTTGGAAAATGCACTGTTTTTTACCTTAGCATTAATTTTATAAAATTATTATCATTTTTAAAATACTGGGAGTGTGCACTAAGCATCATGAAATAGGACATCTTCTTTAGACAGATACATTTGAGAATTTAGAAACACACATATAAATGCAAAACAAACTTTAAAAGCAGGTTATTTAAACCCACATCATCCTATGCAGTAAAAGAGGACTTTCATTGACAGATTTGTTTTAATATATACATGGGGAACTAAAAATCTTTTTTCTCAAGTTCTTTTTAGTGTACATCACAGAAGAAAAAAAAGCAAACTTGAATGATACAAAAAGTGATTTAAAAGACAAATCTGAGTTAGCTGAAAACATCAAACACTTCAAATCAATAGTTAGTCTAGACCTGACTTATTTATTCTGATTACTTATGACAGAAGTTTGAGTAGTCCCTTTTGACCTAAGAAATTTTTTTTATTAATTCAGAGATTTCTTCTATACATCTCTTGTAGCAAAGATTGAAATGAACACCTCTTATTTTGCCCATAAGACAGGATTTGGAAAGTTTCCTCACAAGAAATATCTAAGCAAAAAATCCACACAATCTCTTGCTATGAGGTGGTGTTTTATAGGTTCCATCAGATCTCTTTCAGACTTTTTGCCTCTTTGATAGACTTCTAGGCACTGATATCATTGAAGAAATTTTTATTAGTAACTTTCAAGTTCCTACTTGGCTTTTCCTCTGAAGTGTAAAAACTATGAAAGTCATCTAAAAGATGGGCTTCACAAAGGCTTGAACTCCCAGTTACTTTTCAAAAAAGTATTCACTTTAAATCACAGCTTTACCACAAAAAATAAATGGAGGGTGGGCCATACACCGTAGTATGCTGATCAGTATTCTCAAGACACACTTCTTTGGTATGACATGGAAGCAGGCAATAAATATTTAAAACAAACAAACAAATTAAAATAAACAAAAACACTAATTCCACCTGCAGATGCCTCCAATTGCAAGAATGGGGAGAGCAGTACAACAAATAACAAGAAGTTGTACGTTTAAGGAAATATAATCCAAGTATTTTTGCTCTAACATTAATAAGAAAACTTTGTAATGTTAGGAAGAGTAGGAAGATGATTGTAATCTCACACCTACAGATGTAGTCAAAACGATTTTTATGAAATGGCAATTGCCAATTTTTCCATTCCTATCTAATGCCACCAAAGATTTAAAATTTTCATTTAATTCCCTACTTCACAGGACAGCCAGTCATATACATTTTTAAGAAAAGAATATTTAATTTAAACTGTGGTACACTGAAGCTATTACTACCAGCCATCAAAAATCATTAGTTCTGAAAAATCCTCTGTCCAACACTGATTTTAATCTTTGAGAAAGTGTTTGCTTCTTCATAGCTGCTCTTTAAGCTGTTCTCCACAGCCAACCTTTCTCAATCAATTTAGATACATTTTTTTAAAGTTTGTAAGTCAAACACAGATCAAAAATGCACCAACTGTTGCTACACGTTCAGTGAAAATATGATAATTAGGCATGAGTCTCTTTTGAAAAATTTATTTACGTAGGGTAAAGTGACAGGTTTCAGACTTGGAGCACAGCAACTTCATTTGCAGATGCTATTCTGAAAAAAAGTTATATAGATTGTCCTTTCTTTGAAGATCACTTAAAAAATTAACAAATTTGAGAGACTAATAGACCTTAAAATTTCAGGTGTTAAGGGAGGTTGGGTTTTTTTCCTCCTTGTTTTAAACAGACAGTCATAATAAACTATGAGCAATTAATATCATTACTCAAAATACTGATTTTCCCTCACATAGAAAGCTAAAAATAACAGGCAATTAAGCAGTTGGATATACTTGATATAATCCTGTCTCTTTTTCACTTCTGACAGCTATTATTAACAACAGCCAGAGAATTCTAACTTTATTTAGGCTTACTCCACTGCAAATAGATAGAAGCCTTTTTTAAAATTATCCACAAAAACAATTTTAGTTGAATTACATTAATTTTTTCCTGAAAGACAGTGAAGCTGAGGTACATCCTACTTTGTCAACTAATACATTCTGATGATTTAAGTATCCAGGACTATTACTACTCTAATCTGTAATCAAACTGAAGAAGATATTTTATCATAGCCCATATTTTATTCAAGCTAGAATACGTGCCAGTTCATAAGAACAAAAATTTTCATTTTACAGTTTGTGTGGTTAACTGAATAGATTTTCAAGGAATTAATTTTTTTTTCAGTGGAGGTAATGAAGATTTACTTCAATGGAGTTATTTTTTCCATTGCATCAATATGATATGACTTTAAACACTTTGATCACTAAGAACTACAAATGTACTTAAAAAAAAAAAGTAAAATTATAGAAAATGTGACAAAAAGTCTACATATGAAAAGCAAAGGAAGGGGACAAAGCCCAAGTCTACTGGATGGAACAATGCATCCAACATTTCAGATGAACTATTCTAATTAGCTCAGAAATCTAACCATGTATTAGACAGTGAAATGAAAACTGAAACAGAGAGAAGAACTGATTTTGTAAAATTGCATTTTCTATAGTAAATCAAGGTCATTCAAGACAGTACTAGGAAGCAAAATAATAGAAAAGTATGTTGCCATATCCCATATCTGTCTATGATCCCTAACCTGCTAAGCAAAAAGCGTAATTCACAAATCCTTATCATGTGTTATTACACAGCTAAAGCAATCTCAGCACTAAACAGACCTTTGCTTCTCCCTTCTTCCCTGACATGCTCTTATCCCCACATCAGCATTCATATTCTTCTCTAATTCTCAAGATGAGTGCAGAAAGTTAAATAATTCAGTATATTATGGGTGTAGTTTCCAGCCAGTTTAACTGTGCCCAAAGAAAGCCAATGCAAGAGAAAGACCAAAAAGAGAAGACAGGAATGCACAGTTTGGGTTGGAAAAGAAAAAGCAAAGCAACCTGTTTTGACAGCAGAAAGCCCTGCTTCAGCTGTGCCATCTAAGTACACAGCAAGCAAACCCTTTTCTGACCAACTAAACCTAATCTGGAAATACTCAAATATGTGACTCCAGTGTAAAGTTTAAGGAATAGAGAAATTAAGCTACAACAAGCAGGCTACACTGACCTCTTGAAAGAACAAAAGGGATCTGGAAGATTCTACAGCACATAAGAATCCAGTCCACACTCAAGCCCTCACAGGGAATCAAATACATCAATGAGTAAAACACATGCAGCAATATAGCAATATACCCCTACCCAACTATACTATACAGTTACTTGTAGATATTTGCTCTGCTGCTCATTCTTGACACCTTCTCTCACAGTTACTATGTTCTAAAATATGCCAAAATAAGGTTGGTGCAATTAGCCAAAATTCCACTAACTGAAAAAGTAAATCACCTCATTTTATCAAAGCCTATAGAGAGCACTTATGCCAACAGATCCACTCATACAGTTGATACTAAATGCCACCATAAACCTACAGTAGGTTGAGCAACCAGGCAAAAACAGTAGGGAATAAACTCTACCACTTGCACGTCACACACAAACTGTGTATCTGAGTACAGCTTAACTATGTTCACTAGGACTTGTATACCATTGTAACTATATTGAAACATATTCCTTAAATGTAATAGTTTTATAACTAAGCCAGAACAAAGTGCCCACAAAAAAAATGAGTCCACTGCAGCTAAAAAAGTAATATTACAAGAAGTCATGCCAAACAATGAAGATTAATTTCTCTAGGTAAATAACTAAAATAAAGATTCAAGCACAAAAGGATCAAAAGATAAATAGGAATTTATAGTTCACTGGTTCCTATCAATCAGTTCTCTCCATTATACAAGTTCTGCCAACATATTTGCCCTTCTTCATGCTCCCTTATTCCCTAACCCCTCACAAACTAAGTATGAGATGTCCTCTTAATACTATCCCTGTTTTCCTTAGTTCTGTTTGGGATGCCTCCAAATACCTTGCTTTATGAACCAGCCCTAGACAGAACAGTATATCATGGCAAGCACTGCTAGCTGACAAACAATTCAAAGAATTCAGTACTAGTTATTTTCCCATGGATTCTCCTACTTGTTTAAAGTGAATAAAAGAATGTAAAATAGTAAGGTTTCTTTACCCAATTAGACCTGAAAAACAACATTATATATTAATAAAGACAATTGCTCAGAGATTGTGAATAATTCATTTGTTCTTAAGTGAGACATACATAAAAACAAATTAACAATTTAAAAGTATAATCTGTCCAAGTGCTTCAAAAGCATGCTTGTTAAAGCACTAAAATTCAGGTCTATATTTTTATTGTCTTTGTTTCCAGGTAATTCACCTGAAGGAGCTTTGGATTTTTTTCAAAAACTACAACTCAAAAATATTTAAATTAGTGGAAAAAATTTCTAACTGCTTTCCCACTGCAGTCAAAATCAGTCCTGCTTCACAGCACAGAAGTAACCAAGTCCTCTGTGTCTGGGCTCAACAAAGGTTTCTGCTTACTTCTGGACCTTTCCCATGCTGCAAAGCAGGAGTCATCAATCTGTAAAACCAAACTAAAATATACTGCCTACCTTACTCATTACAGTTCTCTCTCTCTTCAGCTACCCTGCAGCAAGTACAAAATACTTCACTGACAACAGACTGGCCCAGCAACAGGGGGAAGAGTGGGGCAACATATTCCTAGAAATTGAAAAGGTGAACAGTGGATATCTCAAAGCCAGCTAAGATAATGCTGAACAACTTCTATGCCATGTTGCAGCTATAAATATATATGTACACATATATATGTATATCCAGGTGTACATATACTAAGTGTTCGATAATATATGAAAGCAAAGAGTGCAGCAAAGAAAACTGATGGAAAGTAAAAAGATTCAGGTCACTGAGTGGCTTGTGTGCATTGCCACTTTTTCAGAGGAATGCTTCTGATGTTTTCTGGACTTACACAGAAGATGTAATTGGCTTTGCAGTACTTTCAAGTCTTGAATTTAACAGTTCTGTGTAAAATTTCTTCATTCTTTGCTCACCAAAATCACACAGATAATACACCATTTAATTATCAAAGAATGTTTCATGGAATATGGCTCATGTTTATGATAACTTGAGTCAACTTTCCTGATGTCATTAGTATTACTATAAAATTATGGAAATATTAAGAAACAGCACTGAAACATACTTTTGTATATGGAAACTACATTACTAGCAATTTGTATTAAGGAGAAAAAAATCAGTGTGATTAAATGGAACTTGTGCTATGGAATTTTCATTTGACAGAAAAGTGATTTTAATTATTTTGAATACTTTTTCTTAAAATTCTACAAGGGTTTTAAAAAAACCTTTATTTTCATAATACTTTCACAACTTGCAGAAAAACAGTAAAATATAAATTATGCTTCATGTCCGTGCTTTATGCAAATTCATTTTGTGTTTCATAAATCATTTCAAGAAATGTGTA
Source organism: Molothrus ater (assembly GCF_012460135.2). Classification (NCBI taxonomy): domain Eukaryota; kingdom Metazoa; phylum Chordata; class Aves; order Passeriformes; family Icteridae; genus Molothrus; species Molothrus ater. The sequence goes on along the minus strand of NC_050482.2, from coordinate 16,193,693 downwards.
AATAAAAACATTTTAACACAGTATTGTGCAAAACCTTTTATTTATTTAAGCAAAGAAAAGCCTGAAAACAGTAGAAGTTTATTACAAAGTTTAATGCCAAAATTAAAAGAGAAGTTGAAGAGCATACTACAATTGCAAATAAAATCTTTGCAACTCTCTCAAACTGAAGAAATCTCTTATATTCCTGAACCTCAGTCCTGGGAAGTCTTCCAGAATTTCTCTCCTGATAAATCAGAAGATGGAGAAATTTGAAGGCCCTGAGACAAGGAGAAACACCCAGTTAATCCAGTTATAACTCTTTAATCTAGTTTATAAAAACAATTTGTCGTCCTTCATTTTCACCTCTTCTAAATAACTACCAATATGTTACATCTTTTCTACTTTCTTTCCTCAAAACTTCAATGTACAAGTCCTATTCATAATTCTGCAAGGACTAGTGAATTGGTGGAACTGAATAATAAAGGTCTAAATATTTAGACAGCAGGATAAATTATCTCAAAGTAATTTATATACAGCATCAATCAAGGCTTCAGCTTGGTCTTGTAAAGGAAACAATGCATGCTGAAGAAAATTTTACCTTATAACCCTGTAAGTATGAAGAAAAGCAGCTCCCTAAAGTCAGTGGGTTAATATTCTCTGCTCTCTGGCTTGCCTTCTCATCATTCAGAAATTCAGTTTTATGTACATTCCAAACAGATCTATTTATTCTGCAAAAATTACAAGTCTCCTGAAAAAAAAAAACTCTGCTTAACTAACACATTTTCATATTTTATAAACAAACACTGAGGAATTACCTCAGATACAGCCATGATAAAATGCTCCAAAACTGTACTCCAATTATACAATGAAAATAACCATTTTTGATACAGTATTCAAACTGTGGGGAAAAAGACCTCTAAATTAATAGCTTTAAATACAATTATTCCCAGTTGAAAAGGGCAAACAGAAGACAAAAGTGAGACTGCATACCAGTTATAAGGGCAGGAAGGCTTCCCGTAACATATGAGAGGGAATGGAAAAAGCAGTAAACAAGGGAGTTATAGACAGATGAAGACATTTTCAGGACTAAAGGAAATTTCTACACTCAAAGGAAAAGTAGTCTGAGAATAAATCCTATACCATTTCTAGGATTTGGGCCTAGATTAATTATCCCATCAAGTCACAGCAGTATCAATTCAAAAAACACTAGGTAACAGAAGTTTCATTTAATGCTATCTACAAAAGGATTTAAGATGACAAGAAAAAATACTTACAAGGGTAAGATCTCTGTTCTTGAAGTTTTCAGTTCATGAGTTCTTGTAAGCATCATCAACTTGTCTCAGGCTCCTCTATTTCAAGAAGATTGCAGACAATATCTCAATCGCCATTCCAGTCTTCAGCAGCCTCATTTTTCTTGTCATTCTTTACTTGGCATAAAATGACCAAGTGCTACAATAGTGTTCATTTTCTGCCTTGACTTCCTATTGACTGCTAATTTTCCCTTGAGCCAGAACTCCTAGGCATCTTAAAATTATTTCATACAGCTATTCCACTTAGCAACAATCTGACATACATCCTTATCATGGTGGTACTTCTCTGAAACTTTCATCTCTCTGGATGGTGAATAAATCCAGGTCCTCTTTGGGGTTTTAGATACACACACAAGCCCATGAACGATGATGTACTGGAATGTCAGATAAAGTGAAGTGTAGGTGAGCAAGAGACCACAAGTAATTGTACAGCACAACTTAACACTAGGAAACAATGTAGCTCTACAGGAACTCAGGGCAAGAGGAAGGTGTACAAAGAGCACATCTGTGGCAACTTGGAATAAATAGGACTTGCAGTCCAGTGCAAAATTTCCTTGTCCACTTAAAGTCTACAAACAGTGAGCAGTCACATGGTATATCTTATCTCATTAACAAAAACCCCTCTGGTGCATCTGCAGGGATGAGATTCATTTTGACACAAACTAATATGCTACAAACACAGAGGGCTTTCAGGAAAACTGCCCTGACAGTAATTAGCATTTGTTCTGACAGCATATGTTACAACACTACCATGTCATCCAGGAGGTTAGAAGTAAGCCCAGAATAATTTTCCTGCACCTCCAGTGTTTGGATTTCTAAAGAGGCTGTTATAGTATGACAAAATAAGATTAAATGCCTCCAGCATTTTTCATGAGGAGGAAAATTTTTTTTCAAAATGTTGAGAATAACACACACAATCATCTGGTATAAGAAACCTAAGGTTTAAAATCCTCCTCCTCCTAATTTAGACCAGCAAATCAAAACAAAGTACTGTATTCCAGCAGGGGCTAGTATCTACCCCATCTGAAATTTTCTTTAATTATGGTTTTTCTTCTCCTGGCTTCATTTGACAATTAAGTTTCATCTTGCTGAAAATGTTACAACATTAAACAGCATTCTGTTTTTACTGCAAACTGGAAACTAATGAAACATCACCAGATTACACTTTAATCATACTGTTGGAAAGTTTGAAAGAATGTCCTGAACATTTAGCACACCCAATTCCTATATTCAATAACTCAATATAGTCTGGATGTGTGAATCTATGTGCTAAAATTAGGTAGCTCAATCTATACTAAACCATCAAAACATCAGCACTTATACACACCCAAAAACTGACTTTATGGCATTTGGATTCGAATGAAAAGTAAACTAGGATTTTCATCTGTGTCATTTTTATCTTCAGAAGTTCCTTAACAACACTTTTCCAAACAGTTTACTGATGTCTTTAGGAAAGCAAAAAGACTCCCATCACTAGAATAGCTATGTCACACACTTGTCATGCAAGATTAAGGATTAATTAAGGGCTCTCTCATTTGTCATAAAGCTAAAATAAACATGGCTTTCCTCCCACCAAAATATTTGACAAAACTGCAAATGTTCTCTCAATTACCAGGATGTACCATCAGATGACCTAGTCAGCACAGATTTACTATTAATGACATTGTCAATCATAAGAATTTATTATTCACATTTAATAATTCTTTAGGACTTTTTTTAACTAGAGGAAGAACCTAAAATAAAAGTATTATTACTTTTAACTGTATAAATTAGGATCCATGTGACTTAGAACTGCAGCAAAAAAGGTTTCAGTTAAATTAAGAAAAATACAAAAACCCATAGTGAAAAGATTGCAATAAACAAAGCTATTTAATGTACAAACCAATATTCATGTAAAACCAAGAAATGAGATCTAGAGTAAAAATCTGAAGTAAATACAGAATATTACTGAAGTAAATATAAATACACTAACAGTGTAAGCATTTTTGATAGGAAAATTCAGCAATTCTGTGTTTATTTCTATATAAATTACTAAAGTCCAATTCACAGTGTTAGTTTTGAATCCTGCAATTTTATTACAGAATTTTTGATGTACTTCATAAATGCAACATCCCCATTTCATTTACTCATTCCAACTTGAGTGCATCACTCAGTGTAACTTGAACATATTAGAAAGTTTCAAATCAAAAAGCTATTTAAAGAAAAATCTTTGAAAGTTTTTGTATGTCTCTGGGGGAAATAACTGCTGTTAGCACTTAGCCATGACCACCACTATACTGAAAGAAAAACAAACCTTGATTTTGCTGTTTTTTCTTATTATATAGATACTAGTTTTTAAATGAGCTTTCAGAATACAGTTTTCTGAGCTTCGTACATTTTCCCCAATTATCTTTTAAGGTTAAAAGTTTTAACATTTTGTCTTTCTCCACCAAACACTCACAGGAACAGCTATGCTCGCCAATATGACAATCCTGACAAAGTGGCAAATACATTAACAATCATGAGTCTCCAAATGTAAGTTGGTGGTAAAGACAAACTTATTTACCGTATTAATTAAATGGCCTATTTAACAGGGAATATCAATTCTCTAATCACATCTCATTTGAACTTCTTATTTCAATTAGCAACCCTAAAGTCTACTAGAGACCCAACTGTTCTAGGATCATTAAGAACATTTTCATGATCTGTCAAATGAGAGAGTAAAAGGCAGAAACTGCAAATACTCTCAGGAGTAGGCCTCTACCCTGCTTAGGAGATGATTAGGGAGAAAGCAGCAGTAGTTCTCATTAGTTGCTTAGCAATGAAACATCCTCCTATGAAACAAGAAATGAACAGAGCAACAGAGGTGTTGCCATGCAAATGAGTAAATGGATATTCTATCATCCACTCAAGGATAATCTGTCCTTCATTAAAACTAATCAATCTGGATTAATACACCTATGGTACAGACAAGGTAGGAAGAATCCACTGTAGGTAGCCCCACTGAAGTAGCCAGACAATACATTGCTCAAGTTTACATACACAACACTTGAATTCTCACTGTATGTAAGGAACACAAAGAAAACAATTTCAATTCAAACCAGATTAACATTATCATTTTTACTGTTAAACCTTACCTTTTATATCCATAGTTATACCCAAGTTACTAATGACTTATTGTTAATAGTCAGTCATTCTCATAATGCTTATAACAACTTAAATACAAATCTGTAAATTTAAGATTTAACCCACATCTAAGTTGTTTATTTTTTCAAAAGTATATTCCCATATAAAGCAAAAAACTCAACACAAATGGAGTTGTTGACACCACCATTATTACCAATGTTGTAAGTCTCAGAAGAGCAGAGTTCTTAACCAGAGAAATTTGATTACTGTTGTCTTACTTTTCAGACCTTAATTCCAGGATGTCATTACTTCCGTCACAGATGCAGTTTAATAGGTTCCCTTGATTTCAATTTCCCCACAACTGATTTTAAAATATCCATGTTTCATGTGTTATTTTTTTTGTTTTAGTGGGGTTTTTTTTTCCTGCAGGGCAGGCATTTTTTGTTTTGTTGCTGTTGCACGGTTCATATGTACAATATAAAGTTTTCAAAAAAAGCATGAATTAGAAGAGAAAATAAAACAGTGAAGACTTCTTAAGCAGAAATCAAGATGGCTCCTGAACTTCACTGACTACTCAAAATCTGGTTGCTTCTCAGTATGTATTTAAAGCAATACAGATTTATAATTACAAACATTTATGATAAAATGCATGTATCAAATTATGCTTTGATTAGCTCATCCAAACTGTTAGATTAAAACAAAAATGATGTTTCAAAACCAATACAAATTCATAATTCAGTATTAAGACAAATCTTACCTATGTATTCACAAACGAAGACGACAAAAAAAGGAGTAACAAGATCATTTATGCCCTGAACATATCCACTGGCTGGATGACGTATTGCCCAAATAAACAAAATTCTTTCAAAGATCTGAAAAAGAGTTAAAGAAACCATCAATTTAATTTAACAAGTCATTAGCACATTTTCAACAAGATACTTGTAAATTATCATAACATCATAGAATTACAGAACATCCTGAGTTGAAAGGGACCCATCAGGACCACCAAGTCCAACTCCTGGCCCTGTACACCCAGGGACACCCCAGGAATCATTCCATGTGCCTGAGAGCACTGTCCAAACACTTTTTGAACTTTGTCAGGCTGGTGCTGCAACCATTTCCCTAGGGAGCCTGTTCCAGTGTTCAACCACTCTTGGAGTGAACAGCCCATTCCTGATATCCAACCTATACCTCCCCCAACTCAGCTTTGTGCCATTTCTTTGAGTCTTGTCACTGGTCCTGAGAGTGAAGGGATTGGTACCTGCCCATTTGCCTCCCCTCGTGAGGATGTTGAAAATATCCTTGCAGATAAACTTCGTATCATGGAGTTAAGTAGTATAAAAATCATGCATACAAAAGCATAAATGAACACTGGTATTCATAACCAACTCCCAGTGCTATGTAAGCTTCTCAGTTCTTCAAAAGGAAGCAATTTCAGGGTATTAGCACATGTTAAAACCAGCCTAGTATATAATTCAGTTACAGTAGTTAATACAAAGTAGCTCTTATTCACTGGAGCTTTTCCAGTAATACCGAATTCCTCTTTTCTCAAGGGAAGGACATATGAAATTATCTTTCCATAATTTTTCATCTCTTTGAAAGAAGTATTCTACTAAATATTCTATTTATCCCTAAGTAACAGAAAGAAAGACTTGATATAGTTTAGATTTTTTTAATAACATGCCCATAAAAAGAGATTCCACGAAAGTTAAGCTTGCCTAATACTCCAGTGTGGAGTTATACACTCCAGGCATCTGCATACTAGTTATTGAAAAACCTGAAACAATCAGGAAATGTAGAAATAAGGCAACTGCCTGCCATATCACAGAACTTCACCCTCTCAACTCCATAAACTGAAGCTTAGGTATCTGTAACTGAAGTTTAGTACTGCAAAAGTACTAAACTTTTGCATGAGGCCAAACTATGTCTCAGTGTGAGAAGAGAAGAGAGCACAGAAATCAGAGAACTTTTTTCTGATTCCATTTAGGTCTGTAAGAGGCTGTATCTTGTCTCAATTATTTGCTTCTGAAGATATTACGTGCCTTTGAAAGACTGCAAATAAGCAGCAGAGTGAAAGCTGCCACGCGCTTTGTCCTAACTACAGCCATGCAATCAGGGATATATAATCTTCTGAAACAAAAGAATGTTTGCTCGTTCATGAGAGCACAAACTATATTGCTCTTCAGATCTGGCCTCAATAATAAAATGAGGAGACATTTTGGAAGGACCCAAAGGATTCTGTGGTTTGCTGCAACTCCAGAAGTCAACAAATGCTCAGGCTTCAAGAAAGCCAGTGAAGAACCTGCCCTGAAAGGATGCAAGAGGTGGAGGAAGTTTATTTGTGAAGTCAGGATTATTCATATTCAATCTCACTTTAAGTTTTTGTTAGATTAATAAGCTGACTGTTTTAATTCAATTTTAAATAAAGACTTATTATTTAGTTTAAAAGTCCTCTTGCAGTCATTTTTAAGTAAGGAAAGGTCTTAGCATAAAGGACTCACATCCTGGTGCTTGAAATTCCCATCACAGGCTTCCACATAAGTTTCCTGAAGCTGAAAAATATTTGCATTTTTTGCTTTGAAAACCAGTCTCAAATATCAACTTCTATCCTTCTCCTATAGGCTTTCTTTTGACAGTCAACTGTCCTCCAGGTTTCATGTTTCCCTGGCTGAAAATTCACAGAACAGGGGAGACAGTCAACAACAGTAAGTACCAAAAGTTTTGGTGGGCACTGAAAAACAAATCTTAAGATAGCTCACATCTGATCCATTACAACCCCAACTGAGATTCAGTTTTTGTGCAGTGTGATTTCAGAGATTAGGCAAAAAGGGAAGTATACATTAGCAAATCCTCCACAGAAGCCTCTTGTTTCCATTAGCCAAGATGCTTATTCCTTTAGCTACAAATTCTTGGTACTAGTTCTGTCACCTCATGCATTTTAACAAGAGCTGCATATTAAACAAAAAAAAAAAAAAAAAAAAAAAAACAACAACAAAAAAAAACCTCTGCCCTTTAAGCAAAAGCCAGTGGTGTTTCACTGTCTATCAATAATTGTATAAAGATTTTACACTCAGCCATTTACAACATGGTTTTACATTTTATGTAATCATACCCTGATGAAATTACAGCCGTTTATGTAATATTTTTAGTATTGCTGGAAAGCTGCCAATCTAGCAAGGATAGTTAGCTCACAGCTACTCTGCCTGCTTCTGTCCATTGCCACTTTTACTTTCAGCAACAGTAGGTTCTCAATATTATGAAAGTTATCATTCTGTGTTTCATTTCTGAAAAAGGACTTGTTTAACATACTGCAAATACGAACAACTTTCTCAAAAAACAAATATCAGAATGAGCTGACAGGAGAAACCTATTAAAGTAGCAATTGGAGAATGCAGAATAGGGTTATGCACTAGGCTAAATAAAAAACTCATGGTGTGATGGGGCTACAAAATATGCACAGTCAACAACCAACCAAATTCAGTAAGAACAATCAATCAAAATACCCACTGCAGAAACTATAAACGTAGTGTTTTTTCATGAAGGCATGTCTGAAGTCAAACAATTCACAAATTTGTACCACCAACCTTTCATTTCCTCAGAACCTGATAAGATACTGTTTGCACTGCAAATTGAGAAGCCTATGGATTTTAAAATGTTTTTAAAATCCAGGTATGAGGGGGTGGTGTTTGCCTTTGCTTGGGGTGGTGGGGGGTCAGGGGGTGTTATATTTTTGAGCAGGAAGCACCACTTAGTGATGGCACATCAGCTTTAATATCCCCAAATACTTCCAATCAGAAATTCTGAAATACACACTGAATAGCATTTTCAGTTTCCTATCCATTTTCATAAAGTTTCATTTACGTTCTGAATCAATAAAAATGAGCACTGAAAACCTGAACAGCAGGCTGATTTAAGTTTCTATACAACACTCATGACTGTATTCAAATAGGACTCATTAAAAAGGTCACTTTCCCAAAAGGATCCCTTCTTGATTTCCAAACCAGCAACAAAAACTAGAATTATTTTTCTACTATGAGCCACTACATCTCATGAGATGTCATTACCAATCTATTATTCTCTTTTGAATTTGATTCTCATTCATAATTACAGCAAGAATTATATTCATATACATAAAGAAAAGAATCCATCAGTTTAAATGAAAGTTTGAATTACTTGTGGGTTTTCCCACCTCAGAGGAACTTCAAAACCTCCAAAGCCTTAATTCAAAAGCTTTTGAAAATTTGCTTTTTGTTTTCTAAGTAGAGGAGGGAAAGGAAAAAAAAAAGAGAGGAAGGACAAAAATTTAAACTATTTTAAATTGTGCAGTTTTTTTGAAATTATGATGCATAATATGCAAGCATAGATGGGAAGTATAAAGCCATGTGCTTTCCACTTCAACAAAATACAGTTCAAGTAAGAAAAGATAATAAATTAGACCAGTCCATTAGCTAATCAAATTTATTACAACTAAATAATAAGTAGTCTTTAACTTGACCGCACTGTATGAAAGACCACCTCCCACTCTTCTGTTCTCCTTTTCAGGGACACTATTAGGACATTTTTAGTCCTTTAAATCCTTGCTCCAACACTGCCTTCTCCTCACTCAGGATCCATTCAACTCCCATAAAAAAGAAACACTTTAAACTGATTTTAAAGGGAACACACAATAACTAGTTATTTCAGCACATCAGATTCAAAATATCTTTTTCTAAACTGCAACATTTTATTACAGAAACCAAACTCTGAGATCAGATAAAAAATTAAAACAGCCTTTTTAACTCTAATTAAAAGTTCTTTGGCAACAGAGACTGATAGCACCAAGAACAGCAAAAATCTTGGAATAGCAGCATTTGAAAATTTAAGTCAGGAGACTGTGAGGTTTATACATGTGCTGTCTTTCTGAAGCTTTAACCAGTGCTTTTGTCCAGTTCCATCAACTACAGTCTCTTCATCTCATTCTATGGGAGATTGTTCCTAGTAGAGGAACCATTACTCTAAACCTTTGCAGCATCAGAAGTATGCACAAAACTCACCATAATACCCACAACAATGGTTTTGCACATAGGTTTTAAAGGATTACACCATCTTTGACCTTTACTCTGATTCCCCTCTCCTCTTTATAACCCTTGTGGTCTCACTTTAAAAAGGTGGGAGTGACTGTTGCTCACCAGAGACCAGCACCATCTTCTCTCTCTCTAGAAGAATCAGCTCTGGGAACAACACACCCTATCTGCAAGAGCCCTGGGGAGGAGGGAAGCATCCCTGTGGGCCTGAGGGATTTGATGGTGCTATGGTAGGTCTCCAGAAACTCAGAAAGCAAGAGAAAGAAGCATTGGAGAAATTGGGTGGTATGACCCTTTTTTACAATGGCATTAAGCAAGTATAGTTTGATTAAGATCATGGAGTAAAAGACAGATGCAAGCCCATTCTCTCAGTAGCCCACTGATCTAATTAATTTCTTTAATAGTTTCTTTCTTGCCAGTATTGCTTTGTTTGTGTCCCTTGATTGTATTTATATTACTCCTCGATCCATCCCTAGAACAGCCCAGGTAAAACACCACTGTGCAGAAAGCAGGTGGAAAGCCCTATATTTATAGGTTTTTCTTTTCGAACTGTACTAGGCTATTTCTTCAAACCAGTTCTCCAAAGTGTGGAAGAGCGCAGCCATTAAACAAATAATTGGAACAATGGAAAACCAAATGAAAGCTAGTTCTGCATTTAAGTTCTCATAATGAACAACCAGATTATGTTCTATTTGGATCTGTAATTGTATGAACAGAAGCTTCATGGCAATACACTTGAAGGTCTAACTAGAACCATTAGAAAGGAGTGTAAGTTGAAGAATTAAATTAAATAACTGAAAAAGGTTAATCCACACCATCAATGCTATTTATGACCTATATACTTCAAAATGAAATGTCCCCATGAGATTCAATTCCCCAGCGACATAGGCTGATTTGATTAATACATTTACCATTAATCGCATGTAATCACATTATTATATATTTACATTAATTATATAGTTATAATAGTAGTAAAACAATTTAAATTGTGTACGCAACATACAAAACTTACAAGGATGCAAAATCAGATAAGGCATTCAAACCAGTCCTGCTACAAATTCAAAAAGGAGAACTTCCCAAGTGGAACACTCTAAGAACTTCCAGACCTTAAATGATTTTGACAAATACATGGAACCACAGGATTATGCGCTGGATTACTTACGAAACACAGTATTAACAAAATATATAAAAAGGAAAAAAAGTGGGGAAAAAACCCTCAAGGGCACAAGACCACAATAAAAACTGACAAATTCAGTACAGGAAATTAATGAGGTGTCTTTGCTTTTATAACTCATACTTACACTGCTCTTCTTAATCTCTACTTATATGTCCTCTTTTTTTTTACTTAAGCTTGTTCTGAAGTCAAAATAGCAAGTGTAATGAAACCAATTATTAATCAAACCGTGATATCAGATTCATTAATAAAATGTTTCCTCTAACAAAAAGAAAATATATCATTCTTACCTCTGTTACTTTGGGCTGAAGTCTTAAAACTTCAGGACTCATGCGTGGTATATCTATGTGGATCTAATTAGACAAAGAAGAATACTGTAAAAGGAACCAACAGCACACTTTCTAAGCAACATGATACTTAAAATAATTCTATTGGTTTACACTATTAGTTGTAATTCCATTGTATAATTAGTTTTGGGATAACATGGATTTTTACTGTATTTCAAAAGGTACAGCCAAATCTTTAAGTCAATCTTTCAATGAAGCAAAATTTAAAACCACATATGTTTGTATTCACATTCTAGGATCCATACATCACATTTTAATTATTTGTAAATTATAATCATATTGGCAATACTCATTACCATAGGGTAATTATGAGTAAATACATACTACTACTTCTGTGAAGTCATATTCAACTCCCACTATCATAGAATCATTTAGAATGGAAAAGACCTGTAAGATCATCAAGTCCAAATGTCCAAAGGTGAAAGAAGAGTTTAGCACCCATTTTAATGTATTTGACAATCAAGAAGAGAGCACAAAAGTACCAATATTCTTAAGTTTTTTTTTCCTCACTTCACAAAGGACTTTCATGCAACAGAGTGCTCAAGTGATGATTTTGTCTTCTATTCATAAGCCTTATGTTAGTGATGCTATATACTTGCTACTAAAGATTAGTCTTGAAGCTGAAAGAAAGATCTTTTCTTTTGTCCCAACAAAGGCTGAAGTATCATCGCTCAGTGTTACAAACTACTCATTTCAATACAAAACTTGAAGAAAAGTTATCTGCTTATCTGGGTGAGTGTGAAAGTTTGACACCCCTATGTTTATTTATGTTGCACATCATATACAGTCTCAACTTCTTATACAGAAGTTTGGAGCAGTAAGAAACAGTCACTGTTGTACTTTCCCTGTCCATCTTCACTTATTTGAAAGAGGGTTTGAGTGGAAGATGAAAGATTTGAAAATTCAACTATTTTTAAACAGAAAACCATGGCAACATTAATGCTAACATTAAAAGAAATCCACTTTTTCGAATTTCAGATGAAAACTACTTCATATTTTTCTTCTAAAATTCAGGAAAATTATTAGAGGGCTGTCTATCTGATATGATTAAAGAAACAGAGAAAAACAGCAGCAAAGTTCAAAAATAATCTTTAAGTCCTTTAGCAAATGTTCTGTAGATAAAAGTCAATTCAATCAGGTGTTCTACCTGTCTGTAGGTATCTTGGTGGTTTTCATCATTTCTGGAATCATAGTATTGTTCAACAAATGCAAAATACTCTTTGCGTTTTCTTTGTAAAGTGCTTTCTCTTCGGTCCACATTTGCAGGAAGATAGCCCTGAGAAAACAGTGAAATGATAAAGATATTATTCTTTGCTTACAAAAAGCACTGCTGGCATTTGATTAGATGTGACAAGAGACCTAACAAACTGACGCAGTGCCATGTACTCCCACACAAATCTAAATAATCCTTTACTAAACTATTTTTTCTAATCCCTCCAACTCAAATAAAAGTTCAGATAGAAACATCTTATAAAAACAGCTGGATTTTTTTTTGCCTTTTTTTCTACAAAATGCGATTTCTCATCAAAAATACTAAGATGGTATTGATTTCTGAGGAGAAAAGCTTAGATAAATTAGTTTAGGTAACTTTAAAAACATGCAAGTTGCTTAATTTCTATGTGGCCAGTATTGGAGCAATTTTATTAAATTTTTTAAATTTAATAAAAAAATTGCCTTTAAGTAGGAATTACATACATTGGCAAGGGAGGGCTAGATTCAATATTAGGAAAAACTTTTTCATGGAAAGGATTATCAAGCACTGGAACAGGCTGCCCAAGGAAACGGCTGAGTCACCATCCCTGGAGGTAGTAAAAGACACACAGATGTGGCCCCTAGGGACATGGTTTACTGGTGGACTTGCCAGTGCTGAGTTTATGGTTGGACTACACAGCCTTAAAGGTCCTTTCCAACCTAAACATTTCTATGTTACTATATTAAAATCATTAAAAATGGCATTCCTGTACACTTTAATTACTTCATTTATAATGACAGGAGAATATACAAGCCATATTACATTTCAGATACCTTAAGAGGTACTTTCTTTTTCAAAATTAATTCCTTTAAGATATACAGACTTGTGTTTGATTCCAAGTACTTTAAACCTCACCAGCTTCAGTTTTCCTAAAGACTTTTTCTGACATTTAATATCCTATCCTAGTGTTTTGTGTTAAATATTGAATTTATTCAATAATTTTATTGAATAAAATTTATTTATTCTCAAGACTAGTGTTCCCATTTATTCTCAACAGTAGTGGTTTCTTCCCTGTAGGATATCTTATTTGGTTGCTTTAGAAAATAATTCATTTTTTAAATCAAATGTGATTGCTTGAAGCACACCAATACTTTCTCAGCAAGTCTTTTCACCATTCTTCGGTTTCAAAGACTGAACTAATCTTTCAATTCAACATGTCGTGTTTCCTGTTCACTTTACAAATTAGGTTTTAAAAGTTGGGAAGGCTTGCAACGTATCAGCAGTGAATAAATTGGTGGAAAGTTTAATCCGTTTATTCATTAATTTCCTCTAAAGGCTTTTACAAACATATCTTTGGTTTTGTTATTCAAAAGAAAAGAGAGCCTCTGCAGTTCTTCTTGCTGTTTAGGTACAGTGTGCTTAACACTTTTGCTATATTTTAAAAATAAATAATGTCTTTTTTTTAAATATGTTGTTACCAGTACACATGCATAACATCAACAGAGTATTATACTGAAAAACTGTCTTCATCAAACACTTGTTAACATTATTAACATGCTGACTATGTAACAAATAACTGATCACTTTGTTAAATCATATTTTTAGAATTCCAATTTCTATGCTGGTTTTACAAACAAGACAATCACCATCTGCCTCAGATACCACCAAGTATACTCTGTTCCCTGAGAAAAAATTAAGTTTGGGCCTTTTAAATAAGACTTTTGAATAATTTTGGAACAAACATAAACTAAAACCATAATATACATTGGTTTCTTCAGTTGTCTCATTGTTTTTTTAGTACTGCAACAAATCTTTAATCAAAATATCACTTGATTTTTACAAACACTTATTTCCCCAGGAGCTCCTGGTGACTGTATGGAATCATAAAATGGTTTGTGTTGGAAAGGACCTTAAAGATCATCTAGCTCCAACCCCCCTTCCACTAGACCAGGTTGCTCAGAGCTCCATCCAGCCTGGCTTTAAACACTGCCTGGGATTACCATTATTAGTCCCCCTTACCTGGGACATTAACAGTAGGTCACTATTAGGTTACCAGCAGAAAAGCATGGTGGAGCTTATGACCAAAAAAACTGAAAGCACTTTTCTTTCCCACTTGGGAAAGAAGATGAAAGAAAATGCTGCCTTACAGTATAGGAAAGTAATGATTACTAAAAGACTTTGAGTTTCCAAAACATACTAAATGAGGACCACATAGATAAGAAATCGCAGCAGGACTTACTTAAGAAAAGCTAAGAATTTTCAAAATATTGCCATTTGGAGGTAGAAAAAACAAACAAACAAAAAAAGCCAGTTTCATAAATCTCTTACTCAAAAGAAAATCAACTTAATTGATAAAGTACAAAAATGCAATCTGAAAGCAGGTTTTTGCAGAGATATGGCAAGATGAAGTTGCAAATTGAACTGAAATAGATTCTGGAATTAAAGCAACAGAACAAGAGAACTCTACACTTAGGCATTTTTCTAGACCAGGAATACTAAATTAAAATCAACTTCTGGATTTAAGTTAAAGCTCCAGGAAAGCCTATGCTCTTACAAGAAAGCAAGAGGAGTCAGCTCATTTTATATTTTTATAATTTGCATTATTCCAAATCTCTAAACCCCACTGTCAGTCTTCTGATTCAGAACTTAAAATGCTTATGCTTTAGCTTATTATGTTTCAAAGTCAACTTTGAGTTAGTCATAATTTTTCTTACTTTTAGTATTTTAAAGCAGACATTCTAAACTTCAAGTGAAAAAAAATGCCTTTTTTACAACCAAAGTCACATATAGCTTTGGAAACAGAACTAAAATAAATTGTAAGCTCCATGTTTAATTTCAATTACAGCAGGATATTTGAATATCCACCATTAAACTGCATCTGCATTTAGCATTAGAAGGAACTAAGCTGCAAATTTAGTAGAACTCATCAACAAGAAAGACTCTTTCAGTCACTGAAAATCAGTGTCAATCTGAAGTAAATACTTTGCATTCCCTACAGAATTATTCTATAAAAAGCAAAGCTATTTAAGTCTACTCTCTGAGAAATTCGATAGTGCTAAACTGGTGTGTGTGTATAATTCAGAATTTTAAACAGTTCTTAAATGCACAAAGATTTGTTGAGAAAGTGTCTTTCACAGCCTCTGGAGAGTAGACATCACGAGAATTCTGCTTCTTTTTAATACAAACATCCTCATAAACTTTCTCCCAACCACAGGCAGACAAACAACAGCTAAAATGCTTAACTAGTTGTCATCACAAGCATTATAGCTGAAAAGATAGACATGAAAAATACCTTTATGAAGAACTGCATTTTTGCAGAAGAACCTTTTTAAACATAGTGCAAACACCAAGATGAAAAAAATCCTATTCTGTAACACCAAACCCAGTGAATCACTTATTTCCACAAGCTTTTCCCACATGCCCAACTGAAACACCTCCATGGTACTTCACCAAGCCTACTCCTAAGCTACAGCCAAGGCAGTATCCTCTGGCCATAGGGAAAGAGAAGAGTGCTCAGCCAGCCAAAAACTGGCACCACAAAAAAGTGATTAGCTTTTTATTGAGGTTGCCTCTGAACTGCTTCACAGGTCTGACATCAGGAGAGCCAATGCCACAACTCAATTGACACAGTGGTTCAGAGTTGTTCATCTTAAAGCACTATAGAAGAATCAGCCAAAAAAACCTATAGATCCTATCACTGCTTTTCCTCACTACAGTGTTAATCCTTTCTTGCAGTTACTTTAATGTGAAGTCAGAATGAAGCCTTTCGTAGGACGCTGATAGGCTTTGCTTTCCCTACTATGTGTCTGTTTTCAAGAAAGCTGTTAAGAATGTACTTGTCTTTGAACTCTCCACCATTCCATCAAAACTGGTTGAAAGAAGCCACTGTTATCATGAGCCCTTCTTTCACAGAAAGCCAGGCTGAAAAATAAAGATATACAGCAGGCACGATTTACTACTACTTCTCATCCCCCTCTTTTCATTTTGATAGATTAATCCTGAAATTGAGTAAAAGAACATAACTTCCATTACAATTCAGCACAAGACACGTTTCCAACCATCACTGATGGATTACAATTCAAGCAAAATCATTTGCAATGCTTGAAAAAGCTATTAGTACTAAATGCAGAGGAAGAATAAAATAAAAAAAATACAACTTACTGAAAGAAGCTTCCATGCAATTGGACGAACCCGTTTGGGAATGCCAGACCAACTCAATTTTCTCAATTCATCTATTAAAACACAATGGTTTCATAAGAAGCAAGGAAATTACTACCAATTTACATACACAGATACATTCAAATTAGCATAAAGGCATTCACAACAATAGTCTTCTTAGAAAATCCAGTGATTACAGAAATATAGGGCAATCCTAATGAATTAATAAAATACTGGATAATTGCTATCCATAGGGACACCTATGGTAATAGGTACTGAGTGTGATAAGGTAACTCTCTGGAGTATTTCTCAGCATTACTGTTTGGTATACATGCCTTATATTGTCACAGTTGGCAACCCACTACATAAATGTATTATTCTTCCAAATATTTTTGAGATACATGAGAAAGGAATACAGTGTATCAAAGCAGGTAAAACAGTTGTTACATTATTAAAGTCTGCACAAAATAAGGAGCAGCAGCATATGCTTTCAAAAAACATTAAGAAGTTCACAGTACTTCTGCACACTAAATATGCATGGATGGAGGAAACATGAAAGCATGCTTATACACATAACCCCAAGAAATTTCACAGTTCACAATAAATTTCCCCCTTATCCTTCCTCTCAAGGAGTTGAGAGGCATTGAAGAATTAAAAAATGACCAAAGGATCAGTAACATTAGAAAAATATGACACTACCAGAGTCCAGTGTGAACCAAAGATGCAAAAAAAAAATGAAAGTAGAACTTGTCAGACAGAACAGACAGATTAGGAGATAAATTCAAGAAGTCACAGGCTGGCACACAAATACACTTTGTTATGAGTATGCTGTCACTGCAAACACAAGGATTCAATGAGAAAAAGATGCAATAAGCAACTGAAAGAAGTTTAATTTGTCATACTCCAGCTGTGATCATCACGCACAAGCTGCCCAACACGAACCCCAGACAGCAGCTGGTCACATCCCTTAACCCTGCTACTTCCTTGTCTCTGCCCCATTTAACAAACCACTCCAATTATTTCTTCCCTTCATGGTCCCAGTTTTGCTACTGTTATACCTAAATATGGAATTTCTGAAATGATTATCAGGCACCATTGCTCTTGTAACACTGCACTTTCCTAAGTGATCTCTCAGTGCCTCCCTCCATACAATGACACTGTTTGGGCACCTCTCACACATTTCTCTCTTGACTACTTGTGAAATCCAGGCATACCATAGGGTGCCATCTACAATTTGTGTCAGCTTCTCACACTGTGGTTTGTTACATACAGCAATTTCTCACATCACCTACAGTAGTTCTCCACACCCCAGGGAGTTTGCTCAGCCTCCAAGCAGCTTTAGTACTGGCTTGCAGCCCCGACCACGTCTGCAATTCCATCATGATCTGATTCCAAGTAAATCCCCACCCTACCAAGCACTACAGCATAAGTAACAGTATCACTGGTTATAGTCTAAAAGCTAGAAAGGCAGGAAGTGGTCAGAAGATGTAAAGGCAAAATAAACATATAACATGAACAAGAGTAGAAAAACAGTATTTTGTATCGTTTATGAACAAAAACAATAAAAAAGAGATAATATCTGCCTTAACTAACAATCTACAAATTATATTTCCCTTCCACTGACATAAGCATGACAGTTAGCTCCAATTGTTTTAATACCAATGAAAGCCTCAAGTCTTCAAAATCAAAATCTCCAACTGTGCATATTCCTGCTCTACTTGTCCTTGTGCAGTATTTATGAACAAATATACTTTACTGGGTCTAATCTATTTGTGTCCAGGCTGAATGAAAACTTATCTTGTGCATTAGTTTCTTACTTCCTTACACAATCATTTTGCTCAAGTTTCAAGTTTTGGCTGTCTTTATGTACAATCATACCATTTACAAACTGTGTAGTTAGTATATGAAGAATATAGAAAATAAATTCTAACTCAGCAACCACTTTTATTATTTTCTAGTAACACAGTTGTCAATTCTCAACTCTATACCCACCGAACCTATTCTAATCTTTCACCTTTCCATATTTTTGCTCCACCCTTAACTCACCTCAATAGGAATCCGTGCCCAAACATGGGTACCAACCTCTGAAAACAGCACATGTAAAGTAAGAAAAAGTATAAAAAAGGAAAACATGCAGATCTACTGTCACAATCAGAAATGTGAAGCATATGATTGAGTGACAGATCATCCCAAATCACCAAGTACAAAAATTCCACTTACTTTTAAGTAACTCATTTAAGGCCAAAGATAGGAAATACAGAAGCAAATTGGAACACAGCTTATTTTCCCTCCCTCCCCTCCCGATCCTATTCTGCAATGAACATACACTTCCTTTAATTCAGGATAGCTTGGGCTATCATGTAATTCCAAACAGTAACACACACTATGGGAGTGGGTTCAAAAGGACTGCTCTTTCTGGAAGGAAATCTCAGCATGGAAGTGAAAACCAGGGACAAATGATGGGGGTTTTTACACCACTTATTTGAAACAGATTCTCTATTTATCCATCATGTAGGATTTTGGGAGTGAATACGTCCCTACATTCTTCCATGCTGAACACAATTATCTACGTTGCTTTGCCACTGCCTTATCGTCTCTGGGAGCTCTTTTTACACCTAGATTGCCTGCTGGGCCTACCAAATCTTCAGCGATGCTCCTTCTCTCAATATATCTGAGAACACCCATTCAAAGCTAGTTTTTACATGTTTCTAAGTTGTTTCTCAAACTCTCTTTTAGAAATGCTTCCATTCATTTGGCCTGACAGGATTCATATTCTTCTCTGCTCTCCTTATTTGACACAGAACTTTACCTTTTGGATTGTATTTAATAACCTTCTATTGTATTTAATAACCTCCTCTGCTCTGTTGTCATGCCATCCTTCTGAACTTTCTCAAGGCTTTTGTTTCTGGTTTTGCTTTCATAAGTGGTACAGTAATTGCTTTCAGGACAGAGGACTGTTAGACAGATGATTGCACAACTGAGAGTTAAGTCAATTCCATTACAAACCATTAGCCCTGGGTATGTGATAGTTCTATTTCTTCACACTGGCTGCTATCCTACATCATAGCCTTCCGAAATTCCAGGATCCCAGACTAATCCAAAGAAACATATAGAATTCTGGCCCTAACTTTTCACTACAGTGAGCTCAACTACTATTTGGCCAGTGACAAAGAGCACACAGGAAAACTCAAAGGGGCTATACAAGAATTCTTATGAGGTGTAGTGGCAAACCCCAAAAGCACACAGTCTGACCCTTGCATGGCACTACTGCTAAAGCATCAAGTGATGCTTTCCTCTGATGGTTCATCACCAAAACAAGAGGAACGAAAACAAAGGACCCTGCCCTTTCCAACAGCAATTACAACAGCAGGACCAAAGTAGCTCCTGGAAGACTTAGTCTAACTGTACTATTACATAAAATAAAAACGCTTCTGGTGAAGAGAAAAAAAAATTGAAGCATATACACAAGAGTATCATTTTAGACATACATAAAAGCCTGACAGTGAAGCCAAATTCTAATACTGCTGTTAAAATACATTAACTACATGTGCATTTTATTAGACATACATAACTAAATTTTACAGCAAGTGTCTCTATTACAGTCTTTAAGATGGGCTTTATTCTTACAAATGACTCAACAGGTGAGTTCCTAAAAATCAAATAACCACATGTAATTGAAATACTCACATTTCAGTTCTCAGGTTATCTTGAGACACTAGAGACTTAATTTTTTTAAAAAAGAGGACCCTGGAGACTACAGATTGGTCAGCCTCACTTTTGTGCCTGGAAAGATCATGGACAGAAGACCTTCCTAGAAGCTCTGTGAAGGCACGTGCAGGACAGTGATGTGATTTGAGACAGTCATCATAGCTGACCAGAACAAGTCCTGCCTGAGCAGCATTTTGGCCTTCTACAATGGAGTGACTAATCAGTGGAACAAGGAAAGGCTTTACAGGTGTCATCTATTAGACTTCTGTAGACTTTTGACATATTGCCCCATAAAATCCTTCTCTATATTGGAGACAGAAGTGGAGTTGATGGCTGGACACTTTGGTGAATGAAGAATTGCTTGAATGAGCACATCCAGGGAATAATGGTCAAGATGGAGATCAGGGATGAGTGATGCCCCTCAGGAGTGCATACTGAGCCCAGTGTCATTCCATGTTGGTGACATATACCACAGGATGAAGTGTACCCTCAGCAAATTTGGAGTGACACTGAGCTGAGTGGTGTGGTTGACACAGCTGAGAGCTGGGATGCCATTCAGAAGGACTTGGACAAGTTGAAGTGGGATCATGGGAATGGTATCAGGTTTAACAAGAACAAGTGAAAGGTCCTGCACCTGGGCTGGGGCAACCAACCAGTATAAATACAGGCCAGGGGATGGAGGGATTAGATCAATACACATGGGAGAAGGACTGGTGGGTACTGGTGGACAAGAGGCTGGACAGGTGAGAAAGTCAAACGTGTTCTGGGCTGCCTCAAAAGCAGCATGGCCATCAGGTCAAGGGAGGTAATTCTGCCCCCTCTACCACACTTTGGTGAGAGCCCCAGGTGGGCATGGAGTACTGCATCCAGCCCTAGAGTCCTCAGTAAGAGGAAGACATGGACGTTTTAGATCAAGCCCAGAGGGCCATGTAGATGATCAGGGGGCTGTAACGCTAAACAGATTTTTGGGTTTTTTACATTTTCCATATATTTGTAGCTCTGTAGACTACTATTGTATAGTTGTATAGCTCCTTAACTAACTATAGTACTCTTCCTACCCCCTTACCTAAATTTTAGAACAATAAGCTAACCTTCCTGGAATCTTATTTAGTCTTCCTCTATAGTGTGAACCACTATTTTTTCACTATGTATTATATCCGTAATAAATGTGGGGTTAGAAGCTAGGGGCAGCTTCAGTGGGGGGCAGAATCAAAAGGGGGATTACTTAATTAACTGTTCTTCTAATTGGATGATTTCTGTTAAGTATGCTAATTTGTTAAACTAATAAAATTGTCACACTGTATTATGTGTGCCTCTTGCTGTATTTGCACCATGAAGATCTTTCATTAAAGGAAACTGTTTAGCTTGTGGCCAGCATCAGCTGGACCACCTCTCCTATAAAGACAGGCTGAGAGAGCTGTTCAGCCTGGAAAGAAAGGCTCTGGGCAGCATTGTTGGGGCCTTTCCATACTTAAAGGGAGAGATAAGAAAAATGGGGACAGACTTTTTGTCAGCGTCTGTTTTGATATGACAAGGGGTTTTAATCTGAAAGACAGTGGCTTCAGACTAGATGTAAGGAAGAAATTTTTTACAGTGAAGATGGTGAAACACTGGAACAGGTTGCCCAGAGGAGTTGTGAATGTCCTATGTCTGGGTGAGGGTCTCAGACCAACCTGATCTAGTTGAATATGTCCCTGCTAATTGCATGGGTATTGAACTAGATGTCTTAAGGGTCCCTTCAAACCCAAACTATTTTATAAACTTTGTAACATTTCAGCCAATGACAAATGGTTTAATAATTAATTAAAATCCTTTCTCCCTAGTCAAAGCATAACGTCAATGAATTGTCATTAGAGCAACTCCTTCCCCTTGCAGATTTCCCAAGGAATTAGACATCCTAGTTTTGAGTCACCAAGCATGTTCCCAAGCACAGACATTCTACAAGAGTTTTAATAGCACCTACAAATCAGACACACATGTTCAATCAAGAGAGTACTGCAAAAATATTCTTGTTTCAATACAATTAATATTTTCCTAAACTTCCAGATCAATTATTTTGAAAATGAGCACTTGTAAACATTCTAATTATAGACGCAATCATTTGTTAAAAGAGTGAGCAAAGAACCAGCTGAAATAAGCCAGATCCAAAAACAGTACCTGTAAAACCCTGCCTGTGAACTCTTTCTCAAACTAAAAGGATTCTTTCTGAAGAAACAGTTTAAGCCCCAATTGTTAGTCTGTTTTTCAGCTGCCTCATTACTTGACATAATTCTGTGACCAATGGGTATGAAAGAATTTATAAATCCCCATAGATTTTAGACAAAAAGTATCTCAATTTGTTCCTACTAGCCAACTATCACTTCTGCTTAGGAGACAGCAGTTACTTTTCACAGAAACAGTGCTTTAGGATATTTTATTATGAAGGTATAATGTGGTATGAAAATCCTTCAAATTAATATGATTAATTTAATTTAGGAAAAAAATTGTTTGACCTGGCTTACTACAATACATTTACAGATACGTTTCCTCTCTCTGAGGAAGAAAAAGTTTAAAGCAATTGTTCTAACAGAAATCTTAGGACTATCCTTTTACTGCATTTAGATTTCAAGACTTCTCATATTCCATAAATATTTCATGGGGAATTTTACAAAGAAAACATGCCATTAGTTTGCCAGCTTTTAACTGTACAAGCAATTACTGGAGTTATTACCCACTACACCTAAAACATGAGGCCAAACAACCAAGTTGACAAGTATTTTTCTTGGAACTACAAGCTAATCATTCTACCCATTACAAATATATAAGAAATATTAAAGGAGTTCAAAATTTCTCTGTATGTATTATTCATTTTTGATACAGCTGTTATTTCATTGAGATTACTATACATGGCTACATGAAGTCATGGCCTGCATGAGCAACTCCATGATAGATATGATAAACTAGATTTACATGTTTTATGTTCCTACAACATAAATTCCTTGGATATTTTAACTATAAAAAGCTGGAAAATTCTTTCAAAAGCAGAGATGCACAGAACTGTAGCTCCCCCAACAGCACGTTATAATACAGGCAGTACCTATAGAAAATAACTTTAATACAGGGCTTGTTATTACTATGGCAACTACAGCAACTGGTTTTCAAAATGAATAATAGCTCTGTTAGGCACTTCATTAATTTTTTTTTTTTTTAATCAAACACTGCTCCTAATCTTCTCAGTGGAACAAAGAGTTATTCTGAATGCTGCAGAAACAGGAAATAAAGTCCAATTCACCTTTGTAAATACAGGGTAAGATCGTTTTCAGAGCCTTTGCTAGAAAAGAGTAGGAAAGTACATCTTGTCTGCTACTCCACATAAAAAAATCAGAAGCAGAAGCAGATGAGGTTAGTGTTACAAGGTACAAGAAAGCAAGTGATTAGGAAAAGTAAGGCAAAAAAATTATTGAAATTGCCAAGACCTGCAACATGTGAAGCCAGTGATGGAAACGATAAGTAATGGAGAACAACTGTTGCAGCAGCAGATGTTGTTTTTCATAGTTCTCCCAAAACATCCAATTTCTGTGCAATATCAACTGTTTTTATTTTTACATTAATGCCATTGAAAAAGTTTCTAACTTTTCATGTACAACTAAGGGAAAGCCTTTTATACCCTGTTCTGAATGTTAAAAAAAAAAAGCAGCTCTAAATGATTTAATTATGAGTCTTTACTTCAGTGGTTGCACTGTATTATTTAGTTTAGCTTTACTATAGGTTCTATTATATCAAATTCCTCTATAAGGCTAGCCCTTAATCTCTAATCCATGTAAGTTTTTCTCAGTTAACTGCAAACATACATCACATCCAGAGTAATTGTCCATTGTGGCTAAAACACACGTGAGGGCAAAACCAACCAATAATCTGCAACAGGGAGACAGCACAGCACAGACATACACAGTGAAACGTGTTCCACTGTGTTTACCATCCCAGACAAGTTTTATGTACTTCTTCCAGTTCTGGGCATGCTGCTAATGAAGTAACAATGACTTAGGTTCCAACATTATTAATAGTGAAAGAGATGCTGGCAAGAAAACCTAAAGGATTAATTATACTTCCTTGAGCCTTCGTAAACTGATTTACAAGCTGTCTGTGCCACTCATAACAACAGGTACATTGCTAATCTTGATGTTCAAAAGCTTAAGGACACAGAGCATGTTCAGAGTTCTCAGTAGTCTTGTTGGTGACATTCCTGGTAAGTCCCTCCCATGCCACAACGTCTGCAAAACATCATGGGAAGAGGCAAAGCTGCTCCCTCAGTCTGTGACTTCAAGAGAGAACACTGAACTTCTCACCCATGTATTTTACTGGATAATACAGGTTTCACAAAGTATAAGTTCAGCTTTCATGATGCTCTCAGGTAAGGAAGAGAGATGGAACACCAAAAACAAACCAAACAGCCATACAAACACAAAAACTAAAAGAACATTTCATCATGTAGTACTTCGCTTTCTCCCAGTTCATCCAGACTAAAATACCCCTCTTCACTGTATTGTTCACCACATGCCTAAGACTCACAGACTGTTTTTGAACATCTGATCAAAAACCAGTGCAATGATCTCCTAAAAATTCTGCTAAAACTTTAATGGACACCAAAAAAAAACCCTTTTAATTAATCCATCTTGTAATCTGGAGTAGAATGCTAACTCTTTTCTTTTTTGATGATCAGTTATTGTAACTACCACAACAATTTTTCTATGTACACAGAAATTTGAATGATAATTTAGTGGTTTGGGTTTTTTTTATAACAGTAACCCCTTCACATCAGCTGAACTTAGGAGTCCCACTGTAATTCCAAATCCACTTGGAAAAAGACATAGTACAGAACTCCACTCTTCATTAATGGAGCCATGAGTATAACATGGGAGTTTTAAGGACACTTTTTGAGCAGATCAATGGTTTTAACCTGAAATGTTCCCTGTGGACATCCATACAAAAAGAAACAGCTTAGTCTCTAAGCTATTCTGATAGTAACAAAAATCCCACGGATTTCTATTTTTAGACAAGAAGTCCAGAACCTCAGAACTAGGCTCATCTGTGTACTTCACAATGCCTCTTACCCATTTATTAGAGTCATACTTGAATACCAAAAATCTGGACAAAAAAAAAAAAAAAGGTAAAGCTTTAGGTCACAGGCTTGTTTTTCAGAACTGAGAAAAGGGAAGGATTATCTTGTTTGTTAACAGGAGCTGCAGCTGGTTCAGCCTTACTCTTTTTTTTCCCCTCAATAAAAACTTAAATCAATGATAGGTGGTGTTTGGAACACATAAGAGTAAGGAGTCTTCACTCAAGTCAAAATTAACAAATCCTTGTTAAAAAACAACATTAATCTAAAATTAAACCACAGTTCTTTGCAAGACTTTGATACAGTCCCCCACAACATCCTTGCCACTAAAACTGGAGAGATTTGTTTGAGTGATGGGCTGTAAGATGCAGACATTTGGTCAGTTCCTTATCCAAAGAGTTGCAGTCAGCTCCAAGTGGAAGCCAGTAACAAGTGGTATCCCATGAAGTCCACAGTGGGGCCAATACCATTTAGTGTCTTCCTCAAGACACTGACAGAGGGACCGAGAGCACACTCAGCAAGCTGGCAGATGACACCAAGCTGTGACAGAGTGGATTTGCTGGAAGGAGTGCATCCCATCCAGGGAGACTTGGACAGGCTTGAGAGGTGGGCCAAGGCAAACCCCATGAAGTTCTCCAAGGGCAAGTGTAAGGTCCTGCACCCAAACTGGAGCAATCGCCAGAATCAGCACAGGTCTGGACCTACTATGTCAATCTTAACAAAGGAAGAGAAATGTATCTTGAAGAAACAAACTATGCAAAATCTTCTCAAAATTGTTTCAAGAATCTATTATCATCTAGTTAAAATGAAAAATCATAAATTAATACCTTTACATTGAAATATACCACCAGAGCAGTAATCAGAATAAATGCTTACTATTAAATGAAAATACAAGTTATGAGACCAACCCACAGAAAATAGGAAGACAAAATACTAATTCTGCAACAAGTAACTAAAAAGGGAATAAATAATGGATATTTGACATTCATTTCTTTCAGAAGACTGAATTAATAAAAAAGGTGTTACATAGTCTACTGGTACAATACTGTCTGGTTAATAATCTTTTTTCATTAGCTAAATAGGAAAGCATGTTTTGTAGATAAAAAGCTAACTAAAACAGAACAAGAATCAGAGAGGACACCTTTTGGTGATAATAATTTGAAAAGACAGATATGACTAATGGCACATCACACGAAGCAGCAGTAGGACACATATTAACTTTATACTATATATCAACAAACTAAAAGAAGAATAGGCACTCACATGGTCAACTACAAGTAATGCACAGCTGTAGAGGGCATTAAAATTCTAAATTACATGGATGTACTAGGAGCACAGAGATAAATCACTGTGTAGCTTAGTGCAGATAAATTAATGAAGCTGGGGACAAAATTAATCAAGTTCATTTCAATTAATGCATTTTGTAAAGGTATTGAAACTTTTCAATAGCACCAGTTTGGCAAGCAATTTTATAGGACATAACAGACTGGTTACAGAATACTAGATTTATGAGCCATAAGTGAAAGAAAAGGTAATTACTATGTTAGATCAGGTTTAATATAAATCTACAATGGATGTGACCATGAATAGGAAAATCCTATTTCAAGTTGCTGCAACAATACAGAAGACTGCTGTGATGGGGAAAAGAGATATCTACATGTTTTCTTTCTGAATTTAATCTCTAGAGAACCATTCTTGACTTCTTTTATTATAGCACACAGAGACAACCAGCTATTGTTATAAAATAATCTGAGATTACAGCATTTTAAATCCTGTAAAATGACGTAATTAGTTTTTGCCACCATCAGATAAATCAAAAGTTCAGCTATTCTTTACAAGTTCAGTAAGGCTTCACAACATTATCCACTACTTCCATAGCAAAAGATTAGCTAAGAGAGACAGCACCCAACTCAGCCACTTCCAGTACTCCCCAAAAAGGTTTCCTTTTTGAGATCTGGTCATAAGGAGAAAGAAAAATAGATGATTTCTTTTAAAAGTAAAATGAAAAGTGCTCTTGAATGTGTACAGCAGCTGGAGTAAATTTAAGATGGGAATACTTCACAATTCTCATGGGTGCTTTTACAGGGCCTTCTATTATTTTTATCAAGATAGTGTGCTAAAACTTCAACATATTTTATTCAGCTTGGGATTTGTCATGACTAAGTAGGAAAAATGGTGACCCTAACATGCAAAACAATTTTACAACTTTAGAAATTAGTTGGTTTGACTCTGAAATAATACAGGTGTTATGTTGCATAATGGTAGCAATACAGTGTTTTGAAGCTTTATTAAATGAAGAGAACAGAGCACACCAGGTTTACCACTGGTTCTTATTTTACTTAAATAAACACATTTCTCACATCCAATTACATACTCATTAGCCATATATGTGTAAAAAACAGAAAAATAGTTGATTCGAAGATTAAAGCACTTCCTCAATGCTTTTATCAGCTAATTTTTAAATTTATATTAGTAACCCATCATACATCAGCTGTGCTGAAGTTGCAAGTATGCAATAACTTGTTTGTTGCTTTGTCAGATTTTATCAACATTGCTTACATTGTGTTTGCACAGTTAACATCTCCCTAAAACATTTTACAAGATTACTAAAAAACACAAGTTGAACAAAAAGAATTAAACTTTAATCGGAAATCTGATAGACACAGCAGTACTGTTCCTCTAATATATACAATGTGGTCTGTGAACGAAAGAAAAATTTCTTCTCAGAAATACTGCCCCCCACACTGCTTTGTCAAAGTTCTGTTCCCCCCTCTTAAAGCAAGCAACTTGTTAGTAAAAATTCTGCAAGCCCATCTTCACTTAGTAATGCAAGGTCCATTACAAAGAAAGACAAGACCTGAAATTCAGTAAGTCTGCAGCAAACTGACTGCAAGTGAAGCATAAACACAGGCTGATTGCACAAAACCACTGTGAATTATTCCTGCTGAATAAGCTGGCATGCACTACCAGGAGTGGGAAGCTATGCAGACAAACAGACCCTACAGCTACCTCACAGCTGTCTCCTGAGCTCAGCTATCCTAGCAGCAGCCCCACTCTGCTTCCTGACCCTGCACCCCTGCACTCACTACAATCTAATTGACAGGGGTCACTCCCAAAGTCCCCATCCAACCAAACTGCTTCTTACAATAGGCTCCTTCTACCAGCCCACATTTCTTGCAGTAACTACCTATTTCCACAAGTTCAAAGTAGCCAGCCTGTGAACCAAACCCAACTCCAAAATCTATTCGTGGTTTCCAATGATTAAAATAATCTTCACTTCCAAATTTATATACGTAATTCTTCTTTTTGCATTTTACACCATCTTTATAGGATGATTATTCAAGTGTGAATCAAAGGATTTCAAGGTCATTTGCATTACTTTGTATTCATAGTCAATGTTGATTTCTCTTGTTATGATAAGAGACTATGTGCATGACATGGCTACAGTTCCACAAATTAACTTACTTCTATTTTGCTTTGAAAGGACTTGTTACATAATCTATTTCAACAAAATGTGAAACTATACCAAGAAAACAAACACAATAGAAATACTTTACTTCAGTGTACTTCTACTTCCAAGCAAAACCAAGCCTAATACTTTCAGAAATGAAGGGAAATATTTACAAAAATGTCTCCATGTCCTACTAATTTAATTCACTGTGACAAACAAAGCCCAACTATTTGTGGGTCTAACACAAAACATACTCACACATACCACATCACCCCCCCCACACACACACAGAATAAGTCATCTGCACCAGAAAAGCCACCTATCCCTATATTACTCACCACAAATTTTAGCTTGGAACCTATTGCCTAGTTTCTACCTTAGAACATTTCCAGTATTGTTCTGAAGAAAACAGAAAAAAAAAAAAAACCCAACACAAAAACCACCCCAACAACAAATTAAAAAGTCCACTTTCTCAGGCTACTGCTGTCATTATAAAGCAAGAATACTTTTTAAATATGATCGTCACTGTAGCACAGAGCTAAACCAAGCATCTTCCAAAAATGCACACATTAAAAACGCATATAGACATGCACCCACCAGATTCTGATGAACTGTGCATACAGCAATAAGCATATACATGTTTGCATATATGTGTACACAGACATTCCCTAACAGATACCAGGAATTCAGTCCAAGCACTACCATCATATATGATCTACTCCTAAGAGCTTCATGATCATCAAGAGCTTGCATGCCATGAATAACGAGTTCATTTCTTTCCCTAAAACTATAATGTATTACCTGTAGATAGATATATGTGCTATTCGACATATTCCAGATACAAAAGTCAAAATATTTGCATCAAAAAAGTCAAAACTGGGTATAAAATTCTATTCACACAACTTCAAACTGTACTTATCAGTTTGTACAGCAAGAGAAAGAAAAAGCTTCCTATAAACAGATGTAGAAAAGGCATTATTTAGTGGTATGTACAAGAAATAATTGAGAGCTTACTAGATATTTTTCACATTTTAATATCAAGGAAGCATACTCATAGTTCACTTTCCTATGCATATTTCAGTGTGAGATTCATAAAGTTCAATAGCAAAAAAAAATATAGTTTGTTTTATATTGACTAAGTTCACCATAGACAGGGTGACTGCACTCCTAATAGGACTGGAAACTTTCTTCCAAAATTATTTCACTTTAATCCACAAATCTGATTTACTGGTAAAGTATTCTAAACTAAATAGACAGCACAAGTGAAATGGATAGGTTTAAACTGAATTCTGTCTTTCCTCTGATTTTGCAACCTTATATAACAAAGATTTCTACTATCACAACATTCTTAAGCTATGAGCTTCCATGTCAGTCACAATCACAAAGGTCACAACATCTGTTAGATCAAAGGGCTAAAAAGTGGTATTTGTTTACCATTTTCAAGTTTATGTAAAATATGTTTTAACACCTCCCTTTATTCACAGTTGCATTTCATAAGAATGTCCTATAACTCACTGAAATGCTCAGTCTCATGCAGTTATTATAGTTTCCATAATTGTACTTTCCCAGCATCAATCTGATAATAAGACACAGCATGGAAAAAAAAAAATAAAAGCTACAACTTGGACTGTATTATATTGAAGAAGCCTCATAACAATGACCAGGCAGGAGAGGATCAATTCAAGAACTACAAACATGCAATTTCTACTTCTTTCTGTAAGTTTCCTGGAGATATCTTCCAGAATGGTCTACCTCAAAGACATTTTCTTTATTCATTATTTTGCCCTCAACTCCTAATCACCAAGTTCTCCAAATGGAGTGTACTAATCCTGCTTCAGATTTTCACTTGGGATACAAAGCCATTTGATTCTGTGATACCCTCTTGGCACTTGTATTGACTATTCAGCAGCTAAAATCCAGTAAACAAAGGGAACAGTCAAGTTATCTGACAATACATTTGTTTTCCCATTGACTTGTTGTCAGCATTCACAGATGAGACACAGAACCACTGTATCAGCCTGTGAACATGAAGGCTCACAGAGTAGACAAGCAGTAATACTTACACGCCTCATCGTTTTTCACTCCTATTTATTTCCAAGCATGAAAATCACACTTATATACCAAGCTGTTCCATTATCAGGCATTAACAATAAACACAGCTAATTTTACTGTGGGGTTTCTTTCTACAGAGATTAGTCTGGTAGGAAGAAATAATGTGAGAAAGAACCAGAACCCATCAAACACCCTACATATATTAGTAGGATGTATGCAAATCACTTATTAAAAGCAGGAGTACTACAAACTTTCAATTTTATTCTTTCTTTTGTAAGATCAATTTTCAATGTTGAAAGGATCAATCTTAACCAAACCATATGGCAGGACAGCACATCAAACAGGAAAATTCTATAGTTTAAGAACAGTTTAGATGTAATTCATAGGTTCTATGAGAAACACTCACCAAGATCTGTATTTGGGCCAGCAAGTAGCTGCTTAAATTTGTCCAGTCGAGATGCTTCTCTCTCAGTTAATGCAGGAGTAACTGAGGTGCTGTAGTCTGCCATTCCACTTGCCAAGGGAGGTATGGAAGTTTGTGGAAGTGACTGTGATCTCTGCATGGAAGAATTTTCACTAGCATTATCTGAAGAGAAAAAGAAGTATAGCAGTTAGCCTTGGCTAGTGAGAAGGCTACTAATCACTTGAATTTAATTTGCAAATTTAAAACAGAATTCTTCTTTTTGAAAAATGCAAACTGAAGTACAGCAGAAGTTTGGACTTCAAATTACTTGGATTTAGCAGAAGGAGCATTTCTCTTTGAAGCAGTATTCCACAATTAAAATACATCAGAGATCATATTAATAGCAAGGCTCATGGATTTCTACAATCTGTGTTACTAAAAGCTGTTCTCTCCCTTACATTCTTAAAAAAAAAAAAAAAGAAAACAAATTAAAAAAACAACCACCAAGAAATCTTAAAATTATCGCATTTGAAAGCTTATATAAAACCATGGAAAAGATCACATGAGGGGGAATCTCCCAGTCCACCTGCATGATTTTCTCCTGCTTTTCAATATATTTTAATTATATTTATATTTTAATTACAATTTATTTATAGTTTTTCACAATAGTGAAAAACAAATAGTGAAAACAAAAAAAAGTTTATTCTACCGCCATACACATGCATTACAATTTCATAAGGCATGCAGTCTTCCTCTCAAATCACTAGTGATAAACAGTATTTTCCTGCAATATTATTTTAATATTGGGGTTGGGAAGAGTTTACTGTCTTACAGGGGCAAATATGGTAGCTCTCATCCTTTATCTCTCAAGATCTTTTTCACTTTTCAACATACCTAATGAACTCGACGTATGACCTTCACTGACTGATTTAACAAGCCTATTATCACCACATGCAACTGAAGTCAGCTGTGCAAATTCCTCTTGTTTTCCTTCCTGTAGATGTTCTTCCTGAAATTTATGCTGTTCTTGTAGCTTGCTGTGATTCTGAATTACTTTGTGAGCTGTTTCCATGACCACTTCTGTATTTAAGTTTTCAGCAGCTATTGCTAAGAGTTCATCATCATCATCTCCAAGATCCCAAGCATCACTTGTGTTACTTTCAAATTCTTGGAAGGTGCTGACTTTCTTCAATTTCACTGGAGTTGTAGGTGGCTTTGAACCTGGTTTTATCAAGCTGTTCAAAAACAAATAAACACTATTTAGAAAACTAGTAAGAAGCAAAATACTCTAGGTAGGACCAAACCCTGAAAGTTCATAGTTGATACTACATAGGTAGTAAATGTTTATCTCTCTCCACTCATGTTGCCACTACATCCACCCACCATAACATACAGCTGAAGAAATCTAGAAAAAGGGCTGTAAAAACTGACACTTTGTTACTTTGAATAGAAGCAAAACAAATCTTTCCTTCTCTTTTCTTAAAGAAACAAAAAAAAAGGACCACCCCCAAAATCACATGAAAGGATTACTACTAGAATAGCTTATAAAATAGGGCACACTGCACTGCTCTTGCTTCATCCATTGCTGTAGATTTCAGCCCTTTCAATGCAATTGCTGCTTAACAGCACAGGAGCTGAAATCAAGCCATGGTCTACTCCTAAGTCATCATAAGCAATCATGCAATACAATCACTGTCATAAACAAACCAAGTCTCACGTTAAAACTCATTAAATCTATCATTCCTCCCCATCCAGGCATGCCAGCATGGATTTCCTTCAGAACTTTGCTCTTCTCAGAAGAAAGATATTTCTTCCAGTTACTGGTCTAAGTGGACCCTGATCAGCTCCCAACCTTTTGCCCCTCTGTCAACAGGCAGTATGAGATATGAACCGAGTATCCCTCCCTAGCCTGGAACTTGCTCGCACTTACAGTAATGCAGAGCAATCACATCTCCCTTCAGAAGTGAGCTGAATAAGGTATAAAGTTGAGAGGGTTTCTTAGTCTGTTCCCAAGAAATAAAGAAGTTACAGCCATTAATTTAATTGTGCTTTCACAGAATGGGTAAGATGGGAAGGGATCACAGAGGGTCATCTGGCCCAAACTCTCTG
Source organism: Molothrus ater (assembly GCF_012460135.2). NCBI lineage: Eukaryota > Metazoa > Chordata > Aves > Passeriformes > Icteridae > Molothrus > Molothrus ater. The sequence continues at coordinate 16,160,547 of NC_050482.2, read as the reverse complement.
CTCAAGCAGGGTCATCTGGCACAGAATCACATCAAGATCATTCTTGAGTTTGTTTCTGACCTCCCTCTCTCTCCACTTGGGTTAGTTTTTCTTTTTTTCTGTTAAGACAAGGCAGGCAGAACTGCAAATCAGAAAAAGTTCTTACCCAGTTCTCACACAGTATCAGTTATAATGTTTCTTTTATACTCCCTACAGGGAGTATCTTCCCTAACAGGTGCTACAACACTTACACTTTCACCTGACTTGTCATCACTGTCCAAAACAGCAAGGTCTTTCTCTAGTTCTGTCACTTCAAAAACTTCCAGTTTTTCTTACTGGGTCTCTATACCTCTGTATTTTGAGCCAATTAATCTCATTTCTTTTAATTTCACCCTTAGGATCACACATTTCAACTGCCTCAACTCTGCATCATATGAAAATTAACTAGAATGTTTACTTGTACTATCTGAAACCAGCCCTTGAAAAAATTTAGAAGCATGACGTCCTTCCAACCAAATACATGTCTTTGTGATACTTTTTTTACTTTACCACAATTTCCCATGTATAAGGCATTAAAAATAAATAATAACAGTTGGCAATCTATTTTAGTTAAGATCTGAAAGAGCTGACTTCTTCCTGCAAATATGGTAACCATCAGGAAGTCACAAAGGAGAAGTCAAAACAGGGAAGTCAAGATTATGACAAAAATTGAAAAAGGAAGACTAACAATAAACTTTACAGCCAACAGGAAAAAAAAAAAGAGAGAAGACAGAGGAGACAGAAAATACTTGGAATATTTAAATATTAGGTTAACTCACGTTCCATGCAATAATGGGTCAAAAGGTGGATGCTGAGCTCCGTACACATGTTGGATACTAAAGGAAAACAAAGAGAGTTACCACAAAAATAATAAATATTTGGAGAGTTTCTGTGTATAAAATAGTCAGTAATAAAGAGAACTTAAAATGTTCCATCAGTTGTCTGTTTCAAAAATTAACAATAAGGAAGCTGCAATTGATGTGCATATTAAGAAGCAATTTAATAAAAATCATAGATTTGCTAAACAGGAACTCTGTGAAACCTAAGCTAAGGCTATTTTAGGCTATTTTATTTTTCTAACCAGAAATTAAAAGAAGAAATAAGTTAGACTCTGCAGTAAGAATCTACAAAATTCTCTTCTCAGATTTATCATTTCTCCATCTCTTGCAAAAAATTAAAAATTCTCAAAGAAATATCTATAGAGATTTAATCTTCTACATACCCTTGTCACCCAAAATCCAACCAGACAGTTCTTAACCATTACTAAAGTACAAGGATGACAAAGCTACAGTAAAATGCAGAAGGTGACAGCTTAGAATAAAAGCCACAGGAGTACTAAAAGAATGCTTTGAAACATGCTTCCTAAGACAGACTTACTCACTAGCCTCTAACATTACAAAATAGCATGTTTTTGTGTGAAAACCAAAACTATCTACAAATAAAAGTTCATTATCTCCGAGTTACTGGGTATGAAACTATTTTGTAAATTAAAAAAATGCCACAGAAGGCACATCAAGACTTACATGTGGCTTCATATTAGAAATTACTACAACAGAACTCTCTAATTGTAAGAGAAATAAATCATATTTCATTATGATTATATGATAATAAATCATATGCAACATTAACAACTACCCAAACCTGTAAAAAAAATCACATAGAACAAACATGCTCTCCTAACACACCAAAAACCATCTCCAGACCATAAGGATAAGTAAGTCCAACCCTAGTAAACCTGAGATAGAACCAAGCCAAAAAGACTGCAGTCAAAACAGATTTTAAGAGAGGCTTAGATTTTCACAACAGCTGCAGTATTAACACTAGTGAAACTAGCCCTAGGGGCGACTGAAAATGGTGATTTATCAAAACTTGCAACGATTTTTATGTGATTCAATGGAAATCAATTCCCCACCAGCCTTTCCACAGAACCACATGCCATCCTCTCCACAGGCACATCCCTGCTCTACACTCCCATGAGGGTCAGGTGCCACTGCCCATTTCCATACACACAGAAGGTGCCTTTTCTTTACACCACTCTGTGAATACCTGCCATGCAAATGCACTCAAACAGAAATCAACAGTCCTCTCTATGCCATGAAAAAAATCAAAAGCACATTCTCCACAGTATCCTTGTTTTTCCACAAGCCTGCAGTTGCCTGCAAATTAACTGCAAGTATTTATAGATCCTGTGCAAGGGAGGAAGGCCAGAAGTGTTTCACCCTCAAGAGATTCAGCAAAGTTACAAAGAAAACATAGTAGAAGAAGGACAACAGGTGGACTGAAAAAGTTAGTTTGTAACTAAAGAAACAAAACCACTCCCAGTTAGTGCTTATGGGTAAGTGAAAATGAAAGGAGGTAAATGATGAGCAAGACCACATTGCTGAGTTCATGTCTAGGGTATTAAATACAGAGTTACTATCCTCTGAGAGCCACAAGTACACATCATTCTTACAAAAAGAATATAGAAAACTGAACTGTGAGAACAATTTAAGGAAAAGACCAAAGAATGTTATTGTTAAATAATAATCTGAACATGTATTTCCATGCTGATGTAACAGTCAAAAGAGTTAACAGGACTTTGGGGTCTATTCCCTGGAAAATCTTGAATGGGAGAACGTGCTTGTAGCTCTTTGCACTAATACAACGACTGCTCTGCTGCTCACACTTCAGAAGAAAGCTGAGAAATTGACAATGTTTTGAAATACGTAGCAGAAACTAAGACATGTCTGTATGCCTAGAAAATACAGCTTCCTACAAAGTATTTCAAAAATTTCACAACTTGTATCAAGTTTCAAAACATCCTAACTTGGCCCTGCTGAGAGCTACAAACATTCTCCCACTCAACATTTCCCGGCGAACACATTCCCACGATCACGTTAACTCCTTTAACCGCGATGTCAGGCTAGGACCGCACATTCGGACAATTATTGAACAACCTTTTTGACACAAGCCAGAACCAGCGCTCACTGACCACCAGCCATCTCTAGCAGACAACTGGAGGCGCCCAGCGCCGGAGGGCTCCGAGCGCTGAGCTAACAAGGGACCCGCGTCCGAGCAGCGACCGACCGGACCCGGACCCTGCGGGGAGACTCAAGTACCCGCGGGGTCTCGCGGGGTAGGAACGCGGTGTTGGGGTCACAGCGGAGCGGGACGGGCACGGACGCCCCCCCAGCCCGGCACCGTCTAGGGGCCGGCCACGCCGACCTTCCGCGGCTCCTCTCACCTGCCCGGCACCTTCGCGCCGCTCCGCTTCCAGAACTGCTTCCGGCCCCCGTCGCTCGCCATAGTGGCGTCACCTCATCCCCCTCCGCGCTCCCGGCCCTCTCCTCAGGCTTCACTCCCCGCCATTCCCTTCCACAGAAGCACCACTGAGCGCCGCCATCTTGGGACTGGAAAACAACCCCGCGCCTTATTGGCCCTCCGAAGAGGCCCGGAAGTTTGAGCCAACCAGAAGTGAGATTGCTGCCGGGTGGGCCCGCTCGGGCCAATCGCAGCGAGGGGATGTTGGGGGTGGGCGGGGGCGCGGGCGGCCCAGGTACGGTGTCCACCGCCCGGTGTCCCGTCAGCGCTGTGCCCCGGCCGGGCTGTGCCCCGGCCCAAGCTTTCCTGTAAATCAGGAATTGCTTCGTGGCTCTCCGAGTGGGACGTTTTCAGACTTTAGTCCTCTTTGATTGAACCGTACAGAGCAATTCCTCAGAGTACTCCTCAGAAGTGCAAAACTTGCCTTGTGAATGGATGGTGATACTAACTGAAGATCGGTGGGCATCGGTCTATAACAAAATCCATCACGTTTTTTCTACTTTTATATTTTTACATTTATTTCCAATTATTAACACAGTTAGTGAGGACGAGGGGAGCAGGGGGACTTCAAGCTTTCTGTTTGAAAGTTCTCCAATCGTTGTACCTATTTCATTTAAGGCTTTGACATGGTACAAGATTGAGGGGGTTTACATGTATCTATCTGTAGATTTCCCAGCAATATATCACTTCACAAGGACACATCGCTTCTGCCAAGCAAATAACTATGGTTTTATGTTATTCTTTCAACTATGGCTCCTGAGAAAGCAGTGCTGAGTTACAGGATTTTTTGCTGCGTCTCAATGCAATTTAGCATATAATTTAACATATCAACAACTGTTCAGGGAACATCCTGCCACAATTAAGCCAAAAAACTGGCACTGTAGTACAAGACCTGATCTGCAGTGTAACCTTTGTTCTTTAGTATGTATTTCATGTGTAAGTTATTTCTTAAGAATTGAAAAAAAAAAAGCTTTCCTTCTGCTTTGGGATTTACTTAAGCAGTTGCCTTCTAAAAACTGACAAAAATGAAATGTTTCACAGATCTTGTTACATCACTGTCCACAGGTGAAAGCTGTAATTTCAATGCCTTTTATAGACATGTATGCTGTAGAAGTATCACCTTCTCCATTTGTGTCCTTCAAGTAGGATTCATCTTACACATTCTGGACTTTGAGTATCATCAGCATAATGAAATACACAAGAAAAATATTATGATCTATGTCTGTTACCTAAAGTGAGATGAAACCTGCAAAGTCATGACTGGAACTTTGCTTGGTCATAGCTAGATAAATTTAAATTATACTTGTTGCTACTAGAATACAAAAATGAGGTGTTTCTCTTGTGACAGTCAAAGTGATAAATCCATAAAACATACATTCCATCATTACCATTAAGATGGATGCTAAAACTGTGTTTCAGTTATTTTTATTTGTTCATTGTTGATATTTATCAAAGAGAAGCATAGATTCAGCCTAGATAGCCCAAGCCATCTGTGTCCTTATGACAGTAGACCTGAATCCTGAAGTGACACCATTTAATTTTTGTGTCAGTCTGGTGCAGCCATGTGGAACTTCTGGTTGATTTTAGCAGTGGAGGTTTTGCTGAGTTACATAATCAAGTCAGCACAAGGTTAACTCTATTATTAATATTTCATTATATTAAGTATCTGTTGCCTTGTGCCTAGGTTTTTAATGTGGTTCAGAATTTTGTGTTGGAAAAAATTGGCGATTGCACGGATTGTTCCCTGAATAAATCTGACTTGCAAATGGGGCTACATTTGTATCAAGAACTGCAAGTGCCCTCCTCTGCTACTGTGAAGGGCTGCTGCCAGTTTGAGACCTGTGAACTGAAGTCCCACAGAGCTGGCTGCTGTTGACTTTCAAGAAGGCAAGGATACTGTTTGTATTCCCTTCCCATTCATTTTTATATTTTCTCCTTAACCTGAGTGTTGTTTTATCCCTGGCACAAACCTGTGTTGCCAGGGTTCTGGAGGTGCAAGGGATTTGGAAGAAGGAACCTTTCAAGACCTCACCAGGTAAGTTAGGTGCAATTCTCCATGGCCCACCACTCAAGCTGATCTGGCCACAAAGAGTGTGTTCTGTGAAGAGAACTTATCAAATGGTAATAATTGAGTATCACAAGAAGGTAAGTTCACAGCTATGGAAGGAGGACTTGGTCTGAGCATGTGTTTTAGCAGTGTCACTGCTTAACTTTACAGAAATGTGACAGTGACAGTGGAGGGTGTGCACGGGTTCCACTGCCAGTCTCTTTGTGTTTGAGGAGAACTGCCAGTGTCCAGGTGCTGACATTCAAGGAGTGCAGCAACACTGCAGTCACTGCTGGGACTCTGCTGCAGCTGGTCAGCACAGTCCTCAAGAGCATCCCAACAACCAAATCAGCTATTTCAAATCTGCACAGCTGTTTTAACTAGGCTTTGCCTCATGTATTACTCAATACAGTAATATTTCAGTACCATTTCTATAGGAATTTCTGTTGTTTCAGAATAATAAAAAATATTAAAATATCTACTGTAGTATTTGTTTTGTTTAATGAAAAGTTGTATGTAAGAATTTATAGTTAGGAAGTGGTCTGTTGCCAATATGGTCATATTGAGCTACAAGGTGTTTTGTAGACTTCTTTCTTTTTCCTTTTCTCCCTTTTTTTCCCTTTTGAATTTTTTTCCAGATTTGTGTTCCTTTTAACTTGAGCATTTTTCAGAATCAGGTAACTGCATACAGTTGCTTACTGTTACTGAGGGTGCTCAGGAAGTTTCTGTGTATTCTAGAATGTACATGTGTAGCCATGCTCTTGGCTGACCAAAATTAGGAGTGTTGTAGCTTGCACTAGCAGTGTTTTGAGCAAAGTAGGCACTGAGAGGTTTATTTAGTGTGATAGCTGGTGGGCTGTGCATCCAGGTGGAGATTCAGGTTGGGTTTTAGCTCGTGTTCTGGAAAGCTTCTGCTGTGCTGGTGTGGTTACACAGATAGACTTCTCTGAGGAGGGGCAGTGGTCTTGGGAAAATTAAGTTTTTCTGACTACAGATGTGAGAGTATAGATTGGTGCTAAACATAGTTAGCTAAGCTGACAACAGCACTTCTCTGCTAACTTAGCTGCACTCAGAGCAGGAGGATTTGCAGATAAAGTTGCATAAGCTGGGGAGAGCTTTTTCATGCTGATCCTTACAATGCTGTGTCAGCAACAGTGACACAGTTGTGTCACTGTTGCAACTGCAGCAACATGCTGCAACTGCGAGGTGTGGCTTAAACTCACTCTACAAGCTGACAAGGCCATGTGTCTCTCTCTACATGTCTTTTTTTCTGTTTGCTTTAGTCAATAAGGAACAAAAATTAAAGTGAATTCAAATTAGGCACCTCCATGATGAAGCATTATTTTATGCACTTTTTTACTGTTCCAACAAACTAGTGGAAGTTCTCCTGAAGCACACAAGGCTTTTTATGGTTGCTGGTCACTCTTTTGTCAGGTCCATGGGCATGCCTTTCTACCAAGCCATTGTCTCCATGTACTTTATTGTGCATATCACGGAAGAGACAGTTCTTGAAAGTAAAACTGAGCAAGTGGAGTGAAGTTACCAAGCAAAATCAGAATTCAGCTAGAATCAGAGAGAGGAAGACAGCAGTTATTCTTGGGTAGAAAACAATCCCAGAGAGTACAGTACTTGATCCAAAAAGTACAGTACTTGATCCCAGTACTTGATCCAAAAAGATATGAGGCAAAGTAAGATAAAAGGAATAAGCAATCATGTAGAAACAAGGAAGAAAGAAAATACGGATGTTAAAAAAGAGGGATAAGCAATAGCTACATTCAAAGAGGTTGGACGTGGTCCAGCAAATCACACAGGCACAAGACCTCTGTCAGGGCAGTGCAATTTTTATCAGAAAATTGAGAGGAAAAGAGAGAAGAAATCAACACAAGAGAGTAATGGCCAGGAGGAGTCATCATTGAAGACAAGCCATCACTGTAGTATTTTGTAACTTTTGCTCTGCAAGTGCCTTTCCTATTACACATGAATTGAAAAAGATTTTAAAAATAATAGCGAACTTGCGAAAATACATTTACATTGGTAATGCACATGTATGGAATCATGCACACTCACACTCTATTCAATATCAGTGAAAGAAGATTGTGAGACAGAAAAATAAATAAATAAATATGTGCTGGTTTGGGCTAGATGTCTTTGTCTTGTTTCTCAGTCTAGAAGAGTGATTGATGTGGGTAGTTTTCAAAAGTTGTCATTCACTAAAAGTCATCACTAATAGTGGCAATGCTCATGTTGACATGTCATGCATTTTAGGTGAAGCTTTTTGCTTTATGTTTTGTTTGTGTCCACACATCAACTGACACGGCCTGCTGGGTGTAGCCTGGCACTGTACTCTGTGCCCAAGGACTGCTGCTCACAGGCAGCCCAGTGGATGGAAATGCTCTTTCCTGAAGTCTCACACAATATGCAGTTAAGGCTTAGATGACTCAAAGAAAGAAGGATGCTTTGTAAGTGGATGTACTGGGTAGAAGACAGAGAAGTTTGGGAAAACAACAGATCCTCTTCCAAATGTATTTCTAGTTCTTTGAAATTCCACCTAATTTTGCCTCATCTACATACAGGGGGTGTTTAAACACAACATTACAGCATGACAGAACTTCAAGCCCAGAGTAATAAATGTATATTTGTCTCTGAGCCACGATAATTGCCTTACATTCATTGTTGAGAGAAACTTATTTTCTTTAAAGCATTTAGTCCACATCAGTTTCTGAATTTCATGTTCAACATACTATCAGAACAAGGTGAAAAGCAAAATGATTGGAGCATTAGTTAATGTTTCTTGAAGTTAAAAGGTCTTGCTCAAGATATTGGGAGAGCTTTAGAGATGCCAGGAGACCTACTTAGTACTGTGATTTGATGAGGAGATAGTCAGTACCATTTCTGTAAGATCAGTAGGAGAAGGCAGCTCCTTGGAACAGACACAGAACCTCTTTTGGTTTTCGTTGTTTTTTTTAATGCCAAATCATAACAAAGAGCAAAGCTATTGCTTTAGGCTAAAAACTGGGCATGTACGAGAACAATGTAAGAGATGGGTGTCTGGAGCTTTTCCAAATCTACAAATTGGTTTGGTTTTTTTTCCTTAAGAATCATCTGTAATGTACCTGAGTGCAAAACTAAATTTGGGCATGTAATATGAGAGTGAGCAGGGCTCGGATCCCATGGGTTTCTGTTTTAAACAGCCATACTCATATTACTTACCATGTGCCACACTTTCTATCTTCTTTTCATAGTTTGTATTATAGAAATTTTTTTGAGAAAGTACCTGAAACAAAGTGTCTTCTAACTTTAAGAAGGAATTCAACAGCAAGTTTAGGTGCTTTGGTTCAACCAACCACTCTCTGTTTTGGTTGTTTTTCTTCTAATGGACAATTTAATCTCAAATTTCAGGAAAAACACCAGACACAGACAGAAGTATTTATCAGCATTATTTACTTTTTCGTTATTTCAGTTTGTTCTCTGGACAGTCTGTCTTTCTTTTTGTATTTGGTCCGTTGTTCCCAGATGTATTTAACATGGAGGCATTGCATTTGGCATGCCAGTAGCATCAATCATGTCCTTGGTCCCTTCCTTATTTTGGTCAAGAAAAGCTCTTTAGAAGTAAATCTTGAACTCCTCACACGTATCTAAGAGTGGAGACATGATGATACACAGAAATTTCAATGGATTATCTACAGCAGATATTTTCAGGTGTTAGAATGCATTAAACTGTGAGTTAATTGACATCTACCATTTATCTTGAGAGCACACATTTGTTATCTCACAATATTTATGACTGACAGCCGCAGGATAGAGATTTTTTTTCGCTTGTCTTGTCTTTGACTATCCAGCTTCATCACCAGTGCTTTTATGGTTTTTTCTTGGATCTCTGTATTTAAGTCTACCACTGACATCTCTTTTCATGTCTCAAAGCCCCTGTTAGTGTATTTTTCATATCATTTGTGTCTTTTGTTGGTGTTTCTTGAAGATAGCAAAGCCTTTACCATGCTATTTGACCCTATTTATCTCTCAATTAGTTTCTCATTGATCCAAATGTGTATTAGAAGGTAATTAAGTTTCACAGTTTGCTTTTTAATCCCATTTCAGGGTTTCTCTGCATAGCAGTTAAAATGAATACTTGAACTGAAAACAGTCTTATTCCTGTCTTTCTTAGCGTTCCACATATTTTCAGCATTAAAATCCTATTAATGAAATTTCTGTAAAAAAGGATTAGTGGTAGAGTAAGTTCAGGTAGTGTAAGGTGAATGAAAAATCCCAGATAAAATAAAAAAATTACAGCTGGCCTTACAGTATATAGCATAGCTAACATTCCCAGAAGTATCTTCAGTGTAATAATTTTAGTTGTTATTCAATTCAAGTAAGTTGTATCAAAGCCATGTTTTTTTTCTTCTGAAAGAGGAATGGACTTTGCTACTTAAGAGGTAAGTCTGTATCAGGTCTCATGAACTTACTGTTATTGAATATTTATTGCTGGTTTTGTGGTTTGTGTATGTTTTTGTTGGAGAGCAAATATTAACATGAGCAACAAGTGTACTGAAGATAATGCAGTTGAGTCCCAGCTAGAGTCTTTCCAGCATGACTTTCAGAAGAAAAGAGTTACTGAGTGCTCCTGGGGTAATGCTGTTGGCTGAGCTGCCCATTTTACTAGTAAGAGTGTTGGCAAGGCTTAAGATTTAGTAGCAGAGAGGTTGAGAGCTTGGTGGAAGAGACATAAGCAAAATTATAGTGCAAAGAAAATGGGAGTAGCTACAGATTTTTGGGTGAAAATATATGATAAATGTAACAAAGTATTTTATACATTTTTTTTTAGGTGTGCTGCTCCTTATCCAAGAGGTATGTCCTGTTAGTGAGGTGGATTTGCAAAGTAGTCTTTAGCTGAAGATGATAAACACTCTCCCATATTTAATACTGCTGGGGGAAAAAAATCAAAACTTGCAATTTTTTTCTTTTTAGATCTTGTTACTTTTGAGAAGTGGGTAGGAATAGTAGACAGTTTTCAGCTAAGTGAAAAAAAGAAAACTCAGACTAAAGAGCAAGATTTAAGCATTTTTCTATTCTTATCACTTTCTGGTATAACACAGCATGTAGCATCATGTTGTAACATAATAAAAGAGAACAGCTTAGCTTCTAAACCTTGAAATTAAAATTTGCAATTTTGCTTGAATGATCTTGACAGTTGTGTCAGGACTGGCAATCTAGTGCAAGAATGAACTGAAAATACTGATGTAAAACCACCAGAGAGTCCTAAGTTTTGAAGAGAAATTGATAAGGTAATCACAGAAAGCTCTCAGAAGTTAAAGCCATTTTAAATTGAAAGAGCTCAAAGGTTTAATCTCTTCTACTGAAATCTAGAAGTATAGTGGTAGTGATTCTAGTATGCATGGTCATTAAAATAAGATTTTTCAAGTAACCAGAGCAAATAAGTACATTAAATGTAATTTTTCAAAGATCTTTTCAACCCTGAAACTCAGCCACGGCCCGTGGAACAGAAACAATATTGAAATACTAATGAAGTCTGAAAACTTCTGTCTTTTTTCCTTCTTGGTTTTGTTTTGTGAGAGGAAAGACTTGCTTAAGGACATTGTGTCTTACACTGTACTAGTTAGTGCAGCCGAGGGAAGAACAAAGAGATTTCTACCAGACAAAACTTTGTCTATTCTTTTACAAACCTTAAAAAAAAAGCTCATGTCATACTGTATTTTTGTTCCCCTATTAATAACACTGTAATTAGAATGACTATCTGTCTGAACCCATGCCACCTATGACTTATATAAATCTGTATGTGATGCTCTTCTGTTTGTACCAGTTCTCAGTCAATGCTAGCCAACATTTTTATTAATGTTCTAAAAATTCAAAATCACTCGTGGCAAAAATTAAGAGTTTCAAGTAATGATAATGGCAATCACTACTTCAGAATGTAGCAGAGCCATAACATTAATTAGTTGTTGGGAAGTAATTCTGGAGGAAGTGTTATTAGTTTTAGATATATTGCTGAAAACTTTGCTATGGTTTAGCTATAATTCTTTGGTCCTGACTGAGGTTTTTACTGTGTGAAAAAGCTATGTTCTTTGTGCAGAAAATCAGAGGAGATGGTCATAACCATCCCTTGGGCTGCAGAACCTATGAATTGCTCTCAAAGCTATTCTGTTTTTAATTTCTTGGTATTATTCAACTCTCTTTGGCTGAATTAAACTTTCGACATTATTATATTGTTTTAGATATGGCATATGTATATATATGAATGCATATGCTTACTCTTATTTAGAAATCAAATTAAAATGTGATTTTGTTAGAATATCACCAAGAATAGTGGACTTTTCCTCTTTCTGACAAAAGGAAATTTAATGGAACAAACTTATGGAAATTACTGTGTCTAAAGTCTCAAAATGAACATTCCTATATTTGTGTAGTGAAGAAAGGAGGCCACATGGCACTGCATAGGTTTTAGTCCAACTAAAATCTAAACTTCTCTCTGGAAATTTGCTCTGTCTCTCCTCACTGAGAAGTCAAGAGAGTTGGCATCTTCTCTAATATGGCTTACGGGAGGGCAGTCTGTCTTGAAACCTTTTCCTTTGGAAACAGTAACAGGCAATTTCTTCATAGTTCTTAAATAATTACCCAGCTGAAGTGTGAATATATGGGAATAGCAAAGGAATAAATCACCCCAGCGGCAGCTATATGCATTTTTTATAGTATCCCAATTTTCCTCTTTCACACTGCACAATAGAAGAAAATGTCCACTTTATTTCATTGCTAATAGTTGGCAGTATGCTGAAAACCAGTAAAGTTAATGAGAAAATTATTATGGCAGAGAAATACTGGTCAGTTTTCATCTAGTTTTTGGAAATGATAAAACTGCTTTTAGTAGGCTTTGAATTTGGTCATTTTTCCTAACACCCTTGCTGTTCTGTAACCTTTCAGTATCTAACTACTTGGAAATTTCCTGTTGTATTTATAAAGTTGAAGCTTGTGCTTTTGTTTTCACCCATGTCAAAATGGGAAACAAACATATATGTTAATAAATTCTTGTTTGCATTCAAGTTCTTCTTTCTTGAAGGCAAAGAGTTACTCATCACTGCATCTCTGATGATGATGCAATCTGAGCAATGAGATGCATCACTGCATCTCATTGCTCTTTTCAGTGTGCTCAAGCATGTCTGTAGAGCTGAGGTGCCCTTGGCTCTACTGGAAACATTATGTCATCATCTAAACAAGATGTTGTTATGCCAGGAAAGGATCAATACTTTGATGAGTAGCTGCTGGCTCAAAACTGCAATGTTATTTTATAAAGGACCACTTGGAATACATTCCAAAGCATTTCTCATGGTATGAAGCTCTAGGGATTTGATTTGTCTCTCTGCCCAGGAAAATGAGTTGATTCATCTGTAAATACATGTCTGCCAACCTCAGATAATAAGAAAAAATGCATCTTGTGCCCACATCAGGCTTCAGCCTTTCAGCCATTTAAATAGTTTACTTTCTTTGTGAAGGAAGTACTTCACATACCAAGAATTAATTCAGTGGGGAAGAGAGGAAAAGCTTTTAGCCTTTTTCCTGCTGCTGAGACCAGATGAGCATATCTTTGGGTCTGTGTGACCACACAGCCCTGGCAGTGCCTCCCTGGATGGGGCACAAGGGCTGGCAGCCCCCAGAGGCTTAACTTGGAGAGGGTGCAGTGCTGCAGACCTTGAGAGGGTGCAGTGCTGTTATCCCAGAGAGGGTGCAGTGCTGCAGACCTGGAGAGGGTGCAGTGCTGTAATTCCAGAGAGGGTACAGTGCTGCAGTCCTGGAGAGGATGCAATGCTGCAGACCTGGAAAGGATGCAGTGCTGCCATCCTGGAGAGGATGCAGTGCTGCAGACCTGGAAAGGATGCAGTGCTGCAGACCTGGAAAGGATGCAGTGCTGCAGACCTGGAGAGGGTGCAGTGCTGCAGTCCTGGAGAGGGTGCAGCACTGCAGTCCTGGAGAGGGTGCAGTGCTGCCGTCCTGGAGAGGGTGCAGTGCTGTAATCCCAGAGAGGGTGCAGTGCTGCAGACCTGGAGAGGATGCAGTGCTGCAGACCTGGAGAGGATGCAGTGCTGCCATCCTGGAGAGGGTGCAGCGCTGCAGTCCTGGAGAGGGTGCAGTGCTGCCATCCTGGAGAGGATGCAGTGCTGCAGACCTGGAGAGGGTGCAGCACTGCAGTCCTGGAGAGGATGCAGTGCTGCCGTCCTGGAGAGGGTGCAGTGCTGCAGTCCTGGAGAAGGTGCAGTGCTGCAGTCCTGGAGAAGGTGCAGTGCTGCAGTCCTGGAGAGGGTGCAGTGCTGCAGTCCTGGAGAGGGTGCTGTGCTGCAGTCCTGGAGAGGGTGCAGTGCTGCAGACCTTCCCCCTGCTCCCCCAGCTGGCTCCCCAGCCAGGCTGCAGTGCCAGTGCTGACATCTGTGTCTGCCTGGGGACCTGCAGCTGAGACAAACCAGAGCCACAAGCCTCTGGGCCAGTGTGTTGGGAAAGGCAGGACAGATACAGCTGAAGGGCTTTCTGCTGGAACAAGCTCAGCTCTCTGCTGAGAAATGTGTCTTGGAAGAGATTAGTGTTGTTCAGAGTACTAAACTAGCACAGCTTTGGATAATATCACTAGTATACAACAACCAAGGATTATGAAACTGGTTAGCAAAATGGTTTAAAAACTTTTTGTGATCTTCTTGTATCCTTTTCATGCAGTTGGCAGTGGCTTTAGCAAAATGGCTGTATGGAAGTCCTATAGCTCCTTATGAACAGCCTGATATCTGAGAGGAAAACATTACCTTGCTAGATATCAAAGCAACATTTAACCCTCCCATGGACTCCTTTAATTCTTCTATTGGCTCAAGACCCAAGTAATCCAATTTGAGGATTTAAATGCATAAAGACACGGAATGATTTTGTGAAGGTCTTTTTCCTTTTATACTGATGAGGAAAAAAATTACTCTAACAACCTTAATATGGGAGAGGAAAAAAAGGAGAGTTCAAAATCTTTCCATGATATATAATTTTTCCTTATTCTTTTTTAGATTAATTGGCTGTTTATACTAAGCTTGATAGAGACTCAGTACCTAGTACAGTTTTGAATGAATTTGACTTGTCTAATAGAGAGAAGTTGGTCATTGGTGTTATCAGAGTAAACAGATATATTTACCTTGATGGAAGGCATTCTTAACTCACTTCTATCCTACTTACTCAGGCCTAATTTGCCAAAAATGCTCTCAGGTTCTTCTTTGTGTTCTGGGGTGCTGAAAATATTGAAGAATTCCTTTTCATTCTACCTCAATTTAATTATTACAACCCACCATCAAACCGCTGATTATAATATTAGGCTTGTAAGAGCTTCTAAATTATTGACAAAAATGATGGTTATTTTCTGGAAACAACCAATGCAGAACCTACTCTTCATATAGAAACAATGTGATTCACTGCATCTGGAAGGCAAGGTCAGCCTGAATACTTATGTTGCCTTAAAAGAATTCCTCAGTGTTTGTTTGCTGTTTTGTTTCTTTCAACAGTGAAGCCATATGATATTTCAGCTGAAGAAACAGGCAAGGAATTTTATCAGTGCTCTTGTAAAAAGCCTTTCATAGCATCCATCAGCTCCTGAAAACTTCAGTGGGATTGTTCATCTCTTTGATACCAAGGAGAAAGGATCAATATCTTAGAGATCTATTGTTTAGGAGTCCTGAAGAAATCAGCCAGCAACAGGCATCTGTGGTTCTTTGAATGTTTATTCTTTCATGCAGTCTTTTTTTCTTTTGCCACCTGCACATCTAACCTGCATTGTTATTGATTTTTATCTGGCAGACAGGCCTCAATATACACATATACGATGCCTGGGAGAAACTGAACCTAGGTGGAAAGGTTTCACACTGCCCTGAGAAACACTGATTTTTCTAAAAAGCTCAGATACAGATATTATGAATTCTAAGAACAGTAACCTTGAACAAAGATTTTTTTTTTCTAGAAAATATCTGAGAATTTTTAACAGACACAAGAAAGAAGAACCTTGTGTGCTTTTGAGAGGACTGAGCTTTATAATATTGTCTATATAATATATAGAATTGTCTATAATATTATCTATATAATATATAGAATTAGTCCACTTCATTTGTTCTCTATTATGCAACAAACTGAATTTGTAGCATCACTGTGTAAGTAGTTCTCACTATCCTTTCACACAGGATCAATGTTTTTTTTCTCATTTAAGCAGGCAAAAATAAAAATTTTTATTATTATTATTATTATATTATTATCCTTATTATTCCTCATATAACAGTATCATCAAAGCCCATTGTCTTAGTTTAAGTTCTCTGTTGACCAATTATTGGACTTTTAATGTTCAATTTTTTCCTATAGAAAGAAGGACATAGTTCAGGAGCATCTTCCCACTTGCAGAGGAGGAGCTGGGGAACACCTTCCTTGCCACCAGCATTTCCATCCTGTACTCTACTGTAAATGGAGTTTCACATTTACTGATAATTCCTCTCTGAGAAAAAGCAAGCAGTTTTCTCTGAGGTTGCTATTAATACCTCATTATGAGATTGTGATAAGAGATCTCCCTGGAGTCTGCCAGCAAAACAGCTCTTGGAGTAGATGTGTCAATACTGCTCAGTGCTGTAATGTTTTGGTAATCTCTGTCTTGAAGGTAAAGTCAGGCATCATTTGCAGCATGTCCAGGTGTCAGTCAGCTGCAGACCAAGGAGCTCTGGAATGATGTTTGAACCTGGCCTTTCTCATGTCAGCATGACCACAGGGTTGCTAATCTACATTTTTGGAACCTACCTACTTTGATAATTAGTGCATTAGGAAACAAAGTGTCTTTCTTAGAGTAACTGCAACATTGACAACATAAAGATTTTGATGGAAATATGTTAATACAGGAAAGGAGAAAAAGTCCTACCTGAATTTTGAAGAGCACATCCCACACTTGGAAGTGTTGTCCTTCTATAGAGAAGAATGATTGGAGGGTGAGTTCTGCTTGAGATGAGTAAAAAATCCTTCATGTTTCTTTATCTATTTTTAAGGTGCGTTTTCAGTCAATTCATACTTTCCCTATAGAAAATTCCCAGGGATCTGGCAAAAATTTATTGACTTAGAAAAGAATTCTTCTTAATTCCAGTGCTATGATAGCTGTGCAAACTCATACAAAAGCTGCTTGAGCAGCAGTAGTAAAAACAGTGCCAAATACATTCAGCTGTTTACTTTCAAGCTAGGAAGTGCTGCAGGGATCTTGGCATATGGCCCCCACTATTTGAAATCTGAGGAAATTCCCACTGGGTCTCAGACCAAACACTTTCTTGCAGCCATTTGGTGGGCTTTTACTACTGTGGTGTTTTAAAAGCTGTGATGGTTAGCAGCCTCTCACTGCTCAGGAATCCAGCTGAGCTGCCCTACAGAGTGCTGTTCAGTTTGCCATGGTTGCAAGCACAATTCAGCCACTCCCAGCTGTGTTCTGCCTACTTACAGCAATGATTAATTTCTTCCTGAGACTTCAATATAAAAGTCATCTGAACTGAGTGATGTGCAGTGCTTCATTCTTCTTTGCTATGTTTTTTAATATCAAAGCTGTGAATGATTGTTTTTTCACATTAGAATTTTCAGAAAAAACATCCCTTACAATCCTGTTTTTATTCTAGTGGACCTACATAAGCAGGCTGAAAACAAATCAGTAACTGAAAATTGGGGTGCTTTTTTATGCAAGAGGCAGGATTAAATCTCTTTAAACAGTACTTACTACTTATTGATTAATATAGAATTCATGCATATTAATAAAAATAGTGTTGGTAAAATCTGAGGCAAACCCTCTTTCCTTTTCATCATTCATTTGTCACCAGTTTGATAGTTCTGTTTGTTCTGTTTGTTCTGGTCTGGGGTTTTTTTTGTGTTTTATGCTGAGCAGGAATCAGGACATTATGGGGGTTAACTCATGATAATGACAGTAAAGGGTAGAAAAGTTGATTGCAGACTACAAGGTTAGTAGGCCCAACATTTCCTACATTGGATCAAAGTAACTCTGGTTCCAAAGCATCCCCATGGCTTCTTGTCACAGCTTCCCTGCTGCAATTCAGACTGGTGCCCAGCTATGGCAGGTCAGCTGCACTGCAGCCTGAGAAAAGGAGGGTACCCATTAAAACCAACTTGTATTGATTGTCCTAGAACATTGTAATAAAGTGTTTGTAATTGAAATAGTTTCAACAAGCCTTGAAACTATTCTTAAAATTGCCTCATTTTGCATCAAAGAGAAAAATGTTATAATTTGTTGAACAACCACTGATTTGATGAAATATTTTGCCCACTCAGAAATGAATTTTAAAGCACAGTGGAAAAACCTGACTGTCTGAGAGAGCTTCTCATGGGCATTGTAAAGGTCAACCAAATTCCAAGCCAACCATTTCCCCCACAACAAGTGTTACCAAGAGATTGCATCTTGGGACTGCAATGCTTATGTTATTTTGTGCATTTGTGCCATGCCCTTCCCTCAAATAATGAAGAACATTTACTCCTGAGCTATTCTATACTACAAAATCTCATTCAGGATTTGAGCATTCACTAGTAGCTTCTCTAAACAAGATCATTAGTTTATAGGCTAATTTTCTGCTTCTACTATGAATTTTCAAATATTGGTATCTCCAAGGAAAACAAAA
Organism: Molothrus ater; assembly: GCF_012460135.2. Lineage (NCBI taxonomy): Eukaryota > Metazoa > Chordata > Aves > Passeriformes > Icteridae > Molothrus > Molothrus ater. Next base: position 16,142,523 of record NC_050482.2, on the reverse strand, counting down.
GATTGTTTACTAAAGAGGAAAATGCATTATGCCTTCCAAATTAATTGGTAGGAATAAACTTGAAACCTGACTGCTTGTGTGGTTTAGTTATTGCATCAGCTTGAAGTAGCTTCTTCACCAAATTAAAGAGATACAGGCCTTCTGTGCTCACCATGCTCTTGTATGAGTCAGAGATTTCCATAGAAAACGCATCCACCTGTGGATTTCTGATCAATGGAGCATTCTGTGTACCTGTTCTTAAGAAAATGATACTATGCCTTTTAGGGTTTAGCTGGATTGATTGGATTTTTTTGAGCCATTTATAAAAAGTCCCAGCAGCACTGGGTAGTATGTGGAGTTTGGGTAGACTATATGGAAAGTGACTAAGTTAATTCCATACAGTCAGCTGGACTATGTGAAAAGAAGGATGGATGGTATGATAATACCCCAAAGATACTCTAGAAGCAGGTTTGACTGAACATACCCTGCCAGCTAGTGCTTCTGGACTCCTAAACCAAAAACAGGAGTCTTCTACAAGGGGTTAAAAGTAGCTACAAGGGGTTAAAAGTAGCTACAAGTGTGTTAGCACTTGCTCCTTTACAGCAACAGCATCTTTGAGACCATGATAATGAACATGGTTGTGATTTCACAGAGTTGCCATTTCACTAACTGTCCATTATATTTTTCAATAAAAATAGATATTAAAGGAATCAGACATTCTATACTATTTATTTAAGGTGTGATAGATCACTTGTAGCAGCAGACAATGTGTTGTATTATTGGTAGAGTGGAGCAGAGGAAATAATGAGGTGAGCTACTCAGCCAAATACTGATTTTGTAGAGGGTGTCTCTTTAGATTCAGTTCCAGATGGGTGAATACAAGATTCACTTGAGCCTGATAATAACTTTGCCCTTACAAAACAGGCTATTTTAGTCTGGTGGTTACCAAAATGTTTCTACATTAGCAGCTATCTCTTGAAGTTACTGAGATATCAGCTTGATCAACCATCACTTTCCTTAAAACCTGTTTGGTTTTTTGAATACTTGAACTGTAGCTGGGATTTGAAATGCGTGAAACTGTGGAAGATCAGGTATGGGCCATCAACTCTGAATTGTACTAACTCATTTTTTGCCAGGTGCCCATGACAATTTGGAGCCTTGGGTGACATACAAAGGCCAGTAAAGGCAAGAGAGGTGTATTTTCAAAAAAAGATTATGTTTTCTGAACCATGGAAACTACTACAAAAAAATGAAGCTGATAAAACCATATAAAAGGTCTGGTCTTGTGGCCCTGGGCTAAATCTAAGTTTTGAATGAGCATTGTAACCAGATCTAGCTTAGCAATATGGTTCAGAGCAATAGTGCAGTTTTGAAGCAAATACCTTGGGAAACTTCATTTACTCTCTGTTCATTAAGTTCTGAGGACAGCTGTGGTACCCATGAAAGATTCTGTTTGGAAGAAAACCAAATCAGGTGCTGCAATGCTTTTCAATAATATTCCTGATTTGGTTGTGGAATATGCTGCCAAAAGGTGCTCCAGTGTGTGCCTATCATTTTTCCTTGAGCATTGGATGTAACGGAGATAACTGGGAAATCAGCTCACATCTAAACAAGGGGGAGCCTCCCAAGCCTCTTATAATAGATATGTGAGGAGTCTTAGCATGACACATTTTCACTTGACTGCACTTCTAATAGAGGAAAAAATTAGTATAATTAGAAATTTCCTTTGCTAGGACACTAATCCTGGGATTTAGGTGATAAAACTCTTGAGGTCTCCCTGATAGGGAGTGTCATCAGCTATGAGGCACAATATTTTGCTGCTCAAACCTAGGCATTTAGTGCTGTTCTAGATGTTGAGTAGGTCTAGGGTACCCCCCAGCCACCAGCTACTGCTACAGAGCATGTGGGTCTTTTCTGAGCCCCTGTGTCATACTCTGCCTGTTCCAGACAGGTATCTTGGTTATCCAGAGGACTCTCAATTAGCATTAGGCACTTTGCTTTAGGCAAGTTGGATCACAGTTGGGTTCAGCTCCTAAGTATGTACTAAACAAAACCAAAAAAATCTGAAAAAAACCCTGAAGTTGTGAACAATGTCAGAAGAGACTGGAAATCCAAAGGCTTCCATGGCTTGTGTCCAAATTCAGAGTTTTGGTGTCTGTCCAGGAAGTGGAAGAAGGATAGGAAGTGAGGGTGAGGACTTGCATTTTAAGTCTGCTTTATCCACATATGTTTATGCCTTTCCACAATTCAAACCTTCAAAAGTAATTTAGGAGACAGCACTCTAACACTCATTAGACTGTATCTCACTTTCTGGAAAGAAAGCACGATTTATTCTCATATATCACACTCTCTGAACAGCTAAGTAGATTACCAGAGAGTTGATCACAGAAAGGAGAAACTTTTAGGATTTTCAGGATTAGCAAATTAAATTTCAGAGATAAAGAAGTCTAGATGCATTATATTTTCAACACTCTGAAGTGTTAAATAGTGGGTGAGGTGTTAACATCATTATTATCCAGTGAATTTGGAGGTTCAGGAAAATGTTTTCCATCTGGCTGTACATGCACACCTGCACTCATACCCACATGTTTTGCAATATCTTCAGTGGAATAGTGGAAGGAATTAACATCTTTCTTCAGTTTTGTCATTACTCATGTTGCTTTTTATCTGATAGTTTTTAGAGAGCCACGTTGTCATTGATTCAAATAAGTATGAGCAGTTTGTCTGTTTTAACCCAACCTCATGCTGTGCTGCTGTCGACACTGCTATGCATGTTTCTCTAATCAGCCACATGAAACATTCATGGTCTGTATTCTGAAACACTGAGTACAGGGATTTGTGCTGCTTACAAAGGGAAGATGTGGGGGTTTATCTCCTGCTCGTCCTGTTTGCTGTTGGGTACCATCAGCTTCTGTTAAGTCTAGAGCTGCATTTCTGGTTATTGCTGAGGCAATCTGTAGGACACTTCTCCATTTCTCTCTCCCCACTTCATGTTCTGTCCCTCAGTGTTCATGGCACTTCCATGCATGACCAGGACACTTTGTGATGTTGAGATAATTAACCATGTGGTACAGGCAGTAATCACGCATGATTTCTCAGTAGCCAGCGATTGCTGGCTGTGAAAGACACCTATAGCATTACATCAGCTTCTGTCCTAAGAATTCTAGTCCCAGCCTCATAACTCTGTAAAAAAAAAAAAAAAAAAAAAAAAGCAAGAGGAATGAAATGTTGTACAAGTTTAATTAAAGTTTAATTACACTGAATATTTATTTTAACTCAATACTACTTCCCTGGTTTCTATTATAGTCACTGTTCTGTGCCTTTATGGGCTCATGCCTATCCTACTGTGACAGAAGAGGAAGTTTTTTACAGCTAAATCTAGTACAAATGTTTTATTAGTTCAAGTCTCATTATTGCATTTTCTTTTCTAATCAAGACAAATAATCTGCCATTAAGAATATAATCTTTTTTTCCACTTATAGCTACAACCATAAAAGCAATTGGTTTGAATAGTTTCTTTGCACTCAAGGTTCTTTTTTGAAACATTGATTACTCCTAATTGTCATTCCTCATCCATAATGATCTAAAATTGTCATTTCAGAGTCATGATTTTTGCAAAACAGTTCACATTACAGCGTCTGGACATGGTTTTGAGATGATTTATTTTTCAAGGCATTGCACTGAAATCTGATTCATCATTCTGACTAAATTAGCTGATTGACTAAAACCCTGTGCAATATTTTAAAAACATATAACTTTCATCAAAAGCTACAATTTGTATAAATTGTATTTCAAATTACATGTAGACTCTAAATAAGCTCTAAATATGTTTCCTATAAAATGGGGTGCTCCAAATTAGTTAGCCATTGCCACCTGGTAAAACAAACAGCTTATAAATGTGTATTACATTACTGTTCAGTCTTTGAATTTTCTTTTCAGTTTACTCATAACTATCCCCAAAATTACAGTCATCCCTTTGAACAACTATGAAGTTGGGTAGAGCAAAGTTCCTTAAATATATTTGTTTACTAGAAAGAAATTTTTAACTTCAGTTATGAGCTGAACCTCTTTCCTCACCATTGCCCTCTTTTTTACTGTGCCTCTATTTTACTGTGCCTTCTGTTCTTAGCTTTCCATTTAAATATAATACCAGAAAATCAAAAAGAGAGTATGTCAATTCAAGTCAACATGCATGCTGAGATGTCAGAAGGCATATGCATAAATAACTTTGCTTTGTGGATTTTATGCAAAGTACTGGCATGTATTTGCATTCTAGTATCACTGATTCAGACAACTTCATACCAGCTGTCATCATCTCTACTACAGTAGCGATCTGACAAACAATCAAAGTGAAAATTTCTCTATTCAGACAAACTGTTTCAATCCATCTTTGATCTTACCTTTCAGAACCTTGGTCTGAAAAAAAAATTCACCTACATTTCTAAGCGTTTACTTTAGGTTTATATTATATTTTTAAAATATTGGACTAACCACAGAAAGCAATGTTGTTAATTAAATCACATGAATTAACTAAACTTGTGCCTAGGAGAAATCACTCTTATTCAAAGAAAAAAAACCCTTCCCTCATTTACCTTAAATCTGAAAATGCAACTCTGAAAGAATCTACAAACAGGATCTTTGTCTTTACAAAGGTGGGTAGTTGTGAAAAAATGAATTTGTGTATCTCTGAACTTTCCAATTATATAATGAATCAATAACAAAACTGATGAAACTGTGTCCCAAAACTAATAAGATGGAGAAAAGAAATATTATTTTTTATTTCTTACATTCCTATCTTTTCTGAATAACTTTGTTCTGCTGAAGGTATTGTGTAGGCTTGTTTTTTTTTCTGATGAAATCAAAATGGTGGAAAAATGTAAATGAAAATATTAAAATAGAAATCTTGATTATAAATAATTTTTCAAAGTGGACTTTCAGCAAAGTTAACTCTGTCAACTATTCAATTATAACTATTCAATTTAAAAATGACAGTATTCACAAGAAAGAGTTTAATCCATCAAATATTTTTAGTTTAGGTAAATGTCTTTGCCCTTCTGAGCATCCTTCCTCCTCATATAGTAACTCTGCTGTCTTGTAAATAGTGTCTGTGTCTTAGAACCTCTCTTGCTCCTGTAAGATGGAATTCAAGATCCATCTTTAACCAATTATTCACAGTCATGTAGACATAATGAAAGACACATGAGCCTGTGAATATCTGTCAAAATGTCTTCCAAGAAGGCTGGTTTAAATGTTTGTGTTTCATAGTATATTTGATAGGTGATAGTTTCAAAAGGAGAAAAATAGATGAAAGTGTTGAAGAACCTTCCAAATGTCAAATAGGAAGTAGGAGGATTTTTTGGTAACTGGTCATTAGGCATTTCACTAGCTCCTGAGTGAGCTCAGACTACCTATGTTCACAGGAATGATTACAGCTTTAGTCAGAAATGATACATCAGTGTCATTTCCTTGATGATAAGGAAAAAAAGGAAAATTATTTAACATAATAATATGAATTAGGCTTATGTTTCATCTGATTCAGTCTGTATCAGGTTGATTTGTAATCCTGGCAGCTATACAGAATCAAGAACATTTTTAAGAATGTAGATTATTTGCATAAACATTCTGATGTCTTTGTTATATTTTTTTTGATTTATTAACATTGGGAGGCTACAGATGTTTCCACTGATAGTTGGAAATGAATAATTGATTTGACTGCCATGGATGACATTGCTGTTCATATGTTTTTTATATTTTTTTTAAATTATAGTAAGATGATCATTGGCATTTATATAGTATTTATATATTATTATAGTAAGATCATGGGTGATGCCTACAGAGATGCTTCTGGGGTTGCCTAAGTACTAAGTACTTTATCTGGTTTTATCTGCTAGACTAATTAGTCCAACTAAGTATATCTTAGGTAATATTTGGTCTGAAGTGTCACAATAAATAATGGGGCAGTGCTTATTTGCTAGTGTTGATAATCTGATTATCTGTATTTCTATTTAGTACCTGTGTTGTTAATGAGGCTATCCAGAACTGAAGGAAGTAAATAATATTTTTCATTGTGAGATTGCTTTATTTTTAAAATATTTCACTAATTGGTTATTTTAAGTCTTATAAATATACTCCCCAGATTTTTCTTTTCTGCTTCAGAGAAACAGAAACTGCTTTGGTTTATATTCTCTTTGGAAAGGGGCTGTTTCTATTGCCTCCACAGTCTGTGTGATTTTTTTTTCTCCCCTGTGCTTTCCTATTATTTTACTTGCAGTGTTGATTAGTAGTTTTACAGTGTGTTCTTCTAAAAGCAGCATAAAAATAAATTGTCTCTCCATCTTAAGTGTAAGAATAAGTTTCCTTTATTTTTCATTTATGGAGGCCATGCTGCCTGGTGCAGGATAGAAGAGCCCTGATATGGATTAGAGCCCTGCCTGCTGAAACAAAGCAATTAGAGAAGTACTCTGGGAATAAAAGATCCAGTTAAGATGGCTCCACTTAGAGGTCTAAAAATGAGTTGGGAGAAAAAATTATTGCCTCGGTGATGGTAGGAATGTTTATGTTAACAATACTTTCATCCTGAAGCTCTTTTATTGCATAGATTGGAGCCTGCACTGGAAATTTGTCAATTGTGTCATGCTGGTGGCACACACATGCCCTGTAATAGTGTAAAAAACCCTTTAGGCAGTTACAAACCATAAAAAAATCCTACTGTTCTTATACTCAGAATGTATAAAAGTTAGTACATACAAGGGAGGTTGCTATTGAACATGATACATAGTTTTAATACTTCAATATCAGAACTATAAAAAATTATCTTCCTGCCAGAGTTATAGCTGCTCTCTACACATGCAGCAGTTTTTTCTGTTAAAAAGCACCTGGACATGCTCCAGGCAAGGTCTGCATGGGCCTGGTTTTGAGGGACTGGAAGCACACCTTGTATAAAGAAAAATAGGCTTATTATACAGTTGAGGGCTGGACAGAAGACTGAAACTTTCTGATGTCACCAGCACTTTCTACGTGGACTGGCAGAAACAGAGAGTGATTTGGGTTAGAAGGGACCTCAAATGTCTCATTCCACCCCCCCTGCCTTGGGCAGGGACACCTTTCACTCGACCAGGTTGCTCAGGGCCCCATCCAGCCTGGCCTTGAACACTTCCAGGGAAGGGACATCCACAGCTCCTCTGGGCAGCCCGTGCCAGAGGAGCTGTGGGAACTCTTGAGCTGTGTGCCTCACCACCCTCACAGCAGAGAATTTCTTCCTAGTATCCAATCTAAACCTACCATTTTTCAGTTTAAAACCATTCCCCATTGTCATATCACTCCATACCACTGTAAAAAGTCCCTCCCCAGTCTTCTTGTAGGACTCCTCCAGGTACTGGAAGGCTGGGCTGGCACTGCCAAAGAACATCATCATTCTGGCAGACAGGGACCTTTACATTTCATCCATTTTAAAAGGATGCAGTTAGTTGAGGGGGAGGCGGGGGTCTTACATCTCCTCTGGGACTTTGGTTGAGACTAATAATTAAAATAGAAATAAGGGACTTAACAAAGAATAACAAATCAATATTTCTGTGTATATCTGTAGGTGGGAGCTACAGCTACAGCAGCTTGAAACAAATAATTAGTATTTTTCACAGATAGGAAGTTTTTGCAGAGAATATACAGGGAGGTTGGAGCTTTGGAAGAAAAGAAGGATTCTGTAAATTTCCATGGTTCAGGAACAGCATGTAACATTTCCCTTCATAAAAAAACAAAGTACCTTCTGGATCTCTTCCCACATCCTGCTGTATATCAACAACTTTCTCTCAATTACCTTTTGGCTCAAGTGAATAAAGGGCTGCAATCATCCTTTTTAATAAGCCTTTAAAATTACTCTTTCCTTTTTTTTTCAGATCCTTTCCAACAATAAATGCAATTTAAACTTTTATGATAAAAGTGTGGAAGAGCTTTAAAATAGCTCAGGTATTTTTCTAGAGAAGGTGATGTCATTCTTTCCATCAGCAGAAATGCAGAACTCATGCTTTAGTCTTTGTTTGCTGATAAGTAGAAAAGGAATTAGAATATTAGTCAGGATTTTGATATTTAAAATTATTTATTTTCCTCTGTTATATTATCTTTGTCAGCTAGTTTTCATTTTCCAAAAGTATTTCAATTGCCAAATTTGATCTCTTGGTGTATTTACACTGTTCTAATGTGACTTATGTGTATAATTGAGAACAGAATTTGATTTATGTGTAAGTACATCAAGTTGCATGACATGAACTGAGATAAAAAATTTTTATGACTCCCAAGCAGCCTTTTAAAAACTTTCTTGGGGTATTTTTCTTTGGAAGAAAAGAAATATTTCATAGTTACTTGTGGGCAGTAAAAAAAAAAAAAAAAAAAAAAAAAAAAAAAAAAAAAAGAAAGAAAAAGCAAAACCCTTACTGATTTTGGTTTCAGTTTTAAATTCTTGAGCAATGAGATTAAAGTTTCACTTCTGCACTTGTTGTCATTTGGACAAGACCACAGCTGACTCTCACATACATATTCAAGGAACAATATTAGGAACAACTTCACTGATGTTGGACTTCCTTCTCTTCCCTCAGCAGGACTGAGCATAATTGCAGACATTCCTTGGGACATGGAGGAGACCTTGAGCCTGCTACCATCTCCCTGGATGCACTGGGCATAGCAGCTAAAGGGCTCCCTTACATGTCTGTGACCAGCTGTGCTTTTCAGAGCTCCTGCTACAAATCTGTGATTCCCTTTAGAATTCCAACACCTAACTAAGTAGAGTGGCCAGTTATGGTGGAATATGATTCTTCAGCATATTTATGTTCTTCAGCATATTTATGTGAGCATTATCCAGCTTTCACTGTAGTTAAGGATCTTTTCCACTCTAGACTCATGCTCTCAGATAAGATTGGATACACAGTACTTTCTACCTCTGCCAAAACAATACATGATTGATTTTCACTATGGAAAATAAATTACTCACAGGATCCTAATGAAGAAGTACACATGCAAGAGATTTAGAAGAGGGATAGCTGGACTTTATAATTATTTAAATCAATACGTTGGTAATGCAGGTCATGCTGAAGAATATGTCTCTGCTGCTGTTGATTAAATAGATGTACCTGCTTAGAAGAGTTCCTTAATTGACTGCCTGCATTATCATGTAATGATACTGTTCAGTATAACAGAGTTGCTAGAGTTAAGTACTTTTTATAGAGATCTCAGAATCATAGAATGATTTCCTGCTATGGGAGGGACACTTTCCACCACACCAGGCTGCTCAAAGCCCCATCCAACCTGGCCTCAAACACTTCTAGGGATGGGTCATCCCCAACTTCTCTGAGCAACCTGTTCCAGTGTCTCACCACTCCAGGTGGGTCTCACAAGAGCAGAGTAAAGGGGGAGAAGGAGAAATGTTTCTCAGGGTGAGGCAGGCTGGCCACACCTCTTTTGATTTAGCCCAGGATACACTTGGCATTCTGGGCTGCAAGAACACATTGCCGGGTCATGTTCAATTTTTCATCCACCAGTGTCCCCAAATCCTTCTCCTCAGGGCTGTTCCCAATGCCTTCATCCCTCATCCTGTACTGATACTGGTGATTACCCTCACCCAGGTGTGGGACCTTGCACCTTCCCATGTCAAACTTACTGAGGTTTGCAAGGCTGTCAAGATCCCTCTGGATGGCATCCCTTCCCCCAAGAGTAACAGCTGCACCACTTAACTTGGTGTCATTTGAGATGAATGACCTACTCTAAACTCAGACATTGAGGAGAGAAAATTGGCTTTAAACACTGTGCTGTTTTCTAGATAGGTAGTAAATGGATCATAGCAATAAACTTGGTGAGTTGTGTTACCTTCCTGCATTCTTCCCATTTGACAGTGTGAATTGTACTCATTACATAATGTATTATTGTTCCCAAGTTAACTACAATTGCAACCTTTCCTGTGGCCTCTCTAGACCTGTGAATAAAGTGAGGTGTTTTTACAACTATGCCATTTCTCAGGGTGTAGCCCTGTGATGGGACATCTTTACCACCAGGGCAATAAATCCTGCAATTTACTGGCATCACTGCATCCACAGTAATGTCCCCTCAGTGGTAATTACAGGCTTAGGTAATAAGTAGTAAAGCATAATTGATGTGTGTGCTTTAGTCTACTAAATCAGTCGTCCTTTAGAAATTATTTCCCTGTTACAACCAGGGAAGAAAAACATAAAGTACTAAAACTGACTGAAAATAAAAATATGTTGGCTCAAATTTGACCTTTACTTTTTAGAGACAGATGCACATGTTGATATTCAGGGATCTACCAGAGAGTACCAGAGCAGACCCAACAAAGCAAAGGTAAGAATTCCTGCAAGACATAAGACATTCCTGTAGCAGCATGGAGTATCCCAAATCTTGGGCTCCTCAACGCAAGACAGACATGCTGCTCCTGGAGCAGGCCAAGTGGAGGGCAGCAAAGATGATTAAGGGCCTGGAGAATCTCTCTTATGAGGAAAGGCTGAGGAAGAGGGGCCTTTTCAGTCTTGAGAAGACAAGAATAAGAGCAGACCTCATCGATGTATATAAGTATCTGAAGGGTGGGTGTCAAGAAGATGGAGGCAGGCTCTGCTCAGTAATGCCAAGCAATGGGACAAGAGGCAACAGGCAGAAACCGATGCAGAGGAAGTTCCACCTGAACATGAGGAAGAACTCCTTTACTGTCAAGCTGACCATGGACTGGAACAGGTTGCCCAGAGAGCTTCCCTCACCAGAGGTTTTCAAGAACTATTTTGGTGCAATTCTATGCAATGTGCTCCGGGATGGCCCTGAGTGAGTAGGAAGGTTGAACCCAATGACCACTGTCATCTCTTACAATCTTAACCATTCTGTGATTCTGTGAACAAAACACTAAAACAGTGTGCAAGGAAGAAAGAAGTGGCTTTTTCTAATCTAAGCAAGTAAGAAATGTGGATGCTATTCCTGCTAGTGGTGCTAGTACACTTTAGTAGGCTTCTAACAAACCAGAGAATATTTTATCAGTTCTGTATTTTACAGTTCAAGACTTCAGCCTTAAGTAAGGAAAAGGATTTTTCAAATTAATAAGAATAAAAGGAAACCATCATAGGCAGGAATGGTAAAAGGAATGAACTTTTTACTTCATCAGCTAACATGGATCACGGTGCAAGAATATTGATTTTGGTGACTGTAGGCTATAAAAGATTAGATCTACTTTGCCCATTGGAGAAATGATAAATAAGTACCCCTTTGTAATATTTTTAAGACAACAGCTTTGTATTAGTGATCCATTCAATCTTGGACCATCTCAACAACAAAAGCTTCCTGTGGGAGGGAGCCCTTGTTGGAGGAGGGGAAAGACTCTCCCTGCAGTGGCAGAAGCAATGTGTGATGGACTGAGTGAGCCCCATGCCCCATTTCCCTGCCTCTGCAGGGGAAGGAGGTACAGCTGGGAAGGAGGGAGGGGTGGAGGAAGGTGTTTTTAAGGTCTTACTTTATTTCACATTATCCTGCTCTAATTTTCTTAGTAATAAATTCAATTATTAACTCTAATTTGAGTGTGTTTTGCCTGTGACAGTGTTTGGTGAGTGATCTCTCTCTGTCCTTATCTCAATCATGAACACTTTGTTACATTTTCTCTCCCTCTCCAGCTACAGAGGGGAGCAATAGGCTTTTGTGGATGCCTGGTATCCAAACAGGGTCAACCCACTACACCACCCAAGAGCAAGATGGATGATAAGAGATGACATAGGTGGCAAAATACAAGGAACCTGTGAGATATTAATGACTGCTCAGAACTGCACTTGGCAGACTATTGTTCACAATGGATTTTTGCAACAAACTTTAACTCTTAGTATAAAGAGTTTTACAGGTGTTTGTGGAGGGACAGATTAAAAATGTAAAGAACAAAACAATGACAACGTACTCCTCGAAACTGTGGAAGTGTGGCATACCTAGGTTTGTTCACCAATAAAGGTAATATCATGTCTTTTAAGGCCAGAGGAAAGACTACTGGAATGACTGAGATAGATGACAATTAGTATTTGTTGTACAGGAAGACTATCTTCAACATGTAACTTAGATGACGGTGCCTAGCTCATTTGTTTTCAGAAGATGAAATCACAGAATCACAGAATGGAATAGGTTGGAATAGGGACATTAAAGATCACCTATTTCCAACCCCCCTGCCATGGGCAGGGACACCTTTCACTAGACGGGCTTATTCAGAGCCCCATCCAACATGGCCTTGAACACTTTCAGGAACCAGGCATGCACAGCTTCTCTGGGCAACCTGTTACAATGTCTCACCACCTCCACAGTAAGGAATTTCTTCCTAATATCTAATCTAAACTTACCCTCTTTCAATTTAAAGTTATTCCTACTTGGTATATTCCCCCATGCAAATGTGTAAAGTCATTCCCTCTTGTAAAATGTGAGTGAAATATGCATATATAAGGTTCAGAGCAGAGCTGAAGTGTAAAAGCTTTTTCAGCCTGAGCAAAGGCAGTTGGAGTGCTGGCCCTGGGGCTGGACCCAGGTAAGAACAAGACCAGAGATGTTTTCTGCTAAACTCTGTAGGAAGCACTCAGATTTGGAGGAAGGCTGGTTGCTGCTCTGTCTGGCCTGTATTTTGGTAGGATGCCGATGGTTATACACTTCAGCAACACCAAGGGGGGAAGGCAGCAAAGAATTAAGAGCTCAATTATAGTGAATTACTCTCCCTATATTTAAGGCAAACCCAAAACGTTTTTATGTAAAGGGAAATGAAGTTAGATGGAGAGATTTGCATCACCAGACATTTGTATGCACTCATTGCACGTCCACTGTCTAAAGGGAAAGAGGGAAGAGACCACCCTCACTGACATGGGTGCTTCGTCGCCCCGCAAAAAACCCCACGAAAGCAATCCAAGCCCGTACACTGGGGTGTCAGCCCTGGTGTCTCTGCCCGGAGCTGGGGGCTTGGGGTGGGCTGCAGGGCCGTAGGGCACGTGTCCCTCTCCAGCGGGCCGAGAAGACAAGGCGTCCCCGTTGTCCCCACGGCCCCGGCCCCGGCCCCGGCCCCGATCCGGGAGCCGCGGCCCCGCCCCGCGGCGCTGGCGTAGCGCTGACGCCGGGCCCGCCCCGCCCGGGCCAGCCGGGGTAGCGGCGGGCCGGGGGCGCCGTTAGCAGCTGCTGGGCTCGCCCCGCGGCGCCCGCCCGCTCCGCCGGGCCATGCGGTAGCGGCTGCGGCGGGCCGGGCTCTCGGCGGCCATGGAGCGGCTCCCCGGCGGCCGCCGGCCCCGGCTCGTGTCCTCGCTGGGGCTGGGGCGGCGCTCCTGGGAGGTCACCTTAGACGAGGAGCGGGGGCGGCTGGCCTGGCGCGACCCCCGCCCGCCGCGCCGCGCCGGCGGTGAGTGGGGCGGGCGGGGGCCGGGGCGCACCTGCCGCGGCCTGGGGCGGGCGGGCCGGGGCCGCCCGGGAGGCGCCTGCTCTCGGCGGCGGGGGAAGGAAGGGCGTCCGCGGCGTCCCCGCTGCCGCGGCGCGGGTCTCGGCGGGGGCGGCCTGCGGCCAGCGCTGCCCTGGCGCCCGCGGCGGAGTCTCCGCGCCCGGGGCTCGCTGAGCATCCGGAGAGCTCCGCCGGCGTGAGCGCTTCCTGCCCTCGGGCGCCTGTGCGGCGCCTCCGGGATCAGAGTCCGACAAGCGGAGGCTGGCCCGGTCCTACGCGGGGCCAGACAGGGTGCTCGGAGCGGGGAGATGCAGGCGGGACCGTGCTCGGCAGCCCCGGCTGTGCTGGGCGCTGGTCGGGCTGTGCCTTCCCAAACAAAGCCGAGAGCTGCTCTCGCTGAGCCGCAGCCCCTGCGAGCGAGCGCAGCGCGTCCCGCGTGTCGCGGAGCAGCCCGGGCCAGCATCCGTGCCCAGCGTGCCGCTGATGGCACCGGGGACACACACACCTGTCCCCGCAGCTGGCCGGGCACAACACAGATTTGTTCGGCTGAGCCCCATTGTTTGGCGCCGCGAGTACGGAGAAGCGCGTAGTTTGTAATGTATTTAAAGTAATCATAGCAGTACATAAGAGACTTACAAAATCTTAGAAGCAGTTTTGGTTCTTTTAGTTACAACAAGACTTTTGGTTAAAAACACTTTCATGCTGAGGCAGTGTCTCAGGCAACGACTACTTTTGTTGTTTGGGTTGGGGTTTTTTTGAGCTTTTAAGAAAACTCAGCTTTCTCAGGGGCTTAGTGGAAATTTTACAAAGAAAGTTTAACTTCTGAGATTTACTGGTTTGGAAATATTTAATACAGGATACCAGTTTGCAGTGTGGCAACAGTGATTTCTACAGTTGCCCTTTTGTGCAGTTAGCATAGTGTAAATGGACAAAACTGCCAGTCTGAGAAGTCACTGATGAAAATACCTGAAAAAAAATCAGATTAACTTGTGAGGATGTTTGCATATCAAACTTTCTACTGTACTTTTGAGAGGTATTTTTTCAGGGTCTTCGACTTCAGTGGTTTTATATAGTAATTATTCCCATTGTTAATGTAGCCTTATTAACATGGCATGGGAACGTTTGAAAATGTGTAATGTCCTTTTTTTCACAGCAGCTGCTCTAGAGTTGAAAACTGCTGTCATCTCCATTTTAGAGGTTGCAGGATCTGAGACAGACACTAATAATAGAAAGGCTGACTAGAAGCTTTATCTGAGAAAGGTTTGAATATAGATGTTTCTAATCCCTGGCAAGTCCCCAAACTTAAATAGTTAAATAGTTCTTCTATTCTTATAATGTACCTTCGTTAAGTATTTTTCAGATTTTATCATATTATCTTATTGGCCTGAGGCTATTTTCAAGAAGGTGAGGGAAAAAGGAGAAAGAGAACTCAAGAATTGTAAGAATTTGGTGCGACAGTTTACATAACCGAGATTTGGTTATGTTTTAAGTACAACCCCTCTTATTCATAATACAAAAATAGAGTTTGTTATCCTTCCCTTGCTATTGTGCAAGTAGTTTGACATAATCTAATGTTCATCAATAATACTGATGAAAAAAGTAATCAAAAATTCCTGAACTTTTCTCAGTTAAAGGAACTTTAGACTTTAAGGACAAATTGATTCTTTGATTCTGCTGAACTTGAAACATTGTTGTGAAAAATAGGCTTTATACTTTTCAAAATGTTATAAAATTAGTCTAGATAAAGGTAGCTGGATCTTAAATTTAAAATAGAAAGTTTTAGGCCTTGCAGGATAATTGTTCCCACTAGGTAACCTAGCTCTTACTTTGGAGATAATTTGGTGGAATTGTGTAAAATCCTTCTAAAAATGCCTTTCAAAGTCACTATTGTCTCTAAAGTCACATCACAACAGTCACAGACTGTTGTGTTGGCTAGAGCAAGTTCAAGGGGGGTGCCATTCTCCTGTCTGATGAATTCCTTTAGACCAAGCACGAGTGCCATAGATTCTCACTAGCTCTCTCATGAGCACTCTAAAGTTTACAGCTGCTTGCAGTTGTGAATTCTTACTACTTTTTAAGTTGTAAGTTTTCTTGACTTGCTCCTGGTAGACCAAACAGTGTATGCACCTGCCCTGAAGCATGTTCCCAATGTCAGAATTCTGGGAGTGGTGGAAGGAGAGTGGGACACAGTAAATTAGAGTTAAGTATGAGTTACTGATGAGGCAGTTTCTGGAGTAGTACCCAGCTGGAGATGCTGTGGTGGCAAGTGTGGTTAGACTGCAGCCACTGTCTTGTAGCACAGCTATTCACAATATTTTGGAAAACATCATGTGAAATGACAAGGGAAAAGAGAAGAAAAAGAAATGCCTAAGTGTTGTGGAGGCACAGGTATAATTTATGTAGGGCTCAATACAATGGGCTTAATGTAGTGCTCAATAATGTACCTTCTCAACACACTAGTTAATTCATGTGTTCCCTGCATTTGAGCTTTAATTTCATCACAGTTTTGTATTATTGCTGCCCTGGTGTCTCCAAGCTCTTTTTAAGACCAATGATGATTCATTGTGCTCTCTACAATTATTTTGGAAATATGAGCAGCATACATGACAATATATAAATAAACTTAATAATATGGAGGGTGGTTAGTTAGAAGCCTATAATTTCAGAAGAGTTGCTTGACCAAGATTGGTATCTTTCTACCATTTAGCCTTTGACTACATGACTACATTGTGTCTAAATACAGACTAAATTATGGAGTATAAAAGTGCTATATTTCTTGTTTAGTAGGTAGCTATTACAGTGAACCAGTTGTCTTTAAACTGTAGAAACTCAGGCTGCTTATTTTCAGAGCATTTATTACTGTCTTGAATTTTGGTATATAAATGAAAATTGTTTGGTATATGTTTTTTAAAGGTTTTCAGACCCTGACATATGCAGAACTAGAGCTATAGCTAGGTGTATTATAGAAGTGTTAAAATGTTTACCTTTCCCTGTTGCATCTAAAATCAGAAACAGATAGGAAGCAACACAGACTTTGTCTTGTTGTCCAGGAAAGTAGATGTAGTTTTAGAGAGTATGGGGAGATTCTTCTGTTTTCTCATCTCTGTACAGTGATATTTATATGCATACATCTATATATATATGTGTGTGTGTGTGTATGTATTTAAATCCTATTCTGTCAAAATGCAGAAGTATTAATTCAGGACAATTCTTTTTAAAGCTGTTATTTGGAAGATACCAACAACAACAAAAACATCAAATGTTTGTTCAAGTCATGGTATATTTTTAAATTCTGAAATACAATTTCCTGCTGTTAGACTTTGTTTAACAACATCATACTTTCAAGTTCTCTCTTCAGCGTAATCAGGTTCCTGTTTCCTGTTCTTTGATGGTTAGACATGTTTGAACTTACATGAAAAGCTTTGACCTGTATTTTCATATGTTTCTCTGTTGCTTTCAGCTATGCATTTTTTTTTCCCTAGGGATGCCTTCATCTTAAATTTTTCTGATGAGCTATATTTTTCAACCTTGTTACATTTTTCCATGAGATTCAGTCATGAATCATAAATAGCATATGCAAAGCTGGTCAGCTAAATTATTTTATTATTGCCCTCATGTTGATGGCACAGTCAGGTTTTTCTCAAGTAACACGTGATAAAACTTTTTGTAACAAATTCATAGCAGAGTGTATATTGTACATATATACTTAGAGGTATTTCAGAAGCATTGGCTAAGGTTTTATTGTGCCTGGTACTAAAAGCATTACAAATGCAGAATGAGATTCTCCTGTCATTTTTCTATGATTTTTTTCTTTTTTTGCTAAAGTAAAACATGAAGAGAATGACCAAACTAGACCCTCAGCTCTATGCATTCACTTACAATGTGTGCTTTCTTTTAGCCTTTGTATTTCAGAATTCTCTTCCATATGTCCTTTCCAAAACAACCACCTGAGGAAGCCTTCAGTCCTAGCATTCACAGCAGTGCTGTCATTCTGGTGGATTCTAAAGAAAGCTCAGCTTGATAAACAGGGTACTTAGCAGAGGATGGGCCAGCTTGGCAGCAAGGTCTGTCCAGAACCTGGTGCTTGCCGAGTGTTGGCACATCCTTAGTCGGGATCATTTGTCATCAGTCATTCCCATCTGGCAGCGGGCGGGCGTGTGCAGAAATGTGAACCATGTTTCTCTGTAAGCAATGCCACAACTCCTTACACAGGTAGGATGTGGGGAGCAGTTGCTGCAGCAGGCATTGCCTCTTTGGAATGTGTTGTTTTCTGGGAGATACATTATTCAAATACACTCCATTAAAAAATGCACGTTCTTTAGCATACACCTTTTTGCTGTGTTGTTTCCCCCCCCTTAAGGTAAATAAGTGCATCTTACTCTCTACTTTATTGTTGAAATATTCATAGTTGAGCAGGAAAGATTATATTTGGAAATGCAGAAGAAGCAGTGGGAAGACATTCAATAGTATGATTTAAATATTCAAGTTGACCCAAGTTCAAACTGCTGTGCTTTGATTCAGATTCGTGTGATGTGAATTAGTGTGTGATCACAGTAGAAACTGGTCTCTTGGCTTACCAAGTACTTGAAGATTTACTTTAAAATAAAAGAAGGAAATTTCCTTATACATGGCTGTGCATGGTGGAATCATGATCTTTGGATGTTTGTGACTCCTCCACAGGATTTAAATCAGTTGTGATACCTTTTTTCTTCCCCCTCCTTTAAGATGTGAATTGTCAGTAATTCTGCTCAATATCCTACCTTCTCTTATTCTAGTGTTTATTAAACACAGCTTTCTATAGTGCATGATTGGTATAATACCATGTACCTTCTGATAGAAAGTATCCTGTTCCCTTGCTTTTAGGTGAAGGAAATCTTAAACCTGGAAGCTTGACCCTTCATGTGGGCTCTAACAGCAATTTTTTTTTTTTTAAAGAAAAAGTGAAAATACACTTTTTCTTTAAACCTATATCCCAGCCTTTTCCTTGTTGATATTTTTAAGTCATGAGAATATGCTAATAGTTTAAATAAATTCTAAATGCTGCTGCATCCGTGGGTCTCAGCTAAGTTTTAAGAATAAACCAAATGCTGTGATCAGCAACATATTTGTGCTTGTGCATGGGTCTAGGTTGCCTTGAGCTGACACATTTGTGAGGGGGAAGTTTGGTCTGTAGCCAAACTTGTAGCTGTTTGTAGCTGGCAGTGATGAATGAACAAGTCTGACTGGAGTTCTGAGTGAGTGCTTATAAACCCAGGAAGTGTTCTGTGGGAGTGGCAGACAGCCATGACGCACCAAAAATCTTTTCTTAACGCAGAAAAACACACTTCCCAATTGCTGGCTGCATTTTGCACCAAGAAAGCCCACTGCTAATGTGCTTACCTTGGTTTTATTTCTGTGGGGTGTTTTTTTTCCCCTCTCCCACTTGCTTAATGTGGGAAAAGAAGTGTGTATCTAATCCAGCGTTGCGCTGATTTATCAGTTTGCTTTTAGGAAGAGTGTTAAGATTAAGAGCACTGTGACCCAGAATGAGTAATGACTGGCACAGCCAGAGTGCTGAGAAGACTGTCACCTGTTTGCTGTGTATTTTGTTTGGCTTTTTAACTTTTTACTCCTTTTTCTGCCATGCCCTTTCATCCACCTTCTGTGGATGGTCAGCTCTCTGTCTCTAATATGCTAACCATTTACCATGCTGAAAATTTTGTCTAGAAGCTGTTGTGTGCTGCTTGGTTTAATAGATTGGACTGAGCCAAGTAAAGTTCTTTGTTTGATATTGTCTGAGTCCATATTTCAACCTTTTTTCATTAATGTTCATCTTGTAGTACTGGTGTAAGTAACTTTTTGTGTGTGTGTGTGTTTGTTTTGTTAATGTGGCAATAAGATTTTCCATGTTTTGGGAGAAATACATAAAGGTGAAGAGCTTTGAGTGAACACCTTTATGCTATGTCAGTGAAATAAATGTCTCATGCTACTTGATAATAGGGTAAATGCTACAAAAGTAGCTGTGGGAAAGGACTATAATTAGTGAAGCTATATAATACGTGAAGCTTCAAGAGAGGCTGGGTTAGTACTATATTTTATGGGGCAGGTTTTGGTGACTAAATGGCACATGAGGGCATTGTGTTCTTAGGAACTGGACTATTGTACTCATACTGAAGGTCTCTGCTTCACATTGAAAGCTTCCTCCTTTTGGGGAAAAGGGGGACGGGGTGGGACTAAGTAGTTGGTTTGCTATGAGATGAAACAATATTCTATGTAGCACTAAGTCAAATAGTGATAAGAAATATTTGGCCTGATAAAAATTCTTGAGTTCTATTCAAGCACATTGGAATTTGTTGTTACAAGCAGTAGGGAATGTTCTGAATACACATGTTATTTGAGACAGCTCTGCATCTTTCTGGCCATCTGCAGTTACTGGGTTCAGTAGTGTGTGATTTTTGACTGCTTAAGATTGGAGTGTGCTGTCAGGACAGTGGGGTTGCTTGGTGCTTTTATGGTGCTATGTAGTACTGAGGGGTATAATTGGCAGAGCTGGTATGGCCAGAACAGAAACTCGCCAGACTTTCACCAAAGCCAAAGGTTTACAGATGGAGAGTGGGATCTCTTCTTCACTTTTGTTCCTTTGGTTTTTTTGCCTTTCCATTTTTCAGGAATTTGTTTTTCAGATTTGTAACTCCAGTGCTATAAGATAAAAAAAATATAAATTAAAAATATTTACTTTTTGGGTTTTTTTGCCACGTCTCTGAAGAGATTTGCTGGAAAATCAAAACAGTCATGCAGCTATCAGAGGGGGAACACTGAAATAGGAGAGCTTATAAGTAGTTTCAAGGTTAATAGACGCTGTGTAATGTGTGCTGAAGTATATACTCCAAAGAAATGCTTTCAGTGATACAGGTTTGGAAGTACTTCAAAATCGATTTGCTATCTGTTCAGTTGAACAGCTTTATTATATAAAAAATACCTAATAAAATAATTACTTCACTTGCTGCCCCCAGCATACATACTAATAAGTATGCACTATGTACAACTATTTCCAAAAATGTTATTTAGAGCACTGTCATTTAAATTTTGATCTATATATAGTTTCTAAGTTTTATAGCATATCTTTGAGGAGTAACAAAACAAATTACCATTTAAATGCAATCTTCATAGATGCAACAAGCTTTCTTTCATATTTTGACATATGGATCAGTGGCAGAGCCAGTAGAAAAATAATTAAAAGCAGTTTTGGAAAAGAAAGATTGAAGAATGTACTTCCTTTCCTTTATTGTACCATCTCTGTCCTGTATTTCTTTTTCCTTGGATAAATGTATAGGTTAATCATATTAGCAGATCTTGTATCTATTAGGAAGACCAAATAGCTGTTACTGTCCAGTACTAGATATAGTCTTGCAGGTGTGTATATACAGTAAATACATATAGTATCATACATCTCAGAGTTTATCTCTGCTCTTGGATCTTTATAACAACATTATGTGATTGCTGCACTTCCCTATTGTGCCTTGAGTATAGTAAATATAATTATTATAAGCTGTGAAAAACAGCCAGATTCCTAAATGATCTCAAAGTAAAGTTTGAAGGCTACATTTCTTTTGAATGATGCTAAAAAATTCAAGGAAGATAAAATTACAAAATGGGTACAAATCACATCAAATACCAAAACCCCTTGAGTGAGTAGTCCACAAATTGTCCATAAGTATGATGATATGTAAACACTCTTTTGACTAAACCAATTAAATAGGATGGGAAAAAATAATCAAAGTGAATTGGTGGCAAATGAATTGCAATAATCACTGCGAAGAGGTCAGGGAAACTTTTCAGTTATTTTACATTCCTCACCACTTGCACTGTACTGCTGCAAGATAGTGAGGAAAATGAAATGTAGAATAAACCCTGGTAACAATGGTATTATTGTCTGTATTTTATGTGTCGAATATCTTGGTATCACTCCCTTTGTACATGTGAGAGAAGCAAGTATATATTCTTATTCTATAAGAGATTATTTACATAAGACTATGTTATTATAATATAAATCTTTTATACAGGCATATGCATACAGAGAGGACTTGCTTGTACATAAATACAAGGCATGCATTTGAAGTTTCACTTTTTTGAGATGAAGTAACAACAGAACAGTGTTGAAATCAGTAATGGAAATGAGACAAAAGTCTAATTTGGCAGGAGTTAAGAAGTCTGAGATGACGTTTAGGAACTATAGAAGAAAAGAGAATGAGGTTGGAGGAATTATTTCATACAAGAGGCCCTTTAATTCGGAAAAACAGGTTTGAAGTTGATGCGTGAAAATATTTCACAGTACATAAACATAACATCTAGAATTCTCTTCTTAAGAGATACTAAACTTTAAAAGCTTGGTGGGATTTAAAATCTTAAGAATTCATATGAATGCCCTTCTTTCATAAGACAAATACTTACTTGAGAATAACAAATACCCTTTGTAGTCTGTGCACTAGATTTATTTGCACATTCTTTGAAATAGCTTGTGCTGTTCACTGTGAAGTATCTGGACTAGGCCTCATAGGAGGGGCAGTTTGATTACTCTGAAATCAATGTTGCTGGATTTTGGCTTCATGCAAAAATATTTTTATACATGAAATACCTTATTTTCTGAGAAATCATAGGCATTTAAAATACTATTTCAGGTAGTTGGTGGGTGGTCATGGATTATGTGCTTTGACTAAAGACAAAAGAAAATTGAAAATATTCAGAAAATTTCTAGTTATGCTCTTGGCTGTGCTTGTTGAGCAACTGCTCTAATCATATGTCTGTGTCATATTAGGTATAGAAATAATCATTCAGGTGATATTTGAAGATTCTAACCTGTAAGATCTTGTGTTCATACAGAAAATTGTTTTGTACCAATCTCTGAGATCATTGCTGTAGAAGAAACTGAGTTTAACAAGAAACAACGTAACATTGGCAGATGGCAAAAAATGGCAAAGCTACATGCTTTCACAGGTAAGGCAAATAAGTCTCTGGATGCTTGTGCTTGCTATTCTGTGAAGATAGTTTAAGGCAGACTCAAAAGGAGTTGTCAGAGTTTTGGGGTTTTTTTAACAGAAATGATGTGTTTAAAAAAACTCCACATCTAAAGAACAAAAAAAACCCAAAGAAAACAAACCAAAAACAACAACCAAAAAAAAAACACCATAAAAGATCCCCCCCTAAACAAATTTTAAAAAAATCCCCAGCAAAATCCCAAACTGAAATAAACCCAAGCAAAAGTTCCACAAAAAACAAACAAAAGAAACCCCACCAAAAATCTGTTGGTTTATATTTAAAGATCCTTTTTTATACAAAACTCTTTTATATAAAACTCTTCCTTTAAGATCACATGCTGTGTTTAGCTGTTTTTTAATGAAGTTCAAACTAATGTCTGAATGTTCACCCTGGAGTCTTTTTGCTGCTGAATGACTCTGCTGCAGGACACCTGCTTTCTACTTCTTTACCAGAAAATCGAGAGAGGGTGAAAGAATGAGTCCTAAACATTCTTAAATTGCCCTAACCATCAGGATGTATGCATTAAAGTTACTTTGTATTATTGACTGCATTCTTAAAACAAAGTGCCAGAAATATGTGTCTGATTTAGGAAAAGGGTGATGACTTCTGTGCTGAAAAGATGTCATGCCAGAATTTTATGCTGTACTTTCCCCACCTTTAGTTCTCCAGTAAGAGTGATTTGAGATACTGTATATGAAGTGTAAGTATAAGGTCTTAAAACAAAATATTTTTTTCTCAAATTTCAGCTTTATAGAATAAATTCACCCTGTTGGTTACATGAGAGTTGATGTCAGCATGGCTTATCTTCTTAAGCTTGTGGCTTTTTATGTAGATTTTGCAGACTTTATTACAGATAATAGCTAAGCTCAGTGAACTTCTGAACAAGTGTGTCTATAATTAGTTGATGAGACATGGCTTCTTTTAAAAGAAGTCTTTGTTTGGATGTCTGCTTGTTAGCAAGTGTTTTCATTTATGTTTTCATTTGGACTCTCTACAAATATGCTGGTCATACTCTGAATGCTTCTGTCATTTGTAGAAGTGTGTAGTGGAGGTTAATTACAGGTCAGTATTTTGGAGATCTTTCTGAAATGCATTGTTCATTTCACAGAACCATCTCATAATGGTTTTGGTTTTTGTTTGTTTTTTTCTAAATTTCAATAGTGCATTATGTGAAGAAAGCCCGAAATCACCGCTGGCGGTGCAGTGCTGCGACGTTCTGGTGTGTTGATGAGCACTTATGTAATCAGTGGACACAGGCGCTGAAGGAACTACTTGAAATGCAGAGTAAGTTTGAATAAACGATGAACATTTGCACCATCATTCTGGAGGCTTGTACATCAATCAATGTTATTTTGATATATCTGCTTTTTTGAGCTCTTAAGAGCAGCTTTTGCTCAAAATTTGAGGGAGCCAAGAGTTGAAGTCTTTCCTTATCACTACTTTATCTTATGTATTCCCTAAGTTGTACTGAGTGCTTTAATCAGTCAGGACTGTTTGTGTCATATAATTTTACCCAGACATAGATTATTTTCACAAAATAAAGACACATTGGAAGCTTAGCAGAGGGTTTAAATGACAGTAGCTTTGGAAAAAGTAATGGGTAGATGTAAGCTCAGGGACTTAAGGTACTCTAGAGATTTGAGGTCAAGGACTGTAGCAATTGGAAGATTTATGGGTATAAAAGACTCTGTCATCAAGAAAATGTGTCTTATGTAGGAAGAGTTCCCATTAATAATTTCTGAGACTCTTGGACATCTACTTCATGGGAGGCTAAAAGTAATTTTGAAGGAGTTATTCCTGAAAGATACATTGATAGATGTCAGGAAGCAGCAGGAGCAGAGAAACTGATAGAAAGGAGCTCAAGGGTGATCGCAGCAGAGGCAGTGCCTTGCTCACCAGGGTCCCACTGTATCTGAGCAGGGTGGGCAGAGCAAGGATGGGGATAGATACGGGTCCAATTTACAGCCCAGGTGAGATAAAGCAATTGGGTCCAGCCAGGGAGGCTGGAGTGGAACAGCTGGAGATGGGATTAGGGATGAGCTCTCTACAGGGTAGGTCTGAGGCCCATTTGAGATACAGAGCTGGAGAAGGGGTTGGATACAAATACACCTACAGTGGGACTTAAACAAATACTTAAAGCTTATAGAATAAAAATTAGTATTTTAGAAAAACTGTTCTGAACAGGTAGTCAAAGCATTCTAAATGTTTTTGTTTTGTATACATTACACAAGGAACATCTGTCTTTTCCAAAAAATGGGGTTTGTGCACCCATTCAGTACACCTGTGAGAAATGTGGCCTGAGCCAATTCATTTGAATACAGTTGTTCATTTTATTGGTAACAAATTCTTTCAGGAAAGGGAATGTTTTCTCAGATGGGCAGAAGAGTGCTTTGAGTGTACGGCAGATTTAAACCACTCAGTCTGTCTAGCTTGGGTGGATTTGCTGTAAAAGTGTGCTGATGTAATAATCTGATATTTTTTCCTTTTAAACTAATAATCTAGAATGACATTTGAGGAAGTATGTTAATGTTCTTGTCTGCTCCCTGAAAAAGGAGGTCTCCCAGGTGCAGCAAGCATTACTGTTTTTTATCTCTGTTAATACAGAGGTGTAATAGTTGTTTTAATTGACTCTACTAGTGTAAATCCATAACTGTTTGGACAAATTTGAGGTAGTAATATCAAAGGTGCTTTTGGAGAGGAGAAGGGGTAACACTTTAGGGCAACTGACACTGTAGCTCAAGCACTTGCTGTGCAGCATGTAGTTTTGTGAGGCATTCTTAGTGTGACTTGATCACAGAAGGGAAATGGATTTTAACCATGTTATTAAAAAAAAAAGTTTAAATAAATTTATGTAAAAGTATTTTTATGTATGCTTCACTTACAAGTGGCTTTGCTGTTGCCGCCCTTTTTGTCTTCTATGCCCATAATACTCATGTAATTAGAGTATCTTGTGTAGTGGGAAGGTACTGCAAGAATGACAAGTAAGAATGTGAGATAGGGAGTCAAAAGAAATTATTCTGAATTTCATCTGCTGTCTTATTAACAATTTGTTCAATACTGTTGATACCAGTATAATAAAGAGAGCAGATGAAACAGGCTTTTATAGCTCTTTGTTAAAGAGTTACAAGTCTATTATGCTGTGTTTGCTTTGATGTTAATAGGTTTGGGTTTGTATGACTTGATGAATTTTTTGGTTTGTGTACAAAAGCAGTGCACTATGGTTTTCCTTACTGCAGAGTCTAGACCAAAGCAGCTGCTTGTGTATATTAATCCCTATGGAGGAAAAAGACAAGGCAAGAGGATTTATGAACAGAAAGTTGCTCCACTCTTCAGTCTGGCTTCTATATCCACTGATGTTGTTAGTGAGTAATAAGTACTTTAATTTCTTAATATGCACAGTATGAACTCTAAAACAATCCTGAGTAGCTGAAGTTCTTTCTGTTAGTTACCTTTTCTCACTAAGGAAATGAAAGAAAATGGTAGAGAATGTTATCTAAATACAGCATAGGTAGTAGTAGCATTAGTAGTTTTCTAAATACAGTGTAAATGGCAGCCTTCTATTGGCTTCCTACTTACTAAAATAAAACTTCTTGTGCTCTTGAGATATTTAAGCTCGTAGTAAAAGATGCTGCCTTTTTTTCAGTTTCACTGTTAAAGCTAATTGATCATTTGTGCAAATTTTACTGAAATATTTTTTCTGTATGTACTGTGGATGTCTCCTTTAATTCTTTCCCTGGCAAAAATCTTTTGAGACACATCTTATGGACAGGCTATTTTATAGTCACATTAGTAATAGAATCATGGTTATTAATGAATTTATTTTTATAATTCTATATTATATATAGCTTTATTATAGTTTTTAATAATAAATTGTAATGTGTTTATTTCTTCACAGTAACTGAACATGCTAACCATGCTAAGGACAACTTATTTGAAGTTAATATTTATAAATATGATGGGTAAGTAACTTTACTTGCCTTTACTATATTTGAGTCAGTAATTACGTAATTGGTCTGTTTCTGTCTCTGATTTAAAAGGGTAGCATTCATTACTAATACATTTATTGCAACAGCTGAAAGTCCTGAGGCATGTTCCTTTTTGTAGGAGATCCACATTTAGGAGTATAACAGAAAAGTAAACTGTTTCAGTAAACTTGTTCAACACAATATATTCGAGCATAGTATAACAATGTTTGCATGAGATTTGTGTTCAAAAGATGAATGTTAGATTAATTCTACTCAGTTGAGCATTCTGTTATAGCTCAAAAGCTACCCAGAAATGTTTAGTGGTCTTGATATACATGAGTTCAGAGCACTGCACCAGTAGCATTCAGCCTGTGTGTAAAAACATGGGCTGTTCAGAAATGTTTCAGGTGGTTCCTCTTGCTGTATATGACTGTTCAATAGTGCCTACATCGTGGCTGCATTTATTTGCATTTCTTCTTTTTCAAAGTTACTGCTTTAAAAGAAGATCTGACTGAATGGTGATCTTACATTCCATTATTCCATTATTGAGTCTGCTGTAGAACCAGAATATTTTAATAAATGCTATGGTAATTTCAGTTTCCAGTCCATGACATGAAACAAGTTACATGTCTGAAAAAACATGAAAATGTATGCAGATAAGCACTCATAAGTACAGTATTTTAGAATTCTTTTTTGTGCCTGTTAACAGGTACATTTAAACTGGTAAATTGCAAAAAGAAAACACATTAAGTCTTTTCAGAGTACTTTTGCTGTGGTACTTTGCTATATACATTGCCTATTTTGAGTAAAGGTATGATGTTGGGAAAGAGTGTTAGTAAGAAATGACATTCATAGGCTGAGTTCCCAGACTTCACCTGCTTTAAAATTACTTGCCTTCAAATAAACAGTTTTGTTTATGCTGTGATTTTTCTTAATTTTTCAGAAGTTCAAAGGAGGAAAACATTGATCCTAGAGAAACCTAGTTAGTTGTTATTTTTCCTTTTAATTTGATCTGTGATTTGAAATAAGTGTGCTTACGCTTGGCGAAATTTCAATATGGAGCAGAACGGGAGGCAAATGAGCCCATGTCCACTCCTAGCAAATTGTTTTTTATAGGAAGTGGCAGTGACCAGTTGTGGTAGTATCTGAAGTACTTTTGGCAGATTCAAAGTCTCATCTTGTAGAGTTTTTTTTTCCTTTGGTTTTTTTTTGTTTGTTTGTTTTGTTTTGGGGGGTTTTTCGTTTGGTTTTTTTTTTGGTTTCTCTCTAACATTCCAAGATGACCAATAGAGGCCAGAGCACTGCATCTTTTTAGACTCTTAGGATTCTTCTATTCCTGGATTAGGCCTGAGTGGCAGTTTGCTTGGGATCTGCAGCCTGTCTTTCCAAGCCTAACTTTTGTGCCTCATGTACAACTCTTTTTCTGTGGTCAACAGTGATGTTAGGAAGGACTTCCTGAATTAAAACTACTTTTTAAATAGCAGATTAAGTGGTTATCGTGAAAATTTAAAAAATGGTTGAAGCACATAAATGTGTGTTTCTTCAGGTTTCACTTTCCTCACCTAGAGTAAAAGGTTCTTTGGATTCCTGCATCTAATTGATGTTCAGCTGTCCCTGTAGACTGGTTCTGCTGTGTGGCTTTCCTTTCATTCAGTGATGAATTTCTTCATTTCATCTCCAGATTCCCTATTTGGCAAAGTATACATGGAATTCTGCAAGTAGATACAGGATTCTTAATGATAATTGGTTTACTTCTTTTCAATTGTTTTACTTTAGACACCTGATTCAAATATCTTATGTATGTTTCCTGTTTTTTCTTCCTATTTTACCTTACAGGAATAAGGTATTCCTATTTTGCCTTATAGTAATTTCTTACAGTGAATGTAGTCACCTAATAGCTCAATGATAGAACAGCTTTTCTTTAAGCACAGTTACCTAAAATATTCACTTGGTTACAACATAGCAGGGTTTTGTGCGTCAATCAGAACATGCTGCAATATCATGCAGGTAATAGCCATGTTTGGAAGCAGTGACACATAACACTGTGGTTTCTTATGCATATGTCTGTTCCACAAGCCTTTGAAAAATTGTTTCTGGTTGGGGTTTTTTCCCTACTTTTTGAGTTAGTTCATAGAATGGCTGAGATTAGAAGGGACTGTAGTTCTTAAAAACTCAATTTACTTGTGGCTTAGCTTCTGAAGTCCTCTAGCAGCAGGTGTTGTTTACTGTTGTCATCTATTTAAAAAGTGAAATGCTCTCCCTCCAGTAAAATAAAGCCAACAAGTAACAATCACTCTAAGATGCTTCTTTCAGACATTCTTCACCAGGGGCCTTCACATGTGCATTTTATGTCTGACTTGTACATTGGTCTTCTGATATTTGCTGTGAATTTGGTTGTGCTGTTATTGCATATGTGAAGTTTTTATCAAATTTACCTTTGATAGGTATAGACATTCATATAACTGTCCCCTCTGAGTCTGGATATAGTATTTATTTGTTACAGATGATCAAAGGGCTGGAGCACCTCTCCTATGAAGACAGGTTGGGAGAGCTGAGCTTGTTCAGCCTGAAGAAGGGAATGCTCCAGGGAGACTTTAGAGCAGTTTCAGTACCTCAAGGGGACTTAAAAGAGGGCTGGAGAGGGACATTTTACAAGGGCATAGAACAATAGGACAAGAGGGAACAGTTTTAAACTGGATGAGGGAATGTTTGGATTAGGTTTAAGGAAGAAACTCCTTGCTGTGAGAGTGGAGAGGCGCTGGAATAGACTGTCCAGAGAAGTCATGGATTCCCCATCCCTGGAAGTGTTAAAGGCAAGGCTGTATGGAGCTTTGAGCAGACTACTACTGAGACAACACTGCCCTTGAACTGACATGGAAATTTGTGTTTCTTTAGCCCATTTTTTTTTTGAGTCTGCAGAGAAACATTGGGCTAAAATTCAGGAATAGTGTAGTTAAACTATTGGAAGAGAAAAAAAATTGAAAACAAATATCCTTTTATTCCTTCTCTCTCAGTCTCCTAGGTCTTAACTTAGAGTTGGAGAGTTCATGTTTTTAAGACTGTACTCACTGTAAATGGAAAAAAATGACTGTTTTTTGTTTCCATTGTTTAATGGAAAAAAATGACAGCTTTCCATCTGCTGAAAATGCAATAATAACTAAAATTAAAATCATCTATACTTAAAAATTAGATTAATTTGTCTTGCTCATTCTGCAATATCTGTTATTGATGATATCAGAGAGTATTAGTTTGAGTTGGAAATTATTGCTATAGATACCAGTACACATTCCTAGACTTGTGTGCTAGGAGCTACATATGTAACTCTGGATTTCTCATGTGTTCCTTTAAAGTGTATTTGAATTAGTTTGTTTAGTTAAAGAATGTTTATGCTTGCTGAGTGTGTTTGATTGTTGTTCATAAAATGTATACTGCTGTAAAAGAGTCTTTTTACTTCCTAGTTTTTGCTTGGCTGTGGACTCTCTGCTGAGCTTTAACATATTCAGGATCTGTGCAGTTGCTGTACCAGCTCTGACCTGAATTAAATTTGTGAAACAAAGTTTTGCATCTGGTAACATTTAGAACTCTGTCTCATTATGAATGGTTATGTAGATATAAATGACTTCTGTCAATTTGGTGGGATCTGAGCATGTTCAAAGGAAGATGCAGGCAGGCACTTCTCTGGATTTTGGCTTTCATCTAATGTATATTCCTATTAAATAGTGTAAACTACACTTCTGCCTGAAGTGGCAAACGTTAACTTTTCCCTTTTTAGTAAAGGTACCCTATTTCCATTTTGTGTACTTCAAGAGCTGTATGTACAGTCCCGTTCAGTGTTTTATTTGTATAGTGAATTTCCACTAATATTTGTTTGTCTGCACACAGTAGTAGAGGATAAAGATTTTTGCAGGTTGCATTCCAACATTTTTTTCTTATGTTCCAGATATATCTAGGTGCATTTGCAGTTTTGGAGCTTGAATTTTTTTTCTTGCTTTTTGTTAATTGCCTAGTTGACTGTGGGCTGCTATATCTTGTACAAATGAAGGAAGATAATAGAACAACTATTTTTGGTGTGCCCAGTGCATGCCCTAAGTAGAACACTTGCTGTGTTGTTTATTGACTGTTAGTGTGCATTCTAATTTGTGTTTCCTGGCAGTGTTGTTTGTGTTGGTGGGGACGGCATGTTCAGTGAAGTGATGCATGGTCTCATTGGAAGAATGCAGAAGGACTCTGGCATAGACCAAAATAATCCCAAAGCATCGTTAGTCCAGTGCAATATAAGGATTGGCATAATTCCTGCTGGTAAGAAAGGGCTAACTTTCAGTTTAATTTATTCATTCATTCTTGACATTTTTTCCTTATTCGTAGCTTGATGAATTTAGGCCTACGTGTAAGATCTGAGCAATGATATTCTATCAAGACATCTAACCGAAGCTGTTTGTATCCATATAATACTTTTGATCACGTGCAATTTTATTTAGGAAGAATATTTTGTAAAGGAAATCAAATCTTGATGTATAACTTCAGAATTTAACAACTTTTTTTTTTGTGTCTTACTGTGTGTTAAAATGAAATAAGATGTTGACAGTAATGCCCTTCTAAACCCATTAAGGAGTGGAATTTACTAAACAGAAATTTACCTGATAAATATTTTTCCAGTTCCAAATCCACTAATTTAGTTAGAATTATAATGAGAACTTTCTGCTGGTCTGGCAAACTCCAAACAAATGCTAAGATTCCTGGACTCTCTTTTCTTCCATTTGTTCTCACAGCAAGTACAGGGCATCTACAACTGAGGACCAGTTCTCGTTTTCCAGACAAAGTTGCAGTTTCTGCCCCTTGTTAGAGGGGCTACACATTCACAGTTGTCAATTTCAGTCACTTTTTCACGCAGTCCTGATTGCTGTCATTTGAGAGAATTCATTCTTCACACTGAAGTCTTTCTTGATATGATTATTGTTATTATTATTGACCATAAAGGCATTCTTTGGATCAGTCTTAGTGTTTTCAATCTGGTGTCCCAGCTCTTAACTCATCCTGCTCCTTTGGTCCTCAAAGATTCCTTCAAAAGCAGATTAACATATTTGCTTTCTCTTACAGGACTGAATTAACTGTTTTAACTCTTTAACAGGGGTCAGTCCAGTATCTTTTCTATGCTGTTCACTTTTCTTGTCTGATGCTTGAGCTTTGAATTAAAGGACTGGCCATGAAATAAACATTGTAAGCTTCTGGTTAGAATTAAAATAAAAGCTTCTGAGAAAATTTAGTTCAGGTTGTAAAACTATACCAAATGAAGTACAACATTTGTACTCTCAAGCTATGGGTGACTAATTTTATATTCCTTTCATCTTTGTGAAAAATGTATCCAGACCCAAACATTCTGAATTGTTACTTCCAAGAAGCTTAACCTTTTCTGCTTGCAGTATAATAAATGTTTGGTATCTAAAAGTTACAATGTGAATATCCCCTTATGGTTTTTCACCCTCCTATTATATTTAAGTATATTCTGATTTTATTAAAGCTTTGTATTTAAGTCAGTATGTATAATGAACTTCAGAAGAATAGAATTCAAAGTGTTCTTCTTCTCATCCTTTTTCTTACTTGGGCAAATTTCTTGAACTAAAGGTATTTTGTTTACATTACTGGTTTCAGAAGGTTTTGCCTACTGGAGATATGTGACCCTAAGAAGATACAATTGAAAAACCAGAACCTCAATATTAAGAGCAATTTCTTTGTCCTCAGGAAAGATTAACCTTGCTTTTTCAACATTATCCTAATGCATTTTTTCATTGGGTGCATTACTTCTGCACCCAAAAAGTATGAGCTTCATTGACATTTTAATTTTGTTAGCATGTATCAAGCCACTTTTCTTACATATTTTAATGTTTTGTTTGTTGTGTTTTGTCCACTGTATCCTTTTGCTATTTGAATGTATACTGTATTTTCTATTCCTAGAACTGACATGAGGTACATGAGCCTTGTAATCAGTGCTATAGTTCAAATATTTTCTCCAAGTCATTATTCAAATCCCTCAGAAAGTTTTTATAATGATGTGTAAGGAAGCTGACCTTAAAGTTCTATTAATTAAGTGTTTGGAAATGGAGAGGATAATATATATCTTGATCTGTTTGTCTATTGTATGGTATTTAAAATGATCCATTACTGTATATATGGGAAAGTGCCTATTTATTGAAAAAGGTAGTCAAGTCACTGAACAAGTCTTGACACATCTAGTCATTACAATGACCTTAAATTGAGTATGAAATAGCATAAGGCAGCAAGATTTGGGTTTTTTTTTTCTGGTTGATATATTTCCAGCCCATGGTAAAGCTGTTCTCTATTCATCTTTGCTTGATACAATGGAGTTTTGGCCATGTATTGACCCCAACAGATACTCTAGCTCTATCACTAGTACAAGAAGTCTGTTCCAAAAATAAGCTAAATTCTTAAGAGGACCTTTCTTGTTTTTTTTTTTTTTTTAAACTAAACCAGTAGTCCTGAAATATAAGTCAAAAGTAATAATGAAATACTAACCATACATCTAATAAAACTTCATCCATTGTGTTCTACTTCTTTATAACCAGCCTTTTTACAATATCCTAGGAACTCATTAATAGATATTGAAAACAAAGACTATCCATAGTTTAGAGATGAAGACCTATAGAGATGGTTTACTCAGTGATGACAGGAGCCTGGGGTAAGGTGTCAGTGGATCAGTGTTTTCACCTTTTTTATCACTTAGTTCCTGGTATCATTGTGCTAAGAGAAATGTGGCAGGTTGTGGTTTGTGGTTGTGATTAAACAGTTTCTGTATTCAAACAAAACTAAATTCAGCAGATGGTCTTTGCTCAGAGACTGACAATTGTACAGAGGTTTGAAATTACAAATAAAAGAGATTTAATGCTAAAACACTCATCTAAATGACTGGGTTTCAGTGATAAGCTTTATTTCATAGCAGAATTCCATTGTGCAAGCTCTTTTTTTTGAATGTTGAATACTATTTTTTTATCATGATTCTAACTTTCTGCAGCAAGTTCCTGCTTGGCTCTTTTTTTTTTCTTGAATAGTTGCGTCAGTTTTCCATCAGCCTCTTTCCTTAGTGTATCTTATTGTTGAAAAATATAATTTATTCTTATGCATTATGAAACATTTCTATGGAATAACTTGTGGTTGTGTTGACCTGGATAAAAGACTTCTACTCAAATGGCAGTTTTAACTTTTGAATTTCTCTTCATTGCAGCCATTCTTCAAATCTGTCGGTGGAAATTGACTGTTTGCCATTGTAAATGGATTTGCTGTTAAGAGTACTTAGAAGCTGTAGTGTATCTCTGGAAATCTCTGTTTACTTATTTTTTCCTCTAGGCCTTA
Organism: Molothrus ater; assembly: GCF_012460135.2. NCBI lineage: Eukaryota > Metazoa > Chordata > Aves > Passeriformes > Icteridae > Molothrus > Molothrus ater. Next base: position 16,108,776 of record NC_050482.2, on the reverse strand, counting down.
AAAGCTAGTTATTTCTTACTAGCCTTAAAAGCACTTTCAGCCATGTGGTCTCACAGCATTCAGACTAGTAATATGTCTCCATAGAACTTCAAAACAGAGAATGAGTCCTGATACAGCTTGGACACTGAGGTTTCATCCACATGTTTTAGTATTAAAATTGCACCCTCTGGAGTAAACCATAGTAATTTGCTATTCTTATTACACAGAATAGAATGCTGTTCTTGGCACAAAATAGGAGGACAGAGCTGTCAACTGCTGTTCTTTTTTTAGTTTAAAAAACTTACTAGATTAAATATTTTTAATGATCTTAGCAGATAGGAAAAAACAAACCCACTTCACTCTGTGTTGTTGTACTGTATTCATTGCAAAAATCAAGTCTGCAACCCACTGTAGGGGAAAATCTAAGCCCTTGGGAATATTGAGTAAAGTACAGACACAAAGTTTATAGCTATGGTGATTTTAGGTTTCTAGTGTATCCAGATCACTGGGTTCTGGTGGTCAGCTCTGTACTGTTTAGGATTGAAGGATGCAGTATGATTATAATCAGAATGTTGATGTGTCACTGTAGAAGTTAAGAATGCCAAAGGCAGTACAGGCTTCTGTATGAATGTAATAAAGGAAAAAGATGGAGGATTCATTCACAAGTTTAAAAGATAGATTCAAGTCAAGTTGTGAAGTGTGACTGGACGCATACCACTGTCATTTAGAGTGTAAAAATTATCTTTAAAATGCTAAAGCATAGCAATAAAAGTTATCTTTTTTGTTTAATTACTCCAAGTGATCTGTTCTTAGCCTTCTTAGCTACAAAGCTGGTAATATTTAATGATCTTTGCCATTTAGTTAGCATCTCATTTAAAAGTTAACTATATCCACTTTGAAATCTGAAGTGCATGTTTTATGCTCCTCCTTCAGTACTTTAAATCCATTAAACTTGTTGAAATGACAGTCTTAGGGCTAAATACTGCATTTAATATAGTGGGCCTGCCATGGAGACAAGCAAGCCAATATTACTTACTCCTGTGATGTTCATTTCATCTCTAAAATCTGCCATTATTAGCTTAAGCCATTTTTGTTGTCTTGTGTTACTGAGCTTACGCTGAAGTAATTATCTACCAAAAAAATCCTACACCAAAGTCTTTCTGGACTGTTTCTCTTTAAGCCAGTCTGTTGTTCTGCAGATAAAACTTGAATTCTTGGTTTCTGTATGTGTAAAGGAAGATATACAAAACTTTGAGTAGGTACCTGGGTGTAAGCCCAGACCATTCATCTCTCCCTGTAGCAGTAGCTTCTCTCCTTACTTTCAAATGTGCCAGCTCCTTCTCATTTAAGAAGCACTTCTCAGAAAAATAGTTTTGTAGAATTTTTCAAAGTATTAAATGCTGTCTGATCCAAAAACATGCAGTTACTCTGTCATTAGGGCAGCTTACCTGACATTTCATCTGTATGATAACTGCATGGATTACGGATTCACAAAAACTCTGCACAAATATGAGACCCCCACTGAAGTTGCTATTCTACTTTTATTCACTACAAATATTGTTCTTATACTAATTTGTCTGAGGATTCTCTAGGTGCCTTGGGAGCATCTCCCTCTGTCTAAAGTATCTCACACAGAGCAATGCTCTTGAGCTCTATAAGTATTTCTTTTTCTTTATTAAATTCATGGTTTTCCATAGGATCAACATCTAGCTGACTTGCTTCTGTCACCTGCTTGGTTTCATACTTCAGTTGTCTGTAATTTGTTTAGTTTTCCATCAATAAAAGCACAAAGATAAATATTTGTACCCCACACCATGTGTGTGTTTTGGTTTAAGAAACCTTAGTTAGTAATCTAATCATAATTCAGATTATTAAGTCTAGCTCTTTGACTGTCGTTGGTCCACCAATCCATGGCATGAACTCTTCCATACAGCCAGCAAATTATCTGATTTTTGCCTAACCACTTTGGTTGTTCTGTTACTAATTTAAACTTGTGAAGGGGTGTTTGAGTGTACCTGTCTGCATGACTTGTCTACTCACAAATATGTAACAATGTTCACATGCAAAGGGGAAATCTGGTGATTTGGCTGTAGTTCATTCTGTGTACTGCAGTCCCTCACTTTGCTTTCTTTACTATTGCTTTAACAAAACTTACTTATGCAGGGTATGTGCTCATTCATACTTCAATAAATATCTTGATTGTTCTTCCTTGTGATTGATTAATTAAAAGGAAGGATTTCCTGAATTTTATATCATTAAATGTATTTATATAAAAGATTGCATTTTTCATACTTGTGGAGGAAAAGAACACAGAAGAACTTGCCTGTATAACAATCATGTGGTTGTATGAGACCTAATAAAAAACAACTTTAAGGAAAATGAGTGATGTGTGGTAAAGATTCAAAGTAATTATACCTACTTTATCAAACACAAAATGTTGTGCCTTCTACATATTTCATGTTTTCAGTGAGTTCTTAATATCAAAGTATCTGGGATGAAAGCTTTCTTTAGCTGGGAGAATTCAGACATTCAGCATCTACCTCTGGTATGGTGGTGTGGTGCCACCATTGTTGAAATGTACTGTCCTTTGCAAGATGATTGTAGTGCTAGAGTTGGAGTTGGAGGACACAAGAATAATCTGTAGCACTGATGGTTGATGGCATTTTAGATAAAGAAATTAATATCCTTAAGGTAAGTTTCAGTTTGAAACTGACACTCAAATTTTCATGCTTACATTTGGTGTCTGCATTTAGATGAGCATCTAAACTTATAGCAGGGGGCATCTGTTCAATAGGATTAGCAGAGCCTCTTGATCTTCTGTAGTATCTGCTTGTCACATGCAGATGTCTTGCTTTCCAAGGCCTTCCACTGTGTGTGAGTACCTTGACTCAAGCTGAAGCTGCCATCAGCTATTCCTGGCAATATGTCCTTGACCAGGGCAGAAGCTTTGGCATATTGTCTGCAGTGTAACATGCACACATATAGCTGTGTGTGTCTTAACCTGAAACTTAATCGTTGCTTTGCATGCTGATTTTCTTCTCTACTAACAAACCAATGCAATAATTAGTTTTTATACTGAATGTGTTTGTCTTTTTTTTAAGTGAATTAGGACCCAGTTAGCAAGTAGTCCAACTACTTCCTTCACATTTGCCTGTAGTTCTCTGCAATCCATAAAAACCTCTTTTATGTTCCTTCACTCAGGCTGTTGCCTTAAAAATCCCCAAAGAAAATCTGGCAGAGTATGTACATAATTTTTCTGTTGGTTTTGTCAGAGTGTACAATAACCACCACTTAACATTAGTCATGCTCTATGGGAAGCTTCTTGTCTGAACTGAGTGCTCTGGCAATCCTAAGATATTAATAATGGGATATTATTCAAGTTGTATTTATATTCTAATCCTGCTTTTCATATCAGACTTATACTGGTGAAATAATCCAGATTTTGGTGGGTTTGTGTGTCCATCTGTTCAGAGTGCAGCAGTTGTAGGTTCTACATCTAGTGAAGATCCACCTAAAGATCTAGAAGTCTTGTTTGGTTAAGTATTCAAAAGAATTCAAACCCTTAGTCATCATTAACATTTTTTTGACCTTTAACAGGTACTGTTAAGTTCATGCTTGGTGTGGTGTTATGGCAAGTTACATTCTCTTTTCATGTGTGTGGAATGCCATAGTAGTCACATCCATGTAAATAGGTCGCTGGTTTTGTTGCTCCATACTACCAGCTCCAAGAGGAAAAAGACAACAGTATTTTACTGTTGGTATGTCTCCCATTTTAGAATCTCAGAATTAATTTCAGACTTCGGTTTTAATTTTAGACTTTTCTTACTAGTTAATGAATAGAAATGTAAATAAGTTCTGTGTAATTGCCAAACAGATGAATCAGCTTTTAATTGAATATAGAAGATCACAGGGAGATGGGCCTCTGATGTTGAAAAGTAGCTTGCATGGATTCTCCTCTTTTCCTCCCATCTGTGTGTAAAACCACTTGGAAGCTCTGTTTGCGTCAAGACAAATGTAATTGAGGTAATTGTAGGAGCAGAACGCACACAGATGTGGAAGAAATGAGAAATGCTGGATTAAGTGTTAGGCTTGTACATTCAGCAGTAGAAGTTTAGGCCAGATTTCTCAGTGATTGTTTTTCTTTTCAAAAGTAGTCAGAATTTTCTGTTCATGAGCATAGGAGACAATATGAAACTTGGCAGTAAAGTATAGCTTCAGCAATCCACTTAATACTTTCTTTTATAGAACCTTAAATGTAACACAAGATCATCATCTGAGTACCCCATCTGTTGTGGTACCAAGGGAAATTGGAGTCCTCTGTCCTGTAATGGTACACTGTCACTGTCTTGAACCTCAGCCTTGTAGTGGAAGATCTGTTTAGTCACACTTCAGTTCTGTTATATTCTCTTTAACTGGCTCCTGGAGCTGCTGCTTGTTCACTGTGGTAGATTTCTGCATAATATTTACTTGGTAAAAGCTTCTGTCCTGCCATTCACATGCAGGGGAAGTGGTGTCAATCTTCTGAAAAGGAAAGGATTTTCTTTGCTCCCATTATTAATTGCTAATGCCCTGACTATTTCCTAAATGAAAAAGAACTAAAAGTGGTTTTTAAATAATGGTTGCTCATTCCTCCATTATTAGTTTCTATTTCAATTTGATAAGGCCTCAGAAATCAAGTACACTGTATTTGAGCTGCTCTTCCACCTAATGCATTGGTAGGAAATCTGAGAACATGTATGTGGACAGAGTTTATCTTTTCAGTTATCTACCTTTGACTTTGAAGGAATTCAGTTTCTTGGAAGGGTTGGGAGAAACTGTAAGAAATTCGGAGTTAGGTGCTGCACCAAATACACTTCTGTCTGTCTGGATCTGAGTTCCAAGTCCCTGCTGCAGAGCAGAAACCAGATCCCTGTGTTAGGCTCTTGTTTTCTATAGGAAACAGGGAGGGAGAGTTGTCAATTTCTAAACAGCATATAGGTGAAACCTAAAGCTTCCCCACTTTCTTCTTGTAGGTATTTTGCATCAAGTCTGTAAAGGTACATCTCTGTCTATTTTGTTATCCAGAAACTAATTCCTGAAAGCAAGTATTTTTACTAATTTTCAAATAATAGAACAGAGCAGAAGTTTCTATATAAGATGACATCCTGAAATTTAGATCAGTACCACAAAAAACAGCAGACCAGTCAATTTCTCTTGCTTTCATGAGATCTCAATGAGCAAGAAGTCCTAAACAGAGGAGAATCAATGTATGGCTGCTTCATTTGATATAAAAGCTATAATGTAATAGGTAAATTTTCCATGTAAATTAACCCACTTCCCTTTAGAACTGCTATATATTTATTGCTTATATTGTGAAATTTTTGTACTTTGTGTGGAGAGCAATAACTTGTGTTCATGGGGGGTGGGATGTTACAATTTAAATAATAAAAATAATAATACAATATTCCTGTATTTACTTTGTTCCATAAAACAGAAAGGAGCAAACCAAAGGAATATCATGCTTTTATTTGGAGGACTGTGCCAATAATACTTGTTTTGCAAACATACAAATTGATGCCTAGTTTTTTATTTTTCAGGATCAACAGATTGCATATGCTATTCAACTGTTGGCATTTCTGATCCAGTAACTTCAGCTCTTCATATTATTGTAGGTGGGTGGTCGCAGTTTGCTGTGTTGTTACAAAAACAATGGAAGTAGCCCAAAATACCATTTTCATTTAGTTCTTCCTTTATGTCTGTGAAATGTAATTTTAACATAATGGCTGAATTGAAATACAAAGTTTTTGTCTGGGATTTAAGTCTCTGATTTGAAATTTGGGAGGTTAAAAATCGATTGCTTTCCCTACAGTAATTCATTGTTTTCAAGGGAACATAATATTTCAAAAATGTTGTGCTAAAGTTTTCATGAATTCTGTCATTCTTTTGAAAGTAGTAAATAGCAATAAGCATCAGTTGTTGGACTGTATCTCTATACATATGTATATCTATCTTAGAGAAAAATAAAAGCTTTGAGAAATGCATGTACACTTGAATGGTACTATTTTGTGCTAGTTGTCCAATTGTCCTGGGCAATTCAGTATCCCCTTGCCAAGTTAGAGTTACAATGCCTTCTGATATCATTACTGAGTAACAGCTGCAGTTTTAGGATCTGGTGTTGCAAAGATTTACATGTGTTTCTCTTACTAACCTATGGTTTACTCTGTTCAGCATCTGTGGAGTTAAAGCCTTTGGACTAGGATTGGAAAGATGTGGCTTTACTATCTCATAGTATTTTAGCTGTGTTGTTAAGTCCCAGAATCACAGAATGGGTCAGGTTGGAAGGGACCACAGTGGGTCATCTGGTCCAACCTACCTGTGAAACAGAAAAAAACCCCAAACACCAAAATAACAAACAAAGCAAAAAAACCCACCCCAACTTCCACCATCATTCCAAAGTTTGCATGAGAAGTGGTGTATTCTTTGTTCTTGGGGATTTCAAGGACTTGACTGGATAAGCCCAGTAACCTGGGCTTATAGCTGAACCTGGTCTGAGTGGAAGGCTTGATGAGAAACCTCAAAGGCTCCTTGCAGCTTGAATATCCTCTGATAGTATGACACAGAAGTGTAAGTAGTACCCAGGAGATGTACAGGAGATACTGCATCGATCTGCCTGGGAAAGGGGCTGTTAAGCATTGACACAAGGTGCCAATACTTAAAAGACAAAATGTCACTTAGGGACATGGTTTAGTAGTGGCCTTGAGAGGGCTGGGTTAGCGTTTGGACTTGATGATCCCAAAGGCCTTTTCTAATCTAAATAGTTCTTCAACTCTATCCCCTCCTACTGCTACAGGGTAAAGGACTGTAAATTCTTCATTACAAGTTTTTAGCATACTGAGCCCTTTCTTCTCACTTAGTGTTTAAAGCTTTTGAAGTATGAAATTAAATTAGTATTAAAAATTATATTTCATTTTCTTTATGTGTAAGAAGTATATGCATTTATGACATATATTGACATAAATGCAATATGTATTTTTTATTTTTAATGACTTTGCAGTGTTAAAGCTACTATCATGCTTGCAGCTGCAAATGAAATAAGGCATGACAAACCCTTGCACTTCTGATCTTCATAGGTGACTGTCAGCCTCTGGATGTCTCTTCTGTACATCACAACAACACATTTTTGAAATACTCTGTGTCATTGCTGGGTTATGGTTTTTATGGAGATATATTGAAAGATAGTGAGAAGAAGCGGTGGATGGGTCCAATGAGATATGACTACTCAGGTAATTTTTTTTTAATTACTACATTATTTTGTCAGCATGTAAGCATATTGGAATAGTTGGTTTATTCTCTCCAAACCAACCTTCTTCCAAGCTTGTAAACATCAGAAACAGACTGAACCTGATTTTAAACTCTTTGTAGTACCAAGTATATTGGATTACATTACATAAAGCTCTGTAACTTTGGGGTTAACATTGAGAGTGGGCTCAGTAAATTTGTGTTGAATATGTGCCACCTATTGAAAATGGCCTAAAAAGTAATAACTTCTCTGTCCTAATCGTTTTGACTTACTTTTTACTCACTTAAAGAGAGATAGGCACTCCTCCGTCTTGAACATTCAGTTGATGGAATGAATTGTTAATTTTGCCCTTATAGAGAGAGATGAGTGATTTAGTCTTGTTACCTAAAATTTGGATAAATCCTATGCTAGTGGAAAGTATCTTTTGCCCTGTTTGATTTATCTTGTGTTAGGGAAAGAAGATACTTGAGGAAAGTTTAAGTGCAGGCAAATTTTAAGATTCAGCAGTGATATATTACTAAATTGTTTAGTCGGTTTTTAAAGCTGTCAAGTGAAATAATGGCACTTCCGACAAATGTTAAAACATTGGAGTGGTGCTGTGGTATTTTCTTGTTCCTTACAGTCTAAAACATCATAAGAAAAGGACTTCTGAGCTTGAGGAGGGCTACTATTGTTTTGCAGTCCTTAGAGAAGGAAAGAGATGAAAAATCAAGGAATGTATGCAGAGATATTTGCCATGTGGACTTATAATGACTTAATGGTGTATAATGCCTTTTTTTTTTAATGTAGGCTTCAAAACTTTTCTTTCTCATCACTATTATGAAGGAACAATTGCTTATCAACCAGCAAAACACACACATGGATCTCCACGAGATAAAGAGAGCTGCAGAACAGGGTAGGCTAATGTTTATCTCTGGATATTTGGTGTGAACTATTTAAAAAGGCCTGTACATAAATAGAGGTTACAGAACTATTTGTTTTAATATCAAAAGACTTACTCTGAAAGAGATAAGCTTGTAAAAACAATTATTGACTCATTAAAAAGAACACCTCATTTTATCAGATCATTAAACAGAAATCTAATAAAATTTTGTTAGCTGGTTCTCCTTCTCCCTCAATTTTAAGTGAAGCAAAATATAACAGCACAGGATTCAGTTACAAGATGCTGAGGATACTATGCTGTGTTCCTACTAAGAAATCAAAATCTCGATGGCTTGTAGCTTCTACAAATGGAAATAATAATTCAGAAATTCTCAAGTGTTCACATCCTAACTGCATCTAGAAATTTTAGTGGTTGTTTTAGTACCATAACAGCTGGCATGGCTTGTCCTGAGGACAGGTACTCTCAGGAATTAGCCTATTTAGCCTGTTTCTTTGTATGCTACTATGATGCTGTATTAATTCTTTCTGATATGCTTCACTTGTTTCTTTAGTCAGGGGACCTGCCTTAATCTCCTAGTGCTCCTTCCTTTCTCTTTGCTTTTACTTGCTTGAAGTTAAGCACTAGTATTAATTATTCCTCTTTATATATAGATTTAGCTATCAGACATAAAGTACTTGTCACTGCGCCAAACTTCAAAGCCACTTCTGAAGCCACAAACTTCATCCAGAAACAATACGACTGCTGTGCCAGTGCTGTGACAGACTGGAGATCAGACTCCAGTATCAGCTGGAGCAGCTATCCTGACCCATCAGGTGCCCTCATGCATCAGAGAGAGGGGAGGCTTCAGAGGGAGAGAGCTGTCATCCAGGTCTCAGGAATGGAGTAAGGAATGCCTGGTGCCTCACAGGCATTCCTTATCAGTTATCAGTTATCCTTCCTGATGACTGCTGGAAGGGGTAGGGCCAGGCACAAGAAATTTAGGAGAATCCTGGGGTGTGGTAATGAGATTGATCATGCAGGTGATTGACAGGCTGGCTAGAACAACTGCTCTGCCAGTGTTGATACAGAAGATAAAAAGTGGAGATGTGGGGGATGTGATGGTTGAGGGCAGTTTTGGCAGTGGTGACTGTGAGATTATAGAGTTTTAACTTCTGAGAGAAGTAAATGAGACAAAAAGTAGAATTGCAACCTTGGACTTTGGTTTATTTGGGTATCTTGGCAAGATTCCATGGGAGACTGTCCTGGAGTACAAAGAGGCATAGGAGAGTTAGTTGGTACCTCCTCAGAGTTCAAGAATAATCCATTCTGATACTCAGAAAGTGTACCTTGAATAACCAGGATAGAAAAGCAATTTGGATGAGCAAGGACACTTGTGAGATGGAGTGTCTCCAGTATGTCTGTGTCTTTCAGTGTTGGAGCAGTCAGATGTTGGAACAAGGTGCCCAGAGGTCTCTGGACTTTACCCTCACAGATCCTCAAAACCTGACTGAATAAGACACTGAGCATCCTGATCCTGCAAGGCCAACTTTGAGCTCTCCTGTGAGACCAACATTGGTCACATCAGAGATGCCTTCCAACCTTTGTGATCTTGTAGCTCTCTGCTGCTGTTACCTCTGACATCCAGTAATCTTTAGAACTGTATTTAAATAATGTGTGCATGGCTATGATTGTTCATGCCACATGAGGATTGTCAGTGCTGTGGTGCATGTTGTGGTGGGGGAAGATCTTGTAATGACTGGGTAAAATAAAAAAGTTGAAATGAATAATAGTGGAGGTCTTTCAGGAATTGAATGGTATTTTTGTTTTCAGATGTTACATTTGCAAGCAAAGTGAGAAACAGCTGGCAGAACAGAACAAGGAACATGGATTGAAACATGAAGGTAATTTATCAAAAGAAAGTAAAATGTGATAGTATTACACAAATTATTCCTTTTCAGAAGATAGCAATTCAAGTGTGCGTGCATTTTGGTTTTTTAAACATTGAGTTACTTGATAATCCATTGTTTCTTTCAGCTTACAGAAAACACCTGTGTCATTGCCTCTCTGTACTCATCACTGATGAGGCCACACCTTTAATCCTGTGTTCACTTTTGAACCCCTGACTTTAAGAAGGACATTGAGGTGCTGAAACATGTCCAGAGAAGGGCAACAGAGCTGGTGAAGGGTCTGGAGCACAAGTCCTGTGAGGATCAGCTGAGGGAGCTGGGGGTGTTTAGCCTGGAGAAAAGGAGGCTCAGGAGAGATCTCATCACACTCTACAACTGCCTGAAAGGAGGTTGTAGCCTTGTGGGGTTCTCTTTCTTCTTCCAGGTTATGAGGAAATGACCTCAAATTATGCCAGGGAAGGTTTAGTTTGGATATTAGGAAAAATTTCTTCACAGAAAGGGTTGTCAAGCATTGGAAAAGGCTGACCATGGAAGTGGTGTCCTGGAAGGGTTCAGAAGACACATGGATGTGGCACTTGGTCAGATGTGGTTTAGTGGTGCTAATTTGACATTTGGACTCTGATTTTAGAGGTCTTTTCCAAACAAAATGATTCTATGACACTCGGATTCTAAGTATGTGAAAAACATGTAAGGTGTCTTCTCTACCCAAACTTCAGAAAATTCTGATAAAATTATACTAATTGTATATTTCAGTGTGTTTAGTTTCTTTTCTTTAAGAAAAATAATATTCTGTGAGCTAAGACAATGGATTTTCGTGAAAAGGACTGAATGGATAAACTGTGATGTGTCATAGAAGGAAGCAGTTCATTAAGATAACTTTTAGAATAGATCAGGATTAAAAATTTGTGTTTGTTAGCAGAAATGTCACCCTACTATGAGGCTGATAACTTGGTCAACTAGTAACTGATCTAGTGGACTTCAGTATTTCTGTACAACATCCCACCAATACTCACTATAAATGATAAATGAGATTTCTGTCCTCTTTCTCTAGTTATGCTGTCCTTACTCTCTCTTTCATCCCCATTCTAACCCCTGTGCACACTTGTGTAGGGTTTTTTTCTAATGGGCATAACTTTTCTTTCCTCTTGTTTAAACAAGTGTTAATGAATTCTCTTCAGTCATTCCCCTGGTTGTATCTCTTTGTGCCTGGCTGCTACATCCTAATGGGAAGAAGTATTGATATTGCTACACCTGGAGCCTTCCTAGAGAAAGATAACGTAGATTCACTTGAGTTTTGCCTCCAGCTTTGGTTCATCATTTTGGATAAGCCCGTCTTAAAGAGCAGGAGGGCTTCCTGTGGGTGCTTCTTTCTGCCTTTACTCTGTTTTTATTTCTTATTGTAGAGCCCAGTGCTTACAATTATAATTTTCATGACAAGCGTTTGGCCCTTATGACCTACATTGTCCTACAATTGCAGTTTTTTTGCACTGTGACTGTGCCAGGTTCTAGGCATTTGTTAGCCAAAAGATCATCATACTGTGGAGATTCACTGGTAGCATAAAGATTTCTGTGCAACTTGAATTCCCATTACACTTGCTTAGTGCTTTCATCCTAGCTGCTGCTTTCAGATCTTTGATACAGACAAGAGATGGTCAAATCAGAATATTTCTTGGGTTATTTTAATCTATGCCCAGATTCAACTAAAGAAATTTTTTTAGAGTATAAATAATGCATAGAAATAATAATATAAATATGACAGTAGGTTCTTTGGTAAGAAAAAAAATTTGTCATTTTGAGAAGTGATTGTAGTTATAAATTGCCGACCTTTTATCTTTTATTTGTCAGTTGGTTTATGTGTATTTTTTCACGTTTGTGTGTGTTGTTTGGTTTTTTTTGGTTGGTTGGTTGGTTGGTTTGGTTTTTAAATCTGCCTTTTTGTTCCCTTTCATCTAGCAAAGGAGCTACTAGAAAGCTACAGGTTAGTTAGCAATCAAGACAGTTTTAGGCAACATTGCAAGTGACATTAAGCAGCTGATTATGTAGGATATTGTTTACTTTATTCCACTCTACTTCTGGTAGCTGGCTTTCTTTGCAGTCTAGTCTCTTATCCATGCAGTACTGGTAAGGAAATAATACAATCAGCTACTTTTGATTCACTATAGAAAGGATTTTAAATCTCCACTTCAGAGAAGCTTTTCACTCAGCAGGGTGTCTTGGCTGACTCTTGCATTGTGCCTACCAGGTTTGTGTGTAATTCAGATCAGTTTAGAAGGATGCTTGATTGGTTGTTGCTGAACATATTTCTTTGTATTGTGCAGGCATCTCTGGGCATGTGCTGAGTAAATGTTGACTGTTAGTACTTTATGCTGATTTCAGCATTTCATGCAGTGTGTGTACACAATAGGCCACTGATGAGTGTCACTTATGCACTCACTCCTTATGACTGCCCTCCTGTAGGATATTTTGAGCAAATAATTTGTGCTGTTACAGTGATACACACTGCAAAATGGTTATAAAAAGAGTTCATCATTTAAAATGTGATTGATACCCTGACTTCATTCTTACTTTGAACAGTGAAGGTGTTCTTTGGTTACATGCTGAGATTTATACCAGATGAAAACCATCTATTACAGTAACATAAAGAAGCATTTTACCTTAAGCATACTTTAAATGTTAATACATATCTAGACACACTGATGACTAAATTACTAATGCTTCTCAGAGAAACAGCAAAAGAATTTATCAGTAAAGGAAGATGTTTGCATTTTCTTGTTTGTGTATTGGAAAATGTCTATTGTTTTCAGTTCCAGTAGTTCATGTTCTGTTCAGTTACCTTCATCTCAGAGCAGGGTCTTGTCATTTGCCTCCAGCCTGAACTGTCATTCTATAGTCTGGCATTTAGATATGTCTCAGCTCTCTAAAGATGCACATTTTGAATCTGATTTAAATTACTTCTTTTGGTAATGTCATGTTTGAAAGCAACATAAAAAGATCGGCAGTAAAGCAAGCAATACTAAAAAGCACTGTGGCAAATTAAGCAAAAATGTTTAATTTAAAAGCCGCGGTTTGTTCTTGCTATTTCTGATTTGTTTCTCAGGAGGTAGAGGGAATAGTCTAGATGGAAAAATTATAATAAAGCTTTTTGTTTTCCTTAAGTCTTTTGTCACATGGTTTACATGGTTTTTCCTGGAAAATTGTTTTTGTTGTTCTGTTACTAGAGAGTGGATAGTAAGAACTTTCAATGAATTCCAGAAAACAAGAGAAGTTCAAAGAGTGAACAACTACAAAATACTTCAGAAACAATTTTTTTCTTTTTGTTTTCCCTGATGCATAGAGCCTGGAACATGTTGATTCAAAATGAATGCATCACAGACTTCAGGTTCAAAATAACCTAGACAATTGTAATAATGATTCTCTAAAGTAAATGTGAAGTTCCTAGAACTGAGACAGTAAGGAATATCAGAATTTCAGGACATGAAATATATAGCATAAACATCATCTGGAATCCCATCAGAAAAGCACCTTGAAAATCACTGTAAGTTAACCAAAATGTGGGGAACTAAATCATGTTAGATCAAGTCCATACCAGTTAACATTCCTCAAAATCTCTACCTTGTATACATAAACAAACTTAAGCACTTTTTGTTCGCTCCTTAATCTTACCCCTAATGGCACTTCACTCTTCCCAGTCTTAGAGCAGCATGCATGTCCATAGTCTGTTCTGCACTCATTACTTCTGTGGAATTGTTCATTTGAAATGAGTCCACTTATATTGGTAGGAGAACAACAGTGTTATGGCTGCTTTTTGGCTTTTTCTTATTGCAATAAGGAAGACAAATACATGTAATCTAAAAATAAAAAAGGCATTTTTAATATATTTTTATCCATATTCAAGAAAAAACAGTTTTGGCATCAAGTCTGCATTGCCTGCCAATGCTTCTTTGTTCTAGAAAATTTCTCTGCTTCCTGGTAGTATCAATGCCAGCACACATTGTCTACGTGTAATCTCCAACAGGGTTTCAAGGTATTGAAAAGAGGCTTTGTGTTGTTTTCCAGAAATCTCTGAAGATTTGCACACAGGAACATTTAACTCTGTTAATAGTTCTAATCTTGGGGCATTTGGAGCTAGAGTGGAAGCAGCCTCCTGCTATGCTGCCTGCTGGTCCTTGCTGCTCCCTGAGTCATCCCTTCCCTTTGACTTTTTAAAAACATTAAGTTGCTGCATTGAGGCAGAAGAGGAATATTGCTTCAGAAGCCAAATACTAAACTACAATCCTTGCATCATTGTTTAAGATTAACAAGTTGAAGAGCAGAAATAGAATTTTAAAAAGTTAATCCCTCTGAACTTTCATACTACAAGAGTTGTAACTTGCCTGTCTTTTCCTTTCCTATGGCTTTGCAGGTTTTCCCAGATAGCACTGATCCTGAATTTAGCATGCATATGCCAGAGCAGGCAAGCAGTTATGGGAGATTGTCACAGTCAGAAGGGAGAAAGCAACTTTCTCTGTTAGTGTATGAAAAACATATACTTAAAAATATTATTTTTAAATGTAGTTTATTTTAGATATTTATTGACAGTACATGAATATGGCCAGGGAAGACTTTTAAGTTGCCATTGATTGCTTTTTAGTGTTCTTGTGAATAGATCAAATGATCACCTGTCTCCACATCTTTATTGATGTGTTTCAGAAGGTGAAGAAGAATGGAAGGTTATAAAAGGGAAATTTCTAGCCATCAATGCAGTAAATATGAGCTGTGCCTGTCCACGAAGTCCCAAAGGTCTTTCACCAGCAGCTCATTTGGCAGATGGTTCAGCAGACCTCATCCTAGTTCGGAAATGCTCCAGATTCGATTTTCTACGGTATCTTGTCAGACACACGAACCAAGATGATCAGGTGTGTATTCCTTTTGACTGTATCCATCAAAGGTTTAAATATTGTTATTCTTATAGGACAGAAATAATATCTATAAAGCAGGTTTGGTTTTTTTTAATTTATGCATTTTGCATGATGCAATCTCAGCATGTGTATCATGGGGAAAAAAAAAGCAGCTCAAAACATTTTACCAAAGTCAACTCCTTGGCCTTTTAGCATTTTAACAAAATTCCATTTTTGCCATCTGAATTCATTTTTGTAACATTTTCCATGTGTTTGCTGTTTGAGCAATATTTAAAGTTATTTTATCACAACTGTGCCATCATGTAGTTGTCATGAAAAACTGCTCACAGCATGAGAAACTACTCACAGCATGAGTAGCTGAGGTAGATAGTAGCTGTGGTGAAGAATAATAAATCACTTTTGAGAACTGTATAAAAATATGTTTTAGAATTAAGTTACCAGAACTGCAATTTGATTGTAGACTGCAGGCTTTTAGCAGTATTTTACTACATATTAGTGACCAGGATGAGCTTTATGCATTCAGCTTGAAAATTATTTCTTGCATCTGTTGTAGCTGTCAGACAGGAAGATTCATCACTGCTTTGGATCCTAATATCTCTTGAAACCAAGTTATGACTGTGACTACACATATTTAATATTTTTCACAACCTGATTTTATTAACATCTCTGGAAATTACCTGAACAATGGACTAATGTCATATCTAGTGCATAAAAGCAATAAAAAATTGCTTTGATCCCATTTCTCTCTGGGATATGCTGGTTTTGCAGTGGAGATTAAATGCAAGGTCGTACATGTGTCCTTATCTCAGGTTAGTGTCTACCATAAAAACCCTTCTTGGGAAACGCTTCTTGAAAACTTAAGAAAATGTGGAAAAAAAAAACAAAAAGAAAAGAGTGACTATACATCACTACAGATTGGTTTTCACCTTTGCTTCCCTGTCATCCCCTTCCTGTAGACACACACAGATATTTTCCATGGTCTTTGCTAAATGACCTGTCTGTATTCCATATACAGCTTGCTGAATAGTTAGCTCTGTATCTGTTAAGTTGCTTTTAGGGCTGATGGAGGCATCCTCTAATTTATTGTCCCTTCAATTGATGATTCCTGTATTAAAGCATTTGTTCAATATTGTAGTGTAAATCTGCAGCCTCGATTTTAAGAGCAGCCATCTAAGTGGTCTTCAGCTTTTTCTAGCTGAATTAACTAGTTAAAATTATTTTTATTTTCTTTGAATGTAATGGGAAGTGCAGGTGGGAGCACCCAGGTGTGTCCCCCGAAGGGAGCAGGTTTGACACTGTCGCCTGTAAGACTGTGGATCTGTTGCATTATTTTGCATCATGTGCAGGGTCTGGGGACCCCTTTGAGGGCAGCCTTTGATGGGCCATGACACCCCCTCTGCTGTCCCTCATGTGGATGTCCCTTGGATGTGCCTTTCAAGGGTGAGGGCCCCTGGAGCTCCTCTGCACAGCAGAGGGTGGGCATTCACTGCTTCTGACCAGAGGCTTTTTCAGCACACATCCAGATCCTCTCCTCCTCCCCCCTTTGATGTGTGGGTCTGGTGAGCCTGGCAAGTGATAGCCCGGGGCCATGGTCTCCACCCTGAAGATGCTGGGCTTAATCCTCCTGTGAATGTATTCTCCTTCCTCAGCCCAGACCTGAGTCCCTTATCTCCATCAGCTTGCAGTCCAGGGCCTCAGTCAGGAGGCAGTCCAGGGTGGGATGGTCTTCCATGCAGCTTTTGTTACACCATTTTGCTATAATAGGCACTATACAGTGACCATTGAGAAGTAAGATTTCATTTTGGCTTTATTTTTTTTGACTTGTGCAGTTTTTCAAAAGCAAGTATCACTTTATACCTCACGTAAGCTTTTCTAGAAAATTGGGGTGGACAGACTTTTCCTGGAGTACAAAATGCTGAGTGGCTTTACACATCAAATGTATTTAATTATAATTGCCTGATTTGCCTTTTTTTTTTTCCCTGTAGTTTGACTTTCCATTTGTAGATGTTTATCGGGTTAAGTGTTTTCAATTTACATCAAAGCTTTCAGAAGACAATGAAAGCAATGTCATGGACATTGGAAAGAAACGTTTTGGCCAGTTCTGCAGAGATCATCCAGCCTGTTGCTGTAATATTGTTAATAGCACCTGGAATTGTGATGGAGAAACTCTGGATAGTTCAGCAATTGAAGTGAGGTAAGCATTGATTTTTCTGTCTATATAGCAGAACACGTTGAGCCTTCTCATTGATTTTGAAGATGCTTATAAAGGCATCCCAAAAAGATGCCTGTGCATAGCAAATTCGAGTCTTCTGATAATAAACCTAAATATTTTTGTTACCATTTTGAATCCTTTCCAGAGAACACTGCAGCCATGTATGTTGTAAATGATCACTCTGAGATGGATGGCCCTACCTTTGAAGTCATACTTACTTCTTAGGAACTGTTATTATGTGTTTAAAGTGCTGAAAGTGAAGATGGTGATGGAAGGATTCTTTTTAAATGTGTGGAATGCCTCATTACTCTGAGCAATAGCTTTTTCTATTTGCTTAAGTAAACGTCTTTGCCTGACAAAAATACTGTGTCCCATATTTTGTGGTTTTTTTGCACACAGCACAGTCTTATCTCTAGTCTTCACATATGGGGAAAGAATATTGCAGCTGTGCAAATAATCAAATCTGAAAATAAGTTTGTGAAATTTGAAAGAGTTTTTTGGTTAGTTTTTTTGTTGTTGTTGTTATTGTTTGGATTAGTTTTGGTTCCTTGTTTTGTTTGTTGTTTTTAGACAAAGGGAGCCAAACCCATAATATTTACATATGAGTGTTAAAATATAATCCCTTAGCAGTCCAAAGGGGAGTTTTATAAAGATTGACTCATCTAGGTGCCTATAGAACTTCCTGTGTGGACAAGGGGCATAAAAGAGGACACATGAAAGCATCCAGCCCTCTTAGCAGGGAAGGATTGTATCTAAAAATGAGGGCGTGGTTTCTGTAGTCAGGAGTAAGAAACTTTGTCCAGCTGTTTAAAATAAATGGATTATTAGAATTAAATTACTAAAGTTAAAAATGTGGAACCCATTTATTTCTTACTAATTTCTATATTTTTCAGGGTTCACTGCCAGTTAATGAAACTGTTTGCGAGGGGAATTGAGGAAGACTGTAAAGATGAAGCTGCCCACAGCCAGAGTAGCATTGAACAATTACTATAGACATTGTTCCTCCAATGAGGAGAAGAAAAAATAAAAGCTCAAGGAAATTGAGTAAATATGCATTTTAGTCAAATTGACAAGTATTTTAAACTTCTAGATTTTTTTTATGGCTTCACTATAATTTTAGACATCTTATTGTATTGTGTCATTTTTTTTTAAAAACATTGTAATCATTAAAATATATATTGGAGCAATGTAATCTATTATGTTAGAAAAGATGGGATTGGCTTATATCTGTGTATTCATGATGACTGATAAATTCTCTTTGCTTTTCTAGACAGCTAATTTAGTAGTTGTGTTGCAATAATATCTAAATGTTATGAAACATTGGACTTCCCACTGGCACCAAGATAAGACATTTTCAGTGTCTGAGAAGATGTTTTCTGCTGGGAGTATTATGTAATTGTGTGTGGCTTAAATGCTGGACAACAGTGTTGTCATTTGCTTTTTTTTTTAAATTAAAATATTTCATTTTGTAATTTTGACAATACCTTGCAACTTATCAATGCAATTCAAACACACATTCCTGGCTTTAAGTAATAACAATAGTAGTGTACAGATATTTGAAAAATAAAAGCACAACTATATACAGGTCACACCTCATCCTATATATTCTGTCTTTGAAGGTTCCCTTGCATCATGCTTTTTGGATTATAAAAGGTTTTATGACTGTTTGGATGATACCAAATACCACACAGTGCAACTGTCAAGTCTTGTAAGCAAATTGCAGGAGTACTTCTATAATATCAGGAAGGCACAGGAAAGGAAAATATAAATAAGTTCTCAAACACCAGCAAGTTTTAGGTTTTAATAATATCTGATATTAACATATTAAAAGCTTCCCTCTTCACAATTCTCTGGACATTCTACTCCATGTGTTAAAATGTCTTTGCAAAATAAGATGTTGAAGTGTTAAGTTTAGAAATATGATTTGATGATTGAAAATCCTTAAATAATTTAACTAAATAGGAAACAAAATAATTTGCTTTTGTGAAGCCAAGGGAAGAAACTGGCATCTGACAAATCATGAATTCACTGTGCTGATTTGTTTTTATAATAAAAAACATGAGACTGTCATATAGAGCTATGGAGTGATTATTTAAGTTGTATATAGTTTTGTGTATTGTGGCATATACATGTTTTGTGTCCAGGGTTGGGGCTAAATTTTGCTTTTCTTGTACAGGCTTATTCCTGCATGAGGACAGAAGTTAGCCCCTGTTCTATTCTATCTTTTTAAAAGTGTTTCTTTAAGTTTAACGTTCTCTTTAAAACTGACTTCATCTGAATTTTTTTTGCATCCAAGCAGCTGATGATTCTGTATTCATGTATATTTATTGGTACTTCTGTCATCCAGTTTGTGTTAGTTTCATGTCTCTCATATATGTGATTAATGTAAGCCATGGTAATTGGTCATTTCAGTACTGAAGCACTTGAATATTATTATAAATGGCAGGTTATTTTTTTTCTATTGAAGTTATTTACATTCCAGTTTTGTGTATTGTCACAATTGTGTTCTATATCTTTGCTACAAAGTATTATTCATATTGCTCTATATGAAAAAAAGCACTTGCAAATTATATTTGCCTCAAGTACAATCATACAAAGTTTAGGATCTTTATTTTGTTATATAGTATTTCAGGAAAATACTTGAATACTTTTCCAGAGCTACTGCTCTTTGCTTTCCTTGTTACTGCAATGAGTTGAAATGTTGATTCATCCAATGTTTTTCTGACACTTCTAACAGGTGTTACGTATACTGTATTTTTAAAGCCATGTTTAATAAGTGAAATAGTACTTTTGATCTAACATCCCATTGAAAATGAAATTATGCAGTTCTACAAATGTGAATATGTTTTGAAAGTGTCATTTGTTAAAAAATGTCTATGGTTGTTGTGGTTAATCCATGAATATTGTGAGAGTACCCAGACTTTGAAGTTAGAGTAATTCTTGTGCAGGAGGTAGTGGTGCACACTCAGCTTACCAACAGTGAGGGAGTTGGAGGCATTGCAGCTATTCAGAGCACATTCTCATCAATGAGAACTGGAATAAATACTAACCAGCTTTTTCCATTAGTTTACTAGCAAGTCATGAGACCCCTACTTGAAAAATGGAGACATAATCTCATAGTGGATGTATATTGAAATGCTTTGAATATTTGAGTATCTGAAACTGAGTGCTTGGTGTTTCCAAAGAAAGCCACAGTGAAGGTCTCCTTTCTGAGAAAAAAGCCACCAGAGAAGGATGAAAGATCATTGTGTAGTATGGTAAGGAAGTGTGAAGTAAATAATAAAGGTATTGCAACATAATAAAATTTAAAGGTCATAGGTAATAGAAAAGCTGCATAGTTGCATTTGAATAATTGTATTTGTAGCATATTAAAGTAGCAAAGCACCATATGTGAGTTGTATTACATGTCCAGTTTATTTTTAAGAGAGCTGTGTAAGTAATGTCTTCTTACATTTTAATTCTAGGGATTTTTTTCTCTGAATGTAATCTTAGTATGGAAATTATGTATAGGAAAACCAGCTTTGATTTTTCTTTTTTCCCAATCTTGCTGGCTTCAAGATTAGAAAATGTGTTCTGTTTTATGACGCTAGGGCATTTCACTAAAGAAATAAAACTGCGTTGTACAACAGCACATTGGTGTTCTTCTTTTCACAACTTAATTTGAAAAAAAATCTCACTTTGACAGAAATCTGGCAGTTGTACGCTTAATGTAACCACTGTGAGCAGATCAAACAAAGTGAAGATCAAACAGAGGGAAGCAATTCATAACCTTCCAGTTGGGTTGATGACAGTTTTGTGGCAAGTGTGAGTGAACAAACACTGAGAATGGAGGAAAGCAACTAGTGAAGCTGGACTGAGGCTAATACTAAGCAACTCTACAAGGGTAAACTGAATATGAAACTTACTATAATGCAGGTATTTAGAGTTGTAATTGCTGTAGAAAGAAAAGAAGCTGGTGTTCTAAGATGCATAAATATGTATTATACTATAAATACTGTGGTAAATAGAGGGGGGATCTAGAGTTTTGTTGCAGTAATTGCTACAGATGAAGCATGTATTCTAAGTAAAATATGTTCATTGTAGATAAACAATGGACACAGAAGGAGAACATGCTTTTCAGCACTGCAGACACTGCTCCTTTTGAAATGTAGTGTTTTTGTGTGGCAAGGCTTTGGGGGATGCAGAGGGGACTTGTGGATGAAGGCAGCAGAGGATTGTCCCCATGTCTGACAGTCATTTCTCCAGCCAGCTCCAAGATGGACCTGCCACTGGCCAAAGCTGAGCTCATGGGCTGGCGCTGCTAGAACTTCTGTGATAAATAAGAAAGGGTAAAAAGTGCTGCTTAACAGCTGTGAAAGGAGTGAGTGGAGAATAAGCATCCTGCAGACATTTAAGGTCAGTGAAAAAGGGGAAGGAGGTGCTCCAGGCACCAGATGAGATTGCCTGCAGCCTGTGGAGGACCTCACACTGGAGCAGGTGGACATGCCCCCAGGAAAGCTGCAACTCATGGAGAGCCCATGCTGGAGCAAGTTTCCTGGCAGGGGCTGCAGCCATGGAGAGGAGCACATACACGAGCGGGTATTTTTCACAGGAACTGTGGCCTGTGGGGGATGCTTTCCTCCTCAGAAAGGAGAAAGAAGAAAGTGTTGAACTCACTAGATTCCCCACTTCTCCATCTCCCTGCACTGCTCAAGGCAGGGGGATGAGGTAGAAGAGTCAGATGTAAAGTTGAGCATAGGAATGAAGCAGAGAGGGAGGAGAGGAAGTGTTGCATTTAGGTTTGGGTATATTTCTGTCTTACTCCAGTATTAACTGGCAATAAATTATATTAATTTTCCCCAAGATGACTTTGTTTTGCCCCTGACTGTAATTGCTGAGGGGCCTCCCTGTCCTTAGCTTGACCCCTAAGCTATACAATCATTCTTTACACTGTCCTGAGGAGGATGATCTAGACTCAGAAATTTCTCTTGCAAGAAACATGTCTTGCAATTCCTGTATTAGAATAATAGGATCTTAGAATCATTTAGGTTGGAAAAGACCTTTAATATCATCAAGTCCAATCCTTAAACCAGCACTGCCAAGTCCACCACTAAACCATGTCCCTAAGGGCCACATCTACATGTCTTTTAATTACCTCCAGGGATGCTGTGTCAGCCACTTCCCTCGACAGCCTTTTCCAATTCTTGATAATCCTTTCCATGAAAAAGTCTTTCCTAATACTGAGTCTAAACCTCCTCTCACACAACTTCATAGGGACTTGGATTGGAAGAGACTTCAAAGATCAACTTGACTCTAAAGCTCATATTGGCCTAAACTTAAGGCCGTTTCCTCTGTTTCCTCTTGTTCTCTTGCTTTTTTACAGAAAAGGAGACTGACCCCCCCCCACCTGGCTACAAGCTCTTTTCAGGTAGTTGTAGAGTGTAATAAGGTCCCCCCTGAGCCACCTTTTCTCCAGAATAAACACTCCCAGCTCACTCAGCAGCTCCTCACCAGACTTGCACTCCAGACATGTCCCCCAGCTCCATTGCCATTCTCTGGACATGATCCAGCACCTCTTCTAATGAGGAGCCCAGAACTGAACACAGAATTCCTTTCCCTAGAATTCCTGCCTCAGTCTCTGTGAAGTAAATGAGTAATAGGAGTTCATTTTTATTCTCATTAGTGACATTGTTCTTATTTCAACTTTTCAGCGGGAGAGTGCACTAATTTAATAGATTCTAACTGATGTTTAAGTTGCAGTAAATGAGTTCTGTCCATAATGAAGGAGCAGTCTTCCCAGACTTCTCTTACCCACGTGATCTACATCTCACAAAGGCATGTTCTTAATTATTACATGACTAGTCCAATTAATTAGAAGGGATGGGGCATTCGTTCTTCAGTCATGCCTTTCAAATACTCTGCAATGAGAGGATTAACTATTTTTTTTAGTCAATTTCCTGCAGTTGAGAAATTATTCCTAATATGTACCTACCAAAATTTCCAATGAGGTTGTCTTCAAAAAATGTTAGCTCCTTTGTGATTCTTGCATGTCTGAAAAGATGATTTGTTCTTGTTGGTAGCAATTTTACCTAAGGTGCAATTTTCTGGCTTATTTTATAGAAATCCTCCAGCAACAAATAAAATTTACAGGTTTTTAATCTTTTTTTTTTCAATATTTCAATAGTATAGGACAGGAAAAATATAATGGAAAAATAATTATTCATAAAGGAAAAACACTGAACAAATAACAGAAGTGATGCAAATTTAAAAATCCATGACAACTGAATTCTGGAAAGGATGAAAGAGAACAACTACAAAATAAATTAAAAAAAAAGAAAAATAAAAGATAAAACAAAATACAGATTTTTTTTCCCCATTTTTTCTGCTGGAAAGCTTTGCCTGGGTACATGTACTGTAACTGCACAGTAAAGCTACCACTAAAGGTTTGAGTAGATTGCTAGAAGTTTGACTATTTACAACTGGTAGAGAAAATAAAAGCTTCATCACTGTTATGAAGACATATTTCTAAAAAAATGCTGTGTCACCCCCTGTATTTCCACTCACAAACTTTACCGTAACAGCAGCACAGCTAGAAGAGCTGCTAAAGGAGAACTGTAAAAGCACCTTCATGGTTTCCTGTAGCAATGTGAAACATTCTGAAATAACTGTTCAATTTAATCTCCCAAAGACTGTTTTTTATGTTAATATTTAGCAGCTGTATTTTAGGAAAGGGGAGTTTGGACAATAAGAAGAAATGCTAGGTTAGTGTTTGAATGCTGCTGAGGTCAAGGTGGTGGGATAGCAACTCACCCCAGCTAAGGGTCTGTCCCATAGGTCTTGTAACATCAGGGGAAGTCCCCACAGAAAATTGTCCCCTGCAGAAATACCTGTGCAGTTCCTAGAATGTGTTTGTGTAATCTCTTCTTCTGAGCTTTCAGTGGTAGATATTCAGCAAAGCAGATTAGCTATCAAAACAGATTTCTTAAATCTGACTGTGAGTTAGAAACTCTTGGTCACTCAGCTGGATCTCCCTTGCTGTATTTATATACAGCATGTATGCAAATGCATTTACATACATTCCTCTCTGTGTGGGCACAGAGAGCAGCTTGTTGCCTTTGGGGAATTCACTCCCTGGGCTATTCTATTGGCTCTCAGTCTCCTGCTCTTTGCCTAGACAGTATTACTATTCAGACATAGAAGGAAAAACCCTACAATATTCAAGTACTTATTGATAAGAAAAACCACTTGAAGCTGATTTTTATTTACCACGAAAGAAGGGGCTCTGTACAAGAGAGCTGGTACTGACAGGGCTGCTCTAGAATGAGTAGTTGCATAAAGTCTTAAATAATTTTCTGTTTAGTATCTAGATATCATGCTTTCACAGAATGCTGTTTAAAGCTCTGATGGATGCATTTAAGGTAGACATTTCCCCTCAGCAAAACCTATCAGAAAACAACTGCTCTGAGGATTACTCTGCTGGTAGATGCTGCCCTGCCCCTACATCAAAGAACAACCCAGTAAGTAGCTCTTAGATAGTTGGAGCCTCTCATTTCTATTGTGTCTCACAGTGTTTGAATTTTCTATGGAAAACAGGCAAAACCTGAGCACCTGGATGTTGCTGTGGTTGTAATTTTCTAGTAAGAACTTTCAGAAAATCATCAACACGTTGAGAGTAGGGTTGGGAAAGAGTAAACATAGGCATATTCTTTCACCAGAACAGCAGATAATGCTATTTCTTCTCCTCTGTGTGCAGGCAAAGCTTTGAGCCAACACAATTTGTATTTTTTGCTGCATTAAAGACTTTACAGACTCAGTGGAAGAAAGTGAGGTGGGGAAGAAGCACAAGGTTGCTACTTCCTGTGCTCAGGGAGTCCATCCTGAAGCTTTTGTGGTGGAAACACCAGGCACTAATGCATGGACCAGTGCAGAAGAAGGATGCAGTGAGCAGGAATATCCAAAGATCACTGGCTATGCAGACTTGGCAGTCCAAACTCACCCATGCAGTAAATAAAGCATTGTACTGTACCTGTGTCAATTGCTCAGGTTTGGGACTGAAGGCCATTTCTGCCTGCCCTGCCTTCATTTGTTGGAGGAAATGTCACTGGTTTGGGATAAATCTGTCCTGTAACACTGCTATAAGAAAGCACAGCAGGAGTTTATTAACAAAAGTGACTCTGTTCAGTGTTTTCACTGGAGCTGAAATAGAGGAAAAAGGAGGCCAAGAAAGAGTTGCTGATTCACACTGCCCTTACTGAAGTAACCCAACACAATGCACCTCACATTGCACATGCAAGGGGAGTGGGAGGCTGTGGCTGCTTGCATTGGTTTCTACCAGGAGTTCTGGTTTCGACCTTCTAACAAAGCTACTGAGACACCAGAGTTGTGTTCTCCACTTGGCATGGGCAGTGGTAAAGGGAGTGAATGTTATTCCCATTTAAAGGCACAAATTCTCTTTTTGAATTTGAATTCTCTTCAGTTCCAGGACACTGCATACATCCTGCAGTAATGACAGCCAGAGCTGCCTGTGGAGTGGAAAATGCCTTCCTATGCTGTTAATGCAAGGTATCAGTGGAAAGAACTACAGTTACTGTGGTTTTAGTGTTTTTCATGAAGCCACCCAGGTGGGAATGCATCTCTGCTGTATTCAGAAAGATTGGGCAACTCACATTGGGCCATAATGACCCCTGCTGTGCCCTTCTTTCTGACATCCACTGATGCCTTAGACAATACCAACAGGCTGTGGGCCATGTGAAGGTGTAATCAGCTGACATCTATCAGGAAATGAGGTGGGTATTATATTTGAGTTGGGGCCTCAGACATTTTAGCAGAAGAGTTCATGTTGTTGATGACTATGCAGTTGTTGTCTTTCATACACATTGAAATGTGTGCTGGGAACTCGGGAGGAAGAGGTGGGTATCTCCATGGGTGGGCAGCTGCTGTGGGTGACAGGGGTGACCTGTGGCCCTCAGGAGCACCAACGTGGAGCATTGGTGGCAAAGGAGCTCGTGCTAGGATGTGCACAGCATTGGTGGCTCTGACACAAGCCATACTCTGCCTCTAGAATGCAGATGTGACACTGGGAGCAACAACCAACAGGGACAGACAGAACAGCTCCTAGGAAACAGAGCAGAGGGCAGAGATGGTGTTAATGGACTGGTGACTGTGCACTGCAGAGCAACAGAGACATTACAGTGTCTGTAATGGACTGGTGACTGTGCACTGCAGAGCAACACAGACATTACAGTGTCTGTAATGGATTGGTGACTGTGCACTGCAGAGCAACAGAGACATTACAATGTCTGTAATGGATTGGTGACTGTGCACTGCAGAGCAACACAGACATTACAGTGTCTGTAATGGACTGGTGACTGTGCACTGCAGAGCAACACAGACATTACAATGTCTGTAATGGACTGGTGACTGTGCACTGCAGAGCAACACAGACATTACAATGTCTGTAATGGACTGGTGAGGTGACTGTGCACTGCAGAGCAACACAGACATTACAATGTCTGTAATGGACTGGTGACTGTGCACTGCAGAGCAACACAGACATTACAATGTCTGTAATGGAGCTGGTGACTGTGCACTGCAGAGCAACAGAGACATTAATTACAATGTCTGTAATGGACTGGTGACTGTGCACTGCAGTACAAGAGAGACATTACAGTGTCTGTAATGGACTGGTGACTGTGCACTGCAGAGCAACACAGACATTACAATGTCTGTAATGGACTGGTGAGGTGACTGTGCACTGCAGAGCAACACAGACATTAATTACAATGTCTGTAATGGACTGGTGAGGTGACTGTGCACTGCAGAGCAACACAGACATTAATTACAATGTCTGTAATGGACTGGTGACTGTGCACTGCAGAGCAACAGAGACATTAATTACAATGTCTGTAATGGACTGGTGACTGTGCACTGCAGTGCAACACAGACATTATAATGTCTGTAATGGACTGGTGACTGTGCACTGCAGTGCAACACAGACATTACAATGTCTGTAATGGACTGGTGACTGTGCACTGCAGTGCAACACAGACATTACAATGTCTGTAATGGACTGGTGAGGTGACTGTGCACTGCAGTGCAACACAGACATTAATTACAATGTCTGTAAAGGACTGGTGACTGTGCACTGCAGTCACCAGAGCTGCAGCAGCTGAGCACAGGCAGCTCATTGAAAGCAGTGAGGCCTGGAAGCCAGTGCACTGGCAAGTAAGGACTTGATCTACAAATAAAGCATTTGTAGGTGGGTATGTTGTACTACAAAGGCTGAAAGGTCCTGAAGCAAGTCCTAGATCACATAGTAAGCCTGATCTCATGAGTGGTGGCCTCCAGCTAGTTACTGACGCTCCATTGTTTAGGTAATGGCTTGGGCAGCATGGCTTCTGAGATGCTCTGGTGGCTTTTCTACCTACCCAAAGCTCTCTCCAAGCTCCTGTTTGCTAATTTGCCTTTCTCTTCTCGCAGCCAGCTAGGCCTTGAGGGGAAGTCATATGAAGAGTGGCTGAGGTCACTTGGTCTGTTCAGCCTGGAGGAGACTGAGGGGAGACCTCACTGCAGTTACAACTTCCTCATGAGGGGAAGAGGAGGGGATCAGGAGGCCCTGATCTCTTCTCTGTGGTGACCAGTGACAGGACCTGAGGGAGTGGCCTGAAATTGTGTTGGGGGAGGTTTAGGTTGAATATTAGAAAGAGGTGCTTCATCCAGAGGTTATTTGGGCACTGGAACAGGCTCCCCAGGGCAGTGGTCACAGCACCAGCCTGACAGAGTTCAAGAAGTGTTTGGACAGTGCTCTCTGGCACATGGGGTGACTTGCAGGGATGGTGCTGTGCAGGGCCAGGTTGTTGGACTTGATGATCCTTTTGAGTCCCTTCCAACCCAGCATATTCTGTGATTCTGTGAGTACCAGCCTGTTAAAACCTCTAATGAGCAGGAAAAATACTGACACTGAAAGGTTGTTGCATCATGACCTTTTATACAGGGCAGCAGGGCCTATGGAGTGCATAAGAATTCAGGTGGAAGAGCATAGCCTTGTCATTTGTGTTTGTGTCACATGCCAGGTGACACAGATATGTCATGGAGAGGACTGGTACAGTGAATTGAGTGACTGAAGAGCAGCCCTACTGCTGCCACTCCTGTGGTACAGCATATTTTTGACTGTGAATATTTGGGAGCAATTTGACATGCTGAAATAATTGTGACAAAGTGTATTTATTTTTGAGGCCTCTTCATGCCAGTCCACTGGAAGACATGCCTGCATTCTTGGATGTAGTCTGAGGCTTGTAAATAACATCAAATATTTTGCTGTAACCTCATTTTTCTCTGTTCAAGGACCTGTCAAGATCTTGTTTTTCCATCTTGGCTGACACTGCCGACGCAGTGGTGTCAGCACAGAGAAGGCTCTTGCCAGCCTGAGCAATGCTAAACATCTGTGAACAGCACAGAGCTCAGATGTCACTGCCTGGCCTGCCTTGGTAGAGACGTGTCAGGGGAAAAAGGCTCAGTGCGTGCTGAGTCTAAAGGATAACCCTTGAAAATGACACATCCACAGAAAACTGCACACACTCGAGTTTTGCCTTTGGGTAGGAGCAGATTATTTTGCATACAAATATGAGTGGATGGAGACAGCAGAGAGAACTCTGCCTATGGCTCTCCCATGTGCACTGATTGAATCTCTGAATGTGCAGTCTGCAGTTACCATATAGGAAATATTGCCACTATCTTTCAATAAGGGAAGAAATATAGCTTTGTTTTGCTTTTGGAGTCTTTGTATTACAAATGAGTCCCTATAATCCAGGAAAACAGAAGATTATTTTTCAGTAAAACATCAAACAATGCCATTACATGCAGTTATATACGTCACTTGTTTTTCCACACCCTAAGATGCAGTGGAGAGTTCTAAAGTTTAAATAATTTTATGATAAAAAACCTTCTGGTACTGTTTAATAATTCTGCATGTTAGCATAAATACTTTTAAATCTACCTTGCTGCAGTGACTGCTATTCAGAGTTTTAAGTCTGACCTTATCCTGCAGCTCCCTCTACTGAAAATTAGTTCTCTTGAAAATAACTCCACATTTCAAAATACAGCACTCATTTTTAAGGTAGTCTGGCAACTCCATTTCCTATGGCTTCCTACAGATGAGATTTGCAGTAACGTTATTTCAGTTCAAATTGCATGTCACTTCACACTGGTGATTTCTACTTTTAATTTTCTTTACAGGATCCAATGTGATCAAACAATGATAGATGCTATGTAGTTGCTTTTTGTCTCAAGGAACTGAACAATTTGAACAATGTCTTCCTTAAAAAGGGACAGAAACACAGAAACACGTCAAGCAGGGGAAAAGTGCAATCATAAATTTTAGCATCTGGGACCCTTGTTCATATACCAACTTTCTCAACTCAGCTGAATTTGCCTGTGTTGCAAGTGTCTTGGGCACACAATCAAAGATGGCTTAAATATTTGTTTCCACCAGGTCTCAGGTAGTTCTAGTTCTCACTTTGCTCTGCCCTAAGCAAGTGTGGACAAATGTCATAAATAGAGAAAATCAGCTGCCATATCTGTTAGGCAGAGAGCCTGCAAGGACAGACCAGATGTTGTCAATTCCAGTCAGCACCATGTGGTGTATGGGAGGTGGGAACAAACCTGACTGGATCTGGTGTGGTTTTTCTTTCCCTGCCAGTTTCTGACTCTTGGACTCAGCCCTGTTTGCTCCTTTTATGGCCATAGCAGTATTTCTGAGCACTCCTGGTCTCCCCCAGCTTTTCCACTTCCTCATTGCTGTCCTGACTTTCCACTATTCCCATTACTTTGTTTCCCTGGCCCTTCTGGAGTTCAAGTACCTGTATTACTGGCCTGATAATTCTGCTCTCTGTTCCTTTGGTCTCATTTTCTCCACCTTTGCACTCCCTCAGTCTGGCTGCCTGCTGCTCCAGCACACAGGCTGTCAAGCTCTTCTCTATGTTGTTTCTCTTCTAGAACTTTTCTGTTTGATTTTGTGATGCAGACATATATCTGGAATGAGGGACTCACTTACTTGTACATCCCTGAGAAAAGATGTTTGACATCTGGACATGTCTTTGGGCACCAGAGGGTTTTTCACCTTATCAGCTTTCACTGATCAGCTTTGGGTTTGTGGCTTTGTGAGTGTTTTTCTGTCTGAGCATTTGAAAATTCTCCAAAACTCCTTTCATCAAGGGGAAATACTGATGTATAATAAATGAGTAACAATAGCAATAGGAAATTATTATTTGTTACGTATAGTTCAATTGCAAATAAGTGCATGTTCCCCAAGGGAGCACTTAAAAACCAAGTACCACTGATATGAGGCTACATAACGTCACCACTGGGGTAAGGCACTGTCATGTTCACACTTCTTTTCTGTCTAAAACACTAGGTAAAAGAAGCACATTGCTGTGAACCGTGAGCTTTTCTTATTTATTTCTACATTAAAAACATATCTCCAAGGAAACAGAACTGCTGTGAGGCACTGCTAAGGTGTTTGTTCTCTCTCTTAACTTTCCTTAAAAAAAAGCCTTAAAAAAATAATGATTTCTTTAGCATGTACAAGTATGAACAATATGAATGTCAATATTTATGCTCTACACATTTTCTCCTCTATAGCAGAGCAATGATATATGTGTAAGAGCAATTTTGCAGAAAATAGGGTGGAGTGACTTCAGGGCAAATGTTCCTTGCATTTCTTACTATGAGCTGGCTTGTTTACAGTGGGATCCATAATCCACACAACATTGGATTGGAGTGCATCCATCCTAATGCTTGTAACTGGCTTTCATCAGAAGCCATAAGCGGGAAAATGGCTGTTCCCATGGCCAAAAAGGCTGTGTAGTCTGTGTTCCTATGGGCACCTTTTAATTCAGGAGCATTAAGATCTCTGGGGCCTGTAGTGGAAAATGATAAAGCAGAACACAAATCTACTGAAAAGGTAGCAGGAGAAGTGCCAGTCCCTGGAGGGAGCAGTGGAGGAATAGGGAGCAGAGCAAACTACAAGCTGAAGCCAGACCTCTGCCAGTTGAGGTATCCCAGGTCAGGTTACTGGCTGAGCCCAAGCCCCAGCCAGTGGCATGCTGATTACAAAATCCAAACTGACTGTGCTTTGGAGCCTTTGGCATGTGACCATTCCTCTTCAACAGCCTTACAGAAATGTTTTGAAATTCAGCTGTTCCTCAACAGAGCCTTTGGCCATCAGTACCTTGCTGAATGCCAGAGGGTTTCCTCCTCGTCTGAAGAGCAAAGAGACAAGACATGAATGGCAGTCAGCGATGTCCTCAGCTGATGGAAATCATCTCCTTTGACCTTTAATAGAGCCACATCAGTTTACCACAGATGAAAACCTGCTGCTCTGCCTAGCTGATATATATGTTAAATCCAAGCACATACCAGGAATTATTGCGCTGAAAATCTGAGCAGACTTTGCACCCAAGGTATGACCTCTGAAATTGTGCTCTGTCAGCTCTAGCAATGAAGTAACTTTTTATTCTAATTCAGTGTACTCCAAACCAGAGGAACTAAACTAATAGGAGTGTTAGGTTTATTTCCAGCTGAGTTTTGAGTAAGGCAAATTTGCATTTTCTATTGGATACACAAGGCCATCTAAACAGAGGAGAGGAGAAGACAGTCTATTGACATTATGTAAAGGCGGCATATCAGTTTAAAGGGTTCTGTTTGCCTAGAAGAGTGTGAAGGAGACTTTTTAATTACCTGTCTAGGGTTGACAAAGATAAACACCCTGTTATTATTCTATGTATTTGCTTGTAACTCAATTAAGGATGTGTACTTAATTGTATCACCAATATAAAGAAATAAGTGTTAAGGTGTTTGAAAGCTAGAGGAAATGAGATGTCCCCCAAGAAACATGAAAGGTCAGGGAGTAGAGAAAGCAAGGAAGCATAAAATTATGGCATTGGTATTCAGCTAAGATCAGAAGTGAAGGGCTGTGTTATCTGAATTCCCAATTGTAAGGTTGAATTGTGGAGTTAGCAGAAAAAGCAGAACAACACGGCACAACAGAATGAACTAAATCAAACACGTCTAGCTATTCTGACAGTGGTAAGGAGAGCTTATGTTCTCAAGTTATTTCAGTAACATTGAATCATCCCTGACATATCTACAATATTTGCTGTCTTCTGTGTACAACACTCTTGAATGATAACATTTAACACATGGCACTGAGTGATCAGCTTGGTAAATTTTTCTGTTTCCTCATATTAATTTTCCCATTAAAAATACAGAAACAACCAAGGAGATGAGTTTAGGTGTTTTTTTCTTAAATTTAAGATTAATACACAGAGCTGTCTGATCATTTTCATACATGTCCCTTCTAATGTGTTTACTCTTTAGCATGGATTATGACAGCATATATCACATAAACAAAGCTGGTTTAGCCCCACCTTCACCTGATGAACATTGGCTTTATCATTTTGCACAGCAAGTACAGAGCAGCAGGATTAATTTCCCCACAGAGGTGCATTCTCTGGAACTGTGGCCCTCAGAAACTTGCTGTTCCTGCCAGCCCCAGCACAGAGGTGTGGTCCTAGCCAGCCATGACCAAGGCAGTGAGAGGAGGGCTGATGCAACAC
Organism: Molothrus ater; assembly: GCF_012460135.2. Taxonomy (NCBI): domain Eukaryota; kingdom Metazoa; phylum Chordata; class Aves; order Passeriformes; family Icteridae; genus Molothrus; species Molothrus ater. Next base: position 16,076,046 of record NC_050482.2, on the reverse strand, counting down.
CACAGCAAAGCACAGCCACAGGCTGGCCCTGTTCTGAGGCCCCACAGCAGGACAGGCAGTGCCAGACCATGACCCATCATTGCACCCCAAGCTGTTGTTTTAGGAGCAGGCTCAGAAGAATAAGGTGACATTGGGTGACTTCTTACTGTTCCTGACTCTTTCTGTGGAATCAATTGCTCTCATTGGTGCAAGTCTGAGGAGGGCAGGCAGCAGTCAGGGGACATCACTTGGCTGTGTTGGGTGGGATATGGCACTTCTGGGATGCTCCAACAGCAGAGAACTGAGAGAAACAATTTTCCCTTTTTCTCCCCTGTCAGTAAAATATCTCTGTCTAATCTTCCTTTTGACACACCTGACAATATAAACACGTTCTTTGTAACCCCAGGAGGCTTTTCCAGCTGCAATTTATCATTGAAATAGTTTGATTAAACTAATTTTGCTCTTTATATTTTTTCCCCAAATTACCTCAGCACTTTCAGAGGAAAATGTGTGGGTTTTTAATCAATCTGACAGCTGATTGTTTTGAGGGTTTTTTTACAGCATCTGACACAGCTGACACCACTGTTTTTATCATAAATATCTGCCACATTAGTTTAAAATGGTGATTAAAGCTGCTCCACATGCTGCTGGCAAGGCAGCTGGACCTGCACGAATTACAATAATAACCACAGAAGCTCCTTCCTGAGAAGAGTGCTGTTTCTGTAGTCGTGTCAGACAAGTGCTGCCTTTTAAGAATGATTGCTCTGCTCTAAATGACATTTTTGGCTTTCTCTTAGAAAAGTAAGTTATTTATTTTCCTGTGATTTTAACTAAAGAACACTATCATCCCTAGAGAACAATTTTGTTTTTCAGCATTGGAGCAATTACTTTCAGCTGTATCAAGTGCCTGAAGTATAAAAGTCTGTGATTTCATGGGTTTGAAAAATGCCTGCTCTTAAGGACTCCTAAGCTAGATTGTCCATGGCCCTTACCAGACCCACAGTCTCAGAGGAAGATAGCTGCTTATCACGTGGCCAGCGCTCCCCTACCATTTGCCATTTGTGAGGAAGTACATACATAACTGGGGCATGGTTATACTCAGAGCTGGAACAGGAGATGGATGTACAGGCTTACGATGCCATCATGAAGATAGCAGAACTCTGACTGGAAAAACTGTTTTCATACAGGGCAATAACCACCGATTTGGGACCTCAAAAGACCATCTGGTCCACCTTTTGTGGGAGAATGAGCCTGGATGACATGACCTGGCATCCTACCCAACTGCATCTTGAAAACCTCTGGCAGCAGGGACTTCACCACATCTTTGGGGGCTTTTTTTTCCAGTGAATGAGTGTTCTCACTGTAAAAAATTTCTTATGTTGAGATAAAAGCTCTCCTGGCGCAGCTTGTACCTGTTACCTCTGCTCTACTCCAGGAGCTGCCTTGTAAAGAGAAGGGGACATCCATCCTCTTTGTAGCCACCCTTTTAGTACTGGAATGCTTAATGAGGTTCACACTGAGCCTTCTCTTCCCTGGGGATTAAAAACATAACTCCTCCAGTCATTTCCCAAAGGGTAGGTTCTCCAGTTCTTTGCTCATCTTCATAGCCTTCCTTGGGACCCTCTTTCCATGTTTTTCGTGAATTATTGGGACAGAACATGGTACTTCAGGCATGGCTGACAAGTGCTTAGGGCATTCACAGACATGACAGGAAAGCAGCACATGGGGAAATTACCAACTCAAAGGAAGTGGAGAGCTGCTGTGTACAGGGGTGTACACTGACTGCCAGCAGCTTGCATCTCCCAGAGACCACATCTCCCATCTCCCCCTCTGCCAAATTTCTACCAGCCAGCTTCCCATGCACTTGGGTAGGCTCCACCTGTAACAATGCTGGCAGGACTGCCAGCAGCTGGCATGGAGCATGAGCTACAGTGCTGCCCTGCCAGAGCAAGGAGGTCAGTAAGGTCAGTAACTTTGGTGACCAAGTTATGTACGGCCGTGGCCACTGCCAAGGTATCACATACATATAAAATGAGTATAGTCCCTGATGTTGGAGCAAGGAGAACAGGACCACAGAGCTGAAGGCTAGATGCCTTTAGATGCCTTATCAATGGCAGTGTACCCCTGTGCTGATAGCTGATTACTGGCATGAATCAGGATCATACTGATGAATGATTCACTAAGGGAAAGTCTTAAAAATGCAACTCATAAGAGCAAAACATGTATAAAAACAGATCAATCCATAGTTCAGGATTACCAGAGGCACATTTACACTCAATTCTTGCCCTATTGAATAAGTAATATATTCTTTGTGCTAGAATCCAGAAAATTGTATTAAATGCATAAGACCATGCTATTGCCATCTACTCATTCCAGCATCTGGGAGGAAAAAAAAAAAGCAACAACTCCCAAATCCAGAATGATTAACAATAACAAAACAAAAAATAATGATACTAGTAGTAATCTGGGTCTTTCTTCAGTTCTTACAGGTTTAAGACAAAACACTGGTCACCAGCTAGAGTCAACATTCATGGCTTGTGTTCTGCTAAAAATCCATTTGTTGCTGTGTCCTCCCATCCTTTAATGGTATCACACTCCAGCACGAGCCTCCCAGGTGTCACAGAGCCCACTCAGACCCAGATGAGAGCAACAGCACTGGGGTTCACAGCTCGTTCCAGAGCACTTGCTTTCTTTGAGTCATGTACTCAGCTAAAATCTCAGTCATCATTGTCTCATTTGTTTATGTCACCTGGGTTAGAAAGTATTTGAGATAAAGATGACAACAAATATTTTTGGCAAATAAAATAAATTAGATTGGTGCAAATAAGCTGGTTGACAGTGCAGCCAGGGATCCATTACAGTGGAGAAAGCACTATGGATGTGGGGCAGGACGATGATTTATGGCCTGGTGGGGCTGGCCAGAAAGGGTGGAGACCTGGGCTGGGGAGCAGGAGAGGGACCTGGAGGCACACAGAGCCAGAGACAGAAGACAGGTCCTGAATGCAAGCTGCCATGCTTGGCCTGGTGCATTTACCACTAGTTCCTGCTCAGAGGACCTACAGGAGCAGACTTGGGCATTGCAGGAGGCTCTTTGGCTGTTAAATCCTATGACTTTTATCTACAATCTAGTTTTCAGGTCTCATGGACAAGGTCTGCATCAAAAATCTTAGGTCAAGCAAGGCATGTGCATTATGCAGTGCCTTTGCAATGGCCTTTAGACAGGCTGTCAGCAGAATTGCTGTCACCACCTCTCCTGAGATGTCTGTGAAACCTACTGGAACTATTCTGGCCTCTGGCTCTTTTCTATGCCTGCTCAGGCTGATGTCTAGTACTGGTTAGTGCGTGCTCTCTGAGGGAAATTGTGAACGTGCCCTTCAAGAACATCAAGAAACTAATTTGTTAGCATACCCTCTAGTATGAGGCCAAAATTAGACCTTGAGTTCCTTCCTATCCCATTAACCTGAGGCTGAGGGGTGAAAGGATTGGTGAGCCAGCCCATGGTGCTGTTTCCACCTTTGGACACTATGACAGCATTGGCCAGCTGCAGTGACTGGTGGTAGGGCACACACGCCCAAATTTCTGCTCATGGCTCCTGTCTGGGGCAGTCAGTCACAGCCCACTGTCACTGATTCAGTCTGAGTGACAACTGTGACTGCTTCTCCTCCATCAGCCCCCTTCACATAAACTCTCTCTGTCCTTGGCTCCTCACCTCCTCCAAACTCTCTGGCATGGCTCTCACTGCTTTCTGGGGATGCATGCAGGCAAGACAAACCAGCCATCTCCCACAACTTCTGTCCTGGAGGGATCCCATATCTGTGTGGGTGGCTTGTTTGTGTGTCTTGGAAGGTGAATGCATGGGAACTTCTGCCAAATGGGGAAAAGGCCCAGCGTGGTCTGTACTGGCAGAACATTGCATGATATAGCATAGTGGGGGAAGGCTTGTGAGTCATGCATGTGGGTTGGGGTATGAAGCTCCTGTGTGACTCTGATGCATCTGAGGATGCTTCCAAGGAGGATTTCTGCCTCTCTGGCTCTTCTGTGGTGAGTATGTGTGAGGAGTGGGAAGCTGAGTTTGGGAAACTCTTTATTTCCTTTATAATCACTGAATAGCCTCCATATTTTTCTCCTTATCTTGTCCCCAAGAGAGTTAAAGGGAGAGTTATTCCCTTACAACTCTCCTTATTCCAGGAGAGTTAAAGTTCACAGTGTGCACATGTCCTCTTCAAAAAATATGGGAAGCCTGAAAACATGGAAATGATAACATGGATAATGGACAGGATCCAGTAACCCAGGCTGGGTTGTGCCTAGGGACTGCTCACCTCTCCAGAGACCCGTGCTGGAGCAGCACTTGTGGCTGGGGAAGGCAGCTTGTCAAGCAGCCCCATCCCTTGATCAGGCTTTCCGAGAGATGGATAGCTGTGACACAGCTCTCAGGTGTGTGCCCAGCCCCTGCCCCCTCCAAGCTGGGCACATTCAGTGCCCTTGCAGCACCAGGGAGCAGGAGTGTGCATCCCTCTGGGAAAGGCAGGGGATGAGAGTGCTGCTGATGGATGGCACATCTTGCAGTCACCTCTCGGGCATGAGGGTGTGAGCCAGCAAATGGACCTAAATGGGGCTGAGTGGCTCGAAATAGTGTCTGGACATCTGGGGTGTTATTAGCAATCCAGGGGAATTAGATCTGCTGTCTGGGGCAATTGCATCATTACTCAGTGTAAGCTCATACCCAGAGGGGGAAGTTCACTCTTTGAGAGCCCTAAGTAGGGCAAATGAAACTCAGTCACTGGGCTTATGGATAATTAATAATGCTCTCAATACATTTAGGCCATTTTTCTCTTTGTCTTTTATTCCAGAAGAGACAACCTTTATTATTTTATTAATTTGCTTGTATTACTTAAAAAGTAATTCATGTACAGAGTAGATTGCTTGTGATATTTCTTCACTGCCAATATACCTGACAAAATGGCTATGAAAGCTTGCCCACAGCTCAGAGAGCAGGAGCCTGGACAATGGTGCTGCCAGCCCCAGCCGTGCCATAGGAAGATGCCAGCATCCACCTGGTTTTTACCTAGCCTGGGGACAAATCTGCCCTTTGGAGGAACACAGCAGAAATATATTCTCTCAAAAACATTACAATTATCATGGGCTTTCATTGATTCTGTGAGTTTGTATAAACTGGGCAAATAATTCTATTTCCTGCACATTCTACCACATCTTGAGGGGACTGCGCCATTTGAAGGTAAAAGGGTCAGGACTTTACTCCTTGGTTTTGGGTATATTATGTTATTTTAGCTCATCAATTTTCATGACTTTGTTTCTGTTCTTGGAAAAACATTTCATGTGGATGTTTTGACCTCACAAACCAGCAGTGAGTATTGCTCCCTGAAGTGTATTGAGAGGAGTGGATGTTGCTGTTTTCTGTGATTATTATGGGAGTTTATTACTTGACTACAATTCATGTCTGGCTAATACATATTTTCTCCACCCCCATCACTTTCAAAGCATCTTTCTCATTTGTTCCCCTTCCTTAAAGCCTGTGCTCAGAGGTATCTATTTATGCTTTCCATGTCCCACTGACTGTATAAGATAGTTCCCAAAATAAGGTCAAACTCCTAACTGGACATAGACTGCACTGGTCATACAGGTGCCTAGCTGTGGGCTGTTTTGTGTAAGAAGCACAATTTAAATTAGCCAAGAAAACACAAAAATGCATCATCATTTTTTAAAATTTCTAAATACTTTCAGGTGACAGGAACAAAGCAATTATATAATGACACACTATTATAATAACAAAGTAACAAATATTTATAATGAATTAAAAGTGCGGAAGGAAGGATTAGAATCTAAAACAAGAGCTGAGATGCTGTTTGCAGCAGCTGGATGGTGTGCACTGCTCCTCTCCCAGCATGAGGCCCTCAGAGTATGCTGGGGTGTGGATTGCAAGTGCCCCTCTGTGCTGCACTCCAGGAGGAGGAAATTAAATATGTTGTCAGACACAATTAAAAATAACAAATGCTCATCCTTCTTAATTAGGCTGTAGAACACTTATCACCAACCTCCCCAAAGCTTACTGTTAAAAGAAAATTATTTTGAAGGCATTTTTAATGTAACAGTTTTACAACTTGCTGAAATCTTTACCTCTTCTTTAGTAAGGCTGGTGTCTTGAGACTGACCAGTCGAGCTCAGCCATGGAAGAAGGCTCACTCAGAATTTAAACTGGACAACTAGCAAAAGCATTTCAAAGAGAGCAATGGCCTTGGCTTCTATCTACACATTCCTTCTTGGTGACTGGGAACCTCCTCCATTGTGGGAGTGAGCATATTAAAGAGAATGGTGATGGGAAATCACATTCGAACTGCGACTGAACTGTTGCTGTATTCTGGTAAATGTAATTTACCTTTGTATTATGTTTTCAGTATATTTTATATCACTCTGCTAAATCAGAAATCCTATATAAAATCTTCAAATGGGTGACTTTGGCATTAAGCCTCTCACCCTTCACCCATGCCATATCCAAAAGAAGCTGCTCAGAGAGTATTGAACTTCAGCATGACAGTTTAATAATAAGACCATTTTGGTACTGTGTTGTTCATAAGTTTACGTGGGTTTGAGTTTTGTCAGATAGTTTCTCATCAGAGAAACTTATTTAAGTAAGCGCTAGCAGCAATGACAACTGGCAACTCTAATTACACTTGACAGAGTACAAGACAATCTTTTTTCTTCCTACCAGATGCTTCCACTGCTGTGTGCTCCCTCATCTACTAATTCCTGCCCCCGGTAGAACTTATTAAGACATACACCTGTCATTTGGCATATCACAAATATCTGGCAAGACATGTAGAGTGTAGCAATGTGCAGCAGGAGTGCCAGTGCAAACAGCCTCCCTCTGTCACAGAAGACTGCCTCCAGAAGTGAGGAATGATCTGGGATAGATGCTTGTCACCAAGGCAAGGTGATGGATCTGCAGCGGAGGCAGTCAAGGGTTTGCATCCCAAAAAAGGTATCAGGGTGTATCCCTGCCCACACACACTTGGGCTGATGTGCTCCTGTGATCCCCACACAGTCGTGTCTGTGCCGTCACCACTGGAGTGTTCTCTCAGACTCATGCTTGATTAAGTAGTGGAGGCAGACAGGATGATCTGATGACTGCTATGGCATGACACCACAAGGTAAATTGATGTTGGCTTGATGTTTCTGTTCCAGATAAATCACAGCAAAACATTCTGTCAGCATGCACAGATATTTTCTCCCATTTTTCTTCATCCGTGTATGAATTTTTGTTTAATGTCACATTAGTTTGCCTTCAATGTATAGAATACAGTGACCTAATTTTTGCTGCCAGGCACAAGGAGGGCAGAGCAATAAAGGTGTTCTGTGGGGGAAGGAAACATATAATATTTCAAAGATCCTGGAACAGCATTCATGAAGTGGAGCAAGGCGATAAGAACAAGAAATGGCTGCACACTGATAAGGAGGTTGGTAGTGAAACCTTGCCAAGTTGAAATGTCACATCATTGGGAAAATGCCCAAGCAATGCCTCATCAGCTAATTGTGAAATATTTTCCACTCATCCCAGCTGCTACCTATTGCAAATGCTTACTAATGAATTCTGGGAAGCACTGAGATATGCAGATCTATAGAACACATTTGCCCAGTTTTGTATGAATACAAATACACCATGATCTGTCTGGGCAAGAGACATGTGCTGGTGCTGATGGAGAGGCAAAATTCCCTTGCCTTTATTCCTTCTTCCTGATAAGCCTACCCCAAACCATATTCAAAATGCAAAAATTTAAATTGGAATTAAGAGCATTATGGGCTGTTTTTTATTCTGCTTTATACAGAATAAGAATTTGGGAAATCTAGTGGAGCTATTTTGTGCCTTCTGGGGAAGGAACAAAATGTCCTCTTATTTATGTGCAGCAGATAAAAATCAGGACGTTCCTGATAGTTGAGAGAATTAACCCAGTCCATGAGCTTGTTACAGAGAAACAACCAATCAACCAGAAAACAAAATTAAAACAACCTACTCACAAAGTTTAGGAGAAACCTTGGTAGTCCAGAAAGTATATTTTTTATATCTTCCAATCTCAACAGCCAAGAGCTTTTATGATTACTAGTCCAGATATTTTGAGCCAAGAATTAGCTGTAACATTTCAAAAATGGGTTTTATATGCTAGAAAATAATTCATACTTTAAGGGTCAGATTTTTTAAGTCTTCTAGAATTGGGAGACTGGGAATTTTTCCTTTCAATTGGCATAAAGGTTTCTATTTCTAGCCATATACAATGTAGTATATATGGGACATTAAAGCTCTGACATTCCTAGGCAAAGAAAATTTGTCACTGTTGTAGCACAGATTCTTACCTTTCTAATAGCTCACACAGGTACCATTTTATGAGAAACTCTGTGTCTGAAATAAAAAAAGAAGAAATATTAGCTATATGGAGTAGTTCCTATTTGGGGGCTGTTGAAGTAGAAGCTAGGTGGTCAGGTTTAAGAAGCAGATAAAATGGTTGAAGGTGTATGACAAATTCAAATATAAGGTATCTCTGTAGGTCAGCTCCCCATCTCAGAATGTGCCACTATAAATCATCTATGAGATCTGTGTGTGAGCTCTGGTGATTGAGTATCGAGGGACTGAGAGGCAGCAAATACAGAACCCAGCAGAGGCCAATTGGTCTAGTGCAGCTGAGTGGTAGGTCCAGCTTCCTTGTGTCCATGTCCCCACCCTGGAAAGGAGCCCATGGCCCCAGGCCTCACTCCGTGATACTGAACTCTGGGGGTCAGGCCAGTGCTTTGCCTGTCCCATCAGCACATCAGTCTCTGGGAACTCAGCAAAAAACCAGGCTGGAATTCCACAAGACCCACATTCTTCCTCCAGCCCCTTTGCTAATTTTTACTAATAGCCTCATCAGTCAGGAAGGGTTTGAGGAACCATTAAGAGCTGTGCCAAAAGGGTCTCCCTGGGTCAGGACTGTGTGAGACTGTACAACCCAACCTCTGCCCCAAATCAGACCCAAGAAAGCTCATTTGCTGTATTGATTAGCTGTTTACCCTGCTCCTACATGCTTCCTCTGGGGAGAGGGAGGCAAAAATATATATGGGCTTTCTTAACATCAGCTGATGCAGATTCCCAGTGATAGAGTGAAATGGGAGAAATTATTTTGTTGTGCTAGCTTTTGAGTGCTAAATGCATACAGAATGCACCTAAGTTTTTAACTTTGGATAATAAGATTACTAAGTTGTTATGATATCAGGAAAGTAAACACGTAGAAAGTAAGTATATAATATTTAAATAGTCATGTCTCCAGATTTTTGCACATATAAATACAGCCCAGCCCCCCACAGCCTTTACTTTATCTGCATGAACATACTGCTTTTAATGATAATGTACTCTCTAGTTTGTTCTTCCACTGGTTTACATTTCCTATAGCTAATTTTTCAAACACCTAACAGCACTGTAGTGCTTAGGCAATTATTTCCAGTGTCTGGGCGTATTTATCAAGTGGAATCAAGTATTGATCATCTGTAGAGAAGGTCTCAACATTCCTTCATATTTTCCAGCTGGCCAGCTGGAGGGGAAGTTCATTTTTATCAGTGAATTGAAAGCTGGGTTTGTGTTCCTTTCTTTAGACAAAATTCATCAGGCTCTGTGGTTGCAGGTTTGTAACAAAACTCAGTCATACTGCCTGCTTTTCACAACGGCTGCCATTGATTTGTTTGGCTGTTCTGTTTGAAATCTGGCACATCATGTTTTTATCATACTTAGATCAAAAGAGTTAGTGTGAAAGGAGATAACTGCTTTGTATGACAAAGATTATTTTAAAATTCTAAGACTAAGTACTTAATATATTTTCTGTTCTTTTCTTTTTTAGCTGCATGTCAGCTAATTCAGTCAGAACAAATTTCTGTCACCTAAACATCTCTTGCTGGGAGAATCCTGCTGCTTTCAGGGATGAAGATTTCCTTCCCAGCATGATTCACAGGCCCAGCATCACATCAGTACTACTGACCAACGCTGCCTCTGCTCTTCAGTCTTTGCTGCTGAGGTCCTTATTGCCAGGGGCTTTTAAAGAATTGTGAATACTAAAGAATCGTGACTTGTGTCACTCTAATACAACAAATGTCTGTTACTATCTCTGCTCTATAGATGAAAACACAAAATTGGAGGGAAATAGGAAACTTGCCTTACTAGATAACCTGTGTGGAAGACATAAGTCTGTCCCATGGTCTCCTTACTCTGTGTCTTAATCCTAGGTCCATCATTACCATTCATTTCAAGGATGCATTTATTACTACTGCTGCTAATACCACTGTTTCTGCAAATGCCATGTTGAACTGATAGAGGAAAACATTCAATCTCCAGTTTTTCTCCTTCTGTCCTCTATATTGCAGTGCAAAGGACTTTTTTGATGAAAAAGCTGAGAACAGGTGTAACAAACTCCTCAGGCCTTTCACAAGGACAAACCTGCATTTCTATAACATGCATTCCATGTGATAATTCATTATATATTTTCACTTAGAAACCTCCTGTGCAGCAGATTTTTGCATAAATGGAACATAAAATGCATTAACACAGAGAATTCACAGAAAACTGACAATTTTATACTGATTTCCTCACATTTGTTGTTTGTTTTGTGCATGTGTAATGCCAAATGAATATGTTAAGAGCTGGGGGAGTTCATAAGAAGAAACCAGAAGCCACAACAGGGCAGCTCACAGCTGGGAAATGTCTCTCAGCCCCAGAGTGAGTGGTGAACCAGGTCCTCAGCACCTCTTGGGCACTGCTCCTTGTGGAAGTGCAAGGCCTGTGCTGCCACCACTCAGCCTTGGCCAAGGCACACAGGTTCCCCTTGCAGACCACTTACCATATGCACTCAACTACCTCATATTTAAGCAACAGAGTCATCGTTTTTGACCATTACATATATCTGGCTGTGTGTTCCTTTCCCAGCTGGAGGGGCAGGGCTGCACAGGAGCAGTGGTGAGCAGCAGCAAGGAGGGCAGCCAGACTGGTCACAGCCAGACTGGGCATTGCCTAAACCAAAAGTTGGAAATACACTGTGAGCTGCTCCTCTATTCTCCATCCATTACCTTACCACGTGGTGTGTCCAGTCTGCTCTTAAATCATTTCAGAGATGTGACTTCTAACACTTTTTCTAGGGAAGCTATTTCACAGTCGATTACACTTCCTTGTTAAAATTTTGGCTGGATAGTCAACTCAAATCTCCCTTTGCTCCCTTTCTTACCTTTATATGCAATTATACCCCCGAGAAGTGTTCTAAACAATCTCCTAATGCCTCCTTGTTTGTATTTTTCAAGCACATGTAAACACTTATAGCAGTTTTGGATACCATGTAAGGCATCTTAAAATCTTTAGCTCGTAGGTGCTTTCTCCATGGATCATCCCCTCTAGCCCTCATATTAGGCATTTTATCCTTCTTAAAGTTCTTTATAATTAGTCATCATCTTCCTAGAAAGGCTGGTGCCCAGGCCTGAATGCAAGCTGTAATTTGTGCAACAAGGATTTCGTATTCATAATGCTTCTAGGCTGCACATAGTTTTAAATTATTCTCAGTGTCCTACTTTCACCAGTAATTGTATCTCTTTTTCCCTAACCTTCTAGAGAAAGAGAAGTGAGCAGCTTTTCAGTTTAATTAGTTTGGTTTCTGACAGCCTAAATGGGCAGTGCTGTAAAGAGCTGCAAGGTTAAGAGATTTTCCTGGGATGTATATAACTGCAATGAAAAATACACACACTTAGCTTACAAAATAGAAGCAATGTTATAAGGGATAATGAAATATTTTCCTCCCTTAAAGCACACAGCCACTTTAGGAACATGTGTTTGTCACCCTCACTCCTAAAATAACTATGCATAAACATATTCCTAGTACCATCCAGACATTTTTCATGACTGTGTGACAGTCAGATGTGACCGACAAGAGGCTCTGTTGGGACTCAGAACATTCAGTGTCACTGCATGGTAGGAGCTCTCTCTGCATAACAAAATGAGTAAGGTCTCCATAGAAGCTACTTGTAATGTTTTGATAGAAAATTTTTTTCTGACAATCAATAAAAGCCACTTTTTATCAGGAAAAAAAAATGTGCATGAATTTATACCAACGTCTGATTTCAGTTTCTCAATAGGTCTATGTGAGAAACTGCATGAAAACTGGACATTGGTAGTAAAAGTGAGCACACCAATAGCCTATGGACTTCAGTATGGTTTAGAGCAGTCAGGATAAAAATAACCTGGGATGACTCTGTGTAATTTTTGATTAGAACAACTTTCATGAATATGTATAATATTACTATTATTACAAAGAATAATAATTTGAACTAAATTATGCAAAAACTCAAATTGGGACCTGAGTTCTAAAAAGATACAAGATCATTCTCATATACCTATCACAGGATCACCTGGACACTGAAATTGTTCTCAAAAAAGAAGGAGAGTTGTTTTTCCCTTCAGGTGAGCAGCCTTTTTTGAAGTAGTCTAAGCACAGCTGGTATCATATCCATCTTCTTGCCTCATTCAGTGCAGTGAGATAAAAAATATGAACAAGCTTGTGAGGAAAAAATATATGAAAACCAAAGATAATATCTTTTCATGAATAGCATGGTAGAATCCAACTTTTGAAAGACATCACTTTATTAACTTTTCCTACCATTCTTTCTCTTGACAATATTTCCACCTCAGACCTTTTCAGTAAAATTTTACTTTCCTCAGTGTTTATTTCCTGGTTTCCATCTAGCTGCTGATTGGCTGTCCAAAACATAAAACACTGCCTGCAAACTCCAGCTCCCTCAGAACTGCTGTGTGTGTTAGCAATCTTCCCTCTTCCACCTGGGCCCTTCTCCACCAGAATGTGCAGGGTCAGGGCAGCAAGCAGGGCTGGAGCTTTCCTCAGCAGTGCCTGAGATCAGCCATGTGCTGCTCAATGGCAGCTGCAAGCAGGTCACATTGTGGCCTGAGCTGCTTCTGTGAGACTCTGAATGGGGACTGCAATTTCAGGAGATGGTCTGATTAAAGCACATAAGCCTTTCAGCTAATTTTGAATCCTTGTTCTAAGATTACAGTGCACCAGGCTGCTCTGGAAAGCATCTGGACCACACAGAACCAAGCACCTCTAAGGCAGGACATAAAGATAAGTTTAAAGAGGAAAATAAGATTTCCATTTTTTTATTCTCTCAAATGGATAAAAATAAGCTTTAATTTTTATTTTATTTTACTTTATTTTTTTTAAAGGAGAGGGGGAAAATATTGACATGGGACCATAACTCATAAGACAAAGGAGGGATTCACAGAGGCCATGTTTTCAAGATTTGAAATTAAACAAACCCAGTGACAGCTCTGCCCTTTGCACGACTGTCCCACATGGGTCATACCTGCTCACAAACTGCCAGAACCCAAACATGAGAAGACAAACACCTGAATGGGACTCTCGTGAATGGGGTTTATCAGGAAGCCTTTTTCTGGGTGTTTGACTACTTTTGAATGCCAAAATAAACTTATTAATGAGAATCACCCTCAGTATGTAACAACCATAGACAGAAAACTGCAGGCAATTGCTGATGTAGTGCTGGCAGCAATAGCAATGCAACCCCACCATTTTTCCTAAGAGATGTGGTGTGAGGCTGCATTCTGGCAAGGTCTGGTGTTCCTCAATACTTGGGCTGGCTAATTTGAATGGGATAAAAATTCAACCATTTCTACAGATCAAAGAGATTGAAGTATTTTTTTCTTTATGTCATATTTGAGTGAATTTACTTTGGCAGAATTCCCTCTTCCTTGTGCTTTCTGTTAACTTCCCAGTTATTAAATCTGGTGCAGGTGTTCAGAGAGGGTACATTTCACTACCAGTTTTGTTCTATATCAGGTCTTATATGTTGCTTCACAGCATCAAACTCAAAAGCTTTCTTTCTCAGAGTGCATGAAGTAATCTGATGACTGTGTCTCTGTCACATTTGCTGTGTCCAGGGGTAGGTGTCTGCAGTGCAGCACGTGATGCTGCTGCACACACAACACATCCCCACCACTGATGGGGTGTGCTGTGGGTGACAACTGCTGGGCAGGGCCCAGAGAATGGGTGTCCCTTCCCCACCCATTGGGAGGAAGAGACCTTCTGTCAGCACCTCAACTCCTCATTTCCACTGAATCTCAGGTATTACCAGCTGACAGGAACATTTTCAGAAACAGATTTACATGCTAGATGGGTCAGAAAGAGCATTGTGGTCATCAGTGAACAAATACTTCAAGATAGTGCATCAATTACAACTCAAAAGTGCCGAAAATGAACACTGAAAATGTTCAAATCCTTGAAATAGAAGAAAATGTCCTTCTCCGAAAAGTCTGTGAGTGTTTGCATTTTGTGCAAGGTTGGAATGCAAGAAACATGAATATTGTCTTAAGTTGGGAAAAAGGTGACTGTACAGGTGAGAACTAGGATGAAACTGCTCTACTGTGAAGATCTTGTCTAATATGGAATTTGTATTCTTTCTAATACTGGTTACTTCCTAATCTTTACCATAGAAAAATTAGCAGTAGAGAAAAGCCTCATAATCTGCTGAGATGAATACTGAAAATAATAAGCATTAATTCAGAAAATGAATAAACCTGTAACTTCTCAAATCTAGATTAATTTAAGAGAACTCTATACTCTCAGTGTCTCTCTTCCCCTCTTTTTTTTCCTCTTCTTTGTTTTCATTAAAGTCACTTCTATTTCCCTTTTAAAACTTCAGGTTGTGTTTAGCAAGGAGAATACTTTGTTCATAGGGCTCCTCATGTAACCTGGAACCACCAGGAGCTTTCCTGTAATTAGCTCTGGTAGTCTGACTGTGCATTTTAATTTGAATGCTTGACTGATCTTCCTTTAATTCTGAGATGTGGCCTTCATTCACACTTATTGCAGATATGAAGACAAAAAAAAATTAATCTCCTAACAGTGTTTTCTCTTTAACTTAGTTTTTTGGGTAATTTTTTTAGTTAAAACCTGGCTACCAGGCTTCTAAGACTCCTCAAAATATTCTGTGTTTGATTTTCAGTGTTCAACACTGCCATAAAGCCAAGGAATGAATACACCAGGGAGCAAGCAAGCCCTCTTTGTGCCAGTTTTCCCAGCATAGATGAGTTTTCCATACTCTATGAAGGGACCATGCTGGTGACAGCCATTAACAGACACACACAGAGAATCACTGGTGTTGTTGCCACGTGTGCACTTCTCCACCAGCAAGCACAGCACTGATAACCCTGAGACTGCCCTGCTTCCCTCCACACTCCATGGGAGTCTGGAGCTGCTAGCAAGGAGCAAGGTCCAGATCTCATCAAATGCACCATGTATTTCAAACATACACAGCAGGCAAAGTTGCTGAGAGAAATCAGCATCAGTGGGTGAGAAATCAGCATCAATACCCTACATTTTAATGTAAATTTACTCTTTCACTGAGTTGTGGCAGTGATCAAGAAAGGTGGGATGCAGCTAGATTGTGAGTAACCTTTCTCATCCCAGCACCTAACATGAAGCTATCACACATTTAAACAGCTCCTCCTTCTGGAGCTGCAGTTGCTTGGGAAGATAGGTGCAAAAATGCCCAACAGATAATGCTGTCAACACTGGCAAGAAGAGCTGCCCTGAGCAGAGGGCAAAGTGCTGGAGTCCATAGTCTCTGTTTGAGTCATGGGATACAGCCTGGATAGTCCAAGCTGTGCTTTCCTGGTAGCTTAACACTTCAAAAGGTAATCTCTTTGTGCTGCAGAAAGGTAGCTGCTGTGGGTTAGAGCCCTGCCAGCCCCTGCAGAAGGGGTGGTGTTGTCCCCCCTGCAGTGAGATGGGTACACAGTGAGTGTGGAGCAGCCCATGTCACTGACCCAGCAGTGGACAGCAGCACAGGACAGTACCTCACAAGGCTTTGCCAAGCATCCTCCTCCCAATCCACCAGCCTGTGTCCAGCCCTTGTTTGGCCTTAAGAATGTGACAGCCACTTGGTGTCAGAGGAAGGGCAAGGAAGCCTCTGTGGGTTTGGCCACCCTCTGAGAAACCAGACCTCTACATATGAAGTGTAAAATCTTCCTTACTCGGCTAGCTGCTGACTGACCACAGAGCAGCATCCCAGGGCTGGGGACCAGGTGTAGGGTAGCTAATAGTGCCTAGTCCAGTAGCCTATGGGCTCTCTTCACTACAGAGTACAGAGTCTCTCCCTGCTGTGGAGCCCTTGTCCTCAAGCCTTTTGTCTCTGCTTAACCCTGCCATGCTGTGTGCCCCCGTGTGATTGGCAGCAGTGTGCAGAGACTCCAGCACAGCAGTACTCTGCCCTGCAGGGGAACTGGTGTGATTTGGAAAACTGAGATTCCTCTGCTGGGTCTGACATGTGGCAAAGCAATAAAGTACTTCTCATTACTGACATCTGTGGGATTGTCTCATGGGTCCAGCCTACTACCTAAAATATGTATTTAAGTGCATGCAGACACAAACACCAGGAAAATAGCTTTCAGGTCAGCCTGGATCCTCTCCCCAGGAATGTGATAATCCTGATTACCTGATACTGTGGACAGACTTCACTTCCTTCCCAAACAAGCTCTGCTACTTAATGAAATGAACAAAACCACTTCCAACCTCAAAAGGGATTTTAGCTTCCTGTTTCTTTAAATAAGCCTGCACTGCCTCAAACTTTCACTGAAATGTCAGCAGGTACATTCCAAAAATTACATCTGTAGAAACAACTGTCTTCCCTTCCTGCTATTCTCTGTTCATTCATGTGGAATTTATTTGTAAAAAAAACCAAACCGTTATCTGTTAATAATAGTGATCAAATCTCTACTCTGAGATTTGACAATCTGCAGGGCTGGGTCTAGCAGCCTGGGTCTAACAGCCTGGGTGAAGTGATTACCACTCAGTGATGTACCAAACAGGGGCAGATCCACACTTTGCCCAGCTATTTTGCTCTATCATCAAATTTTCATGCTGTGGTACTGTTCAGTTGTGTAGCAAAAAACCCTATACATTTTTTTACAGCTTTGTGAAAATTAATTGCATTAAGTGCTGCATATCTCAAACCTGTTTTTATTTGAAGGTTCATGTCCACTTTCCAGCTTTTCTTGCATTCACAGCAACTCAATAATAATTACAGCAAACATCAGCTTTGGTCAGCAGCTAAGCCCTACACAGCCACACTCTCACTGCCCCTCCAGCAGGAAGGGGAGAGAATGGAAAGAGTTAAAGTGAGAAAACTTTTGGATTGGGATAAAGATGGTTTAATGGGACAGAAAAAGAAAAAAAAAAAAAGAAGAAGAAGAATTGAAGTATACAAAACAAGTGATGCTCAAGGCAATTGCTCATCACTTGCCAACTGGTGCCCAGCCAGTTCCTCAGCATGATGCCACATGGTACAGAACACCCCTTGGGTCACCTGGGGTCAACTGTCCCAGATGTGTCACTTCACAACTCCTTGTGCCCCTCCAGTCTTCTCACTGGCAGGGCATGAGAATTTGAAAAGTCCTTCACTTGTATGAACACCACTCAGCAACAACCAAACCATCAGTGTGTTATCAATATTAATTTAATGTTAAAACCAAAACACAACCCTATACCAGCTACTAGCAAGAAAATGAACTCTGTCCCAGCCAAAAGCACGACAGCATCGTTCAGCCAGACCATTCAGCATGGAATGTGTTTCACCCCAATTAAATGTCACTTCACATGGTTGCTGCAGGAGACATCACTCTGAACTCCCTCAGCACTGCTCTGTCCCTCTCTTCCTGGGGAGATTGCCATGCAGCTTTCCATGAGATTATGTTAGAAATCTCTCAATGAAAACAAAAATTCCTCATCATGTTTGTTAAACAAGGAAAAGGAGTGATGAGGACACAGATGGGGGAAGGTGTGGTGCATCCTTGCAGCCTCCCAGCCTGGTGCTGGCTCTCCCAGCTACCCAAGATGCTGTGTCAGCACTCAGAGCCATCCACTGGCAGGGTCCCCTGAGCCCCAGGACCATGGTTACTTCCTCAGGGGGCTGGAATGGCAAAACCCTTTTCTGGAAACAGCACCGAGCTGCTCTGTCCTGCACTGGCTCCACTGCTGGAACGGGGATGAGAAACTCATTTTTTAAGAGGTCAGATTTCCTTTGTAGTTTTGGGATTTTTGTTTTCCACCAACTAGAAACTACATCTCCACTCAAAATGAAATGAAAACCCAGTGAACAGCTTTTTCTTGAATAAGTATAAATCTAGGTGCAATTTTTTTGTGTTTAGAGATTTCTGCACTGAAGTGTTTTCCAGCTGTATGCACATTTTGGGTAATGAATTTATTTAGTTTCTATTAAATTCTGCAATTATTTAGTAAGACAATAAAAAAACTTTTGGGAATTATGCCTATTTATATGTTTCTACTCTTCATAAACCAATGATATATGACAGATTGTAAAAAGAAATTTCAATAACTAAATTTTCTGAAGAAGACTACCCTATGTCTACCCTTCTGAAGAAGTCTACCCTACTCCTGCATGACACCCTAAAACAGTTTTTAAGAGGGAAATAAATGATGATTTGAAAATATTAACATGTCGTATTGTAGGAAAGGTAAATTGATCTTTCTTTCAATCTGCTTAATGCTATGAAACTCTATATCTCTCCTTATTCCTGCTTTTAAAAATATCAGGCAGTAAGAAAAGTGGGAAATCACTGCTGTTTAAGAAGTGATGGCTTTGCCAAGGTTGTGATTCTCCCTGGGGGCTCAATGTGTAAAGCTGAAGTCAGTGGCTCCATGATGGTCTTGGCACCCAGTGGATCATCCTGCCAGCAACAGACCATGCTCCACGCCAGCACCGGCACCACCTGGGCTCGAAGGCAGGAGGCTGAGCTAGACCATGAGCAGATAAAGCCAAGAGGGACCTCTGGAACAAAACTTGCTGCTGGAGAACTGCAGTACAGAGTGCAGGACCAGCTGAGGCTGAGAGCACAAGAATCCTGCAAGGAGGTTTTCTGCCTGGCCACCCACCATCTCACAAAATACGGCAGATACAGCCTGGAGGTATGAGGTCCTTTGGATACACAATGAAAACCCCATCAGTACTGCAGCTGTACTCAGCAGAGGAAATTTACTGATGACATTTTATAGTGAAGTGCAGAAAATAAAAACTGTTTCCCCCCAAAGATGGATATAGCGCAATCTCCCTCTAGGAGATACGGAACGCAACTTGGATAAAATTTATCAGAGGGCTGAACTGCTTGCTGAAATTGAATATGCATAGTTTTAAAGAAAAGTATATTGAGACTTTTATGGGGGTGTTAGCTATTTGTATATGAAAAAAGAGTACAGTAGCAAAATAATCTGGATGGATCCCACTTTCCTATATGTAGTGAGACTGTATCTGAGATTACTTAAAAAATCCATAAAAATTGCTTGGATGATGTGCTTTCATTAAATGCAGATTTTTTCTTCATTGATTTGTGTTCATCATATTCTGGATAAGAAAGATAATGGGGTTTTTTGCTGATTTGTGTAATTCAAAATTTTAAATTCAAACCACAAATACAAACCCATCTTCTTAAATATAAATATAAATCAAAAATCAGACAATAAAGGGATCATCTTCTGGGACTGAATATATTAAAGTTATATCCATATAAGCCATTACTATCCTCCCAGAGGTTAAGTACTATGTTGTGCTCATCCTTCTGTCACAGAATCACCGAGTGGTTGAGTTTGGAAGGGACCTTCTGATCAAGCTCCAACAAGGTCTCCTAGGGCTGGTTGTCCGGGCACATGGCCAGAGAGCTTTTGAAAATGTCCAAGAATTGAGAGTACACAACTTCCCTGGGCAGCCTGCACCAGTGCTTGGCCATTTGCACAGTGAAAAGGTGTTTTCTGATGATCAGAGAGAACCTCCTGAGTTTCAGTTTGTGCCCATTACCTCTGATCCTGTTTCTGGGCATGGCTGAGAAGAGTCTGGCTCTGTCCTCTCTGCACCTTCAGATATTTATATACATGGATGAGATCCCCCTGAGCCTTCTTTTCTCCATGCTGAACATCACAACTCTCATCCTTTCCTCATAGCTGAGATGCTCCAGCCACTTCATCATCTTCAAATTCTCTTTTACCGGGGGGACCAGAACTAGACATAGCACTCCAGATGTGGCCTCAATGGTGCTGAATAAAGCAGAAGAATTCCCTCCTTCAATCTGCTGGCAATACTTTGCCAAATGCAGCCCAGGATACCATTAGCCTTCCTTGCAGTGAGGGCATGTTGCTGATTCATGTTGAGCTTGATATTCACCAAGACCCACAGGTCCTTTTCTGCCAATCTGCTTTCCAGCTGGATGGTCCCAGCATGAACTGGTGCCTGGGGTTGCTCCTCCTCAGGTCCAGGACTTTTATCCTTCTTGCTGAGCTTCATGTGCTTCATACCAGCCCATTTCTGCAGCCTGTTGAGGCCTCTCTGGGTGGCAGTACATCCCTCTAGCATATCAAACACCTCTCTCAGTTTTGTGTCATCAGCAAACCTGCTGAGGGTGTGCTTTGTCCCATCATCCAAGTCATCAATGAAATTGTGAACGGGATGCACTACTGCTCCTGCTACTGCACCCCACAAGTGACTGACCTCCAGCTTCACTTTGTGCCACTGACCACTCCTCCCTGGGGATTCCCATGCAGCTGGAATGGGAACCAGCTGGTTTTCAACCACCACCTCACTCTCTGCTTATCCAGCCCTTACCTCATCAGGCCCCCTTCTTTAGGACAATCTTGCAGCAGTGTTCAGTGACTCACTGAATTCCGGGCAGACTGTTATCCCATCATCTACCAGGACAAACATTTCATCACAGAAGTTTATCATATTGGCCAAGCATGAATTGCCCTTGAAGAATCCAAGCTGACTGCTCCTGCAGTCATTGGAGATGTTTGTCTCACGTTTTCTCATGTGGCACTATGAATCTGGCAATTTCATCTTTGAATATAGTCTCATTTGCAACAGTACATAGCACTGACATGAAATTTTTTACAAGTCTTGTACTACTGATGATAATGTGCATTTCTTCTCATTTTCTTCATATGGTCTTCTTCTCATTTTCTTTATGTGGTCTTCATTTGTGGTGGCCTTTGCACTTCCTAAGCATCATTTCTTGTACTTGTTTTATGTCCCCAGCTCCTTCAGAAAGAACACTGTTTATATTCAGCATATTTAAGGCACTGCAGCAATGTATGCTGCAATAAAGACTAGTCCAATTAATGAAATGGATCTTAGGTTGAATTACAACTGCCCAAGTATTAATGAGTTTGTTGTACTGATACACAACAGGATGGATACAGGTCTCCTCTCTAACTACCTGCTTATGGGGCTGGCATTTACAGCCAATGACAACTGCAGTTTATAAACCCATAACCAACACCCGGGGTCTTAAATTTCACTACTGCTTTCCATGAATGCAGCTTGTGCATTTCTGTATTTTGCTTTCATTGTTCCCTGCGCACTCTTTTATCCTGACTGAATCTCATTTTATTGCCAACTTATACCTTTAAATTCTGCAGGTCTCTTTTTATTATTTTGCTATCTATCCTGGGCTTTGCAACACCTTACAATTTAGTATGACCTGTAAATTTAATTACTGTCATGTTTGCAAAAGACAATAAAGAGCCAAGTCAATTATATGGCCAAAAAAGAAAAAAGGAAACCTTTATTATGCAATAAATGCTCTGCTAAAAGTCCACTCAAAAAAAAGGACTATACATTTCTTGGAATTCATAGATGTAATTGCAAAGGGATCTAGATGATTTGCCTACATCATTTGTGTCATTTTTAAAAAACTGAAATGTATTATTAGCAAAAGTAAATATTAAAGAGATTAAAAATGGGACTTAATTCCTTTCTATGCAGATAAAATATATGGGACAGGGTAAGACAAGCATTCATATCCCACACTTTCCTATGACAAATAAATTAAACCTACCACAATGTTACTGAAGCAGAATTGACTCAAACTGGTTCACACATTAAGGGCAAATGCAAGACACCAATTAATAGTTGATTTTATTTAATGTCTATTTACTTTTTTAACATTTCCAACATGTGTTATGTGTATAGTACAATTGTGTAATGCTTCAGTCCAATCTGACAGCATTTGAGCAAAGTCTATAATTCTCTGTCATTATTATCTCTCAGCTATTATGAAACTGGTAGGAATTAGAGCGGAGTAACCTTCATCATTCGATCAGGAACTACAGCAATTACAATTTGGTCTCTGACAGAGGTTAGAATAGATAAATTGAGCTAGATAATGATTACAATTGTTCAAATTCATCATTAGCTCTAACTGCATTTCTAATGGAGAAGACCAGGTTATTGGGCCTGACCATGATGGCTGCTCCTGGTTTTCACTACAGCAACATCACTAAGCTCGCTCCTCTTTAATCAGACCTCTTGTTCTTAAAGAGCACAACCTGAGATACACTAATAGGCATTAATTTTACAAAGCAATTCAAGACTTTGAAAACCTGTTTTCAATGTTCAGCCTGAGTACTCGATTTTCAGGCAGAGCTGTTCTCCATTGGCAAAGAAAAGAAAATCCTCCTTTCAAGTAAAACATATGCTGAAAGTCCTCTGATTATGAAAGTACATAAACTAAGATGAACAATTTAGCAAGTTTGAATGTGCCTGAGTCCCACTGACATCCATGTCTTGCCCATAAATTCAGAGTGCATGAAAATTTCGCCATGGAAAAGCTGACTTTATATCATTGGTTAGCTATAATTAGGATTTATTTCCTCAACTGATTTTACCTGTAACTCTGTTACTGGTGTCTTATTGACAGAGGGATGCACAGTGACAAATGCAAGAGAAGACCAGCCAAGAGGTATGGCTGACTGCAGTCAGGGCACTGGCCAGATGTCCTGGAAGCCTGAGCCCCTGTATCTGCTCACGTCAATGTCTGTCCATCCTGCAAGGACTCTCAGACAAGATGTAAGGAGAACTGCCCCCATATTACCTAGTGTGTAAAATATAAGATTTTAATGCCTTGATTCTGTTGCCCAAACGCAGATACTCAGTGCCATGTACAAAACCCAAGGGTTTGGGGGACATTCACACAGGGCCCATGGGGATGACAAAAGATCCCCTTTCCCTTACAGATTTGTGCTGATCTGTGGAAGCAGATAGGTGATCTGATGAGGACACCCAAAGCACCAGAAAGGGGGTTTGATGGCTGCATGTAGAGCTTTCAGAGTGCTCCAGACATCACACTGGCTGCAAAGATTCAGAGCACTCAGGCACATTAATTTTATACATTTGGTAAATGTTTTATCCTATTTTTTTAGAAAGACGTAGCTGACACAGACATAGAATTAGCAAATTGTCCTGATCGATATAAAGCGCCTACTATCAGCTTAAAAACCACTAGGTGTTAATTATGAGACACCACAAACACAGCACTCAGGCAGCTCCTCAGCAGAAACTCCTGTGCTCCGCTCAGCTCCCAGCCCACGCTCCCTCCTTGCCTCCCTCAATCTTACCTCTCAGTCAGTAACAATTGCTTTTGTGAGACATTTATCATTTCACAGTTTTGAGTTTCTCACTTGAAGCTCTGCCCTTCAAACTCTCAGATGTAGTGATGGCTAAATCTGCTCTCACCCACCAGGACAGTGTAAATGGTGTTTCTTACTACAAAAGTATTTGGAGAGATTTCTACTGGACTTTGACTTGTGTATGTTTATTAGCCTCCTGTGGAAGGCAGTACAGATGCTGAGGACTGAGTAATGAGAGGTTACCTGGGATGTGTGAGAGGGAAACTGTATAGAAAACTACAGCACAGTGGCCTCCAGGAGATATTTTACAGGAAATATAATGTGAAATGGTAGAGATGAAAGAGAAGGGGAGACAGTGAAACCCATGAAATACACACTGACATCATCACACACTGTCTTTCTGCCATGGTAATAGGTGTGATGGTCAAGGTAGGTCACAGAAAACTGCAAACCAAACCCAGTCTTTCTGCTGGTGCAATCTGCTCTGGTGCATTCAGAGGCTTGAAGGGAACCCAGGGATAGGTGATGGCCAGAGGCTGGGTGAGACCTGGCACTTGTTCTATCCTTCATAAACAGGCACAAGGCATGAGAGAGACAGTAGAAAATTTGGTGTGTTGCAGAGTGATCTGTTGAAAACATGACAGATGTCACTCAAACATCTCCTCTCTGCTCAGAGACCCTCTTGCTGTTGTCAGAGGTTGTGTTCAGCCACTGCCAGGTGTGAGGGGGTCACAGGCAAAGTTCAGCATAAGCTGAATTCAGCGTGTTTTCAGAAATGAGCATCTAGGTGTAGCACCAGCAGAATCACAGAAATGTTCTGTGGCTTGCTCAGGTCTTCAACTCTGACATGTAGAAATTAGATTGGATCCTGAAAGCCTTAGCCCTCTCTGTCACCCACTGAGGAAAAAAGAAAGATTGAAAACTATTTATGCATTGAGAGAGCTGACTTGTTTGGTTTTATAGATAACAATATTTTAGCTATTCCAAATCAAATAGCAATTAGGCAGCTGGACCAGATCAGTCTTGGAGTACAAACACCTGTTTATGTGTTTCCACCTGTTCTCCACTGGAATTATTAATAAATATGTTGCATAAACACCTTAACAGGCATTTCAGGATTGCCACCATTTTCTCTCTCACTTCTGAAGAAAATGCTGTACTCTGGAGCTTCCTAGAGATAAAGTGGGTGCCAGTGCAATGGTTGCACTTAAGAATTCCCGCTCTTTTATTCTTTTGTGTAGTCACTTTTCACATCTGAAGGAAACATAACATGAAGAGGAGACAGAGGCAGCAGATAATGAAACAACAGTTTTATTCAAATGGGTGAAGGCACTTTATTCATTCCTAAAAGAGAGAGAATGCGAAAAGTCTGCTGTAAATCTGAATGTCAAAATTGCTCAGAGCTCGGTCTACCTCCACAGCAGCAGCAAGCTTTATATACAGCTTTCTGACACTTACAATGCCATTCACAAATATTTCTAAGCAAAGGTTGCAGTCAGCTATTATTCTGTTTATTCCAGAAGTGTTCAGGGGCTGGCTGAAAGCAGAGCCCTGTTATGCCAGTCTTTGTACAAACAAAGCCATGGAGACAGGAGCTGCTGCACTGGCTTTGCCTGACTATTATTTTGCTGAAGTGCAATTTAAAATGTGATGCAATTCTCCTGGCTATTAACAAGAGGAGAAAATATTGTGTCTTGATTTGTGTCAGGTTGTTAGATGGATAGTGCAAGGAAATAAAAAAGAACCTACATATTTTCACACAATGAGGAAAAATGTTTAGTTAAAGCCAGTAACTGATGTAAGACTCTCAATTCATTTGAGGCTGGAAGCATTTATTTGGAGAACTCCAATTGGAGAGCTGATAGGGTTGGTGGGGAGGTGTTGTCATTTAAACCCAGTTTGAAATTACATCCCATGCAGCTGCTCCCCTCTGCCCACTGCCTCCCATGAAGGGAGTCAAAGGCAGAGATTCTGAGTTGAGATATGAACAATTTACTCCAAACAGCAATAAGATAAGAAAACAAACAGTAACAACAACAATACTAATAACAAACAGTGTATAAAAGAGAGTGATTACATGTAAATTGTGACCTTCCTGAAGGGAAGGACCTGAAGGGAGCCAACAAGAAAGATGAAGAGAGACTTTTTACAAGAGGATGTAGTGACAGGACAAAGGGAAATGGCTTAAAACTGAAAGGGTAGTTTAAGATTACATATTAGGACAAAATAGGGACGATGATGAGGTATTATAACAGGTGGGACCGAGAAACTGTGGTTGCCCCATCCTGGAAGTGATCAAGGCAAGGCTGGATAGAGTTCTGAGAAATCTAGTCTAGTGGAAGGAGTCCCTGCCCTTGGCCAGGAGGGTTGGAGCGAGATGATCCCTAAGATCCCTTCCAACCCAAACCATTCTATGATTCTATGATCTACCTCACACTATTTTTGGAACAAAATGATTTTGCATCAGTGGCAAAGGAGGTGGGATAAAGGCACATGGGCAGATCAATCTTTCCAAGATTCACACTCTAAGTGCTCTTGAACTGACTGTCACTTGGCACTGGGAGACCTGAGCTCAGAGGAGACCCTTCTGTGCCTCCAACAAGCTCCTTCCTCAAAGGAAACCAGGATCCCATAGCTGACAAACTCTGCTAGGCAGTGTGGGGCTGACAGAGGCTATCAGGAGCTCAGATGAACACTGTCCTGACCTCAGGACATTTTAAGAAGGAGAAATCCTTCTCAAAGGTTCACTGTTTTATTGAGGCAGAAATTGCTAGGACAGAGATGATGTGAAGGATGCTATTTTCCACATTGCTTTTTATTCCACTAGTTATATGTAAAGATATTTCCTGCTCTCTGATTATACAGCATTTAAAATAAAAACACATTTCATTAACTGAGTGTAAAACTTGGGCTGGGGAAGGCATCCAAAGGGTCTTTTTGTTATACAGTTTCAGGCCTACGTGGGTGAGGGAGGTTCCAATGTCTCACTACCTGAATGTTGCATTTCTTTAATTTGCTGGAGAAAGGAACCAAACCTTCAGTCTCCAAATATCTCTTCCATTTTCAAGTTATTTTCTTGCCAGTTTTCTTTTACTCACCAAAGCCCATCATTTTTCATACTTGCCTTTCTGTTCACATTGAGGGGTGCCTGGCCCTAACCCTACACATAACCCCAACCTCTGCCAGCAGGCACAGAGGAGCTGCAGCTGCAGGCGTCAGCCCTGAGGACATGGATATAACAGTCACACCAGATGTGAAATCTGGGTACTGGCTGTGAACTTTTCTCTTGGGAAAGGTGCTAAGCATCCCTCCTTCAGCAATGTGGTGTGTCAAGATTTCATGACAGGTCATCTCAGCATCTGGGACTGCTTCGCTTTCAGCAAAACTGTTAGGACAGACTGGCAGTGCTAGATCATATGCATAGAAAACAGAACTAAACTACCTGAAAACTGCTACTTAAAACTACCTGATGGTTAATAGACATCTAAACATATTTGACTGAAGCATTCAAATGTCTGTCAAACTATAGGAAGAGAAACTAAAATAGTCTAATCATCTGGGCTCACAGATATTTACAGGGCTGTGAGACAGTGAACAGCCATCATTTCTAAATAGCTGGAGCCACTTCCCATTGAGACCTTCTGGCTAAACCAATGCAAGGCACTAATTCTGGTGCCAATGCCAGGAAAGGAAGTGTCTCTTAGTCTGAAGGGCAGGACACCAGAGTGAATGGTCCAGAGTGAACAGTGTGTCTGTGCAGGCTCAGCCATAGCTGTTCCAAGCTGTGGAGAAATCACTACTCTTCTCTGTGCCATAAGCAAGAACAAGGCTTGAGATGACTAGGTATTGGCCAGGACACTCCAGAAGAGGCAATTTTTAGGATGACAAAACCCATTCAAATTATATAGCTTTTAATTATTTCTTAAAATATCTGCCAATGACACGATATTGTGATGCAGCGTCTTAAAATCTCCATCATGCAAATTCTGGCACAATGGTGACCCTGGCAAGTTTCTCAGACAGGAGGATTTTGTTCACTATCTCTCTGCTGTGTATCAGTTTGTCGTGAAACGTTGAGCATGTGTTGTTTAATGTCATGCAGAAGCACAGCTTGGCTACTGCTTATGCTCCTTTACCATTTCCCTTCTCATCTTAGCTTGCTCATTTCCTGAGCAAGTGTTCATTTCATTTGTGTGCTTGCAGTAAACACCAAGCAAAATCTACCCATTCTAACAGAACCTCTCGGGAAAAACCAACAAAATTATAATTTTATGACTGATGAGTTTAAAAATACCCCAGGAGATGTTGCTGGCAATGTCAAAAGCAAAACTGTGATGAATGATGACTTTCTGTTTACCTGCCTTTCCAAAGAGTGTTGGGATACATCCTCTAGCAGAAGTATCATCTCATTTGGGATTATGTGCTAAACACTCACTTCAGATTTAATAGAGATGGAAGCTTTTCCCAAGTAGTGAGTATTATATATATATATATATATAGTACTTGTCTGTAGCCACCAGAAGCAATGACTTCCATACTTGTGATTTCTGTACAGTTTAATTTGTTCAGAATAAAGGAAAGTGAAAATGTTTGGACTTTGCAAGATCCAGGAATAGATGAATCTGTGACACTGGTGAAAGATGAGTTCTAAATATAATTCTCTCAGAACTAGAGACAGATAATCATGACAACCAAAGATTTTTGTTTTCTAATAACAAAAGGCAGCTGGATTAAGACATCAGGTCACCCATGCCCAGAACACTTACTCAAGTCTTTAATTTTCTAAAGTTCAGCTGGCAGCAAGGTCCTCTGCTTGAATTATTTTGATGTCTTTGGTATTAATCCTTGTGGCACACAGTAAATATTCTTTTTGAAAATGCAGTTCAAATTATTCATACACCAAAAAATATTCAAACGACAGTTCTGAAAGTCTGCAAATATTTGAAGTGACTTGGAGTCATTTGACAAATTATCTTCCAAAAACATCTGTGCTTAAATTCCCTGCTAAGGTAACACACACTGCTTCCTATCGACAACTTCTGCAAATTGCTTTCTTGCACTAAGAAACCAAACCAACAGAAATGCCAATTATCCTAAATCCAAAAGACATAGTGAAAACACATTCTGCAAAATTACAACTAGGTAGTAGAGTTTTATTTATAATGGTGAAATAAATACCAGTTAATCAACACCAGGAGCACCAATTTCTATCTTCCATTTAGGTGAAATTTCGGCTGCCTAACTCATTATCAGCTTGCAGCAATGCCTGCTAATCTGTTGCAGTCATATTAGACTAAAATACAATTCATCTGATATGGCAGTAATTAAATCATACTCTGGGGAAAAGATAGTGGTGAATTATAAGATATCTTAAGAAATTATAATAATTACTCCATAGGGGTTCTATTCTACTAGGGCTTAAATACTTCTAAGACTTTGTAGAAATTACTTAATTTGAAAAAAAGCTGCTACAGATAAAAGTAAAACAAAAACTAAATGCTGGGAATCTTATCAATCACTCACATTTCTGGCACTATTGTAGCTCTTTTGCTATAATTTTATCCCCAAAGTGATTTAGCTTGTCTGTGGAAGCCACTGGATTATTCAAGCGAGTGCACAACTCTAATTGATTGTGGCTTGGTAGCTCTTGTGTAGATGGGAAGACTGGCCAAGAACACTGAGCCAAAGGGAGAGGCTCCCCCTGGGAGTGGAGTGAGGAGTCCAGAATCTAGAGAGGGCATCTAAAGTAGAGAGAACAATAAGGAGCTAGGAAAATCCAGAGTTTGGGAGAAGGAAGCAGAGGCCAAATCTAACTTTTCCTAATAAAATTTAAGTTATTGTAATCTGCAAAAATGATGAGACTTGAGTCCCAGCTCTGTTGAACAGCACTGGACCTCTAAGTTCTGAACCTGCATTCAGGATGCCAGTAGGAATTATGGATCTCCTCCTGCTCTGTTAGTGTCACTTGTGTGGGGGTTTTATTTCCTCTTACCTTCTCTCAAAGCAACACTAAGTACTTAAAGAAATCTGAAAATTAGATAAGACATTCCTACTCATGGAATATTTGCAGTGTTTTAATAAAAAGCAAATTCACTGGGTTCATATTAATATTTGGTATTTTATATAATGTGCAAAGTGAATCTGGAAGAAAAAAAAGATGTGTCTTCTGTCAGTGTTTATTGGAATGAATTTCAGGAGCTCAGATCTTACCATGGCTCATTTGGTTTTTTTCATAGAGTCCTTTTCTGGTAAGGAAATCAGACTTGACTGTTTTTAAGACCTAGAGCCCTGAACGTATTTCCCATCTTTTCTTTCTCTGGTACAATGGGCAATTTGTGACAACTACCACACAGCTCTTGGACAAGCACTTTGTGAGCCTGGTGATTCACTACTACTAACTCTGTCAGTTTAGTTTAAAATCACTTCAATTAGCATTTCAATGTGAGATGATTCCTCTTCGTGGTAAAGTCTGAGGCAAATATCCATTTTGCACTTCTGCTGTGTCATCACTTACCCTGAATGAATGTCCTTTTACATTTCGATTATCCATCAGACCCTCTAATGCTTTGGTTGTTCGAAGGCAAAAAAGAGTCAGAGCAAGTTAACACAGATAGTCCAAAACCGTGTGTTTCTCCAATTGTTTGCTTTCCAGCTTTATGAAGTAATGTGTTTCTCTGGGACTCTTCTGTGGGACTCTTCTCACATAATTTAAGTGCATTTTCAACCTATAAAGAACTGTTAGAACTCAAAACTATACCATTTCCTTAGGAAGAATTGAACTTTTCTAACCTTCTTTTATGGCAAATACAAATAGAGAGAAACTTAAAATGAAAGAAAATAGAGTTCAAAGAGAGTTGAGTATTGGATATCAAATTAATAAAAATTCCATGCCACAACTTTTTTTTAAGAATATGAAAGAAACACAGCACACTTTCTTCTGAGGCTCTCCTCGGGAGTCAGACGCTTTGCAAGTCACATTCCCCTGACGATACAGGAGCATTTCTCACTGCCAGCAGCTAGGCTGGATCTGCCTTATTAATATGACATGATAATAGGTGAATTCTAAAACAAGCACACCATTGCCTAGGTGAAACTGCAATTTATCAGCGCCTATAGTGTCTGTGAGACAGCACCAACTATGCCAAAGCCCTGCATCCCTAGCCAAATCATGGACATCCAACACAGCCAGGCAGATAAGAAACAGATATGGGGCAAAGTGGGGACAGCCCCAGCTGATGTGTCAGACAAATGCTGTGCTGCTTCCAGTGCCAGCATTTTGATGCTGACTGTGGATCCATGCGCACTAGGGGTACCAGCACTGGGCTGCTTCTTAATTCTATAGCTCCACCAGGCAATCTTCTGATAACTCCCAGGAGAGACACATGTCTAACACTGCCAGGAATACACTTAGGCTGGGTGCTGTGGACTCTCCAGCCATGTACTTCTCTCAAAGGGTCCCCCATTGCCATCTAAACAAGATTTTTTTTTTAATTAATGGTGCTGTTCTCTAGGCTGATGCATGATTCCAAACTGCTATAACTGCACTAGATGGCAGGCCATAAACACATATTTTCACACAGAGAGATGGTTATTGGTTGGCCTGCACAGTGAATAATGTAGTATTTTAAATTCTAAGGAGGCAATGAAAAATTTTTTTCATGCCTTAAATCCACACATGGGAAAAACCAGGGAAGGATGGGCACAGCAAACAGGGAACAGCTCATACATGGTATGCACAGATGCTGAGGTTTGCTCCTCACATTTCTTGGGCCTACTCATTTAATGACTGTTTAGAAGCACAAGTATCAAAATGCAGAGAGAAATCATATGCTCTGATATTTTTGACTCAGGAAACTTCAAAAGAAACCCTGATCAAAGCAGCACGGATAAATGTCTGTAATATTACCCTGACTGATCTCCTTCTGAATTGCTAACATACACATTAACGTGCTGAGTGCACCCTTCTACCTTGAGGAGATCTAATATATATTCATACATACTTTCAGATTGTCAAAGCTGATTTTTTTCCCCAGTCTTTTTCCCCCAGCTGTTACTGAGTTGCATTCACTGTTCTGGGAAGACCCCCCAGATCATCAGGGCTGGTGACTGCAAGGAGTGTTGACTGCATTGCTCACAGCAGGCTACATGTGCCCTGGTGCCAAACTGCACACCCTACAGGAATGAGTTCACCATTCAACCATTTAATAACCTCCTAGCTTGACTTGCTATTCAAGATCTTTATATTTTTAGGGAGTTGTGGATGACACATGCAATAATGCATTACTCTTTTTTTGGATATAAGCCATCAGGTAGCAACACTGATGTGAGGTGGATAAGAATTTTCACTTGCAAATGAAGTCTCTGACATTTACTGCCAGTGACTTCATACTACTGAGTCATGTTTTCTCTATTTTAAAATCTTCTTTTAATTTTTAAATGGCAGTCCAGCTCAATTCTCAGTATCAGTTCTGTATATCTGACTTGCTTGTAAGCCACTGACCATCATTCAGTGGTCAGAAGCCAGTTCTCTATTTTACACTTCTTCCTTTTTATCATTTCTGTCTTCGTTGGAAAAGACAGGTGTCTGCTAAGGAAGGCAGGAGCCTTCCTTGAAATGGAAAATGTAAACCCCCTCCCTCCAAATTATTATAATTTTGAAATTAAGGGGTTCTCAGGCAAAGATATGGGAATAGAAATAACCGTTCTTTACTAGGAAAATTAAATACAAATGCAATACTACCAAGAAAAAAACCCAAAAAATTTTTGGTTTTTACCAAAAAAAACCCCCAAAAAATAAACAACCCAAAAACACTGACAGAGTCACAATACAACCTGACACCCAGTTGGTCAGGGTGTTGGCAGCACTCCTATTAAATGGTAGCTGCAGTCCTCCTGGAGAGACAGATGAGGTTCTGTTGAAGCAGTGATGCTGTAGAAGAGTGCAGTTTTCCTTTGAAGGTCCAGTGGTGGTGTAGAAGGGTCTGGTCTTGCTCTGGGAATCCAGTGGAAAAAGGCTGCCTGTGGTGTTTGAAATCTCAGATTATATCCAAGTAGGAATGCTTGGCTCCTCCCCCTGGGTGGATCATTTCACAATGGGATGAGGTAATTTTATCAGTCATGCAGTGAGATTCAATGGGCCATTAACAGAAGATAACTCCTGGAGGGAGGGTGGGTTGTGGAAGAGATAAAGAACACTGCCCTACCTGGTTTTAACAGGTAGCCCAATTAACAGAAGACAACTGCCCCACCTCTAACAGATGGCAATATAATACACACCCCTGGCCACATCTTGCATTTGCAACCTCAGACAATTTCATATCAACTCTTGTAGCAGCTGTGGTTTAAAGCTGTGGTAGCTATGCAGCATGGGTGGGTGCTGGAGTGAGAGACTGCAGCTCTGGCCCACAGCTCAGTGGAGAGCACAAGCTGCTTCACTTTTTCATGCCTCTGCAATGCTCTAATAAATAAACTTGGGCTTCCAAATGGGAACCTCTGTGTGATATTGAGGGGCAGAAGAAAACCAAGCCTGGCGATAAGCATGAACCACATCTGCTCTCATCCCAGTGGTGGGCAGCAGGCTGCAGACTGCCAGGATGCACTCATCAGTTTAGCACACAGGGGGAAGCTCAGGTTTCTCCTTTATTATCAGGGTCAGTCTTGGCTTTCCATACCCTTCTCCAGAGTGCATGGAACTGGCATCTATTCCCTCTCCTCCCCACAGCAAGGTGCCAAAATCTGTCCCTTTGAATCCTAGTATCCCCTGTCACCAGGCAAGCTGCACAAGCAATTGTTGCTATTAGGGCTTCTTTGTACCTGGGCAGCTTCCCAGGCAGGGGATCTCCAGCATGTCTGGGGCTTTGGTGTGCCCCTTGAATCACAGGTCCCTTTGAAAAGGGTCAGAAATTTCATTTGAGCCTTTGTTCTGCATCAGACACAAGCTTCATCCTCCACACTTCTTCCTGTACCCATATCCCTTCATCAAAAAGCAAAATGAGCATCATGCAAAATGCTCTTGTGTTCAGGTGGCCATATTAGCTGGTTCTGGGATGCATGGATTGTCAAAGGCTAACAAGGCTTGTTGGTGAAAAACTCTGGGCTAAATTTTCTGTTGCATGGCTGCAGCCCAGCCTGATTTGGCACTGGGTTCTGCTCTTGCCTGTTCAGCCTGGGAGATCAAGGGACTGCACCTTTCTGCCAGGTCAGTGAGGCAAGGCTGTGCTCCTTGCCATCCCCATCTCCAGAGGGGAGCTCTGCCTGTCAGGGAGTTCAGACATTTCAAGTCCAGTCCTCAGTTGACCTCAGGGGTGTGCTGGACTATTCTTGCCAGCAGCAGCCTTGTTTCAATTAGAAGCTGAACATTAGACAAAAAGAAAAACTGAACAGCCTATCTTCAAAGTCTCACCATTTACCTTAGGCTTAAATTTTTGGGTTTAATTGACTCCTGGTGAGAAACTGAAATGTTAATGGTTAATGACTCAAAACAATTGCCCATTTGTGGAAGGGCAGTGTGCTTTGCTGTGGCAGAGCTTGCATCCCCCCAAGGGGAGGAGATGAGATTTGGGTGGGCAGTGGCAGAATCTCTGGTCCATGTAAGGCAGATCCCAAGGCAGAGGAGTGAACACCTACCACCAGACATTATGAGATGTTCAAACATAAGAGGTAGATCCTGAGATTGTGCTTTTCATCATACCAATTGTCTTCCCCTACCTCTCCCCTCCCAGGAGAGGTCACACTCACACGGGACATTCACATTCACACATAAGGCTACATTGACATGAGAGGCAGCTTTAATGTCTTAGAAGGTGTCATAAACCCTGAAGTGTCCCCAGACTCATTTCTGAGACTTTCCACCAGAGTTCTGACAGCTCCCAACCCTAGGAAGGTAGCTGGGCATTCCCACCTAGACTGGAAGTACATTAACTCATTGAACTCTGTTTCACAGCCTCTCCTACCCTTGACAGATCGAGACTGTGACCACCACTACAACAAGACTGTGAACATCACTTTGCAACAATCAAGGCTTGTCACAGGATCTATAGCTGGTGACACTCTTTCTCTCTTTCTTTCTCTCTTTCTTTCTTTTCTTTCTTTCTTTCTTTCTTTCTTTCTTTCTTTCTTTCTTTCTTTCTTTCTTTCTTTCTTTCTTTCTTTCTTTCTTTCTTTCTTTCTTTCTTTCTTTCTTTCTTTCTTTCTTTCTTTCTTTCTTTCTTTCTTCTTTCTTTCTTTCTTTCTTTCTTTCTTTCTTTCTTTCTTTCTTTCTTTCTTTCCTTCCTTCCTTCCTTCCTTCCTTCCTTCCTTCCTTCCTTCCTTCCTTCCTTCCTTCCTTCCTTCCTTCCTTCCTTCCTTCCTTCCTTCCTTCCTTCCTTCCTTCCTTCCTTCCTTCCCCTTAAACATTTCTGAGTGATATTTTTATGCTTTTATATTGCTATATTTCAATAGATAGTAGTAACTAAAACAGCTACATACCTGCTTTCCATTGCAACCAAATTGTTCCAAAATAAACCTACATATATTTATTCCCAAACACTGATTGTTAAGTGCTGTCTCACTCTAATCCACCCCAAGGGATTAGAGAGCCCTTACCAAGAGCCTGGGCTACCTTTGCCTTCAGGGATGGATGGTAGCATTCCCACACAGGATAGTTTCATCCAGGCAGAAGCAGGAACTTTATTTCTGTTGCAGAGTTCCTGGAGCACTTGCAGGAGGTGGGAAGGTGTGACAGTCAGGGCTTGCTCCTGTGCATGGGCTCGCTGGGCAGGCAACAGGTTGCTGTGGGACCTGTGTGAAAGAGGAGCACAGCCCCATGGCTGAGGCCAGGATGAACCTGTACCCAAACCTGCTCAGCCTGAGGCCTGCATGTGACCCTGGGGATCTTTATCTTGCTGTTCTGTGAGGGAGGTTTCCCAGCGTAACATGAGGATAAATGACATTTTTGCAGATGTCCAGCTACACATGCATAGACAGCAGTCAGCACACTCAGCTCTCCCCTGCACTCCATCAGCACAGATTTGAATGGCTGCATGAACCCTTGTTCACTGCCTCACTGCCACTCTCCAACGCCTCCGTGGACCATCTTCAGGACAACATTTCTCAAATCACCTTTCCTCAAGAAAACTCCCTGCATTGGGGAAGGTGTAGAAGGCTTGTGGGTTGCTGCAGCCACTCCCATCCCCACATCCGCCGTTCTCCACGCTGCCAACAGCTTGTTTCTATGGGGCCATACTGAGTGTGTTTGTTCAAATCTACGCTCCCAACAAGGGCTATTTATCAAGACTACAAGATTCAAAACTGCAAGACCCTGACTTTCATAGTCATTTGCAGCGTCAGAAGCTGCTAATGGCCCATAAAATTTAGCAACTTCTCCATAAGCTGCTGGTTAATGAAAAATCGGTTAAATTGTTCACAGATCAGCTGGCACGGTGCCCTCTGATTCACAGGATGCTTTCCCTGGCAAAGGTTACATTAACTGTGCTGGGGAAGCAGGGAAAGAAGTTGGGGCATTGTGCTGGAGGCTGTGACTTTTCCTTGGTAGAATAAGGGCAAAGAATCCCCACACCAGGCCTGCAGGATGGGATCCTCTCAGAGGTGCTGAAAGCACTCTCAGGCACTGCCCCAGTACGGGTGCCCAAGCTGCTGCTGTCAGGTTTAAAGTCAGGTTTTGTGACAGGAGAGGAGTTCAATTCAGAGAGGCAGTTTTGTAGTGATGGATGCACATTCACTGAGTTCCTATTCTGATTTTGAACTGAAACCACAAAGCTGACTTTCCCCTTTCTGGGACAGCTGCACTCTGAGTGATGGGGAGTCCCTGCCTGCACATTCCTGCAGCTCTTTGGGTTATGGAGGCTGAGCAAAAGGACATCACAGCACTTAGCCAGCCTCCTGCAGAGCCGATTTTGCCTTGTGCTGTCCCTGCTGCTGCTGTTGCCTCTCACAGCAACTGCTTGCTGTACCAGTTTCATCACACACACACTGACCTGCATTTGGGTGCAGGGCTCTGGCTGCAGCAGAGAGCAAGGATTTGGCATCCATACTGAGGGAGCAGTCTGATGTCAGAACAAATTAATGCTGCTCACCATACTGACATTGCAAGGCCTCAGCTGTCACTGCTGGCATTTATGATGCTGTGTATTTTAACTAATTAGGCACTCACGGCCCAGCCGGTGCAACTCATCCATCTTGCAAATGCTGGATGTTTTTGCACTGGCATATGCTACAATAATGAGAATCAATGTTGCTAATGACTTTGCACAGCCCATTTTTCAGTCACCTTTGCAAATCCACATTATGCTGGGATTGCACTGGCCCTAAAATGTGAGGAATATGTTTCTGCAGGACAAACCCCAGACCTCTGTTGCCCTGGTATGGCCAGAGCACTGTGGCAGAGGAGCTGCTCCCACCAAAGCAGATATGAAACACTGAGAAAGCAATTCCTATTGCAGGCACTAGAACAGATGAGATTTCGGAGGTTAGAGGCTTTAGACAAGCATCACTGAATTTTCAGTCAGTCTTTCTTTTCCTTGAGCAAGATTTCATGTTTTCTCTGTTGATGAGTAGCAGCCTCTTTTTCTCACTCCAATCTGCAAGTCAAGTCTTTCCCTTTTCCCTGGTGGGTGAGCAGACAAGGGGTCTGCCCATCAGGCAGTGAGGATGCTGGCTACCTTTCAGCATTAGGGGCTTGGGAAAGCAGGAGCTGCCTGAAGCACTCAAGAGAAGAGAATTCCTTCCATCACCTTCAAAAGTGCCATACCCTCCTCAAGAGGTTTACCAGATGTTCTGATTAAGGCAGTTCAATTGCAGTGTTTAAAAGCCTTTTCCACCTGCTCCCCGCAAGCTCCTCTCTGTGGGCAAGACTAGCTCTAATTAAATATTCCCTCCTGCTGCAAGGAGTCCTCCCTCACCTTTCCAGAAACCAGCATTGTACAGACACCCCCTGGGACTGCTCTGCAGAGGCTAACTCCTCTCCCTTTCGTTTTTTCTCCCCTGCAGTGGAAATCAAAATTCAGGGGACTTGAAACCTGGGCAGTGCTGACAGGACAGCACCTTCTCAAAGTCCTCCCTCCAGCACTGACCACCATTCAGAAGCCCTGCCTGGCCTTGGCTAGCACCTGTTCTAGGTCTTTTCAGCAGTCACCACTCCCAGAAATGCTCTGAGTGTGTGGGGAGAAGCCTGGAGCCCCACAGCCCTTCCCCATCCCGAGTGCAGTGTGACTGGCCAGAGTGGGGACACGGCAGCCCCCAGCTCACAGCAAAGCCCCACACTCAGGTCAGCAGGGTCTTCAGATCCCAGGGTCACCCTCCAGCTCTCTCCTTAGGGGCTGATTCTGAGGGGAGGGACTAGGCTGTGTGGAAGGCACCAAAATCTGAGCAAGAGAGGCAGACAACCCAGATGCAAAATTTGCTGGTAAAAAAACTTGGACTAATCTTGCACTTGTTGGGGCTTCCTTGCTCTGACACTACCATGAAGAAAAGCTCCAGCACTTCCCTTATGGGGAGCCCCACAGCTCTGATTAGCAGATAATCAGATAGAGAAAGCCCTACCCCTCTTGCTAAAATCAATGAGTATTTACTCTGAGTCCGAGCATGCAGGAAGACCACCCCCTAAAGGCCTCCATGCCCATCACTCCCTTTTCTCTCATATTCCTATAAAACTCAGGCACAAGTTTGCTTTAGTGCCCCCTAGAGATTCTGGCTGTTTGCCTCTGAGGGTCCCCCT
The DNA here is from genome assembly GCF_012460135.2 of Molothrus ater. NCBI lineage: Eukaryota > Metazoa > Chordata > Aves > Passeriformes > Icteridae > Molothrus > Molothrus ater. Next base: position 16,037,844 of record NC_050482.2, on the reverse strand, counting down.
AGCACAGAGGGTGTCTGGCAGGACCAATAAAATGCCATCCCTGGCCTTGAGCCCCACCGCTGGCCCAAGCCACAGCCAGGCCGCTCCTCGCCTCCATGCTTGTGCCTTCTCACTGTCTGAGCCTCCATTCTTATTTCTCTTGATGGGCAGACTTCCCTGAGCTGCCCACCAGCTGCTGGAGCAGCTTCACCCCTCCTTGAAAAGGCCAAGATAGAAAATCTTCTTAAGCAAATCCTCTGCTGATAAGTGCTATTCAGATGATGGGATTAATATTTTCCCTATTTTGGAGGCACTCAAGCGTGCAGGTGAATAAATGCCCATTTAGCATGTTTTTGAGCAGTAAATATGCTTTCCCCCTCCAAGGGCTCTCTGCCTTTTAACCCTCCCTGGAAGACTAGATGCAAGCCTGGGATTTTCTGTCACAGAACTCAGCAGAGCCAATCCCCATAGTAACGGGGCAGCCACGCATGAATCCAGGGCTGCAGCAGGTCCCAGGGCTGCAGTGTGCAGTCTGGGCACACATTCAGCACCAGGGTGCACGTGTGTGTAAGTATGCATCAAACTAACCTGTGCTTTCTCAGCCAATACAGTGTGTGCACAAGACAGGTAAATGCTGCTAGGAACGTGACCTCCTTGATGTACAGAGCTTGTGCACGTGATGCATCCAGAAACTGTAAAAATGGCTAAAGAATTGGGCACTGCTCCATCAAAAGTGCCTATCACAGCCTTAAAATGATCAGAGGATGATTTCCCAAGTTGTGTTGTTCAAACAGTTTATATTTGCATATTTTCCTCAAAAAACATACTCCTCTAAAATGGGACCTGCTGTAGCCTTACCATGAATGCTCCTGGAAGGGCTACAAAACTGTGCAAACAGCACCACCAACTGGCAAAGCCACAGACATCGAACAATTTCAGTTTGCAAGCTTCCTGCACAGAAATGCTGAACACAAATCCTACTGAGAGTGTTTGAATAAAATAAACAAATATAAAACATGATTTCTCCTTCTCGACACTGAAAAAGAAGAAAAAAAAAGAAAAAACAAAGGAGAGGAGACTGAAATTCCTCTTTAAAGTAACTACTAAATAGCTTTGAGTAATTACAGTCCTTGCAATAGGGAGTTATAAATTTTGATTCAATACATTATATCTCTGCATGCAGATACTTTCAGAGTACATCTACTTTCAGTCCTACCTCCACAGCAATGGACAAAAATCAATGGCCAGTTTGAGAGCACAGGAGGTGGGCCAGCATCTTTTATTTTGTTACTTCAAAGGGGTGCTGCGTGTCACACAGATGCATATCTGTATTTCATATATTTGTGTCTGTGTTTGTGTTTATCTGCCAGAGACATGGATGGGCAACTGTGTCCATCATTTTTAAAACTCCCTTTTTTTTAAGAACGAAGCATTCTATTTTTAAAACTACAAAGAAATGAACCCCATTTTGAGACATCCTCCTCCCCTGAGTTCTTCCTCATGATTGATAAGCTGATGAGTGGCTTCACCATTCTACTTGTGGGGCAGCTGCCTTCAAAACTATTCATGTTCCTTTTATTGTGGCCGGCAGTTTCTCCTTCTTAACAGAGGACCTTTACAGCCGTGCTCCAAGCTGTCTACTCCTTCAGTACCTGTGATTTATTTGGGAAACAAAGCATCAGTTTAGAGGCACTGCAGTGACTTCAACACAAAGGTCCCTTTACAGCACTTTGCTGCATGTCTGGCTTTGTTTTACAAACCCCTTTTCTTCGACCCCATGCTGTCTGAAAAACATGGTAATAGAAAGGAAAAAAAGTTCAGGGTTCTGGAAAGCTTTTGCTTATGACAGAAGGTACCTGCATTCTGTAATCTTTTAGGAAGAAGCTGTACATTTTGTTGTAGACCTACATCCATAAAGGTGGTCCAGAGCCACCTCCTCTGCAGCCTGGCTGGACCCCTTCACCCTGATTGTGGCCACCCCACAGGGCATAGGCATCATGCAGTGACATTATTTTTGTTCTCTAACAGGAATGTGCTTTTTGGTGCCTGATCCAAAATTAATATGAAAAAGTCACATTTTAGAGTGTTGTCATTTAGAAAGCACATCTTGAAAAAGAAGATTCATTAATTAGTTATGCTGGCAGTCTCTTTAATTAGGCGTTGCTGAGTATCTTCAGTCTTTGTGATCTTTAGCATTCCTAGCTTGTTATACTTTATTTACATATTTTTTGGACACATACGTAATTCCTAATTAACACTGTAGACCCTACTCCAGTTATTTCAAGATGTCACGTACTGTAGATCCTCAGACATGCTTTCTGGATATCTGCTGAATATAAATTACTCCTCTAATCAGACCACAAAAACTGCATCCTGCATCCTTTTATTCAGGTACAAGAACACCCACCAGAGACATTCAGGGGAAGGTAATCCAGTTTCCAGGTTTCAGTATGGGAGCAAATGAAAGGCACTTACAAAATGAAACCTTTCAAAAGACATTTCTGTCAGGAATTTTAAAAAGAGAATTTGCCTGCAGGGAAATCCTCTGACAGCAGGCTGTCAAAGGCACATCCCACCAGGGTGGTCTGCAGGAGAGAGCTGAACAGCACAGATCATGTTGGGATTTCAGGAGGCTCAGGCAAGCACGGGGCTTCCTAAAGCAAGTGGAAGACAGAAGATAGAAGAGCAGGCATTCGTGTATCAGACACAAGCCACGGGCCTCCAACAATAAATCTTAGCAAAGCGATATGTCAGGAAATACAGGGGGCTTCTCTACTTTTTTGGTACACCCCTCTATTGGACCAAGCAGAAATTTAAAGAAAAAAATCTTCTTTGCTTTAAGCTGTGACCTTCTTTTGCACGAGTTTGGCCAAGTGCATTTTTGTTAATGCCTTGACCCTGATATCCAGCTTCCATCTACTCATTTTCTATTTTTAGAGACAGCAGAGAGGATATTTTGTAGTGGACAGTACTACAGAGGACAGAGAACTTATAGAGATGACAAGAATATTATGTCTCCTCTCTGACTAGCTTATCTGATCCTACCAAAATTCTGTTTTATCCTTGCTAGATTGCTCTATCTTTTGGCCCCAGTGTTATCCATCAGTGTAGTACCCTCTGATCTGTACATTTATTGGTAATGGTGATCAATATGCAATAATCCCAGCACCTTCCTAAAAAGTCTGTGCTCTATTTCTCAAGACTTGCTCCTACTGCTTTCTACAGATTTAAGTCCTTCTTTAATAGGTATTCATCTCCCCCTGAGATAAACCTTGAGCTAATACCTTAGAGTGGCTGGCTACTGCCCTTACACTAACAGATGATCATATAAATAAAATGGGTCCATATTTCTGTGCCACCTCCACAGCTCACACCAGCCCAGTTCATAAGTGCATTGTAAAGCCTGATGAATAGTCCCAGCAAAAGCACTTCTTCTTATCCTCAGAACTAGTTTAAGGAAAGAGAATGTGATTTAGGCATGCAATTGATAAATCCTGCCCAGACATTCCTGCAGAACAGCCCTGGAGGGTCTGAATTTGGTGATCTTCTCATTGCTGAAAGAAAAGAGGTCCTGGTTAATGCAGGGAGATAAAACAGAGTGTGACAACCCCCCCACCCCGGCTCAGGTTACTGGGATCAGTCAGCACCATGGGGGCTGCAGTACTCCACAATTAATTATGATGAGGCTGTTCTCCCTCTGACTTCTTAGCCACAAAGTAGAGCTCTTTACTGCAGCAAATCTTTTAAGTTGTATAAAAAAAAAATAAGCTCAGGCTTCTCCCATATTCTCCCATATACACAGATCTGCACCTGGCAGTTGCTTGGCAGAAGAGAAAACAGTGGCTTAGTAAATGAGAGCTGTAGGAAAGGGGCCATTCTGTTATCTTTGTCTTTCTGTAGTGTCCTGTATTGGGAAGCCTGGTCTGTGAGTGCAATGATAACACAAATATGTAAATAATGGTGACAGGAGCAATAAGGATATTTCTTTTCTCTGGTTCATGGAGACATGAGGTTTTGGCAGCTGACACTGCTGCCTGCAGTGGAAACTGCTTCTCCAGTTTGGTTTGGCACTGTGAAACCAAAGCCAGGTCTTGTTTGAATCAGATACATCTCTTCTCAGAAACTGCAAAATCCGGGCTGACAAAAACCGTGTTTCAGTCGAGTGCTTGTGCTCGGCAATTTTCTGTCTCTAGGAGGAGACAGGTGCTGGTCTTGCTTAAATTCCTTCACTAAGGGGGTGAAAATTTTTCACATCCTTAAAGCCTGTGGTTAAACAGGGTGCAAATTTGTGCCTCTGCACGTCCTTCCCAACGGAGAAGGAGGTGCCACATCTTCTGTACTTTCTGGAGGCAACAGGTGATGTCCTGTAAGAGACTTCATCTGATCCAAGACAAAGACGGAAGGAGGAGGAAGGGCAGGTCACTGCTGGCTGCCCTGATTGCCCCTGTGCTGCAGGGGCAGCTCTGCAGGACCGAGCACAGCTGGTGCTGATCTCAGCAGAGCCTTCAACACTCTGCACCCCAGAGGGTAACTTGGTAGCCAGGTAAGAAGGATATGGACTAGACAGATGGACAAGATTGAACATAAAAATTGACCTGTTGAACTTAGAGGACAGTGGCTTCTGTTTCACTGCCTACCCAGGTACCAGTGACAGGTGGTGCTCCTTGGGGATCGATTTTCACAGTGGGGCTGGCATTTCACAGTGACCTGACTGCTGAGGATGTACTCTCAGCAAGGTAATGCTGAATTAGGGGGCGGGTGGGTGTGCAGAAGGACAGGGAGGACATTCAGAGCAGCCCCAGCAAGCTGGAAGAATTTAAGTATGGACTGACTGGAAGAAGTGCAGCTGAGGGGGTTAAGGGTCAGGAGCAGACAATGTGTGAGAGAGGTCTGAAGAAACAGGCTTAGTTTAGCCTTGAGAAAAGTGGACTAAGGGGGAGTGCATGGCTGTTCAAGCCTGTTTGAAGTTCTAACTTCCAGTACCAGAGAGAAAACAAATCCAGGCTCTTCACAGTGATACACAGACAACTAGGAAACATTGAAGCATGGGAATGACAGATTGTCACAAGGAAAGAAGTATTTACAGTGAGAATAGTTACACACCAGAAAAAGATGTCCAAATTGGTTTGGAGTCTCCATTTGTGGATATTTCCAACCTAAATCATCATGTGAGTCTATGTTTTTTTATTAACAGATTTTCCCCTCCTATTAGAAATAAGTATTTAATCAAATGATAGGACCAGCCTGTTGCATCTCAATATTGGATGCACTTCACAGGACAAAACCAGACTAAAGGAGTGCAGTGGTTTTGCAGCCAACATTTCACACAACTTCATCTCATGGTAAAGAGAATCACTCTATCTTAGTCACCTGTAAGTGCCTCTAAACATAAACCTACATAAAAATAATATATGGCAGTGAATCTCAGAAGACAGCTTCTCCCTGTAAAATCTGCACATGACACATTGTCACAAGGTAATATATGAAGATGATAGTAAACCTTTTTTCGGACTGATATACTACACCAGTAGTCCTGAAGAGCTGGAGTATTCTTCAGTTGATTATCAGCATCCTACTGTGTTGGGAAAACTCAGCTGATACTAAATTTGTCATACTGCAATACATAAAGCCCAGCTCCCTATCTTGTCTTTACAGTGCTCATAATTGTGAATGAAGGAGAAGACCACTGGAAAAATTAACTGGCTGAATCAAGATGAGACCCATTATTTTAAGAGAGTTTCATCTTTTAGAACACACTCTCTCTAACAGGGAACTGCTCAGTGAAAAGGCTTTTCTGATCTCAGGAGCCCAGGCTTCAGCAAGCTGTGTGGCTGCCCAGGTCTGCACTAGTGACACTGGTCAGTGACACAGCACTGCCTATTGGCTTTCCTTAAGGAAAATTAAGTCAAATTCCTTCAAGTGAAGATGTGGTTGAACTACATCTGTCTGCAGGAATCCCATTTCTCTGACATTTATTTCCTTAGAAGGGTTTCCCTAGATTACTTGTTCATCTGTAGTAAAAGAAGAGATGTCCCCAGAAAAATGTAGGTTCTCTAGAGGGAGTGGGTTTTCTCCCCTCAAATCCTGGAGGAGAGCAAATTTTTCATAGCTCCAGAGACACCCATTTAAGGGCATTGCTCTGCAGAAAGAGATACAGTCCATCTTCCTCAAAGGGCAAGAGCCACTCTCGCAGAGATTTGTTTAAGCTACCTGTAAAATAAACATGACTTTAAACTGTCAGCACCATAGGTACTAAATCAAGAAAGAGGACAGCCGTTGCTAGGAAAAGAGGTTTTACAGTCTATGAAAATATTGCCTGGAGCAGGAAACAGAATGTGTCGCTTAATTGCTGCACTCTGGGCTCCCTGCTCATCCCACTGCCAGCTGCACACAGCCCAGTGTCCTATCCCTGCCCTGACCAAGGGCTCTTCCACCACGGCCTCAAACATCAGCACACTCTCTAAACAGGATGCAGGATGACAGTGTAGTTGGTCTTGTTCAAATCTTCCAGGATGCCTGTTGTCTGTGGCAGGAGGGAGGGTGAACACAAGTGCAGCTGTTGCCACAGGGGCACAGCGATGAATTCCTGCACTGCTATAAACAACTCGGGCACCAGGGGCAACCGGGAGAGGGGGCTCCAAGGGGAGGAATGCATTTACTGTCTGAAATGCAGTATGAAGCAATATGGTCAAGAAGCTAGTGGGCTAATCACATTAGTGTGTGCTAGAGCTGCTGGGGAGTTATTTAAAATGACTTGAGATTGCAGCTGAGAAAAATAGCTCTGGCGGAGTAGCCTGGGGAAGAGACTGTGTGTCAAGGCTGTCAACCTTCTTCTCTTATACCAGGTGAAAAAATAGAAAAAATCACCCTGAAATAAGCACAGCTGCCAGGACCATGTCTCTGCAGGACAAATGTGACCTGGGTGCCACCACCAGTGGGGTGACCGGCCGCCTTCACCCTCCACTGTGCTGCTGGGACTGCAGGGCTGTGGGAGGCAGAGATTGGCAGGAGCTGCTGACAGCTGGAAACCCCCCAGCTTCCAGACCCTGGTGCCTGAATAATGTGCATGCAGAAGGGACATGTCCCTGGGGAACACTCTATCACATCATGGAAAAGGAGCAGGTTTTCCAGGTCCCAGTCTAACATACCTGTGACCCAGAGCAGACTGCCAGAGGTTCCTCTGGGCCCCGGTTGCTCTGTCACCAGTAGAGGTGACAGCACTTTTGATATATTATGCTAAACTTCTATGTGAATGTAACAGCTTGCAGACATTCAGATGGGAGGGGTAAGAAATATATTATTTTTACTAGACTTCAATTCCACTGTAAATGCCTAAAAAAACAGGATAGTAAAATCAAGAATATTTGCTTTCTATATCTTACCTTGCAGAGCAATTTTGCTTCCTACCAGTGCTGACACCTGTGAATGTGCACTAGCCAAGGATGGCCAACTGGGAATGCCCTAAACTGGTCAGGAAATTTGGATTGCTCCTGTTTGTTCACTTGAGCATCTGAAGGCATATGCAACCCTGTATTTTTATTGGGACATGATAGAATTGGTAAATCATGTGCAAATTATTTAGCTATTGTTGTTTACTAGTAAAATTTCAGAGCTCCACACACATACACAAAAGGGGGTGTAGCACCACCTCAGGTTGCTCTCTGGTGCATAAATAACAACATGCAACTTAACAGAACACTAAAGCAACCCTTACCATCCACCATTAAAAAAAAGACTGTACAATACTATACAAAAATATGTATATTAGCTTTCATGCTGCTGTGGCCTGCGAGGGCATCATGATGTTGCTCACCTGAGTGAGCAGGGGGCCCTGGGTTGTGCCAGTATAATGTGGTATTTCTGGTAGAGCACATTTGTCTATTTTACAACCCTCTTAGTGCATAGCTTACTTATTTCAGGCTCTGTAAATCCCTGATGGTTGTGAAAACAGAGGAGAGACTGGAATTATTTATACACAGAGACATTATTAGGACCAAAATTAATGAGAACAACACTATGGGTAGGAAAGATGAGACTGAAGGAGTACTTCCTGCCATGGGGACCTGATTTAACTGTTCTTTTTACAGAGTGACTCTCTCAATGTGTGCACTGGCAATTTCATCCCTCAAAACAATAAAAACTAAACCAGACAGTGAGAAATCATGAAAAATCAGACTGAAAAATGCCAGTTGGTAGCTTCCTAAGAAAATTGTATTCCCTATAGGATTCCCAGTAGTCACAGGACACGTCTGAGATTGAGGGTGGTTATTTCACTTCCAGTGGGATATTTGGGGCTATAGGATAGCAGGATGAAGTAGAGCATGAAGTACATTTTTCTGAGTAACTTAGTAATAATGATGAACTAATTCAAGGTCTGGAGAATCCCAAAGTAAAGGCAACATATGGAAAGCCTTACCACTGCTTTTCAGGGAAGTTCACACCAGGCTCCTGCTCCTTGCTGGGCAGGGATATGATACCCTGCAGGGGACAGGCGTGTCACCTTGGCACACTCTGCCAGGCCAGCCTGATGTGACATGCAGAGCCTTTCATTTCTGAGCAGCACCATGTGCACCCCATCGTTTGCACTTTTAGAAGATGTCATCAAATACTGGGAAGCACTTCTGCAGCTGGGTAATTGAATTCAGAGCAACCCATTCCTGAATGGAAAATTAATAGCTTGGCAACTTCAGACTTTACTTTTATTAACTCTTTCCCAAACACTCAAGAAACAATCCTCTTAAATTTTATGAAATAAAACCTCTTAGAACTTACAAGAATTATGTTACTTGTGCATCTTCCCAGTTCATATGCATTTCACACTCACATCTATATTTCTACCTATAGAAATTTCACCTATCTGTATTTCATACCCAGCATGTTTGATCTAGAAATGTGCTAAAACACCTGCCTTTAAGACAAACAATACCACTCACATGAGCACTGTTTGCAGAAAGCACAGACACCATCCAACCTGGATAATTTCAGCAAAGGCTGACCATACAGAAGTTTGCACACAAAAAAAATTGTGAATTGTGTTGCATTAATGGGTGAAGTGGGTTAATATGCCTGGGTTGGCATTAGCAGGATAACTCTGTGCCATTGCTCTCATTAATGCAGTAGTAGAGAAGTTGCTCTCCATCACAACATCTCTTCAACATCTCAGATGAGCCATGTGTGTGGAAAAAAAAAAGCCAAAACCCTCACAGCTCTTACCTCAGAAGAAATTTCATGGAAACTTTCAAAGTTTTCTACTGGAAAAATTGTTTAAAGCTCTTTTCTCAGCATTCAGATAGATCATACAGTCCTGCAAAGCATCATTTTTTTTGTCTACTTTGTACAACTAGAGCTGGGTAGTAAAGGTACATGGCAAATAAGTAGAAATATGTATAAGGGTAGTAAAAAAATAAATTGCTTGATTCACTCTCTTGGAATTTATTCCCAACATTTACAGCAAACCGAATAATCAAGTGAGTAAAGCTGTACTTCAGACTTAGTATAAATTCAGCACTAATCTGATTACAGAAATAATTCTTTTTCAGGGGGAGGTAATACATTGACTGAGATATAAACCCTGAATATATTGGGAAACAGAAACCTAGCACAAGAAAGCATATATCTGTGCTGCAGATTAATTACAGGGAAGCACAAAACAAGACAAAAAAAAACCCCAACACGTTCCCTTTCTGAAAACAAAGAAAACCCAAACATGCAAACTGAGCATGAAATGGGAGTAATCCTGTTTGCTGAGAAGTGTCACAGCAGGAGCTCCAGAGAGAGTGGTTGACATGGTTGTCTTCACCAAGTGATCACACAGCCAGGGATGCCTTGCAGTGCCCTGTGCATATCACCCCACTGTAGCAACACTGCCCTTATGGCTTCAGCAATGGTAAAGGAGAACTGGTCAACTTCTTCTGTTTACAGGATTTCATCTCCTTTAGAGCTGCTCTTTTGATGGATTTTTTTTTTTTACTGCTGTTTTGAGAAATCTCAGACGTCATGCAAAATGCTTTCAGGAACATTGGTTTGGGGTGAAAACTCCACAGGGCAGCAGTCAGGTAAGGGGAGAAGTGTCACTCCTCTCAACTGGGCAGCTTCTGTCCTGGTGTGAGTGGTGCCCTTTGGCTTCAGGCACAGAGTCACACTTTGGGGGTGGCCCTCAACAAAGGGCATGAAGCCAGACCCTGTTGGATGCCTTTTCTGCAGATCCCACCCTGCCTTGTGGGCAAACAGGTCCACCTGCTCTGGAGGATGCCATGCCTTGGACTGCACACCCACCCCTCCTAGATCTTCTGACTTGGGTTTTTTGTTCACTGCTTTGCACTCTGAACAGTTTTGGGCAGCAGCAGCACCCTCACAGTTTGAACTGCCATTGGCACAGATTGGGCAGTGAAAGAGGGAAACAGGAAAGGCTTTGAAAATGCCAGCATGAGTGCACCATACCTTTTGATCTGGTGAGCAGAAGAATGAGCCAGCTTTCTGGGACTCTTTATTCAATGTTTTCTTCAATTTTATACTTACTGGATTTTCTATCAACTTCAGCATACATATAAATACTCTGCTTACCTTTAATCACAGTTATTTTCAGTCCCTCTGGTGCTGTGGATCAAAAAGCCCTGTTTGTAGGCTAGAAATTGCTACAGTGGTGTGGGGATGTATAACAAAAGTCCCGTCCAGGACAGCTCAGCAAGGCCTCATAAGGCTCATATTCCTGACTCAAGCATTGTACAGAGGCACAGCTCAGCTATGATATATGCTGGGAAACAGTCCTCAGGCACCTACCAAGACTGCATCACAGACAAAAGACTGGGAAATGTGCAAATCAAATCAGAAAGAGGATAGCTCAGATGGCAGATCTGCCAGCTGACGGGAAGGCAGCCGAGCTGATGGCAACATACAAGTTAAAAGCTCAGCCCAGTTAGATGTTGATAGACATGGAGCAATCTCCAGAGAAACTGAAATGGTTGGATGGATGTCAGCATCACTTTGAGAGTCCCAGTCTCACTACTGATTTTTTTTTTGCAGCCCAGAAAAAGAAAAGAAAGCAATACAGTGAAGTAGAGGAGACTGCATTCATTAAAGCATTTCTAGATCTGCTCTGCATTTTTCAGACCTCAAGGAAATGTCTGTCAGGGAAATCTGAGACTTTTGCAAAGTATATCTCATAAAATGGTGGAAAAGAGCCTGCAATTTCACAGTAAGGCAGGATCTGATAATCTTGTACTAAATATGATTTAACTTAAATTACCTCATTGAATGCTCTTCTTATTATTGCCCATTGTTGAGTAGCAATAGATATCTGGGGCACTGCTGTATGGTTCCCACGAAAAACTCAGTGACGTGGAAAATCTGTGTATATTTTTAGTGTAATATATTTTAATGACACTTTTACTGTGGTCCTTGAGTACAGGATCACAGCACATGAACCAGGCTTGTTTGCCTGCTTCCTTGCTCCTTTCTTTCCATCTCATCCTGACAGGGATCATGCTAGTCTGAGGAATTGACTCTGGTTTCAGACCTTCTCTAGAAACATGATTCACAGCTGTTGGGAATCTATATTACCAAAAATAAGCACCCTCAGCATGACTTTCCAAAGCATTTTTAAGACCTCTGCATCCCAGTCAAGGAAGCAAACTCTAGTTTATCCTAAATTCAAATGCTGTCTAAAACCTTGAGAAGCCTTGACATTAAATGCACATCCCTTGGGTTTCAATGACACCTGATAGACAGGATAGGAGTCATCCATTAAACAGGCCTGCAAAATGCTTTCCTATATATAACTGAATATCCTAAAGGCTATTTAGACTGTGCTTAATTAATTTCCAGTTTTGTTGATCTCCCCAATACAAAGGCAATGTCTGTTCATGACTAGGAACCATAATAGGGGCTTATTTTAAACTCTCAGGGTTTTCTTATGTCTTTTGTATTACTCAGAATCTCTCTGTTGTGAGTGGAATTAAACTACACCTGAACTGTGCAAGAAAATACACTGCAATAAAGATAATTAACATTTCACTGCAAAAAAGTTTAAAACCTGTTTGAAGGCAGGTAGTATCTGCCCACGGCCCCAGATTATTCTGCCTTTTAGCTATTCACCCAAAGCACAGACAAGAAGAGCAAGCTGGGAAGCACAGAACAGCTGCAGCAGGGGTGAGCCCCCCTTGGGAAGAGCAGATGGGCCACCACTCTTCTCTTCACAAGCTTTGATGCACAGCAGGATGAGTTTGCAGAGCACCTGGATGCAGATGAAATTTGTGGTCTATATCTGCTGTCTTTAGTCCTGCTTGAGCCTGGCTTCCTAGGAAAATCCCTGTCCCAGGCCCAGCTCATCATCCCATTGGAGTGCTCAGCAAGGTGATGGGAGCACACAAAGCCCTGGTGTTTTGCAGGGTTCCCTGATGTGGTTTGCACAGTGAGCAGGAGAGGACACAGGGCTGTGAAATCCAGGTTGGAATCTGTCTGAGTCAGCTCCCAAGGGAAAGACAAAGGTGTCTCTTCCACTACTCTCCAAAAGCAGTCACTAATTCAGAGTCAAAACCACACCTTGTCTCTAAGAGACATGGCTGTTCGGGCCTCAGAAATCACATGCTGGCAGGGGCCAAAGAGGAAAGTGAGCTGAGCTCCACTGTGTGTTGGAAAGGAAGCTGCAGTGTCTTGAAGGGACCTGTCCCTCAAACTGAAAGCTTGCTGCATCTGTCCCACACAAGTATTGCAAGTCCTTGTCAGAGCCTGGTGGGCAGCTCTTCTCCCAGGTAATTGTGCCCTCTCACTCATCAAGCCACCTCCCAAGCTCTGGAATATGCAAGAGACACTCTCTTGACAGGATTATTTATATTTATATTTTATTATAAACAAGTCAGAAAAGTGAAAAAAAAAACCCAACAGCTACAAAAATCCCATGACAGTAAAGGAGCAAAGCAATTAATCACATTATGTTTTTATATTTATACAGTTCTGCAACAGTATCACAAAGAAGAAAGATAAAAAGCAGTTCATATAATTCACATAGTAATAGCTCACATATTCCAGAAAGTGAAAAAAGAGAGAGGATAATATTGCCAGAGCACAGACATGAAAGGTCAAGGCAGATCCAGGTGTTGGCAATCACAAACACAAAAGAAACACCATAGAAACTTGTCTTTAAAGAAGAATAAAACAACAATAAAGAATTTGAATGAAAAGCAGGTAGGCATTTAATTTCCCTGAATTAAAAGTGCTTTTCAAATGTGTTCATCCTCAGATAAAAAGAAGAGAAGGAGTGCAAAGGAGTGGTGTCATTGCAAAACCCCAGCAGAGCTCAGACTGCAGTGTCGGCTCCTGGGATGGCCTCTGAAGTTCAGCACGACAGGGGTCTGAATTCTGCCTCCTTCCTCATCTTTGCCTCCACCTTTTGCTCACTTTTTTTAATGTGTAAGTCCCAGGAAGCATCAGGGGAGAAAACCAGAGGGATGTAAACTTGCTGCTAAGTCATCAGGACAGCCTCTGCTGGTCTCATCTTTGGCAACCTGATTTTGCAGGGCTGTGTCCAAGCCGTGGTCATTGCTATTCATCTCACAGCTGAGCTTCAGAACTTTCACCTGCAAATGGGATTACAAACGCAATCATTAGTACAGATTCCCCAAGAAGCTTTCACAGTATTACAATTAGATTTCCCATTCTAGCAGCATCTAAATCAATATGATATGATTAGTTACTCTCGTGGATTACATGCTGCTGTACAAAACCTTCACACACAGAAATCTGAGTAATTTAATCAGGCAGTAATGGATTCTGGGAATGCTCCCACTGTCTAGAAACTTGAAATCATTCTGTCTCTATAATAATTTGCCATTATGCACCTGAAGCTAAATTGCCTGACATACCTAACAGTGGACAGCAGTGATTAAAACAGGTCACATCTCATCAGCCAAAGTGGCGACTCCCTCTGAATTCACTTAGAAAACTGAATTTGAGGGAGAAAAAAAACCACCTTCAGTTGTTTTTCCTGGGTTATAACTTAGGTTTTAAGCTGTCTCTTTAAATATATATATGTGTATATTTGTGTGTATGTGAAAGAGAGAGAGAGAAAGACAGTGTAAGTGATATACATTTCTCATCATTTTAGTCAAGGCAAGAAGAGTATATGAACTAATGCTCCTGGGGAAATGCTGCAGACCAAGGCAGAAATGAGCCCATCATTTTATTTCTCTGAAGGTGCTCAGCACTGCTAAGCAAGATATTGGGAAAGAGGACCCTTTCTGGAAGGGTCTTGTAAGAAAAGAGTCCTGGGCTGCCATTGTCAGCAGCTCAGAGGAGGGAGCAATGCTGTGCAAAGGGACCTGAGCTGCTGATAGCTGCTGTTCAGGAAAGGATTTGCATCTCACGTTTCCCCAGCTTGGATAAGCAGCTCTGAGCTGCAGCAGCTCTCCTCAGACTGAAAAAAGTCCTGAAAAGCAAACGACCTCTGTGCTGCAAAGGCAGCTGACAGGGGCAAGGGGAAAACTCACAACTCATGCATGGAGAAACAGCTACAGCTTCATTTGAAAAACTAGTGCTATATATTTCTGGCAGAAAATACTCAGAAATGTGCTGCTGTTCATCTCTTACCCTACCAATATGCAACAGCTTATGCCTAAGAAATACAAGTCATTATGCTACTGTTGAGGACATTCTTTTTCTTACAGCACAGTTGCATTGAAACAGTTCTGACCCCTCGTGCCTGGGGACTCCTGCTTTTGAGGAGGATTTTTCCTATGGTAAATTGATATTTCAAAAAGCCAGTTGGCAAGAAAAGAAAGAAAAATTGCTATCCATGAAACTTTCCTAAGCAATAATTGCCAGTGAACTCTGCCCTCATTATAAAACTCTACATAGCCTGACATAAAAAAGCCCCATGATGCACATACACTTTTCACCTCTGCCTTCCCCATAATAGTCTCAGCTATGTCACTCTGTTCAGATATGCTGACCAGAGTAATATGGTTAGAGTGTCACTCTACACCTTGTTAAGGGTAAGGTGTGGTCTGTGTGCTGAGCCAGGTGTGGTGTGTGCTCCATGCCCAGAGACACCACAGCACTGGCACTGCCAAAACCCCACTGGCACTGCCCAGCGTATCAGCCCTCCTGGCAAGAAGCTGTTAGACAAATCTCTTCTGAATTCTTTCTTGGAGGAAATCTGTGGAGGCCATTAACCAAAGGAATTGGTGCCAGTGGCATTTGGGCAGGGGGAGGAGGGTGCTGCCAAGCCCCATGTCATGGCCACTTGCCCACCCATGCCCTGCAGCCCCAGCCCACCACTGAAAGGAAGGGCTGACATTTACTTCAGGCTGGAGATTGGACCACTGCATTACCATTAATAAACAATAAAGCTATTAAGGCATATTAAAGCTTGGCAATGAACTTGTCAAAATGGATGATCTATAAATCAATATAAACAGCAGTGACAGGCAGTAATTGAATTCCAGTGGTTCCTCATAACATGCTAAATATGAAGGGACATGACATGCTGAAAATAAAGTAAGAAAGCTGAAAAATTGATAGCATTAACGTTCTCCTGGTGAAACGTGGCATCGCTTCAGCCCTTAATGGGGATCAAACTGTGAATACGTATTGACTTCTTCTTTTAAAACAAGAAAATGGCCACATAAATGTGAGACTTCCCAATTTAGAAATGGCTGCTCAAAAAGTTCACAGCGGCGCTGGATGTCACTGCCACAGAGCAGCAGACAGAGCCCTCCTCCGATGGGTTCATTAGCAGGACCTCTTGCTTTACTTGGGTAGGAAGAAGGACGGGTTTTGTACAATCCAGAAAGCCTCTGAAGTTGATTCATCCATTTTCATCTTCCATAAAGGACCAGCAAAAGCCCATTGGGCGGGAGAAGTTAATGCTAGCATGCTGCCAGGCCCGGGTGGCTACATATCTTTCAAATTCAAATATAACAAGCCAGGCCTCAAATATCAGCAGAGATCGAGACAATCAGAACGGAAAGAAATTGGTGAAGTCGCAGCAAGCCTTTTAATGTAGATTCAAGTGACAGCAAATAAATCATGACAGCTTCTGTAGATGGAACCAGGGCCTCATTCTTTATTTTCTCTTGATGTGCTCCACTTAGTGAAGCCTTTCTTAGACAATTTTTTCAATTGAGCCCTATGCCACTGGAGTTCAGAAAATGCTGAAAGGGAGGGTTTGGACATCTTACTGAGAATTATTTTCTCTGTGCCACCTCAGTCACGGGCACAGAGCACTGGTGTTTGAAAATCATGAGAGATATCTCCATCTCAAGGGTGTCTCTGGGCACAGACAGGGAAAGCTAGAAAAGAATTACATAAATGAGTGCCCCTGTGTGAGTGGTGGCCTGGTAATAAGGTCCTGAGTGGTTGAGAGCAGCAGAGATTGGACAGAGACTGGTCACCAGTGCAGAATCAGTGCAGTAGCCAAAGAGCAGCAGGTGTGCCTGGCTTGGGCTAAAACTGCTGCATGGATAAAGTCCATATTTAACAAGTGGTAGAGCTTCATCAGGGCCACTCTGCACCACTGTGTCTTGAAAACAGCCCATTTTTGGAAGAGAGACAGGTGTAGGGCAGTGGATTTTCTGAAAGTTACTCTGTTTTGACACAAAATTTAAAATTAAAATGGAAAAAAAACTGTAAGAAACAGATCAAGGTTTTTCCTTTTAAATATCATTCACTCTTTGAGGTCAGACAAGACTCATCTGACCTATCTGATGCACATGCTGTCTTCAGATTTGCTGAGCATGTACTGATGTAACATGAAAGGTTAAGGAAACCTGTGATAAAAAGTCAAAAACCTTTAGAGACAATCTGTAGAAGTATAAGACATGCATCATCCATACCTTGCATGGACACTGATGAAGCCAGTCTCAAACAAAACAATTTTGCCTGTGGGATATTGAGGGTGTCAGTATCCATCATCCCTGCCAACTCTTGTACACCATTTCCCCACATCCCATCCTAAACTCCTCCATCAGGAGCTGTGTTACCTTCCTGTGCCTTTAAACCTGCAGGAATTGGGAAGCATGATGTGCAATAATAGTACTGGCTGTAACCAACAGGACAGCTCTGACACATTGTCCACTGAAACAAATGAACTTGCCTTGACTTTTCCCTGCATCTTCATAATCCTTAATTTTTCTTATGTGGAGATTTTTTACTGTCATTGAAAAGATGAGAATTTAGTCAACTGAATGCTGCGCTGATTAGCTCAGTACTGTAATTGTGCTTCATGAACTCCTACTGCTTGTATGTTACAGCTCTTCAAAATCCCATTAAACTATTAATCTAGGTTTTATGATACTTCAGAACTGAAGTATCAAAAACTGTGATGTAAGTGGAAGAAACCACAGTGGCAATTTACAAAAGAACCCATAGGAGTTATTATAAAAGCCACAAAAAACAAAACAAGTGAGCCTGTTTGCAAAATTCAGAGTCTGCTGACCTGTAAGAACAAGTAAAAACCAGCTGGCATGCAATATGGCAATAGCTGGCTTTTCAACACTGCCTACAGCATGTCACCATGTTGGGTTCAGGGCTATGTACTTGTTCTTCAGTGCTGATGCAAGAAATCCAGCCCTCTCCACTCAGATTTCCTTTCTGCAGCACCTGTGGGGGAAGAGAAACAGCCTGTTAAGATTGTGTTAATACACTATTCACATTTCTAGTTGTTGTTTTCTCAGTCACTATGCTCAGAGAAGGGTTTTGTACCACAAGAGAAACCTTTATTCCCCAAATACTTAACACCCCAGGGATATTACAACAGAAGCATCTCAGTCACTGCTGTGTTTGGAGTACAGTTCTTGTGTAGTGTAGTTGTACCAGACCTGTTTTGCTCAAGCAAGGCAGGACACAAACCTGCTCTGCAGAGTCAGGGAGCAGAGAATTGCTCACCCACCTCTCACTGCTGTGCACAAGCTCTGTGTCCTCTGCAGCAATCCACACCTGGAGCCAGGAAAGAGGCACTGCAGAAAGAAAAACGGCTTAAAATAAAGTGACCAGTGTGCAAATGAAGGCTTAGAAGGAAATGTGATAAATCTGTTTGTGCTTCTTCTGCACTTGGAACAAAGCCAGGAAACAAGTTATTTTTTACAGGAATGCATCACCTCATTTTCTTATGAAATAATCATCTCCTTGCAGGGTACTGGAGAGGGATTTCCCTGGGGGAACTTGGTGCATTAGGAAAGTTTCCAAAGCTCTTGTTCCCTAGGCAAAGCAGGAGCTTTCCACGTCGCAGTCCCATCCCACATCCTAACCCATTTGTGACCCTTGGTTTATATCTATCCCTAATCCTAATTTTGACCCTTGTTTTATATCTATCCCTAATCCTATCCCTAATCCCCTATCCTAACGCTTTGCCCTATTACTAGAGGAAAAGAAAGACTGGGGGTTTTATTATTATTGTTTTTCTAATGTGAGTCTGGGAGAACTTCCCAACCCATGTTTAACATTAGGGTTGAAAGAGAAATGCCAGTACACCAATGCAAGTGAGACTGAAATGGGGTTGCAAAAGGGAAGCAGAGGCCTCAGAGATGGTAGCTGAGAGAAGGGTTTAGTATGGGTAGTATGGGTAATGACCAGAGGAAAACTGCCAATGGTTCAGCTGCAGTTCATTTAAGGTTAATACTAAGCTTAGGGTTAAGAGAAAAGTTCAGAGTTTTATTTGCGGTGGGGCTGGAAAATAGCAGAAAAAGAGATCAAAGAATGCAGCAGTAAAATACTTCAAGTTCATCTGTCACAGTAATCCTCCCCAGCTACTAGTGAGGAATGAGTGACACACTGTTTAGATGCACCTCTGAATGCAGTGATGCCTCCCAACAGACAAAAACACCTCCCAGGGGTCAGGTGCCCTTTCTCCAGCACTGGCCAACACAAAAAGGACTGAGATTAAGAAATAAAGGTAGTTTTCTTTCACTATTTTTAAAAGACTGATTGTTCACAAACTGTGTTCTCTGTCATTTCTGACCAATAGCCAGCACTAGATCTGGCTCCTGAGTCAAACACACCATGTTCTTGAAAATATGATACCAAAGAAGATGTTTTGCTCAAAGTGCCTAAAATGGAGCCAGACAGAAGTCAAATAATGCTACCCGGACACAAACTGTGCTGAAACACAATTCTGGTTGCCCCTAGCTTGGTTATTTCTCCCTTTTTTAAGAACAGCAGTGTTTGGTGTCACAGGTCTCTGGAGGCTGCCAGCCACAGCCTCCTGCTGCTCACCTGCCCAGGGGCAGAGGAGTGGCACCAGGCTGCTTTCACTGTCTCCATGGCTGCTCCTGCAGATCAAAGACCTACTGACAAAAGCAAGATATTTGATTCTTGCCAGCAAAAAGCACTTGCAATCTTTTGTTCACTGGACATGAGGACAAATAGCTATTTATTGTGAACTGCAGAGTCATGCAGAATTAAGTGCCTTTGGTGGTTATGAATGTAAACACACGTATCTTCTTGAGATGAGACGCACAGATTCCAGAAATTGCTTCCAACTTGAAGTTTTGGGTGATTAGTCAACTCTGAGCTTGAAAAACACAGAGTTTAAAAAGCATCCTTCCCTTCCTCTCCATGATTGCTAGGCAAGGGAAGGGGAAAGCAGGCTGAGTTCAGCTGTGGCAAAACCCTTGGGAGGATGTGCAAAGCCATTTTTGGATTACATAATCCCTCTGCAAGCCCTTTCCCATTAAAATACAATTAAAAGCAGTGGCCAGGAGGTGTTCACCTTTAGAAAATGACACTTACAAGAAATCACTTCCTAAACAGATAGTTGCCTGAGTCCCTGAAATGAAGAGGTTTGATGGATAAGAAGGCAATATTAAAATGTCTCCTCACATAAGAAAACAGAATGAGAGCAATCATCAGAATTTATCAGCCTGAGAGGAGCAGAGTGTTTTCTTGGCACTGAAAGAACGCAATACATAAATCAAAACCAGAGCATGGGCTCACAAAAGAAAGAGACAGATGTCTCTGCCATATAAATACTACATAAATGAACTTTCTGGAAAGGAGATCCTATTTAAGCACACACCATAGTGACATCTGAGAAAGACATAACAAAGCAAAGCAGAGCATGAAGCTGGTATCAGCTGGAGCTGCAGCCATTTTTGAAGGGTAATGACCCATCTGCGAACCATGCTTAAGGGTTATGGCTTTGTTATTTCAGATCTTCTTTGCAAAGCCCCAGTGACCTCCTCTTAACACCTGAATCAACACCCATGTGCTTATAAATCACCTATTTTTAATTCATTCTGGCCAAAATATGGTCCAGACTCATCAAAACCCTGCATCCTGGGCAGCAGGAGCTTACTGTGAAAACAGGAGTGAGCTGTGGTTCAGGGTGAGCTGTGTCCCAGGAAGATACTGCTATATCCACGACACATCCCAAAGCACATAACAGTGATATAGCACTGCCACAGCTCCAGAAAATGCTCCCAAAACAAGCAATGCCCTGAGAATGCCAGGCAGGACACCTCTCTTTTGATAATATGCCAAATATAAAAGCACAACCATAAACTCTCTTTTATGAAGATAAATTGAGTCTTAAATCAAATCAGACTTGAGTGCAAACATGACTTTTACATGGCTGCCAAATGAAAAATATAAATCATGGCTTCAGTTTCCTAATAGAGAGATACAGGCTATGTAGGTCTTCCTTGGATGTAGTAGGGCAGAAAAGAATAATGCAAAGACCAAGGTTTTGCAACAGCAGCCTGGGTGAAATACACATGGGAAGAATGGATTAGCAGCTCTTCATGTTAGAATACACTCTAAGAGCATGCAGGCATCACTGGAGTGTGACTGTGTTCTCAGGGGTTTTCAGGTGAGGGGAGAGACGAGAATGTTGACTCCATGTTACAGAAGGCTTGATTTATTATTTTATTATATATATATTACATTATAACTATACTAAAAAGAATAGAAGGAAAAGTTTCATCTCAGAAGGCCAGCTAAGCTAAGAATAGAAAGGAATGAATAATAAAGGTTTGTGTCTCGGACAGAGAGTCCAAGCTAACTGGGCTGTGATTGGCCATCAATTATACACATCCAAGATGGGCCAATCACAGATGCACCTGATGCATTCCACAGCAGCAGATAACCATTGTTTACATTTTGTTCCTGAAGCCTCTCAGCTTCTCAGGAAGAAAAATCCTAAGAAAGGATTTTTAATGAAAAGATGTTTGCAACACTGGAGGAGGTCAAATACAAACCTCTCCTTGGGAAGGGGTGGGCTGACATCACAGCCACCTACGTTAACCCCTGGCACTGATCAGCCCATTCCCCATTCCCTGGAAAAGCACTCTGCAAATAGCATCAGGCCTGACCTACTTCTGCCTGCTTAGCTGCAATTTTCAGTGATTGGAGCTTTTCTGTGCTGGGTTTCTTCCAGGAAAATGTCAGACTTTTCTTTCTTGCCCTTCAGAGGCATTGAGTAAGGCCAAGGTCCCAGAATGTGTTCCTATGGACTGGGGAGGAGAGGGAGGGATGAGCTGTGGTGTGGGAGGGCACCCAGCCTGCTGTGTGCTCAAGACATCAGATAAGTGGCACCAGTGGAAAGGAGTGATGTTTTCAAGGCATGGCTTGCACATCTGGATGAAGGCAGACTGCTTTTCACAGGCAGGGAATAGCTTTGTGAAGAGACATGGAAACCTGAGCAACATGCTTAACAGCACATTTATTCAGTGAGAAGTACTACACAAATGTCATGTCTGTTGAACTCATTTTAGTGCTCTGAAGACTGAGAAATGGATTGAATAGGTAAGGTCATCATCTAACTCCAGAAAAAATCTTATTGCTGCAGCTCAAAAGTAGTATGTTCTTTTTACTGATGAGCTCTGCCTCCCGAGCAAGAATATTCAGGGAAATCTAGTGGAATACAAAAAAGTTTTGTCCCTCAGCTCTTCCAAGGACACATATCACCTTTTTGTCCCAGTCATTAGGAATTAGGCTGCAATTGATACAGTCATTTGGGGAGTTAGAGTAAGATAATGAATTAATTAGTTTTAGGGGTTTTTTTTTTCATTGCTGTGACTTGACCATTAATCATTTCTTAACAGGATTTTTTAAATCCCCCTACAGTCATACGAATTGAACAGCAAATTTAAATGGAACAGTAACATTACATCCAAGTCAGAAGTAAAGAAAAAACTCTAACTGCATACCTCCATGAGATAGAAGTATCTGTAACCATGTTAATATTAGGAATTTTCCTATTGGTAAATAACACAGAAAAGAAAAAAACATTCAACCAAGTTGTCCTTAAATTAAATTTTTCTCAACTGAAAAATTCCTACAAGATCCATCTCCTCAGCTCTTTATTGCCCTGTTTCTGAAATCCAAGTGAGAATACAAGTGCAGGACCTTAGCAATGTATATTTTTCTGCTATGCTGCATTCAATGGTATATACAGTGCTCCATCCTTGAAAAGGAGCATGAGTTCCAGTTTAAATTTTTCCTCGCAGCTATATTGCTGCCAGAAAAATCAAAGACTGTAAATGTGTGGATTTGGGGTCTACTTTCAATATATAAATCTTAGTATATACATATCCCAGTATTTATCCTAATTCTTTTCAATTTTGTATCAAAATATGTTTATTAAATCAATACATAGAAACTATTGTTAGGCAGATGACAGGTCTGGTCTTAATTTGATGAAGCAGTTGAAAAAGAAGGATGATTTTTCTTTGAAAATTGTAGGGAAATTCTTTAATGATTTTCTAATTTATTTATGTTGCATCAAAATTCACTACAGTCTGTTTTTTTTCCATAAAAAAAGATTAAGAGATGAAAGAATTGCTTATACAGACAAGAGACTGAATGTGGATTTTTGTATTGCTGGGGAGTTTTGGGAAAGCTTCTGCAGTGACCATATTTGCAAAAACAGCAAATTCATTCATATTTGACAGGCAAACTATATCAGAGTAACGAAAATACACATTTATGCACTCTTTGCACACAAATCCTCCATTACATGCTTTAAAACCAGTGGAGCACTTCAACTCCTATAGCTATGTATAAAAGGGCTGAATAATTTTATGGTCAGCAATAATAGCATTTTTACTTTTGGAAATAAAGGAAACTTGGGTCAAGCAGAAATGTGATTGCCACAGGCACTAAAAAGCAACAAGCACACATGTGTATGTGTAGCATTGTGTACTCAATCAGGTCTATAACGCTTGGATGAATGTATCATCAAATCTTCTGCTAATATTCAATTTCACATTCATTTCCCTCAGGTGAGCTCTGCTCTGCTGATTCCCAGAGGCAGGGGAAGGCACTGCCACCCTGAGCAGCCGGGCCCCAGCACTGGGTGAGGAAGGTTGCAGGACATTTGGGGCCATTTAAGAGCAAATTGATTGACTGACACACTTGTCTGTCTCTCCTTGGCTTTTGGAGGGAACAAAGCAGCTCCAGAGGAGGACAAGTGTTGGGACCCAGGACATTCCTCTGGCTGCCCTGGGTGATTCCAGACCCTGGCAGGGGGCTCAGAGACCTTGGCACAGAGTCAAAAACACCTGTGTCTCCAATTTTAGTCCATGGAAACAATTACCAACTTTGTGTGAAGATTTACAAGCCACAAGAGCTTGAGTAGAATGATAGTTAATTTGTCACTATCATTGTCTCATGTCACTGTTTGAAAAAGTAGAATTTTGGGGATTTAGAATGGGTGTGCAAGAGGCAAGATGGAGGAATCTGGGCATGTCCTGTCCTCCTTCTTCTTCTTCTTCTTGTCCTCCATCTTCTGCTATGATGGTGGCACTTTTGGATTGTCTAACATAGGTGATAGGTATTGGAAAATTATTATAAATAAAGTACATGTAGTTCTTAGTATATAAAAAGTTAACACCACCCCAAGGGCGCCAACTGTGCCACAACCCAACCTGCTGGACAGACCTCAGCAGGTCAGAGAAAGAATGTAATAGATAAGAGAAAATAAACCTTGAAAAGCAGAACCAACAAATCTCAGTCTTGTTCTTTGGTCATGGGGCTGGGACAAAAAGACTTTCTAATACCTTGGGAGCCATTTCAACCACAGAAACCCAAGAGACAGGCAGGACACCCAACACTGGGCCTCTACCAAGGATGTGGAGAACCAGTGTGGGTTTGAAGGACTGACACCCAGCCCTCCAGTCCTCTCCTTGGCAGGACACAGAGCTCAGGTGACAGCCCTGTTTGGTGTTCCCTGGGAAGTGGGATGTACTGGCCTCTCAGCTCTGTAGGATTGACATGACTGAACCCCAGGGCAGTAATATGTCCTAAATAGCAAATACCCGTTAGAGGGATGTAGATTGTTCAGGCATATTAGACAGTCATTTAATGAGGCATTAGGATACACTAAAAAATCTTCAAAATATCAACCAGGAATGTCTCAGATGGACCTGATTCTGCCTTGACAAAGGAGAAGAGCTGGGTAATGCCTAAGGTGTCAGCCTGGGCTCTGCCCCTATTTCACAGTGTGGTATTCAGATCACAGATCATGTCAAGTGAGTGACTGACTCTGCAGCCTAGACCTCAGTGGAGCCACCCAATCCTATATCCCTCTTTCCTAATTCCCCTTGGTTGCTTGTCACTGATGTTCTCTACAGATGTGTTTGAAGGGGCAGAGATGTATGAAGAATTGCTGCAAACTAACCTAGAAGACACAGCACTCTTGGCCTACTTTGAAGAGGGATTGATTTTTAGTGATTTTAGTGACATGGGCATCATGTCACCTTGGGTCCCAAGGAAGCTGGAGGATCTTCCCCCACAGCAGAATGCCCAGGAGTACAGCACAGAAGTACAGTACAGGACAGAAACACACAAGACATTTCTCTCTGCCAGTATTAACTCTGATAATAATGTCACCAGCCCAAGAGATAATATATTTCTCTTTCACAGACTGAAATAAAAAGTTAGCATTTTGAGAGCTTTGCATACATTACAGGAATTAGATATACTGCACCACAAACACTGCAGTGCTGCACAGGGCCTCTGCAGTGCTTGGGATCTGTGTGTCCATAAATCAGACACTCTGGAAAGCAAAAGAGGGTGATCTGTCCTTCAGCACCGCACAGTGTGGGAGACACAGCTCACTCCTGAAGGCATCATGGCTCTGCAGCTCAGAGCTACCTGTGGGAGCCAGAGCTGCACCTCCAACACTGGGGCCTCAGAGATGTGGCCCAGGCATTCAGCAGCAGCTTCTTCAGCAGCTTTTGCCATTTTGAGCAATATCCCTTCCCAAACAGGTTCTGCTCTCTTTTCCCTGCCATTCCAGCTGCAGCCAGCATGCTCCAGTGGAGCCAATGGAAAATACACAGTTGTTTCCTCTGCACTGCTGTGCTTGGAGCTCTACCAGGACAAAGGAGCAGATCCACATGCTCTCTTTGTGTGCCCAAGGAATGCTGGTCCAGAGACTGTAACTGAACCTTATCAAGGAGCTGAACTTTAAACCGAAATTTCTTCCCTGCCTTGCTCCAGCAATCATAGAAAGGCACAGCAGAGGAGCTGGTGGCTCCCTTGGCACTGGACTAGGTCTCTACAGTGCAAGTCATCTATTTCTTTTCCTAAGAGGACAGCAGGAGGCCACCAGTTTAAGTGACTTGCCTTAGTTGCTCACATGCAGAAAGAATTAATTTGCAATGGCTGTAAAGCAGCAGGACAGCCAGGTGCACTCATGAATCTCGGCAGCTCTTCATATTTGTACTGGGCCCTTTGCAGCTGCTCTAGAGGCGCCTCACTAACTCTGAACTTCCCCTGAATACCAAGTGACTGTGGCTGCATGCAGTGCACTGTCCCTCCTTTCAAGAACACACAGGCATAGCAGAAAAAGATAAAATAATCAAAGGGAGTGGTAGGAAAGTTTTTCCATTTGGAGAAAAAGGGGAATTTTCTCCCTCAAGAGCAATGTGAGAGAATGGGATAGCCTAAATCAGGTCTCTTCTGCAGCCAAGTCAGGGCTGTGACATATCCAGGAGCAGGACAGCAGGAGCTGGGAAACTTCTTTTTAAACCAGTTTTAGAAGTAGAAAGCTATTTATGTCTTTGTACATATATATAGCATATGCAAGTGAGACACACCAAGAGAAGAATGGACCAGGGCATGTGCCTTTGTTAAGCAAGAGAGGGGTGATGGAACACCAATGCTATGAATTTAAAGAGTTTGGATCCAGCCTCTCCCCAGAACTTTGTCACTTGTTGGACTGCTAACACAAGTGAGGCTGCCTGAATTAGCTGATTTGACCTAAATGGCTGGTCAAATTTAGCACCAGGACTTATGTGATTGGGTTATGGACCACACTTGTGCACCTTCACCTGTGCTTGTGTTCTAGTGTCTTCTAGGTATGCATGGGCTTCAGGTGGCTTTAATGCATTGTTGAATATTTTGGTTCTTGTTTTTCTTTATCACTGCACCGTGGCATAGCACATGTGGGTGTGATGGAGTCATCCAGGCACTTAGGCACTTGGCCCACACATAGCTGGGGGGATAAGTTGGCCTTTCCCTTGCTTGAAATCCACCTCCTGATTACAAGTGGTTAAAAAGTTTACACCATAAAGTTTTGGCAGGATGAATCACTTTCATTAAAGGTTTTATAAGGAGATTTGGCAGAAAGGGGACATTTCTTAAAATTTAACATGGATGGGGCTCTGATTTAGTACATGAGACATGAGCCTCTGCTGGGCAGCACCTGCAGTGAAAAGCTCTGTGCAGAGCAAGGTGATCAGCATGGCCCTCTTCCAGGAAGGGGGACTCAGGCTCCCAGCATACACCATCACTAATACATATTAAATATTATATCAACATATCATGGTGTGCAACAGAACCGAAAAAACTTAAAATGATGGTGGAGACTGGTGGCCTCTGGCTGAATGTTTGCTGGCAGTGTACTCTCTCCCCAGCCTCAGGCTGCAGCAAGGGCTCAGGAGGCCTTGTAGGGACCAAGCTCCAGGCCAGACAAGGTCTGCCCCATCCCAGAGCATTCAGGGGTGCAGCAGCACTTTAAAACATGTCTAAGGGGAACTGGAGAAGAAGCCACAGGCTGTAAGCTGTTAGCAGAGAGGAATGGATGCCTGGACAGAGAACCAAGCTGCATAAGCCTGAAGTGGATCCATATGTGTGACTTTATTTAAGACTCAGAGAAGCTAAAGAAAAGTTCAGTGTCACAGAGTCAGGGTGAGCAGCAGCCAACATGATTGAAAAGCAAGCAAGCAATAAATGGAGTAGCTGCCTATTCTGTGCCCTGGAGACACCAGCCAACCTGGCTGGCCTTGGCCAGCAGCCTGAGAGATGCCAGGTGTGAGCTGTATCACTCTCACTCCTTGGCTCTCAGTATCCTTACTTTCAGTACCTAACTAGATGCTCTATATCAGCATGCTGGACTCACTCACATACACTTCTTGGGTATGTGCCTGATGTCAGAAAGCTTACACTCCTCTGAAGGAATACAAAAAAGTAATGCCACAGGTTTGTCTTTCCAATGGCCAGTACATGCATCCTCCCCTGTTGCTGTAATGATATTCAAATATGATACAGAACTGAAGGAAAACTTCTAATTTGAGTGAAAGACAGAAGTTCTTTACCTCATAGCCTCAAGGGACCTATGTCCTCCTAGGCTATCCCACTCACTAGCTTTGTACTCAACCCTGCTCTTCTTCTAAACCTCCATAATTTTATTATTTTATTATTTTATTCAGTGTTTTAGGGCAAAATTCTGAATGTGTTAACTGAATAGAGGCTAAAATAAACCTCAACAGCCTGCAAAGATCTGGAGTTTAGCCACGTCTATATAAAGAGGAAAGAAAGCAAAGTGTGTGTGTGTGTTTTGATTTTTGTCCTCAAATTGTTGCTGCAGCTCAAATCCCCTGCTTAACTAACTTGTGTCATCTGTACTTTTCATCTCCACCTGTGCAATCATTTGCAGAAACATTATTAGCTGTTTGATTTTTTCCCCAGTTTGCTTCCATAGCAACATCCATCAGGGAGAGAACAGCAGGAGCATATGGGGAAGTTATAAAGCACATTTTCTACAAGAAAAGGAGGCCAAAGCATTTAACAGACAGCACTTAGGTTTCCCTTAGTAACTGAAATTCCAAAATACCTCTCTTGTTTCAGTATATCCTAGTATTAATTAGGCTGCTTAATGATGTACCAGTGCAGGCTGGAGGTAACACTTGGATTGTCTTTAATTAATCAAGGTACTGGAACAGTTCTTTGAGTTTAAGCCTATTGCCAAAACACATCCTTGTCACATTTTTGTGTGTGCATATTTTACAAGCAACACTTGGAGCTGTTAGACAGCCTTTGACATACTAAATATTGCGGAAAACTTTTTGCATAAAGTTCCAAAGAGAAATGCCAGAGCTGAAAATTATCTGTTTGAATAGTTTGAAATCTGTCACCAAGGAATAGCTAGAAGGTGTCAGGTCAATTTTAGAATAAGCATATGAAAAAAAAAAAAAAACCACCAAAACAAACCACCCTATCTCCTGCATTTCTCTCCTTACCAGCAGCAACCCTTATAAACTGGTATTTGATTAATGAAAACCGTACTGGTGTTCCTCTTTGGTTTAAAATACAGACCCTGAAGCTCAATATGAAAACATTAAGAGTTGTTAAGCCTTTTTAGCAAATCAAATATTGCACTAATCTCTTGACTAGATCCATGTTTGTGCCAGTACATACTTCAAAAGGAGATGCTGATGTTTTGGGGGTGTTTTATACTGCATAAGCATAAAACTGACAGGGAGACTGATGAGACTGCAGTATAGGATGATGGTAGACATCAAATTATTTGTGTCTGGACAAACACACTGGAAGAAGTTGCACCAAGAAAAGGTGCATCCTGCTGGCAGGCTGCTATTTGTCCCCAGTGTTTCTGCTGCTTTGGAAGTGTGGCCAGTGCTGGATGCAGGAGGAGACTCACCATGATCCTCCTGCAGCCACTGAAAACCATTGTGAAATGCAGTTTTTTATTACTTCTTTATGCCTTTCCTTATCAATTCCTTGCTTTTCTTCTTCTCATATCCAAATTGTTCCCTGTTTCACACACATGCCACTTCAGCCTTCCCCCCTCCCCCCAGCACCTCCTTTGCCTTCCCCTCTCCTGTTGTCTTTTCTCCATGACTTCTTCTCTGCCTGGATTATTTGTTCACTGCCATCCTTAGGATCAGCCCTGCCCCACCCAATCTCCCAGACAATGCAACTGCTCTTTCTGCAAACCCTTTAACAAGTCTCTCATACACCCACCAACTGAACCCTTCTGCTCTTTTCCAGCTCTGTATATCCTCACCTCCTTCAACACCTTCTCATCCCTGGCAGTTGGTTCCCGTCTGAGATAACGTGTCTCCACCATCCCAGAGCCACCTCCTCACCTTCTGCAGCCCTCCTGCCACCAAGCACCTCTCCCTCTGTCCCTTCACCTGCTAAGGGCAGAACTGAAGGAGCAGGAGATGTCTCCCACTACAGCAAAAGGAGAGTGAAATCTGCTCACACGTTTCCAACATATCTGGAAGCTTCCTGTGACACATCACATGCTCAATGCAAAATCTGGACCAGGGCCCACTGACCTGTCCTGCTGCCTCCATCAGCTCAGTAACCAGAGAAGACTGCTGCACATGGACCCTTGAAATCCCACTGAAAATCAACATTTGCCAGGAAACTCAAGCTGGCCATGGACAACTATGGAGGGATATCAGTGGCCTGAGGTCTCTGGCCAGAGTTACTTGGGTACACAGAGCTCTGAACACTGGAAAAGTTTTGTTTTTTTAAAGAGGCAAACATGAGTGTGTCCTCCTTTTACTCTCATATCCTGGGCTGCAAGGGTTTACTGTATAGCAACAAACTCTGCCATTTTGTAGGTGAGTAAAAATGACATACTTCCCAATCCACAGCCAAGAGGAAAACACTAAGGAACCTAAACAGGTAACTGCACTGGCTGTAACTCAGTCAGGTACAAATTTTTGGCATTTTTGGTATGTGCCAGTGTCTCCTTAAAAATTAAATCAACTCACTCCCCACCCTCAATTTGGAAGAAGATTTCATTTCCTTCCATTTGATCATTTGCTTGGGCTTGAAACAGAACCTTGGTTCTAAAGCAGAACCATGTATGTGAAGTCTAGTCCTGCCTGATGGGAGAAAGTTTAACATTGCCTGAAGGATGAGCCCTTCTCTAACTCCTGGTTCTCTCATATTACAGCAGATCTCTCGAATCCAGTTTCTATTTAGGATGGCATAGGCAGAACCGGTCCTCCTGGAAGTTATCAAACATATAAATAAACAGGAAGCAGTATTTCTCTCCCTTTATTTAAAAAGCACCTGCTGCATCAACTAAGTTGTAGCATAGATAGAACATGAAAAATTGGAGTTGGCAGAGGATAAATTGGAGAAACAACATTTCAGTTGGTGCTCCTACAGGAGCGACTCCTCAGAAATACCATGAGCATGGACAGAGCCAGGTTCTCCACCCTCCCTGGCTTTCAGAGGCAGCTCTGAAAATCCCAGCCAGGAGCTGTTGGCCCAGCCTTAGCAAAAACAAAGGCAGCACAGTGCTGAGCAGCCAAGAACAGAGAGGCTGAAACAGCCAGGGCTGGGTAACATGGCCTTAGGCAGGAGTCCTCTGTATGTCTGAATGCACCAGGTGGAGGGGACAAAACAAATTGGCTTTGTTCCAAAGAAGCCCCTGAACTTCCATTGCTCCAAGGGGGCTGGAGCCAGCATCTTCTAGTTTCTACTGATGCTAGTGGGTATTTTTTATTTCTTAATGTGAGCAATATGTCATATATTCTAAACATCATTTAAATATACATAATATAATTACAG
This sequence comes from Molothrus ater, assembly GCF_012460135.2. Lineage (NCBI taxonomy): Eukaryota > Metazoa > Chordata > Aves > Passeriformes > Icteridae > Molothrus > Molothrus ater. Next base: position 16,007,094 of record NC_050482.2, on the reverse strand, counting down.
ATAAACTTTGGAGACCAAATGAACTTTATCTCTTTTTTACTACAGAGCTGTAGAAATAGAATAATGAATAGGACTTTCTTTTTAGCAAATTAGAATAAGAATAATGATGTTATTTCACTGGTATTATTATTTTGCCATTATTATTAAGACTTTTAACCCCTGAAGTTAAATGCTAAGGCTAGCTCTGCTAAGTGCTCTACAGAAAAAAAAAATACAGGGCTACATTTAGACTGCCAGCTCTAAAGACAGAATTCAGGTCCAGACTGAATCAAGGTGCCACCATTTCAGCTGCATGTTTAAGCTGATATTACACTCAAGGGGAGCCCAGTCAATAGAGTCAGTGGAGCACAAAGAGTGATTCAGCTTTCCCTATCACAGTCACATCTACAGTGATTCACAGGCACCAAGAGCCATCTGAGATGCTGTGGGCACCTTGCTGGCACTGCTGCAGTGACCTCCCAGGCTTGCTGCCATGCTCACCAGCTTAAGCAAGTGTTCCAAGTAATTTGGGGCATCCAGAATAATGCAAGTGGCTCTGTTTAGGCACCCTCAACAGCTGGGAGGACAGCTTGCTCTCAGGGGTCAACTAACTGCATTCAGTTGCCTAAACAGAGGATTCTAGTGATATTTGAGGTGCTCAAGAATCTTTTTCCTCAAATTCCGTACCAGCAGCACATGGTCACTCTGTGCTCTATCTGCCAGGCTGGTGAAATTTTTTCAGATACACACAGAACATTTCAAACTGTCCTCTCGTAACACAGGCACTTCAATTGCACCTTCCACTGCCTGTCCTGGGGGTGGCACTCCCCAGGCCCTGTCTGTGGATAGGTTTCTCAGAGAGCTCACTAATCTTTGAGTACTGGAGTCAGATGCTCCAGAATATCCATCCTCCAGCACCTGCAGAAGCCCCTCTCGTCCCATGGGAATGAGAGGGAAAACTGCCTCCATCCTGGTGCTGAAGACAAGTATTTCAGCTGCTGAAGTGCCACACTAAAGCTCAAGTGCTTTAGTGTCCAAGCCTCCTGCTCAAGCAGTCCATCCAGATCCAGCTGCTTAAAGTCCACCTTAATATGAGGTTACTGTAAGATTGTGATGGACAGGTCTGAGATTCATCAGCATGAGTGCAAGTAAATTAAACTGGAATAGCAGAGCTTTTCAGAGATGTTATGAGCCATCCCTGAAGGCAGAGTAAGTGAGATTCTTCTCAGTAGGTCCCTTGGGGCAGATTAGAGTGAGACGCCACCAAATGACAAGTGTTTATAAATACGCATATGGCAGGTTCATTTCAGAACAATCTGCTTGCAATAGAAAGTAGGTATGTAGCTGGTTTGGTTATTATCTGTAGAAATATAGTAATATAAAAGCACAAAAACAGCAATTAGGAAAATGTATAGGGAAAAGGAAGAAGAAGAAGGTTTAGAGTTGAAGGACATTGACACCCATGTATCCAATGTGAGACTTGATTGCTGCAATTTAGATGTCCATTGACCAAAGTGGTGGTCACAGTCTTGATCAATCAGGGGAGGGGGAAGCCTGTGAAACACAATGTTCAGCAGGTTCAGATTCAGGTGGGAATGCCCAGATACTCTGTGGGAACTCAGGAAATTCCTCTGGCTGCCCTGGAGGACTCAAGCCTCTGCCCAGGGGGCTCAGAGACCTTGGCACAGAGCCCAAGACACCTGTGCCTTTGATTTAGCCCTTGGAAAAAACAATTACCAACCTTTATATGAAGGATTATTGTTGTAGTGTGTCGCCATTTCCTGTCTCACCTATCCCATCCCCCTTAGGTATGCCAACCTTTCCCCCTGCCCCTTTGCCCTCCTGCCTGGCACCTTCCAGCAAGGCGTCGTGTGATTGGCAGATGCCCCCCCAGGCCTGGGCTCATTGGTTTGTCCCAGCATCCACATCCCCTGACCCTTCCCCTGCTCACACCTGGTTGGCCCTCACCTGTCCGTCCCCTCCCCCTGTCCCCGGGGCTTAAAAAGAACACGAGACCATGCGGCCGGGGTCTCTGCCGTGGTTCTGTCTCTGTCTGACTGTCTGGAGCTGTTGCCACATTCAGAGGTCTACCATGCTACAATAAACTCTGGATCTAAGCTACACGGCAGAACCCGCTCCTTTTCTCTTCACCATTGCCTGAACCTTTTCCACCAAAGGTAAACTGAGTTCCTATTTTGCTTGGACTTGTTCTGAGTGCCCAGCTGCAGCACCCAGCCAGCCAAAGGCATCTCTGGGGTGAAAAACGCCACAGCTGCCGCCTTTGGTCCAGCAGCGAAGCCAGACAAAGCCAGGCAGGACACACCCCGAAACATTCGGGGCTTAATATTTAATAGATTATAAGCCACAAAAGTTTAAGTAGAATGATAGTGAATTTATCACAGAGTGGAAAAATAGATTTTTGAGGTTTTTAGAATGAGGGTTGAGGGGGCAAAATGGAGAAATCAGGGCATGTCCAGCCCTTCTCCTTCTTGGCCTCCATCTTCTGCTATGATGTTGGCATTTTTAGATTGGTTTAGAGTAGAAGCTCACTGTCTAACATAGGTGATAGGGATTAGAAAGTCACTGTAAATATTGTACATGTAGTTTTTAGTATAAAAAGATAACACCACCCCAGGGGCAGGCAGAGTGCCTCTGGCTGTTGTCACCATACATATATTGCAAGAGTTCTATATTGCTAGAGATTCATACGTCCTTGTAGGCAGCTCCTCTAGGCCCTAACTCTTCCTCATCCTCACAGTAGCCAACTGACTCCAGGCCCCACCAATCCACTCTTTTATAACACTCTTCTTATTGGCTACAGGTGTGGCCTGTTAACATCAGGCCTGCTCCTAATCTTTAGTAATTGGCTCAGCTGCAACTCTTTAGAGGATAAGATTACATTCTATACCACCTTCATTTACCCATACTGTATCCCCCTACATCTGACTGTCTTGCTGAGTGGACCTTGGCTGGACAGGAGAAAGAATTTTATAGATAAGATACAATAAACAACCTTGAGACTGAGAACTGAAGAGCTCTGACTCCTTCTTTGAGCGCCAGGCTGGGAAAAGAGACTTTCTAACGTTTCTAGGGGTCACTCTGAGCAGCGAGAGAACCTGAGAATACTCCTCCTGGGGCAGGGAGTTCTACACTGTCTGATGTAAGGCTGTGGATCACATGTGGATCACACCTCTGGTGGAAGGCCTCAGAGATGAGTCTGGGGGTGCTTCGGGGTGTTTGATGGCTCATGGCACCTTCTCAGCCATGACAGCTGCTCTCAGGTCAGCGTGGCTGAGTCAGTGCTGCCACTGTCAGCTATGGACTGTCAGGTCAGTCCATCCTGAAGGGATGAACACCTTCAGGACTGTGTGTGAGTGTTCTGATACCTCCACTGGAGCCGTGGGGAGAGATTTACACCTGAGCCAGATGTGTAAGAGAGGACATTGGCATGGTAAAAAGCACTATCTCACCTCTGCAGGTTCTGCTTTTTATCTCTTCCCTTATCTGGGTGAAAATCCAGCTTGCAGCCTCTATGGTGGGTGTGCACCCCCTCACAGCTGGGCTGTGACTTTGCACAGCATCAGCAAAGCACCTGCTGCTTTAGCAAATGGCCAATTGTTTGAGTCATTAACCATTAATTTTTCAGTTTCTCACAAGGGATCATTAGCAACTTGAGCAATACTAGTCCCAGAAGACAAAGGAAGGACTGGGAGGAATAAGGGTGAAGTTAGAAGACAAGACTCAACTCTTCCCTTGATTCTAGAGAAAGGGGTATAAAAAGGTGGGGTCAAAAAGCAGGGGAGATCAAGGTCACCTTTATGAAGAAGGAAAATCAGAACACCACTTACAGTCCAGGAGGAAAAAGGCAGGGAAGGCAGGAGATTAACCCTGACTGAGAATCTGTGAGGTGTGTGGGTTCTCAGCAGTGGCAGAAACAGAGGTCAGGTAAGTGCGGCTGGGGACTTCTGCAGGGTGAACAATGGGAGCAGGGATGAAGTTCCAGGTTCACTCTCTGGATTTAAAGGACACAAATACTGGTAAGTTAAGTATGTGGTGTGCCTGCTTTCATAAATAAAAAAAAATTTAAAAAAGGAAGAATTGTGAAAAAGAAGTACTTGCTTTACTCCTGCAAATAAGTATAAAAACCTCAAATGTTAACTTTGTAATTTAACTCACCCTCTGCAACCATTCCTAATCCCCTTTGAGGCTCACCACTTTTAATATTTTAAATAACTCTGCAAGGATTAAATAAGGATTTGGTGCTTTTATCCTCCTATGGATAACAACATGAGGCTCTCTCACCTGTTCACTGCTGCACTCACGTTCTTTCCTCTCTGTGTATGTGACAGCAATGCTTTCTATTCCTCTGCTTGCAAAATACTGACATGCTTAACAGCTGTTGTTCCTCAATTTGCAAAAAGATCTAGTATTATTCCATAATGCCACCTAATTTGTCAGCTCTTACACCTCCACCATCCTGGAATCTTTTATTCTTCATCACAAGGTATTTGCATACCTCAGGCCATATCTAGCCTCCTTATGAAAACCAAAAGCAAACTATGCCTGTTTGTTTTGCAATGCATCAGCAGCCTGAAATTTCTGTTATCTGAGCTGGTTGCAAACAATCCTCTCAGCCACAGAGCCTGTGGAAGTGCCTTGGATGGCAGCTCTGCCAGAAGCATCACCCTCCCCATTGCTGCTAGGTAAATTCAGTGAGAAATCTGGGCATTTGCCCTTGGGGGAAAGTGCCCTGCAAACGCCAGTGTTCAGATGTCAGAGCAGCACAGCCATGCAGGTACGCAGCCCCTGCCACCCTGGTGTCACCACAGCTCCAGTGCTTAACCCCAAGCTGAAATCCACGTGGCACAGCATCATGAACAAAGACAACACCCTCCATCACCAGCAGCCACATCCCAGGCTGGTGGCTGCTGATGGTGGGAGGACTGAGCTGAGCTGGAGACCAGCTGCTCCTCGTCTTTGGTTGAGGAGTGGAGCTGTGCATAAATCCCCACCCACTTTGCATTGGAGTGTGGACCCCATTCCTGGCCACATTAAAGCTGCCTGCACCTTATGCTATTCCAAAATCATGTGTTTAGGCTTCACAGGCAGCAAATGTTACTAGAAGTTCTTAATTTGATCCTACCACACCTTAGGAATGGATTTGGAGAAAGGTGCAGTTTCAGTGAACTGCCCAGAGAGTACAAATGTGCCTAAACACTATGCCATGCCACATCCACAGCCAGGAGACCCAGGCAGAGGGTTTAGAGGCATGGGATAGGACACTATCCCATGAAGAGAACGCTACTTGGATGCCACAGTGTAATTCTTGGTCTGCACTTGCAGCCCAAGGCAGCACTAGTACCATCAAAGAAATTCAGGCAGCATCTTCAGGCATCAGAATTTCCTCTCCTGTAGTCACAGGGGAGATCTTGCACATTGTCTTACTGACTTAGGTTGCTACATCTCTCAGGAGGATCCTTGCACCCTCTCAAGCCCACTCCAGCTCCTCCTGTAGAGCTGTCTGTCTCCAGCCCCATCCCTGGCTCATGGATGGAACCTGCTGCAGCCACCCCAGTTCTGCTTGCCTGTTCAGGGGCTGTGGGTCAGTCCCCAGCAGTGACAGCATGACCCCCACCAGGGTCCTCACAGCTCCACCCCTCACAGAGAAGCTCTCCTTCCCCAAAGTCTGGACCTGGTGGTGGTACCCAAAAGCCCATCATCACCAGAACCCAACATACCTGAACACTTTGCACACAGCAGCTACAAGGCTGCCCTTTTTAGCCCTCTTCTTTCTACAAAGATGCAAATACTGCTTATTCCTCTCCAATTTTTGCCTGTGGCCACCTCCCTGCCAGTAACCAGCTTCTTTGTCTCTTCTCTTTCTTGGTTTTGGAGCTCTGCAGCACACGGAGAGGCAGTGAGAGGGACATGGGGCTGCAAAGAGCCACTCACCTCACATGACAATCACATCCCACCTTGTCACCTCTGGGCTGGGGTCTCCTTGGGCAGCAGATCTGGCAGCTCCTGGCACCAGAGCCATCCCACACAAAGAAGACATGGTGGATGTGACAAGGGGTAAAAAGAATCTCACACAATTCAACAAACTTCACTTTGCAGTCCTCATGAAGTGTCAGAATTGAATTTCCAGATACACCACTCCACCATGGTGAGAGATGTAACGCTTCAAGAACATATTTTCTTTCTTGTTCAGAAGCAGAGAAAACCTCACAAGAACAACAATTCTCATGGGATTTTGCCCAGAATTGGTAGAAATCTTAAGAAAACGATTCCATTTTGTAATATCTCTGACTCTCCTGTTCAAACATCCCACGAGGATATTTTCCAGGGACAGTTGGATTTAAAGCTGAGGTTAGTTGACAACTAACCTAGTTGTCAAATCCTAGTGAGTCCTCATATTTTTTTTTTCTCCCTTCCTTCTTAATAATGACTTGGGTTTCTGAAAGAGAGCAGTGCTCCCTGCTCTAATGTCCCTGATTGGTGTTGTGCTATCAGGAGATTTAGGCACAGGTGAACTCAAGCCAGCTGCAGGGTAAGGATAGCACAGGGCTGCTCCCTGAGCCACACGTGGTAGGACAAGGGCAGTTCAGAAGTTGGCTTTATTCAGTCCTGATTTTTTACAGTTCCACAGCCTCACTGTGATTACATGCAATTGGTGAAAAGCTGGCCTGACATTGCTCTACAGCAGCAGGAGAGCACAGAGGGCCTGGAGTCTGTGACTGCTTTAACCAGGCTACCTGACAGTCACACACCTCTGGATTTCCTGTTTGGGTCTCACTGCAGCTCCACTATGGCATTCTTCAAAACAAATCCAACAAAAGCAATTTAGCATTTTAAGTTACCCCATCACTAGATCCACTGCTGCTACACAGCAGAAGTAAGGCACTGGGAACTGCTTATATTCCCAGGGTTTTCAGTGTGGGAGCGTCCTGCAGGACTGAACTGTCTCCCACCCACCTGTGGCACAAAGGGAGCTGGGGCACCATCACACGTGGTACAGGTGTGCAGGCAGGATTTGTAGCTGGTAGTGCACATCAGCTTTAATAGGGAATGTTGTTGTGGGGATAAAATAAGAAAAAAAATAGGAGAGAGAGGAAAAAAAAGGAAAAGGGAGAGTGCATAAGGTCCTTTGCAGTACAGTAACAAATGGCTTGGAGATTGATTGGTAAAACATCTTTGCAAAAAATAATTGGAAAAGGAATATCAGGGAGTAGAAAAACACAAGGAAGAGAAGGAGACAGGCTGCAGGAGAAAAGGAAATGAACAGATCTGAAGATGTTATCTGTGGCTGAGAAATCCCACCAGTCCTGGCTTGGTGCCAGTGAAAGTCCTTGCAATAAGGACTAATACATTCACAGGCAAGAGACAGGGATGAGAGAAAAAGAGGGAAATGCTGGATTTTATAAATTTTGTCATCCAAACCTACTCTAAGGAGAACTTGGTGAGATAGTGAGCAGACCCCCAAGAAGCAACACTTGCCTGCATCTCCTGCTGCTAAAACTTGCCTCCCATAGTCCAGCCACGGCTATGAGGAATAATTTGTGGTTTAGCAATCCAAAATCTGACTCTTTTGGATGGATTTTCTGTTTGCAATGTTGCAGAATTCCCCGTGTGCAGCTCTCCATGCTCCCCCAGTAGAGTGAGGGCACTGCAGGTCAGGACCTGCCTCTCGGGTGGGACACGTGCAGCAGGCACAAGGCCAAGGGCTCTGTTCTTATGAGGATCCTCTGGGTAAACTGTGGTTGCATTAAGAAAGAATAATGGTATCACATTTACAGACACCCTCAATACAATTCTAACAAAACTAATGACTCTCAGCTGGGCAGGAGAGCAGTGTCAAATTGTTGTTGATCATTGATACAGATTGGCAGGTCATCTCCCCCTTTGGTGCTCCGCCAGAGCCCAAATGTTACAGACAAGTTTTAAAGATCTGTCTGCAGCCTCCACCCGCAATCAGCACTTTTATCTCAAAGACATATCTTGTCTCTATGCCATTTCCTAGAGTTGTCAGGTAATCACAGCTGTTTGTGTTCTCCCAACAGATTTCATGGCTACAAGGCTTCAAAATGAAACAGCCAGGCAATGAGGCGTTTCTCTGGAGAAGACAGGTTTTGACTAAACAGTTTAAGAGTTTTACTCACAGTAGAAGTAAAATGGGTTGTGTACCTGATCAGTCCAAAGCCTGCTCCAGTTCAACATAAATAAAAAATCATTACCCTATCCAAAAAGGACAGAAATCTCATAGAGGGCATTAGAGCTAAAAGGTCAGATCCATCAAAACTTTAAAGAAAAAAATCAAGACTCATCAAAACTGCTGTGAAAATCTGTACAACACAGATGCCTGCAGTGCAACCTGGAGAAAAGATTTTCCCAGTTCTTCTGTCAGAGCAGGTGAAAAATGCAGAATAGCTTCAGGTAGGATGTAGACCCCTTCAGCACCTCATAGGATGGATCTGGCCCTGTCTAAAAGGCACAAAATGAGAAAAATGAGATGGGGTCAGCTGGCAGTAATTGTTTCTGTAATCTTCTCTTAAGTCTCTGGAGCAGGTGTAGCTGCTTCCTTGGCCTCATCCCACGACTCAGAGAGCTTGACCTGGGGAAATAAGAATTTCTTCCTTGTCTCTTCAAGCCGGAATATTTTGGCTGGTGCTATCAACCAGATAAGCAGCCAACAGCATTTGAAGAATTTGTGCCTATGGTGCTGCACTTTGGACATGATGTAGTTTGGTTTTCAGCTCTGAGTCTTTAAAAGGTAATTCCCTGCATGAAGGCAAATGGCAAGTGTGACAGCCTGGGAAAAGGGAGCATGGGAACTCATTCATCGCCTTGGAAATGACTGAAGGATTGAGGCCTGCATCCAAACTAATCTCACCAAGTCTCCCTTCCTAACAACCAGGAGAAACAGACAGATTTAGGGTAGAGTGGCATTTGGATCTTTCTAGATCTGTCTCACCTGTCTGGCCGTTCAGATGTCTGTGTGGTCAGATCATACGTGCCTGGCATGTATAAAGTTTTAAGCAGTGATTTGCTTTCCTGCTTTCTCCTGTGACTGTAAATTAGTGTTTTCTCCAGCAGTCTGCTGGGAGTCACCTGGCATAGTCAGAGAGGTTAATAAGACCCTGTAGCTAGGATCTGGCTACAGAGCAAGGTGCAAGGAAATACAAAACAAAAGCTTTGCTCATATTTATCCAGGCAAGATTTGTCTTGACAGGGAAAAAAAGGTCTAAAATATAGCAGAAACAGATCAACTGCAAAATATTTAGGAAAAAATGTGATACATTACTTGCATTTGATGTATTTTAAATGTCTCAGAGTAATGAGCTGGCACCTGGCTCAAATGGAAACAAAAGGTCTCGCTCACAGGGAGTGGAGAAGGAATAATCCTGATGCACATGTTGTTCTCAGAATGTAAACCTACTTCCCACTCCTGTAGGTTAACACACCCTCCGTGAAAACATCATTACTCCAAAAGGGTTTTATTTAAATTCATACAAAGGGAAACCTGTTGCCCAGAAAAGATGAAAAAATATTGAACCAGATTTGACACAGACTGCTGTAAATAGCAAGAACAGACAACACAGGTGGTCTTGGTGATAATTTTACTTTATCGTCACAAACCATTATCCCTACCTCCCCTGAGGTGCATACGTGGAATGGCTGTGCATGGCCATTGGCTTGAGAGTAGGAACCTAGAAGGTGGGAAGAAGAAATGGGTAACCAATAAAGAAAAAACCCAAACACTTGTGCATAAAACCTTCAGCTGACTGCTAGGCAATTTTATCATCAAACAGAATACACACAGCTCATCCTTACAGTGCCTCTGCAACTCAAGAGTGGGGATTAGGAAAAAAAAAGAGTAATCCACTAGATAAATGTTTGCTTCCTTTTCTCTCCAGTAACCCCTGTGGCCCCAGGCAGTGGGGAGCCCATTCCAATAGGCAAAGTAAGTGGTGCTTCCCTGTCTCCTGCTGACAGCTCGTGAGGTTCAGCACTATCTGCTCCGGCAGGTACAGCCTGTTTGATATAACTGCTGCTCACTGCACAAAGTGGCCAGGTGCTGTGACTGCTCGCTGGAGCTCTCCAAGTCATTCCAGCAGGGCTTTTCTACCATTATCCTCCCACAGCCCTCAGGGATATGATTAATTCATGGAGCATCACTGAAGGCATCTTTCTATGGCATATGGAGTTAAAGTGTCCTCTTCACAGAGCTGCCTGGGGACAACTGTGGAATTTGTACAGACAATCCCACTAGGTAGTCAATCTTGTAAAAGCACTGATATTACAAAGTAAATACAAGTGATCTATTTGTTTAAGGTTATTACTGTGACCGACAGGGTATTAAAACAATCTTTCTACTGGCAAAAGATATCAGGCCTGCAATCCCATTTGATGTTCCCAAGCAAGCTTTTCCTCTTTCTTCTCAGCCACTGAGCTTTGGGGTGTTCATCCAACTCGACTGGTTGGAGTGCACCAGACAACCAGCCCATTGAAATTCAATTCAGATATGGGGTTAAATCATAAAAAGAAACCTGAGCTAGTAATAACACTTTGATGTGCAGATGTATAAAAGTTTTAACTTCTACTTTCTTCTGAAACAAATCAGCTTCAAGTCATGCTATTTGATTCATATTTTACTTTCTAATACATCCAAAGCACGAATACTGAACGTTGCCCTCTGTGGTCAGGAAACTTACAGTGGGTGCAGTATGAAGGCTTCCATTTCACCCTTTTATCAAGGCTGTATATGGACACTTCCCCTTAACAAAAATACACTGCCTGATATTCAGAGCAAAAGGTCAGTCACTCTATGTCTGGCCCTTTTCAAAAACATACCATTTCTCTTGGAACTGGAAATTTCAGCTAGGAAAGGACATCACTTTCCTAGATGCATTTGATATTCTGGCAGCAGAGGCACCTAAGGAAAAAGTCAAACCTGGACACAGAGTACCCAAACACTCCCCTCCACTCCACGCTTTGCAGACCATGCCTCACTCCCCTGTCCACTTTCTTTTTTGAAGCACACAGTCCTATGCAACTTGCAGTTTGCTTATCTATCTATTTTTGCTTTTATTTACATTTATCTTGTAATGTCCAATAACACCTGTGCCCGCTCACAGGCACCTCAGAGAGATGCCAGCACACAACCCTCCCTCAGGCCCTTAATTCCTGGCTTTAAAGATGACCTCAGCTCTAAGCCTGACGCACAACATCTTCTGTGAGAAGATGCATCACCAGGGAACCAGCCCTCAGTTTGACCTCTCAAGGTCTCCAGGTGTCAGCCCCAGCTCTCAGTGCTGTGCACACAAACTCACCTGGCCCAAGCCTCTCACCTGGGTTTGTAACAGCAGCCAAGGAATCAAATTATATACCTCTTTATCTACCTGCCCCAAAACTGGCAGATTTCAAGGCCAGCCTGGATGGGACTTTGAGCACCTGGAAGGTGTCCCTGTCCATGGCAGGGTGGTTAGAACTGGATGATCTTTAAGGTCCCATCAAACCCAAACCATTCTATGATTCTATGACCATAATGCAAATACAATCCTTGGTGAGTCCTGTCTGGTCCAAGCTTTTAGTAGAATCAACCCATACAATTTTCCTAGGCTGACATTTGAGCCCTGTGGGCTCTGAAGGTTGTTCATTTCTATATCCACACAAGGAAAGAAAGATAAGTCCTTTTCTGCTTTCAAGTTATAACCCTTTCATTTATACTTTTCTAGAGTTTTCTGAAGTCCTCAGTATGCTTCTGGCTTGGTAAGGGTCTTTTGGCTGGCTGGGTTCAAGTTTTCTGTCTGAGCCCAGTCCACCTCCATGTCTTCACCACTGCTCACAGAGGGAAAGGCACTGATCACTCTCCTCTGTCCAGCTTTGTGTGTGGTGGTCCCTTGTCCCTTGCCATTGTATGTACCATGAGGCTCTGAGCCACACTGCTGCTCTCCTCTTCTAGCCCCTCACCCAAGACACAGGAGTGGATACTACTGGCTTTATCCTTGTGCCTCTCCTTTTTGAGAAGCTTAAGGTTTAATTTTTTCCCAAAGTCACCTCCTTTTCTCAGGAAAGAGAGCAAGGAAAACCTTTGTGACCCTCTTAAAACAAATAACAATTGCAGTATTAACATGGCATTTGAATAACTCTGTGAAAAACTCGCAAGTTAGAAGTCAACTCTAATTTAATAATCAAATGCTGTTGGAATATCTCTGATTTAATTTTCTCTCTTGGTGCTACACCTTTTAATGGAGAAAGAGCTTCCCCTTCAGAGCAAAACTAACTCCTGCCTCTGCTAAAATTCAGCCTGGTGCAGAGCTGGGTCACTGTGTCCTTCTCAGCTCCAGAGGGATGGGGGCTTACACAGTGCCCTTGTTGAGGATCCAGGGATGTGGTATTTGGGATATCCCAGGAAGGATTCACAGTTCTCACACTCCAGTGTGTCCCTGGGCACAGTCCATTGAAAAGCAGCACGTGGGACATGGGGGTCCTAAATGCATCTTGGTCCCAGCAGATCTTTCACCCTCTGCAACATCATTCCTCATTTATGCCTGAATGCACAAAATCCAGGTTGTCCTGGTGGATGGTCAGCGGCAGGTACCTAACTCACCAGCCACTCACTCCAAGCTGAAGCCGTGGCTCAGGTTAATTCTCCTGACAAGTCTTAACTGTAATTTAAATTTCCTACCTATTTAAGCTGAGCAATCTGTACTTCAGATCTCCTGAGCATTAATAAAACAGTTATGAGAAATTTCAGGATAAAAGGTTAAGCCCATAAAAATATGCAACTCCTTTATAAAAATAACTCCATCAGGTTTTCAGAGACTAAGGAGACAAAGGCACTAATTTCTGCATTTGAAATAACTTTGGGACTGTCACTTGTAGAAGTCAATGGAGTAGCCACACTTTGTGAATTGGCTGCCTTAAACTTTCCAAAAGCTGTCACTACCCACTGGCTCTGCAGCACAGTGTAGGTACAGAACTTTCTACTTGACAGCCAAGGAAGCAGCTTGAGAGAACAGGAGACATTCTTGGCCCCCTCTTGGGGCTTACCATGACGCTCAGGACATGACCTTCTCCCAGCAGGAGTGTCCCAGCTGGACAGGCCACGTTCAGCACCTGGGGATGGTCTGTGCAGAGTCACAAGGACAACCCCTCTGTATTCACTGACCACTGCACTGACACAATGGGAGGCTCTTCAGGCCACATAAGGTATCTGAACCACCCCTGATGTCTTCTTCCAGCTGGAATGACCCAGTTTATATCCCCTGTGACTGGGGAACCACTGGGGCTGGCTCAGATACAGCCACCTGGCATTGCAGACAGCCTCAGTAGGGCAGAAGGAAGTTGTTCTTGTCTCTCTCCCCTCCTAGTGGGGAGAACCAAGGCTCTCAGTATTATGAGGTGAACACAATTAAACACAGTTAAAATATTCCACAGCCATTTAAGGGTAACTTTGTTATTACTGGCTCCCTTTTGGGCTGAGATTGTGAAAAAGTTGATGTGTTAGCTGCCCAGCAGATATACAAACCCAGTGGGGTCTGGAGACAACTTTGAAGTTCTATTAAAACCCAGATCTTTTGCTTTTGCTGTAAAATACTATGAAAAATGTTTATGTAGTTCCTCAGGAGCTCAGAAATAATTTTAAAATAAATCAGCTTAAAATAAACCAAATAATTCCTTGTTATACGTGATACCATATTCATCCTCACATAAGCAGCTTTTCTCACTAAGCATTAGCCTGTATTTGTGCAGCAATTTTAGAAAGCCTGGCTTCTTTCTGTCTATCAGCCTTTAAAGCCTTTTCCAGTGCAGTATTTGCTGGACAGTCAGGTAAATGCAAGGCAAGCATCCTTCTAGCTCATTACTGCTGATTACCCTGCCCTGGCTTGGCTTTTATCTCAGCTTGCTCTGCAGGATTGGCCTTTTCTGGGAACTGCCATCATTCTACACAGCAGCACAGCAAAGGGAAGTTGCTTAAAAATGTTTTCTTTTGTGGGGGGAAAGGATGCTGTGCAGTGCTGCTCACAGTATGTGATACTCCAGAGGCACCTCTGGGTTGGCCTCAAAAGTGTAGAAGGGGTCAGTACTTAAAAGCATGCAAACTTACATCAAAATCTGTGTTGCTAAGGGTGGTGACAACCACTGCAACAAAACCCAGCGGGGAGGGCTTCCTGCCTGTTTTATTCTTGGTCACATACCAAACCCCCTCTAAGCTCCAAGTGGTTAGTTTTAGTTTTAATCTGACATAACTAATAGTTATGGTTGGTCCCATGCCTTATCCAGTCTTACTTATTACAAACTATATTTTAATAGAAATCACTTCTCAAACCAATAGCTTAATGGAAGGGGAAAGTGCTCTCTCCTCTACAGCCTGTCCAGGGACAAGGCTGCAGGTGCCCATCACACATGGCACACGCTGACTGCAAGTGAGGAGTCATCAGATGGGGACAAACTGTGGCTGATGCCAAGAAAACAATGAGAATTTCCAACCACCATCATTTCATATAAGATAACTCACCATAGGCTGGCAATCCTCTTAGGTCTATCTTTTTTGTGCTCCTGTTTCTGTTAAAAGTGAGAGCAGAAGCAGTAGAGTGCTCCAAGCATAAGCATATACTGTGGGATAGAAGGGGCAATAATAGTACTTAGCCTTTATGTATAGGCTTTCATCTGCTGGTTTCAAAATCCTCCCCAAAAGGACATTACTGTCACTCTCTGTGTTCTCCTGAGAGGAGAAGGGACGTGACCAAGTGCACCAGCATACCCCACCAGCCTCCCACAGCTGCCAGCTCTCATGCTGTCCCCACCACTTGTCCTGGTGTGCTTGACCTCTACTGGGTTCCTTCTCATCTCCTTCCTCCCCCAGGTCTCTACCAGAAAGGGATGGGAGAGGATGGGAGCAAACTTTGTGTGTTTGCTGCTGCTGCCAGGGATCCCCTGCTGGATGGTGCAGGTCAGGGGCTCTGCAGGCAAAGCATCACCCCAGCTTCTCAAGGTGGGCTGCCTGAAAAGCTGTTCCTCTCTCCTGCTGGTAAAAAAGGAAACAGTCAATTAGTGTAGTGATGATAAAACACACCTCCAGGTTTGTTTGCCCTTTCTTATAAATGCATAATATGCATACTCAAAAGTAAATCACAGGGGAAATAAATCCAGTTGCTTTTTTCTATTTGGAGAGCAAGAAATACTCCCAGAACCCTCTTGCATTAGTCCCTTCAGCAACTCCATAAACTTGTGGGGTGTTGAAGCACTGCCAGGAGAGGGGCAGTCATATTGCAGTGAGTTTTGTACTGCCTGCAGGTCTTCCACACAGATTCCTTAAAGGTGTTTCGAGGCAGTGAAAGGCTGGAGAGCTGATGCTTAAAAACATTTTAAGGTGAGCTGTGGTACTGAATAAGCAACGAGCAGTGGGGAGCCCCTGGCAGCTGCAGCAGAATATGGGCCTGTTCTTTACAGGACAAAAAATGCTTCTTCTGTGTTTTGTCCTCGTGAGCTGTGAACGCTGAACAACACCAGCATTTCCATGGAGATGGAGGCATTGCGTATCGTTGAGAAAGGATGTGAATTTTAAACAGAAATATGAGAGATCTCCAAATACTGCTCAGGAGGCAAGGCACTGTTATGATAAAAAAGTGTGTTTTCCAGCCCCCTGCCACGGGCATGGAGGGCTGACACTGTTAACTCCTTCAGTTCCAAACCCAGTAGGTACCAGGACAGTGAACAGTTTGTCACAGCTTAAAATCTGTTCAGAGATAGCAAAGTACTTGTGTGCCTGAGCACTCAGCCCCACTTTTCCCATGATACATCATTTCCATGCCAGAGTGGCAGAAAGTGCTCTCCCTGCAACAAATTAGGAAACTTCAGTACTCTGAGGGAACGAGAGTCTAGGCTCAGCATCCTGAAGGATAAAACCATCAGATTTTGGATTTGCAGAAGAATTTAATATGAGGAGTTAACCACAAAAAAAACCCCAAAAACTCATACATTCAAAATATTCTATGTCAGCTTTCCATTAACTGCCAGAAAACACAAGGGAAACACATTATTCAAGCCAAACAAGTATTAGGGGCACATATTTTATCATTTTACATCTTCTTGTGACTTGGCACTTAACTTAAACTGTGCTTGAAACCAGGAGAAAGCAGAGAAAGACCCATGAAGGTGACTTGGAAAGTGGTTTCACTTACTTCTAGCTGAAGAAGCTCTCTCCTCACATAAAGGTCCTTTAAGCTTTCTTAGGAATGGGCAATCACAGAAATATGAGAAACAAGGTGCATTGTGCACCTGCATGAAAAAGCCTTGGTCCACCACTGTGGAGGTGCAGGCAGCCTTGCAAAAGCCCTCACCTGGATGGGAGTGGAGCAGTCAGCCAGGAAAGCACATGGGAGGGATGCTTGGGAGACACACATGGAGGTGGCCAGCCCTACAAAAATAAGAGAGAAGGTACCTGAGAGAAGCCAGATGGGAGCAGATGTGTTTGCTAACCCTGCCACAAGGACTTTAGCATGGTGGGAGGCAGGAGAATCTCAGCTCCCTGCCCAGGAAAAGCAGGCTCTCTGCTTCCCAAGGGGTCTGGCTGGGGAAAGCACCCTGTGCTGCCAGTGTCCTCCAGACCCACAGCTCTCCTGTCACACAGCACAGAGGGGTCCCCAAGGAACAGGCACTGCCATGAGCAGCAGCACCAGGGAAGACTCCAAAGCCTGTCATTTATCTGCAAAGAGCTGAATGCCTTGTGAATTGTCATTATGAAATTACTTTCTATTATTTAGGACCAGAGATGGAGGGAGTGGATTGGGGAGTTAGGAACATAGCCTCATGTACTGCATTTCTGTCTATGGGAAGTAAAGAAACTCTAGCCCAGCAATCTTCAGGGCTCAGCATCCTTTCATCTTCTCAGAGAGGCATGCCTGAAGCACTAACAGCCCTTCCTGACCCTCAGGCCACAGCAGCTTTCCCCAGCCACTCCCTCCTGCTCCTCAGAATGCCCAGCTGCATGGGCCTGTCCCCATTTCCTGTCTGGTTGTAGATGGAAAATCTCACTCTTTATATATATATATTCAGTTCTTTATATAAAAAGAACTCTGCTGCATTTGCAACAAAAATATCTGTTTATCCTAAGGACCTTGTTGTCTACAGTATGTTGTTTCTGAGCCCTATACAATTAATTGCATTGGGGCAGGTCAAATTCTTGTCTTTCTCTGCTCTTCAGATGCTACAGGAAAAGAAGCATTTTACATAATCTTGGTTAGACAAATGGCCCACTGAAGGCAATATTCATTAAAATTCCGTATACATAAGAATCATTAAAACACAGAGCTGGATTGTCCACACACACAAATTTTCTAGTGTTAAATCATGGAATTTTAGCACTTAATGATGTTAGAAAAAGAGTTAATATGGCAACAAACCACCAAAAAAACTCCTGCAGACCTGAAATTCCCAGTAAAACTATAGCTTGTTTGCTGGGTTAGGGGTTTTTTTGTGGGTTTTTTTTCAATCAACCCACAATGTCTGGAAACCACAGACTGAAAATTTCTTATCATTGCTGTAAATAAAAACATTGTGTGGGAGAGAGAAAGCAGAAAACACCAGGCTGCAGTTTGGCATGAGACTTTGGGAGCACAGGGATAAACCTGGCACAGGGCTGGGGGGAACCTCCCTGGTCAAGCAGTGAGCCCTGTCCATTTCAGCAGGCAGGTAATAGAACCTTCATAAACTGACCTAGATCCACCTTAAAGTTACTAAGGTAAATACATTTCCTCCCCTAGGACACTATGGTTCTTGTTCTTCTAATAGACTGGGACACTTCTGGTAATTTCCAGCTTATGTTTATTAAAGACCAGTTTATAGCCCACATCTAAGCTGGCCTCCAGATCAAATATCCCTGAGGACCTTTCCCTGAATATTGAATATATTCTCTCTCCTTCCATGTTTTCCTAGGCTAAACACAGACCCTTTGCTGCCTCTGGAATGGCAGCTTTTCCTTTCCACAGACAGCCAAACCAATGGCAGTGTCCCTGCTGGACACTGCTGATCAGACCTGCATGTTTGCTCTCCAGAGGATGGGTCTGGATTTGAAGGTGGTCTATCTGGTCAATCTTATCAATGCTAAAGTAGCCTTATGGCTTGAGGGTCTTTGATGCTTGAGGAAGGCAATGATTTACCATCCAATTATATTGGCAAAAATAGTTTATTTCCCTGGTGATATTCTCAAACAGAGCCAAGGGAAAGCTTAGGAAGGACATCCACCTTTGTGGCTGTGGCAGGACGGGCTGAAAGCACAGCTCTCTACCACCACTCATGGCTGGGGGTCTCCCATTTCATGCCTCCCAGGCTGCTGATTAGCTTGGCCTTCGTGTGGGTGCATCCTTATCCTCCATCCAAGTGAGATTTGGATGTGACAAAAGGATTCAACATCATGCAAGTTTCAGAGCGAGTGACAGGAGTACTAAAATCTAAGCAGAGCATAAACATACAAGGTTAGCATGATCAAAATGAAATTACCTTCTCCTTATTGTTCTTTTATAGACCACATATTGACCATGAAAGTGAACTGCTTTCTGCAGCATGTCCAATTGACTTTGGGAAACTTCCTTAAATCAAATTGGAAATGTTTTGCGATTTCTCAAGAGAATAAATGAGAAATAAATAGCAAAGCAGCATTTTGCTGAAGTGTCTAGTCACCAGTCATCATTAGATCTGACAGACAGAACAAGATGTTTGGACAACTTATTGAATACAGTCTGTTATCTAGCTATGTATCAAGGCTTTTATCTGACATATCTATGGTAATCTTTATATAAAAAGAACTCTGCTGCATTTGCAACAAAAATATCTGTTTATCCTAAGGACCTTGTTGTCTACAGTATGTTGTTTCTGAGCCCTATACAATTTATTTCATGGCAACATAGCTCTCTGTTTTAATATTGCTGTGAAAAATCCGGACCATTGCTGTTTATCTGGTGAAGGGCAGACAAAAATCTGCTCTTATTTACACTTGAATAAATCTAAAACAAGTGTTGACTTAAGCTGCTAATCTAGATACCCACTGCTGTACCAGAGGAGAAACTCCTCCACTGAATGCTCATTTTTTTCAATAATGGCTGAGCCCAGGGTCCTGACGAATAATGTACAGAGATTTTGAAAAAGTCATTTTTCTCCATCCTAGATCTTCAGACTTCCTCTGACCCTGACTCCAGCCTTTCTCTGCTGTGTTAGAGACTCAGAAACTTCAGAAACCTTTTCCCTGGACAGGAGCTTACAGGCCATGACCAAGGCACTTAAGCTCTTCTGGATGAATTATACTGAGCTCTTGGCATGCTCTAAGCTTTTCCAGACTTCAAATCATTCTTGCAGTATTTCTGTGTATCCTCTCCAATTTATCAGCATATTTTTTAAACTGGGTATCCAAGAAGTGGACAGTTTGTTCCAGTAAAGCTCTTGCTAATGCCTCACAGAGTGATAATTTCCCTTCCCACTTCTCAAGAGTATTTCCTTCCCATGCAGCCATGCATTACTTTAGCACTTTAACCACTTGGCTAGTCTGGGAGCCCATCAGCAGCCAGCTATCCACCGTGAAAACACTTCCTGGCCACTGCTTGCTGAAATAGAGTCCGAAGTCCTGTCACTGGTAACTGCATAAAAATATTCCAGCTGTGCAGCTCCATCTCCAGCAATTCAGCCCACTGTTAAAATGTGTGTTACCCAAGGGAGCCCGAGCTGCTGTGACAATGGAGAGCTCTGAAGGGCTGCCCTTTGTCCCCCTCCTCCACACAAACTTTTTGCAGTCAAGTCCATGGGGTGTATTTGCACCCTGGCTGCAGAGAATGGGATGAGAGCAGGACCATGAGCAGGCACCTTGTGAGCACCTCCACTGGGACGCTGCTTTCTTAGATATAATTACCTTCTGAGATCTGACCATCAGCTGATTTCTGAGCCTTTTGGTAGGGATTTGTAATGCTTTATGTAAAGAAATGCTGGGTTTTTTCAGCAGAATGTTATCCATTATCAAATTAAATGCCTTGCAGTGTCAAGCTTGGCAATGCTGTTGCTTTTATCAGTCAAATGCATCTCAAAGAAAAAGCAATATCAAGTTCAACAGAAATACTGCTCTGTGCTCATTTCCCTATACATACAAAAAAGCAATCAAACTGCAAAACCTTGGCAAATAAGAAAATATATTCAGTTATTTAAATTTTCAAAGAAAAATCTTTTGTTCATCCAGTTTGCAATGTACCTGAAAACAGAAAGGTGTTTTCTCCTTCCTGATATTCAGCAACTCCTAAAAAGTCTGAGACAGCCAATTTCACTCTCAAGCTATTTAAAGCAGATGGATTGTAGCCATGCACAAAACTCTCTTATGAATAAGTAAAACTACAGTTACTTATTATATTATATAATAGCCATTTGTAAAGAACTGATCATTGAAGCAGCTGAAGTTTTCAGCTTCTCCCTGCCTTGCTTTATTTAATTGCCTTTGTCTGCCTGAGTTTTGCTGGGCATTTACTGCCATCCAGTGCTTCTCTGAGATATGACTCCACCATCCACTATTAAGAGCTAACACAAAGCAAGAGTATTTGGCTCTTAAGGCACTCACTGACCTCATTTGGAGAAGTGCTACAGGTATTTTACAGCAATGAGCCATGGCTGTGCTGCAGCAGTGCCTGACTGTGCTGGCAGCTCCATCCTGGTGGGACTGGGCTGCCAAACCCTGCAGTCAGACCCTGCCTGCCCGACATCCAAGGGGGCTGATTTGAGCTGCTGTTTCACAGCTGTCAAAGAGAAAATGTTTCATGATAAGAAATCTAAATGAAGGTTTGCTGTGTTTTTAAGATATTAATCTTCCGTGATTTTTTTTTTAATTCACCGCATACAATTTGCTTTTGTGTTTTGTAGCCTGTAAGTACTCAGTGTTCACTGCTTCTGCTTGCCTGAAAGATAAAGCTCCATACTTGAAAAGCATTCATCTTACTGGTTTGTTTTGGTTTTTTTGTTTTGGGGTTTTTTTATTTTTTGGACCAAACCCACACTTCATAAGAACTGCTCGTGTTTATGCAATGTGTAAGAAGATTAAAATAGTAAAGATTTTAATTATACAATACCCATTTTTTTCATATTTTCATGAAATGTTGAATGACATTCATAATGATCTATCTATGAAGCAAAACACCCAATGCTACTCCAATATTACACTGTTTTCAATAAGACAGAATGCCTTAATTCTGCAAGGAATAAACTGCGTCAGGCTTTGGAAAGGCCAAAACTGTTCTCAGATCTCATGGTGGGGGGGGAGAGAGACAGAGAGGACCAAGTGCAACAAGAAGTTTAGGGTAGTGAGCCAGGGGGTCAGACTCAATCTTGATCCTCGCCAAGTTACTCAGACCATGGTTTGGAAGCTCTGTGCACACTCCTTGTTTGGTTGGGTAAGAGATACCTAAACAGTTTTATGTATCCAGCCATTGTATTTGTTCCAGCTAGGGGCACTTTCCTTGCTGCAATAAGATAATACATTGTGGTAAAAATGTACATAGGATGAAATGTGTGTTTGTTTATTTAAACTGATTTCTATTTTGCTTTGTATGGTGATTTAAGGAAGCCAGAATTTGTAGTATACAGCACTTACCCACTATTTTTATTGTGAGAGATCAAACATAGAAAGGCTGCCCTGAGAGGCTGTAGGGTGTCCACCCTTGGCTAACTGGACATGGTCCTGAGCACCTTGCTGTGACTGACCCTATTCTGAGCAGGGGATGGACTAGATGGTCTTCTGAGATGCTTCCAGCTTCAGCAAGTTAGTTTTGTGTGGTACAATGCATAGCTTCGTCCTGAAACAAAATGTTAGATAGACACAGGAAAAAGTTGCACACAACAATAAAATTATAGCCAAACACTTTAATTATGGTCATGAGCTAACCACCTTTCACTTTCCAGCAAGATAATGAATCTCTAATGACACAGAAACTCATAATAGCATTCATAAACATCACATAAATAGATTTCCTACATATAAAAATGTTCAAGTACGTGCTTAAGTATTGGAATAAGCCTACTGTGATCAATACTCAGATTTAGACTAAGCATGTGTTAGATGAACATATAAACTTTACCTCTTTTAACATGTTCATTGCTCTGGTATCTGTATTCCAGACCACAGAGCTGGGTAGTAAAGGGCAAAAGGAAAGTTATATATCCTAGAAGTTGGTGTGTGTCCAGGTGAGATAGAAGTGAACTGGGAAAACGAGAGCCCAGAAAGGGGAAAAGCTGACCCAGAAAACACTTTCTGATACAACCATAAATTCCCCATGTAAAACTTCCAGCACATGCAGCTGAGCTGCTCCACATACCTCACCCGAGTTTGGCCTCAGAATGGAAACATAGGGGATTTTTTCTTCTACAGCCGTGTTTAACCAGGAAAGTTGGCATATGGGAAGCCTCTCAGCTATCCTGATCCAGTTTTCCTTGCCTGGCACAGCACCCCAGTGGTCACCCCATCCCCAGGTCCCAACAGGCACAGCTCTCCCTGAGCACCAAAGCCTTCATCTCCCCTTACCATAAATCCCCCTTACATGTACACATCCATCCCCCAGCTTTCCCTTTCTCCTTGAGTAGAATCAAAAAGCCTCCACAAAGCTCAACTGCACAATAGGAAAAGAGGTGGTGGTTTTAAACTAGAGGAGGATAGATTTAAACTATACATAATGAAGAAATGTTTTATGATGAGAGTGGTGAAACAGTGGTACAGGTTTCCCAGAGGGTGGTGGATGCCCTATCCCTGGAGATATTCTAGGCCACGTTGGATGGGGCTCTGAGCAACATGATCTGGTTGCAGGTGTCATTGCAGCAAGGTTGGACTAGATGGCATTTAAAGGTCCCTCCCAGCCCAAATTATTCCATGAATCTGTGATTCTCTGATGTGAACACTCAGATCACCACACAGAGATGCCATACTGCACCTGAATGTTCTATCCTGAGCTGCTGTCCCAGTGCAGCAGGAGGCCACAAGGAACTGCTCAGTGCAGTGTTTCAGTATTAGATTTTGTGCTGCTGTGTTACATTTTATTTTAAGATAATAATAATAATTAAAAATCTTTGCCTCAATTTATCTCCATGATTTAGAGAATTTCAACTGAACTTTACAAAAATTATTTTCCTCTTTATCATTGTTTTTAATTCTGCATTTCTTACATAGCTATGATTCAAAGAGATTTAATTGGACTCATTTGGCTTCATAATAAATCCAAATAGCTTTATACCCTTCAGATGCCTACACAGTGATGGCATGGAAATGCTGATCTATTCTAATGGATCAAAACTAAACCTGTCCCACAGACTTCCACCATATTCTAAAGCCAAACACCAAAAATAATAAAAAAAATCAGCCAGGATTTTACTGAAAATTTGTATAGGAGACCTGAACCCTGGGGGTGTGGGGGGATAGAATGTAAGAAAATAAAGATGGTGCAGAAGGTAGTCTCACCCCTGAGGAGTTGCAGCTGTACTGATCACCAAAGATTAGGAACAGGCCTGCCCTCAATAGGCCACAGCTGTGTCCAATAAGGATGAGTGCTACAAAAGAGTGGGGTAGCTGGGTGAAGAGTGAGCTAGGGTTTGTTGATTGTGCTGTAGAAGTTGGAGTCAGTGCTGTGAGGAGCTGCCTATGAGAAATCACCAAGAAGGTATGGGGTCTTTGCAATAAGATAATAACATTGGGGGGGGGGGGGGTGGGAAAACTGTCTTTTTTAATCTTTAGTGAGCAACAAAACAACTTATCATTGATATTTTTTAAATTACCTATTATGCCTTAAAAAAAAACCCTCAGACACCAAGAAATTGCTTGACTTTTGTGATTTGTAAGTGTAGGAGTGAATGTTGTTTGTTGGCCTTGCTTTCCTAAAAGGAAAGTTAGAGTCTGATCCTATGGCTGGACCCACCAGCAGCTTTACCACTCATGTGAGCCACTCTATATCAAAATGATGATCTTAATTTCAGCCTGGCCACAGCTTGTCTAAAATCTTTATTTATTTTAAAATATCTGTTTTAAAACCTGTACCATACTGAAATCATAACAAAACACAAAAGGTTTGCTTTGGAAGTGTTGGAGGAATGGGTTTGTTTTCTCCAGCTAGTTTCTTAAAATTGGTAAAAGACACTACTTTGCCCTTGTTGTCAGTGATAATTTTATAAGATATTTCATCCTCTGTTTCTTCAAAGTTTTATCTAACTAGGTGCCCGCATTTCCAGCGCCTCAGCTCCTTATTTCACCATGCCTTAGTCTGTTACTCATACTCTGAGGTTTCTCACAGTGTGTAACCTACCTGTTTTTAAGCTTTACCACCTCTGAAGAGCTCTTGACCTTTTAAATCTGCTGACCTGAAAATACTTAAAGCTACAAGGTCATCCCATCAACATCCCTCCTGCACTGCATCAGACTCAGTTTCTTCAGGGGCTCCTCATGTCACTCAAAGTTTAAATTCTCTTTGGTTTATACTTTCTTCATGCTTTTAGAAACTCTGTGAATCATGTGAATGCCTCTCCCCACGTTTTTAATTTTGTTTCTGGATCTGAAATGAGCATAAATATGTGATGGATGCTCCAGAGCCTTGGCAGACCTGTGCACTAAAACAAGTGAAGGAAAGGGAAAGAAAACTTGATTTGAGTTTAGCCACGAAGAACATTTGCCTGCTTCCTGCCTGATTGCACCCAGAAATCTCTTTAGTCATTTCACAGTGCCTGATGTGGCAGAAATCCCACGAAACCTAAGATATCAATTGGGCCCTGTCTAATGTGAGAGCAATCTGGGAGTCAACACAGTTCTAAAGGTAACCCAGCACAGGTAAATTCACCACACAGAATGTGGTGGGTTGTTTGAGTCTCATTTTTCAAGATGGGAATTTGGTGCCATTACCAAAAACATTTGCAATGCTCCAGCAGGAGCTCTCTATCAAAAGAAGGTTTTGATTCAGCATTACTGTGGGTAAATGATGGATGTGGTTACACCAATGAGAGGATCCTCAGACTCTCAAACCTTCTTGTGCTCCCAGGAGGCTGATGAGAATCCATAAGAAGCTGGGTTGAGTGAAAGCAAAGTAGGTTGCTGTCTAATTGACATTTCTTCCCCAGGATTTTTGTCTGTGAGTTAGCTAAGCCTGAAGATTAATGCTTAATGCTACAGGGGAAAATGGGCACAAAGGGAATCTAAACTCATGCCCCAAGGTCTGCAGCTTCAGAAACAGGTATGAAATGTAGATTGCAGCTTGAAACCAAAACATCAAGATGTTTTCAGATTAGTTAGTGTTTTTTGAACAATTTGTTCAGATTTTTATGTGTGCTCATGTGAATATTCCAACCTGCATCAGGCCAAACAACAAATATTGAAGAACTAATGTTCCCCCTTGGATACAAAACCCAATATGTACTTGGCAGTAGAAAACAAACAATCTGCAGTAGCTTAGAGGCTTAATTAAAAGCCAGGTATACCTGTGGTAAAAACTGGCAAACATTGACTTTTCAGTGGTTTCTGTGAGAAATTCAAAGGAAAAAACCAACCAGAATTCAAACCTACTTGACTTGACAGTGTAAAGAGAAAAGCAATTGTGAAGAGCAGCTGGGCTCTGGGAACACAGCCTTTACTGATGGAAGCCTTGGAGATAAATACAGCTTAGACAAGCACTAAAGTGATGTACAGAATAGAAAAAGTTACTTTAACAAGATGTAATTTATAGAGCTGTGTGTTTTTACTACCAGCTTGCAACTAAGAACTCATAGAAAAGAGAAGTGGAAGTGCTTTTGAAATGGTGGAAACAAAATGTATTGCCATCTTGGCCAAGGGATCTGAGCCAGTCCCTCAGCTCTTGCTGTGCAGCTGAACACCTCGTGGGAAATGCAGTGAAGCTCAGCAGAGATCACAGTGGCAGGATTTTAAAGAAATTACACTAAAACCTGCAGAGTTTAAGTTTCTTTTAAAGGAATGTTCGCTGTGAACCTTCCAAGAAAGACCCTCACTTGCTCTCAGCCTGGCTCACAAGTGAAATGCAAGCTGTCCTTGCAGAGCTCAGTGCTATTCAGCTGTCCTCAATGCACTTTCCAACAAGAAGCTGTTAATGGCCTCCAACAGGAGAGCAGATGAACAGGAAACACTTTCTGTGCAACTCTCCTCCTTGCTGCTGCTCTAAAACACACTCTAAGGCTCGTTCCATTTGTGTGAATGGTTTCTAAACAGCCCTCTTATTTAAAACTCCATTTTTGCTGGGCTAAATCTCCCTCCTAGAAGGAGAGCCAGGGTGACATTTATAGCAGTGCCACAGCCAGAGACCCCCTGCCAGCACAGAGCTCCTTCCTGCTGCATTCTGGCTCCACACTGATGCATTACCAGGGAGAAGATGCAATAGCAAATCCTTTCAGTCTTGTTCATCTGTTAGTCAAATAAACAGAGAGGGAAGCTGGTTAATCTGGTAACAGGAAGTCTTTCCTCACTGAAACATCACAGGCAATAAATAACCACTCAGTGGGTTTTTGTTTGTTCTCTTCATTGCTCTGTGACTGACAAAAGATAATTCATCTGGTGTTACATTTTAATGAAGAAAAACATATATTCATGAATACAGAAATCATATGGGGAAAACTGAAGATATTTGCAAAGAAAGGTCGTAATGGAAAATAAAACACACAATTTATAACTGACTTTAATCCTTTTCCTCCTTTCTTTTGGACAAGCTCATTACAGAAGAAGAACTGAATTTCTGCAGTAGCTGCCTTTGCTCACAGGCCTCTGATGAGCAATCAGCCCTGTGCACTGAAGCATGAACCCTATATGTGTACAGAAATTCATAGTTCAACAAATTCCCCAGATCAACCTGGAGATGGAATAACAACAGAATTAGATGTGTTATTAGAGATAGTGACCCAACACCTCCGTTTTTCTCCTTTCATTTACCTTTCCATTTGCCTGCCTCCATAATGACAAGCTGAGTCTGCTTCACTCAGTCCCTTCTGTGATGAATTGTTTGATGAAACAATTTCTGCAGGCCAAAAATATTATGGTTTTCTTTTTAATTTGGATGTTGATTTTCTTGTGTTGCTATTCACATGGAAGCCACATATGGATGGAGGAGATAAAGGAAAATGTCACACTGTGCAGGCTTGGAATTAAAATAAAGTTCTTGCATCACAGTTTTTTTCATGGAGCAAAACACTTGAAAAATTCTGCATTTCTTCCACTTTTCTAAGAGGGATTACTCAGGGAGTTCATCTTGGCCAGTGAAAGCCGCAACAATTTTGAAGTGGAACAGGCTCAATAATGGTAGTATCTCTTGTTGTCTACAAAGTAAACTTTTTATCTAAATGATAAAAAGTTTTATCATTTTTATCTATTTTATCTAAATATACCTCCTCCACATGAGGCTGCCACCATGACCCTGGCTGTGGCAATTTCCAAATGGCAGCTTCAGATCCTCTGTGGTGCCTGAGCCACAGCAATGGGCATCTCCATGACACCAACAATTTGGTTCATGCTCATTGCAATCTGGTTCTGGGAGCCAGAACCCTGATGTCTCTGGCTCATCAGCAGCCTGCTGATGACCCTGATGAGGGTCTGATACCTTAAAATTTGATACTGATATCAAATTATAAGGATATATTAGGTTCAGCGTTTTTTTGGGTACCTTTGCTTACCTTCTTCAACAGTCAAACAAGCATTATATAATAAGAATCTATTATATGTGCATATGTACAAAATAAGGAAAGGGTGGCAGTCTCAATTTTGGATTTACTCAAATTTTGGATTTACTTCAAGCATCTCTCCTACAGAGGGTAGACCAAGGAGCAAGTGTTGCACTAGGTAGGCGTGGCTGGGCCAGGATGACACCAGAGAGTTTTTCAGGAGCATGCTGCCCAACTCCCAGCTTCTCAGAGCTGTTTTCTGGGGAGGGACTTCTCACTACACATCACATGCTGACACAGGCTGTCAGCACTGGATGTGAATCAACAAGTAACACAGTTACCCCTAGGTAAAGGGAAGAAGGTCACGCAAAAATATCATAAAATCAATACCTCATTTTTTCTAAATTTAATTAGTTATTTTACAATTCATTGTAGCTGGAACCAGTGGCAGACAGACTCTAAGCCAGGTGCTGAGACGAGAGTATTTCCAGTTGTGCCTGTTGTGCCTCCTGCCCATGGAAAGGCTGCTGTAAGCACCAGCCTCTTGCCTCTGAATTTAGAGTTTGATCACTTGTTGAGTCACTCAGGATATAGCAAGTTCCACATTTTCAGAAGTGAAAAAGGATTCGGCCTTGAACAGCAGGTGATATTTTTGTATTTCAGCTTAAACTTTTTTCTTAACAAGGAAAGGAGAGGCTTTTAATTTTCTAGGAGCCTTATAAAAATAGTCACAGTAACTTTACTTTGATAACTCCTGTCTGTCGTATCTGGGACTTCAGATTCCTCTTGCCTCATGCAAGTGTTAAACCAAAGGAGCATCAGCGACACCAGCAGCACAGAGTCTGCCATTTCATCTATTTCATTATTTTATCTCAGCTCTTCCTCTCCTCTGCCAGCTGGCCAATATTTTTAAGATTTTCAGTCACTAAAATATATTTTAGAGCATATTTCATTAAACAGGAGACTTTGGAGTCATACCCTTGATGTGTAACTTTAGTGAGGACAAATATTGAATGACCCAGTTTGCAAGGGGGTGGCACTGCAGGGTGCCCCCATCCCTGGATCAGACCTTGCTGCTGGCCAAGGGGTGATGTCTGTCACCTGCCTGTGTCAACTGTGCCTCTCTGGTAGGGCATCCAGTGTCCTTTGTCTTCACACAAGACCTCTCTGCTCGGGTGGGAGCATCCTTCCTGCTGCTGAGGGGCATCACAACTCCTGCTGGCACCAAAACCACCCTGCTCAATGATACTTATGGGTAAGAAACACATTTACTTTATTCACTGAAGGGTTAAATACACTGCAGTGAATCATAATTTGAAACGGTCTCCAAAAGACTAAAGGAAGTGCTGGTGTGCCTGGACAGCCTCAGCAGTGCTGCCTGAAGGTCTCTCTCCTGCTGCTGCCCCAGCCCCTGCACAGGCAGCTCCACATGGGCCATCCTCCATGTCCCCTCCACGGGCAGCGGAGCTCACCAGGCACCCCATGTGTGATGCCTTTCATTCACCCAAAGGCCTCCAGCTAAAGCATGTGTCCTGACAGGTAGAGAGGCTTCCTGTGGTGAGTGCTGGGCTTTCCCCCCTGTCTGGTTCCCTTCAGAGCACAGACTGGGCTGAGGTCTCCCTCTGCAGATCTGCCAGTTGAGTCCCAGCCCAGAGTCACTGCCCACGGGCACAGCATCACCACTGTGGCTCTTCAGCTGAAGTGCCAGGGCTGCTGGCTCATGGGATCCACCATTCAGCTGACTGCCTTCGAGGACCTGAGTCCAAAAAGTTTGGGAACCAAGTTAACTTTGGATTTCCCTTCCCTGGTACCTCCTCAGCAGGACCAGATTCCTCACAGAGCACAAGTCTGATGTGACACCAGTGCTGGAGGATGCCCCTGAAGGTATTTTAATTAGTTCAGGCTGGCTAATTCTGCCATAGTGGTTCACAAAGGCCCCACAGCTTTATCATCTCAAAGCTCTGAGCTGATGTCTTTGATAGCAGCTTGCATTAGATCTGACCCCAGACTTTGGTCATTTCCTAATCTCATGGAACACATAAAAATAGCTATGCTAATGACATTGTTATGAATTTGGTTTTCTTGCTCATCATTACAATTTTAAAGTGGCTTAAATGGACTAGTAATCACCATAGCAACAAAGCAGCGCTCAGAGGGACTACTATCAAGAGAATTTGATGTCTTAAAAAGGTATGTGCTTTTTTTTACATCTTTTCAATGAAATCTGGAGCTTTTTTCTGACTTTGAACCAGATAACAGACCTGAAACAACCAGGAAGAAAATATGCACATTCTCATAATAGCAGTGAATATCCCCAAATCTATACTTGTCATTTATCAATGCAAAGTTTAGGGGGCATGAATCGGGAAGCAAGTAGGAATTAGTCCACCAGAAAGGATTTAAGTATGTGTTGGGATAAAAATGCATTCCAGTTGCAAAAAGACAGCGTTGTACCTGGGAAAGCAAATAACTGAGGTCTGAAAGAAGATCACAGCGTCTTGCTGTGCCTCAGCCTTCAGAGACTTTTTTAGAATAACCTTTCCTGCTTCTCTCTCCTCCTTCCATTGCTAAACATTCAAAGACTTAAAATTACTTGTCACAGTATACAGCAGAGTCTAACATGGTTATTTCAGTTGTTCCTTAGATATTGACAGCAACAGCTAATTATATTAGAGATGAGATATAATTTTTTTTTAAATGTTTGCTACTGCCTGGCTAAAAATGTTTAGATCAATAATGACATTATCTGTTGTCTCTTTCCTATCTTTGCCCATTTTCTGGAAGATATGATGTGTTTCAGGAAAAACCAAACTGAATCAGAGATATAACAAAATTGTTACTGTAATTTTTTTAAATATTGAACCAGATCTGCATATAGGTCTGACAAACCCTCTCAATAAAAGCCCCTTCTGTGAAAATCAACCCACCTGCAGCTGAGGCTGGAGCGCTGGGATGTTCCATGCACCGTGAACCAGCACATGGCAGCAGGACTGGGAAGCAGGAGGGAAGCCAGAGGCCAGTTTCTGCTTGAGCAGATATTTACCCTTATTTACCTTATTTTGCCCTTCCTCCCCAGAATGGCTGACAGCAGTGACCAGGCAATAGAGACAGCAGGTACAGGCAATACGCCTGCCTACGTGCAGGCCTCACTTGGCAGCCTTAGGGCACAGGGCTTGCCATGCACAGCTCCTTGCAGCCCTGTAAAACCCAGGGGTTTCTGCTCAGGAGGGGCTGCCCCTTGGAGTGCCACAGAGCTCAGGAGCCACGTCCTGCCAGCCAGAGCACAAGGGGTGCCCTGTGGGGCTGAGCTCAGGATGCAGCTGGGGGTGGAGGGAGGCTGGGGAAGCAGTGGGGAGCTACCCCCAGCCACACTGGCCAGCCCCTGGGGCAACAGAAAGGGCACTCTTGAGGGTAAAGACATTTTCCAAGCTATTTTCCACCTGTTCCTCTTGTTGGAGCCTAAGGAACAGCACACATCCAGCTGGAGCTGAGGCCTCTCCATCTCTCTCCTGCCTATATCTGCCACTCTGCTGTGTTGGGGGGTTGTGGAATAACAGTTCACTTCAGCCTTTAGCCTCCACCTTGGTACAAAAGCATTCCAGTATTACAGAGCACTTGGATTAACAACATTGCTTCCCTTCTTGGAATGGACAGAGCTGTTTTCTTCTTATAAAGGACTTAGGTGCCTGCCAAAACCTTGCATCTCAATGCCACTGCAATCACTGGGCACAGGGACCTTCTCCTGCACACTGATCTGCAGCCAGATGCTATTTTCACCTCATTGCTGATGTGCAAGTAGAAACTGCCAAAGAGATCTAAAGCAGCACACTTAATTCCAAGTTCCTTCCCTTCTTTTTTAAATACTAGCAGATGGAACCAGCCCAGGGCTTGGGGAGGATCAGGCTGTCTTCATTTATGAGCTGAATGCTCTCCACCAGGAGAGCTCACAAGGAAACACATTGTTAAAAATCCCACCCCAGAGGCCTCAGAGGTGTCCAGGTGAGCAATTTTGTGGGTGATGGAGACCTCCAGCTTCAGCACAGTGCAATCCTTGTACCCCATGGGGATGAGCAGCTCTTCCCCAGTCTGTGCCCAGAACACGTCACCCCCACAGCTCAGCAGGCTCTGCAAGTTACCCACCACAGCAGACAACAGTGCCTCTGCTTATTAAAAACACAAAATTAGACAGACCACAATGTTGCTTTTTCTGAAGAGAGCATCAAAACCAACATCTGATAAATACACTTCATTTCCCACAGGGACTTCCCTTCAGATTGGTTAGAAACCTCACTCAGCAGCTGTATGTCAGGAAAAGCTAACAAAGGGAAAGGCATTTAAATTACCTCAACCACATCAATAGTAAGAGCAAATGGAGACCAAGGGTCCCCTGAGCTCAGACTGGCTTGGCATAGCACAGTCTCCCTGGCTCTGACAGCCATATTTTAGATCTGCAGGCTTAGGCCCCAAAAGGAGAGCCTAGGTAGTTCCTGCACTTCAGGAACTATACAAACCAGTATGAAACCAGACAGAAAATCGACCTAATAGAAGAGGATAAAAGACATGGGACAGGGGAGACACTCCTCATAATGGTGTCCCTCTCTCTTCACCATGGCTGCTCTCAGGATCTTGACACAAGAGAGTCTTCTCCTGTCAGGTGCTCAGGTCTTTGTTCATCGACTCATCCACCCCTGAGCAACCCGAT
Organism: Molothrus ater; assembly: GCF_012460135.2. Lineage (NCBI taxonomy): Eukaryota > Metazoa > Chordata > Aves > Passeriformes > Icteridae > Molothrus > Molothrus ater. The sequence continues at coordinate 15,974,756 of NC_050482.2, read as the reverse complement.
GCAATCATCAAAATAACATTCCCGAAAGCAGGAGAAAAGTATCTCTCATTAGGGCTTTCTTGGCAGTAACAAAGAAACCCAACACCATAATTCCTAAAAACAAGAACAAAAAATTAGAACCTGGCATTTGTAATTTGATAATATATTCCCCACCAAAAATGTTAGCAGCAAGGAGGATTAAAATGCAGTGTTATAAAGTATTTCAGCCATGAAATAACATAAATAGCTTATAAAGTGTGATATGTTTCCATGTGGGGCTTACAGATTAGGTTCCCAGAGCTGTCACAGGACGCCCTCAGCCTCAGCAGCACTGAGAGAGAAGCCAACCCCAGATTCCCCACCCCAGTCTGGTGTTGGTGGCCTCCACAGCTTGGGCAGCTCATGCTCTCAAAAAGCAAGGGGACAAAATCATAAAGATGGAGATAAATACAGCAGATGCTGGGATCTCTGGCACCAGTGCAAGGATGCAGATCTGGGGGTGTTTAAGTGCAAGATAGCATTCTTTGCAGGCTGAGGATATGGGGTGTAACAGGAGCAGGACATCCCCCATCTAATGTGAGTTAGTCCTATCTTGGTTTTAAAAAGAGCAAGTGTCAGCAACTGTGTACACCTGCAAAAAATTTATACTCAGGCATTTGTTGACTGGGATCTGGGAAGCCTGAGCTTTCTCCCAGCAGCTGCCGCTGCTGCTATCCACAGCACATCTTACAACTTCAAGATGAGATTTTTTGCAAAGATACAGCACAGCAGCAGTTTTTTTGCAAGGCTTAACCACCCAGTCCTGTATTTACCTGCATTTTATACCACCTCAGCAGTGCCACCACCCACCAAGCCACACAGTGGCACTCGGCCCCTGTGGGAGCATGATGTGGCTGGAGGCAGCTTTGGGAGCTGCAGTGGGAAAGCTGCAGGGGCAGCGTGGGCTGGGTGGGGAGCCCGAGCAGGCTGGGTGGGGCTAAGGGTCTGGAAAATAGAGGGCTAAGCTTTGCCAGCCTTCATGTGAATGTATCTGCTGTGCACAGAGAGGTTAAGTTTTTTCAGTGCACACAGCTGCATGTCCACAGGCACGCATGCAGAAAGGAGGTAAAACTGAAGAATAACACGGGCTAAAAATGCAAATTAAATCAAAACCTTTTTAAATTTAAATTTAACATCGTCCAAGGTCCTTATTCATGGTTTTTAGGATGAAAACATGCCACACATCAGATAACATGCCTTCTTCTTCTGCATGGAGGCTGTGAAACAGCCCCTGCCTCTTTGCTCCTGCTTCCAAGAGGGATGAGTCTAACCCAGCACGGCCCCTGAGACAGCATGCTCAAACAAAAAAGCCCACGACCTCTCCTGGCTGTATTTCCTGCCTCCTCTCTAACCATCCCTGCTCTTACTGCAATGGCCCCAAAAATTTGATGAGCAACAGCCACCCCCTCACCTTTTTTTTTTTTTTTTTTTTTTTTTTTGCCAGCCCTACTTGAAGTTTTGAGGGAAGGAGCTGGGCAAAAGCTGGTGCTTGAAGGAAGTGGATTTAGCAGATTAAACATACCTCTAACACCAGCATTCCAACTCTTTAAATATTTGCACAATCAAATGCAGATTGCACATACAGACATTTTAGCTCAGGTTTCTTTGCATTATTCTTCATTACTATATGCTCAGGATTAGCCCTTAACATTTATCCAAGTTATATTCAAAAGTTACCTCTGAAATCTGACAGACATTGCAAACCTGACAAGGGGAACCCGGAGGTAATTGTATGTCAGATCCCTTATGGCCACCAAGACCATACCTGGGCTGCAGATCCAGGGCAGCCAAGCCAGCCTGTAACACCTCCTGTGCTTTCTGGGAAGAGGGATAATGCACTGCTCTTCTCACTGCTCTCATCCTGTGCTGGGCTCCTGCCATTACAGGAAGGTTTGGTGAGCCCCAGCATTGGAATAAGATAGGAAGCAGGAGGCAGGGAGCTCTTAGTTTGGCATGAAACCACAGTCATCTTAAAATGTTTGCTTGAGCAGAGCTCAGGTTTTTCAAGGTGTTTACCCAGCTGGACATGGAGCCTGGCACTCCTGTAGAAGCAAGTGTTGACAGGCTCCTGTCATCTCCAAGCCAGGAGATGCACAGTAAGTCTTCACTAAGCTGTCCACATTGTCAGGAGTAGAAAACAGTAAAATTTCTCATCGAAATAAAAAAGTAGAAATAAATCTTAAGCAGGAGTTAGTAAACCAGCAAGTTTAAGATGTTTGCTGAGGTTTAGAGGATTTTGTGTTTATTTTCCCAAGAAGTCCCCAAATACAACTGGGATTTGCCACCTTGCATGATGACCATCGTGGTCATATTTGAAAATGCCTGTATTAGAGCAATACAGTAAAGTTAGATTTTTCATACAGACATTCTTTATACACTTTCTGGCATATTTAAATGAAGAGTCTCAACATATTTTTACAGCTTTGAAGACAGTATCTCCCCTTTTTCTAAAAGCCCTCCTGAACCTTGCTCAGCCACAGATGGTGTGAGGAGCACCCACAGTCATGACAAGTCCAGTTTTGGACTCAAAGCTGCCTCTCCCTCATATCCTATCTGTCTTCCCTTCACCATCTCAGCCCTGCATCACACAGGTAAAGTTCAGGGCTTTGCTTTCCTTGGAAAGTGCCCAGAGCCACTCATCTTGCAGAAGGATTTGAGCTCAGAAACAGCTGCCACCACTCCATGAGCTGTGCATCAGGGCTGCTATTTTGGTAAGTCACAGGGGTCAGCACACCATGAGGACAATGTGAAGCTCCCTCTAGGAGCAGGAAAAGGGCTTTTTAAGGCATCTCCCCTGCCAGGCAAGTACTGGGAGTAATGATGACATCCTGTATAGCTTTGGAAACTTCTAGAGCATGTCCACTAACCAACACCAACACACTTCCTGCAGGCATCCCAAATGCAGGGTATTGCAAGAAAAACACATCTGAAACACAGGAAAGCCTTGCATTATGAGAGTAAAGAAAGGTAAATATACACATTCACACTTCATGCAAAATGTCTAATGGAGGTTGCTGTTACCTCACACTCCAGGACCCATCAACAGTTTTTTCCCAAATAACATCTAGAAGATTTAAACCTTTTTTACTTTTCTTCTTTTAAAAGCTTCTTTTCACCTCAAATACTTCTTGTATAGATCCCATTTCTACAAATATATAACTTGCATGATATTTTTAAGGATTATTAGGTTCAGAATCAACTCATGACTCTTATTCCTGCTGTGTGGCTGGTTAATATTTGTGACTGGCCAAAGACATTTCTGGGCAGGGGCAACATTTTTTCACAAAGCAAAACCAACACTGAATACAGTTGCTTTGTTCACAGACTTTATACCAGGAATCCTTCCCAAATGCTCATCTGACATAAATAACCTAGGGAGAGGATCTGCAGAATTTCTTACTGGTTTAGCCATGAGGGGTTAAAACCTCACGCCCTGTGCTCAAGAGATTGGCATGGGGATGCCTCAGCAAATAGCTTAGGCTCAAACATTCCTTCCCAAAACACCATTTTGCAGCAGGCAAAATCATCTATATCTACATTTGCTCCTCTGCAGATACATGCTTTACTCAACCAATGCTTGCACCAGTAAAACTGGCTTTTTCAAGAAGAGATTGTTTACTTTAAAGAGCTCACTCCACAAGTTAAAGAAGCATCTTCTTTCCCAGTCATGTAGATGATCAGGAGCAAAGACATGACAAATCAGCCTGAGGAAATGGAAGCCACTGAGTAATCCAAACCACTGAGTAATCCAATCCAACCAATCCAATATAGCAATTTAGCTCCAATTTATACAAAATGGAAGATGTAAGAGGTGAAGGCAGCTTTAGTGAACTTGTGACATGCTCACTGGGACATGGTCTGTCAGTATCTCTAAATAATCAGAAGTGAAATAACAGAGTTATTTTTGTGAGAGGAAGAAAACTGGAACAACACTGAAGGAGAAAAATAAAGGTCAGAGGAACCACTGGAAAAGTTCTGAATTCAAAACTTTCATAGACAGCAAAGGAGAAATTTGGGAAATTTAGGAATGAAAAAAAGAGCAATTTTTATCAATATTTGGTATTGAATAGGGAAAGATAGTGAAAAAGGAAAACTGAAGGAAATCATTATCCATATGCAACCTTATGTCACAGAAATTGGAAACAATAGAAGGAACTTCAGTAGATAATACAAAAGCAGAAATTTTGCCTAATGCACATCTCAACTAGGCTTTGCAGCTTTCAAGGTACAGAAAAGTGCCAGCTATTTAAAAACAGAGAAAGGTATTTATCTACCCCTCATCTCTCTGCTTCCCAGTCAAAGCCAACTTGACTAAATACAGCATCAGTTCAAGCTAAATCTAGTATTAAAGACATGCTCATAACTACATCCTTCAGGCACTGCATTACACCCACGTAACTTCTGGAGCATCCACAAATCAGTGAGGATACTGCTGCAAGGGACTGATCCCTTTGCAATACCCCAACCTCTCTAAGACAAAAAATCAAATTTTACATCTTCTGTGTTTCTTACCTTTGAAATAAAAATATTCAAAAGTCTAAGATGAGCCAATAATTAATGTACTAAACACTTAGCCTAACCTAAAACTAAGAAGAGCAACTTAGTGAATCCAAGGATTCAGTAGAAGAACTGAGACTTAACTGGAAAATTATTTAAAAGTAACTGCAAAAAACCCCTCAGCTTGTCCAAGCTGAAAGCTGTAACTGCCCTTTTATCATTAATGCAGGACTGCCCAAGGCCATGCCTTGCTCAGGTGCACTGAGCCACCGTGTGTGGGTGACACTGCAGAGGGTGGCTGGAAAGCCTTTCTGCAGCAGGGGCTGCAGTTACAGGGACAGCAGGTGAACAGCTTGTTCAGCTCAATTCTGTTTTCCATGGGCTGCTGAAGTGACCTTGGCACAGCAAGCACTGTTTCCACAAAGACCAAGTCCCCTCACACATACCATGGTGTCTATAGCCAAAACCAGACTGCCAGGCTCCACGTTTTCCTTCCCCAAGGCCTCAGGCAGGTGGGATTGAATCCAACCTCTGTGAGTACTGCTGCAGCTGCAACTCACCTTGTACAAACATTTAACAAAGAACACATTAAACCAGTACAAGAGGGAAGCTAAGTATTCTCTGAACAAGTTAAGTATTGCCAGAACACTTAAAATACCAGCCTAAAACACCATTATATCGCCAGCTGCATTGCTGCCACCAGGAGAAAACTAAATATTGAAATAAGGAGAGCAGGACACATTCACGTGTGGGGGATGCATCTCAGACTGGTCTACTTCAGCCGAGCCAAACACTTGGAGCATTGTAGAGGCAAACAAATGGGCAGGGTGGGCTGCTGAGAGCAGGGAGCTGAGGTGACACAGAGGCTGCAGAGAGCTGCTGCTGCTGAGGGAATGCTGCTCCTGATGAGGGAATGCTGCTGCTGATGAGGGAATGCTGCTGCTGGTGAGGGAATGCTGCTGCTGCCAAGGGAATGCTGCTCCTGATGAGGGAATGCTGCTCCTGCTGAGGGAATGCTGCTGCTGATTAGGGAATGCTGCTGCTGCTAAGGGAATGCTGCTGCTGCTGAGGGAATGCTGCTGCTGATGAGGGAATGCTGCTGCTGATTAGGGAATGCTGCTGCTGATGAGGGAATGCTGCTGCTGATGAGGGAATGCTGCTCCTGATGAGGGAATGCTGCTACTGCTGAGGGAATGCTGCTGCTGCTAAGGGCTGCAATGCTGCTGCTGCTAAGGGAATGCTGCTGCTGCTGCTAAGGGAATGCTGCTGCTGCTGCTAAGGGAATGCTGCTGCTGCTGAGGGAATGCTGCTGCTGCTGCTGAGGGAATGCTGCTGCTGATTAGGGAATGCTGCTGCTGCTAAGGGAATGCTGCTGCTGCTGAGGGAATGCTGCTGCTGCTAAGGGAATGCTGCTCCTGATGAGGGAATGCTGCTGCTGATGAGGGAATGCTGCTGCTGATTAGGGAATGCTGCTGCTGCTAAGGGAATGCTGCTGCTGCTGAGGGAATGCTGCTGCTGCTGAGGGAATGCTGCTGCTGATGAGGGAATGCTGCTGCTGCTGAGGGAATGCTGCTCCTGATGAGGGAATGCTGCTGCTGATGAGGGAATGCTGCTGCTGATTAGGGAATGCTGCTGCTGAGCACCCCTCCTACACACCCTCGGGGTGGAAAGGGCTTGTCCCTACCTCTGGCAGCACAGTGGAGTGGAGCTCTGGCTGACAGGAGCTTGTACTCCTCCCAGCACCCTTGTGTCATCCATGCCCTCCTGCAGTGGCATCTTAGAAATCACTGCTTGCTTTTTCATTCATTAAATTAACCACGTAACTCCAAAGGGACTGATGTACTCACAGAAAGGACTATCACACACACCAAAACATACATACACTCTCCAATAAAGTAACATAATTATTTTAAATAAAATTCCAGTTCCTTGGGCTTCAAAAGCAATGACACCCACCCGCCTCCCCCCAGAGACGGCTGTGAATCAGCCAAAAAGCACTAACTTACTTTGTTCCAAGAAAGCAGGTGTAGTTTTGATAGATACATAACTGAAGTTTGCACGAAACATTAGCACAAAGCATTTTTAGGTTTATTTAAATAAAAATTATAATTTATACAAGACTTTTTAAACAAACAAGATTTTCTTAAAAAATGTACAGGGCAAATAATTTCATTATTTCAATTATTCATACAGTATAAGTCTTCTGTCGAACAAAAGTTACACTGATAATGAATTATTTACAATTTCAAAATATAGACTCAAACTTCAGACATAAAAATTTTAACATCCATTATATTTCAATGATTAGTAGAAATTAAACATCTGCCAAAATGTACAGAGTTCAATAAAAACTACCAATGTTTTCAAACAGGTTTAAGTAGCCAAAAATCAGGTACATCCTTTCATCTCTTCACAGTCGGGTAAAATTCCTTTTCTCTTTGTCTGCAGAACGAGGGTAGAGTTTTGCTGCTGGCATCCTGTGTGATGTTGCTACTAATAAATAGCTTGTTTCATTCAATCTTGCCTCAAAACAGCTACAGTGCACAGAAAGGCATGATTTCATATTTCAGCTTGTTTTGCTTTTGAATTTAAATGGTCAGTGATAAAGAATTAGTCAGTTTTCATCTCCCTTTTTTATTGTCTTTAAAAGGGACTCAAACTAACCAATGAACTTCTAAAGAAGTTAAATCCAATTACACGTGAATGATCCAGACATCCACAGACATGAACAGAATTGCAAATATAAACAGCAATCAGACAGACAGAATGACAAGAACATCACTTTCAGCTATTTAAAGCACTTTACATTAAGTGTTCCGACCCAGCCTGCTTCTGAAGTGCACCAGGCTGTACTGCAAAACTAAGGAGGAAGATTGGAATTTAAGGTGGGAGTTTCAGTGTGATCACACATGTCCAGGATACATTCACTCACTGCCCATCCCCTCCTGCCCTCCAGAGGGTGCAGCGGGAGAGTAAAGCCCGAGTAAACACCCAAAGGTCACCTCCAGTCTCTGAAGTCAGGGACACCACGGGAGGAGCAGCTGTGCAGCAGGGAAACCGGATAACCCAATGTAAAGTGAAATTTGCAAAGTATGTACACAGATGTCTGTCAATTATATTACAACTCTATTTTAAAAAAAGCCTAAACAAAGAAATCCAGTCTGTTTTCTCTATACTAGAACCAATGTTGCATTGCAGTTTGCACTAGGTTTGCTGCTTTAAGGATTGCTAACTTTTAAGTTCACACTGTTAAAGCGTGGATTCATTTCAAACATCAGCACATTAGATTTCATAGGACATTTCTAATTTCTCCATTCAGAAAATAAATTTTAAGAGTATATTGTACACATGAGGCATTTCAGTCTGGAAAAGGATAATGCTATCTCTTCTCCCTCTGGGAAGCCTAGGTGTGGTTAATTGTCCTGGCACCAGCAGTACAGATCCTATAGCTCCTCCAGGAACCAGAATCTAGGACAACCCTGCATACGAGGGTCACCAGTGAAGGGTGGAAGGGGAGGAGGTAATAAGTGCAAGTCAACTGATTTCCTACTGAAACTGCTGTTATGATCAGAGTGAAGGTATAAATTACACTTGAAAAATGATACAAAAATAAGAAAAAGAGCATGCTCTCTGTAAAAAATATAGTTTTCTGTTTCTTCAAAAAAAAAAGATAACCTTAAAACACATCCAAGGGATTTTCTTCTTAAGACAAAATGAATGAATCTGATTAAGATTTATATAACATTAAGCTATTTTAATGCCTATTTTTTAGCTGCACTTGCTTTTCAAGGAAGATTCTAGAAAGAAAAGCCAAATTATAACATGTAGCAATTACAAAAAACATATTAACTGATTTTAAAGTAGTTTTGATGAGAAAGATTTAAGATCGATAATTTTTTCTTAAACATATAACCTGAATATGTAAAGTTATGAAACCATAAACTGTCAAGCTACATCCACTTTAAACGGCAGCAAAATGGAATTCCCACCAGTTCACTTGTATTTGAAGTTTCCAGGCCCTGAGTTACAGCATACCAAAGGTGGTCTTAGAAATGCACCCATTTTTCAGGTCATGTACAGACATGTTCCAGTGCTACTCTAAAGTGAGAACTTGAAAATTGCATTTTAACCATTACAGTGGTTTCCTCCCCTGTTCTTGCTTACATTTCCACCCAGGGCATAACCCATCAGTGTTTCACTTTACAATACTCAAACAAATTATGATATTCAACACAATTGCTTCATATAAAATTTGTATTAAGTTCTCATATCCTACCTTTTCATGGCCAGACTAAAATAAGGTTTGTAGAGTTTGACCTCCACCTTCTTCATTATTCCTGTACTTATTGACACACTTCAAGTTAAAACTGTGCTAAGAGTTAAACACCCTTTGGTGTTTGCTACCCCTCTCCCTCCTTCATTTTACCCCTTTCCTTACAAAGAAAGGAAATTCCTGTTTTAAAAAAAAAAACAGAGAAAAAATCCATGAAATTAAATCTCATTTTACATAAGAATTTGCATCTCCATTGCTTTTTTTTAGGGCCATTCATATAACGTCTGGAGACATCTATACTGCTCAACTCAAAAGACATAGCAAAGGAAAAGACACTCAGGAAGGCTTGGCATAACTCCTACTGTGCTTTCATGAAAATGCAAATAAAACTCTAAACCTCTCAGATGGGTGCTATTATATAGAGCATAAAAGCTCTCTAATATTGAAGACAAAGGTCAATATGTGCTTTGCTGCTAGACAGGCCTGAGAGAGTTTAGAGGAGTGCAGCCTTCCTGTTTTACCTGGCAGTTGGGTTTAATTGTTATTAAAATTTAGTTCTGCAAGGGGGAAGACAGAAGCACACCAACGCTCCTCAAATTATGCTTTGAGAGAACTGGTGCTTTCAGTTGCTATATTATAGCATAATTTTATCACAAGGTAACTCAAGAAAAGAGCCAAATTAAAAAAGATCACATCTGAGTTTAGTTTAATCATTCCCACCTCAACACAAAAAGCCTTCAAGTCTTTAATGCATTACATACAAACGCCTTGTACATGCAACATGTACAACAGCTGAGCCCTTCTAGGACAAGTACCTATAGAAATATAAGATGCCTAACATTTTAGGAACAACATTTTGGTGCCCTCTTTTATAAAAAGTATCTGCCTGCCTTCCATCCTCTTGCTTTGGTTAATGAGGAAAGGAAGATACAGTTACAAACTTTCTCCTCCAATTCACTGTACAAGTAATTTAAACATCTCTGTGCAGGAAAAATTGAAGTTAACCAAACCAGTAAAACATCCTTCTGCAATGCAAAAATTAGCAAGGAGGAGTTATTTTAAATGCAGTTGTACATATGGAAATACTAAGAAGCTAATACTTCCTTGGTGTTGCCATCAGTTTTAATAAAGGACCCAATTAAAAACTCCAAGCTGAAGAAGGTGACTTCAGGCTGCTGCAGTCATCATTCTCACATCTCAGGGAAAAACAACTAAGATAAAGGGACAAATGAATCCCTAGTGACATCAGTGGAGATAAAGGGATCAATCTGTTATATAGTCAGGTCTCCAAGCATCTTCCCAGCTTTTAATGTCAGTAAATAAACATTAAAAGTGCTTAATGTGCAAGGCTAATAGTGATGATAGCACTTTCACTGTTTTCATTTGGTTTTTTTGTCTTTTTTTTACAAAAACCTTAAAAACAAACATGAAGGCATATATAAAATACACTTGGTTTATGTAACAGATAGAATATAAACCACCAGACAAGAAAAATTATTGCAAAATAGATGAGGATGTTCATTTTTTCACTACCAAGTCATACAAGAAGGAAGTTTCCTTTAGTTCTTCCAAGATAAGACACTAGCTTTCAGTGCTGGATGATGCAGATGTTATTTTCATGTATTGGCTGAAAATTGCCTCAAAAGCTTCATCTCTGTGTACCATGGCACCAAACACCAAAGGCTAAATGACAGAAAAAAACACATCATGTCAGTCCACAAAGAAAAAATAATTTCCTCTAGGTGTATTTTCGTCAAGTCACTAGGAACAGATCAATTGTGGTAGAAATGCATTGAATAAAGACAAAATAATCCTTTTCTCTATTAAATCCTTGACCACGTGGAGGATATTTTTCTAATATTTTCTAATATTTTTCATTTCCTTAGAAACTTCATCTGAGGGTCAGGCCCTCCCACCTCAAAGCCTCCCCCCATGGATACTCTCAAGCCAACAGCTTTTTGTTTCAGACTGCATAGCAGACTGCATGCTCCTGATGGAGGGTGCTGGGGAAAAGCTTTCTGAAGTGTTAGAGTAAAACACTCCAGATGCACTAGACCAAGCCGAATATTTAATTCATTAAAATTCTGAAGACAAACATACTGAATAATAGACAAGTGAATTTTTTTAAAAAGAAAAAAAGCCAGCCACTGGCATAAGGGGATAAAAAAGCCTTTATGCTGGTGCTAACCAGAGGAGGAAAAGAAGGTAAGAAATCCAACACAGCAAAGTACAGATACAGCCAGCTACTTACTTTCTGTGTAGATGGTGTTGATACAGCAATACCCATCCCTGATCCCGGGAGAACAGAGAGCACTTTATACTAAAAAAAGCAAAAAAAAAAGCCACACACAAAGACATAAGATACCTTCTGTACTGAACAACTGCAAAAGATGCTGCAGAGGTTACACAATCCATCACTGGCCTGTCCACCCAGCCACGACTAAGAGACCTCTAGTAAAAGCAGGATGAAGGCAGCTGCCATTCTCTGGAGTCTGATTCTCCTGGATGTGCTGGGTGCAGCCTCAGCTGGACAGCCAGGACCCTTCTCTCCCCTTCCTCCCAGGAGCTGCAGGAAGCAGCCCCAGCCCGGGGAGCTGAGCCGGCCGTGGCGCGGGCACAGAGGCAGGGCACACGAGAGATGGGGCTGGGTGAGCATCACCCACTGCTTCCCCTACAGCTGACACCCACCCACTCCTTGGAGGAACAGCAAGCAGACCAGAAAAAGCTTCTTTTTCAAAATTAGATAGAAAACAGGGTATCACAGAGCCACAGCATCATTAAGGTTGAAGAAGAGCTCCCACCTGTGACTGAACACCACCATGCCACCTAAACCATAGCACCCAGTGGCACGCACATGGATTGCTTGCTTGTTTTTTTACAAAGTCCATAAAGATAAGGAATACAGATGGCTGAACTCAGAAGTATGCACAGGGAGAAAGTGACATTCAAGTCAGACCTGGGTTTCCCACCTCCAAATAAAACCACAGTACTTTTTTATGCTTGACTGCATGATCTCTGTCTCATTAAAACACTACAAAGATGCAAAAGAAACTTTATGGCAGTAAAGGCCTACTGAACAACAAAGTTGAAGCACGATGTTTGAAAGCCATTAATATGAATTATTAATTCCAGTAGGAATGTTCAATTTGAGCATAAGCTGTCTGCTTTATAGACATGTCCAAGAAATAGAAAGAATTAATTTGAAAATCTGGAGGTACTTATGCAGTAATAGACACCAGGCTGAGGTGCTTCTTTGCTCAACACGATTTAATCTGTTGTAAGGATGCAGCAGAAAGCAAGGGTGTCTGTGTTCAAGATAGAGATAAGTTCAGAAAGGGTAACAAAAAGTGATGTTAAAGGACACAGAGAGTGGTGCAAGGCACCAGTGAAGCCATTAGTAACCACAGGCAGATAAATCTCAACCAGAGGAAGGACAACATTGCCTTTGCACTGCTTCCAACCTTCCACTTCTTGCCTCTGTTACTGATGGGTCCCAACTAGATGAAACTCCAGCCCATCCCAGTCTGGCTATTCTAATGATCTAAAAATTTATATCATTATTTATCAATTCATCAATTTATTTTAATGATCTACATTTCTCCACTGACAACAATCCTGCCTCCCTCTAAGGCACCTACTTTTAAGATGGTGCATCTATCCATATTCACACCCAAACTGAAGTTAGTAATACACAATTCCTGTTACCAATAGATCTTCTTAAGGCCTACACAGCTCTAGTCAACACTGGAGCTAGTAAATGACATGACTTAAATTTTAAAAAAATGCAGGAGTGTAAGGGTTTAGAGTAAACTAGTTTGTCTTCATGCTCATAGCAAGATTGCTTGTGCTGAGTCTGAAAAAGCAGTTCTGTGAAACATTCATAATCAAAGAATTATATTTCACTTCTACAAATTATCAGTGGCATGCTTTTCCAAAATAACAAAAGCACAAATGCAAAACATGATTGGCTGAACAGAAAACCAGTCTTCTCCCCTATTTCCAGCACCAACCAGACATACCTTCTGGATATCTGTTATGTCCGACAGCTTTATAACTTTATTTCTTTTTGATGAGCCGGATTTTGAGCTTTCAAAGCACAAGTAACTGAAAACCAGAAAAGAAAGTGTTCATTTTGATAGAGTGTTTTAAAATAAATTTCTCAAATATCCTCTTGTCTCTTCTGAAGTTTGAAATCTCACAAGTTAAAATAACTTTCAAAATAAAAAAAGACATTCAGTCTAGTTACGGTTTCTAATTTAGCACAAACATTTATAAATTCTAGCAGCTGGCTGGTGTGCGTCTGAAAGCCCAGAACATACAGTATGCATACACACAAGAATTCTTGTATTTATATCACTGCACTGAATGGTTAAACCTGACAAGCATTTTAAAGACACACAAGGGACATATATCCTTAAACAGTTGAAATACCAAATGTCAAAAGGCTTATATGTCTTTCACCATCCTAAAAGAAGATTAATGAGAAACACTGTGTTAGTTTCATGTTATTGTGCTGCAGACAAAAGCTCAGATTTCTAAACACTGGAGAGCAGCTTCCATCACTAGGTGACACTGCATACAGATGAGCTTTACTTCCTTTCATTACACTCCAAAGGAATTTCAGTGCACGACCCAAACAGTAATGACCATAGCTATTCAGTCCTGGGAGGCTGGGAGGTAAGCAAGGAAATTTTAAAAAACAACCACTCACCCATAAAAATTTGAATCCAAGGCTTATTTTTCAGTTTTCTTTTTTGTTGCTGTTATTTCAAGGAAGCCACACATTCAGCTTGCTTGAAAAAAAGCCCAAACTAAGAATATTTGTCAAATAGCTGTTGATCACAATTTTCAAAGTTCACTTAGGTTTTAGGTTTCTATTCTAGTATCTATACAGTTAGTATGTTATCCACATCAAGAACTGCAGCTTCTAACAGCTGTCTGTACAGAGCTACTTTGCATTCCTATGCAAGCCTTTCCAAGGCAAAATCTCATCTGTTAAGCACAGCCACACACCAGGCTCAGCTCTCCCTCTCCTGTGATACTGCCTTGAGGTTGCAAAGCACCTTGAAAAGGCATTTTTGTTCCAAAACACCATTAAAGGACCTTTTTTTGATTCAAACACTTTAATGTCTTGAATTTGCCTCCTAAGAAAGGTGTGGAGTGCAATGACTCACTTTTCTGTGACATAGAGAACTCCGTTCCTGATGTAGTCTGTGGGCATCTTCCGATCTCTGTTGATCAAGCAACAGCGCCAGCCATTTTCACACACTGAAAAAGGCATAACAAGAAACCTGACTTAAAGAAAAAGAGAGAGACTGGCACTGTCCCCAACAGACTCCTTATACAATAGAAAACACTGAATATTAAATTTTAGTGCTTAGAAAGAAAAGCCTAAATCAGGTGTTCCAGACACCATAACATCTGTTTTAACACTCATTTTGAAAAAAAAAAAGAAAATAAAACCACCCACACAATTATTCCCTTTAACCTGACTACTGGATTTGCATAACCATAAAAGGAACACCAGGCTGTGCACTCTTTCCAAGAGCTGCAAGGGTATGGAATGAAAGAGACCACCTCCATTTATCCTAATTTAAAGCAAGACCTTTAAATCAAAAGCTTACACCTACACAATGCACAGAAAAGGAATTCAACTTTAAATTATCCTTGGCTTTTTTACGAAATATTCTACTAATGTAGCCTTGCTGTGGCATCATACCTGGCAAAGGGCGTTCATTCTCTGGCAGGTTAAAAACTTCATGGAAATTTCCTCTCTTGGTGGTATGAAAGCGACTTGTGTCTTCATCTTTGCTTATTCCAGTGGGGGCACTTGAGCCCACATAACTCCTGGCAGTTGCTGTTTGAAGCTGCAGGAAAAGAAACATGACTCCAAAATCTGAGCAGCAACATTTAAGCTACACTCTCAAAAATAATTTAGCTAACTACTCTTTCTAAAAAAAAAAATAAAAAATCTATAATGCAACAATTTGCATTAACTACTTCCATAAATTAACTTCAGACTAGTGCACTGTGCTGCTGCTAGAGCACAAGCCTCTAACATGGCACCTGAACATAACCTTTCAAAGTGCTGCCCTTTGATGGACACACTTTGCTGGGAGAAGCACATGGTGCTAAATGCACCTATCTTAAAATACCATTTTTTTACAGTAAAGGCTTGTCTCATTAGATACAGCTAAGTCACTGCAAACAGCTCCAACGATTGTAACTAGTGGGATTACTAACAGACAGTATCTTATCAGTACTTGGCTTGTTTTCAAGAGATCAACAAAGTATTACTGCACAAAAGAAGTTAGAAAGAAAAAAGAGAGAAAAAAAAAGCCACAGAGAACTGAATAAGCTCAATATGAATACAAATGCTGGAAATGAAAGGAAGTTTTCCACACTATGATCCATACCTTTTCATGCCCTGACAGCTAGCAGGAAAAGAAACAAACAACACAAATGTGACAGTGACAAAAGAAAAAAAGTGAAATCTATTTAACAGTATAATACACAGAATAAAACATGAACTGAGTGGCACTGCAAGATTTTGCTCACAAACCAAGAGACTACACACAATGAATGCAATTAAAAATGAGTTACGAGTGGTTAGAGCACACCAGTTCAATTTATTCAGGTTGCATTAGAAGCAGTGATCTTTTCTGTGCTTTGAAGATGTACTGAATTTTTAGAGTGTTGACACATAAAACAAAATCTGAATGGCTGTTGGCATCCTTGGGAAGGAAAAAAGGTAGTATGGAGCTCCTAAAACCATAGTACTTGAGTAAAATCTACTTTTAAAAAGAGATTAAAAGTCACTGGAGACTGCTCTGGCAACAAGCTCTGCTTCTGGAAGGACAGCAGGCACTTTCTTTTGGACAGCTCTTCCCTCTTCATCTTGGTGGGGCACCACATGATTCCAGAGCTGGCACTAGCAGCTCTGCTCTGAGCCCTCCCATGCACATGCAGTTAAACAAGTGGCAAACTGACAGCATGCCAGCCCAGGACTGAGCTCTTCTTCTGTACAGCCCAGTGCTGCTGAAGGCCAGGCAGCTTTCAGCTGCTTTTCTGTTACTCTGCACCAAATTGGCAGCACTCAACACCTCACAGGATTTACACACTAAGGAAACAAATCCAAAGCAAATGAAAACTTGTGAACTGCAACTGCTAACCAGAAACCAGACTGACAAAACAGGCACAGCAGAGGGCATCTGCCATCAGCCTTTTTAGGGTACCTGTAAGACAATGATGCCTCAGGGGGAAAAAATAAAGTTAACATGGAAAGCAAATGCTGATGGTAATTAATATTACTTCTGAGGTGCTAAGTCCCTGGAACCAAGGAAAATAACAGCTTCTTCAACAATATGTGTGCAACTAAAGATGAAAAGAATTTTCTGAAGGCCTTCTTAGACAAGCTATTTGGCTGCACATGCACACAACCAGGTGAAGTACCATGGCCCAAAATATAAAAAGGATCAAACCAAGAAGTTTAATGCTCTTTGTGCTGGTATAAGGACTATTTCTGCTCTCTGCTACACAGCTTCCTACCTACCTGCTACATAAAGAGATTTAAAAAATTGAGTTTAAACTTCAGTACCATTACCCATCTGGTGGCTGAAAACATGAGTAGTTCTGCCCCTACTTCTAGTCCTGCCTAACACGTGCAAATGTTTCCTCTTACCACTCAGGCTTGAGACAACCAATGGCCAATTACTAAGAGAAAAGTATTTCCATAAGCCTTAAATCTAACTGGAAGTGATTTGATTTGTAATGCTAGGAGAGTCCTGATTGTCTAAAAATGTCACCAACGACCTGGAGGTATTCCTTTTCACTTGATCTGCCATCAGCTTTTGACATACCACCTTTACCCATCAGATACTGCTGTCAGGACTGCTCTCTAAGGACACAAGGTCAGAGTGCTGGCAAAGGCAATTAATATTGCATTGTGTCTGAGTTTACTCTGCCTTGTACACTGTTGAATAATAAGAAGCCAAAGCAAATGCACACATGCTGGCACTACATGTTTTGGGCTCTGCCCTTCCTATGAAAAAAAAAAAATTAAAACTCTCTTTGGTTTTTACCTTTTAGTACAAAAATCTATTTTTCATACTATGAGGTTTGCAGAAATCTCTCAAGGAGTAAGAAAGTCTCTCTAAAATTACTGAGATGAAGTTAATGTTTTCAAAGGCATTTGGAAGCAGGTAATGCAGTCCTGCACATCCTTTCCAGGAAGACAAGCCAAGGCCACTGAGCCAGACCTGGTAGTACAAAAACCCTGTCTCTACTTGCAAAACTAAAGCCATGAAGAAAAGCCAAAAGTAGTCATTACTCTCTAAGTTTATGGACTCAAGTTCAACAATTCAGAATCTTTCCACCTCTGAGGCAGATTAGAGAGACCCAGCAACATGGTGTCACAACTACCACAGTATGTGAAAGATAACCTGTAAGAGTGAGAAGCAGAGAAGCTTTCAAAATTATCTTCTGCAAGCAAGAGAAATACAGGCCATGGATAGCTTCATCCAAGTGCTTATTTACCCCTCTCATCCCTTGGAAAACAGGAACAGGAAACTCACTTTCTGTAAGAAACTGTCCTTGTCCACTTCCTTCTGAAATATTCAATTGTGCTGCAGTTATTTATTTTACCCTCTGCTCCACCACCCCCCAAGCCCCAGATTTCCTCTTAATAACTGAGGGTTAATATCTTATCCCTTTTACTCTCCAGTTGTATACCCAGGCTGAATTACTGCTCAGTACTGTGCACTTCAGACAGTACTCAGAAACTCCATGAATGCAATTAGATACTGTGCTAAGAGGCATTCAGCAAATGCTAAAATGGCATTAGACTCAAGGTTTACTATATCTATTTTAATTTTTAAACTAACAAAGATTGACAAATCCCAGAATATGGAAAACCCTGACTCAGTTACCATGTCAGGCCCCAAAAGAATTTACCAAGATGCACAAAGCACAGTACTTAGTGATTTAACTATGACATTAAAAAAAAAAAAGAAAATGTACTGCTGGAGTACAACACAAAGTAATTTATCACCACTATGCTGAAAGGTCACTTGATACAAATAACCATGAGACATCATATCTAAATATGTAAACTACCTTACTACCTTTGTAAGTGATTATCCCATTAGAAAGCTGCATATTATACTCAAGCCTTTATCTATTTTTTTAACTGCACTTCAATTTAAGTAAGTATGTAAATTTCCCCTGAAAAAGGATGTCTAAGAATAGAGAAAGTGGAGACAAAAATACTGTATTTGACAACAGAATTACACAGAATGTAGATTAAAGAAATTGGTATGAATATGGATGGTGTTATATTTGTGTGTTCAGCTTCATGATTCACAGTATCTCTATACATACATACACATTTTTGATAACTGACTCCTTTCATACAAGAAAAAGAATTCATAGAAGAACTGTAAATCTTAAAAATAATAAAAAAGGGATATTACAATCAACTAACATTGATTGTAAGGATTTAATTAACCTTCTCTTTAATGTGCTCTAGTCACTGGAGAAAAGGAAAAGGGAGAAAGGGATCTGATTTTCAGAGGCTGAGAACACAGGGACAAAAAGATTCATTACCCTTACCCGTCTCGACACTGTAGCATTAGATCTTTCTTTGAGCTGAGGATCTGTCAGGAGGCTTATCCAGATGATATAAGGAGTATCATACTTAGCTCTTAGTCTGGGGCATCGTTTGAAGATAAAATCAATAAGGAAAAACTTGACTCCAGCATAGAGTCCTGAAGAAAAAGGTCACTTCAATTTGAATGCTGAAGAGGCATTAAGAACATCACTGTTTTGATCATATTTTCAAAAGTTCACAAATGAAACAGAATTCTGTATATTTAGTCACAGTGTTAAAACCATTCTCCTAGGTTTACTATTTTGTTATTCTTCTTGCAACACCAGAAAATGATTTTTCTTTCCTTCCCATCCCAAGTTCTTTTAAACATTTACATAGTCACTATTATGCAGAAGAACATTTGAATAATTCAAACATATGTTCCTTATTACCAGAAGCATTCGGAAAACATATACTACCAAAACAAAAAACACACCAGAGCATTCAACTATGCAGCTCCTGCAAGAATTTTAATGGCAACAGAGGGCTCTCATGTACTACATAAACCTCTACCTTCCAGTCCCAACTCTTATCTTATACAAGTTATTTCCTTGCATTCTGCCATTCAAAATGGCCTTAAAATACTCTCTCAAAACTTTACTGAGTGCAATTCAGATCTCCTAAGAGTCAAAAATTATTCCTCACGCATCTAAATTCAATTGCTGTGTCAAGTGAACCTACATTTATGTTCATGCTAACTAAATGTAATACTAATTTGATTACATCATTAGTTTAATGAGAAAAAATTAGAATTCTTAGTTCACAGTACATGGCTTCATACCTTAGCAAAGAGTCTCATGATGTAGTGAGAACCCTTTTCTCAATTCCCAGCTGAGACTGAGTGTCTGTAACAGACCAGCTGTAGTCTGTTTGTTTTCTCCAGCCCATCCTCCAAGTTTTACCAGAAATCCCACTATTACTTTTATTTTTTTCCTACATTGTCATTTTCATGCATCCTGTGCCATGCCACATATTTCATCTACAAGGATGTATGAGCAAAAAACCCTCAACATACAGGATTTTCCAGAAGCCTTGGAGCTGACAGTCTGAGGAGTTCTGCTAACAGCTCATCATAGACTTCTCTTCAAGAAGCAAAAGCATTATCCAGTCTTTTCCTATTATACACTGAGATGGTTTTCAAAATGGTCATGGCAAATGATGCCAAGCACAATGAAAATACTTTAGAACACTGCATGATTTATTAATGCAGGTTTTCTCTCTTAAACTCTAAAATTCTCCCTCTAAAGATCATGTAAGTTTTAACCATTAAATCTAGACCATAACAGATGAATTATTTATTGTGTTTACCCAATGCAAGCCCAATAATCCTGTAGGGCAAAAAGCAGGATGCAATAAAAGCTGCCCATAGAGCAATGTAGAGCTTCTGTGTTATTTCTGGCTGGACCCACATGAACAAGCTGAAAACAAAGAAGAAGCAAAATTTTATTACCAGTGTTACAGATATTGGTCAAGTCTTGTTTTAAAAAGGAAGAAAATCTCCTATCAGATAACTTACTTTTTAAATTTCTCCAGTATGTCTGCCATCTTGCCAAAAAGGTTCTGCATAAGAAGCAAGAGAATTAAAACCAACTCCTGCATTGTTCTGGGGTTTTTTGTCCACATAATGAAAACAAATAGCTTTCTGATTTTGTTGGTAAGCAATTCCCAGAAGTGACTTTTTTAAAATTAACTTTTAGCCATTTATGTACTTCACAACTGAGTAAATAGAGAACAGAGTAGCAATACATGATGACTTCCATCTCATTTAACCTTGTTCTGTAACTTGTGATTGATCCTTACAAGTGAAGAAATTATTTGATCCCACTGTCATGACTGGAAAGCATTTACATTATTGCAAATATTTTAAATTAAGCTGTCAATCTAAGAGTAAAGAGCTTCTCTTAGTAGGTAACAAAACTGAAGGTCTCTTCAGACATTTTGAGTGCTGAAATTTCAGGAAGTGGTTACTGAGTTCATCAAAAGGACTATTAGCATCTTGGAAACAGACCATTATCAGCTTTTATAATAAACCATTAGAGACAGCAGATTTCAACTAATTCCAACAAATGGGGAGGCAGCTGACCCCTGCTCAGGACTCAGGCCATATTCTCTGACCAATCCTTACCATCAGAGCACCTGAAAATTTCACCTTCCCAATCAATTTCCCAAGGTGTTCATATAAACACATGCACCACGCCCAGCAGAAGGAAGGAGCTGAGCAGCCACAGTCAGCAGGGAAGGTTAAAGCCCCTCTGACAGCAGCACATCACCAAGCAGGGCACAAGGCACAAGGCTGCAGCTCATCTGCGTGCTGCAGTCACTCAGCTGCTACCTCAGCCAGCTCAGGGAGCTGGGAGAAAACCTTCCTTCAGCCTCTCCAGCACCAGCAGATTTCAGGGCTTGGAGGGGGTGGCGTTTTTTAAAACATACTGTTTTAGAGATGAAGTGCAAACTGCTGAATTAACACAGCTAAACAGACCACAGCCTTCAGCTACATCTTAAAGGAACAGAGTCTCCTACTTCAGTTTTATGACTAGCAGATTTGTGATATGGATCCACACTCCAGTACATTTTGAAGATTCACCACCCAATCTACATTATCAGAAGCTTATATGATATATAGGTAGAAACTGTGAGAAGTTGCTTCTGTTCCCCTCCAGAGCTTGCTTGTTTAAAGGTGCAATTTTTTCTGCAGTCAGAGAACCTCAAACCACCAGTCTCTGAAGCATCATGGCATTTCAAAAACTCCAGGAATCTTACTGAGATCTCCACTGCTCACAGATAAAGTTCCCTTTGCAAGAGAAGTATTTCTTCTTTAAGCATTTGTTTTCACATGCTGCTGAACAACGTCCTTTGACCACCTGGAGCATGAACCCCCTTGTTCCCAAGGAGGCAGCCAGAGAGCAGCACAGTACCTGAGCCTTCTGAGCCACGTCCAGAACAAGCTGGAACTTTTCAGACACAGTCAGGTCCTCTTTTGGGTGCTCCTTAAGCAAGAAAGAGACAATCCATTGATTTGCAGCTCAGATAAAATGTATTCTTACAGAACAAGGTGACTCCTCAACATTCTCAGCAATACTCATCTCACTTTTAATTGTCTCTACATTTACCATTTTCCTCTCTTGTTTCACAGCTATTTTTTATGTCTTTCAGTGCTGGTTATTTTTAGTTTTCAATGCTCTGGGAGGCTCAGGGGAGACTTTATCCTTATCTACAACTATCCAAAAGGAGGTTGTAATGAGGTGAGGGAGTCAGTCTTCTCTCCCAGGTAACAAGTGACAGACCAAGAGGAAATGGCCTCAAACTTTGCCAGGGGAGATGTAGATTGGCTATTCAGAAAAAATTTGTTCATTAAAAGGGTTGTCAGGCCCTGAAACAGGCTGCTCAGGGATGGGGAGTCACTATCCCTGGAAGTATTTAAATGACACTTAGATCTGTCACTTAGGGATGTGTACCCAGACCCAGTGATGGGGCTGGCAATGCTGAATTAACAGATGGACTTGATGTTCTTAAAGAAAACAGATTGCAAGACTTCTTCAAGATCCCACAGGACCTAATTTGGGCCAAGCTGGCAAATTAAAATTCATTTCAGAAATGCGGTTTAGGTTTGGAATATTTTAGGGTGAAGCACCAAGAGTGCCCTTACTAAAGTGCCCTTACTTTTAAATTACAAGAGAAAGAAAAAAAAATGTGTCTTCACTTGCAGCTTGCTCTTCCTTGCTTTCCAGCTACCCACACAAACAGAGAGAAAGGTTTAAAGGTGCAATTTTTTCTGCAGGCATACAGGTGAAGCTGATCAAACACCTACCATCTGCTCAGAAACTTCAGGCACAATGCTCCACTGTATTCTCCAACCCCTAGGAATGATGGAAATATTTAAAGAGAGCAAGAACTCCATCCATCAACATGGCTTATTTGTAAAAGGTTAAAAAGCAGTTTTCTGCAATAAGCACTTAAGGCTTAAAAGCAAATAATATACCCCCCAAATTAACAAAGAACCCACAATATAACAGAAGCACAAGTGGCCAACAACAGCCAGTTTTAAAAATATTAGTTAAGTAGATACTAAACAGAATCACTACTTCTGGGTTTCACAATAAAACTTAACGGTGTGCATGGAGTAAAGGATTAGGAATATTTTTCTCTTCTTTTTCCATGTGAAGAAAATTACATCAACTTACTCAGAAGCCTATTTGCTACCTAGCAATTTCCAGGGAATACAATGTCAAACAAAATATCAATTAAGAAGTCAGAAAAGTAGTTTACAACAGGAACATTAAGGTCCTCTACACCATTTTAAGGTGCATTAAAAAAAAAAAAAACAAACAAAAACAACAATCACACAGACTTAATTTTTAGAAGAGATTGACTTTACAACTGGAAGATACTTTGGATAAAATATTTCAAGAGCTATGGAAAAAGGCAAAACTGCCATTTTAGGCCTAGGTGAACATTCTCTGCTGGGAAAAACAGCAAGCTTCAATATTGAAGGTGATGTTCTTCAAGTACTCTAAGCATTGCAGAATTAGAAATACTAGAATTTCAGTGCTGAGGGGGATTTGTCTGAGAGCATGCAACATTGTTTATGATAACCCAAGCCACAGGATACAAAGATACTTCCCAATAATAGTAAAAGATTATAGAAACGGAGCAATGACAGGATATTTGAGTTTGAATTTCCCTGTGTTAAATGTAAGAAAAGGTAGCAGTTTATAATTCAGTGCAAGGATAACAAAACATCTTTCAAACAAAGCATTACTTAAGAGAGTAAGCTAGTATTTATGCAAATACCTGGCTATGAGGTAATTTAGGGATAACCTCAAAATTGCTAAAAATAAGAACATAGGAATGGCCCAGCCATGCCATACAGCATTGATGTAAATCTGCAGATTAAGAAGAAAAACAAACAAAGAGAGATACAGATTACAAACTGGGGTACAGTGAGTTACATGAAATACCACTTCCCACTGTGCTCTTGGGTTCAGAACCATGCAATTCATATAAAAAATTAATAAATTTTAGCCACTCTGTATTTGACAATGGCCCCACACTCAGGAATGCAAAATCAAAACTAAGAATGAACCAGATCTCCAGAGATGACACTGAACTAGTTCTCAGCTGCCTCAGAGAGAGCATTGAGTATTATCAACACTATAATTACTTGAAGGGGTAGGAGGAAAAAAAAAAAAAGAGGTAAACCCTCAAGTCTTTGAATCTGCTACATGACCATGATATGGCCAGCAATGGCACAGAAGCCATGGTATTGAAGTGGAATTACAGCAACTAGCCCCATACTGGGTAACAGGATAAACTCTCATTCTATTATTTCAGGTCAATTAAATCCAAATTTTTACCAAGACTAGAAAGATTGCAAGAAAACAGGTTTTATTTTATGTAAAAAGTACAAACACAAAAAGCTTCAAAAGGTATTCTGTACCCAGCTTCTGAAAACAAAGACTACAGTCTCTCTGTGAGAGACACTAGGGTTTTTACTGATAACCACAAAGTGAAACCTTGCTCTGGCTCCCAGGTCCCAGAGCTTTCAAAAAAAACCCAGCTAAAGTTTCTTCTTTCAGTTTTTATCTGAAATATGGGCTTACCAGGTGAGGCAAGAGAAAAATCAGCAGATATGGAGAAGGGACAGACAGAGGGCACTGGGAGGGAAGGCTCCTTCTCAATATTCATTCAGCTGTGCCATGCAAAATAGCAGAAGGACTATAACTTACAGATAATATTTAACAAAAAGGTGTGTGACATTTTCACCACACAGCTATTGCCAAATCATTTGACAGAAATTCATTTTATATACACTATGACCAAAAGAATTTAGATAATTTAATTAACAATAGGAGGAAGGAAAACAACCAAAACTCCACTAGATACTTATGTCTCTTTGCAGCATCCAAACCTCATTAAGATAGCATAGAAATGCTTGAACCTAGCTCACAGACCTGATGTTTGCACAGTGAATCCTACTGAAATCAAAGCATTTTCCTCTCATCAGTATGATCCTATCAAATGGCAAAGAGCCCTGATGGGGACAATCAAATGTAACCACTCTCAGCATTTCAGCCCTAGACAAGAAGAAACTTTGCAGAGGCTGAAGTAACCATTGAATTACCAGGTCTGGGAGACAAGAAACAAGAAAGGAGTGAACAACACCCAGACAGTTCTAAGTTATTTTAACAATTACAAAGCTAGGCTACAAAAGACCCAGGAAACACAATTTAACTGGTTTTTTATATAACAGAACTGATCACTACTGCTATTTTGTGTCAAATGAAATTACACTTTTTGATTTGACTTGAACTGTAGCACAACCCCTACTCAGATACGGCAGTTTCAAAGAATTTCAGCAAATAATGTATTTTTTTCAAGTTCTTACTACTCCTGGAGGAGTAGGATAACTTACAATAAAGGCAATAGCAGAAGTGTAGATAGAATACCAGTCTAATAAGGCAGAAAGATTCTTCACAAAATTTGTAACAGGTTTGGCACCTCTCTCTAAATGGAAGTTGAGAAAAAACACAGTATTAGAATTAGCTGGGAGTGGTTAAATCACTTTTAAATTGCAAACAATCAAATTAGAAAACTACAGGAATATTCACAACACGTAATGATAAAAAGGCTTATCCAAATGAAAAAAATTAAACTCACCAATGTAACTGAACAATTAAAGAATGTATTTCCAAAAAATGAAGTGTTACCTAAGACAAAGATTATGTCTCAACTATTAAGTATAGACAAAGAAAAAAATATCAACATCATTTATAAGGGCACCCTGGATGCTAAAAGCAGCTTGTTCTCAGCCATGCTCACACTACCCCAAAGACCACTGTACAGGTCAGTTTGTCTCACTGTAAAACAATGTACATTAGTCTGACTGAATTACAAGGAACAACTTAGAATCACAGAATCATTTAGGTGGGAAAAGATCTTTATGATCATCATTGCATTTGACCATTAACCCAGCATTGCTAAATCCACCAAAACCCATGCCCCTAAATGATTTTCTCTGCAGAGCCTTCCCACCCACCATCAGATCAACACTCCTGTCCAAGCTGGTGTCATCTGCAAAGTGACATGGAGCACTCCATGCTGCTGTCCAGATCATTGATAAAGATGTTGAACAGGACAGGCCCCAGTACTGAGCCCTGGGGAACACCACTTGTGACCAGGTGGGTGTAGCTCCATCCCCATCACTCTCTGGGCCTGGCCATCAGCCAGTTTTCTACCCAGCAAAGGCACACCTGTCCAAGCCATGATCAGCCACTTTCTTAGGACAATGCTGTGGGAAACAGCACCAAAGGCTTTACTACAGCCCAGGTAGACAAAATCCAGAGCCTTTCCCTCCCTTGCTCTGCTTCACCAGCTAGACTGGAGCCAGGCTGGATCTCCTGGCTGTGTCTCTGCAGGACTCTACCCATTGCTAGCACTTTGCTGCTTGCTCTTGCTAAGCCAGGCAGCCCAGCAGATGACCCCCTGAAGAAGTCTGTGTGCCACCTCTGCAGACTCTGGTCTGGCTGTCACTGCAGGGGAGACTGAGCTGTGCTGGGAGAGGCCCACACACAGGCACACCCAGCCAGCAAGAACAAGAGCAGCTCTTCCTCAGCTCCCTAAAACCCTCTTGTCCTTTTCACTACTTGGGCAAACTAGCTAGGGAACACAAGGAAACAGGAGAGGGCTGCTGCAAGGCCACCAAGGTGCCTGTTGCACCACGTCAGTTTTGTGTTTCCTGATGAGAAGAATGATGATCCCTCCTGCACAGAGAGCCTCAGAAGCTCTCACTCTCTTTTGCAGTAGAACTCACAACTTTTCAAGTCTTTCTTCAAGAGAGCCTCAGACTTGCTGTCCCAGTTTGGCTTGTGACCTATCCAAACACACTTGCTGTGTGAAGTAATTACACAACTATCACTGGATTTCCTTAAGCTCCAGCAGCACATCCAAAGCAGCAGATGAAGGAAGTGGAAGGGCACACCCAAGGCACTGGAAGAGCTCATGGACTCAAGTGCTGCTTCCACCTGCTCTGCTGCAGCAGCCTGCACCAAGCCCATAGAGAAGATCAGGACTTGAAAGACTGGAAATCACTGGTGACAACAACACTCTGGAGAGCTCTGAGTCAGGCTCCTTGGACAACAGGATGTAGATTTTGTGGCTAACCTAGTGGAAGTTAGGAACCACCCCAAATTTAACTTTAATACTATTTTTTAAAAGGCATTCTGAAGGCAATGCATGTACACCACTGACAACAAATCACAAATATTCTCCCAAATGAAACCAGAACAAACACAACAAATAAAATATTGCTAAGTACTTACTTAATCTTCTCATATTTTCAGTCAACCTGAAAAATAATAGATAAAAGCAATTTGTTAAATAGACAACTGGTGCACACTTGTGTACATTTGATCCTTGAAATACTCTTCACACTTAGAAACTATAAGCCTTTATTCTTGCCTACTCTTTATTATTTCTTGCTACAAAATGTGTTTCTACTAATACAATCTACCTTGCATCAGACCAAAAAACTGAAGTTTAAAAGATCTCCAACCTAACTAAGACTTTGTTCACTGTTTCTGGGAGGCATATGACAAAACCTGGTAAA
Organism: Molothrus ater; assembly: GCF_012460135.2. Classification (NCBI taxonomy): domain Eukaryota; kingdom Metazoa; phylum Chordata; class Aves; order Passeriformes; family Icteridae; genus Molothrus; species Molothrus ater. The sequence goes on along the minus strand of NC_050482.2, from coordinate 15,947,717 downwards.
TAATACAAATCTTATTTTATTTCAGACAGTAGATAAACTTAAAATCTCATGTTTTGTCCAAAGTAGTCAAAAAACTTTTGAGGTAGTTCTGTACTTTTATTTGTTATTGAAACACTTGCTCAAACCATACAAATGTTGGTTAAAAAGAAAAAAAAAGTGAGAAGAAAAGTAACTTGTAAAGGCACCAAGAATTTCTCAAAATGACATTAGGGATTTACCTTCTAGCACTAAGTGGCTCTTCTGTTTCCACTGTATTCTCTTCTGGCTGAAATCTGAAGTCTCAACATACTCCCCAAATTTATCACAAAACCACTTATGGAGTCTTGAGGAGACTGTGTGACAGCTCTTATCTATAAAAAAGAAGCACTAAGTATCAGGATAATGCTAGAAGACACCTTAATCCAATGCCAGCCCATTCCCACACACGGTGCTTTGTTGGGAAGCACACTTTGCTCAGCTTCCCCATCCCTCACCAACACTCTTTGTGGAAACTTGCAATTTACTTCTGCCATTGCACAGGAACCCAACTGCATTAAATTGGTAAAATAACACTAAAAGTGATTCCTGCATTGCTCTTAGGACAGTACATGAAAGCATCTTATTACCCAAAGTACAAAAAGTAAAACATCCTAACAAACAGTAATTCTTAGCAAACACAGTAAAAACATTTTCTGGTTAAGAGACTTCTGTAAACCAAAGCCCGACGTAAATCGCAGTGCTCCCTGTTGTGCTGAAGGGTCACCTTGGGAAAAGCAACTGCAAAGCAAAACACTCCTGAGCAAAGAAATGGACAGCCACCCTGCAGCCACAGGGATTTGACAGGAAAGGGAGGTGGAAACATAATCAAGATTCTGCTAGAGCCATTTTTACTTCCACTTTCCAACCACAGATAGTTCATCAAGATTTTGTGTGTGTGTGTCTTCATAGAGCTATACAAAAAAACCACAGAGTTTCTTTTTTTCTAAAGGCAGCCTTCAGAAATTATGCTGCATATACCACTTTCTATATATGGAATATACAGTCATAATACTACCTGGGAAGTCTTACACAGCAAAATAATGAAGTGAAGCACACTTTCTGTGTGTCAGTTTCAGTGGAAAAATAACATAATATAGGGGTACATGGCAAGAAAATCAGGCTAAAAGCCTTAAGGCACTGCAAGTGAGAATGAAAGAATCACCTGTAACTCACAAAACTGTGGTCTAGAAGGAACAGACAGACCATTTGGAAACATAGCTCAATGCAGCAATGTCACCAAGAGGATACTGGTCATAATTACTCCATGACCAAATTTAGTACAGAATTCCATTAAATTAATATATGACTAAACAGAGGCATGGAAGATTCATCAGCCAATTACAATAGCCAAAAAGATGCATTTAAACTCATGAGAAAAAGCCACTGGTGCTCAGAAAATAGAATCAAACCATTTACTAATGATTTACAATGAAATCTAGAAAAAATAAGGAATCTAGTGACTGTTTACAGCTGGGACAACACTTCTATTTGAGAATAAAAATATGAAGTAGCTTCCCACATGCTAATACTTCAGAAAATACTGAGAAAGAGATTTTGACAAGAGGAAAAAAATGTCAGGTTGTAGCCCACATAACAGAAAGCACTGACACTGAGGAAGTACAGGAGGGGAAATTTCAGATTTAGTCCATAGATTTAAAACTCTAAATCTCGATCACAAGCGGTAGGAAGGGAAGTAAAAGTGCACTGAAAGATTAAGAATTTAACTGTTGCCTTAGTTCTTTCATACATCAGTAGTACATGATTGAATTCATAATTAGCATCAGCTTGAGAAATGGCAGTGTAGGTGTCCAGCAAATTAATAACTCTTAGTCTTACTCCTTCACTAGAATGTCTCTTCTTTTAGATGAAGGAAGTAGTAATATGATTAAGGGCATAACAGACCTTCTGCAATTGAGAACAAAACAGAACATTTTTTCTATATATTACATATTTTCTGCTAAGTCAAGGATCAGCAAGGCATGCCAGAATGATGAAGTGAGCCAATAGGTTTCATTACATACCTAAAGGCCTTACAATACACAATAAATTCCTTGCTCAGGTATGCTAGGTCAACCACAAAAAGTAAATGCAGAATCATGTACAGAGAGAGAAGTTGCTTGAATTGTCATTTATAATCAGCGTCTTAAGAAGCAAGATTTGATCTTCTCAGGATCTAAGAAAAAAAAAAAAAGAAAAAATCCAACTGAACTAAAGTGCTGTTAGAGATCTGACCAGGCTCACCTGTTCCATTGGCTTGTGCCTGTGGCTTTGCAGGTTGCTGAGCTGCAGGCACCTCTTCTGCCCTACAAAGAAAACAGAAACAATGTGAAATGTTACAGAGGAAGAATTTATTCCCTTTTAGGTAAAGGAAACACCAGAGCCTCCATGGTTTCCATAGCTGAGATTATACAATCATGACAAAAGAAAACCCAGCTTACACCCTTTCACAAAACTCAAAATATTCACTGCACTTAGGATCCTGGGAAATAGCACCCACTGTGAGGTGGGGTTTAGCCATTCCTGTCACCAACAGCTCCATTTCACCTTACAACAGCTCCATTTCATCTTACAACTGCTCAACAATGTAGTATTAAATTTCTTGCATTATTTATGCCTTTGTGTGGTATATTCATTGCAATGCCTGCCAGGAAAATTCTTCAGAGCCATGACTTTTCCCACAGCAAGAAATTAAAAGGGATTCTATATCACAAGTTGATAACCACAGCAGCAGAACAAAACCACAATTTAACACACAAATCTTGAATCCTGCCATTGCTACTAGGGTCAAACAACTTCACAAGAGGAACAGGTGTTAAGAATGATTTAAAATGTTATGTTGTAAACTCTCAAAATACACAGATCATAACCAATTTGAAAAATAACTTGAGAAATCAAATAGTCTGAAAAATTGCAACAAAAATGTTCTAAATATATGTCAAGAAGCTGGCATCATTGGTCTCACCTTTCAAAATGACTCAAGAATATTCTCATCCATTAAAAGTGAACAGATTTTTTAAAACACAAATGCTTTTGGCATTCTGTACATGTGCAAGGCTTCAAATTACATTTGTACACAGCCTCCAACTGCCAACCTGTGTTGAGAATACTTCAGGCTTCAGTCCCAAAGTCTTCATTCATCTATGCAGATATCTAACAGAAAGATTTTTCTAAGGAAGCAGGAGCTTTGACAACTTAACACCAGCCACAGCAAGCTTTGGCAGGGAGTTGTATGATTGAGAAGATTACTTCTTGAAATAAAAGTGTCAGTTGTGCAATTTCATGATCACTCATTTATCAGGCAATGTAAGCATTTTCAAATGTTCCTTTCATCTTTTGCTCCTCAGAAAGGAAATCAAGTGAAACATGGTCAGCAAATGAAGAGCAAGGAGAGGGATCCCACTGCACTGGGCAGATTGCAGCAATACAGATGGACACACAGTTCTCTCTCCTGTTGTTCCTCTAGAAAGGATGTTAGGAAAAGATGTCACTGTACTGCCTGCACATGGAAAAGGCCATTACTACTGTGTGCTGCTCAACATTACCATACATCAATGAACATGATGGAGAAACTACAGTACATCCCTTCCTTCTTAGCATTCCTGATCCTTAATGAGCTTTCCACATCCTTGTTCATTTCTAAAAAGAACATTTAGAAGTAGTTTACTGATTTATCAATTACAGCTCGACATTTATTGGTGTTAATTAGCTGAATTCAATGTTTTTGGCTTTGAAAGACACTTGCTTTCATGATTCGTCAGGACTTTTCCCCATGGCTTCTGTATTTGCAGCAGAAAGTCCTTTTGAAAGTCACCTGAAATGTCATCAGTTTATTTTCTTTAGCTAAACTTTAACTTTGGTTCCTGTGCCATTTTGCCCCAATTTCTATATAAGTCACAGGTTCCTCATCTAAAAACTCCTCCTATCCTTGCTTCTTCTCCCATATCCTTGCATCTCCTCCATTTCCAGCTCTCAAAAGACAGACAGCAACAAACATGATCAAATTTGCACCAACTCTTACACAGTGGTATCTTGTTTTCCTCTACCAGCCACACATCAGATGGTTACACCACATATTGAGCATTTCAGCTGAAATCTGTCATTCGGGCTGTGTTTCACTGAAGCTGAAGCCACATTTAGGTGGAAAGGAGGTGGTCATCAGTTACTCAGCCCATTCCAGCTGTGTGGAGGCACTGACTGGGGTGGTGTCACACCAGAGCCAAGATGAGATCCCACCACTGTCAGCTGTCAGAGTCTTCAGGCTGGGTCTTCCTTTTGACATGCTGGGATGTGTTTTCAAAAGCAGCACAGCAACATTACTCCTCACATTTCTTGGGCAAAAAATCAAGAAAATCTCACCAAGAAGTAGCTCTGTACAGCAGCCTTACTGGGCTCCATCAGGAGCACATGACAGCTGGCTTTGGCCCTTCTTGGTGCTTTTGTTTCATTTTTCTGGCAATGTCTTACTTGCCATCTGCCTGTTACTTCTTCCCCATGAAGAACCTGACCTTTACGAATCATCAGGTTAATGACAGCTCATTACTGCACCTGTGAATCAGGTTATAATTAGCCACTTCAGACAGATCTGTGACAGGAAGCTCAGAATTCATTGTTTGGGCTTGCACACCTACTGGGAAGTTCGATTGTAAAACCAGGTCATGTTGAACCATCCAGTTCATCAAGACCACTGACAGAGGGAAGAAATTATCTTTCCAGGTTTCTGAACCACTCTTCATGCCAGAGATAATATAAAAGGCTGAAAAACACAAACAGTCCCCAGAACAGCACTGTGTTCCTATGTGGGCTTCCTAACCGCAGCCTGAACCTAAGAAAACAAGCTGCATTAAAATTCCTCTTGGACACACTTTCCACTCAGAAAAAGGGTGTAACTGGTAACACCAACACATCCCCAACATGAAGCTAGGTCATCTCTATGCAGCTAGAGATTGCAGCCATTTAAAGCACAGGCTGTTTGAAACAGATAAGAGCAAGCTCAGACAGTGAAGGAGACAAACACAAACTGTCTTTTTTGTTTATTTTAATATACTGAGGTCAGGGAAGCATCAATATTAATGAATATTAGAGCTGTTCATGACCAGGTCACATGTAACTCTCAAAAGCAGCTAGCACAGTCTGATGCAGTGTCCATTCAGAGCTGCCCCACAGAACAGCACCCAAGTGCTATTTAATTATTTAGTTGCAAGCATAACACAAAAGTTAAGGGAACCTTGACACTGAAGACCATTTCCCTAAAATAAACATTTTTGTTTATGCATATTAGGCCCTGAATGCAGCTGCAAGCTGAGATGTCTGTGAATCAACAGACTCCCCCAAAAAACAGGATGCAGACCAGAATTGCTGGACACAAGAGGTGCAATCACTGCCATGATGTTCTCAGATATATTCAAAGCAATTTTCCCACAGGCTAACTCCAAGTTCACAAGCAACCCACCACCAGTTTTTCAACCACTGTTGTAGAAGACACTCAAGGCTGTTAACACTTTTCCTACTGCTAAAAGCAACCTGAATATGTGTGTACTTCCATCAAAAGCACATTCCAACCTCATAAATGCAAAAATAAGCAGGTATTTTCTTAGCCTAGTTTAAAAACGTATCTTTCAGGTATGCATGGCTTCTTACCCTGAAGAGCTGTTAAAAAACCAAGTTAAATAATCTTCATATTTTCCATCTCCTTTCCATTAAAACACACCAAACATTTCAGAAGCCCTTGCTATTCTCATCTACAATGAAGGAATAGTGATTTATACAGAAGCATTGTCTATTTGGTCCTTGTAAAAATAGTTCACAATGGTACTAATAACAAGGTGTGCTGCATAAGTCACAAGCTCCTGGTAAGTGGTGTTGCAAAACTTTTTGTTATTTTTCTTTTCTGCATGACTGTAGCTCAAAATTTGGAAAATATGGCAGTTACAGCTCTCACAAACTATTCCAGATTATTTATGCATCATTCTGCTCACAATATGTCATAAGCTTCAGCTGCCATACCAAATGCTGGGATATTCTGAACTGTATCTGTGGAAACCTTCAGCTGAGGCCACTGTATCTCTGAAAAATCAGATATACAAACAATAAACACCATGACAAACAAAAGCACCAAAAATCCTCTTCTTCCACTCTACCCTCTTCCCTGTGCACAACTGTGACCTCAATGAAGGAGGCCCATGTTCTTCACTAGAAAAAAAAATTTAGATTTTGAACTTGTTTTCTCCTTGCCAAACATTTTTCATCATGTTTTATACTGATACATGTATTATCTGCCTCACGAATACTTTTGAATACTGCAACTTTTAAAATAATTTCTTTCTTATGCCAGAGAACAGTTTGATTTTCGTTAGTATTAGTTTACTTCTGCAAGCAAAAGGAACAGTACATGAAAACTCCAGCCTTCAACTAAGTACCACAAAGCTGCTCCCTCCCCTACCAGGGGACATATGAATCTCTATTTTAAAACTGCTAACAATAACCTTAGAAGCAGGGTGAATTTGACATAACCACACAGAACTTGCTGCAGCCACTTTGCTTAATAATTAAATTTCCATCAGGCCATATTTATTTATTAATAAATATTACTTTGCTTAATAAAATTAAATTTCCATCAGCCCATATTTAATTTCCAATTAAATATGGGCTATTACATATTTGACTACGTAAGTCAAAATTTCCCCTGTAGTCCTAATAAAAGTATTTTTAAATGTCTACAATGAAGTGCAAAATATAGTAAGCAGTGAAGAATTTCACACAATGAAGCACAAGTTAAGCAAAAATCATGGACAAACAAAATTTTCTCCTCCTGGGTAGAAACCAAAAAAATTTCAAAGTCTTATTTTGTTGTCACCTTATGCACCCTGTCACAAAGAGGTTGAAATAGTAGTAAGACCAGTTAGAGAAACACTTCAGTAGAGAGGATAATTGGCTGAATGTAATCCCCACGTGCAATACCCAAGCTGACAGGACTAATGCAATCCTTAGGGTATCTAAATAGCACTCAGGGAGCCATGTCATCCTACCTTAATTTAGCACTGTCACTCCTGCTAGAGGTTTGCTGTTGTTCACCACCCAACAAGGTACAGATGTCGACACAAATATTGATAAACAAAGACTGTCCATCTCTTTTCTCAGTAAAACCTGTGCTGATAAGCTGCAGTGGGCCAGATGAGACTCTGAGTCAGCCTTATTACTGTGAAACAGAGCAGGATGATGAGTACCATTGTGCAGAACCAGAGAGCTCCTCATCCTCCTCCAGGACTCACAGCCACAAGGAGATCCCTGTCCCCCTTCTCTGTGCATGACCTGAAGTCCAGGCACAGCCACCCTCGGGACAAAGCTGTGCCAGCTCTACAGACAAGCACGAGGAATTTGCATCTCAAGCAACTTCTTCAAGGAGCAAGTCACAGGTGAGAAATTACCCTTCCCTGAAGCATCAGCTTCATCTACCAAGAGCAGGGAACAAGGCTCAGTGCTTTGCACAGCTGTCACTGTGCCAACTGATCCTCTCAGCACACAACAGGCTCAAGCTTCTCCTCCTCAGCTGTCCACTCTAACAGGCAATACCAGTCCAGACACACAGCCAGACCAACCAGCACAGGCGATAAAATTGCACTCTCACATCCCAGCTGTAAGAGCAACTTTAAAATGTCACTCAAAAAAAGTCCAGATCAGGGCCACCTTCCCACTGCACAGTTGTGGTGCTGGCTTGGGAACCAGACTCTTCCACAAGGACCTTCAAGAGCCCCTTCTAAGCTGACTTGGCAGGACAGGTCAAAGACTTCACATAGACCAACCCTGCACAGAACCAGTGATTTTAGAAAACCATCACTGTGAAATATCACCTGAAAAAATCCCACTGTAGTGGGTACTGAGAATAAGAGGGAAGGCCTAATCTATCTTTTATCTAAAGCCTTGGTGCACCAACACTCTGAATACTGCTCAAACTCTTAAAATAGTTAAAAAAAATTGCAACTGAATTGATGAAGGGGATGCAGAACTCTTAAAGAGATAGTGGAAAAGCTGGAACACTTTAGTCTGGAGAGAATGTAAGAGAAGAAAGGACTCATTAAGAATGGCAAATAAACTGAATGCTAAACAGTAATTCACCATTTCTTACAATTCTGTAACTATGGGGCACTTCTTGAAACCACTATAAAATCTGTTAAAAAGGAAAGCAAATAAAATGCTTCTTTAGAGTTAAGAGGGGACTTCTGTAATGCATTGTCTCCACAGTTTCCAGAAGAAGACAGCTCCAGCAATTAATAGTGTTAAATAAATTCATGGATAACAGGTCTGCCAAGAGAGACTGAAGTGAAAGACAGCAATGTACCTTCTGACACCCTTAAATAAAGTGTATGTGTATGCTTACAATGAGTGGTTGAGGGAACAGGGGCTGTTTAGCCTGGAGAAAAGGAGGCTCAGGGGAGATCTCACTGCTGTCCACAACTGCCTGAAAGGAGGCTGTAGCCAGGTGGGGGTCAGCCTCTTCTCCCAGGTAACAAGCTATAGGACAAAAAGAAATGACCTCGAGTTGCACCGGGGAGTTTTAGACTTGGTATTAGGAAAAATTCCTTCACCAAAAGGGTTCTCAAGCACTGGAACAGGCTACCAAGGGATGTGGTTGAGTCACCATCCCTGAGGATTTTAAGACATGTAGATGTGGCTCTGGACCACATGGTTTAGTGGTGGCCTCAGCAGGGCTGGGTTAATGGTTGGACTTGATGGTCCTAAAGGTCTTTTCCAAACTAAATAATTCTATGATTCCATGGGAGCAGGAGGTAGACAGAGAACAGAGAGAAAGTAGGCCCACATGTTTCCTATAAATAGCTCCTACTTTCACTACTACCAGTGGATGTGGACTGGCCTGAGAGGGAAGGTATTTTTATACCTGAGTACAGAATGAAGTGGGAGGTTGGGAAGAATTTGCATGGCACTGGGAAATCACATATCCAAGCAAAACATTTTGCCTGTCTGCTCTTGCTTGTCACCTCCCAGTAAGTGGAAGTGCTTAGCACATGATCACCAACTCTGCCTGCACCGTGTCCTGATGACAGCACTGGGTGGGGAGCCACAGCTGCTGCTGCTCAGCCCAGTGATCTCAGCTCCTGCTGGGGAAGGTACAACAGGCACAAGGGGTCTAGAACAACCAGCCCCAAGCAACTGCTGTGGTGTGAAGATCTGCGTAGCTAAGCAGAGTAAGGAGAGACTGAATCAAATGAGATGCTTTGCATCGTCAAGATGGATGCCCCTGAGGCTGAAAGGAGCGTGGGGAGGTGTTTCCATCTGTCACTGCAGTGGCAAGAAAGGCTCAAAGTCCAGTTACTCACATGCATTTAGGGCTTTGCTGTGGTGCTGGGACATCCTTGCTGCTGCTAGAGTAAGAGTAACAAGGATTGGGCAGTCTGCAGAAGACACAGGTTTTGAGAAGGATAAGCATGTGCAATGGCATGGCAAAGGCTCTGGCATTCAGTAGCTCCAGGAAGGAAAGATCCCAGAGGGAGAGCATCAGAAGAGGTGAAATGAAAAATATCTCAACTAGAAAGTGTCATGGCACTTCTATAGCTACAGCAGCACTTATGGCCAAGTAACCTATATGTACATGGATGTTAATGATGTCATTTTACAGGACAACATAGACAGCTGCTCTCTCTGTGACCAGTAATTTAATTTAAGAGCACCTGGGCTGGAAACATTTGCTTTTACCAGCACTTCCCAGAGACAGACAGAGATCTCAAGTGGCTTTCAGCTCTACAGTGAAGATGTTTCTCTTACCTTGCTTTAAGTACTTCATTGACTCTTTGTTCTAGTTCTAATCTCCTCTGCCGTTCCTTTTCTAGCTCCTGCCTTAATGTTTCAGCGTTTGTTTCTTCTCTCAGCTTCCTGAGCTCCTCCTCTGTTAATTAAAGAAGAAAAAGATTTAGTTACCCTGAAGTATTTCTATAAGAAATTTTAAAATCTAATTATGACAGATTTGGTGTGGGGATTTCTTTAGCTGTGCTATACCAAATATGTTCACCAGAAAAAAGAAAAAAACAAGTATTCAAGGGATAGACAGACTTCATAAAAAGCACACAGCTGTATCAAGTACAAAATGTTTCATTACTATTGTTAAACAAGGAGGAAAACAGCTCCAAAGTTTTCTTTTCAAGATGCAAAACAAGCCCTTGGTACAAGATATCAGCTATCTTTACTTAAACATGACATACTCTTCATTCCCCAAAGAAATAATCAGCAGGAAAGGCTGTCTACTGCTAAATCCAATGGTCATAACAAACAAACAAACAAAAAAAAAAAAACCCCAAAAAAAGTATCTGTTTTCTTCCCTTGTGTCTGTGGGTGGGAAAACACAAAATCATAAACTGAAAAGAAGTTATATGATGCCATATAAACCCATGCCCATCAATTTCTGGCACTAAGTCATATGGTGCCTCTATGAGCCTCAGAACCTTAAAATTTTAAGAAAGGGTTGTGAAACAAGAAACTAAGTTTAAATTTTTACACTTTTCCAAGGTTATTGGAAAAGTGTAAAAGCTACTAAATTCCATGTAATAATTATATATATAAATATACTCACATATTTTGTTATACAAACACATAAACATTCTCACAACATTTTTCACAAGAAGTTAGTATCAAGTATGTATAAGGCTTTTTTGTGGCTAATTAGCCTTGCTTTTTGTCACTGCCAGTGTCCTTGCTCATGACCTTATTTTACTCTAGAGCTAAAATGGAGTCACTATTACTGACAGCTTTTTCAGATAGGCATACATGAGACATGGCAAAAATAAGATTGGGAGTCTCTCTCTCTTTTTTTTTTTTCCTTTTCCTTTTAAAACCAAAATTTACTTTACTTTTTTTTTTCTGGTATGGTTTTTGAGCACAATCACAACAATCAATAGCAGAACAGCAGGTGTATTTCAAGTTTACAGCAAACCAGAACAGAAACTACTTTCTATTTCTACTACCATTACAAGCACAATGGGTTCAGGCTTTTTACATTGTTTTACAAGACTGGAATACCATTTTATACCCTCCAGAGGGTTGTTACACAATGTCTTTTGTTTCTTCTTACATACTGCCTTCTAAATCTTTGATAATCAGAGAATTTTGGTATCTGAGCCTCACTGACTCCAAGCACCATGGCTCTTGAGAAGGTCTGAAGCCATAGTGCAAATGTCCAGAGGAACTGGTGCGCTCTCTGTGCCCTGCAGCAGGCCCTGTGCAGGGTGTCCAGTCACTCCATCTGCTGACTGTCCTGCAGCAGAGCAGGAGCTTCAGAGCACAGAATCAGGGGACATGGGAAGAAGATACATGAATCAAGGGGACAACACTATGGCTTCCACAACTGAACTCCACCACAAAGACAGGAGCGCTGTTACCCATCTCCCCCGAGAGATGGTGACCCTGGGAGGAGGAGCTGGAGCACAGAAATCACCACCTTATCCCCAGCAACTGAAACTGAGAACCCCCAGCGGTGGGGCAGGGAAATGTCACTGGTGCAGAAGGTATTGTCTCTCCTGTCCAGATATGGATATGAGGGCAGACTTCTACATGGGGCTGCTCCTAATGACATATCCACAAGGAATTTTAAATTCAACAAGAAAACTAAAATTTATAATTAATTTACCCTACTTTCAAGGGCTTGCCTTGTTTCAGAACAAGAGCCTGCACACAGCTGAGGGGAAACATCTGTTGCACTTCAAATGCACTGGAGCTTGTGCAATATCATGAAGATATCACAGAAAGTTCCAAAGCTTGATAGAGACACTATCTTCTCAAGACCATTAAAGGGAAAAAATTCTTCATTACGCATTTTTTGTTTGATTAAAGAGGAAGTGACTATGCATTTTGTGTACATAAAAAAACCACACAAATTATAAATTAACCTCAGTGTCCTTGAAAGTCAGATTTTCCAGCTTCCTTAATTCCAGCTGTTCTGATTGTGCTACATCTTGTACTACTAAAACCAAAACAAAACCTCCAGAAATTGTACCTCTTGTCCTCCAAAAAGGACAAGCAGTGCCAAGTATTCTATATGGAAAGAGGCAGAGTTAAAGGGTGCACAGTGAAAGAGGCAGAACTCCTATAAAACAAACAAACAAAAAAATACAACATCCAATCCTTAAGGACTGTCATAGCTTCACATTTCAGAGCATTTCCTAACTTTCCCATACATGACTGCAATCCAAATCCATCTCATCAAGCCCTTGAAGCAGTATTTGTTGCTACTTTGGCAGCAGTGTGGTCTGGCACTGCAAAACCTTCGTGTTCAGTTAGTTAAATACTCCTGAGTCTGCTAAGCAACAGAGGCCACAGAGAAGGGAAGGGGGGGGAAGCTCTTCCTTGCTCTCTCCCCTGAAATAATCTACCATTTGGCCAAGCTCATCTACACTTTCAAAGCAAATTTCTCTGTCCCTGAAGAGCCCTCCTGCAGAATGACTGAAGCTGGCTACAAAGAGCAGAGGTCATGGACCCCTGAGAAGAATACACAAGAATATTTCACCATGGTATCTGTCTACTGAGTTTTACAGATGAGTACCATCCATGATGATGAGAATAGAGGGCTCCTTGGATTTCATCTTCAGTCAGTCAAAATTCAAACATCCTCTCCTCTCTGCACACACACAAAATGATAAAACATGAAACATCAAGCTTCAAGGTTCCAGATTAATCAGTTTCCATAATTTCCTTCCCAGGCACATCCATCGTGGCTCACTATCTCCTCCAGGCAAGAAACATTAAAATATTGCTGGAGGCTCAGTGCATGTCTTAGCTGGACACTCAGGTGAAGTGAGCAGCCATGAAGGTGACCTGGTTAGAGGGGGGAAATTACTAAAAGAAGAAAGTGTCTGCTGAAATACTGACAGGGAAAATGCTGGTATGCCTGGGAACCACACCTGGGAACCAGAAGCACTGTTGAAAAGTGCAGCTGGCCTCTCTGAAATGCACAGCCTGGTACCTACAAACCTGAGACACCCTGAGATAGCATTGATAAGCACAAAAACAAGGAAACACAACAGCCACTTATCATCTGAAAAGGTGAAAAGTAGTCCAAAAACAGGGAAAGCATCCTGAGGAAGTAAGACTTGGTAATTACCATTGGCTGTTTTATCTGCAGGAAAAAGAAAACAGTCTAGAAAAATAATTGTACTGAGAGAACAGAAAACAACTTATATTGGCTATTCCAAGTGAAATATAGAAATTAACAGCATCTATTGGCTGCTGAAGTGGCAAAGTCCTACACTTCCTTATTTCTGTCTGATATGACTTAATTTTTATCCAAAACAAAACTTCTCTCTCCAAGAACTTTGCATGCTGCACATACTTGTCCTTTCCTAAACGAGATGAACCCTTCACACAAACTTTCTAAGAAATCTTGGACCCTCACCCAGGACAGCTTCCTCCAACATCTGGGATGGTCTGGCCCATTCTGACATCTGTCCAGTAAGCTGGATACCGGTATTAATGTAAACATTTTTATATGTGCATATAAATAATCCATCATAATTACATTTTCTGTGGTTTTACTGGAAAGTTTGCTTAATTAGTGAAAGTTTGCAGTAGCCTGTAACAGTATACACATATTTGGTTGCTGCCATACTATTGATTGCTCCCAGGAATTTGTAATAGCCTAATATATATTTTTATACACACACACATATATATATATATATATATATATATATTTGAGTTATAAATCATAGATATTGTTGCTAGCCATGATTTTTGTCACAATACAGTAATGAAGTAGAGAATTTAGAGTAAAAAACCTCCATGCCCTTGAGTCTTAGAGAAGCCTATGAACTCAGTCACAACCTCTAAATACCTACACACTGGGTAACTCTAGGTTTGGACAGCAAGTGTGACTCTGAAAAAAAATGCTTTAGAAGCTCTCTAGCAAAGTCAACTTGCGTAGAAAATCAGAACAATATCTGGATGCTACTGCTCTTTGAAAATGAGCTATAAAAGTCTGTGAGACAAGGCAACAGTGGTGTTTCAATGACAGTAATCACTACACTTCTTATTGCACTGTAAACCCTACGAGAATTGACATCATCAGTGATGTATCTCACAGGTTACCAAAAACACTTATCCATTTCAGTTTATCTACAGCATTTTATCCTCTGTGAAGTGTAATGGAAGTGTTGCACCTGAACTCCTAGGATTTGACAACTGAAATGGAAAGACTTAGCATTTCAAAAAGCTTAGCTGATACCATGAAACTGCTACAAGACAGCAGCACCCAGTGTTTTTGTTGCATCATCTTACAACATCAGCCGCTACAGCAAATGAGAAATTTCAGTTTGCTCCTCAGAATACTCACCTGTAAGAAACGTCCTGATAAAAAGCACTTTAACACCCAAGTGTTTAGTATTCAGTATTTAGTGACTGAACAGAATGTGAGTGGTGTTTAGAAAAGAAGGATGATACATCAGGCTAGAAAGGCGTGGCAGAACGTTGGATTTCTAATTCAAAACTGCTTGTGCAGTAAAGCGGATGTTTCCCTTAATCCCAGGATTGGAGGTAGATTAGGGAGCCTCCTCATAGCTGTTTTATATAATACCATTTCTTCCTAGACCTACAGGTATGCTGCAAAATCCCCCTCTGGGACAAAGTGACCAAAAATTTATTTCAGAGCAGAGCTAGAGACTGCCAGTCACTGTTTCTAGCTACCTGAATTCAGTCTAGTGTTAAATCTAAGGAATTTAATCTGAGTTAAAAACTAGAAACAGCAAAAAGCATGTGTGCAACCCTGTCATATTTACATGGGGAAACACCAGTACTTAACAGGACAAAAATAACCCTTCTACATCTATGTTAATCATGGTAAATCTCCTTACAACCCTTTGAGTTCAAGTATGTTATTTAATTGTTACTAAATACATTAAATCCCAACCACACACGTTCAGTCTGGATCTCACCAGTTGTGCTGATGGGGCTGGGAGCTGTCTCCAGGGCAGGCAGCTTCCACCCTTGCCAGACTCCTCATTCCTACAGAAAGCTAATATGTTAACTTTGTCCCAAGGTAAACCCACTATATGACACTACTAACAAAATGTCAGGAGTCTGAAAACATCAGATATTTTTATCATCATAGACACTGAAGAGCTTTTAGTCTTCATCATTAAAACCAGCAGCAAATGGCAGTGCTGTGAAAGACATGGAACAGCTCCATCACTTATGATAAAGCAAGGACAAACAAAGAATATTGTCTGACCAACAAGCAGTGATGGAGGAAGAACTTGCAATGGAATTCCCTAATCTGCTTTTTTCCTGCTTACACTTACTCTGGAATTTACATAACTCCTCTGAAGGCATGGTCACAATTCACAGCTACAACTAGATACAGCTTAACTGTGCATTATTTGTTACCTGTGCTGCTTCTAATCCATGATTCTCCTTCTCCAGGGCGTATGTTCTTTCCATCAGTGACTTGAGAACCATGGAGATTGCCAAAGAACTTA
The DNA here is from genome assembly GCF_012460135.2 of Molothrus ater. Classification (NCBI taxonomy): domain Eukaryota; kingdom Metazoa; phylum Chordata; class Aves; order Passeriformes; family Icteridae; genus Molothrus; species Molothrus ater. The sequence continues at coordinate 15,932,229 of NC_050482.2, read as the reverse complement.
TCATAAATCTACCCAAAAGATTTCAGATAAAACATTACCAGACATTGTGAGATATTCTACTTCTTTGCATGCCAGATGCTTGGCAAAGTGCTTATTTAAGCCATCACTCTAGCAGCTCTACTTCATTAACTGTCCTTTCTTCCTTAAGTCACCTCTTACGGTCATGTTTGTTTCACGCTTGGATTTCTACACTTCACTAGGGAATCTTAAAGCTCACTGCTTAGGAGGATTGCTCTAAGGATTTTATGAAGAAGAACCTAAAAATGTCCTTTGTCAAAATGGATTTGAGTATTCTTGTTCTCCATAGCTCTTCCAGAGATGAACACAACTGGTCTGGAAGAACTCCTCTTTTTTTATTTTTTTGTTGTTTTTTTTTTTCATTTGTGAACACCTTGGTTTGTCAATTTAATGGCTTTCCCTTGTGGTCAAGCCTCTTGCTTGTTTGCATTAATCTTTCATACAGCAGAAAAAGATTTTCTAATAGGAATATTGGTGTCATAAAAAGCCAAAAGGCAGACAGAATCATTAATGATTAAGTATCTTTACTGAGTGTATATCCTTCCCTCCTCTCTGCCCACTTTATACAGGCATTTGGTAGAGTGGAGAAGTGAAATGCTTAAATATAGACCCCACATTTTCAATATCACCTTTCTCCAGCTAAGTCTGCACACATCAAAACAAAGAAGTGACCTGTCATTTTCAGAACCAGTCATGCCAATTTCCCTTTAAAAACTTTAACACAGGTTTGGCAGTTAAACAATCGCTTTTTGCTTTGCGTTGTTTCCATCGTTCCTTTGTGCTTCCCTTTGCTCTTCCAAAGACAGAGCTCCTGCCCCAGTACTTACACTAAGGAGAGCTTTGAAAGACCAGTTTTTGAGCCTCTTTGCATATGCCTACAGGACAGGGAGCAGCGTGCTGACAGGGCTCCTGCTCTGCTGATAAGAAACAAGCCAACTCTGATCCAGAGACAGTGGAGGGAAGGCAGAGTCTGAAGCAGCATCCTCCCTCAGTCAGTTAATATTCACAGGTATTCTCCTCACCTCAACACCAAGAGTTTCATATAAAGTGACCTCTTTCATGTGATCAGGAAGACTGATTTACAAAACACATCGTATTTTATAAAGTCTTCTTCCTCTGTGCAGGCTGTTCCAGCCTCCTCTCTCACCATTCCTGTCATGTCCTACTTGGAGTGGGTGAGGTTAGAAAGAACTAAGATGCCATTGCTAAGGTTTGTACAAAATCATTAAGCTAACTACCAATTAGTAACTTTACATTTACATTTAGTGCTTTCAGTGGAGCTTTTTCATGTTGTAATAGACACAGACCTGGATCATTTCCCCTTCATTAGGGAAGGATTCTAAATTACACTTCCTGAAAATATAGCTTACTGAGACAGACCCCCTTCTCAAAACTCCAAGTGGAAAGTTTTGTACTGCTAGATACACTTAAAAGTTCAGTTTAAAAGCAAAGAAAAATACTGCTCCTCTATGAATTTTCAGAATTTCAGAGAATAAAAATGCCAGAAGTGTTGCAAAACCCACCTAAAATAAACAGAGCTGCAAAAATGTTGTCATTATTGCAGGAATGGTTTTCACTCTGTGGTTTTGGCAGAAGTGAAACAGTCTATAAATGTTGAAATAATGTCTGGCTTAGGAATAGCAGCAGGCTCTTCCAAGGCTTTTGTGTTACTAAGCTGAGCAGGGAAATGCAGGTTCCACATGGAGCTCCCAAAATCTCTGTCCCAGTTATACAAAAGGGAGAGGCACAACAGTGCTGACCCTGCCTGGGTTTTCACACCATCTCTGCAATTATCAAAGCCAAGCTGGGCACCCAAAAAAAAAGGCAGAAATAGGCACAGCCCACACACATAACAGAGTGTGTAGGTGGGATCTGTTCAAGGCTCCACAGCAGCTCGAACACGACATCGCTCTGAGCACTGTGCTGCATTTTTTGTGGTCCATCAGCCTCATGAAAGGCAGTGTGACAATACAAGATCCTGCAGCATTTGGGCATCTTCACGTACAGCTCCATCCCCTACATCATCACCAAGTGCATCCTTTGTACAATGACAAGGGCAGACTGCACAAGCCAGGCTCACACCAAGGAACAGCCCAGGACCCCAGCCTGCTGCTGTACTGGCATGGAGTCACATCCTGTCCCTCTCCCCTGTCTCAGGAACCTCATGCTCTGGGAAGTCAAGTTGAGAGTGAGCAAAAGCCTAATCTGTCTCTTCCACCAGTCAGAGCAGAGTTTTTGAAGATGAGAAATGGAGATCTGAATGCTCATTAGTCTGTATTGAGGCCTGTTGACCCCCAAACAACTGCTCATGACTCCCTCTTCCAAGTGTTTCCAGGAAAATGAAGTCAGAGTTTTGGAGGGTTTTTTTTGGTTTGGTTTTTTTTTTCCCAGGAAGGCTAGAAATGAACTCAACATACACGTTGAGTATGAGAACTCAACATACACATTGAGTATCTCTGGGTATAAGCAAAATCTTTCCTACATCTCTTAAGAAACTTTCTGTAGTTTTTGAGAAGTCTCCCAGACAGAAGTCAGACCTAGAAAAACTTTAAATTTTGTTAGGAAGCAAATGAGAGCAGCTCTAGTAAAGAGACAGCACTATAGCAAAGGCTGGACTCACATATTTTTGACTGTGTCATCTCTAGGTGCCCAGGATAAACATTAAAGATTTCCCAAAAGTCACCATAGGCAAACCAGTCTTCATCAGAGGAACTCTACAATCTCAAAAGAGACAGGTAATCTCCCAGGGATACATTTTTAGTGCTAAGGAGTCCAGGATTTTAAACTGAAAGAAAGGAAGTTTAGAGGAAGGAGTAAAGGATGTGAGAAACCCAGGGTAACTCCAGTGCCACAGCACCCTCAGCACTCACCAGCACCAGCACACTTCATTTCAGAGCCCTTGGTGCAGCATCACCTGCCAAGGGTTGACCATGTAGCAAGGAATGGCCATTATGGCCCACAGCTGGGATTTGGGTCTCTCAGATAAACACAGCAGCTGCTTATTCTCTTGCCAGGGTCTTCACCTGCTATGTAAATCAGCTCAAATCAGCTCTAGATTCTGCTTCATGATTTCTGAACCTGAGGTTCAGACTACAGGCTGCTAAGTCAGTATGAAAAGAGCAAAACCAATGCAGTGAATCTATTCTTCTGCTCTTCTCTAGCTCTGCTACTGCAGCTGCTGTGACCCTCACATCAGGAGAAATTAAAGAGAAGGTGCTCTGACACAGTTGGTAATTGGGCAGCTTCACTGCCTACTCCTCACACAGAATGACTGGCACTGTTTGAGGAGGTATAAGCATTTCTGCACAGAACTGGACTTTTCAGCATAGGTCCTTTGCTGGTCAGCACACGCTTGGCCTCTGAGGTTTAACACTTTCTAACATGCCAGTTCTGCCTGAGAATCATGTATGGTTTTCTAGAGCTCTATTTCCATGAGGTCAGTATTCTTCTAGGTTGTTCTTAGAAAGAATCATCAGGTCATTTCTATCAGAAAGTGAAGTGAAAGCTAGAGAAAATCCTGTGGAGTTAGTCACATAAATGGTTCAAAAAGGCATGATGATGAACAGTGTGCCACAGCAGAAATTTCAGTGGGAAAGCAACATAATCCCAACTTCTTTTGTCATGTGGTATAAACATCATGACTGAGACCACTGATTTGGTGAGACCTTAAAGCATCCTGCCACAGACTGCTGTGTGGTGTGGAATGCAAAAACCCTTTTGGGAGAGGATGATATTTCCTTCTACTACTCCTCATCCTCATGTGACGTTCCTTTGATTTAACAGTCCATGACTAACCCTCTTCTCTAAGAGTCACCAGGTTTATTCACTCTCAGCTGGTGCTACCAACTCCTCTTTCCTGAGCTGCTGAATTCCACATTGCAAAAGGTTTCAACACCCTTGAATCAGAATTAGCTAATACTTCATATAAACCACAGGATGCATGTGTGCTTACAAAGCACCTTGTGGCACCAGGACAAGAGCACTGATATCTCCAAAACTGCCCTCTATAAGCAGGCACAAGGAAGCAAGGTGTTTACCTCAAACAAAAAAGGTGCAAAAGCAGAAAGATTGTTTTGTTGGTTGTTTTGTCTTTCAAATGCAACAGCAGCAGGTACAATTTTATTTTTTGTTAAGATACAACTAGGTTTTGAACTGCAAACTACTAATCTTAGCATATCAATCTAACTGCCCTGGGTCAGTAGTTGCCTTCCAAAACTGAGCCCTTAACTAGCCCAAGGCAGTGTTCACATGTATGAAAAACTAGGTTAAAATAACAGGAAGTCCTTTAGAAATAAATGATTCTGATTGTCCCAGCTCCAAGACAAAGCTTTTTCCAACCACATGCACTGGAAACTCCAGCAGACTAAGCCCTTTGCACTCTTGATTCAGCTGCTGTTCCAAGATTTCTTCTGAAGGAACCCACTCCAATACCACAAACCCAACAGGCACATTTTCAGCATTCCTATAATAAGGCTCAGAATGAGCCTTTAGATCAAGAGATTAAGACCATTCCCACACAGACAGGAAAAGCAACTTTAGCCCCTTTAGCTGGGAGAATCAGATGATCCCTGCCCCTTGCTTAAGACATTCCAAGATCCCATTCTCTGCATGCCTCAGCCTCCTGTCAATCCACAGCTTAAATCCCTTGCATTTCCAGACACATTTGATTTGCATTTACAGCTCTGCACATGCTAAGCAATTCCTCTCCATCTTCACATCTCTGGGAGTCTGGATTACCTCTTTGCTAAAGAAGACATTCATCTGGCATCTCAGATGAAGATATTTCCCCCTTAGAGACAACAGCTTCTCTCCATACCTACTTGCTCTGGATTTCCCTGCAGCTTGGAGAGGCTACAGTGAGGTTTGGGATGTGTTTCACTGAATGTGCTACTCAGCCAAACTGCACCCATTGCTGGTGCCTACTAACAGTGAATGGAGTTTAGAGAAAGACTTTAGCCAGGCACCTCAAATTACAGACCCACATCGACCTGCAGCTGTGTAATGTGTGTGTACATCACACATGACGTAGAGCTGAGAGGAAATCTCTCCTCCTTGAACCTCCTGCTTGATGACATCAATACAAATAAAAGTATAGAAGAGACCAAAAAAAAAGTCAGAATCAAGCTGATAACAAGTAGAACCACAGCACATTAAAAAGCAAATGCATGAAACTTTATATATTTCCCTCACAAACTAGAAATTGCTTTGACTTTTGCATGCCCAGCTGGAGGAAATGGAGTATGTGGACCTGGCAAACAATATGCAAAATCACAATCATAGCAAGGTGTCCTTAAGGGATTCCATAGTCAAAAATAGTATGGAAATACTGCAGAGCAACTAGTCTTCCTAAAAATCACCTACTGCAGCAATAGGATTTTAAAAAAATAATAATCAGGCTTTCTTCCAAGGGCAAACTGAAGCGAACGAGCTGCACATTTCAAGAATGTTTTTCTTCACACCATTAGTTCATTTTTGGGAAGAAAACAGTAATGAAGGATTTCTAGTATCAAAAATCCCAAACCAACTCAAAAGAGAAGGAAAAAGGAAGGGTAAGAACTGAGGAGCCATATGCAAAAGCTGAACTCCTACTTCACTCCAACTGACAAACATGGTGACCTATTTCATCCCAAAATTTTGAATGGAAAGTGGCCAAATAAGGGATAAGCTTTATTTTACTTATTTCTCAACCAGTCTATGACTCTTACTATTGCTTTTATATAGAGAATTACAACCAATTTGTCAGGACAATGCTGTTATTTCACCTACAGCTAACATCAGGCTCTGCTGAAGTAGTGAGGGCTGGAGACAACCCTGGCTGACTCAAGGCACTCAGCTGAACCATCCCACTGGCCTGAACCCCCAAACATCTGCTCAAAGTTTACACAAAGGGGAAACTTTATCCTCCTTATCCTTCACCTTGGAGTTCACAACAAAGCTCTGTGCAAAGGAAAAATGATTCAGCTACAAGTAACAGTTGATCAGAAGGTTTTCAAATTACAGCAGGAACCTGAAGACTACCAATATTCTCAAACCTGTGTGCCCCATTTAGTTACTGTAAGAACATACTAAGAAGGAGAATGAATTCACCAGCCACGGAAGCGCTTGGGAGCCCTACCATGTTTTTACATCAAAAAGCACATCCCATTTCAAATCAGAAGTCAGTTCTGTTAAGTCCTGCTGTTTCTACTGCACATTAGATTGCACGGAGAAATCACATGTGTCCAACCTAGCCTAAAAAACAGCTGTGTAACAGGGGCTTAAGCAATGTATCTTTGGGGATGGAAGGAGTACATGGTAACTCTGTACCAAATAGTTAAATAAAAATCAAGTAAATCACTGAAACTAACAAGGCAAGTCAAACATTTCATTCAGTTTTTACCTGACATTCCAACCATGATACCTCCTCCAGGTATCAGTGGAAGCTGACAGCAGCTTGTTATAAATTCCTGCCCAGTCTCCTTTATCAGGCTTCCCTCTTATACACATCAGGGGGAAAACATATCAAAGAAGTATTGCCAAGTGAAAAACAAGTCACAGAAAATTAATGACAAATCCTTGAGAACATGCTGAAGATAAAAACCTAAGTCTTGTCATTGGATTATAGCCTAGAAATTGAACAGAATCTATAGTCTTGTTATTTCTACTCCTTAGAAAATATCTGACAAGCTTTGAAGACATAAAAACAACCCTCATACTCTGAAGTTCAAAACCAAAATATTAAAATGGCCATTTTGGGAAGCAACTGAGCAAGAATTCTCATTAGTTTATTACAGAGATCTCTACTTGTATCAAGTTATTTTGTTTTCTGTTTTTCTGTTTTTAACTATCTTGTCTTATAAATCAACAGTTCAGACCTGCTGAGATAAAATCCCCAAAATCTTGCAGCTTCCCCTTGCCATGAATGACAACTTTTTCTCATTATACACACATATGTACACATATATAAGCATAAACCCAAAAAACCAGCACTTTAAATCTCCAGACCCTCTTCTCTGTATTTCTTACACCACTTACCAATAATACACATAATGTTAAGTGACACGTGTTTTAAGGCGCATTATTTGTTGAAACAGCTGCCACGAAAATGAACTGGTCTCCCTGTCATAAATCTCTTCTTAGCAATTACTACTAGAAAGCAAAACACCTATTGCAGGCACATTAAGGTTGACTTAGTTCTAAGCCAACCTGCAGATGTCAACATCCAGACTTCAAGTACGCAGCTTTTGTCACATAGTGAGTATGTTGTGAGGAATGCAATGAGGAAAAAATACCCAAGTGACCCAGAAACCCTGGGAATGCTTTTGAGCTCTTCTCAGGGAAGCATAAACTCACGTGCTATCTGCACATCAGCACACCTCAAAATTCTGATGCCAGCTCCTACTGTTAGAGAAACATTATTTCAGAAGTCCAAAACTATTCCTCTCCACAGAGCATTTTATACTTACGTAAAAAGTGTTTTTCCAGTAAGGCTATTTCCAGGTGACCTTTGATCTCATTCAGTCTGTCAGACTCTGTTCTGTTAAAATCCTGGACTCCTGAAGCCATGATGGTGGTCCCTGGACCAGCCTATAAGAAAGCCAGAACATACTGAAAGTTCAGAAGGAATTCTTTTTTTTTGTGTGTGTGTGTGTCATTTAAATACATCAACTGCTTTCTGGGGCAGTAAAGAAACAAGCATGAGAGAAACATGCAAGTATTAACAACTCTACATGCCTCTGTCAGCATCAGATTACCAAAATAAGTGAATGAAAGCTAATCAAATGTGAATTTACAGAACACACTTCTGCAAACCTTGGGAAGCCACAGAAAACAAGTATTTCCCACCACCACCACCCTCACCAGTTCTACTGCACCATCATTTAATCCCTTCTTCTGCTGACTGAAAAGCCATATTTATACTACTCCTCTCCTCTTCCCATAGAATGAATGGTCACTTTAAACATAAAATTGTGAGGCCAGTAAAAGTAATACTTTTCTAGATAATTACTGAGCTACTGGGAAACACATATTGTATATTTTAATATCCATCTATGGAATGTGTAATTTTCAAGATCTCTGCAAGGAAGGGGCTCCCCACTCCCCACAACAGTAACTCTCCCAGTTACTGCAGAAGGATGTTCTGGTGCCCAGGAGCTCACCCTGGCAGGCCAGGGGAGTGGGAAACCAGAAGATTGCATGCCTCAACAGATTTACCAGCACCCCTTGAATGAACTCAGCAGAATACTGAAAATACTGCAGAAAGCAGGAATTAAAAAGCAATTTGGTTAGTGAGACCACTGACAATGTCCACCCCCATGAATTAAACACAGAAAAACCCCAAGGCCACAGAGCAGAAGGCAGGTGATGCCTTCTTTCTCTCATAAAGTGGGCATTTTCAGACAGCAGGGGAAAGGGTGGGTGAGGGCATCTCCTGGGTAATGGCTGCTCGGTGCTTGTGTACAGCCCCCACCAGGTATGAAAAATCTGTCAATGAGAATTACAGGAGTTTCTCTAGCAGCTTGTATTCAAAACCAAAGGGAGAGATTGCAGAAGCCTACCTCTCAAAAATGATCTCAAGATAAAAAGGAATTTATTTACATATTCTGACTATTATCCACTCATTGTTTGAACCCTGAAAACACATAGGAACTGCATTCCTTTCAAACACCAGCTTGCATACATTTAACCATGACAGCTTAAATTACATACATATATAAATTCAAGTAATCTACAGGAGACGTTAAATTCAGACATTTTCTATGTTTTAGGAAAGATGTGCAGAAAGCTTACTGACAGCAAAGTTGTCTTTTCACAGTTGGGATGGATTTGTACTTTCAAGATAAAACAGTGTGGAAATACCTATTAAACATCTGTTTTCTTGTTTGAAACTGAGTTTAAGAACAGATCCTGAGTTAAAGCCTCAGAATTTGTCTGTGCAGACATATTAGCAATCTGCAGGCAGTCAGTGCCCAGCATTTACCTGGCACCAAGTCCCCACCTGGGCTTGCAGAACACAGTGCCAAGCAGAGATGCTATTTCCAGTCCCCCAAGCAGCACCCACCCACACAGCACTCTGTCAATGCTGCTGGCCCTGACGAGGAGGAGAAGCTGTTAGCTCAGCAGATCCACTTTGGATCTGGCAGGAATCACAGCACAGCAGAGAGGGACAGAGCCCAGGGCAGTCCTCACTCCAGGAGCTGCAGCACAGCGTCCCCCTCACCATGCCCACATTTCCCCATCACTCCTGCCTTTAGCCAGGGAGGTGCAGTGAGAGATGCCATCTGCAACTGCTCCAGCCACTGCAGAAGATTATCAGAGACTCTTTTCAGATGAGCACAGGATGCAAATTGACCTCTGTGTTGATCTCTTATCTACTGAGCTGGGCTGTATTTATTTACACTGCAAGATTTAGTGCTATCACTTGCCAGACATTTGGAGAGCCCCAAGGAGGATGGTGCTGCTGAAGCTGAAAAGCAGCACCCTTACAACATGGGCAGGCACAAGGGAAGTGTTATTAAAGTTCAGACTGCTGCCCAGGTGTTAATGCATGGCTTTCTGTATTGTACACCCACATCTAGCACACAGGGACAATCTCTGCTCCCAGCACGCAGGATTTCACAGGGAGCTGTCTGAAGAATCAATGCCACTGCTTAAATAATAAAATCACATACAGGACAAGGAGCAAGGAGCTGTACTCAAAAGGAATGTGCCTGAACTCTCTGGGCATCAGCCCTGTGCTTAGACAGCAGCTGGTCCCCACCCCAGGTGAGGGAGGAGACAGGAAAAAAAAGGGGCTAGCAAGTACCTAAGCATATTCAAGTTCTCATCCTCATTGAAGGTACTCAAGATATTTTACCCAAAGATGTGCTACATTTCAGAAATATGCCTGGAGGACCAGCTCTGCTTTTGCTTCTTCAGAGCTGTTGAGTGAATAATTAAAGCCCAGGATACCTTAACAGTGCCTCTGAGGAAGAGGTGCAGAGCACTGGGGAGAGTGATACCAGTTAACATGACTCATTCTCAGGGTTTCCAAATATGTTTATCTGCTAAAGCATTGGACCTAAGCAGCCTGACATCCACAGACAGGTTAAAAATCAGAAGGTACACATCTTTAAACTAGCTACAAAGCTTCTAACTTGGAGAGGAGAACAAAAGAGAAAGAAAATCCACTGAGCTAAAACATAAGGGTGCTCACTAGAATACTAGGAGCAAGATAATGTAACTAACATGTAATAATAATAAAATGGTTTATTAAGATACACAGTGACACAGGTTTGGTGGTGCACCCAATCTCCAAAATTAACATTACCACAACATTTTATGAGTACCATTTAGAAACACTCTGAAAAACTGAGGATGCCCAGGACAGTGATATAGAAAACATTTAAGCAGATGTCTCTGTCAGTGAAGCTTTTTCCCCACACCAACACATCTAAGAAAACAAGAAATAATGTCTCTACATTTGCTGAAGGTCAACTGCCTGCCTCTGAATTCAAAAAAGTCCCTCTGTCTGAAGCTAGCATATCTGGATCAATTCACAAGTTATCAAAATCCTGGTATTAATTCCAGTTTTATCTGAGTAAAGGTTTCTCCTCTCTGCTGCCTCTGTGGACAGTGCTGGGACTCAGGCTGGATTACCTACACTGCCCTGTACAGATGTCCTTTCCAGTTCCTGACTCACAGTAAAAGCCTTGAAGGCTTCCACAGATTTCTGCTTTTCCTTCTGCCTCTCTAGCTTTGACAGCATTTGACACAGGAGCCCTCTTAAAAGGTTGGCAATCGTTATTGCTTAGCCAAGACCATGAGAAGAAGGCCTGGCAGTGCCTAGGAAGACAGAGAAATGCCCGAGGGGAACACAGAGACAGAGGGGTTAAAGGAACATTTCTGATGACAACAGACTGCCTGTAAGCCATTAGCAGAGCTCAGGGCTGCTTGTCCGAGCCACATCCAGCTCCACATCTAAAACCCACATCTCCCCACAAAAGTGTTTTCCAAAAGCCATCTGCAGTTCAGGCTTTTCACACAGCACTTCCCAGCCCAAGACTTCTCTGCCCTCCCTCTCCAAAACCCCTCCATCCTGCAGGCCCTGGGATTTTGTTCTGTGTGCTGCCACTGCTGCTGTACAGCCACAGAAAGGGTCCCAGTCACTTCCCAGCTAAGTGGATGTGGATCTGTCCTCTCCACCTGCAGCACAGCATAACTTCAGTATCACACAGAAACACGACCGCCCAACTCTGTGCTTCTAATTTCCTTCCACAACATCATATGTATGTGGGAGATTTTTCTAGGGATATCTCACAAAATGGTGAGGTTTCCTTGGAGAAGAGCAGTTCTCAAAAGGATGAGGAGCAGTGAGGACACAACATGCCAATGCAGGGGGTAAAATCCTCCACTCAAGTCACTCCTTAGAGCCCAGAAAGTGGCTGGGACACAACACAGGGAAGAGATAGTTTAAAATAGAATTTTTAACTTGCATTCATTTGAGGAAAAAAGAGGAGGGGAGAAGTCTTCAGCCATACAACAAACTACACAGCTTGTCTCATGAAGTTCTAGCCTCCTGAGTTTTTCATCTGCACTTCGTGTGCATTTTCTTACTTCAAATTATGAAAGGGCTCCCCATGAATGATGCAATTACCTGCTGTAAGAAAAGGAAAAACTCAACAACATTGCTTAAGAATGAAAGCATCTGCATGAATAGTTAATTCTTAGTAGCTATTCCTGGAAGCACACCCATACTGGCATGCTCCTAAACCACAGCTATAGTCTACATAAATTTTTTAAAATCTAATGCCAGCCAGATTCAGAGACTTTAACTTCTTAACTGTAATGTTTGCATCATGCTTTGTACCTTCCAATCCCTGTAAATGAGATGACCAACAGAGCAGCATTTGAGGTTTTAATTGACATGTGTCAGGGAAAAGCAAGCTATACTGCAAGAACAATTAAAGTAATGTTTTCTGTACCACAGTAACTCAGATTTAATCCTAGCACACTGGCAGGGAACTTGCATAAGTAGATTAGACTGCTTTCAGTACAATATGCCAGATACAAGAGAGCTTTACCAGTAATTCTCACTGTCAGGTTAGTGCCAGCCTCTACAGGTTTAAACACAGTTTGTTCTTTCTCTGCTCTGTGAAGGGGACGTGATCTGTCTGCAACACATTCATTCATACACCTGCATGTAGAACAGGATCTTGTCTCCCCTTCTGTACAAACAGGAAGGGTAGCACTGAATAAAGGGGACTTTAATTACTGAGCAAGCAACATTGCCTCAATTTCTAATGTCACAACAAATCACATGCTAATTGATTTGGAATGGACCAGGTTCCTCCCTCTACCTATTTTGCAACTGTGGTGATTTTACAAAACAATGCAGAAAGAGCAGTGCTGCATAGAGTGTCTAATATCCTTGCCTTAAAAAAAAAAAACAAACAACCAGCTATGGTAAAGAGGGAATGAAGGAAGAAATCTAGGAAGCCATTCAGGAATTGAAAGAGATGCTTAGCAGAGAGTTAAATTTGTTAACCAGTACTGCTGTCTTGGCAATGATCTGATCACAGCATCCAAACACCCACAGGGACCCAAGAAAGTATCTCCTATTCAAGGCATATCTGGTAGCTGGGGCACTTAAATGAGAGGGGGAAACCCACACAAGCAAGCAGCCAGCCTGTAAGCTGAATCCAAACTAGTTCAAAAACTCTTTTTTGAACAAAAACTCTCAGAAACCACTGAGAATTCAAAGGAAAATATAAATCCTTCCACCTCCAGAGTCCTTGGGCCAGGAGCTAGCTGGGTGCTTTACCCAAACACAGGTTAGGATGTTTATTATTGAACTAAATAGGTAAAGCTCAGTTTAAAGATAAAGAACAGGAAATGACCTTATCTGGCCATCCTTTCTGTCTTTTCACAGGGTATGAATTTTACATGTGTGACTTCAGTAAGGCATGTGAAGTGTTGGGACTAAGTGCCACTGCACAATCTGTGGCCTGGGACTGAGCATTCACTTCATTTGCTGCAAGTGCAACAGAGGATGATGCTCCTCCTGGCAGATGGTCAGGGCTCTGCAATCACAAGCTTTTATGACAAGGCTTTTTACTCTGCAACCTCCATTTGCATCAAGCTTTTGCACTTGTTGTCAAGTTCAGATACATACCTACAGAAGAGGCACATTTTTAAGAGCACTGTAACCCATGAAGGGTTCTTCACTCATATGACTGCACTGTGCTGTTCTAATAGACAGAGATCTTTCCTTAATGCCTCCATGATGAATAATACACCAGACAGGGGCAGGAGAGGGAAGTAGAGAGGGGTAGAGATGAAGTCTTTGTCTAGGGAATGGCTGACAGTGAAGATGCTAGGACCCTAATTTTGGGTACTACGCTCAGTTCCAAGCCACCAACCTTGCTCTTTCAAGACCATGAGTTCTGTACCCAGATTTCAATAGAAACAATGAAGGAACAGAAGTGGAAGCACAGTACAGCTCACATCTATCTGAAAAGACATGTAGCCTGACTTGCATTTACACAGAAGACTTGCATTGGTTTTTGTGTGCTTTCAACACTTTCCCAAAGGCATTAAACAGGAAGAAACCAAGAAGATTTGGTTTTCCAATGATCAGTGGAATACAAGTATAATACTAAGTTGCTCACAGAGCCTATAAAACACCATGTACAAGCAATTTAAGTTATGAGTTTTAGACACTGAATTAAAACCCTTTCAGGCACAACTCAACTATATAATCTCAATAAGAAGCAGACAAATAATTCAAAATTGCACTGTTTACACAACCTCAGACACCACTACTTTAATATTGATTTAACTATATAAGGATTGCTTTCTTTACTCTTGGCACCTCTGCAGCACAGGGGATTATTTCTTCTCCCTTCATTTGAGGGATGGGCAGCAGCACTGAGTGCACAGATGACTGTGAGGGCCAACTGCTAATCTCTCAAAATTCCCATCTGAAATTTATCCCTTATACATCAGACCTTTCTGCTCATAGCAATTGGCTTATTTTGCTCATATCTGTAACACAGCCACTGCTCTTGGGCTGTTCCAGCATCACCCTGGGTTTGGAGCTCCCAAACATCAGGAGCAGAGCAAAACAAGCTCGATGTCATTTCTGCTTTCCTCTCTTTCTTTCTCCCTGATTTTAAAGAACTGCCCTCAACTGTATGCAAGGACTTAGACCACAACAGCCTAGAGCAGAATGCAATCAGCCAGAAAGTAAATGCTTCTCCAAGTTCCCTTCTCAGCACACAGAGCTCAACATTTTGAGAAAACAGAGATCATCACTGCAGATGTGCATCTGTTAAGGCTTTATTACTATTCAAAACTACAAGTTTACCTTGCTGTGCCCTCAGCTGCCCTCCACACCACCCAGGAGCAACTATTCCCCTGAAGAAATACAGAAAATGGTACCTGGAGTTTCAGGCAGATCTTTCTGTAGCCTCTAGCTCTGCCATCCAGATACTTCTGATTAAATACAAAAGACATATATACCAACACCAAACATAAAGCCTGAAGTTTAATGAAAATAAGCCAGTATTTACCTACAAAAAACTCACAAAACACCACATTGGAAGGACAGCATCAGAGATTAGTCCCAGTATGCACAATACTTACATCTTAACAAATGACAAATGTCACAGCCATATTTTATGAAAAATCCTTTCCTTAGGATCTTTTCTCCTGAGAAGCTGAGAAGCTTCAGTTTCTCCATGCTTTGCTGCTTTGGAATGTGATTTGGAGAATTGTTTACCCAGCATGTGAAATTGTTTTTGCTTGATGATCAATGACAGCCACCTGTGTTGAAGCTGTGAGCAGTCACAAGATTTTATTATCATTCCATTCCTTTCTATTCCTTGCTAGCCTTCTGATTAACCCCCTCTTCTATTCTTTCAGCATAGTTTTAATATATTCTTTTGTTTCAATATAATATATATCATAAAATAATAAATCAGCCTTCTGAAACATGGAGTCAAGATTCTCATCTCTTCCCAAGTTGGAGTTGCCTGCCAATTCCACATTTGGTGACCCTGAGTGAGGAACATTGCCACAGATAAATGTCTTCAGTAGAATAAGAGCAAAAGAGTAGCATTTAACAGATTTCCTTGTCTGAGAAGCTTGAGGATTTACATGTAACAGACTTTTTGTGACCAAAACATGCTCTGTCATTACCACCTGTTTGTTCCATGATCATAGGAAAAACATTCTGGCAAAAAAGCTCTCTATAAGCAGGACTGTATGTAGTACCATAAAAGCCCACTTAAATTTAAAAAAGCTAATAGCTACAGAACTAGATACAAGCTGCCAACCCCAAAGGAGATGCATAAGCATATACAGTTTAAAATCTTAGTTTACAGCTTCCTGTGAGCAAGCCCCATGCTCCTAGGAATGAGTCTTCAGACAACAGTCTGATTACATTTTGGGGATAAAAACTAGGAAGTTTTTAAGGGTGATATAAGTTCTGAATTCCAAGTCACTTCCACAATACAATTATATAAACAAATCTAAACTAATACTGTAGCACTCCAAGCTCATGGATACACAGCTATTTTTAAACACTTAAAGAAGGATTTTATTTTACATTTTTAACGAATATTTAACTTTTACTGAAGCCATGTCTTTGAAAAAGGTAGGTGTGCTTTGGTGCTTCTGCTTATAAGCACCAAAACGTTTTAGCACCCCCTTCACAGGTTTAAACCAGCTCTAATTGCATGGAAGCACTACTGGTTACAACACTGCAGTGGAGAAGGAGCTGGTGTGACCTTCTAACACTAATGAAGCTACCAGAAGTCTTATCCTTAAAGTCCTGGACAGTGCCATTTGTGCAGACCTGAGCTCCTTAGGCTGCCTTTTCTCTTTCACATGTTCATTAGTAATTCAACAAAACAAATAAAAAACAGAGAGCATTCAGAAGCACATCCAAAGTTAACAAACCTGTCAACTCACAACATCTAAAATTAGAAGTAGGGACAAGGAACTCTAGTATTGAGAAATTAATTGATTTTTCCACAAAATGAAGGCCTATTACTGGAAAGTTACTTCCTAGCCCACAATCTTCAAGTTTTACAACCATAATATAAGGATAAAGAATTAGTAATTTCTATTATTTTTCTGCCTGAAAAGTAAATAACATAATATAATATAATGATACTAATTTGAGTACTTACAGGGTCTCTCAACTCTTCATTGTCTCGAGCTGACGTTCGAGGTATCTTCACCGGGATTTCATCTCCACATTCAGTGTCTGAAGCATTTGGAGACTCTGCTAAATCAAGGAACTCATCTCTCTTGTGACCTCTGAACCTTATTTTGTCCAACTTCTTTAGCATGTTCAGCACTGCACTTTTCTGCTTTACCTTAACATGACGGTTGGAGTCTCTGCAAGATCAAGAAATCAGGAGTATTTTAGAAAGCTTGCAATAAATCTAAATACACACATTTCTATCACTAACTCCTCCCAACCATCTTTCAAGTGCCTTCCTGCCACTTGAGGAAAAACATGCTTAGCTTCTTAACAGGAGTTTTTTCCACAGTGTAACAGATGCATGGTTTAGTTTGCAGTAGTTGATCATTTACCTTCTTCCCAGACTATCATGGCCCCTCTCTCCTGGCAGCTTTTAAAGCAAGTCAGAATAGACAAACAGTAACAACCTGCACTCCAAAGAAAGATTAGGAAGTTACTTGAAAAAAAAGGAAAGTTTAGCTGATAAGTCAGTATTTTTCAATTTGTGATGCTTCTAATCAAAGACAGGAAAATTCACCAAGCTTCATAACCAAGTTTTAAATTCCAAGAAAAACTAAAGCAAAAGAGTAAGGATGCCATCATATCTCACTATGACCTCAGCCTAACGAAACAAAGTACCAAAGGTTTACTGAAAAAAGCCACAGACAGATCCATGCAGAAGATTTCATGAAAAATTAGACAGCTGAAACAGACCATAAATCATATTCAAACATACTGCCAAAATCCTTAAAATTACCAAACTTGACAATCTTGTATACCCCTGAAATTTTGCTTTTAGAAAGACAACAGAAGAAAGCTTTATTTATGTGTGTAAACTCATTGTAATGGCAGCTTTTCAAGACACTGCACTGTATAATTTCTGATTTAATCCAGACTTGCCAAACTGGTCCCATTCAAGAAATCACACTCTGTACCAAAGGTGCCAAGCTTCATCTAAAAAAAAAAAAAGAAAAAAAAAAAAAAAAAAGAAAAAAAAAGCCAAACCCAACATTTAGTTCCTTGATCCTGTCATTCCTGCTCTGTCAGTTTATAACAAAAAAGCCACAGTTATCTCAGTACACAGAGATTCATCTGGAGGATGATGCCATGCTCTAGCAAATGGATTTTTAAAAATCTGTTTTGAGGCACTTGTTCCTGGTACTACCCTTTTGTCCTCTATGGTCAGCACTACCATCCTCTTCATTAGAGGTCATGCTTGGCTTCATGGCACATCATCCCAGACACTGGTGTGAGATGGAAGTACAAAGGTAAATTCAGACTCATGTCACTTCAGGAGTAAAATAGAGAGCAAAATACAAAAACCTTTTGCTACCACAGCCTTTGTACCTAAGGCAATTCTCACCTCCTAGGACAAACCTCTTTTCAACAAAGCTCTACAACTTTCCCTATGGATTCTCCACTTAACCTAACACTTTGGCATTGACTATTCACTCCAAGTTCAAACGAGATCATTCCCTTCAAATATGTCTTAGTTTGCACCTCTGCCAAAGTTTATTAGCACCTTTCAATTAAACACAGAAGTTTTAAACCAATACAAACCCCTTACAGTACAGCTGGCAAAAAAACCCCACAAAATTCTTCCTTTATCAGAGATGCTTAAAGTTTCAACCTGTGTTTAATCTATCACTTATAGAGAAACACTTATGGTAACTCACACCAAGGTTATTTTCTAAGAACAGCTTTTCTTTGAAGTTCTTTTACTTGTCAGAGCTATGTTTAAAATAGAAACACTTCTTGCTCATTCATTGACTATTTGATGAAGAAACTTGTCAGCTATCACATCCAGAAATATCTCTAGGCCCTACTATTAATAGCAATTAGGGAACAAATGGTATGAGGGAAGTTTAAACCTCTGATAAGCACCAGCACCATTGTATGGTTCTCTCTCCCATCACAATGATCTCCATCTATGTTCAACCAGATTTACACACCATGTAGGAGACCTACAGCAAAGCAGCTGTAAACCAAATCCTGTCTGCTCATCATCCATGCTGCCACTGCTAATGATACAGCAGTGCATGGAAATAATAAGGCATGGAAGAGTTACTCCTTTTCTGGAGTGGCTGGCAGCCCATAACGATGGAGGACAAGCACCCATCCCATGCCCTCTCAACCGCTCTCAGAGATGGAGCAGTGAGTGCAGATGAGCATTGCTGTCCTGGACAGAAACAGGAGTCCTCAGCATTCTCCTCTAAAATCACATTTATTCCGCTGATCCTCAAAGGACAGGGCTGGATCTGGACATCTTTTATAGCCTGGTATATCCAGCACTTCCACAGATGGATCAAGATGAGAATTCAGCTTTCTTTCCCCTTAAGCGTAAATTCACATTCACTTGCACGTGTAAGAAATGAGAAGCATCAAAAACATCTGGAAACAAAGCAATCTCCAACCCTTTGAATGAAGACTGAAAGAAGCCACAAGGACAGTGAAGAGGCCCACTGCCATAACTGCCAGGGATGGGCACCATTTGGGGAAATTGAGCTCCTTTCTCATCCTAGGATGGCTCATGCATTTCAGCCCAAGGTCACAGAATGACCTGGCCAACAGGTCACCCAGGAACACATTTATGGTATTTTTTTACTCACAAAACTGATGACTTACCCCTAAATATGACTTACCCCTTACCGCCTAGCCTTTTAAAAATGCAATCCTTTCTTTAAATCACTCCACTGAATGAAGTCAGCATAAATTCTGATTTGACAGGTATGTCATGAGGGTCAATATTTCTAAAGGATTATTCAGTAGGTTAACCATTAAAGGAGGACATAGTAAAGAACCACACTCCAAGGCATTTCTGAAGTGCTTGAAGTACAAGAATCTGGTTTATAAAAATATCTTCTCAGTTAAAATTTAAAAATAATAAGATCATTTTGTCTAAAAATTGTTTTGCATGTACCAGGTTCCCAAATTACTTACAGTTACATTACATTAACCTAAGCAGAAATGTAAGCTTGCCAACAAGCTCCTATGAAAACTCATTATCTGGCCTCCAGCCAAATGCTGGATCTAAGACAGGCTTTTTATGTCAGCAGCCTGTTCCTGCAACCAGCAACTTTTTTTATGCTGACATTTCAGCAGTTTCACTAGGAAAAAAGATTCTTGGAGATTCTGTATTCCAACTAACTTGAGTCAAATTTAGGCAAGCTTGGGGAAGCTTTTGTAAAATGAAAGACCAGAATCTGATCTAGAATTAGATTTACTGTAAAATACAGCAACTAAATATCAAAACACTCGCTTCACCATCACAGCTATTCATCCCTCACCTTCTCCCAACTACCTACCCTGGACCCATCCCTACCCAAACACCCATTCTGAGCCCAGCTGGTTCAGCTGTGATTATTTCAGGCTGTTTCTAGTAACTCCCCATACCCACTACATCAAAACCACCATGCAACTCTCTGCATGTGAGGAGCTCAGAGTGCACAGGCAGACCCACATCTCACTCTGCTTCCAAACTAACTATTAACAAATATCATAACACTCTAATAAAAATACAAGTATTTTAATTCCATGCATTTTAAACACTACCAAACATGCACTTCCGAACACTATCATACATGTGACAATAATCAAGTGAAAAAGGCCTATTTTCTCCATGCTTAAAAAACCTCCTAGCTAAAATAATCTTTAAAGATTTTCTTTTTAATTAACATTAATATTCATTAATATTAATTATTAATATCTGCCATTAATATCTACCAGCTAACACAAGTCCTTCAAGCCAGAAGCTTTATTCCTTTTAGAGAGGGCCAGGGAAGAGACGCCTTTATTTTGACCTAGCATGAAAAACCCTCAAACAACTGTCAGACCTTTATTTCAAGTGAATATATCAAGACCCAAAAACAACATACACTCACATTCCAAATTTATACTAAGAACAGAAAAATCAAGTTTTCCCGAACTTCCACATGAAAATTGGGAGGAGATCTACAAGAAATTTTTCAGCCTACGTTTATAGAGACGCTTCAGTAAGCAGACAACCATTTCCAGGGAATATAGACAGCCACCCCTGCCATCTGGAAGGACTTGTGCATGAGATGTGGACAACCCTCCCACCCCTTCGTGCCACTGCCACCCCATTTCTACTCCTGTATGGAGGAGGAAGAGGTTGGGATGCAGAGGGAACTCAGGGAAGTGCAGTAGCCAATGCACTGCTGCTGTCTGACACCTGCCTAAACTCTACCCCTTGTAGAGTCTCCTACAAGTAGTACACAGGTTTTGGTTTCCTGTTGTTGCATTTAGTTTTTACACAAGTACAGTCTGTGGCCTGGTAGACCCAGCGGGGATTGAACAGTGAAATCTTCATGTGCACTTCTCAGAGAAAGGGCTCTGCTTCACAACAGAGGGTTCAGTCAGTTTTCCTTAGCTGTTAACAAAACACAAACCTGCTACACAAAGTCAAACAGCATTGCCTCAGCAAGTGTTAGTCTGGAGCCTGAGGGAAAACAAACAAAGAAACCACTTAAAACATCATGGATGAATGTCATTCCAAGTCATAAAGGCCGTACAAGACTATGGTACAGTAGAGTAACCTTCAAGGCACCCATGTTCCTTTTGCTAGAAAAACAGCTTTTCAGAAAGCTGAAGATGACCTGCTAATCTAGCATACCCCTAGTTCTCATCTCTACATTCCATCTCCTTCATATTGTTCTTTCATTCTCAAAATGCATTTCTGCAGAAGTCCAGTGTAAGAGCCCTGGTATCCAAGAAAAGCCAGGCTGTGTGTGGATGAACAAATACAGACATTGTTGTCAACACCAGGACATTTCGGTCTTATCATGAGGAAGGGATGTACAAACTGAGGGAGTGGAAAGTATCAAGATTGTGTTTGGTATTCATTACTTCTACACTGAAATGCTCCTTAATAATATCCTGAGAGTTGATAGGAGAGCAGTAACACAAGACAAACTCAATCCATCCACATACACTGAAAATTAAGCTTGTTGTATTTTTTTCTAGACATGTTTAACTAAAACTGGAAGGAACAGCAAGTATATCTAAGCCTAATACAGATTCAGAGTCCTCTGTATAATGTACTGTGCAAAAAGTTCCCTCCTGCTACATGATTTCCCCCCCAATTTTTCATTTTAATGAATGGAATCTTATTTCAAGTCACTTTCCGAACATTTTGTACTTATTAATATTTAAGAAACTAACCAGAGAAAGATCAACTGCACCAGAGAGCTCCTTGTCTGCTCAGCTTTTCACAGAATTAGAATGGGTCAGAGTGGAAGGAACCAAAGTGGTCATCTGGTCCAATCTCCCTACTCAAGCAGGGTCATCCTAGAACACAGGATAAAAGAAAAGGACACTTTTCTTCCCCCTGTGCATAGACTTCTCCCAGACTACTCTCCAGAAGGCTCACATCTGTGAAGAAAGCCAATCTTTACCCACAGTTGTTCTTTAACAACAGAGAGTGATTTTGCAAAGGGGAAGTTTGTACCTTTCAAGAAAACTCTGCATTAAGCTCAACTCAAAGACATCTAGCACACAGAAGGGGCACAACTCACACTCACCATGGCCCTTTCATGAACAGCCCCAACATGAGATTGAGCTCATCCAGGACAATGCAACATTTTGGGTTCTCAGTGTAGGATGTCATCACTTGTCACTGGAAACCAAGACTGCAATACTTTGGGCCAAACATTCAGTTGGATTGGCCAAGAGCAGCCTACAAACACTCTGAAAATTACAAGGATTGCACAAGAGCCCTCAATTTCTGACATCACAAACACGCAAACAAATCTTCCAACTGAGCCCTCCCCACACTCATCACAACAGGTTCATCCTGAAATAACACTCACTGCCTCAGCGTCACAGTGTGGTCAAGCCTTCCTTGAATTACATCACCCTTGGCTTCAGGGCCATAACATACCCAGAACAAACTCCTTTCTGGTTTTGAGTAATATCTATTAAAAGCTCCTGTCAGGGTCAGGAGTCCTTAAAACTCTAGGAACAGACTAGACTAGACAGGGATAGACTATGGGGATGGACTCTGGTGGGTTGTTTTTCTTCATAATAGATGAAGTTATCAGGCTACCTTTGAAGAAACATAATGCTTAGTAACTCAGGATTATTATGTCTGTAAGTTTGAAGGGAGACAAACAAAAAAATCCCACCAGAATCACTTCCTCTGTGTACACACTCCCAGCAGAAGCAACACTCAGTTAACACAGTTTGGAAACCAACAGGAAGTTGTGCTTTGGTGTTGAGACTTAAAACAGATGCAGCTATTAATTAAGCATCGAGTCAAACAATTTATATTGTCCACTGGGAGGAGGAGGGGAGGAAGAAAAGAGTGGAAAGCTGTGTAACATGTTCTGTAGTTCAATATGGGGACTGGAGATGAAGTTCAACATACAGATCTCGACTACCGCTGCTGAGGTTGTCACAGCAACCATAACGCAGCTTCATGAATATGCATTATGGTAAAATCTATCTTTTTTTCCCCAAAAGGGAGTAACATGTCATTCAGCTCACAACATGAAGTTCCCTGGGAGACAAATCAGGACTGCACAGTAAAAGTGACTTGTCTTCAAAACCTTCAGCTTGGCTGCTGCAAACAAAAGGGCTGGGGGAAGAGGGGAGACCCAGAACATGGTGGCTTGGGGCTGTAGGGATCTCTTCTGTACCTTCCTCAGACAGTACTTCACACATATCTGGCAAAAATGTTAAGGCAGACATTCCCAAAATGAGCTGCTCAGTTCCTGCAGAGTTGCAGATCTTAATCCCTCAAGCACCTGGGGACCAGCCCTTCAGTCAGCCAGGCAGCAGCACCAGAGACCCTCCACACCTCCAAAGAAGGATGGAGAAGGGGGAGCTGCTGCTCCACGTCCAAGACAGCTGAAACTGGGGCCCTTGACTTGACCACCACTGGAAAATTGTGGGTGGACTGGTTCACAAAAAAAAAAAAAATCCCAAACCACACACACGTACCTACCCAGGTCAAACTCCATTGGGTCAAGGAACAAAAGGCACTAATTGTTTCCACTGAGTGTCTGTGGGAGTTGTACTTTATCCTGAACTCCCCACTTACCCTAACACCTCTTCTGCTAACAGAGAGCCACCATACACACTTCTTCTGTCTGGCATTGTGAAACCTGAAATTAACAAGCTTTGTTAAATTAATTTGTCTGTAAATTGAGAATTTTAACCCCTGAACAGGAAGATGAAATTCATTCTTCCTCAGGACACCTGTGTGGGAGATAATAAAAGTGAGACACTGGTTATGGCACCACAAGAGCTGAACAAATAAACCTTGCATGAAGACTTTGCCTGCAGAGAGGATCTCCAGCAGCATGTATAGACTGGAGGAGCCACCAGTTCAAGCCATGGCAGATAGCCTGTGAAAGGGTTAGCATGTTGTGATAAAGGCCATTGCTGACATGAACTTCTCCCTTCCAGGTCACCCACTGGGTCCTCCTTTCTCCCCTGCTGTGCTCCCATCCCAATCCCAGAGGAGCCCAGCCAAGCCTGAAGCCCTCTAGATCACAGGCTGACACCAAAGAGAGCAACCCCATTAATTTCTGCCACAGCCTTTACGTCATTTGATCACTCATGCAGTTTATCAGCTCATTGCTGAGCAACTAATTTTTGTGTTTGTTTTCTGGCAAGGTCAGTTTAATCAGAGCAGACAGGGATGCAGTCTCACTCCGGGAAGCACAGACTATTGGAAATTCTGCTACTCCCACACAGAAAACATTTCTGGTGGTGGTGGGAAGGGGGAGAAAGCATCATTTTACAGGAGCCACCTGCACTTAAATGAGGTTAAACAACTGCAAAGCTTCACCCTAAAGACAGTGTTTATGAAGCTGCCACAAGGCACATTTCAGAAATTGAACTCAAGAGCTTCATTCCCTACTCTGAAGGACAGGGAAGAGTTTGTCACAGCTTGGCATTGACAAAAGGCTTTTTTCTGCTTCCTTGCTCTGAATTTTGTCTCCTAGTCTGGGCAGAGCAGAGGGTGAAGACAGGAAGATGAGCATCACCAGCTTAGCAAGAGCCTCTGCATATGAGAAGGTTCAGGCAGCTCAGAACTGGATGGACTTCCAACAGGTAAGAAGGTGGGGCACACAGCAAGTGCTGCCCTCAGCAAGAACAGCTTCTGCCTATAAAAACAGAGACATGGGGGTGACAAATGGGGCAGAAGGACAGGACACAATTAACACAGCGTAAGATTAGGTCGTCGCTGCGTTTATCTCCTCTTCCACTGTTCAAATGGAAACTGTAAGAAGTCTAACTTGACACAACACTCAAAATAATGCTGGTCTTTTGCAACCTACTTTAAAATAAATATTTAAAGTTGGAAGTACATATACTGGCAGGAGCATCTTATGCAGACTAATAAAGTTTATTAAGAAGGTAATCACTGACTGTTTATAAAAACTGTGAGCCCTGCCAGCCTTGAAGAATTTTGATTATATTCCTTCAATGTAAGAAAGAGCAAGTTATTGACACCTCTTTGATGCCAAGTTTTTAATCATCTCAACTGCATGTTCATCTTCAGAGGGTAACTACAGATAAATCAGAGAATGAAGGTACTACTAAGAAAAAAAGACACTGTAGAAATGAGCTGCAACCCAAGCTTAAAAAAAGATTCTTTGAGAACAGCCTTCGAAAGTCTATACACACTGGCTTGGTGCTAGCAGGTATTTCTTTGAGAGGTCTCTCAGAAGCAAGTGTCTCATCAGCTCAGGGTGTCTGATCACAGCTCACTCAGCAACCTATGAAAACAGAGCAAAGGTACACAGCATTGCCTAGTTTTGAAGAATGTCTGTGCATTCCTTTTTGTTTGTTGTGTGTAAAAACAAAGATATACCCAAGTGAAGCAGACACAGCTCACAGCTAACGAGCACAGCCTGACCAATCTCTGCTGTGCACGTACAGCCACGAGCACAGCTGAGAGCACAAGCCAGGGCTGAAGGGGAGCCTGCCCCAGCCCTCACCACCTCTGCACCTCTGACATGTGAGAAACACTTCCCTGAGCCACACTGCCAAGCCTCCTGTGCACTGCGATCTCACTCACGGCCAGGCCATACAAAAGGAATTACTCAAGCTAAGAGGCAAAGGACCACAGGCTGCAACTGCTCTGTCACACACGCAGGGATAAAATGAACCCCCCTACCCTTCTGACACTAAGGAACCACAGGCCCAGGTTCCCAAATACTTCCCAAATCACATATCTATCAGGGTACTTCACTGAGAACAAGAATAAGGGCCAGAGTACAGCAAGATGGTCTATTCTGAGGGTCTTCTCTCAATTTAGGGAGACAATTCAGTAGAAGTCAACACTAGAACTTTGTGAGTATCCAGTTAACATGAAACCATCCCGATGCAAGTTTTCAGTGAAAGATTCCCAAGATGCAGTAATTTTGTGTACAACACTTTGTAACTTGTTTCTCCAAGTTTTAACTATCCTACTGCTGATCTGAGAATTCATTAACCTTCTGAAATGTGAATGTTGCAAAAAAAAAACCAATCGAGCATTTCAGTTATGCTGACTACAAAAATCAAAAGACAGAAACAGCTGAGGAAAAGAACTGAGCATTTTACCAAACACCAGTAGCTCTCCAACTGCCATGCAGTTATAAAAATAATGTTAATGCATTAAAGATTTATATAATATTGTAATTCCATGAAGAACTATAAAGACAGAGCTAGCACATGCCAATTACAACCATCACTATAATTCAGCATCTTTTCTTTCCTACCTATATACTGGCCCTGAGCTTACAAAGAATGTGTATAATCTCCAAATCACAGACATTTCCACGCACGAAGCAGAGCTGCTGCTCATTCTATTCCTTGCCACTTTCTCCCAACAAATATCTGAAAATGCTTCTGAAGTTGGTGCTACAAATACACAAGAGAGGGAAGGGGGGAAAAAAAGTTAAAATACACCATGGAATATACAAGTTTGCAGTATTATAATTACTCATCATGTCAAACCTCTAAATGAAGGGGCATAATATATTGTGCAAAAATTGCATAAATAATGCGTAAAAGGACAGGCACAACACAGAAAGATGGGGTTTATCAGAGTAAGTTAAATGAAGAAGTAACACAGAAAGACCAAGTTTTATACAATAAGTCTGGCTTCAGTCATCAGTTTAATTTCTGGCACTGTCTGCACTACACAGCCCCTTGTAAAAGCCATGTAAACTATTCCTTGAAATCTTACCACAGAGTAAAAAAGTCAAGGTCAAGTTCCCACCAGACTGACAGCAGCTCTGCTGGAAAGCAGCACTCTGGAAAAGAGTCTCCTTCATTCCACCCACGCAGCTTGTCAAAGGATGAGAGAGATATTTTACTCCATGTAGAAGAGTTAGGAAATAGCAGAGGAAGTTGTGTGACACAGGAAAGCACCAAATCTGGTCTCTAGTTATCACAGACCCCTCCTGCATGTCTTCTGACTGCCACCCTTTATGTAAGCTCAACTGCACTGCTCTTACATTTGCTGGGAAAAGAAAGAAATCACTGTACCCGAAATATGGGTTTGATATCTGAACTGCAATTACTTGTTTAAATAATTAACCTAGTGAAATAGCAGGCTCCAGATTGAAAAGCCCTGCTGCTCAAGGTAATCTTCCTTACAGGAGCAAACCTCTATTCTCTCACATTTCAAACTGCATCATTCCCACAGTAACCAGAATATCTGCTCTTTGTCCCCATGCTTACAGTGGAAATCCTAAAATTTTAAGAAACAAAACTCCCAGCTAGTGTAGCCATACCAGGGAGCAGAGGGTACAGTCCTGTGAGAAACTAGATCCCTAAGGAAAAGAACCACAATCCTGCAAGTTAACCCTTTTGTTCAGTAAACTGCTGGGGTCTTCTGCCATAACTGCAGATCTTTCATTTCACATGTTGATTTTAACATGCTTGGGACAGCAAAACTCAGCAGAAATCCTTGCTATTAAATCTGATTCTTCCAAGAAGCAGCTGTGGTCTGGGCATCTCCTTCATGCTCTTTCCCAACAACCTCTGCCTGTAATATCAACTGCTGTCAAAAAAGCCAATTTGGGTGATACCACTAACTGCTCTAAGGTGAGGATTGAAGATGGACACCAGGCCAGCCCAGGAAAAGGCTGCCATACATGCTTAGCAGTAGTGAGGGTTCGACAGGCAATGGATGGAGAAGTATGAAGGTGAGGCTGAGCAAAGTACATCCCCTCACCCCACCAACAGTCACAGAGGGGACCGTAGCCTATGAGGAAGTAGAATAACCTTGGAAAGAATGATGGAGAAGTCAGGGAGGGAAAGAAAAAAAAAAAAAAAGACATTACTCAAGTTTCCCATGCATTCTTGTGTTTTCTCCCGAATTTTATTAGTTGACAAAACCTATTTAATTTTACAGACAAAACCAAAATAACTCGTCACTCAAGACACTCAACACTGCTGGAAACAAGCTCCAGCCAGCAATCATAATGCACTCATCTTCACACACACACACACACACAGGGCAGCTCAGCTCCCCACCTCCAGCAGCCTGGAGCATACACAGGCTGCCACAGGAACAGGGACAAAACAGGAGATGCATGGCCACATTCTACGAGCAATTTTGAGGCCTCCTTAAAGCAAGAATAGAGCCAAGAAAAACTAAAGAAAAAATTCCATAATTTCAAGGAAACACAAAAATTATGCTTCACATAAGTCTGTAAGGAAGACACAAAGGCTCTTCCTAACAATAAAGCACACAGCTGAGGTAATTACCATAAGCTTGCTCAGTTCATACTAATTTGGTCATATTTGTAAAAAATTAACATTTTAATGGTGCCTCTTATATTCTATCGCCTCATTACTGCAGATGACAAAGAGTTAACAACTACATTTCTGAAGCTGCTTGAAACAACTGGAACAAGATTATCTTAGAGCAAGTCTTTAAATAAAGCAGGGCATGTCAACAAACCAGCTCCACTTCTCTGCAAAGGGGGAGCCTGCTGTCAGCATCACCACCAAAGTATACACATAGGCTAAGTGGCATTTCTCCCGAGAGAACCAGCTCCTCTCTAGAAACAGCAGTACTAGCTGGTTTCCACCAGGTTTCAACATGAGATGTACTGAACACATGGAAAAGGAAAAAAAAAATCTCTCCCAGATCGGTCCATTTGATCCCAAGCATGGGGTAACACATGAATCCAATGCACTTAATGGATCAGCTTTTTGGTTTATTAACCAAGCCTGTAAAAGCTCTCTAAATTACCATACTTTTTGCATGCTCTATTATAAAAAAACCCCAGTACTTTCTTGTCTCAAAATGTCACAGCTACAACGCAAAGCCTGTCAGGCTGCTAAAATAATCCAAAGCCAATGACAGCAAATAGCAACCTGGCACATGTTGAGCCTTCAGACTCAAAATAGATTTAAATTAACACAAAGATAGAGGGAGAGAGTTTAGTAACAAAGTGAAGAAACCAAGGGAAAAGAAATAAGATTCTATCAGTCATCATTTCAATCAGCCCAAACAAGTTAAAAGGCAGCTAGAGGATGGCATTTACGTCTGCCTCTAAGGCTGGGACAAGGGCCAGAACTACACTCCTTGATCTGACTTATTTATGCCATGCTGACACTTCAGTTGGCAACCATAAAGGTCCAGAGGTCAAAGTCCCCTGAGGCAGAGAGCCATGTATGTGTGTCTTTCCAAGCAGTCTGTCTGGAGCAGGGAAGCAAGGAGTCAGGAGCCACAGCCCTCGCAGCCACCCACCCACCTGCTGCCATAAAACCACTTCAGCTGTGCCCAGTTCAAAGCTGCCTCAGTCCACAAAGGAGATTTCTGGAGAGATCCCACCTTTCTTCATCCAACCACTCCTACAAAATAGAGTGTTTTTCCAAGTCAAGAGAGAAGCCAGTGGTGCCTCATTTTAAAACTGAGAGGCCCCGTCACCAGCTGAACGCCAGAGACCACCATAGATCCCTAAAGACCTCCTGAAAATTCTCTAAAGAATGTGGGAATGGATACAAATGAAGACAGAGAGCAACATTTTTGGCACTTCTGCCAGTTTCTTGACTGGGATTTGTTACAGCTCTAACTTATTCCCAATTACTTAAATAATATTCACATATTTAAATCTTGGAATTTTAAAACCTAAACCATAGATTTCACTTTTCAAGAAGGATTCCAAAAGTTGAATTACAAGTCAGGCTCAAATTCCAGTATAGGGATATCAAGATTTTTGTTTATACTACAGAAATGTTTTAACAGATAGAGTCTCTCAAAGTCATGGAAACTTGGAATTCTGAGACTTTTTGCATTAATGTCAGTATATGCAGAATATGATGGAACCACCAGCTAGTACTGAACTCCCACTAGCCTCTGATTTGCTTACATGATTGGCATAAAAATTTAAAAAAAAAGAAACAAGAAACAGCTACACCATACTATTCTTGA
Organism: Molothrus ater; assembly: GCF_012460135.2. Classification (NCBI taxonomy): domain Eukaryota; kingdom Metazoa; phylum Chordata; class Aves; order Passeriformes; family Icteridae; genus Molothrus; species Molothrus ater. Next base: position 15,902,593 of record NC_050482.2, on the reverse strand, counting down.
ATATACTGGGATCTCCAGAGCAATATATGCCCAAAAGCAAACTACAAAACATCAAATTTGGTAAAGGGTAAGTAAAAAGAAAATGATATCTTTGGATTTCTTTGTTGTAGACACCTGGAGCCTCCATCCAGCTTCAGGATCTAGGCAGACAGACTAAACTTGAGCAGGGACTTGGATGCCTGGAAATGGGAGTCTGCCCTAAACAACACCTTACTCTTGGAAGAAGAGTTGATGAGTAACAGGGACTGGCTGTCTTTAGGGTGAAAAGAAAAGCTGTAAATACACAATGAAGGGATAGTTCATCTCCTATGGATACCCCTGCCAAACCATTTTATTTGTTGGATAGTACAAAAGCTTCAGAAACTAAACAGCAGTTTTAATCAGGGGCTGTTCTAGCTTTTAATTGCTGCACTCAACTTTGATGCCCCACAGCACACCAGGGGCATCAGACTTTTCAAAAAGGGGCATCAGGCTTTTCAATATTGCAACAAGCAAAATAAAAACCTCCCCTTGCTAAAACCCTTCCTTCAGAAGAGGGAGGCACACAACCCAGAGACATGAAAGCAAGTTTTTCTAAATTAGACTGTTTCCTAATAAGTGTGAAGGTTTCTGAGTGCCCAGGAATCACAACTGACACTGGGATCAGAAAGCTGGGTCTGATTTGTATACAACCAGCACTAAGAACTTTGACCAAGAGCTCACATATGTACAGAAAAAAAAGCCTTTAGATTTGGTATATAGTTAACAAACATACAGAAGAGGTCATACCACTTCCTACTGGCATTCTTACACAAGGGACTATACTGGCACACTGGACTATAATCACATTGCCAGTTATGACTACACTTTTCAAAACAACTTTTAAAGTAAAAGTTAAATCTACTGGTAAGTCCTTATTCAAAAATAAAAATAAGCTATTCCAATTATCAACTCATATGAAAGAAAACCTGCCAGCTTGTAGCTAATCTACCTCAAGATCTCGTGTCTGGTGCTTCCTCTGTGGTTCAGAACCTTCAGCAATGCATCTGTTTCCTAAACACAGTTTCCCATGTCTCATTTCACACAATGAGCAATCTGTGGTTGTTCAGCCATCTTCAAGGTGGAACCCCTTCACAGTGTTTCCAGTAAGTATATGGGTCTTCAACTGACTTTTCTTCTGACTTTTACAAGAATGCAGTATTAACCCATAGCAACTAAACTACTGATTAAAAAAGTTCTAGAAAACATCACTCTGTGTAACTACCAACACCTAGTTCTGCTGGAGCTTTTGAAATGAGAATAAGTAGTTAAAAAAACCAAGGAAACGGACACTGTTTTTTGTGTCAGTCTAGGCAGTGTTTTCAAAATTCATCTAACACAAATGTTCAACAGTTAAATGTGCACACGAAATATTTTCTTCAATGAATGAGGTCTGCTGTACTTTCATATTAGCTCTCAGGTGTTATTATGAACTCTTAGCCAGATTAAAAGAAAGCCTCCTTCAGGGTAAAACAAACAGCTGCAGTTTGCTTCAGACAATAAGGAATACAAACTGCATGGAAGGATTTTCCATGATTTAACTGTCACCAACAACAGACTAATGAGTCACAGACAACAGCTTAATACTTAGAGCTTATTGCTAAAGAAAAAAATATTTATGCAATTTCAAAGTATTAACAACAAAACACAAAATGAGTTTTGAATAGATCCCTGTAGTGTCTCAAACCAGGTAACCAGCTGTAACCACCCAAGTGAAACTCAGAGTGGGCACTGGACACAGCCAGGCTTGCACTGCACCGGGAAAACCAGACTGAAAATGTCAGCCATTGTTTCCTACTCAAAAAGCATATACTGTCCCTGTTCTCCTTTAACAGAGGACTGCAAGGGCCAGAGAGCTTCACCAAGCAAATTCAATCTGCTAACAAAGTAAACTCCACATTCCGCCTGTAAAATATTCCAAGAAATGGTATTTGTGCTTCATTTATTTTCAAGAGGGATAAGTGATCCAGCATCAGAGGGAATCTTTGTTGGCAGAGGCCTCAAACTGGGGAAGAATTGCTACTGGAAGAAACAGAAAAGAAGCAGAAGTACACTTTACAAAATGTGTATTTGCTGTAAAATATTGCCTAATACAGTTTTCTGGGGAAGTCAGAACTATTCCACCTTGGCTGGTTATTCCCATGACTGAAAGTAAAAAGAGCTGTTGAATGCATGTACAATCATCAGCCCATAAGCAACCCTGCCAGGGAGGGAAGACAAAGTTTCTCAAAATAGGCTGAGACCTTTCTTAAGTATCAAAAGCTTTTGTTTTCAGAACATTTCTTCCAAATAGAAAAGGGCTTGCTTATTATTCCAGATAATCTGGAAGAGAACAGAGTTCTCATTTCTGCAGTGTTTTGAAAACTCTTGACATTAGTTTTATTTACCGCAAGTTTCCAGGAAGCTCTTCCATGTGAGGACAATCTTGCAAGCCCAGCGTCTGGTAGCAGCTGGTAGTTCTCTTAAAGGATCACCGTGCTCAGCCACACCGTTCACAGCTTTTTGGGAAGGGCATTCCCCACTGCACACCCACTGTGATCCCAGAGAGCTGCTGAGACCATGCAGGGTTTTACACAAAACCAAGTCACACCACATTTTGGTACAAAAAGTGATCTCAGACACTTGGAGGTGTCCTCTGGGTTACTTTGTAGATTAGCTTTTAAAGGAGTGTGAGATATTGGATAAAAGCACTGCAGAAGTGCAAAGAATTATAAACTTAATCTAATTGTAGTAACACCTGCAAGTGGTTTAATGCTTTGAAAAGTCAGACTACACAAAGAATATATTCAGACAGATTGCCATTTTTCCTACTCCTTCCAACAACATAATCCTTGCAGGGCAATGCAAGACTTAGTAGTCTTCAGAGATGGTTTTTACTATTATCTGATGATCCCATCAGTCCAAAGACTAGTCTAAGTCCCATGAGGATTTTTTGGATGTTTTGCTGCCCCTAAGTTCCACACTTCTCAGCTATCTTTGCTCCACACAAATAGGATGGCAGCTGCTGGGAATCAAACATCTCAGCTAAAGACAGCAAGGTGCATGAAGGCAACTCCTTTGGCACTACTCCCTGTCTCACAAGGGAAAAAGTGAGCAAGAGAGAAGATGAAGAAAGCCCCTAACACAAAAATGAGTTCAGAGATAGGATTGTGGATTACAGATCATCTTGCACTTAATTTCAATTAGGTAAAGGTCATGTTCATCAGGGGCCATGTAACTGCAAGGAATATCACATTGTACACAGCATTTCATCTTTGGGTGCTTAAAATGCTATTGTTTTTTCCTGTTCCAACCTGGTATCTCGTTGCAATACTTGTGCATTTCACAAAACACTCAAGAGCCCAAGCTATTGTTCTCTGCACTCCCAGAATGGGGTTACAGGTATTTTCAGACTGGGCTCTACTGCTAAGATCTCTAAGGCTCATATTGGACATCCCATTCTCTCCAGACAACACAGAAAGCATAAACTCACCCATTTTCTGGCTTATCCCTGGAACAAAGTCTGACACTGGTAGTGGTCTCACTACTAGGGAAGTGCCATGGGAAGCAGCTTTACCCAAAGCACACAGTCATACAGTTCCCTGGATTCTGATCTGGAGCAAATTACAGCAAATTACAGGGTTTAGACACCTTCATCACTCCTAACATAACTAGGCAGGTCACTGAAGCTGTACAACTACAGACATCACCTGGATCTAAAAAACAACATGGAAAAAAAAAAGGATATCCTCATAAGGCTTCTAACACAGCAGCAGGGACTATTCAAGGTGAAATCCAAAAAATGCTACATTTTAAGAGCTCCTTCTCCAGACACCTCATGTCTCCCCACCCCTATGGCTGTGACACTCCTGAAAAACTGCTGACAGTTAGAAATCTGTCACACCTCTGTGACACTTCCCAGGAATTACAACACACTTCTGACCTTGAGAAGTGCAGCAAGGTATTTTAAAGCAGTTACTGTGCACACCTGGGAATGCAGGGAAGAGATCCAGAGAGAAAGAAAGAAAAACATGCAAACCATTTTCCAAATGCAGAAGGAATGTGGAGCCTCAGGTAGTAAAATACATAGTGAGAGGCTGGAGGATTTTTTTCTGAAGGTACCTCTAAAGCTAAAACTCTCTTAAGAAGTCAGTTTTTTCATACACGTTTCAAACTTAAGAAGACAGTTTTCAAAATTTAAGTTAATGATAAATTTTAGTTTATGAATTAAACCCTGCCTTGAGAGCATCTAAAAATGCTTGTGCATCCTTCACTGAAAAACCTGGTACTAATTTTTGATCTCTGAATATTGGTCAGTTTCCAAACCAGTGAATTTGATATGTTCCCTATGTCAGTAACCCTGATACCTGACATGAATATTGAAGGAACAAGTGGCTTTTACAACATGGTAAAATGCCAAGCATTAGTAATGCTGGATACTGACACAAACTGCTGATAGTCCTGTCAAGAGATCTGGTAAGACAGTTTTAGCAGCTGGAAACTAACTGCACTCAGTCATTAACTGCATGCATCAGGCCAGCCTGAAGGGTAAGGTTTTGTTCTTTCCAATTAAGGTAAGTACAGACCTCTCATGTTGTGAAGTTACTTTTGGGGGGATACTAAAAAAATCTGAAAGGTGCCTATCTATTAACCACTGTATTTGGGCATAGAGAAGGCAAGCAACTGCCAACTTCCTTTTCCACATGATTTTGCTATATTCTTTAAGAACCTTCAAAAAATCCTATCTTAACCAACAACACATACTAACATTAACAGGATGTAAATATAATGTAAACCATTACATTTACTTAATGGTAAAGAAATTAGCATCCCCTCTCAAGGAGTTTGATGCAAAACCCAAGAATAAAGTGATATTTTGTGCTTTATGCCTTGTTCTTGTTCTTCTCTCTCCCTCCTGTCCATGACCAGCGTTAGCAGCATTATACCAACATCTTTATTCTCCACCTAGAAGTGCTCACCTAAAAATAGAAGCCCTGTTGACCTAAAAATAAAGCCCCTGTTTACAAATTCCATACTTAACACCAACTACAGAATCACCCATATACGCACACAGCATCCAAACTTGCCTGGGTTTGTCTACAGACAGCTGCTCCCCTCCAGGCTCATCTCTGGGAGATGCAGCTATGCAGAAGTGCCCAGGGCTGGGCAGGGCAGCCCCAACAGAGCACAAGGGTGGCTGCTGGAGAGCCAAACCAGCCCACAGCAGGAATGTGCCCTCCCAAATGTAACCACAAATTCATTATAAGCTGCAATGAGCTCTGTTTCAGACAGGAGTCTGCATCAACACACCCCAAAAACACATGTCCCCATGTGACTCAGCATCCAGTGCTTACGCTTATTAGGGATGTGCAGCAGCAAACCCAGTCATAAATCCCTTAATCACAGGTCAAAAGAGTTGTCAAAGCCTGCACTGATGGGATCAGCAAAATGCTGAAGTGTTTTAAACAAGGAACATTAGCTCCTATGGAAGGGCAGAAGAACTCAGAGTGCAAATCACCAGTGATTTACAGCACCAAAGTGATCTCTTGACCTGCATCCAAAAAAAAAAAAAAAAAGGCACAATTTACTTTAGAAGTTTCTTATTTTTAAAGCATACTGGGAAACATGAGGCCACAACTGTAGCATTGTGCCCAGTTCTGAGGGCCCCAGCACAAGAGATACATGAACTAGAGATAGTCCAGGAAAGGGACTGAAGCATCTCCTGTGAGGAGAGGCTGGGAGAGCTGGGACTGTTCTGTTTGAAGAAGAAAAGGCTCATGGGGAGGAGTTTATAAACTTAGATAAAAAGCTGAAGGGAGGGTGTAGAGGTGACAGAGCTGGGCCCAGCTCAGTGGTGCTGTGACAGAAGCACATCTAAGGGGCACACTGAAACAAAGGAAGTTCTCTCTGCACATCAGGGGACACTTTTTTTACTGTGGGGGTGACTGAGAATTTGCATAGGCTGCCCAAGAAGGTTGTGGAGTCTCCATCCTTGGAGATACTCAAAAGCCATCTAGACTTGTCCCTGAGCAACCTGCTTTAGCTGGCTCTGCTTGAGCCAAGAGTAGGATCAGGCATCCCCAGAGGACCCTTCTAACCTCAGTCATTCCATGATGCTGCAAAATAAAAAGACTAATTCTCTTCCATTACTGATGAGACACCTAGAGCAAGTTTTAAAAGAATGCATCAAGCTTCATCCAAAGTGTATCTACAGGTGAAGTGTTTTTTATTCACCACCAAAGACAGCTTTCTGCATTAACCGGGATTCATAGGAAGCTGCAACCGAACAGAATTTCAGTTTTTATTAAAATGCAAACTAGTTTTTAAACTTAGAGACAATTTTGGGTATACTCAAGGCATGTTTAGAGAATACTTCCTGTGGGGTTTTTTTCCTCATTAACACAGGCACTATACATTAAACATGTATAGTGGCCCAGGATGCAAACAGAAAGGATTTTTTCAATGCAAGCTGTGAATCTTTACTTTCCACTATCCTCAGAAGCAAAAAACCTGCATTTTCAATCATTTAAGCACCTCTGAAGATCTGGTCTTGTAAGCCATGGAATTAAATTTACTGCTCCCAGAGCATGCACCGGGAGAAAGGATTAGGTGTTCAAGAGAGAAGGGGAAACACAGCAAGAGTGCTCCCACCCACAAACACAGCATTTCTGATTTGCATCTGATAACTGCTCTTTCAGTTTAGTCAAGACAAGAAGATTTACTTTGCAAATGAAACCATACTATTAAGGTGAAGAAAAACACCCAGAACCTACCCTCTCTGAAGACTGCAGAGCCTGTTAATATTTATGAAGTCTGAAGTAGCTTCAAAGACTCTTTACTTCATTTTTCTTATGTCATAACAAAAAGCAGCACTAAGTCATTAAATTTTAAGGGGAGTTCACAACTAAACTATAACTCTTTTAGTAAATTCTGACCTCTAGGAAAAGGTGTTATTTCTTTGGTTTGGAAGTGCGTGTCCCATAGCAACAGCAATGAACGCAAGGTGCAAAGAGGAAACTTGCATGTTCAGAAACTTTGAAGACCAAAACAGATAAAAACCTCAAAGCAGCCAACATTACAACTGAAGCACTACATTTGTTGTCTGTATTTCTATGCACAGATTATTACATGGATTAACCTGTCAGGTTAAGGGCAGTGGGCAGAGAGAAAATCTGTATTGGAAAACTCTGATTAAGCACTTACTGTCGAAAGCTTTCCCTCTGATCAAACTGTGTGTCATAAAAATAACACATTAGAGAAAGTGATCTCTCCTCCTAGCATGGATGCTGTCATGCAGATATTCTTTAGCTGCAAAAGTCAGTGTAGGAAAGAAATAGAACCAGTGTTACAGGATAATGCCAGAAAATTGTGTACTTTATTTGGGCCTGACACAGGTTTGAACAAGAGAGCCTCCAATTCAAGATGACAGAATTCTCTGAACATAATACTGGAGTATTTTAGTTGCAGCCAGGGCCTTCAAGACTTTGAAGTTAGAGAGTATCACTGCTAAGCCTGATAAATACTGGGGGTAAGAGAGGGAGGTAGAGACCATGACAAATCATTGAATAGCTACATAACTTTAACCCAAAAAAATCAGTGAGGTATATGTTGCCCTTGACTCAAGCATTCATGAACAGCATTTATTACCCAGACCTATAAAAAAGAAAACATCAGGAAATGTGATCTATTACTCCTTAAATAAAAAATTATTCACTATAAAATTGTTAGTGGGACCATATGTTACACAAAACACAGACTGGTGTTCAAGAGTCCCTATACATTTGGTGGTGATACAGTCAAAAAATAAAATGTGATTTTTCAGCAGACAAAAGAAGGAGAAATGGGATCTTTGTTATTCTTCCAACAGATCTGTCATCACTTTGGGGGTTAAACAGCTAATGCCTCTCCCTAGTTCTGAAGTCTCTGTATTAAGGATTGAATACTCAAGTAGCAAAATGATGCTGAAGACATACCACATATATGTAGTACAACATGTATGTACTTCATGTGTATGCACAGACAATGTTTCACACCCAGTACCTATACCTGACCTTTAACAGCAGCACTAATCACTTCTCAGACACTGAAAGGCTTCCCTTGCCAAAACAAAGTCTTCCAGCTGAGGATTTTCCCCCCAGGTCTCAAACAACACTGAATCTCTTTGGCACATAACACTGCTCCAGCCATTCATTTGTATAATGAACTTCTATTCCTATAACCTTTCGATATCACTCATGGGAAGAGCAGAGGTAGGGGCAGGGAACAGTTTCTGCTGTAAATCACTGGGAATTAGATTCCAGCTGGAAGGACAGCAGGGCTGCAGTCAGTCCCCTGATTTTGCCTCCTCATTTGGGATCTCCCTCTACCAGTCTCTTTCAAACCGGGTCCCATGAAAGAGCAGAGCCAGGACAAGGCTTTTCCCAGCTGCTGCCTTAATTCCTCACCCCCCCCACCCCGGGTACTGATGTGAGGTCACCAGGACACAGCAATGCTGGCACGGCATCAGGCAGGAGGTGAAAGCCTGGGTGATGCCTTCACCCAGAGCAGAAGCTGTACCATGCCAAGGAGTGGCACGCACACACACATCCAAACAGCAGCAGCCAACCCCAGGCTGCTTGAGAGCCACCCCCTGGCCAAGGACACACTGAGCACATCACATCTCAATAGTACCACAGTTAAATGAGGAAAAGAAACCAAACCAAACCTATCAGTCTGATACTTGAACTCAAGTTAGTTCCACCTACCACTGTCTGAAACCAGCTCTGAGAGCTTACCTGCAGAGCAGGATGCACGGCATGGCTCATTTCAGCTCAGTCTGACATCTCAGCCCAAAACCACCTTTATTAGGGCAGAGGGATGAGCCAAACATTCTTGTGGCAACCATATGAAAAATAGTGAAACATAACTCAGGCTTTCATGGAATTTTGCACAATTCAGTGCCAGAACAACACCAATTTTGTATTTTATCAGCTTCAGAGCTAACAGCTTAACTGTCAGCTTCTGAAGAACACAGACAAGGACTAAAAAAAGCCTTCCCTTTCTGAAGATGTGGTATTTGATAGCTAAACATGGCATTAAAAGAAGTAGTTAAGCTCACACTTCTAATTCTGCGGAATGAAATTATTTATCACATGTTAAAAGTAAAGGCAGGATACTGCCAGATAATGCAAAGCACAGGGACCTGAGAGCCCTACTTTATTAAATATTTCCTCTCCCCACCCACATCTCAACCACCACTGGAAACATGATACCGAGAACTCGTCCATCATTCATTCCATAATCACACAAGCTTAACAGTACCACATCTACTAATCTAAAACTCCCGAGCTGCAGCAACACGGCCAGACACAAAAACATGACAAAAAACTGTCATTTCTCATTTGCCCCGTTTGTGCACGCGATGACCACAGGAGCACACAGAAGACCACAAAATCTACGCATACCTATTGACCTGTCTGCAGGAGTCCAGGCTGACATCCTGAATTGCAAAACAGCCATTTACCATGCCATCCTCTCTGTCTCCTCCCGAGTAAGCTCTCCAGCAGCATTCCTCTGCTTCTACTGCTCCAACACTCCCGTGCCTCACTGCTCCACACCAAGAAGCATCCAGACACTGCATGCTCTGAGAAATCAGCACATTGCTGGCTGCTGTTTAACATGAACGTGTGCCCAGCCCTGAACTCGGCTAGGCACAGGCACCGCTCAGGAATCAAGCCTCACAGCAGAACCTGCATTCCCAGCTCTTATTGCTAAATCGGATGCCACCCAGCTGCCACCCCGGCCGGGGGCGGGAGGAGGCAAAGGAGGGTGTGACGCAGCTCCCGCTGCTGCTCCTCGCCAAGGGAGATCCCTGCACGCAGCCGGGGAACACCACCGAGCCCAGCCAAGGGCCGGGAGCGCGGCTCTGCCAGCCACCGCCACCGGCAGCCACCACGGCGGCCCCGAGACAGCAGCTGGGGAGCCCGGAGAGGTCGGGCTGCGTGTGCACACAAGGATGTGACCTTTACCGGGCTCACCGCCGCCCCATGCGCTGTGTTTACTACAGCCGGTGCCTTCTAGCTGGTGGCGGCGATGCCACCGCCTGTCCCCGCAGCCCAGGGCGGCTCCTCCGTGCCGGAGGGGCGCGGGGAGGAGACGAGGGCCACTGCTCCGCCCGGGAAGCGGGGAGGGAGCAGCCGGACACCCCCTGCGCGCACGGGGACAGCCGTGCCGCAACCGCCCGGACAGCCGGGCCACCGGCCGAGACCTCCGTTGGCTGCCCCGCAACCTCCCGGTCCGCCCCTTCCCCCCGGCCTCGGGAGAGCCGAACAAAAGGGAGCGGAGGGACCAAAGGACAGCAACCCCCTCCCAAGGGTCCCCGTCCGGGGGTGGCGAGAGACACCGCGCCCCGCTGTCCCAGGGAGGTGGCGACGGGCTAGTGGGTAAAGGTATGGACACCCAAAAAATTATTATTATTATTAGTACTAGTATTACTATTATTAGTATTATTAGTATTAATGCCTCCGAGACGGCCAGCGAGGCACTCACCCTGCTCGGAAATCGGAGCAAACTCTCATTCACGCTCCCCGCCGTGCCCAGGCCGCCGGAGCCAGGCGACGCCCCGAGAGCCGCCGGCCGCTGTGCTGAGCGGGGCCGGGCGCGGCCGGGGCCGGGCGCGCCCGCTCAGCCCGGACAAAGCGAGCGCGGCGCTGCTGCGGGCGAGGCGGCAGCAGGTGCCCGTCCGCCGCCGCGGCCGTGCCGAGCGCCCCGCGCAGCCGCCGCCGCCGCAGCGCCCGAGCCGCTCGCCGGGGCCGCGCTGCGCGCCCGCCCCGCCCCCGGCGGCCCCGCGGCGGGAGCCCGCAGAGGCGGGGGCGGGCGGAGCCGGCGGGCGGGCTATGGGCGGTGCGGCACGGCCCGGGCCGCAGCGGCGGCGGCGCACAGCGAGGCGCTCCGCCGGTCGCAGCCCGGTCGGGACCGGAGGCGGGTCCCGGTCCCGCGGCCCACCCGGCGCGGCGGCCGCCGGATCTGCGCGGAGCGGCAGCGAGCAGCCCCCCGGCCCCGCCACCCACACCTGCCCCGCGCCACGCCGGCGCCTGGAGCTCGCCTGCGGAGGAGTCCAGACGCCCAGCAGGCAAGACCCTCCCCTGCGCTGGCTGCCTGCCGTGCGGCAGCGGTGGGCACCGCACGCCGCAGTGTCCGCAGCGGGGCTGCGCTGCCCGGCGTGAGGGCTGCAGCACCGCCGTGCCGCGATGCGGTGTGCGGCCAGCCCTGCCCTGCCCTGCCCTGCCCTGCCCTGCCCTGCCCTGCCCTGCCCTGCCCTGCCCTGCCCTGCCTTGTGCTCGACCCTGAGCCCCGCAGAGTCGGGGCTTCGTCGTTCCCCGGGCTTGGCGAATGCACCGGAACGGTGTCAGCCTTGCCGGTGCTTTGCTGCCATGGTGGGAGTCGTATCGCCGGAGCTCAGTGCGCTCCGGTTAACCGGGGGCGAAGGCGAAGCCCGGGCCGGGCACAGCCGTGGCGGGGCTGGGGCCGCAGCCGGCACTGCCCGCAGTGGGGCAGCGGTGCCCACGGGCTGGGCTGGCCCTCTGCAGCCTGACCGCGCACATGCCGAGATGCCCGGGCCCCCGGGGAAGGAAGGGATTATCCTGTGTACAGACCCCCACTGTGTCAACACTCTGTGAGGTCGTTAATTATTTAGTGAGCGTATAGGGCTGTAAACCATTGCTCATGCACTGTTTGTTGTGTTTTGTGTTGCTTGTGGTTAACCCTGATCTTTTTTCCATAGCTTAAAAAATGCGGGGAGTATACGCCACAGGAAACCCTTTTATTTTTCATTCCCCTCACCTCCAGTCTCACGGGTTTGGTGATGCAGGGGCTGCCTAACAGAGTGGCTGCTGTGCAGCATAAGCAATATTATACAATTTTGTAATAGATTTGTCTACCTCAGCATGCGCCTCTAGCGCAGTGGAGATGAGCTGGGGTTTGCTGCGCGGCGTCCTCCAGCGAGCCCCTGGAGAGGGTGGCCCTGTCTCCACTGCTTGTCTCCAGCAGATTTGTCCCTTTGCAGGGTGGTGATTGATGGCACGTTCTGTGCTCACCAGCATCCTTGTATTTCACGTCATCTCATGCCCTTTGCATGCGGGCTTTGTAACTCTTTCATTTTTTGATATCAAGAATTTATGAATCAAAAGGTGGGGGAGTGTGGAGGCTGAGTCAGATCGTGAAAAAGGAAAGCCAAATGAGAGCGTGCAATTGCATATCACATTTACAAACATGGTTTCATTCATCTCCATATGTTGCTCCTGTTACTACTAATAAAGCTCTGGTTTCTCAGACTGGAGCTACCCTGGGAACACCAATCTTCCTGGCGTTTTTTCTCTATAGCCTCCATAGTATTCCTGTTACAATATGTTATTTTCCTGATTATGTTTTAATTATATTGAACAGGTAAATATCAGAAAGAATTTGATAATATGAATGTACTTCCCACACACTCCCTCTTGTTCCTATTATTTGATGTTCAGAGGAGTGACAGTTTATGTACAGGCAGCAATTTCTTTCTCTCTCTCTACTGGGTAAATTTCCTAATTATAATAACAAAAAAAAAAGCTTTTCTTCCTGAGTGCTTACCCCTGTTTCCTTCCTCTTTCTTTCCTCATTTTACTAATGATAGCCAAATCCAGCATGATGATTTTGGAGCTGCAGGAAATTTACCTTTATCTACTGAAAGATTTCTACAGAAGCCCCTATAGGCAAAGGGAGCCAGAGACAAAGGTCTACTTTAAGCAGAATGGTGTCTGGGGTTTACTTCCCCAGCAGGGAGGTACAACTGTAGAGTGTACAGTAATTAATTTAATCCAGCATTGAGAGAGAAGGAAGAATGATTGTATTGGGAAAGAGGTTTTTTCCAAGTATCAGATGTAAGATTTAAGCAGCATTTTCAATGACCTTTGTGACTTCTGTTTCAGACAAAAGGCAGCAACCTAGTACAAGGGTATCATTACCTTCTCCCAGTGTTGTCCTTTGTTCTCCTTGGGTTTAGCCTGTCACTTCCTAGGGTTTGCCTCTGTCCCTTGTTGGGACAGCAGCACCTCTCACCCGTGACTCTCAGAAGTGCTGTGCTAGCAAGTGATTTTTTTCCTGCTGCTCATTTCCCATCTCTGCTGTGCAAGGTCTTTTTTTCTTCTTGTGGCTCTTCTTATGAGTTTCTCTTTTCTGTGTCTTATTTATACTTAAGTATTTCTGCCTTACCAAACATTGTGCTCATTACTTTATCTTCCTCCTCTGTTTTTTTGTCAACTCATTTATTTTCTCTCATTTTTGTTCCCCTTCATATATCTTCTTACATCTCTTTTTTCCCCTCTGTGTCATTCTCTTTAAATCCTCTCCTTCTCTCTCTCCTTTCTGACATCTCACTTCTGTCCATTGCCTAACTCTACCTTCCTCTTGACATTTCTTCTCCAAGCTGTTCCTCTGGTCACTGTCCTTTTCCTCCCTTACATTTACATATATTTTACTTTAATATTATGTATATATATGTATACCTATATTTCCACTCCACATCTTTCCCTCTTCAGCTGAAAACAAGAAATTACTCATGCTGAGAGTCTGATGCTATTTAACCCCTTTCTTAGCACCTGAAATACACTGTTCCTGCCCATCCTCAAACATATGTATTGGGTAGACTGGAGAACTATGTGGGAAATGTTCTTAAATTCAGATGTGTACTTGAGAAAGCCTCTTGCTCAGGCTGCACTGTGAACAGAGCAGATGTTGTGCTCCCACTGACAGTACCAGAGGAGGACTTTAGGCCCCTTGAACTCAAGAACCTAATGACATTCTTTTTACGTTTCTCAATTTTGGGGGTTTTTTGGGTAAATAAAAAGACTTAGTTTTTAAGTGAGGGACACTGCCATATCTTTGAAATATCCCTTGGATGCTGGACTGACCCAAAATAATACCTCACAAAATGTTTTTCTTTCTTCTCCCCAATTGTTTGTTTTATGCATTTGTTAAGCCAACTTTGTGCAGCTATTGGAAGAAATAGCTGCACAAAAGTGGCTTGAGAAATGCTTTCTCCTCAGCAGAGCTAAGCTCTTCCTCTGGAAAGGGTTCTGTGTGGGGTGAGACTGGGATTTCAGCTTGTCAGCTTCCCTTTTTTCTGGAGCCAGAGAGAGAGGAGAGAGCTGTGACTGCAGGATCATATGCATTGGGTGGAAGATGGAAGAATAGATGCATAATCCAAAAATGCTACATTAACCTCAGAGGGTGGGGGGAAAAGTTGTTTAATAATTTTTTCCCTTGACTGTCACTGACTACAAACACCATCATTGAGGATTAAGGGCAATTGTTAGATTTTGCCATTTAGATAAGAGTCTTCGTTTTTAAAAATATAATTTATTCTTTAAACTTCTTTTTTCTGTGTTGTTCAAAGAGCTTACTACTAACTGGCTGGAATGAAAACAGCTCCATCCCACGGATTCCACCTCCGCTTTCTGGCAGCTTACCTGACTCATAAAGAGAGTGGGGGGTTCTATGTGCCACCTACAGCAGCTCAACATTTTCCTTTGTGGTGAGACTTAATCACCACCCTTGTCATATTATTTCATCGACCTTCTTGGAGTAGGAATTACCTTTCAAACCAGCCTTAAAACTTCCTATAAAAATAGGGTGAGGGTTTTTTCTTGAATTTGGTGAAAGTACATCGGCGGTCCAATGCAGCAAGATTTTCTGTGTTATTTTTTAAAAGATAACCTTTACCTGAGGACCACAGAAGAGAGAATTTCCATTTGCAGAGGACATATCTGTGACATGAGATGTGTCACCTGGAGAGTGGAAATCCATCAGCTGAAGGCAGAGGACCATCCCCTAAGTAATCACTGCAGGTGGTGTGTGCTGATGGGGAAACTGTGGGCTTTTAGCCACAATGGTCAAGGATGACAGTGGGCAAAATTTGTCAGAGGCAGTACCTATATTAGAGTCAGGAAAGACAGACGTGCCTTTGGGCACATCAGATCTCTGTTCCTTATAACCTGTTTGTGTAACCTCTGTGACTGTCACTTGTGGGGAGAGAGATCATATGAAGTAGGCTGATATTTGTCAAGCAGAAAATATTGCATGAGAGAAGACTGCAAGGTAGAAATGAAAACAATAAATAAATACATAAATAAATAAAACCAATAAATGAACACAGAGGTGGCAATGCAATAGGTAGTGTGTACAGGAAGCAATGGAAGAAAGGGTAGGAGAACAGAGCCACCCCAGGTTGTTGGGAGTTACAAAGAGGACATAAGTTACACTAGAAAGCTGGGGCAGAAAGCCTGTGACAATTTTTCTGAAGAAATTCTTGAAATTACATAGGGGAAGGGCAGAAAGGGAGGTATTCTTGAGCTCAGCACTTAAAGATAAAACCAAGTGTGAAGAGAGGCCAGGGAAGGCATTTGGTAAGAGTCTCCTCATTTCTCTGTCACAAAGGCAGGTAGAAACAAGGAACAGGAAGGAAAGGGGAAAATTGAAAGGACTGAAGTGAACCATTGGTAAATATCAAAGAAGGAAGTGTAGGGAAGGGAAGCTGCTTCCACATTGACAGAGTCCTCTTTGGGTCTTCTGGGGGACCTGAAAATTGACTGAGTGACAAGTGAGGTTCAACAAGATGGGAGACAGATAACTTTCTGTCAGGAAGGAGCTGTCTGACCACACCTAATATAAATACAGGCTGTTTTCATTCTTGATGTGTTTGTCTTAAAATGCACTGCAAGTGCAGCAGCTCTGCCCCAAAGATATGGAGGCTGCAGCTGTCTGGACCTTCCAGTACCACCCTGCTCTTTCTTGCATGCCAGAATAATAACCCCATATTATCTCCTCTCCTGCTCTGTGGGTCCTCAGCCCAGCTCCAGTCATCCTCCTGATCGACTGCAGCTGCCTGATAACCGGGACACAAGTCAAGAAAAGGACTTGGCAGTCACCTGCAAAGATGTGCTTCTGGAAGCAGAGGCACTAATGAGCTCTGTGGAGGGAGTGTGCTGGGGAGGCACCAGCAGGGAGGGAGGAGAGCAAAGGGTGAGCACTTCATCTGAGGAAGAAACAGCTTGGGAGGCTGTTGGACTAAAGCAGTGGGGAAACTAAGGGCGTGGAAAGCTCAGGAGGAAAGTGAATGTGGGAGGATGGAGCCAAGGATGGTTAAAAATAACAGTCTTGTACAGCTAATATGGCACTCCACTGGCATTTTAAACCTGCTGCCTTTCTGAGTTTTGAAAAGTGGACTTTACATTTAATTGTTCCAATTGCTACTGACCATCCAGGACCACTGCCATTTTGTCCAGCAGCCCCCATTTTCTTCACTGCTGGTCTAGTGGTTGCAACCAAGTCTTCAGCATATTGCTCTTTGCTTCCTTGCCTGATGTAAATATTGGTGTATCTCCAATTATACCTTGACTTCTCTGGAAGGGAGATGGTGTTTTTTCACTTGCATCAGCACATTTACCACACTAAATTCATGCAATAATGATGCTATCACAAATTAGAGGTAAATCAAAACACTATTCACAAGCAATTTGTACACTGTGGAATTTGGGCATGGGCTAACTTGACAGCCATTTCTTTTAAAGTTTCTGGAGGGCTGCCAGTTTTTCAGCCCTGTGGCTGTTCAAAGTACTGTGGTAGTCTCTGTATGAATACCACATGTGAGACAGGACCAGGTGGCAGCAGACCTGCTGGGGCTTTGAACCTCCTGGCACTTGTAATGGATGTGAGAAAAAGAAGGAAGGAACAATAAATAAAAGAATAAAGGAAAGAGAAGTACAAAGTGAAGGACATCTGTGCATTCTGATAACAATTCTTCAGTAGCACAGCACCATAAAAAATGTTGCCTGGTTAATGTAGAGCAGTTACTTGCTATGCTGGAGCCATTTCCTAGAATTTATATAATATCAGGTTTTGTCTTTGAAATATGGAAGGAATGGATTTCTTTGTCTTTCTCTGCCCTTCCCTTGCCTTTATCCTCCCAGTTCCAACTAAGGATGTAAGTGTAAATCCCTTTCATCTCCAGTGTAAATTTATTCATGAACATTATAAAACTGTTTATTGTCAATTCTTGTTTCAGAGTTTACTTTTACCTTCAATAACTCTTGTGTCTTTAGTGCTTGCCCCCATCTGTTTCTGGAGAAAAGCCAGCTTGCCTCTTCAGGGGAGCTTTGCCAGACCTGGCTGTCCCAGCCCTGCTTCTCTCCTTCCATCTAACAGATTCTCCATTTTCCTGTTTCCTACAGAAGATGACCTCTAATGCTCAGAGGACTCTCTGCCTGTGGTAATGTGATCTGGTGGCAGCAGCAGAAAAAAGTGTCAGTAGTCTTGGATCGTGTTCCCATTCCAGATATTGAATGATCTGGGGAAGGACATTTATCTTTGTTTCCCTGCAGGCTCCAGTAATAGTCACATATCTCTGTTTTACAGTAAAATTGCTTTTACCATGCCAAATTAATTATTAATACACACATTACAGTATTTTCACTATCCTGTAGAAATGAAATCAGATGCTGTGTCACTTGCTGTCCTTTAGCTTGTGACATGGCATGCAGTCCTTTTGGATATAGCTGTCTGGTGCCCCACCTTCTGTGTTTAAAGTCTGTATTCCCAGGCTCTACCACCATTATAAAGCAGCTTTCACATATCCCTGACTTTTTTGATTGCATGCTTTCTGCTATTTTTTCTGAAACCATTTTCAGGACTTGCTGAAATGTGAGTAATGTAGCTGGGAGGGGATGATTGAAGTGAGAGACTCATTTAGAAGGAATGTTGGTCATGATTGATTACAGCTGCACACATCATGCCCTTGCCTGACATTTCTCCCCATGTCGGGGGAGACTTGGTGGTGGTGAGGTCCAGGTCTGTTGAGCATACATGCCCTAGACCCATATAGATACCTGGAAGGTTGTTAAAAGGTTTTGCTGGGTTTATTTTATCCATGGCATTGAGAATATGTGGTAACTACATAGGTAGATCCCTACGTTGTGATGTACCAATCACATCACTCATAAAACCCTTATGACCTTGGCCTGGTCTTCAGCCTAATATGGGCACGTAGCTTTCCACTTCAGCATGGGTTTATGTCCAAATTATTGTTCTCAGTCAGTGTGGCTTGGCCAAAGTACACATTTTGGGGTACAATCTCAGCTTTTGTTTCTTTTTGCTACACCAATTATCCATGGTGCTGGAACAGGGTTACAGGAGCCTGCCAAAGCCTGGGTGTGGGGTATGTAGGAGGAAGAGGTGCTGCATGTGTCTGCATTGGTTCCCACATAACTCCTACCTTAACTCAGAGCAGCTCTCATTTCTTGGTGAAGCTTCTTCTCCCTCTCCCACCCACTCTCTCCCTATGGCCTGCAGGTGTTGGGCTGTAGCTTCTCTCCTATTTTTGGCTCAATGGCTGAATTAGCACATTTTTAATGGATGCCTTTTGCAGCACTTATGGAAATAGCCTAGAATTTTGATAATTCTCCATTACTCCATAAAATGCATAAAAATAGTTTACTTAAATGTGGTAGCAGTTCTTTAGGCTTATTGTCATTACTAGTTTAGAGACCATGGTTCCACTGAAGGAGAGTTATTTAGTGAAGTTTTGCTCTCCTTCTTTTCCAGAGAAATTGAAATTATGTGGATAAAGAGCAAGTGATTTTCATTTTTGATACAGCACAGAGCAATTAGTTTCAAGTCTGCAGTTTTTATTTTCAATAGCATAGGGTGTCATGGAATAAGTAAAGCACCTTTCTTCCATTGGTATTACAGACGCCAGTCATCTATGATTTTGGTGCTCACACCCATCTCCTCTAGTATGTACATTGCAAACCACCAAAAATACATGTAGAGCTTGTGATGCTTGTGAGCAGTGGAGCTGCTGTGATGCCTTGCTCCTTCTGCCCAGCAGGATTGTCCCAGGTCAGCTGGACATCAGCTGCCCTTACACGATGAGCAGGGTCTGACCTCCCCCTGCCTCCAGAGCAATTTTGCTGAGTTAGTCTGAGGATGGGAGCTAAACCCTGCAATTGGACACGGGGCTGCTGCTGACAGGCTGGCTCCCAGTGGGTCCAGTTGAGTTCAAGTGGGATATGAAGGGAAAAGAAGGCTGTTGCTTGAGGAAAGGATTCATGGCAGAAGCAGAAAATCCTGATGATTCTAAAACTTGGGGAGGAAGCTCATGCTGCATTTTATGTGTGAGGTTTTGAGTTATTGATAAAACATTGGGAAGGGACTGAGCCTGCTTGTGTTCTCTGTTGGGCTTCTTGACGATGATTGTGATAACACAGAATCACTGAATGGTCCAAGTTGGAAGGGACCCACAAGGATCATCAAATCTAACTCCTACAGGTTTCTCAGAAACCCTGACCCTCTGTGGGAAAGCTGACTGGAGTGTAATTGTAGCAGGTGCTGGTACTGGGTGTACCCCACACACATTTAACAGGTATGGATCCGCAGAAAACGTCATTCTCCTTTCTGTATTTATTGGATACTTGCTCAAGCATGTAGATCACAGCTATCTCAAAGCAAGTATGCAATGAGTACTCTGACAAAGAACAGATAATAAAGCTTTTTTAAATACTCCTTTATTAGCAGTAACAAAACCTCGATAAAATATGAGGTCTGATTTTTGTGACGTAATGAGCCAGTGGATTCCAGTGGAAATCAATGTCAGCTGTTGGTGCTAAACATCTCTAAACATTTCACATAGGTGCTTTCAGACCTATGTTAAATCCCCATTGACTTCAGACACTCTTTAAATCAGTGTAAGATATGCAGTATTTAGTCTCCTGACAGTCATTCTTCTTGCAACATTGTCTCTCTATTGCTCTAGTTTACTCATGGGTAAGATTTTATTTTCTTGAAAACTTCAATGTATCTTCTCTGCAGAGAGCTCTGATGTAGGGCCCTGCTCCTTACTTTGTAGGTAATAATACAAAATCTCTGATTGAAACCCCTACAGCCTTGAGAATTATTTGCAACTTGGGCAGAAGTAGCACAAGAAATTACAGCTGTTACTGGTGATTAAAAATGTGCTTTCTAAAAATCTTAAATTGAAATTATAGAAAAGAACAGAAAAGGTTCCTGTAGTATTCTGTAGAGAACTCCCAAGCAGTGGGTTAGGACAAGCAAGATAAGAATCAGTCAAAGAGCTTGGACACAGTGCGCTGTTCTGCTTGTATTTGTTCTAAAGAAATCTGAAAAATCTACGTGAGCATCAGTGTCAGGGACTGAGTTTGTAGCATTTTCCTTCTTTGTCAGTGAGTAGAGGTCATCTTCAATTTTAACCTATAGTCACAGCCCTCTGTTCACTAGAAAACTGCATGTATCTATCCAATTTTGACAGATAGCTATTAAATGAAAACCTCACAGGAGCAGAGATACAAAGTGCAGCAGAGCATGTGGAACTGAGGATGGGGTCTTGGTGCTGTTACTGGATTACCTGGGAGGAAGCCTAGGATCTCAAAACTGTTTTCTGCACCCCTCCACCACTGGAAGAAATCAGGCATTTCAGATTAGTTTACCTTATTCTAGGAAATTCTCCTCCTCCTTACTTTAAAGCAAATATTACCTCATCATCACATGCTAGACAACATACCAAGGGAAAAATTCTTTTCAGACCAAAATACAACTATCAGTTTTTGCACGAGGCAACATCACCAATGTCTCACAATGACTCATCATGCTTCTGCTTTATACCTGAGGCAGAGCTTGCTACCAGATAATCACAAATATTGTTTGTTTTCTCAACTATGACTATATAATGACACCTGACAGATGAACAAGTTCTTGTATAATAGTAGATGGCCGTACATAATAAAAGGAAGAGGATTTGCAGTTTGCAGAAATTCTCTTTTCCAATAACAGTCATTTGCAGTCATTACACATTGTAATTTGTAAACTATATTTACCAGATCTCACAAGCATTTCAGAGCAGGTGAATCCATTAGAAAGCCTTTCTTTTTGGTGGAAATATTCCCTAATTTTTTACCCTTTGTGTTTCAAAGAAAATTAAACAAAAAGCAGCAGCAAATTTCATTTAGTATTTCTTGGAATGCAGGAATAAAGCCAGGTATTCTTTCTTTTATATAGTAGGAGAAAATGAGGAAAGGGGCAATAATTGGACAGAATGGACAGAACTCTTATTTAAGGGGCAAAATTATCAGCAGTTGTCTATTGGTTCTCATTTGCTGTAGGAAGGATTAAAGTAGAACATCAGAAGATTAACAAATATCAGAATTTCAGGTGTCCAAATGATGAGAGCTTGAGTTTTTTCCTACAAATACTTAATTTGTCACCAAAACCTCCTAAGAACAAAATGCTGATTCTACAAATGTAACTTTTATGGTTGAATAGGAAATTACAAAATGGGCATGAGGATATACAGTGAATTCCCCAGAGCTCATCATAGCAAGGACAGCTTTCAAAAAGAAAAAAAAGTTTAAAAAATCCAAGTGCTGTTTCCACCTCTGCATGAGGAGAGGTCCAAAAGGGCAGCTCACAGCCCACCCATGGTTACCCATGCACGCTGCTGGCAGCAGCTTGGCACTGGTCCTAAGGACTCAGCAGCAAGGCCAAAAATGAACAAAAATCTTCCCTGCTTGTCTCTCTCCACTGATATATCAAGCCTGGGGATAGGAGACAGCATCAGGTTCCACGTGGGATTTCTCAGCAGGGCTCCTCTCCCATTTCAGATCTGAGAGACTGTGGTGATTTGTATCTTTGAATATGTTTTTCCATTCGCTTTCCCTTTAATGATGCTGAAGAAAGGAGTGTCAGCACAAAGGAAGATGTATCTGTCACTGGCACTGCTCTGGTTTCTGGCAGGACTCAGGCTGCTGCTTGGAACTGGCTGGAAAAATTACTGTGCTTGGTTTTGTTGTTGGTTTTCTGAGGAAGGAAAAAACTGCCAGCACTGATAACTCAGAGCATACAAAGCCATAAAGAAAAAAACATTCCCAGAGATTTTTCTCAAAAACCTCAAACTTTCCAAATGTGCTGCTTGAAAGTGCCTTCTCTTGCATGGCCATACCCTGCATCCCAGGGACCTCAGTGGCCTGGACCTGGGGATGAGCACCATCTCTTCTTAGGAGTCCATGTGGGAATCTCAGGCTGCAGTATCCCATGGGAGATGTCAGTCAAGGGAACACAGCTCATAAAGTGTTCATAAAGTTCTACCCAGTTTCAGTCTCCAAAAGTCACAGAATGGATGAGGTTGGAGGTGCCTCTGGCACACATCTAGTCCAGTCCATGCTCAGAGCAGGGTCACCCACTGTGGGTTTCCCAGAGCTGTGTCCAGTTAGATTTTGAGTATCTCTAAGGATGGAGATCCTACAGCCTCTGAGCTACCCAATGCTTGGTCTGCCTCACAGTAGAGAAGTCAGTCATGCTGGCAACATTTCCAAAATAAAAGCCAATAATTGTTAACCTCCTCAGGTTCTCTCTCCAACTCTCTCTCTTTTTTTAACTTTTTTTCCCTTAAGGAAACAAAGATATACAACTATTTTTATAAAAAGAAACCATTCTTTTGAAGGTCACTTTTTGTTTTCCTCAACAAACTCTCCACAAGGACACTTTGGGAATAATCCTACTAGTTCTGTCTTTGTACCAGAGCAGCATCTGCTGTGGGTTGCCCTGCACTGTTGACAGAAGGATTGGTAATACTGTTGACCATTATTAACATTATTTATATAGCACCTGGGAAATGCACTCAGGCTCTGCCTGCTAGGCACTGCCCAAATAAACCACAAAGAACAGAACCTGTTTTCAAAGAAGATGTTATTTGCCTGTTAAACAGTCAGCTGCAAAGAAATGGGTGGAGAGAAGCACAAGCACAACAAGTGCTGATCTCTGAACTTCAGCATCATTGCTTCCCCCATTGCAGCCATGCATGGGAGGGGAGTGAGATCTGGGCTGTGCTACCTAAGGGTGTTGGCTGATCAAATGGATGGAGATGTCCTGTAGATGTGATCTGTTCTGGAGCCCTGTGAAATCACTCTGGTGCCTGTTGGGCTCTCTATTCATTTTTTTTAAAGCTGCAGTAGAAGTGCACTTAAGAATTAATACTTATTTTAGAAGGAAATACTTTCCGAAATGCTCAAGAAATACTTGTTTGCATTTTTCAGTTGTGTTTTTTGATGAGGAAATGAGCTCAAAAGAAAAAGGAGCAAGTGCACAGTTATTTCTTCCTGTAGAAAAATCATTTTCCATTGAAAAGGTATATTTTCAAGTCTACAAACAGGGGATTTCTTTTCCCAAGACTGTTTCCCAAATAGATAAGAAAAGGAAGAAAACTTGTGATTTCACCAGAGGAAGAAAATGTTGTGTTTAAGTGGGCAGGTGTCAGTTTTGAAAGGTGTCCAGAACTTTCGGGGCAGTCCAGCGCTTGCCATTCCAAATGCCACCACTGGGAAGAATGCCAGAAAAAAACTAAGAAAGGACATGAGGTGGCAGAGTCAAAAACTTATCACATGAAAATCATGTCTTTGGAGAAGGAACTGCTGTTCTGGAGCAGAAGCCCAGCTCTCAGGACACTGGTGCTGACTTTGGCTTCTAGACAGGAGCGTGTTTGGAGGGCTGTGGTGGAGACCTCTCTTCCCCACTCCACAGCATCCCAAGCAATGCCAGCCTGCCCTGGCATTGCTGGGAATAGCCCTGCCTGCAGTGCCCAGTGCTGGCCCTTGCCCAGGGGCTGCCAGAGCAGAGCCCAGCCCTGGTGCTCGCTGCAGGCAGCACCACACAGGCTGGTTTGGAGCCATGGAGGGGATTTGGAAGCAGGAGCTGGTACCCACTGAGGTGTGGGTGGGCACATCAATCCAGACTCAGGATCAAAGGTGTCTCCTCCCACAGGGAGCAACCGGGAACTTGGTATGGGCTTGCTTGCAGCAGTGCTGCTGCATCTGGCTGTGATTGGAGATGGAGAAATCAGACATCCACTCCCTCTCTCCCAAGGAGGAGAGGCAGGGCTGAGCATGCAGCCATTGCCTTGGCACAGGCACTGTTTAGGTCCTTCTCTGATACTCAGAGTGTGCAGACCATATGTTACATCCCAGCTTTCTCTCTTCTGTTTACTTCTATCCATTTCCCATGTGCCAGCAGCCCTGAAGCTCTTTTTTCTCTACTAGTCTCTCTTGGCCAGCAGACTGTAATTCCTAGGCCATCTTCAAAGGAGATGCAGAGCAATAAAACCCAAGCCCTGGGGTGATGCTGTAAGCTCATCCTCCAACAAAACCTGGAGGAGCCTTGTCTTTCAGGGGATGATTTGAAGTATTGTCTGAAACACAAAAGCATTTACCAGGTTGCAACACAGTTATTATTCCCCTTGGCCCATGAAGTAAAGTACATGTAAATTTGTAGTGTATGGGAGGCACACAGTTTTTTCATGGGTTTACATACTGGTTTTTTGTTACTGCACTTCTGGATGAGAGCAGTCAGCTGCAGGTCATGGCTCTCATGTTGTGACCTAATGAAGAAAAACTCAGAGGGAGGATCAGGCATCTTTGGTGTAAACTGTCCAGCAAAGGCTCGCTGTCTTGAAAGCAAAAAGTATCAAATAACAGGAAATAATTTTTTCCATCAACATGTAGCCTGAAAGCACTTTGCTTTTTGACTCCTATCCACATTTCTGTTTCTCAGCCAGGTGATTCCTGCCACCTCCTCTAAGCTTTTCTACTCTCTGGTATTTTTGATAGCAAATGTGAATACTGATGTATTCCTGTAGCTCAGCTTAAAACTGTATTGTTTTTTATATTTCACTGGAAAACATGGTGTCAGACAATAGCCACAGAAATGCAAGCACCCTCAAAGTAAACTTCTGTCTACATGCAAATAAAAAGAGTTTGTTGGAGATTGTAAGCCACGTAAAATAATTTTGACCAGTCTCATGTGCCTGCAGTGATACCTTGCAACAGTCTTGGGCCCATTCCAGCAAGATTTGATTTAATCCGTACTGCAGTTAGTGTTTTCTTTGGAACTGCAGTGTTCTCAGAAAGATGTTCAGGCTCTATCTCATATTTACTGAGTAGATGCCAATTAGGCTTGTGTTCAGAGATGTTGACAAGGCCAGCGTTGTAGGTATTTAAACAAAAACAACAAAAAGCCATACACAACCAGAGAAATTCTTGCTGGCAGTTCAGAAATGCTGGCAGTTCAAATGCTTTTGCAGGGTCATGGGGTGTTCGTCTCAGATTCTGAGCTGTTACTTGCCTCCAACTCAGACTCTCTCACCTTGCAGTACAATTATTCTGTAGAAGGTAAAAAAATAATTAGAATTTTTTTATTTTCTCTCCAAGCATCTCCAAGACACAACAAAAGAGCTCTCAGGATGCCAGAGCCAGCAAAGTCAACCTCGGCCCCCAAAAAGGGCTCCAAGAAAGCCGTAACAAAGACCCAGAAGAAGGGCGACAAGAAGCGCCACAAAAGCAGGAAAGAGAGCTACTCCATCTACGTCTACAAGGTGCTGAAGCAGGTGCACCCTGACACGGGCATCTCCTCCAAGGCCATGGGCATCATGAACTCCTTCGTGAACGACATCTTTGAGCGCATTGCCGGGGAAGCCTCGCGCCTGGCGCACTACAACAAGCGCTCCACCATCACCTCGCGGGAGATCCAGACGGCCGTGCGCCTGCTGCTGCCCGGCGAGCTGGCCAAGCACGCCGTGTCCGAGGGCACCAAGGCTGTCACCAAGTACACCAGCTCCAAATAGCTGGGTGCCTGTCCCCTCTGCAGCGGCACCATCGAGCGCAGGGCCCTCCACGCCAGCACAGGCAGGCAGCCATGGGCTGGGTGAACGGTCACAGCTATTGTCCACAGCAATCTGCAGCCTGGGGATGGGCACGAGAAGCTGCCCAGAGGAGGAGGAGACAGCAATCTGGATGTCAGCTGATTTTCATCATCTGCTCAGGATGTGGGAAGGATCTGCCGAGGCTGGCAGTGGAGGCCCCTGCTTTTACATCTCATTCAAAGAACTGACCAGCCATGGTTTATCCAGTCTCCTCTGTGCTTGGCAAACATTCCTGTTTGGCACTGGGAGGGGGGACTGGCAGCAGCGATACAGAGACACCCTCACTGAAGTCTTCCTGTTTGACTGCTTTCTCACAGTCATCTGATATGGGTACTGAGGAGTCAGCATCCTCTCTCTCAGAGCCTGAATCCCTCCTGGTGTGCAGTGCCTCAGCCCACCCCGTGCTGGCAGAAGTGGCATCAACAGCTACCAGGCACATATTGATTCAACAGCTATCTGTGCTTGACAGCCTGTTTTAAAGAGCAAGCCTGGCAGGCAGGCAGATGCCCACGTTGATAGCAAGCACTAATCCTCCTTCTTGCTCCTGATGGATGAGCCATGGAGCAGGATGAGGGTGCTGGAGCTGCCCACTGCCTCCCACCTTGTGCTGAGGTGGAGGGATGGACAACGTGGGATGTTGGGAGCGGGTCTCTGTCTTTCCTGGCTGCTGCTTTGCCTGCCTTAGGACTTGCTTTGGCATGCAAGACATTGCTAATTCTGCTGCTTTTCAGAGACTTTTCCTGCCTTGATGCTGCCTGGGTGTTTCCTTCCACCATAAGTGTGGGCAAGATGGGGTGGTGCCCATGGGGGTCCCCTCTCCTGTGAGCAATAGGGTAGTGCAGGACAAACAGCACAGATGTTTTGGGCAGGGACTGAGGATTTGGGAAGGCATCTGGTGTGGGAGCACAGGTGGTTAGTGCATTTTGAGGGGTGGGAGGAAGCTCCCTCCCCTCAGAGATCACTGCAGGCAGCTCGCCTGGCCCTGCCCTCCCAAATTCATTCAGAAGTTGGAAAGCAAAAGCAAAATTGGGGGCTGGGTGGATATATAGGGACACTTGCCTGCATCCCAGATATTTAAAATATTAAATAGTTTTAAACTACTTCAAATACTCCCCATATCTTTTAAAAGTCCACAGTAAGGTGAGCAATAATAAAATCATGATAAAGCCATAGAGGTTAAGGGAGGAATGTCTTGGTTACAGGTTTATCTTGCCCAGGCTGCTGGATAGCAGAAGGGCCTGTGTAGAACTGGTGTGAAGTTGAAGCTTCCTACTCAAACCACAAAATTAGCCAACATTAAAAAAACAAATCAAAGCCTCTGGTAGGCAGTAACACTCAAATAAAAAATATTCATGTCTAAAATAACAACAGCTTTCTGCAACTTACTCTGTAAATAAAAGGAGCAGCAAGGAGATAGGATCCAGAACTAGGTGCAGATTCTCCCTAAGCTTCAGGACCTTGTTTTTAATTAAAATGTAAATTCATGCCCCAAAATAATAGCCATGCAGTACATTTCTATCTTTCCCCTGCCTTTATCTCTATCCTGTTTCTTTACACTTTGAGAGTGATTGGGACCTTTGGCAAACTTATGTTGCTTTTGGAGCTGTAGGACTCTGCAGCTCCAGAAGATTCTCATTGCAGTCATTTTTCCAGCTGGTCTGAGGCATAGCCCTGCTGAGAAGCCTGAGAGCAGCCTGGGGTCTCATGTGGTCTCTGTGCAAGAGTGAAGGTCAGTTTGTTTCTGGGCTGCTCACACACCCCTGCTTTGGGTGTGAGCACCCCACACTTGAGAGGGGGCTTTCCTCCCACACTGCTCAGTGATACCACACAGCTGTGTCTCATAGCCTGGTGCCAGCAGGAATCTCTGCTGACAGCTCTCAGAAAGAACCAAACTCATCTCCCTGGGTGCCAGCCCCCACAAGGAGCAGCTCCCAGCAACAGCACCTGTATTCAGTGTCAGTGGCATTGGTAACCTGGGCCTCTTGGCCAGGACACTTTGCAGGTCACAGCTTAGTACTTCCTTCTGTTTCCAGTCAAACACTCAGAATCAGATACCAAAGATGAACATGTACCTGCAGTGAGCCCAGAGCCCCCATCCTTGACACCTGTGCCACAAGAAATCCAGGCAGTGGATGATGTATCAGGGAGGCTCTTGGCAGTGAAGGGCTCGATGGCATTGCTGGAGCTTTCTTCTTCTGTCCCTGTGAGCTGCAGGTCAGAATTCATCCCTGTGGGGAGCTCTCTTGAAGGCAGGAATTCAGAGTGGAATGAGCCCTCTCCAGTCCAAGCAGTGTGTTTGAGCTAGGACAAACATCTCCCAGGATCACCTGGCACAGCCTCTAAACTCTCACTCTTTTGAGCAGAGCAGAGTCCCACTTAAGTCTCCATGGGCTGCAAGAAATCAGGAAAATAAAATAAGGTATTGGCCCTCCAGGGTCTCCTGGGCAGCTCAGGGAGCCAGGAATGAGGCTGGGCACTTAGATGGGAGCTGCTCACTCCATACTCAGAGTACTGGTCCCATTTCCTTCTGCCACTGTTGTCATTCTCCATTTTTGGAGATTGTTTCAGAGAGAGGAGAACCAGTGATTTAAAGCTACAAAAATACTTGAAGGCTTAAAGAAGATTTTTTTATTGTCTAAAGCCATGTGACTGAGACTGATCATGTCCATGCATTTATAGTTTGTCTTTTTATTCATCATTTGCTCTTCACTGTCCATTTTTTTGTGTTTTTTTTCACTCACTCCTGACAATGTGAAGCACAGGATTGAGGAACTGATCCATGTTAAAACAAAACTTTTTTATTTTTTTCCTTTCTTTCAAGCTTTGTTTTAACCCTGTTCTGGTGGCTGCTCTGTTCTGTCATACATTTGTGCGAGCAAAGGGAAGGGATGATCCAGGAAAGGCAAGGCTGGTATAAGCTAGGAGTGACACAGAGAGCATTTGGGAAGTTAATGTACAGGGCACCATCCACCATGGTTAAATGGGAATTAGTTTGCATGTGATAAGCTTGGGCTGAGCCTTAATATTAGAGGCAACAGAAGGTGGTCTAAAAGTTCAAGGATTGATTGTCCTCTAAGTAATCTGAGGTGTGACATATTTCACAGTTTTCTGGTAAGGAGGTTTGCAGCAGAATATGGATTCTGCACTACAGGATCAGTGCTTTTAAAGAGTACATATTTCCCGCTCTGGAATTGAGAAAATGTTTTAAAATTGAAGATAATATACCAAGCCCCACTGTCCCTACCTGATCCCCTCTGCAGTCCCAAAAGCATCTCTGGGCCATGCCTGTGTTTTGCCAATTAAAGTAAATCAACTACAGATTGAAAGTTGAAAAGGAAGATAAAAAAGGTAATACAGCCTTGATACTAACCTCATATTAACCCCAAGGATATCACTGTATTTCTTATTGTTATTTGTTTTCATGTACAATTTAAAGAGAAAACAAGCTGCTATAGAACTTCTGATTTTCCACCCTGCTTCCCCAGAAGGACCTAAAGTCCATCTGCCTTTCACAGCAGAGTTCAACCTATGGAGGAGCTGAGTGACCCCAGCATGGAGGCTTACTCCTGCTCAGGACAGACAGGTTTTTAGTCAAACTTGGGGAAAATGAGCAAAAACCAGTGTGGAGGATGAGTGCCTGTCCTGGACACAGCTGTGTGCCCCACAAGGGACACTGAAGAGTCCTGCCCAGTGGAGCTGTGTGGCCTGTGCACCCTTCACTCTGGTGAGAGGCAGCCCCAAGTCCTGCCACCCCTGGAGTAGAGTTTGGCATGGCCTCTGCATAGCCCTGAGCTTCTGTTCCATCACAGCATTTCCTGAGGGTTTACATCCAGATCAAATTGTTTACAGGGAAAAGAAGAATGGGAACTGAATAATAAAAATCACTTAGTGACAGAACTTGGAGAGTTTCCTGGGACCACCACCTGGGGAGCAATCTTTCATGCTTACTCCATGCATGGTATCTCTTGGGCTTATGTACACAGAGTTTGTCTGACAATAAGTGTTACATCAAGTATGATCCATGTTAAATTGCTGCTGGGTTATGACTTTAGTGCTAATTACCTGCTTTCTGTTAAGTGTCTAAATAAAATGTAACTTCCAACCTGTTGGAAGTCAATGGTACCCAGCTGTTGGGGTGTCTTTGCTTCTGCCTTATCACTAGTGTTCCCTCAAGCCCTGCATTGCTCTTTCTCCATGATATTTCCTCCAGGCCTGGGGTGACAGCAGCCACCCTTCCAGCAGAGATGGAGCACAGCTGATCCTGACAGAGGGTCAGTCAAAAGCCAGAGGAGCCCCTCACTGAAGGGATACCACAGGCTGCCACTGGAGTCCTCATGGGCTGTCACTCAACCAAACATCAGTGCAACATAAACATCTGGTTTTGCTCAAGCCTTCCAATGATCTTGTCCCAGGCAGAGCCGAGCCTGCCATCTGTCCTTGCCACACTCCTGCTTGGGGTGTGCTCTGCCTGGCACCCATCATTTACCCCCAAGCAGGAGCAGTTTGGACGGAACAACGTGAGATCCTGTGGCTGAGGAAGTGTTTTATGCACATTCAGAATTTCTGTTCATCTGAGTTAACAATTGCTAACACTAGAAACATCTTTTCTTGGGCTCTGAGACGTTTATAGGCAACAACCATGGGATGAGATGTAGCATTTGAAAACCCCAGAAAGAAAAAGATCTTCCCTTTAAGGAATGGTTGGTAAATGCACTCCAGTGAAACACTTACCTGCTGGACATCAGCATCATAATGCATTCACTGGAGGGGGAAATGCATGGGCCATGCTGGACACTGTCTGCTGGAGAAACAAGACTTCAGACATGGCATATAACAGCAATCAGAGCTAAAAGTGTTTCTAGTGTCTCTAAAGAAATACAAACTTAACATAATTGGATAAATTAGTATTTAGAGAGGAAAAAAAAATCAACTAGCTGATCTGAAGTATTTATTTCCAAGGAAATAAATTTTGCTACCTGTGCTGATTTCCATTTTCAGACTCCTTTCCAGAGAAACACCCACATGCACTTTCAAAACAGAGCTGACACCAAGGTATCACAAAGACCCAAACCAGGTTATAAAAGGTAGAGCACAACTCTATGGTCATGCTTCTCCAGGATGTTGGGAGATAACTTTTTTTTAAATTATCCAGTTCTTATCTAATAATTGCTGACTGGTTATTCAAAGACCATTAAGTGGACTCAGGTGCCAGATGAATGTTGGCAGAACCAAGTAGAAGAACTCAGGAACATCAAAATAACTGATGAGAGGGTGAGGTTTGAATTAAGAGGAGCAGCCCTTCATGGAATGAGCAGTCCACCTGTAGAGCCTTTGCCAATGGCTGTTGAAGATGCTAGAACTGGCTCAAGGACAAACTACTGGGAGAAAAAGTCTTTAAGTCTTGCTAAACACATAAACTGTGCTGAAAGCTATTATAGGCTGAGAGAATATAGAAAGGAAGAGACTGTGTGTGTCTGTCCTATTCCCACAGTCTTTCTTGCCTGTTCTGTCACAGCTACAGCTGGAAACAGGATTTTGGGTTGGATGCACCAAAGGGCTGGTCTGTACACACATGAACTGTAAAGAGTTTCAGGCAGTTTTCTTAGTTCTGTGGAGCTTAGATCCAAGAATAAAAGAAAGTTTTTTACCTTGCTTTTCTGTCTGGCTCCTGCACTTGCTTTGAAGGTTATGTGGATTCTGTTACCCTGGATTATATGAAAGATGTAAGAGAGGTTTTGTTTCTAAAATAGTTAGGGTTAATAAGCACAGATGTTAAGAGAATGAGGAAAGGAGTTTCTCCTTTCTCATATAATGGAAAGCTGTTCTCAAAAACATTTGTCATTTTCTCCCTTGAAGCAGTTGATTTAAAAAAAATACACCATTTCCTGCCTTTTAATGTCCATAATGCTAATTCCATCCCCTGGCAAAAAAAAAAAAATCTCTAACAGAAATTCATTCAGAAAAAAAATTCTTACAGATTTAACTGTCTTCAAATAAAAGGATATTCCAATAGTAATAGAAATGGGAAGGTTGGTGGGAATGAGAAGGGAATGGCGATGGGTGGGTGTGATGCACCAGAAGGGACCAAAGGCAGGAGACTGTAAGTGATGCTGCAAGATTGACAGCTGCTGGTGAGAACTCTCTGAGGAGCTTACCAGGATACCAGCACACACAGTGTGCTGCGGTTTGGATACAGGAAATAAAGGACAGGGAGTGAATCCTGGTAGCTCCCAGGGCTGGAGCAGGATGGACGGTGTAGCTGCTACCAGAAAAGGTACAAAAGGCACCTCCAGAGCCAGCACATGTCACCAATTAAAGAGCAACTCAGGAGATGTGATGCAGACATGAGGGCATCATCCCTCATGCTCAAAGCATGCAAAGTTGGGCACACATATCCTGTGTGCTGGTCAGACAGCTTGGATACATCTCACGAGGGTGCTGCTGCTGTAAAATAGCCTTGTCTGCCAACAAGGACACAAAGTCACCCTCCTATAGGGATTTGTGTTCAGTTTGCTACACTGTGGCTGCTCATCAATCTTTTGGGTACACCCAGCCATGGGGCAGGAAAACTCTCACCTTCTGGGCACCGCTCCCATTCATGGGCCATTAAACCTCCTCCTAATCAGGTGTGGAAAGCGTTCTTTATACAAAGTACAGCCCTATTTACCAAGACTCAGAAGAATGTCCAGCACAACTTTTCAAATAAACCAGGAGATGTTTCTGACCTAACCTGCCCCATGGACTCAACACATTCTGGTGAATACAATGCCTGCCTCTGAAAAACTCACTCTGGATGGGAGAGCTACGAGTGCAGCTGATACAAGCACCCAGTGTCCAATCTTTGCCTGACACTGACTGGAGGTAAAAAACAAAAAAGGAGGGAACATAAGTGCACCACATTGAATTTCACTGAAGTGAAGGAAATTGAAGGTATTGGATTTTTTTTTTCTGTATGCTTTGGGTTTGTTTGGGTTGCCATAGTATTCAAGGGGTTCAAGGAAGCCTGGTCTTGCAGGCACAGATGGAAACAAGCTATTGAAGTGCTCCATCCCAATAAAACCTGCCCTTGCACAAAGCTTTCTGAGGCATGACTAAGTTATAGCAAAGCAGGAGGCCTACAACAGTGAGGGCTGCCTGAGCACGTTGAGAGGAAGATGGTTGCTTTGTTGGGAGGTTGCTTTTTTTTGGGATGAACATGTATCTCACAACTCATTTCTCCTGTCATCAGGGTAATAAAAAGTCACATCTGAGTTTTTGTAGGGGGATACAGTATGGGTAAATGAAGGTGGTATAGAATGTAATCTTATCCCCTAAAGAGTTGCAGCTGAACCAATTACTAAAGATTAGGAGCAGGCCTGATGTTAACAGGCCACACCTGTAGCAAATAAGAAGAGTGTTATAAAAGAGTGGATTGATGGGAACTGGAGTTAGTTGGCTACTGTGAGGACAGGGAAGAGTCAGTGCTTAGAGGAACTGCCTACAAGAAACATCAAGCAGGTACAAAACTCTGGCAATATGGAACCCTTGCAATGTAATGACAATAGAATTCTTTCAATATAATGACAACAAGTATTGACTTCAGAGATGCAGGATCCTCCCATCTCTTCCACAAACACCCTGCAAATGCTGCATCTACTGTACTCATACTAAGTCCACACTGCTCCTATGCTGACTTGCACTCTGGCCCTGGGTTAGAACCAAACAACTGCAGATTGAAGTGGAAAATCCACAGTAGAGCATGGTGGTGTTCATAGGGGTCCCAGGACCAGGGAAGAGATGAGAATCTCGACTCCATGTTTCAGAAGGCTGATTTATTATTTTATGATAAATCTTATGTTAAAAGAAAATGATATATTAAAACTTACTAAAAGAATAGAAGAAAGTATTTCACCAGGGGAAAGGAAAGGAAAGGAAAGCTCGTGTCTCTCAGAGAGTCTGAGCCAGCTGACTGTGATTGGCCATAAATTAGAAACAACCAACATGGACCAGTCAAAGATGCACCTATTGCATTCCACAGCAGCAGATAATTATTGTTTTTCTTTTCCACTAAGGCTTCTCAGGAGAAAAATCCTGGCAAAGGGATTTTTCAGAAAATATCATGGCAACAGTAGAGCAAAAGAATAAAATCAGAATTCATCCCCCAGTGCCTCTTGCAGCTTGTTTTGTAGTGAAAGGCCTGAGACCCCTCACACTGCAGCTGACCTTGGCTAACAAAAGCTGTCTCAGTGGGGTGTGCCAGCAGCCACTGGGCACTGAGCAGGAGCCAGCCCGAGCTCCTTTGGCACGGATGGTTCAGCACAAAGGAGCCTTCCCAGCCCAGCAGCAGCGCCCTGTGCCTCTGCACATCACACCTCTCCCCAGGCTTTACAGGGGACAAAAGTCCTTACAAACCCCTGAGTCTGTCATTCCCTTAACACATGCCTGAAATGCTCTTTCTGGCATTTAAGTGTCTTTAGATGGAAAACAGAGAGCTCAGGATTGCGTGCACCATCTCTCTCTGAGCCAGCTTGGCTGATGGATCCTCCTGCCATACCTGGGGGCTGCAGGGCAGGACACTGAGCCCAAAGAGCTGCACAGAGCTGGGGCCAGCAGGGTAGGGCAGGATGCTGAGCCCCCTGAGCTGCACAGAGCTGGGGCCAGCAGGGCAGGGCAGGATGCTGAGCCCCCTGAGCTGCACAGAGCTGGGGCCAGCAGGGCAGGGCAGGATGCTGAGCCCCCTGAGCTGCGCAGAGGTGGGGCCAGCAGCTGCAGGATGCTGAGCCCCCTGAGCTGCAGAGAGCTGGGGCCAGCAGGGCAGGGCAGGATGCTGAGCCCCCTGAGCTGCACAGAGCTGGGGCCAGCAGGACAGGGCAGGATGCTGAGCCCCCTGAGCTGCACAGAGCTGGGGCCAGCAGGGCAGGGCAGGATGCTGAGCCCCCTGAGCTGCACAGAGCTGGGGCCAGCAGGACAGGGCAGGATGCTGAGCCCCCTGAGCTGCCCAGAGCTGGGGCCAGCAGGGCAGGGCAGGATGCTGAGCCCCCTGAGCTGCACAGAGCTGGGGCCAGCAGGACAGGGCAGGATGCTGAGCCCCCTGAGCTGCACAGAGCTGGGGCCAGCAGGGCAGGGCAGGATGCTGAGCCCCCTGAGCTGCCCAGAGCTGGGGCCAGCAGCTGCAGAGCCATGCAGCCTGAGCAGGGGCCTCCTGCCCAAGGGAGGGCAGCCCAGCAACCGAAAGCTCAGCCGTGTTTTAAAGGGATTAGATGTGCATAGACGGCAGGAAGGATTTTCATAACAAAGGACTAAATAGATGCAAGTTTGCAAGCAGCAGTCGCTCTCTGCTTTATGGGAAAGTTACACTAGATACAAAGAAACCGCAGGAAGAAATCTTATCCCACCCTGCAGCTGCTGCTGTGGGGCTTGCAGCATCCTCAGAAACAGCCCAGACCTGCTGGTCCAGGCAAGGAGCCTTCCCCAGAAGATCATGCCCTAGCTGCCCTATTCATGTAAATGAAGAGTCAGTTCAGACTGTTCAGAAAGAAATACTCAGATTTTGGAAATTTTTCCCCTATTTGTTTTGGCTTGGTTTTGGTTTTTCTGTTTCTTTTGCTTTTGTTTGTTTTGTTTATAATTTACCATTTTGCTAAATGATTCATGTTTTCTTTGGGCTTTAACCGGGCTGTGAGTAACTTTGACACTCAGCTACACAACTGTCAAAGCCTAAGCAGGCAACAGCTCTGAAAGTGGTGGGGAAAATGTGGAGGCAACTCCAATATCAGCAGTTTTGCTTCTGGGAACAAAGATGCCAAAGCATCTGTGCCTGCACAGGCCTGAACAACTTTCTACTGATGTTCTCCCTGGTTGTCTCCATCAAGCTGGCTTAGGACATGCAAGAGCATGGAGCCACTGCTTCCTCACTCAGTGCTATAGCTCAGGGGAAGAAAAAGCACCCTGATTTCCTCCATCTGGTTGGCTGTGTGGGAAACAAGACTCTTATCTGCTAGCATCAGAGGAGATGCTGGCTGCAGCCAACACCTTCCCAACACATGACCCCTGGCCCTGCCATTACTCCTCTGCCTAACCTGGGGCACACCCTTCTACCCCACTGCTGAGGCTGGGCAGCTTTTTGGAAAAAAGAAATCAAGTAAAACAAGTGTAGGTAGAAGCAAGTATTTCTGAAGCAAAGGATAACAGAGCAGTACCCCAGAAACTGTTTTTATAATGTGAGTGACTAGTGAGGAAGTGTGTTTGACTTGGAGCAGAAATCCATTCCCCAGGGAGTGCCATCTTATCCAGGTTCCCCACCAAGGGCACTTTTGCTTACTAATATGTTTGGAGATCAATTTAGGAGGCAGCCAAGGGTGAGAACTCCTTGGAAATTAGACACAGTAGCACTATTATTTAAATCTCTCACACATCTCTTTAGCACAGCTCTGTGCCTGCTATGGATAAAAATCCAACCTCTGCTTCTCCTTCTAGTTTCAAAACAGGTGCATTAGCTGGGTCTGATGATTCAAGTACAAGTAGTAGTACTAGCATCTTTTGTTGCTGTTACCAACCTTCATAAAAGGTCTTTTGCCTGTCCTTGAAGGCAGTTTGACAGTGAAACTGTGGCCAGCACTGAAAATGGTGTCCTCTCCATTTTGTGGTTGTGTCACATTCCTGCACTTGTCAGATGATGACCCAGAAGAGGTAACAGCCACATCAGACAGACCTCTCTGTCCCTGGAGCCAGCCAGGGATGAGGTTTGACTGGGTGCTATAAAATATTGATTGGAAGACATGTGGTTAAGCTGACATCTCTGCTCACTTGTGGGATTTCATGGCACAGCACATCAGGCTGCATTTCTCTTTGCAGGGCTGCTCTTCTGTGCTGGATCTCCCTGGCTCTGCCAGTGAGCCCTCACAACTGAGATTTTAGCTGTGGACATGCACAGTCTAAACCATATTATGTGTGTCTTGCTAGATGCCCAGTTGCTGTGCTCAGTGAGCTCCACTGAAGGATCCTAGTTGGATTCTCAAGCTATAATCAAGTGAGATTTCATTAAGAATTTAAATATTTTTAGCAAGGTGGTGGGAAAATCCTTTTTCACCATCTAAGATTAAATTCTTTCCTTCAAGTCAGCCAGCCAAGACACCTCCAGCAGGGTGCTGAGTCACACAGCTGAAGATGGAACCACCTTGTCCTTGCACCAATGACTGTGCTATCATCTGGGCTGTGAGCCCTGAACTGAAACAGCACCCATGATATACTGGCAAGCCAAGCCAGAGGGGAAGAGGCCTTGGACACAGCAAACACTCTCCAGCAATCCAGTGCAAAGCTTTGAGCCTGAAAGGCAAAGCACACACACACAGAGCTCCTTCAGCAGCTCCTGTGCAAGCTGGCTTAAACCTGCTGCTGTCAGTCATTGTCATTCTCGTGGGTAAATGTAAGCTGTGGGTATGGCAGAGCAGTATTTGGCATAAATCAGTTGATTGAAACTCAGCCAATTTGTGTCAGGGCTGAAATAAACCTGAACGTTTTCATCGCAAACATTTTATTTTTATTTTAGAAATGCTAAAAGGAATTAAAAGGAGAGCAAGTCTCAACACCAAAGAAAACAGCTTCTCTTCCAGAGCCACTGCTGCCAGGCACAGGACAGGCTGCAGGATGGCAAGGCATGGCCAGGAGGAGTGCCAAGGGATCTGCCAGGTGCCAGGGGTGCTGCAGGCGAGGGCTCTGCTGCCCTCCCCTCACTGCACTTTGCTCAAGGGTCCCCCTCTTCCTTCTGCTCCTCCCTGCACGTGCCTTTGGCTGCTCCTCCCTGACAGGCAAGGAGGTACCAGCTCCTCTCCCTCTGAGCTCCTGTCTCCAGAAGTAGGTTAAACTTGAAGAAATGAAGGGATTATCCATTTCAAAGTTCCCCAACAACAATCTAAAGGTGAAAAGCCTCAAAGGATTGCTCATCATGCCTCTGCATGGAGGAGGTAAGTTTTTACACTGCTGTTGAGGGAGGAGTTGTGGTCCCCACACATGCTGTCAGCTGCAAAAACCCAGCATGGATAAAGGAGCATCATTTTGCTTTACTCCTCTCTGCCTGGGTGACAGGTATCTGATGTGCTGGTGTCTCTCATCGCTGGAGTTAAGAGCAATTTCCATTCTGTGAGCCATGCACATGCACTAGCAGGAAGTGACTGTACCCCAGGGGTGCACACTTCTCTCACTTTGCAATGGAAGGAGCCTGAAAACCTTCCTTGAAGAGCAATATCTGGAATTAGGCAAGGCTGTGGTAGGTAAGATGTGGCTGAGGGGGAACACAGATCCATGAAAAGTTGATCCAGCAGTGTCTGGTGGCTGTGTATCCCCCAGGATGTCACATTCCTGACCTTCCCCCCAGCAGCTGTGTGGAAGCTCTTAACTGTTCCCCACGGTGAGCTGCTGGGCTGGGAGGTGCTGAACAACATCAGACTCAGCTCAGTGTGAAGCTCATTCAGCTCAGGCTGGTGTGGTCATGTCCTCTCCACAGGCCTGATGCTCACAGGGGCAGCCAAAAGCCCTTCCAGAGCTACAGCCCTTCCAGGCATCCATTTACCATCTTTGTGGCCTTTAGGGCAGAAACTCTGCCTGAGTCACCTCTCAGGAGGGTTCATCTGAAAGCAGGATGTCAGGGACTTGGGTCATGGCCTCTTGGAAATGTGGGAGCCCCTTGAGAAGATTATCCTGCAGATCTGTTCTCACCCACCTGCTCCACTGGCACAGCAGCCTTGCTTTCCCCACTGGAAGCCTTTCCACTGAAAGAGAAAACTCAGTGCTGCTTTCTGAATCCCACAGAGTGCAAGATAAACCCATCTGCAGGGGAGAAAAAAAAAAAAAAGCAAAAATAAAGTGTGCAAGTTTTGCAGACAGCTTTTGCAGGCACCTGACATCAGTTGCCCACGTCCATCCTGCCTGCAGCTGCTGCCAGAAGTTTTTTGCCATTCCCATATCTGTCCTGGAAGAACTTGTCCTGGAAGAAGTTGTCTCTCTGCTGTTTGGAGATTGTGGGCACCAGCAGCAGCTTGAGAACAGTCTTGGACTCAGGAGTTTCAGCTTTACCTGCTGACTGCATCAGGCTGTCACCATCAGGAAGGCAGAGCCACCTGGCTGGGTTTCTCCTGCACTGAGCTGCACAAAGCTGGGCAAGTTCAACCAACAGGGACTCAGCTTCATCTGGTGCCAGTGGTCATGGAATGGCCTAAAGATGTCCTTTCATCTTCTAGTTAGAAACAAAAGAGGAAAATTATCGCTCCTCTTACCCTGCCTCCCATAAGAAAAGGAGTAAAGGAGAGTACAGATTCCTGAAGCTTTTGGAGAGGGTTAAATATTGTCACAGACTGACCGGGCTCTGTATTCAGCCATCCCTGCTCTCCCTCCAGTGTTCCTTGTGCCTAACAGCACTGGCCACATCCATGGTGCTCATATCTCCCATGGGCATATTTTGCAGCAGAGTTTTGATTCCATGAAGTGGGTGTTAGCTTCATCCAGTGTGAATAATTTTGAAGGTGGGACTGCAGGTTCCCTCCTCTGCCCTGATTTGGAGATGCCCTGAGGCAGACAAACCTATCATGTCACAAGCATATTTTATGAAAAATCTTTTTGCTAGGACCTTTTTCTCCTGAGAAGCTGAGAAGCTTCAGCTTCTCCGTTTTTTGTTGCTTTGGAATGTGATTTGGAGAATTGTTTACCCAGCATGTGAAATTGTTTTTACTTGATGACCAATGGCAGCCACCTGTGTCGAGGCTGTGAGCAGTCACAAGATTTTATTATCATTCCATTCCTTTCCTTGCTAGCCTTCTGATGAAATCCTTTCTTCTATTCTTTAATATATAGTTTTAATATATCATTTTCTTTTAATATAATATATATAATAAAATAATAAATCAGCCTTCTGAAACATGGAGTCAAGATTCTCATCTCTCATCCTGGGACCCCTGAGAACACCACCACACACTCAACAGAGGCAGCAGGGGGATTAGGGACAGATTTTTGAAGCCTGTGTCTGCTCTCCTGATGCTGAAGGAGCCAGGATCTAGCTAGCAGAGCACAGTGCTTTCCTCAGCAGCAGAGCAAGCTGGGTTTAGATCCCAGAGATCTGGGCCCCTTCCATTCTCCTTGCAAGTGAAATCAAATGCTTTGCAACTTACTCCATGAGGTACCTGTGGGAACAGAATCTGACATGCTGCATCTCTCCCTAAAACTAAAATGATCCTACCACAGTGGAAGTCTGGGGGATTAGCAGCACTTAATCACACAGTTCTTTGAGCAGTATAAATCTTCCTGTACTCAGGCTGAAGAGTCACAAGTTAATGACAAATATTTGTTCTCTCTAATGTGTGTACCAAGGGAGGAGTGCCCAGCTCCTTCCAGCTTTCCTCCTCCATCCCTCTGACAGCTTCAACACCACCT
Organism: Molothrus ater; assembly: GCF_012460135.2. Taxonomy (NCBI): domain Eukaryota; kingdom Metazoa; phylum Chordata; class Aves; order Passeriformes; family Icteridae; genus Molothrus; species Molothrus ater. Next base: position 15,862,425 of record NC_050482.2, on the reverse strand, counting down.
GCTCTTAGAGCAAAGTGGGCACAGAAATAAAATCCATGCTGGTTTTTGGACAGGCAGGCAATACAGGCTTGTAATGTGAGAATATGCACTTTTTTTAAGTATAGTGAAGAACTTGGGCACACCTTGTTGCAGATAGAGTGGTGCACTTCACTTGAAACAGAGAAGTAGCAATATTCTTATTGATATAAAACATAAGTTTATATAAGCTTTATAAGTTTAAAACATGAGTTTTAAAACATTTGATAATAAATACAACAGTGATTTAACAAATTTGATGGCAAGGTGCACTTGGTGATTTGTTGCATAGAAGACAGAGTAACACAAATCTGTCAGGGAGACTCTCCCTTTGAGTCCTGAGGCTCAGAAAGACTCTCTTGCATTCTAAACTCCTACTTTGAGGAGAGTTTAGGGATGGCTGGACCCAGACTTAGTCCCAAAATTGGTCAATGATTTATATGTAAAGGATTTTACATGTACAATCAATCCCTTTAATCATTTAGCTAAGATTTCAAAGTTTCAGAAAATCTAAAAAGAAAGCATTTAATTCTTTCCCCCAGGCTGCCTTTCCTGTATATTGCTATTATTCTACCATCTTTCCTCCAGGACCCCACCCTTCACAAGGGCCATTGCTCAAATTCCCTGGGAGCCAGAGCCAGCCTCACAGGCTCCCTCTGCTTTACCTCAGCTGTCAAGGACCCTGAGCACTCTCCTCTGCCTCCCAGGCTGTCCCAAAAATGGCTCCTACTCCCCAGCAGCTCTTCTCCTCCTTCTCCTCCTCCTCATCATCATGTGCTCACCCCTCTCCTTCATCTGCAAAGACAGATATAGCCTGTGTCTCCCTTTGCCAAAGCCTGAGAGTGCTGGATCATCCTGCCCTTCTCTGGTCTGTTCCCACTAAGGAAACAGACAAAAAAGAAATTTCTGCTTTTCTTGTGTGGATTTCAGCTTATGAAAAGTTCCAACACAGTACATGACAGGTGCAAATAGCTCACAGTGAGGACACTGGAAGGGCTTCACCCTGCCAGGCATGGTCAGAGTGATCACCAGCCAATGGAACAAGATGCATTTGTAGCCCTGGGGCTTCAGACTGAAACACCATGGTGCAGAGAGGTGACCAGATCCCAGGCTCCCAGGGATCTATGGTGGCAGGGAAATAGCATGAAAAGAAACCCAGAGGGTGCTTTTCAATAGCAGTGTCACCCTGCTGAGTGGCACCAGTGTGCACCTCCCAGTGCTGCCCCCATCTCTGGGATGGCAGAGATGGTTTTGGGTGGCCATGCTGGGACCCCCTGCACAGCACGTGGCTGGTGTAGTCACATCCCACAGCCCCATCCCAGGGTGTCCACAGCACCCTTCAGATGGGCCTAGGCCAATCATTTACACCCTTTGGGTTCCAGGGGGGTGTGGTTTGAGTTTTTGGTCTGCTTTGCCTTTTTTTTTTTTCCCCAGTGGTGAATGAGCAGTTCTTTATTCTGTACTCATGGGGGACAGTTGAATATCTACAGCCTTGCTCTGGCAAGACAGACATGTACTATCAGTGCTCTTATTCCAGCTTGTATGTGCATGGTCTGTGGTATAATGGGGTCCTGAGCCACATGAGGACCACCGAGCTCTGCAATTTGAATGATGATAGGTGCAGGTGATAAATAAGGTTCAGAAAAATTCATGTCTTTGAAAGTCCAGGATTGATGCTGCTCCTGTACAGAGAATAAATGATCTATGTAAACTTTGTCCTCAGTTTTCCATTAGCTTACATTTGCTAATGTTTCTGCTCCATGAAAGTAAAACTGATAAAAATTCATGAAAAGAGCACAAATATAATATATACACTGTTTTGGATATCTAAAGTTTAACACCTTTGAATATTGGTGGCAAGATTTGGACTCTTTTTAATGACTCTTTTTGTAAGGCCACACTTAAAAAATCTGTGATTTAGAAAACACTTTACAGGCAAATTATTAAATTTTCCTAATTAAAAAAATAAAATAAAAAGCCCACCTTCTAAAGAGCTTCATTGGCTATTCTTTGCGAGATCAAACAGTTATTCAAATGTTGTTATCATTGTATTAAAAGGTAGAGCAACTCTAGCATGATTAATTTTCCATGTATTGAGTAGAAGGGGATAATTAGAGTGTGCTTCACACCGATTGACTGCAATGGCTTTCTAATTAAGTAGATGACTGCAGAGCTAATGAGATTCAAAATTAATTTTTATATATGAGTTTGGCCAGACCTATTTTAAGAACCATGAAGACAGATTGGTCAGAAGCTTTCTTTTGATGTCAATCAGACTGCTATTTTGGAAATGGGCGTTCTATCACCAGGGTGGCTCTTTTGCAGTGGCTTTTGCCTCTACCTGGTGGCTGGAAGATGAATTGCAAGATTCCCAGGGGTGTTTTTGCTTGAAGGCAGGCAGTATTTTTGGACAAGAATACATATGAACATGAAAAGCACTCTTAGATTTTACCATTTGAGGATTTATTTTTTTTTCCCCACCCCACAGTTGGGTCAAGTAATTATTGGAAAGAACTAGTCATGTGGATATGTGAATAAATAAGGTACATTCATCTCAGCAGTCATGGCTCACATATCTATAAGATTCCTTTGAAACCATCAACAAACAGACAAGCAAAACCAAAAAGATACAGTCAACTCGATTTTCAAAAGGCATTGCATAAATCCTGCAACAGCAACTTGTGAAATAGCTGCCATGGATTAAGAGAGAGTGTTTTCATGTGAGCAAGCAATTGGCAAAACCCAGGGATGCAGCAGCATTATTCACAGGCAAGGGGAGTCCCAGTTGGAGTCCTACACTGACATATGCTGCAGCTCCTCTGAGCAACCAGCTTCTACAAAATCCCCAAATGAAGGTTTAATAGACATATTATAGGGAAAATAGACCTTCTGGGATATTGAGTAAAGTCAGTCAACTGTATGCAACTGTCCAAAATAATAAGGACAAAACTTATTTCAGCAGTTGCAGAAGGGTTTCAGAATACAAAGAAACTGGACAATAAAGTGGCAGGTGAAATTGCAGATAAAATACAGAACAGTTTAAGTCAAACCCACTAACAAACCCAGCTGTAGCCTCCAATGTGCAGAGATAAAACCTGACCAAGCTATTGCAAATCAAAACAAGATACACAGTTCTGGGCCCACATTTCAAGGCAAATATAAATGTGAAAATATGTTATAGAAAAACTGCAGCCATTACCCTGAAAATAAATAACTGGGGGGTGGGAACTGTGTGCATGAAGTCTTGAGCAGGATGGAGAAAGGGAGCAGAGAACATTGTCTGAGGGTGTTTGCAACCCTGAGCAGGTGGCAGATACCACAGGAAAGGAAGAGGAGGGTTTCTCACACAATGAATGCTGAAGTTCCACAGCAGTTTGTGGGTGGATGCCAAGGTTTGCACAGTTCAGAAAGCAATCAGCCAAATTCCTTGAAGAAAAATCAGTTTGTCACTATTGAAAATGAAGGTGTTATTTCTGGTCAGGAAGTCTTTGGACCACAAATAGTTGCAGTCTGCAAGCACTTCCATGAAACACCAGCACCTTCTTGTCATCTCCTTTTGCTCTGCCTGCAGGACCTGTCACTGCCAGAGACAGGGTAACAAGCCAGGAACCTCTTTGGTCTGCTTATTCTTGATTTTTTGGTATCATTTATACCCATTACATCTCACATTTGAAGTAAAACACCAAAGGTTACTGAGCATTTACTGGAGCACATCTCATCTCCCATTAGATGACATTTCAAACCTCAGCAGGAGTCACTTACAGTGTCTATAACAGGAATGGAGACAGCTAGCCAGAAAAGCCTCAACTAAATGTGAAAGAGGGCTAAATTCCTCTATATTACTAAGTCCACAGTGTACAACAAGTGCTACACTGAGAAACTGCAACAAATTCCCACAGTAAGTGTACTTAGGAAGTCTGAACAGCATGTCCAGCTCACCTTAATTCTGGCATTCTTTTGTGAGCTCGACTTTGCAAAGGCACCAAAGTTCATTTAATTTGGTTTCTGGTGTTTTTGTGTTAATAATTAGTAGAAATAATTCTTAAAATCACCAAGATTTTACATTTGTACTGTACACTTCTACAGTTTGGGATGATTTTCCTTCATCAGACCCAGTATGGCTCAAGCTGCTCTCTTTCTGTGGGTGTAGGCAAAGCCTGCCCCAGGCATGGAACAACCCCTTAGAAGGTTTTGTCTGCCTGCACCTTTCATTCAGACTGTGTCCCAGGGCAGCCAGTGCTCCCATAGCCCTGAGAGCCTGATCATGGTGCATGGTGAGCACTGGTGCTGAGCACCCCCTGCCATGGCCCCCCTACCTGTGGGCATGGTCTTCACTGCACAGCCAGCCTTGAGCAACACCAAGAGCAGGAGAACAGGTCTGTGTGGCTTTCAGATAAGCCAACAGCAGCAGACAAACCCCTGCAATGGCACTGCTAGTTACAGGATTACAGAGACAATCCAACCCAAGCAAAGAAACTGGGCTCAGACCTGCCAGCAGACACCATGCCAGCTGTGACTATCACATCCCAGCATACCTCAAGTAATAAAACTGTTAGTGGATAATAGAACAATCTAGATGAACAGCACCAGTGAGGGCTGCCAGGGAGGTCCACCCAGCCCTCCATGTGTTTGATGTGCCAGCTGCTCCTGATCAACCACTGTAGTACTGCAAGCTCATGCCCCAGGCAGCTCCAGCTGCTGGGATTCAGACTCCAAGGGAGAGGGAAGATCACAGAAAAATGCTTGATTAGGAGCAGCCATGTCTCTTGGATCAGCCTGCCAGCACCTCTGTGTGGTGGTGTCCACAGGGGTCTTAGAATGAGGGAAGAGATGAGAATGTTGACTCCATGTTTCATAAGGCTTGATTTATTATTTTATGATATATATTATATTAAAACTATACTAAAAGAAGAAAGGATTTCATCAGAAGGCTAGCTAAGAATAGAAAAGGAATGATAACAAAGGCTTGTGACTGACCAAGACAGTCTGGACAGCTGGACTGTGATTGGCCATTAATTAGAAACAACCACACGAGACCAATCACAGATGCACCTGTTGCGTTCCACAGCAGCAGATAACCATTGGTTACATTGTGCTCCTGAGGCCTCTCAGCTTCTCAGGAAAAAAAATCCTAAGGAAAGGATTTTTCATAAAACATGTCTGTGACACATCTGCACACCCAAAGAAGCCAGTGCAGTGACAGTGACAAAGTGCAGTGCCAGCCCTGACCCTGGGCAGCTCCTACAGCAGTTCCAGGTTTCACTGGCTCAGTGTTACAGGGGGATGGGATGGCTTGGCACAGATTGACTGCAACCCATGAGAACCATCCTGAGAAGTCCAGTACCAGGTAGAAAGCCTGCTAGGTTATAAGGCTATTGTGATTTTCCACTTTGCAAGTCCTAAGACATTGGTTTCAGATGGGACCAGAAGAAAGGAAACACTAAGTGATGCTCTCTCCTGGCAGTTTCATCCCTCTCTTCTATTCTGCCTCTGGCTCCATCTTCCTTGCCCTGTTTTAGCCTGCTTTTTTCCTACTATTTGTTGTCCTCTTTTGAACCACAGAATAGTTGAATTTGGAAAGGACCTCCAGAAGTATCTGGTCCAAGCCTCTGGTCAAAAAAGGTCATTTACAGCTGGTTGGCCAGGCCCATAGGCAGATGTCCTTTGAGTATCTCCAAGAACAGAGACTCCACAAGATGGAGAATGTTGGGCAGTGTGTGCCAGTGCTCAGTCACTCTCTCAGTGAGAAGGTGATTCCTTGATGTTCCTGTGTCTCAGTTTGTGCCCATTGCCTCTGGTTCTGTCACTGGGCACTGCTGAGGAGAGCCCAGCTCCATCCTCTGTGCACCCTCCCTTCAGGTGTCTGTATAACCTGATGAGATCCCCCTGAGCCTGCTCTTCTCCAGTTGAGCAGTCCCAGCTCACTCAGCCTTTCCTCATGGGAGCAGTGCTCCAGCCCTTCCATCATCTCCAGCCCTTCTCTGGGCTGTCTCCAGCACATCCATGTCTCTCCTGTACACGGGAGTGCAGAACCGGACCCAGAACTCCAGGTTTGGGCTCCCCAGTGCTGAGCAGAGGGGCAGGGTCTCCCTGAGATCTTCCTCCTGGAAATGCTTTGCCTGGGAGGACACCAATAGCTCCCTTTGCACTGCACTGCACAATACCAGGGGAGCAGCACTGCAGAGCTCACCTGAGATGTTCCATTGAAAGCTCTAATAGCCACCAGGTTCCTACCAATGGATTAGCAAGGCTAACCACTTCTGTATTTTAGAAAAATGCCACCTTGAGGCTGAACAAACCATCTGATCAAAAGTTACAGCATATGAAAAAGGCAAGGACTTTCCAAGACAGCCTTGTCTCAATCTGCAAAATAGGTGGATATGGGGATTTTTGAAGGAATTTTGAATGAGTTAGAGATGGGGGTTTTGAGTTTTTTAGATGTTGTGATTTATTTTTCTTATCTTCTACATAGGTAGGAAGGGTGAGTTTGGTTTACATCTTTATTGTATGGTTCAGAAGGTCACAAGACTACAGGTGGAGATCATGGATTAGGACAGGAAGCAATCTTGGCTGTAAAACAGTAAAACACAGATACAGGGCAATATGCCTTCAGCAACCCAAATATTCACACATCTCTGGCATCTGCAGGTTTATACAGTATGCAGTTGGGAGAGAAAGCAAAGAAATAATATGAGAATTTCCTCCTCCAAACAAGACCAAATGTTTCCCTTCACCCCCTGTCATGGTTTGACACTGGCACAATGCCAGTGCCCCCATGAAGATACCTTCTCCCTGGTTTCTGCTGTGAGATGTGACCAGGAACAAGCAAAGCAGGCTCCTACTTAGGGAAAAAGAACCAGAACTTTATTAACTACTCTACAACTACAGATAAAAAAGGAACACACACACAGAGGGAAAATGAAAACCTCACAAATGCATTTCCTCCTCCCCCCACCAAATTTCCAACACAATACATTTGTTCCTCAAATCACCAACTCTCGGTCCAGCACCACCTTTTAGACAATCAATCCTCAGTTCATCAAGAGGAGAGGAGTCCTTCTTGTGCCATGGGCTTCCCCTGGAAACACAGTCGAAGCCTCGTGTGTTTCTGTGTCACTCGTGGCACCGCCCGGAGTACATCTGCCGTCGTGACCTCTTCCTTTTCATGTCCAGTGCTCTCACCACTGAACACAGACCAGAACTGCTTCTAGGGTTGTCTTTTAAGGATGCTCTGTCCTGATCCAAAAAAGGCACAGTCTCACCTTTGGGACACCTGTCTCCACAATCTCTCCTTTGGGACACCTGTCCCCCCCATATTTTTTCACCCCCTGGGGCCGAGGGGCACCAACACTGAACCCTCTTGGTTCTGAGGCCATTGCCTCCCCCTAGAATGCAGTCTCTGTGTCACAAGGAACATGGGTCTGTCCATGGCTGTACAAAAAGAGTCCAGCAAAAGCCACTCCATCATCTCTTCCCACTAGGATTCTTCTCTACTCTTCTACTATCTCTCGCTCACCCAGACCTCTCTCACACTTGCACACCCCCTTTCCCAAGAAGCAGCCCATTAGCAGCCAGTGGTACCCACCCATGAGAAGTGCAGCATCCCAGCACTCCAGCACTGTGCCCCATGACTACCCCAGGACTATTCCCTGTCCCAGTCTGTGCTGACAGCACGCTCTGTTGGTTAAAATTTTCAGAATAAGCGAATTTTGACAACCTTTCTCATCAGTGATGGTGGCAGCTGTGGGAATGCTTTTACTTCTAAGTCTCTCTCAGCCTCCTCATAGTTCAGAAAATATTTCATTTTCTCTGCTGTGGGTGGAAATGGAGATCAGCACTTTCTAATGTTAGAGCAGTGCTCTCTGCATGAGTAGCAAAGAGCCCCAGTGTTTCAGCCACAGTCTGCAAAACCCAAGGGCACCCTGCATTTCTCTAACGTGACATGGCAGAAGGTGCAACTAATCATAGAGGCAGCAGCTAAGGGTGATGCTGCACACTCCAGTAGAAATGGTTAGAGATATTCCCAGAGGATTTTTTCACCTGAAAATATGGGGTTTTTTTATGATTTCATTGTCCTCAGAGGACAATGAAATCATCAAAATGGCATTTATAGCTGAAGGTCAGGTTGTCACAGACGTGTTTTCTGAAAAATCCTTTCCTTAGGATTTTTCCTCCTGAGAAGCTGAGAGGCCTCAGGAACAAAATGTAAACAATGGTTATCTGCTGCTGTGGAATGCAACAGGTGGATCTGGGATTGGTCTCGTGTGGTTGGTTCTAATTAATGGCCAATCACAGTCAGCTGGCTTGGACTCTCTGTCCGAGACACAAGCCTTTGTTATTCATTCCTTCTTATTCTATTCTTAGCCAGCCTTCTGGTGAAATCCTTTCTTCTATTCTTTTAGTATAGCTTTAATATAATATATATCATAAAATAATAAATCAAGCCTTCTGAAACATGGAGTCAGATCCTCGTCTCTTCCCTCATCCTCGGACCCCGGTGAACACGGTCACATCAAGTCAGGAATTATAGAATCATCAAGGCTGGATGAGACCTTTTAGATCATCAAGTCCAGCTGTCAGCTCAGTACTACCCCTGTACCCCTAAACCACTGAACTGCTCAGGAGAAGCAGGGTGGGAGTGGGGCTTTTTGGCTCTGCAGAGCCCTGCGAGACCATTGCTGTGGCATGGCTGATGGTGGGATTTGACCCCAAAGCTGCCCTCTGGAAATCATCTTGTGTGACTCTTGTTTCTTTGAGGGCTGTGAGACCCATGTCTGTGGGTACAGGGAAATCAGCCTGGCAGCAGGGGTGGAGCTGGAGCACGTGCCTGACAGCCCAGGGAGCTTCCATTGCCCCAGCCTGTGCAACCAGGGGTAATTTTTGTCCTTTTTCCTGACTACAGTGTTCAGGCTAGAATACCTGAAGTAAAGGCTGTTTTGGGGTGTGCCAATAGAGCAGGAAATGACTCCTGTCTGTAACCAAGCAGGAAAGGGGGTCTCTTGTATCCTCCCACAGCCACTGTGGTGCTGCCAGTGAGGCTGCTGTGTGCTGAGGGGTTCCAGTCACTGCAAATAAGCTTCACCAATTTTACTTAAAAAGCAGAATTTGGACTGCTTCCCAGATTATAATTACCTATATATAAATATAATGATAATTACACTACCTAAGAGAGACCTCAGAACACAAAGCTGACAAGTGATGACAACTAAATTCATTAAGAGTGCAAATGCTCTTCCTCTCCTTTATGAAACAACACTGAGTGATCTCTGAAGAAATCCAGCAGCCAGAGACACAGTCTGTTAATAAGTGGTGAGCCTGGTGAAAGCTGCTGGAGAGGCAGGACAATGAACTGTGGTGCTCAGGATCAAGCAGAGCAGCAGAAATAGGACAGCTAAGACACTAGATTTTGAAAATGCAATGTGTTTCATACATTTGGAGTGAAATCTGTCTTTCAGCTTGTTTAAACTGGGAAGTAAATCAGGGCAGGGGCCATTTTTCATCACAGAGGGCACAGGTATGGCATGGCTTGCTCCCAGAGAGCAGCCCTTTTACCTTTCCCAGCACACACAGGGTAGCTCTGTCCAAATTTCTCACAGGGCATAGTCCCAAGGGCTGTGCAAAGCCCAGCCTGCCATGGGCTGCCCAAGGAGGGGAGCTGGCACAGGCAAAGCTCAGCCTGGGAGCCCAGAGCAGTGCAATGTACACAACCCTGATCCCTCTGGATGCCTGCAGATGGACATGGTGCCTCTGTGTACCCACCCCAGAGCCAGAGAGAGCCTGAACTGAGGCCCAGCACAGTGTTAGTGAGGCCTGTAAAAGTGGTTCTTCAAACACTTCCTATTTCTCCACATTCAGAGTTGCCAAGCCTCAGGGATGCCAATGAATGCTCAGAAATATGTTACAAAATGCATCTATGAGAAAAAATTACTATTCTTGGGTCTCCTAGGAAAAGATGAAAAGAGGTTATGGGGCAGAGTGTGCTTCCAGGCCAGGACTAGAAACCAAGACTCTCTTTTTCCATTGATTTCTAAGTATGAAATAAAACTAAGAAAGAGGGGGGACATAACAATAGTCATAATATCTCACATGTAAATCCTATGGTGATTTGGAGAGGTGCTAAATGCTGACTTCACCTTCTCTTGCTGAAACAGCCACAAACTGTAAACCCCATCATTATCTGAGCAACCTGTTATGCTGACTTCATATTCCCACATAAGGAATTTCAGTTAATACTTTTATTTTTCCAACAGGGCAACTAATTCCCTGCCTGCAAGTGTTTCATTAGAGCTGAGTGTTTCCTCCCCTAAGAGGCTGAAATCCCTTGTCTTTGAATGTAACTGAACTTCTAGAAAATGAACAGGTTAGACCAAAGTCACAGTGTCCTTGCTTTCACTCCACCTTCATGCCCATCCACCAGAAGCTCTTTGAATACTCCTTGATAAGTTGTTGAAAGAAATCTCCTCCATGCTTTCCTTCTGCAAATGTTGCTGTGTCCAACGAGCCCATGGCAAGCTCGTGAAAAACAGGCTACAGGGTCCTCCTGCCAGGAAGGAGCTGAGCAGGAGGGTGGCTGGCTGTGTAGGTGTTACAAAAACAACCAGTACTGTTTAATCTAATGGCATCAGATCTAACCAGCTTCTGGAGAAGAATCTCTTGGTGCTGAGCAAGTAGGCAATATAATGGCAGATGGTGCTTGATGCTGATAAAGACAAAATAATGGAGATTGGAGGAAAAAGCCTAATCCTGTCTCTGTGTAAACCATAAAAAGTTCAGAAAATGTTAGTTCACTCCAACAGAAAAATGGACCCTAGAAAACAGTATTTCAATATGATATGGGTGTCTAAATATTAGAGAGAGCTGAAGGAAATCCTAGGGGAGAAATTGGAGCAGTCTGGGTTCTAACATCATGTTGCAAACATCCACATGTAGGTACTGAGGAGTAGCTGCTGATGGTGGTTCTTGTAGCACCACCAGGAACTGCTCCCTGGTGACCACAGCAGGGTGTTTGTAATGTGTTGGTAGACTCTAGTCCCAAACCCCTCACTCAGTGAAGCTAGAATGCCTACCAAGATAGTGTTTCCCTTTTGTACTCAGTTCTTATTAATTAGTCCCCAATCCCCTGATTAAGCAACAGGAGCTGGCAAACCCAGCAAATCTGTCCTACTGCACCTTTATTTTGATGAGCTGATAGCAAACTTTCAGCAAACTCTTGGGCAAAGCCACAAGAGATGACTTTTAAATCTGTTTGTACATCATAAGGTGAGACCCTGTGAGAAGGAAAGGGCAAATCCTGCAAAACCAACAATAAAAGGTAATTTCCAAGGGTTTGTTTTTCACTCAGTACCTCAGTTAATGTACAGGCGAGATATGCAAAGTACAGAAAAACACATCAATGTGTAGACTTGGGCTTTCCCCTCTGTTTGTTTACTTGAACTGGATGATTAGTCTCACATTTTATTTATTAGTTTGTTACAGTATGTGGTACAGAGCTTGTTATTATGTAGAGCTACGTTTCTGTTGCATTAATCTCCATATCACTTCCTTCATAAGTAACAATCAAGCCTTATTCAGCTTTTATTTGTTCTTGGCCACTGTGCAATTTTTGAACATGAAATTTGCTTTTCTATTGGTTTATTTGTCATTTTGCATGTTGTAACTTGTGGAGCCTTTAGCTAAAGTGGGGAGGGAGAAATACCCAAACCAATTTAGAGTGAGGAAACTCACAGGCAGTGTTTGAGTAGGGTGGGGCTGAGCTCCTTAGGGTAAATTATAAATGGATGGTATGAAGTCTAAAGAAATAAACAAGTTCCAACACCGAATCGCTGCTGTATCCACTGAGGATTTTAAAAGAGGCAACAGTGTGATTGGCTACAACAAACACCAAGAGAACTCAAAATTGTTTCTACCCTTTCTGGAGAAAATAGCTACATACAGCCAAGAAGCCTTAAACATAATTCCTGCCATAAGGATCCCAGCATTTTGAAATCCATTCTTGGCTTTAAGAAGAATGAATGTTAGCAATAAAAGTATTTTCTGGAATACTTCCAAACCTGTGTGGTTCCTGCAATAGGGGAAGGATCAAATTTCACCATATGGAGCTTGAACTAGTTCTTCTATTCCTAAAATGAACTTAGATTCAATGTGGAAACATAAATTGCTTTTGCTCATTTGACCATTCTTGGGCTGGACACGGAGCAGATGCGCATGGGGACTGCAAGTCCAAATGCCTGCTCACAGAGAAATATCTCATGCTTTCTTTTTGTAGTGATTGGAGAAATAGTCCAAAATCCTGGGTTTATCCAACTTAAACTCACTACAATGATCCTGTCAGCTCCTGTCCTCAGACTAGTTTGCACACCGTGGCAGGATGAGGTCTCCTGGAGGAGCTGTGAGCAGACAGAGATCCCTCTGTGGTGCCCTGTCCCAGAGAGCTGGGGGTGACTCAGCCAGGGACAGACCTGGGCTCCCCCCTGCCTCCTGCCACAGGCACAGGGAACCTTCAAAACTGGGGAATGCCTCTTTTCTCCCCTTTCATTTTTATTATGCTTTGTCTGAGATCACAGAAGATTGCTCTCTGCTGATGTGCAGTCCCAGACAATGAAGACACCCAGCTGTGAGGGTAAGATGTAACAACAGCCAGCACAGGTAGTCTGAAAACCAGTGAGCTATTTGTTATTTGGGTTTGGTTTGTTTTGGTTTTTTTCATGCCTAATATGCTGCTAGTTTATTTGAAATAATGGGTAATAAATAACATTCCCCTCCAAAATCCATTATTCACTTGTAATGTGTGGCACAAAACATCCAGTTTCTTTCAAGTTGCTGGAAAATTGTAAGGTTGTGGAATAAATTGTGGTTAAAGGCTGTTTTATTACTGCCTGTTGTGGTTTCTTAGATTATTTTCTCAAAGTGTTACTTTAGAAGGAATAGATCATTGGTGCATTTGTGAAATGAATAAATGCAGTTATGAAGATGTGATACATATATCAATTTATGTTAACACTATGTATATAGAGATCTCATACAAGATATAGTTGCGTTGCATGGATACCTAAATTTGAGGATAAATTTTCTTCTTCCCCCAAGCAAGAGTTTAGAAGACAAACCCCCTGCTTTGGAGGGGTACACACTGCATATCACTTTTTTGCAATATACTTCACAAATCTGATGCCAGAAAAACTTTTCACCACTCTTGTTCTTAAAAAAAAAAAAAAAAAAAAAAAACAAATGAACTATTTTAACACAACATTACTGAATGTGAATTTTTCAGTCTTTCCTCAAACTACTGGTGGGCTAAGATAAGAAAAGCTCCATCTCCTTCTATAGAACCACCTCTTCCACAGGGATGGATTTACACTGAATCACTTTATTCCCAACCTTAAAAATACTATTGGATCTAGATGCAGGCAAGCCCACTCAGCATGAGCTTTCCTCTGGGCTACAGTCCCAATTAAGGAATGATTCTTGATCTCTCCCCTGGTCTTGTAAACTTAACGTTTTAAGAAAATCCCTTACAGTTTAACTACTATTTTTTAAGCTAAGCACTGAATGAAGTTGGGTAACAATTTAATCCTTTTTTTTTAATTATTTCTCTGATTTTTTTTTTTCATTCACTTTGGAAAGAAACTTGAAATATTTCACTCCTAGACAAGTTGAAACAGAGCTTTTTTTTAGCTGTGAAATGAATATGTCATCAATTGGTACTAGGGAAACAAAGGGTCAAGGAAAACCTCTCCCACTTGCATTTTTTATGAACGTTGCTCATCATGGTGATGTCAGTGTGATTTCTTCTATAGGAAAAGGACAGCTCATATGAGAAAATCTGCAAAATCAGACACAAAGAAAGTACCTGGTTTTCTTTGGAGGATCAGCCTTCACTAAAAACCTGCCAGCTAAAACAAGAGAGACATGTAATTCTGTTTTTGTTCCCCACCTTGAGTTGCCCTTACCAAACGTTTCACTGCTGCCTTCTCCGGCTCTTCTGGACCCACAGAAGCAGCAGCAGGGACAGATCCACCTCTGGTCTAACAGCGACCCCTGTTTCCATACGGAGCACTCTGGGAGCAGGCATGAGTCATTGCGCCACTCAAAAGCCATTTGAGTTGCCAGAGTGTTAAACCATTCTTTTTGCTAGAGCAGTGAGTCAGTCGTAACAATTGCATTCACCATTTTGGATTTGAAATCTATTTTATTGGCGAAATAATGTGACAATCGGTGTATTGCATGCAAGGAACAATAAGGATAATACATTTAATCACAAAAGAGTGAAACATATCAACAAGATGAAATTGACTGGAAATAGAGGGCAGGTCATACAAATAGGGAAAAGATGGAGGATTTTGTGTAATCATACACAAAATTGGTCTATATAGAAGATATTACAGTATCTTCCCAACTCACAGTTACCTCTTATTGCAATAAAAAGAGAAAAAAGTTTAAACTGTCTTTTCTTACAAATCTATTTTGTCTTGAAATATGTATTTTTTGAAGAGCAAGAAAAGATATTATTTTATAACAAGAGGTTATTTTTCAAATTGTAGGCACTGAGCATAGCAGCAAGTAAATGTAGAAGGAAGGAACTTAAACTGAAGTTTCCTTATGCAAATCCCAAGTTGATATTGATTAACCCAGCTACCAAGTGAGTTGCTTTGTTTTTGGAGCAGGTCACCTCATCCACTCAAATTAAATAAACGAACGAAAGTTAAATTTATTTTTTTTTTTACTTTCTTTTCATGAGCAATCATTTTAATCAGAAGACATGCAAAGCCAAGTAAGCTTCTAAATTCCATTTTTTAAAAATCTCAGATTGAGTAAATCTGAATCAGCAAAACATCTTCCAAAAAAACAATTTAAAAAGCTTTTTTCCTCCTGACAGACATACTGACAATTATCCAAGTGGTTTTTTTCTCCTTCCTTCCTTCCTTCCTTCCTTCCTTCCTTCCTTCCTTCCTTCCTTCCTTCCTTCCTTCCTTCCTTCCTTCCTTCCTTCCTTCCTCTCTTTTCTTTCTTTTCTTTTCTTTTCTTTTCTTTTCTTTTCTTTTCTTTTCTTTTCTTTTCTTTTCTTTTCTTTTCTTTTCTTTTCTTTTCTTTTCTTTTCTTTTCTTTTCTTTTCTTTTCTTTTCTTTTCTTTTCTTTTCTTTTCTTGCAATAATGCGTTTCAGGGAATGAAAGCCACTGAAAGAATCTGTTTTATTCACAGTCTTCATATAAGTGCTGAAGAGCCTGAACCGACCGTGACAGATCGCTCTGAAAGTTGCCTCCCAGCTCCTACCGGTAACAAACTTTTGCGAAATCCCAGTCGGCAACCTTGGGCTGCTCGTTATTCCCCACCCCGTGTCCTCATCCTACGTGAAGCTCCTGTTCGCGGGATCTCCGTAGATCGGCCTCGGTCCTTGCCGCTGGCGGCGGGCAGGGCGAGCGCTGCGGGCGGCTCTCCCGCATTCCCGCGTCCCGTCCCGCGCCCTTCCCGCCGCACCCACCAGGGGCCACTGCAGCCGCGGGGATGCGGCCGCAGCTCGGGCGCGTCGCTCAGGCGGCCGCGTCGCTAAGGGAAAAGTAGCGCGACGCACAGTAATCAGCATAAATTCGTAGAATTGACATTATAATCAGCAGTGCAACATTTTCATGAGCTTTGCTTCTTCCCACAGAAGTTTGCGTCCTGTTTATCATCATTTGCGACTGCCCCAAAGAAATCTTTCACTCAAGGCTCCAGATCCCGCCGGCTGCTCTGTGTGTTTCAGAGCAAGGCGTGAGCACGGCAGCAGATCTTGCGCCGGGATACTGGCAGCCCCCCTTGGGCCCCCGCATGATGCTCATCTTGCCCTGGAAAGTAGTTTCACTTTATTTTTCCCCTCTCCATAGCGAGAATTTAATAAACCGAATTTAAATGAATTTCTGTTTAACTTTGTCCTGGACGACGGATCTGAGACGACAGGTGGCTGCTGCGTGGGGAAGCGGCCGAGAGTCGCCTCCCGCGGAGCTCCGTCCACGCGGGGCAGCGGAGCAGCCGCAGCGGGCTCTGCCCGAGCGCGCACGGCCCCGCCGGGGCGGGCAGCATCCCCGGCCGCCGAGGGGCGCCGGGCGGCGGAGCGGGAGCCCCGCGGGGCTGAATCGGCCCGGCCCCCGCCGCCGCCGCCCGGGAGGGGCCGGGCGGGGCCGGCAGGAAACCCCGCCCCGGGCAGCGCCCGCCGCGCTCCGCGCAGCCTGCGCTGCTCAGCGGAGCCGAGCCGAGCCGACCGGGACGGGACGGGACAGGACAGGACGGGACGGGACGGGACGGACGAGGCGCGGCGGCTCTGCCGTGTCGCGCTGCCACGCGGGACCGCGCCGCCCGTGGGCCGGCCCCGCCGCGGGGGGGACCTCGGTATTTGATTGTCTTTTCTTCTTTTTGGCGAAGGAGAGAAGCAGCAGGTTTATGCTAATCGCCCTCTGGGGAGCGGCGGCGGGAGGAGGAGGAGAGGAGCCATTTTGAACTCACTTCAAAGTTTAAGGTGGAAAAGTTGGAGCTCTCCAGCCTGCTGCCCGCGGACCGGGACGGGGCGCGGGGCTTGAGGCCGGCGGTGCCCGGGAGGCGAGGGCGGTGGGGGGCGCGGGCCGGCGGCTGATGGATGCGGGCGGGCGGGCAGCCCGGCGGGTGGATGGATTGTGCAGCAGCCCGCTGCCCGGCCCCGCTGCCCGCTGAGCTCCGGAGATGCCGCGGCTGCTGTCCGCCGCCGCCTGCGTGTCCTGGGCCGCGCTGCTCTGCGCCCTGGCGTCGGCAGGCGGCCGGGACCCGCGGCCGCCCCGCGCCGCTCCGCTCCTCCACCTGCCCGCGGGGGCCGCGGGCCGCCCCGCCGCTGCCGCCGAGCCGCCGGCGCTGCCGCCCGCCGGGCGCCTGAGGGCTGCGGGGACCGCGCCGCGCCGCGCTCCGCCCGCCGAGCCCCGCGGGCCCCGCGGCGGCGGCGGCCCCTGCCCGCGGCGAGCCCGGCACCGGGCGGGCGCCGAGCCCCGCGGAGCCGCCGCCGGCTGCAACCCGCTGCCGGGCACGGAGGGCGGCGGGCGGCGGGCAGCGCGGCGGGCGCGGAGCCTCAACAGCCCCCCGCAGTTCCAGCTGCCCAGCTACCAGGTCTCCATCCCCGAGAACGAACCGGCCGGCACGGCGGTCATCGTGCTGCGGGCCCAGGACCCTGACGAGGGGGAAGCCGGCCGGCTGGCGTACTCCATGGAGGCGCTCTTTGACGAGCGCTCCAACGACTACTTCACCATCGACGCCGAGACGGGCAGTGTGGTCACTGCCCGCAGCCTTGACCGGGAGACGAAGGACACCCACGTGCTGAAGGTTACCGCCTCCGACCACGGTTCCCCTCGCCGCCGTTCGGCCACCACCTATCTGACAGTGACTGTGAGTGACACCAACGACCACGAGCCAGTGTTTGAGCAGCCCGAGTACCGGGAGAGCATCCGGGAGAACCTGGAGGTGGGTTATGAGGTGCTGACTATCCGTGCCACTGATGGTGATGCCCCAGCCAATGCCAACATGCTGTACCGCCTGCTGGAGCCGGGAGCTGGTGACGGAGTCTTTGAGATTGACCCGCGTTCCGGGGTTGTGAGGACCCGGGCTTCCGTGGACCGTGAGGAGGTCTCTGAGTACCACCTGGTGGTGGAAGCCAACGACCAGGGCAAGGATCCGGGCCCACGCAGTGCCACAGCTATGGTGCACATCACCGTGGAGGATGAGAATGACAACTACCCTCAGTTCAGTGAGAAGCGCTACCTGGTCCAGGTGCCAGAGGATGCTCCAGTGAACAGCCAGATATTGCAGGTGCAGGCCACAGATCGGGACCGGGGCAGCAATGCCCAAGTGCACTACAGCATCGTGAGTGGCAACTTGAAAGGCCAGTTCTACATTCACTCTTTCTCTGGCGCCATCGACCTCATCAACCCTCTGGATTACGAGACTATTCGGGAGTACACGCTCCGGATCAAAGCCCAGGATGGGGGCAGACCTCCTTTGATCAACTCCAGTGGTATGGTGTCAGTGCAGGTTGTGGACGTGAATGACAATGCCCCCATCTTTGTGAGCACTCCCTTCCAGGCCACGGTGCTGGAGAATGTTCCTCTGGGCTACTCGGTGCTGCACATCCAGGCTGTGGATGCTGACTCTGGAGAGAATGCCCGCCTGGAGTACAAACTCATAGAGATGGCACCATCCGCTGGAGGTGCCCCTGTAGCAGGTGACTCTGGGTTCCCTTTTCAAATCAACAACAGCACGGGGTGGATCACTGTGGCTGCAGAGCTGGACCGAGAGACTGTGGAAAACTATCACTTTGGGGTGGAGGCCAGGGACCATGGCGTGCCGGTCATGACCTCCTCAGCCAGCGTGTCCATCACTGTCCTGGACGTGAACGACAACAACCCCACCTTCACAGAGAAGGTGTATCACCTCAGACTGAACGAGGATGCAGCTGTGGGCAGCAGTGTCCTGACCCTGACAGCAGTGGACAGGGACGTTAACAGTGTTGTGACTTACCAGATTACCAGTGGCAACACCAGGAACCGTTTTGCCATCACCAGTCAGAGTGGAGGAGGGCTGATCACGCTGGCCTTGCCCCTGGATTACAAACAAGAAAGGCAGTATGTGCTCACAGTCACTGCCTCTGATGGCACTCGCTTTGACACCGTCCAGGTCTTCATCAATGTCACAGATGCCAACACACACCGTCCAGTTTTCCAGAGCTCCCACTACACAGTGAGCGTCAGTGAGGACAAGCCCATTGGCACCTCTATTGTCACCATCAGTGCCACTGATGAGGACACAGGGGAGAACGCAAGAATCACTTATATTTTGGACGATAACATCCCGCAGTTCCGCATTGACCCCGATACAGGCACCATCACCACCCTGATGGAGCTGGACTATGAGGACCAGGCCTCGTACACGTTGGCCATTACAGCCCACGACAATGGTATCCCCCAGAAGTCAGACACGACGTACGTTGAGATTCTCATCCTGGATGCCAATGACAATGCACCCCGCTTCCTGCGCGACCGCTACCAGGGCTCGGTTTTTGAGGATGTGCCGCTCTCCACCAGTGTCCTGCAGCTGTCTGCCACTGACCGTGACTCAGGCCTCAATGGCCGTCTCCTCTACACATTCCAAGGGGGTGATGATGGAGATGGGGACTTCTACATTGAACCCACTTCTGGAGTGATACGCACGCTGCGCAAGCTGGACCGCGAGAACGTGGCTGTCTACAGCCTGCGGGCTTTTGCTGTGGACAGGGGCAGCCCGCCCCTGAAAGCCTCTGTGGACATCCAGGTGACCGTGCTGGACATTAATGACAACCCCCCTGTCTTTGAGAAGGATGAATTTGATATCTTTGTGGAGGAGAACAGCCCTGTGGGCTCTATTGTGGCACGCATCAGTGCAGCTGATCCTGACGAGGGGACCAATGCGCAGATCATGTACCAGATTGTAGAGGGGAACATCCCTGAGGTCTTCCAACTAGACTTGCTCAACGGAGACCTCACAGCCCTAATGGACCTGGATTATGAGAGCCGGACAGAGTACGTTATTGTGGTGCAGGCCACTTCAGCCCCTCTCGTGAGCCGAGCAACTGTGCACATCCGCCTCCTGGACCAGAACGATAATCCCCCCGTGCTGCAGGACTTCCAGATCCTCTTCAACAACTACGTGACCAACAAGTCCAACAGCTTTCCCTTGGGCGTGATTGGCAAGATCCCAGCTCATGATCCCGATGTGTCTGATAGCCTGGCCTACACTTTTGTCCAAGGCAATGAGTTAAACTTGCTCCTTTTGGACTCTGTCACTGGGGAGCTCAAACTCAGTCGTGATCTGGACAACAACAGACCCCTGGAAGCCCTTATGAAAGTGTCAGTCTCAGGTAAGCAAGCATTTGAGTGCATGATTTTGTTTGTCAGACCAGTATGGGGGCACAGGCAGAAAAAACACACTTGCAGTTCAGAGTGTAGCTCTTGGTTTCCTGAAGCAGAAATTGATCTGTGAAATTTTTGGAGAGGAACCACAAACATCTATCTGTCTTTGTGCTGTGGATTGAAGTGGTGCTTTGAAGTTATTTACTAAACGTGGCTCACAAGGATAAATAAATATGAGTGTGCATGGAAGGGAGCATACTCCCTCAGCTGAGGTGGTACTGAGGCTGCTACTGAGGCTGGGGCTTTTCTGATGTGGTTCCATAAAGGTAGTAAATGATGTAACTTGCAAAGGTAGTAAATGATGTAACTTGCAAAGATGCAGGGAATGCACAGGTATCTGTAATGCTGTCTCCCTTCTCTCTTTATTTTTCTCTACAAAAGAAGTTGAGATTTGGTATCTCTGCCTTTTCAGCAACAAAACATGTTTACTCCCTTCTGTGTACCCAGAGGTTTGTCTGGTAGCTCCTTAGACCTCAGCCCAGAGCTGGTGTGGCCCAGGTGGATGTTCTGCTGTGTTTGCACTGCTGACCTGCACTCCTGTGGGAAATGGCAGCTCTGAAAGCAATGAGCTATGGCTGTGTGAGAGCTGTGTGACATGGCTAATGGCACTGGAGCTGCTTTAGTGGCACTAGGGGCAGATATTGGCCAAATGCAGCCCTCAAATCAGGGGAGGGAGAGACAGGGACAGGGAGGGATGCTGTGCATTAACTTCATTGGAGAACTTGTGTCTCTGTGTGTTTGTGAAGACTGTTCCATATTGTCTAATATGTGCTTTTATTTGAGCACAAACACACTCTTAGGATATTATTCTTTTTCTGCTCAGTTGCCTGTTTATCATGGAATTACTTTTTATGCCCCTAATTGTGACATCAATCGTGCAATGAGTAATTTCCTTTTCAGGTGCCACTCTATAAGTTTACTGTGGACCTGATCCCATATTTCTGTTGACTTTCAAAGGTTTAACCTGATACTTTTCTTGCTGCCTCTCTCTGCAGACTAAAACTATGATTTGTGTTTAAAAAAAAAAGGCTCGAAGTACTAGGTATGTAAAATCACACTTGGGGAGATGATTAGAGAAATAATAATCAATCTGTAGCATAATCCCAGCAGCAATTGTTTTGCTGTAAAAGTGACCACAGTGTGCAGCAAGGCCTCAAAAAAGTGAGCCACGCTCTCCCTTGTGTTTGCAGGCTTGAGGTTCTTTATTCTTCTGAAAAATGAAAGTGACATTAACTGAGCTGACTGATTTTGCTGCAGTGTATCCCCTGAAAAGCCACTCCTGGCTCTTCCAAAATGCTAGGGTGCAGCTTATGTGGTAAGATAAATGCTGTTTCCATGTCCTGAGAGGACTAGCAGGAAAAACAGACAGTAGGCTTGTGACCTTAAAGAAAAACATTTGGATTAAGGTGCAGATGATTGCATGGTCACTGTCTGTTTGAACCAGTAGCTCTTTATCTGGTAGCAGAAGATAAGCACTCATCTTGGAGCACAAAGCTTGGAAGAGTTGTTAGGCTAGGTGAGGAGTGTGTTCAGTGCAGAAAATAGCTAAATAGCTGACATGGGTGATTCCTTTCTCAGTATAATGATTTACACGGTTTAAGTAGGTGAAGTCTCAGGCAGGAGTGAAGACCTGTTTTCTTCTTTTCTATGCAGGAGATTGATTATTTCAGCATCCTTTTCATGTTTTGTGAAGGTGTGAACTTTGAAACTGTGCTGTGATGTTCATCAGAATGGACTGTCTGCTGCTTGTCTTGAGATACTTGAAATGCTTAAGCTTTTTATGGCTAGGATTTTAAAATAATTTTAAGGAGCACTGAACTACATTTGACATTTATTTCGAAAGGTTGGCTGTGTGGAAATTAGAAGGGCAGTTTGTCGTGTGATTAGTCCATGAAAGTCTCACCTGCCTGGTTTCTCTGATTTATCTGATGAAGTTCAAAAAAGAAAAGAGACAGAGAAGAAGCTCAGACAGGAGTACTCCCCGGGGTTATCTCTAAGTGTTGCGTAACACCTGCAAATCATCTGCTAAAATGACCTGCCAGTTAACTGGAAAAAACGTGTCTATGGAGTAGCCATTAACCTCCCAACCCAGCCAAACACAAAGTCCTCCGCTACTCGCAGCTGCTCTTGGGTCAGGGAAGGACTGGAACTCCTTCTGGACTTGGGGGATTTGATCTCTATACGAGTCGGAAATAACAGTGGTGCTATAAAAATCTTATTTCTGTCTAGCAATGTGTTGTGCAGCAGAGGCATGTGAGTGTGTGCAGTGCTAGCCAGGAGCCCTGCTACTCACGGAGTTACTTTGAGACACTGATACGTGGCTAAACGCAGCACTCTTTCATTTCACTTGGGGATTATTCAAATAAGCATGATAATTTTTGCTTACTCCTTATAAACAAAATGTAAGAATCATGAAGAGCAAGCAAACAGAGCTAATAGGCTTCATAAAGCTGTCAGAAGTTTCATGTCATCATTGTCAGAGGCTCTGTGGGCTGGTGAGCAGCTGGGGCAGGCTCTGCCCTTGCTGGGGTGCCCGTGGGGTACCTGTGGGCTGTGCCCCCCAGCCAGGCAGGAACCAGCCCAGGCCGAGGAGGGACGAGTGTGGGTGGTGTGGATATTAGCATTTTGCTTTGGACTGGAAGGAGCTTTTGAAGTCTGTCTCTTTTGAAGTGAATCTCTCTGGGTGTCCCTCTGCCTGTGCCTGTTTTGCAGAGCTGTCTGAGTGAACAAACCGGACCCCTTTTGCATGCAACTGTTCCAGACGTGCTCCAGGGGTCCCTTAAAAAGGCACATTCTCCCTTTTCTAGTGTACCTTCAAGGGTTTCCTACAGAAAGGCAGAGCTTTAGCTTTATATTCCCATGTCTGCACATTGTTTTAACAACTGGGGTAAAATCTGGACTCTGCTGAAATCCTGCCCCTGCTTTCCAGGAGGGGCAGGATTTTACCCTGACCTTCTGAAACAGGTGGTCAAGAGTCTATCAGTCTGTGATTTCTTAGTTTTACTAATTGACAGGATGGTTAAATATGATTTTTTTTTTTTTTGTCCACAGTGATGTTCATCATAATGTTAAAATGGGATTTATTTGGTCCAAAATGGGTTAAACATTGTTGAAGTCACGTTTGTTAAACATTATATTGTAGCTCTTGCTGGGGCAGCAGGAGGGGGAAGGCTGGTATGAGCATCAGCTTTTCACAAACGTTACACAAGTTTGCCTGGGTATCACATTGCAAACACTGCTGGCACCTGCTTGGCTGTGTTGCCACAAGTAGTCCCACTTATCATCAGCGACAGCTCGGTGGGATACAATAGATGTGTGTGCAAACTCCTCTGGGAACCCAGCCTAAATCAGCAGTGCAGACAAAACCCAAACTGGCTGGGTGCTACAGCTTTCGAGTGGTCCACATAAATGTAAAATATCATTATGCAACAGACAATATACAATTCTGAGAAGGTGTTGCACCTCAGGCGGTGAGGGATAGACACTCAGGCATTTCTGAGGACTGTGCAAGCTCAAGTATTGTCTTTTACATTTCTTTAGCTTTAAATATCCAGTGGCATTCAGTGAGGTTATTGACCATCAGCAAATAGAAATTAACATAGAGCTTGTTTGTGTTACAATCAGCTTTGGGAATTTTCACTCAGAGGTTCATAAAGAATCTTTATTATTATTGTAATTTTAAAGTCATTATTGCTAATGATCCTGAATCTCCAGGTCTGTGCCTTCTCCATACAGATACAGATGCTGCAATAATTTGGTGCAGCCCTTCTCAGAAAGGTGAGGCCACAGCAGTGCCTGAGTACAAAGTATTGGGGTGTTACTGGTGTGTGGCAAGATTTGGGATTAAAGGGAAAAAGGAAATTCTAGCAAAAAGGTATCTTTGTATGTACAGGAACACCTGTGGGCACGGAGGGTGAGCAGGGTGTGACCTCTCGGATGTGCAGAGCAGCACCAGGACACAGCCCAGCCTCATGCCCCCACCTTTGGGCAGCTGGGGCCTTCTGAGCTCTGGGGGCAGATCTGCAGGGCAGCTGCTTCTGGCTGCCACCAAGGACATGCTTCCAGGGACAGCAAGGGGCACTTAGCACCCTCACTGCTCTCCAGGGCCCCCCTTCCAGGGAAACATTGCCACAGGCAGCTGGTGTAGGGATCCCTGTGGGTTATACAGGTAGGAGATGATGGAAATGGATGGGAGGAGAGTCCTCCCCTTGGAGCAGGAGATGTGTTGGGGCCTGTTCTGTGGCTGCAGGGCTTTTACATGCTGGCATCCCAGGCACCTTGGCTTGCTGCACTTCCCGTGCATCCTACTGTAGAGCAAGGAGAGGAGGCAGCAGGGCAAAGGCTGCTGAGGTGTGGGAGGCAGTGATGAGGGACCCATTCGGAAAGATGGCATGGAACCACAAGCTGCAGGATTGCATCTCCAGTCCTTGTGTGGTGTGTTTGGTGGGACTGAAGTGAAGGATGATTGATAATAGCTAGTAGTGGTGACTTTGAACATTTACATTTATTTTCCTAAAACAGCAAATCAAGAACAGTGACCATCAATTAAAGCTAGGGTAGCTCCTGGATCTGCTGTGGCTACCTGAATCCTTTATTTCATCCATATAGGTTCCATATGCTAATTCATGCCACAGCAAGGTGCATTGTAGATGTGTGTCCTTCCAGCCTGCTGGAATGTGACTTTGCCTTTTCAGCTGCATGAGGTGCTCCAGCTGATAAAAAGCTGTGGTTGCCTTGTTGCTTCCCTACAGGCTTCCTTCCCCTTCATGCCTGGGTTTCTTAGGAGTGGTGTATTTTTGTTTCAAAATACAGGAAAACATCTATGGCAGTGAGGGGAAATTATTTGGTGGAAGTCTGACTGACAAAGTAACTTTTTATGAGATAAAAGGTATCTTCTGTCTCCCAATAAATAAAATGTTGATACTTTTCTTGTCAATTTCTGGGAAAGAGAGAAGCTAAGGTAACAAGGAGAAAGTATTAGAAGAATGAGAATGGGGATAGGACGGTGAGAAAGATCTAATAGGCTTTACTTGACAACAAGTCTCATGGGAAAGAAATTAAATGTAGGGAAGTATGGTGGTGGGACTACCTTGAAAACTTTTTTCCTCTCATTTTCACATTGTTTGCAAATTAAGAGGTAGTTGTAATAACATTTTTAAAAATTGGATTAGTAATTGGTTTATCTTTTTGATTGCTTTTTAACCCTCAGGGTATATTAAAGAATTGGTTTCCTTGGTGTATTCTCTTGTGATTTTTTTCCATCTCAGACATCACTGAAGTATTCTTCCTTCTGACCTGCACCCCTGAGTTCAGAAGAATCCTCTCTTGTTCTGTTTTCTGGTCAGGCATTTCAGAATTGTTTTAGGCTGGGATTGTGGAGCCTGCTGCAAACTGCCAAATACAGAGTAAACATTGAATTGTTGTCCAGGTAATGGCAAAAGAACCCTTTGTTTAGAATACAGGAACAGTTTTCGAAGTTTCCATGTTAGCATGATAGTAAACCTGCAGCAGAGGCAGTGGTGGGGAAAGTAGGTGATGTGGAGCAGTGGGATTTTATACTTCATTATCTCCAACATCCCAGGTGTTACCTGAGGAAGTGTCTGGCTGCTGATAACGCCTATCAGGTTACATCTGCTCACTGAATGGTCCATTTTCCTTCAGTGTATGTACTTAATACCTTGGAACTCCCATCCATTGCTGACTCCCATCTTGGAACTAAAGAAATTTTCTCAAGACATCCCATGAGTGAGGAACATAATGTGAGGTTTTAAAGTGTAGCATTAGGTGAAGTAGGTAGTGTGCTCTTCTGTAGGGTGATTGAGAGACCCTTAGCAGACACTTGGATGGGAACCCAGACATCCTCACATTTCAACCAGTCTGACCAGAGCATCTTGATAGAGCATCTTGCCATCCTGGTATCTCCCAGCATCTCCATGGAGGGTTTGGGGTGACTCAGTCATGATCTGCCTCCTCCTCAGAGTGTGCAGCAGGTCTGTCAGACGCCCCTGTGGCTGACAGGTTGTCTGCAGTCTTTGGGCTGGCTGGGGAGTTCATGTGTCCAGGGGCCTGTGAGAGCATGCCACAGCTATGATGGTGGTTCCAGTTCAGCCAGATGTGCAGCTGCTGCACACACTGGCATAGCTGAGCTCACATCCATCTGGTTATGTTGGGTACAGCAATTGTTGGGCACGGGTTTGCAGTTGCACTGGGCCCTCAATTTCCTTGTGGGTCAGGTGAGACTGATATGAAGACCCTGGGAATATGACTGCTCTGAAAGCTGGAGCAGGAAACAACTGAATGTGGAGCAGAAACCTCTTTAAACCTGTGTGCAAGCACCTTTTCAATATTTAGCAGTGTAGGCAACTCTATCAGTAATGCTCATGCATGGAGGATGAGTAAGGGAAGGATCAAATGTCAAGACACAAGATCTATGCTCTCATCCCTTCTCCCTCTCTTTCTTAACCCTTCAGGGGTTTGAGAGTCACTTGGTGAGGACAAGCTCTCCAGTCTGAGTAGCTGAGATAACAACACAGCTTACCTGCTTGCCTCAGTATTGCCTAAGCTACAGGGTTTGGGCAACTGTCTCTTTTGGCTTCCTTTGACCTACTGACTTGCATTTCCAAAAATATCTATGGAAAGTATTTAGGAAATGTAGGAGGGTTAGAAGAGCTGAAGATACTCAGATCAGGTCTAATAACAGTCTTTGGCAATCTTCCATGTTACAGTTTTTCTGTCCTGGTTTCTGTGGGAATTATGATGTTTTTAGGTAATACGGTAATCCTGACTACTCTGATGTCTACTTTGCCATTCAAGAAACAAGCATGGTAGTACTGTCTTTTCTGAAGAAAAGGTTTTTTTTTGCTGTCTGCTCCTTTTTCAAGACTAGTTATACAGAAGATTACATAAATCAAAGTACAGAACAAGTTGACAAGGAGTTCAGTTCTTCAAAGATTTTTTTCACAGTGGTTGTCCACTTGAAACAAAGAACATCTGAGACCTAATTAAATTCAGTTTTGCCACTTTGTATTTCTGTGACAAGTGACAGTATTATTTTTCCCTCCCCCAATGGAGCTCTTTTTCCAGTGTTGAAAAACACTGAGCTATTTATAGAAGTAATGCAGTTTTCCAAAAGGGGCTGAATGTAATCTTTATAAAAAATTTTGAAATCTGTTGAGATTTTCCTAATGCTTTTTAAAAAAATTCTTGTCTTTGCTTGAGGATGAATTGCAATATGTTGATCTTGTTTGATTGAAAACAGCATTATCAAAGGTACAGCTTGGCTTTTATGGTCAGATCTCTATCTGGTACCATGATCATCCTCTGTATCTCTTCAAATGCTTCAGATGTAGGTTGCAGCCATGACTGGTTGATAAGCAGGAGGGCTGTTGACTGGAAATGTCCATCTCACCCCACTGATTAAAGAGGGAACAGAAATGACTGGCTTGGGCTGAGAGCCTTGCTGTTAAGTGGCTGAAGTTCAGTGGGATGAACCCACCCTGAACGTGTGGGCCAGAACGGAAGGGTTTGTTTTCTTTTGGAGTGATGATTGTATTTATTTCTGTTACTGCAAACTACCTGTAGTAACAGGCTTTGCAGACCAGATAGAAAAGATGGGGGAGGCTGTAATTTGCAAAGTGGAAAATATTTTGCCGTGAATAATGTTAGGATGTACTTTAAATATTGTCAAGGGTTTGAGTGAATGAAGGGGGAAAGTATGCTTTTATGGGGATTTGGCATTCAACAAAGAAAGAAAATTTTAAAATACTTCAGAAAGATGATCTTTGCACTTGAAAAAAAAGCACTTGAACAGAAAAGTAGGATTTGCTGGAGAGAAAGGAAAAACTGTTGGACTTTGTTTCAACAAGTCGTTAAGTCTGCTAAGCTGTAACCACCTTCATATTTATTCTAGTGTTTACCCTTGCCAAGCACAAAAAAAGCAAATAAATGGAACAGCAAACCTGTAATAAATCCTCAGGGGACCACATGATAAACACAGACATGTTATGTTTATCACATACAAAGGAAAGTGATCTGTTTTCAACACCATTGCCTGACACGTGATAGATGCTACATTCCATCAGGTCTCCTGCACTTTTGGAAATTATGCATATGGTCAAAATATTTCAGTGCTTTTTCAAGGAGGCAAAAGAAAAATCCCTTGTTAACAACTGCTGTCAATGTGGCACCTCCTGCCTTCTGTGGAGTCTGTGGGCTCGGCCCAGTTTTAGGAAGAAGCAAAAGGTTCTGGACCCCACCAAAAGCGGCAAAGCAAGGACTATGCTATTAGATTTGAGTTTCCAAGATGGGATGGCCAGCACCCAGCAGTCTGTCTTTGCTGTTAGATCCCAAGGGGCTGTTAGGTTTGGAAGCTGACGTACTCAAGGTGGATCTCTGTAGCTGCCATGCCAGTGGGACACTCATCATGGACACAAAGATCTGCTGGGTTGGTTGGGTTTGCTCTTTTCTTTCACTTGCCACAGATCAGACTCCTTGATCCTATTCAAAACTGATGTTAGCAAGTCACTGAGCTCATTGCATTGAATTTCTGTCACAGCACTTTTGAACTTCCCAGGAACCAGCTCAGCCTCTCATTTATTTGTGTGCTTGCAGTGTTCGTGCTGGCTCCATTTCTAAAGGAGACCCTTGAACATCCAAGCTGTGATTTTTAGTTTTAAAATTGATTTGGCTGTGTGCATTTGGTTTAAATCATGTAAAAGGTGTCCCACACCAGTGCATTTCTTGTTTTAGACACTGCAGGCATCATTCAGTGGGGACTAGGGAGAGGCATTTGGCACCTTTCATGCCTAAGGTCTAGTAAGAGGACTTGGATCTAACCAGCAAGTGCTAGAGCATTTCACTTGTAGGTGCCTGTTCCCTGCAGCCCTATTCTGTTTTAGGCAGTTAAGTGTCCTATAAAGTGGGAATACTTGAAATACCATCCCACTACAGCTTGGGCACTTCACTCAGCACAGCGATCAGGACACTCACGAGGGCAGAGATGGGCTGGGCTCCAGCCCTTGATCTGAGAGCTCTCACTGTGTTGTACGTTAGAGAGGAGCCCCAGAAGGTTCACAAGCTGCTGTGGGACTCACATTTCCCATCTCTTTGGTGAGTACCATAAGGCACAGGATCACACTCACTCTTGCAGGAGAGGAGGTTTCTGGCTCATGTGCATGGGCACCTCTGCTTCAGCAGCACTGTGGGCACTCTGGCTTTTACCCTCAGCTGCTGGAGGCTGTTTAGGCCATAACAAAACAGGGATCACAAGCCATTCAGGCCATGTCAGGACTAGGTCACTTCTGGTCATAACCAGGAACTGAATTCTTCTCACCTGGGAACTTAAAATAAACAAGAACCAATATATTCTGATTTTATGTGGAGCAGCCCCCAGATGGGCTAAAGGATTGCTTATGGAAGAATTCATGGGCTCAGGCTTAAATTACACTGCTAAATATTCAGAGTCCAACCCATCCTTGCCTACTGTTTAATCCTCTTTCTCCCTGCACTTGCCATGATGATAGACTTCTGGCAATTATGGACTTGTTGCTGCTCGTCCCCTGGGTACAGTGGCTTTTCCTGCAGTGTGCTCTGGTGCTTCAGGCAGCCACTGCTGCCCCACATGTGTGCTAAAGGTCCCTTGGCAGCACTGACTGGGCTGAACTGTCCCATTGGTGACTCAGTTTCCCTTCTCACAGGGTGCATTTCTGGTGTTGGCCTCCTCTTACTGACACAGAGTAATTTGGTGGTGTGAGCTCTGCACGATGAGCTCTCCATCTGGCAGGTAATTGCCTGCTAGTTTAAATCCCATCTTAGCTTCAGTTTCTCAAGCTCATGAACCTGCTGGTGCCTTCTGGTTAGTTTTGCAGGGTGTTTGATAAAGGGTTTGGTGCAAGTTATAGTGATGTGGGTAAATTTCTCTGTTTTTTTTCATTGATATGTAAGACAGATTAACTTTTAGGTCCTACTTACCAAGCTACCTGACATTGTTCTGCATTGAGTTTGGCAGAATGACACCTGGGTTTGTAGACCAAGCTGCTGACAGCAGGCACTGGTTGTTTGCCCTGGTTAAGCAGAGTGGGAACCCTGGGTATGTTCTGGGACCTTGTAGATGCTGAAAGCTTGTTATACAATACACGCTGCTGCTCCTCTTTCCTTCTTCCATATATTTTTTCCTCTTTCTCCCTTTGCACTCACTGCATCTGTTTGCTCTATCCTGATGTGCAGCAAGGTGCTGCATCTCTGGAGCTTGCTTGCTGCAAGTTTGTACAGGGCCAAGCACAGCAGAGACCTTGCTGGGCTGCTTTTGTAATACCTGCTGTAAATAATGGGCATAACCAGCAGGCATCGAGTGAGTGACTGCCCTGTGAGATAACAGCAGTGCTGGGATGTCCTGGGCCCATGGTGTGTGTGGCAGGCCCTGGGAGCTGGCTGGCAGCTGCCCACCAGGCACAGGGCTTGCTTGGTGTGACAGCCTCTGTTAGTCACTGCCTTGCCTCTTGCATTTGGGGGGCAGGGCAGATTTCTCATCCACTCTGCACCTCTTCTGACCACTGTGCTGTCGCTCAGGAGGGTGTGTTGGTGCAGGGTGAGGGGCAGGGTCCATCCCTTCCTGGGATGCTCCTGGAGATGTTCCTGGTGAGCCAGTGCATTGCCCATGCAGCCCTTGCCCCTGTCCCTGGCAGCTCTGGGGTTGAGCCTTCAGCAGTGATGGCTGCAGGCTGCAGCTTCCGGAGGTTTTGCAGACACAATCCTCTGCCCCTGTCCCTGTGCAGAGCCCAGGGAGTTACAGCATAAGGTGCTGCTGACAGCCCCACAGAGGTCACCAGCACAAGCAGTCCCAGGACATCTGTGTCCAGCTCCAGGCTGCAGGGCATGCTGCACACTGAGTGTCAGTGCTTGTTCTCTCTGCAGTCTGTGGGAGCAGCACCTGTGTGGCCCAGTCTGGGTGTTGATGTTGACTGTATTTTTTTGCCATCCCTTGTGAAAAGGTGCAGCTGCCTTTATTGACTTGTGCCTTTGTGCCTCAGCTACCCTATGGCTCAGCTAATAACACTGTCTGGGACTTTATTCAGCTTTAAGAAGCTTTAAACTAAGAAATTCCTATTTACTACTAACAGCATTGATGGACATGGCTGACTAATGGCAATAAACTCAGGTGAGAACTGATAGACAAGGACATTTTCTGTGTTCTGTGCAGTGAACATGCTTGTTGCGTATGACTGAATTTTACGAACTTTTGTACGATCTGCTTTTAAATGTGTCCTTTGCCAAGTGGTGGGGATTTCTTAAGCTGGGATGACTGATTCACTCCTTTATCTCAGCCAGCCTGCATCAGACTGGGCTGAAGCTGAGATGCTGAAATGATCAGATAAAATTCTTCACACCACTTCTGGCAGTTAAGTATCCATCCCTTTTTTTTCCCCTGGGGCAAGTCCTCCAGGAGAGTTTCTCCTGCTCTGAGGTTGTGTCAGTGACTCCCTGAGTTTTTGCTCTGTTTCTTTGATCAGTCTGTAGCTGTTAAAAGATTCCATTGCTCTTTTCAAGGCCTAAGGGGAAAGTAAAGTGACAACTCTGATGGCCAGTTTGAAAGCTTTCTCAGACTGCAAAGCATCCCATGGGGCAAACAACTTTACTCACACTCCAGCATCCCATACTAGGTCATATAGGATGGCTTAGTGCTGCATAAAATTTGGATATTGTGCATTTTCAGGTATTTCAATGAACTTATATAAGTGACTAATGATAAGAAAACCCTAATTAAATTTTTTTCCTGTGATGAAACGGAATTTTAGAGAAATCAGGTTGAGATTTCAGCAGTTGTGAAATTCCCAGTGTTGTTCTTTGCACTGTAGAGCCTTTGTGTTTACTGCTGTAGTCATGTTACATGACATTGCCTAATACCCAGCAAGGCATATTCTTGGCTCATTCAGCAGGTAAGATTCCCTGAGGGTCACTGAATCTGTCCCTGCACTCAACAGAGAGCTCAGTCTGACGGTTTCACAGCCATGTATTTGCATTTCCAGTACTTTTTTTCTTTTTGCCATGCTTTTCCCTTTTATTCTACCATGATTATCAAAACCAAGGCTCTGATTAGTTTTGTGACCTGTGTCATCCCTTCCTGCATCCCACTTGTGCCAGCCAGCAGACAATTAGCTGGTGGTCTGTGCTGGGATGCATTTTCCCTCTTGAGCCCTGGCTCCATCTCCTGATGCAGTGGGAGAGTCAAGAAAAGTTAATATATATTGTAAAGTTAATATATATTGTAAAATTAATATATATTGTAAAATTGGGGAGCAGAGACAATTTGTTTTACTGGAGCTATCCTTTATGGTGGAAGATTGCATCCTTCTTATTGCAAAATAAAAACCAAAGAAAACCATGACTGCTACCTACAACCCTGAAGTAAAGGAGCAGGGCAGTTTAAAGAAAAAAAAATGTGTAAGTGAATGTAATAAATTTAGGTGGGATGTTAGAAGGCAGTTTGAAGCCTTCAGGGAAGAAAATTTCTGGAATAACTCCTCTGTGAAAGGATCCAAAGTGTAGCTGAGTTTAAGATAAAGCTTGATAAATTGATAAGTTTCACAGTTTTAAGTGATATTATGTATATACAACACATTTCCTTGAGAACCTTCCTTAAACAGAAAATTGAACTTGCCGGTGGAAAAATTATTTCCTGTTCTCTTTTTGCTGCAGAAATTAAACATACATATTAATAAATAGTGGGAGCAATTAGCTCTTTGAACTGCCTGAGCTTGTGTAATTTGCTGTGTGTTGGTAACAGCATTGCTATCTCCTCCTAAGCTTGGTATCAAAATAAGGTATAAAATCCACAAGATAACATGGTTCAGATACATGAATGGGGCTGGAAGTTATTCACAAATGTCACAGGATGCAAGTGGCAGCAAAGATGAACCAATCTTGCTTCTGCTGTTACAGCCCTTTGCTTCCCATCCCCTGTATGACCTTGTGCTGGGCTATTTCCATGCACCAAGTTTCCAAAAAGCCAATCTGCCAATAAAAACCCCAACAAAACAAGCTTCTGATTTAGCATGAGGAAACAGCTGAGTTCATTGAATGAGTAGAAGATAATGCAAGGGAGGATGAGTGTTGACAAAAAGCCAAACTAGCAATAAAGAACAGACCAAAAGTTCTTAGTTGGGTTGGTGTGAAGAACCAGTTCAGTGCAGTATGAAATGAGTTCCACTGTGGAGGTGGAGAGGAGCTGTGGTAGTCAGCTCTTCCTTTAGCTTAGGGCTGCTTTGCATTTGCAACCAAAGCAAAATTAATTTTTCTTGGTTTTGTTGTTTTTTTTTTTTTTTCAGTAGGATTTTTTTCAGTAGGATTTCTGTTGCCTTATGCTGGAGCAGTTCAGCACATGGTTGGACAGACATAGGGATGGTTTTAAAGAGGAGGCATTAATTAGGTGGATTTAGGCTCTGCCCTTGGCTTGGTTGTTTCTCTGCTGCTTTTTCTTGAAGGAGATATTATATAATTCTGCCCATGCTTGCATTGTGTCCCTCTGAAAGGTCAAAAGTTTCTAGAAAGTCCTTTTAAGTTGTGAAAATGTTGTACTGTCCCTCCCTCAGGCCTGTGTGACCACATGGACTCATATCAAGTGAAGGATTTGTCCCAGTGCTCTGTGTGCAATACTCAGCACCTAATCCATGTAGGCAAGAGTGTCAGCACTCACCACTTTCTTCTGTGGGTACAAAGCTCCCAGCTTTCATCTGTGTGAATTTCTGCCACCCAGAAATTCTACAGCTTGAACCTACCAGAGATATTATGATACAAAATGCAGCTGCATTGTACTAACATCAAAACTCAATCAACATGGCTAAAAATACCTGTCTTGAGAACACACATGCATGAAAAAATAGTAATGGATGGATGCAAAAATAAAAACTGAATATATTTTCCCTGTAGATTGCTGCCTTTCTAAGTTTGTTAATTTAAAATATTAACAAATTTCAGTTAAAAAAGGGAACAAAATCTCTGATAATAAGAGTTTGGCATTGAGAAAGTGTACATATTAATGAGCTCTGGCTCAGTCCTTTGAATTATCTAGGCACTACTGTAACTGATAAGTGGATGCTGATAACCCTGTTAATATTTCAAGGGCTCTGCAGCTATAGGGGAGCACTCAGTAACTATCACATTCCTTTGCACTGCAGGACAGGTTTTTTATTTGCTATCTTTATGGTATTACATACATACAGGGGTTTTTTCCTAACTCAGTTCACCTTGTCTCGCAGCAGCTCCTTGGCACACAGCCTCGTGAACTCTCTGAAATGCTTTTTACAGCAGCTAGGCTCATTGCCTGCTCTGGTGTGGCAGGGATTTGGATTGCAAATTCATGATCCAAACAAAGAGGGGGAATAGAAAGGGCTCGTCTCTGGCCTCTCTCACACTTTAGGAAAGTTTGCTGGCTTCAGAGGATTGTTCTGGTAACTCTGGTTACATTTCCAAAAAAGAAAAAAAAAAAAAAAGCCTCTATCTTTGCAAAGATGAGTGCAGCCCCACCAGTTGGAGAGAGGTGGCTCTGGGGAGGCTGCTGGGATTTCAGGCTACCTTGAGTTTTGTCCACACTTGTTCTCTTTTTCTCCCCTGCTTTGTTTTCTCCAAACCATGCATAGGTCTGGAAGTCCATGAGTTTAGAAAACTCATGAGAGAGTGGCATAAAAAAATGGATGGAGGCAAGTGGTGTATGCAGGATGTATCCACACGTGTTCCTTCACTGCTTTTGGCTGCACACGAGGGCCCTGCAATCTGAGCAGCAGCTTCCAGTAATTGATTTCGTGAGCCAGTATCAACTGGGTAGGATTTGGCCTGTGCTGGCTTGTGTTCCTTGAGGAGCAGAGAGAGGAGTCAAACTAAACAGCGTGACTCATGAGAGTCAGGTTCCTGCAGTGCTTTGTATGAGAATGCCCAGGGTTGGGAAATGGGCTGTCATGGTTGTTAAATCATTACCTCCCTTTGGTTTGCTGCTCCTTGGAGCCACTGGAGAAGCCCATGAAGCGCCTGTCAGCCACAGGCAGGGGATGAAGTCTGTGTGTGCCTGACACCTGACTGCCCAGGGGCTCTGGGCGAGGACAGCCACATTGCTGCTGAGGCTAAACCTGTGTGCTTGCACCTGGCCTTCCCTTTCTGCTGTCCCTGTCATTAAAAATGACCAAAATTGCTCAAATCACTCATTTGTGTGGAAACCTCTACGGAGGACTTTGCACGATAAGCAATGCTGGGCTAAGCAGCCTGCAATTATTCAGTGTTTTAGTTCAAGTGTGGTAACTACTTCCCTGAAGCCAGGTTTGTGCAGTGCAGTGAGGAAAGGCACTGCCTCGCTGTCTCTTGAACAGTGTTTTGATTTGACACTGTTCTCCTTCTTCTCTTGGGTGTTTGTGTGTTAAAGAGGTTCACCACAAGCTGGAATCTCCACCTCTCTTGTGGCATAAAATCACAGGTTTTGTCTTAATGGACCCAGGTAGAGGCAGGGAGCAGGGGGCCAGATGGACACCGGGATTGCTCTCCCTCACCCCGGGGCTGGTCAGAAGAAATCCAGTCAGGGATGCTTTTCTCCTGCATGGGGCAAAAAACCTCCTGAAAGGGGAACTGGAAGGTAGAGCCAGCTATGGAGCTCTGGGAGGAGAACCTTGTTTGATCTGTAGATGAGAGCTCCCGTGGGTGCAGAGCCGGGTGGTGGCCGGGAGCAGCTGTGGGAGCAGTGGGATGGTGGCCGTGGGCGGGAAGGAGCCCCAGGGCTGCCTCTCACTGATCTCTGCAGACAGGAGCAGCCTCATGAAAGCATGGTCTTGAATATTATATGCACAAAACAAGCCTCTGGGAAAAGCTGCTGCTTGCTGGAGACATTTTTTGGGTGTATCCTGCTCTGTGAGGTACAATTTCTGTGAGATACAACACACACCCTCTTTGGGTGAGTTTGTTAGTCAAAAAGTGCACTGACTTCCTTCTGTCTCAGGGGAAGCAAGGCTGGAGGAGAGGCAGGTAAACAGTGGAAGGGGATCTCCTGGCATGGCTCATTTTAGAGCCAGGAGGCCACTGGGATGGGGGCCTGGCTGGGCTGCCTGGTCAGTTCCAGGGTAGAGGTAACTAAGATACATCCTGCAATCAACCCTGGCCCTTTTATTAGTGTGTGAGATCAGTGAGCCCAGCTGCCATAGACACAGCAGAAAAGAGTCTGGATGATTTTAACCACTGCTTTGCATGTTTAAGTAATTTGGAGATCTGCCCTGTTAATGTTTACAGAGGCTCATTAAGCAGGACAGGTATGCTTCCCTGCCCTGCAGGTTGAATGGCAGAGGCTGGCTGGGCTGGAGCGGTTCCCTTTGCTTTGTCCATCCTGGTGTGGCCAGATCTGCCCCTGCAAGTGAGCCAGCTCAGCAGGGTGCTGCTGCACCTGCCAAAAATTGCACCAGGTCCAGGGCTAACACTGCTGTGTTATGTGGCAGCACTATATATGAATGTATGTATGTCTGTGGTGCCCTGTTGTATTTAGAGCCACAAGCATCACCTCTCAGACCTGCTAAATGAGGCCAAAGGGATGGCCAGGCCAGTATCCCCACTCTTGCTCTGCCTAGCAACATACACTAAGGAAAGTGTAGGAGAGACAGGACAAGTACAGACTGATCCTTCCCTCCTTGCACTGCTCCAGCCCACAGCAGGCACATGTTTAAGGGCTTTTGGGGCCACAGGTTTCCCCTGATCATGGTATTGACTCACTGTGGGGCAAGTCAGTGCCACAGCCCATGGTCCCCTCATCTCTCAGTTTCTTTAACCCCTATGAGGTTTCTGCTTTCCCCAGTGCCTGATCACAGTCCCCACCATTCAGATCCACACACTTGCAGAAATGGTTTTCTGTTAAAACATGTTGCCTGATCGTCTCACTGAGTGATCTTTTGTTTTTGTATTGTGAGGGACAGGGATTTTTTATTTTTTGTTTCCCTTCTTGTTGTGATTTTGTATTTCCTTGTCATGCTTCATCTTAGCCATTGTCTTTCCATCCTATAAGGAGTGCTTCTAGTCTTGTAATATACTGTGAAGATGATTTCTCCAGATGTGCCTGACTTGCCCAGGGGGGTGCAAATGAAAGCATCCCAAAGTATATGGGGGGTGCATTTATTTCCAGGGAAAAGGCAAATTGCAGAGGTGATAATTGTCTGTAGTGTTCTCAGATGCTTTGAGCTTTGTATTTTTTCTGCAAAAAATTGCACTGTGTTTGCATCATTTTTTAAAACTTCTTTACAAAACTTCAGATATAGAAACATTGTTTTCCCCAGATAGCTGCTTCTGGTGGCTGCTGTTTGAAGAGCTGCAGGGTATCCCATACAGTTTTTTGTTATTCTCTTTGCTCATCTCTCTAGCTGGGCTGTTTTGGATACTGAGTTGTTTAAATGCCCATTTCAATACACAAATAGTAGCTGCATTGCCTTCCCACTCATGTCAGAGCAAAGCTTTGTCATATATTTCAGAGAAGAATAAAGAGCCAGGTGCAGCAAATGTATTTTTACATTTTTATTTGTATTTGTTAGTAGCATTTTGGCCTGCAGAGCTGTGCTGAGCAGTGTGTGCTGCAGCTGATGGAGGGTGGCTGTGACCTGGGCTGGGCATCATGTCAGAATTGAGATGTTCATCCCTGTTGGGCTCTTGCTTACATTTGGGTAATTGCTGGTAGTGGAGACAACCAGGAGAGGGTGGGAGATACCCAGCCCCTTAAGGTGTACTCTGCACACCTTAAGCCAGAGTTAGACAGCACACCTGCCCAGCTGATGCCTGCCAGCTGATCCCTGCTGGGTGCTGTGCAGGGAGCAGGGATCACTGTGGCTCTCTCATCCCTGGGGAAAGGCTTGACTCCAGCTAAACGTTTTACCCCGCTCACCATTTCTTTATTTATTTGTTTATGCATCTGGATACTTTTGCTTCTGTAACCACATGAATTGTGAGCACATCTGAACCTGATACTTTAATTGCTGTATGAATTGCCTTTGAATTGCTAAGGGAAAATCCCTGTTTTTTCCTTCAACGGTGCTGTCGACCTGGTCAGGATTTTGCTTTGAGGTGGGGCAGGTGTGGCTGCCTGGTTTCTTAGACCCCCTTGCTCAGCCCTTTGTGATAGAAAGACCAAGGTGAGTGCATGTGGACGGATTATTTTTTTTTTTTACAAGAACTCTTTCTGCTAAAATCAGAACGCACTGACTTTTTTTAACAAAGTCAAAATCAGCTCAAGAAAGAAGATTTCTGTAGGCTGCTGAAGAAGACCAAAGCAGGGAGAAAGTTATCTGCTTGGCATATGGAGTACAGGGCTTTGGGAGCTTCATGGTGCTGTGGGAGTGTCTTCATAGGGCCCCTATCACCAGTCTTTTGGAGAACAAGTTCACCCAAAATGGGAGCTCAGTGCTTGGCAGCAACATTGGATATTATTCTTAGTTGTTAGATTTAAATTTGCCTCTGTTTAGTGATTTAAAAAGGGGAAAAAATAAAAAGCAGAAAATCTTAAGCATCGTTGTTCAAATGACATAAAAAAGCAAAGTGTTTGTTGTTTTTCTTGTGTTTGTGTTTTGGGTCATAGGGGCTTGATCTTGGATCAAGCTTTGGATTATAAATCACTATAATAAAATGAAAAAAGCCAGCAACTCTGCTTTGTCTTGCACACAAGTATGATATAGCATTTCCTTTATTTAATTTTTTCAAATTTTCCATATATGCTTTTGATTCCATTTTTAGACTTAACAGGAATTGTATTGGTTGTGTCCTGGTCATAGATGATTGAGCAGGGAATTATTAACCCAGCATAAGAGCTAACATGAGGATTACTGGAAAGTTCCTGCCTGTGACAGCTTTAAGTGAACTGTGTTACTGCAAAAGCTGCAGAAAGTTCAAATTGCTTGAGATCGTGCCAGAGGACTGTCAGTGGTCTTTTGTTAGAGGCTGACCACCTCAGGCAGGGCTCACAAAGGGAGCCTATTTTGTTTAAACCAAGCCGAGCTAGTTCTGTGCTCCAGAGTTACAGCCTAGCTACCTTCCCCTACATCAGCATTTTGGATATTAACACTGCTACCCCTGTCTCCAAAGGCCTCTAGGAGGGAACCTGGCAGTGCTGTGACTTGGGTCTCACCAGCTTTAATGGGAACTTACTGCAAAGCTCCTGTTGTCTTGTGGACCACCTCTGTTTTTACCTGAATCATAAAACTTGGTGTTGACCAAATACTGCTGGCTGACTGCTCCATATGGCTGGTGACACCTGCCCATCCATCTCGCTGAGGCTGAGCCCTGCCAGGTTGACAGGTCACTGAAACAGAGCAGTTCCCTAAAGCATGAGCAATCTCATGAGGCTCTGAGCCTTTTCCTGAGCAGTGCAAAGCTGTGATGCAGACATCTGCAAGGACCCTTGTGTGGCTGAGGTCTGGGGAACAGGCCTCCACAGCCATCAGATTCCTCCTCCAGGTGCTGAGAGAGGTCCTCTCCATTGGACATTCCTGCTTGCACAGGCTCTGTTGCTCTGAGGGATCTGAGATGTTTCACTCCTGCAATTCTTCTGGAGCAGAAAAGCTTGAAAAGTCATCAGTTGCATGGAGGAGCTGAGGGTCATCTGTGCATTGGGTCAAAAGTGTCATATCAAATTGAACAGGAGGGTGGACAACTCCTGTTTCGCATGTTGTCATGTAAAGCATCCTCCACTGAGTAACTGATGTCCTTCATTCCAATATCTGCAGTATCTGGATTTTAATCATTTCAGGTGGTATTTGTCTAGGTTGCCAAACCCTTAGAGACAGAGGAAGCAGAGACAGCAGCAGAACCAGGAGCTGTTCTTCACTGTCAGCTGCTGGAGAGGCTGAGATCACCCTCCAGGAAACTGGAAGATGTTGAAAACCACTGTACTGTGTGTACCTTGTGGGAAATGTGTAAATGGTGCCTGTAAGAGGCCAGCTGGAGGGCAGAGCAATGGGGACTGGGGGGTTTCCATCAGTTCCCCAGCTGCTCACACATACCAAAGTTACCAGCAGCTGTCCTGAGTGTGTGACCACAGCTTTCTCATGTGCTGCTGGGGATGCTGAGAGGACCAGCTGGAGAGCTGCACACCTGGTTGCTTGGTCCTCAGTGGCAAAGTAACCTGACAGAAGTTTTAACAGAAGAAATGCCCTGGTCAGTGGTCAGAAAAATCATGACTTTCAGCTTCTCTTTCCTTTTCACCTCTTTTCTAGATTGATTGACCAGCTTTAGCCTGGGAGGTGTTGCCTTCTGGGGTGATTTTTTCCATCACTGTCAGCAGATTATGGAGACTGAGCCTGGCTTTGTGCACCTGTGCCTCTGCTGACTGTGATGGATGCACGAGTTTATCACTGATGAAGCTCCTCCCAGCATGGCCAGCATCTGTCCTGGAGGTCTAAACAAGGACCAGCCTTTGTCTTAGCTGAGAGACAATGTAATCTGTCTACAGAAGCTGGAGCTAGCCCAGGGCTAGCTGTATGCTCTCATGGCTCTGCTGCCCTGAGAGCAAGAGGCTGCATTTTCAGAAAGGAATTTGTCGCTCTCATGGAGAGAAGCATTACCAGTCCTACCCCACTGGCATGTCCTGCCCACTCCCAGAGGCCCTTTTTGCTTAGTCTGAGGGGCCTTCACTGGGTGTTGTGTCTCAAGGGTGAGATCTGGTCTCTTGTCTCTTTACTGATGTAACTTTTCTGACAAAGCTTATTTTCATTAGCCAAATGTATTGACATTTGTAAATGCTTTCTAGAAAAAAGGATCCTCTGATTCTGTGGCTTAACACTTCAGAGCCTAATTTTTTTTTTCTCTGATGATAGCATGACAGGGACACAACTATGACCAGGTTTTTGGTGGATGGACCTCTAGGAGGCCTATAGACTTATATTGTTACATGTATGTGACCATATATCACTGCAACTATTCTTGGGGTCAAAACATTGAGAGATCCACTATTGTTCCAGCATTTTAAACCCTAAATAGTGGCAGTAGCAGGAGACAATATCTCGTGTCAGTCTGACCCTTTCATCAGCTTTCTGAAGCAGCAGATCCTGGTGAATCAGAGGAACAGAATACAGGTTTATGTGGATTCTTTCAGAAACAGAACAACAACATTGTTTCTGTTGTTTCCCCAACATCTGAAATTGTTGTAGGAGTTTTTGTAACATCTCTTTCTCCTATACATATGTGTTGCTTCTAGAGGAGAGGGCTCAATACAGTAGTTGCACTCTTAGCAAGTCAAAGGCTGCCCTGCAGCACTGTATTCTACTCAGGCATGTCTAACACAAAATCAGCTCCTTTCTTTTAACTATTGTGTATTGTATAACATGGTATTGTTATTGAATAACACTGGAGTCCTCTTTCTTGTGTGTGTACCTACACGTGTGGAGAACACCAGTGTGGTAAAGGGGAACAATTCCTGCAGCATGTTGCTGGGGCTGTCAGCTGCTGATGCCGGCTCTGTGTAGCCTTTGCATCCCTCAGATTCAATAGCAACAGCTGCCAAGGCTTTTGTGCTGGCTCTGATTGCAAAACCACTCTCTGCCTGTTCCTCCCCGTGCCCAGCCCTGCAGCAGGCTGCGTGCAGGCTCTGGGTAGCGTGACCATTTGTACAGGATGAGTCTCCAAAATCCTCATTTTGCACCCCAGCCTCTGCCGCTGGTTCTCTGAGATTTGCTGTCTTAGCTGTGCCATGTAAGCTGTGTTTATTCGTTTCCCTGTGAAAGTAGTAACAGGTCAGAAGTCAGAGCAGAAGATGATCTGGCTGTGCCCTGGGTGGGTGCAAATCCTCACTGAAAGGGAAAACAGGGCAGCTCATGGCTACAAACCATCTCGAGGGAATGCTGAGCTCTTGGGGGGCTGAGCTGATGGGCCTCTCAACTGGCACTGTGAATATTGAAGAGTCTCTTTTATCATACCCCAGTGAGGTAATTCTTATGGAATAACATCAAATCATTGATGAAATGGAATTCTTATGGAATAATATCAAATCACTGATGAAAAGGAAGCCCTTTATTTGCTTATTCTAGAGAGAGATGGCAATGCAGTACAAGAAATGCTGTGTAAATACAAGTGACAAGAAATGGTTGGATTTGATTTTGTTCATGGAGATATGGTAGAGACTTGGCAGATAAAGACTGACAAATGCTAAAAAATCCATATTGTGGATTGAAATAAAATGCAGATGTGCAGAGGTATATAATCTTCTCCTTATCTGTCCCTATGCATCTTTATAAATTTACAAACTCATGAGGTACCAAAACCTTTAGATGCCAGAACACCCATGTTTTGCTCAAATGATGGTTAGGCAGGTTGATCTGGCCTTTTTTTTTCTTATTATTCTTTCTGTTATTTTCTTCCTTCACAGCAGCAATCTTTTGGCCAGCTATAATGTAAAATTCCTGATTCTTTTTGAAAACTCATGTTTGCCAAAACGGTAACCTCATAGATTATTCTCTTGTCAGCAAGGCTTTTAACCACAGTTTTGGCAGAGCCTTAAAACA
Source organism: Molothrus ater (assembly GCF_012460135.2). Lineage (NCBI taxonomy): Eukaryota > Metazoa > Chordata > Aves > Passeriformes > Icteridae > Molothrus > Molothrus ater. The sequence goes on along the minus strand of NC_050482.2, from coordinate 15,819,982 downwards.
TGCCCTTTCTCAAGAAAGAGTTGTCTGGGCTAGAAAATCATTGGCATTAAAAAGAGGTTGTCATAGTGATTGAAACCTCCTCATAGACATTCCTTAGGAAAAGTAGGCTGCAAGATGCACCTTTGTAGTCCCTTTTTTAAGTAAGGGACCCTTTAAATTGAAGAGCCTATTTCATTGTCTAAATGCAGATTTCTGTCACTTGTAAAACAATAGGACTCTGGAGAGCTGTTTGTGTATCAATGCTTCTTTTAATTACTTTCTACAAGAAATGACTCAATGGGAATTAAGTTCCAATTTCTTGCTATTGCAAGGCACAGGTTTTTAGGTTTAAACCAGGATCACAGCTTGGTTCCCTAGATTAATAGGAAAAGATTTGAGGAAGACACTCCAAGTGAGCCCTGAATGACCAGCTCTGAGAAGGCTTGAAAAGCACAGCCTGGGAAATCCTTCCTTACAGAAGTTTGGTCTCTTGCCTGAAAAGACCAAAGCAAGGTCGGGAATTAACTGTTACCTCTGGAGCAGGCAGATCCAAATGTGTCATCAGTGTGTTTGGCTCTGGACAGAACGATGCACATACAAAAGAGACAGCTGAGAACATGAAGAAATCATTTTAATGCTAAATCTAGAAATACAGTATTGAATCAGTATGGTGAGGATTTTTTACAGAGAGATGTCATTATTTATTTGAATCACTGCTATATCTGTTCTGTATTTCTCAATAAGACTAAAATAAGATGAGGAGGCACGTTTCTTGGATGGGATCTTCACTATATAAAGTGAATAAAAACGCATGCTAGATAATCTGGGAAAAGATTGAAAAAAATTAAGCTAGGAATAAAATATGTGCAGGGGCTGGGGAGAGGTTGTGGAAGTCTCTTGGCAATTATATCTTTCACTGCTTGGAGTCCCTGGATGTGCTTTATTCCATACACCTACTTTCAATTCTTTCATAACACATGCACATGCAAGGAATATTTATTAGATGAAAGCTAAACTTGTGGCTAGCCCAGAGCCATCTGTTAGGAACCTACTTTTTTACCTGGCTGCCCAGCAAGAAAGGTCTAATCCTGAGCTGTTTGGAGACAGTGGCAGAATGAGAGGTGTTGATGTGAGCTGCACTGGATTTCAATGCCTGCTCCTGCAACAAAATTAACCCCAAATTCCAATCGTGTTGGGATTAAAGAAAGAGACAAAGAAAGAGACCTTCAGGAAGATCTTGTTATTTCTGGAAGTACCCAAAGCCCTGCTGGGAATGAGGCCTAATGAGAACCTATTATTGTTCTTATTGTTGTCTCTGAAGTCAAAGGGACTTCTGCAATCGACTTGAAAGGAGCAGGACCTGGGAGCCATTTATTTTACTTTCATTCCCTGCAGTGAGAGTTCATCAGTTCCAGAATAGTAACTCCAGGGTTTATGGGTATGGGAAAACCCATCTGAGGGAGAAACGGGGGCTATTTTTTTGTATTGCATCAGGGTGTCTGGGGAGCTGGGCAAAGCTGAAAGCTGCAGTGTAGTTTAAATCTGTCTCACCATGGGTGCATCTGTGCCAGCCTTTTAGTTCAGATCACAAGTGTGCTTTTGAAGCAGGTCTGCTGATCATTCCCGCTGACTCCAGGGCGATGTGCCCTTCAGTGTGCTTTGTGCAGTCACTTGTGAGTGCAGGAACTGGGCTTCTCCCACGTGAAACTTGTCCAGAGTGCTCACTTTAAACACAGCCAGTTCACAGGACACAGAGCCAGGACAGGCGAGACCAGGAGCCCCTGAAATGCACGCAGAGAGGTTGTCAGCCCCTGCTCTCTTTCACCTCACAGGTCCTGCTGCTTTACTTTCCTGCCATGCCAACATCATGTGCCTGTGCTGCCACAGCAGCCTGGAGGGGAGTATGTGCCCCACCCCGAGTTTCCCAGTGGCCCATCCTTGTCAGGATGTCAGGCAGTAGCTTGAGCAAGTCTGCAGGGTCTCTTCAGGTGAGGAAAATCCACAGGAGGGTCACTAAGCTCACAATTTAACAGGAGACAGGTTTTGTCATTTTAGCACACAGCCATGCTTGCCCCGTGTCTGCCTTCTCTTGCTCTGAGGGTGCTGCAGCAGGTGCTGAGTTACTGCTTTCATAGAAAAGTTTTTCTTTTCACATATGCAGCTGATTTTAAATATTTCAGAAATACTGGAAATATTGAAACATGATTAGTAATAGATTTTTAAAGCAGCTCAGCGTGGTTGGATGTGGCACTACACTCGGCAAAGGGATTGCTACAGGTGAACAGATGGTTGAAATAATGTTTTGAACAGTTTTTTGTCTGCGCTTTCCTTTTTGGAAGCTCTGAAGTTAAGGAGGACCAAAATCTGAATCCAACTCATAATTCTTACGTGTTTTCTCTACATGAGAAAGTGCTGTAAATAATAATTCAAAACTCCTTTAATAAAGAAATTTGGCAGACTTTGCTTCAGTATTCCCTTTATGATTTCTCCCACCAGCTACGGGTGTCTCTCCAGCTGCTGTTTCAGCTTGGAGATTTCTTCCCTGGGGTTTGTTTCCCGCTGCAGCCTTTCTTTCATCCATCCCCCTTGCCGGGCGCGTTAGGGACCCGCGGGAGCGCTGGGTGCAGCATTGTCCCCGAGTTACTCATCAACCCGCGGCAGGGGCCGGGGCTCGGGAGCGCTGCCCCGTTGCCCTGGTTACCGGCAGCATCGCGCTCCGCTTGTAAATGCGATCTTTGACCGAAGCCACTGCACCGGAGGAATTTTCACAGCTCCCGGAGAAGACAAAACTCCGGGAGCCGGGATGTAAAAGGTTATCTGATACAAGGTGGATGAAGTGGAGGCTTGTTCTGTGTGAAAGCGAATCCCTCTGCCTCACAGTGAGGGAAATGTTGGGAAGATTTTAAAGTTTCAGGCGTATTCCCTTGCAGCTATGGTCTTGTTAAATTTGTTTTCTCTAGCTCTGGTACAAGGGTCGTAGGCAGCGGTAGGGGTTTGGCCGTTGGCCATTTGCAGAGGTATAAGGTCACTCAAAATTGTTCTTGCACTTGTGTGTTCGCAGTAAGGAAATTTTAATGAGTCTTTCATCGGTAGCAGCCAGATTGTATCTGCTCCAGGGTATCACTCATCTGGCCCCAGCAGAATTAACGTGCTGAATGCCCTGAGCTACGGGCTGAACTTGCAGAAAAGGAGCTCAAGTCTTTGTCTGCGTAGCCACAGCAACAAAACCACAGCTGAGCTATAAGGTTCTCCAGGATCTGACAATAAACAGGCTTTAGCCTGAAAGATTGTGATCACCTGCCTATAGGAGGGTGTTCTCAGTTGGGACTTTCTGCTTACCTGTTTCAAAGTGATGGGTCACTGAATAAACAGAAATTGGGGCCAGAGCACTGGAGACATCATAGTATCATTTAATTTACCATTGTATTTTGTCTCATTTGTTCACTGTTACATTATGTTAATAATTTTATTTTTCAGGGGAGTTTGTATGCATAGACTATATGTATCTATCCTGTATCACATTTTTATTTACTTGAATTGCTTAAAATGTTTAATTCAAGGCACGGGTTTAACAGGGGAAGGGGCTGGCACAGTGCTGGCTGAAAGGGAAGTGCAAGAGGTGCAGGTGCTGGGATTATTCCCTCTTGCTGGGACTCTGCCCCTTCTCATGTGCTTTAGACATTCCAAGCTCTTCTTAGGATTTTAGAAGTCCCTTCCTTTTTCCCATACGTAGGAGTTCAGGCCTTATCTGCCCCTATTCTTTCAGTTCTTAAATGGAAAATACATTGGCATCTGTGCAGTTAAATAAAATACAAGAAATTATTGCCTGAGTTTAAAATCTGTGATGGCTCTGAGCAGATCCTCAGCCCTTACAGTGTGAGGATGGCATCTTGCAGCCAGCAGTGGCGGTCCTGCCCCTGGGTCAGAGGACAAGAAGGGGTGACAGTGGCATGCTGTGTTGGCTCCAGGTTCCAGGGACAGGGTGAACATCTGGTCTCTTGGATGGTGTCAGGAATGAAACCAAGAGAATTAATGCAGTTAAACCCGCATCCGGTTTTTTCTTAGTTCCCTCTTTGCTACTGTGGGAAGCTCCCAAAGCGAATATGATTCAGCAGGGCCAAACAATATGAGCTTTTGAAGATGCTCTCCTTGTGCCACTTTAGGAGCTGCATTCAGATCTTGAGAGGTGCTGCAAGGAGAGAGACGTGCCAAGGCAAGTGTGCAGGTGAAGGCAGTCAGGGGGGCTGTAGCAGTGGGGGCTCTGTGGTGCTGCACCACAGCCCCAAACAGAGATGATAGGCCAGATACAGTTTCACTGGGGCTTGCACTGTGGCATAAAAGGTTCTTTTTTAGTGCAGCCAAGAATTCCATTAGCCTTTTCCCAAACAGCCTGTCTCCTAACCACTGGCAGTACGTTTTGGTTACCTTGCATCATATAGTGTGTCTTACACGATTTTGTTCTAAAATGCATCTCTTTACATTTGCTCATATTACAGTGAATTCTGTCACTTCACTACAACCAGCTCCCACAAGCCTAAAGTCAGGTAGTGTCCTGGTGATTCCATGAGTCTGTTCTCAATGGGGAGGTGAGCAGAATTTGGTTGTTAGTGGGACCAATGCCTGTCCATCACAGTCTGTGTGATGTGGGACATTAAATGTGTTGAGGAGATTTGTGTGGTCTGGGGTGTGAAGCCTTAGAGCCTGTGAGATTGCAGTTATACAATGACATTGTGAGGTGTTTTACTTTACAGGAAATCTTCTGCTCCTTTCTTGTAATTTTTGTACATCTATCCCATTTGTAAAGACACAATTCTCCTGTTTCTTCCATTTGAATACTCTGAGAAAGCAGCTCTTCTGTGGTGTCATTAATGTTACAATACTGTCTGTGTGCACCCTCTAGTCCCTATAATGTCACATCACTTAGGGCTAGGAACCTGAGAATAGTTATTCATTACTTTAGTAGAAAAAGCACCCAAAAGATCCAAGTTTTTATACCATAAAATTAAAATAGTAGATATTAGGTACTCACTCTTATTAGTGAGTAACTTTGGCTGCATTAGAAGAAATCTGTACTATGAAAAAGCTTTTATCTGCTAAAAGTATCTTAAAACTGTTTATATTCTTGCTGAATTGCATGTGAATGGCCCTTCTGCTGTGAGAGGTAAATACTGTTTTAATTGCACTTTTTGGTGGAGCTCTTTTGGTTTCCCTGTAGATTACCAGCAGTTTATACCCACTCCTGCCATTACCCATCATTGCAGAGAGCAGACTCTCCAGTGCTGACTCTCAGAATAAATTGGTCTGAGAAACTGTTGGCAAACAAACTGCTGCAGTTAGATGCTTTAGAACAGCACTAATGAGGATAAATTTGCAGGGATATTTGGCATGATTCAGCATGGCTGTCAACCACGTTCTCTGTTTCTGCCAAAAATACTAGAATGTGTGTGATTTGGTTGCAAGTAGTAAAACAGTTTTCAGGTATAAACAGGTCATTTCTCTATAGAACAGAGACACCAAAGTGTATTATAATAATTTTCAGGTCTGAAAACTCTATCACTCATAAATATCTCTTTAGGCACCAACGCTACACATTCTTGCCTGAGTGAGCTATCTTGTCTACCTTGAGTGATTTCATTAACTTCATTCTAACTGCCAGGGTAGGAAGAGTTTTGCAAGACCAGGTCACCAGTTCGACTTCCTTTCCCACGTGGTGCTAGACTTCATTGTAAGAAATTCCTTGTTACCATTTTCAATTCATTTTTAGGAGGAAAGGCTGATTTTGATAAACAATCCCGACTTGTTTGTCCTCTTTTCATATGGATTTTTCTTCCCCATGGATTTTGTAACATTTTTCTCTGTTGAGATCTATTCTTTTAGGAATTGTTCTTTTGGTAAGAGCTGTTTGCTTGCAGAGATTTGTGTACCTAAAGTGCTGAGGTTGTTTCTACAGTGGATTTCCACGTCTCGCGTATTTGTCTCCCTGTCGGATTAACCGTTCTTGCTGTGCCACTAGGAACATCTGTCAATCTTTTCTGCCCTGTCTGGCAGCTTCATTAAGGATCTCAAATGCATGTAAACACCTTGGGGCTGGGCCTGTCTGCCTTTCCTCTTGACCAATGCAGTATGTTAAGGAAGTGCTGCACCAGCAACAGCTCTAAGTAACAGACACAGATTGGGTGCGAGCACTCAGAAACAGTAGAAAATTCATGGTCTCAATTTGAAGGGTTTGGGGACTGGCCTCTCTCACAAAAGTCATTGGGACAGGGAGAATTTGGACTTTTCCAGGTCAAGCTTTTAATCTCCAGAATGTCCAGATTCTCTTCTGCACTGCAATTTACTGTTGGAAAGATATTTGAGGTCTTGTTAGTTTTATTTATTTAATAGGATTTTTGTGTGATCACTTAAGGGAATCAATGAGTTCTTTTGTGTTTCTTAATTTTATTTTATACTTGCATCATAGGTTGTTGGACAGATCATAGCACAGTTTGTTCTTGGTACATGCACTTCAAGTGGCATTTCCAGTGATGGCCGTAAGAAAAAGAAAGAAAACAAATGTAGTAGACACAATCCTTTTTTAGGGCACAATTACTTTTTCAAAGGCACGTGGATGGAGTATGCCTTCTAACCAGGAGATACCTCAAGGAGAGGATAAGACCTTCTCTGCCTGGCTAGGAAGGCAGAGGGGTGGGGCTGGCAGTCATTGGGAGTTTGCCAACAGAATGGATGTGGAGTGGGATGCCCCAGACTGTGCATTAGGCAGGTCTGCTATGAAATACAAGGTCTTTCTCCTTTCCCTTTTGAAGTGCATTCTGTCCTTTTTTGGAATGCAGCTTCCTTGGGCTGAGCATAATTCAATAATCTGTGACTGGTAGCTGTTATCAGTGCTTCTCTTCTTGGACAGAGTTCAGGGATGGTGTGAAGAGATGGCAACAAAAAGTCAGGTCTGCCCCATCTAGAATGGATCTTTTCCATTTTTATATGGAACCTGTTTTTCAGAAATGATGCAAAACTTTTTTAGTGGATAAGTTATGTCAGGTGAGTTTTCAGTTGTTTTCACTGTGGAAAGTATGTTTTCTGACTTGGCTCAAACAATTCACTTCAGTTGCCCAAGTCGTGGGATCAAGAATGTGAGGGACTTGGGATCAAGAAGGTGAGAGACTTCTATAATCCTCTTGCAAATTTGCTGAGGTCAGTAGAGTTTTCCTACCTGAGCCCTTTGAGCTGACCTTACGGAAAATATGGGTGCCTTATCTTGATTATGATTTCCCTCAGGGTAGGTGACATGCACCAGTTAACTGCAGACAGAATAAAACAAGAACCTCTCTCCCATGTATTCAGTACTCTCCTAAGCTTCCTTCCAGGCTTTCTACTGATATTGCCAGTGCCAACACAGCTCTTGCTAATTTGTGAGCCCTCGTGGGACTTCTCGCTTTCCCACTGGATGTAGATGGCAATCTAGGAGCAGGATCCTTCTGTGTACCCAAAACCAGAAGACAAGGGACTATAGCTATAGCTCACAGGGGAATTTGGTTTGTTGTTTAACTTTAGTTGTCTGTTTTCCAAGGAGTGCAGATGGCCCAGTTCTGAATAGTGTACACACTTGTGTTTCCTGTGTGTTTTTCTTTATAAATTGACTCTCTGTATATATTTGGGAATGTACCAATATCTATATATATTTCTCTTTTAAATGGTTTAAAAATCTCACTTTTTAAGGCAATGGCAAACTATGGTATTATTAAAAGATACAAGCATGTTGCCTTCTTCTTATATTTAGCCCAAATACGATGAGTGGAGAGTGATTTAGTAGGGCTGTGAGAATGTAATGAGTGCATTAGCAGGCTTATAAAGTCAGATTGTGAATCAAATCCTGACTCATGCACGAGAAGTTTTGACTTGCTGAGTTAGTTTGTTGGATTTCACACAGCCAACAAGTTAATGAAGTATATGAATTATTAGCCATTCAGCATCTCCCTTTCCCTTTTTTAGTTAAAATGTTGTTTTCATTTCAAGTATGGATGGTTCATATTATGAAACTGTTTTGGTAACTGCAGACTCCTTGTTTGCATTTTCCTGCCCTTTCTTGGTAAAATTGATGCTGAGGTTTCCAGATTTGCATTGGTAGAAGTCAATGTCCAGCCTCAAAGGGCCATGGGTGCCTCCTGCACAAAGACAGCATCTCATCCCCCTTCCAAGCTGCTCTTTGCCCATCGAGCAGAAGCAGCATGGTCAGGATGGCAAAGCAGGTTCCTGAGCCAGAGGAGTAACGGGGAGAGCATTTGCACTTTTTTATGGCATGAAACTCTTGCAAGCAAGCACACTTACTTGTTTTCTGAATCCCCTCACACCTGGAGCCCTGTGATTTCACAGCTATCAAATTTTCATTTTTGGGGTTAAAAAAACCAAAACACTTTAATGAGCAAACGTTTAATTGCTTTAATACAATATTTCCCAACCTGCTGCAATTTCATTTTGAAATCACGTGTTGTTATGAGAAAGCTGTACTCTGACAGTTGTGCCGCATTTTAATAGAATCCTGGGGCCTAATTCTGCCATGTTTGCATTAAGCAATGCTTTGTTCCAGGAGCAGTTGTATGGCAATTACCAAGTGTACATTACTGCACACCATGAGTAAGCATGTGATTTAATTACCTCATGGGAGATTCTCATTGATGTAAAAAGAAATATTGACCCTTCCAAAACCTAATACCTGAACTTTGGTGGAAGTATATAAAGCTGTTTTCTATCTGAATACCAAATGTAGTAATTAAACATAAGGAACTCACTGTAAAAATGTAATGGGAAAAGTTGGCCACAGTTCTGGAAGAATTGTGGTATGGGCTGGAGCCTGTGCTGTTCCCGGAATGGGAATTTTTCCTTTGACTTGGTGAAGAGCAAGATAAAGATCAGTTTGCTGAGTTCTGAGGGACCAGTTAAACAACTCATGTTGGTCACATTCTCACGGTAAGCCTATGGACTAAATGTGCAACTACTTCAACAAGTAAATGCCTCTAAATTAACACAGATAAATTACCTAACCTAATCCTTTGCAGTAAATAATGTCTGTTGGGCACCATATTTAGCATGTTGGGATCTGAAAAGGTTTGTAACAGAAGAGTAGAGTATGCACTCTAATGAGAGAGAGCAACTCTGTAAGCACACTTTAGTTTTGGGGATCTCAACTTGACACTAATCAGTAGAGACTTTATTAGCAAAATTCTCCTTTCAAGTCTGTTTGCATATAATGCACTAAGCACCTTTTATCAGATTTTCTTTCAGAGGGAGTGGCAAGAATCTCTGATGACAAAACTCTTGTCAGTGTGTTGTGTTTGCAGCTAGCTCAAAGGAGGAGATATGTGCTGTACAGTTTATTCTCATCAGGTGGACAAGAATCCACTGGTTACTAATGGGGTTTTCTTGATTTTTTTGATTTTTGGTTGTTCTTCATTAAGTGTTTTAGGTTTTTGTTTGAAAGATTTATTGCTGCCCCATAGACTTCTCTATTGTTTATCTTTATTGTAAAATTATAGAGCTGGGTTCTCACCTTTCGACTCTGAAGGGGCATCTTCTCATCTGATGATTTTGAAGTTGGAAGCAGGAAGTCTTTGTGTGTGCTCAATTTATCTTCAAATAATTTAGGAGTTACCTTCACGGGGTGTGGGGTCAGGATCTGCCTCCTTCCCTCACTGGGTCCTTTCTGGTTTGCAGACTAAACTGGGTTGGTTGCTTGTCTTGCCTTCTCCACTTGACTATTGCAGCCAGCCTTGTAGCACGTGCCATGGTGAGGAAAGGGTGCCTGGAAATGCCAGGGCAGGATGTGAGCCCGGGAAGGGCAGGGACAGCCAATTAGGCCTCCAGCATTAGAGTCCCCTTTGCTGCCCAAGTCACACATCCTGAGGGTTACACAGTGTATCGTTTTGTTCATTGTCTGAAAAATTTGTGTGACTAGGGAAGTCCATAATCTGTGGTCTCTTTATTCATAAATACCAGCTCAGAAATTTTATTTAATTCTTAAAAAATCTGCAGTACTGTAACTGCCTATAGAAACGATGCCCTTTGGGATAGCATTTTCATTTTGGTCTTACCTTGGCATTCAGAGAAATTCAGAGGAAAAGTGTACTCCATTTTAACTATATAAAATCTGCTCTGGTGATTTACTGCCTGACTTGCAGATATGATTGGATTCATATGCCATGTTGTTAAGTTTGTTTTGCAGTATATATTACTAAATTTGAATGTAAGGTTGCTGGAATACAGCAGACACCAAGTCTACTGTACCTTCTGCACAGTGCAGCTGTCATGCAGAAGATTCATTCCTTGTGCCACAACAATATCTTGGGTGGTTCTTGTTCCTAAATGATGGAAACATTTCTTATTTCATTACTTTTGCCCTCTCCAAAGTGTTGGGTGAGGACTGTGTCAGGCAGCATTGAAATGTTGAAGACAATGGAAAGACAAGGATTTGTGCCCTTTCACAGTAGGAATCCCTCACTGTTACACAGAAAAACTATTGATCTATAAATTCCCTTTTAAAACTTGCATCTATTGAAACAGGATTATTTGGACAACATAATAAAGGAAGTTATATAAAGCTTTTAATGGCGTGATATGTACCACTTTCAATTATTAATAGAGAACTCTTTCATCAATGTATTCTTCTGTTTTGATGAGTAAGTGTTTTCACCTGAAGATGATGAGTGAAAGCCATGAAGGCTCTTGCAGAACACGTCGCCCTGGCTGGGAAGCCTGGGGCGCCTTGGGGCAGCTCATCAAGGAGGTGCCCGTTGCTCCTGCAGCGCCAGCGGGAGCTGCTTGGAGGAAAAACACTGCTTGACTTCCCATGCTCATGACCACCTTGCTGCTTCCAAAAACATGGCTGTAAAAGAGCTTGGTTTATGCTGCTTCAAGTACCAGCTTGATCATAAAAGCCTTGCTTACTTCATCATATTTGTGCACTTAGACCAAGATCAGAGGCCAGTGCAACTCTGAGAAGAAACTCGCACCAGGCTGGACCTGAGGTGACTCCTCTGGCTTGGGTCCTAGCTCCTCACAGTTTAGCTCCTCTCCTTGCAGTGGGATTCCTAAGGGGTGGGAAGGTTTTTAGGACCAGAGGAGTAGATTGAGAGAAAAGTGTTTAATAAGGAGATTTATAAACTTCTGTGTCAGATATGTATATAGGTATTAAGAACTGAAGTGACCACTCATGGGATGGTCACACAGTTAGAGCCATGTAACAATTTCCTAGCTGTGGCACCTGGGGCAAAGTAACTGTCTCCTTTGGTCACCAGTCATTGTCTTCAATTCAAAATATTAACCCTCTGTTTTTTTTCTTTTTGTGCTGCTTTTATAAACCTTTGGGCAGGAGCAATGCATTCTTGGCATTGTTGCACGTTTTGGGGAGCACAATTCCATGCATTCTTAGCTTTGGGAAGTGATCAGGCAGAAAGGTGTGAGCTAATGTCCAATGATTTATCATTGTTCCACCAGAAACGGGACACAAGACTTTAAACAATTACTTGCTGTATAAGCTCAGAAAGTTGTTTTACATGGGGTTGTTTAGGCCCAAAATAGGAATGGTGACAGCCTTGCATACTGGAAAGTTGCACTCCTGTTTAAATCCATAGGCATTATTTACTTGCCTGATAATTTTGATAATGCAATAATGGGGAAAACTTTGTAAAGGAGAGATTTACTTTCAGGAAAAATATTAAGACTGTGAAAGCTTAATATGTCAAAATGTTGGATACTTTGTTCAGTCTGGGAGGTCTTTGTGTTTGTAACAATGGTCTTCTCCAACCTAGGATTTAAGTTTATTGATGGGCTGTCTTGGTGAATGAGGAACTTCCTTTCTTGCTGGTGAGAGAAAGAAAACAGCATACTTGACTTTTATTAAATCCAAAATCAGTTGCTTGACAACTGATTGTATGTTCTCAAGTTTTTCACAGCAGAAACCTTGCATTTAAACCTTGTTTTTATTCTACAGATTGTGTAGTAGAAACTATCTAATTTAAATAGAGTGGTTGTAAAAGGAATATGCCAAGTGCTCTCTCAATTTCACTCTCTTTCAGAAAACATTGGCAATTCAGATAGGCAGTAAATTGTTTAAATTTACTTATGAATTCTGTAAAAATTATCTACAAAGTCATCACGCTTCTATGTTTTCTTGGACGTGTCTCCTTTCTCTTCCCAGTGGTTTTGTCCAGGCAGAAAGGCAGGACTTTGCCTATATAAAAGCATATTATGTCAGGCCCTTAGTGTGTGAAAATTTTGCCTAAGGAGGTGTTTGATAATTAGTCTAATTAAAAGTAAGCACTAGGGCAGATGCACTAAGGATATTTATGGAAGTTTATTCTCTGTATAAACAGAAGAGGAGCCACTTAAAAGGCTGAAAGCTTTATTTTGCATCTTTCAGTCTTGAACCAGAACACTAAGTAGCACCACTGCTACTTTGGCTTTAAAGATAACACTGCTGTGGAGACTTGTCTGTTTTTAGGTACACAGTTTTCTGGGTGACAGTCTTTTAAAATTTGTGATGGACTACTTTGTACAAACACATGCATGAAGTGTTTCCAGCCCTGGGTCATGATAAAGCCTCTTTAAAAGAAATCAAGTAGTGTATTTTGTTCTGGTTCACAAAAGTGGTATTGGATAACATAGTGAAAATCTTTGCTGCTTAGTGAATCAGGAGAGAAGCAGCAGTCTGGCCCTGAAGGGAGGAGAGCTGGATGTACAGAGCCTCGAGAAGCTGAAGTCCCAGGACCTTTGGGTTTATATTCTGAAAGAAATAAAGTGCATTTTCTTTTAGACACAAGTCATTCTAATTCTGACTTCCTTCACTTGGGAGTTGTGGGCAGAGCCAGGAACTGGCTCTGAGGCAAAGCAGGGTGAGGGGCTGAGACCTGGGGGATTGGGAGGGAAAGGAGGAGGCTGCCTGTTGTGGGAAGCTGCTGGAGTTGGACACTCTCACTTCAGCTGGAAAGTTTTCCTTTCCTGACTGCCCCAGAGTTTCCTCCAAGCCCTCCTGGGTGAGAAATAACTTTTGTCCTGGATCTGGCAAAATATCTATCTCTCAAGGTGTAAAGATTCCTGTTTACAGCTTTACTAGGAGAGGGAATGTGTGAAAGGAGAGAGTGGGAGGGGAAGAATACATGCTGTGTCTTGGGGAACTTGTGTTTCCCAGCATGTGAAGGACACAGGAATTAAACTCCCTGCTTAAAAGATGTGACTCTCATTCATTGTCAGTGCTTGTCCTCAGTCCATATGTATGTATATATATTTACCTATGTGTGCCTATGCCCATGTAATGCATGGTCATCAATTGGGATTTTTTGGTTCTGTAAAGAGAGTATAGAGTGAGAAATTGCTTGTATTGTCATATAATTACTTAGCAGCATTTGAAATAAATGGAAAATTGTGAACAAAGTTCCTGTGAGTTAAAAAAACTCAACACTGAAACCCCCCAGCAAACTAAAAATCCAATTGCAATATGTGAAAAATTATTGTATTCAGTCTCTGCAGATGGAAATGTTTCACATTCAGGTCTGAAAGTGGAACTTCCTTAAAATGAAGGAGTTGAAGAAAAAGAAAAAAAATCCCAAGTCCAGAACCATTCTATTTCAGAAGTTTGATCTTTCATGCTCTAAGAAAGGGAAAGCATTTGTCCTTTTTCAGAATGCATACATGTGTTGGTTTACAGCCAGAAGAGTTGTGTAAACCTCATCAGAACCACTGGGATTATTTCAAGTTGGCATCTGTGAGAATAGTATTTGTCTTGCGATCCTAATGTTTTAACTCCTACCAAAACTCAAATCCACAGGTGAAACATGCTGATATTTTCCTGTGAAAGTGTGAATTCACAAGGGAAAAATTGAATGTGTGGAATGGTATCATTAAAGTTGAAAGCTAGAGGAAATTGTGCAAAGTCCCAAAACACAGACACTTGGGCTCGGATCTGCTGCCATTATAGCGAATGCCAAAACTCCTATTGTTTTCCTTAGGAACTGGATTAAGACTTCTATTGATATCATGCCAGTTTGAATTCCTTCTCTTATTTTTGATCTTAACAATCACTTTTTCCATTGCAATTTCATTAAAGACTTATAACACAGCATAATAAAACTCAGTGAAAAAATAACTTAATGCACCTAAATTATTATGCAGATGGATACAAATTAAAATGCATTCACATAATTGCAATTCTATCTTTGCAGCAAACAATAGAATCTAAACTTCATTCTTTTTGCTTGCTAATCAATTTTCAGTTCATTGTCCCTTTTTTTCCAGAGGTATCTAGAGTATCAAAGTAATTGAAAATAATTGGTCTTTCAGTTGTTTTACAGTTAGTACTTGAATAATTAAAAATTAAGCAGATTATGCATGTTGTATTTTAATAGAACAATTAATTCACTGGCATTATTCAGTGGCCTCTGTCAAGCATGCCTGGCAGCGCTCAGCCCCAAACCGATGGAGACCAGTCCAGAACACAGAACTGGCCTCTCTATTTTGGCAGCCACTGAAATTGCTATTATGGACTCTCCACAAGGAAACAAAAATAAAAGGACTGAAGTATCCTTTTTTAACCCAGGAGAAGCTGATGCAGCAGAGATTTTTGGGAGCAGGGGCAGCGAGAGACTCCAGGTGTCAGAGGGTGCTGGATCAGCTACATCTCTTCTTCATTCACTTTCACTGTGATGGAGGAGTCTATTTGGGGATCATATGTAGATCTGAATAAATTGTTCTTAGTCAGTGTCAACACAATAAATTCTGTCACAGTTGACCTCCATATGGCCATCTTCCAAATTATGTATTTACCTAATTCTGAAAAATTGTGAACTTGGTTTTAAGGTGTATTGGCTCAGAATTTGCATGTAGAAACCAATGGAGATACTGTAGACTGTCAGTGTGCAAGTTTGCTGTCATTCAGGCTGATCATGGTTTACTTTTGTTAATATGATTTTGATATGAATTTAAAGATGTGATAGTAAAGATACAGTTTGAAGAAAATTGATATATCATCTAAAATGTTTGCAATGAAGAACCAAAGTGTCTTACGCCCTTTTGGCTTTGGGTCTCCACAGTGTGATCCTTTGCCTCCAGCCTTTGCATAGGACAGCTGTAGGAGCATTGCTGTAATATTTTAGCACTTCATACAGCAAATATTACAGACAATTAAAGACAGTTTGAAAAATGCTTTTATTTTTTCAGATTTGAAAAAGCTTTAGTGAACAGACCAGCCTCTTCTCTACAATATGCAATACAATTTTTCATATTACACCAAGTAATAGGACCTGACACAAACAAGGGGAGTTCTGCAAGCTGCATTTGTTTTGGGACATTTCTATCACTTACCTGTGTGAGCAGGGTGTTCAGGTAGTGCACACAGACACTGAGGAAACAGTGGTGTGGTAAGAGGCATTGTTCCCTCTTCAAACATTTTGTTTTCTTTTCTCTACACATGGACACACAAGTGATAGATGCAGAGTCCTAAGTCAGTCCCAGCAGCCTATTGCTCCCTGTGAAGCTCAGGCCAAGGCTTTTGCTGGTTAAGGAAGAAGACATTTATGGCCTCCAAAACTTTTCACTGTCCTTGTGACAGGACAGGTTTTTAATAGGGATAATGGGGAGCTATGGAATCTGTTGCATTCACTCAGTGCTCTGTGGTGGCTCTTAGGGAGCAGGAGCATGTTTCTGTGTTTTCCCTTTGTGGCTGGATCAGGAAAAGAAGCGTAAGTTAGATAAACTCAGTTAATGGGAATGTTAGAGACACGTTGTCCCTAGGTTTTTCCCCTTCTTTTCATACATTTCATCCTACATACATTTCAAAAGGAATGGGTATTGCCAAAAGGAATGAGCAGCATGCAGGGACAATGAAACCTGAATTTGGCAGCCTGGAGCCTGCCAAGGGCTGGGAACCAGGGGGTGCAGCCTTCACAGGGCGCCAGACCGAGTAGGCTAGACCACATGCAAATCTTGATTTGAACTGTAAAGGCAGTTTTGGGATGGGTCTTGCTGGGATGGGTGTTCCAGATCATTCTCATATGCCCAGGGCAGATGTATTACTGTTTGAGCATTTGGTTGAGACTCAGAGAGCTGTTAGCTTTACTGCTGGAGCCAGGGATGCCAAGTTCTCTCTTCAGTAATAGCCCTGTAAGCCTCAGCAGAATCAGTGGAGTTATGTCAGGTCTGCATCTTTGGGGTGAGGACAGTGTTTTACTTCTGGGCAGACTTCAAATACACAGATAAAAAGGGACAAGTGTCTTTTGTCTTGCAACAAAAGAACCAGCTCTTCTCTGAACAGATTTGAGTGGGTTTTGGTGGCCTGAGTCTGTCATCCATAGTGCATGAAGCATGGGATGAAGCTGTTCTGCTGGAGCTCTGCTGCTCCCTTGCTTTGCCACAGCTCTCTGCACATGCTCACAGCTGGGTGGGCTTGCCTGGAAATGTGCACTGAACCTATGTGGTTTTATTCTTCAGCTGTCTTCTAACACTCCACCCAAGCATTGCTAATAAAACTGTCCTTTTTATGGAGATCTAATATTATATGAGCTCTGCTTTTGAGCAAACTTACATTATTTCATGGCATGTGGTCACAAGTCTGAAGGGTTGCAAAGCACTGGGGTGGCTTCTGTACTGAGGGCTGGAGGGGCAGCTCCTGATGGATACCTTTTACACATACACAAAAATCTGTCAGTTCTGACTGCAGCAGGTTTGTGGGCTGTGCAAAGGGATTTCAGTAGGTGTGATCCCTCATAGTGCAGCTGCAAGGACATCAGCAGAGCCACCCACTGCTGCAATTTTCTACTTCTTCCTTTCAAAGGAGAAGCACGTAGTTTCTGTGGGTAGTTTGGAGTGTTACCTGCCTACAAAAATCCCTTGATCCTTATACTGTCTGAGAGGCCTCTCAGGTGGGTGAACACAAGCTTAGTAGAACACAAGAGCTCAAATAGTAATCAGGTGGTTGTTTGGATAGTAATACTTTTTTATCATTTTCTTCACAAAAGGCTTAGTGAAGGTGTGGATTACTTGCTAACAGCTGAAGTCAAGCAGTGATAGGCAAATCCTTTCCCTGTATTTATACAATATAACGCCAGAAAGCAAGAAATTTTTTTAAATAGTCTCTGTAAGCACTGTAAAAACAAATGTCTCCACCCTTCACAAATAAAGGCTTTACTGGAGAGGCCATTTGCCATGTATAGAGCAGAGAAAAGGAAATAAAGCTGGTAAAAGTATCCTGTTCATGATGGAAGTGAGAATCCTAGCTGTTCTTCTGTCCAGGTTTGCAAACACATCTCTGCTGACTCCATGAGCTCCACAGAGCTGAGCACGGAGGAGGAAGAGAAAAGCTTTGAGGCAACAGTCAGAACATCAACCACTTCCCAAAGTGGTGCATTTTAAAGCAGCTTTGGGTAGAGGGTAATGCCCTTTGGCTCGTCTAAGAGCTCCATACATGGACTGCTGGTAGGGCACTCAGTTTCTGAAGGCTGATGCTTGGCTAAAGCTCACTCCTGCCCTGAAGATGCCTGTTCCTGTGCTGGTTAGTCACTGGTCTTATATTTTGTACATGTTAGCTGCTGCTCCCCAAGCAACTGGAGGTGAACCACAAACAGGTTGCAACAAGACCCTTTAAAATGCTGAAAGGTTAGAATGCAGCAAGTGGGATTTTCAGCATGTTAAAAAAAAAATCTTGTAGACCTTTCATCCCCAAAGTTTTAATGGACATTTTTAGTGTGTCTGTGTGTAGGTGTGTGTGTATGTATCTTTCTAGGAATAAAGAACTATTTCAGGAGATCTAGAACTATAAATTAACTATAAATTGAATTAGGAAGGCACTCCCAATTCAAGAGGGAGAATGAGACTTCTGTCCAGCATTTCTGAAGTTGTTGTGCAGTAGGATACAAAACCTTGTAATGTTTTTTCCAGTTGTCTATTTTGACTTTTTTCAATATGGCTACTCTTCTGCCTCCCTTTTCAGAGGGAGTTTGGCATGAACTGGGAGGTATCTCAGATCTCAGCAAATCTCTGAGTTTCTGAGCCCTACATCATCTGCATTTGCACACCAAACAAAAATCCCAGAAAGGACTATTTTTCTCTCCGTGTTCATGCAGAGTTAAGGATTACTTAGTTGTCTTCCTTGCACTGAGAAAGATCTGTGGAGGCCTCTGTTGCAGAACATGCAGCTGTTTGAAGACTCTCAAACCTCTGTTTCTGAAACAGTGATCTCCAAAGAAGCACAGAGAGCCCCTTTGGTGCACTTTGGAAGCTGCATGGTGCTTTCAATTTAACCTGTGCTGTTCAGGTGGCATTTTGGTGCTCAGCCTGGTGGCCCAAAAAGCAGAGCCACTGCTTTTGCCAACCTTTCCCAGTGGGGGCTCCAGGAGGTGTTCGTGGAGGTGAGCCCGTGGGTGGGCAGCACTGGGCATGGTGTGGGGCAGGGAGGGGATGGATGGGGTGGGCAGTGGAGTGGCAGCTGGTGCTGCAGTGGCTCTATGCCCTGCCTGGGAGCACCTGTCCATGGGGCACGTCAGCAAAGTTCACTGCTGCAGTGTAAAGGAGCTGAGCAGCCCAGGTAGGGAGTGTTGGAGAGAGTGGCAATGGAGGAGTGCTGTGAAACTCCTAATAATTAACTGCCTACTGTGGACTAGATGAAAAATCTGCCAGTGTTTTCTCTTTTTAAATCCTTTTTTGCATGCTGTAATAAATGGTAGGATTATGAGGATCTGCCAAATAAGCTGGGGTGGCAAATGAAATGACCTTTATACAGGAAAGGGTGTTACATTGCTGTTCCCATCTTCAGTTGAAATATGTCCAGTGCACTTTTCTATTGTTTAAATTGCTTAATTGCTATGTTCTATGAAGGCATTATTTTGCTTATTATTCTTTAATTTGTAATGTAAACTTTATTTGGGGCCAGAAGATCAGCTCATGAATATTTTTTCAGTTTTTAGGTAAATAAAAATTTTGCTTTTAAGAAATCTTACAGTGCTAATTCTCTGTGTCCTGTAAAATAAGTCTGCACTGAATAAAGTGAGGAAGAAGAAACATAGGCTAATAGTAAAACTGGTCAGGAGCAGGGTGCCACTGGCTTGCCTGGTGGTACTGTTAGTCACTGGGTCTGCAGCATGTCACCCCTTGCAGAAGCAGCTTCTCCAGGAGCTTGCTTGGTTTCTCCTGGCAAAGGTTGTCTCTTGTGCAAGGAGGAGGAGCTGCCCTGGGTGCCAAGCCTTGAAAGGGTGCAGACCCCTGAGCTAACCAGCATTAGTCTAGTGGAGACAAATTGATGTGCTTCTCACAGCATGTTTTAAAATATTGCTAAAACCTTCTAAATGCTAGTCTATACAAGTTAATCAGCTGAACTGTATCCCTCCTCAGTGCCCTCGAAAGGCGTGCTCTGTGTCTGAGCTTTACCTGAGCTCGGCTGTTTGCTCTGCTTCAGGGAAATGCAGCAATAACAGATGATGGACATTCTTTCTCACAAACGTATTCTTTTTTCCATACTCCTCCTTGAATGAGCTTGTGCCAGAATTTGCTGAGCTGTTAGGAAGGTGCCAGAAGCTGGTAATTTGCTCTCCTCTCACAAAAGCTACCAATTTTTTCTGTAGTTCTTACCATCTAAAGGCATATATAATTAAGAAATTTAGTTGGTTTACAAATAGGTCATGGACCATCTAATAAATTGCAATTGTTGACATTTATGGAGGCTTTTTTTCCCAAACATTGTTTGTGAAAGGCAACTGGCAAAGGCAAGGAGACAAAGACTGCTGTAGGCTCCTATTCTGGGTAGCGCTCAGCCTCTCCAGCTCCTCCTCCTCTCTCTCCCCAGCAATCTTTTGAAGCTCCCTTTGAGTATTTTCATGTATGTACATGTGCTACACTTCAAATGGTGCAGTAGTTGATTTTCTTGTGCTGAGAGCTGTGGGTTGTTAATTGCTAGGCTGGTATTAATGGGTTTCATCCAAATTCTGGCTTTCCTCCGGCGAGGCTGCAGAGCACGTTGGTGATTTCAGCTGCCATGTGGGCTAGGCAAGGTGTCCCAGCCAGGCACAAAGTGTCCTGCCAGACCTCCTGTGGAGCTGCCACCTTCACTAGGTCAGTGTGGAGGACTCTGGCTGTCCACAGACATTTGTCTCAGCCCCAATTCAACCTCTGGAGCAGCTGTAGGTGCATGTATGGTCTTGCTCTTTGTGAGGGAGCAGCAGTATGTCAAGCACCAGAGCTGCTGCAGGCAACAAAGGGTCAGGGTACCGGTCCTTGAAGCAGCCAGTAAATTTACCACCAGGTTTTTCTTATTTCAGTTTGCTGTGCATTGCATCTCATTCTTGTACCCAAATTATTTACTCCAGTTAGAGGCAGCTGATCTGAACTAAAAAAGTCTTGCTGGAGGCAAAACGCATATTCTGTCTTCATTACCCACACCAGACTGGTGAGAAAAAAACAAAGGTGGGGAGGCAAGGAGAACCAGATCAGGGAAAGAGCTGAAAGCAGAAGCCTGGTCTGCATTCAGTTTTTCACCCATGATCTGGTGTGCTCAGAGGTGTGGTTAGTTGGATTCAGGAGAAGGAAAATAAGGGTCAGTCAAGGAATGACCTCGACCTGATCTTCTCAAAAATTGGCAGTATTGGGTTGCGAAGTTGTGGCTCAGAGCTATTGGTAAGGAGGCAAAACCAGGACCAAGCAGATCCTGTGGGGATCTTCAAGGAACAATAGCATTTTTCATACTTCATACTTCATGTCTATAAAACACATGAATCAACTCACCTGAGGCAAGAGAAGTCAGGAGCAGCTGACATCAACCACCAGGAGCCGAGCTGCTCATTCTTTCGGAGTTAGCGCATTTCCCGACCGACCCGGTCTGCGCTCTGGAGGCTGATCCCTCCTTCCCTGCCAATATGAGCTGGGCCAGATGTTTCAAACACTTCTGCTGTTGTGTCAGAGTCCACCATGCAGGAGCACAGTGAGAGGCCCAGCTGGACACTGCCATTGCCAGACCTAACGCTGAGCCCTGGTATCCCCACCATGTGTGCTTATCCTGCAGCACTCAGGGTGTTGAGAACAGTCCTGCCCTGGGTGGTAGGGGACAGCCCTGCTCTTCCTCACAATGGAAAGCTGGAGATCAGTGTGCAGGGCTTGGCTTTTTGAATGGTTCATGTGCAGTTCCATAATTGTGTCTGAGAGGCCACTTTCTTTGCAGCCAAAATTACTGTAGTTGGAGTTTTAGTGCAAAAGGTCCCAGAGTCCAAACTGGGATTTAATTTACCCATGGAAAAACCCCTGGTAGCAAAATCCCACCCCTTCTTGCATGGCATGTGTTAGTGTTTCAAACACCAGTAAGAGCCAGAGAGAAGCTAAATGAAACTCATTTAATTTTTTTCTTTTGCCAGAGCACTCAAGCTGGTGCGAAAGGCTCCTATTAGCAGGATTATTCTCTTGCCAGATGGAAGCTGGAGATAGTTGTCCCAGATGTGCATGTCTAGTTTGAAGGCCTGATTATCTTGTTCATGTCACTTCTTGGCCTCTTATCAAAGGAACTCTCACGCACATCACCTTTCAGCTCCTCACCCTCAGCTCTGCAAGGAGGAGGGGTACACATAAACCATTTCCAGCTAGTAAGCTGGTGTTTGTAATTTTTTTTCCTCTGGGGCAATAGTGTCAAGAGGAACAGGCTCCTGAGCATGTTAGGTGGAGAGAGGATGGAAGAAAGTTTCTCATGGTTGAGGACAGTAGATGAGGACAGAGCTGCTGTGGTGCAGCAGGAGGATTACAACCCGGTGCATTTGCCAAGCATGAGGTGCCTGTTGGATGGAGCCTTCTGGATGACTGGGATTTGATTTAAAATAATTTTATTTAAAATACCCTTTATTGGTGAAATAGAGCTTAAAACCTGAAAGTATTATCAGGTGGCTCAAGAGGAGACCTTAAGGAAGATTCAGAAGTACTGTAAATACTCACTTTTAAAAAAATCATCTATTACTACTTTTATCAATATGTCAGTAGAATAAGTCCTGGTATTCCTGGAGTTATTTACATGAACCACTTAGTAACTTTTTGTAACAAAGGTATCAAGAAGAGAAACTGAGTATTTCCTGCTTGTAAAATCCCCAAATGTCATTTGATGCCTGTCAAGGTGTCACCAGGCTAAACAGAGGCATATGTCCTTCTGAACATACTAAATGCAGGAGCTTCCATCTCTGTCATTCACTGGAAGGGAAAGCTTGTCCTTTCCCAAGGCACATTGACAAGGGATGTTTAATTGAGCTGAACAAACCGGTACCGAGGGGCCGGGGTGGGGGGGATGAGCAGCGCTGGCTGCAGGGCAGGCACTGCTGTGGATGCTGTGTGCTGCTCAGTGAGCACTGCCAGCCAAGGACTGCCAGTGAGTGAGCTCTGCTCTCAGAGTGAGCCCTGAGTGTGTGCTCTGCTCTCAGAGTGAGCCCTGAGTGTGCGCTCTGGTCTCAGAGTGAGCCTGAGTGTGCGCTCTGCTCTCAGAGTGAGCCTGAGTGTGCACTCTGCTCTCAGAGTGAGCCCTGAGTGTGCGCTCTGCTCTCTGCACTGAGCCCTGAGTGTGCGCTCTGCTCTCAGAGTGAGCCCTGAGTGTGCGCTCTGCTGTCAGAGTGAGCCCTGAGTGTGCGCTCTGCTCTCAGAGTGAGCCCTGAGTGTGCGCTCTGCTCTCAGAGTGAGCCTGAGTGTGCGCTCTGCTCTCAGAGTGAGCCCTGAGTGTGCGCTCTGCTCTCAGTGAGCCCTGAGTGTGCGCTCTGCTCTCAGAGTGAGCCCTGAGTGCACGCTCTGCTCTCAGAGTGAGCCCTGAGTGTGCGCTCTGCTCTCAGAGTGAGCCCTGAGTGTGCACTCTGCTCTCTGCCCTGAGCCCTGAGTGTGTGCTCTGCCCTGAGCCCTGAGTGTGTGCTCTGCTCTCAGAGTGAGCCCTGAGTGTGTACTCTGCTCTCAGAGTGAGCCTGAGTGTGTGCTCTGCTCTCAGAGTGAGCCCTGAGTGTGCGCTCTGCTCTCTGCCCTGAGCCCTGAGTGTGCACTCTGCTCTCCAGAGTGCCGGGTGTGCCACTCCATGGAGAGCCGGGAGCCAGCAGTGCAGCTGGCCAGGGGAAAGAGAGGGGAATTAGAGGAGAGGAAGGAGCTAAGAGGTGAAGGAAGTCAGCATGGTGCTCCCAGCTAGATTGGCACAGGCAGCAGTTGTGAACTCGACACTCCGTGACCATCACTCAGGTCCAGGTGGACTGGAAGTTACTTCTGTGATTCCAGGAAAAACACTCTGAAGATATTCCACTTTTACCATGTATCATTTTTATCAGTAACTAGTCTATATCAAGAAAAGTGCAGCCAGTGAAGTTCACGTTGGATTATGTTGGCTTCTGTCATGTCTGAATCCTGCAGATGGAAGCATTACTAGTATTAACAATTTACTTGTATTTGATAAATCAATTTTAACTATGCTGACTGATGTATTTGCTCATTACTAGCACTAAACTGCCACATGTTGCTTTACCAGCTAGTTTTTCCTTTAATTCTGAAGTCCTCTTAAATCTCTTTTCTTGTAGTTAGATTCTACTGTTTCTGTATCACAGAGCTGCAGAATCTAGCATATGTGGAAATGCATAGTGTGTTAAAATTCCCTACCTCTTTACAAGGTGTGAAAAGCCAAGCCAGTTTATACTGTGGTGTGGTCTGTTCCTGATGTCCAACTGGCTTCCTCTTATCGCTGTTTTGGGGTTTGTCCCATTTATTCACTCCCATAATGTTTTACCTCCTAATTTTCTTCATTGTCATATGGGTTTTTGTTAGCTACATCTAGCATTGCATCACTCACCCCTCTGCCTCCATTCTCTCTCTCCATTGCTAGTCCAAGAATCATTGTTCTCTGGTTGGTGATATTGCCTAGGTCACAAATTGCATCATTTATTAACATTTTTGCATAGCTCACTTCTTTCCCATACCCTCTACACTGTGTGTGTGTACATCAATGTAGCTGTCACCAAGCGCTTATATTTCACTTTTTTATTTTGACTCTTCAGAGTTTCTTTAAGCCATAAAAAGGAGCAGAGAGTTGGCTTTGCAGAGTAACACATTCAGGCATTTCCCCAGGCTTGCAGAAAACCCAGATGACACAGACCTGAGAGGTATGTCTGTGTTAGGAAGATGTTTACATACTGGGGGCCTATCAGCAGTGGAGGCAAACACCAGCCATCAGTGTGCCCTGTGTTGCTTGGCTTCTTATAATGTATATTGTTGTGAGAATGTGTATTTCAGGAGTAAGAAAAACAATTATATTTTCTTTTACACTCTGTGCTGGAGCCTGTACTGAGACCCCTGAGCCAAGTGCCTCCTCTGGTGTTTTGCACTTATCTTGAAACTCTTCTGAACTGTCAGTTGTGAGCACAGGGAGGTTAGCACCCTCTTTGCTTAAGACCATTTAATCTTAGTACTAACCTTTCATTGAAGAAAGCACCCCTGAGCCCTGGCACTGCAGGTTCATTTCTGTGGCACTCCTGCATCCCTTGGCTGCTGTGCCATCTCTGCTGACCTGCAGTGGGTACCAGAGCAGTTGCTAGGGGCCCTTCTCTTGGCTTTTCTAGCCACACATTTCTAACATGATCCTGTTAAGCACTGACTTCTCTGCTGCCCTTCTCAGTAGTTTTCACTTGAAAATACTGACTTAGAAAATTCCCTGGTATTCTCGAGCTGATCCACCCTCCATATGTTTATTGTATTAATCCCAAACTCCCAGAAGGTAACATCCCATCCCATCCCATTCTCTTTCTTACAGACAGACTGCAGGTTTTGGCTCTTCACCATGACATACCAGTCACAGTCACTCAGGTCATCTCTGTGTCTCCAGCCTTTGGCTCATGTTTGCTTCTTGACTGTGAGTTAGCAGAGTTTGGGGTTCCTTGTGTCCCTTGCATGCTCTGCTCTCTGCAGGAGCTGAGGCTCAGTCAGTCTGAGCAGTCTCTAAGCCCACACAGTAAATTCTCCACAAACATATGCCCTGAGACCATAAATCCTTTTCTGCAAGAGATACCTTTGCTTTGTTACCCTTCTCTCCTTGCATTTTAGCAGCCTGCTGAGACCCAGAGCCAGGTGTAGGAACACAGGCAGCCCTAGGGGCTGAAAAAGGAGATGGTGAAAGTTTGCAAGGCTCACTCAGGGTGAGGGATGGTGGAAGGGCAAGGCCATTTGTCTCTGTACATTTGCACCTACATTAGCAGTTGGGACCTTCCCTTATCCACATGAGCATGTGAAGAAGGCATCAGTGGCTGCAGCCACTTGCACCTGCTGTCACCTGCTGTCACCTGCTGTCACTTGCCATCACAGGAGGGCAGTTTCCCAGCAGTGCTTCAGAAGAGAGAAGTTTATAGTGAGCAACCAGAGGGAGGACTTTGTGGTAACTCTGGGAGGTGGAAAAAGGGGCAGACACTGAGAGGAGATGAATTGTAGGGTAAATCTGATGCTGGGAGATGGAACCCTGCTGTGCTGGCAGAGCAGAGGGTAAGTGACAATGTATCACTAGTGAAGATGCAGAGTGACCTTAATGATGTGGAAATCTTGATATACCATGCCTATAGCAGCATGGTAGCTCTCTGATGTTATTCCTTGGCTCACGAGGATCCTGTGAGCCACCACACTACTGCTTTGAGGACTATATTTGCTGTTGTTGGTGTGACAGCTCTCCTTTCTTTCCCATCTCCTTTGAGCTCTGAGGGAGGATTTCCTACAGTTTTCTTTGCAAGATCTCTGCATCTGCTCAAACAGAAGCATCAGCTTCAGGCAAGGGCTGACAGGACCTGAGCCCACACTGGTAGTACCAAACAAAAACTAATAGGTTGTTACCCTTGAATGATTAGTTTTCATATCTGTGTTCATGGTTTTCCCCTGCATGTGCTTCTCTGCCCATTTCTTTACCAACTGTTGGCAATTTGCATTTGAAGTAGCTGGCTTGAGTATCAGTAGATGTTTTGTGACATTTTGGGGTGCCAAACTGGGACCTGTTCACCTCCTCAAACATGCATCTGCCTCTTTTCTCCTGTGCAAGTCTAGCAGCTGAAAAGAGAGGGATTAGTCTCTCTAGACAGGGCTTTCAGAAACAGACTTTAATTAAAGGTGCAGGATGGAGCTCAGTGATCACCTCTGATTACTGGTGCAAATGCTTTAAGAAGAGAAATTAGAGCAATGGCGTATTAAGAGATGGATTCTCAGGTATTTATCTCAAGCAGTTCAGTCTTTTTAAAGTGATTTGGCCAGATTCTGCCTCCTGGTGCCTGTGTGCAAACCTAAAAGAACTCCAGTACACCAAAGGTGTTCCAGAGCAGAGCAGTTACTCTGCTGCTTTGGGTAGAGACTGTTTTGAGCCCAGTGCTGCTGGGTGTGTAACTCTGTGCTTGGAAAGAGGAGAGGGAAACACCCAATTTATTTTAAAGTGGTGAGTGATAACAGAGAAATAGTCTGCTTCATGCTCCTATGACGTTGTTGTTGCCACATTATTTCTTTTGACATTTCTCAGCTTCTGCTGATGTCTTGGGATGTTGGTTTGGTATTTTCTAGGGCAGTATAATTATTCAAATCCCATGCCTTGCACAGCAGTGCACAGCATGCATCAAGTGAGCTCAGTACTTTAAAGTAATTACAGAAATATCATTATTTGATTGGCAGATAAAAACAGTTGTGAAAGAGAGGTACAAGATGCACTCAGAAGACCTAAGGAGCCCTTCTGTACTTCCATGATCTGCAGAGTATCCTGTGCTTTCCAGATGGCTCAGTCAGTAAAATGCAGTAGATATTAAATGATGTCAAATTTAAAGAAATTGTAATATCATATCTATTGGCGTTGAGTAGTGTCTGGGTATGAGTAATGGACTGATACAAAAACCCCCTAAATTCTGATTATTAGTGTAAACATCTAAAGACAGAAAGGCGCATTAGGTAGGTAATATTAAAATGTTTCCTTTTTCTGGGTGCTGACTTAACTTTGACCACCTGTTACAGCACTTTCTGAAGCCTCAGGTTACTGCTGGAGAAACAATGTGTAGGAGATGGCTTGAGCCAACTGAGATGAGGGAGGTCACTTGCAGAGCTTGAGCTGTTTTAAAGAGCACAGGAGCCTGGTGTCACAGCACAGCTTCCTGTTCACAAGAGCCTCTTTCAAAGACAAATGTGAAAGAGTTTATCCACTAAACACGGAGCTGGCAGCAGTCCTGAAGCAAGAGCGTGGCGTTGGATTTCCGTAAGAGGAGACTGTGAAATGTCCTCTTTGCCAAACAGGTCTCTGAAAAGGACACAAAGACAAATTGGTAATTTTTTTCAGGGCTACAATATCTTATTTTGAGCTTGAACATTTTTTGAAATATTCATAGGATTTTTTTGGTTTTGTTTTTTTTTTTTTTAATTCTACATCCATCCTTAATTAGAAGATTGTTCTTTTTTTTAATGGAAACAAAGTAGAAGATATGTTTTTCAACTGGGGAAGCACTTTCAAATTTTACTGTAATGAAGTTGGAGTTCATGAAAACTTGAGTCTGGCCAAACCCACCTCACCCCATGGGCTTCATGCCCATGAACAGTTTTCCACCACGAAATGCACTGTTGGGGTTTGCTTCTGCATCAGTGCTCAGAGAAGAATGCCCATGTGAGCTGTCCTTTCCTCCCTCCATGTCCTTGTAGCTACAAATGCAGCAGCTTGTTTTTCCTGGGAGGACAGGAAGAAAAAAAAATAGAGGAGTAAAAGCCAATTTCTCTGGGACAATTCTCTGTTCCTTTAGGAGTGGTGGAGGAAGAGCTGCATCCACTTCTTGTTAGCAGTCACAGGAGTCAGCCTGAGCTGGAGATCAAGAACTTCTACAGTTTTGGAAAATTTCTGGTAGAAATGTTTCTCCACTTGATGCTTTCTGCAGACATTGCAGCCACTTGTCATGACACTTCCATGTGCATCTTGCTCTGAGTTTTCTGGCATGAGGAATGACACCTGTGTGACAAATTGTGGAGCTGGGTTGGGTGCCAGCTGGGCATCACCGCTGGTCACCACGCTGCCCCCACCCAGCCTCCTGCCTGTGCTCCCTGTGACCTGAAGTGTGCAAAGCCATCCCCTGCACACATTTTTGTGAATTTTGCTGTCCTTTCCACTAATATTGTCCTGTGTGGAGCTGCTGCTGCTTCCTGTGCTGCACAGGCACGCTGGCAGCACTATAAACCTCCTGATCTGGGTTACAGCTGCTTTACCTCTCTCCCCATTACCAGCTGTCACATCCAGAGAGAAATAATTCCTTCCATGCAAATACTGAAGCTCTACTTCCCTTTTGCATGAGCCCACCTGTGAGACATTCAAAGTGCCTCAAGCAGCCAGTGCTGTGAGGTCCTGCAGCTGAGGACCACTGTGAGTAGGATCTGGCTGTCTTAGCACCCACCTCAGGGATCAGCAGGTTTCCTGCAGGCTGGGAAGCAGGAGGGGGTTTCTGGTTGGCCCTGTGGAGAGAAGGAGAAAGTCTTCCTCTGTGGGATGTTTTTGGGGTTATTAATGCAGTACACTGACTGCAGGTGTTAAAACTGAGTGGTTTTTCAGCATTTAGGAAGCTCTCTCATGAAGATGCTCACTGGCTAAATAGAGAAATATCAGGGCTAAATATAAACAGAACTAAAGAGGTTTTTGAAAACTGAGAAAATTTAAAAATAGCTGAAATATATTTTTTTTTTCTGAGAACTTTGTCATTGAGTTGAGCCAAGGCATAAGCCTAATTTTATAAGTGGAGAGAGAGAATGAATGTCTGGACTCAAAGGCATGGTCCAAAGAGCTGATGTACTGTCTGTCCAGTTGCCCTCAGAGTTTAGGTGGTGAAAAGAGGTGCTCTGGACACTGAAACACAAAAACTTTCTACTAATTAAACTTCTGCAATTCTCTGAGCTCTTGGGAAGTGACTCCACAGTGTGAAGCATCCTGCAGGAATTCAGATTAGGTCTTTGCATGGAAAAATCCTGATTTACAGACATTTGCTTTTCACAGTACAACTAAATTTTAAAAACTATATTTTAAAAATAAAATTAGTATTTCTATTCTCTCAGTGATAACATTTATCTCATTGCATGCCTACAAATGGAGGACACGGGTTTGGTATGTTTTATAGAAAGGTGATAGGATGAACCTCTACTAATGCTTGGTGAAATTTCATCCTTGTGACTCAGTGGTTTCTCAGGAAGCTGCACATTCTTGAAATTGTACCAAAGTAGTCTCAGAGCTCAGGCTGAAGGCTTCATGTCCAGCAGTCCTGTAATGGTCAGGCTGTGCTGAGATCAGTGGGATTACAGGGGTAGGGATTCCTAGAATGAAGATTTTTGTGTTTTACTAGAGTGATTTACATTTTAAGGCTCAACATTATTGGTGAGAATTTTTGAGTATATTTTACATATGGTCAGTATTTTATACTTTTTCATAAAACATAATAAACATTGAAAAATAATAGCTTTAAAGATATTAATAGGAATCTACTGGTACTATAATGAAGGAGATACATAAATTCTTAGGTTTTGTAGAATATACAAACAGCCCTGGGAAAACTCAATGTACAATGAAATATTTTTTCCTCATGAGTAGTTTATTCAACGCTAGTTGGAAAATGCTGCTTCCACGGCACCATGGAGGTCATCATATATCCAGCTTTCACTGTACATCTCCTCTTCTACACCTGGAAATTCTGCTTGGGTTGAAAGAGAAGGCTTTTCTACAGATGTTAAGATGTGCAGTGGTCTGGTGGGAGCATTAGCTACAATGGGATGCCTGGAAATGGTGAATTAATTCTCATTGAACTGGAAAAACTTTGTGCTGTCCATGATGCAGGTGTCCCAGGGAGTCACCCTGCCCTGCCTTCATGGTGGGCATATGCCTGCTGTGTTTTGCCATGCTCTTGTAGTAAGGCTCTGTTTGCTGCTGAATACCCTGATCTCACCAAATACAAGTAGTCCGGATTGTCTGCAAATTTGGCAGAATAGGAAGGAAAGAGCCATTACCCAGAAGAGCAAGACAGTCATCCTGCCCTTGGCCAGAAACATGTGGCAGCTTGGCAGAGCCCAGCCTGGTGCACTCCTGGTGATGTTGTGCTAAGATCAAGCATGTATCGACAGCACACATTTTTTCTCCATTTATCCATTATAGTAAATTCCTTTAAAGAGAATCTTGTCCATATGGAATTCGTTGGACAGTCTTACATTAGTCCTAGAATGCAAAATTTTGCTCCAGATCTGTGTCTTACAAAGTGTCTGGCAGAAAATCTTATCTGATTCTTAAAGAAGTGAATCATGTAGTTATGACTCATTTCTACAGTTCAGCTGAGTAGGAATCCTTAGATAGGCATTTGAGATTGCAGTATCATTTCTGAAGATCAGTGTAGTTTCTGTGTTTCACCAGTGGCTCCGAGTCACTGCCTTACCCACTTTCATCTGTCATAACTTGACCTGCCCCTTCTCTGCATGGGCTTCCCCAGATGGCGCGCAGCGATAGCAGTCGAGCTCCTGCATTCTCCCCATTTTGCATGGGCAGCTGCTTTGGCCTTTGGAAAAGTTTTGGGGAGAAAAATACCCACTACAGGTTCAGCACTATAGAAACAGGAAACGAGTGCTTTGTCTCTTTTGATTCTTGTCCAGCATTCTAGTTTTAACGGCAGGGATCCAAGAATAATCTCAGCTGACCATGCAGCCAGGCCCACCATGATCTCATTGCCAGTGGCCAGTGGTGTGTAGGTGGTTGGTTAATCAGAATGAGCTTGTTTTTGCATGACATTTTTAGAAGATTGTGTAGGTCACCTATCAAGAGAGAGTCCAGACAAAGTACCCAGCATTTTCCCTATAAATATTCCCACTGCCTGGTGAGTCTTTCCCAAAACTGTGAAAGTTTGGTAAGGGTAGTTTTACCTGTTTATTTTGTCTTCGTGTTCATACTTCTTTAAACACATGATGCTAGCAGTTTCTTTTTATTTACATTTCATATTTGCTTAAATTTATTTCCTCAAGTTTCTGTTTTGTTTATTCCCTTCCTCCTCTGCTTAAGTCAGCAGACCTCAGTTAACAGAAAAGACCAGCTAAACTGGTCAGCTGAAAATCTAGTAATAAAAAGGAAAATCTATTCCCTTTGAAATCAAAAATGAAGGAAAATGTGATATTTTGTTTAATATTTTCATTCTTGAGATTTTTAATGGAATTAAGCTAGTTGAAACTCTAAATTTTTCAGACTGTGGAAGATTGGTATATTTTTTGTCAGATCCCAGTGGATGGACCGTGATGGGCCCCATCTCTTCTCTTGAATTTTATCTACTTCTTATTAAAAATTCTTAAACATTAATTGAGCTTGAGAGAGAAAGGGAGAAAAGGTAGAGTTATAAAGGCTCTGAAACCTTTTCTTTTGGATATGTGTGCTACAAGTGAGACATCTATGCCCTGTCATTGCTTCCATCAAAAAATTTGAGAACTGAGTGTTACCTTGTTTACGTGGGTCCCTCATTTTTTTGAGTTTGAGTCTGAGTCTCCTGGGGCAGAAGGAGTAGCTGAAACAACTTTTCCTGTGCCTGGTGCATGTGGAAGCTGGCATGTAGCCATTATTGCTTGCCATGTCCCAGAGAGATAGCCCTCTGTTTTTGCCTTGTATTAATTTGCAAATGCCTTAGGATGACAGAAACCACAGAAAACAAAAAAAAAGAAGCTCCTGTATGCCTAAGAACCCTCTTATTTCCCCAAGCTGGGCCTCCATAGCACACGAGCACAGTCAGCAACCTGTTGAGCTACCACAGCTGAATTTTTCTGGTTGTTTTTCTGTTTCAGAGAGCTGGGCAAGTCTGCATCACCCCATTATATCAATAACTTTCAGCTGGTACACAGCTGTTTTGAAAGCTTGTCTGTAAACATAACTGTTGTCTTTCTTTCATTGTTCCCTTCTCTTTTTTCCACTCAAGATAGCAAAGCTGAACTCCATCCAGCAGGAAGTGTCCCTGTGATTTCACTGTGGGTCACAGCAAGGAGCAGAGAGCATATCTCTAGGGAAAAGCAACATGGGAATATGGAGACATTTAGAGAAATAAACCTGATGGATTTAATTTTGCTGATGCTGTTTTGAAAGGATACCTTTGAGGTTACTAACATGCAGTATGGGTACAAACAGTGAGGCAAAGAAGCAATTTCCTTAGCACTGCTCCCAGGTTTGAAACTCCCAGGCCCTCACCCCAATTCATCCCACCTCACCCTTGCCATCCTCAAAACAGTTTTCATCCATTCCTGCTTTGAAACTGCAAAGAGAGAGATTTGAGTAGAGCTCTGGCTTGCTTGGGGAAGTTCTTGCTTTAATCAGACACCATGAGTAAAAATGTTTGCAGGGGATGTGTGGCTGTGAGGAGAATGGAGGCTTTTAGGGTGACCCATGGGTTGTCCCCCCACAGCACAGCCAGGCACCCCACACAGGGGCTGTCCCTTTTGAAGTGGGGTAAATGACGTAAAAGCATCTCAGGGTAAACACACTGCTCTTATGTCCTCTGTACAAAATGCATCATTTACTTGAGGAGCATGGCCTGAATGGAGATTTAACGCTGGAGCATCCCATGACTGCAGTTGTTTGTCCAGTGCTTCCATGCATTTTCAACTCCTGTGTAGCACTGGGTACAGCTGGGGAGGTGGAGGCCCAGGAAAAGCCCTGTGGCTGTGGGGTGAGGGGACAGCAGTGCTCCCTGTGCCTGGGCTTCACACACCTCAATGCTGCTGGCATCTCTGCCTGCCCAGCAGTGCCCACCAAGCCACTGCTGCCACCGCCACAGCACACTGTGAGATGGGGCTGCAAGCCATGAGAGTCTGCTGGGAAACTCTTTTGGCTAACAACATTTAGCTCTGCATTTAATTAGAATTAAAATGTGAATGATATTAAACTCCTCTTCCTTTAAAGTTCAGAGAAAATTATTGCAGTAATTAGGCAATAGTTTTGATTATAAATGAAACAAGATCAAGCTTAATGGGAGGTGCTGGAGGCCCCAGCTAGTCAGTCTATGAATTTATCTGGTGTAGCAATCTGGAGAAGGGTTTTTCAGCTGAACAGGTCAGATGAGTGCTCTAAGGTGCACAGTTTCCATGGACATTAGCATTAAATGGAAATCCTTGTCTTCAGTGGGAGTCTGGAACCAGCATTGTGGCTGGCAGCTGGCTGTGGAGAAGCAATGGGGTGGGCTCTTGGGCTGTGCACCCCACCAGGGGCTGGCATGGCCTGGAGCAGGACAGGGCTCCTGGACTGTGCACCCCACCAGGGCTGGCATGGCCTGGAGCAGGACAGGGCTCCTGGGCTGTGCACCCCACCAAGGTTGGCATGGCTTAGAGTGGGACAGGGCTCCTGGGCTGTGCACCCCAGCAGGGCTGCCATGGCCCAGACTGGGACAAGGCTCTGAGGCTGTGTCCCCCACAGGGGGCTGGTGTGGCCTGGAGCAGAGCAGGATGCACAGGTGGGGACCCAGCCCTGCTGCCGAGCACAGCTGGGCAGGGGAGTCTGGCCAGTCCTTGCTAACAAAGAAAACCAGCTGAGGTACAAGGAGAAGTGCA
Organism: Molothrus ater; assembly: GCF_012460135.2. NCBI lineage: Eukaryota > Metazoa > Chordata > Aves > Passeriformes > Icteridae > Molothrus > Molothrus ater. Next base: position 15,786,457 of record NC_050482.2, on the reverse strand, counting down.
GAGCCCAGAAGGAAAATTGCTTTGCATTTTAGTTAGAAGGAAAATCTCCTCTTTAGTTAAATAGTCTGTAAGGAGCTGGTTGTTAGCATGCTCATGCTATCTTCCCACATATCATATTTCCCTCTAAGTGTCCCAAATCCCTTCTACTTATGCTTTCTGCTCAGGACAGGGATTTGTTTCCTTGTTCAACCTGTTGCTCCTGCATCCCTGTCAGCATCCCTTGCCTGTATCTCACCCCCTACAGAAGCTATAGCCCATGGGCACCAGGTACCTGAAGAGCAAGAAGTGATTCTGTGGGAGGGTGTTCAAGGAAATGAGGTCTATCTTCAGCCTTGCTGCAGTTAGAAGTCAAGAAGGCTTATTCCTGTCAGCAGATCCAACTTGCTTTACCTCCTACCCTCTGGAAATGTTCCCCCAGACTAGTGTTATCAACCCAATTAACATTTCAAAATTCTCAGCTTGCAGGTGCTGGTTTCAGAACAGCAATCTTGTACAATGTTGAGCAATCCAGTTGGCATCAATTTGTTCTTAACCCCTGTTCAAGCTGCAGACTCAAATATGCTCTTTTTCTTTTCAGTATTGTGTACAAAGTAAATAATCCTGAGCAGCACAGGCTACATTAAAGATAATGATGCCAAAATTGGTTTGTTTTTTCTCTTATGCACGTTGGGAATTCACAGTTGCTTTATGAACAATTTATCCTCCCACAATTTGGGTATTTTTAGCTGTTTGATTTAGCTGGTACAGCTATGGCTGCTGCCAAGGGAACTGTGGGGTGAGAGCCCCAAGTGCCGCTGCCCACTCTCCCCAGGTGTCCCAGATATTCATCTTCTTTGCAAAAAGAAGTACATCAAGGTTTGACTTGAAATTAAGAGTGCCTGCATCTTGTGAGCAGGAGAGGTGGCTTTGCCTGGAATGTCTGAACACACTTGTTGGGATCATTGCTTGCAATGACCCTGACATCATTTCACAAGTGGGGATGTGGCTGATGCTGCCATGGGCAGTGCAGTGGCAATGCACAGCCGTGACCCAGGTGCATACCCTGTGGCCTGGGTGGCCTGGGACAGACCCCTGGGGTGCTCTGAGTTGCTGCAGTGGCAGCAGGAAGGTGCTGGAGGTAATGTGGGTAATGCTGGTTTAAGGAGAGCTGGTCACTGGCACAGTCACACATTGGCACTCTCTCTGCCAAGGTGGACTATTGCTTGTCTTCCATCAGTCTGCCAGTCTTGCTGTAGTTAATCCCAGACATCTTCTTTTCCACTAAAGACATGTCTCACCCAGGACTTCCCCCTTTCTTGCAGCTCAGTCAGGACCTGCCATAGTACTTGCATACGCCATGTACCTCAGCTGCCTCCTGTTTCACCTCACCCTGAAATCTAAATACCCCCATGACACATCTTTGTCTTCCCTCTTCCTGTGAGTGCTCCAAACCTTCTTTCCTCCAAATGAGAGATGTTGAGGTACAAATTCAGACACCTGATTTTAGGAAAACCCTTTCCACCTTTACAACTCGGGAGGTGCTGTGCATGGGGCATGTTTCTAGTGTCCACACGCTTGCCCTGCTCATCCCTCATGTTTTGCTTTCTGCTCTTTTGATTTTTCAACCCTGCACCATTTCCTGGGCAGACTGTTCTTGTCTGGGGCTGCAGGGTTGGGAGTGAAGCTCTGTGTGAGTGCACTGGCAGTGACTCTGGGAATTAGGCTCTAGGCCAAATTTTGGCAGGGAATGAAGTCCACTGAAGTCCACGGGTATCTTCCTGTTGGTGTCATGGGCTTGGGAGCAGACCTGGACTTTGACATTCTTCACAGCAGCAGTTCCAACATGAACCTTTGGCATTGTGTGAATAATAGATAGTTATTTTTATATATTGTTTCCAAAGCCGACAACTTGTGTTGGCAGTCAGTGCTCCTAAATGCAGGGAGCTGACTGGCAGCCTGAAACAAAGAGACAAAATCAATAACATAAGCTTCATGTGGCCAAGGACAGTCTCCATGTAGTTGCACCCAACTTGCCATCAGAATTGCTCACAGAATTGCTCATCAGCAGTGTTTCCCATTCCTAGGAAAGGAGGGCTTTGACAGAATTCATTAGTGCCTGCCTAAGAAATAATATATTACACACAAAATGTTATGTTTTTTTACAGCAAGTGATGGAGTGTATTTCTCATGGATGTTACTTTTCTGTTACTGTACCATTTAAAATCACTTTTCTCTAGCAAAAGAGACCTTTGCACTTTGAGCTGTTCCAGCTACAAAACAGAGACTCTTTAGGGACACAGAGAGGATATTTGCCACTGGACGTTGTGGTTGTCTTTTGGAAAGCTAAGACCAAAGCCATCACCTGCTTCCTTTTCAAGGGTGCCCTGGGGGGACACTAAAACTGGTGTCATATACACTTTCTAACCTGAAACACTTCCTCAGTGAGGCTGCTTGATAACTGGGAAAACCCAAGATGGGAGATCTTTAAATTCACAATTATGCCCATTTTGCTTTTCCTTTCTGGTCATGTCTTCCTGGTGTTTCAGGAAGGAATCTTGCTTAGGTTTCCACCTGCCATTTTCTGTGCAGTTTATTTTCTTTCAGGATATTTTCTTTGCATTATAAGCTCCTGAATTTTCTGTAACACAGAAGATATTTTAAGGAGTTTATCTTATGAGTGTTCATAGAGTTCTTATTTCTACTCATGGATGTGAAGCTTTGTAATGCCTACAGCAATGGTTTGGAAGGGACAATATTAGCACACTGATATTTTATGCATTTTAAATCTGCTCCCATGGTGGTGGAAGCACAATGCAAGAAAAGGAGTCAGCTCTGCAATGGTGGCAGATTCTCTGAGGCAAGCTAAAGCTCAGGGCAGGACTGTGCACTCTGTCTCACTTTTATTGACACATGTTGATTTTTTACTGCTGTTTGCTCAGTGGGAAGTGTGGTTTGGGTGCCAGCCCTGCTCAGACAGGCAAGCATTGCCTGCAGTATTCATTTCTGTGACCTGGTGCTACTGATGTGCTACTGACACCCAAGCTGTGGAGAGGACACTAAAAGCTCAGCATCCTCATCAGTAATTCCAGGTTTAGTGCTGGGCTGCGTGTGTATTCACTCCTGTATGTAAAGACATGGCTGGAAGCAATGGGGATGCAGCTTTGGTTATTCCAAGGCCTGTTACCAAGCAGTGGCTGCTACCCATGGCCACAGCTGCTTCTTATGATCTGGGAAGAACAAGAGGTTATTTGAACCTGTGGATTGCTAGCCAAGGATTTTGCATGGCTGTTGTACAAACTGGTATCTGCTATTTCCAGATGTGTTATAAAGCAAAATTATAATGGGTTTGCATTGGTATATCTGTGAAAGAAAGCTCTGATGCTAAGTAAAGTATGCAGCTTTCAAAAATGGTACTAAGACCTTTGTATGTAATAAGCTAAAAATAGTGTTAATTATTTATTTCTGCAAACTTAAAAAAGAAACAAAAGAACCTTTCTGGCCAGGTGCTACCATTGCCAAATATGCATTTCAGTTAAACTTAGCTGTGTTTACATTTCTAGATAATAAAATTCTTTGGTTTACAGACTGCCAGAAGATAGAAAGCTGAGATTAAAGTATCAGATTTGATAAGGTTTGTTGTAAAGTAAAGGTAATAATGAAACAATGCCTATTTAGTCAATTTTCTAGTTATTAATGTGTTTTAGAGAGCATCAAGCTTTCATCAGCCTTTCTTGTCTTCCCTTTTCTTTGTAATGCATCAGGGTATGTGTTTGCTATTAGACCTTTTCATTAATTTGATGAAGGATGAAGATGAGTAAATCTAGTTGTAAGTCTCCTCTTCATCAATGACAATGACTCAAAAGACAACAGTCTGCTTTGATTTCCACCTTGTAGAGAAGGCTTTTGTGGAAATTATACATAGAATAATATTGCCAGAATAAAAATTCAGTGTGCAGGCATCACATTTGTAATGAACACATTTCTGGTGTAGCCACCAGCTGTCCAGAATTCTCTTTGTTCATTCACAGGTCTGTGAGACAGTAAGAGTCTTATTTTAATCCTTCCACCTTGTTTTTGATAAACTTGGCTGCAAAAGCTCTTAAAAGAACCTTTTATGATTTCTTAAGGACATTTGTGTTGCTTTTGTTGTTACCCCAGTGTGTCAACATTTCATCATCTGTACCCACTATTTCACAGTGTACATGTTAAATGCTATTATCCCTATTTTATGGAAGAGAAACTTGAGGACAAAGTGACAAAAGCCATTGGTACAGGGATTTAGGAGCCAAGCCACCAAGGGTGTGGTTGAATCCTTTTTCTTTCTTTGGTCTGTCCTGTGTTTCCCTTTCCTCAGGCTATCTGGGTGGCTGGGGCTGCTAAGATCCAGGCTGTCTGCTCAAATCACTCTTAGCAGGATGCCTGCACATCCCATCTGCCAGCAGGATCTGAGTGTTTAGAGCCCCTTCAGGAAGACTGCTGCACCCAGCAGGTTTGCTGAAGCCTCCACATGATGGCTGTGAGAACTGGTGACAGCTAAGCCTGGGGAATGTGTGTACACTCATCTGTTCCAAGATCTGCTCCAAAGAGTAAAGTGCAGCCAGAATTTTCCAGTGTAGCAACTTGAAGGTTGTTTCACAGCCCTGACTGAAACCATCTTGCACCTGCCATAAACATGATAGGGACTTCTTATGGCTGTATCATGAGACCTTTGGAAGCTCAGATGATTTAGGCCTTTTTAGCAGTTTGGTAGCTGCATATGGTTGGGCATTTCAAACACTGAAGGCCATGAAGTATGGCCACTCCACAAAACAGTACTTTCTAATGATAATTCTCTGGCATTTCTGGCAGGAAACCTTTTAAATATTTATGGAGTATTTCAATTGTAAATCTCAAAACACATATGTTACTGGGTATTTAGGGCTTAAATAATTTCCCAAAAAAGAAAAAAAAATCCACTTTCTTTATTGCAGTTGTTCCCAACCTCAAAGCCAATGTTGTCTGTTGAAAGTAGAATAGATACTAATTTGGTCTCATAAAACCACAGATTGTTTGAACTTTCCTTGAGTTTCTGAATGAATAGCTGATCAGATCCTGTGATGCTGCTCTCAGCCTAACTGAGATATGAAAGAGGCGCTTGTCCAGCCAGTTCTATGGCTGTGCCATTCTTTTGTTGCCTATAGCACACATGCTCTGCTCCTTTTTTACTCTCTTTTTATTTTATGCTCTGCAACAGGGTTGCACAAAGCTGAGTTGGCTTTTAAAACACAACTTCATTTTGCAGCTATATGTCTGTGCCCAGTTTTCTTTTGTGCTGCCCATGGAACAAGGAGGCTGTGTGGTATCTGACACCAGGCTTTTTTCCAGTGATTTATTAACTGTGTCAGAATAGCTGTTGTGAATGCTGGGAAGCTCTTGCATATTGTGACAGTTGATATTGATTATGACAGTTTGTAGACTCTACTGCATTGTCAGACAGTGGATCTTATTTTGTCTTATTACTATACATACCACGGGCTATAGATCATAGTGTTTTCTTAAAAAAAGGACCCATTGTCCAGCATTCTGGCTGGTATGAGGGAACTTCTGTAGCATATTGTGCAACAAATAGCAAAATAGCTCAGGCACCCTATGGGACAAACAGGCAAATGTCAATTGCTTTAGGAAAAAAAAAGTGAATAGTTTGTTCTGGCCTTTCAGGGGAATGAGCTGTGCAAATGACAGACATGGGTAAACTAGTCTGAGGATGTCATTTATGAAAATACTGCCAATCCTGTATTGTCTGTTGATCAGAAATCCACAGACCATATAGGAGGAGTTTGCAATGAGGATTTTGGCTGCCAATAATTTGTAAAGGTTGCTTTGGGTCTTGACGGAAGCTGATACTACGGATTTCTAGAATGAGTCCGAGGAAGAGAAGAAAGAGATTTTTGCAAACTTGGGAGAAAATGAAAGCTGGTATGTGAGCTTCTGTGATGGGCCCATAGAATCATAGAATTGTTTATTTTGGAGAGGGCTTTTAAGATCATCAAGTCCAACCATTAACCCAGCCTTGCCAAGCCCCCCATTTAACCATGTCCCTAAGGGCCATATCCACACATCTTCTAAACACCTCCAGGAATGGTGACTCCACCACTGCCCTGGGCTGCCTGTTCCAATGCCTGAGCACCCTTTTGGTGGAGAAATTCTTCCTCATACTAAATCTAAGCCTCCCCTGGAGCAACCTAAGGCCTTTTCCTCTTGTCTTGTCACTTGTTACCTGGGAGAAGTCAAACAGATCACTCCAGACAATATCCCCTCCTGGTGGATTGGTTTTAGCCAGGCAGTAGTTAAAGTAGCACACAGAAGAAAAGATTTTTATATTTGCATAAAAGCTGCCTCAGTGGGGAAGAAGTCAACAGCTGAGCTTTTACAGACAACCTGATAGGAGGAGGGAGTCAAAAGCCATTTTGTTAATTATGCTGCTGTGATTTACTATATTGCTGCTATAAAACTGGAGGAAAAATCTTCCAACAATACATTTCTTTTCAAAACAAAACCGCACTTGAGATGGAGTGGTGACAGTGAGTAGGAAAGAAATAATTCTGATTTTTTCTGTTCTATTCCTGCATGACCATAGGTCATAAAGTTACACTTGGAGATAACAAACCTTAGCAAAATGACATTTAGCAGTCTATGCTGTTAGACTTTTTGATCTCACACTGATAGATTTAAACACATTTCCTGATGCAATTTACATTGATATGATTCAAAATCCATTTCTGCACATACCTTGTGGTTTAATTGAAATCAGGCTTAATGGCAGGTTACTTGTGTATTATTATCACTGGGATACTTCAGAGCAAGGCTGTGACACTGAGCTGTGGCCTAAGGAAACTGGGCTCAGTTCTTGACCTCACTCTGGGGCTCATTTCGGCCACTCAAACCAGTTCATCTCTCTCATGAGACGAACTCATGCACATTTAAGGTTGTTTGTTTACACTATGACATCTTTCAGAAGGAACATTTCCTACCGGAAGCCACTCTTGATCTCATCTGGGATTTCTAGATGCTGCTCTAATGCTAACCACATTTTCTGTAATGCAATCTGTATTTTAATGAGTCCCTAATGTTAGCAAGGAGACACATTTAAAGTAAGTGATTTGATTTCAGTGATGATGCAACTTCCCATTCCACACATGCATTGAAGTTAGATTAAATTTAGCACTCTCACTGTGTCATAATTATTTTCCATAATGCCAGAATAATCTAGAATTTGTACATTCACAGCGCTGCTGTAAGCCTCAGGGTGTGCTGAAATTTTACAGTGGCAATTCTCAGTCCAGTGTCAGGTATTAGTGCTATATTTTTATAATATGGGTTTTATTGCAGAACAGGCACAGCAGTATCAAAAATGCCTTAAAGGAAGGATAAAATGGAAGAGTTTTTAAATGTCACTTTTCACTACAGGTGTATTTTATTTAAATTTTTTTCTAATATTCATAAAATATTTTTAAGTTATATAGGACAAATGAAAAAGTTCCAGCACTCAGATGTGAAGACTTATTTCCTTAAATGACTTATCTGAAGTCACAATTCTCTGTCTGTGCAGAGTTCTGGCTCTTTAAGCCTGAGACCACACCTGAAGATGATAATTTTGGTATTGTGCTGTGAAAAGCAGCAGTTATAGACTAGCAGTCACTGTCACGGGAGTCACCTTCCTCTTGGTTTCCCTTGGCCATCACAGGGCCCTCAGACTGTTTACACACTAACCCTTGCTAGTTATTTGCCTGGCATCTTCTCCAGGTGTTCTTGCCTCTTTGAGATGTCTTGGGTCCTTTGAGTTACAATTCTTAAGAAATTTTATTTTGTTTTTCTGAGAAAAGGCAATGGTAATAACTTCAGAAGGTGGATACATTTCCCTGTCTCATCCTGGTGCCCTGAGCTGAGTGCCTTGCAGGTCTGTTTCATTTTCAGGAGGCTGTGGGAGCCTCCCTGTCCGTAGGTTGAAGCCTGCTCTCTGACATCTCTGTTATTTTCTCCCTTCCCTTCAGATGGTGTTCACAGTGTCACTGCAGTCTGCACCCTGCGTGTCACCATCATCACGGACGACATGCTCACCAACAGCATCACAGTGCGGCTGGAGAACATGTCCCAGGAGAGGTTCCTTTCTCCCCTCCTGTCCCTCTTTGTGGAGGGGGTGGCAACAGTGCTCTCCACTGCCAAGGATGGCATCTTCGTTTTCAACATCCAAAACGACACGGACGTCAGCTCCAATATCCTGAACGTGACCTTCTCGGCCTTGCTCCCTGGTGGCATTCGAAACAAGTTCTTCCCCTCTGAGGACCTGCAGGAGCAGATCTACCTCAACAGGACGCTGCTGACCCTGATTTCCACACAGAGGGTGCTGCCTTTCGATGACAACATCTGCTTGCGCGAGCCCTGCGAGAACTACATGAAGTGCGTCTCCGTGCTGAAGTTCGACAGCTCGGCGCCGTTCATCAGCTCCAACACGGTCCTGTTCCGCCCCATCCACCCCATCAACGGGCTGCGGTGCCGCTGCCCCCCGGGCTTCACCGGCGACTACTGCGAGACGGAAATCGACCTGTGCTACTCCAACCCCTGCGGGAGCCACGGGCTCTGCCGCAGCCGCGAGGGCGGCTACACCTGCGAGTGCTACGAGGACTACACCGGTACGTGCTTACCTTATCTGGGGCCCGTGATTTATATGTTAGACCAGCAGCCAGGCCAGCTCTGTGGCAAGCTGAAATTGCTGGCATTCTTAGGCAAAGGGAGGGAAACTCCTGGCGCTGCCTTCTAGTCACGAGAAGGTTTGTGGGTGTCCCTTAGGGTGGGTAAGGCCAGTTTCTCTGTGTGTGCACAGTGGTAGGAACCATGCCTTGCTCCAGGTCATGCTGGGGGACTGTCAGCTTGCTGAAGAGATTTGCACTGTGTGAATTTCTGCTCAAAATGCTTTATGCAGACACATTTCTTCTGTGTGGAAGGAAAAAGGTGGGACACATCTCCTGGTTCATGGGTTTGCATGTAAACCCATTGCGGGCCCCTTCACCTACCGGGGCACAGTGTGGGTGCAGTCTCGACAGGAGCTCCTCAGCCCTTGGTCATCAGCCAGCACAGAGCATTAGCATTGTTCTTGTTCCCAAAAAGCTGCAGTAATACACACTTAAGGGAAATGCTGTAACTCAGCTCTGGTTTGTAAATATTCAGATAAGAAGGATGTAGCTGCTTCCAGGCCTGTCTCCACAGCCCACTGAGGAACGTACTTTGCCTCATCATGGACTTGACAGCTAATAAAGATCAAAGTGCTGCTTCTCAAATACTCCTGAGAAGTTACAAAAGAATATTAGGTGAATGTTTTCTGGTGCTTCAGTAAAGTCAGTGAGATTATTTATGTATTTGAAATTGCACACGTATTTAAGCATTCTACACTGACGTGCTGCCAGCTGTAATTTACACTGACAGCTCAGCAATGTCTGCTGTGACCCCTGCAAACAAGGGGTGGAGCAGAGGGGGTTGGTTCCCAACACTGTCTCTCACTGCTGAAGTTATAAAAAACTGAAATCATAAATTATTTAAATTCTAATGTAAAAAAAATCTCGTTGATGTGGATCCAGCCCTCCAGGTGGAAGGCTTTTCCTTCACAGTCTCTGGCTTTTGCCTCAGGGCTGTCATCAAAAATGTGACTGTGGTAGGAGCCAGGAGTTAGCAAGCAGGGACATGGCAGCAAAGGAACTGGGCTTTTCCCTGCATGGGGGACAGGAGATGCTCCCTCAAATTTATGCAGTGCTTGGGGCAGCAGGACCAATCTGATAAGATGAGAAAAAATTTTTGCCTGATGGGAGAAACCCTGAATAGAACTGTGAGATGGTTGGAATATTTGGTGTTTGTTGAGGAGTTACTTTCATGTCAAGCTTCTCATGAACGAGTTCCACAGTGAAATACATTTGAAAGTCCATTATCCATAAATACACAATACACACAGAACTGGGCATCACAAAATAGATTTTATGATCAGTAGATTTCATTTAAAATGTTTGTATACTATTGTACTGTAAATAGGAAGTAGCAAGATTCATTAACCAAAGATATGCATAAAAATGAAGTTAATGCATCCATGTCTTAGTTTTGGAATGACATGCATTCCATCACATTTTTAGAATCTCTTGCTAGAAATCTTCAGAAAAAAAAGCTAAATACACTTTTAGAATGAAAGATAATAAGCTTATATTAATAATTGATGAACGTGTTTAATACTTAATGCTGTAGTCAGAACAAACAGCACATATTTAGAAGAGAAACACCATATTATTCATACACAAAGAAAGATTTGATCTGTAGGTCTATTTTCAGTGCATAATTGTTGAGTTAAAAATTAACTGTCCTCCTGTCAGGGTATTAAAGTGGTCAGAAGTTAAGGAGGGAGCACTGCTTATAGCTTTGTTGTCTTTAGGTTTCAGAATTAGCTACACTTGAGTGAAACACTTTCTTCTGTGGAAGGACAGTTTGATCATATTCAGATTGGCCAGGGAAAAACACTTCCAACCATGACAAAGAGGGCTCTGGAATACTTTATCCCAAAAATCGATGCAAATATTGTAGAATATTTCTGTTTTGTTACTGGATGAATGCAGTAGAAATTTAGTATCTGTTCTGGGATTGGTTGAAGTTGCTTTGATGCCTTTAGGTTCCATGTTGCATAACAATGTTTTGTTCATCAAAGCCAAACATCTACCCACATATGGTGGCCATTAGTTCCTTGATTTTCAACCCCTTTACAAAGCAGGGTTAAAAATGTTATCAACAAGAAATCTTGTTTTTTAAATTACCAGAAATATTTAATGAAGGTGCATTATTGAATTTTGTCCCAATCTCCTTTAAGTATTGTTACTTTACCTATGATTTTAATAATTTAAATATATTCATATCCATTTGGAAGTTCAGTTTATGTCTATTAATCATAATATTGTGTTTTCAGCTTGGATGTGAATTTATTGTTCACAGCATTCCAGATTTTCTATCTATTTGATCTGTAAATAGCACAGGTTGGTTTAGCAGCAGTGTGTGTTGGCTTATGGAATGCAGTGGCCATAAATTGGAATGAGCAGGGAATTGCCAAGTCTAAAGGTTGGAAGATTCTGGTATTACTGAAATTTTATCATGGTACAACTTGGTGTAGTAACATACCAGTATGAGGTACCTACAAATCTTTGAATAAATTGTAAAAGATGAAATATGAATGGTAATAGTCTATGAAATGCAGCCTGCTTTGGGAGCTCTCATGTTTCCATTTCCCAATTAAGCGCCTACACAGAAAAATAAGAAAATACTAAGATCTGTCATCTCTCTGGGGAGATAGGCTGCAATTTGATGAGAAATCACTACACAATCATAACCCTGTACTGATTCTATCTGACTAGTCACCTACTAAAAATATAGTGTTTATTTCCTGTACAAGACAATTATGTCCTATCTTAATAGGATGGAATTTCCCTCCATTTTTCCACCCTGCTTTGAAGCCCTCCATTTGGTTCCATGTAATTGTTAGTCATTTACACATGATGAAAGTTTCCCTGTCTTCAGGAGTCTTCTGTTACGGGCACAAAGGTAAACTGAGCTTCCACAAGGTATTTCTGAAACCTAATTACTGCCTAGGCTGGGGTGATTTGGAATGAACTTCACTTCCTGTGATGTAAGGATGTGAGTGAGGAAGTACATATATTTTTAATCCTTTTTTTTTTTCAGACCTACAACATCTTTAACTTTGTTATATACAAATCAGTGTAGGGAAGTAAGCAATGTGTACACTAATAGTTGTGCCATTGATGGCAGAGAGCTGTGTGCATGACTAAAGGTTAAAAGATGTAATTTTAGTTAAGGAAACAAATTTATTGAACACTATATAAAGCCTGTATAATTTTTCCAGCTTCATTTCATATATCTTTGAGCACTGCAGAAGCAGCTGGGATGAGCTGTAGGTGAAGGCTTAGACACAGGTGGAATTGTCTGTACTCCCCAGGGAGCAACCCCTGAAGTGCAAATGGATCATGTCATGGGCACTGGTTTAGGGGCATGGATGCCACAGCAGTTCCTGCATGAGCTGTACTTCCAGCCCCATCCTGCTGCCTCCCATGGAGCACACCGCTGTGGCCATAAATCAGCACCTTTTTGGGTGTGAATTCCCACTGTTCCTGCCCTGCCATGAGTGGTGCCTCCTCCAGTGCTGTTCTCGTGGTGCTCCTGCTCAGCAGCCACCAAGACTGCTCTCTTCTATGGTCATGTTCCCAAAAAGCAAAATTTAATCAACACAGAACAAAAGTGCTCTAATGGAAAAGAAACCAGCTCCTGAAATAAAGAAGAAATTCAATGTTCCCACAGTTCTCCTTAGCGTTATCACATTCTCTCTGCCTCCTTTGCTATGCAACCCCTAGCAAGGAGCAGTTTGTAGGGGAAAAAGATCATCAGAGAATTCCCCATATCCTTTGCATCTCTCCTTGGATTTCACTTCAGAGAGAGGAGAAATCTTACATGGTTGTAAATCTTCTAGTAATCAAATACAGCAATTAGAGATTTTCTGCATGTTACACTTTTTTCCCTCCTAATTTGTATTTGTGATACCATATTGACATGAGGAATCATTACATCTAATGTGCCTGCTATGAATTCAAACTTTGTGTCACGAGAAGGTAATTATAGCTGGTTTCTCAGCATCCTGCCAGAAGTTCCTAATCACATTGCTTAGTAAGTTCTCAGTGTTTGGCTCTTGCAAACATAGAACATAAAAGTAAATGTGAGGATATCTTCTGCTTTATCTTTACTTATACCCATTCTTCAGATAGTAATTTCTCAGCTCACTCTGATACCAGATTCTCCTTTTTCAGGCCAGAAAGATTTATTTCAGGGAATTTCAGCTTTGAGGTAGAGAAATCTGGCAGCCACTGTAGTCATAATGAGTGTTTTATCTCGTGCAAGAAGGTCTGAAATTCCACCCTCAGTTGCACTTCTGCAGCTTGTTGGGATCACAGGTGTGTAACAGCCAAATCCTGTACAGCAAAGCTAAATTTGATTCCTTCCTCCCTGCATCTTTAACTCCTTGTTTAGCTCATGGAAGGCTGTGGTTTTGTGACAGCAAGTATGAACAAAGGTTATCCTTACTGGCCTATAGGGCTTGACAACATTTTCAAGCAGCTGTGACCAAGTTTTTCTTTAATACAAAACACCAAACAAGAAATTCTGTCATCCACAAACTCTGCCATGAATGCAGAGACATTGTCCTTGCCATGTGACAGCTTCATTGATCATATCTCTGATTCTTCAGTCAAATATTAAGGAAACACAACGAAGATACTGCTATGTTTTGTATCATTGCTGCTTAACAGTATCTTTTAGTCTAGGCCTTCAGAGTTATGCTACTGGACTCCACATGGTTTTACATACTAAAGAGATAAAAACCTAGACAAGGTCTAATAAAACATATAGGCAATTTTAACAGTTTAAATACAATTACAGTTATTAGAATGCTGGATGATTTGCAGTATTTCCAGAATTTGAACTCTTAATGGAGTTTTATGAAGTTTTTCTGTTGATTTTGGATGCAGGAAAAATTGAAGAAGAGTGCTGACTAACTTTCATTGTTTCTCAGTGCCTCAAGTAGAATACCTGGTTGCCTTACCTTGCAGTTTCTGTATGCCAGTACTGTGAAAAAGCTTGTGGAGGGTGATGGCATGCCAGTGAAAGTCTGGACAGTGTTGAAGGTTTAGACATTTTTCTATTTTTTTCTTTTTCAGCAGTGCTATGCCATGCCATTATTCTGATGCTTGTAGTGAAACTAGGTCTGCATAACAGCATCACCACTTCCTTTGATTGCTGTGTACCTGACTCTCTGCAACTTTTTCACATCTGATGGAAACATAATAATTGTTTGCTTGTAAGATCCATCCTTACAATTAGTACTCCTTGGCTGATGTCCCAGCACAGTCTTTTCCATCCATCTTCAACTTTCTCTGTTTCATCAGCCCTTTTCTGCCTGTAAGCAGTTATCTCTGTGGGTGTAGGCATGGCAAGCTGTGCCCCCACGTTGGCAGCAGTTGTGTAAAGCCAGGTGCCTCTCTTTCCTCCCAGCCCCTTCCAAGCCCACAATGCTTACAGCACTTGGGTAGCTGCAAGGGCCCCATTAGCAGGGAGGTGGATGGTCCAGAAGCAGAGCTTAAATCCTCCAAATGCTTTTCAGAGCATGACTGGTGTAAAAGATAGAACAGGCTGTCATTAGTGTTATTTATTATCTTCATCAATGACGTAGACATAGGGATCAAGCACACCATCTGCAGATTTCTCAGATGACACCAAGCTGAGTGGTGCAATCACACACCTGAAGGATGGGATGCCATCCAGAGGGACCTGGACAAGCTCAAGAAATGCATAGTGTTGCCATGAGAATCTCATGAGGTTTAAGAAAACCAAAAGCAAGGTCCTGCACCTGGGTTGGAGCACCCCTGGTACCAACACGGTCTGGGGGATGAACAGATGGAGAGCAGCCCTGCCAGGAAGGACTCAGAGGTGCTGGTGGTTGTGAGGCTGGATGTGAACTGGCAATGTGCTCTTACAGCCCAGAAAGCCAATTGTGTCCTGGACTGCATCAAAAGCAAGTCAAGAGCAGCTGGGGAAGGGCCACTCCTGGGCTGCCCATGGCTGGAATCCTGGGGGGATCCCTGGGAAAGGCATTTCCTTCCTGACACGGATTCTCAGCAGAAGTCTGTACACCCACTCACCTGGTGTGTTTAACTCTGAGATTTGCTGTGCATGTTAAAACAGGTCCTTGCTTCTTTTTGTGGCAAGGTTTGCTGTTCATGCATGCAGGGATGGGGCCAGCACACCATAGCCTTACAGCTGGATCCAAATGATGCTGCACTGGGGCTGTGGTCCAGATATCACAACTGCATGACTGCCTCCTCCAGAAGATAAGTGAAACAATAAAAACAGAGTAAAAAACAATCAGTCAAATTCTGAAGTCTATTATTGTCATGTTTCTATTGATTATATTCCTGTCCATGTCTATTACCAAGTCACAGGAGATGAGTGTTGCAGATCTGGAGTTTATATCAGGACTCACTGAAGAGGTCTACCATTTCTCTAGGTGGGATTTTATCTGGAGGGCATGTCCTTCAGCTAATCTTCAACCTACGCTCACTTGTCAGGATGCAAAGAGCCTGTGCTAATTGGATTACTGTGGTGTCTTTGTTGACAGTTTAGCTCTCAAATGCTGTACATGGCCTGCAGCCTTCACAGCAATCTGCTATGCTTTTTCTTAAACCCAGGCAAAGAGTTTTATCGCATTACCCTCCTCCTGATGTGCATAAACTGGCTACTGTTTGAAGTTCCACAGTTTCCTCAGCCATGTCCAAACCCTCCTTGCCCCCACCCCAAGGTGCTGCATGTGGGGTGCTCTTTGATTCAGCTGGCCTGCTGCAAGTACTGGGGGCTCAGATGCCTCACATGGAGCCTTGTGTCTTGTCTTCCTTGCCCATGGAAATATTTGCACTGATCAAAGTCCTTTGCTGTCATGTGGAAAGCTAGCTACAGACCTCGTGTTGTGTTTGTTCTTTTTAATTAGTTTTATAATTATTTGACAGGACTCATGTTCTTGCTGGGTGCTCCTGCAGTGGAGGCATGATGGGTTCTTTGTGGAAGCAAGGAGCAGATCACACACCAATGTAATCACTTAGCTCTGGTTTCAGGAGCTACCTTAGTAATTAATCTCCAATATACTTATGAATTCAGCTCTTCCAAACTGTTCTGTGTCTAGGAAATCCTCCTTACTGATTATGGCTTATCTTCTTTTGCTTCTCTATAAGACAGCTGTGGGGCTGGCTGCTTCTTCCCTTCATTTAGCCACTCCCCTCATTTGTCAGCTGAAGAGTCTATCAGTGACAATTTTACACTTTCTCCCCAGATTTTGATTTAAAAAAAAAAAGTAAAAGTAGCATATAGCTAAAATTCAGTGACCAGATAACTCGGGCAGTAACCTGTTTCAGGATGGTTCCATTCTCAGTTACATTTTCACACTTGCTGGCTTCTACTGCCCTTGGTGTCTGTGAGATCAGGTGGAAGATGGAGAGAAGGTTGTGGGTTTTTTGGCTGTGGCCTGTACAGTACAAAGTCAAGGCTTGCTGACATGAGGGGCCTGCAAGCACAGACTGTGGTGGGACAGGGTTGCAGCTGAGGGACAAGTGCTGACCCAGCTCTTCTACAATGCAGATGTTCAGTATCTAGCCCTGATGGCCAGGTGTAACCTCAGGATGGTTTGGGTTGAAAGGGACCTCTAAAAATCAGCTAGTCCAAGCCCTCTACCGTGGCTAGCATTTCAGTCTCTTTTTTTCAAGCTGAATTTCATTAAATAGCTGTGTGAAAGAGCACATTTGACCCTGACACCATGCCCAGCTATGCTCCCGTTTGCTGTCAGGCACCCTGCTTTGTGTGAGCAAGGCAAGCTGCCTACCTGGTGTGGGTGCCTGCCTGGCTCTGGCACTGACCTCTCTTCCCACCCCTTGGTAAGGAAATGTGCTGGGAGTGTGAGCTCTCAGTGGTGTCCAATGGCACAGAGATACACAGAGAGCACCTCAGCTTTCCTGTTGGCATCCTGGTCAACAACAGCCTGGTCCCAATTTAGCATTCCCTTTATTCTAGCGCGTGTGAAATCTCTTTTATTGTATTTTACTGTGTATGACATTGCTCTGTCAATTATGAGCAGTTTCTTGAATTATTTTCCTGGTTTTATATTGATGGTATTTCTGTTACCACGCCTAAATGGGAGTCACAATTCTCCTAGGCTTTTTGGAAACCTTTGTTATAGCACATTTTCTTATCATCTTTGGTCAAACTGAAATAAAAAATACTTCACTGTGGGAAGTAAAGTGAAATTCATCAAAGTGAAGGTATTTGCTATTATAATTTTATAGGTACATGTAAAACCCCTCCTCACTGATGTAGCTAAATTCCCACACACTGTCATAATTGTGAACATATATATGCATTGCAGATCCTTGGTCTGACAGGAATTACACGCATGGAGGTTTGTTTTCATTAAAATATTTTAAATAGCAGTTTATTAAACAACAGCAAGTTTCTCTGTGACCATAGTTTACAATTGTGTTTTCATTAATTTAGCCAAGTCGAGCCTTGTTTAATGTAAGATTTAGGGAGTTTTTTCCCTATTGTTAAATTTCTAAAAGGTTAGCTGGATAAAATTTTAAGCTGCACAAGTGCATTCTCATTACCCAAACATACATTTGCTAAATGTCAAAACAACCCATATGTTAGACTACCCCTTAAGTGTTTGTGGTTTTTTCTCACTGAAAACAAATCAGATAAGAAAAAAGGGGGAGAGAAACGAGGAGAAAAACCCAAAAACTTGCCTATAAGTTATTTGTGCGGAAGATAAAATCATAATGAGATAGTGTTTTTTTCCAGTATACCTTATGTTCTGAAAATCCCCTCACCATGTTCACAGCAGATCAGAGGTGAAAACAAAAGAAAAAAAAATCAGGACATTTGAAGTGAAATATTCTAGATCTTCCAAAACAAAAAAGAGATTTAGCTTTCAAGGATCAAGGTAATGGAGCTCCTTTTCTCCTGTCTGCAAATAAAAAACTGGGAAACAAAACTGGGAAGCAGTAAAACTGAATTATGAAAAACAGTTTGGACTTCTGTATATATATTTATAATTCCCAAATTACACATTTTTGTTTTCATCAGTGGATAAACAATGGGAAAGTGGCAGGAAGGATGGTTGGGTGCAGAGAGGAGGGTGTCAGGATGATATCCTGTTAGGAAGGAAAAAAAAAGCATGAAATAGTTTCTTGTGTCTCTGTTCTTTGTGTTATGATGATTGAAAGTTTCGACAGTTGAGCACCAGACTGAGGCACTTGGCCTTGAACATCAAGATAATTACAGTTGTGCAGAGCGTGGTGGGAACCACAACTTCATTGTTGTTGCCAATGCTCTTTTGTTTAGAGCACCATGGTTCAGTGCCTGCATGGCAGCCCCGCTCCTCCTGGGGCGGGTTTTGTTCGCTGCCCCCAACGCGCCTTCCAGGGAGCCCACACGCTCAGTCCTCACTTTCTACAACTCTACATGAGGATACTCCACTTCTCAAATTCTCCATAGAGAAGCTTATGAGACCTTTTACACAGCATTTTCATATGGTATAATTAAAAAGCATGTTTTAATTAGATAGGCCAGCTTCAAAGGGTCAGCACAACTGATGTGCATATGTGTGTAAGAAAGATAAAGATATGAAGATGAATGCCTTATATTAATAATTAAACACATTCTAATTGACACAATGAAGTGTATTAACTCTAATAAGATGGTAATCACTTAAGGTTACTTTAAAATTGAATGGTATTTAACAAAAAGGCTGAATTTTAATTCACTGGACTGCTGTAAGCAGAGTTAAGTACCAGCTATGAAAGCTAGCTGGATTAATTTTTTAAGAGTTCATTTAAAAACACTTTTTAAGAAAGTAACTTTTGAATTTCCATCTGTTCTGTAGGTTTAAAAAATATATGGATTTTAAGATTTGCTGTGCAAGATGTGTGTGACATTACAATCCCTTTTTCATGACTCATTAAGAAAAAGTCAGTTTCCCTGCTTAAGTTGCTTTTTGTTTTCAGTTTCTGTTCCTGTGCTCTGTACTAAATATTTTTGAGGCTACCAAAACATAAGATTACAGAATTCTATTTTTAACCTTAATCCTTTTAATTTGACAAGCAAAGGGGCATTTTTGATTGGTTTTTTTTAGAATTTTCTTTCAATGTATAACAATGAGAATTTGATCAGCATCAGATTGTTTTGCCAGCTCTACCTATCCCATGATGCTAAACCACTGAACTACAACTCACAGTAAAGACAGACAGACAGTGCTTTTAAGTATACCTTTCTTTTAAGCTGATAATTCTCATATAAAATAAAATACAGAGCTCTGAACTGCCAGCTTCCTAACATGCACTTACAATGGTTTTCTGTTGCATCATTAATATTTTATGGTTTATCTTCAGTTATTCTCACTAATTGGCCATTATGCTTCTTTCCATCAGAGCTTCGGGGACCACCTAGGGTGTGAAGGGGCATGGTTTGATTTGGGGCCTGCCTGGTTCTAAATTGCCATGATATTTGCCATGGCATTGGATTACACTGAAAATGGGAGAGTAGGATTTTCCTGTGAAAACTTCTAATTTTATGGAAAACACAAAAAGCAGGCTCCCACCAGCCCTCCTTTAGTGGAGACACATGGAGTTAGCTGCTTGTGCTGTCAGTCCCAGTGGGCTGCCGGAGACAGGGGGAGATGCCTTCTGTGTTTTGTCTCCTGTGAGCTGAATCTTCATGTCTGTAACAGTTACATGGAGAAAATTAAGTGGGATCTTAGTGAAATAAGGGCTGAACTGTCCTAAAGAGAAGAGCAATGTTTGCCCTTGAAAGGGAGACACCAATCTTCTTTAGCCTTCATTTTTTGTCTTCTTTCAGAGAGCAGTTATTTGCAGATGTGTTGCCTTTTTGAACTGCTTTGAGATGCTAACTTGATCAAAAACAAGTCCTAGAGTTTTGCTCTTGCCCACCAATTTAGGAACTGGGAGTTGCAACCCTTTGGTGATCTCTGTGGAAAGCAGCTTAGGGAAACCAGGCTGAAAGTGAGCAGGAAGCCTGATGGTGCCTGAAAGCGTGTCTGGTTTTCCAGCTCCTGAGTTCCTGTTGATAAAAGATGTAATTGCACACACACCCCTGCCCCTGCCACCACGCCTTGCTTGCTTTCCTCATTCACATAAGTAGTTTAATGTATTTTGAAAAGCCCAGTGGGAAGGCCCAAACAGCCTGTGGAACAGCAGCCTTGTGGAGTTAATGGTCTTGGTGGTGGCATTTGGTGCCCAAGGAAGAATTGCAACTCTGTGGCATGAAATAATCTTCCTTGTCATGTGAGCAGAAGCACAATGAGCCTGTCCCCTCCTTCTGCCTCACTGCTGCCCATGGAAGGAGGTGAGAACTAGGCTTGGCAGGTGGTTCCCATGCTGGAGTGCCTGCAGGTGTGCAGGGATGCAAATATGGATCAGCCTGCAAAGGTTGTCCCAAAGGGAATCTGTCCTGCCAACCATGGTGCCCGCTCCAGCCTTTGGCTCCCTCCACCTGCCCCTCCTCGAGTAACACTCCTGGAGAGGAATCAAGGGGCACAGAGAGCTGAGAAAACAAAATATAATATCAGAATCTATAGTAAAGGTAGAGGGTGATTGTGCCTCTTAAAAATAAATGGAGGGAGGGATATTCTTCTGTAAATGAATGTGTTATGCAAAGGGATGCTTTGTTCTTACACCTCCAGCTTCTTCACCAGTTTTAAGGTGGGATTTTTTAGGAAGAGATTTATTCCAAGTAATAATGCAAATTGCAGACACAATGGCATAATCTAGTTTGAGGTTTATCTTTGACATCTATAATGATGTTATCCCCCTGATAATACATCCAGAGATAAAGCTTAGGCTTTTATTGAAAGGCACTGCTTCATCACCATATCTTACACCAAATCACTGCAATTTGCATGATGATGAATTGTCTTACATGTAAAACCTGCCACAGAGTTCAACAAAACAGGAAATTTTTGTGCATTTCTTTTTTCTCATGTGTAGATTTGTACTGCATTTAGCTCTGTGAGAGAGACAGAACCTAAAAGGTCTCTAAAGCTTTACCTTACAGGTCAAATGCAGAAGGAGATGATGCCTTGTGAGGGCCCTGTACATTACAATAAATGGTTCAATAATTTAGAAAGCTTAGCAGCCATTGTCAAGTCAGGCAAGAATAAAGATGAAGATGTCAAGAAATTACCCACTGGACCCCATAGAGCAAAATTTGTTGTTAAGTAAGTGTGGCAGGCCAAAGGCTTGGATGCTAAAGGCCTTTTCCAACCAAAAGGATCCTGTGATTCTATGGGTTTTTCTCCTCCACCACATCTAAAGCATTCCAAACAAGTGCTTTTCCTCAGCATTTCCTCAAAAGCCTCGGGGTTTTTTTTTGGCCAAACCATAAGGTGGGCTTCAGATTTGGGTGTTTTCTTAAATAGAGAATATTTTACTGTGGCATCTGGCTCCTTGCTCACCATGGTGCTGTCAGGAAAAAAAAAACAACGCAGTACTCCTGATAAATCTTGGTTTCACTTCTACTGCTCACACTGTTCTGGCCTCATGGCTGGAGGGTGAAAGGTGAGTTGCCTGGTGTAGATAGAGTGGAAACTTAATGCCTGGGAATTTTTAATCCTCAACAAATACACAAGGGAGGGAACACAGGTGTTCAGTTGTGACTTTTGTCTATGCTCTGTTCTTGCTGGCAGTGGTGGAAATTGCATAGGAGAATGAGGATCAGTGATCATACAGCATTGAGCATATATCTTCTTGAGAACATGCTCATAATTTCTGAATCCACAGACTAATTCATTTCTCCAACAGATGTGCCCCAAATATCACTAATCCTCCTCAGTATTGTTTCTTCTCCCTCCCACCTCCCCCAATTATTCTTTCTCATTTAAATGCAAAAACGCAAAACAACCCAAATCATCAATCCATCCATCCATCCTTCTCTGCAGGGTGTCTTTTGTTTTGCTTTGTTGTGTGACCAGGGAAGGGGAGGAGTCCAGGGAAAATGGAACATCTTTGCTCAGGCTGATGCTGCTCTGGGATCCTGGCCTGGTTTGGGCTGTCAGAGGGCCAGGCACTGCTGCAGTGGCTGCTCTGCATGTGCATTGCACCAGTGGGCACAGCCTGGAGCAGCTTGAGACATGGGGACCTGCTTTGGCTGCTTTTGCTTTTGTAAAACTCAGTTTAGCTTGGTTTCCAGTGGGGAAGGATCAGCAAGAAGAGTGGGGTCCTGGCCTCTCCCTTGCCTGTTTGGCCCTTGGGATATTTTCATGGTGGTCCTCCCTCTCCTCCCAGGAGCTTGCAGGAAGTCAGAGCAGCCAGGGTGCAGAGGATTTCCTTGAGGACCCTGGTGGGATGAGGAACTAGGAAGGCTCAAATAGCATCATCCTGTTGAGGTGTGAGTAGGAATGGGAGCTCCCTCAGAACAGACAGTTTGGGCTGGAATTTGACCCCCAAGAGCTCTCATCTACCTTGGGGCCAGCAGATGACACCCACAGCTTCAGAGGCAAATAAAATAAAATAAAAAGCCTCTCACATTCATTATTTTAAAGCATCTCATCATTAAAAATCTTAGGACACTTATTTGGCTGAGTCTTAGAATTTCTGAAAATCTGAATTGTGAGTTATCAGGGATGCCTAGGGGGGAACTTTATGGAAGCACAGAGAAGGGAGAAGTGGGATGGTAAAGGAGAGGTATAAGAGATATGTATTTGTATCCAAAAGAGCAGTGGTATCTGCACAGTTTCTTCCCACCAGCTCAGAGCTTAGTGCTTATGCCCACAGAAAACCTAAAGCAGATCCAGAGATAAAAGGGTGATTTCTGGAGTATCTTATTATAGAATCATTTCTACATATCACCTCAGAGAACTGCTTGGCAAGCTATATGCATAGTGTGACAGGAATGTTTTTGCTGTTACTTTGCTTAGTGTTATAAGGTCAGGTTACTCTCTTGTAAATACATAATATTAAATCTGGAATGGTTAGCAACTGAAATTCTGCAGGACAGCTGTCACTGCAAGTCAGCAGTTTGAGTGTGTATGTGTGAAGTATGTCTATGTAGGTATTTATGTATTATTTTACTTTAACCTGTTTCTTATAATATGACTTTATAAGTCAGAAAGCAGCAAAGGAAGCAGAAAGCAAAAGAAAGGAGGGAAACTCTAAAATAGACCTTAAGCTGGTGTTTCTCCCTATAAGAAGATTTGGGATAATTTTAATTAACCTAGATCAGTCCCAGTTCTAAAAACATAAACAAATGAGTAAAAGAAAATGTATTTTCAAGTTTAAAGGTTTAGTAGCAGTGTCATTTAGAAACCTCAGAAAGTCATGACCATCAGTGTCAATAACATGGAGTCTGCATGGCCTCTCTGAAGTAGCAGTAGGGCTTTGGCCCTTGATTTCTAAGGAACCCAGATTTTATGTCTTTTACTCAAATAACACTTCTGAGTCACTCATGGAAAATGGTACATGAATTTAGTTGTCCCCTAATTAATCTCTGTCACTGGTACTCCAGTGGCTTCTGTTTGATCCAGTTTCTCCATCATTCAGAATGAGCTGGCTAATGTTTCTGGGTAGCTGCTCTCTAACTTCTCTCATAAACCCAGTAGAAGTTTGTTTGTTTGTTTGTTTGTTTGTTTGTTTGTTTGTTTGTTTGTTTGTGT
The DNA here is from genome assembly GCF_012460135.2 of Molothrus ater. Classification (NCBI taxonomy): domain Eukaryota; kingdom Metazoa; phylum Chordata; class Aves; order Passeriformes; family Icteridae; genus Molothrus; species Molothrus ater. The sequence continues at coordinate 15,763,152 of NC_050482.2, read as the reverse complement.
CACGTTTCATTGGTAATTGGCATTTGCTGCCAGTTTGCTGGGAGGTAAAGCTGACCTCCCAGCAGGTTCTGAGGGTAGACTCAGGCACCACAGAGCCACTGAATTTCCCTTTATGGGCATGGATTCCCCATGAATTTCCCTTTATCGAGTCATGAATTTCCCTTTATGGACAAAATTCAGTGCTAATTTTTATTATTTGAATTGCACCTATGTTTTAGGCAATTTTTCCTGCAGTACATCCATGTACAATCAGTGGAGAGAGGTGGGTATCTACTGGAGATGTTAGTCCAGTTCTCCTAAGGCAAGCATTGAGCCACTGGACTCACACATGAGCCATCTAAAATGGCTCAAAGCTGCATTTCCATAGCAGTTAAACCTTTCTAAGAATTCCTGGGCGCATGGTCCTGCCTCCTTCCTATGTGCTTGCTGTGCTATTCATCCCATCAGTTCTAGAAGGGACTTAATCTGAAGATCACTAACACTTCAATAAAGAAATGAACGGTGTTTTGCCATCTTAGCTCTACAAATCAGTCAGCTGCAGGATTACATGAATGCCTGCACAAGGGAGGGGCAGGGAACTGCAGCGTGCTTGGGGGAAGGAGGGGACTGTGGTAACTCCCACTCCTCTGAGCTATGGTGAAACCACCCCTGAAGCACAGGATCCCAACCTCTATCTCTTGTCCCAGTAGAGATTTCCAAGCTGATTCTGCAGCTAATTTGTTTTTAACAACCTTCTTATTTCTTAGTGCACTGATTGCTTTGGTGCCAATTGTCATGTAAGGTTAGTAGTGCTTTAATTACTAGAGGAAAAGGAGGATTGATTTCCCATCATGTGCAAGACAGCAAATGCATTTTTAATGTAGTTGGTCCTTTATTAGGGCAAACGATCAATAGGAATTGTTTTAAGAATTTAGTTCTACTTCTTGCTGTTTCTCCTTTTGCCTTAATTCTTATGGATTCTCCTTTCCACTTTAAAGTATATAATTTTAGGTCAGCTGCTTAAATCAGTTTCTCAACATGTTGTTTATTCTGGCAAAGCAACTATAAGCATAGAGAAAATTAATATGTGTCTAGAGCGAGTGGCAGGATGAGGAAAGGAGAAAAGAATCAGTTCAAACAATTACAGACAGTGAGTAAAAAATTAACGTGTCCAGGGAAACTGATGAAAACAGAACATCAGTGCAAATTTGCTGCTTCATGTAAATATATATTTAATGTACTGTTTCAGTTGAATACAATCCGAGAATAGTAAAAAAATTTGAGGACTAGTCCCTAAACTGCTGTATTGGCGAAACACACTGCAGTAAACTGATGTGAAGAGGAATTCTGTATGTATTTGAATGCCATCATTTTGTTTCCAGCAAGCTTTCAAACATTTTACAGCGGTGTTGTAAAGTCAAACAACTCATCAGCAAAACCACAGTTTTTGCAGATTTCTGCAAAGACCAGCTCATTGATGCACACCAGTGTGTAGCTTGAAACCCACAATGTTGAACTCACAGGGCATTTGCAATTGTGAGATTATTGTCTCAGGTTTGTTTTTTTTTTCACAAGACAGCTTTTTTTTCACTTTTTTCATCGTCATTTATTGTTTATTTGTTAAACTTTTATTACTTTATTTGGAATTGGTCAGAGGAAGACCAAATCTAGCCAGCCTTTGTATTTGCCTGTTCTTGTTATTTTGCACCTGCTATCATGGTGTCCTCACTTACATAAACTTAACAGGAACTTTATGATTAACATCTTTGTAACATTAGTCCTAAAATTGAAGAGGATAGGTATGTATTAAAGGTAGGATATTTGTGAGTAGTTTTCAGCATCCAAAGCAACTATGACATTTTGATCTCAAGGGCATTAAAAACAGGAAGCACTACATAAAGGGCTGCAGAAAAGCCACAGGACTAGTAGCTTTAAAAGTCATCAGTATTAATTGGGAGCCTATAAGTTCAGCTACTGGCATGTCACAGTAAATCATTTTCTGGCAAGGGCAGAATTTTTTCAAAGCCCAGGAATCTGCTGGCAGATAACAGGCAGCCACAGCCCGTGTTATCTGAGAGTGCATGCTTTAGCTTCAGCAGCTGGAGGGGCTGAGCTTCACATCCCCTGCTTGGATCCCACGGAGCTGTGATGTGTAACTAGTTTGTTCAGTGATTCCTAAAATGCAAGCCAGTGTGAAAAATGAAATTATATTAGTCAAGGAAATGCTGTGAGGAGCAAAGGAGGGTTTCACAGGTTGGGTGAGGGGCTGAGCCATGCTGCCATCACCAGCCTCACAGACTGACCCCAGGCTGTGTGTGACAGCTATTTGGGCTGTGCTTTTATCACCCCAGCCCCTCCAGACCCTCACTGCACAGCAGCTCTCCCCCTTCTGTGCTATTTTTTCCTACCAGACTCTAAGGCCACCCTTTGATGGCACGTGCCAGCCCTGCGACCTTCCGCTGCAAGCAGGCACACAGGCGCTTTTCATTCCCAGGGGCTGGCACAGGCAGCTCCTTCCTCTCCTACTCCTCAAGCAGCTCTTCCCTTAGGGCCTTCTGGCTCCAGCCAGCAACCAGCTCTTCCTTCAAGTCCATGCAGGCTTTGGTTCAAATTCTGAGGATGGTTTTCAGGCTGTGCCTCAAAACTCCTGCAGGGCAGAGCTGTGGGACAGTGGTGTGTCCAAGGGGAGGTGGCTGCCCTTGGAAGTGGCAAACCCAAGGGTGACACAAAGGTGCCTTCTGTTGCCAGTCCTGATCAAAGCAGTGCTTCCAATCCTTGCTCAGATGGCTACTCCAAAAGGCAAAAATGCTCTGTTTCTAAATCATTCCAGGCAATTTTGGAGAAAAGGGTTATTAAGGTTTTTAAGTTTAAAAAACAAAAAGGTTTTTTGGTAACCTTTGTGTCTCAAAGCACAGTGCCACCTTGGATTTACTGTTGAGATTTCAAAACCACTATTTTAATATATTTTGGTAAATATACATAAAATATGAAAATTCAACATCAAAGAATATGCATCAAATGCAGTTCTCATTTACATTACAGACTTAAGAGAATTCAGAATAATTTTAGTAACTGGGACATCAATGATGCTACAACTGAATAAATATGGGACAAAGAATCTTGAAGTATATTATTTTAATTTACTTCTTTACACATCATAATGAAAAGAAGTAATAAAACCAATACAATATAACTTTTCTGTAGGCTTTTCTCTTAAACAGTTCTATGCCTGTATAGGTATCTAAACAAACACTCTATATATTCTTGTTATATCACAGAATTAATACAGAACCATCAATGACTTCCATCTTAGGCTTTTATATTTCACCTCTGTATTGCCATGGCAATTCCACAGCATGCTGCAATGCCAGGAATCCCTCCTTTTAGCTCACCCTTTTTCTCTCTGTGTATTCAAGCCTCCGTGTTATTTGCTTTTACAAAACACATCATTCTGTTCCCAGAAAGCCTTGAAGATTACATTCTTCTGTGAGTCAGGGAGTTATTTCACAAAATATCCTACTACTTTTTTTAAATCAACAAACCTCTGTTTTTTCTTTCTGTAGGAATTTTGTTTTTCCACTTTTTTGAGAGTTTTGGTACACAAGATATGTGTATAAGGGCTGTGTTTATGCAGTGGTTCATCAACAAGTGCTTGCTGTAGTGTCCTCTTAAAACATCTGATGCATGTGTGCACCATATCCAGTATACTGAGGGATGTCTTGGATGATATATACATTTTTTTCCAAAAGAAACACATTATAGAGCATTTAAAAATATTAAGGAAAGTATATTCACATAATCTTGCCTGATATGTAGAGCTGATAAATGGAAACAGGAAGATATTTATCAAGTGATTTTCACAGCATTTCACTTAATATGTTAAAGTGATAATATAGGAACATGAGTGCTGAAGGGGAAAACCTCTAAGCAGAGGCTTGGACTCAAGGCTATGTGGTTTATTAGTTCAGAGTAATGCACAGAGCAGGTCCATCCTCCAGAGCTGGCCCCTCCTGGTTGGGGTGTGCCTGGCTCCTGATCACAGCAGTCTTGAGTTTGCTCCTTCATTTTGCCAGCTTAAGCCATACCTGGTCTAAAAAGCAAGTGATGTTGATGCAAGAAGAAAAAGGCAGCAAAGCCAGAGAGCCAAAACCACAAAGCTGCCCACCTCACCTTATCTCAGAGATCACTGCCCTTGGGGCAGTGGCTACACCAGCTGCAAACCATGGCATTTACAGCCTGGCACAGAAAGAAGCTGCAGCCCCAGCTCTGGGTGCACTGTAGTGCTGCCTTCAGCCTCCCAGTGTGGGCAGCTTTGGCGTGGGAACCTGTGGGAGCTGGGCTGTGGAGCACTAAATGGAACAAAACTTTCCATTTAAATTTGCCTTTGTTAATGAGTCACTGCCCACAGCTCCTGCTGCTTTTACTTTCCTGCAGGAATGTGTTTTCACGGTTTTAACTGTGCTTGGATCAATCACAGGACCATGGAATGGTCAGGGTTGGGAGGGGTCTCTGCTCCTCCAGACCCCTGCTAAAGCAGGGTCACACACAGCAAGTTGCACAGGATCATGTCCAGATGGGTTTCAAATATCTCCACTGAAAGAGACTCCACAGCCTCGCTGGGCAGCCCATTCCAGTGCTCTGTCATCCTCAAAGGACAGAAGGTTTTTCTCATTCTCAGATGGAATTTCCTGCTTTTCAGTCTGTGCCTGTTGCCCCTTGTCCTCTTGCTGAGCACTGCAAAGAGCCTGTCCCAATGTAATTGTATCATCTGGTGGCAGTGGTCATGCAAACACTGGAGTGTCAGAAATGTATTCCTTCATCTGGCTGTGTTGAGTAGTATTGCTCTACATTTATTTGTCAGACACCATTACTGGGTTCAATTCAACTGTATATGCCACCTCCAGTTTCTCTGAACAGTTTTACATGTGGGATGTGAACATACCATAGGAAGACACTTGTCAAAATGCCAATGTTAACTAATTAACTCACACAGAGGGTTTGGCTTTCTGCACAATGATTAATCCAGCAGCTGCTTTTGTCCCAGCCACAGCAGATAGTTTAAAATTAATATCCTCTGTAATTTTTTTTTATTTTAATGGGAATTTATTCTCAGATTTTGGGTAAGCACAGGACAGAAACCCATGGCATATATACAAAGCAAGACACTGCATTCTTTAGTATTGTATTTAACACATCCTACTACATGCTTTGGGGATGAATAAAGACAAATTATTTAGGGGTGAAACAACTTAGCAAGTGGCACACAGAATCCATGACTTCTATGGAGAGTTAATGTGCCCTTCTCCAAAGGGTTTAGAAAATTGTCATCACCTGCAGGATGCATGTGTGGAAAAAGGTGGAAGCAATCCGTATGTCATCTGTATCCTGCTTGTTCTTACTACAGACATTTTGAGAGCTTTATCATGAGCTCAGCCATGTCCTGCTGCCACCATGGGCAGCAAAGCCAAATCCCATTTGAGACAAAGTGAAACCATTTTTCTGTTTTACACAATTTCCAACTATAGCGAAACACCAAAACAATTTGCACATATTATGGTTGACAGAGAATGTGCAGGGCTTTTTCCCACCCCCATCTAGATCTGTCACCAGGTCTGTATTTGTCACTCAGTTTGGAAGCAGCCAAGGAATCTGAAAACTATAGGCCAATGTTGTTGGATATTTGCAAGAGGATTGCTCAGCAAATCATATTCCACACTTCCCTGAAAATTCAGACCTGAAGAAGATGCAGCATTCTTATCCCCAGCAATCACAGGCTTGTACCTCAGTTGCTATGGGGATCAGGTGCATGAGTTTGGAAGCAGCCTGACCTGTTGTAGCAGAACCCCTTGGGTAGCTGAGTGTCTCACCTTGGTGCCGGGCTGAGGTGCCCCCTTCCCTGACGTCTGCTTCTCCCGTTGCAGGAGAGTCCTGCGAGGTGAACGCGCGCTCCGGCCGCTGCGCCCCGGGCGTGTGCAAGAACGGGGGCACCTGCGTGAACCTGCTCATCGGGGGCTTCAAGTGCGAGTGCCCCCCCGGCGAGTACGAGCGGCCCTACTGCGAGATGACCACCAGGAGCTTCCCCCCTCAGTCCTTCATCACCTTCAAGGGGCTGCGGCAGCGCTTCCACTTCACCGTCTCCCTCATGTGAGTCCCAGCGGGGAGGGGTTCTGGGGCTGGTGGCTTCTCGCTCCAGCTTGGGACTGTTTGTCACGTACTGATGGCCACCAAAGACCTGCCCCTGAAGGTCACTGCAGGGATTTCTGACAGTGAATCCTGTGAGCAGGGCATGTTATTTGAAAGCATTTGATTTTCTGCCCTGCTGTGCGTGTTTCTCTGTTGCTGACTCACAACCTTCCCTGTTGGAGCCAGGAGAAGGGATACCAGGACCACTCTGGCCACCCATCACCAGCCTTGAGCTGCAGCAATGCTGGGGTGAATGCTGGGTTTGATACTTTTACTGTCTGGGCCTTTGGCTTCCTGACCTTCAGCCCAGCTTCAGAACCAATCTATTTGTGCTCCTTGTTTGGGAGCACTCTTCCCATCTCCTGTTTCCCCACCTGTGAGAGGACCTGGGCATGTCAGGCCATGGCTGAGCACAGTCTGGTCCTTCTCAGGTTCTAGCTTTGGGACAGCCCCAACTGGTCCAGCTCCTCACTTAGCTCTTTCTGGCCTTCACACCCAGGTCCTGCTGCTGGTCCCATCCCAGCTCCCAGGCTCTAGTCTTATCCCCATCCCAACTGCCCCTACATCCACATGTTGGGCAGTCTCCTTCTGGGCTCTCACTTTTCCCCTGGGGGTGCTCAGGGAGGCAAGGAGGAGCAATGATAGCTGCCACAGCCTTGGGCAAGGGCCCTCCCTCACCAGGGAAAAACCCCTGTTCTGGAGAAGACTTCTTGGGTCATCGGGCTTGCTGGGTGTGGAGCCAGAGCTCCAGGTGCACAGATTCCTCTCCTCTGGGGAAGGGCTGGGTTTGCAGCTCTCCCATGGTTTAACTGGTCAGGATTGACTTTTGGTTTTCTCTCACAGCTGACTGAGTAAACAACACAAAATGTGTTACTCCTGACCCCAAAGGGCAGAGCTGGGGATTTTTTGATAGGTACAGCAGCAGCTGCAAGGGAAGAGCTCTGTGTATCTGCCCAGAGAAAGTGCTCAGGGAGGTCAAACAGATTTCAGGCTTATGTCTCCTCCAGCACCCAGCCATTACCTGGTGTTTCATATCTGTCAGGAGCCAGATCACTTTTTTACAGCATGTTTTTCAGTACTGTCCTTTAGCATAGTTTACTTTCCTGAGCTAAGATCCCAGAGAGACTCCCCATTTAATTACTTTTGTTAATAGAAGTAAGTAATGCAACATGTAAATGTTCAAGGCCAGGCTGGATGGGACTTGGAGCAACCTGGTCTAGTGGCAGCTGTCCCTGCCCATGGCAGGGGGCTGGAACTGGATGGTCTTTATGGTCCATTCCAACCCAAACCATTCTATCATGTTATGATTTCTACCATTTTATCTTTCATCTGCCTTAATCCTAAAGCCAAAATTTTATGGAATCTTGAAATTTTGGTTAAATCAGAAAGCACAGATGTGGTTTGCACACAAGCCGAGGCAAGGGAGACTTGTGCCTGTGAAGATTGTTTTAGAGCATCAGGTCTAAGTACACGGGAAAACCAAGGAGCAAAAGGCTCTGTTGGGTTTGTCAGACCCACAGTGAGCAAACAAAGGTGCAGTCTGGGCTGGCTGCCAGCTTGAATTGCCTGCACTACCCTTGACTTGTCCCCTCAGCCATGAGGTGTCATTTTTCAGGCTTTTGGAAAGAGGGCTTTGACGTTTAGGGTGCTTTAAGTTAAAATTACTCAAATGCCCTGTGTAGAGGTCGTTGAGAAATAGCAAAGTACTGTACAAGAGTAGTCCTTACACCATCTTTAGGGTCTTCTTCACCATCTTTAGAACCACAATGGCTTATTTAGTCATGAGCTAAGCACTGCTTACTCCATTTGGTGTGACAATAAGATTTCTAGGCCATTGTGTGATTCACCCCCCACTGTCTGCAATGGCCACACATTTAGCTTTTCATACCTGAAGTTCACTTTTATTTACACTAGCTATTTCTTTGGCTTTTATTACCCTTCAGTGGAGGAGGAAAACATTATGTGAGGACAGCAGGATTTAGCGGTTTGACTGCTAACGATGATGATTTACCATTACATGTTTTGTGATTTGGGAGCATTTGTAAAATCCCAGGGAGTCCAGCTTCCCTCAGCCTCCAGTGACCCACTCCTAGCAAAGAGCAGAGTATTTGCCTTGTCCAGTCTCATAACTAATATGTTTTTTAAAAGTATTTAGGTTACTGACCATGCATGTCTTTCTGCTCCCAATATTATTATCTTTCTTGCTTAATTCCAACACTTACTACTCCTTCACTCCAAGTGACACTGTTAGTGGAGAGGTTTTCTCATTATTTATGCAAAATTCTGTAAGAAAGAGAGTCTTTTGTTTCCTGTGTCATGAAATTAAACATATCCCTTCTATCAAAAAACAGCATTTTTCCCCCCCAGCTGGTGGGTGACAACCAGACAAGTTCAAAAGCAGTAGTGCTTTTAACAAGTATTATATAAAAGTTACTTTTGACTAGTGGCAAAGAATGGAACTGAGCACAGATAAAGAAATATACAAAATGGCTTCATAATGTATTCGTTTAATAAATAATGGTTTCATACTTAAAATTATTGTAGGAAATTGTAAGAATATGACAAAATATATTAAAAAAGAACTAAGCTTCCTGTTATTGCTGCCAGATTAAGTCTTCTGCCCACTGAAGAAGCAGCACTAGCATTATTCTGCACAGATGTAATCAAAATATTTGGATGAAGCAGTTATCTATGAAAAAATAGTCTTGGGAAATGTTTTACAGGAACTGTATTCCTTTGGATGGAATGTTTGATGGTGAAAAGAGAAAATTAAATCTGTGTTTTGGTAATATTGGTATATTTCAATGATATTGTTGTAATTAATTTAGTTTACATTTTATTTGTATACTATTATACTATGATAAGACGAGAAATAAATATGTATATAAAAACTGATTAAAAGTAATCAAAACATTAATTAATATTTTTATGGACTATAATGAATATTCTTTGAAATTTGAATTTTACAGGAAATATCAAATTTGTGACTTCTGTTTTTTGAACCAGAACAACTCATTATCCTTCAAAAACATTAAAAAATATATTAATAAAATTTCCCATTTCCATGTAGCTCAAATTCTGAAAGGTCTCTATTCAGTGTGATCCACAGCATACATATGTCTGACAAACAATTTTGGTAAAAATTATTCTTTATCTTTGGAACTTTTTCTTTCAAATACCAACCCTGGTATTCTAAAATACTGCTTGGTTCCCATTCTCTGAAATGCAGGTTTTGCTGCATCACGTGAGAGTCTTGCTATTAGACATGATATGACAGGCACCAGAGTCACTTCTTTTGTCTGTGGAAGACAGATTTCATTTCATTAGCTGTGTTCAGTATTTCATTCATTTGTAGGAAAATGGGTTAATTTAAATCAAGCATATTTCCTGAAGTTCAGGATACAAAATCAGGCTAAATTGCCATTGGGAAATGCAAGAAATTCCCATGGTTTCTCTCTTTTTCTCTCTTTATCTAATATTAATATTTGTAAAAATGTTTATGTAAAGTGTAATATTTTTTTTTTGCATTTCTGAGTAGATGAAAGCTGTGTGCAACTCTCCAGAGATAAGAGAATTCAATTAAAAAATATAAAATACTCACAACGAGCAGAAATTTTTTAAAAATGGTCTGTGCTGACAAAAAAATAGGCTTTTTTAAAAGTGGGGTTTCCCCTTTTTCTGCAGGAAAGATACATCCCATATTAGTAGCACAAGATAAACAAAATCCAAATGCACCTGTTAGTGCTGATCTAGTGAAATCATTTGAGTGTTTATTTTCTTTCTTCCACTTGACTGACCTGTTGATTGACTAACTCTGATTTTCCACATGGCATTATTAAAGTAACTTTTGTCTTTCCCCTTACTCCCCCATGAGGCTTTTTTGATCAGTTGATGACTGTCCTAGGACACTGTAGCATTTAGACAGCAAGCAGGCAGCAAGGATCCCCCCTTTGAAGTGAAAATGCTTTCTAGCTGTCACACTGTTTGCAGAGTGTAGTAAGTGCTACTGTTTGGTGAGTGTCAGATACTGCTGTTGCATCTTGTGTCTGCCTAATTTTAGCCCTCGTGAGGGTCAGCAGATCTCTGCAGAGTAGATTTCTGTAATTTCCATCTGCTTGCCTTGTTGATTGTGAAAGAGTAGATTTATCCTGCGGCTGACTCCTCAGTTTTACAATTTTCTCTCTGCAGATTGATTCAAAGGCTTGTTTATCTGCTAAACACAATGCCTTCTTTCTTCTGGGTGACTTGACCATCAGTCCTTAATCCATAAGCTGTTAAGCACAAGCTAACTCCATGTCTCTGTGTTCTAGGTTTGCAACCAGGGAGAGGAATGCTCTCCTCCTCTACAACGGGCGTTTCAACGAGAAGCACGACTTCATTGCCTTGGAGATCATCGAGGAGCAGATCCAGCTCACCTTCTCTGCAGGTGAGCTTTCACTTGAGTCAAGCATTCCTCATTGATGTCAGGAGATCCTCTCAAGCCATTTGGAAATGCACTTCAGTGATTTTATATGGCTATTTGCTGCCTCATTAATTTACTGGCTGACATTGCACAGTAAACAACTGATGCCGGGTGTGCTCCAGATTGTAGCGGTTTGTGGTGATCACTCTCACTGTCGTAGGCAGGAGCTTGTCAACATATCAGTTATAAAAGCCAGAGTTTATGACTACTATAAAAGATTGGCACTAGCCTGAATGTTAGCCTCCAAGCCAATGTTTGCTTAAATTTAAATGAGACTTCATTTTATCATACTGTGATAAATGTTGTGTGTTTATACTACACCATCAGAGGTGCATAAATGTTATCTTAAAAATCAATGCAAGCCAAAGGAAAAGCTAGCAGAAGTGAAAATGGCCTGCCATTCATTAGGGACTGGGGAGGAGCAGTCTGTCTCTAGAATGCATTTCTGCCCTGGAGAAGCACCTCCTCTTAGAAGAAGCCATAAAAAAAACAACAAATTGAAGAGAACTGTGAATTGAGGAGAAAAAAACTGCATGCTCATTGCTACAGTGGGCCATGAAACAACAAGTGGCAGCTTTGGCTGCTTTCTGCACTAGAACTGAGCAAGTGTCTTTGTTGCTAGTAGGAGAAGAGAGAGGGGAGGGCTGACAAGCAAAGTTCAAGCAGGACATATGCCCAGAAGAAGATCTGTGCTTTCGGTGACTTAATGAAATCTCAGTAGTGTAGACAAACTCTGGTTGTCACAGGTTTAAGGTATTTTTCTACTAAAACTAAAACAAATATCTAGAAAGGGCTGTTGTCCTTTAAGTCAAGTAGAGTTATGGGTAGGTGAAGTGAGATGTTTGTGCCTCTATGTTGGGCACGTAGTTCAGGAAATAATCCTGCTATTTCCCATTATCCATATTCAGGACAACTCCTGTTTAATTTTTGTGGAAAGTGAGACATTGCAAGCAGTAAAGCCATAGAAGCAGAAGCACAGCCTGCATTGGTGTTGCACACTCATCACCAGTGATGGCTGCTGCCCTCAGACCCCGTGCTGAATCCTGTGTGACCCCACTGATTTACCAGCAATGCTGAGTGCATAGTGGGCCCTTTGGGTTGAAGATATCCAGTTACATTTCCCCTTTATTACCTCAAAGTTGTCCAAATTAGATTTTAAGGCAGGTTTCTGAATGGATTAGTGTAAGGAAATAACATGTTGCAGAGAGATGTGCTTTCTTCTGTAGCTCTACTTCACCTGTCTAAACTTGAATCAAATTGCTTGGAAGGTACCCTGAGGATGAATGGGAAAAAATAAATTCTGCTTGCACTTATAGGCATTTAAATGTGAAGGAACTCCTTTAAGATACATGAAACTAAATTTAGATTTGCACTGCTGCACCTGAGAGCAGGTCTGGTCCTGCATATTACAAATGGTATTTTCTTTGGAAGGAGAATGGTTTATGTTTTATAGTTTTAAGTGGCTTTTAATGAACAGTACAAGTTTTGGACACCTGATCTCACTGTGTTACATGTCGCAACAACTTTTTCTCAGAAAGCAGAGCAAAAGGATTGCAGAACAGTGATCTTCCTTTTGCAGACACTTGATAGCTGAATAAAAAGCCCAATTATTTGTATAGATTTTATCACTAAATGATAAAAACCATCACAGCAGGATGTCATACATGCTAAACTGAAATATGTATTGTTTAAATCACAGAAATACATGGGATGGGAGTTAAAGGAGAGTAGGGGACACAAGAATAATACTTGACTTATGTATTTGTTGCAAATACAGAGTTGAAAGTACTTTTTAAGCTCAACAATACTATGAGCTTTGTTAGTTTACAAGGGGAGTTACTTTTCCTGTGGTTTATTATGTAGAAATTTCCAACTGTTAAAAAAAAAAAGAAAAAAAGTGAGCAATCCCTTCTCTGTGCCAGGCCTATTATGTACTTTCAACATGAATGTTTATTTTGCTGCTACCTCAAAACAGATATGCCTGGTTACTGAGCTGGGTCTACTGACTCTGTCCTGGCTTAAAAGCTTCAGCTTTCCAATTGCAATGGCAAAGTCTTGCTTTCAAATATAAACACTGAAAGGCTGCCAATAATTTCATTAATCACTGGTAAGATTTTGCTGAGCCCAAGGTTACCAAGGGTTTTATACTAGAGTACTTTTGGATTTCACTGTCTCAGCTCTAACAGCTTCCCTTCCCTGACAAAATATTCCATCACAATACTCATCATACTAAAAAAACACCTCAAAGGGTGCTCGTGGCAAAAATGCAGAAAAATTCATGTACATTTCTCCCTCAGTTGATCACTTCAGCAATAGTTGTAGGTACTCAATGCATCTGCTACCACACTTTGCAGAAACATGATTAAAAAAATATAATTCACCCAAATGTGCCAAAAAATGGTTTTTGTGCACCAGAGTAACTCCATGAAACTGGGGATATTTATTGTCGTGCAGGACAAACCCAGTTTCCTCCCCGATGAAGCAAGGTGGCTGCATCCTGTGCCCAGTGAGAGTCTCTCTGTGTTTCTGGCAGTGATGGTGACTCACTTTTCCCTCCTGGCTGTTTTGCAGGGGAGACAACCACGACGGTGGCGCCGTTCATTGCGGGCGGGGTCAGCGACGGGCAGTGGCACTCGGTGCAGGTGCAGTACTACAACAAGGTAAGGCTGATTGTGCTGCTGCTAACCCTGCTGTTCACACAGCAACAGGGGCAGCTAGCTCTGGCCTGACATGTGCAGGTGACCTGAATTGTACTTGTTTCACCAGGCACCTTTGTACAGCTCTGCAATGGTCTTGCCTTACCTTGCCTGGAACAAAAATTCTCTCATAGGACTTTTGAGTTTTGACCCAGTAAGGCAAAACTAGGTGTAGTCCATTTTTTCCAGAAATACTCCTAGGGAAACCTTCATGTACTTGGAACTATTTTCATTTTCAGTTTTTTAAGCTGTTACACATTTTTAAGTGTCAGTGTATCTAAACCAACTGATTCACTTGTGTCTCATTAAAAAAATTGTGCTGTGCAGCAGCCTTCAGTGTAATAACTACCAACCAGTGTAGAATTTCCTGAAACAAAGAAAATTCTTTCCTGTAGCTGTCTTTTCTTGTCAAATGATGAGTTTAGCTAGCACTACCTTCTCTGGTTTGTAAAATATCATAATTAAAAGGTGCACAGCTTTCAGTAATAAAACACTTACTGAGTAATTTTTTGTCTGCTATATAAAAGGATACACAAGAGAAACTCAAAAGTTGTCACTGCATGCAGTCCATGCCACTCAGAGGTGGACTCTGCAGTCCTTGTCCCTCAGCTGCCACTTGGTCACAGGGTCAGTCTGACTAAACTAAAAGGATTGCAGGCTCTCTGTGCAGAGCAGCCATTTCATGATGAACCACAAAGCAGGCTTTTAGAGTGTACAGTGTCACTATTTACAGGTAGATGTCAGAGATGATCTATAAACCATAACAAAAATTAGAGTTCATTTAGTGACTAAGAAGCATTGCTTTTAAGTCTGACATGGAGCATTTTAGGGGAATCACATAAGGAAATAGAGAAGCATTGTTGGCTGTTAAAAAGGAAACAGGATACTGGTGTAGGAAGCTGAATGGAGATGGAGGATTAATATGATCAGCAAGCTTTTTATTTCCCAGTGCTGCATCCTTTCATCACAGTTTGTGTGGCAGTTTGAATGGGAGGATTAAAATTTTATTTTGACTCCTAGATAGGATCTCCTAGCCTAAGGATATTTTATTGAGGTAGTAAAAAGCTTTCTATTAGTATTTTATATTAAAAAAATTAAACTTAATTAAGTTTTGTGCTTAATATATGCAATATACTCTTTGCTATCTGGAGCCCAGAGAAATAGAATTGAAGCTTGGTGTGTTGCTATGCACACATCTGTGGACACTGAAGCTCTTCTGCTGTTCCCATGTGTGCATATTTGTTAGAGGATTACTCTGGCAGAGTGCACAGCACTTGCTGAGGCAGTGGAGGGACACTCCAGCTTTCAGGCTCCTGGGCACAGCTGCAGGGAGAGCTGCTGGACCAGCTCACTGATGTGCCAAGGAGCAGATAAGGGGCCTAAGCAGCAGAGGAATGCTCTTTAAAAGGCAAAGAGATCTGACACAGATGTTAAAAATAAACCCCTGCCTCATTTTCAGGGCTTGCTGTGGTTCAAGACTGGTAGTGAGCCATGTTAGCAGCTGGTGTTTTCTCGTTGTTAACACATGTGTCCTGTCATCATTTTCTTCTTCTGCCCAGTTTTTTGAAGTGAAATGAGCCAGTCTCCACTGAACAGGACAAAATTCAGGGCAGAGAGGGAGAGCAGAGGGAAACACCAGGAAACACTGCTGACTTTACTGCCTTTGCCACTTGTGTGACATGAAAGTGATGAAAAGCAGGGTCACTGTGTGGAGAGCTGCACTGTGCCCTTTGCTGTCCGTGTGAGAGACTGAGGTCATCACCTTCCCCTTAGCAGCATTTATTGCAGGATGGTTAAATTTGGGCTGGAGGGGGGAGCTCACAACATGGAGTAAATGGCACAAGTAGGAAATGCTCACCAGTTTGTATTCAGGTGCTCTCAGCACTTCCCAGCACATCTGAGAATTGCTCACACCAGCTCTCCAGCAGTGGCAGAGGGAGTGGGTGCTGCAGGGCAGTGACAGCTGGAGGCAGCTCTGCAGCCCTGCCCACCAGGCTGCCCCCACACCCTGCCCCAGGGTTAAGCCTTCACCTCAGCTGGTATTTGTTTGTACAGCAGTTTCTTGGCTACTTCATGTTTTAACAAAGCTGGAAGTAAAGTTCCTGTGAGGAGGTTGAAAAGACAGGGACAATTTAGGGATTTGAGTTGTGCCAAGATAAATGGGATGCTGTGTCTAAACTTGACACAGTTGAGATATTTGAATCTGTGTTGATTCAAAGAGTACCAAAACTCATGAGTTTTGAAATATGAAATCATGCACACATATTAGTTTGCAGGTACTGCATCCTTCCACTCTTTCCAAAATCCTACTGCAGTGTCAGTTCATCATCCCAAGGCTACACAGCCCCTTTGTTCTGCTCAGACACTGCATAACCTTTCTGAGCATGCAGAGCTCTCCTGAGCTGTCTCCCTCCTCCCTGTCTCTGGCTCATGTTTGATCCTCACCTTCAGACCCTTCTGGACTCTCTCCCTCCTGTCTGCCTCTGTCTTTTCCTGGCAACAGGGCCACAGGGGCTGCCTCCACCAGCATCCCTTTGGTGCTCCTCGCCCCTTTTTCCATTCTTCTGTTTGCCTGGGGAGCTTCTGGTCTTTGCTCCTTTTTAGACATCTCTTGCCAATGTTGTCCATGGGAATAATCATCATCACAGATATCCTTGGAGATCCAGTTTATTGATTTGTCTTTCTTGCATTAAAAAACTTCAGCAGCAGCTGTTTTCCTAATAGACACATCCTGGTGATGTGCAAGGTCACCCTGCACAAAGTCAGTTTGCTAATAACCATAATGAAACGAGAAGCAAGTGTAGAAGTGACTCCTGTAAAGTATTTTCTGTACTTAGCTCAGATGTGATGTGCTTGGTAATATTTATCTTTATTGCTGTTGAAAAATGATGGTTTAGAATTAACAAATAGAATTAACTAATTAGAATTAACTAATATCAGAAGGTCCCCTGCCACTTGGGGACAAACACTGGAGCCTCATCAGTAAAAGATAAGTCCAGAGCTGGCTTTGCTGCGCTGTGTTTGCAGAGAGGCATCAAAGCAGTTCTCTGTCAGTTCAAGTATTTGATGCTTTCTTACCAACCCTGGTATGTGCCAGCACTGTAAAACATTGCAGTAAGGAAACAGATTGTATCAGAGGAAGGGAAGCAATGCCATTTCATTCACTGTGTAGTGATGGAAGTGGATGCTCCCTACATTGGAGGAAACCAGCTGGTTTCAGCAGAAATGCCTGAGGGAAGCACATGGAACTTGTACTAAGTGTTGGCTCTGTATTGAATTTCTGGAAGGGAGGACATCAAGGGGGAGGAATTAGAAGCTATAAGACAGCAGAAGTGAACTAGGAGTGTTTTATAACCATTATCTAGTTTCAGCTGTATATTAGAAGTTTTTCAGCTTCCCAGTAGCAAGGTATCAGTTTACCTGTAACTTGCCATTACAGATGTTTGCTGACAGTGGGGGAAGAGAGGAAGGCCACTTGCTGACTCTGATAGCTCAAACACATTATTTAGTGGGGTCCTGATCTTGCAGTCATTAAAATCAATGGGGAGTATTGAATTAAAGGTAACCCATGAGTGACCTGCTTTCTCAGGAGGTATATATTGATAAGAAATTTAGAAGAAATGGAATTTAAAAAATTATTTTGAAAGGAAAGGTTGAAGAAGGAGGAAGATTTCAGCCTGGAAAATAAAACTGATTAAAAAATAGTACAAACAGCCTGCTGCTTGTCCACAGGATAGCTGGTGTAAGGGGCAGCAGCAATGTCAGCTGCCCTATTTGCCTCAGTACTATACTTCCTCTCCAGATGGTGAGAATATAGTCAGCCTCTGATGGAGTTTGGTCCTCATCCTTTGGCTCTCCTGAGCCTGCCAGTATGAGTGACAGTGACCAGGTTTAGCTGCGCTGATACTTGTTGGAATAGGAGCACACCCATGTTTGATGGTGATGATGCTCAGTAACAATGGCATTATTTGAACTGTCTGGCATTCATTGTACATACAGGTAGGTATTACCTGGAACAGCAGATTTTACTGGACCCTGTAGTGAGTGGTGTTTTTAATTAAGTGCAAAGTTCAAGCCACTCTCCCAAACTCCTGATAGAAACACATTTCTGTTCAGCATTTGAGATATACTATCAAACTTATGTTAATGTTTTACCTGACTCATTACCTCAGGGTAGAATTCATCATTTGGCACAACATAAAATATTTTGAGTATGGACATGTTCCTTTAATTATAGAGGGCATGTACCTGTATATTTGTATTTATATGCTCTGTATATTATGTGTTACTTATACATATATGACATCCAAGTTGCTTAAGGATGTTACTGTTCTGTAAGCAGAAGGTCCTTCTGCACCTCTTTAAGAGAGCACAGGATAATTTCACCTCAATCACAGAAAACCTGGGAAACCATATAGAAACAAACTCTCAGTGAGTGTCTGATGTGCAGTGCAGTAATTCTGGGGGATAGGATGAACAAAGTCCTGAATGACTCACTGGGTGACTCACAAAAGGAACAATTTCTGTGTGCTGTCAGGCAGTGCCTGTGGTGGGATCCGCTTCCATGGTCAGGAGGTGTAAAATGGTGGGTGCCTAGGAGTGGGTGCCTCCACGGTACTGGTCTCTTGAACCTACAGTCTCCTAGGATGAGCTATTCAGGACAAATATTACTCTTTTTCCATAACTGGGATGAGATTTCTTCTCATATCTGATAATCAATAGTAAGCTGCTGTTCTTTCTCTCCCTCCTTGAATGTCTTTGATTGAGACATGCCATGGGTTTTGTTTCAGATACTTGCCTGTCTTGGGAGTAGCTCACCCCTTCAGAGTGATTACAGTTAGTAGGGACCTGCTGACTCTCATCCCTGTGCACTTCCCACCAGAAGAACCCAGACCTGCACTTAGACAACTGCAGAGAAAACAGGCAAATTCTTCAGTTAGAGATAAACTTGAAAGAAGTGAGGGTGATTAGGGTTGGTCTTCGGTGTGTTGTGAATTCAAAGCACAGGAGGTGCATTGCTCTCATTTAGACTCACATATGAATTCAAAAGTTTCCTGCCTGTGGTAAGTGATGGTTTCTCTTGAGTTAACTGGCCTTCGTCTGGGGCAAGCTGCAGCTTGAATATCACTGAAGACTGAGTTAATACTGTAGAGATTTAGCTGTCAGCCCACTCATGCACTAGAATTTCCCAGTACCTTCCCATCTCATGGAGGTTTTATCCCTCATCCACTGGCTGAAAGCTGTTTACAGTGCCAGAACACCCTGTGTTTCAGTGCCAAGTCCCACTTGTATCTTATTTTCCATACCTGGGGTGGGTACAGCAGCTCTCCCCTTGTGCTTGCTCAGCAAGTGAGTGAGTGGGTGGGAAGGCAGCTCCTCCCTCCCCTGGGGGCTCCTTGGCCAAAGCTGATCCTGAAGGGTTACTTTACTATGCCCCCACAGCTGTGTGTAGCACCACAGAGCTGATTTTTTGAAGTCTGCATCCACAAATCCTCCATACTATGGATCACTAGTAGTGCCACAGACTGGCTCTGGATGCCAGGGGTGGCCTCTGGCCAAAACCCACCAGCTCCATATCTGGGACACCTCAGTGCACCCCATTTGTTCATGGTGTCTGAGTGGGGCTCTCCAGCACTGTTAGACAGAGCTTGTGTGCCTTGCTGTGATCCAGCTGTGGGCAGCTGAGGGGCTTGGGATGGTGTGGATTTGGGACTGCTGCCAGCTCAGGAAGACTTGGGATGAAGCTGTTCACAACAGAGAAACAGATCCTACCTGCACTTGCTCAGGATTTAGGATAAAATGGAAGGAAGGGCAGGGTCATGGAGGAAAAGTCAGGAAGAAAAAAAGCAATTCCAGGCCAGATCAGGGTTTCATATGATGCTGTTCCTGTAGCTAGTCAGGCAATATGGCGGTCAGAAAAAGGAATCTCATATGGAAGTTCTGTGAATATAGGTGTCCAAAGAGGCATAAATTAAGAGCACACCTGAAGATATCTGTCAATACTCTTAATGTTAAAACAAAAAGCATCTGCTGGTCTGTTCTGAACCACCCACCTTCACTCCATGTACAGTCTTTATCTCCATGTGCAATTTTTGTCATGCCCAAGTGTACTGGGTTTGGCTGGAGTAAAGTTAACTTTCTTCACAGCAGCTAATATGGGCTGTGTTTTGTATTTGTGCTGAAGGCAGTGTTGGTAATGCAGGGACCTTTGAGTTGCTGCTGGGCAGGGCTTTCACAAAGTCAAGGACTTTTCTACTCCTCAGACTGCCCCAGCAGTGAGGAGGCTGGTGGTGCACAAGGAGCTGGGGGGGACAGGCAGGACAGCTGACCAGAGGGGTACCCCAGGCCATATGATCGAAGGGAAGAAGAAGGAATGGGGGGATGTTCACAGGGATGACATTTGTCTTCCCAAGTCACTGTTACATGTGACAGAGCCCTGCTTTCCTGAGGATGACTGAACATCTTCCTTGCCCATGGGAAGTGGTGAATAAATTCCTTGTTTTGCTTTGCATGTGTGCACAGCCTTTGCTTTACCTATTAAAGTGTCTTTATCTCAACCCACAAATTTTCTCACTTTTACCCTTCTGATTCTCTCCCCCATCCTTTTGTGGGGAAAGAGAATGAGCAGCTGTATGGGGCTTAACAGATAAAGACTTTCTATAATTCCTGTATAAGGAGAAAAGACCTTGAGATAAAAATTGCAATGTTTACCTGGCAAGCTTGGATATGTAAGGGAAGGTTACTGGGTTTGGGGTTTGCTGAGTTTTTGCATTTCTGGGCAGCTAAGGATGTATCCCCCCATTTTTAAAATTAAGCAGAAGAATCAACCAGTTGCAAAGTACAGTCCTGTACAACTCCTGTATGTCTTATACTCTTGCATGCCTGATGTCTTCCACTTGTTGGCAGAATTATCTTCAGGATTATCTTTACAGCAAATCTCTAACATTCATCACTGCCTTTGTTTTACTAGAGCCTCTGTTTTGATTCTGGAAGCTCATGTCACCCAACTGCCTAACAGTGGCCAGAGGCAGAGCACTGCTGAACAACTTGAGGATGTGTACACAAAACTTTTACTTTAAAACTCAGGTCCACCCCTGTTCTCCCACCCAGGAGCCAGCTGAGACCAAGTTTCATGCAGCCACCCATCACCAAGAGGGGGTGACACAGTTATACCCCAAAAATCAAGATCTACAGGGCTGTGTGTTGTTGTAGCCGTGGGCAGCTGAAGCTTGGTGGCCGCTTGCAATCCCCTGGCGCGGGCAGGCAGGAAGTGCCTTTTAATCCAAGGGCAGAAGCACAAGTGGCACAGGCAGTGCAGGCAGTGGGAGTGGTGCAGCTCTGTGCTGGAGAGGTGAATGCAGCAATTTGTTTTCAATAGGGTGGGGTGAGTGCAGCAACCTGTGACAGTCTGCTGCAGAGACAAGCACAGACCCTGCTGCCTCTGGCACACGTGCTCCTGCACGAGGTGCCTTTGGAGCTGACAGATAGGTTATCTTGTTTCCTTCTGAAAACACAGACCTTCTCTGTTGATTGCAAATTTGCCTGTTATGGAAATATATTCCATATCCAGCACTGACAATTGATTTTGTCATTTTGCCTTGGAAAAAAAAAAAAAAAAGGCAGAATGCTTTTCACTACAACATTGTAGTGAAACTCAGACTGTGACAATTGTGCCAAAAAACAAGAATGGCACTGATTGCTGCTCTCTTTCCTGTAAAGCGAACCAATCCTTGTTAGATTGGGTTCTCAGCTCTCTGTTGCCCCAGGACCAGCAGGCAGCACCAGGCAGTAGCTCAGCACAGGCTTCCCTGTGCCATCCCACTCCCACCTCATGTGAGCTTTCCAGCACAAACACCTTGTTTGCTCAGCTCTTGGTCTCCCTGCTGAGCCTGCCAAGGAGGCTGCCAGCACTGTGGGTGATTTATGAGGCAGGCACATGCCTGCAGCTGAATAGGGATTGCCAGCTCCTTGGAGAAAAGCCACATAGCTGCCACCAGCTAGGCATAACTTTGTCATTGGACCCTGGGTGCAAGACACTGCCCTCACAGTATCCAAGACACCACCCAGTATCGTTTGCCTCTGAATCTGAGCGGTCAGGAAAAGTGGCTGGTGATTAAATTCTTAGGTATTTGGTATTGCCCCTTTTGCTGGGCAGCACCTCTCACACCACAGCAGGATTGCCCAGCTGAGTGCTGAGTTTTTTACCTTGGTTGGAAAAGACAGACCCCAACAGAAGTCAAATAACTGAAAAACAATTAGCAATAACGTTTGGGTATGACTTATGCAAATGTCGATCACTGGTGACATCGGAGCAGATGTAATAGTGATCTGAGGGAGAATTTTTGAAGTTAATCCTCTTGGTGGCTTCCAGACTAATTTGTTAAGGGATTGAGGGAGATTTTCTAAACAAACAATGCAGTTGTTGAAGATTATGGTAATGCCACTGTTGATCAGATGTGGCACTGCCAGAGTTTGGATTTTGCTGGCTCAGATTGACGTGCTGTGTTTACAGCATTTGTGATTGACACAGACCTGCTCCAGCATTGCTTGGCATTATCTGATAAAGAAAAATGCAGAACAGTAATTGCCATGTCAAGCAAACCGTGGAGGTGGAGAGATACTGCAAATACTGAAAATGTTATTCAATTAGGAGCACCCTACTTCTCTGAGCATATTTTTCCAGAAGGAAATAGAATTTTGTGGCATTTCAAAACCTAAATTCATGGTATTTCTAAGAAATGCCAATAGATCTTTTAAAGGCTCTCCTAAGTGTGCAAGGCAGAAAGTGCATTACAACATAGTGCTTCCTCTTAAAAGAAACCACATATTCTTACTTAAGATTTAACTATATTTCTTCCAATGTTATCATTCCCTTATCACCCATCTCATTGTGAATTGTTTAATAGCAGAATGTACAGCAGGGTCTGGAGGCCAGTGGTGTTACAGCAAGGAGGAGGTGGTGGATGGTGCTAACATCCAGCAGTGTGGATGGTACACCTCACCAGATCATCAATTTGTGCTGGATGCCTTTCCTTCTACGGCATTTTCATGGGATCAAAAGTTCTGCCATGGCTTATGCACAGGGAAGCCTGCAGGACACCAAAACCACAGGGAGCATGACCACAGTCAGTTCATTAGCTCAAGTTTTTGAATACTTAGCTGTACTTACCCATGTAACTGGGGGGCCTGATCTTCACAGAGAAAGGGTTTCTTCACAGGGTTTCTTCAGCTTTACAAGAAAAAAAGCATTTCAAGTGTAAAAGTCACTTTCTTTTCTAGCCACAACCAAATTTTTTAAGCAGCATCCTGAGAGACATTCGTGTTTAATTTGGTTCTCAGCTCAAGAGGGTAAGGAAATTTGACTGGAATACCCAGGTGGTTAGCCAGAAGCAGGTTATGAAGTTTTTTCACAACTTTCTTACAAGAACAGAAGTTGCTGTATCAGCAGATTATTGTCCTTTTTGGTGGGTAGTCTTGTGTACTGGTGAAAGGTGTGGTAGGTAGTGCTGGAGGCTCATGTACAAGATGAGGGTATGAGGAATTTGTAGCTCTGCATTTGTATTACTGATCTATATTTTTGGTGCTACTGGGCATGGCCACTTAAAAAAACCCTAGCAATTAAAATTGCAAGCAGGTAGAGGAAGGAAAGAAATTAGATTTTCATTACTGAATGCATTCTGCATTTTACATTTGAAGTTCAGAATGTTGTTCTAGTCAAACACATAAAATATGTTCTTCATGTCTGAATGCAAAAGATGTAATTTCCCACATGCTCAGAACTCAATTTTTAAAATGCCATGAGAAAAGGTAATCTCAGAAAAAATAGTTCCTTTTGTGAGTCATTTCCTGGTTTTCTGGCTCATGATTCATACACTCACATCCTTGCTGAGGTCAAATTCATCCTCTTCCACCCAAATCTAGAGGATCATCAATGAAAGTCCTCCTCTAGGTAAGACCATAGATTTGCTATACAGAAACTGAACCTTGACAGATTCTGATTAGAATTAATATATCTGCCCACAGTTTGGATGTTCTTGCTGTCCCCTGAAATCTTTAAATCAAGTCAGTATTTCCCTTTCTAAAGGAACATTTTCACTTGGGTTCAAGTGATGTTATTGAGCAGGACTCACTGGGTTATATTCTGTGGTTGCATAAAGCAGAAGACTGATTAGATGAGAACATGAGTCCCATAGATTCAAAAAATGTGACAGAACCCTGTGAAAACCTGTCTTGAGTTCCAGCGTGCAGTATTGCAGGTGGAAAGCTCAGAGGGAGCAGAATTGTTGCTGCACACTTGCCCCGTTCTTACACACTTGCACAGCATCTTACCACTCCCTCAGTGGGACTTTGGCCTGGCCTATGGCAACCATTTACATTCCTAACATCTCCTGAAAAGCACTGGAGGGCTGCCTGGCTAATATTTACTTTTTCTTGCTCTGGCTGGTTGTGGAACCCATGCAGGTGTTAGTGGGTGTAAAGGGATGGGGGGTGGGCAGCTGATCTGCCCTTGTGGAACAAAGATATGTGAGCCTGGACTTTAAAAGTCCCTCCCTGCAATTCCACAGATATTTATTCATGTGGATTTCAATTAGTAATTGTTTTTGTTGCTGTTTTGTTTGCTTTTTTTTTTTTTTTTCTAGTGGAGGGTAAGTGTGAAGTGATTGATATCTGGGAAAGGAAATCAGGCTTTGGCTGTGGGGCGACATTCCATTGTCTTGACACAAAATAACAAATAACTCACCTCTAAATCTGTGTCTCGGGAAATTAAAGTGTAAAGCAGTGAAAGTCATGTGGAGGTCATTGAGATGTAAAGTGTGACCTGCTCCCCAGCACTGAGTAGCTCAGCTCTCAGTGACAGCTTTGAGAAATCTCTGGGACTGGGGAAGGGAGGGAAAGCATGTACCCAGGGCCTGGCTTGTTCTCTCCCCCGCCTGCTTTTTGGAACTGTTGCTCTCACAGAGTTTGCAAACACCACCTGAAAAACACTGATTGTTGTGGTGGTGATTTTATATGCAAACACAAACAGGAACTTTTAGAAAACATCTGCACAGTAAGAGACTGTGTCTTGGCAAAACCAGCCTGAATCCCTCCTCTTTTGGAAGGCTCATCTTTGTCAAGGCTGTTCAGTGCTTACTCTTCTCACATCACCCAGGTTTTAAAGGTTTAACTGGTGTGTCCATCTGGGGTGTGCACCCCACATCTGAACTGGGTGTGGCTGTGTGTGGCTTTTCCTCCTGGTGTGGGGCTCTCAGGTCATGCTGGGGAACCTGGCACCCAGCGATGCTCCTGAGCCCAGTTTGCTCAAGCCATCTGTCACCTCTGCAAAAATCCCTAGATATTTAGTGGCACCTCCCAAAATGGTGATTTTTGGGATCTCCATGAGACCTGGCACAATCTGGATGGTCCTTGGTTCTCCCTAAGGCCCTGGGGACAGTGCTTAAAGGTTGTGCTCTGCAGCCCAGCCTGGCAAGGCCTTGCTCAAAGCCACAGAGTCATTGGAATGGCACCTCAGGAATTTGGTGCGAGTTCTTTGAAGTGCACTGTTAGCACAATTAAATCATGTAGTAAATTACAGTAGCTCACTGATTTGCAGCAACTTTTCAGGTATTTTGTATGTGTCTGTGTAGTGAGAGGAAGCAGCACTTTGCAGTTACCTGGCCTTGCAGAAGTCTCTGTGTGCCAGGAGATCCTCACAAAGATCCAGCCATGGGGATAGGGAATGAGCCCATGGAAAAGTGTGGGATTCCTGGATGTTATAGGCAGAAATGTGACTCCATTACCACACTAAGCAGCAGTTTGCTTGGCAAGGTGTCCCCAGGGATCTGTCCAGAAAGAGGTTAGTTGCTGTACATAAGTGTCACAGGTATTTCTTGGACTCTGAGAGCAGCCACATTGACATTCTGGATGCAAAAATATGTCATAGAACTTACAAGATTTATATAAAGCAAAAAATATTTCAGAATTGTTCTTTGGCAGGTAAATAGGGACAAGTGGCAAAGGGAGAAGGATTTGCTGAAGTGGAAGAGGACAGCAGGGGAGAACAAGGGGGCTCTTCCAGCATGAAAGGATATGTTCTTCTTTCCCAGTTCTCCAAAAAGGCTGGAGAACATCCTTGTTGGTAGAAAGAGAGTGAGACAGCAAAATAGGCAGAAAAAGGGTTCAGAGGGCAGGAAAGGTCAGGGAGAAGGGACATCAGCCACAGGGGCAGATCAGCATGAGGAAAGGGCTGCAGAGGAAGGACAGGACACCCTCAGCAGCAGAGCACTGTGGTGAGTGCTGTCTGCCACATGGAAAACTGAATGTTGTCTTGAGGAGAGAGAGAATGGTCTCTTGACAGCCAAAACAGGTCTGTCTTGCTGTGTCACTGATTCAGCCTCAAAGAGCTGAGAAGCATCTGGGAATACACATTGGAGGATAAAATTTCCATTTGCAGACAGAGAAAACTCATCTTCCCATCAGCACTACAGCAGCCCTTGCCAAAATTAGTCAGAACTAGCAATATACCCTTTGCTGGATGATATTTGTGAAGATCCTGGTCATGCTGTAGAAGCAAGGAGCATATCTGGATGCCATGCCTGTGTAACCATGGCTTTTCACAGCCCTGTTGTGCCACTGCCACATGTTGTGACAGGAGGAGCTGCTCCCCATCTCTGCCCCAGCACTGGAAGAACAGCAGCAATTTGGGCAGTGCCATTCACTAGTGCCAGGTCTCATAGCTGTGCTGAAACCTCCTGCTTTGAATATCAAAGTTTAGCCTCTGGATGCAGCCCTAAAGGAGATAACAAATCAGGCCAGTAAAACTCGCTTGACTTTGTAGGCCAGCCCAGATCCTGATGATTGGTGTTGCAGGCCTGTTTCTCTAGGAAAAGAAACTGGTCTGATGGCTTTTTAGGATTTGCATTTTTTACTCACTGATGGGAAGCTCTTTGGTTTTCCTTTTCACTGTCACAAGCTCTCGTGTTTCTGTACAGACTTGAGTCAAATTTGTATAGAGAAATGCCCTTAAAATATTCAGTGAATAAAGGGGATACATACATCAAAGGAGTAAGGGGGTTATGTGAAATGACTTGTCCTGCCTTTCCCTGGTGACTAATCAGGATCTGTTCTTCACACCGCCTATCTTCAAGGTGCTCTGGAAATCTGCAAGGGGAAACTCCAGAAAACAAAGATTAACGTTAGTGGTTTCTGTAATCTGGCCTGATTTGGAGCTTCCTGATTGATCAGAGCGGTCTGCAAGTCCATACTAAGCTCCTCTGGCATTTCCTAGTGTCTCCCCGCAGGACTGTGAGCAGTGTGCTGTCCCTGTTTATTTTTTCCTGTTTATTTATTTATTTTCCTTGCTGGGGGAGCTGGGCTCCGGCAGCTTGTCCGGGGAGACCGCTGCTCCATGGGCCCTTAATGAGCTTTTTGAGCACTGAAGCAGCACAGCATCGCCTGGGAACGGCAGGGGCTCCTCCCTTCCCCACGGCGGAGCGGGAGCAGGGGCCGGCGGGTTAACGAAGCAGCCGGGGCTGGCGGGCGGCCTAATGAGCGCCAGGGAGCCGGGCAGGGACCCTGGCAAGGCTGCAGCCCTAGCAGCAGCAGCCTCCAGCCAGTGCCACTTGCCCCAGTGCCCCCAACAGGACCCTGTGCCACTCATTGCAGTGCCCCCAGCAGGACCCTGTGCCACTCACTGCAATGCCCCCAGCAGGACCCTGTGCCACTTGCCCAAATGCCTCTAGCAAGACCCTCTGCCACTCACTCCAATGTCTCCAGCAGGACCCAATGCCATTTACTCCATTTTCCCCTGTTATTACTGTAGCTGGAAGTGTTAAAAAGCAAAGAGCCCCAAAAGGTTTAAGGCATTTTCCACCCAGCACTTTTGTGGGTGGTGGGGTCTGAACCAGCGCATTAACAATGAAGAGGAGAGTGTTAAAAAAAATAACAAGGAAACAGATTCTTTTTAACCTTTAACCACTCCAAATGGCCAATAAATCATTAGCTACTAATTAACAAAAACAGAAGGGTAACTTACTGTCTGGTAAGCAAACTCTTGGAATCACTGAAAGGCTGGCACTGACTTCAGGATGGCTTTTCTTCTTCCACTTATTAAAAAGACAAACAAGCCAAGCTCTGAATATTAAGCTATGTCATGCAAAGCATTGTGCAAGAAGACTGACTGTCTAAAATAAGTATATTTTTAATGTATACAGTGAGCTGAGAAAATGCAGAATTTACAATATGCAACATCTGACCCCCAAGAAATTTGGTCTCCTCCTGGTGCCAAGTGTAACAAGGTACATTGTGTCTCATCTGCAGGCAGTACTGGTTTGCATTTTCTAAGTCTTGGCCATACTTACAGTCTGCTGCTGAATCATCTCCTCAGCTCCTTCAAAAAACTCAGTGGGGTGGCTGAAGCAGGAGGAAGACCTCCTAGCCTGGGTTTGGGCTGGAGAGCACAGCTTGCAGTCTGAGCTCAGGGAATATCCCTTATGTTGGAGCACTCTCTGATGGCTGACCAAAACCACTCTCGCTCTTCCCACCTGTGATAAAAGTCAAGTGGCAAGTTTTTATCTAGGAATGGAAGTTAGAAAAAAGTTGTCTGGTGGAGGAAATGTTTGTGAGACCTCTGGAACAGGCTATTATCTTGCAGATTAACTAATAAAAGGGTGAGATCTAGGAATCCGAGTGTCACCACTGCTACTGATTGACTAAACAAACATTTGAACTTTGCAGTATTACTATTACATGTACAGATACTATCTCATCTGGTTTAATTTAAAATAAGTCTGCCCAGGATTGGACTACTTGCTTAAACCTCTCCAACAGTTTTGTATCCTGACTTGGAAACAGTAGGACATATGATCTAAAATACAAGGGTTAAGTGTTTAGGACAAGGGCTCCCATTGTCTGTGGATCTGTATGTCTTTTCCATTCACTGTGCATCGTTACACCAGCTGTGTCTCTAATAAGTAACTGTGTGGGCTCTCGCAGTTTAAATATTTACTTAAACATAATAGAGAACCCAAACGAAACTGAGCCACATCAGAATATCCACCTCTGATGTTCTAAGTGTAATCACAGTGGATTTGTGCAGTAGATTTGCAAACTATAAACAGATGTGTTTTGATGACTTTCTCTCCTCTGTCTGGTCTCCACTTGTAAAACACAAGTTCACAGATCAAGCTTCTCAGGGTTTTTCACCTGGGAGAAGCTACATGTCCTTCTTACTGTTGAATTTATGGGGAGAAGTCCAAACATTGCCCTGTAACTGAGTTTCACAAAAATCAGATTTGGCATCACTAGGAAAATACCTCCAAGTGGTGTTCTCTCACTGCAACCTGAGAAAGTCACTACAGGTGGTCAAAGGGAGTTCCATACCCTGTTGTGGCTCAAGGAGGTCACTCCTCCAGCTCACTGCTGAGACAGTAGATGAGTCTCACTGTAATCTCTGCTATGGACAGAAAGGGAGCTGCAGTTTTCAAAATACATCCTAGGAGGCTGCCATTCCTGTAGTCACATTTTGCCTGTGACTCTCTGGGCAAAGGTGAATATCATGGGTTAGACATGAGATGGGCGATTGTCACTTATAGATCAGAACAAGTGATCTTCATGAAAGCTCAGTGAGGCAAATTTAAGTTTCATTTCATTGTTTACAGTTTTAGGTACTAATTTTCATCTTTTGAGGAACGTAAATATGGTTAATCTTGGTTTACAGATGGAGAAAAAGGTAGGGGACTTGTGCTGCCCCATATTGATCCTAAGACAGGACTATTTCTTTTCTCCAGGTGACCCTATATGTGACTATAACATAAAAACATAAGAGTCAGTATAACAAACAAAATGAATTTCATTATGGGATGCACAGAATGTTTGAAGAATCATCATGTGATAGTAATAAAACACTGCAACACTCAGGGCTGCTTTTTCTTCCTTTCATTTGAGGCCCGGAATAATGCACTTCTTTCATAGTTTGTTTAAGGGAGACCAGGTTTTCTCTCTGGCACTGTTTGGTACCTCTTCTTGCTACTCAGTGTTACAGCATGTGGTCTTTGAAATTTGAATCCCAGCTTCTTTCTGGAGAAGCACTAACTGAAAAGGAAGCCTTTAGGGTTAGGCAGCAAAAGGTAAATTTTCAGCTCCATGAGCAGGAACTCAGTTACATGACTTGCATTACTATTAATGGGGGTCATGCTGGTAAATTCCTGTACACCACATTGCACATTTACTCATGAGTGCAGAATTGGCACAGCTAATGAAACTTGCCTTTCGGGTAGCATGTATTTCAGGAGATGGGTCTGACAGGCAGAAAGGACTGCTAAGTACCCAGATGAAAGTCTGGCTTTTAACTCCTTGAACATATTTCCAGAAAATAATAGTGTGAATTAATGCTGGTTAGTGTTAGCTGTTCCTACTGTTAGGGATCAGTCTTGCTCCAGTAGGATTTCATTGAGGCAAAGATCATGCTTGAAATGTGAATGTGTGTGCTGTCATGTAGTGTTGGCAATTCACTTTCTGTTGCCTTTTCCAAGTACTACTCACTGTCACTCATTTTCTTTCAAACATAGGCCAGTCATGCAGCTAAAATGGACTTCTATAATCATAAACAAATAAAGTTTTTTTAAATCATTTTCAGCCCTGCTACTTTCCCAACAATGATCCCTCCTATGGCTGAGCATCCCCTGGCGATTACCAGCCTACATTATTCATGGGCATCTTATACCCCTTTATTCTTAAACTGTGTGCATTGCAGTGATGGCATCTTGTTTCCAAAACTCTTCTCTAGCCTTTACTTTGCTAGGCTAAACATGCCAAGTCCATTTTGCCTGTTTGATATGGTAAACTTGCTCTGGCTGCTGTTCTGTGCACCTGCTGTAATTGGAAGGTATTTTAAGTAAATGGAAACAAAACTGCCCAAACATTCCATCCTGTTCAGTGTTATGAAACTTTCCTCATATGCATCTGTGCAACAGCCCAGTGTTGTATTGCCTTTTTAACCTTTCAATCTCACCATGGTTCCTCATTGTTTTGTAGTTAATTAGTAAGGTTTTTTAATTATTTTTCATCATTTAGTGCTAAGAGTTTCAGAGCCTGCAATAGGAATTCATCTAGGAGTCTGCAAATTGAATCATCAGATCCCAAGTTTCATGTTGTGGGATTAATTCTCTTTCTTGCATGCAACTATTCATATGCATGATATTTAACTATTTAAATGCATGATACTCTAAATCTCCTTTGCATCACCAGTAACCTATATTTAACATTAATCAAAGTATTTAATGATCAAAATCTGTTCCATGATTTATCACTGAAAGAGCTCTTAACTTGGGCTTTCTCTGACAAAGTCTTTTATTTATTTCCCATTATTTCAATTATAAACCATTCCCTATGTTAGCTGTTGAGAAGATGAATAGTGTGTATTACTTGACACATATTTTGAGATCTTGCCCCATTAATTCAGTCTGAAAATATCTCTTTCCTTTCCCAGTAACATATTCTTGCATTTTGGGAAAAACCTATCAAATTCTGTCAAATGAGACTTTTAACATGGTCAGCAAATTACCTTGTTTGAACTAAGCATGGTTTGAACTGCCAATAGATTTCTTCTCATTCACTGCAATATTCCCTTTCTTCATGGTTCTGTGTGGTCATCAGAGCCCAAGAGATGCCAGAGATCTGTACTGCAATGAACAGTCAACATCTAGAGAAACACTTTTCAGTTTCTGTGTTATATAAAAGTAAAAAAAAAAAATCAATTTGCTACTGCAGCTAGTGACTGTGAAGGAGCAGCTGCAAAGTGCTGAGTCTCATCAGGTTGCAATCATGATTAACATTGGGCAGATCCCCCCTGCTGAGGGAATAAATACCCTGCCTTTGTCAAGGCTTCCATGTAAGAAACAATAGATTATTTCAGTGAAGCACAAGAACATAAATGTTAATCGAATCATTCCTCTGAATGAATAGAAGTAGCACCCAGAATGTAAACATTTTAATTTTGGAAGGGAAGGCTTGCCTGTCAGTTGGTTAGTTTTCCATGTATTTTTAAATTTACTTTGAAAAGCTGCTCACTAACATTGCCATCATTGCATACAATAACATTTTCAGCACTTCAAATACGTGTGTTTCCTGTCTTTCCAAGCTAGGCAGTGGCAAAGTCCAGGGAGTATCGGAAAAAATAAAATCTGCCTTAATATCACTAAAGAGAGGTCAAAACCTTGTACTGAGTAACTGCCAAACTATGTGATCACATTAGCTCTTGGTAGAGGAAATGGAAAATACTTTCCAACTGAAATTGACACTAGGAAACATGTTTAAAAATGTTTTTTACATATTGGGATACTTACCCTTAAAATAAATGTCTCTATACAGATGATGAAAGTGGCTGTAAGTATGTTAACAAATTTATGTGTCTGTAAGTGAAACAGAAAGAATTCATTTATCCCCTTACTGCTTCCTTGTTTGCTGTACAAATAAGGAATTTCAGAATGCAGTCATGCAGTACATGTTTTAAAGCAAGTGTACAGCAAGCTACAGATGCCCAGCCATCTTCATTTTCATATGGATGCAGCTACTGGTGATTAACACATCCAGCAAATATGTTTGGACTTTGGACTTAAATATGTTTTGGACCAGTGCATCTGGTCAGATCCTGCTGGTTTCATTCCTGTGGGGTGTCCCTTTGCAAAGCCAGTAGAGTTCAGCTCAGTGCTTCTCTTGTGCCTATAATGCCCTCAGAGATCTTGCACGTGTGGTAGATTAAGACCCCTCAGCTCTATATGAACATTAAACATGGAAACAGTTTTCTTACAGGATTTGCTAGTTCTTCACTGAGAGTGCTATGATTCTGTTTGCACATGCACCTTTTTTAAGTCATAATGTACTTCTCCACTGGACAAATCTGTCTCTTGAGTTTCCACACAGAAAACATCATCTCCTGTCAGTCACTCAGAATACATCTAATCAGTGACAAAATTAGTGAAGATGATGAAGGATCTGTTTGTGGTGGAAGCACAGAAATTTGATGACTGGTATTGAATTCCTGGTGGTCCCATAGGAAAGCCTGTCTGTTGGGATCACTGAATTTCCCCACTCAGTAGGTGCTGAAGTGGGGAGAACACCAAGTGACAGCACGTGATGGGCAGAGTGAGCCAGTAACAGTGGAGGTGTGAAGCTGAGTGTGATAATTCTAGCTTTGTGTCTCATGTTCACCAGGACACATTTTGACTGGGTGGGCAGGAGTTTCCTACTGCCTGGGAGAAGCAGAGGTGAGGAAAAGCCAGAGCTTTTATTGCTGCTCTAAGCCACATCTTCCATGCTGCACCTGCATCTGTGTGCCTGAACGAGAGCAAGCACAGATACATCTATTATTTTTGATTGTCCAGCTCCACAGGTCATTGGTCTCTATTCTCCTGTAACTAGAAACTGGGGGCTTCTCAGCTGACCCAGCAATGGGCAGTGGTTTTTCATGCACTCCATCTTGTAGCTGGAGCAAGCAGGTTTCATCTAAGTTCCCTCCAGTCATCAGACAACCCCTCACTACAGCTTTATAGAGGCCTGAACTCAGTTTCTGGTAGCCTGGACAGAATGCAGCCATCAGAGAAAATGTGATTTAAGACTTTAATTTAAACTTCAGTTGTAATAATACATCATTTTAGGGTTTTCATTGCCTTGAAGTGAAGAGGTGCAAAATGAGCATAATTTATTAGAATTTACTATGCAGAAGTGGGAAAACACCTGTTTAATGTGATTTGGTCCAAGGTGGTTCAGCTGTGGAAAAGACCAAAGCCACTTCTGACCACCCTGTGAATCATACTGGGCATGTGTGGACTCTGACTGAAGTCATCCATCAGGGCTTTTCCTTGCCTAAATGTCATGGGATAACCCAACTTCTGCTGTTTCATTTACATCTTCTATTTTTGTCCTCTTTGGGGGGTAGTGAGAAGTGTGTTGTTGAGCTGACTGAACCAGCATTTAAATCCCACCTGTATTCAACACTGTATGACATGTTCCATTTCCTTTTTGAAGCCAAACATTGGCCGATTAGGAATTCCCCATGGGCCCTCTGGAGAGAAGGTGGCTGTGGTGACTGTGGACGACTGTGACACGGCAGTGGCCGTGCGCTTCGGGAGCCTCATTGGGAACTACACCTGTGCTGCCCAGGGCACTCAGACTGGCTCCAAAAAGTAAGGATTCCCTGTATTTGTGTTTTCCACTCATTCTCTTTTTCCAGTGGAGATTCAACAGCTTGCAATTAACCACTGAGCACTAAGTGATTAATCAGTAAGTTGGAAAAACAGACGTGACATAACAACAAAAAGTAACAAAGTTTCATTTGGGATATGGAATTACTTCCACCTTTTAAGTTAAGAGTCCTGTCTAAAAAAGAGGTAGGAATAAAGGATGTAAACAAACAACCATTGAAAATCACTGGTTATGAGAAAAGGTTTCCTGTGAAGAAAGAAAAACAAAAATTAGTACTTTTGAGCTTAAAGAGGAGGTGAACAGCAAGCAACATAGGGGGATATAAAGTAATGAGTGATAGCAGAGAGACCACTGAGAGACACATGGTGCTCTAATATCCCCAGAGAGGGGTACACTATAAAAACTGGGGCTAATCCAAATGACCAGATGATAACACTTCTCACACAGTGTGGAGTCATTTAGTAGAACCTACATCCGCTAAATGTCATTAAGACTAAGATCCTCAGAGGATTTTAAAAGGGTTGGCACTATATGATAATTAAGTCATTATATAAAAATGTACTGCTTCTCAACCTTGTGCTGAGTGGCATCAGCCAGTCCTTGCATGACTGGGGTCAGAAAGAAGTGTCCTGTGGCTACACATTTTTCTCTAATTTTCATATTCTTCTGCATATTAGCAACTTTTAGGGACAGGTCACTGGATTCTATATGGACATGACAGCTCCTAAGTTAAAAGTTAGTGTTACTGCACAGTCATTTGATAACAAGCTCTGGAAGTGCTCATGTAGCAGAGGGAAGTACAGCTTAAATGTGCTTATGGAAGCAGTAAGATAAAGAACAAAATATAAAGATAAGAAGATAAAGAACAAAACAAAACAAACTCCTTGCAAGTAATTATGAGCATTTCTTTGTTTCTTCAGATCTTTGGACCTGACTGGCCCTCTCCTCCTTGGTGGTGTCCCAAACTTGCCTGAGGATTTCCCGGTGCACAACAGGCAGTTCATTGGCTGCATGAGGAACCTCTCCATCGACAGCAAGCCCATCGACATGGCTGGTTTCATTGCCAATAATGGCACTCTGCCAGGTATGGGCAACCAGTGCCCCAAGGGTCAGCACCACAAAGGTCTCTGCCACAGCTGCATGTGGGACATGGCTTAGCACTTCGAGGCTGGCACTGCAAGGAACCCCCGGAAGGGGAAGGCCACAGGGTTCTGAAATGTCCCCTGTCCCCCTGTTAGCACTATTGAGGGCAAAGCAGCTATGGGGCAGGGACTTCAGGTGGTGTATGGCATTGTGCTGCCACTGTGTCTCTGGCCCGACCTCATTGTTTGAGTAATGTGCAGTCCACACCTGTGCCAGGGAGGCGTACAATAGGCCGTGGCACAGGGCACACTTCCAGGATTCAGCAGCATATCAGAAAGGACTGGGCTTGTGTAGCCTTTCTGCATTGCTGGGAGTTTCAGCCAGGAATTTAGTCCTAAATTGACTTCTCCTCCTCTATTTTTAAACTACCTATTAAATGTCATTTTGCTCTGAAAGCCAGTGGGATTAGTTCACAAAAAAGACAGCACTTACAATGACTTTTTAATAAATTGTGTTTGTTCTGTAAATAAAATTCTGCAATTCCCCAAATGTGAAACCTGCTTCATGGAGCAGCCTGCTGGAAGTTCTGATTTGATTTCCAGTCCCTGGATCCCTGATCAGGATTAGTTCCGGTGATTAGGCATACAAAATGTTCTCATCATCTTAAAAACTGGCTCTTACACACAAAAATGGAAAGTGCCTTCTGTCCATGCTGCTGAAGGTCTGTGTAAGAGCTAAATTGCAATTCTAAAGTATGTTGCATTGATTGTGGATTAAGGAGACAGTCATAGCATATGCCTTTGATAGACAGACTTATCTTTGTGCATTTAACACATGATCAGCTTACATAAACTTTTGCCATACACATTTTGCTTCACTGACCTCAAAAACATTTAAAAAAAAAAGCTAAAAAACAAACCTATAGTAGTCATGTCTTCTTTTTATGTAAAAACTCAATACAGTCATTCAGAGCCTTTTTTTTATTGAAACCATACAAAGTAATGGTTTTCCTGAATTGCAGGCTGTGCAGCTCAGAGGAACTATTGTGAAACCAACTGGTGCCAGAATGGAGGCACGTGCATCAACAAGTGGAACACGTACATCTGTGAGTGCCCCGTGCGCTACGGAGGCAAGAACTGTGAGCAAGGTAGGCTGCACAGAGCTCTCTGTGCTTGTCACGTGTGCCCATGTCACTGCTGTCATTGCCATCCCATAGCACCTATGTCCAGCTGTGATGATTGAGGGTAACAGAAGATTGCAGCTGAGACTGTCACCCGTTATCTATTTGAAATCATTTTAGAGATCCCCTCTATAGAAGACGACATACTGTCATGAATAAGAGCAGCTTTCATTGATTTACTTACATAAGCAAAGTAGTTCCAAAGAACTTGGCTGTATTTAGTAATTTGTTTATAATAAAAATGCCTGATCCTAAGCCCCTTTAAATCAGTGGAAAGAATCCTGCTGACTTTACTGGCTTTGACTCAAACTGGGGATGAATGTGCTGTTTTAATCACTACTTTTTTGGCAAGAAGGCATTCTGTGCAAAGTAAGAGCACTTTCGGTTTTACTGGATTTCTCTTTGATTGAGCACAGTGTGCATATATGTGTAAAACCTCATTACTAAAGGGATAAGGGTTTTTTCCCCTAGAGGTGAAGAGTTGCCTGTGGGAGGACCAACCCATGGAGTTGGTGCTGTAAGGTGGCTGCTCCTTTGGAGTCTTCCTGGATGCTTCCAGCAAAGAAAACATGCTTCTACTGGGCCAGGTCTAGGTAGTGGTACTGGTCTAGGTAGTAGCAATTTCTCTTCCCTTTCCTGAGAAGCAGCAATATTAGCTTAAGAGGAAAGGACACAGGGTTAAGTTCCTGTCTTGGAGATAAAGGTTTGCAGAGTGAAGAGCAGGGAAAAGGAATGATGGAGACCTCTTCCTATGCTCCACCTCACACAGAGCCCAGAGCTGTTATTATTGCCCCTAGCCTGGTACCTGCTTTCTGTAGCAGTTCCTCAAATATTTTGAGCTTCCCAGTTTTGTATGAAGGTCTCATTTTTCCATTTGTCTCATATCAAGAATGTTTGTTGGTGAAGTTCTTGTGTTTTCTTCATGACTGGCTGTTCAATGTGCTACAAACCCACTATGATGTATCCTGAAGGGAGTGCCAGGGGCCCAGCTATGGTGTATCCTGTACTGGTGTAAATGCGAGTACTGCTGTCACATGCAAAGACTCTCCTTGCCTCTGTTTTTCAAATGGAAATTCAAATTTTGATCAAATGTTTGTTTAATTTATTATTTTCTTATCCCAAACTCAAGACCAATCCACAAAGTTTGGGATTTAGATTATCATCTGGGAGCTGCCCTGTAGCCATCCCTGGAAACTCATTTTTAATTCAGGTGAAAGAGATGGTGGCAGTCACAGCAGCACTGCCTCCCCCAGTCCCAGCTGTCACCTCTGCCTCCAGCACTGTACATTCCTGCATGTCCCCTTTGTTAATGAAAAACCCCATGTTCTTGCTGATGCCTCACTTTGTGGGGTTTTTTTGACAGTTTGAAGGCAGCAGGCTGCTTGGTTCTTTAATGGTATTTGTAGGCCAGTGTCCCTGTGGAAAAATTGCAAGCCAAGAAAGAAACACAATGTGACCAAAGATTTCAGGAGCCCAAAGTTAAAGTCAGGAGATAGAGTCAGTCATAGATATGCTATTCTCCTGTCTTTCAAATTTCTTATTTGAATGCTCAGCTATGATCCTAAGAGCATTAGCTATTATTAGGCAGCTATTTTTTTTAAACTCTTCAATAGAATATTTGCAGTTTTGAGTAGGAGTGCTGCATTTCTTTAATCCCTATGGCAGTGCTGGTTCTGCTTCAGGCTAACAGATGACAAAGACTTTGGCAAGTTACCAATTAACCTTTTTTTCATTTCCTGCTCTTCAGAACCTCTGGGATCTAGCATACACTAGTAAGGATGGGATGTTTTACCTTCACCACCCTCCTAGAATCTGTTAATTCACCTTCTGGCAGTTCCCTCTCCCTCTTCTGATATATAGAAAGGAGATAAAATTAAGGAAAATTATTTTCCCCTTTATTGTAATTTAATTCTTTTAAACTATTAGGTGTTGCAATTTTGTGAAGATCTAGCAGCTGTGTCTGACTCACACTTGGATGGCCAGTGTCATTGCACTAGCCTTGGGCTGGACCTAAACATAAGCTTCCACAGGTCCAGCACCCACACTGCAGGTGACATCCAGTGGGATATTGGCAGCATGTTTCCCACACTGCAGGTGACATCCAGTGGCATGTTGGTAGCATGTTTCCCACACTGCAGGTGACATCCAGTGGGATGTTTCCCCAGGCCCTCTGTCTCCACAGGGAATGGCCCTCATGTGTTTCTGCCGGCCTGCTGAGCACAGGACTCTTTAGAGTGATCATAGATACACAGGCAGTGCTTCAAGTGGCAAACTCTGAGCAAAGGATCAGTTTGTATCACTGCACTGCCCATGGCAGGGGGTGCTGGGAATCATGTGGGCCTCTGTGGTGACAGGGGAGGTCAGGTCCCATCTGAGGACAGTGGATGTGCCACCCCCTCCATGGACACTCCTGGTCCCAGGCATGAGGAAGGGCTGGGGGGAAGAGGGAGGTCAGAGGGGACTGACAAATGGAGATTTCTATTTAACTAGCAGGGAAAGGTGCACCCTGGCCCCAGGGAAGGGAGGGAGGTTGGGAGAAG
Source organism: Molothrus ater (assembly GCF_012460135.2). Classification (NCBI taxonomy): domain Eukaryota; kingdom Metazoa; phylum Chordata; class Aves; order Passeriformes; family Icteridae; genus Molothrus; species Molothrus ater. The sequence continues at coordinate 15,724,848 of NC_050482.2, read as the reverse complement.
GTGTGGGAAGGGAATGCTATTTGCAAGCACAGAAAGTCACCACCAGTGAGAAAAGGAAGAAGGTGGCTAATTGCCATGCCAGTCCAGTTCTCCCAGGAGCAAAGGCAAAATGCTTGCACACAGCATTCCCAGCCTTCAGCAGGTGGGAAGCCCACAACTTTGCATCCTGCCTCTGCACTCCAGAGGCAGATGGGCTCAAAAATCTCAGCAACAGCCCAGAAAACCAGCAGCACAGTTGGAAGCTGAGGTTATTGTGAAGGTCAGCAGGGTAGAGGAGGAAGGCAAAGGCTGACTTTTGCATAGGTGGAGTAAGAGAAAATAATCCTGCTCAACACTGATGTCCTGGCTACTTTTACATTGATATATGCTTTGACATTGATGTGGTGCAGTGTGGGCTGATGAATTGTGCCCTGGCCCAGAATTGTGCCCTGGCCCAGATAGCCAGAATTCAAGTACTGCATTCAACTTTTAAGCAACCTGAGACATCTGTATCTGGTGACAACCTTTTTTAAAGTTGCCATCTGGTTTTCAAGAGCAGGCTATGCTGCAGTTGTTCCACCATATGCCCTCTCTGGCAAAGGTGAGATCACAGGCTGGAGGAGGAGGGAGGAGGGCTGCCCCTTAGCCTGCCTGCCCTTAGCCTGGTGTGGGGTGGCTGGGTAACCACATCTTAAGGAAGGGCAAGTCAAGTTCCACCTCTGGCTTGACTAGTGGTAGCCCAGTAGTCTCTGACTTTTTCTTTCTCACAAATAGGGAGCTAAAGGGCTTGCAATAGGGAACTAAAGGGCTTGCACTTTACTCCAACCCCTGCACTCCACTCCTCACTCCAGTCTTTCTCTTTGTAGACACCAGCAAGGCAGACATACAAGAATTTGGGGTTTGGCTTTATTCAACAATGCAACTTCACATCAACTATCCCCCATTTCTGGTGTGGTGTCATCCCTCAACCTTTTTCTAAGAACTTACACATATGCCCATAGTATATAGTAACACATATGCATTTTTATATACATGATCTACTACAAAAAATCCAGAAAGTGTCAGCAGATATGGTAGTGTGGAGCAGAAGGGGAAAGACTGTTAAGCCCTGTGATTTCCCTGACCGACATGCACTCAGCACATGATGAAATAAAAGGCTGGGTGCTAATCTGTGGTGGTTGTACCCAGGCTCTAAGACCTGCTTCTACTGGCAAAAAGCTGCCATGAACTTCACCAACATGCCCACAAGCAAGGATGTCAGGAAGGGGCTGACTGTAGATCTCCTACAAGGTTCCACACATGGTGGAGGTGTTGCAAATAGCACAGATCTCCCATGGCTTAATCTGTGCTTCTAATCAGTGGGATCAACTAATCCATGCGACTGTAGCTCCTATTACCCAGGGTAACAACTTTAGAAGTCCAAGGGGATGGGTGTTCCTCTATTTTCCATCAGCAAAGTGCTTTCTATTGAAGGCTGTAGGAGCCTTCAATAGAAGGAGCTGTAGGAGCTGTGCTTGTGCAAGGTTAGAGAGAAGGGAAATTTTGCAGCTGTCACCTCAGAACATTTAAAGCAGGTGATTTAGGTAATTCCACACAAACTTTCTCCCTGTGAAAAGACTGTGTAGCTGGGGCAGCTGAATAATCTGGCCCTGGAGTATTCACAATTAATTCATATTTCCTGTTGCCTCCCAGCCTTTTCCTGTGTTTAATCTGTTAATTAGAAGCAGGTAATCAAGGTTGTGTTGAAAACATCTGAAGCAACTGTTGCCCTCATACTTCCTGCTCTGTCCACCCACTCACCAGCAGAACTATATCAGCAGAGATCCTGAGCTTCCCTTTCTAGGAACAGCTCTCATGTGGGTAATGCCATAGCAGTGTGGAGGTGCTGCTTTTGAGTACAGGCACCAAGATGCCTACCCACAACCAGGGTAGGTTATGAATTTGCAGTATTATCAACTCTTTCACAGTAGCTCCCCTAGACCAGCTCTTCATCCATGGTAGATTGAACGTAGCTCAGTGGAAGAGGGACTAGCTCCCTGTGAAATAGCATCATTTTTCCTCTTCACATTTGTCCTGAATGATAAAAACCATTTCTCTTGTGTATTTTGATTCACAGCAATGCCTTCTCCTCAGCGTTTCAGTGGTGAGAGCATTATCATTTGGAGTGACCTTGACATCACCATCTCCGTGCCGTGGTACATTGGGCTGATGTTCAGAACCAGGAAAGTCAATGGCATGTTAATGCAAGCCAATGCTGGGGCTGCATCCAAGATCAACATTCAGGTAAAGTGTGGCTGCCTTTGCCTAGAAAAGAATTAATACTCCCCCAGCAGTGGATATGGCCAGATCAACTACACAGCTTCATCCACCTAGCTAAATGCATGTCGATAAAAACATATCATTACTTTAGCCTTTTACAATGATCAAAAAGTGAATGATCAAAATATCATTATAAAAACCATATTAATTTAAAATTATTTTTCTAGTCAGAGGTAGTAGTGGGCATTAATATAGATGTAAAAAATGGATCTATTCCTTTGGAGGTTTTTTGCCCATAAGGGAAGCTGGAGTCTGAATGTCCAAAATTATACAAAGGAGTTCTTGCAAGCATTCCCATCTTTACTCTTTGAGCTTTTTTTCCTTTTGGGTTCTCTTAGGAAATGTTATTATCTTGCCCTCCACCTCCTTCTGCATCAAGTACAAATATGTAGCAAAAAAAGACATGGTTGGTTTTTTTTTCCCCAACAGATACTGAACAACTATGTGCAGTTTGAAGTGTACAGTGGCCTGAGCCAAGGTTGCTAGTTTGAAGATGAGCCAGTCACGGGTCAGTGATGGGGAATGGCATCATTTATTAGTAGAGCTGAAGAGTGCAAAAGATGGTAAAGATCTCAAGTACCTTGCTGTCATGTCCTTGGACTATGGGATGTACCAGGTAAGGCAGCATAGAAGCTTTGCCACTGAGCACTGCACAAATGCTTTTAGGAGAAACTAGGATAGAGGACTGTGGACAAGTACTTATGCTGTGAGACATGTTCTGCAGTGATTTATGCCTAATCAATTATATTAATTTATTAAACTTTATGATAATATATCTTACAAAGAAGTCATAAAAAGACACATTCCAATGTCTGGCTCCTCACTGCTTTGGTATTTTTTATGTAATCTGTCAGCTACTGCTTGACTCTATCACAACTCTGATAGTGCTTCTTATCAGCTGTTGTTTTCCTCACAGAGCACTGTGCAGATTGGAAATCAACTACCTGGATTGAAAATGAAAAGCATCATTGTGGGAGGTGTCTCTGGAGACCAAGTCTCTGTTCAGCAGGGATTTTATGGATGTATGCAGGTATGAAATTAAAAGTGTAGCAATAAATGTTGAACTCATGAGAAAATGCCCAGGTGAAAATGTGGGAGGTTTCTTTTTCATCCACCCTGAAACATTTCTGTTTCCTCCATAAAAATTATCTAAGAATCAAAATATTAAAGTCTGCTCACTTTGCCAGGTACAAATCTTATCACATAGGGGAAAAATATTTGACAAAAAAATCTGGGTTTGGCTCATCAGGTGATTTCTTTAAAATGTAGCCTCATTGATTGATAAAAATAATAAATATAATAATGTACTCTGAAAGGAGACTAATTTTAAAATAATTGTCTTTTGTCACCAGGGAGTAAGAATGGGAGAGACATCTACAAACATAGCGACACTGAACATGAAACAGGCTATCAAGATCAACGTGAGGGAGGGCTGTGAAGTGGATAACCCTTGTGATTCCAACCCATGTCCCCAGCACAGCTACTGCAGTGACGACTGGGACAGCTACTCCTGTGTCTGTGACCCAGGTAACCTGCTGGCCACTCATACAGGAGCTGGATCACACCTCCATGAGCTCATCAGAAGCAGCACAGCAGCAGCAGCGTGCTGGCAAAGTGTTCATCTTCTGATTCTTCCTCTTCCAGTCAGTATTACCCTTCTCACTCTTACTCTAGCACCCTGGAAGCTGCACTCCTGGGCTAAGAATCCAGGCAAGGTATCCACCAAATGGACAGACAGTCTCTGGTCCAAAAAACTCCTCTGTACCTCCCCTTTTCTTTTAATGTTTTTTTTTTCTTTCTTTCTCAGCCTTTTCTGCTGTTGAATTTCAGTCTCTCACTCTGCATCCTAATCAAGATACTTTGGATGTTTTCTCTGTTTTGGAGCATGTAGCCAGCACATGCTGTCAGCACCCAGCACAGTCACCTCCCATACATGCAGCGAGAGAATACAAAACTATTTGTAGCACATGCTCCAAATATAAAGCTGGGAACCAAAGGCACAAAGGTGCCTCAAGCATGGTAACAGACTGTCAAAAAGAATGGCTTACTATCATTTTGTTTGAGAGGGAAAGGAGTGTTTCATTTCTGACAGTATCTCAGGGGGAATCTACTGATTATCAAAGATGGGTTATTAGTGTATAAGCTTAAGACAGACAGTCTTTTGGAGACATGCAAATCATAAATTACAATGGTTGCTGTAATTTTCTTACCTTGTCTCCCCAGGGTACTTTGGGAGAGACTGTGTTGATGTATGCAACTTGAACCCATGTGAGCATGTCTCCACATGCGTGCACAAACCTAGCTCATCCCATGGCTACACCTGTGAGTGTGGACAAAGCTACTACGGACAGTACTGTGAAAGCAAGTAAGAGAATTATTTTGTTCTTGGTTTCTTGATCCTGCCAGGAAGCTCTTCACCTAGGGCATCAGTCCTCCCACTTCCTGTTCTGCTCTGATAAACTTTCCTGTTACAATTTGAGTGGTATTTTAGGCTCCGTTGCCTTTTGGCATTCCTGAACTCTTCTCAGAAACTAGACATGTTATTCAGGAGCCAGTTTGCTTCATCAGCTGCTCAGGGGCTCAACCAGTTCTGCTGTGTTGCACAGCACTGCATCTCACCTGTACTTTGTGGTGGGCTTGGCCTGACTTTGCTCTGCATCTCTCCTCCAGCTTCCCCAGCACACAGAGCGATGCACCAGTTCGGTGGCCTCTAGCAAGATAAAGTCTCTTGGCAGTGTAGGTCCAGTCCCTGAGCTGGCAAAGAGCCATCTCTTCTGGACAGTCTGGGGCCTGTGTCTGTTGCTTTGTGGGAGAAACGTGCTGATTCCCTCGTCAGCAGCTTCCTGGTCTCTGATAAGCATTCAGCAACCAGCCTTATCCCAAAGGCGGCACTTTGATTTACTGTAATATGGGCCATTCATGATGTGCAAATGAAGTGCATTTGTCTGCCTGTTTAGGAATGGCTCATGTGATGTTTCCTTCCCTTTGAAAACTGCAAGCTTCTTCCTCTGCCTTTTGTAGTGTGGGCTTGCAAATGTTGGCCATGCTGTTGCGAGATTTGTCTTTCATTCCTCTGGATTAGGGACACAGAGACATTGTCCCTTGTCATTATCTGCTGACATGTGTCAAGTGCAACATTGTGGTTTTCATATTCTAAAGCTTAGAAGTAAATACCTACCAATTACCATAAATAAAATTGGTCTTCAAAACACATGGAAATAGTTTTTTCTTTCCTAAAAATGAGCACCAGGGAGGGGATACCTTGTGCATTTCCAGGATCCCAGTCTCAGAGCCCTTGTCCTTCAGGCTATTGCTTGACAAACACTCCCAGCTATCAGAGAATCAGAGCTCTCCTTGCCAGAACTAGTGTTGGGGCATCTGTGGGATAACCATCTCAGAGGCTCCCCAGATGAAATAGTCCCAGTGGGAATGGGGTTTTCCTTCAGCAGGGGTGGCCTTTGGCTTGCTGCTTAGCTTCCAGTGCTGCTGCACTCAGTCTGAATCATAGTCTTTGATCCACAGTCCAGATCAAAGCTGCCACCCTCCCCTCTTCCATGTCTCCAGCCATGGGTCCTCTGTCTCTCCTCAGGCAGAGCAGGGCTTTTCAGACCTTGTAGTGAACAGTCCAAGAAAGCCAGGTTGGTTGAAAGTAGTGGCTTTTCTTTATAGGATGAACTTGGAGAGAGCTTTGCACCTGAACTGGTGTCCCTGTGGGCTGGGGCAGGATGGGGATGGGGAGTGGGATATAAAGTGTTGGGGAGCTGTACCCCAAGGCAGTTCGTGGTGGTAGATAAACCAGGGCACCGGCTCAGAGCCACCTGCACTTGAAAATACTTAGAGAAGCATTCCCTCTAGGTTTTCATAGCACTGATATTCTAAGTTTTCCCATATCATAGTGTATTTATATTTATATATGTATTGATTGTTGTTTGAGATACATTACTGTCTGTAAGCTGATGCAGTTGAGTGCAGATTTGGTCCAAAGCTTTATTTTCACCCTTTTAAAGAGGGAACTTAAAATAACTTTTTTTCAATTTGATTTTCTTTAATAGGATCGACCTACCTTGTCCCAGAGGTTGGTGGGGAAATCCCATCTGTGGCCCATGTAATTGTGAGACTAGTAAAGGGTTTGATTCTGATTGCAATAAGACCAATGGAGAGTGCCACTGCAAGGTAAGCAAAAGAAACCAGTCTTAAGTCAAAATTTCTTTAGTTTAAAAAGAAACTGTACCACTTATAATTACAAGTGAGTATCTGATACAAAGTACACATGGTTGTGCTTTGTATCACATATATATGTATGTGCACAGTGGAGTTAATCATTACCCAAAACATTTTGCTGGCACCACCCTTCTCCAAATCATACTGTACAGCTCTTATCTTATTTGTGTTTGGAAAAGCGAGCTGAGAGGATGAAAGCCTGGCTCTGATCTCTGAAGTGCAGCCTGGTTTATCAGGGGAGATCAGGCCGGGGTGCAGAGGAGTGTCAGTGGGGTTTTGTGCATCACAAGTGAGTAATGGCCATGAAACAGCTCGGGCCAGCTGGCCGAAGCTTGCCCCTGTGCTATGGCCAGCAAGAGGCCAGGCAGCTGGAGAGAGCTGCAGGGCTAAATGCTTTCCTCATCTCTGGACAGGCAGGGACAGATGGGGGACATGGGAGGGGAGGCACCTCGTCATGAAGGTTTTACAAAGGACTTCTCACAATAGGTTTTAAACTGGCTTGAATGACATCAGAGGAGCTGGGCTTGTACAGACTGGCGGCTGTGAATCTGGCCCCCTGCTCCTTTCTGAAATGCCAGCAGGACACACAGCAACTGTTGCATGAAATGGAGTCAGTGGGGTGCCAGCTCCACACTCTTGTGCAATCCTAATGCCTCAGATCAAATACATGTACAGAGGTGATTTGAATATGGGATCATTGCGTGCTCTCCACCCTCTACGTGAAACACAAATGCACAGTGCAGGAAGTTTCCTTAGTGGCTCCTTCATGCCATACAAGAGCAGAATTGCAAAGCTGAGAAAACTGTAAATCCTCCAAGAATATGTTTGGTGGGCACTTGTTGCAAGTGCCCAAGGAGTGATATGGGCCCTGTGGCTCTGCTGCAAATGGCAATTCAAACCCTGGGTCTCTGATAATAGTAACATAAATTTATCTGTGCTCTGCTAAATGAGCCCTTTTATGATGTACAAGCTGTTAGAGCAGGTTTCAGAAATGTGGGCAGTTTGGAAGTCAAACACCTTGTGTCTCTCATTTTGGTTTTTCTAGGCCAATTACTACAGGCCCCAAAGCAGTGACACCTGCTACCCCTGCGACTGCTTCCCATCTGGCTCCCACACGCGCGCCTGCGACATGGAGACGGGACAGTGCCCCTGCAAGCCCGGCGTCATCGGGCGCCAGTGCAACCGCTGCGACAACCCCTTTGCAGAGGTCACCGTGAGGGGCTGTGAAGGTACCTCAGCCCAGCCACGCTGCCCGGCCCTGCGGCCCAGCCACGCTGCCAGGCCCTGCGGCCCAGCCACGCTGCCAGGCCCTGCGGCCCAGCCACGCTGCCAGGCCCTGCGGCCCAGCCACGCTGCCAGGCCCTGCGGCCCAGCCACGCTGCCCGGCCCTGCGGCCCAGCCACGCTGCCCGGCCCTGCGGCCCAGCCCGCTGCCGGCCCTGCGGCCCAGCCACGCTGCCCGGCCACGCTGCCATGTGGGACCAGAGCCACTGGCAGCGCGCAGATGGGGACACTGTGGGGACACTGCTGGGCCCAGCAGCATGGCTCCAGCAGTGGGGGCAATGGGGGCTGCAGCAGCCTGAACATCCACCCCTCCTCCTAGATATGTGCCAGTGTGACTCATGGGGGCTGAGGGAATGGAAAAAAAGCTGTTATCTCTTTAATTTTTCTCACATGGAAATAGAGCCAGCTGAGGTGGAGTAGGGGGAGCAAAAACTAGCAGCGGCTTTTCTTTAAACCCGAGTTCATCTGCCAGTGCAGTGTTGTATTGCTGAGCTGCAGCTGAAGAGGCTGGTGAGAGGCTCATGCCTTTTGCCCACAGAGGCACCGTGCCGTGTGCCTCGTGCACTCTGCCTTCCTTCCCCACCTTGCCCATCCTGCCTTTCCTCTCACCCACCCACCCACCCACTGTCCTCCTGTGATAAGCACAAAGCTGCTGCAACAGCAGTGTGTGGGCAAAATAAAGGAGAAATGTTTTCCCACAATAAAGGAGCAAGCAGAGATAGGCAGAGCCAAAATCCAGAGCCCCATAATCATCCTGAGCTCTCCTCTGCCTGTACCTGTCTGTCCAATCCGTTGGATAAGGAGCAGCTGGTGGGTTACAGCTTGGAAGGCACTGCAGAGGACAGGTATCCGGACAGGGCTTTGGAATTACAGGAAGGTCCTTCAGGCAGGTTGAAATGTCTCACTGTTACGATTTTTATCTTGTTAGAAAAATTGCATCATTTCTTTTTCTGCTTTCAGTAATTTATAATGGCTGTCCCAAAGCTTTTGAGGCTGGTATTTGGTGGCCACAGACCAAGTTTGGCCAGCCAGCTGCTGTGCCTTGTCCTAAGGGCTCAGTGGGTAAGTTCCCTGGGTAAATAATTACCTACTTTATCTGCATGCCTTTTTTTTTTTTTTAAGTGTACATAGGAATAGCATTAATTCATTGAGTCTAGAGTCTGCAGCATAACTTATATATCATAAGCAGAAGAGTATAGCTAGCTGAAATCAAATACATTTGGAATACTAGCAATAAATAAATGCAGCAGTACAGCAGATAAACATGTAAAAAGCACAAAAATTCTCTATTTTCAAAAAATCAGAGCCCTATTTTCTATTTATCAAGCAATTCTTACACATGTAACTTTCAGTTTCTAGTGACTTATAAGTGTTCTTTTGCCATACAGTTCCTCTGGGCAAAGATAAAATTAGGAAAATCATATCTGATGACTGCTTTACTAGGATTGCAGCCTACTAAAGCTAAGAGTTGCAACAAAACTTGCATTTTTCCACACAATATCTTTTCCATAAGCAAAACAGCTGAAAAACACCTTTTATAAAGCAGATGAGCTATGTTGTTTTGTACAACAGGCAAATGACAATTTTTTCATATATGTCTCTGAAAACATGTATCAGATTTTTGAAAATAGAGTTCCCTATCTTTTCCAAAGGCTGTTCTGTGGGAAGTGAAAACTCTGTCTTGGTTCTGGACATGGTAACTCTCTGCTGTGAGTGTTCCTTAGGCTCAGGGAGTTATAAATAGTTATGTGACTGCCCCAAATATTTCTAGGAGGAGCCCACTGCTTATAGGTGTGCAGAAGATTTGTGGTCAACTGTTCTAAAGATTTTAGGAGATAGAATTTTTTTTTTAGGTGAAGAATATTTTCATGATTAAGCAGTATAAAGCTGAATTAAAATGAGTTTTCTGCAGTGTTCTTGAAGTGGTTCACCCAAGCGTCTCTTCTAGGCGATGTTGCTTATTGTAATTGCACGCTCTAAGTAAATTTTACAAATTATTCAAAGTAAGCCTTATAATAATGAATATTCAGACTAAGAACCTGAGGCTTAATTGTATTCACCTAATAATGGAAGAGAAATAATATAATTAGATCCATTAAAATTAAATATAGTTCTTATTTAGATATTGGTAATTAAATGGCTTAGACATATGCAGTATGTTATGTGCAAATTAACTAGCACAAATGTCAATTTTGAATTAGATGACTTGCAATTCATGGTGAAGGATCCTCAGCCAAGAATTGCATTTTAAAATTATCTGACAAATAGTACAAAATATAATAGGCTAAATGAAACAGTAAGCTGCTCACAGTCCATTTACAAGGGCAAAAAGGCAATTATGCATGTTGGTTGAAGTGTTTAGCACATGCAGATGTGTGGGCATGTGTTGATGTAAGTACAGCATTTGTCCAGGAAGTCTTCCTATATAGGCTATTGCACAGAAATCTCAGCAGGGGTTGGTTTTCAGAAGTACTTAGGAAGTACTTGGTATAAAGAAATTAATTAATTAATTTTCGAATAATCAGGCAGTGAGGCTGAGAGCAGTTGGGCAGAGCTTGGAGTTTAGCTGACTCTTCTCAAAGGTGGCAAAAGCAATTCCTCAAGATTAGTAGTCTTTAACTTTTCTCTCGCAGGAATCCCCTGTTTGGAAATTGAAATACATGTGTAGCTTTGAGCAACTTCAAAATGTAGGAAATCTGAAAGTCTAGGATAGTTGAAATCTATGAATATTTACCCTGCACAATTCAGAACATTGTTTGCCACTAGATGCTTTGTTTCCCTCAGGAAATGCCGTTCGCCATTGTAACATTGAGAAGGGCTGGCTGCCTCCTGAGCTTTTCAACTGCACCACCAACACCTTTGTGGATCTAAAAATCATGGTAAGCTGGGTTTTCTCAGTTTTCCTTTTATTTTGTGAATAATGACCAGTTTGGACTCCAGTATGATATCCCTGCACTCAGTCTTTTGACTGCAACCTTGAACAGCCTCATTTTCCATCAGGACCCTGGTGCTTTTCTGACTCTCAGTTACATCTGCCATTGAGTTTTGTTGCCAACTCTTTCTCAAGACAAACAAAATTTTGACCAAACAATTCCCGTGTGCCAAAAATTGTGATTGTCTTTGTAACTAGAATGAAAAAAATACATGTGTAATTGGATTTTTTCTTCCTTTTTATCTGATTCAGAATGAGAAGTTACACCACAATGAGACCAGGTTGGATGGAGATAAAACCATACGGATTGTGAGAGCGCTGCAGAATGCCACCAAATATACACACAGCTTGTATGGCAACGACGTGAGGACAGCTTACCAGATCATGATCCGGGTCCTCCAGTACGAGAGCCAGCAGCAAGGGTTTGACTTGGCAGCCACAAGGGATGTGGAATTCAATGAGGTAAGAGAAATACTGTACACTGTGCTGAGCCCTTACAGTTTCCCTTAAAAATAGGTGGCAGTGGATAATTAAATTTGTCTTTGACCAAGGTGAAGCTAATATTGTGTAATTGACTAATCTGTTCCACAAATAAGCCTTTCTTCTCAGATTAGAATGGGAAGTTGGTTATGCATGTGTCTATGCATGCATGTGTATGTGTAATACAAATATAATAGAATGTGCTTTTCTAAAAAATATCATCATAGTAACAGCCAAAAGAAATATTCCCCATATGAAAAGAAATCATCACATTAATGTGTTTTTCCTGGCTAAAATAGTTTTGTGTACTGTATTTATTTTTGTTGTAAAACATGTCTGATGTGATCATGCTCATTTAAATGTGCAGCGAATTAAGTCTGAGCCAGTTACTGACTCTGAAGGTTTCCTCTAATTCAGTCATGAGTTGGTACATTGAAAGACCTTCCATATCATTGGTATTTTAAGGCACATACTAAAATGTGTGCCAGAGAGCTTCTGCTACTCAGAGCATTGATGAAAGTCACAGTTATTACCAAAGACCTGACCAGGGCTAGAGAACAAGCTGTAGCATCCTCCCTGTCTGGTAAAATATGTAGTTGTGGTGGAAAAATGTGAAATTTGAAGGCAGTTGGGAGTATTCTGTGATGTGATAATGTGAAGGCTGGATGACCCATGTCAGGCTTGTAGAGCTTTCCTGAGTCCCATGTGTACAGGGGATACTGTTCTCCACTCTTGCCCATACTATCACCAAGATCCTGGCCATGGCACAACACAGAGTCCAAGCTAAAACATCTCTTTGGATCTGTGCTAGCAGAGCCCAGAGCTTGGGCACCAGCATGTGGAATGACCCTCCATGGGTCAAGACTGGTGTCTGTGCTGGCCAAAGATCTGTTTGGCTCCCTGAGAATGTGTGCTACACCCACGTCACTGCTCACAGTACTCCAGGAGGATCAGACAGGTCAGGCAGACCAGGGATGAAATTGGAGAGCTGTGCAAAGCCAAGCTGCACAGGGAGAGGACGTCACTGGAGAGTTAGGAGCAGGAAGAAATGCAGCTGAGAAAATTCCTTAGTGTCTTGGGCTGTATGATCAGCAGAGAGTGGAGAACTTCTGAAACATTTTATGTTTTAGATGCACCAAATTTTAAGAGATTCAGTTTTTTCTTTCCTGTGGTGTGTGAAGCAGGCCATTCAGATCTTGAAAAGGAGCTTCATTTCTAGCATGTTTTGTTAAGTAGAAATATGAACAATAAGCAAAAAAAAATGGTTTGGAAACATATGCTTTAATTTATTGTTCTCTGCACTTGGCACTGAAATTCATACAGATGATGTTTTCATGAACTCCCTAAATATTTTAGGATAGGTCAGGAATTTGAAAACTAACGAGTACAGCTCATGAATAAAAGGAGGCAACATCCTAGGCTGAGGAACCACAAGGGAGGAAGGAATTTTTTTTCATAATCCTACATAGAAGCCTGAAAAATAGATAATAAAAAACCATAAATAATGTTCACAAACACGGAGGAGGCCTGGTACCAAGTACAGTATGTGTCTCCTGCATTCCTGGGATCCATGTTGTGCTTCTCACCCTAGGTAAAGGTGGTCATAGTGGGAGTCTCTTTCAGCTCAGATACGTGCTTGCAGCCTCAAACAGTACAGACACGATACAGATAGCTCCTTCTAAATGAAGCCTAAATATTTGTCTTGGCTATTTTAGAGCTTGTGGTGATTAATTCTTACTGCCATTTACGCCAATTTTACCTTTGTTAGGAATTAGGTTTTGTTACAACAACATAGTTCATATGTACACCAAGATTAAAAACTTTTTAGCTTTTTTCTCACTTAAGCCATTTAGCACACTCTTTTGGGGTCAATCTCCTTCCATTCACCCTGAGGGTCCCTTTGCATATTTTTCCAAGAAAGGGCAGAAGAGTCAGGTCCTCAGAAAGAAATGCCTTTTTAATACCATTTGTAAGCAATGTAAAAATGGGGAGACAATGACATGATCTAAGCTTTCTTATGTGTTTTCAAGTTTGTCTATGCAAGTTAATATTCACTCTTAGCATTCTTCACTGTATAAGTTGTCTTCATTATCTAGGAAACAAAGCAAAAAAAAAATTAAAAGAGGAAGTGATATTTCTATTCATGGCTTTCTTTTGTTTTTAAACAAAAAAGCATTATTTTGATTTATCTGGAGAAGTTCTTCAGTGTACCTGCTAAGAGCTGTGCTTTTCATGTGTCTGATCTCTCAGAAACAAAGAAAACATGGATAGGTTCTCCTCCTGCATTTCTTGCTCGATTTCTTGTCATTAGGAAGAAGAAAGTAGGCAGTTCTCTTACAGTCTCCAATTTTGGCTTACTTTACTTGTAAAAAGTTTAGAGGGATTTGCTTTACATGACCAAAAAACCTCTGGGTGAGTAACTGATGTGTGTATTTTATATGGCTGCAGTAGAACATGCCTGCATTAAATATTTCATTATACACTTACCTAAGGCAGTCAGGCAAATAATTTTCAATACTTCTCACTTGAAACCCAGCTCTGTGTTTGAATCATAATTCAGGCTTGTACTTTATTTCTCAGAATATTATCAAAGTGGGTAGTGCTTTGCTGGACCCTGGCAACAAGGAGCACTGGGAGCAAATTCAGCGAACAGAGGGTGGCACCGCTCACCTGCTCAGGCGCTATGAGGAATATTTCAACAATGTGGCCCAGAACATGAAAAAAACCTACATGAGACCCTTTGTCATTGTTGCTACTAACATGAGTGAGTATCTGTGTTGAAAACTGATCAAAACCCTTTTTTGACTCTTAAAAATGTGCTGGACAGAGGTGCTAGTTATTTGTTTCAGTAGTACCTACTGAGAAAAATCATTGCATTGTTTCAAATCCATCAAGCCTTGATCCATATCTTTCAGTTGTCATGGGGGCCTCCTGGGAAGTTTCTGATCTGTTTTGCCTCTGGACCATGCCACTGCTCCATGTGGCTTTTGTTGCAGTCATAGCAGTGTAGAGATAGTAGGAAGGACTAAGTTTGTAAATAAAGGTAATGCCTTTTCAGACCAACTAATATAGTTGAATGTAGTACATCTCATTTTTGGAGGAGTCACACCAACACCACCTGCAGTAAAAAAAAAAAAGTAACCCTACTGTTGATTTTGTTGCATATTATTGATCTTACTTGCATAGGTGGGGACTGCCCAGGGAGGTGATGGAATTCCCAGCACTGGAGATGTTCAAGAAGAAACTGGATGTGGCATTTAGTGCTGTGGTCTGGTTGACAGGCTAATGATCTATCAAAGGTTTGACTCAATGCTCTTATAGGTCTTTTCCAACCTAGCTGATTCTGTGATTATACCTCTGATTTTCACATGCTTTCCTAACTTGGAACCTAGCCAGAAAACCATCATCTGTAGAGATTCTTGTACTGAAAGGTATTTTCACAGAATCACCAGCCCTTCAAATGGCATCGTAGTCTTGCAAAACCCATAATCAGAACAAAATCTATGGGATCCAAAAGATCCAGAATGAGTGTAAATTGAGAAGGAAACATCAGGCATACCTTGTTCACCTATCACAGGAAATTTCTCCTCTGACAAACAAATAGCAGCTCCTGCACTTTGGACTGTGATGCATTTCGTAGACATCTCTGCAGTGCATATGCAGATGAAGCACAGCAATCACAGCCTGGTCAGCTTCTTTCCCCATTTTCTCCCCTGCTCTCTCTATTTCATTTTCTTCCCAGCTACAAGCAGTCTGAGCTGAGGGGGTATTGGTGATAGTCCTGCCCTGGGTGTGAGGTGAGATGGAGCCAGCTGACCTTCAGAAGTCCCCCACAAGCAGCATTGCTATTTGGTTTTTCTTTCAGAGGTGCTCTAAACCATATAAGCCTGAACTTGTGTTTAGCTTTTCAAGCTGTTGCTTTTATTTCAGATATTAAGAAGGCTTATGTGCCAAAAGTTGGTCTTATTTTCCCAACTACACCTGCTGTTATAGCAAGAATTTTAATTGGCTACAAACCTTGTCCCAAGAATGCTTTATGTCCACAGTCACAGGGGCAGAAAATCAAAGGCATGAGGCAGTCAACTTACAAAGGCTGTAGCATCCTGCATCAATGGGGCATAGATTATTGTTGAACTATGCCAAACTGAAACACTTTGATTTTTCTTTAATAAACTGAAATACTTTCTTATGATTCAGGACTATGAGAATCAAAATCTTTTTATCTTCATACTCAGAAAAAAATGTGCTTAGGATTTTAATGCAACTAAACTGAGATGAAAACAAACCCCAGAATTTCTTGCAGGTTGTAAATCATGATTTTTTTTCAACCAGTTCTTCCTGTGTAAAGGAGGTGCAAGCTTGAGAGTGATGAGGCAACTCTGGCCTGAAAGAGTTCTGTTTTCTTTTGAACAGTTTTTCCAGGTGAACATGGTGTTAATAGAGTTTCCTAATGGCTCATCTGGGAGTTAGAACCTAGGAAAGGAATGGGAATTTGTGGGTCTTAACGTGGATATTTCTCCATACAGAAATTTGCAGAGTATCACACCTTTTGGTGTAGGGTTACCCCCAGGACATGTAAATTGGCACTCAGTGACTTGTCCTAAATGAGAAAGTTAAAGCCAACTCAACTGCTTTTAAGTATTTGGGCAGTTTAACAGGCAGAGATGATGAGGTAAGCCAGGGAGGATCTGCCAGTGGAGGACTAAGGAGTAGTCCCAGATTAAATGCATGTTATTTGCTTCTGTCAGCTGACTTCACAACCCAACAGATGTAGAACTATGGTTTTGAAGCACTAGATTTAATCTTCCCATTAAAAAGCAAGTCTAAAATTGGAACATGCAGCACACACTGGAGCAAGCCAGCAGCACATGGAGAAACTCTGTGAAGCAGGAGCATTCACTGAGCAGCAGCCAGGGAAAAGCCTCTGAAACCCAAGTCAGGCTGCTGGAGAAGTACCAGTGAAGTGATCTACCTCAAGATGGGTATTAGCAAAAATTTCTTCACTGAAACAATTCTCAGGAATTGAAACAGGTGGCCCAGGGAAGTCACCATGCCTGGAGGTATTTAGGACATGTAGATGTGGCCCTTGGGGCCATGGTTTAGCGCCGGACCTGGCAGTGCTG
Organism: Molothrus ater; assembly: GCF_012460135.2. Taxonomy (NCBI): domain Eukaryota; kingdom Metazoa; phylum Chordata; class Aves; order Passeriformes; family Icteridae; genus Molothrus; species Molothrus ater. The sequence continues at coordinate 15,708,511 of NC_050482.2, read as the reverse complement.
AGTTAACAGTTCCACTTGATCTTGGAGATCTTTTGCAACCTAAACAATTTTATCATTCTTTACTTCCAAAGTTTCCAGTATGTTTCCATAGTATGAGATACTGTTTTGTGAATTCCTTTCCACTGAACAATAAATGTATAATTTGATAAATGTAACATAATGCTGACACATAAACTTTTAGTTATTATATAAGGTGTTAACAGAAAAAAATTAAGTTTTACTTTCTATTTTGTGGCTTAAATTTTTTATCTGTATTGTGCAGTCATTTTAACCTTTCAGTAATGTTTCACTGTGGTGATGGGAAACTTTTATCCCCTCCCAGTTATTGCTGTTGACATCTTTGACAAGTCTAATTTCACGGGAGCTAGAATACCACGATTTCATGAGATTAAAGAAGATTACCCAAAAGATCTGGAGTCATCTGTTGTCTTCCCTGATACTTTATTCAGACCTTCAGAAAGGAAAGGTAAAACCCTTCTGCTGCTGTTTGGTGAGCAATTATGGGCAGCTCCCAGGGAGTGTGGTGGATCCTCAGGGAGCAGAGTGGTACTGGGGTGAGAGCAGGGCGATTGTCTGCACAAGTGAGCATTATTTAGGGATGGAGCAGCTGTGCATACTTCTGAGGCATTTTGCCTGCCGGCAGTGATGGAGGCATGGGGGGCTGTGGGACTGGCTGTACCTGTCTGTCAGGTCTCGCCTGCAGCCCCTCAAAAGCCCTGTCAAAGCAGGAGAAATGCTCTGCCTCTGTTCCCACAAGGATGGGATGGGATGGAATGGGATGGGATGGGATGTCTGCCCAGTGCCTGCAGTCCCACAGCTGCCTTCCTCCAGCCCCTGCAGAGATGGAGGGAGGAGGTGTGAGAGACAGAAAATCCAAATCTGGGAGCACAGAGAGGTGTTATCAGAACTAGGCAGCAAGGAAAAAGTCTTGACCGGGGTGATCAGGGAGAATACAGTGGGGAGTACCTGCTTCCCAGTGTCTCTGAAGTATCCCAAGACTGCTGCAAAGCACCACAAGGTTTTTGGGCAAAGGGAAAGAGGGTAACTCAAAATTCAATAGATGTGCCATTGTTGAATGTCTTCTGATTGAGGAAATAGTAACTCTCCTGAAAATAATAGATAATAAGCTAGAACAGCTTTGTGACTTTTTGCTTAGAAACAGAGTATCTGCTTCTATGATTTGTATCTTTTCTGTAAGTCAAAAGAGAATGGGAATTTTAAGAGACTCTTCCAAAACAGAAAGCTCATTAAATGACAGAATTAGCAGGGAGAAATCTCATGTGAGTAGTTGGTGGGTTCATTAATACTATTTTTGCCATATATAAACGTACATGCAATTTAACAGCATGCATAATGTTTTAATGTTCTCCTAAGTTATGCATGGGATACTTATATACTTATGGACCTTTTAGCTTAGAAATTGCTTATTTTATAGCTAGACTAAATGACTTTTCACTGTTCAATGGTTATTTGATTATCAGCTATATAACTATGAATTGTGCTGCAATTTTATTAAAAATATCAAGTATAACATTAGAAGCATGCTGACTGCTCTAAGCCTGGAGTTATAAGAACTCTAATACTATTGGCAAGCAAAATTACCAGTTTAAATGGTAGCTCTGAAGCTGTGTGCAAAGAATTTAATATTTGTGTTGGTTCCATAGCAGTGCCCACAATGAAACCTTCAAATCAGAAAATACCCTCTAAGTTGAACAGCGAAGTGTTCAGCCCTGAGAGTGCTTTTGCAAAGAGAAAGAAGCGACACCCAGACACTGAGACACATCACACTGTTGCCATGGTCATTATATACCGATCCCTGGGACACCTCCTGCCTGAAAACTATGATCCTGACAGGAGGAGCTTAAGGTAAACCCCAGACCTGTTTGTGAATTGTTCAGGTCCCTTCTTCTGCTCTCTGAATGTGTGGGGGAGACAGAGCTGCATTTATATTGGCCAAAATTCATCAGTGCTGCTGTTCTCACTGCAGTACTACCTCATGTCCTCCTCTGGCACACAGTGGGAGAATAACCATGCCAGAAGTGCCAGCAGTTTTTGGGAACGCATCTGTATGGAAGGCTGTTGGTACACCTGCCTCACTTTCTGAGCAGAAGCAACATGAGATCTATTTGCAGAATGTAGCTTTGCATTTTGATGTGTATCACCGTGCAATTTTTCTCCTTGTGCAGATTGCCAAATCGCCCTATCATCAACACACCTGTAGTGAGCACAGCCGTTCACAGTGATGGGGAGTTTCCTCCCAACCTGGTGGAAAAGCCTGTCATAGTGGAGTATGCCATGCTGGAAACAGAGGAGAGAACAAAGCCTGTCTGTGTCTTCTGGAATCACTCCATCACGTATGTCTCCTGCTTGCTTTAGGGCTGTGAGTGACACTGTCTGAGTAGCAGAAAACTCCTGCCTGGGAAGATAATTCTGCAGGAAACCTTGTCTTGGTCTGTCTGTTCAACTGACAACTGATTTTTTGTGGAATAGAGCCATGTAGTCATTTCCCACCAATCTGAGAAAAAGGAAAATAATTATCATAACTCCTCAAACAAAGGATTAGCCATGCGGTTTCTAAGAAACACAGATCTGTCATGTCTTTCTGCAGGGTTCATTTTCACCCAGAAACAATAAATCCCACAATTTCCTTGTATTTGTCCATGCTATTTGCCCACGGATGTATGTCTGGACAAACATAGTCCAACTCCAGTGTCTGAATTCATGGCTTGCCTGAGGTCTTTAAGTCAGGATTTTCAGGAGATGATTCAGTTCTTCCATGGGCTGAATCTTCTCCAGTGACTATGGACAGAGTGAATAGCAAACCTTGGTGCCTTAGCCAGGGCCAGTGCAAAAAATGACAAAACCAAATCTTCATTTTAGTGGAAATGGGGGCTGAGGTTTCTCAGATAAAACTGGGAGAAAAAATTATGAATTTCTGAATCACAAATTTTTGACTCAAAAGTCAACGCAAAGGCAGTTGCACTGGTAAGAAACAACTTTCATTTCACCAGCTATTGTGAATTTGCTTTCATTTGTTTTAGTGAAAAAATGGAGGGAGTGGAAATACCTTTTTTGGGACATTAGACCTCTTCAGTTTATGGAAAGCAATTGTAATGTAGAAGCAGAATATGAGAGAGTATTTGACTCTCTAGGAGGGAAGTGTTAGGAAAAAGATGAAATGTTCTGAGAATCATTCATTTAGGTCTTTTGTATTCAGTAAAGTTCAAGATAAAGACATCTTTTTCTTGAAAATGAGAAAAATTATATGAGCTGGAACTGTATATGCTGATGTTTCATTGGTTTTATGGCATTGTGGAAACAGCACAGTCATGTTGGAAATATTTCAAGAGTGTGGATAAAACAAAAGAAAATGTTTTGAGAGGTAACCACATTAATATGATGCTTTCACAATATCATAAGTATTACATATATATTGCAATTTCCAGCTACAAACCCAGGTACACAGTGAGAGGATGACATGGTCTGCCCAGGGCAAAAGGAATAGCTGTTACTTGTTTCCTAAAAAACCAAAAATTCTAGTAAACCTATGGAAAAATCCATTAAAAGGCAATATCCTGTGCTGGAAATAAAACAGCAAACAAACCTGGGGAATGTGTGCCTCCTAGTTAAGGCTTCAGGAGATTATATCATTTAAAGGATCGAAGATGCAACAGAAATCTCTTATCTTCACAGTAATAAACTCTTCTTTTGGCCACATGTGAAGTAGTGGTTTTGCTTGTATGCACTCTGTCAACCTGCTGATTGTGAGGGAATGGCAAGTCTTTTTTCATAAATTTTTAAACATTGTTTGAGCTTGAATAACTCATTAGCTCTAAAGTGATTCATGTGTTAGCTATTTGCTGGCAACTTCAGTGGCATTGTTATCTGTGTTACGTCTTCCTACAGCCACAATTGAAAAGCAGCTCTTACGTGGCGTGTAATAATGAAAGAGCTTTTAGAAAGAGAGTACTTTTTGAGAGGAAGTGATATTAAAATTTAACAAATATTTTATTGCTGAGTGAAAAAGAGGTCTTGTCATATTTAATTGAAAAATCTTTCAGTAACTGCAAGACTATTTTTATTATTCATTAACTTCAGAATAGAATAATTAATATTGATACAAAATAATTTCTGAAGTCACTGGATTTAACCATAACTGCACAGAGAAGAATTTTAAGGCAGCAGTTCCTTCCCATTGTTAATATAACAGATCTGGTATGAAATACTATTTATTAGAGAAGGTTTTAACCTTTTCTTGTGTACTTTTCAGAGGAACTGTATAATATCATATTATTGCTGAAACATATTTCACATGACTCAAAAACATGTGTCCCGCTACGGTTCTGGTATTATTTACCTTAGTTACAGACATTTTGTTCAGTGCAATCTCTTTCCCATATTGGTTGTGTGGTCACTGACCCAAAAGCACATTTTAAATTTTTTTTTTTTAAACTCAAAACATACTGTTATAGACCCACAAAATCTGGCCAGCTGTCTTATCAAAAACTACTTCAGCTGAAGGCCTTTTTACTTTCATAATACTCTTTCAGGCAGGTAACAGCTATAGATAATTCTGCCCTGGTACTTGCAGTCCTCTCTGGTTGTGCAGCACAAGCTGCCACAGAGGGCAGTGGAAGGTGAGGGGAGATTGGAGGATGGTGCTCAGAAATGCCTTTTTTCCCCACAGGATTGGTGGGACAGGTGCCTGGTCCTCCCGAGGGTGTGAGCTGTTTTCCAGAAACCACAGCCATATTGCTTGCCAGTGCAACCATATAACCAGCTTTGCTGTCCTCATGGACATTTCCAAACGAGAGGTGGGTGATGTCAGGCTCGTGATTTTTGGAGACTTTGGTTTTCAAGGGCTTTGGCTCAGAGCTTGAGCTTTGTGTGTGACCAGGGCATTGTCAGCAGATCAGTCCCAGTGTTAGGAGTGTGTTGCCCATGCCTGGCAGCACCTGCCCCTGGGTTTGCTGAAAGGACCTTCATGCTTGGTTGGTGCATCCTTTGGGTGCTGCCCATACATGCTCAACATGTTTAGCTGCTAAAGAGGTGGCATCACCCACTCCTGTTGGTCCCTGAGTAAATCTGTATGTCGGCTCAGTATAATGAAAACACTGGCATCCTGAGTAGTAGATTTGATTGGAGGAAAAGGAAGGGAAAACCCCCAGAGTTCCTGTCAATCTGTCTTTCTACAGAATGGGGAGGTGCTTCCTCTGAAGATCGTCACTTACACAACCGTATCCATCTCGCTGGCGGCTTTGCTGATCACCTTCATTTTGCTGGTGCTGATCCGCACACTGCGCTCCAACTTGCACAGTATCCACAAAAACCTGGTGGCTGCCCTCTTCTTTTCTGAGCTTGTCTTTCTTATTGGAATCAACCAGACTGAAAACCCGGTAAGACTTACTCTGTGTTCATTGCTAGAGTTGTTCTCAAGCTTTAAATCAGGGGGTTCATATTGCAGCTTTTACCTTCTCCCATCTGTTTCACTTTCTTCTCTTTTTGGCTTCTTTTTGGCTTCAACACTTACTTGAAAAACATCAGATTTTTAGTGTATTCATGTATGGTTGATAACATTAATAGCAATGGCAGGCAATAGGACTGTATCTTATCTTCAGAGAATATATGACAGCAGCCCTGTTGAAGGTTTATCCCAGGAACTGAACCTTAAATACTGATTTCTTCCTTCTTTCCATTAGTGTGTCTTTTGTCTTGCTTTGCCTGTTCAGTAGGAAGCTCTCCAGTTTCTCCTGCAGCAGGTACCTCCCAAGCCCAAATGGCTCCTGGTGTAGACTCACAGGTTGTCGGTGATGTGGTGCTGGTCAGGTGCTAATATGCACATTGTGCACCCACTGGCCATTCTGGAGAAGCCACTTACCAGGCATGGGACAGCTTGCTACATCCAAGATTCAGTAGGATACCTGTCAGTTTGCTTTGTGCCTTCCAGACACAGGGGTTGTTGGCTTCAGCCCATCATACCTGTTGACAAAACTTAGTGCAAGGATCTCCAGCATTGTGCATGTCAAGAAATGCAAGTTATGAATAGATTGAGTATGAGATAGATATAAGCCACACATGAAGTGTGTTCTGTACTTAAGACCTCATTGCTCTCTTAACCATGTGGCATTATATGTAGTCTTGCTGCTGTTCTTAGTAGCACCCATCCCAAAAGCCATGGCTGCCATTCAGACAGGTAAGAGACAGACAAGGGCTCCAGCACTGCCAAGCTGCACAGGCACCTGTGCCAAACAGGCTGGACACAGATGAGGGATGACATGCAACAAAATATATGTCCTTAATAGATAGGAAAAATATTCAAAATGTTACTTTAGGGATTATCTGAACACTGTGAAGAAAATTTATCTTCTAGAAATCCATTAATGTATATGTTTCAATCTAACATTTGAGAGGGAAGTACAGTGTTGAGATCAAAACAAAACAACAGCAATAAAAAAATCATGCTGATTTCACATTATCCAACCAGCAGAAATAGGAGAATACGCCTACATTCAGTGAATATCATCACCATCGTGGTAGAGACACCGTGGTGCCTAAACACACAGCCTCATTTGCTGTATAACTTAATCCTACACTGTCACTCTGGCTTCTAATATCCACTTGAGCTATAACATGCATTTTTAAAAGTATCTAACCTTGACTAATTTCAGTTTCCAGTAACTGAGTGCTGACAAGAACTTTTCCTAGTAAATTTGAGAAACCTCTCTTATAAAAATTGTCTTGCCAGGAAACCTCTATTTAATAGTATTTCTTTTGGAAAACTGTATAAAACTAAGCTGATGAAATTATTTAATTTCTAAGATCCAGGTTAATCTGTTGGGTTTTTTTCTGGCCTTCTTCTCCCAGTTTACCTTTTGAAAAACTGTGAATGCCAAACTGGATAAAGCTTTCCAGCTGGTTGCATCACTTCCAATTCTGTATACCAATATTCCCCTTTACCAGGAACTCAGGTCCTTTATCTGCTGCTGTGGTGAGCTCTTCTGCAGTGACCTGCCCTCTGGAATATGGTCTCATGTCATGTGTGAACTTGTGTTGTCTTTGTTTCATTATATAAATGTTTGCATACTAAAATAACTTTGCTGAAAGGAGCTCACCTTGCCAATTGATACACAGCACTCTATGTAACTTGACCTTTCCCATGCCTTGCTGAGCACACCACTCATTTTTCACTGCATTTCACTGGCAAGGGGTATTTTCAGTTCTCCAACATATCTGCTGAGGAGTTGGGGGCCAAGTCCACATCACTACAGAATTTTACCAAAAATTTTGCCATAAATGATGGCTCCTTATTTCCAGATTAATTTCATATATCATGAGGCACCAAGCAGAGGTTTATAAAAGTAGTAAAACAGTTCAATTTCATCAATACCACAAATCCTAATGGTTGTACTTGGTGAGATTGTTCTCTTTTACTCCATCTCATTTCCATGTTTTGGGGCTCATGGTGTGATCATGTCCTGTAGGGTTACCAGGACTCAGTGAAATACCCCAAACCTTTAAACCATTTACAAAGATCTTTAATTTATAGAATGTATTTCATACAGCATAAGGCTGCTCCTTACAGCCTACCCAGACAATTTGAGAAGGTAGGAGGGCTGTAAGCCATGTCTGCTTCAGACAATTATTCATCTGTCTGTATGGAATGAGAGTTGTCTAACGAGTCATGCACTGATGAACATAAAGAGGTAAAGAATGCTGGAGCACAAATAATGCTGTGCTGCTTGGCACCCAGCCTGGCTTTTATGGGTTTCTGTAAATTAACAGTCACATTTCTGGGTGAGGTTTTAATCTTTCCCTGGACTATTGATAGAAAGTGATTTATTTTCTTTCTTTTTTCTTACCTGAAAAAGGTAATGTTCAGGGCAGCGCTCTACTCATGAACATGTGAGAATAGGAACAAGAAAAGCATTACTTACATAGAGGGAAGAAAGATGGTTTATTTAGTGAGCCACATTTTCAATAACACGTGATGTTATAATAATGCTGATGTAGTAAGTGAATCCAGAAAGTTGGCAGTCTTTGTATGGTTCTTTTGCTCAGCAAAGAGGTTAAATGTACATTAAACAGGGAAATGTACATATCTGAGCATTACACCATGAAAAACCACTAAAAAGTCATGCCAAAGTCTGAAAGCAGGGTCAGTGCTGCACAGGAACAAAAGGTTGCAAAACACAATGTAAAACATTTTCAAACAAAAACTGAATGGTTGCACAAAGTTCTCTTAATTCAAGCTTATCAACAGATCCTTGGCAAAATTCTTTGGCTTCTGAAAGGACAAGGTTAATTACAAGACTGCAATTCAGGTGTCAGATGCTTGTGGTCATTCTTGTTTTCACTCATCAAACTGTTAAGTTGGGAGAGAAAATTGGTTAGGATATATTACAGAAGGGCAAGTATCTGAAGGTCAAAGGTTTCAAGGTGGCTATTTGATCACAAAGATGACTTCAGCTACCAGTGTGCCCATTGTAGCTGTTACTTTTAGTCTCACTGTGGACCTCGTCTCTGGTTTCAGCAGTCCTTAAATTTTGCTGCTCTCAGCCTGACAGAGCTTAGTGATCCACTTTACTTTAAAAAAGCAAAATCTCTCATGGTATGAGCAGGTCTTCTTAAACTCTGAAAAACTTAATTAAAGGCAGTATATTTGTTCTGCCAAAATCTTTTTATTACACTTGCCATTAGCTACGCGGGGGGAACGAGTGACTCACCAGGTTGTGATTCAGAAGAGCAATTCTAATTTCCTTGCCCTTTCCCTTCTGCAGTTTGTGTGTACTGTGATTGCCATCCTCCTGCATTATTTCTACATGAGCACCTTTGCCTGGATGTTTGTGGAGCAGCTCCACATCTACCGGATGCTGACTGAAGTGAGGAACATCAACTTCGGGCACATGCGGTTCTACTACGTTGTTGGCTGGGGCATTCCTGCCATCATAACAGGTACACTCAAGCACCCCAAAAAAGCTTTAGTTTCCCTGCCATCTTCACTGGCCAGGTTCAGGGAAGTTACCCCATGCCAGACAGCTATGGGAGTTTTCCTGAAGCAGGGCAGCACCAAGCCACGTCTAGCAGAAGTCAGCCTGAATTTGGCAGATCTGTGTACCAAATGTTTGTTGCCCTAGCTGAAGTGATACTGATGGTTGTCCAGCAACAGAAACATAATTGCACAGATTAGACCAGGACTTGATAACATTGCTTGGGAATACCAATATTTTTATTTGAACAACTTTGCCAATAGCTTTCCAAAATTTTCCTTCCCTGTGCTGGTACCTCCAGATATGGACACACGGTCTCTGAGGTAGCTGCGGTGGCTTCAGAAGCAATGCTGCCTGCCCACAGGACATTACTGCCCTTCACTGGACATTCCCACTGCCTACTGCCAACCAGCAGTAAATACTTCTGAAGGGAATTTCAGTGGCTCTGTTTTATTTGGCATAAAACCAAGCTTGGAATACTAAAGCTGCCTTTTACTTAATTTCAGATACAAAGGCTGTAACTTTCAGCTGAGGAAAAGTAATGAAAATCTGGAGGCAGTAATCTTTTAAACCAGTCCGGAGTGATCTACTGGAACACATCCATCTCCGCCCTCACCATGCCTATTTTTGCCACAGACATTTCCAGTGTTACCCTAGGCACACGGTGCTGTGTTAATTCAGGCAGACAGCTCCTCAGGAACTGTGCTTCATGGAACAGTTGGAGTGGGCATTTTTGGTTCAACTGTTTCAGCATGTATCTGTTGCCATATGGGAAATCACATCATAGGCAGGCAGTTAACTTTTTTCCAATTAGTTTTATTTTTACAGATAATATCATACTGTCAGCAATGGCAGAGCTTTAGATGTCTCTTAGATCAAACAAATGGCTATCACTCATGTACACTTGCAAAAATATTATGGAACAAGTTAGATTTAAAAATACATACTTGTTCTTTTTTCTGTGTGTTTTAAGAAGGTGTAATACAAAATCACAGGATAGGCTGGTATAGGTTAATTCTCTCTTCAGGGAGCTGGTAAGTTTTTCCATACACTTTGTGCCTAATAATTTCTACTTCTATCAGTTTATAGTAGAAAGCATAGCCCAGAGGGCTCTGCCATTTTAGACTACCCCAGACACTTAAAATAGAAATTGTCCTTGAACTTCTGAAGCATTTCAGACCTGTGTGACTTTTACCAGTGCATACAGGACTACTGCAGTATTTTCAGGAACACTGAAGTGCAATCAGATATTTGGTAGCATCATTTCTAGCTGAAAAGAAGTATCATTAAATAACAAAACTAATTAAATTTCAGAACTCATTATCTTTAGAAGAATTTTGTTGGAAGGAGTTTCTGCTTAAGGTTACTTTCCTGAAATCTAAATTCAGACCTCCTCAACAGCAGTATTATGCAATTTAAATAGCACAAGCATACCATTTTTACATTTTTCTACCTAGTCTCTGTGATATGGAACTATTTTACACTTTTGAAACTTTCCAGGTTGTGTCCTGCAATTCAATCCCCAAATCTACTGAATTTGCAGTTCTGTTTAAATGAAAAGGCAGATCTCTATTACTGAGAAAGTCAGGGAATTTTGTGAAATGAAAGATAAAGAAAACTAAGTCTTCATTTTGCCCTTCCAGGCTTATAAATCATCTTAGGAGAAAATTGTTTCATCATAAATAGCACAATGTAGGATTTCTTGCCTCTAGACAACTTGTTACTGTACATATTTTAATCGAGCTTCTTTATAAATTTTAATTTATAAACAGCAAAAAGGTTTCAACTTCATAACATGAATCCTAAACATTATTTAAATTGCTTTATGAGAGAAGGATTGTTTATTTTTCTTAGTTGTGGTATAGTCTAGATATGGGAAGAAATTTTAGTCTTGGGACATGTAGAGGACTTTTTTATTTTAAAGACAAATACCATTTCATCTTCATCATAACTATCCTGAGAGGGGGAAAACCCCTCCAAAACTACAGTAGCAGTGGCTTTTTGTATATTATTTTTTCTACTTTCTATGCTCAAACTGATATTCATTTCGAACTGGGACATAGTGGTCCTAAGGCATTTGTGATGGGACCAAGCTCCTTGAAGATGGGAACCTTGGCCTTTAGAGGGGGATAAAACTTAGTAAAATGTTTACTCCAATGGGCAAGAACCACATTTAATTACCACAGAGAAATGCAAAGTGCCATGAATAAGAATAGGATAGAAGTTGTGAGAAAGCTTACAGCCATCAAAACAGTGTGGATCTGGAATAGTCCTCCATTGGGAATGATAGTGGAACATTTTAAATCAGCTTTAAGCTTGCTCATTTTAAAGTGTAGTTTGATCCATCTTGGAGAGGGATTTTATGACTTCCTTGCCACAGGAGCAAAGGGCTGAATTTGGCAGTCAGCAAGACCCCCCCCAGTTCTGCCTGTCTCTGTGGCAGCACACTAACTGCTTGACATATGTGTGCAGTGACTGCTTTGCCATGGAGACTGCAGCCCTTGTGTTAAAACAGGTTCTTACAGAGCCCTAAAACCAATATCCCCCAGAAACTGGCTCTTTTTGAATCCTAAGCAAAGCAATTAATCAAGAGAGAATTGAGGCTGTCCCACAGCTGCCTGAGTCACACATGGCTGCTGAGCCCTCAAGAGCTCAGAAGGGTCCAAACATGCTTCTCCTGCAGCCCTTGGCACACTCCTGTGTGTGTGCTGGGGATGGGTGCTGGTCTCCACAGGACTCTTGGCCATAGGACCAGCCCCAGTTCCTGCAAATGTTAGCAAGGTATCACTCAGCTTGCACACTCAGTCTGTTAAGGGCAACCAGGCTGCAGCATTTAACTGATGTGCCAAAATATTTCTCAGCATTACATTGCATTGGCTTAATTCTGCCTTTGAGTAAAGTGTTATTTCACGTGTTGTTGACTGCAGTAATATTTGAATCATGTACCTGAAGACTGCAATTTTCCCCATTTGTTTAAGATGGAGAACTTCAGGGTAGGATTTTGAGAGTGAAAAAACGTTGCTGTCTGCCAATTACTCATAGAGCCGGAGTCCCATTAATGGGCAAATCCAGTCCTGGGAAACAGACTGTATCCATAGAATTACATCTGTATAAAACACTTTATGGTCCCTTAATCATTTATGGCTAATTCTTTCTGGATGGCAACTGCTGAAGGGGGTGGTGGAAGGGCCAATGGGAGCAGGAAGGGAGACTGGTCCTATCTCATTCCACATTTCAGTGAAAACAGATCCAATATCCACTGCTTTGCCAAATAGCCAGTTTAGTTTTCATAGACCATAGGCCTGTACCAGATGTGAATATTGGCTGTGGGCCAGTTCTAAGCAGCAAGAGTGAAATGCAGCTACCTTTCGCTTTCTCAGTGTCCTTTCATCAAAACATGCAGGCTTCAATTCAGAGAAAGATGACTCTAAATGCACAAGCCCTCCTTGCAGAGAGCAGCAGTGCCAGCAGCCTGGGCCCCTCTGGAGACAGGACAGATGCTCATGGCCCTGGGTGCCCCCATGCCCAGACAGCATGCTGCAGCCACCTGCCATATGCCACTGGCCACAGGGATCACTTTCTGTGCCCTGGAGAGGGGAGATCTCTGCAGACAGGGTACACCTGTCTCAAAGGGGGGAAAGGATCTTTGCACAGGAATTACAGGGCTCATTAAAAGAGCTTTAAACCAGGTTTGAAGGGGGAAAGGGATAAGGCCAAGCTCACTAGAGGCAACTGAGGGCAGAATGCCAGTGTTTGTGGGATAGCATGCTAGTGACTCCTTCCATCTGCCATCTCAGTGGAGGCTGGGGTTGGAGATCCATGTGGCAGCAAAGATGCAGGTGTGTCTGTGTTAGAAACCATTGGAATGGTTACCTTTGTTACGGGGCATTTTGACTGTCTAGAGCTTGATTTTGGTGAAAAAGAGTTGAGTGTTTATGGGTAAGAATCATCAGGAAGGACAAGACAGATACCATGGTGAGTCTATTATAGACCATCCAACCAGGATGAGGAGGCAGAGGTCTGTTGGAGGCCTAACTCTCAGAGTCTCTTGGGAAGCAGTCATGAAGGGCAAACAAGTCCAGGAAGGCTGAAGATTCCTCAAGCAGGAAGCCCTAAAGGCACGGGAGAAGCCGTGCTCCCCATGTGGTATAAGACAAACCAATGGTGAAGGCTAGCCTGGATGAAGAGGGAGCTTTAGCTGGAGCCAAGGGAAAAATGGAGGAAAAAGCAGGCAACTCAGGAGGACTAAAAGGATGTTGTGATCATCCTCCTATTACCAGCACTAGTGAAGCCACACTGTGAACCAGTTCAGTTTTGGGGCCCTCACTACAAGGAAGACATTGAGGCACTGGAGCAAGTCCAAGAGGAGCTGGTGAAGGGTCTGGAACACAAGTCTGATAAGGAGCAGCTGAGGGAACTGGGGGTGTTTAGCCCAGAGAAAAGAAGTCTCAGGGGACACCTTATGTGAAAGGTCTTTTCCAACCTAAACAATTCCATGACTCCATGATTTTGCAGGCCAAAGGCAAATTCCAGTCTATCACCATATGAGCAAGGTGTAGATCACCAAGTCAGACAGCACTGTAAATCAGCAGGTGAATGCTGGGCTCAGAGACCCCCTTGGAATTGGCCAGGTTTTGAAAAATAAAATAATAGAAGGTGTGGTTTTAACTCAATTGCCTTGGGGCATTAACTCCATTTCAGACAGTGCTGAAAGCAGGATGAGGCACCTGGGATGGCACTTCAAAATGAATCTCGCCCGAGCTCAAGCACTTAACTCCCATAAGTTCCCAGGTTCCTTTGTCTCTGATGTTATTTTAGTGACAGCAAGTTAAGAATGCACTTTTTTTTTTCATAGCATAGACATCTCCTCAGTTATGATTCATGTCATTCTGCTGCACAGGCTTATTGAAATTCCTCAACATGTCACTCACCCTCAAGGCTCACACTGTATGAGAATGACTATAAAACTGTGCTGAAACAGAATTAATTTGGGACTTGCATTTTTTGTCATTTTTATGTAGCTGAACTTTGTTCAAGTTGGCAAAACTCAGAGTATTGTTTGATATGAAGTAACCAGGATGAAGATTCTGATTTACAGAAGTTTTATTTCAATTTTTGCCTTCACAGAATTTCCTCTTGAATAAATTTTGCCATAGTAATTTTGTTTATTTGAAACTACATTTGGCTATAGGCAGTACCTTTCTAATTTACTTTTTCTCCACTTTGTGACACAGGGCTTGCTGTTGGTCTGGATCCACAAGGCTATGGGAATCCTGATTTCTGCTGGCTGTCTGTTCATGACACCCTGATCTGGAGTTTCGCTGGGCCCATCGTAATGGTTGTTGTTGTAAGTAGGGGGAGTTGGCATGCAGAACTGTCTCTTCCTTACTGCTACCTTTTCTCCTAAGTTTTGTCAAACAGTAGTCATGCAAAGCAACCATGTTTTTTACATTTAAAGCATATGTACTTTAGCTTGCATCTATTTCTTAAACAGATAGGACATGAGCTAAGCCCCTGGAAATCAGAGGGCTGCTTGCCCATACAAAGATTGCTTGTGGAGCAATGGCTGTATGGCCAGAAACCTATTTCTCATTTGCTTTGTTCCATTTTTGAAGGGTTGGTCTGTGAGATTAGTAAATAAATCAACAAAATGAGCCATAACAAGTCACTTCATCCAGAAGTCCTAAAGGAATATTAAATATTTCCACTTTTAGGAATTTAAAAGAATGGGCTGCTGTTTAACGTCTCCTTACAGCTTCTCCATCAAAGTAACACCAGAAGATAAATAGTCATGGTTTGATTCTTATCTTGAATGCCAAATGCAAGTTCTGGTCTCCTTGCCTCAAAAAGCAGACCTGGAAGCAGTGTAGGTTATGGTCACAAACCATCAGAGACATGGGAAAGCCCCCACTGGAGGACCAACAAGTGGAGTCTTATTAGAGAAATGAAAGCTGCAGAGAAGGGAGGAAGGAGGAGCCTGTAATGGTGTGTTGGCCTGGAGAAAATGGCTGTGGACCCAACCATTCAAAATCTTTCCCAACCCAAGCAGTACCAGGAAGTGGCAGATCTAGCAGAAACAGGACAAGCTGCATAATTTCTCCATAGCATTTTAAGTTAGAAATTCCTAGAAACAGGACAATGGCAGTGGTAAAACTCTACATGGTTTTGGAAAGTGAGTGATGAGACAAATTCTCAGCATTAATATTCACTACAAGTGAACAAGTACAAATGCACCAACAACCTAGTACCTCCCAGCTGACATGGAATCAGTGGAAACTGGAGGTTTATTCAGAGTAATTATCACTGTATGCTCTGCGAAAAAATATTCCTAAATTCTGGTTTGACCAACTGAAACAAGGTGCTGGGCTGAGGTGGACACTGATTTGGACAAGGACAACCATTCTTTCCCTCAAGCATCTTTGCATAGGGTTTTCTTACTGGGTTTCAAGTGCCAGGATGTCTTTGACTATGTTGCCTTGAAACAAGGTGAATCTTGGAATTTAGAGACCTGTAAGTTGAACAAGAAATATTCTTGGTGCCACAAATCATTTTAGGATAAAAATTGCATTGTTATTGAAGATAAAGCTGTAACAAATGTACAGAAAGAATCCATGCTGTTATTTCAACTTGTCTTTCAGATAAACACTGTCATTTTTATACTCGCAATGAAAGCATCATGCAGACGAAGGCAACGTTCATTTGAAAAAACAGGAGTCGTGTAAGTTTCAGTTCACAAACCTGTAGATGTTCTGACCAGAAAAAATAAAAGCCAGAATTGCCTAAAGTCAAGTTTTGGAGCAGGAAATAAAAATGGTTTTTTGGAGTAGAATGTTGGTAGAGGCGTTTGGAGCTGCTTCACCCCACCCTCTCTTGGAGTTCCCTTGGACATCCCGTAAAACTTCCACCATGGTGCTCTGCACCACCAAGCGTGGGCAGGAGAAGGGAGAAGGGAAAGATCTATCCTCCAGGTGGTGTCATTGCAGTCCTTCCAGATCTTTCATTATTGTCTCTTCTACACTGTCACTTCACCTCTGCCTATGGCATGTCCAGGACATGCCATCATTCTGGGTCTCCCTGTGCTTGTCCACAGCTCAGGAGGGTTTCCCCTCTCAAGTGTCTGGTTACCAGCTGTGTCGTGGCAGAGACCCACTGACATTCCCTTGCTGAGGGCAGCCTTCCTGCATCCCATGCTCAGTGGGATGAGCAGCATTGCAAGTTGCAGCCCGCCACCTTCCTGAGCTGTTGTGACAGCCTGTTCTCATTAACATCTGTTTTGCCCAAAGCTCAGAATTTACCTGTGAACTCGAATGTGATTAGCTAGCAGCAGTACAGCCCCTTGGTTTTGATTTTTTTTTTCCAATGAGGTAGCTGTATGAGATATCAAATGGCTGCTTTCACTTTTGTTTTTCAGCTCTGGCTGTAGGGTACTGTGTACACACTGGCATGGCTTTTCCACTCCTGGTGTCCCTGGAGCTAGACTTTGTGGTTCTCTGAACCCTAACCCTAACACTACTTTTAATGAAAACTAGAATCTGAGAGTGAGTTCTCTGGCAACATGGGTGGCCCAGTTAATAGCAGTGTAGAAGGAGCAATGTTGGTGCAGTGCCATGCTCCCCTTGGCATGCCCCTTCCAGCCCCACTTTCCATGCAGCTATTGGCTTTGTGCACTCTGAACCCTGACCCCAGTAGTGTCTGGGTGTTGAGGATGAGGTCTAAATCTCCCTAAACCAAGGAGTATAACTGCTACCTAAGGCAGCAATTTTACCCATAATATAAAACTTTTACCACTGGATTTGTTTCTGTCTTTTGAAAAGTGTCTGTGGAAATTGTATTTTTAAGCAAACAAAATTTCACTGAGTGCCCTCAATCCAAAACCTTGAGTAGTAACGTTGGGAAGGAATGTGAGAGTGAAGGTGACAAACTGAAATGAGATGGACATGGCCATTTACTGCCCAGACGTGTTCCTCGGAGTCATCAAGGCTGAACAGCATGGGCTTGTAAAACAGTCAGATTTGTTTGAAGAAAGTCTTGGAAATGAACTTGGAAATAAATCACCCTTTTAAACATGATCATGCTAAGCTGTAGAGTGTTGCTGTGAGAGAGTTTGGAAAGTTGTGGAAACTGGAAGTTGGTGAACACTGCCCTAATTTTCCCAAAGAGCTTTTCCAGTTGCCAAATTGTTGGGCACATACCACCATCCATGGGGAGAAGTTGGGCTGTTCTCTTGTATCCCACCACACTGCAAATGTCCATCTGTGTTTGCTTTACAGCCCTGTGCTGAGGACAGCATTCCTGCTCCTGCTGCTCATCAGTGCCACGTGGCTGCTGGGGCTCATGGCAGTCAACAGTGATGTCATGACCTTTCACTATCTCTTTGCTATTTTCAGCTGCCTGCAGGTAAGTTGGGTAGCATCTTGTGTGTGGTAGACCTTGATGAGTACACTTCTACACCCAGACCTCCAAAAACCTGCTCAGCATGAGCTAACTTAAGCAAAACAGAGATCTCAAGGCAATTTTTGCTTTCTCTTCTCAAGGAGAGGGTTCTTTTCACCAAAACTATAATTTTGAGTAATTATGTCTCTCACTGTTAGTCATTCTCAAGGTAAGTGCACTACCATAGTAACCTGTGGACAGTAGGCAGGTATACCTCTGTCATTCTAGAGACAAATTCTTTGTTACTGTGTTCTGTGTGCTCATTGTTAAGTCATCCTGTTGCTATTGCAAATGAGAGACTGCTATATTTCACCCAGAGTCAATGGCTCCAAGTTAAAGGCTTCCACAAATTAAGTTACTGTTTAAAGAAATGAGACAAATAAGAATTTTCAAATACAATATGAGTTGTATTATGGGTTTCCTGGGTTGCCTGTCCCAGTTTACACAATTGCTGATTAAAGACACAAAAAATAGTTATTTGTAGGAGACCTGGCATGGAGGGTAGTGACAGAGCTTCATGTGGTCACAATTTGAATGTGACCTAGGATGACAGTAACTGCCCTAGCAGGTGCCTGCAATACTAAAACAGCTACTGCAGGACACTCAGCTGCAGCACAACAGCCACAACTTGCAGCCACAGAGAAAACAAAGTCTGATGGGTCCCCTTTGGAGACAGCTGTCAGTGCCCTGGAAGCACAGAAGATAGGTCAGCCTGGAGCAAGGTTATTTTGCCACTGCAACTAGTGTGCTCTGTAATAAATGCACATACTCAGGCTATAAAACCAGGCTTCCACAAATCTAAAATAAAACTAAATTAAACATAAACCTGATGAAAAGGACAAAGGTCAGCAGCCAGAATTCTCCAAACTTGCCCAGAGAGGCACAGTGGTACGTGCCTTCTTTGAACTTTTGTTTTTAAAGAGACATTTTGTGAATTTTATTAATGAATAATCCCAAAGTGCTAGTGCCAGCTAAGATCACATTTGATTGAATGTTAAGAAAGTGAGCTTGAAGTTTAAAGTTACTCTAAGTCAATTGCTTTGGCTGAAATCATGAAATTCAGGCTTCTTATGATGTTGGTACAGCTGCAACTTCATGAGTATTGACTTTTCTACACTGTGTGTCCAACCAAAGTTGATAACAATTTGGCGGCTGCATTAATTCCCTCAGAGCAAGAACATCTGAAGGCACACACATGTGTGTGCCCTGCCCCCAGCAAAAGCTGTTAATGTGTGTTCCTGGCAGCCAATAACTGCCCAGCCCTGGGGACTTTAGTGGTTTTCCCACCAGAGGTATTACTTAACCAAGCAACTTAGGTGACAGAAGTTGGGACCTCTCTGCTCCCAGTACCTCTTCACATCTCACAAGGCTTTCTAAAATTCTCTTAGACTCAGTGTTAAGGGCTCCTTTCACAGAAGTTGCCTAGTTCCAGAGGCTTTCACTAAAGGCTGTAATATTTTTCATGTGCTGCTGTTGATTTTTTCTCATCATCTGTGTAAAAGCTCCAAAATCCCAAATTCTAAAATCTCTGCAATTTTCCAGTGGGACATTGAGGCTCCCTTTGGATTTCTTCCCAAATCAAGCTCTGCTCTGTAAATTCTGGAGAAATGCATATTTTTATATATTTTCCCAGGCCTTTAATGCACATTTGAACTTGGAATCAAATTATGAAGAAATGCTAGGAGATCAGTCAATGTCATTTCAGTCAAGAAAGAAAATAGTTACTGCTTTTGAAATACACTGTCATGGACTACAAACTAGAATTCAGGGGTTGTTTCAAAATGGGTGTTCTCTAATATCTATATTTGCAATATGGTAGTAGTGAAGCATTTACATTTTCCTCTCTCTAAAATTATCCAGGGGCTGTTCATTTTCTTCTTCCACTGCGTATTTAACAAAGAAGTGAGAAAGCACTTGAAGAACACTTTAACTGGAAAGAAACCTCTTCCAGATGATTCCACTGCAACAAGAGCTACATTGTTAACAGTAAGAAAAAAAACATTGGGAGAACAAAAACATCCTCTTGCTGGCAGAAGTTACCTAAAATAAACTTATAGGTGGCTTATCTGTAATTAAGTGAACTGAATGATTGCTTTCAGTGACTTGTACAAAGACTACTGATGGCTTCTCTCAAAAGTTTTTATTATTATTTTAATTGAAACCTTCAAGAGAAAATAATTCTTTTCCCTGGCATCAAAACCCATTTGGTTCTTTGAAACTTAATACATTTGTGGGTAACATGAGCTTCTGGAAGGATCATTCACTGTGGCTTTATGTCTTTTTTTTCCCTTTCAGCGATCTCTGAACTGTAACAATACGTACATAGAAGAGCCAAACATGTATCGCACAACGATGGGGGAATCCACTGTCTCCCTAGAGAGCACCGTCAGGTCAGCCAAGAGCCACAATAGCTACCTTGCTTATATTCTCAGGTAATCTGGTGGCAGGTGCATGGCTTTCAGGTGCTTGCCTTTCCTTTTTTATTGCTGTTGTGGAAACCAGAGCTTTAGTTCAAATGCTACTTGGTTTATGTCTTAACAGTTCTGTTTCGTGTGACTGTTGTTCTCCTTGGTGCATTTTCTGTTGCATGTGTCTTTGGGGCAGGGTTCCAGCAGTGCAGTGGTTAACCTAAGAGTGATGTTACCTATATGGGCCCTGCTGCTTGCCTGTTATAATTCAGATGTGTCTCAAGGAGCACAGTTTAGCTTTGGGCTTTTTCAGAGTGTGATTCATGTGGCACAAGGCAGATAGTCACATCAGGATAACCTCTGTCTCACCGTAAAGTGACTGTGCAGCAGCAGCTGTCTGTATGTCTGCCTTGTTGTTAAAAACAACAAAGTGACCAAGAAGGTTGTTTTTCTCTATTTTTCTTCTCAAAGGGATGAGGCTGCTCATAAACTCAGTGGATCCTCAAGTCAAGCAAGGGCTGGTCAGACCGAAGCAGATTCCTCCATTTTTCATAGGAATCCATCCAAATCCAATGGTAAGAATAATTTCTGAATGCTTTGACCCATTTGTGCACCTTCTTCTCATCACTTTCTTTGAAGTCTTCTGTAACAGAAAGAATAGTTGAAATAATTAGATGGTCTCATTCTCATTATGCTATTGGCAAAACACGCTGTGCAGTGGTTCCCTTACAAGGAAATCCTGGAATGAAAGTATCATATTGCTGCTGCTTGTGATGGTTTAATTTCTATCTGATGCTGCACCAGCTGTTGACAGTTTATGTCAGAGAGCATAAATTGTCAACAGCATTCTTTCTTTCTCACAAATTATTCACTGTTGCACTTGATGTTTAGTTGGAGAAATTTTAATGTTTGAGACCTTGAGGCAATATTCTCCTTTACTGCTCTGTGGTTTGTACAAAAAAAATGAGAATGATTTCCTTTCATTTTGGTCTTGACATTCAATTTTTTTTCCTTGTAGCAGTTTTTAAGTTAAGTTCATTTCAGATTCTTGGTATTTCTAGATATCTTGTTTTTCCTGTGTGTTGTGTTCAATGAGATCCAATAGAGTTACTGTTCTGTATGTTAAATAGGGAAAAATATGTTCCCACTCTGTTCTGCACATCCTGTACATGTAAAAGGTCCTGCCCACTAGCTGAGCTGAGTGGTTGTGCTTCCCAGTGGTTGTGCTGCAGTCCTTCTGAGTTTATCCTATGTATTACAGATGTAAGAGCTCATTCCTGTCATGGCCTGGACCAATGCCTGTCTTTCCTTTCTCTTGTGCATTTGTCAGGTAGATTTGTTGAACTCCCATTTACACTGTCACTCCTGTGTTTCCCATGCACATTTGCAGAGCACGACTCAGACTCTGACAGCGAGCTGTCCCTCGATGAACACAGCAGCTCTTACGCCTCTTCCCATTCATCCGACAGCGAGGAGGATGGGCTCGAGACAGAGAAGAAGTGGAACACATCTACTTCCAAAAACAATGAACATGGCCCACTCCACAGCACACCCAAAGGTACCCCCAGTGCGAGGGGAGGGCAGTGGTGCTCTAAAATAGCTTTAGATTAGATGGGATAAATTTGTCACACTACCATGTGACTGAGGCAGCATCTCTACCTGTGTCCCTTGCTTCTATAGAGATCCTTGTTTCCAGCTTAGAGACCTTTCTTCTTCCAAAGCCTTGTTCACAGGGGTGACTGAGTACAGAATCACACAGAATTGCACGGAATGCTGAGTGCCTTAAGGCAGGCAGCTTTGCAGGCAGGTCCCCAAAGCACTTGGACAAGGCATTACCAAGCCAGCAAAATCTCATATGAAAAAGAGAAGAAGCCACTTTTTTTGAGGGCAGGGGGAAGAAATGCCTGCCTCTCCTCATGCAATAAAGGCATTGGCGTTGGGGAGGTCCTGGACCTAAAGAGTTGGCAATCACTGACCATTAATATAATTTCTGTGGGTCAGGGTGCAGGCTTTTCTAAACATAGTTGGTCCTCTCCTAATGAAAGGCAACTTTGAATGACAAACATCCAGGCTGTGTGCTGTGGAACTTCAGAGATACAGCACAGGGTGCCTGGGGTGCCCTCAGCCTTCAGAAACTAACCTCTCCAAGGAGGGATCTCTGACCCTGGAGAGCTGAGAGGGTGGGTTTGCCTTACACTTCTCCATAATTGAGCTGGCAACCTCACTCTGAGAAGGGTTTGCCATCCTACCAGGTGATTTTTGGGGATTTAATGCACCCCGAGAGCAGTGCAGTCCATCAAGGACTGACTGAAAGATTGCTCTGGTTTGATACACAGCCCCTCTCCAGCCACAGAGCTCAGGCAGTGGTTGAGAGAAGATATCAAAAGTGTTTTTTGAGCTAGTGTTTTTTTGCATTGCAGTTGATACCCTTCCCAATCATGTGAAACCCTATTGGCCCACAGAGTGCGTAACAGCCAGCGATGGCGAGGACCCCGGTAGGAAACAAAAACTCAAAGTAGAGACCAAGGTCAACGTAGAGCTTCACAGGGAAAACCAGGTGAACCACAGCAATGAAGCACCCCAGGACAAGGAGAACGAAGGGCAGCAGAAGGAGAACAGACCTCTGGCCCACCAGAATAACCAGCAGCCGGAACAGAGGAAAGGTAGCACAGCCAACCCAGCCTCACAGTTGGATTGGAAGACTGGGGGGTTAATGAGCATTAATTAGTTTGAAATGTAGCTCTGTCAGGGAAAAATACTTTCCAAATGGCTCCAACGTGTGTAGCCAGATACACCATGTAGTAGGTAGTTGCTGTAGTCTAATCTGTTGCTTATGAAATGAAGTGCCAATTTAGAACTCTTAGTAAGAAATAGAGACTGTAACATCAAGCTTAGCTTGATAAATTAAAAATTATACTGATACACTTTAAAAAATTGTATTATTTCCTCTTTTCCTTCACAGGCATCTTAAAAAATAAAGTTACTTACCCTCCCCCACTGGTGGATAAGAATATGAAGAATCGTTTGCGGGAGAAGCTGTCGGATTACAATCAGAGCACAGTTTCATCCAGGACTACTTCCCTAGGGACCAATGAGGGGCTCCGCTCTCCTTCGGACTCAGGGGTAACAGTGAAAAATGTTCGGAGGGAGCAGTCTCGAGATCAGCTCAACGGCATGGCCATGAGCCTCCACGTGGCAGCAGGACATGCTGACACCTCAGACTCAGAGTAAGTGCCACGTCAGGATGCCCTGGCTGACCTCCTATGACCTCCCCCTTCACCTTCCAACCCCAGACTCACACATGAACAAAACTGTCTCTGGTGACTGGCCAGAGTCCTTCGCCAGTGACTGTCTTGATGGTTTGCCCATACCATGTCCCCAGGCCATGAGGTTTCAGTCATGAGAAGGCCAAAACAGGTATCATGGGCAAGGTGCTGTGACAGACACCTGCTACTGGGTCACCCTGGCATGCTCTGAACTGGCAGGCTGATGTGGTACTGGCACACTTGGACAGAAGCAGCCTTGCTCTAATCCTGCCACCCTGCCAGAATTGGGTGGGGAAAGGCACAAGGCTGTGGGGGCATGGTGTGAGCATCCATCTGGGCAGAGGGAAACAATGGCTGAGGCAGGAGACCCCAAGGCTGGAGAGAACACCAAGCTACTGATCCTAAATTACCAGGCGTGTGATTCCTGCCGGCTGCATGGCAATCAGGGTGTGAATTTACCACTGTAAACTAAATCAAATATAAACAGAAGGCTGAGCAAGCTCTCAGCCAAAGGGAATGCTCAGAAACCTCTTTACTCATCATAATTCTTGTGTTTCAAATTATGACAACAGCCATGTGTAAAGTCTCTGCAGGCATTTTATGCAGATAGTCTCATTTTTTATTAACATGAATAATAGTCTTATTCTTTCACCAAACCAAAAGAAAATTTCTCACCCAGCTTTAACTCTGGCACTGTCCCACCAGGCTTTAAATACCCCTGTTGTCTGGTGCACAGACCATTCCCACCTCACTATAAAAGCACATCTTTGGATTGCTGGGAGTTGGCTGATGAAATAGGTCCTAATTAGCCAGGAAACATGGATGTTTTGAATAAGCCATAACTGAATAAGCTGCTACCAGGTAACACAGTCATTACTGGACAATAACTCACCAGCTTGTACTAAGCAACTCTGTTATCTCCAGAGCTTTGGCATAATGGAAAGCTCTGCTGTTGGCAGCAGATTGCATGAATCCATCTGATACACCAGGCTTCTAGCAGCTTGTAAGATCTGTGTGTGAACCTTGTATCCTCAGCAAAGCATTAGACAAATGCAAGCCCTATGTCGAAGTTCACTAAAGCATTTCTGTTGTGTACTGCCTGAAATTGTTTCTCCCAGCTAGTCTTTCCCTTCAAGACAGCATCTCCCTTGCAAGCATGGTAACTTCACAGAGCACCAGCTCTTACTAAGAAGGATTAGCTGGGTTTGGGTGGAGTGGTTTGCCTGTGCCTGTTTAACCCTAAGCCTGCATGATCACTTCTCTCACTAACAGCGGCAGTAATGAAACTTCAATTTGAACCATCAGGAAATTGTGATCGCCTCTGCACGGTTCCAACCCCTCGCCGCGCTGCCGCTTCGGACTCCATCAGAGTGGCCACGCGGTGAGGAGGATGAGGTGGGCATCCATTCCCACATGGCTTCACCTTCTGGCAGGATCTTGACTGCTCCTGGCACAGACACAGTGCCCGGCTGCCCTGGCAATAAGGGCTCTGTGTGGTACGCGCCTCCCACAGGAACCCACGCTGAAAACGTGGAAATGGAAACGGGGGGCACTGTGATGGACAGATACCTGTGCACGGTGCAGGCAGTGCTGCAGGACTTGCTTGTTACAGGGGAGAACCAAGGAAGAACACATTGCTTCCTAGTGGACCTACAATAAGCCTGAAGACAAGCACTAGGAGGTGTCTCTTGTGGAGTTTTGATGGCTACAGAGTGAACCCTTGAGGTTGCTGAGCTCTAGGGAGGAAAATTGCAACAAGTGTCCTTTGGTTTTATGCCAGCATCTCTGTCCACCCCTCTATGGACACGTCGTCTTAAGAAAAAAAATCCTTTATATATATATATAAAAAGTGTAGATACTTTTATATATTTTGTATGGTGTTGCTAAAGAAAAAGCTCCTTTGTATATTTTACATTTATACTGATCTTCTTAATTTGATAATAGGAAATCAATTTAAAAGATGTTTTGATATTTTTATATGAACATTGCACAATTTTACTTGAATTTGGCGTTTGATAAGTAACTGAGGTTTGCATGGAAGCCACCTTCAGACACAATGCAGATTTCAAAGTAATACAGTAAAGACTACATCAAAATCCATTACTATAACTTATAAGTTTTGTTAACAGATTTTAGAACACTTTGAGGGTATAGTATGCTTTTCTCATATCCTCTTCTAAAACCCACAAAAATTTCTTTTTTTTCATTTTTTGGTATTTTGATCTCTTCTCACAAGTGCATTGAAGTGTTCAGGAACTGAACTTCAGGTCTACACATATTTTTGTGTAAAGGTTCAACACAGTCCTTGTCTGGAAGAAGTCAAATCAGTATTTCCCTTACTAAGAAAAAGAAAATAATTGTTGTGATTGTATGGCTGTGCAACAAACCAGCACTCTGCATGTCCCAAGGAGAGGGCCCTCCTCCCATGGGTCAAGTTCTGCCTCAGGTGCAATATTTTTTTCCTCTTTCATGCTCACTGGATTCAGCACATCGCCAATCAAAGCAGAAATACAAGACTTAAAAGATGTCCAGATTTGTCTGCCCAGCTCTTTGACAAAGCCCTGGCTTTCTTGATATTTCAGAAAGCTCATGGAAGGCTTAAGGTTTCATGTTTCCCACAAAATGGGCTGGTTTCACAGGCATAGGAAGGTTAAGTGTGACCTGTCTGCTGTCTTCACCTTCCTGCAATGTTTACAGAAAGAGGAAAAGTAAGATGTGAAAAAGTTTTCATCCAACAGTGTGAGGCAGAGCTCAGCCAGTGGCTCCCATGGTGGGAATACAAGGATGACAATGGTGTGCCTGTGCCTGCTCTCTGCCAGCAAGGCTCTCAGGAGCTCCTTGCTCACCACAGCAGCCCTTTTGGGAAAATACTGGCTATTGTTTGTGCAAGTGTGTGTGAAAGAGAAGAAACAGAAAATGGGGCTAAATAAAATGCAGGAGTTGAGGAGAAGATGAGAAACTGTATACTGTAATCTGGGTTTCATTATATTCCTATGCATTCTCAAAGTATCAAGGAGGCCTTTGGAAGGGAAGAGGGAGGAAAGATGCAGTTCCTTTAAAAATTATGCAACATCCTGTGTGACATTTTCTGACAGAAAAAAAAAATTGAATGTTTTAAGGGTCTGGCACTTGGCTGTGTGCTCAGGCATTGTGTATAACCCATGCTAGTTGTTCTTACATCTGTGTATGTATATTTTGTCCCAGTAGGTGTAGGTAGTTTTTATTTTGATCAGAATTGTCGCAGTAAATGAGGGTCAGTTGAATTAATGACAAAAAAATTAAAACCTATTTTTATGACTTTTTAAAAGCTTTATGGCAGATTAGACACTGGAAGTTTGTTGTTTTTTTTTTTAACAAATGTATATTTATTAATGTGCAGAACACTGGAATTGCAGCACAGATGAAAGGAGAATTTACAATAAATTAAGACTTTTTTTTGAACTTGTATTCTTCCTCTGGTGGTTTATTTCTAAGTGCAGCACAAATAATGAGGGTCCAAATGTCATTTCCTGGGGATTAGCAGGAACCTCCAGGTACCTCTCTGAGCAGAGGCTGTACAGCACCAAGCAGCCAATGCACAGCCCCTTGCAGCCCAGGGCCCCGTGCTGGCACAGGATGCCTCAGTGTGCATTCCATTCCAGCCCAAACTGCAGAATCTATCAGTCCTGGGAAATGGTCCATGGAAGAGAAATGCCCTCTGCCAACCCAGAGCAAAGCAGATGACCAGGAAAGCATCAGATTTAGAAAAGGACTGTGAGAGCAGCTCGAGGGGAGTGGCAGCCAGCCCAGCCCAGGACAGCCTGCAGTGAGTGACAAGGGCCTTTTGGACAGTCTGGGCTCCATCCTTGGCTCTCCCAGTCCATGGTCCTGCTCACCCAGTCCTTTCCAGGCTGCTGTGTAGTCCTCATTCATGCATCTCACAAGGCCCAGCAGTGACCTGCACGTCTTGTCAGCTTTCTGGAAATAAAAGTATTTCTCAGTGTCAACTAGCCAGGTGGAAAGAGCCTGGCTTCTGACTTAGGAGCAAAATCAAATCTTCAGGATCTTCAGTTTGGAAACAGCTCTGCCAAAATTTGCCACTAAACAAACTCAAGTAGTTATCCCAAAGGGAAACTGTTTTTAATTTCATTGTACAAGTGCATTATTTGGTGGAAAACTTGAGTTTTTTCTCAAGTATTAGTTCACCATTCTGTGAAGAAGCAGAAATAAGCCTCCGGCTTTCACATAAACAGGTTAGTGAAGGGAGAGGCCAGCCTGTGATCCTGTCTCCAGCAGTGACCTACAGCATATGTTTAGGAAAAGAGGATTATCAGACACACATTACGTGGCAAGGTGGCCCCTGCAGGGTCCACAGCCCCAGCTCTCTGCAGCTCTGGCCTTCCCAGAGGGAGGGGTTGTGCTTGTCTCCAGCATTCCATCTATTTCCTTCAGACATCTCTCATGTTGTTTTGGATCCATTTAAACTTCTAGTACACAGCAGGCTGCCTGATTCAGTCACAAGCAGCAAGAAAAATTTCTTCCTTCATCTTCATTGCTGTCCCCCACACCTTTGCTGCTTGCAGCAGGAGAGGCAATGATAATCATCTCTCACCTTGTCCAGGTCAAAGAGAGAGACAGGCTCTGTCCTAGAGCACTTGAGTAATCTCTTTCCAGCTGGGCAGCTTGGATCTCTGTTCCATGTGCAGAAACACTGCTGTACCTTTTACCCTTCCTTCTTGCCCTTCTTCAACCCATTACCAGGTCAACTACAGCCCTTTTGGTGGTGGCAGGGAGAGGAGAGACCAGAGCAGTCCACAAAATACTAGCAGTAGGCCTGCCAACACCCCCCCCCCAAAAAAGGAAATTATTTAAGAAGTCTCCATTTCATTCACTTTTCCTCTCCTAATCTTTACAATGATATTTGGCTTAAGCAAATGGTAGCAAAAAATTCCATGAGTTGCACCACTGGCAGCAGCATGGCATGGTAAGGCTGCAGTAACACAAGCAGTCATGTAGCCCAGCCTCTTCAACAATATACTCAAATATCTTCAAATATACTCAGGGATCTGTCTAAAATCCTAAACAATAATTCCAGTCGAATTGCCTGCAGTAGCATTTTTGAGGATGATGAGTTTTTTTGTCTGAATCCTTATGCCATGCTCAGCTGCAGAGGATGCTCCTGCCAAGGTCTGGGGGATCACAGAAGGAGATCCCCAGCAGCCCTGGTGAGATATCACCACTGCCCACACCAGCACCACCTGCAGCTCCAGGAGCAGCCTGGGATGAATTTGGGCCTCACAGCCTCCTCTGCAGAGGTTCTGCCCTGCCTTTATGTCCTGTTCACACATGTGCAACTCACTTCTCCTCCCTAAAAGAAGCAATTTGTACTGGACTCATTTTCCATTTTAGTCTATTGATTTTTGGATCCATCTTCCAGTTTCTCATGCTCATTCTGGATTTTAGTCCTGTCCATGAGGATGCCTGGAGGCAGCATCTGCAACCTTTACAAGCTACCTTTTGTTTTATCATTCAAACTATGAATGAAAATATCAAATAAAACTAAGCCCAAGAGGGCTTTTGTAACACTTCTTGCCAAGCAAGTTTTTCACCTATCTCATATTGATTAACATCAGCTGCCCTGACAGTGTTTTGTGTATGAGAATAAAGTGTAGGGCAGTATCATTTACTGAGACATGTTCCATCTGCTGCTGCTGCTCCTTTATCCACTGTGCCAGGCACTGTATCAAAGAAAATCAGATTAATCTGAGTGTGTGTGGCAAAGAGACCGTGTTAATTCATGATTGTCTCCTAAATACTTCAAAGCATTTGTAAGAGCCCCCAGGAACCCCCAGAGCTCTGTACTGTGCTGGTACTGTACTGTACTGTGGGCCCTTCTGCCTTGGTCAGACATCTGCTGCTGCCATCCCTCTGCTCAAAGATACTTCTAAATAGAGTATCCACTCCTTCAAACGAAGATTTTGCACAGTCTGAGCATACTGTCTTTATCTGAAGGGAGGCCCAGACTGATTTCCCTGTGGACTGATGCTTCATGGAGGTGCTGTGAGAGCCCAGCCTCTGCCCTGGGTCGGGAGACACTGCCGAGGTGGAGCAGAGCTGAGACCCCTGACAGGGAGAGAGCTGTGCTGGAGGTGACAGGTGCCCTGTGTCTTGTGCTGAAGGTGACAGGTGTCCTGTCTCCTGGCAGCTGCCACATGTCCCAGGGCCATTGGTGTGCCCTGCCCAGCGTGCCCTGACTTCTGGGGCCCCCCCCGACCTCCTCAAAGCCATCATTTTACATGAGATGCATCCAGGAAATAGAGATGAGCTCACAGCTCTGGCTTTCCAGGTGCTGCCACTCTTTCATTAAAATAGTTGTTGTGCAACCAGCTGGGTTTGCTGTACTAGTTTCTTACAGACTGGGGCTTTTCCCCTCCAGAGATGTAACAGTTTGCAAACACACCAACTCCCTGGGTTAGTGGGTAGGAAAACCTCTTGCTTTTGGTCATTTGATGGAAGCTCTTTGGAAGTTCAGCTGGAATGATCTTGTTTGTATATTCTGCCTGTATTGTGCTTTCCAAGCAGAGAACATAGAGTTGGGTCTGTGGTTTTGATAGATTGATAGATATTCATGCACTCAAGGAAACAGTGAGCATGGGAAGTCCTGTGTATGTATAAACAGGGCAGCTGAAGCAGAGGGTCCTTGTGAATGATCCATTCCCTTCAGGTTAGGAACATCCCACTGAATCCCATACAAAGCAGGAGCAGCTGTGGTTGGGAGCCAGCACAGTGAACAAGTTTCCAGGGGAAACCGTAAATTGGCCATTGATTTTGAGAAAAATCAATACCTTTCATGACATGTTTATTTCCTGAATAAAACAAAGAGAAAGGGTTAACTCCATCACTTACTGATGCACAGGTTTCAGGGATGGAAAGGATCAGGGAAAAGTCCAGTTGGCTTAGGGGCTTTAGGGGTTAGGGTTCACACTGCTGGCACAAAATGGCCAAATGAATGGGAGTGAGCAGCTGGTCAGGAGGGTCTGAGCTGCCACCAAAGCACTCCTCACACACAGCTTTCTCCACCAGGCTGTCCAAGGAAAAACATTTTCCTGGCTGATCTTATGCAGGTTATGCCAAGCACAGTGACAGGGCAGGTCCTCAAGCATCCATCTGGATCACCTCCCTGTGAGCAGGTCCATGCCAGAGCCATCACCACTGAGGCAAACCCAGAGGGGCTCCCCCCAAGGCTGGAGCAGAGCAGCAGCAAAGCACTCCTGTTTCTTCCAGAGTGTTCAGTTTGCCTCTGTGGTGATACACAGACACACCATGCATCCCTGGGATTTTCTGCAGGCTCCATCTGTGTTGAACATGCCTCTTAGGAGGTTTAACATGGAGCTTCAAGCCTGCTTTCCATGGCAGGTGCCCAGTACAGCAGCATCAGCTGCAGGAAGTCCATTGTGGTTAAAGCCTTGGACAGTTGTGGCAAGAAGCACTGGAGCAGAGCTGCCTGCTCTAATTCCCAGGATCAATCTATTGTGCTTAGACAGTATTTACATGTTTCTCCTGATCCATCAGTGATGCTCTTCTCTGGCCTCAGAAAGAAGGCAGCTTGCAGGGAGCCACCTTACAAGTCATCAGTCTCAGCTCTCCTCTCAGTATGGAATTCCCCTGCTTGCTCTGGAGCTCAAGCACCACTGTTGCATGGCAGTGCAGAGGAGACACACCACATGAGGACAGTCTCTGCTCCATGAAATGGTTCTGTTAAATAAGGTTCAACACTTGGCTACTAATCAGTTCAGAGATTCTTCTTGTGCTGTCTCCTCACCCTAAAAGGCAGCTGTAAAACAACTCAGTGTAACAATCTTATACCATAAAACACCTTTACTATTTAAACCCAGTGTAGATTATTCTGATTTATTTCTAAAGGTGTTACTATATGAGTAAGTACTAATAGTATGTAAAGTGATTTTCAGTTTAACAGCTACACCCGAACCTTTCATATTTGCAATAGATTGGTCACATGGGTTTACTACATATAGCAAATTTGCTAACAGGCATGGAGCTGTTGGTGTGACATGGCTATGGAGCCCTTCATGTACTCTAGAGTGGAGAGATAAAAATGTGTGAAGAGAAGTTAAGTGACTGGATCAAAATAAAAAATAACTTTAATCCAGCACCAATCTGAAATCCACCAGATGCTACATGGCTAGTTATCCTATTTTTGCATACCAGTCCATTTTATGTTGACAATCCATCCTTCTTTGATTATAGTTTCATGCAAAGCCTCATCCAGTGTAATGAGACCATACCAGACCAGCTGAGTTTGCTTTGCCACCAGGCAGGAGCTGCAGCAGGGCTGGGGATGCAGCCTTTGAGACAGATTTCCAAAGAGATCTCTGCTACCCTTTTTTAGATGCAAATTTCACTGAAGTCCTTCAAATGAGAGAAGAAATGTTCCATCACTGGTTTCCACTCAGTCTCTCCTGTGTTGCACTGAGAAGTGAGCACAGCCCAGGATTTTCCTGCTGTGCTGGTGTTTATCAGCCCTGGAGAACACAGCAGACTGGGAGGCAGACAGAGGAAATCTCTACAGTACCTGTCACAGGGAAGAGGAGCACATGGGGCATCTCCCCTGCTCCCAAGGACATGGCTGAACTTCCTGTCTCTGCTCTGGTCAAATTTCATTGAAATAAAAAGAGAACTGGATGCACAGAGGGATGAAACAGCTGGCTCCCACAAAGTCAGCGCTACATAGATCTCTTCCCTCCCTAGGGGCATTCTTAGAGAAAAGGAAGAATTCACCATTTGTCTAGGAGTCCACCTTCAAGTTTTTTGATACAACCCAGATGTCCCATCTGCCAGCCAGAACTGCCACCAACACTGCAACCCCAGAGACACAAACCCAGGAGCCCTGCAGGAATGCAAAGCACCACAGGAATTTCTGTCATGAGTCCCCACAGCACTTCTGGGGAAACCCAGGCCAGAGTAGTCAGGTCACTTTTCTCTTGATGAATCTTCTCACTGGAGGTAGAAGATCTTCTGTTGCTTTTCACCACAGGGACTGATATGCTGTAATTACAGGACTGGTATTTTCCTGAGCCTCCTCAAAAGATGGTGCTACTGAATGGGAAAGGTGCCACTGAATTATCAGAGTGGGGCAGCCACCCAAAAAAACTTAATCTCTCCCTGTAGGCTCTGTTTAAGGGGTATCTGTCCATGTGTTTCATTGTTTCTAGGACCTTAAACTTGCAGAATGAGTTGGAAGCTCTTTTGTATTGAAGAAATTACTCTGTATGCTGCAAACCTGCATAGAATGAGGAGTCCATTCACTTTTTGCATTCTCAAGTTTCTGCAGCTGGTGCTATACCTGTAGTAAAAAGCAAGATATTTTAGAAAGGAAAACCCCAAAAGTCAGTGCTCATCAGAACCCTCACATATTCAAAGAAGTGTAAGAATCTGGTACTAGTTATCAATAGAAAAAAAAAGAGAAAAAAAGAAAAAAAATCTTCCTTTTACCTCCACCCATTCAGGAACCAGAGGAGATGAAATTTGAGAGTGACCAGGAAACAAATGACCTGCACAGCCTGGCACAGGGGAAAGAGGGCAGGCAGGACGTGCACTCTGGTGGAAAGGTGGCTGCTTTCCCTGCTGCCAGGCTGCCACTGGCCTGACCTGCCCCGTGGTCTCTGCCCAGCCCCAGTGAGAGTTCGCCTCTTCAAAGGTGCTGCTGCTCATGGCTGTGCTGCCGTGTCTGGGCAGCGTTATCCCTGCCCAGGGATAAGGCAAACCCACCGAGGGGCAATTCTTCCGATGGATTGGCTCAGCAAAAAGCGAAGACAAAAGGAAAAACCTCACAATTACAGATGTGCTAATGGCCCCCATCTCCCAGCAATGCTGCCCACGCTGGGAGGGATAACCGGTGATGCCCTGGTGCCTCCTGGTGCTGAAGCTGGAAATGGCACATCACCTCCCTGCATCACTGCTGTGGACCACATTGGTGTGATTGCAGCATTCATCACGGGTAATTTCATTTTGTTCAGTGCTTTAAAGCATGAAAATACGTATAAGTACAGAGAAATTGGTTTTAAAATTAAATCTGAGAGTGTTTGATGGCCCTGAGATCCCCCTGCAGCTCCTTGTGCTGTCCCTGGCTGCAGAACCCAGCACAGTCCCAGCAAAGCAGGGACAGCAGAGACCCTCCAGCCCAAGCTGAAAGGGCTCTTTTGGACAAAGAGAGGTTAGAAAATTCTGGTTTGGGAGTAAAGGTGGAAGGGGAAATTGTATCCTTTACTTTGAAACAGCCTGGTCCTGAAATCCCCAGCAGCAGAGGCTATGCTGGGAACCTTCACTCCAGTCCCACCTCATTGCCTTCAGGCACAGTCAGCACAGGAGGCTGCACACACTCATCTCCCAGCTTCCAGGTAGAGCTCAGCCTTGTCCATAGGGGCTGGATTCAATATTCATATATATAAAAGAACAAATTTAAATGCTGCATCCAAAAATTTGGTTTTTTTTTTTTTTTGCTTGTAAGTATGCTAAAAATATAGATCTACTCTAGAAAGGATGAAGCTTTATAAAAACAACAGCAGCCTTGTTCCCTGTGGTTTGCAGCTAAAGAGGGAAAGCAGTTAGAGAGAGTGAACATTCAGTTTTGAAATGGGAGGATGACAGCCTCTCTCAGTCCTAAAGGCCAATGCAAAGAGCCAATGCATTTACTGCTGGACTGTAAATACTGCACTGCCACAGTGCAAATGAAATCCTTCACCACACCTGTGCAACATCTCAATGTTCCAAAGATCCTACCCAGGTGAAGAGAGAATGACAGGACAGCCCTGCTCTCCTTGGATGGGGACACCTCTGTCCTCCAGCAGCAGCTGGGGCAGGAACACTGCCAAGATGGAGCAAAACCAGGAGTGCAGTTAAGACAGGTTCTACACAAGCACTTCTGGAATAAAACTGCACTTGGAGTGCAATTCTTCAGCCATTATACACTCAGAAACATGGGCTTCAAATATACTCACAGGGCACAACAGAGATTTCAATTCAGAGATTGAAATTAGCTGACATGAGTTGTGGTTTTTCAGTTACATGATCCTAATCATGTTATCACATTTTCTACTTTGGAAGGAAAGTCCTTTTCTAAATAGTTATGCATGTGAGTCCTTGAAACCAAATATTTCAAGACCTGAAAATCTCAATGACATCTTGAAAGTGAAATCGTCTGTTTGCAATTTGTTGCCCAAAATGGCAGAAGAAATGACCAAAATAAAAGAGAAAAGCCAATGAATTGTTAAAAGCACATTGATGCTAATCTTCTGCAATAGATATAAAAAAGAAAATTGGCCTACCAGACTGCTCCTACCTTATTCAAGCCCAATCTTGGCCAAATTCCAGCCTTGGCAAAGGCTGTGTGAGCAGTGGTGTGAGTGATGGTCCCTTGCAGGGCTCACAGCTGCCTGACCCCAGCACCAACCTCTGCTCCCAGCTCACCCTCTTACCTCCCTCTTTCCAAGCTGTTTGGAAGGGCTGCTTTAAACATGCAAGTGTGGTGTAGCTGCACACGTGCAGCCTCTTCTGAAGCAGCCCATGGAAGAAGCTATGTGCCATCTGAATTTCACAAATGCCCACTGACTCCTAGCTCACAGCACTGTGGTGAGCTAGGGAAGAGCAGCACTCACTTCATCATGTCCAAGGGCTTTGCTTTTACCATGGCCAGAGGCTGAGCTGCAGCCCCCACCCTTCCCAGACCATGAGTCTGCACTAAGCAAACACTGCTCATATTCACCTCTACCTCAGATGAGGATTCTTCAGCAGAACCATGAGGTTCACTTCTGATGATAAAATCCCAAGTCCCCTGAGCCTATAATGTGAACAGAGACCATTACTGGAGAGGTTTCCACCAAAGAGCAGCATGTTACTTCTGAATTTAGCACTAGCCATCCTGGATTACTGCTGTGTCCAGTGTTAAGGATGCTTAAACAAAAAGAGGGAAGCAGAGAAAATATTAAAAAGCCTCTGTTCTGCAGGTTCTGCAGCAGACATTTATAGCAGCCAATGCCAGCTGTGCTACAAGCAGGACATGGTTAACCTTTCCTGCTGTGAGGCACTGGCTCAGCAGTTCTCAGCAAACCTGGGATCTCACTGCCAGTTAAAATCTCAAAATTCTACACCACCAGGAAGTCCTGCTCCTGCATAATTGTACTTCAGGAACACTTACCTTCTACTACCATGCTGAAAGACAGGAATTCATTCTTGCTAACTTGCTACAATGAAGGTTTACTATAAGCTTGGGGTGTCCTCAATATGTACCCAGTCTTTATGAACCTATCTAATTTAGGTGAAGTATTCAGCTCTTCCTAAGAGCACTCAGTTTTGAGACATGGCAAGATCCAATCATTATCAGGTCTATAATAAGCTTGATCCACAATAAGGAAATCCCTGTGAATTTGCATTTTTCTCAAGCACAACAATGCATTCTCTTCTCCAGGAGACAAACCAAACAGCCTCAGACCTCAGCAGTTAACAGAAAATTAGTCAGTTGTGTGAAAACATTTAGCATTCAAGACTGTTAAGCCCCTAAGATTTGTAACTCTGTTTTATGTAAACATCTGAAGTGACTACTTAATATAGCTGAAGAATCCAAAGCATTTTTTGTAAAACTATGCAAAATGAAAAATAATATCTGTTGCCTGGAGTTCATTCCAAATGCTGAATTTAAACATCACTCATTCCTCTTCCAGAGTTCAAAGCACAAACATACATCTAGTGTAAAATAACATATGTACTTTACTAAGGACAGGTACCTTTAAGTAAGGGAAAAAAAAGCATTTCACTTACACATGAGAGATAGATTTATTATTTCAGCCATGATTTTTGTATTAAAATTCCTGTATGTGTTACTGCTATTACAGAACACCTTAGGACATCCCTTGGTACATATTAATATAAACAGCACCATACAGTCCAGCAGAATTGCACCAAACTGGCTTTACTTTTAAACTCCTTCAGGGCTAACAGTCAAGAGCTGGGACTCTCTGGTTAACTGGCCTTATGAACCACATTTATTATAGTTTTTGTTGTTCTCAGGCAGCAAATTCTCCAAAGTCCTTCAATAAACAACCCCAGGTGTTACGTTGCTGGTTCTATTTTGTCAATCTCTTCCTTCTTCGCGCTCTCCTCTCGGTTTTTGCCCTGCTGCAAGGTATACACTGATGGGCCCATCCTCAGGATCTTCCCACTGCCCAGGCACTCATCTCCCTTGTAGAACACAGCAAACTAGGAGATAAACACAGGGAGAGTCTTTTTAGCAGCTGCAAAAACCACGGTGAATAACTTCAGACTGTGCAAGACCTGCTGGACAGAGAGCAATTTTTATCTGTTCTGTCTAAATCTTAAAAAAAAACCCCTGAAACAAACAGAAATCCCCAAATTACAGAGGATTTGTAGGCTCACATGAGTGTAAATTTATAAACATGCTGGTGGAAATTTCATCATGAACTTCTACAAGGCTATCTCAATACTCTTCAGTCACTGAGGCAGAGTGGATTGTGCTGGAAAGTTTCCTTTCCAAAGGGGATGACATACGTAACATCATCTGCATCTTCACTTTTTTTTCCCCAGAAAACTGTGGTGGCATTTGGTAAAACATGAAGGGGGCTAAGGACTATGGCAGCAGACCAAGGAAGCAATTGGAGCTCCCTGATGAGCGCAGCAGGCTCCTGCAGGAGAGGGGAGCCCAGACCTCCTGCCCTGTCTCACTCCCTGGCAGTAAGAGCCTGCCTACAGGCTCAGCAGCTCCTGGCACTCAGGGGAATCTCATGCCCCCCACAAGCTCTGCCTGGATTCTTCTCAGCTTCTCTCCACCACAAACAGTTCTCAGATAATTTCCCTCCTGATGTGTCCCACAGGCCCCCAAGTATTGAGGAGGGTGGGTAGAACATATGCTGGGAGAAGGGATGCACGGAATGCTTGAGAGCCAGTGTGCTGGAATGTGATGGAGTATCTCTATATTGACAGTGTTAAAGGCATCCCTTTTAGGCACAGCACCTCCTCCCAGCTCTGTCTGGGACAATGGAATTCACCAGACAGAGTCTCACTACACAGGTTTGAACACTAAACCCATAATAAGCAGGCAATTACCAAATTAATGCCTTTAAAAATCGATTTTTTGCAAACAACAGCAGCTTCAATTTCTGCATATACAACTGATTACGAGAGATGCTTCTATTATTTTTAACATTTGTAAGCAAGTGTCTTAGACCGTACAGATAACAACAGATCATTTGAAACTAGAAACAATCTCCCTTAAAATAGTTGATAGTCAAAATAGAGCTAACCACTCTCACGTGCAAATAAATCAATAAATAAAATTACTTTGCTCCAGCTAATAAAAAAGCTACTCTGATTTATTAGCCGGATAACGGTAAAGCACAAAAATGGAAGGAAAAGTACTTCTAATAACTCACCTGTCCAGGTGTGATAGCTCTTGCTGGCTTCACTAGTGTTACCCACACACTCCCATCTTGGTTTAGAGTCAGGACACAAGGCACTAGAGCAGAAAATGATCAAACACCTGACAGTTAACCATTATGTTTACATTAAAGAAGGAAATCCAAGGCTAAACACATCTAGGTAAAGATACTACTGTGCACAAACAGGAAGGCCAAGCCAAAGCCTATCCACTATTACTGCAGAACTACACAAACGTGCTACCAGAGTTTTACAGACTAAGACAAAAGGAAACAAGGTGTGACTACCCAGCGCCATCTGGTGCCGAAATCTGAAATGACATTCCATCATCTTCTCCCTGACCAGCTCTGCCGGCGGCTCCTCTGCTATCCAGTGCACTCGGTTTGTCCGCAGCAGGTCTCTGTACAGGGCAGGGTGATCTCGTGATGGTGCCTTCAAATACATTTATTTATTGCTGATGGTTTTGCCAAAGAACATGCAACTTGTAAAGTGAAGCATGAAATGCAGAAGCATCAAGCCACAGCAAAATGAAGGCAATATGAGCAAGAAAGCAAACACTTATTAGTACTTAAATTAGGCTAAAGCAA
Organism: Molothrus ater; assembly: GCF_012460135.2. NCBI lineage: Eukaryota > Metazoa > Chordata > Aves > Passeriformes > Icteridae > Molothrus > Molothrus ater. Next base: position 15,670,385 of record NC_050482.2, on the reverse strand, counting down.
GCCTGAATGATTTGTCAGTCAGTCTCTCTTCTTGTATGCTTTTCCCTCCAATTGCATTTCTACCTTCTTCAGGCTGAGTTCAGAAATCTGAACTTCTTCATCCTGTCTCAACAAGATGCTACCTCCCTCTTCTCCAGCTTCCCAAATGAACACGTCCCCAGCAAAGGCATTGCCTTTGACAAACTTGCTGCAGGACATAAAAATTTTTCTTAGTGCTCCAGTCTGTTTCTTCTCAATTCTCATTTGATTGATTTTTGCAGTTCCCTGCACTGGCATGCCAACAAGTAGCAGAACACCTCATTATAATCACATCAGTATCTAGGAAGCAAAACAACTGCATGAACAGGAAGTAACATTATCAATGCTAGCAAGCTGCAGCACTCTGCATCACCTCATATGATTAGCCATTAACATACCAATTATTTATCATATATGTTCTGCCTCAGTTTTCAAAATTGTAAAACTGTGTCACTGTCTCCTCATTCTTTTACTAGAAAAACAAAGCAGCAATATATCATAAACCAAGGTAATGCACATTTTATAAACCACATCATAATAACTAAGATAAAACCCTCATGCTTTAGAGTAGAAAATGAGAGTTCAGAGATTGCCTGATTCTTTTCAGCATTTGCCCTTTGCTTTGAAAGCTCTATGCCAAAACTAAAACAATTTGGTGCTCATGAAAAGCCTGTATGGAAAAGATGTTTCACATCTGCTGATGCTATGCTAGTTGGTTCTTGTTTCCCCCAAGAGGAAAGCCAAGAATTCTGCCCAAGTTAGGCCATGTTCCATACAGCAGCAGTCACAAAATGCATGCATTAGTCATTTGCAAAGCCAGTGTTAATTAACTCACCACAAAGACATCTCCAGTGCTGACATCTTTGTCTACAACAAACCAAGCATCCTTGAGGCCTGCCAGCCGAGCCCTCTGGCCTATTGTGAAGAGGAACCAACCTAAAGAAATATGAAAATGGAATGCTGTTAGCAACTTTTCATCTTTTACTCTCAGAAGAACACATTAAAATAATTTCCCCAAAACTTTACCACTAAACAAAGAATAACAAACCAAGCTGTCTTAGAGAAGAGGGCCAGCCACAAACTAAACTAACATTTACTTGAAATTTCATCTGTACCTGAAATGCAAACTAAAGATTACAACTTAATCCATTTCAACTGTGCCATTCTTAAGTCTTATAAAAGATATACATTTATTTATTTCAGTTTCAATTTGTGGGTTATCTACCATTCAGTCTCACCAGTCTCCCTTACTTTTATGCACCAGTATAACATCCTGTTATCATAAATTAGCTGGGAGAGGAATTCAGTTCTGGCAGCTTGAACTGAGGACAGCAAAGGAAGAACAAACAGGAGAAAAGGAAAAGTTAAGGTGTCCATGTTTGATGAGGTCCTCCTGTGCATCACTGAGGTGCATTTTCTTCTGCAAAGTTTAGGTACTAAAGAATATGGAACTGAAGCACAGTCATTTTGAAGGAATTAAGTGAACAATGGTCTCTTGGTATTGTATTAAATTGTATTAAAATAACAAATACTTAGTATCAACAGAGTAACCCTAATAATTATATGCTTTCTTGCAATATGGAACAAATAACCAACAATCAATTGTAGATCAAGGCTCTGCTACTGCATACAGCAAATTTTCCATGGTTTAACAAACTGGGTAAAACCTGTTGACTTCTTTGGAATTTCCCAAAATTTGTCCCTCCAAACAGAAGCAGTATTGTTCCACTCATCTAAAAGTAAGCTATTAAGGAGGCTTAGCCAATTACCTTTGTGTCTTCCCATCACCTTCTTATCTTCAATGGAAACAAAGTTACCAGGTTGAGGTTCCAAATACTAACAGAGAGGAAGAGGTAATTCACGAGACAGCCCAAGAAAACCTCATAGCATATTTCAGATTCTGTCACTACATTCTCTCAAAGCTGAAAAACAACTCTTCAAGAAGCAAACTCTGCCCAAGCAGCTTACTGACTCCTTCTTGATGCTGCTCTCAGAGAAAAGCAGGAAGGGCAGTCCCCATGAGCAGCTTCTAAGCTTCACTTCCCCTACCCCCACATATGTCAGGAGCAGCAGGATCCAGCACTTTGTCTCTCTCACATTCCAACCATTTGTCAGAGCCTGGCAGGCACAGGAGTGCACGTTCACTTCTTCTGCTCCAAAAAATGAGTGACAGCTGGTAGAGGGGCAAGATGCTTCCTACAGGCTGTGGGTGTCAGCTTCTAACTAGGCTTGGGGCTGCAAAGGGAGGTGGGACATTGCTACTTACAGTGGGCCACAAGCTGCTTGAGATTTTTCTATAGACAGTCTTTTAAAAACTGAACACCAGAACAAAACAAAGATTGTCAGAGATTTAGTGTTGCTCACCTCAAGAAGGAAATTTTCAAAGTTTCTTTCACCAATGAAACAGACCCCCATACTCTGAAAAAGAAACATGGAGTTGAATACACAAAAGCAGAGAAAAACTTTCAAAATAATGTCTATTAATAATCTGTCCAAGATCTTTTTCTCCTCCCAAGTATCCCAAACTATCTTAGGCATCTCATAAACAAATCCACAACATCTTCTGCAACACAGGCAAACTAATTCTATACAGAATCAGTGAGAGCTGTAAGCACAGAAGGAAGAAGGATAATAGGAAATAGAACATCTGTTCAATAACTACATTAACCTTGGTGACTAGGCTGTATGTATATTAAAAACAGATGTCTCTTTCATATTAAAGTACAAAAGTTACAAAATGATACAATGATGGTCCATCTCTTGAAAGGAACCACTTTCAGAACCAAATAGGCTTTTCTCTTCCTTCCAGTTACTGCTGACATTCTTCAAACACTCATTTACTGAGGCTGAATAATAAACATGAAAAGCAATCAAGGCAGCATCAGCAACATAACTAATGCCTGCATTACAGCTTTTAAGATCAACTCATGAAGTCTTAGCTCTCAGAGAAACATAACTTTTTTTTAAAAAAGTAAATGTAGACTAACAGTATGATCCAATTTCTAAAGACATATCGAGAAATAATTTTAAGTGAAGATTTTAAGTGAAGAAGCTCTTAAAAGCTATGGAGAATAAAAAAGCTTGCCCCTTGCTGTGATAGAGGATGTTTTCCTTTAGGCTCATAGCATCCTACACATTCACCTTCATCTTAATTCTTCTGAGATACAACAGCAGACAAAATACCTGCAAGCTAAAATACACAACTTACCACAACTAACCACTCCTAAAAGTACTTTTAAGGAAGTAGCCAGCTATGAAAAATGTTTCCCAACCTATTATATTATTCTTTTTCATCAGAAATGGATGGGTTGTCCAAGGTTAAAGTTCAAAAAGTTCAAGAAAGTTGTTTTAGAGAGAAATACAAATAAAAGTGTTAAGTGTTACCATGCCTCTTTTTTCTTTAGCACATGATGAAGGTCATGTTCTGCTGCTATCTTCTTTACAAAAGTTTTTGTTAAATCCCCTAAAGGGAAGATGGTTTTTCTCAAAGCATCCTGTGAAATCTGACTGAGAAAGAAGGTCTGGTCCTTAAAGAGGTCAGCCCCTTGAAGGAGTTTCACAGCTGTGAAAGTGAAACACATAAAGCATCTCAACATAACTACTATTAATAGTTCAAATTTATTTTGTTTGATAATCAACATTTCTGATTTATTACTTTTGAATACATGTTAACAAAAACACTTGGATATTTTCTCATCACTAAAAAGATTTAGAAGATTTTGTACTATGCAGAATCCCACAAAGACTTACACTGCCTCATCTATTTCAATAGTGCATGTATCACTGGCAAGGATATTGACAATATAAAAAACAAAAACAACTTTCACACTTCCTGTGAAATAGAGAATGAAGAGTCAAATACCTTGGAGTGTACTGCTCTTCAGAAAAACACTGTTTTGCTCTGAAAAAATCACCCTACTAGAAATCAACAATTTGAGCAATCAGTGGAGTTATTACCAATGCTCAGAGATGAGAGTTTGACCTTTTTCTTTAAAATAGATGAAATCTCCTAATTACCCAGATGAAATAGAATTGGTACAGTTTTTCAATCATGTTCAGTGCCCTCTCTTTAAAATTAATAGCTCTGCTGTTGTACGAACACTACTTATGTGTTTCTTGATCAAACACAAACTAGAGGCCAATAGTTCAGTTACAACTGGTGATACAAAATCTCAGTCACAGGGCAAGGAAGCCAATCACAGCACACAACATCTGCAAACTACAGTCTGGCACATGTACAGACCATAGGCCCAGCTGGGGCCATTTCAACTTTCCAGAAGTAAAATTAAAACAAAGAAAGAAATAAACCCCTTTAAGTCCAGGGGTGGACAAATGAAAGTAGGGAATCTCTAATGTAAAATCATCACTGTGGCAGCTTTCCACAGCTTTAGTTTACAAGTTTTTTTACCTTTGGGAATAGCTTGCTTCTCACCATATATCAGACATTCATCTGACTCTTAAAACAAGAAAATGTAATGCTTGACAAGTCAGGGTCATTTTCAGTCATATAAACACCCTTGTTTAGTACAAACAACCATCTACAAAGGCCGGGGTTTAATTGGTAACCATTGTGTGTAAGGTCACAAACATCCCTGATTCTGTGACACCAAATACAGTTTAAATTTCTCTTTCATATGTAGGACAAAACATGAAATGAAGACACAACTTACTATTTCTAACTTCAAAACGGTTTCTGAAAAGCTTCTGTGGTCTTTTAGTATGTTTCTGTTGAAACACTTCCTCATCCTCCAGTGAGGTCCTGGCATAATGCCCAGTAGCAATTGCATCTGCTCCTATTAAGGAAAGAAAAACCAAACATAACATAAAGGCACAAACTTGAAAATCACAGTTCAAAACACAATTACAAACACACAGTAAGAAAAGCAGAAAGCAATGAAAGAAGAAAACCTAAAGAGAAGCCTTATACTGACAATAATCATACTCCTGCTATTTAAATAATGCAAACTATTCACCAGCATGCCAGCACTTGTGCTTTTGTACTTTAAGGACCACCTAAGAATGTAAAACTTAACGGTCAGGTCAATGCGTGTCCCCAAAATAAATCTGTTCCTACATATGAGCAACCTAATCGAGTGGAAGATGTCTCTGCCCAGGGCAGGGGAGCTGGACTGATGACCTTTAAAGGTCCCTCCCAACCTGAACCATTCTATGATTCTTTATGTAAAAGCAACCTTAAAACCAAATACTTGGCAATGATTGACACACTACTACAGAGATATGCATTAGGCATGCACATGAAGTCATGTATTTCCCCACCTTTTAAAGAGTTTGTTTCCTTTAAGCATTTCCATGGCACACACTCTGTACTGACACACTTGAAAATGCCTTACCAAGGTTATCCATAGCATAATGCAGGAAGTAGTTGAATTTGATGTGCTTGTTGCACAAAATATCGGGATTAGGAGTCCTTCCCAACTCATACTCTTTTAAGAGGTCACTGTAAAATAAAGACTCAAATGTCTATCAGAATCATTAACATACATCATACTATCAGAAACTGGACAGCGTTCAAGTATGAGAAGCTGAGTCCCAGTACCAGAGAAGACTCAGGGACCATAAACATTTTATGTCAGAAATAAAATATCCATTAGATTTTGCTGTGCAAAAAACCAATGTTTGGAAGATTTTCTACAAAGTGCACTGAGGACAGGGTCAAATTATCACTTACAATCTTGTAACCCTGCTTTATTAAATTAATATTCCCTCTGGGCAGATGTGGCTGTCCACTGTGCACACCCTAGTCATCTCTCAGGGAATACTTACCTACAGAATTAAACAACCCTATTCATTTGTTCAGTGGGACACTTTGGTGGTACACACCAGGAGAGTCTCAGCTGAACAGACAGTAACTTCAGCTGCAATAATGTCACCACAAGCAGTCACTCATTTTAGAGACTTTTTTCTGTCATTTTTTCCCCCTTCTAGAAATTCTAAGTTTCTCCAAGTTATGTTTAGTTTTACACTACTGCATAATTACTTAGAAAATGCTGAAATAACAACTAATGAAATTAAACCAGCATACAATGCTACCCTGAGATATCAAAAGGCCTTATCACTGAATCATTTTGTTTGCCAGGCTGCTGTCAGTAGCCACTGCACTAAAGAACTGAGGGCACAGATTTAAAAGAACAGCAGCATTTCTATTATTTGATTTTACTTTTCTCTATTTGAAACAGAACCAATTCTTCTTCTTTACCGTGACACTACATTAAAAAATAGAAAATAAAGAAACATGTCTCTTATTTTCTCTAACTCCTTTTTAGAAGTTCTGAATTGAACAACTCAACTCATACTAATAATTAAATCACCTGGGTCTACCCAGAGCTGCCTCACACCTGACTCTTATGGTACCCCAGGAATTCTGCAAAGGATTCACCACAAAGCCACCCTCACAGCAATTCAGAGCTTCTAGTAAAGCACAGAGCCAGAGAAAGGGCAATGAAGGCAATGTCTACTGGATCTCTCTCTGACAGGATGAACTGAACAGGCTTCACATAAACCATGGACAAGACAGGAGCTGGAACAGTCCTCGTGATAAAAGATGTTTTATGGTGAATAACTCTCTAAAGAGAGATCTAGAGGAGCAAATTTAAGATCAGTGATGACAGGAAAGAAAAAAGGATTCTGAAACAAACTAAGACACTTGTAACAGAATGTTAGAAACACTGTACTTACTAACACACCCCAAAAAGTTTTGTAGCACTTATTCATTCCCTTACACCAAAAAGGGAAAAATGGAGTGAACTTTCCCAGAAAAGAGCTGTTTTGTTGTTTTCTTCACTGACTGTCCAAAAGTTTGGTGCTCAGCTCTATGTCATTTCAACATGCAGCATGACCAGGTTAGTCCTCAGTTTCATGTAAGGTAATAACAGCACTACTTAAAGGGGGATGATGAAGATCAGGGAAAAATTTTTATGTACTTGTGTCCAGTGCATAAAGATAAATTATGCTTATACCAACGTGCTCCTTCTTGTCCTACCTTCCATAAAATCTCTCAGCTCTTCCTATGTAGAACTTTGCCTAAAGTGCAACAAATTCACAGAAAATCTGAGCACCCTCTTTAGAGAACAGTTTCAGATTTGTTCTAAGTTTAAAGAAGCAAGGCTAGGACACAATCATTTTGTGCTGAACTGGATTCAGCACACATTATGTAAAATGCACTGAATAAGTTACACACACAGTGACAGAAACAGTACCCCATTAAATAAATTTTTTTCAAGTTGCAGTAAGGTTGGGCCAGTACATCAGTAGTTGAAGAAAAGCTGCAACAAAGCAATTGCTAAACACTCACACAAGCAGAAATCTCTTACTAACTAAAAAAAAATAACATATTAAAAGCAAAATATAAATTCTGACCTTAAATAGAAACAAGACAAAAAATAATTCCTCAATATTTAACAGGCTTCAGGGCTTTCTCTCAGCATTGATAAAACTGCAATAAATTGCCATTGCTCATTATCCGTCCATTCTTCCTTTTCATTGTAACACAATACCACATATATATCAGTATATTATATACCATAAAATATTGAAAGACCAGCTATTGTAAACGTGTTTCTACCTGAATACTTCATTCCAGTATTCCTTCACGTAGGAAACCTGGTGAAACGGGATATCAAGCTTCTGGCACACCTGATAAGCATCTTCACAATCTCTGTCAACGGAGCAAGCTCCCTGCTCATCCAGAGGGTCCCAGTTCTTCATAAACACCCCTGTCACCTGGTAGCCTATGAAATGAAGGCAAGAATGACTTAGAAAGTTAAGTTCTTACACCCTGGACACAAAGCCTGTGTTTCTCAAGAATGGCTTTAGTAACTGTATCTTACCAAAGGTGTGAGCAGCCCTGTGCTACGTTTCACAGTACAGTTACCGTATAGCTGTGGATTTTACTCTAATCCAAGCTCTTCCAGCAACCTAAGGCCACGCTAAGCCCCATCTCCCGCCCGCTCTGCCGCCCCCGCGGTGCCCGGCTCTCCGCGCTGCCCTGCCCGGCCTGGGGCCGCTCCACCGGCCCGAGGGGCGGCGGAGCGCCGGGAGGCGGCCGGACCCTGCTGCGCGGGGACCCAGAGGGGAGGCGCGGGCCCCGCAGCACGGCCCGGGGCAGGGCAGGGCAGGGCAGGGCCGGGCCCCACCGCCCCCGCTCCCTCCGCCCTGCCCCGGCCCCGGCCCCGGCCCGCACCTCGGCGGCGCAGCAGCAGCGCGGCCACGGCGCTGTCCACGCCGCCGGACACGGCGCAGGCCACGCGGCGCGCCTGGGCCGCCAGCATCGCCCCGCCGCCGCTTCCGGCCGCCCCGCGCCCCCACTGCGCCTGCGCGCCGCGCCGGGCAGAGCCGGCAGGGCCGAGCCGGGACAGGGAGCCCGGGACGCCTCTGGCCCCCACTAGGGCACCTGCAACCCGCCCATGCTCGGCCCGACCCTTCCCGCTGCCCCTGAGCCACGGCACCAGCGCCGGGAGTCAGATAAAGGAAAACCCAGAAGGAAAATATCTCCCTTTGATTGCTTCATGTCCGTTATCCCTGAATAAACCAGCTTATCCCAGCCGGGGGCAGCTATGACTAAAGCATCTGGCAGTAACGTGAAATACAAAGCTGTGTTTCGTGTTAGGTACAGACAGGCAACGTGCGTATTTGTGATTGTAATATGTGTGGAAACCGACCATGGGACAGTTATAAAGAGGAATTCTAATAATAACTGAGAAAAATAAAGCATGGAAGAAGGCCTTTGAACCTATCCTTTGTTTGCAATTAACCTTTATAAATCTTAAGGTAATTTAGGAGCATTTGAATTAAAGTTTTAAGGATGTTGCTTTTTGACAAGAACTTTCTGCTTGTAAGCCTTAAAGAGTTTTGCAATAATAACATTTTGAAGTATAATTTTAGAATATTGCTTGTAGTAAGGATCTTTTGAAACTATAGCTTTAGAATATATAAAAAGGAAACGTGCAGCTTGAGAAAGGAAGATGGACATCAACTCAAGGACTAATATGTTCAATCAAGGGAAGCTGGACATCACTGTTATGAGATTTATAGTCCTTGCAATCAAAAGGTGGACCCACATCTGGAAACTGGACTTCACCAGATAAAATACTCCTTCCTTCTTTTGGAAACTGGACCACCACCAGCAGCTGGGATACTCTTTTCAGGATGTACATCCTGAGACAAACTAAATCACAATAGTGTATAGAATTGTGAGGTAAAAATTGGGAATAGAAACTGCTGAGAAAGCTTATGAGTACCCCTATAAATACCTGTAAGCCCCAACTATCTGTGTGCAGTTGGAGGGAAAACTTCCCCCACTGTACCCAGCGCTGTATTGCTCATACTTTACCATATTAATTAATAAATTGATTGCTGCTTGAATATTGGCCTAGTCAAGCTTCTTATTTATAACAGTAACAAGCTGTTATCTTCTCCTTGCTGTTGATTTATTCTACTGGCGTTCAAATCTGAAGTGTTTGTTTCCAAACTTGCTACACCACGCTGAAGTCCAGTTGTTTCTACCTACTTATTAGCATTTGTTAGTGAAACACTAGAAAAGTCTAACTGAAGCATGCAATAAAAAGTTGCTATTTTGTATAGGTTTAGCAAACAATTCATTTATTTTAAATTAAAACTTGTTGTACATAGAGGAATCAAATGACAATGTAAGAAGTAAGGAGGCAGGCTTCCAATTCAGAAACTGGAATTACAATTCCAATTTTTTTTGCCTTAGAGCAACAAAGTTTAAATATATCCATTGCAGCACGTCCATGAATAAAACCATTATTAGACTGACTGTATCAAGAGTGTTAGAATTCTATTTTGTTAATGCAGTTCATCAGACAATCTACAGCCATCTTCAAAAATTATACAAATGAGGAATAACACCAAAACCACTTCAAAGATCACAGTTGCTAAGAATTCTTCATTTCAGTTCAAATTTAGAACTTCAGTAGAGGGGAATCCAGATTTTCTTTGTTTACATCAGGGCTCAGAGTGATAAGAGGAGAACTCAAATCAATTAGCTGAAAGAAAAACAAACATTTAGCTATTGTAGTCAACTGCTGTGCACAGCTACTAGCAGCTATAATCTCTATCATTCTCAAGTACTTTTCTTGTTTAGGGTTCCTGTTAGTATCTAGAAGACAAATACAAGCACCACACTCAAGCTTTTGTGTTCAGGTTTTTAAAAACACGCTCATTTTTAGACAAGCACAAGCTTCTCAAAAGGTGGTAATTGCCCATACTTACCTTAAAAACCTCAAAGCCTTTTCTAAGTTTCACTGCTATGCATATTGTAGTGACAGTGCCATCCAGACAGGACACAGCACTTCTGAACTCCTCTGAATGTGCCCCCCAAAGTCAGAGTTCTGCAACACTCCTCTTTTGACAAAATTTGAAGGGCCTGGTACTCAACTGAGCCCAACCTTTTGTCAAAGGCTGCATTCTCACAGTTACCAGCATTCATCTAACAATGATCTAAAGGCATCTACCTCCAAGCCACTAATGCATAAAAATGCTTGTAAAATTTAGAGCAGATTCCAACAGCACACATCTTCCAACAGGAGAGGAACTGAACAGGAGAGGCATCCCTTCTTTTTTGATTAAAATGAGCTGCTGCCAAGAACTGAAAACGTGCAAGAAAGGTTAAACAAGAATAAGCATGCCAGTTCTATTGAAGACAACATTCACTTCCTGCTTCAGAAGAGTTTTATTCTGTAACAACTGCTTTAAATACTAACTTCTTTCTCCATCCTTCTCCTTTTCCCATTTGCAGACTGCTCACTGAGCTCTAGTTCAGAACACAATGCTTTTAAATATGACATTCTCTTAAGAGCACCTAATTATGTATATCCTATTGAGCCAATATTAAATAATTCCTACAGTATTGTGCAACTGCTCTGCAGACAGTTGACATTTTTCTGCTAACATAACTTGCACCAGATGATGTGAATAAAGCTTACCTTTATCTGCCCAGATAACACAGGCTTTGCAGAAGTAATCTTACTCACTTCAGGAGTATTGGAAAGGTCAATCAAAGGTCTGCTTTCACATTCAGAAGTGTGTGGGACAGATTTGTCTGCTCCAATATCTAGCAGTAAAGCCTTTGAAAAAAAGAAATTCAGGTTTTCTCCCCTGTTCAGCAAGCTTCCTTCATACACATTGAGGCAACCAATTTAACTTATACAGCTTTAATAATCACAGATTAGGCTTATTTTACAGCTTGGTATCTTTCATTCAGGATTCATTGCACACAGTGTAAAATCCTCAGCTCCTACTCTGTGGCTAGCATCACAGGGAAAATGTGGTAAGGCAAAGCAAAAGAGATCCCTTGGGGTATAAAACAGTTTTTCACTTAAAAGTATAGTTAAATTTAAAACAGAATATTAGTAACCCTCTTAATATTTAAATTATTTAACTACAATTACTGTGCAATGTTATTTAGCCATATAAACTATTCTCTACAGCTTCACACTCTAGTTATCCTTTTGTCCAGTTTAACTACCCCATACATGCACTAAGCAATTCTGAAACACACAAGCCACCAAGTAAGCTAACAAGGAACATACTGATAAAATAACATCAAGAATTAATCCACAGATTATTCTAAACCTCAGTATTTGTAAATCAATAGCCACTTTGTCAGGTTAATATTTCAGAACTACAACTTTAGCCCCTTCTTCTTAATGCCTGCGGAGTGCCAGCTTTCAACATGAAGCCACTACAAATTTCTGAGAGAGGGGAAGTGTTCACTGAAATAATTACTTGGCACTGAAGTTTACTGCTATATGGACTTTGGGGTTTAATCCTCCCTCTCTGTATGCAGATTTACACTCCTTTTAGGTGACTGAATTTAGCTACAGCAGTGTTTTGGGTTTGGAGGGTTTTTTTAAATCCCTGAAGGAGCTTTATGGCTGCAACACGAACTGCCCTGCATCACTACTTTTCTGATTGAAGCTACAAGGATTTCACAGTACTCTTCCAAAAGTGGAAATTTAACATACAATCTGCAAGTACTTGACAGTGCATTTGAGATAGAAACACACTTAATGGAAATAGTGAACATATGATGTTCAGTGCTAAATATAGGCACTGGAGGGTGCACATGGTTACAGCCAATTGGGCACCACATTATAGAAAAAGACAATGAGCTATTTGAGAGCATCCAGAGGAAGGCAACGAGGATGGTGATGGGCCTGGAGGGGAAGCCTTATGAGGAGCAGCTGAGGGCACTTGGTCTGTTCAACCTGGATAAGAGGTGATGAGGGGAGACCTTATTGTGGTCTTGAACATCCTCACAAGGGGAAGCAGAGAGGCAGGTACCAATCTCTTCATTCTCATGATCAGTGACAGGACTCGAGGAAACATCATGAAGCTGAGTCAGGGGAGGTTTAGATTGGATAGCAGGAAAAGGTTTTTCACTCAGAAGGTGGTTGGGCACTGGAACAGGCTCCCCAGGGAAGTGGTCACAGTACCAGCCTGACAGAATTCAACAAGTGTTTAGTGTGATTCCTGGAGTGCCCTGTGCAGGGCCAGGAGCTGGACTTGATGATTCTGATGGGTCCCTTCCAACTCAGAATATCTTATTATTTAATTATTCTAACACATTTTAACTTCATGTGTACTGGTTTCCCTACTTATCCCTTATCTTGAAATAACTCAAGCACTTTACTTAGTAGTTTTGTAGGAAAATATAGTGTCATTTCTTACCTCAGGTTGTTTCTCTTCAGCCAGCTCATTTTGTACTTTAGCCAGCTCATTTTGTACTTCTGCCTCTTTTAATGCATTTTCTGCTCCTTCTGTAGCAGTTTTCTCTGGAGAGAAGTTAAGTACAAGAGGCAGCACAGCTGGAGGAGATGTATCATCCTCTGACGATGTCTGTGTCTTACTCTCTTGTTTCTGTTCAGAGCTAGGGAAAAGAGCATTAGAAATAACTGAGTTTTTAATCGGCATTAACTGAAGACAGAAAAGCCAATTTCTAAGCTCATTGCCTTCTTTTTTACCCCAAGCTTTAATGACCAAAAGGCTTCCCATATTTTTATCCAAATAAATGCTAGTTACCCACAAAATACAAAATACTTTATTCTGCAGAAGAAGTATAGCCTACCCATGCAAAAAAGGGATGATGAAGAATTTAATCTTACTTAACATTTCCATCCAGCCTAAACTTCACACAAGTTATTTTTGTTGGGTTTTTTTTCTAAACTTGGAACAGCTAGCAAATAGGCAATGATTTTGTGTATCACTGAGCAACCCACTTCAGTCTCTGCTGAAAGGAAGTGCTGACACTGGCTGGAGGACATGGGGCTGTAATCTGATTAGTGCGATAAAGTCACTGTAGACAGAATAATTGTTTCCTTGAGAGAAAAGACTATTTGAGACACTTGGCCTAAGTAACACAACACAGTTTTCTGAATCATCAGTCATTCCTACTTTAATACAGTTCCTCTCCACCAGCCATAAAACAGGCCTGCATACATATACATGGCCCTTGTCAGAAGATGCTGGGTGGATAATATGAAGACAGCAACACCACTTTCACAGGAAAAAAAAAAAAAAAATTAAAACATAAGTAAAACTGCTCAAAAAATAAACTTCAAGTCAAGAAAATCCTTGGCTTTTTGACTGATGTTTAAAAAATGTTATTTTACAGACCATTGGCAACAATATAAAACAAAAATTAAAAGTAATGTGCATTTTAATCAGCTATTTCTCTTCATCAGAAGGCAATAGCAAAACAACAGCAGAGCACTGGACACAAGTCTTAATTTTTCCCTTGTTCAAGAAATACAAATAATTTCCTATTAAAGCCGTAATTCTTTAGTGTTAGACATTGACTCACCTCAGTATGGCTTATACCATTTTACCAGTCACAAGTTTTAAGATTTTATTAGGCCTATACAGCTTTTCTATGCTCAAATGGTTTATTCTAACATTTAGCAGAGGCCCTTGAAACCCAAGAGTTTCAAGAAACTCTCATCACTAGAGTTCACTAAGAGGCAGTTTGCCTACAATACTCATTTCATACATGAAGATTTCTGTCTTACCCAGCTGTGAAAGTCTTTTTGGCAGAAAAGCTGAAGCTTTGCCGAAGAGATGCAGCACGTGGAGAAGTTTGCAAGCTTGGTACAGTTTTAGGAGTCACTGTTGGGAACCCTGAGATCCGACGGACAGGTGTAGGCAGGCCAGACCGCCTCACGCTGGCAGGAGTCATGGTGGCAGACCTCTCAGGAAAACAAAAACCCTGGAAGGCCTTATCTTCTGAGCCTTTCATAGGAGTGCTGACTGCCATGGCACTAGAAGAGGAACAGGCCTTAGCCAATACCTTCTAGAAACTGTTTGAATAACACTAATCTACCAAATGACAGAAATCCATTCCCTTCGGTCAGTAAGGGAACAGTAGTCACCTTAAGGTTGATAATCACAGCACAGTAAGGACTTTATTCAATCAGAATTCTTTTATGAATTATTTCAGTCTATTTAGCACTGCAAAGAAACCTCTTCTGAATAGAGTTGGGAGGGTTATTTGGTTTAGTTTTGGGTTTTGATTTGTTTTAAATCAGTTCCAATAGGCATGTCTGGATTCCCCTCTACTGGAGTTCTGAATTTGAACTGACATGAAGAATCAGTTCCAATCAACGTTGTCTAACTTGGCAGATCTCAAGGGACTAGACAATGAGGTTAGAACTTTTAAAAGACTGTTGTGACACCCAACCATGTTGCATGCTAAGAAGGCTGCCTCAGTGCACTCAATTTTCAGTGAAGCCCTACCTTCCAGGTGTGCCACAAAACGTTAGTCCAAGAGATGGTGTTGCTTTCGGTGCCAACTTGCTTGGTGTTGCATCTAAAGAGAAAATTTTTGTTAATTGCTATCAGATTCATATTTATTTCTTTCATAGCAGTTTATCTTTCAGTCAAATACTAATTCCTTCCCAAAGGTGGACAGAAGTGTAATGAAACAAATAACAAGCCTCCAAGGTAACATTTGCTTTTTATAAACAAAGTAGAAGACAGGTCATACAAAGTATGTGCTTACCTTGAGTCTTCACAGGAGCCTTAGTTTGACTTGTGGAAACAGACAAAACTCTAGCCTTGGGCTTTGGACACAGGCTTCCTTTTGCTGAAGTCCCATCTTTATTCTGCTGACATAGCTGCTGCAGACTGGAAACAGAGCTTGGTCTCTGAATTCCACTGCCTGCAGCCTCAGATGATGCTGCAGAAGCTGAAGATTTAGCCAGGCTTATGGCACTAGGTATTTTGGGAGTACTCGCTGATCTCACTTGCTTCCTGAATTTCTCAGTATTGGCAGCCTGCAGAGATGACACTGTGGTAGGTCTGACAAGGGCCAGCCTGCTTGTACCAGTTGAAAGCTTAGAGCCACTCACACTAGCTTTTGATGACATGTTTGATTTTCCTGAAATAGAAAGTTGTACTTCTATAGTTTTTGACTAAACAGAATAATTATACTAACACAGGAAAGAAAAGCAGCAATTGACAGCATTTAAATTCAGGTTCAAACAGCTCAAGTTTAAGGAGAATATATTCAACTACTGAAAATTTATTCCTCAAATTCTTTGGCAATTTTATTTTATAGTCTTCTCACCAAATTCCTGAATTACTGCAATCAAGTGAAAGAATATTCTTCAAGGAATGCTGGAAGAGCTTGCAGATTCAAATCACTTCCAGCATTTACTCCCAGCAGAGCTGGCCCTGTTCCCTTAAGCAGCCTTTCAAGGAGGTTAACAGTTTGAGTTACACTGATTAACACCACAGGCTAAACTACCACACAAGCATTTTTCCCAGACTTCTGTAAAGTTCTTACTTTCAACCTGTAGGTTACTTTCATTAACAGGATGAATCTTGATTAGACAGTTCTATTGCATAAAATAGTTCATACTAAGCTTTTAATAATATGCTATTATTCTCGCAGAAAGAAGGTGCAAAATAAAAATTTGCTCAAACTTTGTATTTTGACAGATGAACAAGAACTGTAGTCCTTACATCTGTTAGTACTTCTAGGAGACTATTTTCCTGATCCTTTGAGGCTTACTGAAATGGTCAAATTCATGGTCTCAACACAATACAAGCCTCTTGACTGTGGTATCTCCCCAAAGGTGTTTTCTCCATCTGCTTGAGTAAATAAAGCTCATCCTTTATTTAGGCTTATAGAAACATGGGATAATGCCTCCCCATTTCCTTCCAAATTTCAGTTGTTTTGGTGTTTTGTTTTTTCTTTTCATTCCAGTCAGACAAGCTTAGAGCATTCAGAAGCTGACGTTCTTGGCTATAATAGAGGAGATCATGCATAAAGTGAAGAAAATTCCTTCCTTTCTAGCTGTGTCAGATGTTCACATGTAGGCATCAGGTTTGTATGAATCTAGTCAATCTACAAATCATGGATGTCTAACATTTATCTTTAGTCCACAGGGATTTACTGGGCTAGCCTAAAAAATTCTCCATACAAAATACTTCTTAGTGCTTGAATGTACTGAATACCATTAAAACATTTCCAAATCCAAAGTCCAGAAAATGCTCAGCTATTTCAAAATTGATTTGTGGCACAAATCTGTAGTAAGAGCAATTACCTTTTTTGCCTATAGGAGAAATTGGTAAACTTGAATTAAGACTTGAGTTCATGCTGGAAACTGATGATGAAGATGACGATAATGTAGTCTTCCTTGTGAGACCACTGGCAACACGAGGACATTTCAGATATGTCATCTTCCTTAAGCCAGGCTGAACCAAAAGAAAAAAATGCCCTATTTAGCACATTATTTTGCCATTATTTGTCTTGGCATTGTTACTTTTTACTTGTGAATTTTAGAGGAGCTCCTTAACTCAGATTACATTTTAAGAAGTGAATTTTCCTAAGAGACAAATCCTTGCATCTGGATTATTGTATAGAATTGGAACATCAGATCTAGGAGGCAAACAGTTATTTTTATTCCTGCCACAAAATTAAGTATGGACTTAAAGGAATTACAGAATAAAAAGAGTCAGCCTAGGCAGCAGTATATCAGAGTTCTGTTATTTCTATAGGTGATGGTTCTTAAGAAGCCCCTACCATATCTTCAGTAAAATCTGTAATAGATACTAGAGGCCAAGCTATAAAGTGTAGAGCAATAAAATCCAAAAGATATTCTATCAAAAGACTGGGATTTGTGCTCACAAAGTCACTAACACAACTGTTTCCTTGCTATCCCAGGATACATTTCCATTGACAAGGATTAAATAAAGCCACTTTTACACATTAAGTATAAAATTACACATGAAGTGTAACAGTGTCGTGATTTTACCAGCAACACAGCAGTGTCAGAAACCAGTTAGAAGAGAAGCCAAGAATTATAGTACTGACAAAACCAGAATACAAAAGAAATTTACTTGCAAATGCTCTATACTGTCATAATAGACAAAGTAATCAGTTATTATACCATAGTACCTGCCCTCATTTTTTGTTCTATATACATTTTCTGACTAAGGATCTTATGAGGTAGAGAGCACCAGGAGATTAAAGTTTTCTTTTGAAAATAAAAGATTGTAGACAGATTAAATACTCATAAAACACAGACTTCACTTGAAGAAAACGTTGCCCAGAACCTGACTTTACCTTGTCAATTGTCAACAAATTGCTTTTTCCAGAAGCAGATGATGGTTTTGCCATTGGTAGTTTGCAAATTGCCTTTGTATTTGTTTCCTTGGTTTCCTGCTCTTCTGTTAGGGGTAAACTGGCATTTTTTGTAGGAGACACACAAATTTTAACAGGGCTTCTGTTAGGAGGAGCAGGAAGAGCATGCACCTTGCCATCTGACACAAGTTTCTGTGATGCCTTCTGAAAACAAGGTGGCAGCTGACATGCTGGGCTATCCTGCACACAGTATGTCTCCCGTTTAACGGGCCTGGGACTTATTGCTATGTTTTTGTTTCTCAGTATCTTCAGCTTTGACTTTGAGTCCTCCACAAATGTTTCTACAATCTTGTTTTCCTGTTCTTCTGATTGGCTTATTTTGGTCTCCTCGTCCTTGCTTCCAGTCTCTATTTGCAGTGCCAACAAACGAGCTTCTTTGAAAATTTCCACAAATTTCTCTCCTTGAAGTGGGCTCCACATGAGTTTATCATCAAAAGCAGACACACTCCTTTTTGCTTCAATACTGGCAGCAATACATCTTTCTTTGTGTCCCACAGGTCCAACAAAAACTTCATCTTCATTTCCACTACAAAGAAAAATAATTTAGGCCAGCACCGTGCATGTGTCCATTTTGAAGGGTCTACAGTACTTACATAACTTACCTTGTTGAAGAGAGTGAAAGGTCAAAATCAAACTTTTCATCAGTCAGAAGAGGAAAGTCTGAAACTATAAAAAGGATTTTGTCACAGCAGGGATTTGCAATGAAAATGACTGCATTATGCTTTGACAATATGGTGAGTGATGTCAGCTGGCAAAAAGCTTTAGCTACCAAGTTTAGAACGTTAAATTTAGGAAAATATATTTTAGGTCCAAGAAATTTAAGGTACAATTGTGAACATGATCATAATTGTGAGATGCCCAAATATTGTGAAACAGCTTAATGGTAATTTCCAAGCAGTTGTAACAGCAAAATGGAATGCAGCTCATCAGCATCCTCTAATCAAAATAAGTGAGAACATGTAATCTAGAGCTATGTGACAGTGCATGTGTCCCATCATCAGTACTCTTCTTGTTCAGGTTACTACAGAACAGCAGCAGAAGTCAGTGAGAAAGATTACTTTTCTAATTAGTTAATATATACCCTAAATAAATCAGCAGCTGATGGATAAGGGAGGAGCTCAGATTAGATGTACGGAAGAGAGGTTGGCGACGTCTATCACTATTACACAAGTTTTAGCACCATGCTCCACAAGCTCCTCAGGAGGCTTTTGAGCAACAGCAGCCCATCCAAGGAGGTGAGTACACAGAACACGATGTAAGGCAGACAGAGGATGTCTACTGCTCTGAGCTGGCCTAGCCTATAACAGGGGATATACCACATAGAGAATAATTCAGCATGTTCTCCACCTACCATTGCTCATGCAAATATCCAGCTTTTCTTCAGTCAAATGACTCAGGCTATCTACTGACATTTCTTTTTTTTCCTCCATAGTACCTGGAAAATATATAAGTAGACATGCAAGAGGTTTAAAAAAACCCAAAACTGAACAACAGGCTCACAGACTTCAATAATACTGCTGAATTAATGAGGAGGTAGACATTCCATTTGAAGACTCTCATATTTAGGGACTGCCACACAGAATCACTGAATAGTGAGGGTTGGAAGAGACCTCTGGAGCTCGTCTAGTCCAATCCCACATCAAGGCAGGGTCACCTGGAGCAGGTTACACAGGAACGCCTCCAAGTGGGTTAGCAGTATCTCCAGAGAGGGCGACTTCATGACCTCCCCGGGCAGCCCATTGCAGTGCTCTCCCACTCTCGTTCCTATTCACGCTGAAATGACGCCTGCTGTGGTTTAGTTTAATTTAATATTCCTACCCGTCCCGTCGCTGGGCACCACCCAAAAGGCGATTTATGGGACGCCACGCAGTTCACCATCCCACCGACCGCCCAACGCCCCACCTCAACCGAGCTCGCACAGGTCCCCCCCGTTCCCCGACCGCGACGGGAAGCGGGGAAAGGCCCCCGGGCACCGTGCTGGGGCTCTGGGGCAGGGCCCGAGCCGGGGTTTCCGCCTCCGCCGTCCCCCCGCGCTCACCGCTCGCCCTTCACCACCACCGCGCACGAGCCGCGCCGCGCGCCCGCCCCGGCTCGGAAAGCGCGCCCCGCTCACGTGACGCATCCCCCGCGCTCTCATTGGCCAATTCGAAGGATACACGAGCGCTCCCGGTGCATTCTGGGGCTTGTAGTTAGCAGGGGCCCCCAACGGCTGCTCTGCTGTCCCGTCCCCGCCGCTGGCACGGGCCCTGGCCGTGGTGCATCGCCCCCGCGGATCGTCCTGGCTCAGCCCGGCTTGCCTGGCCGGCCGCGGTGCTGGCTCAGCTTCAGCAGGGTGTGGGCATTGCCGAAGGTCTCGCCATGAGGCCGTGCTGTTGTGCCTCCGGACACAGGCGCCGTGCTGGCTGCGGTGCGGCCTCCTCCGCGCCCATTCCTTTGGTTTCCTTGACACCTTCGCTGGATATGGTTGTCTTAGTGTCTTAACTTTAGAAGTGAAGCTAAACGGCGGTTCAGCTTGGACATAAGAAGAATTTAATCACAGCAAGCATGACTAGACATTGGAATGGGCTGCCCGGGCAGGTGGTGGGGGAAAGAGTGGATGTGGCACTCAGTGCCAGGTCTGGTTGTCAAGGTGGTGTTCAAAGTTTGGACTTAGAGGTCTTTTCCAGCCTAAAAGATTCTGTGATATCCCCTTCACTGATAGATGAGTAATGCGATGATTGACTCTCAAAATTAATAGACAAATATTATGTATATAGGTTAAGAAAAGTTTTATAGATTAATAGTTTTACCCCCTCGTGGTTATCAAGGGACAGCTGGAGTTGGGACATCTGGGAGGGCCAGCTTGGCACTATGGCAACATCTGACCTCCAGTCAGGACTTGAGGAAGAGATCTCGACCACTGGACAGCGAAGAAGGGGTTGATGGACAGAACTTTGGGAGGGGTTGAAGGGCTAAAGAGGGGACACCCCCATTGTGAGGGGGCTAAACACATGGTGGGGAAAATATTTTTCTCTCGGTGCTGTAACCTTTTTACTTTATTCAGTCTTCTGTTGTAGTTTTGATAAGGTTTAATAAACCTTCTAAACGATGAAAAGTGAGGAGCTATTTCTCACATTTCTCTGAAGGGGATATATATATCTAATCCTGAAGTGGCATAAGGAATAATGAGATCCATGGATGTTGGTCCCAGCTACAGACTATTAATTATGAGTTCCATTAAAGCAGCCTGATTGTTAGAATAGTTTTAAAAGCAGAACCATGTTCATAAAAAACACTAGGAAAACACCACTCTTCAGCTTTCTTCTGACACTTAATGCTGTGCAGTGCTTAGTGTGATACTTAAGGTTTTCTCTTCATGCATGCATGGTATGAAAAATTGAGTTCCAGTGGTGTATTCTGTTATAAGTATTTTTAGATGACTAAATCAATCTGCTGGAGCTGAATAAGAATAGTTAATCATAACCTGCAGATTTTTATATAGATAAGATACATCTCTAATCCTTTCTCCAGTTCACCATTTGTCATTTTTTTACCTTTCATGGAGCCCCACAAGCAGTATGTATGTGACACGCACGGTAAATGGCTGGGACAAATAGGTTTCTGCTGAGTATTAACAGGCTCACCTCACACTTCTCCCTCCCTTGGGGAGTCCCTCCTGGCTGGCAGTGGTCATAGGGAACTGTCCAGCTTAGTTGCTTCTAAAATAGGCCAATCCTCATTGTCACAGTTTCTGTCTTCCATCTTTTTACATCAGAATTTTCTACCCGTTCTCTTTGATGTTTTCCTCATTGCTCCTTGAATTACTCTTATGGATGTAATGATTTCAATTTATTGGTTTCTTTTATTTCTTTCCATTCAATTTCATGTCATTATAATTCCTACCTAGTCTGTTTGTTTTGCTTTTTCTTCTCAGTTTTCAAGACTTCATTTCTTTTCATGACAGGAAATTCTTCATTTCCTCATTCCTCAGTTTCAATGAGGATCAGTTTGGAAAGGTGTGGTCTATTTCCCTGCACTTGATGTCATCCCATGCCATTTGATCATTTTCCCTTGGTTGCAGGTTTGTTTTGTTGGGTTTTTTTTGTTTGTTTGTTTGGGTTTTTTTTTAAGCATTCCATTCCATCAATTTCTTCTTCTGTCTTTTTTTTTGACTTCATTCTCTGATTTTGGGACTTTTGTAAATGTAATTTTGGTAAATTTTGGTCTTTTTCGCTGCACCTCATTTCATCCCAATTGGTTTGGTTGGAATCACTGCATTCCCAAATTTCCTTTTTTTTAATTGCATTTTATTTTATCATATCATATCTCCCTTCCAGAGTGTTTTTTACACTTTCTTCTCTGTTTTCAAGATCTCATTGTTGAAATTACTGAACCAAAGTGAAAAAATTATAAGGTAATGGGATGACATGAAGCATGGGGAAATGGAACAAACCTTGCTGAATTGGTACAGTTTGAAATCACAAGATTTCATTTCATTTCACAAAATGAAGAATTTCATTTTGTGAAAGGAAATGAAATCTCAAAGTCAGAGAAAAAAGTGAAACAAACAGACTGGGACAGGGTTATAATGACAAGAAATTCAATGGTCAAAAATACAGAAAATTCTGAAACAAAGCTATTGTCATCAGGTGTAGGGAGATGACATGAGTTGCTCCTGTTTGCATGCCTTTTGTAGCTGCAATGTCCCTGAAGTTCTAGGCTTTGTGCTTTTCTCAACCCTAAGCCCGAGCCTAACCCTAAGTGGAACAGGTGAAGCAGGCTGTCACTGGGGCTCAGGTGCCAAGCACCTGGGTGCTGCTGGGCAGAAAGGCGTGCAGGGAGCAATGCTGGAGCAGTGCTGTGCTCCCCTTGGCAGGCCTTTGTAGTTGCAGTGTCCCTGGAGCAGAATACAGCTTTTATTGTTGCATCTATCCATCTATCTGTTATTTAAGAAGAATATTTAAGAAACCAAATCCAAGAGTTGTAACTTCTTATATTCTCAGGATCTGAAAATCTAGAACTGATTCTACTCAGTAATTCTTTACTGATGTCTGAATTCCTTCTTCCAAGTCATTGTAATACTTCTGTTTTTCTATATTTAATATATTACTAATAATGAAGAATGAGTCTCTGTCCTTGGTAGCTTCACTGGTTCCAGTGACACAGTTTTAGTCACATGGGTCAACAAACTCAATTTTAATTTTCTGAAGTGTAAGTGATTCTTCCAGGACATATTTGGAAATTACTAGTTGTTTTAATAAAACTAAAAGGAACCAGTTTTATTTTTATAAAAACTTAAATGCTGTAACCAGGACATATGTGAGGGAAAGGCAAAAGCCTTTAGAAATGCACCAGAACTACAAGTTCAGATTTGTCTTAATAGCAATTATATGTGACAATAAGCTGAAAGTAACAGTTAAATGAGAATTACAGTTATTTTAAAGATGATGCAATAAAGTGTTTTGGGAAAGAAGGTTTTTGGTCTGTCTTTGTAAATTGCAAATTGAAATGTGTTTGTTTACAAGCCCTACAGATCACTACAGGGGAATTGAACTGGTGATTCTAAACCCACCATTAACCCAGCTGGTCATGCAACACCCAGCTTGGGAGGAACTCTGCATTGGCACAGCCTCTTGGTAATGAATGCCTCCAGGTGTCAGGAATAATAGGATGTATGCAACTGTTACTAACCCTGGATGTCAAAATGTGGTGATATTATTGACTGCTTATTGAATGTGATCATATTATAAAAGTCAAAGTTTTTTTTGAAAAGCCGTCTGCTTTTTTCATAAAAAATATTTGAGTATTGCAGCATATGTAATTGATGGTGGCTTGAAATTTCACTCAAGGCAATTTAAACCAAATTGCAGTTGTAGAAAGGAACTAAGTTTTACCCCAAAATAGCTTGTGATCTAATAGAAAGTAATTCTGTTACAGCTCATCCTGCATTTTTCATCACCACCACCCTCCATCTGTGCATTACTTGTGTTGTTATAAATTTGGCAACACTTCAGCAGCAAGCTACTGTTTATAACAAGAGATCCCAGCAGCTAAAAGAAGCCAGTCACTGGGATTACTCATCATTTGCCTTGTGAACTGCTCAAGGGAATTTCTTGAAGAACTGTGTCAAAATCAGCTTCAGAAACCATTAATTTGAGAGCTTTCATTGACACATAAGTGTTCTGAGATTACTGTTGGTCAAGTTGGTGGGCTTGGAAAGAAGATTCTTTTTGTTGGTACTGAGAGAAAATTTTCTCATTTTGTGCAAGGAAACGAGGATAAAATAAGCTTTTTACCTCTCTGCAAGAAGAAATCTGACGCAGTGGGAACTCAATCAGCCAGACACCATGAATGCTTGCAGAAGGTAAGCTGCATATACTGCATTCCCCTCAGGTAGGAACAGAAAAGCAAACTGTTGCCAGAATATTCCTCTCATGGTCTTCACATGATGCTCCCAAATGATCATGAACTGTTATTTGATTTGCAGCTACACATGACAGATTGTCCTGATAAAAATGTTAAATGTCTAATTCTGCAATTACCTTCTGAAAAAGCTCAACAGCAGAACTTCTGTTTTATTGATTAATTCCCTTTTGGAGATTGCATTTCCTAGTCTTTCAGTTTTAACAAATCAGTTTTGACAGTTCTCTTCCAAGTGTGCCTAAGTATGTAATTTGTGGTTTAAAGTTTGTTTTTACTCATAAGCTCTATCTGTGCTAACATTTGTGGTAATCTCTACTGTCACAGTAACAGCAGGAACACTTATGAACCAGACCTGCAATACATCTAATCCATCTCAGACCCCTTCCTAACAAATGTGAAAATCACAAGCTAGTTAATCTCCTTCTGGTATTCCAGTTCAGATGTAATTGTGCACATTAAACATTTCTTTTCTCTTAAAAAAAAAAAAAAAGGCGAAAGCAGCAGGAACAAGGATGCAGCACTGGGGCTTAGCAGGCAATTTTCAGTGAAGAAAGTCTGTTGCCATAGGTGAATACTTCTAGTTTCAAACCCTTCGGGAAAGGTAACAAAGCAATGTCAAATGTTACTGCAGAGAATCCTGCAGATGTGCTTTATGTAGTTACTCCTGACTGGTATCTTTGCCTAATGAAAACCTTGACACAAGTCCCCTCTGAAAAGCAGAGATAGAAAAAAATGCCAAAACAGGATGGGAAGATCACATGCTGTGCTTATTCCCATACATTAAAGCTTTGAAAACTGTAATTTTTTATTTGAACCCCCGCCACTTTCAAAATATTGCAAAATGAAAGGGTATGTTTTTTCTCATACAATGATCTGTATCAATAGTGAGGAGTAAGAACATTGTTTTTCCTCTAACAAGCCCATATCCTGTCACTGTGCCTGTCAGTGGGAGAGAAATACCAAATGGCTGGTAAATGTTTTGCATTTCCAATTATAGAAATTATTTTATTAGCTCCAGACAATCTGAAGAGCTCTTTCCCAAATCTAGTCAATGATTCAATGCACACTCTGGGTTTCATTACAAACACTACTGAACTCTTAATAAAGAAGAATAATTTTAACCTTAATCTTGCTTTTTATTATGTCAGGATACATTCTCTCCGTGCTCACAGACAGAAACCTAATGGAAACAGAAGTGAGAACTGGCACAGCACCTCTGCATTCAAGTACCAGCATGGAGATGATCTTGTTACAGTCCACACCCTTTACACAGTGATCATCATGATCCTTCTAGGGGCACTCTGGGGAGCCTGGTCAAGAAAGGATTCATCCTTATAGCAGCAGTATAGGAACTTTGTCAAATATTTAAAGAAGTATTTGTGTCTCAATTATCCATACTCAAGAGGTACAAAAAATGGTCTCAGCGTATTTCAGTTTACTTGAAACTGCTTAAGTGCTTGCTACTTGTGGAAGTGAATCTATGAAGCAATTTAACAAGCCATGTACAGAACATAATTTTGTGAATAACAGAGACCTCTTTGACCTGTACACATTTATAGTACCCTCAGCATGTATATGAAACTTTAAGCATGATATTCTAGAAAGAAGAGTTCAGCTTCTGTTTTATTGGTCAATACTTTGTATGTCCACCCCAGCTTTCCATTTGTGAACTTGCTGAGTCTCTACCTCTGCTGAGTTTGCCTGTCCCAATCCATGGTAGAACATACACTGTAAGCAGGGATAATCTGCTGTGTCACAACAACATAGGAAAAAATAATCAACAAACTCAGCTATTGTGCTGGCAAAGGAAGATCACTGAAAAAGTCAAATTCTCATCTCCATTGCTGAAGAGTTTATATGGGACTTGCATCCATTATCTTTAACTTATGGTAATGACTTTGTGAACTCAGGAATAAAATTATGGAATAAGCTGCTTTGTTCTGTGCCTTTGTCACAGAACCAGCTGGCTCAGTCTTCACCTTGTATATATTTATCTGCAACCACCACTTGCTTTTCCATAATTCATGAACATCTCATGGCAGCACCAGCTCCTACGTACACCAGCCCATCACTGATGGGGGGCATTCCATACTCCCACATTTTCAAGGAAGTAATCCCACTCAGACAACCTGCAAGCTTTCTGAACATAGAGCCATTTGGCAGTTTCTGGTCAACTGTTTGCTGGTTGTCTACAGCTGATGAGCACACGTTAGTGGACTGGCAGCTCTGAGGGACAGTGACTGTCCAAGCCTTGGACAGCCTTGGAAGCCTAAACTCAGCTTAAACCCCAAATTTTAGCATTGCCTAAACTAATACACAGTATCCCAATAAAAAAAAAAACAAAACAAAACAAAAACCACAAAACCCCAAAACTCTGGAAGATATTTAGACATTTTACAGACTCAGATACACATTTGTAATTAGGTAGTACTTGCAGACAACACAATTCTTAAAGTATTGTGTACCCCATTTTGGTATCCATCCATAATCAGGAGGGGTATATAAACTGAAATGTCTCTGAGAAGAGCTCCAGGAGTGTTAACAAGGGTCAGTGTAGCACCAGAGACACCGGTGTCAGCTCTCAGCAGGCAGTGAGGTGCTGGAGTTGCTGTTCCTCCAACCCGTGTAACCCCACCTGCACAGACACCACCTCAGCCTGCTTTAACATGGGAGCAGTGCTTTGCTGATGCTCCCTCGAGAGCAGCACTGTCCTAGGGTGATGTTATGATGCTTGTATCCCCATTCAGGTGTTCTGTTAATGTTGGATATTATGTCTTTAAGACTGGATATTATGGATATTATAAGATATTATGGATATTATATCTTTAAGACTGGCTCTGAAGAGGGAAAGTTTTGTTTTGGTTTTCTTATCAGCCTGGCGGGACACAGAGACTGCAGCTTTTGCTTTTGCTGCTTTTGCTTTTCACTTTGCTCTCTCTCGCTCCTGCTTGCTTCGCTTCTGCTTGCTTTTGCTCATTAGCTAGTTTACCTAAACTGTCCACATTTCTTCCTGGACTGTTTCTCCTTTCCTTTTTCTGACCATTTCGAACCTGCTCCGGACTGGGACCTGGGAAACACCAAGATCCTGCACCTTCTGGCCTGCAGCAGCTGCCCCAGCGCCGGAGGGACTGAGAACGAGTGACCACCCCCAAGAGAGACTTTCTGAATTTGTCATCTCTTTTCAGAGTGTTGCCATCTGGTATTGTTCATTTTGTGTGCTGGGGGGTGCTGTGCTTGTTAAATAAACAGATTCTTTCCACTTCTCTCTGAGGAATCCTTCCCGAACCAGTTGGGGGGAGGGGCCCTAATTTGGAAATTCTCCTCCAAATTTGCCCTAAACCAGGACAAGCACACAAAGGAATACTTAAGAAAACAGATTACTAGAAAATTAAATACATTGTCACAGAACATAGGGACCCAGTCATAAAACATGTAGGGTGAACACTACAAGTGTACACAAAAGGATGGGCCCTCCCTTGTCAATATACATTTGAAATACAAAAGATGGGAGAGGGACCTACACATTCTGACAGCAGCACAAAAACCCACGGTGATCAGGGCTCTGGGACAGGCAATGGCCTCAGTGTGCTGGAAGTCAAACACAAAATCCCAAATGCACCCCACCAAGGGAAAAAAACAAACCTAGAACAATTGACCACACATCATGATGTAGCATTTAATTGTTAAATTTATAAATTCTGCAGGTATAATCCTGCCTCTGAAGCACTGGAGGTCCAAATAAAGTATTGAAAATACTTCAGTTTCCTCTTTCACTTTGTGATAGAGGAGATGAGGTATGAAAGTTCAGAAGTGACTGCTGCAGAACATTAAATGTTTTGAAAAACATTTTTCTTAAAATTTTGCTTTCCTGGAAAACAGCCTTATTTGATTTAACAGTAACATTAGAGATTTAAATTAAATAATTTTTAATGTGTTCAGAAAGACAACTGTATCTTTGCAGGGTGAACAAAATCTACTTTTACTACCAGTTTTTGTAATAACTCATTTAACTTGGATAATGCAACCACATCTACAGAAAACCTGTGGTCTTGCAGGGCATAGACCTGCAACACAAACAGACTCAAATCATCTGCCTGACTGAATGACACTGGAGACTTCAGCTCCCAAAATAATTTCCTGTAAATCCACCCATGAAAACACCTCATTTGGGCCTCACAGTAAATCACAATTTAACTTATGTTAACAGTAATGACCTATTTAATGTCTCTACACCAATGAAATAGATGGAGAGGTAGAAACGGGGAACCCAAGTTTGGAACTTGTGTGTCAAAACTTTACGCAGCAATCATTTGATTACTATTTCTCCTGTACTAAACAGACTGGACAGATGTTTTACATGTGTTCAAAAAAGGCAGTGGTTTAAGTAAGCCTGTCTGCTGATATTTTAAACTAACAAAAACATTGTCGTTCAGCCAGTGAACCTTATGATATATTCCATGTACCAACTGGACTGTCAGAAAAGGAAAACAAGTCTCTATTTTCCATGGTCATTCTCACATGCTGATGTGACAGACTTTTGAAGACTCAAGTCCTTCCAAGCTCCATTTTTTACTACTGCATCACATTTCCCTTTAGAGACAATGATGCATTCTGTAAAGCCATCTTTAAAGCAAGATGTCAGCACAGCCATTTGTCCCTAATCCTTTGATAAACCTTGTCATTCCCTTAATATTTCGTAACTAAATTTGCCATTGGTCTGGTTGGTAAGAAAATGATGGTATTTCTACTACTGTGTTTTAACTAAGGGAAGACTTAAATGAAATCAAAATGCAAAATTGAAGCTGTAAATTTCTGTATTAAACACAGAAACACAGACAAAACCAGGTCTATATGTCAGTTCATTGGTCTGTTTACTGTACTGTTATCAACTCTAAGATCACTTCTCCTTCAAAATGTATGTGTAAGAATGTGAGGCATTCTCTCCAAAGATAATACCTCAGAAAACATCAGAAAAAAAAATGCAGACAGCTATAGTTTTATGCAAATCTTAGAAAAACCATACAGCATAAAAATAACAAACAGTATGGATTTCTACCTAATTAGGACAGTACTTAAACAGGATGCTTGCATGTGATTAAATGATACACATTCACAGTTGTTGCACCTGGTGACTACTGGAAATCAATAGTCCTCCTAGTTCCCTTTGATGGCCTTTCCTAGCAGTAGTCCAAAAACCAAAGTTTTATGTCCTTTAAGAATACTTTGTAAGCTCTATTGACAATTTAAGTGGATACAACCTATGGCACAAATTTGTCTGTGAATTCTGCACCTGTAACCAGGCTCTATGAGTTCAGCACCACCATGCATAAATCAGTGTAAAGTAAGTAAAAGCTCCTTATCCTTTAAAGCCAGCAGTGGATGTCATCAGAGTGTCAGGTGCTAACACCACCACAGCATTATCCACATGGATCTCATTCTTCATTGTGCACATCTCTGATGCCCCTGCTCCACACTGCCACTGGCTGGCATTGGCACCCCTCTGCCCCTTCCTGTCCTCAAAGGGTGGGGAGCAACTCTATCCCAGGAGCACAAAGAGGGAGATGTTGCTGATGGTTTATGGAAAATTTCCTCTTTCTAGTCCATCAGAAATACTTGGGCTGTAAAGATGCCTTTTCTGGCAGTAGTATTGTTAAAAGGATAACATCCATCGGGTTACCAAACCAAAACAAATCAGAGAACAGTTAATAAAAATGATTTACAATGTTTGAACTCTCTGGGACTACTAAAACATTTGACAAAAGACAAAATTAAGTACAAATTTCCAAGCCTTTTGTTTAAGTTCAGCTTAAAGTACTGCCAACTCTCCCGTGTCAAAAAAAAGTGCCATAATGTCAGTGGCAAATTCTGCTTGGCATGCTCTCTGTGCTTAGAACACAGCTCAGGTCACCCTGGTGTCCAAGCTTGGTTAAAGCTCAGATGTCATCACACTACTCAGTACTACTTCACTTCCTCTGAAATTTATTTCCATCTTTTCACAAAACATCTTTTGTTGACATTCTGCAAACAACACTATCCAATAAGGTGCTGATTTTTTCTTCCTGTGGAGTGACTTTGTACATCTGCAGAAAAAAACAACAAGAAAAACAGGAAAGATGCATAAGGAAGAAAAGAACTGATGACATACCTTCTAAAACTATGTACCAAGAAAAGATTATTCCCCTCTCCCCCACTTTTATATTGGAAATTCCTATCTTCTTGTGACTGCAAGACAAAATTTGGACTGAAGCAAATTCTGAAACTGCAAGAATAAGGAAAGCTACGAAACTGAGTAAGAGCAGCACTTTTAGCTCCATATGTTAAATGTTATGATCTGTCCAATTTTATTCATATGTCTCTATCAATACTTTGACAGACATGATAAAGATGATTGAAGTTACTTGAATTTTATCACGTAGAAGACATATGCTTCAAAATACCAATTTAGCATATAGTAATCTGTTAAAAGCATAAATACCCCAAGACAGCTCCTAACAGCTAATTATTCTGTTCCTATTTTAACCACCCCTCCTGGTACTATCTATCTACTGAAGCTTATGAAAATGCTCTGAACTGAAATTTTTAATTAAATTAATATTTGCCTGAAAAACAGGAATCAAAAGTTCTTGGATAGTAGGCAGCAATCAGGAATTTATTTTTATGCTCTAATTCCCTGACAACATTAATAATTCGAAGACTTAAATTTTGTGATGTCAGGGTGTGACAACTAAAATTTGTTTCAACTAAAAAATTCAAAGAAATAATCAACGTCCACTTAAAACAAGTTTTCAGTTGTGCTAAAGAAATACAGATCCTGAGTTAGTTATTTCTGTTGATATTTAATCAGACAACTAAATAAACTGGCCCTTTTCTCCATGTCAGTCCTCTCTTTTCCACACCTTTTTAACTTTGGCAGTGTCTGTTAGCTGAGGGAGTTCATCTAGGGAAACCTCCTGGCCTTCCACCTGAGACGTTATATCTGCCAGATTTACATTCTTGTCTCCATCCACAACCAGCACAATGAGTACTGCTGTGTCACTGTCTGAAATGCCAAACTTTTTAAACGCATCTGAAATCTGAAAAAAGAGAAAAAAATATTATGAGTCACTTTCTCACTACATATAAGGAACCTTTTCAGTTACTGTGTCAGATACACCAAGAGTATAAATTGACAAACATTTTACATTAATGTAATTCTGACAAGCTATAAACCATAATAGCACATTAGTGACATTAAAAATAACAATTAAAAACTTCTACTAGTAGCTACGTAGAGTGTTAAAGGAATACATGTACTTAGTTTGGCTCTGTGGATCCTAGCAAGCTTTTCTGGCAAAAAAGAAATTTGTTCAATGGATCTTACATTGTTGCTTGGTGAAAGGCTGAAAATAATTTCTGCATAGAGTGTTCTAGTCTTCATTTTACCTATCTTCTGTAGATGCACTGCTTTGTTGGCTGCCACAAGAATCTGAAAAGGATCTACAATCTGTAAAACACAACAGAAATTATACAAAAATAATACAGAAATTACTGTTTTGAAATCTGAAAAAAATCCTGACCACTTCATTTTGATGGTAGCCTAATTCTAATTCTAACAAAAAAAAATACTAGATTCTGAAACTATTTATGGGTTAAATAAGAACAAAGGCACCAAATAGTAAACTTTAGACAGCATAAATTAATTAGCACTAGAGTTTACACATGAAGCAGATTTAAACGCCATCAAGCAGGATGTGAAATTAATCAAAACAATGGTTTTGGCCAATCTTGCCAAGGCTCTGTTTAACAGCCGACCCTTTCCGCTGTAGGACGCAGTAATGAAACCAGAGGCGGGCACTCGCGGGGCCCGGAGGACGCGCAGAGCGGCTCGTGTGACAGCCCCGGAGAGCACGGGCCGGCCTGGCTGAGCTCCCGCGGGCATCCACTCGCACTCACTCACCATCGCGGGGTTTATCAGTGCTCCCTCAATGGACCCCTCCATGGCTTTTTTCCGCAGAGCAGCGGCATTTTTCACGTGCTGGAAGAGGAGCAGCGTGACGCTGCGCTCAGGGAACAGCTCCAGCCGGTGCGTTCGCTCCATCCCCGGGGTACCGGCCGCTCGGCCCGTGGAAAACACAGCGCTAACAACACAGAGGCCTCCCACACTGAGGCTCGCCTTCCCACAGGAATGCCCCGGTTCCCGGCCCCGCGTCCCTTCCCGCCCGGCCGGGTGCCGCCCCTCGCCCCGCCCCGGAAAGGCGGCCCCATCGCGGCCGGCGCGGAGCCGGCATGGAGCGCGCCGAGGCCTACGGCTTCTCGGGCGTCATGAGCGGCGCCTTCCTGCTGTCCTGCCTGCTCTTCGCCGCCGTCAGCCGCCGCCAGCGCGGGCCCTACATGGACGAGGTGTTCCACGTCCCGCAGGCGCAGGCCTATTGTCAGGGCCGCTTCCTGCAGGTCAGGAGGGGCTCACCCTTGCAGCAGCAGCAGCAGCGGCACAGCAGCGCTCGGGGTCGGGGCTGGCCGGACGCGGGTTGTGTAGCGGGTGGAGCCGCAGCAGCCGGGCAGGGCAGAGTTCAGAACCCTCAGGGCAGCAGTGCCGGGAGCTCTCGGAGCCTGCGGCCGAGCCTGGGGTCGTGTGGGGGTGGTGTAGGCGTGGCGGGGCTCGGGGCCTGTGAAGGCAGCGGCCCCATGACGCTGTGTCTGTCCCCTTTGCAGTGGGACCCCATGATCACCACGCTGCCCGGCCTGTACCTGCTCTCGGTGGGAGTGGTGAAGCCCGCGGCGTGGCTCCTCGGCTGGACGGGAAGCGTGGTGTGCTCTGTGGGAATGCTCAGGTTTATCAATCTCCTCTTCAGTGCTGGCAACTTCTACTTACTGTACTTGCTTCTGTGCAAGATCCATCAGAAGAATAAGGTACGGTCAAAGTAAAGGGATGTTATGCACTCGTGCAAGCAACTTTGATGGCTTAGTGTGTGTTCCCTTCACTACTTCAGTTTTATGTAACTGCGAGTACCATTACCAGTTTGGCCAAGAAGGTACATTCCTCTTCTCTAATTTTTTTTTTAATTTTTTTTTTCTCTAAAAATTCATTCTTGCACATAAGTAGATGAAGTCCTGTTAAAATAAAAGTTAGTAGATATGCAGACTTATTATCCAAAGGTCTGGATGCTCATGTCATTGGAATTGCTTAAGTCCTCACACTACTTGGACAGTGGCTCCTCAGCTGCTCTGTGAGCAGTCTGTGTCATTTAAGGGAATTTCTTGTTTTTCAGCTGCAGGCATTTGGATTTGGCCTTGTTGAATTTCATATTTTCATTACCCCATTCCTCCAGCCTGTGTGGGTCACTCTGAATGACACCTGTGCTTTTGAGCAGATTGCCTGGTCCTGCTCATACAGTGTCAACTACAGGCTTGGTGACAGTGTACTCTTGTCTGTCTTGTCTTTGATAAAGCCATTAAATGGAGCAGGTCCCAGTATTGATCCCTGAGGTCCTTGGGTTGTTACTGTCCTTTGGGTAGAGTGTAACAAATTCACAGCCCAGCCAGTTCTTACCTGTCTAGCTGTCCACACATCCAGACCATAACAGTTCAGCTTGCATACAAGAATGCTGTATATTTAAAAGTCTGAAGCATCCACCACTGCAGTAAATGAATTGTTTTAGTGGTTAATGGCCTATTTAAAATCCTGTACATTAGTAAAGTTACTTTTTTTGACTTTTAACCTTAAAACATTTTTTTCCTGTTCCCTGATAACTGAAGGATTCCTTTGCTACAAAGAAAATTGGTGTATTTTCCTAGAGGAAACCTCTTCATTTTTAAGCAAATTATAACACTGTAGAGAATTAGATCAGATTAAATAAATGGTTTCCACTTTTAGTTTTATACTTCAAAGTGGGAACATAAATGTAAGAACAAGTTTCATGACGGTAGTCTAGGCATTTAGTTATCCTTTGACATTTCTTTGACTTCAGTGTTTCCTCTTTTCCCCTTCCTTGTAAGGTGGTGAGTGGCTGTTTCACCCCACACTACATCATTCAGAAACATCATGCAGCATTTTTAATGTTGTGATTTATTTGTGGTGTTGTCATGTAGTGAGTGGGATAATTGGGAAGAGGTTTCAACTTCATGGTCTCTTACCTTTTTTAAAATTTCTTTTCTGACTCATTAATTATAATGAGGATATGTAATAAAAGCTACATTAAAGATCAGAAACTTGGAGTTGGCCTCCCTGT
Source organism: Molothrus ater (assembly GCF_012460135.2). NCBI lineage: Eukaryota > Metazoa > Chordata > Aves > Passeriformes > Icteridae > Molothrus > Molothrus ater. The sequence continues at coordinate 15,636,071 of NC_050482.2, read as the reverse complement.
GGACTGGGTTCAAAAGAGGTGATAGTAGAGGCAGAGAATGGTGCTGTCACACAGATAAACAGAATCTCATGGTGAGATTGCAGGGGAATAAACCATTGATTTTATCTTCTTCTGCCCATTGATGCAGCCCTTTCATCCAAAGTATGGGAGCAGTTATGCCCCCACCATGATTTTAATAACTCAAATATGTGCACACCTGACATATGAAAGAAGTTGGTGTATTTTCATTGCCATCTTTTTAAATCACCTGTAGTAATGTTCTGTGCTTTTCACTCAGATTTTAACATTGTGTAACTGTATTAACATAGCAGGAACTTAAGAAAAATACAGCATTTGTGCAATAATGGAAACAAAGGCCATAGGAGATGTCTATTGTGTTAATAGAATTCTCAAGAGTTATACTAGTTTTCTTTTAATGTACTATTTTATTTTATTGGGCATTGTCTAACTACATTTTTCTGCTTCTTCTTTAGGCTGTGTCTGGTTTCCAGAGAATCTTGTCTGCATTAACTCTTGCAGCGTTTCCCACCCTTTATTTTTTTACATTCCTTTATTATACGGATCCAGGATCAGTGTTTTTTACTCTTTTTTCCTATTTAATGTGCCTTTATGGTAACCATAAAACTTCTGCTCTCCTTGGATTTTGTGGCTTCATGTTCCGTCAGACAAATATTGTGTGGACAGTTTTTTGTGCTGGAAATGTTGTTGCAGAGAAGCTAAGTGAAGCCTGGAAGATTGAGTTGCAGAAAAAGAAAGATGAAAAGATTTCTTCCAGGAAAGGATCATTTTCAGATTTGACCAGAATACTGCAGTTTCTTCTTAAATATCTCTTGTCACCCAAAAATTTAGTTACACTTACTGCTTTAACTTGGCCATACATCATTTTAGTATCTCTCTTCTTTGTTTTTGTCTTCATCAATGGTGGAATAGTTGTTGGTGACAGAAGTAGTCATGAAGCCTGTTTGCACTTTCCTCAGCTGTTCTATTTTCTGTCCTTTACTGTTTTTTTTTCATTTCCTCATTTACTGACCCCCACTAAAATCAGGAAATTCCTGTTGTCATTGAAAAAGCACCCTGTGCAGTATAGCTTAGTCACTGTCATCTCTTTATTCCTGATCTGGAAATTTACCTATGTCCATAAGTATTTACTAGCAGACAACAGACATTATACATTTTATGTTTGGAGAAAAGTGTTCCAAAGACACGAGCTTGTAAAATACCTGTTAGTTCCATTCTATCTATTTGCTGGCTGGAGTTTTGCTGATACACTAAAATCAAAATCAATATTCTGGATCTTAATGTATTTTGTATGTTTATTAGCAGTCACAGTTCCTCAAAAATTACTAGAATTTCGTTACTTTATTTTGCCATTCTTAATATATAGACTCAATATTCCATTTCTGTCTCTATATAGACAACTTTTGGAGCTGGCTTTTTATATTTTGGTAAATACTGTAACTTTTTATCTTTTTCTAAATAGAACATTCCGATGGGAAAATAGTGATGAAGTACAGAGATTTATGTGGTGACTTTTTTTTTTTTTTTGGTACTTTTATACCTGTAGGAAAACACAGTTCTGTTTCAGGACTGGACTCTGGAATGAAACAGTATATTTTGCATCATGTAAGGATTATTTTCCCTAGCTGGAATTGGGAAGTAAGCTCTTTGCTTACATTGTTGCAACCAAATGCAAGATCTGTTATAATGTGAAGATATTCCATATATTGAATTTATGAAAATATAAAAATTCAATATGAGGGGAAATGTGAGAACACCTTTCTGCAATTAATGTAAAATAAGGGAGATGTTTACTGTCATTTTTCATGATAATAAAATATTATATAACATGCCCTTGAAGGTAAAATAGTTTATAAATATGTTTCAGAGGTTTCTTTTTTACAAAAGAAGGATCTCAGTCTACTCAACCTTTTTGTTTATTTATCTGTGTGCATATTTATTCTGCAGATCAGGCCATTTCCTTCTAGGTTTACTAGTGGTCAAAGTATAAACCACTATTAAAGTACAATGTTTTCAAAGCCTCCTACGTCTCTCTGAATTTTCATTACTTTTTTTGTCAGTAAATGCTTACATTAGTTTTGTAAGCAGAATAGGCTCTTAAACCACTAGAGAATTTTGAACTTTTTATTTTAAACTGATATTTAGAAAACACAGTGGATGCTGTGTGTGTGCACCTTCTTTGGAGGAACAAGTGTTACTGTAGAATAAAGCATAAATGGCAGTTGGTAATGTGACCTGTTAGACAGGGACTAGTTTACAGATGTCAGACTGCAACGTGCAGTGGATTGCATCCCTCTTTAATAATTGAACTTTTATGTCCTGTGGTTCTGTGCTCACAGGTTTGTGCTGAAATCAACTCTGAGTGCACTTCTGAGTTGCACTGAGTGTTTCAAAGATCTTTGATGTGTGATCTTCAAGGATTACTAATGGCATTATTGAACTATTCTTTTAAGTATTTTTCACGTTTAATGGAACTTGAGTGTATATATTCTGTTTGACAAAGTGATGTATATTTACATATATTGATGTATATATATTTAAAAGCATCTAGTGTGCACTATCATCAGAGTAAATGAAGGCTTTAATAGTTCTGTAAGTAAATCACTTACATTAAGTCTCAAAAATATTTGATTGCTGCAGTATGTGGCAGGGGAATGTGGTCTCCAAAACTTCAGGCACTGTGTAGCTTCTTTAAATTCATTATTGTTCTCTAAAGATAATACTCCAGCCAAATCTGTGCAAACCTGATATTATTGCCACTCAAGTCACTTGGAATTGGAATAGTTTCTCAAGAGATCAGTTCTGGGAGTTACAAGCTCAGGTCAGTACTGTTCCTGGTTTCTTTTACCCCACTGTAAAATCCCTGTCCTGGCTCCAGTTCCTTCCCTGTACTAGCCCTGTGATGGGTGTGATGAGCTCAGATTCTGATCAATGCCTCTGCATCCCTTTTTCTCCCAAGGAAACCCTCCAGCCACTCTTCAGTGAGTAGGTGTTTGTATTGAGTTCAGGATATTTGCCAGGTCACTTTTTGCTTCTTGGCCTGTTGCCAGCCTGGGAATTTGTTGTCAATATGTACCATAGGGAAAGCCATTTTCAATCAGTACCTATTTACTTCTTCACATTGAAGGGACAAAAGAAACCTGAAATGGATTGCTTTTGAGGAATCCATTGTGGTTCTGGCAGAGTCCAGGATGTTGTGTTGGTGATTTCAGTATCACAGATTTGGGAGGGGAAGTCTTGTGTGCCTTCTGCTTCCAATTTTGTTTTTGTATGCCATGCCAATAAAATCATATGTTAAAGAGTATTTGCCTGCTTAAGTACAACTTCATTTGTGCCCTGAAATACTGAGTTGGAATGGTAACTTGGAAAGGCATGGAGCTCTGTCTTGTATTCCAAGTTGTATCTTGGATCCAAGGTTTTTTTCTGGTTTTATATAGGGGAGCAGGTGTTTCACAGAATCACAGAATTTCTAGGTTGGAAGTGACCTTCAAGATCATCGAGTCCAACCCATGTTCTAACACCTCAGCTAGATCATGGCACCAAGTGCCACATCCCGTCTTTTTTAAACACATCAAGGGATGGTGACTCCACCACCTCCCTGGGTAGATGATTCCAGTATTTGACCACTCTTTCTGTGAAAAACTTCCTCCTTAATTCTAGCCTGTGTCTCCCTTGGCACAGCTTGAGGCTGTGTCCTCTTGTTCTGTCTGTTGTTGCCCAGAGAAAGAGACCGACCCCCAGCTCACCACAGTCACCCTTCAGGAAGCTGAAGAGAGTGATAAGGTCACCTCTGAGTCTCCTTTTCTCCAGGCTGAACAACCCCAGCTCCCTCAGTCATTCCTCACAAGGTTTGTGTTCCAAACCACTCCCCAGCCTCGTTGCTCTCCTCTGGACACACTCAAGCATCTCAATGTCCCTCTTAAACTGAGGGGCCAGAACTGGATGCAGCACTCAAGGTGTGGCCTCACCAGTGCTCAGTACAGCGGAAGAATGACCTCCCTGCTCCTGCTGGCCACACTGTTCTTGATACTAGCCAGGATGCCATTGACCTTCTTGGATCCCTATGTAGTCAACAGGTGTTTTATCCAGCATGTCTGTTTTTACTGGTTTCAAGTGCCATCCTTGATCAACTCTGTTGAGAGACTGTTCATGATTCGTATTTTTAACAGAAGTAGCAGCTGTGTTTCAAGTGAAAAGAACCAGTTTAAATATGTACAATTTTAAAAACAATTTTAAAACTTTTTTTTTTGTTGTGAAAAGTGAATGCAAAACATCCACCAAAATTTAGAGCACAATACCTTTCTAATGAGCTCCACCCCAGGAGACACTAGAAAAATGACACACAGAGAGATGTCTGTGACCTGTTGGTGCTGTTCAAGCAGTACTATGAAATGGCATAATGTTTTATAATGGAATTTATCACCATACTTACAGGTTTTAATTTAAAAGTAAAATGATGCTTAATATATTTTGCTCATTTGAAAGCAGGCTAAGTTGATAAGAGTTTATTTAAAGAGGGAAGTTGATGAATTACTAAAATATGAAAGGAGAATGTATTTGTAGAATAAAGCTCCATTTTCACTTTTGTCTATGAGCCTTAGGGTGTTTGCAGGTAATATTCAATGTTAGCCAAGTCAGTCCAGAAATCAGAGGCATTATATTGTATCAGAACTGGTCATAAAGCCAATTCCATCAGTATTTCCTAGAATTTTGACAAATAGCAGTAACACTGTTGAAATCCATTGAAAAATGGATTTTAGTATTTTGTATCTTGCCCCTGAGATATTTCCATTGTAGTTGTTTTAAATTTGTTAACTGTTTTCCTTAAAGACATGCAAAAAGGGCTGTATTTATCCTGCTTCATGTTGCCAAGGTCTTCTACATTCAATAGAACCATAATTGCTTACTTCTGTTAATTCTCAGCAGGTGTCAGTGAAATTTCTTACAACAGCTTTAAAATGTTAATTTCTTGTAAATTTTCTTAGTTATCAATTTAGAATAAAGTCACATTAATTCCTTGAAGTATTTAAGGTAAAACCAAAAATAACATAGCTAACATTTCTATAATGGCTGCTTTGAAAAAAAGGCTGTTTTAATTTTTCTTAGATGATTTTTCAGTAACTGTTAGAATAATGATAGCTGAACAGTCACAGAATGGCTGAATTGTTTTGAAATTGTGGAAAAAGTAGAAACAATTGAACCTTTTTATTCTTTTAGTTAAAAATATGTTGTTATTCGGCAAGATAGGAAGTTTGATAATGCTTTATGCTGTGAACTAAATTTCCTGCTGTTTGTGGGCAATCTATGTTTCATTCCTTATAACTTCCTTGACAACACATGTTTATGTTCAAAATTAGCAAGAATTTTATACCATAAGCAATGCTGAAATATTTTTTCTGTGTATTTTCTAGAGGATTAATAAATAAGATGAATGACTTCTGTTAGAAAGTAAGGAAAAAGTATTTTATAGTGTCTGGGGGCAGTTGAATTTTGTCCTGCTAATGCAGTTCTGGGTTTTTTTTTGTTGTTCACAAGGTGGCAGTCCTGTGCTGTCTTGTTGAGGTGACCAAGCGCTTCGTGCAATGCTGCTTGAAATCATAATGTTGTTCCAGCAACACTCTGATAATTAGAAAACTTCAATTAGCTAACTGATTCAGCTATAATATCCTTGTTAGTTTAAATACATACAGTATGATAAATCTTACTAGAACAAGTTTTGTTCATCTTTAAAATGTCTTTCCTGCATTTTTTCTGTTTGTGAAATTTTCATGTCTGCTCTAAGAGAGCAAAATGAAACTTGAAATCCTACTGTTGTAAAGATGTTTCTAGCAGATTAGCAGATTTCCTTTGGGTGTTTTATTATTAAATTTTACAGTATTCTTACTTTCTTGCATGTTTATTCTGTTTGTATCTGTCTAAAAAGAAAAAAAACCCTGAAGGACCAATTGAGAAAAGCAGAATGATTATGCTGTTGAGACATGGTGACTTTCTGAAATATTCACTCTTTTTTGGGTGATGCACATTCAAACTATATATGCTCAAGTGTCTGTTTGCCCTATAGTAGTCAATATACCATCTTTTAAATGTATCATCTAGTTTTCATGCAATGAAAAATTGTAAAGTCCAGTCCATGAAAATGCTTCTAATTATCTTAAACTTCGGCTATATTCAGCATCCTAATTTTTTCCCCTGAAAAACTTTGCACTCCTTGCTTATCCCTTGTTAGATAAGACATGCTTTTTATTTTCAATTCAGTGACATTTTTCTGTCACCTGAGGCATGTTTTATAGAAAAACATCCTTCTCAAAAGTATGCTTTAGATAGATGCAGATAATTGGTTTTGCTAACAAACATCCTTTTGCAAACAAAAAGGATCTGTATGAGACAGAAATGCTAATCTACCTAGCCATGTGTAGCTAAAATGCCCTTAATTTGCCAGTTTTTCTGCTTGATCTCAGAATATGCTCAGGACCTCATGCTGTTCCTTCAGCTTCACAAATAGTTGGGATACGAGGAGCAGGAAGCAAGAGGAAAAATGTTTCTGCAGGTCATTGTCATGGCAGTGCTGCCCTGGCTGGGAGTGTGCAAGGCTGCCAGGAGCAGGAGCCAGTGGGTGCTCCTGGGGCTTAGAGGGCACCACTGAATTTAGCAGAGCGCTGTGGCTGGCCAAAGTACGTGGTGATCGGGGAGAGCTGCTTGCCATGCGCGAGTGGGAATGACTTCTCCAGCTGCAAGGAGAATCTGCTTGTTGCTAGAGCTGGCTGGATCTCTGGGAGAATGATCCTGCTGAAATCTGACAGGGAAATGGTTTGTTGGAAGATGTTTTAGGGCTTCACTGTGCGTCCATAAATAAAAAACTGTTCTTGCTGTGTTCAGGAGATGTGAGCTTACTTGAAACTCAGCTGAGTATTCACAAATAGGGAAGGAGTTACTTTCATTTTTATGGAATCATAGAATCATGAAGTTTGGACAAGACTCATAAGACCATGGAGTCCAGCTATCAACCCAGTACCACCTTTTTCACCACTAAACCATATCCCCACCTGCTCCATTCATGCACCTTTTGAAGCCTTGGAGGGATGCTGATTCCAGCACTTCCCTGGACAGCCTGTTTCAAAGCCTAACTGCCTGTTCCATGAAGAATTTTTTTGTAATATCCAATCTAAACTTAAGGCCATTTCATCTAGTCCTCTCACTTGTTATATGGGAGAAGAAACCAGCCCTGACCTCACTACAACCTTGGTTCAGATACTCTCTTCAGACCTATAAGTTTAATATATGTAAATCTCATTTTCCTGTGATTCCCATTTGATTCCCATCAAATCTCAAAAAAGCATTGTCTGTCTGATTTTCATGTTGTCAGTTGCCCAGATATTTTAGTGGGTTTATGATACTTTGGACCTGATTAACATAAGAGATTTGATAATCAGTATGCCTTGGTAAAAAGAAGCAGAACTTTGAAGATTATGGGAGGATTGGATCAGATTGGTGACAGGCAAGAAGATTGAATCAACTTTTACAAGCAAGAGATGTTGCAAAATGTATAAGTTTATGTGATGACTTGTGGTCACCAACTGCTGTGGTGTTGTTGTGAGGGTCCCCAGGATGAGGTGAGAGATGAGAATTGACTACAAGTTCTCAGAAGGCTGATTTATTATTTTATGATAATTCTTTATATTAAAATGATATACTGAAACTATACTAAAGAAAGAGAAAGGAGACATCAGAAGGCTAGAACAAGAATGATAATAAAAACCCATGACAGACTCAGAGAGTCTGACACAGCTGGCTTTGATTGGCCATTAATTAAAAACAATTCACATGCTGGGTAAACAATTCTCCAAATCACATTCCAGAGGAGCAAAACATGGAGAAGCTGAGGCTTCTCATGTTGCCAGGAGAAGAAATCCTGGCAAAGGGATTTTTCATAAAATATCACAGTGACAATGACTAACCCAATCATTGTAGTAAAAAATTGCTAGCCTTCCTAGAATAGTATATAAGCATAGGTAGCCCACAGTAAAATGGGATTCTGACCACCACCCACTCAGTCTCCTCAGTTCTCTCTCCATTGTTGATAGGTTTATAATACAAAACTGATGTGTCTTAAAAAGTAAACATTGTTAAAGCAATGTTTCCCATGTGCTCTATATCCTGGTTTTAAGTAGATGTAAATTAATATCCCATGCATTTAATTCAAATTGGCTTGAACTCCTATTAATAACAGCAGTCTATGTCTTTTCAAAGATGTAATTATGAAAGTTCATGTCCTTAGATACATTCGCATCTTCTGTAATGAAATTACATTTTGACATTTTCATATCAACCCTCCTAAAAGTATTGTCATAGAAATAATCTTGTGAAAATATAATGAAAAAGGAATGGTGATTATCACTGGCAAGAGTCTAATTTTAGGGTGATACTTCAGACCTGCAAGTTTAGTACATGTAAATCATGCTGCATTTTCCTGTGTTCCCATCAAATCTCAAAGCAGTGCCTGGCTGAACTGCAATTTAAATGACAAGTTTCAAAAGAACAAAGGAGACACGGTTGGGAACATCACTGATTCCAGGGGTAGCACTTCACCCTCGGGGTCAGTGCTGATCAAATGCCACCACATTGTTGGTGTGTGGGAGTGAGCACAGTATAACCATAGTCCTGGTGAGGGGCAGCGAGGGTGTTGGGCATACTATACTGCATGTAGGATTCCTTCCTTACTAGCTGCTCTGTGCATGCCTGGGCTGCTACAGCACTACACGCTTATTGCATATTAGCATTATTTTACATTAGAGATCATTGTGAAGGTGAGAGTTCATCTCGTTGAAACCACCTTCTAGTGTGAGCTGCTTGCTGGTGCCAGGCAGGGCACTCCTGAGCTGGGGCAGCCTCATATCCAAGGCTTGAGGCCAGAATGATCAGTGTTTGAGCTGATTTTCCTGGCAGCCACTCTGCTAGCTAAATTTGAAAAGTTTCCTCCCAATCCAATGTGTTGCTAACTTGCTTTAAAATCTCAAGAAGCCTTGTGGAATTACCTTCTCTCTGCAGGTCCAGCCCCTGGAAAAAGAAACAGGAACACGTCAAAGGAAAAGAAATTTATTTGCTGTTTATAGTAAAGAGTTGTATGTATCCTTGCTAAAACTATATCAGTGCACATTTGCTTCAATAACAGTGAGTTTTGTTCTCTTAATTATTACTAGGATGGAATTTTCTGCCTTCTTTTCTGAAACAAGGAAGAATAATAGTTTGCTTAAAACAAAAAAGAAATTAGTTGTCTGGCAGTTTTCTTAAGAATTAAGAAAATATATTCGAGATTCTGGAAACAGCTGTTGTCTGAGAGAAGCTTTAAGTTCGCCTTCAAGATAAATACTAGTAATTTCACTTCTCCCTCCTATACTGCTTATAAAATATATATTGCTTAAATTCTGTGAGGGTGGAAGAGGGGTGTAGCATTACAGTGGCCTTGTCTGGCTGTTTGCCTCACAGGAGGCCACAAAACTTTATCTAAGAACTCCTACCAAGGAGGAAGTTACTCTCCACATTATGTAAGTGAATCCTGTGGAGTTTAATATTTTGAAGCTGAAATGGAGCTCATCTTTTGAAAACACACTCTATTTAAAGCAGTTAAGTAGTGATGAATTTACCATTTTAGTAGACAAGCTTCTGCAGAGATTAATTACTTCTACTCTTAGGAACCTTTTCTCTCTGATTGTGATCTTCTTCTTGCTACATCTGTGCAAAGACAATTCTCCCCATTTTCCTCCTCCACTTGTGCAGATACATACAATTTATTCTGGTGTGTGCAGCTCACAGCACAACAGCTTCTTAACCTATTGACCTACAGAGATATGAGAATTTGGCATCCCAGACTGCTTTGCCCTAGCTTTATTTTCAGCACATAAAGAAGTTATGATTAATATAATTGAAGTTTGAATCAATATAATTGAAGTTTGAACAAAACTTCTGAGATCTTTTCCTATAAGGAAGAAGTATCATCTACCTAGACCTGTGCCCCCTCCTCTGTTTAGCTGAAAGAAAGTCTGTAGCAACTTGGATGCATGGATACTCTCACTGTGAGGAGCATGCTGGCTACCTTGTACATGAAACATCAATTTTTGACTTCTAAAGTCAAGCTAACAGAAAAATCACTCCAAAATAAATATATTAATTCCCACAACTTTCATCTTTATTAGTGAAGTGGCTGGAGATATACACAACAGTTCACTTGCTTCTCCTTGATTATTACTATGTTAATAGTAGTTAGGGCATGCGAAGTTTCAGTTTGTCTGAGCAGCTTTTGATTTGGCTGTTTCCTGTAGAGCTCCATGAGGTTAAATGCTTCTGGAGGCAAATTTAATTTAGCTATTGATTGATTACTGTCTTAACCTCTGAAGCTAGGGCTAACTTAAGTAGCTTGCTGTTGTATTGAGAGGTTGGCTGTGTTTGCCTTGAGACACAGTTTTTTTGTGGAGTTCAAGCTCAGGAATTTTCCATCAAATTAAAAATAAATGTATTCAGATTATGAGATTTCTGTAAGGAAGCCTGCTTTTCTTATCCTTATACTGACTAAACCAAATTTCATTTGCCCTTATGGGGCTCTATGTACTCTCTGCCTGAATCTAGAGGAATGGAATGAATGGAATCACTCTGCCTGAAGGCTAGAGGACTTTAGGCATTGTTTTAAACAGCTATCAGATCAGCTAACTTTGCAGGAAGCCTTTGATTTTGAATTAAAAGCTCACCACCACCATCAATTGGTGGGCTCATTCCTCTTGCACTTTCAAATCCTAGCATTATAATTAAAACTTCTTTGTGAATAAAGAGTCTTTCTGGAAAACAATTGTCCATCCTACTAGCAATTAAGTCTTCTATAAACCTTAGCATGCAATTACAGCAAAGATAAGTTAAAGTAAGCCATTTGTGACTGAATCTGAATCAAAGATGTTAACACCTGTGAAGATCCTACCTTGTTATTTAAGTCAGACACAACAGAGTACATGATGCTCTTGAACTTTCTTGCCCATCAGTTTGTCAGAGAATAAGCAAGCAAGAAAAGCCTTTAAAGTCAGTCCTAACATCTAACTAACTGATAGTCAGCAGTTACTTGGCAAAAAACTAGCCTGTCAAAATTGGCTTCTAGTCTCCTCCGGGGGTTTTGCTGTGATGGATCTCATGATAAATGTTCTTCAGCCCTTTTTGTGCTCTCTTTCACAATGCAAGATCCTCTTCCCTCAACGTGGCTTTCTTGCCTCTTGGATGAAAAATTGGTTTGGAGGTCTATTTTATTACATTAAAGAAGTGTTTATGCATTAACATGAGTAATACTTCGACCAAATGGATCTATACCCTGCAGTCAAAATGCAAACAACAGTGTGTATTGACAGCATCTATTCAATACTTTATTTTCTCATTAAATCTAGCATAAGTAGACAGGATAATTTGGTATCAGATTTAATCTTTCACGTTACTCTGCAAGTGTATAGATATTGACAATTTGTTTGGTCCTTTGAACATATACTTCCGAGGCAGAGTCAAGGAAGGTAATTACAGTCCAACTCTCTTTTCCATTGCCCACACACTAATTTAATTGAAATTGTAGTAAGTGCAACTTCATGAGATGGATCTATTTTCATTTCAATACTGCATTCTCCAAGGACACTAGAGGATATAAATCAACAGGAACGACACACTAAAGAAATAATAACGCCTTCTGGAACGCTTCAGCTGCATGCACTCAATCTACAACCTGAAAGAACAGGCATAAAGACCTTACAGATTTTTGGATTTGTATATCCATTAGAATGTATAATGTTAAAAATAAAATAAAACTCAGGGCAGTGACTACTTTTATTTTTTTTGGAAAACTGCTGTTTGATACTTACAACAATGGAATAATAGAAGGAAATACAAAGTTGAAAAGATTTCTTTTTACAGATTTTCTGTTGTCATCTTATATAAGGTAGAAGGCAGCTGTGCACCAAATCTGAAAAGGTGGATCTACTTGTTCATCATGTGCTCATTTGCATTTTTATCATTCTAAATACCTTTATTAATCTGATATTTTCCTTTGAACATTCACTATGACTTCTGTATTTTGATAACAATTAAGAGGAAAAACTGTAGGATTCCAGGTAAGTTGCATGGAGAAAAAGATAAAAGTAAAAAAAGAGACTGGATATGGCACTCGATGCCATGGTTTAGTTGAGGTGTTGGGGCATGGGTTGGACTTGATCTTTGAGGTCTCTTCCAACCTAATCATTCTGTGAATTCTGTGAAGAAATGCTGTGTGCATTTGCAGGAAGCTTAGGCTGGGAATAAATTCCATGGTAAGGGCCCCTCAGCCTCCACTTTCATCCCTTTCTAGGGTGAGTGATCCCATTCCTCCCACCATAGGCTGTACCTCTTTTTTCTTGGCTGCTCTTCCTTTTGTGCCAACCTCTCTTCTCCATGCAAGCATGTGCCACAGACTGTCCACAGTGGTAGCTGGCTTTGTCCCAGCCATCCTAGCATGCTGAGGCTGTTTCTTTATGTCATTCCTGCTGCTGAAAAACAAAACTCAGTGTTCATTTGGAGAAGGATTTCAACTGATATAAATGTAGGCTGTACTTATCATCAGCTTCATTGGGATGGCATAAAAAAGACTGGCCTGGCAAAAGGGGTGTGTGATCATCCAACCCTGGTTGTCAGAAGCAAAATTTGCAGTGTGGGAGTTCTGCTTGTCTTGGTTTTCTTAGCAGGGCCTCTTCAAGTGATTGATCTTTTTTAGCTGGGGTGAGCTGACAGCCTTTTTGCCTTGTCCTGAGATAATGTAACAAAGCTCTGAGCTCAGCAGACTGTGTTGTGCCACCTTCAAGAGGCACTAAAGACAGCCATAAAATTGCATGTCAGTTATTAGCCCAGCCTGGCCTCCTCCTCCGAGATGGTGCAGCATCAGCATTTGCACAACCTGGGATGGGTCTTCAGCAACCTAAAAGCCAAGGTTGTTTTTTTTATGTTTTGGTTCTTATTTGATCTAATATAAATTGTGTCCTTAATTCACCCATGGAAGAGGTTTTGAAAAGCACAAATGCAGACCTGCACTTAAGTCTTCTGATTCAGGCTTCAGAAGTCCTAAGATTTAGAGACAAAGGAAGAAACAATTTTTGTCATAATTTCTTAATTTCTTGTACTCAAGAGTATACTAAATATATGGTTATGAGTGGAAATGGATATAATTAATATAATGGATATAATGAATATGGAAAACTGTTCACCTTCTAACACTCTTGCTTTGTTCTGTACTTTTTGTTGTGTGGTTCCAATAGAAGGTAGTGGTGACTGCACAGGATAATGCATAAAAGAATATTTTTACTAGACATGTGACTACAGAATAAAATACACTTTTCACTGTTTTCCATGTACATGAATCTAACAGACTAAAAGACCTTACATTGGTTTCTGCTGGTGACACAGGTTCCCTGGTGTCCCATTAAGAGTTTGATGTCCTTCAAAAAGCTTGAGTGCAGCTGCTGAGAGTGGTCAAGTGGTATTTGTGAATGGCTTTTTTCTTCAATTTCCAGTCACTTTCTTCTTTTTGCATTTTGTCTGTGATATGTGACAAACTACTGTCATTGGCTTTCCTCTTAGTGGATAAGGACATTTTTCTGATTTTTTGTGTGTTGCCTTTATTTTCTCCCTGCATATCATGGCTTCTTACAAAGCTTTTTTATATAAGCAGACAATGAGTTATTTACATAGAACCAGTCTTGTCCTCTTGTTCTATCCTTTATTTATTTTTTAATACTTAAAAATTGCTTTGGATAAATATATTTCCAATGCATGTAACCCAACAAAAAATTACAATCAGTGTTTATTGAAGGAAATGTATTGGACAGTCTCCTTTCTTCATAGCTATTTGAGAAAATACAAGTCCTCATGGAAGGAAAACCATTAGACTCAAGATTAATCTTTTCTCATTAATTAAAAGGAGATTTTGCTTTAAAATAAAGATGTACATTTTGTCTTCAATCATAAAACACAGATTGGATTCATTCCCCTCTTGAACAACGTGAGTCAATATACTCAAATTCCTACTGCTCCTATTAAACATTCCCTTTATCATTCAAATTAAAGAAATAATTTCCAAATAAAGCATAAATAAAATATAGTTTCTAGAAAAAGAAGAAGCCAAAGTGGGTAGATGAAGAAGAGAAGCCTGAGTACTATGTATTTATCAACAGCAATGTCTCAGTTCCCAGATTTCTAGTAAGCTGCTTTCTACCTTCTGTCTGAAGAGCTCCTTCCCAGGAGTGAGCTGTGGTGCCATGATGGGTCAAGAATTCAAGACAATTATTGCAATACTTTCTGTATTTCTTGAAGAGCTGAGCTCCCATCAGCCTTTGCTTTTCTGGCAATGTGCTCAATTTGCTCCTTTTCCTTCATGGAAACTTAAAATACTTACTGACAGTTTAAACTTGAGAGCATGCAGGTGACCTATGGATGAAAGCCACAGTGCTGAGAGCTCCTGATTCAAACAATGATGGGTTTTGTTGTCCACCTCACCTATTACTGAACAACATGGATAATAAGGAAAAAGCTGAGACCCTGCCACTGACTCTGTCATTTCAATTTTTCAGTTCATTGCAAACAGGGCTGTGTTGCTCTTAAATAGCCAGGATTTCTTGTGTGTCTTACTATTGGAAACTTACTGCATTTGATTTATAGCATTTCTGTAAGACAAAACATTCCTGCCTCAAAAAGTAATAATCTTCTGTTCAAATGAAAATAAAATGCTGGTATGCTTGGAATTAGGTATTGCTGAAGTAGAACATCCTGAAAGATGTTCCTTTATGAAGCTGTTGCTTGTTTCTTTATTTCCCCTCTCTTGGAGAGTATGAGGTTTTCATTAGAAAATTACAAGTGGCACATGTTGTAGTTAGTCATATCTGCACTACAGCTATCTGTGCTAACCATAAACATGACCCAAGGCTTATTAGTCAGCCATAAAGAATCACTTGTCATATAATGCCTGTCTGCAGGAGGACAGAAGATGCTTACTGGAATTCAGTGAGTGTCAGGGGTGTTCCCTGCTGCCACTGCCACTGCTCCTCCAAAGGCACATTAATTAAACAAGATGCAAAGAAAATAAATCTGTCATGTTCTTGTGGTCAGAATCTGGGGAGACGTAACAGATGGTGACTTAAATGGTTTCCAAAAGCTTTATTTGTTTTTGTTTTTAAAGAAATTGTTCAATAGATACCAGGTTCATTGAAATTAAACTGAAAGGGTATTTTAACTTTCTCCTTGTGTTTAGTTCCTCTTTTGATACTGCAGAAGCCCAGAAGATAATGGGCTGGTGTGCATGTCTCAAATGCCCATAGCTGGATGTGTGCTTATACTAGAAGATAAAGGACTAACTTATACCAGTTTCCTTGGCAAGCATGAGATTTACTAATAAAACTCTGTACATTTTGCAGATCCTCTGACTTTTGTTGGTTTTTTTCAAGTGAGCATCTATGAATCTCAGGAACTCCCTTCTCCTTAAGGATGGGATGTCACAGGATATTAGACATCTCACTGTATCAGGAGCTGTTCCGAGTATATCCATCTCTCACAAATAAATGACTATGCAGCTCTGGGAAAAAGAGCTTTCTGATCCTGTTGGATTAAAAAAAAAAAGTATACTCTTACTCAAACTTTGGTTACTAAAATCATTCAGATTTTGATCCACCTGGCCAGAGACAAAATATTGTAATTGAAGCTGATAGTGACATGGTGATCAACAAAGTTCTACAGCTTCACTGTTAGTATGATGACCATCCATTAGAATCACTTTGCTGAAGACTCACCTGTAAGGACTCAAAGGAAGTTGCTGTATCAGGCTCAAACCATATCTAATTCTAATTTATGTATTTTATTGCAATTTCTTGTATTGATACTTAAATCTAGTACCAATCATAGTACAAACACAATGTGTTGTAATTGAAAAATAATTGTATTTTCATGTTTATTTCTATTTCAAAACTCTAACTTCTCTTGATTGTAATGTATGCCAAAACTTTGCAAAATATCCTTTTTCTACAGAGCACAGCTTACCCAAAATAATAAAGAAATTTTCAATAGCATCAGGATCCCAGAGGATGACTTAAAAATTATATTCCTAATATAAAATAGCAAATACTTGCAAGAAATATGGATTCACATATAAATGCTGCCTAGTAACTAGGAGTCTATATATATGCAGTAAATAACCTAACAGAGTTAGAAGATTGCAAAATTATCAATGACTCTGGTGTCTGCAAATTGATTCACTATTTTAGTAACAAAGCCTGTAATTCACTTTGGGGGAAGAGAGACAGTCTTTGTGTGGGAGATTAGTACTACATTAAGTACTACCTTGGATCTTCTATTTTAATCATCCGTAGAACAATGGAAGAAGTGCCCTTTCCATTTGCAGTGTTGTATTGTGTCATCATACCTATAAGACTTAAAAACCGCATTCCCAGAGCTCCTTTTAAGAGCATGAAGCGAAGGGAATACCATGTTTGATGAAAATGCATGATTAAGGCTGGGAGGTTATCTGGGAGAGCTGATTTTTTATCTCTGTTTTCTCATCTTTGCAATAAGGATGAAGAGAGGAGTTTGCTTTTCATTTTGGTGTTCCTGCTAGTGAGCATTTACCTGCTGGGCGCCCTCAGGTGCAGGAGGTGCAGCCCCCAGCCCATAGCCCCGGCTGTGGTGGGGCTCCTGCCCTGGGGCACCACCTGTGAAGCCTCGGCTGCCATGGGGCAGGCACTGTCCTCTCCTCGGGCCACATCAGCTCAAAGTCCCTCCTGGCCTTCACGCCTGTGCCCTGAGGCTTTGCTGCATGGGGTCAGGGGAGCCATGCAGGGCTTTCCTGAGGCAGGATTTCTGGGTGAAGGAAGCAGAGCAGAGACGGTGTGCTTTTAAATTGCTTCCCCATGCCAGCGTGCCTGTTTTCCATAGGTCTTGCCAAAATGAGCCTTTAGTAGTGTCAGACAGTTCATACAGACTGATAAAGTAAGTCTGTGTTGATGTTGGCACTGGAGCCACTTTGTTTCTAAAGGCTTTATCACTGAGATTGGAGGGGTGCCATGACCCCAGGCACTGGCCTGAAACTATGATGGTAAAGTGCCAGGAGAAGGAGAGCAGGAGGAACATCTACCTGGGAAAATGAGTCAAGGCCTGAAACTATGATGGTAGAGAGAAAAGTGCCAGGAGAGGGAGGGCAGGACGAACACCTACCTGGGAAATGAGTCAAGACCTTGTCTTAGTCTACAGCACAATTTGAGAGGTTTCATTCTCTCTGTCTTTAAGGTCCCAAGTCAGGGAAGGAGATGAAAAGCTGGTCTTGGTGTGTGTGGTCTGATGTGGCCACTGGTGACAGGTGAGCCCTCTTCAGGGGCATTGGGGCACACAGGTCAGTGAGTGCATTTCTGGATTATTATAAAATCTGAATGTGGCCTTTTACTGTGTTTGATGAAAAAGAAGAGAGAGATCTCAGAGGTCAGCCTGAATTTGGGAACGACACTGTCTCTCTGCAAGCCTAAGAAGTCAGATCAGCTTTGGCCAGGGACTTAGTTACCCATGTTTAAATGAGCTCCAACAAATTCTGAATTTCTGAAGTGTGCTCAAATATACATGGTTTTTTTGCTAAGACCATCTGTCTGGGTCACTATGAATATTTGGCTGCCTTTACTGTAGTGGTACTACAGTCACCTCATTTCAATGCTCATCCCGCTGCTCTGGAGAAGATCTCTACTACAAGTCTGGCTAAAAGCCACTCCTCCTGTTCTTGTTTGCTCTAGTTGAGCCTGTGGTTGCAAATCTAAAACAAGCATTCCGAAACCAGCTTTTCTTTGATCTGTAGCGAAGCACATCTCTTCCAGTTAGAGTCAAAGGTTGCATGTCAACTTGTAAAACATGAACAAATTGAAGGGTGACATCAGATTTCCAAGCAGTATGGGTAAGGAAGACTGAATATACCAACAGGCCATTTACCAATAACAGCCATTGCTGTTATTCCAGTGAATAACAGAGACCAGAACTTATTTCTGCTGATGTTGGTACTTGGTGGTGTTTATTTGCAAGCAGCCGCAGCAGGGTTGTGAAGCCATCTGTTTACAAATCACAGTTCTTAACACAGGCTTAATCACTCATCCCGAGAATGCAGTAACAAATTATTTACATTTCTGTGTCTGACAGAAATATGTGCTCCTTCCCTTCCCTCACATTCCCTCCCTACTTGCTCAGCATCTCCTGTTCCACCAGAGCCTGTTCTACTAAAAATGCTCTAAAGCATATCACTTAGCCTTTTACCTGGGGACTTAGGGCAGGGTATTTGCTCTTAAGAGGATGTCATTTGTCACTGGCAGCTGTCAGGTTTACCAGATCCTTTTAAGATGTGGTTTCTGAGCTGACTCCAGTGTTCTGGCACTGCAGAAGATCTTGCAAAGCACACGACTACAGTGCCCATGTTTCACCCTGCTCATTTAGCACTTTCAAAGCCTGTGTGTGCTGCATTTTGCATGTTTCCCTGCATAGCTGCACTTGGTGCATATTTGTACAAATATCTGGCTGCCTCTGGATGTACAAAATAGGATGAATGTCACAATTTCTGTGTTCTGATCCCAAAGATATGTGAATTTTCTCCCAAAGAACCACAGGTGCTTGTGCCACTTGGGGTTCTCAGTGACAATGGGAGTAGCTACTGGCTTTGCATCCCACACTCCACTAGTTCCAAGATTTTCTGAAGTTTTTTTTTACAAGTACTTTTTAGATTAGCCAGTGGGTGTCTAACACTACAAGCACATTTCTATGCTAGCATGTCTGTAGACAATACAAAGATTTCATGGACTTTACTCTGTGCCTTGTGTTGAAACATATTCAAAAAACTGTCTATGCTATCTGTCCACAAAGTCTTAAAATGATATTTGGATTTACTTCTGAAACATGCAATAATGTGGAATAATTTAACTGGATTTGACCCACTGGCCTGAAAGTGCCACTTGCATGGACTGACAATCAGCATTTTGATAATAGGTCCTTTACTTGTATTAGTTTCCCTCCTTTCCTTTTTATTGCCCTTAATTTCCTTCTCTTCTACCTAAACTCTGAGGGAATCTTTTGTTGAAATGGGTAGTGACCAGATGACCAGGAAGATCAGTCTTAGCCCTCAGATGGAGATGTCTAGTCCAAGGGCACTCTAGTCCAGTTGTCTCTAAAATCTGACTTAGATCTCTTGATATTAGTAATAATAGAGTTTAATCACATTGGTGTCTAGTAACACCTCCATTTAATTATGTTATGTTAACAGTAAGAGTATTACACAGCTCCTTTACCGGAGCTATCACACCTTTGAATATGTGGAACTTCTCTGCAACTTAATGAAAAAAAGTTTAAAAACTCAAGAATCATTATTCTCTGAGAAAATGAAATATTTTGTCAGAAATTTTGTCCATCAGCCCAGACCATGACAAGAGACTTCAAAGCTTCTGTTTCTGTTGATATTAACTATTTGTGAATACAATGATTCGTGCATCATTTGTTGTATGATGGCACTGGATCACCAGTCTGGCTGATTGAGTGAGCAGTGACCTTGGCTTGGAGGGAAAATGCATGGGTTCTTTACATTTACAGGCACAAGACAAAATGGAATTCAGTCAAATAACTCACAATTAAAAAAAAAAAAAAGAGAGAGAGAGAGAGAAAGAAAAAAAAACCTGGAAAAACTGCAGGTGTAATGAAGCATAATGTGAAAAGGAAGACCCCTATATTTCTGAGGTCACCCAGTCCAGCAAGTATTATTCATTTGTGACAGAATCCATGTAGAAGCTGAGGAGGTGAAAAGACCAGAAAATATGTACTGTATGTGTCAATGTTTGCACCATTCAGTGTTGCTCCACTACAACAGACACTGTAATGGGCTGTATTATTTATGTCCTCCATAGCCCTGCTCCCAGCAAAACAAATGCTATCTTTGAGTAATCAGAATATTTATACCACAGATCCTCAGTAAAGATGGATAAAGAAGTTTAGTGCTCTAAAGAACATTTGAACTTTTGAGTTCAGAATTTATTTAAACAGTTGAAAATAAAAATAATTGTTTTCTTATGCCTCAGACCATTAGTTAAAATTTTTAAAGAAAAAATCTATTTTGGATTAATTCATTTCCCATTGGACAAAATGTGGGAAATGTCACCAAGAAAAATATCTTAATTAAATCAGGGATTTCATTGCATCAAGAATCCCCTGCTTTCTCTGCTGTTTATTAATGTTTTTCATTTTCAAGCTTTGGTTTCTCCCAGAGTCATTGTCAATGACTTGAGAAAGTATTTTGCAGCAGAAGGACCAGCCTGCCTAGGCTCTCTGGTCTACTCTCAAGGCCACAGAAGCAATGTGTGGCTTTCAAATCTTATTGTTTTTACAGGTAGGAAATAGGTGAGGATTGATAGCCATTATGCACCTCTAGAGAAGAAACAGAGAAAAAACCCTTCCTAAAAGGGGACTAACAAATAAAGAAAAAAGGCAAACAGTTTACAGGGATGGCTAAAGCCTGGGAATCTCTTTCTGTGAGTAGACACACATCCAGCTCAGATGTTACAAAGGACTCTCTAGTTTGAACTATCAGAGAAATGGATCAAACAGCACAGTCAGAAAAAAAAGGAACAGCACAAGATCAGATTTAGGCAAGAACAGAATTATGATGATGCATCAATGAAATGTAGTAATTTAAGAAGGGATTGCCTGGTGAAGGAAAAGAGAGATAACCAGGTAGTATCACCTCAAAATCCTCTGTAATCTTCTGTGCTCCTTCGTGTCCTGCAAGTAAGGATGCATTCTGCTTCCTATATGGTAAAAGCAGTGGATTATGTTTTCTATCCCATATTCATATCTTGTGGTGACATGCAGGGTCTTTGAGAATGTGTCACAGTCCCGAGGGCACTCATGTCCCTGCCCAGCCTGCCCATGGCCTGGGATCCCATTTCAGCTCAGTCCAGGGCCACCAGTCCCTGCACCAGTGATGCTGGCTGGGCTTGGTCTCCAGCCCTGCCACAGCCTTGCCTGAACAAGAAAATTAGGGTTTTTTCCTGGTTTACTGAGTGAATTGCAGAACTCCCTGGGCTTTGAGGGGGGCAGGATGTGGCCCATGGCATAGTTCAGTCATCTACTTTATGGTGTAGCAGGTGATCAGTAGAGCTCAAAACCAATGGGGTTTTTGACCATCTATTTCCATAATGCATCCTTGTTTTGTAAAAGATGTTCTCTTGAAATAGACACAGCCTGTAGCATGTAGCAAAAACATTTTTTCAGCTAATCTCCAGTATCTGGTTGCTGATACTCTTGAAGATAATCCAATATATATTAGTTGTCTTTTTGATATGCCATGGTAGGGGAGTTTTGTAATCTTTCCTCCATATACCTAAAAGGGGTATGTTTCTCACTGCTGATTGAAATGCTCCCTGAATGCCAGAAATGCACTCATCAACATTTCAAGTGATGCATTTATCTGAAGTAGTTTCCTTCTGATAATTTCATTTGATGAATCAAAAACGCAGCTTTCAAATCCCTGCAAATCGAGACAAAAATTTTTGGAGAACATTTATAAAAGCAGTATTGGGGTCAGATAATCTAGCCTTGATTCCTAGTGGATGTTTTATTTTCTTTTGATGTTGACAACCTATAGCAGCCCATTGAAATCCAACATCAACTTATTGCAGTTCACTACCCAGCAAAAGATACAGCTGTGATGCTCGTGTGAAGAATGTGGCATTTAATTCAGCTGGCTTCAGCACACAGGGACCTCCATCAACATTGCAGAAAGGCACAAATCTCTCAAAGATTTTACCACTAATTTGTCAGCAAGAGAGTTTTCTTTTGATTTTTTTTTTTTTTTTGCCACTGGGAGCCAGTTATTTGAACAAAGCTCAGTCTCTCCTTCCCCGTGCTCTCAGTGTTTTGCTTCCTCTCCCCTGCCATTGCTTCTACTCTGATACATCTCAAAAAACAGCTTCCAGCATTCCCCACAGATATTGTTGTACGAAAAGGAGGGAAAATAAGCATTTAATCCAAAAGATTTGATAGGTGCAGATAAATCTATGAATTTATTTGAAGTTTCCAGCAAAAATAAAATATTTTGGATGGATAATGAGCAATCGAAGACAGTAATCTTAGAATATTAAGCTAGAAATCTGAATTTACAGCCTGGCTTTCTGTAAACACAATTACTGAGATATGCAGGTTGATTTTATTAACTTCCAAAAAACTCCAAGGCAGATAAAAACAGAAAGTAAATGCCATGAATTATTCTAGAATTTTTTTCATTTAAAATTACTCAAAAACCCAACAAGGCCCTAGCAACTGGAGATAAACTAAATTGTACTTAGAAAATGTTACAATACTCTTTCTAGCAGCTCTGTCAAAATAGATTTCAAGTTGCCAGGAAGGACAACTATTGCCCTTCCCACATACTCTACCATGCTTTCATGTGCTGGAAACCAAAGGAAAAGGTTTTTTAAGTTTTCCTTGAAAAGAAGGCACTTCAAGAGCAGCACTGTAGAGGAATCAGAAGAGCCCTCTGAACTGATGCTTTTTGTTATGAATTCTTCTCTCTCCAGCCTAGTCCTGTGCAGAAATTATGCCATTTGGTTTTGTGCCAACCCAAGCACAGTCAGGATGCCACAAACACAGCCTGGCTGGCTGGCTGGCTGTGGTGAGGAATGCCTGTGCTGCTTTCATGTGTAGCATTTCAATGCTGTCCTGCCACAGGCTGCTAGATGTGGCTGTGATGCCAGCCCAAGGGTTTGCATTGATTTTTCTGCCTCTGCCAGCTCTCCTGGGCTCTCCCACAGCAGACTAGAGAATGAGGCAGCTGCCTGCAGCCCTTCATGGCCAGATGTGACTTTAGGGCAGGTTGCACTTGGTGCCTGCTGTCCCACCAACCTCTCCAGCCCAGCTCCATGTACACCCAGTGCCACTCATCTGAATGGGCCTTTTGCACTTTAGGATACAACCCCTTCCAAAAAATGCAGCCATTTCCTGCTGGGGAGCAGGGCAAGGGCTGAGCAGCCCCGTTGGTGCCACCAATGCCTGTTTAGCAGAGGATGCCACACTGTGGGTGTGCCACCAGGAGCAGCCCAGGCACATCACCAGCTCCTCTGCCCTCGGGGACCAGAGCAGTGCTGGTGACTGAGTCAAATTAGGGATGCCAGAAGGGCATCTTTAGTCAGGAAAACATCTGGCAATCCACTATAACCATTTGTGTGCAAGAAAAAGCATTGTTTACCGCTGCAAATCCTTCTGGGGTCTGTGTTCGGCTATGCAGTGGCAGCTCAGTCATAAGCCTGGAAATAATTTGTGGGAATATTTTTGGAAATGTCCAATTGTCTCATTATGCCAAGATTAAATAGGGCAACAGATGTAGTAATTAAAAATGAAAAAGTGACAGTTATTTTTGGCTCAAATTGATACTATTAACTGACACGGTAGATGGGCTTTTAAAGCCAAAAATATATGCAATAGCAGTCAGAATAGCTGTTATTTCCCTGCTGTTTGTGAAAGGCTTATGAATCATGTTCTACACCCAGCCAATGGCATACCTTTATTTCAGATGCTATTTAAATTACACCTAATTTAAATGAAGAGGTGGAACTAAGGAAATATCTGAAGATTTTTTTCAGGCTTTGTCTGACATCAGAAGTCAAATGATTGCATATCTTGATTTTCAGAAGAACATATGAGACTAATTAATAAAATGAACAGAAGATGTACCCCAGGTAGACCTGTAAAAAGACCATACTGAATTTATAGCTGCAATGGCAGAGTTAATCTGTATTTCCATAAGATCAGTATTGAGAATATACTTCTTTTGCTTATTAATATTAGGTGGGAGAAATTAGTCCTTTCTTACTGACTCATCATTTCCAGAGCATTGTATTAACATGTATCAGTAGTAACTGCACCAATTTTTTTCTTACTTAAAATGAGAACAGTAGGATTTGACTCTGCTTCTAACATACTCCTAAATATAGTCCTAGAAATAAAAATTATTTAAAACCCCCACAACTAGTTGTGGGCAGAGCCTACAACTGGGTACATTCCCTGACTAAAGGATTTGACTGAGGACTGTGTGTCTCTGAGCTCATTTGCACTCACTGCAAGCCTTAGATAAATGCATACTTAAATATATTAATTTATCTCCTTCATCTATAATGCCAGGTAATGCATTTTGGCAAGCATCACTTATAAGTGGAATTATTCTCTCCTGGGAAGCTGTAAATGACTCCTCTTCCTCCAAATACGTTTTGCCTCAATGCACAGAGACACCCAGGCTATCTTCCAACTTAAATCAATATTGTGATCAACACTGAATCCAATTAAAGCACATTTGCTTGGCTTTTCAGCTGGTGAAGTAATGATCTTCCCCAGCCCCAGCAGACAGCAGGGAGGTGCAGAGGATCGCTGGGAGCCTGGACTGCACAGCCCCTCCTGGATCTGTTGGGGTCGCTTCATCTGCACTGGAGCCTTGGCTGGCAGAGAACCAGGGGCTGCAGGTGAAAGCTCTGGCACCAACATCAGAGAGTTGCAGCACTACAGATTCTCCTTGAGCAGAGACACAAGCAGGCAATGGGAATTTATTGCGGCGCCTTTGCAGCCTCCACTGGGGGAAATCTGCTGCAGATCAAGCCCTTGACTTTCCTGGCCATCCTATGCTCTGGATCCACTGGAGCAGAGATACTCTGCTCCAGCAGTGGTTGCTTCCCCTGCCCACACTTTGGCAGGGCTGCTTAATCTTAATTTTAAATATTTATTGGACATTTAGTCTCATGCCCACTACTTGGGAAATGTGATGGGCATAAAAGCAAAAGTCTACTTTTTTTGCAAGAGGCTGGCCTAAAAAAAGCAATCCCCAGCTGTTCATTGCTGGGAATGCACATTTATAGCATTCCCCTTGGAGTGATATTTCTGTGGCACTGTACTTTAAGTGAGGTGTATCCTTTGGAACTTGCAAGGTAGCTCAACTAATTTGCTGTGAAAAGTAGACAGTAAATGAGAATTTATTTTTGATAAACACTTGAAAATTTTCTATCTCAATGGAACACTTGTGATACAAGAACAAATACTTGATGTCTCCTTCAGGATGAATTGGAGAAGCCCAGTTAGAAAGTTTGCATAGAAATCAATCATTTCCAATTCTACATAAACGCTCTCATGAATTCTGTGTTCTGCAAAATCAGGGGAGTAAGCACATTTGTTACCATTAGTCACACACACGGCACTCTGCAATACTATCAATGATTCTTTGTGCCACAGCAATAGCTTCCAGCTCTAAATGCAGATCACACACCACAGACTTTATTTATGGCCTTTATCCCTGCTTCCTTGCAAACAGCAGGGCTAAATGGACAAAATGTTAAAAAGAAGTATCAGAAATCTCTGGAAGTCTTAGGAGAGCAGCTAGAACCTTTTTCTGGAAATCCTCTTATGCCTATGTTTCCACATTGTAATGAGTTTTTAAAAGCGTCTGAAGTCCAGCTTTCAGGGATAAATGGCTGGAGTAGTTTATTGTACAGCTGTACCACCAGCATGAGCTAAGAAAGTCCCAAAGTGTGTGCAGCCAAAGTGATAGGGAGGCATTT
Organism: Molothrus ater; assembly: GCF_012460135.2. Taxonomy (NCBI): domain Eukaryota; kingdom Metazoa; phylum Chordata; class Aves; order Passeriformes; family Icteridae; genus Molothrus; species Molothrus ater. Next base: position 15,610,419 of record NC_050482.2, on the reverse strand, counting down.
CAGTGTCATATGCTGAAGGAGTGTCTGACACTGACATTTTATCTCAACTATCTGTCCCATGCTCTGCAGCTCACCATCCTGAGAGAGGAAAAAGGTATGACCCTGAGGATTTAAACAAAACAGTCAAAGCTTGATCTTCTACGATTTTGTACATCTTGTGATGATCTATGGCTCTCTAGAAGAAGGGCAAAGTTGCTCTGAAATGTGGCCTTCCTTGAGAAGAACTTTATGCCAATTTTGTTTCCCTGGTGTAGAATGTAAATCACTGCATGGCCTACAAGGTGAGTTCTCCAAGCAGACTTGTCCTCTCTTTCTGCCATTCTGTTAAAGGCCCCTTTCACAGCTGAAGCTGTGAATTAAATCAAGGGCAGGACTGCTGGAGAAGGTGGATGTCTTGGGGACCTGAACCGCAGTTGTGTGCTGTGGGCTGTCCCAAGTTCCTGATGTGCACACAGTGCTTTGCCAGGCACTCAAGGGTACACATTTCAGTGGCTTGTGCCCCCTGAGAGCACAAATTATAATGGTGTTTTTTAAAGATGTCTGTGTCTCTAGACATTGCCTACATAGCCTTTCTTATAATTATAGATCTGTAATTATGTACTTAATGATGACACCCCCTCTGTCTGATGATAAATATATTTTTTCATAATAGCACTTAAGCATTGCATATTTACTAATCAAAAGGAGATTTGCAGTGCAAGTGAAGAATTACAAATTAATTATACCCTATCTTTAATTATACCATAAATAATCTGGATCATTTCCCAAGAAATTATATTAGAGCTCTTGTAAAGGCACATACCCTGGGTGCCTGCAATGGTCCACATCTCGTGCTTACCCTGACAGTGTAAGAAATCCAAAGTGCTAAGTTTTCATTACTACTGCCTCTGAAGTAACTGCAGTGCACTTAAAATAGATGTACAATTCATGAAAATGAATCATTAAAAGGCATTGAGTTGAATTGTGCCTGGCAGATGTTGTCACAAACATTGCTGAAATACTTAAACACTTCTTCCAGCAAGTGACGATAGGATGCTTGGCAGCAAAATTATACCATACCCAGAGAAGTAATGCTTTTCATGCTAATGCAAGAAAGGCTTCATAAACAACCTCTTGGAGCTCTACTGCACAGTTATGAGGGTGCTCCTTCCTCATCTGTTGGATAGCTCTTGGTCAAGGCTACATCATCCTACCCATGGGGATGTCACACCTCAGCCCTGGAAAAATGAGGAGTTGCAAGCAGAAGGAGGCAGAGGCCAGTCTGGCCTGAGCTGTTCTCCATCCCCTGGGCTCTGTGTGCAACCCAGAAGCTCATCTGCTTCTCTCAGCTTGATAGGGTTAAATTTTAGCCACACAAACCTGAGTGGAGCAGAGGAGGACATCCTGGACAGCAGTAAAGAATGTGTTGGTTTAAGATGGCCAATGCCCTGAAACCAAGGTTTTGAAAAACACAGTAATTTACTGTGTCCGTCCTGCTGAAGAGCTGGGTCAACCCCAAAAATGCTTTGGCAAGTATTGCAATTGCATGATCTGCAATGGCTTGTTTGCATCATCTCCTTGGGTGCAGACATTTTTTTAAGAGGACTTGATCATGGGCAAGACTGCAGGCTCTCCAAGGCACAGCTGTAAGCTTGATTGAACCTCATTTTTGGGAAGTACATTTTTGCATTTAAACATGGCATGTCCACACCAGACTCTTCTTCATGTCATACATGGTAAATGCCCCAGCCATCTTCCTGTGATCCAGGGAAAGCAGACTGATGGGCAATTCCACTCACATGACACAAAAAGTCATTTTAATTTTTTTCCCCTCACTAACATTTCCCTAAATAAGACTTGTGTCTGTAGGGGTCAGTTCTTACTGGCAGGAAAATATCTTAGTTGGAGGATTTTTTAACTTCTGAGGAAAATGGCCTCAGCAATTGAATAAAGCATGTGGTCTCCCAGCTTATCTAGGATTTGAATAAAATCCATGCTAATGCTGATGGCTTCAAAGCACACAGCACCTAAACATACTTTGACAGATGATTTTTCTTCTGTGTGCAACTGAAAGAGTACATCCTGGTAGAGGAGTTTATCAGTTCCAGCCTAGCTAATGAGCTTAGTCTTCCTTCTGAACTGCTGAAATGATATGAAAGTGCCTGCCTGAAGGAGGCATATTGATGAAATTTTGCTTCAGCTCTGAGCACTGAGAAGCTTAATCACTTGGATCTCTCACCAGGAGAGTTTCCTCACCCACTGCAGGCTCTGCCTGAAGGGTGGGCTCTTTGCTGCTCTCAGCTCAGCTGTCAGCACCTGCTGATCTACAGCAGGCTCGTGGGTTAGACAGGGAAGCAGTGAGTGGTTGGAGTACCTAAAATATTTTTCCTTGCATCATCCACAGATGATGGGGAGCTGGCCTCCAAACTGATCATCTCTGTTATGATGGATACCCTCTGTGGCTGAATCTCACTGTGTTCTTGTGACTTCAAAGATGTAATTGTTCTTGCTGTGATAGCAGTCATTCCTTCTACCTCTGGGCTAGTAAGCTTTCCGAGGACTTGGAAACACTCCTTATCTGACATTTTCTATTTTAGCAATTCAGAAAGTGGACACCCTACTGTGTAGTATTTTAGACTGTTAATTTGTCCATTTCTGGTACACAAATGGTAAGAGACTTTCTATAGCACATAACCTCTAAGCAGTGTTACCAGTGCTTCACAAATCCTTTGCACTTTGTTTTTCCTTCTGATGAAAGGTCTCTCTGTTTCCTGGGTTATGAATCTCCACAGAGCCTGCCTCATAACTCCCTAAAGCTTTCTTCCTTCTCAGAGTTATTGCTGCCCTGCTCTTTTACATAACACCATTCAAAAGCAGGTTTTGTTCTGCACGAGCACATAGTGATGCTTATAGTTCCTCTGAAGCTGTGTCCCATCACCCTCCTCCATGGTTTCACTAATACCCACCACCATGACATTGCTGTTTGATAGCTCTGGGGCACCTGGCAGCTTGTGCCCACATGAGATGGGTCTCTGGGCTCATTGCATGTGGCTGATTGCAATTTCCCAGCTGGTGCTGGGACACAGCTCTGGGAGAGTCCCAGTCCCCATGGAAAATCCACATCTAATGGGGCAGCCAAGGCTTGATATCAGTAAAGCAGCATTTGCTTTCTCTCTTCTTACCTACAACATGCCTTGCCTGAAGCCTCTTCTGAAGGTGAGAAAGTGAAATTGTGGCAGCCTGGAAAAAATGTTTGAAGAATAAGAAAATGTGATACCACTAAATGGCTCTTTTATTCTATTGCTGAGTACACATTAGCCTTATGTAAAAATGCTAGTACTGCATGTGTCATGTATGCTAATGTGGTTTTGCTTTTTAACTGAGAGCCCTTCTTTCCTTGCAAAGCTGGCAGTAAGGATATCTGTTGAAGGATTGGTTGGTATCTTGAGCCTATTTATGTTAAAAGATTGAAAAGTTCCAGTCATTATTGAAACTCTGTAATTGAGTTCTCCAGAGAATAGATGAATCAGAGAGCACTTGTGTTTTCCTGAACATACAAAACAGTAAAGATTTCAACAGCTTATTTTTCTTCTTTTTTTTTTTTTTTTCCCCAGGAGAGGACATATATTTTTAACAATTTTAGTCAAGAAAAAACATGAAGATGTTTGAGAGTTCAGAGTCACTCCTGAAGGATTAACTAGCTCTTCAGAGGGCTGGAACACAAGGCATCACCCTGGGATATATCCTGTTTTCAGGAAAACTGTTGCCAGTTGCTGTTACCAGTGTAACAAAGAGCCCTAAAACATTGTTCCTGTGCCTTATGTAATGGCACATCAAGTTTTGCTTAGCAACTCAGAGTGCTCACTAACTGATATAAGTTATTAATACAAGAATTTCATTTCCACGTGAGGGTGAATTTAAGATTGTTTACGATTTTATAAGAAAACTGACTCCCATGTTTTACAGTTGCCCCATTGCATGTTTTTGGTGGTATTCACCACTATTGAAAGCCCCAGCTCCAAACTCCTGCTCGCTCTTTGCAAACACTTGCAGATGAAGCATGTTCTTCTCCCTGTCGAGAGCCAGAGCACACATTTGGCTTGCTCAGCATTTGGCTGCTGGTGCCAGAGAAACAAACCTCTCCAGAGAGAGGGGAAGGATGCATCAGGGCTGGAGACCCACTGGCCAGCCTGGTGGAGACCACACATTAGCCAAGTCTGCAAACAGTTCAGAGCAGGAGCTGTTGTTCCCTGACTTACATTAAGTCTAGAATGTAATTACCACTGAACAAGTAACACTAACAATAACAGTTGTACTGCTGTACTGATAGCTTTACACTTCTCTTTGCACTGTGCTGCACTGTAGACCTTACCCTGGTTTTAAACCATGAACCCTGATTATTAAAGCACACAGAGAGGAACTGTACCCTCCTACATAGCCTGTGCTGCAAACAGGGTGAGTGCCCCAGGTGCCTCGGGAACGGCATTGTGCAACACACAAACGCCTTTAATCATCCCAGCGCTGCTTCCACAGTGTCTTGTTTAGACTACTCAAAATAACCTACCCAAATTATGAATCTTTGCATAAGAAATGATGTGTGTTTCAAAACACAATGAGACACGTTCTGCACAGAGGTTGGTTGGGAAGTGGGAGTCAGCCTCTGTGCAAGAGGCAATTCAGCAGAGAACTCTCATTGTCTTTAACACTGCAATTAACCTAAAACATTGTCCTTGTAAATAAAAAGATTTGCAGTGTGGCCACTGCTGTGGAAAGCTTGTGATGAAACATTTAGGACAGTGCTTTCTGAATGCGACTAATTTTCAGAAGGCAAATCAAAGTTTCATAGTGGCACTAATTCAATCACAAGATGAGGAATGATTTTATTTTTATGTTGGGCTTTAACAAGGCTGGATGAGTGTGTGGGGTGGCTTAACGAGTGTGTGTGTGCCGAGGGCCGCCTGAGTCACAGCTTGTGGAGAGCTGCTTCCCTCCAGCTGAGCACATCGTGCCAGCCTTAACGGGGCTCTGAGCCCCATGCTGCCTTCACAGCTGAACCCAAATGCAGGCAAACCTGGCAATTATGAGAGAACTTCACAACCAGCAGCACAGCCTTTGGTTAAATCCTCATTAACCACCTCTACTCTGCTCCTGGCCCAGTCTCTCCAGGCCCAGACTAATCACATTGAAGGGGAAATAAAAGGAAGCTGAAGTGTGTTTCTGTGAGGTGCTGGTTGTACTTTTGGTATTGCCAGGTTGTCCTCACACCCCAGTGAGCTGGCTCAGCTGTGGAGGGAGCTGTGATGGTGGGAGTTTGCAGGGACAGTCCAAGGTGCAGCAACAGCACAGCTGCTGCTGACACCCTATGCTTTCATCATCGTGCTGCAAAAGATCTGCTCTTACAGCCTGATCTAAAAGTTCAGGAAAGTAGAAAAAAGTTTTCATGTAAAATTGCAGGAGAGACAGAGTGGTGTGGGGTGATGTACATAACAAGCCAAAAGGCAGTACCATGGATCCTTTTTCTTGGGATTAGGAAAAGACTACATAGAAAATTCAAGCCAGTCATATTTCTCCATGGAACAAACAATGGCCATTTAATCATGATCTGTAGTGAGTGGCTGGATCTCAGCACAAGCCTGTCCCCCAAACCTGAGCCCCAGGACTGCCTGTGCTGCAGCTGCCTGCAGTGTGAGCACAGACATAGCACAGCCTCACCCTCCTCTTTCTTCTGATCCTTTTCAGCCCGTGGAGTGCTTTTTTGGCAGCAGCAACGTTACCCAGGAGATGCAAGCAGGCACCAACCTTGCTCAGGGCAGGACAAAGCTGCCCCCTGCAGTCTGCCTTGCCCAGGGTCAGTCAGCCATGGGGTGCTCAGTGGGGTTGTTCCCCCAGGGCTGTGCAGGAGAGCATGGGACACATCCTGCTCAGAGCACCCATGCTGACCACGGGGAAAGGGCACAACACACCAGGGAAGGGAAGGGAAGGGAAGGGAAGGGAAGGGAAGGGAAGGGAAGGGAAGGGAAGGGAAGGGAAGGGAAGGGAAGGGAAGGGAAGGGAAGGGAAGGGAAGGGAAGGGAAGGGAAGGGAAGGGAAGGGAGAAGGGAGAAAGCTCTTTGCATCAGCTCTGGAGTCACAAGTTTGCCGAGCAGATGAGTGGTGGCCCTTCTGTATGCTGTGAATTTCCAGCACTGCCTCACTTGTGCTGGGAACACAAATATTTTCCTGTTGTGTCTGTGCCAAATCAGTTACAGCATCCAGCAGCTGTGCTGGTGTGTTTTGACTGAAGAGAGACCACTTGATGTCAGCATAAAGTAACTCATTATCAATACATTCACGCAAATTCACATTTAGGACCTTCAGAATTTATTACCATTATATTAAGCGACATGTTTAAAGCTTTGCAGCTAATTAATATGCACTGATTAATATACAGGCCAGACTCAGCCTCAGGTACTGGGAAAGTTTCTGATAATAAAGCTACAAGCAGAGTGACAAGGACATATTACCTCACCAGATGGCACAGTTTGTTAAAACAAACTAACACATTTTTAAGAGTGTTCTAATCTCCACTTGAAACACATTTTAATTTAAAATGGAAGGACATTTACATAACAAGGGTTCAGAGAACAAATATTTCACAAGTTAGATAAAGGCAGTTCTGGTGTAAGGCAATAGAAGGTGGGAAAACATAAACTAATAAAAACATTCTCAATGATGGAATTTCAAGCATACCTGTTCTTTGTGAGGAATTTAGATTGCTGTGGAAAGCTTTCCTCTGGAAGGTGACAGCATAGTCTGTGTTCAAGAGTCATCAGCACAACTGAAGTACAGAATTGTGTGAATAATGATTAATCTGATGGGAAAACATTTTATTTTGGAGGACTGAATCCTTTAAAGCTTTTATTAAACTTTAGGTCACCCTTGGAATAGAAACACTGTTCTGTAATGAGATCCTGAAAATAAATTAAAGAAGACAAAATTAATTTTTTGAGATTATAATCTGATTAGGCCAGTTGCTATCTGAAAAGAGGAATTAGCAGGTCTTGATGAATTCACTGTTGGAAGTAAAAAAATGTTGCTGGATCTTTGGATGTAGTGGAAGTAGGTAACAAACTCAAAAGAGGATGTAGGCAGTTTCTCTGATTCACTCCTGCATTGTTCAATCCAATCCTTGGGTTTTTACTTTTTTTCTTTTACTAATCTGAGGCCAGTTTAAAGCAATAATGGTCCCTAAATCTTTGTTGCTCCAAGACCCAGGGAGGATGGCCAGACACCAGCATCATGCTCTGAGCTCTCCACACCTCTGTCAGGAGACTCAGGCAGTCTGCACTGGGCTCCCCAAGGGGAGCATCACCTGTTTGCTGGGCTGACACCCCAGTCCTGCAGCATCTCCTACAGCCTTTCCCACAGCTTGGTGTCTCTCCAACAGAGAAACAGGGAAGAAAACAGAGATAAGGTCTTTTCTTCCAAAAAGGGAGAAGAAGGTGCTTGTGATGGTCTTGGGTGACAATGCCATAGGTGTGGGAGAAGGTCTGTTTTCCAGCCTGCCCAGAGATTGCTGGGCTGTCACCTCTGTTCAGCTCTGATATTTTGGCATACTATGTATACAAAGTTTGCCTCTGATATCCTCCTTCTGTTCTCACACAAAAGGTAAGAAACTCCTCCTTGCCTCATTGTTACTTCATTTCTTTCTGCCATTTCCCCTCATTTCCCACGCTTCCTCCTTCAGCTGCCCATCTCTCAGAGCAAGGGCTGTCTTGACTGTTTCTGGCATGTCTAACTTTCAGAGGAGGCCTTTAGCACCTTCATACTACAGAAAAGGAGTAAGTATTTTCTGTCATTTATCTGAGAGGCAAAACACACGAGACAGTTAAGAAATATTTTGATGCAGAAACCTTTTTCACTGCAGATAAATTGCAATATTTTATGTTCTGCACAAAGAAACAATGTACAGGAGGATAATTCAGAGAGCTGACATTGCCATCCTGATGCCTTTCTTGTGGAAAGACACAACTCCAAAAGAAAAATTGTAGCAACCAGAAGGAGTCAGAAGAGCTTAACCTATCTCTACTTGCATCAATAGAACATGCAATTGGAAAGGATTAATGGTAGAATGTTAACCTCATTGACAGGGGTCTCACTGAACGAGAGCAGACTTGAGCTTTGCTCTTGATCCCTTGATTAGTTCCTGACATTTTTTAAAACATGAAAGATAAAATACATTAACAGTCTTTCACTGGAGCCAGAAACAGTCAGAAATTCAGAGATAAATGGTATTTTGCAGACAAGCAAGGTGTTGCCACTTACTGAATAACACAGGTAACTTTTTACTGCAGCTCACCTTTAAGACCTCCTCTTCTTCGAGCAACTCAGCATCTTGGTTGTACTACACCCACTTTCCTTTTTTTAATATATCCCACATATTTTTATAATATCTCTCACATATTTTTATATTTTTTCTCAAATATTTAGATTCAGAATCAGAACATTCATATGCTGACCACACTTTGCTTCTTTGAGAAGTTATGCTCAGGGACCATTATTTTTTTACCTGGACTAGCAGGCAGATATCCCAAACATCTGCAGTTCTTGGCACTCATAAAACTCATCTATTTTGAAAGACAGTGAAAGAAAAAGAAAAGCCTACACCAAAGCAAGTATTAAATGGTGAATCTAAAGGTAGCTCACCTGTTATCATCTCAGCCCTCCTCTTAGTCTGCTCACGAGTCATACAAATCTATACCTGTTTAAATAAAACATGGGCAAATATTCACTGTCTGGTGCATCCAGCAAATTCACTTTCCCACATTCTCAGTAGCTCTTAGGAGCATAAAAAGAAAAATACTCACCTATTTAGTGTGCTTTAAAAGCAGCTAGAGATTTAGAAACACTTCCTCCCCATTCTCTTTTTCTATATTCTTTGCATCCAAAAAAAAAGTCCCAATAAAGCCCAGAAAATAAATTATCAAAAAGTAAGATAAGATATTAAGTTTATTCAGGAGCTCAGAATTATTTCAGAGAGCTGCTTTTCACTCTATCAAATGCATATGTATAAATTTTAAGTCAATATGTTTTGTTAGCACTCTTAAGTTAGAAAGCTGACTGCTATTCCTTTTAGCTAAATGCCAGGTAAACAAACAACCAACTGGCTTAAGCAAATTAAGTAAATAGTGTTTGTGGGCAGGTAGTTTTGTTCAGCATGTGGCATATAAATGTTTATTAATGCTGTTAACCTGGAAAAATGCTGAGGTAAAGGAAGGGATTAGGCAAATGTACAGATTAAAACAGAAGCATTTGTCAAAAACAATGTTCATAGAAGCAAATAGTAAACAGCCACATGAGTTTGCTGAAGCCAAATTTAATAAATGAGAGGCTTCATTAATCCTCCCTGACGGAAGTAATGCTTGGAATGGAGAACAGATCCAAGAGAAAATATTTTTCGAAGTCACATCCCATGAGTCCCTGGCAGCCCAGGCAGGAACCACAGCTGCTCCCAGGCACGGAGGAGTATAAGGAAGGCAGCCCCTTGCAGCTCTCACAGCTCCTGCCTGCTGCCAAAACATTTGGGGCTGATAACAGAGCAGCTGGAGGAGCTATCAGTTGTGTGGGTTGCTGTGATCAATAGCTGCCTTAGGGATGCTCCTGGTCCCTGAGTGCTGTGCACCAGCTGTGATCCAGATGCCAAAAATATGTCGTGACAGGGTTGTCCCCATGCTGTGTCCTACACTTAGACACCCACTTACCACTGTGGCACTTGCTCTGAGGGTTGCCCAGAAGCAAAGCTCATGGTGGTGGCAAGTCCCCATACTTCAAGTGAGCCCTCCAGCACTGGGTGCCTTTCTGCAGGAGCACTCAGAGCTCTGTGATCAGCTACACGTCTCCTCTTTACCCTAAAACAATATTTTTCCATTTGTCAAGATCAGGTCTTGAGCACACGTGGCCAATGCAGTTGTATTCATCTTGTCCAACATCCAGGCACGATGGAGGTGTCAGGTGTGGGGCAGTATTTTGGTAGGAATCCATGCACACACGGCACTGTTGTCTGAAGGTGCATCTCATGCCCTGAGCCTCACTGCAGCACTGCTCCTGATCACATCCAGCTCTGCAGCAGTGCCTAGGAGCAACACCCTCCTTTTCCTTCAGCAAACAGCTTTACACAGCATTGACTTGGCCTCCATAGCTTGGACCTCTCAGCTTGCCTAGAGCATCACAACATCCCTGGAAGGAAGCCTAAGGCAGCCCCTGCACATCAGCTGGCACAGCAGGCTAAGGCATGGCTTGCCACCATCATCACTGAAATGTCCTCCCATGGAATTGCTCATCAGCTTCCCAGTCACTGTGCCTCAAACTGCTTCATGTCCCCTCATGTGAGCTGCAGGACCAGGACAAAGAGCAGACAGTGACTGCTCAACTGAGGCAGTCCATAGCACCTATGAAAGAATTCATGGTGTGGCAAACTCTCTCTTCTGCCTGGCTCCTGTCAGGGCATTTTGTCTTCAGTACTATTGTCCCTTGGTACAGTTAGATCAAAAGTGAGCAGATGCTCTGGTAGTGTCTGGGGTGGGGAAATGACATAAACCTCACATTAGAAAAACCAAGCTTAAAATAGATGGGCTCAAAGCCAAGATACTCCTTTGCACACACTTCCTCCCCAGGGCAGAGGAGGAAAGTGCAGAGATGTGACAGATGCCAATCACTTTGCTTCATGTATTTCTGGAAGCAGATTAGATACTCCAATGAGAACAACAAAGTAAGAACTTGAACTAAATATTTAAGTCCTTTGCCTTCTTGGAGTTTGGCCAAGGGAGAACCATAAGGAGAGATCTAGGATGAGAACAGGCCACACACCTTCCCTTTTGTCAGCCTGGAAAGCATGAGGTATTTCTGTACTGAAAATGCAAGATCAGCAATGAGTTGTTCTCCTAGCACAGGAAGCTTTAGGAGAAAAAAATGTCTAAAAATGTGCAGACAAAGGAGTGCTGGACTGTTGGCTGAAAAACGGATCAGAGTAAGTTGTTCCAAGGAGACAGCTCAACTGAGGATCCCTGGAAAAAATTTTTAGAAAAGTAAAGTGAGGTAAACAAGGGTGTTTGAAAGCTGTGATCCAGATAGTATATCACTGGGAGAAGCTAGGGAGAGGAGCTGTGGACCCCATCCTTACCCAGCAGCCAGCCAAGCTCCTGCCCACACTATGATATGTGTTGTGGTGCAAAAGCAAACATGAAATGTCAGGGAATACTTTTCTTTTTGGTTGAAGGGAGTTTTTTTAGATCCACTGACTTCTTACACATTTTGTAGAGGGGAGTGAAAAGTAATGCAGATCCCCCAAGAAACCTTTGTGCCAGAGTTGAATTTGCAGCACATGAGAGCTAATGCCACGTGGCAGCTGAGGTTGAGCTTGAGCTTGCAGTATTTTTGTGGTGAAGAGAGCATTGAGATGGTCAGTGCTCCAGGAACTGAGTCCCTCTGAGTTTGGCAGCTACATTTTTTACTTTGTGCTGCAACATGCAAAGAGGATTTGCTTTGCTTTCTGATGTTTATCTTAATTTTGCATGTGTTCACAACTCACGGGTGAAAATGACAAATTGAGAAAATATTTGTTTTCACAAAAGCCAAGAGACTGTTGTAGCAGACAGCCAGACAAACACAGTGTAAGTGCCAAAGTCTGAGCTTTTCTATAGAGTGTGCCATGTACATGATCAGTTTTACCTTCCTAAAGGGCAATAGGAAATTCAGTCTGTATGCTGCCATAGTCACTGCAGTGTCTCTGCACAAGGAGCACTTGTTGCATCCCACTGCAGGTTTTTGGAACACCACCCAAAAAGGGAGGCTGAAATCATCAGCCACATTTCATTTGGATATGCCAACTGAATTTAAACAAATTGAAAAATGACCTGCCTGTAGCACTTTGAGGCATACAGCAGAAAATAACTCTGAAATAGCTGCTTATGTTCACCACAGAAAGATTTATTTCTGATTCTGAGCTTGAGCAGCAGAGGCAAATAAACCACCTGTAAACCATTACCTGTCATGCCCCACTGCCCCCATGTGAAAAAACAAGAACAAGCATTGCTTGCAGTGGAGTTGGTCTAACAAATGATGAGGAAAATTGAATGTTTTCTCTCAAAAAAGCAGCAAATGAAGAGGAGCTGCTACATCTGAAATGATGTTTGCCTGAAAGGTACCAGCTTTTGACAAAAGGCCCACGAGTCTAGCATTCGCTTTCTCTCCTGTGGTGCAACATGGGCCACTTTGGCCTTTACTTCCTACTTCACGAGGGATTTTGGTGGTGAAACAAACTGCTCTATTTTACAAGTATCTTAAAAGACTCTGAATTGATGTATAGCCAAAATGGAGAAGAGCTCTGTATAGTAGCTCTGTATAAGTTTGGGGGAAGTTTTGTTTGTTTTGTATTTAATTATGCATTTTGGTGCCATGATATTATACATTCCATGTAAAACCCTGAAAAAATCAGACCTTAAAAATGTTTGCTTGTAATACCAAGTTATTTAGGTCCATGGTTTGCTACCAGCAGTGTGATTTCCAAACGTGGACTATGCCAAGGTTCCCTGGTCCATGGCATCCTAGCTCTCCTAGACAAACACAGCACAGTACAGCTTGCCTGAAGCATTTCTCTAGTTCCACTGTGACTTTATCCCAGTTTCCTTAGGAAACAAAGCCATCTGACTATGACCTCTATCTTTCTCTCTCCTCTTTTCTCTCAATTCCTGAGCCCATTGACTGGTTGGGCCTCCATGAGACAGAGGGCTGGAAGCCTCAAAGATCAGTTTGCCCTGTGGATTCTGTGCAAATTGGTGGGAAGCTGTTTACAGAGTCTTTTAAAAAGACAGCTTTTAGTGCTTCCACCAAGGAAAGTGGTCAGAAAACTTTGGTATTTCCCATTGCTTGTCAACCCCTAGATAATCAAGCAGTAAGTGCAAGGACCCAGATTTAGTTTGGACTAACCACAGCCTGTGTTCTGTCCTGCCAAGTGGGTATGTCACAGATGACAAGAGAGGAATGGAGGTTACTTAAAGAAGGAGAATGTTCAGGGGACAAAGGAACTGTATTAGTAGGACAATATGTCCTACTGGCTTGGCTGCCTGCAAATCTGCTTTTCAGGATATTCTCTAACTTTCTGGCTCTTCCTTCTCTAAGTCCCTGCAGGCAGTAGTTGGTCCTTGGAAGATTTGATGACAAGGAGAAAGCTCTTTTGTGCCTATAGAGAATGTAGAAGTGAAAACACACATGCTAGGATCTCACCCTGAGCTGAAAGGAATTGGAAAAGTAAATGTTTCACTTTGTTCCTACATCCACACTGGCTACTGGAAATGGAGTACAAGTACAGGGTCCTGCCCTGGCAGTCCTTAAAAGCAGGAGGAAAAGAACAAACCCTGAGGGGGAAAGTCAGGAGCAGGCAGTGCCTGGGAGCTCTGCGGTTATCCATGAGGGAATGGTCAGCATGTGGTCTCACAGAAATCTCCTCCTGGGAAGTTGCCAGGATGCTGGCTAGGGAACACAAGGTGTTGTTGTTGGCATATTGCTGTACCTTGGTGCTGTCAGCAGCAGCTCTCCATCACTCAATAGCCCTTCTGCTCCCCACCAGGCCACTTGAGTCCATTAGCAGAGTGTCTGGCATTTGCTGCCACAGGCCTTTCCTTTTCTTCTGGCTCATATACAAGTCCTCTTGACCTCAATGCTGGTGTGACATATAAACAAGTTATATAAAAACTCTTCAAGTGCATTTTTGCAGATCATGGGTCCCCTATATTTGATAGCTCCAATATTTGAAGAGAGTAGCTAGGTTCAACATGGAGTCAGTTCTCCTTTGAGGGGATTATATTTTATGTCCTTCTGCTACCTCCCTAAACAAGAATTCACATATTTCTTGTTTTGAATGCTTTGTTTTTGTTATGAGATATAGAAAAAAGGAAGACCCAAAGTGATCTCAGCAAATAAGAACCGGGTACACGGCTTCCATTGTGTTGTGCACTTGAGTGAATTCAGGCACTGCACTTGAGTGAGTCTGTTAACTGCTAATTCCAATGCCAGCTTTAAAATCTGGTTCTTTAATATGGGATACAGTGAAGCAGCCTTTCTACTGTGTGCATTATTTGAAATACCTTCAGATGTTTTAAGATGTTTTCCACAATAAACTTGTATTTAGTTGGCAAAGCAATACCCAGTCTGAGTACACTGAAGATGAGGCTGATCTTGTCCATTTTTAATGCTGTTCAGACTGTGTGACTGAGCACAGGAAAAAAAATAAAAATCAAGAAGGGTTCCAAAATGGGGTTGGGAAATGTTGATGCTTTTAGGGTCTCAGATGGACCCCCAGACTACCTAATACTGCCTCTGAGCTCCCAGGGTTGCTGGACCACTGCCCAAAAGAATCACTGAAACAAGGCTCCTTACCAAGATGTGTTTATTTACTCAGGTATCTCTATGAAACATTGGAACAAAAACCATGTACATAATTCATTCCCAGGTGCATTTGGGATGTCTGGTCCTGTCAAAGAAATATCAGGAACACATGGACTAAACCACATCCCTGTCTGCTCCTGCAGGAGCAGATTTGATCCCTGACACTGGCAAGCTGGTATGTGAATTTTACAGATCCACGGGAATAAATTGATCTTAGTCACTTCTCACCAGTTTTCCACCAAACCAAAAGTATTTTAATTATTTGAGCGTCAAGCAGTCAAATGCTGTACCTCAGACACAGATACTCCAGGAGAAAATTAGAAGCACAGTGGAGCAAACAATATGCCAGAGAAACTATGATCACAGTGTGATCTGAAGGATAAGTTTAGTAATGCAAGTGTTTCTTTGCTGGATGACTCATGGAAGGAAGCAGGAGCTGGAGCTGCTGAAAAAAGAGCCTGCTCCTTGGGAACATGAGTGAAGGTCAAGGATCAACTGTGTAAAACCAACTTTTTGTTTGACGTTAATAATCTTTAGGAAATGGATGGAGTGAGAGCAAATGTCAGCTCCAGTAATGACTATGTAACTTTGGGACTGTATAGAAAGGTGATAGCCCAGCTCACACTTTGCTGGTGGAAATAATGGGGAGAGGTGAGATGAGGATTCAAGTCTTGCTTTAATGTTTTCTTTTCAGTTTTTCTGTGAATTCTGATTTATCAAAGGGACAGGCAGCAATCTTCAATATTTAACTCTCTGTATACATAGCATACAGGCATTTATATGCATCTATATACTATATATACACACAGTAGATATATACACCATATATGTACTATATAGACATTTTTTACTGTTGTGTTTTGTCTGTGCAACAGCTTTCCAAAGCTGCACAAGAAACATCATCTCACTGACTGTCACTTACTGAATTTTAAAAAGTATAAATATATAATAGTTTTTTTTGTGTTAAGATCCAGCTGCCATGTTATAATATTTAATTCAAAACATGGTATAACAATACACATATTATATAAGAATATGTGTCCAATTGTTGAATTTTACACATACCCCTCAGACCCACCTTACACATTTTTTTTCCAGTGCTTATTTTCAGAGTACCTTCCTCCAATAACAGTTTGTTGAAGCCTCATTGCTTCTGTCTCTTGCCAAAATATCCAGCAAGTTTAATTTTGTTTCTCTCCCAAACTGTGGCACAGCTGGCAGTGTGTAAACCCAACAGACTGCTCTACATTTGTGACTCTGCTCCTTCCTTCTAGATGAGGGGTGCCAGCTCTGTAAATTCAGAGGCCAGATCAGATTCTGGCAGAAGGTCAGAATATTAGGGGAGAAGAATGTAACATCTAATTCTGCTGTTATTTTGAATTTGGTGGCATTTATTTCTAAATGGAGGCTCATTGGCCTTTTTTTGGCAGGGCCACCAGCCATGGTGCATCTCTGCTTTGCATTGATGAAAGGAGTGCTGGTTCCCCAGCCAGCCTGCTCATGGTTTGCTGTCCTGTGTTGGAAAGATTTCCTGATGCCAGCCTCAAATGCCACTTCCTCTGGCAGGTCCGTGGCCATTTGTCCCACTCATAGCAAACGTGAAAGTTGGGAAGTCTCCAAGCTGAAAACAGCCGGGAGCTGGAGTGCCTGGAGTACATGAAGTATTCTTCATGTACTTCCCCTGTTTTCTTACTTCCCCAGACATTCACTTTGGTGCTGTCAGAGATATGGATCCTGGCAGGCAAAATTTTAGTCTGATGCAGTACAGATATTTTTAGGACACAAAATCCAGTTTATTGCATTCCTCTTCACAACAGCCTTTCTGACCTCAAGGAGTGTTACTGATTCTCCTCTCCTCCTGGCTATGCAATTCCAATTTTTTCAATTTTCCTTCAAAGGATAGAACCTCAGACCTCTCATCTTCATCCTCTTAACTCCTCCTTGCCTGCACCACATCTTCCTGGGGACACATTACTCACAGCTGAACACAGGGCTGCAGCAGGGCCACCAGCAGTGCTGGGCGCCATGGAAGGGTTAATCCTTTTGTCTTTCAGGACAAGTTTTCTGTTCACCCTCAGGATGTGTGTCCTTCTCCACAGTGGGTCAGCACCAATGACTCATACTGCTCTCTGATTCAAAATTCAACAAATTCAAGATTTCTTTGCAGGTCTCCCAGCATCCAATAAAGGCTTTGTTTCTAGTTGTGGAATTTGTTCATTCTTTTGTTTTTACACTTTGTTATTCTGCATTTTTTAATTTGACCCCACCTTGCAAATCCAGTTTCTCTCGCACCACTTGTGAATGCTGCAAATCAAACTCTAAATTAATATATCTCCTGGATTCAGAGATATATTAGACTAGAGAAGCCATAATACTGACTTCTAAGACAAGTACAAAAAAAAGAGGTTTCATTTGAGCTGGAATATTTTTAAATGAATGGGCAGAAACGTGCACATTCTTTCTATCAAAAAGTGCAAAATAGATTTACTTTTTGTAGATCTAGTGCTCAAGGATATAGAAGCAAAGTGTGCTTGTGACTTTAGGGAGAAAACATTTTTGTACTAGCAGCCAGGCATATAATGAGAGTGACAAGTTTGGATGTTGGGAGGAAAGGACTCTCAAAATGCTCAAATATTTTTGGTTGAGCCAACCTCAGAATGACTGAAACAGTGGTCCTGCGTCCACCTTGCACTGTGTGCATTATTTGAATTGCCTGATTCTGTTTAGGCCAACCAATGTGAGTATTTTTGTATTTTTGTACCACACAACATTGTCTCTCTATATCTTTACAACATGATCTGCTTGACTCTTGCCAAACAGATTAGTGGAGGGACAGGACAGGATACAACAAAATAGATTAAATAGACTGTGAGCTGCTGGGGTAGAAGTGATTTTCCAAAGGACATTTTTCCAGTTGTGCTGTTTCCACTGAATTTAATTGATTTTTTATTTAATTACAGGGTGTCCATTTTCTCTTAAATCTGCCTTCTTGTCTTCTTGAAAGTTCTATTAATTTTCCAGTCACTATTGGACTAATACAAAGTGTAGAACTGCTTCCTTTGGCTCCCTTATCCTAAGGTAAGTGGAACACTATACATTTCAGGGATAAACACAGTTCTGCCTAAGACATTAATGTCCTAGACTAAAGAAGTTGATCTCCTAGAGGATGAGACTGTGGAGATGGCAGTCTTGTGTTCCAGACACATGGGACAATGCCAGAATGGGTTCCTGCCATTTGAATTTTGGATCTGAGAGATAAAAGACTTTGCCTTAGTAGGAGGCAAAACCCTAAAATCTAGTGCAAGGAAGAAGGGGATACATGCCAATTTAACAAGTGAATGAAGAGAAACTTGACCATCAAACTTGACCTCTGGCCCCAGCTGGCAGTGGGGCCAGAGGAATCAGTTTGATCTGTTGGCTTGACAGAAAAGCTGTATATGATGTAGTAGATGATATAATTCCCATATTTTTTTTCCAATGGTTTTAGAGATTTCCAAAGATGTTTACAAAGATTCTGTTTGGTTTCTACTATATATTATGTAAGCTTTGAAGCAAACTTCTTTACAAGTCTTTTCTCTTGCTATATAGTCTCTGAATTGTATTACTTCCATCATGATTCTTGAATAAATATGGCATGAAAATAAATTTAAA
The DNA here is from genome assembly GCF_012460135.2 of Molothrus ater. Classification (NCBI taxonomy): domain Eukaryota; kingdom Metazoa; phylum Chordata; class Aves; order Passeriformes; family Icteridae; genus Molothrus; species Molothrus ater. Next base: position 15,592,368 of record NC_050482.2, on the reverse strand, counting down.
TTTTAACCTTCATTCTTGTTCCTACACTTCTGAGAGGTTCTAAGAAGATTTGAAGATAATATTAAATGTTCTTCAAAAAAGCAGAGCTTTTATTATCTCTATCTACTGCTGGATGCCATGGAAAATCCTTAGAAATAGAATGAAACCTAACACATAAAACCCACTGAGTTACCATCTAATCAAATGAGGCGATTCATAATGACAGAATACCATCAAAATGCAGGCAGAAAACGTCTCAATACTCTTATTCTGCATTTCTTTTTGTTACTTTAAGTCTTCACTTAGGGAGTAATGGAAGCGAGCTGAATAATGAATACAGTTAATACAGTCTCAAGGAGTCTCAATTTCTTTCTCTTGAGCTGAGCTGAAGGTCAAATAACTTCAGTATAGTAGAAAGCACCAAGATGGTCCTTTTTAGACTCTTTTAATGACTACAATTTGATGGTGACAAAGAATAATAATGGATAAGGAGATGAGATATTTTAAAGCTTTACTTTGCTTACAGCAAAATAAGAGAATAATGCATTTCAGTTCCTTGGGCAAATGACAATAAAATAATCACTTTGCTAGTTTTAGGTGGTGCAGTGAATAGCTCAAATCAGAAACACAGACAACTGCTTTTCCCTTAATGAGTTTATTCCACTGATGAATGAAGACAAGTCAAATGATGCAGTTATTTTTCCATTAACTGGGTAATCATGGCTTGTTACTGAATTTAATCAATGGATATTTTCATATATCTAGACCCTGCTGTGGAACCCTGCCCTGGGCTGAGCACCTCGTTCCCCTGTACAGTACCTGCATGATGATTTTGAATTATTTTGCAGTATGAGTGCAAGTCAGCATGAACACTGCTGAAGGAGACCTGCAGTGGAAATTTACACCCAGAAAATAGAGGTGCTTATCTGTTTTTAATATATGTACTCATAAATGTTATGTTATGTATGCATGTAACAGTTATAACTAATGACCATAACTAGCAGCTAGATCTGCAGGGCAAAGGCTACAGAAGATTTCTTTGTTCACGGAATGACAGAATGGGTGAGATTGGAAGGGACCCCAGTGGGTCATCTGGTCCAACTTCCCAGCTCAAGCAGGGTCATCCTAGAGCACATTGCCCAGGATTGCATCCAGAAAGCTCTTGAATATCTCCAGTGAGGGAGACTCCAAAACCTCTCTGGGCAGCCTGTTCCAGTGCATGGTCACTGGAAAGTTCCTCCTCACATTCACTTGCACCTTCCTGTGCATCAGTTTGTGCCTGTTGCATTTTGTGCAACGACCAAGAAGACACCAAGAAGACACCACCACTTGACACCACCAAGAAGAGCCTGGGTTCATCCTCTTGGCACCTTCCCTTCCAATCCCCTTACATTTATTGGTTAATCCTCCTTCATATTTTCCTCTGTGCCTTCAGCTGGACAGAGGCATGTCCTGCTGTGGGTGTGAGCAAGCGTGGCCAAGGAAGGATTCATCAACTGGGACACATGGGCTTGGTCATGCTAAGTTCATGCAAGGAGGGAGCAGGAGGAGGCTTGCTGCTGGCACTGGAGCTTTTGAACCACTGAGGCAGGACTGTGAGGAATGGATAGGAGGTATGGAAGGCAGCTTAATTTGCAGCCAGGATGAACAGTATTGTAAATTGGAAGGGAGATAAGTCAGTATGAATTGTTGTGAAGCTGTTTCTGTATCTCCAAACCTTACTGCAATGCTAGGGAGCCTTCTATGTGATCAAGAACCAAGGGAGTACCATGTGGCATCATCCAACTGGACATTATTATGTCAAAAAATGTAATCTTCATGGTTAATACAAATTTATGAAGTTTTTCACTTCCTTCTTACATTTTGACTATAGCAAGTAAGGTGTTACATTTCTCTCTCAAATTGTCCTGTACTTTGTGCCTGATTTGTCCTCGTACCAGTATGTTCACCTTCCTCCCTTATAATATGAGCACTGTGCAAGCCTTGGAGAGCTTTTCTCCATTCCTCACTCTTCAGCAGATGTTCATGTTTACCACCCTGTTGACCTTGTTAGCACATTTACCACTGAGTAAACCGTTTGTACTCTGCTCAGACTGTGGAGTCTATTTTGGCCAATATTTAAACAAAGGCTTAGTGTGAGTGTGTGCCTACTAATCAGTATACCAGAGAAATCTGCATATTAAAAGAAAAGGGTGAGGAAACAGAAAACATCATAAAGACAATGAGATTAATTAGTGAGCTTTTTAGTGATCTCATATAGATGGCATATTGAAAGTATACTGGGCTAGACACCAGGTCACATGTGTAAGAATAGTGCAGGCATATAAGGAGAAAATTAGAAAGTCTGTGCATAAAATGTCATACATCTAGCAAGGCACATGAAAGGTAACAAGAAAATACACTAGGTTTAAATTAATAGTCAGAGGATTATGAAAGGAAGAGTTGGTCTTCTACTCAGAGGGAGACAAAGCTATTTGTAAATAATATTGAGAAGACTGTTCTGTTTCTTTTTTGCCTCAGCAAAAAAAAAAAAGTGGAAAAAAAAGAAGAATGAAAAAGGCTACAAATTCAGGTAGAAATAGAAAATCTGCTGAGAGGAGAAATCAGTAAATTGATTTTTTCCCCAAAAAATTTCTCTGGAGCTAATGAAATTTCACAGGCAATTTTGAAAACCAGATGAAACACATCTGACAGCAATTAGAGGCTAATCACTGGAAACCAGAAGATGGGTAGAGTTGGGAGCCTGCCTACCTTTATGATGGGGAATAAAGTGAACTGGGGAATTGCAGTCTTCTTCTCCCAAAATGGGAAGAAATAATCCAACCATCAGTAAATACCCAGAAGATAAGGAAGAATAAGTAACAGCTATCAGGGATTTGTCAGGAACATAAGATCTTTAACAAAGGTCATTTCCATTTACAGCAGCATGAGAGTCCTCATGGGGTGCAGGAAGGAGGTCAGCACCACATTTCAGAAAGGCTTTGACACAGAGCTCCTGTTTCTGCACTCTGATGAGCTGGCTTGGACCAGGCTCCATGGCCAACATGGACACACCAGACATGCTTTCCATGGGCACCTCTCCTGGGCCCCTTGGAATCAAATATTTTTGCCAATGACTTTGTGATAAACTAAGAAGTACATTCATTCAATTTTTAAATAGCAGAATGCTGTAAGGGTTGTGAGTCTACTAGGGATGGGGTGAGGTGTGAGAATGCTTCTGGCTGATCCTGCCAAAATCAGATGTGTTTTCTGTAATGCTTTGTAGCTGGCTGGGGTGGCCCATCTGAAAGCCCAAGCACCAAATTGCACTGAAGGCAAAGGTCTCCTTGCTGGGTCCTGCCAAACCCCTTGTGGCCTCAGCCCTGGGCTCACAGACAAGGTGATCCCAGCACCTTGTCTTCTCCACTCCTGTCTCAGGGAGGGGAGCCAGCCTGGCTGACCTGGGGGCATGGAGACTTTCACCTCCTACAACACAGTCAGCATGAACAAGGAATGAGACCAACCATGATCTTCATGATCTACTGCTCAAAGCTCACTTTGCTGCACAGGAGGTCCTGTGGATGGGGAACATCCAGGCAGCCCCAGAAGGGGCTATTAGGCCCCCAAAATGTTCCCCAGCCAGCCTACTGCCAAGGGGACAGCCTCAACATTGGGACTCAAAGCCTAAAAATCATCTCAACATGCAGATTTAAATTGCTTTAATAATGATTTTCACTTGGTCTTGGAGTTGCCCGTGATCTCTACGTTTTACAGGGACATTTATCGCTGTCTCCTCTGCGGAGAGGCAGCTCGTGCGTGGACAAGCCAGTGCCCAGGCCCATAAAGGGAGGCTGTACTCCCAGACCTGGTAAGCCTGCTGCAAAGCTGCTGCTATCAAGATCTAGAGGAAGGAAAACTGGGCTCTGCTCCCCCTGCCAGGCTGCTTCTCACAAAGCCCTTAGAAAAATTAAACCAGTCAAAAATTTGCAACCTGCCCTAAAATAAACTTTCTAAACTTTGAAAGATTTCAATCTTAAGTTGTCTTGAAGTAATTTGTTTTTAATGTTAATTTTCTACTATTGACCTAAAAAATCAGTCATTCAGACAGCCCTGCTCTGTGCAGAAAGGATAAAGCTTATCACAGAACCAAACACAATTTTTCAGGACCTGTTGGGAAGAGGAAAAGGCCATACTGCTTGCCATTATAGATTCAGAGCACATTTCTTTGACCTGTCCTCCTCTCAAGATAAGCATAGTGCATATGCAAATAACTGTAATAAATGCCATCAACCGGCAAGTGGAAAATAAGCACCTCAAGCAACTAAACTAACAGCTTAAACTGAAGCATGCCTCTCTTCCTGGGAAGAGATAAAAGAACAAGTGCCTGACAGCATGTTGGGCACCTCACCTTGCTTTTTGAAGGGTAAGTCATGGTTAAGGCCTGGGAGTAGTAATGGCACTTTTGTTGTCCCCCATTAGCAGTGGTGCTCCCTGAGGTGGCATCCCCTGGTCACAAAGCACAGCAGGGCCAGCACAGCCACATCCTCTTTGGGGACATGGATGAGGAGAAGAACAGCTCATCTCTGCTTTGCTGTGAGCCCAGAGAGCCCAGCACCATGGAGTGCCAGGAATGGGCTGCTCCATCAGCATCATAGAGTGCCAGCTGTGGAGATGTCTTCTGGACATGTCTCTAAGGGTGGACATGCCCCATGTCCAGAAGACATTCTCCAGTCCTTCATCACTATTTCTGTCCAAAATAAGATTTATTCCCTTCTTCCTTCTATCAACAAAACAAGTTAAAGGTAATTTTGAGCACTCGGTTAAAAATCCCTGCCTGTGCTTAGTCTGGCTGTTAGTGACAACCATCCTCACTGAAAGCACTGCCCAGTAGTGTGCGCTGCCAGGGCTGCAGGCATCAAGGGCCTTTTGTACATCATCCTGTAAAAAACTCAGATTTTCCTTTGTGCAAAAATGCTAGCAAGAGGCTATCTAAAATCTCAGAGTTATATAAATATTTGTAATCTCCCCATTTTTTCATCCCAAATCCCAGCGGCTGGAATTTGATACCAAGGGATCCGTGCCTATTCCTGCTGTTCCCAAAAATAAATCTGTAGGCTAAATATATCCCATGATCTGAAGGAAACTTGTCAAGGTGCATTTAAAATAAAAATCTGATATCAAAAAACTAAGGGAATGGCCTGCAGTATCTGACCTACAACTAAACACTGTACTAAACACTCAAGATATGTTAACACAGGAATGTACAGTTTGCTATCAGCTTTTACTGAGTCAGGAGAGACTATTGCATATGGGTGTTTCTGCATGGGGAATTCCAGTTCTGTCAGAAATTTGCCTCTGTCACCATCTGAGCTCTTGATTTTTTTTTTTCTTCCAGTCATTTTAAAATGTAATTACAAAAATGAAAATGCTAACAGATTTGAAATCACTTCAGGACATCTTGCCAACTAGAAACATGTTGACTTTTTAAACAAATGGCTCGCTTTCCCTGTAATTAATTTTAAAACATTCATTTTTGCACTGACAGACATCAAGCAGCTATTCTGCAGCTGTCTCAGGATTTCTGAGCTTGACCTTAATAAATAATACAAGGTTTTCTTAATTTGAAGACTAACATATGCTTTTCTTCTTCCCCATTGAAGTGGATCCATCTATGTTTCCTGCAGCTGATGTGTTTGCTAGGGCAGCATATGCCTTTTGCACAATGTGATTACCTTTATGTGGGCAAGTAGGCCACACCATTAACAATTAAATATTTTTAGAACTTTACATTTAACAAGAAAAAAATTACTGTCTGTCCCCTTTCCCCTTATGTGGTGGGGGATGTAAACTGTGGAGTCCCTGTTTCTCTCTGGCCATGGAGGTTCTGCCATTAGCTGCTGATGGCTTCCACCCAGCATGAGCACATCTTCATGGGCAGTGCTGGGAGTTGCAGCTGGGACACCAACCCAGCTGTGTCCTCAGGAGCAGAGGGCCACTGGGAGGCACTGCCAGCTTCTGGGCTGCTTTTGGTGGATCCCCTCAGGGAGCCCTTTTCCTCAGCAGTGTATATGCTGTGGGTTATGTCCACAAAAAGCACCTTCCAGCCTCCTGCAGACTCAGGAACACAGACCACTGGTGAGGCCAGCATGTGCTGGTGGCTTTTTGTGGATACTGAGTGTCCTGAATTCACTGGGTTTGTGGATTCACCAGGTTTGTCAGTCTCCAGAGCCTAGTAGTCTTTGGGAGCACTCCACAGACTTGATCTCCTTTGTCCAGTCTTTAAACTGTTGTTTTCTGGTTCCAATTTCTGTAAGAATGTTCACAGCTACTTGCAGAGGCCATTCATCCAAACTCACACAAGGGGAACCTTGATACAATCTAGTGCCTTTTGTATATGCTACTTTGAGGGCAAAGAAGGTGAAAGGCCCAAGTCCGTGGCAGACACCAAGGAGTTAAAGCAACAGGGTGCAACATGTTTTATTTACCTCTCCTGCCACCATTGCTTGGTGCTGCACCTCCTCATGGTGTCACATCTGCCATCAGGAAGCCCAATATTAGTTTTGTGGGAGACTCATTGGTCTGAAGTATGGGATGCATCATGGTATACAAAAGTCCTGTTGTGAAAAGGTTTTTAATAACATGGCAAAACAAAAAGGTCTGCCTCAGGGTCAGCAAACAGCAGCTCAGGATGCAAAATGCAGGATATTTGCCTTGGATACTGGGGCTGAGTTGGAGGTGTCTCAGCAGGACACACTTGCTGCCATAATCAGCAGCTAAACACCAGTTCATTGGCCATACAGGTGTGGAACACTTTGAAGACCCCCTTGGTGTTGGATTTTTTAGGTTTTCACTCACAAGGGGTTTGCTTTGCTCTCTGGAATATGGGAGGATGTTGTCACAGAGAGTTTTGAAGAAGTTTTGAAGCACAGAGTTCCTAAGATCAGCACCACACACAGCAGTCCATCCCTCCTTGTGATGGCAAAGATACAGGACACCAGGAGGAGCAGCAGAGTAACCCACCAACAGTTAATCACACAAAACTGCATTCAGTTGGCTACCCACTTCCCCCTCCAGGAAAAAGGTTTTAACACCAATGGAACACACTAACTGATTGGTGAAATGAAAGATCTGCTTTCATTTCTGTCCCCAGCCACCTGTACTGGGCACATTGTGCCTTGTCAGCACAGTGGCCTGGATCATGCTGTGCTGCCTGGTGCCATCTCTGGGAAACACCCACTTAAGGTATGGAGAGAAATAGCTATAATTTTTTGAGATTAACTTTATATTCTATTTTTCATTCAAGGCAGAATCAGACCCGCCAGAGTTTATTGTTCTCCCAGTGACAAATTCTCTTGGAAAATATTGCTAGGGAAGACTCTGGATTTATTGTAAGCAAAATATCAATCAGCAACAAATACAGAGTAAATAGCTTGCTGACAAATCCTATATGTCTATACAGATGATAAAATTGCTGGTAAAATGACAACCATATAAAAATGTACAAATGACCTAATGGAAAAGAGTGAACACTTTAATAAAAAAGAGGTTTACTGCATTGAGGAAGTATTTCTATTATTAAACATTAGTAAAGATGGGCTGCACTGCTTGGTTTAATTCTTCTTGTCACTTAGCAGATTCCAATCTAATGCTCTGGCCAGCTAACCTGGAACATAAACCTAATATTTTGCAGGAGGCAATTATCCTGTTCCTTCAGGTACCTCCCGAGGTTGGCAGCAGCACAATCCCTCTGGGAAGGCAGGGTAGGAACAGGCATCACTACTGCTTGCACTCATCTGTACTTGCTTGCACCTGAGCTCTTGCCAGCAAATAAGGACTGGTCAATGCAAACCAGTGAGTTAGTACATGTTTTCCTACACTGTTACTACTCCTTTTCTCACTGACCTGCAATATAACACCCTGGGATCCTCCCTTGGCTCTCTCTGTGACTCCTCTCCACTCCCCTCAGGAACTGGGACCCACAGTTGTGGGGCAGAGATGCTTGTACACAGGTAGTGCCCACTCAGAAGTGTATCCCATGGGTTACAGAGGGCTTCTGGTGCCTGTGAAATTCTGAAGCCAAACTGAAGGTTAGTAGGGAGGACATAACACTGGCCTTCCCTCTGCCTTTTTTCAGCAGCAGAAACCTTATTCTCCTTCTTCCCGCCCCTGCAGCTCCTACAGTGGTTAAATTCCACATGATGCTGAGGGATCTTGGCCACTAATGGTAATAGTAATAATAGTAATAGTAATGAGGATAATAGTAATGAGGATAACAACCATCAGTATAATAATAAGCATGCTAGAGAGTAATTGGAGATAAATTCAAGACCTGAGCCAGAAAAAGACAATCATGTCTTAGCTGTCAGATACCTTTCCCTTTAGGTTATGCACCAATGTTCTCAATATTAAAAAATCTGTAAACATTCTAGGCCTTCAAAAGTGTACATATAAATCTTCTGTGCGTCTGCAATAACAGCAGACGCCAAACAGTTGTACCAGGTAAAGCAATTTGCAATATACGAGAAGAGCCACGAGCACATAAGCTGTGATTCCAGCATCAGATAAATATTTTCTTGTGCTCATTATGCCCATCAGGCTTGCAAGAAAGTTGACCATAAGGAAAAATAAGCTGATGCTGCTGTTTTTGTAAACTAGGAACAGGAGGAACCGAGTGCAAGAGAGCAAAAGGACTGGAAAATCAGATCCAAACTGTTTTTGTGTGCCAGGTGAGCAGGGTAGGTGCTGCCCCACATGGCTGTCAGGGTGACCTCAGCTGCTTCCACATTACTGTATTTCTTCTGTTCTCACATTTCCTTCCCAACCCAGCTGTGTGACTGTGACCTGTGACTGTGACCAGGAGCCTGACCTCCCCACCTGCTCCTCATTTGTGTATTTGTGTATTTGTCTAAGGATGTGCATGCAGCCCTGATAGCCACCCATACCTCACTCATCTCCTGTGGGAGGAGAGATTTCATGGCCAACACAGACTCTCACTTAAGTGGGTTAAAAATCAGCAGATGACCATGGGATTTGCAGGACAAAGAGGCATTTTGGCAGCACTGGGAGTGTTGCCCAGGGAGCAGCTGACTGCTGTGAGGTGGGGAAGGCAGCATTGTTACCTGAATGTCAACTTTCCCATCTAAGGTGGTTTGGTACTTCCCTTAAACCAGCATGCTCTGGGTTTGAAGGAAGGATCAGAAAGTGTCATTTTTGATTAAAATAGCAAACTATTTTTGAAAGAGATCTTCTGTAAAAAGTAAATGCAGCCAATAGTCTCAGTGGGAGACAAGAAATACTGACAGGCGTAGCTCCAGCAATAAGGATGGAAAGATTCAAACAGCAAATCATTTCCTAGGAAGCTCCTGTATCCCATTTTGTGCTTTAGCAACAGTTAGGCACATCTGATTAATGATCTGATTTTAAGCCCAGTGATGGCTTAGAGGCTATACAGATCTCTTTGTTACTGGTGGCTGCTGTCACAGGAGATGTAGAGGTGACATTGTTCATTAGTCTATACAATGGCAATGGTGTGACGCTGCATCTCAGCTGCAGAACTTGGGTGTGGAACACCTTGTTCATGGTTTATATGAGCTCTGTGGAGACTTGAAAAGCTGTTGTGGATGCTCTTCTTCCATTTTCTCACTTCCACTAAGCTGGAGCATTCGGGTTTGTGTCTGGTTACCTGCTCTGTTTAATGAATTTCAGTTGCCACTGATAGAAGGCTTTGGAGGGAAATTGCAGGATGTTGTGGGTACTCAAGTGTTCCTTTCTTTTCTGTCACTCATGCCCCTCAGTTTCCCTGTTTTCACTCTGTTCTCTGGGCAAGGTGGAGATGACACTGTTAAGAAAAACGTATCTGTGGTAATAGAGAAGGTTGGAGATTGCAGCAGTGAAGACAAAAACCCCAGTTTTGTCTTTCGTCTTGCTGTCTTAAATGCTACCACAATTCACTAGCACGGATTTAGCTGCATTTTATTCCTTGTAGGTGTACCTATATCTAGATTTAAGAAACAATGGAGGAATGAAATACTCAAGTGCATGCATAAGGAGTTTCCAGTAGAACAAAAATCTCAAAAATTTATTCATGCTTTAAATTAAATTTGGACATTTGGTCCACCCCTGTTTTTATTTCCAAAGATAGGCATTATGCAGTACAACTGAGCTATTGCTGGAATCCAATCTTTTATTGACAAGATAATAATTGACCCAATTTTAGGATCATGCACAGTATGCCTCCTTTCAGGGCAGCCTCCCCTCCCAGCCTGGGCTGCTGCCGGTGAGTCAGAGCACAGTGTGCACTCCTCCTCTCAGGGAGAGGGCCTCCCCCCACTTCCCTTTCCTGTTCTCGGTGAAATAAAATGTCTTCAGTGCCAGACTGAAATAAGGCATTTTCTTATCCTAATGAAAAAACAGCTTTCTCAGTGCCTGGGTGCTGTTGCAGATCGTTTGGGGGGTCCCTGGGGGTCCCCGGGGCCCCCCTAAGCTGTGTGTTTGCTGGTAGCAGCAGGCAGGCAAGGAGACTCCACACGGTTTCTGAGGGTGCTAATTTGATGAGGATTTATTGGGGGTGCCACCCCCGGGAGCAGCATGGTTTCTGAGGGAGAAGGAGGAAAGGGGAAGGAGGGGGAGAGAGGGAGAGCCTAGGGAGAAAAGGGCCAAGAGCGTGGTCTCCCACACATAGTTTAACAGGGAGATTCAAAGTGGGCACGGAATAAGATTTGGGCCAATGGGATTACACATCCATGATACTTCAGGGGAGGATCACAGGGCCTGGAATAAACTGTACATTTTCGAGGGGTGAGACAGAGCATACCATTCAAATAAAATGTAACACCACAGGGTGTGAGTCCATGAGGTGCCACCACTGCTGGAAAGCAGGCGGGAGGGGAGCTCTGGATAAAGCTGGTGAAGAACTGGAAAAGCAGAGGCAGGAGGAAAGAGCCTCAGCCACAGAGGGAGGATGAGGAGCCAAGAGACAGACCTTGCCAACTGTCCTGGTTTAGGGCAAATTTGGGAGAAAACCTCCACAGGGGGCCACTCCAGAAAGCAAACCCACACGGGCCCTCCCCCCAACAGGCTTGGGAAGGATTCCTCAGAGAGAAGTGGAAAGAACCTGTTTATTTAACAGGCACAGCACCCCCAGCACACAGAATGAACAATACCAGATGACACCACTCTTTCACCACTCTGAAAAAGATGACAAATTCAGAAAGTCTCTCTGGGGGTGATTGCTCTGTTCTCAGTCCCTCCGGCCCTGGGGCAGCTGCTGCAGCCACAGGGTGCAAAATCTCCGTGTTCCCAGGTCCCAGTCCGAAGCAGGCTCAAGTGGTTCCAAAAAAGGGAAAGGAAAAACAGTCCAGGGAAAAATTCGGACTGCTTAGCTAAACTAACTAATGAGCAGAAACAAAAAAGCAAGAGCAAGAGCAAAGCAAAAGGCCAGGCAAAAAGCAAAGGCCGCACTATGTACTGCCCCATCTCTGTGTCTCACCAGCCATGGGGGAGCAGGCTGATAACAAAACCAAACCAAAACATCACTCTTCAGAGCCAGTCTTGAAGGCACAGAACATGATATCCAGCATAAACACAACAGATGATTGGGGTACAATCACCATAACGTCACCCTAGGACACCAAGGTTTCTGCATGAGCCACCTAAATGCGAACCAGGGCCAAGATATCACCACAGACATTTTCTTCTGCATGTCTTGGTTTAACCACAGCCAGCAACCAAGCACCAGCAGCCACTCATTGACACCCCCAAACACAAAATTAGTTCAGCAATGTGTACCTCAGAGGGCAGAAGGGTGAGTGATGAAAATGACCATTTGGCAATCTAAAACCTCCAGAAAATTAAGGTGTCTCCTTATGGATTATTAACCAGAAGGAGTCTGCCCACAATTCAAAGGAATCCTCCAGGCCTCCAAGGTATGATGAGTAAGCTCAAGGAAACAGATTGGAGCTTCACACCAGGCCCCAGCCAAATGCAGCAGGTCAAGAGGTGGCTGGACCCTTGTAAGACAGGGCACTTAGCAGTGAGTTCAGCGAAGCTCCCTTCTCCTCACACTTTTGGAGAACTTTTAAGATTGTGGAGGAAAATTACTGAGAGAACTGACTTCAAATTTTTGCAGCACTATCATTTTAGGTCAACAAAAACCAGGAAACTAACATTGTCTCTTAAATCTTTAAGATGTCAGTAAATAAATGATGTGGTTTTCAGAACTGTAAAGCATCTCATTTCTTCTGCTGACTTCAGCTGGTGCCATTGGGTGCTTCAGCACTTCTGGAAATAAAATCATTTGTTTGCCAAGCCTCGAAAGGAAAAGCTGAGCAGGCTGACTTGAAGTTCTTGTTCTCACAAATATGAATATGAAGCAGGAAATAAAAATACAAACTGAATATGAATTGAACCAGAGTATGAAACTTATATCAGTAGTGTTCCCTCAGGAAAATCATTATTTGGAAGAAAAGAAAGAGTGCATGCGAAGACAAATTGGTAGACACCATAGGAAAGAAGGAAGGATGGGACTTGTTTGGCATTATTATTATTGTTTGCTGTTTTGGAGCTGGTCTGCCTTTATTTTGCAGTATTTGTTGTAGTTTTGCATTGAACTAATTGCTTCCAGCCCTGGGGTCTGTCATGGAAATGTAGGCAGTGCTAATGCCTTGACTGTTAATTAATGTGATGGCAAAGCAATTGAGGAAGGGACTGAAATGTCAAGCAGTAGAAAAAAAAGAATATGAAAAATGCCAGATTCCTGTGCAGTGAGAGGGGCAGGGGCAGGCTGGCACTGCTGCCAGTGGGGAGGGGCTCCTCCATGGAGTTCTCCTGTCCTGGCCCACTGCAGCCATGTGGGAGCTTCTGCCAGCCTGCTCTGTACAGGAGGGGTTACAAAAGCATTTCACAGAAAATCAACACAAAATCCCTTGGTCAGTTAATCTGAAATATTCTTGGTCAATTCCTTTCCACTGCAGTGTCCCAGCAATCAGGAAAAGCTTGAAATGGGACATGAGGGAGATAATCCCGTGGTATGCTGGTGTCTAAAGGAAGAAAAAGAGTATGAGATCCCAAAATATGATTTATCTAATATGATGCCCACTGGGAAAGCCAAAAATTAGTGTCTGATGAAATGAAAACCTTTTGTCCTGGCCAGCATAAAATTAGGTTCAGGAATGTTTAATGCATTGATTCCTCAGTTATAGTTTGAATAGAATGGAAAAAAGCATTAAAATGACAGGACCATACAAAAATATTAGGACAAATCTTTGTGTCATTTTTTTCAAAAGATTATTGTTTAATTTCCTTTTCTGAGCAGTAACTCACATATTTTAATTCAAACGTCCTCACACCAAAATATTTATAAAGATAATGAATATTTATATAGATAATAATTTTAGTAAAGGACTTCAAACTACTAAGCTTCTATTACAGAGAAGGGATCCACTACTTAAGATCCCTTTATTATATAGTTTGCCTAGCAAGGTATTTCATCACACAGAAGGCAGAAATGCCTTAATACACTGTTGTGATGAAAAGAGAGAAAGATTAGATTCAGAGGCTGAACAAGATGTTAAGACTATAGGGGAAAAAGGCACCTAAAATCTGCTGAAGAATCACAGACAATGCAGTTGAGACAATCTTTGATTATATGTAGTTTCCTCATTAAAGGCATTGGAAAGAACTTCACAAAGGGAGGCTGAAAGCAGTGTTACAGGCAGGGGAGGTAAAGAGGAGGATGATGAGTGACTGTCTGCCTCACCCTGCGAGCCAAGAGCAGAGCCCAGGTTTGTCAGACACAGCTGAACGAACCTTTTACAAGACTGGGTCCTTTTATTCTGTGACATGACATGAAGCCCAGAGTGGCTTTTCTCTCTGGATGCTGACACAAGACATGAGTCAGAATAATGAAATACAATGAACCATCACGTGGAGTTCTCTAAATCAAGCTATGCATTGTGTTAATATTTCTGCAAACCTGTTTGGCAGTGCCTTGTGAAGCCTTGACATGTGCTCAAGAGATAAGTCACACAAGCCATGGGCTCTGTGTTCCTTGTCCTGGAGCACTGTCTGCAGTGATGCATTGTGTGCTGCTGAGTTACCTGTGGGATCACTGGGCTTTAAATTCCAAAATGCCAACACATCCAACCTCTTCCAGCCATTGTCAGAGGAAGAAGGATTTAATGAATTTGAGAACTGGATGCAATAAAACTGAACTTAGGGACAGAAGGGACCACTGTGATGTTAGTTGATACAATTTTTAATTGACACAATTTCAGTCAGTATAAGCAACGCATAAAAATGCTCCTCTTGCTCTAACTGATCAACACTGACTTGCAGCTGAACCGAAGGGCGTCTTTGGGAGTAAGGCTGCTCAAAAATGCCATGCTAATCTATTTCCAGCACTTAATGAACTTTCAGTTTTATTAAACCTTAATATTCTGTCTTATTTAAACAGGGATTTCTTCTTACCTAGCCTCCAGATGAAGATGACACTATGAAATACACTTTTATTTCTATCCTCTGGAATACAGCATAAGGTGCCAGCCCAGAATTACAACATGTGAAACACCACAATAATTTCTAAAAAATTTTATATGTATCTGTCTGTTTTCTCTTTTGGTTATATATGCAAAGTTATGCTTCCAGGCTGAAACTGCTTTCCTGAAAGGTGCCAATGTTTTTCCAGTATGGGTATCAGCAGATCAGCTCCTGACTCACACTTTCCCTCCAGGACTCCTAAGATGGCAGCTGCAGCAGCCGGGCTGACTGCTGGGGCACTTCCAGACATCTGCCTTGTAAGCAGGGATTTGAAGATGCTCCACTTTGCAAAACCTTTGCCTTAGGGTCAAAATTACTTTTTCTTTTTTTAAGCTAGCTGTGGCTGTCCTTCTGGGGCACCTCTCACACTTAAACCTCCCACTTAGGAATGTGTTTGGTTTTATTTTGGTGAGCATAGAGTTTAGCAAAAGTTGCTCATTAACAACTAACTTTCCCATACACCTTGTTTTTTTTCCTATTTCTCAATGCTATTGGATTTCCCACGTGTGTTTTCATGGGATTAATATTAATGTGATATTCTATTCCCTAATATATCTGAGATTCAATTCATAAGAATGTCTTTTGTCCTCTGTTCAAAAGAGGTACCCATTTGTGTATCACCATTTGTAGGCTGTTCTTGACCCCAGAGCATGGAAGAATTGTCCTGCTATTTAAAAACCCCCACAAAAGTGACACCTCTTGTACCTCCATGCTGATAGCTTTGTGTTAGATCAGCTTGTGGTGTGCCCAATGTACAAAGCAAGCTGAATTCTCTGCCTTAGAATCACACTGTCATTAATTGTTTTTATATGTGTTTGCTATGATTACATTGCCCTTATTTCCAGTATCTGTTTTGAAACGCAATATTAATTCATTTATTTCCTGTGTCACAAACCAATCTCATGGTGAACATTGCTTTGCAAATGTATTGACATAATGCATCTCTTGAGAGCTTTGTCCTGCTGTTTGTGCTATTTTTTTAATGTTAGAAGTGTCACCCTTTCATAAAGTAAACTGCTTTGGTTGCAAATAGAAGAATTTGCCCCTTGTGCCGAATACATTTGGATCTTATTTTGACTGTTGTTATCTTGTTTATGGCTTCTGGGCCAAGCTGTGTACTCACCCTTGACTCTTTGTTTCTCCTTAGGTGCACATCAGCCCTGCTGCTGTCTGCTGTCCTTTGTGTTTGGGAATCACAGCACAGCTTTCCTTCTGCAGTGACTCAAGGCAAGTACCTTTCTGATAGTACCCTGCTGATTTGTACTACCCACAGTTCTCTCAATTCTAATTAGTCCATATGGTAACATGGCTCACACTTTGTGCACCCCTTAGTATCAAGCTCAGCCAGAGTGCTTTGCTTGCTTTGGCTTCCCAGGAGCACAAACAATGAGAAACAATGGGAATGCAGGGACATAAATGGGGTCGTTAAAAATTAACATGAAGAACCTCACTGCCTCTTCAGATGCTTAAATAACATTTAAAATCTGTCCTCTGATATTAGTTCTTCTCATTGGATGGTTTTGAGAATGTAGTTATTGCACACACAAGGATTTTAATCTGCCAAGTTTTTCTCCTGTCCCTCTCAGAAGCTTTGAGAGGGACAGAAGCTCCTGTTCCTTCTCATCTGCTCTGCCTGTGGCTTTGGACTGAGCAGTGCAGAGCACCTCATTGTCCCCCTTTTATCTGCAGGCCAATCTGGCTCCAGAGTACAGAGGAGAAGTGACTCACAATGAGCTCACTGGACACTGAACTTCATTCCTTCCCTCAAGCACTATCTGTGTTGCTCTGCTCAATTTTTAGCACTTGGTCTCAGGAAAATCTCATCCTTCAAGGCCACAAGGGACCTTCATTACCATGTGCAATGCTCTTCACACACAGCCATGGGGTTTCAGTCAGGAGTTCCTGCACCTGCTCTGTGTCCTTCATTGCACTAAAACTATCTAGACAGACACTCACCTTTGATTTAATACTCTCTGCTGCCAGGGAAATTCCTGTCTTTCTAGGTCCATGTTTCCAATGGCTAACTATTTTCACCTGAAGATTTACACAAGGTGTCTTGCTTGAGGGCATGCCAGTATTTTAAAAGGAAAGTTTTGGGGCTGAGGCCAAGAACAAGGCACTGAGAGAGGTGACTGATCACATTGCTCTAGGGGTGTCACAGGTCCTTGATCCTTTTACTCTGATAATTGTTGTTGATCTGGGGAAAATTCCTCTAGTGTCCCACTGTTGGAAGGTCTTCTCTGGGAGCAGGTGACTGTGCCACCCCCTCAGAGGGTACCTTGTGCCTTCCAGGGATTTGACCAAAGCCAATCTGCCCCTCTCTGCACATTACAACTATAGCATGAGATTTTTCCTCCCATCCCTTTCAGCAGCTGCTCTAATAGATTTTGCTCAAGGGAAATATAAAGCAGCCAAGGAAAAGAAGACTCCAAGACTCCAAGCATGTTCTTCCTTAACCTTACAGCACAAAATTTTTAAAACTGAACTTCTTTAAGCTCTCATTAATATAGTTTGGGGGGATGGGGATTTTTTTTTTAGGTTTGAGATTTGGTTTGGTTTGGTTTGGCTTGGGTTTTGGTGGGTTTTTTGGTTGGTTGGTTGGTTGGTTGGTTGGTTGGTTGGTTGGTTGGTTGGTTTGGGCAGGGGTTTGTTTGCTTTTTGGATTGTTTTGTTTTGTGTTGGGTTTGGGGTTTTTTTGGTGTTATCCTCGGAAACATATTTGTGATTTTCCAGTATCTTTTAAAAATGCTGAACCTGAGATTTCATTAAACATGTGTGATGGTAATCTACCAAGTGAATTTGGGCTGTCAGAAAGTGTAATGAGCTCTGTACAGCTCCCCTGTGGCTCACCAGACTGGGGCTAACTACACACTTTCCCAGGAACACATATTGTGCATATTTTTCCACTTTCCAAGTTTTTGATATAGATATTGAGTGGCACTAGCCTAGGCAGTATTCACCTGGGAGGCCCTGAACTCTGTGTGCTTCAAGCTGCAGAGAGGAGCTGGTGGCTTTTGAGGGTCTGTACGGTCAGGGTTATGTTTCAATTACCAAGTGAGAATTAGTGACAGAGCAGGTGCTGTATCTGCATGGGCACATCTCTCTCTGTGCTGGAGACATCCCTGTGCCTGTCTCAGTAGCATGCCTCTGCCAGGATGGAGAGCAGAAACTGATGCAGAACATGCATGCTCCAAAGCTGCCTAGTCTGTGGAAGAAATGTGGGCTGAGTGTTGCCCTCCTTCTTCAAATTGTAGAGCAAATGGTGAAGGTGACAATGAAAGTGCCCCATGGTACATCTAAAGTCTGGTCTGTGTAGTCCTTGCTGTAAAACTCAATATGGGATGGTCCTGGTGGGTGTCTCAGCCAAGCATCCACCTAGACCTGGGGTAGCTACTGGTTCCAACCCTGCCTGCATCTCTCTGCTTCTGCCTGGGGCTTTCTGACACCAGTGGTCCCCTGGCCTGTCCCTCCAGTCCTCAGGAGGAGGTGAGAAATCACCACATGACAGTATCCCCAGGTGAGGCTTTGGGATGGAGGCAGCTCCAGCACCACACGAATGAGTCAGCCTCCCATGTCACAGAGTGTTTCTTAATTTAGGTATACCAGGCTGCAGTTCCTCCAGGCATTCATCCCTGAGCCCTTGCTCACATTTGCTTTATTGTTGGCTCTCTGATGGTCTCCTGTGAATTTCTGAGGGTGACTGGCAGCCTCCCAGGGGCACCACTGGGGAAGGAGGAGCTGTGTCATGAAGGGGAACGTTTCCACGTGACCAGGCAAAAAACATCAATTGCTTTAGAAGCATCATTGCTGTACTAAGCTCCGGAACTTGGCCCATGTGTCCTGCTTGTATCACAGAGGTATTGCCCAAATGATTGTGGAATCAAGTTCTTTGAATGTGTCCCACCTCAATTAATGCACATTAAGGACTAAGAATTTACTTCTATTATTATTAAATTTTGTTAATCTAAGTAATGGGTCTTCTTATTGAGGTCCTTTGTGCTAATCGTTGAGGCAAGAGGTGATGATTTTCTTTTCAAAGTGAAATCTTTATAGTGTCCCACAAAGGGTGTGGGGGAACTCCTAAAATAAACTTCCTCAATCACTGCTTGCAGTGGGAGCATGACAGTAGTCAGATGTGCACTTTGTTTGGCTCACCTTGTCTCTGGCTGTTGTTATCTTGCTCAGTTTCAGACAGGTTAATAGTGAACCTACAGAGCAAGTAATGGCGAGGAAGAAATGATATTTTATTATTGTTATTAATTATTTTCACTATGCTGGCTTCTAGCAGTGGAGGCACAGAACAGGTCCCTGCTGGGGAAAGTACTCCGCAGGTGCAATGGAAAGGCAATTCCTGCCCCAAGCAGCACAAACATTAAACAAAAAGATTGTGAGAGAAGAGACTAGGTCTCAGTGTCATAAACCTCTTATTTCCTTCTGCAACGGTGAAAACATGAAAATCAAAGATTATTGCCTGACAGATGTTTCCATAAAGCAATAAAACAAGCAGGCAGAAGAGCAGTCTTCCAAGAAGACAATAATTTCCCTTTGGATGCTTGACTGCTGCTTCACTGGGAAGTTTTCCATGTCTGCTCCATCCCCCTGTCTAGCAGCCATTCTTCTCTGCGAGCAATTTCTAGAAGCCAATGAGGGAAAGCCTTGGGACAAGAAAACCTCTGGAGTGGGAAACCTCCAGAACACACCTCTTCAATGCTGTGTGTTCTCTGCAACCTCCTGCAGGGAAACTTCTCCCAGGGGCTGTTTCAATACTCAACAGAAATAACTTTCCTGTGTTCTCTGCGAAGTCATGCGTCAGAATTACTCCAGATATTTTATTAATGGGGAATGCCCACATGCAGTGTAATGAAGCCAGCTCTTGGCCTCTCCAGACCAGCAGCAATACCTGTACCACCTCTATAAGGGTGAATAAGTAATGCCATAAGCAGCGAAAGCTCTCAGGTGCTGTTTTGTCCTCAATACCAGTACGTGTGAGCTAGGGTCTGGTTTTGGAGTTGAAACTGCTGATTGCATCCCCAGCATTTCTGTGACCAGTGGGGAAAAGGCAGTAATGCAAATTTCTGTTTTGTGGTATGATCTGAAGAAAGCTTCATTTAGTAATACCCATGTATTATTTAAACATTTATCACTTTGCTCTTTCTCAGAACTAGTTCTCATCAATTTATCATGTGCCTTACATTTTGCTACCTACATTTTCTTCCTTTCTGTAAATCTTTTAAAGGCAACCTGTGAAGTTACAGCACCAACCATGAGCCACTTTGCATGTTGGTGGCTGGGTGCCTGAATTACTCTGCTGCTCAGGGTTCAGAAAATTGTGTCTGAAAACCCCAATCCCACTCTTCTGATGATAATATTCCACTGCCAGCACCCTCCCTCTCCACCAAGACACCCAAACCCAGACAGGGCACTGAAATAAGGCCATAGGGATACGGAGGAAAGCAGCTTTTGGTATGTCTCTCTGTCTTGGCTGCCCACCTTGGCATCCAGGCCCTGGGCAGTGCTGGCTGGGGCACAGAACTGTGCCCCTGAGGGCTGGCACCAACCTGCAGCATCTGGCTGCAGGGCTGTGGTGAACAGCTGCAGCAGAGGTACCTCCTGCCTGGACAGGGCATTGGGGTCTTTGGTAAGTGCTGTGAGCTGCTCCTCTGGCTCTGGGCTCAGAGTCTGGGTGGTCTGCAAAAGCCTGACTGAACCCGGGCCATAGGAAGCTCCTCAGCCACCCTACTTCACCCATTATGGATAAGCAGCTTCCAGATACCTTGGGGGCAGTGAGCACCCAGGAAGTCAATGAGGAAAGATGGAATCTCTCCCTGCTGGAACAGAGCTATGGGGCAGCTGAGCCCTCTCCCCTGCTGGCATGGGGAGAGCTGGGACTGGCATGCTTCTTGTGCCCATCACCCCAAAGTGTTTCACAGTGCACCAGAATCCAGCTTTGAACATTTAAGTGCAGGCTGGCTGCTTCCCCCCATCACAAAGGAGTTGTTTCTTTGCATGTTTTATTTATAGATGAACATTAGCATTTGCAAGAGGAATGACTTGGGCTCTGAGTTATCACTTCCTATTAACCTGAAATTATTGAGTGTCTGAAATTCGTGAGGAAACCCAGTGAGCAGAAAGTATAAGGAAAATGTTCCTCTCCTTTCCTTGGAGTACAGAGAATAAACAGCCTCCTCACTTTGGAGAGCTGTGCACAGAAATGTCAAACAAAAGTGACAGCAATTGCCTTTTTAAAGAATCACAGACATTATCCATTTTCCATCTCATATGTATACAGCTCTTAATATATATTGCATAACATGCACATTATCAGATTCCTATTTGCCATTAATAATTGATTTTAGATTGCACAGAAGGGCAGGTCCTGCAGCCTTCTGTTGTGCTTTACAGCCCTTGCTCCTATGAAAATATTTCCCTCTAGCAATAGTACAGCAGCCTTGGGGTTTTGTTTGAACAGGATCTGAGGGGGCTGAGGAAAAAAAAGTAACTTTTAGCTACACAGGGCTGGGCAAGGGGATGGGGAAGGACTGAATGGCTCCTTTGCCCCACTGCTGTGGGGCCAGACCCATTCCCATCCCCAGCAGTGGATTTCTGTGTTGGTTTGTGGGGATCTTGGGATATAGGGCAAGGCTCATCTTGGCAAGTTTAGATACCTACAGTTTAGGCACCTTAATCTGATTGCCTGGGTCCCTCCTTCATCCTGCCTGGGCCCCTGCCCCACACAGAGGTGGCCAAACAGGCAATAACAGATGGCTGAGCTGCTCTGCCCTCTTCCCCTGTGACAGCAGGGAGCATTTCACCAATTAGCTCATGAGAGATGTCTAACTTCTTTTCATGTTTATAAGTGATCCAGCAGGCAGCTTAGGCTGTGAGGAGGAGGGCATTCCTCACACCCCTAGAGTAGACCCTGCAGTTTTACAGAAGGCCCCTTCTTGTCCCTGAGCCCAGATATCAGGACAAGGCTCGGAAACGAAGCCCTCGTCTTTTAACCTCCACATCTGAAAGGCAATATTTTTAGTGCCTCATTTTCAAGCATTCTTCCTCTTCATTCATCCAAATCACGAATAATCATTTGCATTTATGTAGCAACTTTTAGGCAGAACTCTAAAATGCTTTACAAATCCAAGATGGCTATTTAAATTGCTTTTTTTTAAAAAATCCTCCTTATGCTCTGGATAGGGACAAGCTGGTATCAATCAATTCTTTCCATGCTTATGAACTTCCATGATCTGTGACTGACAACTTTAATAATCATCTTTATGAAGCCTAGGCAGCATCCAGAGTAGCACCTAAATGGCCCCCAGGAGCTGTAATTAAAATTAAGCCGCCCATGGGTTGCTTTGATTACAACAGGGCAGGCCAGCTTAAACTTCAATTTATGCTGACTTAAAAGATGGCTCATACAGAGAACCTGTTTGCCAGACATAAATTTGAATTAATTATGCTGATTCTCTGGTTTTATTTTACTATCTGATTAGGCTTACAAAGGAAATCACGGTCCCATCTTTTGCAGAGGCTTTGGTGGGAATGCCACATCCCAGCAGGCTGCTGTGGGTACCTGTGGGCTTTCTGTCCATTCCCCAGCACAAGGGAGGTGTTTGGGCATCTGTGGGAGGTGGTGGCCTGTCATGCACCCACTGCTGAACTATTCCTGGCCACAGACACGAAGCTTCTAATTTGATCTCAGAACTGCTGGGCTGGAAATGTGTACTGAGCATAAGCAACCAACCCTGGCAAACCCCAGCTCAGCCAGATGCACTTCTTCCTCCTGCTTCTCACTAATGGAACAGGTTTTCAGGCATTTCTTGTCTTCCAGCTGCAAGGAGTAGAATCTTAATTAGCAGCAACAGAATCTGAAAAACTAATAAGAAAATATGATTTCTTAGGTAAGGTTGTTTCTACTCTGTGTACCAAAATACAGCTTCATATAGGGCACTTTGTGTAAATTAAGCTAGGTGTCTCTCATGTTGTGTGGTTTGAAAAGCCAGAACTGAAAGGTGGTGGATGCATTACAACAAGGCTGTAAATTTGTTGCAATCACATTTTGAAAATGTCAAAATACAGATATGAAACCTCCTCCTCAGCAAATTTACCAAACCCATAGCTAACAGTTGAGCAGCACATAGCATTGCTTCTTATCAAACTTTTTGTGTTAACTTAATAATTATATTTTTATTTCTTTTTCTTTCCTAAAAGCCTGTATCATATAACCAGCTGAGCTACAGTGTTGCTTTCCCCTAACTTGACAAAGTACATGGAGTTAGGGAATTTCTTATGCCTGTTTTCCTCTGTGTCATGGTTTAACCCCAGCCAGCAGCTCGGCCCCACAAAGCCACTCACTCACTCCTCCATGGTGGGATGGAAGAGAAAATCAGAAGGGTTTAAGCAAGAAAAATTTGTGGGTTGAGCTAAAGACTGTTTAATAGGTAAAGGCTGTGCACACAAGCACAGCAAAACAAGCAATTAATTAATCCCTTCCCATGGGCAGGCAGGTGTTCAGCCTTCCCCAGGAAAGCAGGGCTCCATCATGGACAACAATGACTTAGGAAGACAAACACCATCACTTGGCCTGCCTCTACCTCTTCTTTCTTCTTCCCCCAGCTCTATATGCTGAGCATGATGCCACACGGCCTGGAAAATCCCCAGGGTCAGCTGGGGTCACCTGTCCTGGCTGTGTCCCCTCCCACCCCTCGAGCCTCATTGCTGGTGGGGTGGGGTGATGGGCAGAAAAGCCTTGACTCTGTGTAAGCTCAGCAGGGACTAAAACATCCCTGAAGTGGCAGCACTGCTTCCAGCACAAATGCACAGCACAGCCCCATACCAGCTACTAAGAAGAAAATTAGCTCTACCCCAGCCAAAGCCAGCACACTGACAAAATATTATCCTTTTCCAGCAGCAAAGACATTCCATGCACTTTTCCTGCACCTGTGGTAGATCCAGACTGCATTTTTCATTGGCATCTTTTAATGCAGTACGGATAAAATAAAGCTACTATGTGCCTCTCTTGGTGAGTATGGCACAAAAGAGGCTTGAACTCCTCTTGTCAGTCCATGAACAGATGAGTAGGTTGAGATAAGAAAATACTAGAATGGAGTGACTGCCAGTGCCTAAGAACATGCATATCCCTGGTGATCTGTAGGGTGCCACTGTGCACAACTGCCTACCCCTGTCTTTCCAGGGCAAAGCTGGCACCCACACCTCTTGTGGGGAAGCAGCCAGGGGTCCTGAGTTGGCTAAATGGGGGAGAAATTTCCCTCTCTCCTTGTATCTGCAGGGGGAGATGGGTCCCACTTGAGGATGAGGGCACCCCATGAGCAGACCACAGCACCAGACTGGGCTCTGTGGCACACAGGACTCTTGTACAGGACAGGAAGTAATGGCCAAGCACAGCTTATTTCTCACATGTGATTTTAAAGTTTCAAGACACTGCTTTTGCAAGTTCAGGTGGTTGATGTGATAATTTCTGCTGCTCTTCTGTTGAGGATGTCCTTACAGAGAATTACTTCCTATCTTCTGTAAAGTTACTGGCTCATCATGCAAGCAGCTTCTTCAAACACCATCCTAAAATGTCCACTGCAAAGATGGCAGAATATTAAGTGCTTCGGTAGGAAGGTTTTGGAGAGTTTAAGCCTAAAATTTCTCTCCTCTGTCAGCTTCAGACACTCAACTTTTGCAGTGAGAGCCACAGTGCTGCAGTTGGAGTAGGTCTTACTCTGAAAAGACAATCAAGAATTTGCCAGGTACTTGGCTTATTCTGCACTGTGTTCCAGATGTTTTAGGAAGGCTTCAAATACAGGGCCTGAGATTTACTTCTTAATTTACACAGATTATTAAACTGGCAATCTTCATATTTAATAGGTGAAACCCTATTAAAATTTTTCAAATTATCATGACAAATTGAATCTCCTCCTGTGTGTCTCATGTACTATGAGTCTTATTTTCTTAGCACAGCAATATTTCAAGTCTAGAATTAAAGCCAGAAGGATTGGTACAGTAATTAGCCTTTGAAATAACTCTATCTGCAGTACTCTGCTGCCTTTTAATATTTGGTCAGTTGATGGCAGAGCTTTTCCTAGCAGCAGCTCTGTCTCTGCATTTTTGTAATGCCATTTGAAATGGGAATTGGTTTAACTGGGCAAGGGCTGGGCCCAATCACCTGCAGTAGCTGAGAAATACCTTTGGATGGTGACTGTAAGGACAAGGAAAGGAGAAGGACCAGGCTTTGTCTTGCTTTCAGAGACTCTGGGGACACAGCCTGGCAGGGCTGTACCTGCTGTGCCCTGCAGCAGCAAGGGAGGAGCCCAGAGCCTGCCTTTGCCTTACCTGTATGTGAGCTCCCAAAGATGTCTGTCAGTGACTGGGTACAATCCTGCACCTCCTGGGACCACCTTACCTGCATATGTCACCTTCTGCTAAGTCCTGATCTGTGGCAGCCCATTTCCAAGGCAGCTTCTCAAAAATGTTCTGCTGACTTGGCCTATGTAAACCTCAGCCACAAAATCACACGTAATCAGTGAACAATAAATTTCAAAGAAAGTTTTGAACAAGCAGGACTGGTCAGGGAGGAGAAAGAGGAGCCTCAGCCACACACAGATTTTGCCCAGTGGCAAACCCATCACTAACAGCTAGCTGCTGGTGTTTCTGGAGTCAGGCAGACTCCAGCCCATCTCTCTGCTTTAATCCCAGTCTTGTGATGGCTCAGGGGGATGGCACACTGGTTTAAAAGTTTCACAGGCATGGTGGGTGGATAGCCCTTGTGCAGGCATCCAGCCCATCCGTGAGGAAAAATGGGACAAAACACAATCAGGCACAGCAACTCCTATGTCCTACCTGAATACTGAGGATCTCCACAGCTGGGGCTTCCTCAGCCTCTCTGGGCAGCCTCTCTCTCACTGCCCTGATGAGGGGAGTGCAACCTTACCACAGCTGATGTGCCAGGCAGAAAGGCTTGGTGTGTCCTCTCCCAGCAGCCAGGAGTTTGTGCCACTGCCAGGGTGAAGGCAGGGGTTACTCCACAGAAGGATTTTGCTCCTCTGCTTGGATTAGAAACAACTGGGTTTGACCGCCAAAGATGCTCTGCATCACTGCTGGGAGGCAGCACTCTTGGAGGCACAACTGCTGGAGGTTATGTAGAGATAGCTGCTTTTTTTCCCCCTGAATGTCAGTGGAAAGTAAAGCTGCAGTTGTGACCACTAAGGACATGAATATATCTGTAGTGCAGGTAGGTTAAGTTTTAATTTATCTCCTGCTGTCTCAGTCAAATGTCAAGAAGAGAATATGCATCATAAAGTGTCACAAGGAGCCAAGATAGGTCAGTTATAATGGCCAGATCCTTTAAAAATCCTTTTCACAAATCAAATTAATATGACCATTTTCATGGCTACTTTGATTATATTGTTGCTTCCTTCCTAGAGCTCTGTAAGCATCATGAATGTGCAGCTGATAGGCTGATATTAACAGTTAAGGGACAGATTATTAAGGGTAACAGCCCTTAGACAAAGAATGTGGGAGAACCAAACCAAACAGAATTAAGTCAATCAGCTTTAAGAAAGAGATTTCAGTAGCCAAAGAGAGAAAATAAATAATAGTTTGTAGAAAAACAACCTAAAAGTCAATAGTTCGGGAGAACTGTCAGTTCCTTGTACAAAATGATGGTAAGATACAATTCTACCACCATGTAGTCACACTGGAAATTGCAGCAGGAGACCAGTTTGGACTACTTCAGCTCTTCAGTAAACTCATACAAGAAAGAAGTACAGAAAAAATGGCCATGAGGTCAAGTGAGCAAGGATGGCTGTCAAAGAACAGTATGTGCTGGAAGGGAGAAAATCAAATTCAAGAGAAAAAGAAATAAAGAATAGCAAACCCCACAATGTGTGGAGGCATTGGAAAGAGAAATATCAGATGACACATTGGTTCAGTACTCACAGCAGAAGGAAAGTTAATGACAAGAAATACCAAGGAGACAGAATGCCTCTTTTGCGTCAGTTGTTACAAGATGCTTTGGTAGTGATTGAACAGCTACTCTAACAGAGGGGAAATGGTTCAAACTCAGATTAAAAGAACAGAAACATGAAAGATGTTAGAAAGTATAGCAATAAATAAAATATTTTCAAATTGCTGGTGCCTCATGGAATTTGAAAGTTGGATGCTCTCCAAGGATACTTCGAGAAGTTCACGTAAAATATCAGAGTAGAAGTGAAGAACCAAGAAATTCCATAAAAGAAAATTTTATCTCTAGCTGAGAGGAGGCAAAATCAGGCTCTGGTAATGCACATCATTTGGCTTATTTCTGAATCTCAGAAGAGGTGTTGAAACAAAAACCATCCTACTTTCAAGTGCTTCAACTCTATCACATATACAAGAAATTGCCACTGTAGGTTTGTCATACACCAACAGTGTGTGTTGACGGCTTGGGCTGTGATCTTGGCACCCCATAGATGTCATGGGATGGCTCCTGAGACTGGACTGAAGGATATAGGCTCCTTAGGAATAACAGGCAGGAGAGATGAGAAGGGGATGTTACCCTCTAGGTCAATGGGCTGTGGGGATGTGCAGCCATGGCCTGGGAAAGGGCAGTGGGGGTGGGTCAGACCAACATCCCACCCTGATGTGGGATGGCTCATCCTGTCCCTGGAGAGTGTGGGAGAGGTGCTTCTCTGGTAATGAGCCTGTGACAAGCTGCTCCAGGCACCTCTCCTGCCCTACAGAGTGGAGGGTACCAAGATATCCACAAGGGTTGGTGGCAACTCTTTGATTTCTTCAACAGCTGATGTGGGAGGGACTTTGAAGGGGCCAGGGCTATTTCCCTGCTCCAGCATGTGCATCCATGGGTACTGCAGGGGGATCTCCCTGCCCTGATCCCAGCTGTGGCAGGCACAGGAGGAGCCGCTTCCCTTCTCTGGAGTGGGGAGGAGCAGGATCATGGGTGTGGGGGACCTGACCAGTGCTGTTCCTGGTGACATCAAAGAATTAAAATGTAACCAGTTCAACGTGGATGAGGGTGACACTGAGACAAAAGCTGTCACAGGACATGTAGGAATTAATTCAGGGGATTGTCAAATACCATCAATAAAATGATGGAGGAAAAAATGCATCCTGCTCTAACAGGTCTTAACACTCTGGCCTTTCCAGTTGATTGTTAAAAGACACACAAGGAATTTTTATCCTATCTAGAGAGTACTGAACAGTGTCCTTCAACTGATATTAATTACCATAAATGCTGTCACTGTTTTTCAAGTTTCAGTATTCAGATGCAGTGAGCAAAGCCTGCTCCATAAAAAAAAAAAAAATCAGACTGCACAGTGTGAAGATTAATTCATGGTCGCTGTCAAGGAACTTGGATATAATAAAGGAGAAATAAAGTGTTTCTTGTAAACCTAATATTAAAACATTGTTCCTTTCTGTTCTTCTGCAAAGAACATTTTAATGGGACTCTGTAGGTGAAAACTGCATTAAAAACAATTATCTCTGTAATTGCTATCTTGCTGCTCTTGACCTCAGAACACACAATCCTGCACTCACTGCAAGGGAATTATTCCTGGGATAGATGCCTATGTAAATGGGGTCAAATCTGTGAGACATTGAAGATCGATGGATAGCAGGAAAGCAGAGTGGTCAGAGGCTACAGGTGAGCTTTCACTTGTAGAGGACTTGTGCAGAGGCTGAGCTCCCAGCATTTCTCACCCCTGCTGCTCCGAGCACTCACACAATCACTGCTTCTCTGGTGCTGAACAGCCAATATTGAGGGTGTCTGACAGCAGCTGTACTCTGAACTGCTTCCAAACACTGCACTATTTACAACTGCAAATGAGTGCCCAGCAGCAACTGAGGCTCACATTCCCTCCTACAATGGTACCTGGCACTCAGTCAAAAAATATCCTGGCAATTGCCTCTGTGTCAGATGATGAACTTCAGCCCAGATTTGCTGTGCAAACTGCAGATTTCCAATGGTAGATGTATTAAAACAACAAAAGTTTCATCCCACCTTTTTACATATGACTAGATTAACATCTATGGCTCTCAGCTGCTGAATTAGGAATCAGGATTTTGGATTCTGTAAACTGTCCTGTGCTGTTGGAGAAGGGCTCCCCAGTAGCCCTGATGGAAATCATCCAGTTGAGTTAAAATGAAAGCAGGATTTCTTCAAAACCTGTCCCCTTTCTGCTTTTGCACTGGGAAATGGGGAAGCATCATCACATTTATTTTATTTCAACCCTCTGGCAGGATGGCTCTCCATGATGCTCAGACACTGCACCCTCGGTGCTGCCTGCCAGCAAAGGGAGGGAGAGACAGCGCTTGTGCAGCTGCTCCATGCACCCTGTGTGTGTGAGGGCAGGTGTGGCTCTGGTTTGCCCACTCAGCTGGAGCTGTTGCTGACACTCCTGACAGCAGTGTCCAGGGCCTCAGGACAGCCCAGCACCTCATGGAGCATGGATTGCTGTTGGAAAGGTGCAGCTGCTCAGATGCTCTTACCTAGAGGTTGTTATGAGCTATCCCCATCACAGATGCTACTTTAATCACTTTAACCATTGCAACTAATTCAACAAGAGGGCCTAAAATACCTGTTAGTTGTGCCTGGCCCATGATGCTCACCTGGGGAATTTGAGGATTAAAAGCCTTTTGCCCCATTATAAAAATGGGTGTCAGGCACCCTGCTGCCATAAATGGCATGGGGATTTTCTTCCCTACCATTTGCATAAGACAAATGATGTTTCTAGATCTTTTTGTCTGCAAGGTAAACATGGAATACTCTGAAAAAATGTCCCTGAATCTGCAGAGACCCAGAAGCACCAGCCTGGGACAGTGAGTACCACGTTTACCTGAATGGAACACTAAGTGTCAGGTCTGGCCATGCCACAAAGAGCTCAGCTGAGAGGACTGGCAAGAGTGTCCTGGTTTTTTTTCTCAGGGATTAGAGTATTAAACTGTCCCTGATATACTGAAGCAGACAAGACTGAAGGCCCTAGGGAGAATTACAGCTGATCACACATGAGGAATCAGGGAGCACACAGGGAAAGAGGGACACTTGGCCTCTACTTTTGACTTAAACTGAGTGCAGATGCCTGAAAACAGCAGGTGAGTCAGGGTTTATCTGTGAGTATGACAGCTACCTGCAAGTAGCTCTGTACTGGTGAGTGTGGCTGCTGGACACAGCACAGTTCCAGCAATCTCCTCTGCATGTACCGAGAGCAACTGTGGAGGAAATGCTCTGCCTCTAAACATAACCTTGTTATAAACATCTCTGTACCAGAATTGAGTCCAGACTCTTCAGAGGAAAATGCCTGCTGCCTGCTCCTCAGGAGAAGAAATGACCTCTCTGCAGTGCCTCCAGCTGAATCTCCAGCTCCCACGCAGAAGGCAATTAGATGGCCAAAGTTACAATTCCTGGGTCACATCAGCAGTGAAGCTGCTCCTGGAGGTGGTCAAGTGAGTTTGTTCAGTGATACAAAATGCAAATTTTAAATCAGTGGGAATGATCAGTTTTAGTGGGTTGGTCTCACTCTTTAAAGCCCAAAAGGAACTTTCATTTTATTTCTGGTTACAGTTTCAATGCCTCTTGAATTCGGAAGTGATTGTTCCTTCTCTCTGCCTGGCAGTGTATTAGTCAGAATACTTTTCACAGGCTCCTTTATATACTGAAATTGGTTTTAGAAGAGGGCACCTTGCCAGTTATTTTTCTTCCATTTTCTTGGAAAAGGATCAGACATGTTTATTGTCCTTGTATTTGTAACCATGGCAAAGTATCTTATCTTCTCTGATGCTTATGTGGTAACGCTGCTGTTTTCTCCTGGAAGTGTGTCAAACTGCCTCCCAGAGCTTTTAAGTCCATTAACATTTTCATAGGTACCTTTCTTACAGATGTATTGGAGTTGGACTCGACAATCTCCTCAGCAGATTTTGGGCTTTGTGTTTTGTAATGACATGAGTTCTGTGCTTACATGATCAAGGCTAGAGATCAGTGGTTTTGTTTGGTGGATATGGAAGAAAAAGGAGGAGTATCATTGTCCTGCCCAAGAAATATGACTATCCCCAAGCAATGCCAAATCCCTGGGGCTTGTCTGCTGCAGAGAAAGACACTGTATTTTCTTCAGAAATGTACTAATCAAAAAGCAGATCTTTTGCGTGCTGAAAAATGACACCAAAGCATAATAAAATAGGGAAGTACAGGTGTGCAGAAATTGTGTGAAAGAATAAAATTGCATGAGGAAAACAAAGATAGTGAGATAAAGTGTAAATATTCTAGATGCATTGAGGCAGTGAGGACTAAAAGAAACTATATTGGAGGAATATTGCAAATTTCTGCCTCCTGTATTAAACAAATTGTCTTCTATTAAGATCTTCAACCAGCAAATTTTCTTGCTTAGATTTTTGACCACTCTCAATTTCAATTGATTAAGCGCAACTAAATCAGTTTAGGATATCTTTAAAGATGACCTGAAAGGGAAAGAAGTACTTCTGCTTCATTACCAAGTAAGCATCTTTTTCTTAATGTCACACACCAAGGATATAGCACTTCTTGTTATCTTCAATATTTTCAGTTTTTCATTATGCTTTGGGAATTTCTAACTGATTTTCACAAGGTATTTCTGTCCTTTTTGTTGTGTGCATATACAATCAGATCATACAATTATTTTTCTGCAAGACTGGAGACCAAATATGTTGATAATACGAAGAGAATAACATTTGAACAACTGACAGAGCCAGAAGTTTTAGTCAAACTATTTTAAAAGGTTTGACTTAGTTTTTAGGGTTTACTACCTCCAGCTTCCCACAGCGCTGCTTGTATCAGCAATAATATGGCCAGCAGGTCTAGGACAGGCATCATTCCCCTGTACCTGGCACTTGTGAGGCTGCACCTTGACTCCTGAGATCAATTTTGAGCACATCACTACAGGACAGACACTGAGGTGCTGGAACATGTCCAGAGAAGGGCAACAGAGCTGGGGAAGGGTCTGGAGCACAAGTCCTGTGTGGAGCAGCTGAGGGAACTGGGGGTGTTTAGCCTGGAGAAAAGGGAGCTCAGGGAGACCTTGTTCTCTACAACTGCCTGAAAGGAGGCTGTGGCCAGGTGAGTGTTGGTGTTTTCTCCCAGGTAACAAATGACAGGATCAGAGAAAATGGTCTGATTTTCTCTGTGCCCAGGGAGGTTCAGACTGGATATTAGGAAAAATTTCTTCACTGCAAGATTATCAAGCACTGGAACAGGCTGCCCAGGCAAGTGGTGGAGTCACAATACATGGAGGCATTTAAAGGATGTGTAGATGTGGCACTTAGGGACATGGTTTGGTGGTGGACTTGGCAGGACTGGGTTAACAGTTGGACTTGATGTTCTTAAAGGTCTTTTCCCATCAACAATTCTTTGATTCTGTAATACTGATGTCTGCAGGCAGAGGTAGAGCCCAGTGAGCTGCACAATGGAAAGACCCAGCATTGTAAGCAAATACAGCATTGTTACCAAACATAGCAAACACTTTGCCCTGGGCCCTTCATCCTGCAGCTTAGCTCACATCTTCATGCACCTGGAGAAAAGGTTCAATCCTCTTACATTATTGGGATGGTTGATTTAAGAGTCACAATATTTAAACTAGAATTGGAGATGAAAGAGAATGACAGAGTCTGTCTCAACAGGGATGAAAGACCCAGAGGTGTCAGAGGGCAACCAGAGCCTGCGTGTGTAAATGGCCACATCTGAGCTGGCCTTCCTTTATAGTCACCAGGGAGAAACAGGCACAACCTCTGTGAAAACCCACTGCATTCTAATGAAGCTGACAGAAATAGTCCAGCTTAGTCACACCCCGTGAGAGCCCATTTCTCACTCTTCACAAGAAAGGGAGCTCAGGGTGATGGGCTCATCTATAGATATTTGCACCACAGATTTCTAACATTAAGGCAGATGGATCCTTTGATTACTTCCTATCTGGCTTCAGTTCCAACACCTCCTGCCTCTGTGTATTTTTTCCTGTCTTCAGAAGTATTATATGACTTACAAGACAAGCTTCTTTGGAAAGAACAAACAAAATTTATCAAAAATGAACTATGCCCTCTTGATATAGCAAATAGACTTGGATGAAATGAGATAAGAGAAAAAACTGTCAATATTTGAAGGCCTTGTAAATTATAATTTTGGCACAATTGTGCTAATTTGCAGCCTGTCTGCTGCTGTAGACTCCAGAAGTGGCCCCTTGATGCTGTTATTAGCAGTCATTGATTTCTACCATACTACAGACATGCAAATTGCTTTGCCAAAGAAATTGGTCTTTGGAGGTGTGCAGGGTTCAGAAAGCCTGTTGACTGCCCTGGAAACTGAGGCCACTCATGTAAGACATAAGGCAGGCCCCAATCTCTCCACAGTCTGTCTGAGCCCCGATGTTCAGAGCTTTCCCAGCAGCTCCCTTTCCATGGAGGTTTGAACCAAATGAATACCCAGGCTAATATTAATGATCTCATGAAAGTGTTCCTGTTCCAAATACCCTAGCCAACAATTTCCCTTTAAAAAGGTAGTCAGTACCCAATACTGCAGAATAACCTATCATACGAGCATTCTCCTCTATTTGATTTTCTTCCACTGTTTGTTGGTTTTCTTCTTTGTCCAGAAGGACATTAATTTTGGTGGTTGTCCATCAGCCCTGCGCTCTTTTATCTCTGGATGTCGGACTGCTAGTGAGACCAGTTTGACAAGATTGGACTGAAAGCTGAGAGAGAGAGCAAAATCTGTGGTGTATCACATAAGGTCTTTAGCTAACACCTTCACAGTTGTTTTACTAACAAGTGGTCTGTGCTCCTTGTTTTTTTCAACTTATAAGGACAGCTTAAAAGACTTTGGGATCCCAGAAAGAGATTAGAGCAGATTCAATCAGAAATTTAAAGCCAGCCTTGAGAGGGAAGGAAAAGCCGTTGCTGTCCATGGCTAATCAAAACCATGAAAATTGTGTTCACAGTTGACTGGTGGGACAAAGGTAGGACAGGAATACATCATTTAGTGCAACACTTGGCAAGATCCAGAACCAAAAATTTTGGCCTGAAAAAAAGGCCTAAGGTTAATGGAGTTCTCACAAAAAAACCCTGTGATTGTCAGTCAGTGGAACTCTGTTACAACAGTCTTAGAATCAAAGAATCACCAGCAAAGGCATTGGCAAAAACAGGTGCTGTTCATCAGGGCCAAGGCCAAATGAGCATTTCTGGGATCATGGTGCAGCTCAGGGGCCTGAAGGACCATTCCCTGCTCCTGCAGAGACAGCCACCTGCTTTGGTGAGGGGCAAAGCAGGCATCACTCTCAGCTCAGGCTGCAGGCAAATCTTGATAGCACTTTGGGAGCAGGGCGCTGCAGAGATTTATCATCTAGCCTGTAACGCCTATTTTATGTTATCAGTTTTAATTTAGACAGGGCTTGTGTTATGCTCTTTCACTGTATCACCCTGCTCTTGGGGAGAAGGCTCACAGAAGTACCTGATTTATCTCCCTTCCAGCACTTATTGCTTTTGCTTACTGCTGCATCCTCTTCTGTGTCTTAGCTAAGGCCTAATACATCCAACTTTCTTGGTCCTTTCACACAGCAGTCCCAAGACACTGCTAATGAGAACAAATTATATTTTGGCATTAAAGTTTTTGAGATCCAAGGGGAGGCCTAAGGTACAAGAACCCAGAAGATATGTACCATCAATTTGTGCAATGACATTAAAATGGGGCTCTAATGACTGGAAGCTGATCCTGGATAAATTTAAGCTAGCAGGAAAACAATGACTTTCAGCAGAGTAATTCATCAGTAAAATAGCTGGGCTGGGATGATGGAATACTCAATTTAATTGAAGATGAGGTGTCCCCTTCTGGAGAGGTGATTTGCTTGAATTTCTTTTCTGGTTTTTAAATCTATGTGGGAATTCTCTTTTACTGGCTTTTTTTCCCCTTTGCCCAGGTTTGCATACTTTGGAAATCATTTTGTCTAGTTGAAAAATCAATAATCACAGGGAAGTCCACAGGAAAGGGCTGTCATGTTGGCCATGCTGAAGGGAAGAACAGATAGCTGGTATCTCCCTCACAGACTTGTAGGGCTGGTTTTGAGTTTAAGCTCTTGTCTGCAACCACCCTACTGCTCTGTTTGCATTTTAACCTCTGAGTGTCCCAATGAAGTTCATTTCTTCACAGCCAGGGTAATCTAGAGTTGATTGTTGGATTTCAGCAGCAGCAAGGGCTGCTGTAGACACAAATGGATCAGACAGCTGCTGTTGAAGGTCCATCTTCATGTCCAGGTGTAACAGATATGTGATCCTGCCTCCCTGTGTGCTCCCCAACTTTGGTTGGTGCTCACCCAGGAGTCACCCAGGTCCTTGGGCAGAGAGCCAGATAAAAGCCCTGAACTGCCATGGGTTTGTATAGTAGAGGAAATGTATTAGAATATCTGTATGGAGGCTTTGCCCCAGAGGTCCCGGTTGCCCTTGATGGGCTGCAGCTGTAACCAATGAAGATGACTGGGATAAAAGGGGGTGGGTTAGCCAGTCAGGGAGAGCCTTGGAGGAGTCCTGACCTGAGAGACAACAGTAGAAGGAGTCAGTGAAGATTGGCAGCCATAAGAACACGCCAAAGAGGTATGGACTTTAGAAATCTGATAGAACAACAATATGGGACTCTAGAAATAATAGAACAACAACAGGTTTGTGCATTATCTGCTCAGAGGGTACATTTGTTGACATCACCTGGAGAGTTTGACATGTTGTGTTGGAGAAGCTGGGAGGTGGAGCAGTGGGATCTGGTACCACATTCTGCCACATCCCCACATGTGCTAGAGCAGCAGTATTGCCCTTTTCCAGACTGGGGAAAGGATCTGCTCCCAAACACTCTTCTGTTCTCTGTTTCTTGGCAGTGTCTCTGGTAGGGAAGGTGGTTTGGAGAAGTCACATGAACTTATAGCAGGTCCAGCTGATGGCTATTTCTCATGTGTTCCAGTAGAGGACTCCTCCTTAAGACAAAGGATCTGCCTTGTGTGAGGCACCACAAAGCAGAACATCAAACACACTGGCAGCATTCAGAAAGCTCTGGCCCTGAGCTGAAACTAATATCAGGTGTCAGGATTTCAGGAGTCCATGGCTGTACTTGGGAAGAGTGATAGAGCACTTCTTTGTGCAAGGATTTTTAATCTGTCTTCTGAAAAATACAGGACACTTCAGCCTTCACCTGTTGAGGTTGTCTTAGAATGTTATGAGAATTTCTCTGACCTATGTTAAATGCAGATCATTGAGTCTTTTTGCTACAACAGTAATGTGTCTTACAGGAACTCCTGACAGTTATATAGGTGGAAAGAAGACAGGAAAAGGCCCCCTGCTCCAGCTGGAGCTTAGGCAAATATCCTCCAGGAGCCACTGTTGGTAGAGTCATCATCATCTCTGCAGCCAGGGGCTGGGAAGAGCTCCTACTGCCTCACAAACACTGCTCTTCGAGGCAGCCAAGCACAGCAATGTATCCCTTCAGTGTCTAAGATAACTGGTGAAGAAAAGATAATTCCTAAGTCCTTCTTAGCTGACAGTAAGATCAAACCTGGCCCAGCCCACTGGGTTCAACAAATAAGCCAAAAACCAGCTGTCCACCTGAAGTATGTGGCAATGGCCAAACCCAGCACAGCAGTGTCCCACCTGAAACCTTTCCACTCCTGGGGGACCCCTGGCTCTGCAGACAGAGCTGTGGCTCCTGCACCACCAGCAAGATATTGGAAATGCAACATGGTTTATTACGATCTGCCTGTTGTCTATTATACCATTTATAACAAAAGGAAGGCAAATTTTTCTCTGACATTAAATCTACACCGCGGAACAGGAGAAAAAGCTTTGTTTTGACTTGTAATCTGAGCAAACCTGACAAGGAAGGAACAAAAAAAGCAAAGGAACAAAAGGCCATTTTAATAGCAGTTTTTTACAAAATAGAAATCATGAAGCTGAAATGTTTGAAGTGTTCCTGCTAGAGCAATTTCCTCTCAGTATTTTTCCAAAGTCACCTTCTAAACAACTAATGCAACTATTACCTCTGTTACCATGTTAAAAACATTTGACCACTTGTTTGCAAGTATTAAGGATTTTCAGGGAAAGAGGAGTTGTATATCTGAAATTCATTCTCAAAACAGTAAAAAAATAATCTAGCTCAATCTAGGGATTGAGGATTCCCTCTGAAATCAAATGAGCAAGGTAGTAAAGTACAACTTGCTCTGATATATCTGCTGTACCTCATCTCTTTCTCTTCAATATACAAGGTATTATCCTTTTCAACATGTGTGCACCCCAGATTTGCTGTCTTGACATGCTCTTGATCCCCATTAAAACTCCAAATCATACATGATAATTATATGTGAGTTTTCCCATACATGATGCAAAAGTAATACTGAATTTCTTCCTTTGGCATTCACTGGATGAAATGCACAGTTTCAGTATAGCAGAGAAGACAGGCATGAGATCTGAATGTGATCTTTGAACATGGCAAGCTGGTCCCCCTCCAGTGCTCAGGTTACCCAGTGCTTAGTGTATGGCCCTTGACAAGGGCTGCAAGAACTCAGGAGTCAGCAGAGGTCCATGATCTCCAGTGTGATGTAACTAAACAGGTACTCCTTGAAACCACTTGGCTTTCCCAGCTGCAGCAAAAGAGACACTCATCACTGAAGATTGCTCCAGAGAGTCATGACACTGTTATCTCAAACCATGCCCAGCCCAGACCTCCTGCATATCATGGTGGTGTCAGAGCCACATTTGGCAGGCTCAACTATCCTGTGAAGAGCTTCCAGGGGAGGGAATTTGGAGAATGTACCCCATTAGGGTTTCTTGTATTTGGCTGATATGCATAGAGCAACCTCCATGTATTACCCCGTTCAGTGCTTCTCCCTGCCTCTGAGATGCTGTCAAGCAGATTTCTCAAATGCACAGAAGAGAGTTTGGGAGCAGATCCTTCCCCCAGCCTGGAAAATGGGGATGCTGCTGCTATGGTACATGAGAGCTGTGTGGTCCTGTTGTAGCAGACACCACTGCTCAGCCCTGAATCTGCCTCCTTCAGCAGGAGAACAAGGCATCCCAAGTGTTGTGGCTGCCCAGCAGCCCTGGCTGCCATGCAGCCCACACAGGTGAGAAACTGTGAGCAGCCAGGATGCCCAGACAGATGTCCATCTCCACAAGCATCAGTGACTGCCAGGATGACACTGAAACTATGAACTATCCCAGTTATTTCTTGGAAGTCAATCCAGAGGCCACTCTCAGTGGGACCCCACCATTTTGCTGAAGCAAGTACTCTCCTACCATCCTTGCTCTGTTTTTTCTAAAGCAGCGTGGTCCTGTGTATGCAGCAAGGAACACAGAGTTGAATGCACCAGGAGATTGCTTCTGAGAATGTAGATCAAGCCACTCCCTTCCTGGCACTCACCTGCACAGACTCCATTTCCTCAAGCTCATGTTTCCACAGAGGGCTCTGTGATGGAAGGGGTCCCTGGATGACAGCTGCTCCAATGCCCAGCTCAGCTTACATCAGATTTCTCAAGGTAATGCCCCACTGAGAATGCTGCCAAGAGAGAGGCTGACTGTCCAAAGGAGACCTCCTCTCCTCTCTGCAGAACATGTAGGGTTTGGGCTGGTCTGAAGGATGGTCCCTGGTCTGGGCAGTGCTGATCTAGGGCTGAGCTCTGAGTTATGCCAGCAGTACCTGAACTGCTCTGCATTGCCAGCTCACTTCCCCACACAGCCTGTGAGCCTCTGAAACCATTCAGATTGTTTCCTCTAGTTGAAATATTTTTAACCCACCTGAACAGCCCTAAAAAGTGAGATTCTGCCTCAGATTTTTTTTTTCATGCAGATGAACCGATAAAGGAGAGACGAGTAAAGAGGTGGAAGAACTGTGAGCTGAAAATAGGACATGACTGTAAGGTGAAGCACAAGAAGGACACATACAAAAAGTGAAGGCAACATGAATAGTGAAGGAAGACAACACACAGAAGCCAGTTTCATTTAACAGCTCTCTTACCAGGAATGGAAGTCATATGATAAAGACAAACTTCTCTCATACAGAAAGCTCTTACATCATCACCTGATTTTTGTCCTTGTACCTCCAAATAGAAAGTGCTCTGCCTCCCACACCAGGGAAGATGTGCCACCAAGGCACAGGCCCAAATGGAAATGGCAGCAGTTCTTCCTCCACTGCTTCTCTGAGGGCAAAGTAGAAACTCCAAAGCACAGAGTAGCCAAGGCATGTAAGGAATGTGGTCATTTTAAGTTAAGTATTTAGAGCCATGTCCCATGTCTAAGCCCTTCTGTGCCTTAGCATCCACCTGCCCTCAGTGGGGATTGCCCCATCACCCTTTTCTCCTGACAGGGAAGCAAGCAGAAGCAGCAGTGATTTCCAGTGCTCTTCTTGCCATTCCCAGCTCCTACAAAGAGGAGTCTGGGTGGTACAGAGGCCTCACTGCTACCCAGGGGAGGTAACTGCAAGTCCAAGTTTAAGAGCAGAAGCTTCACAGCCTCTGTGGGTGAAAAATCAAACAGAGCAGACTAAATGTATTACACTAATTAGGAGATGCACTATCCAGAGAAGAACAAGACAGTGCTTTCTTTGGGGGTATTAGCTGTTCCACAGATGAAAAATAAAGTCTTCCTAGCTGATCTGTCCTGGCTAATGTCCTTGCAGATAGGCTTTGGAATAGGTTTGGGCTTATATCTTCAGTTATCCCACATCCTCTAAGACTTTTGCTATTGAAGTTCATTTGTTGAAAGAATAAATAAAAAATATGTTTAGTAATTGAAAGGGAAACTAATGCTGTTTTCCCAGCACTTGGAAACTTGCCACACTGTCTTGCATTCAGCTACCTGAGAGCTAAGGCTTGTTGTGTAACTGTAGTTGTGGGAGGCTTTGTTCTGCACCCCTCTGGCCAGGAGGCTGCCAAGGCTGCCCTCAAATTCACCACTGTCCAGTGTCATTCATGGCATTGCTGGTGCAGACCAGGATTCAGCCCTGCACCCACGAGCCTCTCAGTGCTGCAGCTGCTGACAGCTGTACCAGGACAGCAGCTGCTGCTGCCAGTGACATCTGCCACACTCATGCTTAACAATGGAACAGCAGGACCTGGAAGCAGGGTAGGGTTGAACATTGGAGCTTGGGAATGGAACAGAATTATCAGGAGTAGGGCAAAGAGCTTGCTGGGGCATGCAAGCCTATTTAATACTTCTGGGCAAGTGGCAATGCAGTGTGCTGCAAGCAGAAAAACACTGCTGAGATCTGTGGTTTGTAAGGCTTAGTCACATCACACTTGCCACGAATAAATGTTACACCCAGGGACAAATTAGTGAGGGAGGTCTTTTTTCTGACTGAAATCTGAATGATTTTTATGCTGCCACCTGAACTTCTCCAAATATTACAAAACCAGTCTTGAGCCTAGCAAGTCATCCCTGTGGGTGAAGAGTAGAAGGATGCTGCTGGCAGCTCCACTGCTGGGCAGTGAAAATGCTGAGCTCTCCTTTCCCCTCCCCTGCTGCCCAAACTCTGGGCTGCAGGCCTGGTAGAGCCCCAGCCCCCTGCCCACACCAGCTGCCCTGGCAGTGCAGGGCTCCTCCAGGCTTGCTCCTGGTGCCTGGAGTGCACTGCAGACACATCCTCAGCCCGAGCTGCCTGCCTCCAGCCACATGGTCCTGGTGCAAATTGCTGTTTACAGAAATGATGTATCTTCCCCTTTGG
The DNA here is from genome assembly GCF_012460135.2 of Molothrus ater. Classification (NCBI taxonomy): domain Eukaryota; kingdom Metazoa; phylum Chordata; class Aves; order Passeriformes; family Icteridae; genus Molothrus; species Molothrus ater. The sequence continues at coordinate 15,552,173 of NC_050482.2, read as the reverse complement.
TCTCTGTTTTCCCTTGTGCAGAATCTTCCCAATTAGGGATAGATTTTTGGCTGTTTAGTTGATCAGTCCCATGCTTATGTATTAAAATTTTCTTCAGCCTGTTTATTCCTTATCCAAGGGTTTAATCAGCAATTGTGCTTCAGGGTAGCTTGTGTTTTTATTATCTACTTAATCAGATGAAAGAAGGCTCTTTTGTCTTTTTTAAATTTATTTATTCCTAATTAAGAAAATGGTGAGACTTGTTCCATAAGAGGACTGCAGCCTTGTACCTCCTAGGCAGGAGCAAGCAATGCTGCCAGGGGAAATATTTTGTACACAATCTTCCTTTCAGAACTGGTTATAAAAAAGTAGTGGCATGGACATGATCAATTTGATAAAAACCAGCTGCTCACTTACTGATCCCTGCACCAACCTTGGACAACTTGAAATGCACTTATTAGAACAGTTTATCCCTATTTTTTATAGATAAATATATAAAAATTAAATATATAAACTAACATATGTAGTCAATACACAAACACTTCTTTTCTTTGAGGTTAGTATTGATTCCAGCAAAGCAAAATTATGCTGAAAGATAGAAAAAAATATAACAAAATATATGAAATTTTAATCCCCTAGAACAGCTCTCTGGTCTTCCCAAACCATCTGCTTCTCAGCCAGGTGTCTCCTGCTCTTGCAGGAGGAACACATACCTGCCTGGAAACCAGGCTGCAGAAGGACCCAGTGTTACAGCAGCTTCCCCACTACTGGTTTTAGGTCAGTGACAACTCATCAGTTTTATCCCTTCAATATTCTCTTCACAGCTTTGCTCTTCCCCTTGGGAACCAGCGCTGTGCTCAGTTCCTTTCCTTCACTGCACAGAATTTTTGATCTCTCCATGGCATCTCCTTCAGTGAGCTCCTTGTGGCCACTTTGCTTTTCCACAGCCCGGGGCTGCTGGGCAATGGCATCTCCAGGGTTGTCCCGTGTGTCACCCGTGTAGCTGTGCCCCATGGTGACAGTGGTGGCAGGGCTGCACACCCATCCTGTGCTGTGCTTGTTCCTCTACCCATTCCCACATCCCTGCCGTGGTGCCACTGCCACCACTCCCTGACCACACAGCCCCAGGCACAGCCCAGTGCTGCTCCAGCAGCCAGTGCAGAGCTGTGGGGCTGCCCTCTCCTCTGGGAAACACGGGGGAGGAGTAGCTGGGTCCCTTTGGCTGTGTGACTGTGCTTGCAAATCCCCTTCTCCCCTAAGCCCAGGATGAATGCTCATGCACTCACAGGTGCCAGCACCTCTGCTCTGTCCTTCTTCTTCCACTAGAGCCCACGACAATACATGAAACCCTCCAAGACAACCTTTTCTGGCATCACTTGATACAGGGTAGGGTTGAAAATCTTTCAAGCCAACACTTGACTTGAAAGATTTTCATCAGCTTCATAGAGCATTACTTCAAGTGCCAAGTGCTTGAATTTAAACCTGGAGAATTCATTGCAGACCAAGACTCTGTGCAATCACTCCTGGATCCTCCAGTGATAATTGGCCATCAGTCGAGGAGGCTGCCAGCTCTGCAGAGAGCTGTATCCCAGGACAGCCTGTGCAAGGATGGACTTCCAGCAGAGAACCCAAGAAAGGAGGCTCACCACAAGACAGTTTCTCATGGTTATCATTACTATATGGTCTCTTAATTGAAAGCGCCTACTTGGCAAATGCCTTCTTTTTGTGTTTGGTTTTGTTGTTTTTTTTATTCAGTTCCTTGTGAGGGCAAACGCCAGCCTGGTGATTCTGACAGCAGGTAAGATCTAAGTTGTTGAATTTTACCCATTTCACATCTTTGATCTTTATGAAGTTTGCCTCCCACTCTTTGATGTGACAGAACAGGGGGTTATTCTGGCTTTTCCTGTCAACTCCTACCAGCAGCTGGGAAAATGGTGACTTCCTTGCAAAAAAGGTGCATTCCAAAAACCATCAAAGCTGTGATTCTTGCCTACATTTTGCTCAGGTTTTGCTCAGGTTTAACTGAAGATTTGTCAGCAGCTACACAGGTATAAATGAGAAATAGCTCCATGCCTGACTCATCCAATACTCCACCACATATCCTACCTGGCAAGAGCTCCTGTTCATCTGCTGCAGCACAGATTTCTTGCTCTCAGGAGGGGGCTGAGAGGTCAGAGATCCCTTTCAGGAGTTTGTTTAAAACAAAAATCTGTGAGGTCACCGCTTATGCCCTTTTATCTCCCAGGCTGACTGTGCCCACTGCCAGAGCCAGACCTGCCCCATCTCCCTGGCTGGGGGCTCTGCTGGCACCTGGACCACAGGTCTTCAGACATCAACTCTTCTGCCTCTGCCAGATGGGAACACTGGAGGAAACAAATGTGCTCCCAGAAATAGTGGCTCCCTTTGTGGCTTTGAACAGCCATGTGTCACTCACACTCCTGCTGAGTCCAACTTTAGGTACAGCTGGCTGCTCTGGGTAAGGAGGGCTATTACTTCTTCCCAGAGCAGATTGTTCAGATGATGGACATACACATAATTCAATCTTTAGATTAGCCCTAAACTCCAGGAGAAGGGCTACTGAACCATCCCTATGGGCCAGGGCAGAGGCAGCACAAGGCCCCAGAAGGCAGTCCTAGAGGAGGTCATGCCAGCCCTGCTCTTCCTCACCAAGCCCCCACTGGGGTTTGCTCCCTCAGCATCTGCCTGTGGGGCTCAGGGGGGTGTCATGATGAAACAGGGGTGGCTGTCACTGCAGTGCTCTCACACTGCAGCCCTGTGTGCAGCAGAAGGTGCTGGAGAAGCCACGAGGGTGGAGGGGTGGAAACACAGCAGTGGGAAGAAAGGGAACAGAGGGAGGTGCTCCTGCTTTGACTCCGTGCTGAAGCTCAGATTTGAGGTTAAACAGCACACAAAACAAACAGGTGGGAGAGTTTTCAAATCATGCAGGGACTTCTCCCTCCTTCTCAACTCTTGTGACATCTGCCTGGGCACAGGCACAAGCCAGCAGGGAAGGCAAAGCAGTGCATGGCCAAACCCCTGCACTCCAACTCCTAATGAAATTCACACAAATTTTAGAAAGCGATGGAGATGTCTGGAGCTTCCTCGACCTGTCACTGCCTTATTTCTAACAGATGCCATAATGAGGCACCTGGAGGACAAGATCATTTAGTTTTCTTTAGGGTAATCACAATTTAGATGGTTTGTAATTTAATAAGAGTGAGAAGGGAGCAGCAGCCGGAAGAGCTCTCTGGCTGCTCAGGCCTGATGAGCTGCAGCACAGGGGCCCTGCCATGTGAGCCATGCAGCTTTGCAGTGCTCACTTACAATGAAATCTGCCTGCTGCTGTCCTTGGGGGTCGAGCATGCTGGCCTGAGGCACAGCCTCCCAGCAGCTGGGTGCCCTGACTGCCCTGCTCCACCTCTTAGAGCAGGCAGCAGTCCAGCACACAGCAAAAGCCAGCAGCTCCTGGAGAGAGAAGCACATATGGCAGCTCCTACCTGCTCAGGAGGGGAGCACTTACCCACAAAGTACAGTGATACTTAAAAAAATCCTCTTTAAACAACCTATTCAGTCTAACAGGTTCTAAATAAAGCAACATTTCAGTTGGTTTTGCCATTGTGAAAAATAGATTTTGGAAGCCTGGTACTTCTTGCAATGACAGGTAATATACAGATCTATTGATAATGGCACTGTGCACATATGAACAAGCATTTAGAGTCTTCTGTACCATGAAGCACCTAACAGGGCCAGAAAAACCCCTCACTAATATGGTGAGTGTGTGCTCAAACACGTCTTCTCTTGCTGATTCTTCCAGGACAGTGGGAAATGTTGCAGTGCAGCTGACAGCATATCTCCAATAATGAAATGCTGCAATTCAGAGGTTTTTCACACTCACAGTGGCATCACCTTCTTCCTGCCTGCATTCTTCTGAGAGGCTTGGCAAGATGGGAAAAGCTACTTCAGAAGCAACTGTGCTGTGTCTACAACTGAGGTGTAGGTTTGGGGTTTTATATGCTGTAAAACCTCTTCCTATGCTGGAGGGCACTTAGCAACAGGTAAATAGCCAATTTCATTAGCAGGTGTGATTTCTCCATAGTGTCAGTTCTAGTGATTGGGCTCACTGAGTAAAATGCTAGAAAGCAGTTTTATTTTTGGCTTTTTGTAGGGCTACCACAGTGGCACTTGCTGAGATTTGTATGGGTTTGAGTTATAGAAAAAAGACAAGTTTTGAGGAGGTCTAGATAGGAGAAAAAGAGGATAACTCATGTTTAAAACCAGAGGGGTTCTTGTTATCAAATAATTTTCATGGTTATAACAAAACAGTGAATGTCTGCAGCTCCAACTGGAGGAGAAAACCATGAGCTCAACGAAGGTCATTGGGGAGAGCAATTACAGCTTGCATTGTAAAGTGATTTCCCCTCCACACAAAGGGGGCATTTATTTCTGAATTTTAACATGATAAACATGCAAAGCACAGATTTAAAAGCATCTGATAATGTTAACCTAACAATAGCTTTATTCCAACATCCCTTAAAGATTCTTCAATTCTTTTATGCAAGGATTTGCCTGCTATCAGTGAGTGAATCAGAGATATGAGGCACATACCAGTTTTTGTTACTGAAGGGACTGCATGTTTCAGTACAGCCTAGTGCTATGAACCTCAAGGAGCCAACAGCATATTGTGTATTGCTCCTTTTAAAGGAATCATAGGGAATATTTCTGGGTTTTGCTGGGTTTTGCTTGGTAAGAACAGTTGACTGAGTACATCAAGCCAAGGTGTCATAACTGTAGAATTGACTGTACTTAATTATCAATAATGGGACAGTTTTCCTGCTCTTCCAACACCTTGTTGCAAAACCTCAGGTGTACAGGTGGGGACTCCCATCTTGCTGTCCACTTACACCAATTTGCTTGGCATATCCTGCTCCTCACCTGACCTTCACCATGAGACTCTTCCCTCCTCACAGCCTTTGGTCACACAGGGGCTGGTTGCCTCTCCTGCCCACTGGATGCAAGTCTCCTAAGGGTCTCCAGCTACATGAGCCTCTGAGCCATTACTTTGGAAACAGGTGACTGGAAGCACACATGTATTTCAGACAAGATCTCACCAGGGCTTTCTTCAGCCCTCCTGGTGCCTTCCTAATCACCCATGCTCTCCAGTCCTCTCCCTCTGCATTATCCTTTCTTCTTCTTAATTAGGCCACCTACCTTTGTAGGACTGACAAAGGGGGCTTCAGGAGGATATTTAACTATTTAATGTATTATTTCCCTGTTCAGAAGGAGGCTGCACAGTGAGGGAATCCCTAGCAACTCTCCAGTGTGATCTAAACAAATTTCTAAGACAAAGATGATGAAATTTCCCTAAATGCACTAGAAGGGGCCTCCAGACAGTTTGGGAGGTTTGCCTATCTGCCCATGGAAGCCACCCCTGCTGCCAAAGACAGCAACATCACCCATCACTGCTGGCCTTTGAGAGCAGCACCCCGTGCACAGACACAGTTACCGCACTCCTTCTGGCAATCTGCATACAAAACACACCTAAGAGCTTTACTTTTTCCCTCACAGGTTAAAAACCATCTGCTTTTTTTCTCTCCTGGACTCTTTCAAAATTGTCTGTGTTGTTCCTAAAGTGTGACCCCATGGACCAGACACAGCTCAGGTTTCAGGACAGCTTAGCCTGGAGAAATTATTCTCTCTCTTGCCATATGAACACACCTGCTGTCAGCATCTTCCAGGGTGATCTTTGCTTTTTATGCAGCAGTATCACAATTGGATTCATATTCTGTTTGCAGTTCAGCTGTAATCCACAAATTATTTAGTACCAAACTGCTGCTTATAAAGGTGTCTTTTATTTTCATTCCATTTGTGCTTATTTATCTCCCTCCTGAATGTAATATTTTCCACCATTTTTTTCCCTGACCTTCCCTTCCACTCATCAAAACAATTTTTTAATTTATTCAGGCTTCCCAGCCTGCAATCCTGGTGAGCTAATACTTTCATTCACTTTAAAAATGTAGCCTCTAACTCCTTTGTTTACTGCATTATTGGCAACATTTGCCAGAAACTGTGATGAGAGACTCCTGCTGGACTCTCCCTTTCCTCCAGGTTTGAGCACCTATTGATGTTTTCCATTCCCTCCTGCTCACAGAAAGCCATAGGCCAAGGCTGCCTGGTCACTCCTGTCCTTTCAGAGCTTTCCTGACTTGTACCAGGGAAGTATTTAATCTTCTCCACAGTCTGCAGTAGCCCTTTGCTCATGGAATAGAGACAATTTTCTTCTCCTTGAATTCCCTCTGGCTGGTGATTGTGTGCTGATGGCCCCCTCAGTTTAAAACACAGCATTCAGTGCTAATCACTGTGCACATCCAGTCAATTGCTTTGATTTCATGATCAGCCTGAAGCAAAGCAAACCACAGGGCATCCTGTGGCACAGGGACACACAGGCCCCCCAGTCATTACTGCAATCTTGTTCTTCTCAGAGCTGGGCAGAATTTTTGCTCCCTGGGAAACAAAGCAGTGCAGGAGTGATGGAATTGTTCAGTGCACAGGCACAGCCTGCAGGGGCTTGGGAAGGTCCTCCCACCACAGGATCCACACTGCATGATTCCTGGGCAGGTGTCTCACAGCCCTGGTGCACCTTCTCCAGGATGGGATATCTGTAAGAACACTCAGTCACTTCAATGCCTTCGATGGTTTGCAAAATAAAATCATCAAATAAAAATTCCAGTGATGAAATTTATTATTGTCAAGTGTTCAGCTGTAGGCACATGCTCCAAACTGAAGTACTCTACACCCTTTCTTTAGATGGCCAGCTTGAAAATACCATTCATCTACAGCCACTTGCACACACATGGCAATGCATAATTGCTGGCTGGAAAGAACACCTGAAGCCATACCCTACCAACTCAGTGGCAAAGAAGCAAAAATCCACCATGCAGCACTGCAGAAAATGTGTACAAGTGCTACAAGCCAGTTTAAAAGTGGAGGGCATTTCACATGAAAAAGATGAACAGTATGAAACAGGAACCCAGCAATGGGAATGGGCAGTCTGTCCTTCTGAAAATGTTTCTGCTGCAGTGACACCCACCTGCTTCCCCACACATGCATTCACTAGGGCTGGTCCTGCTCTCATGCATCTCCCTTGCTCTGGGAGCTCAGAGATGACCTCTGGTGGGGAGGGCACCCCACAGAAATCCTCCCTGATCATTTGCCCAAATTGTTCTGGCAGTCAGTGCCCCTCTGAGAGTCCTTCCAGTTGATCCACCTGATATCTGAAGTCTCAAAACTGCACCCAGTACATGAGCCAAAGCCTTACTAATGTGAGAACATGGATTATCTCAGGTGGCCATTATTCAGTTTTTTACTTACAACACCTTCCCCTCACTCTCTGTTTTGTGATCCACTACAGCCTCAGACACTGTTCTAAAAAATTGCTGCAGAGTCAAAAAGTGCTGTAACTGTGCAGTAGATTTTTGTTACTCCAGTACTCTTACCTATTTGTCCTGATTGAATTTGCTCCTCTCTTTTAGGCAATTTTTCTAATTCATAAAAATAATTTCAAGTTTTAATTCAATTTTTGGAAGTGATTAAATTATCTCCAGTTGATATAATCCAATAATTTAATAACAAAATATTATATATTGCTTCATCAATGGAAATGGCCAAGTAATATCAAAAGCAAGAAAGTCCCTAGGGAACAGCAATTGTTCTATTTCTTGAGTTTGATGATGGAAGACTGATAGCATTTCTCTGAACAATCTAACCAGCCTTAGAGTACTTCACAACACTTCAAACAAGGCCAGTATCCTGCTTTGCTTTTAAAATGTCTTCTTAGAGCAGCTGCTTCTCTTTTTTATCCTAAAGCTCATTATATTGCTTTTTAAGAAAATTGTCCCAAAACTATGTAGTAGTAGCAAATTTTTATTGGTAGAGGTAAACCTTAGTCCGAATGTCTTTATTTTTAATTGACTATTTAATTCAATGATTATCCCTCTTCTGTGAAGCTTGAAGAAAAAACCCCATTGAGTACTTAGGTTTTCCCTAATGGACTCAATGTTCATCCTTTTGCTAAATAATTGATTTAACTTCCCTTTCTAGCAGAGGTTTCTTTAGGCTTTTACAGTCATAAAACTTTTTGAGTTTTTCTGTTCTTTTTTACACAGATCTTGCTTTTACATTTATACATAGCTACATATTCTTCCTATTCTTGTTGATTTTTCTTTTTAAAGAACTTCTGGAACAATTATAATGGCCTCTTACTATGCTCCCAGCTTTCCCATTGCACTGGTGTAACTTCTCATTATGTGTCCTTTTATTAGTTCTTAAAGATGATAAATAATTTATCATTCTGTTTGTTTCAACCATTTTATTAAGTATCCTGGAGTGAATTTCATCTGCTCCTACTTAGGTGAGAATTTCCAGCTTTCCCAAATGCAACTTCTTAGAGAACAGCACCCTCCTGAATCCTCTTCATCTCCTAGAGACACTTCCCTGGGGCACTACACAACAAACTCTTTTTGCAGACCACTGAGTGGATTTGAAGCCCATGTAAATTCTACTATAACCTTCCATCTTTGCCTAAAATGACAAAATTCTATTTTGTAACCAAGAGCAAACCAGTTTCTTCTTCCAGATTAGCATCAATTCCTCACCAGTCTGAATCCAACCTAGGAGTCGCTCTTGACTTAGACTCCATGAGCCAGTGGAGTCTAATTCAAGAGTGAATTTCCTCATTTGAAGGAAATTTGTGCCAGAAGATTTTCTGCATGTATTATGAAGAAAATATCTATTCCAAGATGGATACCAGTGGAAGAGAGGTTTTGTCAAGGCCAACAGTTTCTCTCAGGACAACTCACCTGTCACATAATGTGTCACCTTTTACTTTTTGTAAACATAAATGCCCTCTGCTACTCTTCAGGCATGACAAGTTAGTAAGTTTTGATAGCAGCTAGCATTTCTTGGGAAGGAATAAGAATTTTGTGTTCCATTACTCTTGAGAATAAAGCCAGGAGTAAAAATGGCTGTAGGTGATTTTTTGGAGAAATTCAAGCTCCAAGCTTTAGCTCTCATTCCCAAAAAACTGGAATGAGAGTTAATATGTGATATTATGTAATGATTCTCACATGTTACAGATTCAAGATGTCAAGCACAGAGAATCTCACAGGTCTGGAAAGAGCCATTTTCCACTGGAGTTCTCAGTTCACTTATCACAACTATTTCTTTCCATTAAATATGTTATATTTAGAACCCAATACTAAACAGAAGAAAAAAAACCCAACAGTGTGGAATAGAATAGACTGGTGCTTAGGCTGGATAGAGAAAATAGCTTTGAAGAAGTAATACCTTTCTTTAAAAGTTCTTTCACTTGTTAAATGAACTGCTAGATTAGTTTTGAGATTAAACTAATAAAGGTACTGGCTAAATGAGAGCTAATAAATTACTCTCAGCTGAGTAAGTTTGTTCTGGCCTTCTAGTGATATGTTGAATACATGGCCCACTGGGAACCAGCACAAATATCAGCATAGAGATTTGCCTAATCAAATGAAACAGGAGAAACATAGCATAACTTCAGTTTTTTCAAAAGTGCCAACACTGATCATGCAAAAATAAATGTAGAAGATGAAAGGAGAACACCACCACCATATATTAGACTTAAACTTACTCTTTATGATGCACTTTCATCAAAATTTGTAGTTGCCAAGTATCAAATTTCACTCATGCAACATCAATCCACTAAGAAATACATATTTTGGTGAGAAAATTAAAGTCCATATTTATGTAAAAACTGTTTCAAAATAAAAATAAAACAAGATTTTTTTTCCAAAAAAAGATTTTTTTTTGTTTTTGTTAACAGAATAATTATTTGGAAAACATAATTTCCCACATGAAATAGTTAAAGGAAGTTAAATATCTTTAAAACTGGAAGATTCTGCATTTACATAGTTATGCCATTAATATTGAAGGTATGTTTTCTGGCAAAAAACTTCTCATGCTTAAAAAATGCACCTTAGTTTTATACTGTACATTACAACATACAGTAGTAAGAAACAGAATTAGTAAACAGGTTATATGCAAAGAAAAAAGTTACATATACAAGACAATTACAACTGTGACACAAAAAAAAAAAAAGTTCAGTTTAAACAGTATCTGAAGGCAATTCACAATCATTTCAGGAGTTCTGTGAAATTTAAGGCCATTAGTTCTAAATAAAATGTATCTGACACAAACTCACAAAACCGTGTATTTTGTACAAAATATACATGCAAAACCATTTTGTAATTATATATCAACAGGCATAAAATAAATTTTTTTGGGTAGTTCCGTACACAAAATTGTGAACAAAGCAACATAGTTGTGCAATTTTAAAACCAGTTAATTAACTTTATTATTCATGCACCCTGAATGGAAATGTGATTAAATGACAATATTAAACCCAAATATTATTAAGCCCAATATCCCTTTGAATGGGCAATCTAGACAAAAAAAAGTTAAGATTTAAATTTTTTGGAGTTTAAAATGGTCCATTATAAAACATCTGCTGTAATCACTTCAAAAGACACTTCTGATGCAAAATTTCCAGTGCTTTAAGGAATGTATTATATGATTTAATGAGCTCAGTGAGTCAACTATAACACGCTGATAGTTCTGGATTGAGGTAATTTTCTTTAATTAATTACAGCAAGTAACTATTCTAATTTGTTTCAGTAGTTAGTTTAAAAAACTGTAAACTTAGATAAACTCAGAAATTGGAGAATCTCTGAAAAAAATACACATACCTCCCCCTCAGTCTGGAGCCAATTATAAGTCATATGCCATTATGTTATTCACATTTAGGAGTTGAAATTTTCAATACATGAGATGAATGGATTACTGAGAACTGATTGAAGCACTTCAGTTACTTTAAAACACATTGATATATTTGTCCTTAGCTTTCATTTGTATTTGTCTGGACAAACATTCAAAGAGATATTGCTTCTCTTGTTATCTTGTGACAAACTATTGCAAGCTAGAAGACATGTGAGTCAATATTCCAAACTTTTATTCTTAAGAATAGTTATAAAAGTACTGAAATTTAAAAATAGTAACATGTAAACATTGATACAGAGTAATAGCATTCCTATACATTTATATACACACAGTATTCAGAGAGGACCCAATCTTCTGAGTTGAATACCTGACTTGTGCTTCCCCCCTCCAATAAATACATCAAAAAAGTAGGGTGTTTGGACTAAAAAAAAAAGTCTCAGAACGTCAACATTTTGCTCCTAGCATTTAAAAGCTTTCCAGTTGCTTATGCAACTAATAGGAGAATTTTGGTATGTGAAGAGAAGTTTTCTAGCTCCAAAAAGTTATCAGAAGCTACTGCTGCATCCAGAGATTTGTGATAAATGCTAAACACTTCAGAGCAGTCATATCTGAGTCTGCAACACGTGAACTGGGGGTGTGTAGGGGGGTGGTGCAGGTGATGGCTTTATTCCTCTGACTCTCATGTAGGACAGAAACTGCTCTGGGATTTCAGCCAATACATCTTTAGCAAGTCTTGCCATGCTCAACACGTGGTTTCCACTTCTGTCAATGTAATCTCGGAATGGCACGAACTACAAAACAAAAGAGACGTTCACTCAGACACAGAATGTATCTTACGACATGAAAGAAGAAAGCTCAGCCTAGGGGGTTAGAGTACCTGAACATGTTACCTTACACAGCTTTAATGTACCCATACAGAAGTTGCATTTTATGTTATATATTTTTTAAATAAACATTGTATCTCAATTTTTATAGATCTGCCTTCTAATAGAAACAGTGTAACACTTCCCCTTGGGTGAACACCTTCACATGAGCCACGGCTAGCTCAGGTTGCTGATGAAGTGCTTCCCTGATATATTTGGGTTATCTCTCAACCCTTTCCATGCAAGAAGGTAATTCTGTCTCAGAAGCCATTCTCAGCTTGCATTCCCTGCTCCTGGGGCCACACACCAGACTGTCTCCACTCTGGCACTTGGGGAGTAGATTTTTTTGACCTCTGAAGTGAATAAAACAGAAAGGATGACTTTAAAATTTTTGACCATTTTGCATTATACCTAGTAGAACTCTGAACCACCTGAACACTTTTAATATGATATTAACAAAAGCATAAAGAAGCTAAGCAAAAATTATTGGATGAAAAAATAAGTTGTTATGTGATATCTAGATGTTCAACACCTGAACCATTTACCTGCCCAGCCCTGGCTTGGATTTTGTAATACTTAATGAGAATCTTGTGCCACTGGCATACCAAGAGGAAACAATCCAGGCTTCTTGATTTTTTTTCCTTGTGTAAAAAGTACATGCAGTCTGAGTTAAAGAACATGCATCCCATCCTAGGAGATCCCCTTACCCATTAGTCTGCAGACATGAAATCACAGACCCCTGTTCTGTAGCAAAGTGGGGCTATTTCAACAGTGTAATTGTTGAAATGCAATTATACAACACAGATGGCCTGATTTAGCTCTTCTCCTCCTCTCCCCGCACTGCAGAGATGTCAGAGCAGCTGGAGGAACTATGGACAGGAAAGCAAACCTAGAGATGTACAAGGACAGCTAACATGGAGATGGCAGAGGAACAGAATGAAAGGCATAGGAGAAACCAAAGGGAAACTGATGGAATGCCAAGTGCTTTTTCTGTAATTTAAGAGTTTAATTAAAAAGGCTGATGTGCAAAATTCTCAGGAGAAACAACAGGTGCATCACCTAAGTACATATTCTCCTAAAATGTCTTAACCAGCAAAAGGATAGGAAAGGAGCAGAAATTAAAACTGAGGAAGAAGTGCTACACATGTAGTACAGTCCCACAACATGTATACATACTAGTGAGGAGGAGATAGTGTAGAACATGCCTCTACATGAGTTGCAGCCAGTAGCAAATATAACACATTCAGTGACTCACTGTTAACAGACAAACTTTTCCTGTACTAATTTAATCAAAATATTTCACAATACTGTTAGAATTAATAGGTAATTTCACTAGTTAATTTTAATTAACCTAATACACAAAAATCCCCACTTTTTATTTGAGTAGTTAGTTTTATAAAGGCAAATCAGTTTCAGCTTCCTAGATACAAAATAAAGGTCAAACCAAATTTAGACAGTTTGACAGAATCCCTTTTTATTTATTTAGTTAGTCTATAAAGTCAATATTTGTTAGTATTTAGACAGAAAAAGTGCACAAAATAATGCTGTCTTTGAGTAATTCAATATGGCATGGGGCAACATTGTGATTAAAATATATTAATAATAAATAAATATTTTATTACAATTCTGATATGCAATGAATTCCAAAGAAATACAAAAGAGTATTCACTGCATTTTTTTTTTCAGCACAGGTTAGTAATCTCAAAGCAAAGCATTTTCACAAATCTTGTTTATAATATGTTAGAACTCTATCCATTTGTGCTCTTTAAAGCTTTTTGGGCTGCTATTATTAGAGAAATTATGTTGCTTATATTTAAATGCATTTAAACATAAATGTAATGCTTGCCAGAAGATACCTGAATTAGCTTTAAAAAAGCTGAGATGGCACACAGGGCTTTGCAGAAATAGGAGGTTGGGGTCCACACACTGCTCTGCTGAAAGCACTGACATTTACAGAACTAAACATTACAGACAGCCCCTCTGCAGCCCAATGTGGACACCAAGGAACACTTCAAAGACTTCGACAAAATGAGAAACTATTTCTTATCTCCTGTTCAGCTGCCTTATATCATCCCTACTTTCAAAACTATCTGACAACAGTGACCAAAGAAGCCAGCATGTTTTACTCTTCTAAGAGTTTTGGTATCTCACTTTGTCATCAGCTGTTATCTCTATATGTTGCAAAAATGAAAAAAGTGTCTTTCTCAACCATTAGAATTCAGGAATCCATGACTGTCTTTAATGTATATCCATAGAGAGTATGATGATAATTTAATTTCTGTCTTATGCTCATTTCTGATCCCCCTTTAGAAAAAAAAAATAGAGAGAATTTTAATGTAGCATGCAAAAAGACTGAAGAAGACTGAAAAAAAGAGTTCTGATCATTTTCATTTCCATATATTTATGGAGCTTTCCTTATTACTGCATTCTAATAAAACCAAAGTATAAAATAAGGTATCAAATACATGTTTTGAACACCTCCTTGGATAGAAATATTACAGCCACCAGCAGTTATCAATCAAATCAATCCTTAAACATTCATGTATCAGTATTTGTAACATTAAACATTTTGAAGTTTCAGTTCCTGCAGATATAAATGGAAACAAATAAACATATCCCAAAATTCATCAGCTGCTATCTGACCTTAACTATCCTGCAATATGAGCTATTGATATGGCTCACTTATTCTTCCCCTATATATATTCTATTAAACAACAATATAAAAATCCAACCTGTCTTCAACAGAAATAAGTGAAAATTAGTAAGAGGAAAAATAAGTGAACAGCACAAAGTTTGACAAATGGGAGGAATAAAGGAAGAAGAAATGGCAGTCCTAAGGTGAGGTTTGAATCTGTCAGTGTTTAAGAGGCATTTGGACAATGCCCTTTTTAACAAGCTCTAACTTTTAGTCAGCCCTGTACTTAAATGGCCAGGTAGTTGCACTAGATGTCTGTTGCAAGTCCCTTCCAACTTAAATACTCTATTTTATGAATGTATTCAGGCACTACCAGGAAATATGGCTTCCATAGAAGATTTACTTTTAGCCAGAACCCATTTTTTTCTAGAAACATCATGTTTCTCCAAATTTTCTGTAGCTAACTCTTCTCCATGGCTGCATAACACCAAGACTTTATAACAATGCCCTGCCAGTTAGGGGTCATTTCCTAACAAATGCAGATCCACTCTTGTGTGTTATAAAAAGGCTTTGAGCTATCACAGAGAGTTTCTGAGCTTGTTATAAACACCTCAAGATAAAGTATGTCAGTGCTAAGGTAAAATGAAAGGTAGGAATATAGATAGAAATGAGAATTCAAAACAAAGAGGAACAGTAAAATCTATCTATGAGAATATATTTTCTCTCCCACCTGCACAATGTCTCTTTCTGCAAATCTTCCTCTTGAAGAAATCCTCACTACATCCCCATCCAGTTCTTCCATGGCTTAAAAAAATAAACAAAAAACCCTATGAGTTCAGGTACACAATAAAATCATCTTACTGAGAAAAAGTTCAGACAACTTACGCTTCTGAGCAATAAAAAACCAACAATTCTTCCTTCAGTAACTGTTAAGATCATTTGCATCAGAAAATACATCATGTTTTGTAGCTGTTTTGCACTTTTTCATGGTAACAATACATACTTTTATCTTTATTGTCACCTTCAGAAAAGAACAGACTATGAAAAAGTTTTTATCCTTTCATCTCTCAAAACAGCAAGTATATCTGGTTTTGTAAGGCAATATATATATATACTTTCAGGGGTAGAGAAGAATTCATCTTCAGCAGCTATTGTTACAGAAGATATCAGAGGAAGCAGCACAGAGAGGTAATAACTCACATTCACACTGAAACAGCAGTATCCTCTGATGCTAAGGAATGAGGAGTGCTTAAAAAAATATTAAATTTATTGGGCAATTCTTCTTGTATCTTCTGAGCAGGATACAGGTAAGCTCTGTTGTCCAGATACCTGGAAGCTATTCTAGGTGGAAGGATGTACCTGCTCTCTTGTCAGTGTTGAAATGGATGGATTTGAGATCTCAGGTTATTGCTGAGATGTTGGATCTGCAGTTCTACAGACCTTCTTTCAGTGTGTGCTATGAAAACCAAAGCCCTGCACCTCAGCTTCTCAGGGATTTACAAACTGGTTTACAAATTTAAAACCAGCACTTCAAACCTAGTTCTTCTGAAGCAAGAACTAGAAAGTATAAATGGCACCATCAGGAGCCAAGCTGAACAGAGTATATTTGTTTAAAGAAACAAATCAGTGGGTCTGCAGAGCATGTTGCCTGATGATGTTGTTGCAAAAATGTACACATGTTCAAACCAGGACAATGAACAAGTATTTGAAGGAGTTTCCCTAAAAAATCTCAAAAAAAGACATAAAGCAAATCCTGCCCAGGAAACTCCAACCTAAAACCAATATTCAGGGAAATATCACATTTGCTTAGTCTGTTCTTCACATTCTCTAGGGAACTACCCATGGCAATGTTAGCTACAGAATACTGGACAGAAATGCTTCTGATGTGACCTGTTACAGTCATCCTCACATCCTTTAAGTGAAGCTCTGCCAAATGTATGTGTCATCTACCCAAATTTCAAAGTTTTAGGAACCCCTCTGCTATCCCCCAGGGGCTGGGAGATGCAGGGAACAGGGAGATCTGAAGAGGAGCAGCTTGGTCTCTCTAGGGCAGAACTGAAGCTCCGGGGGCACTCGAATGTGCAGACACCCTGAACATCACCCCCCTGCAGGCACAGCAGACATGGAGTCTGTTGTTTCTTCCAAAAGGAATTTCTGTAAATGGAAATAATTCCTCTGTCCTCTTGGGCACTGAGGGACCACAGATTTGGCACACAGCTCAGGGTGAATCTCACTGGGGCAGTACATGCTGGGATTGTGGCTCCAGAGATGGAAACTGCATCCTGCAGTACAAACAGAATCCCAAATTGAGGAAAGGGGGAGGGAGGACACCCCAAGAACATGTCCTGACTGAGAAAGGGAGCCTGGGCAAATCCAAGGACTAGACAAACAGGGAGAAAGGGAAAATGCAATGGAGGGGTCAGAGAATGGTGAGTAACACAGAACTTGTTGGAATGTTGCAATTCCCAGGAGTAAAAATGAAGTTTACAAATTTCCATCATATGCATTTATGAATATAAACTGTCCTTTCTCACTGATTGTGGCATACAATCATCTGAAGTGCAAGTGTTCACCTGGATAATTTTTTCATGGAATAAGATACTTAAAATTATGACTACTACACCACTTGCCCAGCAGCATAAGAATAATGTTTGGAATAAAATAAATTTTAAATAAAATAATTTTTTCCTTGTTTTTTCCTCTTTTTTCCTACATTTAGAGTATTTGTACAAAAATTAACACGTACAGTCATTAGTGAGCACTAAAGACCTGTGGTAGTAGTGCTAAGTACATTTTATGTACCACAGAAGGCATAGTGTCTAACCAGATGCACTAGAATTAAAAGAAATTCTTTAGGACTTTGAGGAACAGACTCACACAACGTCTACACTTCACAGGGCAGTGATACATACTTAATAAATTAATACAAATAATGGAAGCAGATTAGTTATTACAACAGAGAATGGTGTTCCAGAATATCATAGAAAGAATATATAAATAACCTGGTAATTTCTCTCCTGCTGCAATATTCTGTCAATGCTGCTGCACAGTAGGGCTCACTCCTGTCACCAAGTGAAATCCTCTTTAATCCAGATCGCCTCAAATTTATTTATTTTTCTCAAGATTTTATTACCGCAGTAAGATCAATATTTCCACTCAACTGACACTTCACAAGGCATCTAAATATTTGTGCTGAAGAAATGGAACATTTCTTGAGTATACTTACTTTACTGTAAATGCTGAGCCCCCATATGGCTCTGGCTTGAACAGAGAGCCTGAGGGGCTACACAGCTCCACATGGTAGCTTGTAATCACACCGAGTTATCAATCAATCAATCCAGCTGGAAATGCCAGCAGCACTCACTCCTCACTTCATATAATGTTCTTTTAAGGACTAATATTTGTTTGGAAAGCTACATATTACTAAATTGTAAGCAAATCTAAAATATTAGAAAAAAACATTAGAACACTTACCATCAAACTCTGCTGGTCCTACCCCCACTATAATTATGGACATTGGAAGCTTTGAAGCCTTCAAAAGAAGAAGAAAAAGAGGTTTAATGCATAACATAACCTCTGCCAGTAATAGGAGATCTGAGAACAAAGTGAACAAAAACCACGCAGAAATTATGTTTTAAAGAACAATTTTTCCCCCTAAAAAGCTGAGTGGTGTAAACTGTCTGCTTAAGTGGTACAAAACATCTTGGATGAAGATAGAAGGGCACATGATTATTTTATTTTTCCATTACCAAGTCTTTGAATCATATAGAATGCTAATTAAAGACAACAAACTATGTTAGCATTTAATATTAATGTAACAACTAAGAGGACAAATTTCTCCTAGAAACTTTTGTAAACTGACAGTAATTGCAAATATGTATTTAATAACAATCAGACATTTATTTAAATGTGCTTTGCTGTTTCCTGATCTTACACAGCTGCTTGCAACTGTGGGACACTATTTCTACATTGATCTTATGCCAATTTTTAAAAGGAAAGAAATAATCTATTTGAGCAATATGTGTATTACATTTATCCCATTAATGAAATTTTACTCTAGTCAATCATCCATGCCACAGACAAGCAAGATATAGAATTGGCCTGTGGTAAGATTTTTAATTTTACTTTATCTTATTCATTCAAAGATATCTGGCCTTCTCTGAATAAACTCTGTAAAATCTTTAAAATTGTGAAGACACTATCTTAAATATTAGACTCTCCTGTCCTGATAGTAGCATCAGTTTATAGAAATAATGTGAATCTGCCTCTGATGAAGAAGGTATCAACTAAAACCAAAGAACATTCAGCAAATGTCAGAGTTGACAACTTACTGAGATAATTCTGGTAACTCTGTTGCTTATTGAGATATTGTGATAAACTGTAAAATGTCTACAGTCATTTTAAACATTAAACAGGAGCATACACTGCTCCTGTAAAAAAAAATCATAGATGTAGACCTTCTGATCTCTTAGTACAGAACCTTCTGTTTTCTAGAATGTTATTTTTGATTGTAAGAAAGTATCCTTTAAAGAGATTCCTACGCACACAGACACAGAATTATGTGATACAATGAAATATGAAACAGTAAGTGGCAAGGACAGCATAAAGACAAAGAGTTAAACTTTTGCATATAAACCTAAGTGTTGGCATTTCCTGAATGACAGCATAACCTTTAAACAGTTTAGTAAAACAGAATGTGTCTGACATATATGCTGTAATGAGAAAGATGCCTAAAAGCACAATTAATGTTAAAATTGAAATATACTCTGAGTTTTATACACATCAAGTTGCATTGGACATCATTGCCCTTTTTAGTATTATGGATATTATTAAAACTGAAAAAACTGCTACTGAATAGCATTTAATTAGTTCTGGCATGGTATACTGTGCTCACACTTCAAGAAATATGCAGGAAAATGAAGGCATCTTCATAAAAAACCCAGACAGCAAATATTACCAAACTTCTACTTATTCCAAGCTAACACATCTGCTGTGTTTCCAGACAGTTGTAGACTAAGAGCCATTATTTGTTGAAATGAACTATTACTGAAAACAAGAGTTTTCTGTATGTCTTGGTGACAAAGGAATTAATCTTACAAGGTATCAGCCAACTGCACTCACTGGTCTCTTATGCACAGACTTCAAATGGAAGCGTGAGTCAGAACCAAGAGCTGCTCTTTCTTTCTGCACTGAGTCTTTTTGTCACCTAAGAGCAGCTCATCTAAAAGAAATTATGTTTCAAACTTCTAGTCTGGGCTGGAGAATGAATTCTCAAGCTTATTATTACACAGATTCTGTGTATGTGCTGCAGGCTGGGACTGAGGGCATCTTGGTCCCCAGGGAGAGGCAGAACACTGGGGCAGAATTTTCATGTGCACCCCACAAACTGAAACAGCATCAAATCTCTACAGGAGGTACTTATAGTGGGTCTTCAAAACTATGCCAACTAATTCTGCACTATTCACTTGGACATGATGCTAAATTACTTTAATGTAGGCTTTTCAACTCACCACTCTGCTGTTAACTAGATCCACTGTGGTATGTTAAAAACTACTGGTAGAGATCTTTTCCAGCCATGTCTAGGAGTGTTTCTGTGAGTACTTTTATCTGAAATTTCCCACAGGCAAAAGCACAATAGAACCTGCTCATAATACAGAATATTACCTATACCCATGGCAGTTTTGAAGAGAAAAATACTGAAAATAATGCAGAAACTAAAACAGAAAATGCAGAAACTAACAAATAAGGAACTTACAGAGTTTTAGGGACTGTTTTGAGGGAAATCAGATAATTGGTATGCTTGCCATTCAGGATCAGAAAGTTGGGGGCAGTTTCAAAAAAGTGTGGGGATCAAAACTGTCAGCAATTATGGGAAAGAAAAGAGTTCACTACGCAGAACTGCATGGTGGGATGTGCATGAGGAAGGAGGAGGCAAGAAATAGATGAGTAAAATCATACAAACATACAGTGCTAGAGAGAAGAGTATCACCACAAAACATTATCTAATTAGGTCAAGTTCAACTTCTGCTTTCTTTTCATCTTTATGCATAATAAACTTCTCCTATTTAGTAAAAATGGGTACTCATGGAACAAATCTAGTGCCTCAACTATTAATCCACTTGCTTTATTGCCTAAATATGAATTCCTACAAACATTATTTCAACACTTTCAGTAAAACTTACATTCACTATGGATTCTTTTGTCTGAGCCATATCAGAGATAACTCCATCTGTAATAATGAGAAGAACAAAATACTGGGAGCCATCTTTTACTGAAGCAGCATATCTAAGGGAAGAAAAACCAATATTATAATAGTAAAAAAAAAAACCCTTATAAAAGGAATTAATATGAAAACAAGCTGGATTTGTAAAATTTGACTACCAAGAACTAAAAAACACAGTGAATTTCAAAAGTAAAGACATTCATAACTAAGCCAGACTTTATACTTTTAAATGAGAACATTGAAAAAACATAATACAAGATTGACAATCTGCATGTGTTGCATCAGTGAAAAATGGGAACTGCACCACTACCAAAAGGAGCAGGGACAGAATGTGCTTTATAGAATGATGAGATGTTAGAAAGCCTAAGTTGTTTAATAGGCATTACCTATGGGGTACAGAGCTTTGTATGAAGGGTATACATGAATACTGAATGTATTCATTCATTGGGTTTATAGCACAAATAAAACTTAACAGGAATCAACACATTGCATATTTTTCTCTTCTTTTTTTCCCTTACAAATCCAGGTTACTTACTGTTGACCATGACTGCAGATTTATAGTTCACATGTGAATTTATAGTTCACAAGTGAATTGCAGATTTATAGTTCACGTGTCTTGTAAAAGACCTGAATGTACACCCTGCAACCCTGGCCTCAATATTAATTTCTGTGCACCACCCACAAATGTCCTTTCCTGCAAAACTCAAGCTTCTCCTTGTGCTGTACAGGAATGCAAGAGAAAATACACACAGTGACACCCAGTGCCATTCCCACCTCAGTCAAAGGACCCAAGAAGCAACTACTCTTTGAAAACAAGCAGCTTTTGAAGGTTTGCAAAGTCCTGAAAGAGAGGGAGCCCAAAAAGCCTCACTAAATTCTGTGGCCTGAACTGAAGAACTTTTTTTTTGTGGGAAGCTGTTTCCTGCTTCACAGCCACTACAGTTCCTACTTTTATGAAGGCTCTTGGTGCTGTGAAGTCAAGAAGTAGAACCTTGTGCAGTGAGTTGTAGGAGAGCAGTAAAAGAAAAAAATTAGTTGCCTCAGGAATACTTTGAAATACACACCCAAATACCTAATAAGACTGTGAAATAACTCACTATTTTATTGGTCACTGAATATGAACATGCTCACTGAACAGAGCATGTTCAATGATGGCCACAATGCTTACATATGTTTACAAAATTCCCTGATGATAACACAGTGCATTGGCAGGCAATTACTTCTGATAAATACAATTCTGCAGCCACAACATTTATAAGAGCTTGGAGAAAGCCACAACTGATTTACAGAACATCAGCATCTTCCAGCCTCTCCCCAGGATCCAGATGGGTAAAGAAGCCATACAAGCAGTGACCCTGTTGGATATCACCTATGTGCATGCTGGAAGTAGGGACTGATAATTAAATATTGAGATTAGCAAGACCTACCATGAAACACGTTTTTACTGCCAAGCAGAGACTTCTTTTATCTCACTTTTCCACATTGCTTATAAACTTTTCAATTATGATTGCATTGACAAGGTATGATGAGAGAGTAAAATAAACATTATTATCCTCCCTGAGCACTTGACACTGTCTACATACTTACACTGAAGAAATAGAACAGAAATTTGGTTATTTCAAATTTTTCATAGATTAAAATGCTCCAAAGCCTTTTGCAAGAAAGATCTTACATGAGGAAGGGAGATGGGAGATGACACTAAGTTGAATCTGGTGTACTTTAGATAACTCTCTAACTGGGGAAAGGATAAAAAAATCATTATCTGCCAAAAGAGTTTCCAAAGAATATCAAGATCACAACAGGATAGTAATATCTGACATTGGTTACAGAGCTTTCATCAGAGGCACTCTTTTATGTAGGAGGGATGTGGAAAGAAGAAATTTCTTTGAGGCTGAAAGTAGGTTCAAAGAGTAACTGCAGGGCAACACCATGTCAATGAGAGTCACCAGAATAATCAAGAAATTGAACCTTGAAGGAAAATGGTGTTACTGAGAACTGGACTAGTACACAGATTGCTCTAGGGATGATCATGCAGTAGAAATCCTTGTGAAGACACTTAGCTTTCCCACTGTAATGTAGTCTAATGCAGTCTAATTTGCTACTAGGAGGAGCTTCCAAAGTCTGCAACAACTTGATATTTAGACAGAAGTTCAGTGGAAGGACTACTAATACTGGTGGACAGTCATCTGTTATTCTGCAAATGTTGGCAAATATTCCTGAAAAACAACTGGTGAGAAAAAGAACTAATTTTATGCCAATACTTTGATAAAACTGGACCCAAAATTTCAATTTTTGCAATGAACAGCAGGCTTGAGATAAATTGCCAAGTTCTGGGTCAGGCATCTCAGCTGCTATGACCAGTTCTGAAGAAAAAGAAAGAGCCAGAAAAATTGTTGGGTTAGATTTCCAGATAATGTGGCTAATGCAGACACTGAGTGCCACATATATGGAAAACTGCTACTGGAGAGATCATGTCAAAGGAAAGATTAAAGGACACAGATACTCTCAGATGACAAGCAATGTAAAATGCATGTACATCATTTTAATGATGTGATCTGAAAACAAAACAACTAACCCTAATGATAAATGGCTGAAATCAGCTATCTAGCCATGCTAGGGGGCACAGAAAGTTCTTTGCACCCCAGAATTTGCAAACTATTTTCAGCTGGTCTGTAGAACTAACAACAGCAAACCAGATAGCACACAAATATCTCTTGCTGCTAAAATTAGCTATTTTGCAAGCTCATAAATAAAACATTACCAGTACAATGATTTACACATCCCTACTTCTTTATTTTGTAACCAGTAGCTCTTTGTGTCTATAAATAAAATAAAATCTGTTCAGCAAATCACCTAAGCCATATCCCTTTCCTATATAAATTCATGGAGGTATTATACTGCCAAGGTCTTGAGCTCAAGATTATAAGTCAAGATCTTGTCTGCCAAAATAAGGCAACATTATCCTTCTTAAGAAACTTTCTATAAACACAGGGAGGTTTTTACTTTGAGGAGTTAGATGAGGTGTTGCATAACAGCACCATGGCTCCCCAATGGTGACAGCTGTATCACTGCCTTGAAAGTACCACTACCAGCTGGGAATTGTTGGCACAGAGACCTGGAAGATTTTGTTGACATTTGGGACATTCAGAGATTAGAGAAACTACACATACCTAAAAAAACTCAGAGCTTATAAAAATTTTTGATAGATGCATATATTTTCTGTGAAGTAGTAATTCTGTGCTCGAAAGGACAAAAAAGGAACATGACATGACAAAAATTTTATTTCCTTATGATTTCTGCTAAGATTTTCACTCAGGCTGGTCAACTGGATCACCTGTATTTCTTTGTAATCAGCAATTAAATTCTGCATAATACCAACACATGGTCTTCAAACCTACTCAAAGTCACAAGGTAATTAATTATGGGACTGAATAAACAAAACAACTGTCAAAAAATACCTTTCTCTGTAACTGTCAGCCTTTTGTATGCAGCACTTGTTCTGACACAAAGAAGTTTCTGCCCAGCACCTGTTGTGATGCTTACCTGGCTACATGATTAATTACAGGAGCAAAGTTTGTTGGTCCATAAAGCTGTACAGATTTTAGACTCCTGTAGTACGCCTCCATTACACCATCAATTCCATGGCAGTATGGATTTTGAGGGTTTCCATTCTAACAAAAACAAGAGATGATTAATCAGTATAAGTAATTATGAAGTAAAAACTACACAGGTTAATGAACACTACCCAGTAGATATTTAAAAGGCAAAGACCTAAGCATTCTAGGATCTATTCAGAGAGAGTTTACCACAAATGCCCAGTGTATGTGCCACAGCTGCTTGTGAGTGTTAACTGCTGAGGTAAGGAGGTTCCACCAGCCCCAGCAGTCTGAATCACTAGGACTGGCTCCTAGGCATAAACACCACCTTTAGTGTAATTAAACCCTCCTTCATACATACAACAGTAACAGGCATTTCCCTGTGTGGATTTAAGGTATGAATGACAGGTCAGATGTAAACCTGGAAGCATGTTTAGGAGCACAGTTCAGGCTCAATGATTTATTCCTTTAAAAATGTGAGAAAAACAAATGGTAGCCAGATCCTGAGTTCATACACTTAGAAGTGTGTAAGATAAACAATAAACTTTCCATTGTTTTGGCCCAATATTTCTGCATTGAAAAAATTATTTTGACCTGGTATAAACAAATGAAGAAAGGAATTTACTCTTTGGGAGCCCACAAAATGGCTGGTAGTGTGAATTCTTAGGGTAGGCATTTTACTACCTATCTCCATGATGACTCTTTAATGAGGATACCTATTAATAGATGGCAATACAAACACAAAAGCAGAATTCCAGACCCATGTCAGGCCAGGCAAATGATCTATGATCTTTCAAATCATTCTACTCTCCTTCATACACCAACACCTCACTGGCTTAGTGTGCCAGTACCTCATTCTGAGGTAAAGTATACTTGACTGAGAACCTAGACAACCAAAGAGGATTTTGGACAGAATTTGTCTAAAACATTAAAAGAGAGAGCTGAAAACACTGCTAAGCATTACATGGGAGACACCTATCTATGTTTATATATGGAGGAAGGAAATAAACACACACACACATATACATATGTATGTGTATGTATGTACGTGGTGCTTTTTCTTCTGTAAAAGTATCACAATGGCTCATAAAGAAACTGAATTAATTTTAGAAATATCCTTAAAACTGAAAGATGCATCAATATATTTGGACTTGAATACAAAGTCCAAAGTCTGCAATTTAAATGAGTATTTGCAATTGCACCTGTTTTAAATTACATCTGTGTGGAAAACATTTCCCTGAGGTAAGATATGTTGCACTCTTTTCTAGCACAGGCTGACAGAAGAAATACACATCCAGAGTCACCAATCTGCTGCCATGTCTTTGATGCTAACTGATTAGCACTCCCCTGATACACCTACATTTGCTATAATTCTGACACATTTATCCTACCCTGAGAAGAACAAAAAGCTCAAAACAAGCAAGTAGATAAACCAACTGCAATCACAAGCATCACCCTGGTAGATTTTAGGTTTGAAATTTAACTGACCCATGGAGATATCTCAGATTTGTTCTTATCAACTCATCTTTTAGTCCACTTAGATATCCCTATGTCTCTGAACTAGCACCCTGTAAAGACAGAGATCCCAGAAAATCAGACAGAATAGTAAGAATAAAAATGAAATTTTATCTTGGAACATGATTTGTTTGCTTCTTTAGAGATATTAGCTTTAGTCTGAAGTCTTTAAAGCATCTGTTTCTCAAGCAGCTACAGCTGAGGTTAAAGATTATTACTTTTCTTTATTACAGTTTTTGGCCTACAGGGACTTCTTGACTCCAAATTTCGGTCCATAACTTCAAGTGAAGTAACTTCACTATGAGAAAAAGTTTTGAAACAACTATCTAGAGTGAGCACAGAAGACTTAGCACATTCTCTGTTCTTTACTTGTCCAGTAACTGCTTAAGACTACAACCTTAACTTCCAAAACAGTATATGTTTATTTACTTACCAGTGCAAATTCATGTGATACTCTTCCATCTGGAGGAAGTCTAGCTCCAAAACCTAGAGCTGGGAACATTTTATCGCTATCATAGTCCTGAATTATTTCACCAACAGCTCTCAGTGCCATGCCATAGGCATTCAGCTGATAGGGATTCATGTAGTGCAGTGAAGTTGGCTGTAAAGGGTTACCTGTTGAAGCAAGGATCAGATTTACTTTAAAACTAAATCACTTCATCACTTGAATTTTCTCTCTTAAAAATAAGAAGTTGTTTCAGGTAAAAATGCAGCGTTCCAAATAAATTTTAAAAGTAGTATATTTTTAGTAGTTCTAAATACATTTTAGCAGAAGTAGCTGTATTTCAGCATTGAAATGGCAGCAAGAAACTTGTAGATTTGTGCAATTTATACACTTTTAAGATGAAATTTACAAAAGTATTACAACATTCTGAAAGCAGCTTTGGAGGAGGATCAGAACTTATCTCTGCTTAGCCCCACTTCAGCCTTACTCCCCCTGGAACTATTTGGCCCTTTTCAGTGGGTTCTTCTAAGGTTTCTCCCAGCAGTTCCAAAAAACCAAACAGTAATACTAATCAAAAACTACACAGATATTTGCAAACGGCCTCTGGTTATTAAATTTTATATGCAGCTTGTCCAATTTTTATCTGTTCTGTTTGTCCTGCTTTTCTAGACAGGAATTGGCCTCTCATCTGTTGCTTGGCAAAATGGAATCCTGAGTCCAGGTGGTGCCAGCTGAATACTGTTACAAACACACACATATGTGCACTTAAAACTGAACTCAGCACAAACACACACAAATAAGATGTTTCCTTTTATTCTTACCATTGGAGGCTGTGAAATCAATAGCAACTGTGAAATTGATTTGGGTTCTGCAGAAAAAGCAAACACAAATCTTATTAATAGTAGTACTGCTATGGAGACAAATAAACAAGAGATGGTAACATCATTTGTGGACAAACTGTAGGACACTGACTTTCTAATAGAGGAAATAAACACTGAAAATACTCTTATATAAGGTTCAAGCCAAGGGCTACACAACACTAACTTATTAACACACTGAAAACAGTTACTTGACTCCACCATTCTTTTTTTCATTGTTTATTAAAAATCGTGAATAAATAATTAGTAAGAACTTAACTTCCATAAATATTATTAATTCCTTTTAACAGTAATACTGATTTTTCCTTGGACACATTTTAACCCTGGCCATGCAAGATGTTCTCTCCCAACTCAGGGGCAATACCCAACCAGAGCAATGTGCCTTATGGATTCAGTGCTGCATAGATCACTACTACTTTGCTATAATTTAGTTGGCATAGAAATACATGATCTACTTGAAAGTGACAGGTGATTCTACCCTATCTTCCCATACACAACAAGAAATGAAGAAAGTATCTTTAAAGGAACAGTAATCCTCACCTCACAGCCACAGAGAGAGCAAAGTGAAACCTGTCATCTTTTAATATGAGTTCCATCAGTATTGACATACATAAGGGAACAAATTAAGCCTGAATGTAGTTTTTGACTAGGTTTGATTATGGTTTTTTAAGCAGTACATTGGAAGGAATCATGGATTCCCTGTGGCTTCAGAATGACAACCAGCTGGTCTGTCAGCAGGGGGGAGCAGTTGAAGGTTTGAGGACCACTTACTGCACAGAACTGTACAACAGAGCTGTCAGAGTAACTAATTCTAAGAGGCTGCATCCTCTCCATGGCATCTAAACCCCCAGTGTCACTTATAATTTCCCTTTTGCAGATGCTTGTTGAGCCAAACGCTGTAACAACATACAGAGATTTTTCCAATAAAGTCTCTTCAAGATCTTCCTCTTACATGGTTTTATTACTCTTTGATAGTCTCCAAGGATACAAGAAACACATGGCAAAGCTTCTAAAATACTTAGCTATGGCAGCCCTTGCTTTGTAACTTTCTCATGCCAGGCCTCTTGTGAACAGCAAATATGCCTCCCATTACAGTGGAGAGTGTACTGCCTGGATTAAAACAGCTGTCATGAAAGGAGATCTGAATTTCTCTTCTGACCATCAATGATTCAATACAGTTCAGTTAAAAATATGTGACCAAATCCTTTTGAATCCAAAAAATGTATGGGTGTTCATTTCTAAAGACCTGGATGAAGGTAAGGCTTTTAACATGATGAAGGAAAACATTTCCTCTTATCTTCCACTAGTCTGGGACAGAAGAGATGACAAGATATTTCAGTTGCAAATGATTCAGTTCCAGAATTTTACTGATTTACAAATAACTAGCTCTCTACCATTTCCAATAAGTCAAACCAGCTAGAAACATTTGCCAGAAATATCTTTTCTGTCCACTAAGTCTTGGAGCTTTGGTCTTTGTCCCACACACAAAAAAAGAGTAGACACTAAACTAGGTTTGACAGACATTCCTGTAAATTCAATTGCATTCCTTTCCAAGACTGTATCCCTTACATTGTTGAACTTATTCATATATCTGGAGGGGTTTTGACAGGAATATATTACTAACTGGGGACTGTATTAAGCAGCAGGAGAAATGTAATTTTGAAATATACATTATTTTTAGCACAACATGTGGGTAGGTCAGTGTGGCAAAATTTTGATTCAGTATTAAGATGTAAAGAAAAGTCAGCTATTAAGGAGGTGTTATTTGATGTAATATTCAGATGCAAAAGAGACATCCTCCTTTTTTTCTGCCATACTGCTATAAAATCAAGTCTTATGGAGTAAAACAAAATCTGAGTTTATGGACAAACCTCTGTTTTGCTCTCCAAAGTTCTTTAAGAAGACAACAGTCACATAGGTGATACTGGCAATGGAATATCCCAATTAAACAGATGAAGACTCAAAACATAAATACATTGGAAAACCCCCATAAATAAATACTGTAATTATAATTTGTTAAAGATGTCAAGATTTCCATGACATCTCCATTAATTCTAAACACCTCGAATTACAATGGAAGTTTTGAACATGAAGTATTTCATTAGCACCCATTTATGGAAGAGCAAATATGCAATTGTGCCAATTGCAGAATCAGTGCTTTCTACCTCCTGCCTATCTAAATGGAAGAAAAACAGGGAACTTAAAAAAAAAACAGTTTTGGAGGACATGATGGGAAAACAGACTGATTTAATGACAAAACCTTCTCTTTTCCCTTCCTTCAAATATTTCTCAACTGGACTTGAACTGATATGTAGTCATATTAAATGAGACAAACAAAGGAAGGGAGAAGCCCAGAAAATAACTGAGTCTGAGCCTCCTGACATGAACCTCATGTCATGTTTACGTAACTGCAAATGTTGCAGAGAGAAAGGCAAGATTTTACACAAGTACTTCTACAGTTTTCACTGGCATGTATATAGAAATAATTGTATGAATCACTAAAAAAAATCTATATAAAATAATTAAATAAGTATCACTGCTCATGCTTTTAAACATAGAGCATTCTACTGAATGATATTACTCTTTTGTCAAAAGAGCAGAAAAAAAGTTTATGTGGAATTTATTAATATCACAAACCTTCTCTAACTTGCAGTTAATGAGATATATTTCTATTGTAACATCTGAGTGAGGAATGTGACAGACCACCCTGGAAAGATTACATAAGCAGTCCCTATAAAATTTTCTTTTCAAATTTAGACATAAACCTCAACTCCTCAGTTCCTTATACCTACTCCTTCTGTAGAGATGAATTTTGAATGAATGGGGAATAGGATGGTCATGGCATATTTGTACAGCACACTTCAAAGGAAACAGCTGCACTAGAGGCAAGACTCTTTCTTCATGCATTTGTGCATACTCAGACTTCAATCAATAGAAATTTCTGGTGAACATGGATGGATGGCTATTTTCAGCTTCTGTCCAAGTCCCCAGCAGGAATGTAGGACTGCCACTGCTGGGACCAAAGGCAAAGCTCTATACAGTACTGTCAAAACACAGCACAGACTTTTATTTCCATTGAACTCTGGTTGAAGACTTCAAAAAAACCCCAAAAAATGGAACTTGTTTCTTCACAGGTAAACAATGCTGTCAAAAACATGTGGAATGTATATGCAGACTATATGCCCCAAAAATCTAAAAATAAGTGCCTGGAATGTGTAACAAATTTCCATTATTTTAGAGAATAATCTGGCAGGTATGTTAAGAGCCAGGAATTTTTCAAGATTTGGTCCTATTTCCAGGCACGTTTCTAGGGTAAGACATTTGACACTTCTGTCTCTACTTCTCTTTAGAAAAAATCATGATAAATGAGAAATCGAACACATTAAAAATTTTAATTACTATTGAAAAAAATGCCTTTGAAGGGGAAAAGGTCTAAATAAATGCCAATATTAAATACACCATATCTCAGTATAATTGGAAGAAATAGGCAGCATTTTAATAATTTTATATATATAGATAATTCCCTTTTGTTTAATCAAATTTTCTCTGGCTGGTCAGAAGTTACTCTTTCTCAGTGTTTTAGTATCAAGTCCAATTCCAACAGTATGAGCAAAGTCCCATAACTTAACTTAGTAACTATCTGCATGCTTTATGTAGGAAAGTACAGCCCCTAAAATGAGGAAATAATACAGCTCCTTACAGATGCTACTGAGAGCCATAAACAAATTGTGAAAACAAGAAAGGTTTGTTGCTAATCACATACCCGCCTTTAATATAGTCAAGGAATGAAACTTCTGTTTCAATTAGGAAGGAAAGCAATGTTACCTGAAAGCAAATAAAAGAGAGTCAGACATGAATTGTGTGTTTCCCAGCTGAACAAGTAGAGACATAAGCACAATGTTTTTCGAGCTCTGTCCTTAGGATGTAATTTCCTACAGTATTAAGGGAAAAAAGAAGATTAAAAAAGATATTAAATAATTTCAGCAGGCAGCTCTTGAAAGGGAAGAGACAGGTTGAGAAGTCTATAATTGCCTTCTTTTTTTTTTATTTAAGGAGAAGGTAAGGGGCAGAAGATTGTATTCCAGAGCAGGTTACCACATACAGGTTTTCTGATTTCTGTGTACTACACCTACATCTGAATATGACTGGGTACACGATAATGCATCTTTTCTATGAGCACTTCAACACTGTTTAAAGAACTCAATTACAATTATTTATGTAATTACTCATCTCACATTAAAGGTGGTGTTGAGTATTGATGCAAGCCTAGAATGCAAAAATCTAGTAAAGTATACACATATAGGAAATACATAAATTTATTAAAAGTAGTATACAAATGCATAGATGTATGTATGTATATGTATACACATATATCTGTATATATATAAAAATGCAATGGTATGACATTTCAGCAGTCCCAGATTTTTCATTCAGAATTGACAGAGATCCAAAGCACAGAGTAATCTAAAGTGTTATTGGCATTTTCAGCAATTGAGTCACAGAGGTATAAGCTCAAGTGGAAAAGATCCAGCATTCAAGATCTTCATATATTGTACAATATTTATGAAGCAAAGAATTAAAATTTTGATTTTATTTACACAAATTCTCTCATTATATGTGCAGCAGGCAGGCAGTGAAAACTGCTTAAATAACTGCTCAGAGCAAATCCATGAATAAAGATACAAGGAATAAAAAGGGAGTGGAAATCTATCACAAAATTTTGTGCCCATTAGCAGCAAAAAAATAAAAATTGAAAATACTCCTAGGTTGTAACCTTAGACTCAGAATGAGATTACATGTAGTAATTCTGTTTTCTATCCAACTTCCTTTGTCACAGTTCTGTGTGATTGAGTGATCAGCTAAGCTTAAAATCACCAAATTACCCTTCTAGCTGGGAAGACCATAACAATGTTCTACCAGGCTATCAGTAGCATAGCCTTGCAAAAAAGACCAAAATTTCTATGCATTTTCCCACTGGACACAGTAA
The DNA here is from genome assembly GCF_012460135.2 of Molothrus ater. Lineage (NCBI taxonomy): Eukaryota > Metazoa > Chordata > Aves > Passeriformes > Icteridae > Molothrus > Molothrus ater. The sequence continues at coordinate 15,520,246 of NC_050482.2, read as the reverse complement.
TATTAATGGTTGATCTATTCTTACATCTGGTTCTCATGTTCCTAATTAATTTAAGCGAATATTTTTACTGCATCTGATTTTAAAAGTCAAAAAATGGAAACAAACAACTCTCTAAGCGGCTGCAGTACTTACATATAGGCAACAACTACCAATGCTTCAAGTTTTATGCAGGGAATTTTTTATTTCACTATTAGGCTTTGTTTAAAACTAACCATGAATAGTGAAACACTTCTTCCTAGTATGTGATTTGATTGCCTGAATTCAAAATGACCCCTTAAGTAATAATAAATTGAGATATGCACTGTATGTACATAGTCCTTAAAGGCAGTAGTGAGATAACAGTCAATTATTTATATCCACTGTAAGTTCTCCAGAATTCTACCTCCTATTAATGAAAATTATGGTCCTGGTGCCTCCCTTGAAAATTTAAAAATTTGTGGGATAAAGAATATCTTGGGTAAATGATGAGGACAAGAAAAACAAAACTGCAGGCAAACACATAAGAAAGTGACCATGTGGAGAAGCAGAAGGGAAGCCTGAAGGACTACTAGAAGTCAGGGCAAATGGGGACAGAGATGATTTGATATCAAAAAAACTTTACAAAACCAACAGAAGAGAAGGAAAAAGAAAAGAAAAGGTAAAGGAGGAAAAAGGAAAGAAAATTGCTAACAACCTTTCATTGGAAATTTTGATGTAATTGGAAGTAAAGAACAAGACACAGTTGATTTTGTCTGTTTAAACATGAGTAAAATATGTTTTTTCAAATGAAGACAGATACTTGTGAAGATGTTGAAGTATTTTAAACCAAAATTAACACGAAAATTGAATGTAAAAATACATTTTTATTCCCTTCTGTACCCTATGCCAGGTTTCATACCTAAAATTTATCACTGATTGAAAACAACCAATTTACTTCAGTTTCTCACTCACTAATTTAATGCAATAGAACTTGATTTTAACATGATAGATTTTAGTAAAAGGAATATGTTAGCAAAGAATAAATTACCTAATGAATTAGATATTGCATGGTAAATTTTAGCAGCCAAGCTGCTTTTGCCAATTTTTCATAATTTAAAGCAAAGGTAGAAGAAGAAGTGTTTATTTTCTCACTGGTAAACTGACTTAGACAAGAATGTAAGAATGTCAAGACATTCCTTCAAGGCTACTTTTCAGCATGAAAATAGCCCTACTGAGCCCTACTCAAGAGTGGAACTGTTCATGTGGAAAAAAACCAGATGGTGGACGTGTTTACAAAAAACATCTCTCATAACTGATTAGGTGTTCCAAGATACCAATCCTCAAAATTTATCTTCACTTTTTCGTAAATGATGGTGTGAACATCATGGATGCCAGGACATCAAAGCTGAGCAAGTGCTAAATGGAAATAATTGCATTGCTACCAAATGGTTCATAAACATGAGAACAGAACATGGAATGCAAATCAAACAAGAGAAATTCTCATTCTAAACAATACTAACAGATCTTTCAAAATAAATTTACAAATACCTGTTGTTAATAAAAATTGTTGGCTCTTTTTGATTTTGCCATGATAATCATACTAGCTTTTACCAATGCTAACTCAGCAGATACATTTTAAAAGAAAATTTATTTGTAAAAGTGCAGGTATGTTTCAGATAAAAAATTTAAAAGTGTATTCAGTCCAATAGTTTCAATTATTTGACTGAAATTTTGATAGAACTTATTCTGAAAACCAGTGGTGACTTGACAGCACATTTGGACAAGTTTTATATCAAACCCTTCAAATTCAAAAACATCTGAAAATAAATGCTGTGTAAAGGTAAATAGTTTATTGTGGCCTTGACAAAATTTTTCTATTCTAATCCTGTTAAATTACAAGTCAACTACACTCTCTTTGAAGCAAGAAGAAAAACATCCAGTAACATAAAATACATTTACTTACTGTTCCAGAATTAACATACTTTTTCTTTTTTCCTTTTTTCTTTGGATTTATTACCTAGAAACACAGATACAAACATTAAAGCAGTATGATCCAATATAAAGACAAGTGTAAGGTATTTTCAATGCAGAAAGTACTCTATTTTCAGTGCATGTTGAAAACCAGTGAATTTACCTTCATGGTACTTGGCAGGGGAGCCAGTGCTGGTACTCATATTTGACAAATAAGGGATGGGGGCAACAGAGGTAAGAAGGTTCATTATATCTGAGAGCTCAGTGAAACACTCTTTGAATTTTCCCAAAATTCTGCATGGTTCTGCATTCCTGATCACAGTGTTTCAGTGTATGGTGCCACTACTTTGTCACCTCACAATGCATCTCTCCACAATCCAGTTAATCTTTTTCCATCTGCTCCTCACAGCACCTGAGAAACACCAGAGCTGTTCTACTCCCAATTTCTGTACTTGGTGCAATGACAGGATCTGCTGACAGGAAGATCAATTTTCATGAAATAGGTAATTTCATGAAAATGTTGAATATCACCACCTGACTGGCATAGAGGAGTTTGGGGGGGCCTCAGTGCACTCCCCAGATTCTTCATGGAGCTAGACTACAAAGCATTAAACCATTTTCTTGAATGTCTGGAACCCATGGCTAGAAAATTCCTCACTGTAGCCACCAATAATTTTTTTTTGCCTCCTGAATACCTACAAAAAGCATGTCTCAGTTAATTTTGCTACATACACACAAAAATGTACTCCTGCTATTCCAGAAATGCACATGGAATCAGAAGCAAAACATTATTTTGTTAATGAGGTCATTCAACTATCTCCTACATATCTAGGAAATTCAATGCCTTATGGCTTACTGCCAAGCTTTACTGTAAACTACTCACAGATGTTCTGCAAATGATAAGGAATAAAAACATTCCCAATTGAAATCTTAGTCACTTATCTGGTATAAAATATTTAAAGAATTTTGCCTGAAAATGGGCAAACTAGTAATACTTGTCTTCCAAAGATTTTCTCCCCCAACCAAAATGAGATTACATTTAAAGATCCTATTCTTTGCACAACACAGAACAGCTGTGAAATGTAAGGCAGAAAAAGACAACTATGATTTGAAGTCTTCCCAAACATGCTAAACAAGTGAGTCCCTCATTTCCCCCAGTATGCCACACTGATGTTATACAGTAAATATTCTGCCAAGCTTTTACTCCTTTACACACTTATACACCCATTAACACTTAAAAAATCCCAATATGTCCTGCCCCTCCATTTAACAGTGTCTGATGAGCAATAGACTAAGCCTGTGTAATTGTGGCAATTAAACAATGCAGCAATTCTTGTTGAACCAAAATTTCAGTGACTCCTGCTGACATCTGCCCAGAAGAGGAAGATGAAGGTAACAGGCTGCCTGTCTGCCCTGGGGCAGTGCATTCACTGCTCTCCAGAATTCAATGGTCAGGCCTGAATTAGCAGCGTATTGCTTGCCAGCAGTCATTAAATGCCAAAGACAAGATTCATTTGAACTTTCTGCTTCAGGTAACTTGGCAATTGGCTTCTCAGGAACTGCAAGAAACTGCACTAGAGCTGGAAGTGAAATATCATGGGAAACAAGGCATATACTTGGAAGCAAAGATGAATTAAATGACAGCTTGTTTCTCTCCTATAATTCACAGTACTATAATGATTTTAATATTGACATGGGGTTCTTTTTCGAATTTCAGATAACTTCAGCAATTAAACAACATTTTTTAGCCTCTGAAAATTTTACATCCCAGCAGGGACCTAGAAAGCTACATGGCTTATAATGAACCTATTTAAAAAAGCTCATTTGCAAAGAGGTGGCTCTAGCAAGGCTCCTCATCTTTTAATATGGGACACTTACTCAAACTTCTCTACCTGCCTTGGGTTAGTTTGTAAAAGCAAAATGTTTAAAAGAGAATTTGCCCAGTATCTTCTGTTCTGATACTGTACAGACTAACCCAGTAGAAGCAGCACCCAAGGATGGAGGATTGCAGTGTGGGGAGGCAAACATGAGCTGCTCAGGAAATGTATGCTGTCCCTGGGAGTATGATACTGACACTATATTTAATAAACTGAAAAATTACTTAAGATGTTATGACAGAATACTCCTGGTAGGGTAAGATTTGTGTCAGTGAAACAACAGGAGAGGACATTTTCACTGCACACAGCAATCTGTGTTATGACACCATTCACAAGAAACTACTATAACTTACTGTAACTCTGGGGTTGAGCTTGGATCTAAATGAGAAAAAAGCTATGGCTTTCAGTTATCTTTGTCCTGCTCTGCACAGCAGCACCTTTCCTCATCTTCAAAATAAGAGTGCAGCACGTAATTGGAGCACCCTCCTTCCCTGACTTCTTTAGTGCTTACCTAAACCACTGTATTTGCTACCACCTATATTAGGACTATGAAAATACTAAAGTTTAATGGCAGTAGTCTGAGACCAATTAAAGGATACCTTAAGGAATACCAAAGATCTGCACAACATACAGAAGAAGAAAAAAAAAAAAAAAGGGTTAAAAAGGGTTATAGCCACACAGGCTTGCCTTCTCATTAGTGGCAATAATAGCTTTCCATTGTTTTCAGTGTTTTCCATTGTTGTTTTCTCATTTATTTCCTGAGAGTGAGTAAATACTCATGATACTTACCTCATAAACATTGAACTGAGACTGCCCTCTCGACAGCTCTCTGTAACTTGTTGTGAATTCTCCAATGAAATCATGGCTGTTTGAAAAATAAGATTTTAAATCAAATGCACAACATTTAGGAATTTAAACATGTGTTTTATCTATTAATGCAAAAGAGACACAAATCCAATATGAACTAACACCCAAGAAACAAATAATGGCAACAGATATAATTTGCTTAAAAATCCTTATTACTCCCTCTGTTTTGTGTAATGCAAATTTAGAGTTGGAAAGGATTAGCTTAAATCTTTTTAATATCTTTTGCTTAACTTAGCTGCACAATGAGGACTATGTTGTAAATCAGTGACTGACCCCAATGTAAGTTTACAGAACCTGAAAAAACAGAGCAGGCTACCAAAAACTGTCACCGTTTCCTCAGTGGATGACCACTGGCACTACAGACTCTGAACTGTGTGTGAGGCTATGTGAGAGAAAGGGAGTTACTGAAAGCAGGGAAGAAGTAACTTCAACAGAAAAGACCAGCCCTCCCAATCTGTGTGAAACGACACTGAACATTTAAGGGGAAGACCCAAAGCTTATTGCAGTTCCTCTGTCTTCCCATCTGGGAAGAGAAAAGCAATCCACTGAGGCTACCCAGCTTATGGTATTATTGGAAAGCAGATCTCAACCTAACAATAAAGCAGAGGTTATCAAGCTTCTCCTTTCTAAATTCTATTCCTGCTCTAGGAATATATCTGGCACTCCTGTGCTGTCATTCAAGTTTTAAAAAGTGCTTTGCCAATGCATAAGATGTGTAAGCAGGGGGTAGCACATTGCCCAGGAACCAGTGTGAGCCACAGGGGCTTGTGGCAGGGAAAGCACCCTGAGGAAGGTGCCCAGGCTCAGGAGCTGGGGCACAGAACCCACGGGGCTGCCAGATGTGACTGAGCTGCAGGTTTGCACCTCAGACAGGCACCTGGGATGGAAGGGCTGCAGGGCTCAGCCCCAACTGCACAGCTCCCAGAACTCACAAGTTCTGCTCCCATTCTCTGCTCTGCCCAGCTGAACTTTCCCCACTGCTGCTCCAGATTTTGCCAGCTGTGCCCTAAGAAGGCTTTGTATTTCCTCTACACTCTGCCTCCACATCTGGTGAGCTATGAAGCTATCTTACCTTCCCTCCAATGGTAAACCCCACTAGAAATGCAAAGTTTTATGACTTTGTGACTTGCAAATCTTGTTTTTAAGAAATTCAGCACAGTTTTAATTAAGCTATAAATATTAAAAGCAAATTTAAATAAATCTGAATGTTGTAAGATGAAAAATGGAAACAATCCATAGCAACATTAAATTTCTTTCTTGCTTTATTCATAATGAAATTAAACAAAAAACCCCTCAAATATACATCTCATTTTCTGAAATCAGCATGAATTCACAAAATATGTAAATCAAACAAATAAAAGGTTCAGTCCTCATGCTGATACAAAATAAGTACAGCATACTGTAAGAAAGCTAGAGAAATACTCTATGTTAAAGATATTCCTCATTACCCAGATTCAAAATGGACCACCTCACATGAAACACTCCCCTTTCAGCTGGGAGATCATCAAATTGCTTCCAAAACAAAGACTTCTCTTAAGAAATGTATTTTGGAGGTATATCTCTGCTTAAATGCTCTCCAGACTGCAAGGACTATTTGAGCAGGGAATAGAGGAAGCATCCACAAGGTGTATTTAACCTTGGGTAACCATGGCACTGGAGAAAAATACATGTTGCTTAAAATGGAACTTTTCCCTTTCCTAACAGTTCTAACCTTTCATTTTCAAATCAGGTTGTATATTTAAGGCAGAAATCCAAGCAATGGTTCAATGACTATGTACAAACATGCTGCAGCAAACAGGAAACATGAGCCATGCCAGACAGGACCGTCCCTGGGGAGCAAAAGAATCTGTACTGCTTAAAAGGAACTGCTCCTGTAATTCTACGAGACACTGGAAAGGCTCCTTTCCCTATGGCTATATCCAAACATGAGCTAGAAAGATGTGATTCCTCTGATGAATCATGCTGCAAAGGTTTGGGCAAACATAACCAGTCTCAGAGCCCTGTGCACTTGGAAGAGCATCAGCCAGGATCTTTACACTAGGCACCCAGGTGGATGGAGATGCCACACTAGGCTGGCTCTGAAGGCTGAGTGCCTGCTGGACAAAATATGCCTTTGCCAGATGTATAAGTCACTAAGGAAATATTCTAATATTAATCATCACACTTCAGCAAATGGATCTCCTCATTAGTCTCTGGATTGAGAATCCAAAGTACTTACTCTCTTTGCCTGCCTAACACCAAATTTTTCTAAACTTTCACCCACGAGTGGCATATCAGAACACTGAACTAGAGTCTTAGCACAGAAATTATCTTAAAGCCCATCTCCCTACGTTTTCCACTAAAACATCTTAAAGCCCATCTCCCTAGGTTTTCCACTTTTAGCCCAGTGTTTTGAAGTGCAGAAAATCACTTTCAAAATTATATTAACTTTGAATTTTTTTATTATCTAAAGGAAAAAAACAATAGAGGAAAGGACAACCATGATCAGAAGCATGTCAATGAATAAGGAGAAAATGCAAGAATTTAAAAATCAACTATCTAACTGGAGAAGGAAGATGAAGGACAAAAAATAAGGTGGAAGAGCAATTTCAAATCTCTCCTGAAGTATTGATATTCTCAGATGAATGCTTCTGTGGCCCCAGCTTAGCATGACAATATTTACAGCTTTATAACTCAACCCCCCTCTTTTCTATGTAACAGCTCATAAATGTCAAGACTGTGAAATGACTTTTGCAACATGTATACAAAGTGATATTTTTTCTCTAACCTTTTAGAGAGAACCAAAAATATCATAGTATTGCTGATGTGAAGTTGTGCACTATCTTATTTTTTTTCCTTTTGTTAGACCTGTCTGCTCCATATATAAGGACACTCAATAAAAAAACCCTAAAAATGTGACTCTGTCAAACAACTGGCCAAGTAACAAAACCAACTTTTGTTACTTCTTATAGCATAAAATATTTTGGGGTTTGTCACAGCTCTTAGAAGCAATAAAAGGTATCAGAACAAGTTGTTCATATTTTGACAATTTTTCTGCAAAAATTTTTCTGCAATTTTTATGCAAAAACTGGTTTGACACAAAGGATGTTTAGTAATTAATAGTGTTAATGTTACTGAGGGCATGTATTACTTTTTGTCAAGAAGTTTTGTTTGATATTTGAAAATAAATAAGAGCCATTTGATGACAACAATATGATCATGACGTTACACTACAATTACTCCAACAATGTAGTTTAGGAACGTGAAAGAAGCAGCTCAACCCAGAGCACCATGGTGCTATTTGCCAAAGCACAGGTGACACAGAATGGGGAAAAGGGAAAGAAAATTTCTTAGTCAAGACTCAGGAAGTCAAAATCCAGTCAAGCCATGATACAGAAGTCAAGCATATGCGCCGTAATTTTGTCTTCCTGATTGCAGAACAGCCTATAATATTCAGAATAACTTGCTTTGCTATCTGGAGAGAAGGCAATCTTTCAAAGATTGGTCCTGCCCAGTCTGCACATCTCTGGAACAAACAGATTCAGTGTGGTGAAGTGTCCAGCTGGTGTAACACCAGCTTATAAAAACTGTCCATCACAGATGGAAATTAATATAAACTGAGGAACAGCAGAGTTGTAAAAAAATTGTTAGAGTAACTCTTGAATGGGATTAATTTCAGATATACTTGGCAATGTCAGAGTTAAATTAGGCACTTAGGTTTTGCTATGATCATCCTGTAGGTTTATAGACACCACCAGCTGGCAATTTATTCCAGGTAGGATGGATTCAATCAGACCATTTTCCCCTGTAAGCCTCTGAAGTAGCTTAAATGATTAGTTCAATCTACTTGTCTGATTTTTGCATTGTCTAAAGTCACATGAGATGAGTTCTATGTCATCTTTCAGAGGAATGTTATATTAGAGATGTCAGTGCTCTGTGTGCTTCTAAATTCAAAATAGACAGAAAGCAAAAAGCAGCAAAAAATCATACCATTAGAATAAAAAGGAAAACATGAAAATGGTATCCTTACTTTTTGTTTTTTAGATATTAACTTTATAGGTATTCAGATTGTGATGTGAGGAAACACAGATAATATTTGAAACTATTTGAGATTGGAGAGGCTAATGATTGCCTAAAATGCACAGTATGTTCCAGATTTCAATCAGACTGGTAGTTACTTAGTGTTATTTGTCAGATTTCTTCCTTTTCCTTTTAATCTTACAGATTTTGGATAAAGTGAGACAGCACATGGGGTTTGATACCTTGATAAAATATAATCCTTGTTTTTTATTAATGTGGCAATACGATTTAACTTTTCATTGCTAGCTTATTTTCAAAAAATGTGGTTTATACACAAACATAAATTTTTTAAGGATTTGCCAAATCTCATTGAGAAAAGAATGTTAATAGAAATTCGAATAGGGATGCAATGATTTTTTGCTAGTATGGCTTTTTAAATTTAAATATACTTATTTTAATTGCTAGAATATGTTATGTATATATGTTATTTCTCTCCAGTGAGTATCTAATCAAGAAGGATGAATTTACACTGGCAGGTACTCATAGAGGGTAAATGTGAGATAAGAATGCTTGTAAATCAACAGGCTTCATGATGGAAAACCAAAAAGACAAAATTATAACACAAGAGAGCTGAAAAGGCCTTTGGATCTTGTCAGCAAGCTAATGAACAGTAGCATAGGATAAATTTGCCTACTATGATTACAAGACATTGCCAGAGAAGCACAATATCACTATCTATAATACTAGAAGCAAATTGCTTTGGTTGTATTAAAACATTACTGTAGAATAAATAATATGCTTTTAAAAATCAAAACACAAGTGCATATCCATATATTCTAAAATATAAATTATGATTAATAGGAAACAATTAAGACAGACCAACTTAAAGATAAATGGAAATAAACATATTACTGTATTAAATTTCAGTTCTAGTATCAAGCTTCATGAATACAGTTTCTAATCAAAGTATGAAGATATAAGCTCAAACTTTTTTAAATAACAAGAGGTATCAATCCACTGTGTTAAATGATAATTGTACCTTGTCTGTCAAAATAAAGGCAATTTGAAAGGCTCATTTCTTCAGTAAGAAATGTACAGCCAGTACAGTGGGGTTCACAGCTCTTAAGAATAAGAGATCCCTCCTGAATTTAGCAACAGAAATTCCACATGTACTCCACTGTCCTCTTTCAAGGGGGTTATACAAAACTCAGGTCTTCCAACTCCTGAGTTTTTTTGGTGAAGAAACATTTTGATGAAGACAGACATGGAAATTAACATTCAGACCCAATGTGAAATTAAGGCAATAAATAGGTGGCTTCTATATTCCAATATTTAGGCCACCATGAGTAGCCACTGCAGGTATGTGCAATTTATCATGTTCCATGGATGAATATACAAACAGCAGGTTCCACAGCTGCAAAACACAGAGCTGTACCACAACAGAATTTTTCCACTACCTGTACCTCTAAGTATTGACAAATAACTAACTTTCTCTAATATTATGCTGAACACTAAATATTTATGTTTTGCAATGTGTATATACATGCAGGAATAACCCTTAAGTTTTACAGAAATAATGTCTTACCTTCCATCTCTATCCCAGTCATACACTTCTACTTTAATTGTCCTAAAATAAAAAAAACAAAACAACAACAACACAACCCTATTAAAATGTTAAATATGTACCCAGATTGCCTTTAAGATTAATAACATAGGGGTGCATTAATTGAGCCAAATCCAAAAAGCAGAATTTTTCAGTCATTTCTCATGGGGCAGTAAATAGCCTGTCAGGTTACACAACACTTCTTCATAAATCAATAGCTAAATGCATTGTAAACTAAGGAAACAATTAAACACATTGGAAGTTTGACCAACATACTTTTACCTGCTGATGCTCTGAATTTTCTGTGGTCTTTTAAATAAATGATTCTTTAAACCTTAAAGTATTATCAAATTTTTTAAGAACCGTTTCCTTATGAGAAAAGTGAACCCTTGAGGGCAGCTCTAACCTTGCTTCAGGGATGACTGGGAAACAGATAAAAAGGAAAACCCAGACATTTTCCAAGTAAAGATCAATCATATGTCACATACTTGAAGAGTGGATTTCTTAAAATGCAAATACTACAGAGCATATTATCATCAACATCCTTGATGAAAGAGAAAAGTTCTATGAGGATACAGATAGTATACAGATTTGTTCCTCTCCTTTTACCACAGAAAGTGCATATATGTAAGCAAATTCAACTACCACTAGCAGTCAATCCTATTTGGCCTAAGATCAACTGAACACGGGATAGAAAAATAACACCTCCCATATTTTAAGCAACAATGTGACTTACTTTTATTCTTCAGAACAGTTTCACATGAAGTGAAGTCATCAGGGCTGTCTTATTAATAGAGGGGACAAGAATCTAAGCAATTACTTTGTCATTTGCTTCCATGGAAGCTGTTCCTTATTCTTCCAATTCCATACAGTCAAATATATATATACTCATTTTCTTTACTAAGAAGGGACTCTTTGGAGATAAAGGTGAGCAAGAGCTGATATTATATACAATATAATATCAAACAATTCACACCTGGATGTTTTTCATATTTTTTGTGATATTCCAAAATAGGAAAAGAAGGACTCACTTTGTCTGGATGTACGTCTTTTCAACTCAAATTTAAAGGCTCTTAACTACACCATCTGTTATATTTTATAGCTCTTGCATAATTCAGGTTGGATTTAAGTTCCCTTACAATGAAAACTGATTAAAGTGGAAGTTGTTCTGCAGAACAAAGTGAAAAACAACTCCAAACCTCTTATCCTACCAAGTATTTCAACCTTCAAAGGAAACTACTTTCACCTTCAGAGGAATTCAGCAAAAAAAGGCAATATCACAATCTTTTTTCCCTAGACAATCATTATTTTACTTCCATTTCAAAACCTGTTATGACAGACAGAACACACCACTAAGTTAAGATTTATGTAAGGTTTAGTGGGATTTAGGTTTAGAATAGTCTTCCAAATCTGTGTCCAAATAGCAAAATCATCTCAGTAAGAAAACTCAGATTATCAAAATAAATTATTAAGAATATCAAGATAAATTCCTAAGAAGGATCTTCAGACAGGTAACTGCAGTAAGGGCAATTCATCCTTGAATAAAGCTCCTCTCTTTAATATGAAATTATTTCATATTAAAGGATTAATTACGGATCTTGACTTTTATCTATTTTGCATGATTTGCAAGATATTAAAAGACCTTTCCAATCTTCACATACTGAAACTTAACCTTTACCTTAAAGGACACAGTTTAGAGGATGGGTTTCCTAGTTTAATATTAAAAAACCCCTTTCATTTAAAAATAATCAAGGTTAGAGATGGGTATCTCTGTTTTAATACTGTTATGCAGAAAGTAACTGTAAGTGCTTTTTGAAAGCTCATACTAGGAGAAAAAAAGAACAAAGACACATTAGACACCAAGTACTACTGCAGTACTGAAACACCATTCCTGTGATGTCTGAAAACACTGTATAATTGCACAGTTTGAGAAAAATTAAGCAAATCCTGGTCATTCCATAATGAAAATGTGGACAGAGTTCACTCAGAAGCATGCACTAGCTGAACATTTAGTCTCCTCAACACCAGAATAAACATTTACCATGCTAATGACATTATCCCACCTTTCACATCTATCACAGAACCCAGAGCACCAAAACTTTATCTGTGAAACTATCACTATGTGAAAGAGACCTCTGAGTTTTGTGTTTTTATGTATTACCACGTGGATGTTAGGAAGTCAATCCTAACCTTTAGAAAGAAGGGTTTTCTAACTAAAAACCCCCAAACCTCTGAGGTTCTTCCTGGACTATCAGCAGGTTAATTTGAATTAACCTGAGAGCTAAGGACTTCTTAATTTGAAACATGATTGTTGTATGCAGGACTGTGAAGTTCCATGGAGCCTTTATTCACTGAGCACATCATGCTGAAAGCAGGTCAACAGTGGATACAAAGATAATTTGAGGAGTGCTATTACACTTTCAAGTTCCCTTAATTTGGAATGCTGGAGTTATTTCAATATGCCTGCACCACAACATCTTTTCTAATTAATATGAAAACTTTTTTCTTTAATATGATAAACAGTGCAGTGTTCAGAGACTAGCTTAATGAATACTATTTTGCTTATGCATTATGCACATTAACCCAAATACAAGTACAAAAAATTCTATTTGAATATGCTCATTACAAAATTGCTTCGTTTTTATTGCATCTAAGTGAAAGAGTAACCAACATGGCCATTTTTAAGGAGTCTAAAAACACCCATTTCCACTGAACTAATTTCTTTGTTATTAGTGGTAAGATGTTGATTAAACACATGTTATTATTACCACTTAAAGATAGATTCTTTTGCATGGCACCACTGAAAATTTCAAATCTGAAGACGACTACCTTCTGTGTTTCTCATCTACTGGTCTATGTATTTTAAAGGCTTTCATTTATCAGCACCCTCTGACATTGCACTGTCACACAAGGAAAGCAGATCATCATTGTTTTTCATTGAAACATTAAAAAATATTTGTGTACACTTGTCACAGACACCATGCTTTAAATTAGTCTTTTCTTTCTGTTTCTAATTCACACCACAGAGAGCAAAGAGCTTTTTCCAGAAAACACCACTAGCATTTCCTACAGGTTTAGCATATTTGCTTTATTTTTCTAAATTCTTTAATGTGATGAATGGTCTTGAACACCTATTATCCTTTCAAAATGCTGATTAAATAAAGAACATGCAAATTAGGGAGAAAAAAAATGTATATGCAAAAAAGCTTAAGCTACATCTTACCGGTCATAGTCTCCATTACACAGTGCTCTGACAGAAATCTTGAATGCCTGCCACACTGGATTCAATGTATTTTTCACAACTTCTGTTTTGTGGCAGATTGTAAAACTGCAATTAATACAAAAAAATAATTAAGATATATTTTGTATTTTTTTACTTTTTCTTTTGCGTCATTGACAGTGGAATGAAAAGAGCTGTAATCATTCATACATACAACGCGCATATAAAACAGAAGGTAAGGAAAAGGGAAATATGGCGAAATCAGAAGGGAGGGAAGACTGAAGAGACCTGCTGGAGAGAGATTACAGACTAAAGTGCTAAACAACTCTTAATCTAAAATGTTTTTTACCCCAAACTTCAACAGAAACTACAACCATTCAGTGACTATTTCAGGGAAGAGCAGTTTCCATCCCACTAGTTTAAACAGACCTTGTACATGCAGGAATTAGTCACAGATCCAGAAAGAAAGTGATCTTGTGAGGATCTGACTCTTGCTTAGAGATTAAGAAACTGAGCCAAGGGAATAATGGCTTTCAGATTTTTATTCCACACTTTATGTCCATGAATTTTTAACCAGGGCTGTCTCAGGTAAAACATGTAAGCCTCTCTGAGATTCAATGATCACCTTCTCTCATGAACTGTATTAGCACATTCTGCTTTCTCTAAATGATGCAAAATTAAAACACCTCTTTTGAACCCCCATCTTGGGGACTGAATTGTTCAAAAGAAAGCAAGGACAAGTGAAATCATTACTGAAATTCCTCATGCAGTTGCAACTAAAGTTATGCTTTGAGGCAATGTCCTCCTTGCACCCCAAACACCTACACTTTTAGGCTGCATGTGCCAGCACTCCCAGTAACAACCAGAGAAATTTCACAAGTGACCTTAATGCCACTCGCAAAGGAGTCATATCTCCTCCAGGCTTGCAGTTTTACATAGGCAGTGTTTACTCAGGAAATTGTTCCTATCATCTGCCTCCAAGAGAAAAAAAGCAGGTAACAGACGCACACACCCATAAACAGATTTATGTTAACAACTGCTCCAGTTAAGCTACAGAGAAAATTAGCATCATGTATGATGATACTTGGTTTGGTTTGGTACATGTTAGATGTGGGGACTTTCAGTTTCCAAGAAATCTTAACCTGCTAGTAGAGCCCCACAAAGGCAGTGTTGTGTTGACCAGTGCATGTCAAGGCTTAGCAGTGGAACAGAAGAGATCAGTCTACCTTAACAAATTAAAGCATGAATATAGGAAACAGACATTTGTAAAAAATATAAATTCTATTTTGGGGATTTTTTAATTCAATTTCCTAGAACTATGTCAAAAAGATAAAAGATACTTCCTAATTTAAATTTGTAGTATAAAATGTTTTTATTTAAACACAATTTCTGAACATTAGCATATTTTGCAGCTACAATTTTCTTTGAGAATGCTATTTAATTTAAATGCATACTAAATCTTTGCAAAAGTAACACTATTTAGCCATTTATTACAATTAATCATCATAGTGCTCTATATTTATGAGACATTTTACCTCTTAAAACCCTAAATTGCAGTATTTGATCAATTTGTTGTAATAGTTTTATTTCTATACTGCCTAACATGACAAACTGAAATCCAACAAACATTATAAAAGAAACACTGCTTAATCTGGAAAGTGTAAAAAAATGAGAACAATATTATCTGTAAATAATTAAGTTGCCTAATGATTAGCAGCAAAAATATCTAACAGGCACCTACCTGCCATCTTCATTGCTTCGATGAAATACAAGGAAAGGATCAGATTTCCCAAAGAAGTCCTTCTTGTCTAGCTTGTTTGCACAAAATTGCATTAAAACTGAATCCTGAAATGGGTAATAAAGAAAAATTACAGACAGTATGCACTCCACTGCACTAAAAAAAAAATTGACTAAACTATGCAAATAGAAAACAAAATAAAGGGGGATATCTGTCTTCTAAATGCTCTCTACGTATCCACATCTGTGCAATGTCTTCATAGTGCAGTTTGAATGGCTGGAACCAAGAATTCCTTTGTAGGGACACCAGAAAAAGAACAATTCTCTATGCTAAAATGGCTTAGGATTTTTCAAGGATTTCCTGATATCCAAAACTGCATTCTGAAAGAAGTAGATGCATGGGCAAGGAAAGTATATTAAAAGTAATTTTAAAAATTCCAGTCAGGCACGACTCAGCCTCATTCCTTCAGTGACTTAGACCTGTTGTTGTCTGCTCCTACTGCCTGTCAAGCAAATGGCTGATGGCTCTTAAGAGTCTGGAACCTTCAAGAAAATGAGCCTGAAAGGTACCAAGTACATCCCATCTGACAACAAATAAGGATACAAGTTTCTTTGCTGTGATCAGGCAAACTGAAAGTCACACATGTCATCTCTTTGGCCAAAGTCAAGAATGAGAAAAGGATTATAAATGCAAAGATAAACTTGCAGACTTACCAGCTAGTAGGTAGGGGTAGGGCCTGCTGGAAGACTGCAGATAAACAATCTGGAGGTGCAACAGCAACAAGAGGATGATGACAGAAAATGTGGGCTCACCACTGAGTGGGGCAGGAGACCAGGTGACAAAGGACATTGCAAGGTCCAGATTTCTCATAGCTTTTCTATGTCTTTCTCATAGCTTTCTATCTTACTGCTAAGATTTGCTTTGGAGACTCTTGGAAACCTGAAACCCAGACATGAGAAAGTCTGGAAGAAGGATAACTTGGCTTGGTAGAGGAGGACCAGGAAAGGAACATTTAAAACAGACCAGACATAAGAGAAATCCATGGGACTTGGAAGGAGGCACCTGAGAGTGCTGATGGAGTTGGCTAATATTACTGTGGGGCCACTTTCAGTTACCTCTCTAAAGTTATGATGTTCAGAGGAAGTTCTCCTGTCTTTGAGAAAGGGCAAGAGGATCCAAGCCAGTTTTATCTCAAACCCTGAGATGATGATAGAGCAAAAAATCCTGGAAAAAATATGCAAACACATGAAAAAGAAGAAGGTGGCTAAGAGACATCAGAAAGGATTTACAAATGGGAAATTCATGCCTGATCCACTGGAAGCCTTTCCTCACAAAGTGAGTGGCTGATTGGATGAGAGGAGCCTAGTGGATGTTATTTATTCTTCACCTTAGCATGGCTTTATACAGTGTCTCCCATAAATCCTTATTCACAAACTAATGAATTACAGAGTAGAAAACTGGACAGTGAGGGACACTGAAAAATGGCTAAACTCCTGGGCTTCAAAAGGTCATATTGAATGGCACAAGGTCCACCTGGGACCAGTCACTAGCACTGTACCTGAGACATCAAAAATGGGCCAAGAATATTGAACATCTTCATTACTGATCTGGATGATGGACAGAGTAGACCTACTTCAAGTTTGCAAACAATACAAAACTAGAAATATCAATTTATGCAACTGATGGTTATGCTGTCATTCAGAGACATCTGTACAGGCTGGAAAAATGAACCAATATGAACCTCATGGGTTCTCTTGCAGTTACTGCATGTGAAGGGGAAAAACCCTATGCAGCAGGACAGGCTGCAGGCCAAGCAGCTGGAAAGCAGCTTGGCAGAACAGGACTGAAAGGGCTTGGTGCACACCAAGTTGATCAATGGCAGCAAAGGCCAACAGCCTGCTGGGCTACATGAGGAAGGGTGCTGACAGAAGGTTGAAGAAAGAGACTCCGCTTTGGTGAGGCCACTCCTGAAGTACTGTTCATTCCTGGAGCACTGTTCAGGCTCCCCAGTACAAGGAAGACACAAACATGCTGAAGCAATTCCACCAAAAGCATCACTAAAATGATTAAGGGATTGGACCATCTCTCATCTGGAGAAAGGCAGAGAAAGCTGAAATTATCTAGCCTGAAAAACAGAAGGTTTATCAATTTGTGTAAGTACATGACACTAGGAATGGTTAGTGGCATCCAGAGGAAAAAAAGGTTGCAATATGTACATACTTGAAATGTGAGAAATTTCACTTAAATAAGGAAAAACCTTTTTACTCTGAGTGTGCTGAAAAGCTGTAACAGAGAAATTGTGGAGATTGTTTGGACTTAAACCCAATTGCACAGAGCCCTGAGTAACCTGCCCTAAGAGGGGCAGGAGTATTGGACTAGACAATCTTCCAAGATCTTTTCCAACCTCAGCAATCAATTCAATGATTCCAAAACTCATTGACATTCTGAATCTGAGCTGTAAAAATTTGGATAAAGTACAAAAATCCAAAAGATCAAGTATGTGACAGCTGCTGAGACATTGCAAGAGACAGTCAGAGAGTGAGGACATGAAGGAGCATTAGAGAGACTGCAAGAGATATTGAGCATTGGCTTCTGCTTTTTTCTGTTTCTTCTCTCTAAAACCAAGAGCAGCTTAAAGGAAAACAGTATTCTAACTTCTTACATAAATCACAAAATGCAAATTAATAACTTATACCATTAACAATCTAGTGCAGTGTAAAATCACAAAATAATTCTCATGTTATTTTTGGAAAGCAATGAGCACACTTACTCTGCAACATCCTAGTTCCTCTGCTGTTACTATGACTGTTCCACACTTCTTCC
This sequence comes from Molothrus ater, assembly GCF_012460135.2. NCBI lineage: Eukaryota > Metazoa > Chordata > Aves > Passeriformes > Icteridae > Molothrus > Molothrus ater. The sequence continues at coordinate 15,502,190 of NC_050482.2, read as the reverse complement.
CAGGAATTCCTCTGCAAAATACACAACCACATCTCCTTAGTTCCTTAATATCATGCATGTATGAAAATTGCAACTGACACAGAGAGCACAGGGTAAGTTTTCAAGTCACAAAGCTGATGGCATGCAATTCAGTTTCCCTCTTCTGCCACTTGTCCTGTGTAAAAAAGTTGGTTTATCCTAAGTGAATTGGTAAATGAGCTGCATATTTATTCTAACTAGCAAGAAACAAATCAGTTTTGATTTTTAAGGAAACAGCATTCAAAGTTTCAATAGGTTGAAATAGTATCAGAATTCTACTATCCACCCTTCCACTGATGTTTCCTTTAGAGATGACTCTACAACTGATTTGTGAAAAACATCCTATTGCAAATTCTACATTAAAAAAATACCTGAAATATAGTTAAAAGTTAACACTAGTATTATTTTACAACATTTATTCTGAAATGTCTATGAAGACACATAACAATCTCACCATCATATCTGATACAGAAGTTACAAAAGAAATTACTATTCACCCAGACAGCAATTAAAAACACAGGCTGCAACACCAGAAATCCCAAAAGACTTCCTCAGCATAAAAAGCAGCAGAGAAACAGAAAACCCACACATAATCTGATAGTATTCAGTGCCAGCAGCCTTTTGGATGGGGACACACTCAACAGAGAAGGCCATGGGCTTATAAAAGGACAATATTAACATGATGGTTCATAAAGAGGTGAAATACTTCATCAAGATTTGCACAGAATTTTTCTTCAGATCAAGTTCTCATTATTCAGGGACTAAAAACTCTACCAAATGACTTGTACAGTTTTTGATGCTATTAAGTACAAACTTCATATGCTTAAGTCTACATGCATGAAAATAGTACAGGACCATTTGCAGACGCTAAAGAGTTTGCGCTCTTACAAATTCTCTTAAAAATCATTGATTAAGAAAAAAAATCCTTAAGTGCAAAGTAAGCACCCTCAGAAAAAGTTCAGTGGTCATAGATCACACAAATGGAAGAAACTTTAACTAGCAATTATGCCCTGTAAGAAAATAATAAAATAATTTCAAGCTGGTTGAAACTTCAAGTATGAAAAAAAAATTACTTAGAGATTCCTCATTACAGACCAGTCTTTCCACTTGCCAGAGAAATACTGACCAATACTGTGTTAAAGACAAACATGTAAGAGTTCCACCTGTTTAGATCCAGCATGCAGTGCTGTTGCTCATCTTCCTTGGCTCTAAGGGATAGCTGGTAGTGAGCTACGCTGGAACTGGTTCTATAGCACTGAAATTACAATAGAAAATTTATGTTTGGGCAACTAATTTCTCAGGGTTTCTCTGGAAAGAGTTACAGATCAGGGTTTGTGGGGTAATAATGAGAGCTAGAGAGATATAAAGAGAGAGAGATATTAACTGCAATCTGCATTGCATAACTGCAATCAACTCCACCATTCAGGCTAGTTATCTGAAACTCAGATATAGAAAATGTGCCAGTCTAAGTGTGAACCTAAATAAAGGAAAATAAAATGTGAAAATGTACACTTCAGTGGGTCTACTGGCTTGAGAGTCCAGAACCTGTAGGCTTCTCTACAGTGATCACCTCTTTTTGGACAGTATTTGAAGGAGCAGGTAGAGGAGCATTGTTAGAGAACAGAACAGACAACCATCATCAAAGAAAGGTTTTCAACAATACCTGCATGTCTATATAAGATACAGTCTTGAGAAATAATTATTGTCTCCTCAGAATAAATGATTCCACAATTGGGACACCACATCTGCAGCACCAAAGAAGTTTAAAAGGACACTCTGAAGAATACTTGGGCTTTAACAAGGACTGGAAGGAGGACCTTTATAGAGCCTGTGTAAAAGATGGCCATTTATGTGGAAATTCAAACCCAAGAGGTGAAAAAGAGCCTCCAATTTTGCAAGCTGGAATTGCAATGAGGCAGAGGATGGACCATCTTTCAGGTCATTCAAAAATTTACAGACTTATCCCTGAATTTGCAGAGCCTGGCCCTCTGACAGTCACACCCGCAGATAAAAGGACAGGACAAATATATATGGGAAGTTCAGGTATTTTTCTATCAGTTATGTTCACAGCAAAATGACAGGAAAAAGAACTTCACATAATAGTCCAGCTGGCTCCAGTAGAGCCTCATTAGCAGGCAATGGCTCTCAGATGTGAATAGCTAGCATAGAATGCTCATTAAGCTTTGCAATGGCCCTATCTCCTCATCAAAGGAAGTCCCTACAGGAATGCACTTAGCAGATTCTGAAAAAACCCATTGCTCAGAGTTATCAATGTGGCTAGCATCTTCTCTCAAGGAAGACAGAATGTGCAGAGATCTAATTCTGGATCATGTCTGAGCAGGTGACACTCTTGAGAGAAAAAGGAAACCACAGCATTTTGGGAAGTAGAGGAATCTGCACATTATCCTTTCATGCCAGTACAGCTGGAACATGAGAGCCAGGCAGAGTAAATCCTACACATGGAGCTTGTCTTGAGAAGGCATTTAATGAATCTAGTAACCCAAGAGAAAAGAGAACAAACATTACTGTTAAAATGTCACATCATCCATTTCACTTTCTCTGAATTACTAGAATTATTTTCAATAGAAATTACCCAAAACAAATGTTCACATCTGTATCTGGCCAGTCTGTAAAATAAAGTGCAACACTAAAGTATGTTCTGGAGCAAAAAATGCTCACTGTCACAAGGATAACAGGCTACCACACTACAATACTGGGAGCAAGACTCTCCTGTGACAGACTGCAAAAAATTCCCCAGTCCTTAATGGTATCAGAAACAGAGAGGGAGGTTCAGGGGACAATCTCACAACTGCCAAGAAGAAATACTGTCAGGTTCATGCCTCAGAGGTGTAATCCACTGGTGCTTGTAACACCAACGAAACTGCAAGGCATGCATACCATGTAGGCAAAGAAAAATGTGAATTGTGTCCCTTCACTTTTGTACTTGCCATGAAGATTAGTGCAAGGTGTGTTTCAGCCTTCTTGCCTGACCACAGCAATGGTGACCCTCTAGGCTTGAGATGTTTTACTTTAATTTTGAGGAAGGACAAGACTACCCTTTCACTGCAGACTTCCTCAGGGAGCCTTCCCTGATGATACACAATCTGACTTGAAGCTGGACAGCTCACAGCAGCCATGGAATCCTGAATTGTGTAAGACTTTTGCAAATGCCTAAAGTAGACAGAGCTTCTTCTAGAGAATAATAAGCTTCAAATCTTTCTAATTTTCATTTTGAAAGAACATCAGAGCTTACTTGAATGCCAATCAGAGAATGGAATTCAAGCTTCTCAAACTGCTTAAGTATAAAAAGTGCTACTTCTGTAGGGTAGCTGATTGGGACTAAAACAGCACCAAGCATTCTCTTCTTTGTACAGCCATCAGCAGAGAACTGAAGAGGGAAAATGTTAATGAACTTCAGAAATATGGTGAAAAGATAAAGCTCTCTTAACTCATAGATCATAAAGAGCATTCATGCTATGAGAACACAGACTTGACTTCATAAAGAGAACAGTAAACTCAAAGCAGTAAATATCCCTAAGAAGGGAAGACATGCAATATTGTCAATTCAATACTCATTATTTGACTATTAAGAGACATTAAACACACATCTACAAAGTAAACCATCTTGAAATGCATTGCAAAGTTTCATGAATAACAGAAATGTCTCCTAGACACTCAGACTTCAGAGAGTCCAGAATGGACAATCACTCAGGCACAGTTGTCAAGTCACAGCACTGTCAAAAGCAGCAATGACAGAATAAACAGGGACACTATGAAGAACTAATAAAAAGTCAAACATTCTCTCATTAAAACGTGCCTACCCATATGTTGGGTCCACTTAGTAACTACCATACAAGACAGTATCAGAACCCAGACCTGAGAAATGCTTATTTACCCATGAGAAAATATTTTACACAGGCCAAGAGGTCTGTGAAGACCTCCTTTCCACAGAATCTTCACTGATATTTTTTCTTTTCTAATAGATAATTTCAAACTTTAAACTTAACCTGTTACTCATTTCAGACTTCATTTAACCTGTACAAATACTAAACTGCTGAATGAATGCCTTTTAATCTACATGTTCAAAATAAATTTCAGAAATTTTCTCAGTAAAAAAAAGTGTACTGTGCTGAATAATTGACTAATTGAGGACAGAAAAAAACTTGAAGACTTTTTAAAAGTCAGGTAAGATTCATTTTACTAAATGTAAGTGTCTTCAAAGTTAGCACTTTCTCTGACCAAGTGACCACAGTCTTCCAGTAGAATCAACTGGTAATCAGTCAAGCCAGTCCATGGAGTTGTGGCAGTGCAATTTTCTGTGGCAGCTGGCACGAGCCAGGCCTAGACAGTGAAAAGTCAGTGAGCTGTTGTTTTAGTAGAAGAAAATAGGGCCAACCTCTTGTCCCAACTGACAAGACAGTATTTCTGTGCTCAAACGGTGCAGCCAGCAAGAATTAAAACATGTCCAGACCAAGCAGTGACCCACTGTGTGCTGCCATCCCCCTGTGCTGGGGCTCTGCTTCTCCTGGGACAGCCCTGGAGCTGGGCAGGGGCTTGTTCCCTTAATTGTGTCACTGGAGCTCCCCTGCCTGTGCCTTGTACCTCTGTGATGCTTTTGAGTGTGTGGAGATGGGTTTCCACAAGCTGATGACTCTCCTGGGATGGGTCTGAAAGCAGCCAGGGAAATTATTTGGGCTCCCCCACCTATCATTGGGACACTCTTCTTGTTTGTTCACAGACAACCTTTTTAATCACAAAGCCTAACACAACTTCTCTATTATGACACTTACTGAACCAGTCCTCAAGGTTATTTCCTAGACATGTTTTTAAAAGTTTAATATCCAGAATGGGATTAAGGGAGAATCACAAAATACTGTTGTCTAATAACATATTATTTGCTGATGCTAAGAATTTTGTGGGATTGTGTTAGAAATCTGATAATCTGGTCAGCTGATTCTTCACTGTGTCTTTGGGAAGGTTTTTTGCAGGAACTCAAATGCTTGAACAAAATGTAACTAAAGTTTTATGATGTGCTAATTTGCAAACCAAAACAAAAACATTTTTTAGATTAGTACGCTCAAGCTGTTTCTAATGCAAGATGTAACAAGGTTGACAAAAATTATGGATTAGTTAATTCCTTTCCTAATTGTCCAAAATGAAACCTAAATTATAGCCTATATAGAGAAGGATTTCTATTGCATGTAACTATTTACTCTCTCTTAAAAGCCACATCTGTCAATTCTGTATATCAAGATATCTCACAGCAAAAAAGCCCCACAACTCCAAGCTCATGCAGCAGTATGCATTCATCCAACATTCCAGAATACTTACACAATTGATTTTTCCAGTCTGCTCCCCTGTGATCCCACTATTTCTCCCAGTGTGCAAAACATCTGTCCCAAAAAGTCCTGAAAAGCAAAAACATAAAAACTCAGAATTCATATTTCACACAATGAAATTTGGTTTCCCATTTATTTGAGCTGTTCCTTACTGAAGAACAGATTCTGCTGAACACCACATCTTAGTAATAACTATGCAACAGTCAATCATAAACAGACTCACTACCACCTATTTCACATAACCGTAGGTTACACTTATAGATGTAATTCTAAGGCACTACACAACCAGTACAGTGAGGATGTAATTGCAGATCAATGGCCAAGTCTCATCTTTTCACTGTGAAGCAGAAGGAATACACAGAGTATTCCTTCTACTATCCTCTTTTCCTTTGATCCAGGTTCTCAAAGGTTCTCTTACCAAAGCCTTCCTGTATTTATTTTTTTAAAAATTCACTGAGAAGCTTCTGAATTCTACTCTTGCATCTCTAAATGTTAAAGTTACTATTTCATCACTCCCACTTTTATACTCATGTTGTCTTGCTTGTTTCTTCTGAGACACAATAAAAACAACTTTCAATTTTAGGACCCAAAAAAGTATCAACTAATTGCAGCATATTACATATCTGAAAAGGTATACATGCATGCTCAAATATGCCCTTTGCAAGAGAAATGTCCCATTAACATTATACTCATTATACTTATGTGTTTTCACTCATAGCCAATCACTGTGTTTGTCTCTGTGTATCTGATATTACTTAGAGTCAAAAGAAAATAAACATACTTAAGAAATGCAAGCAATTTAACACAAGGAATTATAATACTGAGGAAGAACTTACATGTTTTGACAGGTTAGGACTCTTTGAGTCAACATCATAGCTTAGGGAAAAAAAAAGAAAATTTATATCAGAGTTGCCAGATGACATATCTGAGGACAATTATGTAAAGAAACAAAAATGAAACAATTCTTTCACCTATTGCCATGTGTGAAATTTACTGAAACAGATTTGTGAATGGAAGTTCCCCAGTAAGGAAGACAAACTGAGTCATCATATATAGGACTATGGTTCACTAGCTATTTGAAATTAAATCATTTTCAACAAAGTGCAAGCTTTAAAGAGAAATTCTTCTGATATTCCTTTTTGAACAGTGAAAGATGGCAAAAAGCAGACCAAAAATTAAAAATTAACCCTAGGAAACAAACTAACTTGTAAATGATTTTCTTAGGTAATTTTTCAGTCATTTGAATTAGCAGATAGAAATAACTAACAATAAACTAAACTGCTTTTAGCAAGAGTTTTACTTGTTCTTTTGAGTTTATCACAATCTTGGCCTTCCTCCAGCTATAAAATGTCATCGTTTCCCTTGCATAATCAAGTCAGGAATTAAAAAAAGTTACTCTCTGAATTTAAGAGATATTGAAAAAAAATAATGTAAGGAATTAACAAAGGATTCTAATTTCTATACTTTAATAGTCTTCCATCTTTATCAGATAATCCAAGTAATAGTTTTATCAAATAATCTGTTCAGATTCAATACCAGTTACTAAACTGAAAAGGTTTTCATCTCTTGTGCTACTGCCCATGTCAGGCTGTCCTGCATGGAATGCCATCCCTTTGGCTGTGCTGCCACAGCTGGTGCTGGGATGCATCATGGATCAGATCACAAGTCAGGATGGCAGGAATACCACAACACAGCTGGATGTGGTGCAGCACAGTCAAAGCTTTAGAAACATATTCATAAAGAAAAGAAATTCCTACAATACTATTAACTTCAGTTAAAACCTCCAATTAAAAGCAAACTGGTGAAATTGAACAGAAAAACACAGCTTATAAATTGACCTGAGGGATAGCTACAGAAGTAACACAATGAACAACTTTGGCAAAATCACTTCCTAAGTACCAGCAGTGAACAGAAAGGGGCCCATGACACTGGTGGCTGTACATTTTGGGGGAGGTCATGCTCATTTATTGATGCACTAAATATCAAAGATATACTTGCCACTTGATATTTTTTTCCCCTGCAAAATATATGAATCATATAAGGAATTTCTTTGAAAAATAACACCTTGGCCAACAATGGTGCAAAATTTTGCCAAGGAACTGAATATAGGAAGCTTTCTAAAGCTTCAGAATTGGGATTTAATCCATGAGTGGCTATGTGAGATTCACATTTCTAATTCAGAGTTCTAAGATATTTAATTTTTCATCTATCTTTGTTATAGGGCTCTACAGCAAATTCACACAATATGGCTATATGGTCACTTGCAGGCAAAGACAGCAACAGCTCTTCAGCTTGGAGTTCAGAACAGACTTTTGTCCAGGTAACCCAGGACAGCAGCAGAAAGCAGTCAGGTCTTTCTGATGAGTACAGAGAACATGTCATATTTACAGCTTTGCATGTAAATATGTATGTATGCATGTAAAACAGACAGGAGTCCATTTCTCTGACTACATAAAGAATTAAACAGGGGACTGTGTTTTCCCTTCCAGGTCCAAGTCCTTTCCAGACAACATTTATCCAGAAGGTCTTTACAGACTCCCCTTTCTTTCTGCAGACTGAGCTCTCTCTTTTTCAGTTCAGTTCTTTCACATCTCATTTCTGCTGCACTGCCCCCTCCCCATACCCTACATGCATCCTATGAGAAACAGGAGGCAAACAGATACAGATTTACACACAGCTCCCACTGCATGGCTATTCCAGCACTGCTTTATACTTGAGAAGAATCCTTTATTTCACAAATTGATTAGCTCTGACTTAAAATTTACTTTAAATAACCCACAATAGTTATACTCCACAGATTGAATGACATTAAACCCAACTTTTAAAACTGCAAACAAAGTCTGCATCAGGCTTCCATTGTGATTTGTACCCAGCCACCTCAAAGCACCCTGTAATCTTCCTGGCTTTAGTATTTCCTTTCATTCCTTGAAATAGGTGGTCTAGTACATCTTACAAAGAAAGTGAAAAGAAATAGGAAAAGGGGTTTTCAACTAAAAAAGGACATACAAAGAAAATTTGTGGCCACAATGCATAGTGTGATGCAAAACTGCAGCAAAAACTTAATTATCTATGAGGGTTATTCATGCTCTCTCCTAGGGCAAGGTTAAGAAAGAACTGCTAATAAAAAAAGAAGATGAAAATTAAAAAACAAGACAACCTTGATTATCACAAAGACTGAAATAATCAGAAAGGACTGAAATGTAAGAGATGACATGCAATGGTGACATGACCTGATAATTGGACTCCCAGTTCTGTTTTCCAAAGAATGAAGTGAAAGTCAAAACAATTCCACCAGTGGAATGAAATGAGTACATCTGGAGCAATGTCAAAAGCCATCTACTTCTAGAACAACTGCTGTTGTTTTAAAATCTTAAAATTTAGTATATTTAGATGCATAGTAAAAAAAAATTTGGCTCTGTACTACTTGTACAGTATTTTATTTCTGGACAGTATATCTGTACCTGTTTTACTGGCTGTGTTGCAAGAATATATTAACGTTTTGACTTCTTTTCATTTCTATTTTCTGAAAGTAATAATTGTAAGCATAATTGTACTTTGATCAGTTAACATCTGCCAATTTCTTAAACTCGGTCATTATTATGTTACACATTTATTTCTGAGGATGCAATGCTAAATCAACTGTGTATTACATTAATTTATCCTATGTCAATAGATACCCTCTCTCTTCAAGTAAATTTTATGCTGGACAAAATTTTACATGCTTACAGAGGCTGCAAGATTAGAGTAAAAGATTGTTAACTTACAAATCAAACCGCAGATTCTCTCTTTCTTCAAAGAAGTAGTCCATTATAAATTTTCTTACAAAATCTGGATTTAAAGTATTATCAATTACTTCTGTTCTTCCAAACTGTAAAAGAAAACTGTAAGTTTAAGCTATATGCTATAAGGAAGAATAATCAGACTGCCAATACCAGGAATATGTGAGATATATGACAGCCTGTAAAAATCTCTTAAACAGATGCCATGAAAGAAAATTACTGCATTCACATGAATAGTCCTGTGGATGAAGATAGAGTGGCAGAAGATCTCATATTTCAATATAGAATGGTACATACCTTGTATTGTATGACCTAAACTTCATCAACATCATCTCCCAAAGCCAATAAAAATCCACAAAAATTTGAATCAGTAACAAAAATCTACTGTTTTCTGAAGAAATGCATACCAAAAAAACCCCCAACCAAACACAACAGCAAGCAAAAGCTTGCATGTATTGTTTATTTCAGACAGCTTTAAATATTAGGGAACACAATCCTTCTATTGCAAATGTATCATTTTTGCACTGTCCATCTCCTGTTTCACCTCAATTCAGCTCTCTCTTCAACACTCCCCTCTCTGAGCTTTTGGCAAAATGCCTTTTCCTTCTTAATGTTTATAGAAAGTGCCTCAGCCCCTGTCAAGCTGAAAATATTTTAATTTAAAAAAAATTCAAAGGTAGATCTTTACCACATCTACAGACTAATTTTGCTGACACTGACCATCCCCACAGCTCAGTCCTGTTTGAATGTCTTCCTCTCTTGAGAGCCACAAACCTTATCCAAATTGACAGCTAAGACTGGTTTAATTTATCTGAGGGAGACTGCAAAATGGGAAACTCATGTGTTTTCTCTACTTTGTTTTCTTTTTTGATGGAAATGTGTGATACAGATATGGAAATTGAGATCAGTGTGACTATATTCTAAATGTTTGCTAGTACACAGGACCCCCATAAGCCTAGCATGGCATTCAAGAGGCAATGACATGCTCTCTTCTGCTATGACAAATGGCCAGCCTTAAATATACCTAAAAGGTTTATACATCTATGAATATGCAGCTTACCTCTCTCCATTCTTTGTTTCCAATTGCTTGTGTGTACAAAACACAAACTGTGAATGGGAACAAAAAAAAAGTTTGGTTATTTTCAAATTTTAACATATCCTTAAATTAAGTGAACTAATTTTGTAGTCTCTTGTGCTATGGAAAATAGTAACTAGGACAATCAAATAGTAATGTTTTCCCTCAGCTGTCAACAAGCTTAACCAGACTGGTGATCATGTGGTCCAGCTGTTGCAGAAATCAGCTAATAAATGGAGTGCTTCTAAAATGGGAGGTAGCACTTATGCCTGACCTCCAGCAAAGCACTTGACAGTCTTTAAAGACAAAATTGGATAAAAGCAGGTCTTCTTTAAATGTGGGTGCTCAGGCTATTCTAGATTATCTAATGCACAATTACCCTAAAATATACTTCCTTCGAGAGAGAAGAAAATTAAAGTAAAAAAAAAAACAACAAATGAGGACTCTACTGAAAAGAAGCAGGAGAAACAGAACCAGAAAAAGGGAAAAAAAAAGACTTCTCTGGTTTTCTTCCTTAATTTTGCTTCAAATTATTTATATATGTTTAAATATCTCACATATGTGTATTTTATTTTTTTAAACTAAAGCCTGATAAAAACCAGAATCAATTAAATTTGTTGACCTAACCTGATTTTGAAAGACTAAGCAGAACAATCCCACAGGTGTCACTCAGATCTCTATTTCCAGTAGAGCACTCACTACACATTAAGCTGCAGCTTTTATCACAAGGACTGGTGACAGGGGTGCAGTGATTATAATCAGGTCTTTTAAACACTATTTTAAGTACAGATCATTTGCACTGAAGGATTATAATGCACTGCATTATAAATCTTATTTTCTACAGTCTTGAACTAGTTGCAGGTAACTATGATAAAGGAATTTTTACCTGAAACTCCTCTTCAAATCCTTTCTAAACAACAGAAATACAGATATTTCAACATTTTTTCCTCAGCAAGTTCTTTTCCTGCACAAATCATCGTTTTTCAAAAGAAGGTAAAAATAATACTGTTTTAGACTGTAGCCTTGAACAGCAAAGGTAGAGGTTTGATTTTGTTCTCAGTGAAGTCAGAATCGAAAGAGACGAAAGCAGAAATGAAGTCAACCTTCTAAATACATTTTCTTCTTACTTAAAATGTACTTGCTCCACACCAAAAAAAAAAACAAATCCCTTTAGGCAGTAGCAAATAAGACGAGAAACAGAAAAAAGCAATTTCAATATTTTAGCTCATGTAGAAGCTAAAAGTTAACACTTTTATGTTTTAAGTAAGATGTCTTGTAGATGAAAAAAAGCTTTTATAAAAAATATTCAAAATAATTCTCAGGAGATGTCCAACTTTCTCCATTTACTCTAAATAAACCCTTGGCAATCATGTGCCTGCCTTTGGTTGCTGTTTATAGTAAAGTGAATCCAAACCAAAAAGCCTATTTTTACAACACACTCTGGGGTAGGCTATTGGAGTATCTTACATGAAGAATGAAGTGAAATGGGAAAATGTGAGAAAACAGAATGAAATAGAAGCTATGAAATCAGCTAAAGAAAGTTCTGTAGGTTACTGAACTTCTGACTACCTACCCAGAACTGTAGAATCATAGAACATCCCAAGCTAGAAGGGACCCAGCTGGAAGGGATCCATCAGGACCATCGAATCCCAGCTCCTGGCCCTGCACAGGACACCCCAAGAGTTGCCCCATGAGCCTGAGAGCATTGGCCAAACACTTCCAGAGTTCTGTCAGGGTTGGTGACACTGTGTGGACACAGGCTGTGACCACTGCCCTGGGGAGCCTGTTCCAGGACCCAACCACCCTCTGAGAAAAAACTTTTCTAATGCCCAACCTGAACCTCCCGTGACACAACTTGAGGCCATTCCCTCGGGTCCTGTCACTGGTCACCACAGAGAAGAGATCAGTGGAAGATCAAAGAATCACAGAATGACCAGGTTGAAAGAGACCTTCAAGATCATCAAGTCCGACCCATGCTCTAAACACCTTAGCTAAACCATGGCACCAAGTGCCACATCCAGTCTTGTTTTGAACACATCCAGGGATGCTGACTCCACCACCTCCCAGGCAGGCCATTCCAGTATTTTATCACTCTTTCTGTGAAAAACTTCTTCCTAATATCCAACCTATATTTCCCTTGGTGCAGCTTGAGACTGTGTCCTCTCGTTCTGACAGCTGTTGCCTGGAGAAAGAGACCCCACCTGACTACAACCCCTCTCAGGAAGTTGCAGAGAGAGATAAAGGTCACCTCTGAATCTCCTTCTCTTCAGGCTAAACAACCCTCTACTAGTTGTAGACTGCAATAAGGTCTCCCCTTCTAGGCTGCAGAAGTGGCCAATATTTTAAATAGAATAAAAATATAGATTAATAAGCAGTCACCTCATAGAACATTTTATTGTAAGTAAAAGGTACAAGTTTGAGAGGGATACATACACGTGTGCATCCCAAACTGATATTTCAAAAAACAGTCAGGCCTAACGAAAGCTGAAGAAAAGACATATATTTCAGTCTTTCTGATAAATACTTTGTAAATGTAGAAAATTTTTTACAACTTCTCCATCTTTCCTCTAAAATGCACCCCATAAATTTTAGGAAACCAGCCATGATACTGTCTCCATCACTGTTAAGATTCACTATCTCAAATGGCTCTTGGAGAGATTTTGTAGAGATCCTGATACACTAATTGCAGTAATCACTAAAAAACTTTGTCAAATTCATATCCAACTGGAGAAATGCAGACAAATATGGTAAAGCTGATCTAAAGCACTTGAAATGCTCAAACCAGAGATTAAAGGCTCCATAAAGCAACCCATCTTATAGCAGAAAACAGTTAACAGCACTGTCTTCAGGGAGAAGAAGAAATACAGAGGGATAAATAATATTTCAAAAGCCATCATACCATGCAACCACATCCTAAGACAGAGCTAAAAAAATCATTTTTCTCTCATAATCACAAAAACTGAGGGAGCAATGAGAAAGCAACATACTGATGAAGAGTAACTGAGAAACCCTTTTGGAAGGCTTTGCCATATGAGTTGTTCCAAGAGCAGATACAGCTACATCTATACTCAGGAATATTAATATTTAGTAATTTTTAACTCTGGACAGCAATACCACGATGTCATATCCAAGGTAAATTTAATTAAGTCTTGTAATGAAAAAGAAGGTGGAAATGTCAACTTATTACTCTGTTATAGACACAATTCCCAAAATATTGTAGATTATTATAGCCTGCAGCTTCCTGTTTTCCCAAACAGACTGAGCCTCCCTTACCTGCTCTGGTCCTTTCCCTTTCAATGAATATATGCTTATCCTTTAGTCTGGCAACTACTGTTACATCAACATTGCCCATCCCAGTTTTCCCAAGCACAACAACACATCTACTCCATTTCAAGGAAGACTTACCCACAATGAAATTTACCTTTTCCCCATGCTACCTAAATCTTTCCATGGTACCAGTTCTAGCAGGGCTCCCCAATACTCTCCACTGACCAGCTTTTAGACCTTCCAGGCAGAGGTGCCCTAAGGTCCCTTTGTCCCATCTGCCAAGAGATTCTTCTAATTGTTACTATCCTCCATGGGGAGATTCCCCAGGGAAGAGCTTTTATGTTTTCAGTCATTCATCCTGGACTCTTTTGATGATCAATACTCAGCAGCCACAGGGCTCCCCAGAAGGAGTGTGCTGCTGCCAGCACAGCTCTGCAGGGCTCAGCTTGAGTTGTCAGAGCATGGGAAGAAAACAATTCTGCCCGTCGTTAGACAGAAGAAACATGCCAAAATCATTAATCTGTATCTCCTCATCAAGGAAGCACTTCTTTAGCTCAGCTTTCTACAAGGAAAAAAATAAATTAATAAAACCCATAGATTAAAAAAAAATATATTCCTAGAAAAAATGGTGTCCAAACTGGGAGAGCAGAATGCTCCACACTCTATAGTAAATCAAATATATGACTTGCTTTCACTCCACTGAGCAGAAAGCACTGTCAGTAAGAGGCTCCAGTATTGTTTGAAATACTTCCTGAACAATGGCTATCCAAGCCTGTCCCATCTATATCTACTATCTCTACAGCTACTTCTGTCACTTGCCTCTGGGCATGCAAAGTGACAGATTCCTCTTGGCATGAATATCCTAGATCCCAGGGAAGTGATCAGAATTGGAATACTGAGTAGCAATTACAGTACAAAAAAAAGGCCAAGCATATCTCCTAGGAGAACCAGGAAAATCACAAGTTCGTTTTTAATTTCAGGAGAAGGCTGTTTATATTGACATGGAAGTCAGCTACATTCATGTGTGTCCCTCTGAGAAAAAGACCAAGAAGATAAAATTGGATTTTCCCTACCAGTATGATCCTTAGATAAATACACTGGAGTATGAAAAGCATATTAGAACTGGCCTAGTCAAAAGCAATGAGACCTCAGCATACAGAATGACTTTACATGGTTCTTTCCTCTGAGATCTAATGGCTGCAAATTCAGTGGCTGTAAAAGTGGATCTTGTGGCAGTGGCAGGATGCTGATTTTGACACCTTTTTAGCTGTAGAATAAACTTACTGTATACAGAGCAGTCTAAGAATGGCCTTTGTCCAAGTGAATAGACACTGAGGAAAGCTGTCCTGCTGTACTTCCAAACAGAGAAGAACAAGAATGTTTTATACTACTCACCCCTTTTACAGTAGGGCCATATCTCTGTGCCTAACTAAAGGACAGTACAAGCAAACAAACTGAACTGGCTATTAAAAAACCTACAGAATACTAAAACTGGATGTACCCTGTTTGGAGAATACCCAAATTCAAAGCTGCTGTGACAAGTAATTTCTAGAGTGCAAATACAATATGAGTACTTCCAGAGTCAACAGTTCCTCCCTTCTCTCTTCACCAAGGACAGTATTACTGCACTCCATGGTTTTATACTGACTACCTGTGACAGACAGGTCTGACTGGCAGCATAATTGGGTACTCACAACTGGAGACCAAACCCCAAACCACACCACCAATTTGAGTGCTTTAAAAAAGCTATTTGCATTAATTGAAAAATAATATGTCTCAAATTGATAAGCAAGTTTATGATACTTTTAAAATATTTCCACATACTCTGAATCCATTAAAACATACCACTAGTTTACTTCTCAGAAACATTTTAAAATAGATACTAAGATTTCTTTAGGTTCTCCTGCCACTTTGTTTCCATGTTTTTTTCCCAGAAGGGGTCACCCACCTGCCAGGATCACTTCGGTTTGCCCAGCTGCACATTCTTGGGCTATGCAGAGGCTACTGCCCTTTGCATGGAGCATCTCCTCTGCAGAAGGCATCTCCAGCAGTCTATCTGCACACATGTGGCTCTGGCAGCATCTCCAGCAGCTCTGTCTCTAGCTTGCAGCTGCTGGCCCATTTTTACTGTGACAAGTTTGAGCAGGGCACTGTGTGCTCCCCTGGCTGGCAGAAGTTCTGACAGGCAGAGCTGCTGCTGCTGTGGTTTCCAGAGCTGACTGGCACCAGCTGAGACTGTCACAGGGTGTTCATGGCCTTCTCCCACACAGCTCACACTGCAGTGAGCTCAAACACACTCAAACCTGCAACTTATGCCTCATACAGTGCCCTATCTGATAAAAACTTGAAGCACTTGTCCTTAATAATATTTGAGCTTAAGAACTATAGACACCCTATCACTTTTGCCAGTATGAGAGATCTCTGAATTCATTACAGGCAACAGGTCACTCAGCATTCTTCAAAACAGTTTAACTAAGGGTCTTTTTTAACAGAATTACAGAATTGTCAGGGGCCTTTGAAGATCATCCAATCCAACCCCCACCTAATTTTTACTGATTTTCTTAGCCAACTAAAATTCTTTATCAATATGCAAAACAGTCAGTTTTGTTTCTGTGTGATCTTCATATAGAGGCATAGTATTGACTATGTCTTCTGGGTGGTTTCTTTGGGTTTGTTTTTTTTTTTTAAGCCTTACAGGTTACAAACTTCAAAAGTACTCCTAACTTCTTGTAGTTTTTCCCCAGGAAGTAGAAGCTTTTCCCTTCAAAAGTGTACTGTGGAATCTCTCTCAAGATTTTTTTGATGCAGAACAGAAACTTACTGCTACATGACTCAGTATTCAAATATCAGGATATGGCTGCATGTCCAGAGACTTGATACAAGTATATGTGTCTTGGGTTATTTCCAGTGCCAGTAAGCACAATATGTGGTATCCCAAGGAAGAAAAGCCCAGGTTTAAAGAAAGAAATTGAACTTATGGATGAAAGCAAATGGAGAGTTGTAGGAGAGACAAGATGGCACCACAAACTAAGGATGAGCCTATTAACCACACAAAACTCCTTGGAGTAGCATTTTCAAAAGAAAAAGGAAATTTTTTGTGATCTTGGTTCTTTGATTAAAGATTTCATAAAGCATCTATACAGGAAGATAGTAATGGATTTTAAAAGCCCCATCATAAATTCATAGACACGGCAGTTTTGGAGGATCCTGTCATAATTCAGCTTATGAGGAGAGTGAGTGTCACTAGCTTACAATTCTGAACAGATTAACTAAAAAACCATCATACATTTTTGATCAGGACAGACAGTGTTTCCCAGAGATTAATTAACCTAATTTTATTTTTCAGCATTTGACTCTAAGATTAGTGGACAGTATGTACTAGCAGCAACAAATGCTTCTAGTTATTCAGTACTTTGCCTAATAGCTTTGAAAAAGATCCAAAACAGCAGATACTAAAAAAGAAACAACAACCCAACTTTCTAGAATTATTAATTTTAGGAAACTTTAGGTTAAATACTAAATAAGAGACTATTTAGCTCAGGAAAACAGTATTAATAACAGTCTTCAAATTTCCAGTTCACAAAACATTAGTTATAAGTGTACCTTATTCAAGTGTAGCTTAATTATTCTAAGTAATTGTCACAAAGACAGTGTAAACCTAACTGACACTGAAGAAAATCACCCACCTAATTTTATTCCAGTGTTTGCACATTTAAAATACGTAATAAGAAAAACAATAAAATACTATATACTCACTTGGATCAGATTTAGAAAATGTATCTCTGTCCAAAAGATTTCTATAAAAAAAAAAAAAGAAAAGATAAAAATAATCTTAGGTACAAAAAAATTGTGAAAGATGCAAATCAGATACCAATGCACATACGTTTTTAACATTTTTAACCAGGAGTCAGTTTAGTCTTCTCCCCTCCTGATACAGAAGACTTAGCCAGCACTAACACTGGAGTCAGCTTACATTTCATTTTATTATTCATTTTGGATTTGAGCAAACTGTGGCTCATATACTCCAATACCATGAATCAAAAAACAACCACGTGTATGTTATATATACATGTAACAGGCATCAGGAAGAGAAATACCTTTAAATCACAAAGGTCTACCAGAGATTAACTTGCCAGCTCAACCCAAAAACCTTAGACTTTACTCAAAAGCTTGGCTATGAGATTTCAGAGTCATCAGGAAGAATCTCTAAGAACCTGTCATGGACAAGTAAGGTAAAGAGAACTAATCCATACACAGGGCACACCTAGGAATAAATATTGATTTTGTTATGGAATGCAGTCCCAATATCATACTCACATTTCAGCCAGCTGAGAATCATTCACAGATGAACAGACTTAAATTAACAATTCTAAAGAATCAGGACTGGCCAGAACCCATTCTCAGCATAGTTACCAACATTTCATAATTAAAAAAAATAAATTTTAAAAACTGTCTCGACAGACTAGAAAAATGTTCTGAAAACAGGATGCCATTGAGAAGAGACAAGAAAGTTTAATACTTTCCAAAGTTTATTAGCTTAAGAGCAAAAATGCAGCATATCTACATGGAGCTGGATATACAGCAGTTATGTCAAAAATAGCCTTAGACATTACAGTTGACCACAAATTGACTGCAAGTCAGGACCCTTGTCCTTTGGGAAAAGGCATACTGGAATACACAAACAAAAATGTCATTTTAGACTAATCATCTGCTCTTCGTAATACTGACAAACAATTCAAGCAATAGTGTTTTGGACACTCCAATTTCTTGCAATCTAAGACAGATATGGAGCCACTGGAGTTCAGTGAAAACAGAAATAACCAGAGGAATATAGACTGTATCTATGAGGGAAATACTGCTACAAATGGAAGCTGACCTCGATACAGACAGAGCAAGTAGGAACAGGTTTAACCATAAATTGAATCTTCTGCACCACAGGCACAGAAGTTGAACTTTATTCCATTGTTTTAACATCTTTCACTGTTAAAGATGGGAGACAGGATGTGAAATATCCATTGTCTTCAAGAACATGTCAGATAGCTACAATTTCTAGTAAAGGGCTTTGATCCTACCCCAGAGCAAATGGAAGGATTAAATAACCAGTTTATATCCCTTATAGCTGATTATTTTCAATAACTAGTAGAGCCTCTTCAAGGGTCACCATTAACTACTCTCATTCAGATCTAAATTACATTATTTCTATGCTACTGAACAGTGCTGAAAAGCACATTAATATTTTGTTCAATACAGGTGTTCTAAGTGGTCCAATTAAGACTTCAGCAATGAAAAGATACTGTATTCTAAATTTAGGTATTGCCAAGTTCACACTTCAGAACAAGAAATATGAACAAAAAAATAGCTTGAAAAGAACATTGGACAGATCTGTTTTACTTAACCTAGCTAAAGTACACACTAGCTTTAATATTACTACTTGTGAATACACCTGAATTCTGCACACACTAATCATTCTGAACTTCTCTAGTCAATTCAGAAATGTAATTTTTATGCATACAATTATACTCAGTGAAACCATATCTTACCTTGATGAAAATCATGCAAATATAAATTGGAAGTATTAAGAAACTCAGGAAAATCAGTGAACCCAAATCAGTAGTTGACAACAATCACTACAAACTGCTTTAAAAGGCAGTACAGCAAGTTCTGCAATATTGGAATTGCCAACCCAAAATCAAAATTGCCTCCTATTCCTCCTTAATTTTACATATCTAGATACATCACTAATTCCTGGTAACTAGAATTGGATTATCCCAAAATGAATTGCAGTAAACCCTCAAAATTAGACTTATATGGAATAAATAGTACATTAGATTTTGGAACAGGCCTCTCATACTCACCATTAGAATTCCAAACAATTTTAATTTCTCTGCATAATGACCATAGAGTGACCTTATAATTGCTATGTTAGTGCTTGCCAATGTAGATTATGATTAAGCAATTTCAGTCATGCTTATACTGAGATAAGGTGCTTTGAGTTCTTTAGATATTTCCTAATCTTTTTGTGTTCCTTTTTAAGTTTTGTTCCCCTCTATTTTCCCATATACATCCTAACATAAAGAATGCCTGGTACTGTAAAGCTTAGTTGATCCTGGTACTTCCAGCAGCTGCAAAAAGCAGGCACCACAGGAACAGCATAAAAAGGAGGTAAGAATCTGTAGATGAGAATCTACAGGTTCTTAAAGAATCCTAAAGAATCTAAAAATAAAGAATCTAATGAGTTAAGAACATTTCTACAGAAGCAGTATCCCTGAAAGGATTGCAGGGTAGACACCCAAGTTTAACACTGTAATTCAGGTCAGTTTGTGCCACCATGATATTTTCTGAAAAATCTTCTTTGCCCAGGATTTTTCTCCTGAGAAGCTGAGAAGCCTCAGAAAAGAAATGTAAACAATAATGATCAGATTGCTTTGGAATGTGGTCTGGAGGTTGCTTACCAACAGGTGCATCTTGATTGGTTCCATGCAAATTGTGTTGACTTAATGACCAATCCCAGTCCAGCTGTGTCAGGACTCTGGTCAGTCATGGGTTTTTATTATTCAATCTTGTTTAGCCTTCTGATGTATCCTTTCTCTTTCTTTGGTATAGTTTTAGTATGTAATTTCTTTTAATATAGTATCATAAAATAATAAATCACCCTTCTGAGAACATGGAGTCAAATTCTCATCTCTGACCTTGTCCTGGGGACCTCACAACACCACAAGTTTGTGCAATGAAGTTGTGGTTTTGAACTAGCACAACTTGCAACACCCTCAGTTCAACCCTTCACATACTTTCCTACAAATAAACAATGTCTTCAGCAAAGTTTGCAGCATGCCTGATTGTCCAAATCATAAAGAGCCAACCAAAATAGTAATGTAAGAACTTGGCAAGCTGTTCAAGCAATGCAGCCAATTTCAAAAGGAACTTTAAAGAAAAAGTGCCAACGGGAAAAAAAAAAGGAATAAAAAAAGAGTCTGATTTGGCCAGTAAATCACCTAACACCTCAATAGGCAGCTCAATTTCATTTGTGTGTTTTCATTTCAGGGGAATAACAATCAAAGTGCTCCCTTAAATATAAGAAAACTACACAGTAACTGTGCATAGGACAATCTCCAAGGAATGGTAACACAAACCAGAAAGCAGACTGAATGTATTTCTAGAACTTTAGGTGGTCTTTGTGCTCTTAATTTTCAATGGCACTTTCTGAACATGCTGAGCAATACAAAGTGTGTATTTTTAGTGAGAAAAGCATTGTCTTCAGTAGTAAGCTGTTTTGTCTCAGGAAAGCTCACAAACTCAGAAACCAGAAATATCTGAAACTTCTTTTTCTTTCTTCTAACCAAAGTATTGAGAGAAACAGACTTGTATTTTAAATGAACTTGGTGAGTATATTTTTTGTCTATGTCCATTAAGTCTTGCAGATAAAGAATGCAAATAGAAAAGGAATTTCTATCAATTATGAGAGAGGGGGAAAAAAACCAAAAATTTTTCTCGAGAAACATGTATATCAAACACCTATAGCAAGGAAGTCTGGGAACATCTGTGCAGAAAGCATTATTCTACTAGCACAGATCTTGAAGGAATTCATTCTGCACCTGCCCATTCTGGTGTGGACCTTCCAAAACAGTTGCAACAACATAGATGTCCAAGGGGAAAAAAATTAATAGGAGCCATGGCAATAATACTGGAAATGCTGGGATAATTTTTTTTCTGTATAATGAGAGCCATTTCCCCAGGGTGGGAAAGAAAGAGATCATCAAATAAGATAAAGTTAAAACATATTTATCTTTGTTTGCATAGTTTCATAAACTCCATAAAAATTTATCAAAATAAAAGTCCAGTACTCAAGAAGTTTTTTAGAACAGAATGTTTCAGTCAGAAGGAGCCTAAAATGATCATCCAGTCCAAAGGCCCAACCACTTCAGGGCTGACCAAATGTTACAACACATTATTGAGGGCACTGCCCAAATGCCTCTTAAACACTGCCAGGCGTGGGGCATCGACCTCTCTAGGAAGCCTGTCCCAGCACCTAAACCCTCTCAGCAAAGAAATGCCTCCTAATGCCAAGTGTTTTGCACTGTTGAACCTAAAACAAGTCACATGTATAAATCAGATGCTTCACTGATCTAGTCAGCAGTGGTGGCTCACCAGGAACCATCACAGGCTTTGCTGCTTCCTCCAATCTCTAACCCACTATGCCCTATGTGAGTGTTGTCAGATGTATGCTAAATATTAGCATTTACCCTCTTTCTCCACATACCCTTTCCTTCAAATTTTACTTTATTTTAGTGATCAATATCTGAACTTTCTTCTTTGTACATTTTTTTAAGCCTCTGTTACACCAAGCTGATAAGCAGAAGTAAATCCAATTCCCCTGTCAGAAATTATAGAATTCTGGCATTGAAGAACAGACCACAGTAACTACAGAACTGAGCAGTTTAAAATCTGCTTTTCTAGTTTCAAATTTTTAAAAAAATTAAAAACCTGTATTGACTGGAAAAAGACTTACTTTGCTTTCAACAGCTCTAACATCTTTAATGATAAATATGTGGTTCACTTCAGATTAATTTGTCAAAATCTGTCTGGGTGCAATGGCTTTCTCCTCCTCTTTAGACTTATATTTAAATGCATGCAAAGATTTCTTGGTTGTGAAATAAAGCACTCAGCAGTTTGCAAACACAGAAGTTGGTCACTCATGTAAAATAATTTTTAGAAAATATACGTTTTCAGTTTATCATATTTGTATTATATAAGCACACACTACTTCTCTCATGCTTTTATCAATCCATGGGGAAAGGAATTGTCCCTAGTTCATTAAATAAAAGCATTTCTGTTTCCCTCACTTAATGATGGGCCCACATCACTTTTTCACAGAAGATCCTGATAACGAAAGGAGCATCCTAATCACTTTTTAATGTGCAGAATAGCACCCATTGTAGTACTAATTGTAACATAAGTGTATTATTACCCAGTAGGCACTACCCTTCAGCCTTAATGGCACCACTGAACTTGCAAGGATCAGTCCTAAGATGACATAGGATCCAAAGAGTCCACTCAAGTGAAGAGCCCACTTGACCTACCTGCAGAGCAATTGCACAAATTACTCAGTGGCAGCTTAAGCAGTCACTCTTGCACAGCTATTTACCCTCTCCTTCTCTATTCTGTCAGAGCACAACAAAGCCAGCTATTAGCCTCCAGATCTCTAGATTCTAAATGCCCTGGACCTAACAGCAGATCAGACAATTTCTCAGAATTTTACATTATTGTCAAAATAACTGGTTTTCTTACAATAGGCTCACAGGTGACTCTGCTGACTAACAGGCAATTAGGATGACCTGTTCATTTCTGTTCAAACCATCTCCACTCTTCAGGGCACTTGAAGAACTGGAAATAAAGCAAACATATCTCTGATGTGCAAGCTTAAGAAAACATTCACAATACCTCTTCATAACCTCTGGAGAAGTAATTCACCAGAAAACAAATAATTTTCAGCCTCACAGTAACTTTCATTGTCAAGATATATTGATTCAGAAGCCATAAGGGGAAAAAAGGGGAGAAGCAATGAGAAAGAAGGGTAAGATCAGCACTGCTTCCATGAGTTTCAACACAACCCACAGCCATCTCTGGCTAGATGTACACAAACAATTTTAGGATGAAACCTCTATTAAACTGCTGATTGCTCCTGAGGGCTAAAAAGCCCGAAAGGAATTGCCAAGTTTATTTACTCTAACACAGCAATAGTTTTACAGGAATTCTGTGGAACAGATGGAAAGTACTGAGTTATAAAAATACATTTGTGCAGATGAAACAGACCTAAACATAATCTTAGACTATCCCAGTTTATATTAAAAAAAAAAGACCAATTAGTACTATCACAAACTGGTGGAACTCTGCTTCAGTACCAACCCAAAATTCTATTTGAAACCAACAGAACAAACCATCATATTTATGTTGCTAGGGCTAGGCAGGTAAACAGTTTCTGGCTCTGAGCTTCTGGTGATGGATCCTGGGAAATGGCACTAATGACTGCTGGTGGTCAAAAGAGCTTTTCAATCTAGTGCCAACTCACCACTCCTTTCCAGTTACTTTCATTCAGACCATCCAAATCCATGGGTGTGCTGCCCTACGTGAGATCTGATTTCTTTAGGACTGTATAATACATCTAATACAGTGTTTCATTAATGTATAACAGCATATAAAACCTAGATTGGCTTTGTAGTTTTTCTGAAACAACTTTTAAAAGGTATACCTCAAAGAAGTAATTTTAAAAGGAAGTACATACCATCAGTGTAATATTCATCCTTTCTCTGCCAGTGCAGGACTGTTGGTCGGTGAGCCACTGCTCAGATGGGCAGATAAAAAATTGAGAAAAATAATACTACCACAGAGGGTCTTCATAAAAATAGTTATTGCACATTTCCTAGATCTTTTCCTGCTGCCAGGCCTTCCTGTATGGCACCTTTCTGAGGCCTAGGACAGTGGGCTTCAGCTGAGGGAGGGTGTTACAGTGAGCCAACCATCAGTGTCCCACCTCCTGTCTGAGGACAACCATGAAGTTTTCAGTGGTGGCAGGGGTGGAAGAGGTGGTCTCAGAAGGAGAATGATGTTGATGACCTCTTCCTCCCACTCCAAGGACCCCCAGCTGAGTTAACATGCCCTGACTTCATTCATCTGCAACTCCATTCTACATCCACATTTACTGTACACCACATACAGCCTGTACTACATCTGCTTGAGAGCTGCTCCTTTATCACTTTTGGTTTTGCCCAGCTCCCCAACTGCCCTTCTTTACCAACCACTGGTGACCTCTTTACAGCACTGGGGTCCCCAGCAAGGGGAACGTCCTCAGTACCTTCTTTTCACCCTCTGCTGCCACACCCCCATCCTGTGCCCCCACTTGCAAAGCCTCTGCTATCACACCATGACAATGCTCCTCTGCACTGCACCATTCTGTCAGGGTCACAAATATATCATTATACACATAATAATTACTAGCTACTACTATCTGCTGAAGGAAATATGGTTATACCACACAATTATACAAGGAAAAGCCAAAAGGAAACTAACTAAGCAGTAGCCACCCAGTAACTAGAGAAAAAACAGAGTAGGTTTGGGTTTGCAGCTAAGTAAAGCCAAACAAAGCTCCACGTAGGGAAAGGCACGTTCAGACAAAACCTGACAAGTCCTGACACTCCCAAGGTTGTGTGAAACCTAAAGCCTGCATGAGAACTGACATGTTAAAGGTTAGTGACTCAAAAATCCGATTTGCAAAAGCAACAGGTGCTTTGCTGAGGCCAGAATCGCACCCCTTAAACAAAGGGGAGGAGAAGAATTTTGGGGTGTGTGGTGAAACCGTTGATCTTCTAAGAGCAGCCCAGGTGCAGAGGACGTGCACACCCAGCCACCAGAGGATGACCACACCACACCAAAAGGCCAGTAAGAAGCAGATCCTGCAAGGTGGGGTAATGCTTTTTATCAGGCCAACATTCTCTCCTGATGAGACTCAAGTGTAAACCCACCCCCTGGGGGAGGTATCAGGACACTCACAGGTAAGCCTGAAGGTATTCATTCCTTCTGGTAAGTCACAACTGGCTCAACCTGTGCAGTCATGAGAAACAGCAGTCATGTCTTAGAAAGGGCCACAAACCTTCAAAGTCCCCTGAAGCACTCCCAGACTGTGCATGAGCCACAGTATTTCATAGTGTAAGGCTCCACTCTCAGGGAAGGCACCTGGGCCTTCCCCAGGAGTGGAGCCAGGGAATATATTAACCCATTGAATCTTTTCTTCCACCCATCACTTCCCTGTATTTCCTCCCATTCCAAACCACAACAGGGGAACTTCTCCAGCCCCAACAGATAAAGACTGTGACCACAACTTTGACCAAAAGACAACAAAATTGCAACAATCAAGTCTCAGTGCTGGATCCACGGGTAGTGATATCTTTCTTCTTCTTTGTACTCTTACCCTTTCTTTTCCTTGTACATTTTCCTAAGTGATATTGTTATACTTTTATATATTTCTATTAATAATAGCCAAAGCAGATACACACCTCCTTTGCAATGTAACCAAACTGTTCTGAAATAAACCAGCCATGTGTATACACACTGGTCACTCATTCTTGTTTCACTTTAATCCACCACGAGGGACCTAGTAAGAACTTTAAATTACCCCATCTCAGGGGCAGGTTAAAACAGCCTGTCCCTTGTGTGTGGAAAATCACTCCATGAAAAGTCACTGTCCATGAAGGAGACAGAGGAGTCCTATGCCATTATTTGAATAAAGGGAGAGAGCCCACTCGGCCTCATGCCCGTGGGGTTTCTCTCTCTTGAGGCTTCAGAAGACACAGCCCCCTTTTATCCTAAAATCCCAGCCAAATGTTGACCTCTTCCTTTCCCCAGTGGCTGCAGTACTAGGAAGGTACAGCCTTCCCAAACCACCTACCACATTCCCCCCTTGAACATGTCATTTTCATCCAGAGTTTAGAAATTTGGGCTATGTGGGTTCTGCAACAGACTTTGTGCTGACCCATCTGTCTATTACCCTCAAGTTCAGGGGTCAAACTGTCTGGGTTCTGCAGCTTGAGGTTGGCAGAGGCACCAAGACCCATTTCAAAGACACTAACTCCCATTTCTCCTTCAGACACTCACCCATGGAACCCCATGTTTGTACAGACACTAGCATCCATCTTTCCATCACTAGCTATCGCTGGACAGAACCTATAGTGCAAACGATCAGCTTTGAATTCTATTAGTCACACTGCTGCATGTTTAAATTTCAAACAATAGAGACACACAGGTGAAAACTAAACTTGCACTCTATCAGGAATACATCTCCATGACTATGGACACTGTAAACCATTAATGTTTTTTCTCATCTGAAACCAGCTGGTTCTCTAGGCAGTATCATTTCAAAGAAAAAAAAAACAATGTAAGATCAACCTTCTGTTGCCAGTCACACATAACCACTTCATGGACTTTTAATCCAATCTAGAAACACATACCCAAAGAAAACAGGAAGAAGAAAACCAGGTTTACAATCAAAATTAATTTTATATTCTGTATTTTTACTATACAGAGTTGAATAATACAAGCTTGAATAATTTGTTATGAATATCTCCTTTATCGTTATATCTTTCTGTGACAGAGACTTCTAACAAATTATTAATATTAAAAAAAAAAAGCAGAAGGTAAGTATGGTGGCTGGAGAGACATGATCTTGCCAGAGATCAATGCCTAGGACAGTCAAAGATATACTTAAACATACTTTTAGGTATTGCAAACACTTGGAAGTGGCTGGTAAGGACTTTCATACTACCAACCAAAAAAAATATTCTGAAGTGGTATGCTTTCTTTGTGCAAGAAACTTGAAATGGAATAATTTCAATTACTGAGAATAGGGATTGTTTAATTCCATTCTGCTCATTCATTAATGTTAGACTCTGTACAAATTGTGAAGTGCAATAGGACTGATCCAAAACAGGCATGGGCAACCAAGTGTGTTTCTGTTGAATTAACTGTGACAGGTGTTTATGGTGCCTTTATGCACATAACGCCTGTTGTGGGAACACAGGCAGTGGAGAGTTTGTCCAACATAAACCCAGACCAATAAAGACACACTGCCTGATTGAACATAAAGCCTTTCAAAGCAGAATTATCATAACAAACGTTCTGAATTAGCAAAGTGACCCTGCACTCTGTCAATATTTTAGAACCATCTTTCCAATAACCACGTCATCTTTGATACACTACTAGAAGTCAAATGATAAAACTACAGCTTCACTTTGTTATAGGTATTAAAAAAAACACTCTCAATAAGATAATTCTGATTGATAAGTCCATAAATAAATATTAACATGAGATATAATAAAACTCTTGACTTTTTTATTAACGTAAGACTGTAGAATGGCTGCAGAATTATCACATACTACAGGAAAAAGCCTAGGCCTGTCCACACAGTAACCATGATAAACAGAAACCATCATTATACATTATATATTAAATATATATATTTATACAAAAAAATTAAAAACTTGAACCCATTAAGCTACACTGAATTTTGTATGCTCACACAGAGCACAAACTTCAAGATACATAACCACAATCTTGCAGTTCTCAGCCTTAGATAAACTTCTTCAGTCAACACATAGTAACAGCACTAACAGAGGGAAGATGGGAACAGAATATGGAGTTTTTCCAAGACTTAACTAGATTGGAATCAGTGGAGGATATCAGCAGAGGGAAAACAGGATGACAGGTATATGGCTTGAAGCTTACCTGAAGCTCACATAAGACCACAAGCTTCCACACACAGCTGGTAAGAGAAGAGTCCTGTCTAGACACAGGGTTATAACCTGCATGCAGTGCAAACACCCCTGTAGAGGAAGAGGAATCTTTGGGCTGGAAAACATAGTGAGTAAAAGGAGAGAGTGCAGCCTATTTCCACTCTTTCACACAGACTGCACGGACAAGGTCTTGGTCCTTCACCACATGACAACTGTGCAAAACTATGCCAGGCAGCAACAAATAAAGATTGCATGGCAGGTGACAGTAACATTTTCATCAGATCATAAAAGCCCTTCAGCACATGTGAAGAAGGGAGAGACAGGGTGCAGAGGGAGATGGCTACTACAGCAATTGATCCAGACTACAGTGGACAATTACCAACACCAGAGGATCCTCTGGGATACATATGTAACTTCTTCTGCCAGATTAGAGCTGGCTCTTGAGTCAAAGACTTCTGCTTCTAAGACTACATCTTAGAGAGTCAGGAAAGAATTGTGAAGTTTTTATTTGATAGGCACTGAGTAGTAATAACTAGAATTAAATTAATTTCTTGCTTTTCTAGCATTTTTTAAAGTTACTGCTAATGCTGGCATTCAAAAGCTATGGGGATGATATAAAAAACTTTTAGTCATAAAGAACATGGCCTGACAACCAAAACACTCCTGGATTTTACAATTTTCACAGAATTTCTCATCCCATTAGATGCATTTCTCCTAAAGGCTACCTGATGTGACCCTGAAGCTAAACCAGGGTGGCTTGGAGAATATCAAGTAGTGCAATGCCATCTACATAGTGCTGAATCTGGATACTTTGGCAACACTGGCATTATGAGGATGCAGGCAAATTGGGAAATTCTGACAAATAAACCACATGGAATTGAGAGCTAAAGGAATAGAAACTGTATCCTTACTGAATAAGACAGACAGAAAGACAGAACAAAGGGAAGAAGAGTCACAAATTTACTTTGTAAGACAAACAGTGGGCACTGCTTCACTGACCACAAGTTACACTACCTGTATAAACTGGAAGAACTTCCCTCATGTCCTACAAGGAAAACGAGCAAAAACCCACAAAAAACAAACAACCCGCCCAAAAAACCCCACAAAACATCACCACAACAACAAAAAACCCCAAAGCCAAATAAAAAGAAAAACCCAAGAAAAAAAAAATCTAGGAATAAATGATAGTTATCAACTAACAATTGCTGATGTAAATTAGTGACCACATTGGTCCTACAACTCTTCAAATATCAAGGAAAAAAGCCATCATGACCCAAACTGTTGTTAAAAGCATTTCTCTCCAGGTATTAAGGAATACACAACTGCTAGTTATTATAGAATTTTCAGCATTCTCTGAATTTTGCAGTTTGCTCTTGCAGTCTTTCACAATTTCATTTAACACCACATTTCACAAGCTTTAGCCAATGCATGTGTTTACAGATGAATCACAAATGTGTTAACCATTAATCTCTGCCCTAGTGTCACTCATTTTATACTCTGCTCTGAAGCATAATTTTGTAATCAAAAAGTGTCATCCAGCACATACAGAAGAAAGGAATCTCCATGGAAATTCCCATCCTTCTGCACTTGACATCAAGACAAAGGAGAAAGTTTTAACAAAACTGACATGGCTTTTAACAACATCTACAGAGAAACTGCTGCTGTAAACTACATACTGAAATTAGTTACAGGTAAGGTCAGAATCGACTGACTGTGTTCTGTACCTGCATTTCTATGTAACTATCTGATGGATTACTGTGAAACATGGCAGGTATACACAAATGATACTGGAATTAAAGGAACTCCCATACTAAGCAAATTGGGTCAAATTCAGCATAAGTGCTCTGGCATCTGTAACTGTGACAGACTATCTGAAGAACTTAAAAGTAAAGTAAAGGTCCTGGATTGTTTTTACACATTACAGCACACCCTTCCTCAGACAACAGTTGGCGCTTGTGAACCTTGCAGAGACAGCAAGTACAACGGGTGTTTATATGTCAGCCTGGTGACTGTTTCAGTATTAAAAAATTAATCTTACTCTATTCCTCACTGCTTCAGCCTTCTTTTGAAATTCACACTTCATAAAACATCAAATCAGACTTTATTTACTAAGGAAAGAGAGGGAGTGGTCTGACAATTTAAGTTTAGAGCACTGCCGTTCTATCGTGGTAGTATTACAGGTAAACAGCAACATTATAAAATGGGGAGCTACATTACAAAATGAAGCAACGGATTGTAGAAGAAACTCTGTCGCATTTCCATCAGGAAATACACTGACAGTTCAAATTTTCCGCTAGAAGCTGCCAACTCTGCTGGCGAAAGGCGTCACCACTTTGCAACTACTAGGAAATACTTAAGGAAGTCGCGGAATGTGAACGAAGACACGAATAAAAAAGCGCACAAATAAAACTATTTTTAGACCTCTAATGAGAAAACCTCTGCATCACGGGAGAAAACAGGACTTTTGAAATACCGATAAACAAGCGTCAAAGGAACAAAACCACAGACACTACGTTTGGTGTTACGGGTTGGCATTCCCTCAATTTCTCGGCAGCAGCGTTACGATAAAACATGACGAGGCAGCACAACACGCCCGTACTCCTAAGTTTTGCAAGAGAGCCTAGAAGAACCCGTGCCAGGATTGCTGCGGACGGAAGGTCTCCGTCCCCACCACGGCGCTTGGGACAGCTCCAGAAGTTCAACACCTGCCGGGTAACGCGCCCTGACTCCCGCTCCCGGCGGCGGCGCGGGCAGGGTGCGGGGCGGCGGCAGCAGCTGCCCGTCTCGGCAGAGCCCGGAGCCGGCGCTTGGCCCCCGGGCCCGGCGGCAGCACCCTGCGGCGGACACGCCCGGTGCGCGGCCAGCGGGCTGCAGCGGGCTGGCAGCCGGCCCCGGGCTGCGCCCGGCTCTGCCCGAGGATGCGCCGGCATCCCCGGCTGCCCGCGCTCGGCACGCCCCGAGGGCAGGGGGGAGAGCGCCCCGCACAGCGCGGGGCATGCGGAGGGCGTCCCGCGCCGCCCTTCTCCTGCCCGCTCCGCTGACAAGCCCGGGACGAGCGGCCCCCGCCCGTCCGCCCCCTCCGACGCCGCGGGGCGAGCGGGTGGCGCGGCCGTGAGCCGGCTCCGTACCTGCAGGACACAGAGAGCTCCACCTTGGTGGCCGGGATGCTGGAGCTGAGTACGTTAAAATCCCCCACGGACGCCATCTTCGGAAGCCCACCGCTTCTGCCCAGCTCCTGCTGCCCCGCCGGCTTCCCCAGCCCGAACATGGGACAGAGCGGCGCGGGCGGGAACGAGGGACGGACGGACGGAGGGAGGGAGGAGGCGGCGCCTGCCGGCCTCCACAGCGCGGTGCCGCTGCCGCCCGTGGCGCGGAGCCCGCTCCGCTCCGCTCCGCACCCGCGGGATGCGCCCGCCGGCTGGAGCGGCGAGGCGGGAGCGGGCCGTGACGTCACCGCCAGCGGGAGCCGCGCGTGCCCGCCCCGGGCGCGGGGAGCCCGACGGCCCGAGCGGGGACACAGCGGAGCCCTCAGGGGAGCGCAGCACCGGGGCCGCCGCCACCCCACGGCGGGCGGGGCGGGGAAGTGCCCCGCTGGAGGCGTGCCCAGGGTGCGCTCCCGAGCGATTTCGCTCCCGTGCCTCCCCGGTCTCTTCCCTCCTAAGCCCTGCACGGAAACTCCCGCTCCGTCCCGTCCCGCAGGCTGTCCGGGAAATCTCCTCCCTGCGCATTGTGAACGAGGGAGCTCCCCGGGATCTTCCCCTTGGCTCCTGCACGGAAACGCCCGCGCCGTTCCGTCCCGTTCTGCGGGCTGTGCGGGGAATCCCCTCCTTCCGCGTTAGTGCGGGTGATAGATGTGCGTGTGCGGGTCCCCGCGCCCCGAGCAACCGCAGCGGCGCCTGGGGACAGCGGCTGCGGGCCGCACTCCGAGGCCCGGCGCGGAGTGACCATCCCGGGGCCGCCCCCACCAACGCGCGGGGCGAACGCGCGGGGACGGCGGGGCGCGGGGCAGGGCCGGTGCCGCCAGGGGGCGCGGCGGAGCGGGCCGGAGGGCAGGGCCGCGCCGGGCCCGTGAGGGCTCCGCGGGCGCCAAAGGGAGCACGGCGGCGGTGTCTGTCCTCGGAAAGCCTGCAGCCCTTCCCTTTGCAAAACAGGCCAATTTACCTCGGTCACTGCGTGCATTGACACACTGAAAAACCGGGGCTTCACGTGCGCAGACCCATTCCTTTTTTTTTTACCAAGACCACCAATCCAGTTGCCCTGATCTGCTCATAGTAGTTCACAATAATCACAACAACTCCATCATCTTATATGTAATGTGTTTAATTTGTATCCATTATTATAGCATCTAAGTGGTCCCCAATATTTATTTCTCATCATAGCAGTTTGAAGAGAGAAGTGTTTCCATTCCCATGTCACAGGTGGGAAGTTAAGGCACAGGCAAATTAAATGCCATGTCTGTAGCTACACAAGATGTAGGACAAGTTGAAGTCCCTGAAAATTATATACTGAAACCCAAAATCACGTACTGAATTCCTCTACTCCTCTGTCTCTTGAGAGTTTTACATATAGCAATAAAGAAGTCTAATGTGTTTATTTGTAAAAGAAATGTAACTCCAAAGCCACAAATGTTATCTAAATACATTCATTTTGAATTTAATTTCTAGATTCTTGTTGCTGTAATTCAAGTTCAATGCTTGATAGTAGTACATCATAATAATGGTAAGAGAACCTGACTGTCAACACCTGGTTAGCTCATAGCAAACAGAAGGAACAGCAGTGGGAATGCAGAAGACAGCAACATGTTCTTATGTACAGGAGATATACTCCCTGTGCACAGCACACATCTGAAACACAACTCCAGTGGCAGAAACTCAAGGAAGATACCATGGATATTTTATTCAGAAACTTCCGACCACATCCCAGTTCTAATCTTCTGGCTCTTTGTTTTCAGGAGGTTATCACCTGAAATCTCATTTCTTTATTTTCATTCTCTTGTCCAGAGCAATTTGTTAAGCACAGAGCAATTTATCATCAGATATCTCCAAAGTACTCCCTCTTAAACCAATCTGTCTTAAGTTCTCAGTACAGCCAAGAAACCACGTACTTTCACAAGTATTCTAGGTATGTCTGCAGGCAGCCAAACCAGTAAGCCTACAGCTAAATCGTTTGCTTTAAAAAGCCAAACAACAAAACCCAAAAAAAAAAAAAAAAAAAAAAAAACCAAGAAGGAATTTAGTTCACTACTGTCTTTGTACAGTAATATGAAGGGATGGGTGTAGGACCAGTGCTGTCTTGAGAGGCTAATGTTGAGTACAAATAAGCTACTAGATGAGTAAAAGCTAAAGAACAGTTTTTGAGAAAAAAAAACAAACTGTTTTTCCATTTTATAATACAGTTCCTCCCTCTTTTATAATCTGCTATAAGGATCTAAACATGATCAGTGTATCCCACAGGGCATGGCATGAATAACTGAAAACGTATGAAGAGTTATTAGAGTAAGGATAGTACATCACTATAAATGATATAGCTGTTACAATTCTATAGGTGTGAGTAATTTAAATTATATCATGTAAGTGTGACATGATCTTACATTATTCTCTACTAATCCACTTTACTTTTGGTTACGTGGGGGTTTGTTTTGATCCTTTTTTATATTATCTGATCTTAATATTTTATTCTACGTAGAAAAATGGAAATTGTTGGCGATTGCTGATTCCATAAATAGAGCACCCTATGAAAATAATGGAGGAGTTAAGGAAATTCAAGTCTTCTGTGTTGCTGGGGAGATATCCATCTTCTCTCCTCACATTTATAAAGGCACAACTATTTTGTCTTATGTTTCAGCTTAGAGTAAGTACATAGTTCTCATGCACTGAAAGTAATTTATATGGGAAAAAGAAAATAAAAACTAAACCAAGGGGTAGTTGAAAGATAGGCACCAATGGGACTAAATATACATCATTACCATTACAGAGAGGCACCTTGTATTTTCTCATTCTTAAATGGCACTAAGGTGGGGGGACTGGAGCAATGTCCAAGTATTAGGACAGAGGCAGTTTTAGTATCTGAAATTTATGTACAGAATACCTATCAGATTACAGTGCAAAAAGAAACATAAGAGCTCTGTGTGGTATATGTTAAGCTGACATTTGGATGACATCAATGACTCTCTGAAAATTTTGCAATGGAAAGCAGGACATATTTTCCTTGCTTTCTTTTGTGATTGTTACTTTATTATTACTAGCTGTTGCTAATTATCAGATGCCTACACAACCTGTTTCAATACCTGCAACCTAATTTAAAGAATGAGGGATATATTTGCAGTAATTATAGCATAAACTATGAACAAACTAAAGATTCCAGAATAGCTGTAATGCGTAACACTGGATGATTGCTTTAAAACATCACAGCTTCCAGGTTTCAGCAGCATAATTGAAGCCGAATGCCACAGGATGCAAACATTGATTACTTCCCTCCACCCCCTCAGCTTTCTGCCATTATTAGACATCTCAAAAAAGAAGTTTTATGATTAAATCTTTGTACTACTAAAAAAAAAGAAACCACACACAGACAAACCTGTAGGAAGTTAAGGAACTGGAAATGGCATCTATTCTAGTTATGTGATAGAATAGGTGGATGATTATAAAGTGAGCTTAGAAGTGAGCTGCAGCATTATTGGAACAGAACAATGTGACTACAATGCATTTTCATGACAATGACATGCCTACTCAGTCTGTATTTGTGATGAACATATTCCCTTGTTCTTCTTCAAGCATCCATTCAATAGATCTCTCAAATAACATTAATCAGATGTCATATTTTTATCATGGATGCCACCAAACTGCTTCTTTCAAGACCCTGAAGAAAGGGGTGAACTTAGCCATAACTTGGTCCTTTCTGATAACTGAACACAGCCCTGAAGCAATTCCAATATCCAAATGTACACTGCAGTCTGAGAATTGTTGTATCTTCCTTTCCTGCCTTTGATTAATATAGTTAATTTCCTCCTTTTCTAGTGCTGATTGTTTCAATCCATTGAACAAAGACAAGGAATTTAGCATTTGCTGAGACCAGTGGAACCATCAGTGCCACCATCACTATTGGAACCATCGGCAGGAACCGTGGCTGAATACAGACTACAGGCTTTAAAAACCATCTGCAATGGAACATGCTGATGGATACATTCAGTCCCTTTATTCTTCAAGGATGAATTATCTCCTAAAACTCCATGATTTTGTGATCTGCTTTCAAAACACACAAATATTGATGAAGCTTTATTTTTGTGACAGTAAAGTCTAAGGGAGGTGTCAGACTCAGAGGTTAGACATAAAGAAAAACTCTCCACTTCTTTCAGGGTTTCACTTTAAACACTACTTTTTCAAGGGCTAGGGTATACAGTCTCACAGGTGTCAAAAAGAATACATTTCTTCTTCTTAAAAAGTATCTAGGTCTTCTGTGTTTAGAAGCCTTTGAAACCTATCCTTGCTGTCTGCATAGGAGCACCTCTGTTGTGAGGACCCAGAAAACCTTGTCACCATGGCATAAGCGTGGGGAAGGTTAGTGAGTCATCAGTGCAGAGAGAGCTAATCATTTCACCCTTTCTGTACCATGGTGAAATTAGTGATGCTTTTGTTTATGTACCTCTCTACTTTTTCCATGCAGAATAAAATCACAAAGTATAAATAACACTTCCCCTCTTCATCCACACAAAGGACAGCTATCCAACAAATACTCTCGTCTCTCTATATTGTATTCATTTACACTAGAACTATGTTATGTATCAAAGTACCTTTAGCACTAGATAATTTTCCTGTATTATTTCAAATTTTCTTCCACTTTGATCCAGCCAGAATAGAGAGATCAGCAGCACAACCATAAGGCTCCTTCCTGCCACATCCTAAGTGTTCTTCCATAGAATCAGGTTAAGTAGTGTCAGTTCCTGACACAATTTTCAGTTAGTTCAAGAGCTCTTCAAAATGGCAAAGACTGCTGAAACATTCTGAGAGTCATCCAGGAGGTGTAATGGAATCCATTTCACATCTTACACCTAGTACTGCATAGTAAGGTCTCTACATCTATGAACAGAGGAGTTTTAAATCTACTGAGCACTTTTTCTGGCTCTCAGAGTGAAGCAAGTAGTGTGAAATTCAAGTTCTAAAAATGTGAGTTGGGTGTATTTTTAGTACAGGCTTCTAACTGTTAACAAAGTCAGATTAAAGTTCAGAACTTCAGGTTTCATTTTAAAGGAAAAGGAAAACTGATTAGATGGTTTTGGGTGAAAAAGTATTATTCATGCACCTTCAACTGAGCATTGGCCATCCAATGCTTTCTTTTGTGGACAGGCTGCTAGAAAAATATAAGGATGCATTTTAAATAATATTTCTAGAAAGACAGTTTATGACTGGCTCATGGTAGCAGTTAATTCCAGGTTCTGCTAAACTAAGTGTTTACTGTGGCAGAAAGGATGGTAACAAGAAGATTGTCTGCATACAATTAATCTCAAAAATTCTGAATAACAATGTTTTTTTCAACGAACATAAGATTAGACAGCCCCAAAATGAAACCTCAAGATGTTTGTGACAAGATCAGCTGAGCAATTCAGGGAAGTATTTTAGTCTCAGAAGAGGTAGAGGAGAATCTACTTCTTGCTCTTCAGTTACTTCCCATGTTCTTGGACTACTCTTGGTGACTGGAATTATTTTTTCTTAACTTCCATGCCCAATCACTTCTAGGCCTTCCATATTTCTAAGAAATATCAGCTGATTTGCAGAAAATATTTGTTTGTTACAAATCTTTTAGGAATAATATGTTTCACAGTTTTTTTTCTTTGCCTAATCTCAGCCCATATCTTTTCCATCAGCATGCTTCCAGAATATTCATAAAATCAATGCCACCATTAGCAATACATCTTGGGAGGCCAATTCTTCATATGTAACACTTGCTCTGTGAATTTGGCTAATGCAGAAGAAAGTAGCACATAGCTAATTTAAAGGTATGTTATCCAGTTATTTTCTTCATGTCAACTAAAGTCAAACTCAGTTCTTTTAGGGAAAAAATCATTACAGCATTTCTGAACCCAACAGCAGCAATGCCCAAACTGCCACCTCCTCGTCCATCACCTGAGTGGTGGCTTCAGTACTCATGCACGTGACTTTGTTTATTTCCTGATAACATCAAGGAGATATTGGGTCATGCCATTTTAGGCATGGAAGAAATCAGTAACTCTGCCAAAACAGACACAGATTTAATCTTTGTGAGTAGACTCCAACACAGATGTCAAGCACCAATTGCTTATCTATTACCTACCTGCAAATATTCAGACAAATGTGTACACAGTGAGGGGGACGACCTGGACTAATCTGGGTAAGTGTTGGATCCACTGTTTGTCAATAGTCACACACTTGAACTCACATAAATAAATACTCTGGATGGTATATCAGCTTCACTTATCACTTCATCTTCCCAGAAGGATTCTTGTGGAGTAAGGGTAACACTACATATTCTAATTAGCCAGCAAGAAGCAAACCCAAACTTTTCTGTCAATTGCTTTTTAACAGTTTTATTCACAAATTTCTCAGTGTAAGCCAAGATAGTGAAATTTCAAAAAACTTGTTACCATATGTGCTCATACCATTTCAATGGCTTCCTCATTTTGAAAGAAAGTAGTGGGTGTTTCTGTATTCCTTCAAAGATCAGTCAAATCCCAGGATGTTGCCTGCATCCTCCATGTACTATTTTTCATACAGTCAGGCTTACAGTGAAGCTCTGTCCCAAATTAATTTTGAAGGCTGCATGTGATTTACTTTATTGAATTCTTGACTATTTTTTTCCCAAGATTGTGCTTGCTTTGTGGAAGAAACCGACAAATGCCCTTTGGGCAAAAAGAGAACATGGTTCTGTTTTCAGAGAGGAAAAACAACATGGCTCCTTCAGACTTTCTGTCATATTTGATAACTCACTGTTAGACACAGAACCAGAAAGCAGAAGCCTCTCCCACACAATGGGTTCCTATGGTCTGGGTTCTGGAGAGAGGAGGAATTGTGTCTGGAAAGATTTGTGAAACCATGTGAGGATATGATACATTCTGTTTCCCAGCTGAAAGCATTCCTGAGTGGGTAACAGATCTTACCAATACTATCTGTGATGTTGATTTGCCTTCTGCAATTGGTTTTATGCCTCCACCTATAAGGACTCAAGCAGCAATAACTGTTTGAGAAATAATAGGAATATCATGAAACACCTCCACTCCCATAATTATCAATCATTAGTCCTCAATAGGAGCCCCAAGGTCATATGCTCAGCCTGACAAAGCAGACTTTGATCCATTTAATCACTTTGGCTTTTACCTCCAGGCAAGGCCTCTAGCAGTAGGGGATTTTTCTTCAGCTACTCAAAGAAAGTTTATCATTTTAGAAAAATGTAATTTTATGAGCTACTCAGTATGGTTGGGTACTGCAGAGCCCCTAGCTTAATCCCAGTGTACAACCAGACACCAGGTTTCTCTCAGGGGAGGAGCTGTGCAGTGATCTGGGTTCCCCTCAGTGGGCCTGGCTATTTCCTACACAGCTGGGAGATCTCTGCAGCCAAAGGGAGGTCCTTGTACACAACATATTTTGAAGAAATGCAATTACTGCAGGACATTGTCTTCTCCTTCTTCCAATTTACCAGAAGCAAGCTCCAAAGTGACTATACAAACTCTCAGAGAAGCTGATTTTAATCACTCATGACTCATTTATAACTATGAATTAAATTTTCCAACTTCACAGCATTTATTTTGATTGCATTTTATGATGACAGTTGCCATCCTAGTTACCAAACACTAATTTATGATATAGGTTAATTTTGCGTTATTAATGAGCTATCAAAAAGGCGGTGTGACTTATAGTACTGACATTTAGCAAGTCACTAAAATATCTAGAGAAGTAAGAACTCCAGAGTTTCTTCTTTTCCTTTCAGGAAAACAGAAAAGAACCGCAGATAGAAAAGTGAGTTTTGTAAGAATATTTCTCTTTTTTTCATCCTCATGTATTCCCTCATTCATAAATTTTAATTTTATATTATTTTCCATTCAATTAAAATACCTTAAACAAACAGTTAACAGCATGTGAATTGTCTTTTGGGAACACTGTCCATCAGATTTTTCTCATTTCATGGCAACATTCAAGCAATTAAGGTTTTAATGAGGCTGAAAATTTCCAGCCCAAATAATGTAATGAGTTTGACTATCTTCCAGAACAACTGTGGCACTAATGCAGGAATGCATTTAACCATATGCTTGAATTCATAACTGTGTTGTTGGGCAGCAGCTGTCTGTCTCTTAAGTGAGGTGTAAAGCTCACACTTAACATTTTCTGGGCTTGGAGGGTTCATTGCACCATTGCTTTGCCTGTGTGAGAAGTACAAAGTACAATAGTGCCATTTTCTCACATGTCACATTCTGCTCTCTCAATGTACTTACTCATATCCACAAATTACTCAAATGAGACCTGATCCATTACTTATTTTCAGCTTTAAAATATCACTCAAGATTGCACAATATTTCTCAAATGGGAGGTAAATTAGATTCTGTTACTTAACAGAATATGAAAAATTAAACTGTATCAGCACCATGGACTGGGCTGTGCTGATGAGTGTCAGGACTCCTAATTCTGTATCTAAGTGAGAAACTTTCATTTCCTCTTCTTTTTAGAAGGTGCCCTAGGGTGACTTTATGATGCTTGTATCCCCAGTTGTCTCTGTTTTTGCTGGATGTTAAGTTCTGCATCTTTCAGGCTGGTTCTGAGGGCGAGGTGGGCAAACAGAAGCAGCACTTTGTGCTCAGGAGCTGCACTCACTGCTCCACATTCCCTCTCCTGGACTGCGCTGTCTGCAGCACGGACAGACAGACAGCAGGACAGAGCTCTCCTTTGCTTCTAGTTAGGTTTTAGCTGGCTGGGGCAGAGCAGTTCCCTGGACAGTGATTTTCCTTTTCCTTGGAGCTGTCCAGCCCTGCCCTGGGCTGAACACCCAGCAGAGCTCCTGGAGCTCACACCTGGGGCTCACCAGGGCCGCGGCATTTCCAGCTCAGGAGGGGCTGGGCAGGGACTGAGCCAGCTGAGCTACAGCCACAACCAGGACCTCCTGAGTTTGCCATCTCTTCAGAACAGAGAGAGGTTTGCTTGTTTGATATAATTTTATTATTTATGCTTTGCTTTGTTAAAGAACAAACTTTGCTTGTTAAATAAACAGGTTTTTTCCACTTTTCTCCAAGGACATATTTTCCCCAAACCATTTGAGGGACAGGCCAATGAATTTGCTTTCTAGAGGGACCCCATTCAGAGGCTTCTCCCCAAATTTGCCCTAAACCAGGACAGAAGGGTTTCACATCCTGATAAAAACAGTATTTGTTTTCCTAAAATGACTTCATACACATTATTTATTCGACTGTGAAATAAACATTCATCTTCAAAAATAAAGAACTAATTAGTTTGGGGCAACTGCCAGATACCAGCAGCATACTTTCCAGAGCCACAGTAGCAAGAATTCTATGAAAATTATTCACTATTTAGGTAACCATAGCATATTTGTCTTCAATTTATTCTGCAAAAAAGATATTGGCTTGCTGCCAATGCAGCCAGCATTTGTCGCAGCTGAGAAAGTAACTTCATAAACACTTCAATATTTTTTGGTAAAAATAAAGAAAAAGGAAACAAACCACCAAAGAAATCTAAAACAAATTTAAAGAAAAAGTGAATGGGCAATTTTAAAACTGTCACATGGACTTTAATTCTGAATGTGCTTCAGAGATAAACACAAAACTCCTTGAAATAAGAAAAATATTTTTTATTTGAATAGTGATTCCCTGTCTCATATTAATATGTTTGATTTAAAGTTTAACTATTGACACACAAAAATTAAATTAGCTAGTTCAGTAGCTTTTAAAATGGTAAATTACCTTTACTTTGCATGATTAAGAGAAGGATTAGAACGATTCTTAAACATATTGTATTTTAAACAACCTAGGCCAAATTCATCCTTAAAGGAACTCAACAGAACTGAAATGATCAATGAACTAATTAACCC
This sequence comes from Molothrus ater, assembly GCF_012460135.2. Taxonomy (NCBI): domain Eukaryota; kingdom Metazoa; phylum Chordata; class Aves; order Passeriformes; family Icteridae; genus Molothrus; species Molothrus ater. Next base: position 15,461,371 of record NC_050482.2, on the reverse strand, counting down.
TCTTGAATTTAACGTAATTCAGTACAAATAATTATTACACTTTAAATATTAACTTCAGGTCCTTAATTATTTACAGCTTTGGTGTATCTTTTCCATAGTGATATAAGTAGCATAGCTATGTGGGGATATATAGTAATTTTTGAAGAAGTTTGATTTCAAGAGGTATTTTGAGTCTAGTTTGTGTGTCTCCCAAGAAGCATTATAAACTTCTGAAAGGGAAAGGCACTAAAAAATCTTTTACTGTTGAAAGTGTCTACTTTTTAAAAGCTTTTGGGGAAAATATTATGCAGTTTTTGGCATTAATCTATATAAAGAATAAACTTGGACTCCTAACACAAGGATAAACTTCCTACACACAAATGATAGTTAGCTATTAGCTAATTGCTAATTCTACATATTACTACACTACATTATTGCTACAAATAACACTAATCCTAACACTCAGTCAGTTTTAGTCTTGCAGCATACCTAAATGCAAGAACCAGTCCTAAATCAATACAGAATAAAATCCTCTGCCACCTCTACCTGGCAGAAGCAGACTCCTGAGCATTCTCCTAAGTGCCACTTAGATCCCAAGAGCTCTATCATGCACTGTAGGTCAGAAAGGGTCACTCTCAGCTAGAGTGAGAACTCAGCTTCTTTTTGCAGCTCCATCACTAATTTTGAGTTTACCTTCTGCAAGACTAACCTTTGCTTTGGCTTGGCATTGGCTGAGAAGGCACTGACTGCAGAAGCTTGATATGGCAAGGAAAGCTTAGGAGTCATGCTTCAAAACTGACTTTATCATCCATTTTCAATTTAAAAACATGTTTTACCTAGTATTCTATGATTCTAACATCTCTAGACTTAACAGTCCTTCCAGGTAGAAAATCTTAATTATGAAAATTGGTTGATTCTTCATTATTATCTACAGATTCATTTTTATCCAGCTATTAAAAATCACTAGCTTTCATTTTAATTACTGCTGTAGATGTCTGTCAAACTATAAATCTTACATAAGCCTCAATACGTCATGAGGCCATCTTGGCACAGCAGCTTACTGAGCAGGGAAAGCACTGTTTCACATTATCCAAAGCATGGAAACCTGCTGGTTTTTATCAAAGAATGGTGGGATCATTGGAGTTCAGCATGGCCTCCATGTTTCACCTAATCCTCCTGCTCTGAGCATGGCCACTGCCAAAGCTCTGAGCATGGCTCTTGTCAAAGGAAGGACAAGTTGCTCAGGGTCTTGTTCAGCTGAGGTTTAAAACTCCCTAAGGCTGGGGTTTTGCAGCTTCTCCAGGTGGCCCTTCCCAACATCTAAACACTTATAAAAATTTGCCCTATATCCAGTAAGTTTTTTCTTTGCTGCAGCTTGTGACTGTTGCCTTTTGTCCTTTCTGTTGTGCACCTCCAAGGCAGAGATCACTCCCAGGCATCATCAGAACTCCACTCAGGTAACAGACAGCAGCAGTTACTCTCCTCATCCTTCTCATCTCCAGGCTACACAAGGAGAGTTCTCTCTGCTCCTCTTGCTCATTATGATCTAATCATCATCTCCCTAATCATTCTAATGATCTTGCATTTATGTGTCTCTGCAGTTGAATGTCCTTCTAGAAGTGGTCACACAAAGATGTGACCTGGGGGGAAAATTCCCTGGTAGCTGGCTCTGCTGCCACAGCCCTGAGTGTTGTGGTGCCTGGGGTGATCTCTGCTCTTTCATGTTCAGTTTGTTGTCTGCCCAGGGCCCAGCCCCTCAACCCCCTCCTTTACCCCTGTCTGGGGGCACCCACCCCCAGTGCAGACCTGGGCACTTGGGACCCACAGTGAACCCTGCACTGAACCCCACAGTGCTCCTGTTGGCCTGACACAGGGACCTTTCTGACACAGAAAATCAGTGTGATAAAAGTCTTTATTGCTTATTGTCTCAAACCTGGTCAGGGTTTTTTTTTGTGTCTGATGATAGCTTTTCACAGCATAACGCCATGGGGTAAAGCAATAAACATCAGGTTACAAAAGTTAGCTCAATTTGGTTTTTTAACTTAAACCATTAATTTTTGTTCCTTTCAGAAGTCCAAATCATAGGCAGAATGTAGTGTAGGTCTTAATATCATCCTTGGCACAGCTTCCCAAACAGTCTGTGAACTTGACATAGTAAAAGAGTCTCTCAGGTTGCAGAAGCCAAGCCATAACCATCTTCTGCACCATTGACTCACGTCCTCACCACAGCCCTTGGTGTTCCTAAAAAGCAGATAGAGCATGAGAATCTATTTTGCATTACTCTTCAAAACTTAGATATTCCACTGCACAGTGAATCTTTGCACTTTCCATTTACCTCATTCTTTCTATTGTCTGAAACTGAATTTCTAATATTACCATTTCAGTTTATCTTTGTAAATCTCTCTTTAAATATGCTGTTCCTTTTATAGCTGCTTTCCAAAATAAGCTTCTTACAGACATTTGCTATCTAAATCTAATTAATTAAATTAAATCTTTTTTTGTAGTAAAGGAAGACAAATAGGGTGAGAAATGCAAATACTAACACATATCACTTCTCCTTCAAAGGCTTTTTCTCCCAGTATTCTTTCTGAGAAATTGCATCTGCAATGCAAATGAAAAATAGTCGATATACAAAAAATAGATTATATATATACTCTCATTTTTTGATGTTTAAAACATTTCTAAATGCTCCTTCCTCTTTGCAGAGAAAGGCCTTTGAAACATAAGCATCTTATTTTAGAGCTGCAGAATTGTTCAGATTTTAACTACTCATGTCCTCTTTCATTTTTGATGTCAGTGGAATGCATATACTTTATTTACAGTCCCATAGAGAGAAATACTTTCATTATCTGTTTGCCATATTGAGGAATAGATCAGATATGTAAAAAAGGTCTTACAATGAAAGGGACAGCTTCAATTGTATAAGCAACATTATTGTTGCAGCCTTTAAAATTGCAGAAGTTATCTAAAAATATGGAACTATGACTACAGAAAAAAATACTATCTTTTCAAAACTACTTGCTTAGAATAAAGTTAAAAATTAACAGGATTAAATCATGATGTAATGATTTTTTACGTTGCCACTGCTCCATAAGAGTGTTATTACATAAAAGTGAATTCTGAGAACAATGTTGCATTCAAAATCACAATATGGGCAGGAAAGAGAACACCTTATATGGAAGCCAAGAATTTATTGTCAGTCCAATGAAAATCTCAGTACTAATTACAAAACAATAGACAGTTATTTAGATGTGTCTAGTCACAATAATACTTCCTGCTACAGTACAAATTATCTGATCAATTCAGAATGACATTAATAATGGAGTCAAAACTGTTGTACAAAACCTTCCTAGTATCTAGCTCTGCTCTTGGGCTCTGCTCTTGGGCTCTCCCATGGACTTTCCTGTTTGGTCCTGTGTTTGATGGCAACAGCAGTGCTTGAGAAAAAGAGGGCTGCAGCAAGCATCAGCACCTCATGCCCTTCGCCAGGGTAGCTGTGGTTCTCATGATGGAGTTCCTTCTTTGCTGAAAGGAGGTGTATGATGTTGATGGTTTCTTCCTCCCTACTATGAGAACCCTCACTTGGGGCAGTTTTCAAGACTGGTCCTGCAAGTTCCTGCCTCATTCCCCTGCAATTCCATTCTACATCCCCATTTACTGCATGTGGTGAGCTTTGCTCTTTCAGCCCTTTTGGCTTTGTCCAGCTCTCAAACTGCAGCACTCCCTTACCAACCACAGGTGACTTCTTTCCAGCACTGGGGTGCCCAGCAGGAGGACATCCCAAGCACTCTCTTTTCACCCTCTGCTCTCACACTTGGCATCCTGTGCCCCCATTTGCAATGTCTCTGCTATCACACCGTGACGATGCTCCTCTGCACTGCACCATTCTGTGAGGGTCACCAACACATCACTATGCACATAATAACCACCTGCTACTACTATCTGGAGAAAAATTCTAATTATCTCTCTTTTTCAGGTGTTGGTGAGTATGTATATTCTATTTAAGAAGTGTGAACTTCTAACATCAGCTTTAAAATTCTTCTTAAAGGGAGAATCTGATAATTTGGACACTTCAAGATGTAACTTGTAGGGACTTTGGTATTTCTGGACTTGGTACTTCAGATTCTGTTCTGACCAAAGTAATGCAATAAATGTGAAACAACTAAATCACAGCAGAGAGCTGAAGAATAGCTGGCACAGAGTTATTATTAATAGTTCTCTGAATTCCCTTTGTGCTCTGCACTGTCTTAACACTGGAATTGTTCCTGCCTCAAAGAGATTAAATTAGGCTAAAGTTCAACATGTGGATTTTAAAGATAACTTCAGAGGATGGGTAACAGAGAGCATAGAGAAAACAAATAATGCTGGATAATTACTTCTATTGATAAAATCTGTAAATGGAGACAATGCAATGCAATGATTTTACTAAAGGATTTGATTTAATTTCTCACCAAATGATGTGTTGATTAAAAATTAGCACTATACAAAATGAATGCTGCACATGCTAAAAAAGAATATGATTCAGAAAGTAATTCTAGAGAGCATCTATAATGGATGGATCAGGATCAGTTCTATTCAATGTATTTATCCTCTACTGGGAAACTTCACAGATAAAATATAATGGAGACCATTATAAGGAAAAGAAGTAGATGGATCAAGTGATTGGACTTTCATGGTAAACTGGGTTCCCTGGAATAATGGTGCAGTGTAGTTCAATGCAAACACATTTCCTATAAGATGCAAAGATATGGATCATTCACCTAATATACAAAGCCCTGTTTGAGAGAGCAGCAAGTTGAACACAAAATTGGAGACAAGATGGATAGCAGCTTTGTACAGTTTATAGTGCTGTAGAACAGGAGATGAGTTGTAGCCCTGTCCCCAAGCACAGATTGGCCACGAGCAGCAGATCCTGTTTTCAAGAGGCCTTAGGAAATACAGAAAAGGAGTCTGAGTGTCTCAGGAGAATTAAATCAATGCACCTAAGCCAGGAAAAATTCTCCCCATTGGCAAACAATAATTTGTACACATGAATTTAAATAAGAAAAACTTTTAAGGGATTGGCTGCAAGACAATTTACAGCAAGGAAAACTACCTTCCTCAGAACATACTGGCCACAATCCGCTCCTCTTTTAATCACCTCCCTTTTCATCATATAATCCACCTAGTCAGGAATGAGTTGCTGTCCCAAAAGACAGAGGTTGGCTGGTGATGCATCAGTTTACCATGTCACCACTCTGTGTTGGTTGGGAGAAGCCAGAAGGGCCCTGTGCTCTGAGCTGAAGTTTGGAACTGCGCTCGCCCCCGCTGGCCACTGGGCTGGCTCGCAGCTGCCCTGCCAGCTGTGCTCCCTGCCAGCTGTGCCCTCTGCCAGCTGTGCTTGCTGCCTGCAGGCTGCTCCACCCTGCCTCTATGGGCAGAGTGGCTGCAGGCACTCTCAGCTGCAGGCTGCTCTGTGTTTTGCTGGGTTATTTCACTTGGGGTGTTTCAGCTCTTAGGGCAGGTCAGTGATGAGCAGGAATGTGCTAAAGTCATTGCCACAGAAAAAAGAGTCCCCAGATACTATCTCTTAAATTCAGTCACTCCTTGAGATTATTTTTGTCAACTTTTCCTACTTCAGCAACTTACAGTAGATTTGTAGGACTGTCCAGGATTTTCCCATCCCTATACCTTAGCAGATTTTAAGAGAAATGCTGTTAATATTACAAGATACCTATGAAATGTAAATATTTTAAAGCCTGACATGCTGTCTGTTGAAGTCAGTAGTTCCCACTGTTCCACAGTGTCCATAGTGGGTGTGCCCTACACCACAGCCTGTGACTCCCAAGGAAGGCCCACGGGCCCCTGAGCAGCTCACCTGAGCAGAAATAAAGCCTGGAAGTTAATGCATCCCAGTACTTGCATGTAACAGAACAAACAGCAACAACATGTCTGTAAAAGCAATGCTTCAGATTGTGGTGGGGTTTTGAGGTTTGGTTTTTGTTTTTGTTTTTTTGGTGGACTCTCTCTCTGCAAGAAATTGTTTTCATTCCTTGTTTTTCTTACAGCTTCAGCTACACAGTTTGAACATCCAACTTTTCCTGTCTGTAGCATTTGCTGCAGTACTGAAACAACAAAAGAGCAAACATGTTAGGCAACATCAGTAAGACTGATCACTTGCCTATCTTTGGTTGTCAGAGCAAGATTAAGGAACCAGTTATCCCACAAGCTAACCTTTAATGGCACCCTGCAGTGCTACTATAGATCACTTAGCTGAGCCACCAGTTAGATGGTCATTGCTGTCATACATACAGGATGCAAATATTTCCCAAATTTAATGCTTAAACTATTAGCCTCGCTCTTCACTTATTCTTCAGATAAATTTTAAAAACTCCGTTTCAAACAAAATTAAAAAAAGAGACAACTCTAAAAGTAGTCTAAGGGATTGTGTGCTAGGTTCCCTCAGGCTAAAAGAACCACAGTTTGAATGGGAAGGAGGAAAAGCTCTAAAACTACTGTTCTGTGACCAGCTGTGCTATTCTGAACAGTGCAAATAGGACAACCATAGCTCATTTTTATGTCTCCTAAGTCCGCACGCACAATTATTGTGTCCCTTCCTATCTGTTGACAAAACCTTTACAGGTTGAATGTGTGTAGCATAAACTGCTTCATTCTTGTGATTGGTTTTGCAGTGTTTCAGTTACCATTATTATTTTGCAGCACGATATGTTTCATGCTGAAGGACAGTTTAGGGAAAATGTGGGCCTCTCACCTGCTGTACAGACTGGCTTGCCTGGGGCCTTCTGGGCATCAATTCCTTGGAACCAAAGGACCATCTCAAGAAGGAGCCCTCCCTTGTATACTTTTTTGGAGGCTCATCTAGGGGAAAAAATTTCACAGTGAGATTTGCTATTCAGTTCCAATATGCTGCCTGATGACCTGAATAGCTGCAATTTAGAATCAGTTGAAACTCCTTGGATGGAAATCTTCTTTTCTGGTATTAAAGTCTCCAGAGTAGGTGTGCATGTGGGGATAGGTGTCTAGGCTCCTGCTGGCATCAGTGAGAGCTAGCAAATGCTAGCAGTGGAATCCAGGCTGGGCTAGGCCAGCCAGATGTGGGAGCCTGCTCCAGTGGGGGTGATGCACTCTGGGGGTGCCATTGTCTGCACTGGGGCACCCCTGCTCATGTCCAGATCTGGGCTGTAGGTACTGCATTTAAACAGGAAGAATCTCACTCCATCTCTTTTATTTCCCGTGTTCAGTAAGTCCAAAGAAAGCAGAGCACATAGCAATAATCTCCTGTAGCAATTTATAGTCATAAATGCTATAAAACAAATAGCATTAAGAAAAGGAACTGTAATAGGCTTGACTTGTTAAACATATGCAAGGATGAGTTGCATAAAACTCATTAATTGTGTCAGTTATAATAGCAACTACAGGGAATATAAATTTCATACTCTCTCTAAATTATTGTCTTCTGTTTTCTAGAGGTGGAAAAGAAGAAACCACAAAGAAAACATTTGCACTTTAGGGGTGGATTGTGAGATCTACTTATAATAAGATAATTATTGCTTTTTAAGGTTCAGCAGAAGATATGCTTATTAAGCTTCGTAACGGCTCTATTAAAAACACAAAGCCAAATAATCAACAGTTGTCCTGCCTCAAAAGAGTAACAATTAAAGGGTGTGATGATCTGCAGTAGTAAAAAGAATAACAGCAAAATAGACAAAAATGAGAGAGAAACCAGTCTGCTTGGAAACTGAGTGTTTCAGAACAAAAGGCTGTTAAAGAATATCTGAAGTGACCATAATGCTCACAGTAGAGACTATTTGCCTAGCAGTGAGCATCATTAAACAGAAACTGAAGTCACATTTAAAAGCATGCTGCTTTTTTCATAAAGCAACATTTCAGTAACTGCTGATCTGACCTCTGCACCTCAAAACAAAATATCACAACAGTATTATAGATGTAACATTAGGAGTTTGAGAGCTGATTCATTGTCCCATAAAAATTAGCAGTAGCAGGCTAAACTGATAATGCAAAAAGAGGAGCACTAGGAGTATTTTAACATTCTGCTGGTAGTGCTGGGTTCACATTGTCCTTCCAGATTTTAGACTGAAAGTTTTTCAAATTTCTGTTAGGAATGAGGTTTTGCAGCAGAAAAAAATACAACATGTATTCTCCCTGAGGTGTAAGGATTAGCTCAAACAAAAATAAAAAGCCCAAATTTATGTAATTGGGTTGTTTTCATTTCTTTCTGTCATTTCACAAGTCTTATTAATCTTTAGTGAATGCTTCAAACAGTTTTCAGACAATTTAGCAAAACTGCTGGGCTTAATTCAACCTAACTTAGAAAGTAATACAGTGCAATAGGACAAACTAGTGGGAAAGACCAGGTGCTGAGCACCAACAGCAGCCCCATGCCCTTTATGGGTCACTGACTTCCATACAGCCTGAATGCTCCTTGATGGCTGGGGTGCAATCCATGCTGGCTTAGGGAGCCTCTTCTAGTTGAGCTCATGTGAAAAAGATTCACTCATGAGCCCCTAGACCCAAGTGCAGAAAGTGGAGACAGTCAGGAGCTTCCCTTCAGAAGCTTGCTCCTTGTCTGAACTAAAATGCTGTCACAGGAGCACCTTTGTCATATGCACTACTTGCAGAAAAGTCAGTAGGAATTCTATGCACCACCCAAAATATGAAATTGAGTCCTCAGACAAATCAAAAACAAGAATGTATACAAATATTTTATCTAACAGTGGTTTAATAATCTCCTATAAAATCTTTAATAAAACATCCTATTATTCCATATTTATTGCCAGCTTGACATGAACATTTAGAGTGCAAGTCTATTTTATGAATATATGAATAGCTAGTTTTTAAAAATAGAATTCAAATGGGTATCTACAAATGATCCAGAAAGAAAAGAGAGAGAGAAAGAAAGAGAGAAAGAGAGAAAGAGAGAAAGAGAGAAAGAGAGAAAGAGAGAAAGAGAGAAAGAAAGAAAGAAAGAAAGAAAGAAAGAAAGAAAGAAAGAAAGAAAGAAAGAAAGAAAGAAAGAAAGAAAGAAAGAAAGAAAGAAAGAAAGAAAGAAAGAAAGACCTATAGCACACACAAAAATACTGTTGTCTGCTAAATGTACACAGAAGAAGAACATCATCCATGTACAAAAGAACTCTTGAAGACATAACAGTCATCTTCAAATTGTTGCTTCAAGGTTTGAAACTTCCCCTAGGCGCTGCAAGGCAGAAGTGTCTGTGTCAAATAGGCAAACAAACCCTTGGCATCACACTGGAAATGCTGTTTTAACTCCCATTGCTTTCCAGCTGCCTAGAAACTCCAGACATTTTAAGTTAGAGTTTCTCAAACACATTCTCCTTTTCTAGCCTCTAAACCTCTATGATCACATGAAACAAATTAAGAAATAATGAAATGCTGCATAGTTTGTGCACTATATTATTTTCTTTTATGTGTTACTAAAAGAATTGTTTCTTTTCTGCCATTAAGTACAGTACTTCCAGCTGCTTGATCTAAAAACACATCAATGTTATGAAACTGTTCTTTTGTCTTTTCCAGCTTGGCAAGAGCTCAGAACAGCTTTCCCATCAGACTTTGCCTGTGGAAGGAAAAAGAGAGGAACATTGCTTGTATCTTCAAAATTATTGTGTGAAGTTTTATATATATATATGTGTATATATGCATATATATAGATCCCATAATTGCCATGCTTTTTATCTCAGCTTTCTCAGATTTATTCTCCAGAAAGCAAAATCAGGTGGTGAAAAAAACTGATCAACACCCTTTCAAAAAGCAGAGAAAAGTGTTTCTTTCCTTTTTGCTTCCTCTGAATTCATATTGAAATTCATATTGGGCCTAATTTTTTTTTTTTTTTTTTTTTAATGCTAGGAGTTTAAAGACCTTTTATGGATGATTGAAAAGCAATTGTGACATCATGGTCTACCAAAGAAGTACTACAAATTTATGATCTCAACTCTTGATATAGAGGGAAAATGTTCCAAAATGGCATTATTACTGCTTGGAGAAAATATTGGGACAAAGATTTAAAGGAAAAGGTTCAGACAGACCTAAAATGGGCAGCCATGGCAGAACTGAGAAGAACTGCATCATCCACCATCATCTATTGATAGAGAGAGGATCTGGAGAAGGAAACTAGCAACTGAGAGAGTATTTCTCACAACATTTTTAGTAATGGTTATTCAACCACAGATGTCCTGTTAAGTAAACATCTCCCTTGGCAGCCACAATGTAGTCTAACCATTCCTGACCTGAAATATCAACTGAGTGATATCTCTGGGGACAGCATGCAGAAAAATCAGGGCCCAACAACAAAAAGGGTAAAATTTTGAGCAGCTTGCCTGATGTGAGCAACCTTCCAAGTGTGATTTCCAGCAGTATCCCAAAACACCAAGCTCTGCTCTGCTTTGCAATCTTGTTTGCTAAGTGAGAAATAGATTGTATTTCACAGCACTTTTCCAGCTAAGAGGCTGGTCCTTTGTTCTCCAAATAATCCCTGTATCTGCAGGAGTTTGAGATCAGCAGCACATTTAATTTCTGCACACCCTCATTATCTCCCCTCCATGTGTGTTTATGTGGGGGAGAGGGAGGGAAAAGGTGGGAGGAAGCTGCATAGTCCTGAGCTATTGGCAAGAGACTGGAAGGATTTTTCTGTATCCCACAAGCTCTGGACTTTGGTCTCACCAAAAACAGGAGCTAGGGCTGCTATCAAGTGCTTGCAAAATTGCATGAACCAAGAAGGAGTGGATAGAGCAGAAAACTTAGCAGGAAACTTGGCTTTACAAATAGCACCCCCAATGTTTTTGGTACATCCCTAAAGCTCCATTGTATTTGAGCACAAGCTACAACTGCAACAACCTCCCAAGCAAAGTTCAGTGAACAGAAAGGACACACAACTCTCATTACTTTTGGATTTTTTTTCCATTTGGGTCTTTCTCTGTAGTATAACTCTGAGAAAACTTTTTGAGAGTGTCTGTATAATCCCCTCTGGGTCACCAGGAAAAGCCTCACCATCTGTCTCAGGCCTGGAACTGCTCAGAGTAGCTCCAAGGCTCCACTCCTGCCACCCATGCACCTCTGTCTGCCTCTGCATCTCAGGGCTTCTCCAGCTGACTGCTTTGCTCCCAGGAAAGGGCATTTTCCTGCCCTTCCTCCCTCGTGGCTTTCACTGTGCCCTGAGCAGCCAGGACAGTGCACAGAAGTGTTTGGGGACCTCCAGCCTTGCTATTTGGAGCTGTGCTGTCTCCCTGAAATTCGCAGGGCTTGCTCATTTCACTGAGTGACCAACAGGAGACAACACTACACTTTTTTTTTTCTTTGAGATATTTGTAGGATGACTTCTTGGTAGCCATGGGGCAGTGGCTGCCAAATCTGGGGCATGACCTGGGATTGCTAGAGCTCTAGCATTGCTAGAGCTTATATAAGCAACACTGTATCTGTGCTAGTTTTAATCCCTATAGTTTGTTAGTCCCTAGAGAGAGATGCCATGTCTGTTGGCTCATCCTCTGGCAGCTCTATTTCCCTCTTGGCATGGGAATGTGCTCCACAAGAGAAAGCCCTGGCAGTCTCCTTCCCTCTGAGCCCAGCAGGTTCATCTCACCTTCATTTCATAATCCTCCACTGCAGGATTTGCATTTTATGCATTTGCAGTGAGCACAGTGGCAAGTCCCCAGCCAAGGTCTCTCTGTGTCACTGCTGAGGCTCCAGACACCTGGATCCAGGAGCAGGGAAGCCAAGGTGCCACTTCCCAGCCTAGGCTGTGGATCCTGGTGGGTCCCTGCCCTGGGGGCATCCCAGGAGAGGCTGGCATTGCATGCATTGCATGGTGGTGCTGAGCCCTGATGTGTGACTGTTCCTACACCCACCCTGGTCACCAGACTGCAGGGGAGGCTGCCATCCGTGGATGCCACACTCACCTTGCTGTGTCACAGCAGCAGCTGTGTGGATTTTGCCCCTGGGCAAGGGTTGAAGGTCAGGAACAGGGTCACTGCTCCCCAGAGCCAGGACCAGCTCTGCTCTGGGAGATTTGTTGTCTACCTCATGCACACTCTAGACCCAGGGATATTTTTCATCTTTGTTGCAGACCTGTGGGCAACATGAGTGGCAAATAGTCCCTACATGAGAATGGCAATGAATTGCTTTAATTTTCAGGCAGATCCAGGTTCCACCTGGTGACAGGAAAAATTAATTACCAAACCTTCACAAGAAGTTATTCAAATATATTCAAAATATATTAGATACCAGTATTCAGCAAAAAATCTGATCATATTGATGATATTTTATAATCTTTGTAGCTAGGTGGAGACCTGCAAAAGCTCTGACTTGTCACAGAAATCTCCATATGTTCTGAAAAAACCTACAAAATGTCCTTTCATGATTCATAATCATGAACCCAAAAGAGACTACTGTGATCACTTGGCATGACACAGGCTAGGAATACAGTTCCAAAAAACTCCTGAATTACTGAGCAGGAGCATTTCTTTCAGAAAAGCATCCACTTCTCTTTTAAAAATTTCTTCTGCAGCAGAATTCACCATAGTTCTTGAAAAGCTGTTCCAACAATTAAAATAGAAGTGTTTGAATTTGTCTAATTTTTTAACAAACACCAAATCTTACCTCTTCCAATTTCAAGAGCTTCTGCCACTGCATTTCTGCCCCTGTAGGTACACTGAGACTCTCATGGGACTGAGCCTTCTCCTGGCCATTAGAGGCAGGTTGAGCTCCACAGTGCATTCACAAGAAAATGCTTTTTTTGGCAGCCTTTTGGACATTGTTGTGGCTTTACTTTGTGGCAAGCTTATTTATTTCAGTTTATTCCACATATCTCTGACACCAGAATGGGACAGAGTGTTCCAACATGATGGTACCAGTATGACAAACAGATGAGTTATAGCATTTCTGCCTTTGCTTGTCTCTATTTCTGAGGCTGCTTTTTCTCCTTTCTGATTAAACCTTTTATTGGGAGCTCATGCTCAGGTCCAACAAACTCCCACATCTCCTCCTGTGTCTCCTTTGCTGTAGCAGGATCACATCTTCTTTTGTCTCTTCTTCATTCCAAGACATGCAGTATTTCATCAGGCCATATCAGAACAGATTTTTTATGTCTGGCTTACTGAGCACAGCAGAGCCCTCTGTGCATGTCCCCTTCATTTAATTTGTTCTACTTCAGCCAGTGTAGCTGATTCAGGCTACCACCATCTTTTCATGTTACACAAAATAAACCTTAAATCAACATAAAGCTTTTGCAAGAATGGACAGTGGGGATCCTTTGAGATTAAACCTAAAATCATCAATTTTAGATGAAAAAAAAATGAAGTGTACATGGAGTAGTACGGAGAATGTTTCTTTTTCCTTTCTCTGCAGAAGAAAAGCCTAATGACATATTCTTAGGGGTCAGTGTACCTTGGCTGGTGAACTTCTGTGTTCTCTCTATGGCTTTGTAAGGCAGAAGCATAGAATCACCAGGGTTTTGAAATGCAAAGTAAGATTTTTCCCTTTACATTTCAACTCCTTCAGATTCTGAGGAACTCAGCTGGTGGGTTTTATGGGTAACAAAGGCAGGATGGAGAAAGCAGCTGACTACTGAGGCTTTTAAATCCCAGCCTGAGAAGTTCTCATTCCACGGAAAAGCTGTAATAAATATAATCCACACCAACACTTGGGGAAGTTCATTCTTTAATCCAATCTAATTTTAAAAGACAGTAAAATATTTGTCTGTAGATTCCTGGGTTCACCTCACACCACTTTTAACAGGTGATCAGTATTTTTTGTTGAAGCTGTTATCCTTTTTACAAGAAGAGAAAGGAAATTTTTGGAATGGGAAGAAACAAGGAGTGTAACCAGAACTTCAAAAAAGTGTAAATGATCCAAAATTACACCTGCACCTCAATGCTCAGAGAGGATAAATAGCGAGATACACATGGCCACACGAACTCCAGTTTTCTTTGATGTCCCTATTACAAATACTGACCAAGGGCTGTCTTGTTTACATTTATGAAATAAATATGTGAAATCAGAGCCCAAGGCAGATGCATTACTGACTAGTGATTTCCTGTTGCGTCCACTGAAGCTACCAGGCACAAAATAACAAGGAATAAAATCCAGGTTGTAATACAAGCATGAACAGCATATTGATGCTGGTAGGAGTGCATTTTTCTGCACTTATTTTGTTAAGATATATCTGCAAGTGCCAGCTTAATCACTGATTTCACAGAAAACTTGTGAGCACTGGCTGACTCCACATGTTTATCCAGCAAAGAGCTCTTTACAGAAGTGACATCTCCAATATCTCCATTGCTCTACAGCCACATCTCCAGTTTCCACATCAGTCTCCTTTTTCCCCATTTGTCAGCAAATTCACCACCTCCTCTCTCCCAGTCCTACTTTTACCCACACTGTGAGGCAGATTAGAGAGAAACCCACTGAACCAAAAAGAGCCCTGCTCACAAACCAACCAAATTCTGTTCCCCAGTCCAGGCCAGAGTGTTTACAAATTTGCTTTCTCTAATACATTGGTCTCTTGCTCACTCTCTTTGCTCTTTTGCCACGGTGAGGAAGTTTCCTCCAAATACAACATCCTTGTATTTGGAGGAAAACTGAGAGCAGGTACCTCTTAGATGCCATTGCTGCAAGACACATGGAGGAGATTGGATCCTGCACAGGCTGGTCTGCTTTTTGGGTCCCCATCCATCCCACATTGTCGAGCCATGCAGCAGCTTTCTGTTTGTGTCTGCAATGTGCTCGGGGTGAGCAGGCACGGGGCTCTCACAGGCAGCAGCAGAGGATGATGCAGTGCGGCCAAGCCCAGGACAATGTCTGTGGCCAGCAGCCTCTGGACCAGCACCTCCTGTGCTGCTGGAGCCCCTGCTGGCTGCCCTGCTCTGGGATCTCTGGTGCAGAGCCATGACAACAGTGCAGACACATCCTCTGGGCCTCTGCTGTTCCTCAGGTTTGTGCAGCAAGCACTGCTCTGTCTGGCTGCCTGCTGATGGTGTCTGCTCCAACAGAGCTTCTCCTCCTTTCCTCTGTGCCAAATACACAGCTCTCACAAACCCTGCTAACATCACTGCTCTGCACAAGGACCTTCATTAGCAGCGTCCATGGACCCAGAGTGGCACACTTTTCAAGTGTTTATTTCATCAAGGACTGTAGTCACGTGCTGTATTCTACAGCAAGGAAGATGGTCAGTTTATCTGTCACCTTGAATCCTCCTTCATCCCACTGCCCATATTCTGCTCTTCCTCAGCCCCTTCTCACCATCTTTAGCTACACCTTTTTGTAGTATGTTATTTCCTCCAGCTTCTTCCCACAAAAAGCTGATGTGCAAGTTGCTTTCTCTGCACCTTGCAGAGCAAACATATCTCACATCAGACCTTACTGCAACCAGCAAAGACTCTGGAGAGACCCAAGTCTTAAGGTTCCTCCACAAGACCCAGCTCACTTTGAGAAAGACATGCCCAGGCTCCAATCACATTTCAGGATGGAGAGAAAAAGTGAGTGACCACTATAATGGATATCTTGTAGTCTGAGACAATGGGCTGGCTTTTTAGATATGATTATATAATAATTAATATAATATTATACTAATATTTATTAGATGATATATTATATGTATTGCATATTATATTAGTGGCAGGTTATGTATTGGGCTATGGAAATTAATTGGTTGTTCCTTTTTTTTCCTTACCATAGCTTTGAAAAAAACCCAAACAGTGTATGCTGTGTAGAATATGGTCCCATTGAGAACATTTCCAAATATTATCTCCATTTTGGTGAGACAGAATTTTCAGGATGATTTCTTCTGTGCTATTTTGAACCCACATCAGTTTATGTTAATACTCACTAACTACTATTGAAAATTTTATTTGAGGAATACTGAGTTACAAACACTACATTAAAAAAAAAGAATCAGTCATCAGTCACCAGGTTCATACACTATGTTTTAATGATAATTTTTTTTTTTTACATTAAAATCAAAGTGAGATCTATATCTGAGGGCTAAGGATGCTAAATTAAGTCACTGTGTTCTCACCATTCTAGTAAAACTTAATGTTGAGTTCCTTAGTAAGTGGAACAGAAATACGCAAAACCAGTTTCTGTGGAAAAAAGAGACACAAAATAATGAATTATGTTAATGTAAAAAAAACCCCAAACAGTTCAAAACAGAGATTAAGAAGTGACACTTGAGTTTACACCTTCATGATTTCTTTAATATATCTGGTAGGTGAGACTAACTTGATGGCAGTATGCATCTTCCTACTGCTTCATCCAATTCAACATCCCTTTTAGAAATTCAGGAATGGTTTAAAATTAATCAATTACGTGATTTAAATATTAAACTGTAAATACAATATCTGTCCTGCTCTCTCCCTGTTCAGTATTAACTTTAATGTATTTTGGGCTACTCACATAATTTCCATTTTTAGTACTTCACCAGTTTTATCTTTAGGTTTCAGAATTAATAATCTCTTAAAATGCTCAATATCCATTCACACCTCTTTGCCAGCCCACAAATTCGTGTTAACATTAACAGCCTGTGCTTACTTAAATCACTTCTTCAAAGCATCTAATATTTTCATCTTTCATCAGAAACAATTCTCTACCACTGCTTAGTGAGTTGGAATTACACTTCTTGAATAATATGACTTTTCTTCAAATACCAGGGAAAATCCAGACAAAAGTACTGCAAACCCACACAAACACCAATCTGAAAATTGCCAGGCAGCCAGAGAGGCTATTCCAGATTGCAAAACTGCATGGACTGTGGGAGCTGTGGATGTTGGGAGCCTCTGCCCTTCCCAGCAGAGGATGCAAATGTGATGCAAAGAACCTCCCCTATGCCCACTGTCAGCACAAGCCTGGCCTACAGATGTACCCTTCTAACATCCCTGCTGCAGTCACTGTGCAATTCCTTAAGGCATGAGACTCCAGGGAAAAAACAGATAACAGACTCCTAATAATAGGAAGATTCTGTGATATTGCAAATGTCAGATTAGGGTAGCGCTGCATGAATCAGAGAGAAAGAAGTGGCTTATTACTAAGCAACCTGTTTCTATTTATATACAAATAAATATGGCTCAATAAGCACTTCAGCAGTGCTATTAGGTAAATTTGCTTTCTGTAAACCAAAACCAATATGGTAGAAGTTACTTTCTACTGCAGCCCTTTTAACAATGGGGTCTCTGCTTGTAAAACTATTATACAAAATGTAATCTCACTAAGCCTGTAAGAAAGTGGCAAATTTGCCCTTTGCATTTAATTTTTTAATTACATAAATAAGTATTCAAGATCTAAAGCCAAGCTACTGCTAGGGCTCATTTTTTTTTTTTCTTATTAGAGGGTCAAACGTGAGAGGAATATAGGTAGTGACATTGTAACATCTGTACAGGGATGGTGAAAGAGGTTTGACTAAATCTCTCAGAATTCCTCTCAGAGAGGAATATATTTAGCTGGTGTAGAAAATTTAAAATTTAACTTTTTTGTAGTTAAATCCCTACAGCATCAGCTTGGTGGGTTTTTTCCTACAGCATTTGAAGTAGATCTTAAATCATCAAGATGATATTTTGCTCTTAAATTTTATTTTTGAGACAAGCTTATTAGTCTTTTAAAATCATCTTTGTATGTGAGGCTGTTAGTCTGCAGTTATCTTCTGGATATCTGTAATTGGTACCTTCAAGCACATCTCAATGGAATGTTTTCTTTACCCTGCCACATTTATGTTGCTTTCAGCTTGCTTAGAGGCTGTAAAACAATTTCTTCCCTTGAGGCAATACTGATTATGTTTATTTATGACTTTGTCTCTGAAAGTGAGATTTTTACAATTCTCCAAGGCTGAAGTTTATTCTCAGCAATTTTCTTCCTTTACAGACTCCCTCAATAAAATAAATGGTAGTAGCAGGTATGTAAAATGGGGATCACTCTTTGGTTACAAATGAAGCTTAAGCCCTAAGCCAAGTGAGTAGGGTAACATAAGGTGTGACATCCACTACTTCTGCCTCAGTTATCTTTCACTGCATGATGATTTAGTGGCATTTTGCAGTGTTAACACCAGCAGTTCCCTAGATGCAAGCAGTGCTGAGATGTGAGTACACATCTCATACAGAATGTGAATGACCACTTCAGCTTGGTGGCTGGTGACAGATATGGGACAAGTGGCCAGAGGAAAGGAAGCAAAAGGGTTTGCTCCTTTTGTCTATACTGCTGTGCAAAAGAAAATTGGGACCACAGAGGCTGCTGCTGCCTAGGGTTTGTTAGGAGTGTCCAGTCCATCCCCTCTGGAATGTCCCCACGTTGGTGCCAGAGGAGCACTACACAAGCAAGTCATGCATTTTGTTCTGGAACACTGAGGCTTGGCACTTTAAGATGCTGAAATTATACCTCTTTGGAAGATAGGAAGATGCTCCTTAGAGCCAACAACACTAGAATAGTTTTTGGACACCAAGTAATCGTGAGAAAAAATCCTTCTCACAACACTTCTTTTCAGCAGCAGATAAAAAACTTTGACAAGTTTTCTCATTTTATCAGAATAAGAATGCCCATAAAACTGCTAACTGTGCTCTCAGCTCATGGATGTGTATCTTCTTTCCAGTATTTCAGTAGTTTAAAAATTTGTGTAAGTGGCAGACATTAAGTAAAAGACAGTGCAGATGCATAAGCAAAGATTAAAGTTTGCTAAAAGAGCTCTTGCTTTTGCTTTTTTTTTCCCCCTCCTAAATGTCAGACTGTTGTATCAAGAATGGGTGTCTGGTTATACTTCAAAATATGAGGGGGTGTGGATGAGAAACAGTTCCTGTCCCTCACTGACTTCATCTCTCTTCACTGTTCCTCACCCTCCTTTCCCCAAGTTTTTTCTTAACCTCAGATCAGGTCTTACCCCACTCATCTCGTAAGACACAGCATCTCCACGGATGGATCTTCCATTCAGAGACACAGCCTGAGGTCTCAGTTTCAGGCCAAGGATGGTAATTTTGTTGTACTTCAGAGTGTCAGCTCCACGGTAGCCATCTTTAACTATTTCTGTCTTCAGTTGTCCCTGGAAAAATCCACAGAGAATACTTTAGCACCATGACAGCTCTTTAGAGGTGACTTTCTGCACACTTAGGTTTCATCCTTGTGACTGAACATACACAATGTAGATATTGAAGTCATAAAGGAAAAAACAACAGTCACATTAATTTGTGATACGTGTACATAAGAAAGATTTCATGTATGATTATAAACTAAGAAAGTAAATCACATTTACAGCATTAATTGGATTACAAATAGAAAAACATGTCCAAGAAGACATATTTTTCTACTTTTAATAAATGTAAAATTTGTTCTTGTACCCATTACAGAGTACAGTGGCATATGCAAAGACAAAATCCAGACACAGAGATTCAATTAGTGACCTTAAGACAGATTTAATTAACATCCCAAACTAGCTGCTTTAAAACACTAGTATCTTCCACAAACAGCAGCTGCTAGATGTTTTGCCCCTATTTTATGTACCACATCTCCTGCTAGAAATCCCTGTTATATATGTCCCAGCTTTAAAGGAACATTGTATGTCCACAGAACTTTGTTTGCTGTACTTTTTATTTACTATACATCCCATATTTAAGGGTGTACAAATAGGACATACAAAGTCATTAAGCTAATTCATTTGGATCACCAGTATGACATTCCCATACACGCAATGAAGAGGAATCATTGCATTTGTTATGTGATCAAAGTTGTTGAGGAAATAAAGATGAATTACACTGCTCAGGAAATGATGGATGGCTATGCAATCATGACTTTTTAAAAATATGCCAAGGAGAAACCCATGATGGAACCTTTTGCATAAATTAGCTTATGTTATTTCAGTAGTGCATTGTAGGAGGAGAACAGGAGCTAGATCACAGTACATGTAACTTAGGGCTGTGCTTAGACTGCTTATTTCAGGCATCCACACTAAAAATAAGTGCTAAGCCCCAGCACACTGATTTAAACTGCCTAAATAAGGAATGTTGGCTATTATTTAGCAAATGGGGAGAGGCTTGCAAAAGCCTCCAGAGCATTTTTTAGGGTACCTGTTGCAGTGTGTTTTTATTTTGCAGGTCAATGTTTGATTTGTTGTTTAGTAGTTTTTTGGGCTTTTTTCCCCTTGCTTTTGGAGTGGCAGAGACTTGTCTTTGTTATTCAATTGAGCCAGGTGTCAGTTTATCTCTTTGCTACTTAGCTACTTTTCTGCCAAATTTCAAAACCCCTTCCTCCCACATCCAGTTGTTAACCCCTCCCGTCCCAAGCAGTTTTCCTCCCCTGTATCCCTTGCCCTTGTGTTCCACCGCCACTTCGCCTGATTAGCTGAAGATTGTATCCTCCCTTGAGACCTGCCCCCGCCTTTATAAGCTGTTGTTTGCCCCCAGCTCATCGCCTGGGTCCCCCAGACTCGGGGAGTGTAACATCAAATAAAGTAACCCAGTGCCACCCCAGGCCTGTGCTGCTGCTGTGGCCTTTTTGTTCTGCGTTGTGCCTCCACTGGTAGCTGGGATTCTGCGGAGCCCTGAAAGAGGGGGACTGTTGCCCCCCACCACTGTCACCATCTAGCCGGGACATGCGACAGTTGGTGCCCTACGTTGGGTGCCAAATGTCTCTGTCCCTCTGTGAGCCTCTCAGGAGCCCTGGGCCAGTCCCGAGTCGGCAGACACCGGGGAGCAGCCCCGACACGGGCGACAGCGGGGAGACATTCACTGTGTGTGCCCCGAGGGTGCTGAGGGCACCTGGGCTTGGGGGAGACACTCTCTGTGTGTGTCCCGAGGGTGCTGAGGGCACCTGGCCTGGCAGGGAGACACTCTCTGTGCCCCGAGGGTGCTGAGGGCACCTGGGCTGGCAGGGAGACACTGTCTGTGTGTGCCCCGAGGGTGCTGAGGGCACCTGGGCTGACAGCGGGGAGACACTCTCTGTGCCCCGAGGGTACTGAGGGCACCTGGGCTGGCGGGGAGACACTCTCTGTGCCCCGAGGGTGCTGAGGGCACCTGGGCTGGCAGGGAGACACTCTCTGTGCCCTGAGGGTGCTGAGGGCACCTGGGCTGGCAGGGAGACACTCTCTGTGCCCTGAGGGTGCTGAGGGCACCTGGGCTGGCAGGGAGACACTCTCTGTGCCCCGAGGGTGCTGAGGGCACCTGGGCTGGCAGGGAGACACTCTCTGTGTGTGCCCCGAGGGTACTGAGGGCACCTGGGCTGGTCGCCTGTGCAGCACAAGAGACACCAGAGACATTGGCAGAAGATAAAGGGCCGACTCTTAGCAGGGGTTAATCCAAGGGTTTATTAGGAGTCCCAAAGGAGCTCCTGCACCTCAGGGGACCTCCTGCCGAGATGTGCCAAGGTTAAATTTAAAGGGAGGTGGAAACCCAAAGTAGATAACATTTTACCAACCAATGAGTGACCCTAAGGGATGGATGCTAGGGGATAGACATTTAGGACAGCGTATGGGGCAAGGCTTGGGGGGCTGAGCCCTGGCCTCTGGCTGATCACTCGACGACTTGGACCGAAACTTCTGGATGGAGGGGATGGGATGCTGAGTGATTGACAGAGAGCCAGGGTGGGGGTTCAGGGATGATCTCATCCCGGGAGAGGGATAACACAGGTAAAGGGAGGGGGGTAGAGTCTGGGATAAACCATTTGGGAAAAATATGGGGATACAAAACAAAACTAATTCAAAGTATTACAAAGTATAAAAACACACTACAACAGGTACCTATTACATGTGCTGTCTTATTCCCTCTGGCAGAGCTCCAGCACAGAGGGAGGCTCAGTTTAGAGAGAGCACCTCCCTATGGTGTTTTATGCTGTCTCAGGTGTGGCTAAGCAGGACAGCCAGCTCAGGTGGCCACACAGACCCAGGAAGCCCAATGTAATGCTGAACTCAGCTCTCAAGCTCAGAGGCCCAAGACAGGACTCTTCAGCAGACACCATTTTCCCTGACCAAGGTCTAGAACTGGAGGTCTTGGGGAAACAGAATCACAGAATATGCTGACTTGGAAAGGACTCATAAGGATCATGGAGTCCAACTCCCTGCCCTGCACAGGGCAACAGGGTGGTCTGGGTGGATGTGACTTGCTCCTCCCCAGGCATCTGACAGTTAAAGCAATTGGCCAGGAAGGTCCTGACTTCTTGTTTGAGGCATTAATGGATATCACTCAAAATCCCATAAATGCAAAGCAACATGAAGCCCTAGATCTGATGCCAGGAGCCACGGTTTCTGTACTCTGAGCAAAAAGGATCATGAGTTTTCTTCTTACCATGTAGCTCTGATCCTATCAACTTCACCTTTTCTTCCCCCTACATTTTCACCCTGAATATTGGACCAGTTTTAGGAGAAAGTTCCCTTCAGGCTATCCAGTCACTTAGTGCCTAATGTATCCTTTCAAAAGCTTCCATTTTATTGGACAACCCTTCCATCACCATCCCTTTAGTACAGCATGGACCCACCTGGTACAGGCTGAGCATACCTGCCTTGTCTGCTATCCCTGGGGATCAGGACCTCCCTTCTCATCCCTGAAGCAGAGTGGATCTCATACAGGTGGATCAAGTATTCTTCTAGCCTGGTGGGCTTCAGGTAAGGGGACACTTTGACCTAGGTCACCTAGTCACTATGCATATTGGAGGGGATATGCCAAGGGAATTAAAATGCCAACTGCAGTGAGACAGCACCACAGAGCAGGAGCTTGAATCATTCTCTGAGAATTAAGTGCCTGCCCTAGTCTTGAATTCTTCTTTACACTTTTGAGTTGTTTAAATGAAAATATAAATTAAAGGGTCTAATCCTGTAGCTGTTACTTTTGCAAGACCCCATCCTGGGCTCAGAGTAAATGCTGTGATGTCAGACCTTACCAGCAAATCTCTCAGGGAACAGAACTTGAGTGTTCTCCTAAAACTAGGTGTGATTAAATTATTCTTCCACATTTTTAAAGAATATAGAAATGTGCAACAAATACTAAGACTTTCATACATTTCTCATACTTGAAATTGCTATTTGAGATTGACTGTTTTCTTTATAAATACATAATAAAGACTCGACATTAAAGATTACTGGAATGCAGATAGGGAATTCAGTCATGGATTTACAAGCAGAAGTCAAATATGAGCAATGAGAAATGGAAGTGCCAGAGAAGCAACAATCTAATTTGCACAGTTCAAAATTTAATATAAAACTGGATATTGTTTTTCTGTAGCCTTACTGCAATAAATTACTATACACAGACTACCCTTTTCTTCCAAAAAAGAAGGAATATTTTTTTCTTGGTAAATCAAGAACAAAATAAGTTAAAATTAAATTTGAAGTCTACCCATGTGGTGTTAGTTCCAGGAAAATATCTCATGAACATACCAGGCTACATAATAAATCCCATTGGCTTACCCTGCATTGCTCTTGCTCCTGGAAGGCAGATCTTCTAAGAGCAATATCACAATAGGGGTTAACATGATTTTATTATTTTGACTATTTTCTTTTAGGGACTTTTAGGAATACGTGGCATGAAAATCACGTAATCATTTAGGTTGGAAAATACCTTTAAAGTTATCAAGTTCAACTATTAAGCCAGCACTGCCAAGTCCACCAGTAAACCATGTCCTAAGGGCCACATCTACACATCTTTTAAATAACTCCAGGGATGGTGACTTCACCACTTCTCTAAGCAGCCTGTTCCAAGGCTTGATAACCCTTTCAGTGAAGAAATTTTTCCTAAAATCGAATCTAATCCTCTCCTGGTGTAACCTGAGGCCTCTAGTCCTATCACTTATTCCTTGGAAGAAGAGACTGACCCCCATCTGGCTCACCCTCCTTTCATGCAGTTATGGATAGCAACAAGGTCTCCCCTGAGCCTTCTTTACTCCAGGCCAAACACCCCCAGCTCCCTCAGCTGCTCCCCATATGACTTGTGCTCCAGACCCTCCACCAGCTTCACTGCCCTTCTCTGAACACAGGATCTGAGGTGTGGCCTCACCAGTGACAAGTACAGAGCTACAGTCATCGCCCCAGTCCTGTATATTTCTGATACAAGCCAGGATGCCCTTGGCCTTCTTGGCCACATGCTGGCTCATGCTCAGAAGGCTGGGGACCAAACCATGCCATAGAGTATATACAATATCCTATTTATTACCAAATGCTAGAATTGCAGATGAAATAAGATCTCTAGAGACAGGTTATTGAAGTAGTTTTTTTTACAGGAACTCCCACAACTTACTATCATATACTTAATGAGCTTATGGTAGACATATTTCACAGTATTTTACTCGATTGAAGCCTTGACTGTTGGGCTTTTCTACAGGTCTTTCTCAGGACATGTCTGCACAGAACTGAGTGCTGTGTGAAAGGCATCAGTGCACTGATCCTGAGCTAATCTGTTCCTGTGCTGCACAGAGCATCTGATCAGCACAGTGGGTTGCCAGAAGCATGCTGGATCTCTCCACAGGACACCCACCATGGGAGCAGTGTCTGTGCTGTCAGACAAGGAAATGTAAGCTAAAGAATTGAGACTACATAATTCTCTGCACCACAAAACAAAAACATCAAGTGATAGAGTTAAAAGGTTGCTGGAATATCCTGAAGAGAGGAATCCAGCTTTCTCCCACCTGTCAGACTGAAAGTCACTAGATGGAACACAAGAGAAAGGTCCCTTGACCCCAGAAGCTGCAACTA
This sequence comes from Molothrus ater, assembly GCF_012460135.2. Classification (NCBI taxonomy): domain Eukaryota; kingdom Metazoa; phylum Chordata; class Aves; order Passeriformes; family Icteridae; genus Molothrus; species Molothrus ater. The sequence goes on along the minus strand of NC_050482.2, from coordinate 15,436,719 downwards.
AGGGGAAAAAAAAGTTGAAAATGTGGGTTTTTTCAGATTCATATTGCAGCAAGGACATTAATGACAGTGTCACTATGATACTCAATGAAGCAGACATAAAACTGCAGGATCATAGTTGGACTATTTTGTAGCTAGCTGTAAATGAAAGCATTAGGTAGCTTACCCAGTTTATAGACTGAGCCAGAAGATAAAGATCAGCACCTTACAATGGCTACACTAAATACAGCTACACAATGGCTACACTAAAATACAAATATGTAAGTAGGTATCTCGTATGTTGCCACTTACTTTGCTGAATGTGTATTTAGCCAAGAAGTAGTTCTCATTTTCAATAGTATCTGTCAAAACACAAAGCAAGGAGGATTGATATCAAAACAGGCAGCAAAATCCATAAGCAGTTCACATTACTGTAGCAGGCAGCTAAGGTCAAGCTAAGATGATTTGTGGGCTATTTAATCTCTTCCTCTAGTCTTGGGTTGATCTCAGGAGAACACAATGTGAGAGATTGCCCTCTCTAGCAGATCAACTGCTCCCAGTGTCACACATTTCTCTTATCAAAGCACTGACTTCAACAGTAATCAGCTTTTCACCTTCACAGAATCACAGAGTAAGATGACTTAGAAAGGACCCTCAAGTCCAACTCCCAGCCCTGCACAGCACCATTCCCAAGAGTCACACCATTTACCTGAAAGCATAGCCCAGACACTTCTAGAACTCTGTCAGGTTGGTGCTGTGACTGCTTCCCTGGGAAGCCTGTTCCAGTGCCCAACCACCCTATGGGTGAAGAAACTTTTTCTGATATCCAACATCAACCTCCCCCAGCACAACTTCAGGCCACTCCCTTGGGTCCTGTCCCTGGTCACCACCGAGAAAAGATCAGCATCTGTCCTCTTCCCCTCATGAGGAAGTTGTAACTGCAGCGAGGTCTCCCCTCAGTCTCCTCCAGGCTGAACAGACCAAGTGACCTCAGCCACTCCTCATACAGCTTCTCCTCAAGGTCCTTCACCATCTTTGTTGCCTCTTTTAGATGCTCTCTAATAGTCCTTTTCTACACTGAGGTGCCCAAAGCTGCCCCCAGCACTCGAGATGAGGCTGCCACAGTGCAGAGCAGGACAATCCCCTCCTTGCCCAGCTGGTGCTGCTGTGCCTGATGCACCCAGCACACAGGTGGCCCTCCAGGCTGCCAGGGCACTGCTGGCTAAGGTTCAACTTTCTACTGCTCCTTCTGGGGTCAGTTCTCCAGCAATTTCTAGCAGGAGGCAGTGCCATTATGCTGCTGAAAGGTGGCCTGAGGAGAGCCCTATATGCAGGTACTGCTTCACAGCAGGGGACCAGGCTTACCAATGGAATCACCATCATCCCAGAAGAGAGATCCAGAAGCTTCTCCTTGTTCATCCAGGGCAATAATGAGTCCAAATGGGTTCAGGCGGCTGTTGACAAACATGTTGAGAAGTGTCAGTACAAAGCTGTGGGCACAAACCTGTCCCTTCCAAGCAACTTAACAAAAACTTCTGAACACAACTCCCATTTGTCATGACAGAAGAAAGACAACAGCGTTCACCAGAAGGACTCTAGAAGTGATGGCAAAATCTTTGCCTTGCCTTGTCCTACTGATGTCTAGATTTCTCATGTTTTGAGTGCTCATGTGGACAAGCTCCCTCCACCTTTGTGGCCTCAATGGACGATAACTGGATGAGCTGGGAGTCATAGTAAGGACTGCCTTACTATGGCTGCACAGTGCTGGCCCTCTCTTTCCTACTCAGATTAGCTTCTGAGCATGGTTCAGATTTGAGACCAGTATATTATCCATTTGCATACGGAAATATTTTTCCTGAAGAAAGATTTGAGCTTTTCCACCTTGTTTACAGCATTTGATAAATTCACCCAAGAAGAATTTTGTTTTTCCCCTTGCATACATTTACTCTGATGACTGACAGCAGGTCAGTGTGGCAGTAAGAGGTGCAAAAGCTTTTCTGAGCATATTTACAGAGCCAGGAGTAGGCGTCCGCTGTGCTAACAGTGACGTGGGTCATCTCTGAGGTGATTTCTCCTAATGAAATGGAGCGAATACTGGTATAAAAGTACTGTATTTATCACTTGGGATGGCAGCTGGGAGTTGCAGATAGTCTCTCTTCTGCACTTCTTTTGATTGCTTTTTTGACTGTCTGTGGGTCTGACCCCCACCGTGGCTGTTGGTGACAAACACAGGTGACGTTACCTCTCAGTAGTGGTGGTGGCTGGTGCCTGCTGTGGCAGAATGTACCCTCCACGGATGTACAGAGGGATCTTGTTCAGTGGGGCAGACACAGTAGCATAGCTCTTCTTCCAGGAACTTGGCACTTTAAGACCCTACCATAAAAATTAATGCAGTTAAAAAAATGACAATCCAGGCAGTACACATACTGAAAAAGAGAGCAAGGGGTAAATTTTCATTTCAGTTACATCAGTGAAAAAAACAAACTAAAATATAGATTTCAGGAGCGTTATTCTAGTTTCCTTTTTAACATGAAAGAGGATCTAGCCTCTGCAGTTATCCATCTGCCTGAGATAGAAGCATCATGACTGCAAGACAGCAAATGGTCTTTAAAAATGGTATCATTATCCCATATACTGATAAAAAACCCCCACTCATCAAGACACTGAGCAAAAAGAAAAAAAAACTTTTGCTTCCTCTTTTTATACATACGGAGCCTGTCACAATTCAGTTTAAGGTAAGTGATTCATAGTCATTTGGGAATGTAAACTGTAGATTTTCTTCTCTTTTAAGAACAATTCTTCCCCTTTCAAGAAGTAATTACAGCATTCAGAGAGTGAAATTTGTGTGTGTATAGACAACCAGCATTAAGTTCTCTGCATCATCCTTTTCTGGTTTAATGCCTCAAAATCTCAAGAAAAGACTTATGTACAGAGAAAATAACAGGAAGGCTTTGCTCTTGCCCTCTGTAAATGGTAATGATGATTTGTGATAATTATATAATTTAGAAATCATATAATTATGATTTATTATTTTTATCCAACTTTGGTTTGGATAAGCACCATGTGCATGACAAGTGCCAAATACTGGGAGGTGGGCAATGCCAGGGGCAGGCACAAAGGCAGGGCAAGGGACAAAGGCCACTGTCCCTGTGCCCAGCCCAGCAAAGGTGTTCAGAGGGAACCATGAGGAGAGCTGAATTAAATGCTGGACTTCACAGCATAACAGTCTCATGAAAAGGGAAAAAGGAAAGGATAGATGAACATCCATCTGAGGACACCAGCCAAATACTGAAAAGGACCAAACTTATTTTAAAAAAAGTCTGCATCTCCTCTGAGAGCAGTTCTGCCCTGCCTGCTCCTGTGCCAGGGACACTCAGGAGACTTAACAACAGCCTGATGATCCTGGGCTCATTTCTGAAAGCTCTTAGCATCAGCTCAACTGCTCCCATTGAAGCCAAGCTGGGCTTAGCCTGCAGATTGCAGCAGAGCCCTTCTGGAAATGCGGTCCTGGGGATGGCGTTGGAAGGGTCAAGGCCCTGAAGAGAAGGGACTGGCATGTCCCACAGAGCAGATTGTTCTGCAGCTCTTCCAAATATGCCTTCTGTCAAAAGTGATGCATGTGCAAAAGTACATGCACAGGAGGGTTTGTGGCATGCTCTCAGGAGTGTGGCTTAGGTTTCTGCCTCTGTCTGTGTGCATGGAAGTGTATCAGAATGAGAATTAAAAGTGGAGGGCAAAGAATGAAATCCTGGCATTTTCATGCATGTCTAGGCTGCTCTTGAAAATTCTGTTTGCTGTGTCTTAGAGTTTTACATGGCAAAAATAGAAAACAAATTGTTACTGAAAGCCGTGTCATTTATTCTCCCAGCTAGCCTGATACAGACTTTTTTTTCTCTAGTTTTCTTTATCTACAGATGCTGAAGTAAAAATACTGCTGAAGATTGCTAGAAGTTATTTTGCTCGAATTGTACCATTTTAAATTATTAGGAAAAAAAGTAAGAAAATTAATCTTAAAAATACATACCGTATAGTAGTCAAACCACTGTGCATCAGGGAAGTATACATCCACAGTTCTTGCTCCCTGTAATTGTTATAAAGAGATTAGTCATTTTCTTTTTGTATTTCTGATATTACATTAGCTTTATTATATTTGTGCATGGAGAGATAGATGTATGCTGAATATTCTAATAACATCAAATTTTGGATATTGTGGCTGAGTTATTGTCATAGCAGTGGACTAGTGCTGGCTAATCTATAGTACTAAACAGACAAGCCCATCCTATTTGGGGGCTTTTATTGCCATAGCCTGGGATGAGTCAATGTTACATTATTATTTTATTCTAGTACATAGCTCTATGTCTTGCAAATGCAACTGGCCTAGGTGCACTCCTCCAACATCTAAGCAGCCCTAGTGATGGCTATGGCAGCCTTTCCAAGACAGGGCTTCACCTCTGAAGGGGGAGGACACCGCTGCTCAGTGCCCCTTGCACCATTCCTGTCCCAGAAACAGGCAGAGAATGAGCTCTAGCACACAGAGGATGCAGTTCCTTCTCTTCTTGTAAACAATTTAAAGTTGCAGATAAGTAATAATAAATAATAAATGTTTTGCTAATTGCACAATTACTGTACTTCATTTTGCAGCATGTGTCGTGTCAGATCGCTGCAGGGATGTAACCATGCTAAAGGCACTTTGTATTAATAACTCCAGGAACAGTTGGGATCAAAACATAGTTCCATTTTTGTTACAAGTTGCTTATTCTCACAAACAGATTAATTTTTACTATCAGTGTAGATGTCTGTCCCTTTGCAGAATTATGGATTAGCCCCAAGGACTACCCCAGGAGTCTTGTGGAGCAAGAAAAGTAAAGGTGGAAGAGAAGAGTTAAGGCAAAGTTACCATTTGACATTTTAGGGATTTTAGATGTATGAAAAACCCTATAAAGGCAAGATGCTCCCCTCTCCATCTCTTCTCAGTATTATGACAACCCTGGATATTCTGGTCTACAGAAAAGTGTGTAATCATCATCTGAGTCATGATGATTTCAGGGCCAGGTTGGATAGGGCTTTGAGCAACTTGGCCTAGTGGGAGGTGTCCCTGCCCATGGCAGGGGGAATTGGAACTTGAGATGATCTTTAAGGTCCCTTTCCACACAAACTATTCTATGACTCCATGATTCCATGAGCCTCACCTTCATGACTCCCTAAATAACAAACCAGTGTGCAAGGCAGTTCTCCATTCTAATTTTTTTTGATGTTGCACTTGCTCTCATCCTAGGACTCAAGGAGTGAAGGTCAAGTCATCCCTGACTCATCTTCCCTACACAAGCAGATGTCAAGCTGCAGTTTGACACAGTCACTGCTGGCCTGCACTGCCACAGTGAGGAGGTTACTGCTCACCTCTACCCCTGCCTGGCCAACTGGCCCAGCCCTGGCTGCCAGCTATCACACTGCAAGACCCTGCAATGTGCTGCCTTCCAAGTTCTGCTTCCCTCATCACGCCACAGGCAGCCTTCATTTTGTGCTGCAGTTCTTCAAAAAACATAAAGAACTCCTTATCTAGACCCCCTATCATTTCATTTATCCTTATAATGTCCTCTTTTATTCAATTCTTTGCAGGAAGCCTCCCCTGGTTTGTCCCTTCCTCTTCATGGGAAGGGTTTTTTCCCCATCCTTTATCATCCTGCTGGTCTGAGACCCTGTGAAATCTTCTTTCTATTCTTCAGCTATTAGAAACCTGTGGGAGTCTGAAGATAAAGGACTGATGAATGAAGTGCCTCAGTGGGGTCAGAATGGTTTTAGAATTTAATTTATACTAAACTCACAGAGACAAAAGGGTTGGTTAAAAAACAAGGTAACAGTGTCCTGTTTAAATGTTTGATCATCAGCAACATCTAGAAATACCTCAGCTACTCTGGCATGCTGATTGCAAACAGCACTGGGATACATCCCATGCAAATACTTAGCTCTGCTCAGACATAGCTCTCTTGTGCTGCCAGCAGTCAGTGGTGGGCAAGGAGAGAAACACACCCTTGCTCCAGCCAAGCAGGGAGAGCCATGTGCCCAGCACAGCAGAGGAAAATGCTGCTTTTTAAAACCTGTCCTGTTAGCAGCTCACGTTATCATTATCGTTTCCATAATGACTGCCTTTGCCTGTGATGCTGGGAAACTCCTACCACAGCCCCTGAGGGCTGCAGTTCCAAAACACTGTAGGTGAGCAGTAATATGGAAACCAGTGTGCTTTCATATCTGTGTGCTTCTTCCTAGCTCAACAATTACTGCTCTGTGTGTGTCCTTGGAGACTGCTGCCAGCACAATAACAGGAGCACGTGAGGGGCAGCATCCAGCCTCTTTACATCACTTTCCCTTTTACTCACTTGGAGTAAAAGGGAAAGGCTGTGCCCTCACTTTCATCCTCCCACTTTGAGTACTGAGAAGCTCTGTACTGCCTGTGCTGCTCAGAAATGTGTTCTGAAGCTTTGACAGAAGAGAGTAGAAAGGGATGGATATGAGCAAACATGCTCTGAATATCATCCAATGCCCTAAGCACCACTCATTTCTTTTATTCCAGTGTGATGGCATTTTTAATTACAGTACTTGCCTCGTCAAGAACAGGAGCAATCATAAAGGCAGATCCCCAAAGGAAGGCAGTATCTATTCCATGAGTCTCCGGATCAGAGGTAAATCTGTTTTGAAAGTTAAATACACAATGTTAATTCATAGTTGTTAGAATTTGCCAAATATTTTGATATTACTCACTGCAACAAGAAATCTGCTTCCTCAAAGTATCCTTCAACACAGCCAAATATTTTTTCTGATTGAAGGAATGCCAAAAACTGGACAGAGATTCAGATATTTCAGTAGTAGCTACCATCCCAGAGCAGACCAGGACTCTCACAAAATGATGAAGCTGATTTCTTTTCAGAACAGCAACAGTGGGAAAACAACTCACTTCTGTTCAGTGGGCTGAGACTTCATTGTAGGAGCCAATGAGCAGGACAGGGGCCAGGCCCAGGAGAGGGAACACAGAGGAAAAACATTGTGCTCTGGGATCTAAAGCATTTGTGAAAATCCTTGGATTTGGCCTCCCACAGCTTTCACAGATTTACATTTGAAATTGTTTGCAAGACAAACACAGAGCAACACTCATACATATTGTACATACTGTACATATTGTGTTTCAGCTGCCTCTCCTGAATGGATGGAAAACCTATGGAATTCAGTCCATTTTATTCAATGCACTAAACTTGTTTTGGATTCTGATCCTGTTCTCCAGAATGCTCACAGTCCTGTTTGCCTGGCATCACTTGCCTTCTCTTGGGAAGAGATCTCTATTCCACTGTGCATTAGCTAATGAAAATATTGAATAGCACCTGGCAAAGAAGACAGATCCTTCCCAACTCAGGAACCTCCTTTCCTCCAGCATAAAATCCTTGACAATTTAAATAGGTTTTCAATCAGCTGTAAGTCTCTTCCTGAGGAAATAATTAATGGATCCCAGTTCTTGTAAGAACATCACATACACAAAAAATCCACCTCTCAAATCCTCCTAAAATCAAAGTACCTTCTACTTCCTGACTTCTACTACTCCTCTGCCTCTCTGCCCCTCCAACAGCCCTGCTGCCTTGTCAGAGATGGTAACTGGTCTGCTTTTCACGCATTTTTGACAAATTCACACTGCCTATTGCATATTTACATATTCTTCTCTAAGGATGTATAAACTCTCTGTTTAAAAATTCCTTTACTGTGTCTGTTTCATGGGCTTTGCAGCTGCCCCTGTCTAAAGCCAGGTCTCTGTTGAACACTGGCTGGAGCAGAGTGGTTCAGTGTCAGTGCCCTGCTCCACACCCTGCCTGCTCGAGGCAAAGGCACACACTGCACCCAGCCCAGGCTTACAGAAATCCCCCCAAATAAGTAAAGATAACTTGGCAATAAAAAGACACCTATTGAGTGCTCAGATTTCTAAAATATTGCAAACTTAGGGGAGTACATGGAACTTAAGAAAAAATGCTCTTGAAGGCATGTCTTGGGCTCTGCTTGAAAGAAACCTCAATTTGTTCAGAATTTTTTTTCTGTCCAGAACAGTAGCTCTTTTGGACACCTTAATCTTGGTCATTATTGCATTGTGACATAATACTTTTAAATGTTTAAAGCAGATTATGGTTTTTGATGAATTACCTTGTCTTAAAGTTTTTGAAATATAAAACATGAGTTTTTCTTGTCATCTCAATAGGCTCTCTGTATTTTCAATTCAACTGTAATAAAATTGTAATAGTAATAAAATACATTTTGTTGTGGGAGATTGCAGGACAAAAAGCTGATCAAGAAATTATGAATAAAGAAGAATCAATCATATTTTCCATCACATGGAAAGATGATTCTCACCCTTTAACTCAGCACAATTTTCTCTTGCAATTATAGCAACCACTAGCACAAATTCAGCAAAAAAATAAACTTTCCTATTTTGAAACTATAAGCCATTAAAGCATGCTGTCATCTAGGAAAGGTTTTGAATTCCATCTACTGCTTCTTCTGGTTAGATGCTGGCCTCTTTTCTGTCATATTTCCCCCCTGGTTAGCCATTAAACACATCTTTCCCTTCACTAATGGATTACCATCTCACAGTCCTTTTTGGACACCTGAGGTATCAATACCTCTGCTTTATGGAGTTAAAGCCTCCGAGGCATCGAGTACATTTAATAGAATCTACTGGGATGTTGTTCTTGTTTGTTACTTGAAACGAGCCCCTAAATTTTCCAAATGGAATGAAATGTCCACATGAACCAGCTATTGCTTGGAGACTCCCTGCCTAGGTATAGTTGTTTTCATGGTGAGGACTCTGAACTCATAAGAACTTCACTAATGCAGGAGGTTTTCGTTTTTCTTTGTATTTTTTACAAGTAAGAGGCAAGGGTGATGTAAACTTCCATCATCCATACACTGAAAATTCTGTTTCAGTTCTCCTTCTCAAAACCCCACATTTCTCCTCCTGTTAGCATCTGGGTCACTTTCTCTGCTTGGGCAAACCTACTACTAAACCACTTAATATTACTTAGAAATAGTAAGCAATACACATTAAGTAATAGCAGTGAATAATAGTAACCAGAATTAACTACTGGTAGTAAGAATCACTTTTAACTCATTTTAGGATCTAGCTATAGCAACATTAACAAGTGATGGGGCTAGGATGCCAGCAGGGGCACTGAGGAGGGAAACATCTCCTGATGCCTACCCTACTTACATGCATTTGAGAGGTTTTATTTCCTAGTAATCCAGTAAACTCTGGTCCTGCTGACTGAGCTCCCATCAGTGTCTGTAGTGAACCTCTCAGCTCAGTTTCATCTGACAAAAGCCTCTGCTGGTGCATCTGAGACTGATTTATAACTCTAATCAAAGCAAATTTGGAAATCTGCCAATGTGGACATGGCCCACATAGACTACAGGTATGCTGGTAATGGTCAGAAAGGCAGCTTTAATGACACTAGAGCGATTCTGTATTAGCAGAGATTAGCTAACATTAATGCCAAAACTAACTTGGGCATTTCCAATATTAACACAAACTACATTATATGAAACCATATATGAAAAAAGACCTAAAATAAATACTTTAAATAGCGTATTACCAATGGCAAATTATGAGTACCTATAAAATGCTCCCTAATTTTATCCAGTAAAATGACATTGCCAAGTAGAAAGAGGAAGGATACTTCTTTTAAAATTTATCAGTTAACCATTATGCTGAGTAAGCAAAACAGATATTTTTCAAGTATCCTTTCCATACTTGAATGGTCTGCACTTTGGTGTAACCTCAGTTTAATTTGAAAAAAATGCCTTACCCTTTAACCAGAATGTTTTTAAGCTAAAGTGGAAAGAAAAGAACATTACACAGTCTATGACATAGCCTGCACCAATGAAATGAAATTGTGGCAGAGCTTCAGGCTTTCATATGTATTGTTTACACTCCTTTTGCTCAAGTCTTTGCATAAAGCATTCTGAAGTAGAAAACTAACCAAAAGCAGGTATAAAACTGATTAGAAGATTAGGACAGGGAAACTAAACCTCAGCTGGATTCCTGCTTCTTACAAAAAAGAAAAAATTAGTTGTTCCAAAAATCTGAGTTTAATTTTCAAAGTGGCTTTTCAGTCTGCATTTATTAATCTCAGTTTTGCACCTGCTTCTACACTCCAACATCTCTATCTCTGTTTTCTCTGTGTAATTTGTGGACACAGATGTGGGTTGCATAGATAGCATGCAGATCCAAATGCTAAATTGGAAAAAAAACCCCAAATGCTATGGATCATTGGTCTCTCCGTATGAGGCCTTTTAGCATTCTGGATCAGAATACAGATTTCATTGATTTCATTCAAATACAGTAAATACAGGTATGAGACTCTCATTTTTGAAATAAAAAAGAACTATATATTTGCCTAAGACTAAAAATTTTCAGAACTCTTCTTTCTTAAGTTTGTCTTTTTCACCCCACTGGAAACAAATACAGGTTATATATTAATGGAAATTAATTACATATATTAAGAGTTATCTTTGTGCATATAACTTGATTAACTGTTCAACTGTTCTTTTAAAAGAGAGTATGCAATAATAATACTGTGAATATTCTCTAAGGATATCAGCCATTGCATACATAAGAGCTCAACGACTTTGTGAGCAAATTAGAACGAAAAAGAGACTCCAAACTCACTCGTGCATCAGTGAGCGCACCACGGTGCCTCCGTGAACGTGAGACTCGTAGAACAGGGTGTACAAGTACGGCAGCAGGGAGTATCTGATCCGAAGAGTAGCACGAGATATCTTGGCAAATTCATCTCCAAACACGGCTGGGTCTTGTTCCTGTCCAGGAAAAGCTTAGATTTGTACTAAGCATTGAAACAAACTCAGCAGAGAAGCTGTGTGCAGCATAAGGAGAGCTGTGGCTAGCATGATGCTATGGAAGCGACTGTTTAAATAAGAAAAAGCACTCATTTGCAAACTGCAAGATATATTAAGAACAACATTCATTATTCCCGAACCAACATTTGTATAAAATTCTTAACTTGAAAAATTCCAGTGAGTTCTAAAAGATCAGGCCCCACCACAATGTATGTGAGCCCTCTGCAACCACCCCTAAGCTTGTGAGGAGAGGGAAGCTGGGGCTCCATGCCTGTGCTCAGGAACAGATACCCGGCATCTAGAAATTAATTTATCCTGGAGATGCAAGCCCTCTCAGACAAAGGAGATGAAACACACAAAAAAGGGAAGACTGATAATCTGCAGATCAAAGTCAAAAGCCTAATTACATTGGCCACAAATATAAAGGCAAGTCTAGGTAAAAGAATAAACTCATAACCCTGCTGAAGCCAACAGGTGACCAAAGTCACTGTGTGTGGTACAGAAAACATTTCATCCATTCAAGAAGCTTGACTTCTCCTCCTGTGTGCCCCATTTTAGGATGCCCTGACTGACAGTGCACCCCCACATCAGCAGTGCCCCTCAGCTCCTCAGTGCCAGCAATGCTCTGCTGTGGGACAGGGCACGCACTCGGTGCCACCATCAAGGGGGCAGGTTGGAGCAGCCTGTCTGTGTTCACTGGCTGGTTGTGGTCCTACTCCAGCACAACCTTGACTCTCCCATGGGACAGCAGGCAGAGCATGCAGCCAAGGGCGTGCTGATATGGGAAAGAGCTACATCTCCTTTAATTTCTCCTGTCAACCTCTCCAGTGCTAAACAGCCAGCTTACAAATCACATGGCTCCCTTTCTCCTTCATGAAATCTTCCCAGAGTACTCAATTTTCTCATTGAAGCTGAAGACTATATGATGAATTCCAAGGACAATGAAATGCAAAAGTAACAGAAGTAACAAAGCTGTTTATATTATCTAGTGCTTTTCAGACAAGAAAAATATTAATTCACCTGTTTGAAATACCCAATGAATTAGGTAAAGTGGGTATTTAAGATTTTATGTTAACACTAACCTAATGTTAATTAAATTCAATATTTAAGTAAAATTTCACCATTATTATGTTTATATCAGAATTACTCACTAAGAATACTCCCTGCTGGCTCTGAGCTTCAGAGCATCCATCTATTATTTCAAAAATTGCACTATATTTTTACCAGTGTTCTGACACTGTACAAACACTGCTTAATTTCACAAAAAACCAGTCAGACTTCTTAGGTGATGTTGAGTCACCCAAAATGCCTGTTCATCTCTTTCCGTGAACACAATATTTTAAATGGATCTAAGTAATCCAATAAAACCAAATATATCTCTCAGTTGCAGCACCCATCATATACACCCATTGCTCTCTTCTTGTTTATTAAACTGTACATATGAGATTGATATATCCACTCACCCAGGTCAGACTCTGTTTGCATGCTCAAAGGGCCAAGCAACCATATAAATATACACACACACACACACACACACACACACACACATATACATATATATATGTACACCTCTAACTTTAGTGGAGAGGCAAATGGAAAATATTTCTCAACATCAACAGATAATGCCTCACAGACATTTCTTCTCCTACAAAGAAATACCTCAGGGATCTACAGGCTAATTCCTGAGCCTCTTAATGATAGTACTACGGTTTATTATTCCTGCATTTGCCCAGGTGCTGAACATCCATAATACTTTCATGGAGAGACAAAGGTCTCCCTGGGAGTGTAAATGTTGCAGCATTTTGATGATGCAACTTCAAAGAAACTGAAGGTTAGCAAATAACCTGAGCTCCAGCATTGCACAGATCAGTTTACAGAAGTAAAAAAACCCAAATACTTCTTGAACAAGCAGAACCATTTCATCATGGTTGCAGATAAATACAGAATAATTACAAAGGCTGCAAGACCTTCAAACTTCATAGCTAGAAATGACCTGATACTTCTTTCTGTTTGCAACAAGTCTTTAAAGGACTTTTATGGTGTTGAAACCAGGGCATGGAACTGGACTAAGGCTGCACTTTTTCATTCATCTCATGGCTCATTAGCCTTTTCTGGTCTTGGCTGCTGCTTGGCTGATAATGATGTCACTGTTGGTGCCTCTCCCTGGAATTCTCACATGTTTGTAACTTGCTTTTAAACAGCAAGCATGGTGTATAATAATCTCTCTCCCCTCCCTGCAATACTTACTATAATTACAGAAGTATTGAAACAAAAGTTGCAGCAATCAAGGGAGTAAGAAGATATCCCAACACTCACTGGCTCTTAAATAAAACCTGGGTTTCAGTAGGTAAAAATGAAACAGATTAATTTTACCAACAGCGTGAGAAGACCGGTGTTTTTATGTTATCTTTATATTATGGATGGGAAAAAATTACATTTCACTGTTAATTCCTGCTCTCAGTGCCGCACTCTTTTTCACCTACTGCTCCAGTTTACCCAAGAATGGCAGGTTAATTTTGGTGAAAGCAACACAAATCACTGTCCACATAATTGTAATCATAGGCTACAGCTTTTATGTAACTTTGTTTACTTACCATGTTTCCCTCTGAATTGTGGTTTCGGGAAAATGGATAGAAAGAGCCAAGCTGCATCCAGCGCAGGCAGAGTTCATAGGTAGTGTTGTAGTTAAACCCACAGATATCAGCACCAATCTAAGGAAAAATTAAATTGTGTTTGTGATTGTGTTTGTGAAAATTAAATTGTGTTTATGACGGAGGCCCCAAAAGAGAGACTACAGAAATTTGCTAATAAAAACAATTTTTGGAAATAAATCCGTGTTTCTAACTATTTTACAAGAATGCTCTATAATGATACAAATTTTTCTGTGACTGAGGTTTACTGTCTCCTAGAGCACTAAGTTCACTGTGGAAGATCTGACTGTATTTCAATAATTCTACAAATTCTCCATCCCAACTTGCAAACCCAGAAATATATAAAGGAGCCCTACTCCTAGAGTACATAATTTGAAATCCTAGAGTACATAATACAAAAAGATCAGTTTTGGATGGCATACATTAAGTCAGTCTGAATCGTGCAGTGCTGTTTTTGTTTCCCTTCAGCAGCCAAGACTGACATTTAGCCTTTTAATCTGCAGTTCCTTAGGCTGTGGGGGCTGTTACTGCTGGCCATCTCAAGCAGCTTGTTTCAGAGAACATTTGAGCTAATTTGAAGTGATACAGTGTATAAGCCAGCACCTGCCTAGAGGATGCCAGACTTACATAGGGAATGCCAAAGAGGTTGAATTCCATGATTCCAATGACGGAGCGGCGCAGGTCCTTCCACAGAGAGAAGTTGTCACCAAGCCAGTGAGCGGTGTGCTTGCCACTGCCAACGAACGTGGACCGGCTCAAGACGAACGGCCGCTTTCCAGTAGCCTGCTTGACAACACTGCAGAGAAACGCAACAAGATCATCAAAAACAGGAATGGCAACCAAAACATCTTCAAATCAGCCTGGGCGTTCAGGCACAATTTTATCTGAAAGGGTATCACCATGAAACAATTATTATTGTGATCCCTACTCACATGCAAATGTGGCTGCAAAACTGCAAATAAAAGGAAGATTTACACAGTGGCCAAAACAAAACAAACAACAAACAAAAATCTATCTGATTCACTAAACAATTTCTCTCAGGTATTTTAATCTTCCTAAATAATAATTTGTGTTTAATTTATTCTCAGCAGTGTCTCAAAATGAAAATTCAAACCATAATTTCCTTTCTATACTAGTATATTTACTTAAGTGTCCAATTAGTTCCTAAAAGAGAATATAATATGTATTTTTTTCAACAGGATTTATTTAGAGATTTGTATTGGTAAATAAAGTTCCAATATCCAGGAATTAAAAACCAAAAAACCAAAACCACAATAAAATATCAAAAGTATATCTAAACATCTTATAAAAAATAAGCAACCAATATAGAAAACAAACCTGTAATCATTCAAAATGCCACCCCATCCTTGTAGTGTTTTCTCTGGTTTCCTGTCTTTTTTGATATATGATGTTTCATTACAGATTTAGTAGTACAATGAATTTATCTTTGCTTTTTGAAAATAATTTTGCTGTGTCACCAGAAAATCAAGAGGATGTGCCTTACAAACAAATCTATTACAAAATTCCTCAGAATAGGACACTCTTTGTACATAATTGTAAATTGCAGTATTTTATATTGCAGGAACTCAAATTCAACTCTTCTTTAATATGATTTGGGCAACACAATTTAGATTCTCTTGGAAATTCTAGCATGAAATATTAATCATGTTGTTCACTATCTGCTTCTTTCTCCCTTTTCTTAATGAGATTTCATCAAGAGTTCTTTCACCTGTATTCATCATGGCCCAGTGTTTGCTCTTGGCTCTGTAATGGCACAGAGATTTTAGTGTTTCAACACTTGCTTCTGAAGCAAAAACACCCAGCAGCTTTCATGGAAGAAAGCTGAATGTATTGACCTTAGGGGCCATATGCAGCAAGAAGTGCAGTTCTTTAACTGTGAGGGACCTGCTGGTTCCGGTTTGCAGGTGCACTGTTGGGCCAATAACTGCACAAGACTCCATGTGCTTCATATAAATGTTATTTTGGAGCTTTTCATGGATGTCTTGAGCAGGAGTGCTCTCCTCTGGCTGCCTTTGGCTCCATTTGCAAATACAGGTGCTAATAAGGGCAATATCAGATCAACTCAACTATGATCCAGAGCTGCAAAAACAATTTGTAACAAGTAATTTATTGAATAATTTCAGTCTTTCACAAACCATTGCAGAGCAGGTCCTAATGTTGTCAAATGCATTTGTTGATTTAAATTATTTACAGAATATCATGTGAAAATAACTCTTGGCATTAAGCTATGCACAAACTGATTGCTGCTAGTTTATGTATTCAAATTCAAACCATTTGACAGAGGCCAGATGACACATCTCCTATTCTCTGTCTGCTTTAGAATAATTCTTAGAATTGTGTTTTTATATGATTATGAAATTGTCATTCATTTTCATCCAATACCCTGCAATTGATGCTGGGTGCTAAATATTCCTGTCAGTAATTTCATTTAATATATTCTTTGTGAAGAGTGAATGCAGAAAGGATATACAACCAGCCTTGAAAGGAAATCTATTTGAGAAACCCAAATGAATACGTACAAAAAATACTTCAGCAAAGTCTCCCAGCTTTGCAGCAAAATCAACTCCTGCATATACTTTTGGTAGTCTTCTCCACATTTGGCCAAGCAAAATAAGTTTGTTGGGAGGATCTCTTCAAAGACTGGGAATAGGGGCCCAAAAACCATGTTAAGAAGTCCAGGGTTCAAGGGCTTCCTGTTCTTTCTCTCAAAGCAGGAATGTGCTTCAGCCAGGCCCATAAGAGCTGGCAAACTACTTCTGTTTTTTCCCAGGGCTTCCCTTGCCCTCGACTTGGCATATAAAATACAAACGCATCAACACCAGAATTAGGCTCACTTAACCATGCCCTCTGGATGCTATCAGAATCCAGCTTCTGAAAATGAGTGCTAAATGCTGAAACAGGCCACAACTGGACCCCTGCTTTGGCTCTTCCATTGTGGTATGAAATTTCCCAGTGTTTTAGCTCAATCCCTGCTGGAAAAGCCATGATCTGCAAATTTCATTTAATCCACAGCCAGCTTTCCACAGCAACAGCCCTGCCTGCGTAAGCTGGCTTTGAGTGCTTCCCAGCTGCAAAATGAGTTTTACAATAGCTGACAGTAACTGTGCTGCAATGCAGCTCTAACCTCCTGAACCAACTGAGCCCCAAGCCAATCTGCAAAATGCTGCCTGCCAGGAACCAGAGGCAACTCCACAAGCAGCCAGGGGACCTACACAGTTTGGATTCTCCACTGACAGTGACAGAAGCTCCTCTACCACAATAGTGAAGGACAGATAAATACCCCTGACACCACACAAGGCTGCTTCTGCTGCCAGTGCTCATGAGAAGCTCTAACAGAGCATAGGAGCATCTTGTTCTAGATATACAGAAGCAGCAGCTGTAAAGTTAGGCCCTATACATACACCCTGATTTAGATGAGAAAAGTAAAATTAGAAAGGATTCTGTTCCTTGTTCCAAGGTTCTTTCTTCTTGAAACTTCTTACTAAATGGCAAACAATGAAACAAGACATGGGTCTGTTTCTTATTAAATACTATTACAGATTTTCCAAGTAACATCAATGGCTTTCAAAATGCATTTTAATCACCTGGAATCTAATGAGAAATATTTTGAAAACTTACTTGAAAGTTGGTTCTGTCTGGGACCAGCCAAAGAGAGAGTGTGTGTTGTAGTGGTCCCCAAGGTAAGTCTTGGAGTCAGGGCACAGTGTCTTTTCCGCCAGGGAACGATCAGAGATGCCTGGGAATGATACAAACCGCAGTAAAATCATATATATCACAATTCAAGTCTCTTCATATTTCTACACATTTAGGGGTGAAAACACCAAAATATTTGGGAAGAGGAAAAGCTGAAGTGCTGTACCTGCACTGATTTGAGGTTAGCACATAGCCACAAATAATTGTTTGCACACAGGCATGTGTCCTTGCAGAGGGGAGATGACTGAGCAAACACCGATAATTAATTTCAAGTTCTATGTCCAATAATCCAAAATATCTGTACAGGTGTCATGTATTCAGTAAGTAAGAAAGAAAATTTCTGCTTTGCTGAATTAAGAATATATTATTTTACACAATGACAAATTTTAGTTAACAGCAAAAATATCGTTTAGATGCTGCCTGGTCTTTGATCCCATATCACAGAGATGCTGGCAAAGCCCATTTGGTGCAAAAAAAATTTCCATCTGAAAATGCCTCATGAAGCTCAGCAGGAAATGGGCAGGTCAGATGTTTATACATTTGTTGAGGGTTAGGTTTCCTTCCTTTTGTTCCTTTTAGGGAATTTTTTCCCGAAAGCTGCTAGGAAACACTAATTATTAGGTACCTAAGAAAAACAGGAGTGGCCAAGCTCAGGGGAGGAGGACATCTGGTTGCACATCTCTTATCTGGAGTTTCTCTGCGAGGGGAGAGATACCACAGGAATTGGGCAGGTAAAGGACGGGGCTGGGGCAGCTGCTGGCGCTTTTCCTCTCGGCTTCGGAGAAGGATGGCTGGAGCTGCTGCTTGGGGAAGGGAATTCGCTGCTGCTGCTGGAGCCCAGCCCAGAGCTGCTTCTCCTGCCGTGGCGTGAGCCTCTGCTCATGAGAGCAGCCACGGAACTGGGACCTTATTAACACCCACCTCACTAAAAGAAGGACCTGTCCCCATCTGTCCAGGATCCAGAGCTCGCCTCTCCCTGTCCTGCTGGGAAGCTGGGCCGCCGCTGCCCTGCCCCTGCTGCTTCTTCCAGCACTGCGCTAAGTTTTTGCTGCACTGTAGCCCTTCACTCCCTGCCTGCTGAGACATCCTGCCAGCCCATCTTGCTGCTTCCGAGAGTCCTGCTGGGGCAATGGGAGCGGCTGCCCCAGGGTTGGGGAGGCAAAGCCTCTCGTCCATCCCTTCCCTCACCACCACGTGCTGCCCGAGCCCGCGCCACAGCGCCCCTGCAGCCGCGGGGGAGTCACCGCACCCGCCCCGCCTGCCGGCAGCCAGCAGCGCCCCTGCTGGCCGTGCCCGGAACTGCAGGCTCTTAGTGGGTTCTAGGCTCTGTTCATTGTTAATGCTGTAGCTGCTGTTGTTTTGTTTGGCTTGTTAGACATACTAGTAAGGAACTGTTATTGCTATTCTCATATCTTTGCCTAAGAGCCCCTTAATTTCAAACTTATAATAATTTGGAGGGAAGGGGTTTACATTTTCCATTCCAAGGGAGGCTCCTGCCTTCCTTAGGAGACACCTGTCTTTCAAAGCGAGACAACATTGTATTTGTTTTTAGAGATGGAGTTGCAAATATTATAAAAGTCTCTCAAAATAAAAAATAAATTCTCAAAAATTTTTTTTTCATGCTTAATTAGGTGCACGCACTATTGTAAATATTTCTCCATGAACAAGCAATCTCCCTGCCTAATTGCACTTCCTGGATGGTTGCAGTTATTATCAAAATTTCTCTGTACCTGAAACCCCATTAGCCTCTCAGCCCTGCTGTGCCACTACAGCTACAATCCTTGTGTTTGGATCTTTAGACACAAAGACTCCAGTGTCGCTGATCTACATCAGAAAAAACTTAATTTATAGGTAATTTCCTATTGCCTTCCTAAAAAGTAACTTTGACCTATATGTCTTTGAAGAAGACACTAAGCTTCCGAGGAAAGTCACACTTAATGTCCCAGTGGTTCTTGATTATTAGCCCTATAAATTTAAGGTGGGATAGGAGAGAAAATGCTACCACATGAATCATAGGTTCATGCTTCATTCTTATTCCGAGTATTTTGTATTCTGCCTCAGTAATACTGATTATTTTACAATTGCATATTAATCTTCAGTATAAAATGTTTTACAGAAAATTGATTTGAAGGACATCTGGCTTAAACCAGAATTTCAAACCATGTAATCATGGTTATAAAATTTAGATAAGGAGGTTGAATACTACACTGACAAAAAGCCTGAGGTTCTGAGACTGGGACTTGCGCAGATGAAATCACCTAAGACAATAGTGAGCTCCCAAAATTCTGCTAAGCCCAGGAAGGTCCTAATATCTTACTGGACTAAACAGCTTAGGGCACCTCTCATACCTACATAAGTCAAGGGCTTGGACAGCTATGAACAGGCACCTATTCTAGAAAGTGAAACAGAAAAGAAAGCCCTTAAAAACTGGTTTAAAATAGGTTCCCTACATGTTAGAATGTAATACCTAGGGCTCCTGGCTGCAGAAGGAAGATCAATACCAGGAAAGTCTCTAGGAAGACCTTAGAGCAGCCTTCCTGAACAGGATCTACAAGAAACCTGGAGAGGGACTTTTTAAAAGGGCATGGAGTGATAGGACAGAGGGTAATGGTTTCAAGAGAGCAGGTTTATATTAGATACAAGGAAGAAATTCTTTCCTGTGAGGGTGGTGAAACACTGAAACAGGCTGCCCAGAGAAGCTGCGGATGCCCCATGCCTGGAAGTGTTCAAGGCCAGGATGGATAGGGTTTTGAGAAAGCTGGTCTGGTGTCCCTGCCCATGCTAGGAGGGGCTGGACAAGATTGGTTTGAAGGTCTCTTCTAACACAAACCCATCTACGATTCCATTATATTATTCTAACACTGCTAGTCACTAGCAGAAGCAGGGGCATATGTGCATGAGTCAAGGCAGAGAAACTGGGCTCAAAACACTCCTGTCTTCAGTATCTCTCAGTGTCCTTATATGTCATGCAGGCCTCTAGGTCTGAGCCTGGTGGCTCAGACATCAATGCTAATCTTCACAAAGCTCGGCTGCAGCTGCATGGCTCAGCTGCATGGGCTTACTCTCAATCCTCTATTTGTGATGTAAAGGGAGCTCTGCTCTTTTGCCCAGTTTACCCACTGTCTCACATCTTTTATGCAGCTCTGAAGGCCGACAAAAAAATGAAGGTAATTTAAGGCAAAGGGGGAAATTCTCATCAGTTCCTGGGCTTTGGTCAAGACCCACAGGGTAAGTATGCAGTGGTTACGCAACAAAGAGAGCAAACACCAAAATCATCATTAAAAGCTCTCCTGCTTTCAAAAATTCACAATCTCTTTCTAATATTTTGTCATGTTTTTGATATGTTTATGTTTCTCTCATATTCAAAATAAAATAAAAAAAAAAAAAGAATTGCCATTTAATAAAGAAAATTTAGAATTCTCATGAGACTACAAAAACCTGAAGGGGAAAAGGGGACATTTCCAATACTCCACTGCCAATACTCCAACCCTCATGTATCAGCTTCCTACTGCATATTAACATTTCTCAGGCAGCTGGGCTTTCCTGGGGAAATGTTGGCTGGATTAACTACCACACCACTGGCAATAATCATAGGTACTCGTGGCCTCCTGGGGAAGAATGAGTATATCATTAACTCAGCTCCTGGAAGAGAATTTTCCATTCCTGTAAGTTTCCCATGGTCTTAGATGTTTTAAAACTTATTTTTAGCCTGTTTCTAGTAACACAGTGAAAATTTCTTTCCAAAGAGAAAGGAAATATAATGAACTAAGGCACCATCTCCCTTGTCAAAGTTTGTGAGAAGGCCATCTCTGAGACTAGCAATGGCAAGGGTTACTTCATAAGTCTGTAGCTGAGTTATCGTATATAGGTATCTTGCCCTTTTTCTGATGTGGACCAGTTGCCCAGAGAATGGCAAGAAAGGTAATTTTTCTAGTCCTGTTATGAGGCAGAACCTTGGACAGAGGAAAGTGATTGTTTTTGATACTCCAAGAAAACTGAGCCACTGGAGCCTTAAACAAATATGTAATTGAACTTACAGAACAGACAGGGAAAGATGGAAAATCACAGAATAGAATTTTTTTTTCTCCTAAAATATAGCCTATACAGGTTTAAAACAAAACAAACAAGAAAACCAAAGAAACAAAAAACCAGCAATGAAATTATAATATTAATGTTATTCTAAAATATAATATAATATAAAATAGGAATAAAAATATAATATTAATAAATAATTCATGGCAATGAAATTGTACTTACTAGGAATGTAAGGAGGGTTGTTGATTTCAGTATCAGCACATCCAGGTATCTGGCCTCTCATGAAATTGGATGGTTCGTTCATATCCTTTAATAAAGAGAGTAAGACACATGAAAATCTTCATTTTCTTTTTTATAAGAAGGAAGGGCAGATATAATGGGACATACAATCCAGATGCCATCGTAGTCAAGGACATCCTTGAACTCCAGACACAACTGGGTCCACCATTCCACTGTCCTGGGGTTGCTGTAGTCAGGAAACACACAATCTCCAGGAGGCCAGGCCTAGGGGTTACAAATGTAAATCCTGGTTATTTTCCCATTTCTATTACACTGCTGCTTTATTGTTTTGAAGCAGCACTAGACAAAATGCATCACAAAACTAAAAAACCCACCTGCCCAACAGCAGGAGTCACGCCATCAGAGTTGTTCACCCACACTCCCATTTCCTGGCCGAGTTCATAAGGTCTGTAAGTGCCTGGCTCCTCATCCTTGGCTATGAAAGGGTCCTGAAAAGAGTGATCACACTTCCTTTATTGAAATCCCAGAGGTAACAATTAATCTTCTATTTTATATTTTATAAAAATTTGTGTTATGTTTTCTTAATGCTGATTGCAAAAATATTGGAAGAAAACAGCATTAAAATTTAATAGGAGTTGAGAGCACATAATTTAGAAAAAGTCATTAAGGCTATGTCATGAGTATTTCTTGTGTAAGGCAAAAGCAATGTGAAATTACTAAATACCCTCACTTTTATCTTTTATGAGACTTTCTATGTTCAAATTATTTTAAGAGAGGCACTAGACTTTTACTCCCCCTGCACCAAGGTCTCTGCTGTGGCTGGGTGCTGTGCTGGACATTCCCACACTTGAGCACCTCTGGGTTTCCTCCAAGGCAATCCATATTCCAGCTGCCTCAGCACCAACAGCTCAATGCTGGAATAACTAAAACTTTTCAAGGAGCTTGAAGCTGGGCACATCCAACCTCAAAAGGGCCTCCTTGGCCCTCCATTCCAAACCAATGTTGGACAAGGATGTGTTATGCCAGTCTTTCGCAGAGAGCCCAATTCACACCTGCCTGTGGGGCCTTACACCTCTGCTCTCCCCAGGCACCAAGAGCACAGCATTTTACACCCCACAGCTTGTTCCTGCCCCTTCCCACTGCTTGGGGTGGTCACCACCTCCCACTGCTGCCCCTGATATCGATACCAACAACTCCTCTGCCTCAGGATGACCATCAGTAGCCACCAAGCGGGTACAAAGAGAGCCTGATCAGCTCCTGGGGAACCACAGAGGCCCACCTACCATCCTGGAAGTAATAAAATTAAGAATACTTTGAGATGCCAGTGAATGAAGAGGTACTTTGCTACTCTGCCCATGGCATTCAGCTGCAACCAAAAGGAGGTAAGTGCACTTTGCAATACATCCCTAATTGGAAGCAACTATCTGCTTTGTGTTTTTTAGAACACATAAAGACTGCAGCCATTTTAGTAGGGAATTCTTTACTTTCTCCTTAGAAAATCTTACTGTCTCAGGTTCTGCTCTAGGCAAAACCTTTCAGTTATGAAACACAATGGAGAAAAACAACATTGAAACAATTCTTCCACTCAGTTGTAGCTTCTGCAATAATTTAAGTGAACTTGAATCAAAATGTGATAGAAGTCTAACTAGTAAATGTCTTAAAAAGAAAAAAGTATCAGACCCCAAATGGTAAGTTGCTTTAAAGGCTTATTTTAAATCTCATTTAAATATGTGAATTAATTGCCTGATTTACTTGTGAGCTCTCTGATAAGCATAGCCCTGGTGAGGGAAGTATATTCTCCATGCCTCAACAACAAAAGCTACGGCTAAATCCCTACTTTAAGTCCGAAATTTTGTTTATCTAGCTCTAGTGTCACCTCCATAAGGACTGTAAGTGTCCATTACATTTTTAACTTGTTCAATAGTCCAACTTTGCAAAAGAGAAAACTGACCATCTGCAATAATTATCTTATAATTGTGGTAAAGATGTCTCTCAAGGGACATGAAGGCTAAAAAAAAGTCAGCCTAATTAGCTACTCCTAATGCAAACTTATGGTTTCCTTCAGCTGAAAGGTTGTTCCAGAGCATAAATCGAATACATTATGCAGGTTTAGTATTGCCCTAAAGAAAACAAAAGCTGTCCGTGCCTGCAAGGGTTGTTTGTGAGGAAGGAGTTTCATGCCTGTTAAATCTTCACTCATCGTTTTAGCATTTAAGGGAAGAAGTGCTGAGCATCCTTAACTCCAGCTGACTGCCTGAAGACCTGTGAGCCCCCAGCACATACCCAGACTGATGCACTTCCTCCTGCGGCCCCATCCCAATCATATATTTTGATGCACATCCATAAAAACTCATCTCTGGAAATTTTTGGCTCTATAGCTCACACAATTGGACTTTAAAATGTTAAAGATATCGAGCATTATTTTGAATCATGAGCATGTTGCTCTTGACTTTCAAGTATTTAGTCACTTATGTCATTCCTAGCTGTTTCTATTTTTAATATGACTTAATAGACAGTATACAAGGTGTTTCATTAAAGATCATCTTTAGTAAAACTGTTTATAATTTTTCAATGTACTCATTGTTACTTTAGAAACATCTTTGTTTCTAAAGAATATATTTGTTCTGACATGGCTGAAACATGCACAATTATTTAGTGCAATGATGATGACCAGGTGCTGACATGCAAAGTCACAATTTCCCCTAAGTAGAGGTGGCCTATGAAAGAGATTAGGAGAGAGAAGAGCTGAAGGGCTGCATTAGAGGCTCCAGTAATGGAGCCATGCTACTCTCAAGGGGACCATAGTCACAGAGGGCTCTCAGCACAGGGTGCAAGCATGGGGAGCAGACCTCCTGCTGGTGTGGCACCAGCAAGCACAGCGATGGTGGCACAACTGAGATCAGGGTCCCATCCTCAGGCAGGGTGCCAGTGTCAGTACTGCTGGCTGTCAGGATCTGCGCTTTGCTTGTGACCAAAGTGGTCTTGAGATGATAGATTGAACCCATTCCCTAAATCCATTTACCAGAGTTTTTCCATGACACTAACTGGCTGTCAGAGCCCATTTCCTGAAATCATCATGAGAGAGGCAACAATCTGCTATATTTGGAGAACTCACCAATTCCTGTCACTACCCAAAGGGAATCTAAATAGAAAATTGTTTTTTCGGTATCCAAATGGATAACACTTGCCTTGATTGCACCCACTGTGACTTGGGAATGAAACCCTTCACACTGCTCCAGCTCCCAACTCAACTTAGGGGAATACTTTACATCACTAAAGAATCCTAACAGACAAATTTTGACAGAGATATCAGCAACTGTAATAAAGTGAAAATAGAAAACCTCAGTACCAGTGCAACCTATACTTCTCATTAACTTTTAAACAATGAAGGACAGACTGGCTCAGCTTTTGTTCTTTTTCCACAAGCTTGGCTAAAGAACTAGAGCAGAAGACAGACCTCAGTTACAGGTTAGTGGAAGGATGAAAGAAAGGCTTCCTATCTGGATTCCCATTAGCTCATTGCATGAATTAAGAGTTGCTATGTTCTTGTATCTGTCTAACAGCTGAATTGATACAGCAACACCTCCCTGCACTGCTGCAGAATGTGCCACCTGAGAAACTGAAAGGGCTTTAAAAATGTTGTTGAAGTCAAACTCATAAGGAAGAAGGTAGCTCAGCCACTGAACCACAGCTGCTTGCCTGTAGCTTCATATCCAGTAGCAAGTGCAAAACAACTGGAGACATCCCAACAGTGATGAAAAAGAGATGACTACCATGTATTTTCTGAAGGGCAAGAGTGCATAGGAAGAGCTACCCCAAACTCCTGGTATTTTGCTCCTATATTAATGTTTTGCAAACTATTTTGAGATAAACCAATAAATAGGCATGTGGTATTTAATGTTACAGCTCTAAGAGATTAGATCATTTTTAGAGCAGTATTGAGGTTACAGAGAGCCTAAACTGCCTAACAGTTAGAAAGAGCAATCAGTCCTGACAGCACATGTGCTCACTACTCCTTAGTTATTTACAATGATGTATCCATTTAATTTGGGTCTATTTTTGTCTTAAAGTTTCTTTCCATCAAAGTGACTTAGTAATCTGTTACTATTTAAACGCTGTGCCTCGAACCTTCACTGATGAAAACTGATTTCACTGCTGCACCCCCGAGCTTCTCAGAATGGAACCTTCAGGGGAAGGCATCTTTAGGGACAAAGGGCTAGCAAGCAGCATTCACTGTATGCATACTGCTGTATGCAAGCAGCATTCACTGTATGCATACTGCTGTTTCCATTATCAATATGAAATTGATCACTTGGGCTGCATGGTTTTGTTTGAGAGTCCTAGTAGTAAATGGAACTACAGTACACCAAAGCAAAGATTAGGCAAATAATAAAAGGTATGTTTAAAGAAACTATCAGAAAACTCACAATTAAAAAGAAAACACTGATATAGCTATCTGTGGTGCTGACTAATCCACCATCCTCAGTAATGTTTTAAACTTCAAAACAAACTGTGAGAAGAAAATAAGGACAGGAGGGAGACACTTCTGCCTTTATCTATCTATTTAACAAGATAATGTGATTTTTAGATGAGAAAACTGCAGTAGCTCTTGTTTATCTTGACTCCAGATAAACCAGCAAGTGTATTTGTGAAAGAGCAGCTGTACCACAATTCAGGACTCTGCAGTTCAGTCTTTATTTCTACAAGCCTTATTTTAAAAGGACTGGTTTGACTTAGGATCCAAACAAGGGGACCTGTCTATCATGATTCAGTTGGATTAACTGAATCCCAGTCTCCTTTAAAGCATGAGCCATCAATATAATTGCAGGTAAATGTGTTTGTTTAGCCTAGCAGAGAAAGGCTGAGGGAGAATACACTTATTCAATCAGTCTATAAAGAAAGAAAATAGAAGGGTGAGAGACTGGCAGTTGGAGGTAAAGACAAATAAGTAGTAGCCAAATGAATGTAGTATCCAAATGAAAGATATAAACTCACCATTTAGGTGGAAAACATATTACAAATCTACAGTTACAGCAAAAAGCACTGAGAGGAGCCCTGTGGGATTGTCTCCTCCTCCTCACCCTGTGGCTGCAGGTCAGCTCAGCCATGCCTGAGCCATGCCTGATCCATCTGCAGGGTCTGTTCACAGCACCCACCCGGGGAGGGACCCTGGCCCCAGCAGCTGTCTGTTGCTCAGCTCACCTTGCTGACAGGCAGCTTTACCCTAACGTTTACCCTGAATCTGTCCTGCTGCAGTTTAAAATGCTTTTCCTCTTATCCTGCCCCCAGTGGTTATGGAGAGCAAATTGCAGCCTGCTCTGGGGAGTGCAGCCCTCCTACTGCTAAGCTGCTGGGGGACACTGGAGAGCAAGATCTCGTGAAATTATAAATAGATTTTATTTGATTTCCTAATTTATTTTCACCTTTACTTAAATTTTGATTAAATTGGTCTCCAGTGTCCTTCCTGCCATTGGTGCTCACTTAGCTATTGTGACAGAGTCATTTTGGCACAAGGACACGTACAGGGAAGTGCTGGAGAGAAACAGCAAATTTTGTTGGAAAAATTTACTGGGGAAGATGGAAAACTCCAATTTTCACTTGTATCCAAATTAATTCATTCTGTGCCAGTTTTGGTCAGAGGTTCAACATACATTTTCCACATATTTGCAGACAAGTAATCATCTCTCACATTAACATAGATAAAAAGAAAGTACAAAGAAACATGAATTGTAGTTAGTATATTCCAGAGTGATTAGGAATAGATTTTTTTTCCACTATTCAGCTATTTTTGTATATGTATTAAAATAATTTGTTCATTTCAGGGAAAGAATTATATGAAAGCAATGTCAACTCAGAGGCAAAATTTCTCATAACTGAGTGGGGAAAAAGTGACAGAGAATTAATGTTTTGATATAGAGATTATACTGGTAGAGAGATATTGAATAAAGACAACACTTCTAAAAATTAAATCTGTGAGAACTTTTTCTTCAGCTCTTCTCAACATATGAGAAAATGGAAAATCTGCTACACTGTGTTAGCATCTAGGTATTGCTATGAACACTATGTTGGGAATAGTTCTTATAAATGGAGAAATAATTAGCAACATTGTTAATTTACCAGAATCAAAACGTTGTGCTTTCCGTTCTTCTTCATCTCCTTTATGAACTCTGGCAGACCAGCAAAATTCACTTTATCATAGGTAAAGTCCAGGCGACGCTCCATGTAGTCAATATCATAATGTTGGACATCCTAAACATTTTTCAAGTAAAAAATTACATTATTACTTCTTCCAGCTCTGGAGTTCTCAGACAGGGAAGACATGGATCTGTTGGAGCAAGTCTAGAGGAGGGCCACAAAAATGATCACAGGGGCTGGAGCACCTCTGCTATGAGGACAGGCTGAGACAGAGAGGGCTGTTCAGCCTGGAGAAGGGAAGGCTCCAGGGAGAACTTACTGAAGCCTTTAAATACCTAGAGGGGCTTATAAGAAAGATGGAGTCAGACTTTTTTGTAGGGTCTGTAGCAATAGGACAAGGGGTGGTGGTTGCAAACTAAAGGAGGGTAGATTCAGACTAGATATAAGGAAGGAGTTTTTTACAATGAGGTGGTTGCACCCCAGGTAGATGGTGAATGCCCCATCCCTAGAAACATTGAATATTAAGTTGGAGGGGATTCTGAGCAACCTGATTTAGTTGAAGATGCTCCTGCTCATTGCAGGATTAGATGGCCTTTAATGGTCTCTTCCAACTCCAAGTATTCTATGATTCTATAACTGAAGTATTTGATACAGAAATTAGAATGCATGCAATGGTATTTCTGAAAGGCAACTAATGTATGTAATGAAACCTAAGAGACTGTAATTGTAATCCTAGCAGTGGACTACAAAAAATGTAGAAGCCCTAGTTTAGCAACTATTTTGCAGTGATCTGCATCAGAAGTTTGTTTTCCATTATTTGTTTTTAAAATGCTAGCACCTCATACTGCAAAACAGCAAATCCACACCAAAATCACCTGCTATGCAGCCAAGAGCAGCACTTAAACATCATGTTCACAGCCCACTTTAAATGTTCTTTTCAGCATTACGAAGATATTTCATGCAAACCCACTACAGAAGATTATGAATGTCCTTTTATTCTACAATTCTCTCTGTAAGATAATTACTTTTCCTCCATTATAATTTTATTCACTTCAGAGTGCAAGGTTAGCACCCACAGTGAAAGATTCATACTCACATATGGGATGTCATAGCGCTTCATGCGGTCGACAGTTTCCTTGAGAACATCAAGGCTGTTATAGCCCCAGCGGGAGAGCTGGAATCCCAGAGCCCAGTAGGCTGGCATGTGTGGGCGTCCAATGGCCTGCAGCAGCAGTGAGGAACACAGAAACACAAGGGTGAGAGGAAAAGAAGTTACTCTGAAACGCCAGGAGAGGCTTCCAGATCACTTAAAGCACAAAGGCCAGAGCACAGGCATCACATCCCCATTAAATACCCATTCCTTTCTCTGAGTGGCTCTTGGCACTTCTCCTGGTGGATCCTTGCCCTTCAGAGAGACTCCAACAACACCAGCACTGAGCATCACTTCTAAGGACACCCCGGTGGAGGAGACAGTGTATAAAAGCCAGGCTGATGTCAAACGTGGTCTCAGCCTCTGCCCAGCAGCATGTACCCTCACTTGCAGGGCACATGCCAGCAGAAATCCAGTGTGGAGCCTCATGCCACCTGATCCACAACAAGTCCACAAACTCCTTGGCCAACAGAAGGCAAATCTCCAACCACACACAGCAACATAAGCTTCGCAAACTTCTCTTGCCACATCCAGCTGAACTAACTTATCAAGAGTCCGATCTTTATTTGAGCTCTCTGAAGTTTTAATCATATTTACACACCAATCTGATGAAACTCAGTTACTTATGGCTGACTACTGTTACTGCTGGCCCACATCCTTGTGTTGCCAGGCACTGACAACCCTCTTCAAGGCCAGACTTACTGTTTGGTCCTGAAATTCTCAACTGAAACACAAGGTAATGAGTTAAATATGATTTATAAATATTTGATTTCCACTGTCTGAATGTAATCCATCTGTAAATGGCATGAGGAAACTCAATTGAGAGCACAGGGAAGCAAGGCATCCCGCTCTGCTTCCCCGGTGAGCGCTGCTGTGGTAACCTGGGATGAGCAGTGGGCAATTAGAATGTGTCTGTTGTACAAATAAGCTGAAGTCTGGCTTTGTCTCATAAGTACACACCAGTGTTTTCTGGGGCACATCTTCTGAAATCCTTACTTCAGTTAAATCCAATGACACTAACCTTTGATTTATATTTCCAACACCTTTGCAGGCAATACATGAAAATCTAGTAGCTAGTAAGCACCTATGACTTATTAATCAGCTGCAGCTATTGTCCCCCTTTGGCTAAATAATGGTCCCCCCCTTATTTCCTTGTGTATCTCCATAGTTAGGTAATTATGCTGAAAAGTGAAAACAACAAAACTTGCATATTGGCAGCTAAACCCCATCTACTTCAAATAAATAAAATAGGGACTTCTGGCAGCCTGTATCTATTGCATTGCTAAGCTCTCTGGACATGCATTGCATGAAGGCACACCTTCCTATGGGATTTTCTCTAGGAAGTATGACCTGGGAAAGCAAGGCTGAGCTTGAAATTGCTCTAAAATACATCACAAGCTAGAGCATCAGTACACAGATGTACAAAGTGCATCAGACAGAAAACCACATGTGGGAGAGAGGCAGAGAAAAGCTGAGGATGCTCTTAATGCCCCTGAGCTGGGAAACACACAGGGTAAATTGCTTCCAAACAAGAAATGCTTGGGAACACACAGCCAAACATTACAAATTTGGCTACAGTGTGCCTTCACTTGTTGGGATGCTGCTGTTTCACATAAGCAGAAACATAAAGAGGCCATAACCACTGGTGAGGTTAATGCTTTGGGTGTCTCCAGGAGGGACACTCCAGCTGATCAGCACAGTTGCCCCATACACCTGCTGCTTGTCCTGTCCAACCAGACTTAACTTTCCTGATCCTCCTCAACATCTACTTCTCCAATTCAGCTGGAGGCTGGGGTAATTAGAAGAAGTGAGAGCAGCTCTCAGCAGTGTGTTCCTGCCACAGAGGCACTCAGCTTCCACTGCACACTGCTGTGCCCTTGCCAGGGCAGGCCCTGAACAGAAAAAGGTGGTGCCTACCATGTAGGGGGAGGCCAATGGGCAGACATGCCATAACTGCCCTGGAGCTATCCCATCTCCTTGCACATGTCACCAGTTTTTTTTCTGGACACATCTGATCACCCAGACCATCTTTCAAGCTCTGCTGGGGTTTTCCATGGAGAGCTGAATGGGGTGTGATGGCTCAGGACAATCTCCCAGACACCTTGTGAGCCAGCACCAAGGTGTCCAACACAGCATGGCAAACCTCAGGGCAAGAAGTCTTCTTCTCTGGCACATCCACACTCACCATGTTAAGGATAAATTCATCTGAGGAGGCAGCAGAGCTTGTTTGAGACCAGCAAAGGCTGCAGGATGAGCTTTGTGAACCCACCATTTTGTGCTCCTAAAGCAGATGCATATTTTGCCCTTGCTTTCTCTACTGGAAACAGAGAATGACCTCTACAAACAAGGTTAAAAAAAACAGACCAAAACAAAAGAACTCCCTAATGAAATAAAATGCTTTGTGCACAGGCTTCTCATCTTGGACAAGAGAAATAGGGAAAACTGGCTGATAAATATTAATCTTGCAGTTCAATGCAGAGCCCTGTGCCCTGGCAGGATGTCTGCATGGCATCTGCTGCCTCTTCCCAAGCAGGCTGGGAAATGGGAGAGGGGGAACCAGCCTGGGCAGAGGCAGTGGGAGCTGCTGAGCAGCTCTGCCCTGGGTCCTGTGATACCCCAGGTCACTC
Source organism: Molothrus ater (assembly GCF_012460135.2). Classification (NCBI taxonomy): domain Eukaryota; kingdom Metazoa; phylum Chordata; class Aves; order Passeriformes; family Icteridae; genus Molothrus; species Molothrus ater. The sequence continues at coordinate 15,405,307 of NC_050482.2, read as the reverse complement.
CTACCTGGGGAGGACAGCCTGGGACATTGCCAATACAGTGCATTTCAAGAGTTGGATGGGGATTGGCTTCTTCCCCATGTCCTGTCAAGCATGCAGGTGGAGAAAAGGGGGGCTGGAGGTGGAGCTGTGGCCCCTGGTGTTTCAGTCAGAGCCCTTCCAAAAGGGCATGTCCCCAGCACTGGGGCACTGGGGCTTGCTGGGGTTCACCTGCTCACCCCTATGGGATGGTGCTGTGTCATTCTGGACCACAGAGTGAGACAGTATTTTGTGACAGCATCCCTTGAGGAGCTTGGGATTACAGCTGAACCAACAGAAAAATATCTACCTTGCAAGGAAGATATTAAGCTTTTAAAGCAATTAGTTCTCTAGGTTCACCAGGCTGGTGCATCTATGGTGAGCTTAATTGAAACCAACAGAACATTTGAAGAGGAAGGATGAAAACAGGGCAGCTGGGAAAACAAATGTTCTTTTTTCTAATTATGCTGTGGACTCTCTCTAATGGATCCCCCTGAAGCTTCCTGATAAAGTAACTGACATATGGTACCCACTCACAGATGGATCAGCAGAGGCAGGAATGTAATTTTGCAAACCTGAAGACTCAAGTTGGATTTGATATATATTTAGGATCTACTTAATTCATACAGATTGCATTCTGCATACAAATGATCAGAAAGTGCAGCAGCCAGAGAAAGCCTGCTTGGCAAAACTGACTCACATAGAATCAGAAAAGGTAGATGGGGTATGGCAGGACAACTGAGGAAGGAAAACATACAAACAGCAAACATATGGAGTATCCAAAATGAAGGGCGGGGGGGAAAAGCACAAAGATATGGTAGTGCAGAACCAGTAAAAACAAAAGATCCTATTTTCTGTTCCAGAATTCTTCCTGCACTTGCTTCTTAAATAACTCCTGGTGTTTAATAAAGTCACTGTTAGTTTTTGCATGTTTACATAATTTAGCATTATGTGTATTTTTTTTCACTTTTTTCAGAGCCACCTGAGAGCTGATGTGTTGAGGAGGTACCCTGGAAGCATTTTGTGGTAAGAATGAAGTTCAGTGGAAACGAGTATATCTAACAGATAAAATGTCTAGGGAGCAGGTGATCTGTACTCATTTTCTCTGTGTTGGATTATTGGAGAAATAATGTTATTAATATTAACATCAATGATATGTACTAGGTTATAAATTCTATAGAGTAAATCAGGATCCTATTCTGTTAACACTATGACCAAAGACTTTGATGAGAGAGAGAGACAGATGCAGAGTTATGCCCATATATAACAGAGGCTGGAGAGAGGTTCTCTTTCCTGCGCTCACAAAGGAGCTAACATGTCCTGCAATGCATATTGCTAATCTCACACCCTAATTAGCCACATAAAATTATTTCTGAAGCTTGATATTTGCTTCAACTCCCTTTCTTCAAAGAAGAGTTATAGGAGGAAACTGTAAAACCCAAGTGGGCTAATGCACTGGGTTTAGTGCTTCTGTATGGCTAAATTCCACAGGTGCTCCCATGGCCCACATATCTGTATCCAGCTCATCTGCTATGACTAAGACAAGCAGCTGAGTGCTGTGGGCACCCAGTCAGTTAGAGGGCAACCTTCACTCAAAGTCTGCTAACAGAAGCTAAGCTTTGATTTAGGAGAGCAAAAAGAAAGGCCCTGCAGCTGCTGAACCATAAAGAAGATGCTCACAACCTCAGGAATATAAAATTTTAAGGATTTTCAATGCCAAGGTCTTAAAATATTGGGTTTTTTCTGCACAAAACAATTATCAGTTGTTTATTCCTCCTTGGAGAATTCAGCTGCAAGACCCACTGAATCATCTGTGATAAGATCAATGTACAAGCAGGTTCCCCATGTTACCCCTCCAATAGGAGAGTGGACTAGAGACCTCTGAGGTCCCTTACACCTGTAACTAGCCCACACTTCTGTAAGGAGGAAGCAAACCAGTAATTTTCTCTCCAAACAGAATCAGGAGACTTACAGTATGCTCACTTACAGCTTGTTATTGGATAATTTGGGATAAAATAACAAATTCAGGGCCTTTACTCAAGAGCTATAAAATATCTGTTTTTTGAACCCCGACCTTCCTGAGCATCTTGTTATGGAGCTCACACACTACTGCTGTGCTCTGTTGGTCTGTTCTGTAAGGCCACCACCAGTGGCCTTGGCAATGTTGGCCTGTATTAAGTGTGACTGCAGAGCCTCAGCCAGGCTTAGGTGAGTGCCTGAACTCTTTAGCTTGTTACTGCTTTTTCTAACCCTCCTGCAAATGGAGGTGTTTGCTGTTAAAAGTGAGATTTGCGTTACATAACTGTTCTGCACACCAGATCTCTTCTGCAGCAGGAGAAAAATGTGATCACTGTCATAGAGAGAGAGCTGTACAGGACAATCTCAGATGTCTTAGATGTGGCAGGAGTAACACCCCACACAGCTGGGCTCAGGGACAGGAGGGAGCAGAAGAATTGGGCTGGAGGCTGCTCCTTCCCATGGGACCATGGCCAGCACAGACCCCATAGCTGCAGCTCACCTCTGCTCCATGCAGCACACAGCAGAGGGACAGAGGTACCAGCATTCACCCTCTGCTCCCTTCTCACACCTTGCCTCACTCTTGGAGCCCATTTAAAGCAGATTATGCTTGCCCAGGCTGGCATCCAGGACCATCACAGCTTTTGCTGTTATCTGTCCTCACTCCAAGGATGCAGAGAGGCTGGTGACTCTGGCAGAGCAGCTCCAATCAACCCTGATCACCACACAGAGAGCCAAGAGCCCTGCTCTTGGCATAGCCCGGACCCAGCAGCTCTGGCCAAGAGTCTGTGGTCACCCTGCGTGCTGGTGACAACCTGGAGAGGTGTGTGGGGAAATCCTGCATTCTCCAGAGGCCAAATAAAGAGCTTTGTTACAAAGATGTCCTAACTCACTGGTTTGGAGGGAGCCACATGAAAGCCCAGAGCAGAGTAAGCTCCTAAACCTCTCACAGAAAAAAGCATAGCAGGGGCAGAGAGGAGGCTCAGATACTGAAGTGGCACTGAAGGCAATGGCACAAAACATTTGAGAAAAGTGCAAAGCAATTTGCTCTAGAAACTTCTCCCTTGTTCTCACCAGCTGTGCACCTGCTGGCACCTGGCCACCCTGCCACACCAGTGGGGCCATTTTTGAGAGGTCCTTGCAAAAAGCAGTGGCTGGGGCAGACTTGCTCAGGAGGGAGGCAGGTGCTATTCCACCGAGAAGCTCTGCAGCAGTGCAGCCTGGTCCCACCAGGGGCCCCTGCAGCCAGGAGCTCCCAAAACACCAATTTGCAGAGGAGACCCATGCAAACAGCTCAGAGAGCCGAGCCATGCTGCTGAGCAGTGCTCTGCAGACATCAGTCACACTTCTCCTTTCTAGCCCTTTTCTTTCTCTACAGCATGGCAATGACTGCGCAGGGAAAATCCTCTCAGTGTGACAGAAAAGACAATTGAAAAATAAAGTCTTTTCTGTCTCCTTCACCTTCCCACATATCTTGTACATAAAAGCCAAATTATTACCCTAGAGACTAATAATATGGTAAGTGTAACATTTTTGACCTTGGAATTTCAGGATGTTTACTGAAGAAGTTATTATTTCACATTGAAATTACTAACATCCATTCTTTAAGATTCCCTAGAGAGTTGAGCACAAGCTCAGAGAATACAGAACAGGATTTTTTTGTCCTGGCATGTGACATGTCTCATTAGGAGACACCCACTGCTCTCCTTTACTTTGTTTTCTTTGCTCCAGCTCCATTTCCAGAGACAGGGGTGGAAAGTGAGCTGCCACTACCCATCAGCTGGAGAGTGAGAACTCTCTCATTTTATTTTCAGATGCTAAGCCACAGAAATGCTGCCTTCAAACACCAGTAAAAGACTTTGAAAAGGAACAGGCGTGGCTCTAATTTCCATCGTACTGCTGCACTAACTCCCTTGAAATGGGGATCAAAGCTCCAGCCTGGGGGAGAGTTGCTTTACTTTTTCCCCCCTTCCCCCCCACGTGTAAAATCCCAGCTTGCTTGCTGGTCTGTGGCAGTGGCATCAGAGAGAGTGTGTGCTGGTTTGGGCTGGGATATAGTTAATTTTCTTTATAGTAACAGGAATGGGCTGTGTTTTGGATTTGTGCTGAAAATAGTGACAATAATTGAGGGATATATTTGATTTTGCTGAGCAGTGCTTACACAGAGTCAAGGCCTTCTCTGCCCCTTACTCCACACCACCAGTGAGGAGGCTGGGGGTACACAAAGAGTTGGGAGGGGACATAGCCAGGACAGCTGAGCCCAACTGACCCAATGGATATCCCATATCAAATGGCTTCATACTCAGCACATAAATCTGGGGGAAGAGGAAGGGGGAGCTGGATATTCAGAGTGATGGCATTTGTCTTTCCCAGTAACAGTCACATGTTCAGCCATTCCCCCGATTCCTGGGGGTGTCTAAACACCCTCCTGCTGGGAACTGGTGAATGAATTCCTTGTTTTGCTTTGCTTGTGTGCACAGTTTTGCTTTACCCATTAAACTGTCTTTATCTCAACCCACGAATTTTCTCACTTTTACCCTTTGGATTCTCTCCCCCACCCCACTGGGGGGGCGTGAGTGAGTGGCTGTGTGGGGCTGAGCTGCCAGCTGGGGTTAAACCATGACAGACAAAGGGTGGGGATGATTTGCAGAGGGTGCTGGAAACCTCCAAGCAACTGCTCCTTCTCCAGGAAGGAAGGGAGCAGCTGCTCCTTCTCCAGGACATGGAGGAGCACCATCAGCCTCCCAGCTCTCTGGGAAGTAGCACCTGAATCTCTCCTTGGTAAAGAAAGGTCTAGCAGAGCCCACCCCCCCAGAGAAGCTCCAGCCTTCCCAAAACAGCAGCATGAGCAAGTCTTATCCCTCCCTTCACCAAAACAGAACCCAGAAATACCTTCCTTCTGGGTTAAATCCTCTTTTTCCCTTGCTCTAAACCACAGTACTTCTGTTCCCATACAGGCACTTTAAAAGAAGTCAAGCATAGGACATGGAGGCTTTAAAAATCCAAGAAAGACAAAATGTTTGCTCAGGCCCCTTTGATGGGTGGCACGGGGAAAGGCAGAGCACATGCACATCTTGCTGTGAGCTCTGAGTGCCTGGCTCTGGGATGCCCCAAGCTGTTCAGCCTTCCTCAGGGAAGGCTAATTGCAGCCTAATCCTCAGGGTCTGCACAGTGAGCCCCCCTTCTCACAGTAACATGCTTACTCCAGCTTTGCTCCACACTCTTTAGGTTTGACACTGATTTTTTACATACACAGCTTGCATCTGAGGTGGCAATTTTCTGTCGAAAGGCCCAGCTGAAGCATCATTTGGTGACCAGGAAAAACATATTAACTGCTACTTTTTTCTGCACAGTCCTCACTAAATAAGAATTGCATGTACACTTCCAAATCAGCCATTGGCTTGTGTACTCCCAGTTCTCTGGAAAACATTGGGCAATTGGATGGCAAGTAGTTACACTCTGTGAGACAGCAGTAAATGCAGTGTTATACATCCATGCTCTCCAATGCAATTATATGGGTTTTCATTAGTAGAAACCACCCTGATGGCTCCAAAATCAGCAAGCAATTCCACTGGCAAATAAAGGCTTGAAGACTTCAAAGTCCATTCAATATCTCTGAAATCCAGCATATGCAAAGTTCCCAAACATTCCCATCTGTGCTCTGCCTAGTTTGTTTTCTTGGCCTGCAGCATTAAAATGCAGTCATGTCATATAGCAAAAACTGTAAAACTGTGACAGCCCAGAGAGGAGTAAGCTTAGACAGATATCTTTCTAATCACTGCATCCCTTTGGTGCATCCCATCCTGACATATTGCAGGAGAGGCTGGAGTGTGCACTGAACGGCCAGCCTGCCTGTGACACTCAGACAGACTCACAGATGCTCAGGCACACTCCAGCTTTCCCATGGATCTGAAGCTGCGGCTTTGTACAAATGGATCAGGAGAAAGCTCTGCCTGCACTACCCACTGATACTACCAGATACTGACAGGACTGTGTTACAAGGCACTGCTCCATGAGCCATGAGCACTTTTCTACTGACCTCAGTGTACTGCTGAACCACGTTCTCAGGAGTTGGTCCCATGAAGAGATAGAAGTCGAGGATCCCTCCAATAGTGCGGAAAGTCAAAGATGGGTTTGGAGACAGAGTAACATCTAAAAGGGAAAAAAAGGCCCTCAGCACAAACCAACTCTGCACTATACATGGGAATAGGTCAAGAATGCATCAGGGGAGGTTGAGACTCAGCATTAGGAGGCATTTCTGTACTGAGGGTGGGCAAATGCTGGAACTGGCTTCCTAGAGATGTTGTTGATGCCCTGAGCCTGTCAGTGTATAAGATCATTTGGACAATGCCTTAACAACATGTTTAGCTTTCCATCAGCCTTGAAGTGTTCAGGCAGTTGTACTACAAGTATGTTTCATGTCCATTCCAACTGAAATATTCTATCCTATCCCATCCATCCTAGGTGTGTGCACCCTGGGCACTTGCGTGCACCTTGTGGGTATGACTGGATGAGCAAATAGGGCCTGAAGGTAGGCAGGCCCAGTGTTTCTGTAATCTCTGCTTTCAGATTGGCATGGTGCAGCAATAAATCACAGAAACCCACACAGCGTGGATTGCACAGATCCATTTGTCTCAGTTTCATATTTATACAAAGGATCAACAAGTTTGTGTTTAGGGTTCCTCTATGCTATTTTAATCTTATTGAAAGCCATTGTCTGCCAGGGGAAACTGATTTTATAGACTAAGTGAAGATTCTCCTTTTCTGGAATTATACCACTAGATTAATGCAGTAAGGTGACCATGGCAACATACAAAACTATTCTCCAAAGACAGAATATAGGACTAACCTAAACTGATTTGATTTTGTTATGCCAATCTCAGAGGAAATTTCTTCCACCTTCTTCTTTCCCTCTATTTGCATCTATTTTCATAAAAAGTTAGGAATGTATTTTCCCTGAAAATACCTAAAAATGTCCAATTCCTTGTTAAAAATTCATTCTACTGAAATCCCTTTAAAAAATCTTTGGAAAGATCTATTAGTCCTGGAAGCTTAGTTAGCCACACAGTCACTCATATTTGTATCACATTAAAAAGCAGTCAGTAAAACAGTATTTTATACTTACTAATCTATCATATTTCTCTATGCAGTCCATCTAGGGAATCCATATATCTTTTTACCTTGTGCATTGGAGTTCAGAAGGAGAACACCGTGGGCATTGGCATCTGGTTCTACGCACATGTAGAAAGGGTGAACTCCATAGAGGTTGGCAAATGACTGAAACATAAAGAACACATGAAGTATCACTTGACTTTGCTATTTTTCATAGCTTTTGTCAGGTAGATACACATGCACAGACAAAGAAATAAATTCATTCATAGTTAGAGACTTATTTTGAAAGGTTGGGGATTTTTTCATCTAAATTGGTGCGAAGTCAAATTGACAGAAAAGAGTTATTTTTTTCCTGCCTTATCACAGTGGATTTTTTTAGTCTTTCCCAGTTAAACCTTTGATATTCTGCGAAATCCTTCAAAATGGCATGAGTAAGAATCACTTTTTTTAGTTAAAACAGACTCAGCCACTGACTCCAGTTCAGCCAAATACCTAATGAGTCCTGCTGGAGTCCAGCTTGTTTGGTTGAACAGGGATTGATCCAAGCATAAAATGCAAAGCTCTCCTGAACAAGGATCTTGGCACACAATATACTTTTTCCTGAAAACTGCACTGTGAGAAAGGTTCTGATAAAAGGTTTCTAAGTTCCCTCAAGACATTCATGGCTTCGTCTTTAATTAAAACTGATGATTCCTGCGAAGCTTGTAACATTCCGTGTTTGCCACCTCCTTTTGATGACACAAGCTAGGACAAAGTGTTGCAGAGTGAATTACCGTTGGTGCCTGGTCCCTGGCGTACATGCCATAGGTAACAAAGTTCATGTTGTGCTTGAAAGTCGGGTGCTCGTGTTCACCAAACCCATATACAGAAGTGGATGGCACAGTGGTGGTGATCTGAAGGAACTGGTTGGAGAAAAACAGATCAATCAAGGGACTGTCCCACCTGTGACAAACAGAGCAAGACAGGATTAGTTTGTTTTTCTTTGGAAGGTATTATTTTAGGTTCATGTCTGGCTATTTATACTTTTTATGTATTTTGGAGAATAACAGTATTAAAAATTCATTAAATTCTATGCATGCGTCTAAAGGGCTTAACCTAACACATTAAATTCATCTTGCAATGGTTGAAGATATCGCATCTACTTATGCAAAAAGAATGCACCAATATAATTTTTGAAAAGAGCAACTAAAACAACAGAAGACAGACTATAAATCTATTATCAAAATAAGTGGTTACTTATGCTATTTCTATGACAACCAACGTGAAAGGCTAAAAATTGTTATTACACAGTGGAGTTCAGAATACTTAATGAGAACAACAGACATTTTATCAGCTTTTTTTAATGTTTTGCTGTATCAGGACCCAAATACCCCCAACTTCATGCAGGTGTCTAAAATAGAGGTATAGGTTTCTCCAGACTCTGCTTGAACAAGATGTTTTTATTGTGATGACTCTCCTGCTTCTCTGACCAGCTTAATGCATTTATTTCTATTGAATCATCTGTGGACACAGGCTCACATTTTAATTAGGTGCTACATTCTGTTTCCTATCTCTAGAGCTATAATGAGCTGCAAGTTAGATGGGGGATAACATAGTCAAGCTGTGGAGAAGTGTTTTACTAATGGTCATGTGTATGCCATGAGTAGCTCATTTAGATAGCATCCTCTCGAGCCTTGTTTAACCATGAATTTGTTACAGCTAATTAAAATAAATGAGCCCAAGCCATAGAGCACAGAAGTGGCATAACTCTCCTTTTAGTGTTCTTCTGTCAATGATTTTGACAAAATTAAATGGTTGATCAAATTGACTGGTAAATCAGAGAAATGGGAGATAGGTTGTGTTGGTGGGGAGCAGCTCTACCCTCACAAGGAGAGCACTCTGGTGAGTGGTCTGCCCCCTGTGCCACAGCACCCCTTCCTGGGGACAAGTCCCTGCTGCTGGGAGGACTGGGAGCACACCACTGCTCCCACCACACTGGCAGGCTCTCCCCACAAGGCTGCAAGGACAGCTGCTCATAGGCATGCTTGAGGCACTGCCTTGCCTCTCCATGCAAAACTCAGGCACAAACTATCCCAAAATTTTCCTAGACAAATCCAAAGTCACACGTAGTACTAAAGGGTCTGTGTGTTTTTTTCAAAGTCTATTTGTCCTTTCCTACAAGGAGAAGAAGTAAGAATTTGTATATAACTCTTGATTTGGTTTTTTGCCAGCAGGAACCCCTCTCTCCTCCTTTCCATTATCTCCACCTACATGCAGTACTGAATAAAATTATTTTCTTTTAGAAGGGTTATGCATGCAAAACATCCCTGAGAATTAGATCTAGTCCTTACAAATAAAGGCCTTTCTGCAAGAAGCAGTTGCTGTGCAAGAATAGGGATGGGCTCTGGAGCTATATTCCTGCCCAAAGGAAAACTGTCACACAGCTCTGCTCTGTGCCAAGACAGGAAGAGTCACTGCTCTGAGCAAACCAGAGGGATAAGAAAACCTCAAACTATGCCAGAGGAGAAATGCTTTTGAAAAGTTTAAATATCTAAGTCACTGAGCTCCATGATGTCTGTTCAGAGGACATGAGGCTTTGTATATTTGTGGTACCCACATTATAGCATGGACATTTCCTATCATGAGAACTCTCAGTGTTACCATGGCATTAAAGTATTACTTCATTAAAGTATTACTGCAGCTCAGCAAGTCCCCTTCCTGACCAGGAGGGTCACTGGGGTGGTGCAAATGACAACCCTAGGAACAAGCCTTCTGCCCCACCATATCTTTACATGCTGTGGAGAAACTGGTTTATGACTCATGCATTCCTTCAGGCAACTCTACCTCTGCATGACATTGCCATAACAGTGCCCTGCTCTGCACCCCTCCATGGCTCAGCTCCCTGGGGGCTGCCACCCCACCAGCACAGCTCCCCATCAGCCTTGTCTTTCCCTAGACCTCTGCATGCTGGCATAGCTATGCACTAAATATAGCATTAACCATGACATAAAAAGGCTGGTAATGACTCTCCTATTTTTCTGGGCATCATTATGTCATCTCCATCTGAAGGAAAGCATGAACAGGTTTTCCCCTGGCACTATTCTCTGCCTTCACTCCAAGCAGCTTCCTGAGTCCTTGTGCTCTCCAGCACACCATGGTAGCTGTTGTGCTACTTTATGTGTTTGCTCATGTAGTGTTGGCAAGGAGCAATCATTTAAATGAAAAAAAAATGTGACATTCCTTAAAACCTTGAATACAATAAAAGAAAATATCATATTTCTCCCACCTTCCCTCCTGCTGGTTTAAAGCAGATAGAAAGAACAAAACAGGAGGGAGTATAAAATGACATCATGTTTGCAGGAATTTGCATGGCTCTCCTTCAAGAGTCCTATGAACCATAAAACCACTGTGATGGACAATAGAAGGGGTCTTAAAAATGTAAAAACACAGCTGAACAGTTGCTCACTGTCAAAAATGCAACCCCTGCTAGAAGTTAGACAAGGAAAAGTCTGTGAGGACAAGAACCCTTCTTTTTTGCACAAGAGGTAATAGCTGCAGTCACATTTACTGCTGAAAGTCTTAAGCTGTTAGTGTGTCTGTGGCAGGAGCACTCCTGACCATGGAAATACAGACCAGCCTCCCCACACATCTGCCTGGCCCATTGTCTTTGAACAGTCAGCTGCTGCCTGTCCAAGGAGTCTGACTGATAAAAGCTGCTCTTTTCTTCCATACACAGTGCACTACACTAAACAGTAAACCTCTCTAATTTTTAACCTCTTATCAGGAAAAAAAAAGAATGACTCAGATTGAAAAAGTCTCTGTAAAAATTAACATTTTTGGCCAGCAAGGGAACTAGTCTCACAGCAGCAGTGAAGTCACTGGCCATCAGGATGAAGCATAACTGGAGTGGACCAAGGAAGCAGTATTAAAAGGAAGGTGAGTAAGCAGATAGATAAAACATCCTGCTCATGTTGAAGTTCATGACTAACATTGTCACAATGTTGAGGGGGATGACTAAAAGGCTGTACAAGATGGTTTTCAGCAGTGCAATCATCAGTCCTTTGCAATGTGAACTGGACACGATGATTTACCTCTCTGAACAATACTCTGTTGAGGTTTATTGGAGGCCAATGGCTGCAGTGTGTGCAGTGGCTCAAAGCACTGATTCACCTGCCATGAGCAACCAGCTGGTGGCACTTCTAAAGGTGGCCTGACAAATCCTCCAGAATGAGGAGACTTGGGACACAGATATGATACATCATTAGGACTGGCACTGTGCATTATCTGGACATTCAAAAATAATTTTAAGTTAGGAGAGGTTTGGTCTTTTTTTTTTCCTTCCTGTTGCAATGAATCCTGGAGAACTGAGCTCATTATTTGAAGTTGCAAACAACTGGTCCACTCAGTCACTTGGAGAAAACATCCTCTCTAACATCTGCTTTTCTTGACCTCCAGACCACCCTGTATATTATCTGGGTGCAAATCTAGTTGTAACTTCCCACAGCTACCCAAAAAGGGAGTCTAAGCCTCCTGGAAAAGCTTGGGCACACCCTTCTAGAGGACCTGGGCTACCATAGTATGCACAGGCTGCCCATAAAGTGCTAAAGCACCCTAGGGAGTGAAGAGTACACACTCTATTTTCAAATGAACCTCAAATAAACTGATTGACTCAACACACTGGAGATGCTGAGGAGCATCACCTAAGGAGCCCAGGTCTCAGATTGCTAAAAATACTTCCACTGACTGCTGGTTTTGGCTGGAGTTAACCTTCTTCATAGCAGCTGGTATAGGGTGATGTTTTGGATTTGTGCTGGAAACTGTTGATAATTCAGGGATGTTTTAATTACTGAGCAATTCTTAACAGAGCACAACAGGGCTTTGCTGTTCCTTACACTGCCCCACCAGCAAGGAGGCTGCACAAGTAGCAGGGAGGGGGACACAGCTGGGATAGCTGGCCTCAAGGGATATCCCATACTATATGGCTTCATGCTGAGCATTAAACCAAGCAGGAAGGTTGGCTGGGAGACTGCTGCTCAGGGACTGGAAGGCATCAGTCAGATGGTGGTGAGTAATTGTTGCCATTTGCATCACTTTTCTTTCTTGGGTTTTATCTCTGTTCTTTTCCTTTTAATTACATTATTATTATCATTATTATTATTACTATTATTATTGTTGTTATTAGTATTATTGCTACTACTGATTTTACTTTTTTTTCCTGTTATTAAACTGTTCTTGTCTCAGCCCATGAGTTTTCTCACTTTTACCCTTCTGATTCTCTCCATCTTTCAGTCAGGAGTGAGGAAGCAGCTGTGTGGTGCTTGGCAGCTGGCTGGGGTTAAACCATAACAGTGTTTCATAACAGCTGTACTCCTTATTAGCTGTAACTCTTGGGACACCACTGGAGTGCAGAAGGTCCACCAAGACTGAATTTTTATATGTTTATCTTACTTTAAAGGTGATTTGTCAAGTAGGTGGAGAAAATCAGCAGCAGTAATCAACAGATTTTCAACAAACATGACATTTATAAAAAATAAGAAGTGCAGAGTATATTTACAGTTATTGACACACTTCTGCTCTACTTCTACTGTATTCATTGTTGTGATATCAGGAAATGTCCTATACCTCACTGGATATAAAATGTTTAATTTTTGCTCTGAAAAACACTTGGGAAGTGATATATACCTACAATATTTCTTGCCTAGGTAACATAAATCTTAATGACTAGAAGACTAAAATAATGGCTCCTACAAATTAGGAACAAGCCCATTCTATTCATGATGCATACAATTTCCTCCCCTTGCTTCCAGCAAAACTGCAGTTATGACAATAGCATTATAAATCATTCTAATAGCCTTGCCTATGTAAAACACCTTCGTGGTAAGTGGTGTCTGTGCTAAAAATAAAAAAAGGCAGCTGAACTCTACAGCAGCCTTTTTGGAAATTAGGGAAAATCTTGATTAGGTTTTGGTTATTTGTGTAGTATATGCCCAAGTGCAATAGCAAACGAGGTATTCCAAATGCTTAATAGAAAGTAGTCCCTATCTGGCTTGCAAAAAAAATGTTCTGCCTTCCATTATTTGTGTGACATCATGAAGGAAAAGCCAGGATATTAAAGTGGAGAATCAAATCAGTAGTCCATCCCTCTGCAGCCTGTCTCCAGCAATGGCCCAGGACAGATATCACAAAGGAAGGCATAAGATGTCACTCAGAGCCAGTCTTGCAATAATCTGCTTATGGAGGAAGTTTCTGGCTGTTTTCATAGAATTAACTGATGTTGTGAAGCATGGAGACAGAAGTATTTGGGGGTTTTATTTTCCTACAGATGATTTTTTTATTATGCCTGAATGTGTATCCTGCTAGGCCTCCTGTGCCAGTGCTGCCCTGGGGCAATGAGTCCCACAGAGTAATCACACACTGCAAAACAAGCATGTGTTTGTTATTTATCACTGTCTTAAAGCACACAGTTCCCAGCCTTTTACTCTCTGTTCTTGAGAAAATCTGTGCTTTCTCGGAGCCTTCATGCTCTCAGTTGATTCTACCTCCTCCAGTGGTTGCTGTTGTCAGTGTGGCAGGAGCAGCAAGGAGAACAGTGCTTAACTTGAGTGTAGGTGCCACAAAACAACCCACAGGCTCTTTAGCTTGCTCACCTGCCTTATTACAACACAGGATTTTCTCTCCTGTTTTCACTAATGTAGGGTCCTGGCCAACGAGAGGACAGTTTCCCATAAGAGCTGCAAGATCAACCAGGATATCCAAAGCAAAGATTTACTAAACTAAAGCCAATCTATTGACATAACATTTTTCCACTGACCACACCAATTTTGCCAAAACAGTTATTTTCCAATCATGATGGGAGTAAAAAGAGGCTCCCTGCAGTCTCCACTGCCTGACAATGATGGCAGTTTGGGAGCTTCTCCTCTGGGACAGGAGATTCATGCACTAGTCCCTGTCCCTCATGGTTCAGAACTGTGACTTGCAGCCTTAAATCAGATGCAGGTTTCTAGTTTTCTTGTGCAAAACAGAAAGCACCTGACTTCTGGATGGGAGCAGAAGCTTTGCTGTCTCATCTGATCCCCTTGGCATCTCCCTAGTGAATGTGTGGACATGGCACCTCTTTACCCCCACCTTTGGATAGCTACTGGCACAGAAAAGGACCTTCCCTGGCTAGTGGCAAGTGGAGAGGGAGGAAAGCAGAGCAGAAGGAGGCAGGACGGGATGGGACAGAGAACAGGACAGCAGTGGATGAGAAGGAGAAAAGTAAGAGGGAGTAAGCCAAGAGGCATTTCTGGGAGGACAAAGGGAGGCAGCCCAAGAGCTCCTGGTGTCAGCAGCCCCCAGCAGGGCCTGGATCATCTCCCTACATGACTCTGTCTAATTTTCACCCCATACAGGCAAAGCAGCAGCTGTCAACTGATTAGCTGGGAGCAAGCTGAAAATGTAGCAGGACTTGGCCTTTTATTCTTGCTCCTGGCTCTGCTTGAGGTTTGCAATCAGCTGTTAATGTCTCTCCCCGCACACAGTTTATTCCTTTCCCCTGTTATTGTGATTACATGGAGCCCTGAGTTTGTCCTGCCCGCCTTGGGTAGCTCAGCTACGTCTCCCTGCATGCAGTGAGTGTGAGAAATGCCCTTAAAGCACACTCAAAGCCTCCTCTGCCTCTCCCCTGCAGCATTTCTAATGTGGAATGAAATCATTCCTCACAAGGAGGAGGCTTTGTGCACAGGAGTGCCAGAGTGGGGATGGGGTTTTCTATCAAGCAGACAGACAGGAGTCTGACACCCCATTGCTTCCCAGCACAAAGTCACAGATGGCAGGATGGACTGCAGCTTGGAAAGGAGGGTAGGGAAATACAGCTGTGGGCTTTGAAACAGCAACCCAAACCTACACTGTGTCTGCTTGGGACAGGCTGCTTCCTTCCCAGGTGGACTGTCAGCTGTGCCAGAGCATGCTGGGCATCATGAGGGAATTTAGGCTTTCTTGGGGGGTAGGTCATCCAGCAGCATGGCTCTGTTAGCAAGGGATAAGGAGCATAAGGAAAAGCAGATTTCTGAGGATCTGGAATTGCTTTACTATGGGGAAGTTTTCCTCCGAGATATTTAAAAGGTCCAGGAGAGAACCCTGATCTGGTTTGTTGCAGACACAAGTTATTATCCACCCACACCTGGGGAGTGCAACTGCAGCACCTGTTGAAGAGGTTTTATTTGCCCACATCAACTGTTCTGAGCAGTGGTTTTGTGCATATAGAAATCAACAATTGATTCAGCTGTTCATTGAGACAGTAAGGCCATGGCTCTTCACATCTTAAAATAGGAGGCTGAAGTCCCTCCAGGTGTCAGGCACTTGTCTGTTTCTCAGGGACACACAGCCTGCCCTAACCTGGCCCAGGCACAGACACCACCACCTGTGCAGCTTGGTGCCTCGGTGCCCTGGAGCAGCTGCTCCCACTTCTGGAGGGAACCCAAAGGAAAAGATTTGGTTTTTAGCATTCAAACCTGCCTTTGGGCAGGTTGAAATAACATGAAAATCTACTTAACCTGCCAGATGCCACCAGTGCACCCCTGGACCCAGGCAGTCAAGTGCAGCCACTGATGGGAATGTTCCTATAATGCTGATTGCTGAGGGGTCATCCTTCCCAGTAAAGTAAATGCAGCCAACCATAGATTTTAGGCCAGGATATATAACCTGCTTTCCTGTTTTGAAAGATTCCATCTGCACAGCTCTTTTGGTAGCTAAGGAGATTGAAAATCCCTCTAAGACAGGCTGTGGAGCTATCTCTGAGCACCCGCATTTCCTCACTCTGACAGGATGGACAGGCAAACAAATGAAGGGGAAGCATTTTTGCTCCTCACACAGGGAATACAACTAAACTAAATATCATTCAGCTGTGAGAGGAATATGGCTCCCTGACAGGATCCTTTAGACTACAGTACTGGCTGTGCCATTTCACATGAAACAAGAATTCCCAGGAACATACAATTTCCCTTCCCGTACACAAAATCCTGTGTCTCTGCTGGTGACAATATTTTGGGAGCAGCCTTGCCACTGCTTGCAGGATAGAAGTCCATTATTTGTGCATTATATTCAATCACAATTTCCTCTTTTTGGGCTTGGCTGGGTTTCAGGTGCACTCCCTTACCTGCCTGGAGGCAGTGCACAATTTCCCACGGGGATGCTGGAGAGCAGAGCATCACTGCTGCTGCCGTGCTGGTGCTGCAAACCAAGGCTGCCCTCTGCCTCCCTGGGCTCTGCAGCACAGCACAGCTGCACCCACACCTCTGCTGCTGCTGCTGGGCACGGGCCTTGGTGCACAAAGAGATGGAGGGGAATTCAGGAGGCTTCCCCAGGCCCACAGCAGGGCACTGAACGTGCCCTCCTGGAACCCTGCTCAGTGGGGTTGTGTTCCTCTGCCTGTCACTGGAGCTGTGCCTTTGGCAGACCCTGCATCTGCTCCATGGCAGTCCCTCCCCTTAGCTGGGACATCTCAAGTTTGATCAACACAGGCTAAAGCCCTGGGGTCTGTGTGAAGGTGGGGAGGGCTGAATGGGAATGGGCCATGAGCTAGGCACTTGCTATGCATTCACCCCTTACATCAGCATTCCAATTAATAAGCCTTTACAGGAAGAAGAAGAAAAACTGGGCCTTTAACAAAAGCCCACTGTTTACACAGAGCTGTTAAGTCTAATGAGAAATTAAATTATTTTTATTAGAGTAATGCATAATGCATGCATTTAAAATAGTCTGCATAAATAAGACTTTACAGAATTGACTGTGGCATGTATGAAGAGATGCCATGAGACTGTAGTTCAAAAGGATGGTCAGCTCATTAAAAACCCAGCATGATGGTTCCATCTGGAGACCATTCTAGAGGCTGTATTGTCTTATTTGCATCACTCATGTTAAGCCATCCTTAAATTGTTCACTGCTGCATTCCCAAAAGCAGCTGGCAGGAATGCACCTTGATTGGGACTCTCTTTCTAAGCAGCAGTATGCACTAGAGATATGTTGATGAAGTCAAGAAAAGGGAAATTATGACACCTGGTGACATTTGTTAGTGAGAGGAGCTTTTGCTGAAGTTAAACTTATAGTACTAGCTTGAGAAAACAGATGGTATTTTTGCAGAGGAACAAACTAGAGCCAGTGCCATTCAGTGACATCAGTGGAAATTAGAGGCTTCCAGCCTCCACTGCTTTGAACTTCCTAGACCTTCCTGCTGGAAAGTGTCAGGAGATCTGGCGCTTAGTTCCTGACACCTCAAATTTCAGAAATCTTAGCTCAGTGCTTTGATGAGTTGAGTTTACCAGCATCCCAAGCCATGAAATTGTAGCCTCAGAAGTTTTTTGACTTACTGCATAAACTTTTATATATGCACATAGATAACTGTCTGTTACACGGGCACATACCCCCATTAATAATGAAAGTCCTTCAGGGACAAGGCACAAATCTGCATTTACACCACATCCTTTGACCCCTTGTCCCACAGACCGAAGCAACAGGGTATAGGGAAAGAGTGCTCACCCCATCACACCTAACTTTTACAAAAAGGAATCTAAATCATGTGTAGTACTCACAGCACGGTGCCAGTGCTCTTCCTCTTGATCGTGAAGTGCGTGGAATCATCTGAGAACTCCACCTCATAGTTGGCTTCTTCAGCGGTGACTCCGGGGCCATCGATCTTCAGTGGGACTTCAAACCGCTGCGCGTTGGGGTCGTAGAGCTAGAGCGAGGCGAGAGGGGGCAGGTCAGCTCACTCCTTAGCAGGTGTCACTTTGGTTAATGATTCCAACCCCCCAAACACTCACCCTGAACCGGAGTCTGTCCTCGGTTTGGAACTCCACTTCCAAGACGATCGGGGAAATGTCATTTCCAAAGAGGGACAAGGCCTGGCGCTTGTTCAGCGTGACTCTGCAGTGCCAACACATGCTGGTGACCACCACTGACCACTGGCTGAGACCACCCTCGGGCAGGCCAGGGGAACCCAGCTACTCTGTGGCAGCTCTTTAAAAATAAATCATTGACTTACTGAGACAAATAAGTCTCAAATAAGCCTGAGGTCAGTTTAGGCCTTCCCTGATGTTAATGGATAAAACAGAGGCCACCAAAGAAAGGAGACCTCATAGTTTCCTGGAACACAGCTGCCAGGGTGGGAGGGACCACTCCGTGCCTGCACCTGGTTTCCTCACCTGAGGTGTGGTGAGAGCACAAGCCCCAGTTCTACGGCAATGCACAGGGAAAGGTGTCCCTTTCCTCCTTGGGGAAGGGAAGTTTTCGGGGGAATGTGTTCGGGAGAGCGCCCGGGGCGGCAGCGCTGGCCGTGGGGCAGTGCCGGCCTGCAGCGGCCCGGGGAGCCTCACGCACTCACTCACCTCCAGCCCTTGGCGGTCTGCTCGGCGTTGCCGCTGCGGGCGTAGCCGTAGGGACTGTTCTCCGGGAAGAAGCACCAGGGCGCGTTGGGCACATCGCTGGAGCACCAGGTGCAGCCCCGGGCCTCGCAGGCCTCCTGGGAAGCGCCGGGCTGCGGGTGGCAGTCAATGCGCTTCTGCACCGCGATGCCGCCTGGGCACTGCGCGTCCTGCTCCTCGCCCAGGCACCCGCCTAGGGCTGTGGGGGAAAAGCCGTCAGAGCAGCAGGGAACCGCGTTAAAAACCCCACAGCACCGCAACCTCAGTTATTCTTTGTTTTGGATGTGCTTTCTCCCCATCTTAGGGCTGGTACCCGTTATCCCTTGGACTAAGATGACAGCCTGAGCAGCTGCCTGCTCATACCGGAGCAGAGCAGCAACCACTTTCTTTTACAAGCCGAGGCACTGGGTCTGCATTAGCTGCACTCAGAGCTGCCTGTGCTCAGCTGAAGCACGACTTGCTTGAAATACTCATACAAAGTTAAATAGCAGCGTAATGAAGCTGCTGGTGAGGCATGAGAGCAACAGTGCAGGCTGGCAGAACAGGAGGGAGTCTTCAATAAGGACTGCTATCAATATTAAAATGTTAAATTTTCTGTAAATTATGTTATTCACAGATGTTTTCTATCTATTTGTATCTATAGAGATACAAATATGTGACAAGCAGCATGCACTTGTATGATATAAATAGAAAAATAGTATGTTTGTATTGGGTTTCTTTTCTGTATTATATGGCAACTGTATCTACATAGTATTTGTACTTTGTGTTAATATACGTATGGTTATGGGTAAAGGGAAGATGCCAGCAGTAAAAGAAAAGGCATATATTAGTAATTCACAGAAGCATCATGAAAAAAACCTGTTAGTAAGGTGCTAAATTTCCCCTTTTTACAAGTCAAGCCCTCTGGTTGGGAGCCTCCGAAGAGCAGGGGGACCACAAGACCAGCTCCCTGCTGTGCTGACAAACTGCTGTTGGTAAATATTCTCAGAGAGAGCAGGCATATCACAGGCAGCATACTTATTCTGAAGTTAATTTATGTCATTTTAGTCATTACAGCAATATTCCAAGATTAAATCCACTTGAACGATAATTGCCCTTTTCTACAAAATGACTAATACCTCTGCTTTCTTTTTTTTTTTTTTTTTCATGTGGACTGTTGTGTGCTTGAAAGCCTAAAATATCATTGCTGATGTAGTCTGGGCTTCTCCACAGAAAGAATTCTACAAGCAAATGTGCACGAGCAGTTATTATGTGTACTAGGAAAATTTACAGAATGAAATACTAGATTTTTGCTAGAGAATGCCATCATGCTGCAATGCCAGAGTTGATTTCCAAGTGGGGGATATGAAGACAGAAAAGCAGGAGTGCCACCTACATTTTTTTTTGAGAAAACTCTCATGCCCCTTTTAGACAGGAACATCTGACACTCAGGTCTGATGCTCCCAGGCTGCTCAGCAGAGCTCACTGCTCGCTGCCACAGAGCCTCATGATCATCTTCTGGAGGCTGGAATTAACAGGAATTATCTGGCTGTTAACCTTCACCAGCTGCTGGGCAGGCAGGATTGGTTTCCACCTCTGTTTGCTGGGGCAGAGAGTCAGGTCCCACAGGCTGACTGCTCTCTGTCCAGCATTCACCCCTCATGATACATCACATAGAAAAGCTATAAATTCTTATCCTCTTTTTCATCCAAAGCATAATAGGAATATGAGCATCCTTCTGCAATCCTGCAATTATTTCTTCTTGGAGAACAAAATAAACAAAACCCATCACATTTAATTTTGGTCTGGATTGTGTTTTCTAGTGAGAGTCAAATGCAGCATTAGTGTTTTCATTGCTGAAATCAAGAAGAGTATGACTGAACACACTACAGCAGATGATTAATGTAGTGTCATTTTATACAGGATAGGTTTGTGGGAGACTTTTATGAACTAATTTTTATTGTAAAATACTTTCAAAATACTTCTTATGAACAAGATTGTGAATGACTAACCTAGTTCACAGGGAAAAAAAAACAATTCCCCAGTAGGAGCCAAGAAATTTCTTCCATTTTTTCTCCCATTAATGCAAAGCTTACATTTTCCAGCAAATTTTAAAAACAAAGATTTGGAGGTGTGAGCAGCTGAATAAGGCTGCAACCTTGTTCATCCCTTGTTCCTGGATTTACTTCTATTGTAGTACAAACAGGATAGCAGCAAGTGGGAAGATACAATTTTCCTTCCCTACTTTTAAAAATAATTTAAAAACCATGATTTTCACTGTATTTACAGCCCATGTCTGTAAACATACAAAGACTAAATCCAAACAAGCAGTTGAATATATAGCAACAGCTATGGCTACTTGCTGCTTTTCCATGATAATTTCCATGGGAACAGAAGCTAAAGCAAGGCAGTTAGAAAGATATAGGTGAAAAATAATCCTCATTGATTTTTAAAAATCTTCACTTTAATTTTGAAAAATTGGATTAAAATTAAGGCATAAGAAAGAAATTGAAGTATTACCACACAGTTTTGCATTTAATGGTATTACTATTTACATTTTAGGTTCATCTGTAGATTTCAAAGGCATTTTCTGCAGAGTTTCCATTCTCAAGCAACAAAATAATATGTATTCTCCCTTTCCTATGCTCTGGACCAAATTAACCTCTGGTATGCTGGAGTAAAAATTACAGAAAAAAAAAACTAACAAAGCAATAGGTAACTTCAGAGCTGAACGATCCCACTGATTCCCTTTTGACTATGCTGGTGCCCAAGTGCTGAATGCACTGTAGGACTGGGGCATATTTCTAAAGTCAGCTCTGCTGTCCTCCCACAGTCACCTCAGGTGGAGTCAGTGCCATGCCTGTTCTCTCCTTTTCCATGGAAAACAGTAATTTCTTTAAACAGCTCTTCTATTGTTAGCACTTTTATATTTTGCTTATGAAGCCTAGGACAAAATAAAAATGTGGTGTACTTACCTGCAAGCACAACAGCCAAGAAACACAGGCTCCTCATCCTTGCCATGGTTGAAGGAGGACTTGTGCAGGCAGTCTGAAGCCTTTTATACAAGGCAGGGGCACGATAAGCACTTGTTCTGATACACAATCTGAAGCATTGCAAATATGTTCTCAGCATTCATATCTTTAATGAGATTATTTGTAACACATGACCTTGCCTGTATCTGAGCAGATATGATGAGATACAGTCTAATTTTTCCACACACTTTGCTCAACTTCTGAATTCCAACTTTGAGAGGAAAATGTGATTTTTCCATGACTTCTTCTCTTTTTCAGAGACCATCTTTGGTTTTTTTGACACAAATATGTTCAGACAGTGAGAGTCCAGTGCTTACCTTTTTCTGATTTCATATTATCTTTTGTCACATGTATGGGTTTACAGCACAGATGAAGTTTGGAGAAAAACAAACAAAGAATTCTCCATTAAAACAAGACAGTGATACTGTGACCTTTACAAAATGACATTTTTCTTCCAATTACTTGATGGCAAGAACTTTCAGAGCAAAAGTGTGAAAGCTTTGTTCTATGGAAAAACCTGGTTTAGGTGGAATATCTTTCTGGAAGAAAAAAAAATTAAAACTAAATATTTTTTATGAATACATTAAGTAACATTAGTGCCTATCAGGAAATAAGCCAAACTAAATATATGCTCTGCCAGGCATCACTGGAGAGGAACATCTGCAGCTCAGGCCAGGGCCACACAGCCCCATGTGCTCAGAGTCGAGCAGCTGGACAGAGGGCAGGCTTTTCCCAGGGCTGCAAGGGCTTCTGTCCTGCAGCTGCAGAACACAATATTCACATGAATATTGCCCAGACAGCCATGAGTGTCCAGCCCCAAAAACAGGGGTCGCCAAGCTGTTGGTATCATTTGTGTAGCTTGGCACAACACCTGCTGGCCAAGGGGAACAGGAACCCTCCACCAGGCACAAAAAGCCTCTCAGGTGAGTTGTATGTAAATCCACTCTCCACTGGAATTTGCTCAAGGTTGTCCCATAGTCCCAAATAATTTGTGTCTATACCCTTTGAGTAGCTAAAAAGCATGATAGACAAACACTAAGTGGTAGTGCTGCTGCTTATTTTAACTAATTTATACATTGTTTTTAACCAATATATATAATTCATTGCCCGTCTCTATCAAAACTTGGAACACATTGGTAACCTTAAATTGCAAGCAGTATTTTCATCTCCTTTCAAGCTGAGCAGAGAAGGAAGTAATTCCTCCAAGATCAGTAAGAGGCATCAGCACTTTTCCATGTTTCCATGCAATAAGGGAAGAGAGGTGTCATCTCATAGGAACAGGAGTCACCTGCTTCATTGTATGTCTGCACTACACTAAGTGTGATGGAATCCCCCTAGGGTTCCTAAGTACTGTAAAAACACAAATAATGGCCAAGGAGAACAGGGACATGGGATACAATGGGATATATGGGCTATGGTGCTCACCAAGCTACTCTACTGCACTGTGTAAAACTGTGGGTTTAAATTCAACACCTTTGCAAAGGAAGTAAATTTTTTATGAGGAAGCATGATGGACAAGGCAAAAAAGCAGTTCACATTCACATCTTTATTTGTTACCTACACAAGCTATAATTTACAGACTGATATTTTCTGAAAAATAAAAACAAAACAACCAAAAAAACCTCAATATCCAAACACTGTTTCTTAATCTACATAAAATTTTAAAATTTGCAGAATTTACAAATTAATATTCAGAGCAGTTGGGTAAATTATACATCCTCCCTCAATATCCAGGTTCCAAGAGCTTTAGAAGTCATACAGGCACAAGATAAGATATTTTCTTTATACAACCATCTATTTACATAGCTTTTCCCAATAAACGTGGTTCAGTTCTCAAAGTAACTGCCAAGGTTTGCAAAACAGTGTATTTAAAATACATTTAGCAGCATATAAAATTAGATAAAAAGGAAAGACAATTTGCTTAAAAAAAAGAAAATGTGAGATGATAGAAACAAATCCGTAAGAAAAATAGATTAAGATATATTTATCATGACATTATGAACATCTAGTCATTGCAGAACATAGGCAAAACACAAATAAAACACAGCCATTTGTGGGCATTTGAGTTCTAGTCCTGAGCACAGAGTATACACAGCTGCACAACTTTGGTCAACACAGATTATATGCTATCAACACACAAATCATATGGCATTTGCTGTTAGCGGGATACAGCCATGTCAGGTAGATGTACCGTTAACAGCTTCTTCCCATCTATTATTCACTCCACTTTCCTAACAACAGTGTAAGTGACCTTTAAAATCTTCAAACTGCCTCTCATGATCAAAGGTTTATTCCTGGGACACGTTCCTTCCCCTGTTACCCTAAAATGCAAAACAGCTGATCATACTTGTGAGTGAAATACAGCAGAGCACTTTTGTTATATATTTCGGGTTATAATTTTGAGATGGTCATTAGAGAAGATTGAATTCCAGTTAATTTAAACTGCAAGTATTACATATGCACACAAATTCAGCCATAATATATAGAGATACACGTGACTGTTGAGACTCAAGCATGTTACCAAGAGGTTATTAAATACAGTACATATTTTAAGGACAGCAGGTCTAGTGGAACAGTTCACGCATTTTCAGTCCATTCCAGTCATCAGTGTTTAACTACTAGGACATGCAGCAAACTGCATAGAGTGCACCTCAAATTGATCAATGTATTCCTTTATCCCCTGTAATTTCAATTACTGGCAAGATCTTCATTTGCATCTCCTGTATCTGAGATCTGTCCATCTATTATATTCCGAGCTTTCCAGATCCTCACAGTGCGATCACTGAAAACCAAAACAAAGCACTATTAGAGCACTGTGATTACACTGGGGAGGGAGAGAGGGCCAAGGGGGGGCCAGGGACACTTCCTTAAAAGCTTGAGTGCCTTATTCAGAAAGGTATTGTTGGCAAAATACCAGCTCTTTAATGGACATGCAAGGGTTATTCCACCTCTAGGAGACTTCGCAATTTAACACGTACAACACTGAAGATTCCCTAACCTTATCACAGCACTGGCTATGACCTTTAGCCATCTAAGAATGTATAAAGACTTTATGCCTAAGAAAAGTAAAGAGGTGTCAGTCTGTCATAAGTAAAAAAAGCACAAAACTACAAGACAATTTGAAGTCCTAACTCCCCAACAAACTCCCCAACAAAAAATACCCAACAAACCCAAACCCATTTGCAAGGTGCTAGATAGCACATACCAGTGAGCTGATGTTTAGAAGCCCAGACTGTAGTTATGTACTTTTGGAAAAAAATCACTATTTACACAAATTTAAAGTATGTGTAAATAAAATATCACATAAAATGTATTACAAAACGCTGTTATAATTTGGAAGTAAAATAAAGAGTTAGTCTTGTTAAATAGCAATTTATTCCATGAAAGGGAAGTTATGAATTTCTCATAAACATTAACTTGAATGACTAGCCAACACTGATTCATATATTCCTCACAACCCCCTCAAAGAAACCAGCAGGCTGAGCAGAGTTGTGACAGTTAAAAGTGTTTTCTGTGCCTTCATTTCACTGTAAATTGTTAGGAACCATCTAAATTTTTTCGACCTTAAGCCCACTGCTAGAAATACCAAAAGACTGACATTTTTTAATGACAAAAAAAAAAAAAAAAGAATTTCAGATGCATGTATGTTCTAAATGGATTAATAAGTTTTAGGCAAACAGAAACATGAGCTTTGATTTCTCCACCCCTACCTATTAGTGATTAAACATAAAACCTGACCACCAAATATGAAAACTTGGCAATTTTGAAATCCTGCTATGATTCAGAAAGACCTGCTTGTAATTCAGAAGGCCAGAAGCTTCCACAATTGGCACAAGAATGCAACACATCCTCTTTCACAGCTCCTGTGCTCAGACTACACCACAAAGAGCTCTGTTGCCATCTCCTGCATATTTTCCATAACAAGGTACTTTTCTTGGTCAATTCCCCTGAGTTTCAGGTCCTCAATTTGCTCACTTTTACTGAGCAAACAAATATTCAAATCGAGGTGTTTACAGGACAGTAGGATGGCTTGCAAAGCTTCTGCTGTATGCCAGCATTTAAACCAAGCACAAACCAACAGCCATGTGCCATGGCTTTTAGGAGAATTTGCACAGGTAAGGAATGAGTTTTACCAGGAAATAGTCCAACTGCAGAGACAAGCTTATCAAGTTCTCAAGGACTGCCAAATTCTCCCTGCCATCCTGTAGATCAGTGGTCTCCAAACTTGTTTTGATCATGCACCTCTACCACTAAATTTTTTTAAGCCCACACTGCTGTGTATATTTATTAATTATATACACATACTACTGAGTTCTGATCATTTATTCCAGCACCCCAGTGGATCATGTTGTGCATTCTCTGGGGTGCAAGCACCCCACTTTGGGGATGGCTGTGATAGATATAAGCACTGAGGGGCATGGACTGGACAAGGTCTCCTGATGCTTTCTATGAAGTGCGTTACACATGTCCTAAACACATGTGCGTGGACAGAATTCTAGCAGGAGACACAGAAAAGAAAGATGCATGGAGAAGAACTCACTCTGCAGCTGTAAAAATCTGGCTGGAGTTGGTGCAGATGGCATTTATTGGGCTGTCATGTCCCTTCATCTCCCCAATGGGTGCAAAGGTGTCCACGTTCCAGAGCTTGAGGGTGCCTCCCCTGCAGCCGCTGAGCAGAACCGGCACCCCGGGCACCAGGCCAAGAGCACAAACCCAGTCCTTATGAGCATTGGGGATTTGCTGAAAGAGAGAAGGCACACAAGTCTCACAGGGCTGCAGAACATTCCAGAGGAACAAGCACAGAAGTGGAAAAATCCCAAGTTGTAAGCCTGATTCCTTGTCCTGCAGCAGTTTTGCTACGTGGCTCTGGGTGGATTCTGCACCTTTAGAGCAAGGACAGTGCTAACTTCCAAGAGTGTTTGTTTTTGTGAAATAATACTGCAAAACAAGAAGAAAATCTAATATGTACAATTGACCTAATGTAGAACAGAAATCAGTTTAGGATAATGCAAAGTCTGCATGTTTTCTAATGCATATTTGAATGCATTTTTGAACATATGGTCTCTGTATATGTTTCAAGTCTCTATAACTGCTATAAAACACATAAAAAGAAAATCCAAAGAACTGCACAAAAATACACCAGGAAGACAGAAGCTGTGTTTGCCTTCTTTCTTTCCTCTTTTCCTACTACACATTATACATTGATTTTGTGATGTTGCACTTCACAGAAACACATTAATTCTTTATTGAGGAAGAGCACTAGCATTTTAGTTCTCATTCAGAAAGCAAAATGCTGCACAGATCAGATGAGAACCACATCCTTTTGTTGTTCTCACAAATAAATACACGGGGAAAAACAAAAATATGGGGAAATAATAGCCAAAATTTGCTGTCTTTTGGGGATACCAAATGTAGCTTTTCTCTAGTTCAGTTAGGTAAGAATTGCTTTGCTTGCTGCATTGCTCATAATGGAGTACATTCAGCTTTCTAGGAACTTACCTTGGTATTTCATTTATAACATACACAACTACAACAGCACTGGTATTCTGAGTCTGCAGCACTCCATGAAACTGGGAATGGCAGGGGGGTGGGGTGATTGTGGTTCTTATAAATCCCAATTCTGTCACAGCAGGGTTTTGTGACTTGGGATGTGCAACACCAAGTGAAGCAGATGATCTCCAAATTCTTTTGAATAGCATGCTTGTTAAGGGATTTTCATTAATTACAGAGGATCAAACCTGGTCAACATGTGTATGCCAAACCAGAACCTCTGATGCAACATTAGCATTTCTGCTGTAAAGCAGCTTGGCTCTGTTTCAGGTTTTGGTTGCTGGGTAGATAAAGGAGAGCAGCTGTTCAGTCTGCAACCTTGGAGGTTTTGAAAACTCAGCTGGGCAAGGCCTTGAGAAACCAGACCTAACTATGAAGTTGGCCTTGCTTGAACCAGCAGGACAACTTTACATTGTGTGACCTCCAGTGGGCCCTTCCACTCTGAATTATCACATGATTAGCAAAGCAACAGCATTTCTCATTCCCTATAAAAGACAATGAATAAAAATTACTTCTATTCTGTCAAATGCTTCAGTCTTGCCTCATTGAAAAACATTCAGCATTTTATAGAAATGAAAAGAAAGAAGTGTGAGATTATTCTTTTCAAGTTCTAATTTTCAAACCAACAAACAGGGGAAGGCAAGGTAGAGAATCATGTCCATATACCAAAAGGAAAACAAGGAAAGTGATATAACTAGTCCAATTTACATACTTATTCACCCCTGATCCTGTATTCTTTCTGATGTTAAATTAATTGCAATAGCAAAAATGCATATTGCATAATTTTTTAATGAGCCTAAAATGCAAGAGTGAAGACACTCCTTAAAATTTCAATGAAGTCACTCTGAGAAAACAAAATCTTTCCAGTGCCTATGATTTTGGTACAAGATCCTTAGCATATTTTTCTGGACAGAGAGATGTGAGGGCAGATGTCCCAATACAGGCAAGTGAAGATTTTCTGTAAGATGCCAAATTTATGAATCTTTATTTTAACTGCAAAGTCTTTGTAGTATTCTGAAAAGGAACTGGCACTGAACTGGACGATTTTGAATGAAGGTCAAGAAAGTTTATATATTTATGGAATACTAATTATGCCCATATATATATTTTCTTTTTAAAGTAGCTAGTCCATTATTTTCTCATGTCCCAATACTTTAAAATTTTATTTGTTTCCTTGCTATCAGTCTGCATATTAAATGCATGCTCCTCCTTTCTGTAAAACTTACTGCAAAACCAGCACTCTCTTCTGGTATTTGTTTTTCTGCCTTCCAGTTCTTGGTCAGTCTCAAGTTAAATAATCACAACTATATCTCAAGAACCTCTCATAAGCCCTAGAAGAACAGACCAGCTTATAGCAGGTAGGCAAAAAGCAAAGTTCTTCATGCCAAACAAATTGCAATTTCCCTGGACTTGAGGTCCTTTTACACCCACTCCCTTTTTTACCTTTTTACATAAGTAAAAACATACAGCAAATGTGTTCTGACAGCAAGTGTTATTGTGAGTGTGTTGTATACAGATCATAACACCTGCACTGTTTAAGGAGATGATCTAAGGTCTAAGACTGGGTGGAGTGAGATAGGCTGTAAAACCTCTTCACAAGAAAATATTTTGTAGCCTGATCTAAAATATTGTTTTTCATTAATGAGTTCCCAATCCAAACTTTACTAACTTGTCAAAGACAAGTATCCAGTGATTCCAGTCACAGATGAGGCAAATGCTGCTTTTATTCTGAAGCAGAAAAACAACCCCCATGTACTCAGAGCTAAAACAGGATAACCACTTCACCAGAATTTCCTGATGCTACATTACAGAAGAGAAAAGCAACTGCATGTAAAGATCAAGTACATTATTGATTTCTTTCTTAGTCAGTGCTCTATGCCTTCCCTATTAAAAGCACCAGTGTCTATGTGAATAGTCATTGTATGAGCCTGAACATTTATAGAGCCTGAAAACAGTTCTACAGCGTGACTGTCACAGCAGCTGCATGATTTTTTCATTACCTGAAGAAGATCTTTTTGAGACAAATCCCATTTCTTAATTCCATTATCTCTTGAGCCACTAAAAAGGTTATCTCCCATAATAGCAAGTGCTTCAATGCCATCATAATGAGGAGGTTCAAAATTGTGTGTAGGACTCACGCTTCCAAGAGCCCCTTCAGTCACATCAAACATCTAAAATAAATAATACAATATGTTATATGAAATTTTCTGCCATCTAACCTGCTTGAAAGTCATGCAGCAAACAACTTCAGGGAAAAAACTTTTTACAGTCTTATTACAGGCCACAATATCATGATGTATATTTGACAGAATTTATCTACCAGAACCACTCCTTTCTCCCCTTCCACCTCTTGCCTGAAGTGGAAATACTCCACTGACTTCAGAGAAGACTGCTCTGGGAAGAATTACTACTACTTGAATATCATATACACAGCAGCTTCACAGGAAGGGCCCATATGTACCCTGTGTGGTGGGCTAGAGAAACAAAGCTCATGGGTGAGTTTGGGAAACATAACTCACTCTGGGAGAATTGCACAGCTAAGTCGCTTCAGAAAGAGGCATTAATATGTTTTTCTGGACAAGTTGTTTTGGTAAGGGTTACATACTATTACACACTGATGCTTTTCATGTACTAGACACACCTCTCTCCTTGTCTGTGCTCCAAGAATGGGGTGTTAAACTCTTTAAGAAAGGTTGCTTTAACAATTTAAGCCATAATCAATCCCATCAGGTCTTTGTTGCTAGAGCTGCAGTGTAAGCAAATCTGATTCATTTTGCATTGTAGGGAACCAGAACTCACCCAGTGAGACTGAGCTGAAAGAACAGATGAGCTGTAACTTTTTAAACCACCAGCTCTGTTTCACAAGAAAATGTCAAACTTTATCCTCTATTATTTGCTCTTTATTGGCCTTTTAGAATGAATAAGCTTGACAGTAGAAAAGGGGGAGCTTGGTAGTGTAAAATAATACCTTGTGAGCTAAAGGTGTGTTAAAATACGTTACCACATTCAATTAACATGCATCAGTTCCAACTGTAACAAAAAATTCCGTGATAAACCAGAAAAATCAGGTACCTAGAGATGACTAATATTACTGACTCAGTAGACAAGACAGTAGTTTCCTGTGACATGACAGTATCTGTCACCAGGCCTGGTAGCCCAACAGAAAACCACAGATTGTTAAGGGGTTAAAATGGACCTTAAAGATCATGTACTCCCAAACCCTCTTCGGTACTAGGGACACCTCCCACTATACCAGGCTGCTCAAGGCCTTATCCAGCCTGGCTTTGATTACTGCCAGCATTGGGGCAACCACAACCTCACTGGGCAACCTGTTTCAGTGTCTCACCACCTACACAGTGAAGAATTTAATGTTAATATCATAACCTAAATTTCCCCTTTTTCCATCTGTGCCCATTACTCCTTGTTCTGTCACTACAGTTCCTGATGAAGAGTCCCTCTCTAGCTTCCCTGTAAGCCCCCTTCTGATAATGGAAAGTTATGAGGTCTCCACATAACCTCCTCTTTTCCATGCTGAATGGAAGCCTTGAGAATTCATAGACAGCTGCACATATAGATCATTTATACTATCCAAAGTGGCTTGAGAATTCTGGAGGCATTCACTTTGGAGAACACACACTACTCTGAAGCACACAGAAATGGCTGAAATATCCCTGGACATTGTAGTGGCGTAAGTCAAGAGACAGGCAGACTTAGGAGGATTTATGTAGCCTGGCCACAGAAAGGAAGGACAGATAAACTTCTCTGCCTGTTGACAGCTTTGTTTTCCAAAAGCCCTCCCACATCCTTGCTTTTCACAGGAGCTCACAGCAAGACAAACTTGCATTACATGATGCCACCCTGTTGTTCCCACTGAGGTCCCTCCCTCATTACCTGTGCCAGGATGGCAGCTCATAACTAAACCAATATTCTGAACTGTGCAGAGAAGTAATTCTCAGAGTGTCTGCCTCTGTCTCCCCATTGCCTAAGAATCCCCTGGCCTCTAACCATAGGGACACTGCTGATAGGATTCAAATCCACAGCCCAAACTGTCCAACTGTGCACCAACCTCCCTGGCAGTTTTTTGCATCTGGCACAGTGCCCAGCCAAGCATCCAAGAATTGCAGAATAATATGAAAAAATGAAAGCCTAGCTCAGTGAGAAAGCTCACAAAGACTCTGGATCCTGCTCCACCCCCAGCTGTGTTCATACACTCTCTACAGTGTGTGAGAAGAACAGAACAAAGAGTATCCCCTCATAACAAGCTAGGGTTTCCTGCCCATTCTCTTTGGCCTCATGCATCACACATTCTTTGCAGTGTGAAGGTCACCTTTACATGATGATCTACAATTTATTAAGTCTGGTGATTTGGGTGTAGCCCTGAGAAACAGGAGCTTGTGGGTTTGAATAGCCACTGGCTGAGGTGAGACAAAAAAAAAAAAAAACCAAACAAAAAAAGACCCCTCATCCCAAAAAAACAGATTCCACATCCTAGAGTGAATTAATCACAACTCCAAGAAACAGAAAAGTATATTGGCCACCTTGCCTGAGAAGTGCTGACCTTGCTGTCTTCCCCACTTCAGAAGGAGCCTGGGCTAAACCCTGGACTCTCTTACGTGAGGAACACACAGGGTTGTCTCTGCTGAAACAATTAGGTCTGCACTCCAAAACAGAGGCACTGACTTAAGATGAAGAGCTAAATGTTACCTAAAAGCAGGTGTTACGAATATTTCTCCAAGACTTTGTACACCTGACATCCAATGTAATGGGGATTAAGAAAAAAACTAAACTGGAGACAACCATGCATCCATCTTCCTTAGTAAAACAAAAAAGGCATTGAAGTAGTAAGTATTATGACTGAATATTATTCATGATCCATGACTGGTGAAATAATTTTCATTTTGGCTATCACATTTTGAATGTGTAGATGTAAGCCACTTCTGCTGAAGCCTGCATCCCATGATGCAGACTTGCTGATATGCCAAGTTACCTTTATATAATGATCCTTTGAACCAGTGATAATAAGATCTTGTCCATTGGAGATCTGATCGACAGTAAGGCACATAACAGGACCCTGGTGACCAGTTAGCTTTCCTGTAGACTGAAATCTTTAAGGATAAGAGAAGAAATGAGGATTTGTTAATTTTTCACATATCCAAATGAGTCCATAGCACAGCTTGTGACAAATGGATCGTTTCATTTTCCCTATGTCTTCAGTACTCATCCTATTGTTTACCTATACTCTATTGTTCATACGCATGGATAATTATTAAATCTACATTAAACACAACAAAACCCCTCTACTTAATATAGGAATTAAATACTTAAAATAGGAATTAAAACATTTAAAGTAAAGATTAATCAGTCCCCTCGTAAGTATTTTCTGTATTTTGAATGCACTCTTTGGGAGCAGGTTCTGTTTGGAAAAGTGTAATTATAGTGCAGCTATCATAACCCCATATTATATTCCACTGGCTTCCATCATCTCATCAACAATTACTAGTCAGGATTCCCATCCTCACCTCTACAAAAGTGTGTTTTGTAGTGCCTGTCAAACAAAACCTTGTGTTTTTCCAGTCATTTTTACTGAAATGATTCATCACAACCTTAACACATGAGAAAATCATTATCTCAGTAACCACAACAGATGGATTAGCTGATGTGTAACTGATACCATATTTTGCCCAGATGTGGACACTACCATATAGAAGAAATACTACACTGACTGTTTCATATGCACAACTTTGCTGCCTATGCACATGTAACCACCTAAAAACATTCTCTTTGGCTGGTGTTCTGTACCTTTTCAGGTCCCACATCCTCACTGAGTTTCCAGCAGCTGCATAGAGGAATGTGCCAGTTGGATTTAGTGCAATTTGATTGATCTGGTTCTCTCCAGCTGGGATAGCAACTGTTCTGTTAGTACTTCCTGAACACACATCAGCAGGCATAGCTTGGCCTGAAGACCTGAGTACAAAGAAGGAAAAAAAGGGGGAAAAAAAAAAAGAAAAAACCCAAATTCTACAGTTAGTTTGCCATACTTTGTATACTCTCTAGAAACAAACTAATTTCACTGAGCAAAAAAGGTTATAAGCCAATTATGAATACTAAACATCTGATAAAACTCTATATGCAAATTGTTTTGTGTTCTCATATATTACTGGTGTCCCATACTGACTTAGCCTGAACATGTAAAGAAACATTGCCAACAGTGTACTTATATTACACTGTACTGCAATACTGAATTAAATATAATAAAATGTATCTAAAATCAAGACTCATTTGAATGCTTGGCATCTGAGGTTCAGCATACTCACGTCAAGGTCCGAATGCACTTGGCAGAATCTCTGATGTCCCACACCTTGATATAGGAGGTTGAAACTGTGAAGACCAGGCTTGTGTAGTTGCAATATTTAACAGAAACCACATTATTTGGGTGACCCCCTAAAGACATAATCTCCTGTCCAGTTACCAGATTCCAGACTTTACAGGTACGATCTAAATAAAGACAAACAAAAACGGGAAAAATATTAACAATAAAAAAAAAAAAAACTGAAAAATCTCATGCTTTTCCTAAACTCAGTTAATTTTTAAAAAATTACATTCATTCATTTGCACTCATATATTTTCCTCCATTTCTGTAGACACCTGCAGAAACACAGCTAAAATAAGTAGTTCTTTAGAAATACTCATAGGCATCCATCTATTATTATCAAAACCAAGCAAGGTTGATCATTAAATGTGCTTTCAAGATCTGCATATTAGCTCCCAAAGCATTTTAAAAGGTATTAAAATCTAAAGGGAAGTGAAAATGCAGACAATTTAGAGGCTGTAAAGTGTGGATGATCATAGATGAAAAGAAGAATCCAATTTTTAATTCAATAATTCATTAATAAAAACATAGTTCAGGATGAGTTTTGAGACTTAGTATGGCTGAGTTCTGTCTGCCACAACACAACTACAAACGTGAGAAGGGACCCAAACCCTTCAGTGTTTTGGGGGCCTCTGAAAGTCCCAGCAGAGAGTGCTTTAGTCACTGTTTTGATTCCATAGCAAAGGAATTTAAATACTGCAACCTTTTATCTATTAAAATCCCAAATGCACAGAAGTTTTCAAGAAATCTTCAACACTACTGGCAAGAACAGGAAACTCTCCCTGCTGCAGCATGTCTGTATCACTCCAGGTATTTTAGATATACATTTATACTGAAATAAGTACTGGAAGGATGAAGAGAAAGCTCCATGTATAGACTCCAGTTATGATAGCATGAAGGTAAGTATAGCAAGACCTGTCTGCCACTTTAAAACACCAACTACCAAGATCAAAGATCTGCTGTGCACATGAGAGCTTACTGGCATTTCTGAATTTGTCTGCAAGTCAGTTTTTCTGAATCTGATGTCAGTGAGCTGAGACTTTCTGCTTCAGCAACCATTTCCAAAAGATTTAACTTTATTTAATTAAACAACTGTCTACACTCTTGAGTAAAAGCATACTTGGTAAACTCCCCTCAAAAATATATAGAGAAAAAATTTTCCCATAAGTTTAAGAAGCCAGGATATGACTTCAAAAAGGTAAACATTTGCAACATCTGCAAACATCCATTAAAAAAAACCAAACAACTAAATCTTTAGAATACAAATCTAGATGTAAAATAAAATTATAAAACATGCCATTTTTCCCTCACATAGCCACTAAATTTAAAATCTCAACAGAAATTAACTAAGTATTATTTACAAAATCTAAATCAATGTCCTTTTTTGCAACTGTGTATTCTTGTACAAATGTTAAAATGTTGGCTTAAAACCTGCAAGATCAAAAGTTTGCCAACTCACTCAAAGTGTGTGATTTGGTATTTTTAACAGCCAGCTAGTAGAATAGCTATGGAATCCATAACTGAATATTAGCAGTGGAAGACTTGCATCTGATGGGGTTGTCAACTATGCTAATACTGGGATAAAAGGGATGTCCTGAAATTTCAAGGTTTATTCATTATATGAACTAGTTAAAAGGAGAGTCTCCTTGTCAAGAGGTGTTAATTCCTTCCCAGCCACTCTAATTCCTGTTAGCGTTGATACTTTCAGAAAAAAAAAAAAGAGTCTGCTATAGTTTCAGCTGCACAACTAAGAATATAGCAAGTCTTTTATATTAAAATAGGTGTTTGTGAAAAGAAATCATTGAGCTCTGGTGGCCTCTGGTGGTATCTTTAGGCCAAACTGAGCAATGATACTGGAAATTCACTACAGACAGGAGGAAAATGTTCTCTTCAAAACACTGCTTCTATCAGTTTGAGAAGCCTATAGAGCAACTGCACCATCCAGTAAGGAACTTAGAGGTTACTAAAATTCCAGGCCCTCCCACAACTGCCATGCAGTTCTCATAACAACAAAGGACAGGAAACGAGATGCACAGAGGAAGCAGAAGACACCCTCAGATGAAGATAGCTCAAAAAACCAACTATGGCATGAAGGGTATTCAAACTCTGTGCAGTAGAGCCAAACATGTCCGAATTCCCACCTCCACCCTTACCTGAAGCTATTTGCATTGCATGTCATGTGTTTGCATGCTACCATGACTGCTTCCATCTTATCACTCAACAAGTGTTAATGTTACTGCTTTTTGTAGTTTTCCACTACAAATAAGCAGCCAAATACTACACATTGGAGTTAGAAACCTGTAGATAATTACCGTAAATCCATCTTCAGCTTATGTTGAGAAACAGACCCTTAGAATTTTCCACTGTGTTTACAGCACTAAGCACAAATTAAGAATTTCACAACACCCCAAGTTGTCAAAGCAGCCTCTGTAGACAGCAGACGTACAAAGAGCTTGCCCAACCTTTAGATCCAGTGAAGAGAAGATCATCAGTTGCATCAACACAAAGCACAGCCTTGATATGTCCCTCAGCTGTGTAGATACACTGAAGTGGGGACGATCGGATGCCTTTTGAAGCAGGGAATGGGTTAATTATCCCCCTAAAGAAAAAAAAGGAATGTGAGTTGGGCACAGTAACAGACACAGATAAAGCTAATTTACTTGCATGTAGGGAAAAAAATTAACCTAGTTCTTAGATGTGAGGGCAGAACAGCTGAATGCCTTTCATAAACTATGTAAGGACTTTTACTATTTAGCCTCAACACAC
The DNA here is from genome assembly GCF_012460135.2 of Molothrus ater. NCBI lineage: Eukaryota > Metazoa > Chordata > Aves > Passeriformes > Icteridae > Molothrus > Molothrus ater. The sequence continues at coordinate 15,369,089 of NC_050482.2, read as the reverse complement.
GTCAACTCTGGCCTATCAGTTAAAGAAAATCACATAAAAAACAAACAAATGAAAAGACAACAAGATGCTAAATGCTGGGTACATGGCAAAGTCTGCATAATGCTGAACAAACCAGGACACTTAAAGCTTCTGTATGCCCAAGATCAACCATCTAAACAGCATAAACAGCTCTGAAAAATGGAGCAGTGCCAATTCCAAACTCAGCATGCATTTCACATCATCTGATTTCTATGGGCAGACACAAAGAACTGCAGATAACTTCTGTGTCTGAAAAGGCTCCCACTGCACCCTGTACCCAACAACATGCTCACGGCTCAAATGGCTAAAAGGGAGGACGACTGGAATGCTGACACCCCAGAGGAACCTTCCTGGGCACTTTCAGCTAATTCTGTGGTGATGCCAAAACTTGCCTGAAATAAACACCTCACAATTCTTTACCAAACAAAAATTACTAGCTGTCTAAAATCCCATGCATACAATTGCACGCATACAGACCCCTTTATTTCTGTGAAGTGTAGAAAAGCCTCAAGGTGATGCCCAAAACATGCAACACTGTGATCTGGCCAGCTTGCAGTTAAGACTCACTGTCATGCTCTTTTGGGAATCACACACATAACTGTGATGAAAAGGAACTAAACCATAGCCCTATCTCATCAAAACAAAACAAAAAGTATCAGATCCTTTAGGAAAATCTAAAAAATTAGTAATATTGTCCAGAAGTTTGCTATAGAAAGGAAAAAGTCCTTTATGATACAAGCTAACTTTGTGACAGCTGGTTAGTTTATCTAGTACATTAAAATTATGATTTTAAACATTTTTACAGTTCAGGACATCTTCACTCATATAATTCATAACTCCTCAGCAATCCTTCTTTAGATTTTACTAATATTAATAGCATCTTAAATTGTGTAACATTATCGTCCTCATTTTGGAAAGGCATTCACCTTTCATCTGCACCATTCTGTGTTTTCAAGAAAACAGGAACAATTTGCTTTTTAATTAATTTAGGTCTCTCTGCTTTTGTTTTCCAGCATCACACTAAACTAACATGATTTTCTCTGTAGTAGTCCCTGTTGGATCATGCTGCCTCTGAACTGAGTTATTCCTCCTGCTCTTCTCACCCAGGAGAAAGCCACGTAAAATACATGTCCTGGAGCTATTTATCTACCTATATGCAGTGTTCTAAAATCTACAGACAAAAAAAAACACTACAAGTGCTACAATGACCAGCCAAAGCCACCATTACATTATTAACAGTTATTTGACTGCCCTTCTGTAGATAAACAAATATTTCATTGAGTACCAAAATCCTAACCCACAGGGACACAAGTAGCAACATTTCTTTGATCTCTTAAGCCACTGTGCATTGTCTCAGAAAGAAGTAATAAAAACTACTCATTTTTATTTACACTAGGATTTCGTTTTTAGTGATCAAAGCATACAACGGAAAAAGAAAAACAAAAATAAGGAAATAAGTAAATAAAACATAATAAAATGTCTGCTCCTATTTTTTTTTAAGAAAACAAAGAGAGAAACAATGTGCCTCAGGAAATGTTTACACCATACTTCAGTTATAATTAAAACACCTGACATGCTCAACAATGATAAAAGAATACCCTAAAAAAGGAGAGGGGGAGACATGCTTGACCCAAATCTCAGATATTTCATGTTCCAGCAAAGGCAAGAGAAACAATGCACAGGTATCAGGAAAAATCATGCAACAGAATGAAATGCCTTAAGAACTGGAATAACTTTGATGTGAGATGCCAAGAAAACAGAAAAGAGAAAGAGAGAGTACCTTTGTACCTCCGACAGAGAGGAATCACTTTCATCAGACCTACAATCAACAGTGGTGGAATTGTGAGGAGAAAGAATATAGGTATCAGCAAAAGAACGCCTCCACATGAGAAGAACACACAACAGCATGGCCAATTCAGAAAAGCAATGCAAATCCACAAACATTATGCAGCATTGCTCAAGGTATATCTCAAACCAATGATGATATGGGGGGTAGGGGGGGGGAAAATAATTATCTTAAAATATCACTCTCAGCAGTAAGTTACAGTAGACTGTTTCAGCTCCAGAAGATGAGTAACAGCAGCTGAGCCATTTCTTATTTCCCCAACATTTTCTTAGAGAAGACAAAAACTTAAAAGGAGAAGATAGATGCACAGGTTAACCTCCATAAGATGCTTGTTGAGAATATCAAAAGAAAAAAAATACTTTGAACATCAATGCCTGCTAAGTGTAGAAGAGACATGCAAAATATTAGTAAAAGACATATAAATGTTAAATATGATAACTCAAATAAATACAGCGATTTGCAAGCCATGCTGAGTTCAAAAACCTTCACCTCTCATTTCGAAAAATGTTTAAAAATAAAAACCAAGAAAACATACAAGACAATATTTTCCCAAGACATGATGATTTTCAGTACATCTTAAGATGCCCATTTTCAACTCAGACAGATTCAGCAGTTTCTACTTGACTTCAAAGTCAGGTCAGAGAAAACGAAAAGGGTTTGGTGGGAGTTAGCAATAAGAACGGTAAGCTAAGATAAGGAAGTCACAAGCACAGTTACTGAAAGCCTTGCAAGCCACTGCCTGGTATGTGGTGGCTGTAGACCTCTGAAAAAAACCCCATTTTATTCAAAAAATAGTGCCAACGGACAAAAGCAATTTCTTATCCTGCTAGAGTTACAAATAAAGGTTTATTTTAAATCTGAGTTGCAGTTCATAAGCACTGCATGGTATTTGTATCAGTACTGAAACCTGTAATAGAGATTCTAGTCACATAAAGTCCACTGCCATTTGGAGAAAGGTTCCTAAACAGATGCCTAATGTGAGAAAAATCTGTTCTACTTCTTCTAAACAAGATATGAATATCATCTACTCCTGCAGATCACCTTCTAAAGTCAGTCAGTTCAATAATTTGGATAATATCTAAACAACTGTGTTCTAGCTATTTCAATGTCCCATCCTCTGAGGTGCTGTTGTGAGAGCACTCTGAGCAACACTGGAGCAACTGAGTAACTGCCAAAAGCACTATTTCCTAAATCATCACCTAAAATCTATTTTTGAGTGTAAACACACACACAAATACACAAACATCTAAGAATTCTACCATTTTCTATTTTGGGTTTAAAACTACAAATACCAGACATAGCCTAGAAAACAGGAAACAAGGTTCAGCAGGAAATTTCTCTTCTCAAATTTTTAGAGTGGTTCCATGATAGTTTAAAATATTTCCTTTGAAAACTACACAAAAACATGAGAAATATCTCCTCCTGTCTTGCAGAAGGGCAAAATTTCTACCAGACACTACACTGAAAACTTGAGCACACTTTACATTTCCCTGGTTGGGGGCTGAGGCTTCCCTTTGTGACTTACTTATCCTGCTGAACTGATGTGTTTCCCTGAGAAACAGTAAGACGACTAAAAACATTCATTTCATTACGGGGCCGGCTTGGTGGGGAAGTAGGAGGTGACAGACTAGCCTCTGGGGCTCCAGAATCTGAGCTACAAAAAAAAAAAGAACATCTTCTTTAACAGGTTATGAATGGTTAGAAAAGTTAGATGCAACATGCCTCAAACGTTAGATGCTCTTCTCTTAAGCAAATGATTAGGATTGTAATACAGATATTTCTCAGAGAAGGCAAAAAGCTTAAGGCTGCAGAGTGCAAGATGGCACAATGTTCAAAGATTAAGTGGTAAAAGTGAAAGCTATAGGCAGAAAACACAAATGTAAAATGAAGAAATTCTTATAAAATTGAAGGCTCTTAGAGATACTGTTGACTTTGATTTAAAAAAAAAAAAAAGTAAATTTGCAAATGCTCCAAAGGGCATTTTCTCAGGGCTCTGCCCCTGAGCTATTTTGTACAGAAAAACAACCTGGAAAAAACCACAAACAACCACACATGAGCTGAGCAATAATATCAACAATGAAACAATACAAACTATCCTGGAAGAAAAGAAATAGAAAAATACAGATTTATTTTTCAAGAAAATTCAAAGTTCAAATTACGTCAGCAGAAATAAATTTAAAATAATCTTACAGTTTTTGTTCTTTTGTCTTTGTCTTTTCCACTGTTTTCTCATAGGCTTTTCTCTTTGCTAAAGGTGAAGGCTCAGGTATTTTCTTCTCTGGAAGAGATGGTTGTCTTGAACTAAAACAAGAGCAATCATTATCTCACTCCAAGGCCCTTCACAGAACATTACCTGTCATTCTTTCAGTGTGATTTCAAATTTTAGAACATACTTAATCTATTGTTGTCTCTCGAATTTAAGCATGATAAACTTGTTCTCACACTTGAATATAAAAATATAGTAAGTTATTAATGTTGAAAATTGATCAAAATATAGCGTCAGATACTGAATAGTTAAAGGAGATATGCTAATTCAATAATAAAAGAGACTCACTAAAAGAAATACAATGGAGTATGCATCCCAAATTAACATCATGGAAGTCCTTAAATTTCAGATTCCACATGTGTATCTACAATCGGCCATTTACAGATATGAACAACAGAGACATCACAACGATTCTTATACACAAATGAAACTTTGCAGTAACGTATTAATGTTAATTAGGAAGTGAGAAGAGGTACTTCCCACTGACAAGCTATTATAACATGGTTTCTCTTTGTCCCCCACTTCCCTTCTCCCTTGCTTTCCATCCCTCATTTGTCTCTCCAGTTCCTGCTCTGAAACAATTCCAATTCATAGTCACTGTGAATTGGAACCTCTTACTCCTGTCCCAACCTTTTATTCCCCATTAAAATTAGCAAGAATATCAAGAGGACAGTATTAAAGCGGACACCCAAATGTTTTCATTTCACCATAGTCAGACAAAAGAAAAAAGAAAGGAATCTAAGCGGTCTCCATTCTTCTGAACTTCCATTTCTCACTAGTTGAGCAATCACAAAAGCAATATTTGTTTTGTTTTTCCTATTTCTTTGTATTTAGAAGGATTTTTCCTATGAATATGAAACACTCATTAAAGCAAGAAAGCAGATTCTGAAAGTGGTTTTGTTCCACACAACTCCATTAATCAGATAAAGCTCATTTGGCAGGCCACCTGCCTGACATGGTTATGACCATCAATCTCAGAGCCCTACAGGTTCTGAATATGCATAGCTTCAACTTTTCTAAATGTTTCCCTTAAGAGGAAGTTTGTGCTATATAAAATCCACCTGGAGACTGGAATACAGAAGAACATGATTTAACATGGACAGCACAACCACAAACAGCTACCTGACCCAAGCAGAAGAGACAGTCTCGGGTGATCACAAACCCTAACTGGAATGTGAGGGACCTGTAGGACCAGGTGCCAAGAACTGCATCTCAACCCTAGAGCTCCCCAGGGTCTTCAAGAGACACGAAAAGGAGGACAAGTGATAACCTGCCTGGTTTTGCACGGAAGCCTAGCAATTAAGTCATAAAAAAGGGGAGAAAGTGGGTCCAATTCCCTCAAGGCCAGAGCACTCATTTCTATGTAGGGCTCCCTTACCTCTAGGCATACTGTGCAAAGGACACCAAAAAAGGTGGAACAGGACACACTCCCTTCCCTATCTTTATGCTGGACTAGTATGCATTTAGGAATGCAAAAATCCTGAGGTCACAAGGCAAATTCTATGAATCAGGTTGACAGGCCTTCCAGCAAGGATGACAAACAGGCTATAGTGTCTATTGCCAGGGTTGCTTACATGTCTACTGAGCAGCTGCTCGATTAAATAAACCAAAGCAGAAACTGGAACCCAAGCTCCTCTGCCTCACACTGGCATCCTGCATACTCAGACACAGAGACAACTTTCACTTGCTCTCTCTCTACCTGCCCTTGAGTCTTCCATCTTTGACTCCACACTGGAATATCCTCAGAAGAGGGTGTAAATAGCATCATCATTTTCTGAATTCTTCTTGAAAGCCTGGGAATGCAGGTATTATAAAAATACAGCTATCTTGCTGGAATGAACTTCCTAAGCACAGGTGTAAAAACCAGGTGCATGATGGCAATGACCTAACAGAAAAGGAACAGGACACATACCTACTTCCAGGTTTCCAGAGCCCTTTTATATCTGCCAGGACAGACATCTGAACAGAGCTGACACAAGTCCTACAGAAGACAACTATCCTCTGAAAAAGCTGCTGTAGATGAGTTGAACATATCAAAGGACAACAGCACTAACCAACTTTGTAAACAGAATTCCAGTTAAATTAACTGCTGGCCATATGTATTTATGTAACAGAATCACACAATGGTCTGGATTGCAAGGGACTTATAGATCACCTAGTTTCAAGTAAGTGGCACAAGGGAGAAAACATTTATTGCAGGTAAGGTCCAAGTCTCCTCCCAAATAATATATTTTATTACAAGAGATATGCTGGCACCACAGGTCTATAAGGGAAGGCCAGATGGGTCATAAAGACAAGATTTCTTCAACTATGACCAGATAAACCAGCAAGAGTTCTAGTTTTGAAAAAACATACACACTTGCAGTGAGAAGGTCACTGCAGATTGATTGTGGGCATTTTTGATCACTTATCTACAGAAACATGATCAATGCCAATTCAGTATGTGAGGCCTATTGCTGACTGAATTGACTTTGTGACAGTATGCAACTCTCAAATTCTTGCAGAACATAGTTTTGGGAAAATCCTTGTTTGCCTTTTTGTGGTTCACTTTCATAAATGGATACATTCTAGAAGATAGAGTGAGGCAAAAGTTGGCATTACCTGAGTCTTGGATGTCAGGTCATAACACTTGATGTTTTAGATCTTGAAGCTTCAAAAGTCTCTACTGATCTCATGCTAACTGCTGAAATAAGTGGGTTTTCTCCACCTATGCTCACCCTCAACAGCATTCTTTCCAAGCAGATTCTATTTGCACTGAAGCCATCAGCATGGGTTAATAATTGCTGTCAGCAGTGTTTTACTGTTCACAATTGCCACCTCAAGCACATGCCAGAAATACATAGTAAAAAATACAAATTGCAAATGTGCATTAGGTAGAGACTGCTGTAAAAATATTATGCAAATAGGACAGGTGAATATTAAAAGATGCTTAACTCTGGAACCTGTAATGTGAAGATAGCTACGGGACACTGAATGTGGACACATCATTGAATGTGGGAAGTGCATCGAATTTACACATGAGCTTGTGCAACACAGGAGGTAGTACCTAAAAAAGCCAAGAAAAGGGTCTCTAGCAGTGAATGGCCAATCACCAGCAGTGATATTGTAGATATAAAATGAACAGCAAGAGCAAGTGAAAATAAAAAAAGTGTGTGTGAGAGACACCTGCTGGTCCCAAAGTAAAAAGACAATGATTTTCAGTTCTGTTTAGAATCAAGAGATACTTTCAATTAGTAAAACTGTTCTGCAGGTAAGTGCAACCTGCAAACAGAAAGGATTTTGAAGATTCATAATATCTAACATTTTCCTTTCAAAGTGTTCAACTTTTTACTTGAATACTCTATTGTTGCATAGACTTCTTCATTTTATGCATGGTCCATACATGACAACTCACTGAAAGACTTTTCCTAATAATTTGGACCATATACAAATACCATTATAAAGTTTTTGGGTTGTGTTTTGTTGGATTTTTTTAAATCTCTCTGCTGTTCTAATTAGATTCTCACTATCTCCCTAGAATGTGCATTTCCCATAGCACTAATACAGCAAACTGTTCAAGGTACTAGAGGGGTTTTCCCCTCTACATAGAGCATGGTTACAATAACAAAGCAGCTTAACAGAACTTACATCTTCAATGAGAACCACAGTACCTACAAGACTGCATTTATACTCTCTAGAGTGGTGATGGTAGAAAGGAAAGAGCTTTGTCAGTATTATTTAGTAAGCATCAAGTATATCAACCTCAGTTGTAAAGTTAAAATAATAGATTACATGAAACTGGCAACATGCAATTTTTAAAAGCAAAGGATAATTAGTACAGCATGGCCAAACTTACATGCTGCCTATCTTAGAAGGTAAGCCAGATGGTGGGGGTATAAACTCTCTGTCCCTAGCAGAAGTGTCATGTGTGTCAGCAGCCACCCCACTTTCCTGGGTTTCTGCAGCTGCTGCAGCAGAGCCAGCCGGGGCAGCGTCGGCGGCGCTGCTGTCGGAGCCCAGGTCGCTGCTGGCCGCGTACAGCAGCTCCATCTGCGTGGTGGTCCTGCGGCGGGCCTGCAGGCAAAACCACAAAAACAAAAACAAACTGCCACTTCAGCCTGCAAAGGTGTGTGCCAAGAGTCCCACACTCAACTCAGCATTAGCTGGCAATTAGCATCCCCCTCAAACACTTGGCAACTGCCTTTGGAAACTAAATCGAAGAACTCATCTCTGCTTTTGGGCAATGATTTCAGAGGAGGCAATTCAAATTCAATGGCATGAAACACTGATTTGAGAACTGGTTTCCAAGGATATCCTTTCAACCAGCTGCCTGCCAATATTACATGAGTACAATTTTACTCACCTACATTTTATACAAATGAAATGTTATAAAGCAGAGAGGAATAAAGCAAAGTGTCAATTTAAATACCTACAATTATACTGGTGTGACTTCTAACATATACAAACTCTGCTTCTTCCTTAGTTTAAGTCACCTCAAAAGTCCACATGAATTAAAATTCATTCAGCATTTCAACGATTTGAAAACAACAGAAAAACTCACAAAGGAGCTATGCTTTGTGCAACACAGTAATTTGTAAAAAATGGATCATACATGTTTGGTGTCATTTTAGAGTGAAATTAAGATCTATTCCTCAGTGAAAGAAAGACCAATAGGGAAGACAAAGATCCAGTCTGAAAAGAGCCATTACAAAAATGACATGCTTATTTCATTACATTTTCAGACCAAACTCAGTTAAACAGCCCAAAAAGCTGCACACCAAGGAATGTTACCAAATAATTCAACAGCCAACATAGATGGTTTCTTCCAAAGCCAATTGCAGTTGGAAAAGTGGAGGCTAAGCTTCTATTTACTTTGCAAACTTGGTTTATGCTCCTGTGAGCACAGAAGCAAAATTGCCATCAGTACACATTTCCAGTTCCCACTGCCATTAATATTAAACTGTAGTCAGCCTAGATATAGTCCTCCATTGTCAACTGTAATTAAGACCCTGGAGGTCAAACTTGTGTTTCATAAACTTCAAGATTCCTGTGACAAATTACAAACAATATGCATGTTCACAGTTTCCAGTGGCAATAGCAATGAACTGTAGCCTAACTAATATGAATCTGCAAAACTACACCAGTTTGGAGTGCAAGTAACTGGAAGAACATATCTCTTCCTGGAATTTTAATAACTTAATCCCAAAATACTGAAGAAGTATTATTTTTATCATTGCTTCTCAGAGTGGAGTGTCACACAAAATCATATTGCACACAAATCATATGTAAAGTACATAAGTTCACCTTTTGCAAGTCTTCATTCATTAAAGTCTCTTGAGCAAAGCAAGAGCATTCTCTAGAAGGTATCATTAAATTATGAATTATTATAGAATCATAGAATCACTTAAAAGACATGCAGAAGAATTATCATCATCATCATTGTACATCCTACCTTGCTTTTGGGTTTGACATCACCACAAAGCTTCAAGAGATCTGAAGATAATGAACTAAAAGAAAAATTGCATCACAGTTAGAAAGTCATACTTTTGGCAGATTTGCAGGTGTGTATTTTTATTTTATTAGTCTTTCTACTGAAATCGTGGACAAAGTATAATGAAACAATGTTAGAGATACTTTCAAAAGGATACATGATTCTGCATTACAAAAGGAGAAAATTGCAGTAATTTTTCTAGAACGGATAGTAAAGATTTCCTCACCTTCCTTCTGTTCCAGGACTATGCAATGGGGCATCCTCATCAGTACTATCTTCCAAATTTTCTAGAAAATTTCCAGAAGAATAACATTAGTCTGTTCCTCTACAACAGGATGTGAAGGCTTTAAGTGCTGTACAAAGCAACTCAGACAATGTTGAATGTAGATGAACAGAGTACTAAAGATAGGGATTTTCAAAATTTCTTGACTATTTTCTATCCAGCCCCCACTGAATTTTCCTGACACCTAAAGTAATTCTTTTCATACAATCTAAATACATCATTCATCTAGGCCTACTGTGCCAAACGTGGTCCTCTGTCTACTGTAGTAGAGGAAGAGATGATCGAAAAACAGAAATTCTAGAAGGAAATCTGTAAGAGAGCAGATAAAGCAAATAAAATTATCTGCAAGACATGGAAGATATGGGATGTAAATCAATGGACAGTAAGAATGTCTCTTTCTCCTCTTTTTTTCACCTTCTTGCTCCAAGACAGAATCAGTCTGGCTATAATGAAAAAGAAAATTATATTTTTAACTAGCTAGTGAGCTGAGGCTCAGTCTCCTCTGATAAAGAATGCCACCAAGTATTTGAGCTAACAAGAAGCAAAAGAAGCAAGCACTTTATTAGTATATAAGGATTCATTTCAAAAGAGGATGATGCTACCACTTAATACTGTAGAATGGCTTTCTAAAAAGAGCCTAATTTCTAACGAAGTTGCTCAGTAAAAATGTTCCTGAAGCAAAAATGGGTGCACAAACCTGTCCACAGAAGACAAAACCAGCATGCATGCCACACACTAACACTGTCAAACATCCAAGTAACACGTCTGCATGCAAATGGTGCAAAATATTAAGCTGACACAATCAGTCAAGGGCACATGTACAATCAGCTCCAAACTGCTGGGAAAGCAAATCCTCTGAATTGTGTGTTATTCTAATAATACATTTTAGGCATAGATCAAGGACATAGGTAACACATTTTTGCAAGCAAAGTCCCTTATTTCTGAACATACTTGTGAAATATTAAGGATTAAAAACCTTGTAATGACATTCCATTACACCTCCTCTTTACTAGAAGAGACACTGAGTTTCTTTACTTAATTTCTGTCAAAAAGCAGATACCATTTGCAATGCATAGAACAAATATATTTGTAACCCCTATTGAAACAGGTTTGACCATGTATATATCTTTAAGTTTATGTTTTGTAGAAAGGGAGGAAAGATATGCAGCTTTCAGCTGAATTTTGAGAAAGAATGGAAAAAAGAGAAGGAAAATACTGCCATTTGTGTATGCTGCATGTTCCCTGAAAACATGTTCCCTGAAAAAGTTAACACCATCAACCTAGAACCAACACCAATAATGCACTTCAGAGTTACCCAACTGATTAATTAATTTTAACAATGTAATCTTAATTATCAGAAATACAACAATATTCTAAAGAAAGCAGGGTCACAGGAATAGCACTCTGAATTTTCAGGTTTCTTTTTTCTCCATCATGGATTTGAGGCCATATTAAAATCTTTCAATGCTTATTATTGTCATTAGTGTTGTTATTATTGCTATTATTATTATATGCTTTCTGCAAAAGTGGGGATTTAGAGTACTGCTCCTTTCAGTAAGACAAAAGCAGCATCCCTAAAACAAATGCATTTTAATAAAATATAGGATTCCTATTAGAATTATGTTACTTCATCCCCTACTCATAAAGAACTTATGATCTCTTTTTACAAGTGACTAAGTAGAAACTGTGGAATGACAACAAAAGGTGAGATTTTATTTGTAGGCTCACTCTCATGTGACCTGATGAGTATCTTCAGTTTGCCTGCAATTCAACATAGGAGACTGCCCAAAGCCCCAAGATAGAAACCAGTGCACAGAATCAACAAACAGATAGAAAGAGCAAGATTCTGTGAGAGTGAGAAGAGATGAAAGGAGAAATGAAGTTAGTAAAGACAGTAATGTTTGCAGGGATAGCTGCTAGCAAACCACTGCTTGCAGAACAGGTGGAGAACTTCCTGATTATTCATCTTCATCCATCCTCATGCAGTGGCAACTGAATGGTACCAGAATAAAGCCATACACCAGCACAGTTCACCCAGAGGAAATGACATCTGACCAACCCTCTCAAAATCTGCACATAGATCATTGTGACCCACATCCATTGATGTCCATACATCACAGGTGGGAAGTAAAAGCAGCTTCCACAACTCCTCAAAGAGAAGCAGCATTCAGAACTCAATTTCATGGTCATTTTAACTCTTCACAAGAGAGATGGGATAGAGAAGGGCAGCTGGTTCATCCACCAAGGTGGATGTGCACTGAATGTCCATTCAAGTCAAAGCCTGAGCCTGTGATGTACTTTTCTGCACACTAAAACTTCTTGTCTACAGCTGAATGCAAGTGCACAACTACACTGGGGAATGTTCAAGCTTTGCTGAACCAAGTGTATTCAAATGGATAAGAACTTTTGAAGACAGTAGACCTAAAAGTAAGCATCAAGAAGGCGAATCACAAATACCATGGAAGTGCAATCCCTTTGCTTGGGATAATTTTGCTCTACCACTGAGATGTCAGGCATCCTGGTGAGATTGATCTCAGGATCTGCTGCCACCCACACTCCTACCTGCAGGAGCTGTGTCAGGCCCTGCACCATCAGCGTCCCTGTGAACCAGCCAGCAATCCCAGAAGCAAAGCCTCACTACAGAGGTGTCTGAACTCCCTGCAGCTAAAAGGTCCACAAAACACAGAGTGCCAACAGTCTTGGACCTAGATAAGTGCAGCATACTCAGCTGCATTTCCTTCCCATAAAGTGTGAGCAGAGTCCTGAGTGGCTTAGATACTCTAAAAGCCTCAGATCATGCTTGCAAAGTGTTAAAAAGCTTCTTTAATAAGATAACACTCTACAAAAAATTTGATTACAGAGCTGTTTCAATACATTTAGCAAGTGGCTTTTCATTGCTTCAGATATTGTTAATAAGTAAAAACCTGTCCAGAGCTAAAGAAAATGCAATGCTGTCAGGAGAAACAATGCACCAACAGGGGTGAACATGCACACACATTAAAGGCCTGTTCTAGAGACACTATGATGCTACAAACCACTGAGGTTCCTGAATAAATAACTGGCTGCATGCAGCAACATCCCCTGACACATCTTCAGGTGTCACCTGACAGGAAACTGGCCAAGTTCTCATCATCTCTACATTATGATCTATGTAGTTCTATGTAGTCTACACTTCCATGTAGTTTTGTGCTTTGAAATGCTGTGCAAACTAGCACAGGACAGCAAAACGCAATTAAAAGTAGCACAAGACACAAAGGAATTATCACTGGTAACAGGATTATTTTTCTCCAGTTCCAAATATAGTCAATTCTTTGGAGGGAAAAAAATAAGCTTAATTCATTTGGGAATAACTCTAAAGCAACAGCAACAAGAGACTTATCTCAAAATCAGTGAAGTCAGTAACTTAAACCCAATTGAAAAAGTGGGATATCATTCTGCATTCTGTACAATATTTACATTACAAAATGACCTATTTCCAAAAGGTTAAAAGTGACCTGGAAATTAAGAATTGCCTTTTTTTCAAACCTAAAATGAGCAGAATTTGTCACAACAGTAGTATATCACAAAATAGTTTTATGTAGTCTGAACATACTTTGGGCTCGCAAGCACCAAGTTATAAATTTGAAATACAGCTCTGCTTACTGTCTTCACTTTCAAATACCACAAGGGCTACTGCCACAAGAGCTAGGGGTGGTTTCAGAAAGGAAGAAGTGCTCTTTAAGCTCATGATAATGAGTACATTTACAGAATATTCATGCAAATTTCACACACTCACAAATTCTAAGATGCATCAGTTAGTGAACATGAATGAATTAGTAACTCATGCAGCTGTACAGTACACAGAAAGCTAAACATACTTACCCAGTGGTATGCTATCTAGGTCTGTGTAAATACAGCAACAAGGAAAAAAAAGCAACATTCCAATCAAAACATATCCATTTATAAAAAGAAATAAAACAAAAGTACGCAAATGTATTCTAAATTTTTCTTAGTATCATCTCATGAGAAGTAGAATAGATGCCGTAACGACATAAAATGCCAATCCAAAATCCCTAGCATATGATGACTGAACGGGATTGAATTTTTCAACTTCCCATTCAGAAGTTTAAACAATTCCAGATTGTAAAAATAACAAGCAGATTATTTGAATTTTAAAAAATCTCAATAATAACAAAACTTTGTTTCCTACATTTCACTGCTGAGAGGGTCTACTTAAAAATGCCATACATGCATGTCAATTGTGAAGTATATGTTACAATACAGCATCTATTCAGAAAAGAAATAGTCTAGAATGCCCAGTACAGCATGCACAAAAGGCAAACATGACATGCAGCTGACTACTCAGAAAACAAGATGAAAAAACTACCTTGCAAAGCATGACCCAGAAAAGCATCAAGTTCAGGATTTAATTCAGCTTTTTCTTTTAGCATATGAAACAGCAGTTGGTTTTGAGTAGCACTAGTAATTTCTGTCTGCTTAAGGCGTCCCTCAAGAACTTTGATCTGAGCTTCTTTCTGAGCTGCTTGGAGACCCTAGGAGAAAGAAAGATAACATATGTTTTATCAAAATCCTTGTTTTACAAAATTAAAATTGTCAAATTTTTTTAAAAACCACAAACACAAAAAAAATGTGTACATTGCAGCTGCCTTCTCACATCCTGAAGATCAGGTGTCAACAAAGGATCTTTTTCTTTCCTTCACCTTTTAAAGAGATTCATTAAGCATTCCTTTAACTTGCATTCCTCAGACTGCCTTGCAAATATGCATCTAGTGGCTAAGTGGGACATGACTCCCAAGTGCAATTCAGAGTCGGCATTTTTTAAGAGTAGCAAGCATCTGAAAGATCAACACCTCCACTTTTCCCAAATAACTACTTTTTAAAAAATTATTACCTACGGTACTCTACGACAAGAACAGGGGGAGGTGGAAGTGGGACAGGGTGGGACACAGAACTGTAATCTTTCCTACCCAATCACTGAGTGAACTTTCAGCTTCTAATGAAAGATCTTATGGCCCAACTTATGACAGAATTCATTCTAAGAGAACTTCCCTAGATCCACAGATTTGTGGGAATTTTTTAGTTGTAGAAAATATAGCCAGAGATAATTTACAGAATGGTTTCCAAATAGATTTCCAAATTCCAAAATAAGCAGTATGGAAAAATGAAGGTACAACACATCTTCTCAAAGGCTTGTAGGGCAACAGCAGACTTTGAGTGCTAGTGCTGGAGTAACAAGTAGCCCTATGAATTTACATCCTACATTTTGACAGAACTAAAGGTACATATCAATAGACACATTCTGCAGGTGAAAACAAACAATAGAATAGACGGTAGGCATGATCAATTTTGCAAAAAAAATATCCCTTCAGCTTTTTTATGTGATAATTACTGAACAAAAAGATGATAGAAGCCTTTACATAATGGAGCTTTTAATCGTAATAAAGAGAAATTGTTAACAGAGTGAGTCAGAGGCACTTTTCTCACATTAACTCTGTTACAAGAACCATTCAAACACATCCAAGGGCTGAAAAAATATTAGAAGATTGACTTTTCTAGAAGCCAATATGATTGTGGGAATTTTCTTTACCCTTTATTTTTCCACAAACTTTTTGGATTACCTGCATAGTGACGAATCAAAAATGCAAAAGAAACTCCAGAGAACAGGTCAGTTTCAGTATGATTGAAATTTTCCATTTGACTCAATGAGACAGAAAGAAAAGTAGCAACAAGAGCACAGATACATATGTGCACAGGGTTATAAACTGCCAAATACTTATTTTGAAAATATGAGAGAAAACATATTTCCCCAACACCTTCAGAAGAATCCCTGTGGCTCTACTCAGACTGAAGTATATCATACATCAACATATAACTTAAATTTTTTGAGGATCATATCTGTACAAAGATGACTGAGCCAGTCTTTTAAAAAAAAGATCTCGAGCTCTCTTTAGGAGTTTGTTGAAAAACACCGAGATTTATTTGATTACAAAAAGCTAGTGCTCTAGTAAGAACAACATGATCTAATTAAATACAGTGAAGAAGGCTCTACTGGGGGTTGAGAAACAGGCAGTAAGCTGAAGAGGACAACAGATCTCAAGGGCCTTCACACTGAGAATCAGCATGACTCAGTAATGCTGAGCAGCTTTGCTTTGTTTAACACACATTAGTCATGTCTTTATGTCAGCACAACATATCTGCCCCTGGCACATGCCATAGTCCTGGCACACACATACTTCACTTAACACATTACCTTATTGATACCCATCATAAGGAAGTGATCAAGCAAATATCGAGCTTCTGTCAAAGTGCAAGCGTTAATCACTGCTGTTACATCCAAGGTCTCTCCTTCTTCCTATGTGTGCAAGAATAAACCCAGTCAGATTGTGAAAAAGTCCCAAGAATTAAAATAAGTTATTGCCAGGATAATGGAAAGGATCAGCTTTGACATTTAAATGCTTTGCAATCTTAACTGGCATTACACTACTGACACTAAAACTCATGTATCAATTGTATAAGTCTTCATCTCAAAATTCACATACAAGTTTTCACCAATTTTAACTTCCTGGCTCAACAATTACACAGACAAACAAAAACTAATTTCTAAATGAGAACATTTTCAGTGCTAACACAGTTGTGGTTTCCTGTCCCCATTTTACCATTTTTGCAATAACATTTGACCTACCTTTGCTTCTTCCATCTGCATGATGTTTGCTTGGCAGTCAGAAATGCTGTCGTTGATGTAGTCTATATTTGCAGTTACTGATTCCATCTCCTCATTTATGTTTTGGACATTTCTATCTGCTTCACTGCCACCCCCACCCTTGATGAGCTTCTCCCTTTTCTTTGAAAGCTTATCTCTTCTTTTGGTGAGTTCTTCACGTTGCTATTTTCCACAAAGACATAATATTACAGAAAAAGGAATTAGTAAGCCCTTAGAACACTGAAGTGCCTTTTTGTTTTCCTTCCTTTGGTACAGTTTAACAAACATATCATGATTTCCATGGGAAGAAGTTACACAGGGGAATACAGAAATCTATTCGCACATGATGCCATTAATGTACTAAGCACAGCAACCCCATTGTTCAAATGTTTACTGGAGCCAAAAGTGTCTTCACTGATTACAGTAGATTCCACCCACTTTGCCAATGCTGCAATAACAGCAGTTAATTGACAGCAAACATACTTGCAGTGCTCCCTATTTCATACAATGATACAGCCAACAGTGCACAGCAGATCACCCACCGTAAGCAGCCTGTTCATATCTGCCTCCATGTTGGAAATAGTCATCCTCTGCATAATAATGTCAGTCACTCTGCGTTCCAGCAGCTGCCACTTCATTCTGGCTGCCCTTGAGGAGTAAACCCTGCTTGTCACTGCTTTCCGCTGGTACTTCCTCCTGTGGCACGTTGAAGAGAAATACACAGCTAAGTCTGAAGTAGCCCACTGACAAATTTGAATGTGGAAATGATCAGGCTGGAATATTTTTCACAAACAACTTAAGGATGTCATGCAGAAGTTGTTGTAGGTTTTCACAGCACCAGACAGCCACCTCTACCCAGCCCCAAACTCTACTGCACTCTAACATGCTGCACTTGAAAAACAGGTTTCAAACACTGCAGTATCTTTCATGACACACTATTGAGTTCAAATGCCATGTAGGTGTTGTTCCCTATTTAACAAGAAGATCTGCTTCAAATCACAGTGGAAAAGCACAAATCAACTTGATACACTGAGCTCCATTTTCCAACAAGTTTTTCCATTAACTTAACACTGATGGCATTGGACCACCGAGGTAATTTCTCTTGAAGAGCAGATTTAAAAACCCTCAAGACTGCAAAATCAGTTTATGTGACATGCCATTTAATGCCATTTATTATTATATTATTGTCTTAAACCCAGAAAACTGAAATTGCATTTGATAATGCTAAAATGCCAATTTAATGAGCATTACATGACAACAGTTTGAAAACTAACAGCTCCTGCAACAGCACCTGCTAGCAAGTCTTGTAACTGAAATTACAAGAATTTCAGTTCTTGTAAGAGAGTCCTAAAAAGTTTTAACCCTTACCCTGTTCCATTTGTTGCAGTTACAGATAATGCTTGAACCCTTGCAACAGGAATTCTCATCTTCTGCTGTGCTGCTGTTCTGGAGCCATCATGCTCTCCTGACAAACTAGAACTTGATTCTTGCATGGAATGCTCAGGCAGGCTCAGCTTCCGACTCACTTTTCCTGCCACTTTATCAGACAGAGGCCTGACTTGCCGACGAAGGGCTGTGACCTGAAACACGGTGCAAAGACACGAGTAACTCTCCCAAAACTGAGTTCTAAGTTTCAGCAATACAACATCATTCTGTTTTCAAAGATGCATTGCTGTTTTACCACAGTACCTCTTCAGTTTTGCGACGTAAGATAACTTCTTGGTTTCTTTTCTGAGCTTCCAGAAGCTTGAGCTGATGCTGTGAAAAAAATAGAAATGGCACGATATTTTTTCCATTCCCTCTCACAAGGACTGCATTGTAGAAACAAAAAAATAGACCTCTACACATTAATACAAATCTGCAAAATTGCTGTGACATGAAGACTCAAGTCATGATTGTTTTTTTGATCTTCCTAGTGCAGAACAAAACCAAATGTTTCACTGTCAATTCTATCAAAACCAGTAATTCCATGTGAACAACTTTGTGAAGATTCACTAATCACTAATTCACTGATAACATTGATATACGTACTCAATAAGTACAACAAGACATAGAAGACTTATCACCTGAAGCTAGGAACTGTGTTTGCATGGAAGTGAAACCAAATTTTGTGCATTTTCATGCTGAAAATACACAGGTACGTGCCTGCCTCAGTAAATGCACATACACAGTGTGTGCCTGCAAACAGAGGCACATCATAATGACATGTGCTTATTCCAAATGAAAGTTCTTTATCTTCAAATCACCTCTCGTTTGCGTTGCTCCTTTTTAAGCTGTGCAATCTCTCTGTTTCTTCTAGATTCAGTCATTCTAGCTTTCTCCTGCTCTTCTTTCATTTGTTTCATCAAGCGAACCTGTAAAGAAGTCATCACTTAGAAAAGGTGTTCACACTCAAGTGCTGCTCCCTGCCCCCAACCATAGAGAGTTTTCTCTTCAAACTCCCATTTTCCACTATATTACATACTTTTAGCCATTTACGTCTTCCATCTAATGTCGTCTTCACTCAGTGCTGAATAACAGCTAATAAGCTGTGCAAGTTGATGCATGTTTGATACCTTAATTTCTGTTCATTAAACCTAAAAGCTGCCCCTCTCCCCCAGGAACAGCCTGATGCTTGCATCTCTTCTATTTTCAGACTTTCAAGCAGATAACAGCAAGAACAGAGTTATCAGATAGATGGATGCACAGGAGATTTCAACCTAATTTTCAGTAAACATTCATTGTTCAACACTTCCATTTACTGAAATATACCTTGGTTTTCTTCATCTCTGTCACCTCCTGCTGCAGTTTCTTCAGCTGCTTTTCATATTGAGACTGATTTTTAAGCAAACGTGCATGTTCCTTTTGCGCTGTTTGAAGTCTCTGCAGTTCTTTATTCATGGCTTGGAGTTTCTTTTCATATTCTGACTTGATTTTTTTTGCCTTTTCTTCTGAATAGGTCTCTACAGAACCTAGAGTAAAAGGGAATTCTTAATCTGCTTTTGTTCAGGGTACTTCTAATTTGCCAGCCACAGCAGATAACTACCTCCTCTGCTCTAGCACTGCTATAGCATTGCTCTGCAATACCTTGAAAACAACCTAATTTCTCTCTAGTTCTTGCCACCTGCACTGCTTTGAACTTTCCACCTTGTATGCATTCTGGGGTAAGAGATCAACTATTAATACTTTCCTCTGATTTCTTTGTAACTAATCTGAGCACCTGAAAGCACAAATACACACATTCACACATATGTGCACAGGAATATAACAACACTCCTAAAAGCCATCAAGCCTAGTATTTCTCTTCTGACACTGATCAATGGGGAAGGTCTAAGGAATAACAGGGGAACAGCAAACAGCTTAGACACTATATAACCATAAAGCATATATATGTTTAAAAAAGAAAAACAAACAAAATGTTTTCCAAAGCACTCCCAAAGTGCAGTTACTTGTGACTTGGTACTCTGGAGTCATAGGTAGTTTGCCATCTCAATACTAATACATATTCAAAAAGGTTTGGTCAGTAAACAACTCTAAAAGCTGTGTTTCACTGTTCCTTGTTCTTATTCTCATGCAAATAAAAGAAAGTGGGGAAGAAAGTTCCTGATTTAACGGTTTTTTTTGTGTTCTATCTCCAGGATTATGAGAGCTCTTAGAAAACTGAAAACGCTTATTCACCCAAATCAAATACCTGTCAGTAGCAATACATTTCAAAAAAATTCTTCTCTCAATTCTGATAGAAACTAGAATGATTAAAGAATCATTCACTGGCATTATGGGTACAAACCATACTTCTGTCTTCTGCAATTTCTCATCAAATTTGAAAAAGAAAATGAGAGAAGTAGAAAATGGTTCAACTTCAACAGCTTGTACAAGATCAATGATTTTGTACTTCTTACCCAAGTTTTGAAGAACCTGATCTCTTTCAAGCTGAGTATCTCGAATTTTATGTTGTAGCATCATTAGTTTCTCTTCATACTGTTTTTTCAGTGTTTGCAACCTTCGCTGGCTGTTTTCTAGCTCATCTATCAGTTTCTGCTTAATGGCTATTTCACAGGTGATATTTGCCAAGTCAGCTTGATAATTTTCTAAAATAGAAAGATTTCTGTTAAAGTAAAGCAAGGACCACGTGAACACAGATAAACCCTGCAATCTTAAGGTCACTGTAAATACATATTGTGCATGGGAGGATTCCACACAAATCACAATGAACCTGGCCTCTGGTCAATTTCAAAACCCATACAGGAACACTCGATCAGCTGTCTATTACATGTTTTAGCAGCATAACCAAAAAAATAACTCACAGAACATACTCTTCAGACAGCCAGTTGACAACATACTTTATTGCCTACCAAGATCTGAGGTTTGACAGATATTATTTGCAAAACTCTACAGAATATTGTACTGACATCACCTTTTTCATCAGAGTCAGAATCTGATTCATCTGAGCTTTCAACAACTTCCATATCATCTTCATCCTCATCATCTTCCTCTTCTTCATCATCATGATCACTGACTTCCTGAATTTCCTCCTACAAAACATACAGACATTAAAGCACTCCACACTTTTCCATGCCTCAATAATTTTTGACTATCACTGTGAAGCTGCAGTATTTACCTAGCACATTCCTAATTTTCTTTCTATAACCTTGTAAATCTTTAAACAGACAATGAACAAATAAACAAATTCTTCTAAATACTTACTCCTTCCAATTCATTATTCTCTCTCTCTGAAGTGCCTTTTTCATCTCTTTTCTCCTGCTCATTATCTGTGTTATCCTCCTTAACACTAGTAGAAGAGGCAGACACAAATTATTCACAAACTGAAATGGCAGGTTGTTTCCCATCCCCCAAACACCCAAAGGTGTAATTCCAAATAAAGATGAAAAACAAAGTGTAGTTAGAAAAATGTAAAGGGGTTGGGCATGGGTAAAACACAACTTCCAAACTCTGCAGATAATAAAATAATGTCCAATTACTCTTAATCTTGGTTTGCAAGGTAATAGTAATGATTAGCACATTGTTCCAGCATACTGCACAACTGGGACAATCAGAATATACATCTCCATATACTACAGCAGTACTCATTTTGGCATGGAAGTTGCAGTGTACCCAGAGTAGCTTTTACAAAACAATAAAATAACATTGTGTGCAAGTACAACATACATTACAGGTATTCCTACACTTTCAAGCTATAACAGAGCCTACTCTACTTAGAATAGTCTTAATATTATGTATAAACCTTAAACAATATCCTAATTTATTGTACTATAACCACGCTTTTGATTAGTTATCTACTTTGACATAAAAGGAATGCTCAAAACAGTCACTGATACAACAATAAATAGGGTTTACAGCAGGGGTTTTTTTTGTTTTGTTTAGTTCCAAATGTTTGGTGTATTACTCATTAGGGCAAGTTTTAACATTTTTAAGTGCACATTTAAGACATCACATGCAAATAGAAAACAAAAAAAATCAGTGGCACTCTGCAAATTTTCCCAGACCAGGTATCAGTCCCTCTAGTGCTACATATACAAAATCCAAAGTTCTAATGGATGGCAAGTTATGACAGAACAGGGCCAGACACCATAGGGGGTACTAATGAAAAAATGTGGGTAGGACTGCATAGTGTGGAATCCACCTCAACTAACATCAGCTGAATAAAAGTTTGGCAAGTTGTGCTGTCACTGATCAGGCACAGAAACTAGAAATGCACATCTTCCTCCACTGATACCAAGAGGAGCTCAGATTCAAGATCAAACTCTTGGGGCAAATCCAATACTCAGTGCAGGGACAAGAAATATACAGTAGACTTGAGACACTATGATTTGGTAAGTGACACCTTTAAAACAGAGCTTGAATCTAAAAAGTGCCTGTTGAGTAGCATAGTGCTGTGTACATGTGATTTTCTGTTGTATTACTTTTTAATCTGTTCAATGCTAACTGATTCCCTTCTGCCCCAGTCATTACCAGTTATGAGCTGACCACGCACAAAGCAAAAGCTTTTGTTTGGATCATCTGAATCCATGCAGCAGCTGGGGATGCTGGAATTTAAAAATCTAACCAGATTTGTACACAAAAAATGCCTGACAGGGAACACTGTGTCACACATTCTCATTTCCACAGATTCTCATCTCCCTCAAACCAGAACAGGTTATTAAGCTGAAAGGATAATGGATCTTAGCTGCAATCCTCATGCAAATTGAGACAAACCCCCAGTTTCCCTTCCACTCAGTACAGAACTAACCACTACAGAGAATTTGTGTTCTGCCTAACAAAGGGGAGAGAGACAGAAGAAGGAGAGCCAGCAGTTCTCCCACATAGAACTGTACTGCTTAATGTGTGTGCTACTGGTCTGTGGATTCACAGCAGCTGCATCAATTCAGTGGGTGTTTTATTTGAATCAAAATAGACAGCAGAAAAATAAAAACTCCTTTAGTTTCACTTTTAATCATAATATAGTTCTCTTTTTAGAGCCCTCAGCTTAACTGCTGTCTGTGAATGACTATTCATCGACTGGTTTGGCTGAAACAGAATGGGAGGAATGATCAAGGCTTTCGTCACATGTTTTCAGACACCAAAGCAGGAGACTTGACTGAGCTGTGATGGTCCAAGACACTCCTGATCTCACATGCCAAAATTATTATTGTCATATACTGCCTGCTAGACATTTCATACTATATGTGCTACTGCACCTTCCTCCTGCCTTTCATTTCACTTAGGCCATGCAAGAAAGAAAAAAACTAATTCCCAAAGGTGCCACCTCCACAAAAAAGCTTGCTCAACCCTGTGTAACTCCAGAGTCAACCTCAATTCCACAAGAGAGATTTCTTCCAGTTAAAGCACTAGCTGGAAGTGAAAACCCAGAAAGAATCCTGAAAATTAACTACTCCTGCAGTACCTCTGAATCTACCCAACTTCTTTTCATGTATGACAACCAGTTAATTGAAATGACAGGTAATTAAAAACCTGGGAAATATTCCAACCTTCTTTCTTCTTGACTGCTTTCCTCAAGTTTCTGTAGCCTTCAAAAGCACGAGGTACAGTATTGGAAGGCCAAGCCAATGAAGGACAAACCAGACAGTGAAAAGCAAAAGTGATAAGAAGGTAAAAAAATGATATATATGAGCTTGCGGAGATTAAAATGAAATTTTAAAAGATACCATCAAGAGACAACAAGTAGTAAAAAGGCAATACATCCTGGACAGTTGGAAAGTAAACAGAAAACAAAAAAGAAGCATGTGTAGGTTAACTAATTTGCCACTGATAACAAGTAAATTCAAGTTACACTAAGGAAGAAATTTTAGACAATATATTTAACTTTGCAAATTATTTCTAATAATGTATTAAGAAAATATCTAGAAAATTCTAGAAAAAGATTTCTCCTCTTTCTCCACTTAAAACTGGCTGGTAAAATACTGAAAATTGCAAATACTCCCACAGACCCAAAGTCATATATTCTCAGGAACATATCAGGAAAAAAAAACAATGCACTAGTTTTATATATGCTGATAACATATTGTAATATAAAGTAGGAAAAAGAAAACTTTTTAATCATTACCTTATTAATATTCTAAATAATATATTCTGAATATAATCAATACAAAAAAATCTTCAAACTGCATTCATGTTTTTGTTTGGGTTTTGTTGTATGTTTTTAAATAAAAAGTAGAAAACTGCAGCTTATTTTTCTGGGATTCAGAAAGTACATGTGAATAATTTCTTGTTATTTTTTAATAAATTAAAAAAAAACATGCACCAGAAGCAATGAGATGGAAAAACTGTTAGTATTCTGTCTGCACTTTTTCCTCTTGAATAAACGTGGATTTATCAGTAAAAAAAGTCTGTATGACATATATAAGAATAGAGATGGCTTAAAATTCATCAACTACTGAAATTCCTCATTTCCCATTATGACAAAGTTTTAAGCAAGAGCTTTTACTACCTTTTCACTTTAAGCTGCCTACCACCTTCCTTTGGTGTTAGCTAGGAGCTAGCAAGCTGAACCCCATTAGTAACTTTCATCACTAGTTTAAGGTTAGGGGAGTCAAAAGAAAACAGTCAGAAATGGTTACCAGGTATGGTACAGGGTTAACTAACCACTGAAAGCAATGTGGAAGATTTGCTCAAGGCCTTCTAGTGGGTAAATCACATTAAGTCACACTGTGGGATACTCCAAACAGTAGGCAAAATATTACTGCTGTGTAAACTGCAGTAAACTGTGTAAACTGTTTCAAATAAACTTCATGACAGGTGCTTATTAAAGCTACAGATATTTAACACTACAGACCTGCTGCTCATTCAGAACCTTGCTCTTAGACCTTCAGGCTACCTCACAGCAATTTAAATAAGTTGTATGTATTTAAAATTATGCACCTTTTGTCATACTGTCATACCCAGGAAACAAAAGACCAAGAAAGGCAGCAGATGGGGCAGAACTAGTAGCCAGGCTTACCAACCCCATTTTAATGGAAAAATGCTAGTTAGACAACTTGAAAGGAAGGGCGACACTAAAGAGAAATAGTAGAATAAATGTAACTAAGTGCCTACAGAAGACAGAATTATAACAAAGAATCCCCATCAAACTGCATGGCAAAGTATCTTGTGCATTATATTAATGTGCACACTGCCAATTCCTGAAATTTCAATTTTATTAAAATTGAAATTTCAGGAATTGTTATTAATTGTTCAGTTAATATTGAAATTTATTAAAATTATTATTATTGTCATTAATTGTTCAATTAATATTGAAATTTATTAAAATTATTTTATTTTAATTATTTCCGTGATATAGCCTTAACACAGACTTTTCACTAATTGGACAGAAGCACTCTGCAGATAGCAAGAATGACAGTGTATAATCCCTTTAAATTCTAACATTTCTCAGCATCTAAGGAATTTTCCTCCCAACACATGCACCTTAGAAATTTCTAAGTATTTATTACAAAGCACTCTGCAGATAGGCCAGTAGTTAGATTCAAATCTTAGCAGCACTTTGAAGAGTATGACCCCAATTTATAGAACACAAGGTCCACTTTAAGATGAAGCCATCAAGAGGCCACTTTCAACTTTATTTTTCTACAGCTCTCTAATTCTATAATGCTAGGATTAAAAACTGACCTCAAAAACAATTTATGCTAAGTAGTCCCTACTTTCGGATCAGACTACTTGGCCATCCCATCACAATATTATTTTCTTGGTGTGAGAAAGTATGACTGGCTTTCAAAAAAAAAAACAAAACAAAACAAACCACAAAACCACAACCTAACAACTGAGGCTCTATCTAAGCATGCAGTTAAACGCATGCTTGCTTTTAAAATGTGTTAAAAAATACAAAATCAAATATCTTTGTTCCTGCATTTACAGTTAAAGGGCATACTGAAATGCTTGGCTGAAGAGAGGACAGAACATTCTGCTGATTTTATTTAATACTTCCATCTTACCCTCAAGTTCCTATAAAAATGAGACAAAATCTATCACAATCCCCCTAAAAGTCTTGAGTTTCCTGAAAAATGATATATGCAAAGAATCTAGTTGTACTTAAAATGACTGTTCTCTAAATGCATCAGACATTTGTGTGGTGAATGGATTTATAGATACAGGACCTAAAATTAAAGATATGACTGATCCTCATCTACTTTATACTTTGACTTTTTCAAGCTTAAACTGTTATTGCTTTACTTTGAACTTGTAGAAGTCTGAAGGACCATTATCAAAAAGAGTAACAGATTAGAAGCATGGAAAATTTCAACTAAAACTGAGAGATTTCTAATGGATGCAAAGTCTCTGAGTACACAACGCCTTGCTGTGCTAACTGCTATCTGTCAATTTCTATGAGGATTTTAGTAGATGAGAAGTTGGACTGCAAAAAAAACCAGCAAAGCAGGATGTTGCAGAGAGTTAGGAAACCTCAAATTAAAAAACATTCATAGAAGCAAAAGATAAAGCAAAAGAAGCCATTTCAACAGCTACCAAAGAATCCCCAGCTATTCAGAATATCTCTTCTTCAGAAAGCTGTTTCAGTTTTTACATAAGAAATGTATAAGTTTTTTAAACTTCTCTTAAATTTCAGGTGCATTTTAAAAGAAATTTTTAAAAACATCAAAATTTAGAGAGAGCACCTGTGCTTTTATCATTGTGTATAATTACATAGAAAAGTTCATTACAAAGGAGACACTCAATCTACAGGTACTGCACACTTCACTGGAAGAAAAGATGCAAAAGAAAAAACTGTCATTTCAGCATGTAAAAGGGTTTGAAGGAATAGCAGTTTAGGGTCCAAACCCACACAAAAAGCCTTTTTAAGTCTCAGTAATTAAAAAAATAGGCCTTTTTACTAAGAAAGAGAAAACAAATAGCATCATAATTCATACACCACCTCTTTTTCTTTTTCCTTTCTTTTTTTTTCAGCTTTTCTAGATCTTTCTTGGCTATATCTAGAATTTCCATTGTCTCTTTCTCTGAGGAAAGCACAGAAGCAGAAAATGCTGATGGTCCACCAAAGTACGTGGCTCTCGATGAGGCTCTTGACAAGCTGCGCCGAAGATTTTCATTCACTGCTTCACTTTCTAATAATTTTGCTCTTAATAAGAAACAAAACAAGGAAGAATTGTAGACCATTAATTACAACTCTTTCCAGTACATGAGGTGCACACTCTTTTGCCTCTGTAACTTCAATGCACTTCATTCTGTCTAAAAAGAAACTAGAAAACAAGGTGAAGTCTAAAAAATACAATGTAGTAAATTCCTTTAATTTCCATATATATATATACACACACATGCTTTATGAATATAGATAGTATATGAAAACTACACAAAAGCTCTAAATGTAAACTGAGAATAGGCCCAATAATTTTTTGCATGGTACATATCTAAGACACAGATAAAAGCATCTAACATATTTAAGAGTTTTTGAATTTTAAAAGGAAGTACTTCTTTAAAAAAAAATTTTTTAAACAAGTAATTTCTCAGTGCTGTCATTTTTATATGAGGTTATAAAGGTATAAAAGAATCGTTCTAAGTTTTACTGTCCTTGGTGCAACAATATTAAGTTATCACCATAATTTAGGCAACATTCTACTCTCATTTCTATTGTCAGTTTGATCTCTAACATTTTACATTTTTGTGTCCAAGAGCAACAGCAGATGGTCTTAGAAGCTCTACTAAAGACCACTCTCCTAAAGTAATCCCCACATAGGAAAACAGCTGAAGTATTGCTAACACTTCTATTATTTTTTCAATAAAAATTGTCTGAACACATATAATGCAAATACCTGAGATCTTCAATTTCCTTGATATAGTTATGAATCATGTTGCTAATTTCTTCATTTCCTTCCCCTTTGAAAGAGAGGGAAAAGGGGAATGAGGGAAGGGAAACATTGAGAAAGGGTGGTAACAGTATAAATATCTGAATATAGCTACTAGGCACAAGGTACCAGCAAAGGGAAACAGTTACATGGGCTACACATGTAAATCTTAACTTATTTGTAAAGTAGCTTTTCTTCTTAAATTGAGTTACATTTTTTGTTCCTCTCTCATGTGATCATCATACGTAACTTGTTTTCCATATTAGTGCATTTTAACAATGCTTAAATCAAAATTACTTATCTGGAGTTTAATTTGGAGTCAAATTAACTTGGTCTGGTTGTTAAACCACCACAGGGGCTAAGCATACAAATAATTCCTATTCAAAAACATTATTTCATGTTTCCTCTTGTTCACATTTCTAAATGGATGGTCAAATCAGAGTACCAAACTATTCCTATTATTAAAAAAAGACTCCAGAAACAGAAGAAATAATCATATGGGGGCCTATCCCTGCCAAAGCAGGTCCTACATTGCTAATATAAAGGCATCATTTTATTTCAAGGGATCAATGAAGCAAGGAAATACAATGAAAGTTCATGAATTTATGAAGCAGTTTCTGCACATTCACAGCATACCTGTCCTGGCTAGCACTTGGTTGGCCTGATCACTCATAAGCTGTGTTATTCTGGCTCTAAGAGCATCAATAGTCTCTTGCATTGCTTTAATTCTAACACGCAGGTTGTTGTTTTCTGTTTGCAGCATTGCATTCTCATGGAACATGTCATTGATGCTTTCAACGCCTTCTTCATCTATAATCCTTTTACCCTTCAAGAAAGTAAAAATATTTTATTACTAGTCAAGGCTGACCTACACTTAAAATTCTAAGTTAGTAAATGCAATCCACACATAACTTAGAATTCCAAGCAGACATTCGTAGCACAAGACAATCCCTCAAAGAGTTTAAAACAATGATAAAGGAATAGTTTTCAAAAGACTGATGTCTGGGCCAACACCTTAGCATCTGGGTTTCATGTAATTCCCTTTAGTCTGAAATACAAGTTCTTGAAGAGGTTAAAAAATGAGAAGATAACTCTTTATCAAATCAGAACAGTAGCTCAAGAGCAAAAGGTGATCCTGTTTGGTTATGACCTTTATTGCTCAAAACACTGAATAAAATTCAGGAAGAAACAGGCATGAGTATTTGTCTTATATACGTGAGACTAGATTTTTAAAACGAACTGTTTTAGCCATCTAGGAAGTTTCCAAAAGCAATACACAGTAACTGTACACATTCACTTATGCATCAATCTAAGTTGTGATTTGGTCATTTTTGATTTGGAAGTGACTCTCTCATTGCCTTTCAAAAAGCAAACAGCATGCATCATCAGTAATTATCACTGACATTTGCTGACATCTCTTTTTTTGGGGATACGATCTACATTTTCTAAAAATATCTGGTAATCACTGGAATTAAGTGTTGTTTATGTCAGGGCTGCTTTTCCAAAGTTTTTAGCATATGAAGTGGAAATAGTCAACAGGGGAAAAAAAACAACTGTGGAATTATAAGCATTTTAAAGCAGAAGAAATCCTAAGAGGACAGACTTACAGTTTTGTATTCCATGAGCTCCATCTGTAGCCGTGCAATCTCACTGCGCAAAGCATTTATTTGTTGGCTGGCCCTGTCCTGATTAACCATCACCTTGTTCTTGATGTTCCGTGCCCGGTTGGCGTACTTCAATGTGTTCAAAGTTTCCATGAAGTCTCGATCTGAAGGGCTCACACACGCTATCATGAGCGTTTGACTGCAAGCCAGAAACACAGGTCAGCATCAGACACCAAGGGGAAAAAGAGCAGAGAGCAGCTAACAGGTCCTCAGGCACAAGGTGAAACAAGAGTAGCAGCTTCATAGTATTTTACTTGACTTTATATTTTTTGTGAAAATATTTCTAGCTCACTCCAAACCATGAACCACAAAGGTCAGCCGGTGCTACAGGTGCTATGTCTTTTATCTCCCTAGGGTAGGAGATCCTAGATCATTACTTGTTCCACACATGAAATTGTAAAAGCAATTAATGAGTGTTTCCAGAAATGTTTCTCAAATTACAATCAGTTTGCCTAATCATACATAAACTTAGATTAAGGAATTTATAGTCAACCTAAATTCCTCAACAGTGATTTGGATCATGCAGCTGTCAGGACTGATCCCTGAGTTGCTTAGCTACTTCATCTGAAAGATGCCCAAATGCTCATCTTACCTGTCCAGACATGTCTAATGCACCTGTTCTCTATCTATTCCAAACTGGCGAGTTCTCCACCTGCAAATTACCTCCTGTTCTCCAACAGAAGCCCAAAACTAGGGCTTACCCTTAGCACTCTGTGTCTATAACTGTATTTGTATACATTTCATAACACTACTGCCTAGAGCAACTTTCTGCAACAAAAAGCAGCAGGACCAGAGCTCTGGGCCCAAGACGGCTATGAACAACCATGCTTCTTTCAGCTTCCTACAACATCCCCTAGCCACCCCATCACGGGATATTGTTGCAGGATGAGAACACATTCCGTGCTCCCAATGAAAGATAAAGCAGATAGACCAGCAGGAATCAGTAGGACAAATGCAGAAAAAAAACCAAAATCATTTTCAGTCCAACCATCATTCAACAGGTTCCTTCCTCAGTTCCTCGAGCACACTCATTTCATGTCAGGTAAAAGCAGCCTAGAAGGTCTGAACCAGAATTCCAGCTGCAGATCACTCTGAAGTTGCATACATTGCCTAAATTCTCAACAAAAAGGGCAAAACACCTGCATTTGATGGATTGAGTACACTCCTGCAAGTTTTAAAGGAATTTGCTTCTCCATTGTATGTCACAACTTGGATAGTTAAGTTAGGAAGAGTGAACTGTCTCTGGGGCAAAGGAGCGTTATCTGCATCAGGCAGGCTGGATTCTGATCTTCACTTTCTATAATTTCAGACTAAAACAAACAAATGAATCCCTGCAACAACTCTGTGAGGCAAACAATCATATTCACCATACACACTGGGAAGCTAAGCTAGAAAGAGTAACTAGCCTGGGTCTACCAAAAAATATTCACTTTCAGAAACTCTTCCTCAGTCCTCACCTGTATCTTTGTGCCAGTTCTCCAAACTCTTTAGTCCTCAAGATAAGGCCATGCAAGATTGGGAACAAATTTTTTAATCCTGACATTGAGAATGTGCTTACTTTTCTAAATCTCAGAAGACTGGTTCTGCCTTGTGCTCAACTTGAACTCCAGTTTTCTATCTGAACTGTAAAATGGACCAGGGTTTTTTGACGCTGTTCTACCTCCTTTATGTCACCATTCTTTAAATCGCTCCCCCTGCTCCTGAAGTTAGGAAGGTTTTAATTTTTCATATTATACATTTAACATCCCCTTTATAACACCAATGCTCCATATTTTTATTTTAATAATTCAAGAAACATTAATATTTAAGTGCTGCTTCAGAACTGTTACAGCATTATACTTAAAATAAGGATTATTGTCAGAATAGTACAGTGATACAATGTTTTCATCACTGTTAACTCAGGATTTACTACAACCTAATCCAAATCCTTACTAGTAAATTTCTGTAAGTATTTGTTAAGAGAGAAACAATAATGTGGACGGTTATACCTAGAGTGGAAGTTGGAGGGCTACAGAAAAGGCATAAAGAAATCTAAATCTGATTGTCCAGAAGAAAAAAACTGCAATATTTGCTAAAATTTAGCTTTCCAAAGTATTTTGATTGCCAAAGCCCAGACAAGAAACCATTAAAAATGTGAGGATTTTATATATAAATATATATGAAAAAAATCTTCCTTAACAGCAACATGCTGATTTGAGATGTCTCTGCATATATGTCACTTACAAAAAACTGGGGGGAAGGAAGGCATCCACACAAGACTCATCAATCAGAAAAAAGACAGAAGGAATACATACAAGTACTATTACAAACATTCTGGGGCAGCATTTGCCATCTGCACATTTGTGCTGGTTTTGGCTGGGATAGAGTTCATTTTCTTCACAGCAGTTGGTTTGGATTTGTGCTGGAAACACCTGCTATGGGTCCACGATGCAGATATGTTTGAGCTGCTGCTGAGCAGGGCTTTCACAGAGTCAGGGCCTTTTCTGCTCCTCAGGCTGCCCCACCAGTGGGTGCACAAGGGGCTGGGAGGGGACACAGCCAAGACAGCTGAGCCCACCTGACCCAAGGGATATTCCATCCCACATGGAATCGTGCTCAGCACATGAAGCTGGGGTAATGAGACAAAAGGGGGGATATCCAGAGTGACAGCATTTGTCTTCCCAAGTCACTGTAAGGCATGAGGGTCTGAGACCTGCTTTCCTGGGAATGGCTGAACACCTGCCAGCCCATGGGGAGTGAATGATTTCCTTTGCTTTGCGTGCATATGCGACTTTGCTTTAGCTAACAAAGTGTCCTTATGTCAAACCCTGACTTTTCTCCCTTGTGATTGTCTCCCGGGGCAGGGAGGGAGTGTCCGTGCGGGGCTCGGCAGCCACCCCCTCGCACGCTTAATAAACTCCGGGACTGCTCCTGAAGAACACGGGGGGGAGCCGTGGAGCTGTCGGACGCGAAAATATTTCAGAGTCAAAATAGTATTTCTACAAAAGGCCGATTTTAGAAGAGTTTGAAAAAAACATGCTCAGTAGCTGGTGTATTTAATAAAAAAATTAATTAAGTGCTTTTTGCATTTATTTACAGAGAGCTTAGCAGAACTATGCTGTTGGATTTCTGCTGATTTGTTTGTATTTCTGGAGTTTCTTCCTCCCTTTTGCACTTTTGAAAGTTTCTAGCCCTTATTTTACTTGTTGTTCAGGCTCTTTCTCTCACACTGCAGCGCTTCAGCTTGTTACTAAAGCTATAACTCTCTGAAGAGCATCACAACAGTTTGAGAATTTTCCTCCCCTTCTCCCTACTCCTTTGGGTAAAAACTTCCTACCCTCCCAGACACAGGAGCCAGGTGTATTGAATCACATAAAAAACCAAGAATATTACCTTACTAAAATATACTCAGCTTTGGTCCCTCTTATATTTGTACATGTTAGCATTACAAAAACAAAATCTGACTTATTTTAATAAATTTGTTAATATTTGCTTATATAAAGCCTTCAGAGGTCAAAGCTTCCCTTCACTGTATGCTCAGAATGTATACAAACCCTGGTGAAAGACTACTTTGTTTTTATTAGGCTGCAATCCAGCATCAGGTAATTGAACAGGTGCATCATAGGCTGAGATACATAATCTTTAAAAAGATGGAAGTGACTGTGGGTGGTAAACTGACTCCAAGCTCCTGTGCATGGCAGTCAGAGCAAACAATTCACTGACATTTAAAGAATAAAGCAAGGACAACAACAAAAAAAAAAAAAAAAAAACAACCTCTAAGGGAGAAACTCATCACAGCTTTAAAATATGCTGTAAACAAAATCTACATCTACCATTTGTACTATCTACAATCTACAGATATTTTCATGGGAAGAATTTGCCTGAAAATGGTAACTTCTAAGTAACCTGAAGCTTCATGTCAAGTAAAATAACAATAGCACTGGAAAGAATAACACAAAAATCCTTGTTAAAATCTTTCTCTTCCATTGACAGCATTATTTGCACGAGAATTTATCTCCAGAATCTTCCTTGAACAAGACTTTTATTGTCATTTAATATTCATTTTACTTTCTGCAGATTATGTTCTCATTCATGCTCATTCACAATGAAATACATAAAATGTTCCAATTTTCATACCTGTTTCCCCCAAGAGAGTCTTGAAGCAGCCTTGTAAGCTTTGAATCTCTGTATGGTACATGAGTTGCCTTCTTGCTTTTATCTCCCAGTGCACTAATTACATTGCCAAGTGCAAGCTATAAAACACCAAATCACATAACACACAAGTCAGAATCAGCTCCTGTGTAGTTTTATATTAAAACACTATAAATTGGAGTCAGCATATTGTGAGAAAATTAATATACTCATGACAGGTAGCATAAAAATATTTCTGAAGATTTCTGTATTTTACATTTAGGAATTCTTGTGTTATCAACAGTGCATTGGATGACTTACAGTCTGGCACCTGGAAGTGCCAAAGTGCTTAGCACAATTCATTTTCACATGCACTATTAGTATCTCATGTCAGTCACAAACTCAAGTTGGTACTACTTAATCTAAAAAATATTTGCTTCGGATGACAATTAAAGTTGATCTCTACCTCTAACAGTAGCTATAATTTCTTTAAAATTAATTTTATCAATCTGCTTTATGCTGCATTTAGAATAAAATATGGGGTATTTATATGAAGGAAAAAACATCAGAATTTAGTTCTTCTACAGTTATAAAGCAAAAAAGTCTGATAATGATTTCAGCATTTAAGACTTGAAATTGAAGGCTTGTAGTCCATAGCTATCCTGTTCCATTACTAAAAGGATCTAATGCTTGTTTATAAACAATTAAACATTTAGCTGTGAAATCATTTTTATGTGGAACCACACACACTTCAGTCAAACTGAAGGATTTTGCTTTAGGTGGCGCCCTGTACTGCAAGGTCTTGCTTTGGAAATGCTGCAGCTGCCACCAGAAGATGAAGAACTGCACACACCCTTTGAAGAATAATCACTTTCAATCTTTTCCACAAAACTGAGGGCTGGACCTCACTGTAAATAAAAG
Organism: Molothrus ater; assembly: GCF_012460135.2. Lineage (NCBI taxonomy): Eukaryota > Metazoa > Chordata > Aves > Passeriformes > Icteridae > Molothrus > Molothrus ater. The sequence continues at coordinate 15,334,526 of NC_050482.2, read as the reverse complement.
TTTCTATTAGTTACATCACACTGATTTTCACCTTCACGCACTTTATGTGTTCTTTGTTAGGACACAACTATGTCATCTAGATCACCCAAATCCTGCTGGCTTTGTGCTTATGTCAATGAAGAAATTGAACTGAATATTCTTTCTCTTCCATATAATATAACCAGAAAAACTACAGAAAATAACCAATGTCATGATGGCAAGAGAATCACTGAGAAAATTCTAATCGAACAATATCCCAGAAAACTGGTACTGCACAATAGCCCAGAAAAAACGAGATACATTTTCACATATAGAACAGACATGTATTTCTGTGTCTTTTTTAAAACAGTTAAAAGACTTTAAAAGAGTCTTCACATAGCCATGGTGCACAAAACAAAGACATGAAACTACAATCTCCACTGATAATCACCAGCTCTACTTTTCAGTGCAGTTCAGCATTAACAAAAACATTAAATACAGTTAATTTAAAAATTACTTCATTTAATACAGTTAATTAAAAATAACCAGTACACAGACAAAAAAATTAAGCTATAAGCTATACATTTCATTTCTAAGTGTCCTGCCTGGGTTTGTTTTACATTATGTTGTATAGTTGTATAGTCTTACTAGTCCACAGTTGATGGAAATGCCTTCCTTGGCCCTTTCTCCTGTAGCTCCTGTTCGCTTTAACCTTTCAGATCCCGCCAGATCAACAAAGTGAAACTTGGCAGTAAGAGTTTCATATTCGTTCATCTCAGAAGACTCAGATATTATCCTGTTATCAGTGGCATTATCCTGAAGCAAAGAAGAACCCACAAGGCTTGGTGAGGTCTTTCACATTAACATTTGCAAAGTTCAATCAACAATTATTTACAATACTACCTCTTTACTATGACCATCTCCTTACTCTTTGTTTTATAACAACTGTATTTTGAAACATACTATCTCCATTTTTATCGTATGTACTAACACATCATTCTTGAAAACCTAGCTCTAGATGCATGTGATTACAAATTACTGTAAATACAAGCTACCATTGCTTCTTGATGAAGAAATGAGGGGAAACACCTATTAAAATATACAAGTCTCCAGCAAGGTCAGCAACACATTTGTATCTCTCCTAAAATGCACTCTTGAATCAGTCGTCAAAGGAAACTGATTTAAAAAAAAAAAAAATTAATTACATTATTATCCCACAAAATCACCAGAACCAGCTAGTTTATAAACCTGCCAAATAGCTGAAGATATTTTGGTTTTATACCTCTCTAAACCCCATCACCAGGCTCCCTGTGGGATGATTCTTCAACTTACACTAGGAACTATTGTTGGAAACCATTTCTCCTAGCAGTCCATATTCCACTAGCACTTCTGACTTCCCCAGCAAATAAGAACAGTAGAGGGAACAAGGGAAAATGAAGAGGCTCCTTTCTCCCTTCCACCTTGCTCCCCCAGGTATGACTGGCACTTGCTGCAAGCCTCTGTCAGTGCAGGGAGTCTGCCCAGGAACACACTGCCCTGGGGCAGGTACCACAGCCTCAGCCTCTTTCAACTTCACATCCCAAAGCACAGCAGGAAAATTATCCTTTTTCATTAGACAATCCCAAACTTTTTTTCTGTCAATTAGTTTCATTCTACCATTCACTGTAGACTTCTATTTTACTTTGAGTGTAGTTAGACTTATTGTCAGGAAAGTAACTCAATTAGAAAAGAACCTAAATCACTCACTTCTTGACCTTACTGGTAAGACACCCATTGCAGGGTAATTTCTACTAACTTGGCATGGTGTCAGATAATAAGCATGTATTGAGTATATACTGGATTCATAACAAACTCTCACAGCCCAAACAGACAAGCTTTATTAGGAATTTCTAATCACATTAAGCATAGAAAACTCAGAAAAGCCTTAAAAAACAAAAACAAACAAACCCAAGTCTAATGAAAAAGCCAAACACAGACCCTCAGGTATTCTGCGGTGACCTTTATGTCCTTGGCCAGCCAGCCTGCAGCTCCCTTCCCTACTGCAAAGGGTAATGCAGGTCTCTGCAGACCAAACCCTTCTGATGGTAGTTAAATACTTTATGCATCCTTTTGCAGCAGTAACAGAAGAGAATGGGAACTGTGCCACCTCCACAAGACCAGCAATCATTATTTCTGTTTTTTTGATGTTTACACTCTGGGGGCCACACTCTTATTCCCAGCCCTCAGAGCCATGATTAATGCATCCTTTCACTCTCCCTCATTTAGCAAGTGAAATGCACATCCAGAAACTTCCCAGAAGCATGGCTGGTGTGCAGAGAGCCCCAGGAGCCTGTCTGAGCACTGCAGCCCTGGCTGCCTGCCAGCCCTGGGCACGGGCCACCGCACAGAGGGGGCACGGCCACGGCTGTCACCCGAGAAGGAGAAACCGCGTTGCCCTAGTAACAAAGGTCTCCCAAAACTGTTGTCTGCAGAAACTTGAGCTACATCTCTCCTGGCCACCCAATAATAGCTTGTATTAATTTAGATTCCAGGAGCGTTCAAAGGACAGTGTCAGGCCTATCCTCTACTCTCCTAAACAATACAGGGAAAGAAGAGGGTGTTGTCTTAAAAAATTAAGGATTTAGAAATGGCCAGTTCCACAGTCAGATTATCTTGTGCGTATCTCCCAAGAAAAGCTGAAACAAAACAGTTTGACATAAGGCAGAAGATGGCCACCTCTTCCTCTAACACAAGCCTCTGTAAAAACACAGGCAGAGCCAGGCAACAGTCCCCTGGGGCAGCTCAGCTGGCAGGGAAGGCTGCAAGTGCACCAGCACTGGGGGACTGCTGTGCCAACAGCCTGCAGGAAACAGGCCCCCACAGGACTTCTCAGTCTCCAGTAGACAGTTTGCAACAAAACTTTCCAAGCAGACAGTGTCACCACACAGTGACTGAAGTGCCCTGTGTGAGCTTGGAGTGTGATGCCAATCCCTCCCAAGTGAAGACAGCTGACCACACCACCAAATCCACAGTTTCAGCATGAAAAGCAGAAAGAAGTGTTTTTAGCAGGTGTATAAAGCAAGTCTACATACCACAAAGGATCAGGAAGGAACCCTCATCTTGCCTGTAAATGATTATTTGTAGTATTAAAAAATAAAAGCAACCCTCCCAAAAAGCACTGCAAATCCAATTCACTGTTCAACATGCTTAAAAATGTTATAATTATGAGTCAGATGCTAGCCAGATAGTATGTAATATTTAAAAATTATATGCAAAAGACCTTTAGAATTATTCAAGTCCCCCTGAAGGTACTGTAGTTTTCAGTATTGTGGATTTCTTCAGAGCTCCCCCCTTTACAACATACACCCAACGGCAACTAATAGCTGAACAGTCACAAGCAGAATATTCTACATAACAGCTCCATGTTCATTCATAGTTTGAATTCAGGTGCACAGAGTTAACAAAATACCTGCACCCCAAATATATAGCTACTTAAAATATATATAACTGAGCCTCAGAATTTAATGCTTTTCTACTTGCACCTTACTGGATATCAACAATTAATCTGAAATATCCAAGCAGTTTCAGTTAGCTGACTGTAAGTTTAAACCCACTAACTTCTAAGACACTTAAACGTGCTTTCCCAATTAAAGACAAATTATATTTTAACTTTCTCACTTGTGTATGTCACAACAAAATACTGAAGAAAACACTATGGGAGAATAGGTAGGTTCCTGTAAGAGTCTGCAATTTATGGTTGCCTCTGGCTAGAGGATGGTTACATATGCACAGATTAAATCATATTATTATAATGCTTAGCAAATTCATCAAGCATTATGATGACTACAGCATCCTTACTAAGTCCAATTCAAATAGCAGTGGCTGCCAAAACTATCCCCATTTTGAAAAAATGGCTACTAAAGAGAAGTTTACCAACAGCAAAAGTACATACGGCGTTAAATGCGGGGCAGACCCTGGTCTGACACAAGTGTATGGTGAAGATAGCGTGTGACCGTGAGCTCTGAACGTTCATCTGAGTGCTGGCAGTGGTTCGAGACAAAGCTCCCAGCTTCAAGCACTGCATCATCTAGAAAACAGGCAACAAGCACATTGCATCCTTTGCTGGTTAAAGGAAAAATGTTCTATGGCTAAAATTTCTCTCTTTGCTATGCATTCAGTTCCTATACGCAAAAAAAAAACCAAAACACAAGGACAAAGATCCTTAATAAGCAAACTAAAAGTATTTTTTGTGATTTCTGTAAAATACTTAAATCTTTGTATTCCCCTCTTTACTGTACCCTAGTAGTAACATACCTATCTTCAATCACCTGTACAAAAAAAAGTACAATAATATTTGTATTCAGATTTGCAGTATACGTGAATAGTGTTTATTTCACATCAGCCAAATGCAATGCTTTCCTCTCAAATAAAAAAATAACATACATAAGATTCAGGAGATCAGATTTAAATATAATGTCAAAATTCTCCCAGCAGAACTATATTATGAACAAAAACCTGTTCCTAGCTTTAAATGAAAGGCATATGCACTTAGTGTCAAATATATCAGATTTAAGTCTAAAAAGAATTAAGAAAATAAAAATTTTAGCTAGCTTTTACACTTTAATTGCCCAGGAGACAGATATAAACTAGCATGACCTCTATTTTTAAACAGTCATCAAAGCATACAGACATTTTTAGAATCTACTTGGCATGTTACAGTGTCATTTATTTCCAGTTATCACCTCAGATTCTCCATTCACAGTTCGGGTTGTAACGCCCACTGTATAAATTCCTCCCGCTGAATCTTCATGTATTTTAATATTTGATTTTTTATTCTTCGCATCAATATCACGTGTGGTATCAAACAGATCAAGAATTTCTTCATTGTAAAGCTGAGGAGAAGAAAAAGGCAAAAAAATACATCATTTTCAGAAATTCCTCCAATGACTAACAAATCTGTGCATGGCACGTACCAAAAGTTGTAAAAATCCAAATGTCTCAGCTCCCAAAAGATGTGAAACATCCAAACTTACAAGGACAATAGGTAACAGAGCAGCTGCAAATTAGGTGACCTGCACAACTTTCTATTATGCCACCCAAAGACACGTAAATTCCTACACATTGCCAGATCTGAGATAAAATTCTTTGGTGGGACTAGGGAAGAGGAGGAATTTGGTGCCAGCAAAACACGAGTGGTGTCTGTGGCAGGCACCTGCTGTCTTCAGATTTAACCCTGGGCTTTTATTTTGTGGATTCAGCTGGCTGCACCCTGCCCCAAACACTTCCAACTCACTCCACTTGCTCTCCCTGCCATTGCACCTTTCCTCATCTCCTCTCTCACACCTTCATATTTCTATGGCTCTCATTTAGATAAATCTTCCTGGACAGGAAGGAATTTGACATATAATAATAGTTTTTGTGCAAGCTGCTTCTTAAAGACACCAAGCATCAGCCCAAAAATACTATGGCATGGCTGCTTGAGCAGGGCTTTTGTACTCCATAAGAATATCCTCAACTTTATGCAGTGTTTAGATTGAAGATATCAGGGGAAAAAAAATCCAGACAACCCACCCAGAAAAAAACACTATCCCACTGAATTTCATGGCTGAAGTCTCTGCCTGTGTACCCTGGAACATATCAAGTGTCTCTAATTTAGTTATACTAATTCATGTCAGCAAAGCTCAGCCAGGACTAATTCAATTCCTGATCAAAATCCCTAGGCAACAGTCAAAGAACCACTACAACAGATCTGTATTCACACAAGGTACTTTGTCATAGTACTGAAACTAAGTGACTTTCTCCTCTCAAAAGCAAAAAGTCATCCCTGAGAAGAAAAAACTCAGCATCTGTGAATGTGATGCTTTTAATCCTTTACATAGTAAAAAAGGAATTATATTTAATTATTAGGCATAGATAGTCTATGTAGCAATCTTCTTACTAAAGTTTTACCTTCATAAATTCAAACAAACTGATGCCATAATTTGGAGCAGATCCTGATAATGCACCTGTAATTGGATGGGACTGCATATGCTTGTCTTTTGAAAAAGCAGGAAAGCAAGGAGTTAAAGGAGGCAGACTGCAGCCAACTAAAGAAAGGCAAGAAAGTAGCAAACAGAAGTCACTGTTCCCAACAGTTATCCAGCTGTAAGACTTCAAAGTTATTCCAAAAATACCATCTTGTTTCAACTTGCTCAACGACTAAATTATTGTTTATGCAACCCAGCTCTAATGGTAGACAGGATGGGAGGAAGAGGATACTTTTTGACACAAGAATAGTGTATAATATCAAACTAAGCAGAAAAAGTTCCTTCTGGAAAGTTTTAGTGAAAGAAAAAAAACTACCAACTAAAATGACTTTTTTTTAAGGGAGAAATTATTACATATATCCTTTAACCTTTCTCTAAATAGATAAACAAGACATGTTTCAGTATGTACATTTCAGCTGAAATACACTGCAATGGCTGCAATTCTTCATACCATTCTCACCGTAATATTTAATCACTGCCCTGTGTTTTGGGACTCAATCATATTTGTAATGTTTTGTCAAAAAACACAATAAATTCAGAAACCACACTGGTTACTGCTCCTTATGCTACTCATGTTGCAGCTGCCTAAGCAAAGCTGCAGCTCCCTGGTGCACAGAGTGGAGCATTCCCACAGCACATGCTCAAGCCAACTCTCTCTGGGCAAATATTAGCCAGAGCAACAAAAGGTTCTGCATAAGGGTAGCAACGACAAACCTAGACTGATACAAAACTAATGCCAGCTTGTTAATGACTAGTTTTTTAATGACCAACTAATGACTTGGTTTTATTGCTGCTGAAGTAAACTAATAGCTTTTCTCATGGGTAATATTGAAGTGGGGGTTTCTACCCCCAAGTAGATAAAGTTGTACACACTGAAGTAAGCAAAACAAATTTACACCTGCTCTTCCTAAAATACATTCTGCCTCTCTGTGTGCCTGAAGTATCAGATTTTTCAGGTTGGTAGTAAATGTAAATACGTTACACCCAAATCAATCCATTTAAAGAGCACTTCCACAGCCAGGAGGCACAGTATGAACCCTACAAGGCATAAAGCAACAGCTGCTGCAGGTCACAAAGATCACAGATGTTATGGCCCCTTACCAGTAACTGTGTCTACAAGAAAGTACAAGGGGAGCAGTTCTGCCACAGTACTGATCAGGGTTTTTTTTTTTACTCTGGGTCTAAGAAAGAAGGGAACCATGACACTGAAACCAATCCTAAACCAGTGGGAATTGCAGAAAGAAGTATTTTCATGCTAGGTTTCTTCTTTGGTGAAAGAAAGTCTTCGGAGCAGATTTTGAAAGCTAAAGAAATCTATGGCAAAGTGACAAAAGCAGGCAAAGCATGGTTACTACTCGAAGCCATACAATTAGAGGGGCCTTTCTAATTCCTTGTTTTAAAGTTTTGTCAAGAATTACCAAGAGGACCTACAATCAGAAAGGGATAAATGATGACAAACAAATATTTCTGCTTCAAAATAACACTATGAAGGGAAGCAGTAAAATAATTGGAGTGAGATAAGATAAAAAAAGACTTTTTCATAAATTGAAGAGTTGAAGCAAATCCCATCAATTTTCCTTTTGAAACCTTGTATATTAATTCAAAACATCCTGGGATATAAGAAAATTTAAAGGAAGCAACTAGAAAAAATATTTAATTGGTTTTCTTAAAAAAAAAAAAAATCTACCAGAAAATCCACATAAAGTTACATCCACAAATGTGGATCATATTTACCTCTAAGAACTGTGCATTCACTTTAAAATCTGGAGGTGGAAGTCCTTGCTTAATAGCACCTTGTTTTTTTTCTTCAATACATCTGAAAAGGTGTTTAACAGCACGTGATATAATGCCTTGCTCCTCTTCTGTTATGTTGACATCAAATCCAGTGCCCATGGTGTATGTTTTGCCAGCACCTGTCTAATTTGAAAAAGAAGTAGTCACTAGAACATGTTAATAGTATGAAATGATCACAGAAGTACAGTTTCTGAACACTACTGTTCACTAGTGTTCAACCTGCCATCTTTATAATATTAACACACACAACAGGTCACTTTGAAAAATGGATAAACAGAAGAATTGGACAAACTCTACTGTTTATCCAGAGATCACATACAAGCAGGCAGAGGGCAGTTCAATCTTTCATAACCCTTCCCCTAGAAACTCTGCCTACCCAGCTCACATCAGCCCTGAGCTGTCTCCTGTAGGTCAAAAGATGAGTTAATGTTTCCAACCAAGGCTGTTAACTGAAACATGTATTTTGAAGGTAAAAGCAGCATTTGCAATTCTTTACTGAAAGAGATCAAATGACTCCCTTAATTAAGATGTCTGAATATCTCAGGTATTATATTCCCATTGTTCTCACTTTATACTAAAGAATACAAGCTCTGTCTTCACTAGGAAGATAATTTAATTAAATGCGAAGTCCAATAGAAGTCAAGGTAGTGTAGTGTTTTCTTAATTAATGGGTCAAGTCTAAGACAAAGATAGGATCACACAGCTGAACATAATCTGCTAAACTGGATCTGCAAACTGCTTTGTTTGACTAGGAATAGACTTCACCCGGCTAACTTGAGATGCAACACCTAACAGGAGAAATTCAGCATTCAAGACTACATTTTATGCAATCAACTTGTAAAGGAATATTTGGAAGACAGTAACACACTGTCTGCATTGTGCTCAGCTTTGTGCCCAGTGTACTAAGAGGGTGTGTTCTTGATGAAAAGTTCTCTGACTTTGGAATCTGATCTCTACAATTTGCCCACAAGCAAACAATGTGGCCTGAAGTTCTCCAGGATCTATTTTTAAAAAGCTCCTATTCCCAAAAGTCTCTAAAAATGCAGTGGGTTGAAAAGTTGCTCAGAGAAGAATCTCAGTACAACCCATCTCTATAGTGCAAGTCAGTAGGTCAATAATTTGTAATGCTGCATTGAGGTGAATTCAGGAATTATATGGACTGATCCTATTTTCAGTATTACTATTAAATTCAGATCTGTGGCCTATATATATTCTGTGTTTCAACTGCCAGTCTGAACAGAATTTATATAAACTCAACACTCTCCCAGTGGGTAACTCATTGAAAATAAACCCAAGGTGCTAAAACCAGATTAATGCATGCAGAAATGCACTAATTTAAGAGAATAATCAGTTTCAAAAAATTGTTTATTCCAAAATAAATGCTTTAAAATAACATTGTGAAGTTTACCTGGCCATAAGCAAAGACAGTGGCATTATAGCCTTCAAAGCAACCTTCAATCAGCTTTTCTATGCACTGTACATAGATCTCTTCTTGCTGTGAGTCAATGTTAAAGACATAATCAAAAGTGAAGGCCTTATCTTTTCCCAAGAACACTTGAGGTTCACCAGGTGTGACAGATGTACAGATATGGCATCCTTCAATCTTCTCTTTGGCTAACTGTGGTCTAATTCTGTTTTGGAAGAGATAAAAAGAACTATTAGAAATTTTCATAATCAAAAAGAGGAGGAATACAGAATAAAAAGAAGGGATCTGAGAATTCCTCAATGACTGAGAAGGGTGAATTTTTCTTCACCAAGCCAGAAGGATTTTGGTTGTCTGAGCCACAGTACTGACTGTATCAGAACCCCAGCCATAAACTGCTCATGCAAATGACACCATCTTTTCTGAAGGTTCACCTACTTCAAGCTGATGACCTGCCTAGAACCCCAAATGTTTCTGTATGTTTATTATGCATTACTGAAGAGTCACTTTTCTGTGTTGTTTCAGACTTGGAAATCAAGCTTTCCAGTTTTATCAAACTTCTGCATGCTTTCATTGTAAAAACAGTCATTTGACTTTTTTCACAAACAAGTTAAATGTGGAAAAGGAATACAGGGCAGCTTAAATAGCAATTTGGGAGCAAGGACCCACCAACACCTAGCTCAGTTGCTTAGAGCCTGGTGCTAGTGATGCCAAAATTGTGGCTTCAGTTTCTATATGGGCCATCCACTCAAGAGTTGGACTTGAAGATCCTTATGGGTCCCTACCAATTCAGAATATTCTGTGATATCATCTTAAATGAAAGCCTCCTTGCTGTGAGAGCAATGGCAGCAAGGAAATGGCTACATTGCTTCTTTCCTTTTGTCAGAAAAGGAACTTGTACAGCCAGAACACTTCTCTGAAATGCTTGGTTTCAGTGAAGTATACCTTCAGACAACAGAAAAAGAACAATATTTAACAAGTTCTAAAGGTAAGAGTGTCTCATTCCTCATTATTCCTCTCTAAGGCAAATTTCAGCTTTTATTTCAGTTTTTTCAGTTTCGTATTTTACAAAACAACTTGTGGAATATAGCTTGAACTTCTTATATTCTATCATTTTATTGATTCCTCTGCATTCTTAACACTTTCAGCCTCATCAAAACTGAATTAATGCACTGGCCTTACAACTAATAATGACTGCAGAAGCTTGTGATTCCATGGGCTTAATGATTAACTATTGAGAAGAAAAAGTCTGGCTCACTTAGCACACTGTTCTTAGCTGCAAGTAACTAATAATTTGCTTACAAAGCTACCTTTTCAAAAAGATATTTCCAAGTTCCCAAAGCAGCACCAAAAAAAACCCAACACAAACCAAACCCAAACACACAAAATCCACACCAAAACATGTGCAGCATGCAGCTAAAAAGATGCGACAAAGAAGGCTAATAAGAGTGATAAAAAGATGCAGTACAGCTACATACAAACAGAAACATGGAATGTTTTATACTCATCTTCCAATTATATAAAGCTTCAGAGTGGCTACTTTCACTTACACAGAAGATCTCAAAGATCTGCATGCAGAGAGTATACTTAAAGGCACATATTCATCTCATATTCCATGTTTTAAGGGACATTAGTTCTCTATTTAGAGTAGCTGTGCTGCCTTGAAGCAAATTCCCCAACATTTTTAGGTATCACATGTTGGTTTGGATCACAGAGCAGTTTCGGTGTGCACAATTTACACCCCCTTCAAAGGAAACAAAGCCAAAATGCTCAACTCCAAACACACAAAACTTGTTCCAAGTTCTAATGGGAGCATAAGGGCCCAAAGCTACCTGCTGATCTACTCCTGTGCCAGCACCTGCTGATACAGAGAGAGCTTGTCTCCAAAACAAATGAGTGGACTGTTGCAGACTAATTATGTACATGTTAGATGAAATTAGAAACATCCTGCTTGAAAAAAAGATTTTTTTTTAATCTCACAGAGCATGATGTGTCTACTCTTTACTGCAGATTCTGAATTTTTCATTGAGGGATGTACACTGCCGTCAAGAGCATTTTTCAGATTTTTCATTCTGAGGGTTTCATTATATCCCACATGTGACACTGGAGATTAACCTTAATTTATCTTCAAGGTTTGTGCATATTAGTTCCAGTATAGAAACTTCATTAATGATCGGGAGGTACCACCCTTGTCAGGTTACCCTCTCATGTAAAGTGAAAAATTAAATAAACCTTTGAAAAACATCATTAAAAAAGATTATATGATGTGCAAAACAGGCATAAATATTCTACAACTAGTACTTGCATTTAAGGACACAAAGTATATAATATAGGTCAAATTTTCTCTCTAACAACATCATAAGGAGTTAGTTTTTTTCTTTAAATGAAATAAGAATGCTAAAAGTAATACAGGATTTACATAGCTCCTTCAATAACAACCAACTTGATCCACTTGTACCTGTGTTGACTGAACACAGAATCTCATAAATAAGTACAGAAGCTTGTAATACATTTACTTCCTTCTAAATTAAGGAAATTTTGGTAATAAAATAGCTTTTATTTCTAAGTAGAGAAAGTCTTCAAAGAAAAATTATTCATATGCCTTTTCTAAAAGCATTCTACACAACTGGAAGGTCAAGCAAATAAAACACTGCAGCTTGCTGTCTAAAACAATAGTTTGAAAATGCCTACTCAGTAGGTTATTCTGCTGCCTTCTTCTACTGCTGTGAAGTCAGTCAGAGGGCAAGCTCCTTTTTCAGACTAAGCACTCTTATTCTTTCACTAATCCAGTGCACTAGCAGAGAGGCCATTAATTGTCCTTACAAGAATGAACTCTGAGGGCTCATAAAGGTCCAGAGGCATCTCTCATTACCTTCCAGAGCAAAAAAGCCTGGGAAGATCTCTTCTAGAAATCTAGATGGGAAACATTTTCAACATCAAGCAAGCTTTAGTGCATCCCAAAAACACACCTTGTCCCCAGTTCCAAAATGGCTTTTAGCAACAACTTGCAGAATGAAGTCAACAAGTTTTTTTTTAAGAAGTTTTTTCTTCATGTTTTTATTCTACACTTGAAAGAAAATTAATTTTCTACACTGACAAACTGATGCAATTATGACAGGTGCCGAATAAATTTCTCCTTTCTACAACTAAGCAAAGGCTGACTGACCATGAAAAGGAACAGCATGCCTAAAATATCAATGATTTGCATGATATTTATTCCAGTGATGACAGGACTGTAAGGCGAGCAGTTTCACTGTCGCCCAGCAGAGACTTCCCATGAGAATCCTCCTGGCCAGGGCCAGGTCCTGCCTGCAGCCGGGCAGCTCCTCCCAGAGCTCTGCTGCTCAACAGCAAACTGCACACATCAGCCCAGCACAACCAGCCCACAGCTGGGCTGAGGGGCATCTGTGGCACTGCTAGCAGCTTCTTACCAGCTCAGCCACTTCCCCTGGTTGGAACACAACACTCAGAGATCCAGCAGTGATGATGGTGTCCTTCCTCCCTAAATTGCCACTAAATCTGAAGGCAGTGCTAGGAGAGAAGCAGCATTTCACCAGCACTTAGGCAGCACAAAGGAAAAACAAAGCAAGACTCGCCCACAGCAGGGAAGCTTCACACCAAAGACAGACTCCCTTCTCATTCTGTCACTGCTCTTACACAATGTCCCACTCTGCTATGGAGTTGAGAGGTAGCAGAGACAGATCATGACTGCATCAGGTTTGAATGACATCTCCCCCCAAGAGAGATGTGCAGACAAGAAACCTTCATCACCCATCCTGAGGTCTTCCTCAAGGGATACTTCATGCTCTGAAATCTATACAGCTCTCTTGCTAAGTTTGTGTCCTAGGTCCTTGGACACCTGTGTAGGTGTCCTACAAAAAAAGCTGTATTCTATTCCCATCCTCAAGAGCTGATGAAACCAGGAGGAGCATTGTTTTTTCCTTATCTCCTGTTAATGGGCCCATGGATGCCTTTTCCACATGACTCAGGGATAACTCCCTCTGAGAGCCATTTCTGTTTAATGGACCCACCAGCACTGACTCAGAATTCTATCAGCCCATTGTGAGATGCTCCACCCAGGGGGGAGGAGCTAAGCATCCCCACCTGGATATAATCTGGGATTTGGGACACAACAAGCAGCCTTTCCACTGGCTTCTCAGAGGAATGGCTCTGCTTACCCACTGGTTTCCAGAGGACAAGAGCTACCAGATCGTTTCCACAGGATCACCACTTCAACAAGAGCATTTCACCTGGACTGCTGCCACCACCCTAACTAGCAGGGTGTCAGGCTGTATTCTGACTCTGCCAGTGGTTTGTCTTTTGTATTATTGCATGTATTTGGTTTTTTTCCCTTTTCCTAATAAACTGTATTTCTGACTTGGAGTCTCCCACTGGTTTTGCTTTCAAACCAGAACAGTTTGCCATGAATCTAATGTGATGTTCTCAATGAGTAAGCAAGAGATTCCTCCCCTGCAACCTGATTTCTGACCACTTACAAACAATGTGAGTGCATCACCCAAACCTCAAGACTGTCTTACTATTTACACTGAATGTGTGGTCCAGCAAACAGAAGTCCTCATGCAAGTCAGATTCAGTTCCAGCACTGCCTATAGGAACATCTCCTCCTTCTCCATCCCACACATGAATTCGGAAAGTGATTTTTTCCTTTCTGCTTACAGTCAAACATTTTCCACTCTCACATCTTAATGTGGTCACTTCTGTCAGCAGAGCAGGCAGCGCCCACACTTTAAAAATGTGAAAGAGTTCATTCTGGTCATCTCTCCTTGCCCAGCCTGTGGTCTGGCAGTCTGCCACTGAGATTTTTCTCCAGGACCAATTTGACTTCACCCATTTTGTCCTCTATATGGCCCTACCCCACCTGTTTTTCAGGCTACTCTCTTAATTGCAGACAATTGGGCGTTTTCTACCTATTTCCAATCACATCTCCTTAGATGTGGCAACTTCCCAAACAACATTTTGCTTTCCATCCTTCCCTCTGCTCCTTTCCAAAGCATGAACACACCCAATTCTTGTTTACGTGTACTTTGCAGCACCTCCAGGCCACACACATGAAACTTAATCCCCTAAATCTCTCCTGCCTCAGCACACTGGGACAAGTTGTCAAATTAGGGAGCGCTAAAACAGCCAGCAGTTGCACAGTAATGCACTGTATTGTACTGGAACTAATCCCTCAGTAGAGCTGAGGCACAATGTCTCTGCTAAAAGTCTTGTCAGCTACAACAGGCTCAGATAATACAGTTCAGGGACTACAGCCATCATCAGACCTGTGTTATGCAAGACATCAGACTTTACAGAATTGATTCCTGCTTAAATTAGATAATATCATAATATCTCTTTGAAAAGCATCCTAAATTTACTTCTAGGAATGAAAAATTGTCCCAGTGATCTAAATATAAATACATATTATTTACATAAATAACTACATGCATATATAAGGATATATATATGCATACACACACATCCCTTTTCACTACTAAACACTTTTACCTCTCTGCCTGTTTACTTAAAAACCTCTCCATTATTTAATTTTACCCAAGCAATATCTAACCATCTATGAACACGTCACCCCTTAATCTTATTTCATATACTAAACAAGACCAGAGATTTTTTCAATTTGCATCTCCATGAGAAGAACTGTAAGCTCTAACAAAGCATAATAATCATAATGTTTACCATATGCCTTCTCAGCACCTCTAATAGCAGTAAGCACACAAGAACTTCTATGACTAATCTAAAAAGGGAAAAGAATCAAATTATTCTGTTTTACAGAAAGCAAAGCAGAAAAAAATAATCATAGGTTAATCTTTCAGACTGCAATGACTGTCCAGAAGCTGTGTGTTGGAATGAAAAGATTATTCTGAAGCCCCATGTAAAGCTCTTTTTCATTAAAAAGGCTCTGTGGGGCAAGGGCTGTTTTCACCTTGCTCAGAAAAGCATAAATTCAAACCACGTGCTAGGCTGAGCAGGAAACAAGTTAACCTGCAAACCCAAGGTTGTCCAATACTTGTCTTACTACACTAAGCCTATTCAATTTTACACAATTAAGTTTCACATGTGGGTATATGAAACAATAAATCCAGAAACAGCTAATGAAGTACTTAGTATAAGCATAGCAGGCAATATGAACTGGGAAACAGACAAAAACTGCCCAAACCCAGAAGAAAACAGCTTCCAACTCTTACTTCAGCAACAGAATTCCCTCACCTTACTACTCCCTTAAAGTTACACTCATCAAATCACTCCCATTAAATTCCCTTCAGAGCAAGCAGGGAGTAAAGAAAGCTAAGCAGGTTTCAATCTCTAAGACAGGTGATATTTAGGCTTGCATAAACTTTTCAGTATTTTTGCTTGTACACACTGGAATCTTGCTCTGCGATTTGCAACACTTTCAAATGAGACCACAACTATAATGTCTGAATGCACTCATCTCAACTGCATCTCTCAACAAGCTTTAAGGATACAAAAAGATCTGGCATATGAGAAACTCCAGGTTTATCTCCTGTTAACACAGCAAAAAGGATGCAGGAACAAATCTTTAGGCTTGTACCAGCAACTGTCACCTACATAGAGTTTCTGAATAGTGGCATCACTAATGGTATAACCCCCTAGTAATGCTATCAATCACTGGTATTACATGTACTGGTGTCAAGATGGGAAAATGGACACGCAATTGCAGATTACAGTGACCACATGAGACACGGCTCAGCAGCTCAGCCACCCTCCACATGGCCAAGTCCTTCCCCCTGCCATGGGCCATCTCTCACCCCAGGAAGCTGGTTCCCCCTGTGCCAGGGGCCCAGGCACACAGCAGTCACCAGCCAGGGCAAGCAGCACTGCCTCGCTGTGATTGCAGCTCCATCACTCTCACCTAACATTGGGGCACTGCTCCCATCACTGCTCCTCTAAAGCTGCCACGGCCCCATCTGAGCCCAGGGCTGCCAGCAGTTGTGTGCCCAGAGCCCAGGTGTTCTCAGCCTAAACACCTCCTGGCAAGTACAAGGGAGGCAGATGTTTTACACATGCACTAACACTTACCTACTTGATATACCTGAAAACTTGGTGTCTAAAGGCATTTCGGTACAATGGCAACTGTACAATTGGCAATACCAGAAATAAAACCTCCTGGAACAGTTAAGGATACTTTAAATAAATGCAGTAAGGACAGTGACAAAAGCTTATGCAGGATCTACACGGGTCCAGATTTTGCTCCAAAGTCCTATTAAGATACTGATAAAAAGGTATTAGCATCCCTTCAAAATGTGTAGCCATTAAATACAACAGTTAAGCCTTAACTTAAAACACCCAGCCACTAAATTACCAAATGACTCTGAGGTATAACATTTTCAACAGCTAACTTACTGTAATGCAAGCAAAAAAAAAAAATCTATTCAAAAACATCTGCAGAAAATATTTTGTTCCAGTGCTGCAAACTGTCACTTCCAGTTTGCATTTAATGAGAAAGCAACACATGGAAAACCAGAACAAAATTAAATTGAGGAAATATACCACTGCAATAATTAGATTTGTCCACTTCTCTCATACGCTCAAACTCTACCTCTTCAATAATTTTTTTTTATTTTTACACACAAATTTAATTTCATGAAACAATTACCCTTTTCAGTAGCTTGGGTCGGGTCAGCTCCCATAGCCATTAGCTGTTCATGCAGGAGATGACATTGGCAGTGCCAGGCTGAGGCAGTTCCACAGGCTGCTGCTTGCCTTGGTTCCTGAAGAGCCACACAGCTGTATCTCCAGGCAGCCACCATGGCCAGGACACAGCTCAGCAGTGTGATTTCAGATTAATTCCTGTGCAATTCTGTAACAGCCGCGCAGGCTGTGCAACACAGATGGCATCCCCAGACTGGCAGGCACAGCCCCACACTTTTGCCAGAAAAAGAAAATGCAGAAGGGAAACACCCAGGCTTGCTCTCACATAATTCCTACTGCTCTGCATGCTTCTTTCCTCACACCACCCCCACAGCAGGGCTAGCAGATCCTCCAGAAGACCTAGAAGACCTCCAGCATCTTTCTTGATAACATGAATGCACGCATTCACACAAACCTTCTTCATGCGGTTTTACTGTGAACTAATTTACTCTCTAGTGAGCAAAGAAATCCACAACGTTTGAGAAAAATTTGGCTTTTAAGAGAGAGAGAAGGCAGAACTGTATTGCAGGGTTTGCACTGGCCTGGGTTATTTCTAGTCCAAGACAAGGTCATCTCTGATGGAAAAGCTGCACTACCATAAGCTTCCACATGCCTGCCAAGCACAGGACTGGCACACCTCCAGATCCAAGTGCAGTTTGAGTAAAGCCAAACAGAAGTGCCTTTTCCAAAGGCAAACAGTTTTTTTCAATTGTTCTGTTGTGCTACTTGCCTTGGTTTTCTTAACATCTATTGTTATATGTGTCACCTGTCTCAAAAAGTTAGAAGAAAAATAACACAATATCTTAGATAAAATGAGAGCTAAGCAAATGCAGCAAAGTATAACTTATGAGCTAAGACTTGAAGTATGTGTGGTTTATGAGCAAGAAATGAAAGAAGGAGTTATACCTTCCTAAAAGTAAAACTCCAAATTAATTTTGTACCACACAGGAATGCAGACACACCTGTATCATATCATACAATGAAGTGACAGAATAGAGACCTCGGTCACAGCAATCACGGGTCAAACATGCTTTGGTGCTGAAAGGGTCAAATGCACTCTGGTGCTGAAAGGGACTACAATCACCTGATCTCCACGTAGCTGATTAGCCCCAAGCAACTGCCTTTCCCCATCAGGGAGCAGGAACAATTCATTCTCGAGAGTAAGAAGCAAAAATAAGTATTTCTGCTGCACAAGGAAACACAGCACTCAGCTGCACTACAGTGTGACTGGCATTAGCTCAAGCTCTGGTCACCATGCTGTACAGAACATGTGGACATACACTGAAATAAAGGTCACTCACTAGCCACCTCTCCTCTAAGGATTAACTCTGAAAATAAAATCCCTGAGAATCCTTATCACCTTTAAATAAGAGGGGAAAAAAGGAACTCCAGAAGGTGCTAGGTCATTTCAGTTTTGATTTGAGAGGCAGCTTTCAGTCTTAGAAAGCCCTGTGTACACTTTCAGCTTTTTGTCTCCTTACACTGCATTTGTGGACATCACCCACAGTTGGCAGAACAGCAGAGACATCCCAAATACTTGGTTCAGACATGAACAACAGGTTTCCCCAGGTAGTCTGGGAAGCTAACATTTCCAAAAGGCCAATCAGGAGTCAAAGAAATGTCTTCTGAACCCACAAAACAAATACATAATCAAGGGAAATTGTAACTAAAACATTTACTCAGGGAAGCAGAACCATCTGTGGCTATGGATTTGGATGGCTGCTCCTTATCACTAAAGCTGTGGTTTACCAGAGGGTTCAACCAGTCTGTAATTTGATGGCTGTGCTCTACATATATTTATATACCAAGTTCAATATCCACAAAGCACATTAAGGACAGAACTGCCTTTAAATTGCATATTAAATCTGTCCCTCTTACAATGACTGCACTTGATTCTTGTAAATTAAAGGCTTCTATTGAAAAATATATTTCAGCTTTTATGACTATAAATCTCATGCACAGAGGTATGGAACACCATCTCATTTCACTGGTGGTGAAATCAATCAATTTCACATCAATCACTAGCACTTACAATAATGAAGACTAGTACAGATTACTATTATGAAAAATTTATGGCAATAGTACCTGATGATTACAACATTTAAAGAACATAGAGGTCACAAATTCAAGAGAAAAGGGAAAATAAAGGTCTTTTCGTGTGTCCACAGATCAGTGTCTACAACTATGCCCCTCATGGATACAGGAGGCCAATTAAGACAGCAAGCATATCCTTCTGAGGGTAAGGATTCATGAAGAAAGCAACTCTACATACCAAAGAAAATGAAACCCTATATTTCTTTTGCATATTATGGAGGTTTTTTCCCTCCAAAATATAGCTTTAGCATGAAACTCAGCAGCCTCATCGTTCCTGCTCTGGGGCTCCCAGCTGTGAGGAGTGGCTGAGTCACTGCTGGGTAAAGCTTACCAGAGCCTGGTACTAATTATGTAACAAGGGCAGCAGCAGGAAAGGGAATACACTTCCTGTAGCAACTTTCTACAGCATGACTGAATGCTTAACAGAGCTTACATGTGCTAAACAAATACCATTATGAGTAAATTCAGATGAAAAAAATTTAAAAAACAGAAGTTTAAGGAAGCCTTTTTGAAGAGTGCATAGCCCAGCAGCCTAGTATCCCTGAGCCAGGATAACAAGTGCTTCCAGAACCTCAGAGACACTTTGCTTCTAGAAATGCTAGTGTCAGAATTCAGCTGACAAAGTACTGTACTGTCAAGAGTAACATGGTGAATTTAGGGTATCCAACCACCCAAACCACTGTAGTTGCTGCTGCCTTCCAAGCTACAGAATAACATTTATTTAGGTCCAGCAGGAAAAAGGGGGGAGAATTAAAAACAAAACAAACAAAAACCTAAACAAAGCCAAAAAAATTCAACAACAAACATGCACAACACCATCAAACAACACTAAACCACAAAAACCACAAAACCACTGTCTTGAGTACATCCAAACCAAAATTCAGTCACATTTCCAGCTCAGGGATTTGAGATACAGCTACAGGGATTTTGAGATAATTTGGATACCTCTTGTATGCCAGCAACCAATCAGCCCAACATATACAAATACACTAAACCTGTAAAAAGAGCATCAGTCAACAGAAATGGGGCTGGGGTCAGCTCTTTTCAGAAAGCACACTTGTAACTAATGTTTAACTACCAGAGTCAAACTTTACTAAAAGCACAATTCTGTGAGACAGCTGGTTTCAAAAACATTGCCAGCAGCATCATGACATCAGCAAATGACCCAAAAATGCCCAACATAAAGGCACAGAAATTACAGTGGATTTCTGGTTCCAAAGTTGAAAATTCCATCTTGCAGAGCAGTAACATTATTTTTGCACACCCTCACATACAAAAAGATTTATCTGCAAAGTAAAATAATTGTATTTTGAAGTTATTTATTTAACGCAATTAAGTGACATATTTTAAGAATAAGAACATGCATTTGGGAATTTCCTCACATTACAACTTATCCTTGATTTCTTAAAAGCATTGATAAGTACCACAAATATATTCAGAAATAAGCAAGGGGGGGAAAAGTGTTTATTCACAATAGAAAAATAATTTTTTTAATAGATGTAATGAACTGATGCAATGCAAGGCTATCCAGATGACCAAAAATGTTGTCAGTCATGCCAAAACTAGGCTTCATTTAACTTCTTACTCTTCAGTTAAATGTATGTTTGTTCTAGAAGTTCACTACTTCTTCCAAGCAGCCTAGTTTTTAAAAATAGGTACTCTGTTATTTTTAAACGAAGTTATAAGGTTGCTATGTCTGCAGCAAAGAACTCTTAATTGCCTCCCTTACCTAGATTTCCCTTTCCTTTTTAAACACCCACAGATATTCACTTATGTTCCCAGCTCTTATAGCTATAGCACACAAATCACTACATGTTCATGGCAAGATTACTGTAGCTCTGAAAATTGTTTTCATTTTTTCCCCTCCATACAGAAACACTGTCTTCCCAGTTGCATATTCTCAAGTTTAGGGCAGCTGGTTGCTTTACACCTCTGAGCCACAAGTCCAATAATTACATTTCACCAACTCAAAACAAACAGAGTTACCAACATACCTATAGGTAAAGCTACAACCCACTTCAGAAGTAATTACAGTTAAATAATAAAACAAAAGAACAGGAGGGTCAGGTCAGTTTAAAAAAAAATTACAAGTTGTCATTAATCATTACTGAAATGACTGCTTAGCTAACACTACTAAAATAACCAGAGACTTAACAATGGGACAAGACAGCTAAAAACAGTGTTTCAATAATCTGTGCTGAATAGTGCCTTCACTCTGTTAACTTTCAAAGCAACATTCCTGGAACAAAAACCACTGTATGACTTTTCTGCCACGCCTTCCAAAAAAAAAAAAAAAAAACCAACATCAACACAAAAACCCACGTTGTATCCATAACACCCGATACACCAAGTCCCAAAGCAAACTGCAGAAAATTTCTTCATATTTGTTGTTGACTGTTTCTAATGAACAGAAGTTGCTCTGTTACAAAACAGAAGGTAGACTGTTCAAGCAGTGACTGAAAGCTCTGAGCTGGTAAATCCTAACTCTGGAGTAAGGAAAAATAACTCACTAGCTTTATTTAGTACTGTCTGTTTTCAAACTTGCAAAACAGAAAGAAACAATGTTATCCACCTTCTCCAGTCACGCTGCTTCAGCTACATGTTGTTTTATGTCTGAATGTCAATCCTCAAATTTAATTATTTTCTTTTTGTCTATTCATTCTATTTTCAAGGCTGCAAAATCATTTGCATCAGCAGTAACAGCATCAAACAGAGATGATTTTTCCATCCTTCTCTTCCTATGTAATGACACTGTATTAAGCTGTATTCTAAATCTGACTACCTTGCTGTTCTTTCTTGGCTTGAAACATTTAGTTAGAATCAGGACAATACAGGAAACTACACTAAAGGGTCAGTAGGTAGCATTTTCCCCACACTGAGCCATGCCTCAAACAGATTGATCACTACAATGCTGGTTTCAGGCATAAACTGAAGCATTATGAAGCATTTAATAAATATAAACTGTCAATCCCCAAACTCTCCCCCACCCTTCCTCAATCCCCACCAAAGCTGAGAAGTCTGCAAGTTTCTTGGTACTCATTCTTAACAACACTCTCCATGAAGTTTCAACCAGGTGCAAACTTTGGGTTATCTACAGGCCATAATCCTTTGTTCAGCTAAATGCAGGCTGACTTTCAGATGTGGTAGAGAGGGGACAGGGAAAAAAAATTTAGCAAGACACTATTTAACATTTATATGGAATACCAGTGGAAAGCTGAAATAATTGGAGCTTGAGTAACACAAGAAGTCAAAAGAATGGGATTTATCACAGGTGACTGTTGAAATAAGTTTGGAGTTGGTACTGCTCTATCAGGGCCTAATTCAACATCCTCTGAGCAAGAAATCCACTGGAACCTCACAGGAAAGCCAGTTTCACACAAAAATTCACATCCCAAAGCTAGAAGAAAGAGAGGTCTCCCCTGCAACAACACTTGTGCTTAGGGCTGAGCTGCTGCCATTTCACATGCTCAGCCTTTCATTGAGTTCAGAAGGGCTTATGTGACACTATATAAATAGTGACTACAATATCCAATATATCACTGGAGGTTTTAACCTAAGAGAAAGGGAAAGAGAATGCTTTGCTACCTCATCAGAAAAGCATGGGCTGGTTTCATATTCTTCACTTTTGAAAATATATAAAATAGAAAAAGCCTGTGTGATTTTGTAACTGATTATCTTCCACACCAGGGCAGGTAGGAGCTCTTTGTTGCCTAGGCTAAACAAATTCAGTGTGGAAATCACTGTGGAAATACAGTCATTCTCTTGGTTTAATTGCTACTGGCATGCAGACCTTGCTGCATTAGCAAGCTTACAGTTTGGAATTACCACTAGTATTAATACTGGTACATTTCACCAAAATAATAGCTCCAGGACAGAGCACATCCATGAAACAAGTGCACCCCAGTCATGAAGCACAATGTAAACTGCACAAGACTCATGGCATACTCTCTGAATAAAGTTTATAAAGAACCAATTACTTCCTTCCTACTTCTATCTGCTTTAGACAACCATTATCTATGCTGGCCTAACAGCAAGGCTAAACACTTTCTGCTTCATGTCCTAGCTGTAGGCTCAATTTTTCATTACAGCTCAGGTTTCCTGATAAGATTACATTAATAGTTTGGATTTCTGGTTGGATTTGTAAAGTAACTTCACAAAAACAAACAAAACAACCACCAAAAAAAAAAAAAAAAAATCATGCAGCAAGGTGGCTCACACAAATTGAAAGCAACTATCTCCATTTTACATCACAGGCCTGGGAGGCTCTGACTCCATTTCTGGAACAATTCTCTGCTGTGTGCAGCTGCTGGCCTGGGCACTGCCCTGCCGGTCTCCCTCAGGTTCAATGCACACAAAGCAGAAACACCTGATCCTGGGATCATTTCTGTCTGCTGAATGCTTGGCACCAGCTCCTTGGGGACATAAGGTAAAGTCTGTCCTGACAAGCTGCTTCAAGGTCAAAACCCACTTCTTTTGCCTTGACTCAATTAAATTAGCTCTTCTTGGCAACTAATACTTCTAAATCAGGCATTTCCCAGCTGCTCTCAGAAATCATCAATGCAAATGACTTGTGGTTTGTCTGCATCAGAGTTCATAGACCCTCTTACACTGGAGGTAGCACAGATGCTTTCAAATTAAGTATTCATATATTAACTGTTTCAAATTGCCTTAGAAATTTAAGTTTATGGTAATTGTCTCACTGTAGTCCTGATCTGTAAACCAGATGGTTACAGACCTGCCACAAAATATGTGACCAAGCATCTCATTCCTCCAAGCCCTTAACATCAGACAACAGAGGAGCTTCTTTGGCTTAAATGAGACCTAAGAGGATAGTGCACAAAGGGAGTGCTCACAAGGTTTTCCAGGAGCTAAGAAGGAACTTCACCAGGAAATGGAAAGCTCTGAGTTCATACAAAATGGTGTGTAAATGGCATACTGGTAGTGTCTCAAGGCCAGGGAGGGTATTACACTGAGGCTTATATAAAGCTTTCATAATGGGTCACACATTTGTTAAAAGCTACAGACAGATATATCTCTATAAAAATCCATAACTTTACAGCTGTTTCAGGTAGTTTTCCTCACCAGCACCAGAAGATTGGATATTAGCACAAGCTACAAACTCTGCATTGCCAACTGCTATGAATCAGGCAGCAGCCTCCCACACCTCTGACTTCTACTCCATGGCTGCACTCAGCTTCAACCACTTACCATCCCTGCTTTTACAGCAAAAAAGGGAAAGAGGGGAAAGATCATTCCACAGTAACAAAGCTCTAGTGTTTCCACTTAAAAGAATTTTTTCTTAGTACTACAGACAATATTTAAAGGATGGGGAAAAGAGATAAAAGGCCATTTACTCCAGCATATGCTATGCTACCAGATATTTAGAAAGAAAAGTTGAAAACTTGTTAAGGTAACTGGCGTTCTACAGAATGTGTCAGCATTAAAAAAGTCTTAGGTCAATAGATCAATACTTTTTTCCCAGGAATTTACAGGTTTCTCCAAAACAGGTACTTCAAACTTTTTCTAAGGCAGCCTGCTTTTACAATTTGTATCAGAGAGAGAAAACTCTGTGCTGTTTAAAATTTTAATATTTTGCTACATCATGCTATCCAAACTGTTAATTGTATGTTTAAGGGATTTCACCACAGAATCTGAAGAAAGGCTAAGGCAAGAAAGATAGCAAAGAAGGCTCTTTCAGCTTTTAAAAAAAGCTTTTTAAATAAAATACTGTCAGGACTGGGTTTTTATGGAAGTTTTTTGTTATTGTTTGTGGAGTTTTTTTTAAGAAACATGACAGCTAAGCAGATAGCATGACCTTAAGATCCTCCCAGAAAAGTTTGTTTTCTCCCTGGTTTCAACTATAGACTTTGACTGCCCATGCCTTATCACTTGACTTTTGTTTACACAGAAATACAGAACTCTGTCATCAAATGAAGTGCAACTGTAATGCAGCCCTTACGTAAGCTCAATCACATGAATAATTAGTAAGGCATAAAAAACTACAAATAGCTTATTTCCCAACTCACCATGAGAGTTAACCATTTCTAGACCACTGAACTAAGGATCAGTGGCTGCAGAATGGGAACAAGATAAATTGAAACTGTGAGAAAGATCCAGGACAGGACGCAGGATTACCTAGTACAAATGAAAGGAGAGAATTTCTTTGACTTGGCATTTGAGGTCAGGACTGCTTTTATTTCGAATACAATCATGTTTTTAACAGAACACAAAATTAGATTCTCAATCAAATCCAGTTGACTGGGGTTACACAATATGTCGTTAAGTGTCAGAATGGACAAAAAATTTATACAATCTTTTCTATCATTCCCATACTGCCATCCTCATCTCCAGGTATCACAGAGTTTTCAGTTCAGAGAAACAAGACTGCAGCCCTCTGTTCCCTGGCAGCCATTGCAATGCATTAAGTTGTTTATCTCTGATCTGCAGCAGCAGTGTTGGCAGAGAGGTGTTGGCAGAGGAGTCTTGCAACAGCAGCAAAAATGGAACAACACAAAGACTCAACAGCTGAAAAATAGTCCAACAGTGACACTCCACCTAAAACTTGCTGACAAAGCAGAAACAACTTCAGTACCTCTAGCAATTCTTGCTGAGGCTTCAAAAAAAAACCAAAAACCCACACCACAATGAAATCTGGTATATGTAGTCCTTTGTTACCTACCTTAGCTAACAATTTAAACTAACTAGACCAAGTCTCAAATGTGAAAAAAAATAGGCCAAAAAATAGCTTTTTCCTTTTTAAAAGAAAAAGCCCTACACCCCACAAGACAGTCCCTTGTGTCATCTGCAGCTCTCCTCTAATTATTGAATCAGTCACAATCACTCTGAACTGAGCAAATCAAGTGTGCAATAGCACATAACAAGGATATCCAGAAAGACTTATGCATTAGATTAAACAATTTCTGGCTGCCTTTGAACCTTTCCTATTTCACAATGAAACTGGAAGTCCATGGCTCTACACTATCTTGGCATCCCTATCTAGCTGTGGAAGACTCAAGGGAGAATTTTGAATGTCTGTTTCTTTTGGAAACAGAACTTCTCAGCTATTTCCAAAGTAACTGAAGACATACCATACACTTGTGCTCCAATCATACCCAGATCAATAAGCAACAAGAGTCTCCTCAGCACTGAATGAACACTCAGAAGACAGGCACAGGCTCATTGTTACTCCAACACCACAGCTGGCCCTATAAACAGCAGTGGACCTCCAACTCTGTGTATCTTAACCCTGTGCTGAAGAAAAATATCTAAAACAAGTCACACAGATGATTTAATTATTTCCAGTCTTGGAAGTGAAGTGGCCCGTGTCCTCAAACCATGGATTAGCTCAGCCTGGCACACAGAAGCAAGGATCCATAAAAGCTCTATGGCAGCACCCACCCTGACACACAGGAGTGTATCCAGAGGATTCCCACCACTGGTAACAGCTGCAGCACAGAGAGACCCCTTGAACACAAAAGTATCTCCTACATTTTATTTCTTAATTATCAGAACAGAAAAATAACATGATGCCAATTCAAGTTACTTGCGAGCAAAGGAGAGGACCTCATACACATTTGCTGTGCTGGAGAGACCATCCCACTCTACACCAAGGAAGTGGCAAAACAGGAGAGCAACTATTACAGCAGTGCAGTACATGGCAAGCATTCTGTCCCACTGGATATTCCCTGGACAGAGTCTTGAACAAAGGAAGTCTTCTTAAGGTGAAAACTGCATGTATAAATTAAAGAATACACATATAAAAGGAGCAGTTAGCTGCCCAGCTAGACTACAATCAGTTATATTTCCTTGACATATCTGGTAAAACTTGGAAGTCAGTAGCATTTCCTAGCTACAATCTGAGAAATCAAAAGCATATAAATTCAAGAGACACAGATGTGAGCTTTGAAACATTTTATTCAGTCTACCAATACATTCCTCTGTTTTAAACAGATTGAACTTCAACCAGACAGCTCTTACACATACTAGGCAGATATCCAGCAATACAAACCAAACTGAATGTGAACTTTGCCCAGCACTCCACATGCATTTTATGAATACACAAATCTAAAAATAAATCAAGTCAAAAAATCCATTCTTCATACACAAGACAAAAACTGATAATGCACAAATTAAAAATAATTTCCAAAGAAATTATTTGGAAAGGTAGTCAGTCCTTTGGGTTGTATTCACAACAATATCACATGCTTCATGGGATAAATCACTGACTATTGTACACATTTCTTTCTGCCATACAGAAGATACTGTCTGAACAAGCCAGAAGAACTGAAAGAATGAAACATTAACTGTCTCAGGACAGGGAAAGAGACTATTCTATGAGAAGAGCACATCTGAAAAGCCAAGAATTAAACAATGATGGAGTGTAATTATTCCCATCACTCACTTCAGTCAAAATAATGAGTAAGCTTAAACTGTGGCAGAGAAAATGCAGACAGGTGAGTACCATATATACCTGCTGGGAAAAAAAGACTGTTAGCCCAACCTGAATCACACTCCAAATGCTTTCACAGCTGAAATATCACATTTACCATGAAACAGTCTTCAAAAAGGTAGTGGTGGGTCATATGAGGAGAAAGAACAGACTTTCCACAGAAAGAGTACAGCAACCATGCAAACAAACAACAAAAGCCTCCAGTACTTCACCCTGTGTATGCTTACAACACATTATCTCCTAACAGCAGCCCTATCACCAGCACCACTGCATGACTGTCAGTCCCCCAAGAATCTGATCTACCATATTCAGAACTCAGCTGGAGAAGAGGCTGCACCCCCTTTGCTGAAGGTGTCCCCCACATCTCCCCTTTCCAACAGATCAGAGGCATAGAGCCCTTCAGTGTCTTCTTGGCTTCCAGGCCCTGTCTCCTCTCTGTCAGTGCAGAAGAGAAGGTTACAAAGACAAAAGGCCCAGGCTCCTTTCTGAGGTTCACAGTGGGAAGAGGCACTGGTCACAAAACCAAGCAAGATATTTCCCAGCTCAGCAAGGAAATCTGACCATCAAAAATTGGAACAGTCAAGTACTGGTTGCCCAGAGACACTGATGCATCTCTATCTCAGAGGTTTTTCCTAGACCTGACTTTAGACAGAGCCTTGCAAAACCTCACCTGAATTTAGTTTTGACAATGCTTTGAGGGGGAGGCTGGATCAGATGACCTCCTGAGGTCCCTTCAAACTTGGATTAATCTAGGCTTACCCTTCCAACAGTAGGCTTTACTGTTCATGTGGACATTGTCACACCTCTGTGAACACATTCTGACATTTGAATGGGATCATTCAATTGTACTGAATTCAGGTCCTGGCACCCCACATGCAGCTTCACAGAATTACAGACAACTGGGGTGGAAAAAAACCTGGGAATGTCAGAGTTTATTCACCCACTCTACCTTTCTGGGCTAAAGTATTAATTAATTAACCAATTAATTAATTCAATATTTAATTAAGTGTTTAATTTAAATATTAACCAATTAATCCAAAATCATTATCCTGGCAGTAACCAGTCTGAACTGTTTTGAAGAGTTTCCTGTAGGGACAATTTCACATCTCCATAGACAAAGCACAGGTTTATTTCCCTCCCTGTTCATTCCACAATATCCATCCTTACAATGGATAAATATTTTCTCCTCTCTTTTACTTTTCTTACTGAAATTTCAATCTAATACGTTTTATCAACTTCACCTTGAGCATAAAGAACATTTTATTCCTTTCCACTCCATACTTGACTCTTGGTATTTTAGGATGCAACTCTTAGAAATCTTCACTCCTCATATCTCACATGGAACCAGACATGTTTTCTAGGCAAAGAGCCCTTTCCTGCCTCTTTTCAATTCCTCTTAGTCAGTCCACATTTTTTGTGAGCAGCAGGACCCAGAACCTACCACTAGACATCAGCAGCACTGAACAAAAAATGATTTCTTAGCTCCTTTGTAAAGACTCCAGGTTCTACATACACTGAGTTTCTTCTTTTGCTACACTACACCCCTGCTGTTCCACACTCATGAATAATGTGTGTATTCTTCAAACATTTGCCTACACCAGCAGCAGAGAGTGCATCAGCCCTTTGTTTTTAATCAAGTATCTTCCAAGATGTAGGTCAACAACATTCTATGCAAGTTCCCTCTTCCCAAGGAGGCATTTCCACACTCAGCATCCTGAGAGCTGGAAATCAACAGGAGCAGGGGCCAGCTGGCAGGGACCAGCCCTGTTCTGGGGGCTGCAAGCACACAACAAAGCTAATTTGAAAATCTGAAAATCTCAGCATTTGAAAATCTCAGCATTTGAAAATCTCAGCTGTGCAATGTTTCTTGGAGGTCCCTTCCAACCTTGACAAGCCTATGACTCCTCTTCAGGGCCTACCAGGACTACACTTGTTGACATTTAGAGAATGAAAGTCCATCTGTTTCTACAAGCTTTGCAAACAACAACAATGAAATAGATCTACAGCAACATTTTAAAATGCAGAGCCAAGACAGTGGGTTGACCTGCCAATGTAGATCACTTTGAAGACTGTGTGAGGAAGACAAAGAAAGAAAGAGGGCAAACAAATAAAAAAGACATCCATAAAACAAAAAAACTGAAACAATGAATCAAACAAACAAATATTAAAGAACCCCACAGACACAACCCCCAAGAGCAAATTCAATTCAGCCCCAATTCAAACAAAACCCTTTTAGGAGTACAAAAACTAAAAAAGAACATTAATTATACTAAGGTTTAACTGTCAAATAGTTTGCTTGCAAATACCAATTCAGTCCTATCTCTCATCTCATTTTTAGAGTTTACTGAACACCAATCCACTTTTGCTGAACTCAGGAGTTCTGCTTGTAAAGATCAGAATGGCAATTTTATTGTTCCTGAGTGATGGGCTGGCTGATCAGATTAGACAGAAGCATAAGCTGCACTCTAAGTGATATAGATTGAACAGGTGGCCTTCCCTCTGATCTACAGCCTCTTCAAACACTTACAAGTAGAATCCTTCTCGTTTCAATCACCTCTAGAAAATATGCACTTAGCCATCCTTAGCCTGACAAAAATATTTTTCTGGTCTTTAATGCATTTCAAATAGCTTGCTCCTAAAGACATCAGCCTTTCCCAAATATACCAGTAATTCACATGCATGATATTTTTTAACTAAAGAAATAAATACAGATATATAGATGGTATTAACATCTATAGTCTACAAAGTAATATGTATGGATAATAATTTTAAGGAAAAATTCAAAGGCTTTACATTACAGAGAGAGAGTTTAAAAATTATTATTTCACATGTCCTTAAAGATTAGACTTCAAAAAGAATGCATTTGAGACTAGGGAATGAAATAAACCTTACCTTGGGCAACTTATGCAGAGTGACAACTGAAGCAATATATTGTTTGCTTAGTAGGTAAAAAAAAAAGAAAGTAGTCAGCTACTTCCTCCAGATCAAAGTGTCTGGTACAGGCATAATTTTTTTTACTCTTCACAGAAATGAGTGAAGAGGAAAGGGAGAAACAAAGCCGTATATAGAATTTTTAACAGTAAGACTTTTCATAGAAGGTAATGTCTAACTCAGGTGTTTTAGCAGAGTTGGTTTTCTCATGATATTACATCATGTATTATTTATATCATGTTTACTTTGAAGCTATGTCTTTGGCCTGAGGATCTTATGACATGATTCTAAGATGACAATAAGCAAAGTGCCAGGGGAGCATGGGGAAGGAAAAGCAGGAAAAGAACATTAAAAAAAAAAGACAAATCCTACTATCTGCACTCATACCCTTCTTGTATCCTCATACAGGTGGAGATGGGTACACAGGGATGGGTGTCCTACGACAGAATCAAGGACAAAATAAGACAGAGGCACTGCTGCAGTTGGTAAATCAATACCACAGAGAGTGATTAGCAACTCTAGGACCTTGGGATAATGAGCTACTCAGAATGACACAAAAGGTCTCTGGACTCATCTCCCAATTAGTCCCATGCTCAAGGAAAAAACGTTCAACAAAATGAATGCTAAGGATTACTGTCTTTGAAAAACAAAGTTAATTAGGTAAGTATTTTAAATAAAATATATACACACACATCTTAAGTCTACCTTTCTATCACTTTATTCCAAGAAGTCTCACAGACAACATGGTACCACATACTTAAAGGAACCCAGATACGCCACTTTCTACATTTTATGCAATATTAGATGTTTTACTATGCATGAGAAATTTCCTAGCAAACCTGCTAGTGACCCTAAAATTATACAAGACTGCATTTCATCATTTGCAATGTATTTCTAGAGGATAAACTCTTCTTTTGTACCTTGAGCCTATTATTGATGATTTGCATAACTTCTTAAACAACATTGCTAACAAATCCTGTATTTAATATAGTTTCTTGACTGACATTAGTACTTCACAGCTAAGCAGCTTCCCAGCTTAATATATCACCTTAAATTTGTTTTAGCAGTATTAGACAAAGGATAACTAACATAATCATAAATGGAAGGAAAAAACAGCTCATTGAAAAAATACACCACTTAAAGACAATAACCAAGAGGTTGGAGAATTGACTCAAGATGTGGAATACCTTTTTTCAAGGCCCCAGATGTGATTATACCCAGTAAACAGAGAAACTTGTTTGATCAAACTCTTCCATTATCAAAAGAGAACATGGCAGAAAATATAAAGTGTCAGACTTTGAGATGTCTCACAAAAGGGAAACATTTTCTCTCTAGTCCTATTATCAATAACATTCCATGTGTCCAGCTCTGGTAGTTGAACTGGTAATGCTACAGCATGCTGCAGTCCTGTAACTCTCACTCACATTGAAAATACTGCTTTACTCATGCTTTTACAGGATCAGTTATGCTGAACATAAAGGGAAAGGAAAATAAGTATCCTTCAAAGCTACAATATCCAAGAGGAAGCAGTTCAGGAAACCTGGAGTATTTGAGAGCTACTATGGAAAGATTGCATTAAATCTAAAATGTCCTGCCAAGAGACAGTTATTTGCTAACCAACTGAACCATGCAGAGTTCCTACAGCAGCATAAATGCAAGAGCCAACAGTGAGACACTAAATTACCTAGACAACAAATCCTTTAGTCCATTTTTAAATTCAACAATGGAAGTGCACTGTTCAATTTGAATGCCTATAAATTGCTGTGTATAGTCAAACAATTATAACCTTTTACTAAGGTCCTGTTGCCCTCAGCTTTCTGTGTTGAAGCTCCAGAGCAAACAGGCTCAAGGGATAAGTCATACATTTTTGTTAGGTAGACTTAAAGTTGTAAAGATGCTTAAAGGGTGCACTGTCCCAACCTCCATTTGACAGCTGATTTAAAGAAAAAAAATTTCTTTACACAGAAAAATAACTATTCCAGCAGTGGCCAACTCTACCAAATCTGCTGAGGCTACTACTAGAATAAAGGAACAGATGGCACTCGCTCCTCACTCTTTATTTCCATTCAGATTGTATTCAGGAAATATTTTATGCTAATCAATCATGAGATCTGAATCAGTAGGTTTTCACATTTTAGAATACATTTTGAATGTTTTGTTTCTCTGTGCATCAAACTCACTGTGACACTAACCTTATTTTTTCAATATTCTCCATGTGTATCTTGTTGCTGTAATAAACACATCAAACAAGACCATTTTTGAAAAATAAGGCAGCATTTCTCCCCTTACACTGGATCAGATATATTTCACAAGGGAAAAGTGGAAATTAAGACAGAACTAAAAAAAAAAAACCCACCCCCCCCCCCCAAAAAAAAAAAAAAAACAAAAAAAACCACACACACACAAAACAAGGAAGAATAGGAAGAAAATGAAAAAAAATTTAAAACTATTCAAGAGAAGAGAAAGAGAGCATAATAAAAAGGCACAGCTCATGTAGTTACTCTTGCTAGACTTGTTCAGATTTGGTTTGATTTCTAATTAAACTTTCTTGTTCACAGTTCAACACTTCTCAAAAGTGTTTTACATGGAAATAATATTAGCACAACAAAAAATTCTCTAGCCACCACAGATATTTAGTATTCTGCTGTATTTTTTTTAAATAAAAAAAGCACCGAAAGTTGCTTGATTTTGGCAGCAGTAGTCAAGCAACCTAACATGAAAGCAGGAATTCCAACAGCCATCTCTGAGTGGGCAGCAAGGGCAACCTATAAAAGGCGTAAAGCAAATCAAGGGAAAGCAGAAAAAGCAGAGGGAGGGAGCGGGACTCTCTTGATCCCATGCACAAGGGTCATTCAACTACTACAGAAGAATTTACAGATGTCACACAGTAAACCTGAAAACGTGAAGCCTGGAGTTCAGCAATAAAGGAATGTCTAGGCCAACAGATCATAAGTAGTAAAGAACACACCATGAAATGGAAATTAGTGACTAACTTGATGGTTTTTCAAACCAAAGTAAACTCCCAAGTCTTCTACAAACTTTGTGAAGTGACAAGTTAAAAATACAATTCATCCAAAAGCATGAGCAGACTGCTGAGGTACACCAACCACTGCTATTTCTTCTTCCTAAATTCAAGATACCCATCTTTTGGCAAGGAATACATGGCACTAAGGGAAAGGTCCAAGTAGGATTTCTTTCCCCTCCATCCAAGAATGAGTTTGTGTTTACAATACGCGTGGTGAAAAGGGAAGTTTATTTCCTAGAAAGCAAGATCACAGATTTCAGCCTGCCCCAAGCAATATCAGTAACGGATGATCAAGTCAGATATTATGAAACCAGAATTAATTCAGCAGCAGATGGTGCCATGTCTTTTCTTCAGCTAAAATGCAAAACATACCAACGGGGTAAAGTTTCAGAGAAGGACAAGGGGATGTTTGTGTAAGTCAGAGAGCAAAGAAAAACATCAAAACTAACAAAAAGATATGAAACAGGAACTTTCCATTAACAGATTCCATGCAGAAGAGTTATTTCCCAACAGCTTGCTATTTAACGCTGCTGACAATTTCTCTTTTATTATGTGGGGCATTCTTGTGTACTCACAGACTGCTGAACTTCATTAACACAGTTACATATTTTCCCCAAAAAAACTTTAACAGCTGATTACAGATGGGAAATAATTACTGTCTATTAAGATAAAAAGCTTGGTCCATTCTAAGGAACCAAGGGATAGTACTGTAGTCTATTGCTGTTGCTTATCTAGTTACAGAATGATTTATGAGAATGCTTAGCACTGTATAGGAAGCATGAAATTAGTATCTCCAGAGCTTAAAATATATACCACAGCATGCATATCCATTCATCTAGCATCTGAGGTTCTGTTCATGGTGGGAAGCTTAAACACATCTGTAACTGCTTGCACAACAACAGTCCAAGAAAGAAAATCAATCTCAGCTGCCAGTAAAGTGCTTCAAAACACACTTGTCTAAAAAGGACAGGTTCCTTTCACTCTGTTCCTTCTTTCCTAGTGTATCTAACAATAGTTGGACCTAGCACAGAGGAAAACAGCCTCACTATAAAAGCTTAAAAAGAAAGTGCTTTAAAAGAAGAATGATGCAAAAATGTGAAAAGGTAGAGGGAGGCATGACAACAAAGAGCAGATTCCATATGGGGAGGAAAAAAACACACAGAAACTAGTGAAGTAGGAAAAAACCCTACATAGGACAACCAACTGATCACACAGTTCAACAGCTGGGGGTATGAAAAGAATTTCATACCAAAGCTTTGCAATGGGAAGCTAAATTTGCAATGGATGAACATATTCTACTTGTGTAATCAAAAGTCAACACTGTATCCTAATGCCATGCCGCATAAAGTAAGCTTTAGTTGTAAAAAGCTCTACTCTCCACTAAACTGAATTAGTAACCAATGTGTTTTTCCAGCTTACTTCATCTCCCTTTTGGAAAAGCAGAAACAGAAGCTGTGTGATTTTAATTCATCAGCTGCACTTATTACTTCTACTGTTACTAAAAACATTTACCTGTAGACCCATTACATTTTGCACACAGTTTCCATACTTGGCAAACAAATCAACATTTCACTTTTGTGAAGCAGTGTCAGAACATATTGCAGACACCCAAGGTGGGTATGAAAAATAAATTTTTTAGACATCTCAAGGCAGAACTGGGTACCCAGATCCCAGAGCCTCTCTACACACTTGAGGAGGAATGCATCAAGACTCCTGCTCTTCATTTGAGGGATGAAACAAAGCAGATGTCAATCGCAGCAGATGAAGCAGCGCCAGTGAGGCACTCCTACCAAAGCAGGGAAGAGGGGAGATACACACAGCGTACCTAGGATGATGAGAAGTGGAAACTTTAACTACTCTGTTCTTTACAAATATTAAACATGCCTGATCATAAAACACCATCCTCTGAAGCTTCTCTGTCTTCTGCCCATTAACACAGTTTCAACTGGGCTCCATCTTTCACGAGAACATGCCCAATGCCAAAGCTCTGCAGCTTCACCAACCGGTAGTGGAAGCTCTTTTATTGCCCACTCCCCCTGAGGTGTCACCCAAGCATGTCAGAGTGACCATCTTCTCTTAACTAGTGGTCAGCTTGTTCAGCAATTCATCTTTTCACACTGGACTTATTTTCTTCTTCTGTTTTAATATAGCATCCCTAACAAATCAACACTGAAGCTTATTATCTGTACATCCAGGGCCTCCACCAACTCCCAGTGGATCAAGGCCATCTTTCACCTTTGAAGGGCTAGAAGACAGATATTTCCTTCAATGCTCTGCACTGTTATTTGGATCCTGTTATGGAGAAAACACAACAGACACCCTTCCATGCTTTATCAGGTACAGTCCTCCATACAAGACTTCTTCTCAGACCTATCCAAACATTATTGTTCTCCAGAAGTTCTTTTGTTTAATGTGTATTCAAAAATGCAAAGGACTGAAATGCAACTTTGATTTCTTAGATCACCACTGCTAGAACATCCTAAAATAGCCCCAAGGCACATGGAGCAAGGACAGGCACTAACTGTTGGAGCCATTTCAATTCCTGCAACCCAGCTCAGGTCTGATTGGTAAAAGGGTAAAAGTAACTGCACACTTCTTGGGTGACCCCATCCAGCCCCTTCCATGGGTCACACAACAGCTCTGAAGTGCAGTAACAGAGCTAGACCACTGGCTGTTGAGGATCTGAATCTTAGGTGAGAACTTCATCTACCCAACACACCACAAGCCTACACACTGCATTTTGCTGGTGGACACAACTAAAGTTGCAAGAGACAAGAGTTAGAAACTATAATCTACATCATGTTGTGAACTTGAAAATGTTGCTTATGATGTTGATAACATTTCATAGCCTTCTTGTCAAAAGTTAGTCTTCATATGCTGAAAAGACACTTAAAAAGGAAGACAAATTTTAGACTTACAAAAATGATCATTTTTCACATTTAAAAGAAAGTTCTCTAATCAGATGACTGCCTTCGATCATGGGGGCTCTCTGACTTTATGTGAAAACAGACACTACACACAGTCACACAGAGAGCAAAGCTCTTTGCCAAAGCTGCACACCATCATCCACAAAGTCCACAAGTCTTTCAGTGGTGAGTGACTAGAGAAAAATATTTTCTTAATTGGGGAATTTAACATTAGTTACTGGATTATCTGCCAAACTATTTCCAGCTTTCATGCTTCACTAAACCGGAGCTCATCAGTCACAAACCCATGATTACACTGAAGAAAATGGAGAGCAATTAGCATACAAGATGATAGCTTAAAGCTGGTGCTAATTGGAAAGAATGAAGTATTTTTCATTCCTGTTGGATACAATTAGGTGAGACAACCAGGTTCTGGAAAAACAATTTGCTAAACAATTTCAGTGATGTCTACTCTGTAACCTATGTTTAAAGTCTAAGCAAATTCATGCCTTTGCAGTATATCTTGCAACCATGAGGGTTGCAAACTAAAAGCTGGTCCAGCTGTAGAGAGAGCCTTGCTCAGAAGCATACATACAAAACACAACAACTAATTCATCACAACAGTGGAGAGCATTACTGAACTGAGCTCAAGTTGCCAAAAAGAGCTGAAGAGCAAAACCAACAAGGAAACAGAATATAATCCTTATAATGCATGGTACAGCATGGCACCAATACACACTGAGATGCAAAATCAGCTGAATTATAGGACTGCACAAAATACACAATCAGAAATAAAAGAAAACCACCTACAAAGAGCTACTGGTGCAAAAACAATTATTGTGCATGCTTTTGTTCGTAAATGCTAAACAGAGAGGGGAAAATCTTGTACATGAATAGTTAATTTGCCAAAAGGAAGAAAGCAGACAGGACGAAAAATGCAATCCTTCATTATTGGTGAACTGCACTCAGGCACAAAATTTTAGTTAGACAATTATACTGCAGAAATATACCTTATAACATTAGGGATTTGTTGTCAAAAACTACAGCTGGGTGACTTTAATTTACTTCTACAAATTCTTTACCATATATTATTCCTAATCTATTCAACACACCCCCAATTACAAATGTATCTCCACCAGTAGGTTTTTTATTTAATTCCAAACTGCAACAAACCTCTGCATTTGTAAATGAACTTCTACATCACTATTTCTTTTGGCTCAGAACATATTTAATACTTTCTTCAAATGAGAGAGCAGTCTGTAAACCTGTAACACACCCTGTTTTTAGGATCACACCTATCTCATATTTTCCTTTTTAAAAATACAGCCTAATTATGCTTTAGACTAGTACCTCCCTGAACATTATGTGAAAAATGCTTCAACAGATAGCACTCACAAAAGCATCTCTCCCAACAGAAAATGCTGCTGCAATCAGACTTTAATGAACAACTGCAGCATACACACCACGTTACCAGGCAGGGGTGGTGCTTCTCTGTTTACTGAAAATGTTATTGCACCGCTCCCCCAACTCCATGTATCAACAATAGCACGCAGTAACATCGCTTATTTCTGCATCCTTCAGAGAAAACAAAACAAAGCTAATAAATCACCTTCTTCATCTTCCCGAATAACCCTTGAATTCTCTAATGCAAAACTGTCCAAGGACCCACTGAGTCAAACAGACCTTCCCCTAAGGTCTGATTTCTTGTGTTGTAATACTCAAGTGTGCCAGCATAAAGAAACTTCTTAAAATCAAAGAAATAAATCAACAGACAGTATCACAATTAAACCCCAAATATTGATGTACCTATACATAAACAGACATAGATACATGCACATATACATCTATTTCTCCTCATGCTTCAATCATGTAAAGACATCTTGAAAAGTGAAGCATCCACGGGCTAAATTGGAAGCTCTTCAAACAATAAAATAGTATTTTCACGTAGAAAACCGAGAAGAGCCAAGACCTCACTGATGAATAGCAGATTTTTATCTCTGACTAAAGAGCAATTTGAATTAACTGATGTTATAAAATTATTTAAGCTCCCCTCCCATCACGACTTCTACATACACCTAATTCCTATGTAGTGCGAGCAGCCCTATGGGAGTCCATCCCTTTGGTATGTGAGGTTAGACACAGCCTCCGCGGGATAAAAGCCTTTATCCTTCTAAAAATACCAGCCTGTCTCCTAAAGCTCCGTGATGCAAACAGCATCGCCACAGTCCAGGGGCTGCTCTGCTTCCATGAGTAAGCACTACCAGCACCGGGCTATAATTAGTTGGGAGTATTTTTAGGGTCACTGCTCAAAATTAGAGAGAAATGACTGAGAAAGACCTCAGAATGGTGGGGGGGTTCCCCTCTCCTTTGGCTATCTCCTACT
Organism: Molothrus ater; assembly: GCF_012460135.2. Classification (NCBI taxonomy): domain Eukaryota; kingdom Metazoa; phylum Chordata; class Aves; order Passeriformes; family Icteridae; genus Molothrus; species Molothrus ater. Next base: position 15,295,890 of record NC_050482.2, on the reverse strand, counting down.
GCTGTGCGGAAAAAGCGGCTCCGCAGGGGCCGAGGGGAGGCGACCCCCTCTCCGCAGGGAAGATGTGCCGGGCTGCCGTCCCCGGCCGGGTGGGCGCTGGGAACGGCCCCGCCGCCCGCCCCCGGCCCGCAGCAGCGCCGCTTACCTGACCGCCACCCGCACCGAGCTCTCGTCCGGGCCGCCCGACATGGTGCCAAGGGCGAGGGGCGGCCGCAGCCGCGCCGGGAGCTCCGCCGGGCCGCGGAGGAGGTGGGGGCACTGCTTCGGCTCCCCCTCACCTCCTCCTCCTGCTCCGCCACCTCCTCACTCCAGCCATTTTAGGTGACTGAATGAATAGGTAGGAGCCGCGGCAATGCAGGGCGGTTCGCACCGCTCCTCCTTCCCCCCGCCCCGCTCCGGCCCGGCCCCTCCAGAGCCTGGGCAGGGATCGCTGTCAGTCAGCCACCGGCGGGCCGAGCCACGGCCCCGGTCACCGGCCGCCCGCCCCGCCGGGCCCGCCCGCTGCAGCCGCAGTGCGTCAGCGGCCCCGCCCCGGGCCGCCGCCAGCGCGGGGAGACGGCGGGCGTGAGGGCAGGGAGGTCCCGACGCAGACACCCAGAGACACAGACACCCAGAGACACAGACACCCAGAGACACAGACACCGCCTCCTCGACACGAACCCCTTCTCCGCGTGCCCCCTTCATACACACGCTCCTCCTGAGGCGCCGTGTCTCCACGCACACCTGTTCCTTATGTGGGCACACACTCCTCGCGTTTGCCTTTCCACAGCACACACCCGGTGCTCGCACAGCTCCCCTCACGCCTGCTCGCCCGTGAAGGCTCGGCACACTCGCCCTGCCCATGCCCTGTGCGCTGGCAGCTGTGGGCGCTCAGGGCGCCCTGGAGGTGCCCGGCCACTCGTGCCTGTTCCCCGGGCTCGCAGGGGCACACGCGTGGCGCTGCCCGCCTGCTGCAGCGCTGCACAGGCACAGCTCCTCCCCACACACCTCTGCACTCAGGCCAACAACACGCTCGGCTCTTGCACACACAACGCACGCGGGCTCTGCACGCAGCTTCCGAGGCCTCCATCCCGGGAAAGAGGGGCCCATCCCGCTGTGTGGGCTGGGTCGTTTGCCCTTGCACGTTTTTCCTTTTCCCAGGCAGGAATGAGATGTCCTCTGGCCCTGTGTGGTGCTCGCGACCCTCGTGCCGGCGGGCGCACACAGTTGTCCCACCTTCCTGGGGTACTTGCAGGTTTGTTTGCCGAAGCTGCTCCAGCCAGGCATCTCTGTTCTCACTTCGCTAATGAAATGCCTGGCTTTGAGCTGGAAACTGAGTGGGCGGATGACACTAATTTTTGATGCAAATCGTATCCCTGCCAGGAAAGAAGGCTGATTATTTTGCCCAAAACAATTCACATTCCTAAGGAAGATTTTCCATCAGAATAGGCCCGGGTTTGAATTCGTAATGATATGCTAAAAACCTTGCAGTTCTAGTTGTTTTGCTTCTGATAGTGAAGGTTGGTCACGCCCAGGCCCCAGCCTCTGTAAAAGATGTGCAGGTGAGGTCTCCCATCTGGATGGGGCCTCTAGCCATAGCCCTGAATCTTTCAAAAGTCTCTCGTTCTCAGCAGGAATCCACTGTGTTATTGTTGCTCTGCATGTTTCTCATAGTTATTTTCTCTAACTTTTCTATTTTTCTTTACTTATGTAGAAATCAGATTGTTTCTAGAAAATGGCCCGTCTGGAAGTTGCTATACAAAATGATGTTCTCCTTTCTTTTGAATTGCACAGCACCAGCATTCAAATCCCTGACAGCATTTGAAAATAGGGGAAACTTAAGCTACATACCATATTGCTGAGGTAAACTGAGATAATATTTATCCAAAAAGCCAGAAAAATCCAAAAGGCAGATGGTTCCGTATGAAATCATTGAGGAGTCTGGTATAGGCAGAACAAAGACTAGATTTCCCTGGGCTTCTCAGCTCATTATTCTGTATTTGATGCCATAGGTCAGATGCCTTGTTTCTCCTTTTGCCATGATATTTTATGGGATGGCAAGATAGCAGATAAAGAAAAAGCTCCTAGAGGTGAATTGTGTTGGCATTCATACCAAACAGCCTCAAAATGAAAGTGATAGCAGTTTCATAGTTCAGGGCGTTTCCATCTAGAGGGGAATGAACAGTCTGACTGTGTCATGCATCTGTGGGTATTTTACTGAGCTCTTTAAAAATACCTGCAGCTCACCCACAGTGAGTGGAATCCTATCGCCTAATTAGGTTCTCACAATTTATGTGCACTAGATTTACAAATCCAAATCTTATCCAGAAGTATCCAATGCATTTTTTTCAGCTGGCACAATTACAAGGTTAATGTAATAAGCATACTCAAATGTATACCTCGGCACAGCATTTATTTCACATAGCATCTTTCGCTGTCCAGCAAAGCTCATCCACATCATATTGCCCATGTCTGTAAAATCATGCTGAGTCAGTGTCTCTGGTGTGCCATATGAGCTGTGCTGAAAACCGAGCAGGCAGTAGCAGCTGCAGGATGCTCAGACTCAAAATTGGACTGTAGACCATTCCAGGGACATTGGCTGTTGTGTGGCTATTAGACATTTGCTTCAGCTTGACTTCATCCAGCCCTCTCTCTTGCATACTGAAAAAAAAGTCAACAGATCAAAGTCTGGCAGAAGTTCTCCTTGAGCTTAATGTCATGTATATAAATGGGTTAGTATGCACAAATTTCAGACCTTAATGACAAAGGTTTTTTATCCACATTGGTATTAAAAATGTTGGTGCTATAGTAAAATTATTCTATTCTACGTTATGTTTATTTCAGCCCTACAGTATTACCCACATATTTTCTGTCTTGTATATTTCACTGTCTTGTATATTTCCAATTCCAGACTGTTCTGAAATTGATCTAGCAAGTGACATTTAGCTTCTTACCATGTTTCATGCAAATTCCCTGGTATGTGTCCATTCAGTAATAAAGCAGGAAAAAGACATAGGTCCTGTTTCTATGCAGGATTTTTCTCTGTGTTCCCCATTTCCAGAAAACATACAACCCTTCTGTCAAAATGAGCTTTTATTTGATTTTTTCCCAACTTGTTCAATGTAAACAAGCAGAGTGCTATACTGTTAACTTGGCTGCACCAGGAAACTTGAATGAAATCTGCTTTTCATTTCTTATAATGTGAATGACCTTCACCCTCCAGCATCCTATTCATCTCCTTGAAGGAGTAACTTGAATAATATAAAAGGCACAATATCTCCCTTTTTTTTATTGTGTAAGTATGTAGCTAAATTGCCAGTGTCTAGTTTATATAAAGCTGTATAGGCTACATGGTAACATTTACAGATTTGTCCAATCTCACAGCTAAGGAATGAGGCTTTCCTAAAGGTCCTCTCCCCTCAAGGCTACAGCACCACAGGTACCAACCACCTCTGGTCACTCCCTGAGCAGCTGCAGAGGGATGGGGGACAGACTTCAGGGCTGGGGGGCAGGGAGGGAGTTCACAGCTCTGGTCCCTGCTCTGTACTTGGAGGAGGACTGCTGGGAACACCCCTCATCACTCCCTGGCAGCCATCCCGGTGACAGTGCCACACTTTCACTGCCTCCATTCTCCTGCCACACTTTCACTGCCTTCATTCTCCTGCCACATGACTCAGCACCATGAGCTTCATTCACTGGGCAACCAAACAAAAACCTGTGCTTGCAAGGATGAGTGCTCTGCTTGACACACACACACAGCACACCCTGCACAGATGATCAGGCTGCCCACAGAGTTCCTGTAAGCCTCAGAAGCTGCCTAAAATCACTGAGCTACACACAACCTGAATGAGCCAAACAGACCCCACTTAGGGGTCAGAGCCCTGTGCTTTGACCTGTGGATGTTTGCAGACAAGCTGTATCAGCTGTGCCTATGCTGTACCAGCTGGGTTTGAAATTATCTAATTGAAATAGACCACTTCCAATTTTTTAACTGATAACTTAGCAGTGCTAAATAAGCCAATTTAATCAAAGATTTGGCTTGTTAGTTGCTTTTTTCTTTGACCTGTTGAGCATTTCATTTAATTTGAAGAGGAGATTCTGTTAAGCAACGGAGGTGACTTGGTTTCATTGAGACAGGCAATAATACATAAATCACTGATTTCTGATTAATCTGTGTCAAATAGATTAATTGCACCATGACTGGTAGAAGGCTTCAAGAAAAATCCTTAGGTTTTGTCAATCAAATATTAGGTTTTGTCAAGTTAAGCATTTCCCCACCATTATGGAAGGCAGTGATTCTTTCAGATACAGACAGTGGAACACAAAATATTCAAGTGCTATAAAAGAATAATATTGAAGGACATTACATCTCGTCATCTGCATAGTTCATGCTGCTTTATTAAATTCACACACACAAAATAATCAGCTATATATCATCTCATTAGTGACTATTGTTTTCTTGAATGTATATACTAAATATACTCTTCTTTGCCACATACAAGCCACAATTTATTCCATGACTTTTAACACACTGTGAAGCCTAAACATTAGGCAAATAGAAGACAATGCATAAATTAAAGTGAGCAAAATTTATATTATATTCATTTATACAGTAATTTGAAAAATGGGAATATTTGGGCTTATATAAGTGGCCACAGATTTTCTCTCTGCTTTTTGCTTGTCCATGTCTGCCTATGAACTGTGTGACCCAATAATTCCTTGTATTCCAGTATCTTCTGATACAGGAAAGGTAACTGAACTCCTATGCAACTGTGTTTCATGAGCTGTTGCTGATGGAAATTATGTCAGCAACATTCATGCATCAACAACATTCATGCATCATCAAATACTCACTCCATTTTCTCTCATAAGCACTAAACTCTTCAACATTAATGTATACAGTGCTTCCAGCTTTCTACTTCTCTTTGTATTTTCTGTGTGAAAACTTCTCTTTGTATTTTCTGCTTGATGCCTTGGGCTTACATGAACCTTAGGCTTTTCCATAGTCACCTTTTGAAAGATCTCTGCTATGAACAAAACTAAACTTCTAAAAACTGTTACAATTTGATTTTTAAGAACTTTCTGGAAGTAGTTTTTTTCTTCTCTGACGGGCTTCTCATTTTAAACTGCAGGTCTTGGAAAGCAGTCAAGCCTATAAAAGACATTTTAAATACCTACCATTTTCTTCCCATCACTCACTAAGACTTTTGGTTAAATAACAATGAGTAAAGAAAAGTGTTAAGCCACTCTTAACTGGCAGGCTAAAATATACAACAGGGGAGCATTTGCTTCCAATAACTGTGGAGAACAAAGCAAGCTGCAAACTTGGCTCATGACAGGATGGGGGGAAGTAATCTCAAAGTTGAGAAGGAAAAAAGGAGTGCAAGGTGATGTTTATGTAATCAGAATAACTGCAGATAAGGAAAGGAAACAAACTGGTTTAGTACAGATGTCTGTGGAGAGAAGAAGGTAGAGAAACCAGAAAGGACAGGGTGGAGAAGGAAGAGGGATTTCTGGAATCAAAGCCAAGCAATGCCTCTGCAGGGTTATTTCTGGAGCTGATCAGCATAAGAGGAAAAGCAGCATGAGGCACCTCTGAAGTGAGAAGAAAGGAAGTTGGTGTTTTCCATCCACCTTCCAGAAATGAATGAACTGTACAGGAGAAAATACAATGAAAAGAAACATATGATAAAAGGATCATATCTGGAGCTGAGCAGAGGATTCAGTGGGAATAGAACCACTACACTTGATGAAGAAAGAGAGTATTTCATTGTGTACTAATGCTTTTTACTCATAAAAAATTTATAGTGTTAACTATATTGTTGTTAACAAAGCAGTATCATTTCCTTGGCCCCACAGGCCAAGAGTGGTTGTGTTATATAACAAAAAAGTGCTTTTGCCCATACACTTATTTGTCTTTCTTCTGGGCCTAAGGAATGCTGTAATTTGGACTACTATTACTGCTGTCTATACTAAGATGGTCATATCAGGGTCATATATATTTTGATATAAACATGCATATTGTATTATATCCCATGTAGCACAAATACACATTAGATCCCCATTGAACCAGTACTGCCAGACTAGAAGAAAATACATGAAAAAAAACAGCTAAAACATATCTCTGTAGCAGACCTCCACTATGTGATCTTAAACAGATTCATGATTCAAATCAGTGGATATCACTAAGAATGAATATGCCTTTTATGCCACTGTGTTTTGAGGATTTGTTGGTTAACTGAAAGTTGGGATCACCTGTTCTGCAGTAAAATCTTGCAAGTTCATCCTGGGAACTGAAGTCCCTTCAGGTATTAAAGGAAGAATCTAAATAATGGAGATGAGTGGAAAAAAGACCAGAAAGTAGTCTTTATAATAATGTAATTTAGTTCAATCATTTATCATAATACTATTATAATCTAGCACAGTATGAAGAAAAAAATAAGTCTTAGCAGGACAAGACCTTACTGGGTCTTTGGGTTGTTAAATACCTCCCAAGGTTAGCCAGGTCCTGTAGTTTTTTGCAAGGGACTTAATCCTGTGGGTCAGAATCTTGTGCTTCTAAACCTGGTCCTTGGGCCTGACTCACCAGTGCTTTGAAATAAACCCAACATGGTCAGGATAACTGAATGTTATGCTGCCTTCATGTCATTGCAAAAGACTCCAGAGTAGTAACAGTGTAGAGTTGTAACAGTGTAAAGTAGTAAAGTAGCCAGCTACTTCACACATCTTAACCAAAGCCTGCACAGCCCTTTCCTTCTCGTAGAGAGAAACTGAGGCAAGAAGGACACGTGAATTGCAGATGCCTGTAGAAGAGATGCTTGTCAAAAACAATATTAGGGCCGATTCCTGTGCCTGCGCAAACACTATTAGACCACACCTTAACGAGATGAATTATTAATACAAAAGCTACACGGGAAATTAATTTCTGCTGCCTCTCACCAAAACCAGCTGTTCAGACTTGAATGTGTCACAGTTGCACAACATAAATTTTGGCTTAAGGATACAGTTACCCAACATGATGGATTTTTCATTATGTCCTTCCTAATAGTATCCTCATCCTTCCTCTGTCCTTCCCATTTCCCTCTTCACCACTGTGATTTCAAGTTTTGGTTCAGCCTTCTGGAAAGTACTGAATTATGGGAGTCCTGTATTTGTATGGTGAGCACAGTATTAGCAGTCCCCAGGGCAGACTCCTCTGGGCAGCATCCTCTGTGCAGCCTTGCCAATCTGCCCTGGATAAGATAGAAAAGAAATTACTTTATATATTTAAATGATAAGCATCAAACCCTAGCACATCCCAGATGGAATCAATGTTAAGTTACACATCTCTGGTAAAATATCCAGATGAAAGTAGTTCCAATGAGAATGGGAAATTTTCTGTTTCCCTACAGAACCTGCAGATGACTACTAGCAGAGGTTACTTGCTTGCCAGTTCTATTATTACACTGTGTAAACATCTTATCCTGCTGAACTGTGTTCCCAGACTCCCTCCCACTTCTCTATTCCCTACTCATGGAGTGCCCAAGACCCAGATGGTGAATTCTTCTGCTTAGAACCTGTACAATTTTTTACAAAATCCCATTTCCTAATTGGCATCCTTAGGCATTACCACAGTAAAACCAATAAATAGTAATAACAAAAAAAGAAGGATGGAAGGTGGGTGAAGACATGACTAATTACCTAAACAATACTTGGACCACAAGCCACAGGCAACATAGGAGCTTGGGGAAGAACAAGTGGGTGGAGAGTTACCTGAACAACAGAGGGTTGGGCAGGTAAAGAGTAGATATTGCAAGACAAAACTGAGAGTTTTTATTTTGATAGCATCATGGAATTTATAAATTAAGGGATGACAGCTGTAGATTAAGCATGGCACAGGTTGCTTTACTCTCTCTGTGAGTGCAGGCTGGCTTGGCACTGTCACACAGAAAAAAGCTCATTGAAACGGTGATATAACAAGCTGGGAGATGTGAGAGGCAGAAGTTCCCAAGCCAGGTTTGCAGAAGCACCACGTGCTGTACCATGGCAGCTGCAGCACCAAGCCTCATCTCCCCTTTCTGTGAGGAAGGATGTGCTTCCATCTCAGGGCTGGGCTTACACTTGGGTGGAGGAGAGGCATGCACTTATCCTGGTAGTAGCAATGGTTAAACAACAACTCCTCACCTTCCCTTGGAAAAATGCAAGAAACTGAGCCTTGTTTACCTTAATATTTATTTTAATTTATTTTCATACCGCTCACTGTGTGTATATCACTTGGAAACACTTAGGTCAAAAGATGATACAACAGTGACTGACTGAATTTTATTTAAATTTATATTTGTGGACTGGGAGCATAGATATAGTTGCTCCTGAAATGAAAGAGCACTTCTTTGCACAGTGGGTAATGAACTTCTGGAATTCATTGCCACAGGAGATTGGGAAAGCAGGCTATTAGCAGGCATAAAAAGGATTAGACAAGATTTGTGAACAATGCCTTTATTAACAGATAATAAAAGGAACAGGCAGTCCCAATGTCTGTGGGCTTAGGAGACTGGACCAGAGGAAGAGGCCAGGTTCACATGCTCTCCCTCAAAAGCATCTCCTATGTTCTCAGGCTATGCCATCTGGATCTGCCTTGGCATCTCTGTTAATGTTGTGCTGGGAGTGTGGGGCACTTTCCAGGCTCTGCTGGGGCCTTCAAAACCTGTGGCTCAGCCAGGGCAGATGGCCAGCACCCCTGCAGCTACCCCAGGGCATCACAGGCACTGGGCAGCAACAGCACCTGCAGAACAGTTCTTATGCTCTGATGAGTTAAGCCCTAAGTGGTGCTGCTCAAAGAGGGCCAGAAACCAGCACCGTGGAGTTGAAAAGGAGGTATAAAGAACAAAAAGGAGCTGGCTTTAACAAACTATTCACTGGGGATCAGGAAAATATAGATGGAGGGAGACAGAAAATTCTGTTAATACAGTACAAGTTTGATAATTGTTTGGGATAGTACCAAAGGAACTCATGCTCCAAAAAGTGAATAAAAACAAGTATTCCTTTATTTCAGGGGACCCACTAAAAGGACAAGTGAACATCAAACTAGACATGACTTTTCAGCTATCTCTTTTTCCAGCTGAATGCTCTAAATACATTTGATTCTGCTCATACAATTTCTGAGTACTTCTACTACCCTTTTCTGGATTCTTCCAATTCTGTTACCTCCTGCTTGAAATCAGGAGAATATACTGAAACTACACTCCATGTTAGGCTGCACCATGGATTCTTACCCTAGCACAGGGATGTTCTCTGTTTTTCTCATTTTGTTTGCAAGTCCTGAGGCTGTTTGTCTGATTGACCAGCACTGAGCTGGCATTTGTTATTCACCATCTAATATCTTCTTCCTGTATGGTAATAGTGAAGTCTTTTTTTGTTTTGTTTTCCCTGTAAATGGAAGACCATCTTCTCCTCTGCCTTTGTGCTCTGAATTTCATTTACCACTTTTTATCACTGAGTCATTCTGTATTAGGAGATTCTTCTAGATATTTTCATAACTATTAAAGTTATTATCTCATTGTCTGGCTTTCCATGGAAAATGTAGATCTTAGCAAATATTTTTCTGAGGCTTAGATAATCAAAGCATTGAAGAAATTAGGGCTGTTTTAGAAAAATATGAGGAATGAGGAGGACCTGTAATATGTGATAGACTGGTACAAGAGAAAATACTTAAATTAGCTCTGTGTGTGTGTGTGTGTGTGTGTGTGTGTGTGTGTATCCCTGGTTACATAATAGCCACAGAGCACATAACTAAAGAACAGAAATACCTGGAGGGAATGAGCGAACAGAGGAACAGGCTGTGATTGAGAATACAGAAGGAGGATCTCAGGAATGAAGTTCATTACAGTGGTCTATGTTCATATCCAAGAAAATCTCTTTGGGAAAGTGAGAAATCCCTCACCACTGAGACACTGTAAATACCACTGGCAGAAAAGGACCAGGAACAGCAGCAGTGTCCATTCAGAAATTACTGTGACCTCATTTGTATCTCTAGGCCCATGGACAATGGCTAATCAACACAAGAAAGAATTCTGGTTTCTTTATGCTTTTTCTTCTGCGTTTTTCTGTTCTTTGAGTGAAGTCCTACTGTAACAAAAGTGGCAGTGTAATGTAAAAAATGTCCCTCACCACCATTGAATAGTAGTATAGTAGAGAAAAGAGCACCACCTAGTGCTAAGTGCTGTTTCTTGATGCTGAGGTGTCTCCATACACTCTTATCTTCTGGATGTCTTGATTTTAGTGTTTTCCTACAGTTTACCCATCCAAAGAGGATGTAATCCTTGGCATCGAGGAGTATCCAGGCTCCTGATAAGAGCAGCTGGTTCATCAAGAGCTCAACATCTCAGAGTTTTGTGCACACTAAGGTAATGCCCTAGGCACCTAGTTCACATAATTGTGGTTGTCTGATTCATTTGGGCTGGATTCTACTGCCCTTACTCACCCAATGGAGTTTTGTGCTCCACAGATAAGTCTCTCTGCTTTCACTCTTGTGAAAATTAATCAAAACTTATGGGACAGGCTTAAGATACCAGAAGACCAATCTTCTAATTCTTGCACTAATAAAGCCAAGGATTCATTGCATTTACAGTCTGATCTTACATCAAATTTTCTAGCTTTTCTTGGGTATGTGAAAGTTGTACTTTTGTTTGTTTGTTTGCCTGTTGAGGTTTTCCTGTTTGATTGGGGTTGTTTATTTGTTTGTTTGTTTTTAAATTATCCAGGAGATCTTCAGAAAAACCATTGTTTTACATGAGAGTTGCCTTCACTATCATGATGATAGATCATATGCAACCTTAATTATTTTTTAAGCATTTGTAGAGCATTATAAGAGATGTTATTGTTTGTTTTCTTCTGATTAGCAATCCACATTATGTTAGTGTTCTTATTTTTGGTCTTCAAAGCCTTCCACTTTGTATCACAGCACTGAGTTTTCTGTCATAATGTAATTAAAATTTCAAAAGAAGACAAGAAGCAGGTAAATCAACTTGGAATAATTCTGCATCAGCTATCATTATGTATTATTTAAATAGCTCCAGACTTGAAGATACATGTAGCATTGGTTATATGATGTAATTTACATATAGGTGTCTATAGTAAAATGCAATTTAAATGTCTTATTCCATTGAAATTTGTGATCTTTGCTGACACTTATGGCCAGATTAAATTTCTCTAATAATGGAGTTATTTCTTACCTTGAAATTACTCAGCATTCACCATCATTTTAACAGGAAGATGATGAAACTCAGCTGTTCAAATTCCTTCCACATCCTCTGATTTGCAAAGCACAGTTTAGCCCATAGAGCTTTTTATTTCTGTCCTTTGTAGTCCTACATTTTTATCCTATCTGGCCAACTTCTCCAAGTGCAGTCTTCACCTGAAAAGAAATGCTCTGTGACACCCAGAGCTTCTTCTGCCATATTGTGTCTGTAGTCCCACTGTTGCAAATATTGCCACCCACTAATGATCATTTCTTAGTTTAATTTCTAAAATATCAGGTGATTGGTTTGGATGTTTTTCTTTATAGGAATGTTTTCTTGTTTTGTGGGCTTTTTTGTAGCTTACAGGATCTTGGTTTATTCTTACACATTTTTGTCCTTTTTCAAGAGAAAACAGTGGAATATGTCTGTATGAGTATGTGCTGTATGAGTATGTGTGTGTGTATATATATACATATATATAAAATACTTTGGAAAGGGCTGGGATTTTGCATCTTTTCTATAGTAACAACTGTGGGGAGCATGGGAGAGTCTGTGGGGAGTATCTCATTGCACGTGGGTTTAATTCTGTCACCACACTCAGCAACAGAACATCTATTCATAGCTACACTACTGGCACAGTAATTAAGTAATTGGCAGGGACTAATTGATAAAATACAGCTACAGTGAATTAAATAGCCTGTGCACCTCTAACTAGGAGAGTTATGAGTTCATACTTTTTCTCCTCAGGAAACTAACAAACTTCTGAGAAATGAAACCAAAGCAAAATTATGCTTTGCTATGAGTAAACCAAGAGCAATAAGAGACTCTGGCAACTGCATAAAGTTCAGGTTTATGGCCCCATGCAAGGAGAGTGTGCAGCCCTACATTAATGATGAGCAGTAGCAGCTAAGATCCCTGCTGTCACCAAGGGCCTGCTGCTCTGCCCTCCCCAGCTGGCACCTTGGCTTTTTCTTTTAGAGGAGGCAGAGGTCACCAATCCTACCCTTCAAACCGAGTGGGGCTGGACTCGCTTTATACCAGGGCAAGGAGAGGGCAAGCCCTGCTCCACTCTGCCTGGAGGCTGTTCAAGCCTCCTTCCCCTGTTTGTTCCACAAGGTCTAGGGAAGGAAAAAAGCATACCTGTGTTAATGCCAACTTGGGAGAGTCAGTTATTCCCTAGGGACTTCTTTTCTCACACAGCATGCCCACTGTCAGGAAAGTTTGGCTAGTTGCAAGCAAGAAGCCAGAGTCCTGCCCTGCTGTGATGATAACTTTTGCAGGAGCGAACTAATGGCATCTATTTAAAAATTGTTACAGACCAAAGATTTTTTTTTCCCCAGACTGTCTATTTGTTCCCAGTTCTGGTTTTGTTCTGTGTTTTCAGTGAGCATATAATTACCATGAATTATATAGCAGAACAGGGTGTGTATAAGGCACACCTTGAACAAGCAGGTTCTCATTGGCTTGAGCAATGGCTTGAGAGGTGTTGTTTCCCAAGCACAGCTTGCAAACCCACGGTCTGGGAGGCTTCTGCTGAAAACTGTTTTGTTTTAAAGCTTTAAAAAGTGACATATCATACCTCCTGCTATGACAGGGCAGTCTGTAGCTCTTGGATTAACTAACCATAGCCTCTCCTTATAGCAAACATAGAAACAATAAAGATCACAGACTAAAATTATATTAATAATGCTAAAGATACAGATATTGACTGTCAATCATTTTTAGCAGATGTCTAAGAAATCCTTCTTTTTATGTTTGGGCAGGGCAAAGTAACCATCTTGCAGATTTCATCACCATATTTCAGTTTAGTCCTAAGATTATTCACAGAATGGTTTGGTTTTGAAGGGACCTTATAGATCATCTTGTTCAAACCCCCCTGCTATGGGCAGGGACACCTTCCAGTAGATCAGGTTTCTCAGAGTCCCATCCAACCTGGCCTTGAACACTTCCAGGTCACCAAGATGAGACTGACTAATCTGTAGTTCCTGATATCTTTCTTTTTTCTTTTTCTAAAAATGAGGGTTATGCTTCCCCTTTTTTAGTCAGTGGTAACTTCACTGGACCACCACAACTTCTCAAATACGATGTATATTGGCTTACCCTCTCCCCCCACCTCAGGACCCACAGATGGCTCCCATCAGGTTCTATGGGCTTGGTCACACCTTCAGGTACCTTAGATGGTCTGAAACCTCATCTTCTCCAACAGTGGGCAGTTCTTCATTCTCCCAGTCCTGCTGACTTCCTCTTTGCATCACTCCTGACTTTGGAGGAAGTGACCTTTGAATATTGACCACCTTTCTCAGGCTTCTCTTCCCTCCAGGACTTTCTCCCATGGCACTCTATCAAGCAGATCCCTGAACAGGCCAAAATCTGCTCTGCTAAGTACAGGGTTTTGAGCTTGCTGTGTATCCTAATCACCACCCTGAGGATCTCAAACTCCGCCACTTCATGGTCACTGCAGCCCAGGCTGCCCTGGAGATTCACATTCCCCACCAGATCCTACTGTTGGGCATCTCTTGCTTTCCCTGGCATCAAACGGGCAGGACTGGAAAGGACCAGTCCTTACCAGAGATTTCCCTCCCCTGGCACCCTTACTTTAAAGCTTCCTTCACCACCTGGGCAAGCCCCTGACCAAAGATGCTCTTCCCTTTCTCTGCCAGGTGGACCCCATCAGTAGTCCAGGTTTCTCAAAGTGGGAGCCATGGTATAAGCAGCCAACCCCTGGCTGTGGCCCCAGTTCTGTGACCATTTCTTGAGTCACCAGGTTCAACTGGCCCTTTCAAGCCCCTTCCCTTTGACCAGAAGAACTGATGAAAAAATAACTGCTGCCCAGAGCCCTCAGTCTCCCTGCTCTGAAGTCCTTCTTGATACCTCGTTACAGCATTAGCTTGATACCCCTGTACTCAGTCTGTTACAGAAGCCTTTCATGAAGGCATCCTGAAGGCTTCAACATGCAAGGTGATTAAAAAAACTACAAAAAAACTAAAGAGAAGAGCAGATCATTGTCAGACAAGCACAGGGATAGAAGGAGCTCATCTGCCTGAAAATCAGTGCTGCTGCTCCAGTCAAAAGAGGTAACTGATTATCATTATAGGCACAGGACAAATACACAGGAAATATTTATTTATATTCATTCTTCCTGTTTACTTTTTTTCTGTGTAGATTTGCTCAGTCTAATTCCTCAGTTGGGTTGATACAGTAGCAATTCAGAATTTTTTTCTGGGAATTTGTTATGGGTACCTTCCATGCTCCTCACTGACAATGTAAAATGCAATAAACCCAACCTGCTACCTGAGTGGTGGTCAGCTCAGGTGCTAGATAGGGACAGGACACAAAGAAGCCTTATTACAGAGTTATTCAGTATTACAAAGTTTTTCAACACTAGTCCCTTTCACAGAGTTAAGGTTCTTAGACTGAAGACCCAAAGACAGTCTTTGTGCTCTGAATTTCTCTATTTACCTGGTAAAACAGTGACCACATTTTGCTGCTTGACAAACTGCGGGACAAAGTTCTACCTCACTTCTTTTTTCTCAAACATGAAGTGCATGATGTAAATGCAGGCCTGTGACACGTGTACATGACATCTCTGTCACAACATACCCTCAGTCCAAGACGCCCAGTGATGCTCAGAAGAGACCAAAGTTTTCCTGTGTCCTTGCTGAGGTGCTCCTTGGTCATACAGCAGATGAGTGGTGCTGGTAGCCTGTACTTTGCCATGTGATTACCAATGATAATTACCAATAAATAACCCCTTCACATAGCAAAGTCCAAGCCACATTGTGAATAACTGGGGTTACAGTAAGCTGCCCCTATGGGCAAATTTTTATATAATTGTCCACTATGGGTACATGTTCACACAGCTTCCAAACTGTCTTTCAAATTAAGCTAAACCACTCAGACATGTGGCAGCTCATTCAACCCTGGCAAACCCTCTCAAGACCCACAGAAAGCTTGGTCAGAATTTGAGTTAAAACCAAAAGAACTGATGTAATGCTACTTTTAAGAAATAGTTCCTGCCTCCCCTTGTCTAGGCAGCAATGTGTGCAGCCATGTCATTAGAAAGGCAGAATTTGTCATTAAAGCCTTTGTGCTGCCCTTTTCCACTAAACCCTAAGCTAGGAGGCAGCAAGAATAATCAATGAGTTGTGCTTAAGGCCTGTAAGCCCAGAATCCTTCTACATAATAATACAACTCAATATTCATCACTATCTAATCTGCCATTCAGTCTTCAGCATAACTGCATGTATTTCTCCAGAAAGCTCAATAAAACATCCTTAATTATACAGGCTTTTCTGTATATTTTCTAATTTAACTACAACTTACAGTATTTCTTTTTAACCTGTGGGTCATGTTCTTTGAAATGAATCTGAACTTTAACCTCTTACTGTCATCAGCCACCTGCTGAACTATCTTCTATTACCCAACAAGTTTTTGTGTAGAAAATACTGTGATTTATGTACTATAATACAACCCTCTATTTAGTTACAGATAAAATCTTATGAAATCTTTTCTGGGAAAACTGAAATTTTCCTGGCTTGACTCAGTTTAAAAGTATACACATAAAATAAAAAATAAAATAATCTTGTTTTGTTATATGGCATAAAGAGAAAGTTATTTATTAGATTTTGTAGTTGGGCTGTATCTTGTCATGTTATCTTGTCATTAAGAGTTTCAAAGATGTAATGTTTTTTGTAAAGGCCAAACTCCTGCATACTCATAGTTATGCAAGAGTAAAATCTTTCCAGATTAATAGGAAAATATCCAGCACTCATATTCACAAAGAAAATATGAAAACTCAGATTAGCCACATATTGAAGGCTTGCAAGTTAGAAATATTAAGATAACAACAATCCAATATTTGTTGTTTTCTAAAAAATCACTATTTTTAAGAAAAACTGTTCAAGGTGTGGCATTAGCAAACATGAAAGCTTGCTCCATTTTTTCTTCATGAAAGTATCAGAAGTGTTTGAACTCTGCATTGGAAACAGATTGTGCAAGCCATCCCCAGCATGTAGAACCTAGTTTTGAAGCATGAAGAAACAGGTTTGGAATCAGCAGGGAAATGGTACTGAAATATCTCTAGGTAGGAACAGGCAGGGAAACATTTCATCATGTTCTGTAACTCTCAGGTCCAGCTGTTTGTGGCACGTGCAGCAGCGCTCGTAAGGAAAACCCTTTCCAACTTTCATTTACACAATATGTGTGGCAGGCCAGGAGAGTCATATCCAGGCAGCATCTACTGCAGGCAGAGGAAGAACTATGCAGAAAAGACAAAAGCACCATAGAACTTTGCCCACATGTTTCCCAGGCTGCAGCAGGTTAGAAACATTCCAGTCTTGCCACCGTGTTCAGGACACAATTGATAATCACCAGGAAACACAGCTAAAGGTATGCATGGGTGTAAGTCTGTGCTGGCAACATTGAGTGGTGCTCAATGTGTGCATCTCCACAAGGCACATCAACATAAAGCTCTCATAAATCTTGATTACAGTGGAAATAAGGAGTAATTTCACATCCATGTGGGCTGGCTGGCAATACACCAACAGCCTTCATGCACTGCTTTCTGTCCCACCCACACAGCAGTCACCAGATAGCTGCTCTCCTGCTCTGGAGTCCCTCCTCTGGGCTATGAGGAGCTGCCTGCTGTGGGTACTCGTGCCAGCTCATGCCACACACAAAGCACTAGATGGCCCTTGCAGTCTATCCCTGTGCCCCACACACTCATCATGTTTATCACTGGACCCTCTGGGTGGCCTGGGACAAGTGTCTTCCAGCACAACAGGAGGATGATGGATGTGCTGGTGTTCAGTCAGAAAAACCATAGCATGCCAGAAAGGCATTGCTGCAGTCATGGCTGGATGTGGCCAGAGGTTCCCAAAGGCATCTGGGGGTCCCATAAGGACCAGGGGTTCAAAGTTCTACAAATGGGTTAAAAAAGAAGCATTAATGTTTTCTTTGGCCCATAGAATATTGGCTGAAGGGGTTGAAGGGGCCCCAGATCTAATGATTCACTAAAGGTGGACAGCAGCTCCCCTGGCTGTGGACAGGCTCTTCTGGAGTGGGAATGAGGGCTCTCTGCTGTAGAAAGAGTGGTTTTCCAGCTGCTCCACCTAAGCCTGTCAGCTGGTGAGGGATGGGTCTCTGGCTGGTAATCCCACCCCACTGCTCTGGCTGGGGAGCGGCTCCTTCATCTCATTCTTGGTTGACTTCATGGCAGCCCTTGCACAATCCCTGGAACTACTGCCAGGCATCTCTGTTATGTGAACACCCTCAGAGCTCTTATGTACTCAGTTTGAAACAGACTTCAAAGATGACTTGCTTCTAGTCTTCAAAAGAAAGTTCTACTGCCCCAGAGGGGAAGCATTCCCTGGCTTCCCTCTTGCCCAGCTTTCCCTTTCCTCCACCCCACTGCTGGCTTTTTGCTCTGCTGAGGAGCAGCTGCCCTTGCTGAGCCTTTAACCTCACCCCATCAGTGTGAGAGAGGAGTGGTGTTCCCTCCTTCCCCAGTCCCTTCCCCAGTGCAGGGCCTGGGCAGAGCAGCAGGGTGCACTGGAAGTGCCCTCAATCCAGGAGCCCTGCAGGACACCCCGGGATTGCTGCTGGCCTCGGTCCGGCTCCTTCCTCCTTCACTGGGGCCAGAAGGACATGGTGTTTGGGGAAGCCAGGCTGGCAGCTCTGCTTCCAAAACAGCACAAATGCTTAAGCTGGAACAGATCAGAGGAACTCACCTGTTTTCTCAACAAAGCCAATTCTCACCCATTTTATCACAAATCTCCTAAGAACTGGGCTTCACCCTGCCCTAGGAATTCCAGTTCTGTGGAGGTAAATAAAGGAGACATATAGACATATACACTTTTTTTTTTAAGAAAATAAATTAAAAGGATCTTATTTTTAGTTTCACAGCCAGAGAATAAAGCCTGGAAATATGAACCACAGGTAAGGCCAAATGCAAAGCAGTGCTGTGGGTAGGTACTGCCTGTGCTGTGTGGCAGCTCCCTGTTCTGGGACCTTGACCAGCACCTCCTCTTGAGAAAGACGTACCAAGGTGTAAACAGTTGTGCTCAAAACTCCATGAATAAACAGAAGCACAAGAGGAAAAAACCCAAAATTCCAAAATTTTCAATTTCCAAAACACATGACCTCCCCTTATTTCACCTTGGAAGGACAGAGTTGGGAGCATGTCCCTCTGTCTCTTGTCTTCAGACTCTGTGGTCTGTCAACAGACAGCCAGTGTCAGTGATCCCTGCAGTGGAAACCTGTCTGAAAGGGAGCTCTGACAGCCTGATCTGCTCTCCCTGGAAGCTCTTCTGGGCTAACCTCTTCAAAGTGCAGGAGGGACACACCATCTGCCTGCTGGATCAGAGGAAGAGTGCATGAGATTTAATTAAGATGATTTTGCCCTCCAGTCAGGCTGTTTAAAAATTAATTTTAGTTCTCCTACCTCTTCCGTCAGACTTGTAAGCTAGAGGGAGCAATGTACCCTGAAGTATTGATTCTGCCTCTCAGATGGCAGTGACCTACATTCATGGGTGCTCAGCCCAGGACTCCTGCTGTGCCACCACTCTGCAGACTGGAGGAATGATCAAGGTGCTGGTTTGGATTAGAGGCAGAGGTAACATTAATCCTTTACTTTCTTTTAAATGCACCATGATTCATTATCTCAGGCAGGATCCCATATCAGGTGCATTAGGAAAGCTTTGGGAGAGACAAGCTGAGGTTGTTTGATCAAAGCTCTGCCCTAGGCAACATGAGAGCTCTTCCCAGCCTACTACAGCTGGTTTCTGTACAGGCAGACAGCACTTTGAGTGCTGGAATTGACTGCAAGGAAACTTCAATGTGTTCCATTCTTTTACCATTTTCCCCCCCCCTCAGCTTATCAGTCATGTCAGTCCTACTAAACAAGGAGTAACTAAAGGCCAAATTCAATTCATCTTTGATTTGCACCTGCAAATCTTACATCATCCTCACTGCAGGCTTCATAAGTGTGGCAGAGTATTCAGCTAGGAAAATGTCAGCCTGGAAGAGATAAAGTCATGAAACTCTTGGGAAATGCCATGGTTACTGAGCCTTGCCCACAGCAGTGCTGCTCCAATTAAGTAATGCAGTGTGCAAACTGTGGGGAAAAGAATTTGAGAAGGAATTAAGGATTTGTAAATAATTTTGACTTCAAATCTCACCAATTAAATATGCAGTGTATTGCATAGTCAGTCACTCCCAAGAGCAACTAAGCACCTGAAAATTATATTCATATAAAACAAAACTGTTAAGTGCCTTCACAACATTAGGGGCCATGAATACAGTCACTATTTTATGTGTTATGCCTGAAAGTAATGACAATTTCTTAGCCCACTAATGGCAAAAGGAGTTGCACATGTCATCACTGGAACTCACTGACTATCAATAATCTTTACAGGAAATTACTGTAGAGGAAGCAAGCCTGGAATGGCAGCAAACCTTGGCTATGCTCTGCTGATAGGAGTCTGCAAACTCAGCAGCAACGTGGCCTCTTTCAAGTTCCTCTGTAATAATCTAATCAGGGTCATTAAGGAAACCTTTTCAGAACAGCTGAGTGCCTGCTGACTGGTGACTGAGCTTCATGGTTCAAACATTTGCTTTGTTTAGTTTCCCTGACATGCTCTGTGTTTCACCAGCAACAAATTTGGCTCCACTGCTCAACATGGTGTTCAACTCAGCATTTCATTCCTGCCAGAAGCCCACAAGACTGGAGCTCTAGCAGCACTTTCCAAACAGCATTTCTGAGGCTTAGCATTACATGTGGAACAGGAAACCTGAAAAAGAGACAATACACGAAACCTTGTGTATTTGTGCTGAATCTGGTGCTCAGACAGCTGCAGCACCATCTGGTTGAGCTAAAGAAGCAAGACAGAAGATGAAGAACTCTCCCAGGTCTGGAGTATTCTTGAATGCTCATGGAGTGCATTTCTGGTGAAACTCTCAGCCTGAAAGCTCTCCATGGCACACAGCAGAGCTCTTACCTGAGCCACTGTGGGTGAGGACTCATCTTCAAGGGCAACAAAGCAAATAGTTTCTGCTCACACACGCCTCATTCTTCAGGAGAGCGTGTAGCCGTGCCTCTTCTGCCTCTACCCACAAGGAATCAAAAAAGCCTTGAAAAGATTGTGACAGTCAGATAGGATTAAAGCACAAGCCCAGATAGATGGTAGCCAGCCTAAGACCTGTTTGGGCAGGTGGGTGCAGACAGCAGAGGTCTGCTGGCCATGCTCTGGGCTGGAGGCAGCCCTGCACTGCATTTCATGCAGCCCAGCATGGTGTTCTGCCTGGCACTGGATAAGGCAGGGCAGCTCCTGAGGAAGGAGTGAGTGCCTCTCAGGGTGGGCAGTGCTGACTAAAATGTGCTTTCATGGGTGCTGGGGAAGGGCAGCTCAGGTCTGTCTGTACTTGCTCCCAACAAATGCAGGAAAAGAGCCGGAGAGACTCGTCCTTCATGGCTCCAGGTCTTCAGTGCTTTCCTCCCAAGCTCTCTGAGCAGCAGAGCTCAGCAGGGTGGCTGTGTTGTCCATGAAAGCCCAGGGTGCTGCAGTCTCCTGATTCCAGCAGCACAGGAGTTCCCACTTTCCTGCTGGCCAGGAGGGACAGGTTTGGCACCACTCAACACAAGCCATAGATGCCATCAAGCAGCACCCTGTGCCAAACAGGCACCTTCTGCTGGAGCACCCCAGCACCCATCAAAGTAAAACCTGTCCTGGCTTCATTAGAGGCTGAATTCTTCCAGCTTCTGCATCTCATTTATGTCCCTTGCAGCAGCATAAGGCTCTGAATTAGCAAAGTAAACACACATCTTGAAGCACAGCTTTAAACAAACTGAACCAAAATGCTTTGCACATGGCCTTACACTCACTGCAGACTAGGCAGGTGTTTAGTGATACAGCCTTAAGCTGTCCTAGGTAAGAACATGATTTGGGCCCATCTGGTTTGTCTCTAAGATGCCCTTGAGAACTCCAAACTCCCCTGGAAATTTGGACAGGCAAAATAGGAGTGAAAGTCAAGAGAGTGAGAAGATTTTTTAGGGAATAACCCTTTTTTGGAGGGGAAGGAGTTGGAAAGTTTGGAGCCCATGCCAGTGCACTAAGCTCTGTTTTCCCAGAGGCACTCAAAGGGGCAGAAGAGTGCCTTGATGGCATCCCAGCTCACACCAGAACAGCTCCATCCTTGCCCAGTGTCAGAGCAGGGGAGAGGGTCTCAGGAAATTGACAGTACCACATCAGATCAGTTACAGGAACATCCATCAGGCTCATTTTTTAGAAACAGATACTTTTTAATACCTTTAAAACTGATGTTTGCCACTGGTTGGCTTTTTGGTTTGTTTTGTTTTGTTTTTTTTTCCTGGTTGCTAATTAAATCCTCTGCCAGAGAGAAGCAGCTTTCAGCCCATGACTTGAAAGAGGAATTGAACCTCCCTTCAGAAGTCCCTGGAAAGAAGTCCTTACAAAGGAAGTGCAGTTATTCTCCCAGGCCAGATTACCTTGCCTCCACTTTCATCTTGGTGTGAAATACATTATTCACTCTTTTTTTCACCCGTAATATTTTAAGCCAGACTCTAATAAACAGAGTCCTCATCCTCTGATGCTCAGCAATGAGCCACATGGCACATACATAAGGGAACATTGGCAATTAGACAGGAGCTGAATTCTCTGTAACATGATTACAGTACAAAAATAGGCCAGCAAGAGACTGCAACAGCACCTCCTTGTATGCTCATTTTGCACTAGGAAGGATATGGCAATTTTCAGAATTTTGCTTCTGTGGCTGCCATTTCATTTATAAAGGGATTTTGGTGGAAGAGCAGAGCTGAGACAAGGCATGCTGTTATTTAAGAACAGATTATATGTATGGGTTACCTAGAAGTACTCCAAAGGACACTATAAAAGGCAATTGTGTGTTTCTGATGAAAACTGAGGGCTAGGATTAAAAGAGTATTATTTGTTTTTCACAAGTATGAGCTGTGTAAGTTTTAAATCAACCTGGCTTTGCAGGTGCAAAGCGATGCTGGGAAGTATTTGCTCAGTGCAGGAGTGCCCTGTTCCTGTGAGTGTACATCCAGCAGAACCCAGCTTTACCACTACCAGCTGCTGCACCCTAGCACCTTGCTTTAGTACCTTGCCAGCTGCTGCATTTTAGTTGTGCAGACATTACTCCTTGAGTCTTTTCCTCCAAGTGTTTGGATCTATAAAAAAAGCAGATGTATTAGACAGGACCCACCTCACTCCCTCTCCTCTAGCACTTGCCATCAGAGGCAGTGCCCCGGATGTCTCAGTGCTGCATCCATCCCAGCAGGGACAGAAAATGGGACAAAAGGGTGGGAAGGAAGACTCAGTGCAACCCATATAATAAA
The DNA here is from genome assembly GCF_012460135.2 of Molothrus ater. Classification (NCBI taxonomy): domain Eukaryota; kingdom Metazoa; phylum Chordata; class Aves; order Passeriformes; family Icteridae; genus Molothrus; species Molothrus ater. The sequence goes on along the minus strand of NC_050482.2, from coordinate 15,273,321 downwards.
GATAGAGATCTCCAAACACACCAGCACAGCAAACACCTGATAACTGATAAAAAAAAGTATCTCATAAACGTGATGTATTTATAGCACACTGTGGCTACAATTGAAGAGAACATTTTAACCAAGAACAAGAATATTGGAATTACTGAATGCATTTTTTTTAGTTGCTTTAAATATTAAATAGATTGAGTTTGCTTCAATATCATACTACTTAAGGTAAGAATAAATTCTAATTCCCAAAGACTCAAGTCTTTATGAAAAGCATTATGAATCTGATCTATTTGAAATTAAACTCTAAAATCCAACAAATATGAACTCTCTTTCAAAGGCATTTCAATCTAAATTACTTTTATAACAATTTTTTTTTCATGCTAGAGTTGATCAATAAATGAGTGGGTTTGGATTTTTTGTGTTATCCTAGAAATGCTTTGTCAGAGACATCTTGTCTTTGTATATTTGATGACAACAAAAGAAAACTAATGTACTATTGCACAATTACTTTAATTCCAAGACAGGTTTCATTATTCTCTTTTTCTAACATCTGGCTCCTCCCATGGACTCTCCTGGACTGTTTTTTTCCCAGAGCTCATCCCAGCCTGGTGTTTACTGGGAGCCCAGCCCCAGGACCCAGCTGGCTCCTCAGCTCTGCATCAGCCACCATCACAATCTCTTTCTCCCTTTTTAAATTACCTGTTTAAAACCAGATTGTTCAGACACATCAGACTTGCACTGAGTCAGTGCAGTATTTTTGAAAAGTCAATGTTATGCTCTCAGAGATGGTATCACATTAGGTTAAAGACACTAATTTACAAAATACAAAGCAGGTGCAGCAGAATGTGCTATAATCAGAAATAATAGAGACCAGTGTTAAGAAGTTCTTCCAGATATTCCCCACCTAATAGAAAATTTCACCTGTGGGAAGTCTTTGAACACATTTGCTCTGAGTATTTCCTGAGTCCTTTTAGCTCCCATGATGCAAGTCTTACTGTTCCCTCTCTTCTGGGGATACCTAACCCTTGAGCAGAGGCTCAGGACTTTGACACTTCACATCAAACCCATGGCACCAGTGCTCCTGATCAGAAAGCAGGAATGCTCTCCAAGGAGTGGACACCAAAGCATTTCTTATTAAAAAAGGTGAAACTGAAGGGCAGCCTCAGCTTTCAGCTCACCTTCTTCACTACCATAGTTTGATGCATCACCCCCAGCCTGGTCCTACAGCCTGCCCAGAGACCGCCAGAAATGAATTTCTCTTTGCTCATGTCCTGGGCTTCACTCTCTGCCAGTGCTCTCCCTCTGAGTGGCTGCAGTGGCTGCAAGGGAGGCACAGGGGACTGGACTCCAGCCATCCTTGAGAATCTGAATCTCAAGTGACAACCATCTCCACTGCATAATCCAGGTCCTGTACCACACAGTACCTCACCACCCCCTGCCACACAGCTGGAAAGGGGCTGGACACAAAGACACAAACCAGCTCTGGGTCAAGGCTGCTAAGAAGCAACCATTGCCCTCACACTCCCTAAGGAAAAACTCACTCTCTGCTAGGCCACTGTGAGCTCTTGCTTGCTGATTATTTGTGGCTGATGCTCTGTGCATAACTGTGTCTTACAAAAACCCTAACAACAACCTTTGAGAGTGATGCTGCTGCTGATGCTGCACTGCTGACACGGTCCTCTGGCTCGCTGCTTGGTGTAAAAGCCCCAGCAAGGGGTGGCAGCTCTTGTCACCTTCCTGTCATCAATTAGGCTCACACTGAAGTGGGTGGCACAAAAAAGGAGAAACCTCACAGCAGCCTTTGATGCCAGCCTGACCTAGGAATGAAATACTTGTTTTAACTTGAAAATGCACAGCATCCACCCCAGCTTTCCTGCTCCATCACAGAAACAAGGGTTGGGAAAGGACTCCCAGAGCACATGCAGGCAGGTCCTGACTGCTTTATGAATGACTCATCAGGAACATTGTAAACTGAAAGTAAATGCAACATGTTTTATTTCAGATTGGAATAAATTACAACTGTAAAGCATATTTTATTGCTTTATAAATTGTCTGCTCTTAAAAGGCATTAATATCAAACATAAACAAAACAAAGACACATTTGATTAACAGTTCAGTTCTCCTAAGCTTCATGAACAGCTCAGTAGGGGGATTTCTTTATATGATTGGCTCAGAAATTTGACTTTGACATGCATTATCACCATTCATAAGTTTGAGTGGACTGTAGATGTGTTCATTTGCTTTAAGATATTATTTTCTCTAAAATATCCCATTTAATACCCAGTCCTTCATTCCCTACTCAAATACAAATGCCACTGCTTTTGAAAAATTCCTTTAAACATATGTGGGGTTTTCTGTCCCTGCAGAAGGAGGACTTCCAAGTCCAAACCAGGAATGAGTCTGACCCCAAAACTAAGTAAAAAACCAAAGTACTCCCAGGGTAAAATAGTGAAATCCCACGCACAAAAGTTGTGTCCTTTCATTCTGAACATTCTTGCAAAAACACTCTGCATTATCTGAACACACTGAAGAGAGAACTCATATTTTTGTTGTACAGATGCTACCTGCCTGAAGCAGGTATGAATTTTGCCCATCACCTGTGCAGACTTCTAGGTGCAAACAGCCCCAGGCAATCCAGTGTGCCCTGAGCCCAGGGGAGTGAGAGGGTGCTCACAGGGCTGGGTGTGCTCAGTACTGGGCAGAACCCAGCCCTGAATGCACGTGACAGGGTCTGGCTAGCTCCAGATAGGTATGACAGGCAGAAAGGAGGCCAAAAAGTCACCTCCTCAGCCTCCTGGGGAGCCACAGCTCCTCAACACCAAAAAGGGAATGAACATTCATAAGTAGTTCTCATTGCACCACAAGAAAGCTTCCACCAAGGTATCCTGTCCCACTCTGACCCTCTTGCACGGCCAGGGCCAGGTGCTCCCCATGCCCTGGCTCCAGAACAGTTCTCCATGAGCCATTCCTGAGCAGGGAGCATGCACCTCTGCTAGGCTGGGCCCAAAGCAGCACAAAATGAGCTGGACTATGCCCTGTAAAACTCTCCAGAAACAGAAACGGAGACTCCAATCTCAACTAGCCCTTGGAACAACACAGAAAGTTTGCAGAAAATACCTGTAGGGCAGCTCCTCTTCCTGCCACAAAACTAACTTGAAATATAACGAGGCCCTAGTAGAGAAATTCCTCCTAAAACCAGCTAGGTATCACTCAGGAAGTTCCTGTTTAGAGAAGTGTTTCTTCTCAGAGCAGCCTCTAATGTTCTTGCCATGCCTACAGGAACACAAATAGCTGAGTGAGATGCTGGAGTATTTTACACCATACAGCTCAAAGGGAATGGCTGTCTATTACCAAGAAATAAATGTTGAACTTCAAAGAAAATACTACTAGATTGATCCAGGTCTGATTTCAGTTTTCATCAAAATTTCATAACATTAAAATTCATAACGTCAAAATTTCAGTAACATATATAAATTTTGTATGTTTTATGCATAATCTCATTAAAAAAAAAAAACAGCAAACAAACTTTCTTCTACCTAAGCATGGTTTCCTCAGAAGAGATTTGTTTTGTGCCATGAGGGATATCCAGCTTTGATCTCTGTAAGGCATACAGCAGATTTCAGGTGCTGCCTTTAATGGCTCCCAGCAAGTCAAACACAGGGGCAGAGCTTTGGTGGGATATGTGGAGCTGTGCCAAACTGGGCCAGTTCTTCAGCATCTTTCAGTATCCCACTCATTCAGGGAGTGGATAACCCTGGTTTAGTTCCCAGCCACATGTTAAAGTGCTTAATGGAGAGGTGGGGTACAGCAATGCCCCTTCCTCCACCTCAGGTCCTGGCTTGGGAAAGGCTTGTGGAAAGTGGCTTTGGGGCTGCCTTGTGCTAGCAGGATGCTCTGCAGCTGGGACAAGGGGATGTGCATGGTGTGCCCTGATTCATCTCATCTTAGAGAAACATCAATCAGAACCTGCAAGCTTTTACACTCATCAGTCATCTCGGTTATGCTCACTGAGAACAGATTCTTGGCTGACTTCTTTTTTTCCTTAGCAGTTATGAATTTTGCTTTGAAGATGAGAAAGGGGAAAGCTCACCTTCAGGGAGAGGGACAAGCACAGACATTTGCAAATTAAAATGCATACACTTGTCAGGCACCCCAGCAGTGACCTCCATCTGTGCTTTACGACACAACATCTTATTATCTTGAACCTTAACATTTCAGCCCTTTCAAAGGTTCCTAGGAGCATTCTTTTCTATATCAATGAGATGTCTCAGGGGGCTCTACAGAAAAAAAAACTAATGAAAGGAACCAACTGTTGTCACCAGGGTAAATTACAGGGTTACATTCAAGCTACAGACACTGGAGGGAGCAGACTTGCTCCATTTTCTGGTGCAAATGCCACACCAAGCAGTGAGCTGAGCACACTGAGAAGGAATATGGGCTAATGGTTAGTGCACTGGACTGGGATTTGGCAGATGGAGGCAATTCACCTTCCTCTTTTTCCTGATGCAATCAGAAAAAAAGAAACAGGTTATATTAACATTAAGGTGCTCAAACATTTCCAGCTCAGCAAATGCCCCTAAAATATTTCTCCTCTCCAAACAGCTCTTAGCAGTTTATGCACTGCCTCTCTCAGACTAAGAAACAGACAGAAATCTTCCAAGGAATCACACATTTCTAGGGAAAAAAAAAAATCAACAAACTTCAAAATTGCTACATCTCGGCTAAGGCTCATTTGCCCATCTGCAAAGCTTCTTTGCCCTCCTGATCTTCACTCCTGAGCTGCCCCTTTGCCATGCACTTTGCACTCAGAGAGAACAGGACCTCCTAAATACATTCACATCTTTATTTCTAATTTTCCAGCTTTTACATTCAGCAAGGCACTCAGGCCAGCACTGTCTCAGGGTCTCAGGCAGTTCTGTTAAAGCACCTTCTGACTGACTGGGGACCTGAACTGAAAAGCTGATGGGACAATCAGTGAGTGCATCTGAAAGCAAGGCTGTTAACCAGTGCATTTGCTCACAGGGAGGGCAATGTTCAGTCACTCCACCAAAATATGGCAGGTGTATTCATTAGTGGTTACCAAATGCTCTAACTTTTCACAGACCTTTTTAAGTGCTGAGCATTTCATTTGGCAGGATAGCCATGCCTGAGAATTCAGCATATTGTTAGAAACTGCCATTTCCTTCTCGTACAGTCCTTCCCACCACAAAGTGTCTCATGGAACAAACAGTGTCTATACTGTGATTATGCCAATGGAGGAACTGGGTCAGACATAGATGCCAGCTGGATTGGACCCATAGAGAAGATGAATGATTTAGTCAAGCCAAAACTAAGTCACTTGATGCCAGGCCCAGTGCTCCATCCACACCACCAGAGGTTACTGAGTGTGGGACATAAATAATCCCCTGAAGGAATTGATGTATCATGAAGGGCAAAGAGCCTCTGAAGCTATGTGTAATGGCATAAAGCACAAGTATATTACATGTTTAGCTCTGTCCCTGCTTCTCTGTCACAAGGGCAGTGGCTTGCTCAGACAGTTGTCTTCTGGTCAGCCTATTACATTATTTCCTATGGAAATGCAGGTAAAGGCATGTATACTATTCAGCAGTAGAACAGAAATCTTGTTTTACATGGGCTGAGAGAATGTTTCTTATACCCAAATGAGATTTTTGCATGCATCTGCATGCTCACCCAGATACTGCCCCTGCTGTGCTCCATGCCTGAGTGTCATGCCCGGCTGCTCTGCGTAGCAGGCACGTCATACGCACACAGTGACTGGTACAAGAGCACATTCTGCAGGCCAAGGCTCAGGCCAAAATTCACCTATAAAACCTAAGAGTGTTGGTCGTTTCTTGCAGTGAATTGGGCTTTCACTAGGAATTAACATAAGCTTTAATGACTAATCTCATACTCTGTGCACTTGCTTATTTTCTTTTCACAGTTCAACCACTTACCTCCCTAATACTAAAACACTGAAGTCTTACATAGCGTTCAGAGCATTATTTTCTGCTGGCTGTGTTTTGCTATGCTCTAAGCCTCTGTCACAATGCATGCAAAGGATAATGGCTGAATTTGTAATGCTTTTAACTAAAAAAATACTTTTAAAAACATAAACCATAAATTATTTATTCTTCTTTGTCCATTGTTTTAAGCACTGAATCTTCTCCCAGGATTTTACACAGTTCATTGAGTCTCTGCTGCATTTTAGGAATTCCTGCAAGCTGGGATTCCAGTCTCTGTTTTTCCTCACTCAGTGACAAACGGATAGCGGTGTCCAGCTGCTCGAAACGCCAGCCACCTTGTCCATCAAACTGCAGCAAGTGAGTGTGGTACTTCCTGCAGCAGAAATTGAAACATTAGTAATGGCTCAGGGAACAGATGCTTCCTTCTTGCATGCAAATTTGGATGTATGTGTCTCTTTTCAAAGGTGCCTCTAAGGAATTTGAGCTGTCCAGCTCTGGATCACTGGGTAAGACTTTTTTTTCAATGACTCATGATCCCAGGACACTCTTTCATAAGGGATTTGGGTATATCAAGCCTGTCACCAGGACTGCCCCAGGCCAATGGTGAAATTCAGCGGGTGCCAGCTGGAAGCAGCAACACTGGTGTGAGCTCCCAGCAGGGGCAATCATTGCCTCTGCAGCCCAGGCTCGGAGCCCCTCGCCTGCAGGGATGCTGGCAGGAGTGGGCAGCAGGGCCGTGGAAGGCCCACTCATCACCTGCTGTCCCTCTTACTGCCTCCTTCTTAGAAACATTGTGGCTACAGTTGCCTTCACTACAACTTTATCAGATGCCTCTTTCCCCAGGAGCAACAACAGCAGCATCAGACAAGGTTCATTTCTCCCTCAGGGATTCTAGTCCCAGTTTTTTTTATTTACCTCCCTTTCTGATAGATGTCTGACCTCCTTAGCAGCAAATACAGTGAGGCAGGCATGATACACCTGATCCTACTGATAAAACTCAAATTGTTCAAATTACACCTTAGTTTGTTCCCCTGTGTCTTGTAAGGTTGGCTAAAGGTAACTTTATTCCTAAAACATGGTTTAGTTTGCAAGGGGCCAAAATAAAAAAGTCTGTATAGGAGTAACAGATCTTTCAGTGAGTATCAGGGTGTGTGCATTGAAAATATTCAAAGGTGTACATGTGGAGTTTGTCAGGACCTGACAAAACATTTTTCAGGAGGTGCCAGAGGAAGGGCACAGAGTTCCCTCAGAGCTGCCGGTATGACTGTGTAATTTATCACTATAAATTATAGGAGGTAAAACGCATCATAAAACACTGACTGTAAATCTCATCCAGGGAATGTGAGAGTTTTAATAAACTCAATGGCTTATGACAAGGGACTGAAAAGAGACTCATCTCCAGACTAATATTCACCACTTTTTTGCATATTATCCTTTGTGATATCAAATACTTAATCCATCCTTCTATTTTTCCACCACCAAATTCCCAAAAAATCAAGAAGCCAAATGCTGCAGATAGAGGACACAATTAATTAGTCAGGCATAGTATTCCTATGGAAGAATGAAGAATAGTTTAACCACTTGCCATGTTTCCCATCTTCTCCCTGCACTGGTAAACTCCCCCAGGACACCTCATATATCTAGTCACCTTTACAGAATAATCTGGTGATACCTGCTGTGGCTGTGGCATAGCCTAATTAATTACCTCTTAGACATCTGCATATTAGTAACTGAAACACATTAGAAAAATAAGAAAATAAGAGGCATGAATAAATACCTTTCAGAGAATGAAAAAAATCCATGTTAAATTAATTTACATCACTACTGTTGTAGACAACTTAACTTATCTTAGAATCTGTAGTAGATATTGACTAAACAACTGCCCCAGTACAAAGAATAAAGAGCAATCCACTGCTTGTCAAGAGAGCTAAAAGCAAGGACCATGATAAAGCCCTGAATATACTTACCAAAGAGAAGGTCTGTGTGTTATGGAAAGCAGGGATATCCCAGCAGCTTTTGCAGCTTGGAATATCTTTCCTTCAACATCAATGCTTACAGCACTCGTACATTCATCCAGCAATGCATATTTTGGCCTTTTAAAAGTAGATAAAGAATATTATTCTTCTAGGTTTTGGACAGTACTCCCATGTACAAGGTTTAATTGAAAGAACAACAGGAAGTAGAGAGCTATTTTTGCCAGACAGCTGTCTCTTATTTACAGCTGGAAGCTGGCTAGAAACAACATGAAGTTTCCATGCATTATTCAGGTGAAAAGACAACTTCCAGGAAAAATAGGGTTTATTTCCTGTCCCATTTGAGTACACAGTGATCTAACTTCTGTGTCCTAGTCTGACCTAGTATTATTTTGTACTCATCAAGTCATGCAGTAGCTAAAGCCAACTTGAAGCTTCCTATCCACTGCTATGTAAGGACTGGGCTGCCTTTATGTGGTTGCAGTCCCCAAAATCAAAAAAGGTTAAGGAGCTTGGCTTTCAAACTACAAGAGCTTCTTGCAACAGTCCATCACACTTTGGGAACATTTGTAGAAGGGAAGATGCTTGTGGCTGAGATCTTACAGAAGGAAATATCTGAAAAAGGTAATGCTATGATGCCAAAAGCAAAGCTTAAGAAGCATTATCCAAACCAAAGACAGAGCTTGAATGAATAAACAACAAGATTTAAGCAGGTCCTATGCTAGACAATGCTGCATATTGCATGCAGATTATAGTCTACCACTGCTCAAACTGTAACAGGATCTGCAAAGCTCCTTCTCATTTTCAAATGCTTCTTAAGGAATGAACCATAACACTTACTTGTGGTAAAACATCCGGGCCATGCCCATCCTTTGTTTTTCTCCTCCTGATAAGACATCTTTCCAATCCATGATAGCATCCCAGCCTTTTAAAAAGATGCAAACAAAATGAGTCAGGACAATATAAGTTTATGTAAGAAATGCAGCTTCAATTGCAGCACTTCTGCAATCTGTAACCAGAATCATAAACAGCATTTCAACTGCAGAAGAGACAGCTCAGGCTACTGAATCACATAATCTGAAATACCTCAATGCCTATCCACTGGCAATCAACTGGAAAATGTCCCTTATATCATGACAAATTTGAAAGTGGAATTTAGACTTTTTGGTCATATAGATATTTTCAAAAAACTTTACTTACCACCTCTTTGAAAAAAACTCTTTGACTTGTATATAACTAGTAATTTTATTCTGTCATACTTGTTTCATGGAACAATTCTCTGTCTTTTTCTTGAAAGGTACGAGTGGAAATTTAAAAGTAAAGTAAAACAAATAAAGCGTAAAAAATAAAGAGCAGTGTCAGACTGCGCTCACTACTGTAGGCAAAGAAAACTGTCAGCAAACCCAACAGAAACACAACTGCAGACACAGGGATGTATCCATGAGCACAGACAGGCAGGAAAACTGCAATCAGGCAGGAGAATCTTCTACAAAAATTTCCGAGTACCTTGTATTTAAAAATAACCCACAACTGCTATAACATGGGGTAGCCTTATTTAATATTCTGCATGGTCTCTAACTGATTTATTTCTTTATCACTTTCAGGTACATGCAACGGAAGCATGAAGCATTTTAACTGTGATCTTACAGCAGACTGCTGTTCTGTGAGTACCTGGGCATGATTAATTCCTCCTACAGAAAAAGAAAAGTAACAAATTGCCTTGCTGAAAATAAGTTTTCAGTCAAACAAACCAGATGGATAGAGTAGCAAAATAGATGAGTTTTCAAAAAGAACAGTGTGGATGTAGCAAAAAAATCTGATAATTTTTCTCAACAGATCATCTATTCATGAGGCAAGCAGCTGAAGCAGGGCTGAGAGGAAGAGAACATTTTTTCAGATCAGCCCCAGAAATACTGTAACTAAAAAGTTAATAACACAGTCAAACCCCCCTTTCTGCCACTGCCAAATTTAAAATAAATATTTGCCAGAAAAGACAAAATAGGGTAAAGCAAGGAGAGTGGGCTGTGTTATTTCTGATACCTGAACAAATATGAGACAATGGGGCTTGTGAAGGTGCAGGAGGCTTGGTACTGCTCTGCCTGTGCTTGGTGCTATACCAGGGCTTGGCAGGACTGAACAAAACATCAGTGAAACATCTGAGGGGGGGCTGTGTGACCAAAACCAGTAACTGATAATGACAGAGATTACATTTCAAGCTTTTGCTCTTGAAATTAGAATATATAATGTAATGATTTTTATAGAAATATTTATAAAGTTAGATTCAAAAAACAGGCATATGCAAGAAATACATCACCTTTAGTGATCCTATAATTTTCCCGTTTTCCTTCCATTCTTGTTTAAGGATGCCAGTGGGTACCCTCCCAGGAGCACATAAAGTGCTTTCTCAGCAGGCTCCCAGCAAAGCTGGAGCTGTGTAGTGATTAGCTGAATCACCATTTGTATGTTCTCTGGTAAAGGGAACAGATACACACAGGCTGCTATTGCTGAGCAGTCCCAGTGCTGGGACCTCACAGAGAGCTGGAGTGCTCTTCCACCAACACCCTGAGCTTCCAAAAAGCACTGTAGAACACCTGGAGCACTCTCTTTTGGCAAAGGGCTCTGGCAAGGGATGGGAATGGTTCTTCACAAAAGCCATAGAAACAACTATGCTTCTAAAGACAACGTTCAAGGTGCTGCTTATGTTCTGTTATTTTTAAGCTGAGAATACAGACAAGCTTCAGGACCTGGATCTGAGCTGGGGTGTGGGTGGGTGTGCATGTGTGCACATGTGCCTGGGGGAGCAGTGCCTGTGCTCATACAGTTTCTTCCTGATCAGCTGGTTTATAAAGGCTTATTAAAAGACAAAAAAGGGAATGAAGTTCAAAAAGAAGCATCCTCTTGTCAGCAGAATAATTCTGTTATTTACTCTAAAGGTGTAAGATTTAACCTTCATTTACCAGGATACAATGGTCATCTCTGTGGTTACTTCAACTTACATTCTAACTGAGTATGACATGTGCATCTTGTCTCCTCCTGCCTGGCACCCTCCCTGAACTGTCCTATTTTCCACATGGAATGCCTCAAAGAACAGATAAGGAAGTGTGCAATTTTATATTATCCCTTTAAAAAACTCTTTTCTAATGTCTAAATAATTTCATCTGAACACTTAAGCATAGTAACTCATGCTAAACTGAGGCCCCCCTGTCTGTGAACAATAGTGCACCTACTTGTCTCCTGTTTCTTCCTGCTGACATGGCACAGGTCAGTGAAGGTATTTAAGTATTCTGGAAATAACAGCCAAGTCAGTGGCTTAGGTCACCCATAACTACATCCACTTCAGAAATGAAGAAATGAAATGGCTCACTCATGAAAGCAGCACAAACCTCTCAGTAAGTGCAAGCACAATCCTGGCTTTCAGAGTCCAAATTCCTAGCCCACCTTCTGGTTATGGCTTTTGCAGCCAGTAAGACAAAGAGCATGTTAAATGTGCTGGGGCACAGTAACAGCAACAGAAATACATACAGCTGCCTGCAAAAACTAGAGATAGCCTCAGGATAGCAGCATTTCATTTTCTTGCATGGCTTCTTTTATAATTCCTTTAATCTCAGTTTTCTGAAGGAAAATGCAAGCTGTATCTGGCAAAACCAAATGGGTTACTTCTGGGATCCACAGTTCTCTGCATCCTCCATCCTTGTGAATCCTTGCATTTTCATGCAAGAATGAGCATTCAGCTGCCATGAAAAGATAAGCTTAAAAGTTCCTTTTTCAGATCTACATTCCAAAGCACCTTATCAGACATGGACTGAAGGACAGAAGAAAGGCTAACACAGCAGATCACAGCCAGAGAGTCCACCCCTGCTGAGCTTTTGGGCTGGAAGCCTTTTCACTGTGTATGTAAAGAGAGCCCAGTGCTGTGCAGGATGAATATGCAAGGCCAACCCGGAGCTGAGCAAGGAACAAAGAGACCATGGATTCCATGAGCCCCAGCTCAGTAGGACACTGCAGGGATTTGTGTCTCTGGATTTCAGAGCCACTGGAAAAGCTGGCAGAGCTCTCCAGAGTTCCTGCTGGTACCAGTAACAAAAGCAAATCCAGGGCTAAAGAGATCAGGTGAAATAATCTCAGAGAGAGGAAATGGGCTTGTCCATCTGTTTATACACAGCCTAGCACAAAAGCTCCCTGGACAACACCCAAAGATATGACAAATGCACAAAATAATGAGGAATAATTATAATCTGGGGTGCTGAGAAACCATAAACAGGTTGAACTTGCTCAGTAATGTCATCAGCCCCAACCGGACAGGCCCAGTCACGCATGCACGGCACAGCTCACGGCCTCATGGCTCCTCTGCTGTGACAGGCTGTCAGCAGCCCAGGGCTGCCTCTCCACTGACACTTGTTAAATATTCACAGATTTTCAAAGCAGGTCAGAAGAACTACTTTATGTGTATGTACTGCATATCTGCATGCCTGCATGCTTTTAGCCCCCATTTCTGGACATGCTTTTTCACCACACACGCTGAATACAACCTTCATTTTGTATGAAATTATGGCTCCAGAGCTATTATTGTAGAGCTAACAACTTTACAGGTGTTGATGGGGGCACCTTACAGATAATAAAAAGGTAACTAACAAAACAGTATTCATCTAATAACCAGGTGGTGAGAAAAACATTAGTGTGGAAAGGGAGGTCTGCCTGCAGCAGCAAGGGGGGTACTGCCAACAGCCACTGCACTGGGTTCTTCAAGGGCTTGGGCTCAGGAGCATCCAGAACAGCGGTGCTGGGGAGGGGGATTGTTGTTTTGGTGCATTTGATGTATTCTGTTGATGCCAACTAAAAAATGTTTCACGAGGGTAACACAGAAGCTAAATGCCAAATTGGGCTATTTTACTTCCTTCTAACTGGGTGTCCCAGATTGCAAGGCAAGATGTATTCTATTTGTATGGCAGTTGTCTTCTGTTAAGTGGGCAGTTTTCCTTATCTCTTCCACAACCAATCCTCCCTCCAGGTAGACATTTGCTGATAACAGCCTATTGAATGTCACTGCATGACTGATAAGAACTACAGCATCCCATTGTGAGATGCTCCACCTAGAGGCAGGAGCCAAGCATTCCTGGCTGGATCTAATCTCAAGATTCTGGAACACCAGCACAGCTTCTCCACTGGATTTTCAGAGGAAGACTCCACCCTTTCTACAGGATCCCTGCTCCAGCAGAACCACACCTGACACTCCAGAGGGACTGCAGCCACAATTCCAATTGGACTGCTACCAACCCCCTGACCAACAGGGTGTCAGGTTGTGTTCTGACTCTGTCAGTGTTGTTTTGGTTTACTGCATGGGTTATTTTTATCTTTTTATTTTCTTCCCTAATAAATAACTGTTATTCCTGCTCCCATATTATTTGCCTGAGATCCCCTTAATTAAAAATTTATAGCAATTTGGAGGGAGGGGGTTTACAGTTTCCATTTCAGGGGAGGCTCCTGCCTTCCTTAGCAGACACCTGTCTTTTGAAACCAAGACACTGGGTCAAACCTTAATGCTAGAAAAAGAGAGGAATTTCTGTCACTGGCAGAAACAGAAACATCATCAGACACAATACTTGGAATGCACTGATCCTTGTACTGTTGCAATGTGGAAGTAATTCAGCTAAAAACAGTAACATCATGCCAGAACAAATAATTTGAGTCAAAGTTCTGCACCTCTGGCTTCACCTGGCTTTTTCATAACTGCCTATAAGGAGCAGAACACAAAACTGCAAAATACCAGATTATACACACATGACATTTGTGATCAGTTAAAGCACAAGAGGTTTATATGAGATTTTTCATTATTTCAGAAAGAAAAATGTTCCATTTTTAATAAAAATATTTTTAGTTTAAAAATATTTAAACAAAAGAATAAAATAAAAATTGGAGTGAAAAATATTAGTCTATGTATAAACAAAAACTTTTAACTGCTCACTTTCAGCAAGTATTTCTGTCTTGCTTGTTCAAAGAGAACCCAGAACATGAGTCTTTATCCCAGATCAGGGCAGCTTTAAAAAATATCTAAGTATATGAAATCCATGTAACATGTCAAATCATATGTCACAGATTTCCTCTCTGCTCCTACCTTGGCACTTGTCTCCTGTAAATGCCCAAGAAGAAAAGGGAACAAGTAAGTATATTATGGTCCTGAAAACTTCCTGCTATGTGCTAATCTCTCTAAAGTTTTCCAGCTTTGCCCACTTCTGTAGCTTTAGATCACAAAGCACCTAAGACATGTTTTTTCACAGTATTTGTTTGTGCAGACTTCTGCACAGTGTGCCCTTATCCTGAGCTTCAGTACAGCACCAGTGAACATTAACAGTGTCCTCTAGCCTTTGTTAATAGATTGTGTGGTGTGCATGTGCAGTCAGACAGGCAGAAGAGCAAGAACAGGGTCAGCAATAAATACTTTCACTGGCACGGAAAGCAGCACCAGGCTGATCCAAACCTGGGCTTTCAGTGACTGTAGCCATCTTGGACATGGGGCACAGTGACTGCCCCATCAGCAGTTACACACTCCAGCTGCAGGGTCAGAAGCCACAACCATGTGCACTCACAGACTGCTGGGGGGTGGCTTTGGCTGCCAAGGGTCACGTGTTGTGCAGTCCAACCACAAGTACCAGCACACAGTGAATGCACGCATTCCACAGTGACTTCTTACCACTGACAATTTAACTGCTCCTCCTTTTCCAGCTGCCCATCCAACATTCCTGCTTGTTCTTTTGCAATCTGAGCACCTCAGTGAAATAAGTGACTCAGGAATACTAACAGGAATAGTTGTAGTGTTAGTGGAGGAAGGAGAGGCCTTCTCTGCAATTGTTCCAGTCACTGAGCTTAGCTCTGCCTACTTTTTCTTGTATTATAAGATCAGATTTGAATAATAACATGAATCAGAATAACGGCAGATTCTTATTTTCAATTGCAACAGTCATTATTACATTCTTAACAAAGAAGCATTAACCCATGGTGGAGAAGTATCTTTATGTATAAAATTGCTGTTGTAAGTGATTACTGCTTCCCACTCTAAAATGTGCAGAAAAGACTGAAGTATCTACATATACTTTAGAAAAAAAAGACAGCTTCTGCCTCTTTACAGAACAACAGGCTGCCACCCAGGAATGGGAATTTAGACAGTCTTGAGATTCCCAGTGGTTGAAGCACTACTCTGTGTTGTCAGAACAATCCTGAGACTCACCAAGCACACACAAGGCAAAGTACCTGATCAAAACCAGCACTGACAGCTGGCAGAGAAAGGCAGGGTACATTCAGCACACCCCCTTAAAGGGATCTGAAGATCCTTTTTCTTCTCTCTAAATGTGTTACCAACTTTGTCCTATGTCTGTTTGAAAAGCATAATGATGGGGAGGAAATTGAAATTAAAGATTAGTGTCTGATAGGAACAAAAGGATAAAAATTATTGCTGTGCTTGGGGGGAAAAAAGCCATGAACTGCTACAGTTCCTTAGATACAAAAGAAGCCTCTAGCATCTTGACATTTATAGTGCCAGTATATCTATACACACTGTCCGAACTCTGAGAACAAACAATGCTGAGAACACATGGCAACTGAAACAGCAAGCAGTAGATGGCAACATTCTACTGGCAGCCAGGGTTGCTTGGTTATTTTTAATTTGCTCACTCTGGTGGGGTGGTCTCAGACACCCCTTTTCAAGGCACATAGTTCTGCTGATCCCACAAATTAGGGAGGTGAAAGCAGATCTGAATCTCTCATTCACATGCTTTCAAGTTGATGTAGTCAGTGACATTCCAATGTTTTAAGGCAGTTTTTATGAAAATCAAGGAAGGTAAGTGATCCCACAATACCAGGAAAAGACTGGCCATCACAAGTTAGTGAGGATCTTCAGCTTGGGCATGGATTTACTGGGAAGGGGAGAGCACTCAGCCCTTCTCCCTCAGTTAGCATCAGGAACAACAACCCTGTGTCTGTGTAGCTCCCACAACCACAAAGGCCTGAACCCAGTTTTGCCAGTTCAGTGAGTAAAGGTCAGTCACACTGAGACATACATGCAAGGAATGGAATTTGTCAAGTTTTTAACAAAAATATGCAATTTACCTCCTTCTCTTTGAACTATGTGGTACAGATGAACCATATGCAGAATAGACTCCAGATCTTGATCTTGGTAGCCTTTCTCATGCATGTCTTCCACCGAGTCTGGATAGATGACTTGATCCCGTAGTGTTCCAATGGACATGTAGGGCCTGAGGAACAACACAGGGAAACTGGTAATCTGAGGATGGCTTCAGGTGAACACATCTTGCTGATGCTCTATGAACAAGGTATAAGGCTTTAAACACTATGCTGCTAAAACTGGATTTATCCACTGGGTGCATGGTGGGTGAACATTTTTCTAAACTTACCTTAGGGACAATGTATTGTTTCCATAACAGTTGATTACACAACAAAGGTAACAACAAGGGTAGTGTTAGCATGGAAAAAATGATAGATTAGGTAGAATAAATATCCACTTCAGAACCCATTCTGAATGCTTTCACTTGGAATCAGCAAAGCTATCCTGTATTCAAGGTTTGGGACTCTTAAGAGATTAGAAATTGATTTAAACACACATGTTAAAGTCAAGTTGTAACAAAAACATTGTAGCTCAAACTGGTAAAGATTTCCATGGTGCAGCAGGAGACACACAAGTCAGACAAGAGAGCACTGAAAACATTGTCTGCACTGAAACCCTTCTTTCTCTATTATTCTGGAGTGCAGAATTTGAATTGGGCATAACTTAGCTGGCTCTAGAAGCCAGTGTACCACCTCTGAATTGCAAAGTAGCACACATTAAAGGGGCTGGTCACCTTAAACCTCCCAGCACCAGCCTCCCTTTGCCAAGTAAGAGGCTGTGCTGTATGTGAAGCAGCTTCTTAATCACCATATTTCCAGACCAGGTGATACCATCTGTCTTACTCAAACAAGCTGGCTCCAATTTGAAGCCAGAGTTCCCAGCCATGGCTGGGGAATGGCTATGGCCAATTGCCACAATGTCATGAGCTGTGCCCAGCCTCTGGTACAGCCCAGGACCCCAAAATCCTCCTAGTCTCAAAAGAAGAAAACTGAAAGAACAATTTCACAGCTCTCCAAATGATAGCAGGCCATTCAGGGTAAGACAGCAAAGGCCACCTAAGACACATCTTGACCATTTCCTTTGCAGGTCTGAGGATTTCTTGTGAAGGACAAATATTCATCCTGTCCCACAGGCACTGCTGATAGCTCTTGGAAACTGGAAACACCACAGCAACAGTCTGTGGGATTTTGAGTTTGAAAGGGAAAGTCAGAGCCAAAGAACAGTCAGGCTCCAGACTCTGTCCTGCTTTCTGCGCCAAGTGTTCCACAACTCCCTCTGGGCTCATCTGCTAAAACAATACTAGTCTTATTAAAGCTGTAGTGCCAGGGGATGATGATAGAGAGGAGCAGTCAAAACTGGGCCAGCAACGAGGAGGCTTCCAGGCAGCTTGCTCTTGCCACCAAGAAATGCTTCCAACAACTTCACAGTGTGTTAAAAAGCAGTCAGCTTTCTTCCCTAAAAAGCTCTGGCCCCACGTGGTGGGAAGGTCTCAGCCATGCAGAGGCTTTGCCTGGCAGAGATGTGTAACACCTCAGCAGATTTCTTCCCTTCCCTTGGAGGTGTCTGCAGAAGGGTGGATCTATCCACTGTTAATCTGAGAGTCTCTAAAATACACTACAGAGTAATGTGAAGGAACTCACAGTGCAACAAATGAAGGATTAGAGAACTAAAGCTGCCATATAAACTAAAATTCACATGCAAGCTGGCATCAGCTGCATTGGTTTAGTGCTGCAAACATCCAGGGTGAACTGTCTGTACCCGCCTGTGGTTCAACTACTTTTACCACCAACTGGGTGAGGATGGGAAGGGCAGGAGATCTGAACTCTTTGCAAATATTTGGTCAGCTCTATGTTGTGGCAAGCACCCAGATGGAGCAAAACCAGAACCACAAGTCAAATACAAGCACTGCTTGCTCCTCTTTGCTCATTGTTCTACTCTCTGCTTATTGTGGCAATAGCACTGGTCTGGGCCGCTGCATGAACACTAGCACCAAGTGCAGTGAACCACTTACATTAATTGTGATATTGCAAAATCTCAACTCTAAACATTAAGTAACTTCATGAAGTAATGAGCTGTTACATATCCACAATGCTCTCCATCTAAAATCCCAAAGGGCTTGACTTCTTGCATGTGTGGAAATCACTTCACTTGCTCCAGACTGCTGCCACCTCTGGGACAGAAGAGCAACTCCACCTAGGCTTAGAAAGGTTTAAATCAGTGGGTAAGGCTGTGTAATTTTGGTGAAGCTGCAGGTAAGGGCAAGGAGGACAGAGTTACCTATCATATAATTTGCCTGGGGTTTAATACCTCACTCTTGCAAAGTATGACCCTGTAATGACCAGGAGCTCTGAGATTTAACCTATGGCAAAACAGGGAAAGTGATGCTCAAACACACTGTGCGAGAACCTGGGTGCCATGCATTGTGACAGGACCCTGGGTGCCATGCCCTGTGACAGGACCTGGGTGCCATGCCCTGTGCCAGGACCTGGGTGCCATGTACCGTGACAGGACCCTGGGTGCCATGCCCTGTGACAGGACCCTGGGTGCCATGCACTGTGACAGGACCCTGGGTGCCATGTACCGTGACAGGACCCTGGGTGCCATGCCCTGTGACAGGACCCTGGGTGCCATGCCCTGTGCCAGAACCTGGGTGCCATGCATTGTGACAGGACCCTGGGTGCCATGCCCTGTGACAGGACCTGGGTGCCATGCCCTGTGCCAGGACCCTGGGTGCCATGCATTGTGACAGGACCCTGGGTGCCATGCCCTGTGACAGGACCTGGGTGCCATGCCCTGTGCCAGGACCTGGGTGCCATGCACTGTGCCAGGACCCTGGGTGCCATGCATTGTGACAGGACACTGGGTGCCATGTACTGTGCCAGGACCCTGGGTGCCATGTACTGTGACAGGACCTGGGTGCCATGCATTGTGCCAGGACCCTGGGTGCCATGCCCTGTGCCAGGACACTGGGTGCCATGTACTGTGACAGGACCTGGGTGCCATGCATTGTGACAGGACCTGGGTGCCATGCATTGTGACAGGACACTGGGTGCCATGCCCTGTGCCAGGACCCTGGGTGCCATGCATTGTGACAGGACCCTGGGTGCCATGCATTGTGACAGGACCTGGGTGCCATGCATTGTGACAGGACCCTGGGTGCCATGCCCTGTGACAGGACCCTGGGTGCCATGCCCTGTGACAGGACCTGGGTGCCATGCTGCTCACTGCTTCCTGGCAAAGCTGCATTTTCCTTCTGGCCTCACAGCTAAACACACAGGTACTACCAAGCATGACTCTCCCCATCTAGTTTGTAAAAATTACAGAAAAGCCCAGCTTGCAGTGGAGTAACAAACCCCATCAATTACTAACTAGCAGAAAATAAAAATGGCTTACAAGGAAACTACTGTTAAGAGACAGGAATCATGTGTCCAAAGACAGAGTTACTGGAAAGAACCTAATTATATACTACAGCAGTCAGAGTCTTCAACTGGAAGGAGGAAGACTTTAGTTCCAGTCTTTTTTTTTTCTCTAATGCTCTCTAAGATAAAATCCAGTAACAATCCTAACCCTTCAGTAGCATTGTAAAAACATTTAAAGGAGGTTCTAATCTTATTTAGGTGCTTGCTCTCAGGACAGACTCATGGGTTTAACATTTAGCTCTCCATTTGCCACCTAAGCTGCAGGAAGTGGCCAAGGTCAGACATATATTTATACATAGAGATTCCTATAGGTTAACTCTAGGTGGCTCCCTTTACCTACTACATAGATATTATGGACCATTTTCCAAAAGCTCAAACATCTGGGGGATCCCCCCATATTTGAATTTTCTATCATCTTGCTTGCCAAGATCATAATTTTACAAGCTGCTATACTTTGTGTGGAATTATCTCAGCAAAACTCCAGTTATTGCAATGCTCCTGGTTTAGATTAATAGTAAAAATTCCAGTTTTCACCAACAGCAAACCTTGATCAAGAGTGATCAACAGAAACAAAAGCCTCTACTAATTAAAATAACTGATTTCTTGACTCTTCAATGACATTAATAAAATAAACAGAAAAAATGATGGCACCACCACTACAAATTTGAGAAAATAAAAGGTCTTGAATGAACATGAATTAAGTTCTTTTTCAGTAGTGTTGCATCCACTGCTCTTGAACAGAAGGTGCTATCATCAAAGAGTTAAAAAATAATAAATAATACTTATCAAAATTTCAAAACCACAACAGGCTGTTTGTTTATTAAACTGTGTCTAGTTCAAGGGATTTTAGGGCCATCTAAAGTTTCAGTAACTGTTCTAAATACATAAATAATTTATCTGTCTTTAAACTACCCTACCCTGAACTTTGCTCTCCCCTCATACAGAACTGGCCACAAACATCCTCTAAATATTTCAGATAGATCAGTTACCTATCGGAAAACCCTACCAGAGCTAAAGACCATAATGCCAAGGAACATAGCTAACAGGAAATGAAATGCACAGTATGAAAGGCTGAATTCTCAATGCATATAATTAGAATCTGATATCAAAGGCTGAAAAAAAAATCACATTAATCACTCTGTGGCTCTTTTGGTTTTTTTTTTTTGCAACAAAGCTGTGCACATTTCTACAAGAAAACAATCTAGGAGCAAAGTGCTATTCATATTCAGATATCATCTCATCTCATGATTTTCTACTATTACCTAGAAAATAGACAGAATATTACTAGAACTGGTCAGATGGCAAAAAATGTTTAAGGTCAGCAATTCACATAATTATTCAGTTCAGTCTGTATATTGTGATAGGCAGAGAACACACAGAAACACACATATAATTAAAATCAAACCATGAACAATTTCTACAAAATTTTAGCAGCTAATGCATTCTGAAATAATTATACCACCTGCAAGGAATCAATCAAGTGAAGAGGAAATACTCTCCTTTTCTTAAATTACCTCTGGCAGTACTGATGATAAAAGGATTTATCTGGATGATCATGAAGATCAATGAATTGAAGAACAAAAAGCTGTTCTGGACAAGGTTCTAGCCTGTCAGTCCCACCAGGCATACTCCAGCCTAAGAGGTGTTTGAGTTCTATCACAGCAGTGTAACACAATGAGCAAGGCAGTTTCCCTCTTCTAGAACGATCCCAAACTATTCACAATTTTGTAGATGAGAAGTGACACCTTTTTTCACAGTGAAGAGGAAGTGCAGACAGCAAAGCCTCTAGAGCAAAGGCTGGTTTTGCTCTGGGTCTCTACAGTGCTTAGTTGCCCATTGTATAACTTCTTCCATGCACTGTGATATCAATACACAAGTGAAACACCTGCCAGCAAGTGAGAAGCCACACACTACTCTGACTTCCTTCTCTTATCTGCTGTGAAACACTGCATTACACAGGACAGAACAAGACAGAATAGACACCATGTATATGGATACATGGAACATTATTATAGACATTTTATAAGCATTATTGAGATGTGACATGGCTCTTCAAGGGAGCTGTAGTAATAAGCAGAAACTGAGATTGATAGGGTATAATTAATGCAAGATATTAGGCAAATAACCAAGCCTGGAAAAGTCTTCCCTCTTGGGAAAGCCACATTCCCAGCTAAGCTATGTAGGTGCACACATGATGAACTGAAGAAAAAAATCCCACCTGCTACATTATCCCATGAGACCATGACATAATTAATGACTAAAGAACAATGAAGTGAAAACCTGGTGTTGTGAGGACTACTCTGCATTGTCAGCAGAGAAGACTCATCTAACCTAGAAGTTACTGATGTAAGTCTGAGTTAGTTACCCCTGGCCCTCTTTGCAGTCATTGGTGTCCTCTAGTGAACTGGTCCTAGGACACAGGCCAAGCAGCTGCAGTGAGCCCAGCTGGAGCTGCTGTGCACTGTGGAGTTGGTGATCTGTGGAACAGCTGCCTTGAGTGGCCATGGGCCTGTGCTACACTTTGCTGGGTTGTGCTGCACATACAGCTTGGCCTTCAGGCCTGTGCTGCACTACACTCCTGGCTGCAAGATAAATTTTTCAGCTAATCTTCACAGAGGAGCCTGCAAGCAGCTCCCCCCTGGCACCAGCAATAACACCACTGGCTTGTCCTTGTCTTTATCTTGAAGTGAAGCAGCATGTTCTCATGGTAACATCCTTTGGTCTGACAGTGGAAGTGACAAATGGCATTGTTTACTCCTAAGAAAATCCTACCAGAGTGCTCAAGACCTTAGTGCCAAAGAACCTTAGCACAGATGGGCCCAAGGGTAGCATATGCTGTGCTGTGACCAGAGGTCTGGCAGCTGATGGGAGTCAAGTACCACAGAACTGGTGATGGGACTGGAGCATCTCTCCTGTGAGGAAACAGACCAGGGAGAAATCCATGGGAATCTTATCAACTTAAATACCTGAAGGCAAGGTGCAAAGAGGACAGAGCTGGGCTCTTCTCACGGGTGTTAAGTGACAGGATCAGAGCTAATGAGCACAAACTGAAACAGGAGATGTCAAAGGAGCATCTAGAAACAATTTTTCACTGTGAGGGTGATCAAGCACTGAAGCAAGACAGGCTGGGGATCTCCATCCTTGGAGATATTCAAAAGCCACCTGGACATGGTCTTGGGCAAACAGGACTAGAACAGAACTAGAACCTAAGAAATGTGTCAGAGTGAGCAGACCATGGAGAAGCTGGGAGAAGGCTGAATGACCTTTGAGCTGGGTTACAGTTCTGGAGTTTTGGAGCCCAAGACACACAGGGGCAGGCAAATGGCAAAGCCTAAGGGGCATGGAAAGAATTATTACCTTCACTTCAAGAAGGAGGTGTTGGCTATGTCTCCTACCTGGATTTTTAAAAGCAGAGGGCACCATAATGGAGTTTCTGATTGAAAACTATAGTAGGAAGGAGAAGAAAGGATTTATTCCTAGGGAAGTCGATACCAGTTGTTATTAGAGCTCTCAGCTGTCCTTCCCTTACAAAAAGCCAGCATCCTTTTAGTCTTTTCATATCCAGCTTTTTATGTCAGGCAGATTTCATAGTTTATGTTTCCCAGTGCCTCCCATTGTTATGTAACCAAATTGATTCTCATTACTTGATATGCATAAGGCATCTGAAGCGTGCTTTATGATGCTCCTAGGTAAAATATTATTGAAACAGTAAACAGTTGCCATTCTCTTCATCTGTCACAGATCTTTGGTTGCACAGTTTCAGGGTAGGTGCATTAGGCTGGAGGTAACTGCTCAAGCTGGACAGAGTAATGGGAGCTTAGTGCAGAAACTAGGTCATGTAAATGCAACCACCATATTACTCCCTAACATGCAACTCTGTCTGTACCACTGCTAAGCTACACAGAGTTCTCAGTTAACCTCTAGGTGAATTTCTTCCCTTGGCACTGCTATCAAAACTAAATTTTGAAGGCAAAAGAAGTTGTGGATACCCCATTCCTCTAAATGCTCAAGGCCAGGCTGGACAGGCCTTTGCACAACCTAGTCTAGTGGAACCCCCCATGGCAGGGGGTTGGAACTGGATGGTCTTCAAGGCCCCTTTTAACCCAAGGCATGCTATGATTCTATGAGCTGCTCGTACCAGCAAAATATAACTAACACAGATTAAATAGACTGTCATTGTTTTGCAGGATAGCTCCCATAAAAACCAGCCATGTATTCAGTTCTTACAATCTGTTAATGATTTTGTAATTATAAAATGTTTGTCAAGCTTAATCTAACTATGTACTTTTAAAAAGTTCAAAGCTTATTTTTCCTAGCTTTTAAATGAAGTTTCATAAACAGTCAGGTACATGGACAGATGACTGGAGTAGAAGTTGAGTATGTATCAACACATCCCAATTCCTCCTCCTACATTTGGTCCTCTTGGTATCTCCCATAGCCACCACTTGCTCCAGACATGCCCCAATCTGAAGACACTGAGGGATCAAAACCCTGGAGAATGCTGAAGTCCTTCACAAAGATCAGTTTAGCAGTAGCCCTTAAATGCTGGATTTATGCAAATACATTTTAAACCTAAGGTAAGCCCCAATGCAGCAAGTTGACTATATACTCCAGTCTGGAATTTATGCAACACTTTCCTTAATAACAGAAAATACCTGAAAACTGTGCTTTAATCATCTGAGTCTTGTGTCTGGGCAGTAGAGAAGACACCTGGCATGGCCTGAGGGGGAGTAGCAGTTAATCCACAAAACCATGTCCCACCTCTGCCTATCAGTGTTGGTGAATTTTGAACACAGTGTCAAGGTACTGCCATTACTTGTGAGCAGTCAGCACATAGACCTAATAATAAACATTCAAACTTTGCAGCTCTGAGTGAGCCTTCAGTGGAAATTGAGAGGTTTCTCAGACATCCTGGCAGACAAAGCTTCCACCAACCTACAGGGCAGCAAGGCAAGAACTTTTCTGTTCTCGATGAGGCAAGAATCAACCAGGAAGAATAAGTACAATCATTTCTACAGGAATGACAAAAAGATGAAACAGAAGCTGTGCCCTGGCCAAGGAGAGAGCCTGACAGCCCTCTCAGATGCCAGGCCACAGTTTCTAACAAACAGCAGAACTGAGGTAAGCTGTCTGGAACAGATTAATCTCAATAGAGGAAAAATAAGATACAAAGCAGCAGGCAATCTTTAAACCATATCTATATCAAAATAGTATGCAAACTATTGCACAGAGTATGAAGTGTGTTGTGTTATGTTTTTTGTTAGTGCTTATCTATCAAAGACCTTTTTCTCCTCTGCCAGATAAGTGGTGAACTTTGGAAATAAACACATTGAAAAGGACCATCATGAACTTGATAACAGCAAGTCCACAGACAGATAGATCCAGTGTGCCAGGGAGCAGGTATCTGTACAGCATGCCATGAACTGATGGCAAAGCACCAAAGGAACAAGTCCATGTGGTGATGCACTATCAGCAAAATGCTGAAGGGTACAGAGTACAGCTTAACTCCACCTGACTCAACTGAAAAGATCATAGTTAAAGACAGAGCAGTATCAGCTGAAAACAAATTAGGATGTGCAGAATACAACACAGAACAGAGACATCTGAGCCAATCTAAACGAGATGAGGCACCCGAACTCGTAGAGTTGTATTTGCACAGCACTTCATTCAGGCTGCTTCTCCAGCAGACCAACACTAACAAGAAAGTAGTCTGATACAGAAGAACCATATAGATACATACTCCACTTGCACAAACTTCTGTATGTCATATAGGGTATCTGAAAGTGAAACACAGCAATTTGGAAAGATTAAATTGTTTACATAATCAAGAATTGTTTCAGGATGAGTGGTCTCTACTAACTACTCTGTGCTTAAAACAACATTTGACTTGCACTATAATCTTTGAATTTTCATGTGCTTATAATGTAAAATTTATTTTATGACTTTATTATTTACATCACTTTGAACTGAAACATTCTTGCTTCATTCATCCACATGATAAATATCCTTGGACTACCTGAGGCAAATCACATTAGACATTTGGATTACTTAATAGAGGTAAGGAGAGGAAAAATATCTCTGTGGCTGATGTAATTTTGTTTTGTATCCAAAGATATTTTTAGAATATAGAAGGAAAAATGCCAGACAGGAAAAGACTTGTAAACAAACCCCAAATAAAATACCAGAAATAGAGCCAATGTATGTAAAACTAAACAGCTTAGGAGGGCCAGATAAACCTTTAAACTGTTCTATTCCAGACTGTCCTAGCATTATTAAGAAGGCAGCAAGACATAGGTATATAAATTTTAAATGGCAAAGAACAAACAACATTTGACACTAGTTAATCTTCGGTTGCCACCCTTTTAGCATTTGATGACCCTTGTGTTGAAAGAAAGAAATGTAAGAGATCTACTTGAATGAGCAATAGCAAGAGAGAGAGAATACAGAATTGGACCATTGCTGTAACTGCTGAGAAAGTGGGTAGGTCTTCTACTAGAATGGCACACAGAATAACAAAGAAACCATGCATGCTACTGGAGAAACACACCTCTCACAAAAATAACCAAATTACAGTAAAAGCAAGCTGGAAAGAAAGAACAGTGGCAATGGATGAGGAGAAAGAAGTACAATGTATTACTCCAGGCTCTATGGGAATCAGTCCTCAAGAAAGAGAAAATGCTGAGGAACATTTTAGATATGTGCTGTGCTAGGAAGACTCGAGAGTCATGATCAAAGGTTATGGAACTAACAGAGAATGCATGAGACATTCCTCCATGCAAATAAGACATTATGACACAGCAGGCAGAAAGTTATTAACAATTTATATCAATAACTCAGTGGTAATTAGAGCTTTACTGCAACTTAGGAGTGCAGAGATACTGAGGAATATTCCTGCGCTGTTGTCAATGTAACCTGCAAGTATCCAGCTGTGCAATTCTGCTGGCATTTAAATCAAACTAAGGAAATGAGAGCCAACATACGTAGAATCTGTTTCCTTACAACTGAAAAAGCTGAGACTTAGTTGGAGAGCAAGAAAGGCTGTAGTAAATGCTAGGAGGAATTGCATGCTAGAGCTCTCTATTTCCATGAAGAGGGAGTGAAGAGTCTCTTCCCAAGTATAAGACCACGAAGAGTCTCCTCCCAAGTATAAGACCAACAGAGTAGAAGTAGGGCAGAGTCTGAAGAAATAGGCTACTTTCAGTTAGGTTGTGAAAGGCTAATTCCCAGAGTGCTTCAGGTACATCTTGTGTCACTCTCTACAACTTCCTGAAAGGTGGTTGCAGTCAGGTGGGGATTCTCCAGGCAGCAATTGAGAGAACAAGATGACACAGTCTTAAGCTGCTCCAAGGGAAATAAATATAGGCTGGATATTAGGAAAAGGTTTTTTATGGAAAGAGTGATAAAGTACTGGAATTGTCTGCCCAGGGAGGTGGTGGAGCGACCATCCCTGGATGTGTTTAAAAAAAGACTGAATGTGGCACTCAGTGCCATGGTTTAGTTGAGGTGCTGTGGCATGGGTTGGACTCAATCTTAAAAGTTTCTTCCAACCTAGTGATTCTGTGTGTGGCATACCTTCAGCATCAGTACTCATGTGACCCACTTTTGTTAATTATTTATTATTTAAAATGATGTTTCTGGATTCTGATTTGAACCATGGTTCCTCACCAACTAGAGTGACATGTGTTTATTTTTTCATTCATGCTAAATTCTTGGCCAGCATTCAAAGAAGAATGCAAAGAGGTGGTTAACACACATGAATTTTACTTCGCAAAACAGGGACAGAGAGAAGTAGGAGAAGGGGTAAGAACATCCACTCTGCCAGTTACTGAGTCTCCTATGAGATCTGACAACTTGATGAGGTGCGACCAGTTCTAGCACTGAAACAACAAGCTGCTTCAGGCACCAAATGATGCTTAAAGGCTCTTCAAGCCTTTGTCTCTTCTGCCTGCCCTCCCTTCTGCCCACTCTCTTCTTGGACAGGCCTGTCAGGGACAGTGACAGAGCCTTGAAATTTCTGGGCTTTTCTCACCCTGCCTCCAGTTTGTCCCATCAGCATCCACCAGAACTGTGACTGATTACAGATCAATTCTGCAAGGCCTAGTCCTATAAAAGGGGAGGAAAAAAACCCTCACAATGTTTTACAGCAAAAGATAAAACAGCAGTATAATTATGCTAAGTAATCTAAAAAGCCAAAAAGACAGGAATTCTTAAGGCTCTGTTTTAAAGCTTACAAACCCCTAAGTAATGCTAACTACCAAATGCCTGCAGTGTGGATGAAATTTGGAGTACATAATGAGCTAATTCATATTTTAATAAATCATAGTTTTGTATGTAGCTTTTGAACTTGAAAAAGACACATGATTTCCCACACATTTCTGGAATACTATGCTGAAACATTAAAAAACAGAAATGAAAAAATAATCTTTTCAGTAAGCTCCTATTTACTGTGGAGTATTTGTTACTCAGCAGTCACTGTATTCTCCACCATTCATGTGTACAGATGAGGTTTCACCCACTTGACTCAAAATGGGCTGATGCAGAATTAGACTCAGCCACAGGAATGCCAATGCTTCAATGGTAACTGTGTCCACTAATGGAAAGCTCTTAGACCACAGATGTAATGGATACACACAAACACAGGGATGTCATC
Organism: Molothrus ater; assembly: GCF_012460135.2. Classification (NCBI taxonomy): domain Eukaryota; kingdom Metazoa; phylum Chordata; class Aves; order Passeriformes; family Icteridae; genus Molothrus; species Molothrus ater. Next base: position 15,245,212 of record NC_050482.2, on the reverse strand, counting down.
CTAACTTGCTGCTCTGATGGACATCCACCAATTCAAGAGCTTTCTGCTGCACCCCAGTTTCACCTACCCAGCAAACAAAACAGTGAGGTAGACTGATGCCAGGCTGATCTTATCCTACCACCTCCCAGATCCTGTCAGTCTGAAACGTTTTCCAGGACACCTTCCAGATTGACAGGAACAATCTTCCCTAAGGTTATGATGAAATACAAACATGATGAAATGTAGGCAGGGCACTCTATTCTTCATTCTAGAATTCATAGAATTGTGCCTGACAAAGATAAACAGAAGGTAATCCTGATAAAGCAGCAATTTGCACAGGATTAATAAGTAAAATGGTTGCACCAGCAGGACCTTACAAAACAAACCTCTTTAATTTGGTGACAGTTTACACACCAGTACACAAATTCTAAATGTATACTAGAGCCAGGGACAGACAAAAAAACCCAAGTGAATGTGTGATGTATTTAGGCCACAAATAAAAGAACTATTAAAACACTCACAGGTAGATTAGGGCAAAAAAAGAGAAAAGCCTGGACCATGCAAGGCAATGCGCACAAAAGCCCTAAAACTCCAGCAGATCTGTGGCAAATCTTGTCCTGAAATGTACAAACTTCAATTTAAGAAATTCTTAATATCTCAGATATTCATTGAAGACTCTGTATGCCCAAAGAACAAATACACTGGGCAAAAAACCAATTTGAGATCCTCAAGGACAGCCAAACAAACTGCTGTCCTTTATCAACCCCTTCAGCCCCATTCACCCAGAAATCCCTACAAAGTTCAGTCTCAGTCCCTGTCCAAATATGAGACACTTATGAGTGACAGGCCACACTTCTGACTGTACAAAACACACTCTGACACAGCTGAATTGTCCTCCAGAGTAGACTTCAGAACCATCAGCCACAGTCAAGGTGTGGCACTTTTGCAGAAGAGCTCTCTCTGTCACTCCTTGTTGGCCCATTTACCCAGACACTGCTCTGTCCCTGCAGAAGGGAAGCACAGAGCTCACAAAGAGCCAGAGAGCTGAGCTGAGGCAGGGTCCCTTGGATGCTGCAAGGATCCATCACTCCTGCTGGAGATGCTACTAGGATGGACTGCATATGCCAATCCCTACACTGCACATCCCCAGTCCTACAGCTTTGGCCATAGAGGGATGCAAAGACATTGGGTGAATTCTGACTAAAACTTTTTGAAATGTTTCATAGAAGACGTCTGCTGGACAAACTCTTCCAGCACTGCAAAGTTAGGGGAAGCAGCTAACAAAGAACCACGTTTATGGAATGAAATCCCAGCAGATGTGATGCAATCCCCTCAAACCAGCACCTTGGCAAATTTGCCTGAATGCAACAGGAGTCTGTTTGCTTTCACAGGATAAAGGGAATGTAAGTAAAGGGAAAGGGCTGTAAGGAAGCCAGCCACAGATGTTGATCTGAATAGGGGCTGGGATCATACAGAGGAAGGAAGTGGCTGAAACTCAACATTTTCTTCAAGAAAAAAACTCAGATTAGCTTCTATACTGAGTAAACCAGTCTTAAGAATGTTCTGCACAATGGGTGTTCTGAAATAATGTTTTGAAAAACATTTAATAAAGTATTTTGCTCCAAACTCCTGAATAAAAGTCTTGGGTGAATCAGAAAAATGACAATGCCTAGCAATAAATTATACAGATATTTGAAAAAATCATAGAGCAATGTTCTTTGCTAGCTTCACCTGCAGCAAGGAAAATCTACTAATCAGTTCAGTATATTCCATTCATCTTAATATCTTGTACTTTTAAAACAAGGCTACAAATTGCTATCACAAATACTTCTTTTGCCCATGGGAAGAAATGAACGACAGGAAGTAAAGCTTCAGTGTTTGACTTTGCTTTTGCAAAACAACATAGTTAGAGGTCTCCAAGGAGATATTCTAGAACCAATTGCATAAGAGTATATACTGAGAGTCCAACAGCATGTCAGAGTACAAAGAAAGGACAACAAAGCCAAGCTTCCATTAGTGAAATGAGCACATATTATTAAAAAGGCAATCTGCAGTTACTATTGGATTGGATAGTGGTCTTGCAGTGTCAAAGTTAAGTTTTGGTTACTTTGACACTTAAGAATCAAACCACTCTCACTTGTTTCGATCCTTGGTTTTAAAAGAAAACAGATTTGAGATACCCTAGGTCTATTTCAAATTTCTTTCAGACTCCAGTCTGTTCCCACGATCCCAACTATCCAGGACTTCAGCCATCTGAGGAACACAGGCTCCTACACAAGTGTATGTGAGCCCTTTCCAATGACTAATGATGCTGCATCACCAATGAGAAAAGATCTCTTATAAATACACTTCATACACCTGAGGTTGTGCTTACCACCTTTTAACTTGGATGTACACATCACAGATTAGAAATATGAGAAGAAGGGTCAAAATTCATGTAACCAGGTAAGAGGCACCACCTTCAGCAAGACACATACCTTTGTGGTATATAAAACATGTGTTGTGGAGGGGGCTTGTAGAGAACTCCTTCATACACAGGCCACAAACCACTTAAAATTCTGAAGAGAGAACTCTTTCCACAGCCATTGGGTCCAGTGATTAAAAGATTCATCCCCTCCTCGACCTGCAAAGGGGATGAAAATGCAAAGATATTACTACACAGTGTATGTGGCACAAGAGATTCCAAGACCCCTAAGAGGGATTACATAAGCATTTATATAAAATTATCAACCAATTTCATTGATTAGCTGCATGTATTCTGGAAGTAGTAGCATTAGATAAAATATGTGGGCTAAGATAATGAAAATAATCTCCTTTATATCTGAGTATCTCTATAAATTAATGTTTACAGTAGTATATGGTAGTAATATTTATAGTAATATGCCATACTATTATATACACGTAATGTAATATGCAATATGATTACATTACAGCATCAATACATCACAGTCAGATTCAATTGTTCTAATGCAGATTAGGTCCAAAGGTGTTAACAGTGTTTCAAACAGTATTGTGCCTATCTGTGATATTAATTGCAGGTATGGGAGGTCAGTCAAGTGATTTGGAAAATTTATTTCACATTGCCATTTCCCACTAAACTGCCTATGTTAACTTGGCTATGATGACAAGCGATATTTTTTACTCATTTGACTATTACCCTGTGTATATATGAGTGTATCTTTATGCATAATCACAATGTCATTATCTATGTTTTACAGACTTCTGCATTTTCTTTGTTTCTGTCTCTTGAGATGAATACATAGAAATGTCTGCTTGATCATAAGGTCGTAATTTTACAATTCTGAAATTCCTACACTGAAGATGTTGCAAGTTTTGCCATAGCTAGGACCATTTCCTCCTAGTTCCTAATTCAGAGGAAAAGGAAAATCCTGCTTTAGCTAAAATAAAAGATGTGCTGGAATTGTTAAATTTATTTCTGATAACTTCAACTCTTTTTAAAAAGAACAGCATCTGCACTAGAACATCAGAACAGGATACATCTGGGAATAATTCAGTAAAGGTCACTCAATAAAATTGTAAGCAGGTACCCAGAGGTGTCTGGAATAGGTTTTTAAAAACAATACAAGTTTCTGCTGAATAAATGCTTCCCAACTGGACTGGTGAATGAACTATGCTGTCAGCTATTAGTCAGTACTGCTCTTTGTGGTGATCAGGAAAAACTACAGGTTTCATTTTTTCACTGTTGCTGTGGCCTCAGACTTTTAAAGGAGCCCTTGTGAGTAAAGCACCCCAATCTGACTGAATTTAACTAAAGGTGGATGCATAGTCTCACAGACACCTTTGAAAATCTCAAGTCAGTTTTTCACCTGGCAACAGCAACAGAAATCCTCCCTTTTCTTTCTCTGAGCAGGAAAAACTCCACATGTCTGCCTCTATTGAGCTACTATGCCTACCTTTCTGGACTTCCCCTTTTATCCATATGCTCCTCCAAGTACTTAACATAAGGTATATGAATTCTGTGCTGTTTATGTTAATGTGATGGCAACAATCAGAAGATTCTTGCATATCATCTTACTTTGAAGTTTAGTCTGGAAACCACCACATCGCCATTCGGAGTAATTATAGGAACATTTTCACAAATAATTCCTTGATCAACATCAATTACTTTCCCTAGAAATAAAAAAAAAACCAAAAATTAGAGTTTTTGAAACCCTCCATTAAGCAATCACTTGTGACAGCCTCTGTGCACAACTGAGTATATTTTCAAGCAAGGACTATTTTCAAGCTTAAGACAGCTAGGTGCTCCAGGTACCCCTATTGGAAAACCTGGATAATAAATCTTAGCTAGTCCAAAAGACACTGTCAACAGTAGCCAAGAATGTGCAATGAAACCCAAATTTGATCCTAAACACAATGCACATTAGGCATCATAAATATGTGATGCACATAAAGATTTGGTCATTCAAATTCTACTTCTAGTTTCTGTATTCTGCTTTAAATAGCTGTTTAATATCAAGCAGTAAAAAAGTTCAAGGACAGCCTTAGCCACAGGCAAACCAGTTAACCTTCTTTGAGGATTTAATTAGGAATCACTACCAGCTCTGAAAGTTGGAGCACCTTTCAGTCTCCTCCAGCAACGAGAGCAAAGGAGAAAACATTTAATGGCTTGCTTCCATCTCTTTTTGATGCCACAGACACTGTAAACATGTCTTGTAAGTATTTGCAGAAACTCATGAAATATTTCAGTCAGGTAGATACACTTGGCATTTGGATTTCTGGCAAATTAAAGATACAATCTCTACTGGATATCCGGATACTCTGTAATACAAGGACTTTGATATTAACTGCCCTGGAAAGAGTAAAAGAATGAAACTAACTCCTCAGACAGCTGTTAATGGTCTTATCCAACAGAACCCAAACAGTTAGATTCCTAGAAAAATATTAGCAATTACCTTTATAGACAAGATGCAAAGGAAGGATATTTCTCTTTCTATTAGATAGCTGTTTATTTATAACTTAAACTAATCTGAACAAAGAAAAATGTAACAAAGACCAAGTTAGTTAGTTAATTATAGAAGGCACTGATAGCATTTTCTTCACTTAAGCTTAGTCTTACATTCTTCCTTTAGATGCTCTTTGTTCAATTGATTTTAACTTGCCAAACCATAACAACCTGGGCAGAAATTTTTATGCCATGTATCAGTCCAAGTGTTCTTTTTTGGTAAAATAAATTGTACTTATAACAGCATAAGATTATGGGGAAAAGTGTTTTTCTGTTAAAAAGAAATTACTTTGATACAGTGGAGACACTGTAATTAAAATAAATCTATGATAAAATATAGTCAGCTAGTAAGAATTAAGTAAACTTAATTCTAATTTCCTAATCCTAATTTCACAGCATTTGATTGCAACTTTAACATGCTTTTAAAGTATATTTATGTGTAATCAGAAACACAATTTGACAGTATTGTATAAGATGGACAAAGTTCTGTTTAATTTTTAAAATTCTGAATTATTAAATACGCTGTAAGGCAATATTGTTATCTGTAAAATATTATTTTCATATTTTCACACTTACTGACAACAGTAAATGCAAGGCACAAAACAGACACTGCTTAGTTACAAAGACTTATACTGGCTGATTGAAAAGGCAGAAAGTATTATGTGTTGAAAGAGCCATTGGGGAAGCAGAATATTAAGATTTTTCTTCTCTAACAATGCAGGCACACACAGGCATGTGAGCACGTGCACTTTTATCCACACACAATCCACTCTTCAGGGATTTCTGAAGCATTGCAACCAAAAGAAAGGAGGAAAACCAGTATTACAATAGCACTTGTCATAAAAAATGTGGAGCCTGTGGCCTAGATTCATCTGGCCTAAATTCTTCTTAAATCCTTGTGCACAATGCTTGGTCTTGGCTAGCTGCCTCTGAGAGCTACAACTACACAAGAGCAAATGCTTGTCACCATGGCTTAGGAGGAATTCAGACTGGATGAAAAGTGACTGTAGGGGAATGAAATCTTGGGAAAAGGTTGCAGAGAAAAGAGGAGTGGGGTTTAGACATAGTAGACCTAGAGGGAACATGAAGAGCACACTTCCATATCTGAACTGTATTTGGTTTTGGTTATCTAAAAAGAGACCCCAGATTACTTCATTGCTCCAGGAACTACAAACCTTTTCTCATGTACATGACAACATGCAACAGTTATAAGATGCCATTTCTTTAAACATCAGCCAAGCACTACCAAGATCTATCATATTAAGACATCAGCTATTTCCATACCTATCCACCATGCTGCATCACACTTTGTTATAATGAACCTTGTGAGAGGACCTTTGAGAAATGTGAGCTGAAGGGCAGCACTGTTGAAATCGCTGCAAGAAGTTATTTCACAAAGAGCCCTTTGGGGCCTATAACTCTACTGAGGCTTAACTTTCCAAAAGCTAAAGGAAGAGAACAAGGCTTTTCAACACCACAGAGGGCAGCAGCAGAAATGCTATGTTGGGAAAATGAGGAAAAACCCATTGCAAAAGCTGCCTTTGAGTACCTCAGAGAGAAGCTGGATGCAAGAGGCAGGGAGAGGTGGCACAATAAGGAATGGATGTACAGAGAAAATGCTCCAGGGAGGATGGAGACAGAAAGACAGTGGCACCAGAAGACAGAGGATGGGGTCAGTATAATAAAGCCTCTAATTTGGCCTTATTATCAAGCAGTGCAAGATAGCCTGGGAGCCCAGTCCTCAGGGGGACAGGGTGCCCAAAGCTAGCCTAGCTCAAGGCCGATGGCTGCAGGCTGACCCCCTTAGCAAGCTTGGTGATTATCAGCTCTTTAGTGATTGCAAGCTCTCTTAGGATCTCAGCTCTTGCTTGCTAAGGTAGGGAGCCCTTGGCTGAGGCTGCAGCACACAGTGAGAGAGGAGAAGGAGAGGTCCTGGCGTTCCACAGCGATGTTTATTGGGGAGTCTGTGCAGGGTCCCAGCGACAGCTCTTCTTCTCTCAAACGGGCTAAAGCAGGCCCCTTTTATAGGGTTAAGGGGAATCCAAACTTGACCAATAGTAAGGGTTAAGTAACATAGCCTATAGGGTTACAGAGATAAGCTTTGGGGCAGGGGTCAGGGAGACAGGAACTTATGTTGCTGTCTCAGCAGTTCCTATTGTTCGATCCTCCATGGGGCCTTACCCAGGTCCATGGGGTTTACTACAGGTCAGGAGGGAAAAAGTATATATAATCAGATCATTTGGGAGGTGAGAAGATGGGTAAAGTTATCATTTTCAGTTGAAGATTCCCACTAAATTATGAAAAAATGAGCACAGCCTGATCTTTAATCATGGAAAACATAGTATTTTTGGGAAAAACTACAGAACCAATCTGTCTTTTCTCTTCCTACCTCACACAAAATAATATGATGGCTGAAGATGAAAATGTTACAGTCTCAGCTTTCTGAAAAAAAATGAATGGTCTGAGGAAAACAGGCACTGTCAGCATAAGAATACTACCATCACCATCACATATAATAGTATAGTTGAAATGCCTTTTCATTGAAAGTTTTTACAGAAAACATTTGAGCCATTTTGTGTATTAGAAAAGCACACCATAAGGACAGAGTTATAAGGAAGCAGGGGGTTAAAATGAAAGGCAACATGATCTCTGGGGAATAAGGCTGAGAGGCTGATTAGTTACAGAAAAAAAACCTCTGTTCACCTCCTGTCCCACTGCTCCATGCCTCCCCCACCACCCCTGGGAAATTCATACAAATATGAATTAATTACCTTTGATTTCTAAGGGCCCATCAATGTGTAACTCTGCCTTATCTTCACTCCTGCTGTTGTTTACAGACCCTTGAATAACAGCAGTTCTTTTGTAGATTCCTCTCTTCACCTCGTCAAAGACTGCAAACATGTTGTAGACACGGGCAGTGTAGCCTGCGAGCTCAGTGACCTGAGAAACAACAAACACCTCATTTCAGTTTGCTTCACAAATTCTACAAATTAAATGTTTGGCCAAAGATCAACATGAACAACAATGCTGATCATCACCCACTGATTTCCATTCCTTGAAATGCAGTGCTAACCCATATGCCACCAGTAGCTCCTACCAACCAGCAGACAGGACAGCTGAGCTAAGCCCATGTAAGCCATGATAACTCCAATAAATGAAGAGGCTGTAGAGACTGCTCATTTCTGTAGTCTTCAATGAACAGAGAACAGCTACTAACATATCTGAAAACAAAGAGGCTGGTACACAAGAAAGAAACAAAATCTCTGCATTTTTCAGCAAAAATAGAAGTCCACAGAAGTGAAAAAAAATGGCATCTATAATTGCTATTTTACTTGTTTGTATTCCTGAAACTTCCTGTGGGAGAAGTGTGTTTTTCTGTGTAAAAGAGGCAGCATCAGGGCACCCTAACCTGAAACACAGTACAAACCAGAAATGAGTCTTCTGTCAACTGCATGCTAAATCTGACACCTTAAAACAAAACTGGGCATTTTTAAGATGGTGACGTCTCTTAAAGGGGCTTTTTTTCTTCTTTTGTGTTTTTTTTGGTCCATTTGTCACAATTTTCACCTGGTGAAGACAGAAACAACAGATCCCTGGACCTTGTAACTTCATATTCATGGGCTATATAAGAGCTCCCAAAGAACTGCCTCCATCTGCTGGTAGTAAAGAATTAAGCCAAAGCCTTTTGTTTTAAATGTATTATTAGATGGCTTTAAAAGGATACATTTTTATACAAAATGCAGAGAGGACAAGAAAATCAGATCAAGATTATAAAATCCTTGGCCTGCTGTGATTAAATATGTACACCCCATGACTGAGTTCACCCACTATGGTGTACATAATTCCAAGATTATTTGAAATAACTGGAAATAGTTCCATAATTCTCCTCTAAGTGTCACTATTTGAGCCAGACTCAGAAGTGAGTGCTAGCTCTGGCCACATGGCCATAATTTCACCAGGATGACAGAGAGAATCCTGCATGTGATAAATGAAACTCCTACCAGGAGAACCATTAACGGGTAGTAAGCTTCTATACCATGACTGTAGAAACTCATTTTGTTCAAACACTAAATACCACCACCTAAACTATTGACTGCAAAGAAATCCCACCTCATCTGCACTGTGAATTACACTGACTTGAAGGAGGTTGCCTTGGTGGAGGAGGTGGGCAAGAACTGCACTACCACTTGACATGGGTTGAAGTACACTGGGCTTTGGAAACTGCCTGAATCACAAAATGGGAATGACAATGTGGTTGAAGTACTGCAGTCTTTTGATGAGAAGCATAAATGTAAAATTAAGATGGAAATTCATAGAACTGCTCATTTGTCTCATGCTGTCTGGATTAGTATCTTACCATGTTATAGACAAAGTGAGTTTGTTCAGTTCTTCCTCTACTATTTTTCAGATCTTCCTCTACTACTTGCTTGCCAAAAAAATAAAACCACAGTTTTTCTAATTCCTCATGTACATTATATAAAACAAAACACATTTTACATCAGTGTATGACAGGTTATCCAGCAGTATCTTGCCAGCAGAGATCAAGGAGGGGAACAGCTAAAAGAGAACAGGTTAAAAATCACAGCCCATTCGGACTTCTGAAAACAGCACAGACACTGGCTTTGTCAAAGTCTGTATCTGAAGGTGCCAAACTACCCCTCCTCTGACAATTTACAAAGCTGTGGCTGTTATGGCTGGATTCCAAATATCAGAATCCATAGTCTTTGATTAGCTGCCTAGTTAATGCATTCCTCCTCGCACTCCACTGAGAAAAGGGGTTCCTACCAAAGGGATGAGCAAACACCAATTCAAATATGAAGAACAAACATTCAGAAGGAAATGTTGAGATTAACAGCACTGACTCACTTTTCTGTGGCTTAACAGCTGGCATTTAAAGAAATCCACAGGAGAGACAATAGATTAAAGCATAGCTCTACTGGAATTTGGGTAAGGACCTGAAATAACATCTCTGATCTTCTAGATTAACATTCTGTACTTCTAGAATACTTGTACTCCCAAAATGAACTTTTTCCTGCTAAAATTTCTCTATTTTGAAAAATTACTTACAATTTAACAGGTTCACAAGATACTGAAAACAGCCTTACAGTCTAAGTGGCCCAGAAATAAATACTCAATTCTCCTTGGTTTTCATACAGAAAAGGTTGCCCAGTGAGGTAGACATACCCATCTCTGGAAACATTCAAGGTCAGGTTGGATGGGACTCTGAGCAATCCAATAATGGCTGAAGATGTTCCTGCTCATGGCATGGGGGGGGATTGGACTAGAAGACATTTAAAGACTCTTACAATTAAACTATTACATGCTTTTGTGACAGTTCTAACAGAAGAGTCCCAGTACACTGAAGACAGACAGCTCAAATTCAGGTCTGTGCTCCAAACAGAAGAGGAATTTGAACCTTTATCACTGACATTGCAGGAACTTCTATTACGCTCTGATGACACCTGAACACAAGTATTAAAAATGACATCTGCACACTGCACCATCCAGGCAACTGTGCACTTTAGACTCTATGTGAACTTAACCCTAAATATCAAACTACCAGTTCAAATATCTCCATGGATTTAGTTACAATAGAATTGGTCTTTAAAAACTGCACTACTTTTTAAAAATATTTTATATTAAATGCAAATCATTTTTCTTTTTTTCCTCTTCTGTTTCATGCATGCAGGATGTACAGTACCTCTTTGTAGGAAGACATAATCCTTTCAATAGCATCTGCTCCAGAGATCAGCAAGTTTCGTGATGTAGTAAAAGCTTCTGTTCTTTCACTAACCATTGCCTGCTTCTGCCCGTCTTCCAACTCTGAATGTAAAAAAAAAAAGTTTTGTTAAAACAGTCTGCTGATAATTATCTCTACAAACTTAATTATTATTGCAATGTGAGCTATTACAGAGCAGGCTTTTTCTTTTTTTAAGAAAAAATTAACTCCATGAAGACAACCTTTCAAAAAGAACAAGTGAATGTAACTACCACAGCTTGGTCAAAAAGAGTAAGTGGGAGCCTATGGAATTCATCTTGTTAAGCAAAACATCCTGTTATTTATCTATATGGATCATTGTCGTTTTAATCTATCATCCTACAACATAAATTTTTCAAAATATGAAAAAAGTGAAACCTAAGCAATGATCTGAAACAGATTTTGAACATAATTTTTAACATTTTTGTGATTATTAATTTTCAACATTACTTATTTACTGACTTCATGTAGAAGGAACCATTCACATTTGTGTAAATCTGGCAACACTTTTATATTTCTGTAAGAAGACAATAAACTCTCTTGGTATCAAAGGCATGGTTTCAATAGGATAACTCTCCCTCACAATGAAGTTTCTCTCTTCATCTGACCTCAGAACAAAGTTGTGAGGTTTCATTTATGACACTGCATCCTGTTAACAAAAATATTCTTGCTCCAAAGAAAGGATTTGTCTCATGTCAGCAGCATTAGGCAAGGAGAAAACAGTAGTAGAATTTATAGAAGATATGTGAAAAGTAAGTATATTTAACATATCTACACATACCATTTTGCTGCCATGGGTCCCACAGATTCAAGTTGCAAGATTTGTTTTCTGAAGGAAACAAGATTTAAAAAGGAGTGCCTGACTATTCTAAGGCTAAATGTTGTTTCAGTGCTTATAATTGCAACTACAAATCACTGGTGTAGTAAACCAGCGGTGTAGCAAACCACTTTTAAAAACTTTCCACATAAAAGATTTACAATTAAAGATCTAAAGGGTTTTCTGCATCACATAACTTGATATGTATATCCATAAACTGCTTAAATCTTTTGCAGAATGGGATCAGGATATTATTTTTTTCCTAAGTTTGTAAAGTTTTTTTAAGCTTCTTTTTTAAACTAAGCTGATGTTAGGAATCGTGCTAGGCTGGGTAACAGGTGGATCGACTGTGGCTCCTGTTCTAGCAATTGCTACCAACACCCATGTTTCCACAGTGCTCATGATCAAGAAAATCTAGGAGGAATTCCTTGCAGGTGTAATGCAACCATAAATTTCATGGGCTAAGTCAAGCAATGCAAGGGTAGAGCAAACAGCATTTTCTTACTCTCACTTCCCTGACAAATCAGATTCTAGAAATCTGGTGTCTGAGAATCTACAGCCAGTACCACAGCCAGATGTATCTTTCTGTGTTTATTAGTTAAATCTAAATGTTATTCTGTTTTCATTTACATATCCATAAAGGCATTCCTACATAACTAGATCACTGAAATACACTATATTGCAGAGAAATACACTGGAATAATTATTTGATATATAATTAATTATATAATAATACATTATTAATTATACAGTAATTATTTAATTATTATTACAGTAAAATACACTGGAATAATTATTTAATACAATAATAATTAAACAGAAATAATTATTTCACTGTATTTCACTGAAATAATTAATGAAAAAAATTTTTAATTGCTACATCATAACTTTTCATATATATGTGTGTGTGTATATATATATATATATATACACACACACACACAGAATATCTATGTTATTTTTCCTGGGTTTAATTATGATGTTTTCTCACTTCAATTCTACATCAGCACACTGTCAACTAGTTGTATGCAATCTTGCTGAGACACACTGAGAGACATGCTTTTAAAAAATATATAGAAAAGCTCTTGAAAAGGAGACATTACAAAATTCTTACTGATGTGGCTCTCACTTCAAAAAGTTATTTCCACTCCAAGAAGTACATTTAGTGAATAGGGAGAATTCAGTAAATTCATTAGTAAAAGAGGATTTGAAATTTTTTTACTTCTGACACAACCAATTTTTGCTGATCTTGTTGCGATTATAGCACGTGCAGCCTATGCTATATAAAACCACCACAATTAAATCATCTAGGAATCAGGTAGGGTTTAACTGCAGTAATGCAGCATTCCTCCTTCATGTAAATGCAATATTTACTGATGGCTGCTTCCAGCACCCAGGCCAGCTCATCTAGCAAGAGTTTAAGGATCTCTACAAGCCACTGCATCAGCCAGAATAGGGATATTTAAAAAATTGAAATTATACAGAATTTATGAGCATTTCACAGGCCCAAAAGACAAACTCTTCTATTATATAACCCACCAATATAATTTTTCTTGAACTTTTTGTACAAAACATTTTTCATATGGCTGGCCTCCTCTGTTTGGAAGTGTCACATTTTAACACACAGACTGTCTCTGTTTCATACAGAATCTAACATTTCCATTTTCCTTTTCCTTTATTTAATTGATCATCACACTTATTTTATAAACAAAAATAAATGTTCACCATGTCTAGAGAAATCAAAGCCTTGCTTCAAAAAATAGTTACTCTCCATAAACTGAGACACATTTGGAATGTGAATTGTTTAATACAAAAAGAATAAGAAATGTTATCAAAGAGAAATCTCGTCTTTGCCACCTAAATTCTTCACTGAAAAATATAACACTATTTTAAAATTTCAGTCAGAAATATCACTGTCAAAGATACTGTTCTTCTTACTGTTCAAAGATACCGTCACCGTTCTTTTTTCTTATTACTGAAGAGTTTTTGGTTTACTTTTTCTTTCTCTTCCCTGAAGAAGTGTACAAAATTTTTGGCTTTACACCAGTAGTCTCAAGTCTCACCATGGTACCAGTTTTGTACATTTCCCTGACTCTTTTGATTTATCCTAACACAAAAAATCTACTTCCTTCAGATGTGAACAAATTTGTGTGTGATCTGCAAAAAGCACTGTTTTCCCAAGCAGGTCATGGTAACTTCAGGTGTGCTTGATTCTTTGAATACCTGCAATACCTCACACTGGTCTTGACAGTGCTGCCAGTATTATGTTTGTGAACCAGCATTATGATAAGCCCCAGGACTCAATAATAAACCCCATGTTTTAATAGTTTAGATGCTGGTAGCAAATATAATTCTGCTTTACAATGTGAGCCACTGGTGCATCTTTGTTCTCTTCCACATTTGAAATGTATTTAACAAAAGAACAAACATGAGTAACAGGAATGTTATTTAGTTTAGCATGAGTACAAGTCCTTTTTTATTCATGCTCTAATGCCAAGGAGATATTTACAACATGTGGTTAAATGCTCCTCTTCTTGATTGTACTCACTCCCTTCTTAGCAGAAAGACCCTTATCACTTTTTCTGTTGTGCTGATAACCTTCACTGTGAGGTGAAATGCCTTTGTATGGCCTCTTCAGTTTGGAACAAGACATCCTGATATTTTTGAAGCTGTTCCCAGGATGCCAGCCAGGGTGCTGATGTAGTGCCCTCCTAAGGCACGTGATGGGCAGCAGCTCAGGGAGCACCCAGCCCTGCTCTGGCACAACTTTTTTGTGAGACAGCTAAACCACGTGGGCACTGCATAAAGCCACAGCTCACACCAAGCTTGTCCACTTGGACAGTCCTCATTTGGAATATAACTTCCATGAAAGGAACAGAACTACTGCACAGAAAAGAATTCACTCATTCCTAATTCAAAGTACACAATTCAGAACTGATCCTTCTGAAGACTTTGTAGGATTCATGTTATAGGAATCCTATGAAATTTGTAATATATTAAGTTCTAACTGTGCATGAGGAAGCCTGTTAAACTAAATTAACCAACAGCCCTCCTTAACACATTTCTTTTTGCTCTCTCTTGTTTTCTCTCTCTTTTTTTTTTTTTTTTTTTTTAATAGCATCTGCAGTAACAACACTATTTGAGTCTCATTTCACCTCCAGGAAAATTGTGATAGGATGTCAAAAATGCTACCATCCTAGCCTGAATTTTACCTTCTCTTCTCCTAGGGAGTCAGGGAAAATCAACGGTTTCCAACAGGTCAACAATAAGAGAAAAATTACCTATAATTATCTGTAATTACACTATGGTTTATGGAAGGAGAAGATAAGCACTCTATTAAAGTTCACAGTATCATTTTGCAAAAGGAGATACAGTAATAATCAGCTTGCCATTCCAACAGTGACTGATGAAAAGGGAGACTGCAATAATCATTACAATCTTGTGTGATACCAGGATCCTCTAAGTCCTGACTTCATACTATTTATCACACAATCCAAGTTGGATCATTTGCTCAGCTGACTTGCTATGCAAGTTATACATAAAACACAGATGTTGTAAGAAAGTCTGTGAAAAATAAACCAATGTGAACAGCACTCAAGGGAACTACGGTCTTTTGAGGACATAACTTTAAAGAAACACTAAGAAATTAGATGTTAAAAAAGATGTTATTACCACCATCTGCAAATCCCGTTGCGGTGATGATGGGCACAGCGACCATGATCATACCACAGCTACTCCAGACATACTTCATCAAGAACTGCTCTATCATGATGTACCATAAACGTTTGGACAAAATGAGATTCATTTGATCTGTCAAATCCTTGTAGCTTTTTTGCAGTTGTTTCAATTCTACCTATGGTTAAAATAATAAAATAATTTATACCATGAAAGATGGACATGTAGTACAAGATACATTCACATGTGTAGAAGAAATAATCAGGTACCCAGAGCTGTCACTTCTGAATCACATCTGCCATGTGGTACTTCACACTCACTGTGCTGCAGTCTTACAGCAAAAGTGCACAGCTTTATGCAAGTCAGTGGACCTGGTTCTTATTTACACCATTGTTCCTCGACAGAACACTGGCAGGTTTTCAACTCTTTTAAGATCTCTAATACATACAAGAAAAACATAGCAGTCACAACAGTTCATTCTAACAACCATAATAAGATTGATTTCATGTCCTTTTAATAAAGTTGCAGCTGTAGAGTTTCACAGCAACTGAAAATTATGTTGGAAAGCATTTGGGAATCAATTATCTTCAGTGACTTAAAGTTGCAGAGTTGATTCCTAAAATGCTGCTTGTTTTTGCAAGCAGTCTGGGGAAAGAGAGAATTATCCCAGGAGGTTTAACAAGTCAAGACAGTCGCAAGCCAATATGTATTCAGTTCAAGCCCATTTATGTGGGAATTGAGAAAATGTATAATTTAGCTGCACTTAAAACACTATTACAGGCAGGTTTTGAGAACGATTGTGTCTACAAAAATAAACCATTAATGTTATATAATCACTGCTTGAACTGAAAGAGTAATACTTCAGGCTGGTTTCCAGCTTTCATTTTCACTTGCATGAAACAACTTTTTTCCCAACTGTGTTTGAAAGGTACTACAGCCAGAATTTACTTCTAAAAAAATATGAAGAGCCCCTTAATAAGGTGGCTTTAAAACAAGCTACTAGTTTATGTAACTGTGATTGCAGAAGTACTGTACTTATGCTATTTTAAGACTGGTGACTACATCTTTGCTTGGCTATGTGAAAGAATGTCAAAGGTTGTAGCGTGCTCTGAGCCATCACACAGTTTCCCCCTAGACCTTCTGGTGTGCCTTGGTTGCTATTTCTGCTGAAATAAATATGGTGGTTCATCCCCATGGTTGGAAAAAAGAAGTCTGGAAAAGTTAATCAGAATGGACTGGGTGGGGAAAACATAGCAATGTAGATTAGTTTTCTAGATAAGCATAAGATCCATCTGCAAAACCAGAACACTGTCAGAGTTCAAGGGAACTGTGATCTGCTCCCCCTAGACACTGCTTGTGAGACGGCATTTCCTAAGAAATGGGAAGTGCCAAGCTGTAAACAAGTTTAAATGTCAGAGGGACTCAAAATGTTCAAGAAGAGCATCAGGGGAAGCATGGGTCCACTCCGGCACTGCAGGAGCTACCCCAGTGCTTCCAATTTCTCTCCTCCTTACCTTGTGCCCTCGGTAAAAGGCAATCTCTTCCACGTTGGCAATGATGCGCGAATGTATGAAGCGCAGATAGCCCTTCTTGTGAGCCTCCTCAGCCACCAGTTTGCCGAACTTGGGCGAGCAGGCTTTGAGCACACGGGCCGTGGCATAGACGACGAGACCAGCCAGGACTGTGGGCCCGATGGGGTTGGCCCCCCGGGACCGTGCTGTGCGGATGAGGGTGTAGGAGGTGAGCACAACATCCAGGATGGGCTTGGTGAGGTTGGAGTAGAGATGCGCCACGGACTGTGAGAACATCATAATGTCCTCGGTGAGGGACTGGTCAGGGTTGGCCAGCCGCCCGTCCATGCTGATCACTTTGTAGTAAGTTTGGTTGGCAAAGTAGGTCTCGTAGGCGTGATCCACCAGGCGCGTGCGGAAGGCGAGGGCCAGCTTGCACTCCAGGTACCGGATGGTGCTGTTCACGAAAGTTGCTGGGATTGCGATCATCAGCCACTTGATTAACTTGAAGATGAAGCTCCTGGGCTTTTTCTCCACAATGCTCTTCACAATTTTTCCATCGAGGGCGGCCACATAGATGGAGAGGAAAGTCCTGGATACCAGAGCAAAAGAGTGGAGACAGAGCAAGCCCAGCTCGGCACTCACCAGCTTCGGGAAGAACAATTTGCGGAGTTCCAGCAGCTGCTTGAAGAATTCCGCGTCCACGGCCGGAGCGGTTCTGCCCCGGCTGCCGGCGCGGTGCGGGACCGCCCGGCCCGTCTCATCGTGCGCGCCGCCTCTGCCGCTCGCCCGCTTCACACGCCCGCGGATGATGGGGTAGAGGATTTTGAGCCCGTACGCCGCGGCCAGCAGGCACGCAGCCTTCTTCGCGGCGCCCGCCCTGCTCCACTGCACCCGCCGGGCTGCCGCATGCAGCATGTGGGCCATCCTGCCCGCCTCGGCACCGCTACGTGCCGCTCCTAGCGCGACTGGCTCATGCTCGCTGGGAAGGCCGGTCCCGCCGGGTCTTCATCGGGGCGCGGGGCCCGGCCCGCCGCCGGCCGCGCTGCCGTGACAGATGCCGAGTGAGCGCTGCCTCCCAGGGGTGATGGTGCCTTCAAAGCGCGGCGCGTTGCACAACGCAGCCCCGCGCGGCGCAGCCCGCCCCGCCGGCCACCATTGGCTGCGCCGCGCGGGGCGGCACCGGCAGCGGCCCGGCCGCTCAGCGCCGCCGCCCCGGCTACAACCGCTATCGCTCGAGGCGCGGCCGCAGCGGCGGCTTCAGCAGCACCGGTCCCTCGGCGCTCGGCTCCGGGTTCACTCCGGGTCCCCCGGCGCTCAGCTCCGGCCGTACCGTTGATTCCCCGACGCTCGGCGGGTCCGCGGAGCTCAGCCCTGCAACGCGCCGGCTCGCCCCAGGCTGCGGCCGGCCCTTTCCTTCCGCCTGCCCCGCGGAGCAGGCTCCGCCTCCGGCCACGGCCTCGCCAGCGGCGCGGGGGGAGCGGGACGGGGGGCGGCAGCGCCGGAGAGAGCCCGGGTCCTGCGGCAGCCCCGGCAGGATGGGCGGCGCGTCAGCCCCGGCACTCCCGAGCCTGCCCGGGACGGGGTGGGCTCTAACGGCGGCCGGGGCCGGGGGGCGGCCGGTGCCGGAGCGCCTCGGCAGAGGGCGGCGCAACCGGGCCGGTGGCCTCGGGCAGCCCCGGGTCGGAAATCGGCCGGGCGGCCGCGGGAGGGAGCCGGGCAGCGCGGCGTCTCCGGGGCAGCGCCTGCACACTGCGCGTAATTGATTTCCTGTCCTCTCGCCGAAAGGAAACCGGTATTGTGCACTGGCGGCGTTATTAGCCCAAAATAACCCCGACCCAGTCGCACGGCCCCTGCGGTAAAACCCGGCCAATTTCACACAAAGAAAGCCACAGTAAAGACAGTTGTCTTGCTGCTTTTGTTTTTCTCTTTTTTTTTTTTATTTTTTTTTTCGTTTTCTTAGTTACTTATTTCTACGGCTTCACTTGTTTGAAATTTTAGGACAAGGATCAGAGTACTTACATAGTCTGGTACTTTTACACTTTGAAACTATAGTACTAAGGTAACTGCATAAGATAATATATGAGAAAACATTAGTTTAGAGTGTGTATATAAAAGTGTGTTTTTAAAATGCGACACTAAGCGTTTACGGCAGTGATAAAGAGCCCAGTTTTTCCCTAAAAATGGAGAGTGAGGCTACCTGCCTCACAGTAACTCAGCAAATACTGTGTTAAATAATTCACATTACTGTTATAAAAGAACCCCTCATTGAACAGAGTGTAGTGATGACGTTTAGATAGCAACACAAGCTTCAGGATGAACGAATGATAAAATTGAATGATTTGAGAGCAAGTGAGGTTTGCTTTTAGAAATCAGACACCACTTATCAAGCTAGGAAGATGTCAAAATCTGACTTAGTGCAGTACAGAAGACATTCAGTTAGTAGATAAACCTGATTTCACTGCAGATTATTTTGTCAGTAAAATAGATTTTCAGTGCACAAAGATACAAGATGCACTGGCTAAGAACTTGTTTTGCTTATGGCTTCTTATTTTTTAAATCATGCTCTCCACTGGATACTTCCCTTACTGGCTTATGTGTAGCACAGCATACTCTTAGATTTTGCCAAACCACAACTATTTGCAATATTCCATTACTCTAGCATTTTCTTACCAAGGGTAAAGTTCACAGATCTCTTTCAGTTCTGCGTATCTGCTGACCTTTCACTTCACAGGATCCTGGATAACTGAAACTTCTGGTGATTTTTTGGTTAGTGCAGACATACACCCCACATTCAGATCTGTGGGAACATTTAAGTGAAGCAAATCTAACCGCACAGTGTTTCAGTCAATAAAAGGAATGTATTTCCTCCTTTTGAAAGGATGAAGAAAAGACTGAACTGTTGTTTTAAATACCCCCTTTCTTCTGTTCTTGCTGTCTCAAGAGTTTTGCTTTGCCACAATCCTGCTCAGTAATCCATGCACAAACTCCTCTTTGTGGAGCATGGCCTTAGGTGTTAGATGTTTTTTTTCTTTTTCTTTTTACTGCTGAAAGCAGGAATTTTACTACATTTAGTCATAATAACACTTCCCAATAGTACTGCAAAAATAACTGCCAAAACTGCAGTAATATTGGTGCAGTGTTCTGTGCTCTGTAATCTCCACATTTTCTACTCACTTTATTATAAACTTCTGGAGATACGTGTAATCAAGTAAGTTTGAGTAACTGAAGCTGTGGAATTGAAGGGATGTTAATATTAGATCCAGACTATTTGGGGGCTTATCCTTTCTTAAGGAGAAACTTATTTCTTAGTGTCAAGAGATTGGTTTTTTAACATGAGGTTAGTTTTCATCAAATGCATTAAAATAAGTTGTGTGCATTTTTAAAATATACGAACCAATAACTGAGGAGGAAGAATATATGGCAGCAATAAGCATCAGGGTGAGTAAAGTCCATGAATGTTTGTACATGCAGGAACTAGAGTGTAATCATGACAACTGATGCCTCTTTTTTATCTTCTGTTTTGTGCCCACACCAGCACTTCATCCTTGCACAACTTGGTGGTTGTGATGAAGGTAGTGGAATTGGAACATGCAGGCTATTATCCAAGAGATAATCATAATCAATCATTACTCAATGATCATTTCTTCTACCATTTGATAAAGTGTTTGAAAAAATGATGTGCAATTTTTTAAGCAAAAGACCATTTATCTGATGTCTTGTATGATCCTAACAGAGGGTCCAATAGCTATAACATCAGCTGCAGTAAACTGACATTTCCTTGCTGCTTATGGAGTTATCCACTGTGCCATAAGGACATACAAAATTAAAAAAAAAAAAAAGTAGAAATAGAAAAATAGAGAGAAAAATAGAATATAATAATAGATATAAATTCTGTGTAAAAAATATATATAAATTCTGTGAAAAATAGAGATAAATTCTGTGTTTTGAATCATTGCCATTTAGGATCTTTAAGACTTAGATGCGTGTAGTCATGCATTCAGTACATAGCAATTTCTGTGTGGACCAGTGTATGTGAAACACGTAATATGAATCCACACAGTGCTTGTTTTCAATTACTAGTAGTGAACTGTAAATAATGTCCAAAATATGATGTACTGCAGTATGGTAAGCTAGGTACATCCGTTTTTTCCTTTAATTTTGAGCTGTAGGTTTGCATAGTGGTGTGGGGATAGCAGGATTTCATTTGAGTCAGATTCAACAGAGTATGAACATACAAGCCATTATTCAAGTAAATACCTTTCTCTGAAGTACTTCCAAACTTTCTATTTACTTTAAAGTCATCACTTACATAAGTACAGAAATACACCCACAGAATTAGTTTGCAACATCAGGGCACACCAGTGGCAAATTTGATGTTTTTATCAGAAAAGGGTGATAAGATACCCTGACCTTTGATTTCAAATTTGTGTCAGCAGAAATTATCTGTTTATTTAGTCTGGTTAGGAGCTATTGGCTATATTCATATACCTCAGTAGTATATCCAGACACTGTAAATCCTTTAGGTGCAAATCCTTAGATCTAAGACAAGCTTCAGTTTTAATGGCACGGATGTGTAAGCTTGTTGAAGAAGCATCAGTGTGGTGAGACTGGCCTGATCCTGCCAAGCAGTAGATTCCAACCATTTCAGTTCTAATGAGGCTGTAGGGGTACCCAGACTAGGCAGAGAAGAGAGAGGAAACAGGAAGATGCTATTCTGTTGCTTGGCTCCTGAGTGTAAGCATCACAGAGATGGTGTAAATGGGGTGCATTCCTGCACCTGAAGTCCTTTTTCCCTTACTCTGTCTTTAGGGAGATACGCACTTGATGCTGTAAATTTGAAGCCTGCATGGCTTGTAGGTTCTAATAATTTACCCATAAGGGATTTGGTTAATCTCTCTGACAGGACAGTCAGTAGCAGACTGATCACCAACAGTTCTGACTTCTAAGAACAGTGGTATTCTACAGAGAATACGGCTCTAGAAAAAATATAAACAAGCTGTTTGCCTTTATAAAGTGAGAGAGAGAGGGAAATAAGCAAGGGTAGAGGTCAATGTCAGCTGCTCCAGGCATGGTAAACTGTCGAGTGATATTCTCAGACAAGGAATTTCACTTTTAATATTTAGGCTTTAATACCTAAGCCTTTAATATCTAGATTTCTCTTTCTTTTTAAACTTATTCCATACAGATAATTCAGCTGAACCAGGATGTTTCTCTTTTATGCCTTCAGAATGTTTTTCATGTTTTGCTTTAAATCGTAAAGGTTTCTATTCTCAGATCATCTGAAGAAAATTCTAATGCTACCTTATTAAACCTTTTCTCAAGTGCACGTAAACTCTTTAAACAAGTACATGCCAAGTGCAAGAGTACAGGCATAAGTAGTAAAATCATGTAGCTGGTGTCAGTTAACAGTGGTGATACTGGCACTGCCCACAGCAAGTCTGTAAAAGTGAAGGCAGGAATAAATCCAGAAAAACCATTCTTTTACTCATGCAACCCCAAACACGGGATCTGCTGCCATCCGTTTTGTCATGCCTCAAGAATTTATTTGAGGGTTTGCAGCTGGTATGACAACAAAAAGATCATCTACTGCAGTTTACTTATTAACTCTTATTTGGGAGACTTCTAAATATTAAAAATAAGCAAACAGGCCAGTGCTTCACCCAGCACAGTATTCTGTCTCTAGCAATCGCTCTAAGCAGATACCCAAGAGAGAAAAAAATTGCAATTTAATGTGATGCTGCAGTTTCATCCTCACCCAGCCTCTAGCCATTTTAAGGTGGGAGAGTTTTGTGAGACTGGGAGGTTTTGCTATTAAACATTCCTTACAATTACTCTTTAAATTACTTGTTCAGTCTCTCTTGAAATGTTGTAAACTCTTACAGAAATAGAAACATCTGACAAGCCATTCCTCAAATTTACCATTTCATATGTGAAGAAGCACTCCTTTCTGCTTAATTTGACCCTGGCTCCCACAAGCTCCACTTTATGTCCACCTATGCCCGTTCTGGAAGAGGCATTCAACAACACAGCTTACTCTTGCTTGCTCTCTTCACCTCCCCCCTCACCTTTCCCATACCACTCAGGAGTTTGTCAGCCTCTATTCCATATCAGTCCTCAGTGCTTGAGTGCATGAAAACAAGAATTAAATAGTCTCTTCCCTCCCCTTTGCATTTTATCCAATGGCAGGACCTTCCCTATTATTTCACAACTTCTTTATTTTCTTAAAACCTTCAGTAACAGATGTTGTCAACAGCCTTAATTAAATCCATCAAGACAGCAGCAATCACTCTTTTCTACATGTATTCTACAAAACTTCCATCTATAGAAGCTCCACTGGCTTTCCACATGCTGGCCTATATTATAATTTCTGCTATTTTTTTTTTGTGCAGAAGTGAGCTTTCCAGATTGACACAAAATTCTTATTTTTTAAATTGTGTCACATTTGCCACCCTCTTGTCTCCAGGATGACTCCAAATTCAAGTGGTCCTTTCCACAGTGCTGCATTACAGAACTCTTCATTGAATACCATTTAGTCCTGGCTCTTTGCTGGTCTTCATTCTGCCTTGATAAGATCATGACCTTGTCTGCTGTTATTTTCACTTTGGACAGATCCTCACTGTTCCTGTTTCCCCAGGAAAGATTCCTGCATAAAATTCTCCCCCATGTCCCCGTCAATGAAGATTGATGAAAAAACCTAACATTTCTTTTCTGTAACATCCAAGTCTCTTCTGAGCGCTCGTGCTGTTCCTTGGCCATTGATTGTCCCTTTAGGCTTTCTAGAAAGATTTTGCTCCTAGTTGATGTGAAGAAAAAATATTTAGTAGTTTGGTTACTTTGCCTAGTTGTTTCCCATTTTTTCTGGCCTGTTGTAATTGTATTTGTATTGTTCTCTGAGTTTGTGTTCCCCTCTGTTATCTTCTTTTTGCTATGATTCAGACTTTCTCTAAGTCTGGTATCCTGCAGCTTTTTCCTAACTGCTTGTAAGGATTTAATTGTCTTGGCTCCCTCTCATAATTTGCTTTTGACATTCCCTAATTGGAGTTTGGCACATCTACAGAGGATTCTTGGGTCCTTGTTAATATCTATAGAAATACTGTTTTTGTAATGTGAGGTTTATCAGCACAAGACTCTGTAATAGACCTTGTGCACTGTTCTCCATCAAGCCAAGGATGGCACTTTGTCTTGAGAGTTCATTCTGTAAAAAATTATTCTATCCAAATAATATCACCTAAGAATGGCACCTGCTTCATATAGCAATGTGTCAATCTACTGTTGTCAGTGATACTGTCCTGGCTGGCTGTTTGCCACGTGGATCCAATCCCATGTTCTTCCCAGCTGGGCATTGAATTTTGACCTAGATAGATTAGCTGCTTCTCTCTGAGCTGGCCAGTTTGTTTGGAAATTTATTAGCCTCTCTACAATATTCTATCTCTCCACCCTTTAAACGTGAATAAGGGAAGGGCTTTTCTTTAAATTAATTGAAAGAGAGATCTATCTTTCAAGAGGTACTTTTAAAAGGGGAAACTTTGTTTTTAAATAAAGTTTTGTCTTGTGTTTTGAACTTCCTCAGACTCTGTCATGATTTTGCAATATCACAGCCATCTTTTAAAAAATACTCTTTAGGGCAAAACCATCAACCAGGTTACTATAAACCACCACAAGGTCAGTGTTGCTTTATTTCTCCATAAGCTGACCTCTCAAGGAAGGGAATGGCATCGAGTATGGAAGAAGGCCATGGAAGGCTTGGAAGAAGGCCATGCAACTCTGTAAACAAAGTTTAAGCACTGCATTTGCCAAAGAAAATCTTCCACTTGGAACAGAGTCAGGCTTTTTTAAGTCATGCATTCCTAGCAGTAGATAATTAGGTCAGTATTTAGGGATCTGAATAAGTGTATCCTGGTATTTAAAAGTGCCAGAAATTCTCACCCTAGATAGAATGGGAAAGCATTTTAGTGTCCCTACATCTTTTATGCAGTTTTCTACAGATGGATTTAGTTACCTAATGCTGGATATCAAGATCAAACAAAAAAATCAAAGTTAAAATATGTTAAATTAACATTAAAAAAAATCAGTAATGTTGTAAAATATTTAAATGTAACTGTGAAAGTCACCAGTTTGGGTTTGTTTTGGGTTTTTTACTTAACATTCATCTCTTTAGTAATTCCTTCATTTATAATGAGCATTAGAGTAGGACACTTGCTGGAAAGGGGAAGGTTCATTAAGAAACATGAGAACTATTTGCAGTTAGTTCTAAGAAATTTCTTGGAAACGTATCTTGTCTCTGTTTCTCTCTCGCTGTCTCTGGTGGGTATGATTTTACATAAGCAGTGTCTGTTCACTCAAGGGAATGTGTTTAGGGAAAGAAGCATCTTCAAAACCTCAGGGTACAATAATGCTGCAGACAGAGTTGGCACACACTTTGAATTCACAGTTTCATTGTCTAAATTAGCTGCTTCCTCTCTGGGTGTGTTGGGACATAGAGTAGGGGCCTCACTTAAATGCTCGAGTCATCCATCAGAAGAGCTCCCTCTCTCTTATTTGATTATGCAGGAGTTCTGTAAGAACCTACTCAAAGCTGGGTGCCAAAAGTTTCACAGTCAACATTTCAACACTAGCCTCCCTGGAGAAATGCTTTCTTATACTGCTTTGGGCTGCTTTGATATGTCTCTTCTATCTAGAACTGATCTGATAATGAAGAAGCATGTCAGAGAGGAAAATTCAGGTGCTGAAGGCTGGAAAGCTGTTCTGAAGAAGATACTGTATAATACTTTCTTAACAAAGGAACATGAGATATAGTTATTCTGAAGAGTAGCTATAAAAGTTAGAAAAAAGGGAAATCTTTAAATTTCAGTCTTTGACAAATAGAGGAAGCCTCTTTGTTCTGTTCTTATTTCACTTCCCAGAGAATCAACTAAGCTCTACGCAACTCACTCATGACCTTTTAAAAATTAATAATTACATCATACAATTGTTTGAAATTATGCCATAATTCAGAAATTCAAATGAATTATTGCAAATTTTTAAAATGTTGACAGTCAAGGCAAAATATGCAAACATTGGAAATATAATCATATTCATCTCAGGTATTATTTCACTTTTTACTTTGCCCCCCCCCCCCAAAAAATGGTGTTTAATTTTATGATTGTTTGAAAGGTCATTAGCTTTATTTGCAAGAAATAATTTGAGGAGAAGATTTATTATGTTGAAAAATAAATAATTGAAGCAGCCATGTAACTTCTCCTGGATAACTACCAGATAAAATAAGTGAAAAATAAAGAAAATCCCCACTTTTTTTCCTTTAAATCTAGACAATACTGTGAAAAAGTAAGAGTAAGAATGATATAGAAAATATAATATATTAAAAAAACAAATGTAAACTACATCTTAGACATAGTATTAGCAACTTCAACATTTACACTAGATAGAATTGAAAATAAAAATAATTGTTTGAAGTGAAGAAATTAAGTAAATGTTCAGTCTGTCATCTGTCATATTAGCTGTAGAGACACATAGACTTAAAATATAGATATCATTTATCATGAAGATTTTAATCTAGTGTTGTTACAAGAAACAATTATGCATACTTATCAGATTCTATAAACAGCCTAGCCAAATTAGAAGTATTAGAAAGAAAACCATCTTGGCTAATTTTTAATTTTAGACTCCTAATATCTACTCTGAACACTCTTCACATTGTTGTACTAATGCTAATCAAACTTTAGTACCCTGAAAAATGTTAGGCTAAAGATAACTCAGGAAAGAAACACCACAGGAAAAGATTCATGTAGAATTTTGATGATTGTTTTGTAAATGGGTGCCTTCACTTGCTGAGATGATGGAAGTGAGTTATAGGGAAGGGAGCGAGTGGAGCTGTGCTGCTGCCAAGAATCTGAGTGGCTCTGCATCCCTCCTCGAGGGTTAATCACATTTACACACAACAGCTCATCAGGCAGGACCAAGGGTAACAACATCTACCTGTAGAAAATGATCATCGCTTCCCCTGTTGCCCCTAAAATACCTGAGGAAGAGCAGGATCAAAAGTGCTCTCTTGTCCTAAAAATCACAGTGGTTGTAGCAGAGACAAGCTGGATCTGAAAGACAATTCACTTGGGACAGCAAGATGCTCATGACTCCCTTGGGAAAGGGCAATGGCTTTGGCAGCAGCCTGTATGGAAACACCAGGGGTTGAAGAAGGGCAGCAGCAACCAGAGCATCGCCATCAGTGCCTCACTTGGACGTCTGCATCCTTCCCTTTGTCTGTCAATCCCTGTACCACTGTTCCTTCTCCTCTGCCAGCCTGGGGCATGGGGAGCAGCTGCCCTGGTGCTTGCAGGGTGGAGGAGGCCCTGCAGGAGGGGCCTGTGGCCCTGCAGGGAGGCTGCAAACCATCCCGGGGTAGCCATTGCCTCTGCCCACAGTGCCAGCAGTGCCCAGGGCAGCCCTCCCTCCCTGCCTGCCTCCTCAGCAGCAGAAAATGAACTGGGTGGGCGGCAGTCGGTAAGTGAAACTCTTCAAAGCCAACAGAAACAGCTCCGTGCTGTGTCAGTGTCCCTCACAGACTGGGCACCGCCATGGTGTGTTTAACAACCCCGATGTCCCCTCACAAACCAGGCACTGCCATGTTGTGTGTGGCAGCCATGGGGTCCCCTCACAAACTGAACACAGCCATGGTGTGTGCTTCAGTCCTCATTTCGCCTCACAAACTGAGCACAGCCATGGTGTGTGCTTCAGTCCTCATTTCCCCTCACAAACTGAGCACAGCCATGGTGTGCGCTTCAGGCCTCATTTCCCCTCACAAACCAGGCATAGCCATGGTGTGTGCTTCAGGCCTCATTTCCCCTCACAAACTGAGCACAGCCATGGTGTGTGCTTCAGGCCTCATTTTGCCTCACAAACTGAGCACAGCCATGGTGTGTGCTTCAGTCCTCATTTCACCTCACAAACTGAGCACAGCCATGGTGTGTGCTTCAGTCCTCATTTCCCCTCACAAACCAGGCATAGCCTTGGTGTTTGTGACCAAACGAGTGTCTCTCCATGGAACAGTAGTGCCCCAGCGTGTGTGTTTCAGGCCTGGTGTGTGACAGCCCCGGAGTCCCCTCCGGAGCCAGACTGTGGAAGGTGCAGGTGCCCTCCCACCCCAGGCAGGGAGTCACATTTGCGCTTTTGTCTCTCCACAGAGAGGGGCTGGGTGAGGCCTTTCTCGCACCCTCACAAAAAGCAGTGGTTACCATTTGGGGAAAAGGATGTACAGGTATTGAGATTCACTGAAATAGTAAAGCATCACAAGCTGAGTTTAATAATAAAGAAAGATAAAAGATAATGTTCTGTTTCTTTGGGTGCTGTGCCTCTGCCAATCTACTAGAAATGTAAACCCCACAGATTTTGTCAGCCATTGGGAAGCAGCATTGCTGAACACAGCTTTGGAATCATCCAGACTCTATGCAGAATCAAATTAAAAGAACACCCTACCCATCTGGAAGTCTTCCCAGCAAACTGAGTTTTCTGAATGTTGCCTCTGTGAAACAGGAGGAAGGGAGAGTTTCACTTGGAAAAAACCCCAAAACACCAACCCAAGCTTTGTCCTAACTGCCTGCCTCCCATACCCTCTGTAACAAAACCCAGTGTGTAGGAGTACTGCACACATTCAGCAAATACAAAGCAACCTGCTGCTTGCTGCTGCTGGTAGTATCTGTCAGTGTTCCTTGGGTGAATCTGGGGTTTATCTTTTAGGTGTCAGAAAAACTACAGGTCACTGGGGCTCCTGCCCATTGCAAGGTTATATGCATATGTTTGGAAAGTTTGCTCTAACTTTAAGCAAAAGGTAATTCCAGGGGAATACTCTATATTTCTAACCCTCACAAAAAGTTGTAATCTTACTGATCTAAGGACTGCAGCTGTGCTCACTCTGCTCATGAACAGTGACCCTGACTTCCAATTTTATGCACCAAGTCCTACAAGCATTTCACATAAGGCTGTGTTTGACAGGTGAGACAAGTAGTTGGAGGTATAACTGTCTCCTATATTGAACAAACAACAGCAACTTGTACTGTCAATCTGTTTTGCTTTCCTGTTTTACAAAAGGTCCCCAGTGTTCTGGAAAGTCCCAAAAGGTAAAAGCTCATATAGTGCTGTTTTTGTTTGCTAATATAGTTTTGTAGCTATATTGCAGCATGACAAAGAAAATTAGGAGGAAATAATATATTGACAAAGATTTCTTACGTTTTAAGATATTACAAATTGATGACATTAATGCATTACAAGTCAAATGATTAAAAGCTTTTTCTGTTTTCTTTTTTCATGTTAAATGTGTTTGGTAACCTAATATCAAATATGTTCCTATCCTTACTGGAGTAAACTGTGATCAGTCAAAATTATTCAACAGAGATATGTTGACTTTAGTACCTGAAGGTTTGATCATTATAACATAACATAACACATAACATAACATAACATATAACATTAACATATTTGTGTCCTAAAACTCACACCCACTGAGGAGAAATTCAAGCAATGACTCAAGATTATACTTTTGCAATTAAAATAACAATTATTTGCATTTTACAGAAGCAGAATCATATTAAAACAAGAAAGGAGAAAACAAAAGGTAAACAGTTTCAGCCATATTGGATTTTATATTGTTATATAAAATCTTTAGTGGATTCACTTAAACTTTCAAAGCATTTGAAGTAAGATTCAAAACAGGAGCTAAACAGTTACAACGTGTTTCCTTGACTTTTAGGGTAAAAGTCTTGTTCTAGATTTACTAAACTGAATTACAACAAGAGAAGGTGTGAATGAATGAATTGACCTGTGCCCAGTTTTGGCTTTCCTGGATTACTTCTGTTACCATTTTGAGTTGGTATGTGGGAACACATGGGATTGCTTGAAGCCACAGGTGATTACCATGTGGTCAGCTGGCCCAACATACACCTACACAGCCATTCTTCTGGGCTATGTAAAAGGATGGTAGGCTCATTAAAGTCCTTCTTCTGGCATTTGCAAAAGGAGGATGGTTTATTTGTATTTTGAATCTGAAAGTGAAATAAGGGAATCAAACTTATCCCTGGCATAGCAGGAGACATTTCAAACAGGAAAGAAAACAGCAAGAGAAAATTGCCAGCACCATAATAAGTGGAGTCAGTTTCCTCCTCAGCAGCAGGGAAGAAAGAGGCAGTATAGGGAAACTCCAGCACTGAAGCTGATACCCCCAATACCCAGAGCAGGTCCACAGGCATATAGAGGTTGAGGAAAAACAGGCTGACTGTACAGAGACAATTACTCAAATTAAAACATTTACATATGGGAATGTGGGACCAATCAGCAGCTTGTCCCAATCACTTTCCCAGTTTTCTGGAGCCCTGTGAGCTCCCTGTTTTCTCAGGGATTACTAGTCTAAGCCACATAATATAAATTACAACTATGTAATTTGTTTCAGTGGAGAGGGAAAACAAGAAAATACAGGATTGTTTTTAGTAATGTAGTACTAAATTACTAAATACAGTGGTAGTTTTCTAATTACTGTTACGTATTTATTAGTAAATTGGTAATTTAGAGGTGATGGGGGAAAAAACATCTGGGACACTGAAGGGAAGTGATTACATTTTGGGGGTGTGGGTCCTCAAGTAAAATGAATTTTGAAGTGTTGATTTGTACACAGGATGATTTTACCTTACTGAAGATATTCATCTTAACTGAAGAACAGATATTTTCCATAGATAATATTATCCTGGGAAGCTAAAGATAATAATAAATGATACTAAAATTTAGTTACCAACAAGCATGTTAGGTATATTCGTTACATGTAACCTGCAATCATGACAGGGATTACATTTCAGAAGAAAAGCCAATGCTATTTTTTGTTTTGGCATAGCCTTCAGTTTTCAATATCTGTATTTTGTTTAGAAAAAATCTTACTGGGTTTATTTATTCATCTACTGTAATTAATGATTTTAGGATGGTTATTAATAGTCTCTGCAAAATAGAGATGTTTGTTTCCTATATTATTGTCTTGATAAATTCAAAGTGTCAGTCATATCTCTTTTTATTCCTTGTAATAAAAATTCTTGCTGAATTCCTAATCTTAGAGATTTTTCTTTTTTACTTTTTCCCCTTTTCTTTTTTTTTTTTGTCAGAAAACTATTTTCTTTGTCAAGAATGAAATTAGGAGAACAATAAACTCTTTGTGGCATTATAGATGGCACATCTGGTGTACTTAATCTTGCTTATCTTACATGCTTCCTGAAAAGACCCTTTAAATTTTTTTAGGACTTAGTCCTTGCCACATTTGGTATCTTTTATTTTAAGAAATATTTTTAGTGGTTGTACACAAAGTTTGAGAAATGAGCATTTAAGGACTACATTTTTGGCATCAAGATAACAATGATTTATTTTGAATATGACCAAATTATATTTGCATTCTTTTTCATGGCAATAAAAATAAAGTAAGAGCAAACAGGGCATGAGAATTCAGAGATACTTAACTGTGTGTTTTTATATTAGGAATAGTTTGGTCTTGCTTGCTAGTTTCAAAAGAATTACCTATACTGGTAATGCATGGTTGAAGCTTCTGTCAAAAAGTTATTCTCTCCTTTAAAAAATTAAGGAATACTTTGAAAGAAAGAAGCTTAAGTCAAAAATGAAGCTCCTGGAAGTATCGTCTCCTAAAAGTTCAGCAGTCAGTTTGGATCTTCTTAATCTATATGTGGTTAACCAGATATCAACCAAAAAAGAAAACACTGGTGAGTTTTGGATATTCTGACACATCAGAATTAGTTATTCTTAACTATTACTGCTGTTATTTTAGTTCTTGTTCTTCCATTTACAACTTTACCCTCAAGTAAACATATTATTTTTAAAGTAAAAAATTTTATGTTAATACAAAAATCATGACTGAATAAATTAAGTCCAGGCATAAGAGGAATCAAACAACCTTGGCTCCTGCCTACTTCACCTTTACAGCCTTGTGCAGTGTCCTGGTTCCAAGCCAGGCCAGGGTAAATATTTGCAGTAGCCAGGACAGGCATGGCCAGGACTCTGAGGTGACTCTACACCTCCTCACATCATACTGTGGGGAAGAAGTCCCATCCAGTGAGGCAGTGAGTGGCCAGGGAATGTTGTGCTCCCTGTGGTGAGCACCTGCCTGTGAATCATCACTCTGTTATTAACAGAATTTCTTGTTTCATTGCTGCTTCCAGTAAATTTTTCTTATCTCAACCTATGATCTTTACCTTTTGTGCCTCCAATTCTCCTCTCTGTCCTCTGCCGTGATGGGGAGAGGGAGAAGGAAAGGGAGAAGGAGATGGAAAGGAGGGAGAAGGGAGAGGGAGCAAGCAGCACATGTTTTGAAGTGTTTCTGTGGGAACACTAAATTGGAGAATACTGTTCCTAAACCACTACACACACTTATTACCTTCCCCATTCTATTCATTAATTTTACCCCACATTCATTTATTTTCCTCTTTGCTGTTGAGTGGGTCCATTTCCCATCCATTTCCTTTTTCATAACTTTGGAGGCATTTGGAATAGTCTTGTCAGTTCTACCCAGACTATCTTTCTTAAAATCCATTATTAAACTTCTTGAGAAACATCACTAAAACTTGAGTCCTAGCTCTTTAAATGTAGATGTGAACTTAAGGATATGGTTTAATGGTAGACTTGGCAGTGCAGATTTAATGGCTGAATTCGATGATCTTAAAGGTCTTCTTCAACCTAAATGATTCTGTGATTGTACGATTCTTGTCATCTGTGACATATTCATAAACACGATTATGGAATGTTTTTTGTCCTATGCTCAGAAGAGTAGAAGGTGACTGAGGAAGGCAACACACACAGTGGCTGACTCAATAATTTTATACTATTGTGCCATTTAGAATAGAGTTTTTGTATGTATGTACTTTGTTAGTAGCAAAGAAAGAAACAAATATGGCTTTAAATGGACTAAGAAATATAAAACGACAGCTTTTGTACTCTAATGAAAATTCAGGAACCTCTGAACTTCCTCCAAGCCCAGAACTGACATAACAAATACATTCATTGCAGAGAGCGTGAGGAAGCCAGTCCACATTGATATCACTGAAGATGAAAAAAAACCCATCAGGAGGCATAACTTAGAGCTTCCCATGTCACCCCTACGTACACAACACAAGTCAAACTTAGATGATCTCCAGAGCAGGTACTTGTATAAAATAGGCAATAGTTATGCAATAGTGAGGTTCTGGGAGAGGTATTTCATTATAGTCTTAACATTTGAGGTATCAAGGAAACATAAACATACCATTGTAAATGGGGAAGTTTTACAACCACTCCTGTCATTCCAGTGATACTCTTACTGTGAGAGAGTAATTAATAAATTCTGAATTAAAAACTGCACATGAAGGTGAGAGATTTTTTTAAAACTGCTTAAGTATCTGTACTCATGTCAGGTACTTATATTAAGTTTATCTCAAGGAGCAGGTTATTCAAACAGGCATTATGCACTTACTCTGTTTTCCCATCCAGCTTTGGACACCCTAAAGTGACCAATTCACAGACAGGCTGCTCACAACTGCCTAACAATCAGGCTGTTTTAAGATGTGTGGAATAATATTTCTAAGTTATTCTGAAATTAATACTCAGAATATTTTAATCGTTTTGATCTTGTATTTCATAGGCTGTTTTTATTCATTTTACAAGGTTACAAAAGCAAGTATTGGAAAGCAGAAGACAACATCTCTCAGAAAAAGTTAAATACCAGCATAAGGTAAGTTTATTGTCCTTATGATATAAGACTAAGTATGTGCAGTAATTACTGTATTTTTAAGTGATTTTTCAAAGAGTGGACAAATCTCATGGATACTGAAACACAAGAAGTCTTCTTTCTCTTTAAGAATATATGGATAAATTATTTTCATGCTGCTTATATATTGCTTGAAAAAAAGCTGAAAATGTATTTATATCCATCTCTCCTCAGGATAGCATTTGTGTGCATGCTTCAGATTAAGTAATTACTTACATGCTTCCCTGAAATAAGCCCTTATTGCCTTAAATTTTAGTGAAAAGTCAGAATATAGAAATTCTATATTCTATATCAGAATATAGAAAATTTTCTCTTCTTTGTGGTTTATGTGCAGAGATGTAAAAGATACAGAATAGCTTGATTACTTTGAACTTTATGCTTAAGTCAAAACAGTTTTAGCTAAATAAAATATATCTCTGTTATGTTTTGTCCAGCTCATTCCACAAGTAATGGAATTAGGCTATGTTGATTCTAGTACAGAAAACGAAGACAACTTGGCAAGAGTTTTTAGTGCTTGTCCATTGCCCTCCTCTATTTTTCAGTTCCCTTACTGTACACAGCTTTCAGAAGAAAATTTCAACACAAAACTAATGGGCAACGTTTGGGAACAGATCTATGAAAAAAAGCTGCAAAACCAGGTTTGGTTAATGTTTTACTTCCATGGAATCACTTTAAACTAACTTTCATTTATTTGGTGTGTAAAACTAGTGTAACAGTGATGGTAATTATGATTGATCAACATTTTTTGTAGGCTGGTGGCAATGAATATTCTGTATATTTATTTTATTGTTCTGAAATAAGCTCAACTTGAGCTTTTGTTCACTGAACTCTCAGTGTTGCTGATATCTGCAGAGAGAGAATTAGTCACATACTGGTGGCTTTCTTTTGCTTCTGGCTTGTAAATTTGGTTAAAGAAATCTGAAATATATTACAGCTAGAAATACAGCTTTCCTAAACATACAGTTAGTGTAACTGGGTGTTGCATGATCCCAGGTGATCCCCATGACCTAATTTTTTATCTTTTAATGTCTCAGTGATTAACATAGTTCTTACAGTATTTTCAGTGCTCTGCTGTTTAACTCTTTAAAGAAACAGTTGAAAGTTATTTGTTCTGATGCATATTACTATTTTTTCTTTTTGTTAACTTTGTGATTCTTAAAAGAATCATCCTTAGAAAAGTGATAGCAAATATAATATGCTTTTTTTATGCAATATATTAGGTCATTGGAAATAATAAAAAAAATTTTGTGTTTCACCAATGATATTTTGAAGTTTTGAGGTAAGTGAGGAAGAAATACTCGAAGAATTTCAGAAGGGGAGATGATGGGTTGTTCAGGGAATGAGTAAGCCAAAACTCACAGGAAGCTGACCTGAAGAACAAAGAAGCCTGAGAAATATGTTTTCAAAACACAACTATGTTTTGTCCACTGCTATGTGCAAGAGAATGATTCGATTCTGGAGGCCAGTTTGGCAGAATCAGGGAATCCCTGACAGAGGTCAAATGCAAAGAGGAAGAGTGCCAGGAGGGATGAGGCAAGGCAGGAAGAAGACAGAAGCATCCCCTCAGCTGGGAGGGGTGGCATTAGGATGGCCAGAGCTGAGAATCAAAATGGGTGAGAAGAACAGCAAGGAGGACTTCTGTAGGTGTGTCATCAAAGAAAGGAAAGCAAGGAAAATGCTGTCCACTGCTAAATAGAGTTGAGACCTAGTGAAAGATTACATGGAAAAGCCTGAGGTACTCAAAGACTACTTTGCTTCAAATTTTTCAGACAAAATCTGCTCTCTGGCTCATCTTAAAATGCAGTCAGGAGTTGGGGGGAGTTGAATGAACCAGTAGGGAAGGAACAAGTTAGAGAATCCATTGTAACTTGACATAAAGAAATATATGAGACTGGACAGAGTCCAGCCTAGTATATTCAGGGTGTTGGATGACATCACTGCAAGGCACATATTTATCACCCTTGTAAGGCTGTGGTGAGCAGAGAAGCTTCCCAGTGAGAAGAAATACACAAATGTTATGTCCACCTGCAAAAATGTAGGCATGATCTGGGGAAGCATCATCTCCCCTCTGTCCCTGGAAGGATTAAGGAGCTAAGCTCCCAGAGGCAATTCCAAGGTACATGAGGAACAAGAAGGTGTCTGCAAACAGCCATCAGATTTTGCAAGGTGGACTCTGCCTGGTGGACCCAATTGCTTTCTGTGATGGAATTAGTAGCTCTGGGAATTAGAGAGAAGAGCAGGCATTATTTACCTTGACTTTAGGAAGGCTTTTGACAAAGTTTCCCATGGGATTCTAGTAGCCAAAATGGGTGACTATGAACCAGATGAATGGACAATAGGATGAGAAAAAACTGTCTGTTACTGTCATGCTTAAAGTAGTTATCTGTTGGCTAAAGTTTGTTTGGCAACAGTTGAGCTGTAAGGAGGTTTGGGCTTCTGCTGTAAAGATATAAAGAAATAAAAATAGTGGGAAAATATGTGTATTGTTTGCAAACCCAAGTTGAAACTTTTAAAGACTGTAACAGTTATGTACATTCCCAGTTTGACAGCTTCTACTGTTTTCTCAGCCAGGTAACAGCTTTGATCGAGACCCTTGGAATACAAACCCTCCAAGCCAGTGCATTTTCAGGAAGTCTGATACAGTGTCTCAGGAGCTGTTCAAGCCATTTGATAGGTAGGCAGTGATTTTACATTAATGAGGAAAGTAAGGATCAAGTTTAATTAAGAAAAATACTAAAATAATCAAAACCTTATTGCTATTTGTTTTTTTCACTGACTGTTTTTCAAATAAAAATTGAAATCAAATGGAAATACTAAACAAAGCTATTTAAATCTGCTGAAAGGCAGTAAAATCTGAATTTTGGGTAGGCACTTGGAACCATGATCTATTTTTTGCAGTGTCACAGACATGATAGTGTTGCTGAATTCACCTTGGATGATAGCGCAGATTTACTAAGAAGCTACGAGGAGGGGAAAGCTGCCCCAGGGGTTATTAGTTCAGGGCAGTGTTGCAAGTGCTTTTCTGACAATCTTGATGCAGTAGCAATTGAGCATCTGCACCTGCATTATTTATGCTAGGTGTTCCAGGAACAAAGCATTTTCTTTCCTTCTCTTTCATATGTGATCCTACTATAGCTTTCTTTTTTCCCTATAATTGATTCAATAATACTTCTATGAGAATATACACATTGTTTTTAAAAGAATGGATAGAAATTGAGAATATATTTCTTTTTGTATGTGCTGATTAAAAATCTTTCAAATCACAGATGATTTAGGGCCAGACTCATTTGTACCAAACATTTTATTTAATTTTTTTCCAGCGGCTCTCCCTTGGACCTAAAGGTCTTACATAGCTAATCTTACTTTACTCCTTCTATTCCATAAGTCTGCCATATGGTTGAAAGTTCCTGTCCATCTCTAGCTTAGGCTGGATAGAGACATAAAAAGGCCATACAGTATTTTGCTGTTCCTGAAGGGCCTGCAGGCTGTTTGCGTGGGGAGTCAAGTGACCCATAAAATCACTGGCCAAATAAAAACTAAACACATCAGCCTCTTTAACTTCCACTCTTCTAGTGGCTTCTCCTGGCTTTCTCCAGCAAAACCTAACAGTATTCACCTTGCTGCACATCTGAGTGAATTCCCAATTAATATATTTACACTGAGCCCTGTATAACCTTACCTCACCTCACCTCACATACATCTCTCCTTTCTCCACCAGTCATCAGGCCTGCACTCATCTGCTTATGTCATATCCTCTCATCTTCTACCCATTCATGGGTCACTAACACCATTTCCTTTCCAACTGCTCTTCAGATCCATTTCTTTGTGTTGTCCTCATTTTGTTTTCATCCATTGTAGCCATAAATTCTTATACCTCAAGAGATCACAATTATTCTGTGAAGGGAGTTTCTTCCACTGTATGTGAAAAGTAGGGTGTCAATTTATACAGTTGTTTAATGTAATGATGTAATTAATGTCCATAATTCTGAGACCTGTGGCACCTCAAGGTTATTAAATATTAAACATTTTCATGTCATATTTCCTCATCTACACCTCAATTTTATTTTGCATAACAAAATATTCATCTACTCCTCAATTTTATTTTGCATAACAAAATATTCAGCTGGAGTTGAGAAAGGCTCTCTGAATTGCTTCACAAAATGGTTTTACCTTCCTCGTGTAGATCTATCTAAGAATCCTCTGAAATAAACTCTAGTGTGTTTAGCCTTCTAAAACTGTCCTGGTGAAGTTTCTGTAACTAGAGAAAACTAGTTTCTCATTCAAATTCCATAGAATCTTTATCCAGCTCCAAGTATTTGCTGATCAAAACACCAGAGGCATTTTCTCCAGTAAGAGTTTTCTGTACTACATTTCAGTTCAAAATTCTATTGATAGCCTTGCTTAGAATGTTTTAAAGAAAGGTGGGTTTTTTTTTTTATTGGCCTTTTTTGCCAGATCTCTGTCCTTCAGAAGAATCTCAACTTTTTGCTCAGAGTTTCTGAAAGGTCAGTCAGCAGATCCATCCTGGAAAAAAACACAGTGAAAATGTTAGATTAAGAGCCCAGTAAGTGAAAGCATGATGGCTTTCATGTCCATGGTCCTCACATGATAAAATCTTCAAAACCACTACTTTCAGAAGTGGGATAGGAAAATAGAGGCATAACAAAATGTCTGACTGGCCTCCTGACAGTGGAACAGAAAAATTCTGTGCTGAATCAGGATTACTGATTTCAAGTACAAATAAAAGTCACTTCTTATGGGCTTTCAGTATGGAAGAGAAATATAGTCTTAAGCAAACTACTTTTATGAATGGAAGAAAGTCTTTTCCTCTTCTCTTTTTCTCCCCGACGTGGCTGCCTTTGGTCAGCTGGTGGAGCAGCAGTGACATACTGTGGCTGATTTTATAAATCACAATTCTCTGTCCAGGAGGATGTGCTCCATGGCTTTGTATATTTGGAGACATTAAGAAATAGGACCCCTTTTAAATCAATATTACCATAAAGTAGATATAAAACATAATAAAATACACACTTTTTCAGTTGAAATACTGTACATTTAGGACAAAATCAAGTGTAATGAGCAGTGAAGTTTTTGATATTTTTATCATCAAATTATCATAAAGTGTTGTGTTAACAGTATTTTGCTTGTCTGTGCACTCAGCAAAATGTTTTTTTCTCTTCTACCCCTGTTATACCTCATTGCCTACCCCCAGGCCAGACTGCATGAATTCTGCCAGGAAAAATCCAGTGATAATAGCCAGTAATGAATCAGAAAACTGTGAAGGAATGAAAGAACCAGTATTTGATGTTGTGAAAGAAACTGCAGGATTGAAAGATGGAAGTGGTTGTTCCTTTCTGGCACTATTTGAAGAAGAGAGTCAACCAATCCATAATAATCCTTCCACAAAGCATTTTAATCCTTTTTCTAACCAAAGCAATAATGACATTTTTTTCACTGTACCTGATGTTCGAAATCAAATTACCAGCAGAAATTATTCTTGTGACACTAGAAGGGTTTATCCTGCAATCAATGCAAAAGGAGATTCTGCAGACAGACACCTTGAAGGCATTTTCACAGCTCCAGAACAGGTTTTCCTTAAAAGTAATAATGTGTCAAGTACAAGTTACAAGGAAACAAGTGCACTTCATAAAACACACCGGCAGAACTGTCATGAGGGACAGCACTACTTCATGCCCTGTGAACAGAAAGAAAGAAGAGCAAACCTTGAAAAAATTGGTGCGTGTCATATTTTAAGGACGTGTATTCTGGGTTTTATTCTCCTTTTAAAGATATATGTTCTTATAACCAGAGATGTATCTGCCCCAACTGAAAACATCATGAATCTTCAGAATGCAGTCACATAATTTTAAAACCACTATTTAAATAATTTAAAAACTTGACAGAAACTTTTATATTAATTGCATTTATTCTATTGCATTTCAAAATCAAGGCTTTACTTTTTTTATTTTAGAGACATTTGCTTATTACCATGATCAGCAGAATATCTTAAAGGAGAATGTGCAGAATTATTCAAGAAAGAAAAGGTGAGTGTCATGGAAATTACCAATCTATTAACCAGTGATAACTGCAGAGACTTTGCTGAATTGGAGAAATCCTGCTAAGAGCACAAGAAGGCAAAATTCTAAACAGTATTGCTGAGGACTCAGTTTTTCTTAGTGAAAATAGTACTGTACAATGTGAATAAATCTATGCACAGGAAAGCCCATTATGCCTCTGTGTATCTGCCCATAATAAGACAGAAATACTGCTTCATGGGGCAGTTTGGAGATCCTGAAGTTAAGCTGTTGATCTGGCTTGTCCTCTAAAATACTCTGTCTCATTCCACTGGCTACAGAGCAAGTAGGTGTCTCCTCTGGGCTATGTGAGTCCTCTGTGTTTTACTAAAGACTTGTTTTTCAAAGACTGATACATAGTACCTTCCATTTTACAAAACAGCACTATCTTCTGTTATTGCTTCAATTCCATTTTGCATTTCAACTGAAATGAACTTTATGAAAAACATATTCTTGGTGTTAAATCTCAGGTTCAGAGATAAGTCCAGTGATCTCAGTAGTGGGAAG
The DNA here is from genome assembly GCF_012460135.2 of Molothrus ater. NCBI lineage: Eukaryota > Metazoa > Chordata > Aves > Passeriformes > Icteridae > Molothrus > Molothrus ater. The sequence goes on along the minus strand of NC_050482.2, from coordinate 15,205,151 downwards.
GTTTTAATGGTTACTGAAGACAAAGTAAAAATTGAAAAGTCACCAGTAAGGAATTTAACTCAGAAAGAAAATAAAAATACTGGGGAAAAATCACTTACCAGAGAACTTGTGTTTGCCTTTCTCAGTGATGACAAGTCTGTGAAAGAAACAGCCTGGAATCAGAACCATGTCTTTGTGTTTGAAGAGGTAACTTTTAAAAAGATGTCTTTTTTTGTCAAACCCTCTGTTTGCATGATTCATTTGAGGTGGAGAAGGATTGTCCACAACAGTTAGAAATTGAATATAGCTTCACTGAATTAACTACCATGGAAGCTTCTTTTCCATCATGGTTTATATGAGGAATTCAGAAAGAACTGCTGCTAGTGATGTGGTTCAGACAGACAGGTCCACAGTTCACATGGTTTCATTCACACCTTCGCTGATGCCTGAAAGACATTGGGTAAGTTACCCATCAACACTTACGGTCACATTCTGCAGGCAGTGCCCAGACATTTATATGCAGGATGCTTCAGTATTATAAAGGAGCTTTGTGCCAGCATACATATAAAAAGTGTTTCAGATGTCTTGCCTGTAGAAGCCTGTAGAAGCTACATACGGTACTACTCAGGGGTAAAAGTACCTCTTAAGATAATTTGTGGTATGGTGCAGTGACTCTTTATGTAATACAGAAACTGAATGTTCCTCTCTTAACCTGAGATGCTGATCCAGCTGAACACTCACTATTAATACCTTATTATTTTTAACAGTTCACAACAGCACAAGAGAAAGGGTATAAGTTTGGACTGAGTTCATATCTTCATGAGATGGGTTAGTATTATTTATACATTATCACTTAAAAATATTTTCTCTACATGTGAAACTGAAACAGTTACTTTTAAAGCCAGGGAGAAAGATCTTTTTAGGATGTTAATTTTGATAAGGGCTTGTATATCTGATTCACACAGCACTGTAAAAAGACAACTAGCATTACCAGGTAACTAAGAATTAGTTGTGCTTGCTTTTCCTTGAAGAGTTATTCTCTTCCAATAGACTATATGCTGTCACTCCATGTGTGGACAGAAGGAGGGGGAGTAAGTGAGGTAATCCTACATCCTTCCTGCTCACTCAGTAGCTGTAGGGTCAGGGTGCTGGCTGCATTTCAGAGAAGAGGATCTCTCAAGGGCCTCCAAGAAAGAAATATGTAACTTGTATGGCAGCCAGTGTGCACATGGAGTCTGCTGTGCTCTTGTGCAGACTCTGCTCTCCAGAGTCCCACCTCTTTTTGGGTAGCCCAGTTCTGCTGCTGATTAACAGCACAGCTGAGGCTTTGGGGGCCCCATCTCACAACCTCTGTTGTGTTGACCTGAGAAGAGTTGCTGAGAACAAGACTGACCTTGCTAACATTTTGTTCTTTAAACAGTATCTTAAACCTGCATCAGAAATAGTAATGTTTAATTCTACAAGCTGTACTTGAGAGTTGGGTCTTTGGGGATTGTTCTGTGAGTAACCTTTTCTTTCTTTTTCATCTAATTTTTCAAGATGTGGACTCACCACTCAGCAGCCAGTCTTACAGTTACTCTCCAAGGCAGACTGAGAGCTATTTGAGCTCTAGTCCTGACACAGTGAGTAAATCCTTGTGGGCTGGCAGGGTTTTATTTGAATCATATCTCTATGCCCGAGTGCACCTAAGGGTGGATGTAGCTGGAATCTCATTTTGTTTTGTACGAGGTAACTTCATGTGTGATGAGGACAAGAAATTATGACCTGTAAATTTTCATAAGTAATTTGACAGACATGTGGTCTGTTCTCTTGATAATGGTTGGCCTTGTGGAATTATATTGCATGACTGTGGGAAGATGCTAAGCAATGTTCTATGCTCTTCCTGTATGTATAGCTGCCTTACATTACATGCCTGTAAAGCAGAATGATTTGATGCACTGTGTTTTCAGTCATTCTTGAACACAAAAATGCCATGGTGTGAGATTATAAATTGCATGGGAGAGTGGAGGTCTGCATTGGCCACCTTCTCTTCACCAAGAGCCGTCCTTGGAAAAGGAACAAAACAACCCACAAACAACCAAAAGCAGACAGTTCTGGCCTTTCTGTTTATTTCACTTAGCTATTAGCAAGTCATTACTTTAGTCCTTAGTTACTGAACTATTTGAACAGTTACAATTGTACAATTCTGTTCAAGCAGTCTGAAGAGGAAGACACAGCCAAAAAGAAGGAATATCTGAATGAACAGCCCTTGAAGGCACATGGTGCCAACCTGTTCTCAGCCTCAGTGAGCAGAGAGGCCCCCAAGAGCTCTCACACCCGAAGTGTGGGTATGAAGCCCAGCAGTACTTTGGCTAGTAAAGAAGCAAACAATCTTCAGGAGAAAGACTCCAATTTTTGTGCCACAGAGGAGGAAAATAAAACCCACCCAGCTCTGTCTCAGGGCCCATGGCACCACACCTTTCAGAGGGAGCATGTCGGTAGCAGCACCAGGTGCGATGTTTGGTCGCAGACCGAGGGCTCTGTGACCGTAGAGAAGGTGGACGTGGGCACCCAGTGTGGCACCCTGAGGGTGTGCAGCTGTGGGGGATCGCTCCCCGCTGCCCGCAGCCCGGCAGGAGAGCAGCAATGGCCAGTGCGGGACAGGCAGCAGCCCGCGGGCGCCGGCGGCGCGGCCGGGACCGACGCCTTCTCTGCTGAGGCCGAGTACCTGAGTTTGCCTGGCAGGAGGACTCTAGAGGTGCTGAACTACATTGATAAAATGAAGGACAGAGAGAAGCAGTGATCAACTATAATGGCATGTTAGGAACACAGTAGTTTTGTCCTGTTCTCAGTGTGTTTCATTCAGTTGGCATATTCTGATTTTTCTAGCATGGTTAGGCAAAAGATACTTTTACTGTTTGTTTGCTTTAACTATCAGTAATTATGGGTTTCTGTACCTACTGCTATCTCAAAGTACGGGTTTCTATAGATATCCAACTATTAACAAAGGATTTTACAATAGCCTAGTAAATAGCAACATTGGGAATTATAGTTTTCCCCACCATATATCTGTAGGATTCTGTAGTTTAGAATTGATTGACTACGTTTCTTTTAAGGTAATAGGAAGATGTTGTTCTACTTCAAAAAATATTTAGTGTGGCTCTGAGTTCAGAGCCATTGTCTGATTCTCACCCATTTTAACAGAAAAACTTGCCTTTGTCATATGTTCATACTAAACACAAAAATAGGAAACAACAGAAAATTTACATCTGTACACATAGAATAGAATGTAATTTAAAAATATCTAATTTATTAAATTCTTTTAAATGCTCTTTTTTTTTCCCTGCAGCAGATCCAGTCATTCATTTTCTGGCTGTTAATCTAAAAAAATCTGTCATGTGTTTCTGTATTCTGTCTGCAAACTGAAAATCTGAACTACTTGCATCTTCATTTCAGTATTTGTGTAAAGCTACAAATACAGCAAATAAAAGTTTCTGATAATATTGTTTCTAGTAGTTCTTGGCTTCTAAAAAGTTCCTGGTAAAGGTGTCTGTTACCAACATCTCCTTACAGATCCTACAGATCCATACACCTTCAATCCTATATAGATATCTCTATCTTAACTCTGTGTATGTGTGTGTACATATATATATACATATAATATGTGTATATATAGAAATGCCTGTGCTGGCATTGGCCAGCTGGCTCCTTGCAGGGCTCCTCTTCTTCACAAACTGGGCTTGGGGAAAAGCTGTGCTGGAGACTCCTTAAACAGGAGATTTGCTTCTATAAGGTTATTATGTTGTGTTTTCCCCTTAGAGTCTGCTGTTAAAAGATTCCCTGCCCTTATTCCCACCAGGTCAGGGGTTTTTCTATGCTTTGTAGAAGGGGTGAGTGTCACCCAGCCTAGATGAGACTTGTCACCATTCTTTGTCTCTGTTCTCATCATCAAACAAGTGGCTGGTTTTGCTACTGGTTGTTTTTTTTTTTTTGAAGCTAAGTCTCATTTTTAAAAGAAGGTCTACATTGCTCAACAGTTTGCAGGTTTATGGCTGTGCTGTTTTTTAAAATAGCAGCTCAGAAATTTCAGTGGACTGTTCTGTACTTGGAAGAAAATAGCACTATCTTTTATATGTATAAATTGCATACATAGGAAGTGGCTTGCACAGCCAGACTTCTAAACCATGTAACTATCACTTAGCCAATTCACTGCCCACTTCCTAAGGCTTGACACAAGCAGATTTTCTTTTTTAGGTTGCCTCAATTTGTTGTCAAAGCAAACTCCCTAGTAATTTTTTTTAAACTGCCAATATTCATCTTCTTCACAGGAGATATAATTTATTTGAATAACAGCTATGATTTTCTGAAAGCTCAGCTGTTAGCCATGGTTTCTAAAGCATAGATTTTCACTTAGTGTGACAAAGTCAATTCAGATTGTGCCACACCAGCAGTGGCCCATGCTGGCTTGAATGTTGCTTTCCCAACAGTCCCTCACACCTGGTACATACCTGTGAGTCCTTCCAGTCGTGTTTGTCCAGCTTCCCAGCCTCCCCCACAACTGATGTGTCCCCAGGGCACTTGGCCTGCCAGCCTGCAATACACTGTGGCACATAATAGCTAAAAGCTCCAGCACTGTATGCTTCAGAGGGGTTTTATTACTGCAGCAGATGTAAAATTGGCCAAAGAGTTCTTTGGTGTCTGGGTTAGAGAGGTGCTGGTGGCCCAGACAGAGATGAACTGCCATTAACTTGCAGTGGAAGTTCTGCTCCTGGTTTCTCTCTGATGGTGGCATTGTTTGCTGGGACTCTTAAACTGTGGTTAGTTTTACACTGAAGCGAGCTACCCACGTTCAGGCAGATACTCCAGATCTGCAGAGCTGGCCTCTGAGCCAACATATTCCCAGTCTGTGCCTATGAATCTAAGGGACAAAGAAGGCAGGTTGGCACTTAGGTGGGAAAAGAGGGGCAGTTGCACCATATGGATGTATGTGGGGGGGGGTTTCAAATGCTCTTTATTAAGTTATTCCTCATATTTATCATCATTAAAAGCCACTCAGTGGGTATCACTTATTTTCACTCCAGCCACTGATATAGAAAATCTCACAATCTGTCCAGTCCCAGCCAGGTTTCAGCCTGGACTGCACTGAAATTCCACTGCTCAGTGCCAGAAACTCACCCTCTGACTGACTGTACATAAGACCTGCATGTATGTCTATAATGCAATAATTCACCATTTGGGATATCAATCACTGTAGATAATCATGTTTCAAAGCCTTTGGATGAGAGTATATAAATTCAAATTACATTCCCATTTTTACCTGTAATTGCATAGCAATCAGAAGAAAGAAAACGATCTTTGTAGTGGTTTGTGTGCTGGCAATGATGACAAATAAGGCTGCATGCTCTTTATAGCCACTAGAGAAGTATTTTAAAGTAGTTGCATTACTATTATTGCAATTAAAGAGACTTGTGCTTTCTCCTTAGCTCAGCACCAGTCTGCCCCTCTGTTAGAGTACTTTCTTTCCCTTGATTATTTTGTGACTTCAGGGAAGAGCTGAGTTTGGTTTAATGGCAAGTAGTGACCTCAAACTGTGCTTTCTTCAGCTGATAATTCAGCAGCAGTAATGATTGTCATCTAACTAAATGTAATGATTGTCATGTCACTAAATGTAATGATTTCCATCTCTCTAAATGCATTCAGGCCCCACCAGCTTTCTCTGAGGCAATAGCCTAGGCAGAGGCACCCCTGTTTCATCCATGCCATTCTTCCTGGCAGCATGCTGAGCCTCCAGGGAGACCATGGAAATGCACATGTTTTTAACTGTTTGGTAAGCATCAATTGTAAGTAGAATTTTGTTGAGGGAAAAGGACAGAGGGGTACCTGTAATTAAGCAAAAACCCGGGAGCTTATTGGTGGCAGTCAAATACTTCTAAACACAGATGGAAAGGCTCTCACTGAAAATACTACCATAAGTTTCAGTCAGAATCAGTTTTAATATACAGCTCATAACTTAATTTCCCTCCAAAATCAGCTCTAATGACAGTAACCTGCAAGGTAAGATTTTCTGGGCAAGCACCAAGAGAAGTTTGGTCATTAATGGACCAGTTTGTTGCTGGATGTTCTGCCAAGAGCCTCCACAAATGTAGAAATTCTTATTTCATTTTCATGAAGGATTATCATTATAGGAAATGAGAGGCTTAAGTCTTCATACAAGTAATTATTTCTCTGGTAGAAACTGTGAATTGGCTTTTCAAGGGTTTTAACAGATAGCAGATTGAGGGAGGATGAGGTTTCCTGGAAAAAACATTTAACTCTCTGCATTCAGTGCCTTCTCTGTCCTCATGAAAGTCAATGACCTTTCTGCAATGCTTCTCAGCCTCTTCTCCTGACAGCCTCTCAGAGGTTAGAGGTGACAATCCCAGTCACCCAAACCAGAGCTTGCTTCTCCAGGGCTGGTGATGGGGAGCTCCAGCCAGGTCTCCTGACTCTCTGAGCTGAATGCTGAACGTGTCCCCCTCTCCAAGCATTCTGCAGTGACTGCACACCCTGATGGTGCTTGCTCTGGTGCCACAGCCCTCTGGGTGTGCAAGCTGACAGGAGCAGCTCCTGGTGAGCTCCCACACAGCACAGAGCTGCAGAGGGTGCTGGTACACCTGCTCTGTGGGAGGGGATGGGGGATCTTGGGCCCAAACACAGAGGGGTGGAGAGTGAGAGAGTCAAGATAAGGCAGGAGGCTGAAAGAGGCCTGTTGAATTGTTTAACAGAGCTGAAAGAAAACATGTCCAGATGAACCATTTATCTGTGCCCATTTGCAGAGAGAGTGCTGTGATTTACTGCCAGTGTCACACTCAGCACATGGGTGCTGGCCTGACCCAGAGCTGTGGCTGATCACAGGACAGACCAATCTTTCTTATTGCAGAAGATTTATTTCATTTCCTGGACTGGAGTCATTATTGAGAAACAGGAGATCTGTAAGGAGCTTTGCTCCCCAGAGAAGCTGCACTCCATGCAAACAAATTAATTTCTGGAGAACCCCAAACCAGCTGAAACTGGCAGGGATCTCCAAGCTTGCCCAGTGCAAGCCCCACTGACAGCAGGGCCAGCTGGAGCAGGGTACTTGGGGCCATGGCCAGCTGCTATCACACACACCCCGGCTGGGGCTGGGGAATAAGCCCTGCCAGGAAGGGGCTCCAGGGAAGCTGTGCCTGCTCCCAGCAGCTGCTGCAGATGGAGGCAGCCACTGCCTGAGCCACTTCCTCCCTGTGCTGAGAGCAGGGCAGGGGCCTGGGGCTGGAGGAGGGGGAGCTGTAGGTGTATGGGGAGGGAGGCTGGGTGCTGCTGCTGCCCTGCCCTGCTCCACCTCCTTAGAGCACAGCTCCTGCCTCTCTTGCCTCTCCTCACCCACAGTTCTGTGCAGCAATGAAGAGCAGCAGTGTTTCACCCCAACACCAGCTCATCCCTGAGTGCACAGCCAGAGCTCCTCCAGCAGCCCTGCAGCCTTGGGCTGCACTAACTATGGGCACTCATCACTCCCCCACCAGGGACTGTGAGGGTCCCCAGGGTATCCCTGTGAATCCCACCAGCCACAAGGAAGCTTGACATAGACAGAATACAAAAAGTATCTCATCTGGTACCAGGCTGGGGGTGGCAGTTAGCCTTCTCCCAGCTTACAAAAACTTTGCTTGCTCTTGACTTTTTTCCCATCATTTTTAGTGGCCCATGAGAGGAGAGCAGTGGGGACAGCAGCTCCAGCTTAGTTCCAAAGCTGTATGGGGCATCTACCTCTCCCTCAGCCCCCTCAGCCAACCTGCAGGTTATGGGTACCTTGATTACCAGGGAAAGCACAGGAGAAGACATACAGCATGAGACTGACTGACTGCAGTCACATCTTGTGACAAACCAGTGACAGAGCACACTGACCAGACATCCTGACAATGAAGGAGCTCACTGGGAGCAGCCAGACAGTTTTGATGCCATCTCCCCATGAATATGTTAGAACAAGTACCAATTTCTTGGCAATGCTTATTCCAAGGCACCACTTCCCAGTGGGGCCCTGGCCACCTGCTGCAGGCCACAAGTGCCACTTTAGGGACGGAGAAGTCATCTGGCACTTGCAGGACAGCTCCTTGTGTGACTGCCAACAGCCCCTTTGCAGCTACAGCTCTGCTGAGTGACCCTGAGTGAAGGCTTCAGGTGGAAAATGTGTATGTGTGATTTGGTGACAGCTGGATGGGGACACAGGGTCTCAGCAGCCTCAGCTGTGGAGATGGTTTTGAGAAGGAAAAGCTGCAGGACTGGGAAGGCTGAAAATGCCACATGTTAAGGAGAAGGGCAGGATGTGCCAGCAGAGCAGGGCTTGGCTCACCCTGCTCCTGACCCTGCTCCTGTGCCTTGTCACCATGCACAAACTGGTGAGAACAGCAGAGAACAGAGAGCTGGCCATAGAAATGGGGAATAATTCTCTCTATATATGCAGTTTTGATAGATTAGACAATTTAAAAAGTGCACTCCAGCACTCAAGAAGTGTAAAAAAACAAAATTAAAAATTGAAGACTAAGCCTATGAATCTGAGTCCTGGGAAAAAAAACCTGTTTTTTAGAGAGAGATTTAGATCTTGAATCAGCTGCATCCTCAGCCCAGTGCTGACTTCTGACTTTGCCCCCCTCTACCCAGGACAGCTTGACACTGTCCCCTGACATCAGGCAGCGGTGTGGCAGAGACACTATGGGCACTATGTCCCCACACTCACACTTCACTAACCATCCTCCACACCTTATGCCCTTCCTTCCCCCAGCCTCTGCTCAGGATTTGCTTTGTGTTTTTTCTGCTCATGTTGCCGTGGCAACCTGATCCAGTCTCAATTCCACATATCACCTTGATTACGAAGTTTAGCTAATCCAGCCCCCTCTGCCCTCAAACTGCTCATGTATCTCACACCACCTCCCTGATGGGCCCCAAACTCTCACTGCTCCTTCAGGCATGGATCTTCCCCACCTCTCCAGCCCCTTTATCCACCTTTACTGATTTGTAAGTTGCTCTCTTTCCAATGGGGATGGACACTGCAGTGATTCACTGCTTTTGTGAAAGTGGGAGGCCCTTTGTTTTCCCTTCTCACACCTGAGTCCCCTCAAGGGACGTTCTCCCTTGGCATCAGTGCACTGCAGCTTCTACACTCCTTAACTGAGTGTAACTCCTGCATCTTTGTAAGGATCTGTGCGTTCTTGGAAGGATCTGTGGATCTGATCTAAGGATCTGTGGAAGAATGATCCACAGAACAGGGCTGCTTTGGAAGCCTTTAATTTCCCTGCCATTTTCTACCTGCAATAAAAGGCACCTAAGTCCCCCCTGTGTGGTGCTGGTGTTGATGTGTTACAAGACTGTGGGCAGGTCATTTTGGATGTGTGCTTCTCTTTCTTCCTTCACACAATACATCTCACTGCTCTGTGTATGACCCCTGCTTTTCTGTTTGGCATTAAGGATTCTATCTGAGCTTTCATGGGATATCACAGCCCCCAAAATCAGAGTGTGCTGGCTAAGGCAAAGGTTTCATACATCAGAAAAACAGATGGATCCTTGTATCCTCCTGAAACCCACATCCCAACATCTCCTATAAAAGTATCCAACCAAATTAAACTCACACAGCCCTCCAGATTTTTTTGCCAAAATCGACATGCAGAAAATATTCCTGGTAGTTCTGCAGTTAACTCTCAAAAAGCAAAAGCTTTCTAAGCTTCAGGACTATGCAGACCTTCTCAATCACACACACACATGCAGGTATGGGGTAGGTAACACATGTTAAACAAGGGAGTGAGAACCTGCCCTGGAGACCAGCTAACAAACAGCCCCAGGATGAGACCGTGGAAGTGCTGATGCCAGTGTGTGTGTGTGTGTCTGGTTTCCACAGAGCTCAGCTGGTTGCTTGATGGGCTGAATGCATTAGACTGTCCATCAGGAGCAGAGCTGAGATGCCAATCATTTTTTGTCAAGTGGAAGTGAAACTGTATCAGCTGAAGCACCCAAGTATGTTTGTGCAGGGAGCTCTGTGGGGCTGAGGGGTGAACTGGAGGGACACCAGCTCAGGGGACAACTGGCAGCAGGTCCCTTCAACCAGCCCAGGTGACCACTGGGATCAGAGAAAAGGGACTTTTTTTTTAAGCTTACCTTTAAGTTCCCCACTTACCTCCCACAAACTGTAGAAGCCTTGAAAGAAGCACTTAGTGCCTTGCACAAAGCAAAGGCCACACAGCACTCTTAAGGGTGACTTCAGTTCAGATGAAGCATCACCCAGTCCTGATCCTGAAAATGCTCACAAAGATTTGGAGCAACTACTGTAACTGCCTGCAGTTCAGTTCTACACAAGGGAGAATGCATGTGGCAAAAATCAATCCATCAGTAGTTCTTTTGTAATAGTAGCTGGAGCATAGACAAATGGCAGAAGGCAAAAAAATTGAGTGCTTAACAGCAGAGCCACCAGATTTTCATTATCCCACAAAGCTGCCATGTAGTTTTGGTGACAAGTAATATGAACTGCAGTCACCCATCACCTTTATAAGCACCATCAGCCAGAAACCTAGAAAGAGAAGCTGTCAGTCACAGTGCTGAGCTGCCTGGCTCCCCACATGGAGATATGCACGGCCACAGATACAGGATTGCCAAGCAGTCTCCCACTGCCAGCTTCTCCCCACTGGCTGTGATCTCTCTGCATCCTGGACCAAAGGGCTACAGCTCTGTCAGAGCCAGCTCTGGATCTCACCAGGATTCAGCTGTGGTACCTGTGCTGGGTGGATGTAACAGAACCATCTTCCATTTGCTCTCGTGGGTGCAATTCCTCTGTCACACCGGGGAGTGCAGCCAGGGCAGCCCCAGCACAGCACAGTCATGGTCATGCTGCTTTTTTTAGCCATCAAACTGATTCCAGCAATTTTCTTAATAAAACACACAGAATTAGGACAGTTCACCATTAGAAAGCAGCAACTGCTGCTCTTTTCCCAATCCATAATCAAGTCTGACAGTGTAAATTGCTGTAAGGAAACGAGTCTGCTTGGGCAAAGGACATTGCAAACCCATGGTGGGACATTGGGACAGTTGGCAGCTCTGCATATCTGCATTCAGCTCTTCACACAAATCCCCCAGAAAGGAAGGGACACTTACCTGGTGTCACAGAACCATTCTCTGATTTGAAAAACATCATATTAAGATCATATCCACAGCTAATCTTACCCTTCCCTTATTTCAGGCAAACCCATGGCCTATCTGAGCTCATTTTGCTGAGCAATGTGAAGCTGCCACTCTAAAAGGTGACCTGAATACTCAAACAAATGAAACCTTGACAAAAATTCTGTAATTAAGTATCTCACCTTTTATTTTGTTCATTTACACTTCTGGCACTGACAATTCTTTGAAGATATTTATTTTTATGTAAAGACCAAACTTCATTAAAGCAATCATAAGTCAATTAAATAATTTTACATCACTTAAGTTTCAGAAAATGTACAACACTTTCATACATTATAGGCTTGACCGGTTGGAAATGGAAATGGCACATTTTCGACATGGTTAAGAAATGACTTGGACAACCCAGCAAATTGTTTTGCCAAAACCTGTTTTGTACTGAATACCATAACCTGTGCCCAGGGATTACAGTGTGCCTGATGGCACCATGTGCACATTATTCAGCATGGAATTTTTACTCTCAGCTTGGTCCCCAGTAATGTCTCAGATATTCTAGATGGCATTTGTCCCACCAAGATCCGGTTAACCATTTTGTAGAGGAGTGAGATTCACAATGGAAAGCAGAGACATGACTCGTGCCACTTCCCAGGGACGTCCCGGACCAGCAGGACACTGAGCACATGGAGAATATCAAGCACATGGATAATCCCATCAGTTTCCCAGGGACTGTTGGAACACTGGAAATCAAACAGATGGCAGGCGTGCTCTAGGCAGGGCCTGCAGTGTAACGAGCATCCCAGCACCATGAAACCGCCTCGTTTCACACCTGCTGAGCATCCACGAAGTTTCTCCCGCAGAAGTCACGAGGATGGTCATACATTCAATCCTCTCCAAAGTTTGTGTAATGTTTAAGGCAGCAAGAGAAATTTGCCTTTATTTTAACACTTCAGAAACAGATGGTTCCTTTAGAAATAGGTGGACAATATTCATAATTCATCAGTATGCTCCTTATTTATATAAATGTTATGAAAGGCCAAACCAAATTATGACATCATTTTTCTCAACAAAAACAAGGAGATTAACTGAACTGGAGTTGGAGCTTTAAAATTACATGTGCCAGATCATTCACATGTAACATACTGTCTAGGGACAATGTGAAAAAGCAGGGATTTAGATGAAGTCTGTATTGTGAGGCCTGACTCTTGTCAAACTTCCCCTGGCATGAGTGAGCTCTACTGAAGCCAACGAGTGAGCACCTCTGATGAGAGGTGTAAGATTAAAAACATGCCACGGTTCACACTAACAGGTCATTGTGGCTAAAGTATATTCTCATATACAGAACTCTGCAACACTATTAACACCCATTTACAAAACACTACAGTGATGGTTATTGGCACATAAAAAACTCCTTCTCTATATGAAAACATACACAAAATAGATAAGAACTGCCTTTTTTTCAGACTTTTAAAATCTATATATAGTTGCCTTTGAGGAATTTTAACCCCCAGTATCACAAACAACAATATTTCTTTAACAATGTTCACCTAGAATTTTACTGTGCTGACATTTGAAACACTGCCACAATCTAGACCACTGTGGATTATGCTTAACTGTACTGTACACAAGGTGATGAAGATTGATAGAAAACCACTAAGATTTTTGCACAAAAGTATGACTTGTTAAAATCCAGAGAACAATTGAGTCACTTTATAGGCAGCAGCTACATGTAAGCTGTAAATGTTACCCGCAATAAAAACACATTTTGCCATAAAGCACATATTGTGGCATTATCTGCTTCTGGCCTGGTACACAAAGCTTGATTCTCTTCCCAATGCAGAGGAATGGGTTTAGTTAGCTTGATTCTCTCAGAAAAAAGTGCACAGATATCTTACTCTTTAAAGTGCTTTGCAGAACCATCTCTTCTGCCTTGATTTCTACCCCTAGATCATTCTCTGCTGTGAAGATTCTGCCTCTTCTGCAGTAGTGATGTTCAGCCAACAAAGCCAACAATGCAAGTAAAATTTCAAAATGACCATGTTAGAAGAGCATCACCAAGAAGTATAAAGCTGGGTAAAAAGTGGAGAAGTACAGGGTCTGTCTTTCCCTTGCCCACTGGATGCCTGTGGGACTGTGGCCTAAGGCAAGACTCTTGCTTAGGGCCTGTAGCAGCCCCTGAAGGTCAAAACTTCTCCCCTGTGCTCAGCCCAAGTGACTACAAATGGCAAAAGAGATTTCACCAAGGAAAAAAGTACAACTTTGCCAACTCCACTGCCATGCCCTCACCTCCACACAGGCATGGGAGAGCAACACTAGAGTGCTTCTTCCCCTGACAGCCCCTCCATTCCTATCCACAGGGCCAAGCACAGCCCCCACCCCACAAGGGAGACAAGCAGAGACTGCTCCTGCTGGCTACAACACCCATCTCTACTGAAACTTGACTCTGTGGTGCCTTTGGCGCATAATTTCCTTCTTCTCCCCTCCCAACCCTAACTCCTACACAAGTCAAATGTGGCATTATCAACCCATCCCAAAATGAGTTAGTGTTGGAACAATGGTCCTTTGTGATTCACCCTTTCTTGCCCCACCATTTCTGCCAGCATTGTCACTGCACCTCCCAAGGAAACGTCCACAAGAGTGACCAATCCAAGGTGCCCACACAGCAATGAAACTCCAGCCCCCAAATGGCTCCTGGGCCTTGCTTTGACTCTCTCTATTTTCAAAACAGGTTTGCTTCTCTTGTTAAAAGATTATTTTGATCAACAAAGTGACAAGGGGAAGAAAAAAGTGCCAAATTATCTCAAATTACTCAGCATGGTGAACAAGCTACTATATGCAAATTAACATGAATTAAATTTTAATATTTTTAAAAATGCATCAGGATTTGCTTCTTTTATAGTTAGAGTTAGCTCACAACTAACTACAGAGTTAGTGGATAATTCAGAATTAGAATAATAATAGTTATAGAGTTGGTGGATAATTCAGAATTAAAATATCTCAAATTATTGTGTATAATCAATATGCCCATCTCTACCAGCAGTATTACTCTTAACACTCCTGATGCACAGATTACCTGAATTAAGTGTGCAGTCCTTGTGAAGAAACAATTTCACATCTTCTGCAAAAAGCTTTCAATGAAAGAATATTGTGCTTAGACATAATATTTATGCTACTTCATAAATGAAATTCTTGTAAAAAGAAATTACTCAGTTACACTGTATTTTATTCTTTTATCTGCAATGTTAAAGGTCTACCTTTAGCAAAAATCTCTTAAAACTTAAAATACACATAAAAATATTTGCAAAATAGAAACATATTTCTAATTTTCTTCACAAACTCTAAATGTTCACAGATTCTAAAAATAAAACCCTACAGCATAAGATTAATTTGAAGTATCTGATCTCATTTTTAATACACACGATGCTTGGTTCAGTGTTTGTAAGGTGTGGAATGCTTTCTTGGTGTGAAGAAACCCTAAAAGGAAGACTTAAATCCCGCTCTCCGTAGGCACAGAACAGGGAGGGACAATAAGGAAGCCAATGTATTTTGTACCCTCATGGCCAGCAGCAGTGAGGAATAAAATGCATGTTTCAGTTGCTGTGTCTTGGGAGAAAGCACAGGGGATACAAACCTTCAGAAAAGTGTTTTCAGTAAGTTTAACTGTTTTCTCTTGTGTTGAGAAAATGAGCCCAGCGCTGTACGCAACTGAGCGCCCTTTGGGGAGGTCCATGGAACAAGGCTGGCAGAGAGGGATGGTTCTTCTGCTGCTAAAAAGCCCCAGCACTGCCTGCAAAACAGAAGAGGCTGCTGACCCCGTGACAGTGACCTTTCCAGTGACTTTGCTGCAGTTCTGCCCAATCCCTGCACCTTCCCTCTCCCTGTGGACACAAGAGAGGTCAGCGCTGACACGGGGCCGGCGCTGGGGCCTGGCTCCCACTCCAGACACACCAAGCAAGGGAATGTTCACAGGTGTGAAGGTGAATATGGGCTTGTGCTTTTTGGGGCCATCAGAACCCTAAGTCCCCATCCCCAGAAGCCAGAAAATACCCACTTAAACCACTTAAACTGTGTAAGCACAGATTGGCTGTTACACACCTATTCACACACTGCTCTAGGTAACAAAACTGCTTCCAATTCGGGTCTTCAAACACCATTTTTTGGTTTCAGAAATAAATTAATTTCTCCTTGAAATGATTTTGTTCTTCTCTCTGTGCCAAGTATCTAATTTTCTCATTTCAGGTACTGCACCTTCAGTGAAGGCTTCAAAGAGGTGACAGCCAGAGGGAGACATCCCACAGCCAGGGGCATTTGTAGGGAGGTCTGAGGACCTCAGCATTTGCAATAGATAGATCTGGAGATCTCAGCATTTTCTACAGCTGGTGCTTTCAAGCATGAAAATATTGTGCGCTTAAAAGGGAGGCAAGATGGAAGGCATGAGAATCCAGCCCTCTCACCACACAGGAGACGTTCAAGGTCGAGCTGCTCTTTGCAAAGATTCAGTTGAAATTCCCTCTGTCTACTATGTTTTTCCCTTTTAGCCCCAGTCAAGTCACAGGAGGATTCTTTAAAATGTTTTCTTTCCAAAAATATTTCTCTGATTAAGAAAAAAGAAAAAAACAAACGAAAAAAAAAAAAAACAACCCAAAAAAGAATAAAACCAAAAAACACCCAATCCCTGAAGGTCAATAATTGGAGAATAAGAACTCCCCCCACAGAAGATTAGATAACATTATGTCAGACTTCTTTACAACGACAAAACCCCATGTTATCCAATAAAAATAATTTAGTAAAAAATGTCCAGGCTTGGTTTTGATAGCAACCCAACATTAAAAACATTTTTCAACCAAGAAAAACCCACAAACCAAATCTATAAAAGCTAATGAACCTAATGACTTCTTTAATCTTTACACAATGAAAAAGAAATGTATTTTTTACCAAATAAATGGGTGTCAGTCCACAGGCAGAGGAATTTTCCCACATTCTTTCATGAAGCAAATGTTTCAAAGATAAGAATTTGAATTGTTGATGCTTTCAAACTCGTATCTTTGAAGACTTAAAGCAGTGAGGATAGGACAAAGAAAAAACAAATAATATTTTTATGTAGCTGCATAAAATTCAATTTGCCAAGGCAAGCAATCACAGCAGGTGAATAAAATACCATTCATATTTTCATTACCATGCTAAAGGCAGCCAAGTTAGTTTTGTGCCTGACATTTTCTTGACAAGTTTGCAATGCTTCGGTAAGGCAATTAATACGAGATGCAGGCTTCTGGCCATGGCTAATATTTCTCTTTAGGTCCAGCAAGACACCAATTGACTATGGAAATCTGAAGAAAAATGTGCTGGGAGTCATTCACTCGGCACATATGGAGATAAACTGAAGGCAATAATTCTTCACAAGCAAAAGGCGCAGGAGGGATGACCACTGTGCATTGAGCAGCACAAACCCTCTCCCCTCCTTCTCTTTCTTTTTGCTAATGGTATTTTTGTGTTCAAAACTAGGCACAAACCAATATGTTCAAATGCTAAAAAGGAAAGCAAACTTTTTTTTTTTTTTAACTGAAGCCTCTATGCTGTACCTAGCAATATATACCAGTACATTTGTACATGTGGCCACGTACTGAGCTCTGTTTTCCTGCTGTCAGTAATCAATTTTGGCAGTTTTTCTCACAAACATCAACTCCCAACTGCAGCATGTACTCAGGAGCAGCACTGGGTGGATAACCTGGTGTAGCACAGGCACACACCACCCTAGTGAACCCCCATCCAGGTGAGGATGGCTCTCTACTTGCTAGCTCAAATAATGGAAATTCTCTCTCTTTGGGTAAATTTGGGAAATGTCCCTCTGATGGATACAGCAGGTATTTGTATTTTCCCAATCAGTTAAACCTTTTAAATGGTTACCATTACAGCAGCTTATGCATTCATCCTTTGTCATACTGCACAGCAGAGCTTCTTTCTTGGCTCCTATGGGATGGGGATCCAACAGCTGTCAGCTGCTTTCTCATCAGCCACTTGATTATTTCAGGTTTTGTCAGTATTGGAGATAAGGACAGCCCCTGACCATCTAGGATAGCCTTCTGTATTCATCTGGTACAGTGCACCCTACTAAACCTCTGGGGGTGGAGCAGTGTCACATACACTTGGTAAAGTCACATAACTGTGGAATTCAATCTCTTTTGGAAGCCATTGCTTTCAGTTATCAAGAAAACGCTAGCATATTGAATTTCCTCCCAAATGGAGCATTTTTGAACATGAAGGCATTTTTAAATACACAGTAGAAAGGAGAACCAGACCAGAAGCAGGGCAGTGAGGTCATCAGAGAGCTGCTTTTCCCCCAGAAGGCTTTTAAATGATTAAATACATCAGCAGCTGAAAATTATTCCACATCAGAAGCATCATTGTCAGAAAGATGGTAATTACTTCCCTTCACCCGAATATACTCGATGTACCTCCCTTCATCAGAATCTGACATACCACATGTACATAGCCTGTTTTCAAACAGAGATTCAATTTCCTCCAGTTTTTTCCCTTTAGTTTCAGGAAGGCAGCCATAGATGAAAACCAGTCCCAAGGCAGCAAAGCCTGCGTAGAGGAAGAAGGCTCCTGCAATGTAAAACCATTGTCACAGTCAGTCACAGAGGTCCCCACCCCTCCTCTGTGCCAGGGCCAGGGGAGGGGCAGAAGCAGCAGGCACAGCACACTTTGCTTTCACACAGCACAGTGAGAAAGCAAGGCTGGAGTGGCAGGGTTACAACAATGAGCTGTGATTGTAGGAGAAGGACTCTGCTGCCTCATTCCTCACCAAAGTAAATTGACAAAGGCAATTCCAATTCAGGTGAAAGATAAGACACATCCTTTCTGGGCAAGTCACTCTGCTCTTAAAATAAACAGCAATTAGACAATCACATGCCCAAATTAAAAAAAAAAAAAAAAGCAGATGTGAAAGGAAAGAGCTTTCTTGGTTTGTCTTGATAGTGGAGGACACATTAAGACAAGTCCTCAAAATGAAAAGCTCTAGCAAAAGAAATGAGTCAGGATTAGAATAATGTTTGTGACTTTTACACCTAATTATTATTTAAAAGTGCATTGTGATGACAATTAATACTGAGAAAGAGCTTGTTCCTGCCCACAATCCACCCTACCTAGAGGGGCAGAGCAGGTAGCAAAGGACCAAAAAACATTTACCTAGAGTTGCTACACTGATGGCTCAAAGGAATAACAAGCAGAGCTGAAAGGCTCTGCACTAGTAAGGATGTGAAGGTCACATCAGCTCCCTGGCAGATTAATGTGATTTAAATGACTTGTACCTGAGTGGCTGAGCAGTAACCTGACAAACACTCCACAGGGTCCCACAGACAGCACTTTATCAACACCTGCATTTCTGCAAGGACCATCTGATACTGGCCTTGGATGTCACCATAAAGTGGAAAACTGCAGATGCTGTCACCTTAAGTGGGAGTCATCATTATTTCACTAAATCAAAAGTGTTTTTTTCCAGCTTCTCTGTTTTAATCAACTGTCTGGGTTCTCAGTTAAGGACAAAAATAAATGCTTCTTATGAAATCCAGACCAAACTCCACGATCCAAGCAGATCTCTAGTCTTATGAAACCACAGTGGGTTGAGAACACTGCTTTGACACTTCATAGCAAAAGCAGTGGAGGGACCCAGAATCCAGAGAAAAACTCTGTGCCAATGGCTGTGCTGCACATATGGACAGTACTGTGACTTACCATAGTATGTCAGGTATTCAGCTGTATGCAGAAATGTCAGTGACACGAGCACATTGAAAACCCAGTTGACCCCAGAAGAACACGCGTTTCCTGTGCTTCTGGCCCAAAGTGGATAAATTTCAGAATTGACAGTCCAGGGCATAGGACCCATCCCTAAGAATCAGGAATAAAAAGATCAATCTGACTTTAATGGCTGGACTCAAAAATAAATTTATCATGCAGCTTCACTATTTGACATTTTAAACTTATAAGCAAAACCAAGTATTTTCTTACCAGGTGCAAAGAAAACCAAATACAAAATAAGGCCCAGAAGTGCTGTCCAAGAGTACGGAGTGGGGCAGAAATTGTATGCCCAAAATAAATCTTCCTTTTTGAATATGGATTCATTTGAACACCTGAAAATCAACAAAACTCCTTTTTATTAAAGAATTTTCAGGGCACTAGTTGACATTGCAATATAAACATGGCAAGCAATGTACAAGGTCTTTGAGCAAAGTTCAAGAAACGCGATTTTTTCTCAAGCCTGGTCTTAGGAAGAGTAATCAGCAGAACATCCCTGAGTTGAAACACTTACCTATTTACAGATCTCCTTGAAACAACCAGTCATTACTACAAAAATGGTGATACCAAAGCCATCAAGACCAATTCACAGGAATACCACACAGTGCAAAACCAGCTGCAGCAGCAGGACTTGAGATAAAGATGTTGCACACAAGGATTTAAGGTCAGATGGAAGTTAGTCCTTACATCACTGCTGAACCAACAACATGGGGCACGCTTCAGGAGTAATCAGCAATGTCTATGGAGGGTGCCAAGGTCAAGTGAAGTTATAAAGAAAAGAGGCTGTATTTTCCTTCCCACACAGTGAAACAGTTTAGGAGAAGGAAGTGCTGTAATTAGCTACTGAAAGAAAATATGTCTCTATGCCAAGGATCATGTGGGAATTCCATATTTCAAGGAAGATCAGGTATTTCCCTGTGACTGCCAACAATATAACATTTTTTAAAGGCACACTCACAACTTTATTTTTTGTTCTATTTTTTTTCAAATTAACATTAGTTTAAAGGAACAATTCATAAATGTAACTAGTGAAACTTTTCAGCTGCCACCACTTAAATTGCTAGAAACTAAAAACCCTATCTTTTGGGAGAGAGGACTTAAGCAGACACTACTCTTTCATATGCCGAAAGTGGTATTTACTTTCAAAGAAGAAATCACAGAGAGCTGAACATCTGCCTGGGGAATGATTTCCAGATTAGTTGAGCACTTATGTGAAGGACATGACCCTCTTGACAGTAGGGAAACCAGAATGAAGATGCCTGCAACAGGCAATAGGTGGGCAACGAGTTGTGGATGGTGGAGTAACAGGCACCCTGCAATGCTTCAGAGTTGAGCAGCAATGTGCCAAGCACTGATGGGCATCCCCCCTGCACTCCTGGGGCAGAAATCTTTCTGTTGTCATCATTGATGAAAGGACAACATTTAAAGCCACTATCATGGTGAAGTCGCAGACCCAATTTCAGGACAGCTGGAAATCCAAAGCTCCAAAATATTTAAAAGAGAGAGGTTAACACTACAAATACTGGGAAAATGCACACCTGAAACCTTGGTAAAACCCTAATGTTTCCTTAATGGCAGTAACCTGCAAGATTTACAATTCCACTTTGCACTGGAGCAGTACCTGATCAAGTGGAGAAATGCTGAGCCCTTAATTTGGGGTTGGCAATGCAGCCAGTGCTGCCAGTGCACCTTTCCACCCTTCCTCAGCTCTGCTTTGCTGAGTTCCCCTGGAAAGGCCATCTTACCCAGGGCATTGATTCATTTTCACTCTTGAAGTGGAAAACACACAGAAAACAGATCAGCTGAACTCCCTCTCAAAGACACATCCTCTGTGCCTGGATACAGACTGGCCCACTGCACACACAGGAGTGCTCAGTTTCACACTGCTTCAACATCATCACTTCTGCTTCTTTTGCTGTTACACAAATTTCATTTGCAGGTGTTTGTAATGAATACAAGTTGATGAGCACTTTTAAGCATCTTGATGCTGAGATGAATTTCTCCATTCTGCCCAGCCAGATTGGCAGCTCTGCAGAGAGGTTTCTCTCAAACAAAACTGTAAACACAGATACACTTGGTTTATTATCCTGCATCCATCTCCATGAGCACAAACCAACATGCTGATTCACACAGACACAACTGCAGGCAGGTCAGTGTGTTTCCTTCCCCTGCCATCTTTCCCCAGTTGTGTCCTGCTTTTGACAGATTGGAACACAAATGATACAAGGGAAAACCAGATGTCTCCAAAGCCTCCTGTGACTGAGCCACTCATCTATTCTCCACTGTCTGCCCCTAACAGAGAGGAAATTGTGTTGCAAAAAAAGCAGATTCAGTGCAATGAAATGGGAAAAACAGCACTTCAGACTAGATTAAATAGAAACATGGCAGTAATAAACTGTGCTTTGCTTATCCTGCAGTTGTAAATCAGCATGGTACACATAGTAAAGGCAAAATCATCTGCATTTGCTGGCATCTTGCAGTGCTGGGAATGGTAAAAAATAACATTTCTTCAAGGCTAGAGATTTGTTCAAGCTCCATTACTGTGATAATTCTACTACTGTACCACTGTTTATATAGGACCTATTATTTTGCTGAAGAACATATTTATAATTAGCATAGAGTTTATTACCAGAGAAAATTTTGAATTTTGTCCAACATGAAGGGAGCATATATGATGGAAGCACAGGAGCAACTACCCATCACTTCATAAGCTGAATACAGAAGAAAAAACAAAGAATCATAGAATGGTGTGATAGAAAGGGACCATAGAAAGGGACCTAAAAGATCATCAAGTTCCAACCCACACCTTCCATGGGCAGAGACACCTTTCACTAGACCAGGTTACTCAGAGCCCTATCTAAACTGTCCCTGAACACTTCCAGGGATGGGGCATGCACAGTTTCTCTGGGAAGCCTCTTCCACAGCCTGTTAACATCCCTGTTGATGGTGGCCAAGAAGGCCAATGGCATCTTGAATACTGGTGTCAGAATACTGTGGCCAGCAGGAGCAGGGCAGTTATCACCCCTGTACTGTACTCCACCTTGAATCCCACTGTCCCTGTCATCTACAAAGATCTTAAACAGCACCAGCTCCAGCCTGACCCCTGAGGAGTGCCACTTGTCACTGGAGCCACTTGGTCATGAAACTGCTGACTGCAACACCTTGAGTGATCACCCAGGCAATTCCCTGTAAATGTACAAGTGAAATGATGCAGTCAGGTCCTGGTGCAGAGTTTGTATGTACCAACATGCTGGGTAACAGTCACATTGGTACAACCAGTGAGGACACACCACATCACAGCCTCTGAAACTACTGTCAGACCAAAAACATGAAAATGCTACACTGAAAACCTTTACTGATTTTTTTTTTGGCTAAGTGTTTTCTACAGGCTACTTGAGATGTACATCAGTTCTAATTAATGAAAGCCTGACCTACCACCAGTTGATGCAAAAAATTCAACTGACTGAAAATAAATGAGGTCAGTAGCTTTTCAAATTACAAGCATTATATGGGCAGTTTCAAAATCACAGAATCCACTCTCTATCAGATGTGGTCTGAAGCTCAAAAGAACTAAAGCTTTGCTCCCCATCTCCTTAAATTACCTTCATATGGCACATAAAAGAAGGTAAGAGAAGGGCCAGTGTGGGGAGTTTAAAATATTATTGCCAATAACAGGAGGATGAAACATGAAAACCTCTTCCCTTGATTATCAATGTAAATTATTGTAGTACTTGAGCCATTTTGGCTGTACAATAATTCTGAAGCCCAACACTGAAAGCCCCAGTGTGAGAAATGGCTGGGCAAGACACAGCACAGGCATAAGACAGAGACCAATTTGATTTTATTCTCAAATATCCACTAATTTTTGCTTTGCTGTGCAATGAAGACTGTCTAGCCCTAAAGATACAGCTTTTGCTTGGATTACTTGTTTCATTGTGAACAGTTTATATATTTTTAATATGAAAGCTTCTGGCTTCTGACTTCTCATTGTCTTTTAAGCCCTTCAGAAGCATCTTAAATGGATTTACATCAAAATTCTTAAAAGGTCAAAATTCAAATGAAGTCAGACAAAGGAAATTATTTTTGAAGAAAAACACTAATGTGATCGTCCATCTCTGTAAAATGCTTGTTATAACAAGCATATTTCAAAATTACACATTCTGCTCTGAAATAGACTTTGACATCAGGTGCTGATGGCACACAGAGATTTTATAGTTAATTCACAGTTTCACTAATCCCACATTTCTTTGTTCTAACAGAAGTAAAACTACTTAAGGACTGCTCTTATGCCAGCCTTTTGTGCCTGGGTTATCAGGATGATGATAATCTACAATTTGCCAATTTAAGTCTCAAGTGTAAAACAAATATATTTGATTTACTAAAAATCTCCTTGAAGTGGATTTTTACAGTCTCCTGTGTAGAGTGCTGACTTTCATATCGTGCCAATCCACTGAACAAATGTGGTGGTTTGACAGGAAATATGTTTTCTGGGATGTTGGGGTTAGGCCAATGGATGTTCAGATTTTAATATTGGCACCTAATGTGGCCACTGGGACATTGGGTCCGCCTCTGAGAGCACGGGGTTAAAGCAGAGCTCTCCCCTGGGAGGCTCTCTTGGGTTCCGGTCAGGGAAAGGCTCAGAGCTCCCCTGCCCGGCTGCGGGCTGGGCGGGGCAGGGGCAGCCATGCGGCCGGGTGAGGTAGGCCCAGGGGCAGCCATGGGGCCAGGTGAGGTAGGCCCAGGGGCAGCCATGGGGCCGGGTGAGGTAGGCCCAGGGGCAGCCATGGGGTCGGGTGAGGTAGGCCCAGGGGCAGCCATGGGGCTGGGTGAGGTAGGCCCAGGGGCAGCCATGGGGCCGGGTGAGGTAGGCCCAGGGGCAGCCATGGGGCCGGGTGAGGTAGGCCCAGGGGCAGCCATGGGGCTGGGTGAGGTAGGCCCAGGGGCAGCCAAGGGGCCGGGTGAGGTAGGCCCAGGGGCAGCCAAGGGGCCGGGTGAGGTAGGCCCAGGGGCAGCCATGGGGCCGGGTGAGGTAGGCCCAGGGGCAGCCATGGGGCTGGGTGAGGTAGGCCGGGGCCTGGACAGAAGGGAGGGGAAGGCCCCTGCAGGGTGGAAGGGTGGAGGAGCACTGAGAGGCATCGGGCAGCCACCCTCGCCCAGGAGAGACAGACAGAGAGAGAGAGAGGAGAGAGAGAGCCTGTGCCTGTGCTTGTGCTTGTGCCACCTTGAAATTTAATAGTGGCTGGCCGAGAAGGAGAAGGGGGGGCAGTGAGAAGGTGCCTGGCTGGGCAGCCGTGGGAGTTCTGGACAGACAGAGCCTCAGATTTTTAACCCTTTTCTTGGATGATGGAAACCTTACAAATGCTAATCCTCCTGGAGCTGAATGAGAAGAGAGATAGAGATGAGATAAGAGGAAATGGGCCATGAGAGAAATAGAGACGAACTCAGGTGGAAGAGATGATGGAGTAGCTTATGCTGGACTCTTTTTGTGTAGCCATGGACAGAGCCATGTTTCTTGTGATACAGGGACTGCGTTCTAGGGGGAGGCAATGCCTCAGGACCAAGGGGGTTCGGTGTGGATACCCCTCGGCCCCAGAGGGTGAAAAATATGGGGGGGACAGGTGTCCCAACGTTGAGACTGTGCCTTTTTGGAGTGGGACGAAGCATCCTTAAAAGTTGACCCTAGAAGCAGCTCTGGTCCGTGTTCAGTGGTGAGAGCGCTGGACGTGAAAGGAAGAGGTCACCATTGGCACAAGAAGGACTCCTTCTCCTCTTGAGGAACTGAGGATTGAGTATTCTGAAGGGTGGTGCCGGACAGACAGTCGATGATTTGGGGGATGTATTGTATTGGGAATTTGGTGGGAGGAGGAGGAGATGTATCTGTGAAGTTTTCATTTTCCTTGTGGGTTTCTTTTTTTTTTTTCCTTTCCCTTGTAGTTTAGTTAATAATTTTTTTTCTTTCCTAAGTGGGAGCCTGCTTTGCTTATTCCTGGTGACATCTCACAGCAGAAACCAGGGAGAGAGCATTCTCATGGGGGCACTGGCATTGTCCCAGTGTCAAACCATGACAACAATATAAATTTATGCCAAGTTTATGTTTTCATCTGAAGTCTGTCATGGAAATGACAGAGGACAAAAGAGACATAATTTAGAGTAGCTGCTGTTTGGATGGAGGAAGGTTTTTGTGGATGATGCTCAGGAACAACTAAGATTATTTATCCACAATCAATTACTTATCCTGTAGAAGAAGAATGTGAATCTCAACATTTAGATTAGTTCTCATAAGTTCAAGCTCCTCCTCTTCTGCTAAAGATATTTAATTGTCTGAAGAAACCCCCAGCTACCTTAGAGGGCAGAATTTAGCAAGGTATCAGATGAACTGTGTAATAACTTAGTGGTAGTCAGACACATAACTAAGGAGAGCTCTGGAAACCACCTCTACCCTGTCCATCAAGTGCCTCCCAAACCTACCCATGTACATGCAAAACAGTTACATTAGCACAGCCCACAGAAACCAGAGGAATAATTTCACTATAAATCAACATATTCTGTTTTAAGGAAAAATCCTTGCTCCTTTTTTATACATGTGGTAAGACGCTGTCTAAAGCATCAAGTGAACTGCAACTCAACCTGACAGATTACTTTAAACCTGACTAATGTCAGAATCAATAATTTCTAAGCTTTCCCACAGTTCCCAAGCTACTGTGGTTCATGCCTCAGAAGCTCCACACCTCTCTGGAGAAGTTTGCATTTATCACTTTGACTTTATAGTTTACACAGAGAAATAATTAATCTATTAGACCAGATGTTACCTAAAAATTTACAGATGAAGCTTCTTACACCAGATGACAGCAACTGAAAAACAACAAAACCCCCTAAAAATCCCTAAACCAAACCAAAAAAAAAAAAAAAAAACAGAATCAGGCAACCAGAAAAGAACAAACAGATACAGCCTTGAAAAACTGTTGCCATAAAACTTCATGGGATTCAGCTACACATTGCTTAACGTTCATTGCATAAAATACAGAGTTTTGGGACACTTATTGAAGCCTTTTGCTATAACTGGCAAAGAGTTTTAAAAATACTATATATGTTTCAAAAACTTGGAAAAATAGTTTAGTTCACAGCAGAGAAAGCAAATTGCACCTCAGTAGATGACTGGTGCATCTGTATGTGATGGAAAAAGTGTTTATCACACTGAACCCCCCTGCTACAGGATCTATCCATTACTTGATGATCTTAAGAGCCTTTTCCAATCTAAATGATCCCATGATTCTCAGTCATGTTAGAACACACATGTGCAAGAGACTTAGCACACTGTTCTGATTTACCTGTGTCCTGGCTACCTGATCACAGATGAACATAATTTTAAAATATTATTATTTATTTATGTAAGAATCTTTAAGTTTGAATTCAAACACCTTCA
This sequence comes from Molothrus ater, assembly GCF_012460135.2. Classification (NCBI taxonomy): domain Eukaryota; kingdom Metazoa; phylum Chordata; class Aves; order Passeriformes; family Icteridae; genus Molothrus; species Molothrus ater. The sequence goes on along the minus strand of NC_050482.2, from coordinate 15,178,807 downwards.
CAAGCTGAGAAATTTCAGCTTTACAACTGCATCTGAATTTGCCTGATAAATAGATTGCTGGAGCTGTTATTCAGTCTGAATAGACTGAGCAACAACAGCCTGGAAACAGGAGCAATTTTTCCCCATGACAAATAGTTGCTCAAAATTAATCACATCAAAGGGGTTCTGAACTGTTTGCTGATCTGGACATTTCAGTACTTTTGTAACCACCTATCAGTGGATTCTGAAGTGTGGACAACACAGTTGTTGTGTCTGTTGCCAAAGGAAGAAATTCAGCTGTGTGACAGTGCCAGCTGGACACTCCTGAGTGTGGTGTGGTGAGGTCCCTAGGATGAGGTGAGAGATGAGAATTTGACTCCAAGTTCTCAGAAGGCTGATTTATTATTTTATGATATGATATGAAAATGACATACTAAAACTATACTAAACTATAGAGAAAGGATACAGACAGAAGACTAGCAAAGAAATGATAATGAAAGCTTGGGACTGACTCCTCAGATTCTGACACAGCTGGCTGTGATTGGCCATTAACTAAAAACAACTCACATGCTGCGTCAACAATTCTCCAAATCACATTCCAAAGCAGCAAAGCATGGAGAAGCTGAGGCTTCTCATCTTGCCAGGAGAAGAAATCCTGGCGAAGGGATTTTTCATAAAATATCACAGTGACACCTGAGCTGTGGGGCTGAGCAAGCACCTTTGGTGGGATTAGACAACTCTAATCTCCCAGTGAAAGTTGCTCAGTTTGGGATTTGCCTCAGACTTCTTTTATCCTATACAGGCACCTTGCAAGGCCCTGTGGCTACTCCCAAGCTGTCAGCTACAATTCCCCACTCTGCTGTCACACCCCAAGGGTTTCAAGCTTCATTTTTCATCATATCTGCCAGGAGGGGAGAGAGACAAATCTCTGCTACTGCCAGAACTCTGTCCAACAGGCTTCCCCATCATCTTCTGTGTGCTCCTTACCTTGGGAAATGGACTCAAACCAGGAAAATGCAGAAAAATGTTTACTCAGTGTTAAAGCCCAACCATTTCAGACCTTACAGCAGCTGACAGTGCACTCAAAAACTGGGAGCAGAAATAAGTACATACCAGATTTCTGTTATAGGAGACAAAATTACCTTCACTGCACTATACAGAGCTTGACTTATTTTTCTTTCCAAGCTTTCTCCTACTCTTCCAAAGTATCAGATGGTCACAAAAAGCGTCAGGAAACATCTGATGTCTCTGTGCTCTACAGTGTCCTTTCCTAGTTCTAATTCTGATTCTGACTGGACACACTTGGTTAACCCCAGCAAAAATTAGAATTAATTAGTAATAATTAAATTGTATGATTTCATAATCATAAATAATTCAAATATTCTATTAATAGCACAAGAACTTGTGAGAGGTCATGCAACTATGAAACATAATCAACTGTTCACTTAACAAACACCTAGTCATAAGTACAGAATTTTAATGGGCAGAATTCAAATTAAAAGCTGATCAAAATGCAAAAACTTAATTAGTTTTGAGCATAAGTATCTTAGCTGAATGCCACTGTCCTTCATGCATTTCTGCCTGTGATCATTTCAACTACTTCAATCACCAGATATCAGGTCAGTGTCTTCATGAGATGACACAAGAATATACTTTTTGCCACTAGAAACATAATTCTGTGTATTTACAAGCTAAAAAAGTCTATGAAAAAGCAACAATAAAAGAATGAACCATTTCAGGTAAGGCTCAGAAGACAACAGCTGGCAATGTAAGATTTCTGCCCTTTTCCCCCTGTCAAGGACACAATCCAATGGCCTACACACTTACATCTGTGTACCTTAAAGATTGAAATCTTCAGTAACTTTTCCTGCTTTTCATATGTAGAATGCACTGATTCAAAAAATTAAAAATAACCACAGAGTGTTTCACTAAACTGTCTGCCAGTTCTTACTGAAATATTCTTAGTATGCAAATAAATCTTATGTTTGTCCCTTCAGCATTTCCTGTTGCTAAGGTTTGTGGCTCTACAACCAACTGTGCCCAGTGGTCCACTGGGATTTCACTTCTCATCACAAAACTTTTATTGGTTCATGTCCTTGAACAACTTTACTAACCCTAAATCTTTTATTCTCTTTCAAGACAAGTTCTACTATTTCTTGTAGCTTCCAAACTAATGATGTGCATGAGAACCCCACCCACTTTATAAATGCTTTATAAAAGGTGGGCTCCAGCAGAGTGCCCTCAGTAAGTCATGAAGCCTGCTAGATTTCAGTGTTGTTTTTAAATTAAAAGTCTCAGCCAGTCTTCCAAATAAGAATGATCCAGAGTATGAGATAAACAAACATTTTAGTTCAGTCCTAATTCTCATACTGAAAGGCTTCAGTTAAATGCTGCAGTTCCCACTACTTCTTTCTTTCAGGTATTATCAACTCTTGAAGAACTTCCCAGAGGTGCAGGTCACCAAAGAATGCTTAAAAATTTGAGTAAATATGATGGAAGTGATACTACCCAACATTTTGAAGCCTTTGCCATGATCAATAGGTATTTTAGTATGACAGTAATATTAAAAAAAAAAATAAGAAACCCACTGCATTCTACCAGATGGAGTGGAAAAAACTCCATGATGTGGTAGAGGGAAAGACCCATAATTTGGGTGCTACAACACTTTTATACTCATGTATTCATGTGCAGGACTGGATGGTGATGTGATGTGTCTTATGGGGCCGTGGCTCAGGGATGTCACTTGCACACAGAGTGGCCAGTGGGACATGAGAATTCCTGCTCCCACCACCTTGGTGGCTGCCACGAAAGCTCCATTTAACTATGTTCACTGCAATCAAGTACAAACTGGAAAGAAAACATCTCATGCCACAGTAAGGGCACAGACACATGGCAAACTCTTGTAAGAAAGTACATCTGGGAATATTTAACTGCTTGTGAAGTAGATGCCATTTCACAGATTTAAAATATAAGCACAAAGCTGTCTCTGCATGACAAGCAGCAAAAAGGTATCACAGAGACATTCTGGAAACAGAATGAGCTATTATTTCCCTCTTGGCAGCCATCATGATTGAGAAACACTTGTGGACTCCCTGTGACCCCAGAATGGGCTTTAAAGATTGTTTAGAGGCTTTTCTGTGGTTTGACAGAAATAGTTCCCTTTTGGAACAATCCATTTCAGCAGTGAGCATGCACATCCAGTCTGGCTTCATCCAGTCATTGCCAGCTTCCCCTGCTTCTCTGAAAGGAGGGAGTGCTCATTAATGATTTGGCCATTTCTTCTGAAAGGCCATCCTTTGGGGAATTTCAGAGATGAGCACTAACTGGAAAGTGTCCATCAGCCATCCTGGGGGCTGCTGGAGCTAACTTGTGCTGCCTGAGGCTTTCTAGCAAAATCCAGACAGATTTAGTCACTCTATTCCTGCCTACAGGCAGGCAGGCTTCATTCTGTTGGAGCTCTTTCAGGACAAAATTGCTTATAAATGTAGGAGATTCAAGCACTTTTTGTTAAAAACAGACTGGCATTGAACACCCATGACAGACTGGCTCAGTGAGAATTTCACTTGTGTGCAGACCCCTTTGCTGTACCTCAGTGCTCCTGGTCTCCCCCTGAACTGCAGCTGCTTTGCTGCTCCTGAGTTCTTGGTGGAAGCTCTGGGTCATCCCTGCTCTGACATGTTGGAGATCTTATGGATGGAGCACCTGCAATCAAACTACTGACAGAACTGGGGTAATAGAAGAACTTCTAGTTTTTCTTTCCACATTTAAAAGCATTTAGTCTTTCTGATTGCAGCATTGACACTCAATAATAAAATTACTGAAACAAACTGGTCTGAAGATTATGATGTCAAATGCAGCACTTTGGAATTTCATGCAGGCTTACCATAAAACAAACACCCACCTGATGTTTAATCTCATTTGGTTTTTCACCTGAATTTACATTTCATTTTCTTAATAATAATTATAATTTCCAAAGTTATTTTAGTTATAACAGAAGTATCAACCAGCTACCTAATCACTGCAGAAATATCAGTTCTCCCAGGTGTTGCCTCTTTTGAATGCTGAATAAAGACAGCTCTAATGAATACTGGTGGGAAGGGCTAAGTGTAGGGCTCAATAATAATAAGTATCAATATTTTAATGTCAACTGAAGAAATTTTGACAGAACAGCATGCAAGAGCTGCTGGCATGGCATAAGAAAGTCTATTCTCTAAAACACAGGCAGCTGCAAAGGAAAAAAAGGAACATTTTCTACTTCATTAGTCAGGGAACTACGAGACAGCTCAATGTTCACAATTTTAGACATCTGAAGTTGATTTAAACAAATTCCATCATACTTCCTATTCTTACTTAGAATTACAAGTAACTTTTATTGATGCTTGTGCTGTCCACCATGTGGTAGTGTCAAAGGAATGTCATCATGTCAAAATCATCCCCTGAGTGACAATTGTCAAAAGCATTTCCAAGACTGTGGTAATCAAAGACCAAAGCAATCAAGGTGGTTATTGTAACTTTGTACCAAGGTAACTCAGAACAATTCACTGGAAGTTCACCCTCCTAATGAAATAGCTTCTATATTACAATCTTTTTTTCTTTTCTGAATGCTTCCAAACACTTTAAAAACAATAAAGAAAAAAAAAATGTATTGCTTTAACTACCCCAAAGTTTTAGACATACAGAGGTACCATAAAATCTGTACTTTCATGCTGAAACCTAGTATGTGAAGCTAGCAAGGAATGGCAAGATTTTATAGTTCAATTGAGAAAAACAAAGCAAATCCCACCCAAACCCCAACCTCAAACCACAGGTGGGACACAGTGACACAATTCCAACACAACCTGGGTCTGCTCTGTGTCTGCAGGCACACTGCTGAAGCTTACAGGTAATTTACTGCTTATTCCAGGCAGCAGACCCTGTACCTCCCAGCCAAAGCAGCACTGTGCTGAAAGAATTTTCCATAGTGCTGTTAATACCTTAGAACCTCAGTTAACCTCATATTTCAATGGGAGCTGAAGAGAGAATAAAGTATCAATCCTTTGGCAATTTTTACTGAAACAAAAGGAAAGGGAGGAGGGACTTTCTAAATTTGCTTTTCTTCTTGAATCTGAGACAAAAGACCACATAAGGACAAGGAGTTTAAAATAGAGATCAATATTACATGCATTAGCATGCCTTTTTAGCACTTCCCTGCTCTGTTTAATTTCTAGTTATTGACATACATATAAAGTTTATATTTCAGCAGTTCTAACAATAACATTTTGACCACCATAACCTTCCATCTAAGTACTGAACTGTGACACTCATTTTCTGTAATAGCAATTTAGACACAACTATTACATTTTCACTACTGTCAGCAACTGTTTGCTATCACAACTGAAATCTAACCAGACAATACTTGAGATCTTGCATTCAATGTTTTAAATAGATGATGGAACAGTATTTTTTAAGCAGAGCTTTTCCCTGATTCCAGTAGGTGGCAATAGCTCTGCCCTAAAAAGCTCAGAGAAACCTGTTTCAGAAGGGGAATGAAGCACTGCATCCCCACCCATCCCTGCTGTACCAGGGAGGCTCTGAATTAAATCACCCAACAGAGCTCTCCAAAGAAGATTCCTCTGCTGCCAGCCCTAAAATTCACTGCAAATCATTAATGTTGTAACTGAAAATGGAGCCCTAAGGCTCTAAGAACACTTAAAACAGGATAATTATTTCATGCCTGATTTGTGAGAGCGAACACTTAACATAGAGTGCTGCTCTGCCTTGATTTGTGCACACAGGTGCAATATCCATGCCTAATCTAACGAGTTTTATAAAATATATAAGTAGTAAGTGGTTTCACTATCTCTGGTATATGAAATTTACAAACCTTGGGTACCAAAGTCTTCATTATTATATGCAACTCAACAGGCTGGGATGTGACTGTTGAAGAACTTGGCAGAAATCAAAGTAATCATCTATCTTTCATGGCCTCTGACATCTAAAAAGAGTTTTACATAAATAAGTGCTTTTTAACAATAGCTATTTTTCCAAGAAAATAGGCTAAATGGGAACACACCCCCACCTGAATCACAGGTCTGAGGAACTCAATAATCATGCAGAACCTCAAACTCATCCTTACTATTATCCATGCAAAGCTAATTGACAGCTGTGGAAAGCTGCAGGGCAAAAGGAACTCTGTGCATCCTGCAAGGAGGAAGAAATGCCCAAAATGCTGCTGTTGAGAAGTATGACCTGCCACCTCACAGACTGCCACCTCGTAGCCTGTACCAACCAAGGGGCTGAGTCAAAGTAAGGTCATGACTTTAAATCAAAGGAATCAATAATTCCAGTTCATCTTGTGCCAGGAGGGATTGATATTACTGCCTCCATTCTCAAGGAAATGAACCACACGTGCAAACAGCAAATACAGTAATTTCTATGACTTAAACTAATCAAACATATTGAGTTATTCAACAGCCCTACTGCAGAAATGTGATGATTTATTTTCCCTCAAAAGAAAAAAAAACTCTAAAAACTTAATTCTTTTAATAAAGGAAGATACACAAATTTTACTGAATCCCATGTTGTGATTACTGAAGAATTACTTAGTATGGAATAAAGGTATATAAGATGTGGATTAGGGATGCTGTTAAAGGTATAAGCTACTGTATGGAGGTCTGGGTTTGGCCCTGTTGAATGGTCTTCATCAGTAAAAATCCTCTACTACATGGGTCTTTCCAAAATATTTTCCACCCTCCAAACAGAGAAAACTTCATTTTAGTAAATCCATCTCACAGTGTAAAAGCCTAAAGGAATCTGCTGAGACAGTCTTCACAAATTATTTTTATATAAATTCAAACTTTATAGTCAATAACCAAATAAATGTGAAAAACAGCTACAGGAAATTCTCCCCTCAGATAAGAAATCCACGTGCTCCCAAACATGAGTCATTTCCCTTTCCTGGGCTCCAAGGCAGGAGGGGAAATCCCCATCTGTGCCAGCAGCAGCAGCTCCCTGTGCCCTGCCCCTCTGGGATGCCCTGGGATGGGCACGGCCCCAGCAGGGACACACGGACACACTGTCTGTCCCTAGGAAGATGAGCAGCTGGAGCAGCTAATGAGCAGCAGCTCCTGTGGGCACTAAAGGACTCTCTAACATACATTTCATAAGGGAGAGAGAAAAGCTGCAGGAATGATCCTCATACTCCAAGCACACTGATGGGAGACTGACAATTCTCTTGTACACACTGGCATTTTTTTCTCCTTTCCTTTCCCATCTCCTTTGTCAGCTAGGAGCAAACATGCTTTTTGATCAGGGAACAAGAGTATTTTCCTTTTAGTTCCCCTTCAGCTGGCCAGAGAATGAATGAAAAAAACTGAAGGCTTGCTTCTTGAGCAGAGGTATATTTAAATTTTGAACACCATACCATCTTCTTCTTTGGACCACTTTTAAAATGAAAAACACTGACTCAAATATTTTTCCATTTAAATGATACAATTTTTTCCAGCCAGCAGCATTTGATAGATAATGTTTTAGCCTGAGGGCCACTTTTGTTTTTATATTCCAATTATCTCAATGCTTGCATCTGAAGTAGTTGTACCAAGTAACCCAAACAGCAGCTGGCATTCCCTACCAGAATGCCTTTTAACCAGTAACCTGGAGTAAGATCCAGAAGCCTGTTTAGCAATAAAAAGGAAAGGGTAGAGAAGAAGTGCACAGACGATATCTGAAACTAACCAGCTCTGCTCTAAAATCTATTTTGTGCTGGGTGTCTCCAACAAATAAATTCTGCCTTCAGTATAAAAACTCAACATTTCCAGTCAGAACACATTCACTTCATAACAAGGCTTTTCAAACATCCAGAATTTGCCACTGGTTGAGTAGAAATATCATGCTAGAGCTATTAATAGTAATTCCTAAGCAATTATATGAATTGCTTTTTTTATTACTTATTATTTATATATATTTATTATTTATATTTATTATTTATATTCATTATTATTTATTTATATTTATTAATTTATATTGAATTATATAAATTATATGAAAGAAATGTAAACAGTTTCAGTTTAGATTATTGTGTTGCTCTGGTCACTATTTTCGACCTAAAATGCAGCTACAATATACAAAGTACTTTATTTGTACAGGCACTAAATTAAAATATAATTATGTTGTAACAATAACTAAAAAAATGACTTCCTTCTTTAGCAAGTTAATCAGTTAAAAAAAAAGACAAGATTATCTTCTATTAAAGTTACCATAAAATTCCGCCCTCAATTATGTAATTACACCCTTACAATATTTCAGCACATATACAGATTCCACCATCTTTATATATGCTTAAAAGGAGCTTATTATGGTTTTCAGCTCCACCATGAAATAATTTCCTTTTAAAATAATTTTAAAGTGTGATGTCTTAAAGATTTGAACAGGAAGAGTGGCTGAAAGGATCTGAACATTAAAATTCCACTTATTTTAGTACCTACTCCTGCATCACTGATAAGACAGGCTCATCAAGGATTAAGGACACAGTATTCTATATTACTTTATCCTTCTATTCTTCCTCTTTGCTCTTACCAGATAGCAGAAATGGCTTAAAAAATATGCATATGAGATTTCTTAAGTTCCTCTTCCACATCCCTTTTACAAATCACACTGGTATAGGCAACCATTAGACTGTGATTACATGTCTGATAACCTCCTCCCAGAAAAGACCTCGTGCCTTGGAGTTTGGCTGACAAAGACTGTAATCAGTTTCAGATCTTCTTTTAATTTATGTTTTCACACAACTCACTAATATCTATTAGATTATAGTGTGCTGAAGTACATACTCCAAATCCAACAGGACAAACAGGATTGCACCCTGCCACACAGCTGCTCCAGGTTTTCATACTTACTAGCACGGGGGAAGATATTCAGAATACAATCGTGCATATATCTTGATTTTCTTTTCTGAACAATACTGAGGCAGAGAGGAGGTGTTTTATATTCTGGTTCCTACTGAAGTTATGAATATTTCAATTTAGCCAACATTTACCATATCAAGAGATTTCTCTAAGACTACTGGTTATAATCCCAACTCTCCTGAGTGCTGCCAACATACATGCAGATGTGAATATTCTCTTGATCCTGCTACTTTCCTGAATCCTTTATTCCCTCTACTATTGTTTTTTACATGGTAAATATGAGAACCATAATCTATGTATAATCTTATCCATTGATCTGACTACTTGGTTAGAGAAATACTAGTTTATCTTCTAATTACTGCTGAGTTAAGCATGAATTTTCAATGCAGACCCTAGTAGAAAGGCTTCAAATAATAATTTCAGCAATAAAATCTTCTAGCAATACTTTCTACATGAAAACAAAACAAAGCCATGTCTACCCATGGACAGCAGAGTACTTAATTCCTGAAAGATTGCTCTGGGGCTAATCTTTCTGTGGTACCAGCAAAGGTCTGCAATGCTGCTTCCCATGACATACTGAAAACAGATTCTCAGTCTTCAAATGTGCAAATTTGCACATACATTCTTTTTAAATTAGCAAAGCAGTCACAGGAACTTTTACAAATGTATCTGATGATGCAAAACAAGTGTAATGAACTTACATGTCTGTCTTTACCTACAAGGGGGAAAAGTAACATGGTATTTTTAGAAAAATCTAATGTTCTTACCAAGAAAAACTATTCTAATGATTTTAAGAGTCTCATCTGCTATGCATTAGACAACAGGGAGTGCTGCATGAATGTAAAGATCCCCAGAATACTCTGGAGGCTGTGACAGACATGTCCCAAGGCATGTCCCTTGTTGGACATAACCCAGTCTGTTGTCTGAGAACCCAGCTAATGAACTCCTATGAATTTATTTTTCCTAACCAGTGGAATCTAGTTAGCATCCAGGCTTGAATGCCAAGGTCATTAGGCACACTCCTGAAGCTGGGAAAGAGGGTTTGACTGCCTGCCTGACCTGCTTGCTCTCACTGCACAGGCAATTCAAACCCACTTTTCCCCCAAACAGGTTTCCAAGACACATTTAAACCCCTCAGCAAACTGGCAGATATGAGCAACAGGCACACAGTGAAACATAACATCATTACTGAGCATCTGTAAACATGCCATTAATTTTACATGGAAGGAAGATGCTCAGGAGAGCACTGGCTAAAGGAAAACAGAGCTTCCCAAAAACAGAGCTCTTCTGCTCTCTTGCCTTTGCAGTGGCTGCTCTTAGAGAGGGGAGTGCTTCTTTATGTTGAGAAAAGCAGGATTCTCCATGAAGCATTAAACTCCCCTGGCAGAGAGATGTTCCTCTAACAAAGTTAATAAAAATGGCTGAAAACAGCAAATCACTCAGCTCCTGTCTCTTTATAGATTTCTGTTCCCAATCATTCTCCTCTGGGGGCTGTGGAGACCTGCCAGCTAATTGTGTGGACAGGATGGCTCTAGGCTTGTCTCTGATCTGAGGATGATGTTATTATTTCTTCATAATTGTTTACTGTATAAAATCAACATCGTTCTCTCCAGAGGAAGATTGCTCAGAGTGCTCATGAGAGCGTTTCAGCTCAGTTGTGGGCCTGCTGTCGTCTTGACAACATACTCATGTCAAGGTTAATGTCACATCAAGGCACTGTAAGTACCTCCTTCCCTTGCAGTTATTCTTTCAACTGTAAGGGTAGTAATGCAATTTAAAGTTTCTTCATTCTTGGCTGACCTTTAGGAGTATTGATTGCAATTACACAAAGAGAAATTTCAAGAGAGAAATTTCTCGGAGCACTGTGGGAGTAATTGTAGTTGTGGGGAAAACCCCTGGATTTTGGGTTGTGTTCAGAAAGCACAGCCCTGGAAGCAATCACCTCTACATTTTGTCCTGGCTGAGTGAGGGACTCTGCCCATGACCCCTCTTGTGCCACCTGAGCTTCATATGGGAACCCTCCCATTGCAAACCCATCTGTACAAGTGAGCTAATGCTTTTTATTAAGTTCATGAGGATTTCATAATTCAGTGTTCATGAAGAACAGAACTGCAAGGCTTTCTGAGCTACTGCTACCTGCAAAACTTCCCTAAGTCTTGGAAAACAGAGTCCCAATGCAGAACTGTGAGACCACACTGAAAGAAAAGATACAGCTCTTCTTCTTTTACTACAAAGTAAATAATTTAAGAATATTCTTGCTCACTGTCTTGGAACCATCCTTTATGTGTCCCTGGGCAGAGCCTGAGGCAGGAAGATTTGCATGTCAACAGCTATTTTGTTAACTGGTTCAGAAATACCAAGGGCAGCAAAGCACCTGCCTGTGCTGGTGCCCTGGGCAAGACACTCCTCCCTGTGTTATTCTAATACCAGTCACGCTTATGTAACTGATTAAATAATAAAAAATACACCTCTGCTGCTTGAGGTACATGCATGATCTTACAGGCACACCCCCCATGCTGCTTAAGCTGTGACTTGGGCTTGGTCAGATTTATTCCTGCACTCTCTCTCTCCCCCAGGACCACTGCCAGCCACGGAGCTCCCAACATCCAACAGAACCCAAACATTATATTCTTCTTGAAAAATATGTGGATGCTTTAATTGTCTCCCTGGGTTTCTATGACAACCACAGCAACATAAACAGCCTTGCTGGCAGCCACAGGAGACTGAAATCTCTGCTCTCTTCCCTCCCCTCCCCAAAACTTCTCAATGTAGAACATATCATAACCAAATAAATGCAATTAACAATGGAGGTGGTGTCCAGTACACCTGGCTGGCACTGGGGAAATGCCTTGGAAATAAAATGCATTACAGAATTTTATAGTTAGAGTCAAAACATTGCCTACTACATAAGTGCTATTGAAGTACCTTGGGACCAACAGTGAAAAACAGTGCAAAGCTATAAATACATAAACAAAAGTTTTCTATGTCTGTCTGCATGGCTGCAGAGAGCTTTAAAAAATACATGACAAAGTCTTCTCTGTTAGTGCTTCTGAGCACCTCTCACCTTGGTGGTAGGTTACACATCAGGAATAGATAAGCCCCTGAGTAAATGTCAGGAGAGTTGGGGTTCAGATAGCTGCAGCTCCCAGCTTTCCAGCAGGAAAATCATAAACAAGATGTGATCACAGCAGCAGTAAAATGCTCTGCATGGCACTGTCAGCCCGAGTCCAGGAGAAGCTGCTTCTCTAACTCCTTCATCAACATCATGAGAGCTGCTGCTTCTGCTAATGCTCAGACATCTGAGGTCCAACAAGTCCCAAACAAATAGCTCAGAAACAAATTTCTTCTCTCCTGAGCAAAATTAATGGCAAAATAGATTTTCTATGAGCCAAGGGTAACCCTGGAGGTTTTAAGCCATTTAAACTCATTCATCTAACACAGGATTCATGAAGCCATCAGGACACACAGGAGTTACAAAAGAGGCTGCTGATAATTACAGCTATCAGCTGTCCACAGCCTACAAAATCATCTCTCCAATTATTATACTACTTTCTGATCACCATAATGCCATGTATATTTTTTAAGTAATAGCCCCTATATGTTTAGCTTGTGGCAAAGTAACCTTGTGAAAGAAAGGGCTGCAATTTCCTTCCCCAGTGCTGTAGTTTGTCTCAGGCATTGTTCTCCCTATGCTGCCAGGGAGATACAGATGCCTCTGGCTGCTCTGAGACTCACCTGGGGATGGAACTGTGCTGTTTTCCCTGCAGCAATCTTCCCTTGACAGAGAAACCCTATGGCTTTGTGGGACTGATTTTGCTGTACAGCAGACTCAGGATTTGAGCAAATGGAGCTGGGGCATGGTATGTGAATGTGAGCCCTTGGAAAGAAAACTCTGTGGGGATTCCCCTGGGCCAGTAAGCAGAAATACACCTATCTGTGAAGAAAAGGAGCAGAAGGAGAAGAAAGCAAAATGCTTCCCTCTTCCACAGGGCTAGGAAGGCACAGAAGGCACCACCTGACATTGCACAGCTTGAAGGATCAGCTTTTTGAAAACTGCCTGATTACATAGATCAGGTAGAGGCAAGAGAAAAATTAATGAAATAAACACTAGAAATGGTGATGAATATTCAGAAAAAGAAATGTGGATATTTTACTGGTTTTCCATCTTCAGGCAGGACTTTCACAGTGGTGACTACCAGTATAACACATATAAAATTGTTTCATTTCCTTTTGAAGGATTTTAAGCAGGGTCCTCACAGTATGGAATTCTTGCACATGGAAAGACTGCATTTTGCAATATGAAAAGGAAATATTTATTCTCCCCTGTCTAATTTGCTCCAACAGGCTGTACAGTAAAGAGTCTACGTGAGACTGAATCATGAATATGAAACAATTGCTTATGCCCACATTTACTGTGTTAAAAAATAGCACTGGCTAATGAAATAAAGTTTAGTTTTATCTATCAACTATTCATAACAATTTTTTGTTTGCATGTATATCTTTCTGCCTTCTAGTGTGATTCTGTTAATTACAGACAAGCTACTTAAAACTACAGCATATAGGAAATGAATGTTGACTTGGAATATAAAGAGACATCTGTTACCTTACAAATATGAGAATCCACATGCTGCAGATCACATCAGGGTATCAGGCAATATGCAAGGTATATTCCATAATGTGACATTGAAGTTAGTCACAGAACAAGCAGGTCAGATGAAATTTTGTATTTTTCACAGTTATTTATTAACTGTAATAACCCCAAATTATCACGGTGCTTTTATATTAGGATTACAAAAAAATATAAGCTTCTCTTTTCTGCACTTGGAATTAATTACTAGGCCTAATGGTACTGAAATCAAAACGAGGGCAATTTTAGAGTAATTTTAAATTAATGATTCTACAATTAGTAGACTTTTTTTTCATACTTTTTCACCTCTGTCCAATATGACTCAGTGCCTTCGAGACAGTTTGGTTTAAATTCTGAGAAATATGTATGAAAGTTAATAAAAAAGAAGAGGCCCAAATCACCACACAAACCTTTGCCTATTCCCTAAGTATGTTCATGGTGTGTGGGTGGCTGAGATGAATTCTGTCGAGGTGGTTTTCTCAGAAGTAATTACATAATTCCCTTGCGCCTCTGAACCATTCTAAACCCCAATCCAAGCCCTGCTCATTATTTAAGTATTCATAAAGCCTCTACAAGACAATGTTCCACCACACAAAGCTTTCCTTAGGAATAGTCAGTACTTCAGAAAACTTGGAGGTTGCTGTGACTTCACAGGAATTTTTGTGCTGCATAAAAAGGAGGTGTGATGTATTTTGCAGTTGTGCCTATGAATGCTCACATTTTTACACCCAAGTGCACATTATGGCATGACACCCCTTTCAGGCACAGAACCACAGAAATCTGTGGCCAAACCCCATGCTTTTGACAATTTGAACTTTTCAGATTTTGCTAATTTTAGTTTATTCAGCTGAGCTAATTGTTTCTTTGGTAGGCCAATATTAAAAGTGTGGTTTAATTAATGCATTTTAAAAGAAAACTAATTCAGAGGGCTTAAGTATATAACTAGGGAATGTGCCACTTCAAATGAATGAAAAACATTAAGGAAAGGTAATTTTCCTCACTTCTAGTGTATTTTTGCCATGCTTCCTAAGTGACAGACTACACCAAAAGGGCTGCACACATCAGGGTCGAGGCTTTAATTTATTGTTAGGAAGTAATCACCCATTTTTGACAATGCCAAGTTATTTTCTTTTTCCTGAACATTTTAAGAATTTAACACTTTCTGTAAAAGCAAAATTGTTCTCAATAGCATAAAATACACTCTCTGTAGAGCACAAGGCTAAAAAATCTTGACAAGTGACATACCTGCCCCAAGCTGCTTTCATTGTAGAGTGTTTATCAACAGGAATGCATGAGGACTCAACAACACTTGATTTATTCAATTTGTAGCAGAGACCACAGTCTGGATCTAACATGCATCCGTTGCAATAACTGAAAGAGAAAAACATAAATACTTAAGCAATACTTCATTCATTTGTGGATGTCAAAACCAACAGCATCTCCCAATAAGTCTTGGCATGCACATAGCTAAGTTGTCAGGGTTGGAGACAAGACCAATAAGTTCTCCAAAAAGAATCACATATTGCTTTCAACCTCTTCTGTAACACATTTTGGTAGTCCATCTGCATCTACCCTGTGATACCTGATCAGGTTGTAGGAGAATTCATTCACAGAATAAACTTAAATTGAAAAAAGACAGATTGGAGTTGAAGAAAAAGAATCATCATAGAATCATGGAATGGTTTGAGATGGAAGAGACCTTAAATATCACCAAGTTCCAATGCCCACTGCCATGGGCTGGGACATCTTTTACTAGACCAGGTTTCTCAGAGCCTGATCCAACCTGGCCTTAAATAGTTCTTGGATGAGTCACCCAAAAGTTCTCTGGGCAACTGCTTCAGCGACCTACCACCCTCACAATAAAAGGATTTCTTCCTAATGTCTATCTAAACACTCTATTTCACTTTGAAGTCATTCCCCCTTGTCCTGTCAGACATCATACCTAATAACCAAACTAGAATTTGGGCATCCATGGATGTGAGCCAGTCAGAGATCACAATACCATGTGTCTGTCTCTGTGAGCAAACTCAGCCCCTGAATTTCCAGAACATTTGATGGAAGGAGTCATTATGTCAGTGGAGGCAATTCATACAGGCACCTAGTGCCCAAAAATACCCCATCTGCCCCTTACCTGTCACTGCAGAGTGGGCAGTGCTCTTGCAGGTTATTCCCATGCATCACACTTGCCAGCTCTGTACAGATGTCTCTGATTTCCTTGGGAGTCTCAATAAGCAGGAGATGCTCACATTCAGGCAAAGTTTCCTCAATGCCATTCTGTTTGTTGCTCAAGGGACTAGACAGCAAAACTGTTCTTTAGATACCCCTGGCTGCACTGACCACATCCCCACTGACTCTTCTGGCAGCCTAGACACCAAGGGCCCTACAGATACTTCCCTGAGGAGTCAGTCCAAACTCTCTCTCTAAAACCTGACTGATGGGGATGTAGGTATGTGAGCACAATGGCATCCAAAGCTCCCCATGCAGTGCAAGTTACCTGAAAGCTGCTGGCACAAAGCCCTGCAAACACTCACTCACTGCTCCTGTGATTAAACTACACAGATATTTAATTTCCATGGAAGCCATTTTAGATTCAGACACACATTTTCACCAGTAAAGCCCCTGAATATCCAAGAGATAACTTTAGCCAGTAAAAATTAGAAAAAATTAGGTACTGTAAAACATAGAGTGAGCCTGGAAATTTGAAAATAAAATTCAACTTTTAAATGCAACATCTGGAAATGTATAATTAAGGTGACCAAAGTAGCTTTAACATACGCTCCTGTAACAACAAAATCAAGGAAATAATATTTTCTGAGTGTGTATCTTTAACAAAAGAAGGAATTGGTGAATTAAGGGATATCTTGCTTAAACTACTTAATCATTATGAGAAAAAGTAGAAGTAACTATAACAAAGTCTCAAGAAACTAAAACAGCAAAGCAGATTATATGGATATAAAAAGTCTGAAAGTATATGCTTAAAATCTAGTTATTCAAACTCTTTGTATTATAATGTTTCTAAAACAATTATAAGGTCAATTCACATGGCAGATGGCAAAAAAAGGGCTGTGTTAAGAAAATTTTTTTATTTCTCCCAATTTTCAGAAAAGTGTGCTCTTTGCTATTGTGTTCTTTGTAAATTATTAAATTACTGCAGAATTTCTACGTTATCTACATTTAGAATATAAATCTATTTTAAACACACCTTCCTCTGCTTAACTGATTGGTCAAATCCCAGACTAAACAGTTTGGGGTTTTTTAATTAGGAAAGCTGCATTAAATCTGCTCTTAATTGAGATATAGACTGCAGAAAATATTTTTCATTTTTCAATTTTTTCAGAAAAAAATTTCATTTGAAATGAAACAAAACTTTCAGATAAAAGTCAATAATTTTATCTAACTGTAGTAAACATTTCTTCTCTTGCAAAGATAAATGAGAAAATTGTAATTCTGCAATTAGCAATTTTCAAAGGAAAGGCCAATAGCACTATTACAGTAGTGAGACTTAGTTGCATTTTGTTACATTGATATTAGTACATCAATGGGCAGTAACCAAAAGTGTTTACAGGAACAGAAGACTGCAAGTTAAAAAAAAAAAATTAAAACATTTTTATAAATCACAAATGTATTCAAGTATAAAATAATAATACAAAAATGTATACAATTAAAATATTTTCTTATATTGAAAAGAATCTCATGATATCAAACAGGATTGTAACATATGATTTTCAAACTATAGAACATTTTCCACTGAAATGATGTTATCAAAGTGCCTGTAAGCAACATGAATTTCTAACAAGACACAGTGATTAGTGTCATCTTTATGGTGTTACCAGAAGAGGACAGGGACTGGACACCTCCTGGTTCCCTCAGTGTCTGCACAAGAATCAATGCAGAGATGAACAGCAGAGCTGAATTTGCACTGTCTGCTCCATCCTGCTGGGTAACTCCACACAACCTCACGTAGTGCTGGTATCAGTTAACTAGTCAAGTGGGAAACACAAGATATCTTATTTATTCCTACTCCTATCCAGAAAAAAAAATTGAGAGATTTGAGTACTGATTCCAGTGTCTGTCTACATGGCTGCTGGTTCAGCTGATCCTCTGGCTTCATTGGATATTGTAGAATAATTCAGGTTGAAAAGGACCTTTAACACCATCAAATCCAACTGGTCTTCCTGCTGGCATTCAACATAATAAAGACTGCTGGATTTCATGTTTTGCCAAATGTCAGAGTTTACACAGAGTTACTCCTAACAATTTAACTAACTTAAAATTATTCTTTTCCGTGTTTTTTCTGAAGTTTGTCTTTCAGATTGAACAGTTAAATAACAGCTCTTTATAAACCCTTTATGTTTGGGCTAGGATTTCCTGTCATCCTATATAGTGAGCCACACAATCAGACTCTGACTTCAGATTTCAGAGACAAGATTCATTTATGCCAGAGGAAATACAGAAATCTAACACACAAGACCTAAAGCACTCCAAATCTAACTCCCAGCAGACTAAGAGCAGGCAGTTGCTATTCAGAACATTTAGCATTCTTCTGTGCCCTGACTTATCACTGATATAAAATTTTATGCTATCTTTGATGAGGTACATGGTCATTGCTTTTTCCAAGATGAAGACCAGTGTTTTTTCCCTCCAAAACCCCAGCATATTGACATTAAATTGTTTCATAACACAATAAAGAAACCTCTATCAGTTACTAAGTCTAATGATAATAGAAGATGCAGCATGAAATAAGTGAGGAAGTTTTTTTTTCAAAGAAGCAGTTAAAAAAGAATCAAAGACAGCATGTGCTGAGGCTGCTAACTCTAGAAATAAAATATATAGTAGTTTCAGGTTTCTTCTTCCCTCTAGCCCCATTATTTTCTGCTAAACTATTTAAACAATTTGAAATTGAGCACTTATTCTGATATACGTGCTCAGAGTAATATAAATAATATAGGCTATAGAATATACCAGGAAAAGAAATGCACAGTTTAATACTTACTGACATTAAACAATTTCTACAGAGCTCATTCCTGTCCTCAGAAGTACCTTATCAGTCCTATCAATATATATATATTGAAATTTATGCCAGAGGATGAATCTTTAAAAATATTGGCAATTCTTCAAATCCACACCAGAGATCAGTTATGGCCTTGAAGGCTCTGTATGAGAGTACTCTTGGATGTCTAGGTAGGAAAGGAAATTTGCATCCAATCATAAATAGGACATATGCTTCCCCTCGTTATCCTGAGATATTTATATTTGTGCTAAGTTTATGAGCTAGTGTCTTGAAAACAAGTTTATCTGTGAAAAGCCAGTTCAAAATTCCCAGGTAGGCTGGTGGTCTGTAAGATTGACAATTCAAGGCTGAACTACCTGGGAGAGATTATTTGATTTTGATGAAACCAGGCAGCACTAGAGCAGAAAGGTTTTACAAGGAGCCTGTTTCCCTCCCTGCTTGCCAGCTGGGCTCCTAGGCAACCCAGACAAGGCAAGTGTCTGGAGTTCAGATGCTGCAGCCCGTGAGGCAGAATAACAACAACCAGGCTCCAGAAGTCCAAAAATGCCCAGCTTCTCTGCAGATCAGTGCCATGAACTCAACAGAATAAAGGAGCCTGGCCTCTCAGTTCTTGGGGAGCTGCAGGAATGGGATTTCTGCTCAAACATCACAGCATGTTTGCTGAGGAGCTGAGGGACTGTCAGCAGAGTAGATATCCCCATGTTACCATGATATTTTCTGAAAAATCCCTTCACCAGGATTTCTTCTCCTGGGAAGATGAGAAGCCTCAGCTTCTCCATGTTTTGCTGCTCTGGAATGTGAACTGGAGATTGTTTATCCAAACATGTGAATTGTTTTTAATTAATGACCAATCACCATCAGCTGTGTTGGAATCTCTGAGTCAGGTCACAAGCTTTCATCATCATTCTTGTTCTAGCCTTCTGATGTATCCTCTTCTTTCTTTAGTATAGCTTTAGTATAGCATTCTTTTAATATAATATTATAAAATAATAAATCAGCCTTCTGAAAACATAAAGTCAAATTCTCATCTCTCACCTCGTCCTGGGGACCTCACATCCCCAGCCCTGTGATTCCTCACTGATTCTGCCAACACACTCAACACACGTCCCCTTCATCCAAGCACACAGCAATAACTGATTTCTAGAAAGACTGACAGCACCAATTTTGAGGTTCTTTGATAGCAATTTCTTGCCAGCCTGAGCAGCAGCAAATTTCAGAACGCTCTGCTCTGGATCAGCCTGCCCAATTAACTACTCCTGAGGTTAGAGGTTGATCACAATGGCCACAATGCCATCCTCTCCACAGAGATCTTACACTATGTGGATGAATTACTAATTGACTAGCTGTGTACATTTTTCTTGATAGCCAAATTACTGTTTTCTTTCTCCCTAACAGTGTGGTTTACTAGGCTGTAATGCAGCCTCTAAAAATGTTGTATAAAATCTCTGACCTGCCAAAGTGACCCTCCAGATGCTGATGAAAGGTTCCTAACTACTTTTACCCCCCTGCTTAGAATACTCCATACTTATGTTTGTTTCATCATTACATCTTGCACTTTAAAGATGCAAAATGACCTTGTAAGTAATGACTCCTACAATTCTCAAGTCTTGTAATTTGAGCTGCAAGTTTTACCTTGTCACTTATTGTTGAGTGATTTAGCACTAAAAGACCTTTGCCCAGTGCCTTTGCTCTGCAAGTACAATTTCTCTTTTTCTCACACAATTTTGACTTTTTCAAGCTGGACCTCAATTTAAAAAAATTTCATCCATTTTCATTTTTTGCCACATTTTAAAGAAGTTTCAACTTTGCTCTCCATTTTCTGTTATCCAATACAAAATGTAATTGGATAAAATCAGGATGTTCCTATTGTCCAGCTACAGAAATGCAAACTGAACCTGATAATGCATTCTGGACTGTGTAGCTGTACCAAATGTAGCACCTCATTTCACAATATTCTACTGCATGAGTAGCAGAACAGCCACTCAGAGTATCAAAACATCCCCAAATACAGACTTTTTTTGAGGACAGTCTCTTTCCCCTTCTTTCAGATCCATCATTCACACTGAGTATATGCTGCAGAATCAGCCTGAGTATGTGAAGAAGACTTTTTAGGGGGAAATCTGATTGATCTGCTACATGCAAGTTGGACCTGATGATCCTTATGGGTCCCTACCAACCTGAGCTATTACATGCAGGACATTTTGCTCATGTCCTGTCTTCTCCACAGAGTAAATGCCACTGTTGTGCAATTTTTAACCCACTGCTCCTGCTCTGTATGATGCAAATATTCATGTTCCTGAAGATGGTTTTCCTCACAGAACTGCAGGAACAATAAAAACTGACTCAGGCAGGAATGGCTCAACGTAGGGACAGGAGGGTCTTGCAGCACCCATCCCATTCAGAGAGAATATAAACTGCAAATCATTGCAGGCTGGAAGGAATGTCACTTTGACTGTGCTGCTTTCTCCTATTTCCAGCTTGCTGGTTGGCACCCTGGAAGCATGACCCTAGGCCATGGATCTTCATCCTGCCCTCAGGTTACTCTGTGCTCCCAAGGCTGGCTATGCACACAGTCTCTGCCTGCCTTAGCATGCACTGCAGCTCCTTTCCATCTCCTTACACAACAACAACAAGCTGGGATCAAGCTTTCCTTGCTGTTCTTGTATTCTATCTACAAGATACAAGATTCTATCTACAAGATACAAGACAATGTCTCTTCCTCCAGCCTGGAGCAAAAGAAAATGGCCAAGGCAGCTGAGTTGAGCATCACTGCTCAGGCCAGGCCTGCCCAGCTGCACTCACCAAGGGACATGGGCAACTGATGAACCCAAACAGCCAAGGCTGTTCAACAAGAAAAAAAAAATCCAACCAAGGACTTTTGGACAAATACTGCAGTAGACTTACTAGCTCTGTTGACATGTTAGAATTTTGATACTTTCAGCCAGATGTACAACTAAGGATCTTAGGGAATTTTTGACAAATGGCTTACTTCATTTTTCTACACAAACTCATCTCAGTTAGGTACCAGGACCATGTTTAAATCTGCCTGCTGCTTGCACCTGAGGGCTTGTGCTCTTTGCACAGACTTCACTGCACCTCAGGCATGAAATCAAGCCTTTCTTTATACTTCTGATGGTTCCTTGCTTCCAGAAGTGAAGCACTAAATTCAGGTTACAAATAACTGGACAAGAATATAGGGGATGCTTTAAGCAGGTAAAATGTGTGCTAATTGCAGATACCACTTCCAGCTGTTGTATCTGAGACATAGGAAACAAATTAACAAAGAATGAGAAAAATCCGGTTGGACTTCAAGAGCACTTTCCTGCTATTATAAGAGACCAAGCAACAGAAGTGTATTTGCTGAGTTCTACCAACACTCTGTGAGATAACACATGCATCTGTCTAGTGGTGTCCATAAGGAAAAGTTATAATTTATAATCACAGTACTTGGATGCTAATTGCAGTTCTGTAGTTTACCACACAGATACTCCAACAGATGTAAGTCACAGTTATGTTCAAGTATGATCAATCATTTCTCATCTTCAAATCAGGCTCCTGCTCCATCTATTCCATTGAGGTGATTCTTTGGTGTCCTCCCTAAAGCTCCACATCAGCCCTGAATCTTTACCCTTCCTGATGTGCCAACCACCTATAAATACATTATCTTTCTTCAAACATTGCTTAAACCTTCTTCACAAAGGCTCCCATTCCTCAACTATGCAACATAATTTCTACAGCCTCACAGAAATTGTTCTCAGCCTCTTGGTGTTTGCTATTTGTGCTTTAGGTGTGGTGAGGATGTGAAGGTTCATTTATTCTCCTCACCTATCATGGTCCCATGAGGATAATGACTCTACAAACCCTGCCTAGTCCTTAGGGCTATCCCCCTACTGCTACAAGCACCTTGGCAGCAGACTGTGCTGAAATGCTCACATCACATGAGAAGTGTCCTGATCTACTTGCTTATAGGGATCAATTGCTTCTTGCCTTTGATGATCTTTTCTTCTGAATTTATACAGCCTCCAACTACAGTGCTTCTTGATTTATTCTTGGAACTGAGCAACACAGACAATAAAGAACAGAAACAACTGACCTACACATGCCTTTATTTTGGACAGAGTGGCTGTCTCTGTAGAATAATTTGTTTTCAAAACTATTTTTCCAAAGAGACCCTCCAGGTAGATACTATATTTTCAGCTTCCAGGCAGATCAAATAGAAGCCCAGTTCAACCTTGATTAAAATCATTCTTGTGTGACTAAAACCTGCAGACCTTGTAAAGTGTAACACCATCACTTTGGAAGATTTAAAAAAATCATTCCCTAAGCATTGTTTTGGGTTTTGTTAAACAGCAAAATCTTAGAAGTACTAGCAGAGATGTGAAGTGTTAAAAGGCTACTAAATGAATAACAACTTGTGTCCTCACTAATGCAGAGTTTGAGTCAAAGCATGTGGAAATGTTACCAATGGTTACAGGAACTGCATTGCACTCAGACATTACAGTTCAGGTAAGTTTCTTTTCAGATTTTTGTGTTTAAATTGATGAGAGAAGGTTTTTTTACACTCACTTTAAAGTTGCCTACTACATAAACTGACATATTCCTTCCTATCCTTTATAATTTAAAATTAAATTACAAGTTTTGATTGATAGGACCAACATGCCAGCACAGGGAAAATCATTACCAAGCAATATATCACTATATTATTTACTTAATAAATTTCAAGACTATGTTGAGGTCATTTCACAGTTCTGCAACATAAACTATTAGAATTTTAACTATACTTCATAAGAGCTGGCAAATGCATTCTCAGAAATGTTTATCTCTTTTTATATTCATAATTTTCTGACCTCAATGGCCAAAACACATTACTGTATTTATTATTGCAATTCTCAGTTATCAGAAAGACCAGTAGCTCAGGCACTTTGACATTAGAAAATGAGAATCATATTTTAACAAATACTGGTTCCATGATACAGTGACATTATGAAAAATAGCAAGGCCTAGTTTGTTGATAAATCAGATTGTCAATGAGTTCTCAATAAAATCAAGTTCAATACCTAATACACCTACTATATGCATCCTAAGGCTATTAAATACAATAAAACCAGCTTCAATTACTAGGTTAGCTGAATTTTTCAGGACTGATCACAATTACATACTTCTGCTACCTTCATAAAGAAAAGATACATTTAGCTATCTTATTAAATGGCTATGCTGGAGTACTAAATATTGTTGCCTGCATCTCAGTGGTGTGCATTTGTACAAAGGATCATGAACCACATGAGGGTGACTAATTCAAAACTGAACAACAGAGTCCTTGTGTGCCCAGCACAGCTGGCACTGCCTGTGTTATTTTAATCAGTCTGAAGACAATCTGTTCAGGAAGGATTCCGAGAAACTTTGTGTGCTCAGGTATCATTTCCCTAAGATATGAAGGCTGAACTAAGCTTAACACAATATTTACCATTTTCATATAGTAACTGACAGGAAAAATATTGCTTAGGCAGAACAGGTTTCATTATGTCTTCTCCAGCAGACCAAGTTTCAAGAAGTGCAGAGAAAGGCATGAATAGAGACAAACCAAGCAAGAATACAGGGCAGCAGGACCACAGTCATTTTACAGAAATGGCTCAATGTCCCAAACAGTCACATCATTGATTCTTTAAAGACTGGGAAAAGGTGGGAGGGTAGCTAATACACATGCCCTAACCTAAACCTCCTTCCAGAATCAGGCAAGTTCCCAGTAAAAATGGGAATATTTATAGAGTTTTGGTAGTTGGAATAATCATAGGAATGGATAGTTCATCTTTTTACTTCTAAGGTGACAAATTCTGGAATGGTGTTGTGTTGTATTCTTAAATTTACCTTTCAGATTTCTGTGGCCTTGATGATAAGTACAATCACAGCTGCTGAGGAGATTAAGATCAAATAAAACAGGTGGTCACACTGCAAATATCTACACAACCTTATACAGCTGAGTGTGAAAATGAAATTTGATTAATGGATGGTGCAGAGAGGAGCATTCACCCTGTCTCTCCTCAGTGAGATACACATCCACTTCCAGCTGTAAGGAGGCAAAATAAATCACAGTGTTTGGAGTGCCCTGGTGAATTTGAGGTATTTCCATGATCAAATTTTTTTTTTCACAGATTAATGAATTATTTTTTGGCTGCTCAACTATCACATTGTACTTCTCCAGACCAAATGAAAATACTTTATTTTATTTATTTTATGCACAGCATATGTTACTGGTTTGTTTTTTGCAACCATGTACAGGTGCCTTGTAACTCCATTTGCATGGCACAGCTCTTTGAGAACACAGTACTCAGCCCTACGTGCTTTTCTTGAATTAGGACAAGGACTGTGCTCTTTATCTGTTAGTCTTTCTATCTTCATTGTTATTCCAGCAGCAGGAATTAGTCTGTGCAGAGGAATATGGATCTGAAGGAACAACAAGCAAACAGACTGTTTGTAGTTAGGTTCCTATTAAGGGTTCCTTAATGGACACCCACACTTTAACACAATGGATTTGCTAACATAAAAAGCATTTTTACTCTGTGCAGTATCAGCAAAGCTTCTACCAGAAAAATAAATTCCACTGATGTTTTCATAACTTATAAAAACCTTTTGACACAGACAAACACAAATTATTTTTAGAAAACAGCCCCACACTCTGAAATGCCCAAGCTGCAATCAGGTTTAAACTTTAAGTTTACCTCAGCTCAGAGAAGCACGGTGGCCCCATAAGAGGAAGAGAACTACAAGCTGCAGGCACATACCTCAAGCAGGTACAGGGAGATGGCATTATGTGTTCATCTTCTGAAGTCCTGCTGCCTTTTGCTTCTCCCAAACTTTCTGAGACCCCTTGAAGACTTGGTAAGATACAATGCTAAGCAATCTGAGACACCAGCAGTTTTACTAGAATGAGCTAAAATATGGGTTAAGGAGTAAGGGACCACTGCCATAAATTTACTTCCCTTTACTTTGATTGGATATTCTCTTTGTAACTGTCTCTACAGCAACACTTGCTGCCCTACACTGTGGGTATCTGTACAGCAAAGCCATTATTCTTAGAGTAGCAAAGAAAATATGCAAGATTGATGTTATACAGAGTAGACTTTTACTTCCAAAGCCTCAGGTTTGGGAATCTTTTTGATTCAACTTTATAAGTGCCGTGGGGAATACCTCCAAGGCCAAAAAGGAGAGAGAGGTGAATCACAAAGCTCATCCTACAGCTTTTGTCTGGTTTGCAGTCCCCATCTCCTCTTCCTTCCAAGACCATGAATGTCATGCTGAAGTTCTTCTAACCCAAGTGGAATGCCAAAAACACCATCTACTTTCTTGTGACAAAACCAATATTTTATATTTCATTGAGCTTATTGTCAATGTGCTGGATCTTAAACAGCCACTTTTCCAAGTCAAATATATGCCTGTATGTCATATCCTTCAGAAAAAAATTAATACTAATATTCATGATGCTGAAGGAATTCTTCCTTTGGCTCCATCTGGATCACAGTTTGGTGATGTTTTGAGGCATAAAAATTCATACAGTTTTAGGTATACAAGTGTGAAAGTTATTATTAGGCATATAAATCCCTACTTTTTTTGTACAAACCTTTTAAATACTGGGTGCTGTAGTCTAATTCTATGCTTTGTGGGCATCTGTTTATTATTTTCAGCTCTCCTGGCTTTTGTGTCTCTACTAAAGTATAGCATAAGATTAAAATAGAAGCACCTAAAGCTTTCCCATATGTTGCTCATTATTTCCACCTCCATTCACTTGATCTTTAAACAAAAAGAGCTCCTTCCATTTCAAAATACTCTCAAATGAAAATATTTAAATTATTTTATTGCTTTTTTTCCCAGAACCTTTGAATTATTATCTTATCTGCTTTTCCCCACTTCACATCAGAAACAGAAATCATGACAGATTACAAGTACTCCAATTATTCATGAAGTAACATGCCTTTATGAGAACTATCTGCTTTAATTTTCCATGCTTTTGCCCAGAAATGCACACCATGATAGCCATGAAAATTTCCTTCTTGACTGGCTGTGGTTAACTCAAACATGAAAATTCTGTTGAATATTTTTCTTTTAAGTAGGACTATCCATATTTCCTGTACATAAATTTTATATGGTTTCAGGTTACATTAACCATCTAGCTAGCTTTATTAAATAACAAATGATGAGTTCTGCAAAGGATTCATCTCCTCTCTCCAGACATCCTTTCCAAACAGTTAACTGAAGTACTAGGCAAATCCTTCTCACATTTTTTTTTAATGTAATCTGATTGTAAAAGGAGAGCATCTTCCCCCTTCACCTCTTTTAACCAGACTACTCGCCATTTGTAGACAGGCCCATCTCAAAAATTGCAAATTATAGCTGACTCTGCAGTAGAAAACAAGTAAAAATATACATTTTCAATACAGGAATAATTCTATCTGATAATATCCTGTGTTGTGATTATTTGTAACTATTTACACCCAACAAGGACCTTCCATCCCCTCCCAAGTTTTCTATAAATCTTCAGATCCTCAGAATCTTTCACCTAAGACATTGCTCAGGCATAAGAAAAGCCACAAACTGTATTTCTAGCCAATATTGCTGTATAACCAGAACTCATTTCTTGATATTTATTTCTACTACAAAAAGACAGATTTTGAACATAATTAAGAATTTCTTCAGCCATTGAACTAGTCTTCTCTGAATAGGGAATTTTCTAGTCTGTCAGCTAAATGAACATAAGAGCACTCACATGTGAATACACCCCACAAAATATAGAAAATGATACATTCTTAGACCCCTAGAAGTAAAGTTATTTGAAACTATGACTGCATATAGAAAATAGGTCAAAGCCTGCACATTCATTGTAATTGTTTATTGGTATGCAATTATCTGAACATTACTTCTTCCTGCTCAGGAAAACAACAGGCAAGGAACCCATCTTCTTGAAGAGTTTACAGCTGCTATACATGACAAGCAGATGAATAAGAGCAAGCATTTTTATAAATTCCTTATAAAATATTCCTGAAGTTGTGTACACTGTAACTTGTAGCAGGTGTGATATATTAGAAGAGGCATATGTGGAATTTGCCACTTAACCACCTTAGTCCAAGAAATTCCAAAGGAATACTTAGAGAATTTAATCAAAAAGTCTCATTTTCTCTATAGAGGGAGTTTAGGATTTTAAATTTAGCTGTCTAGTTTGGTTCCTTGTGCTAGGCTTTGTGAATAATTGTCTATTACTCACACTAGGTTGTAAAAATTAATTGGAAATGATCTTCAAGAAGATTGGATGAATGACCATGAAATCTCACCTGTATTTTGTGCAGGTAGAGTTTTGATGTGAAGGATCTGTTGGATTAAGTGTGATTCTTGGCGAGACCTGAGCTGATAGCAAAAATCCCGAAGCTAGGATAATGAGTGCTACAGCAGTACCTAAAAATACAGATAAAGAACAATGTGACACTTTTCTCCAGAACACATGAAAATTCTCTATTGAATGAAGTCTGCTTGGGAAAGCAAGGCACCCCATCACTATGCATACAGCATTCCCTAAGGAGCTGTGATAAGAACCTAAGAAAAATATCCTTTGCTACATCCACATCCTAAATTAGGTTAGATATTAAAGTCAAATGCACCAGCTTTCACGTCCAGATACTAAATTAGTAGGTTGAGACTCTTTTAATCTGTGTAATTGATGACTGCTTGAACGAACAGGTATTATTATTTTTGATATTGAAAATAATGTTGCAAAGGTAAAATTTGTTAGTGGCTTTGAAATCACCATACTTTTCTCCACTCCCACACCCAGACTTGCAGGCTTTTCTGTAAAACAGAAAGTAGCACCAGCTTTTTCATTGACTCTAGTTCCTTTTGTGAAACTAGAGAAATTTCACTTTTCATAAGAACACCATCAAAAAGTGCAACATAGCTTGTTTCAAAGAGCACACATAACATCTGCTGGGAAAAAGTCCCCTTCCATCTTTTTGCTTCCATTTCCCCCAACAAATACCTTGTGCACAAGCTGGACAAAATGACAAGAGGAAGATGACAAAAAAGGTTCACATTTTGTGCAACAGGCCATTATTGGAACATAACTCATATTATTTGCCACAAACACAATATACTGTATCATTTTAATGAAAATTAATAAACCTCACTACTCATGATACTACTGCAGCTGCCTCAAACTCAGACTTTTAAAACTTCACCTCTTGCTACTCGATGACACATTGAGATCTGTGTTGCATAAAGGTTTCCTAGCTGGCAAACACACCAGAAGTATGTGAAAAAACACACCAAAGTATATGAAAACCTTTCTCAGAAATAAAAATAATATCTGAACATTTGTAAGATTTACATAATAAGGCTGTCTGTGAATATGCCTGTGCAGCAGCCACAGCCAACAGGCAGGAATGGCTGGACCACACATTGACCTGAACTGAGGTAACTAAAAGAGCTTAAACTCAGTCACAAACCAAATGTGCAGAAAGCACCTTCCCACCATTAGATATTCCATTCTTGGCTCTCTTCTAGCTATGGCTGGTAGGTACACAAATAATCCCAGGTTTCAGGGCAGGCTGGATATTGCACTAGATGTCCTGTACTTTCAAAAGTACATGAACATGTATGTATGTGCCATAAACCAGACAGCAAATATATTTAGAAAGGGTCTATAATCTTACTTATATTTGTTCTAAATATACTCTGTGTTGTAAGTCAACCAAATACACTAACACTCACTTCCAGTATCTTTGTAAGTATCTTGTTTATTTGGAAAAGTACTGAATATGTACACTTGGCAAAGGAAGTTTAATATGTTTTCATTCTGTGGATGTTTTTCTATGATGAACAAAATCAAACAATCACAGAACATCATTAGCTCAGGTGGGAAAAAGGAAATATCCTGAAGATATTTTAGACCCCCTCTGCTACAAAAAGAGATACAAATTGTACAATGCTCAAGTACCTTTCAAATTGACAATTTCTGAAGGGAAGGAAGAAAACACAAATAAAATGAATAATATACTTGTCAGAGTTCCTGCATGTTTTCCAACTAACAGCTTTGAAGAAAGACATTAACTAAAGAAAGAAGCAGAAGAAAAATAAAGAAATTATACAGAGAAGATAAAGAAAGATATAAAATGGACAGGAAACTGAGACAAATCAGTAATTGTAGTAAAGAGAACTAAAACAGTGGGATTTTTTTTCAGAAATTTAGTATAATTTTTCATAATGTTATCTGGAAGGTTCCATTTTTCAAAAGTTTCTAATATTTTGAGAACGATAAAGACATAATGAAATCTAAAACATCTCTGCCAAATGTTTTCAGAAAACAGGAGAAGTTGCACAAGATTACAAAATTAAATTACAGTATATAGGCTTTTAATCAAAATATTAATGTTACTCTCTGATTATACTTGTAGGTTTTTATCTAATAAACATCTAATCAATTAGGTTTTATTTAAAAAAAAGCCCCACATCCTTGCAGCAGCAAGCAAAAGCAGTAGTTTTGTCTTCATTTTATGCAGTGGGAGACTGGGGCATACCTGGCTTCCCCAAAGACCAGAGAAGCTGCCAGTAATAACTCAGTGTAAATTGTAATGTCCTTAGAAATGCAAAGCAAAGTAGAGCTGTAAGATATGTTTACCCCATGAGAAAACTCAACATGGAAAACAAATCCATCAGTAGATTTAGTAATTATCATTCTATTACACAGCCCTCTTGCTAAGGAAAACACATCATATCCACCACTACCTAAATCAAATGTTGCATGACAAAATTCTAACTAGTACAGAGGGTTGATGTATGATTTCATGGCTGTCATTATTTGTGTTATCCTTAAGGAGGGGCCGTAGGATAAAACCACAGCGAGCATTAGAGCTTGGCTCAAATGATGCTGCAGACAGGCAGCCAGCCACAGAAAAAGACCATTTTTACTAAAAAATTACTTTCTGTCCAAACATCATTAACAAATAACTCTTTAAATGCATTATGCTCCATTGTTAATTCTGTATCTTATTGCTATATCCTCCTCTGATCCATGACTAACATGCTTTGTAAGAGACATTTATATCTACATTTCAGATATACAACCTTTGAATATGTTAAGCAGGGCCAAAAAGCAAAGAGCTCTGATAATAAGAAAAGTCCATGTTGGTTATCACAGCTATACAGCTGGGTCCAGATGAGCAATAAATTCTTTGAAGGGGCTGGTCAGACTTTTAAAATTATTGGGGCCAAGTAAAAAAATCAATCAACCAATCAATCAATCAATCAATCCTCTGTTTCAATAGGCATTAAAGGAGAGGCAGCACCCAATAATCAGAAGTGTCAATGCAAGGCCTGGAGAGATGCACACCACAGAAAGACAAGACAACAGACTGTCTGGAGGCACAGAAGGACATATAAAGGAGATGCAACTGATGTGGAACAGACTTAAAGTAGCACTTTGAGATTTTTTTTCATATCTTTAAAATGTGAGAAACATGCTTTGAGTAACTGTGTACCAAACAACTCATGTCACTGTGTTGTTGCTGCTCTGCCTATATAAACACATTCAAATACTCAAGTGCAGATTATCTCAGCTGAGAGCTGGGAATTGCACATCCAAGTGACATGGCAGCTGGTGTCCCTCTCTGCTGTGGTGCACAAACTAGAAACTTGGATCCTTGACAGCAACAGCAGAGCAAAATATGAAGACATGAAACCTTTACAGCTAAACACTTGTGAACTCTATTTCAAGAGGAGCAGGAACAGTTTCTCTTTACAAAACCCTGCTCTTGGAAACATCTGAACCTCCAGACATTCAGCCAGAGGCAGGTTTGGTCACAGATCAATTCAGCAAAAACGAGCACAGAAGGCAGGAACAAGCAGGGAATTACCATCCTAACATGACACACTGAACACAGGAAGGCTGCTTGCTCTGCCTTTCTCTGCTTTCAAGAAACGACTAAGTGATGAATTATCGTGTTCAAGTATTTGGACAAAATCTACAAAATCACAATTCTGTCTTTTTGGATCTCATATTGGAGCTGAATTAAAATCACATTAATGCATGTAAGGTATTTACTGCACTGTCTCTGAGGTAACTATGCAGAGAACTGCATTACTCTTTACAAAGTCCTGCAATGGCTATGCAACATGCTTTCTCTGGTACACCTTCATCAGATGGTTCTGAATTCCAGTTAATAAGCCCAAAATTATATATGAGATTTGAAAACTAACCACCTGTGATGTTCCAGGCATTTGATTCCTTAAACTGGAAAAAAAGGCTAAATGAAAACATTGTAAAACATGGCTTCAAGGAAAAGTCACCTGAAAAAATAACTGGCTGTCACTTTTAAATTAGCCTCTAGCTGTGGTATTTTACTAATAGGCTTGAAAACATGTAAGATTTCAGAGAGAAGATGACATCAACATTGTAATTTTAAAGTTGACTAATTTGAAAAATACTGCACTTGAAATTTTATTTTCCTTTAATTATGAGGAAAATATAATACCCTAATGAAACACTCACCTGTTAAGCTACCAAGTGTAAGTTTCCGGCGACCCATTCTTTCAACAAGCCAGACTCCCACAAGAGTAAAAATAAAGTTTATAAATGCTGTGAGTGCAGCCAGCCAGATTGCAAGCCTGTCATCTTCCACTCCTGACATCTGCAAAATGGTAGCACTGTAGTACCTGTGAAGGGAAGGAGAAACAAATAAGAACACTGTTTATTTCAATTTAGCTCATGTTATAGTTTCTGATTCAATTTGAAAAAGAAGATAACAACTATCAAGTGTGACCTCTTGCATAATGCAGTTGAAGACTGACACACAATCACCCTGGGAAATCAGGCATAACCAAGGCATAACTTGCACCTGACTAAAGTTTTGACTGGAGGACATCAAGAGATGAACTGTCATTCTCTTGGTTTATATTTTCAACGGTCAATCACATTCTGCTAGAAATGGGGTTTGCATTTTTAATTTAAATTAATCTGCCTTTCATATTCATCCATTGCTTTTGCTCTTTTTGGGATTTTAGCAGTCTGTATATCGTCTAGGGAAAGACAGCTTGAAATCAAATAGATTTTCAGTCCTCTTAAGGGTCATACTAATCTACAGCATCCCATGTGTTGCAAGTGACACTTGCATCCTCCTGGTTTTTGGTCTTGCAGTCTTATTTCAGTGCCACTGAGATGCACAAAACCCTCTCCATGGCACTGTTTTTGTCTTGACCAAAAAATGATTGCTTTGAAATGCCTTAGGCACCACACTGCAGGGATGTGAATCTGCACCCAACAGGAGCATTTGACAGAATGTTCTCCTTTCTAAATGGAATCAATTGTTCCACACAAACAATAACTCATAAAAAATTGAACTGAGCAAAATGAAAAGAGAGGAGAGTGGAAGCCTTCTACCATTTTTCACAGCAATCAAATGAACACAGACTTTGTGCCCATGTTCATAGGGAGAGCTAAATAAATGCCCAAGGGAGCACGAGTACTTTTGCTGATGCTGTAGAAGGACTTTTCAGCTTCTATTAATTTATGCTGACTGAAATACTGATTACTCAAGCCCTCAAACACCTTGCAGTCAACACTCTATCACACAGGAATAACCATCAAGAATGTCAAAGCTTCTTTATTTGTCTCTGGTCAATATGTAGCTTGCCTTATGTCCCCTTGTTGTCTTAACAGCCAGATGTGCTAGCCTCAGGAATACTAGCAGTTCCCATTCCTCTATTCCAAGCAATTCTGCTTCTTACTTCAAATCAACAGCCCGTGATGGGGCAATATGCTGAGATGCCATTTAAGACACTGCCACCCATGACTGACCATGACTATGCTGCATGTTACCCCCTCACCCACAAGACATTTAGATTCTCCCAGCCCTTTCCTCAGCTCCTCCTCCCCAGTGCAGCCATGGAGGCAATGCCCACACAACCAGCTGGTGGAGCAGCACAACAGGGCCTCCAGAGTGAACCTGCTGGCACAGGGGACCCAGCACCTACAGGTGTTTCTGAGCCAGGCTGGGTCAATGCCCACCCCTTAGAGACTGCAGTGACTCACCCAGGCTCAGCTCCTGTCACAGATCCCAGCCAGGCTGTGGTTCTTGGGGAGGGAAGATTCATGTAGGAGAGACATCAAAACATTAATGTGTCCTCATGTCCTAAGGCACCCTAAATTCAATTGCTAACTGCCTGTCAAACCTTACATAGTACTGCACTGTTTCAACCACCAAAATGACTCAGTCTCTGATTTCCCAATACACATTTCTTTTTCTGTATAAGGGTAGGGAAATAACAAATGTCAAGGGTTGGCCTGCTGACACCTACTATGAAACTCCTATTTACTTCCACCAGACAAGGTTTCAGGAAGCCAAATTTAACTCCACATATCTAAATCTTCTTAAAATCCAATTCTACTGGGAAGTCAGAAATTGCCAGTTGTCAGCAGCAATGTATAATGTACTGTCTATACAGTCAAAAAAAGCAAAGAATAAGAAATCACATAAAAGCATGTAGATGTCTACTGCCTAATCCCTACAAGAATGCACCTTTTGCCCCCATCATTCCTTCTGGTTGCTTATTGCACTCACAGGTTATATATTTTCAAATAGAAGACTGCTGTTTATCTGTAAGTAAACAGCATATTTCATTTCTGTGGAAAACAAACCAGGAAACTTTAAAATCTGGAAATCCAAATGCCAAGCTACCAAAGCCTGGGTGTTGAGCAGTGATGTTCATAGTTATTACAGCATAGCAACTTATTTTCCAAAATTTAAAAGGGCACTTACATAGATTATAACAACTACTAAATATATTTGCTTATGTTCACCTGTTTTAATGTGCTCAATTTTTATACAAGTCTGTGAAGCCCTGCCTGTATATTAAAGTAACAAAATGTCAGTCTTTTCAAGCTCTTCCTGACAAGGGAAAAAAAACTACATGGTAGGAAAAGGTTAAATTGTGGTATTATACAAACACAGCTAATACTGCAAGTCCTGCAGGGAATACAGTTTCAGTGACAAAGTTGTGCAATCCTAGCTTATTTTCTAAAATGTAAAGAAAATTTAAAACACAGGTAACTCCTTGGAATTTTTAGGCAAATACTGTATCTTAGAAAGCAAATAAATACATGCAAATACAAAGCCACACAAAATAACTGAGTTGGATATGTACAGAAAGATTTTTAATATAGTTGATTTTTGAGGATATCAAAATTATCATGTCAAAAATAAGAAATTCAACATTATGAATTGTTAAATCAAAAACTGCAGTACACTGAAGAAAATTAACCTGAAAACACATCTACATTCAAGCCTCCTCAGACTAATCCTTTGACTCTATACTGAAAATGCACAGTTGTGAAGGAAATAAGGCATCCAAAACCACTTTCCCTCCCTTTTTTCATTTAATGAATTGGGGTTTTTTAAAAGCAACAATGTTCAATGTTTAAAGAAAAGGATAATTTCCTCCCTTCAAGCAGAATCTTACAGCTCTGGATGCATCAGAGTTCCCAGCTTAGCATCTTCAGCAGCAGAGAAGCTGCTCATCATGCCAGGCTTTGTAGCTCCCAGGGAAAATCACTGTTTGCCCATAAGGTGCCATCACTGCTCTGAGTGTCCCCATCTTCCACAAGATGCTGCTCCAGCCCACCTGTCATACTAAATCCACTCCAACAAAGCTTCTGCCTCAGGATTTCAGCCTTTTTGGACAGAATTTATAACTCTCATAAAAGTAATAAATAAAATCTAAGGCTCTCTTTACAGAAACCTGAGGAGCTCTTCAAGGGAAAGGCTGCCACATCATCTCTACGTCTGTAATGGATTTTTCAGAATCAGCACCTGGGAGGCAACCCGGGGAGCTACCACTATACACTTAAACTAAATTAAACCTTCAAATCCCCTGTTTGGCAGTAACAATGTACTGTGTTATAAATGCCTTCAGCATAGACTGAAATGACACAGTGAATGCCACTTACTACAATCAGTACATTATGGTAACACAAACACTCAGAATTTAGTACTGCTTTACAGATAACTACATACATCCAATAGTTTCTCTGATTCAGCATGTGTTTTTCATGTACAAAGTACATGAAAATTATTTTAAAATTACCATATAATTATGGTAATTAAGAAAACACAGGATTTTTTTTTTTAGTGTTCAAACAGACTAAACTCTATAGCTATTAAGCAAAATAGGTGTACCAGTGTTTGACAGGGATTAAAAACCTTTAGAGGATTAAGATCACCAAGATACACAAAGAAATTCACTTCCTTAAGTTACCACAGTACTGTCACACACCTATTGGGTCATGTGAAAATACTGTTGCAGTATCTGCCGTGAGATTGAAAAAAAATTCCTTTTTTTTAACTTATTTGCTCTGCACCAGATACCTCTTTGCCAACAGTCAGTGTCCTTTTCACGTTCACTTATTTCACCTACTCATGTGGGTCCTTCACAGGTCTCACCTGAAACTTTAAGGGACAGAAATTGTTTTGTTCTTCATAACAGAAAAATAGTAAAATACAACGAGCTGGATCTATTTATGAAAAGAAAAAAATATCAGGCAAGAAAACTACCAAACTATCTATCAGTCTGCAAAATAGTGTTCTGTATTTTTTTCAGACAGAATCTGTAGTTAAAATCCACTGAAGAGGTAGGTTGAATTTACTGAAGAGATAAACTGGAAAGTAATAGGCAGAGCTGAAGATGAAGATTAAATGAAAGCACTGGAAGGAAGAAAGTAATTATCATCCTCCTTCTCTTCCTAAAACAAAGATCAGTTTCCAGCACAGAAAAAAATAGGTTGGAGTCCATAGCACTTGTATGTTTTGCACTACAACAAAAAGCAAAGTAATATCAACTTTTCCACCTTGTCTTTAGTGCCTTTACTCAGTATATGAGTGCCCAACTCTTCATCAGAACCTTTATGAAAGAAAATCACCACTGCCATCCCTGTTTTATAAATGGAGACCACTGGGGCTTTTGGGAGAGAGGAGGAAGAAGAATGACTGTTTGCAGTTATCCACCAGTACTACCTGCAGCAGAATAATGACACTCCAGAGTCTCCATGCAGATAAGGGCTGTCTGCAAACTACTGAGTATAAAAGCAGGGAAAGAAAATCCCCCAGGTGTTTTACAAAACATACCTTGTTCAATTATTCATTTATTCTGACAATTTCAGTTAAATTTAAATTAGGTTTAATATATTCCAGGGTATTCTAATGCCTGCTGTAAGTTCTCTGAGATCCCAAAAAATGAAATCAGTCCTCATTAAAATCAATAGACCTGCAGAATGTACATAGCACTAAAAAAAAAATAAAAGAAAGAAAAATCAATTTAAAGCCAAGGCCAGCAGCAAACAATGGGAAGCGTAGACACAGTAGTCTCAAAAGAGCCAGGAGCCAGCATGCTTAGAGCAATGGGATCTTGAAAGGTAGGTTTAGATTAGATATCAGGATCAAATTCCTTCCTGTGAGGGTGGTGTGGCAGTGGAACAGCTGCCCAGAGAAGCTGTGGACACCCCACCCCTGAAAGTGCTCAAGGCCAGGCTGGGTGGGGCTCTGAGCAGCCTGGTCTAGTGGAAGGCATCCCTGCCCATGGCAGAGGGTTGGAACTGGGTGGTCTTTATGGTCTCTCCAAACCCACACCATCCTATGATTCTGTGCTTTTCAATTTTAATTAGAAGACATTGCATTAAAGATGGTTTTCTTGCACAGTGTAACAGGCCAGAGAATGGGCTGCCTTCTGGAAAGGCAAGAGGATGTAAAACAGATAAAAGTAATTTAACCACAAGTAAAGCTCCTGAGATGACAAACTGTCCTTCTGAAAAAAAAAAAAAAAGGAAAAAAAATAGAACTAATCTCAGACCCTATTGCTAGGGACACTGATTGGAGAAAGGGCAGGAGAGTTGAGAAAGCCAACAGTGAAAGACTCAGTGAGAAAAAACCCTTCTGCAAGGTGAGGCTGGGCAAGGCCCTGGCACATGGGGCAGGGTGGAAGTGTCCAAACAGAGCAAGGCAGCCACAGCAGCCTCTGGCATTGCTGCACTGCTAGGGAGGAGCACCTAAAGCCCCTGTGATGACCCTAACACATACTCCATGCTGGAATAAATGGTGGAAGCCTTCTTTAACAATGTTACATTAAACAAACACTGTCATTTCGTGCTTAATTAGCCTGTTACAGCACCAGAAAAACTCACACCCCCAAAAAATCCCCTTACAAACCTATTGGCACCAATCCCACATTCATTCAGGGAAAGCTCCAGGATGAGCAGTGAGGAATAGCAGCATGCATATGTGCACATGACTACACTGTAGCTGCAGTCACTACTGGGCACAATGCCCTTACTAGTAACAGTTTTAAGCATATGTCCTGTGTAAAAAAAAAAAAAAAAATTCTTTTAAATAACTGGCACAAAAGTCATCCCTGGACTTCAATGCACAGATGTACCCATATTACCAAAAGCCATTTGAGGACTGTTTATAAAACAAACCCAGAAGGGTAATTCTGGAGTGACTCCATCTGAGCTCATATTTGTAGTGGCCAATGAGATCCTTTTCAGCAGTACAGGTTTTGGCAAAAAATATCCTATTTTGACAACCTCAACTGACCATTCTAAATCTGCATTCAGGAATTCATATTTTTAGATTTTTCTGGAACCAAATTCTAAGAAACAGCAGGTGTTCAGTGTCTTTCAAGTCCATGCCACTCACTTGTGGTGCTTTAATTGAAATTTCTAAATCCAGTCTCAGGTTTTAATATTCATATAATCAAATATCACCCTTGTGATAGATTTCAGACATACACTGCACATCATCAAGATCTCAACAGACTTGTATATTCTCCTTGCTTAGAAAACAAAAGTAATTGCACAGCAAACTTAAACATGTGCAGCATGTGAATATTAATTCAGCAGTGTCTGCTTGTATTACACAATTTTTTTTGTTGTCCTTTGTCCCATCTGTTCTAGCAGAGAAAGGAAAAAATCACAGCAGACCCAAAAAATTCTTATCGTGGAATCACCAATGTAGACAGATTTTTCTTCATTTCATGTTCAGGATGGGTAAAACCATAGGATTTACATTAACATAAGATATAAATGACAATCAAAAAACCCAAAGGATTTAATTTCTGATGTCTGAAATCTACCCAAATGCAGCATTTGGATGATTTCAGATTGAAATTTGAAATTTCCTCTTCAGTTTCAACAGTAAAACTTGACAGAATAGCCTCATTCTTTCCCTCTCACTTACTAAAAATGAATCTGCAAGCATCCCAACTATGCATTTCTGCTTTTCTGCCAATAAGCAAAACATCAGTCTCAATTTTTGATGTTCTAGCCTCAGAATTCCATCAGACCTCTTCCTACCCATGCTGTTTCACTCTGTGCCCTGACTATGCTTTGTAGAGATGCTCTGCTTACAGCAGAGGGGAGAACTGGAATATAATTCCCAGTCCAAAACCTTTAATAGAAAAATATATCAGCTGTAAAGACCCAGAACAAGCTTTTAGCACCACTAGAGAACCACTTGCAGAAGCTGAGCTTCTTTGAGCAATTTTACCTGAGGAAACTGAATTTACTCACTCCTCCAAGGATTTAGCTTTTAGCTGGCACTTTCCTATTTGTCATGTGAGTGCAAAAACATTTCCCCAGCGCTGCAAAGCTGGTGACGTCCGCACCAGTTACTGGTCATAAATGATAAGAACAATGATCATTAAAGCAGCTACAAAAGAAACCTCTAGCAGAGGCTACAAGACACTTCTGGTGTGCTGTGAGATATGCTCAGCATAGCCTGCACAATGGCAGCAGAGGGAGGTGCTGTGACTGTGCTGCCTGCTGCAAGGGACAGACACACGGCTCTTCAGTACAGAAGGGAGTGCTTGAGCACCACATCAAAACCGCCACAGCCACAGAAAGCACTGCAAAGACTCGTGCAATACAGAGCTAAAGGCTCATGTAATAGAGCTAGCTTCTCTACAGAGCAGAATAGTAACCTTTTCATCTGTGAACCATATGCTGCACATCAGATTTGTTTGATAATCCCTGGAGCATATTACATTCTGTATACTTCTACTCAATAGGGAAATTCCATTCTAAATTTATACAGAGCATCTTAGAGTGTTCTTTAAAAGTTATGTATGACCTGACCACATAGGAGAGAACTTGCTGCCACCATTTACTGCTATGTCTTATGTACAGTATTTACATATATTTTGCATTGAAAATTCAGTGTAGCTGCTAGAAAATACATATAAAACAAAATTTTAGATAAAGTTGAATGAAAATTTCAACACAAAAATTAATAAACAGCTGAAAAGATTCTATGCCAGATATTTTTTGAGTCCCTTTTAAAAATATATTTTACCTCCTCTCTGAAATAAATCACTGTTACTTGGAAACACCTAATAAAGGATAGATACAGAACAGTCTTTGTGTTTAACAGCTCTGAGCAAATACTTTCCACATCCACAGTCTTGCTTTGTTACCTCCAGGTAAAGATCACTTTCATGTTTATCATTTCCTTGTTGCAACTAATTAAGCTGCCAAGTTTTAAATCCCTGACAGCTTATCCAATTCAGACCAATTATTCTGTGTGCAAGGACAGCTTGACTACATTAAATTTATGTTCTCTGTCCTTCAGAATTCATCATGGGAGCTCAATGCCAAGACAAAAAATCTAAATATTAATCTCAGTTCTATGACTTTGTAACCTTGGAGATGTAATTTAATTTCTTCACATTTGTTTCTTCTCTGCAAAGTTTTAAATACTTATCCATGCTTCTCATGAGAAGATTTATATGGGGTAATACTTGAAAACAGCCAGAAAAGAAAAGGGAGACAAAGTAGGTGTTGATCAGTTCTCCTCCTGCTCACCTCAAGTACACTCTGGAGGTCTGTGTTACAGTTTAGAGGTAAATTGGACAGGGGGGAATGTCCAAAACGGGGAGATGAAGAGTCAGGTTATTCTTCAGGGCAATGAATGAAAATGAAATCCAGATCTTTCTTTTGAAGTGTTAAGAAGTTAAAATTGTCTTTTGCTGCCTTTCAGACTCTGATTAAGAAGGTGCTGTCAAGGTCATTTTCCTCTCCATCTGAGGAGCCTCTTCTGGAAAGAATGACAGGCCAGACCAGCTCTGCTTTGAACATAACGTGCAGCAATTCCCAACACAACCTCAGCATTTATGTGCTCAAGTGACAGGTACTTGAAAAATGCTTCAAAAGGCTGCAGTAATAGCATCAGCCCTAAGCTCTGCACTTGGCAAACACTAATCACAAGAGTAAAGTGAAGAAAAATGAAGGTATTCTTTCTTAATTAAAAAATGGAGACAAAGAATA
Source organism: Molothrus ater (assembly GCF_012460135.2). Classification (NCBI taxonomy): domain Eukaryota; kingdom Metazoa; phylum Chordata; class Aves; order Passeriformes; family Icteridae; genus Molothrus; species Molothrus ater. The sequence goes on along the minus strand of NC_050482.2, from coordinate 15,137,966 downwards.
AGGAAGAATAATTACATTTCTTTAGTTGTGTATTAATGCTACAACATAGTGAAAAATTAATCTAATCATAACCATACTCACACTCTGTTTTGTACCCATTGATGCATGTATTTCCTTACTGGAAATGAATTTAATGTACCAAACAGTAACATCCAGGGTGCTGCAATTCTCAGCTAGGTACAGAACAAAGGGCCTCATTGGGAGTTAAGCAGAATATGCTGCTGAAATAAAGATTTATTACACACACCTTAGTATGATGAGAAGGCCCTGGGATTTCCCATGTTAATACTACTTCAATATATCAATGTATATATTCAATATATACATTTACAATAAAACCAAGTGCTGAACAGTGCTGAATATAAAAGCTTTAATATGCAGGTAGTCTGCTGCATATTATGTTGGAAGTTTCCCTCTTTGAGCTCTAACATCATTTTAAAACATGAAAGATCTGATTTCTGATAGCATCAAACTCCGTGAAAGTATGAACAGGACCACAGTGAAAGGAATAAAGTTAATTAGTCTTTCCAGTAGCTTTTTCTCACAACCTTCTGAAACAATATTTTTGCTTATACCTTTACTCATCTTATAGTTCTTGAGCAATGCCACCTATCCTTGAACTAAAACTGAACTAAAAAATCAAAACTTTCCAGATAAAAGAAATTTTCAACATTTTCTTGTTCCATCAAAACCAATTACTTGTTCAAAGAATAGGTATCTGGTTGTTCTACAGTTTGACTTTGCTTTATAAAATCAATGCACTGTATCCTATTAATCCCATTTGATTTTATCTAATTTTTCTTCACACTTTAATTAATTTTTCTCTTTTTGCTTGCACTCCTGTATTCAATAATTTCTAACTGTAATCTCTTGAACCAAGAGCTGTTCTGCTTTACATTTCTACATCACTTAGTGCAGCACTATCCTGCTTCTCAAATAAGCCTTTAAAATGCAATAATTTTACAAATACATTTTATTAGCCTTGAGGCCAGCTACCACAAAATTGTTCATTTAATGAAACAGCTTTCTGTTTTCCTGTATTCTTATGCCAATAGCAATTATTGCTTTCAATGGATTTAATGGTCTCCCTTTCTGAAACTTCCTATGATTCAGCTATTCCTGGATCGGGGAAGGAAAAAAAAGTACACTTTCAAGACTTCTCTAACACACTAGTTATTGTATTTTTCTTTTTCTTTAACAATACCAAATATACAAAATACAACAGAATGTATATAGAAAGCCAGAGAAGTCAAACATTCAAATAAATGGAATCAGAAAAGAGGGAAAAAGTCCTATTGCCACACTGACTGTGCCATTACCTTATCTGTGAGATGAATTGTGTTCTACACAGTAATTGTTTTTATACACATTTTTCAACACTCAACCACTCTCAGCATGTAAGAACAAATGGCAACCTAGGCAAGGTTTGTTTAGAACAATCTTATGGGTCTTATGATAATAATGTAGTAAGTAGCAAACAGCATAATGTTGCCTGAGGCAAAGGTAATTCAGCCCTAGTGCAATCAAAAGAGTAATTACTGTACCTGGTTTTGAATATAATCTAAAAAAAACCCAGCAAAAATGCATTACCAAAAATGCAAAAAAATAACGTTGATTTTTCCTTCTGGACTTTGTTTCTTTCTTTGATGATGACGATGGTGATGATGTGTTCAGTGCTCATAGGCTGCAACATTTAACTCCATTCAGTTTATATTCACAGTTCATCCAGCAGGCTCTACTGAAATGCTTATCTGGCAAATACCTTTCACTTCTGATTAGACAGGTTACTTGGAAATCAGAATGAAATTTCCATTGAGATAGGAGTATAGAACAATAAAGAAACTCAACTGAGAATACAGATGCATTGGTTAAGGTCTCTAGAGGAAGCCAGTCTTCTTGACAGCTTTAACTCAAATCCCACAACTGGGATTTTGCTCTAAAATGTCATACTGAACAAAAATTTACTTTACAGCTGACAGTTTCCATGTCAGGTATCTAGAGAACCTAGGGGCATACAAGAATTGTAACTGAAATATTTTAATGAAGTAGCAATTACAGGGCAACAGGCATCTGCTTTCAGACAGACAATTCTTCCCAGAGGTCCTTTTAGAAATAGCAACCTTAGCTAAAAACAGCATCTTGACCTGACAGCTCAGTGACAGAGGACAACTGCCATCATGGCATGCAAGACAGATGATAAACTGCTTCACAAAGTGTTCTGCACCAGGCAGTGGAGCCCTGTGACTGTGGATCCTCACTGCACTGGCTTTGTTGGCCTCCTAAGGAGGACTCCAGAAATAACACTGCAATAAAAGTCCTTTTCTTCTCAAAGTGGCCAAGATAAATTAATCCCAGAAGGGTAGGAACAGTAAAGTCAAGAGGAGAAAACCCATCACATAAATGAAATTTCTATGAGTTTCATTGGCACAAAAGAAAGATCTTCTTGCCTGAGGAAATCGCAATTAGCAGTCCTGAGCAAGATTTCATTTACAAGAGGAGAACCAAAGTGCAAATGGAAGATAGAGATCTACAAAAATATGAAACAGCAGCAGCTCACTGAGCAGACACACTTGGCTTATGAGGCAAGGGAAGAGTGAAAAATCTCCTCAAGCAAAGCTGTCCATGAATAGGCTTTTTCCCTTTTAATGGGAATAGTCCTGACTAAAGGTAATTCACCTAAATGCTGGGAGACTGTTTTGATATTTTGCACTATTTTTTATGGCCCTATTAACTTCCTCAGATATGACCTAAAATGTTTGGAGCAAATTACATATGAAACTATTTATTACATATATATATATAAGCATGTATTTATTACTTTATTTATTTAAGAGTTAGCAGACCTATTTCATGGACTAGGATCTAGTAATTTGGCTTCTCATATATTTTTTCCTTTCTGTTTTTATAAGGTCAGACAGAGCTAAATTTGTCAGCAGGTGACTGTGAATGACTAGTAGGGTGACACTGCCTTTGTTCTGCTCATTCCCACTCAGAGTAAAGCATCTCTGCACATAGGAAATCTGGGTCTTTTTGTTATCTCTGTATTCCCAGCCATTAAATCTGAGTGCTGTTGTTTTGCCATAACCTACCTTTTGTTATTTGGAAGGGTTCACAAGATTTAAAAAAGTACAACCATATGGATGGCATTGGATTAGTCACACACAAGGTCAGCCAAACAGTGACTGGCTCACAATAAAAAAGTCAGAGTTTAAAAATGTAGAATACAAAATAATCCCACAAAAATTCAATGGTGTATTACTATCTGATACAAAGAACCATTTAATAAAATACAAATTTATTTTTCAAATATTTCCTATGCCAAGATAAGAGGATTTAATAGACACACCAGCACACTAAAACCCCACTATTCATCCAACTTCTTGCTTGCGTTTCTGTCTGGTTTTCCTTCCTGACTGCTGCCTTTGTCTTCACTCCTCTTGGCTTCTAATTTGATCTAAATTCCTTCCCAGGATCTACTTACTGCATCAAGAACAACACCCAGAATCCACCCAAGTAAGCTGTGTCTAAGAGGGAAATGCTGACTTTCTCGAGTTGACATTTGTTCAGGGATCCTTGTCAAGAGAAGAACAATATGTGCATCTGCAGTAGCAAGACTCTCCACACATGCAAATTCACTGCTCCTCCTAACTTGTTTCTAACATCACATACCTGCAACAACATATTTTCTTTCCATATTTTAATGTGCTGAGAAGTTAACGGAGTTCTTGAAACAAATTTCTGCAAAAGCAGTCTCTTAAAGCTAAGTTGCTGTTTTATTTTCTAGTTCTCCAACACACATACTAAATGTGCATTCTTTTCCTTAAGATTTTACCTTTTCCTCTCAGTCTGACCTCAAACCTCAGCCTTGGACTCTCCACACCTCTCTAGAGCATGAAAAACTCCATGACCACTGGGGCTCCAGCAGGCCCATGGCTCCTGACCAGGAGAGAGCCTGGCACCCTTTGCAGAAGATAAATATTTCACTGTAAAATACAGCATGCTGCAATATAAAATATAAATATTCTGGGGTTAGAAAGTAAAGTTCTAATAAATATTGTACCCTCAAACACCAACACTGACATTGCAAATGACAGACCTTGCACTGGCAAAAAATGGGTGACATCCAGCTATTTCTCACAAAGAATTTAAAATCTGAGCTTCATTTATTAAAAATGCTGTCACATATCATCAGCAAAGCTCCTTTCTCTCATTGCAATAAATACAAAGAATTATCTATGCGGTATTTTCTTCTCCTTTAAATGGAAAGACTACGTTTGTTAGAGAAATGAGACTCTCATGGCCAGTGCAGAAGCTGCTGTCTGTGACATTTAGCAGCACTAGAGTATGACCTTCCTTCTGGAAGGAAAGCCTGCATGAGGACAGAGCAAGCTTTTCATTGTTGGGCCTTATGGGGAAAGAGGAGGGGAGAAATCAGATCATTCTATTCTACACTTAGAGAACTGTCTGCAGAATTACACTGTTGGAAGCAGAACATCACATAGTTTCATTGCTAAAGGTTGACTGCATTACTGAAATATCTGTCTCCAGCACCGGGAAGGACTCAGTGTGCTAAGTGCTGTTCAGAAACAGAACAATTAAATCACCTCTCCCAAAAAGCTTGCAATATAAACACAAGGCAAAAAACCCCAAATGGATGCAGACAGATGGGGAGAGATGAGATAATGAGGAAGCACCACTAATTCCTGACTTGAGAGCACGTCAGCACACTGACACCATGAACTGCTCACAAAGATTTTGCTTTGAGAATGGTGCCTTTTTTTAAAGAACCACATTCAGGAAGAGAACTTGCATTGCAAGGAAAAAGGAAATTAAAGGAAAACTGAGAGCTTACAGTAGATAACACAGGTGAGAGGCCTGGATTGGGGAAACACCAGTTGGTGTTGGGAAGATTGTTACTACAGAGAAAGGAAACATCAGTTCCCCTGAGTGGTCAGTTATACAACTGCACAGCATATCTGCCTGTCAGCTCTGTCCTTTACAGAGAACAAGCAAAGTACAAAAAAACCTTAAAGCTTTTAAGCTCTTAACACCTAGGCCCAGTGGCTACAGTAAGCTGTGCTGTCCACTGGACACCTCTGGCAGGCAGAAACCTGCATGTGGAATAAGCCCAAACTCAACATATTGATCTTAATCAAAATACACTGGTGCAGACTAGTCCAGGGTACTGAAAGCTTGGATCATCACAGCATCTTCATGTTGGAAAGAAGCAAGCACCATCTCTCACCTTCTCACAACAATTTTTATTAGGAATACTGAGAGAAGCCAAAAGAATATGTGCTTTGTCCTTGAATGCTGGAGATTTGGACAGCCCTTGAAGGTTAAGGCTGCTCTTGCCTTAGATGCTCCTGCTGCCTTAGCAGACACAGTAACATTTTCTTCAGACATAAACCTTATGCCAGCTGCCTTTTCATTCAAGTCCTTATCTCAGACTGGCACTCAGAAATCTGAGTGATGTAACAGTCTGCATTTGATGGAAATAACTGTTGAGCTGGGAGCTGTCAGCATTTATTACAGCATAAAGAGGGCCACATAACAGAGACCAGAGAAAAACAGACACGGTTTTGAGAAGAGGCAAAAGTGTATGATACAAAGATAGTTTCTGAAGAAGGAATACTGACAGAATGTTAACTTTTGCTAGTCATGTTCTCACATGGGGAGGCATGGAAAAAAAACCCAGAAATAACATATACAAAAAATACATTGAAAAAAATCTTAAATAATACTTATCTGGCAGACCTGTCTATGTGAGCTGCAAAATTCAAAAATTTCACATTCGAATGTATCAAGTAATAGTATGCACACAGCAAGTAATTGTGCCTTGTAGCCAGTTCATTGTTCTTCACAGATACCTGCAGACATGTCATGGAAGAAATCTTCCTCAACAGCTGTGTCACAGGAACACCAAATGAATTACTGCATAATTCACAAAAAAATTAGCTGACTATGTTGGGCAAGCAGCCTTTATGGCTACTATTATTTGACACATTGCCCTTTGGTGGCTGATAGCTTTCCAGAAGATTAGAAACCAGAAGAAGCCTTTCATAACACTGCTGGGGAAATCTGATCCCACAGGGAAGGTGGCATCTCCGGAAGCAATGGGCACGCTCTCCCTGCCAGACCTCTTCAAGCATGATGGACAAAAACCATGGGTTTAGAAAACTGCAGGGTCAATACCTGATGGATAGATAAATATTTGCTCTATGCCCTCTCACGACCAGGTCACACACTGTTCAATCTTCTCCAAAAGTTAGTAAACCTATGTCCTTGATATGGGTCATCACTGTGATCACCTTGATTTCCTCAATGAAGACAGTGCCATACTACCATCAGTGGGTTCCATTTGACTCAGAGACACAGTGATCTCCAAGTTTATAATCCTCATGATGTCCAGCCTGAACCTCTTCAGAGCCTTCCTGCCCTCCAGCAGATAATATCCCCACCCCACTTGATGTTGTCTGTGAATTTACTGAGGGCACATTCAAGCCCCTCATCCACAACAGTTACCAGTTATTAGATTAATAACACATATAAACAATAATTACTTATGCACACAATATAATTAGGTATTTTTATCCTGAAAATAATTACAAAGCATCTTTTCTTCAAAAGCTGGAAACACAGTATAAGTATTTAAGCAGAGGTGGATAACCTGTTCTGAGGGGAAACCACAGGGCCACAAGGAAGCAGCAGCAGATTCAGTGCTATGTGTTGTTCTGCTTTACTGAGGAAAGCAACTCAATTTTAGTATTATACTCTGCTCCCATTCCCCTGCTTTTGCTCCTCTCTCCTCAAAATACCTCTAATTTCACAGAGGTAAAGATCTCCCTTACAGAGAGGTTTCTGCCTGAACATTTCCTTCTACAAATACAGGTTTTGCTGGTTTAGATACCTCTGTGCAGCTCAAGCAAGATTATACCAGACAGCAGTGCACTTCTGCCTTTAGTGAGAAAGCTGCTTATTTAAAATCTTGCACAAAACCAAATATTCAGAAAATAGCTGATACTGTGAATTCTTGAGAAAGCTGACTGACATGACAAAACAGCCAAGCCATGTCATATTGCTGCACTTAATCATTAATTAGTCTAATGAACACTGAAATCCCACCAGATAGGATGAAGCTGTGACTCAAAGCAGCAGATGTGATTCTGGTCTGAAACCTCTGGGGAGTATCTATGACAGTGACTGCAGCAGTCAGCCTGAAGAGCAGTGCCACAGAGGAAGAAATTTCTGCCATGGAGGAAGAGATTAGTCCTTGAATGGCAGTTAATTTGTTCCAGACAGAGAATTTTGCTGTCAGGAAAGGAAAATGTCTTTTATGAAACCAGAATAAATCCCCAAATGGGTTCTCTACAGAGAACATCTAGTTTAGGGAGGTGTCATAAATACTGGTTGCTTAGAAGTTCTTCATAACTTTATTTAGAGAGAACAAGAAGCAATAAGCCAATGCACAGAACCTAAGACACACAAAAATAAAAATTTTAGAAGGTCTATGGCAAATATACTTCAATGCTCCTGTACATGATGGTTTACAGTGCAGCAAGCATGGAATCACTGCAAGATTATGTTGTTAGAAAAACCCAAAAGTTGATTTATTGAAAAGATCAGCTTTATACTGGAAGAGAAGATGAAAGACAGAATGTGGAGCTGCCCAGGCCAGTGACAGTCATACAATCTAGCCACCCTGCATGACCCTGCACATACCACTCAGAACACTGACTCCCTTGACTCATCATCAAGAGCTGTACAGAAGCTGAACTACAATTTCTTTCCAAGGTAATAGTCCAGATGAGTCTCTTGTCTGAGTTAGAAAAACTCAGAAGTATGAAATCGTGTCTCTGTGTGAACACTATTGTAATATACACACTACAGGAAGCTAAAATGTGTCACTTAAGGGCAGTAAGTTGCAAGTCTGAATTAGAAAATGTGCTTAAAGTTTCTTGCAAGCATACAGTGCAGGGTTTAAAGTCATTGTAAAAAGGACTGGAGGCAAGATAACATGTTCTTTGCAGGAATCTACTGGTTTCATTTGTGCCTCAGCTAAATAAATCTCAGGAGTAACATTCCCTCAGAAAAACAACAAATTTTTTTTTTGCAGAAAACAGAACAAGTACAGCTTTTAGAGCAACCTGCAAAAGAAAAAAAAGTTATACAATTTAATCTTTTTTCTTTATAAAACCATTTGCTTCAGCATATCCTAACAAAACACAGCAGAAATGAGGGCTCAAGTGTTGTCACAGCTGACCAAGAGCTGCTTGTTCAGTTTTCAAAAGGCAAAACCTAGACAGGGATCTTAGATATTGCTGAGAGGATGGGCAATTGAGCCAAGCTTCTAACCACAGGATTAATTTCTTTTTCCAACAGTGGCTTTATAGGACATTTTAAAGCACTGTCCATCCCAGCTGATGTGTTTTTCTTCTTCTTTCTGTTATTCTTTATTTTAATTTCCCAATCTAGCATTGGCTAGTCTTCCTCCAGCACCAGCTGTCTGCAGTAGCATATTACACTATTAAGGGAATTAAGATTTCCAAAACTGGACAGAAGTCCACAGTCTCAAACTGCTTACCCATATTTATTGCCCAGTTAATGTGCATTTCTGCACTGAAGAGTTTGCAGAGATGGTGGCATCTCTTACATTGATGCAAGGAAAAGCCACTGGAGCTGCTCAAGCATAACTGAAAACATGGCAGGGCAGCAGAATCCTCTTCAGAGATGCTTAAAGAGGAGGTGACCATCCCAGAGTTTGCAGGAGAGAAGGGATTTGGAAATATGGGCATGTGTTTATATGATTTTCTAGCTGGTTAAAGCTAACAAATATGATAAATCAATATAGAGTGAGATATAAATACCTGTAGAGACTTGACCAGTATCTTGCAGAGCTCATGTTCCAGGTCAGTTGTGATATCCATACACATATACACACATACATATATACACACATATACATATATATATATAGGGGGGGAAAGGGGTTGGTTTGTTGTTGTTTTTTTTTATACATCCTGATTCTGCCTCTGTTCAGAATTATGGCAGTGCCTGAGTTAGTTTACCACAATGTGACAAGAATCATAAAAAACTGGGGTTTGCAGTAAGATAAAAGCATTTAAGATAGAACTATATGCCCTGAAAAATACAATGAGCTAAACCACATTAATTTTACTTATTCAGAACTCTAATAAGGCATATAAGATAGAGAGGATTACTGTAATAGATGTAATAAGTTTGTAATATATTTGATAATATTCAAACTATAAATGTGTTAACACACATAATTACTATTATATGAAATAGTAAAGAAAGAAAGATTACTTGGAATTAGTACATTTTTCCCTTGAGAGCTGTTCCATTTCACTAATAAGTCATTCTCCATTTCTACATGAACCAGAAAAAATATGAACTGCATCCCATCTTTTATTTCCACTGTAAATTAGTGACATTACAGGCATGTGTCACAATCTGAAACAAAATTTGGTTCTCAAATACTAAGATGATTGAAAAATCTAAAACTCCTGGAATGTGCCATCACTAACAAGCATAATTTACATTTCTCATTCTGATAAACTCCCCTTTCTTCCCTCATTCCTGTGCAAATGGGACAGAGCTGCCGGCTTAGTGCAGTGATAAGATTTCTTTTAGTTTGTATCTCACCTGCAACAATTTCATCTGCCATATGCATTAAATTGTGGTTACACAGTTTCAGTTCTCACACTTCCTTAAGGGCTCATATGGAAGGACAGAGTAGGTTTTAAAAGGTAACATTCAAAACTTTCTTTAAAAATAGCCAAATTGGTCCAAGTTTAAGTGAGATCTTACCTGATTCCTTACATGCCAGCATGGTCCTTACAGCACCAACAAGTCCTTCAAAAGCACCAAAAAGTACTTCAGTACTTTTTTCAGGACTTTCACCTGCTTCCCTCTCTCACCAACATGCAGGGGCAATAGATATTCCTTTGGCAACAAAAGCTAAAGAAGACTTTAGCTTTTGTCAACTCCTGTTTTCAAGAACTAATTTCAGTACTTTCATTTAAATATATTATTTAAAGACCTGAAATGGATAGCAAAATTTTAGCTGCTCACTTTCTCTTCTCCTTCCCCAGTCTATAAACATACAATAGAAATTCTATAACCAAGGAAGTAAGAAGAGGGAGTAGAGTAAGAAAGCCCAAATTGTTTTACCTGTTTGTTTTTGTTGTGCTTTTGTTTTCTCCCCTGGTTTCTAACAGGGCTCTCCATCTTTCTTCTGAAAAAAAAAAAAGCCTCTTGCACTCATAACTGACCAAAAGATTCAAGTTTACATGAGGAAGGGGCCTCTAGCAAGCAGATGTTTTAATCAGCAGTCCAGTACATCCCTGTTCCAATTTCCCCTTGGGAAACATGAAATGTTGCTGATAATAATCTGCTCTCACATTCTTTTCCTATTTTCAAGATGTCCATAAAACATGCTTTGGGCAAGTGCAGTATACAAGTGACTATTAAAAAAAAGAAAATATCACAAAAGGATTTTATTCTTTCATGAAAATGTTTTAAAATCATTCTCTGAATCATTCTCCCAGACTTGTCAGAACTCTGTAGAAAAAATTCCCCAAGATTTTAAGCAGTCATAGGTGAGACCCCTCTCACCTGCACAGGCTTAGACTCAACTTGCACCTGATGGCTGGAAACTCTCCAGGAAAGAACCAGCTGCCCCAAAAGATGAGAACCCAAGTGTTGTTAAGTTCCCCCTCCTGATATCCCCTCCCTCCCTGCACTCTCCTCCTTGCTGGCCTTACAGACATTATTCTTTCTCACCACACTGAGCAATTAAAAGTCTCATCAGTGATTTCTTATTTTCCTTTGATCTGGTGCCTGTGCTCCATCTCACACCTTCTGTATGGCCCATTTTCACCACAGCCATCTCTCTGCTTATTGCACACTGCTCCCAATAGCAAGGTCTGGATTAACTTTTAGATACCACCATCTTTTATTCACAGTTCATTTCTGGACTATTTTCATTTATAGCAAATCTTTGCAATCCACGTAACCTTTCAACCTTTTTTTTTTTGGGTCTCCAATCTGTGGCACAAGGCATATTAACTAGCCTGTGGCAGCTTAACTCTTATTGACAGACTCCAAAGAATCCAATTTACAGAACTGGTTCCTCTGCCCTTAAAGTAAAGGTGAATAAACAGATCTAAAGGGCATCATATCTCTTACTCTATGATTGAATAGCATCAGTAATATATTTCACTGAGGTTGTTCATGTTGTTGTATCAGGCAGCACCTAACCAGGTGACCTTTTACACTTTAATTTTGTGTCTTTTCAAGATTGATTACATTGTGAACTTGGAATTGTTTCACATTTCTGTATTCCCTGCCTTTCACCTAAGAGGAAGACACTTTCTTATTGCTACAAATACAGTCCAATATTTGAATAATATGTGCCCTCTAGGTTTTGCCAAGGGAGCAAACCTACAGCAAAAACCAATCCCTCCTCTTACTATTCTATTGTGCTTTATAGAAAAAAAATAAATTGGTCATTGGTTGGTATGTGATTTCCTGATAGGTCTCAAAATAAATGCTAGAGACAACAAAAATGTACAGTTCAACAGAATGATGCATATTAAACATTAACAGTTGGATTAAAATGGAATTTTTACAAGATGATTAGAAATGTTCAACAGAAGAAAAACTGTTGAGACCTGTTGTACTCCAAGAGCTGTCTGGGCAAATAATACATTAAAACAAGCAAACCAGTAGTGCTATTTAAGGAACTTCCTCCAGCAATCATTCATGAATGATTTAAAAACAGCATCACTGCCCTGATTTCATTTCATTACTTGGCTTTACATATGAACAAATTGAATGAGATGCATTTATCTGACTTAACAGCTACCCTGCATATGTACCACATGCAAGGCAAAGGCATTTTCACACAATTTCTCCTGCATGGCCCTGCAGTGAAATTAACACTGGATTGGTGACCTGAAAGTTATTACTAAGGCAACAGATAGAAATCAAACAGTGCTATGAACTCATTACAGACAAAAGGGAGAGCAGAAATCAAAAGCAGAAAAATGTGGAAAAATTTCTCCAAAGTGACAGTCTTTCTTTCCATATGCTTTCACAGCCTGAAGAACTATAAGAACAGACACTGTCACTTACCATTAAGAAAACCACAGTAAGGTAAAACAAAGAGTACAATCAGCAGGACTGAGTTGATTTAAAATGTTTTAATATAAATGTCCAACCTTCTGACTGGTTTTTCACAGACTTCATTCATGAAAAACTGGGGGTAAAATTGTGCACTTAGTCTCTGCTGATCAGGCAACATTAAAAATAAAAGACATGCCAAATGAGAAGAGAGATAGCAGGATTTCTTTTACAGTAACTTGGTATGTTGACTCCTATACAGTTCTTTGAATGTGTATTTTTGAACATGTCATAAAAATAAACCTTGATTTCCAAATGAAGCTATTACAAGCCTTTATATTAGTAACAGTCAACACAAAATTTACAAAGAATTTACTTCTGTGAAAGCATTGCACTGAAAAATACCAATTTATTAAAGGCATTTAACTTAGGGTTTTGTTGAAGATTTTAATTTTTTTGAAATAGAAGTATCAGTTAATACTCAGATCCTTTTTAATACACCTACAAATAATTTTAAAAATATTAACCAAACCATCGGTAGATGGATCCAGACTGTGGCAAATCATTTGCAGCTGTTACACCATGAGGTTTACTTTTATTTACTTTACTTTCATGCTATTCCATTCTTTAGTATATATTCTTCTAACCAGTAACCCAGGAAAGAACTCAAAAAGGACAGTAAATAAGGAAAATATTTCATATGGTCATTCTTCAACTCATGGATTTAAAGGTCCAAATTTGGGGTGAAAAAACCCAAACAACACAAAACTCCTACAACTAAGCAGATGTTCAGCACCAGACAAATAAGGAAAATCAGTAATACTTACAAGATTTATTAAATGAAAAGGAAAATCCAGTGCTTCAAAACAGAATGAGAGCCTATGGTTAAGAGCCCCTTACAATGCCTCTCATCAGCACCCTGAACCTGCCTCCTGGGCAAATTCAGAAGGTTTTTCATTGTTTATTTTTTAACCTGACAAAAATGATAATGCAAATAAATCCACCTCAATATCATTTAATGTTTTCAGCAGTCTAGGATTTTTTAAGTTTAGGTTTTAGGTGGGGGCTGTGTTTGGTTTTCTACTTTTTTAACAATATATGGTTAGATTATGAGAACTATCAGAAGATGTGGGATATAAAAGTTTTAGTCTTTACATATAAACTTATATTAATCTGCTTTGTATGTCTACTAATCTCAATACCAAACCCCCCAAGTATGTTATTTCCAATATTTCTCTACTGTTGTAACAGTTTAAGCAATTAGAAACTACAATTGTTTCCTACTTCCCCGAGACACTCAATACAGTACTTCTAAGCACTGAACTGTGTTCCAATAATCATTCTACATTTTCCTTCATTTCATCCCATTAGTCCCATTATATAGCAGCTTGAAATACTTCCTTGATCTTCCAATAAACCTTCAAAACTTTTTTATCTGAATTACCCATCCTTCGATCTCCAGCAGTTAGAATGAGGAGATACCTGTAAAAACCATCTTCCAAAAACTCTGGTTAGTTTGATCACCAAGGCCAGCAGCTTAAGCAGGATATGTATTTTATAGCTTTAATCCAGTTAGCTACTCCATCATGATTCACTGCCTTGTTTTGCATCTTTCTTTTTTAGTTTTAAATGGCACAAAGCTGTGATTTTCCCTTTTCTATTCAAAAGGAATAAGAACACAAAATGCACAGAGAAATGTCATTCCTATGAAGGAATCTTGAAGATTGATGTATGGCATTGGCCAAATCAAATTTCAACTTTTAACTTCTTTGCTTTATGGCAAGTTACAAATCTATACTCTTGAACTAACTTTTAAGCTACAGAAGAAAATGGCTTTGGCATCATTTTTTATTTTAGTGGAAATTCAGCAAAGTGTGGATTTATTGCTAGCAATGCTGACACACAGGTGACTTGTTTTTAATACAGATGCAGTTCCTTACTTGTATCCAAACTACCCTCTCACAATTATTTCAACTGATAAGTACATTGGACCTAAATCATTAAACCCATAAGTTTTTCAGGGTTTGCAAGCCACCCTATAAGCACACACAAGAATATTTGAGAAAAACACTTCAATTTTTAAACAAAAATTTTAAAACATAGGAGTTCTTTTTAAAACACAGTAAATGATACAGAAACTTCAGCAATATGACTGCCTAAAAAATCTTCAAGCTTACTGAACTGCCTTCTGCAGCCTGCCTCCACCCAGGTCACTCAGTCATGCAGCTTGTGGCTAAGTACAAAACCAGAACAAAGGCTAAGACCTAAACACTGCTCAGAGCTCTTGCACAGCTGTAGAGCCATATTGGATGCCCAGCAGTCTGACCCAGCTGCTTCTCTTCCCATCCCTCTCTCTGACTCTCAATACCAAGTCACCACTACCTGCCCTGCATCCTGCCTGTGGAACAAAAGAGTTATTCCTTTTCTCTCAGGCCTGCTGCAGTGTTCCTTAACCAGCTGATCTTGTGTTGGCTGGTTTGGTTTTCATTAATGGATGAAGCCACTGGCATCCTGCCATCAACAGATTTATGTTTCAGCCACTTCCTAGCAGATTTACTAAGGTACACCCCCCTTACTAGGTGGTATTCCCTTCCCACATCAGCATTTACTGATGATTGAGAAGAAGGGAGAACATCACAGCAAGGTCCAGAGAAACTGTGTTTGGGCTCCTCCCTGGCCTGCACTGATGGAGAGGTGCAGGCAAACAAAGAGGGGATGGAAGGGATTGGCTCTGCCAAGTCACAGCTGCTGTAAATACTGCCCAGGCTTCTTGCTGAGAGCAAGTGATGAAAGGGAATTTCACATTTCTTGTTACCCACACAACCAGCATCTCAGCTGCTGACAAGAACTGATTCTGCCCAGCCTAAGGCTCCGTACTTCCACCTCCAAATCTGAGTTTTGTCCTTGGTCACAGTTCCAAAGTCACTGCTATATGTTGTGTGATAATTTTTCACACTTAATGGACAGATTTTTACAAACAAACTAATTGTTCAGTTCAGATCTGCCATTTAACTGGGGGAAAAGTAATTAAAATTTTATAATAATCCTAATAATGATCATCATCTCCATCACCTATGTTACAGGGCTTGGAAAAATACTGTATAAGCCTGTTTATACACAAACTTGTGTCCAATGTGTACAACTTGGTGGCCATCAGATGTTTGAAATTGGGGATTTTTTTAATATATTTTATTTTCAGTGCACTCTTTTCTTTAAAAGAAACAAGCTCAGCTGTGATACCAGTACACTGCCTATGGAAAAGTGGTTGCTGAAAATGCAGAACTTTCAAAAAGCCCAAGTCAGAATTTCATTTTCCTTTTCAAGTACTGTGAGACTGATATAAGCAGTTTCCATAAACTCTCATTTAGAATGTTTTGCAGTGAGTAATATAAAATTATTTTGCTGATCAACTACAATTTATTCCTCTCAGGAGTTGTTATAAGTTAATCCCATTATTCCTGTATAGCACATACAACAGAGACAGCTGGTGCAATGGGAAACTCACCTCACCTAGTGTGTTTGACTAGACTAGACTTTGGTTTAGTTGTTCTTCCAAAAATACCTGCAGTCTATATTAAAAGTGCCACTGAAGTGTTTTACATTATGAGTTTGCACACAGCACTATCTAAAACATCTTGTAATATGAACGAAGGCTAAAATGGTAAAAATGAAGGGTCACTTCTCAAAAAAATGTTATTGGGAGAATTTAGGAAAACCTACAAAAAAAATCTCTTATTAATTATTATCTCAAAAGCAAGTGGATGTTCAACATAGAATTTCTTTCTGTTTTATTAAACATCTCCTAAAGCCTAAGACGAAAATGCAAAAACTAAATGAAAGATATAAACTGGACAGTTTACCAGCAATGAAATACTGAAGGATGAAAACCTAACCAGGCAGCAGCCTTAATGTCATGGAGTCAGCAGAGAAAATTACACTTGTCAATTACCACATCTTCTCAATTATCCTGACAATTCTACAAAGTTTGTATCTGGAAAGAACATTAGTGCAATAGTGCCTCCTTTAGTCAGACTTAAAGCCCAGTTGGGTCTGAGAATACTCCAGAAAAACTGAGGTGACAAGTTACTGACCATCCAAAAATAAATGCCACATGGAAATCTGCTTGGGAGTTACTGTGGCCAATTTAAATTTAAGTCAAGAGGACAATAAAAGGTACTCTCCTTCAGTAACTGCTGTGCAACTTGGATGACATTTAGCATTGTGCCACACTGGGGTTTTGTTTTGTCTGTTGGGCTGTTCTTAATACAGTATGCTACGTCCTGGATTTTGTTTTAAAATGCACAGCCAGAGAACACAACAGAAACCTATACAACCTTGAAAGTCAATGCCTGAATACAAATCACAAGAAAAATGTGAATCACCATTACTTTTTGCCAGTAGAACTTCTGTTCACAGATCTCAGCAACTATTTTCCAATATTCAAAACAACAACCAATGCTCTAGGAAAACCTCATGGCAATGACCAGCTTATTCGTTATAAATAAGTCATAGCCTGTAAATATATTCAATCATTAATTATAAGTCTCTATATTGCTGCTGATGCTGAAAGAGTGAAGAAGGTTGCTACCACATGTGCAGTAATTCACAAAATAAGGTATTTATTCAATGATCATTAAAAAATGAAAAGCTTATCTGCAGTCAGATATGTCAGATATTGTCCAACGTTCCCTTTTCAGTATTTCATTTTGAAGAAGTTAAAAAACTGGAATTTAAAGATGAGTTTCTGAGTCTTGACTTGTCCCACCCTCTGGGGATTCAGCTGCACACTCCTGTTAAGCTGAAGTCCCAGGGTGGTTCTGAGCCTGCAGCTTGCAGGTGTCAGCTCTGAAGCTGCTGCACAACAGACCTGGCAATTAAACCTGCCAGGAAATGGCCTTCCCATTAAACTCTTCTCTGGTCTCTATTCAACTCCAGAAGTATCCTGACTTCTTTCCCAGTCCCACTCCTATTTTCTTGCAGTCTCATTCACATTCAGTACAACATTTTTTCACTTTTTGTATTAATTGTTCTAATATTCTTATCTTCAAACCCTAAATTTCCACTTGTTACATAACCTCCTCTTGTCTTCTTTTGTATTTTTCTTCTATTATCCAGCTTCTTTTTCCACTCATTATTCTGAGCTTTTTTCCTTCTCCATATAGTATTTTATTCCCCTTCCTATTTCTTGCCAGCTGAAAAAAGATGATTCTTTTCATCATCCATTTTCTGGTTCTCTCACTTGCTTGCATAAATTAAAAAAGCGACACTGTTAGAGCTCAAAAGCATCTGAGGACCAAATCCAAGCAGCAATACATTTTATATGTGGATTCACTTAACTTCTAGGAGGTGCAAAGATACCTCAGAAATAAAAAAAATATTTTATTGAATAGGAATAACAGATCATATACACCTGCAAAATAGCTTAGCAGAAATGCTGAAGACCATATGCTTTCCCTGTTGACACATTATACCACTTTCCTGCTGCAGAAAGCTTTGCTAACACCATGTGAAAAGATAATGGCAAATTACAAAATTAGCACCACATCAAACTTAGTGTTTCAACTGCAGAACAAAGTATTTTGTCTGGCTTTCATCACATCCACTTAAAGTATTGTGAGAGTAAGAATAATCAAGATGATGCAGCTGTCTCTTCAATCTTATCTCAGATTTATAGTCTTGAGGGCACAGGCAGTCTTTGGGAACAGACAAAAAGCCTCTCAAAGAGGAGCAGAGTCTCCACTGTAGGTCATACCACCTGCAAGCAATTCTGTCAAGACAATACTGAACTCCCTCCAATTATGGCTAAATTACTGCCTACCGTTCAAGAGAACTTGGGATTTTCTTCCAAAATCTTTCTTCCCCACGGTTTGGAAGTATTTTAACTGCCACAAGGCTGCATATTACCAGAAATGTTTTCAGAAGTCCTGGTTCTGCAGGAACATGAGCACAGAGATAAAACATCCATTGATGGTTTTCATGACACAATGTGGAACAGTTCAAATCCTTTAAGTCCCCTCTTCCTCCTACCCTCCAAAAATGGAACTTCTTCAATTTTTTAATTTTTTCTTTTTTTTTACCTCAAAATGGTCCTCTTCCCCTAGGTTTTAACTATGGGCAACTTTGGGCTTGAAAATGCCTTAACTTCACAGATTTAACCAAATTCTGAGATATATTACTATTAAAAAATTGATTTGTAATAACTACTCCCCTGGAATATAAGTTCCTTCACAAGGCCTTTCTCAGTCTCCTGCCAACCAGACTTGGGCTCCAGGCTTGAAACAATGAGCTTCTGTTTTCAAGATGAGAAAACACTAGAATGATAAGAAACTGAGAAGTTAAACCATTTCAGACCTGCTCACACCAGTGTGAGAGATGCTTGTCTAAAATGGTATGACTTTAACAGGTCAGTTAAGCTGGTGAAAGCCATGACAAAAAGGAAACATTTGTTCTGCGTCAGGCACTGCATCAGACAGCAATGATACCCTTGTTCTTAGGGGGAAAAAAAGGAATCAAAGCAATAGGTCACTGAGCTTTCGTCTTTTGCTGACTAAATTTATCATGCTAGATTTTTTCCTGTGACAGTCACAACCTCCTTAGCCTATTTTTACATTTTGCTTCTCTTTTAGATCTACCTCCTCAATGCAGAGGTTGCTCCACATACCGTTCTCACCAATTCTGTAACATCCTGTTCCTGATGAGTTTCTGGTTCCTCTTGGCTGGATTTTATAAACATTCATGTGTATAACAAATGTGATTCAAATATGATATGAAACTATTTCTGTGCAAAAACTAGATCAGTTTATTACACAATAAAAAAGGCTGAGCACAGCCTTCAACAATTCTTACAGCAATTCTTCTGGTTTTCCTCTCCCCATCCTCAAGACAACTCCAATTACACATGGACTTCATTGCTCTCACTGGCTCCACTACTGATACTCAGTTTTTAATAAGAGAATTTATACCAGATTACTGAATTATTAAGCATGGAAGCTCTAGATTTTTATTGTTATCTCCCTGTGTTTCTTGCAGGTAATTTTTGCTTTTTAGCATCTCTCCTTCTATGGGTACACTCAATGACTACTTTTAGACCTCTGCAAACTTCCTCTAACACCTGTAATTTTCGACTCAAGCTTTTCTTTTCTAAAATTGATGAATTACTCAGTAAAGCATACATTGGGCAAGTACCAAATAATTCTAAAATTGTGTTATTTTTTCATGTCCCTTTGTGATTATGGGAGTTTAAATGAGCTTTTCAGACACACACAAATTTACTCTGATGGCCTCACTTTTCTTACAGTAAAATACAAGATTAAACAAATTATTTTATAGCAGAAAGAGCAGAAACCCTCAAGCCAGAAGATTAGAACAAGTCAGGGCCTGTCATGGATACTGCCCTGTTAAGTTAACTGGTCAGAGGGCAACCAGAGGCGAAGTTCTCTGCCACAGAAAGCCAGGCAATGTGGTATTCACATATCTTCTGAACAGAGAGAGACACAGCTGTCCCAGGAAAATCCTGGGAAGCTGTGAGGAGCTGTAGGAAACTAAGAGAGAAGAATTCAAACAATTATTATCTCTCTTTCTGTAACTTTGTTTATAGATATGATTCTCCAGAGTGTGCTATTCATAGTTCACCAATAGTCTGAGAGAAGAGTCCTAAAAGCCAAACAGGTCAAGTCCACCATTGTTTCTATAAGAACTGTAGATTTCTAATAATAAAGTGTTTTTTCATGCCTTCTGATGATGGAGTCTCTATATCACCTTTGTCTGTCCCTGATACCCCTTCAGTGATAAGGCAACTGCAAGTTGGGGTCATCAGCCTCTTCTTCTATGGCCTAAAAAGGGCCAACAAACCAACAAACAAGGATTTACAGTAGCACCAAAGGTACAGTGAACATCCACTGTCAAAATACCTGTCATGTCTGCTTTTGAGAAACCACTGAAGGAAAATCCACACAATACTAGACCCTCCAACCATAACCAATGCCTGCTTTCATCCTGCAGGAGAACAGCAATCCCAGAATGACACAACTAAACATTATGAAGAGAAAACTAGTGCTTAGAGAGTTAATACAATCTGACAGTTCCTTAAGGTACCTAAGGTACCTATCTAATTACAACATTAAAAGGCATTTACCAATTTTTATGTAACCAAGTCATCAACAGACAGCTGCTTACTTGTATTTGAAAAATGTCCTTTCACAGGAGAATGTTTGTCTTGCATACCTGATAACTAAAAATTTAGTTATAATGGAATATTAAAAGAGACTGGATATTGCAAATGGCTGACAATCCAGTCCTTTAACAACAGTGCCTTCATGTGTTTATTACAGGCATTTTATTATTTTAAAGCTAAGCTTCAACCACGTTTTATAGTTGTAATTCTGTCCTCCTACACATCCACAAGTAAATTAGGTCAATTCCAAACTATTTGTAAAACCTCCTACACAGAAAGCAGTTTGAGATTTTAAAACATAGTAAGTTTAAAATAAACAAAGTCAACCTACTAGTGTCATAAGCCTAGTGAACTGTCAATTTTTTGTTCTAGCCTAATAGGGCATCCCAAAGTATTATGAACCAAACTGTGAGAATGACTGTCCTTGGCCAGAGATTGCATGCATACCACATTTCATAACATTTTAATAATGTTTATTATGTAAGTTTCCCTAATTAACTTCTAAATGTATTTCTACATTTGGCATCTGTAACATCCTGTGGCAATGAGTTCCAATATGTAATTATGTGTTGCATGAAAAATTGCTTATTTTAAACCTACTGCTGGATAAGAGCTAGGAGTCACCAAAAATGTGTTAGAAGAAATGATGAATAATCATGCTCTCCCCATCCTCTCCATAACATTAGTAGTTTTATATACCTCTTGTATTTCTTCTGACCTCATTTCTTTTCCAAGCTGCAGAGTTCTAATAATCCTGTTCAAACACAGGTATCTCTTTCCCCACACATAACCTGGTTTGCTCTTATTAAAAGACAGGACATCTGCAACTGTTTGTAATATTCCAGATGGGCCATGGATGTCATCATGATGTTTGTATAGAACAGCAATGCAATTGCAAGCCCTCTTTTTTAAGTAGTAACAATTTAGACTGCCATGCATGTTAGTTACCCAGTTCCCTCCTTCAGGAATTATTGAGTAACATTGTATAGTTAATGCATTTGCCATTCCACTAATTTGTTATCTTGCATTATCTTCCCACAACTGTTCATGTTCACAGATTTGGGGGATCTTTATATTGTGAATGCTGTATGAATATAAGCTGCTACTTTGTTGTTCAGCTGCTTTCACAGATTTATTAAAGCAGCAAAGATCTTCATATAGATCATTGTAGGAGTCTATTCCTGGTTTGTGATAACTGATCTTCTATTCTCATCCTTTTTTCTCTCCTATCTTAAATAGTTATTTACGTGACAGGACTTCTCACTTTTATGGCTATATGATTTCTTCAAGAAACTTTGGCTGCAGCTGTCATGGTTGTTTAAGACTGTTAATTCATGTGAGATTTACAGTTCTAACACAACCATGGATTCACATCCAAGCCAACTATAATCTGTCTACAACAATCATGTTGACTCTTCTTTGCAGTTTTATGTTGTATGTGCACAAGTTCATTTTTCATATTTATTAGCACAGATTTTATTTGATTCTATAAAGTTTTAATTAAATTTTTATAGAGACCAAAATAAAACTTTTTGGGCTGTAGCTTCTCATAAATTATGCTACATTTCCAAATTCAGTGATTATGGATGCAAATTACTTGAGACCTGTTGAGTGTACCCTGATTAATTTGTTATTTTTTATCAGCTTGCTCTAGATGTTTTCCTCTAATACTTGAGTGTCAAGCAGACCACCTGAGACATCTTAAGTAGGCACTAGTGCAAAAAGTTTCATGCACCCTCTATAATTAACACAAATGCAAAAAGCGTCTTTATGAGATTGGTGCTCAACACTTCTGTTAAGTGTACTCCCAATGTCTTGATCCTTTCTGGACCTGGAGACTCTTAGGTTTCTTGCTTCTGATGTGTCTGAAAAATTTACCAAAGTTCTTTCTGTGCCTTTCTTCTGGCTTTCACACAACTTACCAGTTTTGTGTCCAAGTGTTTCCCACACTGGCTTACAATTCCTACTTTATGAAGTCTTTCTTTACCTGTTACAGATTTCCCTCCTGTGCAGTTTAATAATACTGAGTCTGGGGCATTTTTTCTTCCAGTATGACAGATGGCAGTGTTTACTCTAACATTTAATATGGTAACTCTTGATACCACTAAAAGCCTTATCCTTTAAGCTGTTTCTTTTAACAATTTCCTAACATGCATGCTCCCTTAGGCATAGTTTTCTCTTTAAAATGTTATGGCAACATATTTTGTACTTGCTCTTAAAACAATATGGCAACCATATTCACAATGATTAGTCATGTAGGGCAGCCCAACAATAATTTCATCTTAAACAAGGTCTTGTACATTGCACATTTGTCAAGAGCTTCTCCTGTTATGAGCTGACAGCTTGTCAGAAAACCCAATACATCATTCTTCACTTCCACATTTACTGAGACTTCATACACATAACAAAACCATGTAAAAGCAGGAAATGTTTCTTCCCTCAGCATCCTTTAGCACTTCACAGTAACGTTCCACCTCATTAACATGGTTAATCTAACCCTCACCTTACTGTGATCTATTTGCACACACATTCAAACCATAAATGTGCTTTCTTGTCCAGACATACATAGCCTAGACCATAAATCCTAACACAAAAATGCATCTGTCAGAATACAGTTCGTATTCTCATGTCTATAAAAATGGTAAGTTTACCCCTATACCAACATCCTCTTGTACCAATTTACTGTGTTGCCAAGTATGCCAACATCTGGATTTCAAACCAGCATTCCAGCTCACACTCAATTTTTCACCTTTCAGACTTTGTCCAGAAGACCATCTATAACTGCTAATGGTCTAATTGATTTTTTTTCTAAATCTTTATAAAAAGAAGCAATTGGGAAATACATACATGACGGTGTTAATCCCTGACAGTTGTTGAAACATCTGCAGACCACAACCCACAATTAAGGCTCTTCGAGTTGGAGGGTATGTTAGCATTCTGCAGATCACAGGTCCAGCTTAAAAAAAAAACAAGACAACAACAAAAGAATACGTAATAGTTCTTAAGTGATTGCTATCAAGACAATGTTGCCAGGCATAGCAGATTTGCACCTTAGTTTCAAGCAAACTTGTATTATTTCAATTATTTTTGAACAATATGATCATTTCAGTTCTGTTTTTCTGCAGTGTACTACAAAGAGGATTATCAGGAAGCCCAACCAAAAAACAAAACCACTTTTGAACAGTGTCTGCTACTGGTGTGAAATATACAGCTCTCCTTCTATCACACTGACAGATTGCACATTGGCTGCACCTGAACATACTCCAAAGTTACCACAAAATATCACTCTTGTTTCCTTTCTAAAAGCTTCCATTTTTATTGAGAGTTTATTTCAGAAATGCCATTACTCAGGTCTGGATATTGGAGATAAAGTGTTCTCCTTAGTCCCCAAAAGGCCCAATTTCCACAGAGCAGTTGCAGGTGTGGGTACTTTGGAGGTACTGGACAGATTTATTCTGCACAGCTCGAAGGCCAGCGGAGGGAGCAGAAATTAACTACATTTACTCTATACCTTTGGTAGCAATGGCACGAGGCTGAATTTAAGATTCAATGAAGAAAAAAACCCACAAAAATTTCTGGCTAACAGAGAAAGCCCTACAACTTTAAAAGTATCATATTTTAAAAAAATACAGAAAGCTATGGGATAATAGGCAAAAATTTTAAATTCCTGACCACAGTATTTACTTGAACTTCTCCCTGCCCAGAGTAGTGCTTTTAGTGCTTTGCCACTACTAAAGTCTGGTGAAAAATTGTGTGTTTTATACATCTTCTCACAACTTGTATACTTACTCAGAATATCTAATCACAATATGAATAAGTCAAAATAGTTGCCATCAAAGAAAAATAAGAGAGAGGTGAAGGGGATCTACATGTTTATATTTTCAGTTTTCATGTTTATATTTTCTGAGCATACAGAAAATATCAGAAGTATTGATTTAGTAAAAAACTCTTTATGAGTCTGTTAGTGAAGAACAATTTACATGCAGAATTTCAGCTTCAGAAAGCTGGCAAGCTATGAATAGTTTCAAGAGTTGGACTCAAGAAGAGAGTTTAGATAACATTACTTCATTGAAAGATAACCAGACCTGCCTAAGAAAAACTTATTTTCATTTAAAATTATGGTATTTCTAATTCATATCTCAATTGGATCATCATTTAACTTTGCTGCTTTAATAGCAGAATACAGCCTAACAAATTTTCTAAGCTGGTTTCCAAGTAACACTAACATTCAGACAGCACACAGTCCCACATGTCCTGCCATTTAGCCACACCATCACCTCAGAAAGTCTCCAAGTAAAACCAAGTGACAGATACAGTCAATCCATCGATCTCATAAGACATTCTCAGGCAAGAATCATGACATCACTGGGCTGACAAGGATTCCATCCTCAAAGTGGCATTTCCTCAGTGGAAAAGCACCAAAGCCAGCTGCGAGCAAGGAATAGTCCACAGCTCAAATTTCAGAAAGAAAAAATATTTACTAATACATGTAACCATGAAGTTTAACTCACAAACAAGTCTTAAGGCTCTCAGACCCTGTGTCACACGTGAGCATGGAGTCTTGGAACTTAAAAATCTTATCTGGCAACTGATTCTGCAGCACCTCTTAGAAATCCAGGCTGCTGAATGCCTAGGGGAGATCTTTCATTCTTCATAAACTCTGTATAAGGTCCCTAACTGAGTTCAAAATCTGTCTTTATTTTCAAGGGACATTTTGGACAACCTACATCTTCAAGGCCACCATCAATGATCCTGCTCATTGAATAAGCTGGAACTCTACAGCAGGGACTGTTAGGAAAGGAGGCAGAAACGAGGAACTGATGCAAGGTTTTTAATAATTCCTGAATCACTCAGCTATTTGATAGACGTTTATAAAACTTCATTCACAATACAGCATTGCGCAAAACAATTGGGAAGAAGGCACTAAAATGAATAGTGAGAAATTAAAGCAGCTGCTCTCAGACAATGGTTTGCAACTCAGAAGGAGTCGTGGACTCTCAACAAAGCTCTATCACACAAATCAGTTTGTGCATCTGAAGTGCAGCCCTGCAGAAATGCTGAGACCATATTGTGAAATTTAGACCTTTATGTCAAAACTTTACGTCTAAGACCTTTAGAACATCCAGTCAAGCTAAATTCAGTAAGTACTTGAAATTTTTCAGACTTCTGAATAATTTTATCAGAAAAATTATGCTAAAAATTATCATACTCCACTCACTGTTGAAAAAGTTCTGCTCCAAACATGTACCATGGCAACCACCACATACCAATAGGCATACACAAAATTAAAGGATTTTCTTTCATAAAATTCACAGCCTTCAGGTTTACAAACCAATAAATGGAATGAAAGAAATAAGAAACTGCTAATCTCTGTATTAAAGGAGCTTTACAAACTCAACTAAAAAGCCCAAAGGACTTTGACTGTGAGGTAACTGATCTTATAACAGCAAATGAGTGTGAAACTTTTTATTAAAACTATCTAGCTCTGAAACCAATTATGCTATATTTGCATTTTCTTATCAGCACTCCTTCCATCCACATTGTTGAGTTCGTATGTTATCATGTTCTTAAAAATAAACAACCCCAGGCATAATATGGATTTTAAGAACAAAAAATAGGCTTACTAAAAAATATGTTCAGAATTAAATACATTTTTCTTCTCAAAATAAGTCTTCTGAAAACTTAAATGGCACTTCAGTAGTTTCTGATAGCCCTTAAATATGCTGTCAGTTATGACAGCAGATTAAAATAGCACTAAACAATAAAACCATTACACCTTTAAAAAATGGAACAACTTAACTGCCCATAGAACTCAAAGTAAACAGATGATTTAAACATATGGCAGAGAAAAAAATATTTGGCAATTTTTACAAAGGACAAAATGGGTATTTGTCCCCAAAAAAAAAATCAATGTTTTTGTTAGTGATATTTCTGCCTTAATTGTAGTTGTTTTCATCTAAGATATTTAGACATATTCCTGAATCAGAATCCCTTCATTTGAACTTGAGAAAACAACAAGATGCTTGTTTTCCTTCTTCTAATCTGTGAATAAAAATGAAGTCAGAATGATGAGACCTCCTAACGCCTCAATGAATTTAATGAGAATAGATTTGGCTGGACTTTTTGTGCTGTTGTTTCTGATAATTACTTTAACTGAAGTAGAATTCTTTAACACATAACATTTACAAGGTTCAAAACATGCTACAGTAAAGGGCAGCTGGAGCTTCCTCTGTGCAAAACAACAACATGAGATAAAGAGCAATGGAAAAACAAGGATACTGCTGAAGGTGACATTACTTCAAGTGGTGATACACGAAGTGGATTGCTGGGATCCAAGTAGATATTTCATAGCATAATCTGTCTACCAAAATAGAATTCATCCTTATAAGCAAAAAGCAAAAATAGAATTGGGAACTTTAGCCTCACATCCCAAAAAAAACCTTATTAGCTTACACAGAGCCAAATGGGGAAGGAGAAGCTGTTCTTGTCAAAACATTACTTCTGAAAGTGAGTGATACTCCAAACATTGTATTTTATGACTGGTTATCTGAAACTTTTAATGGCAGCTTCCTATATTTTAGCAGTTATTGTTGTTACTAGGCATAACCCACAAGTTAGGCTTGGAAATTGTGAATCACCTGGTAAGGCATTTTGATTTTCATCTGTATGAGCAAAATGGATTGTATGGCAATCATAGGAGCTTGGGTATGATCCACAGCCAACTAAAAAACGAGATGATTTTCAAAAGCAACACAACAAAAACCCTAGTTCTAAAATGAGCTTATGTAATGAAAGCTAAAAAGTAGAAAAATTTGTATTAATGAAGTCTTAATATCTGCTTCTGAAAAAAAACTGCATTCACTTCCAGGAAAAAAGAAATTATAGTATAGAGATAAAGCCTAAAAATCCCACAGCAAAGGCAGGCAGACATCTGGTGCCTGGAAACCTTATGATTCCCCATCCCTCAAATTATTAGCAGAATAACTGGACAGATTTCACAGCTAGGAATCTATGGTTAGAGACTGGGCCCTGCCAAAGTCATTTGCAGGTTCAAACATTCTTCTGCCAGCTCATCTAGGTAACAGCTTGTAGCAACAGCTTAAAACCTTATAGGGCTCCTGCCAGCATTTTGTACTCTTTGCATTTCCAAAAAAGGCAGGTTTAGCCATGCAACAACACAGCCACTCATCAGTTTAGCATCAATTAAGCTAAAGATTCAGATTAGTTTTCTGGATCTTTCTTGTTCAAATGCCCTCTCTTCCACTCAGATAAATCTTCAAGGAACTGGTCTACAGCAGAGACCAAAAAAAAGAAAGTTTGGGTCTGTGATCTCAATGACAGAAGACAAACATGAGAATTATTTCTGGATTTCTCTTCCTTATAAAATAACAGCTTCCAGTCCAGCCTTCTCTGCATCATCTGCAGAACCCTCCTGCAGAATCTCCCTTCACCTACAACACCTACTCTGAAGCACTTACAGCTAGGTATTATTCCCTGTGTATGAATAATACACTAAAACAAGCACCCTTTTCCTCTCCTTGCCTATTACATGATTATTTGCTAGAAGTACCACCTTCATTAATTTTTCCTTCCTGTAAAATTTAACAAATCAAAAGAAAACAGAATTAGCGTTAAGATCAAAACTGCATTAATTATCCTGTGAAGATACAAACCAATTTTACTTAAGTACCATGCCCTTCCTCAGTATCTTAGACTGTTTCCAGTAACATTGGAAGAACCACTCCCAGCACTACAAGAAAATTCCTACTTCATACAGCTTGTTAACCTTTTGAGAAAGCTTAAGACTCTTCTCCTTTTTTTTTTTTACAGACAGATCCCCATCATCCAAGAAGGTAAAGACTGTCAGCTTGCCCAACAGCTGAGTCTTAGCATTTTCCAGCTTTCCACAACTAACCATCCAATGGTGTGCATACAGACTGAAGGAAGTACTCACTGGGAACAGCCCTGCCAAGAAGAACTCAGGGGTTCTCGTGGATGAAAAGCTGAGAAGTGACCTGGTAATATGTGCACACAGACCAGAGAGCCAGAGGTGTCCTGGGCTGCATCCAGAGCAGCATGGGCAGCAGGGTGAAGGAGGGGATTCTGTCCTTCTACTCTACCCTCATGAGACCCCACCTGCAGTGCTGTGTCCACAAGACAAACACTGAAACACAGCAGGTCCAAAGCAGCAGGAGGAGGGCACAAAGATGACCAGAGAGCTGGAGCACCTCTCCTACAAAGACACACTAGGAGAGATAGGGTTATTCAGCCTAGAGAAGAACAGCTCTGGGGAGATGTTATTGCAACATCTAAAAGCTTATAAAAAAGAGGGAGAGGGATTCTTTCTAAGAACAGATAGTGATAGGACTAAGAGGAAAGGTTTTAAACTAAAAGGAGAGAGATTTGGATGAGATATTAGGAAGAAATACTTTACTGTGAGGGTGGTGAGACAGTGGAATGGGGTTGGCCAGAGAAGCTGTAGATGCCCCATTCCTGGAAATGTGCAAGGCCAGGTTGGATGGGGCTTTGAGCAAACTGGTCTGATGGAAGATTCCCTGCCCATGGCAGAGGGGTTGGGACTAAATGATATTTAAAGATCCTTCCAATTCAAATTATTCTGTAGTTCTATTCTACCCAGACAGCCTGGTCAAAAAGCAAACAAAAGCTAATGAGACATAACCATCCAGATTCTAGAGAATTAGGCTGTGCAAGGAGGTTTTCTGTTATCATCGTATTGCAAAGCTCCCACACCTTCTCAGTGATTTCTCATGGGCAGCTCCTCACATCACTGACTCCTTCTTCACAGCACAACCAACAAACTCCATCTCTCTCCTCACCCAGCTACCCCACTCTTTTGTAGCACTCATCTTCTTATTGGACACAGCTGTGGCCTGTTAAGGGCAGGCCTGTTCCTAATCTTTGGTGATTAGTACAGCTGCAACTCCTCAGGTGTGAGACTACCTTCTGCACTATTCTCTTACATTCTATCCCTCCACAGTTTTCCATGCCTAGATGAACTGGAAGGGCTTTTTTTGTTTGCTCAGGAAACCTGTATTTCAAATAAATGGTCTCTCCAAATGATCTTTTTAATCCACACATTGTGAAAAGAAACCCAAATATAGATTTTTGTTTTGACAGCAAGTTGAATTGGTCTTTGGGAGTTCTGAAAATAAAGACATTTTCTTTTATCTGTAAAAGGAAAAATCTTTTCTTTGATACCACATTCTTTGATATAAAGCTTTGGTGATGGAAAATCTATATGACTGAGTACTTGCACCAAGGCAGCAGCAATTAATAACACCTCTGAATAGAACAAGAAGCAGTGGCAAGTAGGGAAGCAAAAAAAAGGACTGCATTTTGGCTCTGTATGACTTGTTCTCTATAGAAAACAGAATCTGCTGTAATGAAGTCCTTTAAAACTAGAGAAACCACAACAAAACAGACAACAAAGAATGGTATTTACGTGATGCCAGAGAGAGTTGAGAGAAGTGGCCACAATAACCAACAAGAATCTGCAATGGGGAAAAGGGACCCCACTGTGATACTGTCAGACCTGGAGAGTGGGAGAATGAGCACCAGGGAGGTTTTCTTGTTTCATTGACATGAAAACTGGCTGGGAGCAGAGAAAAGCAAGGATCACATTGTGATTTATTTCTGGCTGTGGAAAATACCTTAAAAATAAGGCAACAGATACTAAGGCAGAATTGTGCATACCTACAGCCTGCAAATCAGCATTTCTTTTTTAGGGTCTCCTCCAGAACTCCTGCCTTACATAGGGAACAGTTATGTGACCCTCACTTAGAGCTGCAGAAAGCAGAGGAGGAAAGACAAGATGATGTAGGAGCATTACGCAGGCAGCAACCAAAATAAGCCAAGTGTTGTAACAGCCTGCAGAGCTTCCCACCCCCCTCTCCCATCAAGTAGTGAAGTGCAGGGCAGAGCATTTAGCAATCTGGAATTAGAAGCTTTTTTACTTTCATTTTAATTGAGGAAAGAGACTTAACAAAGAACTGCAGTCAGGGGTGTGTGTTGCTGTTCTTTTTCAATTAAAAGAGCACTAAAAAAGCTGATGATTCAAGAGTTCCCTCCTAGCCAGCAGTCTATTCTCAAGCTGATCTTCCCAGCTGCTACTGTATTAACACCTATATAGATATTGTATTTTATTGTCTGGACAACACACTTCAAACCTTACATTTTTTGCAATTTGTTTCTGCCAAAAATCTTGGCTTAGTGATATTATTTTGCCCCCTCTATCCCTTGTTTCTAAATGAAATATCTTTATTTCTGCCCGAAGCCAGTAGTTTAACAGTAAAAGCATATTTATACTTCTTGCCCTTCAAAAGAATGAGACTCAGGAACCCATTCTCAGGAGGGAATGGGGAAAAAGCAAAGTTTAATAGAACTGAAAAAGGAGCCTGGAGGTCAATGAAAGACTCCATGGGAATTTATGAGTATAATCAGTTATCCACTCCAGTATTTTGCTTTATTAATAGCATATTTAGTGTAGACCATCTCCTTAAAAATGTTTAAAAAACCCAATTTATCTAGGGGCCTAAAAAATTCCTCTCACTTTTTAATAATCAGATGCTGTTAGCACAAGAGCTTCATTAAAAACAAAAGGAAAAAAGTTAAAATAGTGATGAGATCCACATTTAAACAGATTATAAAAACCTGCTTTGAAATCAATACAATTTTAGCACAGCTGAGCTAAATTCCAAAACCTAGTGAGAAGAAAAAAATCAAAAGATCACTGCAGGTTAAAGCTAAAGTGCTATAAACTTTGGCTTCCTAAGAACAGGACATCACCATCAGTGGATATGGAGTTGACAGACAGCACAGCAAAACAGTGTGTAGCTGAAAATAGTATGTCTTAAGAAACTGCTTCAACTTTTTTATTTTAAGGAAAGCATTTGAACTTGAGCACAAAGCTGAGTTTCACTGAAGACAGAATGACAGATAAACACCTAAATATTTCACCAAAGTGCAGCCTAAGATCACACCTGACCTCAAGGTACTAGATAATTTATTACATTTTAGTATTAACAATCTTCTATCAGAAACACCAAGGGCTCTAAGGCAACCATTACCACTCAAGAACACCATGTTTTTCATCACAGATGGCCAATCACATCCTGGGAGGAGGAGCAGGAGCACTGTCAGCATGTCAAGGAAACATTTTTTTCCTCTCTACCCTGCAGCTGCAAGCTCTGCAGCAGGAGCAGCATATCTGTCCTAGGTTACAATATAAAGCTGTATTCTATTCCCATCCTCAAGAGCTGTTGAAACCAGGAGGAGCATTGTTTTTTCCTTAATCTCCTGTTAATGGGCCCATGGATGCCTTTTCCACATGACTCAGGGATAACCCCCTTCAGGAGTCATTTCTGTTTAATGGGTAATCAAGGACCCACCACACTACTCAGAATTCTATCAGCCCATTGTGAGATGCTCCACCCAGGGGGGAGGAGCTAAGCATCCCCACCTGGATATAATCTGGGATTTGGGACACAACAAGCAGCCTTTCCACTGGCTTCTCAGAGGAATGGCTCCACTTACTCACTGGTTTCCAGAGGACAAGAGCTACCAGATCGTTTCCACAGGATCACCACTTCAACAAGAGCATTTCACCTGGACTGCTGCCACCACCCTAACTAGCAGGGTGTCAGGCTGTATTCTGACTCTGCCTGTGGTTTTTCTTTTCTAGTATTGCATGTATTTGGTTTTCTTCTCTTTTCCTAATAAACTGTATTTCTGACTTGGGGTCTCTCACTGGTTTTGCTTTCAAACCAGAACAACATCCCAGTGCTGCCTGAGCCCAGAGTAGAACCACCAAGGTGGGTGGGCTGGAGCACAGGACGTACAAGCAGATGCTGAATCAGATGGGGTTGTTCCATTTTGAAAGAGAAAGTAAAGGGAAAAGGTTCTGCTGTCTACAGATACCTAGCAGAGGAGTAAGGAGAACACAGTCCCAGGCTCCTCAGAGGTGTGCAAGGGTAAGACAAAAAGTAGCAGGTAAATTGGGATGCAGAAAATTTGGACTGGATGTGAAGTCTTTATTTTCTGACATGGAAATGAAAAAACACAGAAAGCAAGATGCAAACAGGTCATGGTCAAAAAATTAACTGATAAAGTTCCTGCACAACCTGCTCTAATTGATTCTGTTTTGATTAGGGATTGGATTAGAGAACCTCCGAGGTCATCCACAAGATTTTTACATGAAACATATAGCATTCCTAAGATCTGTGATGGCACTAGTTATTACAACCAGTACTAATGAAAAAGCAAGTTTGGCACTTTTCATGGTTATCTTAAACAACAGTGATTGAAAAGCATCATTACATACAAATCCTGTAAAACTCAGTCATCCATATACTGCCAACAGCAGATGTTTTGCAATTTCAGTACTAGGCTTCATTAATCAAGAGCCTGTCAGTCACACTTGACTGACAGCTTTTTTTCTGAATTTATAACCACTGCAGAAGATACAGATCAATATTGAAAACAGCAGGTATAGAATACTAAACCAACAGGTTCCATAACTGGTATGAAATACAACAAAGAAATAAAGGAGAGCTTATTTCATCTTTTCAATATATAAAAGGGGCTTATGAGATAGATGGGGAGAGACACTATCAGGATCTGCAGTGAAAGGACAAGAGGTGATGGTTTTAAACTACAAGAGAGTAAATTCTATTGGATATAAGAAATAAATTGTTTACTCTTAGGGTGGAGGCAGTGGAACAGGTTGCCCAGAAAAGCTGTGGATAACCCATCCCTGGAAGTGTTTAAGGACAGGTTGGTTGTAGGGTTGAACAACCTGGTCTAGTGGAAGGTGTCTTTGCCTATAGCAGGGGTTTGGAACTCAACCATCGCTAAAGGCCCCTTCTAACCCAAACCATTCTGTGATTGTTAAGTGCTGCACTGAGAGAGTTCTGGTCCCCTTTGATTTCTCACCCTCAACTCAAAATGAGGAACGTGGTAGAAATAGAGAAAGATCATTAATAAATACTCATAAAGGACAGTTCAAGGTCTCTCACATACAATGGAATAAATCTGCAAGCAATCTTCATGTGAGGCAAACAGCCTTACATGAAGCAGAAAGCTTTCTTACCATTTTCAGCATGATGAAGACAGAATGGCATTGTGTAAATGCCATCTTTATTAGCAGTTTCCTTACAAGTTTAAAATAGTTTAAAAGGTAATTCTTTAGAAAGCTGCTGGAAGTCCAGCAGAGTGTAAGATAATCCTCAATCTATTTCCCCAGTTAAGTACACACTACAAGGTAGACACATGCAGGGCAAAGGCCTTTTCAAGGCTTCTCTGCAGCCTCACAGATCTAGCAGATAGAAAGTAGGATCAGAAAGGTTGTACTAAATTATTTAGAGACCTGAAACCCATTTTTCAAGAAGATACAGGAATTCTGAGATATTTCCTAGTCATTTCAGTGAAGTAGATTTTTATGCTGATTTTAAACCAAGTTAACGATTCTCTAAATGGTTAACTTGGTTTAAAAGCAGCATAAGAAATGACACTACCTGAAGCCTAACAAGGTGCAGACAAACTTCAAACACTCTTGAACATCCAAGTGGAAGTATGTGGTCAGCAACTAGTGGTTACCAAATAGCATTTCAGTGTCCCAAGAAGCACATGGTTTGTCTAAATTTGAAGGAAAAAATACCTCTAGTATAGCTGAAATTTCAGATAACCTTTCTTGTTTCAGGACAAATTGTAGATGTCCCACCCATGATCAGCCATAAAGATTACCTGTGGCACAGGGAAGGGACAGAATTTTACCCAGATATGCATATCCTTTACAATGTACAGGAGCTACTTTTCCAGGATGTTTAACTACTTTCCGGAGGGAAAACAACTTGTTATGAAAAACAGGTATTTGAAGGATAACCAGTAAAATAAATGGGAAATAAATCAAGTCCTAGGTCCTGCGTAACTAAAAAAAATGGAGGGAACAATCACTTAACTTAGATTTTGTTAGGCTGCAGAGACTGATGAACATAAAAAGCAAAACTGCTTCATATCACCAGTGAGTTACAACAGTCTGGTTGGCGTTGGATTGGGTCAGGAAACAATGAAAGTTAATTTTCAGTGTCAGATATAAGAAGCATCTGCATCTTTCTATGGATGCAGAAAATATTTTCATGTTTCTCAGCAAAAGCATCATTGCCTAACTGTGCCTTCTGCCAGCTGCCACCAACCTTTTGAGCAGGCAGAAAGGAAAAATTCTTGTAACTTGTAAACAAAAACAAAGGAGAGCAAAGCTGGAAAAAAGCTGTGGAATTCAGGCCACCGATGTTTTAGAGTGGATTTCCAAACATCCCCATTCCCTGACCTTGTATTTGCTGGCTTTCTCTGAGCTGTCACTTAGTCACTGAGAGAAATCACCACTGCTGATCATACAGATTCTGCTGCTAATCTGAGAAGCTAATTCACTAATTGCCATTCTCCACCTATATACACCTTTATGTACTTTGTTCCTACACAGCCAGGTTAAAGACACCAGCAGACAAGCATTGAAGAAGGAAAAAGCAAAATATGTCTGCAGTCATAAATGCATTTCTGCAAGTGTTTTGCCTGAGATAACTACCAGCCAACAAATGCATGCAGTAATGACTGTTCAAGTACCTTAACAGTCATCTAAAGGGAATAGTGGATATTTAAAATCAAATATAGTAAAACTTGCAGAGTAATACTAAGACACAATTTGATCCCTGCATCTGACACACTAAACTACAAGCAAGTACAAGAAAAGTTTGGCCATTGCATGGTAACTTGGAGATGAATTCCACCACAAAGGAAAGTAATTCCCTCAGGGACAGAAAATATTATTAAATCCTCCCATCTTTGGAGAAGTGGGGTAAGAGGAGGATACACATAACCTCTGCACTCAATTGTCTTGCAGGTAACAACATGCCTGTACACTACACACACAATATATTTTAACAGAGAAGGTCACTCATTTGTAAAGAGAATGAATTCCTCTGGGCATTGCACAGTGTGGAAGCAGTGTGACCATGTGCATCTCAGCAAGTAAGGCAGTGCACTAGCAGGGATCACCAGGTCAAAGCTGCTTGAAGCTGAGGTCCAGAGACATCCATGACATGTCATTTTTGGGTTTTATGCCTGACTAGATTTAGGCCAGTCCCCTAAGCAGAACATTGCCATGCATGGACTGTTAGAAGCTGCCCTGAGACTCTCTCACTGATTTGAACCTGCACATCTCCAAAAGAATGCAAGTACATGGAATGAATCCTTGGAGCAAACCTGTGGTTTAACCTCCCCTGGGAGAAGTTACTCCATGGGAACTGACACCACTTTTTGATTTGATCAAAAAGTTTGTGGGGGTGGCAATGGGAGATGATAAGAGACTCACTGCAGAGCTACACTGCTGCTCAGAGCCAAAATGCTAATGCAGAGGCAGTCAATGCATCTTCTACTGATAGCAGCTGGAATGATTCTGTACAAACCACACCAGGAAAAAAGCAATTATGAGCTGCTCATATGAAGTATTACATTTTAATTAAAATTAATTTAGAAGAAATATAGGACAAAATTAATTCAGTATTTTGTAACATTAGCACAATGTATTCAATCGTGCAGCAGCTCCCTGGAGGTCTAAGTTTTGGGAGTTTTTTCCTGTATTTTTTTAGTTTCCTCCTTATTACTAGTTTTGCATGTTCAGGATAAAACCTGAGAGCCACGTCATGTCCTTCATCATTACTGTTGATAGCTTTTGACGAGAAAGAGAAGAATACTTTTTTTCTGCAGAACATTTTTTTTTTATTTTGCAGAAGAATTGTAAGGTCCTATTCCCCTTACTAGGACTGTACATCTTTTTAAACAAGCCCAGTAAATAGTGATAGAAAACACTGGGGTTGGGGCAGCAACAGCAGAAAAATAAAGACAAGTTCTACGAGCTGGTTATGTTCTATGCCCTCTTCTTTCATCCTTGATTTTCAGGGACAACCAAAATCCAATTAGGAGGAAAAAATGTATAATTTTAGTATAGGTTCCTCAGAAGAGGTCTGGCAAGGTTCAATAAATTGGCTTTTACTTCTTAAAATCGGTTTAAAGAAGTGTTTACCATGTTGCTACTGAAAGCTTTTGGAAACCAAAAGTATGCTTTTGATAGAAAGAAAAAAATCTTTTCCAATGGAAACACATTTAGGTACACACTATTGTTACAAAGCCAACAGCAATGTGAACACTGAAGAGATTAGCATATCAATGTTACTGCAGTGTGTCTCGATAGTCCCAGCTCCAGGGAAGACAGCTATTTTAGTACATTTCAAATGTGACAGTTTCAGATACAAGCCTTCACATCAAATACAAATTATTCTACTTTCTCCTTCTCAGTGGCAACACCAGATTTTCTTCTGTCAGACCTGCATACACTTGCTGACTATTTAAATGCAAGACTCAAGGCAGGCATCCCACCCTCAGTGTCTCCTGCAGCACCCCAGCTCCACTGCAGCTCACCTGCCCCTTCCCAGCTGCACCCTGCAGAGCACTGCCCATTTCACAGCAGCCCTGGAGGCCTCAGCTCCTGGGCATCCAATGCTTCCTCACCAGTCAGTGCTTGGAAACACCACAGGAAAGGGGACTCTATTGGCTTTAGATAATGATGGCTTCAATTAACAACAACGGAATGAAGATGACACAGTTTTCAGTTTTTCCATATTGTAAACCATCCTTTGCAGTATTAAGAAAATACCTCAAAACTTCCAAAGAAGCTGAGCAAGAGCCAACACCAAACTGGAACAAAACAAAGCAGAAATTTGTGCTTTCAAGTGATAGTTTTGAAGAAAAATATTTGCTGCTGTTACATGACAGGGATTACGAGAAAGTGTTTACTTGTGCCCGAAAAATACAGCTGATTCCCCCACACTGACTCAAAGTATATCAGGGCATTTACAGATGTTGCTTCCAGGTGCACTGCAGACCTTTGAAGGTGACAGGCTGGCTCTCTCACTTCTAGACCAGATGTGGCAGCATCCAACAGCAGCTGGGGTCACTCTGTGTATTGGGGAAGCAGCTGCCAGACAAGGTGATACAGGTGACACTGAAACCCCTGTGACTGAACGGAGCATTTTGCAGAAACACTACATTCTACATGTTTAAAATAACATGTGAAAAAGGAAGTGGCCCAATATCATTTATTATTTAAAAAATGCACACGAGTTTCCCATGAAAAGTACTGAGGCTAGACCATAAGTCACCCCCCATGATAGACACTAGAAAGATGTGGGATCCAGCAACATTCCATCAGCAAAAAACACCTTAAATTAATAAAAACAACAAATCCTCTTAAAAAAAACCCAGATCGTCTACAAAAGGGTATGGGGAAGCAGCAGCTTGTGGGAGAGGAATGATCCAGAGGCACAATCCCACACACATACCAACAAAGGACATCAACACATGCTGCCCTTACTGGAAAAGGACACAGGAGGGGAGATCTGGCGCCAGCACCCGGAAGCTTTGCAGCTGAATCAGGCAACTGCTCTTTCCTCTGTGCTTTCTACAGATGCCATCCTATGCCACTGCCAAGTGTTTACCCCAAAACCACCCAACAACCCTCTGCCACATGCCTCACTCATGTGTGCTCATTGTGCTCAAACCTTCCACTAGTATCCATCACATAAAACACAGTATTTTATGGATGAAGGGCAAGCCTCCAAAGATGTGATAAGTCATGCTATTTATTAGAAGAGTCTGAGTATTTTTTACTCTGAGTATTTTTTACACTGATTCTTCCAGATAATTCACTCTGTAAACTAACCTGTTAGCACAGCTAGAAGAAATTGAAGTAATGTCATCCCCCAGTGTAAAAGAATTCAGATTTTAAACATGTGACCTTCCTCAGTGAAGGACAGGAACTCAATTCTGTGATTGAAAGAGCAGCATTTCACTTCACCATTCACATCTGATAGATGTAATGGCAATGACATTGATTTAAAATGAGAGGCTCTTCTATTCTCAGTGGACAAAGACAATCATCACAAATGTCACCTACGTGACACGCTTCTTCCCAGGCCTCAGGTAGAGAGCAACTCTCAAAAGCAGCCAATATGACATAACAATAGCAAAAAACATACAGTTGTGTCTAGAAAAGAGATATCAACACTTGAGTGACCATGTCAGACCGCCACTATGCCCTTGCATTTGTGTAAGGTGACACTGAACCACCCTGACTCTTCAGCCAAGGAAGCTCTCCTAACACACACTGCTGTGGGAGAACAACCCTGACTCAGCATTTGTCACCCAGTTTCAACATGTAAACCAGGACTCTTAACCCTTCTTAACACTACACTCTATTTACACTAAACTCCTCCAGAAGTCCAGGTATTTGCTTTATAATCTCAAAGTTCATCAATGACACTAACTCCCTGTGACATGACCCTACAAGGGCCAACTGCAAAGATTGTATAGATTACAAATTTTCTACAAATGCATTGTCGCAGACATCTTTTCACTAAAAATCCTTTCTTTAAGATTTTTCTTTCTGAGAAGCTGAGAGGCCTCAGAGACAGATTGTAAACAATGGTTATCCTCTGCTGTGGAATGCAACAGGTCCACCTGTGATTGGCCCATCTTGGATGTGTATAATTAATGGCCAATCAAGGACCGAGCTATCTCGGACAGAGTCCGAGAGAGCTGCCTTTGTTATCATTCTTTTCTTTTCTATTCTCAGCTTAGTTAGCATCTGAGAAAACCCTGTCCTTCTTTTTCTTTTTAGTATAGTTATAATGTAATATATATATATATCATAAAATAATAAATCAAGCCTTCTGATCATGGAGTCAACATTCTCGTCTCTTCCCTCATCCAAGAGCCCCTGTGAACACAGTCACAATGCACTGTAGAACTTTAAACAAGAAAAGTCTTTACACTAAAAACAAAATAAGTTATTCCAGTCTCCAGCACTGTGATACAGATCTAACATCTGCGTCTCCAACATCTTCCCTTATTTTACAAGGATGGAAATAAATACCTAAGAAGGTAATACAGACATTAATCTGTCACTGAAAAAGTGAGTTTTGACTGTTCACATTTGGTACATGCTGGAAGGCAAGTCTCAAAGACATGCAGATACTAAAGAGCTGAAAACCAAAACAAATTCCATCATGATAATAACTTGTCATTTAATAAGAGGAGCACAAATGGTTGTGGGTTTTTTTTTGCCTGCTCTTGCTTTCTCAAAGAGCAACACTGTGATACCAGTGGTTTGGCATCAAAGAAAAAAGTAAACTGAATAAATGCAAGACTTTTCAAATAATTCAGTTGCTTCTTGAAGTGCACTTCATATTTTATATATAAAAGAAGAAAAAAATCCATATACTGCATTTTAAAAGTATTTTCCTTGCATTCAGTGCACATATTAAATTTCAAGAATTGAAAAAAAAGTAAAATTTACCTTAAATGTATAAAAATATGTACTCAGAATGAACACTTCACCCATCCCTCCTAGGTATACCAAAGAAGAGCATCTGAGGGTCTTGGTTGCCCTTGAAGTTAAAAATCTTTCTGGACGTGGATAGCCCAAAAGAGGTTTGAAGAGAAAGATTCAGTAAATAACTTTGGGAGGGGAAAAGAAGTACATGCCATTAAAACTACACTTTTAACATGTGAAAAAGCACTTCCCTTCTGCTCTTTCAGAGTCTGGTTGTTTGTACTCAGTGGCTACTGATACTCTCAGAGTTATTGGGGAAACTTCAGCTGTGGCTTCTACAAGTCCAATTTTTTTCTTCCATTATGGCAATAGTGTAATAGCATGTGCAAAGTGCCCAGACTGATCCTTTGCACATTAACTTGGGGTAAGATATTGTTGAGATGCACCACCACATCACTCATGCACAAATGGTGCACTCCACTAAATGGGAACTATTTCACCAAAAATGTTCCCTGATGGCACAATGGTATCACAGAAAGCATCAAACAACCAGCCTAAACACAGAGCTGATCACCACCTCCTGCTAACACGGGGGCAAAGTTCAGGAGGTTGCTCTCAATGACTAACGCACAAGACTCTGTGCTCTTCTAGATTTGACCTCTAGTAAACAAGCTATAAAAGAAAAGAAAATTCACTTAAGGTAGGCTGACACGACAGATACAGATCAAAAGTAAGCGTGGGCAAAATTCAGAGTCCTGATTTCCCGAAGGTACAGCCAAACTTGCAAACCTGCAGTTGTGAGTAGCAAGTCTCAGCTCAATTTTTCCTAGTCGTGCCTTGCAGATATCAATTCATTAGTCATTGTTTCTGAAGCAGTGGAAGAAACAAGCAATACCCATCCTGACAAAGTAGCACAAGAATTAAAGAAATGAAAAGCCAATGGCAAATCTCAAGAAGTAATAAAAACAGGTTAAAGAAATGAAGGAAATATGAACCAACTAAAAGTGACAGGGCAATGAGCATTCCCTAGAACTCATCATTCTGGAGGTCTGTATTTCAAACATGCATCAGGGATTAATTTGTGACTCCTGTTTTGACTAA
Source organism: Molothrus ater (assembly GCF_012460135.2). Lineage (NCBI taxonomy): Eukaryota > Metazoa > Chordata > Aves > Passeriformes > Icteridae > Molothrus > Molothrus ater. The sequence goes on along the minus strand of NC_050482.2, from coordinate 15,097,143 downwards.
GAAAGCCTTTTATACAAATTACATTTCACCTCTGAACCAGTCAAGATGTAATGCAAGTGATTGTCTGTATTTGTCTTTGGGGATGCATTGACCTAGTTAGCCACCTAATGCAATTTTTGGCAATTGTGTCTTAAGTTTTTTGCTTTGTGTTGTTTAGTATTAATTTTTAAAGAGACTGTAAGATTGTTACTGTGTTTGCATGGCAGCTCAGCTGACACACAGAGAGCACAGGACCTGTGGGAACCCAGGAAATTCTTCTGGCTGCCTTGGAGGACCCGAGCCCCTGCCCAGGGGGCTCAGAGACCTTGGCACAGAGCCCAAGACCCCTGTGCCTTTGATTTAGCCCTTGGAAAAAAAAATTACCAACCTTGTAATTGTACAAACCTTGTATGAAGGATTACAAGCCACGAAAGTTTAAGTAGAATGATAGTGAATTTATCATGGGGTGTAAAATAGATTTTTTGGGGTTTTTAGAATGGGGGTTCAGAGAGCAAGATGGAGGAATTGGAGCATGACCAGCCTTTCTCCTTCTTCTTCTTGGCCTCCGTCTTCTGCTGTGATGTTGGCACTTTTAGGTTGGTTTAGAGTAGAAGCTCACTGTCTAACACAGGTGATAGGGATTGGAAAGTCACTGTAAATATTGTACATGTAGTTTTTAGTATAAAAAGATAACACCACCCCAGGGGCAGGCAGAGTGCCTCTGACTGTCCTGCTGAGCGGACCTCGGCAGGACAGGAGAAAGAATTTTATAGATAAGGAACAATAAATAACCTTGAGACTGAGAAATCAAGAGCTCTGATTCCTTCTTCAACCACCGGGCAGGGAAAAGATACTTTCTAACTTATCTCGGGGTCACTCTGACCAGCTAGAGACCCCAAGAAGGACCAGGCTCCACTGATAGTGCTGGGCTTCTAAAACACTGGGGACAGCATTACAGCACCCTAAGCTTGTGAAAGAACACATGTCAAAGCACCAGCTTCAAATGCAACAGTAAAGCCAGCTGAGGCAGATATCTGAGACAGCCAGATATCTGCCACCCCATCTGGTTGTTTCAGACTTGTGTGAGACATACAGACCACAGAGAAATCCCCCACAGCATCTAGGATCCGACCACAACACAGAGACAATTTGTTGTAGTTTCACCTGCACAGAGATTACCCAAACTTGCCTCCAAACAAGGATGTACAAGAGAATATCACCCTGAATGGAGTGGGATTCTGTTCAAGAACCATGGAATAACAGCCTGAACATTGCTTAGTTTAGCAGCACCCACGTGGGCACATTTGACAGAAGTGTTGGTATAAAGCCAGCTTTGTCAACATCCATGCTTGGAGCTCCTGAAGAGTCTCCACCCACGGCTGGCACACACCCACTGCCCTCCCCTCAGTGCACACAGCATGCTCCTGTGCTTCAGCTTCAAAGTTTGAGGATGGTCTAGTATTGCCAGGGGTATTTGTGGGAATCCCATCACAAGATTCAGGCAACCCTTAGAAAGATCCTTTGGTGCCAGGCCCTTTTCTGCTCATTCTCTCTGAAGTGGGATTAGTACAACTTCACTGCATGAAGGATTTTGAGAATACAGTTGTTCAGCAATCAAGAGATGCATAATTTTTATATAGAGGCATTTCCTAATCATATTTTAAAATAAATACTTTTTCTGAAACAGGCTGAAGAGCTCTGTTAACAGAAGACAAATATACAAAAAAATCTGTTCAAAAACCCCAAATTAGTTGCTGTAGACTTTTGGAAACCTTAGTTATTACTCTAAAAAAACCCAACCGGACTAAATAATTAAGAACATATGAAAAGATGAAAAAATCCTCGGATTAGAAAAAAGTAGTTCTAGAATTAAACACTAACTTTCCATACTGGAGTTAATCAACAGCTAGCATTTAAAAAGGTGTAATGTACTAAAAGTTTACATGTGACCAGAGAGTTTCATGGATAATAAATCCAAAATCACCAGAAACTCTTGTGTATGTATGTATACATATATATATATATATATATATATATATGATATTTACTTAGGTAAAATACCATACACACTCAAGTTCTATTCTTTCCTAGACACTTGCTATTGACTCCTGCTGAACCAAGACACAGCTACTGGGACTACAGAAGCAAACACATGAGCAGAATTAGAGACAATTGAATGCTTTTATTTCCATAAAAATGTGAACACTTCACTTCTGCACGTCCTTCCAACATTACTGCTGAATGCTCTTTTGATGCTACCAACATATGCACTTTGTTAATTAAGAAAACCCAAATGTGCAACTATTTGCCTGCAATCACTTGAGTCCCTTCATCATCTGTAGTAAATGAGACAAGAACAGTCATCTAGCAGCACATTTATTGCCACTAGAAGATGCCATGTAACAGTAATAGTAAATGGTGTAGGCACATTCCATAGGTGACACCTACAGTATGTGAACTATATTGTGTCTCAGAAATGTGCCGAAGTCAGAAGACTTGATACTTGAGTCTATTCTCAATTCTACCAGAAATGAAATCACACTGCCCCAACTATTTATCCTGTAAAATAGCAAGCTGATCTTCATCTGTCATGAATGAAACTGAGTAAAAACCACCACCTATAGGCTATCCAGTACCCAGGGGAAGAGCTAAAAGAGGAATTGAAGCTTTTATTTCCAGCCCATCTTATACACCCCCTGTCCAAAACACTCCAAATGGAAGAAAATAGGAGAAAATGGTTTGCTTGAGATATTAAGGAGTTTGGTTCCATGCTGTGCTTCCCAACATTAGAATTCAACAAGAAATGCTTTTTCTGAGAAGAGAAGAAAGGGCAAAATCCTCTGGTTTTAAGGCTCACCAGTAGGTCACAATTACAGGCTACTTTACCGAACACAAAAATTTTGCCGACGTATTATCACAGTAGTGGTGCAGTTGCTGTAGTAACAAATGTTCTTACACACAGTTACTAAGAAATATAATATAGGAAAATATACAGAGCCCTTACAAGCTATACCAAATATTCTCTGCTCTCACTACAGAGTAAAATGAATCACTGAAAAAAACCCACACAGACACTCCCTAAAGAAAAACACGAGTCTGTACTCCATGTAATTAAATACATTAAGTAAGCCACCAGCAATTTTTTTTCTCCCAACTGAACAAATAAATTTAAAACCTTCCTGAATGAATTTAAATGTCAAATCCAAGTTTATTCTACAGCTAAAGTTTAGCTGTAATGCACTAGTACAATTCAGGCCCTAGAGGCACCTTCTATTATAAAAGAAGTTTATATGTCATTCAAGGCCTATATTCTCAATGGAACTCAAGTTGCAGATAACACTTTTCCCCTTTGCAGCTACTTCAACTATTATAAGCTGCTACAAAAAAAAAAAAAAATTGAAAAAACTACTGTTCTTATCATCATGGCAACAAAATATTACACTTTTTCATATGATACCATACATACAGATTGACACAAAAGTGATGAGTAGTTATCCATTGTTATGTCTTACAATTAGAACTCACAAATTTTTTCTAATATCTCAATATCATTAATCACTAATGTCTCAACATAATTATTACAAAATATAAGCAAAAATTGGTTCTACAACTGATTTCAGCATAAAAACAATATTCAAATTTGCAAAAATATTTAAAAGTTAGAGGGAAAGCTTTATCACCAAATAAAATTAATACATTTAGGAAGAACCAGAGGAGGAAAAGAAGACTTTGAAATTATCCAAGTCATGATAAAAGAAATCTGCTTTGAGACTGCAGCTAAAATGGAACACTACTCTTCAGTTTCATTAGGTTCCAAAATACATGTAGGGAAAAGGTATATATAGGTTTTGCAAGTTCATTTTTCTTACTGAAGTTAGGGAAGAAAAGAACCTAAGTTTATCATCAGGGCAGAAGAGTGCAAGCTTATTAAATCTACATTAAAAAAAATCCTCTCAGTTGAATTGGAAAACCAGTTCCAGCTGATAAGAAAAAAAAGCATAAAATCAAAGCATATTAGAAGACCTTATTTTAAAATATTTTTGTGATGCAACATCTCTTAACATATCCATTATAAATTGCAGTCTAGTAAAATGCATCCAAATCTGTGAAAGACCCATTAAGGTTTTTCAGAATTCATGTTTTTATCTGCCTGCATCTGAACAGAGAATATCTTGGCCTCCATCAGCCACATTTGGGAGGAGTTGTCAAAGACAGAGCTATACAGCCCAGATAATATTTTGTGTTTTGAGCCAGGCTCTCACAACACAGCAGACCTGGCTGCAGATTGCAGGGAATGTTTCCTGGATCAGAACACTAAGCTGTGTGATAACATCTCCAATTTGTAAAATACAAACAATTTGCCTTATAATAATTAAATGACAAAAAATATAAATTCTATCTCCTCTGTAATGCTGCTGGGTCACACTACAGTTGCATTCACATATAGAATAAATGAAGCTACATTTAAAAATGTGTCTTTCTGTTTATTTCCAGGATTTACATCAAATACTGCATGTCAACATATTATCATGATGCAGCCTTGGAGTACATACATTATTTCTAGGCATACAGAATCATTCATCAACCATAATTTGGTGCATTTATTCACAGATTTATATAATATAAAACTGGCTGTTTTTCTGTGATAAAGCATTCAAAAGCAACAGCTTCTTTGGCTCCCAGCAGCTCAGATATCCAGCTATCCTTTGCTTAGGTCTTGATTGTTTCTGCTAGATAGGAACTGGAGCACAAATCCACTATCCCATACCACAGGCAGCAATCAGGTGGCACAAACCCTATCTCAAGATATCTCATCTATTGTATTTGAGTAGTTAACACCAATTATTTGAATTGTCAAGGACAGCCACATGAGCACCCACTGTGAAGAGGCAATCACTGTGTACCTCGTAGATAATACCAGAATCTCTGCAAATTTAAGTTGAAATTCTCCCACAAAATATTCCCAGGCTATAACTTTAAGAAAATCTTGACTGTTGTTGCAAAAGAAGACAAAATCTGACATTATATCAGCTGAAAGATCCAGTTTCAACCTTGGACTAGTACATGTTCCCATCCTGCTAAATGAATTTGAATTGCTGTAAAGCTCTGTCAGTTCTCTCTCACAAAAAATCAAAATGTATGAGTGACCAAAAAGATATCATTTGCTTTTTATGTATGCACACTATGCTTTAATAACAAGAAATTTTGGCTGCAAAATAGAATCTTTAATATATGAATTAGGCTGCCCATACTCTCTTCTTAAAAACACAAAATTCCACATATACTGAATCTTGTACTCTCTGAAGTCTAGCCTATGGATCTGGGGAAGATTTGGAGCACAAAAAAAGCAAGCAGCTTGAATGATATACATATGACAGGACAGGATGATTAATTTGAGGCGACTCACTCATGAATAGGTGGTATTTGGGTATTCTCTAATAGATTGTTCTAATAATGTGCTTCAGTGGATGTGAAGCCCTGAACAATCTAGTCTGCAATGAAATGGTGTCTCCATTCTTATCCTGAACTCCAATCACAGTAGGATTATCATTTCTCATTATATTCTATTTATCTGCAACCTGCTATCCCCTACCCACCCCACCAATCTCATGTTCTTTGGTAAATACTGCTTTAATTTATCTTCTGATAAAAAATCTCATGCCTCTTGTCTCTTGAGTACTACTAAAAACAATCATCACTTCAAAAACACTAAAAATTTAAAGTCTCAACAAATTACAAAAGATGCAAAGGTAATAAGTATCACCATTTAAAGATACTTAATAAAATCTACTTGATAAAAGATGTGCATATATGCAGTTTTTATATCTATCTTTGCTATTACGCACAGTAATAGCAAAGGAAAAATTAAAGAAGGGAAAAGTATACATATCAGAAGGAGCTTACAATCCAAAACATTTTAAAAATTAAGTAGGGGGCAATATAGATGTATTTTTCTTTAATAAAAATCTTGGAGTTTTTTGGCTATGAAATGTACTATTCTGCAACTGCTACCTTTATTTTAGACCAGCAACAGTCAGAACCACCTACATTTTAAATTTGCTTTTATTGCCATAGAAACGTAAATTTGCTTTAACTAAAAAGGAAGTCTTCTGGCTCAATCGTCTACTTTCTATATCATACACTACAGAAGACATAATTTATTCATTTACACATCCATACTTGCATACTTTTAACATAAGCTGCATCCACCTCAGCTACTATGAAAAATCACATGTGGTTTGTGTTAGATAAGATAGTTATAGAACATTTATATTAAAATTAATTATTTCAATTGACTTTATATAAACTCAAAGGGACAGAATTATTTTTAAATTATTAATGTTCTTAATCCAATTTTAAGTATACTTTTGCTGACTTTTACTTCCATAGTAATGTTCAGAGCAATCATGCACTATTTCACTAAATAATTGTAATTAAACCTTTCTGTGTTCAGTAAGAGATGGGAAACAAGTCAAAACACATAGAAGAGAATGGTATTTTTGTTCTCCTTAAAGCCACTGACACCAAGGAGAATGCACACCAAAAAATTAAAGAATTAAAGACATCCAGTGCTAATAAAAACCCAAATATATTCATGCAGTTTTAGTACCAAAAGAAAGATCTAAACTATTTCTGTAAAATACTGAAGTGCTGTTCTACAAGGCAAAGAAGTTCCTGAAGTCCTCCCAGCCCCAGCTCACACAGCTTGGGGCTCACAGACACCCCAGCACCAGCACTGGGTTCCCACCAGCCCCTGCCCAGCTCTGCAAAGCCACCAACAGAGCAAGGCTGATGTGTGTCACAGCAAAGATGCTTGGTTTGTGACCCTCTACAATAAAATGGGAAATGGCAGAACCAGCCATTTCACCAGGAAAGGCAGAGTAAACATGCAGCATGTTCAACGGGACATACTTAAACATGCAATACAGCAACTTGAGCTCTCAGCAATTCTTAGCAATTCTACTTAATCTCCTTGCAACAAAGGTGGGGAAAAATAACAGCATGTAAGGTTTAACCATGCTAAATTTTGGCCTGAAGTCCACTGTTTAAGGGAGGAATTGAATACTCACTATTGTGTGGCTGGGAAAAGGAAAAATATTTTCAAGTTCTCCCAACATAAAATTACAGAACAATTCTAAATATAATTTACAATATTGGAGAAAAAAAAATTAATAAATCACCATGGCTGCACTGCAGGATAACTTACTTTGACTAGATAACAACATTTTCCATATGACTTTTGGAAAATATTTGAATATCCATAGATATTAAATTATACTGGCTAAGGAAACATTATTTCTTCTTAAACAGAAATACTCAACAACAAAAATTTTCGAAAGCCCTATTATCCATAAATGCAGTATTTACCTCTGGCTACTTTAACTGTTCAAAGGAAAAAAACCATACACAAACTGACCACTCTAGGAACAGTGATCCTCTCCTCATAGGAAAAAGACATTTAACAGAATAGTGGTTTCCTGAGGGGGGGAAAAAAAAGTGCTAAAAAATGACCAGTGGTTTTTGGTGAAGGAATTGTTGATGGAAGGGGTTGGATTTTTGTTGTAGAGAAGCTGGTTTGGTTTTTTTCAGGAAAAGGAAAACCTGAAAATAGGGGTGGAGAGGGACCAGTCATACTGATTTTTATTTTTTTATTTTCTGTAATTGTTTTCTGAATTGTTAGCTGACCTAATCAGAGCTTTGTTTGTGCAGGTATTTCTAGAACATGATTGAAATACAGTTAAATATTTGTGAAAGCCACAATTTCCAAAGAATTCAGAGTAAAAACGGCAAGAAGAAAGTCTAAATTAATTAGAAAAAATATTCATTGTGAATTATTCAAGCAGCATTAGTTATCTTGTGCACACACACACATACTTCAACCATATAAACCCTCTCAAATCTAGATGGACATTTTCCAGGAAACTTGTAGTATTTCAGAATAGAAAATAGTGTAAAAAATTGCTAGAAAATACTTCACTTATAGAAACATCCCCAAAAAAGAGTAAGCCCCCAGACACATTCATTCAGATGATAAAAGGAAGAGGTTGTGCTCACCCTTCCTGTTCTGGAGTGAAATAACACAAAGTGAAAGCTCTTTCCTAGGAATTTGGCTCAAGAGCAAGGAATTTTCCTAGGAATTTGGCTCAACAGTTGTTGAGCATCACAATGACCATGGGAATACTTCTAAAAAAACTCAAACAACAGCACTGAAAAGAAAAGCAGAATTCTAACATTGTATTGTCCAAAAAGTTATGAATAAAACAAAATTCTGAACTGGTTTCATGATTTCTAAACACTACAGTCAAACAGAATGAATGTAAAGAAAGAATCTGTTTCTCCTCTCCTAGATGAAAGCACTAGGTCTAAATACATCTTCTACTCAAATAGCCAACATGGAAGTACCATACAATTTTTCAATTCTTTTCCAAAGGAATAATCCCAACAACTTGCTTTCTTATCCTAGGGAAAGCTTGAAAATATTTGTGTAAAGAAGCACAGGTAGTTTGGAAATCATAGCAGCAACATACACAGCAACAAACTACCTAAAAGCTTTTGTTTGTTTTTTTTTTCCAAATCCATCTTCTGTCAAACAAAACACAATCCACATCTGGCAGCATGTCAGTTATGGTAGATGTCACACTGGTTGCCAAGACTTACCAAAGTGCTCAGTGCATGAATACTTTAGATTAACTATCAGGCAGTGTGCAAGCACAGCTGCTTATTCTGAACCAAACTCTTCAGGTTCACTAGAAGAACAAAGTGTCTGGAAAGCAGGAGAAAGAGAAAAAGAAAACTACCCAATGCTATTATTTTAAAAGAAAAGGGAAAAGATGAGGATGGACAAAAATCAGGCAGACAATACCTTGGCGAAGGTCTCCAGGAAGAACAAAACTTTATTGTATTGTAGGAGCAGAACATGGCCTTATGTAAAAGAAGTAGGCACAAACACTGTTTATAACCCTTTTTTGCTCTCTAATGGTTTCTTTCTATTAAAAAAATACTTCAATTTAAACAGGTTGTATAAACACTGTGTTCACCTGACTATTGAATCAAAGAAAAACTACTGCTGCTGCAGAATCATTAACATCTGCTGGGTGGACCAAGCCCCAACCTTGTGCAGAGCCTGTCACATAAAAATGCTGCAGAGGAAGAGTCATACAACACTGCAAAACAACATTAATAAAAAAAAATTAACTTTCATGATTATACTGAAAAAGCTAAAGTGGGACCAAGAGATAAAGTCTGCCCAACTACCTGTCTGGAGCACTTACACATAAATATTGTTATTAAAATCCTTAAATCTATTTTTGAGTTTCTTCACAAAGTCTGAGAGCAAAGAAGCAGCAAGATTATCTCCAGCTTTTGCTATGGAACCTGCTCTAAGAGCTAGCTCAAAGAACCACAGTACTAAGCTTAGCAAAGTGTTAAAAATATTCCTCAGCAGTCTATAAAAAAAATTCCTCCTATACCCATTAACATTTTCACACAACACTATATTTTGTCGGAATCCCTGTTGCATGTAAACAGGAGGCTCAGGCAGGAGCATTTGACTTAGAATTGTGTATTCAGTGCAGATGCTAGATTCAGCAGAGAAATGATGAAGAACCAGGCCTTTTTTTCCCCCCTTTTCTAATTAGCTGCTTTTGAATACCATTAGCAGCTCTAGAGGCACCATAATTTTATTACTCCTTAAGAAAGATATACATAAATAGGAAAAGCAGATCCACAATTTCAGATGAGGAACAAGTACATCAGTGTAACTATGCCAGAAATAACACAAGTCCCAAAACACAAATGTACTGTGAAGGCAGTGTGTGCCCACCTCTCCCACAAGAATACTCAGGAAATTCAAACCCCAAAAGGTTTCCCATTTCTAGCACAACCAAGCTACCACACTGCTGGCACCCCAGTTCACACCCAAGCTGCCCTCCAGCACACTGGCAGACTCTTCTTAATTTTTTTTTCTGTTTCTTTTACTATTACTCATATAGTGTGGATGTTATACACGTCCACTTTTCTTTTTGTTGATCAAGAATATTCCACCCCCCAAGCCCTTCAAGTTAAATTTTGCAGGAATCTTTTGTCCAGCTTTCCCAAAATTTCATCATACGCCATACTATTTTGGGAGTCTTCCCCTGACTGAGAAGGCACTACTGTAATTGTAAGAAATATTGTTTGAAGTTTATGCTATTATATGAAGACTTTTGATAACAGCCCAAGTTATACAACTGAGCCCTACTTCTAGAACATCCAAGAAATGTGTCTAGCTTACCCCTTTCCAGCACTGAACTGAGCTCTGAGAAGACATGGAAACTGGGGCCAGAAGCCATTAGCTTCTAGCAACTGATCTAGGTCAAGTCAGTTGGACAGCTAGTTTAAGTCCAAAAACAAGTAGCTTTTGTATTAAAAGAAATAGATACTTTTCTATAAATATAAATTTCTGTACCTATCCCAAACATGAAACAGAGAGAATTTTAACACTTGGGAGCCAGCCAAAAATGTCTAATTTTGGCTGCTCATATTAGGAAAGGAAAACAAACTATTCAATTTTAAATTGTCCAAGGGGCAGGGGGAAGAAGCATAGGATTTGTTTGTTTTTGTAGCGCAAGTTACAAATTCCTATTCCCTTGGACTTGACTGAAACACACTATCCTTATTCACTGCCTCTTCTTTAGACAGTTTTTGATTTAGAAGAACCACCTTCTCTGATAAAAGGATGTTAATCAGTAGTCTTATTCTTCCAATATTTTTTTCATTCTGAAACCTATTTTTTCCCAAAACAGATACCTGTTCCTAAACAAAGCATGGGGTGCAGCAGGATGTTCAGTGATGCATTCCAATACTGCTTCCAGACAAGCAGTCCCACAATCAAGCTTAGAAGAGCAGCAGTTCTGAACTATACAAATATCAGCAAATTCAGGTTCAATCTGTGAATGTCATTTGGCTTAAAGCAAATTCATTATGCTCAAATCTATTGTCGAACTGATAAGGGATGAAGTATTTTAAATTTTATTTTCCAGACTTGTAGCTTGAATTTTCTGTAAGCTTCAGAAGATGGGACCTAATAAAAAGCTTATTAACACTGTCAATAAAAAGCTAAGTGTATTTCCAGAAATTTCATAGTGGATCTAACAAAACTAAACTAAACAAAACTAAACCTGAAAGTGTCCTGCCTTTCAGTGATTCCCTATACCTAGAGGAAGTTTTACTTTTCCTGCCCTTTAGGACTACCATACATGAAATCTGTCTGGAATTCAGGCAAAGCAGAACTTGTTCCAAAACACACAACTGATCTGTGATTTTCAGACCTGCGCTTTTCAATGGCCATTAACCACCATTTCCAGCTAAATGTTCACTTTATGCCAGTACATGGAAAACCGAGGTGAGAGATTAAGGGATTGGTTTTGGCTATAAACCACTGAAGCAAGGCCAACTTGAAACACTCTGCCAGGTAAACAAACTCACAGCAGGATTCTTAAAGTCTAAGCAGAGCTCTAAGATAGCAGAAACAACCTACTATTTTTAAAATACAGCAGTCACATTTTTGTACAAGGCAAAAAACAATTATGTTTTTTATAAATTACATGTCTCAAAGGTCATATATGCAAGAATAAGTTAGTTGTTTAAAAGACTTTAAGGATGAAAGGGAACCAAAAGTCTTCTCTGTCTCTATTAATTGTTACATACAATAATTCATACTTTCAATATTCTTTGCCAAGTTGTTTAGAAAGTTTTTTTCTGTTTATCTGATTGTACACTAAATATAGTTAGTATACTTTCTCAAGATCAAATGTATCCATGTTTTATTTGCCTGCGTTGTATGAATTTTAATTATCCAGGAGTGCTTTTTTAATGGGTTCAACTCCAAACAAACTCCAATGGAGAGACATACACAGAAAGAATTTTTGTTCTTGAGGGAACAAGGTAATACTTCTATATATAAAATGGTTAAAGTACAAAAATGAAACCAAGACATTCCATTCTTGCATCAGCCAAGTGTCCCACAAACCTACAAGCAAAACCCACTTGGAACTGATGCTGCTGTTTGGTTTGCCAGAAGCAAGAATTTCAGGCTGACATGGCTACCACTCATTTTGTATCCAGGGACTTCTTCAACAAATCCTTAACCCAAATCCTTTGTTTCCTCTTGCCCCAGAGTCTTCCATCTAATTTCATGGTTACAGGTAACAAAAACCACTGATTGTTAGAAAAGAAAAATTAACTTCAAATAAGGATTTTAGTGCCTGGAAGTGGAATTATTCAGCGATCTGCACAGTCCTACCAGAGCATCACAGAATTATCACATTTCATTAAATAGGATTCCAGCTGATGTCCAATAATAATAAGCATGACTATCTCTTTTTGAACATCGAGCATGTCGGGCAATGGCCTTGGGATAAAAAGGACTCCCAGAAGCAAGAGGAGAATTATGAATAAGAATGAAAGCATTGCAAGCTTCTAAATATCTCCCCAGAAAGATGCATATCAAATGGTTCCAGCCAAAGCCACAGCCAGGAATATTAACAAGTTAAAATATTACTTAAGAAGAAAAGGTGCAAGAAATAGAAATACTGGAACGAGGAAAGACTGAGTCCAGATCTCCTGCCTCATAACGTCATATTTTAACTTTCAGTAAAATTACTAGCTGAAACCTAAAAGCAATGAGGTGGTTTTACCTTTCTGTCATAACACATATATCTCCAACAGGGAAATACAAAAGGTTAAAAAGGAGACTGACTCACTGCTGAAATAGGAAATACAGCAAAAAAAGTTAAGTGAGTCAAGCCTACAAGACTGAAAGAGTGGCATCTTTCCTTGTGCCACACAAAAAGCTCAGCTATTACAAAAGTGCATTAAAATAATGAAAACACAGGAAAACGTCTAATCTAGAAGCAGTGCCCATTACATAACATTCTGGTACAGACACAGAATGGAAGGTTAAACAATATTACATTGTAATGATCAATTTTATAAATGTCTCACTGAATTTCACAGAAGCAGCATGGTTCCATGCACCACTGAGCCCCAGCAGTTTTACATGGCAAAATCAGCAAGCAGAACATGTGCAAAAAAGACATCTTCATGATCAGAAGCTGACACATATACATGCATAACAACAGATAACAAAAGGCAAAGGTCCACATGCAGAGCAGATAAAGTCAAGAATCTCAACCCTAATTCACAGATTAGAGAAATGTGGGAAAAATAAGGCTGGGGGGATTACACTGCTCTCCTAATTACAATTCACAGTTACACATCCTTCACCTACACAAAAATAAATGTCTAGTCTTAATGCAAATGACATTCATTTCATCAAGATGCTAAGTTAGTACCAAACACATCACTTCTGATTTTGTGTGAAATACCATCCATGCATCCTGGCACATCACAGCTGAGTACAGCTACATGCAGGGGTGGGAGGAAAACCCATGCAGTTTGCAGACCCTTCTCACCCAGATAGACAGTACAAATGGATACTTTTCTCCAATTTGCATTGAACATTGTAGTACTGTCCAGCATATGGAAAATTAACAATCTATTTAAAACGTCTCAACTGGATGCTATAATGATTTCTTTCCAGTCACAAGTGACTACTAGACTGGCAGCCAGTAAAACTTTTACAAAAGGTCTGCTAGACAGCTTTATTTTCATGCACAAACCACCACATTAAGTTCACTCCCAAGTGCTTGCTCTAGAACTAACATTACAAATCCCACACTTTAATTTGCTTAAGAGCACAAGCTACTTCATCTATACCCACATCCTGACAAATTTGGTGGACTTCTAGGATGGGGTTACAGCAGTGGTGGATAAGGGAAGGGCAAAAAATATCATCCACCTTGTGTAAAGTATTTGATGTGGTCCTGCATCACACCTTTGCCCAAATATGGGGAGACATGGATTTGATGGATGGATCACTCAGTGGACAAAAATTGGCTGGATGGTCACACTCAAAGACTTGCAGTCAACAGCTCAACGTCCAAGTGGAGAAAAATGATGAGTGACAATCCTCAGGGGTCATTATGGTGACAGCTTTGACAGCTACATGGACAGTGGGATCAAGTGCACCCTCAGCAAGTCTGCTGCCAACACCAGGCTGTGTGGTGCAGCTGACACTCTGGAAGAAGGGGAGATCATCCAGAGGGATCCTGATAGCCTTTACAGGTGGGCATGTGAGAACCTCATGAAGTTCAACAAGGCCAAGTGCAAGGTGCTGCAGCAGGGTCACAGCAATCTCAAGCACAAAGACAGGGTGAAGAATGACTTGAAAGCAGCCCTGGGGAGAAGGGCTTGAGAATGCTGGTGGACAAAAAGCTGGACATGAATCAACAGTGTGTGCCAGCAGCCCAGAAAGCCAACCACATCTTGGGCTGCATCAAAGAGCTGTGACCAGCAGGTCGAGGGAGGTGATTCTTCCCCTCTACTCTGCTCTCATGAGACCCTACGTGGAGTGCTGCAGCCAGCTCTGGGGCTCCCAGCACAAGACAGATGTGGATCTGGAACGAATCCAGAGAATCAGCTGAGTGCACAGAGGTGCACCTCTCCTACAAACACAGACTGAAAGAACTGGGGCTGTTCAGCCTGAAGAAAAGAAGGCTATGGAGAGCTCTTAGAGCAGCCTTCCAGTATGTAGGGGGGGGGCTTACAAGAAGGCTGGAGGAGGACTTTTTAAAAGGGAATTGGATGGGGGGAATGGCCTTAAGATAGAGTGCACAGTTAGATTAGATATTAGGAGGAAATTCTTTACTGTGGGGGTGTTCAGGCACTGGATCAGGCTGCCCAGAGAGGTTTTGCATTTCCCATCCCAGAAGGTGTTCAAGACCAGGCTGGATGAGGATGCAAACAGACAGTTTCCTGCCCTTGGCAGGGGGATTGAAATTAGATGATCTTTAAGGTCCTTTCCAGCCCTAACTATTCCATGATCTTTGAATCTGCAATTGAGCCCCCGTGCCAGTGCTTACTTGCATTGCTATGATTTGATTGCCTATTTTTAACTAAGGTGCACTACAGAACCTCTGCCTTAACTGTACTAAAAACTACAACTCAAAGCAGTGTGAGTCAGACTTGTTTTGCTAGGAAGAGTTGTGCCAGAATGCTCTCCCAGCAATGTCTTTGATCTTTCTCTCAACTGCAAACCCCTTCTGCCCATTCTCTCCCTTTTCTCTCCATGAGGCTTCAGAACCTAAGCCAAGCACTGGGGAATCTGTGAGTCCAAAGCACATTTGAGGGGGAAGGTCACTCTGCATCTCAACTCCTGGGGAACACTTTTTCTAGAATCTTCCTCATTCCAATTTTCCTATCAACAGCCTGTTTTTGCAGTACAGCATCTGAGAGCTGATGTTAACAGACGATGATTAGATGATGACCAAGATTTGGCCTGTCTTGCAATGTTACTGCAGAATGCAATGCCCTCCCCTACACTTTTAAAAATGCAAGTGTACAGCACCAGAAGTCACACTGCAAGTACATAACAGAGCATGCAAAGGCAGTAACCACAGCTGCCAGAAAAAAATGTCATTTGCATAACCAGTCATGAGGAAAGTATTTGTCAAAAAGATACATTATTTTCCTGATGCCAATCTCAAAATGCTAAACTGTAAGCTGCTTATCAGTATCAGCAGCACTGATTTGATTGAATGTATTGGAAAGGATACAGAAATGTGCATCATTCACTGAACAGGTATCCCATAACTGTATAAAAGACTTCTGAAGCAGAAGTTTGTTGCTGAAGGTATTTTTGTCATTTTGAAGACAGACACTGCTTGATGACCATGTGGAAAATGCAATAAAGTTCTCTAGTTTTATGAAACACATTTAAACCAAACTTTAAAGTAGCTTCAACAATACAGATGAAATTTCCATATGATTCCCTCCTCCATGATGAGAGCAGTTGATGAAACAGTTCCAAAAGGCATTGGAGTTCTTTAGTGTGGGAGTGGAGAATGTGGTATGGCTACATTGTGTTACTCCCTTGCAGAGAAGGAGTCAAACACAGCCTTAGCTTCACTTAGAAAGTGATGCCCAAAGGAACTGGCAAAGATGCTTCTGCATCAGTCAATGAAAAAGACCATCTGTCCTTTCTCAAGAAAGAAAAAGACAGCAAAGGAAAAGGCACTTTTACCTAAAAGTAAGCCAGATGATTTTCAATCTGCAAAGTCATCTTTCCTTAAATGTCATGTACACACACTGTCAGTTCAGGTTTATTAAAGTTTTTTGTGAAACTGGAAAGAGGTTCAAAATGTCTGATAGGAATTATAGTTATCTGTCATTGCTATTAACTAACATTGTAAAACATTGTCTGCCACAAATAGGAGAAAGTAATAAAAAAAAGTTTCACATTCATATAGATAACCCCCCCTCCCAAAAAAACCAAAAAAAAATGTTCCCACCCAAACTAATATACCCATAGCAAAATAAAATGCAAATTCTTTGCAGATGCACATGTTTAAGTTGTCAATATCTGAAAACCTATCAATGAAACCATGAACAGAAAGTTGCTTTTGTACTACACAAGCAAAATTCAATACTGGGGATCCAAACAACTCCTCACAGAAATGAAAGCAATTACAATTTTACACCACCTGTAAATACCACCTGTAAGTCACAGAAAGGTAACAAAAGCAATGTCTTGATGCTGACATACAAAGTACCTCTTTATAACAATGAAGTTATTGAGTTAAATGAGATTAAGTACAATTATAATCAGAATCAAAAGTGACTATAGCTGTCCAATGCCTGACTGCCAAGCACTTATAACAAATGGGACAGCACATACTTGTAACTCATTTTTATATTGCCCTTGGGTAACAACTCTGAAGCTGTAGATTACTTGGGAGCAAAACACTGATAGTCTGTAGCCAAGCTTTCTCCTAGGAAATGTTATTGATTTAACTAAACTCCAGGAACACATTAAGTTTTTGGGGAAGTGTGTGGGGGAAACCAAGAGTCCTGCATATCCCTGACAACAATCTCATTGATTGATGACACAATTAGTGTCCCAGTCCAAGCTACAAATATATAAAGGATTTACTTAACAATGGAGTCAATCCTACTGCACCTACCACACCACATTTGATTCACAATTGTCAAAAAGCATCATGACAAAAGATTTAAGTGTGACAAGCAATGTCATATCCTATAGCCCAGAGTGGGCTTTTCCTTAATGGAAAACAAGGGACTGAGTAGACCAAATGTCTGTTCCTTTTATTTCTACAAAGTGTTAAACTTGAGTACTAGACATTAAGTGGTTTTCCACAGAAGTGAATACCCCAATCCCTAATTAGAATGAAGAACCTAAGCACAGGACTCTTAAGTCCAAGCTGTTCTATGAATATCCACTTCATCTTTTTAACA
Organism: Molothrus ater; assembly: GCF_012460135.2. Taxonomy (NCBI): domain Eukaryota; kingdom Metazoa; phylum Chordata; class Aves; order Passeriformes; family Icteridae; genus Molothrus; species Molothrus ater. Next base: position 15,079,809 of record NC_050482.2, on the reverse strand, counting down.
AATTAGCTTTAATGAACCTCATTTCCCAGCCCCAAAGAACTGGGAAAAAAAGGTATCCAAAGGCTCAAAAATATGTGTGAGGGAAAAAACCCCAGCCCTGCTTCACACTAGTGATGAATATTTTAAAAATCCTTCAACTATATGTCAAATATCTTCTTCTAGACTCAAAATTATTTATTGTAAGATTCAAAGACAAACTCAATAAGGCAGTGAGAATAGGTATTATGAGATGCTGAATCTCAGTTTACACAGACATAAAGTAACATCCATTTTTCTTTCCACCAGCTCTGAGAAGTTACATTATTCTCCTATCAAGGATAACTTAATTGAGAGCCTTAGTTGACATTCTCAGGTCAACACTTCCAGCAGAAAGAAAGAAAAAATATGCAGAGTACAGAAAGTCAATCAAATGGTAATCTTGTTTTACAAGTACACGCATGAACACAAAGTTTTGAGCAAATATGACAAAAAGATTCAAAAGATTGAAAAAAAAGGATTTGGTTTAGGTGCATTATTCTCTTGAGGACAGATCAAAAGGACTTTCAGAAGCTGCTTTTACAGAAAAAGAATCTGTGTATTACAGGCCTTGTTTTGTACATCTTTTCAAAGGCTTCTTGTTTAGAATGCAGTTTGCTGGATAATTGAGCCATGTACAATGCCTTCTGACCTCTCTCGTATCTGTTTGGCCTTTTCCACTGATGAAAGAAACCAAACTTTATTTTATTTATTTCCACTCTTGGAGATGTGCCTTCTTCAACTGATCCATTTTCTGAAATCAATTCTCACATAAGCGTAGGTGGTATAAACTTAGAATCCTACACAACTTTACTCTTCCCTCACTTAAGAAATCAGAACCTAATTTGAAAGTGCAGGATCCTAGAAATATCTTCAATTTTGAAGCTACCAGTACATTAAATACTGATAAAGAGCAAAACTGATACAGGTAAATAAAAGCATCAAGCTCCCACAGGCTACAACTTCAACATTCCTTCTGATTTTTATCTCCACATTGATAGACAGAGTGGCCAACAAATATTCAGCATACCTGCTCCAACCTCTTTTTCTTCTTCTTCAATGTTGTTTTTGATGCTGTCATACTCTTCATCAATTGCCTGGTTGCCACGCATTTGAGACAGAATCCTCCGTGCCCTCTGGGTCTGGCCTTTCTGAATGAGCCAGCGGGGACTTTCAGGAAGAAACAGGAAGCCAAGAAACTGTATAACTGCTGGTACAGCTGACAGGCCCAGCATGTACCTGCAAATAAATCAGAAAATAGAAAAATATCCACTATTTGCCTACAAAAACACACTATGAGAAAATTCAGTTACAGCTAGTCAAACTGTGTTTACAGATCAAATCTCCCACTCCTCGTATTCTTTCTCGCTGTAAGTTAAGGGGGGAAGAATCATATTCTGCAGGTATTTTAGAAAACATGATCATTCCTTTCCTGAGATTTCCAAGAAATCTCAGGGACATGGTGACTATTCTGCCACCACTGACTCTAGCCACTGCTTCTGAGGACACTAAGTTAGACTAAACAAAAAACCTGAAATATTGCACTAGTTTGGAAACTGATAAATCCTTCAGTGACAATAATCAACAGAAAGAGAAAGCAAACGCATGGAGAAAACCAAGTACTGTTGATGACAGAGATGAGACTGAAATCCTGCTAATTGTTTCACCAACATATTAAAAACAAACAAACAAAAAAACAGCCAGAGAACAATGTATAATTTGGTCAGTAGTACATACACACAGACACATTTGCCAGTTTTAATTTTGAAAATTTCTGACTATAAGCAGAAACACTGAAAAAAGTTCATTTCAGCAGCACAGCAATTTACACAAGATCTTTCAGAGGGTCTGCTTTTAAACCTTCACTCAGATGCAGTGTGAGGTTTTAAATCAAAACTGCATTTTAGATGTCCAAGGGTTACTATTTACAGCATCAAGACTATTTCTCTACTCAACAGAGAATTACCACTGGTAAAAGCATAGTTATGCTTCCAAGGATCAGCACTGACACCTGTGGCAACACCCAAGCAGGGTTATTTGCTCCATCCAAAGTGGGGGAAAAGCTGTGGAAGACAAGCACACCACCAATTTGCATGGGTGGCTCTGGTCTATACATATCACATTTTTATATTTCTTCAGTAAAACAATAAAAGGATAAAAAGAATTGCAGAACAATGTATCATTATGTTCTTCTTTTAAAAGCTGACCTTTTCCCATTTACGCTTCACCCAGATTCTTTTCGCTTTCATTAAAGACTTTAAACAGTGCTGGTGTCACCTGTACATTATTGCAGTTATCACGAGTGCACATCAGTGGATATAATAATTAAAACACCTCCAGAAATCAGTCCCTCTGAATATTGAGGTAACCTGTACTCATAACCAAATTCACACCTTGACATCAGTCAGGAGATTACGGAGATTGGCTAATCTCTCCATTCCCCAGGATGCATGCTTTCACAGTGACTCTGCAGCCTCTTACCTGGACCTTTTTATAAAGCATGCCTGAGATTGCTAATTGAGTAGGAAGAAGAGAATAACTATTGTTGAAAACCTTATGTTAGGGGCAATGAACCAAATGCATTTTCAGTAAAAATGGAAAAATACTTTCTTAGAGGCATTTGTGATTTATTGAAGAAAAACATGGGCAGTACAACAGGCAGAAAATTGGAGAATGGTAAAAAGAATGCCCAAAAGGCAACACAAAGAGGATGGCCATCCCAGGACAATGTGCATGCAGGCCAGTCTTCCCACCCCCAGCTCAGCCCTCAAGTTCTTCTTAAAACCAGTCAAAATTTGCAAAGGTCAAACAAGCAAAACTTGCTCTAGAAAGAGCTCAGTTAGCAGCTCTCTTTTTTTTTTGTAACACTTTAAAAATTATATAGCTCACTATTAGTTAAAAAAGAAAAGCATAAGAAAGAAAATAAATTCAAACCATAAACTCAGTGAAAGGCTTATTAGCTGAGTAGTCTTCAGTCAATGTATTTAACAGTGTCACTAATCCACTCATGTTCTCATTCCTCATTCATTAATGCTCTCATTCATTAATGGCCTCATTTATTCCTACACTTTTCCTTCTCCACAAACATTTTGGTAGCAGTGTACAAAATACATAGACCATTGAAGCTCACCAAACTGTAAATTCAGTATCTTTACTGGAGTGATATTTAGAAAGCCTTTTCTATTTCAAATGAAGAGTAAAACAAACTCTCAGAGATTAACACCAATTGCTGTATCCTGTCAAAGTGCATGCTGAAGTATGTTTTCATGCATCTAAGCATGCAGATTTAGTCCTTCAGGCTCGTTTTGCTTAAATTTCTGCTCCTCCAAAGCCCTTCAGTCACTTAGATGCAGCAGAGCCTCCAGAACTAAGCAGTTGGGTACATGCAATCATCTTAGGAGGCAAAATCAATCAAGGCTCCTGAAAGCTTGATTCATACCAGTTGGATTCTATTGGATTGTTTATCACAGACAAGACAAGAAAGAAATGTACAGACAGGGCTCCCTCACTGAAGTTAGCTTCCAATCTGCAAAATTCTGATCAAAGTTGAATAAAAGGAGCAGGCCAAAAGGAAAACATTTAGTTGAGAGGGAGCATCCATTGCAAGTTCTAGAGTTGGTGTAATTTTCAGAGCAAGCCATATTGATATAATCAATTTAGAGTAAAAGCAGGCAATTTTAGACATTTCATGCAGTGAGCCAGCTTTCAGAAATCTAATATAGTTCTTTCCTATACAGATTACAAGACTTTGTGTTTGAAGCCAGATGTCTAGCAGACCTGAAAAAATCCAGCATGAAATTTAATAAGTCTGCTGTAACATTTCTCCTTCTCTGACATACTGCTGCAATACTATTAAGATGGCATTAGCAGGGTTTATAAAGATAACCTAAGGGTCACGTTAAATATTTGTTTTGTTTATTTTAATTTAATATCCAGCATTTCCAAGAATAAGTAGAGCCAAGAAAAATTAAAGTTCCTTATTGTTTGTTGCAGCACTCCAGTGCTTATCCATTCAGTCAGGAAGAGATACAATAATTGCTGAGATGTTCCTTCTTGTATGTAATGACTCAGGGGAAGCCATTTGTGATTTCTCTCCATGTGTTGGCTGGCCACTCCTTTCAGGTGACAGACCATCTGTACTCTTCCCTGCTCAGCCTCAGGTTGCAATAAACTAGCAGAGGACATCATACCATCCTCAATTAACAGCTCCAGCATTGCAGCTGGAACACTTGGATACCTCATCACTAAGGTGGTAGCCTATTTCTTCACTCCACTCAATCCAGCAGAGCAGTATTTGGCACATACAGAAAACAGCATTACTGCAAAAGTCACCCAGCACGTGCCAGCAGGCTGCAGAAACTATTGCTCTTCACTACTCCACACACCATGCTGCACTAGGACTACAAATACAAGAGAAAGCCACAAACCAGGAATAACAATGGATCACTAAGACAAGAGGCACAACTGGAGCATGTGACATAGAAGAGGCTGAGAGAACTGGGTTTGTGCAGTCCAGAAAATAGATTTTTATTATTTAATAACATAAGCTTTTAACTATAAATTTATGCTACAATATCCTTCAATTCTGATAGATTACCACTGCTCAGATTAAGAATATTCAAACTTCAAGTCTATCTTGCACATACAGCATATTACTTATTGAAAATTTGCCTTTTGAAAAATCAGCATGCAATTATTGTAAATGCAAAAGGCAAGCTACCTTCATAAACATCCGAACAATCATTCATGCTTGTAATGTATATTTATTACTCTCCCACTTTAAAGTTTAACAAAGTCAAAAACCTGTGCATGTTGTGAATATTAAGCTTAAGCGAAAGCAGTAGGGATCTATTTTGGCAAGATATTGAAGTTCCATTTTAGTATACAGTTTTACCACTTTCTATGCAAATTCTGTTTTACCAACAAGAATTATAATCAGCAAATCAGAACTAGAGCAGCTTGCTTTTAGCAAGGAAGGCTCACACACCTCCAACCATCCTTGGCGAGGTAGCTGAAGATTCCATCGACAACGCTGGCGAAGAACTGCCCTCCAGTGATGAAGAGAGTGTTAATGGTGACTAATCTGCCTCGTAAGTGTGGTGGAGCCACTTCTGCGATGTACACTGGTACAGTCATAGATGCTACACCTACAAGAATAAATTCAGTTACAGTTATAAAATTGAAAGAGATATGACATTGCTTTTTCATCATAAAATACTATTTTGGGTTTGGCCGAGACAGAGTTTGTTTTCTTCATAGTAGCTAGTATAGGGCTATGTTTTATATTTGTACTGGAAACAGTGTTAACTATTCAGGGATGTTTTCTTTATTCCTTACACAGAGTCAAGGCCTGTTCTGCCTCTCACCCCACCCCAGCAGCAAGGCTGAGGGCACACAAGTAGTTGTGAGGGGACACAGCCAGGACAGCTGACCCCAACCAATCCCAGGGATATTCCAGACTACGTGGCATTGTGCACAACATACAGAGCCGGGGAAAAGGAGGGAAGGGGGAGACATTCAGAGTTGTGGAGTTCATCTTCCCCAACAGCTGTAACACATGATGGAGCCCTACTCTCCTGCAAATGGCTCAACACCTTCTTGCCCATGGGAAGTGGTGAATGAATTCCTTGCTTTGCTCGTGTGTGTGGCTTTTGCTATACCTACTAAACTGTCTTTATTCCAACCCATGAGTTTTCTCACTTTTACTCTTCCAATTCTCTCCCTCACCTTTCCAGCAGAGAGTGAGCGAGCAGCTACACAGGGCAGAGTTGCTGACCAAGCCTGGCATGACAAGCAGGGACCCAGACTGAGCTGGCTGTGGTGCCCAGTAACTCCACAGAAAACACCTCCTCTCCTGCCATGAATGACCACCCCAACAGATGGAGCCCAAAGTCATGGACTTAAGGAACTCAATGGACACTTTACAGATATTCTACAGGGGTGGTTCATAGACCATGGGAACGATAGCTGTGTATTATATCAAAGAATGGGCAGGGGGTTCATGGGTAATAAGAGTGCACTGTATCTATGGGGGGATAGAACATAGGAAAATAAAGATAGTGCAGAAGGTAATCTCACCCCTGAGGAGTTGCAGCTGTACTAATTACCAGAGATTAGAACAGGCTGCCCTTAACAGGCCACAGCTGTGTCCAATGAAGATGAGTGCTACAGAAGAGTGGGTTAGGTCAGCGAGGAGAGAGTAGGAGTTTGTTGGCTGTACTGAGAAGAAGGAGTCAGTGCTGTGAGGAGCTGCCCACGAGCAATCACCAAGAAGGTATGCGAGCTTTTGCAATAAGATGACAACAGCATCTAGATGGCATAAGGGGTGGAGAATGTGCTTTCTTCAGCTGGGGTAGAGTTACTATTCTTCATAGCAGCCAGGGCTATATTTTGGATTTAAACTTAGGACTTTGTGCTTACAAAATTAACTCTATTCAAGGTGAAATCAGCACACACTTAAATCAGCTGGACAAATTTGATTTCTGACTTCCAAAGGATGAAAACAATGAAAATGTAAGTAATGAACTCTAGAAGCATTCAAAAAGCAAATGCTTGCTAGCAGCTGTATTGGAATTTCAAGGTTTGATGTAATGAGACAAAGAATAAATTTCTTCAATTCACTTTGCATGTACACTGAAATTAAATAAAAGGATAGATGTAACTGTAGTTTCCAAAGAAAGAGATGCTATAATCCAAGAAAGCACACATAAGTCAAAGCGACTAACTGAAGACATCAGGCGTTCACAAAACTCTGTTTAAAAAGAACTTTAGCATGGTTTCTACAGCCAGAAACAAAAACAAGGCCAAGCATTATTGTTATTATTATGTAATTTCATTACTGTTATAAAGCAAATTGTTTCTTGACTTAGTTTAAAAAATATTTCATGTGCTATTTCAAGTACAGGTTGGCCGGACCCCGAGCAACCTGACCTAGAGAGTGGGCTCCCTGCCCATGCAGAGAGATTGAAACTGGATGATCATTAAGGTTCCTTCCAACCCAAGCCATTCTATGATTCAATGCAAAAAAACTCTATCACCATAAGGAAACAAGGACTAACACTAAACCACAGCTGCTTTTTATTCTGTCTTAACACCGGCAGTATTTCCTACTAACTAGGCAATGAGTCATTTGTGCAAAAGACAGAAATGTCCACAAGAAACACACACAAACTGTAAAAAGAGAGTTCAACAGTGTATGAAGAGCACACCTGGGCGCAGCACATGCTTTGGTGGTCAAAATCCCTATTTCCTTACAAGAACCAACACTGACAAGCAGCAGTGATTTCTTTTGTAGTTAAAACTAGAAGTACATTGGCAGCAGCTACCCAAAACCATATTTTGACTGAAGTCAGCTGAGATACAACTTGAGCACAGCCAAGCACCATCAGACACAACACATCTTCCAGCCTGGGGCAGCTCCACCAGCTCCATACAGACAGCCCCACACCAGCACAGGTCAGTGCCACAGCCCCAGCAGGAAATGGGGTCACCTAAAAGCAAGCACATGGCGCTTGAAGCACAGCTATGGTTCCTGGCTTGTGTCACAGCAGAAGGGACTCATCATGGGATCGCAGAGGCTTTGGCTAGCCTGGCTGACTCACCAAACTAAGAGCACACAATCATCTTTAGCAACAAGGTTAAAGCTCGAGCGAGGAATACAGATCATTCAATAATGAAATGGCATGAGAAGATCCTTTGTTGTGATAGGTAAACACTCACAGCAGCCTCTCAGCATGATAACCCAGTTCCCAGCAGGGCCTCCCAGGACATGCCAATGCTTCCTTCTCTTATCAACTGAGCAATCGGCACAGAATAAAAAGCCCAAATAAAAATGTCAGGGAAAAAAAAAAAAAGGCATTAAAAATTTATTCAACTAATTTTCAAAGCCAACCAGAACGCATCATGGAAAGAAGCATTCAAAGAGTCCTTTGTGTATTTGAGAGAGAAGTGAATTTTCAGCCCAGCCCACCATTAGGGGTGTTTCTCTTCCATATTTCATGTCAGTATTTGAAATAATGATGATTAAAGTGATGGAGACTGCACACATATAACAGCAAATCCTGTTTGGGAAAGCACAGATGTGTGTCCACTTGCTCCAAACAAAAGCCATGGAGGACCCATGTGAGGCAGCAGCTGCCACTGGAGCAGAGGGGCAGGGCCCCACAGCTGTGGCAGCCCTGGCCTGGTGAGGCTGGGCCTTCATGCTCCCCCAGCCACCCCCTTGCCTTGGGCATCTCACCCCAATGCCCAGGCTTGTTCCCCCACTGTGGTGTGGCCATCTTCCCATAGGATCCTTGGGATTGTATGTTTGTTGTCATTTTATTGCAAAGCTCCCATACCTTCTTGGCAATTTCTCATGTGCAGCTCCTCAGAGCACTGACTCTGTCTTCACAGCACAATCAACAGGCTCCAACCCTCTCCTCACCCAGCTACCCCACTCTTTTGTAGCACTCATCCTTATTGGACACAGCTGTGGCCTATTAAGGGCAGGCCTGTTCCTAATCTTTGGTGATTAGTACAGCTGCAACTCCTCAGGGGTGAGACTGCCTTCTGCACCATCTTTATTTTCTTACATTCTATCCCCCCACATAAGTTAACATGTATCTTTGACACACATAATCATGTAGTGAAGCTAATTTGAGAAGTAAAGATGGCAACATCTATATGAGGTTTTTACTAGAAAGCAGTTAGAAAGATGTGCACAACCAAAACCAATACATGCTTTGTAAAAAAGCTACCTTTTATCCCCTTTCAACTCTTGATGAAGACAATTCTACCAAGACCTGCAGAGGAATCTTGTTCAAAGCATGCCAACCAAAAATGTTTCTGAGGCATCCACAAAGCAGAGCCAAACCAGCAGCTCCAGACCAGCAGCTCTCACTGATGTTCAGAGCACACCACCAACCCTGGTAGCCACAGCTACAACACTTGCCCCTCTTACAGGTCAAAATAAAACCTGTTGCATAACACGGGTGGTATGAAAGTTAACATGTATTTGTAAAAAGTCTTGAACAAGAGGCATCATGACAACAGATTTATTGTTTCTGCTGCATTCTTCTCACAAGTTGATGACTACAGGAATAAACAGAGAAATGGACGCTTGCACACCCCTGTGACACAAGTCCTGTCACAAGCTAGCCAGTGATATGAGCTATTCAGCTGGCACTAATACAATAGCTGAAATTATTTCTTATCAAACCTGCAATAAATAGCACAAGATCTAAGGATATTAGCTCAAAATCACACAGAATTGCTTAGATTGCTAGAAACATTTGAAGATCACCTAGTCTAACTGCTGTTCAAGCAGGGGCAGCTAGAGCAGGCTGCCCAGAACCCTGCTCAGTAGGCCTTGACCATCTCAACATGTGGATCTCCAACCAAAATGACTCTGTAATTCTGCAGCTTCCATGCCAGCTTTCTTGCCCTGAGAAATGTGTTCACAACATTGCTGTCTAAAACAGCCTTTGTGGATTTCTATTTAGATCTTACTTCCTCTACCGTGTGTCCCAAGACCTACAAGTTCAAAACATTCAAGCAAAAATCTCAATTCAAAAGACACATTTGTTACATATTTTCAATTATCATTTCAATATCAAAACATATGCTTTGCTACTCTGAGTCTGAAAGAGTACAGCAGGAGGTTTCAGGGAACAGGAGGAGGCAATTAGGAAAGCCTTCCCAGTTTATCTGTCATGCAGCAAGCACTCATACACAAAAGCAAAGCTCTTCTTGAAAAAACACCAGGAGTGAAAAAATGGCTATTCTAAAACTGATGAAAATAAGAGAAAAAAATCATATGACTTTAAAGAAATAATATTTTAGATTCTCTAGTGTTATTTGCATTACTCATTTGCTTTTAGTTGCCTTAGAATGCATCTATGTTCTCCAGATTTTCCTCCTCTGATTTCAATTTAAGACACACTAGAACACAGGAGGATAAGTTCTTCTGAAAAGGCATAGTCAGAAGCAGTGCATTAAGTATTAGTCAAGTATAAAAATCTCTAAAATACATAACCAGTATTTGTTATGTCATTATTTTAATAGCCAGATATTAAAGAAATTTGAAAACAAAGAACAGCTTTCCTAGCAAAACAAATATAGCTGCAATGGAATCTTTCCTTAATCCTTCATATGAGAATGCTTTCATTGACACCTAGATGACATTTTCTAATATGCCCTCACTGTTAAATTGCTCACACCAAATAAAAGATTCTTGCTGCAGGCAAGTATATTACTACCTAACTAGTAGAGCTGATAAGTGACAAGACATGAGAAATAGAAAATGAAAATAATTAGCTGGAAATCTGTCAGAGAAGCCTGAAGCTCTACATTGTGCACCACAGCTACGAAATATGAAAAAAGAGAGCAGAGAAGTCCAGTCTTTATCCACTTGAGTAACCAAGGCATGAACTTTCTGACCTCATTAAAGGATAAAGCTTAGAAAAAACATAACAGAAGGTTCCTTAAATTTCGACCAGAAAATGCATCTAATTATTCTACGGGAAACATCAGATGACACAATGGGCTGAAATAATCATGTTAAATGTTTTTCCACTCCTAAAATCACTTAGGAGACTAATTACTATAATCCTACTATAATCTGCAGACTTACCAGCAGAAAGCAGAGACAAGTCTGTACACAGCTCAATTTTAAGACAATCAATAGACCAGAGGTGTGAAAAGACATCTTAGAGTTAGCTTATCATCCAGAAAGGTATTTCCAGTATGAACATGTAAGCATCATAAAGAACTCATTTAGAAATTCAGAAACTAAGTCAACAAATCTACTGACAAGAGAAATAAAAAGGTCAATGAAGGAGAGTTCCTGTGATAATTAGAATTATATTTTAAGAAATGAGATTACAGTAGAAAACACAAGGACTAAAAATGGAATCTAAGTTATTGCTTGTAAAATGTATTTGAGCATTAATGCTAAGGAAATGGAATCCTTTTAAAGACTTCCTTGCGCCAGATCAGACAGATATAAATGTACCCTGTCCAGATCAGGACTTCCACCACAGCTCCTGTCATGTCTCCTGCTGACAGGAGGGAAGGTGCGTCATAAGAACAGATCAGCAACAAAAGCTGGAGAGAGGATATTGAATGAGATGCACTTTTACTGCTAGCACAATAAAAGAGCTCTAAGGTAGCAGAAATGTGTCAGTCTTTTCACTGTCATCAGCCAATATCCAGTGTCAGGAGCAGCAAAAACACAGGGAAAGCTTCCTGACAAACTTTTGTTGTTACTGCAACTCAATTAGTCTTTCATGCTTAGTAATAAAGAGGACTGATGGCTAACTAGAAGTGCTAAGGAGGCACATCCAGGAGCTGATGTCTCTTTGTAGCATGGTTCTGTCCCTCCTGTCCAGCTTGTGCTGACCCTTTGCAAGAAAACCAAGCCAACCAGGGAATACAACCAGCTAGAAGGATATCCACCTACTTCTTAAGGGGTCTGTACCACTTATCTCCTTTAAACAGTTCACAATGACATCAGATGACTGTACTGGCCCCCAGGCAGGACTAGTTATGACAATGGAGTAACCTGAACCACCATGGGACTCCAGACTGTCCAGGTGGAAACTAGAGTTAAAATAAAGTGCAAAGAAATAAAAAATAAATAAATAAATAAAGTGCAAAGAAATCTCTGATCCTATTTCAAAGTACAGCAACTCAGTAATTAATCTCTATTAAAAACAAAGAACATACACAGCTTATTACAAAAATTTGTGTTAGGAGCTCCAAATGAACAGGCATAAAGTAAAATGTTTCCTTTCAGAACATCCTTCACTAACATAGAAAGCTGCACTGAGGTACTTAACCAAGGTAAAATATTTCACATACCTTGCAAGAGCAAATTTTCATTCAAATGTTCAACTTTAATGCTGCCAACTTTAAAATTCACTTAATTAAGAAGCATCCCATAATGGTTTGTGTTAATGGTAAGGATTTCAAGCAGCAAGTGATTCCACAGACAGGGGATTTATGGGGGCAACCTGATGAAGAAGCAAATTTATGGCAAAGAGAATTAGGAATTAAATATTAGCAGAGGTTGCTACGCTACAAGAAAATTTGAATACAAATTCAAAGTGAGCTTTTAGTGGGGGTGCAATGGGAGTATAAATAACAGCAAACTCCTAAGGTGACAAGGGGAAACTTGCCAGCCTACAACTGAATTAATGTTTTCTCACTGCAACTTTGCAGGAAATCTGGTAAATGTCCTACATCTTGGATACTGGACATGCAATCTGAATTTAGTGCCTTGGAAATATGACTGACCCCAGAAGTATGTCACATTATACAGACAAAAAGACTTTCATAAAGTATTTTCTTTCAGTTGTATTCCCACAAAATTATACTTTAAGGTTTTTGCTTTACTCTGACAAAACCAGCGTTCTTGCCAATTCATAATTTTAGAACATTGCTCACATCTGAGTAGCAGAACTCAGGAGGACAGGGGCAATATGCTGGTTAACTTCCTGAAAGAATTGAAAAGTTCTACAATAACTGTATAATCTTTACCATCAAAGAAGAATCTATTTAAATAGTTTGTGGGGAAAATAAATCTATTGCTGATGTAAGGGATACATTTTAAGTGCAAAAGATACTTCAGTTTTCACCAACACGCATACAGGAGCTGTCAACAATCAGCCACCTCCTATTCTACAGGCAGCTCCACAACATATTACAATTATACTGCTCAACCTAATCAGAAATTAAGCCTTTTTATAGTCTCAGAGTCCTTTTGTGCTGTTACAGTTAACACTTCAGCTTTCAGTAATGACAGTCAACCTAAGGGGATAACAGAGTGCCCTATTAAACATGCTAATAGGAAATACTTGAGAAAGCAGTGCATTTGAATGCTGTTCTAGTACACTAACCATCTCCCTAGCAGATAAGTTAAAATATTCATTGCACAGCTTGTACTTGAGTGTGAATATCAGTGAAAGCTCAAGTCCTCTCCAATATCTTGGCTTCCCACCCACTGCACATATCCAGTAAAGACATTATCAGCAGTTTATAACTGGTTACTGAAAGCTATTTCAAGGATGACTGGAAGCACACTTCTCCATTTAGTATCTCCCCTATGTCAGATTAGTAGAAGTCAATTTTTCAGCTGTGGCACAACTGTACTTGGCTACAGGAGAGCACTGAAATGCACAAGGGCAGTGGGAGAAACAGCAGCACCAAAATCACATGAGAACATAGATCACAGTAATAGACAGACTGAGGTGCATCTCTTTTAGAACAGGGGATCAACATCAGCAACCTTCATTCAAGTCTGGTATTTTAACAGTAATTTACTGAATTGTAGAGAGCTGGCTCATCATAACTAAAAAACCTCCACTGTTGAATACCTAACAAAGTAATTCCAGACCTTTACATCCCTAACTAGCCACCAGCCCAAATCCGTGTGAGCAACATTGTAATTATAACCAAAACCCTGGGATAATATATGGCATTCAAAACCCTATGTTCCTATGTGGCATCCAACTGTGAAGGAGTCAAGGACCAGAGCAATCTGAAGAAATGCAAATGAAGCTCCTCACTAGTTGATATTGTCTCAGATTTACAGAACAATCATATCTTAATGAGCCTGAATAAATAATTCTTTCTGATGACCCCAAGAAGGCTTTTTTACTTTTATGTGCTATGAGCATGGGTGAAAACCACAAAATCCTTCTTCACTTCAGAAAACCTCAAATTGTGTCCAGTAGAAACAACCACAACTGTCATAGAGTAAATGCAATGCCCCAAGATGACAGCATTAACTTTCCACAAGAGTAATTTCAAGTTTCAAGCTCTCCCTTGTTCAAAAGATACAGAAGTAAATCCAGCTCATAACAAAATTAACATGCCAACACAGAATACAATTCCTCCATAATTGAAGTGTTAAGGCCTTTTTCTGGTGTCTCCAGGACAGCATCTCAGAAGAACAGCCTAGGGTGATCATATATAGTAAAGAGACATGAAAATTCAACAAAGCATAATCAAGGAGCACCTATTTATCACAGTTCTGATTTTTCTACATTGAAATTCTTTAAGGCAAGGAATATTTTTAATATTTTAATAATTTTCTGGTTATGCAATGGAAACAAGTGAGCCTTGACACTTGAGGGAAGACAGACAAAAACCACCTATAGGCTACAGTGTGAAAGTTTATTAAAATACAGCTTAGTTTACTCAGTTTATTAAAAGAAAACAGTTTAGGAGTTACAGAAAGAATGTAGTAATCTTTAATAACAAACAGGTAGTAATTTAAAAATACTGAGGATATTCTATGATTCTAAGTGTTAAAACCACTTAATCTGTGGGGTCCTATTCAACTCAACATTAGCACTATCTGTGGAACAGCTCATTTTGGGAAGAAACCATTCCTAAACAAATAACTTTGTCTATTCAAAATTATGTTGAGATTATTCAAGGTTATAATAGTTAAATAAAAAAAAGTTAAGAGGAAATTTATCTTGAGTGACAAAATCAGAGAGTTGGATTTAATTAACCAAATTAACTTTAATTATTTAAGAGGCAAAATAATCAAGATCATTATCCAGAAAATGTGAAGCAAAGTTCTTTGCAACTGTCCAAGCCTATGACCACATGACCACACCTAGCACTACAGATGTCAGTTTACACTTCTCAGCAACCTGGAATTAGTTACCTGTGTTCAGTCATTCTTTATGGCTACCATCTGTTCCTATTAATCCAGGCTGGGAAAATCCCAGCCAGAACCCACCCAGCTGCCTGAGTTCCTGAGTATCCCACTGAGAATGCCATACTGGGGAATCTGTGCCTGTAGCTCACATCTGTGAGATTCCATTTCAGAAAGATAAAAGAAATCATGAAGAAATGCATTTTTGAATCATTATAGCAATACTAGAATAACAATCAACCCTAGAAGCGAGTAAAAGCTACCAAAACAACTAGGAAAAAGTTCTAATTTGTTCTGTTTCTGAATTAATTTTGATCAAGACTATTTGCAAAAATCTGTAACTGCATTGTAAGATGCAGACCTTTCATTGTGAAAGAGTAAAGCAGCCTAGATGTTTATACCACTCAACACTTATTTTTATCACATGGCAAAAACTTCTCACTTGAGAAAATAAGAGCATTCTTTTTATTTTCACTTGAAAATTATGAATACAACGTAGTAGTTTTCTTTATGACAGCTTGTATAAACACCTAAGTCAAGCACTACTTGATCTACTTCAAGAGTGGTTTCAGTTTAAATAAATACTAATTGAGATAAGCAGTGCTTTTCTGTAGACCTTCCCTAGCCCCAGCAGACTGCACTGTAGGTGCTGCTCACACCTAGGAAGAACCAGCAGTTGAAGGTGCTCAGGTCCTGAGGCAGCCCCAGGGACAGATAAGGAATTGTTTCCCCACCCAGTGGCTGCTCCCCATCCAGCAAGGCCGGGGATCTGGATGAGTATCCCCATCCCAGCCACCCCACTGGCCCCTGGAGGCTTTGCATCTGGTGGCTGGCACAGAATTGTGCTAAGGCACAGATCACCATAAGCACTAACTGAGAGGCTGGGGGTGCCAATCTGTCTCCTTCTGCTGACTCAGCCATACAAACTGCAATTTCCAGCAGGGAAATGTGGTTTAATAGTGACCCAGAAAGATTCATCAGGGCTCATCTGCATTGCCCATACATGCCAGAGAGTCAGAATTATAAACACAATCTTTACATGGTTGGAAAAAACCAATCTCACATCAAAAACCTCAGAAAAATGGTTGAATGCTTCAAGGATCAGCACGTATTTTCCATGTAGAGAAATTTTATTTTCAGAGGACAAGGATAATGGTTTGAAAGCTATACAGAAAACAAATGTTTCCTTGTAACTTTACACTTTTGCTTATAAACCATTTTTTCCCTATTTCTACTACAGTGATGTTTTACCCAACTTACAAGAATTCTAAGGGAAGTGACATCTATATAAACATGAACAAGCTTTGGAAGCTGAACTCAGCCGAAAGCATGCCTTTAGGTTATACCTGAAAGCTAAAGTTATACTCTTCAATGAAGACCTAAATTGTTTTTAACAGTGCCTCTTTCTACAAGTGAAACTGGTTAACTTCTCTGTAACTTGCTTTAGGTTTCACTGGGTTTCAAGCTTAGCAACTGTCTCTAAACATGAAGCTTCAGATGAAGATTAGCAGAAGAACCCATTTTCTTACTCATAACTCGCAATTAATTAAAATAAAAATTAGAAAGACTAATCTCATTGCAAATTTAGTGTTTTAGAGAAACAAAAGAACATTTTAGAGAAAAAATAACATTGAATGATTTCATTCCCTATTCAGGAAAGCCATTCAAAAAATAATGTTTATCTAATGTATATTCCTAGTAATTTTGTGCTTGCCATGGGTAAATACATTGCAAACATTCAACACACAGAACTATATTTTTATAGGAATTGCTACATTTATCCACTTGTGCAGAAAACAGCATGACTGGTAGGAAGACAGGTACCAGTTATATGGTTTTGTACCTATTACTCTAAAAAATAAACAAAAGCCTTGTAAGCCTTTTACAGCCTAAGGCTTGATTTTATAATCTACGTTTCAATGATGTCTTTATAATGCAAGTAGCACTCACGACAGTAATGTAAGTATAACTACAGTTATAATGAAAATATAGGAATCACAGCAATTGCTCAGTTTCCTTCTACACTAGCAGATTCATATACAATCAAGCTTGTGTCTACAAAAACAAGTGATCCATGTAAAGATAATAAAACTCCTTTCTTTATGACCATATGGGAAAATATTTGCAGTATTGGAGGGTGGGGGGGTGGTAGAAATCAGTGCAGTACTTCTTCCTCAAGGTACCCTCTGTAGCACCCACATTTTGCATGCCAGGGAGAGCAAGGCCTTTCCCAGTGCCCATGGGTTAAGTCAACCAGTGCTGCACACTTCTTTGCTTTAAGAGAAGCAGCTCAGAAGCTCATGCCACAAGATATTTAAAATATAGATATTTACGTGTGATATTTAAGGTATCACATATAGATACTATATGTGATATTTAAGTGCAATATTTAGGGTCCTTCTCCTCATGATCTGGAGTTTCCCTGCTACCAATTCCATAACAGCTGCTCAGTGCCAGTGCATGCAACTGTAATAGAAGAGCATCCTACGGAGGAATCCCAAGTAAAGATCTCTCAAGAAAAGTGGTAGTCTCAGAGAGGGTTTTAACTATAAGCACAAGGATCTTGCATTAGAGTGCTCTTAGCAGAGGGATAAGCCAATTTCTTCATGTCACACAGGTTTGCACATGGAAATGACTTGTGACTGCTCTCCTAGACTATCACAACTGCAGCACTCATGGTGTAATATTCAAGTTGTCAAGGGATACAAGGTGACTTTAAACACTTCTGATGTGTATTTACTTCCACCAGTGGCTTATAGTGACAAAAAACAAGAAGCTACAAGTGAAGAATGAGGCTGCTGCACTTCAGGGGGACAAAAGCAAGACAGTAAGTGTCAAGTGCTAAAAGGAAAAAAGGAACAGATCAACTACTCCATTACCAACATCTAAGGGACAAAAAGCTGAGGAAGCCTCAGCCAACCAGGAGTGGATGGATGCTGCAGGTGGAAAGAAATTACTGCTAAATTTTGTCAGGGAAATGGACTGCCAAAGAGCTTTCTGGGAAATGTTGCTCTCATGACTTTCAATTTTTGACAACTTGCAGTTCTCTAGGTGCATTGTGATTGACAGTCATTCTCCAAACAGCAGATGTAATTCTGGTAACAGTTGCTTTACTTCAGTGTTTACTTTGCACTTTGTTAGGTCCTCACTCAGCGCCAAGCACAACTCCTGAGTCCCCCTGCAGAGCAGCTCTTTCCTGCCCCATTTTCACTCTCCAGGCACATTAGCAGGGGGGGATTCAGGCAGAGCTCCAGGTCAGCCTACAGAGAAAGCTGGGCAAATGCTACATTGCTCTTGTTAAATCATTAAGTGATACAAGACTTTGATAACTTTAGATAACCTCAAGATTAAGAGGAAATAAAGACGGGTATCTGAAGTGCCATTCTGCAACTCAGGGCACTGCACTGATTCTCCTGTCAGTCTGCTGCGTTGCCCCTATACAGTGAAAGAATAGTGAAAATGAGAAATTTTAAGAAAAATTAGGTGCTGCAATTTTAAAAAGTATATCTGCCAGTCCCATTCCAATTAACACAGAGCAAGTATCTCTAAGATAGAATCTGCTTTTCCTGGGATGTGCACTAGACAAGTTGCAATAAATCAGTGTAAGCTGTCAGAAAACAAGCTGGGCAATGAAATACTCCACTGCTTCAGTTTCTGTCTGCCAGCCTCCAAGTGACCCAGCTTTTTTGTACTTGAGCCACAGCTACTGGAGGGTAGTAAATTTTAACTCCTTCATACCTGCTCCCACTTTGAGGTGGATTCCATCCTTAAAACTGAAAAGTTTTTAGTTAAAAATGAAGCCACATTCTTCTTCAAAGTGACAAGACAATCTCATTTAAGGTTCAAGCTTTAAGGGAAAAGATTAATGCACAAGCTTCCACTGAGAAAAATAACTAAATCCAGGATCTCTCTAAAAAATAAACTTTGCAAGCCCTGTGATTACAGCATTACTCCACTTTCACTGAGAAAAATTTATGAAGAAATTTCCATATTTGAGGATAACTGAAAAGTCTTAGACCAGAGCAGGGAAGGATGTCTGAATCCTCACAGGACTCATTCCAAAGAAACTCTATTGAGTAATTACTATCTCCCATCTTGATTTTCCCTATATCACATTTCACCTAATTTTTTAATTAAAGTATTTAATTAAATCTTCATATAGCAAGAATTAATTGAAACATCAATTATGGTAAAACCTGGCTACAGATAATTGAATTTCCACTCAAAAGTAAAAATCACTTTTTTACATTTTAAAATATTTTTGGCCTACTTCCTCTTTCTTATTTCCCAAAACAAAAGGTAGGGACTGCTGACAATACTGCAAGAGAGCAACATCAGAAAGCAGAATTAATTAATACTGGGGAAGAATCATTAAACTGAGCACTAATAAAGTAACTGTGAGTAGGAATGGAACCAGTTGTGATAGCTTCTAATGAAGCACTAGGAACCTACAATGAAGCACAAAACAGGCTCATAGGTGACCAGATCTCCAAATTTGTCACTATGCTCTCCTACCTGCCAACTTAGTATTATTTATACTTGCATACAGTAAGAAAATAATAAAACCACCGTATTTTCCCCATAAAATTTTACTATCCATTGCAAAGCACACATGTTGATGACAGGCTGTTGTCAAGAGTTTGGAAATAAACTGCTCTAGCAGAATGCTACTCTTCCTGTCACCAAAGATAACCTCCTTAATAACAGAATCCTCCTCCCTAAGACCTTGTAACCTACTGCAATAATATAACAGCTAGAAAAGCTCCTCATGGACTATGCTTCCAATGCAGTGTGTGCTTTCAGCACTTTAAATCTCTACTGCTTGTCATCTTGAGATCTACCTTTCATGCATCCCTAAAGCAATAATAGGTTGAGAAGTATTTGCTTTACTCTGTCTCCTTTTCACAGGTGTTCTGAGTGTTCTTTGGTTTGTATTTCTATTTGTCAGCAGTATCAGCCACTAAAAGCAGAAAGAATGGTCCCATATCCCAAAGCCATTCTTCATATTTTCTCCTGTCCTCCACAGCACAGCTGTGGAATCTGTTTCAAACACATTAATCCTGAAAATCTGTACACTTGGTTTACAGTATGCTCTTGCATAACCATCTTCAATCTCCTTTTTCCTCACCACAAAAATACAATCAACTCCTAATTAAAATATTCAGCAATAGAATTTTATTTCATTACTCAATTCTTTCTGTGCATACCCACACATGTGGAACTCTCCAGATGTCTGCTTTCCTTCCCACTTCCCACTGTGGCTGTCTAGAAGGCCAGGATCAGACATTGTTTCTCACCAACATAGGCTAGGAAAGACAAGTATGGCAAATGAATTACTGAGGTTCAAACAGTGCTGCTTTAGCACTCACACTTCCACCTTCTATGCACCAGTGCAAGGACTGATTTCCCTACATCCCAGCCCAAATGAAACCCCCTGGAGAAACTTGAGGGTAAGAAGCCATTGCAGCCAGCAAAACTGAAAAACTGACTAATTTGACTGCAGCAAAGTAGTTCACAAGAAGTCCCCATCACACTTAACACACAAGCACAGTTCCATCCCATGTATCCCACAAAGAGTCTCCAGGAAGAAAAGCAGAATGAATACCAAAGCCTGAGAGAGCAGGCTAACAGGAAGCCAAGGCTCACCCTCATCCAACCAGAACACTGCCAAGGAGACTGATGTCCCCACAACTCATCTGAAACAAATCCATACTCAGGGATCAAAGTGAGCATACAAGCAGAGGCTCTATTAAGTCAGCCAGAAACATGTTAATATTCTAGACAAAAAATACCAGAAAACATGCACACAGTCCCTTAGAACTTTCACCACTACAAGGTGAGTTACTGAGAATTAGCTTCTGAATAGATTAAGCACAACTGTTTCAAACAGGTGGCTTGGATCCTGCTAAAGATCCATCTGGTGTTACAGAGGAGACAGGACTGCTGGTCTTGAGCTATGAGGAGAAGCCTTCTCTGCACTCTGCATAACAAGCTTGGAGTACTGTTTCCTCCTGTGCAAGGAAACACTCCACATCTAAGAGGATAATGATTAATAGCCCAGATATTACATGGGTGTCAGGAAAGCAATTAACTTTGAATCAGGGAGAGGCCTGCAGACTGATACAACAGACCTCTTTGAAATGAAGGGAAGGAGTAGGTGGGGACAGAGTAGGCAGAATCAAAGCCAAACACAAACAGCGTCTCTTCTTATTCTAAAGTCACCATCAGAGACACAACAGAAGGTGAAACAACAAAGCATGACCTAAAAAATATACCATGAAACTCCAGCTTTTTCAGAAGCACACAGGCTGTTGAACATGATAATATTTTGTGTGCCCCAGCTGGAAAACCTGCTCCAGGGCTCAGGAGCAGAGTGAAGCCCTAAACCTGCAGGATGGCAAGATGCACAGAGGAAATCACACCGACCACACAGGTGCAAACAAATATTGTGCCCTACATAATGCTAGATTTTATGATAAATAGTATATTCTCATCCAAATTGTCAAAGAACTTAGTACATTCCCACTCACTAAAAGAGAAGTTAACTAACATTATTTGTGTAATGCTCTACTCAATGTGTGCCCACGTTTCTGCTCAGTGATTTTTTCCAAGAACACACCAGTCAATCATTACAAGAGGAAGGATCTGTGCTTTATTTCTCCTCCTAACCAAGAACAACACACAGGACAAAACCAGACACAAGTACGAGCTCAAAATATTCTCACAGTGATTGAATTCTAGGGGTAAAACATCATGAATGCCTATGTGCAACTTTTTAGCCTTTTCCACCTCTATTTTCAGGATCCTGAAATTGCCTAGGTGGCTTTGGATTTCATTTGTACCAAGCTGTTCCAATCTGAATTGGACTGGTGAGGTCAGCAGCACCTATGATTAATGCAGGAGCAGGGAGTCTACCAGGCAAAAGACTTAGCTGAACTCCATAGTGAATAAAACCAGTCTTACCTTTTCCCCTCAGGCAGATTCCCCATTCCTGTGCTGACATAGCTACTACTGACCTCAACAGTCCAATAATCAAGAACCTGTGAACAAACAGAAAAGGTCACTTGTATGCAAACATCTGCTGAAGTGCATGCTTAAAGTACACACAGCTTTGGATCTATCCACCACTTCCTCCATGCTCAGCCTGCTGCAGTTCATCCATTACCACACTGCCTTCCTCAGATTTCTCCTCACACTCTCCAGATTCTCCACCACAGCTCCAACCAACAATCCTAAAAAAATTAACTAACCAAACCAGAGAGCAAGTACTTAGGGGTGGTCCCTATGATTTTTATCTCCTTAACTTCATAAACAAAACTTCCTAGGTAGGCAGCTACAAGCAGAAAAGTTCAAAATAACAGGCAGAGTAGGTCTTCATACAACTAGGAACAGCAAATAAAGCACACTGACCTGAACCTTAAACATACAAAAAAATGCCATAAGAATGGGTATTTCTTTCCTACTATCACCTATTGGAAAAAAGGAGCACTAAATCTGACTTGAGCCCTCTGACTCTGGGATTCTGCTATACCATTCTCCACCAGCTAGAAAAGAATTTAGGCTCCCAGCTGTCCCTGTTCCCAATTGCACTCCAGTGACATGTTCAAAAAGGCAGTAAAAATATTCCCTGCCTCCAATATCTCATGTAGGCTCTGTGCTTGTTATATTTCTAGATTGCTGAAGTTGCTACAGCCTTCTTGTCATGGCTTTCATCATAATTTATTTAGTCAGCTACCACTCTTCCTATAAAAATCTCTTAAGTACTTTATTAAGTATATTTATTAGCTTCAATA
The DNA here is from genome assembly GCF_012460135.2 of Molothrus ater. Classification (NCBI taxonomy): domain Eukaryota; kingdom Metazoa; phylum Chordata; class Aves; order Passeriformes; family Icteridae; genus Molothrus; species Molothrus ater. The sequence goes on along the minus strand of NC_050482.2, from coordinate 15,057,351 downwards.
AAGAGGTTTTGCTTCTGAATTTCTTTAGGCACTTTTAATATAGTAGCTTTTTTTTTTCCTTTCCTAACTCCTGATAATTTTTACAATTGGAATGTTGACAATTTTTACAGCTGCAATGTGAAACCTATGCTACAAAAGCATGAGAAAAAAAATTGCAACATGCTTAGAAGTTAGTTGTCTTTAGCATCAGGATCATCTAACTCTTCCATAAAGAAATTATTGAATCCTGACTGCCTATTCATTTTTGTAAGCTAATGATAGAGTAAATCAATAACTCTGTTTTTACCAGGTTAAGTACTGCAAGCTCCTCCAAGACTAGTGCTGTAAAACCTAAAGGGTCATGGTGTTTGAATTTTCATAATATTAGATAAAAACTCCAAAGAATCACAGATTCCAAGTATTGTAGTACCATTATAGGTTTTAAACAAGAATCAATGGTAATTTAAGGGAGGAAATCAGAGGGATGCAAACAGGAGCTGGTCTGGTCTTGTTTCTGAGTCTAAACTGCACCACAAGGCATGAGAACAGGATGGCACCAGTGCTCCTGCTCCCTGCCTGCTCCTCTGGGCACAGCAGTTCTGCTCTGGTACTGCACTAGGCAAAAGGAGGAGTACTTCCAGATCTGCTCATCTCTTGCCCTTGGAAATGAGAGAGATGCAAAAGCAAGAGCTGATGAACTGCAGAAGACAGCTCAGGGAAAGACATTAATCAAGGCAATTGCTGTAGTATTCAAATACTGCCAATATTTAACTTTACTATTAGAATAAAGTAATCGATGGCTTATGAACACAGCAACATATCAGTCCTAACAACATGAAGTTATTTAATGACACTAAGGTCACTTTCGTGCTTTTATGACCCTCAACTTGAAGGAAAGAAGACAGTCAGAAAAGAACAACCCAATGCAAAACTTTGACATCCACCCATTTATTAGAAGGGTGGTCAGTTCAAGATGGATTTGAAGTTCAAATTATTGGCACCTTCAAGTAGGACTAAGTTCAAAGTTCTTATCTGGTGAACCAAGAGCAGGAGTGCTAAAACTACGAAAACATACCTAAAGAATTATCCAGTGTTACTAAGAAAGGGAGATTGGTCAGTCTTTGTAGGGTTCTTGCACAGAAAAAGTATTTAGGAGAAGGAACAGGAGAGAATTTCTTATGAGCAAGCAGAAATTAAAAAGATTCTTCCACTGGCACATGCCAGCAATCCGTTCAGTAGATGTTTCTCAGAGCAGCACTCACCAGAACACATTCCCTATTTACATGGCCACAGCAATGGCAACACAACCTGTGTAACCCCAGGCATGTTCTTCTGCTCTTTCCAACTTAGAATGCATGCCCCCGTATTCCCAGAGAAAGGCAGCAAAGCAGAAGAGCTGTGGCTCAACACAAACACATACCTAATACTCCCAGCTGCTGGGAAACAATCTTTTTCCAAAGTGATTATATGCATAGACACATTAAAACCACAATCACTGGTTTTGCTTCCCTTTCAAGGGAAGCAACAGTACAGAAAACCACGTACATGAGGCTCCCAAACAAATGAAAAGGGAAACAAAAGGGCTGTTACTTCTTGTTTCTGCAGGTTAGCCTGCAGAAACTCCCACTTCTGGGAAAAGGCTTGAAAACTCTTGCCATAGGGCTCCCACTTATGGTACCAAGTTTCTAGAACTATTTAATTTTGTCTAGACTATGAAAATATGAGTGATGTCAAGGTGACTTTAATTTTAGCTACACATTTTTGTTTACACAGCAGGTTCTCCACCATTTCTGGCATCTCCTGGTTCTGCGTCTGTCATCTGGAGACTGACAGCCACTTCACTCCTGCCTCAGAGACAACTGAGCATGCAGCTGCATGTGCTTGGCTGGCTGTTCCTTAGATGAGGGAGCTCCTCAAAGCCACCACTTGAGATGAGACTTGTGGAAATTAGACCTTCCCAAATAAAGTGTTGAAAAGACACCAGAAAGTTCTAGAACTGACACCTGAAGCAATTGCCAGGCCTTCAGGGAGAAGAAAGGGAATCCTTACTTGCCCCTGAAGACTGTTCAGCCTTGCAGTGTCTGACAGCCCCTTTGCTAAAAGCATCAGGTATTCCTGCCTGGAAAATTTTTTTGGCTGGAAGTTGTCTTGTCACTCAGAAGTAGAAGTAGAATATGCTTGTTGCTGTAGAACACTCACAAAGGATGAGCCCCAAGGTCAGTGCCAGGTGGTCCTAGAAAACATCAGCTCTAATGAGAACCAAGAAGCCATTCAGATTAGTCACAGAGGACAAACCTCCTCCAGAGAGCTGCTCCCTTGCTGAATTACACTGGAAAAATCAAGGAGGAAGGTGGAAGAAAAGTTCAGGCAGAGAAGCTGGGTTGATGACTCCTGAATACACACAACTAAAAAACCCATCTACAGAGGAGGGGGGGAAAAGCCCCTGAGTGACAACTAAAGGACTAGCCCAAGGTAAAGGCAAAAAGTTGCATTCATCAATAAACATAGACTTCTATTTTTTTTTATTAAATTTACACAACTGCTTCAGTGTCTGAGCTCACCAGCACACAGCCTCATGAAATGATGGCAGAACTCCAAAGAAAGTCAACCCAGGTGCAATCCCTAGGGCACTCATGGGGACTCCAAACAAGAATCTGTGGTTTGAAAGGGAGGAACACAAAAGGAAGTCTGTCCCCAACTCCAGATGAGGCAGACACCCTTACTGTTCAGCTGAGCAAGAGACCAAACCTGGGGGGAAGTGGGAACACACTGGCCAGCCCCATGGCTGAAAGCATGTTGTGGCCCATCCACAGCCAGCTGGATGGGGAGAGGGGCTCTGGGGTCACTGTGTGGCATTTCATCTGTGCCAGCAGCATGGCTAGAAGGGATTGTGAAGGAAGGAGGGACAGACTGTCTGAGCTAAGAAACCTAAGTTCAGTGACTGGGTATATAAAAAGCCAAAATAAGAAACCACCTCTGAAAAAATCCCCTTCAGAACATGCATTTACTTTGAATAAATCCTTTACAAAACCAGTCTAAATCTGACACCAAATCAGAGGAAGATCAGAAATGGAAAGAAGAGGAATGTGTGCTTTTAAATCTTCATTTCTACAACTATCATGTGCAAAATACATTTTAGAAGAGTTTGCACCCAAGTTGCATCAAAAGACTTACAGAGAGTTTAGCAAAAGTAATCAGATGGCTCCAGACTCATCCAGAGCTGTGTTAGACAAGATCTCTACAACAGAATTAACAACTGCTTCTTTTGATACTTGTTCACAGGCATAATCATTGCAAAGAGAAGCCCAAAGGTGGAACTCTGCTCTCCTGATGTGCATCAGTCACTGGGTTCAGGCTTCCAGCAGCTCAATGCAGACCCATGCTCTTCACAAGCTGCACACCAGAAACACTGATTGCACAGGTCAGATGTGAAAGCCCACTGATGAAGACCCAAAAAGCAATTTTGCAAACAAAGCTATCCATCAGGCCCATTATACCTCTGTGGGGCCAGCATGCCACACAGCCACAGTTTCTCACTTTGAGTCCAACCATCTTAAGTAGGAATCACCAATTTTCAGAACTTCTGTAGGACTTGCAACCCAAAAGCCTACCATATTTGAATGTAATAATCCCTAAGATTCTTAAAATACTATTTTTAAAAGAAATCAGTGTATTTTAAAGTAAGATAGATATATTCTATAAAATTCCCCTTAAGAGCATACATCTGCTGTAAGTAATCTTGAAGTCTACTGATAATGAGATAAGGAAAAACATAATTTAAAAGACCTCCTCTTTTCAGCACCTCCTTTCAGGGTTTCTTTTTCTTTTTTCATTGCTTCTCAGAATACTATTGGCAAAGTACAAATTAGTATGCTCAGAAAAAAAATTAGGTGCAAGTTCTGACAGTGCAGAGCACGAGACAGCAGCCAGCAGCCTGTCCCCAGATACCCTGACTTGTGCCTCTGCTGACAGGACTGGTGCAAACTTCAGCCAAACAAGTCACTCAGACCCAAGAGTTCCAGCTGAACGATTTGCTGCCTCTAACATCACAGTAAATGGATGCTACTACTGTTTCCTGCAGCAAACAAAGCATTCTGAAAATAAGCCCACCTACAGTGCCCACATGAATTTTTCAAGGTAAGGAAACACTTGTGTTTAACACTACAAGCTTCCTTCAAGTTGCCTTTTTATCAGGAGTAAGAAGACCATAATTTCAATTTTATGTCACCTTTGAAATGGATGCTTTCTGTATTTTTCCAAAATAAACAAAGATAATCCAACAGGGATTATATTTTAACAGAACAGTTTGACCAAGTACAGGGAAAATTATTTTAGAAAAATTCCCATATTTTAAAGACAGAAAATAAATTCAAGGTTTCTGAACTATGGGAATTAATTTCTTTCTTAAGTTAAATAAAAACAATAGCAAAAAGGCCAAAACACCTCCCTTATGACTTTAAAGCATGTCCAGAAGAATCAAAAATCCCAAAATTTTCTTGGCTATAACTCTGTGTACTTAGTATTTTATTCTGAAATGGTCACTAAATATAAGGTAGCAACATTCCTGTGCAAATTGCTGATTTTTGCATGACACCATCAGACAAAACATTAATGGAGTCAGTGCTTACTGATGTGCCAGTGAACTGAGCATAGTACTGTGTATCCTGTCCAAGGCACACAAAATTAGAGGACTTCAAAATATACAGTTTTTAATCTTAAATTAATCCTGGTACCCTGAAAGATTTCAGCTCCAATCAGAAGCTAATGTATCCTTCCAGATGCTTTTGCCCAAGAATAGATTAATCTCCTAAAATACAGAGATTCAATCCTGAGCACACACAGTAATGTCAGTACCTTTAGGTCCTGGAAGCTTGGGTGACCATCTGTGGGCAGCGACAGCACAAGAATCAATTGCAACAACCCAGAAACTTCTCTCCACCCCCCTCCATCTCTACTGCCAGCTTATACTAACAAACCACTGTCTCCAGACGTAAAAATAGCTATGAACCTCTGGACTGAAAATTACAAGCATCTGTCAGAAGCAGCACAGCATATTTGGGGGTTGAGGGTGACTCCAAAATGTACCAAGGTATAAACTCCTTTAAAAAAACCTGGTGGACACTCAGTTATAAAAACAGACTGAAGCTTCAGAGCTTCCCATATCAGGTTGCTGAGGGAGGATGGGAAGATTAATCTGGTTTTCCAAGATAAAAATACACTGAAAAAATACCTGAAAAAGCTCAGTCATATTCAAAAAAAAAAAAAAAAGGTAATAAAAACCAGCACACATATCCTAACCTTTCACAGGCAACATGTCATACCAGGTATTTTCTAGTATTCCACAGCATATCTAGTAGTCCAGATTATATGGCAGACCTGTTTTTAACCACTTCAAATATCATACAGAGTTTTCACTACACGATGCAAGTCCTTTGGATAAATTTGGTTATTTTTGTCCTTTGGCATTGAACCTTATTGTCAATAGAAGCCAACCCCACCAGGGGAGCCACAACCATATGCCAGAACTTTTCACTCCTGCCTAATTCTGTGTACAGTCTTGTTTCCTCTGCTCAGAAAATGACCTGCATATGTAGTCAAAAGATGCTACCAGATGCACTACATATGTCAGATTCAAATATAGCCTTTCAAAAAAATGCTAGAGACATTTTGAGCACACTGAGCAGTCGCTTACATTGTGAAGAAACCTCATGTATGAAAGACAGGAGTAAAGGAGAAGATAAGGCATCTAACCAGGCAGGTCCCCATTGCACTGCAGACTCAGTAACATACACATTCTGTAATCCTAAGTAACTCTGCTTTCATGAGAGCTTGGGTAATGTGTGCATTAAGTAATGCCTAAGCCACACATTCAGCAAGAAAACAAAACCTGAAAAGCTGATCATTATTTGAGCACCATTTATTCTGCATGCCAAACAGGACAGGAGTATCTAATTATCCAGCTAATGATTGTACATCAAGACAGAGATCAGCTATGGAGGAGCAAGCTCAATGCTGTCACTTCCTGAGCTCTGCTCCAACTGCTTTCCTTCCACAGGTGGTATGCAATGTTCTTGAAAAAGTAACCTGAACAGCTCACTCCCTGAAGCACCATGCCAACACCCACCTACACCAGCTGTAAGCTTAAAACCTTCAGCATCCCCAGATGGCAGAAGGATAAACAACACCCATTGCAGACAGATGAGCTGTTGGCAAACCATGGCCAAAGGGTTCAGCAAATTAGGACATTGGACCGATCACAGCCTAAGAAAGAAGTGATTTTGCAAACATGGCTGTTTATTATTATCCTTTCTAGTGTCTGGTTTAGCCCCAGTGAGTACTCTTCTCACTCTTTGCCTTCCTGCTCAAGACAGCAAGTGTTCAGGAAAAATAACTCTCATCTCCAGTCATGCCTGGTTCCTGCTTTTATTGTTTCAGTTCTGGCATGACCTCAGGCTTTGGGACAGACCAAATATGAGCCAAGTGAAGAGCCCAGCCTTCCTCTCAGGCACAGTAACCAAACTACAGCAGCCAACACAAGAGCAGGAGGCCTTCACCATTATCAGATGCCAAAGGTCCAAACAAAATTTGAACCAATAACTTCTTTACCTAGCTAAGCTCATACTAAGTGTTACCAAGCTCATGCAATCCAATTTCCTAAATGTTTGGATTTTGCCCCCATTTGCTGTAAGGAATATCTGTCCAAGTGTTGCACTCCTGACATCTGGCTCAGACAAATTCCTAAAGAGTCCAGGGCACCAGAACTGCTTGGAAAGGGGCAGATGGGAGGGAATAACAGCCATAACCTTCTTCTTAAACCATTTAGCCTGCAACTGTCATGAACTATGTTTTTAGAAATTTAGATCTGAAAAGATCTAAGGATATTCTAAGCTCATGCTGAACATGTTTTCCCTTTTTATGCATTCTCTATATTTTGTATTAATACTGAGGGAAAGAAGGACAGAAAAGGGAATATAACGGTTTCCACCATAAAAATCTATTCAACATATACAATAAAAGAGGATTTAGGCTCATCCTTGAGAGAAAGTCTTTATTTCCAGAAACATCTCATCCTGTAATGGCTGTAGGAAAAGGACAGTTTTTCCATTTCAAAACAGCTCTAAGGAAAAAACAGCTCTATGGTAAAAAATGGACAAGACAGACAAATGAGAGATGTTCCTCATTTCAGCATATATCCTCTGGTTTTCAGCCTTGAAAGTTTAACTTTATTCCTTTATAAATCACAGTCACAAGAAAAAGAGCCATTTTCTCACACAGACAAAATTAACACCAATCTACCCTGCCACCAGCAAGGGCAGAAGGAACATCACCACATCTGCTTTTACAGCACCACAGTACTGATCATAATACAGTCATTCACTTAGTAAATGCAAAAAAACCCACATGTATCTGGAGTAGGCCTTTTGATGGGCAATTTGCAGAGAGCTATAGGAAAGAAACCTAAGAAATGTATAAAATTATACACAGTTAAGAAGTTTTTACTGGTTTTCAGGTAGGAAAGCATTTGTAATACTACACCCCTGCACCCTCACATTTTAGCACTTTGTATTATTGCTGAAGTGTCACATTACTGAACAGACTTCTCACACCAACACTAGGAAGCTCTGGCTCACTTTGGGCAGTAAAATGATAGTCAGAAGTCTCCAAGAGATGAAAGGGAAGAAAAAACTTCCACCAATTTCTAATGCCTTCATTAAATTATCCAGGCTCCCTCTGGTGGGGGATTTAATGTAGGGACTGTTCTTGTTTGCTATATGAGAACAGCTTTGAACCACAACAGGTTTTTTTCTTTTGTAAAACAAACCGTGTTACAACTGGACTCTGCAGTTCCTGGAGCCTCTTGTCATACTTAACCACAGCAACCTGAAGTAAAGCTTTGTTTCTGGCTCTGAGCTACATCACATAAAGAAGAGCAGTCAGTGATTAAAAAAAAAAAAAAGCTAAAACATCACATTTTTAAAACACAAATTATTGTCTTTGTGCTCCAAAATCCCCAGAATATTTCTCCTTTCTTATTTCAGCTCTCCAAAGTCCCAGCAGAACCACCACCTCTGCCCCTGATGTGGACAGAGGCCAAAGAAAGATTGCTCTCCCCAGGGCACACAAGAGATCTAGGGCTCCTAGTTTTCATTTCTGGTTATATATTGATTATAATAAGTCCCCGGTCTCATATCTCTCCAATAATTTGAATATCATTTATTTGCACAATGGTCAGACAATTCCAACATGCCTATGTATCTCTCTACAAAACACACACACACAGGAGTCAAGCAAACCATCCATCCATTTCATTTCTCTACAGCCCCTCAAGTTGTCATTGTAACCAGTTACAGTAAAGGAACACGACAAGCTTTACAAACACAGAAAGACATCACTTTTGGTATTTTTAGTATCTACCAATATATATATGTACTACATATTGCCATCAAAACTCCTGTTATCCATACAATCTCATAGTCAAATTTAGTTTTGCCTCCTGAACTTCATTACCAATATTATCAACATTCTGCAGTCTAAAGTCTTGAAATAAACAGCAAACATGCAGAGAGGTAGCATTCCAAAGAAAAAAATAAAAAAAGAACCATCCAACTTGAGGTAGGAAAACTGCAACCCGATGTTGCTGTACGGGAAAACCAGCATGAGCCTTTTCATGGATGGAGACAATTTTGTTTCTGACAGCCCTTATTATGACTCACTAACTTTTCTTCCTTAATAAGGCCACAATTTGCATCAGAGAAAGTGTGTCTATAACAAGCCTGAGGACTCAGAAAATTATCCAATGGCTAAGAAACATAACTTTGCTACACAGACAAAAACAATCTTAGTTCTCAATTTGTCCTCGTGCTTTCAGACAGAAAGGGATGCAAGACTATGCCTGCTATAGTCCAAGAATTCTGATTAACCTCATACAGCCTATCTTAGATGATGAGTATAATTCAATTACTGCCAGATAGGATGGCAGCTGAAGCTGAAGAGCAACTCAAGCTTGAGGGCTATTTAGGATATAGTCGGCACAGAAACCAGTTTCACAGGTCAGAGAAAACAGTCCTCATCACTGCAAGTTCCTTGGGACAACTACAAAGTTTTACGAGAACCCACTGCTTGCAACCCATACAGGAAGGCAAATAAAAAGCAGCAATTCACGTTCAGTATATCATTAATGAAATCCAAAGCCTTCCAAAGCAAGCGTTAACTTATTCAGACCAGGGAGATTACGACCTCATTTTGCCCCAGAGGCATTCCTTTAGTGCCCAAGTAAAGCTATGCGGGGAACCAGCAGAGAGGTATTTACAGTTCAGAAAGACAGACAGATCTCCTCGCCCCTGACTTCCCAGAACCCCCTCAAGTGCAAAGCCTGCGGCGTGCGGTGTCGACACTGACAGACCACCCTAAACATGAAACCGCAGGAAGGATGCGAGACCATTCTCCTCGTACAGAAAGCGGACAACTCTCCCAGCAACGGGGCAGGACTACACCACCTGTAGTAAAATCGAAGAGGGCAAGCACACACCCCGTCCCCTCGCACACCGCCCGGACCTCGCTCAGCCACGCGTTCCCCTCGCCAGCTCCCCAGCCTTGGGCACTCCGGGACTACTCCGCCTTCTGCTTCACCGCAAGGGGTCTGCGGGAGTGCAGGGACGGGCGATTCCCGGCTCGGTCAAACCGGCCCCGGGGGAGCGCTGCCCCCGCCGGGCTGGAGCCGGGTCCCCGCGGGGGAGGGAGCCGGGCGGGGCGGTGCGGCACTCACCGATGCCCAGCCCCACCACCACGCGTCCCGCCAGCAGCGTCTCCTTGTCGCGGGCGGCGGCCAGCACGCCGGACCCTGCCGTGAAGAGGCCGCTGGCCAGCAGGATGCAGGGCCGCCGGCCGCACAGCCCGTTCAGGACGCCGCCGGCCAGGGCGGACAGGGCGGCGGCGCCCACGGTGCTGGAGACGAGCAGCTCCTGCCAGAGCGCGTCCAGGTTGAGCTCCCTCTTGAGGAGGAGCAGCGCCCCCGACACCACGCCGGTGTCGTAGCCGAAGAGGAAGCCCCCCAGGGCGGAGAAGACCGACACCACGTAGACGAAGCCGGGGGTCTCGTCCTGCTGGAACTGGCGCCGCGCCGCCCGCTCCAGCTCTCCGCCCGACGCCGTGCTGTTGAGGCTGGAGCAGGACTCGGCGGCGATGAGGCTCCGCTCGCCCGCCGCCGCGCCCGAGCCGGCGGACCCGTCCGCCTGCCGCCGCCTCTTCTCGCCCATCAGGTTGCTCAGGCTCCGCAGCGTGTACTCCACATTATCGCTAGCCTTGCGGGACATGGGACGGCCGCGGCGGCTCCCGCCCCGACCGGGGGAGGGCAGGGGGCTGAGGCGGGCGGCTGCCGGGCTACTCAGACTAGGGCGGCGGGGCTGCCGCTGCTGCCGACGCTGCCCGTCCTCAGCGCGCCCGCCCCTCTCGGGCCGCGCTCAGCTGGGTCGCATCGTCCCCCCGCCGCCGGGCGGACTTGAGGGGAAGTTGCCGCCGCTCCCAGCGCCCGGGCGGAGCTGGAGGCGGAGGCAGGCGGGGACAGCGCCGAGCGCGGCCCGGCGGGCGCAGGGGCGGGCTCGGCCGCCCCCCCCGCCGCTCGCGGCCCGGAGCAGGCGCGGCCCGGAGCGCCTGCGCACGGAGCGCCCCCGCCGCGCTCGCTCGCGGGCGGCGGGGCTGGCGGTGGCGCTGGGGCCAGGAAGGAAGTCGGGAGGGAAGCCGGGAAGGAAGCCCTGGGCGGGTGGGCGCCACGCAAGCCCGGGGGCCGGTCCCCGAGCCCGCGGAGCTGTTCCCGCTGGCAGCCCCCGTCTGCACGAGGAGCAGGGACCGCCGGCCGGGGCTGCCCCCCGCGCGGTTTCCGCACTGCCTGGGGAGGGCTGTCCGTGTGCCGGGCGCGTAAGGATCGCGGTTTGCTTAATAACTGGGTCGTTTGAACGGAGACAGCGTTCTGCTTCCGCTCGTTTGTCATTTTCTGAAGCACGGGGTGACACTGGCTGTGCTGCTGAGCGCGGAAGTAGCGGGTTTTCACTGCTGGGATCTCCCGGCTCTTTTCGTCCAAGCTCACTTGCGGAAACCATTTCAGATCGTTAGTGTCGATTTACTGTCCCACCTCCCCTGTTCGCCCTGTTCTCAGGGTGTTGAACGGGAAGGGCCCCGGGGCTGCGCAGCTCCAAGAACCCCTCGGGGCCCCGAGCGAGCCTGCCCGCCCCGTCCGTGCCCGCTGCACGGGAGCTGGAGCCGGCGCTGCTGCCTCAGAGCGCTGGAACGAGCTGACCAGGGACGTCTGGCTCCCTGGAGACACTGACACCCCCCTGGACGTAACCTGTGTAACCTGCTCTAGCTAACCCTGGCTTAGCGGGGGCGTTGAATGATCTCCAGTCCTTTCCAGCCCTAACAATTCTGTGATTCTGTTCCAAAAAAAGGGGAAATTGCCAGCAGTTGTTCAGAGGGGGACAGGTTTCTTACCATGTAGGAGCAGAGTTTGGAGCTTGTTCTCGTGTTTGTGCTTGAAGTAGAGCATCGTGTTTTGCTAATTCCACTTTTAAACAGTCTTTTTGGGGATTTTTCACCGGGATGCAGAGTCTGGCGGATCCTGTCAGCAGGGAGAGGTGCCCAGCTCCATGAGGACCCAGGCAAGCTTTGCTGCTAATGAGCATGGAAGGGCCTTCCAGATGCAATGCATTTTTGGAGAAAAGTATATGTCATAATATCACAATATTATAATTTGTACTTCTTTTATGTTGGCATGTACATGGATAAGACAAAATTTCCTTCTGGCTTAACTGTCTTCTGTAGAGATTCTCATAATGAAGCCAGCCAGTACCCAGAGAATTTTGGTAATTAACTGGATCAGTTACCAGCCCACACCTTGTAAGCAGTACTAGTCATAGCCATGTGAATTTAAAAATTAGAAGAGGGAGCAAAGTCCAACATGGCCAGCTGCACACAGCGTCTTTGGTGGTTTGCCTCTGCCTCAAAGCAAGCTGTGACATACTGATACTGGTCCAGATAATACCAACTAAATAAAATAGTGAGCTGTAGTTACTAAAATTAATTATAATACCAGTGTCATAATGTCTATATAGGTAATCCAGTTAGAGAGAGATGTGGCAGTAGATTTCTAAATACAATAGGTCAGCTTGCATGTTTGAGCATGGGAGAAGCCTGAACTAGATAATAATTAAATGCATGTTAACATTCAGTTATTTTTAGTCAATATTTGGGTAACAGGGTATGATTGGCACAGGGCATTCCTTATTTTAGTAAAGACCAATAGGGGCCAACCCAGTACTAAAGCAAGAAACAGTTCCAGGTTCTAGCATTGAGAATGAAGTGATCACAGAATATGCTGAGTTCGAGGGACCCACCAGGATCATGAAGCCCTGTGGGGGAAGAACCTTTTTCCAATATCCAACATCAACCTCCCCTGACACACCTTCAGGCCACTCCCTCAGGTCCTGTCACTGTCACTACAGAGCAGAGATCAGGGTCTGTCCCTCCTCTTCCCCTCATGAGGAAGTTGTAACTGCAGTGAGGTCTCCCCTCAGTCTCCTCTGGGCTGAACAGCCCAAGTGAGCTCAGCCACTCCTTATACAGCTTCTCCTCAAGGTCCTTCACCACCTTTGGGCACTCTCTAATAGTTTCATGTCTTTTCTATATTGTGGGGCCCAAAACATCCCCCAGCACTCAAGATGAGGCCACCCCAGTGCAGAGCAGAGCAGGACAATCCCCTCCCTTGCCCAGCTGGTGCTGCTGTGCCTGATGCCCCCAGGACACAGGTGGCCCTCCAGGCTGCCAGGGCACTGCTGACTCATATTTACCTTTCCATCGACCAGGACCCCCAGGTCCTTTTCTATGGCACTGCTCTCCAGCCTCTCATTCTCCAGTCTGTCCATACATCCAGGGTTGCCCCATCCGAGGTGCAGAATCTGGCACTTTCCCTGGTTGAACTGCTGAATGCTGGACACTGTGTCCAGAAGGGTATTATGAGAGACAGCATCAAAAGCTTTACTGAAATCCAAAAAGATTACATCAACCATCTTCCCTTGATCAAATAGGTGGGCTACCAGGAACTATCCCCTCAGGTCCAGCAGCTCTCCATGAGCAGACTGGCTTACATTTCTACAGCACAAGCAGGAGAGAAGCTGTAATCTTCCAGAAGTCTCCAGACTTGCCTAACAAGCATAACACTCATTAGGTTTTTCTTATATGTAAGCCCCAAATAAAAATGTGGGACACAGTGCATGAAACAGAAAACATTCACACCAAATCTCTAGCCAGCTAGAAGGAATGCTTTTACAGAATACTGTCACAACAGCTGGCTGTCACAAAAACAACCTATCTTTTTAATAGGCACCACAGATGCTGGAGGCATTCTGTATGTTGCAGTTAATAGAGACTCAAGAGAGCTAACAAAAAGCTTTTATTTTTTTCAATTGATGTCCCAACACAAGCACAAACAGACATAATTTCTCATCAGATCATGCTGTCAAGCTTCTCTCTTAAAAGGATTCCCTGAAGAAAGACAACAAAAAGTTCAGCTGTGAGAGTTCATGCATTACACTGAAGACTGACTTCATGAGAAAGATGGAACATTTGTTTTGTTTGTAGATTTTCACTATTGTCATCATCTATAGTACTGCATTTCATGATAAAAGCTGACTTATAGATGATTTCACATTAACTCAAAATGCAGTAGGTATGATCAGTAATCTAAGACAGGGCATCAGATTCAAAGAAGGATTTGAGTGGATTTTAGCTATGATGTTATGCTTTCAAGAGATTGAGTATTTAATTGAAACACTGTTAAGATTCACAGCACTTTCTCATTCTCTCCTTTAAGGTGTGTTTGCACAATTGTTTGCCAGGATGTTGTGAAGTAGATCAAAGAACTTGTCCAGCTTTCAAAAACTCAAAGTTTTGTGTTTCAATAGAGAGCAGGAATAATCACAAGATTTTACTGCTTTTATTTTGTTGATACATGGCATAAATCAGAAAATGTCTTCCAGAAAATTACTGAGGACTTTGTAATGTGCCCAGAACTCTGCCAGACCAGAACAGAGGAGTAAGCTCCTGTCTTTGCAGACCCTCAGAAGGGGGTGGATGAGTGCTGAAATCTCCAGCCAAGATTCACAGGGAGATGCTCTAGGTCTGTTGTGTGATAGTCTGGTGGTCAGTAGCCTCACCCAGCAAGTAGGAGGCCAGATTCATGGATTTGCTTCAGCCCAGGACTCAGGAAATCTCTTTTGCACCTCTCAAGAAGATTATAGGTTTAATAGGGAAAAGATGGATTCTTAAAGGAAATTGGGTTGATGGGCAGACAAGAACGTAAGAGCCATGGGGCTAGACAGACAGCGAGGCAGAAAAGGATGGGATTCTGTGGCAAAAGAAGATCAGCTTTATCAATGATGGGTATATTATTTACATAAAACTAGTTTCACAAAAAAAGGAGTAATACAAGGAGCAAATCCTCAAACCAAGAATTCTTCCCATCTCAGTTGGTGCTGTGGGGGTGAGCATGTGGGCATGAGGTCTTTAGCCTCATGTGGTTTCAGCAATACAGTGTCCAACCCCTTTAGTTTTTAGACTTGTAAACTAATTTCTTGTTTGTTATTGTTATGATGCCTTAAACTCTGATGCTGCTGCTTTGATAATCAATTATTTTGCCACAATATTTTGCCAAACAGAGTTGCTGTAAGAGTTGAGAAATACTACTGTGCTGGGCTGAGGGAAATCACCTAACTGAATATGCAAAAAAAGATCAGCAAATACAGTTTATAACAGCAGCTTATATAATGTCTGAAACCTTGGAAAAGCAATGACAGAACCTTTTCTTACAAGTTAAGTTTTCTTGCAATCTCAAGGTTCAGAAACCTTTACTGAACCTTGGTGGGGTACAACTTTTTACAAAAAGTATTTCTTCCTACTGAGAAGATACAAAACCTGACTCATGATCACACCAGTTCGTTGAGTTTGCAGGTATCTGTGGGTAATATAATGTTGAGACTGTAAGGAATTCTCTACAAGAGAAAAACAGGATCTGAAAAAAGGAGTTTAGAAACTATTTTAAATAAGCAATGTATTGCTATAAGACTTCCTTTTGTTCCAAACTTCATCCTACTACAATGTTGTTTGGTCTCTTTGGAAAGAAGCCACTTTCCGATACATTCTATAGTTTGCTGGTCCCCATATGACATTCCTTCTCCAGCCATTTTCTCTATCTTGACAGTCATTCATTTATCTGAATGGGCCTATCTTTGAGGTCTCAGTGCAGTTTAGTTGTTTGTAATCCTTCCAGTGTTTGATTTGGGTTCTCATTTTTATGTACAGATCCCAATTAGATCCTTCTCCAATATCTCAGCAGAAGTCACCTCTCATACACACAACCTCTCCTTGACTGGATGCTGCTATAAAGTACTCTTATTCCTCAGTGTCCTGCTCTGCAGTGAGGCTTTTAGCTTGTTGTTTACCTCCTACTGCATTTATCTGAAACTGTAAACTGGGACATCACTATTGACTCCTCTGTAAAATCCTTTCCAAATGAAAGTAGCATCAGAATTTATTAATAAGGAATGCACTGGTGCCATGTGTTTAATCCCACTGGTCAAGTGTTAAGAGATAAATCACTTAAAATGTAGGAGTAGTTACAGTCTTAGCACAGGAGGAGGGTATGGATGAGGGTTGATGA
Organism: Molothrus ater; assembly: GCF_012460135.2. NCBI lineage: Eukaryota > Metazoa > Chordata > Aves > Passeriformes > Icteridae > Molothrus > Molothrus ater. The sequence continues at coordinate 15,041,666 of NC_050482.2, read as the reverse complement.
CAGAAAGAAGCTGACAAACTAGAAGATGAAGCATTCTTTGCCTGACAGACTGGCAGCAGTACAGCTAAAGTTGCTAAGATATCACATCACAGGCTGTATCAATCACAGGTAACTTTACCAAAGTAACCATCTGAGCTCACATTTTGCATAATTTCACTCTCTTTCTTTCTATAAATATGAATTCCAGCAAACCCATATCAGTCCTATTGAAAATGCAATTGTAAGAAGCACATTTCTCAAAGTTAAATTTTCTCTCTATTTTTAAAATCTACAACTTTTTTATGCTTTAGAGCAGGGACTCAGTTTTTGGCAGGAGAACAGTTCCTTTCTGCCTTTCCTTTGGCTGTCAGAAGGAAGATCTAACAAGATTTGACTGAAGCAGAGTCTCTAGTACAGGCGGCAGCACATGTAAAAATGTGCTGCTAAATCCAGCATGCCCCAATGGTTGCATCTGCAGCCATGAGAGAGAGCCGTGCACTGACATCTGTGCAGGTGTCCAGGAGTGAGGGTCAGGCTGTGCATTTAAATGCATTGCTCTAAAATTCAGTGCCCAGCACACGCTAAAAGCCAGTGCAAAATGGAGAGTGGGGGTGGAAGGGGATGCAGACTTTTATCATTGCACAATTTGGATTTTTTACATTTGTGTACTTGCACAAACATAAAAAATGGCAAAGATGTAAACTGGCAAAGATGCTTTGCCAGTTTACAATCCTTATGAAGTCATTATTACCCTGTAAAAGTCATAATTACTTAGTTACAACACCTGGCAACATCAAAATCAAGGACTTGGCACAACACTACCCAGGAGATTCCAGGGATACCAGGAATGCTCTTCATACGCTGTATCTTCAAACAGATGTACGCCAACACAGCTGTTTGCCTGCCAAACAGAAACCTCCTCAAGTGCTGCAGGGAAGCCCAGAATGACAACAGGCCATCTGTCAGTCAGTTCAGGTTTCTGGAATCAGAGTAATACTCTCTCTATTCCAGCACACACCTTGCACCTGGTGTACATGGAAGACATACAAGAGGAAGATAACTACATGCAGACCCGTTAATTTTGGTCCAAACCTCCTTCATTCTATTGTTCACTGTGATCATTACATTGCAAGGGTTCTATATTGCTAGAGTTTTGTACCTGCTTGATGTTTCTTGTAGGCAACTCCTCTAGGCACTGACTCTTCCTTATCCTCACAGTAGCCAACTAACTCCAGTTCCCCTCAACCAACCAATTCACCCTTTTAAAACACTCTTCTTATTGGCTACAGCTGTGGCCTGTTAAAATCAGGCCTGCTCCTAATCCTTAATAATTGGCTCAGCTGCAACTCTTTAGGGGGTAAGATTCCATTCTATACTACCTGTATGTACTTATGTTCTATCCCCCTACAGTTCACTAAACAAATTTTATTATGAGAGCCCATTTCCATAAAAGGCGGACAGTACTTCTAAACCAAATCCTTCTACAGATTATATAAGACCAGAATATCAGTTGTCTATCATTTAATGAAAAATAAATCAGAAAGGGTTTCAGGCTTATTTATGACTAAATGCTATTCTCCATCCCTGGAAAAGTAGCAACTGACCTGGTATGGATTCACTACTTTATAAACTCTCACCTCATCAATGCAAAGTATTTCCATCAAATTAAAGTTCCAGGAAGTGGAAGCCATATTCTGGAAGCTGCAGGTTAAAAGCTGGCTTTGCTGTCAGCCCTGACACTGCATTGCCTCAGAGCAGAGCACTGTACAGCAGTGCTTTCTCTGAGTTTGCAAATGAAACTGGAATCAGACCAGGAAGAATCCAGTCACTGACTCATTAAGTCGGTTGACCCTTTGGATGTGACAGACTATGAATCCATCAAAATTTGTTCAGTGGGATTTTTTCTGAGAGGCCTGTACCGTGAGGGATAGGCAACTTTGAGAAGGAAATTGTACCATGTGAATTCCCTGTATGTAGGGGGATAGAATATAAGTAAATAAAGGTAGTATAGAAAGTAATCTTACCCCCTGAAGCATTGCAGCTGGGTTAATTACTAATGATTAGGAGCAGGCCTGACTTTAACAGGCCACAGCTGTAGCCTGAAGAAGAATGTTATAAAAGAGTAGATTGGTTGGTTGAGGGGCACTGGAGTTAGTTGGCTACTGAGAGAAGAAGAAAGTCAGTGCTTGGAGGAGCTGCCTATGAGAAACAGCAAGGAGGTACAAAACTCTAGCAATATGGAACCCTTGCAATATAATGACAATAGACCTCTTGCAATGTAATGGCAACACCTGTACAAAGACAAAATACATTCAGAGTGCCTAAAGTTGACTGACACATGCCAGACATCATACTGGGATGTGGAAGTTGAAAACCAGCCCTTTCTGTTGCTGAGAAAGAGGATGTAGCTGCAGCGCACTGTCATTTGTAATTGCTTCTTTGCTTATTTCTTTCTCTATCTGTATTTCAAAAGTCCTATTTCCACCAATGTAGCTGGATGGGGTTTTTTTAATCTATTTTGTTCTGCTGTAAGTATTGAAATCTGCTGCACTTTGGAATAGATCCTCTGTGAAATGTTTTCTTTAACTTCCTCCAGAAATTTTAACAATTCCCTGACAAGCAGCATAGGGGCCAAGGTGATAATATTAAATTTAACATTAAAGACTCTTGAAAGTTGCATTAATAGTGATTTTTTGACCCCTTCAAAGCATTTGATATGTGGATGTGCTAATCCCCTGGGAAGTTTGGATTTTTAGTAGGAAGTGTTGAACAGTCACTAATTCCCATCACAAAGCAATGCCGCTGACTTTTAAAAAGCATCTGTAAGTTCAGTGAGGACTCTGCTTTCAATATGGCACTAACAACACATGGCCCTGGATATATGTAGGAGGCACTTCTGATGGTGCTCTGTGTGAAAGAATGGGAGTTAAACACACAGGACCTCTTTCTAGCAGCTTTCCAAGGTACCAGGCTGTTTTTACTAATGATGCAAAATTTCTGCACCTGCTTCTCTCTGCAGCTACAAATTACATCCCTAAATGAGGGAGATTTGAGCCCATCCGATTTTTGCTTGCATCTAAAGACAGGCACTCAGAGGCTGCCCTCGGTGGTGCCTGGTGCCTGGCAGTCAGGAGGAGCAGCTACACTGCCAGGCACAGTTTCAGGGGCTGCTGTCAGGGACACAGAGATTTTATGGTGTGCTGCACACAGCTGGAATGTGGCCGTGGATAGATACACAGGATTTAGGAAGGACAGGTGGAGAAGAGCCTGGGGTGTTATGCTTTACATTAAGGAGCTCCTTGACAAATGCAGTGCCCCAGTATCAAACTGGAGACAGACCTGCTGAGAGTTTCTGGGTCAGGATCACAGCAAGGAACAACCTGGGGGATGTTGTGGTAGATGAGGACTACAGACTGCAGACTAGGAGGAGGCAGGGGCTGAAGCCTCCAGCTTGGAGCCCTTGTCCTTGTCCCCACCTTGTCCCCTCAGGTGGGGATTTCAGCTACCTGGTTGTCTGCTGGAGGGGCAGCACTGGGCAGGCAACCCAGGATGTTCTTAGAGTGCAATTGTAGCATTTTCCTGCCACAAGAGCAGGGCAGTCATCACTGACTTGTTCATGCTGGCTTGGCTTTCTGCTGAGGAGCAGGGAAGAAGTGGGGTTGAGAGGGGTCACAGAGCACTGCTCAGGCTGTAGGTGGTTTGTCACAGGCTGCAGCAGTCGTGAGGTGACAGATGTAGCAGAGCCAGGAAGGTGAGCCACAAGACTCTGAGGAGATTGAGTTATTCAGGAAATAGCCTGTGGGAAGCAGCTGTGAAGGGGAAGAGTGCCCAGAAGAGCTAATTGGTTTTTAGAGAGAACTTAATGAGAGCTCATGCATCAGCTATACCATTGTGCAGGAGCACAGGAAGCTTCAGCTGACAGCCCATGGGCTAGGCAAGGACCATCCAGGTGAACTACAATACAGACAGGGAATATGCAGGAAGCAAAACCAAAAAGCACTGCTTAGGCACTGAGGAATAAATCAGGGAAGCTAAAGCCCAGCTGGAACTAAAATTAATGAGGGACATAAAGGGTAGTAAGGTAAAAAAAGATAACATGGGTATAAGATGGGTTCACAGGTGGATGGGACAGACAGCATAGTGAAGGGTGAAGTAATCAGCAGCTTTTTTGCACTAGTTGGCACATGTGAATCATGCTGTCCGGCCTTTGCACATATCAGCATGGGGGGGGGGGGGGGGGGGGGGAACAGAAGGGCAGTGAGAAAACAGCAGTTAGGCAGCACTGAGACATCTCATGGGCATTCAAACCCATGGAATCAGGTGGTGGTCACTCAAGAGCATTGGCATTGCTGGCCAGCAAGGTCACTGTCCATCATCTACAGAAAATCATGGCAAGTGGAAGAGGACCTGGTGACTGCAAGATGGTTAATGTTACATTTATTTTTAAAGGCAAGATAAGATACAGGGAACTGTAGGTCAGCCTGGACAGATCATTCTTTGCTTCTCCTGGGACATTTACCTGAGGGAGCACAGGGGTATGCTGGATAAGAAGACAGCTTTGCCCTCTGTACAAAAAGTGTTTGTACATCACCAAGAGCACATGTGGCATGAGTAGTGCTGGGACTACACTGCATGACTGTGTGAGACAGAAAACCACAACTGGTGCAGCCATGTTCATACTGCCTGCTGGGAATGATCCCAGGAGCAATGTATCCCCAGCCACCCTTAGGATTTGTTTCAGGTCCTGTTGGTTGCTCCAAAACAGAGACTGAAGTGATCTACTATTGTAAATTAAAGGTGACTCCGACATTGGTGAGGGAGAGAGAATGATGCATCTGACTCCATCGTCAGAAGGCTAATGAATTACTTTATTATATTTTACTATATACATTTCATCTAAATTGAATCTGCCATGCACTCACTCTTGCTCACAACTGCACAGAACTGCACTCATCTCTGATATTCCTTGTGACTGTCCTGTGACAGTCTGACACACACACACTTGTTGGCCCTGATAGGCCAAGGGAAAAAAAACATCCTCACTTTGGGTAAACAATCTCCATATTGCATTCTACTTTAGCACAACACAGGCACAGCAAGGGAGATAAGAATTGTGTTTTCCTTCTTCTCAGCTTGTCTCACAGCTTCTCTCTGTTCAGATGGCATGTGAATACCACATTCTACAATTTTGCACTTAGACCTTTTATGGATCAGCACGACTTCTCTCACTAGTGCTACCTTATTTAGCAGAGCAGAAGAGCCCCTCTGCTGACCATGTAGGCAGTTGTAGCTCCTGCCTCAACACTTCATACATGCTTAAAGAAGATGGTGTGAATACCACCTTGACATAGGAACTGGGCATGCTGCCTGTACTAAAGCATTCACTACAGAAAATGATGTCCCTGAGGGGCACACTCCCACGTGTAATGCCAACATAAATGTGAGGTCTTGAATTATAGAATGCAACATATGGTATTGTCAATAGAAACTATTGACAATAGAAACTATTGACAATAGAAATTGTCAATAAGGCACTTTTTGTAGAATGTATTAATATGAAATAGATGACGTAAAAAAGGATGGTGTAGCATTCAGTCTCCTCTAAGACATTAACAGTGCAGTTTGGGATGTGTGGAGCTTCTAGCTCTGACAGTAACACACGTAGGCGACATTACGTGACATTGAGTGGCTAGCACAGAAACGGCAGGTACCCGCTGTTAATTGATAGTAGAGGTATCCTCAATATGTCCTAGGGGAGCACAGCCAAACAGCCCACAGGGAGGCATGTAAGTGTACAGGTTTGGGGAGGTAATAGAATACATAAAGGACTGCATCTTGAGTTGAGCCATGACACTGGCATTCTTCACAAAACCACGACAATGTAAACACATTAAGAAAGTGTGAAAGGTTTGGCTACACTAAATGTGTGTGCTTACTCTCAACACTGAAGACTATTAAAGTTACCTTTTTGTTGCAAATCTGCATCTATACACTAATCTTTGTGATAATTTGATTTCAGAGGGAAATACCTAATAAGTGGGAAATTAAGTGGTCTATATTTTTCTAATGGTAAAGAAGTGGGCCTTCTCTAAATGAACAAGAGCTATTCAAGGAACACAATTTGGTGAATATATTTACCACTTATCAAAGATACAGTTCTGTGAATGAGGTGGTTATTTCTTAGGAGCAAAGGCAAGTACAAAGAATCATCATTGTATCATCATTTGTCTTACATTCATCTCTCCAAAACTGGCTATTAGAGAAGTTTGCCTTGATAGTACTATTGTAGATAACATAAGAGCAGGAGAGAAAAAAATAAAAAGATGCAGAAGAGGTTAAAAATGGCAGAGAAAGAAAAAAAATCTTGAACTACAGTAGGAAGAAGTCAGAATCAAAAACAAAAAAATAGGCCTGTTGGTTTCTGGAAACTTTAAAGCAGTGAAGTGTTAAATATTAAACCCCGAATGTTTCGGGGTGTGTCCTGCCTGGCTTCGTCTGGCCTCGCTGCTGGACCAAAGGCGGCAGCTGTGGCGTTTTTCACCCCAGAGATGCCTTTGGCTGGCTGGGTGCTGCAGCTGGGCACTCAGAACAAGTCCAGGCAAAATAGGAACTCAGTTTACCTTTGGTGGAAAAGATTCAGGCAACGGTGAAGAGAAAAGGAGTGGGTTCTGCCGTGTAGCTTAGATCCAGAGTTTATTGTAGCATGGTAGATTTCTGAATCTGGTAACCGCTCCAAACAGTCAGAGACAGAACCACGGCAGAGACCCCGGCCGCATGGTCTCGTGTTCTTTTTAAGCCCCGGGGACAGGGGGAGGGGAGGGACAGGTGAGGGCCAACCAGGTGTGAGCAGGGGAAGGGTCAGGGGATGTGGACGCTGGGACAAACCAATGAGCCCAGGCCTGGGGGGGGCATCTGCCAATCACTCAAGACCTTGCTGGAAGGTGCCAGGCAGGAGGGCAAAAGGGGGAGGGGGAAAGGTTGGCATACCTAAGGGGGATGGGATAGGTGAGAGGAAACGGGACGCACTGCAACATCGAAGATGGCAAAAAAGAGAGACAAGAGAAAAAAGACATGGTGAGTAAACAGGTGGAAATCTAAGTTTTAGACACTGATTCCAGCTGAGTTGGCTTAGGTCAAGAGAGTCAATCAATAAGCAGCTGCTATTGAGGCAAAAAACTCTGAACATCAATGATTTTGAAGAAAAAGAAGTGGAGTAAATAAGCAATTGTTTGTGACACAATCCCTCCCTCTACTCCCTCTTGCTGTTGGGATTGACATTGCTTTAAAAGCCCAACACCATGTGTTTGTCATCTGATGGTGAAGCTGGTATCAAAGAGCTTCCAGGCTGGTATTGGTTAAGAAAATCTTGTGCTGAAGCACAGGACAAACCTTTTCTAGGTTTCTTTGCAGGGACACACAGTCCAGATGGGTGGTCTTTAGATCTGCCTCCAAGTGTCAACCCCACCTCCAGACGTACAGGGGATTTTCCAGTAGGATCTCTCCTAAGTCTTTACGTGAGTTGGGCCCTTGGCAAGGCACAACACAGTTTTTGCTCTCTAGAGATGTGCTCCAGCCCCATCTTTCTATGGGGCAGGGACAAGGGAATGGAACCTTCTACTTGGAACCTTCTTCTCTGAACATCACCAGCCTTCTCCAACTCAGATAATAGCTTGCATCAGGAGCAGCATTTATTAGTACCCTCCCAGCTTGAGAGTTCAACCTGTGCCTGAAGGATGAAATTGCTGGAGGATACAGGCTGGCCCAGCCCCCACATCTGCTTTTTGGAGCCAATGCAGAGCACATGGGAGCAGATCAACTATCCTAGTGGCCATTTGTAGGTAAAGACTTAGATGCTCTCGCACCACCCTTTAATGTGGGTGCAAAGTTCAGAGCCCACTGGAAAGAGGCAGCAAATCCCTCCATCCTGGGCCTCCTACCAGCCCTTTTCAGCCCTTCCTTGCTGATGGAAGAGAGCAGGGGACCACCAAACTAGGCTTGGGTTTCTGCAACAATTGTCATGGGACACAGAGATGAAGACAGCTGTGAGCTGGGCTCTGACTCCTCTACAGGGATCAGCCTCCTCATGAGAAATAGCTTTCCTCAGCTACAGCTTCCTTCCAGGCAGATGCACTTTCGTCCCTGCAGACTTCTCTGTCTGCAGCTCTCAACACAGAAACGACCTCTCTGACAATGCCATTCCTCCTGTTCCTCCAAGCAGCACATTTTACACAAACCAATGTGCTGACAAATTCTGTTTGAACAGGAAATATTACTTCAGCATCACAATCATCTTTCCATTTTCCTTAATAAGCTTTCTGTGTTTATTACATTCTGTTTTGGGGCCAGCAGAGCCTCAAAACACTGTTAGGATTTTGAGCAAACAGCACTATTGGAAAACAGATCCTGGTCTGAAACTGTATAATTTAAGCAAAAACAGAGATAAGGAAAATGGAGTTTGCAGTTATGTTAGCTAAACTGTCCTCCTTGTTCCCCACCAGGGAAATAGAAGGGAAAGTAGCTAGGCTGTGAGATGGATTATTTTTTACAGGCATGCTGATTCCTCAAATTCATTCATGAAAAATGATCAGGGAAGAGAGGCACCACATTGAAGCACTGCAAATTACACTGGAACTTTCTGTAGTACTAATGCATCAGTGCCTGTCACTTGAAATTTCTGCATCAGTTATTTGGGAGTTACATGAATGGACAAAAAAAGTCATGTTTAGTCATCAAATACTCATAACTGATTTGGGTAATAGGGTTCATCAACAGACATAAAAGAAAGCATCCGAGACCTAGGATAAGAGAGGAGATGAGAGGATCCCCATGGGTGTGGGAAATCTTCAAGGAAAAGAATTACTAATGAAAGAAAATACAGGTTTTAAGTAGACCACTGATTTGTTGTATGGGGGAGGACTTCAAAAGAGCAATGTTCTTTCCTCACAGGTATTAAATTGTCTGTGGCCATCAAAACTGCTACTGTCAGCCTGTTTCTGACAATGACGCTTGGAACACAACTCATTGGACTCAGAGGAAAGAATGTTCAGGACTGGTACCCTGGGATGGGACCTGACTCTATCCCTTATTACATTGGGTGGGCAGCTGGAGCTCTTCTGGGGGATGATTCTGGGTGCTGAGATGCCTGTGTGGGTACACTGCTCTCTAGGAACCTCTGTTCCCCCTCCCTTTCTCATGCAACATTAAGAATCAATGCCCTGTTCTAGCTTTATTTTCTAATTGGTCACCTTGGTGTGTTGGACCATTGATTTAAGGTCTCTTCATTGATGGAAGGGATGAATTCTCCATTCTAGGGAGACTTTGACCCACCCCTTGAGAAAACAAATGAATTTATGAAAAGCACCAAAACAGACCTGTTGCCCAGGAGCAATACAAATGCCTGCTTGAGGCCACACTTTCTGGACTAAGGCATACTCACACCAGGTAAATCTTCTGAGCAGCTGAGAATCTCTCACCAGTCTCTGTTAAAATCTTTTTTCTCAACCATTTTTCCCTCCCGAAAATTTTTGTCTCTTTTTAAAAAAACCTAAACTGGCATGTTTTATGCCTCCCTTGTCATATATTCTCAAATACAACTGAAAAAAGAGCTGCTCAAACATCCTTCAGATGGGACTCAAAGCACCATGACTGAGAGAGAAGGAAGTAACAAGTGGAGACAATTTCTTGTAATTCAAGTGCACATTTCTGTAGCTGTAGCATGTGGTAGGACCCTTTGTCTTTCCCTAGCAGAAGTCAGCTGATAAAGATATCAGATTCTCCAGGGTGACCTAAATGCATTCTTGCTGTTATGGTCTGGTGTCTGAACCTCTGTGTTGCACAAAAATCTATTGCTGAGGTTCATGTGACAAGTGGTATTAAATTTACCAGTAGTTTTGATAAAAAAGAAGGCTATGTCTCATTGAAAGTCAATCTCTTTTGGGCCTGGCTTTACCTGAACAAAATGATAGAGGCCAAATATAAACTTAACTATCCTTCAGCATCCTAGGCTAGTAAAACAAACAAAAAAGTGTGCCAGCAATTTTATTAGCTAAGTTCTAGAAACTGTTTTATAAGAGGTTTTGAATATGTAAACTGCTATAGATCTTGTGTGCTACCATCCATTACTTTCAAGGCTTGAAAAGCTTCAACACCAATTTGAAGAAAAATGGTTAGGAAGTTTTGACTGTAAGAGGTAACATTCTTTCTGACTAATTATGTTGACACTTAGGTATTACTAATTTTTAACAGCATTTTCCTTCTTGATTCAATATAAGAATATGGTATTACAGCTGCTATTTTGATATCAACCTCTGCCATATGGAGATTCTGACTTTAAAAAGAAAACCAACCTGGTGTATGCCAGATACTGGGATGTTGCAGACATCTTTTTATGAAAATCCTTTTCTTAAGATTTTTTCCTCCTGAGAAGCTGAGAGGCCTCAGGAGCAAAATGTAAACATTGATTATCTGCTGCTGTGGAATGCAACAGGTGGATCTGTGATTGGCCCATCTTGGATGTTTATAATTAATGGCCAATCACAGCCCAGCTGGCTTGGACAGAGAATCTGGGACAGCTGCCTTTGTTATCATTCCTTTCTATTCTTAGCTTAGCTAGCCTTCTGAGGAAACTTTTTCTTCTATTCTTTTAGTATCGTTTTAAGGTAATATATATATATCATAAAATAATAAATCAAGCCTTCAGAAATATGGAGTCAGACCTCTGTCTCTTCCTTCGACATAAGACCCCTGTGAACACTGTCACACTGGGATGAATGAAAAAGCATTAAAAACTGATTTAAAATTGCAGTATATTAAGAAAAAGTGTCAGGTGATGTAATTAGCTAAAAAAATGCCAGGAAATTCTGATATTTTGTTTCCACATAATGAATTTGTAATGAAAAGCCCCATGACTTTCAAGTCAAGTTCAACTTCTTGAAGCCATGTGCAGGTGTGGTGCATTTTTAGTTAAAGAACACACAGACAAATGCCAGAGGGGGCAATTCTGCTCTTTTAGACTTCCTTGCACTGAGCAGTCAAAAGAATTTTAAAATTGATAGAGTACAATAATTTTTTAGAAAGCTGTCTAATCTCATTGGAAGTCCCTAGAGAGTGCACACATGTCAGAAAATTTACCTCATGTGTGGAAATCTTCATTTCCTAGATTACAGCTTCCAGCTGGAAACTTCACCTGCAAGCTATTGTGCTTTTTTTCTAAAACACTGAAAAGTTTATAATTTCTCATTCCCACATGTAAGCATTTATATGACATTGTCAACCACCTTCAAAGCTGAAGAAATCACTTTTCTTACATTACATATTGACAGATTTATTTTAAAATTCTTCTTTTTTCTGGCTTTAATTATTTCTGGCAATGACACAATTTTCAGTGTATAGACATGGATGTATTTCTTAAGTATAAATATTTTTCCCCTACTTACATTTCTGTCTGAAGATGGCACTGAAAACATTTTGGGAGGCAGCATAGCCAAGGAATTGTGAATAGGTGTGTACCTTTAGCAGCATTTTACAATAATATTTAGCTGTGTAGTAAAGTAGTGAAAACATGAGGATCAAGCAGTCCTAAACAGACATTCTTGAGCATCTATCCAGCAGTTTGAATGTCCTTTTGAAAAAACAGAGCATGCTTATTACACTGAATATGTCACTGTCATGCCCAGTAAGAGGCACCTGACACCTTTCTCCTGTGTGCTTCACTTCACCATTTAAAAGAGTTGTCTTGAATGAAAGGCTAAAGAAGATAACAACTGAGTTCAAGGCAACATTTTTGTTACCAGGAATCAGCACGAAGATTTGAAGCCTTGAACCTCTACCTTCACAACTGCCAGCCTTCAAAACAAGCTGTGCTGGCTGATTGTTATCACAGGGACAGTATGGAGCCCTGGCTACTCCCAGGGGCTGGACTGAAACTCAAGATAGTGCCCAAGTGCAGTCAGATAACAGGCTTAGGGTCTACTTCTAAGTTTGGCTTGGCTTTGGGACCAAGAAGGAGGTGCTACATCTATGATCTGTACCCTCTTCCTTAAAGAAGACCCCTACCACACCATATAATTTTCCTTCACCTCATTCAGTACAGCTGTTGTGGCTGGCAGGCTCAGAACCAGGGATTCTGAGCTCTTGTGTGAAATACAGCATTCCTATGCAGTTGCTAAAATTATCACAAGGAATAAAAGGAAGAGAGTGGAAATAGCAATTAACAGCTTACAGTTCCCAAAATGCTGATCAGAATTCTGTGCAATGCAGAAGAGACATTCCTGTGCATTTCCCCTCCTGAACATCAAAACCCTGTGACAAACTGAAGAATTATGAGAAGAAAAGGAACAACAGCCCTTAGAACTTAAATCTATTGCGGGTACTGATCTTCCCATCTTCACTTTTCTTCCTCCACCTTCCTTAATAAATGCTTTAAGCATTCAGTGTTGAACATACAAAGGATTACATTTACACTGATGTTGCTAGGATTATCTTCTTTACAGCCAGAACAGCAGCGAAAGCTCCCTGGAAGCAAACTTTGAGATACCAGAGAACATTAGCCACAGGATCAAAAGCACCTTCATGGCACATAAATCCTCCTCCCAAACGCCTAAAGGAGACTTCACAGTGTGTTCATAAGGCAGAGATCTGCTCTTGCAGACAATCTGAGGGTCTATTTCAAGTCCTAGGACTTTTGTAAGGCAACCTGCTGTTTCAATCTCTTTTATAGCAGGTAATTTCTAACTCACTACTTTGAAGAATGGCTTATCAAACAACTCAAACAAGGTGGTATCACAGAGGAACACCCTCTGTCTGGTTTGCATTCTCTCCAGCTATTCAGAGGTAGCACTTTGCTGAGTTTACAGTTTACACGCTTTGTAACTTTGCTCAGCTTCTTTCAGGCAGCTATTAGTGACAATTAGTCCTTGTCAGCCTCAGGCATAAACCCAACACCTGCCACGCATCCAGATGCTTCCTTGTGCCTTCGCAGGCATTTCTACCTCCTGCATGGCTCTGACAAACACAAATGCTGTTCACATCACATAGCTACAAAAATACCACAGGAAATAAAATAGACTCTCAAGTAACATGTTTGCAGTTTGTGAATAGTAAACTACACAAAGAGAAAAACCAAGCGTAAAAGAAAAGCCATGTTTCTTCTCCCATTTTCAAGTTCGTATTTTTCTTCAAGGGAGAAAGGCATTGAAAGGAAAACTTCACGAACATTCTTGCTCTTAAGTACGCCCACCAAGATAGGAATTGTCTATTTCACCCCAAAATCATACGTTGCCTTTTAAGTGCCTCATGTGAGCATTGAGAGTACAGAGAAATAGAAGCAATAAGGTGCAAGTGCCTTATGGAAACCCAGGAAAGCTGCTGGTGAGAGGAGGGGATGGCCTGAAGGTGTTATGGGAGCAGTAGCTGATCCCCTATGGGCAAATGTCCTGTGGAGGCCTTACTGATGACACATGGAGTACATCAGCCAGGTATCTTCATCCCAGGGCTCCTGGGCCTGGGTCTCCCACTGGATCCTCCTACATGCTTTTCCTTTGTATTACATCTTCCAAGACCCAATACTGCCTGGTCTTTTGCCATTTGCTGTGTTAATTGGACCGTTTCTGTAGAAGGGACACTATGAAAGCAAAGACTGGTTTGATGTTGTAGTATATGATAGAGATAATTCATGCTATTAATGGATAAAATATTGTAAGATCCAAACTATGTCTTTTGACCACCCCAGCCGGGAGCAGCATCTTTTTCATATTAATCTAGTTCCCGGATGACTTAAGATAACATCGGGCTCTTTAAGGTAAGAATGGAACCTTCCCGGGTGATAATCACCAGCTTCCCTGGGTTGGCAGGGCCGCTCAAGAGTGATTTTCACCTCGAAGATTGTACCTACCATGATGATTAATGGCACCACCCTGTTACATGTGAATACTGACTTCTCCAAAGTTCTCTGACAACATCTAGACACCTGGACTGGACTTTTGTCTAACTCTGCACATGTAAAGCCCCGGTTCTGCATGCGAAGGGACACAAAAGAACATTCGGTCATCTCTGCCTCAGGCAGAATAAACTGTATAAGAACTCGCTGCACGAAGCAGCATTGGTGAACAGGGGGAGAGTCTGACATTCGGGGGTCAGATCCGTGTGTTCACCCGGCGCCGAACCTGGACTCAGCACTGCCCTTGGCTGTGGGGGTTTTTGATGACCGAAATTCGGTCTCGCTGACAAATTAATAAATCATTGCTAAATTTTCTTATAAGTTTGGCTCTCGATTTGATCATTTATAACAATGTGGGGTTGGAAATGTCTGTGCAAAGAAGCATATATTCTAGCTTTGCAGTAATATAGCTCTAGGAATAAGATGTTTTTCAGAGTGAAATATCCATAATTATTTGTGGATAAATGTTAATGAAAATCTTGCAGCAGTCACCGAGTACCTTTAGGTTTCAGTTTCTAGTCATGTAAACTATTTCAGCCTCACTGATTGCTTCTCAAAATATGGAAGTTGCAAAAGCAATTGATATTAAAGTGGATTTATAATTTAGAAAACAGACTATGATGCAAAGGAATTAAGCATTTCATGAAAGAAGAAATGGAAATCAAAATAAATGGTAGATTTGATGTACAGTCAAATACTCATTTCCAGAAATAAGAAATTCCCTCCCCACCCAGCAGTGTGAACAACCACCAGGCAAGGAGCCACCCCAGGATTCTGGGGAGTCTTTCCTTGCACCCCTGTGACTGCCCATGGATTATGTTGGCACAATCATTTTGATCACCAAGTCCTTCTTGAGAAAGGGTGGTTACCTCTGGTTGCCAGGAGTAAATCCTATTTGCAACTTTCCAAAAGGAGCATTCATCCCTATGCTGGAGTCAGGGAATTCCAGGAGTCTTTGCTTATTTCACTTCTGGGGAGCACCACAAAGACATGGCCTCAGGATCATGAAGAAGCAAAAGGAAAATGGCTGGGACGGGGGTTTGCACATTGCAGCACTAACAGCTGATGATGCAGTTTGTCTTCTGAACCCAGAAGGGCAGTAGAGCAAAACAGAGGGCACTGTTCTGCCTCCATGCAAAACCTTGCTGAGCTCTCATCTCAAGCACAATTTGCAGCCCCACTCTCCACACATCATGAAGGAAATGTCAGAGAGAGGGAAGAAGCACAGAAGGGCAACTTAAATAATGGCAGGAAGAGATCAGCTGCTTTGCAGGGAGAACTCAAAATGCTGAGAGGGCATACAAGTAAAGATTACAAAAATCACTAAGCAGAGGAAAAGCTACATGCACAAGCTTTCCACCAAATCCTTCAAGTATCAGAACTTCAGATCACTCACTGAAAATAGAAGGGGATCAATTTAAAATGTATAAACTGGTTTTTTCCCCATGGGCTGTAGCAAATTTGTGGAATCTGTTGCCATAGAAAGCTGTAGAGGCCAAAGGTTCAAGTAGGTGTTGTACCAGCTGCTGAAGGAACAGACCAGGACTTTCCCCTCCAGCATCCCTCACACAATGAACGTGGATAGTATAGGAGTGCAAGTGGAATGGACGGCAAAAAGCAGCTAGACTTGTGCTTTCTCCCTAAACAGCATTTTAAATTTTCACCATCAGAGATGGGTGTCACACCATAGGACATTTATTGAACTCTGGGAAACCCAAAGAAATTTGCAACAGGCTTCAACTGATTCTCACACAGCACCCAAAACCAGCGCTTGTTCAACAAAACATTACTTTTTGTTTTTTTAGTATCTGAGAAAACTCTACTGGGGCAGAGAGCAAGTCCTCAAATAGCTGTTTGTGGCTTTCTTAAACTCAACAGTATTTGGAGTTATTATACCAAGAAAGTTCATCTGTAAAACAAGAAAAACAGACTCAGATGACATTCAGAGTTGCCTACTCTGCTCAAGACAAATCAATGGTGAAATGTACGTTAATTCCATTCTGAAATACATAGTAACAACATCACGCCAAGTATACCATCTGGCATTGCCCTCTCCTCATCTCAGTTTGCTGCATCAGCTTCTCTTTCACCTCTTTTGTTTAAAAAGTAGCTGACATGATCTTTCAACCAAGTCTACTCCTGTAGAGCTGTAAGTAAAGACTTAGATACAACGTGAACCTTATGTTCTCAGTCCTATGCCCTGCAATTGCTCTTCTGTGAGTTCTTTCATCACTGGGTAGGGTTTAGTTTGGATTTAATTTTTTGTTATTTTAAAATTCTTTCTCTTACTCTGCTTTCTAGTAGTTGTTTCTCCTTTTCCAGCCATGGTAGACATGTTGGTGCCATGTTGTCATATATTACAAGAGTTCTATTATCATTACATTGCAAGGGTTCAATATTGCTAGAGGGTTGTACCTGCTTGATGTTTCTTGTAGGCAGCTCCTCTAGGCACTGACTCTTCCCTGTCCTCACAGTAGCCAACTGACTCCAGTTCCCCTCAGCCAACCAATCTACTCTTTTATAACACTCTTCTTATTGGCTACAGCTGTGGCCTGTTAAAATCAGGCCTGCTCCTAATCTTTAATAATTGGCTCAGCTGCAACTCTTTAGGGGATAAGATTACTTTCTATACTACCTTTATTTACTTATGTTCTATCCTCCTACAGTTCCAGGCTTGTCAATCCAAAATAACTAGATTAACTGTACCACTACAGAAACTCCTTCACTTTTTCCTTTCCATCTGGTCCTGCCCTGATGCTTTTTCCTAGCCCTCTCCCAACTACATGTCTCCCTGGATGAACCACAGGCTGCAGCCAGAAGCTTCTATTAGTATTCCAGGTCTGGTGCTCATTTGCCTCAGCAGTGATTAGCTTAGCCTAATTCAACCATATTTGCAAGTTTATAAGGACAGCTCACTCTCTGATGCCTCTCCTTTGTGCCCAGAGACCTGCCTGGCTTTTTGACTGGATGTAGAGTCAGTGAAATATGTTTATAAACAATGTAGCATATTATAAATATATTCTATATTGAACTGAAATTATATTTTACTCACTTTCTGTGATGTTTATCTAACACTATCTTTTAAAAATATCCTAAAATACACATGACATAAAAGGTAATAGAAAGAGGGACAAGGGAAAATTAATGTCTCAAAATTTAAAGACACAGAATGCAGATTTTTAATTCTATCTTATTATTTATTTCAAACTGCCCACGAGGTCCACCCAGCTTGCCTATATTATTATTCATCACTGAAAAAGTTGTTTTCTATTGGTACTATGGTGGCCCCATCTGCAAACCTAGCTTTGGAGTGAACATTAATAATCTTTATGAAAGCAAGTGATCTTAGTCATTCTCAGAGTTACTTGGAACTGTGGAGATTAAACGTGGTATTTACTAAATAAGTATTTCTTTCTTTCCTTTAAGCTGGATGTCAGAAGGAAAGTTTAATTCTCCACTTGACTAGCCTAATTAGAACATTATTAAAATTTCATAGTACATGAACCAAGAGATGGACCCAGCTCCTGACAGAGCAGTGCTTGGTGTTATGAGCAGTCTGGTTCTCAATATTTGGAGCCCCATGTGCTTTCCATACTATGAAACCAACCCAGTAAGTTATACAACTTCTGCAAGGCTTTTTTGGTAATAACATTCTCTTAATCATTTTACATTTACACAGTTCAGTACTATTTGTCAATACTATTTGTCAGATATTAGGAACCGACTATGAGAAAGCATTTATTTTAGGTTTTATTTTAATCACATGACATTTAAGAATAACAGACATGAGCAAGTAACTCAAAGCAGGAGAAATTGCCATGCAGGAGAGCAAACCCTTTTTAAAAAGCTAGTTGCCTGGTGGGATGGTGATCAGCTTTTCAGAAGTTGAAGTTAAAATGACAAACTTAAGAAACCCAAAAACTAGAATCTCTCATTACCTACTTCAATGTACAGTCATAGCCTGAGCTAGTTTAAGTGCTCAGGAATTCTGCCTCCATCTCATTCCAGATCAATAAATGGAGGAAAAAAGAATTTCTAATCAAGACTGCAAGATGATTCAAAATCAGGTTTCTGGTATACCAACTGATGTGGGTAACATTTAGCCTAAGATAGCTCTTAGATTTTCACTTGCTACTGTTTAATGGTTTTCTTCTGCCACTGACAGATATTTTCGATTACTTTAATTTTAAGCCTTTGAAGTATGCCATTAAGAACTAAGTCTGACAGCAGCAGCAGCAAAGAAAAGATATGACAAAGTTATGCTACACATTAATGGAAATAGGTCTAAGGTCACACCTTATCTTTGTGCTCTTGTGCTTCTTAATCCAATGGTTTAGGAGCACTGAAAGTAGCAAAACTGAAAGGAAAGAAAAGAATAGGGAATATAAAATGCACATCATGGCAGGATAATACATCTGGGGTTTTTTCTCACCTTCATAACTACTCCAGCCTTTTTTCTGCCAGCTCTCCATCTATTACAGAACAGATACAATTCACCAAGAGAAAAAGGGCTGCATGCTGCCTGTTAGGATGGAAGAAAAGCGTTCAGAAGCCATGTTTGCATGGCTGTGAATCACAGGGCTTTGATAGGAACTGCACAAGTCCTATCAAAATCTATGCTAGATACCAACTGCATAGGAAAGGATACAGGAGAAAGAAATGAAGGAAAAAAATTTCAGGGATCTCAATTGTATTTTTGTTTAAATATTTTCTCTTAAGTTCAGTAAAACATATTTTGTAATACAAGCACAAAATTCTAAAAATGGGTGGTTTTCTGTCTAGAATAAGTGGGTGACAATATGAATACTGAATATCCAATTGGATTGTTCCAGGTAACCTGTGAATCAGCAAAAGTAATTTTGTGTGATTAATCTGAGGAATAACAGCAGCTGCACTCCATGCTCTAGCAATACAATTTATTTAGCAGATTTACAATCTATTGATAACACCTGAACCTAACAGCAACAACCAAAAATCAATGTGACTATTAATGATTTGAATTTGACCTGGCAAGGATAGTATTTACATGGCATGCAGGAGACTATTAGTTAAATCATGCAATCAAAATATTACCTGACAGAAATTGTGTATTTTAGAATATATTGTGCTAACATATGGTAAACATCTTGCTGTGTGAAACAAGTCCTGTGCAAGAGTACAGGTTTCAATATCTGAAGTCCTTTATCGTATGCAACTAGAGCTCCATTAGTTTTTGTACTTTGAATACCCCTGAACTAGGCCTTAAATTGAGCAAAACACCTCAAATGAAAAAGTGTAGCTTTTCTTTTAGTACTTAATCCATCATTCTTGGCATGACAAACATAACATATTCACAAGTACCAGAGTCTTCCACAGTAAAAGGTTGTTCCTTCACTTTATTTCCATTCACTTAGTCAAGTCACACATGAGAACAGATTCACCAGAAACATTTTAAGTGGTAACAGGAGCCAGAAAAAGTCCTGAAGAAATGCAAATAGAGGTAAGCGTAGTGAAGCAGATACCCAAATTTAGGAAATTTGTCATTACATCTACTTGGAAGTGGTTGCTTTTATAATGTCAGCAGTTAACCACAATTCAAACAGAAAGACTAAAAAGATATTTAGAGTGGTGACAGCTTCAGATTCAACAGATAAAGGAATTCAATGTCTGCTTGAGATATATGGTTCCATTTTCAGCTGTGATTGTTGATGCAGATAAGACTATTGCAAGACAAATTACATCTTAAAAAAATTATGTCCAAGCAGGTTCAGAAATATTTCAGTTCACTCACCCAAACAGAACAATATCCTCTATGCAAACAGTGCAATTAATAATGATGATGCTTTCATCAGCTTATTGCTAAGTATACTTCTGTGCTCTACATCAATCTGTCTTTTAACTCGACATTACAAAGAATCTTAAGTTTTTTTCACTGTCCTCGGGAAGTCATATTAACAAACAAAACCACTTGCCTTTTAGACAGTCGACTCTTCTATCCATGATAAATATGTTGTTCCATTACAGATTATTTTGGCAAGTGAAGGAATCCTCCTTTGACATACATGGCCCTAAACATTAATGTGCCACCCTGAAAAGTAGATGCTTCTTCTTCTCACTGAATTTCCAGGATTGGGTAATTCTGCTTGATTTTGGGCTCCTTTCAAAGACTAGGAGGGACTCAGAGCCTCAAAAGGTAGAAAAAGACATATCATTCAAAGGCAAAGGCTTAAATACCCATTCTTTATCTCCCTACATAAGCAATGTTTTATCATAGCAACCTAGCAATGCTGCCTTCTAGGTAGGCACAATGCTTCTTCAGCAGCAAGGAGAATCACAGCCTCTGAAAACAGGTTGCCTACTTTAGTGCCACAAGCACAGTCCTTGCACTGCACAAACTGTCCAAGTGGTCTGTGAGACCAGTTTAATTCTCAGCTGAAACATGATCAAAGTCAATCTTCATCCAGTGCATACTTGCAGCTTCCACAGTCTGCATCACTTCAGAGCTGGTACCCCACTCATTAGTGTGATCTGCTATTGTCCTAATGAGTCCACTGGCTTGTCAAGAGCCCTGTTATCTCAAACATAAAATAATTGTGTGCTTTTTAAAACTGCTCTCTCAAGAGTACAGGAAAATAGAAAAGCATGGTTCAAAATGATTAATTCACAGTGAAAATCTTTGAGCAGTACATTTAATTACCTAGACATTCTCAATTTATACCTACAAGGAGATAAAACCGTAGTCAACACTTCCAGAAAGCAAAAAAATTTTCCAGATCTTTGGGGTTTTTTAATCTCCTTTTAGTGGATTTCAATTGCCAAAATATCCCAGTTTCCCAAAGCTGGACATTTCTGTTACACTGGCTGCCAAAGTTCCCAATGCAATGCCAGTTTTTTTGATCAAGCTCACTAATAGTTCAGCTAAAACATATCAATAGTTTCACCAGCTTTAAGCCCACAATGTTACTTCACTAAAAGAGTATTCTGCATCAGTCTTAAAGCAATTGCTACTGCCTTTTGGCAACAGTGTGATTTTAACATGAGCAAAGTCAATAACTACCTGTTCTCTAGCTTGACACAGAACATGTGGAACTTCCCAAACTAAATTTGCCATTATACTTCAACTATGTAATAGTATATTTCATAGAATCAAAGAATGGCTTGGCTTGGAAATTCCCTAAAGATCATCTAGTTCCAACCCCTCTGCTGTGGACAGGGACACTTTTCCATCAGATCAGGTTGCTCAGAGCTCCATTGGGCCTTGAATAGTTCCAGGGACAAGATATCCACAACTCCTCTGGGCAACATGCTCCAGTGCCTCACCACCCTCACCATAAAAAATTTTGTCCTAATATCTAATCTAAACCTACTCTGAGTTTGAACCATTCCCCCTTGTCCTGTCACTACAAGCCCTTGTAAAAAGTCCTTCTCCATCTTTCTTGTAGGCTCCCTTCAGGTACTGGAAGGCCACAATAAAGTCATCCCTAAACCTTCTTTTCCCTTTTCCAGGCTGAACAAACCCTTATATTTATAAAGATTATGGTAAATATTAATGCTATTCTATTACAAAAGTACTACTTAGCATTTATATGTCTTTGCTATAGTAAAATTTTTCTTTACAAAGGAATTCAGAGTTCAGGAAGAATAATATAAAATAAAATAGGCAAGAAGAATTCCCTGCCACTTTGATTTATTGTCATACAAAACTTAGGCTCTACCCACAATTAGCTAGCTAATATCCTTTAGAGTGTACATTTGTTTTGAAAATATAAGATAAACAGAAAATAATTACACATGCTGATGGGTAATTTCAAACAATCTCATCATGACAATGTACAGGTTTATCCAGTTCTCCTAGTTGTCTTGTCTGGCTCTAATAAACCAAAGATTTAACTATTTTCCCCAGCAGCAGTACCACAAAAAACTACTCCAAAATCTGTTTACGTAAGACAGAGAGATAAAAAGGGAATAGTTCTTAAGGGAAAGCTTTCCAATAATTTTCCAAATAAAATCCTAGCCTCAAAACAGTTCAGAACTTAGATAATGAGAACACTAATGCAAGCTGTTAATTACTTTTTATTTCTGTGAAAATTGTAAGATATTTTGAGTGTAATTGGTACAGCTTCTCTACAATATTACTCCAAAGGCACTAGGAGGAGCTCTAATTGCTCCCCAAAAGACACTAATTTCCACCTAATAGCTATTAAAGCAGGCCCAGTTTATTGGGTTTGTTGATGCAGATTTTGTGTAACAAGTTCGAAATACACCCATAGCACAAAAATGCAACTTTATTACTAGAGCTAAAAAAGACCTCCTTCAGAACAAATGTTCCTTGTTAGTGTGGTCTTTCTCTGTACATATTTATCTCTATGTCTGTTAACACAGTTCATCCTGTACACATACTTTATGTCTTCCCTTCAGAAGTTGGATGGTGATGGCTACAGGTGACTTGGCCTACCAGGCTAGTAACACTGCCTGAGTGGATACATAATAATGCACATATATTATATAAGAACTTTTTCTGGTTTGGAAGAACACTATGATGACCAGAGATAAAAGGCAACTCTCTGTAGAAACCTGGTTTTAAATAGACATTTAAATAATATCTTTAACTCATTAGACATGCACATTTAAGCTAGATGTGGTTAGGTACCAAGAACTGCATTACAGTTACCTTAGATTACATCTACATGACCACAAACATCTCCCCAGGCAGCAATTTCCTCTTTGCAGCCCAAAGAGCACCATGCAGACCAAATCTCCTCTGTCATGTTCACTCTGTACTTGTAGTGCTCAGTGTCTATTCCATGCTCATAGGTGTCTTCTGACCTGCACACTTCTTCAACACAGCACACACACTGTGTGCGTTTGCCTGCCCAGGACACAGAAACAGACACCTAAAGGATGGCTCCTACCTCTGTGCAGCAGTCTGTACAGTGACATCTACTCTCACTGATCTTACTGCTACATCAGCTGCATTTGCTCCTTGTACTTCTTCCAGAGGGTCTCTGATGTCTTCTCTTTCTAATTTGTGGATCTGGCTTTTTCCAGCATATGGGATCAAGAGAATTGCTCCACACATCATAGGTTTTACTCCAGGTCAAGGGCCTGAGCTGCCCTTTTAGATATGTGGTACTGCTGTGGTAGGCCAGCTCACCTGAGCCACCACCATTCTGTTTCTGATAGGAATGACTAATGTATACACAGAGGATAAACAACAGTGGGACCACAATTTTCTGGGTGTCAAGAAGCCTAACATTTGCTATTTAGCACTAACACCCCATTTCCCAGGACACTATGCTGCCCTCCAGAGCTATGCCATCATAATAAAAGAAAGAGAAACCCATGTATGTACACAATGAACAAGTTTGGTGGGGAAGACTGAATAATTTGAATGTTGGTTTCCCAAATATATATAACATAAGGTTGGTCAGACTCTACCCCCTGCAGGGCCCCTAGCTGCATTGGAAGCATCAAGAAAAATCAAATCCTATTTGTTATCTTCTACGAGGTTCCTACCAAGAAATAAATGTCAAAAGCTCCATCAACCTTGGAAGACTGCTGAGAAAGATGAATACAGCAGCTGCACTTGAGACACCAAGGTCAGAAAGGTAAAGCCAAGATCCTTTTTCCAGGCACAGACACACCAGCCTACCCAAGGTTCAAATACCACCCTAAGGCTTGGGCAGACACTGTGTGTCTCCTCCTCATAAAAACACACAAGTACTCACTGATGCACTCCCACTAGCTTGACCACCTCAGTACCTTGTCCAGTGCATTTGTCAACTGACTACATGATGGCAAACCTTAAGGGGCTGGATGAATACGAATAGGCCCAATCCCAGGAGTGGGATCTGCTTCCCCAAACATGCAAAAGCTCTGCAGCAGTCCCTAGGATAGTTTCCCAAAGGAAATTACTATGATGTCAAATTGAAAGGTCAGTGCCATGGAGAGAAGAGCCATTTGCACACAGCTCTAATGCTGAAAGAAACAGTTGTCACAAGGAGAGAAAAACAGTTTCAGATGCTCAGCTCCAGATATAATTTGTACTTTTAAGATTAAAAACTGCAGCTGGAATTAGTAACAGTCTGGCAGCCATGGAAGCTGTAGAGAATCCTGGCAGTCCTGAGGAGATGATATTTCTGCCTACATTCAGAGGCAGAAGATATTGCTATACAGACCTGTGGTTAAGAAAACTGAATTTTAAAAAAAATGCCTAGGCAAGCTGAGAGATCAGTGAGGCCAGTATCAGCCCATGCAGTTTGAACAGGTCATCCTAAACAACAGCTGTAATTCTGAAAAATAATCTCCTCTCCAGTTGTTGTAGCATCCATTATTGGAATTTACAGCACAGGTTCCAATCACCTCTACCTCAAAAGATGGGCTTTAAGACATTCCATCCTGCATTGAAGAGAAGCGTACAGGTCCAATGAAATGGCAGCATCAGTGCCACCATGGCACTGTTATCCTCGGTGTATTCATTCAAAAGCCCAAGACATAAACATTTTCTTTCTTGGGTCCAGCTGCTGTTCACTAAATGCTACTCACATAAAAGTGGAGCTTTTCTGCATTCTACCTTCATCTTGGTATCAGGTAACTCATCTCTGCATCTACCTTCAGTATCCAGAAGGAATCTTCTCATGCATGAGTGACTTGGATATTTTGTCCAATTCTATGTTATCTCTGTTTTTTTCTAATCTGCTTCTACTTTGGCTAGATAAGGCTGCAGGGAGACCACAGCTTCTGCTTCCACTAGCTTGAGCATCTTAGTCAAGCTCAACATTCCAAAAAAAAAGCTGCTAACATGCCACCTTGTCATGCATCAAGGCAGCATTCTCTTCCTCCTTTGCTACAAGTCCTTAAAGTAGTTAATCTGGTCAATATCTACAAACTCAAGCTTAATTGTATTCAGTAGACACTCTCCCAATCTACACTCTTCCAATAATCCTGAAAATATATGCACAGGAGAAGTTAGTCCTTTAGGCAAGTAAGCCTTTACTTACATACCTTGGAAGAAGTCAGTGGACACACTCCAGTTCTTGCAGCCTACTGCTTTCACACTTGTAGATCTGTTTTGCAGCATCTGGAAGAGCATGGCCATTACCAGAAGTCAGGAGTTAGCAGAGTGAGTGGGTGATGCAAATTTTTATTTTGTCAGCTGAACTGTCATCTGTGGGAGCACAAGGTAAAGCTGAGAAAGCAGAGAAGCAGTACCTCTCTTAAGAAATATTGCAGATGTATTGGATTCTTGTGACACTGAGCAAAAGCTGGAGGAAAGGAATTAGAATAACTTTTTGGTGTCAGAGCTGTCACACAAAACTGAATTTCAGGTAGGGGAATTTAGGAAGGGAAAAGATAAAGTGAGCTGTTTGTGAGCAGGTCAAACTGAATAACAGTCAGAATATCAACAGTATGAAACTGTATAAAATGACAGCCTTTGCCTCCATCTGTCCAAACAGATCACTCTGTTGAGTTTGGTTTTGGCAGGGAATAAAGATTAAAGAGCTTAGACAGGGACTCTAATATGAAAACCTTTCCTCTTAAGACTGGAGCCACACTTGAAGTTTGTTGATGAGCAGAAGAGGGTAGCTGTTCCCTCCAGAGTGTCATTGTGCTGTTCCTCAAAGCCCAAACTTGCTGCAGCTGGCAGTAACACAATTCATACAATACAAATCAAGTTAAATAGGCCAGTTTAATGAGTTTTCTATATTGACTACCCATATCTTCAGGAACATCCAGGGACTCTACCTGCTGAACCTACCTACTCTACCTGATAGTTTGATGCTATTTATTAACTTTAGAAGTGGTTTTAGCATAAGCATCTCACTTACCAATTGCAGCTTGAACTCGTTTGTTATGTATCAGCAGTTTTCAACCACTAGCAATAATCTCCCACTTAGACTTGCTTCAGTGTTGCTTGTTTCCTGCTTCAACTTACAAGACAGAGCTGCTTCTAGACTTCCCTTTTAGATATTGGATGGCCCAAAGATCATGGAGTTCTTCCTGGGGATGAATGATGAACCTGAGGGAACTGGCTGATGCCATTGTAATGCTACTGTATAATCCTTGACTCACCACAAAAATTGGGAGGAATGCTTGAAAACTAGAAGGCGGCAAGTGTCATCCTATCTTCAAGAAGGGGGACGCAGGGGACTACAGGCCAGTCAGACTCAGCTTGATCCCTTGGAAGGTGATGGAGTAGCTAATCCTGGAAACCATTTCTAAGCACATGAAAGACAAGAATCATAAGGAAGAGTCAGCATGGATTCACCAAGTGCAGGTCATGCTTGACAAACTTGACAACCTTCTATGATGAAATTACTATCCTGGTAGAAAAGGGTGGAGCAGTGAATATTTAATAAGTCTTTAGTAAGGCTTTCCAACACTGTACCACAAGATTCTCACAGGGAAGCTGCCAAAGTATAGGCTGGATGAGCAGACAGGGAGGTGGAACAAAAACTGACTGATTGCCAGGCCCAGGGCGTGGTGATCAGTGGCATGAAGGCGAGCTGGAAGGCAGTAACTGGCAATGTACCCCAGGGGTCAGTACTAGGTTTGATCCTGTTTACCACTTTCATTAGGTGGTGATGTAAAGTGTACACTCAGCCAGTTTGCAAATGACACAAAATTGAGAGCAAGGGCCAAAGAGCCACGCTGCCATCCCAAGGGAGCTTACAGGCTGGAGAAACAGGCCAACAGGAACCCCAGGAAGTTGAATAAGAAGTACTAAGTCCTGCAGCTGGAGAAGAACAACCTCATGCACCAGGACATCAGGGGAGACATGACTAAGAAAACAGCTTTCAGAAAATAACCTGAAAGGAGTGTGAAAAGGGGACAAAATCAAACTCTTTCAAGATGTGCCCATTGACACAACCAGAGGCAAGGGTCACAAACTGAAACACAAGTGACATTGCTTGAACATCAGGAAACATTTTTGCACCATAAAGATGACTGAGCACTGGTACAGGTTGCCTGGAGAGGTGCTAGAATCTCCCTCCTTGGATACAGGGTCATAGTGTTGGGCGACCAGCTCTAAGTGGCCCTGCTTGAATAGGGTGGATGGACCAGAAGACATCCAGATGTTCACCCCAATCTCAACCATTTTGTGATATTTATTGCTTCCCTCTCAACTTCACTGAGCCACTGGGACTTTTTCTCGTTGTGATGATACCTTTCATTTCTTCAGCTACACTGACATTTTGGGACAAATTTCTCCCCAGTATTTGCAGAGTAGAGCCCTGGGTGTCAGATTAAAGCACCACACAAATGAGTAAGAACAGACCTGCCAGATGGTAAGGTTTGATCTGAGCAGTGCAAGTTTCAGCATGGTTTCCAGGGATCATCATCTCAGGGATTTCTGAGTCAAAAGTGAATTTTTGTACTTAATAGTAATTGAGATATTTTTCTTCTATGAATTAATCCAATCAGTTTTGGAACACATCTTTAGCTTCCACAATGTCCTGTGATGACCACAGTTCCACAGCTGAATAGGATGTTATGATGAATTATATTTTGCACCCTACCATGGGCTAGGTGGCTTTGACACCCACTAACTCTTGCACAGAATGAGAGTGGAAGAAGTTCCCTATGTAGTTTGTGCCATTCACAGCTTTACACATGCATAAACCAGTTCTCTCTTTGAGATCAAAGAGCCTGGATGAGGATTCAGCAAACTGTCCCCCATACAGGAATCATTTGATTCCTTGATCACAAAATCAGACACATATTCAATAGAATGTTTCCAGTTTTACTATATTCTTGAGATAACAAGAAAAATTATAAAGTGTTCAAGATGTCAGTACACCACAGATTTATACAGCAATATATCCATTTAGTGATGAACAGTTCAAGACAAAAAAAAGAACATGAGCAGAGGATGTTGCTGAGAGAGGATGATGTTAATTGCATCTAAGCTTCCCAATGGAGCATGATGGCTTTAAAGCTGTGAATAAGCCTGGGAAATGCAGCATTTCTACACAAGGCAGTGAAAAGGACTCTAAGGACAGAAGCAGCAGCTGCAAAGAGAGGAACAAGTAGCATCTACAGACTTTAACTATTCATGAGATAAGTCATAGCCACAGTATTGATGTTCAAGACCATAGAAACAAAAGTTATAGGTGAAATATGCAATGACTTTTTGACTGTGTGTATAATAAAATAAGAAAATACAAAGACCAAGTGAATTTTTGTGTAGAAAAAAAACCCCACCTATTACTGTAGTTTTCATCACCAAATATATCAAACAAGAGACCAATTATTTACTTTTATAAACAAGAAGGCAGAAAAGCTTCAGATTTTTGTGAAGACATTAATAAAACCTCCCTGACTCTACCACAGCACTCAGGCATGTCCCATTCACAAAACTGCTGGCTACTTTGGTCTGTAGCAGTATTAGGTTTGTTTAAAATTTGGCAAGCACTCAAATTTTGCTTATTCTGTCTCCAGGAGAACAGCTCTTCTCAGAAAATTTACACATTTCTTTTATTTTCAGACTGCTACCTTCGTCAGTTTTATGCTTCCACTGTTTGCCAGAGCAACTGAAGCCTGTAAAATATCATGTTAGCATGGAATGGCAGCAGTCACTAGATTTTCATGATAACTATCTCCAAAACATGTTCATACTTTTCAAAGATGTATTCATCAGCAGGAAATGTCAGCAAATATACTAGGTGCTTGGAACCTCTTGCAAATAAACAATGATTTTAATTTGCTAAAGATAGTTCAACATATTTATGTAGCAATCTCACAAAGCAATACTCTGATTATTTCAGCAGCTCCTGCAAGCAATGCGCACAGTGAGCATTTTTGTCCTAATAAACACTTCCAGGTCTAAGACAAGAAGTAGAATAGAAAAGTAAGATCTCAAAACAGAACCATGCTTAAAATAATGCTTCAGGTTTACCTCTGATGTTTAGAGAGGAACAAAAAAAATGCAAGATTGAACAATAAATATAAAGCTAAATACAGGGATTATTGCAGCAAGTGTAGTGAGACTGATGAATGAGGATGAATTGCATGAACTTTTTGTTAACCCTCTCTGCACTAAGAGGATAATATGGATATGATAATATGGCACATTTAACAGACTTTATTTTTTTTTTTAATTCCTAAAGAAAAGCAATCTGGCAGAGACAATGCTAATGTCAAATCACTGTCATCATAGATATTCTATTAAACACTTCTTGCATTTCTAACCTTGAAAAACCTTATACTTGAATATTGACTGTGTTACTTTTTTTTTTGGTGATAATGACTAGATTTAGTATAACAATCATATGCTTGTTATAGAGATTTGGACAATCTAGACTGTTAGTCCATAGCCCACCAGTCATACATACAACTGGTGCCCTGCTAAGTTCATTTGTAGCAAAGAGATCTGTTGTATAATGATTTAATCCTAGCAAGTTAGAGCATATTTGTTTTCTATGATTTCTGACTTCATAAAAGGCAAATAGTGCCTAACTAACCTAGTGGCCTTCTATAATCGAATTACTGGATCAGTGGACAAGGGAAAAAGCAACTTATGTATCTACCTTGACTTCTGAAAGGCCTTTGACACAGGAAATTGATCAATATTTACATGTGCCACAATCCAGATTTGGATATTTCTGTAATTTATGTTCCACTACAAATATTTTGTCTTATATACTTAACTTTCAAAAAATTCCACTCATGGTGGAATGATGAAAAAGATAATTAATTACAGTTTCTTAAATTAAACTAGCTCTGCAACAGATATTTTGGAGGAGTTGACTGTGATACAAAGTGCTTCACAGTCTCTATGACTGTCCCAAGTCAAAATCTGATTAATTGTACAGTAAAAACCTTGAATGATCTCCAGACAGGCAGAAAATAGGATGTGCCAAAAATAGTTAAATCCAAAATCTTCCATTGCACATACTTCAAAAGAGCTCAAAGCCCAATTTTTTACCAATAAAAAGACTAAGTCGAAGCATAATTGATCAAATAGGAATAAGATATTTACAGCCATTTGTAACCAATGTGATCAAAGGCAGAAATGTAAACCTATAGTAGCAGTACAAGGAATTTTAACATTATTTCAGTATTGCAGCAAGCAATACAGCCACATGAAGAAATAGATTTATAATAAGAGTGAAATAATTTCAGCTTGTGAGTACTAAAATGAACTCTCAGCCTCAAAGACTTCTTAATGATTGCAGATCCATTTACATAGTACATTCTCTCCACTGTTTTGTGGGAAAAGATTAGCAAAATACAACTGAAAGGAGATCACAAAGCAAGGATTTAATGAAATACATGACAAAAAATGAGGAAAACAGTCTTCCAACTAAAAATTAGTAACTTGCAACTTAAAATGAGTAACTTACTGCACTGAGTGCAATATATTTGGAAACCTCTGACTGACTGAAAAGTAATGCCAGTCAGCAAGACTGGACCAGGATTTTGGATATTGTTGCCTGGCTGCTGACCCTGCAATTTGGGCAACTGGCACAAAACTGCACAGAATTAAGAAGCAATACTTAATCTTTGAATGTAACATATGTGGAGATTAAGACTTACTGAAATTTCTCAGCCACCAATACACACAAAGTCAGCATAAAAGAGGAATTTTTTCCAGTCCAGTGATTTTCATAAATGTTTTTATAGCTTATAAAATTTGAACTGTTTTTGCTTCACTGATATTTTAAAAATATTCCTAACAATAATAATTCATACTAATCATCTAGGCTCAAAATTTTGCTCATGTCCGTTTTGTTCCAGTTTTTCATGAAACAAGACTGTTTTGTACATGGACTAGACATGATCCCTACTGTACATGAATCCTGAGAGATCAGAAATGAAATGCAAATAATTAATAAAAGACCAAGAATTGTTAATCTACAACTAATGGATGAGATTATCCAGCTGGAGGTTGGGACTGACCTCTTTTAATAGAATGGATATATTTGAGATTTGGGCTTTGCAAATGAGCCATAACTGAGGAAAGAGAATTTTTGCAGTGAGAGAAGAGGATTATGGTGAGGTGGATGCTGTCAATGAGACTCTCTCCAGAACTGGACAAATTTTGTTGGGAACAAATTATTCTGTGCAGAAAAAATGAGTTATTATCTGAGAGTATTTTTGAAGATGTATCTTATGGAAAGTACAACTACTGGCCAACATATTGACAACCCAGGTATTCACTCCTGTCACTATACTCCAAAGTCATGCATCCAAATATGGCCTAGTCTGGCTTTGCAGTAGACTTGGTGATACAGTATTCATCAAAAGCTTGAGGCCATACATCAACAGGAAGTCCCACTTCACTGATTACAAAAAGTTATAAAGAAATTGAAAGTCTTATTGCAGAGTATATTTGCAGAACAAAATCTCACTTTTTAGCATAGAAGGAGGAGGATGCCAGACCTCCTGAAACTGTTAAACACAAAGATCAAATACCCATCCAGAAACTCTTCAAGGAAATCACCATGCTTTGAATAGTAACAGAAGTCTGTGAGTCTTTAGTATTAGACTCTTGCACACAGCAGACAAAATCAGCTCAAATAATACTGTTAAACAGTACTTGTGACTGAGAAATTCACTGCTGGTTTGTGTTGTGTGGTACTATTGGCTGACTATCCAAGAGAAAGCAATGCTGCATTTGTCTATACCAACACACACCTTCTAAAACCAGCAGTGTTTAAAGACACTGACTACATCAAAACTGTGCCTGGTTCTTCAAAGAAGTTAAAAGAAATTTGCCAAGCAGTCTGCAGATTGATTTCATGACCTAGTTTTGTGCATTAGGGAAAGAAAGAAAAAAAAAATGGAAATAGATCAAATACAGACTTGCTCTTTTGGGGGATAAGGGGAGCAGAAAGGAATAGCTCTGCTTTCCTCCTAGTCCTTAGAGGAAGAAAAGAAAAATAACTGTAAGGTACTTTGTCACTCACAACCTCATTCACCTTGAATAAGACACATGAGATTCTCACATGAACAGCTGCAAACTTTCAGAACCAGCAGCAGCTGAGTGTCACTTTGCATACAATTGCAAGACTCATATGAACTCCCAACTGATTAAACCATTCTCCCATAGGTAACAGTAAAAAGTCCTTACAAGCTGTGTTCACATTACAAAATAATCCTAAGAAGCAAGCCTGGGAGTGGCCAGACATCTCATCTACATATTAAATACCCCCGAAATTCAAATGGCTCAGTCTAGAATGAAACCCCAGAGTGATTTGGGTAAGATACTAGCAGGGATTGCTTTTCAGAGGTTGCATGGACAAGATCTTGCTAATATCACATCACCATGTCTGTGCCAACAGATTTGTGGCTTCTGAAACTCTGACAAACATCTCAACACCATATTCTAGGGCATCCTATATTCATCCTTTCCTTCTTGCCACAGAGTCACCAACTTAGCAAACTGCAAGTTGCTAAGTTGGTGACTCTGTGGCAAGACCCATTACTTACCCATTACTTTGGGGCAGAGCCTGTGTCTGCAATCATAGCAGGGGAACATCAGAGCCCAATGCTGCAGCCTAAACCAGCATCACACAGAAAAAAAATGAACACTGCGTTACTAACACACCAGGAAGGATGGTCAGCTGCCCTTCCCTGCTATGATGAGCTGTTTAACTGCAAGCAGATGCAGCAGCATTTGATTGTGCATGGCCACTGCTCTAAGGTCTTCTGCTGCTACTGAGGCTCAGGACTGAAAGGGTTATGTGGCTTCTATGTCAGGCCCTCAACCTGACCATGCTCTGAAAGGAATGACATTCTCTCAGTCAGGCCTGCCTCCTTCTCCTCAATGCAAAGCCTCTGAGTTTCCATGGTGCCAAACTCCTTTGGTCCTCACACCTCTTTGTCAGCCACCCACACACATCATGCGGGCCAGGGCTTGAGCAGTGGCCTGGGAACAATTGTTCCTGTGGCATCACTGCTTAGGTGGACAGGGCAATGACCAACACACGTGAAGACCTCATTTTCCTTTCTATTTAAGAACTCATCTGGAACAAACTTATTAAAATTAATATTTTTCCATAGTGAACATCTGGCTAATTTTTTTCAACATGACTGAAACAGGACCACTCATTTATTCCAAATACATGTTTTGTTCCCTCTGATAGTGCAGAGCCTATTGCATAGTTCCCTTTCTAGCAAGTCTTACTGGAAGCTGGTGGACAGACCACTACTGCTGTAGGTAACCAGTCCCTGATATGACATAGAGAGCTATTCAGTGGCTGAAGTGAATGCCAAATCAATTCTGAGAGAGGCTTAATTACACTGCAATACTGACTAAAATAATAAGGACTTTGTACTCAGTACTCTTGTTAAGAGACTGCAAGGGAAAGAAATGAAATTGTGCCCTTTCATTTCCAGAGTTGGAACATCACCCATGGATGTGGTAGGAAGCCTGCCAGGAAGCCAACCACAGCCAATATTGATAACACCAGATAAATGCACATTACAGCAAGCAGCTGTGCCACTGGGTGTTGCACCCTTGGTGCCACAGGCTCAGTTGCCTTTCTCATGAGCACTTTGATACACATACCTTCTTTGGAAAGAGGCAAAAGCATGGAGGACTTGGCACACTTGCAATGAACATTAACTCAGATATTTGACTGACTTTGTTGTGGCTCGTGGTTTTTATCATACTGCTGAGATAAGAACAGCCAGTGTAAGCAGACTTTGTAGTCTATCACCACAAGTACAGGAACTACCTAAGTGTGCTCTGTTTACATGCTCAGTGTCAGTGACAGCATGCTGAGTATCACAATATACTGTTCATACAGCAATGCATTTACTGAAGTGATTGAGCCAACTGCAATGCAATTTCAATACTGCAATCATTTACACACAGTAGATGGAATTGTACCATTAGGAAGTTTATACACCTTAATGCTTTTCGAATCAGTTTAATAACACTATATCACAGTATTTGACAGTGCCACAATATTTTTTGTATCAGCATTGTGTAAGATCCAAGATAATCACTATCAGGAGTAGCAACAGGGATGGCAAGCACTGTGCCAAGCAGGAAAAGGGAGGGGACTGATGCTGCAGCCAGATGTGGCAGTAGGGCTTGACCTTCTTGCCACATGGATGCCTGGCATGAGTCGTGGCACTGGGGCAGGCACCACTTGTGCCTGCAGCAGTCTGGTGAAGGACCACAGGAAACAAACATGCCAAAGTCAAGAAATGTCTTAGGGAATAAGAAAAGTCCTCTGAGGGACGAGAATAGGAGTAGAGAACAAAGATGGGAGAATCTGCCAGAAGTTGGACTGAGAATATGCCAGGAGTTGGACTGAGAGTATTTCTTTGAAGAAAAGAGGGATGCTAACATATCCTTGGAAAAATATGAACAAGGGTTAAACCAGAGGACTGTTCCCTTCCAGTTCTGTTATTTGCTTCACTCTTGATTTGCTACTGGTGATAGACATTAAGAATTACTGTGAAATTAGAATAATGATGTTGCTTAATCTGAGCAGCATGCTGGTACACAAAACCTTGCAAAAATAATTATTGTATTTGATACAGTAGATAATTTGTCAAAAGATTCATGCAGTTAAACTTATTTGTACTAAAGCTGTTCCAATTATGAAGAGGGAAAATATTGATTAGAAGTCTCTTGCAGTGACAAGCAACAAGTTTGAAGCACTTAAATTCTCAGTTTCTCAAGAAAATTAATGAAGTCAACACTACTCCTGCTACTTTAACTGAGGAAATAATGAGGGCAGGCCTTACCACTGTCATTGTTGACAATTTTAATATTTTAAGAAAACTACTTGCCTAATTAAGAGCATTATCAGTACTCCTTTATGTTACTTTGAGAATGTTAGTAGATTGGAATTTTTTTCTAGTTTGAAAAAGGCAATAAATAGATAAACAACTGATTCAGAAAAATGTCTGCTTGGTAAAGCAAATGGGAAGTTTTATGCTCTTTCAGTGGTAAACTAGGACCTGCTATAGGATAGCTGAGCTATCATGTATCAGTTACTTGATACAGCACCAGAAGGCTTGGACAGACATAGGAACACTGATTGTCTGATTGCCTTATTGTCAATCATTTTATCTACTTGCAAATCTAGTGAGTGCTACTTAGAATAATTTTTACATTTAAGCCAATGAAATAATAGAATCAGAGAATGTCTTGGGTTGGAAAGGGACCTTAAAGACCATATAATTTCAACCTCCCTGCTGTGGGACACCTTTCACTAGATCAGGTTGCTCAGAGCCCCATCCAACCCAGCCTTGAACATTTCCAGGGATGGGGCAGCCAAAGCTTCTCTGGGTAAACTGTTTCTGTGCCTCACCACACTCACAGTAAAAAATTTCCTCCTAATATCTCATTTAAATGTATGCACTCTTTCAGTTTTCAGCCATTCCCCCCTGCCCTGTCACCACATACTCTTTTAAAAATCTCTCTCCCACTTTTTTGTAGGCTCCCCTCAAGTACTGGAAGGCTACAATTAGGTCACCCTGAAGCCTTCTCTTCATTCTTATAAAGAAAATTATTTTGATTTATAACCAGAGCAAAAACATGTACTAGACAACAATGCATTCTCTGGAAGAACTAAAACATCTAACAACCTAAAAACCTTTGTAGGAATTAGAAAGTTTATATTTTATCACTGCAAACCCAATAAGAATTTGTTCTATAAATTGCCAAAGTAAATAATTAACCATATGAATAACTGTCCATATAAGAGCCAAGAACCTTCTTCCTTACTAAAACCAGTGTGAT
The DNA here is from genome assembly GCF_012460135.2 of Molothrus ater. Taxonomy (NCBI): domain Eukaryota; kingdom Metazoa; phylum Chordata; class Aves; order Passeriformes; family Icteridae; genus Molothrus; species Molothrus ater. Next base: position 15,006,063 of record NC_050482.2, on the reverse strand, counting down.
CAATCCACTAATAACTGAACAGAGAGGGGAAAAAATATAAAGCTGGGTTATGATTTACCTTGGCACCACATTCTTCAATTCTGCTTCAGGGATTTACACTCATTTGCATCCCCATCTTTATTTGTACTCTTTAAAAAAGCTGATGACAGATAGACATTATGGTACAATGAAAGAGACCCATAAAAATTAAATTAGAAAAGATATACAAAACCCTAGACATAAGCAAAATGCCTCATATACGGCCCTGTAAACCCACTGGTGCTGTATAGTAATAGCTACAGTTATTAAGAAAATACTTCAAAATGAAATAAGAAGTAAAATAATCCCAAGATGAGCAGTGCTGCCCAGGTCAGACACAGTGCTGGCCTCTATCTGGTGAGGAAATTCACTTCTGTAGACATTGTAGTGTCTGTGCTATAAAGAAGTAGCATGAGTAGAGGCAGTACTTTCTAGGAGACCCAGCCTTATGAAGTTCACCATATTGCATAAACCAGTGGTTTTATATATCCTGTTGTATCCAAGGTCCATATATCTCAGCCACTCTGAAAGTGATGATTGTTTCATACTCTTTTTTTCAAGCAGTCAATGTTGTTTTATGTTCAGCTGTGGGAACTTCCTTTTTAAACCTACAACACTTTGCTAGTTGCCATGGCCAAGTGCAAATACTCTCAACCAGGTGGCCCCTAACCCTCCTCCTCACAGCTCTCTTTAACATAACCTTGAAGCCAGTGATCCAGAAATTTAGGCTTTCTATTACCTCCTTAGAGACCAGCCACAAGTCTGCTTTATAATTTTTCAGTTGAGGAGTTTTTTTCCCCTTAAAGGCCTGATCAGGAAAGTAAACACCAGCTCCTCAAGGAACTCATCAGTACAATCCCCTGGGAATCTTTCTTCAGGGTCAAGGGAACAGAACAGAGCTGGCAAATTTTTAAAGACATCTTCATGGAGCACACAAATTAGTGACCCCCAGGCACAAGAAATTTGGCAAGGAAGGCAGGAGATGGGAATCACTAAGTCTGCACCTGCTGGTGAAGCTAAAGGGCAAAAAATATGTGCACAGGCAAAGGAGGCTAGAGCAGGTAACCTGGGAAGAGTATAGGGATACAATCCAGTTGTACAGGGATGGGGGGAGGAGGCCAATGTGAAATTGGAGCTGAACTTGGCAAGGGATGCAAAGAACAACTGGAAGGGGTTCTACAGGTGTGGGGGGGCTTTTTACAAGAGCATGTAGTGACAAAACAAGGGGGAATGGCTTCAAACTGACAGAGGGCAGGTTTAGATTAGACATTAGGAAGAAATTATTTTCTGTGAGGGTGGTGAGGCACTGGAGTAGGGTGCCCAGAGAAGCTGTGGATGCCACATCACTGAAAGTGTGCAAGTTGAATAGGGCCCTGAGCAACCTGGTCTAGTGGAAGGTATCCCTGCCCATGGCTGGGAGGTCAGAACTTGATGGTGTTTAAGGTTCCTTCCAACCCAAACCATTCCACGATTCTATGAAATGAAAGCTTTGTCCCTTTAACAGAAGCTGTTTAATCAGCTGGATACTGGCAGAAAACATCCTGAACATCTCCTTCAGTTTCTAATTTAGAATCACAAAGTGCATCATCAGCTATTCAGCAGGAAACAGCAGGAAAGCTTACTTGGGCTTTGAAGTACTCATCTGCTCTGTTAACATGCAGACCATACAGAGTATATAGCAATGCAGTGTACCCCAAAGGATGATGAGAGGGAAAAGCAGGCAGAGGGAAGATGATTTTCAGAAAGATAAAGGTCAGGAACTCCAGGGATAGCCATTCTTTTGAGGAAATCCAGGTTTTCTCTGGCTTCCTCTAAGAACAGCATAGTTTCAAGCTGCCTTTGTTTAACTTAAAATGCCCACAGAATCAAAGGAACCATAGGCCATGTACTACTGTATTAGAAGTATTCCCACCACTAGGTGTCAGCCCAATTTAACATATGCACAAATTTCTCTAAATAAACTTTTATTTTGTTATACTTAAATACTTAATAATGAAAATATTTTTTAAAGGCAAGTAGAGCACCTGCTTTCAGAAAGGTACATTTCATAGAATCATTTAGAGTGGAAAAGTCTTTTAAACCTATCCAGTTCAATCAATAACCCAGCCCTGCCAAGTCCACCATTAACCACGACCCTAAGGGCCACATCAACGTGTCTTTAAATATCTCCAGGGATGGTGAATTAACCACTTCCCTGGACTGCCCATTCCAGGGCTTGGACAACCCTTTCAGGGAAGAAATTTTTTTCAATTTCCCATCTAAACCTCCCCTCACACAACTTGAGGACATATCCTCTTGTTCTATCACTTGCTACTTGGGAGAAGACATTGACCCCCACCTGGCTACAGCCTCCTTTCAGACTGTGGTAGAGAACGAGGTCTCCCCTGAGCTCCCTTTTTGCCAGGCCTGAACACCCCCAGCTCCCTCAGATGCTCCTCATAAGACTTGTGCTCCAGACCCTCCACCAGCTTCATCACCCTTCTCTGGACTTGCTCCAGCACCTCAGTGTCTGTCCTGCAGTGAGAGGCCCAAAATTGAGCACAGGATTTGATGTGCAGCCTCACCAGGGCTGAGTACAGGGTACCCTGCCCTGGCCCTGCTGGTCACAATATTTCTGATCCAGACCAGGATGCCATTGGCTTTTTTGGCCACTTGGGCACACACAGGCTCATGTTCAGCTGCTGTTGACGAGCACCCCAGGTCCTCTTCCACTGGGTAGGTCTCCAAACACTCTGCTCCATCCTTCAGCACTCCATTGTTGAGGGGTTGTTGAGACCAAGGCGCAAGACTCAGCACTTGACCTTGTGGAACCTCACACAATTGTTCTTAGCCCATCAATCCTGTCCAGGCTGTCCAGTGTCCTCTGCAGAGCCTTCCCACCCTCCAGCAGATCAACACTTCCACTTGGTGCCAACGTGTCGCAAACTGACAGGAGGCACTTGATCCCCTTGTGCAGATCATTGATAAAGGAATTAGACAGAGCTGATCCAAATACTGACCCCTGGGGAGCATCACTTGTGCCCAGCCACCAGCTGGATGTATCACCATGCACCACCACTCTCTGGGCACAGCCATCAGCCAGTTCCCTACCCAGCAAAGAGAGTGCCTTCCATCCATTTGGAAGCTGGGGAGATGGTGCACCTTCACTTACAGAGAGCAGTGGATAAGTATGGGCCTATTCACAGTACTTAATCTTTTTAAAATTTAAATCCCTGATAGCTAAAATGAGAGCTGAAAAGGTTGAGGTAGAATACCTGCTCTGCCACTGTTTTCTGAAGCAATGAATTCATTAACACCACAGAGCCCCTGCTGGTTACGACATAAAAGCAGAGGGACCATTTATCAGCATTTTGTGCAGGGGTGAATCAAATAACTGTCATATCACTTCTGAAAAGGCTCTGTCTGGGCACTTTCTGTCATTCAAATTAATACCACCCCCTCTCCAGCTGCAGGGTTAAAACACACAGAGTGGGGATGCAACAATGGAAAGAATATTTATTCAGAGTATTATGCCTTCAGTGATAAATATGCATGGGCTCTTCAAAGCAGATTTCAAAACCAAAAAAAGGTGGTTATAAAGTCTCACGTAATTAAATTTTCATTCTCCTCTCTGGGGGAAGCATGATGAGACAAAACTGAATGTGAAAAAATGGACCTGAGTGACATTGCTCTCTGTCAGAAAGAGCTTGCAAAGGAGAGTCCTCAGGCAATACCTAATAAAGCTTCTGCAGGCTCACCAGGTGGTGTAAAGCACTGCAAAGAAAATAATGGGAGAGCAGGAAGAAGGAGAAAAAAACCAACAAAAGACAAACAACAACAAAAAAACCTCAGGGAAAAAAACAAACAAAAAAACATTCAGAACCTCCCCCACAAAAACCCAAACTCACTGTCTCATACATTCCGTCCCACAAAACCAAACAGAAAGAAAATCCAAAGAGAGTTCAGCCCCCAAAAAGCCCAACTGAACTAGCAGGGATCCAGGGAAAAGAACTGTTCCAGAAAAACACCTTCCTTCCCAGCAACACAGAAACAACAGCCTTCAGTCTTTCCTTGCACACAGCCTCCCTCTCCTGTCAAAAATATGAAGTTTCAGTTCTGAAAAATACTTGTATCACACTGCAACATACAGTCCTTTCACAGCTGACCCAGAATCCCTCTCTGCATCCAATATCTGACCCTATAAGCACCATAGAGCATTTAAATCAGTGTTAACACCAAAGCTAGGAAGGGTGAAGAAATGAGGGACCTGCTACACAGCTGATAGCAAAAGCCAGTCAGAGATGGCTAATATCAAGGACAGAGTGAATTAAAATTTTAGCAGAAAATTTTATTCCAAACATGAAAATGTGTGTAGACAAGAGAGGGAAATGGGCCCAAGACAAGAAAATTATTTTCAGAAGAGACATTAGTGAGAACAGAAGACAAAAATGGCCCCTTAACAACCCAAATCAACCTGGAGCTCCAACCTGGATTTCATTTCTAAAACAAATCCTAGGAATGGGATGAGACTTAGGCCCAGACAGGGGCCATAGCTCAGACAAAAAAAGTTCTTGAGGGTCTTCTAATGTGTTCTCCAGCAGCTTGCCCTTTCCTTTGGAGTCCTCTTTGCAGCCTTATTCCAACAGAAGCTCCTATCCCAATCAACTTCTGCATGGAGCTAAAACAAAATACAGTTTTGTTACAGCCAAATCTAACATTGTGGTCACTTAGAAAGTTTCTCTAAGGATCAATGCATCCTCTATTCATATATTACACTGATTTCAAGAAAATATAACAATATGCATTATACTTTGGATGATGAGGCCATGGAAATTGCTAAATCAAACCAGAAGACTGTATGATGTGAAATTTCAGCCTGTGGCTAAAAAGAAATTGAGTCCCTGTCCTTGGAGGTGTTTAAAATAAAAATGCTTAATGTGACACTTAGTGCCATGCTCTAGTTGAAAAGGTGATGTTAGCCATAGGTTGGACTCAATGATCTCAAAGGTCTTCTCCAACCCAGTTGATTCTGTGACTCTGTACAGTCTTTTCAAACTATGTGCATAAAACAACACAACACACTAGAGCTGATAGAGAACAGAAGACATGGAATGAACACACTGAGACCCAACAGAAAAAGAACAAATTGTTTAAATTAGTTAGAGATCTGGGGCCCTTTGTTGTGGTCTTCATGTAAGCCATCCACACTCACTGAAGGAACATTAGAAAGAGGTCAGAAATATATGAAACTTCCAGAGCAGAAAAACATTTAAGAGGTGCTCCAGAGGTAAAGTCCTTTGCCCTTTTCTCATGCAAAGAATGACATTCAGACAACTACACTTTACTATCAGACCTCAATTTTCCTGCCAGACATCAACACAAGACAGCTCAGACACAATCTCTAATCACTTCTACAGATCATACAATGGTTTGGGTTGGAAGGGGACTTTGAAGACTATCTCATTCCAACCTTCCTTCTGTGGGCTGGGATACTCTCCACTAGACCAGGTTGCTCAGAGCCCCATCCAACCTGGCTTTGAGCATCCCCAGGGATGGGACATCCATAATTTCCCCGGGCAGCCTGTCAGGAGTGCCTCACCACCCCCACAATAATGACTTTTTCCTAGTATTCAACCTAAACTTTCTGGTTTTGAATTTGAACCCATTCTCCCCATTCATTCTGGTGAAGATACATTAATATCTTCATTGGATTTTCCTAAAAAAATCCAGGAAAACTACAATATAGATGCTTACCAAGATTACCTCATTCTTTCCATTCTCCTCTTATCTAAGTAATTAATGCGCTTCAGGAGACTTTTGCCAAACTCTACCAGACTTCCAGAGACTTGGCAGAAGCTGCCATCGTCTCCAACTAACACTCCAGGGAACTGCTACCTGCAGAGGAATGAACCTTGGGAGACATGTTGGAAGATCAGTGTTTGAGATACCTGATCTCTAGAAGTTAGTTCCTGTATTTCTTCAGGAATCTCAGAAACACTAGCACAGTTTTCTATTCTTTGCCAATATAAGTGGAAAGAAGAGGAATCATTAACTCAGGCTCAAGCTATCTAGCTCAAGAATCTACAGTAATTGCAACAAATTATCTACTGAAGGAACTAAGAGTGATCCAGGACTTCGAGCCAGCTGTGAGCTGGAACAAGCAGAGAGACTTCAACTATACAATATTTACTGTCAAGGTGCACAGAAGATACACACTGAAAATTTCAGACATCTGGTTTCAGGAAAGAGTAATGTGGTGGGGGCCAAAAAGGACTGTGGTGGGTTGACCCCACTGGAAACAGCTTCTCAGCAAAGCCACTCTCTAACTCACGTTCTTATCTAGAGGAGGGAGAGAAAACATTGTAAAAGGCTCTGGGTCAAGATAAGGACAGGAAGAGATCACTCACCAATCACCATTACAGGCAAAACAGACTCAACTGGGGGAAATTAGTTTATTGCCAAACAAATTAGAGTAGGGCAATTAGAGATGGAAATGAAGTATTAAAACACCTTCACCTCACCCCTCCCTTCTTCCCAGGCTCAACTCCACACCCTTCCACAGGGTACAGCCTTTCAGGAATAGACTACCTCAGTGTAGGTATCCCACAGGGCCACACATCCTCGCCCCTCAGAACTCACCCAATCCAGAAACCGAACCCACCCAATGCCAGAGCGCCCCTTGGCCGGTGTTTACAGCGAGGCCCTGCTGGGCGGACCCGGTCCGGCTCGGCAGCTCCATTGGGCAGCTCTTTCGTCAATCACTGTGAGGGGGAGCTGCCCGCGGGTCTGTTCTGAGTGCCGGGCGCTTGCGCGGGGCCCTCGGGCGTTTCCCAGGGGTTACCGGGGGCCACCCGCCCGCCCGCGGGGCCGGTCCTTGGCCGTGTCCATGGAGCGGCGCCGTGGGAGGGGCCGGAGGCCGCGGCAGGGGCGGCTCGGCAGGGCCGGGTGACGGCGGCCGGGCGGCGGCACTGCGGGGCTGCAGCAGCGGGACGGGCCCGCACCGTCCAGCCCAGCCCAGCCCAGCCCAGCCCAGCCCAGCCCTGCGCTCGTCCCGCCGACCGGCGGATGGGCACAGCGAGGGCAGCGGCTCGGCCATGGCCAGCGGCGGCCCCGAGGAGGGGGAGGCGGTGGCGGGGGAGGAACAAGCCCTCAGGAAGCTGGTCGTCCGGCTCCAGAACGTCCAGGAGAGGAAGCGGCTGGAGACGCTGGTGCAGACCCTGAGCGACCTGCTGGAGCTGGCGGCCCGGCAGAGCGGTGAGCGCCCTGCCCTGCCCTGCCTTGCCCTGTCCCGCCCGCCGCCGGTCGCTAACACGGTCTCTCTGTGGCTCTCTGTCCCCCCACAGCTCCCCGGCTCTTCAGCGGCAAAAACGTCCACGTGCCCCTGCTGCTGGTGGTGGATCTGTACCCGGGAGCGGCGGGCGTGCAGCAGGTCAGGGGCCGGGCGGGAGCGGGGCCGGGGCCGCTGCCCAGCTCCGGCTGCGCTCCGCGGGATGAGCGAGCGCCGGGCCCTTCCCGGGATAAAAGTTCTTGTTCCGCTTGTTGATTTCTCCTTAACTTGCCGTGTGTCTCCTGGGCCGCTTCGCGAAGTGCTCTGAGCTGTGGAAGGGCGCTGTCACCGCTGGCATTTAAAGGGACCAAGCGTTCCAGCTTATTGCAGACGCCACTGGCTGCGCCTCTGTTTTTACTGGCAGAAGGAGGCAAAATAGGAAATAAGAATTAAGCCATGTGAATACTTTGTAATGTAGGGTTCTAAATTACCAGTGTTCTCTAATATAATTTTGACGTGTGCATATTGAATTTTGCCATGGTTAGACAAACTTCTGAAAAGCATGATTTTATACTATGAATTCGTATATGTGTAGCTGTATCCTTGAGACTTGTGCTAGCACACGTTTTTAAAGGTGGGGGGAATATTTTAGCTAAGAGTAAGTCCTGCAATTTAAGGTTCTGCCTACCTGCTCCTGTAATTTAACATTGGCCCATTTGGACTAGGTGTGGCACTTGGACAATTCGATGTTATACTTATGGTACAGCTGCCAGACTTGTCATACAAAGCAGCTCCTTCCTGGCAGGCACATATTAAATATCTGACTATGCTATGCATAGAGGATATTTATAAGCTCCAGATTTCTGTGCAACTCGCTTGATGCTTTTTTTTTAAATTATTAAGCACTATGAATATGAAGCAGCAGTTTTTTTTCAAGATAAAGCTCATTAGTTTATAAAACCTCTGCCCAGAAGTCTAAACTTGGAAGTAAAACATCAATCATAACAAGAAGTAGGTGTTATGATAGCACAAGACTCTCAGAATTGCATAAAGAAGACAGTGATTAACTTTCATTTTAACTCTCTTAAAATACTTCATTCTAATGCAGAATTTTAAAATTAATTTTAATCTTCTACCTGCCTACATTTACAGTCATACAGTGTTTCAGGTCAGAAGTTCTCTACCTCCTTTGCATTACTATGTTGTGTTGCAGTGGGAAATTCATAGCCAGTGCAAAGCTCAAATCCCATTCCTCATAAAATGTCTTGGGCAGCTCTTCTTTCACATTCAGTTCTGATGTTTACAAACATTCACACTGTGTAAGTAGATCTCTGTCTTCTTGCTTCATTCACTGCTATTTCTTTGTAATCTTTGTGAATAAATTCTCACTTTACAGTGGTGGTGAAGTAATGAGGTCCTGATTTCAGTGCAGTCTCTTTGCACTTCTGATGATTTTTTATTGAATGAATAATTAATCATCCTCCTTTTACTTTTGGTATTTTAAAAAAATTGACTCACATAAGAGAAGAAACACAGTCAGAGACATACCTGAAGTGAGAATTTTCTTCACTCCCCTCCTTAACTGGTTACAAAGCATTGTGGGTTGATGTTGGAACCCTAGATGCAGTTCCACTAACTTGTACAGGGTTAATTTAGTAGATCAATATTGCAAGTCTGGCCCAAGTCAGACTGCATCCATAAACTCTGCAAGCTCCTTCACCAAGAGGAAGGTACTGGTGTGGAAAGCCAGTAGTTCCTGTAAGTAAAATATGTCTTTAAGTAGATAGGGTAGTTTTCTGCAGTTTCTCTGGCAATGATTGGAGCAGCTTAGAAACTCTAGAGCAAAATATGAGTGCACTTGAGTAAAGAGCAATCAGCAGAGCTTTATTGTCTTATGTAGATGGTGGGAGCCAATGTAATATAAATGAATTGCATGCTAGCAACAAAAAGGATCAGATTTAAAAATAATGAGTTTCATTGCTGCTACCAACTGTTTCTGAATATGGGGACCTGTTTAAATCTTTATAAGGACATCTTCTTTTGCTTTATTTCCCTTCCTTGTAACCTTTAGGATTTCTGTTTTTTAAAAGACCCTTGCTTTCTTACTTAATCTTCAAACAGCTAAAAAGCTCTGTTACCTCAGGTTGTGATTTTAATGTTGTAATATAGTCCACATATCAGCAGGTCAGATGTTTCCATTAGTCTTCTCTGGATCCACAGTTCTGATAAATATTTATCAATACTTGGAGTCCTAACAATCCAAATAAAAATGTTCAATGGGAATATAAAATTCATCAGAAACAGTTAATACAGAAAGGAATTTTCTAAAGTAATTAAGCAAGCTTGCATCAGATTTTAATTTTATAAGAACAGTTAGGATGCTCTTATAAAGTGTGACTTCTAAAATAAAATGTTTTCTAAGGAATAAGCAGTTTATCAATTGATAGTCACCTCTACAACGTTTTTGAAATTTGTACCTGATTGACTGTCACCAATAAACTCTATTTTGCTTGGAATATGGAAAATTAGGAATTATATATCTTCATCTTGGACTGATGCTTACTAAGACTATTCATTGTACCTGCATTTAGTTAGGACTCAGTCACACAGACCAACCTGAATGTCCATGGTAAGTGATTTGTAGTGTCATGCAGGGCAAGGCAGCTTGCTGTCCAAGGAAAAGTGTATGGAAACTGGCTAGTAGTCAAGCTCAGGCTGCAGACATTGAGGTTATAATTGGCTTAAAATGTTTATTTCTGCAAATCTAAACTGAAACAGAAACAAAAATACTGCAGATCTGGGCTGTGCTCACACTGCAACCAAGTATGTGAAAGAAGTGGAATTCCGGTCCCCGGGGAGCTGAATCACCTTTTGCACACTCTACAAAGCTGTCAGGAAAGCTGTCTAAATTCAAGCTCATGCTGTTCCTGTGGGTGACTCTACACTACCAGGCTTGTAATTCCATGTCTCTAGTCTTACTGATTGCAGGGTTAGGGATCGTGCACTTTATATGAACTTTGCTGTTAAACTCTTTGGAGGTAGCCATTTACATTCCTGTTGTTGGCTGTCCCATCTTGACCTCTTTGCTTTACATAACTCTTCTGTGAAAAAATGATCCAGTTATGTATAGAGTCTTTGTGACATATTATCTTCTGCCTTGACTCTATTCTTAAAGCACAGAGGCCTGCTTCCACCTTTTTATTTACTTACAGGCTCAAGAAAACTCACATGCCTTGTTATAATTCCTTTCTGTAAATCTGCTTCATCTTGACTTTTGACATTTCACAGTTCACTACTTTTCTTTCAATACGGAGGGATTTTCTTTATCAGTTGTTTCTTTGTACAGATTTTGCTTACTGCTTCCTCAATGCCGCCTGTGCAGTCATATCAGCCTGTAAAAATTCATAGGAGAGCAGATTTCTCCAATACAAAAGATCAAAGAGGAGCATTTTTAGCTTTTGCTATTATTTACAGATGTTTGAAAGTCAAAGAATTTGCATTGGATGAAATAGGTAGTTATTAAGAACAAATAGATTTGGTTTAGTTGTCTTTCACCCCTTATGATCTCAAAAACATCTACTGCCTTCATTACATTTTGAAAGTACACACTACTGAGAGTTGATGGCAAGAATATGAAATGTGTAGTAATTGTTTATGTATCTCATCCCCATTTTAAACACTGAGGGCCTTTAAAAACCTATACTTTATCCTTACAATTTGCAATTAAATAGCAAGTTCTTATGAAAACACACATTTTTCATTAAAATACACCTGCAATAGTGCAGCGGTTTTTCCTGGCCAATGATAACATACTGTGGAGCACATCTTTCTGTCAGCAACTCATTTAACTGTGTGCCCTTTATCCTCAAGCAGTGCTGAAGCAAATTGAGAGTGATGTGTTCCTGCAAGCAATGCAATCAGAAACATTAGCATATGTTTTACTTCCCTCTTTTAACTTTCCATGCCATTTGTCTTGTGTTAATTAATTTTCCCCTACTGATTTAGCTAGGTAACAGAACAGCTGTCTTGCAAAAGCTGAGGATATTAGAAGACAATGTAGAAGTTCCAAGCAGAATATCTATTCTAAAATAGCTGCATTTTTGTTTTACAGATGGGCTGGTCACTTCTTTGTAAATTAATAGAAATTTGTCCAAGTACTCTACAAAACATAGCTCCTAAGGATGTTGGGAAGGACTGGGAAGTACTGGGTGTTCACCAGTAAGTATTTTGTATACAAAGAGTCTGCCAGAATACTTGGTCATTTTGGCAGCTTATATATGCAATGAAATATATAAAGTTATTACATCAGCTTTTTTTGTGCATTTCTTCAGCCTTCAGAATGGGGCACAAAGAGGGATCTTATCTGTGTATTTCAATACCTGGTGCAGAAAGTAAAGGAGATTGAGCCAGGCCTTTTTTAGTGACACTCAGTGACAGAATGAGAAGCAAAGGGCCTGAATTGAAATATAGACAATTCCACTTACACATTAAAAAAAATCCTAAGTAACCTTTTTGGCAGATGCAGTATTACCTGGATGTTTGTGTGTGTTTTTTTTTCAAATGTGAGGAATTATATCCACACGCCTAGTGTAAATCAAGAAGAGGAGGTTTTGTCACACCTGTTATTATTGTCTATCACTGATCACCTCAACTACCTGTGAATTCAGTGGATACAATTACTTTCAGAAGGGATGGTTTGTTCTGTCTTTTTAGTAAATTGGGCAAATTGTGGTTTGGACTTGCTCAGCTCTCATCCATCAGCTTTCAAAGGAGGCCTAAGCAAGTTTTTTCTGGATGTCTGTGGTTAGATGGGATGAACACACACACAGGTTGGCTCAATTGTTGCCCAGTAGGACAAATGCTAATTGTAGATGTAGGCATGATGCACATGGGGGTTGGTTTGGGGGCTTGGTTAAGTGTTCTCACTCTTGAGCAGATTGCTGCCTTCAGGGCTGATAATGACAGCAGCCTTATAACCCTGTGAATCTGCCTCCATAGTCCTTACCACACTCTTCCTTGGAAAGGTTGCTGTTGAAAAATAGCATTAAGATGCATTTTGATTTTGTGGGGGTTTGTTTGTTTGTTTGTTTTATAGTGGCTAGAATATGTGGTCAGTAGGGGAATGAACTCCCCTGAAAGATGTGTTGGCAGTTTTTGTTGGAAAGCAAAAGTGATTTGGGTTGCTTTTCATGAGCAAGAAATAACTGAGCTGAAGCTGTGCATACTACAATTTCTTTGGCTGCTTAAAACCTTGTTAATTGACTGAAAGTTATCCTGAGAGCTGGAGATACTGCTGCTCATACTCAGGTCCCAGAAAAATGACTTTCTGGGACTGATCTTTCCTACAGCCTCCTCAGCACCCACGCAGTGTGTGCAGTTAACAAAGCATCCTTTTCAAACTCAAACTTCACTGAAGATCTGGTGATAGCACTGCTGTACGTGATTCCTTCTCAGTGCCATCATTTTAGCCAACTGTGTATCCCTGTCTGACACGTTGACAGTTTTCCTTGCTGTGGAGACACTTAGTGGGGGAGTGGACCCAGGCATTTCTGTCAGTGCCAAAAGCAGAACAAGCCAGCTAAATTATGTCTCATATTCCTTGAGCATGGATTGTACTGTGTGAATCAACACCATAATGAATTCATGCTGTTTACAGCAAGGCAGGAAACAGTTACAATAGAGAAGAAAACGTCATTTTTTCCCAGGAGATTTTCCCTTTTGTGTGTCTAACTATTTTGGGAGAATAGGAATATTAAAGTAGAAAAAGCATTTCTTTCTTTTGTCTTTCAGCTATGATCCAACTTGACTTCACTACAGTTATGTTTACAAATGGTAGTTTGCTATTGATTTAGGTGTGTTTGACAGAGAGTGTAATGAATAATTAAATAGTTGCTATCACTGTGAAGAGAAAGAGAATTTCCTTCAGTTATTTGCATTCTTTCACAAGCTTAAATAGCCTTCATGAGATGTTTTGTAATCTCTTATGTTAAACTTTCCTACAGCAGCAGAACTTTAGAAAGGTTTTCATCCTTCTTGGTTATACTTGAAATGGAAGGATAAATGGGAGGGAATTCTCTGAAAGTAAATTTGGAAAGTGGATGTTATGCCTATAACTGATGTTATACCTCTCATCAGATTTTGCTTCTTGTGTCTATTTTGGTCATCATAGCTACAACAATAGTGCTACAACAGAGGAGAGAGAAACTAGCAGCATCATAGTATGAAGGGAAAACAGTGATTCATTCCAGCTTATAAATTTAGACTTCAGCAAGGCAAACAACATCACTGCCAGAGCTGGGGTATGATATTTGGATGAAACTTCAAGTGCTGCTTATGTTTTTCAAGACAGGTCAAGAATATCAACTGAAGTATTACAAACTACTGCACAGTCTATTTTTATTAGATATTATATACGCAAAGATTCACATTTGAATATTATTAAAATTGCTGAATCATAAGGAAAAGTAAAAAAAATAAAGTTTCTTTAGTTTTTTGTGTGTAAGTCTATGCATTTTAATATAGTTTTTAATTACAGTTCCCCCCCTCCATTTTGATATAGGCTTCATTCAGTGTGATATCAATGCTTTTAATTTTTTTTTTTAAGAGGAGTTACAGATTTTTAGTCACTATTTTACAGACGGTAATTTGAGTAAAGGATATTGAAAATATCCACTGATTTTTCTGTGTCCAGTTCCATACATGACCTGAATTTTGCAGTACTTGGCATTGTTTGGCTCTCTGTTTAACAAGTCAGAACAGACTTACAGAAAGAACAGAGTGTGCAACTGGCAGCCTAGGAAATGTTTATTTTTAGTGGTTTGTCCAGCATCATGTAAGTGTTGTAGGGCTGAAACGTACGGTAGAGTTCATCAAGATGCTGTTCAAATTCTTCAGCTGGGAAGCTGCTGCTTCTATTCCAGCAGACCCTTGGTTGTTCAGTGTAACTGAGCTCTGGCTGCAGGCAGAGCACTGCTGTGCTGTCCTCACTCTGTGGTGAATATTAGAGAGCACTCCAATAATCTGCACTCACACCAGTGCTCTGCAGGGTAACCACCTCCTCAATGACCCTGCAGAATTAATTCATATAACTGACTAAAAAGTAAAGTAAATTGGATCAGTTATACATCAGTATTTTAATGAACTATGATCATAGTTGAAATTCTAATATTACTTCATTGGTAACTTGAAAAAATATAAACTGAAATAAAAGGTTTTTTTCAAGTTATTTGAGAGCTTTTTAAGGTTTTGCTAATTTCTATAACTACTTCTGTTTTCAAAGTAACTGTTTGATAAAAATTTGTGTGTATCAGTATTTCTTTAGCTATAACTCTTTTTTCCTTTTTTTTTGTCTTTAATTTTTAGGCAGATTCTTAAAATGCTTACAGTCCACAAAGGAAATATAAATCTTTCAGTAATAGGACTAAAAGCATTAAATCTACTCCTCATGTCAGGTATTGTCTGCTTTACTTTCCTATTTCATCTAAGACTTTAAAACACAGAGCTGATACCAAGTGTGTGATTGTACATGGCAGACTGGATTTTTCTCTCTGTTTTACTCCATGAGTCACTTGTCATTTTTACTTGTATACAAAATAATGAGTGCTATTTTGAACCTTTTTTTACCTAGGTAGGTATGAACTGTCTTTTGATGGTAAAGTTTTAGAACATCAGTACTATTGTAAAATGCTACCTTAAGAGATAACGTTGTCATGGGTTATACAAAGCTGGATTTGAACTGTCAGAGTAAACTTTAAGGAAAATATCAAAGAATTTTGGATTTTATGGTGTTTCAATGAAAATATTGAGAAATAATTAGTGCAACATGTAATCTCTTCTGCTGTTCAGACATAATTGCTTTCCTGCTCTTGGAAGAAGAGGTGGATGTGTTTTCCTTGGTATTTAATGCCATGCACACCTTCCCTAAAAATGAAGAGATCCAGCAGCATGGATGTAAAGCATTACACAAACTTTTTGAGAAAGGTAATTTATCTTGTAGTTTATGACATTAGAAAAATGTATAGATTGGGAGGGATGACAGATTTAATTTAAAGGCAATTAATGAATTTTTGCATTCCAGATTGGTTTGTGGATTATGTCTGTTCTTAAATGAGCTAGCACAAAGCAGACTTTCCAATAAATATCACAAATTCTATAAATTAGAGCAATGAATATGACATCTTTAAAAAAATCAAAGTGTCCCTTCATTTCTAAGTCCAAAGTTAACTGAAAAGATGGGATTTAATTTTGGTCAGTAACAGGAATAAAGAACAGTGACATTTGATTTTAATTCTCAAAAACAGGATTGTGTATTTAAGACTGGTAAATTTTAGTAATGCGAACAGTTCTAAAATCAAACAAAATGTTTGTACTTTAGAAAAATGATTTTTTCTGCTTTTACCCTGACAATGCTAAAAGGTGATCATGTGTCCATACAGTATTCCCATTTATTCTGAAAAATGAAGTCACCATGTATTGAATTTTTGCAGAAACCTCAGGAATTGTGCATGTTACAGCCAGAAGTACCTTTGTTGTAGTCCCCTTGCTTTGAATTGAGTTTCTTATTATTCAAAATAAATATTGAGAAATGCTATCACTCTGCTGTACTTCTTTGCTTCAAAGATAATCTTCAGTTCTTCAGATTGGTTCTCTTTGGCACCATTCTATATTGCTTTTTTAAGTCTTTCTCCTGTATATGTGCTTGGAATTATCTTCTCTGTTCTTTTTCTTTTCCTGTCCCTGAGTACTTTTGCCCTGCTGTATTTTCTCTTCAGTCTCCACAACAGTCTGAAATTCTTATGTTTTCTGTGCATGTTTTTGGTAAGTGCCAGAGTTTCACAGATCTGGCTGCAGGTACAGACCTGCATACCTTCTTCTTGATGGCAGCACCAATGTGACAAGTTCCTAGGATACTCCTGCCTTGTTTTCTCTACCTCTGAGCCACCTTGTCAGTTTTTGTTATGTGGATCTTTGCATAATCTTATCTTTAACCAGATTCAGAAAACAATTATGCTTGTGAAATTTAAGAGGTGCTCTTTCTCATCCTGGGTCAGTTCCCTTATCTGTGTCATTGCACAGCCACACAGTTTTGTTAGTATGAATAACAGGGGCCAGGAAGGGAAAAACCTTAAGCCATTAAGGTAAGATATTATTAAATTGAGGCTTTATGGAAAAAAGTCCATTATTAAAAATATATATATATAAAATGTGAGTATGCAAAATGGCATTCCCTAATTTTACTTTTTTCCACTGTATGCTTAGCTTTTCCCTCACTTATATACTGTTTTGGTTTGGACTAGCATTCTGTGAAAAAGGCTAAAAGACTTCTAAAATACAGATTCACAAGGTAGCATTTAAAAGTCAGAACTCAATTACATAAAGTGTAAGCTAGAAAAAGGTGTTTATAAAGTAGCTCAGTTTTTAGTTAAAAAGGCCATAATCATGGAAGATTATGTGTATGGAGAGTACTTTACTTTCTGTGAAACATAGAAAATAAATGCAAGGAAACTTGATAAAAACAGTTGTCTTTTCTCATGATGCACCAGGGTAAGAATTATTTCCTCAAAACATACTGTATGTCTTGCCTTTCAATTTAGTTCCAGAAGAGCAGCTGACTGAATTTGTTGAAAGCAAAGATCATATGATCATACTGAAAGTATTTAAAGAGTTTCCAGAGAAAGAAGAGGTGATTCTTCCTGCACTTAAATCATTACATTCCTTAGCTGGTCCACGTAAGTATTAGAAGTTATTTTCAATTCCTTTTCTCCCACACTGTGCATCAGCTCTTGCTTTCTGTAATTATAAAAAGTAATCTTTGTGTGATTGCAGAAAATCATTGAGAACTGGTTGGGAGTTGCCAGACAAATCACCTTCCTGTTTTCTTTGGGAAATACCCTCTTTTTAAAAATGGGCTATTTATGATATTTAACCATTGAAGCATAAATCTTTCCCAAATAACAGAAAGATACTTTCTTTCACCTGGAGTAAGTGGTAGCAAAGATGCTTATCATGGTTGTAGAGATTGAAGTTTCAAGACCCTGTCCTGTCATCTTTTATTACTTGAAAAATAAGATATATTTATTGACTAAATAAATCTTTAGTGAGTTTGGGTCACAGGTAAAGAATATTCTTGGCAAAGTCTGTCCCACAAAGGAAAATTGCCCATACAAATTCAGTGGCCAGGCCAGGGAAAAAATATCTGAGTTCAGACACCTGCTGTGGTCATTCAGTGGTGGCTGCAGTGGTGAGCACTGGTAGCACAGTGCATGTGGTACTCTTACAGTGTCCTCAGGAGTTATGCAGTAAGACTGGAAGAAAATGTCTTTGTTAGCTCTTGTCTTCCAGTAGCAGCAGTCCCTGTTCTATGCAAAATCAGATCCTGAGAAATGTGTTTGATGATTTGGGTCAATTTGTTGACAGCAATCTGATCTTGTTGACACAGAGGCAGGTTTTGTCAGCTTCCTGCTGACAAATTTGGGGAAGGACAGGGCAGGGTTCTGCTCTCCATGTCTTTCATGAGGTGCATAATGTTGTACGTCCTGCAGATGTGTTTACTTACAAAACTTTGCTTGTACATCCTGTCTGGCTCTATAGGAACTGTGCTGGCCCCATCAGTGCCCACTGAACAAGAACTAGACTGAAGTGTCCTGCATTTCATCAGACTCCAAGCTATCTAGTTCCTGTTTTTTAAAATTCTTGCTGTTCCAGTTAGTATTTAAAAAGTTTAGTATCCCTTGAGTCAGAAATAATTTTGCCCTAGCCCAAAAGTTAGTGCTGTTTTCTAGGGAGGAGGATGCCAGATTTAAGTCCTTTTCAAAACAGGAAATAGTTATACAAAGTGTAACAAGAGAAGGCATGAATAAGACCTGCTCAAAAGCAGGTATTTAATACTCTCTTTTCTAATATAAAAGATTGAAAACAGCCAGAGGAACAGAAGACTACTTGCACATGAGTGTGCAAAGCTGGTATTCCTACTCTTGGTTGGTGACATCCCTCAAGAACTCAACAAAATATATTCCTTTAAGGCCACCATGGAAAAGATAATTCAGTGTTAAGTACACACTGTAACTTATCCAGTAGCAAATGTGTCCCCATACCCTGAAGTTCAAGTCTCTATTCTGAATGAGTACCTCACTATGCCTTCTTTCATTAATACATACTTACACTTGGGTTATAAGAAATTGTAGGATAAGGGTGTACAATAACTCTTTAATCTCAGTAGTATTTGTGGCATGAGAAAAATGCTTTGCTGCTGACTGTCCTCCAAAGTGGAGTGGTGGATCACAGAATGTTACCCATCTAAATGGCAGGCACAGGGAGGCAGCCAGGCCTGAGCTCTGTTTAATAGGGAGGAAGAGTCAGAGGAAATTTACCTAACCCTAAACCAGCTGGGATGAGTCTCTATACAGAGTGCTCAGATCTCCTCATCCATTGTTGAGAGAACCTGGATAACCAAGTTTTGGTGGTTAAGATTAAATGAGATCTGTTCCACCTCTTTTTCTCTACCTTGTTCTGGGATATGGTGACTTGCTGCAGCTGTGCCATTGCTTGGATCTTGCAGATTTTAACATGCAGTTCATTATGCCATCTCTGTAGTGATCAATTTTGGAATCATCCAACTATTTTACTATATTCATAAGTATCACTTTTGAAATCATAACTTACTGTGGAGTGATGCAATACTGTTTTGTGGAATGTGTGTTTTCAGTTGAGAATGACATGATAAATGGCTGTCCTATTAAAGCGTTGTGAAAGGTACCTTCCTTCACTATCAAATAGAGTGCTTCAGAAATGCTTCCCACTCAGAGCTTGCTTTTTCATCTGGTAGGTTGTCATGATTTAGTATTTAGAGATGTATTATTTTAAAGGTTTGATGATCTTTTGAAAAGGGTGATTATCTTTAATCCTACAGTTGTGAATATTTCTCTTATGTTGTAATCAGGGAAGCCAAGCTGTTGAAAGAGCAATTAAGAAAATTTATAGACCTCAGCAGAGTAATGCTAACTCCCTTGGAGCTGGTGACAGGACTCCCTTTCATTTATTTGAGCCAGGATTTTGGCCAAGATTTCTTGGGTTCATATTCTGTCTCATACCCTGGATAGAAATACTACAAGGATGTTTTTCATACACTGTGTGTTAACTACCCTGATGCTATTTTGCCTGAAATCACTATATGTAAGATCACTCTGTCCTCAGTTGGAATGGATACATTCTGCCTTTGTATGGGCTCACATGATTGTCCTGTTGGTTTCTGTATCTCGCCTGAGTAATAAAAAGTAAACAGGGTGAGAGTGACCAAGCTCTGGCACAGTTTTCTTGGAGGGGCTGTGAAGTTTCTATCCTTGGAAATACTCAGAAGCCATCTGGACAACCCACTGTAGGCAGTCCTGCTTGAACACATGGGTTGGACACAGTGACCTTTTAGCTGTTCCTTCCAATGTCAATCTTCTGTGATTCTGTGAAATAGAATGTGTGCAATGGCTTTCAAAATATTGCAGGAACATTAGATGAAAATTTCAGTACCTTCAGGTACTGAACAACAGGTGTACAGTAGAACTCATTTGTATAAGAATAATAACTTCCTAACTTGCCCCCCTTAAAAAAGAAGGAAAACTCAGAAATGCATGATTAAATCAAATAAATTACTACAGAATAAATTTTATGGGGAAAAAAAATCTAAATCTTTTTTCTGAATTTTATGCCCCTGGGAATATTACTGAAATATTGTAAAATGTATGCTTGTTTACAGTCATGTTAGAAACACCATTTATAAGATTGATATAGTATTTATAAAACAGCTTGTTCACATTTAAGAAAAAAGCTACCTAAGATTAGTTTGGGAGGAGGTTTCTGTTACATGGCCTGATACAGAATGGGAAAAAACCAGAAATGTTAATCTGAATTTTGACTGCACATTGAAAACCGTTGGCTGGATAGGAAGAAAAATCCTAGCAGTCAATTACCATTCTCTAGGTGAGAAAGCATTGCTTTAATGAATAGTTTACAAATGTTCATCATAATTTTATAACCATATCAAGAAATAAAGCCACCTTTCTTTGAAGATGCAAGGTAAAAATTGCAGTATAGTCACAGTTCCCTAAATAAACCTATTTAGCTAAAGTCTGAATTAGAATCCAGTCAGCTTTTTTTCCCCTCTGTTTTAAGAAGCAGTTTTTGTTTCTGTTTCTTTCTTCAGCCAGCAATGTTGAAGTGCTCATGTCGGGAAACGTTCGCTGCTACAATGTTATAGTGGAAATGATGAAAAGTTTCCCCAGTAGTGAAACAGTTCAGGAAGTGAGTTGCTGTTTGTTGCACAAGCTTACATTGGGTAAGTTCACAAAGTTGTTTATGTAAAGACAGCTTATTCTGACTATGTAAGAGTTGGAGTTAACTGGGAGTGTTTACAGACAGCAACTGCTATTCCAGTAAATCCTCAGGGTGGTGCAGAGATCCTTGTGTCTAATGATGACCCTGACCACAGTCAATATGGTGTCCTTATGTGGTAAATATAACAATGAGCAGCTGCCATAAAAGACTCAAGTTAGGGGGGAGTAATGAGACAAAAAAGGGGAAGAAGCACAATAGGAGAATGGGAAATCAGTAGGTCTGATTCTGTATAAAGTTACTATAGAAAAGAAGAAAATTACTAAGGGATTTCATTTTTTGAAGTGCCAGTGGTGAATGTGTGAGAAACAATGGGTGCTACAGAATTAGTTGAAAAGATTCTGTAAAACTCTAGCTTTCCTCCTTGCAGTGTGTTTGTCTTCAGAGACCTGTGCTGCATTCCTGACAGTGATGATGCCTGTCTTGGGGCCTCCCTGTGCTGCAGCAGTGAATGAATCACTGGATTCTGGATTTGCCTTGACTTGAGCAAAAGTACTTCAGTTGTCTGGGCTAAAATGGGCTGGTGTCACATTATGAGAAATTATGTCAGTGGCAAAAAGTTGTGCCTCTTAGCAGCTCTGGTCTCACACTTGTGACTAATAAATCCATTTGAGCACTTGCCAAGAACCACGTAATAGGAAGTTCAAATGAAAATAAATATGTTTTTCCCCCTGCTGCATGCAAGCCCACTATGAGCAGCTGCCTGAGCAGCCCTCACTCCATGGCTGGTTCTTCTTCATCAAGAGTTAGGCTTCCCAATTTTTGCAGGTGGTGGTCTGAAGCTACTGCAGATGCTGGTACCAGTGCACGACTCCCCATAATAAAGTTGGTCCCATCCTTTCACCATCTGTTTCCACTTCTTCATGCAGATATGGCAAAAAATACAGATCAGACCTGAGTGCAACCTGGAGCAATTTCCCATTCCCTTTCAGAAATCTAGATAAGATTTTTAAGGAAATGTGGTGGCTGCTGAGGTGGTAGTTGCAGTGTGTTTTTGGCAAGAGGTGATGCTGACCTTGAACAATCTGCTGTGCAAGGATAACTGAAGATACACAGGGAAACCAAGCACTTGTGGGGACACAGCAGCTTGGTTGAGAGGCCTTGATCTAGCTGTGAGTGCAACCAGCCTGGTTTCAATCAGATGTTTGCCATGAGTTTGTGCTGACCAACAAAGAAGAGGGGCAGAAAAGCAGCCACAAGATCAATTTCTTCTTTGAGCCCTTCATCTTAATAAAGAGCTGCCTTAGTAGAGTTATGGAACAGGTGTTCACAGCACCATGCAATTATGGGAACAGATATAAAATTGTTAGGTGCTCCTGGAATAGTCTGAAAGTGTTGTTTCCCAGATTATTCTGATGGACACTGTCTTCCTAAACCCATGTTAACTGGCAGTGAAATGGTAAAGTTAGCATGTACTAGCTTCCAAAATCAGCATCATGCATTCTTGCTAATATGGTAATGGCTATCCTAGATTTGACTGTCTTTGGAATTTTAACTGGCTGATACCTGTTTGGCCAGCCCAAGTCCAGCAGAACTACTTGTCACATAGCCTAGGTTTATTAATTTCTTTAGGTAAGTAATGCATTTACACAAACATACCTTTTCCATTAAAATACGTTAAGAAACAGTGATGCTGATATAACATGACCACACAACTGATCTTTCACATTACTACTCTAATTCTCATTTTTGCTTATCAAGATTTAAATGAAGTTGAATATCAAAATAGAAGCCATAGCTATCAAACCATATTTGACAAAGTGAGTGTTGGTCTATTATTTTCTACATAATACTTCCAAACAAGGAAGTTATTTGAATTTGCTTGCTTTTTAGAGAGTGCCTTATATTCAGCCTGTAATACAAAATACTGTACCGCTTACAATAATTGTTATGCTTTAAATATATTTATTATCCAAAGGCTTTCTTCTGTTCCAGAAGGACTCTATTCTATATTTGTAATGCTGCCTTGATTTATTTAATGAGGGCAAAACCAGAGAGTAAACTAGGGTTAAATTACTTATGTCAGAGGATAAATCAAATAATTGCAGGAATTCAGGACCAGAACTGCGTTTGCTTCCTGGCAGGAAGTCTGCAAGTGATACAACAATTGTATTTTTCTTATTTTGATGACAGTGTGTGTTTCATTTTGCATTAAACTTCTGCCTCTTGTAAAAAAATTCAAAAAGACCCACAAAGAATGTAGATCCCAATTTTTTTTATCCTTAACCTCTTATTTCCACAAATAAAATTTTGATGTCAAGCCCTTTAGTAAGAAAAGCAGCATTTGTTACAAAGTTTGTGCATGTGTGCTGAGAAATTTATGTTAAATGCATATAAAGCTCTAGATATGTGCTTGTATTAATTTGATATCTTATCTGGTTTCAGGAAATTTTTTCAATATCCTTGTATTACATAAGGTTCCAGAAGTCATTGTGAAGGCTGTTACAACATATCCTGAAAATGCAAAGTTACAAGCTGCAGCTCTCAGTTGTTTAGCTCTTCTAAGTGAGTAAATGTTTGTCTACTTGTTAATTTTTTCACTCTAGCAATTTCCTGTAATAATTTCAAACTCCATTTCTTTAACACAAAAGCCTCAGGCAGGACAGCTTCAACAAAGCTGGATTTCCTACATGATTACAGTTTGCTGTTTCACTATGATAAGTCTGAGTTCATATCATATGCCCAACATCTGCACTGTGTTCAGAGCTGGTAAGTTATGTTGACAGATCTGAACAGAGCAAACAGAGCAAACTGTTTATTTATAGACAAATTTTGGATAATCTCTTTTTAACGTTAAGTCTCCAGTGATAACAGCACTGATTTGACATTGTGTTTGCCAGGTATGACAGTACTCGTACTGTCGCAGTTGATAGCAACAAATCAGTGCTTGTGCTTGAGTTCTGAAATCAATTAAAAGATGTAAACTTTTCCTTGAGTACAGTTCAGACAGAAATTAGTTAGCTAGTGGGAAAAAGTTAAGGACCTGATCCTTTTTGTCCTTTAGTAATTGTTCCATATAAAAGTCAGTAGAAATGCTGTTTATTTAAGAGGCCCCAAAATAGCAAAGATTAGATATCAATAGACATTCCATTGTGCCTCAGATATTATGCTCAGTGTTGGTATCTCTTTCTTTCCCTTAATTGCTGAAAAGCACAGGTAGAAAATTACATATTTCAAATTCTGTTCCACTTTCTGAGCTATTTCTCTCTTAGCAACTGCAATTTGCATTTGTTTTTAACAGCATTGCTTCAGAGTGTAGATGGCTCTGTAACAAGTGGTTCCATGCAAATGATTCACAGTTACATTTTATGTCTGTGGTATTCTGTACATAAATATGCAACAAAAAGAGCTACATGCAGGTCTTTTCAGAGCCAAAGCCTAGACTGACCTGTAACTCTGTGACATTTACTATGCTACACTTTAGTTTTTCACTCCCTTTATAACCTTGAAGACATTTTTCAAGTCTGCATGTCTGTCTCAAAGTTTCTAGCAAAAGATTTCTCCCTTCCCAGAAAAGGCTTATCTTCCCACTGATTT
Source organism: Molothrus ater (assembly GCF_012460135.2). Taxonomy (NCBI): domain Eukaryota; kingdom Metazoa; phylum Chordata; class Aves; order Passeriformes; family Icteridae; genus Molothrus; species Molothrus ater. Next base: position 14,981,882 of record NC_050482.2, on the reverse strand, counting down.
TCACACATTGCCAGTGTGAGTGCCTGCATGACTACAGAAAGGTTAAGACAGAGGTGTTTTGTTTTCACAGTAAGAATTTATTGTAAATATTTCATATTTCCAGCTGAAACAATATTCTTAAACCGGGACTTAGAGGAAAGAAAAGAAGAGGAGGAGGAAGAAAAGTTATGCTGGTTGGAAGCGTGTTACAGAGCATTAGAACTGCACCGAAAAAATACAGATGTGCTGGTGAGAAATTATGGGTGATGGGAATATGGAAAGACTGTATTATGTATTAAATAAAGTGTTTTGAAACATGCTTTTCTCATCTCTATCCTCAGGCAAAAAAAAGGCTGTAATGTCTGGGTTAGATTTAGAATAAATCTTACCTTTCTTGCCTTTCTTTGTTCGTCTTAAGAGGTTTTACTTCAAATCAAATGTAGGTGGTTAAGATGAGGCTTATACCTGAAACTTTGGCCATGCAAAGATTGTTTACATACCTCTTTTGTATCAAACAACCAAAAACAGGCCCATCAGCAGAAGAATTAATCTTGTCCTAAAATAGATATCAAAATGAAAATCGAATAATGAGACTGTCACACGTTTGTAACTCAAGCCTATCTAAGCTATAAAGAATATTACAGTGTACATTTGTTCTATTTCTACATAAAGTGCCTTGTACCTCTTTTGTGAACTGAAAAGCAGTCAAACTATTTAAGTTTTTTCATATATTGTTAATCTTCTAGAGGTATATTTTCTTAATCTTTTTGTTTTGGTTTATATTTAGGAGGCTGCGTGCTGGGCTTTGAAAAATCTGTTTCTGTATCAACGCAACCTTCACGAGAAGATTGGAGATGGAGATAATCAGTTAGTGTTGTCTTAAACTGGATTTTTGGAAATGAAAAAAAAAAGAGTACCTGTTGTTAAGCCATTTGATGTTTCACTTTTCAATTATGTTTAATTTTATAGTAGATGAAATGCATGATGATCAACCACACCTGGGAAATTTTCTTCCAAAGTGTGCTAACCTTGACTCAGGAAAATCTGCTAGTGTTTTCCTAAAGGGTCAGAACACAGCCTGTTAGAGCTAATTTTTACAGTTCATGAGGAATTTTGTCTTCTGATGCAATAGAGATAAAGAATGTAAGAGTTGGGTAAACAGACAAGATTAAGATACCTAGCATGTAAGGAGTGTAGAAAAGCAGTGCTCATTTTCCCACAAAACAGATGAAAAGGCATTGTAGAGGGAATACTGTCTCATTAGGGAGAATCTACTGGGCATGGATAAGACACAAATTTCCATTTTACTTAAACTATTTCTCAGAGTTCCTTAAAATTGTAGTCGCTCAATTTATGTAAGCCTGTTCATACCCTTTCTGGACCTCAGGTCCCTTGTAAAGCATGATTCCAAGGAATTCAGTGAGACTCAGTCTAGACAAAGTTGCATAGGTTAGAAAGAGTTTTCTGTCAGCTGTTGCTCTGGAAACATATTAGAGGCCAAGAGCAATCACCTGAAATTTTCATTATGTTGCATAATACCTCTTTAAGAAACTGAACTGCAGTTATGAAGTAACTGCTGTAATACAGTCAACGTGCAGTGATTTGTTTCTCTCTGAAAGGTTCCCAATAGACAGAGCAGTGATGCTCTCCATGCTGATGCACTCCTCTTCAAAAGAAGTGTTTCAGGCAGCTGCTAGTACCTTGGCAATTTTGTCACAACAAAATGGTAAGGGACTTTAATCATCTTTTCTTTCTCATTCAGCAGAAAGTTTGTGCAAAACTATTAAAGAGAATTTAGTGTACTGTTGAGTGAATTCAGTATTCCCTGTGATTAGAATATTATGTTGTTGTGATAAGTAGGAAGTTTATTTCTTGCTTTGAAAAAGTTACTGTTGGCTAGTATCAAAAAATACGAGGAAATGAAGAGCTCTCTGCCACATTATGTGTTGCAATTGCTCCTTTTTGGAGCAGGAGACATGAAAAAAACTGTGCACTCTTTGTATGCTTGTTTAAATATTTATCACATGTTTGGATTTCGTCAAGAGCAGCATTTGTTGAAAAATCACATGAATAAGGACCACAGCCCAACAAATACCACCTTCTTGCTTAACACAGTCCTGTTGATTTCAGTGGATCAAATTGTGTAGAAAGTTAAGCATGTGCATGACAGTTTTCAAGATTGATTTACTCCTGATTGTGTCCCTAACATGGTTTCCTAACTTTTTTCAATTTGCAGACCCCCTCAAAAATTTTCAGTGGAGATGTGGACCCCTGAGTAGAGTATTTAAGCCTACTGACAGTTGGCCTGCTTTTATTAGATAACTTTCACAGAATCCTTTGAAATGGTTATGGACCTCAAGTGGTTTGCAGACTGCACATTGAAAACCACTGGCTAGATAGGAAGAAAAATCCTAGCAGTTAATTACCATTCTCTAGGTGAGAAAGCATTGTTTTATCACCAGTTTCTTAAGCCATCCAAGTACATAAAACCTAACACAGAAAATGTTTTATAATTATTTATGAGATCAGTATGTATCTATACTGAGAAATAGATCTCATAAATGTATGCATACTATTGTCATATACCAGGTACTTTCATAACATGTTACTGACAAGTGGGCCTCTGGTTCCTTTTGGAAGTTAAAAGCAAGTTTTTCTTTTTTTTTTACATTATTATTATTTTTGTTTTCCCCCTGAATGGATGTGCTTACAGCAGAAATGATAGACATAAAGGAGCTTAGTAAAACCTTCTGACATAATGCAGTATTGCTTGAACTAACCATCTGAAATGGATGTACTGAGCTGGGAATAGCAAGATTTGGTGGTAGTTACTATGATAATTTTAATAATGTTCTGATTTTTATTAATTACAGTTATAGCTACAACGTGTGCTTGGATATTTGAATTTGCAAAACTGAATTAACAAAATAAAGAGAATTAATAAATATAAGTTCATTTTTTAAGTTTCATTTTGGAAGTTAGAAGGTTTTTTTTAAGTTTTAAGCTCTAGCTTTCCTACAGGATCACAGAATTCAAATACAAGGAAAAAGTATATTCTTAAACTTTTCTGAAAATATAAGTGAGGCTATACATTCTTCTTCCCATGTGTTAACTTTACCTAAGTAAAAATAGCAGATGTATAGAAACTTATGAGACAGTCAGAAATTATAAGGTGTTTTATTAAGCTATGCAAACATAAGTCAGCTTCAGCTCAAATTGTTTCCCATTTTAATTTATACTATAATGTCTGTTTGAAGAGGTGAAAACATTGGGAAAAAAAAGGAGGAAAACCAGTTGTGCTTGAGAATTACACAGAAAGAAAGGATTTACTTATAGGATGCTTTCTATTTTGTGTTTTAGTAAATATTAGGAAGACACTACTGGCAAAAGGCATACATATGAATGTTTTGGATATAATGAGGAAACATCCACATTCTCCTGAAATGGTTGAAAGTGCCTGCAGGATTCTGAATCATGTTTTTGAAGGAAGGTAATAAAATTAGAAATGCATGTCCACTTTCATGGTGAAGGGTTTTGAGATTCTGTGCCAAGAGTGATTACATTTAAGTGGTTGACTGGTAATGAAATGGACCACAGACTGACAGCCCTGTTTAAGACATGGAATTTGGTAAGCCCTGTAGTCAAGTGCCCAAGTGGATGTGTGTAGGGAGCTGCATATTCTTCCCTTCATGGTTCTTGAGCAGTGAGATTCAAATGGACAGTCTCTGGGTGGTCTCCCCTTCTGTTAGCCACACTGGATTGCATTGAGAGATAAGAAATTTCCCACAAAATTACCTCTGATTATTAAAATAGCATTTTGTTAATATTAATTTCTTGTTGGCAAGGATGCAGATACTTACATAGACTTAATTAATGGAATGGCATGAAAATAGTTTGCTATGATGAAAAAAAGTACCACAGTTTAATTTATATTTCAGATTTACAGTGTTCCAAAGGGCTATCAAACAGTGTTAATTAAGGATAAATACATGTAAAATTTGGAAATGCATTATTTTTATTTCTTTTATGAACAATATTTTCAGTTTCCCTCATCTGGATGTAATGACAGTAGCAGTATCAGAAGTTGTAAAAGCCATGAGGAAACATGAAAAATCACTCTCTGTACAACTGGAAGCACTTCGAGTCCTTTTACACTTCATGATGCCCAGTAAGTCATCCAAAGGCATGCACCAAATCAGAGAATAGAATCAGATAGCTGGGTTTTAGTCTTTCTTCTAATAAGACAGCCTTTAATGGGACTTCAAAAAATAATTGCAGTTCTGTATATATCAGAGAACAGCTGTAAGTCTTTAGGAACATACAGGATGGGAGAAAATATTTGAGGTATTGAAGGTAACAGACGAAACTGATCACTGCTGATTTCCCCTTGATCTCATCATTGAAGAGTTAGCTCCATTCCTTCTAAGGAATTCAGGGAATGAGTGTGGAGCTGGCAGTGTCATTGTGGTTTGCATCATCAATGCCCTTTAAGTGAGAGCAAGCCATGACAGTGACATGAAAATTGTTGTACCACAAAATGCAATTGTTTTGATAGTGTCTCTTGGAAGAAACATAAAAACTGGACAGTGATCTATATATTTAAAGATATAAAATATACAGTTATATACTAGTTTCTATCAATAAGGAGAAACCAAACTGAGTAGTTTAGTTAGAAATTCCTTTCCAAAAAAAACCTCTTTATCAGCAATCCAGAGGGTGGAAAAATGTTCTTTATTAATTTTATGGCTTTAATAGAATTTTGGAAAACTTTTAACTCTTTTTGTCAGTGTACTGCTATAAGTCTTGCTTTTTTCCTCTGATATTGAGGGTAGGAGTACAGTCATGGGTACTAATTTTTTTTCAGAGCAACTTTTTGCAGGTATCTCTCAGCAGTTTGAGCTGACATTTACAAAACTAATAATTCTGAAAATAGTAACCTGATCAATATGCAGACGGATTGCAGGTTTTCAGGTCCTTCCTATTATCTGAGTTCTAATCCTAATACTTTCCTCTTTTTTCAATGAAGAGCAAGATTTAAATTTGATTTATGTGTTCTAACATGGAGGCAAGGCACTTTGCTTGCCAGTATCCTGGAAGTTAGGCCCTTTTAAAATGTAATCAAACACAGAGAGCACCAACTGGATGTTGGAACTTGCAGGTTAATTAGGGAATAAAAAAGTAATTCATGGGAAAAATAATAATCACAATAAATATGAATGCTGAAGTGCCTATGAAAGGATCTCTGGTTACTTGCTGTAGTGTCACTTGACTGCAAGTGCCAAAAGCTACAGTGGTTAATTTGAAAGACTGGTTTTCTCTGTTTTTTTTTTTGTATATGCTCACATTCCACTTAATGTCATCTGTGTGTAAAATTTGTCCTACGGTGTGCTGCCAAGTGAGCAAGAACAAATAGCTTCTCTATAGTGTCTCCTTACCAGATGGAAGAGACATTCTGAAGTAGGTATCAGGGAACTCCATAGCTCAAAAAGTAATAGATTGCAATGTACCTTAGAACAGATTCTTTGGCATGGTTTTGTATTTTCATAGTAAGCAGTGAGCAAATATGTGGTGAAATTTTCCTTTTAAGCACGATGTACTCATATTACAATGTAAATCTGGAAGGATTCCAGTCTCTGCAATACGGTGTTCTGAAAGTACCATGAGATCTGAAATATGCTCTCTGAGTCACCTCAGTGTTCATTTGATTGTTAGATTGTATCATTGGGTTAACAGTGGGGAGAATATGAAATCTGCTGTTCTGAGGAAGTTTGTTTTCCATTGTTGCAGGTACAAAGAATGAACACCAGAATGGCTCTTCCAGAGATGTGGGAGATGCTGCTTTTGCACTTACAGGAAAAGTCATTAAAAGCCAGTGTCTGTTGGAGGGAACTCACTCATTGGTGCTTAATGCTTTAAACAGGGTACAGTTAAAGCTTTATTCTAATGGATTTTGACATTATTTTACACTTGAAGCAGTGAATCATTTGTAAGTTTTAGTTCTGCATTCTGATTTTGTAGCAATAATCTTAACACCCAAGTTTCATGAATCTTTTAGAGTTTCTTCTTACTTTATTTTCTGGAGTGTATTAGATTCTTTATGCAGTAATCCCAAAGGATATTTATTTAAAAAAAAAAAAGCTTGGGTTTTTTTCAAGGATACAATTTATTTGGTATTTCTATTTTCTTAAAGCAGATTAGTGTATATATGAAAAATGTCCTCATGCCTATACCTCAGCTACACGTAAAACTGAGTGGACAGCTCAGTTGTTTGCATTATTTTCACTGTTCAACTTTTTCCAGCCCCTGTAAAATAGAATGATAACAGTACCCTGAAGGAGAAGCTGAAAAATGAAAGGCTGAAACAGGCTCAGTCTATGCAAAGGAAACTCTGGGAACTTTGCACAGCAAATTAGCCTCAAATCCTAGTGATTGGAAATCTTCATGGCCTTCAGAAGAATCCAATCTCTACAAGATTTTCAAGGTTCACATGATCACAATCAAAATGTAGCAATTCCTAGTTTTTTAGAAGTCCCTCTCAGGAATTTTAAGGTTGCCAAACAGATTCAGTCAAGGAAATTTATGTCTCTTACTATAGAAGTCAGAGCAAGTAATGTATCAGTGAAATAGTTCTAGAGTGTCTAAAGGACATCTTGACCTGAAGGTATCAGATAGAGAAGTTAACAAAGGAGGTAAAAAAATTTTTGCTCCAGAAGGTCTTCAATATTTTGTGATCATCCTGATTGCATTTTCCAATGCAGCTGGTTTGTGGTTTGGGGTATTACAATATCAGGCAGAAGGGCTAGAAATTGACACATTTAATTAAAAACTAGTGAGAGAATAAGGAGGAAGAGATGGACATGACTCCATTGAAGTAATTTTGCAGATTTGTGATGGCTGTGACAGAGATCTAGGCCCTCATCTAGGTTTCCTCCATCTAAAGGTGGGGGATGGTAATAGGTATGTTGCTTCATATCTTTTTCTTTTAATATTTTTCAGTTGCCAGCATGGTTATCACTTTTTCCAGTTATCAAAAAAAAAAAAACCCAAAAAACAAACCCTGTATTATTTCCTTTTTAACCACAAAGGAAGTATATTTTGTCCCTCTGCTTGCCCTAGAAAAATGGTGTAAACTTATCAATGAGAATTTGAGGAGGAAAAATCCGATTTTTCATCAGAAAAGTAGCTAGAGAATATTTTCAGAATCAAAGATTAAAATCTAGGGATGTTATGAGCAGCTGAAACTGGTGGTTGATAGGAAAATCTTTTTCGAATTGTGATTGTTGTTATTTACTGTCACATCAGCTGTAACTTCACTTAAGAACAGCATTCACTTGTTATTACAGAGTGCCCTTAAGAACAAGCTACTCCTCTGTTGCCATTGCAAGCAGAACAATCTTGATCTGATTTTATCTTCCTTTCTCCATTAGTTTATTGGAAATCCTAGCATTCAGAAGTGTGGATTAAAACTGCTTGGTTCTGTAGCTGAGTGCACTGGTGCGCTGGAAATTTTAACCCAGCAAGGAGCTACTGACACTGTGCTTCACACCCTACAGATGTATCCAGATGAACAAGGTAGGGAAAGTGTTTTGTCACAGAATGAGAGTGGCATGGTAGGAGGTTTGTACCAGATCTGTTGCTCTCTTTAGTGCTGGATGTGATTTAGGCAAGAGGAGGCTGCAGTGTTGCACAGTCCTCAGATTCACCCACACTGTAGTTATGCCTGGCCCTATAACAGCTTGTGCAAGTAACTTTCTGGAATGTTACTGAAAGACTACTTCAGTCATGGGTTTATTCCATCAGAATGTCTGAATTATCAGTGTCTGAATAATATTTCTTTTTCTTCTAGACATACAGTGTTTGGGTTTGAGTCTTCTACGCTCTTTGATTACAAGGAAGAGTTTGTGTATTGCAACCATGCACGTCCTGTCAGCAGTTCTGGTTTCTACCCTGCGACGATTTAAAGAAGTCACTGAAATCCAGATGCATGTATGTGTCATTTCTGTCTGTGAAGATGGAAACAAAACTCAAAACCATAGAAAATTATTTTAATATAGTTATATTTAAGTATATTCCTTATTTATTTACTTGATTTTGATTTTATTGAAATTACTAGATTAGTATAAACCTTTGTAATTAAACTGAGATGTTTGTTGTAGAGATGGTTTTCTTGGAGGCGTTTATTCAATCTAGAATGTGTAAGCATAGGTTAAGTGTTTATCTAAAACTTCTGAGATCTGCAAGCTAGGGCAAATTTCTCAGTCATGATCCCTCATTCTGTCAATCTGTAACCATTTCATGAAGTAACCATCATTAGAGTACTGATTGCCCTTCTTCGAGAAGTCATAGAAGATAACTTAGCTCCCAGCCTTGTCACCAGGAATAAACTTAGTGTAGGAATGCTGTATTTAAGAAAATATATTACTGGAATACTATCAGACTTTGGAGCCACATCTGTATATGGAAGGAGAGTTCTTTGTCTTTAAACACACATTTAATCCTTGTGTAAAATTCTGTTTCCTCTGCTTCAGAAGTTTTCCCTTTTTGTTACCAGTTTCATTTTTCTAGTGGGATAGAATGTGCATGTGACATCAGCTTTCTGTGAGAGTTTCTATATTTCTCTTTCATATAAATATGAAAATATTGCAAATACAGCCTCCCTTTTTTGCTTCTGTTTTTTGCCCAGCCTTTCTACATTTAGCAACCAAAATAGAGAGAAATAAAAACAATATGCTGTAATAAGGAAGTTACTTTAAGTGATTTAGTTTCAATTGAGTTTGGACAGAGTCCATAATTTACCCAGTTCATCCTTCTGGGTGAACTTTACTTGCAGAATCATGGGATAATTTTGTATTTCTTCTTAGTTATTAGATGCACCTGTTAATTTTTTTCATTTAGTCTAATAGTTCTTTTAAAATTCAGGGATTACAGAGCAGCACAGTGGAACAGGGGATGTATCTTCATTGCATATCGTTAGAAGGAGATTGTTTCCTCTTTACATTTTCAGGAAATCACAAGTACATTTGTCACTGCCAGGCAGGATGTTCCCAGATATAATGTTGCATATTTGACTTTTCGAAGTGTCAGTTAATATCTGTTTAAGTGAGTCAGCTAAACAAGCATGTAACTACACCTATATAAACAGAGACACCTGCTATTTCTGCCTTCTCTCCCAAACTTTTCCTATTTGTTAACTATTAAAGCATGAATTTTTTGGTTGAAATTTCATTTTATTGCATGACCTGTTTTAAAGTGACACTTTTTAACACTATACTTCTTTCAATGTTCTCATTGTATTCTTAGGGATTTCACGCAATCTTGGCAATTCTTGGTTTGTCACCTTGTTTTGCAAAGCTGCTGATAAATGAATCATTTGACACAGTCATTTTCTACCAGATGTCTATGTGTTTCACTGATCAGCGAGATCAACAGGTATCTTTTTTCTTTGACAGTTCCACAGCTGAAAAATGTTGGTGCTTTTTTGTCCTAACTTTTATTTTTTGTCTTTCATTCAGTTTCAAAGCCTGTGTTGTAGATGTTTTGCTAAAATAGCTGAAAATGATGAGTTAAAAAATACAATGCTGGAAAAAGCATGTATGGAGTACAATAGTATTATGGCTGAATGTTTACTTTTACTGGGAGCTGATGTTAATAAGAAGACAAAGACAAACTCTTTGATCTATCAGGTAATACATGGAAATATATATACAATTTTATTGCTTACAAGTTCGTGCTTTTGGGTTCCTTTCTGTTGTCATGTAAATATTTATTTGGCTGAACACAGAGAACAGAGACACTGCTCCCACATGTCTACAAGTGCTTCTTGCTAACTGTGACCACCTTTAAATTTAATTTTTTTAAGTGATTTGCATAAGCACTTCTTTATTTTGGTTCGGTGTCAGTTTTAAGTAGTCTGAGAGAACCCCACCAATACTGTCTGAAGGGAATTAGGAAGTGTTCACTTCTGCTGGTAGAACTTTGTGGGTGATGAAGCACAGCTGGTTTTGGAACTGGCCATCCATTCATAGAGTGTGATGTAGTCAAATCAATGTAGGAAACCACAGTGGACTTATTAAAGTAACTGAAAGTATTTCTAGAAAATGTTTTTAATATTCACAATCAACACTGGTCTGTGTAGCAATGCAGACTTGGAGATTGGGAGAAGCTGACTGAACCATAGAAACATAAAGGTTGCAAAAGATTTTCATGATAGTGAAGTCCAAATTTTGGCTGAAACCACCTTGTCAACTAAGCCAGAGCACTAAATGCCACATCCACTTGTTTCTTAGACACTTTCAGGGATGGTGACTCCACCACTTAGGGTTTCAATGCTTAACTACCCTGTCAGTGAAGATATTTTTTCTGATGTCCAGCTTGAGCAGCCCTGGAGCAGCTTGAGGCCATGTCCTCTTGTCCTGGCACTGGCTGCCTGGGGGAAGTGGCTGATCTCTACCTGGCTGCACCCTCCTTTCAAGTAGCTAAAGCCAGCAGAGCTGAGCTAACTATCATTAGGCAAGGCTTGATGAGACTGACTATTGTTGCCTGTTCATTAAATATCCAGATGATAACCCCTAAGTGTCTATTTTCCACTAAACAGATAAATAAGTGGAGTTGCCGTAGGCCACATGCAATAACCAAAGTAGATAAATTACCATTCATTTCTGCCTGAAAATTGTGTGCACTCATGACAAAAATTACAATTGCAGATCTTAAGCATTTGGTACATTTGGGCAAAGCCTTGATGAAAGTTAGAATTGGTACTCAGTGACCTTAGGCAGGCATATGTTCCAAGGAATAAGGAATTGCTTAATTGAGAAAGAGACACAATCCTTAAAATAAAGTCACTCTGAATTTGAGACAAGCATCTTAATGCAGTCTGAGCTGTTACTTGAATGCTTCATATTCTTAGTTGTTACTGTTTTTAATTGCTTTTCTCTGTTAGGTTTGTGAGAAAGGAAGTAATCCTAAATTGGTGGAATTGTTATTAGCCAGTGGTGCTCGAGAGCAGGATGTTCGGAGTGCTTTGACCATCAGTATAAAGAGAGGAGACAGCCAAATCATCAGCTTGCTCTTAAAGAAGCTTAGCCTTGATGTCACCAACAGCAGTATTTGTCTTGGAGGATTTGGTTTTGGCAGATTAGAGCCTTCCTGGCTCATTCCTTTGTTCCCAGATAAACTGACTCAAACCAGAAAACAGAGTGAGTATATATAGAAATTGCTGTACAAAATGTGTACAAAATGTGTCAATGTCTTCTGATGATACTATGAATGTGTTTTAGGTGAAGACTTTCAGCTGAAAATCTCTTCAGAGCATTCAGCTTGCTATAGAAAGTTTGGCAAAACTTGAAAATAAATCAAGTTATTTCTGTTATTTTTTGAAGCTACTTAGATTTCTTGGAGATTATTTTCTTTTCCATTTCTTGTACATATAGATGCGGGTTCTGCACTGGCAAGGATGGTGCTCAAATTCCAGATGAAGAACATTTCAGAGGATAGATCAAGAGCCTCCTCTGATCCAAACTTGTCTGAAGATGGAGTGGACAGAAACTATGACTGGAATTTCATACCTGACCCATTAGTGGACAGTATTTTTCCTTTGAGTGATGATATTGATAGTGAAGGTAATTGTTTTTCTTTTCTTTTTTGCTTTTAATAATCCCAGTCTAACGTACTAGGGTAGACTGTAGCCATAAATGAAATAAAGTTGTTTATTTGTATTTGAGATTTAACACCTCCCATGAAGAAAAAACTTCTATCTAAAATTTTATTTGGGGTAACATTGGAAAATAGTTTGTGGTGAGTATGTGCGTCATCTACAAAACTAAGACCTTGAAGAATTTTACCCAGTTATACATTTAGAATTAGTTTGTCATGTGTTCAGTGTTTTTTAGAGAGAAAGAGTAAGATTCTTGCGACTGAATTTCGATTTGACTTTTTCTGTCTTTTTCTGAGCTGCCTTTATAGCCTATGACAAAAAGCAAGAGCTTCAAGAGCCCAATTTGTCTCATCATGAAGTCAGGTGTATTGTGATCTAGAAACTCATCTGTTCCCTGGGTGATCTGTAAATAAAGTTCATACAACCAGATCTGCTATAGAGGACTATGTTATTAACAAATAAAGTAGGTGAAACAAGCCCTATCCCAAAGATAACTAATTGATCTGAAAGTGTAAATGACAGGTTTATGTTCAGGCCAACACCATTCTTTGTAACCAGGACATTTGAATGCCTTTAACTTACAGAAAGACAGCATTTGTGTCTGTAATACCAGCAACTTAATAATTAAAGTATCTTTTTTGTTGTTCAAATGTTGCTCTTGTTTTAGAGCAGCTGGTTACTTAAAATAAACACAGATGAAGAATTTGAATTTTGGAATCAGAGAATCCTAAGGAACTTTTTTATTCTGCTTTGGTTTTTTCCGTATATCATTCAGCACCACTTTTAATTTCTGTAGGTCTGTTTGTTGCCCCATGTAGAAAAGTTGTTATCCTAAAAAAATGCAAGAGTGATTTTGGGGGTTTTAAAAGTAGCTTTGAGAAGAGGGACATCAAATGTCTCCAGATAATGACATATGTCTCCTAAATCACTAAATCCAGAGTGACATTTGATGTTTCATTCTCAATAAATGTGGGAGTGCCAATTTATTTATTTAAATACAACTCTTTTCTATTTTAAAAAATTATTTACACTGAAGTAGCAGAAACATGTGCTATGAAACATGCATAATAATCCCAAGCCACTGGAAATTTTGTATCATAAATCGTCAGTGCAGGTCCTGCAATCACCTCCAGGTCCTACTTGAAGAATGTCAAGTGAGTTTGGCCCCTCTGCTCTAAAACACACTGACAACATTCTTGGCCTATTGCACACAGAATTGACCAGTGAGATCCTGCCAGTATTGAAATGCTTTTGAAATGCATCTCTTCTTTGTACATCAGCATCTATAGTACAGTTGAATTATGAGCCTCATCTTTAAACACATTTTCTCACCTATTTCTCTTCCTGTGTTCAAGGAAATGAAGGCTCACTTTTTACAAAAAAGAAGTCCAATTCCATTGCAGTTGCTGATTTATATTGTAGGGAAATGGCATGTCAGAGAGGTTCTCCTACTTTGCTGCGACATTCCTACTCTGTGGTAAGTCAGATCCATGCTCATTCCAGGTTTTTAAGTCCATCTACATAGCCTACTCCAAAATAGTTAATAATCAAGTGATAGGAAAGGTCATGTAACCAATATGGGCTTTGTCTCATTGTTGCCATTCAGTGTTTCCTTCTGCTGTGGTGCACTGTGTGGATGAGTTTGTCAGAAAAAAATTATGATCACTAAAGAGTAGGCACCCTTTTGAAATGTTCGAATTTCCAGTCTGGTCTTTAAATGGAAATACAGGGATCATGAGCCCAGTCACAATAAATAACTTCCCCTTAGTGAAGCTGATCTTCAGTAATGATCCATGGAGAGAGACTGATTCCCTAAGGAGACGTAAGAGGACAAATTGGTGGAATAGAAGTCAGGTTCCTTTGGAAGGAGCTTGTCTCTTTCCATTAACTGTAAAGGTAAACTGGAGAGACTGGCTTTCCTAGAGAGGGTTATGTTTTGTAATACTCTGCTCCATTCTATTACTGCACCCTGGTGAAAGTCATTCTGGGTTGCCAGAAATGCACTACTTCCATTGCACTTTAAATCTACCATTCTTTCATATTTCATGGATCAATATGTTTTATAAAGATGTGACCTATTGTTGTTTTGAGTTCAAGTGTAGTTTTTTGTGTTCTTCCTATAAGCTCTGATAAAAAGAAATCACAATAAGAAGAGTTTTACTGAATTTGGATGATTTCAGAACATGCATGTGTTCCTAAATACTTTTTCTCTTGGATTTTGCAGGGTCCTGGCTCAGATTATGAACCATTAATGAAACAAAGACGAAAATTCTTGCTCTCAGATGAATCCCCCAGTAAGTAAACTGTACAATTCAAGGTATATAACAGATTTTGCAGCCTTAATGCTTTCATAAGCGTAGCATGCAAAGATTTGAGACACATTTATGTATTTGTTTAAGAGGAGGATACATTTTGGAAATACTACAGTAAAGTACAAATAATGCATATATAGAGATTTTTATTTCTTGGACTCCACAAGTAATTTATGTAGGCAATGAAGTTTCATGAGTGCCCTTATTAGCTTTCAAAAATTCCTTCTGTTGTGCAGTGCATAAACATCCCCTCTTCCCTTTCCCTACTGTCTTATAAATTTCTGTGTCTTAATAGAGTTCTTCATGGATTTGGATCTTAACCAATATCCAAACATTCACTCTCTTCTGCATCTTTAGATCCCAAGCTAAATGATTGTAATTTTACCTAAGTGATAGTGATAAATTAAATGATGGTATTTTCACATTTTTGTTTTACTAGAAAGCATCTCAAAATTGTCATCACATATGAGATCATCAGACAGTCTTTCTTCATTGATCTCAGAGAAAGAATATATTAAATCACTAGATCTTTCATCAAATGAGCTGGAGAACATCGATGCCATCAGCCAGAACAGCTGCTTAACTAGTCATCTGGAACACCTTGAGAAACTGGAGCTCCACCAAAATGCTCTTACAAACATTCCAGAACAACTGTGTGAAGTAATTCTGCATAATTTTATGTAACACAAGTTGAAATTAGTTAAAATAAAGTGTTGATTTCTAATAATGTAATCCATATATATTGTAATAATGTATCCATAGCAATATTACTCAAGAATATGGGTGTATATTTTGGCATGCCTCATACATTTACTCAACTTTCATTCAGTGGATTCATGTTCATTAGAAATAGAAAAGTATTTTCATGGGATTGTTTTAAGTAATTTACTGCAGAGAACTGGTTTAAGATGTGTGATATTAAGTAGCATAATAATGGCAATGGAACTGCAGGCAATTAATATCTTAAATTTTATTAAATGGAGCTAATTGTTTTTGAATAATGCCCTATACTTTATTTTTTTGTAGAAATATTATAGGTTACATTGGTATGATTGCTGTTTTCTGCTACTTTTCTATAGTGAGATAAATATAAATAAATTAATAATTTGTATAAAAATATAACTCAGTTGCAAGCATATAAATTAATCTTTTCTTTTAGCTTTTTACAAACAAATTATCCTTTTCTTTCAGAACTTGAAATGCCTGACTTACCTGGATTTGCACAGTAACCGATTTACCGCTTTCCCGCCGTACTTACTGAGGATGAACTGCATCACAAACCTCGACATCTCACGAAATGACATCGGCCCTTCCTTTGCTTTGGATCCCAGCCTCAGATGTCCAACTCTAAAGCAACTCAACCTTTCATACAATCAGCTGATGTGCACTCCTGAATGTCTTACAAGTGTTGCTGAAAATCTGGAGCAGCTCTCGCTGGAAGGGTGAGTAGCATGAGTAAATGGACTGTAGCATAACAAACATAATAGGAAATAATAGATTTGCCATGCAAAATTATGACTCTTTACAACATGTAAAGGATTGTTTAGTCACTGATAAAATACTCACATTGTCTTCCAAATGTGTAAATTGCTACATTTTTGTAGCTGGATTACAACATACAAGATATGAGAATGACTTTGGACCTTGATAGACTCTGATAGCATTGCTGTTCATTAACATACTAAATAAGTTTTAGTTCACTTTCTTTCTGCTGTTGTACTATTAATCCACAGGGCTGTGTAGTCTGACATATTCAGCTAGGTTTTCTGTATACACAGTAGTTTCCACTGTATTTCATATGCATAAAGCTTTTCTGGAAGTAGTAGTAATGTAATTATAGGTATTGGTATGGATATGTTTTAAGCCACAGAAAGAGGTTAAAACATGTAGCTTTTTGTTTGCCAGCACTTATTATCATATTTCTTAGTGAGGTAATTCATACCCATGTGATATTCTTAACAATGAGATTGGTGATAGCTCTGTAAACTGCAGAGACTGTTTCATTCATTTCCTACAGTTCATGCTAAATGAGATGGTGAACTTTGTTAGTAATACTACCCTGGCATAACAGTGGATGGATCTTTTATCTCTGTGTTTTTGGGATCTTTCTCCTCCTCTTATTAGTGTTCTTCTCCCCAGAATACGTTGTGTAAAATCATATACTCATCCTGAATTGCATTCCATACAGGAATTATTTTTAAAAAAAATTTGTAGGTTGTTAGTAATTCTGTAATATTGCAAACACATACTTTTAGTACACAGAACCTCTCACAAATGCAGCAATCCTCTTTGCATGGGATTGAGCTCCGGTATGTAATCCGAAAATTAAAACTTGCAATACATTTTGACCCTTGCTCTCCAAATTAATTAAGCTGATTTTAATATCAGTCATTTATTCCATGTTGCCACATGTACTAGTGGTTTTGCTGACTAGTCCATTTTTTTGTAGATAAAGTTTTATTTTTGCTTTACTGGTGTAAGGATGACTTTGTCAGATCAACACTACTTTCACCTTTTACCTAATAGTTTCTAAATAAAACATGGATTGTCTTTTTGCTTGTTATTATCATAGAAACAAGATTTCAGGCTTATGTTCGCCCCTATGCTTGAAAGACCTGAAAATTTTAAACATTAGTAAGAACAATATTTCATCCCTTGCTGACAATGTCTTCATGGGCTGTACAAAACTGGAGCAGTTCAATGCCAGGATGAATGTTCTTGGTGAGTATCTGTTAAAATAGGATTCACCTTCTAGAAATTATTCCAAGTCACAAAATTCCTCTGCCCACCTACATTTGGAGTCTTGGGAGAACAGAAAAGAGTAATACTAGTCCTTGTTTATGCAGTTTCCTAAGCATCAGCTTTTGATCACTAAGCATAGAGCATGCTTCCAGTCATTTGATCTGACTCACCCAACTCCTCTTGTTCCTGCATTTGGAGTGGATGCTGTAAAAATGCCTGAGTGCACTTGAGATCGTACACACTGCTGAGGAAGGTTCAAAGAAGATAAAATCATTAAGATTTAGCATGCAAATCTAGTACTAATTCAGGTTTAATACTGTACTGTAATACATAGATGCATCCTGGCTTGTGCCAGCAACAGTGTGGCCAGCAGGAGCAGGGCAGGGATTGTCCCCCAGTGCTCAGCACTGGTGAAGTCACACCTCAATCCTCTGTTCAGTTTTGGGCCTCTCACTTCAAGAAAGACATTGAGGTGCTGGAGTGAATCCAGAGGACAGAGGAGCTGGTGAAGGGTCTAGAGCACAAGTCTGATGGGGAGCCTTGGGGGCAACCTTGGCACTCTCTACAACTGCCTGAAAAGGAGGCTGCAGCCAGTGGGGTTGGTGTCTTCTCCCAAGGAACAGGCAATAGGACAGGAGAAAATGGCCTCAAGTTGTGCCTGGGGAGGTTAGATTGGGCATTAGGGAAAATTTCTTCACTGAAAGAAGCACTGCAATAGGCTGCACAGAGAAGTGGTTGAGTCACCATCTCTGGAGGTATTCAAAAGACATGTGAATGTGGCCTTTAGGTCTTTAGTGGTGGACTTGGCAGTGTAGGGTTAATGGCTGAGCACAATAGTGTTAGAGGTCTTTTCCAACCTCAATGATGCTGTGATTATTACCCATTATCTATTTACCATAGATAATGCTATATCCAGCATTATCTTCAGAACAAGAGAGAAGATTTGGTTCAGTTCCCTGCATGCAGGTGTCATTTGGAACACCCTGAATCATCCCCCTGGGCTTTCAGCTTCTGGTCCAGAAAAAGCAGATCTTCCATAGCTCCTGTGTTTTATCTTCAAACCGTGTGCACACAGCTCAGGTGGCACAGGGCAGATCCCCTTCACTAGAGACCAGTGTTAAGGAACTGAACTTTCCTTAACTCAAACTTGACTTTAGTCCATCCAGAGTGTGGGTCAGTGGCTTAGCATATTTATTGTAAAATAAAAAAATAGCATATTTTTTTGTAAAATAAAAAAATAAAAATTATACAAATTGGATTTTCAATGATACCGTGAGAGTTCATAAATTACTGTTAGAATTTATTCTTTCAAGACATAAAATCTTCCATTTAGAAATTACTGTCACATTATTTCAGAAGGTGAATCTTTGAATTGCATTAAACACAGCTGAACAATTAGACTCATTTTTATAAGAATGAATCAGTGAAAAAGACCCAACAAATCCTAGGTCACATGGGAATCTTTTGTATACTTGCAGTACAGTAAAGGGTAAGTAAGATTATTTTGGTGTTTAATGCCACCAGGAGATGAAGGATAACAATGTATAATTTGTTAAAAGATGATATATTAATTAATTTTGGGACTTTAGTTTTTAATAAGCTTTAAGAAAAAGGATTTGAACTCTGCCTTTGGTAGGTGATACCTTTGTATGAAAATGATAGACTGACCTTCTAGTCTGTCTAAACTCCAGTCTGTAAAATAATTTAAACTGTTCTTAAAATCATAGGATTAACCTCTTTTTCTGCTCTAGAAAAGATACCTGACTTGTCATCTAGCATAACAAGTTTAAAATTATCCCAGAATTGTTTTACTAATGTTCCAGAAGCAATTCTTCTCCTACCACAGTAAGTTACTCTTTTATTCATTAATGTTAATGTCAAGTTCTTGATAAAGAAAATCTTATGACAGAATTGTTGTTCTGCAGAAAATTCTGCATGGTTTACTGATTTTCAGGGAATCCTCACTGGTTAAATCCAGAACTTGGTAGCTTTTAAACTGAAGACAAATTAGTCACATTTTCTTCATGATTCTGAAAAATTCTGTTCCTCAGATTCAAATTGCTGTTGTTGAAAATATATTCCTTGACAGCTGAAGCTGTCAATTCTTTAACTGAGAATACTAGAATTCTCATATTTCCTTGGAACCAACAATAAAAATATATCAGCAATTTTTTTAGCTCTGCAGACTTTTGCACAAGACTACTGAGATTAGTTTTTCACTTCCTAAATAACACGAGATACTTATTCTCAAAGAAAAACACTTCCTCCAGAAGGAGTTGTGGTAAAGAAGCATGTGACATTTATTTTGGTATACATTCAAAGCATTGCTTATGTGAAAATTGGACTTTTGCTTTTTTTATAAAAGTTGCTGACCTTAACAGATCACTAGAATGAGATTGTGGAGGGGGTGCCTGGAAGGGGTGATCCAATAGGTGTGGGGAGGTGTGAGTGCTGATGGCACCAGAGAGAGAGCAGATCCACAGATTTGGAAATTTATATTACTGAGATGAACATGATATTGCACAATTTCAGCATGCTAACATTCACAACTGCCGATTTAATGGATGTGTTGAAAAAATGCAGTTTTCAGGTTCTACATCTCACAGCTCAAACAAATCAGGAAGGTGTTGCTTGCAATTTTGTGTGCTTCATGTTTCATTGTAACATAGACTTGTCCAATAGGTCTAGGTGAACTGTGTAATTTCTGCACATACATATATTTGCATACAGTTATATCTACTTGTATTTGGATTTCAGTCAGAAAACCATCTCTTCTGATAGGTAATCCACTTGTTTATTAAAAATTAATACAGCTTTGGTTTCAGCTAATCTGGGTTTTATTTTTTCATTTGCTAACTTCTCTCTTTTTTATTTTCATATTTTTAGTTTGAGATCAGTAGATTTAAGCCAAAACAAGATCACAAGCCTGCCTGGACCGATGCACTGGAAATCACTAAATTTGAGGGAGCTGTTATTTAATCATAATCAAATAGATGTCTTGGACTTGAGTGAAAAGGCATGTGCATGGTCTAGGCTAGAAAAGCTACACCTCTCCCACAACAAGTTAAAGGAGGTAAAGTGTAAGATTCTACCTAGAGAAAATTTAATTGCTTTTCATTTGAATGCAGGTTTTCAATGTTCATTTGATTTTTGTGTCACCTCTCATACAATTGCATTGTGTTAGTGAAATGTTATGTAAGTGCAAATATTTCCTTCCCCTGTGAAGGAAAATTGCTATATGCTATTCAGCTTTTCTGCCTGTAATGTGTCATATACTCAGTTTGTATACTGAATTACTTATAAGGTCTTTTCTCTCTTACTGTGGGATATTTAGGTCTGTTTATTACAAAAAAAATGAACTGCAGCAGTAAAAATAATACCTAGTTCTGTTAAATAATTAATGTATTCATGTTCCTCCTTTTTTTAGCATTTAATTGCCCATTAAATGTTCTTTTATTTAGATTCCTTCTCAGATTGGCTTCCTAGAGAACTTGACTTCTCTGGATGTAAGTCATAATCCTGATTTGAGATTCTTTCCCGATGAAATGGGAAGACTGTCCAAGGTCTGGGATCTTCCTTTGGAAGGACTCCATCTAAATTTAGACTTCAAGCATGTGGGATGCAAAGCCAGAGACATTATCAGGTTTGTTGCCCTATTGTTCTTGAAGATTCCTGGTTTGCTTTCTTGGGATTTGCAGTAAAAAAAAGAATTATTGAGAAGATAACATGCTGTTTTGAAAAGACATGCTGGTTTGTCATATGAAATCCAGCATGCTGTTCTGTGGGAGATGATGATAACAACACACACAGATAAAATAGAGTGGTTTAGACCATACTATTATTACCTCTGGAATTTGATGTTTCCACAAACTGTGCAATAAGTGATGCTTACCAATTATTTGTAATATGTTTATTGTGTTCCCCAGTTCCTCTGTGCACTGCACAGAGCACAGTTTTGGGATAATTACTAAGCAAAAAAAGACATATTCTGAATTAAACTTTAGCTTTCAAATCAGAAATTAGAGTAGACAGTTAAAAGAACAGTAATATCAAACTGTAATATCAAATATCAAGATATTGAAAATTTGAAGAAAATTGCACGGTTCTAGATTTTTCTTTGTCCTTGAGTTCTGTTCATCTTTTTCTTTGTTTTACACTTCTGTGAGTTTTGCAAACTTTTTCTACCAGGTTTCTTCAGCAGCGACTGAAGAAGGCTGTGCCTTATAACAGAATGAAGCTGATGATTGTTGGAAACACTGGCAGTGGGAAAACCACCCTGCTGCAACAGCTCATGAAAAGCAAACAAACAGAATTAGGCTCTCCAAAAGCTACAGTAGGCATTGATGTGAAAGACTGGATCATTCAAGGGAAGGGCAAGATGAAGAAGGAGCTTATATTAAATGTGTGGGACTTTGGAGGTATTTCCTGAGTTGATTTTCCTTTATTATTGTCTTTTCTAACATTTTAATGCATTACTTATTCTTAGAATCAGCCTGTGGTAATTCAAACTGGGGACAGTAGAATCACAAATGTGCACCCAAAGTCCAATAACCACTTATAAATTAGTGGATTCCACTATGAATTAGTGGATTCTGTAAATTCGCAGCTAATCCCTCAAAGCCTCAGGAATTTCTTATCACCAAATGTGGTTTGACCACTCATTTCAACTATAATATTTAGAATAATCATTTCAGAATAGTAAGAAATTGCCTGTAATCACCAGAAGAATCTCTGTGATTAAACTCTGTTTCTCCATTTTGTAGTCCAGGTCTCTCTAGGCTCTGCAATATCACAGGTTTGTAAGGTCACAGACAACAAAGCACTTAGGATGAGTCTTTGAACCTTGTATTTCTGGAAATCTTTCTAAGTTTGGGGGAGTACAGAAGCACTTCTAAAATCCAGGGCTAATTGAGACTGTAGAAAAGTTATTTTTAAACAGAGGTCTGTCATCATTTAAATACAGTCTATCACAATGCATAAGCTCAGACCAGTGCCATTCAAGCTGGATGTTCAGCTTTAGTTGTAATTTTAAGTGCTTAATTATGTGAATTTATTATGTGAAATTGCTGAAAGTATAGGACAAAGGAAAAGAAGAAAGTAAAGGGAAAGGAAAGAATAAGAGAGAAATTCAGTATTTAAAATAATCACAACCTTTTGTCTATGCAGCAACCGTGTTTATCCAGTTAAATCTTACATTGGTATAAAACCAGTGTATGTGTTTAAACATTACACTTCAATCAGTGAGCTACCACAGAGTCCCTTCCTAAAATTCATAGTTTTTATGGTTTCCTGTCAATTTATATGAATTTCTACAAACATTAATTTCACTTCTGAACTCGTGGGCTGGGGACATGTGTTCCTCTGCCTTTTTGTGATCTGAAGATGTTCAGTCAAGGAAGTACTAAACAATGGAAAATTTTGGTCATTAGGACAAGAAGAGTTCTACAGTACCCATCCTCATTTCATGACCCAGAGGGCTTTATATCTTGCTGTTTATGATCTCAGCAAAGGACAGGCAGAGGTGGATGCTATGAAACCGTGGCTTTTTAACATCAAGGTAAGACTTACAGAATGGAATTCTCCTTTCCAGGGAGCTGTAGGTGAACAGCAAATTAACCATAAATATTTATATAGCGGAAGAAGAAAGAAAATTGTTCAAAAAGTAAGAAAGAACAGTAATATTAAACAAGAGCTGAAATACATCATGTATTGGATATGACAGTAATTCTAGACATAAAAAGACATGATCAGCACCATTTTGGACTTGAAATTGTACAAAGTGATGTGCAAAAGAATAGTTTGCATATTCTGGCAATATTTTGAATTTACTGATAATAAGAAAGGAATAGTATTAAAGAAATAATGAGTTAAACTTGCATTTTTTTTACACCAGTATAACTTTTGGGGAAATCAGAATTAGACTAATTTAAAACTGACTAGATACAGGCTTGAAACCATGCTATTAAATGTATGCTTAGTATCCTATTATTAATAGGAATTATTCCAGAACTGTGATAGGGAATGGATCTGAGAACCTCCCTATGTATTTATCATTTTGTCTAAGTGTTTATCTCCATTTATGGAGCCATTCCATGGTGAGTGAGCATTACTTGTCTTTTCTTTTTGTAGGATGCTTAGCCATGAATGGGCAATACACTCACATAAAGAGTTTGTTTACTGTTCCTGTTAATGAACTTGTCTTTTCCACTCTTTTCACCTTGGGCAGTGATACAGGACACAGCAATCAGTTTAGCATTGATGATAATCACTTCTGATGTGCTCTCCTTTGCTGTGCAGTACCTGCTGATGTTTCCCTGCTGCCCTGTTCCAATGACAGCTAGCAAAGTACCAATTATTTTGGCTATTCCATTTTGTTGGATGTTCTTAATGAATAATGTCCCTCTATTTTAGTGCCAACAGTATTAATCTGCAAAGAATGAAATACAGATGTACACTCCTTCCTTTTAGAAAAAGCTGATTTTTAAATATTTCTCTTTTGCAATAGACAGCTCTCTGAATGTTTGACTAAATCGCTCACATTTTATCTGAATATAAAACTCTAAAATCAGCATTTGCTATTGAGTTAATCAACAGTATGGATCTCACTATCAGGCTCGAGCATCAACATCCCCTGTGATTCTTGTTGGCACTCATCTGGATGTTTCTGATGAAATGCAGCGTAAGGCCTGCATGAGTAAAATCACCAGAGAGCTGCTGAACAAGCGAGGCTTCCCAGCAATCCAGGATTACCACTTTGTCAATGCCACAGAAGAGTCTGATTCCATCATCAGACTTCGGAAAATCATCATAAAGGAGAGTCTTCACTTCAAGGTGAGATACGTATACTGGTTTTAATGTTGAAAACATCCTTGTTTTATTTAAGTGAATGCATTTTTGAACATTATTGCATAATTAAATAAATTCCCGTGTGATAGCAAAGTCATCTTGCCTTCTATAAAGTGTTACAGCAAAATAGTGAATGAAAATCACCAGGTTTGTTTTAATTTGATTTTCTTCCCAGAAAATTAACTTAAAATCCCAGCAAAGTTCTGTTCTCAAGCACTAGGGCCATAAATCAAGTATTCAATGAAAAACAAGCCTTCTTTGTCTTACAAAGAAATTTCATTAAAACCTTGGTTTCTTGGGCGGCACCATGTAATTACAGTAAGTATTGCAAGATTTCAGGGGACAGGAAATAGGATGTTGTGGTTTGTGAAAACCAACTGATTTCCCATTTACTGTTTTCAGTTTACATAGCATGAAACTATTTCTATAAAGAGGAAAGTGAATTAAAAAGCAGGAAAGGAAGATCCTGTGGTCTGAGTGATCCTCCTAGATTGGAATATCTGCACTTGTAATTCTGTCTCCAAAGTCATCCCAACTCATTCCCTGCCCTATCCTTAGCCACAACATGAAGCCCTGAGTGTGAATGAAGAGACCTGCCCAGGCATGGACCTTGTAGAAAGACAGGATCTTATCTGTAACAAAAAGAATATACTTTTTTTTTTAATTTATGCAATAACACATTTTTCATTTTTCATTTATGTCATAGCACATTAAAGAGAAAAGGTGATGTCCTGTGCTACTTAAATCAATGGCAGAGCTTCATGAATCATACCAGAACCCAAATTTCTTCCAAATGACTGTTTGGAAGATTTTATAGAGCAAATGATGTATTTATGACTAGCCTCACTCGAGTGGTGCTACAAATGAGTTAAAGTGTACACACCTCTCTTGTTTCTCTCAGGAATTAGCAGCTTAGCCATATCCAAATTGTCTCTAACTTCATTCCAGTGCAAGGAACAGCTAACCAGTCCTAAATGGCGAGGAGGTGCCCTCTCAAGTGAAATGGGTTAATTCCTCCTCTCATACATCCTGTAGGCATGAACTGAGCTGGTGTTGTTATGTGGCTCTGTGTCTCACCATACTTATTGAACACCCCAGAGGAGAAGTTCTGCTTGCTGAAAAATGTTGTTCCTTTAATGTCTACATCTCTTGAGACTATGACTTAAACTGATGGTTAAACTTCTACACAGATGTAAGGTGGCCTGAAAGAAATAATTACCATAAATTATGTAGGTAATTTGTGAAAGGAATGTTACAAGGCTGCAATCTCTAATCTGCTTAGAGATTAGCCCACATTTGTTAAGTATTCAGCATTGTCATCAAGTACTCCGGAGTCTTTGAAGTTACACAAGGGACTAATTTCATCTGCACAAGGTACCAATTATATTTTTGACACATTAAAAACATCACAGTACATTGGTGAGAGAAAAATTACAGTTATGAGGCCAGTTTGTAAATATTGGGAAAGTTGTTTCCCATTTCCTCAGAAAAGTTGATTGGTCAGCACGCATGGAGGAAGGAAAACCTGACTGGGTACTAGTGATTACCAAAAACCAAAGGGTGTCTGCAGGCAGGAACAGAGGCTCAGAGCACCCATTTGTGTCACTCATGTGGCTAAATTTATTTCATTCTATTCTCTTGTCCACTGACTGCCAACAGTGGAGACTTTTAATCAAGCTACTACCCTCTTCCCCCCCATTTACCTAAAGACATGGCTAGAGATATTACATACTACAAGAAGTATAGGTTTTTATTATTAATTTGTCTATTGCTCTGTATTAACTGAAGATGTATGATACAATCTGCTCATACAGTGAATATTTTCCTTTTACTTTGAACAAAAGTTTCTCTTTGAAATAACGTCTTCTGAGAGACCTCATTTATTATTTTTTATGTACAAGTAATATGGAAATATTTTCTTCTCTGAGTAGTTATTTATAGGAAGACATTATCATTCTAAAAGAATAATTACTTACATCTACCTTTCAGAAGCCATGTTAGTCAATAAATGATTGTTCTTGGTCCTTTCTGCTTCTATTTCTGCTTCTATGTATCTACATACACTTTATATCTTAGTTTTATTTTCGTCATTTCACATGAATAAATTAATATATATAATAAATAATAAATTTATTTATTATTTACATACTTTATTATACACATAAGAAATAATAAATTTAAGATTATTATTCATAATTTTACAGATCAGAGATCAGCCAGTGGTTGGTCAGCTCATTCCTGACAGCTACCTGGAGCTGGAAAAGAGAATTTTGCTGGAACGTAAAAACGTCCCAGTGGAATTTCCTGTAATTGATCAGAAACGCTTGCTGGAACTGGTACAAGAAGGCCAGTTACAGCTGGATGAAAATGAACTCCCTCATGCAATTCACTTTCTGAATGAATCAGGTAAAATATTCTCTTCAATATGTGTTTGTTAACACTTTGTTGTAAATCTGCAGCTGACAGATCTGTACATGATTTTATGTCTTTCACAAGGTAGCCTCAAAATGGTAAGCTGAGGTGTCTGAGCTTGGGTAACATCAGTTTGTTAAACCACATTATTGGGAAGGGAATGCCATGATGTGAAGGATCAGTACTGTAACAGTTATTATCTCTTGCTCTCTTTTACCCCTCCTTGGAAACATTCTACTGCTGGTTAGGCAGTACAGTTGCTGAAGAAAGATGCAATTGCTCCAATCACTCAGATAGAATTGTGGTTAGAGGAATACATGTAACAGCTTATCTCAGTGCAATACTGACTTCTAAAATTAAATAATAAACCACACAGATCTTAGCAAAAAAGCAAGTCAGATTAAAAATCTAATGAAAATTCTGAAAATGAAGGTAAAGCTGAGCATGCTGTGCTTGCACTCTACTATTCAGAGATACTGACATCAGTAGAGCTGTATTTAGTATTCAAATTGTTTATGTCAAATCATATCATAAAACCAGCCCAGAGCAGAGTGCTTACTTTGCTTAATATGGATCTTGAGCAATGCATTGCTAATTGCAGCATTCTTTGTGCAGGTGTTCTCCTTCATTTCCAAGACCCAGCACTACAGCTGCGAGATCTGTATTTTGTAGATCCAAAGTGGCTCTGTAAAATCATGGCACAGGTCAGACTGATCACTTTTTGTGTATGCAATTATGGTACATTTCCCCTGTCTAAAGCTACTGTAACTCATCAGTGTTCCTTCTTCACTATTTCTTTATTGTTTCATGATCTAGAATTTTCTCAAGAACCACATTTTTTACTTTGTTCTTTTCTGTTTCTGTTGCTTTCTGGACAACTGTGTTATTGCTTGTCTGTTCTTACATTGTAATGCCCTATATCATTTAAACTGCAACAGACACAACAATACATGTAAAATAGAAAAACCCCATGGATGCAAGGTAATCCTGCAGTATGTTGCCACAGGTTGGAATGAAAGCTGGAACTTTGGGCTAAAGGCTGTAAGAATGAGGGAAATTTGTAATTGTATGCCAGGTAGAGATGGCAGAGACAAGTGAGTGCATATGAAGTTGGAATGGGAGAGCAGCAGATAGACTGCTTAAGTGACACCATGAAATGGTGATCTAGAAACACTCTCAAAATTTATTATATGTATTCAGATTTTCTAACCTCTGAAACTTTTATCTAATGATGAATCTACACCTGAAATTGTTTCACTTTCTTTAAAAGATTCTGATGGTGAAAGTAGAAGGCTCTTCTAAATACCCTAAGGGAATTGTGAAGCGTTCAGATGTGGAAAAATTCCTTTTGAAGAAGAGCAAGTTCCCTAAAATCTATATGTCACAATACTTTAAGCTTCTGGAAAAGTTTCAGATTGCTTTGCCATTAGGAGAGGACCAACTACTAATCCCAAGCAGGTAAGCAAGGAGCTAAACCCACAAATGACAGCCTTAGAGATTGATCAAAATTGAAACCTCCCATCAGGCTAACTAGTTTCACTGATCATCAGAGCAATTTGGTACATGAAAGCATGACAGACTCTTTGTATATTACATTTTAGTAAATGCTTTCAGAAGATATATGTTAAACTGATCTTGTAGCAGATAAAGCTTATGTATCAACATGCTGGGTAAATGGAAACTATAAATTATAGAATACTTTATGAGTATAGTACTTTTTTTGCAGTTACCATGCTTCAAGACTGCAGCAAGGAGGTTATAATTTAGCTTCACAGCACTATGCCAGCATTACAGATATTTATTGAAATTTAAAAGATAACAAAACATTTCCATAACTTATTTGCATGAAGTGAGAACCACTGACAAGTTACTCAGAGTCACTATCTCCTTCAAAAGTGTACATACTAAATGTGGTGACAAAAAAGTGCTATGACTTTGAATGTGGTATTTTGGTTTTATCTGAAGCAAATAACTCAGTTTCTCTGTCTCAGTTACAGATTTCCCTAATGTGTTTAGTAATATTTATGTTGCCTAGTGGAGAGAGTGTTTCATGGCTGCACTAATTCGGATTTATATGTCCTTCAAAGCCTTGACATAGGAAGATTTTATCTGAATATCTTACCTGCTTTATGTGTGTCTCAACTTTTTCTCATATTTGCATTAAATATCTAATGATCCATTAGTGAGCTACTGTTGGGTTTAAATTACAGTCAGAACTTCACTTTGACACAAACAAGCATAATAAACAAACACACTATCTGTTAGCTCCCTTACCATCTGGATCATGCATTCATTAATAAATCATGCATTTTACATTATAAATAATATATGTCATAAGCTCAGATATATTACATCATCAAATATTTTTCTTCTTTCAGCTTGTCTGATCACAGACCTGTTATAGAGCTTCCCCACTGTGAAAATTCTGAAATTATCATCAGGCTGTATGAGATGCCATACTTTCCTATGGGATTTTGGTCCAGGCTCATCAACAGGTTGCTTGAGATATCTCCTTACATGCTATCAGGAAGAGGTACAAATCTTTATCTTCAAAAGGAATAGCATGCAAGTTTGCCTTGAATGCCAACCCTGCATGTTAAAGCTTTAGTCCCCAACACTGTTTTGCTTTAGCTAAATTCTGAACACTTCAAAACTGTAAGAAAAATACAGTGGTTGTTTTTGTAATTTAGACGTATCCAGGAACAGATAGTGCCTGATCTTGCAGTTGTGTGTAAAAGAAAGTTAAGGTTGTA
The DNA here is from genome assembly GCF_012460135.2 of Molothrus ater. Lineage (NCBI taxonomy): Eukaryota > Metazoa > Chordata > Aves > Passeriformes > Icteridae > Molothrus > Molothrus ater. Next base: position 14,953,185 of record NC_050482.2, on the reverse strand, counting down.
AGAAATCCATATGTTTCCTGTATTCTTTGTGGAAGCAAATAGCAGTAAGGGATATGTCTTCCACACAGAAAAACAAACTGCTTTTCTTCAGGTTCATTAATTCTCCCTTTATTTAAGTCTCAAAGCTTTGCTTTTATCAGAAAGAGGGGATATGATTTTACTTTTTTTCCAAGAATTCCATGCTTTCACATGGTAATACTCTACAAATATCATCTGTAAATGCCTGATGTCCTGGCATTTGAGTTTCTTCTGAGCATCAAATTCCAGTTGGATCCTGCTATTTCATGAGTATGTAACAGGAAAAATTTAAATCACAGCTTTTTTTCATATTTTGCCTGAGATATTCTGTGCTTGAACCTGAATGTACCTAAGCATTTCTGTAATGCCTACCTGCTGCATGACTTGCCACCTGGTTAAATACAATTTGTGGGTATTCCTTCTAGAACTGAACACAAGTTGACATATATTTCATTTTTGTGGGGCTGTGCTGCCTGCAAGGTTGTAGCCTTTATTTTGTTTGTTATTTGGGTAAGTATAACCCTACAATCATAGTTATACATTCAAAGTACCATGAATTATTCTGAATATTTTAAGATTGACATTCATATTGGAGATCAGACTTGTAATCTAATTTTGTGTTTTCTAGAGCGAGCTCTTCGTCCTAACAGAATGTACTGGAGACAAGGCATCTACTTGAACTGGTCTCCTGAGGCTTATTGTCTAGTGGAATCAGCAGAATTTGACCACAACCCTGACAGCTTTTTGAAAATCACAGCACCTTCTTGCAGAAAAGGTTAATTATTCCTGAGCCTGAATTTTGCTCCAGTTTGATTGCAGCTTGGCATTTTGGTTTGTTGTGCTTCTGCCTTTGGAATATAGAATTTGTCTTTGCAATTAAAAGTATGGCAGACTGGGTCTGTAATTCCCCTCTTTTTGTTTCTTGAAGGGTGCATCCTTTTGGGGCAAGTTGTGGATCACATAGATTCTCTTATGGAAGAATGGTTTCCAGGTTTGTTGGAAATAGATGTTTGTGGTGAAGGGGAAACACTGTTGAAGAAATGGGCGCTGTACAGCTTTCAAGATGGTGAAGAACACCAAAAAATACTACTTGATGACTTGCTTAGGAAGGCTGAAGAAGGTATGCCATTTGAGGTATATAGAGGAGCACTTGTATCTACACAAATACTATGCAACATCCCCTTTATAACATTTGTGTATTTCGTGTTATTTAAAAATGTTTCATTTCCATAAGAAAAAATTAGTTTAAGTCAAAAGCAGTTTGGGGTTTTTTATGTCAGAGCTGTCTAGTATATATAAGAATAGAATATGAGACATTGCATCTACTCTGTGTAGTTATATAAAAATAGCCATAATGGAAAGAATCATTTTGTCATAATACTGATAATGCAGTTTCAATCTTGGAACTGAATCCAGCAGATAGCAAAACTAATATTTGATCTCTTGGTTGGATCACATGGCACAGTAATTTAAAAGACAATATTCAGTATGGCATTCTACATACTGACAGCATTCTTTCTTTTTACAGACACAAAAATTATGTCTTGGTTAGTGTTACATTGCAGCCATTTTTTTCACATTTAATAGGTACATATATAGAACCTTGAAAATACTTAAACATGGAGGAACCAAGAATTTGAATGGCAAAATTAGTATCTATGTCTGTGTGCATGCATATGCATACATATATATATATATATATATATATATAAGCACATATATTAATCTTATTTTAGATACATTGATCTTATGCATTCTCAGAGGTCCTCATGCCTTTCAGTGCTTTTTCACTGATACCTTTCTTTTTTTTTTTTCGTTTTCATTTTCTCTTTTGTTTTTCTTAGGTGACCTTTTGGTAAATCCAGATCAACCAAGACAGACCATTCCAATTGCTCAGATTGCTCCTGATCTGATACTTGCTGATTTGCCTAGAAATATTATGTTGAACAGTGATGACCTGGAATTTGATGAAGCTCCTGAATTTCTCTTGGGTAAGCATTATTTTGTAGGGTGTGGGGTTTTTATGGAGATTATGTAAACAAATCTATTGAAGTCAGTTCTGCAACATATGAAAAGCATTTTGGAGATTTATTTTCTGAAGAAATTTATTATTTTAAAGTATTCTGAATTCCAGGTTATTGAGTTTTGAATTTTCCATTAATTTGTGCACTAGGACACTGGTTTTTATGTGTTTAGTTTACTGATCATGAATCTTAACACAGTAGATGATCCACATATTTTAAAACTGAACCCTTTCAGCTATTATTTTTGAGAAATGGTTGTTATCCCTTTTTTAATTATACTCTTCGATGTTATTGTTCAAAAGGTGATGGTGGCTTTGGATCTGTGTACCGTGCATCCTATGGTGGTGAAGAGGTTGCTGTAAAGATTTTCAATAAACATACTTCCCTCAGGCTCCTAAGACAAGTAAGGAATCCTGCCTTTTTTTCTGTAATGCTGCTTTTGGAATACCAGCCCTAGCAAAGAGTTTTAAAAGTTTAAGTAAATTACAAGTCCTCACTCTAAAACATTCCTCAGTTTACTTCAGATGTAGAGATTATGCTTTTTGCACTATTTCATCTGATTTTACAATTTGCAGGAGCTTGCAGTGCTTTGTCACCTCCACCACCCCAGTCTGGTGTCTTTGCTGGCTGCTGCAATCCGTCCCCGGATGCTGGTGATGGAATTGGCCCTCAAGGGATCTCTTGATCGTTTGCTTCAACAGGAAAATGCAAGTTTAACTAGAACACTTCAGCACAGGATAGCTCTACATGTAGCAGATGGCTTAAGGTAAATGTGACTTCTGCGTTGCTGTAAAAACAGGATATAGCTTCAAAGATGCTACACTGCAGATGAAAAGCTTCTGTTCTCTCACATCTCAAGCAGAATATTTCCTGGCTCTGACAAATTCTTGTATTTTTATGGTCGACTGGCTGATATGTAATATGTACTTTCATGATCTGTTTTTTTCCTGCTAACAAGTGATGTTCATATAAGTAGAGAAATTGCAAGACTCCAGGTGCAATTTCCATGTGGCTGTTGATTTCTTACTGAAATGTCATAGAAATTAATTTAGTGCATTTTTCAAGTTCTGAAAGTCCATTAATCACCTCACCTCATTGCAGTGTGACTTTAAAATGACAAAACCTGCAAGAGGGTTAAGCTTAAGGTACTAAGATGCATTTTTCAAACTATCAGTGACTCTTCAGATAAAACTTGGTACTAAAAGACTGCAATGTAAATAGTAAAGTAGTAAACAGTAAAATGTATTTCAGAACAATTATAAATGTCATTATCCAGAAAGGCTGTGTCTTGTTGGTGATGTTTGACATTTGTAACACAATATTTCATGTTTGAAAGCACAATTTACTGTTACAAGAATAATGCACTCAGTGTGTGTCTACAGATGCATCCCTAACTTGTGAATGCTTTCAGTAAATATTTTTTGATTACTAGGTACCTGCATTCAGCAATGATCATCTACCGTGATTTAAAGCCTCACAATGTGTTGCTCTTTACCTTATATCCCAATTCAGCTGTTATTGCAAAAATAGCTGACTATGGCATTGCCCAGTATTGTTGCCGAATGGGAATAAAAACCTCAGAAGGCACACCAGGTATGGAAATAGGATTTGATTTAAAGTCCATTATGTCCAAAAATAGCTAATATATTTTTAATGTAGTCTGTAAGAAGTAACTCAAATCTATATTCTAGTTGAAAGTCACAAAAGGGAGTCCTAATCATATTACAAGTTGTGATGCCAGATTTAGACCTCTTGGTCATTACTCCTGTTCATGTTTTAACACCTTTTAGAAGAATCAAGAAGTATATTAAAGGTTTAAAAAGAAGAAATTAAATTGCATGCATTCATAATATTTTTTTGTCTGGTTTTAATATGGTTATTGTGATATTTTAATTATACTGCTAACATTTTTTGCTTTAATTTCCAGTAAAGTGTATGTAAGTCTTAATTTTTTTTTAAGGCAATAAATATCTTCACTGTTCCCCAACTTTAGAGAGAACCTATTAGCATCCATTCTAAAGCCCTGAACAACTCAATCACTTTGAAAAGTTCCTTTAGATCCTTTAAATTGTGTTTGGGAGCATCACTTCAAGTGTTAAATGTTAGTCCATCAATAAAGACTGCAGACTTGCCCTTGATTTTCAGCATTCATTGATAAAGCAATTATTTTACATTAAAAGGGGCGGGAGCTTTGTAACTGATGTAATGTCCCCTTCTTTTATACTTACTGCTGATATTTTTGGACATGTACCAAATACAAGCTGTTGCCAGGCCAGAAATAGTTTGTTTTTCCTTGCACTTCCTGTGCCATATTTATCAATCATTGTTTACTTTTTAAAGTACAAAGATGGCTTCATCTTGACATGAAGCATACTTATTAATGAATGATTTATTTGCAGGATTTCGAGCGCCAGAGGTTGCCAGAGGAAATGTTATTTACAATCAGCAAGCTGATGTTTATTCATTTGGCTTGCTGCTTTATGACATTTTCACAGGAGGAGGTAGAATAATGGAAGGCTTGAAGTTTCCAAATGAATTTGATGAATTAGCAATACAAGGAAAATTACCAGGTATGCCTTGTTTCTAAAAGTTTTAGCTTTTGTCCTGTCTCCTCCAGAAATAACATGTCTTATGAGTTATGTTGTATCTAACAGTGATCATAGAAGGAGACTTAGAAAAATATAACATTCTTCATATTCCTTCTGCATTACAATATGGAATTATTGGCTGCTGGAAGGAAGATTAAACAGGCCATCAGGCTGGAGGTGATGTAATCATCTGGACAATATAACTCAGGACACCATAACTTGGGCAACTTCTGCCAGTGTTGAGAGCTGTTGAATTTTTATAGCACTACAAGCTGAATGTCTGGTGTTCTTATTTATTGCCCAGCAATAGTGGGTATACCCATTAAGCATTCTTTAAGGAATGTTTTGCTCCATTTAGGAAAGAACAGCATCACTCAGTCTGGCATAGCTTCTCCATTATGAGAGGCAGAGTGTTCATACATTTTCTGCTCCTTAAGGAGAACAGTCCAGTTCTAAGCTCAGACAGTTTCCACCCCCTTTCTGAAGAGGATATCTCAGGAACTGATGACTAAGTATCTCCTAAATGCAGCTGTATTGACTGTATTGTAAGCCCTGTGCAATAATTGAAGTATTAGTTTCTGGAGTTCCTTCAACCTATGCTCATAATTTTTATAATTCCACCAAAAAGGGGCTGGCTGATCTCACAAGCAAGCAGTGCCTGTCTCTTGCTGCACTGAATATGTTCATTTGCAGGTATTCATCACTAATGTTACCTGTCTGAGGTAGGACTGGGATATTTGCTGTGGATTATGATAAACTAAAAGGAAAAGCAATACAGGCACCATCATGAATGATTTATTCTCAGAGTTCAGCAGCTATAGTCATAAGATACATATTCCAAGCACTATGTGGGAATTTAAATTTCCATATCTTGTAAATGCTATATGGAGTTGTTTATCTATTTGCTTTTATTGGAAGTTCATCTGTATTCCATATAACTCAGAAGAATAAATGTGGAAAACAGTGTTTACAGGAATTTGAAAGACTGTTGACTGAGGTGCCATAGCCTTGAATGTCCAGCATTAATGGAAACACAGCCCAGGATTCAGTCCCAGGCACAGGGACATTAAAGAAAAAGAAAAAGCAAAATCTGTTTCCTTTAACTGCTGTTAATTAAAAGGGCTCTAGTTCTAGCATTTTATGCTCTAGCCTATAATGGCAGATGAGCAATTCCAAGCTGTTCATGCTGACATTTTACCTAAGAATGTGATATTTCTTAGAGCAGCTCAGTAAGAAGTTAGATGAATTCTAAAAATAAGAAGGTTAGTTAGAACTATGGTAAATGCTGGTTAATAAGTTATGTAATTTTACATTCTAGATCCTGTCAAAGAATATGGGTGTTCCCCCTGGCCTGAAGTTGAAAACTTAATTAAAAAGTGTTTGAAGGAAAACCCTCAGGAACGACCAACATCTTGCCAGGTATTACTTAGGTTATTTGCTTTTTTATGATAGATGGCAGTACAAAGTTGTGGTTTCTGAAAAGGAATCAGACATTAAGTTAATGAGAAGCACAGGTTTCTTTCTGTTGTTCTTTTCTGGAATGGAAACTGCCATGAAATATTGCCTGCTCTCACCTTCCAGAATAAACTGTTCCATTGAAATCTACCAACCACATGTTCTAGCTTGCTATTTTCCCCTGTGTTGCTGTGTAGCAATTGGAGTGAAACACAATTCAGATTACTTCTTGGTCTTTACTGGAGCTATGCAAAAAGCCTTTGCTAAGTAGTAAAAAGCCTTTGCCAGTGCAGTTACACTCTGTTCTGTGGCAGAACAAATGACCAGGACTGCTGAGATACTGTGTCCAAATCTAAAAAATGCTGTTATCTGTTGCTTGTTATTTATTGCTGTACAAGCCATTGTTATCACCATGGGCATGCTGTGTCTTTCTTTATAGGTTTATGAGATCCTGAATTCTGCAGAGCTTATCTGTTTGATGAGATATGTCTCCATACCTAGCACATCTACAGCAGAGTGCATGGTGGCTGCCAATCAAAGCTGCAAGAAGGCAGGAGTCTGGATAGGCAATGGGAACACAGAAAAGGCACAACTTTCATTTGTTAACCTAAACACAGATGGACATACTTGTGAGGTATGTGGGAAAGTTGACATTTATTTTATTTTTTCTGGCAGACAGATATATTTCAGAAAAATTAATTGCATTTTTACAGCAGGATATTACTTCTGGAAAGCTAAGCTTTGAGGAAACAAAGATTGCTCATAAGTGAGTCATCTTTGTATCCATGAAATGAAGTAGAAAAGCAGTTGCTTTTTATTCTCTTCCTGCTATCCAGCCTGAACTTTCTCATAATACTGTCTTTCTACTACTGGATTGCTTTCTTCTACTGAGATGGAAACTATTTCTAGCATGGAGACTACAGAAAGGAGTTAACAATTAGGCAGATCTTCGTATCTCTACCTCCTTTTTACAATCCAGGTTGTCTCTTAACAGCTTCTCACTTTCCACAAAGGCCATCTCCTTGTGCCACTTTGGTGATGCCCTCCAGTTCTTTTCATTTGATTTTGTACATCTCAGTCCTATCCCATCAGCAAAGAGGAAAGTTTTTACCCAGGACTGATGTGCTGTGATGAACATGTGTGCCAGAACTGAGCATGATTCATCATCAAAGTTCTTTCAGTTCTGTTTCCATCTGCCATCTGTTGACCATGATACATCTGAAGTGGTAGCTTTGATATAACTTAAAAGGGTTGTTTTTCTAAAAATAAAATGAGAAAAAGAAATATTAGGTCAGTATTTTCATTGTCAGCAATTAGTATTGCAAAAGTTCCATTTTTTTCAATTCTCTGATGGCTTCAAGACCGTTGATTAGAATAAAAAGAGTATCTTTTTTTTGTCAGCATTCAGCTGAGAGATTTTTCTGTGTACTGTTTGAGGAGTCCTTCCCAGCACTTGTAAGATAGGTGGCCCAGTTGATGATGTATTCTGCTAATAGGGAATTAGATTTCTTAAAGGGGAGGTTAGGCCATGGGTCTGTCCAGAGTCCAAGAAGATTGTGCTATATTTTTATCATCAGTAATTTCTAGCATTTGCCATTACTGAAATAATGACCAAGTTGTTTTTATTCTTCTTTTCTGACTCAGGATATTGCAGACAGTAAAATTATAAGTTTGGCCTTAGTGACTCTTCCTACTGAGAAAGAAAACTGGATTGTAGCAGGAACCCAGTCTGGTTCTCTGTGGGCAGTTAACACAGAAGATGAAACAAGAAGGCATCGTCTGCAGAAAATGTCAGATTCTGTCACTTGTTTATACTGTAATTCTCTTTCAAAGCAAAGGTATAAATGAATTATAAATGTTTTGGGTTACATTTTGAAAATTCTGCTAAACTGAGGTGTTCAGAAAATGACATCCGTACACATTGCACTTTTGTTCTGACAACTGCTTATTTTGCCTGTGTTTCCACTTAATTTTGCACCCAGTGCAACTCAGGACTACATTCATGATCATAGGGGTTGTGCTTGCTTTTAGTGTTTAATTGAATACTTGAAATTCTAGAGACTTCTCATTTTAATTTTTCTTACCTGATTAAGGCACTTCTAGAATTAATTATTTTATTTTATTTCAGCAAACAGAAGAATTTCTTCTTGGTAGGCACAGCTGATGGCAAACTGGCAGTTTTTGAAGACAGAGCAGTAAAGGTAGACAACTTTGCTGTCTGTTCTACAGAGTGTTATCAGTAATATCTAAAGCAGCTACCAAGAGTAGCTTTATTTCATGCCATTTATTTTTAAGTGCTTCTCTAAAACTAAAATTAGCTTTCTATTGCAGTCTGAGAGGAACTGCACACTTTACAATAACTGCTATAAACAAAAGAGTTAAGAGGTGGAAAATTCCTTTGAAAGGCCTGGCAAACTGTCTAGAGACTGACATTACTGGTTTTTGTTAAGAATATTCTAACAGTTTTGACCTCCTTTATTTATTGCTGTAATAGCTCCTTTTCCCTCTCATTTAGTAAATTTTTGTATAACAGCTATGTTCAAAAATAAAATATGGTTTAGGTTTTCTGTAGATCAGAGTTCTGCTCACAGAACAGATGAAGAAATGCTGGGAGCTGTTTATATCATCTGGCACCTGAAGGTTTAGTTCCTGACCATATGCATTTAGAGCAGTTATGGAGTTGCAGTGCATTTCAGAATTAGAATATGGTCCAGTGTAGGATGTCTTCAAAGACACAGAAGTGTATTTCCAGCCAGTCTTTGAATTGTGCCAGGGGTTGCAGAAAGTGTCAGTCCCTGCTCTGGCCTGTTTCTGCTCTCAGGCTGTCTCCTATGGGACATCCATGAGGGGAATGTGGTGCTTTTCTGGGAATGTTCTGGGCCATCACAAAATCTGGATGAGTAAATTTCATTCAGCAGGCTGTGTGGCCTTGTTTTAACAGCATTCTGAGTGCCTGCATCCTCCTTGCTTCTAATGCATATATTTTTGCATATATTTCTAATGAATATATTTTTTCTTGCAGTGTAAGGGTGCTACACCTTTGAAGATACTGACTATAGGAAATGTTAGCACACCCCTTATGTGCTTAAATGAATCCTCATGCTTCTCTGAAAAAAATGTAATCTGGGGAGGCTGTGGAACAAAAATCATTGCCTTAACCAGTGACTTCTCTGTTCAAAAGCTCATTGAAACAAAGACAAGTCAACTGTAAGTTTTTGATTTTTATAAGTGATGTTATTTGGCTCATTTGTTTTCTTCAAAGGTTTCTGACAGTACTTTGATGTAATCTTTTGTTCTAGAGCTCATTCTTTGAGTTTGCTTGTTTTTCTTCTTTTCTTTCCATAATGCAGATGGAGTACCAGCAAGTAATGTTGAAAGTATTTGTTACTGCTTTTAAGCAAGTAAATACATTTTACTCCATAAAGGATTGATGAAGTCAATATCTATACAACTGATCAGTTTTGTTCTCCATTTGGTCTAGTCCAGGCCCTGTTTACTTTACTTAGAATTACACATACATATTTATCATAGTATTTGTCCTTCCATGTTTGTCAGTACGATATGCGTGCATATCCTTGCCCTGTATATATTTAATCATGTCTGATTGCTGAATTCTCACTATTTAGAAATTATTGACTGAGGATTTGGGAATGTTTGAGGTAATTCTCACATGGACAAATCCTACTCTGAAATTCAGGGGAGTTTTTCCTGAGCAGGGAAAAACAGTGTTTGATGAGAAAGATTTATTAATAGACTTTGAGCATTAATGTGCCACCAAGGATGTCAGCAGCCTAACTCTGTTACTATGAGAATTTATGTTGAACTGTAGGAAGATTAAAGCAAAGCCTTTCAGTTGTATCTTAGCCTAATTTGATTTTAAGGCTGAATGATTCTGCAAGAGTCAGAGGGAAACTAATCCCACTCGAAGTAGTGAAGTTTTTCTACTAGGTATTTTCTATGTATCTGACTGGAGTTCTTCTCTCTTCTAGGTTCTGTCATAATGCTTACAGTGATGCAAACATTATTTCAATAGCAATAGACAAATCCATCTACTTGGCCAAGAAAAACAGCCATTTTGTGGAAATCTGGGACAAGAAGACAGAAAAACTTTCTGAATTAATTGACTGTGCACATTTTCTTAAGTAAGTGGTTTATTTCAGATTTTTGGCCTGGTTGATAGGAAGGGGAATATCAGATTGCCTTCTCTAGCTTGGTACCCTAACCTGCCAGAAGTCAGGCATTTATCCAGTTTGTTGGATTTCCTATCCTGTCTTTTGGCCCAGAACTTCAGAATATTCCATGCAGAATCACACTTTTAAAGACCCTTACTGTATTTCCCCAATTTCTCTATGATGTCAAGAAGGCTCTTTTAGCTCAAGAAAGAAGAAAGTCTTTCGCTGTCCTTCAGGTCCTAAGGCTAATCCAGCTACTTCCTGCATCCCCTGAACAAGAATGTTTTTACAGTGCACAAATTCAGTAAGAAATCAGATTTTTATTAACTGTGACAACTTTTTCATTTGCATTTAAATTGTTCCTCTGCCTTAGCATGCCATATCCATTTATTTTTATGGTGAGGTTAGGAGCAGGTATAGGTGTGCTTTGCTGTGCCATTAACCTCCTGCAGACGGGGGGAGAACTGAGAAGTGTTCCTGCCTTCTATTTAAAGGTTTTCTGAAGCAGACCAGATGGCTCTTTGGAGTCCAATAGTTTTCATTCCAGTTTGTTTGCATGAGAATTTTGTGTTTGGCTTGGTGAATGATTGCTTAAAAGTCTGGTATCAGAGTGTCATTTTAGTAGGTGCAGAATAGGTGCCACCAAATTCCAATGCAAATTCTTTCCATACTTATAGGAACAAAGTGGAAAAATTAAATAAGGAATCAAAACACAAACTGGCTTATTCTGGAAGAGTGAAGACCATTTGCCTGCAGAAGAATACTGCACTGTGGATAGGGACAGGAGGAGGACATATCTTGCTGCTTGATTTGTCAACACGTCGTCCCGTACGAGTTATAGACAAGTTCTGTGATTCTGTTCGAGTCATGATAACAGCTCAGCTGGGTAAGTAAAACCTTCAAGTGGTGAGTACTTTGGAATCACTGCTAAGTTTAGGTTTGCTCTGTACTGCTTGTTGTGGTGTTCCAGGAGCAGATTAGCATTATCCAGGATTTGTTCATTCATTCTACTCCACAGCTGTCCTCTTCCATCAGTGTCAGACTCTGGGGTGTAAACTGAACACCAGTAGGCTGAATACCTGTGCCCACATAAATCAGCAGCTTTTCCCTGGCTTGTCACTGGTCTGCAGGTGAACTCCCCACCTTACCTGCATCCGTGTGCTGCGCTTCAGCAGAGCTCTCACCATCCTCTGTCTCGTGTCACTTTGTCTTCTCTTACATGTGTCTGCCTTTGCTCTTTCTCAATCTCAAGTGTTACACTTATAGCTTCTCTCTCTGTAGACTATATTGGATTTTAATAATTTTTCTTTGGTTATTGGCTTATTTTCATTGCTTATTGGCTAGTTTTCTTCTCCCAGCCTCATTCAGGAATGGTTCTTTTAGATTTGGGTCACAGGCAGATCACAGCAGAGCTGGTAAAGTGCTACACACCTGGACTTGGGGTGTGGACTTGTACAGATGTGCTGCTGCTGTCATCAGGGACATTGTTTTGAGCTGCTGTAGGCAGACAGGAGTTGTGAGGTTTCAGTGGTGACCACCAACAGCCACAGGAATGCAGCTGAGGAAGGGACACTCCTTGGCTGTTGAAACTTCCTTCACCTGTGCACTGTCCTGCACCTTTCCCAAAAGTAATGAAAGCCATACAAACTCAAGTTTGTGGCACTGCTGTGATGAATACAGTCAAAATAGACACAGTTCAAAAAGTACTTTGTGGCACAATATGTGGATTCCCATTACTTTCCACTGTGTTTTGGAAAAAACTCTGGAGTTTCCCTGTCAGTGTTATTTAAAGTGTGTTTGCTGTCCAAAAAAAAAAAAACCAAACAAGCTAACACTGAAGCTGTTGTGAATTCAGCAGCGTGCTGTAATTCTGCTAGCAGATATCACAGTTGCAGGCTGTGGATGTTTTCTCCTTACCATCAGGAACTTATTCTGTGAGCTGTTTCTTCCTTTCTGGCACCAGAAGAATCCATAGACTACAGTCAGGTCATAGTGCTGGCAACGTTGTATAAGTCAAATGTACCTCACCTTCCTCTGACTTTCCTTTGCCTGGAACAGCAAGTGTTACAGTCTGGTCAGAGCCCAGTTGGTAATGGTGCCAGCTATAGCAGGCATTATCATTCCATCTAGTCCTGATGGCTACAATGTTAGTATCTTAAAGGGACATTTTATTTTCAGCATTTTGTAAAGAATAGTTGCCATAAAAACATAATAATTTTTGCCTTGCTGCTGTCATTGATTGGGAAAATACATTGTATAGAATAGTGTGATTTTAAAAGCCTTGAGGCTCAGTCACATCAACATTTTTAATCAGAATTTTATTTATAGAAAAATTAATATTGAGGAGTTTAGCTGCATTTGCACAAATCTCAAGAACAGCAAATAAGATTGATATATGCAGTTTGATGTGTAGTTTTTTCTTTTGATCATTTTTTTGCAGCAATTATTTATAAGGGCTAGGTTTTTTTCTCCTAAATTCAAGGACTTGGTTTCTACTGGAATCCCTGAAAATGGCACTGAGGCTGCTGAGCTGTTTTTCAACGGTACCACATTGCTTATATGAAATAAGAGAAGATAGAGGGAAATAGTTTTTATAATATTTGTGTGAAATAGTTTCATTTAAGGTTAAAACATGTAATGTCAAGCAGAGGTAAATATTTCAGGAAAAAGAGATTGCCAGACTTTGAGACATTAATTTTATCTAGAAGAATATGGAAATACAATGTTGTTTTCCAACTCTGTCACCTAACACATCTGTGTTCAATAGGCATGAGACTTACCATAGAGAATAATTTAGACGTAAATCTGTAGTTTATTTTGCAAGTGCAAATTTAGATTTCTATTTAGTAAGACAGGACCCAGGTCTAAATAAGAAACATTATACTTAAGTTCCAATCACTTTTGTAAGGAATATGGATAGGACTGGCTATAGAAAAAAAATTAAATTTATGAAAAATCTGAGCACGGAGCATGAGTATGGTTCCCACCATCCCTCATCAACTATAACCAGATTTACATCACTCTCAGAGGAGAATATAGTGCTGACCTCAGGCAGGAAAAACCTCTCTCTACCTTGCAGAGGTCCCAGGCATGTTAAAAAACTTCCCAACTGCAGCTTTCACAGCTAAGCCATATTCCAGTCTATTTATGCCCCAGGAACTGCTCCCCTGCTCATGTTTGCCCTGGGAGCGTCTGGCTCCGTGCTTGAAGCTGCAGTGGGGTGTCTGCACGGGGGGGCTGCTCCTTCCCTGGCCTGCTCCTCTCCAGGCACCCAGGCTGGGCCCTGGATTCCTCTGCTGGCTGAAAGACAAGGGCTCTCCTCCCTCATGTGCTGCCAGTAGGAACAGGGAGCTGCTGTGGCAGAAGAACACGTGACAGCTTCTGTCTATCTTTGCAAGACATTTATAGACGTGTCTTGTTGGAAATAAGCAGGAAGTTGATATTGAAACACTGGCACATTCTGTTTATCCTTTTGTGATCCAACCACTCCTGTCTTACAGGGGTTTTTTGTGTTATTCAGTAGGCACCTTCTTATGATCTATCCCCTATTTCCACTTCCTATCCATATGCCATCATAAGTTTAAAACTTTTAGTTCATAATTTTTACTCAGTTTTTTGTTATATTTGGTTGGTTTGGTTTTTCATAACTGAACTGGTATGTTTTGCTGTGCACTGGGACTTCACTTGCAGCCTGTCCTTTTGCTGTGACATCTGTTTCCTGTGACTGTACCACCTCTGCCTGTGCTGTATAATAGGGTGCTTTGTTCTTGGGCTTGTTCAGCAGGCTGGTTGGCTGATCCTGTGCTTATGCCTTGGAACCCTGATAAACCCTGACATTAAATGGAGATGGGAACTGTATTGTCTTTGTGTCTGGGTTTTCATGGTTAATGATTTTGAATAAAGGGTCTGATTGATTGAACTCTGCTTTCTGTCCTCTTATGCTCTTATGCCTTGATGCCATTTACTCTTTCTGTCCTTAAATTACAAAATTCACATTGAAATTAAGATTTGACATTTTATTTCTTTGAAAAAGGGAGTCTCAAGAATGTGGTCCTTGTTTTGGGATATTGCTATAAAAGTGACACCGAAGACAACAAATATCACAAAGGTATCTGAATTGTGTTTTACTAACCTGTATTATTAGTGGAGGAGACACTATTGTGCTTGACTACTCACTGAGAGTGAAGAATTGATCATCATTTGACAAAATTTTATTGAAACACTACTATTAATAGTTTTTGTTTTCTTTTGCTTATCTGGGCTCATACAAACTGAAAGTAACTTCCAAAAATGTATCTGAGGAAGCCACTATTTGAAGAATATAATACAATTTGTTGCAAAACTGTATTTGGAGAGTAAATGTCATTGTCTAATTGGAGAATGTATTGAATGGATTTCCAGAGGTGTTTGTGCTAGGTCAGGAATCCCCAGTGTTTTCATGAGTGATATGAATGAAAGAATAATGAATGTACTTGTTAGTTTTGCAGACAACTCACAGCTAAGACAAGCTCCCCAGAGGGCAGGATTAGAACTCAAAGTGACCCTAACAAATAGACCTAATCGTCTGGAAGGAAATAGGATACAATTCTGTAAGGACAAATGCAAGACCTTTTATTTAATTAGGAATTATCTGCTGCACCAGCATGAGGAAATGATCAGCTTAAACAGCAGTGCTGCAGAAAATGGGTCAGAATTGATCAGAGGCTGGTCATGAATCAGCTCTGTCACGTGGGTGCAGATGAGGCAAACACCACTCTCACACCATGAAAGTGGTGTCTATAAGACATGAGCTAATTCTTACACTCTGCTGAGTGCTAATATGGCCTCTGCTGGAGGAGCCTAACCATTTATTGCTGAATGATCTGGACTATTAGGAATAGTCCAGAGGAGACAAATGCAACCTGTGAGAAAATGTCACAGGGAGTTAAATTGGCTAATATAAATAAAGCTTAGAGAGGACATGATAATAGGCTTCAAATATGTAAATGAAGAGGAAGAGAATAAAGACTTCTACATATTCCCTGTGGGTAGGATAAGCACTAACAGGTTTCTGTTACAGCAAGGGAGATTTCGGTCAGACATCAGTAAAAGCTTCCTGACAATTAGCAAAGTGCTGGAAGATAGAAGATCTGCATCTTTAGATTTTTCTAAGAACAGTTAAAATTGATGCTCTGATCAATGTCCTTCTTCATCTTTATCTCATCCCAGTTTCAGTGACCCCTAAAAATGTGGCAATGACAGTATAAAGTTAAGGAGGGCAAGTGTAGATGAGCTGACTGAAATGAGTTAAGCTTTAGAGCATTGGGTTTACACTGTGGTATTCCCCAATTCCTGTAACCATAAGAACATTTATTGGCTTGTTAGCATTTTTATTTTATTGAAGAGTTACAGAGAAGAATCAGAGACTCCAGAATCCTTGGGGCCTTAGTTTGTAAGCCTCAGCTCATGTAAGTGTTCTCAGTTGTCGCTATTCCACTAAAAACAGTGTGAATTCTTCATGAACAAAGAGTTGTTTCAGTGAATGGAGACTGAAGAAGTGACCTTTTTCCAGTATATTCATTAGCTTATGAAATCAGTTTTTATTTTACAGTGAATGGGGTTTGAGTCTCAAAGGCATTTAGGGTATATCTGCTTGGAAAGACAGAGATGAAATTTTAGCAGCACCTCAGTATTGGCATTAGCTGTAGCTCAGGTCAGTTCCTTAAGCCCCATGGGCACCAGAAATGTTTTTTTCAAGTACTTTTAAATGGGATACTCTTAATTTAGGAACTAGAATGCAAATCACTGTGCAAGTACAAACAACTTGTAACACAGAACTGCATCACTTCACACACAAAGTGTCATGGAATTTGTCTTCTGGGTCCTAAAGATAAATTTACCCAATGCTTCATTGGGTGAATTTATGAGTAATTGAGAACAAGCAGATAAGCAAAATAATTTCTATTTGTGCAATAACTCATCTCTGTTGCAGTTTTCAAATTTTCTTTTTTTTTCTCCAGAGTTACAATCCTGTGTGTCAGTGTGGGACATTAACCTGCCCCATGAAGTGCAAAACCTGAAAAAACACATAGAAATGAGACAGGAATTAGCAGAAAAAATGAAGAGCTTTTCTTTGGACTGAAAAGTCACCCTGCAAGTCCCCTTTTTTTTCTAGTCTTCTATCCTAACATACTGTGCAATATTTACAGCTTCTTCCTGTTGTTTTTAACCTAAAGCAGGAAGAAAATTACCATGAGAATATTCATAGGATGACAAGAAGAAAGAAGTTACTTTTAATATTTGAAAGGACAGAAAACTGTTGGGAATTTCTGATTCTAAAATGCTATCATGGATCTGTTGTTTACCTGTGAAGTTCTGCTCTCTGCAACTATGGCTCAACTTAAGTATGACATTGTTCATCCAGTTTTTGATCCCAGTTAAACTGGGAATAAGCCAGGAGACTATAAATGGCTCTAATTTGCTTAATTATCTCTATGAGTTGACACTTTAATAAGAAGCAAAATTTAAGCCTCTATGTGTTTACTGCAGTTTGCATGTATGAATTTGCTCCTATGATTCATGGTTTAGTAATGTCAGAGCTTGTGATCCTATGAAAAAACATCAACTTTTATCTAACAGCAGCGTTTAAAGGGATATGTAATTACTACATTACTCTTTAGAAACAACAGGCAGAATTGTCTGTGGTTCTTCCACGAATAATTGACTTTTTTTTCATTATGACCAGAAAAACCCTATTGTGCTCCTCTAATAAAATAGCTCTAGAGGAAGCACACGGTGAGGCTTTGGCAGGTGGGTGTCCCCGTGCAGCGCTGCTGCAGTCGGCCTGCTCCGGGGAGATGCAGTCACACCGCTGGGCCTGGGGGCGCTGCCAGGCACAAAGCTCCCTTGTGCAGCTCTGGGAAGAGAGAAGAGCAAGCACAGGGTCAATGCTCTGATCGAATTGCTGCTATGACTTGTTCTTAGTCCAACTCGCTTGTTTGCTTACCTCAGTCTAAAAACAGGGGAACTTTTGCTTTGGTTTTCCTAACATGCAAAGTTTCCACTTATTCATTCTTGTTGGAATTTATGTTGTTTTGGGGGATAATCAGGGGAACCTTGAGGAGTGTAAGAACTGGCTGCCTCTTCCAAATTTGTTTCCACACATCATCATTCAAGAGTCACTTTTTGCTGCTTTCTGGCTGTAAGTCCAAGCTGCTGCTTACAGCCCACACTGACCTGCTCTAAGGAAGTGCCTTATTTCTGCCCTCCTGAAGACAGACACTGTTTTCTTTTTTGATACCAGAAGAATCCACAGGGTGCTCCCAAAAACCTCAGGGAGTGGAGCATCCAGAGCCATTCCTGAGTCTAGGGAGCTGAACAAGGTTGAGCAACCAAAAAGTTCTCAGTTTTTTGTTTGTTTGGTTTGGTTTTTTTTGAGGTTTTTGGGGGGTTTTTTTGTTTGTGGGTTTTTTGTTTTTTTTTTAATTACATACTGGGACAACAGCATTACTTGTGTCCAACTCTAGCATTGTTCTATTTTCTGCCAGTTGTGGAATGCATACTCAGGATTCTTATCAGATATGCATCCCTGTTTCTATGAATTCTTGTAATCTGTGTACTGAGAAAACTTTGCTATTTATATGGGATTTTATAACTCAGAATATATATATATGTTAGAATGAATATGGTTGGTTTTTTTAAAAGAAAAGAATATATGCATTGTGATTAAGTTTATTTGTAAGTCATTTTGAAATGCAAGCCTAAACATTTCTATTAAAACTGTGCTTTGTTAATAATGTCAGTCTACTTTCTCATGATTGAATTTTTAAGGAGGGGCTTTTCTGTGCAGCTTTTGTGGCATTTATTTCCTTCAGGATGATGCAAAATCCTGCCTCTGTAGGTATTATTGACAGAGCTTCATTCCTGCTGCACACTGCTCTGTTGCAGTGCATGTCTTGAGCCCTTTCCCCTTCTCCCAGAGATGGGAGAATTGTCCCTGTAGTCATTCCTCACCTCTTCAAGGCTCTGGATAACATTGATCCATAGATGAATTGGGTCATGCATTCAGTATTACAGGGAGGGCAGAGAACAAAAGAAACAGCAGCCAGAAGAGAGTCAGGAGCTCATTGCAAACCTGACTCAACTGGCCACTGCTGATTTATCTGTGGCTGGAGAGAAAAATTCTGTCATGGTGGTAACCCACTGGGACTGTGAGCACAGTGATCCCACTGCATCCTCACCAAATACTAAAAATAGTACTGCAAGAAAATATTTAGAGAACATCTTGTGTTGGTGCTTCTTGTTAGAAGTGCTCAGGACCTGGCATCCCCTCCCCAGCTGGCACCTGCCACCAAGGGCAGGAACAGCACCGTTGAAACCTGCACTATAAGGAACCTGTTCCTAGGAACATCTCTACTGACAAAGTATAAGGGAGGAGGGAAAAAAAAATATCCATAACTTTGTGTTCACTCTGGTTTCAGTGGAACTGTTTGAGAACAGTGGAAGCTGATCACATAAGAGGACAAGTTCTGTCAGATACAGTTGCTTGCATGCTTAGGATAACATCCAGCATGTGAAAACAGATAACCCTTGCTTCAGAAAAGAGCCTCTTTGCTCATGGGAAACAAGCATGTGGTGTGGTGTGACTGAACACCTGAGCTGGGACAGGTGAGTAACCCCATGTCCCTCACTACCCTAAAGGGTACTGGGGTTTAAACCTAAAGGCAAGGAGACTAAACATGCACTGTGAGTTGAATGCTTGATTGGATACTCTTGGGGGTTTTTAAAAGTATCCTTCCCCTCCTGTGCTACTGACTTGCTCTGATAAATTACATATGCAGATTCACCTGGTCATTAATTTTAACCTCATTTCTTTTACAAGCAGTTCCTGTCAACTCCACTGTAAACAAGCTGCACAGCCTGATTTAATGCACTTTTGGTATTATGTCCTGGCATTCCTCTGAACTCTCACATGCCTCTAGTGTCCCATATTATTACTCTATTACTTCTTCATGCACCACTTGGGGCAAAACTGGGACACATAAGGGGGGAGAAAGAATGAGGCCTCTCAGGTGTGGTTTAACCCCCAAATGTGGGCGTTTGCAAGGCAAAAAATCCATTTTACAATGAACACTTCAGATACGAGAGACATGAGAAAGTAGGCAGGGAAAACAATGAGTGTCAGTGAATGAGGAAAAGACAGTGACAGTCATATTTTTCTTTCTTTCAAGTAGAAAAGCATATGAACAATTTTTCTCACTTATTTTCTGGCTTTTGTCATTAATTTAAAAAAAATCTGGAAAGAGCTGCCCTTACCTGCCTTAAGAGAACCAAATTTCCTGATCAAAACTAGCAAGTATTCTGTTATTTCTGTCTCAATTAGTTCTTCATCCATATTATGAACTCATCCCAGGACTGTACTGACCTGCACACTCTCTTACATAAAGCCTTCTTCATGGCCTTTGAACAGGTAAAACTCACTGGCTACCACCATACTATTTGGTAACTTTTCCTTTTTTTTTTTTTGTTAATTAGGCACATGTCTTTGCAACAATTAGTTTATAAATACAGAGTTGCATAACCGCATGAACATGGAGAATCATACTTATTGCATATCTGTATTTTAAAATTCATTATTTTAAGAGAAAGAAACCACGAGATGTATTAGTTAGTGTTGTATTAGCAAAGGGAAACCTCATTTACCAAAAATTTAGAAGTGAACCCAGGTTCTAACAGACAGTTTCAGGAATGTTCTTTGCTGCACCTGTGAGTTGTGTAGGCACTGTGAGGACAGCTGTGCCTTGAGCTTTAGGCACCTCAGCAAGACTCCTCAATACTTAGACTGGTCCTTGTTTAATTAAGCAGCAGAATTACAAGAATTACCAAATGGTGGTACAACTTTTTCCCCTGCAGTGACCTCGATGCTGACTGGTACCTACCTTTTTACATTGGGTTGTTTGGACTGAGCAGTAAACTGGAATAATTTTTTTAAGGTTATTCAAATTTATGATACACCAATAGATCTATTCAAAAAACAGTGATTTTTTTTAACTATACCAATACGATTCTAGTAAAAACATGATGAAAGTCAAAAAGCAAGCAAAGGTCTTTTCTTTTTTCCCTTTCTACTGTGTTGCTTTGCCTTTCTGCTGCCAGAGGTTTAAGTGCTGCTGTCAGTCCCTACAAAGGCCGTCACTAATTAGTGAGGAGAGACTTAACAATCAGTGCGCTGTCTTTGGCGTACGTGATTATTTACTTCACTTTGCCACAGCCCATTAATGTTACTGACCCGAAAAGTTAAAGCAGACAGAAGAAAGGAAAGAAATTAAAATCTCCTAGGGCCATTTTAGTGTTTTGCCTTTTCTAATCTATTTTTTTCCCGTGCCGTGTTCCCGGGCCCTGGCTCCTGACGGCACAGCTGTGCCCGGGAGAGGGGCAGGCTCTGCTGAGGGGGCTGTGGCACCGCTGGCACCCAGCCGAGAAGCACTGAAACCATTCTGCAGGAAAGCGGGATGGGAGAGAAAGCAAGGGGGGAAAGAGAGACGTATAGAGAAATAAATAACCAGCAGAAGCTGGCAGCGTCAGTGCTCAGCAGCCGAGCCGGCAGCGCTGCTGGGCCCGGCTTTGGTGCTGCCCAGTGCCGCCTCACGGATCCCCTCAGGGCCGTCCCCAGCGGCGAGGTCGGGCAGAAAACGCGTCCAAACGCTGCCCGGTGCTCAAGGATGCCTGGCAGGAGCGAGCAGGCTGGAATCCCCTCCAGGGACATGGGGCTGCATCCTACCGGGAGCTTCCAGCTCCTCCTGTGCCAACACCTCCCGTGCCGGAGCAGCCCCGGCCTGCCCCGGCCGCGGCTCCCTCCCTCTCTGGGGCACCCCGGGCCGCGCTGGCCCTGCGCCACATCAGCGCTGCAGAGCTGTTTAACCGGGCTGCAAAGGGGACACAGCCCTGCACGGCAAGCTGCCTTTCTAAGCGAAGGATGAGCCACAAGCAGTCACAGCAGGGAGGGAGAGGCCCCGCTCAGCCCCACGCAGTGCCCCGGGAGCGGTGCCTCAGCGCACGGGGTCACACGGCTGCGGCATCGGCGCCTCCTCCCCTGCTCGGGGCCGGGCAGAGCCCAGCCCGCACAGCGCCATCGGCCCTGAGGACACAGCGAGCTGCGACAGGCCACGGACAGTGACCCATGGAGTGGTGACGGAAACAGCCGGCACTTTTCACTGTAAATACACCAGCGTAAGGTCGGAGAGTCTCATTTCTGCTTTTTCTTGCCACAACACTTCTGCAGTTGCCTTGAACACATCTGTTTTCTGTGGAGTTACAAGAAACATCCACCCCCACCACCATCTGGTAGGCTCCTGGGCTCTGCAATTTGGACTTAAAATCAACTGAACCAAGGCTGAAGCCCAGAAATGACAACTTCATACCAGTATCCTCAGAGATCACAAGAAATATTTTATAAAAGCTGCAGGATGCTCTCAAAGCTGTGAGCCCTTGGATGAGCAGTAGCAGAAGCTGCAGTTTGCCACGCAGAGGGTGAGTTCAGTTGCTGCTGGTGGAGGACTGAAAGCTAGTCCATTCCCCCTCAGGTGATGTTGGCCATGTAAAAGGTATTTTCTCTCTCCACAAGCCTCCAGGAGTGCTACAGTGACCACTCCTTTGCATTAGTCAAGCACCATCAGGTTCAAGTGAAACTCAGAGGATGCTATTAAAGCACATATGCATAAGTAAAGGTTCAATGAGCTTCCTATTATGCCAATGAAGTTCAAAATTTGCAAAGTGAATTTCTAAACTTAACGAAGTTGCCCACTAAAGCCCACACTACTGGCTGAAGCACAGCAACAGCAACACCTGATGCATGCAGAGCCAAAGGTGGGGGCACCCTGCCCTGCTCAGTTTAAACACCACTGTTGTTCACAGTCACGTTTAATAACCAACCACCAGCCAGGAAATTAAGCTTTGGTAAACAGTAATTTTCAAATGTTAGCCATGAGTCAAAACTCAGCTCCCCCTGCTTTTTTTCTTTTCCAAAATAGCAGCAGCTGCAGTGCTGAGCACTCTACAAATAGACAATCTTGTGGTGAAATACACTCACCTTGTAATTACAGGAAAATTTTCAAGGGTAAAACCCAACCCCAAAACCTTTCAGTTCCATTTTTATGGCTTTTACAGCTAAACCCAGCAAGAGACACAAACACCTGGGCTCTGCAGGGACTCAGAAGCAGCTGCTGCAGAGCAACTGGTTCTGCTGAAAGAGTCTGAAATCTGCTTTGCTGGCCAGCCTGGCCAGCAGCTGTTTGCCATGGCCTCCTGTCCCCAGACCACACCAGGGTCCTCCTGACCCCAAACCAGCCTGGCTTTGTGTTTCATTCTTTCACAAATAAAACTACTGGTCCTGCAACTCTGAATATTTCTATGTATATACACAAAGCAAAACAAAAACAAAAAACCCAAAACAACAACAACAAAAAAAAAAAAAAAAAAAAAAAAAAAAAAAAAAAAACCCCAAAAAACAAAAACCCAGGGGAGGCTGCACTACCCAGCCTTAAAGGTTCATGTTTTGATTAATTCATGTACCAGCTCTCACAAAACTCCTCTGGAAGGCAGGGAAAGGTGACACTGCCTTTCTCCTGGGCCAGCAGCAGCCAGAAATGCTTTGGAAATGATGCTAAGCTATGGCTGAAAACATGAAGTATTTCACATGTTTTTATCTAAGTCAGCTCAAATGCATGCCAGTGCTCTAGCAAGCACTGTGTGGAAGGCAGATGGTGGACAGACCTGCACCATCAAACCCTTGCCAGTGCACAAAAGGCAATAGGCAAAGTCCCTTAAGGCTCCTTGAAGCATTAATTGCTAAACATTAACTTTATATTGCAAGCATGGACATTTTCTCTAACCAGCAGGTCCACTGCCAAGGCCAAATATCAGACACAATTTGCATTCACTGAGCATTGGCAGAAAAAAAAAGTCTTTACAAGAAGTATCTTTGCACCAATCTGAGTAAGGAAGGTGCAAATAAACCCCAGCTTCAGGGATGCCTTTTAAAAACAGAGGTCTTAGCAAGTATCCCCAAACAAGCTGTTCTCCTTTCCCATCTTCCCAGAAGAAAGCTGCAGCACTTGGCTGCCTCTGAAGAAATAGGGAGCCATGAGTTTTAGTATCATCAGTGCCACCAGAGCTGTGACAAGGTGATCACATCCTCCTGCTTCAGGGTCACTGCATCATTACACAAGACATCCTTAGCAACAGATCCTCTCACAGAGAACTCAACAGCAAAAGGACAAGGCAACAGCTGCCTCCCTGACCTTGGTTTTGTCTGTTCAGTTAATCACAGCTGCATTTATACACCAAATATAATCTGCCTGTGACCCTTCCTAAGCAACTACATCTTCTACTTAGGACTTGGTTTGTCAAATCAGTCCCTGAAAAGCTTAAAAAGATCCTGCAGAGGGCAGGAAGGTCCTTGCTCAGTTCCATGCAGGACTGATTCCAGCAGTACATGTCCCTGTACTGCCATGAGCACCCCAAACAAACCACCCCTTTCTGGGTGGCTGCAGAGAAAGGCTGAGCCTCACACCTGCAGTACAGGTCCTCACCACAGAGCTTTTGAGAAGAGGTGAATTTTCTTTCAAATTACTTACCTGTTTCTAGGATGAGAATTTCAGGGGAAAGCAGCTTGGGTTTGGTTCTTTAATAAATGCCTGCTACATCTCTTAACCTAATCCCTTTCCAGCTACAGACAGACATTCATTTCCTCCCCATCTCTCTACTAGCAAGAGTTCCACAACATCTGCTAGAAAAGTCAGGGAAAAGAATGAAAAGAGCCTGATGTAGAGAAGTTTCCATTCCTATACCCACTTCACTCTCTTCTTGTGGTGTGTCCTGCAGTAGGAACCAATGCACAAAACAGAGGTGGGTAAGAAAGACAGCAGCCATAAAGCACATAGGCATCCATGCCAGCCTGACTCCCACAGCCTCCCCGTCCCACTGCCCACCACACCCAGCGCAGCCCCTCACACACAACTCAAGAGCACAGCACACTCACCTAGCACTATTATTATTGTAAGTTACGTTCATTTACCCCTTCTCTCAGCTCACAATCGATTTTCCCCGATGTTCTCTCTCACAGCTGCAGGTTTTGATCACAGCCTGTCTCTGCCCTGCCAGTTTGCTTTTGCTGCCTTGTCCACAGAGCAGGTACCTGCCCCAACAGCCTCCCTGCACACTGAAATCTCATCCCACCTTCTGCTGTACCATAAAGCAGCAACCCCTTACTGAGGGTCTCCTGCAGTATGCCAGGGATGGCCAGTCTTGCCTTTTCCTTTCTATTTTGTGAAATGCACCCAGGAAGTATCATCATAACTCAGAGATTTCATAGTAACTTGTCATTGTTGTGTGGTGCTGGCTTGCAAGTGACATGGCCAAAGATAGTCTGCTCTGTTAAAAACCCAGATTGGTGCTTGTCCTTGAGCCATAAAATCATCACTGGAGCATATCTGTTCCCATCCCTCCCCACCCCTTGGGTCTGGCACCAGCTTCCCACAACACTGGGGTGCACTCAAGGGCCCCAGGAGACACCCCCACACAGGCACAGCACTCCAGGTCTGAGGCAGGCACGGTGACAGGGCTCTGCTAACACAGCCTCTCCCTGGGGGAGCAGGGAAGCAGCAGGACACAGCCCAAACCACGCTGCCTGGGAGTGGGGAATGGTTGTTGGCTAGACAGACACTGGTGTGCAAATGGTGTGCTGGGAACACACTTGATCAAGGTTAAAATTGTCTCCCCCTGGGCTCTCTCTCCTCATCGTGTAAGAGCAAAGGATAAAAATACATAATTTTGACCATCTTTCCTAACCCCAAAAAAAGCATTTTCATCTATTATCCCCCTTTCAGAAAATACACATCACATTAACTTCTGGGCTTCAGTTTCCCTTGGGATACCCATTCCTCCCATTTTTTCATCCTACACTCACTTTTGCATAATGCAAATAAATGTTACCCAAAAGAAAGTCCCTGCAATAGACAATAATTTTCTCTAGGAATTCCTTGCACATGATGGTTAAGGTGCTGGCAACACATGGTACCAAGGTCAGCAGTACTGCTCCAACTACCAAACTCACTGTGGAGAGAAAGCAAACAGCACAGGGTCAAACTGATCTCATCACCTCACATCTGATCATAAATTTTCTTCCATTAGCAACCAGCCCTCACACAAGCTTTTTTTAGATAAAACAACATGAATATGCCACACAAGGATTTAAGACACACAAAGCTGCTTGGCTCTTTTATGTGAGAATAGAAAACATTTAAAGTTCTGCTACAGAAAGTCAACTGAGATCAGTCTCTCCCACCAGTACAGTCTGTTCCAGGCAGATAAGAAACAAGTGTTAGGAAAAGCCCAAAGCAGAACCATCTCAGCAGAAGTAGGAAAGGAACCTCAGAAGGAAATCCCAAAGAGAAATGGGAACCGAAGAGTTTCTCCAGCTGCTTGAGTTTGATTAATCAATATTAAAAAAAAACAAAGCACAAAAGAGAAAACCTCAAACCTGGCTGTCATCCCCATGGACCCAGCTTCCTTGAACTTTTTTTCTCAATAACCAAATTCAACAAAAGTTTTTCCTTCTTTCCCCACATTTTATTTACTATTTCTTTTTAAAAAGCCCTTCACTTTGCATAGCAAATCAGCTATGTTATTAACACTATGCTCATCAACAAAGTCCAAGTGTCCTAGAAAGTACATTAATGAAAGTCAGCCAAATCTGACAATTCCACAGAGATTTTTATTTTTCTGTAATTAGTCCTCTTAATTAAAATATTAATTCCATGGTGAGTAAGGCCAGGATCAGCATCATCTTCTAACATATTATTAAATCAGTTTTACTGAGAAGGAATCATATTAATAATTTTTTACATTGGTGGAGTAACTGTTCAACCACAGGTGTACACCAGTAGTTCAGCAGTAACATGATGTTCCATTTCTCAAAGCACCATTTGCATTAATAACATTCTTTCTCAGTAGCCTATTTACAATACAATATTGCTCTCTTCATTTAATTTACAAAAACCTTAATGAACAGCAAGGATTAGTTCTGCAGATCCTGTCTCATCACCTGTCTGCAGCAATATGATTCAGATTCCCTGAAGTCACCTACTACCAGCTCCACACCCCATGCCCGGCCTAGCAGACCTCCCAGCCAGCCTGAACTGGCAGCTCCTTGCCCCCTTCTCCCTTCTCCTCTCCATTTCCAGGATGTGGATGCTCCCATGGTTCCCACATGAGCAGCACAGCTACAAGGATTCCATCAGAGCAATTTCTTTACCAAGAAAGAGGCATACAAAGGTTTCCTGACTTTTTTACTAGGGAGTCTTGCCTTCTATCAAGACCACAGTCAAATGCCTTACACTCAAAGGGCTTCTTATTCCCAGTCCAAAAGCTGTCCAGGCTGGAGCACATTCTTGGAGTCCTTGGGTGCTTCTGCACCAATGCCAGAAGTGAAACTCTCACTGCTGGCACAGTGGCCGTGTGGAAGCACAGAGGAACTCCTCTGCTCCACGTCTCTTCCACTAAGGAATGGTGGGGCTGTACAAGGGCAGTGGTTGTGACCAGCATCACAGCTTGGGCTCCACCTTACTCTCTTGTTCCCATCTTCTTCAGGATTTTCTAGGATCGCTCCCCAGCTGTATGAAAGACATCTTAGCCCTCAGCCCCAGCATTATAAAAAAACAAGAAAAGCCAATCCCCCATTTGCACAGTTAAGAGAAACTCCAGCTCTGTTACTGTCCCTCTGTGGCTGCTGCCAGCCCTTCCCACTTGTACTCTTTTTTCCTTGGGGCCTGCAGCCTTTCCAGGCATCACTAAGATGCTTCAGTGGTCAAAGGCAGCCACCACAAAGACATTTAGCTTGACCACGAATACTGTATCAGCAGCAATACTCCTTCACTCTCCAGAAGATCATCCACCTCACTGGTCTCACAATTTCCTATGTCTCCAAGTGCACTCAAAGACAAAAAATAAACAAATTGTTTTGTTGGAGGTTTTTTTTTTGTAAAGGCTCCAATTTTTGCTGCCCATCAGCACTGTCTCAGGATATTGCACAATGTTTTCTTTATTATAAAAAAGTCTGTATCAGGCAGGAAGAAAAAAATTCTCAGGAGGCTAATGTGTATTATTGTCTGTAATTAGAGGTAAGTGGTTGCTTGTGTGGCCATCAGGAAGGGGAACCTGGTGAAAGAAAAACAAGGTGTTATTAATGGCTTGACCAGAAACAGAATCTCCACCCTCCCTCCTCAAAAGCATGCATTTCTTTATCCTTGCACATTTCCTGGATGCCTTTTAGCCAGCCTCTCATAGAAATATTATAAAAATTTGGTTGCCTTCTTTCCTCCCCACTCACATAACCTTCCCAGCTGGCAAACTTCAACCAAATTTGAGAGAAAGGCAGAGGTCTCAAAGGTATCTACAGGCATAAATGGGAAAAATAAAAGTAATGTAAAATCAAGTAGTTGCTAGAGAAGCAACTCTCTTTATTGCCTAAAGAAGGGAAAGGTGAAGGCTCAGCTCTTTCATGCTGCTTGGCAGTAGCCTGCAGAGCAATAATGAGCAGCACTGAACTCCTCCAGCACACAGTGCCTCTTCTTCAGTGTGCAGACCAAACAAAAGGAGATGTGAAACCAAAACCAGGACAGGGAAACTGACCAGACCTGGGAAACATGTAATTTTTGGAGCAATATGAAAATAAAAATAATATAGTAAGGACAATGAAGGGAATGTAAGACATCTAAGAGACTCAGCTGCATTAATTCAGTTTGTTAGAGAGCTCTACTTCCTTACATTTAAAGTTTTCTAGGTATTTTTAAAAGCTGTTGAATCTCTGCTAATATGAATGTCAAGGGGAGGGTCTATGGCAAATATCTTAAATTCTACTGGGGCCAAGGCCCAGAGCTGTCCTTATCATCCATCCTCAGCTGTATCACTTATAGAAATACTTAGAGGAAGCTTTCCTTACCGATGTGGATCTGTAAGAGCCCAGTCTGAAACGGCAAAAAATAATTTCTGCTACAAATCTTCCAAAGCCATGTAAAATTCCTACAACATCAAACAAGATTTAAACAAGTAAGTAGTAAAAATGTGTTATTTATGGAAGCATTGCAACAAAGCTATGTAAGTAGACAGGACACAGTGCAGTAAACCCATACATAAAACACTGAGAAATTAACATGAAGAACAGATATATCAAGGCAGGGGAGAATTCTAACATTCTGAAATGTATCGAGAAAGCAAAGCTATCAAGTAAATGTAATTCCCTCTGCCAGCTTTCATGGGTGAAAATACATTGTGTGGGACAGAAATATCTACTTTGAAAAGCAGCTCTTAGTTTGGAGCCTCTTTACTGAGCTCTCTTCCAATGAGAGCCAAGGAAAGAAATAACTCATAATCCAGACTCCCTATTATGTCTTGACTCCCTTATTATGTCAGTGAATTGTGCCTTTCCAACTTAGTTTTCTTTCTTTGATGAAGCAAATCCAGCTGTGCACTGACAAGGAAAATCTTCCCAATTACTTTAGATGGAAATTTTATCTCAACGTTTGTCACTGATTTAATTACTAGATCCCAACAATAGGAAATACACAGAATAACTGTGTGTGTGTGTGTATACACATATAGATATCTATCTATATATCTACAGACAGATATAGCCTTGCTCTTCCAGAAGCAAATTAACTTTGCTGTAGTTACCAAAAAGAAAACAACAGGCCCTCAGAACACCAGAAATGCCATATTGGGACACTAAAACTGAGTAGCATTCATGGCACATTTCAGTGCACACAAATGAGCACTTTGTCTTAAACCTATTAACAGGACTCCCTGTAACTCATTCATAGCAATCACCATGATTAAAAAACCCCAAAACTATAGAACTTAAGAAGGAAGGCACTGATAATCACCTGTAGTTGAAAAAATTCCACCAATAATGCCACAGAGCCTCACTAAGAACTGCCAAAAAGGCATATGTTCTTCTGTCACTGTCACCATAAGTGAACTGATGTCGTATTTCATGAATATTCCTGACACCCCATGGCTGCCAGCTGCATGGTTAATTACTCTTTCCTGAAAGAAAAGACAGAAACACATGTTAGTCACACTTGTTATTAGTCACAAGAAAATCAGTGTTACAAGATGGGATGACAGTGAGTTATTTAATCAGAGTTAGGAATGAACAGAAGATTGGAGAGTATCAAGGCCACTTTGATCAGTACCTTCTAAAAATCAAACACCATGAACTGAAAATTTGCTTTATTGGTCCCTGGACTGCTGTGCTTCATATCAATATTCACTATTGTGCTTTGGTACTATTCTCTCAAGACTTGCTCATGTGGTCCTTTAAACAGAATTTTTATAAGTCGATTGGTGTTGGTACCTATGAGGATAATGGCACAGTCTTGGCCTAGCCTGTGAACTCAGGGGAGTGCACTGGTGTAACACTTGCCACAGCTCTTCCTACTTAATCAGCCACTATGAATCACTTAACTCAGTGTGAGACCTTAATGAGATTTACTTTGTTCAACGGCCTTAGCAATGGCAGAGTCCCCAGAGGATTTATATAAATCATAGAATACCAGGTTGGAAGGCACCTTGAGGAACACCTGGTCCAACCTCACTTGGCAAAAGCCTCCTTTCAAACATTTTGTCAGTTACATCATATCAGACAACAGTCACACAGCAAGAAATACCCCTCAATAAATAAAGAAACACCCCAAACTCACTATGACTACCCGGCACCTCAGTCCTAATCTGAGAAATTTCTAGTTTATTTTCATTTGCCAAATTCTCCAACCAAAAGACACCAAGGAGGAGAGCGTGGCAGCTTTTTTAAAAAGGTTTCAGGACAGAACACACATCAACACAAGCTTCTTTCAAAAGTCTGCTGTCATTTTGTTGTTAGTGAAAGGTGCTGATAAATGCACTGCCAGGTAAGTCTGGCTGAAAATACATAAGGACAGCAGAAAAGAATATAACAGACTGAAGACAAACTCAGCCATGCCTAAGCAAGTAAAAACCAAAAAGACAAGATAAACAGGACTGAACAGAAAAGCAATATATCACAGCTCCATTTCTCTGTATATTTAACAGTTTGTGTTCAAAAAACACACAGAATATGGTACAAAATAAAAAGCAGAATACCGCTTTGGAAAATGCAGGTTAAGCAACTTCTTCAGTTAGCTAACACTGTCAAAAACCATACTGCTTTTTATGCTACCACACCAAAATTAAAAGGATGCCAAAATAATGTATCAGTAATGATAACAGGTCCCAAAAACTTTGCAATGTTTAACTAGTAGGAAATGCTTTCCATGTTTCAAAGCAAGACAACTGTCAGCTTTTGGAGATGGATGATCAGTCATACTAAAAAGGAAGAGAAGACTAAAGGTAGGTAAACAGAACCTTGCCACTGGCAAAGTACAAAATTGTACTTTTGTTTGTTTTTCCTCTGTTATTTCCCTAAGCCTTATTGGTCTTTTGAGGTCAAATAGTGGAAAAAATATGAAGTTAAATAGAACATACAAAACTCCACCCTTAAAAGAAACAGAATTCTTTTTCTACAAACCATTTTGATCTGCTTCCAGCTTCTACTGCTGCAGAAGATTTAACTTCTAAAAGTCTTGCTAAAATCTGCTAAAAATTACTAACCTTGCATCAGATAGCTCAGTGAAGCCTTGCTAGAATTAAATCTTTTTAACATAAATAACTACAGTATCTCAACCATCAAGAATAGTAGAGAAGTTTGAGCCCACACCTCTCAAACTCTGCTTCCCCATGTGCCCAACACTGGCAATTAAACCTCACTGCATTTCAGTTTGAGCCATGGCTGTCTGACAACCTTTTTCCATGTCTGCTTATGTGCCTACTCTTTCAAAATAAGTGCACTAAGGTGTTCAGTGAATTGTAACCTTTCTTAGTAACCTTTCTTCTTAGCAACCTTTCTCAGCTCATTTAATAAAAGTATCTGGTTCCCTAAGAGTAAACACAAATAAGCTTTGGAAGCAACAGGGTTGCCTACTGAGGCAGCAAGAGCAAACAAGTACATAATGGACACTTTATCTCCATTATTTACAGGATCTTCTCCAAAATAATGTGTGGTTGTAGCAATTTTTATAAAAATACATCCCCACTAAAATCTGAAGAGCTAACTTAGACTGGACAGTTAATTGAAAGAACCACTGTTACACAGGAAGAGAAAAAATCTGAATACAGGATGAAAAAAAAGGAACAATAAGACAAGCTGTTGACTAGCTTACAGAAGTCTAAGGGATGCCTTAGTTGTTGCAGATTGTGCAGAGAAAACACAAAGCAGATTGCTAAACCAGCAGGAGGTGGGAGTATACTGCATGATGAAATTCCTCCTCATTCTCTCCTTAGCCCAGCTTTCATGAGTTCTGGAGCAAACCCTTCCCTTCGGTGGCCTGCATGTCTGAAGTTGAACATCAAGACATTGCCTCTCTATCCTACTTCCTCTACCTCAGTATTTTTCAGCACAACATGGAATTTTGAGGAAATAAAAAATTATTCTCCCTTGGAGAACATCACAGGCTAATACAGTGAATTTCCATCCTGCTAATACCCACATTTTCTTACAACCCAAGGCTCTCTTCTCACCTCTCACTTTATCTGTCATTTTTAATTAAACTTTTCACAAAGATTTTTTTCTTTGGCTTTTGAATAAAAGATGAAACAGAGTTCATTATCTGAACTCTATGTGAACATCTGAACATATTCTATCTAGCCACTACACACAAGGCTTTTTTCCTATTCACAGCAGTCTTTAAATTAGTACTTTATGATATATATCATGCTGCATTAACTACCCTTGTTATGGATTCAGAATTAAAAGCCTCTCAAAACCCAGAAGTGGAAGCTCTCCAGTCCTGAGAGTAATTAAATTTGGTGGTTCAACAAAGGTTAAACAGGACAGCTGAGACACTTACTGTGTGATCAGTTTTTCATACAAACTACCTGTTTCTGTTTCTTATGCTCCACAACCAAGTTCAGGATATTCAAGCAAGCTGCATGTTTGTTGGCTTCTCACACAGATAAAAAGCTAAAAGTAAATTAAATATTTGTAAAGCTACACACTAGGTTACAGACCTAAAATTTGGAGGATTTCACCACCACCACTATTCCACTGAAGTGAAATTACTATCTATCATTAATTCTACTATCAGACTCCAGATCTATAGATGCAAAACATTAATAGAAGAAGTTAAGTTTGCTTGCATCACCAAGCATATATATATATATATTTTTTTTTACCATCACTGCTGTATGATTTACAGATAAATCTAGTGTATTAGGATGTTCTACAGTCTCTTCATGCTAGAGTACTTTTCAAAACCATGGTACTATTTTCACATTTGAACTGTCGTTATGAACAATCACTTTTAGATATTTTTATCTCTGTTTTTTTTTCCTTTCTTCTACTTACCCTTTCTGTCACTGAAAATTGATGAGTTTCTGCTGAAATTTTGTATGTATGGAGTTTGGTTGGCACAACTGTGATAAAATATTGGAACATCTGATTGTCTAGAAGAAAAAAAATCTTAGACTGTTGAATCAGGAACAGAGTCAAAGGCCATCTGAGATATTCACAAATAAATCAAAGAAATAATAAATCAGCTAAGCCATTTGCACTAGGGACATTCTTCAAGGAATGCCAGCACTGCCAAAACTGCTTCAGCACCATCTGCACAAAGTTAGTTTCTATGGAAAAGACATATATCCCATTTATACTCAGAAATTTACATTTTTTCCATGTAATGAAAAGACTCACTAAGGTCAGGCTCAAATGAACTCAAAGCTTCAAATGAAGCACACAGGTAGTGTTTTCCAGGGCTCTAGAACAAGTTTCACGCTGTCACATGTTTCGTGATATATACAAATCTCAAAGTGGTCTGAATAGATTTTGGCCACTGAATTGCATCTACAGTGCTGGAAGCCCTTCTAAACTGGTTACACATTTTCTTTCCATTACACTTACAGAGAATTCTTCTAGAGTCATCAGCATGCTCATGCATTTGGTCTTTCTGCAATTCCCTAAGGGAACTAACACCAACAGACTGAAGCAATTTAATTCAACTCCACTGAACCATTCTGGCAGTAAGAGCCAAGGAACAGACTGGCTTTGAGACAGCAGTGGCTGTAGAAGGTTCTGGGCTTCACCCTCACAGGGAATGCCAGTGCTGGGATGAGGCAGGTTACTTCTCTTCTTCATTTATACATGAGGAAACAAAGGGTTTGCTACAAAAACCCATCCTGTTTCATCACGAAATGCGCTTTGGAAGGGACAAACCAAATAGTGGAATGGAATCCAAGGCTCTGGTGCTATTTTTTTGAACTAAATCAGGCTTATTTTCTCCCCATCATGACAATAATCAGATCTGTGATTCTCCACTGTAACATACTGCTGCAATATGGCCAGACATAGTGTAACTTCAACATAACAAACCTGGAAAAAACCACAAATCACCTCCAAGGAAACAGCACAGAACAGCAGTTCAGGTATTAGAAAGTAATGACATTTAAGATGTCATGTAGGTAACTGAACAGCTCACTACCAAATTTAGCCTGACACACTGCTTGGCAATCACAACATTTATGAGAAATGATAATACTTTAAATGTAACTATTGGGAAATTCAACAAAACAATGTTTTTAAACACACAACACTTACGATCTGATGCAATTTTTTCTGTTCCATCCAAGGGATTAATAATTCCTGGAATAAGCTCTCCAAATGACAAATGATCTATTCTATGAGAGAAGTTATAGGCTGAAAGACAATATAGAGAAAGGAAGCATTTTTAAACTATGAGATTCTGTACTCAGAGAAAAAGATGCACCCATTTCCAACACTGAAATATTCTAATTAATGCATTTACTAAAAACCACTGTATACATCATTGGATCTACCCACAATTCAAGGAAAACTCAAATCCAAAATATTTAATTAAAAAGTTAAATTTTTCTAGAAAATAGCTTCTAAACCAAATTGTAACTATATTTGAATCAATGGTGGAGCTGAACAGAATTATAATTTTATAACAGAGAATTTCTAGTTGTCCAAATACTTCTATTATTCTACAGTTCATGTTCTTGTAAGCAATTGCATTTAAAAAGATGAAAGTTTAGCAAATCAAATGTACAGAGGAAGTATAAGGCAGCTACCAAGTCACTACATTGCCTATATGGCAGGTACTTAAGATATATAAAATTATTAAAGTTGTGTTAACATAAATTCATGGGCAGACATTTAGAGGCTTAACCAACTGTAACTGGTTTGATCAAGTTAACTTTTCACAGTAAGTCACCTTTGCTTCACATTAGGTAAGGCAGCAAAACACATTTAATATCTAGACTCACAATCCAAAAATTAAGTTTCTAAGGAAAAAAAAGTTAGAAATTTTTAACCTTTTAAGAAGGTATTTGAGGAAAGAGGTAGTTTGGACTGAAATACAGGAATTTCATATGGTATCTATGTTACACCAAATTATATCTGAGATTCCAGTGTTATCATTACTATAGAAGCAACCTAAAGATAATCTTAATAATGTTAAATGAATGGAAGAGAATTGTTATGGAGTCAGATCATTGCAAAGCATATTCTTACTTCGTTTTTGCAATGCAATTGCACAGCTAGAACATCTTTAAATCAGCAACCTAACATGAACTAAGAGACAGCACTCTGACTGAAATGAATCATGTTGGTATGGAGATGACAGAAGGAACTTACACTCATGGCTTACAAGGGCTGCCAAGTGTGCATGGCCTCGGGGGTGTGGTATTGCCCTGAAGAAAGCAACAAATGTTTTATGAATCCACAGAGGACTATGTAGAAAAATTACCTTTCCTCCTCTATTTCAATAAATACTTTATAAAATATGTACATATCCTCATATGTATAACATAACATATATATGCTTAAATATATTTAACATATACATATATGTATGTTTTAAAGACTGGTATCTATTGTGTATATCTATATAAAACAACCTAAATATAACATTTTTATTACTGTCAATTACAGACAGACTGAACAATAAGGTCAGGAATCCTGGACTCACAAAAACCCTCTTACACAAAACTAGTGTCTTGCATTTTTAGAAATATCAAGAACTCATCAAGTCACTAAACTTCTGGAAGAGTCACCAAGTCCTATGATATGAAAAGCTGCAGAACTGCTCCAGTGACTAAGAAAAGTTTGACCATATTTGTTCTATAGTAAGCAAGTTAACTGCACTCTGTATTTGCTCTCTGACAAAGCATTTCAAGAGTTTCCATCTTATAAAACACTGAAATTCATAATGACTACATTACATGCAACAATGCACTGTACTGCACAGTTTTGGCACTTTATGAAGAAAATTAACAGTGCAAGAATAGGTATTACACAGAAAAAAATACTAAGCATGAGTCCAGAAAGATCAATAAAACCCAGTCATTAAGTGAAGCATAAAAGCACACACACATATACAGACATGCACTATATAGAATGTAGCAGTTAAGGGATTTTCTTAATTTCAGGAATTGGACAGAACATACTTGCCCACAGTTATGTGAAAGTTCCCTGCCACTTTATTGACATAGAGATGACCATGAATTCTGCATGCATCTGGAGACTGTAATGAATTATCTTCCCTGTTTAAATAAAAACAACATTGAAAGTACTTGAGAATATCCACTGTCTTGCAGAAATAACAGCAGTAGTTAGATCTCTTTTTCCTAGGATAAAGACACAGCATCATCATCTACCTGTCCTTATTGCATTCTCCTGGAATTATAGCAGAGATGGTGGAAGGGAGGGAAACTAGTAAAGGTCAGTTTGATGAAACCAATGAGCTTTCATTCATACTTGTACTTGGAGATCTCGCCTACAAGGCTGGCTTATGATATCTGAACATGCAAACAGAGAACATTAGACCAATCCAGGGATTTATATTTTCCCACTTCTACCAAAAATGGCTCCTCGAGAAAATTTTAATGGTACAATGAACAGAACTAAATACATTTTGGTCACATGAACAGCACTGCAGCAAGAAGAGCTTTCAACTTTATTCTTTACAAAAGCTTCCACTCCTTACTCATGTTGTGATGTCCACAACACAAAATCTATCTCCAAATCTGCTCTTTAGAGGGAGATGAAAACCAACTTTTTTAAACATATCTCAAGCATAAATATCATTTCAAATACTGCTCTAACAAGCAACACAGGGGCACAGAATGATTTAATTAATCTGAGGACATCAAGCAAACGATAAAAAAAAGATTTT
Organism: Molothrus ater; assembly: GCF_012460135.2. Lineage (NCBI taxonomy): Eukaryota > Metazoa > Chordata > Aves > Passeriformes > Icteridae > Molothrus > Molothrus ater. Next base: position 14,916,631 of record NC_050482.2, on the reverse strand, counting down.
TTGAGCCATCCTCAGGCTTGCCTTCGGAAGGAGGAATACATTTGATCCTCAGAAGGGAGATTCCAACACAGGAAGTGTGTATGGCAGTTTTGGTGTTTGCTTTGTTTTATTCAGTATCTTTTTGTTTAGTGCTGTTTTAAGCAGAGAATTTCAGCTTTCATGTAGAAAGTGTTTTTCCCTTAGGGGGAAAAATAAAATCACATAGCATCTAGATTCAGCAGACCAAACATTCTGGGCACTAATCTCTTAACATTTCCAAGTAGCTAGAATTAAATGTAAACAGCAAGCTTTCTCCACACAATCTTAAAAGTCTTATCTTAGATACAGAAATTAACTAACAAAATACATGTGTATTCAAAGGCTGATTCTTTTAAATTATGAAGCATTATGACACAGGTAATAGCAGCATACTTTTAAAAGCTGTGGATAGAAAGGTAGTTTTTAAAAAAGACTCTTGTTTAGTATTGCTGTGGCATTACTAATTCCCATTAAGAAGGAGGCATCAAACCACATGGAATAAAAAGGTGTGTGCACATCTTTAGTCATGTATCTGTAGTGTAAGCACACACACAAAGCCTGGAAACCTTCTCCAGTCTGGAAACCCCAGAGGTTTTCATAAAACAACAGCTCTCCACAGCAAGTATCAAGTACACTATTTAAAAATTCATTAAAAAGCAGCAAGATCTTTTCTTACAACCTTGTCTTCTGGGGGTAGGGTGGAATCATAACCACAATAAAATGTTAACTCTAATTCACAGGGTTGGAGGAAAGGGCAATAATTTCACAAAACCCCAGTTTTACTTACCGTGGTGGCAGTGCCGTAGAAGCACTTTTAAATGCACTTTTGAATATCACATCTTGAAGAGAGTGTTCTTCCTGCAGCCTACTCTGAATTAGTTGCAGCATCCTAAAGGTTAGACAAGTGTAAAAGCATGCAACAATAAAACAAAATCTAGCTTAACAATTCATCATTGGTTTCAATTGCAGGTTGCAAGTCAGGAACTCAGCAAAGTTGACTACAGTAATAAAGCATTACATTAAACTTTGGGAACAGTATTTTATACAGAACTTAAAGCTCAGGTGTTCACAGCAATGTGTTACCAAAATAGTAAAACTAGCCAGACCCCCAAACAAGCTTCAGTACTATTACAAGATTACCACTATAGTGGGCACACACAACACCAAGATATTAAAGTGATAAACACTGTGTCAATTCATTATGGGAAATAATTAACTTGTTTTCACAAGAATGTGCCAATTTGTTACAACGGTTCAGCTTTGACATTTAGATACATTTTACACATTTGATTCTGTGATTTTAACTTGTGCTATCAAGCATTCATTCGGAAACACAAGCCTGAGCAAGTCCATTCATCTTGGCTTGCAGCTACATGACCCCATTGAACAGTTAAGTCCTAAGGCAATTTTCTTTTTCCGTAACAGAGATCTTAAATGATGAGCAAAGCAAAGTAACTTAGTATCTTTCTGCAGGTTTGCATTCTTAAATTACAAGCAGGAGGTATTAGACTCAGGACACAGCTGTGTCATGTACCTCTGGTGTACTTCAAAGTCACTTCCAGTACAAATAATACAAACCATAAACATGCCTCTCAGTGCTTTACCTTTGCAATTCTTTTTGTTGTGGGGTGAGCTCAAATGGTACCTGAAACAAAAATAACACATCTAATAAAATACACAGAATGCATCCCTTCCATGATCCCAGAAGAGAATTAGGGTGTGGGTATAGAGCTATAATCAATTTCACACTTGGTACTATAGAATAGTTTAAGAAAGGACTTTGCAGTTTAAATAATACATTTTGTGCTCAAGTATAAAAGGTTCTGTCCCTTCCTACCAAGAGCTGCAAAGGAGCAATCTTTGAAAGACAGGGGTTGAGGTGCAGATTGCATATTTCTAGGCTCATGCCACATGAAGCATTAGAGACAAGTCACCAGACCTGCTATGCTTCCTCAGCATTACAGGATCACTAGTAACACCTGTTCACCAAGTTCAAACCCAAATATTGGTTAACACAAATGTACTCAGTAAATTCAATTGCAATGAATGCTCAAATGTACCCAGAAGCTAGGCAAACAGAGATCAACTACAGAATGTTCCTCTAAGAGGTTGGTGGAGAAAAAAAACCACAAGCAAGCAAACCAGCCTAGTAGTGCTTTGCACCAAGAGGAATTCAATTTTTAAATAAAAAGGTCAGAATCAACTTACTGGTTCATAGATTAACCCATCTGCAGAGGCAACCATTGTTTCTGCTAGATCCAGAACATCAGCCCCCACATCTATTTTAAACAGGGAGAAATATTAAGTCACACAGACAATCAAGGACAAAGAAAAAAAATTCAAGTTGAAATGAAGTTTCACAGTGATAAACTTCAGCATATGTTATTGTTCCTTCAACCTATTTAACCTTCAGCATCAGCTGATGGACATTGACCAAAAACTCTTCAGATCTGCAGTATTTTCTCACTGATTTAACACCTACAGAGAAGTTGTATGAACCACACATATAAGCTTTCTAGGATCTGCTATGCATAAATATTCTCCTGTTTTACAAGCACTGAACAGAAACCAAGACTAGTCAAATCAGAGGATAAGAGTTTATTTGTAAAAAATAACAAAGAAAACCACTGACATACAATTAATGCAAGGTTTAAGATAGGCAACAAAAGTGCATCCTGAAAATTTGCTTGCATTCCTGGTAGAATTAGCATTCTCTCTTCTCTCAGTCCAGGACAAGCAAGACTGAACACAATTACAGTTCATTACCTAAATGATGTGAAAATAATACTGGCTATTGCCTTTAATAAGGAAGGCATCCCTCTTATGTTCACAAGCAGGATGAAATTACGTGATGGTTTCAGTGCTGTTAAACAGCAGACCAGCTTAATATATCCCAAGTTCATAAATAAATAGAAATTGTTATAAATTCCTCCTGCTGATTTGTGTCTCACAATGAGCTTTTAGAATATTTCAGCTAATGAGAGATTGAACAACAGATCCTGTTTCTGCTAACAAAGTTATGCAAGATAAGAATGAGATGGCACAGATATTCTTCTTTACATTTCTTACTAATTCCTTCAATGAGTCATATGCCATCAAGATCACTACATGCCATTAAGATCAGAAGAAATGACTTCTGATCTTTACTTCAGAGTAAAATATTCTGAACAATATATAACTATGTTGTGAGCAAGTGTCCTCTCTGAAGAGGCTTTAAAGTGTTTAAAAACTTTCATTGATGGAATACTTACATTGACACCTCATGGCAACTGTAATATCAATATTGATCCTTAATTTACTGGAAAGAAAAAAAGGCAAAAATCTATTAAGTAACACTGAGTACAAGTATCAAGAAAAAATCTCAGACTACTTGCAGAAATACAGTAAAGTACCAAAATTTATACTAATATAAGGCTGTTTAAAATTTGGGGGAAGTAACATGGATTTTTAGAGCACATTAAAGCACTTGTAACTTAAGAGATAACCTCCATCACATCAAAAGTCTGAGTGTATAGCATTCTCCAATATTCTGGGCATTTCCTATTGGTTTTCATGTTAGTTTCACAAAAGTAATTTAAACTATAAGAAATAAACTCCCTCACTATAGTCACAGGGTTCTGTTTTCAGAGAGCTTCCTCCAAGACTTAGCTGACCTCAAGCAAATCACATAAGCAAGGGATTCAACACTGGCTCAACTTGGGTCAGACAGGGTCAGTAGAGGGGAGAAAAGCAGTTAAAATTATACCAGTTTCCACTGGTTCAAACTGTGAAGCACCACAGGCTGAGTGATTAGCCCACAATCAAACTGGGCAATCTGTAGCAGGACATACCCCAAATCCTGTAACAGTCTCTTAACTGACAGACTACCCTTCCTGTGTGATGGCTTCACTTGGGATATAGCCTACTTTAGCAAAGACCTAAATGTGAAATCCCAGCTGTCTGAATGGATTTACTATCATTGGAGTTTTTGATGCAGCTCCTTCAAAATTTTCCTTTTTTGTTTTTCATTACTTATTTCTGATGTGCAAGACATCCAATTAATAGATGTATCTTTAGCCTGTTACCACAGCAACTACCCAAATGGCTCTTAAAGTTATTTCAGTTCAGTTTCAGTCAGTTCAGTTTGTGGGTGCCAGTGTCAAACCATGACACAGACACGTAGCATTTAAAGGTGTTCAGGGCACAAAATCTGCATTAACTTCACAGGGACTCCTGGGTGCCTGACCAGCTCTGAAAGAAAGGCAAACAAGTCCTGACAGGCACGTGAAACCAAGAGCAAACACATCTTCAGAGGAGCTGTATCTGGAGACAAAATTAGTAGCAACCTCTAGATAACACCTGTCAAAGTTCTGAGTGCTTCAGGCTCACCTCCAGCAGCACGAAGTACAATGGCAACCAACGTACTAACCTCATGAACTGGAGAAAGCCTCCAGCCACAGGGGGCAGGTTTGTTACCAAGTCATTCCCAAGGGAGCTCCTTCAATAACAAACCTATACTATTTTGACTTCTTCATTGCAGAAATCTCAATTTATCTTATTCATAGATTACATAGAAGAAAAAGCCCCAAAACAATCAACACATGAAAAATCAAATCCCTGCAGTATTTAATTTGCAGTTTCAATTATGAATTGCTTTCAAGTCACATTAACACTTTAAATCTATTCTTTCCTGAAATGCAGGCAACTAATATTTTAAAAAGAATTATAACAAATAATGTTACCTAGTAAAATCCTTGTCTACTTCATATTCATATTTCATCCATGTGTCCCGGTACACCATGAACTCCATGATAGTCAGGAAAGCTATTGTTGTAAATGCTATCAGAGAAACTGGTCAGAGGAAAATAAAAGTAGAAATTCAGACTGTGAGAAATATTATTCAGAAACATAAGCAGAACAAAATTTTAACAATTCCAGAAGTTGAGCATTACCAGTACAACACTGGTACCTTTGATTTAAAAACCCAAAACCTGCTCTTAGAAAGTTGTTTTCAGACAGGAGTGGAAAAGAGTAAGTCCTACCTTTGCATCAAGAAAGAACTTTTTAAGTACAGTCAAATACTGGAATGATTAGGAGGCTGTGAAATCCATGTATGGAAAATCTAAGAAGAGGCTAGATAGTCCCCCATATATAAAGCACACACAAATCACTGTCAGGAATGGTCTAGGAAAACTCAATCCTAACTTCCAACAGGAAAGAAGAAGGTAGTGCATCTTGAAATTCCTTCAAGCCTCCACTTGTCTACAAGTTGAGTTTTTATAACAATTTTTTTATATCAGGTTTTAGACTCAATAAGCTAGCAGACAACAGAAATAAGACACGTTATATTACTTGTGTATAGCTGCCCACCCCAACATTTCAAACAAGTCTCTCTCTGGCAACAAGCAACAGGCAGCTATCCATTCCACCAATAAGTGAAGAACTTGGAATTATTTTTAGGATAAAACTAATTGGTGTATTTTAGTGGTACATGTGCTTCACTTATCTCCAAGGCAGCCTACTCATCACATTTGCAAAGTTGTACAGAGCAAGGGAAAGATCACCCTGCTGCACAGTTGGAAACACAGTTAATAGATGCACAGAAGCACCTGCTGTGCCCCTTTTATTAAATCATGGCTTTTATAAGCCTGAAAACACTTCAGTTATGGAGCATAGTAGCAATCTGTACAGCTTATTGGCACTATAGGTTTCTTCATTTATGTTCTGTGGAATATCTCTCTGGAATCCATGAAGGGTAACTTGAGAAAAAACAAGCTCATTGTTGACAGGCTTCAACTCCCTACATGGTGGTCCCCAAGGCAGAGGTGGGAGCAGAGAACAAAGGCACTGTCCTTGGGGATCAGGACAGAAGCTACTGGCTGTTGCATTGATCAGCAATGTTTCCAGCTCTAGCTTTCAGCTGGCACTATGGAACAATCACACATATGTGTGAAACCCCTCATGTCCACTGCACTAATCAGTTAATTATTCTGGCTCAATTTCTTTCTAGACCCAGTAGGCCAGGCTCACCCTGGCTGTGCAACAATAGGAGAGCTGGAGCCATATCAGCTATCCAGAGCCACACAAACACAGTGAGAGGCACAGCTGCTTTCTGGATAATTCTGAGCAAACGTATGTGTGGATCTGAACAGGAAAAGAAAGACTTGTAGAATTTTCTTTCCTGAAGGGACTCCCAGCCCCAGAGCTGGAGTCTCAGCCTGCAGTACTTCTTCTGCAATGGGTTTGAAGGCCACGAAAGTCTGAGATGAGTCTTGGTATGTTTTAGATCCCTATCACATCAGAAAGTAAGCCTGACACTTTAATCCTGAATGAAACAGGAATACTATATTCAGATTTCACAATGGCACAGAAAAAGACAATCTATATTGTCATTTATAAGGTAACTGGGATAAAACCAAAGAATGTTAAAGTAACTTCTGGTGTTAAGAAATCCTTAAGGCACCATTCACCAAAGCAAAGGTCTCATGAAGGATGGTGCTATACTACAAAAAAGGATTCCTGAAGCATTTGGTGGTTTTATGCAAATTAGAACATAGAAACAATACACTTGTTTCCTCAGGAAGTGGAACGAACATTAACAAAGAATTATTTAAATACTTCTTAGAGATTATTTAATATACAATAATCCTTTAATTATTAACAGTGCACTTGAGGAAACAGCAAAATAATATAGAACCTTCTGATATTTCCTTCTACACTAGAAGAGGCATAACAACTTCAAAGGCTTATCTGTAGGTTGCAATTGCTTCCTCAACTTTTTATTCAACTGAGTTTCAGGCATGATCACACACAAGAGAGATTTTTGTCCTCCACTTCTAAGTGCTAGCAGTTCCCTGGCTGCAAATAATTCCAGTAGTCCAAGAGATGAAGTCACTATTTTCAAATCAGGCTACCTCTAACTCAGCTCAACTTAAAGACACAATTTTATGATCAGATACATAAAGAAAGGTCTTTTTTACAGCTCCAGCTTTTTCAGAGAAGTTCAAGTGACTAATAGGGAAAGCACAAGTCCTGCATTCAAGGGTTTAGTTCTTCAAAGGGCTTTCTTACTCTCAAAACCTAGTACACCTACAAGAGAAAAGCTTTAGAAAAGTTGAGCATCAGGATGAAGAGCAGTTATCTGTCTCTGGAGAGTATTTTTCTACTTTTGCAAAAGCATAGTGTTGAATCCCACCATCATTTCAGGTCATGCTCACTCAGTCTCACCCAGAAACCTGACACCAAGAAAAGAGCTTGGTGAGACAACAAATGAGAAAGTTTTATTACAGCCTTGGCACAGTACACATCCAGTTGCAACTGGTTAGAAGTTTTTATTTCTAACTTTTACATTGGGTTCAGTCTCACCAGCTTTATACAAAAATCTCCCTTCAGAGAGACTAGATGAACAGATGGATGCATCAGCTTGCATAAGATATATGTCTTTACTTGAAGGGATGAGCTCAGTCAGTCCACCAAAGCGTTCAAGAAACCAATTCTGGCTAGTTTCAAGTGAACAGAGATGCCCGTCTTCCTCATGCTGAAGTTTCTATCAACATCAGGATCCCAACAAGGCCTACCTGTGCCTCCACTGGCTGAAGTCTCCACATAGCTTTCAGGAACCTTTGGAAAGGCATCCAATTCTTTCATCAAATTCAAGGTCTTCTTCCGATTCAGTCGCCTCATCTTCAGCACACTCCTCCACCTCCTCCTTCATATATTCCCTCTAAAGTGAGAATAAATTGTGATTAAAAGACTCAAGCAAGATTGCTCAAACTGACTGGCTTTAACATGAAGCAATAATAACGCCATTCAAACCCCAGAAATATGTTTTCAAGAAATACATGCTAGACAACTGGATGGTCACTCTTACTTCAAGAAAACTGTTAAGATTGGCCTGGACACTGCTGCTTACAGTCCAGCCACATCCAGCACATTCACCACTTAATTACTACTAATTTCTTTCTCAATTAAGTTCTTATTGGTAGTGAATATATCACATTTTAAATTTAAAAAAAAAAAATCAAACTCAGTCCTGAAGTAAATTTGCCAAACAGACCTCACAGTGCTCAGAAGTCACTGACTTAGGAGGAAACATCTAATAGGCTGCATAAACTTCAGAGGATGGCAGACAGCTCTAGGCTCCTACATTTAATGTGGGCACAAATTATATCTTAAAGGGGAAAAAAAGGTGCATTTCACATTTTTACAGGTGTAGAATATTATGATCATAAAATGACCCTTTTTCTCCTCTATAAAAATACTTCCCAAAGCAAGTCATGGATCAAATCCTAACTCTATCCTTCAGAATAATGTCTGTAAATTATATGATCTCTGCTTGGAGTCATGTTAAGCAGGAAGATGCTGAGAAAAGCAGCTTGCCCTGGAAATACTGCCTAAAACCATTTCCAAATCATGCAGATATGCTCACAGCCTGGTCCTTGCCAATACACTGCAAGTTTTAACAAGTTGATACTGTTGTTTTTCTTCTGGGGAACTGGTGAACTTCACCCTGAATTTCTGAAGCTATGAAAACCATCTGAAAATTTCTGAAGCCATGAAAACCATGCATTTACTGCATTCTGAGAATATGTCATCTTATTGTTCCTTATTTAAACACTCTAAGGTGGGCAAGCTAACCTACACTGCCAACACATGAGACAGCTCTCATCATCATTTTGTAGAAAAATCTCTGAACTCATCCACCCTGTTTCAAGAGAACATCAAGTCTCTGGCACGTCCTAGTGAAATTACTCAAGATCTATTCTCTGATCTGCCCCTTCCTGGTGCTGAGTAGGCTTTGTACCATGTAATAACAAAGCAATAGGCTCTACTGGAAATGAAAGTTCACACTAGAAAAATCATGCCTGCAACTTTCTCATTACATAAACTGACTTCAGACACAGACTCTGCACTTGGTCAGGCTGCAGAGATCAACAAAATGGTACCATGTGTGTTGCACAGGACTCAAAGAAACCGCAGCTGGAGTGGGCAGAGAAGATAAGTGCTGGAACAGGCTTTTAGTTATACAGCATTAAAAGAATAATCAGGCAGCACAGATAAGGCAAAGCAGCTGCTTGGACACAACTGAAGTCATAACATTAGTTAGCACAGAGGAAACACCAGTGGGGGCTAGCCTGTTATCCTACACATATAGCAAGGAAGCCAACATAGCACCCTTTCATCTTCTGCATATCTCCCCTGCTATCACATGTGTATGAGCATACCGTAAAGAGGCATAAGATAAACACAGGGAATTTGAGAGCACTTTACTAAAAAACTTTCTAAATCACACTGCATCAGTAAGTATATGGATGTTTGTAATCCAGCTAGAAATATACAATCTGTTCACTGGTTTCTTTAACTCCACACAGACTCACTTTCAGCTACAAACCCAGATGGAGACCTGACGCCTTCCCCCTGCCCATCTACCTCCACACATGTACTACAGTCACACCAAAAATACGAAGTCCATTGCTATGAAAGTAAGGCATTATGAATCCAAGAGCCAATTGCGTTAAGAAACACTACTAGCATTATTATTCACGATAAATAAGGGACAAAGCACAGCACAAATGGCACTCAAGACCAGAGGCCCGCCCGAAGGCACGGCAACTCCGTCTCAGCCGAGGGGCTCGGGCAGTTTTCTCTTCCCCAGACAACTTGGCAGCGAAGCCGCTACCGGCGCGTCCCGACAGCCGCGGAGCGGACCCACGACTGAACCCCTGCCGGGGGCTCAGGCCCGGCCCCCCGCGCCGAGGGACGCCCCGGCCGCCAGCTCGGAGCCCACACACCTGTGCGGGCCGCGGGCGCTCCCCGCCGCCGCCACGCACCGGGCAGCCGCGGGACGGGACAGGCCGCGCCCCCGCCCTGCCCTACCTCTCGCTTCTGCCGCCGCTGCCCAGCGCCGCGGGCGAGGCCAGACGGGGAAGACGAGCCGCAACGCGCTGCCCGGCGCCCGCCCCGCTGAGCATGGCACCGCCGGCCGGGGCGGGCTCGCTCCGCCGCCGACGCCCGGCGGGAGCCGCGGGCCGACGGGAGCGGCGGAGCGCCCCGCCCACCCCTGCGCGCATGCTCACGGCCCCCGGGCATGCGCCGGCTGCCGCGGCGGGCTGGGACGGGCGGGAGCAGCCGCGCATGGACACGGCGGGGGCCGGGCCCTGCCGGGGAGCGGAGCCGGCAGCAGCCGCGGCTGAGCCTCCGGAGCCGCAGGGAGTGCGGCCCCACGCCGCTCGCAGGGTTCCCGCACAGCCTCGCAGCCGATCCCGTAGGCGCGTGGGCTCCCGGGCACGGCAGTGCCCCCCCAAAGCGCTGCTTCGGAGAATCTGTCACCGTGCGAGGTACTCAGTGATCTTTTAAAGCGATGGATGACAAGTGCCTTCCAAAGCAAACTGATTAAGGGCTGTCACGCGGCTTGCAGTGTTAATACTGGTTTGGCCACCATGGATATAGAAGCAGGCAGTGTTTGAAAAGAGGCAGCATCTTGGATTAAGAAGGAAAAGGCTTTAAGACAGTGGCCTATAACAGTGAGGAAGGAAAGATTTTAAGCCCACAAGCCAGTCTTCAGACTTGAAGTGAAAAAATTAAGAGGGCTCACGTATACCCAAAATCTCAGTCCTTTCCCCTGTGCTAGTGGATTTAACTAACAGGCACTGCCTCTCCACAAGCTTTATGCCGTAGTCTGCAGCATTAGTTTATCTCCAGATTTTTCCTTACAATCCTAGCAAGTCACATCATCCTACTGCCACCCTGCCCACAAGTAGCTGACCCAACCTAGACACAGCCAAAAAGGGAGCTTCTCCCAATATCTTCCAGGGAGTAATAAGATCTTAGATGATATCAAAATTATTTTTTTAAAATCGCTCAATATAAAGTTTTAAAGAAAAATAATTTATACCAGACATTTATCTTCATATATCTGAAAACAAAAAAAGAGACTGAAGACTCCAGTGTTTTTGATAATGAGGCAAGCAAATAAAACCCATACCCTAGAAACACAACTAGTGGTGAATTCTGCAGCAGTAATTCAGATTAGCTTTTTTTAATGATTTAGAGGAAAAAGTAGATCAATGACAAAGGAGTTTCAATAGCATGCCAAAGTATACACAATTTGAATTAAACAACTCTTTGGGTACCTACAGAATTTGAAACTAAAAGGAGCCTGAAATAAGAAAGGAGTATGAACAGATTCAGAGTATTTTTTGCTTTTTATGGATAGGCAGGAAGAAAGGAAACAAAATGCAGCAGCATGTCAGTGTGATCAGTCTATTTCCATCATTTTAGGAACTATAATAACAACTGGATCAGACAGTCAAAAAGAAAAAAAGGAGGCGGGAAGTATGATATTACAAGAGATAAATAACCAGGCTAAAAATATGTTTATTGTACATTTGTTCCTTCATCTCAGAAAGAGCAAGCAGCTTTAGGCACATAAAGCTCTTACTCTGACATGCCTAGGTCCTAGGGTATCAGTCAGCAGCCAGGGATTTTTCTGGCTAATCCCTTGAAATGCTCTCAACACTGAGGCTTGGAAGGAGAAACTGATAGATCTGGTTATTAGCTGTGCAGCAGAGATGCTCAACAGATGTTTTCACAGGCAAACAATCTCTTCTGCTCACAGAGAATCATGGGCTCAGCCTTAGTGCTCAACATCCCTCTGAGATGCCTCTTATAGAGAAGTGGCACAGGACAAAACTGCTTGCAACTTTGCTCCACTATAGTCTTATTCATAACTACAGATGTCTCCATGAGGTTTTATGAAGGAAAACACGGGGGGAAAAAAAAATCATAATTTAGAAAAATCAGAAAATTAATATAGTGATAACACTGTCCATTACACTAACACAGTATTTGACTGCAGTGTGCTAAAGAGACACAACAGTAATTGCACTGCACCCATCAAGTACCACACTACTCCAGTTCAAACTTTCCTTACATTCATGTGTTTTCTGCTCTCCTGATCACATCTAAGTCGTAGCAGCCCATAAGTGTCTGCCAAATAACCTCAGGGAGCCTGACAAGGAGGAAGAAATTCAGCTGCCAAGAGCAAACCATGCAGGTAAGCCAACAGGCTGCCCCTCAGCTGCTGCTGCTCTACACGTTTGATTCAGTTCACTATTTAACAAGATCCCAAAGCACCCCCCGATTTAAATGCAACCACCTATGCAAAAATACGACTGTCTTCCAAAAAACCCCAGCACTTCTTAACACTGGTGATTTATGAAGTCCCTTGATGTGTCCAAAGAGAGGAAACCACATCTCATGCCCATATGGTTTAGCAAACCACAAGTTACCTAGGACAGAAACAAAACTTCGCAGGAGTATGGGCTACAAATAACATTGATAACAAAGACAATAACAAAGAGGAAGGTAGTAGACTAAACAAGAGAAACAAATGTAAATATTGCCCACCTGCGCTTCAACACACTTCAGCATTAGTTGAAAAGCTGGAAACCACGTGGGGAATATACAAACTAAAAACAAAACCTGAGTAAAGTATGTCGAGACTACACACAAGCCCCCATCGTTTACTGCTGCTACAGTTGCCTGCACAGGTGGTTCACGATAGCTGAAGAAGCATTTTGTTAGCGCGAAAGGGCCAAGGAAAGGCTGGATAGCACGAGTGGGATCGGCCAGGAGCGCCTGCAGGGGGAGAGGCGAGGCAGGGATTCAGAGAGAGAGCAGCCGCTTTACCGGAACGTGGAGGCATCGAGGTGGCATTTAGCAAGGAGAAGGAGGGGCAGAGGAAACAGGTGCAAAAGAGCGAATATGGAGATAAACGATGGGAGTGGCTGGAAAGGGGGTGGAGGAGAAGAAAGTCCTGGAGGTTGAGAGGTGAGGGCTGGGAAGATTGAAAAGGATATGGCATGAGGGAGGGGCAGCGAAGGGACGACGAGGGTGGACAGCGGTGGCCGCAGTGTTTGTGAGGGCGGCGCGGAGGGGCGGCCGTGAGGGGAGCAGGCCCCGGCGCCTCGGAGCGGGGTGGGGCGGGAGCGCCCTCGGCCAATGAGGAGGATCCACGCTCCAGGAACCGGGAGGAGGCGAAGGGAGCCCCGGCCGCCTGCGGCCCCGCCCGGGGCACACCCGCTCCCCGCGGCCGAGGCGCTGTCTGCCCGCCCGGAGCCGGAGGGAGCGCGGGATGCAGTGCGGTACCGCGGGCGGTCACTGCCGCGGGGTTTACTCACGGGCTGCCATTTGCTTCGTCTGTCTAGCTACTGTCAATAAAAATAAGCTGTTGATGGAAGTCCTAGTCTCTCTAAACTTTAATATCAGTTTTCCAACTCAACCCGACTTCTGGTCTTCTGAGAGATCCTTTTTTAAATTAGTGAAGATTTCTTGTCATAGGGTCTCAGAAGAACAGTCCTGCTCACTGAAAGGAGGACGATGTTAAAACTACTGAGGCAACCTGAAGCAATCCCATTCCCCATTGTGTAAACAGAATGGCTTTGTTCTACATAGTGGCCATTGTTTTCATACATAAATACTTACCACTACAATGTTTTTAAAGATAAATAATCCGAATTCTTATATTGAATATTTCTGTTACTTAGCTAACGTTTAAGATGCAATTGTATATTGTGTATATACAGCTGCATTGCATATATACAGCAAGTAAATATATGTTGCATATATATATATATATATATCTATTGCAGCAAATACAGCTGTTTCACGAAGCTCATTGAGAGCTCACAAGTCAGCTGAGGTAAGAACTGTGTTGCGTTGCAGAGAAGTACTGTGAAAGCTGTGGTTGAAAAATGTTACAGTGTAATCATCCTGGGTTTTTTGTCCTTTTCCTAAGAGTTTAGATTGTTTGGTGCAGACAGATAGCCCACTCGAAGTTGTGTCTTTCATTCAGCAGAGATTTGCTGTATGCTGTTGATAGATTGTATGGTATCTGTGGGGAGGAAAAGAGCAGTGCTCACTGAATTGAATTCCTCCCCAGATTACAAATGTCAGGTTGTAATAAAGCCTGATCTTTCATTACTTGGCTATTTTTAGTAATTAGTTCATGATTACAAAACAGAAATATTTTGATAATTCATTAAGTTACATAAAAACACTAATCCTCCCACATAATGTTCTTGAATTATCTAAATATAGCACAAGGCCATGAGGAGACAAAGATACACTAGCATATGTTGTGACCTTCAGTATTTCTTTTATTTTAATGTTCTATTTTCTGTTCTTTGGAACACAGTTTTCCTGAAAAAAAAACCACACTACCATTAATAAACAGGTTTCTGAAAATTTCTTTGAAGCTGTATTCATAAATATACTATATTTTACTCCTTTGCTACAAGCTTGCTCTGTCCCAGCATAAACTTATTATTGAAAAATACTACTAGTCTTAAAAACATGTATGGTAGGAGGTATTTGGCCTTCTGCAGGGTTAACTGGTTGAGAATGGTGTTAGCTGGCATAGTGGAGGGACAAGAACCATTTGCCTTGGTAGAGGAAAGACATTGCTATTTGTTAATTGCATTAAAGAGACTAAAGTCTTTCTCAGGGCTTGGGAGAAGTCTGGATAAGCTGTATGTGAGGTGATAGTGATACTGGGATATTCATAAGTAGCATGACATGGTCTTACTAGTATTTTTTCCATAAAATTCACCTTCTTATGACACTTGTAGTGTTAGAATTATATACTGGTAGTATGCCTATAAGGTGATGCTTGGTCAGCAGAAATCAGCATATTTCCCCCAAGTTATTGTAAACTCTGTGTAGTTTGTGCATTTATTTGTTTGGGCTCTGTAAGTGTCATAGACAGGTAGGATTATAAAAGAAAGGCCTTATGAAATCAGGCCTCACTCTGCTAAAATTGCCAAAGCTGGCCTGTCATTTCTTCTAAGTGCAGCTAACAAGCAATTTGCAAGTTCCCACACGAAGCTATGTTGAGAATGAGAAGTTTGTTTAACACAACAATCTATTTCGAGGATGAAAAACAAATGCATTTGTGTGAACAGTAAGATTTGTCCCATGAGAACCCACAAAGGAAAAAAGTAAACATATCTAGAGAGAGAAAATTTGATAGACATATACAATAACCCCTAGTGACCAATGAACTGAGTTCCACTGTATTGCTGACCAATTAGCTTGAACACAGTGCCTTCTGATATTTCCTATAACTATTAGCTTTGTGAATAAAGAATTGGCTTTCTGCATGAAGAATCTCGGCTGATTTATTCCAACATATTAGAAATTGGACTTTTGAGTTTTCTTGTAAGTTTTTCCCACGATATTCCAGCAGGCCACATGGATTACAAGGAACTCTTGACAAATTGGTACGAAGGTTTTGCTTTATAAGAATATTATTTTGATTTTTATAATAAAGAACATGAACTCCATATATTGCTGAGGGATTTTAAAATTTATTTTATCATGCTTGTTGCTTTCTGTAACAATTTGAATATGATTGGTTAGAGCTGAACCATGCAAAAACAAGAACAAGCTTTATCTAGCCAAAGCATAATCTGGCAATCACCAAGGTTTCAATTAATTTTCAGGACACTTCTGCAAGGCAATCTTAAGGGGTCAGGATACTCTTAAGTGAGCACTTCATCACGGACCTCAGTAGGTCCAATGTGTTCTAACTCTTCAAACAGCCACTGTGCTTCTGATTTGCCTGCTCTGGGAATGGAGACCCTGTAGCCATGTGGGTGGATTGCCCTGGTGCATTTTTAGCGTCTGTTCCTGTATGGCAATACACTTTTATGAACTGCTAGCACATGGCACTTCTTTCATGCCCATCTGTCTAAACCGGAACTTTCAGCTCCAACTTTGAATATATGCTCTGTAATCTCCTGCCCAGCTTTCTTCACATCTTCCTTGCCCAGTCTATGTTTCTATGATTACCTGTGGACCTTTTCAAAACATTAAATCTTTTTGCTGCCAGGGTACCTGAATCAGCTGCTTGTCTTCCCTCTCCCCAACTTCAAATTGATCCTCACTTCCCCAAAGCTCTGGTCCTTTTCTGTTTTCTGTTTCAGGTTACTTACCCTGTGAGATATATCAGAGACTCTGAGGTGCCATCTGGCTCAGGGTTCACAGACACATACTCCCTTGACCCTGCTGCCAGGACCTTGGGGTAATGGTCACAAACTATCTGCTGAGAAAGGACAGAGAGTGTGAGCAAACCAATTGTTGTTGAAATGTCCTCCTCATAGGTGATCAGCAGGGGAAACATTGCTTCCTGCCTTCTACTGATGAAAGGGAACTGCCTCAATAATGGCTTTTGAAAGCAAGAGGTATTTCCTGCTCCAGCTTTGCTGCTGGCATTTTCGGTGCTTGGCTGGGTTTGCATCATACTCAGCTGCTCCTTCCTGGTTGTGACAACACTTTCCTTCCATTTGACAAGAGAAGATCAGAAAAATGAATAAGACAGATTTTTTCCACTTTCTTCCATCTGGTATAATTAAATACTTGAGAGAAAGGGCTTATATATTCTTGATCCTGGGGAAGATATATGAATCTGTCCACCAGTTCCCAATTTACTAGCATGCAATGTTCTGGCTGTGCTACTGTTATGTTGGTTATATGGTTAGGGTCCATGACAAAATCTAATTATTGTTCTCACTTATGTGTGACTTCTATATGATGCTTCCTGTGTCTGAACAGATTCCGGATGTTACAGGATAGACACAGTTAAAACTAAACAGCTGATAGCCAGCTATCATTCTGTCATGCTTTTAGGTAATTAGCATGCATATGTTGGGAGATTTCACAGAATCTCAAAATAGTCTGTGTTGGAAGGGATCTAGAAGGATCATCAAGTCCAGCTTTTAAGTGGATGGCCCATAAGGAGATTGAACCCACAACCTTGGCATTGAGAGGAATGACAGATTTGTCTTTACAAACAAGCTGTGAGTCTGCTGGTAGACAAAATTAGCACTGAGATAAAAGAAACAATGGGAAGGATTCCACTGATTGATGAATGGAAAAAGATACTTGACTTTACAAACAATCTGTTGGTTGGCTGATAAATGAAACTGGATATTGAAAGATGAAAGAAACAATGGAAAAACCCCCTAAATTTCATGAGAATTAAAAATTAAAAAGGAGGCTTATTCATTAAAGGGGAATCTTTGGCATCTGGCGTTCCAGGAAGTCTGTGCCTCTCAAGTACCTCAGCCAATGGGGAAAGAGAGAAGGGAAATGCAGCTGGAAAATTAGGATAAAAAGGAGGCTGCGTCCTCCAAAACTTTGAGAAACCCTGGGGGAATGCCCCATGGCCTCTCCTTCTATTCAAATAAACTAAAAGGACTCCTCTGTCTCCTGTTTGGACATAAACCTCTGATATTTGTGGATTATTTTTTCTGACAGCATTATCAGCACCATGTTCCCACCAACTGATACCTCTGGAAACCTTTGTATCAAAGTTCATTTGGGACTGAAAATGAAGAATCTCCAAAATGTCAGCTTAGCCCTTTATATTGCCAAGAGCTCAGGATCATCTAACTCCTATCCGTTCTGTTCTTATTCTTCTACAACCAACCTGGGTGACTGTAGGAGAGGGGCTGTGTAAGAATGTTGTAGTGGTGCTCAGCCAGACCCCATGCCTGTCACAGGTGTTGGTAACATCACATTTACCAGTTATTTCTCCATGCAGACAGATCTTTCTGAAGCTACTGCATCTGTCTGAAGATTTATTCATTTCAGCCTAAATGTGCTTTTTCTGTCTTCTAGTGCTATGTGATACTTTTATTTTTCTAATTATATGAGATAGAAACCATTTCTTCCAGCCAATGAAGTAAGGAAAAAGAAAAGTGATTTCAGTCCATCTCACTTTTACTAACCAAAATGAATGTAAGTGAACCAAAATTGGTTTATTCCATGTCAATCTGAAACCTAATATTTAATTTTGAAGGCCTTATAAAAAAAATAAAGAGAAACTATGAGGGCAGATTTCTTTCATTGCAGAGACCAGTAGTTCAGGTGCTTCCCAGGAGGGTGTAAAAGATGATTTCACTTTGTCCTTCTGACTGAAGGACTAGATCCAGTGGCCCCCATAGAAACTCTAACCACTGAGCCCTGGTAGCTCTGCAGTGAATGCTTTTGCTGCTGCTGTCACTGCTGTTGTCCTCTAGTGGACGTGATTTCTTTGCTGTTTGCACTTTTCAAACTGAAGCTGTCATCCTTCTGTCTCCCAAGTTCTCCACCTGATGATCTCAATTTCCTAGGGTTTTTTGGGTGAGCTTGTGGAATTTACTGTTTTTCCTTTGATTCATTTTTAAATTGTGGTCTTTTGGCTTCTGATTTTTGTTTATTCACTCCCCCCCCCCCAACCCCTGCCAATAAAACCCCACAAACATACATCTCACCTCCCAAACAAACCATTGTATGAAAGTTTTCTGCATTAGTAAGAAAATGTTTCTGTGCCAGTGACCCAGGGGTTCCTCAGGGGCCAGAGAGATTTTCTGAGCCCAAGATAATTTCTAAACAACATCAATTCAACATTTGCAAAAGAATTTACTTTTACCTAGAGAAAAATACCTAGAGAAAAATAGGACAATTTAGGCTGACATGCATGAAAAATCTAATAATAGGGACATAAAACAGGACATGACCACAAACTTGGATAAATAAAAATGGGACAATCTTTTCTTAGCGTTTTCAGCAGTACAAAGACCATTAGCAGAATAAGAGCACTGTTATGCCCTATTAACAAATACTGTGGTGCAACAAGATTTCCGATGAGAAGGTTCATGTTTAAGGTTGTAGTAACATATTCCTTTTCAGTTTCTTTCTAGCTCTCTCTTCTATGCTTTTGTGTGCAATGTTATAAACAAAAAATCTGCCAATTTTTTTTGGGGAAAAAAAAAGCGTTGCAGAACCAGTTAGACCAGTTGTTGCCAAGGTGGAGTTCTACCTGTTATTGTAATCACCAGTCGTTTCAGCTAATTGCTCCTTTGTATCGGTATAGCCCTGCCTGGGGCTAAGTTGTCCTTCTCCGCGGACAGTGAGGGGAGGGGACATGGTGGGGGGGGACATCAAGGGGCATGCAATATATCTTTGGGACCAGCAGCCATGGGAGGCCATCCCACCAAACTTACTGAAAGGACCCCAAAAACAACGAGCCAACACAGAATTAAGAGTTCAGAGTGATGTCTGGACGTGAGGAACAAGGTATCGAGCCTGCAGAGATGCTGAAAACCTTTGTTGCCCCTCACCCTGAGCAGAAGACCTCAGCTGGAACCAGGAGCCCCAAGCCTGAAGAATTTGAAGGCTGTGAAACACGAGGTATAGCCCTTCTGCTCTCGTGAGGACGGGACCCTAGCTCTGCCTCTAGTGGACAAAGCTACACATTCCTCCTCTTCCGAGTCACCCTAGGAGCCTCGATGGAGAAGCTGCGGACCCGTTGAGCTTCCCAACCTTGAGCTGATCACTTTTAATAAAGGTATTAAAAGGAGAAAAAGTCTCCTGCCCTGTTTATTTCATGCAATAATCCATTTTTTTTCCTCTTCAATTTAGGGAGAATAACTATATCTGACTAATAGGCCAGCAAAGCAATGAAAAATTAAAAATTTGTTGTTTATTGATATGAGAAGGTTCTTAGAAAGAGTCCTGTCCTGTTATACTGCATGAACTCACTGAGAAAATTTAACATGAGACTGCATTACGGTGTGTGACAGATTTCCCATCATCCCAGCCCTACTGCCAGCCGGAAATGTCAGGACCTTAGGAAATAACACGAAACATTGTATCTTAAACATGTACAGTGAAATTAAACAGCAGGAGATCTTTTCTCCTTTTTAATGCCTTTATTAAAAGTGATCAGCTCAAGGTGGGGAGGCTCAGCGGGTCCGCGGTCTTGCCGTCATCACTCCCAGGAATGGCTTGGAGGAGGACGACTGTGCAGCTTTGTCCCCTAGGGGGTCCTGTCCTCAGGAGATCGGGGCCGGGGGTTCAACACCATGCTACAACTTTCAGGTGTGCGGTCCCGGGATGATGGCTCCAGCTGAGGCCTTTGTTAGGGGCAAGAGGCAACAAAGGATCTCGGCGTCTCTGCAGGCTCTGTACTTTGTTCCTCACGTCCAGACATCAGTTTGATCTCTTAATTCTGTGTTGACTCATTGTTTTTGGGGTCTTTTGGTAAGTTTGGTGGGGGTCCTCTCTCATTGCATGCTGGGTTTGAGGTTATCTGCGTGTACTCCCATGTGTCTTCCTGGCACTGTCCAAGAAGAGCCATCAACCTGGCCTTTAGGCAGGGCGGTACTCATACAAAAAGGGGAATTCTCAACAATAGAGCGTTAACAACAGACACTTAACAGGTGGTTACAACACACAGGTAACAAAGAACTCTCCTCTGCCAGCAATCAGCTCCCAACTCACCTTGTAACTCTGCAACCCTTTTTTTTAAAAAAATGAGTAACTCTTTTTCTACTCATAACATATAGCTTGACTAGCACTTTTAAAATCACACTGGTATTTTAGAATAAATACACTGTCTTTTTCTTTGTTGTGCTTCAGGAATGTTATTCTCCAGTTTAGTACTCCTGCTGAAACCACACTGCTGCTTCCCCCTCACACCCCTCTGATTGGAAGCACAAAAGGCAAGGCTTGCAGGTTGAGATAAGAGCAATTTACTGGAAACAACAATGAGATAAGAAAGCCAACAGTAAGAGCAACAATAATAGCAACAGAGGTATACAAAGGAGGGAGTGATTCACCGACAAAAATGCTCACCATGGACTCCTTGACAAATAAACAATGCTGGAGGGATTCCCCCTGCCATGTTGATTCCACTGAAAGAAGGAGAGTCCTCACCTCCTGCCCCCGGCAACCACCTGAGCTGGTAATGAATAGTGTCAGGATCCTGGCCATGTCCCCTCCCAGCTACTGCAAAAAATTAACCTGTCCTGGCTGAAACCAGGACAGTCTTTCGTGTTGATTACTACTATCAATGCTGTGCCTGCCAGGGAGATAATAGGCAAGTTGAAGCTACATTTCTTGTTTGTGGTGGAAAAATCAAAGACTTCAAACTTGCACACTAAAGGTGAAGGGCACTGTGGGGTGCTGTGACTGTAAGAAAAAGAGGATACTTCTCATAAATTACAGATAGACTTGACATCCTCTTGAATTGTGAAAAGTTCTTTAAAATATTTATTAAATACAAGTTTTAAAGTAGCAGTTTCCTTCAGGGTGCACAATATGGAGGAGCAGCCAGCCAGTGGGATGTGGAGGTGAGGAGGCTGAGGTGTACGGTAGCGTTTCTCTCCTGTCGCATCTGAGTTCTGTAGCCAATCCCTCTGCTGTCCTTAGCTCTCTCCTGATCAGATTTATCAGAAAAAAACCCTTATCTTACCTGGTTGTAAACTTACAATTCATTCTGGTTTTATTATTCAGTGCTACATTCTCCTAATATGTAAACCCACAAAAAGCTCAGTCTTTGCCTTTGAGAAATTTTATTTTAGGCATAAGATATAGTCTTGAAGAAATGAGGGCAGAAACAAAAGAGGCGAGAGAGAATGTAGGAAGATAATTTTGATTTTCAGACCATTAGATTTTGTTCAATATTTTGGCCATGGATGGGATTCATCTCAGTACATTTTACATTTCATCTTAGTACAGTTGCTTAAAATACAAGCATCTGTCCTAAACTAAGGAGCTGGGCTGCTCATGACCAAAGGAAAGCAGCAGATACCTCCAAAAGGGGATTTATCCCTTTAAGGGGAATTATCCCTCCCTCAAGAAGGTGGTGGGATGAACTCTGTGGGGTTCCCTGTCTTTCTCCATTGATATGAAGGAAGCCCAAGTGATTTGTTTAGATTAAAAACTTAGTTTTCACACAGCAAGAATAGTCCTAGGCTCAAGTAATTTAAATTCTTGAAAAATGTATTGAAATTTTAAAGCGGTGGCTCTACTCCTGCCCCTTCCCTCACTGCTGGTTGGTCTCTGTGAAGGGAATACATGCTGCAGTGCTGACAGTTCCCATCCTTTGTGTGTACTGAGGATATGCCTTGGGCCTGAGCAATGACAGCCCTCAGACATGTGATGACTTGAAAAATCACACACCAGTGCTATCTACCCTCCAGCCAGCATGGGACGAGTGATGCATTATAAATCCAGGTCCTTTACCAGTGCAGAGATTAAAGAAGCAAGAAAGAAGTTTCTTAATCCCTGCCTCAAGCAGTTTAAAACCTCCTTCTTGCTTGGGGTCCTACATAAATCAGAACAGAGGACTGGCTATATTCTGCAAATAAATCTTCCTTGATATTTACTTCTCACATAACTTCTCTGTAACAAATTCTGAATTCCCCATGAAATATGTTAATAAAATGTCAACCAGTTTATAATTTAGTAGCATCATAGTAATAATACTTTCTTTAGTTATATGTGTCTCTTTCAGGCAACATTTGACATATTGCTTGCACATAAAAAATGAAATTAATATCTTAATATATCATTTAGTCTTTTTCCTAATACCAAAACCCACTAAGTATAAACCATCTGTACAATAATTAATCATGCATAAGTGCAAACCAAATGCAGATTAAATCAGCCTGAAAAAAGTGTCTCACAAGTAATTTCCACATGCATTTGAGGAAAATAATTTCAAAAAAATTAAGTATAAGAATTATTTCCGCTAGAGTTAATACTTATAATAATGGCAGAGCACACTTAATACTGAGCATTGCAATAGGATTAAAGAACACAACTTTGTTTTTTTCCAAAAGAATAGGAACAACCAAAAGAAAAGGCAGTGATTAATTTATAAAACATGTTTTGCTCCTATAGAAAACCTTCTGTTTAAGGATGTATGATGATGCTTGACAGACTATCATGAATTAAGCCTTACAAACAGTCAGAGGAAAACTGATAACAAATATGTCACCTCTAAAATTGTGTATCAAGGCAACCTGCCATTCTGAAAACTGGAATCACAGTGCCACATGTTTCAACAGACTCCAGAAAACAGTGGCCAGTTCTGCACATGAGCTGTTGAACACAATTTCAGAACTGCTCTGTCACCGTGTTGCCTGTGACTGTGCTGTACCCCACACATCAGTGCAGTCCTGTGCTTGCTGCTGGGGACAGTTACAGGCAAAACTTGTGCTGAAATGCAAAGCCATGACTCAACGTGCTGTGTTGTCTTCAGCTTTAAATTGAGAAAAACATAGTGCTCACACTGAAGATCCAGGTTTGAACTTTTTCACATTTGGCTCAATATGTCCATGCAAGTGTAATCACAGCTGTCTGGCAGGCATCTTTACAGTCACCTCAGAACCCCAAACAGCCCTTCAGACCATTCACACTCCTGCTGTGTGAATCCTTTTTAGCCCATCATCAGATAATCCAGGGCCACTAGACTTCTGATGCTAACTAGTTATAAAGACTTTGATATTTGATTTCAAACCAGACTAACTGAACAGATGTTTAATTAAACAACAGACAAGGTGTTGTTTGTCAGCACTTTAAGAATCCCAGCCTTCTGTTTTCACTTGCATGAACTTTTTCTGCCATGAACTTAACCTGTCACAATTGTCTTTCAGTGAATATATTTGCTGATGCCAGAAGCAGAAGGAGTTCACAAATCAAGCTTTTGACAGGTTGCAGGCTGGGTCTCATTCTCACCTACACCTTGGTGCCTCAGGGGATGTGCTGTCTTCTCCAGCTGAAGTGCACAGGTATGCCTTTGCTTGCTTCCCTCACTCAGCTCTGTTCATTCCCAGCTGAGACACTTGGCTGCCTGGAACCCAGGTAAGACCTCTTCAGTATTTAATTTTCCTGTTAAGCATGGAACCAAAATTTGTTGGGGTTTTTCTAGTCCTTGTTTGTCCATAAAAGGGAGTGATGTTTAGAGAGTATCACTTGTGTTACATGTCACAGTGTTAGGGTAGGGATTGGATGTGTAACTGCCAAGATTACTCACCATGGGCACCTGTATTTCACTGCAGTGCTGTGGCAGTGGTTGCACCTTAAATCATCTCTGAGTCTACCCATTATTCTGACAGAGTATAAAATTTGAAGTCCAACACAGGAGGAAAATATTTGCTCAGTTTTGCCTCAGACAGTGGATCTGTGGCCAGTTCTCTCTGTAGCCAGGCACAGCTTCATGGATGCTCACCAGTGTCATCTCCCTGTCTCATGCCAGGCTCTCTGTGTTTGTGGCAGGTGAGAGCAGCTGCAGCAGCATGAAAGCCTGGTGACCCTTGCTAGCTTTCCCTGCCTCTGGTTACTGAAGTACTCATCTAGGTGCAGCTGTTGTGTCATGTGCTGTATAGAGCTGGGTGCACCAAGCCCACATGGAGCCTGTAATACCTGAGGTGCTTTTCTTTATGTTCCCACTACTCTGGGGGTGTATTTCATTTAAGCTCACTCAGTACAGTGATGGCTGTGAGGAACAAGAACACAGCTGGGAAGTGGTGCTTGGGCCATGCTCATACAGGGATGCCCCAGCAGCTGGAACTGTTTCAGGGTGTACAAGCCGCACTGCTTCCTCCAGGTGGAGAAAGAGGTGGAAGATGCAAAGATGGGGGCAGTTTGGATTGGGAGTTCTACTTGGTGGCAGGATACTGGATTATCTTTAATACCCATGGCTGCCTTTTGTTTTTCCAACAGTTTTGTGTTGGCAAGTCTCACTTTCTTCCAGTAAATAGGAAGAGGAAGGATGCCATAATGCCACAATCAACTTTTTTGGACTCATGCTGATTTTTCCCTGTACAAGTTTTTTGCACTGATGCTGACATTACCTTGTTTTCTTCACTAAACATTAAGATGCACTTACATCAGATTTCCAACAAAATTCATAGTACCTGACATCAGGCATTTCTCAGTGGCATCTTCATTAGGACCTCTGACTATCTTTTAAATTAATGAAAACAAACTAGAACCTCCAGAGAAAGAGCTAGATCTCTGCAAACATGCAAACAGCCCTCCTGCTGAATCCACTTGGTTTTTTTTTTTTTTTTTTTAGTTTGAATACTGTAGTATTTTAGCTGATAGCATTCTGGTTGTATTTTATACTAAGTGTGAATATGTTTTCAAGGTCTTCTCTGGAAACCTTTGTGAAGTGCTTCTCTACTTTCATCCTAGTTTCAGTGCTGAAGTTTCCATCATGAGATTTTTTTTTCTACAACTAAATCAAAGCCAGGGTTTCCTTTTAGTCTTTATATCTTTATTACATTTCTGTCACTTCACTAAAGGCTGAAATGAATTCAGTCAATTCTGAGTACACCTGTGTGCCCTGGTGAGCAAGAGCACCAGGTGATGGACCAGTTTTTCTCTTGCAGCAGTACCAGTCAGAGTTTGATGGGGAGGCATGAGGCTGGGGCTGGCCATCCTGATACACCTCAGTAAGTACAGATGCTACAGTGACTCAGGCCAATTTTGAAATATTATCATATGATTTACACACCTTTCCAAGAGTTTGCTAAAGCACTTCTTTTAAGAAAATGCTGTTGAGAAACACGTGACAGTGAATCCTTATTCCCCACTCTCCTGCCAGTGAGGGACCTATGACTTATGATATCTTCAAGTACAAAGAAAACATACATGTTGTAATTGAGTCTGATTCAGGTCCTGAAAGGGGCAATCAACATCTGCTAATGAATAATCAGCATGGATTTGTATAACTAAAAAGAGCAGGCTAACTAAACATAGGCACTGCTTTACATCTGAACAGTCATGTCACTCATCATTTGAATTATAGCCTGAGCCCTAGACTGAAATTTGGTCATAAAATGCTGTATTTTTACTGTGGTAGTTGTATTTCTGGTGTTTTGTGGGATCTTCAAGTATCAGTTGTAGGGTTTTTTTAACTGCACCTTTTCTAACAAGTTGAGCCAAGTAAAGCCGAATGGATATAGCCTCCAAGGTACCCATTCCTTTGCAGAGTTTCAGGACAGAACTTGTTTAAAAGGAAAAGCCCTGTAAGGGAAGATACTGAAAGTTATTTCAGGCTAAGCAAAGAAGTTCTGCAGTTATTCAGAGAATTCAGAATTACTCTTTTAATTTATTAATTACCACTTCATGGGGTCTGACAGGGTTCTGACACTGGACTAGGGATTCACTGCAAATTAAAAAAAATCTGGGGGATCCCTGATATCAATCCTGGTCTCATTTCCACCATTATAACTTGGAACACTTATTTCAACAGAAATAAGTGGAATTAATTCAAATCTGTCTCTATTCACGGAGTCAATTGAAATGCTCTTTTGTAGGATTGCTGGCAATGGGTACGTCAGGGTGGGAAGCATAATAAATTATTGCTCATGACACATTTCTTTTCAGTAAAAATGCCAATGTGCTGAAAATTTAAGTTTTAGCATAGATTTGCAATATGCTAGCTATATTTATTATTATTATTTTGCAGCTGGTGTATGCATTACTCAAGTTCTTTAAAAAATGTATAACTAAGGACAAAAGGGGTACAGGCAGAGGATAATTGAGCTTTCTGCTTTTGTTGGGATTTAACTGATTTTGTCTGGAGAATACTGCTGGCTACACAAAACAATTTAATCTTTCTTTGATCTTCTGTTATGCTCAGTGCTGATAAGGCCCCAGCAGGCACAGCATGACTGTGGGGCTGGGTCCTGCCACCCAGCCCTTGGGGACCTCCTCCAGGGCCGCAGCAAGCAACTGACAGCCTCGTCAACCTGTGGCATGAGCAGCCCTCAGAAGTACTGCATTCTAGGCTACCTAGAGGTTGGTTTGCTCTTTCTTTTTTAATAAACTGAACTCCTCTTACTAACCATGTCCTCACTCTTCCTACTAACCTTATTCTCATCTGTATAGGGAATTTGCCCAGACTGGGAAGTTCCTGTGGGAGTTATCTGAATAATTATCAGACAGTGTGACACCAAGTCTGGTGGAAGGCTGTGCCTCACTGCAGCACATATGGAGGGTTTGGCAGCAAACAGCCTCCACAGTGATGTGTATCTTCTCAAGGGGGAGAAACTTCCCTGAGATGCACAGGGATTGAGCACAGGGATTTTTGAAGGAGCTTTGCTCTGCAAGTCCTCTTCCCACTCAGGTCCCAGAGGTGAAGCGCATGGTCTGTGTGTGAGTGCAGGGGTCCCACAGGCTGCAGGACCTTCTCCAGAGGACATGTCCATATGGTGTTGAGACCTGAGGAGCCTGTTAAGAGATTCACACTATACACTCTCCTCACTTTTGATCTGAAATGAGGCCAGTGTTGCTGAGAGCAGAAAGCTGCCTCTGAAAAGGGAAGACCTAATGCTGTGGTCCAGGCTTTGGTCATGTGGGTTGGTCAGCAGATCCAAAATGTGGCTGACCAGAGGGATGCCTCTCACTCCCTGGCTGCAGTGAGGCGGGGGAACCACTGCTATATGGAAGGTGTGCAGAAATGTTGTACATCCTGGAGGACTTGGCCCCACTGAGTTAATGAATTGCCACAAATAGAAATATCGTCACTAAATAACAGGCTAGGCTGAAGAGGAAGTTAAAATACAGCTTAATTTATAAGCAATTGAAAATAATTACAGTTTATGACCTTCTAGCTTTATGTTGTGACACATTTGCAGAGTAAAGTATGGACATGGAACCAAGCACTGCTCCAGGTTGCATATTGTATCCACAGTTTTCTGCAAAATGTAAATATCTCTTTGCTAAAATAGCCTGAAACCTCTTTCTGATCCTAAAGCTGGATGATTGCCTTTTATTCTTGCTTTTTAGGAGGAGATCAAAAAGCAATTAAAAAAAATAATATTTTCACTTGCCTGTACTTATCCTTTGAATTATGTAAATACAGACTCATGAAAAGGAGCAGCTGTTCTGCAATATTCCCTGTGATTTTATGCTGCTTCAACATATCTTGACCCCTGGTGGCTGTTTCCTGAAGAGAATGAAAACCACAAACTGCTGCTTTGCAGAGCTTGAGAGAGAGAGACCCTTTGTCAATGTGTTCTGTTCCATCAGCTTGCCTTAAATGTGTTGTGCACCTACAGTGCATCAGAATGCCACTTCACTTTTCATTTGCTTTCTCACCAGCACATTTTGAATTCTTTGCTGGAGACATACCAGGAAGTTTTGCATCTTGCATCTTGTAAACCAAAGCTCTTCCTCTCTCTCCTGATGACCTGTGTCAGATTTCTTAAGAGCAAACCTTACTCATGAAAGTGGGTATTAGTCAATGTGGCAAGCTACCAAGAGCCAGGATTTAGCTGGGATTCAGATGGGGAAAAAATAAAATTCAACTGCTTTGTGTTTGGAAAGAAGCACTAAAAGTAATTTTTAGTCTTTAATATGTCTTACTGTTTTTAAAATGTAGGTTAAGTGGGTTTTAGCTCAATGATTGGATTTACTACTTACGTATGTTTTGAAAAGAAAAGACAGGGCACTCAGTGTTGAGGAGAATATAAAGCTGCACAATTCAGAGGCAAGTGGGATCTGCCAGACATGGACATGCACATGCTTGTCCTTTGGAGCAGACTTTATGGAGCAACCTTAAACGTAAGTTGCCCCAGTGTCATATTGTATGTCTATAAAAACCAGAGTATGAGTGTGCATGGTCCTTCCAACTGCTTGAACAACCTGAGCTCTCTTTACCAGAGCTTTGTGAAATGAGATGACATAGTATTTTTTTTTAATTTCTTGCTCATCTTCTAAAATGTGCATTCATACATTTGTCAAGTGTAGTATAGAATGACTGAATATAATATATAGTTACCATGGTTAAAATACATTAATTATACCTGTAAATCTATATATCTTCACTTATTTAAATGCAAATAATTCCCAGGTGATTTCATAATGCAAAGATGTTAAAACCATTCTCAATTCCTTGTGGATCCTGAGTGTGCCCCCCATCTCCTTCTGGGTCATTCCAGTTTCCCAGCCATGGGCACTGAACTCATTCCTCCTCCTTCAGTTCCCTCTGGGGTGCTGTGTCATCCCCTGTTCCTCCTGCCACTGTCCCCACCAGCCAGGCACACAGCTTGGGCCTCACCTTCTGCTATGGCTTATTCCTGCATCCTCACACTATGCTCTGCCCAAGTCTCCTGCAGTGTCTGTGCAGTGCATCCACCCCTGCCCACCCTGCTGAACACTTCCCTGAGACCCTGCTGGCTGTCATGGCTGCTCAGGCTCTCCTCGTGGCCCAGCACAGGCTATCTCCCAGCCCAGTATATTAACCTTATCACCTCTTCTTGCTCTCCCACTCAATCCCCATCTTATCACCTTAAACAGGAACTCCTTGCCCTCACTATCAAAGCCTCTCATTCAGAACTGAGATATCAGTTAATCATTACTACCTTCATCTTCTGCTTGTAACATCTTCAAATATTACCCTTGTATCCTATTGATACCCTGATTTTCCTTTTTTGCATTGGTTTAAACTTTCCCAGTTCTGCTATGCTTCAAAAGATGCTGACAGCAGTCAGGAGGGTGGTGTCATCCCAAACCAACTAATTACCTTGTACCTGGTCTTACTGAGATCCCTTCTCCACAACTGAAAAGTGCAATTTTTATAAAGTACCTGGGGAAGACCAAGACCAACCCTTACTATGTGCATGCTTCCTGCATATGATGGTTCTCTTGGGCTTGTATATGAAAATAAAAGCACAGGCATCCAGAGCAACAAGACAGGTTCTAGCCTTGCAATGGCATAAATATGTGTACATCCATCTAATTTTTAGTGAAGAATCCAAATTAAGCTTTTATTCTGCTCATTTTGTTTTCTAGGCTGAAGAGAAATGCTTTCTCTGTGATTCCAGATACCCATATAATCCCTATACCCAGCACAACAGTCACATGGTAGAAAATGTTATCACAACGTTTGAGCCTGAAAGGAAAAAGAAGTGGTGGCAGTCAGAAAATGGTAAGTTCCTTAGAGAAAGTATTACTGCAAATGTTACTGTGGGATTTCTTTACATAATGGGCTTTCACAAAGTTGCCTTCATGAAGAGATGAGCAAAAGCCTGCATCTGTTCTTTGATTAGGTACTACTGAGTGATTTAGACCCATTTGTGTGTAGCGAGACAAGAATTCAGGAAGTCTGTGTTTCTATGGACAAGTTTTAAACTCAGCACCCCCAAGAGCTGACCAGAGGATGTGTGGTAATGCTGGATTATACATGAAAGCCATATATTTTCCACAGGGTGTCTGCTCTGACAGAGAATTTTCATTTGGGGCAAAATACACATTTGCCTACAGATGTAATATAATGACAGTGTGTCTTTACAAATACCTGTTTAAAAAAATTATTTTTAAAGAACTAATAGTTTAGGAAAAAAATTAAATAAAGCCTGGCTATCAGCTCCCTTATTCTGATATTCCAAGTTCCTTTTCGCAGGGCTGTTCTTGATCCATTCATCCCCAAGCTTGTATGGATTCTGGGGGTTGTCCTAACCCAGGTGTAGCACCTTGCACTTGGCTTTGACAAATCTCATCAGATTCCCATGGGCCCACATCTCGAGCTTTTTCAGGTCCCTCTGGATGGTCACTGATCCTTCACAGGTGTCAGCAGCACCACTAAGCTTGGTGTCCTCTGCAACTTGCTGAGGATGTGTGCAATCCCAGAATTGGTGAAGATAGCTGTAAGTATCCTTACAGCTTCTCTGGGAAGACATGCCAGGAGGAATAACATTTACTCTGTCTTATTTGACATACAGTGATTATGTGAAAAGCATTTGACTGGTTGGAAATTCAGGCATAGAAAAATTAAGATAATATGTTACCTCTATTTTGAGTATCCAACTGAAAATCCATAAGCCTTGTTTTTTCATGGAGTTTAGAAAGGATCTGTCACTGGCTCTGGACACCACTGCCAATAAAGCTGTGGGCCAGCTGTGAGAGGAGCTTTCCTTGTTCTCTCTATCTTTCTTCTGGGATGGGGTCTCATGCACAGCCTGGTCAGGAGGAATCCTGAGATGGTGCATGTAGCTGTGAACAATGGGGATATCAGCTGAGCTCCTGGCACTCTCTACAGGGAGTGTGTGACCTCTGGATGTTTTTTTTCCATATTTGTTGCAGTTTTGGAAGATGTCTGGTGCAGTAGTTCTGCTCATGACAAATTTCACATCTGAAAGTATAGAAGGGTTTAAAAGTTCTGTTTAGCATGAAGAAAACACCTCATTTTATTAGTTCTCTTTTTCTTTCTTAGCAATAAGTGAATTATTTGAATGGATTTTAAGAAATAAACCTAACTGGATATAGAAACACACAAACCCAGCACCCTGTCATGACCATCATTTACAGAATGAATAATGTGAGCAGGACCTTCAGCCATCTCCTGCAGTCTCAGTGACATGCAGCATTGCTGGTGACAGTGGCAGGAAGGCAGCACATTGTGTTGCCCCAGAGAGAGAGGTCCAGCTGCACAGGTTTGTGCACAGGGGATGCCCTAAAGGGTCTAGTTGCTCTGCTGGAAAAGGCATCTTTAAATCCTCCATGGGAAAACTGTCTCAGCAACCCCTTCAATGTACACATTGTGCTCTTCATTTTCATTCTCTTTTCAGGCATTGACCATGTCAGCATTAGATTGGACCTAGAAACTTTATTCCAATTCAGCCATCTTATCCTGACCTTTAAGGTACATTTTTTACCAGAGCTTTTATGTAATATTATACACTAATTAACCACAGGAATAAACTGCTTAGAGAGGCATTGAAAGCTCCATCTTTAGAGGTTTGTAAGGACAGGTTAGATAAACATCTGTCAAGTATTGTTAAATTATAGTTGATCCTGCCTTGGGGGAGGAGGATAGACTGAACAGCTTCCTATTTGTGTGCCTTCTCAACCTATTTTCTATAAAGCCAAGAATTAAAACTGAAAAAATGCTTTGCAAAATTACACTCAAAAAATGTGGGACATATCTGAACTGCAGTTGCTCTTTCAATTTAGTTCAGTTTTTGTGTATCAATTATGATCCAGATGATTGCAATTTTTTTTTTTGTACTAAATTCCTAATTGTTATGGTAAACTTCCTTACTTAGCAAGTAATCACTTATCTATATGAAATGTTACCTTTCCCTTTTGCTAGAGAGAGGTTCTAATGAGCTTTTTCAGAGACCCCTGTAACTATCACAGTACCTGTAATGAGCCTATAAACTCTCAAATACAAAATTTTAACATCCTCCAAAGAGGAATATCAATACAACAACCCCTGAGGTGTCTTATTAATGCCGACTTAGGGAATTCTTGAAATGTTTCTTGCAGACATTTCGGCCTGCAGCCATGCTGGTTGAGCGCTCTACCGATTTTGGTCAGACCTGGAAAGTGTTTAGATATTTTGCACATGATTGTGCAGCTTCTTTCCCCAACATCTCTTCTGGTCCAGCAAAAAGTGTTGGAGATGTTGTTTGTGATTCAAGATATTCAGACATTGAGCCCTCCACTGAAGGCGAGGTACGGTCAAGTGTCTGTTTGTATGAGTTCAAATCATTTGTGGAACTGAAGGTCTCTTGTCTGTGTCTGCTAAAAGCAGAGGCCTGTCCTTTGATCCCTTTGTTGGCTGCTCATCTCATCTTTAGAGCTTTATTGATTTGTTTTGCAGGTTGTTTTAAAAGCCTTGGATCCCAGCTTTGAAATAGAAAATCCATATGTGCCATATATCCAAGGTATGGACATTACATGTTTTGTCCAGAGACACTTTGCTGGTAATTTTTTGTTTTGTACACTGAAAAGGGTCAACAGCTCAGTTGGTGTAAGTCAATGAAAATTAGGTACCTAATGTTAAAAATTAGGTACCTAAAGATCTTAGGGACACATTGTATTAATAAATGAAATGGGCCAGTCTTGTTCTCTAGCCCCAGGGGCAAACAGCAAAGCTCTGCAGAGCACATCTGTGAAGCTAAACTGTCTTTCCCTCTGGATTCAGGCCCAATCCATACTGCTTTTTGAGAGCAGTCCCAGAGGTACACATGGACCCATGAAGACAATGGCTGGGAAAATGCAGAGCCATACTAAGTAGGATGCTAACACTTTAGGATGCCTATAGTGGCAGCTGTGTGCCAGGAGTGGGTCCCTGCACTGCCACTGTAGGCATTACTGATCTTGGCCAATAGTGGATCATTTTCATTATTTCTTCACTATAGGAAAATTCTTGGATGACTGATTCAAGCTGAAGATTTCATACTGTTCATTTTAGCCTGAACTCGGGCTCCTGATCTCTCTTCTTTCCTTCCAGATCTCATTACATTGACAAACCTAAGGATCAATTTTACTAAACTCCACACCCTTGGAGATGCTCTGCTTGGGAGGAGGCACAGTGATCCCCTTGAGAAGTACTACTATGCCATCTATGAGATGGTTGTGAGGGGCAGCTGCTTTTGCAATGGCCATGCCAGCCAGTGTGATTCCATGCAGAACCTCCGGGGAGATGTTTTCCATCAGTCGGGGATGGTGCGTCCTTAACTCTGTCTCCAAAAAGGGGAGTCTTGATTGGTGTTTTGTGAGAAGGAAGAGATGGAGGGAGGGAGCTGAAGGAAGATCTCTGATAATCTTTGGATTGGCCATTTGCAACTGCTAGTTGTTAAAGGTTTCAGTGCAGACTCTTCCTTTAAAACCCGGGGTTGGAATGCACAGAAACTGTCTTTGTTGGCACTACTGTGGTGTTTCAAAAGCAACTGGGACAAGACATGTTGATAATAGCAGCAGAATTCCAGAGCTGTAATGGTGCAAATGTAATGGAGTAAGTAGCCTATGGCATGTGCAGACTTGAATGGCCACTTGTTGGGTGCATTCCACACTCCAGCTGGGCTCAGAGGCTCTGCAGCAGGAGAGGAGGCATTGGCACAAAGAATAGTTGATAATACAAAGCTAACCCATGAAAAATGGATTATTAAAAATTCCAGTAATGTGATTGCAAGTTTTTTCCCTCTGGGAACAAGAGTTCTTTCTCCTGTTAAATATGTATCACAATCTGAAGACATATAGGGAGAGAGAGAAATAATCTAAAAATGTTGATGTCTCCTTTGATATCTCTCTGAGTAATTTTTTTCTAAATGTTGCTCAGTGGCTTTAAAACTATTTGGTTAATGTCTGGAGGCATTCTCTAGATCTTTTACTCAAATAATTGAAAATTATGTCAGCTGAGGGAGCCAAAGAGCTTCAAATTTTCCTGATCTTGCTGACATATGTTAAGCAAATACCTCTCCTCTCTCCTCTCCTCTCTCTCCTCTCCTCTCCTCTCCTCTCCTCTCCTCTCCTCTCCTCTCCTCTCCTCTCCTCTCCTCTCCTCTCCTCTCCTCTCCTCTCCTCTCCTCTCCTCTCCTCTCCTCTCCTCTCCTCTCCTCTCCTCTCCTCTCCTCTCCTCTCCTCTCCTCTCCTCTCCTCTCCTCTCCTCTCCTCTCCTCTCCTCTCCTCTCCTCTCCTCTCCTCTCTTTTTGTCACCTTACCTGCTCTCTGTTCTCACCACATTACAGGTCCATGGGAGATGTATCTGCCACCATAACACTGAAGGTTTCTCTTGTGAAAGATGTAAAGATTTCTACAATGATGCTCCCTGGAGGCCAGCTGAAGGGACACAAGATAATGCTTGCAAACGTAACTCAAACATGATATTTTCCTTTTTAATAGCCAGGAGTGGGTGTAGCACAATCCTAGTCCAATCCATAAGGGGATGGCCAAGTTTCTGGAAGGGAGACTTTTTCATGCCTCATCCAGAAAAACAGATTCCTGCATTCACAGGTGCAGTGTTATCCTACAAGAGGAAGAGCTGTTTCATGTTCTTATTCTTCATACAGGAAAAAAAAAAAACAATAAAGAAGGGGAAAAGCAGCTAATCCAAAAAAGATCATTCATTGGTTTGCACAGTGTTTTCCATGTGAGTGAAAGAATTTAGATAAGGCTAAATTATTCGTTTCCACAGTAATGAATAATGCAGTATACACAAGAATAGTATATTAGGATCTGTAAACAAATATTTAGCTAGAGATTTCTTCAGCAGAGCAGTGTTCCCCACTGCATATCAAACACACTTACCTGCATTTCCAAGTTTAGGATACAGTACTGTCTGAAAACTCCAATTTTTTTTCCCCCAGCTGTAACACACAAGGCCTGGGAATAATCTTGCTGGGCACTGAAACCATACAAGTAGCCAGTAACGCTGTGTTAAGTGTAGACAGCAATGTCGCCAGAGCACAGCATTTCCATGGTGTGAAACACCCCCTGTTTGCTTTGGCTTCAGGTTGTAACTGCAACAGCCACTCCAGCAGGTGCCACTTTGACATGGCCGTGTACCAGGCCAGCGGCGGGGTCAGCGGTGGCGTTTGTGAGGACTGCCAGGACAACACCACCGGCCAGCACTGCGACACCTGCAAACCTTCCTTCTACCAGGATCCGCTCAAAGCCATCTCAGATCCTCAGCCCTGCCTCCGTAAGCTTCCCGTTTAACTGCTGTATGAGTGACTCAAAGCAGGGCTGTTCTGTTAGTGCTCAGGAACACATAGTCATGGAATGATTGTATACAGGTGCTTTTATTGAAGAGCTCTGGTGTCAGGGTACAGACACAAATCTGACCTGACATGGGTTTGGGATGGACATGTTTTCATTCCCTTATCATTATATAACTACATATTAATTATTAAATTTATATTGTTCTATTGTATACATTGATTTAATCCAAGCATGGATTCTTGTAATTTCCATCAAACCCCCCCAAACATAATTTCTCATGATTCTTGTTACAATTAAACAATAATTATATCCATTTTCCAAACAATCATTAAACAATCATATGATTTATCATATGACAATCATATAATTTATCATAGTCATTAAATGATTATACAGGTGCAGTTTTGCATGATCCAGTAAAGCCTTACATTTTCCCAGGGGCTACCCTAACATTTTCCCAAGGCCTACTAGGCCCAACCTTTCTTTCCAACTCCCCTGAATATCCCATGATTTTAGAAACATTTTATCCCTGTACTATCAGTTCTGGTTCCCTTTGCTCTGAGCCCTATGGCCATCCCCATGCTTAAATGTCCACATGGATGTAAAAATGTTACCAAACCTATAACATCCAAACTGCCCTACTAAGTAGCTGCATGACAGTATCCCCCAAACAGCATTGTGAAAAGAGCTGCATATTCCAGCTCCTTGCTAAACAGAGCTTAGAAATCCAGCAAAGCTATAATTTTTCTTGAACAAGGTCAATATAAATATAAATAGTAGTAGTGATGTTGCTTCTGTGACCCTCAGCGATTACAGAAGAGGCTCCAAAATGATGGGAGGAGTAAATAACTTTTGCTAGATACCTGCCATATGCAAGAAAAATAATCTTTCAGACATGAGAGCTCTTCTTCTGAAAGATAACCTAAATTCATTATTAACATAGGATGGAGAAAACACTCCGAGTATTATTTAATTGTAGCAGTGGATTGGCATGGAAAAGTCCTTAAGGAGGCAAGGGCAGATCGCCAGTAGCTCTGTAACTGCATTTTCATGCTTACCTCTGCCTGTGCTTTTTTTGTGTGTCTCCCTGGCCCTGCCTGCAGCATGCAACTGTGACCCCGCGGGGACCTTGCCCGAGGGCGTGTGCGAGCGCCGCACGGACCCCGCGCTGGGCACGGTGGCGGGGCGCTGCCCCTGCAAGGACAACGTGGAGGGCGCTCGCTGCGACAAGTGCAAGGCAAACTACCACGGGCTGAGCAGCAGCGACCCCCTGGGCTGCCAGCGTATGTAAAACACCTCTGCTAGTCTCCTTTCCAAAGCATTTTTGAGGCAGGGAGGTAGTTGAATGCACAGATCCACACTCTAATGCTCTACTTGAGTCACAAATACCCAGTTGTCTACTGTAATTTAACACCAACAAAATTCAAGGTTTCTGGTGCAGCATCCAAGGCTGAAACAATGCAAAATCACTTTTAGAATTCATAGAATAATATAACAGATCAGGCTGTTGTTAATAGAAAGGTTATTAAATATGCAACTTAATTGAAAAGGGATATTGAGATGACAGGAGCTGCTGCCTTGCCAAAAGAACTTCCAGCCAACCATTCCTCTGAGAAAGGCTTGGTGAAAGCACATCCCACCCCTGCCCAGGTGCTCTGTGGGTTTGTGAGCACGTTATGCCCACACCAGGTGCTCAGCCACACACAAGGACTGCAGTGCAGATCAGCACACAGCCCTTGGCAAACCACTGCTGAGGCCTTCTGCCAGTGCCTCTGCTCTCCCCAGAGAGGCACCCACTGAGGAAATTGTCCATTTCCAAGGGTAGTCTGGAGGGTGCAGGGGCACATCCAGAGTGTCTGTGTGGAGGATGGACACTGCCTGTCATGCTGATGCCACATCTAATGTAAATGCCAGTCCTGGGGTGTCACTGGGCCCTGCAGAGGTAACTGCACTTTTCTGTCCCTGCAGCCTGCAACTGTGATCCCTTGGGCACTTTGCCCTTCTCCGTCTGTGATCCTGCCACGGGACAGTGCCTCTGCCAGAGGTTCACCACAGGGCAGCGCTGTGAAAGATGCCTTGTATGTACTCAGTTTTTGGTTTTGCTTCTGCATGTGGTTGTGGAAGTCTCCTCACCTATCTCACACCTTTTCATTGCCAGAAAAGTAAACAATTAGTCAAAATTCAAAATCATTTTATAGCTGTATGCTCCCAATTTGCATTGACACGTCTGCTTTTCTTTCACTGCTCCCAAATATTTGTGCAATCAAATTGCAGGGGGAGGAGCACTCCCAGAAAGGAAATGTAAAATTATGTCCTTGATCCATCTTAGCTGTTTACAGAGCAATTTGCTAGTACAAGTGGGTAAATATCTGGCTCTTGCAGTGGCTGAGCACGCCTGCTATCCGGTAAGAGGAGCAATCTCCCATGGCCAAGCACAGTAGTGCTCCATTGTTCATGTAGCAGAATGAATTTTGTTTTGCTTTGCATACTTAAACTTTGCCATAAAAGAACCTTTCTTTTTATACCAGGCAGGATACTGGGGTCTTGGCAACAGCTTGTATGGCTGTTCTCCAAGACTGTGACTGTGATATTGGTGGATCCCAGAATAACTTGTAAGTTAAAGTTCTTCAAGTTCTTTCTTGGGTTTAATTTTTATAAACTCTTAGGCTAGACTTTCTGGTTAGGTTAATACAGTCACAGTACAGATAGGAAAATAGAATGTAGGTGGAATTTCGTAATATACAAACAATGTAAATTTGGGTGGAGATCTTGGAAATTTATTTGTGGTAAGGGGATTTACCTATTTCCTTTGAAGCCAACCTTAAATCTGGTTGAGCCTAGATGTGTTTAATATGAAATATAAAACATGCCTTGAGAGAACCAGAGGCCCTAATATTATTAGAAATTAGAAGTTAGAGGTGAGATTTTTAACTTAGCTTCCTACCTTAAATGCTAGATTTTTTTTCTTTATCCTATTAAAATGTATAATTTTAGAAGAAAGGCTGGTTTCATTTGGGCTTCTCCAAAAATCTGTTGGGCAGGGGTTTTCACTACTGCTGTTAGGCTTCAGACAGAGGAGCACACAGCCCTGTGCTGTAGAGCATATCCTTGTGAGCAGGTAAATCACCTGGTGTGTTAAATATACGTGTAAGCATATGAAAACATTCAATATCACATCAAAGGTCCTTCTGATCTCATGTCCTGCCTCCATAATTGTGGGTGACAGATTATTAAGAATCATGATATAGTGATTCTTATAGAAAAATATACAAGAAATTACACAGGAATAGACAGTAACAGATGCTCAGGAAACAAAAGGACCAGTGCTTCAGGTATGGAACAGACAAAGACAAAGGAGGTTGTGAACTCTGAAGTCATGGAAAAGTAGCATTGCATCAGAAACAGAGGAGGTGGGTGATAGGAAGAAATTTAGTAATGGAGGTAATCCAGCAATGGGAGAAATTAAGCAAAGGTGGAATGAGGGTGGGTGTGAGCTGCCCTCATGCTGTGAGGACCCAGCTGTGCCACCCTGATGTCCTCCCTTTTCCAACTGCTCCCTAGGTGCTCGCCGAAGGACGGCCAGTGCGAGTGTCTGCCCAACATCGTGAGCCGCCAGTGCAACGAGCCAGCTCCAGGATTCTTCTTTCTGCCCCTGGACTATTATATTTATGAAGCTGAGCATGCAAGGCCCCTTTCTGGCTCTGCACCCTTGGTAGGTACTTGGCTTTTTGGGTGTTCTACTGAGAGGGGATCATTGCAGCGGTGACACAGGAGCTGAGGCTGAGGAGCAGGGCTCTTGCTTGGGCAGCAGCTCTTTAGCAGGAAAATGCAGAACAAATCCCTTGGCCATTGTCAGTTTGTCTTTGTTTTTCATGGACATGACTATTCCATAACTGTGGCTGTTAAAAAGGGACAGTCACTACAGCACGCTATGACCTGCAAAGCTGCCCTTGTTGCTTCTTAAGTGCAGGCTGGTCTAGCATGAATTAGAGAAATAAATTCAATTATTTAAATTAGAGTAAAGCATTTGAGTTGCCAATAGCTCTCATGAAATGTTTTATTTCTGAGAATCTCCAACAAGGGAAGAATCAAATTACTCTTTGCTCCATTGGACTAATTCCTGCTGCCTTATATAATGGCATTGATTGTAGCCTAATTTCCTCAAGAATTTGGCATCCATCTGTAATGTTTTTAGAAAAATTAATTTTTTCCCCCCCTTCAACATGGGGGTAGTTGTCCCCCATGCTGAGTGCAAGCCTGGAATGTATCCCTTCCTCTGTCTATGCTTTTGCTAACATTTTTTCTCTGACATGTATAGAAACTATAGATAAGGAATAATAAAAAAATGTTTATTTGCATGTTGCATCCACAAATATTTAGCTATAATCACAATCAGCAATTATCCTGCAGTCCAAAAATTAAATGGAAAACAGATGTCTGGGACATAGCTTATGAGGGAAAAGTGCAAGTTAATTTTAAAGGAGTGAGGGAAAAAGGTTTCCAGCAGCTGCTGAGCCACAGTTTAGAGTTTCTCCCAGCGAGAATAGATCTTGTTTTAAGAATGTGGGTTTTCATTTACTTGCTTACCACCCTTCAACATTGTTGAGACAGTGCTGCTCCTCTTTTATTACTTCATAGGTTCAGCCAAGCACTCTTCCAAGGTGTGACATTTACTTCCAGAAGAAAGGCTATGAGTTCATGATTGAAAATGGAAAGATTGTGTTAAACAGGGACAAGAAACGAACTGTAAGGAAATCTGGACTGGAGCAGGTAAATTAGTACTTGAGTAGTTACTTAAGTTTACACCAAATAATAAAATTTTCTTTTGTAACAAAGGGCAAGGAAATGTCTGAGCACATGGGATTTGCAGTCTTAGACATTTCAATCCTGACAGAAATAAATTTTTTGGTACACAGTTGGGTTGGAAATTTTATTATTCACACTGACAGGCTTGCTCTGCTATGTCCGGTGCCTTTGTAGACTCATTTCCATTAATTTTTGGAAGAGAAAAGGCCTTATGAAAGGTAAACTTTTTTTTGGTTGCAAGACATTTTCAACAAGTTTACCAAGACATTAGCATGGTACCTCCTGCACTTAAGTGCAGCCATTATAAGTACTGATATTTATGTATCTAGCTTATAATGGAATGGTCCAGCCATGCATGAAATCAGGCTTACTCTGTTTAAGGTTTGCAATGTGAATGTTTGGAGATGCCAAATATTCAGAGGCGAGTGGATTATTCTAGTCCCTCTTATTGCTGTTGCTGCAAAGTTATAAGAAGCTTTCCTTTACATGTGCCCCCAAATATCCTACCTTTGGGAGAGTTCTTAGATCGTCAATCTCGAGCTTGTTCAGAAGATGAGACTGATGGCTGATATAAGTAAACAAAGTGGCAAAAATATTTCCTTTCTTTTTTCCGAGTTTGTTTTTGTTATAATTTGAGTCTGTGTGTTGTTGGAGATGCCAGTGT
The DNA here is from genome assembly GCF_012460135.2 of Molothrus ater. Classification (NCBI taxonomy): domain Eukaryota; kingdom Metazoa; phylum Chordata; class Aves; order Passeriformes; family Icteridae; genus Molothrus; species Molothrus ater. Next base: position 14,875,869 of record NC_050482.2, on the reverse strand, counting down.
GTCTCTGCAGGGTGCGATGCAGTTTGGACAGGGCTCGGATCTGGCGCTGGTGTTCCGGCCGCCCAGCGCTGGCCGGGCTGTCACCTGGACAGGACACGGCTTCGCCCGCGTTCCCAGCGGAGCTGGGCTCAGATTTGCCATCAGCAATGTTCCCTTTGCTATGGACTTTGATATCACAGTTCGCTACGAGCCTGAGGTACTTGCGATGTCTTGTGTGTCTTGTGATGCTGTGATAGGCGCAGGGTCTATTTTGTGAACAATAGGATGAGCAACTTGCCCTGTTCTTTATATCAAAAATTAAAATTGCTTGGTTTTTCACCCAGTAACAAATTGCCTTACCAACCAAGGAATATGTTCTCCACTGACTCCCTTAACCCTTTCCACTCAAATATGAAAAATCTGCTCTAGAAGTGTTTTCTAAGCATTGGCTAAAATTACATCTTCTGAGTGTTTCTCTTTTGGCAGCTTTACTTGGACTGGACTTTTACTCAAAAATCAAACACATGGAAAATGCAGTTCCTTTCAGACATGCATCATGTAGTCCTAGCTGGGTTTTTTGGGCAGTAAAGTGTGTACAGGCAGGAGTAATTTGCATAGATATTTATCCAGGCCTTTTGCAGGCATCCTGCTTCCCAGTTGTTCCATCTGGACTCTGAGATGTGTGAAAATTGTAGGAAAATAGCCAAATTACTATTTTTTGCCTGGAGAAGATTTCTTAATGATGATGACATGTCTAGAGAAATCTGTTAATCCAAATCTGGTTAAACTCAGGTCCTTACCCATGTCTTCAAAAACACACGCAAGTGTTTTATTGGTACCAGCTTTTTTATACTCCTTACTCTTTTGCAATTCTCTGGGACAGTCCCACACCTCAAGATTTTCCTGCTGTCTATTGTGTTCTGTTCTCTGACTAGCACTCAGGCAAAACAATCTCCCAGTGTTTTAAAACATTGGAACAATTTTTCAGTGGGTTAGTTTGAGGTGGCTTTTTCTGTCTAAGGATTGAAGAGTTGGGTTTTAAATACATTTGATACAAAGTCTTTTATGTTTACTATTTCTTATTAGATGTGTGAAAAGGCAGCTAAAGGATATCTCCAGAAAAACACTGCTAAGAAAAGAAACAACTCCAATGACTCTAACAGAGCTGTTTCCATTTGAACCAGATGAGGTCCCATTTCCGTCTCTGCTTTTCATTATCTATTGCAAATACAATGAATTTTTCACAATAACATTGTTTTTCAGTGCTGTAAAGAATAAAGAGAAAGTCTGTCTTGTCACTGCAGTGTGCAGTGATTCAGATGGCTTTCATTAACACTTGCAAAGAGAAAGCAGGTTTTTCAGATACAAAATATAGCCAGATTTTTTGTCTTTTGTTTATAGTTCTTGGAAGACTGGCTTGCAAGTGTTGCCATCCAGCCTGCTGGTATCTTGTCGGGTCAACACTGCAAAAACAAGGTCCTTTCACAGGAGCCACATGAGTTGCATCTCCCAGCTTCAAAGAGGTCTGACTGTTGCTGTCTTTTTGCCTGTAGATCTTCTGTGTACAAATCATTTACTGAAGCACTGCAGAGCAACACATGTGTGGGATAGTGGGAATATCAGAAACACATGTGTGGCCTTTTCTGTTGCTGGCACACCACAGTACTACACAGGGTCTAAGGAAGATTCTGATGCCCCAGTCCTTAATCTGGCACACATTTGCCAAACCCAGGAGAGCAGCCTAAGATCCAGCTAGGGTTAGGTTGCTCTGGTGAAGATCAGAACGGAAAGGAAATATTGACTTAAACTCACTGTCCTAGTCTACTTTCAAAACCAGCTTTTCAGTTTGGACCTGTGTAAAGAATAGAGAGAAGCTGAGAGGATGTGTCTTGATCAAATAGGGGCAGGAAAGGATGAATATGAACAGTGAGTTGCAAACCCCCTTGCTAGAAGCAGTAAAACCTGCCATTTTCAGTTTAATCTCCTCAGTTTAAATTGCACTTAGAGAATCGTGTGGCAGAAGTCCTGCAGCTTTCCCAAAGCCTGCAAGCATGGGGCTGGGTGTGCTCCTCACAGCAGCAGGGCTTGCTCCAGGCTGCAGGCATCAGTTTGCAGGCACAAAGGGAAGGGAGAGCTCACAACATTCAGTAAACTTGCCTTGTCCTGACTCCTGGCTATAACTGTGCTTCATTTCTGCTAAACAGGATTGCAATTCTGCAAACTCCAGTCTGCCTGGAGCCAGGAACAGAATATTTTGTGGATGTGTATTTTTCCCAGCTCTCTGCCTCTGACAAAAAGGCAAAATCATTCATCTTGATTGACTCAGTGAGTAGTTCTGTCACAAGTCCCTTGAGGTTGTATTTCTACACAGTGCTATTTTTTTTACAGACTTATTAGAAGTATTTTTAAATAAGGAATAGTGTGTTCTAATAGAAATTCAGCTTCTGTTTTCCTGCATTGGCATTGTTTGCATATTTTTGTATGGAAAGGCAGAATTGTATCTGGTTACATTTTCACGGAGCAGTACAAGTCACACTTGTTGCATATGTTGCATGTATCTCTATCTGTTGCTCATTGATTATGATCACAGTCCATATGTATGTGCTGATAAGATGCTGTGGCTATGGATATAAATTTGTACAGCTCCTCATCACTTAGGTTTTTTAAAATATCTCTAATTTGTTTGAGTCATGCATATTTTTAAGGATTATTTTGGAAAAGTAAAATTAGTCTTGTACTTCCTGGGAATCAGTTCCAGATATTTTGCAAGTTTCCATCAAGTCAGGAACTGGGTGTTAGTTTTGGGTCCTTCTCTTGAAAAATATTTTTAGGTCTATTTCTCTTATTATTCCTGTAGAACTGGACCTGGCAAGGGCTAGCTATACTTGGACATAGAACCTTCAGCTGATTTTTCCCTGTCACAGTAATACAAGTAAAAGTTTTGGCCAGACACTGCTTTTGGAGTCACAAACACAGCATGGCAAGACCAGTTCTTAGCATATATCAGAAGTCTTATTATAATTTTATTTTTTAAACACAGTCTCTCTTATTTAAAGAACTCAGGGAATGTTTAGACCTTGAGAATAAATGTGAATTTAGATGACAGAATGCACAACTGCAGATTTGGAAACCCAATGCTCCAGGCCTCTGTCATTGCAATGGAAAGCACATTAAGAGAATGTGGGAAATTTCTGGCTTTCAACATATCTAAGCAAAAATATTTTATTTTCTCTCTTAACAACAAAGCTTGGACTTATTCCCAGAATCGGATCTGTGGAGAACTTATGCAGTGAAAAGGATTTAGATGAGTACCAGAAGTATCACTGCATTGAAATTGCATCTGAAGTTGGGCCTCACGTCCTGCCCGAGGCGTGCGCGCGGCTCATAGCGAGCCTGTCAGCCCGAATCCACAACGGCGCCGTGGGTAAGGACCAGCCCGCACAGGCAGCTCTTTTGGGCAGTTGCTGGCTTTCCCTTGGGTTTGTAGGATATGTTGACTGTAGAGATCTGAGCCTGCAGTGATGTAGAAGTGAAGCTGGCCAGCATGTGGTACCCATGGATGTGCAGGGTATATCCCGCTGAACCCTGTGTGTGCTGCAAACACCTCTTGGTGGTGTGAATCTCAGAGTTCATCACTCCTGATGGGCTTCATGAGCAGTATGAGAGGCACCATGGCAGTGTTTTTGTGTCTTCTGAAAGTCATTTGAATCAGATGCCTTTACCATATGGCCAAGGCAGTAATGTTCCTTCTTTTCTGGCTGCTGTTAAATGACAGAGAAGTTTCTAAGCCCTCTCTCTAGATGCTGTAGGCTAGCTGAATGCCTTGGTAAGATTCCAGACATGATGGTACATAAGTTGGTGTACTGGAAGAGATTCACCAGGTAAACCTTGAAGATATTCCAGCAAGAAGGCAGCAGCAGGTGGGGTTTGAAATTCCTAGGCAGCTTCCTGGACCCACCATTAGCTGGGCTCAGTAGCTCAGGGAATTTCCCAAGTATTTGGCCCAGAGAAATGGAACTTCTCTGCACTTCCAGTAGCAGGAGGGGCCTTTCTGGGCAACTTTGGTGGCCAGCTTCTTTCAGGGCAGCAATCTCTGCAGCTTCCTTAGCAGCAATCCCTCCAAAGTGATAGCATCTGCTTGGATTGGACAATTTTTAGCACTGATGCCTCACTCTAATATCAGGCAATGAGGTCACAGCTGTGCAACCAGTGAACCCCTCATTTAGGCTTGGGCTGTGATAACTTCCTATTGGCCTGATTCCTAAAGTGACAAGATTCTCCCAATGAAATGTGGCACTTTGGTTTTCTAGTGCTTTCCAGAGCATCCTAGGCAAACCTCTGTGGGTTAGCAGAGCATCTTCGCTCAACAAGTTAGTCCAAGGTGTCCAGAAGGAAACAAACAGTACACAGATGCAGACTAAATACAGCTTGCAGGTTATGTCCAGTGCTTCAGCTAGATGCAGATTTATAGCAAATCTTTTTAGACTTCACAATGTCTCTATTTGGATCTATGCTTTGCTACCCCCTTTCTGTCCTACCCCAAATGTGTGCTGAAGGCAGTGCCTTGAATGTGGCAACTACAACACCAAGACTTGTGCTGGTGCCTGATATACCATCACCATTGGTGCTACACCATCAAATGATCTAAACTATGGCTAAACTATCATCAGTTTAGTGAACCCTGAGAAGAATAATCAAACTCTTTCCTACCTATTTTAAAGTGTGAAACCTGCAAGCTGATGAGAGCAGTAGAACTCCTTGACAGCCAAACATGTTTTGATTTTCTTTCCCCTTGCCAGCTTGCAAGTGCAATCCCCAAGGGTCGCTGAATGCCAGCTGTAGTAAGCTGGGAGGCCAGTGTCAGTGCAAGGCCAACGTCGTGGGGCGCTGCTGTGACACCTGCTCTGCAGGCAGCTACGGCTTCGGCTTCCACGGCTGCTACGGTGAGTGCCTTGCAGCCAGCACCACTACCAGGACCACTAGCACACCCCAATGTCTCCGAATCCCAGATCATATGGGAAGCAATATTAAAAATGTCCCCACTAATAACAAATTTTCCATCCCTGCTGCCTTTGAGCAGCAATGAGATGGGTTGGCAGTGAGAGGAATAGCAGATTTGTCTTTACAAACAAGCTGTGGGTCTGCTGGTAGATAAAACTAGCACTGGGAGATAAAAGAAACAGTGGGAAGGATTCTACTGATTGATGAATGGAAAAAGATATTTGCTTTTACAAAGAAACTTAAGGCTTGCTGATAAATGAAATTAGGCATTGAGAGATGAAAGAAACAATGGGGAAGAAAAACTTCTAAGTTCCATAAGAATTAAAAATTAAAAGGGAGGGTTATACATTAGAGGGAAATCTTTGTTATCAGGCATATCGGGTAGTCTGTACCTCTCAAGTACTTCAGCTAATGGAGAAAGAGAGAAGGGAAATGCGGCCGGGAAATTAAGATAAAAAGGAGGCTGCGTCTTCTAAAAATTTGAGAGATCTCAGGGGAATGCCCCATGGCCTCTTCCTTTATTCGAATAAAGCCTGAAAGGCCTCCTGTGTCTCCTTGTTGGACACAAACTTCTAGCGTTTGTAAATTAATTTTCTCAGCAGCAGGAACGCTTTAAGGACGCAGCTTTGCTTTGGGTGTTTTCCAGCGTGCGAGTGCCACCCGCAAGGCTCGCTGAGCGCGCTGTGTGACCAGGTGACAGGGCAGTGCTCCTGCCGCCGGGAGGTGGGTGGCCAGCGCTGCAGCCGCTGCCTGCCCGGCTACTTCGGCTTTCCCCACTGCCGTCCCTGCCCCTGTCATGGCCACGCGGAGCTGTGCGACCCTCGGACCGGAGAGTGCCTCGACTGCCGCGGCTTCACCGCTGGAAGCCACTGCGAGAGGTCAGCTATGAGCGCTGCTGCAAAGCCCCAGCACACACTGCTGGTCTCCAAAGTGCCTGGGCAGCTGGGGGCCTCCAAATGCATCAATGACCGTAACGGGTCATTGAGCCATTACCCGAGGTTTGCAGAACACTTAGCAGGTCATTGACATGTTAACATGAAACTGCTGAATGTCAGGTACCTATTTTATTACTATTACCTATTGCATGTGGGAACGTGCATGCAATCCCTGTGGGTGGACTGCAGGCAGGGCATGCACCCAGCATTGCAGTGGGCTACCTGCAAGAAGGCATTTGAGACTTAAACTGACTCCAGCCAGGTTCCAAATTGCCAGCTTTCAAATTTAAAATTCAGCACGAGGCTAGCCAAGAGGCTGAATGTTGTGCTGAATACTCATTTTAATACCTGCAATTACCTTCAAGGAGTTTAAGTAAACTTGCCTTCTTTGCTGGTCATATTAGTTCCGTGTCACCAGCAAATTACTTTTCCCACATGTTCCAGCTTCATTCAGAGCACTGCTCCTCTTTTTTTGTTTTGTACACTGGCAGCAGTATCACAATTCAACATGGACATGGAAATTAGGTTTGTTTAGTTTGGTTTGGCTGGACTATGCCTTGTCATTAATTTTTAAGAGGTTTTCCTCATGAAACCTGTTGAGATTTTCCTGCAGTGGTTTTAGACAGTACACTCTTTGGCTATTCTACTTGTAGTTGGCAAACAGATTAAAAATGGGAGACTGAAACACTTTTTGCCCTGTGGCTTTGCAGGATCTCCTTGGCTATATGATTATCCTCCCAGGGGAGGATAATAATGTCCCCATTTGCCATAGTAAAACAGATCAAAGACTGAGGATGCTTCAGAAGCCTCTGTGTTATTTTTGCTGCAGCTGCAGGACTGCAGGGGATTGGGATGTGGAGGCAGCAGTGGTGGGCAGGGTGGCTGAGCCCCAGGGAGCCCCAAAAGCCCCCACCAGTTTGGGTAACAGCACAGCCACCAGCACCTTGAAAGAGCTGTTACCCCAGGTTTGCAGACCATGTCAGACAGAGCATGGCTCAATACATATGTTACATGTGAAATATGCAGTATTCTCTGAGTACTCTTGAGGAATCATTGCTTTTTTGCCTGTGCCAGCACTTTTTACTGTCATGCCAGCCACTCTGTGTGTGTGTCTGGATGGAAATAGATGAATATATGTGCTGATAGGTAAATATACAGGATTTTTATATGGCAGCTTTTAGCTGCCTATGCAGAGCATGTGTGATATGCCATATCATTATCTGCAGAGGATCAGGAACGGGCATCACGCCATGATCGATGTAATCAAGTGAAGCCAATTTATTGCAAAAAGCAAGCTATGTTTATACTGTGTTCTACTGTTCATGCCTCAAGCTAATACATGATTGGTTAAATCCTTCTGTGCATGTGTTTTAATCTTTCAGTTAATTTTAGTTTTTCTTCTTCACGCGTCTCGCTGTGGTTTTCTTGTCTGCCTTTACATCCTGAACCGTCTGTTGCTGAGCATGTTCTTCTTCTTTCATGTCCTTCAAGGGCATTGTGACCTTACTCAGTTTCTATGAAGACTGTGCATATATATATATCCATTGTCTTGCAAAAAACCCTCAACAATAATCATTCAGTTTAAAATTGTTCCAGAGTAGGTGAAAGTCTTCACAAACATTTCTTGAAAGGAAAACATGTGTCTTTTTCTTTTTGCTTCAGATTTTGAGAATGCAGCTCTGATTTTCCATTTTAGAACACCTTTGAATCTTGATATATCTCTACCAATTGATGGAGACAGCATTACAGTAATCTGGATTACCAATTTCAAAATATACATGTAAATTAATTCACCTGCATGAAGCACTTGACAATTTGTCCTGCTTTGTGTTGACTGCTTTGGCAGGTGCATGGATGGCTATTATGGAAACCCTCTGGATGGAGAACCCTGCCACCCATGCATGTGCCCAGGAGCACCTACAAGCAATAGGTATTTTGCACATTCCTGTTACCAGGACTCCCAGTCTGCACAGCTTGTCTGTAATTGTCTCGAGGGATATTCAGGTATGAAGCAAAATAAGGACTGGTTTTGATACTAGTTAAATTGATGTAAGAGAAAAAAATGATCATCCTTCACCTGTCACATGTTCAGAAATGACAATGAGGTAATGCTAATAAAACAGCTAAGAAGAGTTAGCACTCAAGTTTACTGAAATTATGTGGCTACGTTCTGACTAGGAAGAATGGGAATTGTGCAGTTAGTGTTTTCAAAAGGGATTCACCTCTGTGGATACAGTGAAGTCATTTATTGTTCTGATGTCACTCTCTGGAAATCTCCTCCTTTCCAGAGGCATTACACTAATCTGGTGGGGAGAGGGGGGGAAAACTGCAGTTGCTTGTTACCTTTGAAAAAGAAGGATTGCAAGCCCAAATGGGAATGGTTAGGGCATCAAAAAGAGATGATAAGACTTCGTAATCAGAGAAACTCTTTGACATTATGCCTTAAAGTGACTGCTTCATGGTTCAAATAGTCATTTTAGAAATGGGACTTCTGTTCTCGGCTGTCTAAAATGCAGATATTTTTGCAGCAAACTGATTCCTCATTTCCTAAGATCATGTTGACTTAGGTTGAATTCCTGAAGGGAAAGCTGAAGATATTTCCCTTCCCTTGGGCATTAGAAAGATCTCCTCTGGTGGAAGCAAAGCTTAATGGGAATCACTGCTGAAAATTAAATCAATGTTGTCATCTTTACTTAGGCAAGGTTTCTTTATAAGTCAAGAGTGGTTTTGCTTGAGTAATTGCTGTAGGGTCAAAATTATTCATGTTGGTGTTCACCCAGGGGACTTCTGTCCTCACAAATCACTGCACTGTGACTCTTGGTCACCTTTGTAGCAGCAGTCTCACTTTCTCAGAGATTGAGAAAAGCTGGGTCATGAGTAGCACAGTGAAGGAAGAGTGTCCTTGGCTGAAGACGAACCAGTGGATGTGGTTCCATAAACACCAGTCTGCCCAGAATGGTTTCTGAGATGCAGAGGTAGCACCCAGATCAGGTCAGGCATTGAGACAAAATGCAGTACTAGTTGTAATGCCAGCAAGGACAGAGCATCAGAGTTCATCTGGGTGAACTCCTGGGTACACCCCACCCTCCAATGCTGCAGTGGGAGTGAAGGGCCAAGGAAAATCCTGCAAGTATGGCTAACCCTGACTACTGCCATTGAATGGACTTTGATGCAAAAAGATGTTTGGAAGTGTTGTATGATGGGGAACCTAATTGTTCTTACTGAAAGGCCTTCCTTGGTATAAACAACTTGGAATGAGAAGGGTGTCTGACCATCAGATTTCAGTGGGGAAGATATAATCTAAACTGTTCAGAGAATTAAAGGGCAATGATCTCAAACAGGTGGATATTTTCCACTGGAAATGTGCATTTGAATAGACAGTCTGAACATTTTAATAATATTACTGGAAATTACATGTTTCACTTGAATTCCATCAGCCAGCAATATTTTTACCTTTCTCTGACAGGCAATCAGTGTGACAAGTGTCCTAGTGGGTTCTACAAAAACCCCAGCAGCCCTGGGCTTGACTGTGCACCATGTCCCTGCAATAACAACATTGATTTGACAGACCCAGAGTCCTGTAACAGGGTCACTGGGGAATGCACCAAGTGTTTACACAACACCCATGGAGCAAACTGCCAGTTCTGCAAACCAGGTTATTTTGGCTCAGCCCTCAATCAAAGCTGTCAAAGTAAGTAACAGCACTGCAACTGTGTTTTACTACCAAGAAAATGTGTTTAAAAAATAGGCTATAGGGAAAGGCTAGACCTTGGAGGGAGGACAAAACTAAAGAAGATAAATAGAGCAAAATATAATATTCACAAATATATTTCTCTATCTACTAAATATAAATAACATCAATGATACAAATAACTTAACATGGCATCTATTAAATTCTTTGTCATCCAAGTCTCGCTAACTCTCATACTGAATATCGCTCCTTGGAAATACTCATTTGTGAAATGAAAGCAGTACTCTCTGTTAGAAAAATAAATGTGCATTCAGCTTATTCAGGAAGGAATCAAAAGTAAAGGAATCAGTGATAATTGTTTATCCATGTTGCTGGCTGATGCCAGTTAAGCTCAGTTAGAGCTCAGTTAACCAGATGATCCCTTGCTGAACTTCGTGCCTTACCAGTTGTTTTCATTAAGTGGCTAGAGAGAGAGCATTCAGGCAATTGAATAGATTCCATGAGGACACATCAGTAACTCAGCACTTTGAACAGAAGAGTAGGAGTGTAAGGAAAAGCAAGGCACAAGCTTCTTCCCAGTTTTTCTCTAAACTCATTTTCACAGATGTGCCTGAGGATTTAATTTTTATGGCCAAGATAACTATAAGTATAGTCAAGAAATATATCTATTTATCAATTTTTCTGTGAATCTCTAAAATACAGTCCAAGCCCACCCTTGTTCATTCTTGGAAGATGTCTGTTAGAAATTGTTAAGTAAGAACTTTTGGCTCCTCACTAGGAGGGCTTCTTATCTTACTTGGCTTACTGGGGATTCCCACACTGGATAATGCCTACTGTAAATCAATTTATCCTTACCCAACATATTTAACATTGCATTCTAATAAGATTCAAAATACACTGAGCCTTTGTTTTCTGTGCCTGTATTAAAAGGGTTGAACATTCACAGTTAGTTTTCTCAAAGCCATATATAAGTTATTACAGAAAGGCAGGTAATATGTATGAGATTAAACATGTTCAAGATCACTGAAAGTAAAGCTTTTTATCCAGCTCTGGCTGTCCATCAGCTGTCTGTATTTCTGTCTGCTGTAGTAATTGTCCCTCTTTTTCCAGGCTGCTCGTGCAATCTGGCAGGTGTTCAGCCTGCCATGTGCCCAGGGGGGGATGCAGCCTGCCTGTGTGACCCAGCCACAGGAGCTTGTCCCTGCCTGCCCAATGTGCTGGGTGCCACCTGTGACCAGTGTGCCTCTGGCTACTGGGACCTGGCTAGTGGAAAAGGATGTCAGACCTGTGACTGTGATCCAAAAAACTCCCAAAGCAACCAGTGCAACCAGGCAAGGAAATTACTCTGCTTTCCAGGAACCAGGGTGCTGGTGTTTTGACATGGCAAAGTGGGGACCCTCTTATAAATGAAGATCGCTTTTTTGTCATATTCCCTGAAAACAAAAAATTCTTTGGAAGTTTGTAGTTGGTACAATCGCACTGTGAGTCATTAAATCAAAAGTGTTGTTCTGATAACTAGGCTTTGCAATTTCTCTCTGCATGTTTTTTTGTCAAGTGGACCTTAGAAATACATTGTAAAAAGATGTCACAGAAAAAAGCTGCCTCTTAACTATGCATATAGGGAAGAAGGAAATCCAAGCTTGGACCTAAGAGTCAAATGAGTATTTTTTAAGTGTTTATTTTCATAAAGTAAAATATCAGCTGTGGTCATTACATTAATCAAGCCTCATCTATCATACTACTAGAGTACCTTTTCTCATCTTCAAGTCCTGTGCACATTTCAGGGCTAGAATGTAGAAAAAATTAAACAGAATTTCAGAACAGAAAGGTGAAATTGTGGTCCCATGGAGTCAACAGCAATTTTGCCATTGACTTCAGAGCAGCAGGAGCTTATCCTCAAATCTTGCTGATGTGTTTGCACATTTTTCTTTCAATAGGCTCTCTGTTTGTTCCAGTTCATTCAGTAGATTTATTATTTTTTATAGCAAATTTAGTTCTTGACTTCAAAGAACTACTAGCGGTTATCAAAGTCGTAATTCCCTGGAGTCTAATTTAATAGCTGAATTTCAAAATATTTTTTCTAGGGCAACGTGCATAATATATCCTCAAGGTTTTCAGTTACAATTGATGTATTGTGTAGTTTAAGTTGAAATGTTAAGATGAGTACTTAGATCTAGCAAAAATAAAAAATAATTATTTTGCAAAGGAAAAGAATCCTCTCAGATCATTGTCAGAGGATGAGTTCTCAAACAGCGTTAGTAGATTGGATCATACAAAATCTCTAACATTAGTAAAGCAAAGCCATTCTCAGAGTGCATTTTGTTTCCAGGACCTTCAAAGACTGTGAGCAAGCAGTGTTGCTGCAGCTCTTGTACAGCTGAAATCATGTATATCCAGCCCTATGGCTCTGCTGGAAGTTATTCCACCCTATCTGTTTTTACAGCTTACAGGCCAGTGTCCATGTAAGCCAGGTTACAGTGGAAGATGCTGTAATGAATGTGAGGAAAACTACTTTGGCAATCCCCAGCTGCATTGCGTTTGTAAGTATTATTGCGTGACTATAACTGGATTCGGAACTGCCTCAACATAAATGCTTACCTTTTATATTCACAGGGGAAAGAGGGAACTCATGTAGAGAAACAGCCTTTCATATGTTTGTGTGTGTGAGATGGACAAGTGTTTATATTATTTATCTATATTTTTATTTAAATGGTTAAGATGGAAGTCAGAGATAAGAAGAGCCACTACTGTGCAGTCCACCTTGCTCTAACTCAAACACTGCTTTGCTTTTATTATCTTGAAAAGCACCTTTTTCATGCATTAATCCCACAGAACAGGGGCAACTGGATGTAACCTGCTGTTCCTTTCTTGCAGCATGTGAGTGTAACCTGGAGGGGACCCGCCAGCCCACGTGTGACAAAGCCACCGGCGCGTGTAACTGCCGGGCTGGCGTCACCGGCCGGCTCTGCGACCAGTGCGCCCGCGGCTTTGAGAAGGCCTTTCCCTCCTGCCCTCAGTGTCATCTTTGTTTTGATCAGTGGGATGCTGAAATTGCGGCTCTTGCTCAGACTGTGCAGGGGTTAATGAGGTTTGCAGCAAAGCTGGAAGATAAAGGAGGACGAATGCCCAGCTGTGACATGCGCTTCAAAGCCTTCGAAGATGCCATTTCTGAAATGGAACGCATTTTGAGACATCCTGTCCTTTCACTGCAGGCCCTTTCAGGCATCAGGGATTTTCAGGGCTTCCTTCAGTAAGGGCTAGGTTGCTCCTGGAAAAATCCTTTAGCTGAGAAACTGTCTTCCCCCAGACTCCACCAGCCATCCCTACATATCAAGTCCCACTTCTGATCAGCACACAGATGCTGGTCTACTAAGTGACTGTTTTCAGTAGATCTGTGAGCAAAATAATCCTTAATATATGCCTAACCCATAGAGACATATACTTAAATGACGGAAATTTCGAATTCATACTAAAGGTTTTCTAAATAAGCCATATAATTAAATGTTTTTGCTTATTTATACATGTATCTCTTGCCCTCTAAAATATTGTGTAACTCAGTTCTAGTTTAAGAACAATCTGGTCTGACTTCTGCATAACTGTCTTATCCCCTTCAGACAAAAAGTTGCACAGATGGATCCCCTTCACAGTTCACCCTTTGAGTTTCCTGACCTTAACAAGAGCATAGAAGATATAGTAGAAGAAGCCAACCTAGTGTTTGAACTTCTACAACAAAAAATACATCTGCATCAAAGTTTTCAGTACTTGAATTTCAAAGGTAAGTCAGCAATGAATTAAAATGGGTGGACATTTTCCCTAAAATTTTGGAATGCTTTCTCATCATTAAACCATACAACATCTTAAAGATCCCTTTGCCTCCTGTGGTAGCACAAAAATGTTGACACTGATAACATTTTATACTGACTTTCCAAATTCTCTTTTGTCTTAAAATGCTGTGATTTCTAGCATCCCAAATTTCAGATGCATGTGCCAGGGTCACATCAGTCAGGAGTCTCATAAATGCTTACATCAGGATATAAAAGAAACCCAGTTTCAGAGTACAGACTCATATGCAATGGAACAGCAAAGGATTCCCCCACCACATCTGACTCCTCTTGCTCATAGGAATACTTAAAGAATCTTGTACAGGAACAGTTTATTTAATTAAAGCATTGTGTCATAGTGCAGCTTCCTAGTGTTCTCATGGGAAAATACTTGACTTTATGTGGGACAGAAGTAGCTCTCCATCATCAAAAATGTGAAAGCAGAACTGAGGTCCTTGGCATTTTTGAAAGAATTAAATCCTCTGTGTTTGAGCTAAGTATAGTCTCCATCAGCTGCTAATAGCTGTAATGATGATGTCCCACACTGGTTTCTGGAGAAAAATGGGGCTGTATCAGGTAGGGATCTTGGACAGTGCTACACCACCCACAATGGCAGGAGATGGTCAGCAGAATCCTCTCCAAAGAGATGGCTGCCAAGATATGAACCCCCAGAAGACAGGGTGCTCACCACAGAAGACCCAAGCTACAAGCAATGCACTCCCACTTACAGTTCCTCTGTGTTTCATTCAGGCAAGAAAAACTTGGCCCGGGCAAATTGGGGTTTTGTTTTGTTTTGTTTTTATTTTTTGGGTTTTTTTTTGTTTTGTTTTTGTTTGTTTGTTTTAATAAAAACAAAGGAAAAAGAAAAAAGGAAAAAAGAAGGAAAAGTCAACAAAATGCATAGTGGAGGAAATGGGAGAGGGAGACAAGAGGGATTAACTAAGGTTTAGGGCTCCCGTGCCCTGTTGTACTTGGCAGCCCCCTGGGGCAGCTCCTCTGCAAGCAGCCAGCAGAGATCTCCCAGACTCCACTTCTCAATTCAACTGAGCCTTGCACAGACAGAAAGGCAGAAAGGCAAAGAAACAATAAATCCCAGGGAGGTCAGTGGACACAGAGCTGAAGCATCCATGGTGCTCTCTGGTCACATTCCAAACCCACTTAATCTTTTGGCCTCTGGAGATAGATAAACAGCCCTATAAAAAGCACATGGGAGTGTGGGGAGGGGAAGACCTTGAATTTAAGATGAATTTCCTATCAAGGCCACAAATATTCATTGGTTCTGCTACCAAGCATATAATAGCACAAAAATAACATTTCCCTCAAGATAAACAGCTTTTCTGATACCCAGGAGAGAGACTGGCTCCTCCTTCCTTTCAGACCAGCAGCATATCCTATCTGTGGCTCTGCGTTTTCCTCTCCTTTTTGCTGGGGCAGATACCCCATCTGGGGCACATCTGGCACTCGTGCCCTAGACACACACAGAGAATGAGCTCCTGCCTATGTCTCTGTGCAGAGGATCAGGAGTTGGAGTCCTCCTCACAGGCATACATTCAGCTAGATGACCTGGAAACATCAATATCTAATGATAAATTAAAACCACTGGAAAAACTAAGGTGGAAGTGCCCTTAAAAGAATGCTTGCAGTCTATGAGATCTCATTAAATTATGGCTTTCCAGCATCGGCCCCTGGCTTTGCAGCAGCTGAGGTGCAGTAACACAGTGAGGCTATAAATCAAGCCTATGCTAAGACACTGTGTTTAATGAAAAGGAACTTGGAATCTCTACAGCTCCATCAAAAACCAAATGTAGAAAATGCATTTAGGCCATTTAATGGAGAGCTGAACCACTGTGAAATATTCCTGCTGTGGAATTGTTGCACAGAAAAAATCTCTGGCTTAGATGAGGAGTTACAGCAGTCTCTTTCCAGGTATTTTGTATTAAGAGCTAGCTTTAAACTGTATCTTGTTTCCAAGAATTACAAGATAAATAAATAGCCCTGGTTCCACATGATAACTAAACATTGTTCAGCTTCAGTCAAAGCACAGCCAAGGGCTTTAGAGCCTGAATCAAAGCACACAGGACTTGAGTGTCTTGTCTTTGACTTCAACTCATAACTGAGTCAGTTACCAACACAAAGAGAGATGTTAATCAGAGACCTCTAATGCTTTTTCACTGCTGACACATCGATTCTGGCTCTGGACATATTTCTGCCTAGGAATGTGGGCAAATCTGGGCTCTCCAGAGATCTGGGAAAACTCAACAGCAGCAGTAACAGCTTTAAATTATGTGTGTTGCAAAGGGCCTCAATCCTTTTCTCAGGCTATTAATCTGCAAAAAATGTAATATTCTCCAGCCCTTTTGAGCCTACTTAAGGAAAAGCTTTCACTAACCAAACAAGACTGTTGCTGGAAAGCATTTTTAGCCTGGCCTATTAGCTTATCACAGAAGTGCCTTTTTTTTTAATTCATCAGTCCTGAAACTGGATTTTCCAGAGACAAAAAAGCCCTCATATATTCCCATTTGTAATATAAATTTTAGTCTCACTCTAGCAAACCACTTAACTCTTGGGTGCTATGCTGAGCAGAAAGGATGGTTATTTTCCTGACTCACAATCAGGCAGCTGATCATTTCATGACAACTGGCAGAAAGAGTTTTCCTGCCTAAAACATAATAAATGTCAGGAGCTTTTATCCAATCAACAATGGTAGCAGTGCATGAGCTACTGATGAATGCAGATCTGTAGCAGTTAGTGTCAATAATGGGATCTCCTTCATACTTCTAACTATTCTGTTGCCTTCTCAAACACCTTGGCATACTGTGGATGACATAGGATCCACCATTTATTCTTCTAGTTTAGCAGGTTTTATGAGCATTGATAACTATTTCTATTTAGCAACTGGATAAGTGAAGGATTGAAAGGCTTGGCTGAGGAAAAGATAGTTCCTGCCCTTCCCTGCTTCCCAAATTAAACACAGTGAATCAGCTGTCACTCAGCAATTGTCCAGAATTCAAGCAAATGCACAAACTGAATGCAATCAAATGCAGTTGGTACTAAACCCTATTTCTGTTGGTACAGAGGCCATCAGCAACATTAGGAAACACTCTGAAGTATCATTGCTGGCAGAACAGAGGACCAGGGGGACAAGCCCTGTGGTAAGACACTCAGAGTACACCAGGAACGACACCCTCGCAATGTTGGACCATCAGCTCTTTGACGCAAGCAGTGTGCTGCAACAGCTCAGAATGATCAAAAGCCCTGACATCCAAAACCTGAATGAAAAGGTAGGTGCTGTGGATTTTGAAAGAAAGCTAAAAACCCCCAAAAACCAAAAAAAACTCCTTTTTGATGTTGTAGTAGGTTTTATTTTAAAAGGATGCTTACATGCATTTTTAAGTCTGGAAAATTGCACTTCCTTGCCACAGCCAATCACATCAGAACAACTGCACTTCTCAGCTGTAGTTGTTTCCAGCCTTCTGGAAGCCATTGTTCCCAGCACAAGGAACTGTTTAGGAGCTCTCTAGTCTCAAGAGGTCATCAGAGTAATTTCAGAAAGGTTAAGGCAAACCTCCTCCATGAGTAAGTTAAACTAACCAGAGTGACTTTGTCCCGGAGTGGATGGGGAGTGCTCACATATCCTTTGTGTCACCTCTGGGAAAGAAGGGGATTTCTGTTCTTCTGCAGGGCAGCAGTAAATACCTGATAGTACCAATTCATGACAAATCTGGAAGACATCATCCACCTAAGCCTATAGGTTCCATATCTGTGTCAAAATACATGGAGGACTAGAATGGCACCTTGTTCTGTTAGAGGTTACCTGGATCCTTCAGAAGAGGCCATTGACCCATGGGCTGGGTATAGTTAGGGAATGGTTTCAGCCCTTTTGCTAAAGAAGAGTGAAGCAAAGGTCTCAGTGCAACACTTGGAGCCTAACAAATGGCTCCTGCAAGGATGCTCAGAGCCATGGAGCTGCCATAGCATCCTTCAAATCAGGGGAGAGGGACCTGTAACTGGCAGTGATACCCATCTTTATAAAGACCAGATGCTGTGTCTTGGGGAATATCCTATCCGATATTCAATGTTCATATGATGTCAAACATCTTCCTTCCCTCAGGAGTGTATCTCAGGCCCCCAGAGGAGTCCTGACATAAGTATGTTCCCTCTTGCAGATCTGTGGTGTTCCAGGAGACCAGCCATGTGCCACAGCAGCTTGTGGGGGAGCTTTGTGCCAGGACAGTCATGGACTAAGGAATTGTGGTGGCCCAGACTGCAGTGGAGCTCTTTCTCTCTCCTCTGAGGCCTTCAGGAAAGCTGAGGAGACTGCTGTGATGCTAAATAACTTGACTACTCAGCTACAGGAACCTGCGAATCAGGTGCTGTATATCAAACCTACATTTGTTCTGTGAAGTGGATGGAGGATGAGGTTTGGGAGGTCACAAATGCAGAAAAACTCACCTGCTCTTTGACACAGTGATGGACTCTGTCCCAGCATCATAGACCTATCATGATTCAGTACCAGGTGTCAGCCCCACCAAGAGATTGGCTTTATCTAGATCTTCTTCCTCACAGCTGCTGATTTCAAAAGTCATGGTGCCATGTTTCTATGGGAGTAGGTGGTTCAGGCTAGGATTGTCAAAATTTTTACTGGGAAAGATTCAAATGGCACCATTTGTCAGTAGCCTGACATGCTTATTGCAATTGGATTACTGCTGTGCATGGTGTTAAGCTCTATTTATACAACTTCATACTACTCTTCTGTTTGCCAATAAATTATTTTGAAAATAATTTCAAGATGAAGCTTTTCTGCCCCCAGTAATGTTTAGGAGGGCATCAATTAGTCGACTATACTGCACAGTAGCAGTGAAAAATAATTCAAGCAAAGTGTGGCCAATGCAACATATGCCAAGGAAACAAAACAGACAAATCCCAAAGCAGCAGTAAGGAATTTGTTCCTATTAACAGTCAGAGATGATGCCTGTTACAGTTACAGGCAAAGCTCACTTTCCAGCAGAAATTATATTCTGCTGTGGCTTTGTCCCGTCACTGCAGGATGCCTGGGCATCCATTTCCTCTTTTTGAAATGCCCTCGACTGCATCCCGGCCAGCCGGCCTGGAAAGGAGCAATTGGGGCAGCGCCCTGGGGCCCCGGCACCGGAGAGGCGGCAGCCAAAGGCACCGCCGGGCACTGCCGGGCTGCCGGGACATGGCCTGGGCTGCACAAGCCCCAGGCACCTCCGTGGAAATCTGAGTGAACTGTTCTGAGACATTTCAGAAATAAAAACATCAGCATTTTTCTCGTTGCATGGAGAAAGACCAAATCTCTTCCCTCTGCAGACCACAGATGTACCTGGGCCATTCTTGAAGGCAAAGCCCCTACCAAAGTAAAATACTGTTGGAATTTGATAATTAGTCGAAAGTTTTCATTTAAATTATCAAGAATACTAACTTAGTGGCGAAAGGTAACTTTTAAAGACAAGCCTTGAACTCTACCTTCCTTGTGTCCTCTTGTTAAAATTTATAGCAATTCAGAGGGTGGGGAAGGTTTACATTCTCCATTTCAGGGGAGGCTCCTGCCTTCCTTAGCAGACTCCTGTCTTTCCAAACTGAGACACCTCTTTAGCTGTTTTTTACAGCAAGTCCAATGTGAAATGACAAATGAAATCACATTTTCTATAATCAGATCTGAATCTGATCACTGACAAGCTACAGTACTGCAATAACTGTCAGTACTTTTTTTTAGAGACAGGAGGGGGCTGGGGTTTAGCAGTGGTTGCAGAGAGAAAAAAAATGCTTGATTTAGGCTTTTTCTGAGGCCAGATGAAGCCCAGGATGTAGCAGCTTCTGGAGTTTCCCAAAGGGGTCTCCTACTACTTTTCAAAACCTCATCAAATGATTCCAGCTGAGGCTTGGATCAAAATTACCTTTTTGTCAGAGCCCAACTTGCAAAGCAGTGGCAGATAACCTCCAGAAAATAGCACTGCTGTTTCTAATAATATTTCCAGGTTAAAAGCATTAGAAAGATGGCAGAAGACAGCAAACTGAAAGGCTCACGATTTAATGGGCAGCTGGAGACAGCTATCAATCAAATTGAAGTTGATGGAGAGATCACTAAGGAGTTCATCCAAAAAGTGAAAGTCTTCTTGTTAGGTAAATATGCAATGTTCTTTTTGACTCGTTTTTCATAAATATATTCCAATATCATACAGCATAATGGACAGCCAGAAGATGATCTAGCTGTGTAGGCATGAACTTTCTCATCTAGATCCTGAGCTGTGCAAACTATTTCAATCTCTCTTTTCTAGTGCTTCTTTCTCCCAGGTGACAGTACTTTGTATCAGTTTTACAATACATCTGTTACATTCTGATTATCATCTTCTATTACTGTGTTTAATTTGAAGTAACTCTCTCTGTTCCTAGTTTATCTGAGTAAAGGACTACTAAAATAATTTCATACAAAATATAATGGCCAGGCATGTCCAGTGCACCCTCAAATTGTTATTCCACCCCCTTCTTCCAGGTCCATAAATAGAGGCTCTTGGTAGGGAGCGTGGGAATGAGGACACATCCCACTCCATCCTCTCCATAAAGCTGTAACTTGAGGAATCAAAGGATTCTGGTAGAACTTCACAGCTCTCATAAAAAAAAAAAAAACAAAATGGCTGTATCTACCCTAAAAATTTTCCACTCTTAGGATTGCAGAAAAATGCTGTAGGAAACAGATCCTATTTTTTTTTCTCAGATGCACATCAAAGGGTTCAAATGTGGCAGGATTTTCTTTAATCTCTTCAATGAAGCTGATCTCATAAATTTCTATGGATTGCAGTCTTTTGGTATTCATACCTCTACATCCAGATGGGAGCAAGGGCAGAGGACAGAGGACTTCTTTTGTTCAGAAAAAAATTACATTATTTTATTGATTTAGAAGATTTAGGTCCATTTGATTGCTTAAGAGTCTCAGATTTTTATTGATAGCCACTGAAAATTCCATCTTTCACTCTTTTATGTTTCTTAGTAGATATACATCATTTATTAACAATTCTAAAAGAATTTTTTCAAAACTTTGTTTTGTTAATTTTAAGAACAGGAACAGCTGAGAAGCATACAGTTAAACATTAAAAATACATTAAATCTTCTGTACTTGACATTGATGTGAATGGTGATTCTGGATGAATATATTTCTACAGAAAATAACTCTCAGGAATGCACACTAAATGTTTTCTATTTAATTCTTGCTGACTTACTCTGTAGATTAACACATCCATTTAACATATCTCAACTGCTTTATCATACAAGGTCTTGTCTATAAATGGAAATGAGCAGAAGATAAAACTGATGATGTGGCTTCTCAAGACATTGACTACTCTGTGTGTGCCTCTGCCTCTCAGCAAAGATCTAGGACAAACTCATTTGTAATGGGAATTTTCAAAATATGGGGTTTTTTTCTATGGTAAATTCCCATCCTATGCAAGTCTGACCCAAGTTCCCTCTGCAGCTTAGCCTTTCTCATTAACCAGCAAAGGAACCACTTTCTCAGTATTGTGGCAACTCCAGGGAAGGGATTACACCCACTGGCCAGCTTGGAAATCTCCATTCACACCCCAGCCTCACCAGCATCTCTTTGATCTGTGGGCCAAGGGAGAAATGGGCTCTGACACATCTAGCTGTGCTGGGCACTGATTTAAAGCCCTCCATGGGCTCTGTCCTACATCAGAATTTTAATAACTCAGTTCAAAGTGGGTTCAAATCCTCATTTCAGCCAGTTCTGACAACACTAACAGCAGTATCTGGAAGCATAATATTAAATTACAAAATGTTGGAGATAATTCTCTTACCCCCTTGCTGTGCCTGTCAGCTTTATTTTCCCCCATAACTCAAAGGGTAGGCAGCCATAAAGAGCATTTACTGGGTGGAAGGAGCTGCTTCAGGATACTCTCAGCTCCATTTCTGTTGCAGATGAGAGTGCACCTCCAGAAGACATTGAGAAAGTGGCAAATTATGTTCTGCAAATAAACCTTCCCTTGACTCCACAAGAGCTCGCAGGCATGCTTGGCAAACTCCAGAGCTTTATGAACCACTGTGAGAAGTACAAACTGAATAACAAGAGAAACATAAAAGGGGAGGATGCTCAGACACTGCTGGTGGAGGCACAAGAAGCTGAGTAAGTAGAGTATTCTCATGCTGGTGTGCCAGCTCCAGCTGGGGTGGCACTGTGCACAGCAGGACTGCTCCATACCCCTGGCAGTATCCCAGTAACACTGGAAGGAGAATTCAGATGGAGACTTCACCTTGCCTTTTCCACAGGGCCTCTGCCACTGCCACCTGGGCTGCAGGAGCCACCATGCTGAAAGGAGCCAGCTCCTGACAGCTCTTGGCTCCTCTGCCTGCTGAGCCAGAGAGGCCAAAGCAGCTTCTTAACTCCACCTGGGACCTGGTGGAGCATTACATCTGGCTCACTGGGTGGTTTGAATAAGGGTGAGAAAGACCCAACGAGAGAAAAAACATGTTCACCCATGGGTGCTCCCTCCTAGCTGTGCACCACCAGGCAGCCAGCAGCATCCAACCTCACCCTGCGTACAGCAACTCAGGTGCTCCCTCACAAAGTCCTTCTCTGAGGTTTTGCTTTACCAATTTACCACAATTTTAGTGCTTGTTGTTGGACTTGAGGAAACACTCCTGTACGTCAGCATGGGTGCATTTGAAACATGTTCTTGCTTTGCTCACCACACCACGATACTACATGTACTTCCTTTTTTCCATTTCAGCAAAGCAGCTAAAGCTCTTCTGCCAGTGGATGAAATTAATAATAAACTAAAAAATGTTGTGAAGTCCCAAGGACACTCCAAAAGCATCATCATAAAGTCAAATGAAGAGATACAAAGCATCAGAACACAAATCTCTCAGGTATCTTGCTGCAAATATTTTAATTTAATTGCTAGATTTATTAGAAAGAGATACTTCATTCTGAATATAACATAAACATACTTCATTCCTTAACATAAACTTAAATAAACAAAACCAGAATGTGGCACAGATATGACACCAATTCCATACTGCTTAAGTGTCTCTTAATCCACTGACAGTCCCTCATTACCACACTCCACAAGCTGGATGGATGTTGCATAAGAAATCACAGCCTTCAATTGCTCTGTTTTAGGCTCAGAACCAAGTGAACAAGACAAACAATGAACTAAATGACTTGTCAGCCAAACAGACTGAGATGGAAGATGAAAGTGCCACATGGCAGGCAAAAATGCTGATGAACAAGAATCAAGCTACAAAGGCAAGAGCAGAGGCAGAAGCAGCCCACAAGCAAGCCAAGAAAATGGAAAATGTAAGCTCTTCTGTCACATGTTAAGGGGAAAAAAACCCCTCCTCCATGTTTAATAGTATTTTTGATTCAGAAGCATTGCCATGCTGTCATAAAAACTTAACATTTTCCTTATGCCATGCAGTGTAAAATGCCATGGTTAAGAAGAATTTGTGTTTTATTTTAAGGTTTCTGGCATACACTTCTGTTTGCTTGAATGACAGAAAACATACACATTTCTCTGGCTACTTCATTACATTTTTTCTTGCACTGTGTATAAGACTTGTAGTCACCATGGGCACCAATAAACACAACAGAACAAATCACAAAACCAGATATTAAAATACATGAGTGATGGAAGCACCCTGACAATTCATCCTGTGCCATTCTCCTTCAGAGAAAATTGCTGTGGGAGTAACTTGGAGTTTTTGATTGGCTTGATGCTTTCCAGTAGTTCAGTTTTTTGAAAATGAAGCTAAAAATTTGCTAAAATGGCAAGAACCAAGTACCCACACCACAAGCTTGGAACATGGCCATACTTCCAAGTTACAAGAACTGTAGGCAAAATCTCAACTGCAGCCTCAACAGCAACCTAGATCAGCAGGGAACAGATTAGCCAGTAAATATTACTGCAATTGAAAATGTAAAAAACCCCAATGCTACTACAGATAATTCATTAAATTTGAATTAAGCCTTATGGTAGAATGAAATTTACAGAAAAGCCCAATCAACAGAAGCAAAACCAGCATAAACTTAAATATCTTAAATAATATTTTCTTTATATCCTTGCCCCTCCCTCTCCTTTAGATTACTCCACAGGCAGTTTGTTTTAATTGATTTCTATCACATTTTGCAAAGCATTTTTCAATGTCTACAAATTAAGGATCTGTTTTTTAATATTTAAGAGAAAGGGGAATCTAAACTTTGGTTCAAAGAGGGCGTTAAAAAAGTATTAAAACTTCCTTCTGTACACCAGATTAATTATGAGATGCTCTTAAACTAAGTAATGGCATTTTGTTACAGGAATTTACTGATGTTAAAAGAAAGTACACCATTCTTCAAGAAAAGCTAAAAATGCGAGGACCTCCAAAAGTGACACTAGAAAAAGTGAAGCAGTTGAAAGAAGAAGCAGAAAAACTGGCTGAAGAGACTGAAAAGAAGATAAAAAGAATAACAGGTGATGTTCTCACTTCCACAGTAAGTGGTAAACACTGTATAGTCTTGAATCCAAGGCTAAAGTCCTTGCCCACAGACACTAACACACTAAGTTCACCCAAAATTAAGTTTAAAATATTTTACCTGGTGAAAATCCCTGCCTGAAGCTACTAATTTTAAAAGTAGTTGAATTGATTTGGCTTATGTACTTTTTCTGACTTAAATATATTGCTATAAGCAAAGGTTAAGAACTGTCCACACAGGGACTTGCAGAGATTTTCTTCAGTTTAAAAACAGGGCTAGAGCAAAACCTGCATAAAACCTGGCTGCAGATTCAGCTGGAGGCCCTGATTTATGTCTTTGCTTTGGGCACTTGGACCTTCTCTCCTTCCTCTACGCTCTGTCTTTCCTACATCACCCAGGCAAGGGCTGGTGTGACAGAGCTGCAGGGCAGCTGTTTTCCATCAGCCCATACTTGCTCCCCTTCAGACCTTATCTCTGAGCAATGGCAGAGCAAACCAGCTACAATTACCAGCTTGTGGAGACTGAAGCTGAGGTGCCCTGAATCTGGAGGGCCATGACAGCCAGGCAGAGGGGCCATGGGCACTGCAGACAGAGCTGCTGTGGCTGTCCTGCAACACGCTGCTGCTCACACAGGCTCAGGGGGTCACCAAAAAGGAGGAGCACATCTCATGTCCCTGCACACAGGGAACCTAATTCTCCTTGTAGTGGAGATCTGGGCATTCCCACTGGGAACCCTTAGGACTAGGATCCTGCCAGGCTCAAATAAGAAAATACCATATAACATCAGCAAAACTGAAGCAGAAACTCTATCCCGGGAGAAAACTCTTCAGGACAGGATCCAAATAAATATTTTGAGCAAATACCTTGAGGAAAAGCATTAAGATCATTCAAGTCACTCCAAATGCCTGAACAATAAGGACATTAGAAACAGGCAGTGAATCCTGTGAGTTTAACTCATTACCAATATATTTACATTGGTGTAGCTTCACAGGAACCAGCAGAAAACAGTTACACAAGTGAGGGAGACCTAACCCCATCACACCCCAATTGTCTAGGCTTTACATGCATCAGTGGACACACTGCTCCTCTGAGTGCTTCCATTTAAACCAAGTCCTTTAAGAGCTCCATGTCCTGTCCCATCCTAGCTGATGGACAAAAGCACATGCTGAGAAATTAATTTCTTCAAGGCTATCATGCTTTCCTTGCTATCCAGAAGCCAGACTTTTCCTTCCAGTTGCACTTATAACATTCCCCATTCAAAATGGGCTTATTGTCTCTAAAACTTATGGGAAAAGAAATGCTGCTAATCACTGGATTTTACTTACACAACAAATGTGAGCATCACTGGTCACATCATTGCATGTCTCTGCTTTTCCAGATTTGGAGAAGAAGCTTCAGGAACTGAATCAAACTAAGCAAGATAAAGCAGAGCAACTGAGACAACTAGAGGAACAAGTGTTAGCCATTAAAAATGAAATAATGGAGCAGGAAAGCAAGTATGCAACATGCAAGAGTTAGGGTCTGAACAGACCATCAGGTAAAATGAAGCTGAAATCACCACAATTACCATGTCCTGAGCATCCTGGCACAGGCCACTATCCTCTGGAAATATATCTGAAGTGGCCTAGTGAATAATGTAATTTTACCTTTTTTTCTTTTTCTTCTTTTGTCCAGTTGAGTTTATATGGAAATAGGAAATACCTTGTAATAAACCATCTGATTTAGTAATCAGGTGTAGTCTTTGAGGGAGCTGTACAATATCCTCCTGTGCACAGTCTAGGGCTTCCTGTGGTGGGGGGCCTGGAAATGCAAATTGCTCAGAGAGCTGGTGGGAGCTGTCCCAAAGACAGACTCCCAGCACCCCGTGTCTTCTGCCAACCCCTACGAACCGTGGTTGTGCCACGACCCTGCAGGGGGCTGGCCAGACTCGGATGGGGCGATGCAGGTGAAACCCCGCGGGTCCTGCAGCAGGATGCGGGTGAATGAAACCCCGCAGGCTCCAGCAGCGGGATGAGGGTGAATGAAACCCCGCGGTTCCTGCAGCGGGATGCAGGTGAATGAAACCCCGCAGGCTCCTGCAGCGGGATGCAGGTGAATGAAACCCCGCGGCTCCTGCAGCGGGATGAGGGTGAATGAAACCCCGCGGGTCCTGCAGCGGGATGCGGGTGAATGAAACCCCGCAGGCTCCAGCAGCGGGATGCGGGTGAATGAAACCCCGCGGGTCCTGCAGCGGGATGCAGGTGAATGAAACCCCGCGGGTTCCTGCAGCGGGATGCAGGTGAATGAAACCCCGCGGCTCCAGCAGCGGGATGCAGGTGAATGAAACCCCGCGGGTCCTGCAGCGGGATGCAGGTGAATGAAACCCCGCGGGTCCTGCAGCAGGATGCAGGTGAATGAAACCCCGCGGGCTCCTGCAGCCGCTCCTGCTGACATCCAGCAGCATCCCCGGCACTGTCACTGCTCCAGCCCCATCTCCTCACCGAGGCAGAGCAGGGTTCCCCCACCAGAGCCCTGAGGATGCGAGGGTCCCGCTGTGCTCCCTGGAAATGCGGCGGGCAGCAGCTCCGTGCAGCGCCGGGCCACGGGCGGTGGGCGACAGGGCCGATGTCCCACTGCCCACTGGATGGCAGTGCTCAGATGCTTAACGCAGAAATCAACTTAAAACTCTTTTCTCTGGCATTGGCGCTCCTGCAATGCACGTTTTTCTTATGCTTATAGGGGGTTTCACGCGTTTTTCATTAATGTAACCAGCAACTGGAGAATAACTCCAGCTCTTAGGTTTAAGCTGTGAGTCTAAAGGGCCAGAAATGTTGAAAACCAGTTTCTCCAGCTCTTCTCCCACAATGCAGCACTTCATGAAATCAGGGTTCACTCAGCAATTTCTTTTAGCATCAGGAACACATGAATTGGCCTAAATTCTAGGCTGTAATTATTTTTTTATATATTAATAAGAAAGGAATCTGTGGTTAAGCAAGTGTTATAGACGTGCCAGAGTTTAAAAAAGACTGAAGTGAGCTACGCCTCAGTTTCAAACTCCCACCCTTGGTATACATACTCTGCAGGTTGCAGAGCAGAGTAGTGATGGGCTTTCCTCAGTCAAAACCAGTCGTGTCATTCCTGGCTGGACTGTCCCACTGAGGGACTGCATTCAGCACGGTGCTGCTTCAGAGCTGGACGTAGCCCAGACCACATCTGTAAAACTCAGGAATGCTCTGCGGGAACACAGGGCTCTTGACATTTACCCATGCCAGCAGCACCCTGAAACAATCCTTATCGATCCCACGGAGATAAACACTGCATGGTTATCACCCCGTGTTTACAAGAGCTAAAGTAGCATTGGTATGCGCTGGGGGCTTGGGTGGGAATTGCTGGCAGATGAGATTTCAGAGATACTCCTCTAACTCGAACCAGCTGTGCTCCAGGGCAATGTGCAACATGCATTACACTGTGACACATTCTATTGGGAAAATAATGGAATCAAATTATAATTTTGATATAATCTAACAAAGCCACCTGAACGCAGGAATGCATGGAATTTGTGGGTTAGCATTGTCTGAATTTTAGCACTTAGGAAAAATCATCTGTGAGGTGTGAGGCTTTTTTCTAAGTTACTAGGCTGTAATCAGATGACTGTATTTAGGCTGACTTTGACATAATGAAATCAAACATCTCTGTTTTACTTGGAGCACACACCAAGCTGCTCATGTGCAGGTCTCCAGGTTATGAAGGATTTTCTGCAGGTTTCAGTGCATCTCTGCTGGACTGCACCTGGGAGAGGCAAACTGAAACTCTTAGACAGAAATTCCCAATTGCAAACAAACAAAAATTATTTCTTTTGTGGCTTTAAAAATCTGAATTCACAAGCAAAAAGTTGAAAGAGAACTTCCTCCTAAAATCCACTGTTGACTATAAGAATTGCTGAATGGCTTTCCACAAGCTGCACAGATGAGAAATCTGTAAACACAAGGCAGTTAAACAGGCCTGGAGAGGAGATGTATCCATGGGGGAAACAGAAATCGCTGGAAGGAAAGCGGAAGCAGGAACAAGAAATTCAGCACAGTCTAACCTCCCCTCCCTGCCCCCAAGCATGCTCAGACACACAAAGGAAGCAGATCCGATGGAACCAGTGGCCACAGAACTCCAAATCCATCCTGTGACAGCTTCAGGAGTTTACAACTGTGCAGCATTTCCCACTGGAAGTGATGCAAAAACTTTCAAAGTGTTTTTTCAAAGTCAATTTGTGGGGAAAATGCTGTCTCTAGATAAAAAAATACCTATTTGTAGCTCCCCCGGACCTCTTCCTTGTGGGCAAAAATGGCTTCAGAAAACTGCTTCTTGAAAAAGGATTGAAATAAGTTTCCTGCTGTAGAGCATTTTTACTTCAAAGGCATTAATCAAAATGCAAACAACACAACCAAACTGACATAGAATCAAAGATATATTTAATCAAAATCATATCATCAGCTCTACCAGGCATTCAACCACTGCAGTGTTTTAAGAAAATGGGTGATCAAGTGGGTCCCACTGGGCTCAAATTCTGAAATTTTGTTTTTTGAGACTTCCAACCACGCACAAACACAGACACTCCAGGGAGGTAAAGGTGGTTCACCAACCACAAGGATAGGGCACTAAACTGAACTTTTATCATTTGAAGAATCAAATTAAAATACTCCCACTCACTATTTGTCACGAGCACTGCAGAGAGGGAGGGACACGAGTCCCCTGTTCCTAATTACTCACACACTGAGTGTGGTGGTTTCTGTTATGTCTGAAAGAATACCCCAGTTATGGGTGATGGTGGCCACCCCAGGCTGTGGCTGGAGCTCCAGCTCAAGCCCTGGTGTTGCACGCCAGGATCACCCCCAGGCTGGAACAAAGCACGTTTTCATGCTCTCTGTCCCAAGGCACAAAGGAGTCAATAGGGGAGGACAGGACTTCCACAAGGCTATGAAACAGGAAAAAAAACCAAAAGGAGAAAACGTCAATCAAAGTTGGAAAAGTAGGGGACAGAAAAAGTCCAGTGGCAATGAAAGAGTTGCACAAAGTAAAACATTTTCTGTTTTACTGGGAACAAAAATGTTTGCTGTACTGAAGCTTAAAAAATATAAAAGGGTTATAAACTGAATTTGTTTTCTGAATTTAGAAGACCACATTGCAGAAGAAGTTTAGGATATTACAATTCCTGCCCTGTCAGTTTAGAATGATTTAATTTTATGGATTTCTTTAATGAAACAGCTCCACAAGTTGTTTAATCCAGAGTCTTGGGTTATGTTTCAAACCTGGTGTTTAACCTTTAGGGCAAGTCACTCGGTATCTCTCTGTTTCTGCTTATCCATCTGTAAAATGAGAATGAACATATTTACCTACCTCGGCAGGGTTTGCTGGGCCAGACAGACCATGGTGTGTTTTCATTCTGGCACTGCAAATAGTGAGGGCAAAGTGTTCTTGGGGGGCACTGGTACCTGGTAAAGATTTACACAAGTACACGTGTTACACATGTGCAAGCAAAACCTGGGTATACAAACCCAGGCATTTGTCCCAGCCACATCCATCCTTCATACACACTCCTAGGTGTTTATTTAACCCTAAACATTTTCCCTGGGTGCTGAGGGGACTCTGCCACCAGCCAATGAAGCCCCATGCTCCCCAGCAGACCCCAAGGCACTGATGTGGGAGGCTGGGGTGCAGGGGCAGCTCCAGCACAGCCACTCATTCCTTGCAGCTGCCCCAGCGCCCCTGGGAAGGCAACGGTGCTGTGTGCTCCCAGGGAATGTGACACAGCCTGGCAGTGGCTGCTCCAGGCTTGCTGGGCCTCTCTGCCTGTGCCAGAGCCAGACCTGGCCATGTATGGCAGCCACCATCCCCAGGAATGGCACTCCTGAGCCACGTGTGCTGGCACCACAGCACCAGGCAGAGCGGGGCTACTGAGCCTTGAGTGGGACAGTTGTCCAACCCCTGGTGCTTTGCTGGGCTTTGGGTCCATCCATCCATCCATCCATCCATCCATCCATCCATCCATCCATCCATCCATCCATCCATCCATCCATCCATCCATCCTTTCCTCACAGGGGCCCGGCTTCATCCACGCTAGCGGCAGAAGGGAGGATTAGGTCAATAACCCCATTCCTTCATTGTTTCTCCACTGACAAGGGCAGGGAGGAGGGGTACCCAATTGGTGATTTCCCCCACCTATCCGCCACCCCCTTCCAACTGTCGCACCCTGCCCAGAGCCCGCTCCCGACGCTGGAAAGAGCCCAGCCTGCGGGCCGGAGGGCTGGAGTTCCCGGTGTCCCGCTCGGGGCTCCCTGGCTACAGCGGGACAGGACGTCCCCTTGCCTCCCACCCCGACTGAGCCGCCCTTCCTCGACGGCGGCGCTCCGTGCCCTGGCTGAGGGCCGGGCTGCCCCAGGGCGGGAGGGGCTCGGCCCGGCCCCGCGGATGCGGAGGGGCGGAGGAGGAGGAGGAGGAGGAGGAGGGCCGGGGGGCGCCCGGCGGCGCGGGGCCGCGGTCGGGAACGGCGGCGCCTGCGTGGAGCGGCCGGAGCAGCGGCTTTCGGCGGCGCGTGGAGGGGCAGCCGCGTCCCGTCCCGTCCCGTCGTGTCCTGTCCCGTCCCGTCCCGTCCCGTCCCGTCCTGCCGCCCGCCATGGGCCGCCTCCCGCTGTACCTCTGCTGCTGCCTCGGTAACTCCCGCTCCGCTCCGGCCGCCGTCGGGGCACGGCGGGCTGGGCGCGCCTCTGTAGCGCCCTGCCGGGGCGGCTCGGGGCGCCCAGCCCGGCCGCGCTCCCGCTTCCCTCTCTCACCCTGTGTCCCCCTCTCTCCCTCCCTCCGCGGCCGCGCAGCGCTGTGGCCCGCGGCGGCACAGGAGCCCGAGTACAGCTATGGCTGCGCCGAGGGCAGCTGCTACCCCGCCACCGGCGACCTGCTCATCGGCCGCGCCGCCCGGCTCTCCGCCTCCTCCACCTGCGGCCTCCGCCAGCCCGAGCCCTACTGCATCGTCAGCCACCTCCAGGTGAGCGCCGGCCGCGGGCGGGCAGCGCTCCCGGGCACCGCGCTCGGTGCCGGCGCTGGGGCGGGCATCGCCTCCTGCGCGGGCGCTGCACGGGCTGCGCGGGGCGCGGGAGCTGAGCGGGGCGCGGAGGCTGCGCGGGGCGCGGGAGCTGCGCAGGGCGCGGGAGCTGAGCGGGGTGCGGGAGCTGAGCGGGGTGCGGAGGCTGCGCGGGGCGCGGGAGCTGCGCGGGGCGCGGAGGCTGCGCGGGGCGCGGAGGCTGCGCGGGGCGCGGGGACTGAGCGGGGTGCGGGGGCTGAGCGGGGTGCGGAGGCTGCGCGGGGTGCGGGGGCTGCGCGGGGTGCGGGGACTGAGCGGGGCGCGGGGGCTGCGCGGGGCGCGGGGACTGAGCGGGGTGCGGGGACTGAGCGGGGTGCGGGGGCTGCGCGGGGCGCGGGGACTGAGCGGGGCGCACACCCGCGGGCAGCGCCCGGGCCGGCGGGACGGGACGAGCACCGCCCGCGGGTAGGAGGCGCGGGCAGCGCCGTGCCCCGTGAGGGACCCCGCACCCTGGGCGCAGGGAATCCCCCGCGGCTTTCGGCTCCGAGCTCCCTTTCCTGATCGAGGCCAATAAAGAAGAATGTGCCGCAGTAAGTTCAGTTAATGCTTTATTTCCCGGCTCGCTCGGAGCCGTCTAGACAGCTTCCTAAAGGAGAGTGGGCTGTAGGGCCCGGCAATGTTTTGTCCACAGTCCCCGCAATGTAATTACATGTATATGGTCTTGGAGTGGAAGGATGCAAATAAGGTTGTCTCTGCACATCTGGTGAGCTGCTGCTTTTTAAAGCCAGAAGCAGCTCATCAAACTCAAAATCTCTGAGAGAGAAGGGATGGTGGAGAAAAATAAACTATCAGTTATACGTGGAACTCTGTTGAACTGAAAGTAAAGGGATAATCTCCGGACGAATTACTGTGGAGACAATAGGGCCGGATTCTGGCACTTGGAAGGAAAACCACAGGAAGCAGGAGAGGCAGTAGCACTTGACTCATTTGTACCCTGAAGTTACCAAGTCTCCCTTCATTCTTTCCCCACCTTCAGTTTTACCGTGTAAGTTCTGTCTAATGGCTCTACTTTATTTGACGAGGGATTTAGCTTCTCTGAACATTTTCAGTATATGTTGGGATTGACTTTAACAACATAAGCATCTCTGGTAGAACGAAATAACAAAGGTGCTTTGTTACATTTTCTTGTCTCAAAAAATGTTGAAGTGCCGTTGTAAAAAGCATCACTTCAGAAGTTCTCATGTGCCCATATTCCTGATCTCCCTGCCCCGGTTCAGCATTTGGGATGTCCCTGGTTATTCTGAACCATAGTGTGTGGTATTGAAGAAATCATGGAAGTTGTCAGTATCCTCTTAGTAACATGGGGCGTGGCCGCACTGAGTGCTTGGCAGAATTAGGATCTGCTAGGTCTTCTAGGATTTACTTTTGGTCAGAGGAGAAGCAAGTTGTGGCATGAAGTGTGGGGGAAGATAAGCCTGGAGCAGACAGTAGGGAACGTCTTCCTGGGACCCCTGCTCTTGCCATTCTTTCTGCTGGAGGAGTGTTCGAGGGCTTGTGGGAGGTGAAGCCCTGAGCTTGGGAGGAGCCACAGAAGCCAGGAGTGGTGAAATGGAAAGCCTGTGTGGTGCAGACCTGCCAGCTGTCACATTCTTGGCTGATAAAAAAGAGCATTTGTCTCCATAAACGTGCTGGAGGAATGATGCCTGCGTAGCTTTGGGCAGGGATGAGTTGTTGCTGTGTTGGGGCTCCTTCACTGCCATCCAATGAGCTCCTCTCCTCATCTGCCCTCTCCCGTTGGTCTGGGCAGGATCCCTCCCTTTTGCTTTAGTTTGCACCCTACTTTGCAGTCAGAAAACGGTGGTTTTAGGCAGGACAATGCAAAAATAGCACTGTTTGTAGTAACAGCCATTGTGGGAACTCAGCACATCACTCCGGATGTCCAGAGTTACCGAGAGAACCCTTGGGGGGCTCGGAAATCCTGGAATGTTGCCAGGAGCGTCTGGTGGCTTGACTTCGATCCCTCTAGGGATGTGCCACCTGTTTGAGGACATGAGAGTCACTTGGGAGTGAATGGTGCAGGAATGATGTATTTACAGGGTGAAATATAGATTTTAGGGTTTTGGTACAGGGGAGTTATGGAGACAAGATGGAGGGATCAGGGCATGTCTTGTCCTTCTTCTTTCTTCTTCTTGTCTTCCATTTTCTGTGGTGATGTTGGCACTTGGGGATTGGTCCATGGTGAAGGTGCACTTGCTAATATGGTTGAAAGGTATTGGGAAATAAAGGTAAATATCATGTACATAGATTTTAGTATAAAAAGACACGACTGCCCCATGGGTGGTCAGAGTGCCCGTGGCTGCCTTGCAGGTCAGACCTCTGCTGGGCAGAAAGAAAATTCTGTAGATGAGAAATAAACAATCTGAAGACTGAAAAACTGAAGAGTCCAGACTCATCCTTTGAAGCACGGGCTGCCCCTGAACCATCCTAGGTGTGTCTGGGCAGAGACAGACAGCCGACCGGACAAGCCATGATGGAGTTTTGTCCCCTGGTGAAGAAGCTTCTGGCTTATCCAAGCAGCACATCCCAGACTTGTTCTGAGCTGGTTTTGCTTGGGCAGACTTTGTAATGTGTGCAAATGGACCTTATGTACACAGTTTGGGGTTGCAATACCAGCTGAAGATGCAAGGTTTGGGTAGGAGTTGGACAAGCTGAATTCAGAGAAAAGGGCTAAATCACTGAGGGCCCCTTGATGTGCACTGAGCCTCACGGGAGGTATCCCTAATTCAGGCAGCTTGCATCTCCAAGCCAGCTTCCAAAAGCCAGAGTTATTTCTCACAAGTTGTTAAGATGCAGTTTTGCACGTGTGCATTTTTTACAGAAGCAATTCAGCAATTTTCTGTAGATGTTGCCATTGGTTTTGAATTCCACTGGAGAATACGTGCACTGGAAGACATTTCCTGAAACTGCAATTTTCATTGAAAGCATGCTTCCCATAAAAATGAAGTTATGGAATTCCTGGCATATTTTCCATTTGGCAATTTACATTAATTCATAGAGGTAAAAACACTTAGCATTTCAACAAAAAAAATATCTTTGATGACTCCTGCAGGCAAAACGAGTGGAATGTGATATGGATGGAAAATACTCTTATCTGCAGGAAGCAACTATTGCCCCATGGATAAAATCAGTAATGCTGATTATCATGTTGTTTCAGGAGGACAAAAAATGTTTCATATGTGATTCGGAGGATCCCTTCCACGATACTCTCAATCCCGACAGCCATCGGATTGAAAATGTGGTCACCACGTTCGATCCAAATCGCCTGAAGCTCTGGTGGCAGTCGGAGAATGGTATGTGGTTTGTCTGGGGCAATTTCCGGGGCTGGGAGCTGTTTTCTCTCCTTTTGTTTAAGGGTACCTGTGGGTTTGCTCTTATCTCTGGCCTGGTGATGACTGCCCTGTGAAGGATCATGCTGTGTGAGGAGCCATGAGTAAAGCTGGCTGCTTTTGTGTGCCCTGGAGCGGTCCTTAATCTGCAACAAAACCCCTCGAGTCCTCCAGGAGTGTTGGAAACAGCCGTCCAAGCACTCTGCAAGAGTCCTTTCCTAAAGAGATGAGTTTCCCACACTGGCCTCAGATTCTCCCTCATATTTGGGCAGCAAGAGCTGAGCAGCTTTCCAAGAGTAAATATCCCAGGGCTTCCCCACGCCCGGGCTGGAGGCTGTGGAAGGAGGAGGTTTGGGTGCAGAGCTGGCTCTTGCCCTGCCTGCAGTCCTCCAATTTCCTTTTTCTACCCAGGACAGTAAAGCCAGGGATATCTCTTACCCTACAAGCTGCCTTCTCCCTCCTGAGCTCCCTGAATTTCTGTACCATTTGCCAAGCAATAAAATGAACTGTGGAAACAAGCCAGCTCGTTAAAAACAAAAATTTCTTATTAGTTTGGTGGGGTTTTTGGTTTTTTTCTTTTAATCCTTCCTCTGCCTGTTTTACTTTTCTGGTTATGCTTTTGGAATGCTTTCATACACAAAACAAGGCAGCAAGGGTTTCTCAAACAGCAGTCCTACCCTGAAACCTTAAAGCCAGCTGGACAGGGTGGGATTGCTGCAAATTCATTGGCAGCAGCTGCCTTATTGTATATGAGAAAAAAAAAAGTAATATTTGAAACAGTTTTGCTGCCTGTTAAAGAAAGGTTTTCACTAAATCCTTTTTAACCATTTAGATCAACTGCTTGCAGCCAGCGGTTCTCTTCCAGCATTCCAGATAATTCATGTTTTTTGCAACAGACTTGGCAGCATTCACACAAAAAAGTTTCTTAGCTCATAAGGTCATGAAAATGTCCTTCAACAATAAAAAACAAATGATTCTTTCTGTCCAATTCATGT
This sequence comes from Molothrus ater, assembly GCF_012460135.2. Taxonomy (NCBI): domain Eukaryota; kingdom Metazoa; phylum Chordata; class Aves; order Passeriformes; family Icteridae; genus Molothrus; species Molothrus ater. Next base: position 14,840,533 of record NC_050482.2, on the reverse strand, counting down.
TTTCAGGCATCCAGCATAAGGGACCATTGCTGCATGCTTCACAGAAGGTTACAGCTGGTCAAAAATTTAAGTGCCTTATTGTTTTATTATTTTCATTTCTTACCCTTTCTCCTCTCTGTAAATCTTGATTTTATTTTTTTATTTCCAACTACAGTATAATTAGTATCCAGCTGCTTCGAGAGCTCTTTTCACAAGGCAAAATAATATTTCTGGCTGTTTTTCTTCCTTTCTGTGTAGAGTCCTTAACCACAGGTAGTCATACAGCAGTTTGGAAAACTGTTTTCCTCTCACCATTTTCTTAACCTTTGGGACTGCAAAGCAGGGCTGTGATAGTTGCTTTAGGAGTGTCTCAAAACTAGGTTAGAAAGGAGCTGTTCTTGTGGACAGGAGAGTCCAGAGTGAGTGAAAAATGGTGGGGAATGGCCCCGACCAGGCATCAGTGAGACTGGGAGTGTTAGGGCTGCAGAAGCTTGTGCTGCTGCTGCTGCCAGAGAGGCTGGGGTGGGGGAGAACAGCCTCCAGCCACCACACACATCTGGGCTCAGCATCCCCAGCTGGACTGGGGCTTTGGTGCCAGGACCCAGCTTGTGGTGGTCCCAGCCATGCCCCTGTCTCAAGTAGCACTGCGGGCTCATGCTCTGGGTGTAGCGCATTCGGTGCTGATCACGCACAGGAATCCCACGTGTTACTCTCCAGCAGGTTCTTGGTGTCTCCCCCTCTACCTCAGGCACACACTAAACCATCATATTCCTTTTCCACTACAGAACCAAGTGCTAAAGAAAATAGTCTCATGCCAACAGAGTGAAGAGCTTTGGCAAAAGCTCTTCATGTAGAGACTGGCAGGTGTCCTTGTTAGCTGAACACCTTCTTTTCTCTGCCCCTGCAGGTTTGGAAAACGTGACTATCCAGCTGGACCTGGAGGCTGAGTTTCATTTCACTCATCTCATTATGACCTTCAAGGTAAGGAAGCCACAGTCATACCCTGAACCCTAAAACATGAGGAAATGAGAGGTCTCATAGTCCTTCACATCTATTTGATATTTTGGATTTGGGCTTTGTCTGAGCTGTTTGGCCTGAATTTTTCAGAGCTGCCAACCATTAACCAGTGCTGAAGTCATGCAGAAAGGCTGGGTTCTGATTTGTGTTTGAACTCCAGTGAGGCTGCAGAAGGAGTCTTGCTGAAGCTGGGTTTTGTGTTGGTGTGTCTCTGGTGGTTATGTTCTAGAAGATTGTTAGCTAAGTCATATAGTAGCAAGGGTTTTTTTCCTGAAAAAAGTTGGCCATGGTGTCAGTTTTCATTTGGCAAATGGAAAGGTCTTCAGGAAGAAGGAACATCTGTACACAAAGTGTCTTTGTTTTTTTACAAACAGATGTCTTGGAATGGTAGCTTATGTCCCGTACATCCTAAATGTTCTTCCCATGTGGACAAATTAATCTCTTCATTTTTACGCATTAGCTTTCTAGGACAGCTGGTTCCTCTTTCCTGTGGCATCAACAAGGGTTTCTCCCTGTGACTTAAGGTGGTGGAAGGTGGTCATTTCTACTGCAGCCAGCAGTGAGGGACCCCCAAAAAACCCCTGTCACTGCAGCCATTGTACCCCAGTGCTGGAGCTTGTTCTGCTGTCAGGAGGAAGACTGCAGGGGAAAGATAGTTTTAATGATGCCTTGTGGCCTTTGTGTGGTAGACAGTTGAGCTGCCTTATTTCTGGGTTGCTAAATTTTTTTGTTGGGTGAGATACTAGTTTCTAAGTTGGGTGATATTTTCAGCCAGGAAGCAGAGAGAAAATTTCTTTCCAGCTGTGACTGAAGTGCTTTTGTGCTTGGCTCTGGGAGGTCCCCACTGAATACATAAAACTAAGGAAGAGATTGTTGGCATTTCTTGGTAGGTACAAGCTAGGGTTAAATAAATATCTGGTTTTTGAAAGGCAGCACAAAAATGAAAACATGATTTTATTTAGGTAGGAGGGATTAAAAATCTTATCAAAACTTTATTAGTTTGTTGTTCTAGAGTTGGATACATGTAGGTAAGAAGGACACTGGTTTGGTGAAGTGAATGCAGCCTGCCAGGGTCTGGGCAAGGCCAGCTGGAGAAGGGTCACTGGGGATGGGGGAAATCAAATGCACTGTGAGTGGATAAAGCTGAACCTCTCCATCTCCATAAGGGATGTTTTCTTAAGGCAGCACAGAGGACAGCTGGCACTGGACATCAGAGATGCTGCATTTTGCCTCATGTGGTCAGGCAAAGAGGAAATGCTGGGGCTTCTCTGAGCTTCAGAGGTACCTGCTCAGCAGTAACTTCTGGGTGTCAGAGCTGGATGGGAAGCAGTGGCAGTGGCCTCCTGCTCCCTACAGTAGTCGAGGAGGCCCATTAGGTCCTTTGTAAAAGATCAGGTGAAGAGGTACAGCAAGGAAGAAGGCTCTGCTGCTTTCCACAAGCTGTGGGGAAAAAATATTTTTGTCTCTGTAGAGCCCTACTTCCACCCCCACTTTTCAGAAAGGGTTTGGAATAAAAAAAACTTACAAGTTTTCTTGTTTAAATGTGTTTAAGCACTTGACCACTGGGTGCCATCTTTTGAAGATGGGTAGTAGTCTATGGTTTGAGGAGTGTTATTTCATGTATCTGCCTCTGGGAAGAAAGTGGAATATCACCAGAAAAGTATTTCCGATATTTCCACATATGGGAAATAGTTGGTGCAGGGAGAGAGATTAAAATCCAGACATGTGGATTGCTCACACTACTAAGATTTAATGTAAATGCAAATAATAATTAACCAAATGAAATCTCTTGTTTTTCTTACCGTTAGACATTCCGTCCTGCTGCAATGTTGATTGAAAGATCATCTGACTTTGGACAGACTTGGCACGTTTACAGGTATTTTGCATATGACTGTGAGAGCTCCTTTCCTGGGATTTCAACTGGACCCATGAAGAAAGTGGATGATATAATCTGTGATTCCCGGTACTCTGACATTGAACCTTCAACAGAGGGAGAGGTCAGAGACAGTTTTTCTAATATGTTTGTTGTTAGACTTTTTCCTTGCAAATTCAGATTCTGTTGTTTTTGAAGCTGAATCTTTCATTGTTTGATTTTTCCTCCAGGTAATATATCGTGTTCTAGATCCTGCTTTTCGAATTGAAGATCCATACAGTCCAAGGATTCAGAGTATGTATGCAGTTGCCTTTCAGGCTGATTTGAGAGCATTTCAGCACTTACTTGTTAAGGAAAACCAGTAATCCACTAAGTCATGCATTATCCCCAATAGCAATTCTGAAGTCACATGCATATCTCTGTGTATGGCTCCTTTTCCTGACTCAGGCAGTGATGTGTGGGGAAATAAAGACCAAGTGTTGTGAATGCAAGAGATTGCTCTTGCACACTTCTTTTTCTTAATTGATCAGGGATTTATTTTCATTAAAGACCCCCTTTCCCCAAAATACATGCAGTTGCCAAGAGAAACCTTGGAATGTGATCCTATAATTGTAGAGTATTCAGAAAGCAAATGAAGAGAGCTACAAAGGTACTTATTTCATTGTGCATTTCTAGCTAAAATCAATGAGGTCATGTTTTATTTTTCAAAACAAAGTCATGACTTTGGAACAGTTGGCCATGGTAGCACTGCATGGCTAGACCACTCAGATGTGCTCATAAACCACAACTTGCTGTAGTGTTCATGCATGGTCATGGCAATGCATGAGAGATCTGTTGCTCAGTGTGGCTTTAAGAGAAACCTTGTGGGATGTTTGGCCTGAGGGAAATGCAGTGCTGGCCTTATCCTGACCTCTGATTTAATATGCATTCTCATGAGGGTTCATGTCCTTCAGTGTAAAGCTACCTGGAGCAAAAGGAAATATGTGAAGTAGAGGAGTGTCTGCTCTTGCTATGAGTTTAATGTTGGTTTTTATCTTTACTCAGCATTTTAAAGGAGAAACTGCTTTCATGGGCTTGAAGTGCTTTGTCAAGCCTAGTTCAAGGCTATAAGAAATTACATAGGATTCACAATATCAAAAGAGACATGTGGATGGTATTAATTACTGCAATATTGTATTCCCATGGATTATCCCTCAAGAAATTCTTTGTATTTGGTCAGTGATGGGGTGTTATTTGTTTCCACGAAATGTAACTAATTACATTTCCTAGGAAAGTTGGGCGTGTACAAAAGAGAATTATTTGCCTTTGTTTCATCTTAAACTTTTTCCAAAAGTCTCCTAACTCTAATGGCTCTTGGTCCTCTTAGCAGCAGTTTCTTGATACCAAGTCCTTACCATCTATATTTTAAAACCCCAAAGAACCAGTGTCTTTTAGGCAGTGCTTTTCTCCTTGCCTTTAATGTTTGTGTATGTGCCTGTGCATGTTTATAATAAAATAGACTATTTTAAATTATGTTTAAACTGACTTATACAGTTATCAACCTGTAGTAAAATAATGTAATTTCTTTTTTTTTTTTTTTTAATTTGGGGAGTATGAAGTGATATGTAGGTGCTGAAATCAAATGTGATCTAATCTGCCCATAGGAAGCATGCTTAGGAAGTCACTCCTGGCTTCCTCCCATTCAAAATATTATCTGTAAATAACTCCAAAACGAGCTTGCTGGTTAGGTATTTTGTGTGTGTCCCCTGCAGACCTATTGAAGATCACAAACCTGAGAGTCAAATTTGTCAAGCTGCACACTCTGGGAGACAACCTCTTGGACTCCAGGATGGAGATCCGAGAGAAGTACTACTATGCCATCTACGACATGGTGGTCCGCGGGAACTGCTTCTGCTACGGGCACGCCAGCGAGTGCGCGCCCGTGGAGGGCTTGGACGAGGAGGTGGAAGGAATGGTAAATATTCACACTCTTCTTGTCTCTGCCTCTTTTAAGTGATTTGAACACAAATGTAAAGATGACACTCTGTCCCTCGCCTCTGCACGCTTGGTTTTCAAACAGCAAAGCTGTTATGATTATTCCTCTGTGGCAAACACATCCGTCATTATTGGTATTAACCAAACACATATCTCAGATTAGGTGATAATTGTTTTAACATTCCTTTTCTGATTGTGTTACAGAGCTGATGAAACTGAAAGGTAGGAATGAAGAAAGGGAGTGTAACCTTATTAGGTCAGAGACTGATGTGTGAGTTGACTTGGTTACCTTAAAATTGAAGTGGAATAGAGGCATCAAAGGCTGAAACACTTGTGAATCAAACATAACCTGTGTTTGTATAAGTCATTACCAGCTGAGAAGTCGAGTTTGTAGCCCTAATAAACACAGGCCCTGAAGGAAAACCCTGATTGCCTCCATGATATGCTGCTGCACAAGTGCCACATCCCTTCTGGGCTCTGCTTTTCCCCATGCTTTTTGCATGACAAGCCATAATAGCACCCTGTTAATGGGTGAGTTATTAACTGGTTGGAGATGTGGGATGGGGTTGTGGGTTGTCCAGGGCTGCAGGATGCCGTCGAGCCAGGCATGCTCCACTGCCCTGTGTTTGGATGAGTGTCTCCACTCAGGCTTTGCCTTTAGCATTGTGGCTACAGTGCTGGTAGTGCCAGTGGTCTGTGGCAGCAGCTGTCACACAACCACTCTTGGTCTGCTTGGTGCTTGTTCTGTTCACAAGGCAAAGGCAGAGCCTGGGGCTGATAGATAAACGCCATCCAAACTGGCTGTTATCTTTGCTCTGAGAACCAAGGCAGGCTGGAAAGAGGGCACTGGGCTAGTGACCTGCTGATGTAAATAGTTGCATGTTAATAGCTAATTAACAGCTAATAAACAGCTAACTTTTGGTTCCAAGAGGCTTCTGTGATTATTGGGGCGGAACTGTGCTCTCCTTGTTTATTTCTGAAAGCATTTATTCTGGCACTAGTTCCAGTAAGGAAAGAAGGACAGATTTGTATGAGGACACTTGGGCAGGTGAAGGACATACCTATGGCCCTTTATGCCTTTTCTAAATGCAGTTACATGGATTAAAGTAATGTATATGTCCATTATGTGCTAGCTTTATTTTGCATTAATTGTAGAATGTTTTTTTTAATTTTTCATTTATAACCAACTCTTTTTCCATTCTTTTTTTTCCCTCCTTTTTTTTCAATTACAGGTTCATGGTCACTGCATGTGCAGACATAATACCAAAGGATTAAACTGTGAGCAGTGTATGGATTTCTACCATGACTTACCCTGGCGCCCTGCTGAAGGTCGCAATAGTAACGCATGCAAAAGTGAGTTGGAGTAAAATGCAGAGCTGGGTGCCGTGAGCGTTACAGGCTGTTATTTGTGTGTAAAATCCTTCATGTTCTTTGGTTGACACCGGTGTGTCTTTTCTGCAGAGTTGCACTTCCCCAGGACTCTTACTCTGCTTTCTGTCTTTGTCACAGAGTGCAACTGCAATGGCCACTCCAGCCAGTGCCACTTTGACATGGCAGTGTACATGACAACGGGGAACACCAGCGGGGGAGTGTGTGATGACTGCCAGCACAACACCGTGGGCCGCAACTGCGAGCAGTGCAAGCCCTTCTACTTCCAGCACCCCGAGAGAGACCTGCGGGACCCCGACGTCTGCGAGCGTAAGTGCAGCCCCACTCCGCAGGATGGGAATGGCCTTGGGATCCCTGAGGAAATCCCAGGTGGGCCTTGGGATCCCTGAGGAAGCCTCCAAGTGGCTGTCTTGGAGGTCTTGAGGGAGCCTGGCTGGGTTTTGTTTTCTCTTTGAGAATCTGGGAATTTACCTGGTCCTTGTGTGTCCAGCCCACGTCATGTCTAATACTTGCAAGAGTGACAGTCTTTCTACACAGCAGCTGAATTTCAGACTTGGCCTTTCATTTTGTAGCAGTAATAACATACATGTGGTGCTTCCTTCTTAGCTTGTAACTGTGACCCAGCTGGCTCCCAGAATGGTGGGATCTGTGACCGCTACACTGATTTCTCCACCGGCCTCATTGCCGGACAGTGCCGTTGTAAATTATTTGTCGAGGGGGAGCGTTGTGACCTCTGCAAAGAAGGTTTCTATGGCCTGAGTGCTGATGACCCAGCAGGCTGTCAGTGTGAGTAAAAACATATGCTCCTTTATGTGTGATCAAAAGCTCTTTGAGGGTCTGTTAGTGCCAGGAGAAGTTGGTTTGTGGGATAGATTTTTTTTTTCCTTTTTTTCATGTTTTGCCTAAAGGAAAAACATTACTCTAGATTTGGTGTAGCTTGGAGTCCACCAGCCCTTAAAATGCAGTTTGCCATTTGATCCTTCTGGTGTATTCAGTGGAAATAGCATAATCCTCCTTATTTCTTTTCGATTATGAGTCTTTAGGCCAGGGAGGTTTTACTGGGATGGGTGGTGGGCAAAGAATGAAATTAATTTCTGTAATGGGGAATTCAGGGAAAATTTAATGTATATATTGAAGTTGAACACTGTCTAAAATACGACTCCAGTCCTGCTTTTGACCTGCCTATTTGTATTTCCATGTAGCTTGTGCCTGTAATCCTCTGGGTACCCACCCCGGGGGCAATCCTTGTGATCCGGAGACAGGAAACTGCTATTGTAAGCGTCTGGTGACAGGAAAGCAGTGCAATCAATGTCTGGCAAGTAGTTCACCCTAAAATCAATCAGGAGACACTGGTGTGAGGGGGGCTGGAGTGTGGGAAGCATGGAGCAAGGTGCTGGCCCCTGTCTCTGACTGCCTACTAGCCCATGCCTGGCATTTAGGGTGTAGAGGGCGCCTTGAGATGTCAGGAGCCATGAAGTGTGCTGTGTTTTGGGGAGCTGGGATGCATGTCAAGGCAGACCAGAGCATCCAGTCTAATTCCTGGGACCATAAGAAGTGAGACATTAGGATACCTGTGGTAGCTCTGAAAATGAGGGATCTAGGGCAGTTCTGCTGAAGTCCTTGATGGGGTGAAAGACAAAATGGTCAGGGAAACAGTGTTACCAAAAAAATTGCTTTCTAAACAGGCCATTATTTTAGGCAGGGATTATTTCACACACATACATTTCCATGTAGTGTTTATGCATGCTGGAGTGTTATAGAAACATGCTGTCAGATAACTGGATGTGTTTGTACAAACACTGAGAAACTCTTATCTAGCAGTGAACTGCATGGAAAAACCAACCAAGCCCGTCTGTCTGTCTGTCTATCCAGCAAGCAAGTTGCAGAGTAGCAGCCCTGCAAGGGCAGTGCCCTACACAAATACCCACTGCCCCATGTGTGGCTCTCTTGCCCTTGAAATGGTCAGCAAGGTGGGAGAAGAGCAGGTAGGAAGTGCTGTTGGTGCTTGTGGGGGTAGACCCACAACCAGGGGAGCAGGATCCATGGGTGGTGGGGCAGTCTGGGACAGCTTGGGCTGAGTGTTTAAAAATGTTCCTTTGGGTTAGATGGAGCTAATTCAGCCCCAGGTGACAGTGCTGGTGATGTTTGCTCCTGCAGCCCGAGCACTGGGGCCTGAGCAATGACATGGACGGATGCCGGCCGTGCGACTGCGACCCGGGCGGAGCGCTGAACAACAAGTGAGTCTCTGCCCAGTCACTCTCCTGTGATCACCCACTTCACCCAGCTTCATGTTTTTGTAACCACAGCATCCAGGGCTCAATGTGCTCTGGGAGAGGATGTTTGATACCCATTTTTCTGCTTCAGGAGGTGGTAGATCTTGATTGCAGCAAGGGTGGCAGGGGCATCCATGTCTTTTCTGTGCTGAGCAATCTCTGTTGATGCCACTGGTGCAAGTGAACATGTAAAACTGTTTTTGGTGTAGCTCTGCCTTTGTCAGCCATGGTAGGAGCCAGGTGTGGATTAAGCTCTGCCTTTGCTGTAACACAGGGTTATGGACCCATGGTCCATGTCAAAGCTTTGCTCTTAGAGGATGAAAGCAGGACTCAGGCATGACATAGACACGGACAGTGACATGGACATGCTGGTCTTGCTTTGCTCCCAAATCACCCTTTGGCCAATCTGTCTGCCCACTGGTGCTATGGGAAGCACACTAGCTACACAGTACTGCTCCGTTGCTCCAATGGTGCTGCATGGAGTAGGATGTGGACCTGGATGTGCCCACTGGGGAGATGGACATTTTTTAGAGAAAATTGTAAGTTTTGAATATGCATCCATCAGTATCAGCATGGAAAGTCGTGGCTTAGTTGTCCTGTCAGTGGGGTGCTGGGTAGCCAGACTGCTCCGCTGACCAGAGCAGTTCTCTGTGTGCTAGGTGTGTGCCCAACTCCTGGCTTGTTAACAGCAGCATGTTCCTTTGCCTTTTTTTTTTTTCTCCTCTCCCCTTCCTTCCACAAACCCTTTGAAATGTCATGCCTTTGTCTAAAGCCACGGAAGTTTCCCAAGGGGGTCAGAGAGCTGTTTCCCACTGAAGCCCATGGGACCACCCTGGGGGAGTGTGGGATCATCTTGGGGTGTCTCCCATAGGTCATCACAGCCTACAGACACCCATCTGCATCAGGGATTGCCGTGGGAATGTCCCACGGGCCGTCTCTCCTGTCTGCTCCCGAGTGAATCATTAGCCCTTGGCAGACAGCAGTGTGGATCTTAGGGATTATTTACTCCCCCGTGCTCGCTGCCTGCACACAGATAGGTTACACCGCACAGCTCAGAGCAGCTCCCCCAGCACAGCTGCTTCCAGGGCTTTGGGGTAACAGCCCAGCTGTGGCCCAGCCTGTTTCCCATGCACTGAGCCTGGAGATTGCAAAACCATGTGGGGAGGGGAGGTGCAGCATCCTGGCAGGGGCAGGCAGCGGCTGTGCTCCCGTCCAGCCACAGGAGCACCGCAGAGCCCAGCTCTGGCTCCTGGCTTTGCTCTCTGACTCTCATTGGGAAGGGGGAGCTGTGCTCTCCTCGGGCTCCTCTCCTCACCTGCTGAATTGCTGCTTTCTGGCTCCCTGTCAGGGTGTGGGATGCTGTGCCTCACCCAAAATTCATCCCTGTGGTGTAACCCAGGTGGTGGAGTTATTGCCTTCCCAGAGGGGAAGCTTCCCAGCTCCTCTTCTGGGACAGCTTTTGGCACTATTGGCATCTCAAAGTGAACATTTAAGAGACTCTCTGCAACTTCAAAAAAACAGTTTAAGTTAAAAATTACTCTTTGTCTGGAGGCTTGAGGAGTCTGGAGATTGTTCATGGAAACCAGAGGCATTTACCTTTAGAAAATGTTTTTAAATCCCACTCAAATTTAAAGAAAGAGGTGTGTTTTGGTGGACCAAAAAACCTTCCTTTTAAGAAGTGCAATTGAGTGTGTGTAAAATTACAATGTTCTCAAGCGTTCTTTATGATGCAGGACAGACTCTCTAGGGACAATAAAACGGCCAAAGGCAGTTTGGGGATAGAGCTGTATCGAGTAAAGAAAATGTCTCATTGTGATAGAAGGGGAAATCTATGTGTCACTCTGGACAGACCTTCAGTCAGGGAGGCCCTGACTGCCCCATGTCACTGGTTGTGTCTGTCCTACTCTAGGGCAGCCAGGGATGGTTTTCCTCCCTGTGTAGCTGCTGATGGTGACCTGTCTGGATGCTTTGCAGCAAGTGAGAGCAGCTCAGCATCCTGGGGCGTGCATGTTCCTGCTCTGCCTGAGACCATACAAACAGATGCACTGCCTCTGTGGCTTGCAAGCTTGGAGCCCAAGCCTGCCCTCAGCTCAGGGCAGATGTGCCTGTTGGCTGTGTCTGGTAGCAGGTAAAGCTCCCAGAACTCCTGTGTCCCAGGGAATCACTGCATCCATAGCATGAAATCCTCTTGCCATCCAAATAGAGGAAACTACTTGCAAACTGCCTACTGGAAATGTTCCTGGTCTGTGCTTGCTTCCAGCCTGAGCCTGGATGTTGTTTTGGAGAGTGATAGTTGGGTTGAGCCAGGTCTACTTGCAACTGTGCTGCCGTGTTAGTAGTGCAGAGCCCAAGAGCCTCTCCTGTGTGCTGTGTTCAGAAGTGCTTCTCCTCCTGTGTCATTTAAAATGCCATAGCTCCATTGCTGCCTCAGCATAGCCAAGATCTGTTGTAAATTCATTGTTCTTCCATTCTAGCTGCTCAAGTGAATCTGGCCAATGCGAATGCCGGCCCCACATGTTTGGACGTCAGTGCAACCAGGTGGAGCCTGGCTATTACTTCATTTCACTGGATCATTACATCTACGAGGCAGAGGAAGCCAACTTGGGCCCTGTGAGTAGCAGTTTCAGTGGACTGGAGTGTCTGGAGAGCTGTGGAAAAGTTGTTTCACCACTTGGCTCTTGGAAGTGTCTTTTATATTCTGCTTATTTTGCAATTAAAATGTGGAAAACACAAAACTGAAATGCATCAGAAAACTACTAACCTGTAGCTTTTCAATCTTATTATCAATAAATAATGGAGTAATTGAGGGGGGAGGAATTGTAATTTTTCTTTTTAAACCTATTTTTTTGATCATGGCTGTACAGTTAGTTTTCTGTCACCATCCCTCTCTGTACCCCATCACATCCACTTCTCCTCTTATCTCAAGAGAGGTGGGACAGACACTGGCTCCTCTCTTTGGTGCCACTTCAGTGTGAGTGAACAAAGCACACATTTAAGCACATTGCCACAGTTTTTATAGTTTCTGTATATCAGTAACATATATTTTATTAATGACTAAAACCATACTGGTTGTCCAAAAAACTATTTTTGTAAGTGAGGTTGCCTCTAGCTTGTTCTGCCTGCTGGCATGCTACAATAGGGTTGCTGGCTCTTTCTGTTGCCCATCACACAGCCTTGCTTTCAATTCATTAACAGCAGCTAGGTGATTATACCCATCACTTTTGCCTCCAGCAAGGAGACAGGGAGATGGAAATAATGGTTTCTCTAAAGCAACAGATCTTTGCCTGCCTACAATCAGGGCATTTGGTGCCCTAATTTATTTCTTTTGAGCAAAATGCAGCCACTCTGCAGTTTCAGCCAAGGCAGAGGAGTTTTTCCTCTCATATAACTGCAGAAAGGGAAGGCAGCACAGAGCAGAAATTGTGCCACAGCAGAGGGCACATGAGCTGGTGCAGGGTTTTTGGTGCATTTGTGTCTGCCCAGCTGGAGAGGTGGTACCTGAGGCCCTTCCAAGGCTCAGGGATGGAGAAGCCCAACACCAAAATCCAGCCTGCCAAACAGAGCAAGGGGAATGTGCTGCTGGTTTGCCTTTTGAAACCTTGAGAACAAACAATTTTTAAAAACACCAATATTGAAAAGCTTCTCACAAATCTGATGATAGAATAAAACTCTGAATTCCCAGATAGGGGGCCCAACACAAGACAAAATGCAGTGGCACGGAGTTGCAGGGATTGACAGGCAGGGCCAAGCCCCTGTGCTCCTACAGCTGCATGCCCTTGCTCACATCCTGCCTGCCATCCTTTCTGGGGAGCTCTGATCTTTGTGCAAAGCCAAAGGCTGATAACTTACAGCCAGGCTCTGTTCAAAGAGTGTGAGAATACATGAGGGGACATCCTGAAGTGACACGTATATATGTAGGCGTTTCCTTGCATTTTATCCCTTTCTACTGAAGCAGCTTCCTTAGGAATGCACAGGATGTTGTTCTATGGAGAGAACTATTTGTGATACAGATACATTTGAAACAGGAAATTTGAGCACCATGTTTCTATTTTCTATTAGCTTTTTCCCCTTCTTTATATAAAAAACAGATAAAAAACCTGACACCTCAGACTGAAAAGGGTGACCATGTGTTGATTTGGCTAGGAAATATCTATCAGTGATGAGGATTTCTGTTCTTTAGTGACACCCTGCTCATTAAAGACATGATCTGCTTTTCCAATGCTATTTTGAGCAGTGGTTTGGTTTGAAACAGCCTGGTGTAGTCAGGGAGCAATTGGCACTCAGGTTTGGGTGGTTAATGGAACAGTGATGTGCCACTGCCATAAATCCTACTGCTACAAGTGCAATGTGGAAATCTGTATGGTGAATGAGATGTCATAGCTGGTGAATTAGTTACTCATAGCAAGTTTTAAAATTTAATTCTGCACCATAGCAGAGAAATAAATGAAGAGTTGTGCAGTTTTGCTTTGCTTTATCTCTCTTGCATTTGTAATGTTGTTAAGTGAAAGGGCAGTGGTGTGCACGTGTATGGATTTAAAAGAGAATTTGTGTTGTCTGGGATGCCAGCAGTGGATGCTGCAGTCCAGAAGTCATCCATCAGCAGAACCCCACACTTCATGTCCTCCTATGGGACTTGCAGATTTAATGGATCAGTACTGAAATATCTGTTCCCTGTTTTGTAGGGAGTGAACATAATAGAGCGCCAGTACACGCCAGACCGCACGCCGTCATGGACAGGCATAGGATTTGTGAGAGTCCCTGAGGGGGGACACCTGGAATTCCACATTGACAACATCCCCTACTCCATGGAGTATGATGTTGTGATCCGCTACGAGCCGCAGGTGGGTCTGTGAGTATGGGCACTGCTGCCTCCCAGCCAGGTGCTGGCTGTCCTGGTGAACAACTGACATGAGCTGGCACTTTAAGGAGTCATCAGGGCTCAAAGAAAGGACAGGTGCTCAGTTAAATGTCTGAGATGTGTCAAAATCCAAAATGATGGTGACTATTTCTAGTACTATTTTCTTTAGAGTTTGTTTCTCTATTGCATTGTTTCAGCACCTGTTTAATGAGCAAATTAAAAAGTGACAAGTCCCATCAGGTCAGATTAGACTATAAATTTGTTATTGGCCAGATCAGATGGGCATTGTGCACCTTAGGAAGCAAATTGCCCATCTTGGATGTTGAATGCCTGCAGCCAAGAGTTTGCAAGCAGTTGCCTTTGATAATTTGTAGAGTGAAATGAAAGAGAAAAATCCCTCCATCTCCTTGCCTGTTGGCAGCAACTTACTGCAGGGAATACTCACATACAGGACCCAGAGGTGAGGGGAGAGGAGTCACCAAAGCCCCTGGTGATGCCATGATGCAGATGGGGCTGCTGGCCACCTGCTCCTTGCTCTCAGCCCACACCTGCAGCTGATAGATGCCCCATTGATGCTGCAGCTGTAGCCCCATCCTCCCTGAAGCACCATGACCACCCTGTCTGTGCTCACGCTTTTCCTGGCCTGAGCTCTGGATGCTTCCAGAGTTTATGATTCTTACTTGATACTGATGAGCCTTTTTTTTTTCCCAGTTGCCTGATCAATGGGAAAAAGCTGTGATCAGTGTCACACGCCCAGGGAAGATTCCCACAGGCAGTCGGTGTGGCAACACAGTTCCTGATGATGATAATCAAGTGGTCTCACTATCACCTGGATCCAGGTTGGTATAACTGGATGGGAAAAAGGAGAGAAAAAATAAAGCATTTAAAAATTGAAGTACAATAATGCCACATTTTCAGTTTTCTGTAACCTCTGTGAAAATAGGTGAAAATTAATTTCCAGTGGGTTATAAAAACCACATTTAGTAGTGTGTCTGTAGACTCAAAGCTTTTAAGTTTATTCTCATATTCTGATATGGTTTGTTCACTGAGTGGAGGGGGAGGGGGAGGTGTTTGCACAGCCTGTGAGTGAACACTGGTTTGACTCTTTACCTTGCTGATAAGCTTTTCCGGTTCTGACTTCCACAAGCCTGCAAACTGCCTCTCTCACGTCGCAGCTTTTGTTCTGCTTTGTTCTGCCGGGTCTTGGCTGCTTTCTGTTATCTAGATTGCTCTATAGGGGCACCTGAAATGCTTTATGGTGCCTTTGAAGTAAGGACTGTTTCCTGTTCCTCCTTCAGATACGTTGTTCTCCCGCGGCCCGTGTGCTTCGAGAAGGGGCTGAACTACACCATCCGCCTGGAGCTGCCCCAGTACTCCTCGGTGGACACAGAGACTGAGAACCCCTACACACTCATTGACTCTGTGAGCAGAATTTATTTCAGGGATGCTCTTAAAAGGCTGGAAGTTTGCATTTCCCCTGGCATATGTCTGTGTAAATTCAAAGTAGTATTTTGCAGCGTTGTTCCTTACAGCTGAAGTCAGATTTCAACTGAACAATGTAATGCAGTATAGGTTTCTTCGGAAGTTCCTCCAAGTACGTGAGCTGTTTTTCTGCTAAAATGCCTTTTAGGTATTTTGCAGGACTGCAGCTAGTCCACAGACCTCTAGTTTTCTTGGGGAGGCTCATGTGTGTCATGTAGGTCATGAAAATCAATGACAGTGTTAATCTTCTTCTTTAGAATGGATAGAATTTGGTAGATTGGGTAAGAATTTGTCAGATACCAGAAGTATTCCACCAAAATAGAGAAATACTGTCATTTACCTTACAAATTCCATTTGGCTATTTGCTTTTCAGCAAAAAGAAGGCTAGAAACTGGGATAATACTGAATTTTCACAATTTTTGTGGAGGCTATTTATAAGTAGTGACACCTTGTCATTCTAAAATTGTTTTGTAGCTTGTTCTCATGCCATACTGCAAATCACTGGACATATTCACAGTGGGAGGCTCGGGCGAAGACGTGGTCACGAACAGCGCTTGGGAAACTTTCCAAAGATACCGGTGTTTGGAAAACAGCAGGAGTGTTGTGAAAACTCCCATGACAGATGTCTGCAAGAACATAATATTCAGCATTTCTGCACTACTGCATGAGACTGCCTTATGTACGTAACCACCTACTTGTAGGGGAGACTGTGCCTGGGGGCTGGATGGTGTCTGCAGGCAGAGCAGTTTCCATGGGGAAGGCATGGGTGTGGGATGAGGCAGGGGATTCATGTCCTGTGCCACAGTGCTCACTTTGTGCAATGTTTTTCTCTGCTCAGCATGCCAGTGTGACCCTCAGGGCTCCCTGAGTTCGGTGTGTGACCCCAATGGAGGACAGTGCCAGTGTCGTCCCAACGTTGTTGGAAGACAGTGCGACAGATGCGCCCCTGGCACCTTTGGGTTTGGGCCGAGTGGATGCCGACGTATGTTAAACCCTTGGCTCTGGGCTGGGCTGTGGTTGGGGCCCTGAGGTTATGGCTTGTCTTGGAAACTCAGCCTCTCTCCCGCTCTCCTTGCAGCGTGCGAGTGCCACGCCCGAGGCTCTTACAACGCCTTCTGCGACGTGGAGACGGGCCAGTGCCACTGCTTCCCCGGGGTGTACGGGCGGCAGTGCGACCGCTGCCTGCCCAGCTTCTGGGGCTTCCCCAGCTGCCAGCCCTGCCACTGCAATGGCCACGCTGACGACTGTAACCCCTACACCGGGGAGTGCCTCAGCTGCCGGGACCACACAGCCGGGCACAACTGTGAGAGGTACGGCACCTGTGCCCTTGCCCTGCCCCTCTCCTTCCCCACAGCAGTGTGGGCACAGCAGCTCTGCTGTGCCTCTCTGGTGCTGGTGCTCATGCAGGTGTTGAGCCACAGCAAAAGTCCCTGGGTCCGGGGAGTCAGAGAAGCACTTGTGGTCCTGGAGATTGATGGGAGTGGGGATCCCCTCTTCCCTGCCCACAGCCTTGTGTCTCATAAGTGACCAAGAGCACGCTGCAGGACCCCAGGCCTTTAGCGAGCCTTCTGAGAGGTGTTGCAGTGGCAGGGCTGATGTCCAGCCTTCGGTGTGCAGCTCCTATGCTGGTGTAAACCAGGCAAATTTGTGTCTGTGGACACAGCTGCTAGGAGTGTGAGTGGTTAGGGAGAGCCCTAAGGATGTTTCTGCCCTTTGCTTCTTCACAGTGGTATAAAATCTGAGCTTATGTACAGCAAGGCTGCAGTGTGTTTGCCTGCAGTCCCTGCATGCTGTGTGCTCTGTTGTGCAGGTGCCAGGCTGGCTACTATGGAGACCCCATCCTGGGATCAGGTGACCACTGCCGGCCCTGCCCTTGCCCTGATGGCCCTGAGAGTGGACGCCAGTTTGCCAGTGGCTGTTACCAGGATCCAGTCACACTGCAAGTCGTGTGTGTCTGTAGTGTGGGATACATAGGTACTTGGTGGGGCTATGGAGGGGTGGCTGGTTGGGTTGAACCTTTCAGGGAGAGGACGTGTTCATGTGGGTTAGATGTGACCAGCACCAGTGGGTTGTTGCAGGGGGTTGCTTCACCTGGAAGGTGCCAGTGCAGAGTGGTTTCTGTGGCTGGTGCCAGCATGACCATGAACCTCATCTGCAGCAGTGGGGGATGACTGGTGCTGAGCAAAGGGTTGGCAGGACAGCACTGGAACTGAGGGATGAGCAGCATGCCTTGGTGCCCTGGGTGGTACCATCCCTGCTCTGCACCAAATTACCCTGGTCTCACCAAGTGCTGTCTCTGTTTCTTTAAACGTGATCCAGTTGATGCCCCCCCAGCAATGGTCTTTATTGCCTTGCTGATGACGGGGGCTGTGCCAGGGAGCCGTGATGGCCGTTCCCAGTGTGCCTGTTTGTTCAAACAGGCAGTCGCTGTGATGAATGTGCGTCTGGCTTCTTTGGGAGCCCCGATGAGGTCGGTGGCGCCTGCCAGCCGTGCCAGTGCAACAACAACATCGACACCACTGACCCAGAGGCCTGCGACAAGAGGAGCGGAGCGTGCGTGAAGTGCCTCTATCACACCGAGGGGGAAAACTGCCACCTCTGCAGAGAGGGCTACTACGGGAGCGCCCTGCAGCAGGACTGCAGAAGTGAGTGCGAGACACAGCTGCAGCCCCAGCACCAGCCTTGTCAGGGGCAGCAGTGGATAGCTAAATGCTTTTTACCTGGGAGCATTTGGAGTGGAGGAAAAACCTTATTACTTCCAGCTGGAGTTGCCTGCAGCTGCCCTGCAGCTGGGTGGGGCTCCTGGCTCTCTCTGTTTGAGAGGGAGTTCAGAGACAGCATTTACATTTGCTGAAAGGTGGGAGGATTTTGCAGGAGGGGGGCTTCTTACCCTCTTGATACTGGTCTCTGTTTATATCTTCTCCAGAGATAAGGTGGTGGGGGGAGGGTTTGGCTTTTGTTTACACCAGGTCCCAGCAGGTGTGGTTGGGCAGTGAGAATGAGGACTGGGACAGGAAGCTGTAATGGGTGGTGGGGAGGCAGACCCCACTCTCCTGTGGCATCAGGCACAGCCTAGCAGGACAGGTGGGTCACTGAGCAGGTGAGCTCACTTTTGGCCAGTTGACCACTTCAAGCAGATCTGCCACTGTAGCTGACTGAGGAGAGCTGGGCAGACCTGGGCTTTGGTTCTACAGAAGGAGGAATGGAGGAGAGCAGGGAGGGTTGGGCTGGTTGAATGAGGAGGGCTGGGGCATAAGGAGAGCTCTTGAGCAGTCCTGGATGTCATTCAGTGTTGGGTCAGCCAGGCCTGGCCACTGGCATTGGGACATGCCAGCATCTGCCCACACTTCTGTGGACTCAGAGAATAAACTAGATGTGAATCAGGGCAGTCTGGTAGCAGGGGGCAGGTTGACATGGAGGTGCCGTGCTCTTTCCCTCACAGAGTGCGTCTGCAACTACCTGGGCACAGTGCGGGAGGACTGCGAGGGCTCGGAGAGCTGCCGCTGCGCGGCGGCCACGGGGCAGTGCCGGTGCCTCCCGAACGTGGTGGGGCAGACGTGTGACCGCTGTGCCCCCCACACGTGGCGCCTGGCCAGCGGCACCTGGCTGCGAGCGCTGCGACTGCGACCCCGCGCGCTCCCTCGGACCGGCCTGCAACGAGGTGAGGCGGCGCGGCCTGTGCCCGAGGCTCGGCCCTGTGCCCGAGGCTCGGCCCCCGCTCGGGGCAGGGCTGAGCTGCTGAGGGCTCGCTGATGGGTTTGCTTTTTGGCTTTGACAGTTCACAGGGCAGTGCCACTGCATGCCGGGTTTCGGAGGCCGGACCTGCCGGGAGTGCCAGGAGCTCTTCTGGGGTGACCCAAGCGTGGAGTGCTTAGGTGAGTCCAACCCTGGTGCCTGCTCCACCTGCTCCTTTTGGAAATGTCTGTGTGGCTGGGCACACCGTCACACCCCGGTTCACTGGGACACCCCTGCCAGGAGCAGCCCGCTCGAGCCTTGGAAAAGAGGGAAAAGAGGGACAAGAGGCATGGTGAGGTCTGCCCTGGGGTTTTGGTGCCTTGCAGGATGGGACATGTGGCAGGAGCCCAGGCCTGTGCTTGTCTGTGTTTTTCTTGTCTGACCTTTATTTAGAAACAAACCTCTCTGTTTAGAAGCAACTCTTCCTTAAGGGTAAGATTGCAATGCTGTCAGGTAAGCCAGCATGATAAGAAAACATATCACAAACATTTGAATTGAGAATTGAAACTAGTTTCCTTTGCCTTTCAATTATATGTAGCTGAAGACCCCTGTCTCTTGTGCCTTCTTAAAGAGACTGGAGATTTTTTGTTAAGTAGGAGACTTTCCTTATATTTCAGATTAAAATAAAGGAGAAAGCAGAGACCATGCAGTGGTTTAGCCATAGCTACATGCTGCAGAACAGAGCACCATGAAGTAGGTTGTTTAGAAAGCTGGATGGCCTCTGTCCTTTCATTATAAACAAGTCTGTTCATTAGCTGGAAAAGAAACCTCAAACATTGTCCAGACCAGAACAAACTTGTATCTCTGATCTGTTCAAATAAGAGTCCTTGCCAGGAGGATTTGCAATAGATTTAAGGTATTTTTTCCTGCAGGGAGGAATGTGCTTGCTGTGGTCTTTAATAAATCCCTTACAATAGAGATACCTTAGAGCCCATTATCTTGATAGATAGGCAGGTCACAGCTACTTGGTTACTGCAGCAGATGAAAGGACTGGGGAGTTGTCCCAGTTCCTGAGTACATATTGGGTTTCCTGGGGGAAAGGCTGCCTTTTGAGAGGCTGTGTGTGTTCTGACATGGGAAGGGGTGTGCTGACCCCTGCTGGCTCCAGGGCAGGGATTGTCTTTTGCTATCAGTTGTCTCCATCAGGGTTTATTGATGGAGTCCATCTGCATACCTTATCAGCAGGGTTTTGCAGCATAGCATCATTTCTGATCTCTCGAGGAGTTTCTGCTGTCTTTTGAACATGTGAAAACCTGCTTTAATTTTTCTGAAGTAAAGAGACAATATATTCTTCAGAGCCTGTTTTTACCATGTGAGATCTACACTCCCCTTCCAGTCCACCATCCCTTCTGTGCCCTAGTGACAGAGGAGACTCCCTCGGGTGGAAAGGCAGATTTTCCTTCATGATTACATCCAACAGGAGGTGTCTGTGGCAGGTGGGGAGAGCTGCTGCCCAGGGCTGAGCAGTGGCAGCCTGCAGTGTGCTGCTCTGGACAGGCTCCAAGCGTGTGCTGGCTCGTGGAACACATCCAGCCGGGTGGTGCTGCAGGCTCTCCCTGGTGTGCTGCGGTCAGGGCCTCCTGTCTTTCCTTGGCAAGAAGACAATTGACTTCTCAGCCCTCGTTTAGCCCTGGGGAGTGAGTGGTGATGTTCAGGCTGGCAGACCTGCAGCTGCTGCGTGGGCAGGTAGCAGCTCTCTGGGATAAGAGGGTTGCAAGCAGAAACCGTGCCGTTTAAGGAGCTGCCGAGCAGTGTCCCTGGAAAACAGCAGAGATCTGGCCTGCAGCCAGTGAAGCTGGAACTGAGACAAGGCTTTGTCACAAAGATGTCTGCTCCAGTTGCAGGGAACATGTGGACTCCTGCCATGGTGTTTGCCACCTGGCGTGTTCTTGCTAGCCCAAGCAGCCAGTATGGCCACACTTTGTGCTGCATTCAGGAGCAAAATAGGAACAAATCTGGATGGGGAAGAGCAAAAGCTCTGAACCATGTGAGTGTGGACACAGTCTTCACCAAGCTGGTGCAGAGGTGTGGACATTGCCCCCAAGGGCTCCAGCGTGGGATCCTCCATTCTCTAGGGCAAGTGGGTTCTGCTCAAGGTTGGAAACCACAGGGTGAACCAGTTACTCCAAGGACAGTGATGTGTGATCTCTTCACAAAAGGTCTTCAGGTTGTTGGCATCAAGAAACACAAGCTCCTGACGAGAAATGAGAACCATACTGCTCATGTAGCTTTGACAATATTTAAAAGTGCCAAGTGCCTGCAAATAAGCTCTGGACAAAGCTGTGTGGAGATGTGCAAAATGGCCCATATAGGACAGGCTGAGGCTGCAGCTCTCCATGGGTTCTCAGGCACTTGCAGCAGCAGTGAGTTGTGGATGTGGCCCAGGGTCCCAGTAGACTCCAGGGGATACCAGGCTCTAGGGCACTCTTCCCTCCCATCCCCATTGCCAGCCTGCTGTCTGTGATGTCTCTTCTAGAAACCTTGTTTAGATCAGCCACGGTGAAGCAAAAGCCGGGGAAGGCAGGTTTTTGTACCTGTTCTGGGTGCTGCAGTCTGTGCCCCCTGCTGTGGAGAGAAAATGTCATCTGATGTCTCCTCTCTGTCCACAGAGATCACACTGGCACCACTGGGGCCCGATGAGGTGGGTGCCTGTGCTTGGACAGCATTGTGCACCCACAGCACTGGCTGCACTTCAGCACCCACAAATGTCCCCACTGGGGATTACACCCCACAGAAAGCCTGTGGCTGGGTCTTCAGAGCCGGCTTACTCCCTGTGCTTTGAAAAACCACAACATTCTCGCACTGAATTCAACATAATGCCTGAAACAAGCACAGCAGAGCCATAGAGGATGGGGAAGAGCCCAGCATTTCTCTCCTGGCCTCGTGCAGGTCCCTGGGAGGATTACAGTGGGCAGGAGCTCTGCTGTGGGCATCACCTGCTCTGGAAGCAGTGCCAGCCCCTTGGCAGGACTCTTCTGCCATTG
Organism: Molothrus ater; assembly: GCF_012460135.2. Taxonomy (NCBI): domain Eukaryota; kingdom Metazoa; phylum Chordata; class Aves; order Passeriformes; family Icteridae; genus Molothrus; species Molothrus ater. Next base: position 14,818,969 of record NC_050482.2, on the reverse strand, counting down.
CTCCAGCCTCGAGCTGGCTGCAGCTCTGCATGAACCTGCATGTGAATGTGTGTGTGTGTGCATAAAAATCCTACCTAAGGTAGTAAATAATAGCACTACAGAGTTCATCAAATTCAGGTCTCCCAGGCATTCTGCTGGAGCTTTTCCAAAGCCTGGCAACTAAAGTGCAGGACTCAGCATGCTGAGTTCTGCACCAGCTTCAACCCACAAAGCATGTCTCCAAAAGAAGGCTGCAGGCTCCTGGGAAGCCTGAGATGTGGAGTGGCTGCAGATGCAGCTCAAACAATGCCTTTGCACAGTAGATACTTAAAGTTTATGCTTCATCTAATATGAAGGAGATGACAATTTTATTGTCATTACTGTTGTAATAAGTTGAACAAGCAGACCAGAGTGCAGTTAGTAGGAGGCACTGTGTGAGACTGGAAGTTAGGTGGTGTTGCTGTAGTCCCTTCAGAAACATGTCCTGTGTTGGACATGAGTATCAAGTCTTACTGTAAAATCACAGAATTTAATTGAATTACAATGAAAAAAAAAGGTCATGCTTTTTGTCAAATACACACTGCATACATTGACAAGAATGTTGTTTTTCTCTTTTTTTAGTCTTTGTTATATGGCTGGTGCAGGAACAGCAGTTCACTAAAAATTACCCTATTGCCATTTAAGAATAAGTTTTGTAGTCTTAAAATTTTAACACCTAGATCTTGAACTAGTCACATAGGCTGCTTTTATAGATATTTTTGGTGTTCAGAAATGTCTTGTTTCCTTCTGTGAGAAGTGCCTAAAGGAAGTCAGACAAATTCTGTGCTAAAAAAATATAATTTTCACTTGGAATTTCATAATTTTAAATTACCTAGGGTCATAAAGTACTGTAATGTGTATTGATTATTTCAGAAAATTATCCTTTTGGTATGGTCTGCTAGCATGTTAAGATGTAGCACAACTCCAGTAATTTTAGGCTGGAAATGATTCCTACTGAAATCGTAATGCTGAGAAGTTAGCACTATGCTTGCAGGGTAACTTGAATCAATAGCTGATTATTCAGAAGAAATTTGCTAGCTCTGCAAAACTTTCAACCTTAAAAATTGTTGAATGGTTTTCTTATCACAGTGCCTCACTGCCACTGGGAAATGATGCCAGGAAATCGTGTTTGAACAAAAGCTTTATGTTTTTTTCTGTGGAGGAGTTAAACATTTGATGCTTGCCGCCCTCAGTCTGAAGCAGTAAAAAAATATTTCTGGAAAAATGATTTCTATTCAGCATAGGATGCTGTACAACGCTTGTTTGTTCTGGCATCCCCCAGTGAGGAATTGAACACTGAGACTGGTCTTCATACAGCCCATTCACTATCCATTCTGTCACCTTTTGCTCTAGTATCAAGTGCTTTGACACACCTGAGTTTAAATTAAAGTGATGTGCAAATATACTGCATATTGAACTACAGTAGTTTAAATGGAAGTGAGTTCTAAATATTTGAAATCAGAGGAAAAGATAGCAAAGCTTTCAGAGTAGGTAAAAAATAAAGCAATTCTCAGATCCTTTTGAGCTTAAAGCAAACCTCTCAAGCTAGTTACTTGCTTCTTTTGGATTTCTCCTCTTAGGTTTTTACATGACTGCATTTGGTATACATGTTTGAGTGTTACTTCTCTCTTTAGGATCAGGAAAAAGGAGGAAGAGAAATGCACTGATGAAGGTGATACAAGAATTACCCATGGATATTCAGTGTGTGCATGGACATACGTGCACATGCATTTGTAAACAGATGCAGCTACAATCCTCATAATCTGCTAATCAGCAGATCCTGACTGAAGAATTTGGCTAAAACTTTTCCAAAAATATGGTTTCCCTGAAGTTGAAGTATGCCACAAAAGAATCACTGATTGAGTTACACACTCAGTTAAAGAAAACAATACGCCCAGTTCCAAAATGACATTTCAAAACAGAAACCTATTGTTTAATTTAGTAAATGCTCCTTTGAAAACCCTTAAATCTTGGGCCAACGATTTCAAAAGACTTCTTTTCCTCCACTGTGTTTTCCATGGGAGGTACTGCTATGTCCTGCTCTGCCTACAGATTTGAAGCCTGTCTAACACTGATTTTCAATGCAAGCTGCCATGTCTGCATTAACTTTCAGCCCTTCACCCTGGCTTTGGGCCATCTGTCTGCTTGAAAGGAGACTAATTAACCATTTGTCTTGAAAGGCATTTCCAACTCCAAGTGGTCAAGGCATCCAAGTATCTTGAAGTAAACTCAACATCTGTTAGATTTTGCAGTGCAAAATGAACTACTTTTCCAGTTTCTTGTCATGTAAGCATAGGGAAGCCACATAAAAGTAGCTTACAGGACTTTGTCTTTCCCTATATCACATATGAGTATAAAGCTGTTGGTAGCTACTAAGCCACATCTGAAACATCTTCAGGCACATCTGCATCCCTAGATGTGCCTGTGTGTTTCTTGTTCTTGAAAAAGTTCAGATTAACCAGATATATGCTAACACTGGATGTGTTGTACTACTCAGGTCTTACATCAGATTTAGGAGTGTGCTGGTTGGAGCCAAAATCTCCTGAGCAAAGCAATACTTTGAAGGTCATGTTTGAGTTAGCCTGTCAGGCACAGGACTACTTCTGAATCCCACCATGGCCATAGGAATAGTTGGACATAACAAAGGAGGTGTCTGGGGAACAAGAACTCTGCTGTGGCTAGAAGTGATGGTGGGTACTTTGGTCAAACATGATACTGAGCATGATGTGCTGGGTCACTCTGACTGGTGTTTGCTCTGTTTCTAGCAGGTATCTCTGGTATTCACATCCCAGTTCATTGGCAGTGATACTAGAATGTCACAGGAATTTTCTGGTGCATGTGCACCCACCATCTTGAATGATAGATGTGTAACTCAGTTGTTCTTCCATGAGCTCTTTGCCAATCCTGTGCCAGTGTTCTCCAGTCTGTGCCAGCTCGGAGGGCCTCCTTTCACATACATCCTGCCACTGTCACTATGCTTTTGTTCCTTTAGGATGAAGTCTTGCCCTTCAGTCAAAGAGACTGAAGCCAGCAGGTTCTTGGCAGGCAGGCACTGCCTGAGGCAGAGGTGAAAGCTGGCACTGAGCTATTTGCCTGGTGGACTGCTGTGTTCAAGGTGCTACTCACTGTGAAGAAGGTTTTACATCATCTTGGCTTGGGCTTGCTTTCCTTCTCTTGAGAACTGGCCACAGCTGGAGTGAGTAGAGGGTTTAATCCCTACCATGGCATAAAGGGAAGGTGTTCTTCTTCAGTGGCCTTGAACGTTCTCCTTGCTGAGGTGTAAAATGCCTGGTGGAGGTTTCCAGGGCACAAGGTACAGGACTCCACTAGAGGTGGTTAGGGGTGAAATCTGGCGTTGTCTTGTATATGGTTAATGTCTTGGGAAGAGGAGGAAGAGCAATAGAAAACCAGCACTTTTGAAAGCCATTCTATATGCATTTCATTCAGGGGACTGAAGTAATTGAGAGCCAGGATTACCTGCTTGTGAGCTTGATAAGAAATCATAAAATGGAGATGTAAGAGACACAGTAATGTTTCTATCTGCCTTGTACAATTTCTCATGGTCCTGCAAAGCTTGGTTTGGGAGTTTTGTAGGACTGTATTCTTTCAGCTGCTGTTCTGCATTTAGAATAAATTACTTCTTTGCTCTTATCATCCCCCAACAGGCAGCTGTGGAGTTTGCAAACAGTATTTTAGTACCTAAATTATTTTCTCTTCTTCCCTAGTATTTTCTGGTTCCAGAAATTTTGGAATCCACTTTACCATGTAAATGCTACTAAAGCCATGTCACCTGGCTTCCCTGAACATGCAGGTATTCAGGAGTAGAATTACCAGTATGGGGTTACAGGGATTTTTTTCACATTAAGCCTTTTAAATCTGCAAGTAAATATAGTGATCTGATTTGCCAGCAGCAAGTATTCATGTAACTTGATCAGACCTCAGGATCTTTGAGAAAAACCACATGCCATTTAGCCTCTTTCTATACAGAGGAATTTGGACAATTCATCATTATACCAAGGGCCTTATTAGTTGACAGAAGGGTTAACTGACCTTCAAACAGGAACTCAACGGTTTGCCTGCAGGGAACATATTCCATGGTGAGTTGACTACTTAAGCACTTTCGATGTAAAGTAAAAACAATCTCTTGTGTCAGGGTATAGTTCAAAGAACAAAAGACCATTTTGCTCAATTGTGCAGGCAGCAGAAGTTATTTTTGTCTCTTGCCTATCATATTCACGTTGTACAAGAAAGTCGTTTTGTTGAGGAGTGATTTGTTCTGCTGGGGCTCTTTTTGAACTGAAGACCACCACTGTGTTCTGGCATTGAAGCAAACAATGTACAGTCTTGAAAACAGCTTTGTGTTTTGCCCTATTTTCAGGGGGACATTTGCTTTGGGTGTGTGAATTGATTGATGGGCCCTTTTGAGGGCCCATTTAACCTCCTTAGAGCATGCCTGGTAAATAGATGTGTAAGTGAGGGGCTTTATCAGGTATGCCAGTCCTTTTCCTGTTTAGGGAACATGTGCTTGACCTGTTTTGGGTGCACTCTGCCATAATGATAGGTAGATGATGTGCATATTTTTAAAGCCTCTCTTTTTGTTGCTTGCTGCCATCTCTTTATTAACAGCATGTTGGTGATGTCCTCTGCTGCTGCTGCCTCCTGTGTAATTAAGGAGGTCAAGTGGCAGCCTTGCTGCATGGAAATGCTTCTCCTGATAGCATTATTGTGTACAGAGCGTGTCTGTGCTTTCAGCAGTGACAGTGCATCACTGAGTTAAGTGAGTAACTTCTCTCTGTCATGGGTTAGTGCCAAAGAAATGTATTTCATGAAGGTGTGAACACTAACTCCGAAGTCAGTGCTTAGTGTGAAATAATTTTTAAAAATTTATAAATTTAAGTGTCCTCATTTCCACTGAGGGTGACATTGAGGGTAGCAAACAGCACGTAGGCTCTTGGTCCTTAACACCTCAAACACTGCAGGGCTGCCCATGACCACATTCTTTATTCTATTCTACTTTTCACTGCCAGATTTTTTTCTGATTTTCTGTATACCCAAAATGTCAGCCCATGCCAGGCTCCTCAGTGTGTGTTGTGAATGTTTTCCCACTATCCATGGCAGGAGCATGTTCTGAGCCAGTCCCTGTACCTCTGCCTACAAGATCTCTCAAGGGCTTTTGCTGCATAGATTTGTCCTGTTCTTGGAAGCCAATTCCACTTTTAGCACCCACAGTGCCTTATGGAACAGAGCTCCTCCAATTAACCAAGTGCTGTGTAATCAGTTATCTCCTTTTAGTGTGCTGTTTGTGAAAGGGTGGTTGGGTTATGATTTGCAGGATTCCTCACCTGAGTGTTACTCCTCTGCTAGGGGAGACAGTAAATGGCTGTTCCTAGTTCAATTTTCCTTCTTCTCTCATGATTTGCTCTTAAATCCTCTATGTGCCTGCCTGCCAGCCACTTCTTTTCCTGTCCCAAGAGCCCTGCTCTACTCACTCTTCATTGCAGGAGAGAAACTGGGATCTTTATTTTCAGCTGCTATTCAGCTGACATCTGAACATTGCAATTGGTGTCCATCCTTGCTCCATTATTGTTCCTATTTCCAAGATGTGCAAATTCTGATCTCCTCTAGAGTTCTTTCCCCATCTCTCTCCCCTTTCTCACTCACACTTGCTTTCTCCATACGGAAGTGATACATCCATAATTAGCTCTTTATAATTGAGACACTGACCACATCTGTGTTCATTGTATTATAACTGTTATTTCCCCAGCCTGCCAACATCCATGGCCTTCACATGTGCCTTTTTCTCCTCCCAGCATGTGACTGCAACCCTCGAGGCATCCAGACCCCGCAGTGTGACCGTGCCACAGGGCAGTGCATCTGCAATGAGGGGGTGGAAGGGCTGCACTGTGACAAGTGCTCCCGGGGCTACTCGGGCATCTTCCCTGACTGTGTGCCCTGCCACCAGTGCTTTGCCCTCTGGGATGTGATCATCAGCGAGCTGGCTAATAGGACCCAGCAGTTCTTGGATAGGGCTAATACCCTCAAAATCACTGGAGTCACTGGCCCATACCAGCAGACACTCAACACACTGGAGGAGAAGCTCACTGAAATTAAAACCATCATCGCTCAAAATCCAGCAGCCGAGCCCCTGAAGAACATTGGGAATCTCTTTGAGGAAGCAGAGTGAGTACAGTTGTAGTTACATGGATCAGTGTGTCTTGGGAACAAGTGGGAGTTCCAGTGAGCTGGGATTTACTTGAGTGACTGATGTCCCCATGGTGGGCTGAGGGCACTCTGGCTGGGTGAGGGTGCTGTGGCTGCTGGAGCACCTTGCCATGCTCAGCACTGGCAGTGAGTGCCCTTCCCACTGGGCAGAAACCTGGTGGGGCAGGCAGGAACAGTGCAGCTGCCACGTGCTGGGCTGGGTTGTCCTGCTCCCACTGCTCTCCAGGCAGCTAATTACCAGGGAGCCACTCATGCTTGCCTTGTGCTGCCCCAGGCCAAAGGACAAGCACTGCTATTATGTGAGAGAATGAAGAGGGGGAGAGATTAAATTCCTGGATTTCCCTGTGTAGCTGATGAGTTGGAAACTTGGCCTTCTTTCTGCACTCTGAGCACGTGTTGGGGGAAGCACCAGGTTTATAACACAGATTGTTTCCTTTTTTCTGAGAGTAGAAGCCTTGTATTTTCTTTTAGGACTAAGCATACAAAAGATGGTAGTCTGGAGATGGGGCAGTGTAACATTAAGTAGGATTACAGAGGCTTTCTAGTCCTGTGTGCCGCTGCTCCAACTTGCTTGTGCATTGTGAAGGGAACTGCACAAAGCAAAAGGGTGAGGATTAAAGAACAAATGTCTCAATTAGGAATAGTTTCTGTCCTACAGCTCCCCTCCCTCCTGCTAGAGAGCTGAGGGTTGCTGCTGCTTCTGGACTCTGTGTGTATTGAGGGAGACCAGAAAAGCTGAGGAGCTGCTTTTCCCTAACATACCTTAGGTGTATCTGCTCTTGCTCCTCTCTGGCTGTATAGAAAGTACTGGGCTTTGGAGGAGTCCTGGAAAACAGCAGGCTGGTGGGCTATTGAGAGAGCTGTAAATTGATCTTAGATCTTAAATACTGCCTTGATTCTTTCAGAGTGAGGAAATGCTTGGCTTGAGGGGATCACCATGGATGGGAATAGCTTCCTATGCCCACTTCTGTTCCACAGCAGCCTTGACATGTAGCTCACTTGCTTTTCCTTTTAGGGTTATACCACTAGCTAAAGCCTGCTCCATGGCTCAGTGAGTGAATGCTTAGAGCAGGAGGTTTTCCTTCAAAACTCTGGTGAGGAGGGATCTGTACAGAAGAGTTTAAAGAACCCATTGTGCTAAAATAAAGGCTCCCCCCTCCCTGCTTCCTGAAGTTCAGTTCTGTCTGATGAGCTCGTAGTAATCAAAACTACATTTGAGCTGTGTGGGATGGGAAGCAGATTATGTATGGATCATAGTAGTCAACTCTGACCTACGCGGTTGCCATGATACAAGAGCATTACTCCAGTCCTCTGGAATCTCCCTCCAGTTAATCTTACACAATGCAGCTGTTTTCTGAGCAATTTGGCGCTTTGGGTTTATAAATGTGCTGTAAATTAAAAAGTAGGTTTGTATAATAAAGGAAGCAAAACAGTATTTTAGGTAGGCATATTGTTACAAATCGCTTGGAGCTCCACTGAGGGAGGACAGGTCCTGCCATGGGAGAAGCTGGGTACATCTCTAGCCACCATGCTCCAGTGAAGTGTGAGGCAGATGACCCTTCTTCCTCCCCATGTTGAGTCCTGTGCCTGTTTTACAGAAAGCTGACAGCAGATGTTACAGTTAAGATCGCTGACATAGAAGAAAACCTATCAGCCTTATCAGCAAAGAGCAATAGCACAGACACAGACCTGAGTGCACTGGAGACAGATGCCAAAAGTCTGGACCACGTCGTGAAAGAGCTTGCAGAGCAGCTAGAGTTCATCAAGATCTCTGATGTTCGGGGTAAGTGTCAAAGGAGGGGGAGAAAGCAGCAGGGTGGCCAAAGATTTAATTAGTGCATGGGTTTAAGTACCAGATTAATCTTCTAACTTGTAATAAAACAGTTCCTCAGGGACAGGTTCTTTCTGTGCATTAGCAGAGTTGCTGATGCAGCAGGAATTTTTGCTCCCTCATCTGGTCTCTCTTCCTCTGCACATTACAAAGCTGGCTCAAATTCTTCGGGCATAGAATCGTCTTAAGGTATCATGGTGAACACATTGTAGATGAGACACAACAGAAGAAAGTGCACCACAGATTTCAAGATATGTCTGGACATCTCCCTTGCTCCCTTCAGTCTGTTAAATTGCTATTTCTGGGTGAAAAAAAAGAGCTCATGGTAAAGGGTCAGTTCTTCTGAACCACCCAAGCCTGGCATGTCCATTGGCACACTGAAATGGGCCAAGAATCAAAATTTGCTGGAGGAAGAGGAATGTCACTAAATTATTTGGAAATCTGGAAAGCTGACTTCAAAGAAAGTATTTATAATTTTTCTTATATATTTCCTGGTTTGCAGGAAGTCTGAGATTGTTTCCAGTGAACATGGGAGATTTCAGACTAAGGCGAGTAGCATGTGGAATAGTGGAGTCCCTGACTTCTGGCATTTGGCAGAGGAAAGCTGCCCCAAGGTGCAGAGTACAACCACCCCGATAGGGTCCCTCACACCCACACAAGGCCTCTCTAGAGTTGTCCAAAATCAACAGTTCCATAAATCAGCATCTTTCGTCAAGCAGTTGTTTCATAGGAAAGCTCTGACCAGTTTCCAAGCAGCGACTCCATAAGCCAGACATTCCAGGGCAAGCAATAAGAACTGATGGGATAAAGGAATCCTTAGAAAACAAACTGTTACCCTAAAAACCTTCAAAGGCTGTATTTCCTTTTGCCCTTAGGGCAGGCAGAATTCAGTCACTAGGGTTAGAGAAAGGCTTAACTTCAAAGACCAGCTTGACAGTCTCCACCAAGCAAACTTTTTTTCCTACAAGAGGCCAAATTCTGTCATCCTTGCAATGGCACAGCTGCCAAGGCCAGTGTTTCCTTTAATGTGATATATCACTAATAATCCTGATGTGTCATCCGATAACATCTGTGATATACGTTACTTTGGGTTACTCAACAGAGTTTTCATCAGTTCCCTCTGATTTCTGCAGGAGCCTTGGACAGTATCACCAAGTATTTCCAGATGTCCCAGGAGGCAGAGGAGAGGGTCAATGCCTCCACCGTTGATCCTGACAGCGCCGTGGAGCTGTCAGCGCGGACGCGGCAGGAAGTGCAAGACTTGATCAATGAGAAGGAGGCCCAGTTCAAGGCTAACCAAGAGGAGCAGTCGCGCCTTCTGGATGAACTCGCTGGGAAGCTGCAGAGCCTGGATCTCTCTGAGGTGGCTGAGAAGGTACACAGCTGAGAATGGCTGGGATAAACCCGTGGCAGAAACAGAGTTGGGTTTGTGGTGAAGCAACGGGCAGGGAGGAGCTGTAGGGGACATGGCAGTGTGAGATGTGCAGTTGGGTCATGAGAAATGCACCTTGCTTGGTTGAGCATCCCCTCGTGGGCTGCAACTGGGTTGTGTAACTGGTGAGCTCTGCCGCTACTGGCTTTCAAAGACCAGCCTTTCACATTGGTCTTCCTCCCACTCTTCCCAGCCCCATCACAGCACCTGTTTTTGCATCACCCTTGTTCTAATCCAATGTTCTTTGCTAGGGACAGAGTTCCCACATGCAGGAAAGTGTGGCAAATTTGCTGGGCTGAGAGCCACCCTCTTCAGCCTATCCTGAGTTCAGTGCTTGCTTTCCCTAGGCTCCCCTCTTCCCTTCTGCAGGTCCATCAGATACACTCTGTGCCTGTACAGTGCTTGGCCAGGCTGCACTTCTGCGCACACCCCCGGGCCTCAGCATCCCCCCAGGCTCATCCTCCTGCTCGAGACAAAGCAGAATTTACAGGGAGCTGGAGTCAAAAGGGCATTTTCTCTGTTGAAGGTGCCTGCTCATCTGTAAATATGATTAAGGATGGCTTTTTCTTGGGAGAGGCTGGGTGTTCTCTCAGTTTCTCTTTGAAGTTGGCCAGCTGCATTCAGTGAACAATCCCTGAACAACCCCGGGTGAAGGCAGGCTGCAGGGCACCGCTCATTAACTCCCCCAGGCAGGCCAGGCCTGTGGTAGAGAGTGAGTTCTTCACACACTGATTGTCCCTTTTCCTTTACAACCAGTCATCCCTCCCACTCCCTCAGCCCTCCTTTTTTTCTCTGAAGGGAAGAAAGAGACATCTTTCTATTTAGTTTCCCTTCCCCTACATTCCTGCCCTGACTGTTCTTAAGAACTGAAATCTTGGGTAGATGTTTATCAAGGCAGTAAATACTGAGTTGCTTGGAGGTGTAATCATGAGACACACACACACACAAACACATCTTTCTGCTTTCTAGCTACTGCTGGGTTACGTGCCAAACAGGTAAGAGGGACTCATTTACACTTCACATGAGACAGCTGCAGCTAACTTGGCTCAGCCCCTAGGTTTTTCCAGGGAGATTTTTTGGCTGCAAAATCCGAGTTAGTGACTATCATTTGGCAAAAAGAGTGGGCTGGGGGGCATGAAAAGGTAAAAGAGCCTCACAAGAACAGGGAATTTCTGATTTTCCCTCTGGTTAAACCAACTCCCGTGTTATTTCATTACCAAACCATCGACCAAGCAGCGGATAATTCTCAGCACAATGTTGCCGATAGAAATAGTTTCGCTTCTTGAAAAAAAAGTTGACTCTGAAATTTTGTGGTGGAACAGTGTCCTACTCCAGCCCCCAGGCAGTGGAATGGAAATGAGGCTGTGACTGCTTCCCCTGTGTCCCTGCAGACGTGTGGCAGTGCCCCAGGAGCCTCGTGTGCCGAGTCCGAGTGCGGGGGGCTGAGCTGTCGGACAGATGAGGGCAAGAAGAAGTGTGGAGGCCCCGGCTGCGATGGGCTGGTGACCGTGGCTCACAATGCCTGGCAGAAGGCTATGGATTTTGACAGAGACATCCTCAGTGCATTAGCAGAAGTTGAGCAACTCTCCAGAATGGTAATATGCCAAATCAATTGTTAAGATAGTAAAAAACAAAAGGGAAAATCTGTCTGTTGTAGCACAGGCACTAATTGATAAAGCATGTGCTGGTTTTCTGCAGAAAATACTTATTTTGGGTTGTGTAACTTCATCATGCTTGTAAATATCTTCAGAAAGGGAGCTTGCTAGAGTGAAGCTTCATGGATAACTAAACATCAGCCTGAGTTGTTTAAACTAGCACTGGTGGTATGGATCAGGGCCAGCTTCCAAGTGTTGAGTTTTATGAGAAAAAGCATTCCTTGTTACTATTACTTCTGACTCCAGATGAATTGTTTTAAAACAAACCCTAAAGCATAAGAAGATAAGCAAGCAAGCCTTCCATTTTCCTTTCTTTAGGTTTCTGAGGCAAAACAGAGAGCGGATGAAGCAAAACAAAATGCACAAGCAGTTTTGCTTAAAACCAATGCTACAAAAGAACAAGTGGACAGAAGCAATGAAGATCTGAGAAATCTTATTAAACAGATTAGAGACTTCCTAATGCGTAAGAACGTTGCATTTTAATTATATTTTAATGCTGGGTTTGTGAAAACCAGCTTTACATCTGTATTATCTTCCAAGAGTTAGCTCAACAGTTGTCATCATTCTCCCCACCTCCCCTAGACAGACAGTGTGTATGATGAAATCTGGAAACATGAGAAAAAACAAGAGAAAACCAAGATAATAAGAAAGTGAGAGCAAACTGTGACATGTTCTTGTGTGCCTTTCAGCTGAGGTTGTTGTACTGCTGTACTTTGCCAAGTATGTCTGTAAGTTCTGGCTAGAAAGATAAAGTAGTATTAAAGGGGAAGGGAGTCAGAAACTGCATTTCTCTCTCTGTAATAAAGCAAGTAAAGGTTAAATGAGAGCCTTGTTTGCCAGCAGCCCATTCCTTGCCTGTTTGCTTAGGGCTGACTGTGCTGGGAGCATAAATACATCTACGTGCAGCTGTTGGTTTTGTTTCCTCTGAGCTTGGGTCCTCCCCAGAGTGCTGCAGCTGGGCACCAAGATCTTCAAATGGCTTCCAAGACAGCTGTGCCAGCAGGGCCTACATACCTGCTGGGCCTCTCCTGACAGGGAAGTTTCACCTTGGGAAGTAGCTTTAACACCTTGATTTTCCATACATCTGGGGGAGGAAGTTTTCTCATTATTTTCCTTCTTAAGGAAGCAGCTGAACAGAATTTGAGTGCTGAGATGTGACAGAGAGAAGCTTTTACTCACATCTCTGTCATTTGTGTCCATCTGCTAGAAGACAGTGCTGACCTGGATAGCATTGAGGCAGTGGCTAATGAAGTGCTGAACATGGAGATGCCAAGCACTCCCCAGCAGCTGCAGGCCCTGACAGAAGATATTCGTGAGCGTGTAGAAAGCCTTTCTGATGTTGAGGTCATTCTGCAGCAGAGTGCTGGAGACATTGCCAGAGCAGAAATGCTGCTGGAGGAAGCTAAAAGAGCAAGGTATGCAGCCCTGTTTCATCTCATTGCATCAGAAAATGCAGTTTAACTTTCCCTGATGTAAATTCTCATTCCTTCAGTAAGGGGCAAAACCAGCCCGTTGCAGCATATGTTCTTTTTCCAATTCCAAAGTAAGAGCATTTTTAGCATTAACAATCTTGGTCCACAGCAAAGGGGCAACAGATGTTAAAGTCACTGCAGACATGGTGAAAGCAGCACTGGAAGAAGCTGAAAAAGCTCAAAATGCAGCTGAAAAAGCCATCAAACAAGCTGATGAAGATATTAAAGGAACTCAAGACTTGCTGACTTCGGTGAGTTCTTTACGAGTATTTCTTAACATAATAGAAACAGCACCAAGTCTGATGCTCAGAAACTAATGTAAGCCTGTCTAGGGAAAGCTTTTGGGTACTGCAAAGCAAAGGCTGCAGTTGAAATGCATCTAAACCATTCCTGCCTTCACATCAACTTTTGAGTGAGTGGGACAGATGCTAGGGGACTTTTTGTGCATAAACCAAACCAGACAACAAAAACAAAAACCACCAAAAGGCTTTTCTCACCCCGTATCCTGCACCAGCCAAGTTAAATGAGCAGGACTGTAGCCCTCTAAACCAGCAGGTCTGACAAGACCCCTGGCAAGCCACACCTGTCAGTCACACTGGTTGTGCATTGGTGTGCTCAGTGTCATCTACCACTGCAGCACCAGACTAAAATAAACAAATGCCAGATTGAAGTGCCAAGTGCTACAATCTTGTCAGATAAAGTATTTGCAGACTTCATCTCAAAGCCCTCATGAGACTACAGTGCTATCTATACTTATGAAGCTTGGCCAGTTTAGAAGCTTCACAAGTCCATTATCACATGATGGAGTCAAATGTCTGAAGTTTTGTCAATGGATTAGTCAACTCTTGCATGTATAATGCAATCAAATACTTTTTTGACCATGTTCCTTAATGCTTGTGCAGCCCCATATGTACCACTCTCGAGCACTGAGCTTTTTCACCCTGGCTGCAATGGGCCATTTTTAGCAAAACTAAAACACTGCTTTTAACTCAGATATATGGACACAAGCTAGTTAGTTGAGCAGGGTTTATGGAGAAAGTTTAGTATTATATCCATTGTCTTTTGAAAGTCTAACTCTCATTCTTCTTTCTCTTAGATTGAATCTGAAAATGCAGCATCTGCAGAAACGCTGAACAATGCTACCTTACGTCTGTTTGAGCTAGAGAAGAGTGTTGAAGACCTTAGGCAAAAGGCTGCTACAAATTCAGGGACTGTGGGAAATATAGAAGACAAAATTATTAGTGCAAAACAAAATGCTGAAGAAGTTCAAAAGGTGAGAAGCTCAGGAACAATCCTAAAGAGAAGCCAGCAAAACTCCCCATGTTTGGCTAAAGGGAGATCAATGAATCCATGTGATCAGTCACATTTATTGTTCATATTCTGGGGGTAGAAAATACTCCAACATTTATACTCTTACCAAAGATAGCTACTTTTTACTTTGGTATCAGATCCTGAGAGAGATTCATTGGGAAGTTTTTAGGTTCTGAAATAGCTGCAGGAAACCTGTCAGCCTTTCACAGATAGGTTTTTGTTCCTCAGCTTTACTAGAGAACTGGAATTTTTTTTTTCCACTTGTATAGAATATTTATGGTTCTATGACAATGATAGGTTCAGCACAAACAAACCAGAATTTGGCATATACAGAATCAAGCAACAGGAAAAGTAATTATCCTAACAAAAAACTGAAGTAATTGCTAAATATCAGAGATGCAAGATTTTTCTCTGTAAATATGGCATTACTCCCAATGTTTGCTACACACTTTTGTAATAGCAAAAGAATGTTCATTAACAAAACAATTGACCAGTCTGCCAAAGGAAGTTTCATTGCTCCCATCTCTTGTCTGTAGTTAGCCTACCAATCTCCAGAGAGCCATTTTCTGACAGGAGAGCTGCATTATCCATCAACTCAACAATATCCAAACACTAAGTAGAATTTCAGGTGCTGTCAAGTAAACACAAGAGAATTCCAGTGCTGCTATGGTTCGTCATCTTGCTCAATGGTTGAATTTAGTTGGGCCATAGGTCTTCTTAATCTTAAACCCCACAACAAAAGCACAGCTGAGAAACCAACCTCACAACTTTCCCAGCACCTTCACTAACACCAGCTGGGCAGCTAGTTCAGTTCCTGTTGCTGAGAGGGTAGCAAGGGTATTTATTCCTCCCCAGATGCAACCACTCAGCCAGGAGCAGTGCCAGGTGTAGCTTTCCAGCAGTTCTAGGGGCCATGGCTTCCATTAGTTACAGAACCCTGTAACTGAATCCCATAAATCTCTGCCAAGTGCCAGTATTGAAGCTGTAAAACAGGCACAGATCTGCAAAAGAGCAACTGATGAGTCTTCACCACAGCTCTTAGTCTTGGACAGAAAGTAGGAAATACCCTGACACCGTTTCTGCTTTTGTAAAGTGAGCTCCCCGCATAGTCTCTCTTGGTAGCCAGACTAGTAAAGGACAGAGGGAGGAAATGCCAACTCCCGCTGTACTGGCTTTGTGTGAGCTCCATCTTGTGCTTGAATTGGGAACAGGTGCTCAGCAGCGAGCTCAGCGGCAAGTACAGAACCGTGGAAGAGCTCATTGCCAGGAAGACAGAGGAGTCGGCCGAGGCCAGGAGGAAAGCAGGCGTGCTGCAAGATGAAGCTAAAGCCTTGTTGGCTCAAGCAAACAGCAAACTCCAGCTGCTCAAAGGTAAGGCTCTTCTGAGGAGGTCATTTGGCACCTTAGAACATGAAGCAATTTCATGCTGTTTAACCAGCTATTCATTAGCAGAAGGGGAAAAGAAAAGGTACTTTTTTGTTACTGAGAATTCATCTGCTTTCCTTATTATTATGGACGTAATACAGTCTTTTGAAGCAAGGATTTCTGTAGAATAAGCTGAAACTTACAGGTGAGACACAAACTTCTGGTGTGGCACCTCTCACTGTCCCCAGAACAACCCCAGGGAAGAAACAAAACTACTCTGCTCAGGACAAGGACTCATCTGTTCCAGCAAGACCCCCATCTCCAAACTACTTCCCTCACCCCACCCTGGAAAGCTCTTAAAACAAAAGCTAATCAGGACACAGGAGTTCCAGTTCACAGTTATTAACATTTATTGTTGACAAAGTTGATTGAACCAGAACAAGGCAATCTGCCCCTTGCTATCGGAGACAGAATTAAATTTTCCTTCTGGTTTTGCCAGGCCAGGAATTCATTCTTGCCCTCTTTGCTACTCCTGCACAGTTACTGTGACTTGCTGAGTAGTCTTAATCATCACAAGCCAAAACATTTCATTGTTCTGTAAAAGCCACCATAGAGCAAAGAATTACAATTATTTTAACCCTCAAAATACACTTTTGGATTTTCACCTTTGGAAAATGACTTCTTTGTTCTTTACATCCCTATGTTAAAGAAACAAAAGGTGCCATTCCAGTCTTTGTTGATTTTGAGGGTGTTGTTTGTTTTATTTGTTTTTTTCCCCAATCAGAATATCTTCCACAATAGAAATAAATTTTAATAGTAGTTTATCTATAACTATAATTATTTACATGCATCAAAACACCACCAATTAAGCTGGTTTTTTTTGCCTTCATTTGCCTACAGATTTGGAAAATACATATGAAAACAATCAGAAAGTTCTGGAAGACAAAGCCAAGCAGTTGGTGGAGCTGGAGGAGACAGTTCGCTCCCTCTTACAGACAATCAGCCAGAAGGTTGCTGTTTACAGCACCTGCTTGTAAACAGGAGTGGGAAATGCTTGTGTTCAGGATGGTTTTTACAAGTATTATACTAGTTCTTTTTGACATTACATTAAGACCTGAAAAGGTGAACAGGTTTTATATTGACTTTAAAGCCACAGAACCAAAGAAAAATAACTTTTTGCTGTTGAAAATAAACAGTACTTTTGTATCAGTGTACGTACCTAGTATGACTCATTAAGTTCCTGCCTATTTTCAGTAGCTGCAATGGTACATCAATTAATCCTTTAGCAAGTCTTGTTCTTACATTGGTTAGAGATCTAATAAAATCTTGGCTTGAGCTGTGTAATTCTAAAGAAGGGTTACTATTACTATAAAACATAATATGGTGACTCAGACCAAACTACCAGTGAAGAAATACCATCCATATGTAGTTAGTTATGCCACAGCACTCAAAAAGGATTGTGTAGCCCCTGCATGATACCCAGTTAGGCCTAAGACTGACTTTCATGTCACTGATTATGAAATGCTTGATATGTAGAGTGAAAACAGAGAGGTCAGCACTGAAAGTAGGAATGTACCAAGTTTATATGGTAATTCAAGCTTGGACTCACAAAATAAACAGAGTTGGAAGGGCCCCACAAGGGCCATAAAGTCTAACTCCTGGCCCTGCACAGGACACCCCAAGAGTCACACTGTGTTCCTGAGAGCATTGTCCAAAGCCTCCTTGGACTCTGCCAGGTTTGGTGCTGTGACCACTGCCCTGGGGAGCCTGTTCCAGTGCCCAGCCACCCTCTGAGTGAAAAACCTTTTTCTGATATCCAACATCAACCTCCCCTGACACAACTTCAGGCAATTCCCTCAGCACTGGTCACCAGAGAGATCCATGTCTGCCCCTCCTCTTCTTCCCCTCATGAGGAAGTTGTAACTGCAGTGAGGTCTCCCCTCAGTCTCCTCCAGGCTGAACAGACCAAGTGACCTCAGCCACTCCTCATATGGCTTCTCCTCCAGGTCCTTCACCATCTTTGTTGCCCTCCTTTGGGCACTCTCTAATAGTTTAATGTCTTTTCTATATTGTGAGGCCCAAAACGGCCCCCAACACTCGAGATGAGGCCACCCCAGTGCAGAGCAGAGCAGGACAATCCCCTCTCTTGCCCAGCTGGTGCTGCTGTGCCCTGATGCCCCCAGGACACAGGTGGCCCTCCAGGCTGCCAGGGCACTGCTGACTCATAATTCAACTTTCCACTGACCAGGAACCCCAAGTCCCTTTCTACAGTGGTGCTTTCCAGCCTCTCATTTCCCAGTCTGTCCATACATCCAGGTGCAGATCTGGTACTGTCTCCTTGCTGAACTTTCAGTGGTTGGTGATTGCCCAGTTCTGTAACTTGTCAAGGTCTCTGTGCAGGGCCTCTCTGCCTTAAAGGAACTCAACAGCTCCTCCCTGTTTTGTATGACATGCAAACTTGCTAGAGGCCCTTCCTGTCCTGCCTCCAAGTCATTAATGAAGATGAAGAGCACAGGACTGAAGATGGAACCCTGTGGATCCCCACTAGAGACAGGTCACCACTCTGATGCCACCATTCACTGTAACCCTTTGTGCCCAACCTGTGAGTCAATGATGTGTTTATACAATCGTGTGCTGGACATTTTGTGCAGAAGGATCCTATGAGAGACAGTATCAAAAGCTTTGCTGAAATCCAAAAAGGGTACATCAACTGGCTTCCCTGACCAGCTATGTAGGTTATCTTGTGATAAAAGGAAATCAGGTTTGCTAAGCAGGTGTGATCATCAAAATCAGGACAACTACAGCAGGATACAGCACCACCTGAGCAAAATGAAGGGCATTATGATTAAATAAATAATTATCCCTAAGCTCTGGAGATTACAAACAGCACAACAAAAAAAAATCTTTGAAGGAACTGATCATGACAGCAGTATCATGCACTGTTCACTGCCAGTACACTCAGCAGCTGCTACAAAGTGCCCATTTGGCAGCACTCAGGCCTAACTGCCATGAGACCACTGACAGGTGGCTCAGCAGTTCATTTCACTTTTACACTTTTTTTGTACACTTAACTAGAATGGGAATGACAGCAAGAGAAGTTACAAAAATAATTTTAAGGCCTTGATTTTTATTTTTAAGTGTCTGGAAAACTCAGTCTCCAGTACAAACTTAGAAGTAGTATTGGTTATAAGTTTCCCTGGCTTTTTAAACTTCATTTAACATAAAATGAGGTACAAACTTCTCTAACTTATAAACTTCAAGAATGAATTGCAGTAAGACTGCTACAAGTATTCAGGAGGTGGAGGAAGTAGACACAAAACTGTTTCTGAAAGAGCAAGGCTTCTGGGAAGAACTTGCAAGTCACATGATTAACACTTAACATTTACCTTTGTTAAGTTAGAAGTGATTCTGAAATGTCAAGATCTATTGGAAGAATCAAGCTTTTCTGCTCTGTTGTCTCACCTTCACTTTCCATTTAGCAGCTTCCTACTAACACCTGAAAGCAGACCCACATTAATTCACCCAGCATACCCATGAATCAGATGGTGATAAGCTTAATGAGGTGGTATGGTTTAACCCCATCTACATTTAAAGTAGGAGTTAAGAAAATAAATCACAATGAGGAAGAGTATCACTGGTGTTTTACTGATTACCTGATATGGTAATGCTGGCATCCATCTCTATCACGCACTATAGATAGTACTTGAATAATAAGCTATAATAAAGCAATCTAGAAAGATATAACCATCTTGTCTATACAAAAAACCATGGAGCTGTAGCACCACCTTCTGAATGTGCACTTCTCATTCCAGTGGCATAATGAAAAAGGACATGCACAATACCAGCAGGTATTAAGGTTTTCTTCAAGGCAGAAGAGGCCTGACAAAAAAAAGAAATGGCACCTTGGAAAAGAAGTTAATTTTAACTACTGGATTTGGGCATGCTCCATATACAGGTTAAAGATCTTTCAACAATGCCATCTGTTTGTGAGTTCGCTCACATGATCCACAACCTAGACACTACAAGGATACAATCAACAAACAAAACCCAACAAGACCCTCCAGCCATGTCAAGTATTTATTAAGCTCTCTTGCTACAGAAGAGACAGAAAGAGAGAACAAAATAGAAAACAGAAGAGAAGAAAGTATGTCTTAATTGTGTGGAGAGCTGACACTGCAGCCCTTACGTGTGGAAGGTGCAGAATAACCCTCATGTCATAGCATTTAACAGCAAACACTGCTTCACTACCCAGTTTTAGCATTTCAAGTTTAAGAGAGCTGGACAATGGAAGCTTTAAAACCAAAAAGGATTAGATAGCAGTACAATGAATTTGTCTTCAATTTTTCATTTCTCAATCAGCACTCAGTTTTTCCCCTTAAGAGTTTTCAATATGAAAACCTGACATGGAGAATCACACAGACAGTAATTTTCTCTTTAAAAAGTGAGTATAATTTTAATTGATCTACATGAGCCCCTCTTCTTCCAACATCCCAACACTACTAGGTCAAAACAAGTTTTGGTACTCATATGTAAGAAGTAGGTTAAATACCAAAGTTAATCCCTTCAGAAGGAAACACATTTTTGTGCGGAAGTGACAGTGGCATTTTAAGTGCCAGTGGCATTTTAAGTGCCAGTATTCAACTGGTTTATTGTCACACTACTTCAAATAAGAAAATACAAGGTAGGCTGGACAATCATCCACAGTTCTGACCAGCACACCTGATAATCCCATGCAGCAGCAAAATGTTTGGTTTCCAAAAAGAAAAGAGTTCTGTCAGGCTGCTTTTCTGCAACATTCATTGTGTAAATAAACATGTAATTTTAAGTATTTAATTTACAGAGACTGGATAATTCCACTTGTTCCAAACTCTACTTGTTTAAATATCTGATGTTTAAAATTAAGATATTCATTTAAGTCAGTCCTAAAATCCTCAGATTCAGCCTTCCATTAAGGGCCCACAGTCCATTTTCAGAGATGTACTATATATGTACAAGGATTTGCTCTTTCATTTTAGAAGTTGATAGCTTTGCCGAAGGATGCTGCTAAGTTTGCTTCCCTGAAGGCTTCTGACACCGTCTGTAGGGAGCAAACACAAAAAGTTACAAGTCATTAATAGCTCCATGGAGTAACAGCCTGTCTGTGTAATGGTGTTTAACAGCCCCTTTAGAAAACACTTACTGGATGGGCATGGCAAACTCTGGCTACATCTTCACATGATGCTCCATATTCCATAGCAAGGGCAGCTTCATTCACCATTTCACCAGCACCCTGTAATTTAATGGCACTTGCAATTAGCACAAATTCTTATGCACTTGTCCACGCTGCATCAGTAGCCACTTATAAATAAGCATTTTCTGCTAAAAAAGAGAAGTTATGTTCTAACTAGCACTTCATCTGTGCTATAATGTAAGTAATGTACTCTATTTGGTGATTGTGATCAAAACTAGCATAAATCCAAACATTAACGAGAGCATTTGTTCTCTCATTCCTGAGAGCTGTGCAAAAGCTAGGCATTTTTCCATGAAAGGAAACCTACCCAAAACTTCAATGCTTCCCTGAAAAGTTAATAAGGCATGTTGGTTTCTAAATTACTACAATTGCAAGAGAAAGTAAGTAGCATAGAATCTTATTGAGAACAGTTTGGTGTTTCTCTTAAAGAAAGCTCTACACAAAAATGTACAGAAGTGTTTCTGCAAACATATGTTGAAAAAAAAATATTTACAGCTAAGAAACAAAACAGAGAAAAACTAGGGTCTAACTTTGACCAAAAAAACCCAAAAACCTCCTGGACAAGGGAAATCCCAAAGGTCTTTTTTACTCTAAGTTCCATAAATTACTGACCCCAGATTTGGTGACTGCAGCATAAGATTGCCACCCTTGCTGAGGTCTTTAGTTGGAGAGAAGGGAAAAAAGAAAACACCAATGAAAAAGACAAAGTCTTTTCAGCTCCTTCAACTTCCAAAAGATGAATCAACAATTTCTGCTGTTCTCTGAAGTATTTGGCAGTATTCATAAGAATAAAATGAAAAAAACCCCACAACAAACACCATCACCAAAAACCTCTCCACACAAAACTTGTCAAAGAAACCAAATAAATAACTGTAGCAATTCAAGAGGGAAAAAAAAAAAAAAGCTAGGCTTTTTTTTTTTTTAGTTACACCTAAGTAACTAAAAAGTAGGAAGGAGGCCAGGGGTGCAGAACAGAACTGTAAAAAAAATAAGTATGGTGAACTCAAACCTTCCTGTTTACAAACACCACTTCTAACTCAACAACTATGCAACACTAAATAAAAAGAATGTTACAAGGCTAAGAAAGCACAACTGATGATACTTACTGAGCCTAAAATGTGAGCACCCAACATCCTGTCTGTCGACTTATGACTAAGTATCTTCACCATGCCATCTGTGTCAGCATTTGTCTTTGCTCTACTGTTTGCAGCAAATGGAAATTTCCCAACTTTGTATTCTACACCCTGCAAAACAGATGTGTTACTGACTTAATGACCAACAAGAACAATGTAACCAACTGTTACATACATGAGGATAAGCAATGCACAACTAAAACAGGAGACACAGGAATGTACATGAACAATCATTGTAAATGGTGTAACAGTGTACAAAAAAAAGATTAATTTGCAAATAAACAATATTAATGTCACAGAATTCAAGTTATTAAAGAGAACTGTGGTTCTTGGGAGAGTGGCATGCACAAGAGCATCATTCACTCACATCCCCTAAGCAATAAATTAAAATGCAGAAATATAGATAATGTAGCTAGATAAACAACTAGAGAATGAAACCAAGCTCAAAGTGGAAAAACAGTTTTTGCTGGCAAAGAAAACAAACAGTACCTCTTCTTTCAGCTGTTCTTCTGACTTGCCCACCCAGGCCACTTCAGGGTGAGTGTAGATCACAGAGGGAACGCAGTTATAGTCAATGTGAACTGCTCCCCCAGCCATGCCTTCTACACAAAGAATGCCTTCATCCTCAGCCTTGTGGGCCAGCATAGGTCCAGCAACTACATCACCAATAGCATAGATGCTATCAGACCAATGAAACAGAATAAGACACTGTTTAAAAACATCCTAGCACACTTTGGCTACCGTACATAACAGTCTGTTTGAAACATGTTACTGAAAACTCTAATCAAAACAGATTAAAATACTTCAATTTAGCTGTTTCCACAAAATGACCACACTTCAAGAGGTACTTAGTGACATGAAATAGACAGTGACTTTTAAATTACAAAACTTCAAAGGCTGACTAAAATTTTCTAGCTACTGAAATGATAGGATATATTGAGTTTTCTTTTCAGAAAAGGGAAATATGTTCTGTTATTAAAAACCAGAAATGCTTTAGTAAGTTAAACTTTAAAAATAAGTTCTGCATTAAAAAAAAGGAAAAAAAAACTAGTCTTACTTACTTTGGAATCTTGGTTTGGAATCTGTTGTTGACTGGAATTTTTCCCTTCTTATCAAGTTCTATTCCAATTTCCTCAAGACCTAGATTTTTTGTAAAAGGGCGCCTACCGATGCAAACTAGGAGCACATCACAAGTTATTACTTCTGCCTTGCCACCAGCAGCAGCTTCAACACTACAGCAAAACAAGAAGCAAAAATGCTAAGCTGTAAACTTGTAGCCTTATCTCTCCCTGGCTAGTAACTAATATGACCCAAGACTGTGAAATCCTGGCTGGGTCTGGCACCCAAAGCACTTCATTCAGCCTGCCCCAGGCTTCCTCCTTGCAAGAGTTCAGCAGTGGAAGAGGGAGGAAGAGGCAACACCTCTTACTACATTTCCTAACAACTGTCAGAGAGAAAATCAGGGTGTATTTTCAACAGCAAATGTCATGATCTGATAGGATCAAATCTGTACAGCAAAGTCATCACTGCTGAGTACCTGCCACCCAAAGTATATATATATATATATATATTTTGTATATAGTATACATACTTTGGGGTGGGGTAGGGCCATGTATTCTCAGCAAGCTTTCTTCTGGCCCAGGAACCAAACACCTGTTAGCAGCTGCCATGCACCCCATGCATCCCTCAAGTGCATCTGGTCTTTAATTGCACCCAGAGCAAGTTCAGTTCACGTACTCTGAGAGCACAAGAACTAAAGCATGGAAAATGAGGATAACTGGAAGTGTGGTTCAAAAGCACACTCTGAACCAAAATGATACCCTAGAAGTAGAAACAGATTAAATGAGAGATCCAACCAGCATCAGCATGGCATGCAAAGAAGCCCAAATCCTGGACCTTTAGAGTGACAGATGACAGACTGTCCCAAAATATAGTGATACAGCAAGTAAAAGTCTCCATAGTAAGTCTCCAGTGAAAAAACATTTAAACTTGTTTTTGTGAAGTAACATCAAGCAATTTTTTAAACTACAGTTTCTGAATAGAGAATCCATTAACACAAACAGAACTAGTGCATACTTATGGACTTTTACAAAGCAAATTTGCTTTATGTGTTTCTATATTAACTGCTCATGTATAAAACTTCAAAGGTCTTGAGTAAGACCATTAAAATAAATTCTTTGTGTAGCTTCATTTATTTCTGTTCAAGAACAGTAATATCTCTGCCAGGCTTAGCCTAAGACAAGATGACCATCCAGTATGTAGTCAAGAATTAATGGCTTGGAAATGACTGTATGAACAATCATGGTATTTATGCTAGTTATACAGAAGCTAATATCTTCCATGAAAATAATGATTTAGAGTTCTGTTTTTATTACTGATCTCATTATAACAGTGATTTTATGCCAGCAAGCCCTCAACTCAAGTCAATGGATTCTCTCCTGTATAAGCTACTTAGGACTTAATAAACCCAAAATTATGAGCTCTGTAAGTTGTTAAAGAAGGATAAACATTTAATTGCACTAAAGAATTAATTTTAATTCCTGTTTAAAAATATTACCAGATTGTATTTTTAAATAGGTTTGACGGATTGGGAGGAAGAATGTATTTTGCATTCCTTCAGTTTTATGTTAAACACTTACGCTACATCTATTTTTCCATCTGGTCTCTTGGTAGCACCAGTAACTTTGGTGTTCAGTTTAAACTTGAATCCCTGTTTCTGAAGAATGCGTTGGAAGTTTTTAGAGATCTCCATGTCAATTCCCATTCCCCCAACATGGCCCATGAACTCAACAGCTGTCACATCTGCACCGAGGCGCTGCCAAACCGAACCCTGCAGGTAAACAATACAGGTAAAAAGAGATGTTGAAAAGTAAACTTCAGATACTTTTACTCTAATATTTACAACAGACTGTAAATTCTTCTAAAGCAGGATAGCATGTAACAGCAAACTGATCGGTTTCTACAAACATGATGTAAAATAAAACAAGTTCAACTTATGTCAACTTCCCCCAGCCTTTCCATGAAAAGATTTATCATTGTTTATTTGCAGACTCAAAACTTCCATGATCGAATTCAGGGAATTAGGCTTCTAAAGAAATAGCTAACAAAATCACTAAATACAACTCCTGTATGTTTTATTTATACTATAGGTATAGAAGAAATTAAAAATCAAAGAATCTGAAAGGAAAACCCACAGGGAATTGCTTATGGTGCTCTAATACCACTATTAATTAATCAAAACAATACCACATTAAGGAAATTTTACACAACAAAATGGAGCCTCTGCTGGTCCTGTCTGTGTTTATAATCTTAACCATGATCATCAGCCTCACCAACAAAAACCATGTACACCCTGGAGGTATTCACCTACAGTTACCCACATCCACCCAATACAGAATTTCACTTTGCTTACTCTTTCCCAGCTTATTAGTCAGCAGGTTAAGCAACCACTTGGCAGATGGGCACAGACTCAAGCAGCTGCAAGACCAGCAAATATAAATTCTTTTTGAAACATGTAGCTGGGAGGTAAAAGGACTCAGACCACAATGAACTACAAAGTCTCCACACTTCTGGCTGATAGAATATGTACTACCAGATCACATTAAACATCTCTTGAGATTAACTACTAAATACAAGAATTCATCCTGATTACCCTGGCATTCCCTCTCATCCCTACTCCTCCAAAAGAGAAAAATAAACATGCAAGGCCCTGGATGTTCCTTTCTAATTTCTTTGCTTATCTAACCAGCTGCAGAAGTACTGACCCAACAAACACTTATCCCAGCTTTTCTGGTAAAAAAATGGAGCTAGCAGGCTATGAAGTCTGAACAGATTGACTACAACTCACTGAACTGTTAAAGCACAGCAAAACCATCAAATACAGCCACAAAAACCACCTTTTTCTTTTACAAATTACAAGTCAAGTGGTTTAAACATCCTCTCACCAGTTCCACACCGATGACTCCTGCACCAAT
This sequence comes from Molothrus ater, assembly GCF_012460135.2. Lineage (NCBI taxonomy): Eukaryota > Metazoa > Chordata > Aves > Passeriformes > Icteridae > Molothrus > Molothrus ater. Next base: position 14,793,326 of record NC_050482.2, on the reverse strand, counting down.
GACAACCATCTTTTCAGGAACTTTTTTCAGTGACAGCGCACCAGTGGATGACACAATGTTATCTTCATCAATCTAATGACAAAGAAATGCACAAAGGGACGTTTGCAATCTCTTTTACATATTCTATACAAAACACCTTCTACATATTCTATACAAAACACACACAACGTGAAGTGCAGTCAGGTGCAAACCATTATTACACATTAGATTGTGTGGCTATGAGACACTGAAAAGGAAGTACAATTAGGTTCAAATACGTACAGTAATTCCAGGGAAGGGAGCAACTTCTGAGCCTGTGGCTATGAGTATGTTCTTTGTGTTGATAACTTGTGTGCTGCCATCTTCTTTAGTTGCAGTGACTTGGTTTTTGCCAGTTATTTTTCCAAACCCAGATACATGTACAACCTTTAGCAATCAGAACACAGTGAAGTCAGGTTCAAATAAGTTAGGCTACTTTTCACCTGATTCTCACTAATGCTTAGAGATGCTGCTAAAATATCTCTCTGCATCTCTATCTGGTACAAATCACAAAGTAACTGTATACTAGTAGGAATAGGAATAGTATACTCTTCCTTTAAGCAGATTAAGAATGAAGGCACTAGGCATTTAAAAGTTTTCTGGAAGAGAAGCATCCAAATTCTGCCCTTGTCACACTAGTCACTCTAATTTATGTGGCAATGGGAAAATGTAAAAAGTAAGAAATTCAGATTAAAAAATGGATATATCTCAGTATATAATCCAAACTAACCTTGTTTTGTTTAAATAAATGAGCAATTCCACCTGTTAAGGCCTTCACTGCACTACTCTTCTGTTCCATCATCTTCTCTAGATTCAAACGGAGTCCTGTAACTAAAGGTAAAGCAAAACAACTTACATCAAGCATTACAACAACTTACATCAAGCACTGCAGTGTGCTAATGTTAAAGGAGATAACCTCAACAGTAAACAGCTGGTACAGAAAGATGTGTTGAATGGCCCCACTAAATGCTAAAGGTTACATTCAACAACTGCTATGCTGAAAATCAATATTGCACTTTTCAGCTATAACTTATCTATCCAATATTCACAGTTCAAAGAGCAGACATGTTCATAAGCCTCCAAATGACAGATAAAGGATATTATTTATAACTCTAAAAACTTTCTGACCAGAAAACCATACTAATTAGATTTGAAAGACTAAATTTACTTCTTGGTGGAAACTACTTATGTAACAGGCAGTGAGAGCTCTTCACTCACTTTCAATTCCTCTATTAGCGAAATCTTTTCCATGGGCCAAGTGATACAGATGTGAGTTGTTCAGCAAGGCCTAAAACAGACACACAAAAATGTGGATTTGGACATACATTCCATATATAATATAAAAGAGTATTTACTATAAGGAAAAATAATTATACTATTTACAAAATGTTCTCACTATTGCTTGACATTTACATATTTGAAAAGGTGTATTTCAATCACAGAACTTGTACACAGTAGCTCCTACTGAAACATTCAATGAAGTTACATACTTTACCTAGAAATAGAAAAAATAGTTAAATCAACACCTATCCTTTTTGCTCACTTCACCATAGAAACTGATAATTACTCCACAGAGATTAAAAAAGGAACAAACCAAGTAGAGGAAGAGAAAGATAACTGTGACTGATGGCCAAAGAGAAGATACAGAATAACTAGATGAGGAAAATCTACACTAAAATGCCTGTTAGGATTTTAACCTGTGTAGACATATATGAGTTAAATTTTGAGGTTTTCTGCATAGCCAGCCAAGCTGAAGCTGGATAGCTTGGAGCTAGCTCAGGTACACGGATCTTCCAAATTCACAGAAAAAATTAGAATGGTTTTTATATGTATGGCTAAAAATTAGTAGCCTCAAATTCAGAAGCTTGATAATTGTATTTTGATTAGAAATAACAATAGTTAAGGCAGGATCTTACTAAGAAAATTGATTCTTTTGTTATAGCCACCCCAAATATGAAAGTGTCTGTATCTTTGCAAGGACAACAGTTTGAGTTTGCACAGACTTAAACCTAAAGCAGGCACAGTAAAAGATTCAAAGGGCATTTTGAAATAATTGCCTTATCTACACATGTTTGTGTAATACTAATACTATCAAAATAAGATAATTCTATTTTTATAATTTTTATCAACTATATTTAAAAGTAATTTCTCTACTTCACATAGCTGTCACAGCCCCAAATCTGTAACACTCACATTACTTAAAAGACACAAGCACTGCGTAAGACTTTAGCAACTAGAAAGAAAAAAAAAAAAACACCCCATGCCTGAGGTATTATTTTGGGTGGTTTTCTGGAAAGGAGTATTTGAATCATTTGTTACTGCCTTAGTGTACACAGCCTATGTAACCTCTTCTTAAGTTTACTACAATTCAAAGGAATTCCAGATAGCATTTAGGTTTAACCATGGGTACAACAGTATTTTCATAAGAAATCTAAAGGATAAAAAAATAAAAGGGTACTTGAGAAGTTAGTTAAAAAGATCCTAGCAGAGTTTCAAATTTTCAAGGTAACACTGTGTGGATTAACATGTTTTAATGGTGCTTCAATTTATTAAGATACTCTGAACCTCATTAAAATGATTACTAAAGTGTTTGGAAAAATTAATATAACTTTTTAAAAAAAACTTAGTATTTATATTGTATTTTCTTCTCCCATGCTAATGGAACCCCTTGAGCAAAAGGATTAGTAACAGCAACACAGTTAGGAGGGATCTTGTTAAGAATATTACATCTGTTACTACAACCATCACAAACCTGGCCTTAGCAGTGTCTTCCTCCACCTGCTGGGTGCTATTGAGGCAGATTCCCCAACAACAGCACTGTTCTTACAAAGGCCAAGGTCTGAAATTACTTTAAACTAGATTGACAGTGTCAAATAGGGAGTTCTTATTAATTTCTTCTTGCTTCTCCTTTCTTTCAGAGTGCATGTGTTGGACTCAGCTCTTTCTCTCCACATCTGCATTAGTCCACACTCCACAGCCTCACCCTCCAGGCCATTCTTACATGTACATCCATCTTGAGAAACTCCTTCCTAATCTCCTTCCAAGTGAAGCACATCATGTCAGCTGCTTTTAATGAAGCTATGACAAACATGCACGCTTACCTTGGATGGAATACATCCAACGTTCAAACAGGTTCCCCCTAACGTTGCATTTTTTTCTACACAGACAGTCTGAGGGAAAAAAAACAGAGGAAAAAAAAAAGAATTTTTTAGTAATACTCTGCCACCATTTCCTTATGGGCTCTCTCACAATTTAGAATTGATGACAAAGACATTTGTCTACTTGTCTAGTAATTCTACCTCTACAAGTATCCCATTAATTTAATTCCTAGATTTATTTTACAGCTCATGTTTCCCTTCCCTCATTTTTTTGTTAACTTAAAACCCACAAAATAGCTCCTTGCAACTAAATTCTCTACCAAACTGCACCAGTTTATGTCTCCAAACAGCCACTGCACAATTCATACAAGTGCTACTTTTATGCATTTCTGTAGTCCTACCACAAAAATCTACAAAGTAAATAATAAATACAAGACTCAGTCCAGTGAAAGATGTTCCCCTAACAATTACAGAAAAAACTGCTAGAAGCAAAACATGTAAATCATGTGAAGATTCATAAAAACAAGAAAACAACTGGTAAGTGAACTGGCATAGATTAAAATCCCATGAAGCTATCTTTTCTTCCAAGAAAACAACACAGAACAAAACCCCCAAGTCACAAACAACATTTCCTCCCACTGCTATAAAGCTGTACCAACACTTATAAAGAAAGAAAAAACAAAAATGAAGTACAGCAAAACCAAACAAAAATAAGGTCAATAACAACAGGGATGGAAAATATTTCATCTCCTTCTCATTAAGCTGACAACATCAAAGCGTGCAAAGGACAAAAACAACTACCAAAACTTCATTTAAAAACCGATCACTGGGAGAAAATGAAGGAGAGCAAAGGAAGGTCTCTTTCAGAGAAGGAATTGTATAAGCAAAGGAACTGGCATCTCCTTCTTTGGAAGGCACATACATATTCAAAATAATTGTAACCTTGGTTCACACTCTTGAGAGTTCCAGTCCACTGAGAGGCAACTACCAAGTGAAAACCTTTCACAATTTCTTTAAATAGTTGCTTTTGTGCTAAGGTAGGTGATGGTAACATGAAGAGCAGAATTTACCAAATCAAATCACAGGAACATTCTGAGACACGCACATCCCCTACCTCCCCTTCCTCTTGTTTTAAACACACGAATACATGAAACACAGCACAAAGGCTTTAAAAGCTGCACCATGGATCAAACAGCACCAGACTGCTCCTACCTTTACCCAACAAGGATGTTCTGCCTCATCCATTTCACACAAACTTCACTGCTAAGGCCAAGCAAAGCTTTTGGGAAGCCAAAACCCAGAGAACATTACTGGCAACAACATGGGATGCTGTAGTACTGATACAAGGATTCAATCCTTGTGCTAGTAGAAATAGCACTAAAATTGAAATTTAAGTAATTCAGTAGAGCAGAATTAGGTTCTTCCATGGATGGTGTAACTATACAATCTTTTTGCCAGTCTACTAAAAACATTCTACGTGTTTATTCAATGATAATGGTGACACATACTCAATGATAATGGTGACAAGTACGTCCAAGCATTTTCTCCTCTCTAACTAGCTGTGAAACAGTGTAACAGAATTATTTTTTACTATGATGAAAAACAGAATCCAGGGCACTTTTTAACCCCCTTGTGCATGGTATCCTACTTTTAATCACGGATATGAAGGACTCAAGGACAGTACTGTTCCAAGAAAACCTGCTTTATAGCCAGCCACAAAAATAGCTTTGGAATAATCAAGCACAAACTCACATGGCAGAAGGCCACAATCTTTATTAAAACCTGCATCACTGAGCACCTTTTTTTCTCAGCTTACTAGCTAAGTAACCACATACATCCACAAGCAAGAGTACTTATTATGACAAAACAGTAATTCACAAAGATGTGCAAAGACAATTCAGTTATTTTGCTGTAGGTCACAGGCAGATGTAAAACTTAATGGAATCTCACACACTTCCACTTTGGTACAGTTATTGGTACATATTAGAAGGCTAAAGATGCCCAAAAAGATGTTACTGACACCCAGTTGGGGGGGTACTGACCAATGAGGGACAACACTCAGAATTACAGACAAATTCAGTTTGAAGGGACCTCCTTCTGGAGGCCATCTAATTAAACCTCCTTCTCCAAACACAGTCAACATCAAAGACATTGAGGGAGGTGACTCTCCCCCTCTACTCTGCTCTCATGAGACCCCACCTGGAGTACTGTGTCCAGCTCTGGAGTCCCCAGCAGAACACAAAACAGATCTGGACCTGCTGGAGCAAGCCTGGAGGAGGCCACCAAGTTGATCACAGTGCTGGAGCAGCTCTCCTATGAAGACAGGCTGAGAAGGCTCTGGGGAAACCTCACAGCAGCCTTGGAGTATCTAAAGGGGGCTTGCAAGAAGTCTGGAGAGAGACTTTTCACAAGGACATTTAGTGACAGAAACAGCCTTAAGCTGAAGGGCATAGATTTAGATCAGGTCTTAGGAAGGAATTCTTTATTGGGGGTGGTGAGGCACAGGAACAGGTTGCCCAGAGAAGCTGTGGATGCCCCAGCTCTGAATGTTCAAGGCCAGGCTGGATGGGTCTCTCAGTAAGATGGTCTGGTGGGAGATGTCCCTGTCCATGGCAGGGGAGTTGGAACAAGGCCAGCTTTAACATCCCTCCCAACCCAAACCATTCTGTGATTCCATGATGTATCAGATGGCTCAGGGCCTTGTACAGCCAAGTTCTGAAAATACTGAAAGATGAAAACTACATGCTGCATGGGCCCCCCATTCCTGTGCTTCACTGGAACTCATCACCAGGAGTTCATTATGGTCATGAAGTCTATTCTGGGTAATTCAGAAACATTGTGACATACCAAACAGCAGAAACATGCTTGAGACTGCTAGCACCACCTTCTCAGAGTTCCAGATAATTACAAGAACAATAATGCAGTGCCAAGAGTGTCAGTTGGTTTCATATTAAGAAGTGAAGGTAAAAAAAGTATCCTGAAGTCACATTTTGTATTTTTATAAGTTTAAAAACATCTGAAATATATTATACACATACAACTCTCACAATACTTCATTAAATGACACACCACTAGTACACATCAGACACAAACTGCCTCTTCTAAAAGGCATTCAAAGTCAACAAGCTGAACAACAGAGATGAACATAAATAAGATACTACAGTATTTCTACACACTCTTTTGCCTCTAAAATTCTTATACGGCAGTAGAATTCCACTAATCACATTCAAAAAGCATATCAGTTGAATATGGCTTTTTCTCCCTCTGAGCTCCCTCAGTCTGTTCTTCAGAACAGTTTTCCACCGGTCTTTTGTCAGTCATGATCTCTTAATTTTTCCCTTTGTTGAGGGAAAAAATCCTTCCTAGCACTGTTTTCCCACCTTCTCCTTCACAAGAATATAAACCCACTTTATTTTATTATCAGTTCCAACCAAAAGTAAGCTGTCCTAAAGCAGCTCTTGTCAGTAGCAGGGCTACAGAGAGTAATACAGCCAGACCTCCATTTCAAATTCTGCATGATGCAGGTAAGCAAGGTAAGGAAAGATTAGCAAAAGATGTCTACAGCATCTGGTGGCCCAAGATGTGCCAGGAGGATTACAGTGTCACACAGATACCTTTCAACTTAACCTGGATGAGTATTGTGCCATCTGAGTGAGGTCTCACCTTAAACCCAAGCTGAGCTGCTTTGATAGCAGCAACATATCCTCCAGGCCCAGAGCCAATGACCGTGACATCGGCATCAACTGAAACAGAGAACAGCAGAGTTACTGCTTTTCAGCAAAATAATTGTGTATTAAGAATTATCCAAGTTAATGAAATAGGATTAGATAAGGAAGCTACACATCATATGTGAAAGCAACTTTATGGACACAGGGAAAGGTTGTCTAAAGGTATTCATTCCACAAGAAAAATAACCAGTCTTAAATTTCACAGGGAAAATTATGTAAAATGACATCAAGAAACTGAATTTCCCATCCCTCTTGCTCTAAAGTCTTTAAGAACTTAACCCAAGATATCTCAATAGTTTACTGTACCATTTTTTCCAGCATAGCTTCTATTGATGTTTAGCACCAAACATAAATGCTTACTGAATGCCACAAATCTATAAAGGAAAGTATGGCTGCAATAGTTATCTGTGCAAACTCTATTGATTATAAAGCAGTGCAAGCTATGAACTTTGTACCTAGCTAATATCTTGCAACCACAACCTCTTTTAGAATATTAATTTTAAAATATTATTAGAATTAACATATGAACAGTGATGGTGAAGTTCAACTTCTATTTACAGCTTTAGCTTGAAATCAAATTATGAAAATAAACCACAGTTTTCATCTAAATCTCCATCCTGACATGGATTTCATCTGGAAACTTGATTTCTGAGTTTGAAGTGTTGTTTTGCTTTTTGTGGGGATTTAGGTTGGTGGGGGTTTTTTTGTCCAAAAAAGGTTTCTCACAAGAAATTACCTTGATCAGCATAGGACCTTTGTGGCACAGCACAAACTCCCTGAAGACCATGATGAATTCGATCAAAATGGCTTCTCTAGAAAGGAAAAAAAAAATAAAAAGAACCCCTTGGTTTTATAAGTTTATGTCTATCCCTGAGGAAAAATAAGCATTCAGCCACACACAGATGAATACACAGTTACTTTCACCAGTAACCAAAACAGGACCAGCACCACTGAAGCACAGTGGGCACTGACAGGAACAAGAGGCAGAAGTTGCTCTGCCAGTTACCTGCTCTGTCACCTCAGTCTGTCATCACACCTGTTCTCAGGTCAGTCTCACCTCAGGCTCACCTCTAACTACAAAACTCTTTCAACTCTCAAACCACATAATGACATAGAGTAGATATCCACAGGAGTTTATGAAGAGTCTTGTTCTGTAACCAACCCCTTCGGCCACTTCCCATGAACAGGCAGCTGTACCTCGTAGGAGGTTCGGGAGGGCAAGATTTTTTAACCTTTACGAAAAAGTAATGGGACAGCACAGAACAGCTGCTACAAACACATCGAGGGCCGATCACCCTGTAACTGGAGGAGAGGATGTCCCTGGAAGCATTTGGGAAGTCCCCAGCACCGCAGCCCAAAAGCCGGGGCCGGCTGACGGCGGCGCCTTTTGCAGCCACCACGGCCGCGGCCTCCCGCGGGCCGGGACACCGGGGGACCGGCACCGACAACGCACACGACAGCTGGTCCCTGCCGCTCACGACCCTGAGGGCCGCCACCGCCGCCGCGTCCCCTCCGCCCGCCCGAGCGGCGAGGAACGGGGACAGCGGAGCAGGGAGAGCAGCGCGGCCAAGGCCCGCGCCCGCCTCAAGGCGCCACTCCGGCCCCGCCCGCCCTCACGCACGCCCCCGGCGGGCTGAGGGGGTCTGAAGAAAGCCCAGGCCCGAGCTGTCCGGCGCGGCTTCCGTCCCATATCCCCTCCCTAGCCCTCGCCTCGCCGCCCCGCCGGTGCCGTACCCGAGCGAGCGCGCAGTAGACGCGGCCCCAGCGCTGCATGTCGGCGGTGCCGCCGCGCCCCGGCCGCTCAAGGACTCCGCGGACGCGCGCAGGCGCAGTGCCGGGCGGGGCGGGGCCAGGCGGGCGCCGGGGCCTCAGGGCCGGGAGGGAGCCCCGGGCTCTGGGCACGGCCCCGGCCAGCCCCGCTGCCAGGGCAGGGTCACCTGGCGCAGGTGACACCGGAGCACAGCCCGGCGGGTTCGGAATGTGTCCGGAGAGGGAGACTCCGCCACCGCCCTGGGCAGCCTGTTCCAGTGCTCTGCCACGCTCAACGTAAGGAAGTTCTTCCTCATGTTGAGGTGGAACTTCTTGTGTTTCACTTTATGGCCATTGCTCCTCTTCCTGTCGCCGGCACCGCTAAAAAGAATCTGGCACATTCTCTTGGCACCAGTTTTTGAGATATTTCTAGAATCAGAGAATCATAAAATATGCTGAGTTGGAAGGGGCCCATCAGGATCCAGCTCCTGGCCCTGCACAGGACATCCCAAGAGTCACACCCTGTCCCTGAGAGCATTTTTCAAACACTTCTCTAACTCTGTCAGGCTGTGACTGCTTCCCTGGGGAGCCTGTTCCAGTGCCCAACCACCCTCTGGGTGCAGAAACACTTTCTAATATCCAATCTAAACCTCCCCTGACTCAGTTTCACGATGTTTCCTCGAGTCCTGTCACTGATCATGAGAATGAAGAGATTGGCACCTGCCTGTCTACTTCCCCTCATAAGAATGTTCAAGACCACAATAAAGTCTCCCCTCAGTCTCCTTCAGGCTGAACAGACCATGTGACATTATAAGTCCTCATAAATCTCCTCATAAGGCTTCTCCTTCAGACCCTTTGCATCCTCATGGCTTCCTTTGGATGCTCCCTAATAACTCACTGTCTTTTTTACATTGTGATGCCCAAAACTGCTCCTGGGATTTGAAGTGGCACCGGCCCAGTGCAGAGCAGGGTGGGACAATCCCCTCCCTGGCCCAGCTGGTGATGTCCTCCAGGACATGGTTGGCCCTCCTGGCTGCCAGGGCACTGCTAATTAATTCATCATTTGTATGTATTGATGAGATCCCTTCTCAGTCTTCTCTTGACTAAGCAGGCCCTGCTCCCTCAGCCTCTCCTCTTAAGGCAGGTGTTGCAGTCCCATTGTCATCTTTGGAGAGCTGCTGGACCCTCTCCAACAGCTCCTTGTTTTTCTTGTGCTGAGGAGCCCAGAACTGCACACAACATTCCAGTTGTGGCCTCGCTAGGGCCCAATAGAGGAGGAGGGCCACCTCCCTGGGCCTGCTGGCCCCACTGCTCCTAATGCACCCCAGGATACCATTGGTGAGCCATCCTGGCCACAAGGGCACACTGCCAGTTCACAATCAACTTGTCACCCGCCAAAACTCGCAGGTCCTTCTCAGCAGAGCTGCTCCCCAGTAGGTCAGACCCCAGCCTGTGCTGGTACTTGGGAGCTCACGGACCCACCTGGCGCCAAAGTGAACCCTGGGGTGAGCAAAGCAGCCCCCAGTCCCAGACTGAGTGTCCTGAGCAACACCTGGGCACAAGCAGAGAAAGGGAAATGACATGTTCCAGACAGAAACCTCTTCCATGTGATTGACAGTGAAATGCCCATACATCATTTTATATTAAAAATGTAAAATCTAAGATAATTTTGGAAGGACCTTGAATAATTGTTTTCAATTTATTTAATCATGAAAAAATTGAACTAGGATATTCTTGAAAATATTCTCGAGCTAGAACATTCTCTAGAAGAAAATTCTCCTCAAGAAGAGGTGACTAAGAGAGGATCTCATCAATGCATACAAATATCTAAATGGGGGTGCCATGAAATTGGAGCCAGGCAATGGCTCAGTGGTGCCAAGCAATAGGACAAGAGGCAATGGGCAGAAAGTGATGCCCAGATAATTCCACTTGAATCTGAGGAAGAATGTGTTTACTGTGCAGGTAACTGTGCACTGTAACAGAGTGCCCAGAGAGGTTTTAGAGTCTCCCTCACTGGAAATATTCAAGAACCTTCTGGATGCAATCCTGTGCAATTTGCTCTAGGATGACCCTGTTTGAGTAGGGAGGTTGGACTAGATGACCCACTGGGGTCCCTTCCAACCTGACTGGTTCTGTGACTCTATGGCTGTGAAATGCAGATAAATTCAATTTTTAAAACATTCAAAAATATAAAATCTAAAATATTTTGTTTTGAAAATATTTTCAAGTGTCTTGGAATAATTGTTTCCAATTTATTTAATCAAGAAAAGAATTGAACTAGAATATTGACACACTTTTATAATTAGTATGGTTTAATTTAATGCGGTATATTTTTCCAGAACTTATACTTTCTTCTGGAAAACAGATTGTATTTTCTTCTAGAATAATAGATTGCACACCCTACATTCCTCTGTTACTTGCACATTAGCACATCAGTATTTTAAAACTTAAATCCTTCTTTGCCTGTGGGAGACCAACAATGGGCCAGGATAATTTTCCTTCTATAGTGACTTCTACCTAATTTAGGATATACATAATATTCTGTTCAATTTAAGCTAAAAACACCTAAATGTGGCTTTGGGTAAGTGATATACAATATAGATAATTCTATTGATTTCCCACCTTGCCTGAAATTGAAAATATTTTCTGTGGAAGAGTTCTCACGTTTTCTAGATGTACTAATTTCTCGCACTCGTCACTATTTCCATCAGGGGGCAGCGTTCTGCTACTTCCCGCCCAGCCAGGGGAAAAGGCCCTATTCAGCAGGCAGAATTCTTCCTCTATCTTTTTCCATAAGGATTTCTCTGGTCGGCCCTTCAGCAATGCTGGAGACTGTATGTGCCCAATGGTTTTATATTTAAACCCCTGTTGGTTAGAGCACGGTGCTAAAAATGCCAAGGTTGTGGGTTTGATCCCTGTATGGGCCATTCACTCAAGGTGGACTTGATGATCCTTGTAGATCCCTTCTAACTTAGAATATTCTGTTATTCTAATGAAAAAGCATTCCAGAGTTATCCTGGATAGTACAGTGTCCCCATCGTTTCCTCCTGCCCTCACTAATGAGCCAACCAAAGAGAATAAAACCCAAAACTGCTCCAGCTGTAGCTAACTGAAAGTACTCAGCCAACATGTTTTAATTCTCCATGGCCTCCCAGCCTCGGTGCACATTGGGGTACTGGAGCTCTCCCCACTGCACAGGCAGTACATGAGTATTTCTAGAGAAATTACAGGTTTTTTCAGACACAAATCTGAATGCCGTGAGAATGTGTTTACTGCAAGCAATGAACAGGAAATGACTGGAGGCTCTGAATGATGCTTCCAGTTACTGTGGTCAGTACAGATGGTTACTGTGGTCAGTACAGATGGTTACTGTGGCCACCAAAGGGAAGGCAGTTTGTGTGGTTATTGCTTCAGCACCCAGGCAAGAGGGTGTAGGGGGCCTGGGGGAATGCAGAAAGCATTAAAGTGTGTATTAGAGGATAGGGACAGTGGGAAGGCAAAGGGCCACACCGGGAATGCAGTGTTACATCCCTCCATCCCATTCACCTCAGCCCTGGTAGTCACCTCTGAACAGCCTTGCCCTTAACTGCATGTCCCTTGGGGTCATGGTGTCTGGGTGTTCTGAACCTTCCTGGGTACTCTGCTGAAGTTTGGAGATTGTTTTTTGAGGTTTTACATCTCTGAGTAATAAAGATCATAAAAACAGTGTATTGTCTGTAGAACTGTGGTACTTGTAAACCATGGACAAGTACTTTTGTACTGTGTACTTTTTGTTCCCTTCCTCCTGGTATGACTCTACCTCACCTTGCTTTGGTTGTGGCATTCTTTTCATGAACACTGAGGTTACAGTACCTGTTTACACTTCTGCTTTTTATTGCATCCATGAATACTCATGAAATGTCTCCTCGCAGCAAAGCAGGCTCCCAGGATTCCAGCTGCATGAGGAGGAATCTTGTCAGCAAGAGGGGGCAGGTGATCCTTCCCTTCTGCTCAGCACTGGGGAAACATAGCTGGGGTTCTAGGTCCAGCTCTGGGCTGTCCATTACAGGGGAGACACAGACGTACTGGGGACAGTCTAGCAAAGAGCCATGGAGATGGCAGAGGGGCTGGAGCACCTCTGCTGTAAGGAAAAGCTGAGTGAGCTGGAACTGTTCAGCCTGGAGAAGAGAAGGCTCAGGGGGATCTCATCAGGTTATACAGATGCCTGAAGGGAGGGTGCACAGGGGATGGAGCTGGGCTCTTCTCAGCAGTGCCCACTGACAGAACCAGAGATTGTGAGCACAAAGGGAAACACAGTAAGTTCCTTCCAAGCACTTATTTTCCTGAGAGGGTGACTGAGCACTGGTACAGGCTGTCCAGAGAGGTTGTGGAGTCTCTCCTTGCAGCTTCTCAAAAGTCATCCAGACATGATGCTAGGACACCAGCTCCAGACAGCCCTGCTTGAGAAGAGGGTTGGATCAGATCCCTCCAGAGGTCCTTTCCAGCCTCAACCATTCTACAAGTCTGTGTCAGGAAAAAAACCTGCATCATGGTTATTTGCTCTGAGAGGAAGAGTCACCTATGACTTGGAGCCAGAGGAAAGCTGCCAGGACAGGCTGAAGTCAGTAGAGGGCAATATGGCTGCATAAACTGACAGAGCTGCAAGGATGTGTTAGAGAGAAGTCGAACATTCTATTTCTTTGAAATACTGAATAATTTCTTGCATTAAACATTGAAACTTTATGTGCATACATACCTATGCACATGGTTATTTGTACACATTGAGATTATCAATCTAGACAGACTATAACACTGGATCTGACTTGAGAAAACAGAACTAAAATACCTACCACATTCCATTCAAGGATTGGATGGTGGCCATCAGTGTCTTGTACCTTGCAAAGCTGTTATTAGGAAAGCACATTTTCAGATTATTCCTCCTGTCTTTGGTAAATCCTTTTGGTAAACTCCTCTCTTGTGAGAGGCAGGGCAAAGTGTATCCAGAAGGAGACAGGGGTGGCATTTTGTTTTGCATCCTTGTTCAAAGCAGGGCACTGCTTTCCAGACTGCTCACCTTACTGCTCTGCACAGAAAAGCTTCCTATCACTCAACCAGTAAAGCAAGATGAGAAGTGCAGAGAAAACTACAGCAAGTCACTGATCTCTGCTTGAGGTTCTGCATAAATATGCAGGATAATAGGAAAGAAGGTGAGTGAAATGGGGCCAGATGCAAAATAGCAGCATACCTCGGATTCATTGAAAAGGTAGGACAGAGCATATCAGGAGACCTGGTATTTGCTCTGTTGTGCAGGTATTTTACAAAGATCTGTGGCTCCCAGGTGCTAGCAGGAGAGTTAAGCAGTCAGGACATTCCTCTACCAGTTAGAGCTCTAAAGGAGCACACGTGGGCAAGAAGGGGTTGGGAAGCTTGAAGCATTCAAGCCAAAGAGAAGATCAGAGTTGAAGACCCTACAAAGGGCACCACAGCTGGTGCTAGTGACAGGACACATTTGGGTTCTCTCACACCACCTGGTGAGCCCAGAAAAGGGCACTGGTCCAAGCTGAACCATTATATACTGAAGACTTTGCCACATACCGTGGTTAAACACCCAGCACCCTGCTCCTGGCAGTGGTTTGTGTGTGGGGTGGAATCCAGCTGCCTCACCTGAGGGAGTGATACTGCTTTGCATTTAAATGTTAGGCACCTAGAGAAGCCATCCCCCTAAAGCAAGTATCCAAATTGTCTGCGTGGTCAGCAGGTGCCTTTGAAAATAAGCACCCAGGAGATTCTATCTGCCTGTCTTACATGCATTCACCAAGGCCAAGGCAATCTTCCTTGGGCCTTCAAGGATTCCTGCCTCTGCTTTTACTACACAGAGAAAGCAAGCAGTCATTGCAGGACTTACTGCAGCTCTCAGGGTTGGACATCTGGTTTAGCAGTTCTAATAGAAAACTTGTCTTCTGGGCTCCTATGGGACATGCAGAAAGATTGGCAAATTGAGAGAGTCACTCATCCTATCCCAAGGTGGGTGTACAGGATTGTCCTCCAATGGCCAGCTCTAATGCTGCCACATGCTGAGCAGAGAGGGGACACAGGTGACCTACACTAAACATCTAATTTTGATACAGTCAAAGCTGATGAGAAAAAAGCTCACCCCATTAATGAAGGAGGGTCCCCAGAGGCCTGGAGAACTCAGGCATCTCAGCCTGTTCGATTGAGTCCTGCCCTCAGAATCCCTGGGACACAACTGTGTTGCTGCCCCTCAAAGGAGCAGAGATGAACCTCCCTTTAGTCATCAGTTTGCTTAACTTGATATATCAAGTTTGTATTGCAGAAAGACAGTGGGAGGTCTGTGTCTGATGTCCTTCCCTCCAATCTCCTTCCATGTGACTTTCTTCTGGGCAGCAATTATTTTGCAATAGCAGTGGGTGGCTTTGCATATCAGTAACATGTTGTACCCTGTAAAATTCTGTTCCCTGCACATTACACTTGTGAAAAGTGACTTAATTAGAAAGGAGATTATGGATGAGGCCATTGCAGTATATGAAAGCCCGGTTTGTTCACAGGAAAAAGTTAGTGTTCTTCCTAGAAGGCAATGAAATAAATTATTTCACCGTAGGATAAAATTGCCCAGCACCTATGATTCAAGGTCTTTGCAATGAGAATTAGAAAGATATGTGATTGTTGTCTCCCTTTTTCTGTGCTGGATATGTCATGCCAATTTAAAGTTCTTCATAAGCATTCATACCAGAGCTGATAATGAAGTGCCAGTTAATTTTCACATGTAAAGCAAAACCACCCCACTTTCATTTGTTTTAAGCTCCCAGTTACATTTTCAGTTCTGCAATAAAAATCAAACCAAAAACTACAAATATTTTCTATTTCTTAGATAGCTGTAAAATTTTTTCCATTGTTGGAAAACATGTAAATATAAACTGATGTGGAAAGAATCCACAAAAGTTTTCATGTTAACTAAATCTCAACTTGTCTTCAAACAAGGCCATTAAAAATGCAGGAACTATGCAGTATTTAATTTTCTTCAATTCCAAAAGCTCTGTCAGATACACAATTCACTCACAGACACCCTCAAGAGATATGTATTACATCAAAGAAATGGTACACTTCTCCTCTGGGGTTACGTTTTCTCAAGCTCTGCTCTCCTAATTCCCAACCTGACCTTTAGACCTCCCGAGCAACAGGGAGAAATGTGGCTAGCAGGAAAATTTTCACCAGAAACCAGTGACATTTTCTTTGCACCTGCACAGAATCTCTGAAATAATACATTCCCATTGTTATGTCACCTTGGCTTTATGAAAGTCAAAGTTCTCCCTGAAGCATAATGACATTGTGCAGTTTGGAAGTTTCTCAGCGATAAGAGGGTGATAAACACAGTGTAATTTCTGCACCCTAGTTCCCTGCAGTGTTGAGATTGTAGGCACTGTACAGCACCTAGATGGGAGAATGTTCTATCTAGCACAATAAATCAACTGACACTGTGAAAACCAAGGTGCACGCCCCATGCTGATCTGCAGTTTGCTCTTTAAGAACTATAATTGATAAAGATTAGGGGAAAAGAGTTTCTTCATAGTAGCTTGTATGGGGCTAGTTTTGGATCTGTCCTGATAACACAAGGACATTTTCTTCATCCAGTTCTGGTATGCCTACGTGAGTGAGAGTGAAATGCTGCCATACTCCCAAACATAGCTTCAGGGTGATAGAAATGCCTGGATAAGCTCAGCAAGGTTCAGCTTCTTTAGGACGAGAAAGTCTGAGGGTTTTTGAGGATCTTTGAGGCTGATTTCAAGTAGAATCCAAAAGGCAGTACCCAGGAAGGTAATGCTCCTGTGCCAGCTGCTGGGCAGGTCTGTCCTTGCTGCCCTGCTGGGATACCAGATGCTTCAATATCCCAATGTAACCAAGCACTAGCCTAAAGTACACTGTAAGACCATGTGAGGGCTCGAGATCTACTGCTTCTGCAGGCTTAAGGAATCTATATTCAAGATTTTTTCTCCCTCTAATGCCCTTACAGATACTCACAAGGCACCTCCAGTAGACAGCACCATGTGAAGATGGGCTCTTCACAGCCCATTTGCATACACATATACATATACTTTTTCATAAAGACATCTCTTTTGTAAACACAGCTGACTGTGACCAGTTCAGCTATGGGCATCAAGCTTTCTTCCATGAGCCACCCAATTCATCTCTCTTCTTTTGATCTGGAAGAGGCGAGGCTCCCATGGGGCTCAGACATGAGATCCTGCAGTTACTGCCTATATCCAATACATATGCACATAAAACATTCAAATTCTGTCATGTCCTAATTTGGGATGCTTTTGCAATCTTAACAGTTTGCTTTAACTAGTGTTTGTTTCTGTGTGCTTTCACAAAGTGATGATAAGAAATCACGAGATGAAATACCTGACTTATTTTTGGTTTCTCCTCAGCAGGTCTGCAACCTTGAGGCTCACAGCATGGAGCAAGTGAGGAAAGTTGAATTGTGGACATTTCACACATAAAATCTGGCAAAAAACTTGTCATACTCTTGGAAATACCTGAACCATTTAGTTTGAAACCATCCCAGAGTTCATCCTGAAGCAGATTTTATGTGTTGGATTTTATTGCAAAGACCTGCAGCACAGCATGGAGCAGTGTAGCTGTGGTAGTGTGGTAGTCAATTTTTGTATGCTAAATTCCTGTTGGACTACTGGCCTCGATGACATTGTAGGGCAGGAACATCACCTTGTGTTGGGCACTCAGAGAAAAAGGACTCTCTTTTTTATTTTGAATTTTGTTCTCTCTAGTAGTTTAATTTACATTTTTTTGTTTCTAATATTGAGAGCTCAAGAGACCAGGAACTGCTCCTCAAAGTGTCCTTTGCACAAAGATACATGAGCCTTTTGTTTGGCTGCATTCTTAACATATTTGTGGAACAGAGTCATATTAATGTCTAACAAGCTAATAACCAATACCTGCAATGCCCCTCACAGGCCTCCCAAACAATGTCAACCACAGTTCTTGAACTTCTGGTATTCTTGCTGGTGGTCTAGTCAATAACTAAAATGGATTAAAGAGACATTGTTGGGAAACAATTAAGGAAGACATGTGACAAGACGTCCTTGTGAACAGCAGCACACAAACAATAGGACCTGAACTCTCAGGTCACCCAGGTGAGGCACAACCCACACAAGGACATGGCTGCCTGCCCTGTGCCAGCTAATTGGTCATGGAGCAAATCAGTCTGGATTCCTGAGGGACACAGTGGTGATTTTGAGCTGGTTGGTGGTGAGGAAGATGGAAAGTCATGTCAGTAATCCAGCCCCACTATGACTGTGACACCAGAGCAAAATCTCTTAGGTCAGCAAGAGCCAGCAACGTCCCCATTCTTCTTTTCACAGCTTGCTTCTCTGCCTGAAGGCAGGATCAGATTTCTAGAGAAAGGCTTTTCTGTCCACGAACTTTAAGACCTAGAATAGTCTCAAGGATCTGCCACAGACTCGAAGCAGAAGTGAGAGAAAATACAAGGAGACTATTTTTCCCCTTGAAATAATTTGAAGTTTGGTTGGGCTTTCAGAAGGCTTCTCCCAGTCCATTTTAATTCCAGAATAATGAAGAATGAAGAATTGCCATGAGCTGGTATCTGCCTTTAACAAGAGATACATTGGGCTGTCAGAGGACAAGATATACTTGCAAAGGAAGTTTCAAAAATATCTATCAATTCAACATCCTTTGATATGGCACTGAGTAAATTTTACATGTGTCGGTTTATTTTAAGTAAAGCAAATATCAGATGTTTGTCTACTAAGGAAAGGGTCACACTAACTGTCATAAAGCAATTAAAGAATCTTGAGTGGAAGGTTCTATAAACTGACAAGTGTTCTTACATCATTAATACAGTAATAGTGAGATACTTCAGGTAATTTTTAACTGTAGAATGAGGATTTAGTATTAAAAATGGCACTTAAGCAAGCAATAAATATTCTTCTAGTCAAGTTACTGTTCCTCTAATTGAAGTATTATCTTCAAAAAGTGGAGTGATTAAATAAGGGGCATATTTACAAACACTTTGTCTTAAGAGAGCCTAAGGGTTATCAGCATAGATATACATTAACAAATAATGTATGAGTAAAAAATGTATCTTGGATCAGTTTTCAGATAATCAGGAATAAAGGAGTTCAATGGTATTTCATATCCTGTCTGGGCAAAATGCTATCTATCTATATATATATAGCCCTATCATAAAATGTCAATTTATTAAAAAGAATGGTCACAAGAGCCCCAACTCATTTTCCTGTATGACCAGGCCAGTCTAATAATTGTGTTGACATTGTTGTTAATTTTGTTTAATTGATTTGGAATTATTTTTGGTATTCATTTGCATACACATATACATAAATACTCTGTCATAGGCAGTCAGAGGTACATGTGTGTCCTATGTCTGAGAAGCTGAAGGGAGAGTTTTATATATCCATTCTTAAGAAAAACAGGGTTTTGTAGCTGCATCAATCAGAGTAGGGTGCCTGAGGTACTCATCCTCAATCTCTCCTGATGAAAATTTAGACATTAATTTGTTGGTGCCTTGAGGAGACAGCTCCTATTCTGCACAGGTCATTTATCCTTTCTACACATTTTCCTGGCACCTCATTCCTCTGGCACAGACATCATGCCCTCATCCTCGCCAACCTGCCTGCAGAATACTAAAACTATACAAGTTGTTTGGGTTTTTTTTTTGAGTACAAGGTACATGAGGGCATAGGACATCACACAGGGTCTTCCACGACCACGTGTGACCTTAGCACTCCACCCTTAGCACTCCATCAAAGTTGTTCCCCTCTGCACCCCCAGCTGAGCCTCTGGCTCCCCATGCTTCTCCCACTGCTCCCTCACTGTGGGGACAAAGACAAGCAGGCTGCAGCCACGGTACAGCGTGTGCTGGGCTCCTGTTTGCAGCCCAGTGCTCCTTCCTGGCAAGGCTCTCCTCACTCTCCTGAGGAGGCTCTGAGGGCCGGTTTTCATGTGACAGCTTCCCCAGACTACTGTGCTGGCTGCAGTTCCCTGGGACACGCCTCCTTCACCTGCTGCGACTTCACCCCAGCTCCTGGCTGGCAGCGTGTGCAAGTGCTGCCATTCAGCAGCTCACACCCACCAGGGTTGGGGTTACATAACCTGCCTAAACCCCAGACCAGAAGCCCACGGCTTCTGGGATAACTCAAAATACTGAGTTTAAATATTAACAAAATGCCCTGTGGTGCACCAGGCAGTCAAGGCTGAGCACAACGTTCTGCAATTGGGTGACCCCAGTTCGGAAAAATCTTGCCTTTCAATGGCCTCATCTATACACAACAAAATTTCATTTTCCAATGTGTAAGCAGGTAGCAAGAGAAGACATCTGCCGTCCTGAAGAATTTTTTTAAGCTCATAAGGCTAAATGAAGCCCAGAATCATCTCTTTACTGCCCAGAACAAGTGCTCAGCTGTTTCTGCTCTCCTGTGGGTTGATAGGAGGAGGGGAAAGGCTGGGAGCAGGGTGGTGGGGACATCTCCCTGCTCCTCTTTCTCAGCAAGGCTGATTGCTGAGCCCTCCAAAGGAGGCTTGCAGAATGGTCACCCTTCCACAAGAGCACACAGGCAGCCCTCTGTGCCAGGGTGAGACCTCCATGGGTTAATTTGTATTTTCTGGCATCCTATCAGTTTCCCCAGCAAGCTGGCTCTCCTGGTTACTTCAACCACCTAACCCATCTGCAGTTGGGCATTTCCACCTGCACTCTCCTAAATGTGCCCTGTCTCCTTTGCTTCACCCTGATAATTTCCATCAATTGCTGGTATGTCTCACTATAGAGAGTTGGAGTTTAGCCATTGGAACAAAAACCAGTTGCTTAGAATTAACTAATACTTACCTCCAGGTGGAAGAAAATTATTATAGAAACTTAAAGAACATCTTAAAGTACATGAGGAAGGCAGAGTGGTTCTTGTGGAGATGGGAATCCTTCTGGCAAAGCCTCACTTCACACCCAAGAGATGAGGCAGGATGCTTTTCAGGCTCGCCAGCACTAACAGCAGGAGGTCTCTTCCCACCATGGGCTGCTCAGAGCCCATTGGGAGCCAGGGTAGTCTGGGTGGTGCAGCTTTGCAACCCAAACTGGAGCAACACAGCACTTTAGAATATCATGAGTGTCTGCAAAATTTTGTGTATATCTTTTATTTATTGTGCTTGTTAATTAGAAGCTTGTGCCAATGGCGCCAGCAGTGCTGCACCATACCTTGCATCCGTAACTCGGGCACCAGTCCCTGCCCACCTCGTCCTGATGGTGAAGCCTGCCAGTCCAAAACAAGCTGTAATCTGACTCCCCAGTGCTGATAGAATCAGGCTCTGAGAAGATAGTTGAGTAAAGAAAGGGCTGGATTGGCTAAATGATTCAACAAAAGGAGGGAATGCACACATTTGTGTCGTTGTTTTTCTAGGAGAAGGATATTTAATTGGTGTTGTCCTGATTATGACGTAGACTGCAATCAACTCATCTTTATTAGATGTACTTAGATACATGGGTTTTATTTTAGGCCCATCCCAAGTTATAAATTAAAAAGCCTTTCTAGAAGACCTTGGAAAATATTACATTGTGCAAGTGCAGCCAATATGTAAAAGATAATTAACTTTTTATCACAAAGACAGATAATAAAAAGAAAGCTTGAGTACTATAATATTTTATAGAATACTAGGATATTCGAAAGCATTTTTCATGAAAGCCACTACGATATGAAAGCATACGACAGTATTTATAGTGATAAAGCTTTAAAAGTTAGTTGTAATTACTATCATAAACTTACAATACCTTTATAAGAGATATGACAGGAATATCCTCAGACTTGGCAGTAGCTTGAAGTATTGTTTCAGGACTGAGCTCTAAGCCCCAGAAACACAAAAGTGTATGGCATTATGATGAGCAAGTATTAAACTTCCATTAACAACTAGACTGGATCATCCAAATACATGGACTGCGTGACTTTTTTCCATACATACATCTTGAGAAATGAGACGGGCAAGACATTTTCAAGATGTGAAGGAGAGTTTGATAAGGACTGTTTACTTGTCTGTCTTTTCTTTGCAAAAGCACATCGCCGGAGCTCCAGCTACAGGTTTCCACCCAGCAGACTCTGTTTGCCCCAGCCAGGATAACCACACGGTTGTGCTTGTGGAGACTGCCAGGTGCTGCTGGTTCCCATCTCAAGGAACCTTTGCCTCCTCACCCTTCCAGGAAGAGCCCTGCTGAACCTCCTGCTCTTCTTTTATCCTCCTCATGTTTGCTCTAAATTACCTTCCTCATAGACTTTGGTAACTGGCTGGTGAGAATGGGCAACTCCCCTTTGCCCTCCTCCAATCTCTCAAATGCTTGTTTTCAAGGAACTTGTGTCCAGGATTATTGCTGTTTTCCTCAATCCCAGTGCTGCCCTTCACACTGACCAGTTTCTTATTGCCTTGTTTTTAACAGTTTTTGCATGAAGCTTAGCGTGGGTGAGATTCCCTCCTTATTTTCATCCGAAGGAGTCTTTTTTTTTCACTTCTGTAGCCCAGTGCTCAGAGCCCTGTTGGTGGTTGACTGGGACTGATGCCAGCTGTTGAGAAAGAGGCTCATTTCCTGGAGCAGCTATCTTTTCTGAGATGGCCTTTATCCTAAATTGATTAGTCACAGTATTTTTGGCTTGTTTGGTCTGCCACGATTACAGCCAGAAGCAGCCTTTTGAGGAGCCAAGGAGAGCACCAGCCCTGGCAGCAGGTGCTGTGGCCAGAATCTGTTCCCCAGAGGCTGCTGCAAGAGAAGGTGCCACCACCCAAGCACTGGAGGGTTTTCCCATTGCTGTTACTGCCCACAGTTTGCAAGATGACTTTGCACACCTGGCTTTGGGATTTGCGGTTTTGCGGGTTTTTTATCCCAGCTGGAGGAAGTGCAGCTCTTTTTATTAATAATGTTGTATGTAAAAACTACAGTCATGGCCTCTCTCTGGGAACCAGAGACAACTGTGGGCCTGATTACAGTTCTCAGTGGCCACATTTCTTTCAGATTTGGCTCATTGAGCAAATAAACCTCTTTATTTCCAAAAAAAAAAAAAAAGCACTAAAAAAAAAAAGAAATAGGCTGAAACCACTGGCTGTATGCAAATAACAGCTAAGCCCCGTGAGCACTGAGGCTTCCCCTCATACAAGCAGAGGCCAAAGTATGAAGTACAATCATTGTATGGGGCAAGAAAAAAGCTGGGGGTCAAGGCTGGGCTGAAATGAGAGATGTTGTGAATAAACCCAGGAGCCCTAGAATGGGTGGGTTTGGGACTGTGAGCAGGGAAATTCACATTGCTTCAACAAGTGGGAAATGAAAATTTGTTCAAATGCTGCATTTGTGGTTGTTTGTTTTGTTGTGTTGTTTTTTTCCGCTGCATCTCTCAGTTGTCATACCTGTAAACCTCCTCAAATTAGCACAGTTAATAAGGAATGCTACAGCTGGGACTATGTTACATGATATGGTATGGTATGGTATGGTATGGTATGGTATGGTATGGTATGGTATGGTATGATTGATATATAACCACTTTCCTACTTCTGCCTTCTGAGCAGACAGCGTGCCAGGTCAGGCCACCTGCTGATCTGCATTAAGATTTCATTATCTTCCTGGTCAATTTGCAATCAAGCAGGTAGCAAGAATATTCAGGGGTCTGAGTGCAACAGAGGGTACTGTGGAGCTTTTCAGCAGCATGAGAGAGACCTCATTTGTAGATTAAGAGGAACAAACATATATAGGTTTAACTTCTTACAACTGAACTCAACTCTTGAATTTTACCCTTAATTTTTCCTACTTGTATTTATTATAATAGCATTTAAAAATATATATATATTTCAGATTTTATTTACTGCTTAATGTATTTTAATATGGTTTTAAAGAATGTGGTACCTGTATGACATAGGGAAGGAAACTTTATAGAAGTGAAAGTTTGCTAGCTCTAATCTGGAAATTAATGTAGGCCACTGATATTCAGCATGTGGTCTTTGAACCTAGTGTTTTACTTCTAAGGATCTTTGTGACATGAGTAAGGAAAACAGACTTCTCTATGATAGACTTCAATGTATGCTTGAAAGATCTGTATGGAAATGTTTATGAGCCCATAAATGGAAGAAGTATGTTAACAGTATGTTGAAAAATAATAAGAATTTCAAAGAATTCCAGCAGCAAATCATTGCAATGTAGGAACTCTTAACAATTACCAAAATATTCAGGAAAGTGAGGCTCCTTAAATAATCTGAAACTATCCAGATGTAAGATCAAAAGACAAAATACTCCGTTTCCTGTGGCAACTTGTTTTGTACAATTCCAGAGGAAGAGCAGCTTAAAATTCCCAAATCCAGATGTGATTTCAAAGGCACTGTGCACACCTGGATAGCTCTGGAACCAACACTT
Organism: Molothrus ater; assembly: GCF_012460135.2. Taxonomy (NCBI): domain Eukaryota; kingdom Metazoa; phylum Chordata; class Aves; order Passeriformes; family Icteridae; genus Molothrus; species Molothrus ater. The sequence goes on along the minus strand of NC_050482.2, from coordinate 14,769,312 downwards.
GGCAATGAAGGGGGGGATTGTAGACCCCAGACTTGTGGAGCCTGCAGGTGGGTGAATCCCTCTGCTAGATGAACACAGCAATGTTGCTCCATGAGCAAAACCCCAGACAATTTCATTTTGCACATTCTTGCAAAACAAGCTGACGCTGATAAGGACACAGGAACTGATAAGAGACCTGGTGAAATATTAGGAAACACATTTTTCCACATCACTGTTACCCGAGGGAAACTCCAGGCATAATTCACACAGTTTAAGGAATGGCACAGTCTAAAGTATCTGGAGATAGTGGAGTATTTTATTGCAGTGGTATCTGCAAAGGTACATCACACAGAGAAACCTAGAGCACAAACATAAATGATTACTAGATGTCTCTGACAGTGTTTGTATGTATTCTAATGTTCCACCAGCTACCTAGAAATATATTATTTGTTTAGGTTATTTTTAACAGTTTATTTTAAGGTTATTTCAAAATGGATAAGCAAGTAAAAGTGTGCTCAGCTGGACTTTAGGAAAGAAACTGGGAACAGTGGTCAGGGCTCACCTGTGAAATACGGTGCTGACACCCATTCATGGAAGTTTCTTGTCATATTCTGCCAGGCAGCATTTTGGCCATTTATAATTATTTTGGTTTTGGTTTTGGTTTCATGACAGTTTGACTTTTTTCCTATGTAACATAAATATTTTTTGAATTAATTGAAATTCAGGTAACTGCTGTTGTGGTCTTCAAGAACCATTATCTTGACCCTGGTTTCCCAGAGATGGGATATGCCTAGGGGATGAATATACATGGACACTGATTGCAAGCCTGAGGTGGACAGGACACCCTGCAATGCTTCTCCTTTGGCCTGGTGGAACATAGGATGTTTTTACATTCTCACATGTCTGAAAACCCCTTGCAAATGGGGGTCCCACAAGCATCTCTGCTTAATACATCTCTGCTCATACAGGTGTCCCTGTAGCCAGCAGACAGGACATCAGGGTGGAGTGGCAAGGCTGAGCCTCCCATTCCAGCACAGCACAAAAAGAGACAATTCACATCTCTGCTTTATTTCAGATATCTGAACACTCACTGCAGTCTGTGTTAAACACAACTCCAGGCTCGTGTAGCAGTCCCCCTGTACCAGTATCTGTAGCAGTATCTGGCTGTGACACTGCAGATTCCCTGACTCACCCATCACCAGCTCTGTAATTGTGCTCCCTCCCATCCCTGTGATTCCCTGCCAGATTGAGTCTCAATGTATTGCTAGATTTTCAACTGTGAAAGTAGAGTCAAATGCTGAATTGAGAAATCTAACTGGTTGGTTGTCACTGATGTGAGAGAATGATTAATTTATTTTCTTAATTGAGTTAAAAGAGATAACTTTAAACAAAAATTACTGACATCTTAAGCAAAATACGGAAAGTTCATAAGAGGGAAAATAACATTGGATTAAAATATGATACTTTTGTATTGAAGAATCAAGCACTATTTTTAATGTTGGCAGAGAAGGATGTCAAAACTTGTTCTGAAAGGCAATGTGCAGGATTTTGTGTTTGTGCTCTTCATTATGGTGTAATGGAATCCTATAAACACCCAATACTGACACCACGGTTGCTGGCTTTCAGGGCACAATAACTGTAAAGTCCATAAAAAAGATAATCAAATCACAGAAGTATAATAAAAGTGTGAATAAAAAGTGAGAGGTATGTGAATATGGCACCAATCTTTTGTTGGAAATTTGCAGTTCCACTTCACCATACACTGCAATAACTGTACTGGGTGTTCCTGCTTATAGTGTGCTCTGTACAAAGGAGTGATAACTTTCAATGACTCACATCTTAGCAGGGTGTCAGCTCTTCTGGAGGCACTTAGCAAAATTCCAACCCTCTTTTCTACAGGTCTCAATAAGCCTGAGCAATCAAGAAATAATCATTGTTAATGGAACTCATCTCTTCCCACCCAACCTCACTGCCCTTTCCTTCTTATGTTGTTTGCCTGATATTTGCATCTTGACTAAACTTACTCATCCTCATCCTAGTTTTAGGTGTCACCACTGAATTTGACACAGTAACATGACTGATTTGAGTTGGGCTTCAGGGTGCTAGTAAAAGAAATTTGCTGTAAAAAACCTAAGGTACTAGAGACTATAAGAAGTGGAAAGTGAAATGACATTATGCTTCCTTCTGACATCAGTGTCCTGAGTCTGTGAGTACAAGTGACACCTCTGCTTTCCATGAAGGCCTCTCAGGGTCAAGCATTTTTTCCATTTCTTTCTTGGATGTCCTCAGTGGGAACTTCAAATCTTCCTAAGGGTGCCATTCAGAGGGTGGGTCGCTGTCTTTCCTCCAAAAATGAGAGAGGAACTGGCGCTGACAAGAGGTGCATGCCCAAACTGCCTGCTGCACTTACCACTGAACAAAATATATTTACATGTTAAACTGCCCAAGTAGAACAGTGTTATTTTTTAAATGGTTGGAAGAACTTGAGTTTGGGGTGTTTTCACACCTCTAGCACCACAGCAGATGGTATTGTGAGCAAACTTTGCTTCAAGGCTTTGGGTAGAACCTGGCCAGAAGACAGGATGTTGCCAGAAAGCTACACAAGAGAACAGAAGTTTTATACAGCACATGGTGAAGGAAAACATTGGGAAACACTAGAAATCTGGATGGGCTGATGCTGTTATTCATGTTCTCAGCCAGCTAATCTCCCAGTATAGATACTGGTGTTTGTTTAACACTGACCAAAGACATGAAGCACTTCACAAGACAAATCCTGCATCTCCAGCAGAACAGTTTTCTTCTTCCTTTGTGAAGAATGGCTTCTTTATGCAGTAAGTCACTGAATTTCTTGCTGCTTTATCTCACTTCAGTCACTTGTTCTTCCCTCTCCATCCTGGCCAGGGTGAGAGGCAGCACACTTAAAGCCCTTCAGAGCTCAGCTCACCAAGGGGCTTTCAAGAGCTCTGGGTGGCTTTCAGCTCTCATGAAAACAAAGGGAAGCTGAGACTGCTTGAGGCTTGGCAAAGGATCAGGCTGTGATTGATTTGCATCTCTGAACTCTCTGTGTTTATGGAGCTACCTAAGAGACAAAACAATCAGGAATTTTCATTTCCTCCTCCTCCTCCTCTGCTCTGCCTAGGTAGAGAAGGCCACACTTTCCCTGCTAGTTAGTTTAGCTGTTTTTTGAGTATCTGGTACAAGGACAATAAAGTGTTTGCACAGCTGAACTTCAGCAGTGTGGGACACAGGCAACCACCCTCCTGAGTGGCCTTTGTGCATGAAAGCTCTTCTGCACCATCAGGGGAAAATCATGTTTTTAACACTACTGCTGCAAACAGAAAAGCCAAAGTGTTTATTCCCTTTGTCACTTCACATTCCACCTTATTGCTTCAGTGAATTAGTGGAAATAATCCAAAAGTAAAGCACTTACAGGTAAATGTGATGAAGCCAAGGACAGGACCCTACTGACTTGTTTAGAGCCAAGGGTCCCTCCTGCATTTAAACCTAGTATTTAAAATCTGTTCTCTAGTTTATGTTGCAGATTCTTGTGATGTATCCTGAACACAAAGAATTTAAAATTTTAAAGTACTTCTATAATCACACCATGTGAGAAGGGAAGCTAAAAGCTGTTAAACTGTTTTATGGTTTTTATGGCGCTTTATATAGTTTATGGTTCTACTGCTTTTAACATGTTTGTTATTTTAATGGTATGAGTTAATAACGAAACTGTGTCAGTTTCACAAACTGCAATTAATCCCTTCAGCCAACAGCAGGTACTAAAACAGGGTCTTGCTGATGCAGAGGAGGCACTCAGAACAGTTTGGGAGGTGACTTGGGATCTCTACTGACTAGACAAGCTTGTGGTCTTGGTTAGAAGTGTAGCTCTAACTTTCAAAAGAACCTGAGGTCTGTAACAACTCCCAGGGGGCTAAAGCACAAGAAGGAAATCCTGCTGAATGGTCTAATAGAGGTCACACCTTGTGAGATTGGATACTGGGGTCCTGCCTGCTTCATCATATCTTGGTCTAATAATTGGCTGAAATGTAGGCAAACCACCTGAGGACAGAATTCCAGGCTCCTCTTGCCTCTTCTCCTAGATCCATATGTGTGAGTGATCCTGCAGAGCATTAAGGGTACCCATCCTCATGTTGTGACCTTTCACTAGATAAAGAAAACTTTCTTCAGGGGCAGAGTCTGCAACTTCAATTCCCCAGAAGCTAAGTCAAGCTCTGACTTCTAGAGCCGAGGAGTACCCCAAGGAGCCTGGCAAACCACAGTCTCCATGATAACATGGGTATCAACAGCTGAATCATTGCTGGGTGTTCATGTCAGTGTGACTTAAGCAAAGGAGTGTAAGGATGGTTTTCATCAGGGCACATCAATGCTGGAGTGTTCTCAGCACCTCAGCTCACTGCTGTCATGAACACAGGCACCCAGAACTGAAGTTGCAACTTGAGGCCTCAAAATGCTATTTCATGTATCTCCTTAGGAGATCATTAGGTTGTCAGGACCTAATCATCAGGAGATTTTAGGTATCTCAGGGAAATGTTTATCAAAGGCTCACTTTGGCCTGGGGAGGATGATCCCCCTGGTTGCTCTGTGGCAGTGGGGGGCAGCAGGAACCTGCAGTTCAGTCCAACCCACCCATGCCACAGCTCGGGGCCAGACCCATAGTCTGTGCCTTCCCCTGTCTGCCATGGGCTGCCACGGCTCTCAGCTCCACCGAGTCACAGCTGCCCTTTGGAAATCCCTGCAAAGATTATTTCTGGCAATTATCTGAGAATCCAGAACTTGACTTTGGAAAGACAGTTTAGAGACTGTTAAAGATGCTTTGGAGGAAGGTCTGGGGAGGCAAGCTTTGCTCAGAGCTGGCATGCCCAGCAGCCCATCTCCCTCATCAATGACTTAGGCCTCTTCAGAAATGAAGGATACCATAGCTGAGCTCTGTCCACACTTCCCTCTTCAGCTCAGCAACAACACAGGATTGCATCAGACAGTCCTTCTTATTCATCCCTCTTTTCCCATATGATCTCTGCAGACCAATCAGAAACAGTTCACTAAACAAAGATAAGAAATATCCCAGAGAACTTTAAGAAATTACTCCTTATCACCCTCCTGAAGATAGGCTCAATGGTCAAGGCCACAGTTAAATCTTCCTTTTCTTGTAAAAGTTAACTAAAGTTAGTTATTAAAGTGCTGGCAGTATTTAGGGAGGTTCTGAAGTGAAGAAGAGCACAAGGTACCTGCACTGCCTTTGAAAATTTCAGGGGCATCTTTATCCAAAAAATCTTGGTGTTGTTTCTTCTGAAGAGCTTCCTGGAACATATACCAGGTACAATTTAAAATTGTCATTTTATGTATGGGATTTGTGAAGTGATGCTTATAAATGAAATGCTTCTAGTCATGTGTTTTATTTTTTTTAAATGTAAAAGTTTCCTTTGTGGAATTTTCTTGTATTTTTCAGTTGTTTATATTGCAGAGAAGTTCAATTTGTGAGTGATATACATAGATTTAAAAGTGAGATGGACCATGTTAATATTTAATTATTCAATTAAAATTACGTATTTTTGTGTAGTTCTTAGTCAATATTTAGGATAAATTAGTAAAGGGAAAAAAATCCTTTTGTTAATCCTCTCAACAAAATGGGACACATGAAAATACACATTTCCAAGATTTCACAGAGCTGAGGGATTAGCAGTGGAATTGGAGATTTTTACGTGTGAGAAATGCCAGTGCTGTTAGTTGCTGACCATGAGAACAGGATCAGAGGCTATATGTTTCAAAACTGAACCAGAATGTTGTCTCTGGAGTTCTGTTTCAGATCTAGTCTAGGTCAATAGTGACTGATAATTGTTACCACTCAATAGCTGTGCAGTGTGAGCTTGGTCCATGCTGACACATTGCAGAAGTCATCAGAAAAATTGGTCTTGTCCCCCAGGGAGCCCAAGGCACTCTAGAGAGCAGTGTGGGTTATGGGAGTACAGATTTCTCTTTTAGGGAATTTGTGAAGGACATTGGCCTTCACCATGCTGGCACTTTTCACAATATCCTCCTTTTCTTTAAAATATCTAAAGTAAGTAATGTCTGATAAAAACCCTCCCTATACTGAGGGCATCCCATCTTTTTAAAGATATATGGGAAGGAAATGAGAGTGAACAAGAGGAAGGCAATACTGGCTGCACTTGTGGTATCTGACAGCTGCTGACAGAGCCTTGGGAGAGGGAATGAGACAGGAGAAGCTTGCCTAGCAGCAGTGGTCATCTATCTGAAGCAAAGTAGCTCCCTGTGGTCCTGCTTACCTGCCAGGGAGCAGGCTGAAGGAACCTTCCACTGCCCTGCAGGTGCTTGGGCTGGCTTGGTTAAACCTCAGTGAAGCACAGCACTGTGGTTTTTAATGCAGACTTCAGCTTGGCAACGCTCCTGGTTTCCCCTGCAGCTCTAAGCCATCAGCCCCCAAGGCAGTCTGTAAACTGGGGGGGCATTCAGGAGGTAAAAAACACATGCAAAGCACTTACATCTTCAATAAGACCAGCACTAATAAACCAAAGGATGTTTAGAGAGTTGTACAGAAGATATTGTATGCTCCCTGAGACTGGGGCAGTAAATTTGGCCTGAAGAAAGAAGAATGGCTGGGCAAGGGACAGGAGGGACAACTGAACTACTCTCAAAAGCTTCAGCAGCTACAGCACTGAGGAAAATCTGAAATGAAAGGTCACCCATACACTTCTTTTATTTTTATGGCTTATGAAATTTTCAAAGGGTACAAATAGCACATCTTGTGCCCTACAATGTAATGGCAAAACTATTCCACAGGACTTTCAGCAATATCCCTCTTTGTGACATGAAGTCTAAAAGGCAGATACCCAGACTAAGAAACAGAGCAAATTTAAAACCTTTAATAGATAAAACAACTTCTTGCAAATCTCAGTAACCACGATTTATCAGGGAATAAACTGAACTAACAAATTTTTTTCATTGAAATTTTATCAGCCTCCGTTCTGGAGCTCTGATCCCAACAGAGGGAGGGACACAGTGTAAAATTACAGATCAGAGTATTATTTTAATTGGCTTTGGATCGATGTTTTGAATGAGCTTAGAGTTTGAGCATTTGCCTGCTAGAATTATTGCCTGCCAGTTTTAGGAAAAAAGAGTAAAAATGTTTAACCCATTGCCAAAATAGTGAATCCTTTCTGCAAGAATAGTATGTCAACAAAATATCTAAGATGTTTGTTGACATTGTTTGGACTTCTACATGTCTATGAATTTCCACAGAAAGAACAACAAGGAAACTAAAAATGAAATCACTTCAAGTAGGTCAATAATAGGCTCTGAGCTGTAGCAAATTTCAAGATGGGATTCACATTTTAATGCGAAAATTGCCATAGATTAAAAGCTTTTCATCTGTTCATAACTATGCAAACAGCTTTGTGCCACATTAAAATCTGTGCTGTGATATCTCCAAATGTTGAGTACTCCCAGGTGTGAATTAGAAATGCATGTGGGGTATTTCAGCAGAGTCAGATGGTAGATATGGGCAAGGAACTGGTGCTGGTCAGGCATCTGTCAAGAGACCACCAGCCAGCACCAAGGCACCATGGAGCATTTTTGTTAAGGGAGAGAAAATAAATTGAAAAAACTCTATTATCAGTGTCCCAAAAGACTACTTGCTTCCTGCAGCACACCTTAATCTCTGAGTCAAAACAAAATAGAACAGGATCGAACAGATTAGTTCCAGTTGGCAGGATCTTACAGTGATCATCTAGTCCAACTGTTGCTACAAAGAGCAAGTTCCACAGCTTCTGTCTGGGACTAACCCTATATTAAACATTTAACGGTGGCTTCAACTGAGAGGAATATTTTTAGACAGTACAGGTTTAAGGTGAATTTAATGTGGGAAGAATGTCTGGCATAAGGAGAAATGTAACAGCACAGTGAGCAGCACAATGATGGCATCGATTAATTGCTGCAAAATACTCAGGGGTATTGACTGAAGTGAGTGATGAGCAGATTCATTCTCATGTGTAATGTGGGCTCCAGGGGTCATTTCTAGAGTGACCCAGGACAGTTTCTCTTCAGCACAAACATGCAAATCTGGGGTGGGACAAGGCAGAAAATAGCATTCAGGTGAGACATTGCAACAACTGTTTGTGAACATGAAGCAGAGGAGAAGCAGTCCAGACAGTTTGTGGAAATAAATCTTACAAATAACAAGCAGCAATATTATGCTTTTTTACTCCTAGCCTGATGTCCTTGTCACACAAATCCAGCCCAATACCTTCAGCCTTTTCTCTGAATCCAAGAGAGGATGGCTGAGCCCTGCCTGGGCTCTGTCTTTCTCCTCATGTGTGGGTTACAGTGAGCTCCCTGCCCTCCCAGCAGTGCCACAAAGAGAAACTGCTTGGGATCTGCTTGTTTGTTCTTTAGGAAATTAATTTCCTTTGAGGGAGGAAGTTTTTGATTGTACACGGCTGAGTGAGAGATAAATTAACTCAGAAACCATCTTGTCCACTTTTTGGCTGCATCTTTAGAAAGAAATACTTCATGCTCCAGTGAAACACTGCTCTGCAGTGGGAGGAGGAGCAGGGCAGGAGATCACCTTGGCAAAGTGAAGCGGGTGTCTCAACCATCCCTCTTTTGATCTTCAAAGGTGGTAACGCTCAGTTTGGAGCTCACTCAGCTATGCTATGGCTACCCACAGTACATAAGGAGCTAACCCTGTTCTTTATTTCAGGTTTTTAAGTGCCTGGAGCAGAGAGGAGCACACACAAGTAACTATCCTATCCTGACATTTCAGGAGAAATGGTTGAACCTGTGGGTAACCATTATGTTATAGCCAGACCTGTATACTCGGAGAAAACGTTCAATGAAGAGCATGAGAAATTGCACAGATACCATAAAACCTTTTGGGATCACCTGAAACTCTATTTTAGGTAAGAAGATTTTTTTTTCAAATTAGATCTAAGAAACAGTCTTCACTGCTCTTGCACTCCATCTTGACAGTGTCCATCTCCCATTCCAACACAGCAAGTGAAAATTCATTAACTAAGTTCAATGTCAGATTTTTCTAATGGATTTTGACTGCTGTTAGAAGTCTTCCTACAGCTGTATCTAAGGTAGCTTCTCTTTTTCTGGGCCCTTGGCAGCACAGACTCTAGGAAGACCTTACTGCACCCTTTCAGTACTTAAAGGGGTCTTATAAGAAAGACATACTCAGGCTTTTTACCATGGCCTGTTGCAGCATGGGATGACATGGTAAAAAGATGGGACATGGGATGATGATTTTAAACTAAAAGAAAGTATATTTGGACTGGATATCAAGAATAATTTTTTTATGATGAGGGTGGTGAGGTACTGGCACAGGTTGCCCAGAGACATGGTGGATCCCCTCTCCCTGGAAATGCTTAAGTTTTGATTGGACAGGGCTTTGAGAAACTTGATCCAGTGGGTGGCATGCCTGCTTATTGGGGTGGGGGTTTGGATTAGATGGCCACAGAGGCTCCTTTCCAACCCAAGCCATTCTAGGGTTCTATGGGAATTTGGTTTGGAAAGGACCTCTGAAGGCCACTGGATATACCTTGAAGCACAGATGGCAGTGCGGGTTGATCAGGGCTGTGATTGATCAGGGTGAGATTTTGACTTCTGGCATCCAGAACCTGAATCCTTCCCCTTTCCTCACCTCTCTGAAACAGGCTGCAATTCAGCCAAGCTGTTCACTGACAAAATTTTGTTCCCTTGTGCCTTTGCAGCTGCTCCCCACAAAGGGCCAAAAAAATTGCTTTGCGTTTGTTTCCAGTCGTTTCGTGGCTGCCAGCGTACCACTTCAGAGAGTGGGTCCTGAGTGACATCATCTCTGGCATCAACACAGGGCTGGTGGCTGTGCTGCAAGGTACCTGGGGGAAATGTGTGTCCTGACACAGCCTGCTAAGCCAGCTGCCAAGGCACTGCTGGCTTCAGCCTGCAACACACACATCACCTTCCCTGGGCCTCTGTCTTTGCAGGCCTGGCCTTTGCTTTGCTGGTGAATGTCCCCCCCAGTTATGGACTCTATGCAGCATTCTTCCCTGTCCTGGTCTATTTTATCTTTGGCACATCGAGACATATCTCAGTGGGTAAGTTCAGGCACACCACCTACCCTCCTCACTGATGAAGAGCTACATGCTGCCTCTTCAGATCTTTTAACCAAGTGCCTTGTGCTGCTCAGGTCCCTTCCCTGTCCTGAGCCTCATGGTGGGAGGAGTCGTCACCAGGCTGGTCCCTGATGACAGCACTGGAAATGGCAATTCCACAAATATCTCAGCAATAAATGATGAGAGGGTGATGGTGGCTGCATCTGTAACCTTCCTTTCTGGGGTTGTTCAGGTTGGTAAATGTATGTGTGTATGCACACCTGTGTGAATAGATGGAGGGTGGCCTGACCTTCCTCTCTGGTTTCTGCTGTTGTAGTCACCAAAGTAATCCTCTTCCACTTCCCATGTAGCTGACCCTGGCTCACTGTTAGGAGACACCTCTTCCCTCCAGTGACCAGGCACTCACATGTGCTGTGAAACCCTTGGTTTTGCACAGGCCTGAGCCCACAGCCTACACAGCTACAACCTACACCTACAGCAAAAAACAATCTACTGGATAGGAAAAAAAATAGCAGTGAAAGTAATGTGTATGATGCAGATGCACCAAGGGTATTAAAAGCTCTGCCTTGCAATAGTAAAATATTTGGATTTGTTTTTTAAAAAAAACCACTTATCCTTACTCCCTAATAAAGAATTCCTATAGTTCCTCCTTTCCTAACATACTAATATATTTGCAGCTTCGTGAAACACTTGTACATGTGAAAATATAGGAACTGGAAACCCTAGAAATAAAGATGTATATTTTAGCAGTAAAATAAAAAGAATGGGTTTTCACTGCTGCAGCAGTTACTCATACTAGTAGTGTGCCCTCTGTTGCTATATATCAACTTTTGTTGCAAGTCTGGTGATGGTACATTCCTTAATCTCTGGATGGATGGGATTAGGTGAAAATCTTTACTTTCATTAAATATGACTGTCTTTCTTTCAAAGATTGCTTAAAAACACAAATTAATCCCACTGACATATGCTAATTTTGTGTTTCAGTTGCTTCTGGGAATTTTCCAGTTTGGATTCATCGTTATTTATCTATCACAATCATTAATCAGTGGTTTCACAACTGCTGCAGCTATCCATGTTTTGGTATCTCAACTGAAATTCATGTTTCAGTTACCTGTCCCCGGATTTAATAAACCATTTGGCATCATCTATGTAAGTGCTAGGTGCTCATTATTTGCTAATGCTATTGATGTACCTGGGATATATTTCTGACTGTGTATCACAAGGCAGTAATAACAACTCAGCAAAAAAAAAAAAGCAAAGCAGGAGGAAAAACAAGAGAAAAATGAGAATATGTTATTAGTATTTAGGCAATCTTTAAATTTATTACCAAGCACCAAGTTACACCCCATTAGGATAATTAGATAATATTTATTATTTTGTGGTGGAGTATTTCAATTAAGCACTCAACTCTGCCTTAAGGATTTAATTATTAATTTTTACTGGGCTGATACTATACATATTTAATTTGCATATGACTCTGTGAGGGCTGTTGGATGAGAAAGGAGGGACAAGAAGAACAGGAAGGAAGGAATGGAGAAAGGCACCTGCCCAGCAATGCCATTGCCCACATTTCCTATCACGGACTTGCCTGTTGTTTCAGCCCTCCCTCAGGGGCAAATCTGGAGGAGAGGATCACAAGTTAGTGGAAAAGGAAAAGGTCTTTTGCAGATGCTTCTATCATTTGGCAGAGGCACATGCATTGCAGTCCACATCATCCCACAGGGAATAAATCCCAAACAGCATAATCCTTAGAGCTGCTCAGATACAAGGTCCTTCTGGAAGGGATAGTGCTACTGTGCCAGGGCACAAGTGTTTTTAAAGCACCACATGTCTCTTCCTGATCCTGCAGACTCTGGAGAGCATTTTCAGCCAGATCACAAAAGCAAACGTTGCTGACCTTGTCACATCACTGATTGTCTTGCTTATCGTGTTTGTGGTAAAAGAAATGAACGATCGATACAAGGAAAAGTTACCGGCTCCCATCCCAATCGAACTCCTTGTGGTGAGTCACTTCCTTTGATTTTGCAATCGCTCCATGTTAGAACATGGGAAGCAGAGTTTTAACTATTTCTTCCCCTCTTATCCACTAAATGATGCATTATCATTTTACCCATAAAGAAAAAATTGCAGCATTCAGGAGCTATTGTGAGATATTTTACTTCCACATAGCTGTTCTTAACTGACATATCTGTGATGTTATATACTATGATTTTTTTCCTTGGACAGTACTGGCTTTGACACCAGCCATCTGCAGTCTCACAGCTGAGGCCCCTCTGCGCCATACCTGCAAGCAGTCACTGAAATCCTAGATATCTATGGCCACACACAAAATTATTTTGCCCTCCAGCAACAGAATGATGTTGCCCACTCTGAGCAGCAGAGGGGTGGAGGAAGCTTCACAGGGGCAGCAAGCCCCTAAAATCCTGGAGGGTGTTGTATAGACTCAAGCAGCACTTGTTTTCCCCCAGAATCTTTACAGCACCTTGTTAGAACATACCTGGTTTACTGGGTGGGATGATCTCTGTTGTTAGTAAAATATTCTGTTACAATCTCTGTGATTTGTGAATGGAAACCCATACCTGTAGGGTCATTCAGGAATGACATCTGAACAGCAAAGGGATGTGACAATTTGGGGCATAATTCTGCCACTAGTGATGAGGCTGGACAGTGTGTAAGAGAAGGAAGGTAATTGTGTTTAATAGATTCTTCACACTCTTGCTTTAATGTGCCTAATGGAGGTGTGGTTTATTATCTTTCAGACAATCTTAGCAGCACTGATTTCCTATTTTGTCAACTTTGAAGAAAAATTTGATGTAGCTGTCGTTGGAAAACTAGAGGAAGGGTAAGTGACTTACAATTCACCAGTGGAGCAAGACGTTCTCTTTAGCTCAGCAGTGCTGAACGAGTTCAGCTATGTTTCTGATTAAAATTATCTGCTTCATCTTCTTCAGTAGGTAAATAAACATTTTTCTCTTAATGATATGATACACTTTCAGTACACAAAAGTTACACTTAGAGCACATCTCCTACTTATCAAAGAGTACACTGAGATATGAAATAATTGTGTACTTCACTTTCTGAGATAGCTGGTGAGCAGGAGGTTGATGTTTGTGCTTTTAATTGAACTACTCACTTCTGAACTCCTCCATTTCCCTCACAGCACATTCACACTTCATCAGCCACCATCAAGCCTGGGAAGCTGCCAGGACCCTGCACAATTCTCCTCTCTGGTCCCATGACCAGACATCAGCATCTCTTCAGCACCATTATCCTCCAGAGGCCTCAATATCTGCCTATCCAGAGCTATATCCACATAAAGATTATTTCTTTATGTGGATATAGAATATTTAGCCTTCATCTGGCTATGCCAGAATTTTGGCATAAAGAATCAGGTGGCACATGTCAAGTTAAAAAGAGGGAGGAAGACATTTGCTAGGACAGCAGAGTGAGTCTGAGGTGGTCTCTGTAGCCCCAGGGGTGTTAGTAGGTGAAGCTTGCAGAGCAACAGCTATTTCTGCTCATGAGTCTCCTTTCTTCAGATTTCAGTTCACTGGAAAAAAAAGAAGGATAAAAAGAAGTTCAGAAAGGAATTCTCCCTAGGATCTGCAGAAGACCCTTAGGCATCTCCTTCATGAGTTGAGTTTTTTGTCTTTCAGGTTTTATGCACCTGTTGCACCTGATGTAGGCATCCTCCAGAGCTGTATTGGTGATGGCATTTCCATCGCAATCGTTGGGTTTGCAGTTGCCTTCTCCGTGGCTAAAGTGTATTCCATCAAGCATGACTACCCAATAGATGGCAACCAGGTTGGCAGTAACACAGAGATCAAGATACTGCATTTATCAATGGGAAATAAGTAATTTTAGGAAAGCTTTGCCTTGTGAATAACTGTCACAAAGCAGCTCTTAAAACAATCTCTTCTATTTTTATTTCAGGAGCTGATTGCTTTTGGGCTGGGTAATATAGTTGGTGGATCATTCAAGGGATTTGCCTCCAGCACTGCTCTGTCAAGATCAGGTGTGCAGGAGAGCACAGGAGGCAAAACACAGGTACAAAAGACAACAAGTCATGATGGCATTTAATGAAAGACAGCTCTTTTTTCCTAGCTAACCATCATGCCTGTGGGCACTTATTCATTGTGGAATTGTTCTCTCATGCAGATTGCTGGCATTATCTCATCTGTCATTGTTTTGGTTGTGATCTTGGCCATTGGGTTTCTCCTGGCACCATTACAGAAGGTATTCACTCGTTTCATCTAATGCTTCCTCCTGCTTCCCAAAGACAGGGCTAATCTCTGAGCACACTGAGTGTTCGTAGACTTCAGTGGGAGCCGAAAAGCTTGGTTCTTCTTCCCATGTTATGCCAGAAAGGACCCCTACATCTGGTCCTTCAAAGGGAACACAAGTACCCAAACACCAAAAACCAACTTTCAGGTGCCAAAAATAGGTGAGATTTACAGCCTCAGGGGGACACCTGCACTGAACCGTAGTGCAGTGTTGGATGTTCCAACAGCAGTATGCGCTGGGAGCAGAGCAGCTCCCTGGCCTTTCAGCTGCACTTTGGCCCTATTCTGTATGATCTTTTAATTCCTAATGTTTTACATTTTCTTTGCTTACTTAAACAAGGAACATGTGTTTTGGTCTTTTTAACAGTCAGTCCTTGCATCTTTGGCTCTTGGCAATTTGAAAGGAATGCTCATGCAGTTCAAGGAAATAGGCATCCTCTGGAGAAAGGACAAGTATGACTGTGTAAGTTGAGTTTCGCAAGCATCAGAAGTTAAATGCTCTGAAAAAGTAATCTATCATACAAATGTTCTTTTTTTATCCCTGTTTTACTTCACTAACCAGAAAGTACAATATTTTCATGCCTTTTTTACTGGTACATCCCTTCTTAATGTTTTCCATTTTGTCCCATTTATTTGGAGTCGATCCTCACTCTTAACTTCATTTTCATCCATTTCATCAAAATCTATTAAAATAGTGCATTATATAAAGTCAAATAGAGAAGACAGTTACAGAAGATGCCTAAATGACAGAAAATATCCAAATATCTACTGCATTGACTAAGCATTCAGGGACATTTCTCACAATCACACAATGTGTCATATGGAAGATACACAGCAACAAACAAATTAAAACTGGGACTTGAAGGGTCTACTCCAAATGGTAAAGCTTGTGGCTAGAGGGCAGACTCGTTACCTCTCAGAAAATTTAGGCTCACAAATTGTCCCAGGCTTCAGTTTTCCCAGCTATCAAACAGTTATCTGCCCCATGAAAATACTTTGAACTCTGTGACTAAAAGTTATTCAGTATTATCTAGTAATTTATCAGTCGTGTACACTCACAGGACCTATATTTGCACATTTACAGCTCTCAACTTCAGCAGATTTCTGATTCACTTCTAATCTTGCCTTCCTGCTGGATTTTCATTAGGTTCTTGACATGTATATAATGTTGCCATCCACCGTGTCCTTACAGGTTATATGGGTGGTGACTTTCTTAGCTGCCATCTTTCTTGGCCTGGACATTGGACTAGCAACAGCTGTGGCATTCCAGCTGCTGACTGTGGTGATCCGCTCCCAGATGTGAGTACTAGTTCAAGGAAATGGTATCCCAGGGCCTCCTGTTTTCATATAAGTTTTCATATAAGTTTTCTCCCTCTGTACAGGGAAGGGTAACAGCCCTGTCTGTGCTTTGGTCTGTCCAGAAACCGTGCATGGAAAAATAATTTACAGGCATAAAACCTTTGGATGTGGGGCTTGCCTCAGCGTGCCACTCTATCTGAGATGGTTTCATTTGATCCTTGGCATCCTCCAAGTTTCAATGTGGGACACAAATAATTGTTTGTGTGTTTGTTCACAGTCCAAGCTGCACTGTTTTGGCCAATGTTGGGAGAAGTAACATCTACAGAAACAGGAAGGATTACACTGACGTAAGAAATGTCTCATTTCTTTTACCACCTGCTGCACTTGTGCTTCTATAGCAGACATTGCCACTGACACTTTTCTTCATTTTACAGATCTATGAGCCAGAGGGAGTGAAGATTTTCAGATGCTCCTCTCCAATCTTCTTTGCTAATATTGAATTTTTCAGAGAGAAACTCATCACTGCTGTAAGTGTCTGGGGCTGTTCTGAACATATGAATTGTGTGACACTTTAAGGTGGATACAGTTTCCCAATAATTACTATATATGCAGTTATTCCACAGTTCAAGGGTGAACTTTCTTTATACTGTTACCACTACTGTAATATAACATGTATGCACACACCTCTGAGAAAGAGAACAGCCTGTCTCATGCTGAACTTACACCATAGCATTGTCTATACCATACATATACCATAACAATACATATTTCAAGAACAAAGAGTGTAAACATAGATAATAAAAAGGAAAATTTACTTTATTTTATTCTCTTTGCTCTTGTACTGTTTACACAGAATACGTTCTAACTTACTCATCTTGCCCCAAGAATGTAACCACAACAGTCAGAAGAATGCCAAATGGAATCATCCTCTCAAAGAGGTCTTAACATCTTTCATAACAAACTGGTGAATGCAGCCAGTGTTTCCATAGCCAGCACAGAGATGCAGGACCCCTGAGCCCCCACTGTGTGAATGAGGCTCACCATCCCCAGCCCAAACACAACTTGCACCATAACCTCCCCTTCCTGCTGCTCTTAGTGGGGAGTTGATAAGCAGTGACTCCCCTGAGCACTCGTAATGAGCAGTTTGCTCTTCACATGAGGGACTGAAACTGGCAGAGGAAAGAGGGAATCTGACACGTTTGGTTCTCCATGTGCTTGGCTTTCACCTCAGAAGAGCCTGAAGCTTTTTTTCTGAGTGCAGATGTTCACACCACTCTTTCTCTACAAATACAGATACTTCTAACACCTTTCTCCTCTACACACTAGATGGATGAGGCAGAAGACTTGCAGGAATTTAGTATTTTAGCCTAATTTTCTTATTAGCCTAATTTACCTGTCATCTAATTCTTTAAAACCAGCTCAGCGTTTCAAGAGACATATGCAGGCAACATGATAAAATCTGGCTTTCTTCTTCAGGAAAAAGAGTGGGTGAATGACCCACGCTGCAGTCAGGAGGCACAAAGCAGATACAAATCATGAGCTTTCAGATCTTGGCCACCCCATAATGCAGATGAGTAGGAGATGGCAGCACTGTGCCATCCTGCTGGAGTTGCTGGCCTGTGCACAGCACTGTCACTGCTATAATGCTGTCCATGCTGGTGTCCTAAAGCAGTACAGATAGCCCTGCCTCATTTGCAGCCATTCCCATCGACATCCGTCCAACCTGGAATGAGCTCTTGCTAGAATTTGTGAAAAGTGGTAGACAACATCAAGTTCAAACTATGGTCATCATGACTGTAACAAAAGCCTTATGAGATGCTTTGTCCTTCCCCTGGTGTCACAGAGGTGTTTTTTTGTTTAATTATTCAAAGTGCTGGTTTTGCAGGTTGGCTTCAACCCACTGAGAGTCCTGAGGAAACGCAATAAAGCTCTGAGGAAGATTAGGAAGATGCTGAAGAAAGGAGAGCTGCAAGTGACACCGGTATGTCAGGCAATCCCCTGGGGTGAGGGGGGAGTTAAGCAACCAAGCTCCCTGTTTTACATGGCAAAGAAGGACCTCATAGCCTTCCTTCTTAATTAGATACACTATTCCCCAAGTTGCCACTTCATGACATAAACACATTTTAAAACCAAGATTTTAAATGGCTCTCACAGTTAGAGACCTACAGATTTACCATGTGCAGAGCTTCTGCATGTCCACTGGAGCTGTGTTTGACAACAAATAGCAGGATCAGATCCCACAGAAGTGAATATCTTTCTGCATTAATGGTAGGATAAAGCTAGTTTTCTCCCAGCTCAAATCCTGCATGCCTTTTGTTGCCTTGTTCCAAAATTACTGAATTAAAATGTGTCTGGCAACCGGCTTCAGGAAACAATAAAAAGCCATCATCCAGTGATTATGATGATGATTAAATAATTTCCATATTTCTCCAGACAAGGGAGAGACAGAACTTTCCAGGTGGGTCCTGCTCTGTCTCATGGGAAGATCAGTTGTGTGTTGCCATTACTCTTGCCCTTGTGTGAGAAGTACCACTATCCTGGCTGGGTATTGAAGAGAACTAATTAGGACATTTTTCTATGTCAACACAGAAGGGCTTGATTTGCATGGCTAACTCTACATATGAGTCAGAGGAAGAGTTGGACAACAACAAGATAGAGGAGCTGGACCAGCCCACCATCATGACAGACTTGCCCATTCGGATCAACTGGAGCACTGACCTCCCCCCTGGCATCAGCGTGCCCCAGATCAACCTCCACAGCATCATTCTGGATTTCTCATCTGTGTCCTTCCTTGATTTTTCTGCCATGACAGTCCTCCGAAAGGTAATCACAATTCACAAGACAAACAGTGATCATATGAGAGAAAATCTTACAAATGCAGTTACACTTGAGGGATACACATGAGCGAAGGGATGGTGCCCAGAGGGACCTGGACAGGATTGGGCCCACCTGAACCTCATGAAGTTCAACAAGGCCAAGTGCAAGGTGCTGCAGGTGGATCAGGGCAATGCCCAGTATTGATACAGACTGGGGAATCAATGGATTGAGAACAGTCCTTCAGAGGAGGAGATAAGGATACTGATGGATGAAAAGTTGGACATGACCTGGCAATGTGCACTCACAAGCCAGAAAGCCAATCATATCCTGGGATGCATAAAAAGAAGTGTGACCAGCAGGTGATTCTTCCCCAATCTCATGAGAGATTCTACTCCTCTCTCATGAGACCTCACCCGCGGTAGGTGACCACCTGTGGGGTCACCAACACAGGAAAGACATGGACATCTTAGAACAGGTCCAGACGAGAACCATGGAAAGGACCAGAGGGCTGGAGCATCTCTCCTGTGAGGAGAGGCTGAGAGAGTTGTTCAGCCTAGAGAGGAGAAGGCTGCGAAGGCTGTACTATTAAGTATGGCCTTTCCATACTTAAAGGGAGCCTATGAAAAAGCATGGAGAGGGATTTTTACAGCGGTATACAGTGACAGGACAAGAGGCAATGGCTTTAAAGTGAAAGAGGGCAGGTCCAGATTAGAAGAAATCTTTTACTGTGAGGGTGGTGAAACACTGAAACAGGTTGCCCAGAGAAGCTATGGATGCTCCATCCCTGAAACTGTTCAATGGCAAGTTGGATGATGCTCTGAGCAACCTGCTCCAGTGTAAAGTGTCCTTGTCCAGGGCAGGGTTTGGAACAAGATGGTCTTTAAGTCCCTTCCAACCAAAACCATTCTATGATTCTTTTCTGTGTTTGTAGTCTGCTTCTTAAAGGCATTGCTACAGGGACTAAAGGCCAGTGGCAAACCTTGAGTTTATGTAAATTTGAATGTGCATTTTCTATAGAAAAAGTTTAGGAAATAGTTTAAATAGTCAATGTAAATTGTCTTGGAATTAAAGTGTTGGCTGTGGTACCCTTTCTTCACCTGGTAAGATTTTGGGAAGCTTTGCAGAAATGTAGATATGAAATATAGCTTTGAACACCCAGCTGCAGCTGGAACATTGGATTTCTGCTCCTGCTTTTGCTTGCTCAGATGACCTTGAACAAAGAAAAAGGTACCACGTTTTCAATAGAAGCAGCTGCAGGTAACTGTCTGGAGGCACAGATCCATAGGAACTAAAGACCCACCATGACAGTGGGAATTCTAGTTCTGCTCAATTTCCCAGTTACAAAAATCTCTCCCAGAAGATTGTGAAGTAATTTTTTTTAGTTTCATCATGTATCATGTAGAGACAACAAAGCCATACAACTTACGAAAGATCACCTACTTCTCTGTGAGCTAAACCTTTTCAATACTGCCTCTTTTCAAAAGGCTTGGCCACCCCTGTCTGCAGCCATGTGAAGAGATTGTCCTGCCTCTATGTGCAACAGAGTTTGAGTCTAGATCCACTTACCATCATAGATCTTAAATATCATAGAGTGGTTGGTATATTTGCTGTGGCTAATCACTATAGTGGCAATCAGCAAGCCCAGCAGAATCTAAATGGTGTCTCCTTCTGGTTTAACAGACTTTGAAAGAGTTTGTCCGGCTCGACATTGACATTTACATTGCTGGGGCGTACGGTGAGTACTGGCCTTTGCTTTGGCATCACCACAGATGCCTCTTCCCACTGCCTCCCCTGCTGACCACTGAGTATGGCTGTGGAGGATCACCCAGTTTTACCTTCCAGTCCTGGATAGCAAACTGATCCCACTAAATGGGAAATTGTCCTTCCCCTGCTGTCCCCAAAAGGCTGGGACCATGTGTGATGGCTCTTTTTGCCTATGGCCACTGCTGTGTTGTAGAGCTCTGGGCTGCCGGACCCACCATCATGCACCCTGGGCTGGGCATTGAATAAGAAAAGGGGCTCAAATTCCTTCCTGCCTGGCATAGAGCAGGGAACTACTGATGGGCATTTATGTTCCATCCTCTTGATATCCATAAAGCCATCTGCTTTAATAAATAAAACTGCATTATACCAGCAGCTCCCATGTTCACTCAGTGGGCATGCTCAGGATACACAATTTCTTCCTTTTTAAGGCCTGCAGCTCACTTATGCTTTGATTTTGTTCACTCACAGAGGGCCTCCTGGACAAACTGGAGAGAAGTGCATTTTTTGATGAAGAGATTAAGCCATCCATGTTTTTCCTCACCATTCATGATGCAGTTTTACACATTTTGCTGAAGAAGGACATAGCCAACTCTCCCAAATTAAAGCTGGCTGAGGTAACACTACAGTCTTCATCTTTCATTACTTTAGTGTCTTTCCAGTATTGCCAGGCTCCCAGCAGTGCCCTGCACAGCTATAGCTGTGTGTGCTACACTGTCTCTATTTTCAAAATGATAATCATTAAAACTCAGCTGGTCTCCAATCAAATTGAAGAACAAGAGTGGCTCCTGATTCAGGTGTGTGGAAAACCATTTGTGAAAGGAGTGAATAATCCCACTGGTGGCTGGCCTGGCTGTGGACTTCAAGTCATCTCTTTGGGAAGAGCACAGTGCCCATCCACCATGCACCTCTGTGGTCACCCACCCAGCAGAGACTGCTCAATTTGCTGCAGTGGCTCTTGAAAGGCAGACTTTATGCTGCTTGCATATAGGCATTCCAGCCCTGTCTGTCTTCAAAAGGAGCGCTAAAGTAGTGTGGATAAATTGTACTGCCAGATGTGGTGATGGCCTTTCTGGGAGTGTTCTTAAATCACGAGCAAGAAAGGATCCTGTGTACAATGAATGTGTTTAAATGTACCAGACCCAGAATGCTGCTCATGTGGAAACTGCCTAATCCCACTTAACTGAGCTGGTCCAGATCTTCTGCACTGACCCAGAGATGCGGTGGAGGTCATTAAAGCCTGACAAGTGAGAGCTTCCTTTCTTCTATGTCAACATCCCAGGCATGTTCCAGAGATTTAAAAATCAAGACCTTCTTTAATGTGAAAAACGATAAACAGAAAAAGAAAAGCAATCCATTTCCTAACCCACAACTTCTTGTGCTTGTTGCAGGAGAAGGGTAGAAGCAGTGACTTTGTCATCATCCCCAGGAACGGACTGCGCAGCCGCGAGTGCACAGTAAGGCTCTGGCCATGGCCCTCCTCCAGCTGTAGACAGTGCAGCCCAAAAGAGCTGCTCATGGGAATGGCTAGCTCAGACAACAAAAGCATCTTCACACCTGAGCTCTTGTGTCAGCCCAGGGCAGAAAGCCACCAGACAGTTTACTGATGGGATTGGCTTAGGGCAAAGCCTTACTGGGGTAAGAGGGATGGAGTCAGCCCTCGAGCCTTGCGGTGTGCACGGAGCAGAGGGGAGGCAGGCAAAGGCTGCCTCACCAGCCTGCCTCACCTGGTATCCTCACCTTCCTCCACAGCTCCTCCATGATAAAGTCACTGGTAGAATGGCCCTGTGGCAGAGAAGTCAACATTAGTCCAGTTTATCTGAATGTCTCAGGCAGAAGGGGAGTCTGGAGACAGAGATAAGGAAGGGACACATGCAGCCTTCCAGCACAAAGAGAGAAGGGCAGTATCCAGCACGGGGCAACCCTGTAAGGAGGAAATGTCAGACCCCAATGCTTTAGGGGATCAAATACTTACACCATTTACCAGATGACACCTACCATGGCTATTCTTTACAGAATGTGGAATTTATTTATTTTTTTTTATTCCCTACAGATTCCAACAGAAACAAAATTTTAGACTTAACTTCCTAAGTATAATATCATCCAGCAACACAATGTCAGAGAAGATGAATGTGTGATGAGCATGAAGACAGAAGGATGCTTTTAAATACCTTAAAAAGGATTTACTACATATAGATATGTTCCAGGTTTTGAAATGGGCTTGTTAGTCTTTATGTGTCTCTGTATATATAAATGTATTTATATATAGACATATATATATATTTATATAGAGAGGCTAAAATCACACAGATT
Organism: Molothrus ater; assembly: GCF_012460135.2. Lineage (NCBI taxonomy): Eukaryota > Metazoa > Chordata > Aves > Passeriformes > Icteridae > Molothrus > Molothrus ater. The sequence continues at coordinate 14,746,733 of NC_050482.2, read as the reverse complement.
TTCTTGTTTCATACCACAGTTTGTAGACAACCTGTACAGTTACTTGAGAATCTATAAATATTTGAAATCTTGTATTGGATACCACAGAATAATAGTTAGGACTGATATTTTATCGTCATCATGTATATAACTTGAATAAAGTTTTCTTGATGGTTTGTAAGATATTTAGTAGAATGAGTTAAACTTGCTCTCAGCTTACTACCACAAGCATAAGCACAGTATACATAGTGACTAATGTATCTAATTATGAAGATTGTTCAGGAAAGACACAGGATTTTCAGATCCAAACAAGATCCATTGATTTGGATTGAGCTTGTGTAAAGTGCACAAGGGAGGACACATTTATAGTGAACCATTGTATACAGAGAGTGAGCCACCATGGTTTCAGTGACTGTATGTGCATTTGTCCATGCACCATCAGGGTAGCTCACAGTCAGTGAGACCAGCCTGTGACAGACACTGGCCCCAGAAGTTGGCTGGAGGAGCTGTGGGTGTGGAGCTCCAGGTGGGCAGGCTGAATTGCCTGGATCTATGGACAGACAGGCAGAGGGCTTCAGCTTAAAGAGTCTACTCTGATACACTGCACAACTGCTGTCAATTAACCCCTGCTGCAAGTCTAAGGCTTGAAGATGAACTACATCACAACCTTCAAAGAACACCCAATGCCCACAGTGACAGAACTTTTAATTTCTCATAGCAAGTGCTAGAGGTATAAAAATCTTCAGCCTAGAGGAAAATGGAACCATTCCTGGAGTCTGAAAGAAACAGCACTCTGAAATCACAAGAGTTTTTAGTTTTCAAAGCCTAGTTTCGACTTTCAGTTGAGCTGGGGTAGCCAGAAATGTGCATTTGGACTTGAAGAAGGGCTGAAGGGAAGGACAAAGTGTTCTGGACTACAGTTTTTATCTTCAGAGTATACAAGTGTTAAAAACAAAATCTGTTAAATATTTTCATCTTTTTTTAATTATTTTTTTAATCTGGAGTTATCTGATGAGAACCAAGCTGGGAGACAGTATTAAAATTGAGGAGATTTTGAATATAGAAAGAATTAGGTGAGCTTGAAGACAGAAGTAGACAAGTTCAGCTTTCAGGAAACACTCATGCAATTTGAAGATGAATAACAAGCTGTGCTTCTGTGGTGGGTGATCATGTGCCTGACGTGGTGTGGGAGACGTGGCCCTCAGTGGCATCACAGGGATGCTGCTTCCTGCAGACACCAGAGGGAAGGTGAGCAGCTGCTCACAGCAGCCACTGCTCTTCTGAGTGTGCCACAGCAGAGTGGCACACGCACTGTCAAGTACGTGCCATGTGCCAGATACTCAGCACAGCAGTACCTGAAGACAGGTACAATTAGCACACTGCCAAAGTGCCCTTCCAATGCAGCCTTCCAAAAAACATAGAGTGAGACACAACAGATTTTCCAGAACAAGAAAGTGATTTGGTCACCACAATATAGAAAAGACATGAAACTATCAGAGAGTGTCCAAAGGAGGGCAACAAAGATGGTGAAGGACCTTGAGGAGAAGCTGTATGAGGAGTGGCTGAGGTCACTTGGGCTGTTCAGGCTGGGGGAGACTGAGGGGAGACCTCGCTGCAGTTACAACTTCCTCATGAGGGGAAGAGGACAGATCCTGATCTTTTCTGGTGGTGACCAGGGACAGGACCAGAGGGAGTGGCCTGAAGTTGTGCTGGGGGAGGTTTAGATTGAATATTAGGAAAGATTTCTTCACCCAGAGGGTGGTTGGGCACTGGAACAGGCTCCCCAGGGCACTGGTCACAGCACCAGCCTGACAGAGCTCAATGCTCTCAGGCACATGGAGTGACATGAAGGGATGGTGCAGGGCCAGGTGTTGGACTTGATGATCCTTATGAGTCCCTTCCAACCCAGCACATTCTGTGATTCTGTGGTACTGGGCAATGCACAGGGGAAATTTCACTCTAAATAGTCTGAACTTCAGGACTGAGCTCTCCAGTTCAAGAAGAGCTGTAAATGAAGAAAATTGTTATGAGATCAAGTGTAAACGAAGAAAGTTGTAATGAGGATCTTTGTAAAATGGAGAGCCTGTATCTAAGGACTGGCAAAAAAAGAAATAGATACAGGGATTTAACCTAGGACAGAGGAAAAGTTATGCAAGATAAAAAAATAATATTGTCCTGTAAGGGGAAAAAAAAACCAACTGGAGAAACTTAAACATGAACAAGATACTAGAAGATGGTTCCTCATTTTTACAATGGTGAGATCCTTTTAAAGCTAGAACAAGAGGAGCAAAAAGCTAAACTGCTTTTAGGATGAGATGTAAACATGTTCATGAAAACCATGATACCACATCATACCAGTGTAATCTGACCTGTCAGACTCAAGCTGCTCTTTTCAGTCCTGTGTTCACATGCACCTATACAGACCCAGGCACACATCCTATCAAAAGCAATATATGAAGTGTAGTATCTGGTGGAATACCACATGCTGCACTTCAAAAACATATGGGATTTTTTGTTAGGCTTCAGGTTAATGAAAAAAAGTATTATTTTCTAAATTGTATGTCTCAGAACAACTCATTTCTATACTAATGACTCTTCTGACACAGCACAGTGCCACACAGGATCAATCCCCTTTCAAAACTACTCACCTTCTCTAAATGGACATGGTGCATAGACACCCTTGGCCAGAGAGCCTTGCACTCCCATGTCACACATCCCTAGCAGCAACTTGACATGTTCTTAAATCACCCTACTCCTTCTTTTTCAATGTTGATACCAGCAGCAATTGTACTTCTGATGCTTTATGAGATATTCCCTCCAGGTACTGGTTATTTCTGCAACTCTCTGTTATTCCAACACCAGCATTTTTCTGGGCAGTTTACTCTCATGCAGATGATAGCATCTTGTGGGATACTGTGCTGATGCAGATTTACTGCTTTATTTTTGAGACAGGGACTTTCAGAAACCCAGCTATTTAGATTTCTAAATATCCTGCACTGGTTGCTGTTGCTGCTCAGTTAGAACACTACCATATACTGTGTTTTAGTAATTTGCTCAGGAATTAAGCAAAAAGGCAAATTCCATACCTGCTTTTCGGAAAACCTGACAGGTTTATAATTTCTCATCACATATCCTGAGCCTGTATCTCTTCAGCACAGTACAGAGACTTTGTAACTAAATAACAATTTTATAGCCAGCAAGAGGGATGGAAAATAGAGAAGCCAGAGAGCCAGTGATGCTCAAGCCTACTCTCAAGCTTGATTATCACTTTGTGGTGCAATGTGAAATACAGAAACAAAAAATTAGAAGTGTTTATTCAAGGTCTTAGGCCCAATGGAGAGCGGATTGTAACACACAAACCTGAGTTTTTTTCAATTTCAAACTGAGTTCCTATTAAGGGAGAAGTATCCTTAAGCACTTCCTTACTGAAATGATACTCACAGCTCCCTATTCCTCATCCCTGTGCTGAAAGTGGAGAATTTGTTTTCTCAGTCTATATGCATTGCTCCCTTCTGCTTCCTAAGAAGATGCCTGAAAGTTTACCTGGCCCAGAAATGGCAAAGGACAAATTGAGCAACAATCATCAGCACTTATGTGATTTTATTTACTGGAGGAAATAATTCACCATAAATTATCTTGGAGGTGTGTTCAAACATTGACTTTCACAAATAAAACTGAAGAAAACCCTTGATGACTGACACACTTGCTTCTATTTAGTTACTCATTTGGGGTTTTTTCCCTAAGTAGTTCTGCTAAAGTTCTTTTGTGAAACATTACTGCACAAAAATGGAAACATTCCTGCTGCCCACAGACATTAGCACTCTTCCCATTACCAGAAGTGTGTTACAATGAGCCTTACTGCCACTCAGGAATCCCTTCAATTGTACTATCAAAATTGCTCACTAAAGTTTCATCATGACTGAGCTGATTTACCAGCTTCCTGCTGCTATTCCACCCACACATTTCTGGATGTATGCTGCATTTTTAATACTTTAATCTCTTGCACTCATTAACTGAGTCTACACTGAAAATAAATTAAAAAAAAAAAAGAAAAAACACCAACAAATTAATGCCTCATACTCAAGAGAATAAAGAGATCCCATTTAGAGTAGGAAAAGTTTCTAAAGTTGGTGTCTCATGGCTAAGTCAAGACTAAAAGGGGATTTAAACATCATTATTTTCACTTGTACTGCCCAAACATATTCAGCCAGTTCAGCCTGCAAACTGGTCAGTGTGAATCACTAGTGTGAGTATAACACATCTGAACACAGTGCAAAAGCTCACAATTGTGAAGGGACAATTACTGTATCAAGATGATTTATGAATTGCTAAGAATTGTTTTTAACACCATAAATACAAAGGGAAATACAACTTGTATAATACTGATATTTACTTTAGAAGTGTAATCAGGATGGAAATGAATCCAAACCTTGCACATTTCTCTGCTGCACTGGACTCTGTGTCATACACACAAAAAGTTCAAACTTATTTCCCATACATTGAATATTCCATGGCAGCTCCAATGCACTGTGCTCCTCTGGGACCTTCTGCTGTGAACCTGGGCCTTCTTTTGTCAGCAGCCCAGCAATGCACACAGAGAGAAACAACTCAAATTCAGACACAAGTTTTACAGAACAGAAAACAGTTTAAGAAGAGAGGGGTGTGTTCAGACTTGATCCACAAGGAAAGCATATCCACAAATGTGTTTTTGAGAACACCTGTCTTCCACTAAGGGGGAGATAGTTTCCTCCCTTCTATGTGTGCAAATTCAAAAGTGGAGTTAGGTAATAATGGAGTTACTTCCACTTCAGTTTGTAACAGTTTTTGACAGTCTTTGAGAGCAGGAAGTGAAAAGAAGTGGAAAATTCATCCAGTAAGGTTTTATAATTCTCTTGGATCAGATTTAAAAAAAATAATTCACAGTTTTAATTCTTCTTTTTAGAAGAAAAATATGACTTATCACATGTAGGTAACCAGTCTTTAAGTTAACAGTATTAAAAAAACCCCACCACAAACAGAAAGCATAGTTCACATCTAGTCCCCTGGTTATAAAGTATGCATGGCTGCAGGCAACTCTTGAAGCAAAGTTAGAGATAGGATCAAGGAGAAAGTGTAAGGAGACAAGCATCTAAACCACAGGTGTTTTCAGGCCATGTGCTGGTGTCCTTTCATTCTTTCCATGGTGAAACCATCTCAAACTCTTTTTCATTGCTTACGTGACATTGTTAGAGGAACCTGCAATGGCTGACAAATTTAAATGTCAGAGTTCTCTTTCAAACCTGAGATCTGCTTGGCAATGCTTTGGGAAGGCGATCACTGCCACAGACAAGGAGATTTATTCAAAACAAATGCAATCAATTAAATTCAAATGTTTGTCTTTACAGTAAGAAGGAATCCAAAGAAATCACATCTCACCATTTCTCACTCTGTCAATTACATAGTTAAATACAACACATGAATTCTGTAACCTCTCAGTAAAATGACCAGGTATTTATAAAAAAAAACCAACCCAACCATCAAATCATGGGAAAAAAACAGCCTAAAACATACATAAAACCCATAAACAAACTGAAAAGACAGTTAACACAGGGTTTCAAGCAGAGGAAGCATTTTTAAACTTTGTAAATATGGAAACATCAACAGTGCCCTTAGTTACATAGGTAATAGATTTATATATATAATCTAATCCAGATTTAATAATTAAAAAAATATATTTAAGTCTTCCTCTTAAAAGACAACATAGAAATTTGACTCAAGTCCAAGACCTGCCTACATAGGATGACTTTTCAGCTAAGTTCTCTATCACACACTTTTGGTCCATGGTCATTAACCAGCTCAAGGGATCCCACTGATTTTTTTGGGTAACACATCATTGTCCCTATGATATATGTCACCTTTGTTTCAAATACAGAGAAAAAAATTCTCACACACTGTCTACAGTGACAATGATAGAGATACATTCATCTTCTGTGCTTCTTGATAGAGCAAAGACTGCTGTTTTCCCTTAATCGATCTGCCTCAGCATTTTCAGGAAAGCACTTTAACAGTCACGTCAAGAATAGCTTTGGACACAGAAATATCTTGAACTCTTCATCTGGGTTAAGAGAACGTGTAACAGAAGCTTGCAGCCTGACTTACTTCAAAAACCCAGCAGGGTGGAAAGCGTGGCCTCATCTCCTCACCACCTGTGCCTGTGGGTAGTGGCTCATTCCAGAATGTCAGATTTCCCAAACCCAGAGCAGGGGTGAAGTGGAGCACAGCCCTCCCTGCGTGTCCAGCACAGGCAGCTGGGGCCCTCGAGCCCCTGTGACACAGCTGTGCTGCTGGGCCTCGGCTTGGCTGGGCAGAGCCAAAGGACAAGGATCAGACATGCAGCTTTCCTCAGATGAAGCCAGCGTGCTGTAACACGAATGTGCCTCCTCCCAGGCAACTTCACAGTGACAGAAGGGGTCCTGAAAAGTTCCTCATGTGTTTGTTAGTTACTGAAAGAAAAGAATGCTGGCAGAGACATTTTGCTTTGCCTTCACAAGCATAGAAACAGTAAATTTTCAACCAGCCCATTTCATAGCACACTATCACAATCAGCCTCTTTTTCTTCACCACTGTATTTTATTTAAAATTACTTAGTTTTCAGAGCAACCAAACCAAATAACTCTCTCTTAGAAAGAAGTATGTTACAGCTAAGCAGATTTTCAAGCAGTTGACACTTACTGGCCATTTGCATATCCTGGAATTTATCTGTATCCCATCTCTAAAGAAGGTTTTACTTGAAAGGCAGTTCAAAAGATTTGGCCACAAGAAATCAATGGCAGTCAAGAACAGAATAAATCTAAAGAGCCCTTGCTCTACCAATTAAAAATATGAAGTTTAGACATAAAAATACAAAATTTGGAATGTTGCACTGTCACAGCTCTTTCATAAATTTAACACTTATGATTCTGGAAAAGAATTTTCACAAAATAAAAAGTAACACTGAGGCTTTAAGATGGCTCAGATTATCTGAGAACAGTAGGAAACTACAAACTTTTAAAAAATCCCAAAGGTCTTAATCTAAAAGCACCACTGCCAGAAATGTGGCATTTGGAAAAACAATGGTTCAGTGCAAATACTTATAAGAAATGGAAAGATAAACACTCCAACCAACAGACAGTACTGTCTTGTTAGTGTCTGCTTCTGTTACCAGCTGCACTAAAAAGGAACCTTCTCATTTTATATTATGTTTCTCTTTAAATGTATTCTCACAAAACAAAAATTTTGGACAAAAACAGAACTAAAAGCCTGCTGATATTGCTAGTTTTTGAGAAAAGCAAAACACCTAATGACTGACTGATCAACTAAACCTGTATCACAAAATCAAAGCAGATAAATAATGTGTACCTTTTTATTTCTACACATGGGATTTCAGATCACTTTTCTCATGTTATCCAAATGGGAAGTTCTCCTACTGTACACATTATATAAAGTGAGAGAGGCAAGTGACTTCCCTGCCTAAAAGAAGCTGCTTTTCATGGACACGGCAAGCCAGTTCACAGCCACTTCCACACAAACACAGCCATAGGTGAACACAGTAGTTTGAATTCAACTCCACTGAGCAGCTTACATGTAAACAGAACCTTCTGAATCAAAACTAGCTTTAAAACAAACTCCAAAAACTCAAACAAAAAAACCCAGAATACATGGTTTCATGTCATGCCCAAAGCTCTATCTTTGATAGATTCATTTTGATGCATAAAGAAAAAAGTGGAAAAGCTGGAATGTGGTAAATGCAGAATTCTCCATGTCTGATTTCTAGTGCCAAGAATTCATTACAGCCTGAAATCCTCATGAGTAACGGTAAATGGCAGTAGGAGAAATATTAAAGTTCCTTTAATATTTCACTACACTGCTGTTTGGAAGGTATACGTGTTGAAATGGTGTCCCAGAACTACGTGTATGTTAACTTCATATAAAAACTCACCACATTTACAACCATATTTCAATTTAATTATTGTACACAGGTTAACAAAAACACTGGGTTTAACAAAAACAATATTCAGAATGGTACAACACGTGTTCATCTTCTCCAGGAAATAATATTACAAGTGATCATCTTAGGACAATTTAGCCACGCTAGCAACAGGAGTTCTGTTAAAATGCAACTGTGGTCTACTAAGCCACTTATTTTAGCACTACAGAGTATTTGAAGTTAAGAGTCCTACGGCCAAGGCTTAAAAATCATTTAAGATTCAAACCTCAAAATGTCTTACAGTCAAAATGACAGTATTCTTAAAAAAACCACAACAAAATAACCCCAAAACAATTAATTAAAAGGCTTCTGTATTTAGTTTTATCCTCTTCATGGCATTCTCTATTCATACAGTTGCTTGTATCATTGGTAATAGGGTCTGTATCTGGCTTGATCAGGGTGATGTGGTCCAGGAAGGGGGGCCTGAGCAGGAGGCCCTTGCATCCTGGGAGGTGGAGGCGGCCCCCTTGGAGCTGGCCATATCCCTGGACTCATTCCCCCAGGCTGCGTGAAAGGGGGACTAAGAGTTCCTTGATCTTCACTGAACTGTGGCAAAGAGTTGGGGTTATAGTGGTGGGGAGGGGGAGCATTGACATTTACAGGTGGGCCTCCGTGCTGCGGGGGGGGAGGTCCCGGAGGAGGATGGTTCATGTAGGGCGGCATCTGGGCAATGATGTGTCCGGGCGGCGGCGTGATGGGCGGCGGGGCAGAGGTCATGGGGGGCGGCGGCGCCTGGCTGTACACCATGTGGGGCGTGCCTGCCGCCTGCGGAGGGTGCTGCAGCGGGTGGCTGATGGGCGGCGGCGGCGGCGGGGGCGGCGCATAGTGCTGCTGGGGAGGCATGATGTGATGAGGGTGCGACACCACCGGCTGACCCTGGTACTCGGGATGATGGTGAGCAGGCGCGGGCGCCGGCGGGGGCGGCTCTCGAGCGCCCGAGTTGGAATCATCCTGGATGGGGACAGTGATTAGGTTGCTGTGTTTCCTCGTGGAGATGCGGAAGGTGTCCTGACTGACGGGGCGGGGGGGGCGGCGGGGCCATGGACATCTCTGCGGGAGGAGCACGGATGTCCTCGTGGGGCTGGTTGTAGTGCTCGTGTGGCACGTGCTGCAGAGGAGGAGGTGGCATCATGATGTGCTGCTTGGGCGGAATGTGGCTCATGTGGTGCTTCTCGGGGGGCATCATGAAACGCTCGGGAATCTCGGCCGGCGGCGGGGCGATAGGAGGGTGTACGGGTTCGATGGGGGGACGAGTAACAGGCTTGCCAGCTCTCATGTGACGGTGGTTGATGTGAGCTTGTAAGTCCCTCTGTGACAGGTAAGTTCTCTTGCATCCTTGAACAATGCTGCACATGAAGAGAGACCCTCGGACACACTGCTCGATTCGCTGCACAGGTTCGTTACAGCTAAATTAAAAGAGAATATTGATTTATTGTCATCACATGCATTCTCCCTTGTTAACATAATTAGCCAAATTAGAACTGACAATTTTGCCCCACTGCAGCAATGAAAGAAACTTTTCAATGATTTTGAAGTTTACCTAGTTTATAAATATCGAAATGTAACTATGAAAGAACATAAAAATGTCATGAGGTAGAATTTTTAAATAGCATCTCTCAAACAAATTCTTCTGTGCATTAAAACATAACACAAGTCATTTTCACTAAGTAAATCAAACTGCCATTAATTCCTTTTTAAATTACAGCAGTAACAGGTTACCTACCCAAAACCAACAAAGTAAACACTGATCTCTTACAATCCCAAAATATGGAATAGAAACAAGAAAGTTCAGAGCACACTACTGCCTCTGCTAAAAGTACATAAAAAAGAGTCATGTTAATAGAGTACCTGAAATAAGATATTTAAGTTACTTTCTTACATTTCCTTTAATAAGAGATCTTGAGATAACTTACCCTGGACACATCTTGTCTCCCTTTTTCTCGTGTAGTATAGCACAGTCATAGCAGAAAACATGCTTGCAAGGTATCTAGAAATAAAACATTTCTCTTAAGACATCATGTATAAGTGTCTGTGTCATTCTGCAGACTACAGTTCCTCCCTCCAGTACACAGCTTATAATAAAATAACTAAGTTACCTATGAGGTGAACAAACATAGCAGTGGTTAACACTTTACAGCATCTTTGCACAGAAACCTTCTAGAACAGTTTATGCTGAGTTTGGGGTTTTTTGGAGTAGTGTTGTTTGGGGTAAAGTGTAAAAAGTGTAAAAAACATTGGCAGAAGTTTGAGTCTTGCACTATTACCAACACTGAACTTTCACAGAAGCTGCATATGCAATCTGATTACACTTGTCTTGCTGGCAAGGAAGGAAAGTTTTAAAAGCATTAACTGCCATTAAGTCAGATGCTGAAGCCTGTTACATCACACTTATAAATCTAAATTAATCTCAGGTATTTTTAAGGGTACATAAAAAAGTGAACAGTGTTTTCTAACTTCACTGCAAGTCTTCAACTGAGATAAAAAGCTTATTTTCAAACCTAAGTGGTGTAAGGTCAAAACCCCAGAAACTGAAGGTTTTTTCCTTTGTCATGGTGTTCTGTTTTTTGTTTAACATTTTCAGGCTTACTTTATTGAATCAGGGGGTAAAGCAAAATCAGTCAGACAGATGGAACAAAAACACCTGAGCAGTGAAGGCTTCCAGCTCCATCCTGGTACTATTCTGCTGTTTATTCAGATGCCTGTTGAAATCAGTGATCTCTAGAAGCCTCATACAGACACAGTAAAACCTCATTTTACCCAAAGGGAAACCATGGCTGCATCTTCCACTGGAAATTTCACTCACCATGCGTCCATACATTTTGATGGGCAATCCACACTTATCACAGAAATGGACTGGTGTATCATCCTTCTCGCCCAGCAAGTTTATCTGGTAGGTCAGAGAAAGGGGTGAGAAAACAAACCCTAACATCACTAAAGCGTCTCATTTCAATTATCATCAACAGACCCATTATTTCTGAATTAGTTGAAAAGGAAGCAAGAACGCCACAAATAGGAGAAAGCAGAGGATGTAATTTTAGGCAGAACAAAAATAACTGAAAAACTTTTAATTAACAAAGTATCTACCAGGACTATCTACAACTTGGTATGAAACACAGGCAAGATTCATGACTTTACCTTATAATCCCAAAAAATGGGTCCAGGAAATCTCCTTTGATTGCCAAACATTTCGCCTCCTTTACATTCGTATCGCTCCTCCTTGTTATAATCAAATTCTTCTGTGGAAAGGAGAAAGAGAAGAAAGACACGAGCCAACCACAACACTTTCGTAACTGACACCAGCTGCTATTAAGAGCATGGGTCATTTTTACTGAAATCATCAAAAATGCCACAGCACTTCCAATCTGCTGAGCCCATTCTACAGAAAGGCAGAACCAAAGTAGTAAGACAGCCTTTTTTGGAAATGGGCACCACTGAAGCCCTACAGTGCAGCAGTACTTGCAGATTTGAAACTTGCTTTGTGTTTGGACAGAACCCTGGACTTTTCAGTCTCTAAGTCTCAAACAATGCTGTGGAATAATACACTTCCCTACTATAAGGAATTTACATGAATTTACCTTCATCACCAGCTTGTGTCTTCGCAGGCATCCTGTTCATATTCCTTGGAGTTCGAGGTGCAGGTTTGGTTTTATTGGTCTGTTTTGAAATAAGCTTTATAGGGATTCTTCTACGGACATCAAGACCACCCAATGATCCTGAACTATTTGTTCCTTGCAAATCATTGTCTGTGAAAGAAAAATTTTGAAAGTATAGATTTTTTAAATTTATCTAGTAGTCTCTAAAGAGGCTAAATATTAACAGAAATGTTTTAAGAAATATTATTTTTAAAGCTTGCTTAAGATTCCTACAACATACCAAAATTTAATCACTACAAATAGGTATCTTCACAGACAATTTATTCCAGAAATCATGACAAAAAACTGTTTTGTGACCAGCAACAAATTTAGGAAATCTAGTTTAAAAATAAAGCTATTAAAATAACCTAGCCAGTCACACATTTTTCCACAACAGAAACATTAACCTTATAGCTTTTCTCACAGTGTGAAGAGCACTGGAGAGTCAATTCTTTGTACAACCTTGATTACACAGAATTTCTTATGTGAAAAGATAATTTTTACAATTTATGTATATTATTTATTAAAGTAGGAAGGAAACTAGTTCGTATATTAACTCAACATCTTGATATATCACTTGGAAAAAAAGTAGCACAAAAATACTGGTACTTAGGAATATGTAATTGTATCTTTCCTAAACTGAAAATTACTGTTCCCAGCTATATACAAAATTCTCCTTAACCAGATTTACATCTAAGTACCAGGGCAAACAAAGCAAGAAACAGCCTGACATATGCATCAGCAGGTACAGGCTCCGAGAGATAACATAGACCAGGTAATGCAACAAGGAACACCAATGAGGAGACATAACTCCCTCAACCTCCAGCAAGTATATCTGAAACCACCCCACAGCACCTCATTCATACAAAAATGAAGTTACATCCTTCACAGATCTTCCCAGCTCACTGGGATTTTAACTGAAAATGCCACAGGTGTTTCAAAGCAGGGCATGCTCAGTCTGGAAGGGGTGAGCCCCGAGCAGTTCCAGCCCCACAGTTCCACAGCCCTGGAATGACTGCAGAGGCCCCAAAGGACACTGAAATTAGGGGTTCATTAGTGTAATTCTGCACAATGCCTCACCAACTGCTGCCTCTCAAAGCCTGTAACCACCACACACAATGCAACAAGTAGAAGGAAAACCAAGAAAAAACGGGATAGCCCTCAGTTTTTCAGCAGCTGCCAGCAAAGCTAGGAAATGTGTCAGCTGCAAAGTGGGACTGCGCCCTGACAGTCCTGTACCTCCAAATCATCACAAGCCCTCAGTTTCCGCAGACAGATCAAACTCCTCTTAGAACTATGGTTGACAGTTTCATTCTAAAAGGCAATATAAAAAAAGGCAAAACCAATAAAACTGGTTTTCACTTCTGGTCATTTGTTATTTCTTTCAGCTGTCCAGAACCTGCAAACACTCAACTGTGTCATCAGGCTTCCCCAGGGAGTGCTTGACCAAGGCATCAGAGGTAAAGCCACTTCTTTTCCACATGTTGGGAAATTCTGTTTTCTACCAGAATACACAAAACCACAGCACCATAAACCACAAACAGTCTCTGCAGCAACTCAGTCCATCTGCAAATAGGGATAACTAAAAAGAATTTTAAAAATCAAAAACCTAATTAGTTAATCCACTGAACTGCCAAATAGGTTCTGTCACTTTTCCTCCTTATATCCTTTCAAGACAGGAATATTTACATGAGTTAGCTGTAATTAACCCAAACTAGGAAGTTTATTAGTGACTCATGCTTCATGGAAGGATAATAAATTCCAGTCAGCAGGAGCATAATTTGTGGGATTATGTCCAGAAAAAACTACGACAAACATACCAAACTTGTTGAGACTACCTAAAGAAGTTCTAATTAGAGGTGATGCAACCTACTGAAATGTCACCTTCATCAACTTAAGTTTTATTTTTGCATTTCCAGCTTTATTAAAATTCACAAATACAGCCCAAATACTTTACACAGATAGAGTCATAACGCAATCTTTTGTAAGGGAAAGGAAAAAAACCTCCAAAACGACCCTAGCACAAAGCCCACGTCCATTCATTTATTCACTGCACTACGCCAGCGCATGAACTAGCAAAGAATCCCAGCTACGCCAGCGCGCTCGCCGGCAAACGACACTCAAACCACGCAACCGAATTTAAGCACACGAGGAAGTTTCCTCTCGGGCCCCAAACAAACACGGAATCAGGAAACACATTATGGGCACCGATGCCGGGAAACGCCGCGGGCAAACGAGCGTCTCTGCCCCACCTCCGGCACGTCACGGCTGCATCCGGTGCTGCGGGCCCGGCACCCGGCCCGGCCGCGCCACCAGCGCCCGCCGCTCCGCCCGGGACGGGACGGGACGGGCCGTGCCGCCGGCAGCGGCCCCTCAGTCCGGCTGAGCGCCCTCGGGGCGGGGGCAGCGCCGGGCGCCGTCGGGCCAAGGTGGCACCGGGGCCGCCGCGCCTGCCCGGGCAGGGAGCAGGCCCCGCGGCGCGCCCGAGCCCCGCCGGCGCTCCCGGGGGCCGGGCCGGGCCCGCCGCCGCCGCCCCTGCGCCGCCCCGCGCCCGCCGGCCCCGCTTGGCCGCTCCCCGCCCGGCGGCGGGCGCGGGCCCGGCGGGCCGGGCTCGGACGGGTCCCCCGGCCTCCCCCTGCTCACCATTGTGGTCCATGATGCGGCGCGGGGCGCTGTGGGAGCGGAAGGGCGCGGCCGGAAGCGGCGGCGGCGCGGGCGGGGCGCGGGCGGCGGGGCCGCGCTGGCCGAGCCCCGGCAGAGCGCTCCGGGCCGGGCCGGGTGCGGCCGAGAGGGAACGCGGCAGCCCCGCGGTGCGGAGCCGCGGCTCGTGGGACTGCGAGGCGGCCCCCTGGGTTTGGGGGAAGGATGGAGTGAGAACATGAGCGGCTCTCTCCGTTCGGGAGCCGCGGAGGCCCCGGCCGGCCCCCTGTGCGGTGCGGGCCTCAGACACTCGGAAGGTGTGAGCGGCATCGCGCTCTCGGCTGCTGCTGGTCAGCCTCAAGTTGTGGCATGGAAATGGCAGATTGCTGACACCCTGTACAAGTGATGGAACAGTGAATCTCCAGAAGCTTCACACCTATAGAGTTCACTAGCTCAGGAGAGGACTTAAATGTTAAATTTAGCATTTTGTAATTCCCGTGTAATTCAGTGCGATGCTGAAGAATAGCACTGAAGAAAGGAAAGAAATAAAAATACAATAAAGTCATAGGTTTTAAGTAGCAAATGGCTTCGAGCAGTCCTTCCACAGCCCTAAAGTACGGGTAACTCTACTCCATGTGCTTCACATGGGTGATTGTCTCACTAAAAGCCTCCCGGGTTGGAATCTTGTGCCCCTACAGACAATGTCTCTCATTATCTTTATAGCCTTAACATTTAAAAGCTACCATTAAAGTCTAGCATTTCTTGTCTTACCTGCACAAGGCAGAGGGAACAGGTTTTCCCTTTTGTCTTTGTTGATCCTCAGAACAGACCCAAGGGAAGAGTGACACTGATCCTTTCATAATATGCTTTATCTCCCCATAATAGGAATTCACCAAGAGAAGACATAAAAAACCCAAAACCAAAGAAGACACCCGCATGTGCAAGGAGCACATTTTCAGTATGCACAACTTTTATTTTCTAGTTAATGGGTACAATCACTTTTCAAATGCAGCTTTTTAAAAGTGTAAAAAAACTTAAAATACATCTCCAAATTTGATATATGACATGCAAAGACAGAACAGTAATACTCAAAATGCATACAAAAATACCACTTTTTCATTCTACTGGAAAAAGATAAGCACATCTAGTTACACAACATAAAGATATTTTAATTAGTACAAAACTGTAGAGAATTTTAGCTTCAAAGTTGCAAAATCCATTATTTTGGTATCCTTAATTTTGATGGATACATAGAAAATTAAGCACATAACCACTGAGATAGGCATTTGAATGCATTCTGCATACTACATCTTACTCTTCTGTGCCACTGTAGGCTTTGAGAGAAATGCTGTTTTTCAGAAAACGTTTAATATTTTGTGCCTGTTAAATTAAGAACAACCATGTCTGGAAGAAATACACAGGCCAAGAATAAGTGCATTTTATCATATTTTATCACAATCCCAGATCAGATGTCCTGTTTGGAAAAAGAACTGGAAGACTGTTGAGTATTTAATTGCCTTTTAAATACCTGTACAGACAAGAACTAGAGAAAGTTCAAAAAAGAATGTAATGGCATCTCTGTCAAGTAAGAATCTATACTCAAACTTCACAGTGCAGATGTTGCCTTGAGGGAAAAAAAAAAATCACCAAAACCATTTTTTTACCATCTTTCTGTCGACTGTGTCCTGCATAACAATTAGCTGAAAGCTCACTTACCAAGTAGATTATTTTACTTTTTACTTAAAATGTACATCTGTTTCAGAAAAGCAGTACAGCTTCTAAAAAACATGTCACTGGCCTTGTGCACTGGCAGCTGTTCCAGTAGTCAGGTTAACAGGAGCTGGGGCCATGGCCTGATGGGGACTTCAGGCCAGTAAGGTGGGCTGTAGTGCCAGCCTCCTGTGAGACGCTGGCAAGGGGACAGACAGGTAGAGTTAAAAGCATGAAGTGGCAAATCACAGGCTGGGCTGAAGCACTGGTGCCAATAGAAATTAATGTTTCCATCTGCAGAGGTGCAGAGTGGTCTGATTTGCCTCTTGAACACTTGCCCCATCCTCAGATGGTGGAGATGCCCACCCCACAGCCTATGTCCATTGTGAATACAATCCTGCTGTTTGCTGGCTTGGACTGGAGCACCAACATCACCTAAATTCAAGTGTCTGTACTGAGAAACTTCACTGTTGTGAAGGCTGAAGTCTGTGCCTTAACAAGAGACTACAGATTTTAGATTGGTGCTGTTATCCATTATTTAAGATACTGTCCAACTGGCCAAAGTTTGTAGGATTTTTTTTCCCTGATATTAACTGAGTTCACTAGGGTCCTGAAGCCAGAATAATTTATTTAGTGCTTAGCTCTTTCACTTCCACCTGCAGCAGAAATCTCTGTTCAGTGTAATGTGAGAAAATTTCTCTGACGAAATCAAGTTAGGAGAATTAAATATACTGAAGGTAATTTTCCACATTGTTGAATCTAAAGGCATTTTATACCTGTGGACATTTCTTACACTTCAGTTTTTATCTGTTTCCTTACAACGCAGGGTTTTTTCCCATTTAAAAAATAATGTAACGCTAAAAAAATTAAGGTAGCAGTCAGTTTTCCATCAAAATACATTTCTTCTTCATGAAAACTAAGAATATTAGTTAAGAATTAAAATTTTGCTGCTCAAATCTTTTATCTTCTGTAAATTATTGCACTTGTGCATTATGAACTTTCATATGTCAAAGAACAGCAGCAGTTTGATGTAGACTATTAAAAGAAAAAAATCTCTATAAAAATATAACTATTCATTAAACAAAAAATACATCTATATTCTATTAAAAACCCAAATATCAATACTAGGTCACATTCTGACTTTCTTGCTTACACTCAGTATCAGCCTGTTTTACGGATTTCATTAAGTACCCAGGGGCTAAGGTTTTCCTTAATTTATCTCATGATCTGCCTCTTGATGAAGATTATGTAACCTAGCCAAAATAATCTTCTCTGTCCCTTATTTAAGGGACAATCATTAATGGAGTGCAAGACTTGCTACAATGGGATTAATACAGATCTAATGAACCCATATCCAAGGGTCTTTAGAAACTTTTCCTATTTGAAGTATTACTGTAGTTCAGTGCTGTTTCCTGTTCATGTGACAGTTTCACCTGTCACCTCTTTCAGTGATCTAACTACCTGCAGCAATTTAAGGAATTGCTTGAAAAAAATGATCATGGTACATTTTTCAAGGCTTATCAGCACATATTCTCACACAAATGTTCTTGAATTCAAAGCCTTGGCCAGCTAGAACTCCAGCCCTTTCACTAGGCTTTGTAGAAATATTGAACAAAAGGCTTGCCATCCAAAGAATTTGGTCTCTTCCACTCTCCTGGGCCAGCCACAGAGCAGCTTTTCATCCTGTACACACTGAAAAAAGTGTAGTGCAACTTCTGCCTGACTAGTCCCAAAACTGAGTACATCTTTCACAATAGTCTTCTGATTTTCTTTTTTATTAATATATATCATAGCAGAAAGTGCTTGCAGAATCAAAGTCCAGAATATTTCTGGGATAATGCTAGCTAAAATTTGGAGAGTTATAGAGATCTGTATCATTCAGACAAACAATCAGGGTTTTCTTCAAGTGCAAAGATTGGTTTCATAGCAGAAAATGCTGGTATGGACAGTACTGGTGGCTGGATATTGCTGTGCTCTCACAGGCAGGACGGTACCAGCAGTCCTTCAGGAGGCAAGTCGGCGCATAGCCTAGAGAAATGGGTTTGGAAAGGTGGAGAGAAACAGGCTCTGGTTAGTTCTCAGTATACATACACCATCTGGGAAAATTACATGTTTGTGTAAACTAAAAACACAGTGAAGTACAAAGGAAGTAACTTCTGTAAACTGTGCAGGTTGTGCAAGAAGCTGTCTGCTGTGTTAAAAGGAGGAACAAAAGGAGAAAGTTGATCATCATTTTGGACTCTGGTGCCTCAAGCCTTACAAAGTCTTCTTTTAGGTGCCCTGCTTATATTTAGATCTACTGATAAGTCTGTGTAAGGCAAAAGTAATCCTAAGCAAGACAGATGAGGAGATAATTAAGCAAATATAATCTACTACCATCTCAAGAAAAATGTGACTTCCTCCACCTAGTACTGACATTCAGTATCCAGAGAGGGTATGTGTTTATGGAGCAGGTACCTGCTGAGGGCCATACTCTCACAGCATGACTCAAGGCTACAGGCAGAGGGATAGACACTTTCAGTTCTGAAGTTCTTACCTCTTCCTGAACATCAAGTTCATCATCAGGCTGGCTGGCTTCTGTGAACTCTATGGGTTCTTTTGACTCCTGCATGAGTGAAATCTTGGTAGAAAGAAATTAAGAAACATGATGAGTTACATGTTGTCCATATAATTGAAATTTATTTTTTTACTCTAAAATACCTTAAAATAACTTCCACATCTTAGAATAGTCTTTTGTTTACTGTTCCTTGACAAAGATGATGATTTACTTCAGCTGAGAGGAACTTAAAAATCGCAGAGCCTTTGGGCCTGTCTCTGCTCATATGACTAGTTATGGCTTTGTAACAATAAAGGCTATCTTTAAATTGCTGTATAGCATTATGAAAATGTTAATGTCTAGCAGAAAAATTAGTATGAAAAAGTTATAAAAATAAGAGTTCTACCCTAGTTAATTATCAGTAATATTAATTTTAATTGTTATTTATTCATAATACTGTAGTAGTGATTGCTAGGAAAGGAATTGTGGTGAAAAGAAAGGAGGACATTATAGGACCATTTTCCTAATGAGAGCTTTTTAAATGCTACAGAGCACAGCAAACCTTTAAATGCTACAGAGTGTTCTGGTTATCTGAACAAAACACAGAATACAATAATGAAATGCACAGAGAAGGGCAGCAGGAATTAACACTAGTGTGGAACAGCTTCTGTACACATCTATGCCAAGTAGAGTGAGACTATGGCTTTGATCAGAAGTCTATGGAGCGTTGGGAAAGGGAGCAGAGAATGATTATTCATTGCAGCTAACAATCCAGAAGTCCAGGAGGCCTAAACCAAGCAGGAAATATTTGTCATATAATTGAAAATTAGAGAACCCATCTCCACAGGATAGTGTCACAGGTTCCAAAAGAAGTATTACAGACACATTGAAGAAAACTCCATCTGTAGCAATTAAATATAATGTTGCAAATGCAACCTCCAGCTGATGAGGTTCTTAAGATGCCAGTAGTCAGAAATCAGAAAATGTGTCTTAGGATGAAGTGTTTTCCATATGTGCTGTTTCTCATGTTCTTTTCACTAACAAGCTCCTGGAGCTGACAGACCCTTCCTTTAATCTACAAAAATACTCATGTACTACAGAAGCTGCCTAATTTACTACACTCCCACTTTTTTTGTACTACAGTTCTAGGTCTAGTTTTCAAATGTGCCACAGAAACTTCCAGAATTAGTGCTAGATGATGGAAGGAAGGGGAATGTACTGCTGGATATCCTTACCTTCTCAAATATGGGATCCTGGTTGTCACTGTATGTCATTTGATTCCTTATGTAGAGCACTGCATCATGGACAGTCAAGAAAAATATGTCTTTTCTGACAGTGTCATCAAAGAAGGCACCCCGTTCCAGCTGAGATATAAGGTTGTCTGAATAAAAAAAAGTCATAACTTGTTTATACAATATGAAGTATTTAAGAATAAAAGTTAAAATACATGGTTGCAACTGTCAGAAATCGAGTGAATCCAAATGAATCCCTCAATTATAGTTTAGTTTTGACTTTTACTTTCCATATCTCCTTTGCACTGCACAATTTTCTGTGTCCCAGTGGAGCCAACAATGCTTATCAGTGTTACAGTTCACATATTTATTAGTGTGGATGCCACACAGACACATCTTGAGATCCCTTCTCACCTTCATTTTATATTTTGCATGAGTGAAAGTAGAAATACTTGTATATTTACCTTGATATGAAGCAAAGTATACTCTCACATCAATTCTCTCAAACTCTTTAATTATCTAAAAAAAAAAAAAAGTTTGCAACAAAGACATCAATAAATAAAGTCTGTAAGGAGAAAATACATATCTGTTTGTATGTCTGTGTAATGTATAGGCACATACACTTTCTTTTTTTCTGATTGTCTTCATTCCACATAGTACATTTTGTTTATTCATCATAATTAAGGTACTGCTATACTTTGCTATACTTAAAGATCCACTAGTCAGGTACCTGGTTGCTGAAGTGTCCTATCTTGAACTATGTAAGTGGAAGTACCCATTTTACATGCACAAGCATTGCTGCCAATTAAGGTTGTCATTCTGTTCTCAAAATTCAAATAATCATCTCTCCAAGGGAGACCACATGGGGCTGAGTGAGCTTTGTTTCCCTCATGTATGTGTGGTATGGTACACTCATTCACTGGCACATGCAGATTTTTTTACACAGATTTTTCCCTCATGCAGTGCACAGATGGACCTGTCCTTGGATGAAAAAGCTACATATGGAGAGAGTCATGTCAACAAACCCCATGTTCCATGTACCTAGGCAGGAGGCTGATGCAAGACACACACTGCTCCTGTATTTCATTTAGTTAAAAGGCAGGAGACTAAAATCTACCCCTGGCTCCCTGATGGCAGGCAAGTCTCTTAGATTAGTGTTTTCAGAGGTGATTATTAATTCTATTTCTGTTACTTGATAAACTTGAGTCATGGTAAAGATCTGCTTTTATAGATAGGCTAAGTAGTCCCAACTGCAAAATTATGTTACTGAAAGCATTAATCTGAACATGAGAACTATCAGAAAAAAATGAAGACTGAACAATCTGGTCCTACACACTTGTAACTGGGCACCAAAAAATAATGGAAATACTAGACCTTAATCTTTACACCTCATTTCCTTCTTCCTAGGAAGACATATAATCTCCTTATTATGTACTGTGAGTTTGAAGATTAATTAATGAATGTTGATGAAGCACTTGATACTAGCCACAGAAAATACTAAATCAATCATTCTTCCTTCATAATTAAAATGAATGAATAAATGAAGGAATGAATAAATAAATCTTATGGCTAAAAACTGAACTGGGATGGTAAAATGAAAGTTTTACTACCTCTGTGTTGAGTGAGCATCATCTTGTGCCCAGATTAAAGCAGGAGGCATGTGGAAAGAAAATATATAACTAGAATATTTTATAACATTTGCATATAAGGGGACCACATTTTGCAGTTAATTATTTTGAGTACTTGACTATGCACCTTTCATATTGTTCTTTTAATGCATTTTTTCCCACTTTAAATACACACACCACTAATATTCTCTTTCTTGTTGATATTTTCATATTTATATTTTCATGGTATTTTTCAACAACATACTTTTTAAAACTCAGAAATTAATTTCAGCTAGCAGCTCTGGATTTACATACTACTGACTAGTTTCATTTTCACAGAACATCAGAAAAAAATGTCCTTACCGTTTTTATTGATCTCACAGCTACAATATCCAAGAAGGTTACTGCTCCAAAATCAAGAATGAGACTGTGGATGGGCACCTTGGGGATGTTTACTTTGACTGGGAGTTCTGAATTCCAGTCCACCTGGATCTCTACTTCTTTGGTGGGAACTTGAGGATCCTGGTTGTCTTCAGGTTCCTCATCAGTCTCAAAAGCTTCATTATTAATACCAGGCTCACTGATGATGCCATTCTATTGCCAGACAATATATGGAATATAGAATTTAATCATGGGTAAATTTTGGGAGTTACAGAAAATACCACCCTGTGGTACCTTCTATTGAAGGAATTGACAAGACATAGACACTTGTGACCAGTATCCCTTGCTCCCAGTCCTGGTACAGTGGGTAGCATAACTAATGCCATTTTCTAAGGCAAGAAGCCATTCTCTGTGGCTGAGCAGGTCATGTATTTGTTCCCTTTTCCCTCATTCTCAGGCCCTGAAGGTCCTGTGAACCAATCAGACAAACAAAATCAATTTCTTCTTCCTCTCCCTGCCAGCCTCAAGGTTCCTGGGCACCAGGCTGATCTCTCCCTTCCTTGCTGGCCTTGAAGGTCCCAGGCATGTGGGCAACCAGGTGTAGTTGGTGACCCCATCAGAGAAAAGGGAAATGTAACACAGGAATTGCCATAACAGAGCACTCTCTATGGCAAGTCCTGTGTGGGACATTTGGACCAAAACTGCTGCCAACAGTGAGACACCCCCAGGGGCCAGGGATGCCTACACTGTCTTTTATTTTCTCTGAGTATTGGTGACTCAACTTCTTTCATGTAGTTTTTAAATCTAGATTATAATTGTTATATTGATACATTAAACCATGTATTAATACCTCACCTGATCTGCAGGGGGTGCAGGTCGTTAGAAACTCTAAGTTAAGTTAGGGTCTAGGTGATTAAAACTGTGAGTTAAGTTGTATTATAAATTCTGTATGCTACTTATGAACTGTACTACCATGTAGTAAGTCACACTTTTCATCTCTATTTTAAAGATGAGTACAGAGTAATTCATAATTAGACCTTAACAAAAAAGCTCCATCAGTAACCCTTTGAGAAAAAATAGATATAAATAATTTTAAAAAGACCTACCTTAGTAGCTTTTAATTTTCCCTTCTTAATTAGCTTTTGTATTTTCCTCAGTGCTTTGAGTCTCTTATTATATACCTTGACTGCATCAAATCCCACCTAAAGAAAACAGACCAAAATTATTTAACTTAACTCAGTATAGTTCTGAGGAAATCTCAAGGACAGTTAAGAAGCTTCCAAACCCATAACTTCTCACTTACAGTGGATTTGAGGCTGCTTTTCAGTCCATCAATGTTAGCATAAAAAATTGGACTTGAAAACTTGAGAATCTTCACACCTTCTGGTTCTATAACCTGTAGCCAAAGAATATAAGGTTAAACAGCAAGAGCCACATTTTGACAATAAGAAGCAGTTTAACTATTTCAGCAGTTCGACTACATATCTAATTTTTAAAAATTGCATGGATTTGTTGATGATTGAGGGAATTCTACTTTTAGAAGCTTACAGCCCCAACGTGCAAGATGGACCAACCATCTGGATGAAAAGGGTGCTGAAATTTGTTATCCTTGAATACCCCATTCCAAATTCAAGTTATATACAATATGCAAGGCACCACCTTTTCTTACACTGATGTGTAGACTCAAGGAAAACAATTCAGCCATGACTTACATTTTTGTAGTCCTTGACCTTCTTGTAGATGTCTGTGCCAGGAATGTTTCCAAAGCCTCCCCATGAAGGACTAACAGAAGTAAGGACAGTGAAGGTAAATGTCATACATGGGCACTCACAGATTTGAAGGGATTGCTGCATACAAAGTGTCTTTGACTCCTGTAGTTTGCTTTCTAATGCCAAACCAACAGACTTGCAAAAGTGTTGAAGATATTTTGTGTCACTGTAGTGAACAGGCCTTTATAAAAACAAGGTACTTTGGTCTCAGCCTACTTAATGCACCATTTTGATTTAAGAGCTGAGTGAACAACTTGTTCAGTTGGTTTCCCAAACCAGAAGAATATTTTAAAAGCAAATAAGTTTGCTTGAAGTTTAAAAACCCAATTTTTTACACTGAAAAAAGAATTGATGGCTTTTTTTCATTTCAAATCAACTGAAATGCATTTGCATTATTTTCAGATTATGTAAATCTTTTTGTCCAACCTTTTAAATTTTTATTTTAGTCAATAACAAAACCAAAATGTTTTGCAGTCTCCAGATATATATTTAACAGCTGAAGCAAATTGTTTTGAAGTTTGTAAGGCTTCATCTTCCCTTTATATTTTGGTAACATCTGAGTTGAATTTGGGAATGCTTTTTTGAGGCTCTTCAAATTTAATTTTTTTTATAATCTACTATTGTGTAACAATTTTTACAAGGCTTTATTTTTATGCATTTGCTGACAGTGCAACTATATCTTGGTAATGCTAGTTACCATACTCTCTGAACTCCAAGCTGAAGGAAAGAAGTAATGTTGTATTTTCAGATAAAAGGTCAATGAACAAGAACAAGATGACTGAATAAGTTTCTTCAAATCCACCTTTTCTCACCACTCCACTCCCATATATTCTTTAAGCAGCAACAAATCAGCCAGACGCACAATTTTTTTTTCTTATTCTCATGCTTTCTCTTGCTTTTCTTTTACAGCCATTCAATCAGTCTTGTATAAGCAATAAGTGAAAAGGTTATTGGCATGTGCAACATACTTTAGTAGTATTACCTGCTGAGAGTTACTATAATGATCAATTCACTACCAAAGCCATACATCTGTTTATATGTGATCTAGAAAGTTCCTGTACCTTTTCAGAACTCAGCTATGTGGCTGCATATAAAACATATTGCTAAGTACCACCAGAGTGGCCAACATGATATGAAATACTGATCAAATAATGCAGCTTCTCTTTTATCAGTGTAATTAAATGACAGGACACAAAGAGTGTCTTGTTCTAAAAGAAACAGATTTTTTTTAATTTCAAAATTTTTGTAAACCAAAGCAGATACTCTGCCACAAATCATCTTGCATTTCAGCATATTATCTTCCTTTTTTATAATATAAAACTAAGAATTATTTCTGATTCTGTATTACTTACAACTGAACTCTCAGCACAACTGTCAGCAATCCAAACAAAAGGCCAGCAAGTAATCCCAAATCAAGTCCCAGAATGATGGATGCTATACATGTAAAAACCCAGATCATCTGGAGAAGAAATAACAAATGTAAAGTATTTTCATTTTAACATATGACTCCTAATCACACAAAAGAAACACTAGACCAGGTAATATGAGAAGCAGATTTTAACTTTGGAGCTGATTGTAGCACACTAGCAATCTGCTGATTTCCATTCAGAAGTCTTCTTCTTCCTCCAAGATGCTTTCATCCATGATATTATTAGGCATAGTTAGCTTTTTAGGAAATAAAGGGGTTTTCAATAACAATATTTTTTAAGGATCTGATTCCTTTGACAAAATTAAAGGAGATACAGTTAAGCAATGCATTTTCTTATTTCTGATCATGGCAATCTTTGTTAATCTTTCTTAAAATTGGAAAGAGTTTTATTTTACCAAGATGTAAAATACTGTAAGGTGCCCCCCATGCAGACAGACAAGGAAGGAAGGGGATTTCTCAGTGACATTTAAGAATCAGAAAGAACTGTTGCAAAGAGAGGTATTTCATGTTAACAGGTTGATGGCACTTCTCTAAGATCTCCACTGAATATTCAGGCAGAACAGTTGAAGTGCACTCCTCAGTTCTTTCCTACATCACTGCCGATGCAGTAGACTCAATTTTTTTAAAAGCTGAGTGCTTGCACTTCTCACTGAAGTCAGTGGAATCTTTTGTCTATAAATCAGTAAATGATTGACTAAAATATCTGAGATCTAAGACAGGTACTGCCCAATGACACTCACCGTAAAATAATGGGAAAAATGTCTTCCATGCAATCTTTTCCTGCCCTAAGATCCACAGTGAAGGTCTGCTCCACAGAATACACAGTGGGAGATGTAAGCAAGTACCCTGAGATATGGTTATAGTGGTTCATAAGAAAAGTCTCTTCATACACCCCTTAGCGTGCCAAATGAATCCACATCCTAGCTTGGATTAGTCTTACCACAACAAAAAACCATTTTTCCTGAGGACTATCTGAGATTATTCAGGCAAATGGGATGTTCATGTGGTACAACAGAAATATATGTACATGAATTAAGGAAAGGTCTCTGACTCTTTAATAAAGAAGATTAGCAGAATACTGACCTAAAAATGGTAATTTTTTACTGACCTCATAACATTTGCATTTTGAGGATACACATAAAAGTTTTCTGATGTTAACCCCACAAAATCCTGCTTATGTGGTAGTTAAGAGAAACTTGGATGGTATTAAAAGGTAAAAAAAACCCAAAAGTGGACAAAAACATTCAGGAGGAAAAAAAATTAGGTTACTTACAGCATCCACTTTATTCTGTCTCCATAGACGGGGAACATCAAACACTTGCATGAACATCCCTTTCAAGTTAGCTATGACTACAGCTGCCAACACAGACTGTGAAGAAAAATAATGAAAAAGTGGTATTCAGAAGCAAAGATACATATTAAGATAGTGCTCAGCATCACACACTATAAACCACAGCCCTGTCTGGAATCAGATAGCACAGTTTAAAGTGGGATATTAATCTTGCCCATCATAGTTGAACATTTGGATCTGATGTGGCTGTGCTGCAGAAGAGTACAGTACCTTTTGTAAGGGCTCTAGCAATTTCCCCAGGGCAACAATAGAAATCAAAACGATCCCAGCTGAGATTATACCAGCAACCTGCAAAGAACAGTGTTTATAGGAAATGAACTTACTATGGTTCTATCATCTGATTCTAGGATTACAAAGAGAAAACTACAAACAGTTGCACATTACATTTCTTTAGGAACAGGGAGACCTGCCAAAGTGCCATTATGTTTAGGCATATGTGGGCAACCATTATTCACTTCAGCTAACACAGAGGGAATTCAATTAAGCAGGAAGTCTAAACAAACACAGGGTAGTAGCTCTTGAGGGGTTATGTTACAAAGACAGATGAATGGGGCAGTCTGTGTGTAAGCTGGAAAAGGAGCTGCTGGATAACCTGTAGTTTTTCACTATTAAGAACCACACAGCTATAGTTTGGTAGAACAAAGAAATTTACTCATCATGATGAAGATGTTCCATAGCTGATGGTGAATGGCAATTGGCAGAGCTGCTCAGGCCAGCATATGGCAGTTTAAAGATATCATAGCCAGCTGGGAGAGATTTCCTCCCACATCCTACGGTGATAAATTCAGTCTTTTAATTGGAAATGAAATTCTGGGGGACTAGAGTTAAAAGATCTCTGACCCCTAAGGTAACTCATGCTATGTAAAACTTGATTGCCCTCTTCTGGCAGAGCTACAAAAATGATTCACTACTAGAGCCGTGGCTTTCCATGTGCCAGCAACGCAATCATTTTAGGACTATTTTCATCTCACAGCGAAATCTGTGCACTACACAAAATTAAATTTACCTCTGCACAGTACTAATAAGAAGAGGCCATTACCTGAGTCTTTCCACCAGTACTTTCTTGGACTGCAGTCCGTGAAAGAGCAGTAGTTGCAACAAAACAAGAAAAGGCACCTGAAAAAATGTTGCTGAACCCAAAGGCAATAAATTCCTGAAAGATAATTGAATAATGCTGTAAATAAAGATGCCTGAAGACAGTTTTTCAATGGAGAAAGACAGCAACAGCTTCTGCAGTAGTTGATAAAGTAGGTAGCACAATAATATTATGAAAAGTATGAACTAGTTATAGCTGTTAAATGTTTACACAAGTGCCTCTTGTGCCAGTGCAGCTACCTCTGTTTGGAAACCAACACAAAGAAGATGGTTTACTCCCCCTGAAGTGGACATACTCATCTGAGTAAAAGGTGTTTAAAACTTTCATCAATGTTATCAAACCTAACATTTCTAAGAATTACACTGGAATAATTGAATCAAGAAATGAGTACTAGAATAAATTTAACTTCCAGGTATCATAAGCTAAACAAGTTTATTGTACTAAACTCAGTACAATAGTCTGAGTTTAGACAAGACTTTAACTAATGCAAAGCACTGTATTATTAGTAGAACTGTTAAGGAACTTTGCAATAATGCACAATTTCACTGAAAACTTCTAGTTTGCTAAGTCAGAAATTTTTCACTCTAAGCATCCCAATGAACTCACACTGAGTCCAAGGCAGCACTCTCATAGATTTGCCCCAGGGTCACTGAAGCCAGCACCTACTGATGCTGGTTTTTCTGCTCAAGTGACAAGGACCCTGGAAGCTTTATGTCCTGGGATCTGGGCCATTCCTCTGCTGGGAAATCAAGAATTTGGGAGCTGTGTGCAACCAACCCCACATAATTGACAGAAACCTTGTTTTCACCAAGCTGACACAGGCACAAGAGCTTTTCACCCACTGCAAACTTTTTAAAATATAATTTAAAATTTGATTTTGGCTGTCTCCCTTCTTTTGTACAAAACTAAATTTCCTGTAAATTTTCATTTAGCTACAACCACAAGAGCAGTAACAGACAAATGATTCATGACTATTCCCATGTAACCACTGTGATTGATGAGAAAATATTGGAGGTATTGTTCCTAGTGTTCTTAGGTGTTAATGATCGGGATCTATGAAGATAATGTAGACATTGGTAGATAATAGTATCAACCTGTCCTTCAAAATTATTTTACTACCTGCTTTTATGATGTTATTTTAACTTCTCCAGATCAACTAAACTATTTGCTCATCATCCTGGGCTGCATTTAACCTTTGCTACATGTAAAATTCATAACATAGTACTGAAAGGAAGGCACTCTGCTTTTATAAACTGATTCTTCTACTACAATATTTAATCAGTATCTTTGAAGCACACCACTGCTGGCAGAACAACGTATTCAACAACAGAACAGCATAAACAGCACTTCTAGGATTATGTATTATGCTTTGAGATTTATTAAACTGAAAGTTGGTGCATTTTTGTCACCTTTAAGACCAAGTGTTACCAGATATGACCTTTGAGGATTGTAAACTGACAAACAGAAGCATAATTTTCTTATATACAGCAAAGCAGAGTTTCTAAAGTCAAACTTTATGTAATCCATTAGGACTAAAATAAAGGATTCAATAAACGAAATACTCATCTATTGGTTGTAGTGCAGGCATTTTCTAATATGCTCAAAGGATAAAATTAAAAATTAGCATAGATGCAGGATGAGGAAGCTTTCTGACATTTTAATTCCTCACCACGGGCGAGCAACATAACCCCCAGTGAAGACATTGAACAAATGCAGGAATCCTGTAAGAGCTTGTGATGCACAGCTCATGGCACATTCTAGCTCTGTGCCCCTAGAAACCAATGCTTAAAGCAGTTCAGCCACTTAGTGCACACAGCTACTCCAGCATGTTCATATGCTGGTAGGCACTTGTGTGTAACTTGTGTGAAGCTGCAGGACTGATCTGTTAGGTTACAAGTGCAGTTATATTGATGTTACTGGAGTCATGCTGAGAAGTACAATCATTTATTAACTGTAAAGTTCAGCTGATTCAAATCCTGCATGAAGTCTAAGCCTAAATAAAGCTGTCCAGAGCAACTTCTTAGCTTGACATTGCCTTCATCTGCCCAAGCAACCCACCTCAAAATATGCCTTACAAGTGGAAATGGAAAGTAGGTTGCTAGGCCATGTCAACTTGACATCACCAGAAAATTCTCCTATACAGTGCTCAGCCCTTTCAGAGCTACTGCAGTCACTAGACCAATAAAGAAGGAATGAAACAGTGTGAAAAGCCCATTCTGCAGCTGGATCTGGCTCATCTCTATGTGGCCATTTCAGCTATTTTTTTTTCCAAGAGTTGAAAGGATTTCTCCTGTCAGACTTTAGCGCTTGTCTGAAAAATGTGTGTGAATGGTGTTTCTTTCATTTGGCTATATAAGTCAGCATGTTTTACATTATAAACATCACTATGTTTATAAACTATTTTGGTTATACATACCTGGTTTCCATCAATAGCATAGTCATACTTGGTTGCATATACCTTCCCCACAGACACAGCAATAGCATAAGCAACGATAGCAATGGAAAAGGAGGCTGCAATCATCTGGGAAAACAGGCTGACATTTGGAGGCTCAGGAGGCAAAAATCTAGCATTTAGAAAATATATTGGTGTTACCAACTTTGATTGAATTCCATTCTTACCAGAACTGTCAAGGAGTTAGAGGCAGAGGCATACAGGTTGCTTATAATATGAAGTGTAATGTTTCAAGTTAATAAAAAGGTGGAAACAGCCCATTGACATACAGAACACGCTTATCTAGCTCACCCCAGCCCAAATCCTGATGGTATTAGTCAGCAACAAAGTCCCCATTGTTCTCAGCATGACTGAGATTTGGCCTTATGATAGCAAAGTGAAAAACTACATTTTTGAAGCATCGAATAAAGAATGTATTGAATAGTGTGATGAATTATATAAATATGTTAATGCCACTTCATACTATTGTTAACATACTTCTTCAGTAAGATCTCAGAAGCATTTTATCCCCTACTGTGTTTCCACAAATTTTAATTAATTAAGCCCTGAATACTAAATGGAATGTGAAGGTTACTACTGTGAAGTGCTCTGAATCTTTCAAGTGGAAGTCTCTACGAGTGTAATCCTCAACATCCTTGTTCCTATGAGTATGGAAGTGACAAAGTTGCTTGGGATAACAGTAGCAGCAGGATTATGAACTGCAGTGGGATAACTCAGGATTACAGAAATTAAATCCATGCAGAATTTCTTTATTAAAAATTATTATTTTTTAAAACCATTTTCCACAGTCCCATAGTCACTTCATGAACAGGAAGTAATTAATTTTCAGATGGACTTCATGAATTAGACAGACATTCCTAAGCCCACTTTACAGAAGGAAAGCTGGGCAACACATTTGGGTGGCATAACTGATAGAGCCAGAAGTAAAACTCAGAAAATTTCCAGATCTGAGTTCTAAACTCAGGTTACAGCTCTCAATGTTTCTTTTATGCATTTTCTCTTACTACAGTCATTTTTAGCCAATTAAAATAATACCTTTTCCCCACAAAACAAAAAAACTCACCCTCTTGGAATGCTCTTAACAATGCCTGCATTGTATTTTTTTTCCAAGTCAGCAGCATAGGAAATGCCAGTGGCTACTATTGTCTGTAATAAGATAAAACAACAGTTTTAAGACTTAAAAAGAGCTCCTGTCTTCCTGTACCTAGACCCATCAATTTTATCTGTTTTCAGCTTTTGTTAAGCCCCCTTGCTTACCACAATAACTTCTATTGGGATAGGTATAGGTATCTTGTGTTTGAACCGATCATTTATTTCTTTAACTACCATGCAGACAAAAATGGTGAGGAGTCCAGCAATAAGATCTGCAATGTTGGTGGTCCCAATTTTTTCAAATGTTTCAACAAGAGTCTGAAAAACAAAAATGACAGCATAAAACATGCCCATGTCCATTTGAAGGATGTGCAAATACTCATGACATGATCCAGATGCATAGGGTTTTGGAAAGGCCAAGTAACTTCATTCAAGCCTAGAGAAGCCTGAGGAAAATGTATTGTCAAGGTGCTATCAGTAAATGGATTTAATAGTGAATGTAATGGGAAAAGCATAACTGCAAGAATTGTCCACACAGGGGGCTTCTGCTTCCCAATTTTAGTCAATTAATACTAAGTAAAAAGAGCTAACTCTCTAACTGTGTTTTACCTCTACCTGTATCAGAGAAAGGAAGGGAAGATCTGGAGCTTCTTCACTTTGACAAATAGCAAGGGAGATCCTCATTTTTCTAAAGAGAGCTAGCAGACCCACGGGCAAAGCTCTGGTTCACTTCATGCCCAGTTCATGTGGTCTGTGCATTACTTGTTTCCTATTTCGACTGCTGACAAACAGAGAATGAGTGTGAACACACCCGTCATACCAGGCTGTGGAGAATCCTGCACTTCAGAAAAGCAGCCACTAAACCTCACTCTACAGTAAATTAACCCTCCCAGCAGAGTTTAGCCCCAGACTGGAGCACTCAAACTGGGCTGCAATAGGCTGCTCCCTTCTCTACCCTTCCTGTGCCCTTGCTTGATCCTATTGTTTATTACAAGTTATTGTACAGAGAAAACATGAAGGGATGATAACAGAAAGTCACAAATATTACTCTCTCCCACTCCTAACCATCAGGGTAGTTCTCACTTGCCTCCTGTCTCCAAGAAAATGTAATTATCCCATGCATAGTGAAGTAGCTGTAGCAGAACCATCTGGTAGAAAAGGGGCTAGAAACAGACTCCTTGCATCCTGGTTAGCTCCCCCAGTAATGAGCTTTTGGTATAAACATAAGAGGAGGTTTGCAGCAGCAGCACTCCCACCCTTCTGAACAGACATTGGTTTGGAAATACAACATCTAAGTGCTTAATTGCCTATGTTTCCTAAGGTAAAGAAGCCTTCCTGAAACACTGAATCAGACGCCCTCCGTTGGCTGACTGAAGCCATTTCTTGCCCATTCTTCTGTTTACCACAGATCCCATGAGAATGGCTGAGCACCTCTTGCACCGCTTCACTCCACAGGGAAACAGTAAATTCCTAACTTTGGCTGCAGATTCTGCTAATGTTGGATGCTTGGTGTTGCAGTTTTTTAAACACTACTGAAGCAAGTCCAAAACTTGCTGAAGCAGACCCAGCAAATCACTGGTTGAGCAGACCAGAAATAACAATTTCTTTGCTCTACATGCACCTGCAAAGACATTCACCTGGCTCACCTGCAAGAACACAGAAGCTTTGAACTTTAACCTAAAAAGTCAGCATCCCACTCAGCCTTGCTGGAGCTGGAAGAACCATGCAGTCCTTTCAAAAATTGTATTCTACTAAATTATACCATTCATTCAATAAACAAACAGATGGAAAAAAAATGCTAGATTAACAAGTCCATCATTCTGCCAGGTCTGCTGTAAGGTATATTATACAGTAAGTACTCATCTAACTTTCCTTGTTCTGAGGGGAAGAGTTTTCATTAGTTCTGAAAAGGCCTGTTAAGAAAATAATTTTTTACCCCCACAAATAATCCTCCAGATCTCTTTTTAATTTTTTACCTTGCTGTTTATAGTTATATTCATCCTATTATTGTTAATCTAGATGTCTGCTGTATTTTTCCTAGTCTGGTTGCTAGAACTGGCAGGTAAAATCTCCAAATACTTTTTTTTGCCCCCTAAAACAGCCTCTTTTAGAAATCTGCTATTCTAATATGAAGTGCTATCTAAAATACTGTGAACCTGGATAGTTTCATGCTGAAGTCAGTGACACTACTCTGAATAATTTTCCTGGGAAAGGATACTATTCTGTAGTACAAGACCTCTAGGAATTCAGTATTTCTGTAATGGAGCCAAAACATTTCTCCATTTGAGCATTTTCTAAAAGATCAACAAATGGAGTTGTAACAGTAACAATCAGCCTCAGATTTGCTAACCAGTAGATACCTGGCCAAAGGGTGGGAATCTGTATCCTTTAGGAATTCACATGCATGGCTACAGTGGGAAATGGAGAACAATGCCTTTTACCACAATGACCTGCTGGTTTAAGTGTAAAGAGCTTTGGGAGATGACCTGATAGGGTTAATAAATGATCAAATGTCCTTCACAATAAGTGAGAAAGCAAGGGATGGGACAAACTGTAGTCTCCAGAAGTGAAGAACTGTTTTGCTTGGCATTTAAACTTCATATGAAAAAGTGCTCTGTCTGAAAAAGACTTCAAGATGGCAATTTCTGTCTGAGGAACCCCAAAGGCAGCTATTTAGAGCCCCACAGCTAAAAATAAACAGCTGCAGATCTTCATGAAAGGGAGAACTAAAGGAATGCCCTATACTTACTACCATATATATGAACCATCTCTGTGTGAAATGGAAGCAGAAGATAAGCAATTATATAATAACACCTGTCATAAAACCAAAGCAGATTAGAAGGGCATACTTACATATATTATGGAAAGGACACCATTATAATTTTTAGTTGAAACATTCAGAACTATTTTCAGTTGTGACACAAGCACTTGAAAAGCAGCTGCAGTTGTGAATCCCCCAACTAATGGATCTGCAAGGTACCTCACAATGAAACCAATCTGGAGAACTCCAAATATAACCTGGAAAAATTATGAAGAATAACAGCTTGTTAAATAACAAAAAGGTACACTTTTATTTGGAGATTTCTTACGCTTTGTTTTCTCTCTTTGTTGATGCAGAGTCTTAGGACCATATTTCCCCCATTTCAGCTTAGTGTAGCTTAGTATTGTCCATCCAAGGAAATAAAGGAGACCTGAAGCAATGTGTGAAAGAAAGCCCCAGGATATGCACCATTGTACTCAGTTTCATGCAGGTCTTCTGGTCTGCAAGGCAGGGCCATTCTGCTCTCTGTGCTCCCAGTCATGCTGTCAGAGACTCCACACAGGATATGAAGCTCTTAAAAGTTTGTGATAACTTTCCTTCATTTTTGTGTTTTACTACATGAAAATATCTGACTGCTGTAGTAGGCATTTTTCTGCCATTAACAATAAAGCAGTGTCAACCTTGTGTCTTCAAGTCAACTATTTTACCTGTAAAATTCCAACCAGGAATGTGAGAGTGCTTGCAATCAGCACTCTCTGTGCATCTCTGGACTCAGTGTCTATCAGTGCCCCTGTGACATTAGTCCCTGTAGCATTACTGCCTTCTATGAGAAAATTCTCATCCGGGGCCATGCTCAATACAACAGATCCCACCATCAAACTGACCACTGGGAATGGACCTGTAATGACAAACAGAGCACACTGAACTTTAACACACATTGAAAAAAGCCAACATTTATCAGACTAGACAAGGAACTCTACGTCAAAAAAATAATGTAATATTGTAATTGGGGTACATTGGTAGTATTAGGGGGCCAAGAGCCACAGGCACTGCATACATGAGACAAAAATACTGCACCTTCTTTAAATACTGCTCCTCCTTTAAATAACTTGTGTTGTACATACTGATACAAGTGCAGTTTCATGCTTTCCTTGAGCCAATTTAGGACTGTACCAAGGCCAAAAGTGGCAACATGTTCAACACACTCCAACTATCTCCCTTGTATCTGCATCATAACCAGACAATACAGATAACCGATCCAGGTGAAAGCAACAACTATTTCTTTGAATTTTAGGGTTTCTTTGTTTGCTTGTGATTTTTTTTCTTGGTTGGTTTTTTGATTTTTTTGTCATGGTTAGTTTTCAGCTGATCCAGCACGCCACATGAGCAGGGTACCCAACAACACACATGTGGCAGGAACATGATCCAATGGGTAGGACTACATCTTTGGCAGTATTGTGCTATTATATTGGCTAAAGATGACTGAAACTATACTTTGGGCAAGATACAGAGAAAGTGATCATTGTGTCAGCAAAACACAATCTAAAAGTAATCGTATTTGTTGCAGTTATTTACTAAAATTATGAAGAAAAGGAAAATGTCACAAAATGTCTTAAAGAAGGTTAAGTTAATTTTATAGATACCTTAAAAGACACTTCATGAATAAGAGCATTGGGAAAAGCATAAAAAAAGGAATGTTTGATAATCTAGAAAGTAGGAATGCCACCATAAGTTGACATAACAAGACAGATCTGGATAGCAAATGTGAGCTGCTTGGTAGGGTAGGAAGAGGCTAACAAAGTTGAGAAAACATACAAAGACTTTTGATGCAGCAGAGAAGAAAGCCAATGAAAAAGTGTAGTATCATGCCAAAGCTCTGGGAGGGGAAAACAATGTGTTCTTGGTAGATAGGAACAAGAAAAGATTAGATTTTACTAGAATGAAGGCACTTCAGTGATCAAGCTGTAAGAAGAATTTTAAGTGTGAGAACTGACAGGAAACAAACCTCATATTCTAAAGAAAGTATTCAGAAAGAATCAACAGAGTTTACCCATAGCCTTGATGTGAGGCCCTACAGTGAGGCTGGAGTGGATACACAAGTTCTGGGTCTCCATGACAGGCAAGAAGATACTGTCCACAGTAATGAAAAAAGGATGCAGAAAATAAGGCTTGTAGAGAAGACTGAAACAGCTCTGTTTTAGCCATCTTGAGCTTTAGCTGATAGACAAAATGTTTGTCATTCATACTGCCTACTGAGGCCTTGAGCTTGTAATTTCTTGCATAGAGTGTAGCCAAAGACAAGATTTAAACTTCAGCACAAATTCAAGCAAAAAGCAGTGGCATACCTAAAGTTAGCTATTATGAACAATTGCCTGTATAAAGAAGAAATAAGCCTTAATTTCCAGAGATCCACCAATGTTAATATTCACCATAGCCAATTTGTTTCAGAAAGTAGTTATATTGTATGAAATATGAATGTCTGCAGTAAGGATTAACACTGAAATAGATAATTCACTGTAACTTGAACACATGCAGTTACCAACTGAGATGTGCCTTGATGTTCCCAGGAAAAAGTATGTCAGGATGGGGAAAAAAGCAGAATAGAGACCAAATCCAACAGGGACTGCAACCAGCAAAGCATATGCCAAACCTGAAATGATAGATCATCAAAATATCATATTTAAAATCTCTCAGCAATCTACTATCTTGTCTAGATTAGTCTTTCAGAAAGATTTACTGCTGTGGTGCAGATGCAATTTAGAATATGTTTTGTCTTGTAAGTCAGTCGCAGGCACACCTGTGAGTGAGTATCAATGACTGTAATTGACTGTACATCCCATGCTGGTAGCTGAGTACTGAAAGATGTTTCCATGTTTGCATAGGGAGCCCAATACACAGGCTGAGACAGAAACCTAAGTGGATAACATTGCTGCAAGTGTGTGCTTCTTAAAAGAAAAGGAGGATGTGTGAAGGTTCTAGTTTCAGACAGAAATTTCAAGCACAAGTCTCTGAGTTATTGCACAACAAATACGCTTCGGTATCTTCAGCTCTTGTGAAAATAGAGCCACTTCTTTTCCCAGTAAAAACTAATCTATCAATAGCAAGTCACATAAATTTGAGAGTCTTGGTTCTTCTTCCTTTGCATACCTGTGCAAGCTGTCAAATACAGCAAGCAATAAAAAAAATTGCTTTCAAAATCATATCCCAGTTAGCCAGAGTTCTCCTTCAAAGATTCTCCAAAACCTGTGAGAGAATGACAAGTCCTGAAGTGCTGGTCATACTACTGAGACTGACTGAAGGACTGCAAGCAACACATTTAGTTGCTGGGAATTAGGGACTTCAGGGACCTCAAGATCCCAACATTTTTTTGCAAATATTTTGGCCAATTTTTCCTGTAATTCATGTTCTAAAATTTCAGGGTGGGTTTTTTTTTTTTTTTTAATTATAGCTAGGTGTAGATTTGCATTAATTTGGGGTTTTCCATTTTTTTCTACTTTTTTTTTTTTTAATGCACAGGTGGGAGACCAGACAGTATATTTAAAAATTGGTTTTACAAGTAGATTCTATTTAGGATAAAATAAGAGCACTGAAAAAAAAAATAAGGAGGTTATAGTATGAGCACAATAGGTGCTATAAGTAATATGAAAGTTCTATCTAGCCCTTCCTTTTTAAAAGGCACAGAGATCCTGTAACTGTGCCATTACCTTCAGCAAGGATCTTCCAGCTCTGACACTTTTCTTTGGGAAAGAATCACTTTCTTTATTTCTCAGGTCAGCCCCAGCCTGGGGCAGAAGTTTGTAATGCTTTTTTCCTGCCAGTCTCTGCCTTCCTAGCATGCTCCAAGGGAACAGACAGGAGAGAATACTTGTGTCTAATCGGGAATGCGTAAACTGCTTTCTTTGTTCCCATGTAAATCTTTGTCCTCTTCCGCAAACACTGAATTTCCATTCAGGGAAAGTGTGGGGTTCACACAGCTAGTTTTGCCTGCTGCAGTCCCGAAAAAAAATGAAAATAGTGTAAGAACTTTACTGAGATTAAATTACTGGATGTATCAGGGTTATAGTCAGTCTTGTCTTAGGCGGATGCTGCCTCAAGCAGGTTGGTTCTGCCCCCTGAGTCTTCCTTAAGTAGCTTATTTGAACTAATTTCTGCTTATTTCTGACACTTTCCTATTTGTTCATCTACTGAAGCTTTACTAACAAATGGAATAAGGAAGTAAGGAAAACTTAATATTGCAAGCCATGTACTCTAAATATCCACAAAGTTTAATTTTTTAAAAAATCTGAATACATCACCACCTCCTTGATGGTTGTCTTCTGCAGAGACCTGAACAACCTTATGTGAAAAATTTTAAAGAGGATTAGATATTAGGGTTGCATTATTTTAGGGGAATAACTAGATTTTTGTAGGCAGTTGCAGAAGAACTATAGGCTTAGACAACCAAGAAAGAGAAATAAGACCACACAACCTATCTGATTTATCACAATGTAATTAAAATTTTAAATATAAAAATAAATACTCTTTGAGTAAAATGCCTGGAAAAAAAGTTAAATACATCCTTGTAGCACACCACAGGAAATTTAAATCTTCTAGCCAAGGAAAGAAAAAGGAATAAATTAAAACCATAAATTATTTATTGCAAAATAATACCGAATATCTAGTATTAAATAACAAGCCTCAGATTTGTAATTCCATCTGCAAAACGTTCCGGTGTTCAGCCGGCTCCCTTATGGGGACGCCCCGGGGAGCGGAGCGCGGGCGTGCCTGGCTTTACCTTGCAGGGTGGCGACGAGGCCGGTGCTGAGCCCCGAGATGATGTCGCTGATCAGCCACTCTTTCACCCGGTAGTTGGGCAGCCACTCCAGGATGGGCAGAAAGGACTTGGCAATCTGAAAGGCCCTTTTCCTTGAACATCTGCGAGAAAACAAGTGATGAACACACCCCACGGAGCCGCAACTGGAGCGCCCCAAGAACCCCAAAGTGACGGAGAGCTGAGCTGATGCACATTTAAATTTAAGGGGCAGTGGCTGTCACAGTCCTGTCTGCCAGACCGGGACGGGGCACGTAGTGGTGTCAAAAGCGCGCCCTGGGCAGTGCGATACGCAGGGGAGCAGGGATGTGTCCGGCGTGAGGGGCAGGGGAGCAGGGATGTGTCCGGCGTGTGGGGCAGGGGAGCAGGGATGTGTCCGGCGTGAGGGGCAGGGGAGCAGGGATGTGTCCGGCGTGAGGGGCAGGGGAGCAGGGATGTGTCCGGCGTGAGGGGCAGGGGAGCAGGGATGTGTCCGGCGTGAGGGGCAGGGGAGCAGGGATGTGCCCGGCGTGTGGGGCTCTCCATGCCTCGGCGGGTGGAGTTTGCGGGCGCCGG
The DNA here is from genome assembly GCF_012460135.2 of Molothrus ater. Taxonomy (NCBI): domain Eukaryota; kingdom Metazoa; phylum Chordata; class Aves; order Passeriformes; family Icteridae; genus Molothrus; species Molothrus ater. Next base: position 14,707,696 of record NC_050482.2, on the reverse strand, counting down.
GACAGCGCGCCCCCGGCTCCCTCCCGCCGCCCGGACCCACCTGCAGGCCGCCTGTGCCCGCTCGCGGAGCGTGGGCGGCAGCGGCGGCCGCCGCTCGTTCTCCTCCTGGAAGCCGGGCTCGCTGTAGATGGGCCGCGCCACCACGTAGTGGCTGAGCTCGGCCAGCGGCTCGCTCGCCCGCCCGCCCGCGGCCATGGCCCCGCCTGAGCCGGCGAGCGCGGCCCCCCCTGCCGGCCCCGCTGCCGCGCCCGCGGCCCCGCAGCGCTGTCCGCGTCCTGAACCGCGGCTCTGCCTGCGCCCGCTCCCCGGCCTGGCGCAGGGCGAGGCGGCCCCGCCGCAGCCGCATTTATACGGCCGCCCACGGCCCGACGCTTTATTTACGGGGAAACAGAGAGACCCGGCTCCGGGCCGGCCCGGGCGACGCCTCCGTGCGCCCTCCCCCCGGTGCCCCCTGGTCAGCCCCGCTCCGGCCGGCGCTCCCGAGCGACCGCCCCGACAGCGCCCGTGCCCTCGGGCGGGGGCTGCACTTCAAAGGCGGCGGCCCGCGGGAATGGCTCCGGGGGTGCGGAGCGGGGCTGGCCGCACGCACACGAACCCGCCGGCAGGTGATGATGGCCTCGGCCCCTCAGCAGCTGCCCCCCAGGAGCCACCTGCCCGCCGGCGGCCGCCGAAGTGCTCGTTGTTAAGGCGAGCCTGGGGGAGTGAGATAGGACCAGCCACTCTCGCACACTGCTTGGCCCGCACGGAAGCCTCCTTGGAGTTCCCAAAGCCTTGCTGTGTCCCACGACCCAAGGTTTGGGAGTCGTCTCCATGCATAGATGTAAAGGCCTAACAAACAGCACCTTCTCTCCAAACCACCGCGACCTTACGCTGCAGCCTCGGTGGGAAGAAGTGGCTCAGGCCCCACAGGCTTTTTTTGCCACACCTGAAAGGAGAGAAGGTGGCCCAGGCTGCAGCTTCTGGTTTGCTGGAGGAGGCTTGCAGGGAATGAGCTCCTTGATGGCCCTACTGTAATTTAGGATTACAGATAGGACTGGGACTGAAAAAATCAATCCTGCATGCTGAATACTGCTGGCTACATTTCAGCTCTTCTACCTTACGTACGGAAGACAACCTAGCACAGATCTTGCAGGAGTGAAGCAAAGCACGTGTCCTTCTCACCTAGGAAACTTCCTGAAGTAAGAATCAGTGCCAGTGTTTCAGCCAACACCAAAGAGGTGCTCAGGGCATACACTGAGGGTACAGCATCAAGCAAAAGTATTTGTTCAATGACCTACTCAGGCATGGAGTTGGTTTCAAAGCAATTAAGTACAGTCCTAACTTCATTTTCGTAAGTGTTCCATTTAGTAAGTGTTCCATTACTAAAATGGAAAGAAGCTATTTGCTGAAGTATTTTTGTAGGGTTAGCACAATTCAGGCTTCCTAATTCTGCAACTGGCTTCCCCTCTGCTGCAGTGTAAGGAAATCTGGGTAAACTGCTGAACTGTTTTGATCTGAGCAATGTTGTATCCAGCACTGAAGCAGCCAGCCTCCCAAAACAAGTCCCAGCGTTTTGCAGACACCTGTAAGCATGGCACTCGAGTCAGTAAAAGCTGCCTTGCTCCAGAGGAGCAAGGGAAGTGGTCTGATGTAAAGGTTATTTAATCCAGGGTAGGAAACTTTCAGATTTTCTCATTAGCAGATAACAGTATGGGGAAAATAGGTGTCATATTGGAAAAGACATATTAGACATATTCTAAAGCACATACTGAAAACTGAGCTGGCATCAAACCTGAGTAATGTGGTATATTAGAATCCACTCCAGATAAAAATGGAGCACCATGAAAATAGTTTTGAAAATTAACTTTAAAAAGCTGTTGTGGTAACATCATCTTAGTTCTGAAATTAATACAAGTTAGTATGAATTAATTAATAAATATTTAGTTCTAAATTAGTTAATAAATACTTAGCTCTAAAAGCAATACAATTAATACAATACAAAGACAATGAAATTACTCCAGCAGGTATAATGGCTTCTAGGCTAATCACAGAAGCAAAGAGCAACAGCAAAATCATTTGCATGAACCCAATGTAGATGCCCTACACATACCACATAAACTCAAGTTTTCAGAACTGGCGGTGTATTACATATTATTTTCTCCTAGAACATCCACAAAACTACATTTATCTTATTACTTATATAACTAGGATTTGAGAGGAGAAGTACTTGATATCAAGAGGAAAAGACTTACTACGGAACAAGTAATTAACACAGGAAGGGTACAGTCAGAAGAAGCTGAATTGACTGTAACTCAATCCTTGCAAATTTCTTTCCTGCAGCACATCTGTCTGAACAGTACTCCAAGCTTCAGCACCTCAGGTGATGATATGTGGTAGGAGCACCTGCAGATCTTGTTTAGATGAGAACTCTGTAGGACCATGAATCTTGGCAGGGCATAAGTATGCAAGTTTGAGGAGAAGAGCTTTCAAGAAAAAAAGATTATCTCTATCTGTGTAACACAATGCATTTACCAGAATTTGAAGACAATTATTGGAGAAGAAGATAAAGACTGTAAACCCTAGCTCAGAATGGATCCCATACACAGAGACACATCTGTGTCAAATCAGCTGCAACATGTTTCTGAACTGTGATGTTGCTGACCCCACTCAGGATGCATCTCCTTTCCTTTTACCTTTCCAGCCAGAAGGCAGGCTCTTAGTTTTTAATTTTTTAACTTCAGCTTTTTTATTTGGTTGGTTATTCTGTTTGTTTGTTTTGGTTGGGTTGGTTTTTTTTTTTTTGTTGGTTTTTTTTTTGGTGGAGGGTCTTCTGTTATTTTTTGGGGGGAAGGGTGTTCAGGTGCTTTTTAGCTTAAAATCTGCATCAGTCTTCTGAATCCTTTTGTATACCTTATTATTTGTTATTATTTTCTAATTAGTTCATGTTCACTTTGTACATGGTATGAAACAACCTAGGACAGATACACAGCCTGTTTCCAAGACCTCTACTTCACTGTATGCTCTGTTTCCTTAGACCTCTAATGCCCAAGTCATGTCTGGAGAAGAATCAAAGCCTAAGATTTTGTCCTTACTGGCCAAGAATAACAGTTCCTCTCTTCCTTCCTCTCACATTGTCCATTCCATACCCTGTTAAACTCACAAAGAAAGGAGTAGTTTAGCACCTTCTTCTTCCATAGTCACAGGAACAGGGATTTAAACCTCATGCTTAGTAAGATGTAGCATATGGTCTCACCACCTAGGTGAGAAGTTATTACACTATCTGCAAAACACAATTATCACCAAAGCTATTGCCTCTTCTGGCTGTGCTTTCAAAAACAAGAACAAATCAAATCAGGCTACACAGACAGCCTGACCTCAAGCAGCAGGATAAAGGGTTGAAGCAAGAGCTATTTATGTCAAGGGTCTTGCAGACATGCTTTTATGACAGCAGTAATTGGTATCCAATTTCCAGACGAAATTTCAAATTTGAAATTTTTCAAATTTCATTTGAATGATCCTTCCCATATTCACGTTCCCTGGTAGTTGGTTTGGGCATCTCCTTCCTTCCAACAGACACACTAAAACTAGTATCTAACTCGTGCTAGTCACTAAACATAGAGGGGAGGTTCCCACTCGCTAAACCCTGGTGCACCCAAGTATATGTGAGAACCCAGACATCCCAGATGTGCTTCACGCAGACCAAGACCACCTCCAGGGAATCTTTTAGCATGTATAGTCCTGGGCTGTATAGCCTGCTTCCCTCTCTGCTCAGCTCTCCCAAAGCTAGAGACAGAAGAGCAAAATCTTTTCCGGGCACTTGCCCTTGCAGGCGGTACAAAAACTTCCTTTGGACCACAGCTACATTTCAGAGTGGACACAAAACTAGAGGGACTCTTGTTTTCCTCACAAACACACCTTGCAATGCTTGTCCCTATTTGTACATTACCTTATAAACAAAGCACAAGTGTTACATTTTATAACAGAAAATAAAACATTCCCTATTATTCCTGAACTGAGGATGCTCAGTTCTAGAACTAGATTTTCAGACATTCCACAATTAATGCACACAGCAATACACAGCACAGAGAACTGAAGGACAGGAATGACATAACTGAGAGCTGATTTTCCAACTTATCTGTAAAATGACTTGTATTAGGTTGTAGTAGGAGCCAGATTATAGCTGACAGGGGGATAAGCACTGTCCAAAGGCATGGCAAATGAGGGCTTCCGTCCCAAAGAGTAAATTCAGATTTTCAAGGAATACTTGAGAACTGAGGCAGCCATGTAGTACTTTTACAGTAACTTCACATTTGGAAAAACAAATGTTATTTCAATGCTGAGAGAAAAGCTGAGTTTTCACCCTTTACAAGAAGCTAGGAAAGCACAGTGTCTTTTCAATGAGGCTATGTAGCCAGGGACTACTGTGGCAGCAAACACACAGGGAGTGCTAATGCAAGGCTACATTTTCAGAAAAGACTCTGCACAATTTATGTTATCAAGGAAGATGTATTTTTACATGTTTGTTGCAAAAATAAAACCAGGGAAAAACATCCTGCCTAGCTACAGGTGCTTTCATTTAAGGTAACACCAAAGCATGCAGCCAGGTCTATTAATATTCAGGTCAGCTCTCATGCACCCACCATGACCTCACTGCTTTCTTGACTCAGCAGAAAAAGGGGTTTATGAAAAAAATATGGAAACACCCCTCAAGTTTTTTTGAAAACTACTGTCAGTTAAACCTGTGCAAATATTTTTAGAACAATCTCTCCCATGCTTCCTCACTGAAGTACAGAAAATGCACATTTGTACTTTTGTGAAGAGGGAAAAAAGGCAGTGAAACAACCAGGCAATTACTTTGACATTATTTAGAGTATAAAGAGCTCCAAATTCTTACTTTTGGAGACATACTCAGAATAAATTAACTGTCCAACACCAGTACAAAAGTTATTTTGATTCCACCAGTATTAGCAGAGATTTAACTTTTTTCCACTTCTTTCCCACAACACAGACACATGTGACCAAAATGTGACCCAACAGCCTGAAACATCAGGAAATAAAAGCAAGAAATTTTGATTCATTCTTTCCCTGTATATCAACCATAACTTAAAACAATACCAGTGAGTGAACCTAAAGTTGATCAAGCCAGAATCTCACAAGCCCTGAAAGCATATCATGTGAAAGAATGCAAATGCAAAGTATTCAAAAGATTTGCCATCTACTAGAATTTCCAGATACACTAGTTAGACTTACAATTTTACAAGACCCACATTCTTTCAAGAATAGAGTTCTACATAGCAGAATCTACAAAATAATTTTAATCTGAATAAGAGAGGATTATTTTTCTGTGAACAATTTTGGGACTCCAAAGAGTCCCAATTGTGATAATGCAACTCAGTCCAATGTGTGTGACCATCCACAACAGACAAGTACAAAAATGATGATGGTCAAGCTCTGTGACAGGGAAACCCAACAAAGGATCCAAATAATGGACATGACAGAAGAAGTGAATGAAGACAAAATACAGCATGTGTGTTTAAGGAATCTCCAAGGCAGGGAACATTTCCCTGTGGCCCCATATCAAGGTTTTCTGTGTAATCTATTACAGCATGGATCTATTGTGTGTTGAATGCACGTTGCATGTCTGAAAATACCCAGCCTCATTCCAGCTCCAAGGAAACAGTGCATACCACCTGTATTCCTTCACACTTCAGTCATGCTCTACAGCAAGAAACTGTGTAAACCATTCAGAATTCCTTCTCAAGGAGAAATATCTTTATCACTGCATTCACAGCCATCTGTTTTTTATTCCATATTATTTTTAAGATACATTTTTAAGGATGAAAAGGACAGTGCACAACATCATTCATAATAAGCTTCTAATTTTCTACCCCATTATCTACTTATACTAGAGGAGAAGAGTTTGAAATTTGAGTAGATAACAGTAAATAAAAAGCAAGAGTTATTTGCTTTTGTTCAGTGTTTTGAAGAAACTTAGGTGAGTTTTTTTTGTTCTCTTATTAAAACCAGCACTTCTTGTTATACCTCCAAAGGTTCCAACCGCAGCCTTTGGATCTGACCGGAGATAACATTCCACCACAATTTTAAATATTTCAGAAAGGGGTGGAGAAAAAAGAAACAAAGATGCATTCAACTACATCTTCAGAACACGTGTATGCAGGTATGAAAAATCTGTAACTTTTCCTGGAAGTTTTTATATGAATTAAAAAAAAAAATCTTGAGTGTCACAGAATCTCTGAAAACACATTCAGCAAGGATAAAGTATTTTTAAAAGAACATATGCCTTCTTATTTAATATGGTATGTTATTATGCCTTATACTACTTGATAAGCTGTGTTTAAATTCTAAGCTAAACAAATTTTATTTCCAGAGTAAGCAAAACCACCACTATGAAGATTGTATTTTCAAGAAGAGTTAAACATCACCAAGTTAGAAGTATATTTTGTTCCTGGTGCATATAACTATTAACTATGATGAGACAGCACACTGAGAGAGATTTACAAGAAAAAATCCAGAAACCATGAACTTAAACAATCCCTTTAATATAACAAACATATCAAACTTTCAAATATAAACTGGAACCAACTAACAAATAAGCTCAAAACAACTTTCTGAATACCAAAAAGGTCTTATGCAAAACAGTGCACATTTATTTGAGGTATCGTATCCATGAAAACAAAACAAAACAAACCAAACTATCTACATTTAAAAAGATTTTTACTTAGCAAGGCTAAAGAAGTTAGGTGGTACATAAGGAGTAAACCAATGTAAACAGTGAAAAAATAAAGACTTCTAATACCAGCCAACCCAAAAATGAAATATCCCAATATATTAAAGAAAAATAAACCAGAAGCATGCAAAATATTGTTTGTTAAAATACACTCAAATCCATGTGGCTAAAGTGAAAGTCACAAGCTAGTGAGGTGGATTTGCAAAGGCAATGTTTCTTTCTTTATTTTCCTTAGACTGATTGTCATTCAGTTTTCCACTGATAAGTAAGTTTTCAGCCTTCTTCAACCCACTGGGAACTGAATTTCTAAGATTCCAAGCAGGTGCTGCAAGGAGGTTTAAGTAATTGTTTTTATGGTCTAGTGTGATATACAACCCCACTCAAATGCTACAAGCAATGGTGATCTGTTACCATTATGGAGGAAAAAGGTTGGTAAACAGGTTGCTCCAGGTGGAGTTGAAAGATTTTTGAGTTTCTCCTCATGAGAGCAGTGACAAACTCCATGGTAAATCTGGTAAGCCACTTAACATTTTATTTGCAACACAGAACATTTTGGCAACCGATATATTAGAGGAATCTGAATAGGGACCTGCAATGCATGTGCTTTTCAGAAAAATCAAGTTTTGTTTCAGGTATGCATCAGGAACATCAACAGCACAAGCCTTTTCTCATTCAAGCAACTGTAGCAATGCCATCCGTCTCAGATGTGCTTACAGGTCTTTCTTATCTTCTGCTTTATTTAAACGTTGCTGAAAAGAGACAGATGAAAAATAATTTCAGTTTGGCAAGATCAGAAACCACTGAGTCCGGACGCCAAATTTCGCCCCTTTGCAGTCACAACTGATTTGTTCATCATACACCTTTCTAAGCTGTAGTCCCACCAACACTACCCCACAGAACCCCTGAGCTTCTGCTGCCAGCAGTCAAGGCTGTGCAGCCTGGTTCTGCTCTCTTTGGTTTTACAGCTGAGCTGTGCAGCAAACTCAGCACAAAACATTTTCTGCTATCAACTCATTTATCCCTGGGAGCTGCATCTACTGTGTGCTCAGTACCTTCTGTTCCTTCTACTCAGAGGTAAACAGAGATGGTTAAGGATGTGTGTTTTAGACCACAAGTCTGCTAGAAATGCAGCAGGACTACTATGGCTCATTACACAGGGAAGCACAAGGACAGGACATGCATGGTGGTCTTGAATTGAACACAGAGATCAGTTGAGCAATCTGTAGAAGTACAGGGTGAGACTGGGAATGAGTAAGCAGTTTCACAGAACACAGGAAAAAATATTATAACCAGGTCAAAACTGCCTTTTTTTAAATCAATACAGGGCTGAACAACTCTTCTTGAAAAGCAGGTCACCATAATTTTAATAATAATTTATTTTTTCCCAAGACCACTACTTGTAAATAGGTTAGCTTTAATTTTTACTGAATTTTGCTCAAGACAGATGTTAGGTATGGAGCATATGAACACCTGTCAGACAACTTAAAAATACAAACTCCCAGTTCTATTTACTGATACTTACTGTGTATCTTATGGGTATTATAGCCACATACATAAGAAACTCAATCAAACAGCTAATTGAACTTTTGCTTAATATGATTTGGTTTTTAAAAATTATTTTGTACTTCAGTTTGAATTTTATAGTAGCCTGTTTTTAACCTAGGCTGTTTGTTGGGTTTTTTATCCTTGTGTATCAACAGTATTGCAACATTTATAATCCAGGATTGCAGAAGCATGTTTTAAGAGCAAACAAAATATAATTACTTTTATAAATCATGTATATACTCCCCCCGCCACCCACACCGCTCCTATAATTTTCTTACAGTATTTCAGTGACCATCACATGCAAAACCACCTGAATCTTATTTTCCAAGCAACAGTAAAATTGAAGCTAATGATAACCTGAGTTTTGTCAACCAAAGTGCAAAAAAAAAAAAAGCTAATAACTCTGCAAAACAAAATTCTACTATTTTGAAGTAGTTTAAGGAATGCTGCCTGTTGTAACTTTATGCTATCCTAAAGATTTTGGTAAATTCTCTCAAAACAAACAGAATTTTGCTGATAAAACTTCGTAACACAGTCCTTGTACGGCAATCCAGAGCCACCTACCTGAAGCTGTTCAAATTCTTTCATCAGATGCTCATATTCTCTTCTAAGGCCTTCAGACTGCTTTTTAACTGCAGCCCCTTCAGTTTTTGCCTTATGGAAAGCTGTAAAATATCAGAATTGGTGTTTTAATTATTACTTGTATTCCTGCAGTTCCTCGGAGCCCTAGATGTGCATCAGGGCTCCACTGCAGTAAACAGTCCTTCCTCTAAAATAGCTTAGAATTTAAAACACAGCATCACAGACAGACACAGGAACCTGAGAAGTTGAGGACAGGGAGCAGAAAGAGAATGGCCAATGTTCAGAAAGGTCAGCACGAGGAACAGGAAGGGCCTGTAAGAAAGGTAGGGGTGAGGCCAATAAACTCCTGAAACAGGGGACTAGTTAGTGATGACTGCAGTGTTCTGTCACATTGCAGGAGACAGTTCTAGAAAAACAAAACTCAGCAACTCCAAAATCAAAACTGTCAGACCTCTTAAGGAGAGGAGGGAACTCAAACACTGGGCAAGATTTTCACACAGCACCTGAGACCATCTACAAAACACAGTAAGGAGGAAGAGGATACATGATTATAGGAGCGCAGACCTCACCTTTCCATCCTGTTCTTAATTTTACCATGCATGAATTAATTGATTAGCAGCATCAGTTTACAGATGAAAAGGCAGAAATGGTGGTGGGTGGATAAACAACTCTGAATAGGTTTTCAAAATGAGAAGAAAGTAATTATTACTCCACTCCATCTCAACACAAACTGAGAGCACATCTATGCTACAGTACCAAACAGCCTAGGACTCCACTGGGGCTGTTTTACAATGCAGGATAAAACAGCACAAAGTGCCATAAATACATTAGTCCTAAGCTGTTATGTAAGGTCATTTAGATATTTTCATATTCTTCTGCTATAGGTATCTCAGGGATTTTTGTATTCATCTGATTCAGCATCACAAATCTTGATCTGCTCATGTGAAAACAAAGAAATGTTGTTAATGGCCTAGTAGGGCCACCTCACGTGGCCACTTAAAAACCCCAAACAACCAAATAAAAATTTTATTACAACTAAAAAAAGAACATTGGCAAATTTCCTTGTTCCCAAAGTAAGAATCTATCCTTTGACTGTGAACTCCCTGAGAGAGATTTCTTTCCCAGAGACCTCCACTGCACTCAAGAACTGCAGCACCTCTAAAAGCCTGCTCTGAAAAGATGAGGAGCTAGATGTGGTTTTTGTTAAGCACTGACTTACAAGCAGTCTGGTATGAAGCAGATTTCTCTTTGGGTGCTAGTTCCTGAAACATCAGGAAATGAGATTTGACCACACGCCTACATGCAGGAAGGAGAACTCCTTCACCCAGAATTTCACTTATTTTTAAATTATTAATTTGAATGTACAGATGAAAATAATTCTCATTTCAGAACTCTGCAAGTGGTTTTCCTGTAACAGGACTTGGACCTACCTTAAAATTCTGATTCACTAGAGTCAATAACATGGTCTATTGATTCCAACATGATTAAAACCTCATAATTTCTCTTTAATTTCTCCTTTCTTTCATTTCCATACTCTTACACAGTTTTCCTTCATCTTTTAAGTCATTCTTGATAGCATCAATACAGATTTTCTGAAGGTTTTGGTATTTGGGGTAACTCATTTCCACACATGTGACAAGTCAAACACCACCACATTTACTCTCTCTCTGATCTCAGTACTGTTTAAAGTTTTCAAGAGTAAAATTTTGATATCAATAAAATAAACTTGTGACAATTGGATAGACTTCCAATTTTACGTTGTAGACAAAAAAAAATATATGCTTATATATATGCTATTTCACTTCTCCAAGAATCTACTAATTAGAAAGATAAATCTTGCTTTTGTTTGAACATTCTTGTACATAGTATAGTAAAAAGTAATAAGATCTCACTTCTGAAGAAGTTGTAACTCAATATTATTGATCTAACACTATTTAGTTATTTATAAGTAGCAGCACAGTACTTTAGTGCTAAACTAAAAACTACTTTATCTTTAAAACATGAACAAAATATCTAGAAGTATCTACAAGTCAGGAAAGCGAACAAGCTAGTCCATTGTTTTAGTGTTTTGACCAAAACAGATGTATGACAGAAATATCTTGCCTAACCCTAGAAGAAGAAAAAGCAAAGAACAGACTGTCCTTTCCACCTGTGTTGGCTATGGACAAAAACCCCAAAACATCAATAAACCACCAAATCCAGACTCATTCCTGCTGGGGTCACACAATTAAAAGGAGCATCACATCTTTGACAAGGTGAATTCCTCAGTGCACCCATTTCCCTGATGCCTTGTGAAGCACCAGAGTGTCCCCACACCAGCACCCAGCTCCTCTGCTGGGAGCACTACAGTGCAGCCCAGTTCATCAGGTACACTGTTTGCCATATGGATCCTATCATATGAACACAGATCCAGCAGGAAACAGGAGATCCTTTGTGTGCACAATACACTCAGTTATTATTTCTGACTTCCATCTGGCCTGGTTCTTTGCCTCCCAGGAGCACAACAGCTGGACTGGCAGCAAGCAAGCTCCCACAGCTGACACCTCCCACCAAGTCAATGCAGGAGCAGGCAGATGAGGATGCTGCTGCTACATTAATGCACCCATTGAGAGGAATAATCAGCAAGTTCCAAACACAGAATCCAGCCTCAGTACTGTAAGAGGTAGGCTATCCTTTTCCATTCTGTTCCCTACCAAGAAAAATAACAAACTACTCCTAGAGCAGTGTTTCAATGGAAGACATTTGTGGAAAACTTTGCACTTATGTGTGACTGAAAGTCCATAAACAAATGTAACATGTATGATCTGGGAAAAGTAAAGAACGTGTCCTTTCAAAACATTCTCTGAATCCTATTCCAGGAGACAGTTTACTTCAGACTGCTCTGAATTCCAAGGGTGAGGAATAAAACTGCTCTCAGGAGCTACATTACCACAGCCCAGTAGCTGTAGCATTTCTGTGATCTTCTAATTTCAACAACAATGAAGAACCTAACACCAAAACCAAACACCAACAGAACCAACTAATAATTCTTTGGGCATTTCCTTGCACAACTACTAGTCCTGGTCTGACTACATCACTTGACTTACAGTGCTTGTTACTAAGGAAACCATCTGGAACTTACATTAGCATTGCTCACAATACAAGCCTACAACCCAAATGATTTGGACTAGCTGAAGAGTAAAAAAGAGCCCTCTCTTTTAAAAGAGTTTTCAAGTTAAAAAAGAGCTATTCATGTTTAAGAATTTAGGCATTGACGGCACAAGAGATTTGCCAACAAATACCCTGTAAGGCTGGGAACTCAACTCCAGTCAAGTACCTCCATGCTAATTCTGAATTCTCTTCTTAAGATACAATGGCCAGAATTTAAAATGAGAAGGCAGGGCAAAAAAATTTACAAATTTGCTTCAAGTACCTTCTGCAACCTCAAATAAAATTTTGTTACAGAAGGGATGTTATAGCATCATTGGATGGCATAAAAAGCCTTGTATAATAAACCATGCTTGCTGTATGCAGCCATCTCTTCCAATCAAAAAATGTGAGTATCAGCTCTTGCTGCATGTGACACTGCAATGGCTCCCACCCTCGGTTATCATCTCACAGTCTTGTAAAAAGTAAGGTTAAGTAAGACAGACCTTGTCCCTCAACTTCCCTCTGCCATTGGCCAATTAACAAGACTGTGGCCAATTCTTTAAACTTGTTTGTTTTTAAAAACTGGAGCGCATCAGAGAAGCTCAGTGTAGTTTTCATAGATGGCACTAGCCTACCCAGCAACACCAAGGCCAAACTGAACTCTCCCTAGCAGCAGTTTTATGAAATGTATTCCCAATGTCTGTATTTTTTAACAGGTTTGAACACATAGTAATCTTCACATTTAAGTGAGAGCTGTACATCTGCACATGCATGCTTTCTAGAATAGCCATCAGTTAGAAGTTATTCCAAAAGCAGCCCTCCACATGAATTGCTGCTCTCCTGCTGTCTCCTACAACACTATGGAACCAGGAAACAAAGAACAGTTGTGTCAGTCTGTACACAAAACAAACCTCTTTAAATGATGCATCGAAGTTCCATTAGAATTTCCTCCTAACCCACCATATATGACATCCATATATAAACAGAGTATTTTCAGAAAAAGTTGAACTTCAAAAGCACCTAAATGACTTTGATGAGCCAGTACATATTTAATGAAGCCCTGCTCCTGCCCCAGCACAAGGACCATTGTAAGGACAAAAGCCTTTATGAAACTTCTCTCAGGTCTAATCTCATGCCCAGTTGCAGGTAATTTGCTTTGTTGTGGTTTCTTGAATAGTCTTCCAAACCATCAAAATGAAACAATATCATGGGCATGTCTTCTTTCCCCAGAAAATTCCTATTGGTCCTAGGCCAGTAGCCATACTGAGAACCTTTAATTATCTGAATCAATATTTTGTTAGAAATATGTCTAATGTGTAGCAGGAGAAACATTCTCACATCTGTTCTGGGTATTGCTACAAGTATGTATATTTATTTTTAGGTATCAATGAGACATTTTCAGAATATATAAGTGTATCAATAAAATACCATCTCAGAAGGTTTCTAACTAGTCATGTTATTACATGTCTAGGTATGCTAAAAATGGATTAGGCTCTCCAAGTGCTCGCCCCACTGCTGGGTGCCTATAAAGCCCTGACAATAATATGTGGGTCTGCAATAGAGCTGTGAGGAACTAGCCTTCTTTGCTTCATTTCCAAAATAAAGCAAAAAAAAAGCATCAAGTGTAATAGAAAAGTCAAGCCTGGAAAGAAAGCAAATTTGGTCAAAAACCCTTAAAACTAATTTCCAACCTTTTCTCAGATGTTACTAATTTTTGTGCTCAGTCTTGTATTTTGATTCTTCCTCCCCACCTATTCAGAGCATAGGAAAAAGGTCTTCTTAACTTAGGATTTCAGTGTTAAGTGAGGAAAAAAAAAGTCTGTGTTTTCTGTAAAAGATAGAAAGCTAAATAACTAGAGATAAGTCTCCTGAAAGTCTACAATCATCTGTCTACACTATGATTTTAGTCAGAATTTCAGGAAGAGGAGACATACAGTGCTTCCTCTTCCAGCTGTAAATACTGATTCAAAACTTTACAGGCAATTTGCATAGCCTTTGATGTCACAGCACCAATCTGATACTAAACTGTTTTCTTAAATGTGAAGCAGGTGTACGTTTAGGACTCCTCCTGGCTGCCACTATACTGACTTAACCCACCTTTCAACTCACAGCCTACTCTAAAATAATATATTACCATGCATCAGCAGCTCAATAAGTGTCCCAGACCAGAGCAATGGATATTTGAAACTGCATTTGAAAAAAAAAAAAAAAGCTTTTCCTTTCAAGCAGCAAAAAATCACCCAAACACAAACCCCCAACCAACCATGAACAATATCCAAATTTATGACTCTTACTAATACCATAGCTGAAAACCAAACAATAAGAAAACCTCAAAAATCAAAACCAGTGAAGTTTTCATTTTTACACGAGTTTTGTCTCGTTTCATGATTAGGTGACACCCTTTACACTCTTCACTCTTCCCCCACAGTTTCATGGATTGGACTTCACAGACACAAAGAAAAAGTTACTTTGGTCATGTGAGCTCAATAGCATGAAACAAATTGCTTAGAAGAGGCAAAAAAACTTTTCCAATGTCAGCTTTCATTTTGTGTAATGCATTGCTTACACTTAGTGAACATGACAGTCAACATTCACCTGCCCAGCTGCAGGAATTTCAAAAGAAAACAGTAAATTCACATCCTCTAACACTCTATAGAAAGCTGTGTCTAAGGATGTGGTTGTTCTTATCAAGTACTTCAAGCTTTCTGGCTATCAATTTGCTCAAAATAACATACAAGAAAACTTACAAGAAGGTAAGACAGACAAACCTCAACACCACCTAGCTGCTCATGGTAATTCCCATACCACCCATGGGGTTATTGGCAATGAGGGGGGTGGCATTAGGAGAAGGGCTGTAAATATTTTTGTATTCACTCTTAGAAAGACCCTCTCTCTCCCACTTGTGCCCTAACAAAAGATTCAAGCATGCCTTAATTTATACATCTCTTGGATGGACAACATATCATGGGGAGAATGAAGCTGAAGCAGCATGAGGTAAATCTATTTATTCCTTAGCTTTCTCTAGCATTCCTGACTGAAAAGCTTACATTATATTAGTGTTACATACCACCAGTTAGTTTAAATAAGACATAAGCATTTAAATTTTCCATTGATCCTGTCACTTCAAAGGCACTCCCCCCCAGCTTTCTTCAAGAAAACAGCAGGAGAGGGAAAACCCACCATCAAACATGCCTGAGAATGTGAACTAATGAGACGCTCTATTTAAAGATTCTTGTTGCTTCAAGCCCAGTTGAAAACAGCTGGTTTACATTTTTTATTTGAATTCCCAGTGGACAGTAAAAGAGGATTCATGAAACATTTCTGAAAAATTTTTTCTTGCAGCACTGTAGCAGTCCCAGGCAGTATGAAAGTGGGGCTATGTTTTGATGATAACATACTGTTTCGTACCAAGAAAATTTGTATTTTTGTTACAATCTGAACATCTGATTAATGTTTACAAGATGGCAGGCTGTGTTATCTTAAAAACACTGATTTCAGATCAACAGGTGCTCACAGGCATCACACACCTTGAGAGATCCCAGTAAGACAGAACCAAACAGGTAAAATCTGCTTCTGTCTCAATTTGGGCTGCCTATAAAGCAGTTTTGACAACCTAAACCTTAAACACGGAAGCTGCTAACAAAAGTATTATGTTACAATTTGTAAGTTATGTTTCCTTGTAAACAAAAAAAATATTAAAAAGCTAACATCCTAACACCTCAGCTGCAGAACATATATAAATTTAAAATATTAGTCAAGGACTTTTCTGCTGTCTGACAGAAACCCTATGGTAGTAAAAAACCTCAATCACAATACATCCCCCATTTTATACAGGGACAGTGGCTGCTATGTATGATCAAACTGATCATACATAGATCAAACTGATACCTAAGAGCAACCTGCAAATGATTCCATATCCTGGTCATTTTCATTGATGAAGACAAGTCAACACCACTTAAATATATCAGTCCAACTTGTTAATAATTACAATTTAACTAAGGTGTTCCAATTACACCTTACATATTTTCATAATGAACACATTTACTAAAATATTGGGATGGCAATGGCATGTTTTATCAGTTCCTCATTAAATGTAAAGGAACCCCATGCCAAGTGTTCTGGAAATAGATGAAGTTAATTCATGCTACACCTAGAATATTTTTTTTGACATTCAGTGTTAAACAATCTTTTTCTTCTTTGCAAAGAGGTCATAACTAATACTCACCATTTGATGTCTTCTGTAGCTCTGCTTTCAAACGTTCAATTTCCTCCTTCAACTTCTCCTCAGTTGCATCTGTTGACTCTTTCTTTTTACTATCTCCTTTTCCACTCAAGGCCTATTAAAAACCACAGTTGCTACAATTAACTTTATTTTCATTAGTCTGATATTAATGCAAAATATCCAGGGAATGTCAGCCCTGATCTTGCAAAGCATTAGGTTTTATCAAATGTCAACCTGACACAGGCAGATAGTCATTCTAGACAAAAATCCTCCCAAACAGAAAAAAAAAAAAAAAAAGGAAAAAAACAAGTTCAGTGTTTTAGGTAATGGCATACTTGTAATAGAATGGTGTTATCTCCTGTGTAAGAGTACTTTTCTTGTCTGCATCAAGTGTACAACTTTGATTTAGATTTTAAAATGGATTTTTCAGAAGATACACACTGGGATTGTCAGTGACAGAACACTGCCATGTTTACATGCAACTAGTTCTAATTTTCTCCTTGTAGGTTTGCAGCTACTTCAATCTTCAGAATAGTTCCAATATCCAGATTGGATTTCCAGTGAAATTCAGGACAAAAACTAGGAAAGGATCCAGGAAGAGCCCTGTAAACCCTTGGCAGAAGAGCAATATATTCCCTGTATGCCAAAAATGTTGGCACTACTATACTTATGCACCCTGTTAAAGGTGTAAGATTATATCCCATAACAAGATCCTTTTCTCATAAAGCTTCTACTATTTAATCACACATCATCTCTGCAATTGCAAAAAAAGAGGTAAATGCTTAATGGGAAAAAGAAAAGAAAAACAACTGAGACAAACAACTGTTAGGTAAACTAGAAATACCAGAGCTTACCAGGCACAGGCAGGAGCAAAGGGGAAAGATTATTTTAGGAAAAAGAACGAAAAAGAACTGTTTATAAAGACAGGTAAACAATCCAAGGAAAAGAGATGAAAAAAAAATTCCAGAAGCTATTTAATCAAAGAGCTGAGATGACATTGAACTGCTGGCAACAAAACCATAGCCAATTGTCTTCTTTGCTTTCTGCTCACCTCTTTCTATTAGCATGCAAATAGCTATTTCTGTAAACTTTTATCTCAAGTCCTGTCCTCCATGGAACCTCTGAAGAGCTGACAGTGCAGACCTTGCACACCAGAGTAAACTCACAGTATTTATACTTGCAGCCAGTGCCTTATGCACAATTGCTCTCACTTCTCTCCAATGGTGGAACGAAGCACACTTGTAAATAAACACAAATGCAGGGGCCAAGCCACAAAAAAGCCTAAACAATGGGATGTCTATAAAGTTAAAATATTCCCACCCTGAACATTTCCTGTGTCCATCACAATGGAGATCCAGCCACAGCATGTTGCCTGTACCTGTGGCTACCTGTGTTTTTGAAAACCATGCAATCAAGCACACAAATAAAAACAGACAGGACTACAGTTTCCAATTTCTGGCTATCATTTACAAGTGGCTAAGAGAATGTGTTGCTAAGAGAATGTGAAAGCAGAACAAAAAAAGAGGACTTTTGGCAAAATCTCAACAGGACAGAGAAGGAAAAAAAAAGTACCCTGTAAGCAATAAAAAGGCAAATTCCATGGCTGAGGGAAGAATTTGGATCATTTTGACAAAACACCAAATCCCAAAATTTTGGAATAATTTTGTACTTGGGAAACACCTAGCACAGACTACTGATCATTGTTTTACCACACCTCACACTGGATTTTTTTATCCCTTCTAGTACTTTCTGTCCAGAGTCTTTGTAGGAAGATTTATTACAAAATTGACAGTGCCAGTAACCATAGACACTGCTTTAGACAAACTGGAAGGAAACCTGTACACACCCACAGGGAATTTAGTTTTGACCATGTGCTGGACTCTAAAAGCCTTCCTATGTCTAGATGTCTGAACTCAGCTTAGGGTTCAGTCTCTTCAAACAGAAGTCAAACTGTTACAAGAAATTATTTCATACATTTATCTTAATTATATCTTTGATGCCTTTCCTTCCTGAGTAGTTATGTATTGAACCACAGCCTAATCATTCTTTGCATAAAAATAACATCTCTCCAGTCTGCTGGTAGTTTAAGTAAGAAATTTTTGGTAGTATTCTCATTACTACTACAACAGTGTCCTACTAAGAAAGGGAAATATTCTGAAATTGGCTGACCTACAATAAAAAGATAGTAGAATACAAAATACATCAAATACAGAATATTAATTATACAAGTTAGAAAAATACATTCAGGACTGGAGAAAATCCTATTAAGAAGAAACAGTCAGCATGAATACAGTCACAGTTATATAGTAGGATTTTTCATCCTGGACTGCTACAGCCTTGACCTAAACAGGCAATTATTTGTGATAAAAGGAATAAAATTATTAAGAGTGTCTCCCTCTACTTTGTTATGACTAAATTCAGAGAGGTATTACTACTTTGATGAAATTTCTACTGGAAAGACAGAACTTCATTTATTTGGTTTACTTCAGTTTCCTTTGTTAATAAGGTGCTACTATAATTTGTTTTCAGTATTCTGAATTACATATTATAGAAATATTTTTCTTTTTTCAACCAGAAGGAATAAAATGAATAAAATGAACAAGCATTCTGTAGCAAACCATCCTCAGAGTACACTGCACTAACTACTTGCTGTGTAAGAAAGTTACTGAAGAAGCTCAAAGATACCTCCTGCAGCCTTTCTTTCTCGGCCATGTATTTTTTGGCTGCTTCAGTAGCATCATTTACTTGTGTTTCCAGAGCTGCATGAGATGCCATCTCTTTTGCCAACTGAGTGAGAAGGGTAACAGTACGTCTCAATACACTGGTGAAGAAAAACAGTGAATAGAACTGTAATTTACAGCACAAATAAAAAACCCAAATCACAAGCAAAAACCAAAACCACAAAAATCAAACCAAACAAAAAATCCAACAAACCAAAACAAGCCCTTTTCTCTCTCAGTACTAGATGTAAAAATAAAACCAGAAGAGGGAAACATCCAGGCTCATAGATGACAAATAATAGCAACAAGAGAGACAGAAAATATTTTCATCCATTGACATTCTGATTTTTACTTGATATAGAACCTCTCTCATCCTAAATACCCAGAGCCATTAAGGGGTCAGAGACCTGATTGCTTAAAGGCTGTTTAAATACTGTTATATATTTTTATATAACCCAGTATTTTTAACAGGATTGATCTCCAAACTCAAGAGCCAAACAACAAGTTATGGTAATGAGTATAGTGAAGAAAAAAAAATAAATCACACAACTTCATAAACAGCCTTGCAAGAATAAAATTAACAATATGAGCATAATAATCTTCCAAGTACTGTCAATACAGTTAAATTAGAACATGTATGGATGTCAGCACTGGTACAGCACTTCAATTCTAAGCTTTGCAAATACCTTGGCTTGATTCTTTGCATCACTATTTTCATTATTCATGCTGAAGTCTTTCAAATGTTGCTGAATCAAGGCAACACAACACTGAATTAAATTAATGCCTATAATGTAAGTATGCAGCTGTTCTTCAAAGAAATTTGAAAATCTAAGTAATTGGCTTTTGCATAACAGGAAGAGTATTAACAGATCTTTTCAAGTTAAGCCTCCCTCCACCCCTTGCTTTTTCATTGAAAGCTCCTTTCCTTACTTTTTTGGGGGGTTAATATAAAAGCTAATGTCCCCATGTTCCTACTTTTCCACAGGTTAGCAAATTCACTATTGCTTATTAACTTACAAATGCAGGAGTCATTAAAACATCAAAACTAAAAGAGAATCATAGAATCATGGAGGTTGAAAGAGGCTTCCATCTCATGAAAAGCAGGACAGGTTAAGTAGATTGCTCAGAGGCTTGTCCAGTTGAGTTCCTACCATCTTCAGTGATGGGAGATTGCACCATCCTTCATGGTCCTTCTTCCAGTGCTTCGTTGCTCTTGACAGCAGCAGCACTTTTCTACCACAGGTCAGAACATCTCAGGTTCCTGTTACCTCTTGTCATTCCTTTTTGTATCCACTGAGATGAACTGCATCCATCTTTTTTACTACTAGACAGACATAGAAACCAATAGGATTTTCCCTTCAAAGTCTCTTTTGCCTGAAAGCAAAGCTCCTTCACCATCACCTCATTAATCACCTATTTCAGCCTCCAACTTTCTCTGTACCCCACTGCAGTACTCCAGTATTTTGGGGAATTAAAACTGGACACAGTCCTGCAGCTGCAGCATTCCATGTGTCATACAGAGCAGAATAACCCTTTTCCTTGACCTGCTAACTGCATCCTTGCTATCACAGCTCAATACACTATTGGCTCTCTACCAGGATCCCCAGGGTTTTTTCCTGCAAAACTTCTTCCTACCCACCCACGCAGCCAGTCTCCAGCCTGGATGCTGTATATGATTATCCAATAAAATGTCAGGCTTTGCATTTGTCTTTGTTGAGCTTCATGAGATTTCTGTCAGCACATTTATTCAACCTGTCTGGCTTCCTCTGAAAAGCAGCACTGCTCTCCAAGGGTGTCAACCATTCTGAATTGGAACCATGAGCAGCTTGCTGAGAGCACACTCAATCCTATCATCCATGTTGTTAATAAAGACATTAAACAATACTGAGCCCAGTACGGACCCCTGAGAAGCACCAGCTGAAATTCACATTGTTATTATCCTTTGAGTCCAAAGGTCCAGGGAACTTCCCACCTGCTTTTTTCTTCAGCCTGTGTCCCTCCACAGTTGGGCTATCAGGATACTAAAAGACACTACGTCAAAGGCCTTGCAAAAAGGATATTCTGCTCTTTAACCACACAGCCATTCACCTCACTGCACAAGGCAACAAGGATGTTCAGGCATCATCTTCCCTAAGTAAATCTGTGATGGGTGTTCCAAGTCATCATGTCCTTCATGTCCCTGAAGATGTCTTTGAGTAAGATTTACTTCATAACCCTTCTAGGGAGACCAGTCTCTAGTTTCTTACACCCTGTTTACTCTCTTTGAAGACAGGTGCAATGTTTGCCTTTCTGCAGTCACCAGGATTCTCCCCAGAACCGTGATCTTTCAAACTAAGCCTTACAATGACATTGGCCAACTCCCTCTGCCATCCTAGGAAGCCACAGACTTCTATATGCCCAATTGGCCTATGCACTCCCTAGCTGCATCTTCCACTACTGGGATGATGTTACATACCCTGTTGAGTCTCCTAGAAGGCACCAGTGAGCAGTGGGCTCATGTTTTCTTGAGATTTTCTTTAGTTTTCAGCCATTTTATCCTTCTCAGGTTCAGCATGGGCTAAGAGAGGACCAGGTCAGACTAGCAGATGGGTGTCTTTGTCCCACCAAGGGGACAGTCTCCAGGGGCTGTGACCCTCCTCTTTTCTGCACAGTCTGCAGATGAGAGGCTCAGCTGGCCCCAATACCCTCACTGACAGGTAATTTTCCTCACCTGTACCCAATGCTCTGCAATCCTTGAACCCCACAACGCTGTTGTCTTGCCAGAAGTGACAAGCTCCCAGCCTCCTCCATTTTCTGAATCTCCATATACCATTCTTGTGGAATCCTCCTATTGGCTGATGTGCTAAAATGAATCAAAACTGACTCAAAGAATGAACTAGGGGCACCCAATTACCCAGTCACACTAGATGGGGTCTAAAGTTGTTTGGGTGATGGTACAGCAGTACAGGGTAAGGCAACCCAAGGAACACTTCCCCCTCACTTCTCTGACAGACATTATGTCTGTTTCATGAATAAGCAAAACAGGTCTACTAAGAAAAGTCCTTTGATCTAGTGACTACTGGAGGAGTGCTTATTTCTCCTAAATCTTGGTGAAAGGCCAGCAGGTCAAAGAAAACTCAAGCAAACCTCTTCAACAGCAGAGCTTTTATACAAAATAATCTACTGGGGTCACTTGACAAGTTTTCTTCTTTGGAAGCTGAATATAAATAGGATCCTGAGAGATCAGCTTCCAATTCTTTTGTAGGATGCAATCTTGCTATTCCTCCTGGAGCAGAGATTAAAAACATATTTGTGCATATTTACTTAACCTTTCTGTAGGAAGACAAAGAACTTGATGTATTCCTACCACTATTGAGCAAGGCTATAGCCACATTGTTTTTTCCAAAGCTTTTCTGCTCAAGCTTTGTATTCATTTTTCCTTGACACTTTTTATGCTCAATGGTCTGCTAAAATGGCCCCACATCACTCAAAGGGGAAGAAGTTTGTCATAAGTCTGATTCTCTTGTCCTGTGCTCCTCTTGAGTATTGAGGCAATGTCAAGCAGCTCACTGATGGAACTCCTAAGAGGACCAGCACTCATTGTCCAGCCACCAGAAAAATGTACAAATTGAAATCATCACACCAACATGTCTGTTTCTGTTTGTTCACATTATCTGTGTCCAGTGACTTTGTGTGCTCCCAGCCCAACTGATAAGATCTGCAGGTTGTTGTGCCTACTGATTCACAGGTAGTCTTGGTTGCTACAGGTGGGCAGTACAGAATTGCCCTTTCCTTTATCCTGTTTTAGTAGCTGAACTTAGACATCCTGAAAGAGATACCAGACTTAAAAACATAACACCATAATAGGCAAATTGCCATGAAGTATTTGATCTGAAATACAACTGTAACTTTCCTTGAAAGCTGGAATATTATCCTACAGTTCTTAACTTCAAGCTTGAGCTGAAGTGGCTCAGGTCAGGCTCACACTTTGATTCTTAACACAGCAGGGTGCAATGACACCAGCTTGCCAGATAATAACAATATTTAACAGCACTTTATTTTTTGAGCAGTTTTTTATTCCAGTTTCCCATGCGCCAAACAAAGGGTGTAAGTTTAAAGAAGGAAATGAGTGAGTATTCCCCAAAGAAACTTCTGCAAAATACATGTTTTCTCCAGCACTCAAATGTTTCTTTCCATGTGTTGCTCACATATCCTTCCAATCTTCAAACAATTGTAAGGTATTATTTTCCCTGATCTTACTTGCCTTGTAGCCAACCTGGTCACGATTAATTCTTTCATCTCCTGAAATTGTCTTTCTGACCTTTACTTTACAATTACTTTGTGCCATAGTTCCTGTAATAAACATACTATGTAAACATTCAAAAATGTTATACTTACAGCCAAAGAAATAAGGAAAAACCTGAGAGATACAGGTTTCTTTGCGACCGAAAGAGTTTCATCTGAATATGATCAAAGGCACTGCTGTTGACATTTGCAGCCTTTTCATTCACATGAACAGATGAGTATTTCCTGACTTCTCTAACAGCATCTGCAAACAAAAACAGTCTGTTCTTATTCACATCTGTGGGTGTGCGTGCATGCTAAACCAGACCTGAGTACTAGAAATATGTACTTTGATTTTCTGCTCAGCAAACAGTAATAGGACAAATAGTGACAGCAATTATGTTATCCATACATTTAAAAGATCAGTCTTGATAAATCATGAAGTGCTCTAGCACATTCCCAGAAATACAACAAACCATTGCCCAAAATATGCCTGAACAGGTATTTCAAACACTTGTACCCAGCCACGAGGGATCAGGTCAAAGCAACTCACTCTACAGGTGTTACCCAAGACCCTATGGTGTCAAAATGTCACTGCTGACAACTGAACTAAAATTCCCCAGTGGACAAACAGTGAGAAAAGATAAAGAGAAGCAAAAAGAAGCAGTATTTTCTCAAGTATTTGTTTTACACAGTTTTTTTAAAGATATGCATGTGTTTTAGTAACGACAAGGGTCTACTTTGTACTTCAATCATGGAGGGAAAAAATTATTTCTTTAACATGCATCAAAATAGGAATACTGTAGCAACACAGCAGTAGTAACATCAGTAGTAACTACTAACTGTAAAAAGATCATAAAAAGAATGGAGAAGGAAAGCTACAGGTCAGCTTTCTTTCATCTGCCTTTCATACATCTTTCAGCTTCCTTTCATTCATCACATACTTCTGATAGTTCTGCAAAAGGGCCAGTGCACTGCAAACACCTTTCAAAGGACAAAATAATTAATTAGGACTTACATCCACATAAACCCCAAACCTAACCCAGTTAAGAGTTCATATTACTATCTTTAACGTACGGTCATCAGACATTCCTACAACCAATACAGCACCTTAAATCTCCTCCTGCACATCAATAAATTGTCATTTCATGACATGTTCTAGCAGAATATTTTGGCCAGATGTTATTAAATTGCTGCTGCAATTGTCTAAGCAGGAAAAATCAAAGAAAAGCACAAGTGACTATCATCACTCATGACTGTCCCTCTCATATGTCTGAGTTATTTGGACATTAAAAAAAACCCTGAAGTGAAGCTTCAAACAATGCATCGAAGACTAAGAGCAAACAAATGCATGTCCCTATGCTATAGGAAGGGTCTAGGCCTGCAGTAACCTGTCACTTCATGCTATGGGGCAGGTATCTCATCCCTGCTTCCCTTCAGTCCTATTCTCTCTTTCCAGGAAACCAATGATCATCACCAAGTCAAAAGCAAACTTTGGTCCAAATTTTCAACAGCAGTTCAACAGAGTAAAGGAAATACATTTATTTACAACAGAGTAAATGAAATTCACTGAAGACCTACTTTTAAGAATACCACCAAACATAATCTTAAAAAAAATAATAAAACAGTCTATTTGAATTTCTGGTATTTTAAATATTAAGAATATAGTCCTATAGCCTAGTCTGACATAGTTATATATTTCCCTCAGCAGAAAATAAAACCATGCATTTTTTCTTTCTATTTCAAGTAGCCTGGAATTAAGTAACATGTATATTCTAAGGCACTGGAAACACTTATCCATGGAGAACTACTTAATATCCCCAAAACACAGGAGAACTGCTCTCATCACTGAAATACAGGACATGCCTACCACACAACAGTCAGGACAGACATTAAATTAAATCAGTCAGGCATATGGTAACCATTAAAGCTTTACTCTTACTTCACAGACCTTAGGATCTACCCATAACAAATGAAGCCAGCAGCTGTTTTGTATCTGTGCTGAGCAAAAGTACTCAAACAGACCAGTGCTTTGATATATTCTGGTCTTCAACAGCAACCAAAAGAAAGAGTGCCATCTGCTGCATGAGGTACAGCTCAGCCAAATTCTGGTGTCAAACAAGTTGATTTACCTGTGCGAGAAAGTCTAGGCTGCTGCTTGGTTTCCCTAAGCTCCATTTTTCCTTCTCATTCACTCAGTATAATACAATTGCATTTGGATTCCCAATGTGGATGCAGCATTAGCCCTCTCCTCTTTCATTCCACTGTATAATTTTTCAATAAATTAGCTGACTTACACTAGGCTTGAATCCTTTCCATTAGTTTATTCATATAAACTCAATGTACTAGGTTTCTTTTACCCATTTGTTAAGAAATTATCTAACACTTACCAAGAAACAAGATGATCAACAAAACTATTATTGTAAGGAACATCTTGTTCCAAAATACTGCCATTTTGCTCCATAGAGGAAACATAAAAATCTTCTGCCATCTGTAAAATAGAATTGTGTTATTCAAAAATAATTAAGCACTAAAAGAAGAGCATTATAACCCCACAGAAGAGAGCCTTGTTATTGATAAGGGACTTGTATAACGTCTCTGAACAGCTGTTTTAATTGCAATATAATTTAGGTATATGTTAACTTTTCCAGTAATCTAACTTCTCTTTTTTGTTGTTAATACTTGCAAATTTTTTGCATGATAGCAGATACTCTGCAGATGTGTTTTATTTTAGCTTATACTTTGGCTATCATTACATTGTATTCAGTCCTGAATATAACAAGGGATAGGGTAAAGACTGTAAAACCCATTCCATTATTTTTATTTTTTAATCACTAGTACCTCTATTAACTCTGAAGTACAAGGACTGTTATTACATTCTTACTTGTAACGACAACAAAAAAGACAAGTCTTGTGTTCATATTTTGTTAAGGCTTAAAACCTCTTTCCCAAGCATAAATTTGCTGGCTACAGAAGTGACTTCTGGTGAGGCCAATGGTGGTGTAGACTACTTCCTTTTTTTGAACAATTAGTTGTCTATTTGATATTGCTGCATGAAGGGCTGTAGCAGAAGTCACACTTGCAGCACAAACAAAGAGCATCTGATGTGCTCAAATGAACTGAAACAGGTGATAACAGAGCACCTACTTGTCCTTTGCTGCAGGTTAGAATCAGTGCTACTGCACAAATGAAGTAATACCTGGTCATGCCATAGGGATGTAACACAGACATACCACTCACCATGTGATTATAGGAGGTAAAATTTCCTAATTTTGTTAAGACTATTTACGCCTACCAGAGACTGTTCACCCTCTAACAGTGGTTGCCAACCTACTATTAATTTATATGAAACTGTAGCATCATCTCCTCTTTCCAGCTCTCCACCAGAAAGAATTAAAATGCTTTTGCATTGTGCATGCAAAAACTTCACTTAAGCCTTCTAGTATAATCTGAATTCTTTATAGCAGACAGCCACAGTCTGTATCAAATGAAAAGCTTACTTCAAGCTACAACTCAAACAAAGCCAATTCGCTAACTCTTTAAACATGCAATTTTCCAAGCTCCATACTGACCTTCACTTAAGAAGTCATTCTTTGAGGTATAACCTTAGATAAACTACACTGCCAAGTTATAACCAGGCTAAAAATATGGATCTCTTTACTGGAACATCTTCCTGTATTTTATTTTCACATTTATTTTCCCTTAACAAGAACTGACATCCACATTTACTAACACTGCTCTTCTTTTTGGTGACAAAAGTCATATAAATATAAAACTTTCATACTATAATACTAGCCACCATTTTAGATGTACTACACCTCGTAGAACAGATACTGTCAATTTACTCATTCCCCAGGAACTTATAAACTTTTTAGCAAATTTGAAAAAAAAACATTTAAAAATGTGCACACACAAGATAGAGAAGCAATCCATTTGAAAACTGACAGCTGAGTAAATCAAAACTTCCAAGAACAGCAGTTTCCCACCTGTCAGTAACCATGCATGCCTTACTGCTGACAGAACCAGCTTCCAGGCCACCAAGATGTGTCAGGCAGAGCTGCTGCCCCCTGGAACTGTCACAACAGCTAAATTTGATTTTTTACCCCACAAGATTCCTGCAAGTTTTGTTAAGAAGTTAACTGCATATACCATATAAAGGATAATGAGATTTCAGTCCTTCAGAAACCACTGTTCAGAGGAATAGCTGAATATGCTCCAAACAAAGCACACATATCTATCCTTTCCATATAATCAAAAGCACTGTGTTTAATATTTGAATAAATTTTGGTAAAGCTGCACATTACGAATTTGCTTTTCAGCCACAAATACTGGACTCTGTTTGCATCATAAGTGAAACATATTTCAATACTCCCAAAGTATTCTGCTTGTGACATCAGCCTGCAGAAATTCTTGCAGCTAGTTTCCTCACATAAGCCATTAATAATCTGATGATTATGACTCCCATAATACTCCTCTCCTCTTACATAGTTGCACTTTTGCTTAGAGAACAGTAAGAAATACAACCCAATAGTCTATGTTGAAATGCTGAACTCCTTGCAAGCCAACTTGTAAAAAACCAGAAGTTGAATTAGATTTCAAAGCAGTTTCCATTTCTCAAGCTGAGGACACATGCCTAATCATTGGTATCAGCTGTGGAGGAGCCAGTAATTTTCAAGACTCCTCCACACTTTTAAGTAGTTAAATCCAGACTTTCCACAAGTCTTGTTCCTTAACAGGACAGTAAATGCAACATCATTCTAAATACATCTAAAGATGCAGGAAACAAACATGCAACAGTTTTTACAGAGCACTGCTGAGACAGCTTTAAAGTTTTGTTCTGCTTTTTGTTTTGGAGGGTTGTGGTTTCTTACTTTAAGACTCCTTCTTTTGTAGGTTTGGTTCTTCTTGGAAGACTTCCCGATATTCTGAAAATAAATGAGAAGTCTGCTTCTCTGCTTCCTGCAGAGAATCTAGCTTTATTTCCTGTAGGGAAATAACATTACCAAATTTGAAGAGCGACTTACAGGAACAAGATAACGCTGTAAGTCAGGCCTCTGCAAACACTAAAGGTAATAAATTAATTTTGTTTCTTTCCCTTACTGTGTGCATTTATTTTACAAGAATTTATTATTTTCTTAATATTTGTGTTGTGTTCCAGAAGTAGTACTATTTTCTTAATCTATATATGAGTTTTTAGAGAGTTTTACAGAGGTCTTTATTCAGTAGTCCTGAACCTTCTGCTTCAAACTTAACTCCAGTTTCTTTAAACAAGTGATCACAAATTTCCTGCAGCCGTTACGCACAGTTTGCCGCTTGCTTTGAGTATCTAACGTCTTATCTCTTCAACGCCCACAACGCCTAGTGTACACCAAAACATAAAGTTGCAACTCACAAATCTGACAAACTGCTGAAAAAAACACACTCTCCCCTCATTAATTACTGCCGGATGCCTTTCTCTACGCTGCCTGCTCCTCAGCTCTGGGAGAAGCCGTCCCACCTGCTGAATAAAGCCGGGGGCTCCTCTGGGCACCCCGACCGCTGCTCCCGGATGAATCAGCACTGCGTAGAAACCGTAAAGCTCCTTAAAGAGGCTTGCGATTCCTGCAGCTCCTGACACTCGAGTCCCAAACAGCATTCCTTCGGCTTCGTTTACAACTAGTTTAGGATGCAGCAAAGCTCCGTGGTTATGAAAAGAGAGGCATAAAATAAACCCAAACTGGTGAGAAGAGCAAGCTGTGTTGCTCAGCACACCCAGGTCCTCCTACCTCAGCGGAGAGATGAACGGCAGGCAGAGCACGAGAATTACTCCGATTTCGCCATACAGGAAGGCAGCCACTGCCGTCCACTGGAAAGTCATCGTCCCGGCGGCCTGCGGAGGAACGGGCGGCTCTGACTTCCCCTCCCGAACAACCCCGGGGACAGGGAGATGGGCACCTGGGACGGCCCGGGGCCGCGCCGGCCTGGCGGGCAGAGCCCCGCGGGTTCCTCCCGCCGCCTCCCGCCCCCCAGCGCTGCCGACGCCACCTGCGCGGCCGCGGAGCCCCGGGGCCGCCTCATTCCCGCTCCCTCCCGCCCGGCCTGCCTTCGAACCTCGTCAGCGCCGGCACCCGGCGGAGCTGATGGCGGCCAGAGGGCGGGAGCGGGGCCTCACCGGCCGGGGCTGCGGAAAGCGCGGGCCGGTCTCTGCCGGCACAGGGCGGGGCGGGCGGGGAACCGGGTTGTCTGTGCGGACACGGTGCCGCCTCCGCCCTGCCCAGGGGATGTGGGCCGGGACGGGGCTGAGTGACACGGCGGGGGCGGCGCGGAGCTGCCGCTGGCCGGGCCGGGGAAAGGTGCGAGCGGCGGAGGGATGCGGAGTCCGGCGTCCGGCCCGGGCCTCCCCCAGCGCACAGGCCGCGCTCGGCCCGGCCCGGCCCGGCCGCCCGGGCACTCGTGCGGTGCCGCCCGCGGAGCGGGGGACTACCAAGGGGCCGCACCTCTGTTGGGAAGCGCGTGGATCTACGCGCTGAGAAGGGTTCATATGAGCATTATCTTTTTCCTATCTAGGGAATGGTTGTAAGCATTTTGCTGCGGAATTCTGCTGTGATCATCCCACCGCTCTGCTCCATGATTCGAGCTTAATGGACTGGGGAATTCAACTCTGCTCTCCAACATTGTCATGAGTTTCTAAAGTTCAATTAAAATACTCCGTGTGTCCATCCATTCCCTCCTTCAAGTGTTACACGACATTAATGTATTAAGACCTAGTAAATCATTTTCTCAAGGAGTACAGGTCCAGCATTCTTAAAGACAGCACCAATAACAACCGAACAACAGCCTCAAACACGGTCCAACAGGCCTGTTTGGGCCTCATGAATAAAACAGAATTCCTTCAGAAAACCCTGCTCCATCTTATGGCTCTGCTCAATGCTTTTTATCTGCAACCCAAGGCTCCAAGCACATTATTTCCATGCAACTCTCCTTCTTTCCTCCTATATAAGAAGGCTGTGCTCTGATCACTTTTTCCTTTTGATCCTAACAGATGCTGAGGTGCTGTCATTGGAAGAGGTTACCTTGTCTACCTGGGCATCACCAGCACTCTTTGACACAACTACTTGCTTTGGGGAATTCTTTCCCAATTAAGTTCTATCAACATGAGACATAAAATGCTGTGAATAGTAGTTCTTTGTTACTCTAATCCATTGGAACTGACATGGGGTGGGAAGTTCTTGCATGAGCTGTTTGCAGCTGCTCACAATCTGAAATTGTTTACTTAAAATTTCCCAGGTCTGCAGCCTGGGGATGGAGCCAGTGTGTCAACATTTTTCTAGCTGCTGCCAGGCAATGTCTGGATGAAAGGTTACATCCCAAATAATTGTTTATGCACAACAAATACTGGAGAGAGATATAAGGAGTCATTTCAATCCAATCTACACAGTAGGAATAGCCCCAGTTTTAAGTAGTATTTCTAACGCATTTTCATAAACATACATAATCAGCACTATAGACAAAACACAACCTCTTAGAATGTTCTGGTTATTACATTTTAGCTATTGGCCTACAGCCAGTGTACTTCACTGAAGCTGTTAAAACGTGAATAAAGACTTTCCTTTAATTACAGGGCAATTTCCATTTCTGAGCTGCTTACTCACCCCTTTCTAGCACTGTAAGCTGCTCTCCCAGTAGCATAGCCTCATACTGGTAGGACTGTATTCACTTGTCCCTGATGCCAGACTTGGAGCCACTTTTTCACTTGAGGGGCTCCATAAGATCTCAGAAAGGCTCACTGTGAGTGTGATTGCTGTGCACTTCTCCCTGCAGCTGATGCATGTTCCCCACCAACCTAAAATGAGATCTGAAGAAAAGAGGTGTCTCCTGCAAACCTCTGTGAGACCTTTCTTCTCCTGTTGAGTGCACTCTGCTGCTCCTGGAAGGAATTCTAACTGAAGTTGTAGAAGTCTGGGTTGTTGATGTAAGGCTGTCTCTCATAATCGGAACTACCATATGATGAATATGATGCCATACTACACACACACACACACACGCGTATATATAAAAAATGGCTGTCTGCTTTAGTGAAAAAAAAATCACAAACCTTCAAGCATTACAGTTTAAAGGAATATCTTCCTCTTCCATTAGTGAAGTGACAAAGTATTCAGAAGCAGAAATAGGAAATGCCTGTGTACTAATGACTGGTTAGAGGAGTGAAATCAACTAATTCGCTTTTGAAGCAAAAAGAAAGTTTAAACTTGTTCTGTTTTGGCTTCTGTAACAGCCTTATCATCACACACTGCTTTGGCCAGCCATCAACCAAAGACACCTAAAAAATTTAACAATAGGCAATACAGAAAATGGAATAATGTAGGCTGTGTGAGAGTGCTGGGGTTACTGTAGCAAGACAAAAGTTGCAAAAGCATAGAGGTATTATGAGAATATGGTATTGCTGTGCAGGGGGGTTTAACATAAAGAACAGGATCAGTTACAGGAGCAAAGAACCTAAAACAGGAAACAAGGCTTTGTATATTATATTACTTGCTTTGTACTTATGCATATAACATTTAAAAACTAGAAAATAGAAAGACTGACCACTTGGTGAGGTTAAAAGTAACATATACAGCAGAAGGACTACATCCAGTGATTTTAACCTGGAAATTAGTATTTTTCCATATTCAAATATCTTATAATGAGAAATATGACCATATTGTAAAAACAACACTGGTAGCTGAATAACTCTCATCCTTAGCAATTTATGTATATTGGAATGTATGGTGTTCAAAGTATGGCTTAAAGACTCCAACTTTGCAATTTATTCTATGGAAACACAGTGAAGTATGTTCAGATGCATACAAAATTCAGAATGGAAGGTGAACAATTCATTTCATCCTTGAAAAGGGATGATGAACTTCCATTGACTTTTATGATACATAACAGGCCAGATCAAGCACTCCATAATTACTACCAATATTAACAGCAACCTAGGTCTTGTACTTCAGGCAGAAATCTCTGTGATTAATCTCACACAGGCATAACAACTGCTGCCTTCAAAATCATCAAGTACTCAGTTCCTAAATAGGTCAAGGTATTTCCAGTCCTCTAAAATTCAATTTTCCCAATACTACAGAAAAAATAAAGTCTTTGTGTTGATTATATATAGTAAATTATTCTTCTCTGCTCCTTGAGGTTAATGGGAGTTTGCTACATATAGTAGTTGCTAGCCAAATCATAAAACTCTTAAAAAGATAGCAACAAAGAGCTTAGTAATACTTTCACAAATCCTTTTCTTCTACAATTCAGTTGCATAGTTTTACTTCAGAGGAGGCTGGGAGCATTTCAGAACTGAGGAGAACAGTATTGCAAAATACCTGGGTGAACTTGATACTGGAAATTTGGTAGTACAAAATACCAAGTCATGCAGTTGGAAAGTAAGAACTTCTGCTCTAAAAGTGGGAGCTCATAACTTACATGATAAATATTAGCTGAGCAAAAGTGAAGTATCAGAAGTAGTATTAACTCTAGAGGACACTGCTGGGAATTTAGCTGGAATGCTTAACAGAACTGTGCCCAACTAATGTCAAGAAAACCTTACAATCCAGAAGAGTGAAAAAATAGTTGTGTGAAGGAATGGACACACCAAAAATGGTTGCAGAGGTTGTCTCAATTAGCCTAGGAGAGCAAAGCATGTCTGTAGTTTTCCATTTGTTAGCACATCGGGAAGGTGATCATATCAGGAGAGTTATGTAACTTTTGCTGCCTTAAACAGTGAACTGGACTTGATGCCTTGGGTCATGCCTTTCAAACTTTTGTTTATATGCCTAAATAAGACATATTCATTATGAGAAAGAATCAAGTATTTTATGCTATTGTATTAAAAAATATGGTGATAATAAGATACCTGAACTATGAAAAGATTTGGAGAGTAGCATCAAAAGCAAGCTTCCCTCCTCCAGATTGCTGTCTAGTAAAAAGAATTACAACTGCATACAAAACCAAGTAATTTATTTAGAAAATCTGGAACTATTTACATGTATATTCATAGAACAATCACAGTCAGAAAACTCAGCAATTTTTGGTATTAATTTCTATGTAAACATATAAAGAAAAAAATTATTTGATTACAAATAATTGTACTGTATAGTTTTGTGAAATTTCCCTTGCAGAACAAATGCAGCTGGTGTGTAATGTTATTATCTTGTTCTGATTTTCACTATTTTGCCCCTATATAATGATTCAAAGCCAAGTGGCTGTCATGCTTTGATAAGCAACATGCCAGCAGGCAGAAAGGACTGCAAGAGCCCCACTGAGAGAATCTGTCAGCTTTTCTTTGACCTAAAAAGTTCTGGTTTGGTAGATGATAGGGATTTAATCTTGTATGCAATTATTCTACAGTAGATAAAAAACCCTGAATTTAGTTAGATTAAACTTAGAAGTCTTGTTTAGATTCAGCTAAATTTGTACTTAAACTATCTCTTCCTTTTTTCTTCTTTCCCTCTTCATTTTCCTTCTTCCTTCTTTCCATAATTGTTTATCTATTCTGTGTTTCTTTTGCTGTAAGAAGTATGGAATTTTTCTAAATTATAAATAACAGAGTTTTAGGCTGCCAAAGAAACATCAAATTTAAAAAAGGATAGTATGATGGGCTTTAAGCTTATGTTATCTAAAGCAAAAACTTCTACAGTTGCTCCCTTTGTGTTCTTTTGGTCTGAAATTACTGTCATTATCTATAAGTAGTCCTGATTTTAGGAGGTTTAATGTAAGAAAGGCCCTAGTTTTGTAATCATATTGCTGTGAGCAATTATCTGGTGAAAAATTAAATTACTGGGGCCTTACAATAATCAGTCCTCTCTGGAGTAGTGCATTGTAATAGAATTCGATATTTGTAGATTCTTGAATATTCTTTAGAGTGAAAAAAGGAGACATAAAAATATAAAGTATCATCCAAATAATAATGTTTTGCTGTGTTACACAATATACAAATATGACTAAAAAGTAAAAACCCAATGAAAACTTTCACAGTTTATCGACAATTGCAAAATACAAGTTTACATAGGACTAACATACTTTCATTTCCCCCAAACCATAATGGTCATTCAGATAATCTAGTACTGCTGAGGTACTTGATAAAACATTGAAAACTTTTTTTTCTTGCTTTGAAGTGATGCGCTCCATCATGTACATTAAGTGGTGGTGAAAACACGTAAAAGGAGTTCCGTGCTCAAGAGCAATGTCAACCCAGTCCTGGATGCACTGAAAAGGTGTCTCTTCATATCCTGCAAACATAGCTGGATTTGCCAAGAGTCCTCTAGCCACCATGATACCTTCAAATTGGAAATTAAAGCAGTAAGTTACATTCTAGTTTCAATTTTATGCTAAATCTTCCTGTGGATTTTGTACAACACCCATTAGGACACCCACCCAAAGCTTACAGATAGTAATGGGAGAACAACAGGGATGAGTATTACAGCTGTATCAGAGAAATCCATTGAACAAGGCAAACCTCAGAGGATCTACAACACCTAACCACACATTCCAGAAATTCTGAAACAAAACACAGGTCACAGAAGCATTTCTTCCCTTCTTTTGAAACTGCAACTAATTAGTACTTTGTTCTTATTCGTTACATACATTATTGATTTGTAACATAAAATTACGATGGAAAGACAGAAGAGGACCGATAGTTTTCTGTGTAACTCAGTCTATTCACTGTCCTTCTTCCACTAAGAGATGGAATGGCTCAATTCAATGGCACAATTAAGAACATTTTAGGACTCTTGATCTGCAGTAAATCTTTCTGAACAAGTGTGTAGTATATTTGCAACTCTAATCCAATACCATCAGATAAACCCATACAAGTTCTATTGTAATTTTTCTGTGATTAAGGGTTTCTGGTTTTCTGCACTATCAAGATATAATCTATCATACTCAGTCTTTTCTTAAAAAATAGGATGATCAGAATTGAAAAATTTAATTTGTCATTGTCCATGACAGAAAAAACTGAATGCTTAATATTTTTACTACTGAAGAAGGTCAGCTGGACTATGAGAACATTTTTTTGTAATATGCATTTCCTTCCTGCGCTGTATTTGGGGGGAAAGTCACTGTAAGCAGCATGGCAGCTCAGTTCAATTTCTGTTGTAGCTATTAAACAGCAACAGTGTTGGCAGAACCCTGCCACAGGTACTGTTCTCTTTCCTGGAAGACACAAAGTCTGTAGATACAGATTACCTTTTCAGAACATACACCAAATTTCCACACTGACTTGAAACGACAGACAGTTGCAGGATCTGTTGTGACTTAATAACTGAAAAAAATCCCCAAATTCTATGACTGAAATGAAATTGCAATGCTGTTTCCTTGAAGTTAACCATCTGGCTTAACAATATATCCCTTTTCCACTGTGTTCTTACTGTAAGAAATCTTCTCCCATGTGCAGGAAGTAGAGATTTCCAAGTAGAAGTTTACAGTTCTTTAAAATGATCAGCTCCATGAAGAGACAGAATGTCTGATGGTCCCCCTGAACTCCACTACTGAGTGATGAGATAGCATAATTAATCACAGAGCTTTTGTAATTTGCCTCAGAATTAATTATTTGTGGCTTTGAATAGCAGTGCTCTAGTGTTCTGATGATCACCAGTGATTCTGCTTTTGAGTTTTTTAAGGCATCTAAAATAACCTCTTTCATTTGTCTCCTCAAGGAGAGAAAGCACTCAAATCATGTCCTACTTACATTCAAAATAAATACCTTGAAACCTGGGAAGTGTACTTAGAAAATAGAGTATGTTTAATCTTACCATCTGCTTCTGTCAAGTGATGAACATTTTCAGCATCTTTTAAAGATTTAATGTCTCCATTAGCCACAATAGGTATAGACATGCTTTGTTTAATTATTTTAATTGCATCGTAATGTACAGGTTGATGCCTTTCTTCTGTACTTCTCCCATGTACTGTAATCCATGAAACTCCAGCTGCTTCAGCTTTCTGACATAGGTCAACTGTTCTTTTTAAGTCCTCATGGATCCTAAAATTGCAAGGAATGAAAGCAGTAGGTAGTAAATTTCCTGGCCTATATAAAAAGCACTCCTCCATAAGGAGGAATTACCACAGATTTCCATAAATAACAGTATAAAGCCAATATTACAGTTGGAAAACAGTGTTTGATTTTTGAGGTGTTTTTAAGATATATGAGTTTAATGTACGGAAACTGGTATTTAATTTAACATTTCCCACTTATATCACATCTCTGTAATATACATAGTAAATTTTATAAAGATTGAGCAAGGGTAACCAAAAAATCTAAAATCAAGGCCATGATTTTGCATATTTTGTGGGGACAAAAAAATCTAATTTATAATAGTCCCCCTTTCCAGAAGGACTGGAAATTGAGTTGCAACTTAAATGACAAAAAACAAAAGGCACATAGGATATATGGCTAAATAATGGATCGAGAATGGTCATAGAATCATAGAATGGTTCAGTTTGGAAGCAACCTTAAACATCATCCAGTTCCAATTGCCCTGCTATGGGGAGGTAGTGGATCTTCCACTAGACCAGGTTGCTCAGAGGTCATCCAACCTGGCCTTAC
Organism: Molothrus ater; assembly: GCF_012460135.2. Classification (NCBI taxonomy): domain Eukaryota; kingdom Metazoa; phylum Chordata; class Aves; order Passeriformes; family Icteridae; genus Molothrus; species Molothrus ater. The sequence continues at coordinate 14,670,950 of NC_050482.2, read as the reverse complement.
AAACTTCCAGGGATGGGCATCCACAATTTCTCTGGGCAACCTGTTCCAGGGCTTTAGCACCTCCACAGTAAATAATTTCTTCCTAATATCTTTTAATCTAATCATGCCCTCTTTTAGCCTGAAGCCATTCCCCTTTGTCCTGTCACATCATGCCTTTGTACAAAGTCTGTCTCCATCTTTCTAGTGGACTCCCTTTAGGTACTGGAAGACTCCTGTAAGGTCTCCCTGGAGCCTTCTGTTCTCTGGGCTGCACACAAAGCAATGAAAAACAAGTCTACAGAAGTTTAGAAGCTGATGTAGGGAAGCAGAATGTATTCCTTACAGCAGCTGTGGGACCAGTTCTCAGTTTTGTTACCATCCCTTTATACTCAATTGCAACTGTGGCTCTGCTCTCTAATAGCTCACAAAGCAAATCCTTGTGACAATACAGACTGTGTATTGCTTTTCTTTTATAGAAGCCCTCATTTTTTAACTTGTACTTTCATATTGTTTGGATTGCAAGAGAACTCTAGCTCACAGTATGTTGTCTGGGTAAGTGGTCAAAGGCTGTGCTGGTTCTAAGTTTTCTATTACTTGCCCCAGACATTTGAGTCAAAAAATCTCAGCGGTCTTCACATGTAAGGAAATTACTATAATGTATAGTATTGCATTAATAGAATTATAAATATTATTACTATTACACGAAATTCTTTAAGAAAAAAAAAAAAGATTCTTCCATGTACCACAAACAGTAGTTAAGTTAGACCTACCTTATTTTAATAGATACTGAAAATTTAGGGTTGTCAATCTGACTCCGTACATGTCTCACCATATCTTTAACAAGCTCAGGTTTATTTATTAAGCAAGCACCATAACCTTCTGACATCGCCCATCTTTAAAAGAAAAAGAACACTCATATTCTACATCTGAAGAAATGCAGATCAGTATCAGTTACATACATCAGTTTCTTTCCTTATGACCTTCAGAATGTGTGGTACTGGCTGTAGATCAATTATTTGTTTGCAGTTTGGTACAGCTTTTAGATCCTGGTTCAATCTCCATTGTGCTACCAGAACTTTGACAAGTTACCAATCTCTTTAGGTTCAAAATAGACTCATAAGGAAAATAAAATTTAATCTACAGTGCATGCATAAAAGAAATAATTTGATGTTTCCCCTTCCTCCTGTCACAGATTTCTTTTAAATAGATGACAACTTCATATTGAAAAGGAGGATTTTTTGAAGTGCAGGTGAGGACATTATTTTAGTGATATTCTGGTCTCACTATTTTGACTGGCAAGAATAACCTTTGCTTCCACATAACAGCAGCAGTTTTTAAAATAATTTTTCTTATAGAGGCACATAAAGTACACCAACTTTTGTTAATTTGAAACTAATTTGTACAAGAAACAAACGATTCAAATGTAAGCATGTATTTTTGGCCTAAAAGGAACAGACAGTTCTACATACTTAACAGTAGTTAGCTAAAAAAAACCCCAATACTTCCATGCACAAGCCTCAGATCTCTCCAGAAGGGCTTTCTCAAATACTATAGTTTTAGGTCAAGAAAACCTAATTAGAATAGAGAAATTAAATTTATTTGCACTGTAATATTATCTTTTACTTTCCTACATTTTTCAGGTCTTTATTTAGAAAAAGACTGCCTGGCACTCATGTAATAGATGGTTCTCAATGGAACCAATTAGGAAGAATCTTACTACTCTATTTCACTGCCAAAACAAAATCTTTATCAATTTAAGTGAGAAGTACATCACTAATTCACTAAACTTATAAATTTAATAAAGGATGGAAAAAATTATTTTCACTACTTTATCTGTATAATTTTATTTTAAAGACTATCCTTCACTTGCAGCAAGTTTGAGACATCATGGACTTGCCTCATTATTCTGGAAATTACTACATCATGATTCAAACCACTCTGCAAATTATTTGCAGCAAGCTCTTTTTGGTAGTGCACATTTAACAGTTGCTGAGAAGGGATGGACACTTCAGAGCCAACACTCAGTATCTCAGAAATTAAAAAAGGCAAGTTGGCAAATACATACAGTTTTCCCAGTAGTCTCACCATGGTGACAGGCAGCTGGGAGCACTCAGAACAGTGCCTTACCACATAGACATTTCTGACAGGTTAAAAAGCTCTTCCTCTCTTGAAATCTATTTTTAGGTTAAGATAGAAATTATGATGAAAAGGAAGACCAGCATTCTTTAGTCTCTTAATTATTTATCCATATTTACCCAGCTTGTTCAAACCTTTACCTCTGAGGACAGCCACAGTTTAGGTCTATTCCATCTGCAAAAGGACAGATGATACGGGCAGCATCACACAAAATCTGTGCTTCTTTAGCAGCGAACTGAACAATCAGTGGGTGATCACCTATGCCAATGAAAAGATATTTAGAGATTAAAAATTCCCAGAAAATAAAAGTAACGGGTTCTAAATTTTGAATGCTATTTTTGTATATTGTACATCTGTCTGACCATGGTCCTGGCAACCAAGTATAGGTGACCCTGCATAAGCAGGGTGGCTGGATAACATGACCTACAGAGGTCCTTCCAAGCTCATCTATTTTGTGATTCTGTAAGCCCTCAGTCACAAATAAACAAAGGCAGCTGGCCAGGGGTTACTTACTAAGTGAGTATGTCTATTAACAGAGGTGGAAATTCAGACAAATATAGGTGTACTACACAGTTGCTGGCTTAACATACACTTTCTGACTGACACTGGTCAGTTGCTAATCTTTCACAAAGACCATTTATGAAACTAGGCATTCTCTAATTTTCAGCAGCCTTCATGCTTCCCCTCTTAGCCTGCCCCTTGTCTGCATGCTGCCCCTTTGCTGTGCTGTCTGTCTTGCCAGGTCTGACACTTGCTTACAGAACCAATCCTTCAGGAAGGAACTAAAACACCCACAAGCTTTGCCCTTCCTCATCCCTGCCCATCATTTTCCTTTTCTGTGCCAACATGGCTGTTTTCTGTCCACAATGTGACACGCAGAATTGGAATGAGCACACGTGTGCAGAAGCAGCTCTAGCAGCTTTGTCTCTAGTGAGAAACCAAAGTGCCAGTGCTCCTCAGCTTGGGTCTGCTGAACTACTTGTGATTTACTAAGCCCCTGCAGAGAGCCAGATGGTCATTTGGAACATGAGTTCCTCTTTTATAGCTACTGCATTACATTAAAGGCATCTCAAATATCTCAAGCAGTCTCAGCACTCACTTTCCATATAAACAATTGCTGTAGTTAAAAAGAAGCAGTGTGGTATCTGAGCACTGATGGAAAAAGAGATGATCCAACAAATGCACAAAACAAGTGCACTTCTTGTACTGAAGAGACCACAAGTGCTTTCTGAACATTTTTCTGTTTTAGAGGAAAGTAAGAAGTTATTGAAATGGTGGAGATTAAGTAAGAAAGGCCACCACTATGCTCTCAATCAAGCTGAGGCACTTCTAAAAGTTACCTAAAAATCCAGCAAGCAAAAATAAAATAAAATTGCACATATATTTTTAAAAGTGTCCTTTTAATACAGTGCTCTAGCTGAAGGAATTTACATTGTTATACCTAATATTTTAGAATAAGCCCACATGCCTAGTTTCTCTTTGTTGAGCATTAAGTAATAAAAATACTGAGTCTAGCCACAAAGCTTTTTAGCAGCAGCCACAAAGAACACCTGTCTCTGAGAAATATACAACAAAGAAACATGAATGCAGAAGAAAATGTAAAACATAAATTGCAAACCTACCCCACTAATTAGAAGACAAAATCCCCAAACAGCCAGCAAGTTAAACATAAAACCACACAACATGTAAATGCCAATAATGTAAATACTATAATCTGGTGCATGAGGCAGCGTGTTTCACAGGCCTGTAAAATTAAGGACAGCATAAAACAACTGAGTAGGAAAAGGATGTTGTTTACAACACTAAAACATTTCATCTCCTCTTTCCCTATCCCAGCACTCCCCAGAATACACTCCATATCTGACCTGCAGAATTTCAATGCCACCGTACTTTGTGTAGAGCAGAAGTGTAAGTAAGTTCAAGGGGGGCAAACGAGTAACTGTGGAGCTTTGAACCATATATATTTGAGTCAGTTATGTTCTTACTCATTTATTTTTATGTACAATGAGTTATTAATGGATTTTTTAAAGTTGCATTCCACTCATAAGAGTCTACCTGTGCTTTTCAATGTGAATTTCCTCTGTAATTGCTCTGTTCTATTTGAATAATGCACCATAATACTGGGTGCATTACTACCATAATACATAGCCAATGCTAAAACAGTGAAATACACTTTCCCTATTACATATACACTTATGAAACCACAAATTCTGTGGCCTAAATAGACTAAATCATCCTAATTTATAGATCCTACATGCTGGTCTTACTTGCATGTCAGTGGTGCTTTTCATTCCTCCAGCTGCAGCCTGTGCTCGTATATTCCTTGTCACACTGTTCTGCTGCAGCCACTTCATGCCAACAGATCTCTATCGTTCTCATCACCTCTTCCCACATACTTCAGATCTCTTTATAGCCATGACACTGTGCAAGTCCTCATACTTCTTCTTTTTATAGGTGTTCTGGTTATGTTTCTGTACCATGCCTGAAGCCTTGCTTCTCCCCCTCAACCCCAGCCATGCTTAAACCTCTGGTATCTTTTGTGCTTTCTTGTGCTCATTTCTAGAGTCATCCACCAACAGCCCTTTCCACTTTCCAGTCTGGCTAATATGAAACCCTTCTTCTTTTCTCAGTCCTTCACTCCACTGTATCAATGGCTGGTCTACTACTTTTTACACCTTCAGTAGCACTCTTATATTTGCTAGAGACTAGAAAACTTTTCCTGGATGAGTTAAATGTTTGTTTCTGAAACACACATGAAACAATTCCTAGAAAAAGAATCTTACTGCAATCTTGTACCTGGCCTAACTGTGATGGATGGAGTTACTTGTCAAATGTATTTGAAGCTCATTTATAGTGGCCTGTGTGGTGCTGCATTTTGGATTTTGTGGTAAAACCAGTGTTGATAATTCACAGCTGTTTTGGCTGTTGTTGCAAAGTATGTAAGTACGCGCACAGTGTCAAAACTTCCTGGTTTTCTCACTTTGCTTGCCCCTACCCCCAACAAACAGACTGGAGTGGGCAAGAAGTTTGCAGCAAAGCTATGACAGCTGACCCAAATAGGAACAAGGAGTATTCCATACTGTATAATATCAAGCTTAGCAAGGAAACTGGAAAGATAGGGAAAGAAAAAAGTGGGTTGGGACAAGGAATTTTTGTTCCAGTGTAGCTACTGCTTGGAGAATGGCTGGGCATTGGTCTGCTAGTAGGAAGTGATTGCCTTTGCAGAACTTGTTTGTTTCTCTCCCTTTTTCTTCCCTTTACATATTAAGCTGCCTTTATTTTGACAAATGAATTTTTCTTTCATTTGTTCTTCCTATTCTCCCCCTGTGCTGCTGGGAGAATGAAGGAAGAATGAGTGAGTAGCTATGTGTGGTCAACCTCCACAGATATAAATCACTTTGGAGGCCTTGATTTCAGGTGGAGACAAAGTTTTCCACTATTTCATTTCACTCGCTATTGCTGGACTGTGCTTACTCTCACTTAGACTATTTCTGTGGTTTTATAATCAGACAATATACAAAAATTGTTAATGGATGTCAACTTGTGTAACTCACTTCATTCACCAGGTCAATTTCACTTATGATCACATAAAACATTCTGACAAGGCAATGGTTTCTTAAAAATAATACCTTTGTTTGTTGTGAATTCGCTGTCTCTGGCTTTTGCAGATCTCACAAAATCAGCTGCCACTATCATTGGTGTGTAACACAAATCACAACTGTACTTCCTAACCAAGGTTCTGAAAGCCAACCTGCAGACACATGAAGATTAAAAGGTAAATAGTTAAGGCATTTTTCTGATTAGCTACCCTAAAATGCTGTTCCAACATGCAGTATTGTGGGGATGTTCAAGTGTTTTATGTGTAGATCTGTAATGAAAATATGTAAAATAAAACATGCCCCACATCTACCTCTGTCCTAAATAAAGGAGAAGAAGGTAATCACCCATTTTTAGTCATTATAAATTTGAGAAACAAGTTTCTAAACAGAGAAAATGACAGAGCTGATATGACAGTTACTTACTTTGAATAGCGGACCATAGGAGCACATATTTTTACAACTTGCCCAGAATGAAACAAATCCATGGGATCTTTTAGTTGGCATTCTTTAGTTTCTCCGATGTCATCAATCATGTATAACTAACAGTCCTTTCAGCATCTGGAAAAACAAACAGCGTCTGAAACGTTCATCATTCAATGCAGAGCAGCACAGTTTACACAGCACTGCCGTTCTGGTGAAGCGGCCGGCCAGAAGATGCTCCCCGCAGGGTGCCAGGGACAGCCCTCCTGGCACGACTCCCCCAGGCACGGCTCGCCCCGGCACGGCCTCACCGTGCACGGCCCCTCGCGGCATGGCCCATCCCGGCAGGGCTCCCCACGGCGCGGTGCATTCGGGCACGGCTGCCCCGGGCACAGCCTCTCCCTGCGCAGCCCCTCACAGCACGGCTCCCCCCAGCACAGCCTATTCGGGCACGGCTGCCCCGGGCACAGCCTCTCCCTGCACAGCCCTCACAGCACGGCTCCCCCTAGCACAGCCTATTCGGGCACGGCTGCCCCGGGCACAGCCCCTCACGGCACAGCCCCTCACAGCACGGCTCCCCCCCAACACAGCCTATTCGGGCACGGCTGCCCCGGGCACAGCCTCTCCCTGCACAGCCCTCACAGCACGGCTCCCCCTAGCACAGCCTATTCGGGCACGGCTGCCCCCGGCACGGCTGCCCCCGGCACGGCTCCCCCCGGCACGGCTCCCCCCGGCACGGCCCATCCCGGCACGGCCCATCCCGGCACGGCCCATCCCGGCACGGCCCATCCCGGCACGGCTCCCCCCGGCACGGCCCATCCCGGCACGGCCCATCCCGGCACGGCTCCCCCCGGCCCGCCTCGCTCCCGGCGGCCCCGCTCACCACGTGCCGCCGCCGCCGCCCGCTCCGTCGCGCTCCTTCGCCATCATCGCCGCGCGCCGCGTCCGGGAGTGACGCGCGGGCTCCGGCACCGCCAGCATGGAGGAGGCGGGGGCTGCCCCCGCCCCGGCGCTCGCCGAGCTGCGGGCGGACGGTGAGGCGCGGCCGCGGGCTCGGGGGGCAGCTCCGGGCACAGCCCCCGCCGGCACGACCGCGCCGGGGGCCCGTCCGCGGCGGCCCGGAGGGTCCCCCGGGAGGGCGGCGGTGGGCCGGCCGGGCGGGCGGGGGAGCCCCGCACCGGCGAGTCCCGGGAGTTCGGGCGGAGGAGCGAGTGCCCCGGCGCGGGGAGGGACCGCGGTGGGTGCGCGGAGTGTGCGCTGGGGCTCGCTTGCTCCCAAAGAGAAAAAAATTGCACTGAAGGAGAGGAGAAGGTGCTCGGTTGAGTTGAGAGTAGCTGTTTGGGAACAATGGTTTTGCTTGATCCAGAGTCATAATTGCAGTATTATTTCATAATTGTTTTATAAACTCACACCGTTGTCGAAATCCGGTATGATTTAATCAAGTTTTGTCTCTTGCTACTTGTCAGTGATCTGCAGGTGACTGGTGTGTTTGCTTATGGGTACAGGCTCAACAGTTTCACCCTGGTTACACTGTAAACTTTGAGAAAATAAGGTACTTTTTAGTGTATTCTGCTCAAGAGAAGGGTGTCGGGAATAAAGAACATGTGACTTTATCACCATTTGCAAAAAAAAAAAATAAATCCCCAAAACAAGCACGAACCCCAGTTACCAGTTCCAGACTTGTTTCTCGTGATTGTGCCCTCTTCCGACGTTTGTACTATGTGATGTAGAGAACATTTACTGTTATGTTGAAGAAATTGAAGGTCAGAGATTTGTACACTGCAGAATTAAATATTATTTAATTCTTCTGAACCAGGAAAATAAAACCCTAAAATCCTAAATCCTTTTTCAGAATGTTATGCTGACTTCTTCAGAGAAGACTTTGATGTGAAAGCTTACACTTCCCAATCCATCCATCAGGCTGTGATAGCTGAGCAGCTGGCCAAACTTGCTCAAGGTATTAGTCAGTTGGATAAAGAGCTGCATTTACAAGTAAGTTTAAAGCATACCTGTTATTCTGGGGTGATTGATATAAACTAGTCAAAAACTTAGTATTCTTACGAGCTTGTAACTTGTGAAATTGCCCAGTGTCCTCTGCAAGCAGTTACTAAAGGTACAGTTAGCAGCTGAACTAGTAGTGAGTTTGACAACTCAGTTAAGCCCACAGTCAGTACTGCTAGCAGGTAACCATGTATTATTTCAGTTTTTGTAGTCTTATCTCTGTGTGATGTTTTACTCTTCCTGGTAAGAAGGAAGACTCTTTCCAAATGATTGTGTCAGCTATCATAAACACTTGAGGCCATGTTGCAGCATGGCATCGTGAGAAGATAGGGAGAGCTTGCACCTTTACATCATGTGCTGAAGAGTAGCATAAGCCCAGGGACTTACCTTTAGCTAGGCAGATACAACCTATGCTAACACACCCCTACACCTTCAGAAAGGCTTTTGAGTTAAGATAGAAGACGTTTTCTATGCAGAAATCATAAATCCACAGAAGACATTGCAATGAGAGCACTTGCTAAGTTTGTCTGTAGTTTCAAAACTTGCTTCTTCCCTCCCCCTGCCCCAGTTAATAAGTTCTTTGGGAACTTACTTACTTACTTACTTCTAAAAATGTCATAAACAGAAAAAAAAAGAATATACATAATTATGGTGTGATTAGTAAGTTCACATTTACAATTATTATTAAATATCAAGATGTGTTGAAATGTGATTGCTCTGCTGTCTTTAATTAAGATGTCAGCTCTGCTGCACATCTTAATTAATTTCTGACCCTCTTCTCATTCTCAGCTTGCTGCTTTTGTGAGTTAAAACACCTTGTGTTCTTAAAACCCTTTCTCCTGTGAGATGTACTTGCTTTTTTCTGTATCTGGCTAATGTAGGGATGCTGATACTTAAATGCCTAATTGTGATATATTTAATACTTCTTTTAGGCTCATGACCCCATTTTTCTCTTTTGATTTCTTTATTGGTTTTTTTAAGGTTGTTGCAAGACATGAAGATTTGTTGGCCCAAGCAACTGGAATTGAATCCCTGGAAGGTAAATATTGTTATATTATGCTGGCTATCCTTACAGTGGAGGAGGCACTTTCAGGATTTGTGCAGGGAACTCATTCACTGCCAGCTTTGGCCCCTACTGTTAAAGCTCCAGATCTGATTTCTGAGGAGTAACATGTGGCAGCTTTTTTATTTTAGTTTTTTTTCCTTACGTCAGTAGATGGAGCTCTAAGGAGAAGATTTGGCCGATACTTCTCTGGAGTAGCTTCTTCATCGGAAAATGTATTTTGATAATGTTCTGAGCAACTTTAGCAATAAAGCCTTCTTTTACCTTTTAATATATTTTTCTAAATAAGCCTAGTTTTGTTGCAACATTGGTAGGTATCTGTTGCCATAAGCACTAATTTTCTGTTGCACATGCACATGTTGCATAGTTTGCACATCTTTACCAAAGAGGCTATAACACATAATCTAAACCATGTTGAGATACTTTTTACTAGGGAAGGGCTCCTAAGTTAAATACATACCTTTGTTTTATTCCACTCTTTTAGATGAGGATTTTAACATAAACTGCTGATTTTCAAAGGCTTGCTTAGGAACCATTGACTGTATGAAAGATGGTTGCAATGTATTGTTCTCATGCCAGGAGCTCATTAAACCTGCCATTCTGCTCTTTGTCACTTTGCTGAGAGTGTCATATGGTTTGGTATTGTGGTGGGGTTTTTTTGTGCAGACAGTGTCCTTAGTGTTTGGAGCTGCTTGGGTTCACTGTTTTGTGTCAGTAATTGCATAAAGCTGTAAAATGAAAGAAATGGCTGTTTAATCTAGTAACGGTAGCTCCTGAATAATTTTTTTAAACACTTGGAGAATCAAATATAAAAAACTGAAATATGTGTCATTCTCCAAATAAGAAGTAGACAGGAATGTGTAGTGAATCTTGTGACTGATAAATACCTCCCTGTAACAATCTTCAGCAATTTGTGCTCACTGGAATTCTGTTTTCTGAAATGATGGTTGTTTCTGAAGACATTTCTTCCTAAAATTGCTCTGAGGAAAGAATGATGTACTTCAAAACAACTACTCAGTTAGGAGACATTTCTATAAGGCAGGTGTGGTAAATAATGCATGTTTTACAACTAATATGGCAAAGTAAAAATACAATTCAATTCACCTCAAATTTGTTGAAAATTTTCCATTTACTTAGTGTTATGCTCTTAAAGGAAACACTGAGTCAAGATTCATAAGAAAAAGAAAAGATAAATGCCAACAGATTTTTTAATTGTGAAGTTAGAAATGCATAGCTCTTGGTATATTTATCAAGTATGTTAGCAAGTGAAGATTATGGAACTAATTCACAGCATGCACAGTCATTTGGATGTGTGAAAGTGAATCTCATTAAACATTTCAAATTGGTACACCCAGCTTGTAGAGTCTTTTCTTTTTTAGGCCTGTGCACTTTTTTTTAATGGTACACAGCTCTGCTCTATGTATTCTTTTCTTCTTTTCTGTCTATAGGTAGTTCAGTAGGTATCTTGAGCTGCCTCTTATTTTAGGATTAGGCTGAATTGTATCATCATGTATCTTCCACAGCAGGTGGAGAGGGGAGAGTGCCTTTTCACCCATCCTTATTCTGTCCTCTAGGAAGAGGGCTGTTGGATGCTTAATAGCACTATTACAGCCATAGATGCAGCAGTGTTGTGCCACTGGCCCTCCCCCATTATTGCACTGTAGGGTAGACAGTGCAGCCTATTTTGCCAGCTTTTCACTGTATCTCATATCTTCATTCTCATGATCTATTGCATGCACATGTATAAATAACAGTGAACACATGAGCCTGTCACTAAGCTAATAGTTCTGAAATATGGAGATGATGAGAATTTACCTATCTATATAAAATGGGTGAGATACAGTCACAGTACAGGACAATGTGAATGTAACTATTTGTAGTAGTTTTGTTTGTCTTCCATCTTACTGTATCATGCTGCAGTTCTATCTAATTTAATGAAGGCATGCTTGTAAACAGGGCTTTACAAAAACGTTGTATGTTTTAGAACGCTAACAGTAACTGAAACAAAAATAATTTCATAGGCCTGGGTTTGTCTAACTTAATTAAATTCTCAGCAGGCTGATTCTGTATTGCAAAAATGACTCCTGTCCCCTACTACTTTGTTTGTAATTTACCAAAAAAGAACAGGCGCGCTTGTTGGCTTTCCTTGTGCTGCTTTGCCAAACTAATGTGGAACAAACATGATTAGGGTAGTTTGCTCTGCTTGTAATCTAAATTAGATGACCTTATAATGACATTGATATCTTACTTTTTCCTAAAGATCCTTCTGCACAGGATGAAAACCTTGAAATAGAATAATTTATCTTCTCAGTCCTCTTTGTCCTAGTCACTATGTTAAATAAATAGTGTTAAATATGTTGTGCCACTTTTATATATCATGGTCAGGTTTATACCAGGTTATATAATTTGAACTGCAGTCCAAATCAACATTCTTTTAGAAAGTAGCATCCTCTAAATAGTATTTGAAATTTCACAAATGATGGATTTTGGAGTGATATTTATTCTGCAAGTTTATGTTCTCTACCAATACATTTTCCATAACATTCAGTAAGTGACCTGCTCATTTCATTTCCTAATATGCTTGCTAATTTTGGTTTCTCTGATGCTCTTTTATACAAGGAGAAACTGATTTTGATTTATGCTAAAGTAGTTACTATGATTTGAAGAAAAACTCTTTCTATAATTTTCTTATGTTTCTATAATTGATGAATAATGTAAAAATCTGCTTTATTTTGCAGGCGTCCTCCAAATGATGCAAACTAGAATTGGTGCTCTACAAAGCACTGTTGATAGGTATGACATTCATTATGCAATTCGAAACTATAAATCCTTATGTTCTACAATGCTATTTATTAACACTGCTATAAATAATTTTCTCTTCTTGTTTTTAGAATTAAAGTCAAAATTGTTGACCCCTACAACAAAATAGTGTCTCGCACAGCTCAGCTAGCAAAACTTCAGGTAAGTTGCATTAAAAACATATTTTTTAAAAAAATCTTTTTAATATTTGTTATTTCACAATTGTCAGACATGAATACAGTTTTTCTACTCCAGTAGCCTGTAGTTCATTGCCAGTATTTTTCTGAAAATCAGTATTTGTTTCTCTTCAAGAGCTACTGAGAAGTGCTTAGTAGGAAAGTAGGAAATTGACCTTTGCACTAGCTAACTGAGTTTTTGTAGAGATGGAGGGAAGAGAGAAGGGTCATCTGAGTGTAGATTAATTAAATTCTCATAACTGTTTATGTTATTTTGGTATTTAATGTTATGGTACTGTTGTGTTGAAGATGCTTTTTGCCCCTAAGTTAGTGCAGGCTTTGCTGCAGATTAGTAAAGAGTTTGTGAATTAATTATTTCAAAATTCTTTCAAATTTCTTCCACAGTCAAGATGCAACTTCAGGAGCTATTTGTGGTTGTGGAGTTTTGTAAGCCAGGTGCATAGTTGTGCCTGCCTTTTAAATATAGTGGAGTCTACAGAAGGATGTAGATGTCTGTTAGAGGATAGCAGTGGGAGAGAGCTTATCACAGTGATGGTGAGATAAGTGTCAAACACTTCCATTGATAATTTTATAGTAGTTGAAAACTTTTCCATAGATCTTCAGGAGTCATGTATCTGCATTCTATTAAGTTTATGGTTTGAAATGCAACACAGCTCGGGCCCCACGGTTGTTTAATGAGTTACTGTTTGAACTGTTTGTCTTTGCAAGTTTACCTGAATTTTGGGCTGTGGATATACACTCTAGTAGATTGCCATCTGCAAGTGACTGCTGTTGTAGAGTAGATGAAGCTGCAGACTCGTGCAGATTCTAGTCTGGGGACTGGTGGAGCAGCTGCACTGTCTCTTGGCTGAACTTCTATTTTCTTTGTTACTTTCAGTAGCAGTGAAGTTCAGCAGGGAGCTCTTAACACTCTGTGCAGCCAGATGCTACTGTTGTTTGGCCAGATGCTACTGTTGTTTTCAGCTCCAGCTGTTACTCTTTTTGCCACTGGCCAAAAGTCCCATGACTTCCATGTGGCAGGTTAGGTGCAGATTTTTTTGTTGTTCTCTGATGTGTGTTGTGCATGTAGAAGTTGTGGGAATGTGAGGCTAAAGATGAAGATCTTTTGTAGCCTGCCCTTATACAAAGTCAGACTGCAGGAGGATGTCTGAGGAGAAGGAGTCCCTGAACTTAGGAAATATTTCTTGGATGCTTCCTCTTGGCTGTTACATGGGTTTTCCTGTGGTGTGAAAGCAGCATCCATCCAGAGTCATCATTATCGAGGCTGTGCCAGGGGATTTGTAAGATCTGACTTTTTTTGCTGTAAGTCAGGAAAAAGAGGTGGAGAGTGGGAGTCTGGTAGGTTGCTCTTTTAGCATCAGTGTAGAAGAGGAATGATGATTCCAGATTCTCTGCCAGAGAGAGTCAGTCTCATCACAAGAGCTGCTTGTCCCCCCTGCTTGCCCACACAAGTCCCTTCTTGTGTTGGCAGATACTTTGTGAGTGCTTTATGTTACACTACACTGCTGGGAGGAGTTGAGGGTCAGGACACCTGAATTAATAAATGAAGCTGAATTTATGGAGAGTTGAGTCAAATCTCAACTCTCCATCCTCCTAAAAATGCACTGCTGGGATGTCCTTTACCTGGGGGACTCCTTTGTTGAAGAAGGAAGGGCACAGCACAGCAAACAATTGACTTCCTGGTGATGGCAGAGCTTATGACATGAAATGCAAGACTTGTGGTTTGGGACATTGTCAAACTTACTAATTTTATCAGCTGATCTACAATTGGTAGATGTAGATGGCTGGTAAAAGAAGTTGCCTTCTGTCAAAATCTGTAGGGTTGGCAGGTATGTTTTGCTGGAATGTGTGATCTTTCAGTGCCTCTTGTAGTTGTGATGGTGTTCTTTTAATACCTCTGCATTGATTGCTGTGGGACTGCTCACTAACTGAAGGAATATTTGACTTGCATAAAACTAGATTTTGCCATCCTTAATTGTTTTTAATATAGTCTGGCTTTTTCATAAGCATTCTCACTGCAAGTTTGTTGTTAAACTTCAAATCTAGTCCTGAATTCTAAATGTCTGCTATGTTCTTGTACATAATTTGTCTTTCTGTGCTCTTAGAGCTTCATGGCATCCCAAGGCAGCAGCAGACACCAAAAGCTCACTTCCTGCTCTAAATGATACTGTCCTCTTCTGACACTTTCCATAGCTGATCACAAGCTAAGTGGGAGTGGTTAACAGCTGAAATGTGTAGACAGGGAGTTTGTCCTTCAGAGGATTCTTTTCTGGGAAACTGTTTAACTGAGTGTTTTTGCATGGTCGCTTGTTGCAGTGTCTTGGTGTTTGAAAAGCTTTATAATAGGAAAACATTTAAAAAAACCCCATTAATTCTATATTTCAAAGTTATTCTTACTTTAAAATATTTACCAGTAGCAGATGTCTTTGTGATGCTACTGTAAATAAATAGTAAATATAGTCTGAAGATAGTGGGCTGTCTCCACTTTTTTCAAGCTTTGTAAACAACAAAATATATACATTCAGTTACCTGTATATATGAGCTACACACTGGCACATTTTCAAGTGACTCTCTCTTTATAATTATGTCTTCTTTCACTAATTTCTTAAAATTACTTGAGATTAAAAGTAAGAAGCTTTTCAATGGCTCAAATTATAGTAATAATTTCTGTTATTGTTGGCATGTTGTTTAAAATCCAGGAGAGAACTAATATGTAATCTCAAAAAAAATCGGGGTTTATTTTTAATTTTACTTAAAATGACTTGGACTAGCTGGGGCCACTGGCCTTTTCCGAATTAATTCTTGCTTGAGCAGTAGAATTTGTTTCTTCTTGGATGAAAGCATCTCCTTTAGAAAAGCATACTTGATGTACTCAGGGAGGGAATGTTTCCTGAATTAATTCAGACTTCTGTTATGTGGGTAGTCAGGTTAGAGGATCTGGCATCTGTGAACAGCTCCACCATTAGATACAGCTCTTTATTTCTGTTACATGTCCTTATATATAGCATTCTTTTGCTGTGACTAGGAGTTTTACTAAGTTGGACAGGTCACATAAATGAAAATACTTGAGTGAAACAGAATCTTTGTCAAGGGTGCAATGCAATAGGAGTCGCTACAAAATTTAAAGTGCATCTTCATGCCTTCGGATTTTTTTCCTCCTACTAATTCCCAGGGCAAGAAATTAAAACTGTTTTGTTTTTGCTCTTGTATCTAAATGTAACTTCTCCCATCTCTTACTCTCTTTTAAAATATTGTTTCTTGGGACAGGAAATAATAAGCAACAATTCAACAAAAAAGAAATACTCTTTTGGCGTGTAAAGTAAAAGGTGGTTAGAAAATAACAGAGGTGAATTCTCGGGGAAAAACCTTAGCCAGAGGTATACAACTGGCTTAGAGGATAAATAATTTTGAAAGCAAAATAGTAATACTATACCCTCTCTCTTGGTGAAGCGTAGTGCACTATACTAGAAGCTATTTTTGATTAGTCTTGCAGAAATTTAGTTCACAGATATGAAAGTGATATGCGGATCAAGATTTTTCTAATTAAAGAAATGAATTAATAAAAATTAATACATTAATCTCTCAAAGCAGGATAAGCCCCACTTAGCTCTCACAAAGTAGAATAGAAATCACATGGTTAAGTTATTACAGAAGGCATAGAAAACTTGCACTTCAGACTGTGATAGAGAGCCCAAAGCTGTGAGAGTAAATGAGCTTTCCCTGATGTGCCTCAGTGAGTTTTTTTCTAATTTTTCTTTTTTGTTTTGTCTAATATGTTAGATGTTTAATAAAATTAAATTAGAAATATTTGTGGATTTGTTAGTTTGTGCTGGCATAGGGAAAAGACAGTCAGGTTGTACAAGTCTGCTGTGGATATTGGTTGAAATGATTCACTGGTATAGTTTTTTATATGTGCACTTCAACTTCACTTTTCAACAAAGGAACTTGAGTCAGAAAAAGAGGTTCTAAGTCTTGTTGGATACGAAACATTTTTTTAAAGTAATTTAAAATTAATTTTGATGTCCATAAGGTTAATACTTCAGAAGACTTTGCCTTCAGTACCAGGGAAAATAGCTCCAAACAATTACATCATACTTGTTCCAAATTTCTCACTTGCCACCCTTGTTAATCTGATTGCAGATTTTGGACTGTATCTATGACTGTACTGAAATCTGAGTTGCATTTCTGAATTCTATTTTAGCAGTTACCCACTCCAGAATGTTGCTGTTCCCCTAGCATGTATTTCAAGATATTAGTTGAATGAAAAGTTATGCAACTATTGTATTTGATTCAGATGTCAGCAATGCCTGTTATTCTAATTTGGTGCTAATGAAAGCACACATGAATATGGTTCCTAAAAATTTATATCTATGTCCACTTTCCTATTTTTTAACCAAGAATGCCATGTAGTTTAATAAGCATATCAAAGAATGTGAACTAACAGTTGGCTGAATGAAGGTAACTGGCCTTCTGAAAGTTTTGCTGAGAGTTAGTTTTTACATATATGCCTACCATAAGGGTCAATATCTGTAATAACAATTTAATCTTTAAGTTTTATTGTCTTCTGAAGTAAGTGCTGCCATTTTGCTTCTTTTGGATGAGTAGTATTTGATCAGCAAAGCCAACTTCCTGACTTTGCTAAAGCTTTAAGAGGGGAGGAGTATTCAGGAGAGATGCAAGAGGTAAAACAAAACTCACTTCTAATTAGAAATATAACATGCTTCTGTCATGGGATTCTGAGTTTCCTTTGTTTTCTGCGTGGGTAGTGGCAGAATAATCTCAGTAGCCCCATGAATATAATTACCAGCTTCTAGAAGTCTTCATCTATATAACATAGAATCATATTAAAAATCTTTGGAAAAAAGGGATTTCAGTGTTCTAAAGTTCCTTGTTTTTATTCACATTCACATTTCCTTTTTTGGTTAAGATGTTTCCACATTTGAGTAGTGGTATTATGTGATGGTAATATACTGATAATATCCCCTGATGCCACAATTTCCCTGCAGGCTGCCTGTGACTTGCTGCGGAGGATAATACGCATCTTGTATCTCAGTAAGAGACTTCAAGGACAACTGCAAGGAGGAAGCAGAGAGATAACAAAAGCTGCCCAGAGTCTCAATGAACTTGGTGAGTCCTTCTTAATTACTTTTAGATACATTTTTAGCTTGTGCTCACATGACTCACACTAGTGTTTGAGTTAAAGAAACACCCAAAACTTTTTACTGTGGTTCTTGCTTTCTACTTCCTGATTTAAATTGGGAAATGGGATGGACAGAACTTACTAGTCCTTTACATTTTTTTGTATGACTTCTCTAGATACAGGTGTTTAATAACATGAAAATTCTGTGATAATAACCTGTGCTCTTTTGGGCAACAATTTCTTTGTGGAGCAATTTCATACTGGTTTATGTTTCTATAAAACACACTCAGATGCAGCAGATATATATTTAGCTTTTGGGAGACATTGCACTATAATAAGGCATAGTTTAAACTACAGTTTATGTCCTAAAAGAAAGATATTGGTCATGTGACTTTTATGAAAGCCATAGATGATATGATATACAGATACCTAACCTAGTTCAGATGCTAGAAGTGTTCTGCTGCAGTAGTGACTAATTTACCCTTTATTTTATTGGCTTGTGTGAAGTATAATGAGGTAGTTCCATGAAGGCTCATGTTGCATTGCTAGATTGTTTTCTATACTTGAGCTAGCTTGGGAAATTCCATGCTGTGCTGCAGGATGCAGTGAGGAGCGTCACATTAGTCTTGGAG
This sequence comes from Molothrus ater, assembly GCF_012460135.2. NCBI lineage: Eukaryota > Metazoa > Chordata > Aves > Passeriformes > Icteridae > Molothrus > Molothrus ater. Next base: position 14,652,984 of record NC_050482.2, on the reverse strand, counting down.
ATCAGTTAGTGGTGTTGTATATGGTATCTTGCCAGCTGTTTCTCCTCTGATTTAATGGTATTCAAATTCCAACTTCCAAAAATAGGTTGTGGGAGGGCTAAACTATCAAACATTCAGAATCATCCTGAAGTTTATTTTGCATATTTGTCACTACTGCTCTTTTTATATTGTGTGATCAAAAAATTATTAGACAATGACTTAGTCCTATAACTGGCAGATGCTGTGTTGCAAGCAGAAAGTTTATGTATTTATTTAGTATGTCAGTCTGATTGGAGCACTTAAGTGCCAGTTCTATCATTGTAAGTTAGAATATTTTTTCTGATTATTTTTACTTTTCTTTCCATTTTGCTCTACCATTACATCTTCAGAGTATATAAAATAATACTGTCTGTTAACTACCTGGATTACCTTGATCCTGTTAAACAAATTAATACAATTTAGTGGTAAAATCTGAGATGTTTAGTGTAGTTTTTAGGGTTTCTTTCTTTGATAGAAAATACTTTTTAGTACTCATTTTCCTCTTTTTTTGTTTCACCATTTGTGGAGGGATAGAATATAAGAAAATAAAGATAGTGCAGAAGATAATCTCACACCTGAGGAGTTGCAGCTGTACTAATCACCAAAGATTAGGAACAGGCCTGCCCTTAATAGGCCACATCTGTGTCCAATAAGAAGATGAGTGCTACAAAAGAGTGGGGTAGCTGGGTGAGGAGAGAGCTGGAGTTTGTTGGTTGTGCTGTGAAGAAGGAGTCAGTGATGTGAGGAGCTGCCTATGAGAAATCACTGAGAAGGTGTGGGAGCTTTGCAGTAAGATGATGACAACTGTTTAAATAAAAAAAAAGACCTTGCACTTTCTTTTGTTGAAGTGCTGCAGTCTTTTGAGTTTCTTGTTTTCAAATACTTGGTGTTTTCCTGAAGCTTAGCAAAGTCTGAGTAATTATTGTTGAACGTGAGGGGAAATGTGTCCCATTAGGCGACCCTTTTGAATTGGATCCTACGGTCCCTGGGGGAAGCCAAGGCTTGTGGTCCTTAATTTAATCCTTCATCCTTAGTTCTGGATGGTTTATGGCCCGGTAAAGTACCTTATCTACTGTCATTTCTCTTTCCATCTTCTTTCCTGGTATTTCTTCCTTTCTTCTCTCTTACCTCTCCATCTGCATCTTTGTCACCCTTGGCTGGTTTGCATTCTTCCTGCTTCCCAGCTGGCCATGCCTCCCAGCACAGCGTGGATGGGAGCACCCCCTGAGGAGATGCTGGTGCAGGGAATTGGAGGTGCCTGTCCTGTGTGGAGAGACAGTGCTGGGTGTGGGATAGCTCTGTTCCAAGGGAGGAGAGCTCGGGGGCTGCACTCAGCATGGGTCAGGGTTCTGCTGTGGGAGTCAGCAGGGAGTGTGGGGTATGGCTGGGGAAGTGCTGTGCTTCTGGACTTGGAAAGCATTGGCATGGGTGGGAGATCTCTAGCAGAGTAGTGGTAGTGTGTGGCAGGAGAGCACTGGGGATGTGGTGGCTTGGGGTGAGGCTGTGCAAGTGCCGTGCTTCAGGAAGATGGGAAATGTGATGTAGTGCTCTGAGGGTGGGAAGCATGGGAACAGCACTGAGAGCTGGCAGTTCAGTTGGTGAGATATGAAAGCTTTGGGGCAATGCTGCAACTTCTGATGGTAGTAAATAGGTGGTAGACGTGAGTGCTGTGAGAGCCTGGTATTGGATAGGGACCTCTGGGTCACAGAGGCTTGCTTTCATGTCCAAGATGAACCCTGATCTGTGGTTTAGCCAGATATTCCTGAATATCCCTTTCATCTCTTGTTCCAGGAAAAAAATCATTCCATTGTTTATTACCTTTCTGTTGTACATGTGGTGCAGAGTAATTTCTGCTTTCTCAAACTCAGCCCTGTGATATTACTGTGAAAGCTTTGCACTTGCTGTGGTAAAAGATACCTTCCATTGCTTCTAAGGTATTCTGTGCAGAATCTTGAGATAACTGTCAAGTTTTCTTTTAATGTACTGCTACACTATGTGTGTATGTTTAGATATGTATTTAACATATATTCCTGTAGCTAATCTATGTTAGTTCCATCACAACTTCTACTTAGTAGTGTATTGAAGTTTATTTTGCAGTGATGGGAAAGGCTGTGGTAAATATAGAAAGTATTTGAATTAGGTAGAAATATGTGTCAATTAGAGAAACTACAAGAAACAGTAGCTTTTACTGAGAAGCAGGTTTTTTCTGACCTGACTTCCTTAAGCAAAGGAAGTCTAGAACAAATAAACTATTTGTTGGAGTCTGTATAAGAGTGCTGTTAAATAGTAGGACACACAGATTTATCAAGAATGAATCCTGTTTAACCAACCGTATTTTCTTTGTTGGCAGCGTAACAGGCCTTGGGACTAGAGAGATCAATGGCTGTCTTGTAGTTTGATTTAAATAGGGCTCTTAACACCATTGATTTAAATAGGGCTCTTGACACCGTGTCACAGTACAGGATTGGCAATAGAATCCAGATGAAAATGTCATGCAGTGAATGCAGAAGTTCAGAGAAAGCTGTACCCCAAAAGCCTTCATCTGTTGTTCACTTACCCAGCAATATATCAAGCAGGATGTTGCTAAAATGTGTTCTGTAGCTGGCTTGTATTTTCATTAATGATTTGAGTGATGTAATATGGCATATATCCTTATTAAATTTACTACCAATAATCAAGCAGAGATGAATGGGGAGGTGTGTTAGGAAACGGGATTAGAATGAAAAATATTCTTAGCGAATTGGAGATACATCTTACCTGAACTGATTTTATTTCTTTCAGACAAGTGCAAAGTCCTCACAATAAATAGTTCTAGTTAAGAGGGGGAACAGGAGAAATGACTGAATGGATTACACTTCTGCTGAGAGGGTTGGTAGTTCCGCACAAATTGAGTGCAAGCCACTTGTTCATTTATTTTGTAGCAGTGTGACATTGTTGGCAATAAAGTTTGTGCTGATATTTGTAAGGAACGGTATTGTGTGCAAGGCACTTGAAAATAATCTTTTGTTCATGCTTCAAACAGAGTATCAAGTCCCTTTTGAAGCACCTCATTGAAGGAAGATGTATGTTAATTAGAGAAACTCCTAAGCACAGCAGCAATGGTGGCTGAAGGTCTTGAGGATAGTCAGTGGGTGAAGGAGCTGGAAGTGTGTGGCTGTGTTTTGGAGGAGAGCGAGAGGGAGAGTAATGTTCTTCAGGTAAACAAAGGTTTTTCAGACGGGAAGGGATTAAATGGCTCTCCATATGCACTGTGATTTAAACAGTAAGTAATGGGCCTAAAATGATGCGCAAAGGAATTTTTTTTCTGAAATATTAGGAAAGAGTTCTGCCAGAAATTATAATTTCAGGGGAGCTGCGAAGCAGTATTTGAAGCCTTTTTAAAAGTGTTTTAGACAAAGCATGTACCGGGAATGAAATCATATAGTCATGGAATAGCTTGGGTTGGAAGGAACCTTTAAAGCTGATCTAGTTCAACTCCTCTGCAATAAGCAGGGATAATTAGATAAAGATGATTTTGCCTTGAAGTGGGAGGACTCAGTGAGGTGATCAGCTCCCAGTCCTTTGTGTCTCTTGGAGATATTCCCCTCCTTCCCCATTTTTTTTTTGTTTGGTTGGTTTTGCTTTTTTTTTTTTTTTAAATTGGCATGCTTCATATAAAATGTTCTTCACAAGTTGGTTTGTTGGGCATTGTTCCCAGATACCACCTGGAATATTATTAGAACAGTGTGACAGGAAATTTCATGCCATCACTTCAGCCTCTTCTTATCATTCCTTTAGATGAGATAGAAAAATTTCCTCAAAGACCTTCATCTCAACCCTCTGACACAATTACTTCTCTTCTTTTTGACTGACATTCACATAAACTTCACATAGTTCATTGTGTTACTTGAGTGCTGCAAAAACTGACCCTCAAAAGCTATTATGTCAGTCTGGTCTAGGAGAATGCAGTGAGCAGGAAAAGGAAGGTGATACTGACTGTGTGAATGTAAGTGTCCTGTATCTATTTTTTTCCCCTTTTCTGGGAAAGAAGGCAAGCTGCCTGTTTTTAAGAAAGATGTTACTTTTCTCTTTCAGTTTTTTAGTATTTGGGATGAGTGATGAATATTGTTATGTGTTTATCTAAATACTAAGCACTACTAAATAGTATTCAGGAAACAACAGTTTTAATTTGTTGTTCTAGTGGTAAGTATTAAGCTAGTTTATTTTATACTAGTTAGCCCTATCAATTGCCAGGTGGAATTACCTTTAATTGTGGTTTCCACAGTGTACCTTATTATTTGAGTATTAAAATAGCCTCAGTAGCCTAGCTAATACACAGTGACTTATTCTGAAGTGATTGCAGATTGACTGACTGCAATATTTGTTCCTCATGTTAAATATTGTTGTCTAAAAGCTGTTTCATTTTAGCTGCTACAGTTTTTGCAGTGACATTCAATGTGTTATGTGTCTGTACACAAGTATTACTAAACTTGCAATGGTAAACTGTCTGAACACCTGCCATGGATACTGTGGCAGCTCTCTTTCACTGCCGTCTTCTTCCTGTATCCTGCTCAGTCATGAACTTCTTTTTTGTTCTTCTGTTCCCAGCAATAATTTACAGTGTATGATTGCCAAGCCAGATCTTGTGTTGACTGCTGTTAAAGTGAGGATGGACTTGGCTACTGTCATGTCAGTGAAGTCTTTCTCTGCTAGTACACAGAGCAGACAGATTTGGTGATACTAATACTGCTGTACACAGTTTCTCATAAGAATCAACACTCAGCAAACTTGAGGGAAGTATTGCTTTCATGGTACTTTTGCTTAGGGACTTAGATGCCTTACAGTTTGCTGCCTTGTGCAATATCTAGTGTCCCCCAAAATAATACAGCACATGTCTGTAGCACAATGCATTGTTCTGTAGGGGTAAGTGAACTGATTTAATTAATTGAAATTACATGGCTTGGATTGCATGACTCTTTGCCTGGGGTAATTAGTCTTGCTGAGAATGACTGAATTGTATTACTGGCTCAGAGCCATCTGCATTAGTGCCACTGCTTCAGGTGGTGCATCTGCATCCATAGCAAGTGCAAATATCCTGCTAAAACATTTTCTTCTATCCCCGGTGGTGTTAACAGTAACAGTGCCAGACCTTGACTGATGTGGTCTGGACTAAAAAATACTGTGCCTTTCTGCAGCTGAATGCAGTCTCCATGTTCTTCAATTTCATGTTGTTGCTTTCAGTTGAGTTGGTTTTTATTTTGCTTTATGTTTTTTGTGAGATTCTGTTACCTGTAAGATGGAAGATAATGCAGAAATTTGATGTGTGAATTTTTATTTGTAGTATTCCAGGCCAAAAAAAACCCTTTCTGGTGGGAAAGTTAATTTTTTTTCTTGGCTTTTGAAATAAAGTACATTCTTGGTAGTATGTAACAAGTTCATTAATTTGAAACATTAACTGTAAGATAACAAATTAATGTGCATGTAATAGAATGATCTTCAAAACTTAATACAATTTTTCATTATTAAGAGGCTAATAGTGTAAGACCTCTTTATCTTCTTTGAGCAAGGCAGACAGAACATACAGATTTTACCATCAAATTATGTTTTGCTGTGACTAGGATTCCTAGCTTGGAAACCTGATGTTAGACAAAACATCTTACATAAATATTTCATGTGTTTTACCTATTCTCTGGCATCAGTCTTCTTCTAGCCATTTAAGTAGAACTCACTAAACAGTGACAGGCACGCAAGAGAAAAGACTTAAGTTTGAATTGATGCAAGTAACAAATCCTGTTGCAATTTTCTTTTTAAACATATCCTTTAAATTACCAGGGTTTTGAGTTTAATTTTCTTTATGCATACAGTTCAAGAAAAAGAATCCGAGTATGTTTGTAATTCTGGGATTTCTTCATGCCTAGTTTCCATTAAACAACTGTAAACAAGTTTCAAGTTTGCTGTATTAGGTGAAAATTTTTTCATGTAAGCATTAAGTTTATTTCTGGTATCGATGAGATTAATCTTTTAGCTGTAACTACTCAAAAAATTTGATTTTGCTGTACTATTAAGTGTCTGATAATTTTAGCCTCAAGCACATAGGCCTTGTTGTAGGGCTGTGTGTCAAATGTTTTAAAATGGGTTTAGTATTCCACTTTCTATCATGGTGTTAACCTGTTCCTAAGGGATATATTACTGACAGCCCAGTAGTAAGGCTGTGTCAGAAGTTATTTATGGTGTGTTCAGGTTGCTTTTGCTGTAGCATGGAGAGTATTTTTAAAAGTTTTTATCCATATTCCAGGCCCATCAAAGACTATTTCTGTCTTTTGCTTTTTTTCTTTTTCAGTTACAGATGTCTACACCTTTTGTTCCTTATATTTCTGAAAAGCTTTACTCTTTCAGCTCCCTGTCATCTGTTCCCTAAATCTGATTTCTGCTATTTCATTATTAAGATCAGTTATGACTTTTATTGTATGATCCAATGTATAGAAGTTTTGGTTGTAGGCCAGTATTACATTAAGCTAGGCTTCAGCTGGTACAGAGTAAAATCTGGGCCTGACAGCTCTTGGTTTATTCACTTCTAACAGGTCAGAGAGCTCCAGTAGGAAAGAAAAGATAGTGGACAATAAGTAAGGAATGGGAGGTGGAATGTGATGGACTGCCACAAAGTGTTTTCTGCTTGGAGATGAATTATTGTCAGGACAGCAGAAGAACTGCACCAATCATGCAGTTGATAAATTATTATGCATTTAAACTGTCTATGGACAGGGACATAAGGCACAAATAGTGTTTGCATTGGTAGCACATTCAGTTTATTGTTTGAGATTAAGCCAGTACTTCTTATTTCATAAAATTACTGTGACTGCAGTGTTTTCCATTTGCTTTGGTAATACATCACGTGGTCTGGGGTTTTGTGATCTAGAGGTTGTATCTGGGGTTTGTAGTGTCACCTAATGCTGAAATAAAGGGACTTCGGAATTTTGAAAGAAGAACTGATTGGAAAGGAAGAATAGAAGGAGTGATGAAAAGGGAAATTGTAGAAGATGATCTTGGCAATTACACCATCCTATCGTTTTCATTAATAGGTTTAAATGTAAGGGCCATGTCTCATAGTTCTTTATTTTCCAATTTTTGTTTGTTTATTTTGCAATTAGTGAATTTAAATGTGTAACTCTAAAATCTGAAAACTGTACTAATTACTTTGAGAGGAGAAGGAGAATTTTGTACCCTCATAGAACAGTAAGGAGTTATACCAAACCTCTTTTGCTGTTAAGACATATTTGTTCCCCACCAGAAGGATGGCATTGCAACAAGGTGTGGACCTTGTTTTTGCTTTACCCATTGATCTTTTCAAGTGTTTGAACAGTAAATATTTTTGTATTTGTTAGCTAAGGTGTGTCATAAGAGTAGAGATACGATAGATATGAGAGAGCCAGCAACACAAATAGGCTTGTATTTATGAATGTTTGTGTTCAGCCAGATACAGGGTATATACTAATTCAGAAGATTATTTTTATTTTTAATTGGTTTGAAGCAGTTATGATTGTGTAATTAGTACAGATCCTATGACATCTATGAGTTTTGAGACAAAATATTTTTACTGGATAGTCATACTTATTCAATAGAACTACATAAATATAGAAAGAAAAGCCCTGGGTTTCTGTTTCCAAGTGACATACAAAAACTAGCAAGACCAAAAGATGTCTGCAAGCTCTGTCTGCCTTTGAATCTAGTAATTTTTGTGCACTGACTTAAAAGACTCCATGTTAGTTTAAAAAAAAAAGACCAGACCCAAGATGAAAAAAAAGATTAAAAGAAGTACTTTTGACTAAGAGAACGGAAGGGACACAGAGGTTAGTGGTGAGTCTCTGAGAGTTTCTCCTTTTGCAACTTGTAAATTATAAATACATTGTAGAGAGTATGAGTTAGATGGCAAGACTTTGAAAATAATTTGCATTATCTCTTACATATTACATAAACAAAGCAAAAGCTGTGTGTATATGGTCATGATGAGAAAGGCAGTTGAATGACATAATTCCAAACAGTAAATGAATGCAGGGCTATCAACAACACAGAGTGATGTCATCTCTAAATTTGTGGTATATTCTTACTCTGTTTCAACAGGCATTAAAGTTCAAGTAAACAGCGAAGTGCTAGGGCTCTAAAATTGGTGACACAAATGACTAGAATGGAAAAATTTACTTCTCTAGTTCCTTTTGCAGCTGGAATGATACATCTGAAACAGTATGGATCCAGTTGTCTGTTCTGCTCTGTGTGGAAGTTCTGCAAGGATTTGCAGTTTTATATTTCTGGCTAAGTATGCATAGGCACTGTGTGAACCTCTGGTAGGACATGGCATTTATAACTTTCTCTGGAGATTCAGAACTAAACTGCAGGTTAGTTCTCCCAGAATGAGAGTAGCGGTCTCTAAGATGATCACATTGGTGGTTTGAGTTCAATAGATGATCATTTGTCCATGGAAAGGTGTAGAGAAATGTCACACATATTTTTTCTAGGGTTGCTGGCTGAGGGTAGCTGAGTTTTCTTTTTCTGTGGCTGATGGTGAAATCACTTGTTTAGTGGTCAAGGAAATAACACTGAAAAGCAGTTTCTAGTAATGATCTTTTTCTTTCTGCTGGGACTGAAGCATTTATTAGTGTGTGACCCAGTGGTTGAACAGAAGAAGAGCATGATTCATTCAGAAATAATACTTCAATATTGTATGCCTGACAAAACAGAATGGTTTTTATTTGTTTTTGAACAAACAAATTCAGCAGTAGAGTGAGAGAGAATAGAAATGGATAAAATGGACAGGTGACTTGTGGTGACCAAGGAAAAAGTGAGCATTGGATTAGAATGATTACTAGAAAATCAAATAATGATGGTAGAAAATAATTTTCAGAAAATTCCATTGGGGATCATAGAAAGACAAGTTTCAGTAGAAGTAACTGTAAATGCATATAGATCTGAAAGTCAGCTAACAAAACCCGAAAGATGTTACTTTCACAGCCCACTGAATTGAACCAGAAAAACCAAATCGTTGCATGTTTCCAAAGTGTGTGGAAGCACAGTGCTGGGAGCCTAGACTACTTGTCCTCTGCAGCCACTGCTTTACACAGTCACCCATTTCTAACACAGGAAATGTTATTTTGTGTTCTCTTATAATAAACAAACTTATTGGAATTGGAAGACATTTGTTGCCAGAGTGGCAAGTTGGGCAAGTTGTGACGCATAGGGCAAACTGAGAATAGACCCAGTGTTCAGTGTTTAGAGTTGATTTTCCATTGAAGAGGATCTTCAGTAGGTGGGGCACATGTATTTAGCCAAACTTGAAAGCTGAAAGCTTGCTGAGAAGACAATATTAGGTTGTGAAAAACTGGCTTTTTGGCAGTCAAGAAAGAGGGTACTCCTGGCTGAAGGCCTGTTCTAATGTAGTGACAAAGCAAAGACAACAACTACCATTGGAAAACAATGTATAAATACCACTGAATGCATTGCAAATATAGATTATAGGTATGAAAAATCTAAAATATTGCAAAAAATAGTCCATGACTGACTGGAACCAGAAAGACACCTATCATGGAATAAACGTATTAATATACTGGTTTTCAGATTGTTCATAAAGATGGAGAATATGAGGACTTTTCAGTACGTGCTCTTGTTTTCTGTTTGAAGGCAGTGAATTTGTTCTTCCATAGAGTAAGGATACCAACAACTAACAAGGATGTTACACAAAAGTGCTAAGTTCCCAGAGACATTAGTTTGTAATTCTTTACTGACTAGGGAAGGAGAAAGTCCAACTTGTGTTGTTCCAGCATTTAGAAGGAGATGGTATTTCTATTGATATTAATGTCAAGTAGATACAAAGCTACTCTAAAAAAATAGTAGCGAAGTTGAATTCATTTGAAAGAAGAATTCAGGGCTGTAAAGCTGAATTAATGATAGTCAAGTACCTTTTTATGGAAAAGATGTGTTGTCAAACAAATTTTTGTGTTTTGCTTACTGAATTGATTAAAAAAATTGTGTAGATGTGTTATAGATTTATGTGCATAAATTTAGATGACTTAAACCTCCCTTTTTAAGTTATTTTTCCCCAAAGCAAGTATTTAAATAAGCCATATTCTCCTCACCTCAAAGCTGCTCTACATTCTTAGTAGATGATTTTGTTACTAGGGGAGCTGGAACAGAGAAATAGGGGTAACTAAACTGTAAAGCTTTGGAATTGGACCATGTCCTTGCTGGGATTGCTTTACCAATGTTGTTTCTGTTCTTGCATTCATGCAGCTGTGTCAGACAAATCTGTACTTCTGCAAATGGTGTAGGGAATTGTGCTCTACAGATAAAAACAGTTTTGTGGTTACCTGTGAATAAATGCAATTATACATGTCACAGTGGGTGATTAAGTGGGCCCTTTTTCATGAAGATTAAGACTGTAGAGGTGCATTCATAGGGAGAAAATAAAGGACCCACAGAAGGGCTCTTGGATTTGCAGGAAAGGAAATGGCAAGAGCTAAGGACTAGAAAATGAGGCCTGGAAATTCAGAAGTATAAAATAATTGAAAAATTGGATTATATACACAATTTTGTTGTAATTCTTCAAGTAAATACTGGTTGTTCAAATCTTATACATAATACCCAATTTTATCCCGTTCATTTCTCATTAAAGTATAGCCAGTTCTGGTTAAAAAGTCTAACCAAATAGCTGTGATAAGTAGACTGAAGGCTAATCTTTGTTCAGGCCCTGGATGGGAGCCAGTATCCCTATTGTTACTAGTTATCCCTGTAACTATTGTTACTATTGTCTTGTATGTAACACAAAGTAATGAGAAGTGTAGAGTAAGATTTCATTCTTCACAGGAAACAGCTTTAAAAATAGGCTGTTTTCACAGGAGTAGTTTTTTCTCTTTGTCACCCAACTCATACATGTAATTTTCAAATATTGTTTAAGCATTTTATCATCTCTGCTCAGTTATTGTTTGAAACATAAAATAGTCCAGTTGTCTTATGTGTTTACCTTTCAGGCCCAACCTTCAGTTATTCACAGGCATTAAGTCTAATTACTGACTTAGTTGTCTTAAAGTTAGACCTTCTCAGCTGAAAACCAGCAGGGTCTCATACCTTTTTTCATGTAATCTCAGGGAAAAATGTGGAAACCTAACCTCATTAAAAGAAGGAACTTCCTATTATTTTGAGAACAGTACTGTTTCTCTGCCAGGTTGTCTACAACTTCAAAGATTCCCCCCTTGCCCAGTTTTAGCAGACCTGATTGGCAAACTAGAGTTGCAGAAAGTTTTGACTCGAAAAAAAATTCAGGGCACAAGAAAAAATCAGTGACTGAATCAAAAGTTTCTCACTTTTATTCTAGTTTATTTGAACTGCTCTGGAATCTTCGCTGTATGCTGTAAAACTGAGGCAAGATTTATTAGAAGCTTCTGAATATATTAACTTTTTAAAGATCTCTTTAACTTGTCTTCATGTGCACTTTTCTGTACTTCATTGCTGTTTGATGCAAGTGCAGATGAGCTATATACCTCCATTTTAATAATTTTGACTGTAAAGGTTATATGTCCATAATGTAATCTTTACCCACAGATTCTCTTCATCGAATCACAGAAGGGTTTAGTTTGGAAGGGGATCTTAAAGACCATCTGCTTCCACCCCACTGCTGTGAGCTAAGACACCTTCCACTAGACCAGGTTGCTCAAAGCCCCATCCAACCTGGCCTTGAATACTTCCAGGGATGGAGGTTCCAGAGCTTCTCTATGCAGCCTGTTCCTGTGCCTCACCACCCTCACAGTAGAGAGTTAATTCCCAATATCTAACCTAGACTTGTCCTGCTTCAGTTTGAAGCCATTTCCCTTTGTCCTTTCACGACGTGCTCTTGTTAAAGAGCTTCTTGTAGGTCCCACTGATACTGGAAGGTGCTCTGAGGTCTCAGAGCCTTCACTTCTCCAGGCTGAACAACCCCAACTCTCAGCTGTCTTCATTGGAGAGTTGCTCTACCCCTGTGATGTCTCCATGGCCATTCTGAACTTTCTCAGGTCAACATGTTTGGGTTGTGGCCCCAGAGCTGGACACAGCAGTCCAGGTGGGGTCTCATGAGAGAGGAGTAGAGGGAGCATCACCTGCCTCTTCCTGCTGGCCAGATTCCTTTGATGCTGATGAGCTTCCTTTGACTTTCTGGGCTTCAGGCACATTTCTGGGTCATATCTGGGTCATATCGAGCTTCTCCTCAACCGATTTTCACGTCTTTTGTTTTGTTTGTCCTTGTTCATTGATAGCTCTCATTTACTAGCTGTTAGAGCTCTTAGCAGGAGTAATAATCTTCCTCAATTTTATTAAGGTGTTTTAAAACAGCAGTGCTCACACTCATCTTTTGTTTTGTGGTGATGCATACATGGCAAATAGTGTTCCTTTAGCTTTTTTTTTTGCCTTAAGTGTGTTTTCAGCCTGTTGTAAATGCAGCCTAGTATACAAATTATCACTGATTTGTAATAATTTAATTGATAATTTATATTTGAAATAACTTACTGATGTGGGAAGATGTCCTTTTCTCCTCCTTATCCCTTTTTATCTCTATTTCTGACTGGAATCTATGAAAAATATCTTGAAATAAAATTTGAAAGCAAACTGTGGTGGAGAGTAGCAATAAGTTACTGTGCTTTTTCCCCCCTACTAATTGAGTTGAAATTGAATTTAATTTGAAGTAAAATCTCACAACAGATTGTGAGAGTTCCTGGTACAGTTAAAAGTAAAACTGTGCTAATACAGCTATGTTAATAGCAGTCTGACATAGCCAGAGTGACAGATTTTACAGCAATGTTGTTTCAGCAGTGACATTGATTTGTTTATTAGCTATGTTATCAGGTTAAACTGTTACAATATATGGTAGGAAGTTAGAGATCGTGTCAGGGTAACAGAAACCAAAAGTATATTTCCACAAACCCATCTTGGAAAGGAGACACGAGTGTGCTGTGTGCCAACAGCTTTGTGCTCTCAGCCTGCCTGCCTGCTTGCCTGGCTGCAGTGTCAGGAATCAGAATGTGGATATAGAAATGCTTATATGCTAAGGATACAATTCATTCAAACTATAAAAAGAATTGGTTTAATAATTTCAGGTTGTGTACCTATCACACAGCTTTCACTGTAAATCTCCTGTTTTTTCATTTCAAGTCGATTTCTTTTCATTGTGTGAGAATTTCTTTGTAAAATAGGAAAAGAAGGTGATACAGAAATCCATAAAGTAAATACACAAGAAGATATTTCTCCCATTGTTTCAATCTATAATAATCACTGAAGTATAATTTTAGCAAAGAATTTAAAGATGCCTAATGATATATCTCCTTCAATTTATTACTCTACAAAAATAATTAAACTGTGATAAAGAAGCAGTAGTTAAAAACATACTGTGGTAGTGAAACACACTCTAAGCACCCAGATGAACTGAAGTTATCTGACTGACTTAAAGGAAAATTCAATTGCATATTTTAAAATGTATCACTGGGAGCACATGCTTAACCTTTCAGGTCTTTTCTTGTAATGCTTGTACTCTGTATGTATTTTGTATTTTATCTGTAGGAAAAGAGGTAATAGAATTGTGCATGCTTTTGGTTTGGCAGTTATTCTGTGTATATTTTGTTAAATCAAAAGCCTTTTCTGGAGTTGCTATTCATCTTGCTCCCCCCTCTCCTCCCAGCAATTTTGGCACAACCACATATCACACTCAATGATTCAAAGACAAGTTCTTTTTTTTTTTGGCTGCTACAACCTAAAAATTAAGGTTAGCATTTTTCCCACAGCAAGTGTGTGTTGCCCTCTGCCTTTCTGTGGTCCTGATGGCCCTAGCTGCCTTAGAGTGCTCCCTTCTGCCCTTTTCTGCTGGACCTGTACTGCTCTTCTTCTTCACATCCTTCTTCTTTAACACTTACTGTCTCTGAGGGATTCTGATTTTCCTGTTAGTATGTGGTTTTTTTCCTTTTTTTTTTTTTTTTTTTTTTACCTTCCCCCACCAAAACAAAACCCAAACCCTGGATTTAATTTTGCTTCTTGAATTGCACAAGTGCTCTATGAAGTAGAAAAAGGAGATGGTAATTACAGAGTCAGATTCTTCTTTCCTCTTGGTGTAAGACAAATACATTCAGTGATATAATGGCAGAATGTGTGAAGTAGGAGTGGAATTCAGCTCTTATAAGGCTGGAAAATTTTAAGACAGAAGGTGATTGTTCTTAGCTGTATGTTGGAGGTATTTTGTCTGAATAATGGGTAACAGAAGAGTAATTTAGCATATTCTAGATTTTTTAATACTGCATTGAAACTTCGCTGAAGAATGCTGTATTCTCTCCTTTCAAAAGAGTTTGATGGCAATTGGCAACTAAAACCTTTTTCATAGGAAACAAACATAAGTCTAGAATATTCAACTGTCAAGAATTTGATAATTAGCACATACATCACTTTAAAAAGAAATACTGCAATATGGTATATTTAATGGTTAACATAACAGAAATTTTGTTCTTCTGTCTGGGTAAATTCTGTAGCCTTTCAAAGAATTATTTAACTTAAAATGAAAAAATCCAACACAGGTGGGGGAGATAGGATGTTTAAGTTTATGTGTGGTGGGACATAGTGCCTGTCAGTCCAGTTCAGTGATACTCTTACCAAACCTCCTTCATATAAATAAAAAATAGATCCTGATGTTAAACCCTTTTGTGTGTACAAATAAATAATAATTATGTATGACATACATGTGTGTATTTATGTAACAATGAAGGGAGGTGAATTGATCTGATGTGTATCCAACTGCATACATTTTTAATCTAATATATTTAGAAAGTACAGAAGTGACTGCTATTCCCTTGGCACTAATAAAGTAAACAGAACTTCCGACCATGTGTGGATTACATGCCTTGTAATCCATAAAAATTGTTGTGTACTAGAAACTAGATGTTTGTGATGTATTTACATTTCAGTTTCACAGGTTTGTGATGTACTAGTGTGTGAAGGTATGCTCCTTGAATATTCTAATAGATACTGGCACTGCACTCTGCTTATTTTGGTATTTTTAGTGGGGGATAACCTCATTTTACAATGTAAAATTGAATGGAAATGAATTTGCAGTTAAAAAACAACATAGTCAGATACCAGCTAATACTTTAGAGACAGAGAACGTGTGGAAATTGGCAGTGCTTGCTTGTGTTTCTGAGATGTGTTTGCTGGAATTAATATTTTTGGAGTCCTGTGCAATTCTGCTTGCCTTAGGCTGAGTGGTGTGAAATGTAATTGAACTAATGATTCACTGTGGTGAGATCATTTTAAAGAATGTAGTGGGCTTCTTATTGTACAATACTATGGCATAAATTTGCCCTTTTTTCTTCAGCAATGCTGCCTCTTTGCATTCTGTTTTAGTCTATCTGTCAAGCACCCACACCATCATATCACTCCTGAAATCCTCGTGTCTGTAGGATATGCAGTGTGTCTTCACAATTTACTTTTTATTTTGTCTTGTGTTAAATTTGTCATGTGGTACAGATAATGTATGGTTCTGTTTTATGATGGCTTCTGGGTGTATGTAGGATGGCACATATTCTTACTTGTGTTCCTTCCTTCTGTATGTAGAATTTTTTTCTGCAGCCCTCAAAGTGTACTCCAATGTAATATAAGTCCCCTTTTAAAATTTTGTTGAAGATGAAGAATAGTAAAAATGAAGCTGCTTATATTCGTAAAGGCAATCAATGAGTGTGATCGACGCAGCCTTTAAAACTGGGCTTAATCTCTTTGGGCAGTTCCTAGGCTGCTCTTTCTCTGCTATGAAGTGCTGCTTCATTGCATCTGATTTTCTAATGAATGAGCTTTTAACACTAAATGTGTAATTCTTGAGGTTTTATTTAATTTTAAGAAGTAAGGTTATGTTGTCAAGAAACCTTTCAAGTCTGAAAGCTTTTCTAAATGCTTTTTTCAGATAAGGACATGATGTAGACTTATTAATCTGTTCATTATCATTTCTCCTTTCCATCTTTTTAAATGAATGAGTAGTATCTTTCGTTTAAGAATGCTTTATGGGAAGATTTGTAATCACTGAAATCATGTTATGATATTAACCCTACACATCCCAGCTTCTCCTGTTTCTAGTGTTCAAAATACAGAGGGTAGCTGGAAAAGGAAATGAAGAAGGGGTACAAAAAAGAAAAAATAATAGTTTCTGCTTAAATATTTTGGGTGCATTTATTTTCAGAAATTATTCCCAAAAGAATTTTTAAAGTGGTAAATGTGGAGGATATGAGATTTAAAAAAAAAAAAAGAGATTATTGCATTTACTTCCTCTCTGCAGCCTCTCAAATAAGATGTAGGATTTCTGTTCTTTTAGGAAATCAGAGATAACTTGGATAAAAAAGTGCTTTAAATGCAGTTGAATGCAGGTATTTTTGGGCCAATTTCCACAAAAAAACTTCAGTGAAAATATGAAAGTAAGTTTGAATATATGTTACACAGTAATTTCACATCATTTCAAATCAATCAGATAATAACATTTCTAGGTAGAATTTACATGATTATAAGTGGCTACTGTTTGTGGAATATGGAGCTGCAGTATTATATTTTGAGTCTTCAGTTCTGGCAAGCTAAGGCATGAGCTCAAGTAGACTAAGTACATTGCAGGTATTTTTTTTTAAGCCCAAAACCAGTTTTGGCAATACACATATGATTAATAATTTAGCTATGTGGTGGAGAAGAGCTTTTTGTTCCCTTAAAACTGCACCTTTTTTTATACACAACTTCAGAAAAGTGCTTTAGAAATCCTAATTTTTTATGTAATGTTTTAGTCAAACTAGCTCTCGTATTCAAGAGTGTGATCTGCTTTTTTATATAAGATAGTAGTTATTGAGAATTAGCATTTTAAATATACTGGTAGCTGATGACACTTTGATCAGTTTATGTAACAAGAGGAGTGAAATCATGCTCATTGATTTTGCAGCTTTTTGTTTTGTTTCCCCCTCCCCGCCAGGGTTTCATTGAAATGAAGAAATTTTTAAGCATGGCACGATGCGAACAACTTGACAAACTTATGTTTGGATAAATATCTTCATTCTTGCTTACAGTGCTATGGATGATGATAACTTCATAAGGCTTCTTGACACTTCAATGCAGGTTTAAGATGAAATTGAAGAAGACAATGTAGAACAAAGGCATGGGTGTATGCCATGGCTGCCCAGGAAATGCAGGAATACGGTAGCTGGCAGTATTGGTGATTGGTTTGTGACAAGGCAATTGCGTGGCTAGAGCTGAACACAGTGGAGAATAACAAAGTTATCAAGGGCAGGAAAGTTGTCTTTTACTTTAGCTGTGGCATTTGACAATCATATCTGTGTAGATAGATGGTATGAATGAAAAATTCCTGTGTGAAAGGTCCTTGTGTCACACTAGAGGTCGGTGTGAAAAATCTAAACCTTTGCACAGGATTGACTTGGTTGGTTGTCCTTTAGCATCAGGCAAATAATTTTCTCATCCATGCTTTTTGCCTTCATTTAGCCTTTTACTTTGTAATTATTAATTACCCTGTCCTTTGTAATTATTCAAAGTTGTGTATTTTCCATGTAGAAATTTTAGATCTGAGATTGCATATGCAAAACTTTTTACTTTTCTTAAGAGTACTGTTAATTTTTGGACCAGCATGAATTTTTTTCCCCATATCAAAAGTTTCGGAACCATTCACTGAAGGACATAATGTAAATGGCTTTTTCTGTGCATGGTAGTCACATGCTGGAGAAGATTGAAATAAGTGGAATATCTAAATATGAGGTCAAAATGCATCCAGGTTGTAGCTGCATAATATTCAGAATACTCTGATCAATATTGTTTATGAATTAAATTAAAAAAACATATTGTACAAAATGGTGAATTTGTGCTATAGAAAATTATTCCCAAGTGCAATTTTTGCTTAAAAATTATTTTATATTTACAGAGAAACTGAGCCATACAAATATTTTTAAAAGTTTGCACTTCTTTAAGGCTATTTATTTTCTAAAAAAAGAGGACTTGAATATTTTTGACAAATATACACATGGTGTTACGCTAACAAACAGCCATGCAACATATATCTTACATAATGAAGAAATTGAATATACAAGACCTACTCTATTTAACATATATATTGAAAATATACAGTCTCGCCAATAGTTAAAAAAGTTTTTCTTATTTGGCAGTATCTTTTTTTACAATTTGTTCAAATATTCCGTTTGATGTGTTTTGGTGACTACTGAAATCTAGTCAGTGACAACCTGAGGTACTAAACATTTCTGTCTTACTTCGCTGTCTTCAAAGGTAATCTTTTTGTTCCTTTTAGGCTCTATCCATGAGTTGTGTATTACAGCGTTATTTGGCATGGGATCTGCTTCCACTATTGAAACAACTCGCTTTTTCATCTTACTTTTCAGAACTTTCTGAAACTTTTGCCTCGTGAATGCGTAAAGTAGAGGGTGAAATATAGTTGTTCCATATGCCATTACTAGAAAACATAATCTCAACTTTACCAAAAGGTCACTTGGGCCCAAACATAAGATAGTGGTGTTTAAAACAGAGATGGGTGTCCAGCAGAGAAGGAAGGTTGAGATGATCAGAAGGGACATTCTGAAGACTCTCTTTTGCCGTTCTCGCCGCTCCCGGTGCCGTTTCACAGCTCGGCGCAAAGCAATTATGACGGACACGGAAGTCCTTACACCAAAGACGACGTTTTTTCCTGCACTGCTGTGGGACACATCCGTAGTCTCATGCTGCGTGGTCAAAGAAATAGTTTTTTTCTTTCTATTTTTCTTCTTTTGTCCCGTTGTAAATCTTGTACCAATCCGAATATTTAGGGCCTGGAGTATTTTGGTGTATGTAATTAGCATTACTACAACAGTGAAGAAAAATATTGGGATCTGAACGAGAATGTGGTAGTACATTCCTAGTTCAGTGTGATACTCGTTTGTACTCACGCACAGAAGTGTCTTATTTTCCCAAGTGCTTGCACTTTGAAGACTGAAGAAGTTGACTTCAATGAAAGGAATCAGGAAGGAAAACAGTGAAATGATCCATATTGATGTCATTAATATCACAGCCCTTCCCATGGTCAGGATTCGATTAGCAGGTTTTACAGAGATGTCGTATCGGTCCAGCGTGATAGCGAAGACGTTGATTGCAGTTGAAACGCTTGCAAAAGAGACACAAGCCTCATGGAAGCAGCAGATGAGAGCAGTGTTACTCTCCAGTGAAAGCAGAAGGATAACTATAGTTAGAGGAATACATCCCACACAAATTATTACATCAAGTACATGAAGGTTCATTGTAATTATGTTACTGACAGAATTGATTAAGTTGGATTTCATACAGTAAAGTACCAGAACGGTGAGGTTGCTGCCAAGTCCCAAAACAATTTCTAACATCAAAAATCCAGTGAGAGAAACTTGAAAGCTTAATGGATATGACAGTGGTTGGTACATGTTGGTATCGATGTCATCAATGGCATCTCGAACTGTAATGTTAGATTCGGACTGCATGTTGACTTCCAGGATGGGGGACAAACACATTCTTTTGTTGCAGCTGGTTTTTCTCCTGAAAGGTGAAATAAAATATGGAACTATTTGATTTCTTTTTTAAACGCTTATTGGAGATAAATGCTGGGGAAGGAGGAGGGGGGGAAAAGCAATATTCTAACCAAACTCTTAATTTACAGTATATTTAGAGGTTTAATTGGCATGGACTCAAAAGCCTGAAGATCTAGAATAAAGTCTTTGCTTTTTGAAAGAAAGCAGGATTTGTTTGAAAAAAGAAAAAATACTGAAAAGCTTCCACTTAGGGAGGCAAGCCTTTGTTTATAGTGGTGTGGTTTTTCACAAAGGGCTCATTTGTTGAATAAACCATACTTTGTGCATAGCCTTTGTATTGCTTTGAGGGTCATTTTGGAAGAAGGTTGTTAAGTATTAACAAATTAGTGATCAAGATCATTTTAAAAAGCTCTTGTGGAAAAAAAAGTGATAGGAACATGGAGCACTGTTGCTGATGTATCATAAAAAGGATGTTTAAATTATTTATGTCAATTTATCTACCTCTTTCTTGTAAGGTTTACGGTAGTGCTGTGGACTGAAATGTGATGTTCTGTAATTCACCAGATTTTTACAGCGTTTAAACCTTCTGTTAATTTTAATCTCCTGAGCATGTATCTGTATGATGCTTGCCACTACAAGAGGTTTATATAAGTATATATAATTTCAAATGCAAAACTTACATGGGTTTGGGAAATTGAGTTATTACACAATACTACATTTCCTTTTTCTGCTTTGAATTTTCAATTGCTTCAAGAAATCTATGCCTACATGGAATGAAGAGTATTTGATTTTATTCCAGAATATATTTAAGGGAATAATTTCAGCAAATAATATTTAAAAAGAAAATTGTCTCTTTCAGGTTTTTGATTTTGGTTTGTTTTTTTTTTTTTTTATTTAATACAAACTGCAATTAAACCAAGCAGATTTACATAGATAGCATGTTTCTCTTAGGAATAAGTAAGGATCAGAAAGGTATTTATTTTATCTAGCAGATTTTTTATTTTGTGTTTCATCTGCTTAGTTTTACACATGCGGGTAAGTTCTAAATATAGCATCTGCATGTAATACCTGATATTTGTATGATTTATATCGTCAGCCAGCTCTTGAGTTTGTAATTGACTAAATAAAAGAGAGGTTATTCAATTTCTTGTTATGATACTGGAGGGTTTTTTTTTTCTAGGTAGCTTTAAATTTAAGAGGGGACATATTTGGCATGAAAATAAATTTGAATGTCGACCTTTGTTCTATTCTGAATACATTAAAATGGATAGCACTAAGGTGAACAAAACTGAGCTCTTTTAAAATGAAAGTATGAATTAAGCACACTTGGGATACAGTATGCAAATGGATTTCAGCTGCAGTTCTGAAAAGCTTCAGTTGAACAATACTATTAATTGCAAATTGTATGATGAAAATTCTTGGTATTCTTCAACAGCTATTTCACATGTACCTCTTAAATAAAAAAAGATGTAAATTAGAACGTATTACTCTCAGGTGTGAAATGAAACAAGAAATATTTCAAAAGCTTTGTTTCATTTCTAATTTAGGCAACCTCTCTCTGTCTTACATTAACCCTCAGGGATATGATCTCCTCTTGTATGCTGTCCTGGCTGTGAATGGGTTTCAAGAAACCATTCCAAATACATTGTTGAATAAATGAAGTTCTTTTGTATTAGCAAAAGCCAGGAAGAAATCAAAAGCAGATCTGCTAAAACATATGAAAGTCTCACCCTAACATTACAGCAACCGAGTTTTTGTGAAAACAGAAAACCTCAGCTGTGTTAGGTCGCCATGAATAGATTAAGCATCACCTCCTGGGTGCATTGCCTGGGTTTAGGGAAGCAGAGCTGTGTGGCCAGGAGCTCGTTCCCCCAGCGCCGCGCGGGCAGCGCGGGGCACCTACCTGTTCTCTGTGCCTCAGGGGCCTGGCACAGTGTGGCAGCAGCTGGGCAGACACTGACACATGCTGTCACTGAGAGATTTCTGACACGCACTGTACCCTGGAAATCAAGTGGTAGCTGAGCTCTTATTTCATTTCTTGCAGGTTTTCTTGTTTTCCTTTTTTTTGTTCCTGCAGTTCAGCAGCAAAAAGTTCTGATTAAACATGGGGACTTCTTAATTGCCTCAGATACTTCTACAGACCAGGGCATATTCTGTGTGTCTGTTCTGAGTTTCAAGCCAGCAATAACAAATAAACCTTCTTTTAAGTGATGTTAATTTCCTTCCCCTGATGCATTTTGTAGAAGCCTGTTTTTATTTTCCAGGTTTAGAGAATAGTATTTTCTGATCTCAGTTTTCAGAGTGTGTGTAGACATCCTTAGTTTATGGTTGCGTATTTCTTTCTGTGATATTCCTGCTCATTACTTTTGAGTGATGGCTTAGTGAAAGAAGTTGCTATACATCATAAAATCCAGTTCATGTGCTTTGAGAGTAACCATGGGTTACCTAATTTGGTTTATTTTGATTTAAGGAGAATACATAACATCATAAAATTGAGAGAAAAATATCCATTAGTCATTATGACAAGTAAGTTATTTAATGAGTAGTATTGAAAAAGCTTGGTTAAACCTTTATTCAGCTTGCTGATGAAGTATGCATATTCTCCTTTTGGGATTTCATGTTTCATTGTCTCTTCATGCATCAGTAGTTTCCACAATTCTGGTTTTAAATTATAAATCCCTCTTTAAGAAATGCTCACCATTTTAAGAATCAATCATTGCACTCTTCTTTTAATGAAAATCTGAGCAGATGTGTTAGTCTTCCATGTATATTGTTGAAGTGTCATGCACGTAAGTGGTAATGCAAGTGTGTTCCATGTTTTGTTTTTAATTCCTTTATGTCTTAAGAATACATTTTAGGGATGCATCCTGCTGCTCGTAGGTCATACAGCTACAAAGATACCCGGTCAACTGCATTCTTCATATTGTCAGTAGTAAAACTGAATTAGTTGCTGCATGCCCTTGTGAAGGGGAGGAAAAAAAAGGTTAAAAGTAGGGCTATAATGTAAAAAAAATAAAGTAATGCAAGAATGTATTTTCTAATATCACTTATTTAATGAATAAAGGATCTCTAAAAATGGACCTTATAGATTACATAGAAAATCAGTTTGCCTGCTCTCTATTTGCTAGTAAAATCATATTCTTCTGCCAGCTTACATTAATTTAGGTTTTTTGGATAAGTTTCCTGTTCTCCAGATAGTACAGGTTACAAAAAATCCTGGCTAGAAGCACTAACTGTTGGATGCAGTGTCTGTGACTAAAGCTAGAAAATGTAGTTTTATAGCTCTGGTGAGCAGGTAGTTTATACATACAACTCTCGTCTTTTAATGAGAAACTGAACAGAGTTAATGAGCCTTTTAAAAAATACTCTTTTGTTTAATTTGCACACTGTTATACTTTCCTTTCTTGAAATAGATGTTTAGCAAATCCATGCTTTTAATAAATGGCTTGTATGTATAGGATAATGAAAGAAATAAGTTAAAAAAAAAACAACAAAAAAGGGGGATTTCTTGAGCAATCAGAGATTAGTCATATGAACCAACCTTCATAAAGCAATAAGTATGCACTAATTACAGACTGTCTGATCCTTCGAAGAGTAACTGAATAAATCTGAAACGTATTTAACTGCCAATATTTGGAAATACTGCTGAGGGAGGAAAAGCATATTCCCGGTTGCTCTATGTAGTTGTTTTCCCCAATACTGTATAAGCATAAACTGTACTGTCTTCATGTTGTACAAACAAAACAGGTTCTTAATATTCTATAAGACTTTCATACAGAATAACATTTTTCTATCATTATATTTTTAATGAGGAAGGGGAAATAGCATTTAAATATTTCCTGGTCTCAAATATAACAATCTATTACTGCTTAATATAAGTTGAATCTGATCTCTTGCCTTTTTATTCTCCAATTTTTAATTTGATTTAATGTTGCTTATTCTGCATATCATAATAAGGAACAGGTCTTACCTCCACTAAAGATTTGGGAAATTCTCGATGCAGGTGAAGCAGTTCCAGGTTGGAGGGATTCATTTTGTTCACTTGTTAGCAGAGTAGAAGGGAAACAGGGTAATAAGCATATCTTCAAAAAATGACCTTAATGAAAATTTGTGCCTGTACTGTGCCATTGTTTCAGCATACTGCTCATGTATACAATTGCTTTAGTTCTGGTTTACAGGCTGCTGCAGTCTCCCACTCTTCCTACGGTAGAATCAATAAGCATCTGAAAATACATAATGAAAGTAATTTAACATACTGAAGGCTTCTTGTCTCCAGAGACACCACTGAGATTCAGGCTTTCTAAAAAAGAAGAGCAGTGCTTCTGAGAGGAAAGCTTGCGATGGGCAGCTTTTGCAGAATGACAGCCTACCTTGTCGCTTCTCCTCACTGCAGAGAGATGCAGTGCATTCACTAATTTTGATTGGTCAGTGATGTTGGGCTTTAATTGTGCTTCATATATGGGATTGATGCCCTCCCTCCCCCCAATTTATATAAGGATTCTTTTATAAAAGGACTAAATTTACAAATGATTTATGAATTCTGGAATATATTAAGGGTATGCCTGTTTTATTTTTACCTTTTCACTCTTTACTTTGTGTACACTGGAAACCACATGGCACTGAGGAAAAAAAAAAGGGATTAAACGGTTATTACTTTAAAAGCTTACTACAGTCTATATTTGCCTACTTTCCATTTCTGAGCCTTTTAGGTGTTTGAGTTTTTGTTTGATTTTTTTGTTTGTTTATTTGTTTTGGTTGGTTGATTTTTCTTGTCTTAAGAACATTCTGAAATAATACTGCCTCTTTAAGCCATACTGAATTTCACCGTACGTGTTTACATGCAAGTGGTCATCTAGGTTTTGTAGCAATAATTTATATTCGGGATAACTTGATACCCACATGTATATTAAGAAAATTTATTTAATCTTAAAAAAGATTATTCAGACCCTGATAATTATTCAGACGTGATGATTTGGTTGATTCATGATCAGAAAAAAATTATTTTTAGGATCCATCACTATCTACAATGTATGTATAGTTGTGGAGGTTATTAATTTTGGTGAAATGTAAATTTCTAAAAAAACTTGCATGTTCCACATGAATTTTGCTAGAGACTTGTCAGGTTTTTGTAAGGATGTCTTTCTTGCATGATGTTCTTGACCTTCACTTTGCAAGGGATGTCTTTGTTTTCACTTTTTGTTTTGTCACTTACTTCTGAATCTGCTCCATCAGCATAAGCAATGCTCACAACTGTGTAACGAGAAGTGTAGCACAATATCTGTTTTAATTTGTACTGGTGCTAAATAAACCTTGGAAATCATTTCAGTATAAACCCCAAAATAATATTTTTCAAAATTGGTTTGCTGAAACAATTAGTTTAAGAATATCTGAGTATAAATTGTCCTATAAGTAGTTTATAATCTCACATGAGTGTGGGACCTTTTTTCGCCGTGATTTAAAAGATTTTTAAGGTTTTTTGTAAGGTGTGATAAAGTACTGAATGTTAAATACATAAGTAACTTCTTACATAAGTAAC
This sequence comes from Molothrus ater, assembly GCF_012460135.2. Taxonomy (NCBI): domain Eukaryota; kingdom Metazoa; phylum Chordata; class Aves; order Passeriformes; family Icteridae; genus Molothrus; species Molothrus ater. The sequence goes on along the minus strand of NC_050482.2, from coordinate 14,627,883 downwards.
TGTGTTAAGATGGTAGTTTGGGTCAAATTTTGATGGAGTCCTCTGGTTTTAGGTTGTTAATGCAAATACATAATGCAGTTGTGTAACTCAGATGTCTTTATTTCTTTTCTTTACTTTTTCTTTCAGCCAGATATCCAATATATCATTTATCTTTAGGTAACAGCATGCTTTATTTATTTTTTCCTGTTCCATACTCTCCTGCATTCAGAAACCATGTAAATAAAGATTGCAGAAACTTTGAACAGAGATCACTGGGTACCAGCTGGCTGTGCTGAGTAGCAGCTGATTGAGCCCTTTGAGCTGTCCCTGTATCATCTGCCTCTCAAGAGCTTGAAACCAATGATACCAGCATAGCTCTTAAAGGTGATGTGATAAAGAGGATTCCCGAAATGAAAGCATAAATACTAATATATTAAAGAGATTTACTTGCTTCACTTTCAGTATGACTAAGGATAAGTAAGGAAGCCTGTCTAAATTTAAACAGATGAATCTCCATCTCCCTTTCTAATTCTTCAGTGTGTGCCTGAACAAAGATGGAGGTATTGGATGAGCTGTTCTGTTAGAAAAAGATGTACACACAGAGGAAGATTGTAACAGGATTTTGGGTATATCATGAATATATGGTTCAAAGGCAGGCAAAGGGGTCACAAAAGACTACCTATATGACAGGAGGTGATATTGGCAGAAGTTTAATCTGCAAAAAGTGTTTGAGAGGAGTGATAAGGAGCTGAGTTGTGAACATATATTAAGCTTAAGTTTTCTGGAGACAAAATCAAGAAAAGAAGGAGTACCATATGGAGGCAATCAGGAGTAGGTGGATGGATAGACATGCTTATAAGCCATTGCTGTGCAGATGCTAGTTAAGATGGTGTGAACAGATGACTTCATCCTCAAAGGGTAGATAGGGAAGAGTGGGCAAAAGGAGCCATGTGCAGGCACCCAGGATAAACAGAAAATGTGCTGTTCTTATACCTGTTTCTATATCAGTACAGATGGGAGAAAGAATTTGACTGGTGTTTTGGCTTTTAGGGTAGTGAAAAGTGGGGTGAAAAGGTAATGAGAAGGTAGAAGTATCAGGGAACAGCAGGAGTCCTAAACCAGGAGACTGTTGATGAAGAGTCTTAGGATTGAGAATGGCAGCACAAGGGGAAAGGAAGATCCAGATGGTAACAGAGAATAGACTGTGAAGGGTTGAGGCTGCTGGGTCTGATGTGGGGGGAAAAGAAATGCAGAGAGGCAGGAGCTTGAATCAGAGTGGAGCACAAGGGTGTAGAGGCGTGTGCATGTAAAGGGACACTGGGTGCACAGGGGTAGAGATAATGGCAATTGCCATAACACACACCCCTGTAGCACTTCTGAATCCAATTCAGGAGTCATAGCTGTATGTGAGAGTATATTTTTCTGGTTTGCTGAGTGGAGGAAATCCAGACATTTGCGAGTTGTAGTGTATTTTTTGGTCCTCTTCTTTATCTACTGTCTTACTTTCTACACAGAGAAGTAATGTCCCAACATTGACTGTTACTGCATTCCCTAACCATGGTAGGTCATCTCTAGGTCTGAAGGTCAAAGCTCTGCTGTTTAGTTTATAAGATCACCTTGAATCAGTTTCTTGAACTGCAGTGCTTTAAATAAGCTTAGTTTGTTAAAAAAGACTCATTAGGCTCAAAAGGTCAAGCAGGGCCAAATGAAGTACCCAGTTCTAATGTTTTTCTACCAGAGTCCTTGGTTTTGGAGCTTTAGAATTCTTTTAATGTGTTTTATAGTTTAACTTTACATAAACCTACTGCAGACTATTTTAACATCCAGATGTCATGGATCTTCTTCATGAAGATCTTTATTGGCACAGTTGTGAGACTGTGTCTGCTCACTTCCCTTGTTCTCTGCATTATTCTTTTTTTCTTCCTGACTGTTTCAGCAACACTTTCTTTCTTTGTACTGCACATCTTGTTTCCTTCTCTGAATATTGCTGCTCATTTAGTGACTATTTAGAATTTTACTGCGTCTGGGTCTAAAAATGTCATCTGTTTTCATATTAGCAAGAGACTTGAGATCCTAACTCATACAGTTTTTTTTAGTGCCACATAGTGTCTTTAGAGCTCAAGTTGTTTTAGAAAATGAATATTGTGTGGTTTTGGATATCCTGCCCTGGGATTGTTGTTCAGCATTATTTACATGGTGTATCTGCACAATTCCAGCTAGATAGCTCCTCTGTACCTTTCATTTACCTACTCTGAGGAGTGTCATGCCCAATTCTAACCTCGCTCTTCTGCATATTTTGTGATTTGTATCTGTTCTAGCAGTCTGTGAACTATATCTAAAATTGTTTCTTACCTTGTTGTATATCAGTTTCCTCAATAGTCAGTTGCAAAGAATTTTGTTAGAAATTGATGAAAATCCAGTAATTTCTATAGTATCAAGGGAAAAGAAGCAATGGATAATAGCTGTTTGAGTCTGGGAGTCATACTGATGTGCCCTTGTTATGCTGAATTTGTAAATGTGTTCTGCTTTCTACCTGATACTGAAATTACAGCTTGCTGGCCTGGATCATGCTGGAGCATGCTTTTATGTAAATGTTGACTCTTGACCCATACACAAGATCTAGTCATAAAGGTTTTTATTATTATTTAAGAGTGATATGGTGAATAGATGAAAAAGTTTGTTAGAATTTGTAGATACCATTCTGACTCGGATGGTAACATGGTCTTTTCTTTCTTTTGGCTCAAGTACTTTATTCTCATTTCTTTAATCTATAGAGAACTGTTCTAAGGCTATTATTCCTTTTCTGCAGCAAGGACTGACATCCAAAAAATTAATTTTCCATTCGGTGTCTTACCCTTAAAGTTTATTTCTTTTTCTCCCTTACTATTGATTGCCATCTTGCTTTGTTTTGTTATTTTTATAATGACTTATTTAGGTTGGGTTTTGTGAGGGTTTTTTTTTTCCACTTTTCTAACATTCATGTTTCCCTTGACAGAAAACAGTCCTGCACATGGTACATTGTTGATCTCAATTCTGCCGCTGCAGAATTACATCCCTGGAAAAATCTGGATTTTCCAGATTAATTGTATGTTGTTTCACTGTGCTTCCTCTTGTATTTACAAAGATGAATACTTTTGGAAGCAGCACAAAGAAAAGTATTTTAAAATAGGCATAGAATAGATAATATATAAATGATATATAAAAAATATAATAGTATATAGATTTTACATGTTTATGTATTTTATATATAATGTGTACATATTAATTTTCAAGATTCAGAGTTAATGATAGCATAGCAGCTTAAGTATGGAAAAATTAACTACTTTTGCCATGGAATAAGAACGTCTTATAAGATTCCTTTGGGTCTGTATAACTATTAGGCATAGGTTGTTTGTTCAGTAGTATTCCATGTTAGAACAATTATTGACCTTTTCAGCACTGGAAGGTTCTGTACTCATGAGGAAATGTGTAAGTTAGAGAATGCCCTTTAGCTATTAGTACCAAACATGTATCTTGTTTTAGTTTTGCACAATGAGGTGATACCAAAGAAGAATTGCAAAACCATTGCTGGCTATCACTCATATGTAGGGAAGGCATCCTTTTTGTTTCATAGCAATACATTTGGTTAAGTAGTACAGGTAAATCATGGTCGTAGTGCATTATTGCACAATTATTTAAACATTTTAGTAGAAATAAAAGAAAAGCATTATCAGTTGTGCTCAGGAGGGAAGTATGGCTGGTAAATTTAACAGTAATTTAAATAACATCCGTCTCACTCTGGCTTTTTTCCATGGAGGTGGTTTGTCCTCTAGTATAAACATTCATAATGAGTGGTGCTGTGTTGTAGTAGTTTTTGGCAAAAGTTAATTTGTGACTATAAATTTAAAGATATTTTTTCATTTTTCTTCAAAATTGTAATACTGCTATGAATTTGGTTTCTCCTTTATTACAATTGTGCTTTGAGTATTCTGAGAACTTGAGAGGTTTCTGCTTTGTAAAATATTCTTAGTTCGAAGTTGGTAATTGTTACTGAATTTTAGTGAGGATTTTCATTATTATGGAAAGGCTTTTGGAATTCTGACATCGTATCTTTTGTATTGCTTTGAACATACAAATAAAAAAGACACCTGCTCGCATTGTGTGAGCCTTGTGAAAGCGTGCCTGAAAGAACATTTGTTCCCAAAGTTGCAAAGTGGTTTAGCATAGTAGCTGAAATGTTCTGGAGCTGGAGTCCTGATGCTGTGTAGCTGTAGAATGAGGAAATACTGCCTTGTGGTTTGAAGTCCCCTTGGATTGCTTACCTTTCTTTCATGAAGGTATTTTGCATGTTGGAGGAAGTTTTCAGTGCTGTTGCCTGCTGCTGGTTGGCTGTGTTGCCCAGCGCCTCCAAGTCCCAGCTCCTGGCAGCTCTGTGTTTGTGCATTGCACAGCAGCCTCTGTGTAGACCTGTCAGGAAGTGTTCTGCCTGGCTGATTATGTTGCTTTGGATTGGGAGGCAGCTGAAGTTAACATGCAGGGTTGAAACTTCAGGATCTGGTTCAGGATTCTCTGTCAGATACTCTTGTTGTGAAAGTCATGAGTAGCCAGGTGTGCAGGATGGGCAGCAGCAGGAGCAGCAGCACTAGCTGCCCTGTTACAATCCTCTAATGCAGGGGTTTGGTTACAAACCTTCCTGCTGTTAATATCCTTTAAGTGGAATTGCTAATTTAAAACAAAATGAGAAAACAAGATTTTCTCTAGAGTTGTTTATTCAGCAGAGATCATGGATAGACTTTGTTTCTAGTAATTTTGTAAGCTAGAAAGGCAGTACCATTGTCTCTTAATTAAGAGAAAGTGTTCACATGGTGTGCCTAGTAGAGAGCAATGTTCTAGCTGAAATTAGGAGACAAACCTTAGGATCCTAATTGCCTTGTAAGTAAAGAGTGAACACAACATGAATAGGTATCAACTGTCATGTCCCTTCAATTTTTTTAAGGCTAACACAACAGTGTAAGGGTTACCACAAGGGTGACTTCATATGTGTCAGTCTCGATAAAGTAGCTGCTTGGGCTTGGCTGAATCAGTTTGGAAAGACTACAAAGTGTGTGAAAAGGAACCAGTAGGCTTACTACCCTTAAAATCAAAGTTCAGTAACTCTGCATGTGACAGGAACATACTTTGCCTTCTTCAGACAACAAAATAAAACCTAAGGACAGTAGTTAGATTCCCCCCCTTGTTGTGAATGCCTGATATAAGCAGTTAAAATAAGTCAGCATCTGTGTTCGGTTCAAATGTAGGTAGTTATCCTCATCAGTCTGACAGTGGTGATATTCCACAAATGAAATTCTCAAAATCTGAAAAATTATATGCAGTACGTTTTCTTGTCTGATTTTTTTAAATGATAAATGACTCGGTTGTTCCCTCTTTGCCACCTTGGTTCTTCAGTTGTTTTTACGAGGTTGTTCAGGGAAACTGGTAGAAAATCTGTTTATGTAGTGCCATAAAAAGACATGTGAGAGAAGTTTAAATAGTTTAATAAGCTATAATGATAAATGCATAATAACATGGAAATTGAACTAATTTAGTACAGTGTGTTGGCTTCACATTTCCTCTACTAAAAAAATATTCATTTGATTGATGTGCATGTTGATCTAAATTTAGATTTGTGTTGGTATCATATTCAGTTTATTTTTGTTCTTCCTCTGTTGTTTGGGTTAATTCATTTTCATAATTTGTACCCATAATATAGTTTAATTTTTTATTGATTATTGGAAAACATCTCTTACTTTCTTAAGTGGATAAATGAAAGAAAAATATAAACCCCTTCAGATTTTTTGGGTTTTAAAAAAAAATGTATTTTTCTATTGTAGCTGTAGAATCTAACATAAATACCTAAACTGAGTTAAAATGCATGCATACGCATGCATATGAAGAAATAATTTTGTCTGTGAAGCTCTCAAATATCAAGGATTTTTGTGCCTAAACCATAGTTTCAGTTTTTTTCCATCTTCTAAAGTATTTTTAACCTCACTGCATAATTGTTGTCTTTGAAATCGCTTACTGTAATACTGAAGCAAACCACAGCTTGTATGAAAAATGCTTTCATTTGCTGTTTTTTGGGAGAAGGCTGAGAGCAGTAGTGTCAGCGGTATGTCTGAGGAAGGGAATACTGTTTTGCACTGTATATGGTTGATGCCTGGAGCTGGCTTTGCAGTCATTAGGCTTGAAGCCTAATGTTTTATTTTACTAATAAAATCTTGTGAAATTTAAAATGGTTGTTCAAGACGTTTTTATTGCAGTGATGGATGATGAGCAAATACAGGTTTATGGAGAAAAAGCTTGTCAAATTCTTCAGCAGCCTTCACTGATGATCTACATAATCAATTTTAAACCATATAGGTAGCATGAGTTGCAGTGGTAGGAGCTATGAAATGTAGTTGGAATAGGAAAAAAGAAAAATGTTATATGCATTATTTCTGGTACCTTTCAAAGTGAGAAGCTTCACTATTTCTAGGTAGGCTAGCAGCTCTGCAAAATAATACCTTGGGTTAGGAGCTCCTGGAGGAAATGTGGAAGACGAGGAGTAGCAACAGCAACAACCCATCAACAGGAAAACCTTGTGAGTTATTACCTACTGACTTCCTGTTATCGTGCTGTCGTTCTAAAAGAGAAATTGCCATTCTGACACAGGTAGAGGTCTTTTCTAGTTCTCATTCTTTCCACAGTAGATCTGGTGCCCAGTGAGAATTTATTCCCTCTGAGAGACAGCTGGATATGGAGAACATTATTAATCAAGCAAATTGGTTTTAATGCGAGGAAAGAATGAAAGGAGAGGAGAGCCTGCCCTTTGAAAGTGGTTATTACTTTAAACTTGCTGGTCGTTAGGCTTGAAATGTTTTTCTTTGAAGTTGCTTTATGTTGTAATACCTTTTCTGTGGCCTTGCTGTTGAAGTAAAAGGAAAACTCAGCCTGCTCTGTTCCCCCCAGGGCAGTTGGGTTTTTACCCTGCAAATTTTATATATATTCTTCAGAAACCTATTTTGTTTGCCACCATCAAAAAATTCTAGGCATCTACCTGTTTATTGGACTCTTGCTATTACCCTGTTTAATACTCCCACTCTGACATCTTGAAGCTGGCATTATCTCAATAAGCTGTACAGGTCTAGGCTAGAATACTTCAACAGGGATTTTCCTATGCTGTTTGTGTGTATCTGTAGGACTCAGTGGCTCTTGGACTGTTGGTTGAGTGCAAACCTTGATAAATGTTGCAGGCTGTGTTGATAGCATTTGTGAGAGTATAAAAGCCACTCTCAGTAATCTCGAAGCCTGTAGGCAAAGCAGTTTTTACAATGTACTTTGGGGCAATAAAGATTGATAGTTGACAGAGTTTTAGTTTGTATTCAGTACCCTTAATCTAGAGTGAATTTATATGGACAGTTAGAGATAGTATGGATTAACATTTAAACTGAGGATTTTAGCTTCTGTGCAATGTCCACGACCACAATGCCCGAGCATTGTGTGTCTGCTTCATAGTTTCTGTTCACATTATTGTGTTTTGTAGAACAACAGTTTGGTTATGTCCTAGATGCCTAGCACAGATCTGGAAAGGCTGTCTGCATTTCATTAATCTGTCCAGTCTCTGTAATACAAAATCAATTTCTTTTTGAAGAATGCATGGACTGTAGAAATTTTCCACATTTATTCTCTTTGCAGATCTTTAAGTACAGATTTTTAATGATTAACTAGACTTGACAAAGTTAAACCAAGGAAATGCTTTGGAGTAATAGGGAGAGAATTGGGGTTTGAATGGAAAAAATAGTTCATGTATCTATCTCTCAAGACACGATTTTTTTTTTTTTCTAAAATAATGTATTGGCAAAGTCAGAATATAAGTTATTTCTTGTGCTAACTTTACTTTTATCTAAATTGCTTTAAGCCCTCAACTGCATTGGAAGAGGGGCGGGGGAGCAAAACAAACCTTCAGAAGATGCAAATAATTAATGAGATTTTTAAAAATGTATTGATGAAACAGTATAGAACTCTCTCCTTCATCATCAATCTTTTCAAAATTAAACACCCCCCCACCTCTAAAGAAACAGGCCTTGCAGTATGCATAGAAGATTATTAAACAGGGGGCAAAAATGCAAAATTTTGTTTCACCTGTAATTTGACATTGAGAAGTTGTTGCTTCCAACATCAACTAGGAGGTTAAATTAAGTGTAAAGATGCTTCATAAGTAAAACCTATAACAAGCAGTACCATGCAGTTTGACAACAGTTAACCAAATCAATATTGTGAGTAGAGCAAACTGGACATAATGTTTTTATGTGTGGTACTTTGGGTTCCACCATACTGAAAAAAACTGTCACTAATATATTAGGTGCCTTGTATTGGTGCATTTCCCCTCCTCTCATTCTTGCCAGTGCTACCTTAGGTGTGCGTGATGTGGCAGGAGGAAGAAGAAGAGACGCCTGTTGGGGATGAGCCAGGCATGGAGTTAGTTGCATGAATATTTGATGAGAGCTAAAGGAGTCGCACAAAAGGACAGGGAAATGGTGAGAATTGCTGCAAGGGTGACTGAGCTGCTCTTCAGATTTATTTATATAGGCTTTCTTCATTTTCTTAATGATCTTTTGCTATAAATAGACAGAGGATGTTGAGTGTTGAATTTCATGGTTGTTTTTGTACAAAGCTGCTAAGAGCTTGACTTGTAATCCTGCTTTAAGTTTTGGGTGTTTTGAAAAAATTCTTTAGCAATATCAGTATTTCTTCACTTTGGTACCACAATATAATTCTGTTGAATACGATTGCCATGTATGGCAGTTGGCTGAATGGCATCCTGTGATCAGCTGGGCACAAAATTGCCTTGAGTAGATTTGATCCACAACACAAGGAAATGAGAATGGAAGTGGGATTGATCCCAAAAATTCCATGAACCAGCAGCTGCAGAGGGAACTGTGGATTGTAGAGAGTCCACATAAAATTGCTAATCTGTAATTTTAAATCTTTGTTTAAATCTGTGATTACGATGCAAAGTTTTTCTTTCTGTGCTAGCCTGGAAGCATCTATATTTTCAAAGTATGTTTGAAGATTGCTGAGAGTTGCTAGATGTAGACACTGAAGAAATGAATTCACCAAATCACTAATCTTTTTAATTTTTTAGATTCTTTTTAGAAATACATCCAGCTGATACAATTTAATATTCTGGTTTTGTGCGGAGTCTTGGCTAATGCATCTGTTGAATGAATGAATAAATAAATGGAAAGAAATGCAGTTTTAATTCTGGGAAAACCTATTTTTATTTTTTTTTGCTTGTAAAATTGGCAGCAATATTCTACTCTAGGATAGCATTATTGGTTACTGACACAGTGGAATAATAGTAGCAGTTAGAAATACAAGTGAATGTTGCTGAGTTTTATAGCTTGAGCTTTTATTATTTTTAAGTAGTTTTAGCACCTGCAAAATAATGCAAGAAGCTGGATTCTCTTTTGACAAATATTATACATTCACAGGTTAATGTATAGCTTCCAGTTTCCATTGATTACTATTGTCTAGTAAGTGCTTGTTAGATATCAAAGCAGTGAACAGTGTGAGCAGGTCACAGAGTAGGTCAGCCTCTTCTTTGACAGGCTCAAGAAGGCAGCCAGGCAGCTATTGTTTTACTCTCTGAACAGAAAAATTTATTCCTTTGGCTGTGTTTTGGCTTTTGAATTGCCACTGTGAGTTAGTAATTTATTTATTTTTGTTGATATTTGAATTATATTTGAACGTCAAATGAGAAAATTCTGTTATGCTGCTTCTGGGAGAAGAAAATCATATCCAAATAGTTTTAGTTACTATTAAAACCCAGCTCTTTGCTGTTTTGTTTAGCTGATACATACAGGGCTACTCAAAATGCCTGCTGAGTCCATCACCCAAGGCATTCTCAATGCTGTTTCAGCTCCTCTACCAAACCTGGGATTTTGGGGTGCTGACTCTGCTGGCACAAGGCAGCTCTTGGTGCTCTTGAGGAAATCTGTGACTGCTCGACGTGATTAAAACCACTGTCACCACTGCCATGACAAGCAGTGCTCCATGTGAGCCTGACATGTGCAGCTGAACACTCTGTACAGAGTATTCTGTAACTCCTGTGATAGATATACCATAGTTATATTTTGTATGGATGTGTGTGCATGTATAAAAATTATAAAATGGTTATAAAAATGACTTGATTCACCCAAGTGCTATGAATTAAACTCTTTCTGGCAACAGAAACAATGTCATTTTTGAATTCTTCAAATGGAGATTCTCCAATGCATAGTGCATTCTTCAAAGTGGAATCCTGTTTTGAAAAGGTACCAAGAAAGAATGGTGAATTTAAATTTAATCTCCTTAGCCCAGAGGCTTTTAAAAATAACCTTTTTACCAAGGATGGGCATGCTGCAACGGCAATGGAAAAATCAGTTCAAGCTGTAGTTTGAATGGACATTTTTAGTTTGAATGGACATTTTGACCCTTGTTTTATTAATTTTGACAGTGGAGATAATTTTCGCCCTCTTTCCCATTTAACTAAAGTTTTTCTTTCAACGTTTTTTCTGCTTAGAATTGGTATTATGATCTTTGTGGGCATTGCAAAGGAGAAAAGGTGGACACAGATCTACTTAAAATCTCAATCTCTGATAAAATTTAGATTTTTGTACAAATGAAGTAATAGCATTCCTGTCTTCTTTTATATTTTTAATAGAATCATAGAATCATTAAAGTTGGGAAAGAACTCCAAGATCATCGAGTTCAATCTTTGACCAAACACCACTATGTCAACTAAACCATAGCACTAAGTGCCATGTCTGGTTGTTTCTTGAGCACTTCCAGGGTTTGTGATTTTACCACCTCCTTGGGCAGCCTATTGCAATGCCTGATCACCTTTTCCGTGAATAAATTCTTCATGATTTGTGATTTTCCTTTGTGTAACCAAACCAGTTCATAAAGTTTAAAGAAATTATGGATTTAGAGTTGAAGGTATAAGAAAGTTCTTTTCTTCACTTCTCCCACATTGGTAGATTGCCTAACTCTCCATTTTTACTCATGGGTAGAAATAAGTCAAAGGGAAAAACAGACTGGGGCAAAAATAATTAATCAGCTGGGAATGGATGCAACATTGGACAAAATCCTAAGGTGATACTAGGTAGGAGGCAAAGAATGATATTTCTGTTATAACACTGTTCACAGGACTTTTCTGGTTGCTGGGTTTAAGTGGAAATTTGTTTCTCAAACAAGTTACTTTGTATTCAACTTCTTCCCTTTATAAAAATGCTTAAAATGATAGCCAAAAATGCTGTGAGATCTTAAGATGGGAACTGTAGACAGTTGCTACCTTCTAAGAGTTATTTAAAAATACAGTCTTTATAGTTTATAAGCAATTTTACAAACTGCAACCTTGCATCATGATTGAAAAGCAGTAGGGAAACTGATTTTTCTTCCAAGCTTCATGCATCAAATGTGTTTTTAAATATTAGAAAGGGCTGTAGCAATTGCATCTGAATATAGTATTTTCCTTTCCTTAACTGTTTAAAGCTGAGAATCATTGGCTGTGTAAATATTGATAGCTTTAAAGACCAGAGGAAAAATTACTGTGAAAAACATAATCTGGATAGACTCAAAATACTGCAATTTCAAGATAAGATTTTTAAATAGAATATGCTAAAGCTAATTTGAAGTAATTCTCCCTTAATAATAATAAAATATACAAGTCCCCATGGTGCCCCATCACCTTTGTGCAGAAAATGGCAGCAAGGAAAAAAACTGCCACTACTCAAAGGATCTTTTACAATTACAATTGATTGAAAAAATTAACAGTGCATGTAACACATAAAATTTCTTTCATTAAATATGAACTTGTTTGAAACATAGACTGTAGTCCTTCATCAGTGCCTACAGAATGATACTTTACTCATATTTGAAGAAGGAAACCTCTTAGTGTAAAACATTGTGTGTTGGTTGCAAAACCATTGCAGTTGTACATGGTTTTTAAATTATCTGAAAAATTGTATCTTCTCAGGCTCTTTTTAGGATTTCCTTGCTTGAACTTACATTAAAGTAAGGACAATTGAAGAAATGGTGGTGGAGTTACGCTCTCCTTTCTGTTAGTAATCTAGATATGATCTTTGATACATTAAGAAATATTAATTAATGCACTAGTTCCCATAACTACTCGAATGACTTCACTGATGTCTACATTAAGCTGATGCTTATTATAAAAAACCTGGTTTTGTAGTTGATCCTGGTAATATAAGAGACAAAATTATAATTCTGCTGTTGTGAATATAATAAATACTGCTCTTATCTGTATTACCAAGGCACACACATCTATCTCTGGTGAAATGTAAAGCTCCATGTTGGCTTTCTAGTAAAATGCTAAATATTAGAAGTAAGTATTTTCGTACTGGTGATTGCTGAACATGTGAATAAAACAGATTTATGGATGGTAGGGTTTTTTGTATGTTTATGTGAAGTTTCTATCATCATGTTATGCCACACTTGCAGTTAGAATATCTGTGCGTAGAGTTCTTAGTAGAGTGATCTGGATCTCAGACTGAGCAAACCAGGCTAGATTTTGAATCAATTAGAGCATTTTTAAGTCTGGAGTTTATTTTTAGTCTTGAAGGGAGTTCAACAGGCAAAGATGTTTTACATTTTCTCCTTTGTGTCATCTTGGACAAATACTTTTTACCTTAATTCGTGGATGGATTAAATAAATTGGCAGCTTGCTTAGACAGAACCTAAGAAAAGCACAAAGAAAAGGCAATTCTGTCTTGGAACATTACACTGCAGCCCTTTCACCTGCCTCTGAATTGCAGTGAATGACACTTCCTTCTTCCTTTTGATCTGAAGCTTGATTTATAAAATAATAGTTTATTGTTCTATAGTAGCACAGAAATCAGGGTTATGAGGTTGGTTCAGAAAGAGGATAAATGAAAAGAAGGACTGGTATACATACCTGTAGAAGGAAAGTAGTTATGCTGCTTGGTTTCCCTGCATAAGTGATCCCACTTGAGAAGGCACGAGTGCAGTAATCCCATTCTTAGAGAATAAGTTCTCTGAATTCCTGCTCAGAGAATAGGAAGCCATTGAAATCTTGAAGTTTATGGACTTGTGCTTCTGTTTCTAGTCCCAGTTCCAGGTTTGAAAGTCTGAGCTGTGAAAGTTTTGGTTCATCAGTTTCACAAATTCTGAAGTGTTGCTTACTTAAAGCAGGTTGAGGTAGTTGCACCAGTGTATTATGTAATGTTATACTCAAAAACATTCCCCCTACCAAGGTAGTCAGAAGAAGCTGGTTTATATCACTCTGTTGTAATGTGTAATAGGTGACCTACTTTCATACTTTCTACTTGGGAACACAAAGAACAACACTATATTTATGTACTTTGAGATCTTCCTACACATTTCTCCATCCTTTCTTTTTTTAGGTTTTTCCTCCTTTTTTCTATTCTATGCCCAGAAATTAGAGATTCAGTGAAATAAAATGACTTAAGTTTTTTCATTTGACCAGGGTATAAAATATGCATAAATTTCTATTAAATGTAATCCTAAATGTATATTTTCACATATCTTTGAAAATAAGAAGGATTTTTTTTTACTCATGTGTCTTTCATATACCTCTGTATTTGTCTGAAATTTAGGTTTTTGTATATGTGTCACATAATTTTTTTTAAGAAACTCTTCAGTCTTTTTATTTAGTTTTTAGTGGTTTTTTTTTCTTGGTAAAGGAGGAACTCAACTGTTGCATAATTGACTGTGAAAAATGTATTATTAAAATTGATACAGGGAAAATGCTGTTACATGTATAGCTTAAACTAAACTCTTCTCCTTGCACTGACCTTTTCTACTGTATAATAAAACATACTATTCTAACCAAGTCAGATAGCAGAAAATTTTCCAGCAGTAATGTTTTTGAGATTCATGGCATCTGTTCAATTGGCATTTATGAAGCACTTGGAGATACTCAGATGAATGAGGCTGTGTTAGTGTATGTGTTAGAGGGCACCGTTAGTAGGAGCAGCATGTCTAAATAATTGCATCTTGGACTTTTATAAATTTAGTTGTATAGAAACCATCCTAAGTAAAACAGCCTATGAAAGGCAAAACATAAGCATTAAATTCCTTGGATGCCTTTTATTGGGAAAGCAGGATTCATAAAAGCACAGTATGTTGCAGGCTTTATTTCACAGTTCTGCCAACACGAATCCAATCTGAGCTCGAGCACAGCTGCTATTCCTGCCAGTCCTCCTCACTCTCCTGATGGAGCTTGATCAGCTCTCTTTGTTTTCTCTGCTCGCTTAAAATGAACGCTGTTTAATGATCTTCACTAATGAATTTGTGATGTCCTGTTCAGGGACTTTTATCTATGGAGTGCTTCCCCCCAGCATTAAAATATCCTTTACTGACATAGTATAGGGTAAGGGAATGAGAAAAAATAGATGTGAAGTTCAGGATGGATTGTGATGGATAGAAATACATAGAGAAAACTAGATGTTCTTACAACAATTGTGCTATTCTTTTTATCCCTGTAACACAGTTACTCCTCCTCCGCCCCCCACACAACAGATTTGTAATGAAAGAATAGAATCTTGTGCAGGCTGCAACTCCCAAAGGTAAAACCCACAGTACTAGACTTCCATCTGTATAGCCTATTTTATTTCAGGGAGATTTCATTTAGTTTTCCTTGGTTAAATTAGTCTGAAATACTGTCTTTGCAAGTTCATTAAAATTATTCTATAATGGGCGTCTACCGTAATTTTTGAAGTTGTATATTCAGTTTCTTGGTGGTGGTGCTTGCTATTTACCTGATGTTCTTGTCATCCTTTCTGCCATGTTCTGATGTTTGTCGTGCTCTCTTGCCTTTGCACTCACCTTCATGGCCAGTTGTCTTGTTCCTGACCTGTTCTCCATAGAAGTCTTTTGACCTGTCCTCTTCCGCCCTTATAGTTAAAAAGAAAAAGTCACCTGTGTTAGTTATGTGTAATTGGAGTGGAGAAGGGAATCCTCTTTGGTTGAATAATATATTTTTAAAGAATTTAAGAAGAGTATTTCACCTGAATATTTATCTGTAATGTTTACATTTACCCAATGTAGCCCTTACTGATTAGTAAGGGCTTTTATCTGCTTGAAGAAACTAAAGCTATACATGTACAAAAAAAAGCTCCCCAGGGAGGGGGATAGTGCTGGGTTTTGTTTCTACTCTGCAGCCAGCATGCTAAAATGTACTGAATCAATACTTGGAATCAATACTGGATAGTTTCTTAGGAGCAGTTAGGATCACAGAAGGCCTAATCCTGATGAGATCTGTGCACTTGGATAATTTAATAACCTGCACAGCTACGGGGGCAGTGAATCCTCAGTGCTGAGTGAGGGTAGGACTGGGCACAGGCTGCTGAGAGCTTGGCTCGCCTGATCACTGCTCCACAGACTGGGAGTGCTCCAGGGGTTACTGACTGCTGCTCTTCACTAGCTTGTAAGACACTATTCTTATCCCTCTCCTTTGCCAAGAAATCAATCCCTCTTCCTCTAAAACATGAGCAAATAGCTGAATGAAGTAAGGGAATTACTATGAATATACATAGGATCCACCTAAGTTCTTTCTGGAAGGGCAGTGATTGAACATTTGAAAAAAGCTGATACCAATTATTATCTGAATAATCTGAACTTGTCTAATTGCCATTTGGAAACTTTTCCCACAGTTTGTACTTATTGAAGGTGCTTGTTTCAATACCAGATAATCTGACACTTTTTTTCCCAGCTTTGTTGCTCTGCTCAACTCTGCTCTCTAAAGAATTTCTATTTCTGCTTTGAAATTTTTGAGTGCTTTTGCCACAACTAATTTGTGCCTTAACTACTTTATATGTTGAAGGCATGTGCTAATTTGTGCTAATGAGTTACTGAGTAAATGGAAATCAGAATAGATACTAATTGCTAAGTAAGACAGTGAAAACTTGATGTCTGTACAAACCAAAACTTTACAGATTCACATACAGAATTTACACAGTTCTGGTTTTTTATTGCTTTAATGTGCAGCTTCCTACACAGAGTGGATTAAAGACTGACTTCCATCTCTGGTTAACTGATATAAATTGTTCGCCTGTGATTCTTTTCTCCTTGCATGTCTGCCATGCACAGGTGCTTGTTCCTTGCATAGGTGTTTGCAGAGGAGTGAGGAGTTGATGCTGAGCAGTGGCTGAAAGCTACTGGGGTCATTTTCAGCAGAATGCTTATGTGGGTGCACATGAGAGGAGAGGAGATGACATGGCTGGAGATGTGGAAGGGAGGGAGCAATGGCAGCTGGAATAAAAACTGATAGCATAAACTGATGTGGAACTGAAGCTCAAGAGACTTGGAGTCTGGTACCAGATCAGTATCTTCCCTTTCTTAAAATGTGTGGTATGGTCATATTATATACAAGTAAGTGTCTGAATTATTATCTTTCCATGGGGATCCCTGAAGACTCAGCAAAAGAGAGGTAGGAGAAAGGGACATTCTAGAAGAGCTCAGAATGAGTAAATGGAATGACTCATAATCTGGACCAGTTGAATATATGCTTATGGCAGAATAATTTTGAATATGGCACATAACAAGTAAAAGGGACAATCAGAAGTCTAAGCAGTACATCTGGAAACAAGTTTTGCCAATTAATTTTTACTTTATCTCTATTGTAATAGCATTCCTTTGATATTGCACATAGCTATTGGTGTGATCTGCATGCTGTGGATTGAGATTGCCATGATACCTGTTATGGTTTTAAATACATTTTTCTAAATGTGGATGAGAAAATTAAAGTAATTAATTTTGCATGGACTCTGAGACAAGAATTGGCCATGGCCATTTTGCTAGCAAGGTTTGCACATTCTTTTTGTCATCCTTTATAACTGATTTTCTGTAACTACTAATGGAAAGAGTTTAATAAAAGGTGATAAACTCAGATGATTTTTTAAATAAGGTTACAAGTCTGATAAAGCATAAATGTGTTAACACTATTGAATTCTGTAGGCCTTTTAATACATTTTAATTTTAAAAACCAAGTAAAAGGTAAAATGCAAAAGACAAACCCTGAGCAACTGGAATGATATGAGTCAATGGCAGAGCAGCTTTCCCATGTAAAAGAATGGTTTCATCCTTGTTTTCTTTCTTTGTAGATTTTATACACATCCGTGCAGAGTCCTTAAGCCTTCCAACTATTTTCATATTTGAGCTGGAACTCTTCTGTGAAAATAATATCTTGAAGAAATTTTGATAACTTTTTTTTCCCCGAACACCTCTAATTTTTGTTGTCATTTCCTTATTCTGTATTTTTAAAACTCTTTTATACTTCATGAGCTGTTTGAGGAGAACAAAATACCCCCTTTCTGTCAGAAGCTGACTTAAAATTCCAATCTTCATCCATCCACCAAGCACCCATTGTTACTTTTTGAATTTAAAATTAGGGCTTAATGTCATAAGCCAGTAGAAATACAGTACATCTAATATAAGTATTAATGCTATTTTTAAAACTTACAGGATGGGAGAAGAGCACAAGTGAGTGGCAGTTGGTATAGTTGCTGGGACAGGGTGTAAGGAATTCATGGAGAGGAGCCCTCCTGTGTGAGCAGAAGCAGTGAATTGGGGTGAAGCATCAGACAATTATCTGCAGTTTTGTTCCTCGATCAATATGCAGTTGTTTCTTGGTCATATTGATCTTTTCTGCTTATTTAATGTACTTTCATTTTATGAGACCTATGCAATCATTTAATGGAGTAATTTGAATTGGCTTTGAATTATTTTCACTTGCTGTGACGTTGTTTTTAACATACTGAGTTCATTTACTGGATATCTGTACTGTTACTGCCATTAAGAGAAGAACAGCTCATCTACAGAACCAGGCAACTGTCTATAGCCGAGTGTCCCATGTTAAATGGTTTGACCTTCTTGAGAAAGTTGCACACACTCAGTATCTCTGAGTGTACAGGTATTGTTTGGTAGTTTATTTGGGTATTTTGCTGATTTTCTTCTGTTTGTTCGGTTGTTTACTCTGAGAACTGGGGAAATACTAATTCACAGCAGAGCAGTTTGATCACAGTGTGAGCAGTGCTGAGGATCAGCTTGCTTATCGTAGCCTTTGCTGACAGCAGCCCGTGCAGAGCTGTGTGACAGCATCATCCTGAATTCTCAGCTCGCTCTGTGCCTGCCGCTGCGTGCTCGGGGCTGCAAACCCAAGTGAATGCCTCCTGCAGAGCCTCACGCTGCAGTGCCCTGGCCTTGTGCCCTTTCAGTGCTCAGGTGCCTGGGTGGCTTCAGCCTGGGCTGCACTACAGAAGTTTTGCTGTCATGACTCTTCCAGATACTCCTTTCAGCATACACGGAATGCTGTAAATGCATTTTTGCCAAATCAGGCTAAGTTAGCTCTGGAGTGATTTACACCAGCAGAAGCCCTTTTCTACACTTGGGCTTTTTTTGGCATAAAAATGCAGTAGACCTTTCACTTCATCCCAGGATGGTGCACTAAGAAAAGTTCTTTATTTAGAGCTGGACTTAATATGTATTAAGAATAGAATATAGAATCAACGTTGTTACACTTTAGTAAGCAGAGCTAGTGAAAAATACTGGGTGAGTCATGATGAACGCTGTGAGTCTTTTTTTCCTATTCCCCTTTTTTGTCCTCAAAACATTTTGATGGGGCTGATTTAACAGATGGGCAGAAAACCTATTGCTGTGTGTTGGAAAACTGTTTCCAGATGAAGAACAGTTTTCTTAAGTCATTTGTACTCTTTTTTCTTTGTTCAGCATTGACTGAACTAGTCAAAACATTTTAAGCACATTAAGCAATAACATATTAAGTAAGTCTATAAAATAATTAAATTGGTACTAGAAACTAAGAGTTCTTAGAAATATTTACATTAATATTTGACTTAGTATAGATCTTACAATAACTACTTTTGTATCTTCTAGGAACGTTGTGCTGTAGATAAAGAAAATGTTTGTTAAGGTTGATGTACCGTTTCATACTGAAATATTTAGGATTATCTGGTAAATTTATTTCTGAATTGACAAAGAGCTATGCTTTCTCTTTGTTGTAAATGCTTAGCTATGATGATGAAGCACAGAGACTTAAGGTTTATGTCTCTCCTGCCAGAAGAGTTTGTGTAGAGTTATTAAGGTGTTGCAGCACCCTTTGTTTTTTATGGACTTTTTCCCAGTACATTTTCTTGTCCAGGAAATGCACAGCATTGCTGTACCTGAATTCAGGCAGAGGTGTAATGGTTCTTCATTGTCTGTTTTGGTCCTGGTCACTGCTCTGATGAACTTTTATGAGTCTGCCCTCTACACGTTCTTTGGGAAGACCCAGACTTTTAAAATTTATGTAAGGTTAATAGTCTGCATAATATTGCAGAGTATGAGCAAGTACTTGGCAGGAAGTGCCAAAAAGCTGTGGCAGATTTATGTTGTGCTCTGTAGTCTCAAACTGGGTTCAAAGGACACTGTTGGTAAGAGGTGACAAGCAATACACCATTAAATAGCTCTTCTGTGGTGGAGATGAGTCAGGTAGTTATAAATTTCTAAACATATTTGCAGAGCAGAATCCTTCTAACAAGAGATGTTTGCAAGTTTTTTGGATCTGCAATTTGGTGGAATGCTGGTGAAAGGTGTATGCAGATTTGGGGTTCTTTTCTTCCCTCTCCTCATTGTGTGAAAGGGGATAGGAGAATCCTGTAATTTAATCATCCAGTGTCCAGTAATTCTCAAGTCCCTTCAGTGTCTCCAGTATGTTTTAGCTTACGTGAGAGAAATCTCTGATCTGCAGTTTTTTCCTCATTAAGATGCTCTCTGTCTTACCTCTGCCTGCAGGCTCTCTGTGCAGTTCTCACCAGTGAATCGTTTGATTCCTCTCAAGCCCTCGCTGGAGGGGAGCCAGCAGCAATCACTTTCAGGAACAGGCAGTGAGAGAAGTGTAGCTGAAAAACAGCTCCTTAACCTTTCTCCATAAAGCATGTCACTTGAAAGGGGGATACTATAGCATCCTTTGTTACTGGGCCCAGACTCTTCACACCATGCCCCTGTTATTTCAAAAAATACCTTTGAAGATCCGTCTCAGCTGCTGCATGTTCTCTGGAAAGGGAAAGTCAGTACCGTGCCTCCATGACTGTATTGCTGGCTTGTGCAATGTAGGATTGAAAAATCTCATCCTACTTCTATGTATAGCCATTTTTAGATGTTATTATCACGATAAAGTTTGCGAACCTAACTTTAGATCCTGTTTAGTTTTCAGGACTCTGAAAACCTGGGAAGTGCAGAGCAAGAGTTCTGTAGAAGTTCAGGAATAAGTTCAGAGAAACACAGTAAAACATACATACCAATGTTACTTGGAAACAGAACTGTGCCTTGGTTTCTTGAGGACTGACTCAGATTTTAGCTCTTAACTCTATTGTTGATGATACTTCCCTTTGTTGTTTTCCAGGGAAGGAAAGAGGGAAACTGAGGGGAAGGGTGAGGGAGACTGAGACTCACAGCAGCATGTGTCGTTACTTGGAGAATGAAGGTAGAATGAAGAGCGTATGTGCAAACAATACTTTGACTCCTCAAAGACATGAAGCATGTAGAAATATTCTGAAATGTTCTGCTTTATCAAGAACCAAGGAGATGTTTTCTTTTCCTGTTTTTTCTTTTCTCAGAAATGTACTTTTGGTGGCTTGTGTATTTTATTAACTTTAAATGATTCCCTCTGTCAGCCCACACAGACATCCCTCCTCTTAGTTGCTGCAGGGCCTTTGATACTCAATTTCTTTTTTTTGCCTCATTCCATTTCTAAAATGAGGATTGTGTTCTACTTATTTTTACCCTTGCAACAGACTTCATGGAGAATTTTGTCGTCATTTCTTGTGGTGTATGAACTTTAAACGATTATTTTTAAATACTCACCCATCAACCCCTCTTCTATTTTCCTTTCTTCTTACAAGCCACTACTTGTATATGACATGATGGAAAACTGGTATTCTCTAAATGAGCCAATGAAATTATTTTCCTATTTCCTGTTATCAAATATGAAATTTTATTATTGAAGCCTTATGCTCCTAAGGAGTGCTCTGTCTTACCTAGAATGACTTTGAAGACCTGTCTGATTTCCCCTTACTCCAGCAATTTGCCTTGATCCCTAACACTGCTCACTGAATTCAGATCAAACATAATTAACTTTGTGGTTGAAAATGAGTCTTCAGGAGAGTTAGAAGATGAAACTTGGAATTGTTGCTTTCTGGGAAGGATTTACATTTTGAAGTCCAGTTTTCATCCAAGTTGTGACAAATAGGCCTTACTTGTTTTTCCCTCTGAAATTATTTCATAATATAATATGACATAATCAAAATATATTTTTTCTTTAAAGCGGAAGCAATAGCTGCTTCCAAGCAGTTACTGAAATGTCTTATAAAATGAATTTCATTCTGAATTCTCATTTATGATAGCCTAAATATGTGGATTTTTGAATTCAGGGCCTTGCAGAGACTACACTTTTCATTGTTAGATCATTTGTGTAAATCAAATGGAAATTCTGTTAAATCTGGAGTGCTTGTACTCTTGTAGTCCCAGAGCTTTATTCCCTTTTCAGTGCTTGCTTTTGGAGAGTGAGAGAGCTGAGGTCCATGGGAGCTGTCCCAGCAGCCTGCTGGTGGCTGTGCTGGCCATCACAGGAGGACCCAGGGCTGCTGATCTGATGGTGACTCTGCCTCTCAAAGGTCACTGCCAATGTGAGCCTCTGCCAGGATCCTCTACTTCAACCAGTCCTAAAAAGCCATTTTATTTACAAATATGATCTGTGTAATGTCTCCTGAAATGCAGTCAGCTAATCCTGCCTTTTTAGTTACTTGCAATGACTTTAATTGAATCAGAAAACAGAAAGAAGTAAAAAGTAGTGATGTAATAGGGTTCGTATGGTGGGAGGAGTCCTGCTGCAAGCAGCAATTTGCAGTGGCTGTCACCAAGCTCTGTCCGTTCTGCCATGCTGCAGGTCGTCTGTGATGTAAGTACCAAGACAGCCATGGTCATTTTAGATGCTCAATAGCTGGAATTTTTCAGTATTTCAGGCTCTCAAATCTTGAAGAAAGCTTTTTGTACTGAGAATGATTGAGTATTGTTGACCCCAGTGTGCTGTCGTGTCTTGCTGATTTCTTTTGGAGTAGTTACACCTTACAGCCCTTCTGATACTTCCTTTTTGCCACCTTCTCACCATTTCAGCAGTCCAATAATTACACAAGCATCCAAAACCAAACTGCCTCCTCTTCTAAAGGGCACTGCAGTCAAGCTGAATTTCATACTGAGATTGTCTGTTTACTGGTGCCTCTGGCTGCTTTAGTGAAAGTTGGTTTTGGGGAGCCACTATCCTGGAACAACTCTTACTGCTCTGTACTTTCTGGCCGCTTCCAGCCACAAAAGCAAGGCAGCTTACATGTCTCTGTGTGATGTACTTATGAATTTAGGACTTCTAACTTTTCCCAGACTGTTTCTGATTTTTTAGAGGGTCCAACACACAGAAAGTAAGTTGCAGCTGTACCTAAAGTACCCAAGACTTCATAATTTTCTACAGGTGTTCATCTTGCAATATTTTCCTTGTGTATTTTTTTCTAACAAAAAAGTCTTTTTTCATATACTTAATTTGCAAATAAAATAGCAAAGAAGGTCATAAAATCGATTAAGTGAATCAAAAGTTTTACTTGATAGAATGGTCATGGACTTCTTTTTTCTCAGTTGGTAGAACTTAAGACTTTTTTTGTTGCATGGTATTTGGGGTCATTAAGTACCCAGAGGGGTCAGGCTTAGGCTCAGCACTGGCTCTGCTGTGGTTAGGGAGTGTGCCTGCTGTTTGTCAGTAACTCTCTGTTGGGATTCTTGTGCCAGAGACATAATTATATAGTGTTAGGTAAATCCATTACTTGATAACCCCAAGATTATCCAGTGAAGGAATACATGGCAAATACTCCTGTGATACTGTGAGGGTGGAGATGTCAGTCAGCTGTCAGTGGCCACCCCCTATAAATGAGCTTTAAATGGCTGAGGGGCAATTATGATGGAGGTACATGGAATCATGAATGCTGCAGGAGGAGCAAAGGAACACAATGAACAGTCACCCTCTTCCTTTACAAGCCCAAAAAAGCACTGAATGAAACTGTCAGGTGGCAGGTTCACAGGCCCAAAGTTGCTGCCCCATGCAGTGCATGTTTCAGTTGCCATGGGGAGCACTGATTGCGAAATGTTTCCATGAGTTCCAGGAGTTATTTTGTAATTAATGGAAGAGAAACAGAAAGTGAGGATTATTGAACATGATAGTGCTCACAATACTTGTTGCTCCTAATATTGCTGAACCTGAACTGTTGCTCTGTGGAGTGTCTGCTTTCCAAGTTGTCCATGCTTTGTGCTCTGCCCCCCATGCTGAAAGGAGCTTGGAGATTGGCTAAGGAGCTGAGGGTGAAATAAGTCATGGAAGCTAAGAGCCACGACCACAGCTCATCTAGCAGCTTCTCTCCGAGGATCTGTCAATAGAGATTATATACTGCTGGCTGAGATAGCACAGAGATACGGATTTGACAGTAATAAGTTTTACATATTAGAATTGCACGTGTTGTCATGTTTCCAGTCAAGACTCTTCACTGCTGCTGCCTCTTGATTTTCAGAGTTTCGATAATGAATAGTTTTGAGTATATCAATATCATTAATTTTGAATACCCTTGATAATCTTCATTTAATTTTCTTCTGAAGTTATTTTCTGGTTTTGATTTTTTTTGCCTTTTTTTTTTTTTTGCTTGGCAAAACACACTTTCTGGATGTTGGAAAAATGTGAATCTTAATTGTGATGCAGTGTAATAATATCTTCGGGACTGGGTTCCTATTAGAATGTTCAGTATATGCTATTGAAAAATAGGTTTTTCCCTGTTTTTTTTCCTCCTGAAAGAAAAGGTGTTTAATTTAAACAGTATTAATGCTTTAGAGAAGATTCTGTTTCTTTCCTGATCATGAAATTATTCATAACAGCAGTAAATGTCACAAAATATGCTTTGTAAGGCTTAAGAAGAATTTGTTATCAGACTAAATATTATTTAGAATTAGAACTGTAATAAAAATTATGATAGAATCATAAGAGTACACACACATCTCTGTTTTCTCAATTTTATTTTTAAGTATTAAATTGCTAAACATATTTTATTCTTCAAGCTGCACATTTTTTTGTCCATTCAACTCTTTTGTATTAATTATTAGATACAATTGGCTGACAAATATAGGTAATAAGAATTGGCTCATAGATTATTATGAAATTCTACAAAGAGAATATCTGCATTATTTATTTAATAACAGTTACTTGCTAAATTAAATGTTTTCCCCCATCTGTTAACAATTTGTGCCTTTAATGACTGAAAGACTTGCCTGAACTTATTGTTTGCTTCCTTGGATATGCAAACTTTAAAAAAAAAGGGATTTATATTTTTAGCATTTAGCTCATTACTTTGAACTTGGCTACAATAGATACTGATTTTTAATTTTATGTCTCTGTGACATTAATGATAGTAGAACTCAAATGTGTCATCAGTACTGTATTAGAGAAGACTTAGCTTTTCGTTTTTATCCATTTCGAAATAATAGAATAAAAACAATGGCTTCTCTCTCTGTTTTCACTGATATTTAGTCATTTTGAGAAGACAGGTACATTTTTGTGAAATCTTAATCTGTGGTAATTTTAAACCTTCATACATGCATGTGCTTCCTAATTTTAACACTATGTGTTTTTTGTAGAAAATCATGGTCAGTGTATGTGAAAGACTAAGTGATGGATCATACTATTCTTCTAGGTTGCCAAAGAACTTTGACAGGTAGCAGAAAAGGTTTGTGCCACAGCTGTGTAACGGCAGTCCTGGAGTGTGCTGTAGGTGATTGTTCCCTTTTGTTCCATGTTTGAGGAGCAGCTGTGCAGGTGGGCTGCTCCAGTTCCTTCCACTGCCGTTGGCAGCTGGGCGATGGTTGGGGAGCGTGATGTGTAGGGATTGGAGGCTGCTGGGAACACTGTGGAGCAGCTGGTGTGGGAGGGATGGGACATTTCCTTCAGCTTCCTAGTGTTCTTCTCAGAGCAGGTACAGCTAAACATTACAGTGAGTGCTAAGGGTGAGAGTAAGAGTTTATCAATTTCTATCTAGATAACTTTTTTATCAAATTGCAATGAATGTTGTAGAGGGGACAAGAAAGGTTCTAAAACTTTTTTTTTTTTAATTTCACTATACAAATTGTACAAAATAGAAGGTATTAAAGAATCATCAGAGGCAACTGCTGTCAGTCTGTCATTCCTGTTGAAAGGTCAAAAGGCAGGCATCTGTGCAGGCTAACTTCAAATGCAAGTGTTGGAATATGAGCACAGTTTCACTGTTTGGTTCAGTTTGGCTTTCAAACAACATTATTTTCTTGCCTATTTTTTTTAGTACCGTTGCTAAGTTTTATTATTGCCAGAAGAATTGGCAAGAATTCTGGCAGACTGGGCAGATTTCTGCCATAGGCTGATCTCTAAATATCAAAAAAGAATTTGCTGTAGGAGATAAGATATATTTCAAGAGGTTTTAAAATTTTGCTGTTACGTTCAAGTTGTCTACAGGAACGCTCTCTATAACACAAGGTTCACTTTGTTCTCCTACAAAGTATCCGACGTATAACCTATGCAACGTCTGTTGACTCTAAAGATGTTAAAAACAGGTAAATCTGCAGCCAGTTGCAGGAAGTTATTGATGATACAACAAGTGAGGGGTGGGAGGAATTAAATATGCATTTATTGAAGAGAAAAATTACATATATTCTAGAGTACGGAGGGAGTTAACATAGCTGTTACTAAAGAAAAAGCAGTTCTGCTTTTGCAGAAGTGTTTTCCTGAAGGTGTAAGTATGAAAGGGTGAATAGTGGGTGTTGAAAAGAGGCAGGAGAGACCCATAAGAAGAGAGAAATATGAAAGAAATATTGCAGCTTATATATATATGTAGTAAAGAAAAAAAGTAGTATTCCCCCTTATGCAGGGGTCAAGATAGGATGATTTTTTTTATTACTTTGATTATATAGCACTGTAGCACTACTGATTCTAAAGTGTCTCCTGGCATTTACAAGTGTATGTTAGAAATGACCTGTATTCTCTCATGGGCAATCTACATTTTTGGATGCACATATTAGTGCAAAAATAATTATATAAACTCAAAAAATGTACAATATATCTCACCAAAAAGAAAAAAAATTAATGCAAACTAGCTAGTTCAGGATGGTAATTGTAGACTTGTAGACCTGTAAGTCTGTAGCTGTCCATGTATACCTTTATCCAGGTGTAAAGTATTCAAAAACTAGGTCAATAGCCATTTCAATAATTAATTAAAATTCACAAATTAATCAAAATCTCCCCTGCCCTCCTTCGAAGGCAGTGATTCAGCGAAGAGTCAGCCATCTTTGCCTTCTCCGCAACTGGTGGGATGTTTGAAAGAAGTTATTTCTGACTAAGGTTCTTGAGACACATCATCATTTTCCTTCATTTTCTTTTATCATTGCATGTTCTATTGCAACATGGGATAGTACTGATGGAAACTGAATCATCACACGTTTACATAATGCTCTATATTGAGGAATTCTACTTAGCTATTGAACGATAATGTATTAATAAGATGTAAAAGCTGCCTGGTGTTTTCAGGCCAACATGGAAATTTAGGTTATATTTTGCATCTCTCTGCTCATAACTATTTTGCTGGCTTTCATGGCTTTAGTTGCAATGCTAACTTAGGCAAGCAAGAGACAGCCCAAGTCACATACCTTCATTTAGGTGAGTCCTTATCTCAATTTCCTAGTTCAGAAAAGAGATGGTTTACTGCATCCACTCCATTTGGAAGGGCATAATTTTTTTACATGAGTTTATGGTGCAGTTGCAATATATTTTCAATGCAATTATCTCTGATAAATATGAGAGTACATTCTTTTGATCCTCCTTCATTTTATATACTGATATGAGGCTCCATTTCAATGATTGCTTATTGTTCACCTGTTGAGATTTCAAGAAATATTTTCGAGACAGTAAAAATCCTGATTTTTGTCTCCATGAAATTTATTAAAAACAAGCTTTATTCACCTTTTTGTTTTCCAGTTTTGGATGCTCTCCTGAAATATGAGCAGAACTGAGCATTACCATTGGCCTTGCTGATGAACAAGCAGTGCAAAGTTGTGGGCTTAGGTGGGGAGGAAGTTGTCAAGGTGGAAAGCATATGATGGCACTAAATTACTCTTACAGATTAATTAAAACCAAATTGTATGAACGACTCTCTATTTGTATCCTTTCACTACATTCCTTCATAATTTTCTGTCTGTTATTTTTCATCATTCTGTTATTCTCAACTCTTTGAAAGCTGAAGTTCATTTGTTCTGTAATGCCCCACTTGGGCTACATCTCTCTCCTGTTCCATATTCTACCTTTCTGTCCCCCTTTCTGTTTTTGTCTCTTTCACACATGCTGTACATTTGCTTTGCATCTGTGATGCTATGAAGTCTGTTCAAAACCAAAATAGGACAACTAGATTTTTACTGGCAACATATTTTATTTTTACTTTGCTCCAAAAAAAGCCCAAGAGGAGTATTGACTTGTAGAGGTATTGCATTGTTGCCAGAATAAATTTAATTTTGAAAGTCCGTTTTGAAATTTTCTTTTGAATATTTTCTGATTTCTAGGCCATAGCTCTGATAGAATACTTAGGGTGAAATTGGTTTCAGTTCCACCCAACTGCTATTGGTGAATGGCATGAATGTTACAGTTCTTTGTAAGTATTTTATCACAGAGAATTTAGTAAAAAATGCAGTTTTAGTTGCTGAAAATGTTTTGGGAGCTCTTGAGGGCATTTTCTCAAACCAGCCTGTTTTAAGAAACTTAGGGTGATTTTTAGAATTCTAGATCCTAATGTTTCACAGTTTATCAATTTTAATTATTATTAAAATACAATGTGTGCATTCCTGCAGGTTAATATCCTCCATGGATAAGGTGTATGGAACCAAAAGTACAGTATTCTGCCCCCATGTCTAACTAGAATTTCTCATGCTGTAGCCTGTAGCCCTTGCCTCTTGTGCACCTCTGAGAAAGGTCTGTCTGTCAGGCAGCAGCAGATGCATTTGGATCTGTTCTTAACCACTTCTGCTCAAGGTTAAAGGACTCAGTTGTCTCAGCCTCTCCTCACACTCACATGCTTCAGTCCCCTGTTGTGGTGGTTCCCTGTTGGACTCATTTGTCAATGTGTCTGTTTTCTTGGGAGGCGTGGAGTACAGTGGCCTTACAAGTGCCAGATAATAAGATTAATGACTTCCCTCAACCTGCTGGGTACACCCAGTCTAGTACACAGCTGGCAGCCTCTGCCACAAGGATGTACTGCTGGTTTAAGTTAAATTTTCTGTCCACTGGGTCTGTTTCTGAAAGCTTCTTTCCAGCCAGTGAGCACCCAACCTGCTTGTGTGGACAGGGCTGTGCCATCCCAGGTGAACAGGGCTTAACTCATTTCTGTTGACCTTCATGATGTTTTTTTCTGTCCTTACCTCAAGGTTGCTATGGTTCTTCAGGATGGCAGGCCTACATTCCAGGGTGCTGAGCACTTCCTCAAATTGCTGTCACCCTTAAGCTCACAGAGGGTTAATTCTGTCCTGTCACCCAGGTTCCTACAATGGCATTGAGCAGCCACCAGCTGGATGTGGGGCTGCTGCCTGCTCCCCTTGGAGGGCACAATAGAAAGCAGCAGGTTTAGTAGGTCGTGGTGAAGTAAGGTTGTGAGTCTGTATTCAAGGGTGAGGGGGAGGGATGGGGGAGATCTAATGGTGTGTGGGAGGGGGAACCTTAAAGGAGTTCAACAACTCTTGCTTTAGGCCTAAGTGAGCGTGGGAGTCGTGTGGTATAACTTGTGATTAGACCTAAGTAGTGTTTGTCTTGGTGTGTTAAGCTATTTTCTGAATCATGGCATTTTCACAGGAATGTCTCCAAAATTTGGTGCTCATTGTTAAGTCAGTGATGATGATAAAAATAGATATCAAACTCATTTCCATCAGTTCCAGATCCTGCGTGGCATCTGATTTCCAGCCCAGAGAGCAGTAGGAATTAACTCTTCCATCAAGACAACTTAAATGCAGCTTTAATTTAATTTAAAAATAGCTAGTCAGTCTTCCTCACTGCTCCCCCATAATTGTTCTCAATTCAGGGTGTGTTTTTTTGTATTTTTGCATGCAGTCTGGAGAGAAGCAGCAGGCTTCCTCTGTAGTAGATAGGATTGGACATAGATGATTATTACAGCACTACTAAATATTTTAACATAAACCATATTCTATTAAAAAAACCAGGAACAGTCTTTTGGAGGAAACAAAGCTGATTCCAAGTGCGGGATGACAACCCATTCTTTCCTATTCCAACCTGCCTTTACACTTAAAACTGCCTGTTTTTTTTTAACATGCTAGAAAATGTTCAATTTTTTAATATTTACATGGTCTCTGAATTAGAGTGTTGAATTCTCAATTTTCTTCTGAAGTAAAGCTTTGATCAAGTGAGATGATGCTCCATCATTGGAAGTGCTCGAAGTCAGGTTTAACAGGGCTTTGAGCAACATGAGATCATGGAAGGTGCCCATGCAGAGGGGTTGGACTACATTTTTTTAAAGGCCAAACCATTATAGAATGATATAATGACCAAACCATTATAGAATGATACAATGTGCATGATAGGTCTGTTTTACAGTACAAGATAATTGTCTGTGTTTGAATGAGCAGTTAAAGTTTTGCTTTCTTTGACTTGTATGCTTTCCACCAGTTTGGTTTTGGTACTGTTGACCTGATTTCTTTAAAATGAAACCAGTCTTGG
Source organism: Molothrus ater (assembly GCF_012460135.2). NCBI lineage: Eukaryota > Metazoa > Chordata > Aves > Passeriformes > Icteridae > Molothrus > Molothrus ater. Next base: position 14,598,050 of record NC_050482.2, on the reverse strand, counting down.
ATTGAAATGAAGAGCTGAGAAGTTCTTTGCTCTGTATTTATTTTTCATGTTCCCCTTCACTAGGGACATCTATCAGACTAGACCTGGTTGTCTAATATTTCCTTTTCTGGACTTAAACAGAAAGAGTGTGTTAATGTTCTGCCTGAGAAAACAAACAAATACAGAGCCAAGGGGCCCCACTCAGTTTCTGTCTCCAGCAGGACAGTTTTCATTCACTTAATGTTGTTCAAACAGCTAAAAACTGAAATCTTATGTATTATGCATGCAAGTAGTGAATTTTTGAGATGGTTGAAATTGCTTAAATAAGGACCAAATTTCATAGGAGCTTAGTGGCCCTCCAGTGACACAACAAGATTTTATTTTCTGTTGTTTCACTGATGAAAGGTTTGCAGGAATTTTGCCATATAGGAAAAGGAAAGAAAGATACCAAGAGTTTTGTAAATAACTGGTATTTTAGTAAAATAATTTTTTTTCCTCTTTATTAATGAATTATTAATACCTGCAGGAAGCCCCTCAAAATTAATAATTTAATATTCAAAATTAATAATTTTAAAGTATATTCAAAATATATGACATTGTGTATGGCCAGTATAGGGCATACCCAGTATAGGGCAATTACATTCTTATTTTGAACACTTCACAAGGCATTGTAATCTATGCAGTTTTGATAGGAATTAACATCTTTTTCTGAAGAGCTCAAGTTGCATAAGATAGCTGTAAGATATTGTTCAATAGTACCAGTAGTGGAATGGCTTTCACTTGATTTAAAGGCTTAATATGAGGCTTGCTTCAGCAAGTACTTTGGTGCCTGGTGCAGAGTGTGGGGCAGTCATTTCTGCTTAAGTGGAGAATTAGTCTGGTTAAAACAGAACATAAGCAGAGGTACTTTTTGGAAGCATCAGATTCCAGTTTGAACACTTAGAAATTTGCCTGCTCTTGCTATTCCCCACCTGCTCTGTATGCATCTATTGTGGCAAATTTGTCTCCAAGCAGCAGACCACTGCTCTTTAAGGTAAGGTGCTTGCTTATTCCACCTAGAGACTAGAGATATAACATAAAACCCCAGGTTGTTTTCACCAAAGGGTGAGCATTGGTCTGCTGCTGAACTGTTGGGATCTCAGGCTCTCTTCTCAGGGCTTTGATTTTAAATTTGCTGCATTGCCAAAAAAAACAGTTGACGTATTCCAGCCCAGCAGCATCCTGGGTTGTTGGTTCAGATACAGTGAGGCAAACCAAGGTGTCCTTCCTGTCCAGTAGCTACTGCTGTAACTAATGTTTCCCTTAAGACCATGGAAGATAACAGAAAGAAATATTCCCAATAGCAGTTTAGGTTCAGTTTCATGAACTTCTACCAATGCACACATGAGTTTTCTATAATAGTTCTTGATAAATCATCTTCTGCATACCTAAATTCCAGCAGAACTCTTGGGTATCATTTAGACCTGTTGACTTTTTGGAATTTAAATTAGTAATTTCTTCAAAAATTGTAATTTTTCTTCACTATGGAAAAATAGCAGTGTACTCTTAGGGTACAGATATCACCAACATTATCTGCAACTAAGACCGCAGAATCAAGTAAAACAAATGACCAATGCAAGAGAAATAGACCTCAAACCTCCCTCCAACAGGGAAACAAAGATCTGTGATTTTATTATTCTGTGATTTTATTTAAAATTTCAGGAATGGGTTATTTTCCATTAATATCCCTCTCCCCATTCCCAGTCTTCCATGGAATGCCTCTTAATTTGTCATTGGATTCTTGCATTTGAGGGGAGTTATGTGTCTGCAGACCTTAGGTGTTTGCTCCTGGGGAATGCACTTTGGATGTTCTAATTTCCTTTTTTTTTCCCCTCTTTATTAGTGTCGCTGAGGTTGGTTCTCAGAGCACAGAAGGGTTTCTCTTTTGACTCAAGTAGCCTCTTGAGTCATGCAGCTTAATCACGTTGGTTTATTACTGTCTTTTGTTTTCCTCTTTGTTAGTGCACCTGATTGTTCTCAGTAGTCTTCTGTTGATTCTCTAATTTCTAGCAAAAGCTCAGAATCAATTCAGTCTGTATAAAGAGAGTAATACAGTTTTTGGGGAGCTCATAAGGGTGCTAGCATCGTAGTTATCTCTGTTCCAAAACGTATTTCAATCCTTACAGAAAGATACAATTTCTAATCTTGATTCTGTATTATCACAAAGAATATTTGAGGTTAAAAAATGAGATCACATATAAGAAAGAATCTGTGTTGGTGAGTCATTTAGATTAAGGAGAGCTAACTGAGTTGCTCAAAGTACTGTTTTTCTGCCTAATGTTCTATCTGCATATTGGATTTGTCTGACTACGAAACTGCTCTTACATAACTATCTGGGAAATACTGCTTTAAAAAAATGCATTTTCAAGCAGTATCTTAACCAATAGATTAGAATAGTTGTTCAAGTTTAGTAAATCAAGAAAATTCAGTATTTTAGTAACAAAAATATTTTTTTTATTAAAAAGTACAGCCTTGGTAGGCTGAAGTAGATTATATATGTCATTTCTTGCTCGTTCTTAGTGCATTCTGCCTTGACATACAGTATTTTTGTTCAAGAAAATGATTCAGCAGGCAGTCTGTATTTAAAGTTCTTGGAAAGTAAGTTCCAGTTGTGCTTTCCAAGTTTATTTGGGTGTGATAGAAGGGAAGCAATACTAACACCCAGTGAGACTTAAGGATTTGCCTTTATGTTCTCGAACCTATATAAAGAGGTAGAATTATCAGAGGGATGAGAGGTAAAGGAATGTTTATAGGACTGTAGCTCCCTCCTCTAATTTGCTCCCTGGCTGTGCTGAGAAGTGGCTGGAGCAGCCTGTGGTGCTGCTGGGAGCCTTGGTGGCTGCTCCAGCCCTGACACATGGTGGTACAGGATACTTAGATTCTAATTTGTTAAAAACACAAATCTTCCCAACAAAATGTTATACATAGGCTTTTAGCAAAATGTTATACATAGGCTTTTAAAATCTCTTAAGGGAGAGATGTCAGGTATAAATACATACTCACTAAATCTTTTAGAGTTAATACAGTAATAGTTTTACTGCAGAGCTTTAAGGTTAAAGCAGATGGAAAGCTGACATGCTTTAAATTGGACACCAGTCCCCAGAGTCTGTGCTAGCTGAGGGGTGAGCCATTGTTTTTGGTTAATTCCTGATGAGTAGACACAAGTTCCTTACAGCCCATGTCCCACTCACCTCTGATCTGACCATAGTGTTACTGACTGACTGTGCATGGCAAGAAATAGAAAAATGATCACATGAGTAAGTGCCTGAAACAAAATTCTACATTTGCTACTCCCTGAGCGAATAACCCATAGCATTTTTGTTGTGTTCACTTGACCGGGTTTCTATACTAACTAAAACTGACTGAAATGTGTGAGTTCCTCTGCAATATTTTAAATAAATCAGATCTTAAATGCACAGGTATTTTGGGTATGATCTGGCTGCTCTTACATCAACTGTCCTTCTTCTTGGTTTCATGTGCTGTCCAGGGGAGCAACATCACTCTTGAGAGTACAAAACTGTAGAGATTTCTCATATTATATTGTCAGCATAGGTGACAAAAACTATCAAAAAGCACATACCCTGCCTGTGTTACTGCTTCTGCTCTCACATAAGAATGGCAGGAAAGCACTTGCAGGTGTTTCTGACATAGACCTGCTGTCCTTATGAAAACTGCCTTTCTTTTCAAACTGTCTAATTGCTAGAGCTTCCTTACTGTTAGAATAGCAGCTAGGAGCATCTACAGTAGTAGCCACTGAACCTACAGGAAGGCCCACTGTTTTGAAGTCCTGCTGAAATGCACTGTCCCAAAATATTTTGTTAGGACTGCAGAAAATCTGGAGCAAAGTTGCAGATTTTAACAGATTGGCGGGAGGTGGCTGCCAGTCGGAGACACAGATGGAGGTTTTTGGAGAAGCCAGAGCAGCAAGGTCTTTCTGTTCTTTTCTTGAAACCATCAGAAGGATTAAATTTTTAGCACGTGAAGTGACTTAATTTAGATTTTGAAATGAAACACAACAGGAAGAAATGGTATCTTTTTTAGTAATCTTCCTCAGATTTTCTGTGGATTTAGGAGATCATGACCATATTTTAATTTTATTTTGTTTAGGCAGTCTGGGCTTCCAGATTATGACTTTATGCCATAAGTGAACTACTCAGCAGTTCTTGTGTTTGTGGAATATGTAAATATTTGGTAATATTTGCACCTTTTTTTAATCTCATGTTGCCAAGAAACTTCTTCTGCGTTTCCTATGACAGTAGAGTGAATCTGTGATAGTGTTTTCGTCCTTTTTTTTTTTTCCTGTGCAGCTAAAAGAAAGGGTTCAGAAAATTAGCCTTCCCATTCAAGACACTTGCTCATTGGAACTTGTTGGGAGTTCAGTATTAGTTTTAATGGGTTCATATGCCAGACCACCTGTAGAGATGCAGCTTAGTAACAGCAAAAAGTTGCATGGAAATAAGGGGTAAGTGTGGCTGCTCTGGCCCGTGGCAAAAGCAGCTCTGTAAACACACCAGCACACAGGGCTTCATGAATCCCCTGTGCTGTCCTGCTGCTCAGCTGAACTTTGACCCCCCTGATCCATTTTTAAACAAATGCATGCAGGGAAAAGCATTTGCAGGCCTATTCTTAGTAGACTAAAACCTATTTGACATACTGTACCGTTAAGAGAGATGATTTCCTTTATGCCTTTACTAAGCTTTATGCAGTATTTCAGTAAGCTTTTTGTCTTTATTTCTTATATGATATTTTTCATGTGCAGGTACAGAGATGTTCTCTACATAGCTGTGAAATGATTCACTTGGAATTTTGTGTTCAGTTGTGAATATGTCATTGCTGAAATTCATCTGAGAATTAGATTAGTTTATTGGGAATAAACAAAAATAAATGGCTACTAAAGTGAAAGGTTATTTGGCAAAGATTTAAAAGTTCAGTTAGCTTAGTTAAAATGTTTAAGTCTTTGCCTTAATAAACTTACTGTGAGGACTAAAAGGAAGATAACTTTATTAGGAAATCATAGAGGACTGATTATAAATGGAAAGAGTGAAACATCATCTTATGAAGGAAGAATCTGATACTGTGTGAAATGCCTTGGCCATTATTTTGTTATTTTTATTTGATCTTTCAAAAAAAACAGTGGAAAACCTCTTTCATTAAGCTAAATGTTGGGAATGGTGTAAATGAGAGTAGTCCTGCATTATTTGGGTGATAAGCAGTTGTGTAAAGGTCTAGGCTACCTGGACATGGAGAATTGGATTAATTTAAATCCAGGAAGATATAAAAGGAGGGAAAAAATCATTGAGAAAAGCTGAATTTGGATAGATTTTATTGCTGCAATTGCCAGTACAGCCCAGTAATCTCTGGCTACCTGGCTGATGGTGATTTCCATGATGGTAATGATTTTTGTGATGATTCTGTAAATAAAAAGGAAAAAAAAATTCTTTTTTTTTCCTGTACCATTCTTTTGTCTTTGATCTCAAATGTTCAGTAGTGCAACTTAAATATATGAAGTATAATTTGAGCCTTTTAATGCATCTTTAATTTCAGATCTTAGAGCAAATTACACTTATTTGAGCATCTGGTTAGACAAGTTTACTGATCTAGTTAATTCTTTGGGACAAGGATATGACTTCTTGCCCCTTTTTGGCCTGTGATTTTGATTCTGTAATTCCTAGGACTCATGTTTTGCACCTCTTTGGTAGTCTCTGGATGTAGAGAAGTGTGTTGAAGTAAATTAAATGTATTCAATATCCAGGTTTTCTTAAGTAATAGTCCTCTGATTTTCAGTTTTCCTGGTATAAGACATTACTTTGATGTACTGTATTGTCAAGTGTTGTATACAAAAATGTCCCTTGGAACTGACTGTAGCTTTGAAATGTTTTAACATGCTTAAAATGTTCCATTATCCCCATTATCCTGTGTCATGCTTATCAATGTTTTGTTGCTTTTATAGATTATCTTTCTCAAGGGATAGATCTGTCTGGAATAGAAGTGATTGAAAATGACCTGCTTTTTATTGCAAGAGCTCGTCTTGAGGTGGAAAACCAGGCTAAAAGGTTGCTTGAGCAAGGTGTGGAGACTCAGGTAAAATACACTTTGTTCTTTACTTCCTTTTAAAAGTAAAATGTAAAAGAATTTGAGCTTGATTTCTTTTGCTTTGTGTAGCACTGCCCAGTATAAATTAAACAAACAAAAAAAAAAGGCATATGTGAGAAATTCTCACACATGACTTTATTCAAATAAAGTGACAAAACCGGTCCTGTGCATTATTTGCAAGAATAAAATTTTGCAGGATCTGACCCTATAATTTGGAAGAAAGTAGGTAAACTGTAAACACTGTCTTCAAAGCTTGATGCATTCAACACCATATACAGCACTGCCAATGTTGCCAAGGTTTATAGCAAAATATGAAAAATACAGTTTCTTAAAACTGTAAGAAGATTTCTGCATTTTAGCAGTACAGAAATATATATTGAAAAGATTTGAAAGATTTGCATTAAAACTTCAAAGAGCAGTCTAAACTTTGAGGTAAATATTCACTGTAGGGAAATAAAAATGAATATGTGTAATTGCATTCATTCATATTAAATGTAATTATTAACATCTTAATAACCTGGCTCCATCTATTAACTATTTGCAGTATCTTTAGTGATATTTTCTTGCCTTTGTAAAATTTAATGTTCCTTTATCTATACTTTTTCATATTCTTCAAAAAGAAAAATATTTTAAATCCTCATTGCCAGAGTGAGAGGAGAAATCTGGTAAAAGTTTGTATCAAATTTGGATCTTAAATGAGAGAACAAAGAGGCTTTGAATAAGGCATTTTTATCCTGTTTCTTACCAAGTATTAAACTTCTCTCTAAGTCAAGATAGCATCTGTTTATACTGTTGTAGATTGACATGAAAATAGAATGTATACAGAATAGAAAACCTATGAATAAGTTGGCTTGATTAAACAATTGAGGATTAAAATTTTTGATATGTCTCTAACTTTTACTTAGAACTGTCATTTCAACTAATTTTCTGCAGCAGGAAGACATGGTTGTGGTAAATACCTTTGACTATTTGCTGATAACAAAGTGGTAGGAAAAAACCACCCCATTTTTCACTTGATTACTATTCCAGTGTTGAAACTTCTGGCTATTGAGCATGTTGCCAAGCTGTGATTGCACTTTTTGCAAGCTATGAAGCATATAGGTTATTAAACAAAGATTGACAGAAGACAGGGCCAAGAAAAAGCAAGTGGACGTTTATTTTAAATGTAGCAAAAGTCTTCATCAGTGTGAACTCGTTCTAGTTTTTCATGTCAGATTTGACCTTCTCTGATAATTTTCTCTTCATATTAAGTACTAAAATGGAACTGACAAAGAAACCCTGGGGAAATCAATCCCACTCCACCTGAAAAATAGACAGATTTATTAGGTGTTCCAGGCTGTCTCCAGGTAATCAAGAGATTATTAAAGTATATGCCTGTTGTGCTTTAGCCAGGGGCCTGTTTCCAACAAATGGAGGAGTGTTTGGAAGAAAATTATTAGTGCTTAGTCATATCAGAAATGGGGATGTTTTCATGAGGAGGTGTTGGGTTATGCATCACAGGTTTGTTGTTGGATATGATTTGTGAATTTAATGTTGAGAACAATAGTTTGCTTTAGAAAATACATATGCAGGCATTGCCCAAGAAATCTGGAATTTGAAATGTGACTAGTGAATAGCATGTCTTTGGTTCCTGTTGTTGTGTTTTACTGACAAGCTGATTTACATCTATACCTTCCAACCCTTGAAACTTCCTTAAAGAAGACATGAGACCTTCATCTTTTCTCCTGTATTAGGTACTAAAGAATTCCTCAGATGAACTGTCTTCCTGCCAGTATGTATTCTGGTGGCTGTCTGTACCTTTGAGAATAATGCATCTGTATTTATCCAGGTGTTCCTGCAGTTATTTGATACTCATATTTGCAAATGCAGTTTTAGTTTCCACCCTTATTTTCATCTGCTGTGTAAATTATACGAGATCAGTTGCCTACATGAGAGTGAGCTGTATTTCTATATTTCATGCAGCACTTTCCAGCAACACCTTAAGAGAAAAATTACCCTTATGTCTCCATTTTAGAGTATATCAGTGTCCACCTAAAAGAGAAGCAGGAAGTAGAAATACATTTTAAAAAGTAATACTGGAAGTATTTGTTTTTAAACAAAAGCCGTTAGAATTTTTTGGTGAATGTGCTCTCTAGCTTTTTTTTTTTCAGATACTGCTAGAAGTTCCTCTCACAAAAAGAACAGAGCTAAAAATTCTAAATTGCTCCATTTAACATTTTTATATATCCCCTTTGATTTGGATAGAGACTTTTTTTGTTCTTTTTATTGTTTATTTAATGATGTATAAGTCACATGCTAGTGCACAGATTCCCCCAAATAATGTGCAGCAGTAGCACATGAAAGCAGATACTTATACCTAAGTAATACATTGTCTTTTTCTGTTAATTTTTATTCATGTTTTTATGGCCTGTCCACCACCATGGTGTTTGTGTATTTCTCAGAAAAAATGAAACCTCTTCCCCCTTTGGAAATGTGGCATTAGCCATTGACTGCTTTAGAAGTGAAGCCTTCCACTCCTATTCCTGGTGGAATCTTAAAGCTGCTATCTGGTTATAGACTAGAAGTTTCTGTCAGTGTGTCTAAACAGGCTCTCATAGAGCTGCAAACCACACTTGCCTTCCTAATCCTTTTAGAAAGAGAAAGCTCTCTGCTATTGTTGACAAAAGTAATACAAATAATAGCAAACCTGAGCACACAGGTACCAGTGGCTACAGGCAGGTTTTTATTGTTCTGTGTGCTTTGGTAGGCACTCCTAGTGTACATAGCACAGATAGACAGTCTTTCATGACCCACAGAACAATTCAAAGAAAATGGATTGTAGCCCCATCTTTATTTCTAGTCCTGAACTCCTTGCTAGCTTTCCTTCCTTCATACTGTAAGCAGGCTAATGGCAGATAGCATAGGAAGCTATGCTAGGAAAGACAGCTTTAGCAGATATGCATCAAGAACTTGATTAAAAGCCACCCTTCTAACAGAAGCCAGCAATGCTTTCTGCTTTAAAATTTTAAAAAAGAGAAAATTTTTTAAAAGAAATACATTTGCATCTTGCAACCACCTGAAACATCCCCATCATTTCTTTTGCTCCCATTGAACCCTAGGCTGAAGAATCTGGATTTGCTCTTGGCACCACTTCACTCCTGTTTTCAACAGCAATATTGTGTAAAGTAGATCTGAATAATAAGAAATTACCGGGGAAAAGAGAAATTTGTTAAGATTACCATAGCTCAATTCCAGGTAGAGCAGTTTTTCCAGATACTGTTTTGTCTGCTATATTTAAAAATGAGAAAACTTTCTCTGCAACTTAGCTCATGCTTCAAACCCTTCCTGCTGTATATTGCCATGGGAGATGTGGGACTTAGAGGGATAAGCAAACTTAGTTCCACCTGCTAATTACAATATTGATAGCTTTAGGAGCCAGGCCATGTGTGTAAAGAAAAGAGCTGCGTTTTCACCTCCTCCATCCTCTTAAAAGGTAGCCCTAGTTCTGAGCTAGGTTCAGTGCTTTAAGCAGCAGCTGTGGGTATAAGAAGGATGTGTAAGAAGGATGGATTTTTGCATGTGTGAAATACATTGGGGACCTATGTTCTTGCTTGTGACTTTACTGATACCAATTGTAATAATTAGGATATAGGTTGTGAGGTGTCAATGGTATCATGAAAGATTGATTAAAATATAGCAGGATATGGTGTAGAAATTAGAGCAGAATTCAGATTTCCCTGGGTTTGCACTTTAAACAGTTTGTCCTTCTGTGTGTTACAGAAACATTCTGTATATTTGACCACAGAATAAAAATTTTCCTTCCTTATCTCCTGGAGGAATCTGTAGATGCCTGACTAGTTTGGTTTTGGTGGTTTTTTTAGTTGGTGGGGTTTTTAAAATTTTTTTTTTAGGTTATAGAGAAATTATGCTATGTTTTACTGTCCAGTTTCCTGTATATAAGACATAGGTGTAAGCCCAGTAGGTATCCTTTGTTAAACTGGGTATACTGTTCTATAAAAAATACCCAGATTTATTTTTCTCCAGAATGAAAAGCTTTGCTAATTATAACCTTGCAGAATAAAGAAGCGGGGAAAATAATGTAGAGAAATAAATGCAACACTCTACTTCTGACACTTGTTGAAATACTGGATTTTTATAAACAGGATAAATAGGTAAGCAGTATGATCTGAACAAAAATTTCTTAGTTAATCACATTGTAGCATCTTTGTACTGTTGTTATTTTGGGCATATCTGGGAGCATTTTGAGTTTTCATGTAGTAATTCATTGACAAGAATTTGTTTTGTGAATTATTCTGTTTTGCATTCTTTGTCATACTGAAACTTTCCTCTTAGTTATTGTCTCTGGAACAAGTGCAGCTTTTTTTTACATTAAAAAATTACTAACTAGATGTATATGCTTAAGTGTTCTTGACTAAAGCTGTTTAGTGCCTGAGAAAAGTGATGGGAGGATGGAGTGTCTGCATAATTAACCAGTTGTCTGGAGGTGATTATCCAGGAGTTGCTCAATTTATCTCAGTTCAGTCCCTAAGCTGTGTGCTTTGTAGTACATCTTGCAGTGTTATAGCAAAATTGGTGAAATTAATCTGAGATTTCTCATAGACCAGCATTTAATCTCTTGTCAAGGATCTCTAATAGGTCTTGTTTCTTATTCCCTAAGGGGTTGGAGGGGAAAGTATGTACATAATTGACCAGTTATCATCACTTAGACACAATCATCAAGAAATTGCATAATTTATTTCATTTCAGGGCCCTCTGAGCTGAGTGTTTTTCTACCACAGCTTGCAGGGTTATGGCAAGATTGGGGAAATTGTTCTTAAATAGGTTATAGGTCAGTGTTCAATCTAATATCAAGGATCTTAAGCAATATATGCACTTACTATCTTGTGGCAGCATTTTCCAGTCATGCAAATGCACTTCAAGGTGTTTGAGATATTCAGATATTAAGAAGGGTTGGTGTTGGGCACCATTTCTCACTTTTTTTGATGAAACATGGAAAAATATAATAGTGTTGTGTTTTCTAATTGCTTCTAATTATTGCTGCCGAAAGTGTGGATGGTTCTTGGGGTGTGACTGTCTGGGCAGGGTCCTGTGATTTTGAGTTTCTCAGTTTCTTTCAGTCTTGCCTACTTTAGCAGGAGTATGTGTTGCACTGAAACATCCCTAATTCTAGATTAGTTCATGATATTTAAACACTTTGATTTAATTCAGAATCTGCCTTCTGTTTTTTGCTGGTCTAGTGTCATCTTCAGATGAATGCTTCATTGTGAAATGGACTGTGCAAGTGCATGAATATGCTTTTCTGAAGTTGTCAGCTCTGTGAAGATGTGCTTGACTGTAGAACAAAGTCTAATGTTGTAGCAGGATGTCATTTCGTGTGCCCTGTGGTTGTGTAGGGGCCTCTTTACTGTTCAGCTTTAGTTCATTTAGCTTAGAATGTGTTACATTACCCACACTGATGTACTGTGCTACTCAAAAGCACAATTTTTAGTTTCCAGATGTTTTTGCCTACACTTTGCTGCTTTTACGTATTAGCTATCATATTTTGTCATGCCTTTTAAATAATCCAAGCCCTTATGCACTTCAGCATGTCAGTGGGATTGATTGCTGTTATGTAGATATACATAACTGCATAGGTGTGCATAATTACAAAATGATCATTAGAATAGCAAATAAAGTACAAAAAAAAAAAGAGAGAAGAATCCCTCCAATCTGGCTCATAGCCATAAATCTTTTCATCCACATACTGTTGGTTGCCCTCATAAAAAGCCTGGAATAACTAGATTTGAAATGCTACTAGAGTATGCTTTTTAAGGTAAAAAGTAATCATTGCTTCTTTCTTTTTTTTTTTTTTCTTTTCTCTTTATTCTGACATTTATTTCTATCTTGAAATCTAGTAGTTGGAATTTAACCTCATTACTGTCAAAAGTTTAACCAATATAGTACACTTTACGCAGTAGTTGTTACATTTCCTTATTATACTACAATCTTGATTCCCTGCAGGAGATCCTGATGGAAACTAGACTGAGACAGTTACTTCGTAATGGAGTGATTGACTACAGTATGATATAGAAATAGAAGGCATTTCTGATTATTCAGAAGTCAGTTATTTGAATCTAGAGTAAGAAGGCTGAAGTCTTATCTGTAAAGAGGAAAACTTGAACCTACTTGCTACTTTTGGCATAAGATGAGGGTGGTAGCTATAGTTGACTTTAAATCATCTAGTTTTGTTTAGTGAAAATGGAGTATGAAATCCAAAGCTTTTTATTTAGTTTCATGTTAACTACCCATTTTACTGCTTATTCTGTTTCTGATGTATTTAGAGAAGACTTATTCCAACATGTTTAGCTGTCATATTGGCTTTTGTTGTGAATGATCACAATGGCATTTTGGTCTGTTTAATTAAAATCCTACTAACTTACACTATTTCTATCCTTTCTTTGGGAGTAGCTCTGTATACATATGGAGAATTTTCGCTTAATGTCGTTAAATGTCTTCACAAGTTTTACTCTATCCTAACCTTTAAGTTTCTCTGTCATAGAAATATACTGATGTTGCATTATTCAATTTTATTTTTCATCTTTAGTCTTATGGTTATGGTTTTCATGATCTTGTTAACTTGCTAAATCAGATTCCTTCATCTGGCCATCTGGTGCATGGCACTACTGAGGGAGTTTTCTATAAATCTAAATTATTTTTTCCTTGAACTGTGCTATTACGATGTGATGCAGCAGCAACGTATGGCTCATCTAACAACCAGAAAATATCTTCCAAGTATATATTAGTTAAATCCTACATCTGAACAGTAAACTCCATGGGGATTAAGGGAACCTTATAACATTTTCCCTTTACTATTCTGGTCTAAAAGGAGTTTGTTTTATCTTAAAGTATGATCTAATGGAACTGAAGTGTTAACCACGCCTCAGTAATTCAAAATCACCAAGCTAAACACTAAGCATGATTTTATACCTCTGAACTATGGATTAAAATAAACCACAGATTTCTCGGCAACATAATCGGCTGCTACTGATATAACCTAGAATATCCTTTCAGTTTCCATAGGAACAGATGATAAAATGTTTTGAATCTTGGAATAGCTAAAATGAATGTCTGACTTCAATATAGTTCACTTTTACTTTGCAGCTTGCAACCTCTGCATGTAAGGGCTAAAAATGTGCATTAAAAAAGGATGGTGAGATATTGGCATAATACAAATTAGAGTGGTTTTAGGAGCAGTAGTAACAACAATAGCAAAAATAGTATTGGAAGTAAAAATAAGATCTTTCTGTGCATAATTCTTCAGGTGTTAGCTCTGTACTTTATTATACAGGTGCAAAAGGTGTTCTCAATTCCATAGGAGAAGAGAACCATTAATTATTCCTTTCTGTTAATGGCTCATTTATTAAATGTTTTACAATAAAAACAATCTGTCCTGTTGGTCATCTCTAAATTTCATGTCCAGCCATTGTTTATTCTCACTGTGTTACATTGTATTATATGTATTTTCTGATTGAAATAATTTGTAGAACACAAGAAAAACTTCATGTAGCCAGAAGGAAAAGATCAGCAAAATTTAAATGCCATATGTAGTGTATTATTTAGGTGACTGTAGCAAAAAATGATTATTGAGAACAGGCAAGGAAACATGCCAGCTGGAGTAGTACCTGTTTTATTAGATGTTTGACCTCAATTTAACAGGTCATGCTAAATCAGAGGAGATATGCTTTGAGTGGAAAAACATTAGCAATATTTATTTATTTATCTCTTTGAGTTAAATGGGTATGTAACTCCAGTATTGATGTAGAGGAAAAATATGGAGATCTTGTTAAGAAACCATTAGGAATCTGAGTGCCCACAACCTGAAGCATTGTACATGCAGGTAAAAATGATAGTGTGTAAAAATGATTGTTCAGTACTTCAGTACTTTCATTTTCTGTACCTCATTTAAGGTACAACATGTTCTCCATTTAAGTTGTGATAGTTTCTTTTTTCAGTGAAACAGGGTTTTGAGAGAATGGAGCTGCACTGTGCTAATATAGTTCAAATAGTAACTTTTTTCCAGTATCTGTATTCCAAGACTATTTTAACTACTATTAATATAGAAGACTCATGAGAGTTGTAGTTACTGGAACATATGGGCAAGTTCAATAGCAACATTTTGAAAATAGAAGGATTTTAAAATAAAAGTGAGATCTAGGACTTTCCTGTTCAGTATTAGAATATTGTTTGCTGTTGTAAATGTGTAGAAGACCCTCTGTCACATGTTACTTTTTGAATATTGATCCTTTTACATTAATGATTCAGTTTGTAATTTTGCAACATCCTTTAGAGAATTCCTCACAGTGTGTGTAGTAGGTGTGTTAGGCAAGTATTAGCCATCCTCATTCCACAAGCGGGCAAATACAGAGAAGTTCTGAATGACAAAAAATAAACAGGTAGGTTCTTAACAAGTATTTGAGTTTGCAAGTTGCTGTGCTTTAATGACTAGGCAACACTGGCCTTTTTTAACAACACTGACCATGTTTCATGAAAATGCTTTTTTCTCCTGTATGAAAATAACATTTTTTATTAAATCCTGGAAGCCTCTATTTTCTCACCCACTGATATCTTCAACTGTAGTTATCTGTTTGTTGAAGTATTTTTAGGTCAAGTAGAAAAACCACTGTAAAATAAATGTAAGTTTTAGTTCTTTAATTTATGTTCAGCAGAAAGTTTTCAGGTGTGGGGGTGAGCACAGGGGACTCACTAATTGGGCATGGAAGGGCCCCCTGCCTTCCATCCACCACCTTTCCCAGTTAGCAGCTCTTGCTGGGAGCCTGCCTCCCCAGCTCTGGGCTGTCCTGTGGCCATGCAGCTGTGCAGCATTCTCACCTGCCTTTCACTCCACAGCCAGTTCTGATGAACTCCTCCTGCAATATTCAGGATCAGGTTCAGGCCTTAAACACATAAAGATTTTTATGCACCAGATATTGAAGTTATGAAGTGTCTATTAGCAGAACAAACAAAATGCACATCCTTTTTGTGATGAAGCAGTATGAGGAGGTACTATGTTACAATATATTAGCAACTACTGTTTTGTAAAACCTTCAAATTCAATTAGTTTGAGGTTAGAGAACATTTTCTTCCTGTCCTTTGGATTTTTTTTTTTTTAAATCATAATAAAGCAGAGAACTCAGATATGAAGTCATTGTTTCCCAGATTTGGATTGCCTGTCTTCACTGGGGTGGTGGCAATGGCAGCAGCTTCCTCTGCAGTACCCATGGTTAGGGCATACAGCTGTCCTGTCTTCCTCCATCCTTCAGCTGGATGCCATTACACTGCCACTTCCCTAGGCTTCAAAATGCCACTTCCCTAGGCTTCAAAAGCATCCAAATTAAGGAGTCCTCTCACACTGGATATCTTGCTCTATTACCTCTGTTTGTGACCCCAGCTGAGCCCACCGGCTTCTGAGAGCCCTGTATTTTTGTCTGAGAGCCCTCTATTTGTATCTGAAATGCTGCTGCAGGTCAGCCCATGGCCCAGGCGAGCCCAGCAGACCTGGGAACTGCCACCTCCTTTGCTCAGTGTCCCCTGCAGCTGCTGGGGGAGGTGTTGGCTCAGGGCTTTGGGTGGCTCGGCCAAGGGCGTGATATTTCTTGTTGATTATCTGTTAGCACTCCTGACTATTAATTGTACCTCTGCTGGACACAAGTTCCACAGAGTAGTCTGCAAAGCAGACAGCCCCAGTGAGATGTTGTCAACAGCAAATGGAGCATGAAACACTTGCTTTTCCTTCCCTCAGTGGCAGGTAGTACACCGTGGTATAAGGAATTCATAATTAGTTGACATGAGGCACAGATTCAGATGCACTGCCTTTAAGCAAATATTGAAAAGAAAAGAAACCAAGAGACTGCATTTTGAGGAGAAACCTGCTTGGACAGACACATGTATATTTAATCAGTCTTAAATAATTCATATAATATTAATGTGAAGCACATGGTAATACAAGTGTTTAGTAAAAATGGTTTTGGCTGAAATTTTAATACCAAATTGGGAGTTATTGCCTTTTATATCTTAAAATTCTTTGGGAAAAAGTAGAATTAGCTTAAGTAAATTATTTAGTATTACTACAACTATGTGCGTTATACATATTTAACTGAAAATAGTTTAGTCCTTAAAGTCACTAAGCTTCTTTAACTAAAACTGTGTCTAATTTTGCACAATAATTTTGTGCCATGACCTCTTTCAGTGCCTTTCCCAGAGTATCCATCACTATCTAAACTCTCATTTTTTTCCTTTACTGTTTTTCTTTTGACAAGGTACTGCTTTATGTTTGCTAGTCTAATTTTTTTTTTTAAAGACAGCTGCAACAAATAACATAAAATACAGATTAATGTTACAAAAACAGCAAAAAAGGAAGACTTTGGTATTGCTGCTCAGCTTTCTAGGTTTCATAACAGTTTATATATGATAGTGATACTTTATTAAAATTATGAAGTTAAGTCTGTATCTTTTTAACTTGATCTTGTTTTGTAATGCCGTAAAATTAATCATGTTTTCCTTTAACAGACTTAAAAAATTATGGTACCAACTCTTTTATAAGCTCTTTAACCCAGCGTGGCATTTCTTTGAGTACAATAAAGATTGAGCAATTACTTGAATAATAAGTAATTTAGATCTTATGCATGCCCAACATTTCTGCTGGATAAACATGTTGGAAACGCAGAAGAAAGGAAAACACAGTAATTTTTGGAGACATCTCATGCCAAAAATCCAGATGTGCAGGTCCAGCTCATTCGTTTTTCAGAGCCATAGTTTTTCCCCATACCCAATGGGCTTTCCAGAATTAAATCTTGTGAAAGAGGAGGGGGTGATGAACTCCTCAGTGAATACTGTTGGGAAAATGGGACTACTTGGGAAGCACCTGGGCCTACATGTTTAGAAGCCCATATTTTAAGGTAATAGAGATAACATAGTAGCAGGAATAGTCATGGGACTGTTTTGTCTAATCTAGGCAGAATTAGTTCATACCAAAATCTGTCCCTGGTACTGCTTGCTGAGCCATGTTGAGGCTGCGCTGCTGCTCTGCCTCCGTCGCTCTGATGGAACGCGAGCACGGCGAGTGCCCGCGTCAGGGCCGACGGGGGCAGCGGTCTGTGTTTCATCCTGCTCCTCTTGCTCACAGAGCACACGTGTAACAGGGTGCTGACACACAGTCCCTCTCTAGAGCTCAGATGGAGCTTTGTGCAACTCTTCCCCTCCAGGAGCAGGGAGGAAGGGAGGGTGGAAGATGAACTCCTTTCAGTCTTCTCCCCTCCCTCCTCCAGCACTGTATATGAGCAAAGCTAAAATCCATATGCATTTGGGAAAGAATGTGTGCTGTAGTGGGAGTTACCAGTAAGGAGGATGGGAGAGTGCCATATGTTCTCCTGCACTGCAGGTTTTACTCTTTCCTGGAGATTTGTTCTAAAATCCTATTGATTTCTTGTCAAAAAATGTAGTTGTCTTTTGTACTTTATCAGTATTGTAGAAGATCTGGCTATTCCTGCTTAGTGTAGCTATCCTTGTGTTTATTGGGATGTAAGTATTGACTTATTTGAGAAAAGCCTGAGACACCTTGTTCTTTGTTATTACTGTTAGATGAAGGATTTTTCTGAATTCACATCTAGGTCAGTATTTATTATTACTGTTGTGGTTTTTGTATACTGCGTATTGAAAACCACATTCCTCAAGCACCTATGTTTCACCCAGTAGAACTTGTGGTGTGACAGTGCTGGTTGCATTTTGCTGCAGGTTTGTGGTTTTTTCTGCCTGAGGAGATGTTAATGCATGAAGCCTTTTCATTGTCTTTCTACTTGACTCT
This sequence comes from Molothrus ater, assembly GCF_012460135.2. Classification (NCBI taxonomy): domain Eukaryota; kingdom Metazoa; phylum Chordata; class Aves; order Passeriformes; family Icteridae; genus Molothrus; species Molothrus ater. Next base: position 14,580,100 of record NC_050482.2, on the reverse strand, counting down.
TGTTTTATCCCCCTTTAAAATGCTCACTAGGAATCTGAATTTCAAAGTTGTCAGCAAATGAATACAAGCAACCTTTCCACAGACTTAAGACTTTTTCATTTGCTGTGCAGTTACAGCCTATCCTTCTATCCTCTTGGGGAATTCACTCCCCTTGATTTAGGATCAGCATTCTGCCACACCTTAGAATTAAATTTAATATACCTCATGATCAAGGATAGTTTTCTCCTTAATAGAAGATATCTTTCTTCATAGAGACCTTCTGACAGTGTCTTCAGATATGACATAGTGGGAAAGCATCACTGTGTCAAGTATTGTTGCTTCAGTGCAGGTTATAAAAATAAAACAGTGAAATTAATAAATTCACAGAGTTCTACAGCGAGCTAAGAAACCTTGTGCTAGTGTAGTTTGCCTTGTATAGTGCTGGACACAGGCTTAAATTCATCAGATGGTGAGCTGTAAGGTGTAAAGAATAACAAGTATTATGAGCTGGAAATTATATTCTAAAGCAGGGAATTTGATAATTAGTTAACTTTCATTGGACTGAACAGTACTGAATCTTAAATTGTATAGCTGTGTAAATAAAATAGTCTTTGCCCTGAGATTTGACATGGCAGAACTGCTGACAAAAATAAAGAGGATCATTGAAGTAATGGCCTGGCCTGTAAACATCTCATGCATATTTTTTTTAAATGAAAATGAAGTCTACATTTATACTTTATATTCTCTATTCAGTTTAAAAATCTTAGAATGTTATGGAATATCTTTGGGATTTTCTTTTCAGAAAAGATAAACTTTAGCCTAGGTTGTAGTTATGTTCAGAGGCTTTCAGTGTTAATTCGAGGAAGTGATAATTTTAAAAAGATGTTAGGCAGTTGGCTTTAACTAGATCTCAGACTCATTTTTTAATCCACAACTGAAATTTTTTTTTCCCCATACTGAGAGTACCTCATACTTTGTGCCTTGATAGTGGTATGTGGAAGAGTGAACTTAATACTACATCTTGATGAGTAACTGCACCTACATATAATTTCTCTTACACATTAAGCTTCTCCTGTAAAGACTTTTTCCATTGCATCTGTATACAATTTTTATGAACAAGTGATTCATTCCCTTTTTTTCCTTGAAACCTATACTAGTAAATAAAGTGTGCCTCAGGTAAAAGTGCTAAATGTTCTGAAACACTTTTCTTTTTTATACAACATACTATTATGTATTCCAGTTTCCATAAGAGATTTTTTGCATGATGAAAAATTTATTTTCTTATAAATAAGTACCACACTTATTTATATTTCATGGTAGTTAAGTTCACAGTTTATGTGTCATTCATACAAGAGAAAATACTAGGGCTATAACAGCTGAATTTAAATAATGGATGAGGAATTACTTCGATGCAGTAGTTTTCCTAAGGTCTTTTTAGTTAAGGATCTCTGTCAACAATCCCTTTGAATCTTTTATATATACTCAAGGTTTTTACCTTGGCTGTGAGTATGCAGAGGAGGTCTGGCAAAGCTAATAATACTGCTCATAATTTAAGTGTTCATTTCTACTTCTGTGTTTGTGGCTTTCTTGGGATGGGGGAGAAGCTGGGCTAAATTAAAGATTCCAATTATTGTCCTTATCTTGTGCATTAGACAAGAATTGTTTTTTGATGTCAAGTAGCTCATCTCTTCTGTAGACAAAAACTGCTGTTCATACAGTAGAGACTTTGACATAGAATTAGTGAAAACATGTCATGGTGTGTAATTGTACATAGGTGCTAGGAACATTATTTCAACTTTATATTATTGAATTTTGTCTCTGAGGATCATTGTTTTGAAGTGACGGTGAGTTTTTACACTAACTAGTATCATTGAAGAACCTTTCCAACCCAAGCTGTTCTGTGCTACACTTTACAGAGCATACAATTATGCAGCAGCATCAGATTTAAAGTTTAGACTGGAGCATGAAGCACATTGTCACAGTCAGCCAGTACTGCTGAGAGGGAGCCTTTTTGTATTCCCCTGAGCTGGGAATTATAAAATTACACACCTGTGATACAGGAACTTCATTTGTGTTTTCAATTAAAGACGGAATTTTGGTTTTTTTTTAAATATGTAGGAGCCAGAGACACCTCATGGTTATTGTGAGTGGAATTCATATTCCATATGCCTTAATATGAGATTTCTATTTGTCCAGACTACACTGTCTTTGCTTCATGAATTCTAAACCTGTCCACTTGTATAAATTGTGTACCATGATGGTTTGCTATCCTCTTTTCTGCCTTTTTTAAGTCCATGAGAATGTTGAATAGAACGAGAATTAGGACAGTCAATGAGAGACACAAGTGTTAGAGTGTCACACACTTGGGTTATCCCACCCTGTTCTTTATGTTCATCGTTAGACCACGTTGGCTTGGCTTGCTCAAGAAAGTCACGTAAAATAGTGTGAGCCTTGCTTCAAATCAAAACATGTTACATCTTCTATTCAAAGGTACGTTTTCTCTGTCACAGAAATAAATTACTTTGGTTTGGCATGAGTTGTTTTTGACAAAGCCATCTTGGCTATTATTTAGCACCATATTAAAATTTCCTTGTGCATATCAAAAGGTAATTTAGCTGTGCAGTCAAATGTAAACAAGTTATTACTTTGTGGCAGTAAGACTTAAAATATTACTGTGCTGTTTGATGGTCCAGTTTTGAAGAACAGAAATGTATGAGATGCTAATTTCAGACTGTGCAACATACCTCCAGTGTTAATGACTTTTTTATAGGAAAGCTTTAAACTTCATGTATTGTTTGCATTTCAACCCAAATTTCTGGGAATTTTCTGACATAGATTGGTAATTGAGGTACTATCTGGACGTAATTAGTGCAGCATACTGTAATTAATAAACTTGCAATCGCAAAATGTAGATGTATTCTTAAAGTACTACAACTTGGATAATGAAAACATTTACAACCTGTATCATTCATGGAAAACAATAGTACTCCTTAATATAATTTGCAATGAATCAGTGATCTCCTTTTCTCCTTCTTCAGCCCCCGCTGCTGATAGTTATTTTAAGATCAGAATTAGCACTTCCATATATACAGCTCCTGTAAATCAGATAGGTTTTAAAAAGAACATTTTTGACAATGCTAAAGCTAAAGTACTTTTTCTAGGGTGGGTCACACATCAGCTGTAAATATGTGGCAGAATTCTTCTGTAATAAAGTGTTTATGAAAAACTTTATGTTTATGAAAGCCTATTATTCTAACCATTCCAGATTTTTACTTCTGCATGTAGCTGTACACATCCATTTAAGAGGTAGGAAGAGACATTTTGTGGGCTACTACAGTTCATTCTCTTGACAGCCAAATGAGATGATTAAATGGGACTAACATCATCTACTCTGAAACTTTTTAAAATAAGTCACATAGTTGAAGACAGTTTCTGACCAGCTGTTAAATGAGATGTCAAAGTGTGTGCATCTTAAAGTTTCATATTACCTCTCATCCCCTCTGTTCTCCTCCCAAGATGTTGCAGAAAATAGTCTGCTTTTCAAAAAAACAAAATAAAAGGATGTAGAAAATGTAATGATGTAAATTTGGAATATGACCAAATTCACAATACTCTAAACTGTGCCCATTCTGTCTCAGTAATAGGATTTAGAAGAATTTAAGAAAAGAGCACAAGAAATTTTAGGAATATAAACCCACTGCCACAAGAATAAATATTTAAATACTGAGGTTATTTAGTGTATAAGATAAACAAGTTGTGCAAATAATATACATATAAGCATATAAGACAGTGACTAAAACAGAGAAAAGAAAATGGAGTCTAGAAAGTACTAAATGGAGTACTTTAGACTTTGCAGTTTTCTAATCAGGTCACACACTTGTTGTCCAACAGAGAGGTTTCAGAGTATTATACAATTTCTACAACATGTTTCATACAAAAGTCACAACAATAAGAAAAATTATTTGTTCAGTATTAACTTTAGACCAATGAAGGTGCTAATATCTCTGAAACAGTCACATTTAAAATGTAAATTTTAAGAATTTAATGTGTGTCATTTATGGACAGTATTTCCATTTAAAATCTGAGAAATCTCTGAAGAGGTCTCTGTGTCTCAGAAAAGGTGCAAACATCTGTCTCTCTAAAGAAAGATGGAACTTTGTTCCTTTTCGTTTTCAGCATTAATTCACACACAAGTTAACATAAAATCACTGGTGTGTTGTAGAGTCTGGACAACACAGTCAAGACTCCTTCTCATGAGGAGCTTTGGTTAATCATTTTACAGTTAACTTTAAAAATAAAGTACACTCAGTCATGATACTCATGTGCTTTGCTTTCTCAGTAACGCCAGAGAATGCAAAAAAGAGAGTAACAAAAACTGCATTACCATTATTTTAGTAATAAATGTTAGAGGAAAAATTGTTAACCACTAGCACCTTCTTTACTTGTGAGAATATTAGACTGCCTGTGCCTGAATTTAGGAGAGAGGATGTGCTAGAATGTGTTTAAGTCTCTTGAAAATAGTGAAGTCTAGAAAGTCTAAGTGGTGGTCTGCTTTGCTAACTTCTGACACAATTTCTTATGTAAGATAACAATATTTTAACAATAGCGTTATGTTAAAATTAAAACTCTTTGTTATGCTTTAGCGTATCCATAATGTCAAGACTTGGCTGGCATACATGTTGTCAAGAGGTCAGTAAAAAATTACTTTTGAGTATAGCTTAAGTGTGCAGAGATTACAGTTTAACTAAGTAATGTGGTAATTCTGTGATATTCTACAAGTAGGCTCTCCTTCTTAGCTCTCATTGTGGACTCAGATAAATAGAGAAGCTCTTAAGTTTTCAAATTTGAGTTCTGAAATTCATTATATTCTTGGCAATTTTGTTCACATGAAAAATAAGCATTTAAAAGACACTTAAATATGTGCATATATGTAAAATTCATCCTCAGTTGCTGACTGCTGCAAGTTAATCTCAGCATTGTGCTTAGATATGACAGAAGTGATGTCACAATGTTTATCCAAATGGCATTGTCACAGGAAATAGCTATTATTAGCCCAAATATTTCCCCTTTAGGAATCCTTTCAAACTTGATCTGCCTCTTTGAGTTTATTTTGATACAAGTCCCTGAAAAGGTCATGCGCTTTTATTACAAAATCTTTGCCTCTCTTTTTTTTTTTTTTGCTTGAAAAGGCAAGCTAACACAACTTAGCCATAATTAGATCCTCTGTCTTGCAAATGACCCAGACAAGTATTTATCACCCAAGAAGGTTCTTGATCTAGAGTTTTTGTAAAAGTGATATCATATTAGGTGTCAGAACAATTCCACAAAGTTCAGAAGTGTTCTGAGGAATTATAAGAAAATTTGTATAGGGTTAAGTTAGGGTTCATTTAGCTTGCCCCCAGCCATTTGGAGCTCTGAAGTCAGAAATTCCTGCAAGAGTCAAAAATCCGTTTGGTAAACATACAGTATGATAATTGTTTTTATTGGGATAGGTTATCTGACAGAATGAAGTGTAGGCAAATAGGTATTCTTTTGTCTGTAGCCATATAACGGAATGAATCTGACTCTGAACAATACAATTTATTTTTGTTTTTACATGAGGTATAGATTTTTTTTTTACCTTCTTGAGCCCTTTTAAATGCAACATTAAGACTTAAAACATATATTAGAAGTAAGGCTTAACATTGAAAATTCTGGGTTTACTTTTCTTTAATGAAAAGCATCCTGTGTTTTAGGGTGTAAATCCATGTTTAAATTACATCTCCTTGGAGAGTCATCTTAATGCCTACTCATGAGATTCAGTACTTTAGTAATGCTGGAGCCAACCAAGATCCTTTATTACAAGATTTGTTCAATCATCATCATCATCCCTGCTGGGTGACAGATGATACCCTCTATAGTACAGTTTACCATACCTAGATCAGGATTAGAATTAGGCCTTCAGTTCTCATTGCCAGTTTGGAGTGGATGCATAGGATGTGTAGCACTTAGGCCTGAGGAAGAAACTGATGCATTTTAGGATTTATTCTTGCATTATAAAATCATCCTTTGATCCCTTAGAAGCTTAAAGAATATTTTATTGCCCTTGAGATTTTGTATGCAGACAGACACAAGCATTTTCACTGATGTAATGATTCAACAAGCAAAGTTCAAATGATCAATAAGAAACCATAATTTCTGCAATGCTGCTATGTTCTTTGTCAGCAAACAAGGAGGGTGAACAAGGCTTCATCATCTCTCTAGAGAAACAGCACAAGTCAATAAGGCAAGTGGAAGATTCAGATCACAAGAACCCTTGCCGTAGCTTAAGTTTGGAAAAAAAAAAAATTGAAGTCTATCATTGTAGAATGGTACATATTTGGATGCTTTGCAGATTCTGTACTTTGTCTCTTCAAAATAAACCCTTTAAAATTTTTGTTTCTCTGACACTCCATTTTAAATCATAGGGGTGAACAGAAATGCCAGCAATTTAGTATATTTTGCTGTAAGAACCCTCTCCAGGGAAGAGGCTCATGAACCAGGATCTAATTCAGAAAACAAGTCTAAATTACTATAATCAGTGAATTTTTGTTTAGATCGATGATATAGAATTGATCCTCTAGAGCTTTAATATTTGTATCAGTGTCAGTAAGGATATTAAAGGTCTTATGGTAAAGACTAAGCAAAATAAAGAAAGCCTTTTTGATAACTGCCCATTAGGAACAGATATACATAATTTTATTCCAACCAGTGAACCACTGCTTCTGAGGCTGTCCTGAGCATGTGAATGATGTGGGAATATTTTTCTCCAGGCTTAGTCAGTAGATAGAAGACCTGTAGGAGAGATACCCATTTTAAAATCAAAATCTTGATCTAGAATCCATCAAAAGGGTCAGAAGGTGTACCTGGGGTGGTTGGGAAGCTGGGGGAGATTGCAGATGATGGCATGGTTACAGTGTGTTACTGCCCTCTGTAAGGTAGAGGTTAGAGGGTTGTAGTGTTTGTGTAACAAAGAAACCTTTACCTGCTTATTAATCTTACAACTTGAAAAGCTCAACTGTATGTAGTTGTTTATTTGGCTTAAAGCTACCTCTGTGTTTCTGCATAAAATGAGATGTTACAAGACAGCTTGCTGAGGAGTGGCAAAAGGCTGACACTTTCTGCACTTGATTTATTCTCCATGTTCTGTATAGCTCCTAGAGTGCTCTTCCCTATCTTGACCCTTTCACAGCTTGTTGTGTGAATGTTTTGACTGTGTTTTGGTGTTAAATAGCTGTTGATAGTTGCTTTTTAGTAAACCTCTTGTGTTCTAAATATTCAGAATTTTCCTCAGTTGGTCTGATAGTAGACCAACTGGTGCTTTATTTTTTCTTGTAATTGTTTGAAGTTTATGAATATCCCACATATTTCCACCCCCAAAGAACTAAGTGTGCAAAAGCAGTACTTGGTAGCAAAGCTTTTACTGGGCTGTGCTCAACCATGCTGTGTTAACAGCTGTTTTCAGTTGATTCAGCTACTGATGATTTCTGTGTAAACCTTTCCCTCCAGAATTCTGCCAAAACATAATACTTTGACACAAATTGAAAATACTCTGGCTGCTGTTTGCTTAATATTTGGCTAGATCTAACTTCAGAGAAATACACTTAGGCCACCTTTGAGATTGTTTCTTCCTGGCCAAAAAAACCCCCCAGTTGTGCATTGGAGAAAAATATTACTTATGATCTGCTGTATGAAGGGTATCCTGAGTTTGAGAACTGATTTAACTATTGGTCTACCACATACCTGCACATGGTATGAGGATGTGGAAAGCAAAGCAGAGATGCCTATTTTCTCAAAATCTGCAAGAGAAGATTTGTGAAATACATAGTTTCAGATAGATACATACATGAAGGCTAAAAAGATCCACTAAAACCATAGTACTCTTTCTTACATTTGGGACCTTCCCACCTGTTACTCACTGCTGCTGTAGACTTTCTCAGGAAGAATGTTTTTTACATGGCCTTCAGAAGTATTTCATATTTCATGTCTCTTTGGCATTCAGTCCCTGTTGAAGAAATGTTGGTAAGTAATGAAGACTCTATTAATAAAAAGTAATCTTGAATTTTCACTTACCTTTAATTTTCACTGGAATAATTAGGATTTGTTTTGTATGTGTTAGTTGAGTATTAGTAAAAATAAACTAGAGGAGAGAGATGGCTAAGAAGGTAAAAATAGCTGAAGGTAGAGTTGAATATAATCTATGGTTATAGTGAATAGCTTCAGAAAGCTTTTCAGTGGAAAAAAAAGGCAATTTTTATTTCCAAGGAATAAAGCACATAGCTTGTATTTAATTTTGTGGTATTTTTGTTATTTGTGTTATTTCAGCCCTGTAACAAGCATCAATGTGTCATCAGAATTACTACATAAATTACAATTATTTCAATTATTTTTTCTTTGTTTTGCCCTTTTTCTATCAAGCCAAAGAGAGAGTAAGGCATTCTTTTTACCTTTTCTCAATCTGTGGCTCATCTCTTTCAGTTTGGCTTTTAGGATGCTGTTGTTTGCTTCCTCCTTCCCAGCAGTTCACTAGACGATTCAGGACTGAAGCCAATTCATTTGCTTTCCTACTTTATTACCAAAAATGGCAAAATTTTGCCAATGTTGTCATTTTCCCATCTCAATAATAGATAATAAAGTTGCACATGGGAGTTTTTGCATATCTTCAATTTCTTTGAGTGTGGGTGGAATACTATTTCAGGCTCTTACTCTGAAATGCTAAAACATGAAAGACTGTATTATGGTTTTTTTTCCATGATAACCGATATTTTTAGCTTATTTCTGATTCATCTGAATCTGAGATAAGATATCAAAGGCACAGATACAATGCTTTAAACACCTTGGGAAGACAAAGTGTTTCAGCCACTTGCTTTGTAAAGAAGAGGGGACAACCCTCCCTAAACTTTTGGAAATGTGTGGTTTTTATTTTTGCATTTTACCAGAGGACAAAGTCTCTTGACATCAGCTGTAATTGAGTTTGATAGGAGCTAGTGTGGAAGACAAAATCGGTTGGATTTAAGGACATCTAAATGCCTCATTGGACAGGGTGTTTTGGTTTTGTTGCATTTTTAAATGCTGTATAGCTTTATTAAAAAATGCTTAGACAAAAATTTTTTAAAAGTTCAGTGAAGAGCAAAAACCTCTTCAAAACCTTTTATAATATCCAGGGCCAGACACAGACATTGTGAAGAATTACTAACATTACTTAACTGGAAGTTAGTAAATTCTGGCACACCTTATTGCTGATATGAAGGGATCTGTAGTCTGCTCCAATTTTGCAATGAAATCCTATGACTCACACAATTCCTCCCTTAGTTTAAGGTTGTTTCTATTCTTATTAATGAAAGCATAGGTGGCCATGGTCAAACAGTTTTGCTTAAGGAAGATTCTGAATTGTGAGTTGCTATAGATGTTAAGGTGAAAGGGGAGTATGCTATATATGACTCAAGAAATCTCTTATGTAAGTAAAGTTGTATAATCTTTAAGAGCTGATGAACATTTTGATAGAGGAGATGCAATTTGATTTAAAGAACTAAAAGCACCCAAAAAGATTAGCTGACTTATCCATTAATGTATCTGTTAGGTGATTGTTTTTTTAAGGGAGAAAATGTACTCCTGAAAAATGCAATGCTAATGTTTCAACAGATAGCAAAGCAATTTTTCCCTATTAGAGTCAATGTAACAAAGTGTAGATGCATGTGGGACAATACCTGTCTACAGGTACTGTACAGACATGCAATGGCAGGATTTTCAGGATTACCAGCTGGAGGAGGTGCTGGTTTCCCAGCAGCAGCAGCTGATTTTCTGACCAAGCTATCACTCTGAAAAAAAGAGCGCATGCTTTCTACATGAGATTATTTGCCCAATTTTAATTTATTACTATGGGCATTATTGAATTCTTTTACATCTTTGTGCAAATCATCTTCCTTAGAATAATCAAGATCAATTAAAGAAGTCAGGTGATGAAAAACTGAAAACTGGGGGTTATTACACTGATTATCAGCAATATGTGATATTAGATGATGGGTGACAGAAGTCCAAAACTAAAAATATTAATGAAACAACTATTGAAGTATTCCTTTATCACTAAGCAGTTAGTGATAAAAAATGTTACTGGGCAGTGTCAGCAATTAGAAGTTAGGCTAATAGGGAGTAAGTACAGCACCTGTAATTTTGGAACACGTCTTGAAGGGTAAAATAATCTTTCAAGTACTTCTCTTGGCATTCCCAGTCATGTTGCTGTATTAATATTTTATAGTTCTGAAAGCAAATGTCTTTCTGAGGTAACAAATCTTTTGGCTTCCAAATGTATTGATTGAATTTAAGTTTTCCTTCTAACATTGCTGTTAAAATACATTAGATACTATTTAAAAATGGTAACGTGTCACAGCAATATGTAATACTAGAAGACTTGTACCAACTGACAGTTAAAGATTTAACCATTGTTTCTAGAACTTCTCAGCTACCACCTTTAATCTTTAAAAGGCAAATTTTAGAGGCTGTCTAGTTTGGATTTCCAAAAAGGAATTGGATGCTGAAAGAATGTATGTAGCTTATTCTCTCCTGGAAAGGGAAGTACTTTTCTGGTAATTTTCATGCAGTGTTCAAAAGAGAACATTCTCCTTCTACAGAATATTTTGCCTCAACATAGCTCTTCAGGTTACATTTTAAGCAGCTGCTATCTGTGCTTAGGATGATGTGCTGTAGTGGCAATCAACCTTTAGTCTGTGAGCCACATGTGGGGACAGTGGCCCAGACTGGTGTGTGCCTTTGAGAGCTGCCTGTGTGCCAGGCTGTGTGGCAGGGGCCTTCCATGATGCTCCCTCAATACATTCCTGTGCACAGGCTTAAAATTGTTGCATGTATGAACACAGCCCACATTCACCCACTAAGCACATGTGTGTTGAGTCAGACTCCTGACCAGCACAGGCTTCTCAAGAGTGACTTCTGTCAGACCAGCTTAGCTTCCTTCTGTTAAAGGCTCTTTGGTTTAGAGAATGGAGTTGGGAAAGGTGGGGTCTGATATTTTATCTGCAAGATTTCTTTACCTGAGGCATTTTCAAATTCAAACTAAAGAGTGATAATCTAGACTTAATAATAGTAAGGATAATTGTGAAGGGATAGAATGTAAGAGAATAGTGCAGAAGGTAGTCTGATTAGGAAAGGCCTGCCCTTAATAGGCCACAGCTGTGCCAATAAGAAGATGAGGGCCACAAAAGAGTGGGGTAGCTGGGTGAGGAGAGAGATGGAGTTTGCTGGTTGTGCTGTGAGGATGGAGTCAGTGCTGTGAGGAGGTGCCCATGAGAAATCACTGAGAAGGTATGGGAGCTTTGCAATAAGATGACAACAGATAATCTTAAACTGTTGCAAGATCAATGCAGAAGAGTTTGGAAAACTGTACAGGGTGTTGATTCTCTTCCAAAATTGTTGTCACAGGCCCCCAGCTGGGTACTAATTAGCATTGACTCCATGATTCACAGAAGGCTGATCAGTCACTTTATTATCCTATACTTATCAAGAAACCCACTGCTTTTATAGACAGTTTTGATACAGGTGGACCTAATTGGTCCTCCAGTCCAAACACCATCACCATTGGCCAGTTAAGAAACCACCCTTTGGTAAACAAATCTCCATAACACATTCCACATGTTCACAACAACAGGTGCAGCAAGTGAAGATAAGAATTGTTTATCATTCTTTTCTCTGATCTTCTCACAGCCTTTCCCAGAAAGGCTTGGTGAAGTTATGTGTTGCTCTCTGTGGCCAGGGAGCTGCTGCCACACAATACGGAAGAATTGTATCCAGTGAAAGGGGTTTGCCTCAGGGCTAGCACTACTCAGTGCTTGCATTAATGGTCTGGATGATGGAATACAGAATATACTTATTAAATTTGTGGGCCACACTTGTCTAAGAAGGATTAAGAGGTCTTGTAAGGACAGAATTAGAATGATCTTGTGAAATTGATTTGAAAAAATAGAATGCTATTAAAAAGGAACAGTGTAAGGTACTGCACGAAGAAAAGGAACAAGGGAAGAAAAGCATGGCTCTATAGCAGAAACAGCTGTATGGATAGGAGATCTGCAGAAGGGTATTTTGATGTTATAGTAGATTACAAGCTGAATGTCAGCCATGTCAAGTAGATACAAAGGAGAAAAATATTGTACTGGGAGGTGTAAACAAAAGTATACCTGGAGTAATTTCTTAGCTCTACTCAGTAGAGTGACCTTTATACTCTTCTCAGCCCTGGGGATTCTAGCAGTGAATTCAACATGCCAAGAAGGATGTGGACTAACCTGAGAGGTGGTCAAGTGAGGAGCAGTGAAAGCTGGACCTATGAATAAGAGTTTGGATAAATTTCTGCTAGGTAGTTTGTATTTTCATTTGTTGATAACTGTTGTTGTATAGAAGGAAAGTAAACTTGAACTCCTTCTAAAGATCTTTTCAATCTGTGTGGTAAATTTAGACATGATGTCCTGGAACTGACACCAGAACTGCTCATCCACCCTGACTGCAGTGGGTGCTCACGTAAGAGCTCAGCTGAGGGCCAACTCCCCAGCAAGTGTCACATCTCTGACACACACAGCACCACTTGTGTGTGTTTACTGTAGTCTTTTCACAGGGTAGGGAATGTTGGCCTATGGCCCTTCTTTGCACAAAGGCAAGTGGCCTCCCCAGCCAGAGGGGTTGGACATCCCTGCCTTTGCTTTGTGATTTACAGTTGACAAGACACATTTTTAATGGATTTCAGATTTCACTAATGGAAAATATTTGCTGCTGTAAACAAAGTGAATCACCTTGTTGATAATTCAATACTGTATTTCACACACTGATAAGTTTGTAAATCCATTGGCACACTACTTGATGGGGTTGAAGGGCATTCAATACCAGCAGTTTGCTCTCTCATGTATATAGACCAGCAGCATGCTTTGCAAGTGACAAAAAAAAAGAATAAGGAATCTTTGTGGTTTGTCAGAATTCTTAAAATCTGAATGATGACATTTTTAGGTAACTCTTACCTGGAGCCCTCTTACCTGCAAGGACATCAGTGGCTGGTTGTAATAAGCAAACCCCAAGAAAGATGAATAACATTTGTGTTAAAGAGAAGACAAAGAAACTTTTAAAAATAACTAATAAATAATAAAAATTGCTGAAGGAAAAAAAAAAAAGTATCAGGTTTCAAATAAGGAAAGCACAAATAGTGAAATAACTGTTTGTTGGACAGGTGAAATGGGTATTACATTTATTAAATAGAGCAGGGAGGAATTTAGTATTTTGTCCCAAGTAAAAGTGTATGCTTTAATAATACTAGATCTGCAGAAATACATGTAAATGTGTATGCTTAAACTATCTGTTGGTATTCACTAAAGCTTTTAAATTAGAGCATGAGGTTGAAATGGAGTGCACAGGTTTGTGGTCTGCTGGGACTCTCTGTATGTCTCAGAAATGCTCTACACACAACATCAGAAATAATCACAGGAATTCTCTTGGCCTTTTTAGGGTTAATGTTCTTCTAAGATACTGCAAATAATTTGAAAGGATCCAGTCAGGAATTTCTCTGAAAATATTTATGCTGTGCTCACTGCACCCACTCAATTGCTTAATATAAGATTACATTGAAAAGCTTGTGTGCAGATGTAGAGATAATAGTCATGTAAAGAAATGGTGGAATATGGCTCACATCTTAGGAATTTAAATGCACATTATGGATAGATAGTATTTGTGTATAGTAGTTAGCACATGTATCCTAATAGGTTTTGAGTTCCTTTCTATATTGTTTCTTGAAAATGAGTTATACAGGAGGTAAGTGAAGATGGACACAGGACTTGTGTAGATTAAGTGGAGCTGCAGAACTTAAGCAGTAAGGCATATTGTAAATTTATACATTAAAAAACCCAGTGCACTGCTGAACTTAGCAGTTGCTGTAACACGGCTTCATACTATATTAATAAACTGAAAGGGATGGGAGACAATTTCCTTCAGCTGTCTGTCCCCCATATCTCTCTCTTCTGTCAGCTGTACCTTTTCTCCACTGGGGATAGTGTCATTATATTCAAACTGGAATTGTGTGGTTTTCATCTTAACTTGTTTAGTGTGTGACAGCATTATTAAAAATGTTGTACAACATACTAGTGATCCTAGTATAAACCTGTCTGAATACAGATAAAGTACAGTACTGTATACTGAAGATCTGTTTCTGGGAATTCCTCAGAATGTCAATTAAAAAAAAAAAAAAAGTAGTGAATTTCAGTCATTAGACATTTTGGCAACAGTCCACAATTTAAATGGCAGTTTCTTTATTTAGGATGTCTGTTTGACCAGAGAATGAAGACAACTTTTTATATTTAGCTTGGTAACTGGAGGTACTAAATTATGTATGTATAACGTAAAAACTAAAATAATAATTTAAATTTCTCAGAAAGGGAGTATCTAACACCACATGAAACTTATCCAATGTCTACAGAGCCCTTGTGCATAGTTCTATGTAAGATTTAATGTGTTTACTTTTTGTCAGTCCATGAGGCTTAATTTACTGGTATATAGCTAAGAAAATACAATTTTTAGCTGACATGCTCAGCTGTCAACTTTTGTTTAAGTCTGTTGCAAGCTGTTACAAATATCTGCATGTTTTTTAATGGGCCAGTTAATTCAGAGAAAGTACTAAATTGCAGCATTTAATGAGATTAACTCTTGATATTAATGTTAATATCAAGATCAATAAGCATCTCTTCTGATAATGTATGTTGCTCAGGTTTCCTATAGAAGGAAACCAGCTTCCAAGGTTTAGAAAGTTTTTGGCATCTTCCAGAAATTCCCTGTGGCAAGTTTCACATTTACTACACATTGTTTCCAGGTGTGCATAGAAAAATTGGAGCTGCTGTTCTCTTGTATTCTGTATTTTATGTTTTGAGTTGAGGGACTAGCATTTTCAGTAAAAGTTTACCTGAATTTGGTCTGTCTCTCTACTTTAGATGACTCCATAATCAGTGTTACCAGAATTCCTTACGGTTGCTGTTACCCCTCCAGCAGCTTTGTGACAGAGGTGAAGTGCCAGCATCAGTGTTCTGCAGGAGAAGGACAAAAGCCAAGAGAGTGAGAGGTCATGCACAGATTGATAATGTGGCAGACTCCAAGGTCTTGCTGTGGTGGTGGGGAGTGTGGTGATAGCTACAGGAGTGGGGTTCACAAAACCTCTTCAGTCTTCTGGGTGAGCTAAGTGAGCTGAATGAAGCACTGAAAGTTTGAGATTTGCAGCAGAGATTTGATACACTGATTTGCAGTCAGTGTATCAAAACTGAACCTCAGCACACATTTACAGCTCTTCTAGGGCTGGTTTTGCTGGGATTCACCAGCCACTACCTTTCCTGAGCATAAGTACCTGGGGCTTCCTTCTAGGCATGGATGACTTGTTTCTTTAACTGCACAAGTGATGGAAACAATGAAAGTGATGGAGAAGAAGTGTTAAAACACTGCAGGAAGTTGGAAGGAAGGCCAGGGTCATCCTTAGCCTGAAGGCTTTGCCTTGCTCTCATTTGGGAGACAGTGACCTGCCCTTGAGCACCAGGCAGGGCTGGGGTGGTGACACACTGCTGTGGCTGCCAAGGGGCTCAGGACTAAGGCATGGCAATGGGTGATCTTTGACATACTTATCATTTACTGCTGCAGACAAGAAATTATTTTGTGCTTAGGGTTTGGATCTACATAATAAAGATGGTGTAGACCCAGGGGATGTGATATTCGTGGGGCAAAGGGAGGAAGAATTGTAGTCCAGAGTGGACAGTGTATTTGGGAAGTTCTGCTCTTGGCTCATTTTGTGAATTTAGGCCTCAGTGACTTGCTGAAAATCATGTCTTACATGGCTGAATCTGAACTCTAGTAAATAGATTTTTTTTTCTCTCTATAACTTAAAACCAGGCTCAAGTCATTGCAACAACTGCTATTTCACAGACTGTTCCATAACTGTGCTGCTATTACTTCTTACCCAGAAATTCACATGGTTGAAACTGATGTTAAAAATAAGCTTTCCCATTCTCTGGTGATTTAAACCTGCAAAGGGAGAAGAGACAGCAAACAGCATCTTTTAGTATATCATTTCCTTTCTGCTGCTGCTCTGGCTGTGATGCAGAGGCAGTTTAGTTAGGCATTCCTCCTGTCCATGCCTTTTTTTTTTCCTTTTTTTTTAAATCTCCCCTTCTTTTGCTACTCAAAGTTATTTTTTAAAATAGAAATATAGGGGGCAGATGCAGTGATTGCTGCAAGAAGGTACTATGGAAACCTGTCACGACAACAGTTTCAAATGAAAGTGAATCTTTAGCTGCTTAAGAAGTCCATGTATTTGTCAGACTCTGGTGTCTCCTCTGCAGTCAGAGTTGAAGAGGAAGGAAGTGAATAGAGCAGTGTTGAGGGGAAAATAGATATTCTTGCTTTTCACTTGGGGAAAATGCATTTCTGGGCTCAGCCGTGCAATTAGATATCCTGCAATGAACTTCTAATCTGGGACCTAAAATGTCTCAGTTATGTAACGTATTATAGTGCTGTGGTAGCAATATTGTCCTTTATGGTTGGTGAGATATGTTTGCTATAAAACCTACCTTGTGTTTCCAGATGTTTCTGTTTGTTTTTGTGGGTTTTTTTAAGAAGACATAGGCTGATGAATTATTCACAAAGCTCAAAAGAAGGTGTTGCAGAGAGCAATAGCTAAATAAATACATCTTTAGTATACATTTCAGTTGTGGATGTTGGTGCATATTTTTCAGATGGAAAATCAAAGCATGATGTGAATGTATTAGATCCCAAGTCACTTGATATTTGTTCTCTGTGCCCTTGCTAAAGAACACACCATCAAATAAGTTTTGTTGTTATTAGTATAGCATGCAGAAGATAAAAAATGACACAAATCTGGTACTGCTGGTAATATTACAACTGATAGATTCACTTTGGTCTCTTTCAGCACTATGCTGATTCATAAGAGTGTACATACATCTATATACCTATAGGAAGATTAATGTTTCTGGGTTAAAATAAATATTTGGAATGCCAGTGATTAATCATTTAAATATGGCACTTCCTGGGGATATTCCAAAAATGTGAGTTGAAATACTGAAGTATTCAGTCTTTCTGTGGTCACTGAAGTTCCTGGACATATTTTATAATGTTTGGTGGTCATGTTTGTTGCTGCTAGAAGTATTGGAAAGCAACATCTAACAAACAGAGAATACATAAGGAAGACTACTTTTTTTTTTTCTTTTAATTTAAAAAGTACTGATGTTCTAAAAGGATTGTAAAGGGAGAAAAAGACTTTTTGGTGGAGAAGTCACTCCCAACTAGTAAATTAATATTATATAGTGTGTAAATTCAGAAAAACTGGTGTTTTTTTTAAATTGACAAAGGTTTTATTTTCACATTTTGTCTTAAACTTTTTGCTGCCGAGGTTTGAAGCCTTGACAATAATAGACATGGTGGTAGTCTCTTTTGTCCTGTGAGATCCTGATCTTTCAGACTTTGATGAGCCTGTGCACATTTATTAAAAGATATATACTGAATTAGAAACAGATTATGGGATTGTGCAGACTTTGTCTGCTCTGTGATGTAGAAAGCTTTATATCACTTTGCCATTGTGCACTTGCCCTATATAGAGGTAATTTAGGAAGCCTAATGCAATTGATGTCCAACTGTGACATGGTATTTTTATAAAAGTAAAACTCTTCACTGCTCTTAGCCTTTCTAAATGGTTAATCAAAGTGGATTGACAGATTATGTGTCTGGGGTTTTTTTCCTTTCTTTTTTTTTTCTGTGTAGGTGTTTGTGACTCATAAATGCAGAATTAGACCGAAAATCTGTGACTGGATAATGGAGTATTTGCAAGTACTTTATTGCATGTTTCAGTGCAGCACAACAAATAGCCTTCACTTTCCAGTGTTTATTTGTAAGGATTTATTACTGTGTGGCCCTACTAATCTCATAATTTCTGCCTCTGTTTTTCTGATAGTGCAAGAATAGTTTCTATAAATGGGTATTCCTGAAAGTGCATCTGATCTGAACAATATTTTTATATAACTGTCTTTTATGGTAAAGTAATAGGTGAAAATTGAGAAGTCATTAATGTTTTATATCCCTTCACTCTGCTATGAATCACCACTTAGCTGTTTGCCAAAAACTTTGCATTCTGTTTAGTGATAATTTTAAGTGAGGATCAGCTGGATAATTTTTAAATTCACTTCTGGCCCTTTTCTTCGGAAATTCATATCAATTAATTTGACCTGTTGTCAACTAAACATGAAAACTTATTCTTCTATTGTAGATGATGTTTTAAATACATATTAACTTAGAGTTAGATGATGCTTTTTAAAGAATTCAGATGGCATTACTGTTCCAAATATTTTAGGAATTAATAAATTCTAAGGAATTATGAGCTATGCAGTGTGTGTGTGAGTGGGGAAAAAAGTCAGAATACCTTAGAAAGCTATTAAAACTGTTTTTGATCTCCCCATTGAGACTAGTTATTTTGAAATATGAAACACTTAGGTTGGTTTCATACCAATTAGTAAATGTCATTTGTGATCACTAAAAAATTACTCCTCATAGAATATCCGTCATGAAAACGCAGGAATGTTTAATAATATTGAATTCAGCTTTCTTTGCAGACAGAAATTATTTTAAATTAGAGGCTGTTGCATAGTCTGTTTCTGTGTTCTGGTTGTCCATCTGTTTAGGTGTTTTCCCTGAACTGGAAAACTGTCAACCATTATGTGTTGGACAACTCTGACCACAATGAGAAACTGAAACTGCACTAAGAAACTGCCCCACAAGGGCAAAAATGTATCTGATTCTAGTACTTTTAAGGTAATTGATGCAAATATGATGATTGATTCAGCTATTTATATGCACAGAGGTCTGGGTCACTGCTATGAACTGCTCAGCTGTGAAAAGCTTTGTGAATAAACTGTACTGTAGGGGTGGAATGAAGGAGACTGAGAACACCACATGTCAGTACGGAAACTGGAAACTAAGATCAGGTCTTGAGGGTAACTCCAAAGAAAAAGATATGAATGGAAATAGCTGTTCTGAGAACAAGACTGCAGAAGGGCTGGAGGATGGACTGGGCCATGGATAAGGTAGAGCAGTGAAATAAGGAAGTGGTACAGATGCAGAAAGGTAGGCTAAGATTAGATCTTGTGAAAACAGTTGAGGTAAGTCTGGAACAGGAACCATGATGGTTTTTCTTTATTAGACATTGCAATGTTTTAATCACATGGTCTAATCTTTATAGAATGAGGTTAAATAATGTTGTCTTCCAACTTCCTAGTCCATGTAAGGGTTTTATTACAATTAATTAATTGATTAAAATATTTCTGATTTGCTTTAGATACTGAAAGGTGAACAGCATATATGAAATTCTGGTAAATTCCAGGGATGCAACTGAGCAGAGACTGATGTGGGCTTTGGCTAGATCTCTGTATAATACATCCCTGCCTTTTAAATTTTTACTTGGTGTATCTGTGTCTCTTCAAAACTAAAGCTACACTGAGGTTCTTTCTCTCCAGATAAGATAGTATGTTATTGTTAAACGCCTCTCCCAGACTGTAATTCTATTTGTGGTTTGTACTGTTGACTGTTGATTGTTAACAGGTTCTGCAGTAATGCAATTAGGTGATCCAAGAAGAACATACAAAGCATTAATAAGCCACATCTGCATAGAGCAGAGTGAAAAATATGATCGACTAGCCATGATACTCATCTAAATAAGATAATATAATTCATTTTGCCTCTTTCTCAGGTTAAAAATCTGCTCTGTCTTAATCCTCTCAGAAAAAAAATCAATGCTTTATCTTGTTCTTGATCTGCTACTCACTGCCATGTGAAATTCTGCATTATCGTACATTGTTACATTTATGGTAGCAAAAAGATTTAAAGCTTTGGATAAGCTTGAAATGACACAGGGAACTGAACAGTATGTGGCATTAGAAAGGAAAAATCTTGGATCAAAATACTGCAGTTCTTGGGTGATGAATAATGTCGTCTGTGTGGAAGAAGAGGTGCATTCAGCTGCTTATTCTTCTCTTTCACCTCCCTTCTGTCCTTCTGCAGGCAGCACCCCAGCAAGTTCCCATTTGTGTGAAGGTTTCAGAATGCATTGCTGGCTGACAGCTGAAGTGAGGGGTGGGGCTGCCTTCTTTCACTGGTCAAACTGGATCCCAGTGTCTGTGTTAGTTGCAGGCAAACCTAGGAGCAATGTTTCTTTTTCTGCAGTGGACTTCAATTTTTTTTCCTTCATAGTAAAGTTTTTGTATGGTACAGCTTTGCCCATTTGATTTTAAAGAGACTGACCTTATAGAAAAAGAAACCAAAAACAACTAGAAATATAAAATCAATTTATATAAATGTTGAATCTGTAACAAAAAGAGGTCAGTTTTGCCATGCCGGGGACAAATTTACAAGAGAACTTGGAAGACTTAGACCTCTGTCAGGGTGTGGGTGACCCTGCCAGCACTGGAGACATCTTTGGGTGTATACATGGGCTTGCTCTCTATCAGGCTGGCCTCAGCAAAACTTGATGAAAATGACTGCAAACAAAATCCATTGTTGCATTCTCTGGGAGCGGTAAGAAGAACTAGGAAGAGAAAACGGAGCAGGAAGTATCTTCTGGCTCATTCCTGAGCAGCCTGGTGTGGTAAACCCTCCTTTGAGCAAGCAGGTGGATTAGGGCATCTCCAGCAGTCCTGGAAACCTACAATTCTTCACCAAATTATCTTCACCAAATTATCTTCACCAAATTATCTTCACCAAATTATCTACATTTCCTGTTGGGGTGCAATACAATGAACTTGAACTTTGTATTATATAATTAAAATATTATTTGTATTATTTTTTTTCTACATTAGAAAAAAAATGTTTTAAAATTCTATCCAACAGCAAATCTGACCATGATAGAGGTCTGTCTGTAGTTGAGTATGAAAATATTAGCTAAAAAGAATTTAAAATAAAATAGCTTTTTAAAGTTCATTCCTTTTAAATACATGAGAGCGCTTCAGGGCTGTTGACAATATATGCACAGATTCCAGAAACGAGATGTTGTCACTTGCATAGGTAATTATTATCTTGTTGCAAAGACTAGCAGGAGAACAAGAAAATCCAGATGGCTTTTGGTAGATATTTAAATCATTCAGAATATACCAGTTAAAGGATATTTTTTCTGAGATAGAATTTAATTTTTTTTTTTTTTTTTTTTTTTTTTTTGTAGAGAGAGAAAAACATGTTAAAAACCTTCAGCAGCTAATTCCTAATGTTGATTGTTAAGACTGAATTACAAGTGAAACTTGACATTTCGGTTTTATAATGGCTTTGTTGAACCATCTAATAGAGTGAGCACATACATAATGATATTGTGAAGTGGAAGAAAACATCTGGTCACAAGCTTTTGTCCAAATATTAAAATTAGTAATGAGATTTTGTGTCCTTACACTTCTGTTCTTCAGTAATGGGACTTGAATCAGCAGGTGCAAGTCAGGGTTCCACAAGGACAGGAGAGGTGCTGCAATCTCACCTTCTGCTCTCTAAGCTTCATCAGCTGTGTTTTTAGTAGGGAAGCTACATCTTCAGATGTGAACTGGTTTGTTATCAGTAAGGGATTTAGAGATTGATCAAATTGTGTAAGAGGTGAGAGAAGCATTTTAAGAAGCTTGATTTGGCTCAGAAGCCCCCGTTTCCATGTTGCCTGACTAGTTTTTTAAATTTTGTATCATTTCTACTCTTTAAAGACTTTATACTCTTCCTAGTCAAATAGAGCATAGTAGGATAAAATTTGTAATTGTTATGGGCTAGTCAGTGTAGCTCATCTGTCCTAAGAGGTGCCAGATACTTTCTTTGAAATTGCTGTCACGTTGATAGCCTGAGGCTTGGTAAACTTTGGAACACTGCTTGATGTTTCATGAGATAATTCTTTACAACAGTTCCTGATGCCTTTCTGTCCCATTAGCTTTTAGCCATCTGTTGCTTTGATTACACTATTATGGTGAATAAGTGTTTTGGCAAGCTATTTAGCTGTGTTGAAAAATCTTGTTTCTTTGCTTTCTAGTATTTTATTGCTACTGTTTCTTTTTTTTTTTCCCTCCTCAACCTTTGTAATGCAATGCTTCTTGCTATTTCCTTCTTGTTATTCTAAGAAACAAAAGACTGACCTAGTTTGAGGACATGATGAGGTTTATAACTGTGCTTTGTGGCTGTTCTCCTTTCATTGTGAAAGTCCTTCTACCAAGAGAGGTTGTGTATTTCAAGCATGGGCTCACAGAACATAGATGTTATAACCTCACCATATTTAAATGTTTGGCTTTGGGACTCTTGCCTCTTAAGGCTTAAAATATTCTTTTCTAATCTAGCCAGTGTGTTTACATCACTATTAGCTATGATATTTCTATAGCAAATAATAATATTTTAACCTCTCTCTCCTCCCAACACTGCAAAGACCAAACCAGGAAGATCTGGGATATCGTTAGAAAGAAGACTGTATTCTTTGGCTTTACAATATCAATTTGACCTTTGCATTTATTGCTCAGGTTTTAGAGATGAACAGAGTAAAAGACAGATGGGGTGATAATGAACACAGAGATGAGCTTCCCTAAGTAGGTTCATTTTTAGGAGTAGTGATATATCAATTAATTTTTTTAAGGCATGGATATTTGGAAATCGAATAAAATACTGTTTTTAGACTGAAATTGAATTTCATTGGCATTTAATTTCTACTTTCAGTTTTTTGTTACTTCTTCTACAATTAAAATAGCTGAGTTATACCTCAAAGCAAGAATTCCAACCCTTCTTACTAAGTTATTAATTCTGCTCAATAGGTCATTTTGCCTTGGCTGTGACTTAGGTGGTCGAGTTTTCTTCACTGCTTACCTTCTTGAGCTCTTTGAGTTGAACTGCAGCATTTCCTGGAGTAACTTTTCATTTTTTTCACTTCTAGTGTCTGTAAGAGATGACTAAGAACTGGGTAGCTGCAAGTGCTTGCAAAACTTGCAATCACTTGGTCTTTGAGTAGTACTTGTCATTAGGGATAGTAATGTTATTTATGGGAAAATTATTGGAAGGAGGCAGGCAGCATGTTGTAATGGTAGTGAGAGGGGAGAAGGGGCAAACACTGTAAAGGAACATCTGACTGGGGATTTTTAGCCACTCAAAGGGGTCGTTTTTGGACTTTGTAAAGCTGTGCTGTGCTGGAAATTGCAACAGCTATCTCCTACAAACAAAAGGAGCAGTAAACTTAGAAAATTGAGTGAAATAGCTCCCAATCTAGCAAATTTTCTGTCAAATGAAATTAGTTAATACTAAATGTCAGTCAAAGATACTCAGAAGTATAATCTAGAAACTGTAAGGACTGCAACAGTCTTTTGTATTCATTGTCAGAAAGTATACATTAGTTTACAAGTTTGGTTATTTCAGTGTGCATCCTGGTCTGGGATTGCTGTGTTTTAGTGTTGATTATTTCTTGATGGTTAGGGAATGTTGTGGTATTCCTTGCTCACCACGTTGTCAGACCAATCTGTTTAAATGATTTCTGAACTAATTAGTAATTATGAATCGTCCTTCAACTAAGCAATGTATGTAATTATTTTTGAGCTGTGCTACATATTTACTGCTTCTTTATGGGACATTGTGTATGTTTTGCATAAGAGGGAGCGATGTGACAGCACACTGAAATCACAGCTCTTGAGTTATCTATCTATCTATCAGCTTGCCACAGCCTCTCCTGAACAGGGTTGTCTGTTCTCTGCAGAATGATAAAGATTTTCAGTCAGAGCCATTGTTCTGATTGTAATAAGTGAAATAGAAATGTCCTTTTATGCATTAGTAGCTATGGAACATAATTTCTAAGTGAGGAATTAGTCCAAGTTTGACCTCTCTGTATGTGGTCCTTCTAAACTATACTGTAAAAGAGAATTTCCTTCGAGAGCGGTTCTGATTATTGGTGATGCAAGTACTTGTGAAATTTAACTGCATGAAAGTTAACAATTAATTATATTTGTAAAACTGCTTCTTTGTGTAAGTAGTAGCAATTGTCTCAGATAAACCATAAATTGTCTCAGATTGACCATAAATATTGTTGCAAATTAACACATTTTCATTTGAGAAGGAAGCTGATAGTCCACACAGGTGCAAATCCTGTGGCATGGGATCTTTTGGACAGATTTGTACTGAATAGAGAAATAATGATGTGAAGTTCCCCAAGACAGAACTGGGTAGAGAATAATGATCCACATAGTGAAGCCTGTACCCTGAGAAGGTGGAGTGTGAGTTTGGAAGCTGTGTTTGTAGCACTTGAGCCATTAGTTTTGCCTGTTATGCAAATTTCTTGTTTATGGTTCAGCCTTATGCTAGGAATCTTCTGTCCCCAAATTTGCTCAGTGTCATCACCACTCTCACTTGTGAAGAGCAGGTTTGCTTGTCCAAGCTGCATTTCTAATGGTGAAAAAGATTATTGCTCTTTCCTTAGCCATGCTTTCAGAAGATTATTCTGGTAATACTAGTGGCAATCATAAAAAAAAGGACTACAATCTTGGCCCTTATAAAATAGTTGCCCTATAAAATATGGGCAGTTGACAAAACAAAATTGTTTTGTTCCATCCTAGGAGATAGTTTCAAATTAGAAATGTAGGATACAGTTAATTAAGTCTTTAATGACATTTCTGTTTAGTCTTCTCAGGGTTATTATCTTTGTGGGAAAGGAAGTGACCAAATGGGGTTGTGCTCTGAGAATGACTGTAGCTGCCATGCTGGCCTGGACAGCATCTGCTGGGTTATTAAATCCACTCACCTGCTCTTTGAAACAACCACATCATGTAATTGGGAAAAAAACCCACATTCATACTAATGACTGCATGACACTTATTTTTCTACTTGTCTGTGATCGTCTACAGAACCAAATGGAATGGGATGGGATAAAACTAATCAGAAATTATGTCAATAAAATGAATGGTTCTCATTCATAGAGAAAATTAGCAAATATATCTGGTGTGAGCATCTCTTCATAGTTTCTGCTGAATGAGTATCTGTTTTGCAAACACATTAATTGAAATACCCATACCTTTTTTTCAAGTGGTGACTGGCATCAACCTTCTGACCAAACTGTTAAAACTATTGTCTGATGGATAGTGAGAAACTTTGGTGTTTTAAAATATTTATGAGACTTGTTTTGTGGTAGAACTAGCTTTTGAGCATGCTCATTTTTTATTTTCTTCATATGTTGAACTGATGACTCACTGAGTCTTCTTAAGCTCTTACATTTGTGGAATTTAGTTTCCATGTATCTGTAACATACCATGTTGTGACTTGCTAGATGGAGAAGTGCTTTGAATGGAGAAGAGTATTATTGGTGGACTTAATGCCATCTCTCCTTAACTCCCAGATGCATAATAATTTTTGCAATCTGAAGATCACTGCAGTTAATTTCTGAGTAGGTAGTATTGTTGTCCTACACTCTTTGGGGTCATGTTTTTACTTCACTTGTGTATGCTTGTGTTTATGCACTTAGATTATACTGTATTGCTAACATATTCCTAAATGAGCTTCTGTTTTTCTTTGCCCTCTACTCTTTTGATTGCCGTAACTTCAAGTTTATGGCAAATGTACAAATTTTTTATGGACAGAGATTCTAATGGGAACACTTTAAAATTGCTGAGTGTAGTTGCCTGCAGTGGCAGACAAATTGGTTATAAAATACTGCTGATTAACTCATTAAATTCAATCTCAAAAGTAGTTATATTATTTTCCATATTGTTCCTCTTGGATAGCTATTCTGAATATTATTCTCTGATGTCATTCCCTTTTCCTGTGTAGATCACTGTTGTAGTCAGTTCTTTTTAAAGTCAGTTCTTTTTCAAATGCATGCTTTCCTCTTGATAAAAATTATGCAGCTTTTCAAATCTCAGAACTTTCTCAGGTAGAAGAAAAATATTAAGGAAAAATTCTTATCAATAACATCTATTAGTAGTAGCAAATTCTGAAATACTGGCTCTCAGCTTCTTGTCCAGTATGTATAATGATAAACAGTTTAACTTTGAGATGTATATGCAAGCCTTAAAGTATAATAATTCATTTCCATCCTGCTTTCAACATTTTTTTTCACATAATTTTTGTCCTAAGGGGGGGGAGGGCTTAATTTTTTTTTCATTTTGTCTAAACCTAGAAACTAGCTGTGCATAAAAATTTCCATTCTCTTAGGATTAGTCATAAACCAACAATGGACTGTTACATAGCCTGTCTGGGGCATATGAAACAATAACTGCTTCCTGAGGTGAGAAAATTACTGTAAATGAATCAAATAAAATAATACACTTTGTTCTACCTCATCAGGGGTTTGATATGTCTCTAATTCCATACAAGATGAATGAATACATGAGCTAGGAGCCTCTGTCAGTGGCCATGTCCACAATTTAAGGCAAATAGAAATAGGCCGCCTGCATAATCTTTGTTCCATTCTGATTTTAATTTTGGTACTAGATTTGGAAGATACTTTGAGTGAATAGAATGTTTCCATGATTTTGTATTTTGGTTTGAAACTTCTGGCTAAAACCATTTCTTTTGAAATATAGCTCAGCCTCTTTTGGAGTATGTTTTAGTGTCTTTCTTGCCCAGTAGCTACAGAGTTAGTTTGCTAAACTGTGATGTGGTAGCTCCAAGATTGATTTTTTGCCTGCAGTTATTTGTGCCTGTATTGCCTGTTTGTCAGGAAAATAAGTATCTGGCCATTGATTATTTAAGGGTGGAAAGTGCCCAGCTCACCTTTAGATGCTGTTCTCTTTTTTTACTATTTAATATATAAACATTAGAGCCTGACTGAAATCTAGTTGAGCACTCCTATAGTAACAGTAAGGTATTGATTTTGTAATACTGACTCTCTAGCTGGTTTCATAATTGTGTAAGTATTCTGTAAAAATTACAATGTTGCACTAAAAAAAAAGTTGCACTATTAAACATTTAGTAAATGAGGCGTGTCTTTTCTATCTTTTCTTCCTTTCAGTTTTATTCTCTTTCTTTCTGCCAGAGTCTGTTCATTCTATTCCCCATCCTCTTCCCATTTATATTTTCTTTCTCTTGTTCATTCTGTCCCCAAATTCCCTCCTTGCATTATAGTACTCTTCATTTTCTGACATCCCATTAATCTTCCAGTCTTTATGGCTTACTTTCCCACCTCCACAAGCACACCCACAGGATGCTTAGAAATTTTACAGCATACCCAGTTGTCAAAAAACTAAACCTACAAGTCCCAGACCCGTAATACTATGCTGGGAATGCTCATTAACTCCCACACTGTTTGGAAAAAGAAACTGGTATAGTTAGTATAAGGTCTGCAAACCATAATACATGCCTAATATTCCTTTGCTTTCCACTAAACCTGGGAACTCCTTATGGCAAAGAAGATGGGATTTGGCTTTTTTTGCTTTAACTTGGTTTTGATCTTGTAGGAACCTTAGGAAAACAATGGCACAAATGTGCAGCTATAGGGGTGTGACCTCTGAAACATTGGGTTTGAGGGCAGCACAACAGATCAGAAAACCTGGTGCCATAGGTGGATGTACCAGAAGTGCATCCTCAGCAGAGCAGCTGCACCATGGCCAAATCCAAAGTGGGCTTTGCAGTGGGGAGTGCCAGTGATCTCACAGAATCTCACAGAATCACAGAATTCTCAAATGTTTCTGTCCAGTCTGTCTGCCAGCATTTCTGTCAGACCATGTTCTTTACTGCTGGCAAAAGTGACTAAGAAAAATGACAAAAGACTGCATCTCTAATGTGTATATGATCCATTGATTGCCCCCTCCACTAATTGCCTGTAAATGCTAATTAAAAAAGCAGTATTCAGTGTATGGATGACAGTGTTTAGTTTCTAAAGGCAATAATTTGAGGCTTTTCTCTTGCTAAATAGCACCCATGCCAGTGTTTAGTGTTGCTAAGTGGAATTATCATTAGATTTAATCTTTATCAGAGGTCACTTAAACAGTGGATCTGGACAGTTTTTGGACAGTTTTCACTTCCCTGTGTTGAGCAGTTGCTTTTGGTTGGTTTTTTTTTTTTTTTTTTTGGCAAATAATCAGGAAATGATCACTGCATTGGTTTATTTCTTAATTCTGCTGTGAGGAAAAATGTAGTTATTGTCAGCATTAGAAATAGAAATGTAGAAATACAAGCTTAAACTTTGCAGTAGTCAGTAGTAGGGGCTTGACCTGCTTGCTTCTTCTTATCCTTCATTAGTACTTTTTTTAGCCTGTATCACTTTTAATTAACTATTTGGGACTTAACTGACAGTAGTGTAAGAAGCACTGCATGTTAAAGTAATATTCCCAGCTACACCATAGCTGAATACAGCTGTATTTAACTAACCCCAGAGTCACTGGATCAGTCACTGATAACCCACCCCAGGTTAGATACTGCCAGCAGTGCTTCCAGGTCCTTTCTTTCCATTCATATTCAGAGGATAGCAGCAAAAGGATCTAAGCCAAGCATTGCTCAGAGAGCAGAGGAAATCAGTCCTCTCCTTTACCCTCCATTCTGGTGGTAAGGATGCCAGTAACTTAAACAAAAAGAATTAGCAAACTGAACTTGTGTCATCAGGGATAAAACATCTCAATAGTGCAGTTAAAGATAATTGTTATTTTTTAATATCTTCCTTCTTCAGAATCCTACTCAAGTGGGAACTGCTCTTCAGGTTTTCCATAATCTTGGGACTTTGAAGGATACCATTGCTAATGTGGTGGATGGATACTGCACAGTGCTGGAAGAGAACATAAAAAATGCTTTGGATATCAAAGTTTTGACCCAACCATCTCAAACAGTCGCAAGAGGTATGATACTTGTTTTACAGAGAATGATAATTGATTATTTTTCATAGGACTATGGTATCTTATAAAATGGAAGAAACTCTCACATCCAAGCCTGTTCTAGAAATGTTTCTCTGCTTGCTTTAACCAGCAGAGGGTTGGATTAGGCATATCTCAGAAAACAATTAATTTAAAAACATTTAATTTGACAAAATCAGGTCTGTCTGATATTTGGCTCAGAGGTTTTCCTTTATTCCTTCCTACCACTCCTTCCTAAGTTGCCCAGAAAATTGTCCTCATTAGGTTACAATCTGTAGCATTTTCTTAGCTGTTTCTCGTGGAACAATGACTCCAAATTCTTCTTTGTTTTTATTGGTGGGGGAATTATGGGTTGAAATTATTTGCAATCCTTGGAAGAAGCCTGCAACTACATTGTTATGCTTTTGTCAGGTGAAAACTGTTTCAAAGCAGACTATTCAATATGAAGAAATGTTGCACTATTAAACATTTGGTTCCCAGTTAGCTCAGATACCAAAAAATACAGAGGAATTGAGTGGGCAGGAAAATTTGAACTTTGGTGTTGGAAACATTCAATTTTTTTTCAAAAGTTTTGCAACAAGGTAGGGATCCAGACCCATAATCAGCAGAATAATACAGAAATGCATCCTCTCTGAAGTGAAGTGATTGTTGAGAAGCTGCATGCCCTTCAGCTGGAATATCACTTTTTTTTGCAGTTTGTCTATGCATTTAAGTCCTGAACTGGTAATAGCTGTATTTTTCACAGCTACTCGCTCTCCCCCATTTCCCTCTGTTCTTAAATCCTGGAAAATTCGCATTACTGTGATGTTTCTGTGGAAGTCTGAATTGGTAGAGCTTGTAACAGTCATGAGCATGAAGTATCCCCACAGAACTTCAGAGCTTAGTCAGCTTCTCGTTTGAGACAACTGAGGCCATTCACAAAGTTCTGTTCTGAATGTATTTTAGGCTGCTTTGGCTTTAAAAAAAGTATCTGTCAAAGTGCATAGAGATCTATATTTCCAATATTTTAATTTTCATTTGTGGAAGCTGAAATGTGCTGCTGTGTATGTTTAAAAACCATTTAGGTGGCCCTGGTCGAGCTGCTATGCCAACGCCTGGGAACACAGCAGCTTTTCGAGCAGCCCTCTGGACAAACATGGAGAAACTCATGGATCAGATCTGTGCTGCTTGTGGACAGGTACTCTGCAGCTAATTCCTGTTTGTCTCATCATGCAATTTTGGATGTAAGAATTTAGATGTCACTTTCCCTCTCAATAAATTCTCTCTTACAGGTGCAGCATTTGCAGAAAGTATTGGCAAAGAAAAGAGATCCTGTGTCACATGTCTGCTTCATAGAGGAGATAGTTAAGGTAAAGTTTTAACTTAGCTGAATATGCTTTAGTAAATCTCCTAAGAAAAATGTGATGAGAGAATGAGTTTATTTACAGTTTTACAGTTCCATAATTTTTTTAATTAAATTGATGGGAAAGTGTTGAACTACATTGAAGGATATATTTGTGGTCTGTGGGTTATATCTGTAGGATGTAAACATGTTCATTTTGTTGTAATTTCTTTTGTTTTCTTTAAAAGGGAGCTGATAAGGTACCACTGTATGGATCATTAATGTCATTCCATAATACCATGTGATTTGATTAATTAATTAAATCTGTTAGTTTGCATAGGAGAATGTGTCTTCATCTATCATTTTCAGCCATCTGTTTCTCACTTCTTGACAATTTCTCCCTTGAAAAATAATCATGGCTGTTCTTTTGAATACCTATTATTTTCCATTCATTTGCATTGTTTTTGTATTCATATTTGGAATAATATGATTAATGGTCTCCTTCAGTGCTAGGAACAGGATTACTGAAACTGTCTCATCTACGTTAGTAGAAGAGAGCGAAAACAAAAGACATCTTCCTGCTGACATCTCTTTCCAAGTGTGTAACTGGATTTTTAATTTACATGGGCTTAATATTTGAAATAGCTTGGGGAAGCTCTTCATATGCAAACGTGGTCTTCTCA
Source organism: Molothrus ater (assembly GCF_012460135.2). Taxonomy (NCBI): domain Eukaryota; kingdom Metazoa; phylum Chordata; class Aves; order Passeriformes; family Icteridae; genus Molothrus; species Molothrus ater. The sequence continues at coordinate 14,549,258 of NC_050482.2, read as the reverse complement.
AAAGTGAAAGCAGATAATGAAGGTTAAATACAGCCTTTATCTGTCTCTTAAGCCTGTCTCCAGAAGATGTTGCACAGAGCATCATTTTTCTATGAGGCACTTCAAACTTCTCTTTCTGTGTTAAAACAAACAAACAAACAAAAAAGCAAACCACCACAACAACAAAAGAACCCAACCAAAATTAAAAAATCCACACCCCCCCTCAAAAAGTTTATAAACTTTTAGCATATTTTCTTAATTAAAAAGTGCTTAATCTGGAAAAAAAAAATCTGTTGCTGCCTGGGTGGATCAGTCCTTCAGTGGATCAGCATCTTTAGGGAGAAACATAGAAACCTGGAGACAGACCAGAAATGCTGAAAGGAAGAGTTTGGATGGAAAGGGAGCTTAAGTAAATGACCTGTTGGTGTTCATGAGTGGCTCACCCTGTGCCCGTGCTTCTGACTTTCACTCTTCCCTCTTGTAAAGCATCAATTGAAAAGGACTTTTTCAACAACTGAAAAGAGAGTTTTTCCAGTTTTTGAGGCTGATAATAGAGGGAAGCCAAAGGAAATATTTTGTCCTCCTGGAGACTAAATGAACGGGGAAAATGAATTTCAGTGAAAGCAGGGTAAGGAAAACTCGTTAGAAAATAAAAAGCTTACTGGGTTGTCTTATGCTAAGCATGTTCCATGATTTCTCTGATTACTCTTCCTTCCCTTAACATTCATACTGTAAGATTGCATCTAAGTGAAAAGTTTTATTTCCCAAATAAAATCCATCTATGCATTTTTCCACAGTTTTCACTCTTCCAATTACTTTGCTCTTTGGTGGGTGTTTTGGTGTAGTAAAGTGCCTGGCTGGACACTGTCATTCTCAGTGGAGCAGCTAAGAAGGGGTGGAACATCCTTATCTGATGTTCTGCTAGCAGCATTCTCTCAGCATGGCACAGTACTGCTGATGGCACCGACGCTTCACTCACTTCTTGCCTAAAATGGTTCAGTACAGCATCATGTTTTGCTTGGACATTCTCACAGTTAGACCATTTCTTCTGGTGTCTCTTGAAAAAGGTGTGGGACCAGGCTGCAGATGAGTGAGGTCACCAAAGAGTAGAGCTGTTGTTCAGACATAACCAGATATGTACTGCATGCTGCTGAAATTCAGGAGTGTAAGTACAGATGGCTGTATGGGAGAATATGGATTGGTTTAGATATAAATAAGAAATTGGTATTTTGCCATTTACTAATGAAGATTCTATCTCGTGTTAAACCAAACTGAAATGTGCTTTCCTCAGCAAGTGTTCTGGAGAGGGAGAGAAGTTGGATTTTCTGTATTGTATTCAATTCATTAATAAACTGAGCAAATGAACAAAACAAGCCAAAGGTACTAACATTGTACCCGTTTGCTAGAGCAGCATGCCCACTCCAGAAGATAGGAAAACGAATCATCCACTCTACAGTCTGTGCACTAATTACTGTTACTGATGTCAACATTATTATTACAGTCATCTTCTGCAGCAGCTGCAGTACCACTTTGCCTGTCCATCTGCTTCCTTGTTTTGATTACTGCAGTGCAAGTATCATCCTAGGAAGCATAAGAGAGGAGGAGATCCAGCCTTTTTAAAGCACAAGTCCTTTAATAGCAAGGAAGCTACTTGCCTTTTTTTTTTTTTTTTAAGTCATCATTCTCTTTTTCCATTGGGGATTTTTTGTGTCTTTCTCTTCAGAGATAGCACAGCCTGCAGTTTTTCTAATTTTGTATTATGATCTCAAACATGTGCTTTCCGGCTTTCTAATTACCTGTTACCATAATAATATTTAGTAGTATTGTATCATGTTGTATCCAAAAATGTAGTTTTAAAAGCTAATTAATTAAAGGATTCACAAAAACTCTGTTTCTTTTGTTTCTTTTAAAAAAGGAAACAAAACCTGACAGATGAAGAAGCTGAGGTACAGAACTTGGAAAATCTTATATTCTGCAGTTCAGCATGAGGGCAATGACAACACCTGCGTCTTTACTACCCTATGGTTTCTCCTACAGAATTCCCTTCCAATTTTTACTGGCTTTAGATGTGGCCAAGAGTTAAGTAACAGTGTCAGGCTTATGCGAGGATCATGGAAGAATCTGGACATTAAATTTATACTGCACATTTTTTCACTCCTTCCCTTTGCAGATCTAGATTTTCCTTTGACGCAATATGAAATTAATGCAATTCTGAAAAGAAATTATGTACTCGTAGTACCTTCTAAAAACTTATTCATTTCATGCTTTTCATGAACTATAGATTCATTATTAATGTTTACATATTTAAATTACAGATTTAATTTTTTAACAAATCTATTAGCTGTTTAAAGGAGAAATATAATTCAATGGACAATTTGTGGGTTTTATGTAAGAAAAAAAGGCCTTTAATAACTAGATTTTAGTTGGAGAGGGCCAAAAGAATTCAGAACTCATGCAGTTCTGATTTCTAGTTTTGGGGAAAATGAATACAGCTTTCACTGTATACATTTTTTAAAAGATAGGGTTAATGCTGTCATAATTTTAAGGGCAAAAATTAAAATTACAAATAAGATTTAAATAATGTAAATTTGATATTTTTGTTCACCTAATGACTGGTTATTTATATCAGTTCTTTCAATTACCTAATTCACCTTCAGAGAGCTAATAGGTTACTTCAGTTTATTTTGCTTTATTGCTTCTCTCTTTCAATGTATAGTGACTAATCCTTCCTCGGCTGTTGTAATGCCTAAACTACAATTGACTTCAGTGTAAATCACAGCCAAACACATCTTTCTGTGACAGCCACCTTCCTAATTAGAGTCCCTCTTAGCCCCTTGTAGAAGAGTTGAAAATGATCTTTGATCCTCGTCTATTTTGGGTCCTTCACTCCTACATAGGCATCAGGGAACAGTTCTGCCAAGAGAGAAGCAGCCTGAAAAGCAGCAAATCATTTTTAAGGGGGGTTGGGGTGGTCAGTAGAAAGGATGAACTGGGTCTCTCTGCTGGGCACAAAGGTGCAGGCAGAACTGCCCTTGCTCGCCTTTGGGTGTCCTGTTTGCAACCCAGGCACATCACAAACCCTGTCAGTTACGTAAGCCTCGGGGTAAAAAAGTGAGCTGAGAGTTCTAGTGAGTGTTATTATGCACTTTCTGGAGGGCTCTTATCATTGCTTCTGCTGATGAATGTTTGGTGAGTAAGCAGGCTTTTTTCCTGAGTTGTCAACACTGGCAATATGAGGTGTTAACGATACAGAAAGAAATGTCCTCAGCATTACATAAGATAAAGAAAATAAATGGAAAATATAGATATTTATTGACAGAGTGTACTTATATTTCACCTTCTAATTTCTGCTCCCCATCCAAAATTGCTAAAAATGTTGCTGCTTTGAAATTATTCACATCTCCTATCACATATTCACATTCAGTTGACCCAATTAATAAATAATCCCAAGTGGAAAATATTGAAAAATAATCTAATTATTGTCTTATGTGAATTCAGAAATAGTATGGTTTTCACCAATTATTATATGATTTATTTTTCAGTATTTTTTGTAAATGCAGAATTGGATTACTTGCACATCATTTCTACTGTGATTTCTATTTGTTATTTAAGCCATAATGAGGTACTTTGTGAAGATGTACCCAGGTGGATGAGCAGGTTTTTGGTTCCCAAAATAGCTAAGACAATTTTTGTTTCAGATCTACAAATTGCCCTGCTGAATTCACTTGCAGGAGTTTTCAGGACTCTTAAAGAGGCAAGAAAATCCTACCAGTTAAAAGTCCCAACTCTCATTTTGAATGGATCTGTGTGCCCAGGCAGCCATACTAAAAATAATTTGATCCTAATTCACATGGGAGGGTCAGAGCCTGTGCAGTGGTTTTCTAATGACACTACGATTTCTGTAGAACTTTAATTCCATTTCTCTGACAGAAACATGCAGCTATGAAGAAAAGGTATGGTGTGGAGGTTGTGTGGGTTAGTGGGTAATAATGACTTTTGTTCTTTTTCACTTCTGGTTTGGTGGTGTTTGTGCAAATTGCAGATCAGTGATGACTGCAAATTACTAAGTCAGTTGGTTTTCACTCAGCTTGCCATTGGAAAAGAAATACATTTACCAGAAGTGCCGCCTTTTATCATCATCCTTGTCAATCTTTCCTGAGCAGCTCCGGGCTGAGTGGACATGGTAACGAACCATCCTTTCATCCTTGGAGGGGATATGAAGTAGTCAAGGTGAAAGCATGGTTGGAATTGAAGCTGTACATACTAAATCACTTCTCTGGGTAGAAGAAAGCTGTCAAATCCCTGGGGTAGTTACTGGCTCTTGAATACTAAGTTCATTTATTTCCAGTTGATGCATATCTTGCAGGAATATGGAAGGATTAATTAATGTTTTAAGTAGTTCTGAAGATATAGGGTGCTGTTTAATATGTAGGTATTTTTGTTCCTTACAAATTCGTTTTTCTGAGGAATCACTTAAGAATTCTTAAATATTCTGTGAAATGCACAGTCTTAACTTTATTTTCTAGTCAAGAGGGTTTTTAAGAAATAAAGCAAACCAGCTTTTGTCACCTGCATAAAGAGACCTTTTTTCAAATGTTGCACTGCTGCTAGAAGTCTAGAAACTATTACACCTTGGATATAACCTGATCAACCCAGTGTAATGAAATTCTGTGCCCTGCAGTAAAACAAAAAAAAAAAAATCAAGGTCATTTTTAAAATCACAGTGTCATTTATTGACATCTCTGCACCTGTAATGTATAATATAAACAGCATTAGAAATTTAAATTCACTTTTATTTGAAGAAATTTAATCCTGACTGCTTTAAGGATACAGAAAAGGGTTATTGGGAACACACTCAGAATTTGTCTTTTCTTTACTGATTAATTGTACTACTGAGGATGATGGCTTTTTGTTCACAGTCTAACATTTGGCAATTATGTTGCTATAGAAATAGTGCAAATAGATTTCCTTATTTCTGTCCCATAAGATCTTGTCGTCCGAAATTGTTAAATCATTTGCATTGTTGCTTTATTGGTGGAAAAAATATTTAGACTGTCCTTTAAATGTCTTCTGTTTTTGGAGCACCATTCACAAGTCCTGTATTTCTCCATGGCAGAGTCTTTGATTACAGATAGAAAACACTATATATGTTAGTATGCAAAGCCTGATTTCAGGAGCCTGCAGCAACTAGCTGCATGCTAATATTCACCATATTGTTTTACATTTCAAAGAGGCTTCACAATAAAGATGTTTTTCACATTCTACTCAAAGTATCAGAATTTTTACGGGGAAGTTGGAAGTGGTTGTCATGAAGGGGGAACCAGTTTAGAATCAGTGGGTCAGATTTATTATTTGAATGTTAAAATAGCTATTTTAGACAGACACAAATATGTTAATTTACAGATGGAAAATTGTACCAATTAAGTTCTAAATTTACAGTGTGGAGGAAATAGAGACATTTGTAAAAATAAATATATGTCCTTTCAGCATCTTCTTACATTCTTGTCTAATACCAGAGAAAGGGGGTACTTTCATTCTCATTCCTTGAATTTAGATTTAATGTCAGATACTAAATAGTTATAGTAAGAAGAGAGCTAAAGAGATTTCATTTCATTTCAGGAATAGCAAAGTTAATTAGTAGTTTGATAATGAGGTAAGCTGTTTTTATGTTTGAGGAAACTTGAAATCAGTTTTCCAGGCTTTAGCATTAATATTATTGTACCAGCGACTACAGATCTAATATCTATCCTTTGATAATACTGGTACTCAGCCCACTGTTGTTCAGTGGTTTATTAACTTCCTACTAGCTGTTAGTGGAAATGGGTTATATTTTTTGAACTGGGAAAACGAGTCATTTTCATGTGAGTGAGAAGGGGTTTAGCGCATGAATCGTGTCAGTCTGTAGTTTCTTCTGTAATCTTGCAAGCAGGCAACATCCAATCTAAATTTCAAATCTATGCAGTCAATGCATCAATCTGAGTAATATTGGTGCTTCACACTATTAACAAGTCTGCTTAGGTGCTGTAATACCATGCACTAAAAATGAAAGGAATACTGAAAAAAGATTAATAGACACGTATAAATCCCTCCTCCCCCATACCATTAAAAGAGTACTGATCTAAATCCTTTCCTTACCACCAGTCATTGCATAGAAAGTGATTGAGTCTGCAGGCTCTCCCAGTTGCACTGTGAGAACTTTTTATCAATGTGGGATTAATCATGAATGGTCAGGCCCAGAAAGTGGTGATCAGTAGTCCAAAGTCTAGCAGCTGGTCAGTAGTGTACCCCCACAATGGGTCAATACAAGATCCAGTTCTGTTTTAAGTCTTTATTAGTGATCTGGATGGGCCAGAGTGTACCCTCAGCAGGTTTGCTGATGACACAAAACTGGGAGTAGTGGCTGATGCTCCAGAGTCATGCTGCCATCAAGAGAGTGACCTCAAGAGAATGGAGGAATGTGGAGGAATGGTCTGACAGGAACCTTATGGAGTTCCTGGGACAGAGAGCAGAGAGAACTAACACTGTCCAAATGTCTCCTGGCACTGGCCTTATGCAGTGTTATTAAGCTGCATCAGGGGAAATTTAGGTTGTACATTGGGAAAAAGTTCTTCACAGGAAGAGTGATTGGCCAATGGAATGGGCTGCCAGGGAGGTGGTGTGGAGGTCTGGTTTAAAAAAAAGACTGGATGTGGCACTCGGTGCCGTGGTTTAGTTGACAAGGTGGTGTTAGATTGTAGGTTGGACTTGATGATCTCCAAGGTCTTTTCCAACCTAGTTAATTCTGTGACTCTGTGGTTCTATTATACAACCTTATATGTTTTATCTAAAACCTGCTCTATTATGGGAAATGCACAGTGTTACTCTGTGCTGAGTATTGACAATAGTGATTTTATAGTAATAGTTGAAATGAAATAGTTACACAAAATGAAAATATTTTTAGCAGATTGCTGGTTCTGGCCCTGATTCAGCAAAGCAGTTAAGCACATTTTTAATTTTGCATAAATAATATATCCCATGGAAGTCAAACTACCTCCGTCTATGACTTTAATAAGGATAAGTTTTGTCCCATTCACATAGACAATATAGTGAGCCTCAGTGTTGAGAAAATGTCATCATTTGTGGTCTAGCCTGCTGGACATATTTTGTCTGATTTATGGGTATAATTTTCATGAGCAAGTAATTACTCTGTGAATAGTATGTGTGACTCTGTACCAAATTTTTGAATAGTGTGGAAAAGGGGGAAGACTACACTGGCTGGGCCAAAGTACAGTCTGGTTGTTGTGGTTTTTTATTTTACTCTACAGAGATGCAAGTGGGTTACTTAGAAATAACATATTTTAAAGTAGCTAAGTGCTAATAGTCCATACATTTTTCAAAAATATCTTTCCATTCCTTGGTTGTGGCCAGCTGTCCAGCAGGTCAGAATGACAGAGGGTTGCCCTAGTGTGTGTTCCTGGGCAGTTGTTTGGTTCATTTCTGAAAATAATTAACAAGAGGAGGACAGATCTAAACTGTCTTGCACTGCCTACGGAATTGCATGGGGGCTACTTAATCATGTAAGTGCCTGCTCAGCTGTTCAGTTTTGGGTAACAAAGTGGTCAGTGGTCACAGGAACAATAGTGACAGTATTTTAAATTTACAGTTTGGGTTGGTAGGTATTAGTTTGTGTAAGTGTGCTTTAGGCAATGGAGCATTTTCACAACAGATTTTTGTTAGACAGTAGTCAGTTCTGTGGCTGATCTTACTTCCTCACCATTTTGTAGTAGGTACAAAGTATGATTTATGTGCAAATTTTCTGTGCTGAGAGATCAAAATAAAGCTGTGGGGAGACAGTACCATTCATGCTATAATGCTGTGTTAAATGGATCTGGTTTGGGAGGAAAGTTCTGTTTTGCCATTATAAGCTTAAAATTGCTTGCAATTAATGTTCATAGTTTTAATTTGGTATATTTCATGATGGGGAAAATATGTATATGTCAACCTGAATCTTGCCTATCATGAGTTTTAGATACCACCAATTACAGTTAAGGTTCTTTTGTTGAAGGAAAAACATATCGCATGACAAGAGGAAATAACATTTTATTTTATGCTCAAGTGCAATCATTTACTTCTGGAGACTTTCAATTATGTATGGATGTTTTATGTAGGCTTTCTATGTGCACAATATGCACCTGCTTTGTGCCAGATAATAACACCCCTTACCTTCCAAAGGTTTGTGTGTTCTCTGTGTTGTTAAACATGTACACCGGGAGGGGGGACAGTGTGACAGAACGGTGACCTTTTTCCAGTGCTGTTGGTTATGGCATAGGAAGCTGTTGGAAAATGATTGCTACAGAGCTGAAAAGATAATCGGATGCAGTTCATTACTCATCTTGTCAGCTGCTCCTGCTACAAGGGATTGTATCACAAGATGTTAATCTGCTTGTGACTAGATTTCAAAGCAAGCATTTTTATTTTGGAGGGGGTGTAAATAATTTAACATCTTCCAATTCTATTTCATTTTCAGAAGCAAGAGAAATGGAAAATTCCTCATTTAAAGTCTCAGAATATTAATTGATAGAAATATTAGTACATCCTTGTGGATTATTTTACATCTATATGATGATATGCTGCAAAAAGCCATTTAATTGCAGAAGTGGGTTTTTTTAGACTAATTATGAGGTAGTGTATTCCTTGAATAGTGGAAGTTAGTCTGCTAGCCCACTTCAGTGTGTTCTGCAAGACAAGTATTAGACACAAGACAGATTTGGACCAAAGAGAGCCCTGTCTCCACATTGAATCACTAATGTGGATGTACCCAATGCTCCCATACATTCTCTACCACTGAGGATATTTGGTGTAAGTGTGGAGGAGGATTATATTCATTATTTGCAGATGGGAAGATGAGAAGGTAGTTTTAGCTAGCTGACTTCAGTTTTCTGAAGGCGAAAGGCCCAAAAGAGCAGTTACTTTCTGATACTGTGGTTTGCTGCTCACAATGCTGTATGTGAAGCATAGGGAAGGCTTATAAACTTTCCATTACATTAAGATGAGCCAGTAGACTTGCTGTGTACATTTCAAGCAAGCAGAACTGCCTTTTCCAGCATCATTCTGCCTATCTTTTTAAGTCCTTGAAGAAGTTGTCCAGTACAAGGGATATTCCTTTGGTTTCCTCTTGGAGAAAAACACTCCTTTTGCTACCCTTTCCTTGTAATTTTCTAGTATTGATTATTGTCAGATGGAATTGCATGCTACATTATAAGCAGTTAAATTATAATTCTCATAAATCTAATAAATCTAATCCTTATTAGAATACATAATTTAAAAAACAAGCAGTGAGAAAATCAAATGTACCTTCAAAAGTAATGTATCAAATAATGTGTAAGCAAAAGAAATTACAGGTTTAAACAAATTAGTTTGTTTCTGGATGCTCATGGTTGCATATGGCACTTTTTTACTCCCTCTGGAGTATCTAATGCTAATGCCTTGCTGTATTCCAGTTTTGGTAGCTACAGTCCACCCATTTAAATACCCCCTGGTGTATGCGTAGGCAACAGTATTCTCTAGTTCCTGCCACAAACTCTTACATGGTCTTCTCTGTGCTATTAATCAGCAGCTATATTTCACCTCCAGAGAGACTGCATCTCAGCACTGGACAAACTGAAATCTCGTGTCATATGTTATACAAGCAGCCAGCACTCTGTAGATAGTGATTTTACTTAGTTAGAAAACTGGGCATTTGTTTTTTCCCCTAAACATTTTTGACTCAGTAGTCAGTCAGTCAGTAGGAAATGTTATCTGACTTCTTTGTGAAGCTTTTCCCTTCTGTCTCTCCTCATACATAATACAGCTGGCTAGCTGAGCCTTCTTCCCTACAAAATTCTGATACAGTTAATGTACACCATTCACCCAGGTCAGAAGATACAAGCTAGTGAGCAGAGGCTAATTTGTATGGCTGTGGCTACCTATGCAAATGTGTGCATGAGAACATATGTATGCATGTCTGACCTTATATTATGTCTATAGAGATACATGGAAAAGTGACATATTTCCACAGCAGCATAAACCATCATCCCATGTTACTGTTACTTGTCACCATGTTGAATCTGACAGTTAAGATAGGAATGTTGATGGGGAGGAGTACATGCATATTTGTTTTCTGGACCCTTAATCATTGTGTTTTCTGCTGAGATGTAGATGGTAATTACAGGAATGAAAAAAAAGAGTGTGAACGTGCTCTCTAACTATTTTTCCACCTCCATTACATTATTTAGAATTTGAATTGAGTTGCCATGCTCAATAGGCAACCATTGTTCCAGGTTGGGATAGAGAATATGAAAGCCAATTAATTTATATTTGATGTGACAGGCCATTTGTTTTATAGTAGTCTTCATGTTCTAAATTTGAAACTGTGAAATAAAGAATTAAGTAATTTCACGTTTATGCTATCACAATAAATTTTTCAAAGAAAAGAGATTTTATGCAGTGAACCTTCTGAATAATTTTCTGATATTCTAATTTTACTTTGCCCATTTATGAAAGTCAAGTACAATTTTACAGAAAATACAAACATAACTACAAAGTAAATTACTTCAGTTTCTAAATCTCTCATTGTCCTCAAGCAGTCAAAAATGAGATTCCGTAATCCCAGTTTATTTTAGCATTCAGTGTCAATTATCATACATTTTATGAGTCCAAGGGTATAAAAGATGTTCTCTCTCAGTTCTTAATGCATGACCCATAAACTTTACCTTTCTTTCTCTTTAGAGATAAGGAGTAGAGTTGGATTAATTCCTCATCTAATTGCAGAGTTTGTGACGATAATCCTATTTTTTATAATTACTTTTAGATGTATCGCTATACCTTTGACTGATTTTCAGAATTTATATTCATTCTTTAAGATTATTGTTTTTAAACTGAATCTTGTGCTTGAACTTGAAGTTTTTCAATGAACAGATCTTCAAGAGGGATGCAGTGGTACTTGTTAATGAATGACATTGTAAAGACATTAGTTGGTTTGCCCATTATTGCCACTGCTAGTGAAAAGAGACCATTTTTTTTCCCTTTATCATCTTAAGTAGTAGTAATTCATTTTGGAGTAGCGAGACGTTTAAATATAATAGATTATCTCCACCGTTTTGTGGTACTGCTGGGCAGTGCAGAAGTGAAACGGACATGTTTCTTCTTTTCTTATTATTATTCCTGTAGTGATTTGGTCAAACTGGTTAATGCAGCCATAGGGTCAAGGGATGACATGTACACCATGCAAGGAAGAAAACCTTTCTGTTCGGAGTGGGTTTTCTTTTTCTCTTCCCATGACAACACTGAACAGTGTTCCAAGTATCTTAACAAGCAGGCAGGACAGGATACTCATCCTCATCTCCTGGAATTTTTTTCTGCCTCAAACAGACAGGGATCAAAAATCAGCCTTTAATGCTTGACCCTAAGTGCCAGATGTTGGGGGCACTAGGGAAGCAGCCTGCCTCTGCACATTCCCTTTGCTGTGCTCCCTCGTTTCCACTTCAGACTGCAATACCTGTTGGCACCAGGCAGGGAATAGTCAGCTGTGAGGTTCACTGTATTTTTGTGTGGTTTGTGTTTTTGGGAAGCAGAGCTGCTCAGTGTGCAGTGGTTTGGTGCTGGTTGGAGTTTGCCAACATGTGGTAATGGCAGTGAATAATTGCTGTGGTGTAGCCAGTACGAGAACTCCCACAGAATGGGAAGGTCACTGCAGTGCAGGGAGATTTTCTAACGTGTCTCCTGAGGTGTGCTGCTTCAGGCTGCACTCACACCCCTCGAGAGCTGGGAGATTTATGCTCAAATATTTAATTTGAGACAAGACTGAAGCTTTTCTTTTGTTTTCTCTCATAGTTTTTTTAGCTCTAAACCTGAGGAAAACTTCTCAGGTTTTCACTTATTTTGTTTATAAGATTTTGTTATATTTGTTTATTATTTTGTTATAAGATTTCACTTATTTTGTTTTTATTCCCAGTGATGAGGAGCAGCTTTGACTGGAAGCATTTGCATTGCTTGATATTCTTTGGAAAGAGCATGTTTTGAAACTTGTATTCCTTTTGTCCCTTGCTCTTAGGATGGCCAGTCTGATATTTTGTACAAATTTTGGACTGCAGTAACCCAGACGCTTTCCTCTCAGTTTCAGTCAGCAACAGACTGTAAGTATTCAGTATAAATGATTTGTAATGTGTTCTGTAATTATTTTGAATCTTACTTTGCAGTAAGTCCTTTGCTCGCTATCTCCTCTACCAGAACTATAGCAAGGGTTCACTCAGCACAAAGTCTGTGTGTTGTTAACTTCTGGGTTTGTAACCAGACAGGATCCTCTTAAACTATGGTTGAATTTTCAGAAAGAAATATTTTCTGTTTCATTAAGTAGTTGTGATCTAATAACAAAAAGTATTTTTCTAACTGTGAGTAGAGGTATGTTTGGAATGGTACATTATACTCCCTGAAGCAAGTGGGTTTGCCAAATTCAAAATTAGTAATTTGATTTTAAAGATAAATTCTTAGTCTTTTCTTGTGAAACACTGATTGATTGTAAGAATCAGATTTCAGTTATTTTTTTTATTCCATTATAAACAGGATTTTAGTTACTTCAAAATTGTTTTATATAAATACAGATGAACAGCTGGTGTTCTGACTTTACACAATTTTCTCTGCATGTGTAATATGTAAATAGCTGATACAATCAAGGAATATTAAATATAAATCATGTGTTAACATAAAACAGTTCTATTACTAGAACATGCTAATGCAGCATGCAGTTGGATCATAGGTGAGTTTGGTGCTTTCATAAAAATGTCTTTCACTTTTGCATAGAGTGTTTAAATTTAATCTTTTGCACATAGAGGTGAAGGGCATAAGATGTACATTTATCTTAGTGATCTCAGCTATTGCACTGGCCCTTCAAAATTTGTTCCTTCCAGGCTTTATAGCAGCAATATAATTTTGAGGAACTAGCTGGTGGATTCATACTCAGTGGTTGCTAAGTAACTAGATGATCCCAAAAGAAAATGTATGCATCTTGTGTTAAAACATATTAATTTTACTGTTTGCCTTATGCATTGCTTTAAGGGCAGCATGTACATACCCTGAGCCTCCTGTGCTCACACTGAACACGTGCTGCCTGTTCTCAGTGTTCTCATTGAAGATTGTAAATTTGTGACATCAGTTAACAGGACCAACCAACACTGCAGAATTGAGGGAACTCTTACATTTTGGCAGCTGTACTTTTTCTAACAGCTATTCAAAACTATTTTATTACTTACAGCTTTTAATAATGTATTTCATATAAACATTTATAGGGGATGTTCAATGTGAATGTTTTTATCTTGCTACAGCTGAGTTTTGGGGAGACAGATTTTTTTATTTCAATGAGCATCTAAATGAAAATACTCATTTTTAATATAAATTTCTGGTGACTGAATGCACTGACATCAGTCACGTTCTGGATCATATAGATCAGAGGAAGACAAGATATCAGAAAAATAGTGTAAAAATAGAAATTTATAGCAGTTTAAAAGGTTTGATATTAGATAATGATCTGCTTGTGTGAGGTTGGCACAGTCTTTGCAAACATAGCTTCATGACCTAAAATAACTCTGTGTTTGATAATAAATGTGAATCCTCCTGTATTCAAAATTATATATTGGAGTTGAAAGCACAGCCTGGGTGAAATGGGGCAGATGTCTGGAACCTGAAAAACCTATGAATGAATGGAACAGTGTTAATCCCCTAATGTAATGGGAAATCTCTAGAGTATGAGTGATGTTAGATCAAGATTAACAGTTGCTAAAGCAGTTGTACATTTGTTTCATTTCCTGTTACTTGTGGCAAGCCTTTCAAGGCTGAAAATAATGCTGCTTTTTCTGCTGGCTTTGTCTTTCTTTGAGAAGTTTAGGAATTGAATATTAAATATCTTGTTTTAAGAATTGGACATAAAAGCATATGCTTCCCTCATCACATTTCTGAAGGCTTTGGTTCATTGGAGTTATCTTTGTCTGTTTTAAATTGTTATCTTCAAAGTTGCACAGCCCCACACTTATCCTCCATCAAGATATTGTTAGCAAATCTCTAGATTTAGAGAGTTCCAATTACCCTTTGGCCTTACATGAATTATAATAATTAAGTTTGATACCAAACATTTATTGTACAAAAGAAAGTAATTTTTTCATATCTAGTCTTCCAGTTGTCAGTTTTATGTTGGTGCTTTACATCCTTTGTCAAGTGCATTTAATGTTACAGTTTTGTCACTTTGAGATTAATTATAAATATTACATTATTAATATTAAACTTAGGATAGCATTGTGTAATATTGATATAAATGCAAGGATAGAAGTTGTTTATAGGAATAAAAAATTTAGTCTGAACTTAGCATTGTGTGTTGCTTACTGCTTTATTTTACAGCCTCTATGTTTTTGAAACAAGCATTTGAAGGAGAGTACCCTAAATTACTGAGGCTTTATAATGACTTGTGGAAGCGCCTCCAACAATATAGTCAAAATATTCAGAGGAATTTTAACACAAGTGGAACTACTGATCTTTTTGCTGAACTACAACAAATGGAGGAAGATGCACAGGACATATTCATCAAAAAAAATGAAGAATATGAGTATGTATTATGAACTGTATGACTATAAAATATAAATATTTGCACCCTGTAAGAAAACAGAATATTTTTTTTAAACTTACTGTTATTCAAATTGTCACTGCAGGAGAATTTGAAAGGCTTTTCCCCCTCTCTTGCAGTTACTGCTCTAATGCTATTTGAGAGCTCTAGGCTTTTCATTAAGCTATATATCTAACAGTATTGGGTTGTCTTGTCTTTCACAAAGTCTCTGAGTTCTATCAAGTTCTATCTTTTTGTCTCTTTGGGTGAAAAAAAATAGGAAAATGGTGAAAATTCAGTTTTGTATGTATTGTGATTACAGCACTAGCTTTCTCCTGATGACACTGTAATCATTTGAGTGTGACAAATGCTCAGTTGTTATGATTCACAGTTTTTAGTTTATACATCATAGAATAAACATCATCTAAGTGATATCAGAAAGATCAAACTGAAACAGGCTTATCAAGCCTATTATGACTTACAGACTTATGTAAGATAAAATGAATATTTTATATGAGAATTGTATTGACTTAAATATGTTCTTGAGCAGTCAGTGGGAGACTTATCAGAACAATGTTTTTTTATATGCATATGTTTAAAAAGCAGAAAGGAAAAACAAGGTTCAGTATTGCAAAGTTTGTATGTCTGGAAAGATTTAATGCTATTGTGTATTTTAATTTGAAATGTAATAACTTTTTCTTATGTGCAAAGTCCAGAAAAGGCCTTGAAAGATTCACTGCAACAATATGAAGCTGCCTATTTGTCAAAATCCTTGTCTCGACTGTTTGACCCCATCAATCTTGTCTTTCCTCCTGGAGGTCGGAATCCTCCCTCTTCTGACGAGCTTGACAGCATCATTAAAACTATAGCCAGGTATGCACATATGAGGCATTGGAAATGTATATTGGAAATACTCAACATGTATTTTTTCATAACTTACAGTTTTAGAAAGGAGACTTCCTTAGCGGTAAAAGGTTAATTACTCTTTAATTATAAAGTAGATGAGTGCAAAAATCAAGTCAGAGTTTAGGATAGGATAGGATAGGATTAGACAGGATAGGATGGGATAAAATAGAGTGTCACACAATAGAACAGAATATTTCAGGTGGAGGGGACCTACAATGATAATAAGTCCAGTCCAACTGTGTGAACACTTCAGAGCTGGCCAAAAAGCTAAAACATGTTAAGGGCATTGTCCAAATGCCTCTTAAATACTGACAGGCTTGGGGCATGGGCCACCTCTCTAAGAAGCCTGTTCCAGGGTTTGACCACCGTCTTGTTAAGGAAGTGATTCTTTAAAGCTGAGTTGGAACCTCACCTCATGCAGCTTTGAACCATTCCCACACCTCCTCTGACTGGATCCTGGGGACGAGTGCTCAGCACCTCCTTCTCCACTTCCCTGCTTAGGAAGCTGCAGAGGGCAATGAGGCTGCCCCTCCTTTTCTCCAAACTTGGCAAACCCACACCCTTCACCGTCCCTCACAGGACATTCCTTCCAGTCCTTTCACCTGATCTGTTACCCTCCTCTGGACACATTCAGATAACACCACATTCTTCCTAAACTGTGGGACTTTGAACTAGATATGGTGTTCAAGGTGAGGCTGCACCAATGCTGAATGCAGCAAGATAGGCACCTCTTTATTATTATTTATAATAAATATAGTTTATTATTTATTTTCTAGATTTTGTTTTTCTGGAATAAATTAATTTTTAAAATAAGTTTTGATGTTTAAGCTTATAAAAGATCAGGAAGAGAAACTTTATACATACTGTCAGTGTCTGGTATCTTAATTATCCTGACTGTATCAAAGGAAAGTGGTAGTTGCTTGGCTGGAAGTGATAATACCTGATGTAAATACTTTGTTAGAGTAAAACAGCAAGATGATAAGTAAATATGACTATTCCAGGTAGAATTTGTAGAATGAGATACATAAATTACCAATGGTGCATTTTCCCTCGTAAGGTTTTGGTAACGACTACTCTGTTTAACAAAGTCTGAAAAAAGATGGGCGGTATTCACAGTATGTGTGTCTGTGTATAAAATATTAAATATTGACACAGTACTTGTGACTGGGAGTTACAGGTGCTCAGAACATGTCTGTTGGTGTGGTGACTGATACTGTTTTGCTCCTTGCAAAAGAGAAAGGAAAACAACATGAAAATTATGAAATTTCAGCTAAGTCTTCTAGAGTGACCTTCAGCTTATGATGTTTGGGGCCCTAGAGAGTTCTCAGAGAAAATTTTTCGAAGCTGGAGTGCCTAATGATTCTCCAGCTCTTGAGAGAGGTTAAACTCACCATTAGCAACATGATGGTTCTTGTGCTTGCCTGTCTTCAGCAGAGCAGTTTTGAATGCAGCCCCAGCTGCCGGAGATCTGGGGACGTTAATGAACAAAAAATACTGGAAGCGATTTAGAAATCTTTTCCTTCTTCGTTTGTTCCCTGTCATTCCTTGGGGGCCTCTTTTACTATGAAGGATTGCCTAAAACACACCTTATTAGTTGTGTCAAGCTAAGGCATCCCCTGGGTATTTCTGCACAGCTCATGTAATTCCAGAGTTGAATGACTGTGTATTCACCTGTAATGTTTGAAGGCTGCTGCCAAAGCTTGAATGTAGTTAATTGCTGTCAATATTTTTGAATGGCTTACTAATAGTGATTTCATACTGAAGTGTCATTCCTAAACTTTGCTCATTTCTACTAGAATAGGAACACTGCACATAAAATTCCCAAATGACTTGTTAAATTGTAAACTGAATTACGGTGCGTGGAAAGACTTGGTTGTATGTGTTACTCTCTCTAAATTGACGTGCCACGTAACTGTGGATTCATAGTTAATTCTTTATCGATCCACTACAGCATTCAATACAGCACTGTTCAGTTGTTAATTAAGATTTGTGATCTTTGCTTCCAGTGAGCTAAATGTGGCTGCTGTTGATCCAGACCTGAGTTTAGCTGTGGCCAAAAATGTGGCGAAGACCATTCAGCTTTTTGGTGTAAAATCAGAGCAGCTTGTAAGTAACTTTAAATTTCTAAATAGCAATGTTTTTTCATGTGCAGTGTTTTGTAGATTTAGAGCATAAGAGTTCAGCAATCTAGATAGACAAAACCTTCCAATTAACTCTCCATTGTATTTATGAACATGATCAATTAAATTCTGCCTTCGGACAAAGTCAGCCTATTGATAGCAATAAAATTTATCTGTATAACTCCAAATTGAATTTGCCATATTAATTTTTAAAACCTCAAAATTTTAGCTGTCATTAAACAAAATCAAGACTGTTAAATTCAATTCTTTATTAACCAGGATTTGATACTACATCAGTTACATGATACAGCATCTTTATGGTATTAAAATTTAGCCTATTCAAATACAATTTTTCACTAGTTGCAAGAAATTTTGGGTATTTTTTCCATATGTGTATTATTTGACATATGTTTAACTGACCTTTATTTGTTTGTATTTGTCATATATTTCCAATCATTTACCATGCAGTGGTATCTAGTGTTAACATGAATAGAAGGATCCCCAAAGCCTTATCCTGTAAGAGCCTCCAAAAAGCCTATGGATAGTACAGTCAAATGTTGTCATCATACAAAAAAAAAAAAATTTAGATGAACAATTTTCTCCTAAGGGCTGTTGCTGAAATTATAATAGTTTTTTTATGAAGAGATGAAAAAAAATTTTTGCAATGTGCAGACCCACCAGAAATGACTAACTACTTGTATTTGTAAACAAGATGTTCACTTAATAAACAACATTAATTCTGACAGCAGACTCAGATTCCAGTAACATTCATTTACTATATGTTTTATTTAAAGAAAGATGCCTGCTAAATTTTTTTTTTGTACCAATTGGCTACAAAACATTGCAGTAATTTAGTTAGTTTGGTTTCTGTTTACCTTTTACATTTCTTCCATCTTGGAATAGCTTTGAAAAAACTGAAATTCAGTAACACATACAACACATACTTTGTTTACCTTGTCTATTGGATGTATTGTCTTGGAAGTTTGCTGACTTGGTGTATGGAAAAGGAATGCAGGTGAAGCAGTCATGAAGGCCATAAAGAATAATTTAAACTTTAAAATAAAAAAAAATGTTAGCCTTATTTTCTTAGCTATTTAAAGCGTGGTGCTTAAGTTGAGTCTGCTTTTAAAGATACCAAATCATGGCTTCATATTTTCAGAATGAAATTTGCTCATGACAGAAATGAGGATTTTTAGTAGGTTGTGAGAGTCATCATAGGTAAAAAAAATACATTGTGTCATGGAGTGTGGTGTCAAATAGTGGCATTCAACTGGAAAAAAAAAAGACCTTTCAGCTGTAACTGTGAAAGTATCAGGGTTGTGCTCATCGTCTCTGTTAGAGTCTGGCCAGTGGATTCTTTGGAAGTGAACATCTTTCTGTGATCAGACAGCTGGAAAATTCATAAGAAACCCTGAAAAAACCAAAATGCTTAGAAAAAGGCTGATAAGTATATGATTTGTGGCTTTGTGATAGCTAACCTTAAAGTAAAAGAATGTAGGAGGAAAGAGGGAGTGTGAGCCCTTAAACTTCTTGATTTTTACAACTTAAAATGCGAACTTGAAATACTAAAAAGCTAAGTGAAGGGATTAGCCAAACTGGCAGGATGAACATCAGTGTCCTTGAAGCACATACCTACAAATTGTAAAATAATATTGCACAGCTACCCTTTTTTTAAAACTTCTTTCTTTCCTTGCTGATATATGTTACAAATTTAAAAGCCAGAAGTGCTCAACACAGTTGCCAAGATATAAGTGTCAGAGTCATCTTTGAAGTGCTGAAATATCATTCCTAGCCTCCAGCTGCCTCTCCAGCAGGGCATGGCTCTCCCACTTGTCCTGTGCCATGCTTGCCAGCCCTCTGGATATAATCTGGAACAACTTAGCCTTTTTTTGGTGCCTATTTTTGGGCAGACAGATTGAGCCTGGAATGTGCACCACATGTAGAATAGGAGCTATGTTAGACAGCACTGTTTCATTATGTTTTAGTGGTTTAGCCCAGAATGCAATCTTAATTCAATCTTGCTATCCAGCCTCCAACAATAGCTTGGAGTCAACAATGATCCTCCTCTCCAAAGCTGAGAAGGGGCCATGGAACATATCCGCTCAGATGCTTCATGTCTGATAGCTAGAGCAGAGCAGTGCTAGAGATGGACATTTAATTTCCTGCAGGACCTTGAAATTGAGTTCTCTTCCAAATTAAAAGTAAACAAAACCATCTCAGAATTCTTAGTGAAGGAAGATGGGGGCAGGAGAGTTTAAAAAGTAATTAATATTTTTTTTTAAATGTTGTAATATTGCAGGTAGATTTGAAAGGTGAAGAAGTGAAATGTGCAGTTCTAAAAAGGCTGAGACATTCTGATGTTGATGTCAGGGTTTTTATTTACTCAGTTTCACATAACAAGGAATTCAATGACATTTTGTGGCTGTTTCTCTAAGTATCCTTAAATAGACAAATAACAAGAAAATTATTAGTCAAGAATCAAAGGTTTTACCTTTGAGCAAAAGCAGCATCTGTCAGTTTGTACATGCAGTCCTAAAGCAAAAATGACTAAGAAAAAACGGCCTCTTCCTGTAAATTCTAAACATTTGTTAATGTTACTTGTGCCTTTGTACCCTTTTCAACTTTCCCCACATCAAGAACTTGCTGCACCTGAGACCTGTTCTTTTATTAACCAGCTCAGAGAAGATAATAATGTCTGGAAGCAGCAGTATGTAGATACATCCTGCTGTTGGGTGAATCTGTAGTCAATCCCTTGCTGGTGCTTTGGTGTGGTTGGTGTATGCCATGCAGCATTCAGAATAATGGTCCTAATTTTACTCAGTGTAATTGCAGATGTTCTTACTATACAGAGTTTGAAGGGCTAAATAGGCATTGCACTGGATTTAAAAAATATTTCTGTTAATTTATGAGTATTAGCTTTCATCTTCACCACTCATCCTGTGTTTTGTGGTGCTGAGAAAGTGTGCTTGGTATATTTTCTCTGTGTCATTAAACTTTGTTTCTTCTTATTCATATTTTCCTTAAAACAGAGAGGCCAGACATCTTCATAATGATTACAGACACCACCAGATTTCTGTTTAGTCACCATTTCCACATCCTTCTCATTCCAGATTGGAAAAGTTGTTAACAAATATGAACGTCTGAGCAAAATTTTCCTCTTCTGCATTTGCACATTGTAATCCAGTGCATAGATTTTAACAAAAGGTCTGTTTGCTGAGCCACATTTTGCTCACTGGCCACTCTTTCTTGCAAGTGAGGTAGCCTAGATGAGAAAGAACCCTAGCTTTTCTCCTCTATTCAGTTCCAGAGGTCCCATCTATTCCCATTTGCAAATACCTTTAATCATCTGTCTTGATTGATACATACAACGTGTTGTGCTCTTGTTTAACTGATTTACATCAGGAAAATCAGCTCTTTCATCAAATACTTACAATGAGTATAGTGAAGGGAAGAGGTTTGTGAGAAGGCAATAAGTTGCATTTCCTGAAAACAAAAAAGAAAGTCGAGTTATTTAGGGTATTTATGAGAATTCATGCTCCTTAACAAAAGATAGGAGCTCATAAATCTGCTTCCTAGAGATATTTTTACCCATTTGTTTAACTGATAGTTGAGTAGCGCAAAAGAGAACTTAAAACTCACCAGCATCTTTATTACACGCCTTTGACATGGCAGTAGTAATTGTGCGACAGGATCCTCTAGTGCAGTGATCTTAACATTTAGGGTTATCCATTCCGATCAGTATAAACTTTTGGAGCATGCACCCTCATTATATGTATACTTGTTTATTTATAACTTTTATACATCTACTGTTGAAGTTGATAACAAGTTGATAATAAGTTGATAATACTGTTGAAGTTGATAATATACTGTTGATATTTTTGTCACGCACTCCATTTTCTTTTGCCTAATCCTTGTGGTGCATGTGCCCCATTTCAAAGAGCACTGCTCTAGAGTAATACACTGCAGTAATCTTCCATAATAAGGGAACAGACTTGATCTGTTAATTTTTGAAAAAGATGCCTCCTTGATTACAGTCTTTAGAACTCATGTTTAGTTTTGTTAACATGCTACTTTATATCAGATTTTTCATTTATTTATAGAAAAATTTAAAAATGGTAGTCTAGCGATTGAAAGTGAAACAAAACTGTGTTTCCCCAGTTGATTACCTGTAATTTTGTCATTTACTGAGCTGAATTTTGAATGTACTTGAAATGTTGTGTTTTCTCTTATAATTAAAAATCTCTTCATTGCAACTTCACAATTACTATATTTTGTTTGATGTTGATAGAGAAGTCATGAAACATTGAGGGTTTATAGCTCTGGAAGTTTACAAGATATGTAATTTTGCCAACAAGAGAAAAATAAATTGTAAGATCCATTCTCCATATAGACTTAAGATGGAAGAGCACTCTTTGGTCCTCTAGTCTATTCCCTTCCCAGCACAGGACTGGTGGAAACAATATTTGTTGTTGGGGCTTTTGGTGCATTATTTCCGGTTTTAGAGTGATGATTTCAGTTACCTGAATGTAAGTACTGCATGTTCTCTTACTTTTGTGCTGTTTCTATTCAGCTTGTCATGTGGGTGGATTGAAATACACTAACACACCCACCAAGTGCACATAGATGAAATGTGTTGTGCTGTGAACATGAAATGCAGTTGTTTAGAGAAGGTGTGATTCTCCTACTTTGTGAACCTGGAGACCTCTACCAGTTTCCTCCCTAGAGTTACAGTCATCCTGTCAGACTATCTTTATGAATTTTGATCAGGGTCCCAGAGCAATCCTTCCTGCCTTGTCTGATGGAGGCTGTGTCTTCTGACTCCTCCCACCACAGGGCATCACTAGAGGCATCATCAGAAACAAGGTTATCCTTTGTCCAATAAACAAGCAAAGAGTCATTTGCAGAGGCAGCATTGTAAAAATGAGATTGCCCACTTACTTTTCAGAGCAGGTGGGGGCGATTATGCTGGCAAATTCTGGTGGATTAAGCTGTCTTAAAAACATTTCTATATAAGGATATTGTGTGCTTACATGATTGAGGCAGACACAAACTCACTCTACTGTGTTGCCAGATGGCAGAGCACATTTTAGCTCCACTCCAGTCCATGGTGACCAGTTCAGCTGTGGCACCTTGCTGAACACAACACTCCCTCGGCCTGGAGCACAAACAAAGTTCATGTCTGCTTGAAGTACAGACAAAGCAAGAACCTGCATGGCCATACTAAACTAGGCAGATTTTTTTCTAAGGTTGGGGTAGAAAAGACTAAAATTGGTGGGAACTGTGATCGCCTATAATTGGAGTGTTTCCTAAATATGGAATATTGTATTTTATGGAGTAATAAGTTTATCTAAAAAAAGGGATCTTTCCAGCAGAGAAGAGGCTGCAGGCAGATGATATAATGGAGATCTTTCCCGCTGTCAGACTTGTAAGCAATCATGGAGAGGAAGCCCTGAAAATGTGGAGATGGAGAGTGGGTGTAATGAGGGAGGAAGGAAGTAGAGAATTTGAATAATTTTTAAAATTCTCTTAACTCAGTGTGGTTGAGCTGATGCCACATATATCACAAAAGCAGATGAATGAGGCAGAGGTTTGAAATACAGGCTGAGGACAGTGCTCTGGAAGAGCTACTAACCTTTGCCCTCAGCTACTAAACTGTCCTTTATAGCTTGTGGTAGAGGCTTGGCTTCTCATCAGGATTTTAGCCTAGGCAGTGGTTGTGGTGTTTATGATTATCACATTTGCCACTTGGAAATTTTTAAGCCCTGTGCAGAGAGCACAGTCCTTCCTGGCATTCTGAAGAATTCTGCCCTGGTCTTCTTAAGAAAACATAAGACAATGCATGGTGTATTTTACATATTTCAAAGTCAAAATGCTAAAAACCCAGGAACAGAAGCAAATTTTGAGATTAAAGAGAATGCATAAGTGTCTCAAAAATTAGTCACTGCACCAAGGTTCAAATAGTTGTCACATATCCTCAAAGGGCAGGACATTGAATCACCTATTGGTGACCTCTGCTACTGGACGTGCCAGGAGACAAAATGAGAGAGAATTTGTAATTCTGATCCCAAAAGTGATAGATGACTGTACCCTTCAGACATAAGAACATTTGCGTGGAACATTTGGGTGAATGACGTCTTAAGATTCTGGACTGTTTTGAGGGAAAAGTCAGCATCAGCTGATGATATCTGTGATATAGAGTAGGCAGCCTCTTTCTCACTGTCCTGGATCTCAGTAGTATATCGAGATTTATTTATATTTACTTAAGTAAATATTTGAGTTATGTAATGTTATGCATGGTTCTAGAATGTGCATCAGTTGAAGAGCACTGGAGCAGTAATATGAGCAGTAATATGCTGGCACAAAAGATTTCTTGGGAAGTAAGTGGGAAGCTTTGATTTAGCCTGATCTTGGTTGTGAATACAATGGTGAAACTGAATTTCAGATGTTGTGAAACAATTCTGAATATTTAACTGGCTTAATGTTTAAATGTAAAGTGACTCTAACATAAAAATTCTGTGATTAAAATTAATATACATTAGTTCTAAACTTCTGAGGGTCTACTGAGATCTACTTTTCAATTAACTGGTACTAGATTGTGTAACTAGGACAGTCTTATTGTAAAGTACTATTATCTGTCATAATGATTAGAAGCATGTGCTTGATGACAGATTTTTTTAGTGCATTATAATGTAAGAAAGTAAATACCAAAAAAGAGCAGAAGTAGAAAATGTACCAATTTATTGTCGTGTCAACCCCTTCTTCAGAGGCAAACACTATATACATGCATATCCCAATCACTGACTGCTTGTCCCCAGATGGTCTGGGTTTGTTTTTCAAAGAGAGTAAGGGTGTTGAAAACACATAACTATGCTTAGAACAGTAAATGTAAGTAAGTAGATGAGCTTGGTCTCATCAGTGTGAAGGCAAATTTGTATTATAAAGGTTTGTTCCGATTAGTGTTGGCCTCACTTTAAGGATCAGCAAGACGTGTTTGTTTTTGCTGCAGAAGGGCTGTCTATTGAATGGCCCCACGCTGTCACCCTGCTGTTTGTGTCAGTGTCTGCCACTGTCAGTTGGGAGCACAAGGTCAGTAAGGGTTTGTGACAGACACTCAGGATTAAGCTGCCATCCCAGCTGTGAACATCTCTCTGAGGTGGGAGGGTAGCAGCGATGTCTGTACCCAGGAGTGGAAGGTTCCTGGAGGCACCTCTGGGCACTGAGAGCAGTGGGGCCAGGCAGTGCCTCCCAGCTGGGGAGGGCTCCCCTTCCCCAGAGCAGTGCCTGCCTGCCAGAGCCCTCCTGGCCATGGTGTCTGCAGGGCTGCCTCTCCTGAGCTGCAGCTGGAGGCTGGGCAAGGGAGCTGCTGGCCCAGGCCGAGAACTTGCTAATGAGTGTCCTACCAGAGTGGTGGGGCAGACAATCACGTGCCCGATCCAGGGACCTTTCCTGGCACCCTTTAATTTACAGCTCTGGGTGTAGCCAGTATGTGACTGAGACTGAACAAAAGCAAGATGCAAAATCTGTTCAAGAAGAAGCTTAAAATAATGACAGATTGGAGTAATTTTTTTTCTTGCATCTGGAATTCACACTTCCTCCTGCTGTAAATAAATCTTTAAGGCAAAAGTTAGGAGATGTGATTTTCTTCTTATTGCTTTTGGTCCTAAGATTTTCTTATATTGCCAAAACTTCAAAATATATGCTTTCCACAACATGTTTTCCTATCTGCAGTGCTTGTCAGCTGTACTTGACTTATTTTCATACAGCATTTGGTGTTTCTAGCAGAGTTTTAGACCTTGAAAAGAGTACAGTTGTCCATGGCATTGTGGCTAATTGGCAACTTAAAATGCTGCTGGATGGGTGCAAGAAAACTCTTGGATATTAACTCTTCAGTGTTCAGCCCTTTCTTCAAATAGCCAAGTATTTCTCTGAGCCAACTCAGATGACACCCTTTTGCATGCCGGTGCAACCAAGCCCTTCTGTGATTTAATATTCTATTTTTAGTGAATGTAATGGATGGAGATACAGGCTGAAGACTATCTATCTATCTGTCATGTTCAGATATTTTTAGAGCACTGATCTTTGTAATGCTGATCAGCACCAAATGTATTACATAAGATTAGCATCAAAATATATACAATGGAAAGTCAGCTCTGCTGCAGTTGTTCTTAAATTATTTTTAGTATTGCCCACAAAACTTGTATAGCTCAGTGCATTGCCCTGCCATTGTGCTCAGTCTCTGTAAGGAAACATTGTAAAAGATTCATTTTATCTTTTCTCAGACCTTTTCAGTCACAGGTCTCCTTTCTGAGGCTTCAGGTAAGATAGTCAGTGATGCACATTATAAAGATTTTAATAAATGCCCACTTTCCACCAGGACTGAAACTGAGACAAATTGTCTCTCGTTGTCCTTCAATCCAGTTCATATTTGAACTTGTGATTTGTAGATGCAAAATTCCAAATTCTCTTTTACTTACATTACTAGCCACTATTGTGTTATTTATTGGTGCTCAGGTGGCTTCGTCTTTTGCAGTTACCCATAATGATATTTTCAATTTTCAAATTTTAGTGGATACTCAGGACTAATATCTTCTCATTAAATATATCTGGTTCACTAGCTAACCATTTAGAATGGATTGGAGTAGGTTATTTGGAAGAGTTTTTGAGTTTAGAGGCAGACTGTAAGAAAACAGGCCGTATTCTTCTCACACCACTCTAGAAGAAGTATTTTTGTGTTTCGTATTTTCTGAAAAAAGCTGATCCTTTAGATGTTTTTAAAAACTACTTTGTAATTACTGAGGTTTAAAATAGATCTCAACTTTCTGCGTATCCATCTCATCATCATAACTATTTGTAGCAGATGAATCTTGATTTTTTTTCATAACTTCTTTCTTAGTGGGTTTATGGTGCATCTGATATATCATAGTCAATAGAAGGAAGTTTGCTCTTTGTTTTTGGTGATGTAGTGTTGAAGGTGTAATGCTGTCATGCCATGGCTTTACAGATCTTCCAGAATCTCTTTTCCTGAGAATGCAATTAAATGTGCTCTGATCTTGGTTTATATTACTACTGTTAAAAACAATCTCTACTTTATTAATGCTTGTCCTTGGTGGCTTGTAAACATTGTTGCAATAAAGACAACAAGGAAAGAAAAGGCTAGAATGCCAGGTGGAATAAAACCCCAACAATTAATTCAGCTTAAAACAGCGAGCTGAGAAAGAGACAGTCTTTACAAGGAATTTTTGTAATATCATTTGTAGAAAGTGTCTGTCATGCTTGATCACAGCAATGAAGATTTAAATAAGCTGTTTTCAGGGGGTTATTTAGATGAGAAGCAATATGAATGGCATATTTTTGTCCAAAATATAAAAGGCTAAGTGTATTATAACTGATCCAGGGACTATATTGGAACATCTTGGCTTAATCAGTGAAATTGTGAAAAGCAGAAACACAAAGGAGTATGGGATTTCAAAGTTAAAATATTGCAATGAGAAAACACTTGGATGAGAAGGATTGATTCCTAGTTTTCTCTGAGTATTCATGGAGATAGGATTTTTTTTCCTCAACCTTTCAGTCTGTCCTTAGTGGTTGAGTAGGAGAAGGCAGAGAGCAGCTGGACTAAACTGGACTAAAGTTAGCCATTTAGCTGGACTAGAGTTCTCCATTGATTTTGCCCCAGTCTGTCTAGTCTGGTGAGACAAATATCCATAACATGTTGCAAGAAATAAAAATGCTGATGCAAGATGGCTGTAATTCTGGTTTCTTTTAGGGAAATGAAAAGAATAAAGACCTCATTTATGGAGGAAAGCATTCATTGAGTTAGCATTAGTCATATATATTTCAAGGAGAAATGTACCTTACACTGCCCGAAAACATTTTTTGGCCCAGTTAATTTATGCAAATTGCTCAAATGAAATATGCCAAAGTAGCAAGAAAATGGATGTGAGCTGCATCTCTGTTAGGATGTTTACTGATGTTTATAGACATAACTGTGTGGTTTGGGGTAGCTGTGTTGGGTTTTTTCCCACCATCCTCTTATGTGACATAGTTAAATTCATCTAGCTGAATAATTCAATCAAGTAGGGGAGAGCAGGGTGAAGAGGGAGAGAGAAAAGATTTCCTGGAACCAAATTCTTCCAGCAAAGGGATAAAAATGCACTGGAATTCTGGCATCAGATTTAAACCCCAGCAAATTTATGAGGCCTATGATGGTTTTGAATTGAAAAGCATGATGACTCCTTATTGTAATGACACAAAGTGAATTTCTGATTGCCTTTTTTATTATGTGATCTTATAAGAATTAATCCATGTCTCCTATTAGATGGTGCTCTATTGAATTGTAAGCTTTCATTTGTGGGTGAATCACTAGTCAGGACATATTCCAACAATGAGATTTGTCTGACAGTTCCAGGGAAATGTATCTCGTCCTCCTGTCTAAATGTCGAATATTGTGAACTTTGGAGGGAAGTATGAAATCTAATAAGCTCGCAAATCTTCAGGAACAGGAGTGAAATGACACCTCAGGAAGGGTTTATGTAAACAACGGGTCAGTAACAATGGTGTAAGTAATAAGAAAGATTATATTTTCCCCACTTCTCTTTTGAGATACATGAATTAATTGTATTATGCCAGTACCTTGAAGACATGGTATTACTGTCAATGAAAAACTTGTATCCATGCTATTTAAATGAGAGAACGCAAAAATATGAATTCAATGTTTGGCACATTAAAAGAATTCATTAATAGGTATTTAAATAGAATATGTGGGAGGCTATTATATAATAAAATAATTTCAGAATAATTGCTATTTCACTGTACAGTAATAAAAGCTAAAGATGGCAGTAGGACTAATTTAAAAATAATCAAAAGTCAGGCAAGGTTTTGTAATTTATTTTTTTGACGGAAAGATGAGAAGAGCTTTGTAGAAACAGTCATTAGAAAGTACTTATATTGGTCAGAGAGTACTTAGAAATATCTATCTGATAAATCACTTTAAAAAGCATTTAAACTTTTAAAACTAATTAAAAATCTGGAGGAGAGAGTTACATTAAAAAAACTTCATGAAGAATTTTCTATTTTCTCATGTTGTCTTTTGCTGGTTAGATCGTGACTCACATAACAAATGTGTGATTTTTTAAACTTTTTTTTAAAGATATACTGGCTAAACTCCAGAAAAAAATCATCCAAACATAAAAGTCTGATTTTGGGAGTTCACTTTATCCTGTGAGGAAATTGGTTAAAAGACTTCTTTAAGTCCAGTATGTTATTTTGCTAGCATGTCGTAAAAGAATGTGATTGCACAATCCTTACAATATTTTGTTATAGTAAACTCTTAAGGTATTTCTTAGCAAATTAAATTCTGTGATTCAGAAAAGGACTTGGTTAAATGTTTATATATATATATGGTAAAGGATTTGGAATTTTTCAATTTTGGAACAGTTCTAATGAGAATTGGACCATGTAAAGTTCAATTATAAACTTGCGTGGGGTGGTAATATTCTAATCTTGGTTAATGCTGGGCTCAATACTCCAAAAGGCAGATGGCAATTAAATGAGCTGATTGTATTTTTTATGTGTAGGTGAATATCACCCAATCATGTTGAACCTCTCATGTGTCTTGGGGATGGATGTGTCTGCTCTCCACCTCTGGAGGGGCATTCTCAGTAGCTGGTTGAAACCAGGAGCTAATGGGATTACATATAAGATATGATTAATCATTCAGTCATTAATTTGGCAAGCATGAAAAATGCAATAAACTGTTACTGTCAGAGGTATCAGGATCAACATACATTGTCCTTGAAATCCTCCTCAGACTTGGGCTGGCTGGATAATAGAAGGGGCATAATTTTCTGTAGTTGAGAAATTATTCCAAGTGTTTCAGGATTAGGATTCTCTGAGGTTCCTTAAAGGAACTGGTTTTATAAGTGCTTTCTGATATCACAGTTGTTTGAAAGCAGCTCATTGTTTAAGCACCATGAACCATTAGTCACTTTTGGTTACTTGTACAGTGCTTTTCTTCTCAGATGATTCAAAGACTTGGAGATAAATCCTGTCTTTTCTGTTACAGAAAGACCATTTGCTGTTTTTCTTCCATTTCTTTGGCTTTTGAAAATATTAAGGAAGAAGAACCAAAACAAAGCAGAAATATGCCTGAGGAAATGGTTCAATGATTGCTGCTTCTTTTATCATGAATAGTATGAACATGATGTTCGGTCTTTTTCCTGGTCAAGGATGTAACAGTCCCTTCAAATTTTTCTTTCCAAAGTAATGATTATATTTTCTATAATATTTTAATTTCTTCACCCTAGACCTCCTTTTCTGTATTTCTAGAATATTAAATTTTCATTTTTCTGAGCAAGCTAAAAAAAATATTCTGGAAGCTACAAGAATGTCCTGAAGGTGCAATATGCGTGTTATTATGTACATTTTAAATTATTGCCTGAACTCACAGCTTATTCCTTTCCTCATGTCTTGAAATATTTCTTCTTTGCAAAATTAGAAGTCACTCCAAGAACATAAATTCTTATTATTTATTCTTAAATTTTAGTTTGTTTTTTTTTTTTTAAAGCAGAGCACTCATATTAATTTATCCTTATCAGTCAAGGATCTTACTTCCACTGACACATTCATTCAAATCCTACACTTCAAACCTCTAAATTATGTCTCTTCTTTTTGCAAATTATCCTCTAAGTAACTAATATTTAAGTGGAATAGCTAACGGAGTTCAGATTCTTCTGTATTTTTCTGCTAAGAAGTGCTTTTTTAACAATAAGTAGAAAACTGATTCTACTAAACCTTTGTGGTTTTTAGGTGTGGAAAAAGATTGCAAAAGGTTCCTTCTGCAATATGGAAAACATTACACCTACGAGTAAATCATCCCAAATATTTGTAGTTTATGGGAGAAATCCCAGGGCCAAGCCCTATTGACTCAGAAACTCTCTAAATGGATTCTGTGCTTTATATTAAGTTGTGATCAGGCAGGAGGCCAAGTAGCAGATGGATTGATTGCCTTCTGCCAGAGGTATGGCAATATCAGCTGCATCTATTAGGGATGCATTTATTGTTGAAAATGTCAGCTTGACAACTGCAGTTCAGTTTGTGCTATCAAAACACTCTTTAGTCTCGTGATCCTGGAGTTGGATTGAATGATTTGTTGAGAAGCCCTACTTCAGTCTTATTTTAGGATCTTCTCCATACTCCTAAATTATGCTGATGTTTCCTGCTCTAAAGAAAATGGGTTTGCTGAGGCTGTTTTTGAGAAATCAAATAAATGGAGCTTTCCAAAACTGTCAATAAGGATGCACAGGAGATCTTAGTTGCTAAGTGTGAAACTGAAGTTTTTCACAAGATACATAGTCTATGAAGAAAATACTAGCAAACTAGCTCACAAATCAGTGTCTCTTCTGAGCTGCCACCTGTTGAAAGAGGGGAGCATTAGTCACTTTGAAGCACTGAAAAAATTACAGGAAAAGATGTATCAATAGTCTGAGCTTTCCTACAAGAAAAGACAAACTCAGTTAGCATTTCATTTACAACCCAAGGGAGAACTGATGATTTGATTCATGGCCTAATCTAAATTCTACATTCATTGCTTCATGGTGAAAACAAGAATTTAATCCCAAAGCAATCTTATCATTGCACATGTCTCAACATGTGAGATCAAATTCATGCTGTCAAATTTCATGTCTGTTCTAAGGCATCAAACACAGAAAAGTGTCAAATCCAGAGCACTTAATCTGGTTATTTCCAAGACATATTTCCAAAGCAGGTCTATGCAAAGGGGTGCAAATACATTTATAGGGTGAGAATGTATCTGACAAGACTACTAGGGATCCGGGCTACTGCTTTAAATTCCCTTTATAGATAGTGAAGGGAAACAGGTGCTACAGGGTGCATGTACCATCTTCCCAAGCAGGGGTTTTAAAATAACCTAGGTGAATTATTCAAGGAAGTTCTTACTTCTCTGCTTCATGGTTTCCTGCATGTGGTCAGGTGAATCACTCCTGAAACTTTCTGTACTGGGCAGACTGACCCAAGATGAGGCACCTGCTCTCTCTGGAGGTGAAGCAGTGTAACCATGTAGGTGTACTGAGGGATACAAACTAAAAGAAGCTATTTTTTGGAAGAACTTCTGAATTCAGTGAGAGCACACTGCCAGTCATGGCTTACAGCTTCATGACCATGTCAGGCTGAAGTAAGTCAGAGTACCTGAAGTCAGCTTGTTCCTCTTTGTGACGCATTTTTTGTGTGTTGGCTTCTACAAGTGTACTTTTTGGTTCAGTAGGCTACCTGATATCAGTCTACTGCTTAGGTCTCAGATTCGGTTGAATTGGATTTAAAAACCCCCAAAATTCTTCTATGCAGCTTCCTCCAGCTAGTCAGCTGCTGGATTGAACCTGCACATTTCAACCTCCTACTTTAGAGAAAACACTCAGATATATGTCAGAAAGGCACAGTCTCCCAGTGTTTCTTTCTCATTTCAGTTAACAGCTGCCTTTGCTGTTGTTAAATGCTGTGTGGGACAGAAGCTCACATTCACATTTTTTAGAGCACCATGAGACACAGCCTTTGTCCCAGTGCCTGGATGCATGGTACAACAGTCCTGGCTAATATTTCCTGCTAGGACACCTCTCTGCCTCACTCTTCCTCATGAGCCTCCCATGCTGGCAGTGTGCTCCTAGCTCCAGCTGGCAAAGGGAGCTCACACTGACGTGCCACCACTTGTAGAATTGATGCTTGCTGGGGAATGGGTGCCTGTGCTACTGCCCATGAAATTACTGTAAATAGTAGACAGGCTTGAGGTAAAAGCAGAAACAATTTAACCAACTGAAGTGAGGAGTGTAAGAAATCGATTGCTATACTTAAGGCAGATACAGAAATGTGGAACAATTACAGTCCTTGCTGCTGCTGCTCATTCAGGTCTGGCTTCAACATCATTTCTTTTCCTTTATTTTCAGCTTGCAGGCTTAAACCAGACTAACTCCCAGGGTGACTGACAGCTCCCAGGAGATGGGATCTGGCCTTTAGCTGCACTTGGTCTTTCACTTGTTTCCCAAAATAGATCCTGATTTGGGATGAAATCACCCCTTCTCTCCCCCCTCTTTCTGCTGAGCATAATTCACCCTTCCTGGCCTTCTGCATTTCAGGATATATCTGACTGATTAAAAAGCATCTGATTTTTTCTCCAGTGCCCTCATCAAAAAGAGGGTCTGTGGACTGTGTCTTTCAGGCAGCCTGAGCAGACGTGCACGGGCTTCACACTTACTTGACTTAACCTATTTACACAGTGCAATCCCCAGTGGCCAGATAAGAGAGGAAAAGTTGCACTACCACTGGATTTAAGTGCATAACCCGTGTCTAGCACAGAACTTTCAAAGTACTTTCTGTATAAAAGAGAGTGGTAAATGTGAATCATTGATAAAACCCTGTATGCTGGAAAAGAAGCTAAGGGGTGGTTTATGTCTGTTGTGAAAGGGCCATAAGCCTTCTTTTTCCTAACTGGATGCATGATTGTATAATGGATATAAGGGGTGTCAAGAATTCAGTCTGAAGCATTAGAATACTGGAGTAATGATAAACTGAAATCCAGACTCATGCCAGTGACATGGTGTTGGTACATGAACCAAGCTGGACAGAGTGCAGAACTTTCTTGCCTTGAGGCAAAGTCACAGAAACCATTGTGGTGACAGCAAGAGAGACTTCTGTAAATGGTAGGACACACCTGCCCATGTGGATTCCAGGTGTTCTCCTGGCACACCTTCAGGAGAAACAGCCCTAGAGAGCCCTGGGCTGCCCAGTTCCAAGTGCTAGTTACAAGAGTCAAGTTTTTCAGGCCTCTTTGCTTTAGACCAGAGGTTTTAGGATGAACAAGGGATCAGCACATGTAACTGTCAAAGTTCAAGTGGATTAGTTAAAGGGAATCTAATCTGGTAAACAGTTTTACAAAGATTAGTTGTTTTTAAGGTATTTTCAGATTTTGCCTGTGAAGCTGTTGTGCACTGCTGCTGACTGCAAGAAGTTCTTGTTATTGCAGAAGGGTTATGTTTGTACTCATCAATGGTTTTACTTACCAGTTAAGCTTTTTCACCAGCAGGAGAGACAGAGTCCAATGTCTTAAGAAATTGTGAATCCTTTACAACTCTGAGGAACTGAAAATTAAGTGACTGGGATGAAAAATTTTACTGGTTTAATAGTATCTTTTATGTAATAGTTGGAAATGTGCAAAAATATAAATTAGTCTGTACAGTACTTTAAAAAGTGTGGAGAAGAAGTTTGTTTGTGTCTGGGAGGGTGGTCAGCAGGGTGGACAGGGTCTTTCTTTGCACAGCTGTTTTGTTATTAATCTGTGAAGCTGTAAATGTGAGAAGCAGAAGTCTAAAAACCAGTCAGGTCTGTCAGAAAGAAGTATCTAGAAGGAAGCAGGGATGTTGTTGCTCACATGGCTGTTCTCATCAGGGAGGCAGGAAAATACAGACACAACAATATAGCTGTCAACCAGTTTAAGGATACATTTTGATATCAAATAATTGAAGGTACATTGGAAAAGATCTTTCCTTCTACAAAGGCCTCAGAAACCTATTTATCCTGAAATAATCCCTTAATTTGAAGAAAGAGAAATGAACAGATATTGTCACCATAGTGCTGTGAATAAATCAGAGGTCCTGGGTGCTTGCAAAAGCCTGTCCAATATTTCATCATTAGCAGTGCTGGAAAATACTAGATAACTGCTTGTATGCTGACTGTGTTTATGCTGTGTGGAAGCTATGGGAAGTATGGAAATAGTCTTTCAGTAGTAAAGATTCACTGTTTCTCATAAGTTAAGTATTTTCATATTATGTTTGTTTCTTTTGTTCTTAAACAATTATTATTGTATAAGACTCAGTTTTAGTTTAGGAGCTTTCTGTAGGACCTTCAACTGTGTCTAGACAACTTCCATGAAAGCCTCTTTACCATTTGCTCAGTGAGTTGAATATATTTTTACTGAGAGACTTTTGGAGCTAGATATCTTCAGGGATTTCCTGGAAGATAATTCTGTATCCTGAAACATAGATAACTAGTTGGGTAATTATATCTCAGTAAAGTCTTCTATTAATAGGTATTCTTGCTTTAATGTTTAGATGTACTTCTAGAATTCACATTGCCATTTGTCAGTTCTTTGTATCTCTGCAGCTTTGAGTGCACAAGAAAACTTTGTTTGTTTACCAATTGCAGTTTATTATATTTTAAATTGTAAATATATGCTATGGTGTCCTTACAAGACTGTTCCAAAGTTAATGGCTATTTATGTATCATCCTGGAACTTCCATTTCTGTCATAATAATAAAAAATGCATGCTTTGTCCAGTTTAAATATGAAGAAATATTTCTTTGATTTTTGCTGAAAGTTTCATATATAAAACTCCTTAATGACAGGTCTAGCAGTTTTGGTCCTTGTAGTTCTATTTTTCTGTTGATTTATAAGACTGTAATATATACAAAGCTCTAAGCCATCTATTTGAAAAAGCAGAGCTTTTAAGGAGAGGCTGGAATAGTTGTCAGAAGGACAGACTGAGGGCATACAGAAAAATGTATGCTGCTCATAGAGAAAAGCTGCTGGGAGCTTATTGGGCTTTGTCAGGTGGGTGATTTCACCTGTCTCTGAGATTACAAAGTTGAAGTTTTGCTGGGACTAGGTATCTCCAGGAGATCTGAGTCCCAGTGCTGTGGTTTGGGAGCTGAGACAGTCTCACAAGGTTCCTGTTGCTGTTGCTCAGGCTGAATTTCATCTGAAGACTGAAATCCTATGAATCAAGACAAAAGTTAAATGAAGAACTTTGGGTAGTGAGGGCCTGTGGCTTTTTGCTGTGTCATGGCTAACTTTGGGGAGACACACTGTTTAAAGAGTTGGTACCAACAATTTCTGTGATCCCTGCAGCTGTCCACTCAAGGAGATGCCAGCCAGGTGATTGGGCCACTGACAGAGGGCCAGAGGAGGAACGTGGCTGTGGTCAATTCTCTGTACAAACTGCACCAGGCTGTTCTGAAGGTAGGCTTCTTCTGGCATTCCTCTTCTTGCCATAATGTTACCTGCTTGCTCTGTCCTTATGCTCCATTCAGTGGATGAGAACTCTTGACAAAACAGCCCAATTTTGTTTTTTAAGAGCTGCACCTTGCTGTGCATTTGTACAGCTCTTTGAGACTGGGCTGGCCCTTGTAAGCACCACTATATGACAAACTGTCAATATTAGAAGAATAAAAATATCTTTCTAGGGAATAATCACATCTGACAGGCGTTACTTTGTGAGCATAAACAATTGAACTCTTTGTTTTTTCTTATCTTTGTTCTAATCAGGCTGATAGCACCCTTGCTGCATCTGCTTCAGCCCAAGCTTACGTTTTTCAGGAGACCTTCAATGCTTTCCCACAGTTGTGGCTAAACTGAAAAGAGGAAGGAAAGGGTGAAATCAAGAAAAGCAATAGCTCACAAATATCTCCATACATTATTACTGTGACTAAAGTCTGGCCTGGAAATTTTTCAGGACTAAGCACAGTTATGAATAATTCCAATTTACTGATTTAGTGATGCCAGTTGTTACACAGTCTTTGTAAACTAAACCAAATAAGATATATTGGCAGTTGCAGTTAATCGTATTTAAATCCTAGCCTGATTAGAAAAAAGATCATGAGTACTCCTGACTCTGGATATGTTCAAAGAATTTTAAAAAATGCTAAAAAGCCTGTAAAATTTCCTTGGATTTTGCAAACAGATGGTAGATCAACTTTTAAGTCTGCTTTTTCTGTTGTACTTAGTAATGAACCTCATGTGTCTTAGTGTTGGAGGGAGATCTGATATGATTCAGTCTTTGAGTTCAGTACTTAGCTGGCTTAAAAATACTATTGTATAGCATGTTCAAGACTGTAAGGAAATTGGTAGAATAGTCCTTCAGATCATTCCTTGCCTCTCAATTTTAGTATTCTTTTAGCTGTACATAAACAACTATTTAACATGTAGTGCTGTAATAGTTATTATACTGAGAAAGAACAACCATTCCTTCAAACGTTTGCCACAGAGTTGCTTGTATAGTTCTCCATGAATTCTATACTTAGCAGTGGGAGAATACACCAGTTATTTTTATTCTGATTCTGTTAGCCCTTCAGCTAAATTTCAGCTTCACTCCATTGAGTCATTTCTTTGCCAAGGCAGAAGCAGAGTCCATAGGAAATCTGAGAGCAGAGGATTGATGATGCACTGAAAATTCTGTCTGTATAAAGCACACTTGATAGTTATCTGTAAACACCCATTACTAAGATAACTCAGTATGTTTTAAAATGATGGTGAATATTATAAATTCTAATAATTTGTTGAATGCTGACTATTAACAATTACTTTACAATTTTTAGGTTATTACCAGTCAGAGCTCCTTTCCAGCAGCTGCTGAGCAAACTGTCACAACTGCCTTGAAGGTAATTGAATGTCCATATGCTTCAGGGATAGGGCTGAGCTTGGCTTTGTTTGTTACACTTAAAATGGGCATTTATTTCCCACCTATTATTTTACATCAGTATATTCAGTAACAGGTATACAAATATTCTGACATTTCTAATTTATTGTGTCTGCAGCTACATATGTGTTACCTATGCTAAATCATGCTGGAGTTATGCTTGTATTCAGAATATTCTCATAACAGTCAGGACATAGATGTCATCTGACTGTGAAAATAAATGTCTTTCTCTGCAGCATTCACACAGCAATAGCTGGATCCTTCATCACCCCCTTCCTCCCCCAACAGACATCAAATTGTAATTTTTATGTGACCTGGTACTTTCCTGGAGGGGGATGTGGATGGTGGTGCAGCCTCTGTGGCTGACAGCTCTCCAAGTCTGTCCTGCTGGGCACTGACCTGGGAGGGGTTGTGTGCAGGGGAATGAAGGGCAGCTTGTGTCTGGGCAATGAACAGCTGAGCCAAATGTGCCCCAGAACATGTACATGTACAAACCAGGAATGCCAAATTTCTGGGCAAAGCAATTTGTAAAGCCTTCCTTCAAAAAGGGATGCTTTTGAAGGAAGCAGCAAGCAGCCTTATTTCTGCACTTTGCTGGTAAAATCAGTTAAAGAAAAATGTTATCATTAGGTTCGGTTCTCCTATTTTGCATTTTCAAATGCAAAATAATAAAAAGCACTGATAAAATGAACTGTTTCCTAAGGTATTTTTGAGGTATCAAAATGCAAATGCTTCTAGTTTTTGTTTCCTTACTTGTGCCTTTTTCTTGTTCTATTTTAGGCAGTCCATGATCTAATGGGAAGTGCTGTTCAGCCGCTACTGAACTCTGTAGGAGATTCAGTGGAAGCTATTATCATCACTATGCACCAGGAAGATTTTTCTGG
Organism: Molothrus ater; assembly: GCF_012460135.2. Classification (NCBI taxonomy): domain Eukaryota; kingdom Metazoa; phylum Chordata; class Aves; order Passeriformes; family Icteridae; genus Molothrus; species Molothrus ater. Next base: position 14,511,287 of record NC_050482.2, on the reverse strand, counting down.
GTAACTAGAAATGTCTTTTACATTTACCATTGCTCGAGTAAGATGTCCTGCATGTGTGTAATAGATTGTTATTGCCACAATGCCCTTGAAGCAAGAGTGCTTGTTTGTTGAGGGGAAGGTGATGCTTTATGGTTAATGAACACAGGAAGCAGAATTACACCTATCTGTTGAAACAAATTAATCAGGTAGCATCTGTCTTCTCTCCCTCCCCCCTCTTTTATTCCTATCTGTTGAGTAAAATTCATTTCAAATAGAAAAAGAAATCTGACAAGAGGCCATTTTTGTGCTTCAAAAGGCCTTTCTGGTTTCAAAATGTGGTTTTTTTGGACAGTCTTCAGAACTGTCAGTATTTCTATTTGTCAAAGCATATTACCTGTGATGTAATAGTTAATTTTAACTTTTTAAAAAATTTAAATCTCAGGTTCAGTATGTTATGCTATTTTCCTAGTGTGTTTTCATTAGAATTTCCAGGATTCTTTACATGCCAAGATCTTGAGTCTGATGTATAATTGAGACTTCCTTCCTAAATTTTATTTTGGTTGTCATCTCTGTTCTGACATTGCTTGCACCATCATCAGTTGTCCTGTTTTCTGTCTTGAAAATTAACTGAAAATACTATTTTTTCAGAGACGTTTTGAATTTTCCTTTTTAATTTCTTTTAAGCAACATTTTACCCTTACCCTCTTTTGGCACCAGTAGCACAATACCTCTCTAGGCAGGCAAACAGTTTCCAGCCAAAGGCTAAGTTTTGTTAGGTAGCCTGTGTGTTCTAAGTTTGGAAGAGCTCTTTGACCTGACTGTCAGTCAAAGAAAGAGAAAGAGGACTGGTTTGTATCTAGGGGTTCTGTGCTGCTTCTGTAATACTGACTTTGTAATCCTGGGTTTGGAGGAATCTCAGTGACTTTTTCTCTACAGAGAACAGATTTGGGATTGACAGGCTAAGTTAGTAACCCTGTGACATATGTTTATATTTTATGATCCACTTTAGAGTTTCAAATCAACAACTGGGACATTCAGATTTAGGATCTGGATTTCAGGTGTAGGCCCCAAATGGAAGGAGGCTCTGCAGGTTGGGTAGGAGCGGGGTGTTGCCCTTTATCTTGTTATTTCTTGTTTCGTCTTTTAATTCTTCATGGGCATGGCTGATAAAGAGATATTTCCTGACTATAGTTTCAGAGAGAGTTACATGCTCTGTATTCTGAGTAGAAATGAGACTCTACAATTCATGCCATGACTTGATGGGGTAGGAAAAAAGTTTAAAAGAATCCAATAGGTTTTGGTTGTGTTTTAAAGATGAATTTAGCTGCCCCTATTTCTTTTTCTTCTCTTGTTTTTTCAGATCATTATCCAGCTCAGGAAAACCAGATGTCCCTTGTTCTCTCTACATGAAAGAGCTTCAGGGTTTCATAGCAAGAGTCATGAGCGACTACTTCAGGCATTTTGAGTGTTTTGACTTTGTCTTTGATAACACTGAAGCCATGGCTCAAAGAGCAATTGAGCTTTTCATTCGCCATGCCAGTCTGATCAGGCCCCTCGGAGAAGGTGGGAAGATGCGCCTGGCAGCGGATTTTGCACAGGTACCCTCAGTGCTGGTTTCTGCTTTGTAGTGTCATTTCACTGAAAAGTATCAATGCTTTTGTCCCCATTGAGGTGTAAGCAGGCAGTAGTAGAGATTGGTGCATTCCAGGTCTAACATCCTCTCTGATAAGATACTGGATCCTCCATTCAGGGAGGTCTGACAGCTTCCTGTCCAGGGGACTGTTGCATTTAAATTCTGCTGCATCTTGGCATGTTGTCCCACTGGGCCAACCTCTGTGGCACGTCCATCATTTGCCACCATTCATTCACTTCATTCTTTCTCTCTCTTCTAATGGAATATGGTGTGTCACTTCCTTAATCACTCTATATATCACAATGCCCACAGTGGTTAATGGCTAACTCAGCTGCTTTGCAGTGAAGGAGACAAGCTAAAGAAACATCAATATCCTGGGCAAGAGCTGCCCTATAGAAAGCAGAAGGGCAGTTGTCTTGTGAGATTGTCTTTGTGACCCGATTGACTGACCTGCATCTCAGCTCTGCTTAACTCCTGTCCAGGACTAAACCACAAAAGAAATTGCTAGATTCATATCCATTACCTGTCTGTGTTATCTGCTATATCAAAATTTAATTTGTCTGCAGTACTACTGTATGGTTAATGTGCCAAAGAATCAGGCATCCATGGATCAATCTGAGGCTGCCATTTATTATTATCCAAGTGGAAAAGGGAATTAGCACCAGCTGTCTGCATACTGAGTGCTGATTTTGGCTGGTAGGTAACTGAGGTAGGAGAGGAAGGCAGGGAGGGAGGAATTGCTGCCACCTCCACTCCTTCTTCTGGCTGCTTTGTATCATTTGCCTGTGAGTTACATACTCCTGAGTAAAATTTTTTTATTCATTACTCAAAAATAGCAAATCAGCCCTTAACCACAGAAATGAAGGGGAAGTTTTCAATTGCTTTCAGCGAGAAGGTTCCATTCCCTTCTCTATTTTGAAGACAATGGCATAAAATTGGAAGCAAAAAAAGGACACTTGACTCTTCCTGTGGAAGTAATAGAGATAATTTTTGTAATTTATGCTAATTTTAGCTAAAGTAAGTCATATAAATTTGGAAAATATTTTTACCTGATTGTACAGTAAAAGCATCTGATCTAAGCACCTGTTATAATCTAAAAATATAACTTGTTAGTAGTTTTTAAACACTGATTCTTCTCACTCTGACATGGGCTACCTTTTAAATGAAAAATGAAGACATGTTTTTGTACAGTGTAGAGGAATTTGCATGGTCTTCCCCACTGTGCTGAGTATAACTTCTCAATGGACAACTGTATAGACATAAATATTCTGATTTCTTTTGTACCACAGTATAAAAAAAAGGGTTTGAATTCATTCCTGTCTCTCCTGCCTTCATTTGTTGCTGCATCTGGGGACTTGTGTTTTTCTTTTCTTCACATTGCACCGTATTCTTGGCTTGTTTAAAAATGGGCTTAAGACAAGAAATCTGTGTCCAAGCAGCTGCAGGAGCCAGCTCAGTGCTCCTCTGTGCCTTTGAGCATCTCTGCACAGAGCTGCTCTGGGTGTCCCAGGCTGCACGGGGGCTGGAGTGTCCAGAATGGCCTGGACACTCTGTCACCTTGCTCAGGATGGAAGGAAAAGGACTGAAACATTTTGTAAGTGGACGCTGCCTTATGTCCATGTTTTCTGGGATGTGTGTGTGCTCCTCCCAAAAACCTGGTGGATTTTGTGCACATTCCCACCATGCCAGCTCCTGGGAGCCTGGCAGGAAGGTGGTTGTTGCTCTGACCCAGCCAGCAGTCCTGGTGTAAAAAGCAGCTTTAGTGAGGACTAGGAGAGCTTGCTGCTGCTTTTGGCTGAGGAGGGCAGGGAGCAGGTATTTAGCTGGGCTGCTGGCTTGCTGAGAAGGATAAATTTTTCCAAATGGCCATAAGTGCTGTGTGCAGGTTTTTTTTCAGTCCCAGAAAGGCACTGCATTGTTGGACTAAAGCCAAACCCAAAGGAAACAACCTGCCTGGAAAGATACCATGTGTAGGAGTAGGTTTGTTTATAAACTGTTTTTACTTGTCTTCTGTCTTGTAAAGTAATTTTGAATTTTCTCTGCACAAAAAAAGGTTACATGTTCCTGGTCAGAACTGACTTTTGAGATCTAAGACCCCTTCTGGTATTTTGGTGTTGCTTGCAAGCAAAAGACCTGGGCAGAAATCTGTCCAGAAGCTTTGATTAATTTGAGTTCTTACTATAAACACACATGCAATGAATCAAATAACCTTTGATTGCATCAAAGGTTATTTGATGAGATTTTAGGTATCTCATGCTTCTTCACATTCAGGGCACTCACAGAGTTACAGCTGCCTTATACTCAGCAAGAATAGCTTTGGCTGAGAGTCTGATTTGAAAATTTTTGCACTGAAAACGTGTTTTACTGATAAGTTGCCTCAAAACAACAGGTGTCCACACAGAAGGAGAAAATGAATTTCAAGTTCTCTTCATTGAGAACTGGGTTTGCTGAGGTGCATAACAGCCAATTTTCTGGAGTGAGCCTCAGCTACTCATACATTAGGTATTACTGCTGTGGCTCTGTTGAATTCTCTGTCTTAGCCTGTTTGCAGTGTCAGTATGGCATTTGGCTGCCCTGTGCATTAAAGATTTCTCAGCAGTGAGACTAGGTGTGTGTACTGTGGCAGCTGTAAACAGAGCTATGATAGGCTTGAAATATGCCTGAATATCATTAATGTGATTGCATGTAAATCAGTGCTTACAGGAACATTCCCAGCCCTAGGAAATGTGCATAGCACTGCAAGGTTGTTATCAGTGCCACAGTTCCTTGGGCGTCTCATTAGAAACATTTCCAGGCTGAGTTCAGCTCTTTTCATGCTCTCAGTTTCAGTTTTTATGCAAGCAATTGCACAAGATTACTTTTCAGCTCACTCCTGTATACACCCAAATCAGCTTGTTTTGTTTGGTTTTGTATTTTCAAGGTGCCCATAATTCAATATTCACATATTTAATACCAAATTTCACTTTTTAATTCAGTGCTTGTCAGACTGAAAAAAATGTTCTCCTGGAGGCAAATAAGCCAGCAAGCCCTGATGGTTTTCAACACTTCTGTTTCTGGGGAGTGCAAGTTCTTCTCCAGAGGATCTTTTTGTTTGCTTGGTGTTCAGAGCTGTTACAGCACTTAGGCACAATTTGGGATTCTGGCTTGTAGTTCAGGCCTTCCTAAAACCTGATGGAAGTGCTGGAAAATGCAGCAAAGAATGAACTATTTTTATTGGTCCCGTTAGAGTCGATACTATTCTCTGTATGCTTTTCTGTATTTCTTACCTAGTTATGATTTATGGTTGGGATTTTTGGCCTTGTTCAGTACTGTGTTCAGACCGTTTTGATAGGGTACAGTTAATGCTGCCACTAATTCTTCAAGTGTTTCTCAGAAAATTGCTGCAAAATACTTGAGTTTTATTGAATTTTCCTAGGAAAATGTTTTTATGGTAGAAGTTTACAATGCTAAATGCTAGTGTAGAAAAGCTGTTCCTACTTACTGGCTAGACTAGGGTCAGAATCCAGTTTCCTGATTCAATATGTGGCATTAAAAAAAAGGCAAGATTTTTAGGCATTTGGATTTTTTAAATGTAGACAGATTTGCTCATTTGATCAAACATGATGATACAAGCGTAAAGGCGCTTTTTATAATTTTTCCTAAAAAATTTGCTTTCTAGTTTCTTACAGAGAAATGAGAGCAGCAGGATGCTGTAATCACAGTTGTAGTCATAAAGACAGAAACTACTAAAGCTAAAATACATTTAATGTTTAGTGCTAATTATCTTCCTGGAAAGAGGGAATTATTTGCTGATGTGTGTTATTTTAGAGGTGTTCCAGCTGAAGGATTTACTTAAACAGCAGCCGTTTTTGGAATTGCTGCACTGGGGAGAAATCAAATTGCACATCCCTTCAAGGCCAACGTCCTTGCATATAATAGTTCAGCTCTTCTGCTCCCTTGCTTGTTAAAGCATTCTGTCCTGGTGAATGGCTAGAAAAAAGCATTTTGAGGTAACATTTAAAAACTTGGAATTCATCTTGGCCAGGAGGAAATGTAATTGCTAAAAATTTAATGTTAAGATTTTCCAGCTGAAAAAACAGCTGTTTAAGTTATGAGAGATCTTGAAAATACCACAATAGACACTAAAAAATAACTTCACTATGGGCTTTTTAAAGCAGTCTTCAATATATATGCATTATCTGTATCTAGACTATGTATTAACTTCACCCTTGGGTTGCTGAACATAATCCAATTAGAGAAGCCAGGCATGTGATGTATTTTTTTCAATATGGCCAGCCAGTGAATAGTTCAACAGATAATTGACCACCTAGCCATGGGCTATGGCAGAGTCATATGAGAAGAAAAGATAATATTGCCTTTTTGGGCTTAGATAGCATTAACCATTGAAAAGAAGCATATGTTGGGCAGGCGCCTGCCACTGTGTCCTGCACAGCATAGCAAACCAGCATGAATAAATCATGGCAAAGCAATGAGTTTTGAACAAAGCTAAAAGAAAGAAGTCATTAGGCCTTCTTCTGTTCTATCTGCTGCTTGCTTTTTGGCAAGCACATTCATCTCCTAATGCTCCCCTTGGATTCTGTGCTAATGATAATGTCACATCAAGCCTCTGTGATTGCAAATTACTGCTTGAACACCTGATTTATCACTGAATTTAACCTGGATGTTTGAATTTTCAAATTTGCAATTTGGAAGGGAAATTTGGAAAAGAAACAGAAAACACTACTTAGCCTATGTAAAGTCCACAGGACGTGGCTGAGCGAAAGGCCTTGCACAGATAATACAAACACTGGCTGCCAACAGCCAAAAGCATCCCTTGATGTCAGAGCTCACTGGCAGGCTTTGAAATTATGGCTGTGTATCACAGCAGAGGCTGCTACAGCAGAACTCACTGTGTGAATCAACAGTTGATGCCATTTCAGGTGATGACAGGTAACACAAGCAAAAGTGATGCACGCTCAATTCTCTGCCCAATTCCAGCACCTTGAAAACAGCAGCTGTTCCAGCCGAGTGCTTCCTCCCCAGCACTTGCTCCTGGGCTGGCACAATGCTCAGCAGAGACACTAAACCCCTCTCAGTGGCCTCAGAAGTGATTGTGACAGCAGAAGGATGCTATAGCATCCCACTGTGTCACTGGGCTCAGATAAACACCTAAAATTCAAGGAAAGAAAACAATCTTAGTTGTTATGTGAATTATACTGTTTATTGGAGAGAGATTGGCTTATAACACAAAGACTAGTATTGTAAAGTTAAAAAAAAAGAGTTTCTGTGGTTTATGTACATTTTTACCACATTAGTTTTTGCTCATTCCCACTCTTCATGAGTCAATGTGAGATAGTATAGTATGCTGCAAAGCTTAAAAACAATATTTTTCTTTGGCAGCTATTACTTCACGAATCCACCATCTGCTGCCATTAAATCTATCTAGTTCTAGCAATACTAATAATTTCCTACAGTGAATAAAGGTTGAAGATGAAGTAATAGAATTTTCCAAAGTAATTTTTCTTCTTTAGTACTTAAGACTAAAAATTTTAATTTACGGAAACTACAAAGTATATTCAAGAGAATTCATTTAAATTTGTTTTAATAAGGAATTGGTTAAGCTGTAGAAAGTTTCACTTAACGTCTCATTGCTTCATATTATGTTCCAGGAGCGAAACAATCCTTTAAAACTTATTAAGCAAAATTATATTTTGCTATGCTGTTATTTCTTCCCCCCCTTGAGTACCGTTTGATCTACGCATCTCTGTTTCCACAAGTCAGACTGGCAGTTTGTTGCCTGTTATCAAAGTCTCTAAAGAACCTAAAGGATTTATCTTCTCCCTGGTCCCTCACAGCTACAAGCCCACAGCTCCCACCAGAGCTGGGACACCAACTCCTGCAGGATATCAGTTCCTTCCAGCTGCCCCCAGCCAGTGCTGATGCCTGAAACAAAGCTCTGGAGAAATCAGAGTCTTGCTCCCGTTTGTTTTTCAGGCTCTGGAGGGTTCTTGTATCATGATGCAGCAAGGCATACTTGGTCTGCTCCTTGTTTTGGCTGCTTGTTCCTGATCCTGTGTGGCACAGCAGCCTCTTGGCTCCCACCTGTACTCCTGGGGGAGCAACGTGCTGAACTTGCTGTACCTTCATTGCAGTCAGAGCCCCTCCCTGCAGCAGTTCCTGCAGAGCCTGCCTTCCCTGGGAGCCTGCCCTCACTCCCCTGTGCCAGCAGGTTCAGCACAGCTGCTGCTGGCTCCTGAGCCACAGGGACATTGACCTCCCACCTGCCTGCAGGAGAGGTGACCTCATCCTCAGGGGGTAGAGAGGGGCCATTTCATAGCCTAAAGATTGGGGGACCAAAAAGGGCAGCAGGCAAGAGGAAGCCAGGCTGTTACTCAGGTCTGGAGCCTTATTTCCTAATTTCCTTATGTCCTGGATTTTTTATTCACTTTCTTCTCCTTTCTATTTCCATAAAATGCAGATTTCAATTGGCCTGGAAGTGCCAGATGTGGGCAGGTATGCAGAGGTCCCTGGGCTCAGGCAGTGGCTGTGCACTGCCCATGGGACAGCTCCCCATTGCTTTCCAGAGCTGCCCACCTCTCCTGGTCTGCAGGGGAAGCCAGGATGCTTGGGTTGGACCCTGTGGCTTTCCCAGCTTTGCCTGAGTGCCATGTAGGGGGTTACTCCTACAAACATGATCCACCTGACCTACTTTGGGTGTCCACCTTGGGGAAAGGTGCATCACGCCCCCAAGAGTGGCTGTTTCTTGCCACTGCCTTTGAAGAGAAGCTGTAGATGTTGAGAAGCAGGTGAGATGACTCCTATCCTGCCACCTGCTTTTAAAGAGGGATGCCTGAATTATGCCTTGATTTGCATTATTCACTAATTTAAGTTCTTCTGGGTTTAGATGAACTATGGCATCATAGTTCACTGCACCCTATTCCTTGTTTATGCTGGGACCCCAGCATAGTTTTGTGCTCTTGGTGAAGCTGGTGGCCCAGCTTCCATCTCTGTCTGAGGAAATGCTGCAGCTGGAAAGAATAATATAATAGTATTAAAGACTTCACTGCAAATAGTGTCATATCACAAACACTTTGAAACTCGTTCAGCAATATTACTTATAAGAGAAACTCATTGTATGGTGGTTTTGATCCTCTTACTTATTTTAGCTGTCATCCTTTGAAACTTAGTTTAATTGTGCATTATATGTAAATCAAAGTCTGAATAGTCTTTCAAGTTGGGGATTTTAATAAACAGAGAATAAAGCTTGATCCCTTATTTGGCTGACATTTCAGGAATGCAAAAAATAAAGACTTCATCCATGTCTGAGTAAAATTACCTGCAGGGTTTTTTTAAGGGGTGGTATCTGTATTGGTGTGCACATTAACTGAAATTTTGCTGTGTAATGTTCATGCTCAGTCTGGGATCCAGAAGGGAAACAGTTCTTTCTCACTTCTGTGTCCTCACTGACAAATGAAGAGCCTGTGACAGAACTTAGATGTAAAAACCCAAGTGGAGCCTGACTCTTCTTCAAAAAAGCTGAACTCCCATGCTTCAACAACAAAAAGTGTTTAAAACTTGTTTGTTTTTAAAGATGGCTGCTCTAACTCAGAAACCCAACAGTATGAAAATAAGTATTAAAATAATGGTCTTACTCTTTGACCATGATTCCATATGACTCTTTGGCAATAGATCACAGCTGCCTTCTATCTAATCTGTATAGGTTTTGGGGCCCACTTTTCAGGAAGGAATAATTTTAACCTTGTCTTTCACCAAAGGAAAGGGTGCCCAGCTGAAATGTACCTGCAGTTTTACTGCTTTACCAGTGGTTTGTGGAGACCTGCCTAGATTTGTTTTCTTCCCAGGCTGTGGTCAGATTTTTGGGCTGTTGACACAAGTGCTTCATTAGGAAACTCATCACCAACAAAATAAACCTGCTGCAAAAAACAAAGCTTTGGTCTCAGAAAGCTCAGGAGGCCCCTTCTGTTGTTATGCACAGACTGTAGAGACATTTGTCACTAAATGCTTACTGCCAAGAACAAGGCAGAAGTCTTGGCTTGGGCAACATAGTATGAAAGGAAAAGAGCTTCTTGTCTTAATTCAGCCACCAGACAGAAGTCACTGACTTAGTCTGTAAGTTTGGATTATTGCTTAAAGACTAAAGGCTGCTTCAATGCCAGGTGTTATGTTTTGGGAGGATGTAACTCAAATGGAACTGTTTGCTTTTCTAGATGGAGTTAGCAGTAGCCCCGCTGTGTCGGCGAGTCTCCGACTTGGGAAAGTCCTACAGACAGCTGAGGTCATTCAGGTGAGGAGCAGCCACAGTATGACTAAACTGTATTTCAAACTGATTTATTACCTCCTGTTAGTTCTGATTGAACTGAGAGCTTTTTTGGCAACACCCACCTGCAAATTAGAAATAGATTAAAGTTCTTTTAAATTTTATGCAGAGTATAACTATGATTTAACAATCTTTGTCATGCAAATGTTGGCCAAATTGTACTTTTTTGTATTGCTTTCAGTGCATCTTCTGTATGACAGCGAATTCTATAGTTACCTTAAATGTTTTCACTGAAATACAAAATTTATGGTCCTTTGTTGTTTAATTACAATAGGCAACTGCTCTAAATTTTTGCAAACTGGACCTGTGTTGGAAACCCAAGATGCAGAGTAGGGGCAAAAAACTCAATGGTTCTATCCTAACAAAATATTGCCACCACATAGAGGCACTTTTCTAATGCGTAAGATAAGCTTTTTCTTCATTTAATGAGTGTATTGTTACATTTTTCCAGACCACTGCTGTTCCAGACCAGTGAGCATATTGCCAGTAGCCCAGCTCTGGGAGAGGTTATTCCATTCAGCATTATTCTTCAGTTCTTATTTACAAGAGCACCACCAGAGCTAAAATCACCCTTCCAGGTAATAAGATCAACTTGTCTTTTATTTTCAGATGTCCTAAGGTGTGATGAGCATTGTAGTTTGCCCTAGCTGTTTTAGTTTATAATTATTCAAATGCATATTTTATATAATATTTGGCTTTGTTTTTATTGTGACAAAGGCATTATAATAATTGGTTTACTAAATTGATTGATTGATTTAATAGTAGGGATAGTAGGGATTAATAGTAGGGATACAATAACCTGATATTAAATAGACTCCCAATTCTTTATTATTCTGTCAGCTCGTAGTAGAAGTTGCAGACCTTTCCCCAGACTGCAAATTGCCTGGATCCTTCTCTTGTAAGATGCAGGAAATCTAGATAAAAACCCTGTCAGAAATGGGCCAACAGCTGATGTAGGAGATGACCTCTGAGCCCCCAAATAACATACTGGGCTATTCCTGTTAATTGTCTTTGATTTCTTAATTCATTCTGCATCACTGCAGTATTGAGAGCCTCATGTGGCTTTCATTTATGTCATCTCTGATTCTGAAATGGGAGCGTCTGTTTCCTTTTTTGCATTTTGTGTAACTGGTGTTTGTATTTCTCTGTACCAGAGGGCTGAGTGGTCCATTGCCCGCTACTCCCAGTGGCTCGATGATCATCCATCTGAGAAAGACAGGCTTGCTCTCATACGGTAAAAATCGGGCTTCTTTCTCCTCTACATTTATGATAATGGAGCAGGAACTTATCTGCACACTAGGACTCTTGAAAAGTAAAAAAAATGTGCCTCAGGGGATGTATCACAAATACCATTACCTTTTCTCCACTCATGGGATGAGTTGCAAAGTGGCAGAAATACAAACTCAGACAGAGCTCTCCTGTCCACTGCCCTGTGCTCAAACTCTCCAGTGCCTTTGGAAGGAGCACATAATCCTCTTGTAAAGGAAGTAAACTGTGAACAATGATGGCTTAAATTAATAATGTGTTTTTGCAAAACTGCCTCTCTCTCCTAACTGCTGGAAAGGCAAGACTGCAGCTGTCCTGTCATCTGTATCAGGAAAGAGAAGCTCTGAAAGCTTAACCAATATGAATGTAGGTATAAATCTAAAAACCTAAAACTGGAAGACCCTTGTTACACACCTGGAATGTTACTCTTCAGGAAATCAGCCCATGATCTTTAGAAAGTAATAATTACATCAGGTTGCTAGGGTAGATAACTTCATAGCTAAATATTATTTTGCATCTTAAGATGTTAGGAAAAGTTACGAAGAGTTGTCTTTCAAATCAAGCAAAGTTTTGAAGTGTGTTAGAGACAGCAGATTTGTATGAACATGACAAAACCAGCCTGGGGATCCTCAGGATTCAAAACTCAGATGATCATTTGGCTCCTAAAGCCCTAAACTCTCCAGCTGCCATCTCAGTGGCAGTCACTGTGTCCCAGGTCACTGCTTGGTGTCCTCCACAGCAGTGACCTGGGACACACGTGGCTGCACTGGGCTCCATCTGGCCTGGGAGCCACCTCTGTCCTTGAACTATGATGCATGGGTGTTGCCAGCTTTTGCTGGAGTGATAAAAGCTGACTTCTACATTCCAGCCAACAGTGATTGTGCCTCAGAAATTCAACTGTTTTCTTTCCACACTTCTAAAGCAGCCAAGAGGAGTCTGCTATAAATATTTGCACTTCCTGAAGCTGATAGCACCACACAGTCCCATGTAGTGATCAGGCCAGTTAAGGAGATACTAGTTGATCACCAGTAGATATTACTAGAATTTATTTCTGAAATATTAAAATACAAGCTGTGTCTCTTCATATGTGTATTTTTTGAAAATCATACTTGTGATTAGTCTGGTTTGTCTACAAAACCAGCTTTTCTTGAATGTCAAGCCATGACACTGAATTACAGGGACATAGGTGATAGGCATATATGTAAACAGCTATGAATATTTTGATTGTGTTGTTGAATCTCAGATATAGTTGGGAAAGCAGGGAATGCAAATCATTTGAGAAGTGGTGGGATTTTTTCTCTTCAATTTGTTTTCCCAAGTTTGAAAATGCCATTCTTAAACTACAACACATTTTCGTCTTTGTCTGCAATTAAATTTCATCCAGACTGATTCAGTTAATGGGTGTGCTGGTGGTCATGTTCAGACACTGATAAATTGTTCTAACCATGGAGGTATTAAGGAGCAAACCTTGGGATGAGGCTTTTAGGCTGAGACACTGTCATCCATTAGACTAAGTAGCAAAGCTGGAATACCTAAGTTTTCCTTTCAATCCTTTCACTGAATCCTTTATTCATTTTTCATGGCTAGTTATCCATATGTAAGGCAGGCAAGCAGGCATCAGTCACTAGTATGACCACGAATCACTCTTATTTTCTTTAATACTCTATTGGAAGATTTCTGAGCCAGCTCTTTGTGTGTCTCATATGAACCCAAGTTGAACTGCAGGCCTCTTGCTCTTCTATCAGTCACCCTCTTCAGGCTTTTTCCACCTGTAGTTGTTCAGCTGTGTGAGTTGAACTTTGGATGTTTGGAGCCCTCAGATCCCTGCACTGGCCTACATCAAAATATTCTCTTTTTGTTTGCTGCAGCCTTGCAAATGGTAATTTTGTGCAACTTCCCTTTGTAACAACTGTGCAATTACTCTAGGGACCTGCTGCCTAGATATTAATTTCCTTGTGTTACCAGGATCCTTCTAGCTTCATATTAAAGCTAATTGGAGTGCTGCTTCCGCTCTGTAGGTCTTAAATGCTTTGCTTGAAACGTGGTGTGAATGGTATGAATTAGTCCCACTCTGAGCATTTTTGTGCATTTCCTTCTGCTTGAATTCAGCATGGGGGTGGTATTTACCTGGCCAGAGGTATATTTGCCAGACTCCCTTTATAGACAACAGAGAGAAACAGGCGCTGCTGGGGCTGATTCATCTCATCCTGAAGCAGGTACCTAAAATAGGTCAGTTGCATTGTGTCCTGAAAGCTCCCATTTTCTCTGTTCAGTGAATGGAGTGTGGGCTGGGACACAGGAGCTCTCTCAGGCAGCCAGCTGCCCTGCAGACATTTGAAGTTAGGTGAGATGACCCTGCTGCAGGTGTCCTTCCTGAACAGGGATTGTGTTGAAAGGAGCACTTCTTTAAGTGGTCAGGGCAATTTCTTTCTTTTTCTTTTTAAATTAAGCTTGAAAACTCAACTTTTCCTCCATAAAAGAAGCCCTATTAGACTTGACATGATTTGAGCCAGCCTGAAGGATAGTTCATCCGTTCAAGGGCCAAATTCTCACCTTTACCATTAGACTGTGTGTTAACTCCCCTTATTCAAGCTCACCCTTGCTGAAGCAGAGTTGAAAGCCAGGCCCAATGAAGGGTTCATTTCCATAAGGAGCTGCTGTCCTGAGCTGGGCAGTTGCTCTGCCCACTCATCTGCCCGGGGCAGGAACAAATGGCAGCTCAGGGAGCACCGTGAGAGCCCCATCTGGGCTGGGCTCAGCCTGGCAGGGCAGAGCTGTGTGTGTGTGCTGGGCTCAGCCTGGCTGGGCAGAGCTGTGTGTGTGTGTGCTGGGCTCAGCCTGGCTGGGCAGAGCTGTGTGTGTGTGCTGGGCTCAGCCTGGCTGGGCAGAGCTGTGTGTGTGTGCTGGGCTCAGCCTGGCTGGGCAGAGCTGTGTGTGTGTGTGTGCTGGGCTCAGCCTGGCTGGGCAGAGCTGTGTGTGTGTGTGTGCTGGGCTCAGCCTGGCTGGGCAGAGCTGTGTGTGTGTGTGTGCTGGGCTCAGCCTGGCTGGGCAGAGCTGTGTGTGTGTGTGCCAGGTCCAGCCTGGCTGGGCAGAGCTGTGTGTGTGTGCCAGGCTCAGCCTGGCTGGGCAGAGCTCTGTGTGTGTGTGTGCTGGGCTCAGCCTGGCTGGGCAGAGCTGTGTGTGTGTGCTGGGCTCAGCCTGGCTGGGCAGAGCTGTGTGTGTGTGCCAGGCTCAGCCTGGCTGGGCAGAGCTGTGTGTGTGTGCTGGGCTCAGCCTGGCTGGGCAGAGCTGTGTGTGTGTGCTGGGCTCAGCCTGGCTGGGCAGAGCTGTGTGCTGGGCTCAGCCTGGCTGGGCAGAGCTCTGTGTGTGTGCTGGGCTCAGCCTGGCTGGGCAGAGCTGTGTGTGTGTGCTGGGCTCAGCCTGGCTGGGCAGAGCTGTGTGTGTGTGCTGGGCTCAGCCTGGCTGGGCAGAGCTGTGTGTGTGTGCTGGGCTCAGCCTGGCTGGGCAGAGCTGTGTGCTGGGCTCAGCCTGGCTGGGCAGAGCTGTGTGTGTGTGCTGGGCTCAGCCTGGCCGGGCAGAGCTCTGTGTGTGTGCTGGGCTCAGCCTGGCTGGGCAGAGCTGTGTGTGTGCCAGGCTCAGCCTGGCTGGGCAGAGCTGTGTGTGTGTGCCAGGCTCAGCCTGGCTGGGCAGAGCTGTGTGCTGGGCTCAGCCTGGCTGGGCAGAGCTGTGTGCTGGGCTCAGCCTGGCTGGGCAGAGCTCTGTGTGTGTGTGCCAGGCTCAGCCTGGCTGGGCAGAGCTCTGTGTGTGTGCTGGGCTCAGCCTGGCTGGGCAGAGCTGTGTGTGTGTGTGCTGGGCTCAGCCTGGCTGGGCAGAGCTCTGTGTGTGTGCTGGGCTCAGCCTGGCCGGGCAGAGCTGTGTGTGTGTGCTGGGCTCAGCCTGGCTGGGCAGAGCTGTGTGTGTGTGTGCTGGGCTCAGCCTGGCTGGGCAGAGCTCTGTGTGTGCTGGGCTCAGCCTGGCTGGGCAGAGCTGTGTGTGTGTGCCGGGCTCAGCCTGGCTGGGCAGAGCTGTGTGTGTGTGCTGGGCTCAGCCTGGCTGGGCAGAGCTGTGTGTGTGTGCTGGGCTCAGCCTGGCTGGGCAGAGCTGTGTGTGTGTGTGTGCTGGGCTCAGCCTGGCTGGGCAGAGCTGTGTGTGTGTGTGTGCTGGGCTCAGCCTGGCTGGGCAGAGCTGTGTGTGTGTGTGTGCTGGGCTCAGCCTGGCTGGGCAGAGCTGTGTGTGTGTGCTGGGCTCAGCCTGGCTGGGCAGAGCTGTGTGTGTGTGCTGGGCTCAGCCTGGCTGGGCAGAGCTGTCTCTGCTCGGGGCAGGAGCGCGGCTGGAGGGGCTGTGGCGCTGCTGGCCAGGCACAAACCTCAGGGCACTCAGGCAGGCAGCAACAACCAGAGGTATCTCCTGCTCCTCTCTTGTCCTGCAGGTGATGCTGCTGGATGTTTTACTGTTCGTTTTTACAGTAATTTTTATAGCACTGGATTTAATAGACCTGGTGTCACACAGATGTGCTTGTACGCAGCAGATTCTCCATTTTCTGCTTTGCCCCAAAGTTTGCAGAGCAAACAGATTTTTACCAAAGTACTAAAGAAAAGTCTGGCCCAGCGTCCTGCAGCTGCCCTGCTGATGGATCAGGACAGCAGTGCACAGGGTGCAGTCCCAGTACTGAGCAGAGGGATGATCCCTGCCTCTTCTGAAGCTCACCATGGAAATCTGACTCCATTTGACCAAAGGCAGAGCCCAGCAGGGTGGCACTAGGATTCACAATTCCATATAAGATTAATTAATTAGAGTCATTGTAAGGGATCCACATTAAGATTCCTTAAAAACCACAACCCAAATCATACTTTTTTTTTTCCCTTTTAACTCTAGATATAAATCTTCATGGGTTCAAATAACATTTTAAAGAAGAACTATCAGGGTCTTATATAATCAGTTTGTCCTGATTTCCAAGAAAGCTCATGGTTTTGCTCATGCAAGTGAAGTAATTTAATAAGTGCTTTAAAATCCTTTTCCTTATGTGGGAGGGCATCTTAAACTTAGGGCTTTTTTTTTCCTTACTTCTTATGGCATTTTTAATGAAGCATTAATATATGCAGAACATCCCACCAACCCTCCTTCCATAGCTCTCTTTTACAAACAATATTTGTAATGTATACCATAGCTTGTCTTTTAAAATAGAAACAGATTGCTGAACAGGTTTTATGTCCTTTATTAGAAGATGCTGAATTTAGGGCATTATTTAGTCTAATCCCTTCAAGAGTATGTTTTGTATATTACATAAACAGGGTTTCTTCCATCTTAAAAACAATAATACAACTATATATTACATTTTTTATATGACAACAGCTGTGATCTCCTCTGTGCTGGAGACTTCATGATACTGCTTTCACCCATAGTGCTGTTTATTTTTCCACAACTACTTTGGCACTGGTAAACAGGAGTGAACCAGCCTTTCTAAGGACAAGATTTTAATGGCAAACTGGTGCATCTGAATTGAGTCCTGTACTGCCAGCATAGTCAACAGAAGCTCATTTGAGCTAGTACTGCTAAAGTTTACTGAGATGTCATGGAAAATTCTGCATTTCAAGTGTTAACAAAGCCCCTGAATTCGTTTATCTCCCCAGATTAGAGTCAGGTAGGCTTCCCAGCAGCTCCTGTGATGTTCCAAGTAGCCCAGCTCAGGCAGGCTGTACTGAAGTCTGGCTTCATGCAGCAGCAATCATCTTGCTTTGCCACAAGCAGCTTCCTGCACTGTATGCTGCAGTCCCCTGAAGACTTCTTGACTGTCTTCAGCAAAACAAAATTCCCATTCCAAATGAGCTCCTGGAACCCTGTCTACTCTATGACCATTGGTGCTTTTAGTTACCTCTTCCAGCCCATTCCTCCCTCTCACTCTGGAGCAAGCTCACCATTGCTCTCTGGACTCCAAACAACCTTCCTCCCTGGATTCATGATTTGTGCCATTTTGCCACCTGGACCTTTCCTACCAGGAATGGACAGATTTCCTGGCCTGCCTCCATGGTGTCATTCCCACAGGCAGCAATGCAAAGGAGTTTTCTGAGCTTGACCATGATTCCCTTGTCCCCTGGTAGGTGTGGAGCTCCAGGTGCCCGTGGCTGCCTCTTTGCTAGCAGCCTTCAGCAGCTGCAGCAGCTTTTCATCCTCCCCTTGGCTGCTTTCCTGCACCTGCCTGTGTGGGAGCAGGCTCCCAGCCTTCCCTGGCTGGGCACAGGGAGTTCTCCAGGCCACTTTGCTTTACCACAACCACTGTTCTTTCACTGTTTCAGGTGAAACACTGACATTATGAATTATGAATGGCTTTAAAAAAAAAAAATTCAGCTTCAGAGTGTTTAGATACTTCTATTGGAGATGCAGGTGTGGGACACAGGAAAATGGTGAATGCAGTTGGAGTATTCAGAAAGCTTTTGTTTTCATTGTTTACTGTAAAGCTGTAAAAGGTCTCTTCTAGAAAAATGCCTGAGAATTCACCTGAGAGTATTGACATTACTGATTGTCTTTGGAGTGGGTAAGAGTTGTGATGCTCTCAGGTTGCTTATTTTTGTGAAGTTTGACTCCATCTCTTTGAAACAATGCAAGCAAAGCCACAGTAAAAGAGCAAGTGCAGCAGAAGGGACCTGCAAAACTCCTTTTAGCTGCCTCTGGAGTTGGTTTTGTGAGTTAAATCAGATTCTTTTGGGGCAGGAGAGAAGGAAAAAAGATAAAAGCTGCTAGAAGGTGTGACAGTGGGACTGTAATACTGCAGTATGGCACTTAGCATAGCCTAAATCTCATTCCATCTTGTTTGATCTGATGGGAATAACAGTCTGGCAAAGGATTATCAAGGGCTCACATTGAGTGGTTTTGGGTGCTGCTTTTAGGGTAAAGCTTCTCCCTTTCATCTATCTGGTTATCTCTGTAATCTTTTTCAAGGGCTTTTTCAAAGCAAGGAGATAAATCAGTTAAGGGATAGCAGTGTTACCATCTGGATAATGATGCCAACCCACAACTTCACCAAGAGGTGTTAGAGCTTCCTAAGTTAAGCAGGTCAATATGGTTTTTTTTCTATTTTCAGCTTGTGATGATTTCAAAAAACTATTTGAGCCCACAACAAACTTTGAGGAGTGTATAGGATGGAAAAGACAGGGACTCTGCTAAGTGGAAGGGGAGAGATTTATCAAGATAAATGACAGTTACAGTAAGAAAACTCACAGGAGTTTCTCAACTGTCTTTTTAATACAAGGGACAATTCTTTGTAGCAGCTAATAAACATCTAACATGGCTAACAATTACTGCTGACCAGAGCACTTGAGGTCTGACCTGAGTGGAAATGTGAGACATTTCTGACTCTTCTGAAGCATCTCCACTCATCCTTGATGTCATCCTTTCCTGCCTGCATCTCCCACCTGCTGCTCACTCTGCTCATCACATGTGGGCCCCTCATTGCTACAAGAGGCCAGTTTATCTAAAAAGCACAATATCCTGCTGTCCCATTCCCCCAGTTTTTCTCTCTAGTTTTGGGATTTAAAATAAACCTGTGGATGTGCCTAATGTCTCTGCAGTTCATGATGCTGATGGCCTTTGCTGGGAATGAAGTGAGCTGCACCCAAAGCACTTTGTGGCTGCACCAAGCAGTGTTTTAGTTGCCTTTTTCCCTGTAAACCCTTGTGCTGCTCCCCAAGGACCATTGGGAAGGAGCAGGCTGAAGGTTTTCAGGGAGCTGACCAGGTGCAAAATGTCAGGTTTACTTTAGCTAGATAAAATAAATATTCTTTCCCTGTCTTTCTGCCTGTAACAGCTTGCTTCTCTGTTGTAGTTTGTTACTGTGCAAAAAATTCTAAGTGATTCCTTACAGTGTATTTGTACCTGCTGTGGACCCCTCAGCAGTAGCTCACAAGGAAGTTGTTATCAAAATTTAAGAGCTCTCAAGTGCATCATGGCCAGCATGAGGAACTGTTTTTGTGCTCAGTAACTTTATTTTTCTGAAGGATCTCAACTCTCCAATCATCCAATCCATCCTTTTGTCTCCCCCCAGACAACATGTCCTGGGCTTCAGCAAAGAGGGACTGTAAGTCTGGATGCTGCAGAGGGACATGGGAGCTGTGGTGGGAATTCCCTGGTGCTGTGCTGTTCCAGTCCCACCCTGTGCTCAGAGGTGAAGCTGCCTCGGGTTCTCTGGTTGCCCAGTTGCACACTTCACTCTCTCCCTGAGCAGGGACTGCGGGTGGGGACAGGCAGCTCCTCCTGGTGCTCCCTGCCAGCGAGGCTGATGGATCAGCGCTGGCAGGAGTGGGAGCAGCCCCAGGACCAGCTCGTGGGGCAGGGCTGCCATGGCTGTCACTGGCTTCCAGGAAGCCAAAGCTCAGACTCCTCTCTCCAGAGAACCAAGCTCAGGCTCTTGGCCTCAGGAGCATCTTCCACTTGCTGATAAATGAGCTCTGCTGGAAATTCCCAGCCATGCTGTGGCACAAGTTATTGAGGAATGGCCAAGCCCTTGTTGATGTAGCAGCAGCTTTACTCACAGGCACCCAAGTGTACTGTGACCCTGCATCTTCCTACCATCTCCTCTGCTTTGTCAGGTTTGGTGGACTCATCTGAGGCTTCCCAGGGCTGCAGCACCACACAGGGATCTTGGCTGCTCCTCTCTTACCATCTTACACCAGGAGAAGCCTCTGTGTGTGAAACATGGGCTGAATATCACTCTTCAGTCCTTTTGCTTTCCTTAAGCCTTGCCTGATTCACTGCCTACTGCTGCCAGCAGGCACGTACCAGGGAGCAGTGCTGCCTTCAAATCCGTGAACTCTTCGTGCAGGAACGCAGGGTTCCACCAAAGGCTTGTTTGTTGGAAGGAACAGCAAACATAAATACAGCTCTGCCTCCCCAGCCCACCATCCTACAGCAGTGGGTGTGTATTTATAGGCACAACTTTGTGGTTGCTCTGTGTTACTGTCTCCCTTGACCCCTGTGCCCCCCCACCCCTTCACCAGATGTGCACAACAACCATCTGCCTTTTCCCCGTGGGACTGGGAATGTTCCTGCCATGTAACTAAAAGCCAGCGGGCTCCCTGGCTGGCAGAGCAGCTGTGCTGGTGCATCCTGCACTCCCAGAAAGGAAGGCATGAGACAAAACCCAGACCCACTCCCTGCTCAGTGACCCTGGGGGCTGGAAGCACTGTGGTGACAATCTGTATTAGAAAAGGAACAGCCACATACCAGGAGCTCTATTAGTCTCCATGTGAAATGGGGTCTGTTGTTTGTGCATTTTCTTAATGTCAGTTTTGCTGCAAATAGCACAAATATAAGCAAATTTTAGAAGGCAACTCCAAGATGATTGTATCAGTTCAGTGAAGAAATAGAAGCAGAAAGGGAGAAGAAAATTATATTCAAAGCTATATTTAAGTGTGGCAGCTCTAGCTTGGCCTACTTAATGAATTAGTAAGTTGGAATCTCAACAGATGAGCCCTTACAGTGTTTGTTTTACAAATATGCTGTCACTCAACAATACTGTGTACTAGAATGTTGGCTGAAAGGTGACCCTGTGTTGTAAAGCATCACCACAGTCGCCCCTCTTAGCTTTGCAATGTTTATTTGTGCAGTTCCCACATGATGACTCCATGTGTGACATCCTGTGACAATGTGTAAGAGAGCCAAGGCCGTGCCTTGCCCAAGCCCTCTCTGGGGTTAGTGCAGCATTTCTTGAGGACTGAGATGGGAGTTCCAAAGGCTGTGCCAGGAATCTCCTCAGGGCACGGTGGGTGTTCACCAGTGCCCCACCTTTCCTGCTGGAAGTTGCACTCTCAGCGTCTGCAGCAGCTGGAGATTATTCTCTCCCTCTCTAAAGGTTACCAGTGCAGCACTGAGCCCGAGTCTGTGCGTCAGAGCTGTCATTTCAAGCCATCTGCAACATGCTGCTGCTTATTTAAATGTTAACTTGTTTGCTCCTCAAACATGCAAGAAAGGAGATGAAGATCGTGGAACAATTATATAGAGCTTTGCAAGGCCTTCCTTGTTCACTTCCTTCCTCAGACAAGTAGGACCATCTGAGGAAAATTTTGCAGGAGGGAAAAAGGCAATTAATTTCTGTTGCAGATCCTGAATTTACAGTACTTAATTGCTTTAGCTACTTTACTTTTTTTTGTTGTTGGTTTTTTTTTTTAGTGGTGCACTGGAAGCTTATGTTCAATCAGTGAGAACAAGAGAGGGAAAGGAGTTTGCACCAGTCTATCCCATAATGGTTCAGCTGCTGCAGAAAGCCATGTCAACCCTTCAGTGAACACACCTGGACAAGGCTCTCACACCAGGGAATGGATGGTAACACAGCTGGGGGCTTTGGTGCCACATGGGTACTCACTGTTCATGTAAATTATCCCCAAGCACCTCAGCTTTACAATGAAATGTTTACTTTCTTCATGTCTGAAACTTCTGTCTTCTTGCTTTATGTTCACATTACAGGAACTTACTCATACAGAAATATTATAAGGAAATTGTACAACTTTTATGTGCTGTAAGTCTACATCTAATTGAAACATTCTTAAGCATTCCTTTTGAATTTAGAACAGTATAAAATTAGAACTCAAATATTACAGTGTAATTGCTGAATATCTCAAATAAGGAAACAGCTCTTTTCCTACAAGTAGAGTTTTAAACAGTTGAATACATTTTAGCCATATTCAGAAAATTGTACTTCTGAAACATTTGAATCATCAGTTTCTATCTAAAAATCACTAATTTTAACACAAGGAAAAATATTTATAACTAACCTAAATGCTTCTCTATTGCACTGCTATTTGCTTAGAAATAATTTATATTGATTTCAACTCTTCTTGCTTAAACTGTAATAAAGAACATTAACTATCCAATCCTGAAAATAGTATTTGAATTTCTTCACTGGCTTCCTAATAGCAAAGCATTAAAATATACTTTGGATGGGTTCATGTAAAGACTTCCATGCAGAATGTGCTCATTGCTGCAGGGCTGACTTCATGATTAGTCTTCTTCATTTTATAAAATACACAACACCAAATTTTAATGAATTTATTTGAAATAATATACAAGAATATAGTGTGCAAAAATCTTAGGGGCAACATCATGTAGACGTGTCATAAACTGAAATTTACAGTTGTGATTCTTAAAAAAACCAACGCACAGCTGTTTAGTACAGGAAAAGCCATGATTGTAAATGTTCACAGCAGAAGCAATTGTAATCCTAACGCAGCTGCTCTAATTTTAGACAGTTGGAGGAGGAAAAAAAAGTAAAGTGCAAGTGTTGCACATATAGTTAAGTGCAAAGTTTGCCCCCACCATAAAGATGTCTTATGGCAAAATAAAATATTGTAGAATATGTGGCAAAGACAAAACACAGAGTTATAACTATGATGGTGATGATATCAACAGCACCACTTTTCTTGAGATAACGCTATTTATTTGTTTCATCCTGTCCAGGCCATTGTTTCCACCACAAAATGACAGCTCTAACTAGTGCCAGCTGACCCAAAAATATCTCCCTTGTGGCTACAAGTTTTCTAAGTGGCATCCCAAGCAGCAGCTCCCTTGCTACATCACACCACACCCTCCATTCCCACGTTCTGGTAACTTGCTGGCAGCAGGGCAGGCTGGGAAGCTGGAAGCTGATAATACACTTTGCCATTTCAGAAAATCCCAGGCCCCAGAATCGTAATTAATAATACAGTTGTGCAATACATATTAATCAGCAATAAGAATCAATGTATATAAACAGCTGTTACATATTTTAAAATTCCCCTTTTTGTACATTTTCTTTTAAAAATAAACATTTATACATATCTCCTTCGCCTCTTTCTAAAGTACTTTAGCACCACAGGATATCCATTTTCAAGCCTATATTACCTGATACATAATGAAGTTTGGAAGAAAAATAAGGCAATTTGGTTTAAAATGCTGATAGTTTTTAGCTTACTTAATGTTCTATTGTAAAAAGCAAATCTGCACTCAGATCATTTCCACGATGGTGCCAGTATTTTATGGTCACACATAGTCACAACAAGAGTAAGACCTTGATCTTGCATCTTCCCGCCATCAAGCAACAGCCATTTTGTAAATACAGAGTTAACAGGAAAATTCTGGCTTAATGCTGTTGTGAGCCCTGAGAAAAGAGAAGAGAAAATTGGGTTAGCAATTACCGAGCAAAGGGCCCAACACTTGTTTTCAAAGCCACAAGTACTTCTAATCATTGGTCAGTTATTCAGAAGAAAACAAAAAGGCCAAAGCAGACAGTTTTACTCCTGATCATCAAAAGACCATCCTGACTTCTGTGTCACAGCCTGGAGCCCACTGTCATTACTGAGTAAGGTTACCAGACTGCAAACAGCTCAGTTCACTGAACTGGAACAATTACAAAGGGTATTTCCTGCTGTAACACTGAGGAAATGGGTTCTACAGATCCTGTTCTCTTGGCCTCAAGACTGTAGGGACAAGGAAAATCCTACTACAAGGCAGGGCAGGAAAGCCTTACTGAGGCAAACCCATCACTACTCAGCTACACACAAACACGCCTCTGAGCTGCCTGAGGCTCACAGGTGAGCCTGTGATCTCACCACCCAAAGCTGGAGACTGCAGTAGTGTGAAAGCAGAATAAATAAATAATATTATTTTAACTAAACCCACAAGGAAATGTAACAGAAGCTGTCACTGTTGATTAAAATAGAATGCAGTGAACAGAAAAACAGCTTGTTCCTAGCAGCTGGGATTTGGTGGAACCTTCTGCAACAAGGGACTGGAAACTGCACAAAGTATGTGCAGCAGAAAGAAGCAACTCAGTGTTGGAGCATTTCTTATTCAGTCTTAAGGCAACACTTGCATATGCTCTTGAGAAAAAAGCCTCATTTACACATCAAAGGACAGGGGTAACTTGAGGATGAAATATTACACCACATGGATGGTTTCACAACCATGTAGATGAAGTCCACACCACCCTTCAAGCTCCTACCCAGCCATTAAATGGAAGAACTTGGCAAGCACTCTGTGCAGCTCAGTGGATCTTTCCTTCCAATCTACTCTTCTAGTTGAACAAGCAGAATCTCCTTTTTTTGATGTTTCAGCTTTAAAGCCCTTCTCTTTCTTAATACATCCCCCACCTACTAATACATTGCTGCAGACTCTTATATTGATGGATTTCTACAAAGTGGAAAACAATTTCTTTTCCTACAGAAGTAGTGTTATCTACTGTATTTATTTTACAATTGTACAGACGAATAAATGAAAGGGATTCACGGGGAAAAATTATTTTGCTCCTTCAGTATCTTCATATATGCTGATATAAATTACCAGTAAGAAAACTAGGAAAAGATAAAGAAAAAGCTTTTACAGAAGATAAAGAAGTTCAGGTACAACCTTATGAACTCACTTCAAAGCAAAAGACCACGTGCCCTTCCTTTGCATTTCACAAGCAAACTAACTTTCAGTAAAATCCAGAATCCTCAAAACTCTCATAAAATATTCAGACAGACCCTCTCCTGATCTGTCTCCTGCCAAACTGCCAAAAGCAGGTTACACAACAGGGAGTAAATGAAGGTTTCAGCTAATAAGAAAGCAGCTTATTCTGAACAAAGCACACTGTAGCCACCCATCTGAACACATGTAACAGCATGATGAAAAAGACTGCTTCATAAACATACAGAATTCGTTCGTTTTCTTTTCCAACAGTCAGGATTTAAACGCTTCTGCTCCTCTGCCAAGGCCTTGGCTTCTAGTGTGTACATCCTTCTTTCCTCATTTTTCATTTTCTTCCACCTGTCGCCAAGTATCACACTTATGGCTCTGCAAGATAAATGTTTACAGTACAGTCAGGACAGTGCTAAGAAATACCAGGATATTTTTTTTTGTTTTTATCTGAGCACTTCAAAAAAGATGTGAGTTAAATGTGGAATTAACACACAAGGAAGAAATCAGCTATATGTTAAAAATTGAAATAATCATATTTGTGATTATCTTCTCATAATTCTTTTAGTAGTTAAACAGCTGAGACTTCTGTGTTAGCTAAGCATGGGTCAATGCACATTTTAACGTTTCAAAGGGTGTACATACAGCAACTGGCATAAACCAGCAAAATAGAGATGTTACAAAAACCACCACCAAATGGTAACTCACATTTGTTTTGCTCTACTTTCTTACTAGAAGATCATATGACAGATTTGCTGAAAATATGTTCTCTAATAATTAGAGCAATGAACTGAATATGACCTCAGCCAAATATTTGATTAACTGCAAGTCCCCATGTCTATTTAATCAGTATCTGCAGCTTCTTCCACCTTTAATCCATCCTGGGTGGAACATACTGATATGTTCCCATTCCTGTGCAAATGGAACCATTTGTTCTCATACATTTATAACCAATTCCAGATACTGAATTAATTCCTTTCCTTACAAACTCTAGGTCTTTTGACAACACTTCCCTGTACTAGCCTGCCATATTGCTCAACTTCACTCCCCAGTGTTGGATCAATATTCCATTAAAGCTTTAACTCCGTCTTTTAGCTGAATGAAAATCTCTAAACAACAGCTCTTTTATCAATGACTATGAAGTGCTTTGTACTTTGGCTTCGGATTACAGCAATAAGAGTTCTGTGACTGGCTCTAAGAAAATGATGGACACAACCAAGTCCTTTTCTTTCTCCTATCAATAAAGTTCCTTGCTGGCAGTGAAGGAACTCGAACAGAATCAAGACAATTGGAGTGTCATCAACTGTTTCCATAACACGGCACACACAGCACTCCTGAGTGCTGTTCTGCACCACAGAAAATAAATGGATTTGACTCCTGCAAGGCTGAGTGGTGCCATTCAGGTTTTTGTGAGCTGCAGAGCACTCAGGGACCACATCCCAAAGTGCCCAGACAGCCCTTGAGCCTGCACTGCCCTGTGTTCCAATGACTCCTTAGAGCAAACTCCTCCAGGGGACACCACATCCCATTGCCATCAAACCCATTCGCACAGCCTGTCTCTTTGGCAGTGGAATTTCTGTTTTTCTGTCCAAACTGAGAACCAGTATCTTTGGTGTGTCATCAGAAGCAAACATACCCAGTTTAATTAGCAGATTTTTCATCTTCTGACAGTATCCAGAGGCATATCACCAGAAACCTGTCTGCTCTGGGTCACCAGCTTGTACTGGATCACTCACACCCTCAGGACAGAACACGGTGACCCAGAGAGAGCAGGTCTGCTGTAAAAGCTGTTGCCCTCCCAAATAAAAATGCACCATGAAATCTTTTAAACAAAAATATAACTTCCCTCATCACTAGAAGGCCCACTACTCAAAGAATTTCTGAACACACAACCAAGTTCAACTATGGTTACAGTGTTACAGTGAAAAGTATCCAGAAAATAAACAAGTGCAGCCCTAACACCAGTTTTTCAAACAGGATCTTGCAGTCCATTATAGTATTGTGTGATTCTTGACTTGTCCTTTGAATGTTTACAAGCTCACTGTCTTGCTGACATGCCTTGAGCTGTTTTGTCTCAGAACAGGCCATTTAACTCAGAATACCTCAAGTTCTGTACTTTCTTATTCCCATAAGGAAATAACAGCAGTAAACATAAGAACTCCACTGTACAGAAGTGGCTACTATGTTGGAAGCTCTATACAGTAATCTGAAAATGACACAAACTTACATTTAAAAAACATGAGTTGCCTCCCTGCAGCTAAATTAATGAATGCCTCAGCAACACTTGAGTGACAGTAGCTGAATGCCTGTATCAATTATCACTAATGCTATTTCTGCCACCCTGTGTTTTATGGATGCTGTGGAACTGCAGCCAAAAACTGCACTGCCTCCCAAGTGAGCAGTGCATTTTGAACTGTACTTGTAACTTTGTCATCTCCTTCCTTCAAGGTAAACCTACTCACTGTCCTGCTTGCTCACTGAAACATTTCACATCCATGCAGCCACAGCTTCAGTTCACTGCATCCATTTGAAATCAGCATTTTCAACAAAATTTATAACCATCATAAACTTTCCTGGCTGACATTCTGTTCCATTTCTCATTGATAGTTGCAATCAGTGTGAAGGCAGCAGATCTGCTTCACTGAACTTACTATAAACATTACGCAACATCATTGTCAGGACACACAAGACTGGCTGGGATTGTTTGGCACGATTCTGTATTTCAGCACCAGTTACAGCCTCCTTATTAGAACATTATAAAATAGTAAAACCCCCTTCAAAGCCCTGCCAACGTTAATTTTTACCAGCTTTAGTTCAAGAATTTTTGTGTCACAATGCAATTTTTACAGTAAAAGATTTTATAAAATTACATACAGTAAAAAATCTGATTGTAAGATCAGTCCATGTTCAAGTGTTTCAGTTTCTATTTACATATGCACAATTAGCACCAAATATTACTTAAAATATATGTAATGGAAATCTTAATAACAAAATGTTTAAAAGCAAACAGGCTAGAGATTAAGAACAAAAAAAAACCAAACTAACAAAGACTCATCCCCCAAACACAGTCATACAATTCTTCCTGCAAGTTTCAACAGATTGTTGAATGCCTTTAGGGCAAGAAAAATTTAGCAATGTGCTGTCTGGATATGATCTTTGAGATATCCTAACTTATCAGTACTCCACTCTTCAACAGGATATACAGACTGGAAATAAATGCTTGCAACTTCAGGACCAATTTGCAATAGTAAGTCAAGACTTAATTAGGAGAACCAGAAACTCCCTTTTTTCCATTACAGCACACGAGCAGAGCACCTCATCACTGTAAACAACAACGGCTCTGTAATTGTGCCTCTGCCAGTGCACACATACATGTATCAGTTGCTTTACCCCAATCTTTTATCAGAAGGTAAGTTTGCCAAAAATGGTTTGTATCAAGTTCACTGAGTACTGAAAATACTCAGAGTCCACCCATAAACCACCCTTTATGTTAACATCTTGCAAAACTTATTCTTAAAACAATACACACATTTTATTTCAAATGCAACATTTAGCCTATTTAAATATTAAAGTGGGACACAGCTATTCTTCTAACTCACCAGTAATAGCAAACCTACAGTTTGTATCATTACCTGTTGTCTTTCCCTGGATACATCTGAGTGTATTCAACTCTGTATTTTTTGGCAAAAAGCATGAAGGCATTCATTGGTCTTTTGCACTTGTTTGGAGAAGTGGCACTCACAGTACTTGCAGTCCCTGAGCTGTGGCTTTTGCCAGCTTTGCTGTACAAGGGATTGGAGGGAAGATGTGACGATGCAGCAGAGGCACAGTTTTTACTACTGCATTCTGATCTCTCAGCATCTTGGTTGTTTGCTCCCCCAGAGGAGAGCGAAGCGCGGCGCTGGCGAGCCATGCTGCTGAGCACATACACTGCAGAGGAGTCCATCGGGGTGAAATCGTAACTGCAGGGAAGACACACATCATAAAGCATCCAGAAATGTTCGTGTAAAACCCCTAAATACCTGTTCACTCTTCAGTTTTACTACAGTTCTAGTATTTTGTCCTTTTTTGTGTGACATAATGATTTGTGCTCGATGTGGATGTCAGTGTGAAAAACAAAAAACTACAAGACTTTGGCAGGTAAGTTAGTATTTTCTTCAGTGTGATGAAGACTGCAACTTTCCATGTTCTGCTATGTACTTTCCTCAGCTAGGTATCTGTTAACTATACTGTGTCTTAACACTTCATTCTCTTTTTAAACACGCATTTTTCTTTCTGCTTCTGTCCTTACCATAAATCAAACATGATCAGTGAATGACAGGTACAAAGGAAAGAAATGCAAAGAGTTCACTCGCAAGTATATACTAATGGCAAATATGAAACCACTACATAGATTATATTCACTTCAGTACAAATAACTTCCCTGGGCAGTTGAATACAGACTGTTTTACACACAAACCTTCCGGGGAGGTTAAAGCCCTGCGCAGAGCCCCGTGACTTGGCACTGTTTGATGCTGTGCTGACAAACGCCTGCCCTCTAGCGATAAAACCACGACATTCCTCCTCGAGGTATCTGAACAGCTTAGGTGACGTTTCCGTAAAATTCAGACCTCCAAATACGACAAACTCTTGCAATTTTTAGCTGACCAATGACTACAATTAACTTCTAATCACTAAAGAAGTAGTTCTACTCCACAGCCTGTTACCATCTCCAGGTGGAAAAACACTCTTGGAAAGGGGCTACTCAATCATAAATCCAAACCACTAAGTTACCACCACAAGACAAACATAGAAGGTATATATGCTAAGGCTCCTCTTACCTATTGCTCAGTGTGACTATAGTTGCATGATTTATGGCCAAAATAAGGGGTTTGAAGAGCTTTTTTGCAAACACCAAGTAGAACTACAAGCAAGGAAATGCTGCATGTGGCAGTCCAGCCCCTCTCTGCAAAGGTAACTCCTCTTGTGGACAGAACCACACAGAAGAGGGGAGCCCAACGAGTGGCCTCCACCATCCCTCATCAGGAGAGTACAAAGCAGCAAAGAAGGGATAATGCTGACCATCTTGCAGGTATCACAAGATAAGGGGAAAGGATCTCTGTTCTACAACAGGCCAGCACCCTTCCTATTCCTAATCTTCTCATAACACAGAAACAGAATTTTGTTTTTAGTTCTTCTGTTATCACAGCTGCAGCTGCTACATGCTCCTTACTCAATCACTCCCTTCTGCCCAGAAAGACAAGGAATTTGAAGTCAGCTGAGCTCCATATTAGTAAGGAGCCAGAAATCCAGATTTTTCAGTGAGGTGTAGCTACCATGATTCTAACAGCTAACTTGGAGTAACCAGGAGTTAAGAAAAACACCCAGACAGCAAATGAGTGAAGCCAAGCAATCTGAACTTGTTCTGTGCCAGACTGAAATTATACAAGAGCTCCCAGGGCTTGAACTGCAAAGAACATCTTAAATTCCTTTTTTTCTGTTGTAAAAACCAAAGTGCAACTAGATTAAAAACAGATGCTAAAAAGACACTGACATTACAGGAAAATATGGATTTTACTAAACCTTAAAATCTCAATATAATATGGAAAAAATCTTTATTATTTCCTTAGACTCTTAGAGTAATTTATGTTGACCAGGACCTCTGAAGGTTATCTAGTTGAAGTTCTAGCTCAGGTAAACCCCAAAGTGAATCAAACTTTGAAGTTAGGGAAGTTTGGTCTAATAAAAAGAATGCCAAAAAACAGAATACACAAAAATAATAAGATTATGAACATACTATATTCTAGAGCCACTGCACATGCATTTACCACTAAGAAACTACTCAGATAATTCAGATGTATTGTTGCATATGAAGCATGAGATAACAGCTGGCAGACATACTATTGTCAGAAAACTGTACTAGGTTTTCAAACAAAATCCACTTTACCTGGAGAATTTATAAAGACAATATATATATTTTTACTGCTTTTTCTAATCGGCCTTTAGCTATCATAAAAAGAGGCTAAAAAGTTATATCACTCCAAGGCACTACTGTGCAGTTTAGCAGAGCACGTAATTAATTACACAGCTTTCCTAGTACTGAGTATTAATTTTTTCCTATCATTTATGTTGTATTGCCAAAACTATTCTCTTTCCTCTATATAATGCTTCAAATTCTTCCAGACTTAAGGTGCCTACTCATTAAATACAAGAACCACTGAGGCCACTTTATCCAAATATTACCTTTTAAATGTATCAAAAACACCTGAATCATCAAAGTTAATGGCATCAGGGTGTCCAGGAGGTAGACACAGATCTCCAAGATGCATTTCACAGCATGGAATGCCATGCTGTACCACAGTCAAGCTTGGATAAAAAGATGACCAACCTGAAGTGGTAAAGAGTTAAATTAGACAAACGGCCAGACAATCTCTCCATTTCTTTATTGGAGCAATCCTATATTTTGAAATTACATAATTTTATAAAAGTGTTCTGATGTAGTTTCTTTCACACAAAAGAAAAATCAGAACTCTTACTTAGGGAATTCTTATTGCAAACAGTTTATTTTTATTTCAAATAAAATCTCATTCTAGCAAAAAAGGAATCAAATCCTGGAGACTTTTACCATCAGAAGTTCCATTTTTAGCAAGTGAGAAAAGCTTCCCTTATTTGCAGTTCTCCTGTCTCCCCCCACCCCAGTCTTTCTGCTTTCCTGAGCTCCATTGATATACTCAATGAACTCTTTCCTTATGAGATAGGCAGTATTCCAGGAGCTTTATGGCTTTACAGGTTTTTTTGTTTGTTCATATTCTGGATTACTTTACAAAGATAGTAAACTATTTCTACACCACAACTTTTATCACTTTCATGAACAGTATGGGATGCCAACAAAATCTGCAGTCACTTTCTGAGAATATTTTAATATGAAACCAAGTGTACTTGAGGTATTTCATACCTTTATTTTTAACATAAAATGGATGATCGAGTCTGCATTCTACAGTAAGCAAGCCATCCTCCACTGTGCCAGGATCAAAAGTCAGCTTCAGCACTGACTCACCACAGGAAATGCTTTCTTCATGAGAAATCAACTTCAAACCATTGGAACCATAGTCCTGTTAACACACATACAGTTAAAAAAATTTCCCCCAAGAAAAGCATATACCTGTGCATACTCTAGGTGTATACTCATCGTCATGCATTGTATTAAAAAATAACAATATTCTAATTTGCGCTTCTATCTAGCTAGAAATTAATAAAGATGACATACATTCAAAACATACATAAATGAATTTAATTCAAGTGCCTTTCTGTGAGATCCACAAACAGCACAGTGATCAGCTCTAAACAACATTAACGTCAACCTATTTTCCTGAGACAGTAATTAAAGGCACAGGGGTAATGTAAGAAACAGTATTTGCTACAGGTATTGCAGTGAGTTTGTTAGAACTAACAATTACCTTGTAAGGACTGGCTGGGAGATTTTCCTCTTTTCCACAGCTTTCAGATCTTGCAAACTCTTCAACATCCTGCCACTCTTTATTGCGTCCTTTATGAAAGCACAAGCGAGAGCCTAAGGGAGTTTTTCAAGGAGAAAAAGAATGTTAGTGTTAGTTAAAAAAGTCTGTGCTACAAGAGAAAAAAAACTACAAGATAAAACAAATACTTATTTCATGAAACACGCTATTTTACCTTTTAGAAAACAATGCCAGACAGTTGAGGGCCAGGAATGGCACCATCCTAAATCATCATCATCTGAAAGCGATGACATGCAGAAAATGCCAGATTCTGATTCACTATTTGCCTATTAAAAAAAAAAAAGCAAAATGGTGTTGGTATTTTACTGCAGACCATTTTAGGACTGGTCTTATATGTCTTAAGACAGTCTATATTTTCACTTGTGGCATCATTTTGCCTTAAATACTAATAGGAATGTAACATGAAGACAAAGATTAAAGGAATGCAATAAATGTGAATGGATTGTTTTAATCTCCTTTTCTGAGATGCATCCTCACATTTTTGGGTTTCATTCTCTGACATTCATTTCATCTCGATGGATTATCGTAAGCTCATTTGTAAGCATTTTACACCTCATCATTCCTTAGTCATCTACAGAATCATTTAAAGCACATTACTCTCTATGGTCCAGTTACTGGAAGGCTGTAGGCTCAAGGCAGTTGTAGATAAATCCCTGGAGAAAATTCACTGTTGTTAACAGACAAATTTCAGATACCAATTAATACATAGGAAAAGGAGACACAGAACTGACAGGTTTTGTGCATCTCAAAGGAGAGGGATCCATATTTCCTTTTGAGGCATCAAATGAGATAATTTTTTAAAGCTTGCTGTAGAAGGAATCACAATAGAAGCAGAGCTTTCTTACAAAGTGATCTCATAATAAAAAATATTAAGTAGCACCACAGGCCTACCCGGAGTGGTAAAAAGAAAAGTAACAGAAAATCTAGCTTAAATAGCAATAGTATTAACACTAAACAGATTTTTTTTTAAGCTAGTTTCCCTTGCAAAAAAACTTGACCCATTGCTCATACATGTTTATTTTAAAATGTTTCAGAACAACTCACCCTTTCATGTCTGACTGGTGTTTCATCCACATCATTCTTGGAGAAGTTAGGATCATTGTTTGAAGATCCTGGTGGAGGGCGTGCATAGGAATGTAAACTTTTGCTTGTTGCTATTATGCGAACAGGAGATGATCTACAACAGAAACATGGATTTTAAAATATCTCAGATTAAGATAACATGAGACTTTGCTGCCATTACTCTAAAATGCTTTTATTGCAAATATTTCTGTTTGCATGAGCTGAACACCAAACAAACCTCCCACACACTAGTATTCCAGGGGAATGATTAAAGGGCACAAGCTCAGGCAAAGGGAATACTTAGCATAATTCCTGCATAGGTTCTATATAGCACCCAAATGGCAGTATTACTTCCATAGTGGCATCTCCTTAGCACATTGCTGAAGCTTTTACAAATTTTCTGATTAAAAACCTAAGAAAAGCTGTACAACAAAAAGTGAAGCCCAGCGATTTCCAAGATCCCACACTTGCTGCTCACAGCCTCACAGAATTTACAGATCACAAACCTGAGACAGTTACCACTAAAATACACATTGCATTAGATTTCCAACTAGCTGTTTAAAAAAAAAACCAAAAACAAATCTGAAGTCTGTGCACTAGAAAGCTTTAACAATTAAATGTAAGAAATTCCTCTTAGTTTTTATCTGCTGCTTCACTTTTGGAAAATGTCCATAATTTGTGAGCCTGCTGTGGACAGGCAATGTCTTTACATCATCCTATGTCATTCATGGCTGGAAACGAAGCAGCTTTTGCACCAGGCTCTGAGATGAGTTCTGTGCATACTTTCACAGAACAAATAAAAAGACCAAACAATAGGGCTCCAGTTCAATGTCAGAGGGTGAAAAGAGTGAAGGGAATATTTTGGAGACAGGATTATAAATCTCTATAGTTCAAAACTGAAATGAGTGTCAGTACCTGTTATAAAAAGCGCACTGCATCAAAGGACTCTGAGGACTTGTGGCTATATTTGCTAATTCTGTCAACCAGTTCACCCCATTCTCACAAGAATAAGCATTTTCTGGATTGCTGTTTGAGGTATGTTGGCTCCATGAAGGCCTTGAACATTCCTGATGTGAAACATCAGCACCAAGCTGAAAAAGTGCAGGTGGGGTAGAATCTGTCTGCACAGCCTGTAATTCAGGAAGATCATCTACAAACAAATGCACAAATTACCATAATTATACTCAATTCTTTGCTGTCCACTCAATTTGACACCAAATATTGCAAATTTGATGAAAAAAAAAGGAACCACAATAAAGTAATTTTATTTTCTCATATGACAACTACCAACATTTCCCAAACCCGGTTCAAAAAAATGGACACAGAAACAGTAACATCTCCAGTCAATTCTATATTCACACAAGAAATTTAAGAAAAAAATTATGTAACTAAATAAAAATGTAGTTCTGATTTTAAAGTTTTGACAGATTGACCAGTTTACACAGAACTATACTGCAGTATTATTAAAAAACACATGCTTCCCTAAAATACAAAAACATTCCACAATAGACAACTAAATTAATTTGTCCTTGAAGGTATGACACTAAAAAAGTTCAACATCAGACCATGTTCAAGGTAAAAGGTTTCCACCAGGGAACCAAAGTTAAATAACTCAGCTTAAATAAATCATGAAATCTGAGTATACAGCCTGGTAGGGTGAATTCCCATCAACAACATACACCTTTCCTATCCCATACAGAGTAACAGAAAAGACCCCAGCTTGTTAACAGAAGTCTGTGCTATGTGCTGTCATATAAGTATCATTATTCTTAATCACTCCATAATTTAAATTAAATGTGCTAATATTTCACAGATTATATGATACTTTCTAAGGTATATGCTGTTTTTCTCCAATCCGTAAGAACTGAAGTATCCTCCTCTATCCCAGAATCTTTATTTGCAGATCTAAAGCAACACGATTCCTTTAGGAGGAGCTCTTGAGCTTTCTGTTTGTTTTTCTTGTGCCAAAAAACCCTGCTCCTCTGGGGATTAGAAGCAGAAATTTGTGGCTCGGAGTTCAAGAACATATTTGAGTCAACAGGCCAGTGTGTCAGAACTGGAAATAGGTTAAAGGGAAAAGTGACTGCAAATACCTTCAGATGTCACAATTCCCTGCCCTACCCAAGTCAAAAATCAGCAATTTTGTTCAATCAGCTTCCAATAATTTCAGTATAGGAAATCTAAAACAAACTTCAGAATTCAGTTTCCTCTGAAAAAATCTTGTTATTTACCAAGTTCCATGTGCTCATCACAGGATGCATATCCAGGAGAAGAGGGCAGGTTTTCATTACACTTCAGCAACTCCAGTGACTCGTTCATCCCTGAAGTTCTCTTGTCCACTACCAGAAGGAGTTTCTGAACTGCATTAGGCATTTGATTTGTCTTCACTTCCCACACCATGTTAGGATGCTCCAAAGTATCTGACTTTAGAAAGACAGAGGTTAGAAATTTGTATACATGTGAACTGTTTTAAGTTGCATCTCATATACTACTTCATTACCAGGGCCCTAAATCCTCATTAGTCTGTTGAGTATCACAGCATATTTTATGGGTGTCTGGACACAATCTTGTACAATGCTTACAGAAAACAGAGCTAACTCTGAAGTCAAGAGGCTACCTGGGGCCCTGGCCACTTGAGTTTCTAGTATCTTGAAGAATGGAGACTGCCTGGCACTTCCTCTGTTCCAGTAACCATTCTTGCTGCAAAGAAGCTGTTCCTCATGCAGGTTTGAACTTCCACAGCCTGTGCCCACTGCCTTCAAGAGCCCGGAGTTACCTCAACCACCTCAAGCCAAGATAAATGACATTCACTTGGTACCCTAAGCCACTCAAAAGGCAATCAGATGGGTCAGACCAGATTTGATTTTGGCTATCTGTCCTGGCTATTCCAGACAACTTCTTGCCTTATAAAGAGGGTGGACATGGTTGTCAGGAGAATTTGCCTAATAAAATACCTGAAGGCTAGCGCTGACCAGCCTGTAATTTCCCCACATCCCCCTCCTTGAAGCCTGGTGTGACATTTTCTTTCTTCTAGTTATTGGGAGCCATCCTGCCACCAAATCCACTGCTTTTTCAAGACCATCCTCACAATATGTCCCTGCCCATGGCAGGGGGTTGGGAACTAGATGACCTTTAAGGTCCCTTCAAACCCAAAACATTCTGTGAGCCATGACTGACACTGGCCTAGAGGGATCCCATGTGCATCCAATGCCTCATGCACAGATGCCCCACAGAACCAGCCTGCCCCTCACTTGCTCCATGTCTACCACACACAAAGAAGTGCCTTGCTCTCTCAGAGGCAAGCTGCTACACCCAGGGACTTGAGGAACCAGGGAACAGGCCTAGAAAATTAAGATCAAAGCAGAAATGCTGTCCTCAACCTTGTGAGATCAGGCCCACATTTTCCCAGTTGCCCTTTCAGCACTGGCACCTCTGCAGAAGCCTTTTCCACTACTCTTCCCATGTCTGGCCTCCAGGAAGAGTCAAACACACTGGACTCCTAACATCCCTCACTGTGCTGCAAATGGAAATATAAAGTTGCCTCTACTGGAAGATTTCACTTCAGTTTCATTTCCCCAAATCCTAGTAATGTTTATACCAAAGCCACTCTGTTAGATCATCTTCAGCAGAGAACTGTGTGCTTATTCTACACAACCACTGTCTCTAAAACCTGGTAAACAATGTTATTCCAATCCTTAGTAATTTGGTTACCTACTTTGTTTTTTTTAAGATGAGGATGAATTAAAGCTATCAAAACACGATTAGCTTGTACTTTAATGAAGTGTCCTTGAAAAAATAATCATGAGTCTCTCACAAAAGAGCAGAATACAGTTCATAAGAAAGAAAACCTGAGAAGTCTACCATACGTCTGCCCACTAAGAAGCTACATTAGAGAAACATCAACAATAGCTGAGAAAAGTGCAATATTTTCATATCATAGAATGACAGGGTTGGAAGGGACCTCTGGAAGTCATCTAGTCCAGCCCCCCTCTACCTAAAGCAGGTTCACCTACAGCAGGTTGCACAGGATCACATCCAGGAGGGTTTTGACTGGAAAATTTCTACCCTTCTGATCTCCTAATCTTTCAAATATATGCAAAACTTATATAAACTTGCATGCTAAACATAAAAAGATGTTTGATTCTACTCATATGGCACTACTACAAAGCTACATTGGCTTATTCTGATTTTAAGGTGGAGAAAAAAAGTCACAGCTATGAGAATACACAACTCAAACCATCAGTGACATTATTTTCACCTCCAGAAAACATCTTTAACAAAATTTATAGCCCTGTCACCCATGAGGGACAGTAAAATTACAAAACACCACAAGAGCAGATAGCTCAGTTATTTCTGAACAGAAAAACCAGACCTCAGTAGTACAGGTCAGGACCTTGAAGATTATCTCCAACTAATCAACTCTGAAAAGCCACTCCTTGTTTTTCTGGCTTATCTACGTCTTTCCTTTCCCTCCTTCTGCCCTGCTGTTTGTTTTATTTTTCCCTCTATTTTTTCCTCTCTTCCTTTCCCATTTTCCTTCCAAAATGAAGAAGCAAACTTATTTCTAGAATGTTACCTTCTCCTTCCTTCCTGCCAGGTGTCAGGACTTGAAAGTCCATGTCCTGGTACCCCAACACTCTGAAGGTCAGAAATAAGGAACAGATACAAAATGCTTTCCTTTCTGACAGGAAAGATACTTGTTTCAGAAATGAATTATTCCTCCAAGTCGCAAGAATTTCTCCAAACCAAAGCCATCTGTGTACAAAAGCCAAAAAAATCCTCTAACAAATGAATTACAATGAAATTGAAAGAAAACTACAAAGAAAAACAAACAAGTGCCCAACTTTACTTTTCAATTTTTTTATTCTACTTGATTAAAGCCTGCTTTGGACATCATGTCCTTCGCTTCTCCTCAGCCTTTTAATGGTTTGAACATGAAGGGGATTCATCACTAACTAGCTTGTAAGATTTTTAAAATTCAACTTTATGTTGAAAATTTGTTGTGTCAGATGTTGTCTAGAACCATGCTTCACAGGACTGTAATTACTGCGGCTGTCTTTGGAGGCTAAATGAAATTATTACTTTGTGCTTTAAAGCAAGTGAATTTGTCATGCTAAAACAAATGGCAACACTAACAAAGACTTTATTAATTGAACCATGTCTATTTCTGAGGGACAAAAATAAACTTGGGAGAAAAGTAAATAAAGACTGTGGCTGAGAAAGGGTTCAGCAGGAACTGGGCAGCATCCACCCAAACCGCAGCGCGCAGGAATGCCTGGGTGGAAGTGCTTCCCGTGGCTTTTTTCCTTCTGCTATTTGCCTTTCTTCCCCCAACCTACTGACGAAGTTTCAGGCCAGCTCTACGCCTGAGCAATAAGCTGGACGGAGTTTAATTTGGAGAACAGCTCCTCCAAGCAAAACACAACATACTGGCAAGACTGGATCTACACCAGGGACTTTTCCTGGCGCAGCCGCTTTGATCAGGAATCCTCGCTGCACATCCCCGGCCGTGCCAGAGCGCGCAGCCGAGGCACAGCGTGATTCACCATGTTTTCCAAGCCCGGGCGGCCTGCTCGCTGACGCAGGGCGGGCCGCGCTGCCCCCGCCGCCCCGGCCGCACCATGGGTCGCTGAGGACGGCGTTCCCCGGGCGGCTCAGGGGCGGCGGAGCCCCGGGAAGAGCCCCCCGGGACCCTCAGGTGGAGCCCCCCGGGCCCCCCTCACTCGCAGCCCCTCAGGGGCTCCCCCCGCCCGTCACGTGACCTTGTTTACACCCGCGGCCGCACGGCGCATGCGCGCTCGGCCCCATTCATTCGAACTGCGTAACATCGGCCCGGGGGGCCCCCCCGCGCCCCGGCCCCGCTCCCCCCGCGGGGCTCATCCGCACCCACGGGCACCCCAAACGCTCCCCGTGCCGCGCAGCCACTGCTCCCACAGCGGGCACGGCGCCCTCGCTGTGACAGACCGGGGCGGGCAGCCGCTCCCCGGGGAAAACAAGGGGGGGACACCCCCCCCATTCCGCTTGTTTTCATGGTTTGAAAGGGCACAAAGAGCATCGGCACACCCCGTGAGTTTCAACCCAGCGGTGCGGCGGGGTGGCGGCTCCGCGGTGCCGATCAGGGAAGGCGCACAGTAAACAATGTCCGAGGCTCTCGGCGCCGTCAAAAGACTGGACCCCGCGACCTCCTCGACTCGACATGCGGTCCCTGGCACTCCTGTCTCACCTACCGAACCCCTCCCGTCCCCCGCCGGAGCCTCGCAGTCCCCAAAAGCGGCAGCTCGAAACTTTGTAGCACTTACCGAACCCGTCGCCATTACCGAGCTCCCCTCGGCTGCCCCCCCGCCCCGTTCTCTCGGTGGGTCCCGCCCCCTACAGGCCAACTCGGGCGCTGAATGGCCAGAAGCGACGTTGCTCAATTCGTAGCCACTTTCTATTGGCTAGCTGGCCTGCCTGTCAAAACTCCTCCCGGAGGGCGGGCATGTTTTGACTCTCCTGCACAGCGGATTGCACCGCGCCGCACATCAATCACCCCTACGCGGCGCTCCGATTGGCCGATGCCTCGGCCAGCGCCCGCAGAAGCTCTCTGGTAGCTGTAGTCACCATGGCCGCCCGCGCCTGCCCACGGGTCGGCGATAAGACGACAGCCCCCAGGATGCCCCGCGCGGCGGCGGCGATAGTAAACAAGCGGCGCGGGACACGTGTACCGGCCCCGGCCGCTGCCCGCCCGCCCGCTCCCCCCGCCCCTCACGGCCCCTCACG
Organism: Molothrus ater; assembly: GCF_012460135.2. NCBI lineage: Eukaryota > Metazoa > Chordata > Aves > Passeriformes > Icteridae > Molothrus > Molothrus ater. The sequence continues at coordinate 14,471,299 of NC_050482.2, read as the reverse complement.
GCTCCGCCGCCCCGGCCGCCCCGGCCGCCCCAGCCGCGCTGTGCGGAACCGGCCCGCGCTGCGCCCCAGCCACGACGGCGGCGCCGAGGGCAGAGGAGGTTGCTAAAGGTCAGGGAGTGAGTCAGCAGCTGCGCTCGGCCTCGGCCCTCGCCGCTCTTTCATTGAAAAGGCACTGGTGGGAGCTTAGGCCCAAAATACAAGATGGGCTTGGGAGGAGAAAATAAATTAAATCCATGCAGGTTTATCGGTCCAGTAGTGTTTCCCAGACAGTCCCATACATTTATTGCTAAAATAGCAGTGTGGTTTGGTTAAACATTACTATTAAAACATTTTCCCACTTTTACCCATTAACTCCAGGAGATCAGAGAGACACAACTCTTCCAGACACCACGTCTTTGTCACAAAATAGATTAATTACTATGCATGATGTGATACAAAGCAAGTACATGCACAATTCAGAAATAGGAAATATTTTAGAAACTGAGGATGGTTACAATATTTTGCAACTGTTGGGAATTTTCCAACAGATTCACTTCTTTCTTAGCCTGATGGAATAATGTCACAACATGATTCCAGAAATGAGAACGTGTCTTAAATCCTGTCTCAAACCTTTGCTGTAATCTGGTATCTGCGACAGTTCCGCCTTTTAGAGATGCTAACATAGCACTGCATGAAAGTAAGGGGAAAAAAAAAAAGTTAACACAAGTTAAACAGAAATTATTTCCTGTTTGGTTAGTGACCACTAGAGGGAATGCTGGATTGTTGTTCCCACAGGCCAACAAGGCCTACAAAGGCAACACAATTCAAAAGGAAATTATACCATCTTTGTACTTGGCATCATGACACACTTAGTCTGCAGATGTCATTGGCACATCAGTTTGAGATTTGCCTTTTCCATGAAATAAAAGTTTGCCTGTCAGTAAAGTCATTGCCAGCTGTAGGCACTGTTTGAAGACAGATATTACTCTGAAAAACACCCAGTATCTTCTGCAGTGTGAACTGGAAACTATTACTCTCTGTGTAAGCAAGCTTAGCTTTAAAGGGAAGTAGAAAAGCGAATCCCATGGAATTTTAACTCAAAATCTTCTGTGCTTAATGACCAAACAAACATGTGCTTAATGATCTTTACATAGTCCCAATTTGAAAATATTATTTAAATAAGTACCTTGAGGAAAATAATCTTAAATGTAATACTGAGATTCAAATATTAAATGACTAGACAGCTTATTGTAATATCAGCTGTCTACTCCACATCCCACAAGCTCACATTTTCCCTATATTTACAGTTCAGGCTTTTTCTAAATAACTGATACATCTTTATATAAGAAACCTTTCATGACATTCCATCTCTAAAATACATTCTTTTAATAAATAGAAAAGTGGTAAACCAGGAACCATCTTTTTTACACCACTCCACAATAAAATTAATTTTAAGGCTGTGTTTCTTCCCCTTCTCTTTTGATCTCCCTTACACATCTAAACAGCCTTTAGGCTCTTTGGAGAGACATCTAAGCTTCTTGGGCATTTTAATGCATTTCAGCCAGATTGAGGAGGGGCAGGAGACCTGGGCATGCAGATGTCTCCCCTCTGCAAACTGCCTTCTGTGCCTGTGGCACAGCCCTTGCCACGTAAAACTCACAGTGGGCTCTTCTGAAAGCTCCCCCTGCCACAGTGTGGGACATGGAAATGGCAGAGGCCTGATCCAGCAGCTACAGAAGATACACTCCCAAGTCCCATCTTTCTTCAGAAGTCTGTTGGCCTCAAGGATATGGATCTTCTTATGGAGCACATTTCCACCCTGCTATGTACTTTCTGGACACAAAACAAAATAGCTGCACAGCTATTTACTGTGAAGATTCACAGCTCTCTACAAAAGCTTCATGCATGAGTGTTAGCTGTGAAGCCCAGTCCTCTGAGATCCACTGGCCCAGATTCCAGACACAGGTCTAGACAAGTAAATACCATTGCTGAATTAGAGCCTCAGTATCACACTGCAATCTATGACATACCCAGAAAGCACCAAAATATGAATCCTACCTAAGACTGAGATTAAAATCTTGTAAAGATGAATGTCTGAACTGTTTTGAAATTCTAAAGAGAGACATGTAACAGCTTTCTTGTTTTCAAATCCACCTCTCCTTTGCATACAGTAAGTTAACATTTACTCAGTGAGGATATAAGGGAAAATAAGTAAAGGACAAGTAGTCCATGCAGTAGATGACAGCAAGACACACAAAACTAACAAAGCTTACTCACTACCCATTGGCTCAAGGTAAGTACGTATCATATAAATTTCAGAATTAAGATTATGTCAATGCCATACTCCTTGCTCTCAATGCCTGGTCTCTAATTAAACCATTACTCCCCCTCCACACACCCTACCTGGCCTTACTCCATGCCCAAATGAATGGGTGCTCAGAGAATGAATCAATACTGTGTAACAGAGGCACTCTTGGGAGCTTTGCTGATTCAGTTGCTTCTGCTGTTGTAAAAGGTAGAAAATAAGGTGGGGAATTGGGAAGTGTTACTCTTGAGTTATTGTCACATTACAGGTGGCTACCAAGAAGCACTAAAAAACCAGGAGACTACAATTAGAAAATACTGATTAATTTGTATCTTAGCTTTTTGCCTCTTAAAATTGCCAGGCACAAAGTTAAGAAGCCACAAAGCAGATTTTTAAAATTAGTAATATTTGTTGTATTAGTAAAATATATGTTATATATTGGGTTTGTGCCTATCTCCACTTTTAATCCCTCCTGTCCCAAGTCAATCCTGCACTTATAACACAGCTGTTACTGCTGACTCTCTAAAATACAACATATCATTATTTTAATCCTGCTACAGGAGCTTTCACATCAGCATGTAGGCATCCACCCTCAGTAATTAACTAAACAGTCCCCCAGACATCAGAACTCCACTCACCAGAGCTCCTACTCCTAGCCACCATGGCAGCCTCACTTCTGCAACCATTCTGCCTCTCAATCAAGTTTTCTCTTCACACAATGACTTGTGTATCTCCTAAAGCTATTTGTACTCATTCCCTCTTCCAATGGCCATTTGTGGCTTGCTGCAATGGTGGCTGGCTCTGTCCTCCCCACACTTCACCTCAATCTCCTCACACAAGGTGCTCTTGGGAATGAAGAGCAAAGAAAAAGAAAATATGTTGTTCCCAAGAAAGAAGTTATCTCTTGAGTGCTAGAAGGGAAATTTCACTTGCTTCCTGTAGTGACTCAAATCGAGGAGAAATAGAATAAATAACAGAGCAGGGATTATTGTTCCCCCCTTCCAAGACAGGTCAAGAATCAATGAGAAATTTATTTCCTGTCATTATGGCACAGGTTCCAGTTTCAGCTAAAATTTTTACCTATAAAAATAGAGCAAGACTAAAACTGACAACAGTATTAGGAAAAAATAAAAGCTTCACATATCACAAAACAAACCAGAAGAGTGATAAATAAAAAACTCCTCCATTCCAGCTCAAAGCTTGCAGAAAAACAAATCAAGAAGAGATTACAGGAAAAACTGTAGGTTTTCTCTATGCTGGTTGGTAAATTAAAATGCCAGTGAGTGTTTCTGGGCACTGGAATACAATCATCTACTGTATATGATTAATTTTAGAATAGCCCTTGTGCAGTTTTTGCACAGGCCAATAGCTAATAATTTTCAGATATGATTTGGGAACCACCATAGGCCAAGGACTATTCTCAGCTGGCCATCTGTATATGGCCACCCCATATGGAAAGCTGAAAAAAAAGTTTCCTAGACAGCTTACAAATGAGCCCAGAGAAATACTGGAAAATAGTATGAATGTTGGCCATTCAGTACTAGCAAACAGTCTCAGGCACATAAAATTTCCTATGATAGGTACAGCCATACAAATGCAGCCAAAATCCAATGGTACAGTCTAGCTAAGGTCTCTCAAGAAGGCACACCACCTGACCCCACAAGGACAAAGCAACAAAAAGAATACAGAGCTTTTTGGTTAAGTTGGATGGTATTTTCTTGATAAGACATTTATCAGAACTGAGTTTCCAGCACCTTCAGAGATGTGAGGGAGCAGGTCCCAAAGGTTCGCTCGGCTGCCAGGAAAGAAGTCATCCACAGAGACCTGCACAGAGCATTATCCTCTCCCAAAACTTCACAGCTGCTCAGCTGAAATAACTCAATACCTTCAAAGAAGACATCACAAAGTATTCATATCCTGAATTATGCTATTTTTAGACTGTCCTAATTTAATTTACCTCAGTAAGAAAAGGTTGAGTCAGCAGATACCATCACAATGACCTAGTAGAACCTAATGGCAAAGTTTTCATATGGTCTTGATTGGGCAGCTTCATTTATGTAATAGTTTGGTTTTTGTCTTTTCCCTGTTCTGCCATACACACACAGGCCTCACCAGTTCTCTGGAAGGAACACAACCCTACCCATGGTAGTCACTCAGCCATGGCAATGCCAGAACTGCACTCCAGCTCATTCTGATTTGCCATCAGAGAAGGGGCAGGGGTGGGACAAAGAGGATGAGGAACGGAGAGGCGCTGCCCAGCCAACCAGGCCACTGTGTCCCAGCACAGACCTAGCCAGCCACTCCTCACCTTATATCCCCCTACTGCCCCTGGCTCTTCACCTGGCTGCTAGGAGAAAGATCATTTCCAGGGAAAGAAATGGTGTGAAGGAAGAGACAATGGTAAAATCTAATTTTCTATGGGCTTCTCATACCCTACCAAGATTATTCAGCTTCCTTTCAGTCCATGAAGTGAGAGTGCCCAGCCTGCTAAGCATCTTTCTGAGACAAAAAGTAGATTAAGAACTTGGAAACAGCCTTGGTATATATCTGAAGGAAATACAGCTCTCAGAACAATTTGAAAATAATCCTAAGTTTTGTAAGACAGTCAACAGCACAGATCTGGACAGACTTAGCATACAAAGAGGCAATTCCTCCCTGGAGTAATAGTTGAGAACTACAGACACAGGAAAGTTTCTTAGAAACAAACAAAAAAACCCAAACCAGACCTATAATCATCACATGTATGATTGCATAAAATGAGCTTTGAACTAACATAAAAACTTGAGCAAGAACATGTAAAAATGTCTGCTGTGGCAAATTGACTTCCAGCAAGCAAATGCTATCAGATGTAGTAAGTATCTGAAACAAAGATGACTAAGAGTTGTCAGGTCTGTGGAGAATGACCAGGAGATAATGATTTTGCATATCTGGTAACTCTTGATACAGAATAAACAATAATGTTTGTCACAGCAAGCATGCCATGGGCTACAAAATGGTAAAATCATGACACAACTGTCACAGGGTCACCTTACAGAAAACTTAAAGCACCAAACATTTCAAGCAAACAAAACCAAACCACCAGAACCAAACCAAACCAAACCAAAAAACCAAAAAACCAAAAACATAAACCCACCATTCCAGCAAGGAGCAGAACAGTCTGAATAGAAAAGACAAGATGAGGGAAGAAAATGGAGTGACAGTGGGTTAGGCTGTAAATGGTTTCACAGTACTCTTCAGAGTTTTCCCTCAAGACTTCCACAGTTGGTCACTTCTGGACCTTAAACAGGAAATACAGAAGGGAATAATTTCAGAAATGTTTATTTCAGATGAATTTGAATTAAATCCCATGGAGCAGAATGTCATTTGACATTTAAAAAGTGATGGCATCAGCAGTAGGATCAAGGAAATCTTGCTCAGCTCTGGGTTTGTGTCTTGTGATCAACTTCAGGGCTGCAATCAGATTGCTTTCCCCATGGTTAAGGCATTTATAAAAACCATTTGCTGTCATGTGGATTCTCTTCTGGTTAGTAAAACATATGAACACATGAATGCCTCATACAGGATTTCTCTCAGGACTTTCTCTCTTCACTAAGTGGGGAATATTTTCACCCACCTCAATAAAAATCTTAAATAACAAAAGCATCAGGTAGCTTAAGCATGGACACAGTCTAATAAGGTAAACCTAACACAGCGTTGTTTAAAATTATTAGAATTGTCTACTTTTTATTGAAAGGTCTGTAAAAAAAATCAGTAACTTGAAATGATTTCATTCTTAGGATTAACACTCACCACATTTATGACATGAAGCCTGGCACATTTGAAGTGTACATATGAAGAGATCCAGGAGCAATCCCAAGTGCTGACAGATGAAGGATATAATGACTTGGATAAAACTTAAAAAGTGGTAACATTACTGTTGGTTAAGCCCCCCTGAATTTACCAACAAAGAAAATTCCAGAAACCATCCAGTGCCCAAGAGCAACACAATAAAACTGCTGCGACATGAAGCTGTATTTTGGGAATCAGAAAACCCAGAGTCTCTGATTATCCTAAATTTGTTACTCCACAGTTTTTCCCAGCTATAAACTGCAAGCAAATCATCAAATAAAGTAATTATGACAATTACTGCATCAACATGTTGCCTGAGTAGACAGAGAATACACATAATGTCATTTATGAAAATCAGCATGAAAGTGTTAAGAATTATGATTTTTTTTTAATAAATGAGCATAAACAGATCACTTGTGACTTTATGGTAATAGAATCAAAAGACAACAAGAATATCAACAAACATAGATTTTTATATATAAAAGTGTTGTTTATTGTAAGGAAACTTTAAATATAACCAACAATATTGAAAATATCATGACTGGCATTTATGGCCTTGATTGTAGTTTACTGCCATACAAGTAATTTTTAGCATTTTTCTTAATCACATCAAGCCAGTGCAAAATATAGGTAGCTTTTAGAGATTAAGCATACAGAATGACAAGAGTGTAGATCTTGGTTACCTGATATTTCCTTCTAGTATAACAGGCTTCTCTTTTTCCCATAAATCAAAAGTACAAAGGCAAGTTATCATATGTGCAATTATTCATACCAGGTTTCTAAGTAAAAAAAAAATTACATTTGTAAATTTTGTTCAGATTGTATTTTTTTAGAAATCTGATTTATAATTTATACCATACTATATGATATAAATTATATAGTTATCATATTATATAATCATAATTTCATATACATGTATGATTATATTAATTGTCAGAACATATCACTAACTGTAGCATAATGATTACATCAACATACACAAATATATGGCATTAGAAAAGTCATTATCTAAGAAGGAAAGATGGTATAATTCAGATGTTTGAATCAGGGCAGAAGCAGCCTTCCTACTACTCTTGCAGTGTCATTTTGGCAGAGCTGCCCATCACCAGTACACACACTGCCTGTCCATGAACACCAACAGACAGGTCAGTAAGCAGGACTGAAATTGGACTGTGCCTGAAATTTCCAGTCACAGACCCCCGTAGGCAATTAGCCCTGTGCTCATAATTAAGATTATATTCTCTCTCCTCAGTCTCACAAGGTATCCCATGCTATTATGGCTGAACACATTATTCATGATGACCTACAGGGTTTTGAAAGCAAGACATGTTAGCTTTAACAATGACAGATGTGTGCAAAGCTTTGGAAGTACTGATCTTTCAAATTAAAAATACTTTTGCACTTCCTGTTAAGGATTTTCAAGGACAAGCTTAGTTTAGCATGGCTTTTGATATCAATCACTTCAGTAATTGACCTTTGATAGCTAAGATTAGACTGCAGGAAGAGAGATATACAGAGATCATTTCACTTGAAACAGATTTAACAATAAAAAAGGTAAGATCTAAAAAAAATTAACTAGAGAACAAGCATAAATAGAGAAGACAAAATGCATAAATATAAAACAAGAGAGAAGGAAAACAATATAGGTTATGTATGATTAGGTAGAACATGACAATGACCCATGCCTTTGCTTTAAAAGCATTTAGGTTGTCAGCTGTCCTCACTCATGTACAGAATTCATATAACTAATAAAAAATGCAGTTTATTGCAAAATTATGCAAGTCCTCTAAATTGCATAAGATATTACAATGTCGTGCTGAAACATGACATATTAAACAAAGAGGACTTTAAAACAATTACGAAATGTTAAAAACCAGATTTGGGTCATGAGCGTTACACAAAACGCATTGTCATGCTTTATCTTATGATTAACCTTGTGATTCACTACATCTGTGATAAATGCAACATAAAATCATGACAACTGTAATAGTCAAAAAGTAATATCTACTGTATATCTTCTGTAGTAATACATATAAACACTTTGTGTGCACTAATACTTTCAACATATCACATTCAAACTAACAGTCTTTCCAGAAAAGATGTAACCGTTTAGAAGAACTGAAGCTGGTTTAACAAGTTCATCACATGTGGGGTTTTTAAAAAAATCTATTATTTAAGGAAATGCTGTGTTAAAGGACTTGATTTTCAAAGGTGCTGTGCTACCACAGGCTGTCCTTATATCAGATGGAACCATAAGTAATGAGCACTTTTAAAAATCAAGGCCTCAATTTATTGAATTGCTATTTTCTTTACTAGTATTTCCACTGTCATAATTAATAAAAAAACAACAAAACAAACAAAAACAAAAGAACCACCCAACCAAAAGCAAACCAAACCAAAAAAACCCAATCCCATTCTTAAAATCACAGAAAATGCTTGGCATCTATAGGAAGAGAGACAATTTTTCAGTGGACTAACCACTACTGTGCTATATTCTCATAACAGATCTTGTTGCTCCAATGTTTAGTTCATGCACTGGTGTCAGCAATGTCCATGTTTGTTCCAAACAGAGCAACTAGCTGCTCTTCATAGTTTGCAATGTTTCTTTTCAGAATTTCCATACAAGGTCCCAAAAGCCTTTCGAATGCCTGCACATCCATAACTAAGATAAAAAGGAGAGAAAGAGAAAGAATATTATGTGCTCATCAGTAACAGACACTCATCCTGGTATTCATGATATTCCAGTGTAACATTTTAAATGACAACAGATAGTACTGAGACATTTACATTGTTCACACAGGAGGGAACTGCTTACCTTAGCAAAACCAAGATCAGCCAACACACTGCTGTATGGAAACTTCAAAAATAAACTTGAACTTTTTCTGTTCCTTATTTTGAAAATATTTTCGTATTAAGATATATGTTACCCAAGAGCTTGTCTGAAGGGGCCTGGATTCCTCCACAAAATAAAGTTTTAAGACCCATAATATTTCAAAAAGCCATAACATTAAGTGTTGTTGTTGGCTGTATCTGGGCTCTAACAGTCTATTTCCTTGCTCTTTTTACTTGCTTCCACCCAAAGTGAAAATGGCAATGAATACTTATTTTCGCAGCAAATGTGCATAAAGTTGAAAACCGTAATTCACACACAATGTCAGTGCACAGCCAACCAGAATATTTTCTTTATCTGATCAAATAATGTGATCCTCTACAGTTCCAGCCAATAGGTCAGGGAGGAAACTTCATATACTTCCAACCAGTAATCAGTAATCTCTTGTCTCCTGAGAAATCTGAGATCAATCCCAATCTGCTGTTTGGGAAGTGCCAGTGCTTTGTTATTCAGCCATTATGGATAACAACACTCTTCCTGTCTCTTCCTGACCACTGCCTGTTATTCTTTCCCTTCTGTCATATCTTTGATCTCTATTGCCTGATGATCTCTGTCTGTTTTGAGTTAGGAATTTTAAAAAATAGATAAATTTTTTGGTTACTTGGTCATCAAATCGTTATGCAGGAATGCCAAATCTACCTTTACAGTTTGCAGTTTTCCCATAGTTAGGAGCTTAACAACAGAGTCACAATAGAAACAACCAAAAAGATTAAATATCATTTTATATTAGATATTTGCAGTTTTCCCATAGGTAGGAGCTTAACATCAGACCATGAAAAGCAATGGATATGAAGGGTTGTCTATGAGCACAACTCCTACAGTCTTCACTCTTCCTGTGCCTGAGACTACAGTGGGATGGGATGACTACATTAACAGCTAGTGAAGACAAAAGAATTTTTTAAGAGCTTAAGTCATGGGGATAAAAAGGCCCATGATTTTTAACAGAATTATTTCTTAGATGAGTCAGTCTACTGAGAAAAGAAACAACTCACCTTTCTGCAGAGTATTAGACATTTATCTGATGGCTATAAGTATTTTGCAGCAATATTCTGTACTGTCCTAACAGAATTTTTACTTCCATACAATTAGAGAAATATTGGAGAAATTGTGGTAATAGTATTTATCAATTGTAAGTGATTTTTGCAGATAAATAACACAAATAGTAATGGACAATAATAGGCGATTACTGAAACAGCCTTAAATCTTATATTCTGGGGAAAGACAGAGTGACAATAGAAACAACCAAACAGATTAAATATAATTTTATATTAGATATAAATGGTATTGACTAATACCTAAACATTTGACAGTGCCAAGAGCAAATGCAGAAGCAGCTCGGGGTTTGTTAGTTACAAGAGCAAGTTCTCCAAAATACTGTCCTCTTGAGCATCGAGCTATTTCTACTGCTCCATTCTCTTCTAGATCTTGTTTACCCTGAAATGTCATGGAAAGAAAGAGAGAGAAAGAAAGAGTATTAGAGGAGAGATTTGCCAAACTCAGGATTACATAAGCAAAGTTAGTGACAATGGTAAAAAAAAAGGTTGTTGTTTTAGGGATGTTTACCTTCCTTGTCATTATAATCCTTACTTCTCCAGATTCCACAATAAAGAAAGAATCAGCCAAGTCACCCTGCACAAGAGAAAAAAAAGAAAGTGAGTAAAAAAGTGAAAAATTTCCCTTTTCATTTCATGACATCATCAAAATATTTGCAACCAGTGCCTTGAAACTCCTCTTTTTGATACCTGTTGCAAAAGAAACCACTTTTAATTTGAAAACCATACTCTAGACACATAACAATCAAAGCATCTATACAGAACTAACAGCAAGGCCTTTTCAGGAAAAGACATAGCTGACTGTGCCTTACACAAAAAGCAGAGAAAACCAATGTTGTGGAAGACTTTTAGGAGCCTTGCTACCTTTATCCACTTCTGTGTTCTTCCCAAATTATTTCCCTTAGCAACTTTCAGTATGAAAAGCCTCCAGGGCCTATGTCATATCCACAAATTATGCTGGGGCAAGACAATCACAGTTGCCTATCCTGAAGAGTTTAACTTTTGTCTTCTTGAAAAGTTGACCATATTTTAACAAGACCAAGGTGAGTCTTCAGTGCTTCTCCATGGAAGCACACTTATCAAGTTTGAATTTCTAAGTGTGCTAAAAAATGTTGACCCTTTTATTTATACCAACAAAGAGGGTTGTTCTTGAAAATAACATAAGTGAAAAGTGAGCTTTTGAAACAAAATAACCACCTCTTACTCTTACATTTAAGGTTCATTGATTTTCTTTATGTGAGAAATAAAAATAGGGTTTAAAAGTATGCATTGTCTACAAATAACATGATTACTGTTGCCTATAATGAAAGAAAAACTAAAACTAGGAAGAAACTGTACCTGAGCAATGATTTGTTCTCCATCTTTGTACACTTTGGTACCAATCACATCAACCACTTTTAAACGCTCAGATACCTTCATTTAAAAAAAGAAAATGTAAGAAATATTTGGTTAACATTATGATAGCATATATTTAGAAAGCCCTTTCATATTTCTGTGAATCTTTGGACAGAATAGTGTGTCTTTATTTTCCTGTTTTGATTACCATTAAAAAAAAGAACTCCTGAATAGTCTTCCAGAGGTTATATTACAGTTTGAACAGCCATTCTGATAAGCTTCCATTTTTGTTTGAAGCCTTCAAAATTTATGTTCAGAAAAGCATGCATGCAAAAATATATGTAAAAATATAGCTGATAAATGAAAATATTTTTAAATTCCCCAAGTCATTGTTTAATTTTGTTGGCTAATATCTAGTAAAACTAAGCTTTGGGAAACTGAAAGTAAAGTTGTGTTTTAAAACACAATATGAACAATAATAATTTATTCTAAATTAAAACAAAATTAAAATGTAGTCTTTCTCTGAAACAAAAGTATGCAAACTTCTATTGTGGAGACACTTTGATTGCCAAATTTAAAGTCCTCAAGAGCAGAATCTTATCAGGTACCTCTGACACAGCTATTAAAATAATGCAATAGAAATCTTACTTCTAAAGATTTAAGGAATGGCAATGACTCAATAAAACTTTCATACATTCTTCTCTTTTTGGCGTTATTTTTTACAATGATTCTTCGGAATGTTACCCTATCCTGTAAACACAAAGAGAAAAAGAGAGTTAATTAACTGAAAATATGTGCTAGAAAATACTTTAGGACTGGCTGTATATGACCAAATTACCCAATTTAGTCACTCAGTGTAGCTGTCAGCCGAGCTGGCTGGTCTCTCCCTACTGTCAGTTGAGAAACACTCCTCTAGAGGTCAATCAGGAGCTCCTAAGTTACCCTGAAAATGGCTATGAAAGTCCCTGCAGGGTACATACTCAGCTCACCGACAGAGGGTAGCATTTACAGCAGTGAACACTGAGTGGGGAATTCAGGATATTTAAGAAATCCTCAATATTGAAATGTTTAATTTATAAAGTTTATTCATTGCCCTGCGGTCCTGTACAAATTGATATGTACCCAAAGAGGCTTTTAGGGTTTTGAAAAAACCAAGATCCATGAGTCTGGGTCTTAGGTCACAGTCCACTTTTGCTGTTTCAGCAGAACAAGGCTCACTGCTGCCCTGAACAGCCAACTGGACATTCCTTAAGATTTGGCCATGCAAGTGAACCAGACAGAAAAACTACACTTATGGTGTTTTCTTCTCTTTACTTTGTGTGGCTGTGCCCTGGTGACAAGCAGAGGGAAAATGCACTGTAAGCCTTGCCTGCCCCACAGGGGCACTTACAGCCAACACGACCCAATTGAATTTAAAGCCATTCTTACAGTGCCCTAAACAACCCCAGAAGTCACATGGATTAGGCTGGTGAATAACCACATTTCATTTCAGTCCTGGGATCAGTCATTAGATCAATATGTACATCTTGAAATGATGGCCATCTCAGCTTACTTTTGGGGTAAACTCAATTACTCTTGTCAAAGATCCAGGAAGTATAACACTAGTAAACAACCTCCTTTTGGAATTTTACTCTGGAAACAAAGGCATTCCAATCAAGGCATGGGGAAAAAATTAATATGCAATTATCAGTGGTTTTCAATTTGGGAAATTGCAATTAAAATAAAATAATTTTTTTTTTAAATCAATGTTTTATTAAACCTCAGATTTTCATCTGTGGATTCTGAAAAAAGATAGAATTGTGTTGGGATTTCTCAGGATTTCTAGAATTAAACTTGCTGATATTATAAGGTTTTTTTTTTAATGCTGATCCACATGCCAGTAAAATCTGTATAAAATACATATTTTTAAAAAGTAGCTTAAAAGAAGTACTCTACTTACCAAACCCCAGATGGAACCAGGAGAGGTAGCTATAATTGTAGCTGCTCTGGGTGTGTTGTACATTAAGGCCAACTCACCAAAACATCCTCGGTTATCATAGGTTCCAACACACCTCCCAACACCATCACATTTTACATAAATATCATATGTACCTCTGTTAATAAAATATAAAAGTATAGTAAGTAGAATCCAGCCCTGGCTTTGCTAAGCAGCCTCTCACTATATTTTTTATACCATGAATTCCAAAAATAAAGCATTTGAAATACATATTTGCTTGCTTAAATGGTGTTAAACACCTTGTAAAGACATCTCAATGACTTCTATAAATAACAAAAGTGGTGTCTCTTTAAAGGGAAGGATAGGGTTATTAGTTTTTACATTAACTCAGTTTAAAAATAGAATGGACGTACAGTGATCTATTTATTACCAGAACTTATTAAAAATTAAAATCTTACTAAGAATCTGTTTCTTAATTTTATTTTAACCACACTAGATACAAATGTCAAGTCTTTGCAAAAATTGCTATGATAGGAGCACTGAAATAATGATGCAAGTTTAATATTTAAATATTTTAAATATTTTAAAGTAGTAATTTCTAATGAAACAACCGAGATGCAGGAAACAGAAGGAATGTATCTGAAAAGCAAAGTAAAATCATGAAGTAAATATATGCATTTTTCTAGTGTGCATTTCTTCTCTCCATCATTAATTTAAAAGCTTGCTTTTTTTGTTTGGTTGGTTTTTTTTTTCTTTGGGAATGCAGTAAAATCTGGTATCTTGTAAAACACAAATTTGCCAAGCCCATTGATGCTGAGCCATCATTTTCCTCTGTGCTGAATATTTTTATGGTGTGCATTGATAAATCATGTGAATGTAAAGCAAAAATCTGTGCAGTTATTTCATTGATAAGGGACACAGAGGTGATACCCTACATGTAAAATCCACAAGATTGACAGAATATTGTAAAGTCCCTGCAGCCTTTTGGACAAGAGACGACAAACTGTAACCTCACAAGGCTGAAAAATATTGTCTTTCCAGCACAGAATCTGGGCACACTTTTATGGTAGTCTCATTTAGTATTTCAGTTAGAAAAGATCTAAAACAATAGTCTTGTTCACCTACCTGACCACTTCAGGGCTGCCCAAAAGTGAAAGAATTTTATTAATAGAATTGTCCCAATGCCCCTTAAACACTGACAGGCTTTGGACATCAACCTCCAGGAAGCCTCTTCCAGTGCTTGACCACTCAGGTAAAGAAATGGTTCCTAATGTCAAATCTGAACCTCTCCTGGCACAGCTTTGACCCATTCCCATGAGTCTTGTCACTGAATACCAAGAGAAAAGCTGGAATGTCAGTGTTAAATACAAGTTCATAGAATACAGACTGTTCTCAATGGACTTTTGCAAAGTACTTTGTGCTATAATAAGACACAGCAATTCACCTGTCAATGACGTAGAAGTTGTCACCATCATCCCCTTGATCAATTACGTGTTCCCCTCCTTCAACCATCTTTTCAAACATTGCATCTAACACCTGAGACATCTGTTCCTGTTTAAAATAACACAAAGACAAGAAATTATCATCTGCTTCTACAGTTTTACTCTTTGAATTAACTAACTGGCCAGCTTCCCAATATGCAGATAAAAGATGTTAATGGTGGAAAATATTCGTGCTACAGAAATGTGTGGATCAATAAGAAAAAGACAGTTCTATTTAGTATTCAGTGTTAGCTTTTCCAGTGTTCAGAGCACAGCTTCCCACTTGTCACTGCAAATGATAAGAGATCTCCTTTGCAACATAAATTGCTCATGACCATCCAAAAACAGAATTTCACCCTTCCCAACTGAGCAATGTTATGTCCTTGCAAAAAAAAACCCCTGTAATCATTATTCTAAATCATACATTTACCTGATTTTGTCCTTAGAGCTTCCTTACAGAATTTAGTTTCAAAATGATTGTGAAGTATTTTGAAAGTCTAAATTATACAATGCCTGCAAAATGTTGGGCCAGATGTAGCCATAAAGGTTTGCAGTGCTTTGGCTGAGTAAGTAAATGCTGGATTCTTTGGAAAGTATGAATTTACACTACAAAATTACTTTGTTGACAGAGAAATGTTAACAGACTAAGAAAATGTGATCATTTGAATTACAACTGTATAATAACAAAAAAACCCACCCACTAATTACTTAATTTGTCTTATTTTATGTAAATTTGACTATTCACATCTAAAAAACCCAAACACA
The DNA here is from genome assembly GCF_012460135.2 of Molothrus ater. Lineage (NCBI taxonomy): Eukaryota > Metazoa > Chordata > Aves > Passeriformes > Icteridae > Molothrus > Molothrus ater. The sequence goes on along the minus strand of NC_050482.2, from coordinate 14,455,728 downwards.
GCTCATTGTGGATTAGGAATCGTAAAAAGTTAACTTAAAAATTTAAATTTTATTTTGGGTTTATCCTGCAATATGTCTAAAACACTATACTCTACTTCTTGAAACTTATTAAGCATGTATCATACTGGAACAAGCAGAACTAGTGAAAATCATGGTAAAAAAAGCCTCTAGATATGCATTTTGCAATGGTTCCATTCACAGCATTTCCAGCCACTAAAGATGGATGGCATTTGCCTGTCCAAAGAACACCAGTCTAAGTCAGTCCCTTAGAGTACTCCTGCAGCCCATGGACAGAGATAACCATACAAGATAGGGAAATCTCTAGAGAATGATTCTGAGCTTTCTTTCCTCTGATGATGGAGAGACCCACTGTAAATCCCAGTTACACACAATTTTTAGACAGATAAATTAGTTGTAATGAATTCCATCCTTATGCTGCTGAATTTTTTACTTACTGAAAGCATTTAAAAATACCAGCAGTACCCATGTAATCCAAGCCTTTTTGAAAAATGGAAGCTAAATACAAATTTTCCTTCACAGAGCTGGCTGTGTGTGGGCACAAAGAACAACAGAAGGACATTATCCATCCTTAGTACAGCTGGTCATGGTAAAGCACAGGGAGAGATCCTGCAGCCCTCCTAGGCCAGCAAAGAATCCTTTAACTGTGCCTCTGCTTAGTACCTTTGTTAGTATAGACAGGTATGTGTTTGAAAACAGATGGATCATTTCAGGTATCAGTGAATGTGTTATAGCTCATTTCAGAGAAAGAAAAGTGTGAGTGGGTGCCATTGGAAGAGACATACAGGAGATGCCTATAAAAAACTTCCATGCTTGAATGAATAGGTAATATTACTTCATTCTTTTCAGTCCTCTCTATGTAAACAAAAAGAAATTCCTACAGAATCTGCAAAACTGACCTAATATCAGCTTGTCTAAGGCAATTGAAGCAGCACCTTCCCTTCCTCTGGCTTTACATCTGAATTGGCAAAGTGGCTCCCCAGCCAACAGTCCTGGTCTGCCTTTTGAAAACAAGTGAGAACACAGAATGCTCCCCACTTCATGGGAGCTAGAGGCCATGTTATCATCTAGGTGCAAGCCAGGCAAGAAAAATGTATTATCTGTGCATCAAACTCCAGAACTTAAAACACATTCAAGATATCTCGGGAAAAAAGATTAAACCAAAAAGATGGTTATTTCCTGCAACGGAGGAGTCATACATATAATTAAAATCTTTATTTGGTGCTTTTCATCTTGGATTTCTGGTTAAAATATTTTCAACTTATAACCATGAATCAAGCTCACCAAACCACAACTTTTCCAGTATGTAAATCTACAATTTTTTTAATGCAACAGAGTAGAATTCACAAATCCAATTCCCTTTTAAAAATGTTAAAAATACTTTAAGCTATTTAATACATCTGAGAGCAGTCTATTAATTGCTGAAGCATTGCACATTTATTTTAATTTCCTAAATAAACTGCAACTAACTTAAAGACAAGTGGTCCCTTTTCTAAAATTTTCCTCTTTAAATTAAGACAAAGTGGACTGCAATAACCAAACCAGGAACATGGTTTTTGCTTTTACCATGAGAATTACATAACTTGCTTGCCCAGTCTGCTCTGTGTGAATCCTCTGGAATCTCTGCCAGACTGAGGCTCAATTTACTGGCATCCTCTGCTGTTATTTTGAAAAGATAAAGATAAGTAATTTTAGAATTAAAAAGCAGATCTGTTTCATAAACAGAATTAATTCTAGTATTTTGTAAAATGGTGCAGTCTAAATGCTCTTCTTCCTTAAAGCAGTTCTACCTTCAAAAATATATGTAAAATGAAATCAGGATGGGGGTGGGGTCTGTGGCTGACTGGCCTGTAGTTCCCTGGCTCATATGACTTCTAAAAACATTAGAATATTATCACGTGAACAAGGCATCCTGCTGCCCACCCTGTCCTCACTTTGTGCAATCTGAAATATCAACAAATTAATATTCAATATGATATAAAATTGTCAATGACAATACCAGAAAAGGAAGGGGGCTGGGTGTGGGGAGGGGGAGAGATGTAGAAAATGTTAGCAAGACACAGGCAAGGAAACCATGGGAAGAAAAGGACTTCTTAAATCAACAACTCTGAACCTTGTAGAAGATAAATTACAGAATTCATGTCTACACCTCGCCACATTTGTTTTTCAAAACAAAACCATGCACATATACTCCAGGGGAACTCTGACAAAAATGTTAGCAGCAATATTGATCCAGTTCAAAATATTTAGTTCCCTTGTGTTATATCCACTTGTAAACTAATGAAAAGGCATTCATTTCTTCACCATCAAAGACTCTAATTTGTATTTCAATGTACAATACATATTTTTAAGCAATAGTATTTTCCTTAAGAATATACCTTAACCTTCATCCACACAATTACATGCTAAATTAGTACTCTGTCTCTCAAAAATCATACACACGCCCATCAGTCAGGCTCAGTAACACATTTCATAGTTTGTAGCTACCCCAAGTGCCTCCACTACACATCTTTTCAATACCTCCAGGGATGGTGACCCAAACATTTTCCTGAGCAGTCTCTTCCAGTGCTTGACAACGCTTTCAGTGAAGAAATTTTTCCTAATATCCAATCTGAACCTCCCCTAGGTCAATTTGAGGCCATTTCCTCTGGTCCTGGTACCTGGGAGAAGAGACCAACACCCACCTGCTCACAGCTTCCTGTCAGGCAGTGCAAGAGTGACAAGGTCCCTCCTGAGCCCCCTTTTCTCCAGGCTGAACACCCCCAGCTCCCTCAGCTGCTCCTCAAGGAACTGTGCTCCAGACCCTGTCCCAGTTCCACTGCCCTTCTTTGGAAGGGCACCTCAGTGTCACCACCTTTGTGTCATCTATGAGTATTAATATGTTCAAGCATTCTGGGCTCAGTTACATATATTATACACACATTTGATATATCTAGAAATGTGTGTGTGTATATATATATATATATATATACACACATGTATGTATGTATGTATGTATGTGTGTATGGGGGGGGTGGGGGGTGGGATGTATATTTCCATTAATTGCTCCAAAATCTGTAGTTTTAATTCTTCACCAAAATTCTTAAGAACCTGACAGCAGCATGAGAATCTTCTGTTAGTGGTTTCAAGGAATGATTTGACCTTAAGTATAAGGTTCCACTATTCATAAAACAGTTACATTATGTTCCCTTTCATCTTCCTTCAAGTTAATAAGTTCTAATTGATTAATCAATATTTGTGCTCTCTTACACTAATTCTCCAGGTACATAAGTGGCAATATGCCCAGAAATTGCTTTTGCTTATTTGTGAACAAAATGCATAATTTATTACTTTTTAGAAAAGGGTCAAGACCTATTTTATGTATTCTGTACAAGCATTAACAGGGCAAAGCTCTCCAATATGAAACTTCTCTGAAAGAGAATAGACGCTCTAACACTGCTTGTGAATTTTTGCCAAAGAGAGGATTCAGACTTTAAGTGCAAGGGCACAGCTCAGCTTTGATGGTATCAGCCCCCTGAGCCAGCCTCTTGCTCTGATAAAAGATTCATCAGGTGCTTTAACTGCTGCCCTATGGGCTGTAATTTCCAAACCAAATAGCCTGTTGTTAATCACCCCAGTACATTGTCCTCTAAAGAGACAAAACCAAAAGAACAACTCTGAATTGTATTGTAAAAAGTGTGGAAGGCTTCCTTGGCCAGTAGATGAGCTGCTGCTGCTATTCTTCCTGGTGATAAAACAGCTGTTAGGGCGAACAGAGAGAAATTTCAGTGACAGCATCTTCAGGCTTGTTCTCTGTAGGGGCTGAAGACATTTGGTCATCATCTTGTTTTCTCTTTGCTGGCTTACACAAAGTGAAAGTGGAAGGGAAAGAGCAGCTTCAGAGCCACTGTGGTAACCTCCAGCACCTGGAGCACAAAGGAGGGTGCAAGCAGAGTAACCAGTCTGGCACATCATGGCAATCCTGGTAGCAAAACAGGATTATCATGGTTTCTGGCAATGGGGAGGCAGGCAACTGAGCAGGACAATAAACAATACTCTAAGAGGAAGAGGTTTTCCTGGGAAGACGAACAGGAAGATATATGTTAGAAGAAGAATGAGTTAATATAATATAGGAAAGGAAGAAGAAAACAAACATCTGAATAGATCTGTCTCCTGATTCTTCCCTGATCTGGTCCTCTAAAAAGTAACCAAGTACCTCTGCAAAACCTCCTTCCCTGATCTTGTTGCAAAAGCATGTTTCAATTCATATTCTTCTCTTGAAGTGATTTTTCCAAAACTGTAACACACTATGAAAAACTGATACTGAGTGACAGCAACTAGATGGCAAGTGATTAAGCCCTCAGAAAGGCAAAATATTGCTACAATGTCAATTCTTTAAAATTACTTTTTATTTAAGGGAGTTAACTAAGGAATACCTTGCTGAACTCATAATCACTGGCCAGTCACATCCTCATCCATCTACAAAATTAAAGAAAGTTTCCATAAAATTCGAGTAACTTCATAGACTTTAGACTGTAAGAGTTGGCCTTTAAAACATAAGAATGTTGCTCAGAGAAATGTATGAGAACTCGTGTTTCTTGACATTATTATATTTTTCATCACAGACAATATGTGAAATGATGATATTTATAAATATATATGTGCAAATTTACCTATCTGTTATTCAAAACCTACCATAGTTAAACAAGGGCTCAAGACAGTGTTGTGTAGGTATAACAAGTCCTAAGTTGTCTCAAAGTCTGAAGTTATCTTTTTCTCCTCTCTCATTTAGCCTTACATTCAAATGGTTCTGCTGGGTTTTAATTTTATGTGATGGCTCTTGTAATTTGTAAATGGCCTCTTCAATTAACACTCTGAGCAGTGAACTGTAAGTCACTCCCAACTACTGCAACTTCTCCTTTGGCTTTAGTGATAGCCCTACCTTATCCTTCCATTCCAATTAAAATACAGTGTGTGAAGGTGGGTAAAGTGTTAAGAAAAGGTGGACTTCACTGAGCATCATGTACTGAATGCAATCCTGATCACACTGTAAGACACTGTGTGACGTTATTGTGTGACAAGACATGTTATTCTGTATTTGGAAATGGTATTTGACACCCTCTAAAAGGCCATCCGGGAAAAGCCATTAAGCCTTTTACATCTGTTCCCCTCTAAGTGACCTTTGAAATAGTGACTTTCATACATGAACTACAGCAGAAAGAAGCTGAAGTTCAATACAAGGGAAAAAAACAACCAAAAACCACAACAGTGGTAAGCAGGAGATGCTATCAATACAAAGCTTAACTTTTGTTCCAGAGACTTGAGCTTTAGCAGCAGAAGATATTATCTCTCTTCAAGATGAACGAGGTTTTTGCTAATAGACCACTCTGTAAACTGCAGCATCTCTCATGGAGATGCAGAGGTGAGGAAGAGAGCTGGCACACGAATATTTAATTACTGCAACTACAGTGGCAGAGCCCTTGAGCTGCTGCTCAGAAACAGAACAAGAAGGAGGAGTGGGAGAAGTTCCCCAGGGACTACAGATCCTGGCTCCACAGAAGGAACAAGCCAGACTTAAGAAGGCTACATTTTAATATCTTTGCTCCCTTCAGAGCTCAGTAGTTTTCCAGTGTTTTTATGAATAAAATTATTGTAATGGAAAAGTCTTTTTCAAAAATTAGCTCACTCAGCTTTCCAGAATGCTGCCTGTAAAGGATTTCAAGCAGGAGGAAGTGTTCTTAATCCATTGGACAATCTGAGCAAAAGGGGGTGAACAAGACTTGGGCACATATCCCTAGAGCACATACTGAGGCTTTGGATTGCAGACCTCAAAGTGAGAACTCAGCTGGGAAGTCTTCTGCTAAACACCTGGAACAGATTGTGGGAACTATTAGCTATTACAAGGAACTGATTCATAAGAAGAATTTTTTAAAATAGTTCAAAACATCAGTATCAAGACAGCAAGCACAGTCCTGAGAAGAGCTTCATAAACAAGGAAATAATCCCTCAGTATTCCTTGGAAGAATTCATCCTTGGATAAAGCCCATCAGGTGCCCACACTGGAGTAGTTTCATGCTCTATGTCTACACAACATTACAATACAGCCAACAGACCCCTATTCTGCAGACCAAGTGGCTGATGACCATTGAGACAGAAGATCTAGCTCTTGCTGTAATGCAAAGCAGATCCCATCCAGAGGGTTGATGCTGTAAGCCCTGTTAACACCACTGCAGGTTCTAGAGCACACAATAATCTATCGTGTTGCAGGGCTCATAAGAGAGAAATGCTCAGAGCTTAACCAAGAGGGGTCTGCCAAAATGCCATAATGTAAGATGGTCCAGCCAAGGGGAAGCCAGGACACACCAACAATAACAAAAATATATAATAAAGCAGTTTCGTGTCCAGATACCTACAAATGACTTTGATTCCCTGAAGCTATTTAGAAGAATAATTGAGGAGCAGAAGGGAAGATGAGTGCATGGCTTTAGCTTGAACAAGTATAGTGGAACAGCTGATTAACTACCTATTAACCAGACAGCATGAGGGAGTGAGGAAACCTGTGTCAGGATCCCACTGTCCCAAGAATGCCCATGTATGAGCACCCATGCTGAGACCTGCTGCCCTTCCATAACAGTGACTCCAGGCTTCTGCTAGCTGGGGCTTTGTGGCTGACTGCTCCTCAGGGCTTCTAAGGGAACAGGACCCAGGGCCAGGGTTCAGTCTTTGTGCAGAGAGAAGCAGGAGCTGGAAACCTGCAGCACAAATTAATGTGCATTTTCTGTAATAGCACCTGACTTCCAAACAGAGCTGCAGGCTGGTCCTTCCATTAACTCCCTCTTGAATCAAATTTTAAACTTTCTGTTCTCATACTTAAAAATCTACATAATTGTTTCTCTTTCCCTCATGCTCCCTCCCTTGACAGCACTGAATCAAACCTCTTGAGAAAGCATTTGGGATGCTGTGAGTCATCCTAACCTCAGTATGCATGTTTTGATCGATACACTCACCTTTTCCCTAAAACAATCCTGTGTGCTTTTTTGGTAGCATTATCACCTTTGTCTGATCCAGATCATTCATTCAGTACATTTAGGCTTTCTTAAAAGCTCATGGTTGTTTTTATACAAAACAGAAAGAAATTATTTGCGTGGAAGAAAATTACCTGAAGCTTTTTATGGTATCTACATTAAGCAAAATAATAATGTAAACACATCACTGCTACCTTTCTCTTTCCCTCTATTTCATAATTCACTTGTTCAATTACATCCATAGCTAAACTGAAGGCTTTGGGGGTAATTTTCTGTTTTGATAGAGCACTCAGCACCTTTCGATGCTAAAAAATAACAGAAAAAACTTACACATTCCAGTTAACTGATATGTTTATAGACATCAGTGTACAGAAAGATTTAAAATAAGAAAATACAATAATTAACACAATTAATATATTCATTTTTATGAACGTACAGATTCATATTAATGTATTTCAATATTATCACTTGTGGAGGTAAACAAAAGACTCTACATGCAACGTATCAGTTTTTAAAAAAGGCATTTCTGGAATTTATTAAATGGCCAAAAAAGCATACTGAAGAGGTTACAGAAGTCAAATCTGTAAATTTCTGTTCCAAAGCTCAAAAGAAACAATTCTTAGCAGCACTGCTAAATGCTGCTCATTACCAAGAATTTCTTACCGGGTCTAGATTCTTAAAAAGAAGGATGTCCTTGCACGCCTCCTGCAGCCTGTTCCTTTGATCATCTGTTTTGGGGTGAATAATCTGAGGGATAGAACACAGAAGCTCTTAGAGTGATTATCATACAGTAGCACTAGCTGAAGGACTGAGCTAATTCAACTAAGCATTTTACACAATATTTTGGCCATGATTCATAACTATCTCATTTCAAAACCTTCAGGATTTGAATAAACACTCAATGATAAAATGGTATCACCATAGCATTAGCAAATGAAACACTGCTGTATTTAATCTTACAAGATCTTTACACCTGTGGAATCCAGTTCATTTCTGCAAGCCATTCTAGACACCTTTATCTACACTATTGCTACCAATCTCCAGTCATATTTGGGGCATGCATGTTTTATAAAAAGCACCACTATTACATTCAGCTATTTGCCATGACTACTTCCTAAAGAATATTGTGTGAAATAGTATCTGTGTTAAATTTTTATCAGAAGTTCACAGAGTAAACAACAGATTTGACACTATCTGAGTGAGCCAGAGATTTACTAAAGTACCAGTGTCTGGTTCATCTGAGTATCAATCAAGTTGTTCAACTCATATTCTTCCCAAGATATGCTATGTATAGCTGTAATACCATAGGGTAACCTTTTGGACAGTGTTACAAGCCTGAAAATTAGGCAGAATATAAACAGTTAAAATTCTCTTGAAACTCCTGCTATTTCATCTTAAAAGCTAAGTAGTGACACAAATAAAAGAAATAAATACAGTTCCTCATTTGTCACACTGTACCTAGAAAAATCTTAGCAATTTTTCAGTTTAACTTTTTTCTGCCTATTGAAAAAGGAAGCTACTGCAAGATTATGAGGACACCAAGTAGAGTTTTTAGGAGCAGGTGCTCTCTGGGTAAATATAATTACACAAAAATGTTTCCTTAACCAGGTACCACAGGTTTGGTAATTAAGAATAATACATCAAGTTCCACATGGGTGACTATTACAGAGAATTTTTAAATGTTCCTTTAACATAAACTCCCAGGAGATTAGTAAAGTATATTACAGTAACAATGTTTTTTGAAAGAAATGGTAAAGCTGTTACATTTTTCCTCCTAAATTTAATGCCTGAGAATTGAAAAGTATTTGACTCTAAGTATGAAGTACCCTAGATTCTGCATCGTCCTCTTCCTCATCAGGATTGTAAGCTTCTGCACACACTGAAATAAAAAGAAAGCATAATCTTAATTCCAATTACAGTAGTGTTTCACAGGATTTACAGAACAGAGAATGCATTGTGTGGCACAGCAATAATACACAGTAATGTAAAACTGCTGAGAGGGTCCAGAGCAAGTCAACTCCAAACTGCAGATGTAACAAAGCTACACTTTTGTATCATTTCTGGATATACTTGCCCTGTTTTGAAAGACTGCTAATATGCTTACCAATTTCTCACCTAACTTGTTCTAAGTATCTCACCTAATGGTCAGGAATGTTTTTTCAATGTCTAAATTAATTCTTTCTCTTATAATTTAAACTATCTATAAAGGATGCAGAGATTAGATCTTTCCCTTCATCTGTGTAGGTTCAATGTGGTTTAGGGTGTGTTTCTTTGGATGGTTGGTTGGTTGGTTGGTTGGCTCAAGGTGCTTTGCTGGGGTTTTTCACATACTTGAACACTTTTTGTTCCTACCTACCCTTTACTTTCAAAGATATTTCTTGATTTTTTTTCCTTGCAAGTCCTGTTTTTAGCTCTCTAACCATCTTTATTGCCAATCCCTGAAATCCCTCTAATCAGCTATATCCTTATTGAAATGTGATGCTCAAACTGGTCCCAGTATTTGAACCAAGCAGAACACTGAGTACATCAGATGAATTACTCCTTAAATTTTTCAGGCTATATGTCTTTTTCATCCATCCATGTCTTCTTCAATACCTTGACTATGTCTGTGCATGTAATATTTATGACATGTATAATTTTCAAAACCCACTGCTTAACCATCTTTCCTGCGCCTGTCTATGGCTATTCTGCCCAAGTATAACACCATACCCTTACACCTGCTAAATATTTCTTTATTTTCAAAGCCATTTCAAGATCATTTTCAATTCTAATCCTGTTCTCTGGCATCCTTCCAATTCATTCTCAGCTTTGTGACAACTGAAAATTTAATAAGCATATTGTCTAAAACATAATCCAGATTACTGCTGAAAAAACATACCAGTTTCTAAAATAAACTCCTGTGGAATACATGAGTGAAACAGCAGTAGTTGCTTGGGGTTTACCTTATCTAACCAGTTGTGCAATTATACCTCATGCAACTTACATATAAATACTGCTTGATGTTCCCTAGCTTGTTTATAGGGAACTCTTGTAAGACAGTATTCAGAATTTCATTTCTTAAAATGAAAATGTAGGGCATCTGCTCCTTTTCTTTAATCCACAAATTTTAATCTCTTGTTACAGGGTACTAGATAGTTCCAACAAATCCATGCTGATTGCTGTTTGTTACTTTCCTCCAGGTATTTACAAAATGAATATTTGTCTGTAATTTTTCTAGGAACAAAAATGATCTGCAAATCCGTGACAGGTCTCTTCCATCCATAGCTCCTACCTCCTTTTAGGGATGTGTTTTTCTATTTTTCACACTCGTTTTTCTTCTTCAGATTCTCAATGGTAACTGCTAACAGGGCTGAGACTAATTTAGAAAATTCTTCCAGTTTCCAAGTATAGCAAATCTGAGGCACAGCTAACCTGGGAACACCTAACACATTGAGTACTGTCTGATTTGTCCTTTCTCTGTTCTAGGCTCTTTTCCATATACCCAAAATAACACTAGTGAAGACCAATGTGCTTCTGTTAATCACTAGAGCAACACTTTCCTCGAACGTGCTCCTACTAAAAATGTAATTCCAGAACCATTTCTGTTACTCCTCATGTACTTATTGTGTGCACAATCTTTTCTTGTACACATTTTTTGGTCTTAGCTTCTTTTATGTGTTTTGGTTTGGGTTTTTTCTCTGCATCTTTTGTATTTGTTATTCTTTTGTATTTGTTCTAAATAATCCAAACTAGTTTTAATTTTGTACATGGTTCCTTCTTGCGCTTGACATAAATGAGCTTCTAATATCTCAGACAAATTTATTTTACTATGCTTTTTGTCCTTCTCCTGTGCTGTCTCAATTTGCATTTTTTCTCTTTATAATTTTTCTTTGAGGAACAAACAAGTTAAATTCTTTAACTTCTTTTCTTGAGACTCTTTACAAAGAGGTTTTGCCCACTGTCCTCTCATATTCCCTTGAAACCTGTTGTTCTAATTCTTTTACCTCTTTCCCTTCCTGAAATCTGAGAGTCAGTTGCAGGATAATTCTCACTCAACCTGCCTTTTCTCTCCCAATTCTTTAACAGTTTCTCCCTTAGAGTTGGTATGAAATATAATAGCTCCCCTTTAGATTACATTTCCCACTGACTCAAAATTTGGTCATAAATGCATAGCAAAGCACATGGGTATTCTCCTTCATTGGCTTCCAGCAGGTGACTGTTTTTTAAAATCACTCATTTTCACCATCACCTGTACCCTGACAATAAAAATCCCCACCTATCTGAGCTGTTTGGTGGTCTGTGCAATGCCTGCATAACAATGGAGCCCATGAGCTTTTTCCTATTATTATTATTATTATTAGTCACAGAGCATCTGTATGTCCAACTCCCTCTTCAGCTGGGTCACAGCACAAATATCTGAACCAAAATATACAACAGCCTCTTCCTCCTCCCTGTCCTCCCTCCATGTCTTTGCTAGGCCAGTTCAGTCACAGTATTGCTCAAGAATTAACATTTGGTGTCCTCTTGTTAATTCCCCATACTTCCTATGTTATTATACAAACAACTTATAAACTAGTAACCAAGTATACCCATCATCCTCCTCATTACCACATCCAGTTTAAAAGATTTCATGGTAAAGTACATCATTGCACATAGTAAGCAAAGTCTTGGTCCCCCCTGTATGAGGCACTCAACTAAAATCTCAATTTTATAAAACTTGGCATCTTCAAAAACCTAAAGAAACTTGACACAAGTCCCTCTGGAACTGAGTGAGATTCCTGTCCAGTTTACTGGAAACTGGATTTGGTCCCAAATAATTACAAATGCCCACAAAAGGAAGTCTGCAATCTCTTGAACGACTATAATAATTTATTTCTACATAAACAAAATATTGCTAAAGACTGTTTAATGGTACTACAATTACTACAGTCTTGTCAGAAATAAACTTCAGGGGATTTTATTTGAAGAGCAACAATAATACCATGCCAAGTAAGCACCATCTAACCCATCACAATGTAAATAACTATTTTGTTTCAGCTGTGCCCTAGTGCACATATGTGTACATGGGAGCCAGCAATCCGTGTTACAGTGCAGTGTGCTGCTGGGAGCATGGAGTGAGCTTCAACCTGAGCTACAGGCACCTCCTGTCTTTACCTCTACATGAAAAGAGTTAAAACAAATCAGGAATTTCATTTAATAGCTTTGATACTGTTATGCCAGAACTGACAGGTCTCAGAGGGCCTAGCTGAACATTTAAGTCTTCCAGAACACACAAAAGAAATTGAATTTTTCTCATCCATGCCCATCCTGAATCACCTTATGTCCCTTTCATGTAGCAGGATCAGTCCAGAAGGAGAGTATATTCCTGAGGTATTTATTCTGGGTCAGCTTGTGTCTCTGCACAACTCTTCTCTGCTATAAATGCATTTCAGTTAGTCCCAGTAGCTACTATCAGCAAGTTCCTTCATTAAATATTTCTTGTTTATCAGTGGTTATGGACACAATATTTAAGAACTGAGTTTCTCCTGACTAGTGCCCATAGGCCCAAATTCTAAATGGATTTATTACTATCATCTATGATAAGAAATGTACTTTTCTGGTTACAAATCTGTACTTATTTTGCCTTTATTTGGGTCACAAAGAAAATACCAATGCTGTGAATCTGCTGTTTTAAATATGAAATTTTCTTTCCTTCATTTCTTATTTCAGTAAGACATTTATTTCTAAGTGCATACCACTAGATGTCTCATGGAAAAACTCGATCCATTTTATTTTGCTTCTTAAAATACCATTTCTGACATTACTATGGTTCACTGAATTTTATTACATGAACACTGGGGTTTGGCACACGAGAATCATCTAGAGCTGAGATGCTTTTTACACAGCCATGCACCACCTGCACAAGTCATCTGGATTCCAGTTACAGTCAATGGAGAGAAACAGGCACTTTAACAAAGTGATTCTTCTGACCTGCATTACATGCCCAGACTAAAACGGGATTAATTAAAAAGATGGTTTATTGGTTGAGGCAATTCCTATCCCTTTTGAGATGAGTCCTAATAGTCACAACAAGCTGCAAGACTGGTTTCCCCCACTTCTCCATTTAGTATGTGTTTCCTGGAAAACAAAGGAATTCACCCTCTGATGATGATGACAGGCTGCTCATGCAGTAATAGCATGCCTTCTGTATTATTTCATGTATTCCAAGGAGACAGTCTGTGGTCCCCATCTCTTTTCCCTAAGGCACCATGACCATGACTAATGACTGGCACCACAGCCATTAATTATTCTGAATGACTGCACACTGCTGGTGGCTGAAATACTCACAGTGTTCAATATTTTATTTTTTTACCTCTCTAGCTCATTCCACATCCCAGCAGTACTCAGTCCATGCTACTTTACCAAGCTCAGATGCCCTGCCATGTTTTGCTATGTGCCAGTTGAATGCAATATTCACATCATTGCTCAAAAAGCAATCCTACTACTATTCTTAGGGACATATTTCAACCCACACATAATTGTGGCATTAAAAAACAGTGGTACAAACACTGTACATACTTCTCCACTGGTTGCTAAGCTCAGCTAAGTGAAATTAATTTTTTTTTTCAGTTTTTCCAGCAGAGGGTTATGTTTCACATATAGTTCCCCAAGATGGACACAAATACCAACAAACCGAAATACATCAAGTCAAAGTATTTGTAAGAAAAATGAACTGTCAAAAGACAGTGTATTATGAAAATACACATGCACTGAAATATGTGCACTACTCTAGATGGATTGCTTTGTCAGCAAGACAGAGGTGAACTTTGATAATTTCTAACTCGTCACTCCAAGTAAAGTCAATTTTCTAGTTTTCACCTGGTAAATATGCTTTACATTCAAAATCAGCAGTACAGTCAATCCAGCCATGAATGAATTCTAAAATGGAAATTAACATACAGTTGGCAATTTTAAGATCAGAAAACATATTAGTCATGCTCTCTTGCTCCCTTGATGCAACATGAAATGAAGCTATCAATAAAGAAATCAGTAACAATTCATATATAATCACTGAATAATGTATTTTATTCAAAACATGGCAGGAAAACCAATCAATATACGTGTATTTTTTCCTAACTACAGAACTCCCAAGACATAATTTGTATTAGAAAGAATTTTTCAAGAGAAGAAGAGCTGTGAAAATATTTTTTCATCACATTTAAATCAAGACTGCAGTTTTGGCAGCACGACTATCAGGCTGGAGCATGGAAACAGACCATCTCCAGCTGCTGTAGCTCCACCAGCAAGTCATACAGCCCTATAAACATCCCTGTCTATGGCAGCTATGCCCACTCCCTCTTACAGTAAAAACATCACTTCCCCTGCTTAACTGTATGGAAATTGCTAAGGTGACTTAATGACAGTATGAGATTTTTCCTGTTGTGTCAGGATTTACTTCTCTTGCATGAGAAATATGGTACACAGACACTCCCTGCAGAGCAGGTGGTAGTTCTAAACTGAATTAGACAAATACTACTGGACCTCCAAAGTTTCTGACATGGAACTCTATTTTCTGACATCTCACCAGTTCCTACCACTAGAAGAATTGGAAAGACAGCCCTGTACCCCAGAACTCCAATTCCATAAGTATTTTTTATTCAAACAAAAGCAACCCTTTGGGGGTGGTAGCAGTGAGAAATAACCAGTCATGGTCTCAACTTACAGCTATCAAGTACCATTATTATTTCTGTCTTTTTGGCTTTGACTGGAAAGATCTTCCACATGGAAGATGCCATTGAAGAGCTGTGAGCACACATGAGGACTGAAGAACAGCCCAGAGAAAGGCTGCTCAACCCTCTAATCTATCTGAGTGTACAATGAAATGAGACAGATAAAATTTATCTGATTTCCACGCATGATATAAGGCAATACCAAGTGGCTCTGTTGCTGAGACCCACCATTTGGGCCAAACCCTGGAACTATTTCAAGAATTTTAGATTACTTTGAATATAAACTAATTTGGAACAAAGCATGCTCGCTGGGGCTATCACTTCCATGATACTCTCAAAAAGTCTGTGAAGTGCCTACTCCTGAGGGGGTCACAAAACTGAAACTTTATCTAGGCATAATAGGTGAATACACAGAATGCCTGATACCTTGCAATTCTGTGTTATTAGCCTTTCAGACATAGAACATTTACATTAGAGATGCCATCCAAACTGAAATAAAAGTATGTACACTCAGAAAAAGTGGTCTGGCAATCAGAGAGACATGCATATTGTAGAGATTTCCTCATACACAACAAACCAAAAATAAATTTCCCCTCCAATCCACATGACTTGGGGGATAGTGACTTTTGAGCAGTCAACTACCTAGCACCAATAACTAAGTGCTCAGAATGTCAGTGTAAAAATCTGAAGCTGGATGAAATCCAGTCAGCTTGTTTCTTCTTAATTATCAGGAAAGTGGTCTTCAGTTCATTAGGCAGGAACTGACTGAATCAGAGTCTTGGGAGCACTGCCAAGACAGTCTGTCTCAGGATCAGCTGCTCGTGAAGGACAGGTACCTACTCTTGCTGTCAGTGCTCAGGCTGCAATTCTCCAAACATTGCTTCATTGTCACCATCACCTACCAAACACCAGGGCTGTGCTCAGCTACAGTAGCAAAACCCTCATTTTGCCAGAGCTGGAAGACCTTGCCCAGCCTGCACTACACACTTGCAAGAAATCAGAGTCACACAATCAACTTTTCTACAGCATTTTCTCTTGGCCATCTGCTACCAGTGCTATTTCTAATGTGTTGAACGACAAGCTATTTCCTCAAGCATCTCTGAAAAAGTATCTAACATAACATGTAGCATCTTGAAGGAGGTCCATGCCAATAGTGAGTCATAAAACCTCCCAAGGATTCTCTTTAAAAGTCCACATGGGGTTTATTCATATTTTAAAATTTCTCACAATGAAGCAGAAGTTTCATCAAGATTCTACTGATCACTATGAAAGCCCATTTGAAGAAACATGAGAAGCCCCAGAAAGACATTTTTTGATAACTTCATTCCAGTTGAGTCATTCAAAGGTGCGGACACCTTTGCACAAGTGTCTTAATATTATCTAGTATGTAAAAGTGATAATTGTGGTGTGTTAAACCACAGTACCTTCCTCTGCTTCAAAGCACTCTGGATCACAGCTAGCACACTCATTGCTGGGTCAAAGATGTACACACTACTCCCTGAAGTCATAGGGGTTTGAATCACTAAGCAGGCTCCTTCACAGAAACTATCTATTCAAACTTCAGCACAAGGAGCTGAAAGAATTCCCTATTTTTAAATAGGGCACCAGAAAGGAGTTTTAACTGAATTTCCCTAAGGACTTCCACAGTACTTAGTCCTCTTTCTAGTCCTATTTCAGTTCTTTCAATATTTGTGCAATTTATCATGATGGAGCTGAAAAAAACAACCCCAGCCAGGCTTCTGGCTCATGGCAGGAGACAGTTTCACTTGGTTCTCAGGAAATGCTTGGTTTCATCTGTCTGGCTAGTGAAAACCAGTACAGACATGCATTACAGTGTCCAGAACACTGCAGGTAGTTATTAAACAATAAAATCATCACAAAAGTAGATTTACTTCCACCAGAAGAGTTTGCCAATATATACCATGCACTATAGTACTTCCTCCATAAGCTTTCCCACTACAGCATAAGGAGTAGCACAACATGTAGCAACACACTGTACTCTGATGTTGACTTGTGTAACCTTCTGTTCCCATTCTCATACAAGCCCAGCAGTTCACAGTGCTACAGTGTGTTATTTGGGATATATATAAAATATGCATAAATATTTGACAAGGCCTGAGCAGACACAGAGCTCTCTGCATACATTTCAATTTTATATTTGCTAGTACTACAGAATAGAAACAGAGCACAGAACTGCACCCAGCTCTTCCTGCCATATTTAGCATTTCATATCAAGCCATACAGTGATGTGATTACATAGTACCTCAATCACAGATATTTTTTCTCATTGAGAAGTCAGCATTAGGATGATATCAGAAAGACTAAATTATTATCTTTTACATACAATGTGAGCAAATATAAATTGCATCTGTTAAAAAAACACATTCTGAACAATGCAACCTAATATTTGCTCATTTTGTTAGCCCATTTAAAGTGGGTTAAAAACAAAAACTGTCTGGGACAATGGTAGCACCTCTCAGAAAATGTATTTAAGGGAAAAGAACCTGCTATGTAGACAGCAGCTGGAAGACAGGAGTGAAAATACATGAGAAAATCTGTGTCAAGGATCTGCAAAAAGTTACAAAGACTAATGCCACAAAAAGGTGGTGGTTGTTCTGTGAAAGGACATATTTATGGCTATTTTATGTGCTAGTGTTTAAAGACAAAAACAAGATCTGATATCTATAAAAAGGATGTAGTGAGGGGAAGAAAATGGCTAGGAGTGACAAAGAAAATAATCACTGATAACTGGAGACTTAAAGATATTAAAAAATTCAAGAAAGCAGAAAAATATTTCATTGAGGGAAGACAACAGAAGGTGACCTCCAAAACTCGTGTAAAGAGTGGCTGTAGGGAGAGTAGAGACAAATCCAAAACTATTGACTCTGACAAGCCTGTCTCAGTGTCCTGCCAGGGGATTTGACCAGTTTAAAACTTATCTAAACAGATAAGGTGAAAAACCTGCCAATAGTAGGTATTATGGTATGATAGTATGGTACACAGTACAATCTACCATCCAGCAAAATGGAGAAGGTACACCTAATTCCAAATCCAGAACACACCTGTGACCCTTTGGAATGATGCCTAAGTCATAAATTCCAGAGTTCTTCAGAGGCACATGTCAAAGCCTGTGATCCCACACAGAGTGAAGATTTGGTCTGGGCAGCTAAGGGAGTGCAAAACTCAACCTCAAACAGGCTTCACAGAAAATCCTGCAGCCATATGGGATTCAAACAGCAAGCTGAGAATAGGCACCTAAAAAAGAGGTGAAATCATCTTTTCTGAAAGAATGGTTGCTATAGCAAAGTTACCTTTGGTTTTCACCCTATGGGACCAAGGGAAGGAAGCTTAAACCCACCACTCCCATTTTCCAGAAGTGCCCTACATTCTACATTCCCAGCTACTCTGTAATGAGATGCTCCTCATTCCTCCTGGGCCCAGGCTGCTAGGCAAAATGAAATGAGAATAAGCTAACAGAGCTTGTCTCCTGGAATTTTAGCATGCTGATTTTAGGTATGTTGGCTTTGGTTGAATGGGTAAGCCATGCTCACATAATCCTCTATAAGAAATATGATAAACCGAACTTACTAAACAGGTTCCAGATATAACAGGAAGACAGGTAGACAAAAAACATTAGGGAAAATATTTCTGCCAAGTTTTGAAAATGGTTGATTTTGAACATCTGTTTTCTCAACAATTCCAAAATATAAAGTCAAGACTTTCTGCTGACAGGATTCTTTTCAAAAAGCCAAAGGAAGTTGAGAAGACAAATCAAAACTATGAAATAATATATATGCTGTTTTACTTTTTCATAGTCAAAATATAAAGTGCTGTGATGAAATAATACTGGTAACTGCACACCAAGGTAAAAAAAGCAAGTCCCACATAGCCATCAGTACATGCTCACCTGCATCTGCAACACCAGACAGACAACTGTAACAAGCCAAAAAATGGCCTACAAATATTATCACTCCAAGAACAGGAGGGAGAATAATCACCCTGAAAATACAGATTCCCACAATTATATTTTAATAATAGAAGTTGTCTGTAACTGCAGGACTGCTTAACACTCAGAACAAGAAAAAAGGCATCAAGGTCTCACAGAACTAATCTTTTCTAAGAGGAAAAAAACCCCAAGCCTCCACTCATTCAGCTAATGACCTGTCACTGCTTGAAACTAGTATTTCTCAGAAAGTCCTTAGTCAATGGGAAATGCAGACAGTGCACTCTGAGGACATTAAAAAAGGGGCATTTTTTTTATTTTCAGCTTTCTAAATACCCTCAATCTCTCCCACACATACACATTTAGCACCATTATGAACTAAATACTACTGTTTTCAAAAGACTAAATGGGCAAACACAGAAACATATCTATTTTTTTCCTGCATATTGTGAATGCAGTTTTATTTCTTCTTCTATCTGTGGATCTTGCAGAATTCCACAGTGCCATTTCACTCCATCTTGTTTTATACTATTACAAGAGGATGCAAATGGCTGGATAACATGTCATCAGCACACATAGGATGCTCCAAGGTGCATTACTCTTTTATGATGCTCACTATCACTTAACTCCATTTTCTCAGTATTTACTTAAAACCACTCTGCACTTGAGGAAAAGATGAACCCCAGGAAAATACCATATGTGTGCAGGAGGAGTTCACTGATGAATACTTGGCAATATGACCTCAGAGAGCATCAGACTGACAAGACAGTTGGTTTGGACTTCCCAGTCCAAACTTTCCCATAGGCTTTCCCAGTCTATTCCATACCTAAATGACTGTGATGACAAAAGCATCCTTCTCTACCTGCAGCTGATCAAGAAAGATTGACCTTTGTTCCCTAAATAAGAAATTACTGAATTGCATGAATGGCCTCCTGCAGCAAATTTTTAATAATTACGTCACATTATTTGGAAAAAGCTGAGCACACCTCCACAAATACTTTCCTGCTATATTCCAGTATTCTCCATTTTCTGCAGACTTTCTTGTCTTACACAAACCTCAACTCCTAGTCTCTTGCCTTAAAACACAGGATCTCCACTGGAACCAGCTCTTGCATTCCCCTACACAACCACAACCTCACACCATTTCAGCAGAAAATTAAACTGTAAGGCAACAGGAAAAAGCACATGAATGCAAATACAGCAAATTTCTCAGCAACTGAATCCATATCAGAAAACCTCTGAAAAAAGTGCACTTGCCATTTTGAAAACTAAATATAAAATATGTGCTTCTAACTTGGTTTCCTCTTGAAACTGTGCTGTGCATATAAAAGAGATCCATACTTTCAGGAAAGCAATACATATAAAATTGTTTTTACTGAATGGAAGGGAGGAAATATTTTTATTTCTATTTTTACTTCACGAGAGAAGAGATGTAAGCTATAATTCCTTTAAATTTGAAAGGGCAAAATACTGAAGATCCTAACCTGAGCCAAATGCTTCACATTTACTGAAACCAATATTCTAAGAAATCCTGTATCCCAGGTAACCACTTTTCACAAAAGCTCCTAGAATTACAGCACAAATTAAAGAGTTAACATCTCACTTTGCCAGGTGCTGGAATTCAGGCTCATAGCTCTTTTCTCCCAGGAAACGAGTTACCTACAGCTGCTTTTCAGCAAAAACTCTGTTAATGATCAAAGAATAAATGAACCCTTACTGTAAGACAGAGTGGCATCTAGCTTCTTTGGCCAAAACAATTATTTGTAACAGAATGTTCTTTTAGAGATCAAACTTAAAGGGAATAATGAAGGCCATAGAGAAAGATGAAGGAACCCCAAGGAGATTGTGTTCTTTATAAACATCCCATCTGTAAGCAGCAGTACTAAAGAACTTCTTGATTTAATTTGTATACAGTTCCCTCCAGACTTCTAGAAATTTCAGGTTTAATGACTAAATAATCATTCAGTGTAAAAGTTACCAAGATAACAGCACAACTAGGAGACAGCAAAAATATTCTGGCTGAATGAACCACACTGAGTTGAATGAATCAGGCTGTTGAGGTACCCACTGCTGGTATGCTAAATAAAGCTATTCTAATTATAAAGAAATAGAGAACAATAAAAAGCAATAAAAATTGAAAGCTACAAGTGTTGAAAATAAGCAGTGCCACGCTTAGAATACTGTGACAAATGAATTTGAAGGTACTATACTTAGTGTAAACACTTATAAATCAGTGTGGGTTTTTTTATACTCTCAGGGGCCTTTCAGTGGGCCAACCTATAAAGCAAAGCTATTTACAACTAGCTGAAGCTCTCAAAGTTGCACAGTACACACAGGCCAGTGTATAGATGATTCAAGTCTGGTGAATATTTTCCATCTTAGACATGTACAAAGAGAAATCAATAATATGAAGAAACTTAAAAGTCTGGATAATAATGGGATATACAGAAGAATGATCCTCAAAATATGGTAAAAAGCTCCAGGAACTGCTAAGAGCCAGATGCATAAAAGAAAAAAATGCTATTGATTGTAGCTCTGAGCATGCTATTGGTGTTTGTATCCCAATGCCCCCAGTATTAGAGGGACCAGAGTTCATTACTGCTTTATGGTTAAAAAATTTCTTCTTCTATGTAGCGCATTTGAAACTATTTTCACAGAAATAGTTAGATTGGAAAAGACCTCTGAGATCATCAAGTCCAGCCTCTGACTGGTCACCACCTTGTCAACTAGACCATGGCACCAAGTTCCATGTTCCCTCTTTTCTTGAACACCTCCAGGGATGGTGACTCCACCAGCTCCCTGAGCAGCCCATTCCAGTGTTTCATAACCCATTCTGTGAAGAAATCCCTCCGGATATCCAAACAAAACTGGGTCCACTGGCACAGCCTGAGGCTACATCCTCTTTTATTGTGGCTAGCTGCCTGGGAGAAGAGGCTGATCCCTTCCTGGCTACAGCCTCCTTCAGGCAGTTGTGAGAGTGATAAGGTCTCCCCTGAGCCCCCTTTTCTCCAGGCTGGACACACCCAGCTCACTCAGCTCCTCCCTCCCAGGACTTGTGCTCCAGACCCTTCCCCAGCTCCGTTGCCCTTCTCTGGACTCACTCCAGCACCTGGAGTAGAAAGGGGCCCAACAATGAAAGCTGCTTAATATCTTCATGCTTAATATCTGGGTGTAGATTTGGAAAGCCAGTGCTACAAAGCATCAACACAGAAGTTTCATCCATATTACCAGACTTGGAGCTCCATGGGCTCCACTGGTCTCGT
Organism: Molothrus ater; assembly: GCF_012460135.2. NCBI lineage: Eukaryota > Metazoa > Chordata > Aves > Passeriformes > Icteridae > Molothrus > Molothrus ater. Next base: position 14,433,812 of record NC_050482.2, on the reverse strand, counting down.
CTTAATCATGACAAGTGTGGAAAAATACTCTTGAGGAGTCACCTTAGGAACCACATCCCAATCAGTTTTGTCTCAGAGATGCACAGATGGTGCTTGCCCCTAGCAGTGACCAAGAGGGTCACTGAAACTCAGACACCTGAACCAGGTGAGCCTTGGTGGCTTTCTCTGCTCCACTCCTGTGACACACGGGCACTTGATGCCACACCTTGCTGAATTTAAGAGAACAGGGAATAGAGCATTCAGCAGGAATGCATCACTTTCTAGCATTCAGCAGGAATGCATCACTTTCTAAGCAATAGTTCTCATATGGATCAAAGATGGATTTTAAACTTCTCAAGTCTCACAGCAATGGACATAAATTATAAAGACATTTCTGCTTTAAACAAAAAGAACAGGATCCATCATGCAGAAGAAAATCTGCCTAAGCAGAAAGTGGTTCACTCTGCAGAGTGGCTGCAGGATCTGACACCTCTCTGAACTTGTTACAGCTTGTGCTGTAACCCACTCCTCCCTCCAAGGACGAGGGAGAGTCAGGTATAGAGTCCCTGCAGGTACTGCCAGGGGAAAATAATGTGTGATCTGTAGTAAGGAGGAGGATGTACAGAGACACTGTCAATAGTCACATAGAGTACTGCCCAGAGAAAAACACAATAATTTATTGATGATAACAAAACTATCTAAAATAGGCATGAATTCCTACTGTAACACACCTAGTAAGAAACAGGCTTGCCATATTTTCTTTTATTCTTTCTCAAGAACAGTTAAAAATAAGGTGTTTCTTATTATGCTGTCACCACTGAAAACCTAAGAAAAGGCTCAGTGTAAGAGGGAAGATAAAAAAATTCAGTGAACTGTTGATGAAATTTTAAGATCTTCCTCATCATATAAACCCATTCATAACTTCTCAGCAAAATATACTTACCTTTGAAAACTAAATTTTTTTTTTAATCAGTTATTAAAATGTATAAATATTGCAACAGGTTTCAGTGGGTACAGCAGAAGGGCCCCAGCATATTTTTAAGCCCTCATGAAGTTAAGTGTTTTTAACATAATATACCCGTAAGGGTGAAGCCTGGTAATGATTCTGTGACTCTAAAAGAATTAGAGACACCACATAAAAGCACAGTACAGAGAGAGAGCATGGCTAGCCTGTGGGACATAGAGAAGGGCAGATATACCAGAGATAAAGACTTTGCTCCCTCATGCTGGTGCATCTGTCCCCCCCAGAATCTCTGTTGGAAGGTAAAGAGACACAACAGACAGTTCCCAATACATGTCTGTGTCTGCCAACTAAAGGATCAATGACTCAACTGAAAAACAGAATAGCTCTTCATTGGACACAATCCTCCCAAAAACAAGAGGACAACATGAAGCCCTGCCACTCCAGGTTCATTTAGTGCAGAACACAAAATAAAAACGTCAGCTAAAACCCTCCAAAAGTTATGATGCTAAACATTTGGTGTTAGAGAAGGTGCACGTGCACATCCCTGTTGGCTGGTAACAAATTGCTCCCATTAATGCAGCCAGCCCAGGGTTACATTATTGCTTTCCATTAAGTCACTTACTTACACTGTGCCCACCTGCACCACTGTGCAATTTCACAGCCCAGTCATTAAAGTGTGCTGGTTTTACCCTCAGGAAGGAAGGACAGTGGTAGTTTTAGCTTTGCAGTCATGAAACCAACAGCAGGAAGAAAAACAGAGAAGTTTCACAAAAAGAAGTATTTGTTAAAAATGGCAGACTGAGAAGTAAACACAGAGCTCCTGCTGGCACCACTTGTATGACAAATGCACTAAGAAACCCAGTGGTTGGGTGTGATTGCAACCAGTCTATAAATAGAGACAATTCCAATTGCTCATATAAATAATGCCTTTGCAAATGATCCCTCTGTCGTGTGTTTTGATTAAAGAGCCCTGCATGAGAAGTGTGAAATGAATAGAAATGCCCCTGAAATTTGCTTCCTCTCTTGCACAATACAACCACTTGCCACCTCAGCCTCCACCCAGCTGAGCACCTCCTTTCTCATTCAAATTGATGGGACATATTTAGTGCTTGTAAAAAATAAGGCCTAGTCTGGAATACAAAGGTCTAAAAATTCATTATAGAAAAGGCAACTTATGATCAGTCAATTATAACTTTTGGCGTAGAAGGTTTTTTTCTACTTAATCATTCAACCTTAATGCAAATCTTTTAATGATAAATTTTAAAGCCATTTCATCACATGCACAGTTCTTAAACTAAAAGTCACCCAGCATTGAAACTGATTTTCCTTCAGCTTTGAAAATGTCACAAATATTGAAAAGACTTCCTCCAACTCCAAATAAGAATGACATTATGGTCAGAGGTGAACCACAAAGTAGTACATCCTAAGAATTATTTGCCAGAAATATACGGATATGCCAGAATTATGGGTATTACTGGCACTTCTCAGTAATCAAAATTATATAAGTCCAGTTACCTAAAGAATCATAGAATCATTAAGGTTGGAAAAGACCTCTGTAGTATATGGTAGAGATAATTCATGCTATATATGTATAAAATGTTGTAGAATCCAAGCTATGTCTTTGACCACCCTGGCTGGGAGCAGAGTCTTATTTTTATTCAAGTAATTCCCAGAAACCGTTAAAATAATATCAAGTCTATTAATGTATGAATGAAAACTTCCCAGACCATGATTGCTGACTTCCCTGGAATGTCTAAGCCACTCAGGAGGACCTGCACCTGGGAAGATTGTATCTACCATACTCAAGCATGGGCACCACTCTGCTACATGTGAATGCAGGCTCTGCTGAAGTGTTCAGACAACCATCCAGACACCTGGGCTTACCTTTGTCTATTCCTGCACATGTATGGCCCCAGTTCTACATGTGAAGGGACACCAAGGAACATTTGGTCATCCCTGCCTCAGGCAGAATAAACTGTATATAAGCTAGCTGCATGAAGCAGTCGGGGTGAACCACTGGGGAGACGCTGGCACTTTGTCGGTCGGATTCAGGTTCACCCAGTGCCTGCACCCGGGGTTGACGCTGCCTTGGCTGTGGTGGGTTTTTTATCTCGAAATTCTATTTTCTTAACGATCTGATAAATCATTGCTAAGTTTTCTTATAAATTTGGTTTCCAATTTGATCATTTATAACACCTCCAGGATCATCAAGTCCAACCTTTGACCTAATACCACCATACCAACTAAACATATCAGTGTCCTACATCAATTCATTCTTTGAACACTTACAGGAACTCCATCACTTCCCTGGGCAGCCTCTTCCAATGCTTCGCCACTCTTTAGGTGAATCCATTTTTCCCAATATCCAATTATAACTCCCCTGGTGCAACTGAAGGTCATTTCTCCTCATCATTTGTTACCTGGGAGAATACACTGACCCACACCTGGCCACAGCCTCCTTTCAGGCAGTTGTAGAACCAGTAAGGTCTCCCCTGAGCTCCCTTTTCTCCAGGTTGAACACCCCCAGCTCCCTCAGCTGCTTCTTGCAGGGCTTGTGCTCCAGACCCTTCCCCAGCTGGGTTGCCCTTCTCTGGACTCCCTCCAGCACCTCCATGTCTTTGTTGTAGTGAGGGGCCCAAAACTGAACACTAGTGTGTCCTTGCCAGTGCCAAGTACAGGAGAAAAGAGTTTTTTAATGGAATAACAACATTCTGTACCTTGATAAATGTTACTTTTTTTTTGAGTGAAAAGTCAGCACACTCTTGAAAAATTTGCAATTCAAACCAAGTATTTCAAACAAGTGTCAGTGCACTATATCACAATTTCAATTGTTTCCCCCCCCCCAACTTGATCACCAAAATAAAAAAAAAAATATTAAAAAATCATTTGGGAAATCATCACCACAACAACTGAGAGAGAAAGCCAGTTGGCACCCCTGGGACTTGGTCTTCACAAGGTCTAATCAGAAAGAAAACATGTAAGAAACTCTACTTAGAAAGTCAGAATACATAAATTAATGACAGTATGTGACAAAATGGCTTATGGCTTTTAGGCAAGTATAGCAGATACCATTACTTAGTGGGTTGCATCTACTGTCATATTTTTTCCAAATTAATACTGTTTTTAACAAAATCATGAACATCATGTTCCACTAAAAGCATCTCTCTACACCAAGAGTTACACACTATATTTTGCTAGATTTACCTAATTTAAAAAGCTGGAAAACATAAACCATAAGGTTGTGTGCCATTCAATTAAGTGCTTTATATATAAATTTCTCAGGACAGCTTTTTGTTCTATGTTAGGTGACAGTAATATTCCATTGTTGTGGGGGCCAGAGCATCTACAGGAATTAAATTATCCCTGTTGCTTTGAACTTTAAATCTACAGTTTCTTGACCATTCCCCAGTCAAGTTCTGTGCAGAAGGTTTTAAGCAACTGGCTGCGGAGTCGGGTGAGAGGATACCATGAGCTGCAGATCACATCAGCAGGTACAGAGCGCTAGCATGGAGATATACATAGCTAACATCTGTGTCAGACTGCAGCAAAGCAGCCTCTAATAGCAGGCAGTCTTTGTCTCCTTTATGCAGCACAGCTTTTGTATCATCACATGTCTTAATCTTCCTTCCCTTTCAGGGCAGGTTTTCTGCAGAGATGGGAATGTGCACAGTGCAGGCAGTGAGGATGTCACACCCAACAAGCTCTGCTGCTGGGCACTTGGTGGTAGGCGTACCACAAAGGCTCTAAATCCCACTTAATTGTTCTTTTTGACTGCATCAAGCACAGGCTTCCTACTCCTCTCTTCCAGGCCCTTGCTAACCCAGTGTATCAGCTATTGTCACACTGTGTTGCTCCTGCCTCTGCTTTGCTTCTGTGGCAGCTGCGTGACCGCAGCTCTCCAACAGTATTTTAGTAATTTTTGCACGTGGACTGTGTTTCTTGAAATGACCCACAAGAACTGTACCTCTTTCCTTCCTCATTCTTGCAACAGACCAATTTCCTGGATGGCATATTAAAGAAGGAAACTGTGCAGGTCTAACAAGCCCCATACATATGAGGATGAGCTATGGGGCACTCCATACTTGTTCTTCTTACATGGTTTGACTTGCATAGCTAAGAAATTCAATTAACAAAATGTACAATCTTCACCTACATGCAATCACATATTCATGTCATCGGGCACTACTGAACCACAATGACAATTTAGATTCTCTGCTGTAATACTCACGAACAAACTGATCTCAGGAGCACACCTGAAGAAGATCTTTTAGATTAGGATCTCATCTTTTTCAGTGTAATTATGCCACACAGTAGGCGTAAGTATTTCTCCTTTTCCTTCTTAGCTATTTCGCATTTGAAACATTCCTTCGCACTAACCATGAGAAAATATGATTGATTCTATGATATGCCTAAATATCCTACAGAACAGTAGGTAAGCATTATATAGGGAGACATTTCTGCAATGATCTTTATAAATACATACACACACATTTTTGTCTGCTGTTGGCTGCTTTTTTTGACTCTTCTATTTGAGCCTAAATCTCGAAGTCGTGATGGCTGGCATTCCCCAGGAACTTATTCCCAAATGGACAGCATAAATGAGGCAGTTTTTTAAAATAAAGAATAAGATTAGTGCTTATCTTCTCAGTAAGGAAAATGCCTTAAAAAATTAAATTGTGTCCTACAAAACTATCCTTGATATTAGTATATTACTATGATGATATATTGCTATATGTAATATATTGCTGTGATGGGATAGACAAAAAAAATTAACAAAAGAGTAAATGTACTCAGCTCTGGACCAAAGAGAATAGGGGTGAAAGTAGTCCCAGATCAATGCTACCAAAAAAAAAAAAGTCTCTCCCTCTTGCTCACAGGCAAGGATATAAGAAACTTGAAAGGAATTATTATTTAGGACTTCTCCCTTTCAGTGTTCCAAGTCCCCAGCTCAGAGAGCACAGTTTTGCTAAAGTACTGCTTCAATCAGAAGCTGTATTTCCAAAACTCAGACTGTGATAGCAGGAGAGAAAAGGCTGACAAGTAGGCGTTGAATTTGTGCCTTAAAGATGCACTCATCACTTACTAGACTGCATGCAAAACAATGTTAAGGATATAAGCTCCCAATTTTGTTGCAGTGTGTAGATGATGTTCAGAGTGAAAGATGGTTTCAAAGACTGACTGAAGCTTTGAGTTTAGGCTGATGGGGGTTCCTCCTCTGTGACTGGTTATTTGAAAGTGAATCTCCAAATTTTCATTATTTTCTTGTGTATCTAGAGAGGAAAGAGTTAGTGTTTCCATGCAATCTCAGGTTTAACAAGAAAACTAAACAAGGCTTTAACATTTCCATTTAATATTTCCTCTGGCAAGTTCGTTTTTCTTTATTTTCTCAATGAATTCTCTTTCCTATTCTATGTAATAAATATATACAATTTTCCTCATGAATGAATTGTGGCATTGTAGCAAAGAAAAAATTGCAGCAATTTTTCATTCTGGCATGCTCATTATAATTCTTCACAATAATTGTGAAGACACCACAAATCAATCTTTTTCACTTTCACACAAAATTGTTATTAGAACAAGAAAAGGAATTATTCACCATAGCCCCTTAAGGATGCATTCACATTAATACAACAAATACTGTAATTCCATTTTGAACAACTTGCTATGTAAAACATGCCTTGTCTTACTCATCTTTTATCCTTCAGAATAAATCTTCTATAGCATGAAGGTCAAACCACATGAAGTCACAGATGGAATGGAATTGTTTTGGAAAACTGGTAAGCAGATACAACAGCGTACAGATTCATGCTCTATCAGTTACAGTGGAGGGAGCCTACCTCCCTAACCTAACACAAGTATGGAAGAACAATATAGCACAGCAACTAAAGAGGAGATCATCACAGATACAGATACTGAAATATTTTAGATAAAAAAGATCAGAACTATTAAATAATGACTATCAATATACACCTGCTCTAAATTTATTTTAAAATCCTTCCTCTTTCTTTCAGCAACATGGATACATTCTCATTCCAAAAAAACCTCCATTATTGTATTTGTTTCAAAATCATGAGTTTTGAGCATCCTGGTAAAAGCATTGGAAGATTATTAACTTCTCTGATTGTGTGTTATTTGGATCTCTGAGATTATCAATAATGAATGCAAACTCAGGTTAAAACAGAAAACAAAGTATGACTGTTGAGGTATAAGAATTTTGTGCTCCCACTGAGACTCTCCAAAGCAATGTGCCAGTCACTCATTTCTCTTCCCTGGGCTGGAGAGGACAACTGGAGGCAAAAAAAGGTAAAGATCATGGGTTGGGATTAGAGCAATTTACTGGAAACAGAAAAAAGATAAGGAAAGAACAGTAACAGCAACAATATTAATATTAATAACAAAAGTGTGCAAAAAAGAGGGAGTGAATCACATGTATAAAGTGCTCAGCATGAAGCTCAACTTTACTGCAGTTGCCCTGACCATTGCCTCTGTCTCAGAACTGGCATTATGCAACCACTCCCTCCGGTTCAGAACTGGTGTTATCCAACCATTGCCTCCAGCTCAGAACCGGCGTTATCCAACCACTCCCTCTGGCTCAGAACCAGCGTTATCCAACCATTGCCTCCTGCTCAGAACCGGCGTTATCCAACCACTCCCTCTGGCTCAGAACCGGCGTTATCCAACCATTGCCTCCGGCTCAGAACCGGCGTTATCCAACCACTCCCTCTGGCTCAGAACCGGCGTTATCCAACCATTGCCTCCAGCTTAGAACCGGCGTTATCCAACCATTGCCTCCTGCTCAGAACCGGCATTATCCAGCCACTCCCTCTGGCTCAGAACCGGCGTTATCCAACCATTGCCTCCTGCTCAGAACCAGCGTTATCCAACCATTGCCTCCTGCTCAGAACCAGCGTTATCCAACCATTGCCTCCGGCTCAGAACCGGCGTTATCCAACCATTGCCTCCTGCTCAGAACCGGCGTTATCCAACCATTGCCTCCTGCTCAGAACCAGCGTTATCCAACCATTGCCTCCTGCTCAGAACCAGCGTTATCCAACCATTGCCTCCGGCTCAGAACCGGCGTTATCCAACCATTGCCTCCGGCTCAGAACCGGCGTTATCCAACCATTGCCTCCTGCTCAGAACCAGCGTTATCCAACCATTGCCTCCTGCTCAGAACCAGCGTTATCCAACCATTGCCTCCGGCTCAGAACCGGCGTTATCCAACCATTGCCTCCTGCTCAGAACCGGCGTTATCCAACCATTGCCTCCTGCTCAGAACCGGCGTTATCCAACCATTGCCTCCTGCTCAGAACCGGCGTTATCCAACCACTGCCTCCAGCTTAGAACCGGCATTATCCAACCACTGCCTCCAGCTTAGAACCAGCATTATCCAACCACTCCCTCTGGCTCAGAACCGGCGTTATCCAACCACTCCCTCTGGCTCAGAACCGGCGTTATTCAACCACTGCCTCCAGCTTAGAACCAGCATTATCCAACCACTCCCTCCTGCTCAGAACCGGTGTTATCCAACCACTCCCTCTGGCTCAGAACCGGCGTTATCCAACTACTGCCTGCTGCTCAGAACCGGCGTTATCCGACCATTGCCTTTGTCTCAGAACCAGCATTATCCAACCATTGCCTCCAGCTCGGAACCGCCATTATCCAGCCACTCCCTCCAGGTTGGAACTGGCATTACCCGACCATTGCCTCCAGCTCAGAACCGGCATTATCCAACTGCTCCTTTCAGCTTGGAACCGGCATTATCCAAGCACTCCCTCCGGCTCAGAACCAGCATTATCCAAGCACTCCCTCTGGCTTGGAACTGGCATTATCCAAGCGCTCCCTCCAGCTCAGAACAGAACCACCACCACACTGCTGCCCCCCCCACACTCACTCACCCCGACCAGGCTCCAGCCCAGTCCTCAGCACAGTCCCAAACAGGACCACTCCCAAACAGTGCAACGGATGAGGCCACGCTGCTGGATGCAGGTAGGGCTGACGTACAAACACACTTTCCCATACCCATCTTATGTACCAGTTACATACAAAAATGAGATTAAAGGTATTGGTCAATCAATCTGACAAACTGATACCCTGCTAGGTTGTCTGAGCTCTTCCTCAAGCAGGCTGGGCAACAGTCCCTAAAGACAAACTTGATTCATATTTCAACACCAATCTGTGGTTTATGTTTCATATGTCTGAAACAAGACCAGCCCAAATAGCTGAAAAAACTGCAATGATTAATTTTATTGATACAAAACCATGCTCATAATGCTTTTCAAAGGTTATACTAAGAGAGCAGGAAAAACTACAATTTCCCATAAAGAGGGATACACAGTAATTTGTGAACTCAAAACACAACTCCCCTATTTTCCAAAGAAACAGTTGCTATCTAGCTTTACCAACTTGTACAATTTAAAAATGATTACTCTGCACATTTTATCAGTTTATAAATGCAGTCAAGAAATATGTGGTTGCAAAGACATCTAAACAAACACGGAAATACAGATGAAACTTCAATAAATCATCTAAACCATCTACCTAAATCATCTATGCAGTGCTGCAGTATGAATTAACACCTCTATTTCTTCAAGAAAAGGTGTTACCTTTCTTTAAAACTTCTGAGATAACACAATATTCCTGTGCAGTTTAGTCCATTGCTTTACTAAGTATTTAGTCTAAGAGTTTTCCTCAAGACAGTGTAAATATTTGTGTGTGTAAAAATTAGGCCAATCGTTATTTGTTTACTTCCTTCATTCCCTGCCACCTCCTTGGGACAAATATTGAGAGTCCTCTCTATAGCAACCTATCACAGAGCACAAGGCTTATCTACTTATTCCCAACATCTCTCTCTTCCCCCTTTCCTTGCCTTTTCTCCTTCCTTCCTCCATCACCTCAAACTTTGCCCTATAGTATGCATCTACAAAATCTTTCTTTTTTTATTAAGCCTCAAGAGTTATGACAAAAACAGCTTAAACACAGCTGTATCTAAAACCTGGCATCACATTGATTTGCAACAGTTTGCCTATTTCTGTAACTCAGCTTCATCAATGGCCTCTGAAAAATTCATATTCAACCTCTGCTCATCGTATATACATTAAAACACTTTGATACAACCTACTAGAATCTATGCTTCAAATTTTTGAGTTTTAAAAGAAGAACAAATGAAAGTTGAATGTGAACCACTTTAAAACCTCCTGAAGTAATGCAGATAGCCTAAATTTTGTTTTCTTTTGAACAAGAATACTACTGTCCAACTATACACTGTAGTATGGAAGAGTTTTTGTATACATGCAATGCAACTGAGAGAAGAAAAAGTTTCATGGGCAGAATCTGTCACTAGAACAGCCAAAAAAACTGAACCTGGAAGGAGACAGAAAAGCTTGCAAGCACACAGGCTCTTCTTCAGATCTGCATCAAAAGCAACAAATCTCAAGGTAACAACAAGACAGGAACGAACACTCTCCACTTGAACATCATGATGTTATTTATCAAACATTCTGAATGAAAACAGTGGTTAGCAGTGGAGGCAAATGTGCGTGTTCTTTAAGCATCACTAGGCCTATGTTAATACTTCACTTTTCTACAGGAACTTTCCTCAAATTTCCAGAAAGCATAAGAGGAAACAAGAGCAAATTAAACCCTAGTTTCTGTGACTGTCTCATTTGCAGAGGAAGTGCACAGCAAATAGTCTATGCAAGAAGAACTAAAGAAAGGAAGCTGGATCAATTAATTATGGATTGCATGGGAAACAGCCTTCATCACTAACTTTCCACAGAGCCAGAAGTGTTGTGGGGCAGATCACTGAGATCAGTTCTTCATTCCCAAGTGCCAGATTCAGCAGAGCCCTGCCAGCCTGGAGGGCCAAGCATGTCCTGGGGGCATCAGGCACAGCATTGGCAGCTGGGCAAGAGAGGGGATTGTCCTGCTCTGCCCTGCACTGGGGTGGCCTCCTCTGGAGTATTGGGGGCAGGTTTGAGTGTCTCAACACAATAAAGATCTAAAGCTATTATTCCAAAGGGGGGCTATGAAGATGGTGAAGGTCTGAAGGAGAAAGCCAAGGACTGTAGGAGGTCACTTGACTTACTGAGCCTGGAGGAGACTGAGGGGAGCCTTCACAGCTCTCTACAGCTTCCTAACAAGGGGAAGGGGAGGGGCAGCTACTGATCTCTTCATTCGGGTGACCACTAACAGGATCCAAAGGATCAGCATGGAGCTGTGCCAGGGAGGTTTAGGTTGGACATTAGGAAAACTTTCTTCACCCAGAGAGTGGTTGGGCACTGGAACAAGTGCCCCAGGGAAATGACCACAGCACCAGACGTGATGGAGTTCAAAAAGCATTTGGACAATGCTCTTGGCCACATGTGGTGACTCTTGGGGTGTCCTGTGCTGGGACAGGAGTTGTGATTTACTGCCAACTTAGGATATTCTATGACATATGTGCTTTAAGCAGGACCAGGGGCAGACTGAAGCACAGCATTCTCCCTGATCCAGTGGCTCTAAGATGCCTACAGCTCAGTGCACCACACCCTTATTGTTATTCAGCAAAGGATTTGAGTCTTACAGTGATGGTAATTGTAAGAAGGACCCTGACAAGGCACAATATGTTTTCTTTACTGTGCTCTGTTCATGCAGTGTAGATACAGTCTCAAATTCTGACAGCACTTTTTCTTCTGGTTTTCCTCACCATGACAATGGCAGCCTTAGTGCTTAACTGAGTTTTAGTACCAGATACCAGTGTATGTCAGCTGTGTCCTTGCTTCTCTCAGAAATGTGACATATTGGACATTTCAAATTTGGGATTAACTACACGAGTGTAATGAACAAAGGTGAATGCAACATCACTTGAATTAAGTTTGGGGAATATTCATCACTCAGAAAAAGCAGAACCAGTGATTCTTCTTGAAGAATTCTTCTGGAATTATTGGTTTATCAAAAAAGTTCTTCATTCTTTTTTCTTCTGTCACTTGATATGCTTCCACAACACTGCATCCTATCTGAGCATTTCAAAGGGAACTTTACAGTTATTTAATTCCCACCATTATTTTTGGTGCAACCCTAGCTTCTGCCTTACTCTATAAAAGGGAACAGCACTTCATTTCAGTATGCTGCCTTTCTCTGACAATTTTTAATATGCCACAGGAAAGTGGGTGCCAATCTTTTTAAGAAAAACTCAATATAGTTGAGTTGATTGAAAATCACAAGTGAAATATTGTTCCTAGGGACATTTTCTATTCTTGGCTAGAAATGTCGATTTGCTCTTCCTAAATACTAGTTTATATTTAACCATTTAATTTGATATCACCTATGCTCTTCCATAATTTCAGAAAGCAATTAGCCATTCTTTCACTAAAAGGACTCCTGTAGTCTAAACGCAGTAAAATTCACCATGTTACTTAAGTACATTGTCATGCTTCCTGCAGGAATTATTAAATTGAAAAGTAGCAGTGATATATATATATAAATGCTACTCTGGGCATGACTAATCCAGTCCACACAATGGTTCAGGATACTGCAGACCAAAACTCTCATTTTGTCACTTTCTTCCTAATGGCAACTTACAGAAAGACGAATAAATTGTTCTGGCAAACTTGCTCCCAGATTTCCCCCTGTATGACGCTGCACAGAGCCTCCCACATCCTGTCTGAAGGACAAAGGGGTGCCCTTCATGCTCCCCTTTTTTCCCACACCCAAGTCTCTTGATCGCCTCAACAGTTGTTTTCCTTTCTCTTCATCTTGGTGCCACCAGATTTGAAAATAAAAATAAGGATTAACTACTTGCAGCTGTCTCATTGTTCATTCTAGCTCTATAAAGTATTTTTAATCTCCTCTTCTTACTAAACTCCTCTTGTTAAGAGTGTGATATCTATTATTCTTTGTGCACAGCCTAGAACAATGGAGTGCATTATTAACCAGCCCATGAGTAGCTGTCACCAGCACTATAAGTGTATTTTATGTACAGAGCCCACATTGCATATATACACATACATATGAATAAACACACTTCAGAGATATCTAATTAGGGAGCTCAATAAATTTTAAGAACTGGAATTCCAGAACAGCTAATTTATCCTAGCTTATTTCTAGCTTATTTCTGTTTTTTTCCTCTACATACCAATGACAGTTCATTAATACATTCTCAGCATGTTAACAGGAACAGCTGTTAAATAATAAATGCTGGGCTGTATTATTTTCAGTAGGTGCTTCAGCAATTAAGCTCTGGGTGCCTAATTTCTAGCTCAGTTAGGAAAAATAACTATATCTTATGCAACCAAGCAAAATACTAGGCATTACCCAAAGAGTAACAGCAACATCAAAATAGCCATTGTAGAGAATTACTGTTCTCTGGGAGGAAATGTTGGAAACCCAATGCAAATCAACACGCCAGAACCTCCTGTATTTCTGCTTTATTTAAATCAATCCACCCTCAGGCAGCACAACTCCTAGATCTGTGCAAGAGAAGTAGAGAGAACCTATGGGCAGAGGCATGACAAAAGGCACCCAGAAGTCACACACTCCCAGAATCAGTCTGCAATATCATTAATCACATGCAACATGAAACCACATTCTAGAGCTAACTCTCCTAATATTCACCACTAGCTTGGGGAAATAGTCACCAGAAGAAAATCTTCAAAAGCAGTCAAGAATCTACAATATTGCACATTTCAAATTTTAAAATAGCTCTTAGCCAAACAGCCTAAAATTAGGAGAAGCTCATATTTGAGGAAAAAAAACCCTACATTTCATTTGGTCTGCCTACATAATACATATGGCATTTCCTAAACACGAGAATCAGCTTTGACTACAGAAGGCTGTTAAGCCACCAAGCATTAAAAAAAACCCCAAACCCAACAGCTACTATTTAGCTTTTCCCCTTGCAAGGTGTCTTGATTGCCTTAATCTACAGACAACTGTTCAATTAAAAACAAGGTAATTAAAAACATGGTCAGGACTGCAAACATCCCTGTGAAATGTTTATATTATCAGCATAGTTTATGTTTTTAATTTTATATTTTAACAATCAAGTTTCTTAAATGTACTGTACTTCTCGGACAGTCATTTATCATTTAAGAAGAAAAGTAAGAACCATCACCTTTTCACAGGCTTTCTTGTTTGAAAAAATAGTCATTTTAACTATTAAAGCTACCACTAACTTAATAAAATAGTACACATGGTGGACTGCAGCATTTCCTTGTTCTAGTCTGAAATGTATTCACATGATTTACATCTGATTTACTATACCACCTGACTCATTATTCTGAATAAGATAACTGTTCTATCTCTCACAACAAGACCAAAATACATGAAATATTAATTCCCCACAGAAATTATTTCCCCAATAATTGCACAAAAATTTCAGACTTATAGCATGCTTTTAGTTTCCTTTTAAAAATAAATGTTAATTTAATATTAAATAAACATTAAGAATAACTGATCGGGGGCTTTTTGTGTCCAAGTATTAGCTTTCCAAACAATCAAACTCTCTGAATGCAAAAGCTTATCACACATCTGTTAGAAGGACTGCATTCATTACTGTCAGCTATCAATCAGTCACAGTAGAACTCTCCTTAAAACATGAAATGTGATTTGCATAGAGCCCTGCTCACTGTTGCTGAGCACCAGTTAACAAATCATTCCCTTCATTTCAAGCTACAGTACCTCATGAAGCATTATCATAACTTAAAGCATCAGAATATTTGGAATTAATTACATTTTCTTGCTTTGTGCTACCTATGTGAAGGTGGTCAAGCACTGGCACATGTTGCCCAGACCAGCTGTGCATGTCCCATCCCTGGAAGTGTCCAAGGCCAGGCTGGACAGGGCTCTGAGGAACCTGGGATGGTGGAAGGTGTCCCTGCCCATGGCAGGGGGTTGGAGCTGGGTGATCTTTGAGGTTCCTTCCAACCCAAACCACTGTGTGATTCTATTATATGCTATGCACCAATCCTGCAAACCTCCTTTTTCCTCTGCAGTTCTCAGTAATCCCGAGGATTTTCACTACTATTTTTACATTGACAAGGGACTACCTGACTAAGGTTGTAACAATCAAAACTAGAAGTCTGGATAGAATTACTGCATTATGAAATACATTTATTTAAAATGACCTGAAGTTGAAAACAAAGAGCATTTTATACTGAATGTGGCATACTGAAAGACTAGGAGTAGCTCACATCTCCTGCTCTCTGGACTCTTTTGAATCAGCCATGAGTCCCATTACATTTCATGGTGACTTTTATGCCACATTTTCAGATTCATAGTACTTCAAACAAGTAAGATCCAGATTCTGGGGCTCACAATTCAGGGAAAAAAAGCCTTCAAAAATTAAGCCTGAAGGACATGACACAGCAGAACAATAAGGAAAGGCTAAGGATATTAACTTTTAATGATACATAATGTTGAGGACATGTAATGGAAATAAAGTAAGGAGTCCTCTGAGCCAGCAAGAACCAAGTTATCTTGAAGAATGCACAAACCAGCACCAGGCAAGGCAGGCGCACACCCAACACAACCACATAGCACCACCACAGGAATGGTGCTTCCAGCTCTGCACAGCACAACAACACAGCATGCACACAAACCAGCCTGGGTCTGGACAACACTGAGATTTCCAACACAGCTGAACATTTCTTCATGCATAGCTGATCACGAAATTGCAGTTTCAGGCTGTCTCTGGGGTAAGCAAGGTAACGCTGCTTACATTCAGATTACATTCAATTATTCAATTCTTGCTTTCAGCCTTCAGATCTGCTAGAACTGAAATTATTTTCTTTAAGTGGGGGGGGGGGGTTTAAAAAAAAGCTTAGGTTTTTAATAAATTCCACAGCAACAAGAAGGGCTCATGCAAGTTCCATGACCTGAAACCTTGGCTACATTTTTTAGTGAAGCAGGTAACAAACTAGAGGTTAGCCCAAGTCCAACATCTTTAAAGAACTTTGACAAATTTCATATTACATTTTACAGGACAATCATTGTCAGCATAGTGTTTCAGCCATTATGGAGATAAATGGAATTTCATTCAGCTTACCTGATGCACGTCTGGTGAATCGGTTTACCGCTGGAGCTGAAAGAAAACAACATTTTGATTATTTTTGTAGTACTCTAACTTGCTTCAAACATAACAATGTTATACTTCATTCCAAGTGGGACAACTACAAACACCAGACAAGCATTATTTTTGTATCTTTATAAGAACCCATTCGTATTCACTTTAACTTTTAAATAGCTTTGCAGAAGATGGTACATACTAACTAAAAAGCTTTCGAGACCATTTTCAGCTTTCTAGGAGTTACTGTTACTTACTGCTGTTCATGAGTGGATGTGAAACATTTAGATCTGCATCTCCATTATTTATGGAGCACACAGAAATCGGCATTTTGCAAACAATAATGCAAGCAGGGTATGTAAAAAAATTTACTTCATTTTTACAAAATATACCTATTGGAAATCAGGCACTAAAGATACTCCTATAGAGAAAAAGATTAATTGGTAATCCCATTAAAAGATCAACTTTTGCTTTGACTAACCTTTAAAACTCCTTAGGTAAGTCAATAACAATGCCAACCCCCACCAAAACCCCAGTGCAAATGTTCCATAGTGCCATCCTGGCACATCTCCAACTGCATGCTGCAAACATTTGTAATCAGACTCCTGTCTTGTTTCCAACTGGGAGAGACTGCAAAACACGACTTAAAACACATGGCTTTGCCTCTATTTCATTTCTAATTTACCAGCTCCTCCAAGAGTTACTAGAGATAAAATAGATAAATAGTTTTATGTTTTGCCTTCCAAATACAACCTTCAGACTTCTAATTAGTAAAAACCACTGGTCTTGAACTCTACTTTCATGTGATGTATTAACTGCTGGAATAAAGAGCAAGAAGAAAATCTGAATGACCTAATTTCAAATGTGGGCAGCAGCCACATTAAAAATGTATGCCCTTACAGTGCTTATTAATATTCAACCTTAAAAACTGCTCTTCGTATTTATACAGAACTGAAAAATGAAAAATATTAACCTTTTTATTTTAACCCACTAAATTTTACATGGGAGTTATGCATCATGTCGTGAACACCTAAGCCAAGAGAAAAAAATTACTGAGAAAAGAGAAGAGAACAGCCTGAGATGCAAACTGACTTCTTATTCCTTTGGGGACAAAAAGCCAGAGCAAAGCTACAATTTCTGAACCACAGTCACAGATGGTTTGTACAAGCGCATACAGGAGTGACAGGTCCAAGTGGCAAAAAAATACACTGGGAAACCCAACTACAGAGGTTTGGAGTGCTAGCCACAAGGAAGGAAACCTCTGGTTAATAAGCTGTTACAAACCCCAAACACATATATAGGTGAGCACAAGAGTAACATCACCAGCAAAGTTATTCTGAAACGTGAATTCTTATTCCCCTGAACAATTTTTCTTTAAATGAAAAGATAAAAAATGTAGACACGTTTTTATCAAAACAGACAGCATATTTTATGCAACTGCTGTTTTGTAATATGGGGGCTGTTTGATTCCTCAGAACTGTTTATTTTGTCACTACTGTGCTGGGCCAAATTCATTTCAGGACATCAGTCATGACTGTCACCATCAGATGGCTGAGTTGTTTCCTTAAGCAAGTAAATTTGCAGCAGGTCTCAGCAGATGTGTTCATATTAAAAAAAAATTGGAATCTGACATATTTCTAACAAGAAACCATAAAATAATGTTTTGCTCCCATTCAGAAGCTTTCCCCAAACTCAGGGAGGGTTTGGCTGTCAGCTCTGTATATAATCTGTAGATATGAAGATTTAACTCCTCTAGACAGCTACCTCAGCACATCAAAAAAAAAAAAAAAAAAAAAAGAGGAACATGTAGCACAAAACTAAGATAATTTGAAACAAATTACTGGGATTATCAAAGAAAAAGGTTCTATTTTGGCTACATAATTCTAAATTCACTCTTTTATTTGGCTACAAGAAGCTTACTTTTTTGTGCAACAGATTTTACAAATTATTTACTGTTAGGGAAAAAAAAATAGCAAGAATGTCAGAACCTTGATCAGCAATTATTTTTGAGCTTATGTGAATAATCAGTGTTTCAGCAGCAACCAGACAAAGCCTTCCTGCCCAGACTGGGATTTCATGGAGGTCATCCAAATGTGTTACTGGGAGATTTAAAAACAGAGCCCACAGTTCCTTGTTATGGAGCAAGTTGAACTACTCTCTATTTTTCTGGTTGCAAATCACAATATACTTCTGTTGTCCAGAAAGGTGGAAGCATTAGCATACAAGAAAGTCTCAGATAATAATCAGCCCCACAGGAATTTAGGTGTTTTCAGTACAAAGTAGATGAGTGGTCAACCAAGTCATGTCTGGCAGGGTAAGCATAGTAAGGTAGGCAAAAGAAAGTCTAAGATGCATTTTTCTTGAGGCATAAAACAAACACTAAATTATCTTTCAAACATGTCAGAAGAGGAAAGTCTTGTCTCAGAAACAAATGGATAAATCAATGGCAGAAATATTCAATGAGGGATATTAAATGCTCCTCCTGGAGCCACACAGCATCAGGAACAGCAGAGAAGTTCCCAGGGAAGAAACACTACTTCTTCTGCCTGTGATTACCACCTTCCCTGGATATCTGTTTTTAGCCACCATCCTTCCTGAGATCTGAGTTAGGCTGACTCTTAGGTTTGGACTGAGATGACTGTCCTGATTCACACAGCTCAAGTGGAAGTGGTACCCAGAGAGACAGGGATGCCAGGAGACAGCCTTGGCCTCCAGGCTGAATTACGAGGGCAGCTTTGAAATCCCCCTCACAGGACACAGGAATACTGTACCTAAATCCACAGGAGCAAGCCCTGAGCTCCACACCCCTAGGAGTGGTGCTTAGGCATTGTGATTTCCACCCTGCTTCCCAACACTCTGCTCTCCTCTCTCCTCCCGGCCATGGGCACACACAGGTTCTCAGGACTCTCAGAGCAGGCACAGCAGAGAGCAGCTGGCTCTGTGCTCTGCAGGCTGCCCAAGGGCTGCTCCCCACAGTGTGAAACCCAGGCAGCCTTGTGGGAGGGTCCCCCCATCCCAGATACCCGGCCAGATGCAGCAGTGCTGACACAGGCAGCAGCTCACAGCTCTGGCTTTCCAGCAGGAGCAAACGTGGGAAGGGAATGAGGCAATGCCCACGTGGCTACTGAAGGTAACTCCACAGCAAAAATATACTTATTCCTAAAGGTTAGAGTCACACTGTGCTGAGGGTTGGTTGTTCAAAATGATTCAATTCAAACTACTTGCTAGAAAAACAACTCAGTAACTCAAGTGCCACAAACCTGTGCAAATACAGAAGTAACAAAACTCATGGATTGCAAAATTTTACCCTTGCAAAAGGCAGGATTTTTCCCAATAAAAGGCATATACAGACATACAGATAAATTTAGAATATGTCCAGTGACATTTAATATTTTTTACAGTATCAGAAAGAGTGCTGCATCACAACAAATAATGTACAGCTGTGCACAGAGAATAATCTTGTTTACAAGCATGATGACACTCCAATCTGTGTCAATGACTGTGACTCTTCATGTTCTACTTTGTTTCAACCAAAATCTATTACAAACTTCACAGGGGAAAATTATCAGGGTGTGGGGTGGGCATGTATGAGAGAGAAATGACAAAGGTCTGTATCCTGATAGGTTTTGATTAAATTACCATTCAAAAGTGCACAAACCTATGAGACATATTCCAGTAGTTTGATTCTTAGCACTACATAAGAGAGAATTCCACAATCTGCCACTTGTTAGCAACTGAAATTCATGTTTGAAAATCCTTGCCCGGAGAACTGTATGGAAGTACAGCTTCTAAAGTATTTTGGCACTACAGGTCAAGCAAGTAAATATAAATAATTGGTAAATGATCAAGAGCAGCATAACTTTGTAAGCAGATGAGGAAATGGGAGTCTGTGGAGTGGTTTGTAGAGAATCAAGCCTAAGAAGATAATGCTGTGAAAGGATCCTAACTGGGCATCCTCTAGATGGTTAACCTGTTCTGATAGCCTGAGCTGGCTCTTTTTGCAAACTCACAATTTAAATGTTTTTGCTTCAGAAACTGCCAGAGATTCTTGTGCCATTAATGTCACCTGGAATAAGAAGCTGAAGACATCACAGACTTTAGATATGCAGTCTTCCTAAAAGTCAGGGACTGTTAAGCCTGGGATTCAAGAAGAGGCTGCGCCTATCAGGGGCTGATAAGGACATGCCTGAGCACTCTCTGACAGCCAGAGCTGTGACCTGGTGCTTCCTGCAGGTCTGCAAACCACAGCAAAGACATCCCCAGGTGTGGGAACCCTGCAGCGCCCAAGCCAGGGTGAGCACACCCCGCTCCCTGCAGCTGCCAGGGGGACAGAGGCCAACAGGACACTGCTCACTCTCCTGCCACACTTAGAGCAGCTCAAGGTGATGCTCTTCTAGAGAAAAACACACAAAGCCAAAATGCCTGCTCACAGTGACAAAGGCTGGCAGGGGATTAATGATTAATCTTCAGTGTCAGTAAAAATTAGAACACTTTCCACAAGCTTCACTTTGAATTAGACACTGCAATTTCTTCATATGGCAAAGGACTAAACTCCCTTAAAAAAAAAAAAAAAAAGAAAAACAAATAAATAAAAAACCCCCTCAAAAATTAAACTAAGCTATTACATGTTTAAAATATTCAATTTAGCACCCCATAGCCCCCCAGACCCCATCCTTACTTATAAAGCAGGAATACTGCTCATGTAGCTTAATGGACAGACAAAGAGAAACATCCACACCATAATGTGTCTTCCTTGTGTGGAAAGTGCAAATGCCCCAGGTGAGCTTAGGAAACAAATGTCATATCCAAATAATTCATTTTTTCCTATTCTATTGAGGGCAAAACTGTGATAAAGCTCTCAAGGACACCACTTAGGTCAGTGGGTCAAACCTAGCCCAGATTTGGACAACAGGCTGAGAACCTGCTCTCAACACACTGATTTTATTCCATTTATTCTGATTTTATTCCATTTAACTCTCCTGTTATTCTTGATTTACCTATGGTCCTTTCATCATATATCTGAAAATCCCAGGCTAAATTTTAACTGATGAGGATCATGGCCAGTATATGTTCCACCTTTTCAGTTCCAAGCTTACCTATTTCTCAAAGGTCTCAACTTTGAGAAAATTTTGAATTATGCTTATTGCAATATTATGCTAACTTATATTCACTTGTCTTCTTTCACAACAGATAATATAGAATAATAATTAGATATAAATAATAGTAAATAATAATTAGAATGATTAGATATAAATAATAATAAATAATAATTAGAATGACCTAATCAGAACAAAGGCAAATCAAATCTAAATGAATGCCTCTCTAAAATACATGCTTTAGTCAGATTCATGTTTTTATGTCCCAAATGGAGGAAATAGAGTTAACTCCCCATTACCCAGTGATAGGCTGGGATACCAGAGATAATAACTGTAATTTGGAGCCCTTCTAATCTCCCTCCATCACAGGAAACTTTCATTTTAGCTCAGGATTAATCCAGGTAGAATGATTGTTTCAGAGGCTGAGACCAACATAAGACAATACAGTTATGTTAATGCACCTTCACACTGATAAGACCTCACAAAATCTCAAGGAAAGCACGACAAACTCACTGACAGTTTGAAGAAATGACTCTGACAAAGAAGTTGCCAGGTCTATGGAGAATGGTTCTTGTCTTTTCTCTGTGAAAGGCTATGACAACTGTGAGGCATGAGAAGAAGGGATGAGCACAGCAAATACACAGCTATTATCTGGAAGACAAACAGTCCTGGCAGTACAGTAGTTAGAGCACAGCTTTCAAAATATTTGTATTTCAATCTGGAAATTTAACAGCAATGGTAATATTCAACGATGAAATACATGAGTTATGTTTTATTATTTCCCTCACCAAATAAATCAGTCTCAGAAGAGGATTTTTTTAATTATTAAAAACAAAATGGAAAAACAGCAGCACATAGGTTTGGCCTTTACACAAAGAGAAAAGGTAAATCACAGCCACAGGTGCTTCCTGTATGTACCAGTCAGCCAAAGAACCTGACAGGTTAGACAGCAACACTGCCACCAAACTTCCCAATATACAAATCTTAACATCTCAAGAATGTCTGAAGCCCACTCCAAAACTCTGATTAACCTTGGTGAAGAATTCCCACAGTTCCTAAAAGGGCAGGACCTGCACACAGAGGGATCTGGCTCCATGCAAAGAAAGGTGTGCTGCTGGAAGGCACTGCAAGAACACACTTCAGGAAGAAAGGGCTCCCTAAGGAGCTGAGTCTGCTCTGTAGCCAGGGAGACAGAGTGCACACAGACAGGTGCACTCCCATACAGAGCAGAATGCAGGCAGTGAGGCATGAAGGTATCACAGGCTTTCAGTGAATCCTGTAGGCTGACTGAGAAGCCAAAGATGAGGGAGAAACAACACTACTATAGTGGTAGCATTTATGTGCTACTGGGAGAAAAAGAGAGAGGGAATTATTTGCCTGTTGCAAGAAAAGTAGATGTTGGCAAGAAAAAATGGCTTAATCTCATAGAATGCCTTAAATTTTTTTTTTCATTAAAAATGACATTTAGAGATTTTAAAACCATCTGTACCAAAACAAATACATACATAATTATTGCTGTCTTTGCAGACATCAATACATCTATAAAAGGATTAAAATACACAGAAACCAGAGTATCTCACTGTATGTATCTACTGAGGTACAACTGACTAGCCTGTAGTTCCCCATGTCTTCCTTTTTTTCCCATTTTTAGAAAAGGGGCTTATGTTTTCCCTTTTGCAGTCAGTGAAACTTCACTGACTGCCATGACTTCTCAAATTTGATGGACAGCAGCCTAGCCACTTCCTTGGACAGTTCCCTTGGAGTCCATGGATGCATCTCATCAGGTCCCACCACCCTGTGCACATTCAGGTTCCTCAGAATATATTGAACCTGACCTCCTACAGCAAATGGTTCCTCATTCTCCCAGTCCCTTCGGGGACTTGAAGTCTTCTGCAACTTGGGTGCTGTGGCTGGAGCATTTGCCAGCAAAGGATGAAGCAATTTTACTGCTCTGTACATGGAGAAAACAAGGTCCATAACAATTTTATTGTCATGGACCTTGTCCTTCTTCATATACAGATAATCATGTCTCCTATTTCCTTCTGGAGAAGGCCCACATTTTCCCTGGTCTTATTTTTATCATGAACATATCACAGACAGAAGCTTTCCTTGATGGCCTTGACATCCCTGATCAGACTTCTTTCAGGGCTTTAGCTTTCCTAACCTAACTCCTGGCTGCTCAGACAATCTCTCTGTATTCTTCTCAGGCTACCTGTCCTTGCTTCCACCTGCTGTAGGCTTCTTTTTTGTGTTTGAGTTTGTCCAGGAGCTCTTTTCTTCATCCATAGAGGCCTCCTAGCAGTTTTACCCAATTTCCTCTTTGTTAGGATGCATCACCCCTCAGCTTGGAGGAGGTAATTCTTGAATATTGACCACCTTTCTCAGGCTCCTCTTCCCTCCAGGACTTTCTCCCAGGGCACTCTATCAATCAAATCCCCAAAAAGGCCAAAATCTGCTCTGCTAAAGTCCAGGGTATTGAGCTTGCAGTGCACCCTAATCACCACCCTGAGGATCTCAAACTCCACCACTTCATGGTCACTGCAGCCCAGTGGCAGGGAGAAAGACGAGCAGGACTCCATGGATATCAGAGGCTAATTAATTACTCTATTATACTATGTTATTCTACATTATATTACATTAAACTGAATCTGCACAACGACCCAACTGCACTCAACTCAACTGCACAAAATCTCATGACTGTCAGCCAACAGTCCCGACACACACACCTGGATTCAATTGGTCAATGAATCAAACACTCACACCAGAATCCAATTACCAATTCCCTTCAGGTAAACAATCTTCCACAATGCATTCCACTTGTGAACAAGAGGAGCAGAAATTGAGATGAGAATGGTTTTGATCATTCTTTTCTCTGCTTCTCTCAGGTTCAGAGACTGTGAATCCCACACACCAGGAGTTCTGAATGTGAGGACACCCACAGAGGACCTCATGTGGTTCCTGGCCTGGCAGCTGTAGCAGACCCCACTGCAACGTCCCCTGTCCCTGCCCTCCCTTTAATCCTGACCCACAGGCTCTCTCCTCTTTCCCCAGACTTTGCTCCATGCCCTCCAGCTGGTCACTGGCACGAGGGCAGCACCCTCCCCTCATCTCTGCTGCCTGTCCTTCCCAAAGAGCCCTGTCCCTCCATTGCAGCCATCCCAGGACACGAGAGCACAGCCCTGCAGGGGTGGGCACGTCTCTGCCTCCTCCTGCTGATCCCCTGTGCTGTGTGTGCCTGCACAGGGGCAGTGAGGCTGCGGCCCCAGTGAAACCAACTCTCCCTGGAGTTACTCTACAACTTGTTTATTTAACCTGTCAGAACACAGAACCTTGAAAGTGATGTAAATAAGTCTCTCCTACTCATACCAGCTAAAGAGATTTCAGCTTTTATGAATAATTGATGCTGTATGTAATTACAAACACTGAAAATAAAAAAATTAAATGGCTGCCTGATATGTTAGACCAATGACCCAACACAGTGAAATGGGCTGTCACAGCTCCTAATTGGGAATCAAATGCTGATTTTTCGCACCCAAACAGCTTGATCAAGATTTTAGGCTTTTTTTTTAATTTTAGTTTTACATCTATTCTTTCAGATTAGTGTCCCATGTTAAAGCAACAAAGTGAAGATATTGATGAGTTTTCCTATCTTAAATATGTATCCTATTACTTAGCATGTTTGCCCTTAGAAATTCATCCTCATTATTGCTTGTGACCAGTACACTTGGTCATTATCTGATTAAAAGTAATCAGTGATCTAGATAAGAGGAAACAAATATATAAAATTTACAGCAATAATTCTAATCTTGTGTAATACCACAGGGTAAAAAAGTTAATTTGTGTTGGAATGTGTCTATGTAGAAGCAGAAGATGTGTACATGTGTGGAAATCTTGGTTTGGAGCACTTGCTGCCCTCAGCCCTGGATTACTCAGGATATATGATGAAAAGTAGTAGTGTCAGAGACAACACCTTTTGTGAAAAATGTGTATTTTATGATTGGCTTTTTGCAAATATTAAAAGGAATATTATATGTGTTGTGTTAGAAAGTAACGCTGTATTAATTCTCTTAAGTAGTGTGTTAAATATAGTTTTAGGTTATAACAAAATGTTAAAATAGAAACCATGCTATGTAAGATACTTTTTTTTTTCTAAAGAAAGGACTTGCACTGAGATAGCAGCCACAGGACACCTAAATCTTTCAGAGAAAGGGAATTTATTGCCCCATTATCAGAAGAAATGAACTTCTTCCCACCTCACTCAGCCATGAAGACACCATGAGGATTAAGAGGAAGAAGTTGACACAGATCAGACAGAATCTTGTGTTTGAATGGAATTTATGCATCATGTATGAGGTGTATGAATATGCAACAGGTTAGTGGTTTTAAGGGTCAATCCTCTGTTAATGGTGTCCTTTTTCAGGCTGTGCTGCCCAGAATAAGGTACCTGGACGTCCATAACTCTTTGTCTTTATTGTCACATATTGTCCTAATCCAAATTGTCCAAATTATTATTACTCTAATTGTATTACTATTTTTATAACCATTTCATTACTATTAAACTTTTAAAATTTTAAAAACAAGTGATTGGCATTTTTCACACCTTTTGAAAGGAAAACTGAGCCTAAAAGTACCAATGGAATAAATGTATGAGGGAGGTCAATCTTCCTGGGCCATGCCCTGGGTACAAAACCCCAGTCCTTGCCCAGGGACAAGACCCAAGACCTGCAGCCCTGCTTCAGCAGGGGGTCACCTCCTAGAGATTCTGTTTTTATTTCCGCCCTAGCAGAGTGGGTTGGGCTTTTTTTGTTTGTTAGGTTGGGGTTTTTTAACACGATCACTACACCCAACATCACTGCTTTGCTAATGTATTACCATCTCCAAGGGATATTCTGCTACAGGCAGAGCACAGCTTACAACTGCTACCAAACAATCTGACACAAAACATCAGTAATGCTTACCTTCTTACCATCTCTAAATGGCTTCTTGTCACTTGAAATTTCACAAGCTATTTTAAGAATACTGTGGTTATTTGCTTTCTAACACTGCTGCATAGGCATTTACCTCCATTTCATGTTCTTTTCTGCTTTCTAATTTTGCTGCCTGGAGCACGTATACCAATGTATACACAAGAAAAACTGGTCATTCTGCCAAAGCTCTACAGCAATCCCCAGATCAGCTGGGATCCTGTAAAGGATCAAATTGGCATAATTGCTTCAGGTTCAGCATCTCATGAAATAAAAAATCTGTACCTGTCCTTGAAACAATATTTCTGTCAAACTGAAAACTAGAGCACTGAAGATTTTACATGAATGACTTGTTCTCCTGATTTCCTTCTCTTAGCCATTACATAACAGTGCTTTAGGTCCTTTGTTGGGGGGGAGGGTTGGTTTGTTTGATTGGTTTATTTTTTACAAAATTTTGGCCTGTCTTTGTCTCTTGACAAGATATATTTATTACAAAAGGAATAACACTCCAATCTCACTGGTGGAAGTGGGCTGGAGAAGATGTCAGTATTCTTCTCTGAAGGAGTGCACTTTTGTGTAGAGTTTATAATTATCTCATCTATTTTATATCATTTGACAATGGTGAACATAATTGCATTCTCCCATACACATTCATACTACCCATGTTTAATCTAAAGCCTCAAAGGTTTTGAGACTCAGGTTTTCCTACTATTTTTCATGTTTTCGTCACTTTGCTATCAGGTTACTACAACAAATCCTATATGGGCAAACACCATTAAAACTTTCCAAAGCAAACATTTTATACAAAGACTCTGCTTGCTTCCAAGGACTGCCTTGGCAGAAATGTGTGGTACAAAATACCTTGATGAAGAAGTATTGAATATGTATAATCTGCAATCTGCATTGCCTGCTTATTCACTTCCTGGTGAAATCTAAGATTTTGGATTTGATGCATATTTAAAGTTTGCATATTTAAGAACAGTACGTACTTAAAGGGAGTTTCTCTTGCATACATGATAATGAATTCTCAGCTATTCAGTTCTAAAATAGACAATTTTGTTAGCTTTCAGATAATGAGGCAAAGCACATTTTCCACATTTGGTTTTGGAGACAGGCTGAGATGTACCTCATCAGAAAGCACAGTGACTGTAAAGAAAAAAAGATTTAAAAGCCCAAACCCCAAGAGTTATTGCTTTAATATAATAAGAAGAATGGCTGTTTCAGAAAATAAATTTGAAGAAAACCCTAACCAAACAAAATAAATATAAGCACAGCCAAAAAGAGAAGCTCTTAAGAAATATCTTGTCCTCACTCCTACCACATAGAAGCAGCTTGTGGGTGATACTGATGGCAGGATAGTGCTTCCTTGAGTCCAGCATGCTGACTAACAAAACACCTAACAGTCCACAGGCAGAACCTACCACCCATTTCCTACTCAGAGGTTCCACTGGTTAGACTACAAATAACATAATTCCCACTTTAGACAAACTGTCCATGTCTGGCAGCCAACCAAAGCAGTTAGTGAAACACCAAAACGAGCAAGTCCCAGTATCCTGACACCAGCTAGGAACACACCTGCTGAAGTCACTTAACTTGGTGGCTGACACCTTCTCCAAGATCAGATCCCACAGGTCTGACTGTGGCTTCTGAGAACACGTTTGGGATATTTCTGGGGTTATTTTTTTTGTTTGTTTCTAGTTAATGCCTGTACTCTTAGGCTACAGACCTGGGCAGCACCAGCAATAAAAGCCTGGGCTACAAAAAATAGTGTAGAGATCTCAGAGTTTGAGTCAAAGGTAGAAGAGAGAGGAGGGGAGAGAAAAGAAAATCCAAAATATTCCACTGTTCTCTTCCCATATACATGCAGTGCTAAATTACTGCAAGCAGCTACTGGGGATGGCAGTGAAGCTGCTGGCCAAAGCACCCTCTGTGATTTGGCCTTTACAGCTCTCAGGGGGAAGTCAGTGAAGCACAGCTGGTGCTGGCAGCTGCACTCACTTCAGCACAGGCCTTGGATACCTTGGATACCATGGCAGTATCTGCTCTCATCTGCCCCTGCACATGTGTGGGACAACAGGAGTTGAAGGAGGTGGTGAGATACAGATTCAACTTGAATAATACAAGCATCTACCTCCCTTTCCAACAGTCAGAACCACCATCCTCATCCACAAGACCACTGATGATGCCCTAATTATAGAGACCCCAAGTGTGTTTCAGGTTGACTTCAATGAATGTCTGTATGAGCCATGGAAAGGCAAAGAGAAATTCACCAAAAATCCCTGGTGACAGTGATACCTAAGTGACTCCACAAATCTTCACAGGCTTAATTTTTGAGTTAGTTTGATGCTGGCTTGTTGACATTGCTTCAGCAGCAATGCAATCAGCTGCTGCTGAAGACATGTGAGATCTCCCAGAGCAATTGAAGGACTGCAAATAACAAGAAAAATCCATCAACAGTAATCTATTGTGACTTAAAATAAAGCAAATTTTTGTTCTCTCTATTGACAAAGAATGACACGGAGGAGCACCACATCGACATATCATGCTGTCAACAGTGAACTGAGAATCTTACAAATGGCACCTCCAAAACTGAACAGCTGGGAGTTGTTCTCCCCAGAAGTGGGCAGGTAAAGAATGGTGACAATCAGGGATAGCTACTTTCCAAGTGACCAGGCAGGACTCAGACCCACTCCCTTGTGATGACCCATTGTGATGGCTACCAACTGACCAAAGAGCAAACAGAGCATGGGCCTCATCTCCATGATCACACCATCCTCATCCTGAAATTGCCCTCAAATATTTAGCTCTCAATTTTCAAACATGTAACCCTGTTGTTGCTCTCTCTCTTCTAGCAAATGCAGGCATGCAGAACATGTTGCAACTCACAGCACAGCATTTTGCACAGCCCAGTTTCTGTCTCCTACTCAGTCATGATACTTCTGTTGCATCATGATACATACATTTATATGACCATGATGAAGCACAGACCCAAGCTGCTGCATGTGACTGTCCCAGTGCCAAGAGGCAAACAGCAGCTAACACAGTACATTTATGGTGTAATGCCTTCATTTAGCATCTTTTTCCAGGCCTACACTCATATCAGACTGTTTTTCTCTTCCACAGTAACAATACAGAACATCCCCAGAACATTCCAGGACTACACCCTGACTTGGTGAGGAGATTTTTGTGCCCCAAAGCTGTAATTTGTGCATAATGATGCCAAATATTGCCACTTGAGCCCCTTTATGCATCTAGTTTTTATTCTCAAACTGCTTCCTACCTGTGCCTCAATTATGGAATCTTTGAGGGCAAATAACTCATTTTTCAAGAGAATGGAGAGGTCACAAAGAGATCCCACAGCTGAGCAGACCTTATGGATTAATAGGACAGACCTTTTCTGAGCAAATCAACTCATGCAAGTGAGCTGAGGAGTGGCAAAGGAAACTGCAGACACCCATTTATTTCAGTACCTTCTGTTGTGTTAATGTGAAACAGAGATTCAGGGCAGCACCTGAACAACATTCCCTGGGAAAAGGGGTAGTCAAAGTACAGATACAAAGATGTATTTTCTATAATTTCTTTTCTTGATACTGCAGTAATGTTAAAAGCACTCCAAATGTAAACTAAATCCCATTATGCCTTTCAGCTCCATTACATGTGGATCACATTCAGAAATGTCTAGTAATGGCAAGTAGTGGATTTTTCAGCACTTCTCCATTTTGCACAACAGTATGGGCAGCATTTGAAAAGTTGCATCTCTTGTAAGTGAACTTCAGCATCACAGACACTTTCGCACCCATTTTGTTCTTTCCCTGGCTAGGGATGCTTGAGAACATTGTCCTGACTTCCTCCAGTAACTATCTGTGAGATTCCTAGCAGGGGCCAACTTTCCATGACTCTTGACAGCAATATTCTCCAACAGACTCATTAGTCATCAGGCAACAAAATAATTCTTGGCATAATATAATGGTCTTCCAACAGAGGGCTTTAAAAAAAAACCAAAAAACCAAACAAAAAACCCCTACTATGCTTCCACTTCAGATTCCATAGCAAAATTACATGTGATCATGACACAATTACCTGAAATACAGCTACAACCCACCAGAGCAAATGTCATGGGTTATGACCCAAAGACTCCTTTCCTGTAGACTCATCCAAGAAGTCCAACACACACTTTCACATTGTCTATTTACACTTATCTACCTGGGAATATGATCCAAGATTTGGGTACTGACCAGGAATATACAGAGCCAGAATAAAGGCAGACTAGCAGATGCAGATAATCTGGAATATTGCTCAGACTCCCTGCTTTGGGAAATGGCAAAATGCTTTAATCTGTGTATGACAAAGTGCTACGTGTCCTGATAGTCTTCCCACAACCTACACTGCCTTTCAAGAAATTCTTTTAATCAGGTAAACAGAAAATGTCCAGAGTGCATTAAAAAAGGAAAACAAAACACTGCCTGACTGGTACATGGCAGACTAGCAACCCACACCTCTGGAAAAAAAAAATGCCCTACTTTCCAGGCTATGCCATATTCCAAGGTAAAGCACTAAAATTTCTTCTTCTGAAGCCAAGACAATGTGCAAACAAGCATGCTGAAAAGCAGACTGGCCCAGTGATCTGGATATTCAAGTATCCACAAAGATACACTAGAGTTTCTTCTTTAACTTACTGGAAGATGCATGCTTTACATTAAACCCTCAGCAGAAAAAAAAGCCCTATCCATTTTTGTAAATTAAATTGGAATTTTATAACATTTCTGTCTTGCTTTCTCAAAAAAAGAAAAAAAAAACCCAAAATCCACACAGACTGCTTTAGGAAGTTTGTGAAATTAAAGGACACTCAATTAATAAATCACGATAAATATTGCTTTTCAGTAACATTCTCAGCATTCATATTAGGTTACTACAAGAGAAGATGAGGAGATTATTTTGGGCAAGAAAAAAATAGATGAACACTTTTTGTCCTAATAGTGGATTTTTTAAAAAAACCCATGAAGTTACAAAAACAGACAACTTTTTTTAAGAAAAGATGGTGACTTAAGACTAAAAACTTATTCCCTTTTACAGGCAGAGTCAATGCATGACCTTTATGAAGAGCACATGGTTGAAGGCAGGATTCTGTAATAGTTACCTGGCAGGAGCCCATGCTAACAGCCACAAGCACCTTTTGTAAAAAGAACTTGGTAAATGACAAAATGAGCTAGGGATATCAAGCAATGCAATCTCAGGTTTATTACACTTTTAAGTGCAATCTTTGTAGCCTAAACAAATCATAGAGATCTCATCTGTTAAAAGGGCTTTGCTGATTGCTCAGGTATTCCTGCACCTTTCAATCAAAGATAAACTCATCATTTTCTATATTTGGCCAGAAAAAAATGACACATCAGATAAAAATTTCTTAAATTCTAGCATCAATTGGGCCCTGGACTCTAAGATACAGAAGTTTTTTTAAGTATTGCAGGCAAACAATGACACATGAGCCCTTCACAATCCTTCACACACATACTGCTACAAGATCCCAGCAAGCTGGGAATGGCAAATACTCCATTTTGCCAATTTACAGGCACTAGTGCAAACTACTCAAAGGCACACAGCAAGACTGAGACACACATGAACATTTAACCTAATTTGTCTTAACTCTCAGAGGCCTATTTTAAATTTGTGGATCATTCTTCTTCCTTAAAGGATAGTTATCAAGGGATGAGATTAGAATAGACAAAAACTTAGCCTTCAGTCTAAATTCCTTTGTCTTGTGGATTTCATCCAGACCCACAGAGTATTAAAATAAATTTTTCCCACAATTTTCAAGTACTTCTTACGACTGGTAGGATGTGGGAAGTTACCCTCTGCTACTATACTACACCCTATATAATCATTTTAAAAATGTTTTTATCACTAATTTGATGGACTACAAGAGCTTCATCAGGCCAGTCTATTAAAAACAGACAGGTATGTATTTCCCATAGCATACAGTGTTATAGTCACCGTAGGTGTTCCTGTATCATGACCTTAAAATTTCAGTAAGGATTATAGATTATCACCATCCAGTTTTATAGACATGCCAGTAATTCTGATAAACATGCCTCTTTCATTTGTTTCACATCTCCAGTTCAAAGCTCTCCTTTTTGCTTTTAAAATAAGAAGTTACTTAGAAATCAAACAACTTCCATAAAATACGTGGGATCTGACAACAGAAATTCAGACAAATAAAATAGTATGTATTATCTTAGATATCAAAACTACTGATCACCAAAATCACTTTTTTTAAAACTGAGAAGTATGATTAGAATTGCTTTTGATACAAACAGGAAAAGAGTGACAGTTTTGTATCCAGTGCCAAGTTTCACCTCACATTCTCACTGGAATTTGTGTAACTTTCCAACTACAAACTACAAAACTTAAATCTTCTTTTCACTCCCTTAAGCTCAATCAGTTACATCCATCTGATCCTCACTCTAGGAACACAGAAGCCCATATCAAACAATACCTACACAGGGAGAAATTATCCTTAGAAAACCTTGCAACTGCTCAATCTCTAAAACACAATTTGTGCAAGAAAGGCATGAGGCTAGTTTTAGAGGGGGAAAAAACTATACCTAAAATGTACTGCACTAAAGGCTCTCGCTAAAAGGAAAGCTAAATTCATCCCTTCATCTGGAAAAAAAGTAAACTATAAACTGTTTTTCCTGGAATGCAGAGCACAAATTAAACAATGTCAGTTCCTAGCCAGAAGTAAATCTAAAGTAGGGTTTCCAGAATAAATGTGCACATCTTATTCGCTTGGTCTTTACATTTTTAAAGCAGCACATGTGTTCATACTCTGACCTTTGTACATTTTCCAAATGAAAACAAAACAAAAACATCAAAGCAATACTTCTAGGTATCTTCAGCAATAACTAGGCTCCTGTTACTTTCCAAGCATCAGTCAGAGGTAACTGCTCTCTGCAAGTGTCACAGCAATTACATTTCTATTCTTGATATTTAGAAAGAACAAGTGTTGTTCCACAGAACCTCACCTGTCAATTTGAAATTGGTTTCAGCAGAAGTCATTCAAACACTGGAAACAAGCAAGGGCAAGTTCATGGGTTCAAGTGATACACAAATTCCTTAACAAAAGAAAAAACTGAACTTGCTCTACCATTTTCCAATGAATTCAACAATGAGAAAAGTCTCAAAGGAAAGAAGTTCCTAATAATATGTGAAAAACAGAAGCTGATACTAAACTAGTACCTACCATGAAGGACAAGTCACATAAACTCAGTCTTGGCCTGCCAGCTGATCAGCACTAGACATTCTCAATATCAGTAGTAGATGGCTCTGAACCAGACACTCAGGTGCTTCCTCCACCTGAACACTGTAGTGCACCTTTAGGAATCAACTGCTTCCTGAATCAGACTCAGCAGTCCAAGGGTACAATACACACTCCATGCATGTACCCACTGCCTCCTTCAGGCCACCAAGCTGGATTGTTTCCATCCCAGCTGAACTGAACCCATATGTCCTGGTTTAGAGCAAATTTGGGAGCAAACTCCAAAAGGGGTTCCTCTAGAAAGCAGATTCAAGCCCTTCCCCCTACTGGTTCAGGAAAATATTTCCTTGGAGAAAAGTGGAAAAAAACCTGTTTATTAACAAGAAAAGCATTCACAAGCATAAAAAATGAATATCAAACAAGCAAGCCTCTCTCTGTTCTGAAGAGATGGCAAACTCAGGAGGTCCTGGTTGTGGCTGTAGCTCAGCTGGCTCAGTCCCTGCCCAGCCCCTCCTGAGCTGGAAATG
The DNA here is from genome assembly GCF_012460135.2 of Molothrus ater. Lineage (NCBI taxonomy): Eukaryota > Metazoa > Chordata > Aves > Passeriformes > Icteridae > Molothrus > Molothrus ater. The sequence goes on along the minus strand of NC_050482.2, from coordinate 14,399,984 downwards.
CCGCGGCCCTGGTGAGCCCCAGGTGTGAGCTCCAGGAGCTCTGCTGGGTGTTCAGCCCAGGGCAGGGCTGGACAGCTCCAAGGAAAAGGAAAATCACTGACCAGGGAACTGCTCTGCCCCAGCCAGCTAAAACCTAACTAGAAGCAAAGGAGAGCTCTGTCCTGCTGTCTGTCTGTCCGTGCTGCAGACAGCGCAGTCCAGGAGAGGGAATGTGGAGCAGTGAGTGCAGCTCCTGAGCACAAACTGCTGCTTCTGTTTGCCCACCTCGCCCTCAGAACCAGCCTGAAAGATGCAGAACTTAACATCCAGCAAAAACAGAGACAACTGGGGATACAAGCATCATAAAGTCACCCCAGGACACCAGACCAACCAACCAGTGCTGGAATAAATTCACACTATGATTTAAAGTACCAAAGAAGGCTCATGCCAGTAGAGATGTGTAGTCAGTTTTATTAGTTCTCCACAAGCAACTATACAATAACTTCAGCAAATAAACATCAAAACTTTAAAAAGAATAAAAGAAAGAAATTCACTGATAAGGACGTTGCAATAGATGTCAAAGGTGAGACATCAGATGGCAACATAGTGACCACAACCACAAATAATAACTGCTTTCTCAGAAGCTAAACGCATCTTAGCAAGTGCAGAAAGCTCTAGGCTCATAGTAAGAACAAAAACAGTTTTGCTTCATGGTGAAATTACCCCGTGGCAGTGGAATGGTGCCCTGTTTGTGCCATGCCAATGAGGCCTCTAGCAGTGCCTGCTGGTACAGACCCCTCCACAGGGCTGGGACCACAGCCCAGCTCCCACAAAAGGGACCTTGGGTCTGTCGCCTCCAAGCCAGAAGAGACAATAAATGGCCAACTTTATTAGGGAGAAGCACTAATACTCTCCTTCACCTGTAGGATTTAAGGAGTCTCTCTGCAGCTTATTTGCATGTTTAGTTTTGATTCTGCCAAGGATCCACATGCTAAAGTGGCAGAATTCTTCCAGAGTTAGACATAAAAACATTTTTCTAACATCAAAAAGCATATTTCAGTAATATGAGGTACAAGCTGACACCAAGGTGACTACAATGATCTGATCCAGATCATTGTAGTCACCTTTACTTGTCACCATTATTTGTCTCCTCTTCTGAAAGGCCTGTACAGGTCAGTCCCAGATGATCTTATATTATCTGGTGTTACAGCTATGAAGACAGTGAGTGTCATGCTACAATTGTAAATATTAATCTGCCTCCTTTCAACTGAGAAGGGTGATCACACACACTTCTGTGATTTATCTCCCATTACTCCCAAACAGAACTGCAAAACTTGAGCGCAAAACAAGGGAAATGGATCTTAGCCCCTGACTGAGCTTCTGGATAAAGAGTAGACCAAGCAACCTTCTTAATTTCACATACTGAAAAAAAAAAAGGGCAAAATAAACAAAACACTTAACAAAACACAAAACACTTTCTTTAAAAGGCAAAGGAAAACAAAACACTTGATATCCTCTTAACAGCGGCAAAAGATGAAATTTTTCTTACTGTCTTTTGCTACCTCCTACTACTATTTGTTTCTTTTCACTGTTTGATGGTTGTTCGGTTTTTGTTTTTTTTAGTCCAGTGTATGAGAAAAATCCTTCAGCCAAAAAAAAAGGTTGAGGTGGAAGAAGTAGGTTGCAACATATTGCTGTATTTTTGTGCTCCATATAACCTTCCCAGGAAAACTCTCTTTCGTGGAAATGGATCAATGACATCCAATTTTGGCAGTAGCAAGAAACTCAGGTCTTTCTAGCAGTATTTACAGAAGTTCTTGTTGAGAAACGCCTCAAATTCCCAAAAACAAAGTCAGAGAAGAGGACTAACACCTACACATTTGCATGGAAAGCAAAGCTTTCTCAAACTGTTCTTTGATTAGATTTCCCAAGACTTCCCAGCCTCCCTATACCTCCCAAACCCTGCATTTGTGGTTAATGAAATAATCTGAAGGATGGACTTGAAGAAAGTATGACATTCTTCCTCTTCTTTTTTGCATTTTTTGAGGCCATAAACTGAAGCAATTACAGATGAGCCATGTTCATATGACAATATATTCCAGATAGACAGCAAATTATGGTGCACTTAAATCAGTGACTCCATTTTATTCCTGATACTAAGAAGGCAAAACCAGAAGAACAAATTACCTCTTCTTGCAAGGTGGATAATGGAAATTAATCTACATCTACTCCCACCTCAACTGCCAGCAGCAGCTACATTTCAATAGAAGGGGAAAACTGACAGATTAGCAAGGGAGACATGCAGAAAAATACTGCAGATAATTTTTTTAACAGGAATTGAAGTTAGTAGTATCTAAGAATAAATAACCATCTATCTTCTTTCAAACCAATTTTTTATATGTGCATTAAGCATTAAATAATATTTCCTGTAGGCTGAAGCAATAGGAAGGAAGGCAAGTTGTTAACTTTGTATTTAAATTACCTCACAGGTGCTTAAATATTGTAGTGGCGAAGGCTAGATCAAAGTTTCTCATGTTTAGACTCCCAAGTAAAAACAAGTAGAGAGAGAAAAATTATCAGCTAAAAGATGGGTTTTAGAGACAGATGCTTGAATGTTACTCAAAGTTATTGAACAAAATGGCTGGAAAGAAAAAGCACTATGAGTTCAGAACTGAAAAATAAAAACCCCAAAAATAGAACTAAACATAAAATGATGACTGGGTCTAGTACTAAAAAGACTCCTGAAGAAAGAGATTGATAAAGCTACCAGATCCTAACTTCTCAATTTCAGTAGAAATTAGGTACAACTGGGGACAAAAAATAAACCTCTCCTCCATGCTTAATGTCATCAATTATTAAGAATATGCAACTTTCAAAACTCATTCATGGTGAAAAAATGGGTTTATTCCAATGGTAGAAAACATTTTGCTTGAAGTCTTAATAAAATTTTGATAGATGTCTATAGCACATATTGTAATTGTTTATGACAGCAAGTGTGATGAGTATCACATTGTTTTGGAAGAGAACAAGAAATCTCAGGACAATTCCAGCCCTCTATTAGACATACTTTTTATCATATTAACCATTGTTAAAACAGAAGGAATACTGAAACATATTCACTAGATTTTACACATTAATTTCCAAGATATTAAATAGCAAAAATTCTTGATAAAGGACTTGATTTCAAAGACTTGTGGTATTAGTCTGCATTTTTTAGCAAAGACAATTATTGGCCCAAAGATGGAGTTCTTCAGCATCAATGAAAAGTATGACAGCTTCAGAGAGAGGATCTAAAAAGGAACAATTTCAGTGGTAAAAATAATGGGAAACAAATTGGAAGGACCAGATCAGTGCAGTGACAATATATATTCATATGTGAGGTCAAAAAAAAGGCCACAGCACCCAAAAAAGGCCACAGCAAAGCTGTCACTTTCAAGTTCAAATTAACCCATCTCCTGCAACACTTACAACCCATGGCATTGGATTCTGGTTTTCACACTAGCATTACAAACTATCATTAAAATCAGAATGGGAAAACACACCAAGAATTTCAGCCTGTGTGCTTGGGCAGGCAGTCTGGATGCTTATGCTTGGTTCCAGCTTGTATTCATCCCAACACCAAGAATTATGTACATCTTTTATTTATAGCCTACACTGAGGCTCTGCAAGGAATCTTTTCTTTCCAGTGTTGGGAAAGGATTTATTTTCTTCCTATCTGGCATGCTTTACAATGGACATCTCTGCTAAAAAGGTACAATATGAAAACACTACCACTATTTATAAAAACATGCTTGACATCTGCATCACAGGGTTTCAGAAGGAATTGATGCTGTTATAAAAACCTTTATACAAGCAGGATGGTATCTGCAATGACTGAGCAGGAAAGATGTTACTTCTCCTTTCAAAATCTATTTTATACAGCAATTTTCCAGACCCTCCATTTAGGAAGTCGTCATAATATTTACTAATTGTCCCTTTTAGCCCAACTTTGCAGAAACCACTTCAGTCACATAACTGAAACTGTATGTGTAAGACAGCTATTCTCATTATCAGCCTTTACCTGCTCAAGCTTTCAGTTTCAAGTTCTTGCCCTGATGATTTCTTTTCTTAATCTCATTAAGCAATTTAAGAGTCACACACATAAGTGAAATACACTTTCTGTTGTTACAGCATGCTTTTCACAAGTCTACCTTCCATTATTCAGTGTGTTATAGCACAATAAGGCAAGGCTGATTAAATTAAAATTTGGATTTTTTTTTTTGTTCTGTTCTTTATAATTTCCTTATTTATCCGTGATCCACAAATTACTTTTCTGAGCAGCAATGCTAAAAGGATGCCATTTATGGAAAGGATGGCAAACTGCCATATGTCTGTTGTACAGGTCATTCTGAGGATACCTTGTACCTACAATCTGCATTTTACTCCTATGCACTTCAAGCACCCTGTCTCCATCCCCCTCCCTTTCAGACCTCCCACTTTTTTGTATGACATGGTATCACTGGAAATGCTGAATGAGGCACTGGACATTTGATTACCATCATCTTTTTGATGTAACCCCAAAACTGTGTGTCTTCTGGGTTACTTGCTGCATTGATATAAATCTGGATTCGTGTATTACACTGCCTAGAAACTGCAAATAGGAATTCTCTGTGAGTACTTCTGCTATTTTTATCACTAAGTGCACAAAAAACTGAAACAGAGCTCCTCATATTTTTTAATGAAAAATCAAACTGACAAACATGATGCTTTTCTACAAGGAAAACTGTAATAATGCCAGTCAATTAGAAATGTAAAAAATGAAGAGAAAACAAAGCACACTCTAAGGCAAATTTCACCCTCTTCAACAAAGTCTTGTTTCGTACTATGAGTGAAAACTGATCTACAGACCAAAAAATTTATTCAATGGAGAAAAAGATTAAATAAACCCCAAGTTGTAATTAATTGTCATGATCAAAACATCCTGTTCATGCAGCAAATGGGTGATCATTCCTACTCAGCATGTGGAAGGGTTATCCTAAAAGGGCTCCCTAAAAGGATAAGGGGTTTCAGTATAAAACCCCTATATAAAGCTATCCAGACTCACCACCATCATCATCCAATGTCCCAAAGAAAGGGGAAAAAAAGTGCATATTTCCTTTAGAAGTCTCATAAGAATACTTTCAAACAACACCCTAATTGATGGATGTTTATGGTAATATCTACTTATAGACAAGCTTATTTCTTTTGACAGGTTTATCTAGCAGGTAGTAATTCATGTATACACAGAGTTCATCTTTTATGCACCCACATCCATAAAACAAGCAACAATATCAAACAAACTGTGTGATAAATGTATCATCCCTGGTAAAATCACCTCCTCTTCTTCCAATTTGGGTATGTCAAGACCTATTCCAGAAGCAGAGAACACTGAGCCATTTTTAATGGCTCTTTTTCTCAAACTCTTCTCCTCCTTCATTCACTTTTTAAAAATTGCTAACCTTTTTAAAGCACAGAACTTCTGTATAATTACATTCACTTGAAGCTCATAATAGGAGTTCAAATCTGGGTTGGTAATAGTTACACTACAGCGTGACTTTAAGGCATTTCCATTAAAATAATAGTTGATGAAATAACCACTGTGACTTGTATTAAGCATTAAAAGTAGGGACATTTCACCCTGTCTGCTGTGTACTGTTCAACATTTCATTTCTTCATCAGCACCATCTCGGCTCTCTCAGCCATGTTGACTTTCTCCATAATGACCACTACTATTATTTTTTAAAACAGAAAACGTTTGAAACCAATCTGGAACCTCCATAAAAAACCTGAGTTGAAACTTTCACTAAAATGCAAGTGTTATGAAGCTCCAGACATGGTAACAAGAGATGACCATGTCAAAACATTTAAAAGATCTCTCAGCATCAGATGACCAAATTCACATCCTACAATGCATTGACCACTGATTTTAGTTAAGGTCACATTTATGCTCTTCTGAAATATATTTATAAGCCAAACAGAATCTCAGTAGAAAATTCAGGATATAAATTTGGGACAGCAGGGCTATAGCTGGGTAGAAAAACAAGGGCAGAAAATTTCATGTGTTTTCTCACATGTGCTGTCCATTCTTTTATCTTTCTCCCCTTACCCCAGTTCTGTATCTCCTCCAACCTCTTGTTTTTACCTTTGGATTTTCCTTACCACACACTGACTCCTTTTCTTCCCCTATGTCCTGCCTTCCACCTTGCCTTCTTGCTTCTTTCATCACTGCCCCAACAAATGAAATTTCCCAATCTAGAGGTCATCTTTGATATTTGAAAACCAGAAGTGCAGCAGCAGCCTGTACCTTGACTAATCTGTACCTTGTGACCTAAATGTGTGATTTCCTAACCATATGTTCCAGATTTACAGGAGCAGCTAAGGCCAATAAGTCTGCAGAGATTTGACTGTTTAGGAACATTTCACACAGACTGAGGGAACTGGACAGAACCAGAGAACACAATGCAATACTTTTGCATAACAGACTTGGGATAAACCATGAGATATACAGGTCTTAAACCAAGCTTAACTTCCTGACAGATGCATGAAGCACCTCTGTGCAGGTTACAAGCACTGGGTCATTGTGCTGTAGGAGTGCATTCTAAAAACAAGCACTCTCTTAATGTCCAGAGATTAAGCTTTATTCTGTTCACCAAGCAGGGAAATAAATTGGTTTTTTACATTCACTTAAATGCATAAACAGGAGTAAACACAGGGAACAAAAAATATAAGGTTTCTTTGGGAAACTGAAATGAAGTCAGTAAGTGAAACAATATTCCTAGAGAGCTCCTGAGGAAGCAGGTTCTCCTTTGAAACAGACATGGCACAAGCAAGAAACTGAGCATTGCTGTGCAAACGTTAGTACTGACACTGCTTATAGGTTAGAATTCATAATGCAATCACTACAAACCCATGCCAGCAAAATTTTATGTCTTCCTATACATCCTGAATTAAGGCTGTTCTCTTTTTCCAAGCTGAACAGTCAGCCAAAATTATCTCCACGTTGTTTCTTTAGAGAAAAAGAAGCTGAAGACAAATTCAAATATTTTTAGTATACTTCTACTATTTTTCTGTCCATAGGTCTTTGGAGCTTCCTCCTGCTTCTCTTCAATACACTTTATTTATTTATTGTTGAATAATAAATAAATTATTCAACAAAATATTAACCAGCAGAGACACTTCCACTCATTCATGCTTAATTTTGAGCAGGGATGCATAAATACTTTTTGAGAGGAGGCTGCTATCATTTCAACTAAATTATTAATATAAACATCCTTTTTTTTTAAATAAAATGATTGTGTCAAAAGTATTCCTTTCATCTACAATCACAAGTAGATACATGACTGAAAGGGAGTCATAGTCCTACCAACAAAGGCTACTAAATGATACATATTAGAACTTCACATTTCTAGTTGCTTATAATTTTGTCAAAGTTTTTGGATGACAAACCTCCCAACTTGAATAAAACACCTGTGTGAGATTAAGGAATAAAAGAAAACAAACAGACCACAAACGACTGCCAACTTGCTTGGGTTTACTCTTTAAAATAACTGTTAGCAGAAAGAAAATATTTTAGCTTGCTCCTGTCAAAAATACTGGAAACCATTATTTCAAAAATCTGCATTTTTTTAAAAGATTTTTAGCCCAGACAGTAAGCTTTGTGGTTTTGTGACTGTGTACACCAATAGAAAAGAGCAGCCAGTAGCCAACCCCTGACCAAGACCCACTGGACCATCAGGGCACCGAATTCTTGCAGCTGGAATTCTTTTCCCTCACAGAATCCATCTTCTTCCCAACCACCCACCCTGAACACTTAATTTACACATGTTATTCTCTGAATAACAGCAGGCATAGCCTAGCAAACTGCAAGGAGATCTGTGCCAAAGCCTTGCCAAGGAGTGCTCCAGCAATGCCATGCTCCCAAGGGACTGGGCTGTGGCTGGAAACTTGTCTCTTCCAAATTGCACAAACCCACAGCAAGGCTGCCCCAGCCTGGCTTCAATGGGGTTTGTCCTTATAACCACACAAATAATGATTTATTTCTTTCTGTATTTCAAAAGAGTGACTGTAGAAATTATTAAAACTTCATTTCTAAGGTTGGCTAACTACATATCAGATGGTAGTGATTTCAGCCATTACCCATCATATTGCAGATTTTAGTTTGAATTTATAAGAAATTCACATGCTTTTCTATACAGCCCCTTATTTAAGGATATCCTACTACAACTTGTATGTATTTTTATATTGCTCCTTTGTCCTTACTGACCCCTTCCACTGCTCTAATCTACCCATTACCTACACATGACACAATTGTAGTTGTTTGCAAAGTTTTTTCTGGTTTCTACAGTTTACCTATTATTTCAAAATTTCTATGAATAGTACATCTGTAAAGCACTTGAGTCTGAATAAATGAACTTAAATAAAGACATGCCTTTAAAAGTGGCATTGTAAGGTAGAAGATGTGTGTTTTGTCTAAACAGTGATCTCATATTATTTAGGCACAATCAATGGGTAAAGCTGAAATACAGACTTGCATTTTCTACCTCAAGTTTTCAAAGAAGGAACTCAAAGCAACCAACACACCAACAGAAGCACACGGGGGAGGAGAGGGACAGCTGTAGTATTTTTCTGTTAAAATACACCACTATCTGAGAAAGACACCAAAACAAACCAAAGTAAAACAAAACAAAAGAAAAATAAAGTAAACAGAAGCTATGTCTTGCCAAATGATACATACAGCACTACTTTTGAGTTTAAAGAACAGCAACGTTACCTCAAAAAACTCCTCTACTCATTCATATTAAGGCTAGATGAAATGCAAATTTTTATCTACGGCAAATATTTTCAAACAACTGTTACAAATTACATAGGTTATTGCCCATCAAAATAAGTTGCAAATCAACATTAAGTAGTAACGTCAAAAGAAAAGTATAGTCACTGTAAAAAAACCAAATAATTCAATGAGCATTTTCAAATTTTGCAGACTCAGTATTATAAATCTTAATACATACTTCAGACCTGCTAAAAGTTGGAGAAATTTTCTAAAATAGGGCTCATTTTTATGCATATTTCCTATTCAATTTAGTGTCTGCTATTTTTTAGTAGGAATTAGTTGTTGTAACTGATTAATGCCAATAGACCCACGTAGGACAATTAAATATTTTTTTTTAGAAAAAGCAAACAAACAAATCAACTAGAAAACCTGAAAAACATTCCCAAATTAAACTGTGTGTTCCAAAGGGGATAATCTAAATGCTCTGAGCATAAAGAATGTCATTTCTGAGGTCACCTTAACTCCAGGTGCCTATTCAAAACTATGACACCAATACAACAAAGTTCTTCCCCCAGACAAGGTAACTGCTTTTGCCTCTATGTGATTTCTGCAGTGAGGTAATGGACACAGCAGAGACCCAAACAGAGTCTAATTCAAGGTTCACATATAACTCTTAATCCTGAGTACAGGGTTTTTTTTCTTTTTAACACAGCTTATGCCTCAGCTCATCATTTCTGAAACAGGATAATGCTCATGTACCTTCCAAAATACATTTCAAGGACAAAACTAATACTGACAAAGAGTTCAACTGCAGTGCTTGTAGGTATTTAGAAGCATGTGGTAGGGGAAAAAAAATAGGTTTGGAGCATTTACAGTGAGAGCTCACCAATGCTCTGATTTAATTAATTAAGGAGTACTGTCAGTTTGATATTTCAAATGTACAGCTTTAGCAAAGGAAAGATACCATGACCAGGTCTGGCCTCCCTCACAGAGGTTTTCATTTTACATTTGCTTATCAACTTTTCAAATTTATTGCCCTCTCATAAGGATGCAAACAGGGCAAATTTGCTATACAGAAGTAGTTTAATAATTCATAAAGGCAAAAAAAAAATTAAAACTTCACCCAAAGTTCAGTTAAGAATTACTACTTCTAGAAAGAGAAAGCAAAAGCATAGAAGAAACATGCTTTTAAATTGGTATGTAAACCCATTAGACAAATATTTGAGTACAAGCCTTTATGCCTCCAGTTATTAAGAAAAGGCTGAGTGGATGCATTGTTATGTTACTTTAGAATAAGAATATATTCAGGGCAGACATAAAATTTGAATTTAAAATACACACTCCTGCACAACGCACACATACACAAGCACATTATTAGTAATCATTTACCATGAGTTACTTCTTATTAACCTTCACGTGGCTTCATAAATATTTTCATTTTTTGTTTCCTTTAATTCAAACTAAGAGATTCTAGCAGGTCCCTTAATGAGAAAATTGACAATAATGGTTTTCTCTCTTCACAGTCACAACAAAAAAAGACTGTCAAAAGAATCTTGATTACTGGTATTCCTTCAAAAATCTTAGAAAGCTTCTTGGAGCACCCTGTAAAGTTACAGGTGTGTAAAACATACACATTAATAAATAAAACTACTTTTCTGCACTTCCCTCCATACAACATTCCAGTTTTCCATTTACCAATTAGATTGTTTGGTGTTAGAATAATTAATGTTTGAAAGACCACATCTAGTGTTAGTGAATCAAGATAATAATTTTTTTCTTCCACATTATGACCATTTCAGTTTTCAAAGACAGCAAATTTTCAAATTTCTACTAATCTCACATAATCAGCATTAGAGTTTAAAATTACCACATAAATCTGCAGAACCTGATTGACAGATTCAATTTCTCATTAAATACACGTGGGTATAGCTGCAAAGAACAGATGAAAAGAATGGCGACTGTCTTATGGGGTAACATGAAGCATTTTGAAAACTTACCCACTTCTTAAACGCCCACTTGTTTATCTACATTTCCTGATGAAATGCACATAACACATCATTTAAAAACCCGCACTGAAATTCAACTAGCAAACAAATGCCTTCTGTACTCTGCTAAGTAAATCTACCTCCAGCACGACTCGGAGGGATGACTGCTTTGATGATCTGATGAGGTACACTTCAAGCTATCCTCAAAAATAAAAGATATAAAGGAGTTTGGACGCTTTCCTCTTCTCCATCTAACCATACTGACTGACCCTTCAGTCAGCCTGCCCATGCCACAAAGACAGAGCACTTCAGCTCCTACCCATCCCATAACCCACACCAGCAGATGGATTGACACAGTCTCGAAATAAAACCTGTCAGCCACACAAAGATAAGGTGTCATTAGCTGCGTGTAGATCGGTGTTACCTTCAAACACAAAGATACTGCAAATGTTCTTTGCTGTCACAGCAACACTTGTTCCACAGGCCCTTCTAAATGCAGAAAATTTCACTCTGGCTTTCAGGAAGAAATTATGTTTTAAATTGTGCTCTACTTTCTAAAACACATATAAGTGCATCTACGCAAAACGCCTAATCAAGTGCGTGAATACAGTAACATGGCCATGAGAGGTGTTTTCTAAGGCAGACGTACCCTTGCACTAATTACGGAATGCAGATTTGCTCCTATAAAAAGGAAATATACAGACAGACCTTTGCTAGTCTATTACCGGCTCACACGCTCCAAGCGATGCAGCTGGTGATACCTGTATGCCAAACACCAGCACCGCGAACACCGGGGAAAGCCCGGGAGGTTAAAGTTTGCCGCGGGATACGGGAACCCTCCCGCGGGCTCCGCTCTTTGGCGTCAGCGCGGGCGGTCCGTGCCCGCCGTGCGGCCGCTGCCCGTGTCCGCGCTCCGCCGCCCCCGCCGGCCCGGCCCGGGACCCCCATCCCCGCCGGGCCCCCATCCCCGCCGGGCCCCCCATCCCCGCCGGGACCCCCATCCCCGCCGGGCCCCCCATCCCCGCCGGGACCCCCATCCCCGCCGGGACCCCCATCCCCGCCGGCCGCGCACCTGAGGCCGGGCGGCCGCGGGAGCCGCCCCGCGCCCCCATCCCCGGGCCCGGCGAGGCGGGGGAGCCTTACCCGGGAACTGCTGCGGCGGCGGCGGCGGCGGCGGCTGCTCGTCCTCGCCGCTCTCGGAGTCGGTCTGCATGGGCTCCTCGGCGAAGTTGACCCCGCGGGCGTCGGGGGGGCCCCGGCGCGGCGGCTGAGTGCCCCTGTCATGGCCGGTGCCCGCTTTGCGGCCGCTCGGCTCCTTCTCCGCCGCCTCCTTGGCCGTCGCCGCCTCCTCCTTGAGGCGCCCGAAGTACTGGAGGGCAAACTCCAGCAGGTCCCCGGGCTGGCTCCGCAGCACCTCTACCGTGAAGCCCTGCAGCAGCTCCGTCAGCCCCGCCGGGATGGAGATGCTCATGCCGGGGCCGGCCGGGGGGGCGCAGCCCGGCCAGGAAGGGGGAGGGTGAGGGGAAGGGGAGAGGAGAAGGAGGAGAAGGAGGAGAAGGAGGGGGGGAGAGCCCGGGGCCGGGGGTCGGCGGCCCGGGGGACGAGGCGCGCCCGGCGGATCGCCCGTGGGCAGCGGGAAGGGGCGGGCGGCGGCGCAGGTGGGAGCGGGCGGGGGGCGGGCCCGCGGGGGGCAGCGGCTCCGGCAGCCTCGGCGGCGGCGGCGGCGCCTCCTCCCCCCGCGCCGGGGGAACCTCGCGCACATGTGACCCGGGAAACCATGACAACCTCCCGCCGGGGACTGCGGCCGCCGCGCCCCGCCCGCGCTGCCGGGAGCCGCGGGGCCGCGCGGAGGGCACGGCACGGCACGGCAGGGCAGCGCATCTCTGCCCCCAGCACGGGCTGCCCTGCCGGGACACGGCCCCGCCGGGCACCGCCGCCCCCGCCACCCCCGGGCTGCCGGGGACACAAGCATTGAGCGCCTTCTCCCTGCGGGGTGTCCAAGCATCCGCCCTGGCGAGCAGCGGGGATTCCCGATGAGCGGACGCGGCCCCGCTCAGGGAGGGACCGCAGTGCATGTAGCATCTCACAGCTGATTACTGCTGTGCTTTTTCACGGCCATGCACCACCTTAAAGCTCTTCTGCACATCATTCATACGTATAGAAGTGCTGTCGATTTATATTCATCTATATTATTTAGGATGGGAGGGGTGATGTGGTGCTAGCAAGAGCATCCTGTTTGTCAGCTTGTTGTTTAAGGTCCACGAAAAATTTAGCTGGAGAAAGAAACAATTGTTTAAAAATGGGGGAAGAAGTCCAATTTAAACACTGCTGAGTGCCAACGCTCAGCATAGACGCTCTTCCAAGCCATGATGCAGAGACTACTTAGCACAGTGGTAAGTGGGTGCTGCTTGTCATCACCAGGAAGCTTAAATGTTTTAAGTAGAGTAAAGTAGCAATTACGGGTGCCATGTTTTTCAATGCTTCACTAAATGCTTCTTGAAAATGAGGTCCGTGGAATGCATGAAAACTGCATCCCCTCCTGGTGTGTTATCACCTCTGAACATTGGCCAACGTTTTGGGGTTCCAGAAAGACTCCAGTTGGAGTCTTATTTTTATGCATCAAGCAAATTAACTGCTAAAATGTCTAAGGCTGTGACAACATGGCTGTTTGATAATTGATTTCATTAAACATTCAGGATTGCTCAAATGGCCTTGCAATGAGCTTCATGAGGGCTTAGGGTGAGATAAGCAGTCAAATATGAGTTTGTAGTAGCAAGATACTGAAAGACCTGACCTCAAAAAAATAACACGACAGCAAAATATAGCAATCTCTGTGACACTTTTCACACAGATAGGGATGTAAAAGCCAGCAGCTTTAAACTGAATTAATTTCCAAATGGAACCCAGTTCTGGTTGTGTATGTGTTTTCAAATGGAGCTTTGTTCACAAGTTGGATCTTCAAAGTGTTACAGACGAGGTAAATTAGTGAAGTGAGCAAACCATACCTGCATGGGTGATATTGCTGCCCTGTAACAGGCAGGAGACACCTCTGCAGGCTGAGATGTGGAATACATTTGAGCAACATCTTGTGGCTTCATTTTACGCTGCAGGCCATTATAAAGTACTTTTTTGAAGTTAAATTCAAACAAAGCTGTTGTTTAGCACTGTCCTGCTTGAGGAACCTCTTCAAACTCGAGCTAAGTCATCTGGGGGCAGACCTGGAGTTCTCCCTGGACTGCAGCAGATTGCTGTGTCGTCAGGCTCTGAGAACTGCTGCCATGACCAGGGGGCTGCCAGCACTCCCTCCTTGATGCCATGTCCAGGGGGCTGCCAGCACTCCCCCCTTGATGCCGTGTCCAGGGGGCTGCCAGCACTCCCTCCTTGATGCCATGTCCAGGGGGCTGCCAGCACTCCCCCCTTGATGCCGTGTCCAGGGGGCTGCCAGCACTCCCCCCTTGATGCCATGCTGCAGTGCTGGCATGCCCTGGCCACAGCTGCCTGTGGAAGCACTGCTGGTGCAGCACAGCCACACACATTAAAATGGCTGAGAATCAAGTGCAGCAGGAGAGCTGACACCTGTACATCATGGACACATGCAGAGCTTAGTCACTCTGGAGGGGGGCTTAGCCAGAAATGCCAGATGGGCTCATTCACAAGTCTGGGAGCTTAAAAACCTTCTCACACCACTGATAGGATTGATCTGTTTGTGACCAGGCTGAGACATACCTAAGCTTTGAGGAAGCTCCCAGGAAGAGAAGTGTTGGTAATTAGTGCCTGGAAGGCACTAGGTGTCCTGTGAGCATATAATATTCCATTTAATGGAGTCTTCCAGGATCAGAAGAGTTGTCATCCCTGAGGTTTTCTCATACCCAGGAAAGGCAGTCCTTTTTTTCTAGGAATTTACCAGCAGCATAGTGTCTTTTGCCATCTAATCAAGGACTCCCCTACATTGTCAGAGACTCTCATCCTCCCAGACTTAAAATGAGATCACTTCTCTGAAGATATCCTCAAGAGCCAGCCTTTGATGTTTTTATGCAAAACTTGGATAATTTGAATAAGACATTCCTAAGTGGCAGAACTCTAAAAAATGCTTATTTCTAAATGTTTCAAAACAGCCCAAAACATTTGTGTCTAGTGAAACTTACCTTGAGGTTTGTGTACCTCAAAGGATGGCAGCAAACTTTGTAGTTCAAGTTGGTGTCATCTGGTTTCCTTAGATGCTTTCTGTTCCAAAGACTTTGTATTGATATTTAAGTTGCTTTTAAATCCTCATAAGGAGGACAGCTGTCGAAAATATGTGTTATGTCTAGCAGAATGAACAGTTAGATAGAGTATTGCTTCACACCTCTCCAATGAGTTTCATTAGTTACTACTAATTTTTGTGTGCCATTCTAGTTCAGCTCTAAATATCTTCTTTAAAAGAAAGAGAATATACAACCTACAGAAATTCTTCTGTACTGAAAAAGGATTAGGCAGAATATTCGCCTCACCATTCCAAAGGAAATTACCTAAAGACTTTGTTATCTCCTTTCCTCCTAGCCAACAGATGCAGTTTTCATAACACACTGCTTACCTGCTTTGCATGTCGTTCTTGTCCCTTCACCTGGTTTCCAGCAGTGAAAAACTGGGTGATTAGAACTAACAGGTGAGAAATAGCAATTGTCTCCCACAGGACAATTCCAGGCAGCATGCTTCAGACAGTGGTTGGGAATGCTTTGTCAGAGCTCAGAGAATATTTTCTAATCACATGGAGGACAATGAACAGAGTGCACAACAGATGAGTGTCAGACTTTCAAGCTTTGTCCTTACCAGGGTCAATGCAAATTTAGTAAATTTAGTAAACTTGACCTAACAAAGTCCATCCAACATCCATCTACAAGCTTGTTTTTTCTGCCAGCTCTCAATGTTTTGCCTGATAAGAATATTTTTCTCCAGTCCTTCCCAAGACCTGCTGTTGAGCCACCCCGCTGAGCCTGCGGTGCTGCAGGTGGTACAGAGGGGCAGAGGTGTGCACTGAGCATCAGGGGTGAACACCAGGCTAAAGCCCTCTCTCCCCTGAGGAAAGTGACTTAGCAAGCACACCAGTGGAGTGCAGGCTTTCAAATCCTGCCCTTTGTTACCTGTGTCAGGCAAGAGGGACTGTTATTACTGTGTCCTTGCACCACCAGCTGCACAGCTAGCCCAGGAAGAAGAGATCCTGATCTCTCATCTGTAACAGCCTCTCTCAGTTTGGCAGCCTAGTAATTTCCACAGTGGTTCTCCATGGAAAGGGTTCATATTGTATTGGAGAAACACATGGCAAAGCCAAGCCCTCTGTCTAATGCAGGATAGTAGGAAAATACTCACATTTGTGTTTGGAAGGTGTTACTCCCTAAATTTCCAGTGTTTAAAAGATCATTGATTTGTGTTATCTCAAATCTTTTGTCCAGGCTTTTGAAATTTCAGATAAAGATGCACTTTGCATACTGCATGCCAAAAAAGCTGCTGCTCAGAAGGCATCTTCAAATCCCAACATGTTTTATATTTACTTCAAAATCTCATCAGCCATACAGTAATGTTTTTTCTTCCTGGCTCTTGACTGAGCAATAGTTGGTTTGTGAGGTTAGAACAACCACAGTTCATAAGAATAGTCATGTACCAATTTCTGATCTTCCAAAATACCTTTAAAATTGACTTTTTATTGACTTTCTTTTTTTTTCCTTCTCAGGTCCTTCTGGCTTAGTAGGCAAATCTTGCTTACAGAATTTTTTAACTAACTGTTTTTAATGGCAATCACTCAGCAATAAATTTTCCAGCAATAACAAAACTTGTAGTTGTGTAGATCCATAGATTCACACTTTTCTCATTGGAATCATACATCACCATTATTGTATTACAAGATCCAGTACCAAACCCAAATCTTTTTTATAAGAAAAATGTTCATTTCTATAAACAATATAAGAAACTAGTGCCTGTAATGAAATTCTAACATATTCCCTGTGATTCTTCCTCAACTGAATCTCCTCCATCTCATAGCCTTTATTCTGCCTGTGCTTATTGTTCTGTGGATTCAAACCCCTTAACACCCCCACTGCCTACTGTAACTCTAGAATGGCAAGAACCAAGTAGCCATTTACATACTCAAGAAAAATTGTTATTTATGCCAATGAGTGTTTTCCCTGAGCAAACAGAAAGGCCGAGTTCAAAACTTGGATGGAAAAAATCCATCTGAAGAAGCAGAATAGCAGCAAAGCAGTGTAAATGAAACAGCCCCTGCCACTTTCAGTACCAATTCACAATCAGTTTAACCAGATATACAGTTTGAGGAGTTTCCTGACACAAAATGGCACCTGCTAACCCAGGAACAAGTGTTCGTTTCCTCTCCTTTGTATCACCTTTTAGGCACTTATAGTGCTATGTAGTCAGTGGAATTAAATGCTTGATTAGAGCTGAGATGAATCATCATGCTGGCAGGGAGAAGAGAGCAGAAGTCATAGCTCAGGAGGAGGAGTATCAGATTATCAGCAAATCAAATTCTAGTTGGCTTATGTTGGTCCTAAGTCCAAGTGTTCCATCCACCTCATCTACTAAGATAATATATTCAAAAGAAATGCAGAGTATCACATATTCTAACCTCAAGTCCCTTGCTTTTTTACTCACCTTTTTAACCCCAAACAGTATTTTCAGGGAGTATGAGCTTTGCGACTTATTACAAGTTCTGTCTGCAAGTGTTACTATTCAGTAAATGAACAGCTGTTGATTTCCATTGAAATCTGTTGTTTGTCATCCTTGATATTCAGAAACTACAGGATACTGTCTCTTAGAAAAGTGTTCCTTTTTATGTGCCTCATTTTGGGCTCTCATAATCACCTGTAATTTCAGAAAAATGTGACTAGAGTTTCTAAAGTCAATATAGTGAGTGCTGAATTTGTCATTAAAAGTAAACCTTCTCATTTTAAAAGCAATGAAATAAAATGACAGTGTAGATGTAGTAAACTTCATCTATTTTGAGGATCTTATTTTGTTTGATGCCCTTACACATTTTATAAAAATGGCACCATACACTGTCAAGACAACCTGTTAAATGGCTAACAGAGACATTTCTCCAAACAGCTAACAACAGAAAATCATCATCAGATGGAGGAGTTCCCCAGGAATTGACAGGAGGCTGCTTCTGTTCAACACCTCCTGCAATCACATGGGAGCAAGTATAAATGCTGCTGATATAACTTCCAGATGACACAAAACCCAGTGGAACAGTGATGTCCCTGAGCTCAGGGAAGCATGGAATGATCTGGATGACTTGTTCATTTAAAGAAAATCGTACTCTACAAGATCCTTATTAAGTCATTGACTTCAGAAGAAAGAGGTTTCTACAGAATTGAAGGACTTTATCTTGGAAGGCAGTGCTTCTAGAAGAGTTTAGTGATCAGAATGGAAAAACAGCTTTACTCAATTTCTGGTGTAATTCTGCAGACAAAGGGGATAATGAGATTTTTGCTTGTTTCAAGAGGGAGATCAAAAATAGGAGTGGGAGATCTTCCCTCTATGAAGCACTCCTGAGACCAGTAAAAAAAAGTGCAGACATAGTGTTCGTGTGTTCAAAAGAATATGGAGAAATTGAGATGTGTGGAAAAGACACATAGGAATTATTCAAAAGCTGAAGGAAATGTCTTGAGTTGAAAAGACTGAGAGAATTCTCAACATTTATCTAAGCACTTGTTACCATGCTCAGTAGAAGAGGCTTATATGATCTAAGAGATAAAGGATATCAGTCTGTATAGTCTAGTAGCACCTTTATGGAAAAGAATAGCATCGGTCTTGCTTATCAGAGATGGCTCAACATCTCTTGGAAGGTCAAACTCTTTAATATCACTGGAGGAACACACAAATACCCAAAGATGCAGTAATTCTTAGATCTTCTGAAATATGAAGCACCAGAGAAAAAATTATAATACATATGTGCTTTTGAAAACCTGCAGTCACTGCTGTGGATGCTTGGGTTGTATTTAAATGAAAAAGACTGATAGTGAATGGATAGTTTGGCTTCATTTTCCTTGAGGGAGATGGGGAATCTGATCGTTTTTGAAAAATGAACTTTCTGCCTGCAAATCTTCTTCTATTAGTTCTGAGCTTAGATCTGAAGTTTTCAGATCATCTACTTTGTGGCAAAAACTGGGAGAAAATGAGTAGAAATAGCTATTGGATGGAGAACAACACTACAATTCCATGCCTTGAGTTTCTCATTAACTGTCAGTGTTCCTAAAAATAGTCATTAAGAGAATTAACTTCAGTTTCTTGGTAGCTAATTTCCAGAAGGAGGGAGTCAGAGCTCTGGCGTCTGGAAGTGATATCTTCTAGGGAAGAGGCAACTTTTTCAGTGAACATGAACTGTTGGGCTTTTGGTTTGGGTTAATTTTTTGTTTTGTGGGTTTCGATTTTATTGTGTGGGGTTGTTCTGGTTCATCTATTTTGTTGCTTTGTTTTGTTTTGGTTTTTTTTCTAATAGATTTAATTGTTACTCATTATATTCTTGAGGAAATTATTAGTTATTCTTGGCAAGAAGAATAAAGCTTCTGTAGAAGCATTGGTTAAAGAGGGCATCAGCTGAAATATTTTCTTTGGTTTGAGCCCTAATGTGGTGGTAATGTTCCTGCAGACTTTTGTCCTGCAGAAAACTGAAAATAGCATTAGTGAGTAAAACCACACTCTGACCCTGACATGTTTCTCAGTCTGGGTGTCTCTGCACGCCTGCACACAGCTGGGCTTGGTAGGTACTGCTGGCCTGTATGACAGGCACTTTAGTGTCCCAAAGGCATCAGCCAAGATGGGTTCAGGTGCCTTGCAGCCTAAATCTGTAAGGAAAGATCTGTGCCTGTGGTTGGAACAGCTACATTTGAGAGAAAAACCTTTATTCAAACTATCAGATCTTAAAGGACAAATGTCAATGTGTCAGAGCTGTGCACTGGAGTCTCAAGCCTACAGTTTGTCTCAGGATAGTTTGGTTATACAAACTTTTGAATGTGCATTTGATTAAAAAATAATCAAAATGTAATGGCCTTTACAGATTCTGGAAAAGAAAGACTGTGTTTTTATCTCTCTGTAAGTGTATGTGTGTGCATGTACAGATAAACACACATGCATTTGTATGACACATATGCATCTATAGGACATGACTGTTTCTATTCTGGCAGAATCTAAAGATGCCATCATATTAATCTGTCTATGAATGCAGTGTAAGTATCTTAACTCAGCTGACTTGCAGTGAATTGAGATTGGCTATTTAGTGTAGACTTATGGATCATCAAAGAAAGTGTGTGATTATTTTTTATACTTTTATAAGAAATAGAAATATTTACATTTTTAAAGTAAAATTCCTAATTGCACCACATTTCCAATATTCCAACTTTAGCCCCAGGAGTGGAATATAAACTGTGCCAGACATGCATTCCCATGAGTTTTTTATCGTTGTTTTCAACACAATCTATTTTTATTCAGTTCTATGGGAAGTGCACACACTTTGTGCAGTTGCCAGAATGTAATTTCCCAATGCCCCTTATTTATTTCAAAGTATGCTTTTTTTGGATTCAAGTGCTTTTGCAACAGCACTTTTTCATGTTTTGTCACGTAAGTACTCCTTGCTCTTACTGAACCCATTTGGTGAGGACAGTGGTTACGTATGTGGAGCTGGAAGGGCAGCCACATAAACTAGCAGAAGCCTCCCACACTGGCCATAACAGTTGGTTCTCCTTCTTATTCCAGGGTCTTCCATTATTCATGTTCCCACCACCTGAGGACTGCATGCAGGCAGCTGGGGGCAGAATTCTTGCTTTGTTCAGATTCTGCTGCATGTATCAGAGCCCAGCAGTTGTTAGGGAGATGGTGATGACCTGCTGAAATCCCCTCTTTGGGCCTACCTGGCAGGACAATTTGGAGGCTGCCCAAATCCACAGCAGGTCAATCCTCTGGGAACATCCAGGAGCTGGGGCTAGCCAGAATGCATCCAGATTGATTTACAACACAACCATTGCCTGAGGAGCCACACAGAGGTTCAAGCTGATGATGTACCAGAGAACAGATTTGGCTCTTGAACCAGCCCCAGAAGGACAACTTGCCTCCATAAGGACATGGTCCTTAGTCAATATATCCACTAAAATTTGCACGGTGCTTTCCAGGTCAGCATAATTTTCTGTCCTAAGATCACTTTCACTTGATAGAGTTTTTTTCTCTCATTTACTCATTTTTGTGTTTAAATCAGCTTGACAATGTCCTTACATCCCTACAAACCACCCCATTAGATCATTGCCATAAGACCTAGTCAAGGACCCTCATGTTCAGACACAGTTGCAGTCCTAGGACAGTCCTTTAAAAAGTGTCACAGACACTTCTGCATATAAATAGGGCACCACTGAAGAAGTTCTCTCCAAAAATTCCTTGCAGTGCTGTTTAAAGGACATTTTAATCAGTGCCCCAACCCTGACTCATCTTCAGTACAACACCACAGACCCTGCACCACAACATCTGCACAAATGCCCTACTCTTATCTCACAGTGTTCTCCAATATAGACTTCAAACAAATAGGGAAAGGAAGAAATGTGGTCTTGAGGCCAGACAGTGTGGTCAGTATTCCTTCCTGCTTCTGCTATATCTGCCTCAATTTATACCTGGTAGCTCAAATGTGAGTTTGCTCCTGGAGGTTTGGCCTGACTGCTTGTAGAGAGGGTTGTTAACCCCTTGTGACACATACAGCAAGGATCCAGGGTCAGGGTGCTTTCCTTGCCCTCTGGACTTCTCCATCATCCTCCTGCCATCTAATGGTGCTACAGCTTTGTCCTACTGGAACTTGGACAAGAAGCAGATGGGTTTGGTAGCAGCTGGCAAGGCACATGGAGTACTGAGATGCAGGAAGGTGAGAAGGTTCTCCATGGGTCTGAGCTCATGGCTACATCTTGAAATCGTGGTCCTTTGCTGTGGCCCTGGGTCAGGGAGAAAGGCTGCAAGGTTACAAATGTTACACGTTTTCCTTAGCAAGTCTCCTCCGATGTTTCCATTGCCTAGCCTTTTTAATTGGCAATGGCAACAGGCAAAAATTAGCCTTCTCAAAGTCTGACAACCTCACAGCCTCCCAGAGCCCTGTGACTCATAAAGGAGAAACAAATAGTTTTAAATTGGGCACTTGTGGGGAGCCAAATTTCCATGAAGTGGCATGGAAGAGGAGCCTCTCAAACTGGCAGCGTCAAAAGAAGCTCCCAGTCCACATGCTTCCACAGACTTCATTGTGACACAAGCATCTTTCCCTGAAAGGCCAAGGACTCCCACCAAGGAAAGGGACACTGCTGCCCTTCCAGTCAGCCTTCAAAGTAATTGTTTACAAAGATAGTCTATCAAGTCAATTGATAACAAGATCAATCTACATTAGGCATAAACTGCAGAATGCATCCTTCCTCCCAAAGCAAAAACAAAAGGTAAAGAAGTCGGTGTAATCAATAATGCAAGGGCTGTAGGCTTGTCCTGGTAGCATGTCGGGGCTGTCAGATATGTCTGAATTTTGGATTCTCAGAACAAGACAAGTCTTTTTTTTCCTCACAATTTGTATAGACTGTCATGAGCAATTAGATAAGGCACCCTAAGACCCCTGGGCTCATATGGGTCTGTGCAGACAGGACAGCTTACAAAGTCACTATGGATCTGCATGCTTCTCTTCTCAAAATCATATCTTCTCATTTTCCTGAGTTCCCTTCTCATGAGCATGTGGGTTTAAAATCCCCATTTCTCTGGTAGCCCCACTGTAAACATTCTAAATATTCCTAAACCAGGCCATTAAGGCAGAAACACTAGCAGAACTTCAAAACTGCAGATCTGCCCTTTCCATAGGAAAGAAAGGGAACTGTAATTGCCCCAGAACTATCACTCTGGAAGGTAAGAGTCACCCATGAAGCATCCCTTTGTCTATCTGTAATAACTAAGTCTTTGTTGTAATATTATTTTTCTGAAGATGATGAGGAAGCAATGTAGCAGGTATACAGGCACAGAAGTGTGGGGCTCTTTGGGTGAGAAAATTCCCCTTGACCAATCATTTTTCTGACAGGACCAGTCATCTTTCAAAGTAAGTCTTCAGCTTTTTATCCTTTCCTTCTCTGGAAAGACTGCAATAAGGATACTTCACCCTGAACAGAAATAGAAGAGGAAGATGCAGACAGCAGATAGACCCTTTTACTTACATTACAGAGCCAGATTGTCCTGTGGGAGCTGGCAGCAAGGTCCAGCTGATCTTATCATTATTTTAAAATAGCATAATGATTATGGAGAACACAGAGAGATTCTCAGTGTGTGATCAGTGCCACACCACCTCCCTGGCCAGTTTCCAGTGTGATACTCACCAGGCTGAGCTCCTTTACTTAATCCATAAAGTGCTAGCCTAGTTTTATGGTCCTCTCCATGGAATCAATTTCACATGGATTGAGATACATGGAGAAGCTCAGCCATCACTGCAGCTGGGGTGGCAGGGAAGGAACACGAGCTGGGGTTGCACTGCTCTCCTTGACTGTCCTGGGAATGCCCAGATCAAGCACATCTGCAAATCTGCTCTGTGCTTACAGAGATGAGACAGGTCTTTGTGAATGTCCACCATTTCTTGCTCTTTCAACACAGAGGCAGAGAGAAGGGAGCGCCATAACACACCAGGAGGAAGGGCTGACTCCTTTCTTTGCCTCCATTTCTGTGTATCACATATCTGGTGTCAGCAGCACTGTTCCCTGCTTGACACTGGCCAAGCTGGATGGCAGGTCTGCAGGGTAGGAACAGGGAGGGAGGGCAGGGGAGGGCAAGCAGACAGCAGCATACTGGCTCACCTGAGACAAAAATACATCATATCCCAGCAGGGGCCATCCTGGAGAACTGCAGTGAATCCTGTCCTGGGCTCTAATGTGCCCAGATGCAAAGGAAATTTGGGGTTCTTAGTAACTGAGATTTTTCATTTTTAATAGCCAAAGAGCAGTGAAATTCCTGCCATGGAGATGCTCTCAGTGACATCTCTGTGTCAGCCACTTCTCCCTGTTTTGTATCTTCTGCAAACCTGCTGAGGCTTCCCTCTGTCCCACCACCCAGGCCATTGACACAGGGTGACCCCTGGGATGTGTCACTGGTGGCAGTAGCCAGGTTAAGGGAACAGGTAAGGATTTTGTGCCTGGAAGGGTTCCATTTCTGCTGAACAGTACACAGAGATGTAAGAAGAGTTCTTCTAAAGGTTATGGAAGGATGTACTTTATTGGAGACAGACTAATAAGGGTTAGAGTTTATTTTGAAATGTCCATTATTTTGAAATATCTACTACTTAGTAAAGCATGAAACATTATTTCATTTTAAATATGTGCAGCGTTTTAAGACTTGGACTTTTAAAACATGTAGATGTTTTAAAATAACTCCATTGTGTAAACAGATCCTTGCTCAATAGTGCAATGTCTTGTAAACATTCTAAATAATTTAATTGATGGGTTTTATTTTCTTTCTGTGTCTCAACCATTGGCATTCCTCAGTTTAGATGTCAACATTTCTATGCCTGGAAGCTGGAGAATAAAAATAGTTATGGTCTAAAAAAGGGGCAGTGCTGAGGGTGAAAGGTCCTGATCTTGCAAATTCTTGCTCACATGGAAACTCAATGGTACTACTTGGGTGAGGAGGAATTCACCCAGCAGAAATTACAAAATGAGGCTGAGCTTTGCTACTAAAATGGTAATAACTCAAACAAGGAAAAGATCATTCACTCTCCGATGAAACAGAAGGAGCCTGACTGTACAAATCTGCAAGTTTTAAAGAAGCAACCAGGGCTGAAACACACTGGAAATCAGTTTTGAAAACAGATGAGAACCTCCTGCTGAGCTGTTAGACTGCAGTGATGTTATAACAACTGGGATTTTTAGGGTTTTGTATTGAACGCAGATGAACTACAGGGATTTCAGACCTATTTGGAAGCCAACTATGTATTCCTGTCAATATTAATAATGCTGTGGGCTAGACAGAAAGCTTGAAAACTATTTGTTTACATAAATAAAAACCAGTGCATTTTTGGAGTTTATTCTATGGCCTTAAAAAGAGTGTCCTTGGCACAGTAAGATGACCTTATCCTTAGAAAAAACAGTATTATATGTCAGAAATGTCTTTATTTCCTGACACAGCAGGACAGAAAAGCCACTTTTATTCCAAGGAATCCAGGTTGTTCATATAACAGAAACAGAAACCTAAACAGAATGAACACATCATGACACCACAATACTGATTGTCTGACTCTTGAGATAAGGGTGAGTGCCTTGGCTATTTTCCAAACAAAGAGCACTCAGTTAAGAACCAGGGTACATGTTGAGAAGGTTTTAAAGGGGAACATTACTCACAGCTCAGGAGTAGTTAAAGAATATTAAATAGGCCACAGAACTCTATTTCTTCTTTCGCTGCAACAAGTACAGGGGAAAAAATTCCCCAAA
Source organism: Molothrus ater (assembly GCF_012460135.2). Taxonomy (NCBI): domain Eukaryota; kingdom Metazoa; phylum Chordata; class Aves; order Passeriformes; family Icteridae; genus Molothrus; species Molothrus ater. The sequence continues at coordinate 14,374,776 of NC_050482.2, read as the reverse complement.
TCTATAAATCTTCTATTCTCTCTTTTCTACCTGGACCACCACCTTCTCTGATTTTGAGCACCTCTGTGCTGATCTTCAACTGAAATTTGACAGAAATGGCAGCAGCCCACTTCCATGATTCAGGGACAGTCCAGTTGGTGTGACCAGTCCCTGCATGAGGTCTCTGCCACACCAGGAGTTTCAAAATTCATTTGCAGCAAAAGGCACAGTGGAAGGTTCATAATTCTTTATTCTTCAAAACATCTCAGCTATGTAATTCACACTAGTAGTTCTCAGCCTGCAAACAGGCACCTAAACTTTTCAATTGCTGGTCCCATTGCCTTTTGCTCCTTTAAAGAAATTTCTGATTTTCCCTCTGAGAGATGATGATCCCCTGAGTAATTAAAAACTTCCTAACTTGCTTCTTCTCTGCTGTTTGTGGCAGACACTCCCCAGCTGTAGGTTGGAAATTAAAATACCCAGTGCAAAGCCCTTGGCATATGTTGGTGATTCTCCCACGGAGAACGTAATGGGAGAAATACATTTGCTTTTCTGTTCTTTCAGTGCACTTGATTGTCTTTCTTATCCACCTTTTCAATTAAAAAAAAAGATTCTTTGAACAGATCTAGTATAGCTTCTTATATGGGAAGCTCTGGAGAGAGTCTTCCACTCTGTGTATGGGCAGGTCTACTTTTAATTAATGCTGATTTCCCTTCTTACTTTTGGTTGTGTCTGAGCATAATTGTTGAATTTGGAAGAACAGAGCAATTACCTTCTCCAGATCTCAGTGTTTCCTCTGTTGTTCTTGGTTGTCATCTTGTAAGCAGTTGTGTGCCTGTGGACCTTTGTGCTTGGCCAGCTTTCACTGTTGGATGAAGGTTTTATATTTTATTGCTCAGAAGCATCTTCATAAATAATCTGTTTCCAGTGTAGGACTGCAGCTAATTAATTTCTTTCTGGGGGAAAGATCAGAGGCCCTAAAGAAATGGAAATGTCATGTTTGTGTGTCAGTTTAAAGGCTGTTCTATGACCTTGCTGGTGTCTAAGCTACTAAAAACTGAACTGGTCTGTCTGACTTTATGAGAATGTAATCCATCAGAATAGATCCACAAATAAGTTGAGTTTTTTCTTGTTTCTCTGGCTTAGCTCATTTCTGAGCAAAGTATTACATTGCATTAAATATGTCTCCCACCATTGTTTATTTGCAGACCTGTTCTTTAAAGGATAAGCCAATTTCCTCTCAAATGCAGGTGATTTCTTGTGACTCACTCTGACAGCTGTGACAATCTGTTAGTCACAGAGCTATTGGTACATACCAATTTATATGTTAAAAGTAGCCAAAGGTGGAGCAGTCTCACAGGTGGTTTGGAACCTGAAAACGTTGTGTGAAGATTCATCACATTACTCTCTGCTTTTGTGGGGTTTTCTAATGATGGTATTACTTTTTAACTTTGCACTTTAGGGAGTTGTCTTACAACAGTGACTCTTACCTGGGAAAATGTCCCATCTCTGCTCCATGCTGCAGGATCCAGCATGATTCCATGGCACTGTGGGAACACATCAGGCCAAGGCTGGTAGTGGGCTGGTTGCCATTCTGGGGTGAATTGTTTCTGGCTCAGTACCATATGCCTGAGGGTGGCATGTGTCTTCTCAGGAAGGACAAATTACTCTTCTTCATGTTTGGCAAGCTCCTGCTGGCATGCCAAAGAGGGCTATATTTAGTACTGGTACTGTTTAGCCAACAAGCTGGGAAAATTGTCATGATGATATGATGAGAGATTTACCAAGGCTGTTTTCCAAGAGCTGAAGAAGACTTGGTTGAAGTGAGCTTTGAATTTCCAGCTTTGAATCTTGCTGCTTCTATTTTCTCTGGGTACAGTACATCCTGCTCCCAAACCCAGGCCCGTGGTGCTGCAGCTTGAACTGAGCTCATTCACTCTGACTTGGCATTGGTGGAATTCCTACCAAGCTGGCTATTCAGATATACAGCTTGGTACCCAAAATTCTGCTCTCCTTGTTCTGTAGAATCCTGGCTGCTCCTGCTCCCCTGGTGACATGTGCTGTCCTGGCTGCCTAAATGGTCCAGATGTGCTGAGAGCAGAGATCCAGAGAGCAGTGGCAGCTGTTCCCTCTTTGCCTCTCATCTGCACTGGGCACATGGCTTACCCACAATTCAAAAACCTCATGGGACCAAAGGCAATATGAGCCCTGACACTGCAAGAATTTCACCTCCTCTGTTCCTTTTCCTTGAAACAGCAACATCAGGAACCTCCCAAATAAATGGAGCAACACCATGGGGTTATCTTCTTTCTTACTCATTTTATTTATCTTTTTTCCACCCCAAATTGGCCACACTGTTCAACAAGAGCATCTGAAGATCATTCTCCTGGAAGGCCACGACTATGAGAAGGTCTCAGTTATCCACTGTTTGTACTAAGCTGAAGTTACATTTTCCACTGGTAATTTACTTTATACTTAGGCTTTGCATACATAGCAGTGCTAAAAAGAGGGTAAAAGAAATTACCTCTTAAGGAAAAAAAAAGGCAACCATCCCAATGTAAATATGATTTTATTGCTTTTATTTAGGCTCAGTGAAGGAATGGAAGTTCATAGGGGACAAGCTAAACTAAATAGGCTTTTTATTAACAAAATATTTCGTGGTTTGCTCACAACTCAGCTCAAGACACATGAAAAAAAGATTAAGGAGGACTCTAATTCTCTAATATCATAGCCCTCCCTTAAAAGTCCATATGACCATTTAATTACGTCTTGACACACATTCTCATAAGCAAAGGACTTTTTGAGTAATTCTTTAAAATATTCACAAAATGTACCTTAATCCTTTGCTTGGCCCTTTAAATCTTCTTTTCCATCTGAAGCAAGTGTTGCTTTTGGCTGTTGTAGCTATAGCCAAAACATGAAAAATCATCTGGGCTTGGGTTGGCTGTGTTGGAATTTTCTCTTCTATATGGTAAGCAGGAAGTCCACAAGGCTGGCTAATACTGTACATATCTTCTCTTTATTTTTAGTTTTGCTATTGCTGGCAGGATATTGCACAGTGAAGAGCGCAGTGTTATCCTCTTTCCCTGTGTGTCCCTTCTGTGTACATAAAAAATTAGGTTGTTCTGCTGATTTAATTACTGTGAGGACAGATCACCTCCTTAGGAGTCTTGTCACAATACTGACATTTCTTGTGGAAGTTTTCAGTGATTTGACACTTCTTATTATAATACAATTTCTAGCCTATCTTCCAGTGAACGAGTATTGATTAATAATTCCTGGCATTACAAACAAATCACAGCTCTTTTGCTTATTTTCAGTAGTTAAGTAAACTAGGGGAAGGTCTTGACAACCCTAATTTGCTGCGCTTGGTAGATGATTGACTATTTTTGTATATTTCTCAGCTTTACATCCATTGGGCCAAGAAAAATCTGGAGAGCAGGTTGTGCATGTCTGGGACATCCACCCTGTACAGACCTGTTAAATCCCTCAGATGTTTGTTGCTGACTATAACTTTAATAAATCCCTGCAGGTCCCTTAGGTAGCAAACACTGCCATGTAACTCACAGCTATGAACATTCCTCGGGTCATAAACTCCCTCTAGTCTATCCTCTGCCAGGGAGGCATTTGTTTGCATCTTCCAATAGAGCCTTTTTCCATGAATAAAGTAGCATTAAGACAAGTGCAAGACACACACTAGTTGTTGAATGGCAATACACGCTCCTCCTTTTAGCTTGGTATGTGGCTTTGTAAACCATAGATTTTAGGAAAAATGACATGGTAAATTAACAAGAAACATAATCCCTGGCAATTTGTAGAGTCTAAATGGCATACAAAGATGTGAAAATGCATTGGAGAATGAAGTTTCTTTGCTGTACACCACTCCCCTCACAGCCTGCAAGCTTTGTGGGGCTCTGTCACAGCCTGATTTGCTGTATTGTCAGCTCCCAGGTTTGACTGAGTTTGAAGAATTACCACAGTAATCAGCTATCACAAGTAATGGTTTCTCTGAGCTAAGAAAGAGCAGCTGCCAGTCCCTGCTGTGCTCTGTGTGCTGGGCATTGCTGCCAAGCTCCTTGGGTTCCAGTTCTGTGGTTTTGAACAAAGGAAGCAGTCTCTGGCTATTTCTGACCTTTCTTGCTGGGGAAGTGCACAGCCCACCCTCCCTGCGTGCACCTTCCCAGAGGTCTCCTGAGTCCCTGCTCTGAGCCACTGAGGTGTGCTGGTTGTAATGACCAGGTACTGTTTCTGCACTCCATACTCCAGAGCTGACTCTGTTTCTCCCTTCCACAGTTCTTTGGTAGCCAAGAACACTTTGTTGTTTCACAAATTAACCAGAATTACTAAATCCTCCTCAAGGATAGATTGCCCTAAAAGATTCAATGTCTAATTGATCTCATTTTTTAATAGGCACTGAGCAGTCTGGGGGGGGTTAATAGTTTCTCCAAACGTTGTGGGTTTTTCAATTCTTTGTTATATTTTTTCCCTATGGGCTTCTGTGTTTTTGTGCCATATTTTATGTCTTTTAAATAATTCCCTTTGTGGATTTGTGACATTTCTGACATTTACAAATATGTCTTTTCCATTTTTGAATGGAAATGTTGCTACATGAGTGTTTGTTCCCATATCTACACACATGGAGCTTCTCCCTGTAGCAGTGCCAGCAAGTTGTCCACTTCCAATGGTGTTTAAATTGTGTTTCAAGGGTTGTGGTGTCCTTTTTTGAGGTCTTGCTCAAAACTATGTGACATCTGTATAACAACAAATCCTGGCAAGTTGTTACAAGCTATACTTTGGTTTCTAAGCCTTCTTGAAAAAATGGTGCATTTAATAATTTTTCTAAGATTCAGTTTCAGCAAGTGGCAGCCTCTTCTTTTGCATCCCCAGGTTATAATCTCTTGATCTTGTAAATAACACTAATAAATATTTCTTGTAGTTGATAATTGATGCAGTTTTAAATTAGGATAATACAATTATGATTAAGACTTTTCCATATATCTTTTTCATTGTCCTATCCCTTGTGAAGATGGCATTCCAAAGGGTGCTCTCTGCAGCACTGCTCTACAGGGAGTACTGAAAGCAAGTAACTTGCTTCTCAGAAAGTGCAGCTGCTGATCCCACTAGCTAAACTGGTCACAGGGTTGGACAGCATGCATACATGACACCAGGGGGGACAGCTAGATGGTGGCCCCACATTATTGCTTTTTTTGAGTCTTGAATGTTCTGGAAAAGGGCTGTATTTCGCTTATTATTGCAATTAATTTTCCAGTCAAATGTGTATTCACTATAAAGTCCTTTTCTACCTTGAGCCCATGATAATAGCATTAAGGAGGGTGAACATAGAGCATTAAATCTGGGAAAGCTTAGTCTTCCAATGCTTTACATCTTGAAGCATACACACACAGCTTTTCTGCATTTCTTTTATGTTTGTTTCCTTGTCAGAGTCAGGAGAATTTTTAGCAAGTTTCTCCAGTGCAGGTGTTGACAGCATGTCCAGCTACCAGTACTTTTGACATGTGGTTCTTTTGCTGACATTCAGCTGTGCATTTCCTGGCTGTAAGATGCAGGCAGTTTATTCTAGTTTTAGATTCTGAGGTCTGAAGAACAGCAACAAGAGAAGAGAAATGAGAAATTAGGGTAAAGATCCTGAGCAGCAGCAGAAAAATAGTCATTCATATTAAAGTTTTATCTACCAATTTAAAAAAAAAAAGAAAAAACATAATGTTTTATAAACTATTCTCACAGAATAGTCCTGATAACACCACTACTTGTGTGGCATGAATCCCATGAAAGGCCCTTTCAGTAACATACTCTATCTGCTGAGCTCTGAACCCTGCAGAGCACACAGTTCATCCTGGCACTTAAACCCTGTCCCTACACCCATTTTTGCCTGAGCTGCTGCAACTGAGTCCCCATTCCCCTGGGAGGGCTGAGCTGCACCCAGTGGCCACCTCTTACCCACTGGAATTTGTTTTCAATCCCCACAGGACCTTCAAGTCTCTGGTCTTTTTAGAGGCCACTCTTAACCCACATCTTGGTGTGGTGTCGCAATGACAGAATCCCAAAAACTGTATTCTGAACTATTAATGTGTAATTAGCACCTCCCTATAATTGCCTGCCTTTGCATGAACCATCACCTTGAACTCTCCCTGCCTGGAGAGTTTTGGTTTCAGACTACTTTAAAGTTACTGAGATCTCTGGTATTTTTTCTCTCCAAGTAGACAGAATTAGTTTTACAAGATTTGGAAAATACATCATATTCTGCGGGAAGGAAACAGGTTTGTAAAACAGAGATGCTGTCATGAATGTCATCAAAATGAAGAATATCTTTGGCTGGAGGGAAAGCATTTCCTGAGGAGACCTGTTTATTTCACCAAGATTTTTTCATGCAGACATTTGACAGCTGAGCAGAGGATCTGCCATCCTGCATCAGGGACAGAGTCTGTCCAGGCCAGTATCCTGTCCCTGACAGGGACCAGCTCCAAATACTTCAGAGAAAAATGCATTTCCATCATGATGGGAAATAGCTTCCTCATGTGATGAGTTTACTGCCAGTCCCAGACACTTGCTGGTTGATTTGGAGAAGAAGCAGTAGGCTAATTTTTTTTTCTTTCTTAATCTCAGGTTATTTAATAGTAAATACATTGGGCAAAATTCAGTTCTGGCTATATCTTGAATTGCTATTGAACTCTTCATCATGAACAGCATTGTGGCAGCATATTTCTTAGGTTATTAAACAGTCATAGCCCTCTTAGCCTTTTGCAGGATAATTAGTTTTGATAAGAAAGATACATTCAAAGGCAAAGGAACATCTGGTACAAAATCTGAGCTATAGTCTTAAAACTGTTTTCTACCATGGGTGATTAACATTTTTATTTTCTTTCAATTTCTCCTTTCAGGGATCTTTTCTGGGCATTCTTCATTACATTAGACTTGACTTTTCTCCTGTATCTACTCATTGTTAATCTTACAAAGAAATGCTGCTATCTACAGTGTATTATTTTTCTTCATGCACCTAATAAGTGGATGAGTGGCTAACTCTGACCATAGGGACTGGAGCAAGACAGCTTTGAGAGCATGACCAGCACTGGCACACGGTGACTCCTAATGCTGAGCACCAAGTGACTGCACCCAGGTGTGGGATGTGCTTGCAATTAAAACATACAGCACTTCTGCCATGCACAGGAATCTTTTGTTAGCTAAAATTAACTGGCACGTGTTCCTGGCAGTGCTGCTGCTGTTTCCAAAGTGACAGCCTCTTCTTTTGCATCCCCAGGAGAATACCTGAGCAATGGCACACGCTGCCTGCCCCAGCCTTGCCATGTCAGGTGCTGCCAGGCACCCTCTGAGACAACAAACCCCATTCCAGGAGTAGGAAGGAACTGATGGTGTCCAGTGTCCCTTGTTTATTACCAGCAGGCAGGACACCAGCACCTCTCCTGCTGGGTATGAGACCCAAAGATGCACAAAAAGCCAGGAGAAGCCATGGCCTTGTGCCTGTCTCCTTGTGTCAGCAGACCAGAACAGGTCACCACTGCCCCTTTTCCCTAAAGAGATAAAGATGTGCACCCCTCACATGGGTATAACCGTGGCATTTGTATCTTTGGTCAGTCCTTGTTTTTAACTGTGGAACTGCAGACACACAGTTTGTCTTTCTGTTTTTTCTTCTCCAGCAGGAATCTCACTTTCTGTCAAGACTTCAAATATATTAGTACCTTTTTGGGCCAATTCTGGCTTCCAAATGCAGAGTGGGGTGAGCACAGCAGGAGTCTCTCTCCCTGTTGTCCTCTCTCTAGGAGAATTCCTTGTTTCTGGAATATTGTTTTTAATATATATTATGTAAGTTGCAATGAGAAGATTCATGAAAGCACATGAGTGCTTTTTTGCAGTTTTGCAGAAAATTCAGTGTTGCTGGGATGCTCAAAGAGCCCACCAGACCCTGCAGATGGCATCCCAAATTTTAATTTTAATAATTTTTCTTTTCAAGGCTACTTTACACAAACTACATTATAAAGTCATTAGCACAGAGTTCAGACTCTATATAATCCTTGGGACTCATGTGGATTTGCAGAATGATGCTGGTAGTCAGGAGAAAGGTTTATAATTAAAATACAAGAATCATAATTTCCATTGATATTTTTCTAAAGTAATTTGCTCATATCTGTATTTCTGTATCATTGATCACATTTTAGAAAAAAAATCTGCCAAACTTGTTAAGTCTCAATACTCTGCTAATGATAGATTAAGCACTTCTAACAAGTGCAGCCAGTGTATTCAATGGAGATCTAAATATAATTACACTGTACACCTGAGCTCCATTTCAACTTCTCTTCCTGTCCTGGAATATAATTAGGATGGAGCCTTGGGGACACACTCACTGCTAACCAAAATCTCAATGACCTTGCTGGGGTCAAAGCAGATGTCAAGTCACAACTGAATATGAGGCAGTGACTCTAAGAATAGATTCAAATTTCCACTGTTAGGTTCAGTCATGATGTGAATGAAGCTACCAAGAAAACACTACAGATCTCAAAGGCAAAGTAGTCCTTAAAATAATTTTCAAAAAATAATCTTAAGGCTAACAGGAGACAGTGATGATAATTGAGACCTAAATTGAGAAAATTTAGTTATTTTCTTTTTCTGCATGCTGTGTTAGAGCTAGGTTAGTGGTTAATGACTAATTTACATTTCCTGGTTTATAACCCTTTAAAAACAGTTATTCTGCAGGGTCAGTGAGTTTGGGAGACTCAGAAAATTGTGGTTCAGCCTCCTGCTCCAGCAGTGGCATCTGTGCTAAAGCTCCAGTTCTCCAGGCCTTGGGAATGGCACTGCAGAACAGGACAGCCATGCTGTGTCTGGGACGTGCAGATGTGTCCCTGTCTGCACCTCCTCACCTGAAAAGCAGCTCCTCTCCCTGCTGAGCCTGCACTGCCTCAAACCACATCTCTGTGGTGCTTCTCCTTGTGTCAGGGCTCGCCACAGAACCAGGTCAGTGGTGGGTGGAGGTTCCAGAGGGACAGAGAATGCAGCCAGTAATCCACTGCATGATGGTGCAGCCATTTGTAAGGAGATGCTGGTGCCCACAGCTTGGTCCGTAGGTAAAGAGGAGATCTGGCAGCTACTTTTGATCTCCCAGGACTCAGGCTGGCCCAGAAGACACAAGGCAGCCCAACCATAGGCTTCACGGGCAAGGAAAGCAATGAAGAGTCTGGGAATTTGCTCAGCACTGAGGTGTTTCAGGTGTCTGCAATAAACACAATTCAATATAGCACATTGTAAACTGCTAAACTGATAAAATCATCAGTCTAAGTTTAGTGCAGGACCAAACTACTTTCTTCTGGGTGCAGATCTCTTGTAGATCTTTTCCAGCAAATAGAGGCTGCTTTAAGAGTGCCATTTCCCTTGAAGTTGTGATTAGCATTTATTTCCCCATGCTAGAGTTAAATTTAGCACTAGATCTACTTGTTTTTTAAAACTACTTTTTTAAAACTAGGAACTTACCAAATCTTCAGATTTTTCTTCATAGAACTAACCAGGAATGAATAAAATGCTCTTTGAAAGTGGCAATATTCTAGTCACATTTTTCAATTACAATAATTGCAATTCTAATACTATAGACTATTAAATTTCAATATATCTGACATTATACGGATTTATTAATATGGAATTAAAACAATTCCTCTGAGTGGGACTTCGAATATGATTTCTTACTAAGATTAGGTATTCTTTAAGAAACTGGATAAAAAACATTTATATGTATTTTGGGCTAAGCTGCTTATTCATGAATAATAATCAAATTAATAGAACATATCGATTTATTTCAGATCTATAAAATACAAATCTAAAAATATCATTTTACAGACAATATTCACCATTTAGTTTATATTTTAGTATGATCTAAAGCATATCTTTCACAGAATAATAATGTAACAGAATAACAAAATAGTCTACATTTTAACCTTAGAGATTTTCTTAACTGGAGTCTACCATTTACATCAAAAATACTTGTGCACAGTAAACAATTAAACATCTACATTTCAAGAATAGATTGGCTACATCTCATAACTGAGACACCGATTACAGTACATTTATTAAAAATCCTTCAAGAATGCACTCAGTTATAGCAGTAGTTAAAATCATGACAGTTCTGTGAAATGATCAAAGCAAATGATAACAGAATTTTAAAATTCAGTTAATCAATTATCCGTAATGTAAAGCCCACATAACACTACAATGAAGGAAGAAATTACATGGGCACAAGTGCAAAAAAGCAATATTATAAGCCATCTTCTCTCTTTGGTAACAATCAATTAGCAAGAAGTATACCATAATAATTCAAGTCAAAGACTAATACAGGCTATATGTCTTTTTCCTTTCCTACCATAGGCCGACTTGATTTGCAGGCAATCTACACTAGAGAGTTAAAATTCTACTTAACACTCCCCATTTTTTCCTCTTTTAAGTTTAAATATTGAAATTAAAGACAAGGGGTTGTTTTCTTTCATAAATAGCTTTTCAGTAGTATTGTTTCTTCAGGAATTTAAAAATAAATAGCAAAATATACACAACTTCAAAGATTACATTTAATTCCTTCTAGGTATATCCTGAAAATATATTACCAAGGAATAAATAACTTTGGGTTTTTCAGATATTTGGTAAGGTGTCAATTACTCTTAGATAAGGACTTTTCTCTGAGAGATAAGGAGTACCATTGCTTTTTCTACAAAGCTTTTCCTATACAGGTGGAATTTTAATAACTTTACACTAAGAATATAATCTGTAATATAATATGGATGTTACCCATTAAAAAGTACAGTAAAAAAAAATCTTTCAAAATTAAACCTTCAGAACTTCTTGTTCAAATCTGAGGAACTTCCCAGTAACTATGAAGCTCTCCTGGCAGTCAAGATTGGTTGTCTGTGTGAGGAGGTTACAATAACAGTAAGGCAATTTCCTCCAATGGCAGAGCCAAAGCTCTTTTCTACTGACAACATATTAAAAATCCAGAAAGGACAAAATGTTGAGGAAGGGACAACAGAAAGGGATGTAGATGAACATTCGTGTCTAAACCATCCTGAGATACATATGGATTGTCTACAGAGATTTCACTCTAACCATAGATTTTATATAAATTCTGGTTTTGAAGGACTTGACCCTCATGAACAATTAAGGTCATAGGGGTAGGTTGTCATCTTACTCAACCTCCTCCTTATATTTATCTGAAATTATTGCTTAAGAAAGAAAAAAAAATATCCAAGCCAAAACAGCAAAGGAACTAAAAGAATCCAGCAATCTGAGGTGTCATTAGAAATAGAAAAAAAAATATTATCTGCAGGAAGATCTTCTGGAGGGGCAGAGTAAAGTCCTTGCCTTTTTACAAGATCCATTTAAGCTGCCAGAAGAGTAAAGGCAATTTTGACTGCTCATTTATTCATAAATATTCAGAAATAACATGTAGGTTCAGTAACCTCCTATTCACACCTACAGTTAATTTACATAAAATATTAAGCAGAATGCTTTTCTACTCCTTGTTTGATTCCAAGCACAAGATGCAAAAACCAGTTAAACTGCACTGTCCAGCCCTTATCTCTGCAAACCTCTATCTGATCAAGAAAATGCTTCTTGGCATCTTCTTCACTTTTCCCTACTGTCAGTGCTTCCCTGATATACTCAATATCTTCTTTGCTGGTTAATTGGGGCATTCCAGTCATCAGCATCATGGAGAACAGGATGATCAGCAGGTTTGTGTGGTGTCGGAGAGCTAAATAAGCCTTCACACATACATCCTGTGAGAGAGAAGGGTTCTTTGTTAATTGAGGAGATGGATAGAGAGGGATGGTGTAGGAATTTCACAGGACTCTTATTAACCAATGCCATTCAATCACTCAAGTGTCAGTGACAGGAGACCCAACAGAGCCATTCAACTGAGTTGAAATGTGACACAAACTTCTGCACCTGCTGCTCAGTGTAACTTCATTCACCACAGCTTGGGGCAACCAGAACTGTTTGGGTGTACAACAAACAGCTCTTAATACTACATTAATTACCAAAGCATAAAACCTTAGCCTCACCAGAATTTCACAAGAATTTCTCTACCATATAACCTCTTCCTGTGGCTGTTAAAAGAGACAGCAATAATTCACTGTCTTCCTTTCCTGTTGGGATGTTCCCATTTAAAGACTGTGGCTGGCAAGTGAGACTGAACAAAGCAGCACCTCCAGGGGATTGCTCTTCATTTTCTCTAGATGCCTATTAACTGTGCAGTGGTGACGGATTATTTAACAGGGAAGATTTTCAGCCTTGGTGTTCTAAGGAATTTTGCTAGCTGACAGCTCTAGTCTTCAGGCACTCTGCCTTGCTGGAGGATTTCTATCACTATGCACTGTCATTCTGGATTCCAAAGGAGTTTTTTTAGAGCCTTTTCATTTCCATGTATAAATAATCTGTGCTTAACAACAGAACTTTTAGAAGAGTGGCGTTTCTGCAGCTTGGAAAAACATGCAATGCTTTAAAAACAATTACTTCCTGCTAAGAGACTAATATATAAACTGAAATTATTACTTCTTATATTAAATTTATAACTCATTTACTAGCAGAAATAATTACAATGCAATGAAGACATCAATCATCAATCAACTAAAAATTGGGTCTGCAATGCAGTAATGTAAAAAGATGAAAAATTTTCCAAGAACGTTGTTATTATTTAAACCACAGCTGAAGCAATGCTAATTTTTACCCAATTAAATATTCAATTTAACCTTTCAACAGCTGTATATTAAGCTTTTGAATAATACTTGGGAAATCCAAGTATTTTAATGTAAACTTCCAACAAATCCTAACAGCCCTCTAAAACACAGGGCATTTTTTACAAGATACATGTTTTTTTTCTTCTCTGAAATAGGAAGAAGTGCACAAATAGTCTTAACATCTATCACTGTTTACATCAGCAACACCAGGACACCCAACTAGACAGGTTAGGAAAACAGAAAGGAAGGAAGATGATACATTGAAGATCTGTCTGTACAATTTCTTTTTTTAGTATTGCCTGGGAACTTAAATCTTTTACTCTATTCCCAAATAAATTCTGTTCTGAAATAAGATCATACTTATGAACACCAGTGTCAGTTTAGCTCTAGCACAGCAAAAGATTAAATGCAATGGTCAAAGCACAGTTTACAATAGAAAACACCATCACCTTATCACAGGGAATAGCTTCTCTCCATAATAGCAGAAGAAAAATTTTTAAAAAGAAATTTTACTTATGTATTCTCAACTTCAAACAGAGAAATCTTGTCACAAGAGTTAGTCTGTGTTTTGTTACCCTTGAAAGAGATGAAAGGTCTTTATAGTTATATCAAAGAAGGTTTTACATTTCTGTATGGATGATGTATCTCACTGCTTCGGGTGTCTGAGACAGAAAAACAATTAGGCAGTCAAGAAAAACCTGGGATCACTGCAACTCACAGGCAATCCTTCCAGGAATTCAAAAGATTTAAAAAACCTGCATCTGTCTGTTACAGTTATTTATTCAGACAGGAACTGGATGTGGTTTTGCATTAGAATCTTCCAAGAAAAGGAATTTTTACACTTCTGAGAGAGGCGGCGAGAACCAAAAATAGCCCAGACGATAGGTGTGTGTCAAGGGCACATGTTTACTGTGGGATTGAGAAGAAAGCTGCTAACTCATCTAAAGCCAGAGGCAAAATGAGAGGAGCTGAGGAGAAACCAAAATCCCATTGCCCAACAGGAAAGAAAAAAAATAATAATAATTCTGAAAGCCTGAAACTGTCCTAATTATTATTGTCCTAAAATCTAGGCCTTTTTATAATACAAAGTGTCCAAGTTCTGTTACATAGGTCATCCCTTCCCTGTACAGTATACTGCAAAAAAGTATTTCTCAGTGATGAATTGGATACCCTTCTATTTTCTGTCACCTTTAATTACAAAATCTCATGTGTTTGATTGTCAAACAAATAAATTCACTCTTCTGCAGTGAACTTTGGTAAAAGTTATTTGTCATTTTAACCTTCTCCATCATCTGCAATATGAGCTCTGGCTAACACATCTACATGGACTATGTCCAGTGAATAACAAAGAAATAAAATTTTGTAAAAGTAGATTATTAAGTTAAAAAAAAACCCCAAAGACTGTAAAAAACAAAGGAGTCTTCTGAAGTACAAACTATTTTAATGTAGTGAAATACAAAATAATGAGAGATGTTCTTAAAAATTAATGAAGGATAAATGCTGAGACTTTCCATTAAAACATGAGTGAGTCAGCAGGCAGACTGAATGAATCCCTCAATATTAGGAAATATGATGAAACAAGCCAACTGAAAAGTGAATCTACAATTTTGGGGTTTTTTTTTTTAAACTCCTGCCATGTAATTAAAACACATACATTTTTTATAGCCAAATACGTAACGCAAATCTTGCTCTGTGTTACTTTTTTACTTGTATAGAATTATTTTTACTTTTACTGTTCTTTGAGACAGAAAAGACTTTTAATGTACTACTGCAATAGTGGTATATAAACAGTAGCTATTTGCAGCAGAACTACACATGAACTTGCATTTTTTGGTCAGTTTATTGCTGTCTGTGCCTAAACCATGTCACTAAAAATGCCCAGGTCTGCCACCACCATCACAGCTCACAACAGTAAAAGCACATTAATCACCTTTTATCTGGCTAAGGACACAAGTGGAAATGACATTGGTGCTATCACAGCATTCCTAAACTGTGCATTAGTGGGATGGTAGCAGTACTTAGAAATTAGTACTAGAGAAACAAAAAGTTGATTTAGTCAAACCCAGGACTCCATGATGTATTGAAGAGAGGCTATGACCAAACTTACTTCTGACTGATTTTGGTATTTGGGCTGCTGAAGCAAAGGTCAGATCCTCTCTAAAGAGCTGGATGATCCATATATATGAAAACAACTTTACCTCACTGCAGACACCTTTCAATTCTCCACAGTTTTAGCACGCTTTCATGCTTCTAACTATTTTCTGCTTTCAGAACAGAGGTCTTCTTTGAAATTACATACCCCAGACTGGTGTTTCAGTCCCACATTTGTGCATGACTTAACAGCTGTAGGAACAGCATCATTGTTGTACACAGCACAGCTCACAGGCTTCCCTGAGAGCATGGGCTCAGCATTCCCTTCCCATGTAGTTCCCTTCCCACAGTAGCTCCAACCCATGGCAAACCCCACCCTAACATATTTTGATCTACAAGTCCCCTTCAAAACACTTCCACTGTGATAAAGGCAGTCCTGGCAAAAATGTAGATTCAAAGATTGCAGCTGGTTCTTTAATTATTTTCAGAAGTTTCAAAGATCTTTGGTTCTTCTTTGCATGGGTCCTCTCCACACATGGCCTCTCCCTTTTGACTGTCTCTGGTGGACAATGTGATTTGTCCTATCATAAGAATACTGAAGGTGGGAATTGCAAGAGGATCCAAATGGATCCCCATCCCTGGCAGGGGAGCCTGCAGGATGTGTCCAGCCCAAAGATGGGGAACACTCATTTTTGGATGAGTGAGTAAAAGCACTGAAATGCAGTCACATATGGAGACAAAATGCTGAAGTAACTGCATATGTGCTCAGAGGGACATAGTCACCACCCACCAGGAAGAACCTTAATTAGGTACTTGGAAAAACAGACTCCATACTGGACTAGTTCACCCACAAGGAATCCAAAACATGAAATTCAGGCTTTGGCTTTGACTCACTCTACAGAAGAATTTTTCTCTTACTATCATAAGGAACCTGCTTTCTAAATCAGACACTTTACTCAAAGTCTCTAAAGACCTCAGACATACATGTACTTTTGATCAACCATGCTCTCATTCATTTCATTAAACATAGGAACTGCATACTAAACTCCCTCTTTGACCATGTTCTACACTAGCTCAAATAATCACAACTGGTTTGAAAGCACTAAATTTCAAAGAGAAGCAACAGAACAGATTTTTAATGCCATTTCTTTCACAGTTAAATCTATCCATCCACTTCACAAACCACCATCTGAGATAGCTGAGGGTCTCTACAGATTTTTACTCAGATGCAGCAGTCCAAGCCCCAGAACTCGAGGGCAGAATCAGGAGGGAATAACACTGCCCAAGCCAGCTGATGAATGCCTCACACCTGCTCATACTCCACAGAGGCTCTGCTTAGAGCCATGAGCTTCTTCTAATTGCACCAACACTGAAGCCTTCTGCAAAGTGTTTTCAATCAAGACAAGAAACAAAGAAAGAACTGCTTATCTGGTCTGCTGCTAATGAGCTTTTCAATGTGCCTTTGTGAATGTTTGAATTCTAGTTCCCATAATTGTACAGATAATTTTTTCTCTTAGATGGGCCTAAAATATCCTGGAATCGTATTACAATTCGGTACATTTTATTAACATAATACCCAGGAGCCTAGATCTTTGAAAATCAAGGCACTAATGTTCATTTTAGAGGGTAAAAAAACCCATTGCTTAATCGATTTGCAGTTAGATTCCCATTCTTTTACCTGAAATTTGTGGAAATGGAGACTTGTCTTCTTTCCAGAAGTTCCCATGACATACAGAAAATCTGGAGTCAGCACAAAAGGAACTCTCTCCTTATTAATTCCAAGGAAGCTTTTATAATTCCCAAGAATATGGCCAAAATCAATATGGAAAAGGTTACCTTCATAAAGAGAAGAAGAAGTCACATTCAGACAAATACAACAAACTGCTAAGAACACTTAGGTGTATTCACAGGAGTTTCAACCCCTTTTTTGGGTATATATGATCACTCTTAAGTTCAGCAGAAAAGACTATTTTCTTTCTTTTTCTGGGAAATAAATAGTTCGGTCCTCTTAGCAAAATTACTTTTTGTTTTTCTTTGGCAGTTGTTAAAAGTCTGGCAGAAGCTGCTGTACTATCTAAACATACACTCACAGCTTTTCAAAAATCAACCAAGGAAAGCTTGTGCCTCATAGCCAGTAACAATCAGAGCATCACTACACGAAAAGGCTTGGGGGTTATGTTTCAAATACCCATGGGATTCTGGCACTACCCATCTCCTTGGCAAATGTCATTGACTAGCACATGCTTTCTCCTCACAGACCTTCATTAGTGATTTCTAAACCACTCTGTGTGTTCCAAGTCTGCATTGTCACCCTTTGGATAGCTTTGAGAGAGTAGCAGGGCATCAGTTCCCACAAAAGCAATGAAAACCTCTCCTTTTAAGGGTCACTACACCTACAGGACTGGAGTGTGCTGCTACACTCAACATTACTTTATTACTTTCACTGGCACTCAGGAGATGGATACAATAGTATGGTTACTTAAAAACACAGATTTGTAGTAGTGGCATCTTTATAAAAAAAGATAAAACATCGAATTATATAAGATGATACTTAACAGTGATCTGTAGGTGGAATATCTTTAAACGTTCCAGATTTTAAGCCAGCTTTCAAGTTCCCCCAGCCTACCAAACCTGAGTCTCTGCAGACCTTTTAGACTGAGATCCTTCTGGCCCCTGAGGCTCAAGAGAGATCCTTTTAAAGACTCTGAGGCAAACCTGCTCATGACCACAACAGAACAACACCTCTTTTTCAGTTTCTGTCTATTGACCTGTGCCTCATGTTCTGCTCGTGGGAACACCACCACATTATATTATATATAATGTTGAAATTAAAGCATTTCTTAGTCACTTCTTCCCCAAGGGCTTCTGCTGAACTTTTTTACTGTAGTCTTCAATTAGATAATTTCTGCCTTCAGGGTACTTCTTCTCTCCAGCCTTCAACTGATAAAACTTTAATATAATCAATAATAAATATTCAGCCTTCTAACTATTTTCCATCTTCTACCAGAGACTAATTATGAAGTGAGAAGATCATGAAACTAAAAGTGAATTCCTTAGACTAAATAAAACTCCTCCATATGTACTGATTGTTCAGGGGTTCTTTCCATAGGTAAGTAAAATTAAGGATGAAACAATGTGCAGCTACAGAAGTAACTCCCAAAGTTTATAGTACAAAAAACCTGTGAGTTTCTTCAGGAGGATATAGCCATCCCACAGATTTTAGTAGGTAAAAAAACCACTCCATGTACACTTATTTCCTAAAATTTTTTACAACAGTACACAAAGCAATTACATTCCTCAGAAGTGAAAACAGTCCAGCAACATCTGAATTCTGACAGAATTCAGTTCCACTGAACACTGTGAGAATCATAGCCACACATCAGATAGATGAACAGCTGCCTGCTTTATAAAATTTTTTGGTGTTCAGACCTTAGATGTAGACAGTAAAAAAAAACATGGTTTACATTTCTAATGAGTTTGTATGAAACTGCTCCTTGGAAAATAATGACATTATTAATGATAGATATCTCCAGAATGCATGAAGGCCAACAGGGGTGAAAATACATTTCAATGATACTTGACCTTGTAAGCACCACTGACAGATCTGGTTTGTGTCTCTTCATTCATTGTTAAATGCACTATTTATTAAAATGAAACATAAATCCAATGAAGTATAGACAGTCTGCACATCTATGAAATTCTCAAAAAAACAACTCACCTGTTTCTGTAATCATGATGTTGTCATTGTGCCTGTCTCCTATTCCAAGTACAAAGGTTGCCACACAGTATCCAGCACAAGAATAAACAAATCTTTCCACAGCTGCCTGAAACTAAAAATAAATCTTAGAGATGTTAAATACTTCAATGCTAGGCACTAAATGCAACCATTCTCAAAGTTATGTACCTTTCTGTTCAAATGTATCTATCACCAGTTAGGCAAACTGTCTTATAAAATACAGCACTGCACAGCAGAGACCAAGATCACAGCCCTGCACTGCACCCCCTGTGCTGGCTCTATCCCTCAGCACAGAAAAGCAGCACAGAGCAGCTCACACATTCTGAGGAAAGAAATGTGGCAGAAAGCTGCAGTGGGTCAGTGGATGTACACAAGCAGAGTTGTGAATACCCAAACCTGCACCTGAATCCTCTAAAACCACATTTCCTTTCAGTGCTCTTAGATGTCCTCTCAACCTGCTCCTCATGTATCACTTCTAACTTCCATTGATAAAGGAGTGATTTCAGAAGCATCCTGTCTCCCAGGAGCTTGGCTGCCAGCTGGATGCTAAAGGCTCATTCACAGACACCCGCAGCTGAGTGCAGGGAAAATGAATGGATTTTTCAAAACCCCACAAGTAACAAACACAAATATATGGGCTCAATGCTCCTAAATTAGTAGGGTGCAATTAAAAATCCTTCCTAAAAATTTAAAGAACTCACCTTCTCTTCAATCATGCATCTTTCCTTGAGCCACTGGTTTAGTATTTCATCCTTAAATGCACCAGTGTTCCCAACTGTACTCTGTTGAATTTTGGCAATTGTTGTAGCATCTTTCACAATTTCGATCATTCCTTAAGAAAATAAGGAAAGGGTTAGAAGAAGTTATTAAATTTTTATCAATGCATATTAAAAATATTAAAATAAATTTTAAATTGTGTTTAAAACCAACTGCAGATCTTCATAGGTTGTGAGCAGAAACTTATTCGACAAGGAGCAATGGTTCCTGTTCATTCCCAGCTGAAACCAGCCAGAGTTCATAAAGAGCCTGGCATCAAAATTCCTCCTCTTTTAAAATGGATGTATCACATGATGAGTGGGGACTCACTGCACAAAGCTTTTCCCAAGGAGAGGGAATATTCCTGCCCTGATCCCAATTCACATTTTCCCCAGCTTCTCTCCAACCTCACAAATACAAGGAGCTGAAGAAAAGCTTTCATTTTGCTGCAGTCTAGGAATGCAAGTCTTGCCAGGGCTGTGACAGAGGAATAGAGCTGGCCCTCCTGCAGTAAATCCAATTTAAGCTTAAGTGTGCATAGACCCAGAAAGCTCAGAAATACCAGTGCACAGCGAGGTACAGCACTGGGATTGCTGGTGGAAAGCTCTGGTTGTCAGGGGCATGGGGTCTGTCCCTAAACTGAACAGACCCTTGCCAAGGCACACTGGCACATCCCAGCAATACCGTGCAGAAACAGGGCCTTGTCCTGCTCGTGCCAGCATGGCATGTGACAGAGAGAAAGCTAGAGGGAAATGCAGAAACACAGGCTGCAACACAACCCTGCACTGTAGCCAAGACTAGCAAATGCAGTCCAGACTGGGCATGCCTATATGGGGGAAAGTCAGATTTTAATTGAATTTATTTGGCAATTGGAAATTTTATTTTTTCCCCTCTGGTTCAAGTTCAACAGTGTCTTCTAGCTTCAGCTCCAGTTCAGAGATAAGCAAGCAAACAAAAATACCCATTTCTCTCCAAAGCAATTCAAAGCAGCTTCTGAGCTGGTTTCAATTTAACTCTGTTAAATTGATAATTTAACAGAGTTAAATTGAACCAGATAAATAACCAGATAAATTTGGTTATCTGGTTAACCAGATAAATTTATTTCTATTCATAATCCCACCCTTTTGCAATTACTGAATTATGGGCAAATTTTCCTGTAACAGAGTGACAACACAGCAATCTCTTCCTGCCCTCTCTGCATGGCTGAATTCATGGCTGAATACCCCTGGAGGTATTTTCTTCTGCCTTTACAGTGGCCTGGATATGTTTGCCATAAAATTATGGTAGAAATATGACCTCCAAAACCCACCACCAAGACCACCAAATTAAAAAGCTTTGCATTTTGATCTCTGCTTGTCAAACTGGTGTTTTTCTCCCAGGTGTGAAGTCCAGCTCCCATTCCAGCTGTTGGAAAAGCTTTCCCTGCCTGTGCTCACAAATCTCCCTCTGCTGGCCAAGAGCTCCTTGATGGCGGAGGAGCAGAGCTGGCTCAGGAGGTGCCAAGGACAGCAGGGAGGAAGAGCAGGGTGTGACCTTTTACCAGTGATACAGAGAAGAGAAAGTCCATCCTACAGAGGCCTGCTTGGCAGCAGCAGTGGAAAGGACAGATTTGCTTCCAAAATTACAAACTGCACTGGATGCAATGTCTTTAACAGAATGAGAATGCTCTATGCAGGAGGGGGTGCCAGCCCCAGATGTAAGACACCTGTTTCCCTGTGCTCAGTGTAGAGTGGGGTACTGTCCTTGTGTCAATACACAGAAACTGCCCAAGTTCCATGGAAGCATTAAGAGGGAGAGAAGAAGCAGCCTGGAAGAAGACCACATGTGAATACTGTGAAAGAACATTTGCATGCCACTACTCTTTGGTTCTGCTCCAAACAAGCATAAGCTCTACATCACAGTGTGCCACATTGGGCATTACTAATTTAGGCTGCAGGTATTCTCAGCAAAAAAGCAGGAGTGTTAATATGATTAACCATGCTCCTGCTGTGGTGCTAAAAGGATGCTAAATTCTTACATCTCTCCCATGTCTATAGGAAAATCAAATATTAGTTCCTTGAGACAGAAGAATGGGGAATCAATTAAGAATTCATGAAAGAATAACAGAAATCTGTAACTCAAGTATGAAAATGCTAGAATCACTAGCAGAATTCCTCCTTCTTCCTTCATTTTTTCAATACAATACATTATCTTGAGATAATTTTAAACCAAATTAAATCAGATCCTAAAAAGCTCTCTAAAAAATTAGGTTTAACAGTTCTAAAGAAGAGAAATCCCCCCAACTTTCCTATATTTATAGTTAGTTAGCATTTTGATGTACAATTTTCCATTTCCTTTATTCTTAAAATTCTATCAATAAATATAGTTCAATTTTAAAACATTTATATTAGGAGAAAAGAAACTCTCTTACGTCATGCTACCATTTAATCAGTATTTAATCAGTGAGTTTGGATTTTCTGAGATATCATGAAATCAAAAGGATATTAAAAAATTTTATGTGGCAATGGATTTTAGAGAGGAAGTACATGAATAAGTATATTAAAGAGTTATAAAGAGTCTTCATTTTATTGGAATTTCCTACTTGACTTCTTTCACCACAAGTTCTGAAAAATTGATCATCTCTGCTGCAGGAACTAATGCCCAGTGAGAAATATTACCACTGTTATGTGGTAGAGGGTATGAAGCTTTAAGTCACGAAAAAATAGAAATGTTTTGCTCTTTATTTTATTCCTATCAACACGTTAAAATACATAAGTCACTCACTTCACTGATATTTCATACTAAATGTTGTTATTAAAGAGGAGCTTGCAGCACAAGCCAAGCCATTGCACAGGAATCACAGCCAGTAAACAGCTCTGCTACAGCTCAAGGAAGGGCAGAAACCACTGCCAAGCTGCACCTGAAGGCTGTTCACAGAAAGTGTAATAAACTGCTGCTTACCTCAGGACTGCAGCACATATTAGAATAGTTCTCCCAGATCTTCTGTAAATTTGGTATTTTGAATTTCTAATCACAGCAAGTGTGATCACATACCTATTTTGTTCCCTGTAGAAATGCAACCATATGGCAACAAACAGAGGTCCAAGGATTCTGCTTCCCAAATGGATTCCATAATTCGAAGAATCTAGTAAAAACAAATGGATATGGCTAAGTTATTTCAAATTATTTGAACATTACAGATTACTCATACAAATAACACTTTTAAGACTTCTAAGATGGGGCTAAACTTACTTTGCTATTTGATTAAGAGATACATACAGAAAGTGTGCAGCCATTCAAGATAATCAGTTATAGAACCAGGGTTTATATTTCTTCATCTGTTCTGCAACCAGGAGATCTTTACTCTTCCATAAAGTATTAATAAATATATTATATGATTTCTACATAAGGTGAGATTGAATGTGTTAGCAAGCATGCCCACTTTTCCCCATTATACCTCCAAAAGCCCTAACAAACCAGTTGTCTGAAACAGAAGTGATGCTAGCTACTGATTTTTCATTTGCTAACTTCACCCATTGCATAAATAAATGATAAAAACACTCCATCAGAGAAACAGGGCATCTTGCACTAAATAAGATTCTGTCTCTAGTGTCATGGACATATTCTCTGAAAAATACTTTTGCTAGGATCTTTCTCCTGAGAAGCTGAGAGGCCTCAGAAACGTAATGTAAACAATAATTATCTGCTGCTGTGGAATGCAACAGGTGCATCTTTGATTGGTCTCATGTGGATTGTTTCTACTTGGTGATCAATCACAGTCCAGCTGTCTCGGACTCTCTGGTCAGTCACAAGATTTTATTATCATTCCTTTCTTTTCTAGCCTTCTGATGAAATCCTTTCTCTTTCTTTAGTGTAGTTTTAGTATATCATTTTCTTTTAATATAATATATATCATAAAATAATAAATCAGCCTTCTGAAACATGGAGTCAAGATTCTCATCTCTTCCCTCATCCTGGGACCCCTGCGAACACCGCCACATTCTAGAACACAAAAATGTGAAATATGTATGGCATATGGCAGCAAAAGCCAGGGTAACAGTATGCACTGTGTCTGGCTGGGATGAAGCTCCTTTTCTTCAGAGCAGCTTGTAGTGTGCTGTGGTTTAGGGGGTGACCAAAGCAGTGCTGGGAACACACTGATGTACCCGTGTCCCAGCTGAACAGTGTCTGCTGAGTGCCAAGGCTGCCAGTTTCTCACCCACCTCACTGTTGACTAGACTGAGGTGCACAAGAGATTGGGAGGGGACACAACCAGGCAGATGACCTGAACCAACCAAAGAAATACTCCATGCTGAACAATGCCATGCTCAGCAATAAAACAGGGAGCAAGGGCTTATGTAGGTTCACCATCTTTTGTGCAGGGACTGGCTGGGAACTGGTCCACCCATGGGATATGGAGTGACTGCCTTAGCATCCCTTGTTTTGTTTTCCTTCTTGGTTCTTCCACTTCTCCTTTGCTTTTTAAACCACTTTTAGCTCAATTCACAAATTTTCTTGCTCCTCCTCTTTTTCCATCCCACCAGGGTTAATCCATAACACAGTACAACAAAGATGAGCAAGTGCTGATGTCAGCCTTGCCATAGAGTTTTAAATACAAAAGACAACCTCGCATTTCATATGGTCAGCGAAGACAAGGTATACACACTTTGGAAAAGCAAATTTAAAAGTATTTTAAAAGATACATGTTATCTTTATAAGGTTTAGCTCTCATACCTGTAAAATTAGCATGTCCTGACGGAGGTCATCTCCATGTTTGAAGATGATGCCTATGGTTTCATTTGACAGAGCTGTTGGATCTGCACATTTAAATTCAAGCCAGAGGGGTTTCTTCTTGGACGCCATTACTTTACATTTTTCTATCTGTGAAAGACACATTTACTGTTTCCTGATGCCAGCCCAAGAAACCTTTTTAACAGAATAGTTTACCAGCTTCCACTCAGCTACCACAAACAACACACTGAAAGCAGATGTAAAGGATGGAGTTCAGTTGCCTCACAAAGCCTCTCTGAACCTGCACAACTTCAACCACTGTCCATGATAAAGGAAAAAGTGTATTTTAACTCTCCAAAACTGGATTTAGCTTGCTTCAGACAAATTTAAAACAGGAATAGAGATTCTGACAAACCTGGAAAATACGGACCTTCACAACTGCACTTTGGCAGGTGCTTTGCAAAACCAGAACATAATCATTGTCCAGTGCAATTTACCACATCATCCACCCTTCTGACTTCTAGCAACTAGATTCCAGATTGCTTGATTCGATTCCCTTAGCAATTTCTTCAAATTCATGGGGGAAATGGCATTTTTGAAACAAATTTAATGTAATTATTCATAAGATGATAGATTCCCTATTTAGTTTTATTACATTTTCAATACTGATAAATTCAGACTTGAAACTGCAGTATTTAAAATGTTTTTTTCATTTACTATGGCTAAGACAACTGTAGTATGTCTTACTTTCTATTCTGGAATTCCTGATTCATTGTTGAACATTTCTATGTACAATAAAGCCATCTAAAATTTAAAAAAAATAGCAAGTGCACATCAGTGTTTGAGAGCAGATAGAATTCACGATGTAGGAGTATTTTAGTATATTCATATTTCATCTACTGAAATTCTGAGCCTGTAGTTTTAAACAACATCGTTTTTACCATCCTTATTTTCAAAAAGGAAAGAACTTTTAAAATCTTTGAACTTATTTGAAACTCTGATTTTGTTTCCAATATTTGGTTTAGACTTAAAAAATTTTAGGTTTTGAAGATTATGGACAAACAGTACTTGTTAGAATGAACATTAAATGAAAGCTTAGTTGGTGGTTTTACCAAACGTTTTTATTCATATAGTTTGGAAAAAGAAAAGCTAACCCATCCATTTTTGGACATAGCTACCTTCCTTTGTAAATCTATTGTTTTGTTCATCTAGGAAGGTCCTGGTAGGACTGAATATTTCCTAAGTGAAGGGAAACTAGAAAATCCAGAGAAATCTTTTTTATTTTAAAACCTACTTTCTGTCAAGCTGTTGATGATTTCTGTACCAAAAAAAAAAAAAAGAAGACTAAAGAGAATATACAAAATGCTAACAAGAAAATAGTATTTAAGAAATCACAAATTACTTCTGAATAAGAAATGTCTGAATTGGCTTCTGTACTGACAGTGCTTCAGCCATGCTCACCTGAAAGGTGTTTCATTATCTCAGATTGAAGACAGACCCAGCTTATAGCCTGTCTTCCAAGGCACAGGTTTATTTAAAAGAATCAATGCCTGAACAATTGGCAATTCCTAAAATTGGATGGTTTGTCTGTCCTTAGCTAGGAGAAAATTAAGGGGTTCTTTCCTTGCAGGGTCCTGGCTGCACATGAAGTGAGTCCAAGGATCTTGACTGTGCTTCTTTACCTCACATTACATTTTAGATGCATGATCCAATTTCCTCTCACTACACATCTGCTGATCTATGAATCTTTTTTTAACTCTGAGTCAACATACACAACTGCAATCTCACCACAAAACTGAAGGCAGCAATAGAGAAAAACCCAAGTGTTTCTTAATGTATTTCTAAGAAAATCATAATGTACTTTCTAACAAAACCAATACAGAGATACTGAAAAATCAGAAATAGCTGAGGCAGATATTTTTTGTCAGTATGATGAAGGTCTGGACCCAAACCTAGTGACAGATATGAATCAGGATAAGACAGAGAAAGTAACTGGAAGAATGGAAACTGAATATCCCAAAGACCCTGAATCAGATAAGAGTTTTATACAGTTATTTAATTAAAAAAAAAAAAAGTCAGTTATCTGGTTAAATCTTGTACTCAACTAATGGAAAAAGAAAAGTATAATTGCCATTTAATGATTAGGATTTCATGGTTTATTGCAATTTTTTTTAGCACATGGTGGCATGTTTTTACATTTAGAAAAATAATAATACCTCTGGGAACAAAAACCTACTGAGTCCATGCAATGTCTCTGTGTCCACACAGAAATAAGACCTTTTGACATATTAGCAAACTTTTTACCAAGAGATACATACTTGCAAATATTTTTTTCTTTAAAAATTATTTGTATGAAGTCAGAATATACTTACCACTAGTGCTCCTGCTCTTAGCCCAGGATCATATGGAACTCTAAAACTTTCTGGAAGTTTACTGCCCTGTAATTTTTCAAGCTTTTGTCTCAGCTGTGCAATAACTGCAATTACAAGAAAGAAAACACAATGAAATCAAACACTGGAAGGCAAAAAGGTTATAGGTAATCAAATTCATTGAGCATTATACTTTGGCTAAAAAGCTCTGTTTAGCTGCCATTTTAAATTGCTTTCCTCCTGATTCAAGGAATGGAGGAAAACTCTTTAATTTGCACTAAAAATGGCCAGGGTTGTTTCAGATACCTAAATGTAAAGTCTTCAAACACCTCAGAAGTCTTGTGCCTTCTCTGCCACTGAACAGTAAGAGTTTACATTAAAAAGTCAGCTTTTGTTTAAAAAACAAAACACAGTACAACACACCAAAAAGTATTTTCCCTCATAACTGACAAGAAATGCAGACAGACTCATGGCTTTTGAATTCTGGAATCAATTGCTCTGTAACCATAAGGAGACAAACTACAGAGACACTGAATTTCCTATCCTCCTAAAACTGGTTTCATAGTGCAGCCTTCTTAATCTCACATTCCTGTAAGAAGAAATTTTGCTTTATATTTTTATGAACAAGAATTTTAATGATCATACCTAAATGCAATCTCTTAATTAATAAAACCTCAAGCTCCAGAATCTTCAACTTAGAATAGTACAGATTATACAATGCATGATGTATTTTTTTCACCTCAGCCAGTGAGTGTCAGCAGCATAAGCAATACACTACTGATTACCCTGCATTAGGGCAAAGACCTGAACACAGTCCTAAAGGAAATTGTAGCTACACAGCAGAGGATGTATATACATGTAAAGTAATTTTGTATATAAAAATTAAAGAGAAAAAAAAATCCTACTGATAAAGCTAAACATGGACCTGGACATGTAAAATAGAATCACAGAATCATGGATTAGTTTGGGTTGGAAAGGACCATTAAAGGCTATCTAGTCAATCCTCCTGCGATGAGCAGGGACATCTTCAACTCAACTTCCTCAGAGCCCCATCCAACCTGACCTTGAATATTTCCAGACATGGAGGCATGGGACATTTCTACCACCCTAGGCAACCTGTTCCAGAGTGCCAACACCCTCATCAAAAAAAAAAAAAAAGAAAAGCCAAAAAAAAAAAGAAAAAAAGAAAAAGCCTTCCTTTTGTGCAGTAAGAATCTGTCCTCCTTAAGTTTAAAATCATTAACCCTTGTCCTATCACTACAGGCCCAACTAAAAAGTTTGTCCCCCACCTTTTTTACAAACTCCCTGTAAGCTCTGACAGGCTGATGTTAGGTCTCCTGAGCCTTCTCCAGGCTGAACAATCCTCACAGGAGAGGTGTTCCAGCCCTGTCATTGTTTTTGTGACTCTCCTCTGGACTCACTCCAGCAGATCCATGTCTTTCCTGTCCTGGGAGGCCCAGAGCTGGATGCAGTATTCCACATGGAATACTGCATTCCCACATTCACAGGGGCTGTGTAGAGGGGCAGAATCACCTCCCTTGACCTGCTGCCTATGCTATTTTTGAGGCAGCCCAAGACACAGACTTTTTGGGCTCTTAGTGTACATTAGACAAAAATCAGGACAGTTCAAACACTGCTATCAAATTAAGAAAGTCAAGCCAAATGAATTGGCTGACAACTCACAGAACACAAATGTTACACCTGTCCTAGAGGGTTTAGAAAAGAACTACTAGCAGTGCCTGGCAACTAACACAGTATCACTTCTGGTAAAAAGTAAATCTAGCAGCAATATACAGAAGCTAACAAGTGGGCTTTAAAATTAGACACTTTAAAAAAAAATACCTCAAGAATCCCAAACCCAAACAAACAATAACACAAAAACAAACCAATCAAACAAAAAAACCCTAACAACTCCACCCTGCCCTCTCAAAAGCACCTAAGTTATAGTAACTTGGATAATGAAACAGCTTTCTAAAATGTAACTATAGATTTCCTAGACAGCTATCTAGGAAAGTTTCTGTTTACACTTTACTGTTAGAGTTTACTGTTAGCTCAGTAAGTCTCCTCATTGCAATGTGATGTAATGTAATTTGAAAACTAAGCAAACCAACTGAAGCTACAAAAGATTAGGAATAGCTGATTTTGCAACACAAGTAAAGGCACTTGCTAAAACCACTTTCAAGTTGATCTGGCTCAAGAACAAGGTGCTGTGCATTTTAAGCAATGAAACAGCTGCATAGACACATTCTTGGGAAAAAACATCATCTAGCTCAGAGGGTGATGAAAGCAGATAATCCCATGCAAGATGTAATATTATCATCTTATGAAATTATTTATTATTACTTGCTATCTTCAAATACAAGCAAGGAGATTACAGTGAAAAGTGAAAGAAACAGTTTGACCACGTTTGCTACTGGAATAGTATGGACCTAGTAGGAAGGAATTTGTTCTTTTCAGAAAATCCACAAACATTGGAGAAATATATATACAAGAATAAGATGAGATTGCATGACAGAATGAAATGGAACAGGATAAAACATTCAGACAGAAAATATGAACAACGATGAACTTAGAAAT
Source organism: Molothrus ater (assembly GCF_012460135.2). NCBI lineage: Eukaryota > Metazoa > Chordata > Aves > Passeriformes > Icteridae > Molothrus > Molothrus ater. The sequence continues at coordinate 14,345,812 of NC_050482.2, read as the reverse complement.
GTTGGGACAAAAAAGAAGCAATAACCTACAGAATAAATTTTTGGATATACATTTTTAAAAATATAAGAAGAAGAGAGTGCCTGTAGAAAAAATTATGTCCTCAATACTCAGAGAATAAATTACATTAGATATAGAATTATTAGGACACTCCACAGTTTCAGGAAGCCTTATTCAGTGAAAATGTCAATTATATAAGTCATCTTTCAGTGTTCTGCTGTACATTACATCCAAAGATTCTTTAACTTCAAAACCTGGTGGGTGTTAATATGATTGCTTTCTCTTGAAGCTTTTCTTCTTTGCCCACATATCCTTCAAAGATAATGTATTATAGAATCCACTGCTCTTACAGACATGTACATCTGCAAGGTTGTATAGTTTCTTTCTAAAATATGCAATTCTGACTAAATACATTTTGGTTATAGAATATTTTAAGAAAAAATTAGGAAGTTGTTTAGAAAAAGTGTTTTATATGGGGCTCCAGTAAGTATCTTAACTCACACTGTGTGGTAACATAACAGATTTTACACTATATATTGAAGAATAAATGCATATTTTCTTCTAATCTCTTTTGAAACACCACCACAGTTACTTCTGTATAACCAGAGTGGAAAAGCTTTCCCATCCAAGGACTTCCTGGTCTGGAGCATACCAGGCTGAACATGCAGGAAAAGGTGGTCTCTCTACAGCTTTTAGAACTTTAATACTGTCATACATCCTCTCGCACTTACTCCCAACACCAAGCAAGCAACAGGAATGAGGATAAACAAGCTTTTAAGATAGCTGGGGGTGGGGGGAAAGGCAGGCAAAACCCAGAGGTAAAGAGGCACTGCATAACCCTATTGTGGCTTCCAAAGCAGTGCTTGCAAGAACTGGAAATAACAATACAGTATCTGTCTGACAGGACTGCTCAAAGCCACGCCCTGTACATTCACGCCTGATCCACCAGATACTTCCATGGCATAGCAGAGGCTGGACTGGATTCCTCCCTGACCTTCCTGCCAAAAATCTTCCAGTGAGAGTTTGGAGGAAGGCTGTATTTCTTGGCAAGTCTCACTTTTAATTTCCAGTTAATATTTGTGTCTTTTTTCAGCACTGGCATTCAGCTAAAGTACAAGAACTTATCTGTTTCCCAGTTGGCATGGCTTGAGGTTCAAGAAGATAAGCCAAAGCTTGGAAAATACTGGGTGACTAGAACATTGATATTCTTCCCCTTTTGGGGTGAAATGAGCAAACAAATCTATTACTGGTTCAATCATTATTAACTTACAGTCACATTTTAAAGGAAGTAAAAATTATGCCCTTTGTCAGCAATTTATCCCCAATTTTCTTAATGAACAGTACAATTTGCTGCCTAGTTTTTCACATCTGAAGAGAAAAAAACAACATTAACAACAAAGAAATGCCTGTAAGCAAATACCTTGAGAAGTAACATCATACTTTTCTGCAGAAACTGATTTAATCTCCATTGTGACTTTATGCAGCAATTCAATTACTTGAACCTGCTTCATGAAATCGTGCAGCATTGCTTTTCCACAGCCCCTAAGGTAGGCTTCAAGGATGACTGCAAACCTCTGTTGGTAGTGCATGGACTGGGCAATTTCGCTTCTTAAGAACCAAAACAAGAAGTGACCAATTCTTTTGTTCTACAGGTAAAGAAAAACACTACAAATTAGCATTCATTTCTTGACAAAGGGTTTCAATAATGCCAGCAACTTTAGCATAAGTTGGCTATATTTTGAAGTACTTACTCTCAAACCACGTTTCAGCAAAAATCTGGCTAATGCGCTGTCATGATATGGCTCAAATTTCACAGCCTGAGTGATAGAAACATAAAAGAAATGTTGTTAACAAATTTAAGATCCCACTGCTTACACTTAACAGTGACATCTAGGCTGCTGCAAGAGTAGAAAATGTGTAACAAAGCAGGTCTTTTTGAGGCTTCTCTGTCTGTTTCAAGAAGCACATTTTGTTTGCAACAGGTTTTTTTCAGGTTTATTATTAATGTGACAACTCCCTAACCAGAGAGTCCAACCTGAGCATATGCAGAAAGCAACGTCATTCTTGGCAAAAGCCAGCAAGATCAGAAACCAGCTTGCAGCATGACTGATACTGAGAATGCTTGAAATGATTACTGACAGATGGAATAATGTGCTTGTAATAGCTCTTAAATAAAATGTTTCAATAATAAAAATACTGATTTTGGTCAACATTCACTACTTCAAGACTAGGGCATCAGGATTCCCTGGTGGGTTCCCCAGAAAAAGCAGGATACAGGAGCAGCTTTTCAGAGTACTTACCTGGCCTTTATTCCATAAATGAATGACAGATTAAAAGCTCTGATACACATCCTGCAATAATGAAGTACAATTAAGAGGAAGACTTCACCAGAGCTTTTTTTTACTGACTGTGAAAACAGATGTATTTTTTCTCCTTCAAGAGCTGCTCCCCTCCACCCAAGCCCACAGACATTTCCAAGCTATTGCCAAAAAAGGGGGTGGGAGGAGAAAGCCAACAACTATTTTCAAGTGCCAGTAATGGAATTTTTTTGTTGTTGTTGTTATTCTCCATCCCAATAACCAACCAGAAAACCATCACACTTCCAGATTCCGGGTAGTACCAGGAAACTTCTCCACTTCAACTCATTTTTCCAGCAGCTTCTTTCATGCTGCTTGAGGAATTCAAGCTTACAGAAGGTTTGTATTCAGATTAATGGTGGAAAAAAGTATGCACTTATATCCCAGAGAAACAAAGGAGAAATAAGAAGCATACAATCTATGAATCAGAGTCACAAAATCCCTGTCATGGACTAAGGGGGTTGCTGAATGGCTTCAGGTTCTGGAAACAGAGTGCCAGGAAGCAGCCTGTAGGGAGATTAGGGGAAAACAAAGGGATGTGCAGAGAGCTGGGTGCATGTAGTATGCTCAGCTTTCAGAAGCAACAAAGTATGCAAACCTCTAGCAACAGTTATTCAACAGAATATAATGGCTCTTTCAAGATCACTGTGGTCTGCAGCTTGCAAAGAAGCAACCAAGCCATCAGCAAAGGTCTGCTAAATTCATCAAACAAATCTTAGTTTTATAAACTCTTACAAATACTGTGGCACATAGTTGCATTTTTATTATTAAAATATCAACATGATTTCTGAAATGCAAATCATTCTGTGGGTTTAATCAAAAGAAAAAAACAATTAAGTCAAATTTCCAATGAAGCAGCTTATAAAAATGTCACAAAGACACGTTCTTTCTAGCTGCTGGCTAAGAGACAGACAAGAAAGCTAAGCACCAGACAGACAAAAAAGGCAAGCACCAGACTTGCCCTTCTCCTGTATCATAATTCTGCAAGAACTGTCTTGACTGTCTGCAGTACTGTTTTATATCCCCAAACAACATCATCTTATTTAGGAAAGACAATGAGAATTTACAAATATAACAATATATAGATCCTTTTACTTTGTGTATGAGATTATGAGGTATGAAGGGTTTTTAATAAAAATTAATTTTCACTGCAGTAAGGTGCCCAAAAGCAATAATTATCACATAAATTCAAATGGATTTTCTTACAGTTCCAAGAAAGCCTATTATAAACCTCACTCTGGTATATACTACGCCTGATGTTCACATAACCTTGAAAAACAAGTTAAGACTGAAATACAGCCAAACAACCAACCATTACTTCAAAACAAAACCTCCTTATTGAACTTGCAAATATATTTCAACATAAAACAATATTAAAAAATGCATTACGACCATCCTTATTGAGCTGATGTTTTGGATAATTATTTTTAACAGTCCAGACATTTTTTCTTCACAAAGTCAAATATCAGCTTTTGCACAGCAACAATAAAAGCTGGCCATGAAAAAAATGTCTGCTGGCACTGACCTGTGTGTACTTTTTCCTTGTCAGTTCAGCAGAAGGCTTTTACTCACTGCCACATACATGCAGTACAGCCATCAGTGTTTATCTTAAAAAGAATTTTGTTGCATTTTAACTATCCTATCCATGGTTTATCAACTGTACACAGAAGAACAGACATTATAGGAAGCTCAATAGGTTGATTTATGGTGTGGCTGCTTCTATTAGAAATAACCTGTGGGGAAATAAAATGCTTGATTTCTAACTCTAAAGAGGAAAAAATGGGAATATCCTGCGCAGAGTGAAAGAAGCCACAGAGCTTTCATAAAGGTAAGCATTTGAAAAGTGACAACCATTTGCAGAAGAGATGCATCCACTGGAGCAGAGGTATGGCCAACATCCACTCTCTGAAAAATGTAGATTTTAAATACACTGTCATACCAAAACTTTGCTGCAGAATGCTGACAGCTTATGTTCCATAGTTAGCTAAGAAATAAAGATAGGGAAAGCAGCAGAGAGGTAAAAGTTGGAATGTAGCATGTTTTTCATTTTTAAGGAGGGTAAGCTCATTATTTCTTACAACATCTCTAACTAAAAGTGACACAGTGAAGTTAAGTCACTATGATTTTATGCTACAATATTTTATTTAACTGTTAGAAAGGTTTATTCTTTTTCAAACTCACCAGATTTGCACTTCCTGAAAACAAACAATTTTTTTTTAAAGATGGAAACAACCCCAGTATTTCCCCTATTTTCTCAGGCATTTTGATAGCAACCAATCATCACCCCAAACTCCTAATTTAGATATAAAAAAAAGTGAATAAAATTGCTGAGCCACATGTAGACAGCAAAAGCTCAGAAGCCAAGCATATATATAGCAGCAGCAACGTGGGAGGCCCAATGAGGTAACCGCAGCGACTCCTTTGGTTAATGCAGAAGCGCATAAATTCTGCCTCATCTTCAGACAAGCAAAGACAGGACTAAAAAGGCTTTGTTTAAAGCACTACTAATGTGCAGCAAAATCTGAAATACTAACTTCATTTTCCTGGGATTCTGAGCTCTCTCTGAAGCTGCAGAAATAAAAAGCTGCTACCCCAGCTGCAGTAGTTCCTTTTTTTTTTTTTAATTTTGAATGTTGTCCTATGATTCTTTGAAAAAAAGGATTTCCTGCTCTGAGGGATACCAGCCTTTCCATGCAAAACAGAGCCCCACCTGGCTCCAGAGGCTGTGCTTACCAAGAAGAACACAAGGTTACATCTTCCATCAGACACCAGAGGAGACTTTGCCACTGCCAACTGAAGGCATTGTGTTGACAGAAAAGCAACCAAACCAAGTTGGAAGGTTTATATCAGTTTCTTGTGTAACTGATACAAACCTTCCCAATGTTTGATCTGGCAGATGTGCACACACAAAGTCCTTCAAATCTATATAGCAGTGATCCCTTGCCATTAGAACCACAATTTTGTACTCAAGCTCCCAGAAGGACTTAATCTTAGTATGTAGTCCTATCAACTCTTGAGCTACTTTCAAAATTTAGGGGGGGGGGGGCGGGGGGGGGAAGTTTCTAAAAAAATTTGCTCCCCTTAACAGCACAAGACTGAAGTTGCTGCAACATACTGTGTAATTACACTGGTATTCTTGACCTAAAACCCAACCACAGATTTTGCTTCAGGCCTTGCCCATGTCAACATCTGCATTTACTTTCTTTCTATCTACACTCTTTCTAAACTACCAGTAAAGTCAGTCAATGACTCTTCAGTGCTGTGTGATTCAAACCCAATGTGAACAGGATTACAGACAGCACAGTTAGGATTTTCTCCCATCATAGCTGTGCTGGCATTAACAATTTCCAGAAAAACTTACTACTGTAAACACAAGATAGAAATTGTAAGACAAGGCAATGGTTCCACAACAACATCAACAAAGGCAAAAGACAAAAAGTAAGAAAGTGTATTTTACACTAATCTGGTTACTACCACTGCTTTGACAAAACATTGAAGACTTCAAAACTAAGGAATACTAACAAGACCTACTAAAATGGGAAATGCAAATTATGGGGTAATGCAAATGTATTCCTGGAAGGCAGAGTTCAGGAATGCAAATACACCTTACCTGCACAAGCTGTAAAAGATAATGAAGAACATCATCATCTTCTAAACTTTCCAGTTTTTGAACTGCCATTGCTCGGACATTTTCATCTGAAAAGTTACAGTCTAGAAGTTGCATTGTGAGTCCAACATCTAAAGTGCTCTGATCCCAAGCCTCTTTTTTAGCTAGCAACTGGTATGTTTTGGCCACTATTTCTTGTTGTCCCCATTTCACAGAGCTAAGCAGCTTAGGATATGCCTTGGGGTGCTTTATGCTCTCATATCTAAAGTGCCACAACAGTTCTTTGTCCTCAGGAGAAAGTGGATTAAGTGGGTCAGTTGCTATGATCTCTTCAAGTTGCTTGCGAAGCTGGTTGGGCATTTCAGCTCGGGTCCTGTCCCCCTGGGGGTCTGATGATATCCTGTGCTTGGGCAAGGCAATTGGGTGACAATATTTGTCCAGCACAATAGAGATAGCCATGGAGTTTTCTTTATCTGGGTTAGTTGCTGATGTGAGTTTATCTGCATTTATACTTCCTTGTTCTTCCCCCTTTCCTGGAATTTTCCACATGTGGAGCACATACTCCCCACTTCGTAGCAAGAAACGGTGATCTATCAACAAAAGATTTACATAATAGAGAAGCTGGGTTTTGCATTTTGCATCAGAGTTGGAGGATTCATGTGACTGCAGGTTTGTCTTTGCAGATGGTCCCTGTGCTTTGCCACAGTATATCTGAAGATTCAGGAGTGCTCCTTTAGGCAAATCCTTGATTTTGATATCAAACTCTAACCAAATATTCCACAGAACCTCCTCAGTAAAGGGCTTTGATGAAGTTCTTCTCTGTGAAAGGAGCTGCTGCCCATGTTGAATGTTAGCCTCTACAAACACAGTAAGATCAGTATTTCTTGGTAAAACTGGGATATCAATGCCAATTATTTTCACTCTAAATTTCCTATTACAATCCCACAAAGAGATAGTGAAGACCCTCTCATGATCTTTTCCATCTATTGTCAATTGTTCATGATACCCTGTAACTCCTGTACAGTCATCCACCAAGGGCCATTCTTCCTTCTGAACCTCATCTTCATTTGGGTCCGGGGGATTGTCGAGGACAAGGTGGATTTCTTCCCCATTCTTAAGGCACTGTCTTATCCAGTGAAAATCTTTAATTGGTGTCTCTCCGGTAATGTACTCATCTCTGCCACAAATCCTGAGAACAAAATCCAGCTCACTATGATCTTCAGGAATGTCCATCAAAGACTTTTTCTTTGCCATTTTTGTGAAAAAGCTGTGGAGAATCATATCTGGAGTGTCATCTATTGACACTTTAATTTTCTGACTAGTTGTTCCCCTATGTATGATTATGAAAATATTATTATTAGTGATCTTTTTAAATAAATATTCTGGGAGTGGCTTAGATGTAGTCCATGGGTGCATTGCATATAATTTAGGATCTCTGCAGGCTACCTCTATCATTCGTGGAGTGACTAATCTGCGCCGGGTAAATTCTAGTTCATCATCATGTACATTGCTTACATCAGTGACATCATAACCAATCAAATCATTAAGTTGCCGCTGAAATTCCTGAACTTCTTCTGATGGTTTTTGTTTCTGGACAACATAGATCTTGCCTACCTTCTTCTGTAACACCTTCCAGTACAGTATGCAGTCCAATGTCTGTAACACTTGATGTTTATCATAAATTTCATACCACTGCCCTTTCTTCTGATACTGCAGAATAAACTGATCTGGGGTGAATGCATGGTAGAAGTCTGTGGTTTGACTCGTCTCTATTGCACGCATCCAAATCTGTGCCTTCATTTGCTCCACTGTACAGTTGCCAGCTATTTCAAGTAACATCATTTCTGGTGCTTTAGTATGTTTATTGCTTGTAGGTAAAATGAACTCGATGGGTATCAGTTCCATGGATGAAAAACTACTCGATGTACAATGAGGTTTCATTCTTCTTCTCCTTCGTTTGTTTTCGTCTCTCATAACAACGGGCTGTTCATGATCCCCCAACTCCATGCCAGAAGAAATCTAGCAAAACATAGAATTACTTCATTACTTTCTCATTTACATTTATCTTTTCTCTTACTTTTTAACTTTTCATATACATTTTTTGTATTTCCACTTCCCCTTAATTTCTGGTCACAAATACTTGATTTACATGAACCACTTCAGATGTAACCTGTTCAATTCAATACCAAATATAAATAAAAGACCTTGAACCAACTCTCCAGGGATTAAGTAATTTTTTAAGAGGTTTTAAACATCCTGCCCAGATTTTACTGAGGATAAGCAGTTTGAATGTGCAATCTCCATATTTATTAGTTCTTGCTTCTATTTGATCAAGCACTGATTCTTCTGCTGCCTCATCTGTTTTGTTGCTGCTGATGTGGGTTTTCATAGAAATCAAAAGGCACACTCCTGTATATGAATAGAATGCAGTCCCACTGAGCTGCAGGAATGGCAGAAAGTAACAAAACAAGCAATTTATTTGCAGTCTGGACAGACATGAGCTTATTCCCAGTTTTCTCTGCCTCTCTTTTGAGTGATGAGGAATCAGGACTTCAACCTAAAAAACAGCCCTTAGGATGCAAAAGTCAGGGACTATTTCTGAAGATATATTTAAAGTGCATCTAAATTCAAGGCGAGCGTCCTTAGATGTGCTTCTTTTACATAAATCAATTCCCCAGACTGATAATATCCATCCATTTTCAAAGTACACATTGCCAATATGAACTTTTAGTTTGTTACAGAAGAAAAATCTCCCAAGCTGATGCTGATTTATTACCCTATACATCAAATCACACCTAAACCACCAGTAAAACAATATTAAACATGAGTAGCCTACCTTACCAGCATTCAGTAAACAAAAAGTATTGTTTCTCAGTTAATCTCTATTGACCAATATTGAAGTGGAAATTGTTCAGTGCTGATTGAGTGCACTCGCAAAAGCCAAGTTACAGCAACATACTGAACTTCTTTACCAAGCAACACTTTCTACACATAAAATCCTTAACTGCTGGAGAAAAGTAAAGCCAGTGTAATGATGCCCTAGCAGATAATAAAAGAAGCAGATAAAAATATAAAAGATTAAATTCAAACAACATAGCATGTTAACTAAAATTCTTGAGTTCCAGAAAGCAGCGACTGCGGACACACCACCTCTATAATTGACAAAGTACAAGGAAATATTACCTGCTTATAAAACCAAGGCTGAATTGCTGAAGATTATTCATTGGTTTAATTTTTGTAGTTCCTATTTTTTAAAGGAAGATCATTCACACAAAAGATTTCTTTGTTTAAGCTGTTCTGCTTTTCTTGCTCGGTCTCATACCCAGATGCAAAGGAAGTTCTGCACTTACCAGGAAGGAAGTTTTAACCAAGTTGATTATACATATGATTGCTCATTTTAAAAGAAGTCAGAATGCTTTTCCTGTTACAACAGTAAAAACACACCAACAGTACATAAATTTAACACACACATATAGAAGACATATTTAGAACCTTTTAAAATAGCCAAGAATAATCTGGGCAATAAAATTTAATTAATTCAAATAAGATATTTAAACCAAATATATTTTAAGAGATTAACTCCCAAAAGAATTAAATACAAATAGTAGATAATAATACAACTAAATATGCAATGTTGCATGATTTTTATTTGCATGGTGATAGCCATTTAAGGACTCCCAACTTAAATTCACTAGAGATTTTTAAGCCAGTCTCCATACAGGCATCTCAAAGAGATTGTATATGCCAAGGATCTTGCATGGTAACATCAGCAGCAGAACCACTGGGCAGCCTTACCCCAAATATCTTTATCTCATTCATTTATGATTACAAACACACAGTGAAATCCACTAGAAATGGCGACTTTAGATTCAGGAAGAAATCAAACCAGACTTTCAACCCTAATTCTTGTGATTAACTACAACCTGAGGTGCTGTTCTTTTACTAAAAAATAATCCCCACAGAAAAAAACTACTATGGAAAACATGTACAAAACAGAAAGAAAAGACAGAAAACCCTCTAATTTCATCCTTTTTCCTTATGCCTTTTCCAGTGGAATACTGATCTTTTGAAGAGCAACCAGCAGTACAAATCCTACAGTGGTAGATATCATGCAGGAATGATGAGTCTTGAAAAGAAGGGAAAAAAATGAAACAGCTGGAAGGTTGTCTACCAACAGTGAAGTGCCTTTTTTTAAACATATGCATGTTTCCTATTTATAAGACACATTTTTATAAAAATGTGAAAAATAACCCCTCCCTCTGTATTGGCAAAAAAATCTGACAGTATGTTACCTGCCTCCAACATGCCAGGCTTGATTAACACTCTGCCAAGATTGAAAAGCAGAAAATACCCTCCACGACTGACACAGCTCTTCCCTCTCTGAGCATCACTCTGCTTGTCAGCTAAGATCTTTTCTTTTTAGAGGTTATTTTTCTCAGAAAGTCAGTTTGGAGAAAACACACTCTGTCCCAGATCCCTCTATCTTTTAAAGCCAGTATTTGAATTTTCTTAAGGTAGTGGTGAAGTTACCTGAACATTTTGTTGTTGACATGAAATCTACCCATCTTGGCCAAGACACCTCCAAAACTCATCCTCCACCCACATTCAGCCTGTCAGCATCCATCAGTCACAGCCTTTGCAGCATCTCAGCACTACACACGAAGCTTCTCTCTCATCTCAATTCTAAAATACAATGTAGTCATATATTTCTCTTCATTTAGACATAAGCAACTAGTATTAAGGTTTTTTCATGCCAACAGGCAATATAAATTTTTTGCAGAGTCCTTCCTCTAAAAGTCATTGTGCTGCCCCATTAACTAAACTTGGAGTCATTTCAATTTCATTGGGTTCTGCAGATCTAGGAAAACTTTGTGGTTTAAAATGTCCTCAGCCTGCTCCTTGAGTCATGCACTTAAGATTAATTCTTCAAACATATATACATACAAATAATTTTTCTACCACTACTCCATAGATCAAGACCATCAAGACAAGCAAGGCAGCATCTCTCCCTCATGCAGCAGACCTGTACATTTCTCAGTGAATGCAATCCTTTCACACTCTCATCCACTTATAAAGGCAGGTAGAACAACACTTCTGTGGGTTCAGATATCCCCCCCCCAAATTGCATCAGACACAGCACAAAAATGTGTGGCACTTCTGTAGCTGCCTTGCCCATACAAGGCTGTCTTTTCTCCTGCATTCATTTGGCTGTACTTGTCATTGTCTAGTCCATTCCAACCCAATATCCATCCCCAGTTCTGCTCTGACCCCTTTTCCTCAGCTTCAGAAGGCAGTTCTTGGTGCGACAGCTGTCTCTCATCTGTCTCTGCAGTGACCCATTCTTATGGTGACACCAAGTAGTATCCATTTCCTGCTAATCCACTGGCAACACCATATTTCCTCATGCACATGAATCATAATACTTTGATATTTATAATGAAAAATCATTTCACATCAAGTTCCTAAATCCTTAGTCATGCCTAAGCTTTACTTGCAATATTGACACTTCAAAAACGCCACTGCAACAACACCCCAAAAAAAGGGAAAAAAAAATCACTGTGTTTCATTTCTAATTCTAATGAGCCTCATCAGCCCTGAATATCCCTGTATTACAAGAACTATCCTACAGTGGTCTAAAAATCCTGACAGGGTCCAATGGAGAAAGAAAAGATGGGCCTGTAAAAGGTAACTAAGACAAGCAATCAGTTTTGCCTTTGTCTCCAGTTGTATTTCTATCTCATCACTCAGGTCAGTAACCTGATCATAATAAAACCAGCAAAAAACTGGTTAATTTTCAGCTGGATCAGTTCCTGTATCTGACTCAACACTTGCACGAGTGGTGGGCAGTGATGGAAGAGAAGGAAAGGGAATGGAGCCAGTACAGTTAAGCATAACTGAGACTGAAACATGATTCACAGCAGGATTAGAAGATACACTAATGAATAAAGTCATCAAATTATTTGAAAAAACTGGCTGAAATTTACTTTAAAAAGACAATGCGGTATTACGATCTATTACTTATTTGCTACAAAAAATTTAGGATAGTTGTCAATCTTGACTGCTCTGTTAAGACTATGTTAAAATTCTACCAGTTACTATCATGCTTATTCTATATTAGCTCCTGCTTCTGTTTTAATCCATCATGTGAAAACCTTATTTCAAAATTATTCTTTTCACTTTAGTGTGAACTTCTTCCCAGACAACTTAACTTTCAAGAAAATAAGCACTCTCTACCAGAGTAAGAATTACCTTGCTTTTTATTTATGAACTTATATAAATTCAAGAATTTACATGCTTATGTTAATACAACACTAAAGCTTACATTCAGAGTTTTAGATGAAGTTCACTTGAAAGATAAATTTTAAAAACCAAAATTACTATGACAAGATTCAACGTTTTCCAAGCAGCCTTGCTTGGAACATCTACTTGCCCACACTGTTGTGTAGCAGGGCATTACTTTCCACTTGCTGGACAGGAGTACATCTTCCCTACACCTGCAGTGATCCAGTGCTGAACTTCACAGGTAAGATACAGCACTAACATTTCAAGTGTGAACACAACAACAAAGTACCACTTGACTCAATTTCTTTGTCAGATCCTCTAACAACTACTAGCACTAATGGGAAATAAATCACTGCAGGTTCCCACTAGCAAGTCAACTTTACAGGTAATGCAGCCACGTTCCTCATCAAAAGTATATGAGCCAGCAGACACAGCTTGGTCGGGAGGCTGAGGAGTCAATCAGACTGCAATTACAGCTGTAGCATTTTCAGGATGCCCTGCCTTCACCACCTTTAGTTTCTATATGAGTTATCTATTTGGGGCTCCTGGGAAAAACAGTAACTCCTAGCTGGTTCTGTAAATTTAGGTAAGAATTTCGGCAAAATTCTAGTTAACTGGGGTTACACAAGTGATGTAGTAGTAATCTCAAAGTAATCCACCTTGGAAGCAACACTTCACAGAGTTTTAAAACCCAGAGATCGCTGCTATTGTTCCTGACGGGACACGCTATTTAGACAGTGCCTGTCAACTTGGACCCGGTTTTCCCACACTGATTGTTAACTGAGCGATCTAATCTTCACCAGCTACCAACTCCCGAATGCCCTCAGCTATTATTTCAAGGGATTGTGGTGTGGACAGGTTTCATGGTCTACATGGATCAGATAGACACAAGAAATTTGTTGGAGGAGGAAACAGTTACTTATTGTTTAAAAGCCGTGTTGTAGCGTAGCTGACTCACTGATCTCAAGACTCGAGGGAACTGTCTACTGTGATCCTTCACTTCGCATTGTTCCATTCACCGTTCCAACAGCTTCCTCAGCGGGTCTGGCATCAAACTCGTTAACTCCTGTTCGGGCCATGACGTGAGGCGGGACCAAGGCCGCGAGAGACCGGGCAGCACGGGGGGCTCGGCAGTGCCGGCAGTACCGCGGGGCGCCCCCGGCCAGCCGCACACCCTGCGGAAGGGGCTCTGCACACGGGCAGCACGGGCAGCACGGGAGGCGGCGGGAGCAGCGGGCCGGGGCCGCCTCCCTCCCTCCCTCCCTCCCTCCTTCCCTCCCGCCCCCGGCCCACCGCCCCGGCCCAGAGATGGCGGCCGGCGCCGCCCGCGGGAGGGTGAACCTCGCCGCGCCCGCCCCGCCGGGGCTGCCGGGGCCGGGGGCGCCCTGCGGCGGGCGCGGGGCCGGGGCGGGTCCGCCCGCGGCCGGAGCGGGTAGCGGAGCCGCGGCACCACCTGCGAGCCCGGGCCTCGGGCAGCGCCGGCCCGGGGCGGGATCCGCCGCGACCCCCGCTGCCCCCGGCACGGAGCTACTCACCGCAGCGGCGGCCCCGGCTCCGGCCCCGGCTCCGGCTCTGGACAGGTGTTTCCCTCAGCAGGAAGCGGCGCGGGCCGGGGGCCGGCGGGGAGGCTCCATAGCCGGTGGCAGAGGCAGCTCCGGAGCCGCCGCCAATCACACGCCGGGCAAAAAGGGAACCGGCAGCGGGGCCTCCCCGCCCCGCCCGGCCCCGCCGCGGCCTCGGGCGCCCGGGCCCGGCCCCGGCCCGGCCGCATCGGCCGGAGCGCGCACAGAGCCTCTGCTGGGGTGAAAGCACTGCGGCCGCGGTGAGGCTCAGTCAGCACAAGGCACGCACGACGTGTCCTGGTTCAGCTCCGGCAGCAAAACCTCCCTGGGAGCAGCTTCCCGAGGTGTTCCTTGCCCAGGGCCCCACGGCCGGCTTGCCCATGGCACTCCTGCAGCGACCCCCGCCTGCCCGGCCAGCCCTGACAGCTCCTTCAGCCCCACACCTCAGGGCAGGGACAAATTAGTTTGTCTAAACTGCCCTTGAAAACCCCTGGAGATGGCAACCTACTCCAGCGTGGTGGTCTTCTGCTTAGCAAAGATTTTCATGCTGTCTGATTAAAATTCTTCTCCTACAGACTGAGCATCTCGCTTGTCTTATTCCTCTTATTCAGTTAGGGTGTTTTCTTCCTTCCTCCCCTCCAGCTACTTTCTTATTTGAATTTGCTGTGTTAGTTGTTTTTCTACTATTTTTCCATCTCCAGACGGGCAGTCCTGGATCTCCCTTTTTAGGTCATGTTCCTTAGACCTCCTGTGATTCCTGTAGCTCGCCTCCGGGGTCTTGCCAATTGGGCCACTTGTTTTTTTGGAAAGCAGTGCTCAAAACTGGACATAGTAGTATTCCAGCCAAGGCTGTGCCAAGGCTGCCCACAGCAGGAGGATTAATTCATCAGCCTTACAGTGCCAGACTCCAACTGCAGCTCAGGCATAACTATTCACATTGAATTCAAACAAACAAACAACTCCCCCTCACCACTCTTTCCCCATTCAGGCTGCTGTCTGTTTGGCTCTGAATGGAGCTGAGTGTTACAGTCTCCACAGCTCTTCTTCAGAGTGAACAGCAAAACTCTTTCCATTATTATGTTGAGACTTTTTTTGACCCAGATCTTGCAATGAGATTCACAGGTGAACTCTGTATGGCACAGAACACACACACTTGCCCTGAAAGCTATGCTGGCATAAGGTTACATCTTCAGGAAACACTCTACAAGGCCATAAGTTGCCACAAAGACTTTAAAAATTATTGTAATTTTTCTAGGTACACATTCTAAACTTCTATAGAAAGATAATACCAGAAGGAAATAACTAGTCTGTTACATGTACAGATGCTATTATAAAAAGTTGGATAATTGTTGTTATAGCATGGATGGATTCTTTTGACTAAAAAAATCATTTGTGTGATGTTAAGAATCATACCAGCCTGAAGCAGAAAAGAGAAACCTCTGTTTCAAAATGAATATCTATTACAATGAGCTGTGTCTGTAAGGAATCATCATAACTGTACTGGCCTCAAGTTCCCTTTTACATGAAAGCAAAGCAAAAGCCTTCAACAACTTCCATGTGATGTGTGTGCAGCATAGGGGAAACACAGTGCAGACTCGCTTCATGCTTGGTTTTGCCTGGTACAATGGGTAATATCTGTCGAAGCAGTTCAGCTTTGCACAGCATTGCTGAATGCTTTAAAAGACAGTTAAAGGCCTTATCAAAATAGGAAGTCTTTTTTTGTTGTTTTTGGCTGGATCCCCAGATGGATCACTCCGGGAACACAAGTGTAGCCAGTTTGGCAACTAATCCTGTTAAAATCCGTGGACTTTATTTGGGGATGCACAAACATATGGAGATTTGAGCAGCTGAATAAAAAACTGTCATTTGTCAAAAGACAATTATAGAGGGGATAATTTACAGCCAGAGCAAATGACACGTTTTGTGTTGATTTCAGCCAGAATTGTATAACATTTTTTAAATAGCTATAAGTCAACGTAGTGTTATCTGCAATGAAAGAATAAATTATTGTACCTATTATATTTGAGAAAGGTTGGTAAACTGAAAACCTTGCTCTCTTCAGGATTTAGTATGTTAATAAATATTACATTTTTACAGTTAATCTTCAGCTCAACTATATACAGCTTATTTTCTTTATTGCTTTTTCTGGCAAATGAAGTAATACAAACTTTTCTGTAGGTGAGGATGCTCTTCTTGCAGATTGTATATTCTTTAGAAATACACATTTTAACATTATTTTATTCCTGTTCATTTCTAAATGTGACTTAAAACCTTTCCCATAAGTTATCATTTGGTTGTTGTTTTTTTTTAGTCAAGAACAACCTGCACAATAAATTGAAATGCATATTTGACTATATCAAAGCCAGAACTTTAAAGCAGTCAGGAATGCCATAGCTTAATGAAGAAAGGTGAAGAACGCAATTTGATATTTAAATGAAGCTGATTTAATCAAAATTAGTCATGCAAAGACGCAATCATTTTGCTAATATAATCTTGTGGGGTGCAGTCAAAATGCAATTATTTCCTTTATCTACCAGCTGTAATAAAAATATGACAAGAAATTGCTGTCATGATTTTAAATGGGAGTTTTGGAGGTTGAAAAAATGTAAGATGGTATCTTTTGTATCCTCTGCACAGTCAAACATCAGTTTTTATGCCATTTAGTGAGAAAGAGCGATAAAGAATAACAGCTACATTAAATGCTCAGCAACAACTTTATATACTGACATATGTTGGATGTAATGTTCTGTTATCATTGACAAACTGGGTTCATTGCAATTTAGGAAATAGTATCTAATACTTTGAGTTGGTTTTTATTTTCAATATTGTCAGCAGAGAAAAAAAATTAAATGCAGAAGCTTTGTAGATCTTGTACAACAAAGTCAATGCCTACTTGCCTAAATACAGCAATAGCTATGTTCAGTTTTGTAACTGCTTCTCTATGTAAAGAAAATGGCAGAACCCCAATGTATGTATATACATTGTCTATCCTGATGGAATGATAGGTAGCCTTCTCCTTTCTTGGGGAATTTATAAGCTGGAATTTTCTAAGTGTGTTGTAAACTCTTTCTGATGCATTCAGGGGAAGATTTAAAATAAGTTGACAGAATCCCTTCATTTTACAGCTCTGCTGTGAAAACTGATCATGTAAATATGTGATCAGTTGTATTAACATCATTGTCATTGATTTTTTCCATATGCGCGATCACATGGTAACTTTGGTATCCAAAATAAGCTTTTCTTCTTGCTATAACTTGCCAACAAGCAGAGGAGGAGTGAACTGAATTTTAGTTTGGCTTTTGCATCATGTTCTAGGTATGGTAGCTGCTTGTGAAAGGGATGTAAGTGACAGATAAGTGTTGCCTGCAGATCTGTCCTCCATTCACAGCTTTATGTCATGGGAAAGGCAGCTCTACTGATGCTGGCTCTGGGTCATTGCTTGGGGAAGCAGGAGAATGCTTTGGGGAAATAGGGGGATCCAGAAGAGCACATTAAGGCTGGGCTCTTTCTGCATCCCTCTGTAGGCAGTGAAGTCCTCTCTGAGATGTCTCCTATGTGAGCTTGGCTTCAGCTAGAAGCTTGGTCCGGGGGAATCCTTTAAGATCTCCTGGGCATGAAAGAAGCCTTGTGGCCTGATCCAGAAATGTTTGCTGTGAACCTCTGTAGGGAGAGCAGAGCCAGAAAATCTCTAACAAGGAAAAGACAAAGAGTCTTTCCTATCTCTTTCCCATCTCCTCCAAGAAATCCCCACTCTTTCCTTTCCTCCTAATAGATTGGTGCTCCTGGTGATTGAGATTTTGCACAAAATCCCTCACTTCAAACACCTTAAGCTTGCAAACAGGAAACAGCAGGTGTTCAGAAGTCTTCTGAGATACATCTGCTGAAGACTTTGTTTCCCATTTTACTGATTTAGGCTGTTATGCTTCAGAATAGGTATTTAAAGCACAGGGGTGGGAGTGCAAGCTGTTTCCTCTGTACCACCATGCATACACACTTCAGCTGAGATGTAAAACTCACATAATACCTCTTACTAGCTTGAATGTCTTTTTTTTTTGTCTGTTCACACATGTATGAGTTTGTCAAGGAGAGATGCTGTCATTGTGGTAGCAGAGTGTGTGTAAACAGATCTTTAAGATCACTGGTTATTCTTAAGGGGTGGAGAAACCCACAAGTTTTTATGGCTGCTGACAGAGGGAGGTCTCAGTATTAGGTGGTGATGCAATATTGCATCATCTCGTGGTGTTGGGACATGACAGAGGAAATGAAAGAGGTCAGAAATAGAAAATTAAAGAAAAGGAGTTCCCAATACCAACAAGGCCTCTAGTCTGATAGCACTATATTACGTGCTCTTTAGTATAAGGTACGGACAAGAATTCCTCAGTCTCTGAAAGTTTCTGACACAGAAAATAATGAATCTAATTTGCTGATACATTATGAGGTTTCTTTAGACAAGATCTCTGAACTGTGTTGCTGTGCTATCCTCCTGTCCTGATATTTATTGATCTTAATCTTTAAAAATTTGCTCATCTCTATATTCATTTGTTGGGGCAACCTTCACTCTGTGAGGAGGTAAATATATTTGCATTACATAGGAGTTATGTAAGGCTAGAGTTTTATCAGAGGATTTCTGTATTTTTGTTCTCGTAAATGAGTAATGTAAAATTATTTCTCCTTTAATTACCTCATTGCCTCTCTCTGTATATTAAAGCAACATATCCTTTAGACAGAAATGTTTTCCGTACCAGAGGTTCAGGCACCCCACAGGCTACTTGATCAGCTGTCATAATACTCAGGAACACTAAAAAGATATTTAAAGATTTCTATTTGTTCCACAGAGTTCAGTTGAATACAAAATTTGCTACAAAGAAAGCTCCTTCCCAGCCTTGTCTTTTCTGGAAACATACCCTTAATCTTCTCCAACAGCTTTAAACTTTAAGAGGTGGCCTTAGCAGAGTGTCCAGATCACCACATCTGAAGGGATTTTGGGGACTGAACAACAGGATTTCACTCCAATTCATTCCATTAATTCCATTTTCATTCCAAAATGCTGAACCCCTTGTATAGGAAGCCTGTGGCAGGTCTGTTTCAGGAGGAGGCTGGGGATCCTGTCTGGGAGCTGGGAATCCTGTTGGGATGCTGGGTTCACATCTGTGACAACACTGCATCCACTGGAGCTCATCGTAGTGGCAGCTTTGCTAGATAAACACCTGTCCTCAAGATTGGAATATAGAGCTTCTGGCTTTACAGACAAGTCAAAGCCTTGCCAGCCAGCACAGCCATGATGAGTAAAAGCCATTTTCAGTCCTGGAACTTTGTATATTTGCTTCCTAGAAAGAAAGCTGAGAAACCAAATTTCCACATGGGAAGTGTCAACCCTTACACACAAAATGAGGACAGCATTATGCTGTGGATATTAGTGTTTCCTCATGTGTCAGTCTGGTCTGTATAGATGGCTGTCCATTTTCTATGTTAGCCAGAGGTGGTTGTAATATATGGTAGGAGATAATTCATGCTATATAGGTATATATGTGTATAAAATATTGTGTAGATCCAAAGTTATGTCTTTGACCACTCTGGCTGGGAACGGAGTTCTATTTTCATGTAACCAGTTCCCAGACAGCATTAAGATAATACCAGGTCTGTTTGTTACCGTATGAATGGGACAGTCCTGGGCCATCATCGCCATCATCAATGATTTCCCTGGCATCTGCACCTGGGAGATAGCATCTAGACCTTCCTGGACCATGATTAATGCAATGTCTCAGAAACTCACAAGACCTGCACCTGGAATGATTACATCTGCTGTGTTCAGGAACTGGTATCACCCTACTACATATCAATACAGCCTCTGCCTGGACACTCAGGCATTCGTCTGGATCTCTGGATTCGTCTTTGTCTGTTCCTGCACATGTATGGATTCTGCTCTACATGTGAAAAGACACAAAGAAATGCGTGGTCATCCCTGCCTCAGACAGAATAAACTGTATATAAGCTGGCTGCTGGAAGCACTCAGGGTGAACTCCTGGGGACACGCTGTCACTTTGGCAGTGGAACCCTGGTTCACCCAGTGCCTGCACGTGGGGCTGACGCTGTCTTGGCTGTGGTGCTTTTTCGAAATTCTATTTTTTTTTGTTATTGATCCAATAAATCTTTGTTAAATTTTTCATAAATTTGGCTACCAATTTGATCATTTATAACATGGTTAAAGACAAACATGGAAATATAGCCCAGATTAAACAGCTGGTATTGCCAGACATCCCATGTATTTTAGTATTCCCTGAGTTACCGTCACAAATATTGCATTATCTATAAAATGCATATTTTCCTGCTAGCAGTGGAAAGCCAGACATGTCCAGCAAAGTTTTGCAAAGCCTCTTCAGTATTTCACAGCTTGAAGCCTGAGCCATTCAGCAGGGGAGGATGTGGTAACTAAGGCCAGTTTGGGTGGGATGTATCCCAGTCATTTGTGGAAGGCAGTAACTGCTGCAAAATGCCAGTCAGAGCCTGCTCTTCACACTCTCCACAAAGAAAGAAGTGCTTTATTCTCCCTTGATCCACACTTTGGGTTGCAGTTCTTCACCCCAAAGCACAAAGGCAATGTAGCAATATCAGTCTCTGCACCATGACTCAGAGTCACGCTACCTCACATATCAGCTGGATACCTGCTACACTACTTAGGTGTGATAGAAACCTTTAATATCTCCTATTTCTAAAGTTAAAATATGTCAGTTGGCCAGATCATGTTTTCCAGGGCACGTAGAACACCGACCCCAAGTATGTTGGTCAAGGTAGGCCAGCTTGCCTGCAGCACCTGTGTGGCTGAAAACAGGCAGGGCATTGAGCTGGATCTCTTTATAGTTGTTCATCTGACTGTCTGTCAGCAATTGAACAGACATAGCCCACAATAATAATTTCATGAACAACATTCAGAATTTCTTTGATGCATTTCAGAAGCTACTGGAAGTCTTCCTAATTTCACATAATGAGGCAGACATGCAGGAACCTTGTGTTTCATCCCAGCAGGGAGCAATTGTTCTTCTCTGAGAAGGTGATGTTCTTTCCCAGTATTTTCCCCTTGTGTCTCCAACAACAAAATGTTTTAGCTGAGATGGTGTGATTTTCCTTCTTATAGAGAGTAACCTAATTCTGGAAAGAATAGATGCTGCAGTCTTTCCAAAGTACAACAGTACCCTAAAAGGGTGTGGTAGGTTGTCATGAATAAACACATAGAGATGAGGAACACATGGGAGGATCCTAGGATGGTATTTCCTTTATGATCTCAGATGATTTAAAATACTCCAGATTGGCTTTGGACTTTTCCTGGATTCCATTCAAGAGAAGAAAATAAAATAAATGTGTAGAAGATCCTGCTATATCCAGAGGAAGAGGACAAGACCACACCATAGAGGAATTATTGATATTAGAGATGTGTAACAAACCCAGATGAATGAGTGACTTTGAAGACTGCATTTTAAAAATCCCTCCAAGGCAGTTACTACAAAATGCTACATAGAAGAGCTTGTTTTAGGCACATAATTTGCTGGTATTGGGATAGCAGGCACTGCAGGGCCTGTCCCTGAGGAGTGGCTGCAGGTATGGTGGGAAGCTGGTCCTTATGAATGAGGATCAATGCTACAGAGCTTCCCTGGGGAAGGGTGACCTGCTGGCACAGGACTACCTGGTCCCCTGGGCTCCAACACCTGTGAATGGGGCTTCTAAGACTTCGATGAAAAAGTGAAGCCCAGAAGAGTTTAGTGATTCTGTCGTCTTGACAGGCTGAGCACTGGAGGTGGCAACCACACTTGGATTCTTACTTTTCATTGGTTTTGCCTCTGTTTCAAGTAATTAGCATCACAATGATTGTAGAGGAGAGGGACATTTGAAAAGGTGTTGCTGGGAGTTTAGGACTTAAGTGTTTGCACCCAGGAGGTTACCAATGAAGGGAGCAACCCAGAAGACCATGGCTTGACTGTTCAGTACATGAATTGACTGGGCATGTTAACAGCTCAGGAAAGAACAGTGTTGGCTGAGTTAAGTCTGTTTCACCTGGATAAACAGCAAGATATTCAGAGCAGTGTCCTTCTGCTAAGAGTGAAGGCATGTCAAAAGCTGATTGATCTGAAATCCCAGATTCAGCCTGTGATGCTCTGGTGAGTACCATGAATGAACCTCACTGAAACTCATAGTAGATAAAATATATTAAAAAATATTGTCATGGAGGCCCATGACAATACAATGCATTCTTTAAAAAATAATTATTTAGGTGATGCATGGTCCATTGAGAGGTGCCACAAGAATGAATATACTTTAGGGTTCCATGTAGTTAAGGGTTGAAAAGTGTGGAGCCAAGAACACTGAAGGTCCAGAAAGGATCTGATTTTGGTGGGTGCACATGCAATGGTAGCAGTGTTTGTGTTTGCAGTCATTTCAAAGGAACTTGGCGTTACCCTGTTTTCCAGCCTTAATTCCATGAAAGGAGGAGTACAAAAAACAAGGATTTTTACTAGTGATTAAGGATGAAACCAGCTGTTTCAGTTTGAGTTTGTCTGATAATCTCATTTAACCAAATTATGTACGTTGAAACGCTGTGGAGTTTGAGATAAGCAAATCCATCACAGGTCCTGTAGCCAGGGACAAGGGAAGGTCTTGCATTTGATGTGCTTGGAGAAGTATTTGTGCAATTTTTGGCAGTGAAACATGTTAGGAAATTGAGCACAAGTCCCAGTTCAGCCCATGGAGGAGGATTCAGACCAGCCTTTGGAGGTATATCTGTGAGGAGTACACTGGCTGGCATGAACCCAAACCTTTCAGCTGACCACAAACCCTCTATGACATCACTGTAGCCAAGCTTTTTTACCAAACCTCTCTGACCTACCATGAACCCAGACCTTTCAGCTGACCACAAATCCTCTGTGGCATCACTGTAGCCAAGCTTTTTTACCAAACCTCTCTGACCTGCCATCCCACCCAGGGACACGCCCTGTGCCCCCAGTTTTGTGCCGAGGCAATAAGTGGGTGACCTTCCCTGTACCTTCGGGCATGTACCTTGTGCCCGACCCTCCCCGGCCACCCCTGCCCTGCTGCAGTGCCACAATGACGGCAGCAGTGGCCGGGCCAAAGGGCACAAAGCCAAGGGGCTCCTACAAAGCGACCTGTGGCATTTCCTGCTCGCCATGGCTGTGTCACTGTCATGGACATATTTTATGAAGAATCCTTTTGACAGGATTGTTTTCTCCTGAGAATCTGAAAAGCCTCGGAGGCTTTTCAGGAAAGAAAAGCAATAATTATCTGCTGCTGTGGAATGCAACAGGTGCATCATTGATTGGTCCATGTGAGTTGTTTCTACTTGATGACCAATCACAAGTCCAGCTGTGTTGGGACTCTGGTCAGTCACAAGAGTTTATTATCATTCCATCCCTTTCCTTGCTAGCCTTCTGATGAAATCCTTTCTTCTATTCTTTTAGTATAGTTTTAGTATATCATTTCCTTTTAATATAATATATCATAAAATAATAAATCAGCCTTCTGAAAACATGTAGTCAAGATTCTCATATCTTCCCTCGTCCTGGGACCCCTGCGAACACCACCACACGTCACCGGCCGTGGGTGTGACGTCACCGACCGTGGGTGTGACGTCACCGCACGCCCGGCCAGCGCCGGCATTGCGTCATGCGCAGGGACAGAGGGACCCTGGTGCTGTGGTGACACCTGCTGGGCCGGCAGGAACATCACCGGGGCTTTGTCCCGGCCGTGAGACAGCGGGGAAGGAAGGGCTCTGGATTTCTGCCTCCAGCTGTCCTGCCTCACCCATTGGCTGTGGAGAATGGGGTTACTCACCAGAGTTACCCAAATGTCAGCCAGCAGGGTTACCCACGTTAGTTAACCTATCCATAGTTAGTTCTGGTTTCAGTCATTAATATCTAAGTAATTAAAGATCCTTAGGGTATGGAAATACAAAGTATTTGTGTGTTTCTGGAAGAGTTGGTGACAATGATTTTGACTTATCTGCGTTTCAACTACATGTGTTTCATCCAAAACAAGCGTTTAGCAGAGCTTTCACATCCCAACAACTCACCATGTAAATTGTGTCATGTAAGCATCTAAATCCAGTTCTGGACATCCAAATCTTGGCAGAGAGGAGTAAGACAGGAAAGGGAGGACAAGCTCCATGGGAGAGCTCAGGGTGCTGTGCCAGAGCTGCCTCTCAGCTGCCTACCAGGCTTTGAGCTGAGGCTTTGCCAGAGATGAGCAGACTCCTTAATCCTTGGATTAAGGAGCTCACATCGGAGCTGGGATCTCCAAACACTTTTCAAACTTGCCTTTGCTGGGGATTACAGCTAGGGGTGCCCAGAAAAACTCACCTATCCAGGGGTGCCACATGGACCAGTGAAGCTTCTGACATCTTCAGGACACTAACATCCACACACAAGGGTGGCCTGAAATTGTCCCTGAGCAACATGCATTTCCTGAGAGGGTGGCTGCTGATGCTGGGGCTGGTTCACGTTCTGGCTTCTATAATCTTCCAGCAATGTGAATCTTGATGACTCCCTTGTAATTTCAATTTTTTTCATCTTCCTGATTTAATTTTCTGCAAAATGTTTCCCTTCCTCGTACCTAGCACTGCCCATGCTTTTGTCAAACCTTTTGGTAAGCCCAGCAATATCTCTTCTCTCAGCTCAAATGGCTACATTTGAGGAACGTAACAACTTTATTTCTCCCTCTGTGTGAAGCAGATAACCATCACAGGCACAAAGCTCTGCATGAGTGATACCAGGAATACTGAGCCAGCCATATATGTTGCTGGGCATCAGATAGAAGCCTAGCCTTTTTCTTCAAACCATCTGCTTTTGTGCAGCCACCTCTGCTTCACAGCTTCTCAGGTAAAAGTCTTTAAAAACTCTTAAATGAAATCTACTGTCACTTCAGTTATTAGACACAATGGGATATCTATGACAGAATATTATCTGCCAGAATATCACCATGTAGCATGGTAAAACTCAGCACCCTCAGAGCACCAGCAGATTGCTGATGGGACGGCTTCTATTCAAGCTCATAAGATAATAATTATCCTTGGATTTATTGTCACAGGCAAGCACAGTCCAGGACAGATTATTAAATTCAGATGTAAAGATCTTAGTCAAGATATTAGCAAAAGGGATACAGCAAATATCAAGTTCAGTAAAAGAAGTCAAATGGTTATGAAACCATTATAAATACTTTTCCAGTAACATAAGAAAATGATCAAGTTATGCTTTATTCAAAGAAAAGAATGAAAAGCATCCCAGTAGAACTGCATGCCGACTTATGGGAAATGATATTTTAAAAAGGAGAAGCCACCATTTCTGATGAACAGTATGAAGTTAAATTGTATGCAGTCACCCCAATAGTAGTTACTTTCAATACTAGGCTTTTCTGGAGCAAATTGAGTTTTTTAAGAAACATCTATCTCTAAGTTGAAAGATAAAATTTTAAAATGTTTGATCTCTATTAATAAGTTTAAAATATATTCAGAATAATACCAACCCCCAAAAAAGCCTCCTTGGATTAAAAGACTTTCAGAAATTCTGTGGGTAGGTAGAAGGATGAGCTGTTCACTTTTGAAGCTGGTGGTGCACAGCCCTCCCTGCCTCCCATCCTTAGTCACTAGCCATGGGAGATGGACTTTATTTGATAAGTTGCAGATACTCTTGGCCCTTCACCAGTTAGGAAGAAACCCCAAATACCACTGAGGGCACAATAACTTATTTCTGTCAGGGAGAGCTAGAACTCACTGGGAACCTCAGCACAAGGATCTGCTGGGAAATGTGTTTCTTTGGCACTCACTTGGTGGAGTGACAGTGAAGAAAAGCCTGCTGTAAAGTTTGTTTACTCCTAGAGAAAAGAAAGAGAGGAAAATAGAGAAGCTAGTTGTTTCCCTTTAGAAAGAGAAAACATCTGCCATTTGGTTGGAGTGGTTGTAACTTGCTGACATGTTCAGCCAAAGACTTTCCACAAGGGCATTCTCCTGCCTTCAGTCTGTTCCTGCTAGACACGGGGACAGCACGGGCACATGAGCTGTCCCATGTGGGGGAACAGGTCTTACTGTGTTCAGCCACTCTGCAGTGATGATGGAGACCACAGAGCTGGGCCAAAGGCAGGAGTGTTCTGCCTGCTACACTAGTGAAGCCAATGACTTCTCTGTTGCTGCTGCTTGCAGTGACCTCCAAAGTATCTATCAGGAGAAGGAGGAAATCTATGCACAGAGCTGGGGTTAAGGCATCAGGGATGTAGAACAGGCAACTAGGAAATAAGTGACTCATAGAAACTAGGCAGGGATGTAACAGACAGGGAATATCTTGTGCTCACAGCCTTGCAGTGACAAATGATAAGAATTCAGATAAGAACCTTTTAGACTATGGTGAAGGAATATGGCACTGTGCAATGAAGAGGGTATATTCCCATTCCTTTTCAGTCAGGCGTGTTATTGCTGTTTGTGTGATGTTTGTTTTATGACAGGTAGCTTGTTTATGGTTTGTATTCAATGGCTGGCTTTCTTGCATGTGCTCTTACAGCCACGTGGCACATAACCAAATCCTTTTATTAGTTATTCAGTGTTAATACATTAACCTAGACATTATTGGAATCTTTGCAGGCAGACAGCTGGCCAGCTGCTAACAGCTATCTACAAATATGTACCCTGCAGCTGTTTGGCTTTAACTGAAGCACTGTTTCCCTAAGGGTGGCCTTATTTTCAGAGCAACACTCAGTGTAGGGAGGTTTACTGTGCACAGATGAATGGTCTGGAACACATCTGCCTGTCCTGGCACTCAGGATGCCTGGTTCCAGGATCTTCCTGTGTTTTCCACAGGTAACCAGAGTGAACATCTCTACAGCCCATGGCTGGCCCACATTCTGTCAAAAAATCTTTAGGGAAGTGACAGACATCTATCTCTTCAGAATGGTAGGTCTCTTGTTCTCCCTTTGCTTTATATTGATAGTGATCTCCATTTGTCTTGGGTGAAATGTGATGAATCTCTCATTACTGGCACTTAATGTTTTTTCTGCTTGTAGTGGATACAGAAGAATTCCTTTGTGTCACCTCAGTACACCTAATGCTTAGACA
The DNA here is from genome assembly GCF_012460135.2 of Molothrus ater. NCBI lineage: Eukaryota > Metazoa > Chordata > Aves > Passeriformes > Icteridae > Molothrus > Molothrus ater. Next base: position 14,318,905 of record NC_050482.2, on the reverse strand, counting down.
ATGGAGGAGGAGCACATGTATGTCAGTGCCTGTAAAAATCCAAGAATGCAATCCTGGAGCATGCACACTATCAGCTTTAGTGTATTTTAAACACAAATTCACACCATCTGAAACCAGAATGCCCCTTTTCTCTTTAACAAAAATTCATTCATTTTCTATAGGCATTTCAGATCACACTTAGATAGTATGTGATTACATCCTTCACTTGCTGCAATAGGACAGGACAAGTTGGATATTTTTCTCAGCCTTATAAATTTCTATTTTCTCATGGTAAACTACTTTGTTCAGCAGGTACCACCTTATATTAACATATTCCCAGTTGAAACTGGTTATGGTAAGATTCTAATTTTCTTCCTTTTTCCCCCTTTCTAATTATAGTCTTTGAGGCCTGCTTATGGGTTACATAAGTGATGACAGATGACTTTTTCCAGTATTTATTCTTTTTAAAATTAATAAGTGCAAAAATTTGTAAACAAAATCACAAATTCCTTTATAGGATTTAGTTTTCACTTGCTCACTCAGCTGGCCCAGAGGGGAGCCCTGGGTCTCTGTCTCCACCATGCTTCCCACCCTCAAACTAGGCCTTGTTGCAGTATCCTTCAGAACTATAATTTTATCTAGCCTTGTAATGTTAATTATTATTTTCATCATGCCCAAAACAGCAACTGCCACTTATGTACCTGGAGGAGGATTAGCATCTCCAGGCTATCCTCCAGGTTTAATCCTGGGGAGACACCCAAGCTTCTCACCAGCACATCCAGGCCAAGGCCTGATCCTGTGGTAGGATTTCTTTTAATAGTCGTTGTTAAATTATTTTTAACCATGAATTTGTCTAATTATTCTTTGGATCATGTAAGTTTTTGAAACCCTTGGCATCTTGTAATTACTTCCACAGCTCAATTATGCACTGCATTGAAGAGTCTCTCTTGTTTGCCACCTGAGAATTTGATTTTTCACCTTCTAGATCTTGAATTACAAGAGACAGCAGACAACCATTCCCCATTTTTCTTCCCATAAACATGTTTTTCACAGGCCAGAAGTCTAAGCACTCAATCCTTGCACAGAATTGTTTCTTTACCATGCTAAATCGTTTCCTTACCATGTTAAATTTCATACTCACAACTTTTCTAGGTCTAGGTGGAAAGGAATGACGTGGTTTGGTGGCAGGTGAAAGAAAAATAAAAAGGGGACAAAGAGGAAAATGAAAATGGATTGAAAACAGAAGGAACTGCGTGCAAGAGGAACATTATAGGGAGAGGAAATGAAAGATGAATGGGGGTTGTTTGGGTTAAAAAATCAGGCATTAGCTTGACAGAGAGAAGTAGTAGCTGAAAAGGGTAGTGATGCACATAATGAAATAAAGATGACCTCAACAACCCTTGGGAATGGTGGGAGCAATTTCTTCAGGTAATGATTTGTGGGGGCAGCTGTACTAAGCTGTGGGGTGCAGCAGTAGTTACAGTCCGTGTCTCTTCCCAAAAATAATGAGGTGAAACTTTAGAAGTTGGTGATGTCACTTCTCACACTGTTGATGGGGAGAGGGATGGAATCTGAGTGCTGCAGTCACAGTGGTGCTGGTTCTTCTTTTTTCTCTCTTTACCTGGGTGTTAGAGGAGAAGAACATACAGAAGGCAGCTAGGAGCAAAACTTCTTGTTCATTCAGAGTACCTGGCCTACAGGGCAAAACCAAGAGGGTGAAGCCAATTCTACAGCTGGCCACTATCACAGATGGACCTTCAGTCTATTCAGACCATTTATTCAGTGCTTCTCCCAGCTCAAAAAAATGGCTGTTTGAATCCAGCTCAGCTTCTTTGCTGGTAAGAGTTGTTGCAAAGGAAAGGGAGTGGGCCTGCCTCTTCTTCCCTTGGGAGCTGCTTTTAAGTTAAAGCTCTTCTGCCTGCAGCTGAGTCTGCACTTCCTCTCAAACCTTCTTCTTCTGACCTGGACCGTGCCACCCTGGTTTGACTTGACTTCCTGGCTTGGCATCAGAGCTGATTCATCATGACAGTCCTCTTGGCGGATCAGTGGCCTGAGGCTGACCCTGACCACTGCCTCCAGACCTGCTCCTGATCTGGACTCACCAACACACCTTCCTGACACCCGTGGGTGAGGCAGTACTCCTGCCTGTGTTGTCACCCTCAGCTCCCCTGGTCTGTGCCTTCCCTGGTGAAGCAGCCTGCCTGTTCTGCTCCCAGGATTGTTCCTGTCACCTTATAGGGCTCTGCATTTCAAATGCAGAAACTGTTGGGCTTGGTGAAGTGTATCTCCATGTCAGCTAAGCCTGGACAGGAAAGAGGGGTTTTGTTCTGAAGATATTTTCAAAATTCCAAAACATTTTTATCCTGCCATAAATGTCAGAATATTCAGAATAGTTATTTTGGTGATAAATTTAAAGCAAACAACAGCTCAGGGCTTACATCACTTTTGGGAGATTATGGCTCATGTTTTTCTACCAGCGCTTGATTAGTCAGCCTTACAGAAGGCAGTAGTGTTAATGAATTATACTAAAGAAATACTACACTGTATTACCCATAGTTTGAGACAACTGGGTTGAGTGATAGTGAGAGAGTTGAAGTCAAGTATGGATGTGCCAGATAACCAGTAGCTCTATATCCAAATGGTTTCCCAGTGAAAACTATTTAACCTAGTTTCACTAGCTTTGTTCATCTTTAATATCAGCACATGAAGTACTGCTGAAAATAATACCTTTTTACCAGCAGTAACTAAATGGTGTATCTTTGGATCAGAACCTGGAGATGCTGTTTGAAGTGGAAGGAACTAGGGATTTGATTCCAAATATGAAGTGGTGAGTAACTTACAGGAAAGCGAATGTACTGGAAGATAGCCCATAAGGAGGAAGAGGAGGCTGCATAGGAGTGGAACCAACTTAACAATGACCAATTTGTTTTTGTCACATCTCCCCACTTCTGCTCTGGATGTGACATAACTGTAGGTTAATTTAAAGAAGAGATTGGTGTAAGGAAATTATAATTTTGACTGAAAATATATCTACAACTGTGATAGATTAATTTCAATGTAATCAGGATTCCAAGAGGATACCTATTGAAACTAAGCATAACATTTTTCTGAAATCAGTGGAGATAAATAGGTGAAATGCCCATATCCATGCTGACAGCTAGCCTACATCAGACTTCAGTGATTTAAAATATGTGTGATTCAGTTTGCCATCAGGTGAAGCATTTTCTTGCAATCCACTTGTCTTCCTCTGTTAATATTTTAATCCCTATCTAATCTTTCCACTTCTGTATGGAAAACTGGAAAACTCTTCATCTACACATGATTAAACTTCTCCTGGCACAAGAACAGTCTGCTAGGAAATGCCTGCCGGTGGGGAAAGTCATTTCTACAATCTCTGCCTTGGTGAGCTGGACATTTTTGGTGTTCTTTTTATTTTGGTGTTGGTTCAAATTCTATGCAAATAGAGATTATGCCTGGCAACCATTTACAGCAATGTTTTATTAATCATAATTCTTACATCAGTACTGGAGTCCCAGCCTTTCAGTTTTCTCTATTGTTTTCTAATTTAGTTTTCATTTGCTATTGTGTGTGGCCTGTACATAACATGATCTACATCTTATCCATTTTGTACCTAAATTGTTTAATTCTACAAGCATTGTGGGATAAAACAGAACACACAGTGAGCAAAGCAAACCTGTATTGTAGGATATTGTACTATATTAGTCAGTGGGAGGAAGTGGTGCTTTTGAAAATACCATCTCGTACTGGCAGGAAGCAAATGGGCAGGAATTTCAGTGATTCAGCTTTCAGACAGGGAGGGACAACCAGGAAGAATCTGGATCAGGAAGAAGCCAGAAAAGGAATGGAGAATATAAAGAATATGAAAAGGACGATGATTCCGGTGCATGTAATGTTGAGGATAAATGTGGTGTTTCTCTGTTATGACACGTCCAATCCATCGCTACAGACCAGAGACACCAGTCTTTGTTTTGGACAAAACCTGAGGTTAGCCTCTGGCATCTTCATTTACACTTCTAAATAATGATCACTTTTTCCAAAGTGATGGGCCATTTGCAGTTCTCACTGCCTGCAAGGGAAAAATGAATGGCTCGGGCCATGAATTGCAAATGCCGAGCACTAAGCAGCTCCTTCCAGACAATGCAGTGGGACTTTAACTTTGAGTTCCCAGTGTTGAAAGCTCACGACTCAAAATGCAGATGTAAGAGAATGCTAATAGACAGTTAAAATTCTGGCTTAATTATATGGCTTTAATTAGACCAATAGTAACCCGTATGTGGATTCTCTTAAATGAGAGCAACAATGGCTCGCTGAGCTTAAACTGAATAATAGCCTGTATAAACTAAACCAAACAAACTGGAGTAAGTGACCATGTTAGGGCTCACCATGGGTTTAATTAAGTCAGTAAAAGATTGAACCATTAGCATTTCTTATTTGGAGGAGCCTTCCAAAAATAGCTGAGGGGAGTGGGGATCAAATATAGATGATTTGTTAACTTCGACTACTTTTTGACTTTACAATGAAAATTTGGGTCACTTGGATATTTTGGAAAATATTTAATTCAATTGCTGGCTGATAACGCTTGTATATGTCTCTGTGACAACAAACACATTAAAACATCACAGCATTTCTGAAGGATAATCTTAAAATTCTGCTAAATATGCTACTCATCCACCTGGAGCCCTTGCAGGTTCACCGAGGATGAATGAACTCGCCTCTTTTGTGGAGAGCCTTTATAATAATGCAGATCATGTGCAGGGTCAGAACCTCTGCTAGTATCTGTCGTTGTGCCTGTATTAAAATGAAGGGTATCTATAGCTACAGAGAGTCTTTGATTTTAAAACATGCAATCTAAAAGCCCAGTTCTCAAGATATTATCAATCCATTTTTATTCTTTCTTTGTAGCAATGTTACCGAAAATGGTCAAAATAATTAATGTCTTCAAATGATCCAGTTTTGATATTTATTGTGTGCTGACATGAATTCACAAGAATTTTAAAATGATTATAAGAAATGCTGTGAACCAAGTGCTATGGAACTATAAATAATTAGAATATTTGGAGGAATTTATATAAATCACACTTGAGGTGTTTTGAATTGAATCTACGTTGAATAACATAACAAATACTTTCAAGGAAAAGAAAACGATGCCGCCAAAACTAATATGGCAGACTTCTAGCAGGTGCAAGTCGGGGCAGGATCCCAGCGTAATAAAAATATTCAGCTCCTGTGCTGTGAGGTGAGGCGGGTCTGTGCCCGCTCCCAGCGCGGCACCCGCACCGCAGGGGCCACCAGACCGACCCCCCTGCGGCGGGGACGGAGGGCCCTTGCCAGGAGTAAGGGAGCTGGGCGGAGATAAGCCTCGCAGGCTTCTGAAGCCCATGCCTAACTCGGAGAACAAAAGAGAGATTCAAAAGGAGGTGTTAAGGCTAACAGCTAAATCTACATAATAATCGGCTGCTCGCAACTTTCACTGAAACAGAGAGATCAAGATCTTTTCCACCTAAAGTGTCTAAAGCTCTCTCTCCTCTGCCCTGTGAAAGTGCCGAAGACGACGTGAAAAAATAAAGAAAACGGGTTCTGTCTCTTTCCATTAAAACAAACACAGCGGGCAGTAGGTTTTGCAAGATTCGTTTGGACAAAGAGAACAAATAAGAAGGAGCCTGACTAAGACGTTGTCCAATGACACAGTAAAGCTGCTGTAACTATTTAATAAAGCCACATCCATATGACATACAAGCATACATATCAACTCCCTCACTCTAACTCACTCAAAGGATTGCAAGGGTAACTTCTCTCCATGGACTTTATGCTGGATCACGTATTGTGTCCTCCTTAGGCCAGCATAATACATGAATCCAATATAAACATTGCATTGTATCCTGTGGCAAGTTCAACACAAAAAAAAAATAAAAATCAATTGTGACTCTCTCTGTTCTGGAGTGAATTTGTCCTGTCAGCTCATCTGGTAATGCACAAATCTGGTAGGAAGGAAAATGGCAGCACAGGCCGAAGAATTATATCACAAAAAGAATTCATTAATTGACATGCTCAGCCACATGGTATCAAGAAATAAGATCCAATTAATAACGTTTTAAAATAACTGGTAGTAGGCTTTAAAAATTGTCTGGTTTGAGACAAGGGAATGAAATTCACACTTGTTTTAACAGTGATGGTACTTTAAATAGAGTGCCTCAGGAAACAATGTAATCAATACTACAAAATGACATGATCTGTGATGTGTGAGAACCATGTTCTTGAGCAACATATTTCTTATGCTGGAATTATATTCAAGAATCTGAGGAAGGTTAGGGAAAGAATGTGAGAATGATGCAAACACTGATAGTTTCTTCTCCAGTTATATTGTTCCTTCCTTCCTTTCCTAGCCTTTGGCTTACAGCCTTTCTGAGCCCACGGTTTTCATGTACAAGACATTGATGGATATTTTCTTCCAATCATGTCTAATACTTTTGAATAATGACTGCAAAGGTACTGGGGTATATTTTTTCATTTTGGGATCCACAACTTTACTGAAAAATGAGCTCCACAAACTAATTATGAGTCATATGGGGGGAAATACCACCCCCCCCAAAAAAAAAATCAAACACAAAAAACCAACAAACCAACTCATGCCTTTTTGGTCATTTAAAGTTTTCTGCTTTATAGTTTCATGTGCTTCCTGGTCATTCTTGGATTATGAAAACTAAGACATGATAATTTCTTATCTGCTTTCTTCATACTATCACAATTTTATAAATCTTTATCATATTCTTCTTCAGCCATCTGTTTTTTCAAGCTGAAGAGTCTTAGCCTATTTAATCTCTTTTCATAGAGAAGCTGTTCCATATTTCTGCTCATGCTGGTTGCCCTTCTTTGTATCATTGTTATTTCCTTTTAGAGATGGTAAGACTAGAAATGCACAGTATTCAAGATTTGTGGAGGCACAATGGACTTGCACTCAGCTGTCTTCTGGGTTTTTTTCTATCCCTAGTGATTCCTAACACCCTCTCCTTTTTTTATGCAGCTGTGATTTCTACAGACAATCTACAGTGATTCCATGATTTTTTTTTTCTCCCTTATAACTGATCGAGAAATAATTATTGTAAATTATTTGCTTTTGTCTCTCTTTGAAAGTATTTTCAGAAATTTTGCCAATACTTGTGTGGGCATTTCTCAGCCTAGGAACTTGATGACTATTGGATAACATGTGAAGTTTAGTTGTGAATGGAATCTGGAGTCATTCTTGCATCACCACACAAACTTTCCTGAAAATATGCTAAAGGCACTTGGGAACCAAATTAACTGAAGCAGGATGCCAGTTAATGCAACCTCTCAAGAGCAAAAGTAAAGATACTAGGAAAGAGTATTTCTCTTTGAAGACATTGGATGGTAAGACTGCTCTTGCTAACCTGGGTAGAAGAGCTTGAGTATGCTGAAGGAAAAGTCCTGTCAGCAGAAGTGATGTGACTTAATATCCAGGATTTAAGGGCTCATCAGCAAGACTCAAAACTGTGAGATCATTTGTACAGATAAGATTGTTAGTGTTTAAAATAATTAGCAGTTACCAGTGGGGTTTTTTGGTGCCAGGCAGGCAACGTTAAAGAAAATAAAGTGTCTCTATTGTGCAGCAATTAGTGTACCACTTTCATAATTGGTACTTTGTTCTTCCTTCTTGAGAATTCAATACAGAAAAGAAATTCTAACAAATAATCTGAAACAAAGATTACAGGGTTTTTTTACTCTTCTCTCTTCCAATGTGGAGATTTCCTCTATTTTTAGAATGATAATTGTTAGAAGATCTGCAGAAAACAGAGTCTATACATCTTAGTCAAGCCATTTTGATCCGCTTCTTCATTTTACTCATCTATTAAGGAAAGGCAATATTTACTCACATAACTCAAGAGTACTGTGAGTGTTAATTAATGCTTACAAGAATTAGTACGATTGAAGAGCTATGCACTTCCAAAGGATTATTAATTTTATTATTATTGTTATTACTGTACTGAGCTATTGGAAATTACTAAAAGATAGGCAATTACCATGGATTTTCTTGAGATTACTTTGTAGGGTATTAAAAGAAGAGTGTTACACTGCAGAAAACTCATAATGAAGTTGTAAAAGTGAGATTACATCCCATGCCTTAAAAGGGTACTGTCCACCCATTAGGCTACAAAGTAAAAATAATGAAGAAATAGTACCTGATAAAATGTGCTGATCTTTCTTTTCACTTGCAGTTGTAGTGACTCATTTACTGCTTGCTTGAGAAGGTTCCCCCCCTCTGCCTCAATGATTTTTGAGTCATAAGCCAGAAATGTTTGTAATTTTGGGAAAATGTTATGGTCAGTGGGCAACTGGGTTTCTGCATATTAACGAGGTCCATTTGTCAGCTGACCTGCTGAATCATAGCTGCCTCCACCGAGAACGTGAGCCCAGGGCAGCTTCTGTGGTCCAGCAGGCGATGAGCCTCTCCTAAGCCATGGTGACCCAATAGCCAGAGTGTGACCAACAGCAGCACAGCTGGGTCAGGGGATGCCTGTCCCTGGTGCTGCCAGCTCCAGGCTCTTGCTTTCTGCTTTATAGGACACCTCCTTCTGTTAAATTAGTCTGGCTACATGACTGCATGCTAAAGCACGCTGTGAAATGGATCCCATTAAAAATGGCTCTAATGCCATCATTTTGGGAAAGGTTTCTTTTTAAAAAATGGGTCATTTATGAAGCTGGTTTAGAGTATGGCTGTACCTCGAGACTTTCCCCATGAAGATTTAAAATAGCTTCATTAATATCCACTTTAAATGGCTATTTGGATTCATATTCTTGAGTTTCCCACGAACACAATTTGAATTATCCTGTGAAGAAAATGAATTCATTTCCACTGGCAGTAAGGAATAATTTCTTATGCAGAATTTCTGCCTCTTACTTGACTGGATTTCTAGACATTCCAATTTAGGTTCTTGATGATTTGAGAATAAAAGATTTCCCTACTCCAATATGAAAGATTAATTACAGAACAAAGATTGTATATGAAGAAAAATGTTATTCCTCTCCCTTTACCCATGCTGAGAGAAAGTAATTAGTTAGGGGTCTAATCAAACTCCAAATAGGATTTGTACAGTAGGTTAAACCACCTCTGCCCTTGCTGGCACCTTGCTGTTCTGGGTGCTGGAAAGAGCTCTAGTATAATTGTAGCAATCCAGGAACATAACAAGACACTCTGCCTGTGACAACAATCTGAAGTATTGGAAAGCATGATCCAGAGAGACATAGAACTTCACAACAGCTGACAAAACTCTGCTGCAAAAGCTGCAAGTGTAGCAGTGCCATGCAGGTAATGCCTTGCTGTGGACTCAGCAAGGTGGTGACTCTCACAGCGGGCTCACCCAAGTTTTTACTGCTTCATTTGGGATATGCTTTGTTGGGATATGAAGCCAATCCCAGTGATGCAGTATCTCAGTGTTGACAGAAAGCAGCTTGGGAGAAAAGGATCTGGGGTCCTGGTGGGCACCAGGCTAAACAAGAGCCAGCAACATGCCCTTGCTGCAAGGAAGGTGAATATTATCCTGGGCTGCACTAGGCAAAGTGTTGCCTGCAGCTTGAGAGAGAGATCCTCTCACTTTATTCAGTGCTGGTGAGGCCACACCTGGAGCACTGTGGTGGGCGCAGTTCTGGGTTCCTCGGTATAAGAGAGACATGGATACACTGGAGAGAGTCCAACAAAGGGCTGCAATGATTAAGAGGCAGGAGCACCTCTGCTGTAAGGAAAGGCTGAGTGAGCTGAGACTGTTCAGCCTGGAGAAGAGAAGGCTCAGGGGTATCTAATCAGGTTATACATATACCTGAAGGGAGGGTGCAGAGAGGATGGAGCTGGGCTCTTCTCAGCAGTGCCCACTGACAGAGTCAGAGGCCATGGGCACAAATGGAAACACAGGAGGTTCCCTCCAAACACCAGGAAAAACCTTTTCACTCTGAAGGTAACTGAGCACTGGCACAGGCTGTCCAGAGAGGTTGGAAGCATCCATAAAGAACATCGAGTCCAACTGTGCTCCTCACAGGAATACCTAGAACTAAACCATATAACAAAGAGTGTCACTGAGATGTTCGTTGAACTCTGACAGGGTTGGTGCTGTGACCATTGCAGTGGGGAGCCTGTTCAGTGACTAACCACCCTCTCAGAGAACTTTTTCCTAGAATCAAATCTGAGCTTCCCCTCACACAGCTTCATTCTGATTTGTCATGTCCTATCAGTGGTCAGCTGAGAGAGGAGCCTCCATCCTTGGAGATACTCAAAATCCATCCAGATACAGTCCTGGGTAACCTGGTTTAGGTGGCTGATTGAGCACAGAGGTTGGACCAGATACCTCCAGAGGTTCCTTCTAACTCCAACTGTTCTGCGATTCCATGACTTATGATGTTGTTGACTGACCACCTACAGGTTCATGCTAAAAAACTCCTCTGCAACAGGATGGATGTATTTAATATCATGTAAAGCACTTCACTGTATTATGTCTGCTGGCCCATTTGACTCAGTCCTCTCATGGCTACTCCTTCGGGGAGTTTGCCCATCGAAGTGTCCAACCAAATTCTTAATCCAACACATTTCACACTACAAGCCACCTTTGTCCACCGCCCTGTGAGGATCCTCACCTCTCAGCGAGGCGCGACGCGGACACGCGCTCACCCCGCTGCGGGGGCCTCGCCCTGAGGGAAGGGGCCACCCTCTGCAGGCGCGGGGATCGCGGCTCCGTGTCGCGCCGGGGGCCGGGCTGCCGGACCCCGCCGGACACCGCTCCGGGGGCAGGGAGGCTCCGGGGGCACGGGGCTCCGGGGGCACGGGGGCTCCGGCCCCCCGGCCCTCACGGCCACCGTCCCAGGCGGGGCGGGGCCGGGCTCGCCCGACGCGTTTCGAACGGGCCAACGGGCGGCGCAGGGGGGGCGGGCGCGCGCAGGCCCCGCCCGGGATTTTAAAGCGCCATTTTGTGGTGGGCGCAGGACATCGATCGCTGCTCACACCCGGCGGGCGCCCGGCGGCGGCCGGAGCCTGCCTTCGGCGCTGCCTCCGCTCTGCCTTCTCGGCGTCTGTCCCGCCATCCCGTCCCGCTGCCTCCATGACCCGCAGTAGGAAGCAGACGGCGCCGGAGAGAGGAGCCGGGAAGATGAACACAGAGGCGGGGAGCGCCGCGGCGGCGGCCGCGGGAGCCCGGGCGGCGACGGCGGCAGGGGCAGGGGCAGCCGGCGGCGAACCGGCGGCCGCCGCCTGGGGGCTGGAGGGGGAGGCAGAGAAAGTTGTGTACTCGCGCTCGCAGGTCTCCTTCGCCGGCACCAAGGCGCTGGGCGACGCCCTCAGGCTCTTCATGCCCAAGTCCACGGAGTTCATGAGCTCCGACTCGGAGCTGTGGAACTTCCTCTGCAGCCTCAAGCACGAGTTCTCCCCGGTCATCCTCCGCAGCAAGGACGTCTACGGATACTCCTCCTGCCGCGCCGTCGTCCCCGACCCGCCGCCGCCCTCGGAGCGGCCCCGCCGCCGCGCCGGCAAGCGGCGCCTCCCGGCCGCCGACGCCAAGCGCCGGGCCGGGGCGGCGGGAGGCAGCGCCAAGCGGCGGCGGCGGCGGCGGCGCCGCAGGAGGGAGCGGGGCAGGCAGCGGCCCGCGGCCGGTGGCCCCCGCGCCCAGGAGGAGGCGGAGGCGGCGGCGGCGGAGGCGCCTGAGCCGCCGGGCCAGCAGGCGGACAGCGATCAGGGCAGCCCGGCGGCGGCCGCCTGGAAGCCGTTCGGCGGCAAGTCGCTGGAGGAGATCTGGAAGGCGGCCACCCCTCGCCTCACCACGTTCTCCACCATCCGTGTGCGGGGCAGCATGTGGAGCCGGCGGAGCCTGGCGGCGGCGCGGCGGCGGGCGCAGCGGATCCTCGGCGTGGACCTGTCCCCCGTGGTGCGGGTGCGCCGCTTTCCCGTGGCACCGTCCTGAGCCCGCGGGGGCTCCGCTCCCCGCGCCTCACCTTGGCCGCGGTGCGGACAAAGAGACCGGTATCAGTCACCTGTTTACATTGCTTTTGTCTGGATCGTGTTCTGCTGCTGCACTTTATGGGCCGCTCGGGCGGCGCCGGACCCCCCGCCGCACGGGGGGCGGCCTGCCGGGCCCCGGCCTCGCCCCGGGCTGGGACCGCCTGACAGTTATCACGTGTGGGGACCAAGTTCCACTTCCACTTTTTTTTCTCTCCCATTGGGCTACCTCACTGGTCCAGAAGTCCACCCAAGAAGTTATTTTCCAAAGGAACTTACTTTCATGCTTGTATAATAAAGCACCATCTGATTCTTGCTATTTTTTTTTCCTTTCCCCCCCCTTCCCCTTTTCCGATGGATTATGTATGCTTTGTGGTGTTGCACTAGTATGTGCTCAGGGTATTTTGAATCCCAAGCATTCCCAAGTTTCAGTTTACTCTGATAAAGGATGCGTAAAGAATGGAGGTTCAGGACTTGTGGCTGTTCTTGATGGTGCAAAAACTTTTTAAAATTTAATTTCATGAGTTTAGTGATATATAAAGATGTATCGCGCAGTATAATTGTTACACTTTTGTATCTAAAGTCATTTTTAAAGTTTTCTAGTTGAACTAAGTATTTGTTTCTATGGAGCACCTAAAGATAGAATCATCCTGATATTTTATAACCCTGTTTGCTTTAGGTCAACCTAAGTGAACTTAATAAAAGTCAAAGAACAAATGGTGTTTCAGTTCAATGAAACTGCACAGGGATGGGTTCCTGGTGAAGTACACCACCGCTGAGGTGCTCTGTGTCAGTGAGCTCTGGCTTTGAGAAGGATGTAACTGCTCATCAAAGCAATATATTGCTGTCTGGAGGTGAACTGTGATCCAGCATTGGTACTGACAGCCATAAGTGAGTAGCTTGCATGACACAAATATGTCACTGAAGTGCCTCTCTGCGGAAAGAGTAAGACTTGCTATCTGGTCACTCGATAACAAACTAACGCTCGTTGTCCTATGGTTGTGAGATAGTTAATGATGGATAATGGTGTTTAATATAATTACTTGCACATAATTATTTTTATAAACCTTTCATGGGTTCCACAGTAGACTGATGAAAAATTCATTATGTGGCTTGATTATTTTGACTGAAAAATAACACGTAGTCATTATATATGATAGACAGTCTCTCTTTAAGCTGATTTATTAAAGGTTTTTTTAGCTCTTATGCTTTGCAGTTGGTGTGTGAGGAGCAAAGGTGTGTGTGTGTGTGTGAGGGAGAAAGTGACTGATTATTCTCTTTTTACATTCATTTTTTTATGTGTGCCAGAGGGTTAAGAAATGCTGGGTAATGCACAGCTTACGTTCCAACTATCCTGGCAGATGGGACTAACCAGTTTTCATGATGGAATGAACAACCTCACAACTTACTTATAGAATCATTCGGTGATTTAAAATTTCTGATGTCTCTTGACTCCTCGTTGCCTGCCTTCAACAAAGGCAGTAAGACATCTTGATGGTGTAGGGGCTGCTTGTAAAAACTTGCTAGTGTTAACATACAGCAGCCAGCTTCTTCTAAAAACCTGTATATTTTGTTGGTTTTTTCTTACTTAGTGAAACTGCAAACTCCTTATTCTTCCAAACTAATGCTTAATCTATTCTACATCCATTTGGCTTTTGAAATTGTTTACATAACGTTAGACTGTCTGCTGATGGCTGCAGTAGTGCCACGTTGCATTTCAGAAGTGAATTAAATGAAAGTTCAAGGGTGCATGTGGTTGTGCTGTTTCTCTGGGTATAATACCTGCTTAACTGTAAAAGCAAAACTGGGTTGATTTAAAACCCAGTAAGGCAGGCTGCAGAGTTACCAGGTGCTGAAGCTCCAGGTGTTTCAATTGAAATTCTACTGCAGAAACATAAGAGTATCATTACTAGTTCTTAAAGTGTATAGGTGATTTCAGTACTCCTATTGTCAGGTTGAGGGGTTTTTTAGTATTATTTTCAACTCTGTAGAAAGATGATAAAATTAAGGATCTGGCTTGTGCAGATTCTTAACTCCTAAACAGGCGCAGGACAGGCTAGGTCAGATTTCAAGGGTGAGAGTTACGGCTGCCAGAGGTATGATATGGGAGACACTGTATTGAATTTGTGCTGCCTTGTTTGGAGGCATATCCTGAAATGCTCTGTGTAAGAACAAAATATAGTGAAGTAACTTACAACTCTGTTGAGTGACTCTTCCTCTGGAGGCTCTGTGAGTAAGACTTGCTGATTTTTCTCTTGGTTGTGCTTGGACTTAGTGGTTTAGAAGTGGGACCTTTATTGGGGGTATAATTTGTTTTGCTGATACCCTGTTAGCATGGTTGGGTTGAAATTTCAGTGATCTCTGAACTCCTCTGACAGCTTAATTTACAGATTATTAACTGAGCTATTTCAGTCTGTGAAGTCAGTTAAGAATGGGAACTCTTTAGTTGGGTTTTCTGGCTCTGGTAATGAGCTGAAATAGCTCAGCAAAGGTTCTGACTTCAGGATGGGTGTGAAAGCCAGCAGGACAACAGGGAAAACAGACCAGCTTATTTCATGATCGTATTCATGGCAGCTTGTGGCAATCCAGGACAGGATTGACTGTGGTCCAGTTTCCCCCCATCTTTTTTCCTCTCAAAGGTGCTATTCCCTCCTACCTCTCTGTGTTCATCTGAAGAAACTAAGCAAGCGGAAAACTCTTAGGTTTGGCTTCTGTTCAACCTTCTTGCTGTAGACCAGATCTGAGGAAGGTTGGGAAGGGGTGTGCAGTTTTGCCACAATATTGAGTTAGATAATTTTAAACATGATAGCAATAGGGTTTTTTAATGAAAAGGGATGATACTAGTTTTGTATTCTACATATATGTGTGATGTTGGAATTAGCATAATGGATTCGACAAACCTCTGGTCTGACTCCATGTGGCTGTTCCTGCACCCACACTGAGCAGTGTGAGGAGTGTGAGATGCTTGATTTAACTCAGTGGTTTCAACATCCTGTCACATGGGGCTAATTCTGAGACTGACAAAATTCAGGCCCATAATAAATCCAGAGTACAGTGCCCATTCTAATTTAGTTAGCATGGATAGTCTCATATTAAACAGGAGTTTTGTGGTAGCCTCCGTTGCTGATTCCCTCCCTTATGAGCTCCCTTTATAGAATATAATATGAGCTATTTTTTTTACTAGATCTGAATTCTCAACCAGTCACTCAAAGGTTACTGAACTTCAAAATGTCACAGAGCCAAAAAGAGTTGGACAATGGCTCTGGATGTCAGTTGAGGCGACCATTGGTCTAGCATGTTGCCTGGTGTAGTCTTTACATTCAAGAGGCAGTCCTTTCCTCTGAGTCATTGCACAAATACATTGTTCAGGACTAAGCTAATAGAAGGAGAATGCAGTGCAAGAGTTCTCCCAAACTCTATTGTTACATAAAAGTTTTCACATCAAAAGGATCAAAGTGTACAAGTGGTCCCTGAAACCCTCTGTTGCTCATCTTTAAACAACAAAAAGTCCTAATATGCCCAAACCCTGTGCATTTGCAGAAGGCAATTCTAGTACTTGGATTTTGCCTTGAAGGGGTAGGAAATGATGTGTGTACCTGTATTTCCTTGCCTATCAGAAGCAAAAGGCAGAGTGAATCTGGTTTGAAGATTTCAGCATTGATCCCAAATAATTGTTCACTTACTGCTTCTTCAGCAAGAAGGGCCCTTCATGCTGTTTAAAATAGTTGACTTATGGTAATGTGTGTTGGCTCAATGCTGTACTTCAAGCCCAAAGTTTGCATGCCTATGAAGCCAGTAATACAGAAAGTGTCTCTATTTCCTTTTGGCCCAATGGACCAACACAAAAATTTTGATTTGTATGTGTGAGTGAAAACCAGTGATTTGGGGTTGAACAGAAGCTTTTGCTTGATTTGAAATGCTCAGGTTTTGCTTGTGTCTATAAACACAGGAAATCTGGAAGCAAAGGACTAGATTGACAAGAGTGAACGGAAATACCTCATGAAAATGAGGCAATTCACAAAGAAAGAAGGTAGATCCAAGAAATCCTAGACTTCAAAACCACAAATTTCAGTGTCCCCTTTATCACACTTGTAAGGGTGAATTTTGAAGTTCTGTGTTATGGAGAACCATGTTACAAGAGTTTGAACCGTTTAACTCTGTACAATAAATACTCTCTAAGTGAGAAAAGATTACTGAATATCACAGTTTTTAGGTAACACCTTGCTTCTTCATCCACTATTTATTTTAGGTGAGCATAACTGCCTTAACCAAAAAGACTGAGGCAAACCCATCCCAGAGTATTCTGTGGTAGGGAATCTGCTCAGGTGGTGATTCCAAATGTTGGAGTGCTCCTGATGGTTTATTCCTGAACTATAATGAGGCATCCAGTTTATGTGGTGATAGGACTATGTAGGAGCATTTTGGAACACATTCCTAATCAAGGCAAAGCTATTTTTTCATACTGTAAAAATAAAGCACATATATATATGTATCTCATCACTGTTAATACGTAAATATCTTCATAAAATTACAAAAAGTTTATTGCCAGTATTTAAAAAATGTTTTCCAGAGTTGATTCCAAGAATAGAGTCTTATTTATCCATTTATTTACTGTAAAACTCCTCATGAAACTGCTTAGTAGTAGTACTCAACATTATAGGAGATGGAAGAAGTGGGCCTTCCTTCATGCATTTTTACTCAAACAGGTGTGCAGCCAAACAGAAAGGTCTATGGTTCCCTGTACTTTCTGCTGGGCTTTAAGAAAGCTTCAATTTTGGTTTTCTTTCAGCCTCCTTGTTTGAGACTATAGAAGATTAGCATTGATAGTGTTGTAGTTATGAGATCATAGTGTCAAAGGAGAGCCCAGTCTCTTGAACTGCTCTCATTGTTCTGGGTTTCTTGTGTTTGAGTCTATGTGATCCAAGATGCCTTTTCAAAGTATTTTTGAAAAAGAAGTCTATTTCCATCTCCCCATGAATTCCTAAAAAATCTAAAATCACGATACTATGTTATTATTATTTTTTTTTTCCTTTCCAGTTGAGTGGTTGAAATAACAACCATCCACTTTATACATCCCAGAATTGTTAAAGTTGTTTATAACTGAACTTATCCCATGTCTCTGTAAGGTAAATGGTGAAAGAAGAACATAAATTTTATTTTCATAATCTGCATGTCAGATTATGTAGGAAGCTGACACAATACATTTTCTGCCTCTAAGGGTATGTGTCTACTCAACTAAAGGGAATTTGTGCACAGTTTAGGACCAGTGATGCAAGTTTTCTTGAAATAGAGCAGAAAGTGTGGGTTAGGGCATGGTCCACTATCCTATCCTATCCTATCCTATCCTATCCTATCCTATCCTATCCTATCCTATCCTATCCATCCTATCCTATCCTATCCTATCCTATCCTATCCTGTCCTGTCCTGTCCTGTCCTGTCCTATCCTATCCTATCCTATGCTTGTCCTTTGTTCTTCCCAAGCTCTGGTGCAAGGTTCCAAATAGCAATGATTTCTTAAGTATACCTATATAATTATGTACAGCAAAGGCTAAGTTTTACAGACAGTATATATAATTATGGAAGCTTGTAATTAATAATGGTGTATGTATGTACTCATGCATACATGCACTCAGCCCCCAAAGCAGTTCTCCTAAAGAGCCTTCTGTTGTAGGTTTTATCTGTCCAAACCATTGGAACATATATTCCAAAAATGTGACACCTGTATTCTAAAGATGCCCCATATTTTCATAGGTCAACAAAACTGTCCCAAGGCCACAGAAATCCCTCCTGGAATTTACATTGTATACTTCCTAATGGTTATCCCATCCAGAAACCCCTTTCCAGGAAGGTTTCTATAGACTTCAGCCTCATGGTAAATCCACTAATACTAAAAATTTGTGGTATAATCTCCACTTAGCACTTGTGGTCTTGGGAGGTTGTGAGTGGAATTCAGCTCTTCCAGAAGAATGGGTATCCGATTTTCCTTTTACTTTCACGGTGACAGTTTGAGAGAGGAAGCAACAAGAGGCAGAAAATCTTAAACCCAATCTTTTTTCTTAGGAGAAATACTGAAGTGCAGTTCCTGCTGCTGTTGAGTGGCCTTCAGCAGGAAGGGTCACACAGTGCAGTCACAAAATGCTTTCCAGTTAAGTACTATTCCCAGGAAATAGTACCTTATCCTAAGCAGCACCTTATCCTGTGAACAGATAGAAACAGTGCAGTGCTGATTCTGAGTGGGCTTTAATGTGGTTGTAAATGTCAGGTG
Organism: Molothrus ater; assembly: GCF_012460135.2. Taxonomy (NCBI): domain Eukaryota; kingdom Metazoa; phylum Chordata; class Aves; order Passeriformes; family Icteridae; genus Molothrus; species Molothrus ater. Next base: position 14,300,651 of record NC_050482.2, on the reverse strand, counting down.
TGGTTTTTCATAGAAATTCTCAGTACTTTGTAGCTTAGGCTGTACTAAAGGAATAGTCAGATTTTCTTTTCATTCCTAGATCTTTCAAGAAATTCAATGCTTAAATCTTTTAAGAGCTGCCCAGCCTATTTTTTCCCCCAAAGATGTATCAGTTGCTCAGGAAGTTGTGCCTGTAGAACACAAAATAATTCAGGTTCAAAGGGATTTACAGAGGTTAACCTTGTCAAACAACATCCTCCACAAGCAAGCACAGATAAAAGTTGTTTTGAAAAGTGGCCCTTTAAAGGCATCCTAACTATTCATAAAAAGAGAAGGAATAGGGAGAGAATTAATTAGAGACAATATGGGGGCAAATTTTCCTGTATTGAAATGTATCCCAGGGTCCTGAGGGAACTGGCTGATGGCACTGCCAAGCCACTCTGTCATATTTGAAAAGTCATGGCAGTCAGGCCAGTCTTGGAGACTGGTAAAAAGGAAACATCACTCCTATTTTTAAAAAGGGGAGAAAGGAAGACCCAGGGAAGTGCAGACTGGTGAGTCTTTTCTCTGTGCCTGGGAAGAGCCTGGAGCAGGTCCTCATGGAAGCAATGTTAATGTGCACGTGTGACAGAGGGGTGATCTGAGGTACCACTAAGGGCAAATCATGCCTGACCAGTCTGGTGACTGCTGTGATGGAGTGACTGCAATGGTCAAGGGAAGACCAACCAATGCCATCTGCCTAGAATTCTGTAATGCTTCCAACACATTCCCACACAACATCCTTATCTCTTTATTGGAGAGATGTGAATTTGAAGGGGTGGACTGGTTGGTAAATAAGGAATTGGCCAGATGGATGCAGCCAGAGAGCTGTGGTCAATGACAGGTTGGATGGGGCTTTGAGCAACCTGATGTAGTGAAAGGTGTCCCTGTCCACTGTCCATAGCAGTGGTATTGGAACTAGATGAGCTTTAAGGTCCATTCCAACCCAAGCAATTCTAGAACTCTATGAAATCCACAGTGAAAAAAAAGATGGTGATAATCTTTGATATTGTAAAATCTGTACATTGTGACCATAATGTCATTTGGAGCTTTATATCCTCTCATCTTGTATGACAAAATTAATGATGCTAAACAGAAACATCCCAATACTTATTTCTGGACAGGTGTAAAGAGGTAGAGGAGAAAGTGGAGAAAATTTTGTCAGTTTTTTTTTTAATTGTTCCATCTGCTTTACTAGTACCTTTGTTTTATGATCCAGCCTTTCACTGCAGCTCCATGTAATTTGACAGAATTCCTGAGTGCAGTCAGTTGTGTTACAAGAATATACCCTAGGTGCTCTTAAAACATATTAAGTATTTGAATACTGACTAGATACATCAAATGTGCTCATTTATTAGCGATAAATAATGATCTTCTGTGTAACAAATGTGCATAAATTACTTCCATCTGCACATAAATTTCACATCATTGTCCAGTATCTAATGGAAACCTCTCTATCACACCAGGTGTCTTAATTCCCTGGTATTTTTGTACCCTTCTGATTTGGCTTGACACTTATATCATTGTCTGTTAACTCATGTCCAGCTTCCTCTTCCATATTTTCACTGTATGTAAAAATCCCTTTCCTATTAAAAAAAAATCCTAATTTCCAGGATCATCGACTACTTGAAACAATTTGAATGAAACAAAACCTCCTGGAATTTGGAGAGCTGCCTGAAATGATCTTGAAAGAGAAGTTTTGTCTTAGTGAAAAATGTCCCATTAAAAGAAAGCACAAAGCAGCCTGTTGTTTTTGCATGACTTATTTTGTTGACATTTTTATAAAACCATCTTTTATTTTTGCAAACAGTCTTTCATTAAAGTAAATGTTTGAAAGCTTCCATTCCAGAAAAGATAATGGAGGTGAAAGCCACTTAGACTTTTTTGTTCATTATTTGAGTAACTTTTTTTTTTTTTTTAATGCAGAACAATATATCAATGGAGCACTGGAAATAATTTATTTTTGATTATTATCTCCATAGTTTTCTTGCTAGTAGTGTCTAGTGCAGGGCTGTGTAAGTACCTACCTAAAGGGATCCTGAAACGTGAACAGGTCAGCTGGGCAGAAGGGTCCTTTTGTTGGGCACAACTCTGGCACACATGGTAGGATATTAGGATTGCTGTGTCCTCCCTGCTGATGCTTAGCCTTCCCCCTCTCCCATGGCACTCCTTCCCTGAGAGAAGGTGGCCTGAAATGTGGGTCTGCAAGGCTGTTGCCCTCCTACATGCTGTAGGGCTTTTTCATGGGCGTGGAATGTAAAATACCACCACATCAGAGTTGCAGCTCCTGCCTTGCTAAAATGCTACAGAATATCTGGAGTGCCAGACAAGTAAATAATATTTCATGTCAGCAGTATTGCTAATTAATGTGTAAATAATTTTGCTCACTTTTCACCATCACAAGATAGGCTTAAAAAAATCCCAAATATTTAAAAATTATATATATGTACCTGCAACTTATACAAGGCACAAAATATCATGCTTTTCAAGATTTTCTTTGCCTTCAGGAAGAACAGAATCTCATTTTAATTTTGAATAACAAATAAGTTTTCTCAGTCTAGGAACATGGACAGTAAGAAAAACAAAAAATACCATGATCCTGGCAATAAAATCCCAGAGTTGGCAGTCATGGGTCAGACAAGACAAGGCTTGGGAGGGAGCCAGACCCTGCCTGTGAACAGGAGCAGCAGGCTGGAGACAGTTGTCTGGAATCTGTCTGGGCAGCAGGCACCCCAGGAGATGAGAGAGTCATGCAGAGAAGCAGCTTTTTGCTGCTGTGGGAGCTGAACATCGGAGCTTGTTTCCACTTAAAGGGGGTTCCTGTTAGAACTGCAACCAGCAAACCCTGCCCATGAAGATGAAAGCTAGGCAGCTCCCCAGAATAGAATTACATGAGGAGAAGGGAGTTGCTGCATGTATAAAAACATCTATATTAGAGGATTCATTGACATGGTTATAGGGTTTGAGAATGGGTGTGCGGTTTGGTAGGGTTTTTTGGTTGGTTTTTTTTTTTGTTTGTTTGTTTGGTTGGTTTGGTTTGGTTTTTTTTTTTGGTTTTTTTGGGGTTTTTTTATGAGGAGCAAGGCTATTGGAAAAGGAGAGGACACAGGAACAATGTAGGGAGATACAATTTGCTTTTCTCGATGCACAGTTTTGAGCAATTGAAATTAGGTCAGATCAGGATTCTCCAGATGTTAGAAACTGTGGGGAAGTGCAGATGGCCTTTGGTAACAAAGTTCTACTACTCCCATGAAAGTTGGGAATGCTTATGAAAATTCATTCTCAATTGTATGGGTTTGCAAAGCCCAAGCACATCCCGTTTCTGGCTCTAGGCTTCTTGTGCACAGAAATTCCATCACACACACCAATGATTATTTTGGGGCTAGTTGGAACATGAATTTGAGGACATGTTACAGAGTTTCAACCATATTTGCCATCCATTTTCTTTTCATCTTGGTAGCTGCAGTTTAGACATAAATCATCTGGGCTGTGCTTACAAAGACCCAAGTTTCAGGACCTCTCATGGTGGACCACTTTAATTCAATCCAGCTGATGTCAGTCTGTCTAGACTATATAAGGGAAAATTTGGAAGCACGTGATAGCATAATGGAGGATTTAAGGTTACACCACTCCAGGCAGGTCTGGAGTTCAGTATTCACAAACGAGCATGTGTGATAGAGGGTGCTGGCTGGGCTTGAGCACAAAGTGAGACCCAGAACTGATGAACAGTGCAGGCATAACCAGAGAAAGGGCTGGCTGATCTTGGAGATGAGGACAGCATCTGAGGGTGTGCTAGTTTTGACAGTGTATTGCACCCCCTTAATCACTGGTGCCTGCTCCTTGTGCCAGTGCAAATAGCAGAGCTGGGCCCAAAGGCAATGACTGCTGTTTGTGCAGTGACCTACTTCAGCATGTGGTTACTAATACTGCAACACCCCAAACGTGTCTCCTGCTGTACAAGGGACCTGCTGCATTTTCAGATTTCCTTGCAACTGCCAGACCTCAGTTCTTTGTGACTATTTTGTTCCTTCTTAGTCACCTACATCATCATCTTTCATGGAAACCCTGACTTCTGTTTTCCCCAGCCTTTGCTGTTCTTCTCTAATTTTTTCCCTTTCCCACTGTTCTCTTCTGAGGACATCAGCATCCCAGAAGACCAGTGGGTTTGCAATTGAGAAATTGATGCAACCCATTAACTGTGCTTCAAGAGAGCTGTCATTGTACCCAGAAGCAACATAACCCATGGCAGTACCAGGAGGCTGCAGGCTGCTGAATGGTGCCTCATTAAACTGGGAAGGTTATGGCCTTGCTCTTGAAGATCCACACAAATTCCTGGGGTTGGCATGGCTCAAGTGTCTCCAATACAGACAGCTCAAATCAATCTTTGGTGGGAGTAAAGCACCCTACCTGAACAGTATGGAGGGGCACACTTCTTCTGGCACTCCTTTGGGGCTCCTGGCCTTCACTGAGCAGCCATGCAAGGAAATATCAAGGGAGGTGTCTTTGGGCCTCTTCCCCAACCCAGCTGGAATCGGGGGAACAACATTAGTGGACCAACTTCCAGCCCCAGGTGTGTGCTGGTGACCAGCTCTGGTGCTCTACATCTGTGAGTGACCACATCACCACCCCTTCCCTTCCCTTCCCTTCCCTTCCCTTCCCTTCCCTTCCCTTCCCTTCCCTTCCCTTCCCTTCCCTTCCCTTCCCTTCCCTTCCCTTCCCTTCCCTTCCCTTCCCTTCCCTTCCCTTCCCTTCCCTTCCCTTCCCTTCCCTTCCCTTCCCTTCCCTTCCCTTCCCTTCCCTTCCCTTCCCTTCCCTTCCCTTCCCTTCCCTTCCCTTCCCTTCCCTTCCCTTCCCTTCCCTTCCCTTCCCTTCCCTTCCCTTCCCTTCCCTTCCCTTCCCTTCCCTTCCCTCCTTCCTCCCTCTCACAATGGGGAAGAAGGTGATAAATGCAAATTGTCTCACACAGTGACTAAAGGCATGGGCTTTCCTTTTGTCTTTACAAATCCCACAGAGCTGATGCTAGGGCTGTGGCTGTATTCCAGACAGAATATATGTCCCCATAAAACTGTGCTCAACAGCTCTCACTACTATTGAAACCACCAGCATGTTAAAACACCTTGTTACTAGTGGCAACCATTTTCTGCTAGTCTAATTTTTTTTCTTTTGCTTTCAAAGAATAGGAAGGGATAAAAGAGCATTTCTTGTTTGCTTGCTTGCCCGGTGTCCTTTACATTCCTGCACAGGTCAGTCTCCCCTTTGCTGGTTTTACAGACCACAACATGGCCAGTGAGTTATCCCCTCAGCAGCCTCTGATGCTTTTCAAGACATCTGCCATAATCTGGATTTCCCCATGCCGATACCTGTAAGCACAGCAGAGCTCAGAGCCTGTCCAAATGTGCAATGTGAGCCCCATCTCTCCTGCCTTCTGTTAAGTGGTCTCTCAGCCATCCTCATTTTCCATTTTCCCTCAGTAGAATTATTTTGTCTAGCTCAGAGATAAAAATAGCTTGCTGTTTTCTAGGGACAGATCCTAGAGAGATGTTCTCAAGAGAAAAGCACTGAGCAGCAGAACAAATAACCGAAGAAGTACAATTCTGTGATAAACCAAATACCTTTGAATATACCTAGGTGGTCTGTGGATACAACCATCAGAAACAAAGAGCAACAATTTTTGCTTTTCCAGTCCATCTTTTTTTGTTGTTGTTTTTCTGCCTCTGTCAGAATAGGCAAGTATTTCCTCACCACTCACACCCCTCTGGGCTTGCATCCATAATGCACTGGGTATAGGGCATCTTGTGAGAAAGTTTGACCCATTTATAGTTCACAGACCAGAAAGACCAAAACCCACCATCTAATGTGATGTGAGAAGAGCTGGAAGGCTGTGTTATGAGGAGATTATATGCTCATGTGTGGCTTCCCACAGACTTTTTAATTCTTGCCTCCCATAATATGTCCTACAAGAAAACTGAAGCCCAGTTGCTTAGGTATAATTTCTAATAACCCAGAAGTTTTAAAGGTAGCTGTTGGAATACACTGAGTTTCTGAGCACTGCTGGAGAACTTTAACCAAAGCAGGACTTAAAAACATAGCAGTGACATAGTTCCCACTTCAACCTACAAAGTTAGCTAGTGGGAGCTGTGGATATGTTCAGTTTAGTTGTCAAAATTTTGCAGTCATACATAAAAGCTTTGATTGCTGGATATGAACTTTTGCTCATCTCAGTCTTGTGCAGAAGGTGCAAAACATTACTGCAAAAATCCTGTGAGGACTCAGAGGCAGTCTGATGAGGTGCTCAGAGGTTTGCCCAGCTCTTTCTCCATTGCCATGTGCCTCTGCTGTCTGCCCACATCCAGAAGTGTTCTGGGTGCAGAATGCTTGAAGGGTTTTCCCTCTGAACTCGACCAAATGTGCTCCCACCCACCCTAGTCTTGAGAAGCAAACATGATGCACCTCATGGCATGGATGCACAGCTTTACAGGGTAAATTGCTTCTTAACAGAGCAGGCTTAAATGTTTTGAATCTTTGCTGACCTCACAGCTGAAGTTATGGCATCAAGCTTCAAGACTGGAAGCAAAATTATTCAGTAGATATGGCTCTAAATCCCAAACCCTTAACAACAAGGGACATTTTTAGTGACTTGGTATCTCTCACTTGGGATCCTTTCTTCTTAGCTGGAGGCACCAGTTCAGTCATTGCTCTGCTTTCCTTGTGCAGAGCAAGCCCTCAGAATCTGCATTAAGGTTGGACTCTTGGGTTGTCACTCAGCACCCGTCTGCTCCACAGATGGTGATGTGGTGGTGGCCCCTCCAAAACCCCTCCTGGTTTAAACTGCCAATTCCAGTCCCCTTTGGGTTCACCTTAAATCTATTCCCTTGCATATTACCCAAAACCAACATGTTTATACTGTGGTGACAAAGCATTCCCAGAAAAACAGCTTTCCTCCTATCCCAGACTTCTTTCCAGGCTGTTACATTGTCTGGGATTTTACTAACAGCTGTTGGGATATATATTTTCCTCTAATCTGCTCTGCATCTCGACAATGGTGGTAGGATGCATAATGCAATACACACAGTACACCCCACATCCTATTCCTTTTTTCCTAAAACCTTGTCCAGTACCATACACAAATCTTGGTGGTTTTAATTTCATTCTGTGCAACTGCAGTTTTGGTGAGCTATCTTTCCAAAGGTTCTGAAAGAAAAAATCAAATGTAGCCTGTGGGTCTGTTTCCACAAGATTTGACACTTGTGTCCCTATGTCTCTTGAGTTTTTCAGTTGCCAGACTCCTTTCAGCTGAGGCAGCACTGGTATTTGTTCAGGAGGTTTTCTGGGTGTTGCCACACTCCCAAAGACTGTTCTTCAGAAGATGTATCACTGAATGATTCATTGCTCTTGCTTCCTCCTTGGTTGTCAGTCTGTAGTTACCCAGTTTCTTGCATGCTTATGTTGTGCTATATGTGCCTTTTCCTTTTCCACACTGGCAATGAATTTAGGGGCTCTCAGTGAGATTTGCTGCCTTCTGTGTGCCCACAAATGACAGTGTGACACCCAGTAGTGGCAGTGGCTCAGGAAAGAGGCTTGAGATGTTCACCTGATTGTGTGCTCATTGTATCTCTGTGCTAAACATGGGGAAGCCACTGTGGTCACTGCACAAGCTCTGAGGTTTGAGGGTGCGGCAGGGAGGGGGTGAGGACGGGGTCATGGCTACAGGAGAACTTCCCCATAATTTTTCATCCAAAGACTTGACTACACTTCTCAGACAGTTTAAACAAAATAGAGACGTGATGGTTTTATGCAATGGTGGTGTCAAAGAACACAATTCTTTTCTGTTTTGATTCCCAGTCCTTGTCCATCTCTGCAGTCTGATCCCCAGTGCTGCTGCTGCACATCATCTCCCTCTGTTCAAGGCCAAATTCCTCAGTATTAGAGATAAGGTGTCCTTGGTCGCTGGCCCTCGCCTGTGCAATGCCTTACTGGAAAGTCATTACTAAATATGACAAAGACAAGTCTGCCCTTCAAGAGTATGGTTTTAGATGCAATAACTTGGAACAAGGAAAAAAAAATCCATGGGAAAACAATCACAAGAGTACAGTATGTGCCAGTGCTCGGGGTGGTGAAAGGCTGGCTCCAGCGATGATAATCCTATGAGACAGTACTGTATTTGGCACTCAGACAGTGGTGTGATCTGCATTTCGGGAATCCCTTAGCAACATGAGGAAAGGGTTTCCAATGTAAAAGAAAAAAATCACAGAAACTGGGAGTGAAAACTCACCTTGTTTAATTTATGGCATGTCCATGTTTATATCCTCCATAAATCTTGGAGAGGAAGGGACTAGCCATTGCTCTCCCACTCACCTCTAATTGGTAGTGTTCTTTCTCTGCAGACTTAAGTTCCAAAGAAATAGGATTTATCTTCAGAATTTATGTTTGGTTTTGTTTGTGAGAGAATTCTTCTGTTTTCTTAACTTCAAAGAAAATGAATCATTGCGCAATGGGAGGCTTGGACACAAAGTTGAACAAGAATGAATTTCTTGATTTATAAACTAGAGAGTACATACCCCAACACCTTTTGGTAATTTTTTTTTCATTAAGATTTTCAGTCTGCTATTGTTGAAACACTAATAGTCCACATTGCCTAGAAGTATTGTAGAAGCTTGTCAAGATTTTATTTTTAAAGTACACAATCATCTAAAATCTAACCATGTATATTCTTCCATTTGCTATTTTGATATTTTCAGCTTTTAATTATAAAATATTACAATTTGGATAGAAGCCCTCTCTGAAAAATTTTTAAGTTGAAAAAGTAGCAATTTTTCACATAATGAAAGACTAAAAAACTTAAGTATATATTTCACATACCACCACACAAACAAAACGCATTGTAGAATCCTTGTAATGTGTGAAATGTTTTGACTCAAATAGTTGGTGATGAATAGCTGTAGAGATGTATGTGTGTGTGTATAAAGACAGATTTGATTTGTGGTGACTGTAGCACCTCTTTAATCAAATATCTTAATTACAAGTCATGGTGTACCTAGTCTCTGAAAATAACCTATTGTTTTAAGAAATTAGTGCTACAAATGGGCAAAAAAAAATCAGGTTTTGGATTTTTTTATACATTTGACGAGATGTTAGACTTTGCAATCTTCACTCTTTTTTCTCTATTAGAAGGTAAATAGTGAATTAATATCGCATTTTCTCATAGAATCAGAAAAACACTGATTATACAGAAAAATGAGATGGTGAAATTCCTGAACGTTTGCAGGGAATCCAGAAGGCAGACACAGGACTTGTAAGCATGCTGAACTGACTTCAAAAGCCAATAGGTTTCAATTTGTGTGCCCACTGAAATCCAAGTATAACCTTGCTATGGCAACAGCCTTGCTGAGGAGAATTAACATAGAGATAGACTTGGTATTACTTTATGTCTTGTTTCAGACTGCTCAAATAACAATAGCAATAGAATGGAAGTACCCTTTGTGCCAAGAACAATAAAAGGGATGCACTCAGTCTGAGTATTCTTGGCAACAAATACTTCAAACAAATTTGGCTCTAAAATGAAGCATTTTCAGTATATTATCCTTTCACTGGATGTGCAAAGGATAAGACTTCTTGGAGCAAGTCCCTATCAGTCGTTTCCTCTAACTAGAGAAGAGTGCATTTCTTGGAAATAGGGCCTGCATTTCATTCCAGGAGAAATTCTTACTCATTTTAGTAAAAATAGAGGGTTATTTTTTCATTATTAGCTCAGCACAGAAACTCAAAACTCAAATTGTGATATACTGACAAACTCCAAATTGTGGCAAGGAACTGGTGAGAGTGGGAAGACTTTCCTTGAAGTCTCACAAGGAACTCTGGTTATCCGAGGAAATCATGGTGTTCAGCATTTTCAGTGAACCACATAACAACTTCAGTGAGCAGGTCTCTGTGGATGATTGTCATGTTGCTACTTCCAATAATACCACCTTGCACTTCAAAATATTTTTTTCACATTGTAGAGCTCTATCATTATATGAGACTCAATTTTCATTAAAAGACAGAGGGGGGAAAATGCATGCCTAACACTTAGATCCATGGAGCATGTGAATTCCAACCTCTTAAAGGACAATTCTAGTTTTTTATATATTTTAAATCAAACACAAGATTTTCAGGATCTGATTTTTTGAGGTTTTTTTTGGGTTTTTTTCCCCACATGGTGTATTGTGCTTATCCTGCATAAGCAAATTCTAGATTCTAGAGACAAGATTCTAAGCAAATTCTGCTTGTAGAGACAAGAGCTAGATTTGAGCACATCTTGCAAGTATTTCATTGTCTTCAGGTTCTAATTGTTATCTTAACCACAGCACAGCAGTGGTCTCTGGGCAAGAAGGAGGACAATTTTGGTTCTGCTCTGCACAGAACTCTGTTCTTCTCCTACTGAAAACCCCTCTGAATTCAGTGGAAGGAGGGATGAAACAGCGAGTGATAACAAAGACAGCATTGTTCAGCATTGCAGGGGTCTGAGATGCTGGTGATGCCTTTCTTCTTTGTGCTCACTTCCTCTGGCTCATTAGGGCTGTGGCTTTTGCTTTTACAGCTCCAGTGTGGATTTTGCTGTTGCGTGTCAGCAATGTCCTGTGGCTCTGGTGCTTACTGTGCCACAAGGCAGGTGTTCCAGCAGTACTTTCAAATGCAAGATCCATTGTAGGGGAGTGGGATGTCTCCTCCTAATTTAAATGCACAAAATCTAAGACTGGTTTGCATTTCACATGAGATTAGATTTGCATGATTTTTTGATTATTTCAGCTTTTTTTTTTTTTCCCCAGCAATACAGCATAACTTAAACCCCAAGAGGCTGCCTTAAGCACCTGTGTAGCTCTTGTTTTTCTTGGTGTGTTGATCAGCAGTGTGTTTCCTTCACACAGGATGTCAGCAGGCTTCATTTTCTATGCTGAAGTGGTAGTAAAATAGCATAAAGAGAGGCTGGGAAATTGAGAATTATGGGAGTTATCAAGACCTCAGTTCTCCTCCAGGGACCCTTGTAAGAGGTCTCTGGAGGAGCACTGATACATGGCTCCAGTTGAGATAAAGGCACTGGCACCCTGCTTAAGTGGGTGTGGGGCACAGGAGTACTCAGGCAGCTCTTGGGGAGGAGGGGATAATCAGTGTCTTGAGGATAGTGGGTACTTCTGTAAGCACATGAATAAGCTTTCAAAATGCATATTTTAAAATTCTGATACCTAATGATTCTGTTTTTGCATGCTAAACTATTAAGATTAATTACCATCTATTTTCATTCTTTCTAATTACTGTAAAGGTTAGAGAGATATATTTGTTCCAAATTAGATTTTATTCTCATACTCAAGTAAGTGTTTAGATTAATTCTACCTGAAGTGGATTAACTATTTTGGTTTTACAAAGCAATCTGGGCAAATTTCCCAACTGGGCATTTTAAAAGAAGGAAGCTGAAACATCAAATGTGCTCATCATCCCTTGATGAAGAGACTTTTTCCCTGCAGGGAAACCTGCATTTAGTATTGTTCATTCCACATTTCAGAAGCTACTCAGCTATAAATTGCAGACATAGTTAAAATACATTTTTAATTACTAGTATTTCCAAGGCTCTCAGAGGTGGCAGCTAGCTTCTTGAAACATTGCTGTATCTGGGTGTATCTGCTACTAATAGAAGAAAAAAAATCTCTCTGCTTTGGTATTTCCAGGTTAGAAAATAATTTATATATATAATAAATAATAACAGTTTCTCCTGTTCTCTTCACAAGATGAGAGGCAGCTAAGGAGGTTTTGTCCTCAGCTTTCCCCAGAGCCCTTGGGGAGCCTGGGCTGTGGATTGTGCCAACTCACTTTCCATGGAGGGTCTGGGTTCTGTGGCTGCACAAGACCAGTTCTTCCTTTGCACCTCAGCCTGTGGTCCCCAAGGATGCAGGACAAGGCCAGAGCACCTCCACAGTTTGGGAAGGAGCTCTCCCTGAAGCAGTGGAGATACTGCTGCCCATGCCCTGCCTCCTGTGCAGCATGGCTGACTCTGCTATCCAAGGTTAAAAACAACCATGCTCTCCTTTAAGGCTGCTGGTGTTACAGAGCCTGTGTATTGTATCCTTCTTTGGGAGAGCTGCAGGAAGCAGTGTGAAACCCATGTTTATAAAAGGATGTGAGACATAAACTAACACTCGCTCTCTGATATCTGAAGATTTATCTTCCAGCTGAATTCCTAAAGAGAAAACTACAAAAAATCAACCTCAGTGTTAATTAAGAACCCATAAACTGCATTTATCTGAATTTACATATGGAAGAGAAGGTGATATGATAAAAGAGAGATTTAGCTATACATGCCACTCTGAAAATATAAACACAGTTTTCCCTGTGTTGATACTAGACTGTCTACAAATGCATTGTAATACCAAAAAGGGATCCTTGGACCCCTGAGCACGGCTCTGTGCCAGGGCTGAGCGCTTTGGCAGGCGGCTGCAGCGCACAGAGCAATGGGAACTGCTCTGCACACAAGGACAGCAGCCATGAGCATGAAATTAAAGGCAAATCCAGGGCAGGATTTTGACTGGGGAGAGCTGTGGTCAAAGATGGGAGATGAGCAGTTGGGGAGGAAGATGTACAATTATTCTGAACGAGAAGGAAACACTGTCTGAGCAACAAGGATGAGTAAACAGGATAATTACCAGGAATTTACAGAAGTATTACTGCAATCATGGAATGGCCTTTGTCTGAACACAGAGAAGGCAGTGGAGGAGCCAGAAATAAAATCCTGGTTAAAAGCGGCACTGACAAATATTTTAGAGAAATTTTAACAGGCATGAAGAAAAATGGAAGGAGAAAAATATTAATTAATTTTTGAGATATCAATGGACCTTGCAGGAGAAGAGAGCAAGGAAAATATGTGGATCTGACTGGTCACTGACAGTTGTTGGTGCAAATGTAATCATTTTAACTGGAGAAAAGAATGTAAATAAGCAGATATAAAAGGGAAGTAGGGTAGCACCTCCACCAAAGATAAGAAGAAGACAAAGGAAAAAACAGGAAGAAAATCTCACTGAGCAAAGGATACACTTGGCTGTTGAAGATGAGGGAGAAGTAGAGAAAAATAAAAAAGCAACTCTTGCTGTTAAGAAAGAGGTGGAGGCTTTATGCCCAATGGAGAGAGAAGCTGGTAAGAGGAAGAAAAGGAAATCAAAATACTGGAAGCCGAAGCCTTGAGTTTTGAGAAGCCTGGAGATGAGGGGGAGGAGGGAGAGCAAGCAGCACGCAGAAAAGGAGGTGGAGCTGGGCAGGCTGCTAAAGCCTCCTGGGCTCGCAGGGAGAAGGAAAGAAACCCAGGAAAAATGGTTAGTAGAAGCTGAGAGGAAGCACAAGGCAGGGGTGGGGACATGAGCTACAGAATTACGACTGGAGCAGTGGATTACAGTGGGAACAAAGAAGGAAAGAGGTTTGGGAATGTATCCTCATACAACAAAGCCTCTTCCCATTATGTCTGAACATGTTTCTGTCAATTTCATTAAATTAAGCAGTTGATCTCATTATCCAGGTGGTGGGTGGGTGCTGATGCATAGCCCTCAGGAACATATAGAGCCTATAGGAAAAATTGATTTATGGGTCACTGGCCAAAATTTTAAAAAATCCCTAAAAAACCTATGCAATGTAGTACCAAACAAAGCTTATCTTTTCCCATTACCTTTTTTTTTTTTCCCCTTTTGGTGGTGAACAAATAAGAGCAGAAACAAAATTCTCTGCATCTCATGTGAAGAAAAATATCAAATTTCAGGTCTTCATAAGGAATGCCCATGGAACAAAGTGGCAATTTTTTTCTGCTTCAGCTAGTGCAGGAGCTGCAGCTTCACTGTATCCCATGGGAGAGCAGAGACCAGACTCCAAGGAGCTGTATTTCTCTCCTGCCAACAGGAATTTGACTCCACCTCTCTCTGGTGACTCCCTAAGGGCTGGGCTGGTGACTCCTCTGCCCGTCACTCTTTGTACAAGGCACAAAGTGTCACCAGCTGGAACTGGTGTGGGTCACCTCCCTGGGCTGTTCTCCTCTCTGGAGGGACATGGCAGGTTCACACCCACTGGCTGCCCAGGGCAGGTTGTGGTTGTTAATTAAATTCCTCCATCTTTCACAAGCAGACACTGCAGGGTGCTGTTGTGGGGTTATCTGCCCTCCCTGCTGGTGGACAAAGGTGGTCCACAGCAGAGTTTTTTGGGCATAAAGAGAGAAGGTGAATGGCTTTGTGGCCTGAGACTGGAGTAAAGTTTGAAGACCAGGGCAACACGTGGTATTTCTTTTAGATGAGTTGATCTTTTTTAAGGAAGCATAATTATTTGGGATGATCAAACATGAGCAGCCACCATGAGAGAGGCACAGGAGAGGCACAGCTTTCACACTGAGTGCAGTGGATACTGGAAGGTGACAGGAGTGTGCAGTTAGCAATGTTTGGAGGAGATGGAACTGCCTAAGGGAGTACTTGGTTGGTGGGGACTGGTGTCTCCCTCTGAGAAACTCTTACCAGCAAGGACTGGTTCATTTGTTCTAAAGCACAAGTCTGATGAGAAGTGGCTCAGGGAGCTGGGGGTGTTCAGCCTGGAGAAAAGAAGGCTCAGGGCAGACATTATCACTCTCTACAACTACCAGAAAGGAAATGGTAGCAAGGTAGGTGTTGGTCTCTTCTCCCAAGTAGCAAAAGACAAGATGAGAGGATATTGCCTCAAGTTGTGCTGAGAGGTATTGAATATTAGACCCCGATGTTTCCGGGTGTGGGGTGCCTGGCTTCTTCTGACCCTTGCTGCTGGACCAAAGGTGGCAGCTGTGGCGTTTTTCACCCCAGGGATACCTTTGGCCGGCTGGATGCTGCAGCTGGGCACTCGGAACAAATCCAGGCAAAGTAGGAACTCAGTTTATCTTTGGTGGAAAAGGTTCAAGCGGCAGTGAAGAGAAAAGAAGCGGGTTCTATCGTAGAGTTTCAATCCAGAGTTTTATTTCATGGTAGACCTCTGAATGTGGTAGCAGCTCACCGATAGACCCCGGCCGCATGGTCTTGTGTCCTTTTAAGCCCCGGGGACAGGGGGAGGGGAGGGACAGGTGAGGGCCAACCAGGTGTGAGCAGGGGAAGGGTCCCGGGATACAGACACTTGGACAAGCCAATGAGCCCAGACCTGAGGAGCATCTGCCAACCACAGGATGCCCTGTTGGAATGTTAAGATTGATGGACAGCTCTTAGGCAGGAGGGCAAAAGGGGGAGGGGGAAAGGTTGGCACACCTGAGGGGGCTGGGATGGGTGAAACAGGAAATCGCACTGCAACAGAGAGGTTTAGATTGGGTAATAGGAAAAGTTTCTTCACCAAAAGGGCTGTCAAGCTCTGGCTGCCCAGAAAAGTGGTTGATTCACCATTGCTGGAGCTATTTAAAAGACATGTAGATATGGCACTTACAGACATGGGTTAGTTGTGGACTTAGCGATTGGACTCAATGATCTGAGAGATCTTTTCCAGCCTAAACATTTCTATTAGTTGCGACCGTGGTCACAGGGGTTTTCAGGTGAAGGAAGAGACGAGAATGTTGACTCCATGATCAGAAGGCTTGATTTATTATTTTATGATATATATATATATATATATATATTACATCATAACTATACTAGAAAGAAAAAGAAGGACAGGTTTTCTCAGAAGGTAGCTAAGCTAAGAATAGAAAAGAAAAGAATGATAACAAAGGCGGCTCTCTCGGACTCTGTCCAAGATAGCTCGGTCCTTGATTGGCCATTAATTATACACATCCAAGATGGGCCAATCACAGGTGGAACTGTTGCATTCCACAGCAGCGGATAACCATTGTTTACAATCTGTCTCTGAGGCTCTTAGCTTCTCAGAAGGAAAAATCCTAAAGAAAGGATTTTTAGTGAAAAGATGTCTGCGACAATTAGTTTATGATTTGCTGAGCTCATGGTGCTTTTGGGGCAGCAAACGTACATGCTTGAGTATAAATTTGGTCCTCAGAAAAGAAGAAATTAAGGGAGATTCTCAATTGTGCTCTGTGCCATGCCTTCCTCTCTGCACTGAGACTGTGAAAGCCCTTGCACAGGCAGTCTGTTCAGCAAGGAAACAGAATTCATTCCTCTCCATGGCTGTTGGCTCCCAGCAGCACAGAGGTGCTGGGCTCCAATCCCCACAGAACACACCAGCAGCCCTGCTTGCTGAGGAGTCCCTCTGGCCAGTACCAGAGGTCTTGCACCATCCTTCCAAGACCCAGCCATGTTCCCCAACACAGCTATTGCTCTTCAAGCATGGTGCATTCCATGGGTTGCTTTGGGCAGGAGTCTGTAGACCTGCCAAGCACCTCACCATGTGTGAAGCCTTGGTTTTTGCTGTTCCTCTCTGGCCTGGGTAAAGTGCATGTGCCCAGTGCCAAAGTTTTCCCACCATTTGCTGAGTCTACTGCAGGCTCCCCTTATCCCAGCTGCAAACTCCATATCCAGAGAGGCTGGAGAGGAAGGAGCTCTTGGCCAGTGATTCCATTTGTTGGTATGAAGGTTTGAGCTCCCTGGCTCCCAGCACCACCTCAGATCAGCAGAGCTCAGGGTCCCCTCTCCTGCTGCCCCAGCTGACGCCGAGCCTGCCCGCAGTGGGACTCAGCTGGCACTGGCTTAAAGCAGGGCGTGCTCTTGCTGCTGAAGAGAGGTCTGTTTAATACTTGTCTGCACTCAATGTGTAAATATTATGAGGAATCTGAAAAAAAATCTCCTGAAAGCCACTTTACACAGATGTTACCATGAATAGATTATTGTCCATTTATGGCTGACGGAGAGACTTTGTAATTTACAGTTGATTTTATATCTCTATGATTTCTGTGGCACTGGGAGTAGTCAGCAAAAATCTATTAATAACAAAGAGGACAGAGTTAGGATCTCTGTAATAGGAGAAGAAGGATGGTGGAAGGGTGATTTATGATTACTCAAAGAAAACAGTTTTATCTGTTTGCTCAAAGGCAGATTGTCTTAAGAAAAAAATTATTCCTATGTAAACAGGGGTACATAATAATTTATAATGAGACAATTTAAACAGGTGATTCTTCATAAAAGTACAAATAAGTGTACTGCTGTTTTGACAACAATCTCATTAATGGCCAATGTCCCCTTTAATTAGCTCTTGGATATGCTGCTTTAGACTTTCTTTTATCTGTTCCATATGCTATGTTACCTCCTCCCAACAGCCTTGGCTTGGGGGGTGGCTTTTGTATAATTGAAACTTGGAAAAGTTGTCAACTTTTAAAAGAATCACAGCAAAGAAAGCCCTAAGATTTTCTGATAACCTTAAAAGCAATGCAGATTGTAGCCTCACTGCAGGCATCAAACCCAGAGGGGTGCTAGAGCCAAGGGAAGCTCTTGGCTCAACCTTTGCTTATCAGTGCATTATAAATCCAGGTTGTTAATGCTATGTGAACAGTGTGTAAAGAAACATGAACACAGAGCCATAAAACAGGGCCACCTTGTCCACAGAAAAATTGCAGTACTGGCAGAGGAGCCTCAGAAATGGCTTTTGTTGTGGGTTTAGAAGGCTGGAGACAGAGGAAGAGGCTGAGAGGGAACTAACATAGCAGAAGACACTGGGCTCTGATGTGTCTTACTGTTTGGGCTTCTTTTTATACTTAGTGATGTTGTTTTAGGAACATCCCTGTCCCAGGGATGCATATGCAACTAAAAATAACTCAAAATGAAAGTAAGGTAAAGTCAGCCCACCTGGTGGCTGTAAACACACTTGTATCCTATTCTTTCCTTCCTTCCTGCCTTCCTTCCTGCCTGCCTGTCTGCCTGCTTCCCTGGGCTCAATTTAACCAGAAAACTGGTGTCTTCCTGCACACCAGCACTGGAAAGATGCAGCAACCCCTTTTCTGTAAAAGCAGTGGGGGATTGATCACTTGTGTTGACTTACTTGTGAGTTGGGGCAGGGAGATGCCAATGCCCTGCAGATGCTTCCTTTCCAGGCCTCAGCAGATGCAGAGGGAGCTGACAAGGTGGGACATGGGATGGCTGTCCCACCTGAACTGCAAAGAGAAGATTGCCTCAGATCTCACAGGGAGAGGAGACAGTACTGCACCAGCCAAAGCCAAATATAACCCTGAGTAGTGTCAGCACAGGTAGTAGGAAGACCATCCTGGGGTTATACCTTTCCTCTACTCCTTTGATCTTCTCTTGGATTCTTAACAGTTACCAGTTGAGGTCTTCTTTCCATCACAGCTGAAGGGAGGTAAGCAGACATAAACAGTTGAATGGTTTTATTAATTAGATCTTTTTTATGTACAAGGCATCTGCTTCATGTTCCTTTCAAAGGATGCCTTCAAAGGCACCGATTTCTTTTGGCATAACCGTGTTGATCCAAATCTAACCTGAAGGCAAGACAGGGCAGAGCTGCTCAGCCAGTTCCTGCTCTTGGAAGTGGTCACCAGCTGTGGACATTTTCTAGAGGTGGGACTCAGTGCAAGGGAGTGCTGAGCTGTTTATCAGCTTTTCCAGTAATTCCCATGTGGACATGGACACATTACCTAAATTTTTGCCCTCAGCATTTCCATAGATGGAACAAGAGTAAAGATAATTTTGCTAAATACCTTCTGGATCTAATGAGGAAAGACACCACACATAGAACTTCTGAATCAGTCCCAACAGGTAGCCTGCAGGCCGGATCCTGCCTTCAGCTTCAAGGTGCTCATTTTAGCAGTCCCCAAGGAAAACCTACTGCCCTTGCATGTGAGCTGGTTCCTCGACCTGTGAGCAGTGTGGGGTACGAGGGAGATCCCAAATGGGGGCCACCCCACACTACTCCAGAGGCCAGCTCATCCTGGAAACACTTTCTGTTTGGATGGAAAAGGGAGCTGCACAGTGTTAGCCCCGTATTTTGGTTTTATTTTTATCTTTGTGTGTGTAATATTTTCATACACAGAATGGTAATTGGAAATGTCAGGTTTTACCCTAAATGAAGGACACCAAATATGTTGACAAGAAAGCAAAATCCACAGCTGTTCTCATGCCATTTGCTTCCTTTCAATAAGCTTTCAACTTCATGTCAAGCTGGTTGTTTGATCCCCCCAACAAAATGAATATTTTTTCACCTGAGGAAGTTATATTTGACCTGGGAGAGCCCTCCATTTATCCCCCAGGAGCAAAGAAATAGTTTCCAGCTCTCACAGCCATGTTTCTAGGACCTCTCCATTACCCCCTTATTACCTGTTTCATCAAACTTATCTTCACTCACAAGCCCTTCCTCAAAACCAGCGCTTCTTATCATCTCTCTTCTGGCCTGAAAGATGTTCACCACCCACCACCCACCATCCACCATCCACCATCCTCTCCTCACATCTTCCAGCAAAAACTTCTGAGTGTGAGCCCATGGCCAGCACTGCCAAGGGGAGTTCCCCAATACCCTTGCACGAGTCTCTCTGGAGTATCCTTTGGTACAGCCACACCAGGCATTAGGTGTGCAGGGCTGCTTGTCCTTGTCCTCCTCCATGACTCAACACTTGCCTGCTGTCTGCAGTGCTATATTTAAACAGTAAACTACTTGGAGCACACCCTGTCCTTTTCTTTTGTGATTGCACTGTGCCTCATAAAATGGGATATTGCTTCATGGCTTGTGCTCTTCAGCATGGACACAAAGCAAACACATAATATTAATAGTACTAAAAGCTTTTCCTTACTTCCTGCTTTTGTCTTTCTTTTTTTATTTCTTTGTGGTTTTTTTCTTCACTCTTCCAGCTACATTTATTTCATTTAAATAAAAGAACCACTCAGATATTGCTTGGTTTTTATCTTCCCAAAGATAAAAAATTGGTAATTCACTTAGGGATTTTCCCAAAGTAAAAAATACTGAATACTAAACCAAGGAACATGGAGGTTGTTTTTAATAAAATGATTTGTCTTGGTGGGCACTGCTGTTGCTTGGGAAAATATTCCCTTCTGTCTCAGCAAAAGCTTATGCATAGTATTGAAACCAATCCCTAATTAATTTGTTTTTCTTTTTACTTTGATCAGTACCTCAAAGAACAGCTCTTTTGTATTAAAAAACCCAAAGTCTCTTACACCTTTCTTTTTGATCACTTTAAGAACTGCTACTGAATAATTAACTTTGTTCTTAGAAAACATCTTCACTTCCTCTCAGATGCATCACTGAGCATGGCATACAAAACACAAGACACTTATAGCTGCAGCTTGTAAATTGCAATTTTTCTTTTTTTACTGCAGATAGCAAACTTGCCCCCCAAATATTGTTTTAGTTATTCACAAACTATTTGTATGTATGAGAAAAGTGAAACAAGTAGTTTTGGCTCTTGATTGAAGAGAAGATAGCCACAATTTATGCAACACTCTATGATCAGTATTATCATAGAGGAAATGGCAGTAGAAGTCTTACATGTAATCCCCATTTCTTCATGTGGGACCTAAACTCTGCTTCCCCAGAGAGTGGTCTGAGCAGCAGCCTGAGTTGTATTTATGTAAAAGGGCTGACCACAGAATTCTGCAGTCGTGCTGGAGATGGGATATGACAACAACCTTACTAATTTTGCTGTTATTTTGCTTGAGGGATAGAAAAGAGACACAGACACTATAGTAATATATAAATTGTTAATAAAACTAAAATTTTGATTGATTTGTCCTTTTTTTTTTCCTAGCAAAGATTATTACTAAAAATTGTATTTAGGTAAGCAAAAGTAATGACAAAATTTAAGGTGTAAAATACCAGATTGTCATAAACCTTGGGAAATTTCTGGTGTGCTTAGGCAGCAGCCTGACGGAAAAGAAGACAAAGGATGGGACTGAATTTTTAGTATGAGCAACTTGTTCTCCATTTGTATGTTCTCTGCATCCCAGAGAATTAATGGCTCTATAAATGAGCCACTGAAATTGTAAGAGTTATCTATATATTCTATTTATTTTATAATAGCTGTTAATCTTATACCTGATTTGATAATACAGATCATCACATCTTGATTTTTGTGTGCTTAATTTAAACAGTAATTAACTGTGCATTATATATGCAAATTGCAATGCAGAAGTCTCTAAAAGTAAATGAGGATGGGGCTGTAGTCCAAAAGGAAGTGCACAAAGCTGTTGCTGAATTCCTATGTGATTGCAATAAGGACAGCAGTTGAAGAAACAGAATTGCTACTCTATTATAGGCCAGCCCGTGCCAGTAGGTTTCCAGACACGTGGTGAAGGGAAAAGGAAGGTATTAACCTAAAGGGCCACGTCTATCAGAGCCTCATGACCACAGTATCCCTTCTGACAAGTTCTGCTATCATAAAATTTGGCTGCTTTCATGGGTCAAAGTGAACAGAAGAGACCCAAAATGCTGTAGGAGGGGACATAAATGACAATGTTTCCTCTTGGGGAAGTGCAAGAAATAGATATCTGAAAGCTGAAGTGCAAATACACACTGAACTCAGGCTGACAAAATTTGGTACATTGCCCTTTGGCCCAGACCCATGATTCACCTCTGAAACTGAGTTGAACAGAACATCTAAATAATTGTATCTGTGTGCTGAAATCCAGTGACAAATCAGATCTGCAATGAAAACACAAACCTTTAATTACAATGGCTCCATTGCCTTAACAACAACTTGGACTCTTGTTTCATGGTCACATCCATGAGAAGGTTCACATCCTGGTGCAGATAAGTCCTGCTTCCCCCGGCTCCTGCACACATGCCACCTGTCCTCCCTTTGGCCAACACACACACTTTATGTGGCCAGGCAATAAATTGGCCCTGGGAACTCATCTGGCATAAAACAAGCTGGTTTTCCTCTAAAAAGAATTGCCCCCAAGCCCCCTCAGCACTGCCTTTGGGGTGAGCCACTGACAACAAAACCCTGGGTGAGGTGGCAGCAGCCTGCTCTCCCTCTCTCACTGTTGGGGACATTAGGTTCTGAGAATCAAAAGTGGTCAGAAAGAGAAAAGAATCCCAAATCATTCTAAGTTTTATGTGAGGGATTTAAAAAATTGGCCGGCCCAAACTTGGATACTAAGGCAATTAATTTGTCTGTTTTTTGCTCCATTGTTGTTAAAAATTTTCAGTGAAGGATGCCCTTTTAGATTCAAGATAGAACAAGAGAAAATTTCTTTCCTCTATCTCCCTGAATCCATCTAATCCTTCTTCCTTCCTTTTGACTTATCTTTATCTATGTACCTTTTGAGTTGTGGATGAGATTTGAGTGATGTGTTCCCCAAAAATTGCCTATGGTCTTCAGTGTACTTATAGAAAAGCCTACATTAATATTCCTTAGGAGATAAATGAATAAATACCTCAGCAGGCACACACCTTCAGTAGGTATTTGTTTTTAAAAATAGGTATGTAAACAGCCATGCTGGTACTTGCAAAACTTCTTGGTATAATTATTACTGTCCCATGACTGTATCCCTATTACTGTCCTATGACTGTATCCCTGTATGATGAACACTCTTTTAACTTCATTCAATGTAAACATTTGATGAGTTAAGAAAAAGCTTTCTTGTTTGCTGGGTTCTGTTGGGTTATAGTACTAAGAGACCTGAGTTCCTTGAAATGTTTGAGGAATAAATTTTTTATATTGCTAAAACATAAACTGCTGGAGCAGCCTGTTCCTGAAGGGCTGCATCCCATACGAGGGGCCCATATGGAATGCAGGGCTGGAGCACAACGTGAGAAGCTGCAGCTGATGGGAAAGACCAGGACTGTGTCTCATTGTCTCATGTGACAAACCCCACACTGGAGCAGGGGAAGAGCACAAGGAGCAAAACAGAGAGAACATGTGATGTACTGACTACAACCCCATTTCCCCTGTCCCTGCACTGCTGGGGAGAGGAGGAGGTAGAGAAAATGAGAAAGAAGTTAGGCCCAGGAAGAAGGAAGGGATGGAGGGGAAAGGTGTTTTAAGATCTGGTTTTATTTCTCATCATGCTACTCTGATTTGATTGGTAATAATTTTCCAAACTGAGTCTGTTTTGACTGTGACAGTAATTGGTGACTGATTTCTCCCTGTCCTTATCTCAACCTACAATCCTTTCATTATATTTTTTGTCCCCTGCTCAACTGAGGGGGAGAGTAATTGATTGGCTTGGTGGGTACCTGGCGTCCAGCCAGGGTGAGCCCACCACCACACATGGTTGTGCTGGAAATGAGATATTCAAAGCAACCATTGGCAGGTTTACAGGCTTGTAGTGTGTAAAGTAGGAAAAACTGCTCATGACAGCAAACTCCAGGCTGCCTACAGCAGTCATTGTGAATATATCCATTGTCTTGGCAATGGGGGAAGACTGTATGCTTGGTCTCTATATGAAGAAAACTTCAGCATACTGAAGGATGCTCCAAAGCATCCAACCCTCACAGATGTCAGCTACCCCTAAGTAATCCTATTATAGACCAATACTTTTAATTTTATCCATCTGCTAATCTTTCTCACCCTGCAAGCTGTCCTCAAGTCAGCATCATCTCCCCTGACCCTCAGATCACTAAGTCTGTTGTTCAATATGGTCAGGGTACAGCCAACAGATTCTACCTTTTTTCTCTCTACTTTTGGTCATCTACTGGTGATTGTAAACACCTCAAATTGTCTTTGTTCTTTATCCCATGCTTTTATTATGAACATCTGATATACATCTCCAACTGGAAGTTTTTCCAACAGTGCTTGAAGAACCTTTTGCTTCTCCCTTGTCTACAGTTTAGTGAAAACATTATTTATGTGAGACTCTGTATTGTCACCAGGACTCTTTCCCTTGCTCGTCTGAGCCCTGCACCACAGGGGCTGTGAGATACACTGCCTGGGTAAATAAATGTGACAACAATGCTTGCAGTTACTCCTTCTGTAACAGCACTACCACGTAAGGTCATATTTATTTTCACAGCCTTTGTTTTCTGACCTGTTGATTATAAGACTTTTTTGTTTTGCTGTTCTGACTAAGCTGTTTGTCCTTTGTTGTATCTCATCTGGTGATGAATAGATATGCTCAGCAAACCAAGACTGCCAAACATCCCTGGGACTCCAGTTTCTGTGCAGATATTTGTTACACAGCACTACAAGACACTGCAGGGAGATGATGTCCCTTCACCTATGCTGGCAATGACATCAAAGCAATTATTTGATTACCTGTGTACTGAGAAAGGTTTTGGAAAATATAAACAATTTTGCAAAGAAATCCATACATTTTTGGTGTCTTGCTACAACACCATTGGTGTCAAATGCTTCCTGCAATCACTGAAGTGTGACAGTACTACTTGCTACTAATTTTTTGTTCTTTAGTATTATGTAGTGTAAAGGTATGCTCAATGAACAAAGTACTGGGAAGGAAACCAGCCAGCTCCACTTAGTGGCTTGTGTTCAGAATAATTGTACAAAGCTGCATAATGGGCAGGAACATTATTAATCTCTAGGTATTTTCTTAGGCATGGTGGATTTCCTCCTTCGTTTGAGATGAATTTTAGACCCTGTTCCCTGCTGTAGCTTCATTCTTTATCTCACTTTGAGTGGATGTACACTTCCTATCCTTGCTGAGAGTCTTTATAACTGTAGCTGGCTGCTGGAAGCTTCCAGTTCACCCTGTGTAATCCATGTGATTATCCAGATCTTTTCTCTTCCTTACATTTCCAAGTTCAGTCTTTTGTTGGCCAGGTATCCATTTAGCGTAGAACAGAAGTAGTCCATGGTCCATGTTGGAATTACCCTTATACCCTATGTGGTTTTGTGCCTGCAGTGATTCACTACTGCTTCCTTTCTTTGGAAAGTCCTGTCACATCCTCAGCTAGATCCATGAATCTGTTTCTCATGGGCCTCTAGGTCTGGCCTGTGTGATTGAAAAGGGATTCCAAGTCCTTCTAGACAGAAAACTCATCTGAAGAGAAGAAGCTGGGAACAGTGCTGTGATGCTTCCTTCCTGTTGCATGACTGAGCCATCGACTCTGGGTGACCACTTCTAACCAGAAAAGTTCCCATTTCCACAGCCTATGCAACCATATCACTAAATCTGTCACTACCCTACAAATCCTGCAGTTAAGAGTAAAGAGATTGATCTAAATATGAAATGCTCCAATTGTATAAAATGCTTCTACTCTCATTCTTCCAGGTAGCCACACAGAAGGCTTTTGTTCAAAGCTCATTTTTTTCTTGCTTGTGAACTCCTGTCACAACTACCTGTCTGTTTTACACATAAAATATGGACTCAGGAACTCCATTCAAGCAATATAGTTTATGCAATTTTATACATTTGTGAATAAAACAAGTGTTATTAATGTGATAGACATTTGTAAATCACCAAGTGATGAATGTTCATTTCTGGTTTTAGTAATATTACAACACTACAACCCAACTGATCAGTGTTAATAGGCATTAAACTATATGAGCTACGAAAACTATTGACAGTGCTGGAGAAGTTTCTGTGGAACTTTTGGAAGACTATAAATGCTAAACAATTAAAAAAGCTTGGGTAGGCTAGAAAGCACTCCATGTAAATTGATATTATCGTAAGTCACAGGATAATGATGGCTTTTTTCTTTGTGAGATTAACTAACTTAACATAACTCATTACTTATAGCCAGAACCCTTTTTTTGTGATTGTCAGCTGCAGTTGCTGTTTCTTAGGTTGGCATCTGCCCTTTGCTAAAAACCCCCATGCAAGGACTGAGATTTCTGTTAGGACATCATCAAGAAAATTAATGATCCCAGCTGGTGCAAATGAAGATGGGCCGTGAAGCCTCTCAGAGAGCATGGTGGAGAGCTGCTGCCCTTGCAACAGGCTCCTGGAAATCAGTTGTCCCCTGCCAGCCAAGAGCCAAGTGCTTTACAAACAGTATGCACCTACTCCTGAGCCCTTGGACAGTCACTGAGACCATGGTAAGCATTGACTTTTCGACACTAAGACACAGAATGTGGAAGCTCCTCCATTTGTTATGTGCTGTGAACGAACAGGCCAACAAGCTTCTGACAGTAAATCCAAATGCTGTCATCAAAGCAGCTGCTCAGGAGCACAGAGGTATGAGTTAATAGATCCTGACAGAGTCAAGCTGATAAATAACTTAATCAAAATACATGAGCATGTCAGATGATAACCTTTTTCTTTCAGTACTAAAGATTAACAAAAGGTTCATTGTCTCCAAATCACAAAAGGTTGCTGAGGCTATTTTTTTGCTAAGTTTCTTAGGAATTAGAGGATAGGTGGCAATTTCACTTACAAATATTTGCCTTCCTAGTCAGGCAGAGGAATCTTGGAAGGCTGGAAGAAAGATGGCTGCTCTGCATCTGCAGAGAAGGCAAAGGAGCTCTAAAGCTATAATCCCTGGTCAGGAAGCCCTCTCTTGGATTGATATACAGAGCTGGAAACCCCTATTAAAATATGTGTTCAGGATCTGACTTCTGGGACCAGGATCTAGCACAATCCACCTAGAAACTGGCTCCCAGAGGCAGCAGCCCTGCTGACTGACCTCTCTGGGTGCTCCAGGGAGCGTCTGCTCTGCTGAGCAGTCCCAGTCATTTTCTCATCATTCAAAAGCACAGCGACAGCAATCTGCATGCCTTGCTTGGCAGCCATCCCAGTAGCACAAGAGCACTCTGTGATGGGCTTTTTGAGTTTCTAGGCTCGTGTGCTTATTTTTCAGACCTTGTAACAGCAACATTTCGTGCTATCTTCCACGGTTTATGGGTACAATGGCACTGCAGGTGAAATATTGGCATGCACGCTTCAAGGGACTAAGCAAACCCTTAGAGATGATCAGGGATTTTGAGCTCTATTTCTTTAAGGAGAATATATCCACATGTATGGATACCCTCCCCCAAAGAAGGATGGATTTGGAACCTCTGCTCTCAGACAGGTCCCATTCTCGCATGTGGAATTCCAAGAGCAACGACAGATTAGAAACTCATGCCAAAGTCGCTCAAGCATTTAATAGAGTCTGAAGAAGGCAGTGTCAATCTTTCCTTTGTCCAGAATTACTTTAGCAGAAGTATGCAGGCACTTCACATTCTCTGCGTGGTTCAAGTGAAGCAAAATCTCATCTAAGTGCAGCAATCTCGGGGTATTAAATTACATTTAACCTAAATTGTTAGCTGTTGTTGCTTCTCCATGTTATAATTACATTGGCTGGAAACGGGATCAAGTCAACAGCGTGGAGGAGACGTCAGTGGGGTGACTGTGAAGTGACAGGCAGCAGCACCAATCCCAGCCCCTCCGCGCCGCTCGTGTGCGCTCGCAGCTCCAGGCTGGGAGGGCTCAGGGGAGGAGGGGGGCTCTGCACATATGTCCAGAAATTGCTGCAGTGGATGGCTTGGCTAGGCTCTCACTGCTATTTAAAGGCACATGAGCTGCATGTTAAATTGGGCACTAGTATTTGCCTGGCTCTCCAGCATACAGCGGGTCTGACTGCTGCACACACATTGAGGACAAAACGCAGGCAGAGCCCATAGGCAGAGGAATTGCAGGACACTAGGGGCTGACTCTTGCTTCTCCTCTCCAGATGACAGTTTCATAAGGGAAACTCCCTAAAACAGCACAGTACAGTACTAGAAACTTAAGATTATGGTTTGCCACTGTGCTTTGAGCTGCCAAGAAGTGCTTGGCTTCTTCCTCAAAGTGCCACCTCAGGTAAATCTCTGGACTTGTAACATACAAGAAAACAAAGAGTATTGGCAAACACTTGCAAGCTGAAAAAATAAAGAGGATTTGTCTCTTCCATCACCAAAATATTCAGCATGAGTGTCCATTGCTAGCAGCTATTCCAGCTCTGCAGGAGGTGGCTGTAAAGCCTCAGGGCACCTGAAGATTTACTGTGGACTCATTCTAAGAAAATAAAACAAGAATTCTGCTAAGTCCTTAAACTGCTGGCCAAAATACCTATCAGCTGACAAGCAAAATGTTACCAGAAAGGTTTTAGAACATGAGTGAGAGAGGAACCACAGCACAAAGAAACTGAAGCTGTGTCTATACTAGCAAATTAAATGTGCCTGGGGCCATTCTCTGACGCTGAGGCCAGTTGGCAAGGAGCTGCCTGCATCCATAACACTAAACTGTCTTACCCTCCAAAACAGGGTGGCCACATGGAAACTGGTTCTGGGAGCAGTCCCTGGCCCATGGTGGTACTGAACTCTACCCAGGGTGGTTGTGACAGAGCTGCCTGGCACTGGTCAAAATGTGTCAAGGTCTGTGCTAAAAATGTGTGGTGTGGAGGATAGGGAGTGATGAAGGATGTTCCTGGTTACTGTTAAAGGTGGTGATATTGAGAATTTCAACCACTGCTATGGACAAATAGAAACATTTCAGAAAGAATAGGAGCTACACCACCCTTTTTTAGGTTCCTGGCTGGGAGCATGAGGACACGTAAGATGTGTACTTTGCCCCGAAAGCCTTGCAGGAGTCACAGCCAATGTGCCTGGGTGGGCACTCACCTCCTCTGGAGGACACCTTTGCCCTTTGCCAAAGAACAGCTTTTTAATTTTTTTTTTAAGGATAGCTTTTCCTATGATTTTGTTTAGTTTATAAAGCTTTGTTTTGCTGTAATTTGCTTTCTTATTGTTCTAAACTCTGTAACTGCTGATATGTATGTACTTTCACCTCTCAGCCCTTTTTCATCTTTGAAATTCATTTTCATGACAATAAATGGCAAACATAAACACTGAATAAGATAGCCACAATATTTCTTGTAATGGAAGACATCAGTGCTTAGTTATTTAGAACAACACAAATTAAAAATAAATTACAAATCCCAGGAAAGATGATTCCCTGCTTCTAATGTCAGCTCCTTTTGTAAATCCAAACAATGTGGAGCCAGCTGGTCATGGAGCTGGGCTGTGGTTTCTTAACATCATATGTTCAGGGGCAATGCTCATTTCAGTTTTTTCTTACAATCACTCATTTCCATCACACAACTGACATTTCTTGGCAGGATTTTTAAAAATTCTATCAGGTCCCTAATCCATTTCAAAATAGAGTCCTGTAAACTGTTGTGCTGTTACAGCTGAGTGGGCTGAAGACCAGCAGACAGGACACAAGAGACAGAGAATGGGAGGCAGGGAAGGTGCCAAATATTGAGCTTGCATTGAGTTTATAGTTGCCCTCTCTTTCTAGTGTCTGCTGCTTTTGCTTTCTGCTCCACCTGTGGGTGAAAGCATAATCTGAGGAGATAGTGAGCTCAGGCTTTCACAGCTGTTCTATTTCTTTTCTTTGCACCCTCCTTCCTTGTCAGACTTCAGTGATGGTATGTGCAGATAGTCCCATGCTCCTGAACTGCTTTGGCAAAGCAGTCTTTAAGCTTCCTCTTTCCAAGAAGGAATCATTCAGAAGGCAGGGGGTTTTCAGGGCAAACATGGGTTTCTTTTGCCTGTATAAGACTGGTAGATTTGGCCAATGCAAGCACCCCTTTGAAAGCAAGTCTCTATTCTATGGACTTCCATGATCACTTAGGTTACTTAATAGACTTTTTTTTTCTGCATTCACCTTCACTAAAAAGATGCTGTCAGATTCTATCAGCTATCAGATGTTTAATGCAATTAACAGCACTGTTGAAAGGGGAAGAATTGAAACTAGAGGACGAGAAAGAGAATAGGGAATGCTTCTTCAATTAGATTTTTTCAACTTGATTTGGTCTAATGAAAATCACTCTACAGCATTTAGGCACATGGCTGAAGCAATCATGAAGGTGTTTGCAGCTAAAAACCATCTCTCAGGCATCTGTGGTTGAATGACCCAGTTTGTAGATTGTCTGTGCCACAGATAAAGAGCTAGCTAGTGTCTGACATGGCTCGTTGGCACCAGCACCACATGTATAAAGCATTGCATATTCCAGAGTCAGGCTGGGTCTGGAAACAGTCCAACTACTTCCATTCAGGGCAAAGCTAAAGTTTTCTCTCTGAAAACCCATTTGGATGTGAGCTGATTGTACACCTGTACCTATATCATATTCCCTGCAGAGCTCCTGGGGAATCATCACAATTCATCACAGGCTTAGGCACAGCCTGAAGGAGATGGTTTGGGTAATTTCAAAGTTGTTAGGTCCATCTAACCACACCTAACATGACTTCTTACTAAGTCTAACTGGGTCCAAGCTAAATTGGTAAAAAGCCTTGGACCATCTCTGTTCTGTGTGCCCACAGACCTGCATGGTTCCTTGTATCCACACCACGACTGTCTCAGCATCCTGAGGCTCCAGGGGGGAGCTGATGATATCTTGGAGGGTTTGTGAAGCTGCAGAAGATTGGAAAAGAGGTAGACATTAAAAGACCTGGTATGGGTCAGATCAAAGTCATTAAAAGGCTGAACAAAAAATTGCCTTTTGGACTGTGATGGGGAGAAGGAAGTCAGATACAAAGTAGCAGCCCACAGGGGTGGACAAGAGTAAGGCACAGTGAAACAATTTAATTTCTATCTACGTTTTTATCCAGCCCTGCCTGTGACTGTGGCTTTTCTTCCTCCCAGCTATGGGTGTTTTCCAGCATTTGCTAAAGATGCAGAGATGATGTCACCAGCTTCAGTGCTTGGGTGGTCCTCATGGCAGCCGTCTTCCCAGGAAATGAGGGGGCTCGATGGCGCAAATTCTACCCTGCACTGGCTGATCTGTGCTTCAGCAGTTACATTTTCTGGTGAGCCTTTCCCAAAGAAAGGGTCATTTTACTGCTCCTGGGTCTTGACTGGCAGAGTATCAGTTGCTGCACAACTGCAACAAGCACCAAAGGGGTTTTAGCCAAATCACAACACAGTATGAGGAGACAGAAATATTTAAATAAAGTATCTAAACAACCCTGCTTCCTTCCTTTAACAACCCTTTGCCTTTCCACTAATTACAATGGAGTAAGAAAGAAAATTAAATACCCTCCTTAAAGTATCTTTAAGTATCAGGTTAATTCTACACTGGATTTATGTAGATGTTAGAATTCCTCTGTTACAACTGCACTCTACTTGTACACTAAGCAATTATATGACTGAGAAAGATTGTGCAGGTTCTTCCATACCCTGAGATATTTCAATATACATTTAAAAGAAGAAAACCTACAACTCCAGACAATGTCTGGAAGAATCCAGTTAAAAGTGTAGGGATGTAATAAGAGACACTTGTTTTCCAGCAAAAAACACTGAGAGACCCAGCACTGATATTCTGCCCCTCACAATTTTCAAACCACATGTTGTCTATATGCCATATCCAAGAAACTTCCTTTTCTGATTCATCAGTACCGAACGGTGATCAGTATTTTCCAGTCCTTCCACTGATTATTCATCACATACCTGAAGGGAGGCTGAATTACACCCATGACTCAGATTTCTTTCATACTATAATTATACACCTACAGCAGAAATGGAGGTTCCATGACTTTGTCACTGCAGGTAATGGATGTGTCTGTGTGCTGACAGTGATGTGATCCATCTGCCTGTCTCCTGGCTATAGGAGAGAGATGGGAGTGACTCATCTCTGGGGTACTGGGTCACATCAGATTCTTCACACTAGTTCCTCCTTTTTCCTTCCTCTTTGAATTTTGCTCTGTATGTCCAGGAAAATCTGGGAAGATCAATCCCATGAATACATTTTAAGGCAGATTAAGTGGCTCAGTCCGAGGATCTCACCTCACCACAGGTGCCAGTGTGCAGCCATCTGTGTCAGAGCTGGCTGCTCTGGGCTCCCCTTTAGTCACTGGAGGGAAATCAGGCCTGATTCACCTTCATTAGATTAAATATCAGCTTTAGCATGAGGTGACTCCTTTTGTAAAAGTGTGGGTTCCCTTACTGACTCCTGAGACAGCCTGCAAGGTGTGCTCTAGCATCAATGGCTACACTGCAGAAAACCTGCAGTGATGGGTGATGCATCCTGCTCCGGGTGAGTCAGAAATATGCATTTTGGGATCTGATAAAATAACCTGACATAGTCTCCCACCCCTCTCTATATGACTTATTGCTCTTTCTTTTATTGTATTTCTGTTGTATAGATAATATTTGGGCAGATCACTGGATTAATTGGCATGAGAAATACAGGACAAAATAAAGTTCTTTTATGCCCACTTAAAAGAACACCTCATTTGTTGAGATAAAATTCCCTAGGCAGCCTTTCCCTCTGCCCCACCCTAAAATCAACAGGCTTCTAGTCTAAAGTAACACACAATCAAAATTTTGTACTTGTATCAGAATAAGCTGGAAACTCTTCAGCCTCAAGTCACTTTGGAAAGGTTCTCTGGGCTGATACAGCTGTGCTGGTCCTCCAGTGCCGAGGCTGTTCCCATTACAGTGTGAAGTGGGAAAACCCGGGAGAGCCAAGGACAGAAGAGCCTGGCAGTCCCCAGGGTATGGAACACCCATTCTGCAGGTGGCAGGGTCTGCTGTGCCCTGGGGTGGCAGGAGGCTGCACAAGGAGGTGTCAGAAAACCTTCAGAAACTGTCCTGTAAGCTGACTGGAGACTAATTTGACCTTTTGATTTGCTGTGATTTCCACTTTGGTGCAGCAGCTCAGCACTGCAGGCAGTGCACCTGGGTGTCCACCAGCACTGATTTGGTCTTTCAAAAAGTAATTGTTAATTTGCCAAGCTCTAGAGACCTAGTTTGAAAAGAGGCAGCATAATACATTCTTTTCAGGATCTGAAATGCTCCGTTGGATGCTTTCCCTGGTTTTCTTTTTCATTATTTATTTTGATATATACATCCAGTAAAAGGATAGTATCTAACCCCAACTCTAATGCCACTGGCTACTTTTTAAATATAACTGTATAATTAGGTGCTTTTGCTGAACATTCCTTTTGGGAGGAAGGGAGAGAAAAAGAAGAGCCTAGCAACAAATAAAAAGCCATACAATTTTAACAAAAAAACATTTATCAAATCAAATAAGCCCCTTCAGGATAATAATCAATTTTGGTGAAAATAAATTTCACCAAATTCTTTCTTTGGTGAAGGATTTTGGCAATTTAAATACTGTTATAAAAGTGCAGCCTAGATAGGTAGGTAAAAAAGAGAGATTAAAAGTTCCACAGCATTCACAGTAACTTTGCTGTGAGGCCTTGGACCAAACCAAACAGTAGGTATGTTTACTGAGGAACACCCAAAAAAACCTTTATGTGATGTGATTTCTCAAACAAAGTACCCTGAGTGTGGTGAGCCCCAATGGATGCTGCTGTGCTGAGAACAGCCAGACTCACACTCAGGGGCCTCCACTTCTGAACCATGCCACAGCAGCCAACCCATGGCCATGCTGGCTTTGAGCAAGAGGGCATGAAAACCTACTTTTACATCATAGATACTTGAGAGGAATTTTTGAGTGCCATTTCATAAGCATATTTATTTAGGTTTTATTCCTTCTAGGCCTTCAGGAACAAGATGTTTGTCCATCCAACCTTCTCAACATTGTTATTCACCTTTATACTCTGGGAAAAAACCCTTTCTTCTTGTATCCCTCACTCTTTGATACACTCTCAGACAGTAGATATCCATGGACTGCCGTTTGCCTCCCAAAGATAGTGGAAGTTCCCAGCTCCAGCTGGTGCCCAAGGACAGGGCTTCCCTCCCTGCTCCTGACTCCACTGCACCTTGGAAGAGCTGCAGCCCTGCCTGCTAATGATGCACTGTTCAATAGCATCAAAATGATGTTTTACAATGTGATGAGACTAACAAGTTCTTCAGCTGGCTGAGGCTGTGGGTGAGAAACACCCACAGGTGTCAGGTAAGAGCAGAGTGGTGCCAAAGGCCCTCAGATCTTTATTTCTGACATCTGAAATTATACCCTCCAGGGCTGCATCTTGACAGGAAGGGCAGGAGCTTGTGCATAGAATTTTTCAGGAATGTCTCCTTTAGTTTTAATGACCAGGCAAAATTGCAGCACAGATTTTGAAACAGGTACCTGGAAAGTTTCGAAAAGCTCTATCAAAACTTTTGCAGTTCATCTCAAGGACTAGCATTACAATAAATGTCATTCTCTAGTTTATAGTTCTAATCCTGGAGCAAGAGCTGGCGATTGTTAATTTTATGCTTTCTTTCTTTCTTTCTGCTTACTCATTATGTCAGCATATTTCATTTCTGCTACGCTTTCTGAAATCAATCTTCATTTTAATGTATAGCTCCCTACTGCCTTTTTTCCCAGTAAACAGATGAAGATTTAGTGTTGGCCTCTAACACACTGAATCCATTTATGATAGTTTACATAATCAGATTTTCGGTGCACTGTAAATTCATCTTTCAAGGTTTACATTGCTCCAGGACTAAACTGGTTAAGTTTTTGAGTTGTTTTTCATAATTTGTGTACAAGTCACCATTTTAAGGAACAGTTAAGATGCTGTTTTGGTGGGGCATTAGCACCCATATAGTTCTACATGTCATTGATTATTCTTTCCCCAACGGGGAATTTCTACAACTAATGTTATATTTCAGAATAACAACTACTTTGGTCATAAATATCTTCCAAGCTACTAAATGTCAAACTTTCTTGCAGCAGTAGGATAATTCATCTCTTGAATATAGTGGTTGACTTCTGCAATTAAACAAAGTGATGACATTTCACAGGGGGGAACAAGCAAAACTAGCCAAAACCTTAACTTGGAGATGGGGTGGTGAAAATATGAAGCAGCTCTGATGGGAAGCAGGAATGTGCTTCTACAGGCTGCCCATGGATTTTCTTCAAGCATATGGCACCCTGCTTTTAAGCTCTGAGGAGCATCAGGACTAACAGGAGCCAGACACAAGCCTGGGTGCAGGGCAGTGCAGTCAGGGCTCTGAAATGGTCCCTTCCTGCCATGGAGGACCAGGCTTCTCCAAGAACAGAGGTTTACTCTGCTGTGTCCTTTAGGGCCACAACAGGCCCAATGGTAAAGGTGTAAGCCCAGTGAAAGGGCCTGGCAGCCACTGAAGCAGACACCAGAAGAGCCTGCCCAATTTACCCAGGGCTGTGTTGCTTCCCTGAAGTGGGTTTCAGGCAGCTTCATCTGAGTCAAGGTTCAACAGACACGTGTTGTTGCAATGAAGAAGTTGGAGAGTGAAGCCCCTCAGCAGCTGCCAGCCAGGCTGGCTGGAGCATGGAGACACAGCTGGGGACTGCTTGCATTTGCAAGGGGGGGTCTGACCAGCAGCTGATCCTTCCCTGAAACCTGACATTTCTTCCTCTCCAGTGTGAGGACAGCTCTACAGAAATGCAACCCATTACACAAGCTGAGTTTATAAATTGATTGCACAACTCAACAAAATTTTCTCATAAGGAAGCACATTGACTTTGGTTCATACCTTCTCATATAAAGCAGACTCAATACAAGCCACTTTCAACTTGGTTTATAACTGTTCACACTGGAGTGTTACTAAATCATTTTAGAAGCTGAACTAGTGCGGAGAGTGAGAAAATTGCACTAGGATGTAGCTTGTGAGTGTGGATAGATGCCAAAGTGTCCAAGTTCAAGGCTGGGAGATAACAGCTTTCCAATGCCACAGCTGGTTTCAGTTGCTCCCTGAGATAGCACTACATTGCAAAACTAAGGGTAAAGGAGCAAATGATAATATGGATTTAACTGGAGCAAATCCAATATAACTCAGCTACAGTTGGGTAGGTATCACTCTGTTTACCATATGCTAATACAGGACTTAGTCAAAACAGACAGACAAATGTCTATTTTAAAACATTTGGTCCAGGTGAAACTCTAGGTTTGTCCTGGAGATTTATTTTAAGCATACAGAATTGCCTAGATGAGGAGCAAACTGGGAAAAGAAACAGGTGGTGTGGAAGGGACAGAAGAGAAGAAAGAGCTGGAAGGAGCCAAGTCTGAAGTGGAAGCTTGGTGAAAATAAGTCAAAATATCTGTACCCCTGAAATACTGAATGAGGAAAAAACCCCAACAGAGCCATGTAAGCTTTAAAGGCTTCAGAAATGTGGACAGCAAGCATTGCCTTGGATGCTGTTCCTGACACCTTGATACCAACTGTGTGATGACATTTATGGGACTTCAGGATGAGTTTTTTTCTTTTAAAACTTAGTAGCAAACCCACAGATTAAAAACTGTGGCCCCAGCACATGATTAAAGTTATGATGTTAAACTTTTCAGAGTCTGGAAGTGCTAGAAAGAAGCATATCTGTGCTCTGTGTGTGTGTCCTCTGTTGAGTGGTCTTCAACCACACACATGCCAACTGCCCAGGCTCTGCTGTGCTGGGTATTCTCCACTGTTTGGCCTCCAGACACCTGTGCCCTGTAATTATGGGCTGTGGCACTCTGCTGAGTTTAGCAGGGTGGGCAGGTAAGAAAACTGTCTGGGAAGTACCTGCTGAATTTACAGAGCTTTCAAGGGCTGGATGGCCTCGTAGCCGCTGAGTGCTAAATTGTTCTGTTAGCTACAGACATAAATTCTTCCTAAAACCTCGAGTAGTTTCTTTTCCTGGTGTCCAGGACTTTGGTCCTAGAACTAGGAAAAAAAAAATTACTTAATTGAGAGTAATATGATTTTTATCAACCAGGTGGAGCAACACCATGAAGCAAAGGAGAAGGTCAGCACCCAGCAGTCTCTGAGCTGCCCTCTTTAGTCCTCTGTTCTATATGTTAAGCCATAAATTTGCCCTTACACAACAACATCCAGATTTCTCCCTTGCATTGATTTGATCTGGATGTAACTATGTTCTCTGTCTGTGGGATGTGAACTGTGCTAAGGAGTAGTTACAGCTAAGGCTGTGCATGCTGCTCTCAGGGTGGCCATGCACTGCCCTAAGGGTGCTGCAGGTTGGTGGGGTCCAGGTGGAAATTTTGATTGCTTACTCTACTTCATTTTCTGGAATTTTTTTCCTGTTAGGGAGTTATGTGTTATTTGAGATAGTCTCTGGAGGACTCTTCAATGTGATTGGGGCATAACAGCTGTAAAAGACCATCTGCCCACAGAATAATTATTATATACTGAGATATTTTTTTACTATGTGTTCATTTCAGGAGTGTTTCTAACCAGATATGGATATGGGCTAGATTTCCAAACTCATGTATACTTGAACTTAAAAGTAACCCAAATCAGGCTGCATGGTCAAGGACTGAATATTCAGTCATGGTCATGGACAAGGCTGAATATACAAGTTCTTTGAATCAAGGAAGAAGAAAGATGGGCTTGGATAAAAAATATGGGTATGCCAGAGAGAAAAAAATAATTGATGGAGTTAGAAACTGTTGTGTAGCTCTGGGTTCATCCCTGTTTCCAGCTCCAGCATACATAGAAAGGGTGTTCCCAGCTTTCCAAAAGAGGCAGGCACAGTGTGTTCATGGATTTGAATAGTTTCTCTGTGCAGAATTCTCCAGCTGAACATCCTTAAAGTTAGAATCCCTTTGCAGAGTTGACACAAGGGGACTGGCTGTCCTGGGGGATCTCTAATAAGCCATGTTTACTGTGAGGTTGCTGGGTGCAGTCTCATCTGCACAGATTTGTAGTGGAGCTGTTACATGAATGCTTGTGGGATCTGCATTTTTGCACATTTGGAAAGGTGGAGCTCACATTTCTGCACAAGGCTAACCTTGAAAATCAGAGCTGGAAGGAAGGAATGTGGAAAGGAATTCACCCTGCAGTGCAAAAAATGTGGATTTTGATAAGGGAAGCACCATCAGTCATTGCCTAGTGAGCATGAAACATATTCCTGACACAGTGCATGTAGCAGATTCTCTGGTATAACAATGACAAAGCAATGGCACCTTTTATAGGAAACACCTGAAAGGACTTAGGCTGCAGCTTCCCAGGATGCTGACCCACTTGAGCAGCTCCCTGTCTGGGAAGGGGGCCCCTCAAAATAAAATATCTGCCCTGAACACACAGGGAGGGAGTTGGTTGAGAGAGGGATGTGCAGCTGGTATGCTGAAACACTACATGTACATTTTGAAAAGCCTGTTGTACTTAAAAAAGAAAGAAGAAAGAGAAGGTGTAGACTGGATGTCCTCCTCTATTAGGTTCTCTAATCAGGTAATGTATTGGTCAGAAACAGACTACAATATCCAAAACTTAAATCAGCTACTATTGGGCTATGTATTTTAAGGTAAAAAGCTGACCTTCAGTCAGGATTGGCAAACCAGTCCTTGGACCCACTCAGTCAGAAATATATTTAACAACAAATTCATGGCAGGAATTTCAAAAGAATGAGATAAAACACAGCCAGTGTGACACTATTTATGCTCTTTCTGTTTGCTGAGCCCTCAAGGTTTCTCTCTTTTCCCCAGCCAGAAGATTATCAAATTTAACATTTAAAGTGGAAGTGGCAGTGCTCCTGTAATTTCTTGACACTTTAAATGCATGTGTAAGTGTGATTTCTTAATCAGCAATGAATCTGAGCAGTTTGCTGAAGACGTCTCAGTAGAAAGTTTTTGAAGTTGTATTTATAAACAAATACCAAATCTCTTCAAATCCATAATTATCCGTCACAACTGATGAGCACTGAAAATATCTTCCAAGATATTGTCAACCTTTTAGAGCTGTTGGAGCTGGGAGTTGTTATACCTTTGTTACTTCAAACAGGAAATGTTTATATGAAGTTTATATTCACCAGGTGGTTCCATGAACCAGATTTAAGGGAAAGAGCAAACACTGTGAAACTGTGATGAAGTCTGCAGAGCTTTCACAAGTCTGGTGAAAGCACGCTTGCACAGACAGCATAGATCCAAGTGTGAGACACCCTGTACACTCCTGTGGGATGTTCCTTAACATGAATGGCAAGCTGAAACTGATGCTTGGCTGCCTCAAATGCCAGCTGTGCCCACAGGCTCATCTCTCAGCACTTCCTACCTCTGAGAACTCCAAAACATGCTGAATAAGCTGTGGGCATCACCCCTTGTAGTTCTGGCAGAGAAGCCGGGAGGTGGGAAGGAGTCTGCATTGTACCAGCTCCTCCATATGTGAATTATAGCTGGGGCAGCCCTGTGCAAGCCCAAAGCAGTCCCAGCCACCCACCTCCAGAAGGACCAGTTACACAGACATCAGAGTTTTAACATAATTTCCTTACATTTTTAAACTACTATTAGTATCAAGAGTGAAAGTGCTGTCCCAGCTCTTGGATTTTTGACCGACATGAAGACTGTGAGAAGGGTGGGTGCAGCAGTTCCTGGTGTCCTGCCCCAGTGCTCCTCGGCAGAGACCCTCTTTGTCTCTTTCAGGATGGGCATTTGGGGAATACCTATCCCTCAATTTCATCCAATCTGCATAATGTCTCATCTCTGACACCACAGCCACCCCCAGATACTCTGAGCCATTGGCCAGACACCTGTCTTGCTAAGTGCCACTCCTGTCACACCAGAGTTCCCTTATACCCTGAATTAGAAGCTGATGAAAATATGGCTGCTGGTCCAGCAGCAACTGTGGGAAATATGGAGGAGTGATGCAGCATGGTTTGATCCTACCAGTGACCCCAGAAAGGCCCTGGTCAGATCTGGGATCTGAGCATCCATCATGTAGGAACGTTGTTTCAGGAGCCTTTAAGTAGCTCACACTAGTCCCATGTGCAATATGGGACCCTCCAATGTATCTGTTTGAAGACTGTCAAAAAATAGACCCTGAAATATATTAGCATGTGTTTAAAAATGGAATTACAGAAGCAAATTTCATCTCATAACAATGATATTTCTGACAGATAAATTCCTCAATTAATGCTATTTGGATTTACAGTAAAAAAGTGAAAATGCCAGCAGTATCTCTTTCTATGACCTCACTCTTAAGATTTTCGATAGTAAAATAATTCAACATTTTGAGATAATTTCCCCCAGCTAATCCTTGTCCTTGAGTATGCCACAAAAACATTCCAATGTGTTCAAATAATGAGAACTACGGATGGCACTAAAAGGAGGAGCTCAGCATCAAGGACAACATCCAGTTTTATCATGCTCCCATGTAGCCTGCTGAAGATAATAAAAATAGACTACTCCTACCAGAAATTTTTGTTCATCTCTAGTATTTAAAATAATAACCTCAAAAATTATCCTGAAGCCTCAAGGATGGCAAAGACCTTTGTATAAAATAAATATTTTAATAGCTCATTTATCAAGTTTATTCCTGGCAGTCAATACATACTCCCCCCCCTCCAAGTTTATTTTGAACCATAGCTGTATTTGCTTTGGTATAAGGAGAACTGCATGATGCTTCTTCTCCATTTCTGGGGATTACAGTCCAATGTAGCAAATGAAACACTAACATTAACAGCAGTGCCACTCTTTGTTCATCCTTTGGTTCAACTCCTGTGCTAGGCTGAGCAGAATAATCTTTCCCTTAAGCCTTCCAGGCAGCAACCAACCCATGGAGCCTCTGATTTGTCAGACTGAGCCCCCAGCCTTCCCCAGCTCCTGCTGTGAGAGGGGCACTGTGGCACACCCAGCACTGCACAGCTCAGACAGAGCACAATGGCAGAGGAGGAAACTGAGGTCTT
Source organism: Molothrus ater (assembly GCF_012460135.2). Lineage (NCBI taxonomy): Eukaryota > Metazoa > Chordata > Aves > Passeriformes > Icteridae > Molothrus > Molothrus ater. The sequence goes on along the minus strand of NC_050482.2, from coordinate 14,260,313 downwards.
TGCAGTGCCAGACCATAAGACATTTATTCCATGAGGCAAATGTGGGTTTGTGGTTCAGGAAAACTTTTGGGATCTGGCTTTCTATTCCCTGGAGGTTTTAATTGCAAACCAAAAAGCTATACTCAGAATTGTTTGGAGAAAAGGAGCTGAAGTCTTAATTTTAGACGAAAAATTGCATTTTCAGCTGGATTTTGCAGATTTGTGACCTAAAACTGTGGTGTGTATTAATGCACACAAAGTGTGGCACAAGCTTGTTTTGCATAGAGACCAAATAAAGGCTGAAATGAGACCTAACTGAAGGCAGCAGCACAATTCTTGTGGTACTCAAGGACCTGAGATATTCTTTAGGAATGGAGGTGGATGAAGTTCAAAGTTGAACAAAGTTCAGAGATGACTGAAGTTCTTAGTCATGTCTCTAGTGAAGCACAAGTTCCTCTGGCTAATCCCCAAGGCAGCACCACATCTCCTGCAAAGGCAGCCCTGCCTGAGAGAAAACTCCTACCCCTGCCTGTCATCTCTGTTTTCCATCCCTTGGGGATGAGTTCAGGGGTGCTGCCCAAAGAGGGACACCAGAGGCAGATGGAGAGGGACATGGGCAGAGAGCAACTCACACCACCTCTGCCTTTCCCACCTGCAAAGCTGGGGTAGTCAGCTCTCCTCACCACTGCCTTCAGCCCACGTGTGGGAGCAGAGGGGAATCTCAGCCATCAGCCCCAGGTCTGGCTGGCACAGCGGGGGAGCCCCTCTGTCCCAGGCCGTTGGGGAGCAGGGGAGGGAGCAGGATCCCATGCAGTGCTGCAAGGCACATGAGGGAGGAACATTTATGTAGGTCATGTTGGTTGATAGTTACTTGTTGGAGGGCAAGAGAGTGTGCATGGAAGGGGAAGGACAAAGTAGCAACATTTTTCAGAGGAGCTAGATTGCATTCTCAGGCGATTGACAAGGGCCAGAGTCATCCTGTGGCTTAACCTTCACCAGCAACAATGAAAAAGGCAGTGGTGTGGCCACTGCCACCACCTCTCCATCACTCTTTGCTGCTCCTGCATTTTCTCCTTCTGCTAAAGCAGCTGCTCTCCATGTGCTGAATCAGATGAGAGAATGTAACTCAGCAAAAGGCTCGGTTTTCCTTATTTTTTTGGTCATTTTTAAAAAACCGAGTAGTTTTAATACCAATAGTTATTTTTCAGCCAGATCAACCATCTGAACAGGTTTGCTCTAAGTCTGTGCTAGCAGAGCAGAAGCACTGGCACAGGTTGAGTGTGGAGAGAGCCCAGCTGAGCCCACAGCACACACACAGAGGTAACTCTGGGGTGCTACATTTGAAGAGCAAAAGCCAGTAACTCTGGAAAACTAATGCCCTTCTCATGCACAAAGCTGATCCTCAGACAAAATCTTTATTTCTCAAATTTTTATAAATATTTTTAAACTTTTGAGTCTGGCAGCTAAATGGTTTGTGTACCTTTTACCTACAGTTTTCCATAGATATTTTCATTCTAATTACATGAGAGTTGTTGCAAGAGGACAATGTCTGCAATGATGACTAAGGAATGAGGAAATTGACAGTAAAACAGCCACAAGTCAGTGAGGGGCAGTGAATTGACTGTGAGTGAAATGCAGGAGGGACAGGTAAGCCAACAGGATAACTGGCAGATTTTACTGCAAGGATGGTAGGATTCCATCCCCACCACAACTTTATTGCAGTTAGTCATAGTTCTAATTGGAACTAGTTGGAATTGGCCCTGAGGTGCCCCTGTGCTGGGTGTGGCCAGAGGCCCAGGTGCTGCAGCAGGAAGCAGTCACCTGCACACTGCTCCTGTTGGGATTTTTCCTTCTGTCTCCACGTTTGTCTTGTTAGCATTAGCTGGAATTTCAGGGCTAAGGGTACAGCCTTGTCTCCCAATTTCCTTCTGCAGGCTTGTGTGTCCTCTGCCAGTTGCACACGCAGTTCCCAGAACATGTCCCAAATTCAGTAGTTACAGCTTGCTAATTCCCTGCAAGTTTCCCTGAAGGAGGTGCAAACATCAATTGACCATGTACTTTGATACCCAAGATAAAAGTTTCCCTTGTCTGCTGATTTTTCCAGACCTGTATGATTGCAAATGTTTCTTCTACCTTTAGGGATCACTGGGCCATTGCTTTAAGTGGGGTCTGTGGTGCACCCTCAGCCACAGCAAACAGAAATTCTCTAAAGGGTGGCCACAACCAGACAGCTGAGCTTAGCATATAATCACAAGGGTCTGCAGGGCTGGACATGGGGCTGAGTATGGGGAGATGTCCCCTACCTTCCCACGTCAAGGTAGGCACTGCCCCAAGGATGCAGGATGTGGCTCCACAGAGAATGGGGAGGAGGGACAGGGAGGAGCTCTGGGAATGAGGGGAGGAAGCACATGGGGCAAGGACGGTGTCTGGGGCATGGGTCACAAGGGAAGGGAGTGATTTGAGGCATGACAGGAGTAGAACAGGCTTTGGGGAAGGGACAAGAGGCCAAGGGAGAGAGACTGGAGGGTGGAGTGTTGGTGTGGGACATTATGGGTGAGAATGGTGGGTTGTTGCTGGTTTGAGGGGGGCAAGAAGGGTAAAGGGCCTGTGGCAGGAGGGTCTGTAATAGAATCACCCAGGCCAAAGACCTGAAGGAAAAAAATTCCTGGCCCCTGGTCCAGCAGCAGAGTGATTTCAATGGATTGTAACAAGTTTTCTTCACTGGGAGTTGCCACTTTAGATGTTGCAAGGCCCTTGGCACCCGCCCACACACACTGCGAGTAGGAAGCCATGCTGTCTGTGCTGGAGCCCAGGGCTTGTTATCTGCAGGCAGAGGGCAGAGGGCAGGAAGAGGCTCTGCAGAGCGTTGGGATGGTGCAATTGCAGCTGCCAGCCCTGTGTCCTGCAGCTGTGGCATGCCTGGCACAGGTGGAGGCTGAATGCACAGTGGGGGCTGTGGGGGGGCTGCCACCCCTGTGGGGAGTAGTTCCAGGCATGAGGAGAGCGTAGCACTGGTCTGACTTCTGCTCTCACCCCCTGACACCAATCCCCCACCCTGTGGCTGATTTCTGGACCCAGTCCAGCATTTTGGGTGTCTTGCAGGAATTGGCAGGCTTTGAAACTGCAGCTTCCTCACTGGAATGGGTGATGAGATGGTGAGGATGAGAACTGTGCTGGAGGGAGGGATTTAATGCACCCTCCCAGTACCTCCCAGCATTGTATTAGTCACAAAGGTCACATCTACTAACAGACAGAGCTGAAGTGTGTGGTAAATGGGTCACATGTTACCAGCTTCTTCTTTCCACTCTAATTCATGCTAGAAGGGAAGTACTGTAAGTGTCAAACAATTCCTCTGGGACTGGGGGTCTCAAGGCAGGGAATGCTGCTTCCATCCACTGGTTAACAGGAACATGAAGGATAGGGGGGAAGCTACCAAAAGATTTTGCCTACACAAACTATTTACCTAAATTTCCCAAGGGGAGAGGAGAACACAAAGTGAAGCAAGAAGCACTCAGAAACTTTTCTCTTACTGCCATTGTATTTACACGGAGAGAGCTCTTGTAGATCTTTTCCCATGTAAGCTTTCTAACCAGACCTCTTCAAATCCCATGTTGGGCATCCATGTGTTACTGCCTGTCTACACAAGCTAGAATTGCCTTAGTAGTGGGAATGAAATGGGAAAAATCAATTCCTAAGGAGCAGGTCCACAGGGCAAAGGCTTGGGTTGCTGCCTGAGGAAGAGCTGGCAGCAGCCCCCAGAGCTGTGGGAAGAGGTTACCTCCCTGGTGGTGGTACAACTGTTAGTGCTGCTGTGTGGTAAATGAGATCAGAGATCTGAACTGGCTGGAAAATATTTTTTTCCCCCCGCTTTTTTTCCTCCTTTCAGCTGGGTGAGTTTTCAGTCAGATCAGTTCCCTGGGCCAGTCCATGGTGCAGCTGCATGTTGAGTTGTGAGGGCATGATATGAAGACAGCACAAAAATAGACTGAAGGCACAGACGGGAGAGACTCTTCCAACAATGCTCACCAGATGCAGCCTGAAGGACCTCTGAGGCTCCTCCTCCCCAACAGTTAACAAAAGCTCTGTTAGGCAATGTCTTCAGCAATCCTGAGGCTCTGCACTGGGGAAGAAATGCTCTTCTTCCAACATCTGTTCACGTGCCAGCTTTCCCTCCCCATTGAATATGAGCAAGAGGAGCAGATGTGCTAAGGAAGACAAACAGGAGGATGGATTCTAAAAAGGTGGAGATCCAGAGATATAATGTCCTGCTGTCAAAATGCATGCTTGAATAGTGGGGATCAAGGACTGGTCTATGTGGAGAGGCCCAGCTTTGCAAACCGTGTGTCTGAGCATCATGCAGGGAAACAAACATAATATAAAGGTTCACACGGAGATGTCAAACTGCAGTGTCAGAACCAAAGTGCTGCGAATTTTCTTTTTTTTAAAATCTCAATAGTGCAAAGAAGAAACAGCTTGAGTTGCCAAGGGCTAGTGGCATCAGGCTGAAGAACAGATCCAGGTGGGGTGAGATATTTGTAAAGTTCTTTGTGAAGGGCTGTGTGTCCATCTGTGCATGCTGTCCAGGATACACTGGAAAAACACTGAGAAACACTAATAAATTGTGTGAGAAATGACATTCCTTGGGTCTGAGAAGCTGGTTTCCTCATAAGCAATATGTTTTACAGGAATCTTTTTTGAGCCCTAAGCTGAAGGACGTTTTCAGCAAGTTGCTTGCTTGTGCATTTCCCAGTGCACAGCTGACGTGAGCAGACATGGCACGTCACCCTGGAACGATTTCCAGCCTCAGTGCAGGTCAGCAGCTATGCCATGTCTGCAGAGCAATTTGGCACATTTCTAGTTTAACCCAGTTAATCAGATCAGCTTCTTAAAACGAATTTTTTTTCAGCACTCCAGGAAAAGCAGTCTACTTCAGCTGAAAGAATAAAAGACTCTTCTCTCAAAATACTGACCATAATGTGTGCACTTATTGAGAAACTTCTTGGAGGAGTTGTAAACCAAACAAATCAAGATCAGCCCTTCAGGAAAACACAACCTCAGAACAGGAAAGGCTTATTTCAAAGTCATTACCCAAATAAGTGTTGTCTGTATGAGAAAAAATTGTGGTATTTAGGAATTTGCCCTAGAATGTGAAGCATTCTTCATTTCTGTGAAGAAACATATTTATTTTGCTGATTATTGCTGATAGAATAGTGCTTTGAGTAACTAATGAATAGTGGTTCCTTCCACTTGAATATTTCTTAAACTCACCTACCCTTAAGGAAAATTGTAACTTTTGGCCTTTTGGGGGGCTTTGCACATTGCCTTGGGGCCATGACTCTGTAACATCTCACTACTAGATTATATCACACTTGAAGTGGAGGCAACTCTGCTTATTTCAAAGTGCTTAATAAAAAGATTGAAAAAAATAACTGTGCTGTGGGCAATACCTACATAGTAGTTATTATTTAGGATATCATGGAGACTCTGCGAAGGAATATCTCTGAATGCAACATTTTCTTGGATCCAATCAGGACTAAAATAATTTGGATCTGGCTGATAGATAAGTAACACAGATAAATTGCAAATTCTGCCTGTACAGACTCACCTGTGCCATGTCTCCTGTTATCTTGGAGATACTCTTTGACCCTGAAACTCCTCACTTAACTGCTTGTCTTTATGTCTCGAGGGCTTGATCAGTGGAAGCTTTGCTCCTGATTATAGTGGGGCATGTCTAGGCTCAGCCAAAGTATGGATGAAGTTGAAACTGCAACTTTTCTTCTGCCTCTTCATCTACACCTTTGGCCTGCAGTTTAACTGTGCTAGTTTCACCCAAACCCCTGACTTTACCTCCTGCTGTCCTGCATGCTGCCATCTTAGCTCCCTTTGGGATACTTGTGTTTACTTGAGTCTGTCTTATCTATTTTCACTCCAGGTAAAAACAGCTGTGCTGGTTTGGATCACCCAACCCATTCATCTACTCTGCCTGCATCAGGGGCTGTAAGCAGATTTGTCTCAATCAGTTATTGCTATTTCCAACTATTTTCAGCTCAGAGGATTTCCTGAACCTGCTGTAGCTTGCCTGTGGCATGGACCCCTCCAAACACTTGAGAGAGCATGTAAGTTCCTTGCATCCTCAGGGTGCTTTGGAAAGGACCTGCTCAGCAGGTCCACTGCCTGCTGCAGGACAAACTCCTTCCTTCTGTTTTCTTGGAACTTGGCTCCTACCAGCTTTGTGAGCTGGTCCTTCATTGTCCTGGAGACACAACTAACACTCCTCCCTACCCACTCTCTCTGTGTCACTGATGGTATCATAGCTTTCCCTGTACTGGGTCTCACATCTCATATCTTTTCCAGCTTTAGAACTCCTATTCTCCTGCACTGTTCCTTGTACAGAAGTTGTGTCACACCTTTGCTCACCCTGTTACTCTCCCTGAATCTTTTCCATCTCTTCTCTATCCTTTTCAAGGGCCCGGAACTGCACTGACCATTCAAGGTGCAGATAGAAGATGGATTTATACAGCAGCACAGTGATCTTTCAACTTTGGTTTTTCCTTTTGTAGTAATTCCAAACATTTATTTGTTCTTTGACTGTTGCAGAGCAGTGATTTCATATTTTCAAGAAAGTATCTACAGTAGTTCAACCAAGGCTTCCTTCCTGAGTAGCAGCAGTAAGCATGGAAAACATTATTTATATGAGAAGACGAAGCTACTTCTCCTTAAATGCATTCATGGCTTTACACCTGCCTAGACCGAATTTTATTTGCCATTATTTGGGCTGGTCATTCTCTCTCCTAAGATCTTCCTGAGGACTTCACCATCTGCCCTCATATTCCCTAAAAATAACTTTGTATTTGTACTTTTAAAGTTTTTCACCCCCCTGCTCACTCATCTTGCATTTCTCTGCTCTGGCTTCCCACTCCTGCTCACATCTCTGCCTTTTCCTTGCTTTCACCTCTCCAAAGACTCACAATATCCTTCAGATTTTTTCACTTGGACCCATCGTCCTTCACATTCATTGTCTGCAGCCTACACCATCCAGAAAAGCCATACTCCTTTTTTTGTACTTTCTACTTTGCCATGTGGTTGAAATCATGTCAAACAGAGCTGTACCAAACCTCCATTGTCTGAAGGGAGATTGTCTCTGCTGCAAGGGAGAGAGAGAGAAAGAGGACAGGATGCTCTTGCCAGGCAAATGAAGTAATATTTAGGAATTTCCAGAAATATTCATTATGTCATTTTTATTTTTTGAAAGCTATAGAAAATAAAGTTGTGGGTTTTGTTAACAGGAAAAAGAGGATTTATTAGCCTTTTTTGACCCTAGTGGTTAGCCAAAGTTTGGATTGTTTCAAAACCTAGCTGTTTATTTACAAAGAACAGGCACTGCTTTCTTTGCTTGACATGAGGAAACACTTTGCTTGCAGCTCTGAGGCTCTTTTCCAGTGAGGGCTGCCTGCAGTCTGTGCTACCCGGCAGTGCCCGGCTTTGTCAGCACAGCTTGGCTCCCTCAGAACACTGCTGTCATGTGCCTTCCTTTTGGATGGTGGATCCTATTGTTCCAGATAGTTTATTCCATAAAGGAAGTTAGTGGTTCCCTGTTGCCTAATGAGAATGAATAGGGCTGCAATATCTTCTGTTTCCAACAAGCTTCAGCATGATTTATGATGGAAGGAACTTCATAAGGAGACAGTGGTCTTCCAGTTGTGTTGATTTTTCAAGAAGAAATAATCTGTCTGAAAACTCTCATTTTTTCACTACAGAAAAGTTCAGTTCAGGCATGCAGTCTTCATACCATAGACATCACAGCTCTCTGGAAGTCCTAGCAAAGTCAAGCCTTGCTGTAATAATAGCATGGAATTCCACCACTGGATGCAATGTTAGCCAGGCTCAAGACTTTCAGAGATTAACCTCCTGGCCAAGCTTCCCTGTTGAAAAGTTGAAAGTAGTACATTGCACCTTTTCTTGTTCTCAAGGGTTTGTAAGTGGATGGTCTCTAATGAAAAGGTTAGGGAGACAAAGAGTTAATTTGGAAATCTGAGCTGGTTATATTGACATTCAGAATTTGCTGCATCATTTCTGCACTGCATAAAAAAATTTGAATAGGTCTGTGAAATTCTAAAAAAATGCATGTAGAAACAACTGACTTCAGCTCCTAGCTCCAAAGGTTTGCTTCTTCTCCATGTAGGAACATGTCTTGGTCTTTTCCAGTGATTTCTCTCATGGGGATGGTCTGATTTTCCTCCCTCCATTCAGACTGGTCCATACTACAGTTTGGAACACATCTCTGAACACCTGAGGTGATGTAGGTCTGAGCAAACCTCCTGTAGCCTGTTCACATTTTGAGTATGTTACCTGACATCACTGCTCATAGGCATGCTCAAACACAGCCTTACAGACCAGCCAGGCACTGCCCCTGCAATTGCCAATCTCTGCACAGTGAAAATTCCCAAAGTCATGGCACAGCAGGAGGGCTAGCATCTCTTCCATAATCTAGGCATTTTTTGTTCAGTGCCCAGGCTTTTTCTGAGCTGTCTGCTAGGAAGACATGCTCTCTGCTCTGCTTCAGAGGAAAGAGCAGAGAGGGCTTTCTAACAGCAGCCTTCTGCTGCATATTCTCACTGCAGAGGACATAAATGCTTTTTCCCAAGAGACAGTGCTGCTTTTCTTGTTACAGATGCTGCTTCTCACACTCCACTTTATGAGAGGACATCTTTTCAGCTTAAGGTGTGAGTAAAGAGCAAAACCAAAGAAGTCCTCCAGTTGTGTGAGTGTTGTAACAGCATGCTGCCTTCCATGGCAGCACAGCAGCTTCCTCACTCTGGTGCATGTCAGCATTTGGATTACAAATTTACCAGTTTACAATTTTACAAGGGTAAAACACCTTGAGCAGCTTGGTGGGCTGTTACAGGCACCTGAGAGCTTTCTCTTGACTGTAACTTTAGTTATTACTCCTTCTTAGGTTTCTCTTCACCTTCAGCATCTCAAAGAGCAATTGTCTGTCCAGGGAGAGAGTGTCCCAGGCTCCTTAACACAGAGATGCTCTGAAAGTGTGCTGCATGAGACACTTTTCCATGTAAGGAGCCAACAGTGAGACCTGGGCAGCTTTCTGCATATGCCAGATGTGTAAGTTCAGGGTTAACACAGGCTGAGACAGTGTTCCCTGTGTCAGACAGGATCTTCTGTGCAGCTGGAGGTGAGCACACTCAGCCTTGCTCAATCCCCAGTGGCTCATGAGCTTCTCCCAATGGTTCTTCAGTACATCCCCTGTTGCTAGGCCCAGGCTGATGACAGGAGAGAGTGGGAGATGTTGCTCATAGAAAAGCACTCTTTCTGCAGAAGCTGTTTATGTCTGCCAGCCCCACTGTCTTGCAGCTCTTGCTGCTCAGGTACCTCCAGATACATCTCAGACCTGAGTGGTATCATCTTTGCTTTAAGGTTTTGTAACAATGAAGAGACACCACACTCCAAAAAACCCCACTAACTTGAATTTAGTACAGGCCAAGGAGTTATGATTAAACTACTCCTTTTACTGGATAATTTTCATGGTCCTTGCACAAATATGAAAATGTAGCATGGCTTGTAATGTGTTAATTTTGTACTACAATATACTTTGTTAGAAAGTAATGACCTTGCCTATCAGATGCAATTGATTGAAATTTCCTATGGAATATGTGATATAAATAGTTGCAGTTTCCAAAAAAACAAATGTTAATACTTTATACTTATATTTTTCATTGCATTGGCTAGTTTGTCCTTAATCCAGTAATAAACCTTTAGTTGTTCAACTCTGAGAAATTTTTTCTGGTATCAAAAAGCTGACAAAATTCAGTACTTGTGAGTGGAAAAGTATTTCTGCTCTGGTAGATTCAGACTTCATTAATGATTAACTCTTGGTATGCAATAATTTACACCTTGTCCAAACAGGGGTTTTTGTAAAATTTGGTTTTTAATTTGTAATGCTTGAAGTCACTTGCAACATTATATCCATAAATAGCAACTCTTAGGTGAAACCCCCACATGTATATGTTTTATTTCAACCAGACAAATCTTCTACTGCAATTTGAGCAGCTGCTTAACCCAAAGCAGAGGCCAGGAGCCCACAGTGGAGGGTGAGAGGGGTGAAGGACTGCATCAAGCACTCAGGTAAACAAAATGCTTGTTAATCTTTGCCCTCGGCATGCAGCAAGTGCGAGGGAGCGAGCTCTCATCTGGACCAGTATTTGGAGAGAAGTAGCAAACGTGCTATAAATTAACACCCTTGTTGACTTAATGAAAACCTTCCTGCCTTAACAACCTGCCAGACGGGGGTGTGATTGATCTGTCTTCCCAGCAGTGCTCCCTACCACAGACACTGTGAAGGATGACTGGAAACGAGCAGTGAGAGCAGCTGTCCCAGCCAAAGATGGGCCATGTCCCCAGCAGTCTCCACGGCCCTGGGTCTGAAGGGTGCTGCACCTCTGTGTGCACTGCCACCACAGGCAACCTGTCATCAGCAAGGACATAGCTGAGATTTATTGAAAGGAACTGTGGTTTAAACAAACCGTAAACAGCCTCAGTGCTCTGTGGTTCAGCTGGACTCAGCTTGCTCTTTGCCTCTGAAGCCTCTTGTTACCAGGAGCCTGACTACAAAGACGTGGCTCCTTTCATGTGGTGTCCTGCCAGGCTGGGTCACAAGTGTGCTACTGAGAGCATGGGACTACTCCAGTGTCTGCCACTGGCGCCTCTTCTGCCTCTCCGTGGGAGACACCAGTTCCTCTTCTTTATTATAAGGAATTCTGTGCAGTGAGTTGCTAAACCATCCAGCATCTAAGCCTTCTGGGAGACAATTATAAAGGCAATTGCTCTGTCACTTTTTTGGATCTGCATGTATAATGCCACCAAGGGCTTTGGACTAGAAAATTGTTTTATTATAATCAGTAAGTTTGCTAAAAATGAGTGTCTTACTGTTGTCATTTGATATGTATTTTTAATGGATAATGAGAGGTTGTGGAGGCCATGCAGAGGGAGGCACAAGGAGGCCTTGTGTCTCCTTTAATAGTGGTCTGAATCTGCCCTGGTTAATTGGTTCATCCTAATAAATAAATAGCATGGCTTTGCTGTTGAGAGGAGCTATTTTACATGCAGCCCTTCTGGTATCGCAAAGAGTACAGGAAGGGTATTTCCTTCAGCTTGGGCTGAGGAAAGTGAGAAGGAGTTGTGAGAGATGGTGGTTGGCTCATGGACAACCACCATATAAGCAAGATGAGCCATCTTGCTTATTTGCCCTACAGTAGGTTGCAACCAGGACCTTGTCTTTGCATGGTATTTTATTCTGCAAATAGCTATTCCATATTTGCTCTTTGTTGAGAAAAGACCATTTTAAATAGCAGATCCCAGGCAGCAATTTCTAGGGCCCAAGGGCTGGGTACTTCTGGTGCTGCTTTTGGCAGAGGTGAAGGACACATTGGGTTGTAGATGCACTAATAAATTTGCATATAGGAGCTGGCCTTTGGGAGCTGCTTTAAAGCATTTTGACAGCACACATTCCTTTCTCTCTTGTACCTCTCCAGCCTTTAAATAGCAGATTTTAGCACACACAGCTTCTGCTCCTGGACTCGTGCAATTAGAGCAAGTGAATTTTCTGCTGTAGTTTTGCAGTTGCTCTGGGTTGATAATTGCTGCTCCCAGTGTTGCTCCCCACCCTCCTCGCTGTGCCCAAGGGGCAGCAGCCCTTGTTCCCCCATGACCAACTGCACAGGGAGGAACAGTCCTGGGTGGGGGGACCCACACCAAAGAGGGCATTTCATGGAGATCTGGTGGGGCAGAAGAGAGGAACCAACAGGAAGGGTCACTGGTGTTCTGCCATGTTAGAGGTATTTCTGGTAGTATGGAGTTATGTCATTAAATGGAGAATGTATAGCAGAAATTTCAGCCATGAACCTTGTTTAAGTGTCCCTGATGTGAAAGGCTGTGCAAGAGCTTCTTTGGGTAAGAGTGGCTGCAAATGAAGGAGCAGGACACTCAAGGCAAGAGAGATTTTGGTAAAAATGTGAAAATGAAGCAGTTGATGCAACATTTCCTCTCTTGAGCAAGGGGCAGCTCAGCTGTCAAGGCAGCTTAACTCTGCATGGGTCCCAGAGCCAATATGAGCAGAGATGCTGGCACTGGGATAGTCCAGGTGGGATCAGAGGCAGGTTCTCCCACCAATGTACCCCCTCATACATCTTTGTCTGGTTTCCCTCCCCTGAACCCCCTCTCCTTTAAGAAAAATACTGTTTGTAATTTGGTTCACAATTTTGGGAGCAGGGAGAATTTTTTTACCAAGCACTGGTTTAGCTCCATTTTCCTGTGTTTCTGCATGGTGGTCTTGCACCAGGGCTATTTACAATGACAGTGTTAAATGTGAGGTCTGGCACTGTGCTGGCTATCATGGCTGGCTAAAAGTCTGCCCTGTAATCCTACTTCTGCTTTTGCATCTTTCTCCCACTCAGTTCAGGATGAAATGTTCACATTCTTTTCATGGTTTGGTTTTACATCCTGATTAAAGAAAAAAGACGTGTGCTACGTAATAGTGCTTGCTTGTTCTTCATCAGATGTGACCTTACCCATGTAGAAAGTGTTTTCTACTCTCCAAAAAAAGAAAAAAAAAAAAGTTGGAGCCATACCAAGAGGTAAAACCACCTTACCAGAAAGACAAAATGTCATCCTAACACAGCAGGACTAAGCCACAGGACAACTCCAGAATCAGCTTTCCAGCAGTGCAGCCCTGCCAAGGAATCACAACATGCTGCTGTGGCTGCTGCCATTGGGGGTTGGGTTTTTTAATAGTGTCACTTGAAACGTGGCCATTTGCATAATCTGAAGAGAAGGGTAGGCAGAAGAGGGCAGTGGGCAGCCCTCCCACTAAGCTGTCTCCTGACAGCTCCACCTCTGCCTGCCCAATCCCTGCTGCATTGACACAGCTGTGTGTAAACATCTCTTTCTCCCCGTGTTCCAATAGTGCTTTTTCAGAGAAACCTCTGCCTTTGGTGAACAGCCAAAGCACTTCTCATGGCTTTTTCTGTTCCCAAGGATGTAGGCTCTTCAGACCTTTAATGGGACCTTCATTGTCCAGATCCAAATATCTTTCTAGCCCTTCTCTATTGAAATGATGCACCAGATGTCCACGTTAGGGCCATAAGGATTTGGCATTTGCAGATAGGCAGGAGGAAGTGCAGTGAAAGGAACCATTTTCTCAGCTGCAGACTCTGCTGAGGGCTGTGTTTATGTCAAGCCAGGCTCTCACACTTCAGACCAGTGCAGTGTGCTGTCCATGGGTACCAAAACACACAGGGTGGTGTATTTTTCAGTGGATTCCACCTCTGTGGACTTTCCTGATTTCTGGCTGCTGCTCAGCTGACAGATGTGCTCAGGTGCAGTCCAAGCCTTGTTTCTCTGGTAGGCTTCTCCCATGTTGCTGCCCATCAAGGGTGCCCATGAGGTTTTGACTGGGAGTTGCAACAACTGCTGGAAGATGGGGGGGAAAACAGCAATGCTTCCAGATATATTTGCTTTTTCAGCTTCTGCCTGCTAAACTGGCGGGTAGCTGGTGTACAGCAGGAGCTTTCAAATGCTCCTCCTGTCCAACACAGCATTACCTCCCCCATCCACACCAGGCTGGCACTGCCTGGCACCTCACCAGTGTGAACTGCATTGGCAGAACCCCCAGAACTATGTTAATATTCAGGTATCACCTGTAGTATTGCTTGGGCTAGTCCTTAATTGTATGAACAGGGAGACATCAGTGACATCAGGGAGTGTAAGAGTCTCCGCCTATGCTTCAGGAAGGAGGCTTCCAATGCAAACAGTAACACCATGGCAGGTGATTTTTCAATGGCTCTTTTACAAAGCAACAAACAGAAGGAGAATTTGCCTTTGAAGATAGGAATTGCCCATCTGAGTGGGTGCACAGCAGTGGCAGCATCACACCAGCAGCACTGGGTGTGTGCCTGGACAGCTGTTCTAGCTACATTCCCTGCAAAGGCCTGAGCTCCCAAATCTTATGTCCACAGAAAGTAATGGAAAATTCTGTGTTAGGGAGTACATAACTTACCTGAGACCACACTCTGCAGAGACTTCTTAGCTTGCTTCACATTCCTTTTCTGAATAGGAAAAAGAAAAAGGAAGTTATTTCTCTGGAATGCTTTGATGAATGCTATTTGTAAATCCTTTCAATTATTTTTTCCTGTTATGGAAGCCTAGAAGGCCAGTGTGTCCTTTTTGTGGGATGTTTGCAATCAGACATGGCCACAAGTGTGGAATATTCCTGTCTTGCAGATGATTTTTCTCCCCCTGCTGTGTCAGAACTCAGCCTGCTGGGCTGAAGCTAAGCATTTTGAAACAACCATCAAATTTGTACATCGGTGCTTTTGGGTTTTTTTTAGTTTGGGTCTCCCCTCCCCCTAGTTAATACACAGAAGACTTCTCCAGTTAGCCTGACTTACCTCTTAGCCACTTCTGTTTGGTACTCTGGCAGTCACTGCAGCTGCAAGGAAGTGATTCCCAAGTTTTAAAGGAAAAACGAGCCTGCCCTCTAGCTGCTGAGTGCACCCTCGTTCCCATTTCCTTGACTTTCCTAGAGCAGAAAGGAAGGACAGAAATTTAGTTTTGCTCCCTCCCTTCATGCTTCCTTTGGAGCTCTGATGGTTCTTGTCCTGCCCAGGGGCTCCAGCTGTGTTTGCCACACAGCTGCTCGGCATGGACACAATCACCTGGATGGTAATTAACTGATAAGGACAGCTGGGTGACTTTTGCACAGCAAAGCTGGCTCTCCAAGCCACAGGGTAGCAGTTTGTGCTATAATTTCACCTGCATTGCCTCTGCCATGGTGAGGAACCCATGCTTCAAGGGCAGGACAATGTCTTGCAGCCCTCAGGCCCTGGTGATGTGTAGCACCCAAGATCAGCGCCTAGGTTTAAACCATGGATAGGATAAGGACCACACTGATGAAGAGAGAAATTATTTTAGTGGTGTCTGCATAGGTCAATGATTTTTGGCTGTGGTAAAGCCTAGCACTGGCCTTTCACAAAAGAAAGTAATTTTTCCAGTGGTCTGAAAGAAAAAATGGTACATCATTTCAGAAATGTTGAAAGAGTTGCTTTAAGCATTTTGGTTTGGGTTTTTCCCTGGGAAAATCAAGTAATTTCTTGCAGAGGAAACTTTCAAGTACTTTCAAGAGGAACTATTGTGTTCTCAAGCATTTGAAACGGAAACCAAGAAACGAATATTTAGGGAAATTGGCTTCTTTTTAAATGCTGCCTCTGCCTAATGAAACTGCTGGTGATAACATGGGTCAGGTTCAGTTCCTTTCTTTGCCCAGAGTAGCTTGGACAGCCACTGCTCTCATTTTGTGATGATAAAGTTCCTCCTTTCACAGAGCAAATACATGCTCTGTGTCCTCTGACAGGATCCTGGCTGGAGTTGGGCTTGTCTCGAGGGACTGGGGAGCTGGTCCTTGAGGGCTGTCCACTGATGGACAGTGTCCCTGATGGACAGTGTCCAGTGATGGACAGTGTCCACTGATGGACAGTGTCCAGTGATGGACAGTGTCCCTGATGGACAGTGTCCCTGATGGACAGTGTCACTGATGGACAGTGTCACTGATGGACAATGTCCCTGATGGACAGTGTCCCTGATGGAACAGTGTCCCTGATGGACAGTGTCCACTGATGGACAGTGTCACTGATGGACAGTGTCACTGAAGGACAATGTCCCTGATGGACAGTGTCCACTGATGGACAGTGTCCCTGATGGAAACAGTGTCCCTGATGGACAGTGTCCAGTGATGGACAGTGTCACTGAAGGACAGTGTCACTGAAGGACAATGTCCCTGATGGACAGTGTCCCTGATGGAAACAGTGTCCCTGATGGACAGTGTCCCTGATGGACAGTGTCCACTGATGGACAGTGTCACTGATGGACAGTGTCCACTGATGGACAGTGTCACTGAAGGACAATGTCCCTGATGGACAGTGTCCCTGATGGACAGTGTCC
This sequence comes from Molothrus ater, assembly GCF_012460135.2. Classification (NCBI taxonomy): domain Eukaryota; kingdom Metazoa; phylum Chordata; class Aves; order Passeriformes; family Icteridae; genus Molothrus; species Molothrus ater. The sequence goes on along the minus strand of NC_050482.2, from coordinate 14,244,326 downwards.
ACTGATGGACAGTGTCACTGATGGACAGTGTCCACTGATGGACAGTGTCACTGATGGACAGTGTCCACTGATGGACAGTGTCACTGAAGGACAATGTCCCTGATAGACAGTGTCCCTGATGGACAGTGTCCCTGATGGACAGTGTGCCTGATGGACAGTGTCTGCTCTGTCCACTGACCTGCTCTGCATCTCACTCTGCTGACTCTGGGGCACATGGGTATTTAATTAACACAGGGGTTAGGCCACCTTGTTGAGAAGGGAGCAAGACAAATCAAATTACCATTTTGGAGGCAAAACATTGCTCTTAACCAAAACTTCCTGTTTCTTGGAGAAATGGCCTAACTGAATGGCTATGGTATAACACCCTCTGCCTGAAGGAAAATGGCTGTAGGGCTCTCAAAGAGCAGCTGTTGAGCTGAACAATAAAATCCTCCCTGACACTTGTAAGAAGTTAGAAAGAGGGAAAGCGGAAAACCTCTTTAAACATTTCTGATTTTTGTTTTCCTTGGAAAACTAGGATTTTAACTGATATGAACTTTGTGGCAAGTGTCCACCATCACTGAATGCTTCAAAGTAAAATGTGCAACCTCCTCTCTGCCAGATATTTGGTGAATCCCGTGGGCCAGAGGGGTAAGGTGAGCAGCCAAATGGGTGAAGGTTATGTGAAGGCTTTGAACATGACAGAAAACAGGAGAGGGCTGTAAACACAGGCCAAGGAGGTGAAAATTTCCCGAGGGAGTCCGAGGGTGCACTGAGGGGCTGTGACAGGCGGCTCTCGGCCGCGGCTGTCCCGGGCAGGTTTGCAGAGGGGCCGGGGCCGTGCTCCTCACCAGCGAGCCTGAGGCCTATGGAACAGCCGGAGGAGGTGGCGTGTCGGTAAATCCCGTTCAAGAAGGAATTTTCCGCTTGGGAAGCCGCTAGGTGGCATGTGAGGCGCAGCAGAGGCGAAGCGCCAGGACAGGAGGCAGAACAGGCTCCGCCGGCCAAGGGCGGCTGGAGGGGCCATGGCCGCCTCAGGCACCCGGGCACAAGAGCCGGCTTGTCCTGGTGGCTGCATTCTAACATATCGCAGCTGCGGGGCTGTTCTCTTGAGGGGTTGTGTTTGTTCTGATTATTTGGTCTGGATTTTGTTTAATTGTGGTTTCTTTTCATTTTATTTGTTTGTTGGATTTTTTTTTACGTTTTCTTTGGCTTTTTTGTGTGGGTTTGTTTTTTTTTTTTTTTTTTTTTTGTTGTTGGTTTTGTTTGTTTTGGCTATTTTTTCTTTAAAAAGAAAAAAATAAAGGGAATTGTGGGCACAATATTTTAGCAGGCAGGACCAGCTCATGGTTCTCCACAGGTACCTCCTGGGGTACAAATCGGGAGGGATGTAGGCACCCACCCCCCTGGCAGGCTGTGTCTGAGCCTTCATAACAGTTACCAGTGACCTCCTGCTGTCTTTTCAGCTTTAAACAAAGTGTTATTTTACAGATGTTCACCGACTGGACCCTTAACTATGGCCAGATATATTTTTTAAAGGTCACTGCAGAGCCACCATCACTCTATACTATTGCAGTGTTGGAGCTGTTATCCAGCTCTGTCATCTCTGCCTTGTAGTGAACCGTTTGGCCATTTTCTTGTGGTCTGTGTTTTTAATGTTCAAGTGGAACAAATTCCAACAAAGATCCCATGAAAAATTAGATAACTAATTGAGGCTATGTATTTGTAGCGATGGGTCACAAACACATCTTTGTTTCTATAGGTAAAAGCATCTTCTACAATGTGCTTTTGATATGTTCCTGAAGTGATTTTTGCAAGTAATGACCCAGAGGTCTCTTAATTCTCCCAGTGTATTTTTTTGTTGGCATACACCAACAAAAGTTGGAAATGACCTTCTGAATCCTGGTCCTCTGGATTGCTTGATCATGGCATAGAATGATATTTTCTGCCAGCTATCCAGCTTGGAGGAATATTTCAATTTGGAACAGAAAACTTGGTGAATGAACCAATTGAATGATATGCTAAAATATACGAAAAATAAAGGGTACTTCTACAAAAAATGTGGAGGCGTAAATAGCCCTGGCTATACTTAAGAAGATACAGGTTCTACCTAGTAATGAGTCCTGGTCCCTAGGTAGACAGAGGTAGAGAAGTGTTTTGAAAGGTGAAGAGGCCCCTTAGTTCTGCACTGGGTATTCTTTGTACAACCACCACCAATTACCCTTGGAAGCTGTAGGCTGGATGTGTGAAACATGAAGGCAGGGACATGTTCCCACTCCATCACGTGCAAACACAATCCAGTCCCTAATTTGATTATGAATTACAGGGACTCACCATTAGCTCTGGAAATGGTCTCCTGCCTTCATTGTTCTGCCCCATCCAATATTTGGGTAGCATTGGCTGGATGGTCTCCATCTGTGCCCTACACAGCTACCAAGGACTGTCAAGACATCCATGCTTCTGCTGCTTCAAGTCTTGAGTGGATTTATAACTGAAGGAACAATTTAGAAGTTTTAAGAAAGACTTGCTGTTTTGACTACATTTTATTTTTCAACATAAACACCATTAAGGGTTTTTCAAAGCAAACTGATGTGTTTGCTTTTGTAATTTCAGCATTTGCTGTCAAAACAACCCTCTTGGTGGCTCTCTTGTTCCTGTGGTATGTGGGTCTGTGTGGCTGGCTTTTGGCTCTGCAGTTCAGAAGAATCTGTTGAACTGAGTGGAAGGATGAAGGCAATCCAGCCACTTTAAAAAAGAAAACCAAACCCCAAAGAAATGAGTTATTTAGTAATTTCTGACTGATTTTTTCCTTTTGTCTAAGGATTCAGGCTGTAACAATTGGGCATTGGGGCTCTATATATTTCTGCTGATTCAAAGTAAATAGCTCTGTTGTGTGGGAGCGGTGATGGACCTATACTGTGCTATTTGATTAGCAATAAGATGCATTAAAAGGTTGAGGTAGCATTGGGTTTACTGTGAAGAGAGATGGTGCTAAAGGAGCCCAAACTGCCTGTTTTCAATAATTATTGTCTCCTACCCTCTGCTTAGTTTGGGCATGTTGCCCTTCTCCCTTCCTTCTGCAGAGCACTTTGGCACTCTGGCTTTTTGGCTTTTTTGGCTTTTGTTTTTGGCTTTTTATACTCTGGCAACAAGTGCTTCCCCAGGACCCAGCTACTGCTCTGACCCTGTCAGATAATGAGCATGGCCTTAGCATTTAAGTTCATGTAAATTAAAGCACAAGGAAGGATTTGGTCTCAACTGCATTTGATTTTGACATGCTGATGTTTGCATGCTGTAGCCACACAGACACAGAGACCCTCTTGTAGCAGGAGCAGATCTTGGAGAAGAAATCCCCAGGAGGAGCACCTAAAAGGAGATAGTTTCACTTTCACAGACAGCTGAGAAATCAGAAATGCTCACTATTTACTTTAGAACGAACCCAGATTCCTGGAGCCTTGGCTGTTCAGCAGAAAAGTCACGGAGATCATTTGCCTCCCTGTAACAGCTAGAAGTAACCAGAGAGGTATTCACTGGGCAGTGACAGACTAAGAGTCAGTCCCTGCTCATGCCTGGTTTCAGGTGGGAGCTCTGCACCCTCTTGCCCATACACAACAGCATGGGAGAAGGCATGCCAAGGGGGCTCCCTGTGGAAAACAGTTCCACCTGGGCTCAGTTTATTTGCCAGAAGCTCAACCCTTGTTTTCTTGCAGCCTGGCTGCTCTCCCAGGGGATGATCTCCCTTGCTTGGAGAAGAGGTTATATGTCCACAGCTCCGTAGCACTGTGGCCTTAGGCTGGTTGCCTGGACTGGTGCCTTCAAATTTTTGGCATTTTTCATCTAATGGTGAGCTTAATGAGCTCTCACTAGAGTCACATTTCAGCTGAGTGTAGACAGCAAGAGAGGACACTGTCTGGTTGCTATCAGGTGAAGCTGGAGGAGCACAATGTGGGCTGGAGGAGGAGTCCCATAAGGACAGATAAGGTCTCATAAGGAAGGATGCTACAAAGGATTGACCAGAACATCCCATCTGGGCTGTGGCTGTATCCCATCTGACCTGCTCTGCAGGGTCTTAGCCACATAAACTGGGTTTCCAAGTCCCCAGCTGATAAGAGCAGAGGATTTTTATGCTGCTATTGCAACACCAGTTTTTCCAAGAATTTTAGCTGAGCTCACCACTGCTCCACTCAGGCTCCTTGGAAAAAGGTCATTCTGGCCCCACTTTGGGAAAGTGCTTATTTCCTCATCAGAAACTTGTGTCCTGGTCCAACCTCAGTGATGTAAGGCACAGATAGGGTGGGGCCCTCATGTTTGGCCTCAGGCCAAGTCAGCAATAAGGACACACCTGCAGCACTCTGTCAGCAGGGATTTTATTTTTGCTACAGCTAAAACAACAATTTTTTTCCTAAAAATTTTATTAAATGTTTACAGGGATAACTACACTCCTACACTCTCAGCCAAAACAGCTACCTGGTAAAACTTTTCAAAGTAGAAGCTGACCCCGGGTTTGCACTTTGATAATGCAGTAGAAATGTTGCCTGGGACTGTTGGAAAAGAATGAAGGTCCTCAGGCAGTGCTAGATTTTTAAAAAGCAGCTCATGATCATGTGTTTAGTTTCCAGCTCAAGGCTTTTAGTGCATGGTCCTCACTAAAGGGTCAGCTTAGTTTTCCAGGCACTGTGTTGGGCTATGTGGTACAAACCAGAGGCAGCTCACTCACAGCATACAAAGCAAGAATCTTTGGGTCTTATGGGTAGGAAGGACCCTAATTAAAGGAAGTAAAATGAGATCACAATTAAAAATACTTTAATGCATTAAAATCTTGCATGTTGAATGCAAGAATGTTTAGCATGTGAACACTTTTAATATTTTTTATTAATTCTAATTAATTCTATTAATTAGAATATGAAATAAAAATATTTTGTTCTGGTAGTGCCCAAACAAAACTTTTAGCCTTATCTAAATGGGTGTTTACATTCTTTTCCTATTAAATGTCACTGAAGTCATCCTGTTTGCTGGGGTATCTGGATTTCAACACAACTCTGTTTACCCATGCACACCATTCTGCTAGAAAATTCTCAGCTCTTTTAAGCTATGACTATTGGCTAATATAGAAGCAGTTAACTAACCTGCTGCATAAATTTGCTCTAAGAAATTACTCAACAGAATTATTTTAATAAAAGCTGCACCAATGCATATATGTCTGAAACCTAGATGGAAACATCTTACACATCTCTTCTGGAATGAAGACTATGGACAGCCTTAAGAGGTTTTGTCCTCTTTCAGTTCCCACACATTTATTAGTATATGTGATACAAAAATTTACTGTAAAATTTAGGAGATTCAGGTTGCAATGTGCCAGAAAGGGCAGCAGTAAGGAGGAAAAGGAAGAAAGTCAGTTCCAGATCCTCTGACTTGTCCTGAGCTCCTCTGGCAAAATGTGGTGCACACACTGCCCTGTATTTACAGTTTCCTTTATCATGAGATATAAGGACTGGACAGATACCAGAAAAACTTGTAGACTCCCTGACTGCACAGAGGGATAGAAAATGGAAATAGTCTTTAAGTCCTGACACTGTATGAATACACAAGGTGAATGAGGGAAAGAGTCTTCTGAGTTATTGTTCTGTAACTGCACATGCAAGAAGTGACAGAAGTAAAAACATTTTTTCCCCTTGGGAATGTTATTCTTTTAGAAAGCCTTGTTTCCCTCCTACCATGAAATGGTGACAACCTGTTATAAACATGAACAGCACAATGAGTAGTATGTCCTAGGTAGAGGGTCAGGAACAAAGCTCCTTAACTCACAGAGAGAAGTGAATTTTGAATTCATTTACACCGTCTTAGTGCAATGACAATTCTCAAGGGGCCATTTCAGTTTTTTATTTTAGCATTATTATTATTATTTTCTTATTTCTTGCATTCTAGCAGCTGAAGTTGATAGCAAAGGTAGAACCATAGAGCGTGATTATTACAGTTGCTGCTCTGATTTTGGTTTAAGATCCTTGAAGCCAAAGCTTTTATGTGCTGCAAATCAAGGGCACTCTGCTGAGTGCTTTCCTGGCTTCCAGAGACTGATCACCAGTGACAGCTAAAGATCTCATCTATTATTTATCAGCTTTATCATATTTTGAGTTTTGTAGGCAGTAGAGTAATAAAACACCTCTGCATGGAAATGATTCAACATCACAGGGATTGATCCAGCAATAACCTGGCCAGCATTTAGGTAGAGAACACGGACACTGGAAGCTTTATGGAAGAGGTGGTTTGCCAAATGCTGGAGTTTCTTTATTGATCACCTCTCATAACATCTTTCCCTTTTTAAAAACCTGGAACAGTCATCCATGCTGAAAATCAGAAAAGGCACTTTCATTGCCCATTTCTGCAGAACATGGTGCTCAAGCATATGCCAGACACTACTGTTGTTAACAGAAGTGCTACACCAGCTTGGAAAAATGACTGATGCTAGGTTAAATTTCCATGGAAAAGCCTGTCTGCTCCCCTGCCACTCCAGGAAACCCCATTTGTGGAAGCAGATGCCTCCCTACCAACCTGACACCCAGTGCCTGATGTCCTGCTCCAGGAGGGGCTGGTCCATGGCACACCCCATAAGAAGGGCATTCAGACTCTGTAAAGTATCATTTAAAATCCTGTTTATTAGAGAGAGTGCCTTGGTTTCAACTGCAATAGAGTTTTCCTCCTAGTTTATGGTACAGTCTTGTGTTTCAGATTTAGTATGAGAATGATGTTGATAACACTGATGTTTTATGTTGCTCAGTAGTGCCAGCCCTAAGGCATGGACTTTTTAGCATCTCATAGTCTGCCAATGAGCAGGTGCACAAGAGGCTGGGAGGGAGTGCGGCCAGGACAGGAGACCTGAACTGGCCAAAGGGATATTCCATATCATAGAACATCGTGTCAAGTTAATAAACTGGTGGGAGCTGGTCAGGAGCCTCTGATGGCTTCTTGGGGTGGTGAACAATTATATTGGGCATCACTTCTTTTTCTGGGGTTTTATTCCTCTCTTTTCTTCTCTTTGTTCTCTCTCTTTTTATTACTATTATTATTATAATTATGTTTTATTTTAATTACTAAACTATTGTTATCTCATAGTTTTATGGTTTTGTGATTCTCCTGCCATTCCACCAGAGTGAAGGGGGGATGAAGGGGGAAGTGAAGCAAGCAGCTGTGTTGTACCTTAGTTGCCATTTGGGGTTAAATCCTAGCATGGAGAAAACACTATAAAAATCTTACATCTTTTCAGACAGCAAGAGCCCTGAGCTGTGCATCCACATGCAGCACATCATGCAGACCCCTCCACACAGAGGATTGCACTAGTTGGGTGACTTGAACTGTTACAGGATTTTCTTACAAGATAGCAACTCTGCTCCTCATTTCTACTGTGTCAAACAGTGGGGGTGTTCACATCCCAACTTCGTGGTGCACTTTTGGACAAAGGCAAGGCCATGCTGGTGATGTAATTGCTGGTGCCAAATGAGAGATGCCCTCAGACTCCTGCATTACACCTGATGGTGAAATTTGCCCTGAGGCTGCAGTCTACCCCAGTGCACACACAGGCTAAGTGCTCCACGGGCCACAAGGTCTTCTGAGCTCAGTGCTTCCCCAGTCAGGATCTCTGCAAGGATGTTTCCCTGCACCCTGATCACTTACAGAAGCTGTCCTGGCTGGCAGTGCTGCACATGGGTCAGCCATGCACATTTGGACTGCTTCTGCTTAAAGTAGAAACTCCTAGGGGCACCTGCAGCAGCTCCGAGGGCTGCAGTCCTGCTCCATGCCCTGAAGTTATGTGCCAGTTCTCCTGCAGGCACACACCAGGTTGCCAGTGGTGGGAATTATGGCTCAGGCATATGGGCTAATCCACTGCCCCTTGTTGTGAGATCACACTTTTCTCAGCACATCTTTCTGCAAACATTGCTAGGGAGGTTTGAGACGCCTGTAAAAACCCTTTAGCAGGCAAAAACTGAACCTCAATTCAGTGTTGTCAAACTCCTACACGTTGTCACTAGGCAGATGTTCTTTAAACAATGTAGAGTTACACTTCATTGACACAAATGACCTGAGTGTCTTTGTGCACCAGCTGATTCATGCTGGCATTTTTATTATTCTGCAGCTATTGTAGGAAAATAGGGTCCAGATCCCCTGTCACACCACCCAACTCTGTCATTGCTCAGGCCTCTGCCGAGGAAGTGGAAGAGGCTACCAAACCAGAAGAGCAGCCCCCATGCTCCTCAGCACTTGGGATGCACAGGGTGTGCACAGGCTGAGCCTTCCTGCTGATGACAAATATTTCAGCACTGACAACAGACCGTGGTACACATGGCAGGGCTAAGGCTGTGACCTCCCAGAGCACCTGATGGATGCTGCAGTTTTTCCTGTCCTTTTAGGGCAAGCTGGGTAGAAGATGGCAATGTGGAAGGAGACATTGAGAAGTTCATGGGGACAAACCCATAGTGGGGGTGGAGGGTGGTGGCTGGCAGGGGCCTCCAGGAGCACCCTGGGGCACTGTGTTTGATGGGCTGGCACTTGCAAAACACAGATGCCTCAGCTCAGTGCTCCACAATGTCTCTACTTGCAGAAAGCAGCATTGCCCCTCCTTGATCAGTGCTCTCATGTCTTTTTGACTAGGGCAATTTTACTTTTCTCGCTCTGAAAGAAATACCTTTGAACAAAGTTGCCTTAACCTCTACAGAGGGTTATTACAAGTTACTCAGGCGTGCCTGGAGTGTGCAGTGGGGCTGCTCAGGCTTCAAAAATCAGATTATAAATCTGGAGGAATGTGTTCTTGAGGCGTGAGTCACCTTAACTGTGACATATTCATTTGGACTGCTTCTGCTTAAAATAGAAACTCTGAGCATCATACAGCAGCAGGAGGTGACAAGGGACAAATGAAAGCCTCCAAGCACTTCATCCCAAAGGAAACAGCAGAGGATGTGCCCAGCCCCAGCAGCAAGGAGCTGTATCCATGTATCTTGCAGGTGCAGCTGGGTGGGCTCCTGCCCTAGGTACATGGCACAGCATATAGAGTGCCTCAGGAGTCACAGAAACCTGTGCTGACATGACCTAAAAGAAAATACTGTTTTGAACTGTCCTTCATAGCTGCCAGGTGAAACCTTTACCTGTGGTGCTTGCAGCCTGAGTGGGGCTCTGGTTTGGGGGCAGGGAGCTTCTCAAGTGCTCCCACCACTGTGCCCAGAGCTTCTGCCTCCAGCCCTGACATTTGCCCAGAGCATGTCTGGCATGGGCTGACCTGTCCTGTGCCCTGCAGCAGGGCTCAGTGCCACAGCCCAGCCCTGGTGTGCAGGGAGGTGGTGAGGGTGCACTGGTGTGCAGGCTGTCCCCCAGATGGGATCCCAGAGCCTGACACAGTCAAGAGCAGGGAGCACTGCCTTGGGGGGCCTGAGGAGGAGCAGCCTCTCCTGGGGTTAGGCAAGCCTGACCTGACAGTGCCTCCAGGAAGAGTTTGTGGCAGTGGTGAAGGATTATGTTGGATGTGATTCAATGGCACTTCCTTGAGGAGCCATGGCTGCATGCTGCCCTGTCCCACACCCAGCCACTGCCCTCAGCAAACAGTGGAACAAAACAACCTGGAATCCTGTCCTTGTCTTTGTACCACAACTGAATCAGGGCTTAAGATGAGGGGAAGAGCAAAGCACCAGTTTGGCAACCCTTTTTGGTCAATGAGTAAGCAAGGTCTGAAAACAACCTGTTGACCATCCCATCATTGCTAGTGGTGTCTCCTGATTTACAAGTCCCCAGCTTGACTTCAGCAGAGGATTGGCACTTGTGTAATGCACCTCTGCTGTTATACAACTAACTCCAGCCACACATTTTCTGGTTTCACTTGTGATTCATATCATGCAGGAACTGAAAGGTTCTCAGTGGCTCCTCCCAAACAAAAGTCACACTGCATTATTCAGGTAAAGATTCGCAGTACTCAGACCCTTAAGCAGCAACAGGCACATCAAAAAAATTGACAGCAGGTAATATTTACAGGACCAAAGCTCACAGAAAATTATTAAAGTCTGTGAGATGATCTGAGCAACAAAACCAAAACCAGAAGTAAAACCTTCCAGATTAAAAGGACAGCAAAAGAATTGTCAGTGCCTGACAATGAAGTTTCTTTCTTCTTTCCCTTGTACATCCTCTTGCACAATGCTGCATGTACAGCTTAGACTGAAAGTTTCTGACCCTAAAATCAGGCTTTATATCACATGCCTCAATGAAAGGTCTTGTAACAGGCTAATCCCAAAGGTATCTAGTTCATGGAATGCTTTCCTGGAATTTGTGCAACAACCAAATATTGCAGCCTGGTGCTTCCTAAGTGGGTCGATGGGCAATTTTTTTTTTCAGATACAATTTCCACTTGCAGACTGATAATTTTGTGCAGTCCCAAATTTTTGTGGCATGCTATGTAGGACTCTAAGAACTATACCACGTAAGAAAAAGTTGCAGAAACAGGAACACAGAGAGAAAAACAGACAAACCCTATGGAGTCCCCTTAACCTGTAATATGTGTTTTTGACCTGCAGTCCAGGGAAGGTCTCTCCTGAAGTTGTTCCCATGCTGCACCCTGGTGTCAAAGCCCATGAGCTATCAGTGGACATTCATGCTGCACCTCCTGCTTGGGAACCCCAGCATAAATCCAGCTGGTCCCACTTTTTGGGACAAGGATGCCACTTGCTTTAGCTCATTTCTGGAAACCATCCTCACATACAAGGCATGCCCCTGGACAGGCATCTAACCTGGTACTTGCCCTAAAGTTACAGCCAAGACCAAGAATCTACAAATCACGGGGGGTGGTATGGGGGAGTGGTGTTCAATACATCATATTTGTCATCCCAGATGATGTTTAACTGCAGGCTTGTTTGTGGAGCCACAGTTAAGCTGGGACTCGATGCAGATTAGGCTGAGTCTCCTCACATTCTGACAGGGGAAAAGTGCCCAGAACAAGAGGTAGGGAGAGGGCAACTGAGGAGGACACACCACAGGAGAGGTGCAGAGGTGTCCAGTCATGGCCAGAATGATGCTGGTCTATAGGGAACATGGAAATTCTTCCTGTGGTCACTGAGCTCAGGTGTAATCCCTGGACAGAGGAAGGCTAATGCAGGGTGATTGTTGTGGGGCTGGGGCTACCTGGTGCAGTCCTTTATACTCTTGGGGTTTTGTGACCCTTCAGCCTTGCATCCCAGAAGGTCTGTGAAACAAGAAATCCTGCTAACAAGCCTCCCATAACCACACCGTAACTACAAAAGTTAATCCTTCACTCCCCTCCTCCCTGCATCTGTAAGGGCTGAGCTCTTTCTCTCACAATATGACAAATCCTTCTGCAGAATTAATTTGATTGATAGTTAAATCGGCAGCTTTCAACCTGCAGCCCATTAAGTCCCACTGGTACAAGGTAAGTAGCCAAAAAAGGTGAAGCCTATTATCAGAAGGCTTAAGTTTGTCGCCTGGGGATCCCACATCTGTTGGGGAAAATATCTGGGCCCATAAATATAAAATAGTCCATAGCCTCCCAGATGTGTGTTTGCCTGTGAAACATCCAATATGTTGGTGGAACAGCCTTCCTAAGGAGTTAGAGTTTAGCCATGAGATAAAAATAGCCATGGCTAACATTTGGAAAAATCATCTATGTTTGCAAATTTATAAAAAGCTATTATGCAAACCCAGTTGTGTCGTGGCTGTGTCATTTAATATCACATTTAAAATGTGGCCAACCCAACTGGCTAGACCACCTCTTTTATAATTTTGAAGAAAAAAATGCAGTGAAATGTGGATTCTGTGTGGGGCTGTCTTTGGTTTCTTGCAGGTTTCTAGCTCTTTCTCCATTGCTTAACTGCTTGAATAATACATTACACTTATAATTCAAGGAGAAAAGCCTTTTGTGGCTGTCAGCAGTGATAGAAAATGTTTTACCAGTAAAGTCAGGCAGGTATTTTTGTTGGTGACTGAGGAAGAGCAGGAGGTGAAGCCATGTGAAGCTGTTTCTATGTTCCAACTTTCATTAACAAGACAAGGCAGGGACTGTATTTGCTCCCTAAGGGATTGGTGGTCGATACTGAACCACAATTTCATGCTGCACAAGGAAAGCTCAGATTACTCCCTCTGAAGGTTGAGGGTGAGTTAAGCAGATGCTGCTGTTTCACCCATTATATAGGGCCATTCAGCATATAAAAAATGTTTTTTGGCTGTGAGCTTATCTTGCCACATCCATAGATATTGAGGATAACACAGAATCAGACAACATTAATGATACGGAATTACTCTTAGCTGTTTGCAGTATGATGGCAAATGTCCATGTTGAAGTAGGCAGATGCTGTTTGCCTTGGTTTGGAGATGTGGAAACTGAAGCACAGGGGTGAGCTGCTCAAAATTACAGGAAATAACTGGCAGGACTGCAACTAGGACCCAGTCTTTTTCTAGAATGCCCTTGTGTGACATGTTGCCTGACTTTGTATTATGCTGCCTCCCCAGCTTGCCTCTGCACTGCTGAACTTCTGACGTGTCACGTGTTGCTGTGGGTCAGTGACTGGGGCATCCCTGGGGGCTGAAATGGTTGATCTCCCCTTCACCTTGGGCATGAGTTAGCCACACTCCTGATCCCTTTCTCCCTGCAACACTTTAAACACCTTGACCACACTGAGCTTCCTACAAAAGCACCTTCGTCCCTGGAAGTTATTAAGAAAATGTTCTGTAGCTTTTCCTCAGAAGTGCTATAAGGGCAACTGGGCAGGAGGTTGGATCAGCTGATTTCCTGGCATCTGCTCCAGTCCAACCTGATTTTATCTGAATGAATAAAAAAATGCTGACATCCTATTTTCTGGCTGTGATTGTGCTGAGGAGCCTCAGCTGTTTGTCACCTGTCATCTCATGAGTTGTACTGGCCCCAGTCCTTCTCTTCCAGAGCCATCACTGCTGGAACCCTCTGGAGGCAACCAGTGACTTAGGATACCAGGGATGCTGTCTAACCAAGGGCTGATGGTTTGGCTCTTGTAGCTGCTGGACATGTCAGCAGCAGGAGCCTCTCAGATTAACTCACAGCTGTCCAGAGTACTCTTGGTTTTCATGGCACTGGCCTTCCCAGCAGCTTAGCCAAGGTGGAAACACCAAGGAGTGAGGATAGGCAGCTGCTCAGTGCCCAGAACTGCTCAGTGCCCAGGTGAGGAACAGCTGACTCCTGCCTGTGCCTCACTGCAGTTCTGGTGGGAGTTAGGTCAGAAAAGGCTTTTTGGGTTCTGCAGCTTAAGTGCTTGTCTGGACAAAGGAAGACTCTGCACAGAGGACAGCTATGAAGAATTGAACCTAGATTTCATACTAGCACCTTTTGCACCAGACCACCCCCTTCCTCCCTGCCCCCATTGAGGCAGAATGATAATGTTCACACGAGACAAAAAGTTGTTGTCCTTGGCAAGTACTGATATTCTTGACTGAATGGTTTCTCTGGTGTCATAATTTAATTGAAATCTAAATATGAATCCAATTATTCTCAGCATCTTAGGAACATGATTTTACTACTACTGTGAGTTTTGAGTTGTCACTGCTTTGAAATTTTTCAAGTTAGAATTCTTAGACATTACACACATTTATGCCTGTCACATTGCATTCTCCTGCTTCCTTTTGAAAAGAAGGAATCATTAATGTGTTTGGGTTTTTTTTCTCATAGGAAAATAAATTTTCTCTTTCTACAATTACATTGAAATACAGAATAAAAATTGAGCCTTCATGCTTTTTTTCAGTAAATTGAACTATTGTACACTGTTTTTCTCTCCTACTTTGCGCTGACTTAGATTTAATGCATGCCATTGTCATTTCTTTTTGCAGGAAATTTAGATGGTCCTTTGAATGTAACACATCATATTTCCATAGACCTTGCTTTGCTTTCTCTTAGTTCTTCTGTTCTTTGGAAGTGTCCTTTCCTGTGCTTGAAAATATTTCTCATTACTCCATGGATCCCAGCATAAAAATATGTTCCTTTCCATTATGGAAAACAAAAGCAAAAGCAAGAAAACTTGTGGATTGAAATCAAGGCAATTTAATAAGTGAAGGAACAAGATAAAAACCCCCACAGGTAATGCAAAGTAAATCACTCACCATCTCCCACAAACAGGCCAATGTCAAGCCACTCACTGAGCCAACAGCATCTTTAGAAATATCCCCTTCTTCCTCCCCCAGTTTTGTTGTTGGCATGATGTTACATAGTATGGAATATCCTTTTGACCAGTTCAGACCAGCTGTCCTAGCAGTGTTCCCTCCCAGCTCCTTGCCCACTGCCAGCCTACTCACTGGGGGAAAGCAGAGTGCAGAAATGAGAAAGCCTTGATGCTATGCAAGCATTTTCAGCAACAGCTGAAACCCTGGTGTGCTGTCAACACTGGCTTAGCTGCAGATCAAAACACAGCACCATACAGGCTGCTCTGGGGAAAGCTGACTCTCTCCTGGCCAGACCCAGTCCAAATGCCTGCCCAGGGGGGAGAAGGGGGTTGAGACTTTCTCCCCATTCTTACTCCTTTATCCAAGGCTTGGTAGGCTACCATGGAGGGACAGCCTGGGCAATACAGAAAAGAAATTGGGACCCTTCTGCCTGGGAGCACAATGACTACCAGACCAGTGCCTGCTACTTGTGTTCTTATTTCTCTGACATCCCTGGGATGTCTGATACCCATTTTTATGTTATCAGACAGCTTCAGCACAAGGGTACATCCACGAGCTGCCAGCACATGGCTCCTGGAAGATATGCTTTCAAATCCTCTTTTAGGACATGAGGGAATTCAATCTACCATGTTCGCCTTAGGTAAAAGAGGTTGGTGTTCAGCATTTCTGCATTTAATGAGACACGATGCCTTTGGTACATGCTAGATGTGTTGTGTGAATACTGGATAGAGCAAGCCCAGGCTGGAGCCATGTCTGCATCTTTTCTGTGACATGGGCACTGAGAAGCTCCTTCTGACAGCCTGGGCCAGCCCCAGCCCTGCCTGAGGGTACAGCTAGAAGCCTCAAAAAATTTAAACCCCAATATTTGTGTGCCTCAGCCTAGTATTGAGCAGAGGTACTCCTCCAGCTGACTTGGTCTGTGATGCCATATCTCTACTCTCCCATTCATGCTTACAAGCACTTCCTCAGAAAATGTCTGAAAAAATAGTGATCCATGTCTTTCTGTTCTTTCCTTAAATATCCATCATGATCTCTAGGCTTTAAGCAGCCAGTGGCCTAAAACCATAACAGGTTCATTTGTGTGCTCTGTTGAAGACAATATGCAAGACATAGGGAAGATTTCAACTTGCAATGTACATTCTTTTGTGGATCTCTTAATACTTCAGAATGAATCTGGGCATCTTATATCCACAAGGATAACAAAGGCAATTCAGAAGCATGTTAACTGTTGCCAAGAGTAGTATGATCTGCCTCTTGTGGAATCAAGATTCAAATAAAAATCCTAGTGTCAGGCAATAGCTCTGTTTATAATATTATCTACAAGACCTATAATGAGGGAGAGGAGTGAGGAGGAGGCCTGAAGCTGTAGGAATTTCATAGACTGTCAAATTTCAAGGTGGAGCAAGATCCATCCACATAAATATTTATGTTAGAGAGACAAAGCTGCAGCAAATTCTCAGCTGATGGGAAGTGTCTTCAGCTGATGTGAATTTTCATGGCTTGTGCTTTCCAGCAGGGCTGTGACAATTCACATCAGCAGAGGAGCTGCTCCTCTATAATTAGCCAAATCCTTGCAACAGGGACTACAGTCACCTTCCCCTCAACCCTGCTTTCCACATACAGTTGCTGTTTAACCACTCACAAAATTGCTGATATCAGAGATCTCAACAGCACACCAAACAGAATATCTGGAACTTGGGCTCCCTGTGAGACAACAGCAGCATTAATTCAGGATCTTTAGTTATATTAGATGATCAAAGATCAGCAGATCAAAGGAGACAGTCTCTTCCACAAAACTCTGGATGCAGGAGTTGGGCTGGGCTTATGGCAGTGGAGGCAGCCCAGGAGGGAGGCAGCTGAGTTCCCCCATGGGAAGAGGAGGGAGCACAATGGGCTGCTTCTGCTTGTGGCCCAGGTCACTCCCATGCATGGCAGGGTTGGTGGAATTGTGTTTTACCCTGAGCATTATATCCAGCAAAGCCACCTGTTAGTACAGACAAAACAGCAGAAGGGTTATTGGGGTGAGGAGGTCTTGGCCAAATGCCCTCCATCATATTTTCCTGGGGGCAGCAGAGTAAAGGACAAGCTTTCCCAGCCTGGCTGCAATGTGTAGGAGCTTGGGTTGATCTGTGTGGCACTGAGCAGGCAGTGTTGGAAGGGTCCCTGGTGGGCTGGCAGCCCTGTCTCATCCACTGCAACCTGTTGGAAAAATTGGCCAGAAGGGGCTTTCCTGGGGCTGCACAGCCCCATCAAATGCCCAGGCAACATCAGAGCTTATCTGGAGAAAGATGCCTAGAGTATTAGAGAAAGTCACAGACAAGGCAAGTATCTAGAAACTGGAAACAAAAAAAGAGCACAACATTTCATTATGTAAAGTGAACATAAAGCCCATTTTGGATGCACATGCAACCCTCACTGTTCTCACCATAGACCAAGGAGTGGCTTTCATTAGGACTGCCTCCGTAGCTCACCTCCAACATCACAAACCTTTCACAAGAGCTTCCCTGCTCCAGGGATGCCCATGCCAAGACCTTGCCTGGCACTGTGGAGAGCCTCTACATGAAATCCCTTAGCTTGACTTCTGGCACGAGCCGGCTGAGGCCCTGGTCTGTCATCACCAGTGGCCTGATTAGACCTTTCAGGCAAGGACCATGGCACCCTGTCCCAGCATTTCCATGATCATCTGTGCTGTGCTGTGCAGGTGAAGGGTATAGCTGGTCACCTCATCCTCCTTGCCAGGCCCCAGGGAAGGAAGTTTCTTCGGGAAATGAGCTCTATTTCAAAGAGACATTACCCCAGAAAAATCACAAGCAAATTACTTTTCCTGAGACTTTTGCAGCACCACTGCCTGCTTGGGCTACCACACCAGCCTGCTCATTGGAACAGCCCAGGCTGATGATTTTTTTGGCAGCTTATACAGAATTTGACTGCTTTTGCTCTGGACTTGACTATATTTCTATTTCAGGTCTGGAGGAGTTGCAGGGTCAGAGAAGACCCAAGGACACGCAGTCCTAAGATAATAGAATTAGTGTTGTGCAACCTAGGTTTATTAAATAGATTACATTTTAATTTTACAAGTAACTTTAGATTAGGTTGATTTAGAGAAATACACCTAGATTTGTGTAAGGAAGCTTGCTTAATCTTAACTTGTATTCAGACTGATAAAAGATAAGACAAATTTAACACTTGATCTTTGTCTTTTCAGGAGAGGTCCAGAAGAAAACAGTTATTCTTGACAATGTTGAGGGAACTGGTTAAAAATACTGGCACAAGCAAATAATAGGTATTCCAGTTTGGTAAAATACAGTACAACATATCTAGGAATGAAAAACCCCAAGTCATGTTTGCCTAATAAGGTGCTCTGTCTGGCAGAGCAGTAGTTCTGGAAGAGATTAGGACTTACTGATAGATAATCAGTTGTAATGAAATTGTAATATGATGTTGAGGTCAATGCTGTTCTTGAATGCAGTCCCCTGCTTGTCACTGAGCAGGACCTCTCTAAGGTTTCCTGCCTCTGCATTTGGCATGTGTGCAGCTGGAATGTGCTGTCCAGTCCTGAACTTCACATTCCAAGAGAGATATAAAAAAAATCAGAGAAATTTCTGCATAGACCAATACTGTCTGAAGGCCTGAACAACCACTTACAGGATATCTTCTTCTCTAAATGGTCTACAAGACCCTCTATAAGGGTTTTGATGTTACAGGTAAAGATACAACAACTTTCTGCATTTAGAGTTGATAGATAGGTTTAAGAAAGAAATAACATTTTCACCAATGAAGCTGATGATTGTCATACATTTGCCATCTCTGGAGAAGGTTCCAGTCAATGTTTCTCTGGAGGATATCCTCAAATTCGACTGTAGATCCTGGAACTGAATCAAGGACTAATTTGAGGGAATTAGGTAAAAACTCAAGCAAATTACATTCATTGTTCTTCCTGGCCTGATGGTTAGAGGCAATCTATAGCTCAGACCTATGCAAATCTGAAATTCAAAGTTTGAATTCTGTATATTTTCATACTGCTCAATGCTCAACATGTTGGTGAATGTTCTGCAGGAGCACAGTTTGTGCCAGTGACTGTAGGCAGCCAATGGACTCCTGGTCCCCCCAGGGGAGATCCAGTGCTTGTGGTGCTGCTGTGTCACAGCTGGTGGCTCTGTGGCTCTCAGTGTGTACCTGAGCAAGAAAACAGACCTTTATGGTGCATTTAAAGCATATCAGCTATAAACTATAGAATCCTATTCCTTATTTGTCTTTGTGAACCCTATTGTAACGTCCAAGCCTGTGCAGTGGAATTGCAGAGGGATAGTGACTGTTAAATATGCAGGAAGCCACCTGTGCTGTGGAGCTGGGATGAAGGGTTGGTTGGAGCCTCACTGCTGAGGGCCAGAAACTGGCATGAGGGTCATCTCCACTCACTGGGAGGAACTCTGCCAACTGTGATTTTTTGATGGGAATCTCACCAGAGAGCAGATCTAGCAGGCAGTGACAGCACCCAGGGCTGGCTGGCAAATGTGGCTGTGTGTGCTGAGCTGCTGCCCCAGCACACAGCACCAGCCATCAGTGCAGCCCCCACTGCCAGTAGCCAAGGAACTCCCACTCCTTTGCTTCATCCCTTGGCAGTGTGGGTTGCATCATGCTCCCATCTCATTTAGCTGGAAACAATGTGATGCTCTAATCTTTGGAGCATCTCACACGTCAGGAGTTGCTGTAAGACAAAGCTGTGTCATTATCACCTGCTTCAACCCAAGGCTGCCAAATCACTGTCTGTTGGTACTTGCAGCCTTGTACATAATAATTTACTTGACAAATTGTAAACAAGCATTTCTTGAGAAGATTGTGTGCAGTTCTGCACAGCACAAACAAGGTCTGGCCGCATTACTATGTCCTTCCTGTGAGACCATGGAAACTCCAGTATGACTGGAAAATGAAATAATGCTGTGCTTATGTGTGTGTGTGTGTGTGTGTACAGACACTCATGCTCACAGGGAGAGCTGTAGATAAAAGGCATATACCCTGCAGATTACATGTACTATATATTACATGTAAACAATGTAATTATGAAGAAATGCAGTATGTTTATACAAACATTTGTAGGCATACACATATATATGTATGTGTGAGTATGAGGAGAGAGTCTACAAGAATGAGGGTACAGCCTCTGCACATATGGCCATCACATTTCACCTTCAGCCTGGTGTGAATGCAGAGCTGCTAAAGGACACCCAGCTGATAGCCCAGGCATGAAAGCTTCTCATTCTGCCCAGTGCAAAGCTGTCAGCAGTCCTGTGAGCTGCCTGATCCTGTCCTTCCTATGCACAGCACCTTAACCTGGATGGACCCATTTCTGGAGTGATGAGACCCCAAGGCTTCCTGGGACTAAAAAACTAACCTTGGGACTAGATTTACACAGCAGTCCAGACATAGGACCTTTCTCCTCTGCAAGGACTATCTCTGCCAGCACTTCAAGCTCACTTTTTAATTATTCCTTTGAGAAGACCAAGGCTTTGAAGAATTTTAGACTGAAGGGCAAAAAACTAAAAATCTGCCAGTCTGTGTGACTGTGTTTAACTCTATTTTGACTTGGAATGCTAATTTAAAAGCAAGCAGCCAAGAGCACAAGGAATTTCTGATTTTCTGTGATGTTACAGGCAAGATGGCTCAGGAATGAGAACAAACCAGATGTCATCAGTATTGCTTGAAACTCTTCTTTCAAAGGGCACAGACATTAAGAGTCTGGTTCAGTGAAGAATGCAAGCTGCTTCTACAGGCTTTTTGCTTCTTTATTCTTTCATTATGGTTCTGTGTTCAAATACAGCAGTATTTCCTTTCCCAGCTCAGACTATTAAATGTTCATAAATATATATATTAATCCCATTCCTTGTTTTGGATTTCTTTAGCAGGGTGCAAGAGTCACTTCTGCAATGCAATTCTATGAAATCCAGGAGTTATTCTTCAAAGGCTTTTGTACTGTGTTTGAAAAAATCCCAACATCTATTACATGTGAACTGCCTCAGGACCCTGTCTTGATTTATTGACTACATGATGGCAATCAAGTTGGTAAAGTTTTACCTCACAAAATAAAAAAATCTCAACTCTTTCATCAGGACCCACCCTAGAAGCAGAATTAAAAATCATGGGTTTGGGGGCCATCTGATGCTTTGCTTTGTATCTTATAGCCACACTACAAATTATGTCCTCCAATCACTTCTTGACTTGTTTAAAGACAGAAAAACAAGGCATACACAGCTGCATGTTTTTAAAAGGCACCTGAGATGGTTTTGTAAGTCCTCCTTGACTTGTTTTAAGAGGTTTGTGTAGTACAAGCTATTTATAACTGTCTCTTGCTGTGTGAGGATGAACACTGCAAGCACAGAGTCTTCTCTGCTAGACCTGTGCCTGCTGCGTAGGTGTACCTGCTGGAGATGTCCTTTTGTCAGGCAGGCATGAGGAGGCAGAGGTATTTTTAGTATTTCTACATATGTATTTTTCTCTTCTAATCCATGAAGGACAGCATTTTAGGACAAGGACTGTGTCATCTAAGGAGTCACAACAGTTGCCTGTAGGACAGTTTGTTGTTTCCAGCCAGCACATGGCTTGCCATCAGTTCTCAGCAGCTCAGACTTCAGCACTTAGTGAACCCTTTGCCCCAGTATTTCACCAGAAATGGTGCTTGCACACACATCCTCCCACTGTCATTTCACAAGACTCAGTTCTAGAGCCAGGGACTCAGCCTTCCTGTTAAAGGTATCACCAAAGTGATATTTCTGTTCTGCTTCCCCTCTGTTTCTTCCAGCTTGGGGCAGGAGTCACCCCACAGCTGCAGCGGGTGTTCATCACAATCCCCCTTTTTTAGCCCTTCCCAGGATGCAGACCAGGTTTGCTTCTTTGCACTTTGGTGCTGTTCTCAAGGCTCTGTTCCCAGGCCAGCTCAGGCTGTGGAGAAGGGCACATCCCTCCCAGCTATGCCATCATCCTGCTCTCTGCAGCCAGGTTGATGCTGGCTGGGCTGACAGTGCACACAAGGTCCACAGGAGGTTTCCTCTCTGGCCCAATGCCCAGTAACTGCCTTACACCAGCTATCCCTTCAGCCACATGTCTCCTACAGCTATTATCCCTCCAGTCCCTGTCTCCTCCAGACATTTTGACTCAGCCCACAAGATCCCTCCAGGGGATGCTAAATCTCCTTGGGTTTTCTGGGTTTGGTTTTCTTTGTTGTTTTGGGTTTTTTGTTTGTTGGGGGGTTTTGTGTGTTTTGTTTGTTTTGGTTTGGTTTGGTTTTGGTTTTGTTTCTCTACTTCTCAGCCTATGTTATTGTGGGTTGAAAATGATCTTTATGATCTTTTACCTCATCTTCTGCTCTGCCTGGTTGGATTTCTTTCCATTTGCTCTTTTGGTGGCCAGGTTGTAATTTGGGGCTTATAAATTCTCTCTCCTCTCCTCTCCTCTCCTCTCCTCTCCTCTCCTCTCCTCTCCTCTCCTCTCCTCTCCTCTCCTCTCCTCTCCTCTCCTCTCCTCTCCTCTCCTCTCCTCTCCTCTCCTCTCCTCTCCTCTCCTCTCCTTGTACCTGTCTTCAAAAATTCTTCATCTGATTTAACCCATTCTTGAAGACAAGGATTTTGTCTGCAAACAAGATTCTGACTATGGCACAGCTTATATCAGAATGTGATTTTTAAAATGACTGCCTTTCCTTGGCACCAGGTGATGTTTTGTAGGACTGAGCTTTCGAATGCAGAGCTTGGAAGGATGAAATATAGCACTAACCTTTAAGGCTTCTCCAGAAACTCAAAACATGGCACTGATCAAATGTCAAGAGCACTGCTCTGAGGTGTTTTATCTCAGTTACATTAATTGAAAACCCAAGCACTTTGCTACATGTGCTACAATCGATGATGGATCACTGGATTAAATCATTATGTAATGATTGTTACTTATGCATTATTCTCCAGTTTTGCCATATGAATACTTTTGAATGACATTTATTTGAAAATATAATGAGGGATATGTGCATGCCTGTAGTATATGGCTTTGGACTCAGCCATTTCAGTGTGTGAACAGAAAAATAGCAAAATTTGATTTAAAAGCACTCTGAAACATTTCTCTTCTGAGAATTAGAAATCAGGGGCCACATTCAGGCCCCTGCTTCAAGAAGCCCTCAAGACCAGAGTGAGAAGCCAGACTCCTTTGGTACTGAGCTATACTGAGCTTTGTAAGGTCAGGGAAGAGATTGTATGACACACTTCTACTCCAGGAAAAATGACCTTGATCAGAAGGTATCTGATTTCCTGAATGTTTATATCAAGTATGAATACATAATCAAGTTACCAGCCCCTGTATGGCCCTGGACTAGCAGATCATGTATGTATATGGTGATCTTAGGCCTGTGCAATTCTTTTGGCTTTAAGAGGCTACTTAGGTGCATGAAGTAAAACAATCCTGTGTTTGTAGTCTTCATGGGAGTTTGGCAGGGCCTTTGTTCCAAAACTGGCTTAATGCAAGTGAGTCCTTGAGCCCTCATGGAAATTGGATCTTGAACTGCTTCTGCATGTGCACACTTTCATACAACTTTTGCTATTGCTGTGGGTAAAAGCTCTGTTCATGCTGGGGGACAGATTCCACCTGGGGCAGTGGCAGGGATTGAAGAAAGTGTTCATAACCATCTTCAAAGTAACATCAGTTGAAAATGAAGCATTTTCTGAATGGGTTTGCTGTTGAAAACTGTGCAAAACTGTATGTTGTACAAATACAGCATCCAGTGGTCAACCCAGACTGCCATGAGCTGTCATGATGTAATTGCCACCCTCCTCTTTTGGGCCCCAATTGGATTTTGCAGGCTCAAACAGCTACATCCAGCAGCTCAAACTACAAGTTGCACTGACTGTACCCTTTCTGCAGCATTGAAGGTCTGGGTGATCTCCTTAGGACCAAAAGGCTGGAAAGGCTTTATCAGGAGTGAGTTGGGTTTACATTAATCATAAAAGATTTCTCAAGAGAGCTTACAAAATCAACTGAATTTCAGTGCATGTGCTTTTATAGCATCCTGATAGTCCTTTAAAGCTCATCTGTACAATACTAGCAATTGTGTATAAATAACTTGATGGTAAAATTGCTACAGCACAGCTTTCAAGGATGGTATCTGAGGAAGGTATTATGCTTGCAATAGGTATCCAGCTGACAGGTCAGCAGAGGAAAGGAAATTTGGAAAAAGTTCCCTACTGCCTTGAAATCAACAAAAAATTCATGTATTCAACCTGTAGCAACACCAGCTCCTCTCAGATGGGTGGCTTCTCCCAGGAGCACAGAGACAAAGAAAGTAAATATCCTTATCCCATAGAAGAAACACAGCAGGCAGCAGTGTGTGTGTGTCTTTAAATACACACGTGTGCATGTGAATATGTTGCAAAGACACAAAAATGTATAATCCATATGTAAATGTAACGGACTTGGAAACACTGGAATCCAGCAAACACTCTAGTAGAGCCTTACCTCCTGCCATTCCTGCATCTGGTAATCTTTATGTATCACCTAGGCTGTTAGAATAAGTTATCCAGCCTGTTTGCTCAGTTCCTCAGAGTAGGAATGAAATCCTTCTCTACTCTTT
The DNA here is from genome assembly GCF_012460135.2 of Molothrus ater. Lineage (NCBI taxonomy): Eukaryota > Metazoa > Chordata > Aves > Passeriformes > Icteridae > Molothrus > Molothrus ater. Next base: position 14,220,577 of record NC_050482.2, on the reverse strand, counting down.
GAGAGCAAGAGGTGCCTATGACTCTGCAGTTCCTGAAGCACAGCTGGATTTGACAGTAGCAAAAAGCAGTGCTCCTAAAATATTCATGGAAACATTTTGCTTAAAACATTTGAGGCTGGTCAGACTTCTAAAAATAAAAGCAAAACAAAATCCCAAAAGAAAGTGTGGTTTTCTGTTGCCCTTTATGACTGTGTTTTTTCTTCCCCTTCTAACTAGGCAAGAAATACTGGGAGATATCTGTAAATCCCAAGATTAAAACTCTCCTGTAGTCCCCAAGGTTCTGCTTCCATTTGTATGAATTGATCTGATCACAGTGTGTTGTTTGAAAAACCATTCTTGAGATTCATCTTGATCAGTTATGGCTGCTTCTGTGTTTTATGTTGGTCAAATCCTGCTCAGGATGCCATGTACACACCCCTTTCAAATTAATTTTACAGTAGGTTTGGGGAAAGTTTACCTGAGACAATCTTGCCCACAACTTTCTCTTTGCCCCATGAGCAGGGCACTTTCCTGATGCAGGTTAAACCAGCTGGTGCAGATGAGTTTGTAACACACAAACTGCTGCTCCTGCTCCAGGACTTTAGCCAAGCTCTCTTTCAGCTATTGAGATAAGATGGACTAAATCCAGAGGAACTGTGAGTTTTCTTTTATTAGTGATAAAATCTAAGCTGTTGTTAGAAACATCAGGGGTATTTAATAGGCTTAACAGTGGCTCCTAAATTCCTCAGGAGGCCTGTGAATTTGGAGTTCAGATCTGTGAGCTAGGAAGCACTTGGCACCTTATCAGCAGTGAGCTCAGCAGCCTTTGGAGAATGAAAATCACCTTTTTGTTCAACTTCTCCTGGTAGCTTGCCAACCTTCTTGTTACTTGCTAAGTCAACAGTCTCTAGAAAATATTGTCTCTGGTCTAAGCCACAGGATTCAAAACACAGCTTAATAAGTAAGTAGCAAGGCAAGGGGAATTATGTCATATCATAACATCTGCTCAGCAGGCAGAGGCAGCTCAGCTCCTTGGCTGCACAATATCCTAACTGCTCCCTGGGGCTTGCTCAGTGGAGCCATTCCCTTGCAGGCACAGTGTCTTTCTTCCCTCACCATGAAGTTGTTTGACTTCTGGAAAGCACTGGGCAGGCAGGGCCACAAAGTGGTAGTACACAGGAATGGACTGTGGAGAGAAAAATAACATGAGTAGGCAGATGAGCTGCTGGCAAACAATTCCAGAGCTGTGAAATTTCCTTGGCAGGCCTCTCTGAATGGTTGAAGTATTCCCCCAAAGACAGCCTCATCATGACCCTGATGGTTCTGCTCACATGGCTGAAGTTTGCTTAAGCTGCTCTTCTGATAAGGTCATTTTAATAAACACAAATGGTCCATGTGTACAGGTACTACATGGTACCTGTATTAAATGGTATTACTACCATTTAAAGAGACACAAAATAAAATGGTTTTGCACCAGTTACTAGGAACACTGAATTATAATCACAGCTATCATTAGTTTCCCTCCTTCCCTTCAAAAAAATCCCAAATTTATATATATTCTGCTGGCATTCAAGCCCATAAGTGGAGAAGCTGAACAATCAGAGCTGCCAAAGCCATGGTCAAGGCCCAGACAGAGACTCCCATGACGTACACCACAAGGCATGGGAGAAAAAACAAATACAAGGGCAAAGGAAGGGATGTTCCCAAACACTTTGATTGCAATAGAACATTAAATATTTTGCAGTCACCTTGACCAATTGTGGAGTGCTCTCCATTAAACATTCATCATTTGCTATCCCATTGATCACATCAAGTGAATCAGTAAATAGCTGTGATGAAGGTAACATTTATATCTGAAAGCACTGATAATTTTTTTCAAACAAAACTCTGTCTAGCTCTAGAGGAAACACTCTTAAAAACAGTCCTCACTCACAGATCCAAGCAAAACGTGCAAGAAACCAGGACTTGGCTGTTTCTCCAGTCTTAGGAATTTGGGTGATTTGAGATGATTCACTCTTAATTTCAAGCAGCAATGTGAGCTTGCCTGTTCTGCAGCAAAGAGTGTATTGGTGGTGTCATTTCCCTCAAATAGCCCTTTTGGCTGAAATGCAGTTCATGTTCCCTTCAGCATGACAAATAACACACTTCATCTCCCTCTGGAGCCTGGAAACTCTGAGATGAGACTGGCACTGCAATATAAAGAGAGATACTCTGAAAAGAGAGGCAAAATCATTTGAACCAAGTGGAAATAATCACTGGCACTCCTAGCTACAGACAGTCCTTGGATTTCAAGCTGTATTTCAATGTAAAACGGCTTTCCCTCATCATATCCATACAGCACCTCCCACAATGGCATCCTAAACTCCACTGTGGGTTTCTGGCACTGCAATAAAACAAACTTTGAGCTTATAAAAAATACACAATCAGTCACACGTGCTCTTGCATGAGCTATCCCTGCCCTCAGCATAATTTAAATACAGGTGTGGGTCTGTGTATGACTTCAGCTTCAGTCATTAAAAAAATAACACTCTACCCAGAAGAAAACTTTTCTCAACTAATCCTGCATTTCAAAGCCAGACAAGTTGGGGGTGCTTTTTAAAAGATAAAACACACAGGTGGTTTGCCATTTGCTGTGGGTACATAAAAGGAGTATTACACAGATAGCAAAGGAGAAGTGGATGGCTCTGGCAGATGGCATCATGCTCAGGGTTAGCCAAATCCCCTCTCAGACACTGGAGCCCAGATGGCCAAGCAGAAACAATTTCTGCCACAAACCCTTTGCGTGCCTTTGAGACATCTCTGTGCTGGGAGGGGAAGTATGTCAATTCACAACCTTGCTGTGATAAACCAAAACTTGATGTTTGGGAAATATGTTCATTCATAGGCTCCCCTTAGCCCCAAGGCTTTCCTTCCCTCATCTGAGCCTCTGCCTGGCTGGAGTGCTAATCACAGCTCCTGCACGCTCTGAAAGGTGGTTACAAGTAATTTTGAAACTGGGTTTGCAAAATGAGGCAAAAAAACCCTCTTGGTGGGCTTCTGTCCATGTACCTCTAAAATCAGTAAGGTCTTTCTGAGAAGCTGGGAGAGCAAGGACTGGGTGCATGCAGCTGCTAAAGGAACTCAGCGAGGGTGATGGCACTGGTGGAAGTGCTTTGCAAAATGCTTAACACTTCCCATTTGTTTTGACATTGCTCTTTAGCTTATGTCATTTCAAAAAATCTGCTTTGCTCAAACCCAGTGGAGGTCTGAAGCACATGGTTATACAAGGGATTCCCACCACTTCTCTTACAAATGACACCACGGCACATCCAAAGTGTCAAGACCTTGCAACTGACTCCTGCCTGCTCCTTTTCACACTGAGCACAAGTTGCCAAACACTTGTGTCTGCAAACGTGAAGGCACTCTGGGGAATCCCAGCTGGGCCATTGCTCAGGCACAGTGACCTCCCAGCTCTGTGAACCCTCTTGCAGGGCACTGCTGCCATCCATGGCACACACACTGACCAACAGTGAAATAAGGCTTGGGTGGGTTCTAGTGAAGGCTACAGACCTTGCCAAGACCTCTTGGCAATGTATCCTCACACACATTCAGTAACTGCTCAACACATACAGAGGCAGTGCACAGGGACTGGGTGAGGGGAGGAGGAAGATGAGGAAGAGTCAAAAATGGCAGACAGCAGTGGGGCAGGACAGGGAGGGGAGAAATAGGTCTTGACTCAGAGATAAGGAGCAGAAGCATCATGCTGCTTTGTTGGGGGATGAAATAGTAATTACCCTTGATCTACCCTCTTCTTTTGCCTTTCCTGAAACCTGACACTGCCTCATAGCATCCTGTCCTGCTCCAGACTCATTTACAGATACCTTCAGTACCTTGCACAATCCAGTGCTTTGCACAGGCTTTCTCTTTCTCCTTCCTCCCTCCCAGCCACTGGAGTCTGTGGCTGCTCCCTTGTGCCTGCTCTGCCCAGCTGAAGGAGCTGGGATACTGCCACCATCACGCCCACATGTTCTCTTATGATTCCATAAATTCCTGTAAAAATCCAGAAGTCCAGTTCACGGCAATTCTGCCTTTATTGAGAAAGCTCTCAGCTCCAGCACATCCTTCCCCCTTGGAAAACCATTCCTAACATAAATAATTTTCCCTGTGCACACATTTCTGCCAGGAAACCTCTGCCTCCCTGCTGTGCTTTAGGGGCAGTGATGGTGCTCCAGAGGCAGCTTCCCCTGCCTGTCAGGCCAGCTGGGCAGCAGGTGCCATGCTGCAGCCAGCACAGCAGGGCACAGAGGGGGCAGCCTACCCCAGAGCATCCCAACACTCACCACCTCCTTTCAAACCAGAGCAGCCTTCTCCATGCAACACCTGGGGCCTTAGTCTAAAGCCCAGAGCAAAATGGAGCCAGAACTGAGGCCTGAGTGCCAGCTCCTGATCAGCAACTAAATCATCAGGAAGATGCCTGCATGGGTGAGGCCTGGGCAGGCTGTAAAGCATGGGCTGGCAGGAGCCTGGGTCCTTGCAGGCTGTTTGGATGCTGCCTGTGATTTGGCAAGTGGAGAGTTTGGCTGTATGGACAAGCTGAACCATGCCAGGAGGGATCCAGGCCAGAGAACAGGGGTTTTTCTACTTGCATAAATGTAGCCTCAGCATCAGTAAAGTGTTAAGTATTGTCTACAAACTCTCAGAAACAAGAAACACACAAGAGTATCTTCAGTAAAGTGCAGTGGATATGGTATGACTTTATTCTTTTTAACTTTATTGTGGGATTGAGTCAAGGTAGTCTGAATGCTTTCCCAAAAACTCAACAAGTAATGTTCCATACCCAGGTTTTACATTCAGGATTGCTTTGGGACAAGCACCTTCATTCCCATGGAAGAGAATCCTGCATAGCTTCAAGGCAGTGATTTTCCTCACATCATCTGTCAAACCACTGCTGCTGCTCCTCCTTCTGCCATCTCTGCCTCTGCACCTTTCCCATCCATCACACAACCCAGATCTGACTGGCAGACTCTGGCAGATTGTGACAGATTCTGAGTGTCAGACATGTCAAGGTTATATGTAACTTCAAGGTTCAGATCACTGAAACAGTAAAATGCTGAATGAGAAGTTCAAATTAGAGAAGGTGTGCTTTGAAAGGGCATCTCTTGGGATATGAAGTAAAACCCAACTGGATCCCTGCTGATGTGCTGAGCTCAGTATGGAAGGATTTATTGAATATCAGGAGGCACTCAGAAACTCCATGCAGCTAAACCCAGTGCTTGAAACTGATCCCTGACTGAAGCCTGTGCTTGAAACTGATCCCTGACAAGGAACTGGGATTATATTAAGGTTAAATCAACTTTTTTTTCCCATATCACATGGAGACAAATATTCATTCTCACTTAAAAGCTGTCTGCCTACAGTGCAGGAAAAAAATTCTAAAATTGGACTACTGGTGGGAAAATCCCTCTTTGCATTATATTTATTCTGCAATAACAAGCATGTCATACCCTCTTTGAACACAGCTTGCTGTGTCTGAGCAGGGTTGCACATTAAAGAACACTCTTTTATTTCCAGATTCCTCCTCCCTTCCCAGCTGGAACATGCATCATCCTCACCATTTCATCTTGGCTTGGTGAAGGATACCAGGAATGACAATGTGGGAAAGGCTCTGCTGGCTGGGAGATCTGTGGGCACATGGTCCATGCAGCCAGGGCAGGCTCTAGCCAGCCAGAAGCACATCTGGAGAAGGCAGCTCACATCCCTCTGTTTCCTAGCTGGTGTCAGGAGCAGTGTCAGCCTGCAGACAGATGCTGGGAGAGTCAGGAACAAGCCTTGAGCTTGCTTTTGTGCAAGGACATGTATTAAGAAGAGACACCACATTTTATGTTCAAACTACCTCAGTGAGCAGGTGGAGCACAAACCTCAACAGGGTGTTGAGAAACCATGAGTTGTTGTAAAGGAAAAGTATGAAGTATCTCTATCTTGATAAATTAAAACAATATTTAATTTATTCCTATCTTTGGGACTCAAGGCCCAAAAACTTGCATGTAACCCTTATGGACTCTTAACCCTGACTGTGATTTCCCAGGGCTCCAGGAGAGGAGGACCACAGCTCATGGTCAGCCTAAGCAGCAGCCACAAAAGAGCACTGAGTTCCTGTGGTGCCCAGCTGCCTCCATGGTCCTGCCTCCTGTCAGGGCAGGTCAGCCCATGCTGAGCTGGCTGCCCACTCCCACTGACCACGAGCCCACGTCTCAGCACAACACTGCCACCGCACTTTCTGTGTCCTGCAGCACGGGCTGCCTCCAGCTCCTGTTTACTTGTAAGGGAGAGGCTGTTACTACAAAAATAAGAAATTAGTTTCTTCCATGCCATTTCATTGTTCCTGCTCCTGATTCAGTTCCACAGGCTTGTCACCCCTCAGCAGGCATGGCTGTGTCACAGAAACAAAGTCTCTTTGTTTGCTGTGGGTCCCTGGGCCCTCTGGGGACCCATCTCCCACTGGACTGTCTCTAATGCTTTTTCCTGCTGTAAGCTGTGAGGTGGCTCCATTTCATCCTGCTTCCTCAGGGAGTTATCCTGCATAAAAATGCTGTAGCTCTTTTCCTGACAGGTCCTTAAGACATGTTATAACTATTTTTCATATAGATGCAAAGAGGCTGGCAGCATTATATTCAGATGGAGCCATTTGTCACCAGAGGTTAGCAAGGCCGAACATAATTTAATAGCAGAGCAAAATTCTTGTTCTGTTTTTGCTGGAACACCAAAGCTGTGGGTGAGAACATTTCAGGCCTGAGATCCAGACCTTGTCACTTCTGAGTAATGATGGGCACAGCTCTGGGGGCATTGCTAAAAGGGAAGACTGACATATGGTGCTAGCCTGACAATTCTGGGGGTAGCTGTTATTTTCTGAAAACTTTAGCATTTATTTTATTTTATGCTGATTGGGAAAGCTCCGAGCTGAGAGCAGATGGTATTGATTTGCTCAGGGTTATTGCTGGTCGAAACTAAACAATGCAGCACTCCATTCTCCCAGCCAGCTATTAAACTGGATATCATTTATCCATCAGAATTTCACAGGAGTTCAGTTGGGAGTGAAGCCACACTCAGCTGGGCACTATTCACTCACACACAGGGGGTGTTACGGTTCTTCGTTCCTAGAAACCCAAACCAGAAGTGAAAACCCCAGATGCCCTGACCTCAGGCTATTACCAAACACTTCTCTTACTGTTTCAAACCTCTTTTCTCAGTAATATTGTTTCCTCTTTCTCCCTCCCTAGCTTGAGGAGACCAGATGTGGTATTGCAGCAGCTGCTGACCCACTGGCTAGCAGGACACCCCTTCAAGGCACCCCTGAGCTGCTGCAGCTCTGCTGTTGGGGTTGCTGGAAGTGGCTGTGCTTCTCTTTTCTGTATTAAAACATGCCCTGTCATGTTATCATCCAATTCAGCACTCCTGCATCTATTTGAGAGCTGTTTATTTGGTAAAACATAGGCTAAACTTGCTGTGGACACCATCATGGAGATGCATCCCTTGGGCAGTCTTTTCCTCCTTATCTCAGGAAAGGGAGAGTGCACAAGGTACTGTGATAACAGAAACATTTCCCTGGAGCAACTATGGACAAATCCATTGTCTTTCTCAAAGTCTGTATTAAAACTACTGATTCTGAATACTAGGGTCTAGCAGAGTTTGGAGGACCTCAGCTGCTCAGTGTCCCATGTGGCAGGTCTGGGGCAGGCCTGCACAATTCTTGGGGCTGGGGCAAAACAGCACTTTGGAAAGACAAAGTGTCTCTAGGAACATGGAGAGCAGAAGAAACAGAGCCACGAGGCAATATCCATTTACCTCTGCAAAAGAAATTAACTGATTGTGATATCCAGAGGCTTTGTAAGGCCACTTTGCTTTCCCTTTCAGCTTTGGCTGATTTTGCTCCAGTGAATAAAAACATACAAACAGTGAACTCTACTAATACTTAGATGAAGAAAAGCCTAAAGTTAATGTAATGGTTGCCATAATAATTCACACCTAATTACAACTCATTACAAGGCTGTCTTGCTACAAATGTGACAGAGGCCAGTGATTCCCTTAAAATAGTAGAACTAATTCATAGGTTTGGGTAAATAAAAGCTTAACAGCAAACACTGATTTTTTACTTGGGAAAATATTACAATTTTTCAGGGGAAGTTGTATGATTCAGAATAAATTGGAAGTGTGTTCAATTTGAATAAATTCTTTGTATTAGTAATTCAAGAACAGAGATTTCCAAATCCTACAACCAGGACATCTTGAAGTGGCAGGAGCTGTCAGAGTAAGTTTTCAGTGTGAAACTCAAGTCTGTCCCATAGCTATAAGGGTGGCAAGGTGGGTATCAGGGCTGTGCCCCTCTGCACACCCTGTGCACTGAATCAATGAATTCCCTGGGTGGTCCAGGAGCATCCCAGCTTGCAATCAGCACAGATGAGATAGCAAAGCTGCTTTGAGACAAGAGATTGCCTTGAAAACGGGTCTGAACTCCTCAACACATCCATGATTAAGTAATCAACACTCAAGACTTCTCCTGGTGGGAATTTTTGACAGTTCAACATATTCCCCCAGGTAGCTCCTGCTGCAGCTCATCTCCTTTGTATATCTAAATGTGTTGGGGTACTTGTTGCTGATTCCCCAACTTCTGGGACTTAGGGTGGGCTTTTTTAGGGGGCTCCCCTAAAAAAGGGGAGACCCTCTTGGAGCAGTTTTGTGTTAGGAAAGAGAGAAGCATTGGAATTTTTTTGGTCTTAAGGTTTTTGTTTATTATTATTTTATTTAAAGTTTTGTACATTGTTCACACTAGGCTCAGCACACTGGAAAAGCACCTCAAAAATGGCTAACAATTTATTGTTACAAGGTCTTTTAAAGCTAAACTATCCAATTAAGAAGTGACACCTAGATTAGTTCCCCTTTTCTTAATAACTGATCTCCAAAAGCCCACAATGTGGATTTTTTCACTCAATTACAAAATGCCACCCAAACTCATGAAGAAGGAGGAAGAAAAAGCATGAAGAAGAAACTCAGGATGACACCTTGTGCCCTCTATCTTGCTTCCATCCACAACATGCTAAAAATCTCACAACCTAAATTTCTTACCTAAGTGATACACCTGCACTACTCTCTACAATCTACTTCACACTTTTGTGGATTCCAGTCTATCTTGAAGTCTAGGAAACTTTCTCCATGAATGAGGGTCAAAGTCAGTGCTCCCCTGGAGGTCAGGGCACCCCAGAGCAGACAGAGAAATATTTCTGGTGCCCTGGGTTTCCACATAAATGTTTATGTGATGATTCACATAAACATTCAATTCAAATGAAGATGTGATCCATCGTGGATGCCTTGTCCCTGGCATTCTCGTGAGATTCTGCTGCTTTAGTAGTTGCAGAAGGGTTCAAGTTGTACATAGATATGACATTTGCAAGTAGTCAGTACAAACTGTTCCTGCAGATGCAAAAAAGTACTCATGTAGGACAGTGTTTTGTACACAGTTAAGATATTTAAACCAGTTTTGTATGTAGTTGTCACAGACAAAACAGTTCAGAATTGGGATATTTCACTTAATTTAGTCCCAGACCACACAAGCTTCTGATACCTGATTTGGATATTAAGATAAAAAGGAGCACAAACAGCTAGACACTTAATATGAAACTCCAGCCTTCCTCCTTCCCAGTTTCAACTTCTTTATTTTTTCTGCAGTCACAATTGTTCCATCACAACCTCCTGGGAATGGGATGGGTGGAAGCAGAGCATGTGACATTTCTGCTGCCCCTGCAGCTGTTCCTGTTGTGCTGCCCTTTGTGCCACCCTGAGCAATGGCCTCAGCACACTGCACACCATGGCCTGGGTGGCTCTCCCCTCTGTCCCTGCTCTGGCACAGCTCACTCACGGGTCTGTTTTTTCACCAGATGGCTTCCACTTACTTCAGGGCAGGCTGGAATAATTTTTGGCAGGCAGCAAGGCATGGGCTCACCCCAGAGAGGCCAGCCCTGCAAACCAGTGACACATGAAGCCTGGTGACACTTGCCCAGTGCTGCAATATGGTGACAAGGATGGATGGTCACCAGGACAGTGCCACAGCTTGCAGCCAAGCACTTGTACAGCCACTTCAGTGGGGGGACTCCTGTTGGCACAGGACAGCAAAATTTACTTTAAACAAATATTCTCTCAATGAGTATCTCTGCAACATTGGCCTGTGTGAGGAAAGGTTACTAAAATGCCTCTCTAGCCCTCCATGTGAAAGTTGCACAGCTCAGCAAGCCCAGCACATCCCCAAAAGCATGGACATGAGGGTTACCTGCCTAGCAGCAGCAGGCTCACTTCAATTAGAAACTGCAGTAACCATCTTAGAGGTAGAGCCAAATATTATCAGAAATAATTTATTTGTTTATGCTGACAGATGAAGGGGATCTGAAAAGAGGCTGTGTGTCTGTCCATCTCTCAGAGAGCATTGCAAGGAGGAAACCTGCCAGCCTGATGCCTGTGGAGGAGCATTCTTACTTTAGGATGAGTTTCAGGGCTGGTGCTGCCATGTGCATGTGTGTTTGTATAAGAGGGAATCTGCCAAAATTGCAGAATGGATATCAAAGCCCTGCCCACAGTCAGACTGATGTAGCTGCCACCCTCTTTAAAGAGAAATCTGGGACCACTGAAGCTTACATAAAGTGTGTCAAGCAACTTCTCTGTGTAGCTACACTCTGAGCTGGGCAAACAGTCTCCTTGTATAATGTAAGAGCTGTTGGGGCCTGCTCCAGCTGTGTCCATTTTGGGTAAGGATTAAGAGAGGTTTAAGTGAGTAGGGGCAGCCTGCAAAGCTGGGACATTTGAGGGGATTCCATCCTTCTTCCTTCTGCTGGCTGACTTGGGAGTTCTCACACCTGATCCTTTTTCATACCAATGCTGTTGAATATGAAGGTACAATGATTGCTATAATTAAATCATTTCATTGATCTAAATATTCTCTTACAGCTTTTTTTGTATTTATCTAAATTTATAAAGAAAGATGTCAACTCTGGTAGCAGTTATAAAGCCCTCAAATACCCTCAGATATTGCTGTCCAGAATAAGTGCACTGTGAAATCTAAACATTTTTTCCAGAATATGCTTTTAAATGAAGAAAACCATGGCAGCTTCTCAGGGAATACTGTTTGCAGTAGCCAGGCACTTAGTTTTAATGCTGATCCCTAATCCTACTTTGAGTAAATCAAAAGTGGAAATAAAATTGTAGCATTACACAATTGCTAAGGCAGTCAGTTCTGCTGTCAGCAGATGTGATGGCCAAAGATCCCCTTAATCACACACACAGGATGTCTGAGTGATGCATCCCTGGACAAAAGAATAAATATCAATGTGAAAGTGAAACATTGGAAATGTTACATGTAAAACTGAAGTTATGTACTGTTCCAGAGGGTTTGAGTCATAGATACATTTCACTGTAATATTAGATGCTGCAGACTGTGAAAATGTCATCATTAGCACAAGTTGTGCCCCCTCATCAGGCAGAAATAAAATACAGAAGTCAGTTAACCTGCCACATACTGCACTCTTTTTTTACTATTATGGCAATAGTAGCTCCACTGAATTCCTATGTGTAAATTATTTCAGGTACAGATAGGTGAATCAATATATATTTATTTTTAAATGTCTGTATTTAAAATATATTTTATACATATGTTATATGGATCTCATTATTCCAGATAGTTACAAACTTCTACAATCACACCACAAAGATTTCTCAGAGGGACTCACAGATTACTGATGTTTACCCCAGGGTAACTACTGTCACACCATGTGTACCTTTTGTCTGTCAGATACATTAAATTGAGATACACTCTGCCAAGTGATGAGTGTCTGTTTTCCCAAATTCCTTTAAAGATGCTCAACTTTTAACTGTCCCTCTCAGACACCAGATGAAAGCAGCACTCAGACATTTAACAGCTAAGTTTTGCTGCACAACTTGTCCCAAGGCCAGGGTAATGGAGATTCCTTGAGGATGTATGAAGGTGATCTCTGAGAACAGGTTCTTGGCTGGCAGGAATTTCAGCACATAATAAATACCTGGAATATATCCAACTATTTTGGGAGTAGTTGTATAAAATCTAATCTGATTCAGCATTCCTGTGCAAATGCTGATAGATAAAATGGCTCAAGATAATTTTAAATAGAGACTGTCTTCTTCCTTCCCTGTGCACTCCCTTTTTTTCTTATTTTCCTTAAACCTTCTTTTGGCTTTAAAGTCCCCAATCACATTTTCATTGCACATCATTATTTGTGTAAAACCTGGAAACTGAAGGGTTGTTTAAGTTCAGTGTATGCCTACAGATTAGGCTAAAGTCCATGTGAATTACTATATTCCTCTGGAAAGCCTTGGAAGCAGCAAAGGGCAATGTGTGAGTGCAACTTGTGAGGGGCTGCAGCTGTCTGTTCAATTAGTCTGAGACTGCGTTTTTCCAGAGTGAGTTAAGAAGCTGTGAGCTGTGGGCTGCTAGCTGACAAGGCTGTCGTACCACAGCTTCAAGGGATCTGAACCCCTGCATTCACAAAGGAAACAAAGCATTTTCATGGCTGCATGCAAGAAATATCCTGCTATGGAAGAATAATTAACGCTAGTGCAGATGGAGCCCTTATCTCCATCATCTCCAACAAATCTGTAAGAGATTGAGTGTCCAACTTTATGTAAATACTTCTCTGTTTAGTACCTGAGGAGTACAAGGAGTCCAGAATGATTGTACTCCTGTTACAAGGCAGGTGCTGAAAAAGGTCTGGGGCTGATTTTACTTTTTGTCTAATGAGGAGGAGGTTCAGGAGGATCAAGGAGCTGCTGCACATGGTCCATTTAGAGAGGCTGGGATTCTATACCCTGGAGAAGAGAAGGGTCTAAATGATCCATGGCAGAAGAGCAAAAGATAATCAGCTCAAATTGAAATTTAAAAAGGTGTACCAGGTCTGGACATTGATAAAAGTTTCGTCACCATGAAGGAATTCCCAACAATCAAGCATTAGAACAGATTGTCCAGATAGTTCTGGAGCCTCCATCCTCCGAGGATTTCAAGACCCAACTGGATACAGCCCTGAGGGACACAGTCTGATCCCATAGATGACTCTGAGGCCTCCTGAGCTCCCTTCTAACCTGAATTATTCTAAAATGATCAAAATTTTGTGGAGTTCTCATTGCTGTTGCAATTTGTCTCTGTGCCCCATCCCCAGTGGGCCTGGTGCCACAGCATGGATTCTGTGTTTAGGTAGGGACAGGGAGGGTAAGTTCTAATGGCTTTTAGTGGAAGTTCTCTCCAGCATACACTGTTCTCATGCTGACTCACAACTGTCTGTGCATGCCATAACTCATCCATGTGGAGAATTAAGAGGCTCCTGTCTTGCTTTGTTTTACTTATTTCTTCAGCCTTTCTCCCTTCTTTCAGCATAGCATTAGAAAGGTGCTGCTGCTGATTGCTTGGACTCTTGAGAACGCCATTGTGGCCTGGCAAGGTTAGTGGAAGACAGAGAAGGGACACTAAATCCCAGAAGGTTCTGGCAAAGGAAAAAGAGGGCATGTGGAAGACAGTGCCGTACTGTTTTTTCCCATGTACAGAGAATAAATGCAGTGGCAATAACACTGACAGTAACAACATGGTGCCAAGCACACCAGGGACAGGAAATGAAAGTGGATGCTGTTCAGAGCAAGTTCTTTTCACAATGTACACAATCAACACAATTATTGCAGCATGGTCTTAACCAGAATGACTGATGTGATGTAGCTGGTTACTGTGAAGGAGTCTTCTCCAGCTGATGTCAAACAAGGGAAACACCTCTTTAACAAATCTAGCCCACTCCACTGCCTGTAATTGCTCTACAGCAGGAACAGTGGCTGGGACAGCTTTGGAAAATGCTTGCATTCACAGTGTCTTGCACTCACGCCCCTTCTCCCTTCTCTTAGGCTTGAAGCAGCTATACAAGGCAAAATAGTCACCACTGTTAGACTTCTGGGTAGGCAAGGACCACAGCATGAGGACAGGGTGCTGGTGGCAGGAAGAAATATGTTCCCTGATTCCATTGGATGGACTTCACCTAGAGCACTGTTCTTGACCTTGGGTGGGAGCACCAAGCCCAAGCCCAAGGTTCCCTCTACCATGACAGGCCTTACATGAAGGTCAAACTACCTGTGGCACTATGATGACTCGGGATCAAGGCTTGTCACCATGATATTTTCTGAAAAATCCTCTTTGCCCAGGGAGGGAAGAAGAGAAGCTCTGCTCCTGGGAAGCTGAGAAGCCTCAGAGAGGAATGAAAACATTAATTATCTGATTGATGCTCCTGTGTTTGCTGCTTTGGAATGTGGCTTGGACACTGCTTACCAACAGGTGAATGTTTGATTGTTTCCATGTGAATTTTTTTAAATTAATGACCAATCACCATCACCTGTGTCAGACTCTGAGGAGTCAGTCACGAGCTTTCTTTATCATTCTAAAGCCTTCTGATGTATCCTTTCTCTTTCTTCAGTATAGTTCTAGTATGGTATTATTTTAATATAATATCATAAAATAATAAATCAGCCTTCTGAGAACATGGAGTCAAATTCTCATCTCTCACCTCATCCTGGGAATCTCATAAACACCACAAAAGCTTTTATCTAGATTATTTTAAGTGGGATAATTTTTGACAAGTCCTTAGCCATAGACTTAGTATCCTAAATCTTGAACAAACATGCTGCTAACGAGCACCCCCTTTGAGCACTACTGCAGCAAAACCTGACCTCCCTCTTTCAGCACAGCCTCACACAAACCATGTCAATTCTAAATCCCACATTGTCCTTCTCTAGGAGGATGAAGTCTGGGACATCTGTCTTTGAGAATAAGGAAGAACAAAAACTAATCCCCTAAACTTAAACTGGATAAAGAACGGGAATAAGGATAGCAAAAAGAATGGCAAAAACACCCTGAAAGAATAATAGAAAATAGCAGCAAAATGTAGTGCCCATGGCAATGGGCCCTGGCAGCAAAGTGCTGAGTGGGGGCCTTGTCTGAGCTATGGCACAGGTCAGGGAGGAGGAACACCAGTGGAGGGGTCACAGAATGAGGAACACACAGTGACAAAGGCTCCACAAAAATGGTAACTCTCCAGGATGACTACATGGACTTGAAGATTCAAGGGCTAAACAAAATTAAAGGCTTTAAACTGTTCTGAATTCAGAGCCTTGGACAAAGCTGTTGACTAAAAAAAACCCCAGAGGACATTTAAAAAATGGTTACAAATTTGTATGCCTTGACTTCCCAATTTATTAAATGAAAATAATGTTACCTACTCAATATATTTTATAAGCTTCATTCCTTCAATGTTGAAAGGGCTCTAAGATCTTAGGAGGGTAGGCAGATACAGAAGTACAAAAGATATTCTATTTGATTACCATCTTATTGATCAAAATTTCTCATATGCTTGGAAATTCTGCCTGAGCTGAAGTGACTTTTCAAAACCATTCAGCAGTGTTTGACTACATGTGGAAAATAATATGAAGACCTTTGTTCCAATTAAGATGAAGAGATGGGAAATTTATTCAGAATGCTGGATTAATATTCTAACTTAAAGAAAAACACAACAAAATTGTAAGGCTCTGTAAGATAGCAAAAACAATAAAAAAACCTTACAGAGTAGAAATTCTTCTCATCTCAAATCTCTCTGGAATTCTGATCTGGCTACAATAGGAGATATTAAAATGTAAAATCTCAGTTCTAGGAATAATAGCCTATTTAAAAATCTGTGTGAAGTACACAAAAAGACATTTACCAAGGACTCTATGTAATCAACCTTCATTAAAGAGAAGTATGTTTTCAAAACCTAGCTGCACTGATGGCTTTAACAAAATCTTCCAACAATTTTGTGATGTCCCACCCTTAGGAGGAAGGGAGCACCCAAGATCCATAAATGCTTATGACTGACAGGAACAACAAAAGTCAAAGGGTCTGCAAAAACTCAGAAAGTTTTATTAGTAAATTACACATTTTGCATGGAAATTGCTATGTTAGCCCCTGGCCTCTTACATCAGTACACAGCTGTGGGTTTTGTATAAAGGGGTAAGATGAAAGGGAAGAAAGAGATGAATTAAAGAGGAAGACACAGAAAGAAAGAAGAGGAAGGGAAGGAGGGAAGGAAGGAAGGAAGGAAGGAAGGAAGGAAGGAAGGAAGGAAGGAAGGAAGGAAGGAAGGAAGGAAGGAAGGAAGGAAGGAAGGAAGGAAGGAAGGAAGGAAGGAAGGAAGGAAGGAAGGAAGGAAGGAAGGAAGGAAGGAAGGAAGGAAGGAAGGAAGGAAGGAAGGAAGGAAGGAAGGAAGGAAGGAAGGAAGGAAGGAAGGAAGGAAGGAAAAAGAAAGAAGGAAAAAAGGAAAGGAAGAAAGGGATCACTACTCCTGGATCCAGTGCTGATGCAGCTGAGGGGTGTCAAGGGTCCTGGGAGAACTTCAGGCTTGGGGGGTACCTTTCATAGACAATTTTCCCCATCCTGAAGACAGATTCTTGCTCTCTATGCAAATTAGTTGTTATGTACAGCCCTTCTTCCAGACCCTTCTGGAAATGGGTCAGAGGATTTGGGGGTCTTGGGTGCTCTTGTTCCCCCCCACCAGTCCATGCCCACTGCTTGATCTTATTCCTGTGCTTGCACTGGACTGAGTTGTGCTTATCCCCAGGAATCAGAACAAGGATATTTGTCCCTCCAAAGTGCAGCCCTACCTTCTCATGGCTCCCTTCTCCAGCCACATTCTGTCCTTTCTCACAGCATGTTCTTATTACCAACAAGCCTTGGTAACCCACCTGCAATCCTGGGCTGGCTCCACAGCCATCCAGCTATCAGTGTTTGAGATACCACATTAGTCCCTTATCTTCTGGCCTTCTACACATCTGTACATGACAATATAGTGATTTTCACACTCTTCATTTTGTAATGCAAAAGCCTTCTGATAATGGGATAAATAATCAGTGATTGATACTTGTAAAGTAAAAATACAGTCAACTGAATAACAGAATATATATTTCATCTTGTCCACTGTCTAGTCCATAGAAGATAAGATTATACTGCTCCTCCTGATAGTGTTTTTAATACTGAGAGACCCAGTCCTGGTGAGCTTAATCAGATTAAACATGACAGGCTTGATATTGATTTGATATTCAGTCACAATAACATAACATACAGCAGTTTTATTCACTATTTGGAAATCTGATTTTATCCAATGTTTTAAAAGAATTTTATTAATGACACAGGTCTTTATTGATCTTTGAAGGATTTAATTGTTATGATTTAACTAAACTGGACATGGATCAGAAAAAAAAGGCATTTTGAAGTTGTGCTAATGAAGTCTCTTGCTTCTGTTGAATCAGAGTTCACACCTGATTATCTATTTTACTTAAAGCAGAAGAGAAGAAAATTTCAGCTTAAATTTACCTATTTCTGTAATCATTACACCTGTTTTACATTGATTTTGGTATGTTTATGTCCATTTTATATCAACATAACAGGGAATGAAACAAGGCCCATGTGATTTGATTCTTAATTCACACAGCCAAGTTGTAAATAATCAACATGTATGAGGTGGGTAAAAGCTTATACTCTAGCATAAAAATTAGGGCATCTTTACTTACATCATTGCCACTGACTGCCAGGCAGTCATGCAGACTGGAGCAGCAGAAGATTAAAGCACTTCAGTTGTGCTGCTTCTGTGTTAACTGATAGGTGTTGCTCAGAAAATGCTAAATGTAGTCCAGGTTTCCCCTAGGCACTCATAATTAAGCATATTAAATCTAAGCAGGAATTCACTGTGTTTTTCTAAATAACTCAGCTGAAGACCAGAAATTTCACCAAAGTCTTCTATACATTAATAAATCACAGCAGCATTTGCAGAAATATTCACAGGAGTATTGGTACCTCTTGCCTCCTTATGACAAATGTACAGACTCAAAAAGTACACAGGAACGTCTGTGTAGAGAGGGGGTTCAGCATGTGTTGCTTGTACAGATTTGTCCCACCATCAGGAGCTCACCTCCTGAACCAGAACTGCTCTGAATTACTTTCATCTGAACTCAACAATTAGAGGAAATAGTGACTGCAGAAATTGCTGAAAGGAATTTACATGGCTTGCAGTGCCCTTCAAGGGGGACACCTGCAGTTGCAATCTACATTTGCTCCTCTGATGGATCTTTCAATCAGCTCACTTGGAGAGTCATAAATAAGAGTCATGAAGAGGTTCTGCCCGTGCAGAGTAAAAGGGGAACAAGGGATTCATGTACCACACTCTAGATACATTTAGATAGGTATAACAAATATATGAACAAACACTCTAGATACCTTTCTTCACTGTTGGCATAGCCTGCAGGATCTTCCATAATCTCATTTGTGGTGGCAGGAACCACTGGTGCCTGGCTTCCCAACACCTGCATTATCTGAGCAACAATGCTGCATTATCTGAGCAAAAATGCTGCATCATCTGAGCAGGTGTTTGGGGAATTTTCTGACTTAACAAGTAGGAAAGAGTGAGTATCTAAAAATAACACATCTCATGAATACATAGAATACATATAGACTTTAAAGAGTTTCTTATTGGAAAGAGAAGCTAAAATAAAACCTCAACTTGTTTGTTTCCGACTCTTTTTTTTTTTTTTGGCTAGAGCATGCTCGGGATTCCAGATAACCCCAAAGGTATGGATGACCCAGCTTTATTTATTGCTCTGTCACTAAAGCCCTAAAGCCCTGCAACCACTGTCTCCAAAGATTCCAGATTCCACCAGAATCAGGCATGATTTGCCCTGACTGAAGCCATGTTGGCTGTCTCAGATCACCTCCTTGTCTTGTGTGTGCCTGAACATTGCTTCCATGAGGATCTGGTCCAGGACCTTCCCAGGCGCAAAGATGAGCTCACTATAGCTCCTGGGTCTTGTTTTCTTCCCTTTTTAAAAATCAAGAGCAATGTTCCCCTTTTTCCAGTCACCAGGGAGTTTGCCTGACCACCATGGCTTTTCAAACACACTTCCTTTGCCTCATTCTTTACCAGCAAGGTTCCCTGGGCTGTTCTGCCTCGAGAAGGAGCAAAGGAGAACTGTCTTCTCCTTGGAAGAGGATTGAGGCAAGTGCCTCCTGACAAATCTAGACTCATCCAGTATGATCAGATCACACATGCCCTACGTACCTGAAGAGTTTAGGGAGCACCTCATAGCTGCCTTCCAGTGCCTGAGAAGGCTGCAGCTGAATATAAGGGTGGGGAGCAATTACTAGGAGGATAATTAAGCACAGGAAAAAATTCTCTAGAGACACTGGGGAACCTGTGTTCTTGGAAATTTTCAAGACCTGACACAACAAAGTCCTGAAAAATACTGTCTGAAATCTTCACTGACCCGCTTTGAGCAGCAGGCCAGACTCAAGCTAGAGCTCTTTCAAGGGCTGTTCCAACCTGGACAGCTCTGTGAATTATCACATGGTTTAAGTAGCTTGAGATTCAACAGGAAATGGTTGAAAAAGAAACCAAATCAGGATTTGCCAAGACTTCAGCTCACCGTTTTCCCTTAGTGCATCTCTTCTCTTACCAGCTAAAAATAACATTATATTTTTAGAGACTACCACTCTATTAAGGAATATCCTCTGACTCCCAGGTCTGAATCTGGAGCCATACCACCTCCAGACTGCATCTGGAACTCTCAGAGTGATGTGGATATATGGAACTTCATAGCTGCCCTCCTTGCCCTAACTGTGCCTTGCATGTCACATTAAATAACCCCAGCTCTAGGGAAGCTGATGTGACAGAAGAGATGCTGAATGGGGTAACACAGCCAGAACACCACTGTGCTGTGGGTGACTCAACACAAGAATTGGGACACAATTCCTCTGTGGATTTCCTGATCTGGTGGAACCCCATAAAACCTGTCTGTAGCCATGACTCAGGAAGGGCACAGAAGATGACTCCAGCACCATTTGCACAAACAGAGATGTCTGACTATTTCTTCTATGTGTACATTCTCTGCTGTTATCTTCAGCCTTTAATTTCACTCCCACTCTTCTCCATTGCTTCATGCTAGTTTGTGGTCACCAATTGTTGCGGTGTTGTGAGGATCCCCAGGACGAGGTGAGAGATGAGAATTGACTCCAAGTTCTCAGAAGGCTGATTTATTATTAAATTACATTACATTACATTATATTATATTATGTTATGTTATAAAGATATACTAAAATTATACTAAAGAAAGAGAAAGAATACATCAGGAAGTTAGACAAGAATGATAATAAAAAACCCGTGACAGATTCAGAGAGTCCAACACAGCTGGACTGGGATTGGTCATTAGGTAAAAACAATTCACATGGAACCAATCAAAGATGCACCTGTTGGTAAGCAACCTCCAAAGCACATTCCAAGCAATCAGATAATTATGGTTTACATTTCTTTTCTGAGGCTTCTCAGCGTCTCAGGAGAAAAATCCTGGTGAAGGGATTTTTCATAAAATATGACAGTGACACTAGTTAGTTGACCTTCACTGTCCTCTGACTATTTGCCTTTGTGAGGAAAAGTTTTGGCTCTTTAGTATTTCAGCATCAAATAGAACACTGTTGCTTTAACTACACAGTCAGACATTTCCCCCTCAAATTTCCAGAGTTGGATTTCCATTCTCTGTGTAAAAAGACCTTTGGGATTAGTAAATATTGCACAACATTTATCAGTTAGTTGTTTTTTAAATCTCAAAACTCTTCTAAAGTTAAATCTTTTGATTGGAATAAAAGAGCAGATCTTTGTGACTATATATATCTATATATATATATATATATATATTTATATATATATGTATCTAATATATCCAGGTGACTGGATAATACACAGACACTAATAAAGGGACACAGAAATAAATCCTCTTAACAGAAATATGCATTAATTTTCACTACTATGACCGGTTTATAGAGAGAGGACATTACTATTTACATTACTATGTAAAACATTGGAGGAGGTATCTGTACAGGAAAAATAAATCAGATAACTTCTGATTCCCCAGCAAGAAGAAACTCCTGCCAGCAGCAGTAAAATAGATGCATTAAACAGAAAGAAAAAGTGAATGGAAAATGAAAACATAAGGAAGGCACTGGTTCAATATTGTAAAATTAACAAGGGCTATGGAAAAGTTCACATTTTATCTGACACCAAGGATTTGACACAACCTATTTATCTCAGTGAGTTCACTGGCCCACATATTTCCCCAAATATTTGTGGAATGATTATTAATTGCTATGTGATAAGATAAATGCCAGCTTTTTTTTTTCCTTGAAGATTATCTCATAGTCCTGTTTAAGAAGTAATACTTAGATATGACTATTGTTTTATCCCAATTTCAGTACTGTTTTGACACAAAAATCATACCTCTAAAAATAAGCCATCTAAAATCTCACTTCTGTTTCCACTATCTTTGAGAGCTCAGGATCAAATTTCAGAGAGAGAAATATAAAAAATACCTTGCTAAGATATCTTAGCAAGGTATGCTAAGTCTTAGTTACTAGGCTAAGCCCAGAGAAAGGACAAGCTAAAAACAACTGTGAATTTCAGGGGTGTGTTCCAATACTTGGTTCATTTCTTGAGAAAACTGAGGAAGAAATTAGATTACAGTCAGGAACTGAAGTCAGAGAGCTTGGGAAATCTTGGGGGGAAAGAGGAAATGCTGTGTGCAGGGGCCATGCTGTAATTCAGTTCATTGCAACTTATCACATTGGCAAACACTCCAAATGTCACCACAGGGAAAGGGCAAAGCCAGAACCTACAGGTATCTGTTAGGTAGGTGCAATCCAAATCAAATAGCTCAAACTGGGAGCCCATGTTGATTCCTGATGCAGCACAAGCTGTCACACAGAATGCCTGCCCTCTCCCTCCCTAATAGGCACACAGGCAGCTCTTCCTTCTACTCCTCAGCCTCATAATTTAAGAAAATATGGGAGTTTTTTTTAAATTTATGCATCAGTCTGATCTGTACTGAAATTGAGGTATAAAGTTCATTCCTGTCTCGTCCTGCCACAGTAGGCTCCAAAATACAGTTTCCATTTCATGTTTAATTACAAAGCCCTAAATAAAAATTAGGACAACTGTGAGTAAAGTTGTAGAGTTTTTCATGGGCCTTGGGTCTTCAAAGAGACAAGAGCAGCTGTTGGTTGTAGTAAAGTCATTTATTGCATGAATACATCAGTCTTGAAGGCAAGGAGTTCAGAGTATTAAAGTCCATGCTAAAAGATTTCTGGCACAAAGTCCTGAGCAGAAGCAGCAGCAGCAGCCCACACACCTTTTTCTTCTTTCTTCCTCTTCTTCTTTTCCCAAGATCTCTGTGGACTGATTTACAGGAATTGCAGTCTCTGGAGCACTGGACACTCTTCTAGAGCACTGCCCTAGAAAAAATACAGGGATTTTATTCATAAATCATCCAATCAGCTAAAAGCAAGATTCTAAAACATTCTTCCTAAACCTATCCTGGCTTGATTCTAATGTGTGAAAGTAACGTCAATTCTTACACAAAATCTTCACATATAATTTTATCTATTTACACAAATGCTTCTAGCTGCTTCATCTAGAAATGCAAACAATGTTCTGCTATGTTTTCATTATGTCTAATGAACTAATTTTGTGAAAGGTAACACTACTGTGAAAAACACGTTCACTTTCCTGTGAAAATGTAAAAAGTTTAATAAATGACAGTAGGAGACAAAGGAGCACAGAGCAAAGGTTATTACAGCTGGGTGCATCTGGGCACTCAGCCAAAAGCACACTGTTATCTTTGGGGATACCCCTAAAACACCTTTTCATTACATCAGCCTCTTGCATATTCATAGACCCTTATGCATAGTAAACTTCCTTCCCAAACGAGTTTACATGTTCCAAGAATTGTTTAGCATGGCTCCTCCTTGGATCCGCCTTTTAGAGCGTGTGTATTCCTTGGCTGTGGTTTTAGTCCATTCTTATCACCTCCAATTTTTGGGCTTGGTCCACACTGTGTTCAGACAGTGAATGCTGATAGTTGACATATCAGCAGGTATCTTCTTCATATGTTCATTGGATGTTATCCCATCCAAGCAGGCATTATCCCACACAAGCATACTTATATCAGCTATTTCACTACTATGTCTAAGCTTAATTAACAAGACAAATAAAAACTATATCTTTACAATCAAGTTACTTTAACATTACACATATAAAATGCATTTTAATATTTGCAAAAAGCCAGTATTATAATCTGCATCTATAACACTACTGACCTTTAAACTAGGCTCTAGGGGACTTTTACTAGCTAACACAGTCTCTTAAGGCATTTAAGATATATTTCTACTAACTTAAAACTAAAACTTACACTTCTATTTCATATCTATGTGGCTTAACAGATTTCAGCCTCTCTAGAGGTTCTAATTCAAACCCTGCGTTCCTTTCTCTCTCTGAGGGACTTCTATTTCATGCATTCCAACATAGAGTAGAATTCAATAGAAAGAAAAAGAGCTAAATCCAAATGTACCACTCACAGAAAACTCTGTGCAGCATAGCAGGTGCCTTGTTTAGCCCAGGGAGCCCTCGATGCCTGTCGGTGCCTCTGTGTATGCTCGACTGCTCCAGCACCTGCCTCTCCTCAGCCCCTTGCTCTGCTTACATCCACAGCACATTTCTAGGCCATTCTCCTTGCACACTAATGGGATTAAGCTCTTCACAAAATGCTGCTGAAATCTTTTCCCATGTGGACAGCGGGAGCAGAAACTCTCCCAGGTGTTTAAGCAGCAGCCCCAGAGCAGAGGGCGGTGCAGGGGCTCGCGCTCTGCGCCCCAGCCCCGGTGCCTGAGGCTGCTGCCAGCCAGGCTGTGCTCTGTGGGCAGCATTGAGGGTGCACTGGCTCTGCAAAAAGGCCAAGAAGAAACCTACACCTCATCTACATTGTAAGGATTGCAGGGCAGTGCTCTAGGAGAGTGTCCACTGCTCCGGTGACTCTGCATTTCCTGTAAATCAGTCCACTGAGAGCTTGGGAACCACAGTGACCTGCACAGTGCAAATATTGTGTAAGACCACTTTACAAAAGCCCAGCAACTTTTTTTCAGAGATTATTTATGTTTGAGACATCAAAGAGAAAGACCTCCAGCTCTGAAAATTAGTTTACTTAGACACAACTTTATCATTTTTGCACTTACTCACCAAACACACCAATTTTAATCCTGCTCAATTCAACAGACTGCTAACATCTTAAATTTAAGCACCCAAGGCAGTTTTTGCCTGTTATCAGCTCAGGCTGATATTCTAAAGACAAATATTTTCCCTTCATTTTTACCTTAAGAAGCAACAAAATACAAACCTATAAATTTCCGTGAGGATGTCCCTGTTTTTAAAGGTATTTTCTAGACAATTGTATTTCAAGCTCTGCACAGAAGGAGCCCAAGGATTGGCTCAGTCCAGCAGCAATTTACATGCAGCAGCTCTGAAGGAGCAGAAATGCTCCTGCATCTGTGTGCTGGGATTGCTCACCTGCAGCTGGGATGACTTAGCAGAACAGCACTGCATCCTTATGCAGCATCACAGCCCCAGCCACGTTACAAACACCCTTGCTGACTGAAATGGTCTTGATTTGCCTCCCAGTCAAACTGCAATCTGTGGTGTACTGTTATGAGAATGGACAATGCTTGGGGCTCTGTCCAATCCCTATCAATTTATATTCACTCTCCCCAGGAACAACAGGAGCAAGGTATTTCCCTGATAAACCTCACAGTTCCTTTTCAAAAAGGACACCAGGGGGAAAAATCACATTTCTTTAAAATTATAGTGCAAAAACTTTTATAACCTTGTGATATTTTTTGTTCAGAACACTTTCTGTATAGTAGAGCTTGCCCTCTGTACAATTCTTTTAGGGAGCATAATGAAATTATTCAATTTCTTTTTCCCCTTCTCTTTAAAGACACAGTGCACAAGATCCTGAGTGTACTAAAGTCAGTGGCAGCTCACTAGAATGCCACTGCATTTTACAGGATCAGGCTGAACTAGAAAGTGTTTGAGCAGAGAAAAACACAGTTCAAGGCTGAAGTTCATGTGAGGACAGTGGCTGATGTCACAAACTGTGAAACCGTCACTCCTCTAACTGATGGGTTGTAGCAAAATGCCCACTGTCTGTCCCTCTACTGCTTTTTACAAATGTGTTGGTTTACCTTAAGTTTGCTTCAGGTGTTCTCCTACAAAGCCAGCATGAATATTACAGAAACTGGGCAATCAGTAAATATGTATAATCTTCCATGCTGTCTACTCCTCAAAAAAAGAAACTCTGGATAATTGGTATTTCTAGGGAGTTCCATTTTTTGGTTTTGGTTTTGGTTTTTTTTTTCTTCACAGAAGGCACAAATCAAATGAAGAAAATAGAACTTTCAGCTTGCTAGAATGAAAATGGAGACCTGAATCATTAGAAAGTCATCTTCTGTATTTGTAAATTGGACAGGTGGCATTTGATCCTCAGACATAACTGTGGCAGCACGGTTGAACTTCACATGTGCTGCAGAAGTGTTGAAACCTTGTATTTTCACCTGGACACACAACTGTGTGTCTGTCCCACAGTCCAATACACACTGTGTATTGTGAAATACAAAACAAAAGTCAATCAGTTTAGCTCCAGGTCTCTGATCCCTCCATCACATAAAGCTCAATTTTGCCCTGCAGACACTGTGGTTGCTGTTGTATCTGTGTTAGTGCAAGGGCTCTCACACATCAGGTGATAAACAAATACACAACTAGAAATGGTCTCAGCTCCAGAGGATTCAGCATTTACTCCAGAGCAGTAAACATTGATTAAATTATAAACTTAACTCTAGACAAACAGCAGTAAAATCTTCACACTGTGACAGAATATCACAAATTCTACATTGGCCAAACACTGCTGAAGAAACAATTTAGAAGTATATCTGAATTCAGAAATAAATGTATTGGAAATATTTCATTATTTTTCCTATAAAAGACAGAGGCATTCATTATAATGAACTCTACTTTATTTGACCAAGCTGATACTCACCACTGTAATGAAGTGGAGGATAGCTGGTTTGGGAGGCAGAGAAAATACTTTGTGCTGATTTGATTCAAAAGGAAAAGAAACTCAGCTCTTTGGATGTTTGGGAATCTCAGTGTGTGGACAAAGTACAGGTGATTGAGCCTAATATTCCTGTCAGCTCCCTTCCTGCACTGCATCCCACACTCCACAGCCATCACTTGACCAGCTGCAGAGGCTTATTTTAGTTGCACATTGTGTCAGGGACACACTCAGTGCAGCTCAGAGGTTACAATTACAAAGTTTATTGGCTCAGGTACAGCGCTGCACAAACCACATTACACAGTGCTTGGTGTCAGTTCAGGAAGTGGTTTTGCCACTTTTATATGACCTGGGATATAAAGAACCAGCTTTATTAACCCAAGCCAGTTCCATACAATTGCATATCTGAGCCACAGAACAAAACCAAGAAAATCCAGAAATGCAAGACTTGCACTGTTAACTTCATAAAGCCACACTGGATTCAGCAAGCTGCTGCTCAGGAGGGTGCTCCTTGATCCAAGCTGATGCTGGACAGATGCACTCAAACACCCACGAGCAACATTCACTTGTCACCCAGCTCCTGAGGAGACCCCAGCATGGACAAAAGAGACAGCAGGTCCACCTGTGCTGGATCCACAGGGCCAATTCAGAACCAGCAAGGCATGTTTGTAACAGCAGTTTTCAGCATGTCCTGTGGCATTTCATCCATCTGTGTGACAGCAATTTCAAGCTATCTCAGCTTTACAACACTCTGAGCAATGAAGGGACTGAACTTCTGTTACTCTTTGAAGAAGATGCAAACACCTCAGTACTGGTTATGCAATGCACACCAAGAAATAACAATTTATGTGGTGTGATACAAAGCCATCCCCATAATCTAAAATTTGCCTCTTCCAAAAGTCAAGGCAAGAAGTCTCACAGCATGTCTGGACGTCTACTAATCCAAGTGCCAGCAGAAACACAGGCATGGCCTTCCAGAGAACTGACCTAGGGGCCAGATGTAGTTCTTAAGAAGTTACAAAGAAAAGAGAAAAGCTGACTTGCAGTGAGTCACACCCAGAAGCAAAAAAATGGACAAATATGTGAAGGCCAGAAATATTTATTCACTTCTATGGAAAATAAAATACTTCTCTGTGATTCCTTGTGATTGAGATACTATTTAACAGGACTATTGATGGACATGGTTTAGCAAAGAGAATTAAATTCTCGAGCACATTAAAATCTGTTTAGATGATTTTAACCAATTATGCACTGATTTATTCTGGAGTCCCAGCCAGGTATCCAAGGTGAAAGAACACTATGAGAACACAACTAGATGTTGCAGAATGGTGTAGGATGGGAAGCTTTAGAAAGGATAAAAGGAGTTTAGCCTTGGAGGAAGAAAGGATCCACAGGTTCCACTCTGTTTTCCTCACAGCTTCACAGCAAAGAGCTGTATGCAGCAAGGTGGCAAGTGACAGATATCTGATAAATTCCAGCTGCACCAGCCTGGCCATCAGGCACCAAGGGACCTGCCTGCAAAAATTGTAAGTTTAAACACTAGTAACTAAAGCACAAAGAAGCACATTTAAAATTCTGCCCTTTTGCAGCATATATGAAAAGAAAAACAACAGCATTAAGAAACAATGTTGACATTCAATCTGTCAATGTGCCTTGGAATTATCACCCAAATAAAGGGAGCACAGGGGATTTGTTCAGGCTCAGAAGTGACAACCAAAACAACCAGAAACACTAGAGAGGAAAATTCATGCCCTGTATATAATTATGGTGTGTGCAGAAATTCCAGTCACAGCAATCCTCTATGCAGTGGTGACAGGACTCTCACTGATAGATTAAATAAATATCAAGTTTTGCAGTAGTGATTGAAGAAAGGATATAGTGTAATATCCATCTTAATTTGACTGTCCTTGCATACTCCCTAAGACATCAGCCTGAGGACATATTTACAGGATAGCTCTCCTCCTGATACAGCACCACATTATGGACTTTATATACATTAAATGCTGAGTGCACAATTCTGCTACACAGAGCGTCATTTATTATCAGAAATCCCTGGTGAACAAAATACATCCCTGGATTAATATGAATTTATTACAGTGACCATTAGAGCTTTGTTTATTAAAAATATCTCAACAAGTACCTCTAAAAATCTCTCACATGCTAAAGGAAAATGTTGGAAGATAACTGTTGGAGAACCTCACTTCTCTCTGTAGGCAAATGGTATCAGAAACAATTTAGCTGAGCTCACATTTAAATTGAAGAACATCATTTCTTGGTGTGGCTCCTTCTGGAGGGAGAAGTTAATTATTTGTAATAATATATATTACAAATCCTGATTTCAACAAGCCAGTTGAACACTTCAAAGCCAGTTTTACAGAAAATAGAGGACAGATACAGCACAGAAATCAAATATTTAAGTTTCCCAGGATTATTTCTCTTTCAACATTGTGACAGTACTCCCACCACCTACAGCTGCAAGAGTTGTATTTAATTTTTTCCAAACTTAAAATATGTTCTCCTCACCAGTCAATAGTGATTTAGCATAGTTCTGTTTAGCATAGTACCATTTTCTATTAATACTCTGAAATGCCCTAACTTTACAATATTTCATTATAGATACAGCTTAAGATATGTTCATAGGAGCTAAATTAAACCATTATTCAAGATCTGGCACAATGTAAGGTGCCAGAAAGAGCCAGCAGGAGGGGGAACAAGATGCTGACAAAAATTCTGTCTGAGCAAATTATCATTAATTATTCCATTGAAGGCTTGAAGATATATCAGCAGAATTCTGTAGTGAGAAATGCCATTTAAAAACAAAACAAAAAAACCTGTAGTATTTTCTGACTTTTCCAGTTTCTGCTAAGGTTTAGATAAAGACTGATTTGATAAAATAAGTTTTGCTTTTTACTAATCAGGTTTATATTACAGCAGAATTTTAAAAAATAAATTAGGCTTTGTCCCTTGCAGCAGAGAGATTTCACCATGAAAAAGATAAGGACAGATAACACAGATAAAGGATGTGTTAAGGGGCAAAGTCCTGACGTTGCACCATAGAAGAAAATTTTGTGACAAAACATGGGAGATTTGCATATAAAGATAATTTCAAATTATCACATGACCGTGCTGTCACATTGATAGAACACTCCACAAAAGGAAGCCTCAGAAGGAACTAAGGAAGGTTTAAGTCCAGACAATTTCAGAAAAATATTTTTTTATTTAAGGGGGATGTGAAAAAGGTAGAGCAGCTTTCTAAATTACCAAGCACTTTTAGATCAGTCTTGCCAGTGGAAGACAGCAGACTGAGTTGTCTATGCAGCAACAAACAAGCAGAGATAAAAGGGGAAGGGCTGCAGAGAAGCCTCAGAAAGAAAATGGAAATTAAATTTTTTTTTGCTCTAATGGGGAAGTTATGGTAAGAAGATAACTTTGTGTCCATGAGACTGAACAAAAGCAAGCAGAACATCTAAGACAAGAATTAGTTGCAAGTTCATGATGCCAATAGCAATACAGCAATTACCATTGCTAATTTTATATTTTGGTGAAAAACAGCACTCAAACAAGATGGCAGAGGGAAGTGCACATGAAACTCCTGATATATGGAGTCTCTTAACGTTTCCAACATCTTCACAGACCTTTCCCTGTTCTAGGGATACCCTTCCCTCCTGAGAAAGCAAATGAAAGTACTTTTTCAGAATCACAGAATGGGTAGAGCTGGAAGGGACCACGGTGGGTGTCTGGTCCAACCTCCTTGCTCAGGCAGGGTCAGCCTAGAGCTGGCCCATGGCACAGGGTTGTGACTGGATGGTTCCTGAATATCTCCAGCAAGGGAAACCCCACAGCCTCTCTGGGCAAGGTATATATATTTTTATATATTTATATATAAAAAACTGGTGCTTTTCTCTCATGGAATGGCATAAAACAAGAGCATGCTGAGGTCAACAGGGACTCACAAAGGTAATCAAATTAATGTGGCTCTCAGGGATGTCATGGATACACCAGGATCTATAAAGAATGATGTCAGAAATAACCAAGATCTCATTCCTAACCTTATTCATTGCAATTTTTTGAGACATCCTTATTTCTACCAAAATCTGACTGGTGAAACTCAATGTGTCTGAATCATATTAATAAACAGTAGTTATACAATTTTTGGATTTTGTTTATGATCAAACAACCTAAGTTTTAATTCACCAGTGGTTTTACAAAAAAGGCTAACCATGCAGTTTTTTGTTGGTTTTTTTTGGGTTTTTGGTTTTTTTTTTTTTTTTTATGCAGTAGGGTAGCATTGTTAGTAGTTATTTTTCCATATGCCTGATTAGCAGAGTGAGACAACAATCTTCCAGTTGTGGACGAGCCATGGCTGTGACAGGAACTGGATTTGCTGCTTTGGAGCAGCAAATACAGAGTGTTATATACTACCAAGTATTATATAGTGTTATATACTACTACAAGTGTAATGTACTGCCAAGTGTTATAGTGTTATACACTACCAAGTGTAATAGAGTGTTATAGATTACTACAAGTGTAATATACTACCAAGTGCTCTATACAACCAAGTACTAATACTACCAAGAGTGTTCTCTCATCTCAGAACAATCCAAGGACTCACAGAATCCATTAGGTTGGAAAAGACCTTTGAGATATCAAGCCCACCCTCTGACTGAACACCACTGTGCCAACCAGACTGTGAAAAACGCCAATCACTTGTTTTATAAAATTTTAAAAGTTTAATGATAATAAAATGGTTGTAAAAATAGTAATACAATTAGAGTAATAATAATTTGGACAATTTGGATTAGGACAATATGAGATAATAGAAACAAAGACTTACTGACGTCCAGGTACCTTCTTCTGGGCAGCATAAGCCCAAAAAAGGACACCTATTAACAAAGGATTAACCCTTAAAAACAATAACCTGTTGCATATTCATACATCACATACATGATGCATAAATTCCATTCAAACAAAGGATTCTGTCAGGTCAGTGTCAGCTTCTTCTTCTTAATCCTAACGGCGTCGTCCTGTCTGAGCGAGGTGGGTAAAAGTTCGTTTCTTCTGATAAGACAGCAATAAATTCTCTTTCTCTGAAAGATTTCGGTGTGGCTCCTATCTCGCTGCGACTCCTTTCTTTAAAAAAAAAAGTATCTTACATGGCATAGTTTCTATTTTAACATTTTGTTATAACCTAAAACTATATTTAACACACTCCTTAAGAAAATTAATACAGCATAACTTTCTAGCATAACACATATAATATTCATTTTAATATTTGCAAAAAAGTCAATCATAAAATACACATTTTTTCACACAGACCATGGCACTGAGTGCCACATCCAGCCTTTCCTCGAGCTCCTCCAGGGATGGTGACTCCAGCAGCTCCTGGGCAGCCCGTTCCGATGTCTGATCACCTTTCTGTGAATAATTCTCCCCAGTGCCCGAGCTGAGCCTGCCCAGGGCAGACTGAGGCCATTCCCTGGGGGAAGGACCCGAGCTCCAGCGGGCTACAAGGCCCTGTCGGGGCCGGGGGGGAGATGAAGCCACCCGAGCCTCCTCTTCCTCCTCTATGCGAATGCCAGATAAATACGGTTCGAAAACCTCAAGTATTTCCTCCAGTGAGAATACCAGTTAAAGTTATAATGAGTGTAAAAGAAAGCTTTTGGAAAGCAGGTGTAACTTTATATGTAATCCCCGATCAACAGCAACTGTAAAGAATGCTCGGAAGTATTTCTGTCAGAAAGTGTCATGCTCTTCCACGGAGGCAGCCGGTGCCGAACGTGGGCAGTGGGGGTGGACGGAGATCGGGCTGCTGGGGAAGGCCGGCAGGTCCTTCCCCACACGGGCATCAGCCCCTGGCGCTGGTAAAAGGGACTGCAGGGCGCAGCGGCTGCCCCGGAGCTCGGCCCGGCCCGGAGCGGGTGCTGGTGCTGGTGCGGGCGGGAGTTCCCCCCGGGCCTGGGTTGGTGCCGGTGCCGGTGCCGCCTCTCCTTTCCCGGAACCGCGGCTGCCGAGAACCGAAACCGGGGCCGCTCCGCGCATGCGCGCCGCCCCCGCCCGCCTCGGCCCCGCCGCCCGCTCTGCCGAGCGCGCGCCGCTTGCTACAGGCAGAGGGCGCTCGCCGGCCGTGCGGTGACGTCACCGGGCGGGCCCCGCCCAAACCAAATGAAAGAGAACGTGCGGCGCGGGACGCTTCTCGCCCGCCCCTCCCCCTGCACCGGCCAGCGGCGGGACCAATCGGAGCCCCCGCCGCGCCCGGGCCCCTCCCCCTTTGCCGTGACGTCAGGGAACCGCCTTCGGTGGCAGAGCGGTCCAACCAATCAGCGTCCCCGCGCGCGCCCGCCCAGGCCGCGATCCCGTGTTTCCGCCCCGCCCCCTCTCTCCGTGCTCCCCCCGCTCAAAACGCCAGCGGTGGCGGCGGAGCCCGGTTCTGTCCGTGCGGGCGGCGGCACCTCCCGGGGCTCGGCGACATGGAGTGCGCTGCGGCGGGAGCCGAGTTCAACATCCTCCTCGCCACCGACTCCTACAAGGTGGGCACGGACAGCCGGGCGGGAGAGAGGGGGTCACCTCTGCGGACACCGGACCCGCCGGTGCGCGCCGTCCGCGGGACGCCGAGCCAGGCCGGTCCCGCCGCCACCGGCCCCCTGCCCTCCTGGCCGGGGTTGGGAGATCCCGCGGGGCGCCAGTGAGGGTGCCCGGCCTCACCCGGGCGGTGCGGGGGGAACGGCGCAGGCCTGGCCGGGGCTGCCCCTCTCGCCCCCGGCAGCCCCGAGCCGCTGCCCGCGGGGTGCCGGGGGCCGCGCAGCCGGGGGCGCAGCGGCGGCGCCAGAAAAGAAAGTGAAAGCGGGCGGGGTGGGCGCCGCCATCCCGCCGCCTCTGGGCGCGGGGGGCGGCCATGGCGGGCACGCGGGAGGCGGGGACCGCCCGGCCCCGAGCATCGTCCGGCCCCTGCCGGGCTGCCCGCCCCCCGCCCTGGCCGGGGTCGCGGAGGGCGCGCACGGCGCTGCCGCGGGGCAGCCGCTCCTTCCCTCTCCCGCGCCGCGTCCCTCCCGCCGTGCTCCGCTCCGCCGCTCCTGCCCGCGGTCGTGCGCCTGGCGGCGATGCAGCGCGCCCCGGGAACCGGCTGGCGCAAAATCCGTGTTCGCTAGCCCTGTGCTCAGCTCCCGGGCACTGCGGTGTCACATTCGCTCGGCGAGGTAGAGGTTAGAGCGGAGAGGCGCACGCACGGCCCTCCCTTCGTTTCCTGGAAATAGCGGGGCTGACAGCGGTGACAAAGTGCAGGCGCCCCGGGCCGGAGCTCTCTGCCCCGGCAGCGCCTGCCGTGCCTCGCCGCCCGTGTGCCCGGGCCGGAGCTCTCTGCCCCGGCAGCGCCTGCCGTGCCTCGCCGCCCGTGTGCCCGGGCCGGAGCCGCCGCTGCTCCTGCCCCTGTGCCGCGCTCATGGGAGCGCTCAGCATCCAGGTGCTGGGCGCAGCCCCCGTGTGACTCCCCCGCCGGGCTGGACACGGGTGCCCGGCCTCTCCGGGGCTGCAGGGATCACTTATTTCCTTCAGGAACTGCGTTGCAATGTCCACGAGGTTGTTGTAAACAAAACTACAGTAACAGTCCTGGTTGTCGTTGTAAAGCATTTATTGTGTTTTAGCTCTTTGAGCGTTGGGATGCTGGGACGAGTTTTCAGGGATGAGGGTACTTCTGGATAGAGGAATTGAAAAAGCAAAAGCTATGTTGTGACTAGCTCTTGTTACTGAGTAACTACCAAAGTACGAACCTCAGCAGTTGCTGACTTGTGGTGATATTATTATTACTATTATTTTCATTTTTGTTGTTATTACTATAAGTTACATCAAGACATAAAGAAAGTTAACAGCTATTGTTGCTGTTTGTGGGAACGAGTTTTGGGAGATGCTGATAAATCTTGGAGGACCTCAATCAGGGCATCCTGAGTCTGCAACTGAGGGCTTGCAAAGCTGCTTCCATTCTGAGTGTAATCTGACTACAGTGCTCTTTATGAACCAGGTTTAGGTGTTTGTTATCTAACTTATTCAGATATGGAAGATGCACTTTTTTCCATGTCTGAAACTAATCGCATTAAATACTGCAGGCCTGGATTAGAACAGTATCTACTTCAAATCTAATTTGCACACTACTTTTTCTAAATGCTCTGGGTGTGCTCCAGGATTGCTGGCAGTTCAGCACACTGGAGTGACATAAAACCAGTTTGCTTCTGTTGTGTTTGCTGTTTCATAGTATAGATGACTTGGTTACATTCCAGGAGTGGTAGAAATCTTAAAGAGGTCAAATAAAGGCCTGAGGTGTTTTCTGGGTTTTTTTCCCAGTTTAAAACCAAATTTGGATGAGGTTTTCTGTGGCAGCTTAGGAGCATTTTGTATTATATTTAGAACAGTTGCCCCCCTCCGTTGCTTTGTTAGGACTATTCAAATTGTCTGTCTTTCCATATGCTTTTTTCCAAATCTTAGGAATTGCAGTGTCTCTGAACAATGCTTAAACAAGTAGCTGCTCTTATCTTGTTAGGTAATATGAGCAAACATCACTTATCTTCTCCCTGGATGATACTGTCGTTTCCCAATCAATGAAACTCACTTAGTGAGAGCACTTTCAGTAAAACTGCACTAAAATATCTGGTAGTTTGCAATGTCAAGCTTTTTACAGGAGTTACCAAACACTCCTATTAGCAATTAAAACAACTGAGAGTTGATTGGGGAATTTTTTCTTTTTCTTTTGTTTAGATAGTTCTGCTGTATCCACAACTGTAGCATCTGTTTGTGTATGCAGAACTGTCTGTACATAACATTTAGACTGAGAAAAAACATGGATCAGCTCAGAAGTTTACATGGTGATCTAATTGCAGTAGATGCCAGTCCATACAAGCTAATGCTGGTGACAAAAATCACGTAGAAATAAACACCTGTATGGTATTTAAACAATACAGGTTTAAATACCATAAACACCATATGGTATGCAGACCATAGTGAGTGGTACCACCCCAGCTTAGGCAGTTGTCCATCAATAAAAAAGTTGTGGCATCTCAGGGTCATGTCTGTCACAACTTGTTAGTTTTAGTACTAGCTCCAGTGTCTGAGTTCTCTGTTGCTGCAGTTGGAAATTTGGGGTGAAAACACAACTCATTACTGTTTTAGTGCCTATACAATTTCAGAAACAAAGTAATTCAATAGGCAAAGATTTGTCTGTTGAGAGCCTATCCAGCCTCCCCTCCTTCTACACCATTTTCCTGTCTGCATGTGCATCATAGGACATTTCCTCTTAAACAGTAGAGATTATTAAATACTCAGTTTCAAAATCTTTCAAGTGTTTTTGAAAAACTGCTGAGTATCATGCTGATTGCTAGTAAAGTGAATATTCCTAGACAGGAGTAGTTCCCAGTAGGTGAGAATGCACTGGTTCCAGTACCGAGCTTCTATTATACACTGGAGCTTACTCAATTGTACAAGTGCTCCAGGATTTTGAGGCTTGGCTTCAAATTATACAGTTTATCTCTAAACACAATAACAAGATAAATGTTTTTACATCACTTAGATTCTTCTTCCTGTGTACTTTGTTCTGTATTCTTAAGCTTTTACAAATCCCCCAAAAGTATAATTGCTCCTGTATGCTGGGAATTATATGCCATCCCCTCAGAGTCTGGGCGTGGGCATTTGGTATAGTGTGTGTGCAACATGCTGATAAGTAACAGCAGTCCTTTTAATTCTTCTAATCATGAGACTCTCAAGAGATTCATCAATGCAGTGTTATCTGGGGAACCTCAATGTCTTAATGTGCACTAGAGCAATGGCATTTCTATTAGTGAAGTTTTCTACTGGTGATTTGGTATTACTGAAAACGGGAAGTATTTGAAGTTAAAATCCTTGTTGATAGAAAACTGCAAGTGAGGGGGTATCAGCTGGCTCCTTGAAAATCACTGTGTGTTGTGTGATGTCTTAGTCTTGTGTCTGCAGCAAGACACAATTTATATAGCTCCATCTATACAGCTAGCTATACAATAACATTATACAACCACATTATACAATATTCTATAGCAGTCTTACCCCTCTGAGCCAGCGGGGTTCTGTTACTGTCTGCCCTTCCCCATGAAAGGATCCATGCCCTCAGTGCCTCATTTGTCTGACATTGCTGACACACCTCCTCTGCATTTTCTTTCTCTCTGATTCCCAGTGCTCTGTTTAGCCTATATTTGTTTATTTCTGTACAGGCCAGAAATATTCCAGAGTATAGGTAGTCTGAAACGGTGTTGAGAGGATCAGCTTGGCAGAGCTGTGCTGTTCAGTGGGAAGACAGCCGTGACTGGCACGGACCAGGCCTGGGTTGGATGGACCATGAGCTGCAAGTGGGGAAAGGCTATTGACTGAACCTTGTTTGCTGCAGTAATAATTGCTTATTTTGCTTTTGCCAATGAGATCTGTTACTGTTGCTTGGCATGTTTCGTAATTAAGCTGATAGTTATAATAAGCTGCCGTGCAATTACTTCTTAGGAGGAGCTGACTTGCTATCTAGACTGTAAATTAGATCTATTTCAGAATTAATTTCTTTCTGGGTGCTTCATGGAAACCCAAAATGTATGTTTAAATTCTGTATCCCTTACATGTTGAATTTTAAGTATTTGTCACTTCAGATGACTTTTTACTCTGTGTGGATGTAGGAGAGCACTGAGTTCTGAAGCCCTTCACGTGAGTGTGTGTTTATTCTAGGCTCTGACAGCCTGTATATTCTTTATTTAGAAGACTAGAGGTATGTGAGGAAGAAACATGAGTACTCTTTAGCCTGCTGGATTTGACTAGTACTTAATGACTGCAAAATATTCTTTACAACAGCCCATATTTTTTTTTCTTAATTACAATCTTGTGGTGGGAGTGTGAGTGTTATCTCCTGTAATTCTGCCAGTGGAAAGCATCGGAAGCGTCTGGCTCGACACTCCTTGTAAGACACAATCTTCACACTCTCTAGATTCCTTATTTTCCAAGTTTTGATTTGCAGTCACACGGTCCTGCTACAAACCCCAAGACACCATTGCTCAAAAGGAGCACTGCAACTGTACAGTATTCAGATAATCTTTAAATTAATGGGAAGCAGCCCTTCTAGAACCAGTGCAGCTTTCATTGTTGAAAGGTAAATGTTTTTCCTTTTTCATTAAGGAGCAGGAAACTTACCACAGTGTGTGTGGTAGTACAGCAGACTAGTGACAAATGTGTAGAAAGTAAACATAAGGCATTTTGTCATCTCTTTTGTGATAGTCTTGGATGTAAAACTGCTGGCTTGACTGAGGTAATTTTCTTCCTAGTAGCTGGTATGAGGCTATGTTTTGGATTTGTGCTGAAAACAATGCTTATAATTCAGGGATATTTTTGATTTTGCTGAGTAGTGCCTGCACAGAGTCAAGGCCTTTTCTGCTTCATACACCATCCCACCAGCAAGAAGCTGGGAGGGGACACCAGGACAGCTGACCCCAGCTGACCCAAGGGATATTCCATACCACATGACATCATGCTTAGTGAATAAAGCTGGGCAAAGAAGGAGTAAAGGGGGAATATTTGGAGTAGTGGCATTTGTCTTCCCCAGTAAATGCTACACAGGCTGGAGCCCTGCTTTTCTGGGAATGCCTGAACACCTGCCTGCCCGTGGGAAGTGATGAATGAATTCCCTGTTCTGCTTTGCTTACATGCAGAGAAGTTTTGCTTTCCCTATAAGACTGTCTTTATCCCAACCCATGAGTTTTCCACTTTTATCCTTTGGATTCTCTCTCCTGTCCCACTGGCAGGAATGAGTGAGTGACATTTGAGGCTTGGTTGCCAGTTAGGGTTAAACCACAGCAAAAACCATGAAAGTCTTTAGTGGTAAAGCAATCAACTGCAAATTGTGGCTGTTTTTAAGCACTGTGTTTTGTCTGAGAAATTTAGAACACTTTTAGTTCTAGTGCTTACACTTGACCTTGTG
Organism: Molothrus ater; assembly: GCF_012460135.2. Lineage (NCBI taxonomy): Eukaryota > Metazoa > Chordata > Aves > Passeriformes > Icteridae > Molothrus > Molothrus ater. Next base: position 14,182,611 of record NC_050482.2, on the reverse strand, counting down.
TTTTAAATAAATGTGGACCTGGTCATGTACAGCAGCTCTGCTATAATGTGCAGCTTCCATAGGAATTCAGTTGTTTGCATGTGCTTTCCTTATTTTTCATAGTACTGACTGGTCTCTTAACTTCTTTTTTCTCACCTCTGGTCATCTTATTTTTCAGTACACATATAAGAAATGATGGATGAACTCAAATATGGAGACATTAGAAGTGGTACAAAGTCATCATTCAGTCATAACCTCCATTAGCTTATCTCTCTCATCTCATAAGAGCTGATCTCTCCCAATATTCTCACTTTGGTTCTTGAACATTGTCTCATTCCTGTGCATTTTAATAAGGGGTCTGGAGCCTCTCTAAGGCTTTTTTTTTCCCCTATGGTAATCTGAAGCTCATGTAATCAAAATAGTAAGATTCTACTTGACTCTTAGATTACTTTTTTTAACTCACTTAAGAATGTCTTGCACTTTACCTGCTGTTGTTGGATGCCCTTTCTCTTGAATTATTAAAGCTTGATTCTTCTGGCATTTCCTCTCTTGTTCAAATAAATTTATCATTTAACCATACTGGCTTTTGGTTTGGTTTTCATTTCCACTGTCACAGTGTGCATTCCTTCTGTGATTGCTTGAATGCTACCAAAGCATCCCTGTGGAATATAACTGTTAGTCACAGTTGTGTTGGGTTTTTTCCTGAAGAGGCTCACAATGCCTTATCACTGCTGTAAATTACCTCATCTCAGTGAGGTACATCTGATAGAGCAGTGCCTTTGCTCCTAAGTCCTGGTTCATCTCCTTATTGTTGCTAATAATGCTGTTTTCCATGTAGATTGTTGGCAGACTTTGCTTTTCGCTGCTCTGTTGGCTAAATCTCCTAAAGGTTTAGGTAAAGCAGTATTGCATCCATGGCCTCTTTCCATAATGTTTGTAAATAATATGTAATACCACAATTCATGGAGGTCTAGGGGTGCTTTGCAGAAGTCTCCCTGGTGTAAATACCAGCAGTACCACTGCACTAAAATTGTCTAACTCAGCAAGGCATACTGGGGGTGAGGATCCCCAAATGTCTCTTGCAGATCAGGGCTTGCAGTGCAGTGACCAGCCTGTGCTTTGGCCCCTGTGCTGCAGACCTGCAGTGTCCTGGCCAAGTGGCCCCGGGTCCAGGCCATGCTACCTCTGCCTTACCTGCCACCTGTCCCTCTGAGTCCTCGTGGTTGTGGCTGTGTGGCACCATGGGTGCAGTGGCCAGGTTGTTCTGTACCCATTTAGCACTAAGGATTTTTCAAAATAGCTGCAGAAAGTTCAAATATTGTCTTACTTGAACTGGTATCATCTTATCACGTGAGAGTTACAGTGCAGGCAAGATCCTGCTGGGTAAATGTTTGGGGGTTTGCTTTCTGCACTGTGGACAGGGCTTGGAAGCATCTTTCTGATGGTTCATGTTGGCATCTGACCTAGGGGGGCATCAGGAATTACCACCAGTGGAGATTTTGGCCACACCTGACTTCTCATGTCCTATCAGTTTTTCCCATGTTTTCAAATGGTTGAATTACATTAGGCTTAAATAATGTTTTAAAGTGAGTTTGTCATGATATCCTGTACAACAAAACTTGTAGATTGTAAGAATATTTATATTTTTATGTCAAATATCTATCTAGCATAGAAAAATGCAGCATTTACCTCAGTCATCCCTAGTTTATGATGAATACCCATTAATTCCTTTTTCTTAAAATGTAACTCTTAATGTTCGGGGTGGTTTTTTGATGATCTAAATGCAATTTGTGGTTTATGTTTTTTCCCTCAAAAAACTTGATTTAATTAAATAGATGTAGTCCTTGTTGAAAGTATTCTTTGTGCAGAATATACCTTTATTTGCATTAAATTAAACAAGGAGCTATCACAACTGGAATAAAAGTGCTCTATTTCAGTCATAGTACATAATCTTGTAGGTAGTAGTGCCAAAGCTGTTTGTCATATGTTTTATAGACAAAACCTAAACCACAGCCTTTGAACTAAACATCAAAAGGCCTTTGAAGATACTTGGGAGAGTTGTTTTCTTGTAAGGGTCTCTTAATCCCAGTAGAGGCTTTTGTTTGCTTTTCTGTTTGTTGGTTAGGGTTTTTTTCTTCCTGAAGAAAAGGGATTTCCTACTGACTTTATAGTCACCCCTGCTTATCAAGAGCTCGTCTATGCAAGTCCTGCTTCTGTCATCCCCTAACTGAAAGCACAGAGTTCTCAATACTGCCTTAATCTCTTAAGTCACATAAAATTTAATATCAAATATTGTACATTGCTTTTGGTTGTTCTTTCTACTCTCCTTTAGGACACAGAAAGATGCAAGTCTTCATCAGACAACAAGGATCAGGCATTTTTGAAGCATAGTTTTCATTGTCCAAGTGCCTTATAGTGTTGTGTCAGTTTTTTTCTCGTTGGTTGGTTTTTGTTTTCAATTGCATTCTTTGTGTCTTCTGTGAACTGTTCGCACTCCTAGACCTTGACCTTTTTTTCCACACTTTTTTTTTACCACCAGGCATTTTACTACATGCCAAGCCTCCTGACCACCACTGTGGCAGATAGGTACTATTTCCCCATGTAGAAACCCAGAAATGACAGCTAGTACAATCAGCTGCTGTGACATTTTGTGGGCAGTCTGAATCTGCCCTCCTTGAGTTTAAAACCATCACTCCTTGTCCTGTTGCTACAGGCCCTGCTAAAAAGTGTGTCCACATCTTATTTATAAGCCCCCTTCAAGTAGCCAGTGGTTGGGAAGTGTGGTACTTTTAAGATTGTGATTGTGCCTTTAAATATTGAGTAGTATTTTAAAGGGTGTCTCAGCTTTGTAGGTAAAACTAACAACTTTGTGGAATGACAAATGAAGTATCATTAAAATTACAGCTGTAAGGTTTGCTCAGATGTAAATATTTTAATTGCTAGGGACGTGTATTTTCACTGTTTAAATAGATTTTAATGTGTGAAGAATATAATGGAATACCATACATGTGACTTGCAAAGTTAGTTCCTTATCTCTTTCAAGTACTTACAGCAACTTAATTGATAAAATTATATTTCTGTCGAACACGAAACTTTCATATATGTTTTAATCCCTAGAAGTAACTATCTACTGGACACTAGCTAGTATGTATTTTCAGGTTAAGATCTAATCTTACATCAGAAAAGATAGCTAAACCTGTGATGCAATGTTTGAGAAACCTGAGTGGGGTTGAAACTGTCAGCAAGGAAGTCAGGAGGAGCTGTGTCCCGAGGTATGCAATATAAAGGATAAATCTGTTAGCATTTCAGCCTGATTTCAACTCTAAAGTTTTGCTTTGCAGCCAGAGCACTGTTTTGTGATCATTCTTCAAAGCAGAGCTAGAATAAGTCCCTAAAAGAATGTACTTAAATGCAATAAGGAAAGGTGGCACCAGCTCAGTGGGTGCAGTGTGCACCCTAAGTTAATTTGGGCCTGTAACCATTTTGACAAAGAGAAACATTTAGCAGGAGGAGATGCCTTTGAACTGTCAAAGTCGAATGTATTTTCCAGATGTGAGCAGAAGATCACACAGAAATCTGTGCAATGTAGGTGTTGGCTTCAATAACTTGCCCATAGTTAGTAAGTTGTATAAACTTATCAAAAGATCTCTGAGTGTCCTGTCTTGTGCAGGTATAGTTTTCATTGTTTGAACTATTGTGATGAGAACAGCAGCATTGCATTGCTTTGCTTTGCTCTCGAGCTTGCCACAAGGAATTGAGATATTCATGTGGAAAATTGGTCCTGGGACATGTGCTGTGTACACTTGCAGCTGCTGAGCTGTGTCAAGCCTTTACTCTGAAGTCACAAACTCAAAAGTCCAGTACCAGTTGTAAAAATGAGCAAAATTTTTCATGAGGTTGCTGTAACTTATCTTGGTGGCACCAGTGCAAAGGGGAGGAGTTCCCACTCTGTGTCTTTACAGTGCATGGACATTCTAAGGATTTGTTACAGGATCTTTTTCTCAGAGTGCATTTAATACAATTTAATACACAATATGTATGTGTTCATATACCCACTAATTAGAAAGACATGGCGCCTATTTTTGTCTGCTCCATAGTAAAGAAGAGAAGATGGTGTGTGTGTGTTTTCTTTTGTGCAGGGATTTCGTTTTCCTTTAAATGTGGTGATATCATGCAGAGAGTTTTCTTTGAGCTGGCAGTGTGATGTACTTCTTGGAAGTTCTGTACAGAACTAGAAAAGGGCATGTTATAATTTGTGAAGTGAGACATTTATTAATAGCTAGAACTAAATCTAAAAGCTAGTTTTTGTCTTTGGGTCTAACATTGCTACTCTTAGGCATTCTGCTTTTGAGTGGCTGTGGAATTGTAACAGAATAGGTTTGTGCTCCATTAAATGCCTGTGGTGCCATGCTTTGTTTGAAGGCAGGGCAGAAAACGTGCAGTGACAAGCTTGGGTTTTATTTGATTGGCCTTGTAAACCTCATACAAGCAAAGACAATGGAATGATCTTTAAATTGACCTTTCTTGAGTGTTTCCTTGCAGCATTGGAAACACAACCATAACAGCCTTGTGCTGGTATAGGAGAACCAGAAATTCAGTTGAGTAGCTCATTGTCCAATCTGAGTCAAATACTCAATTTAAATGACATTTGAGAGGAGAAGGGAAACTGTCCTTTTAAAATCCTTTAACATACAGTTTTAGGAATACAGGTAAAGCAACCTTCAAATATTTTTCTTTGAGGCTGTTGGAGATATATTTAAAAAATCAGGACAAGAAGGGAGAAACAGTAAAACTATCCCTTTTCCAATTCCTTGTGGCATTAGAAACAGAAAATTTTAAGGTTATTTTGAGTAAGTAACAGCAAGAAACATATAATGAATTAATACTCTAACCTGTAAATATGGGAGTTTGAAAAATATTCAGACAGGAGTTTCCAACCGTTTGAATTTTGTTCTGATGCACAGTGGTGCTTTCTCAGTTGTAGGAACAGTTTTTCCTTATTGAATGTATAGACTTGTTCACAGACTTCCCATCATAATTTAAGAAAACTCTTGATACCTTCAACTTTGGGGATACTTTACCTTGATTTGTGTATTCTGTAATTTAAACATTGATAGTACCAAGTTTCTGTCATTGTGTATTCTTTTTGTTCAGTATGGAATTAAGGATTTTGCATGGAGTTTGCTTTTTACACATTAGGAGATGAAATTGTACAGGTTTAAGGTTTTAAGTGTTTATTAGAGCGTACTTGTTTCAAATGCTGTTATTACTCAAAGTAAATTTCTGGCTAAATTTATTATCAGGAGCTCTGAAAAGCTGTAATAGTTGAATTCAGCTCAGCATTATGTGTTTTATGACCAGTTTCCATGTAATATAGGCAGCAACTTCTCATGCTTCCTTTATGTGAACTTTTTCAAATTTTGAAAAAAAAGCCCATTTAGCAAACTTTGTAGGGAGGCACAAACCTCAGGTAGATTTTAGCAGCTTTACTGACAGTAACAGGTTTGTGAACTGGCTTTGGTTGTAACCAGAGTTTGAGAGACCCACTCTGCTCACTGGGAATGGGACACATGGGTAAAGGCCATTGCCACTGCCTTCTTCAGTCAGGGTGGCTTTATCTGAGCTATGGGATGGTGGGGGGGCTGCAAAACTGAACTCAGATACAAGCAGGTGTTTGGTAGAGGCATGGAATTTTGTGCTTGCTGTAGCTATTAGGCTTGGTGTGCTGGAGCAAAAACTGACCTGGCACATTGGCACTCAGTGCTGCTCCTGAATCCTAGCCAGTCTTTCCCAGTTAATCAAAGCCAGGTCACCAGGGGAGGGGAAGAGTAACCTCGGGAAAGAAGACTTGATAAAGAAGCAAGGAGTAACAGAGGGAAGACAGTCCTTGGAACTGAAAATTGAAAAAGGTTAAAAGCCTGGAAATTCTGTAAATACTTGTGTAGAATGTGAATGGATAAATAATCACAGTTCAGAAGAGCTGGGAGTTATATTTAATGTACAAATATGATTTCTCTTGTGCTTTGTAGTGATGTTTTGAGTTCTTACTGAATTTTTTCTTGATGTAGGTTACACACTACAAGCAATATCCACCGAACACAAGCAAAGTATATTCCTACTTTGAATGTCGTGAAAAGAAGACTGAAAATTCCAAATTAAAGAAACTGAAATATGAAGAAACAGTTTTTTATGGCTTGCAGTACATTCTGAATAAATATTTAAAAGGTAATTGTCTTAAATTCCAGTAAAACCTTTTCTCTAATTAAATGTCTAACTTTTTTTCAAGCTTGTAGTCTTACAGTTGAAACAATTTCAGGTTATCCTGATACACCACAAGTAGTGACATGCATAATATCTTATTTATGTGATTGTGAAAAAAGCTATCCACCCTCATAAATTGGTATTAACTTCTTAATCCAGACACCTCTCTACTCTACACCTCACCTTATTTATGCCAGTGGTGTATTAAAACTGAAAAGGTGTTCCTGCTCCAACTTCAGGGGGCAAAATTGAAATGAATGGAAAGAGACCAAAGCTGTGCATAGAGTCACAAGCAGAGAGAAGATTTGATGGAAAATACTCTTTGCATTTTGAACATTAACTTCAGTTCTGTATTTGCTGGTTTGTTTACTGTGTAAACCAATAATGGTTTTAAATTTCCTTAAATTAAATTTTAATTTTCCTTAAATTTTGGATGTCCCTCACCTTAGATCATTGAGTATGGCAGCTACATGTGAAAATGGTTTCTGTACTGATAATTTTAAGAGTAACATCTGAAAATTCTTTGGTGAACTTTAAGATCTTTTTTGCTTTTTTGCCTTATGTACAAATATCACCTGTTCTGACCTGAGTGCATGTTGCCTTCTGCCAAGCTTTAAAGGAAAACTTTAGTTAAATGTCTTACATGTTTTTGTCTTGATCCAATCAACATCTCTGCCAATTCCACCCAAGACTGAAATTCCATAATAATCAAAACACTTGATCATTTTGTTTTTGCCTTTAGCAATCTGAGGGTTGTTCTCTAAGGTAGATGACTGCCCTACAGCAGCAGCATGCTAATTCAAATAATGTGGTGAGTGTGCTGGTTCCTAGCACAAGTGGTCAGTCAAAGGTTGGTTGCAAAGTCTCTCCATGGGGATTCCCCCTGGAATGGCACAGCCTAACCCTTGTGCTAGATATGTCCTTGCTGCATGTACCAGCTTGCACAATCAACACATTCCTCTGTGAAAAGCACTGCTGTTCAACCTCTTGACTGGTTTTTGACTGTCATAAAAGAGGAACAATCTCAAAATTTTCCTGAGTCATCTGCAAACCACAAGTGTATTTTACCCTCATGGTTTCTTGAGCATTCTAATCTGTATAATAAGTTAAAGTTTGATTTAAACATTCTGCATTTGACGTTTCCTTCATATCTTTGTTGAAGGCAAAGTAACTTTGCTGTGCCTGAACCTTTTTGTTATTTATTTTATCAGTTGATGAATATTGCAAGTTTCTAAGCTTTAATCTGTTTCTGAAACTCCAGGTAAAGTGGTGACCAAAGAGAAAATCAAGGAAGCCAAAGAAGTATATAGGGAGCATTTTCAAGATGATGTCTTCAATGAAAAGGGATGGAACTATATTCTAGAGGTAAAAAAATTTGCTAAAATAGTTGGAGATCATTGTGAAGGATTTCTGAATCAACAGTAGAATAAATATGGCAGTCTCTCCTTTTAATCTTGATAGTAAAGACTGGATAAATTTAGCTTTTCATGTTTAGAGTAGAGGGAGTAGCAGCTGTCAAAGAATAATCATATAATTGTAATTCCTTAGAGAAAAGTAATTTCCATCCTTTCCGATGCCAAACGCGGCTTTGCAGGTAATGAGGATTTATGGCTGCCGTCAGCCAGCTCCTGTGAGTGAGTGGGGGCTCCTTGGCAGCTCTCCATGTGTGATGCAGCACTCAGTGCTTGCCTGCATCATTTACATTTCTCTCTCTAACTAGTCATTACAGTGTTTAATGCAGAAAGCATTGCAACTTCTTGGCTGTATAAATAGCTGGAGAAAATACACATTTGTTCAGTTGTTTTATAAATTTTTCAGAGATATGAGTGTGGATTTTATTATAAAATACAAGGCTTGAGCACTTCTGACACAAAACCTTTCAACTTTAGTCTTTTCACAATTATCCTTTTCCCCTTTTGTTTAAAAAGTGTTAGGCTTCAAGTAATTGCAGACATCTCTTCTCTGTAAAAGCAGCAGATTCAGACTAATAGCATTTATCAGAGATGTACTAATCTCTGCAGAGTAATTAAATGCTTAGTTACATTGTGGGTTTTGGTGAGTGAATATTTTTGGCATTTGAAAGCCCCTTTTTTAGTCCTCTGCATTTATATTTCCCTGGATACCCTAATTGTATGTACTTTTATGGTGGCATCTCTTTGTTAATGTATCTGGGTGTTACCCTGCCACTGGGGTGGACCATAGGTGGGCAAGAGAAGAGTGATTTTCAATTAAGTGTTGCAAATGGCAACAAGGTAAATAAACCCACAGTTTTCTAAGAGGGAGTTATGGAGAGGTTTGTGGAGGACTTGCATCCAATTCAACTAACTACAAATGTGAATTCAATCCATATTTGTGTTTAAGCTACATTATACATTGTGAACTGCTTTCATCTGTGTTAAAGTAAGCTTGATCCCTCCTTGGATAAACAGAATTAATACACTTTTAATTTTGCATGTCTGTCCTCACTGATTTGTAATGTGGCTTGACTAAGTCCATTCAACTTTTGTTCTAGTCAAAATAAACATTCCTGGATACCTTCTGTGTATGTTTATGCCTTTGTCAAACTTTCTTATTAAAATTGTGTGTGTGTGTATTTATATATACAAGAACCCAAATATGGTTTTCATGTCTTGATCTCATATGCTGGTGGCTCTCAAACTGGAAGGGTATGTACTCTTTGAGTCTGTGTGTGCCCTTTATGCACAGAATTCCTGCTCCCAGAATTCTAGTGTTTGTTCACACACCTGCCACTGTTCCTCCCTAGCTCAGTTCCTCAGGTGAGGTAGGGAAAGTGGAGGGTGCAGTGGCTGTGGGAGGGAAGTGCCAGGATGGATTTGAAATGTACACCCATCAGTTTGGACTTGAGAGTAAATGAATGGGTAAATACTGATAGGGTGAAGGGCTGGCAGAAAGAAAGGGATTTCCTGGAGAACAGTGGGCTGGTGTAAAGGCTGGAAGTTGGCAGGAATCAGTGATGAGTGATAGAGACAGAAGTCCTAAACTGTACAAGTCAAGTCTATCCAAAACTTTTGCAAAGGGCAATAATACAGAGCCATGGCATGATACCATTTTTTCCATGGGCAAAATCAACACCTACAGCAACTTTGAAATCTTTTTATTCTTTTTTTCACTTAACTATACTTTTGCCTTTATTGAATTGTGAATAAACTATTTTGAGCCTTTTTGAAGGCTTTGTTGTCTTTTGTTAATCCATTATCTTCAAATCTGACAACTAGACCCTGTGTGGTATATAAACACAGTTTGCTTCACGTTATTACATTTTTGAATAAACTTTTAAACTGTAAGGTAGAAGAGATTTCTGATGTCTGTTGAGTGCTGGAGAATGTTTTGGTGCTACTTATGAATCTGTAATTTCTCTGAATTGATGCAATTTTTGTTGCCTTTAACAGGATATCTCATGGGAAGCTTTCTGTCAAAATATATTACCATCCAAAACATTTTCAGTATTGCCAGTACAGCTTGCAGAGCTCTTTCTGAAAGTTATAATTAGTCCTTTAGAGTTGCTATTTGCAACTCTACTCTTTTTCAAAGGGTATATTTTACACAATGTTTAGTCCTTTGAGGATAAAAGACTGACAAAGGAATTACATTCCAATGGAAGACTTCATGTTTAAGAAGTTTCAGTAATTAAGATGAAAATATTCTCTAAAATAGTTATTAAATGGATCCTGCTGTAATAAATGAACAAAGCACACATTCATACTAAGCAAAACTAGTGGGTTTTAAAAAAATATGAATAGCAGCTAAACTTTTTTTAGCTTACTACATGTCAAAGCATTGAAGAAAATGAGTAGTGAGTATTTCTCATTCTGTGGGTAAAACTTAGGTATTTAATGCTTAAGTTCTCTACCCCTGGGCTCTATTTGCCCAAGGAATACAACTGATAACCATATTTTGTTTTGATAAAGAGACTGAGTTTTAAGTTACATGATTTTTGTCCTTTTTAAAAAATATGGATTTTTAAAATTTATTTCGACTGGTGGGTTTATTTTTAGAGTTGAAAGAAATTAAGAAGAAAGCTCTTATTTACTCCTAGCCTTCTGTTCATTGTGGTTAAATCAAAGAGCTGTAGGTCCTAATCTTTCCTGTTGTCTAACAACATTTCTGTCCCTTACACAGAAATATGATGGCCATCTTCCCATAGAAATAAAGGCTGTTCCTGAGGGCTCTGTAATTCCCAGAGGAAATGTTCTTTTCACAGTAGAAAACATAGATCCAGAGTGCTACTGGCTCACAAACTGGATTGAGGTAAGTTGGAAATTTAACACCATTTTTCTAAGTAAATATTAGTGCACTTAAAGCTTGAATCCTGTATTGTTTTACGGGAAATCTTTGGCAACTTTCATTTTCTATTTTAGTTCTTTTCTGTAGTCATCTTACACAGACCTTTCTCCCCCACCTGGCAAAGGATCATAATTACAAAAATAATAGTACAGGAAATTCACAGCAGTACTTTTATCCATAAAAAAGGAGGATGGGGGGAACTGTGTGTCAGTAGTTAGCTAGTGATAACTCCTGGGAAGGTCAATACCTTGCCTACCTTATAAAGGCTAATTACTTAAGCCCTAAAGCAAACTGTTGGAGGCATCAGTACTTTCTGAACAGGGAATGAAAATAAATAGACCTTTTTGTGCCTGAATGAATGCCAGCTTGGCATTGTCAAGCTCTAAACAAATATGCAACTAATATTATGATGGATTTTGTTTTAGACAATTCTTGTGCAGTCATGGTACCCAATCACAGTGGCTACAAACTCTAGAGAGCAGAAAAAGATTTTGGCCAAATATTTGCTGGAGACTTCTGGCAGCTTGGAAGGACTGGAATATAAACTGCATGACTTTGGCTACAGAGGAGTTTCTTCACAAGAGGTAAAACTGCTTGTCTAACAATTGGAAAAGTCTGATTGTTCCTAGCTGTGAGGAGTTGTAGATGTGTCTGTTAACCCCTGTGGCCCTGCTCTGCCCTGAAATGGTGAATGCACAGAGCACTGTGTTTGGGCTAAGTGTGGAGGGGGAGGTCTGGCACAGGGGTGGATACAATGTCTGAGCTGTGAGCACTGGACTGGGAGAGGTTTTCTCTGTATTCCCAGTGTAAGTGAATGAAGGGAATATTAGTGAAGTGGGAATTGAGTCAAGGTCTTGCTGTTACAAACCAGTGCTGGGTGGTGACTGGAGGCTTCTGTATCTGGCATGGAAACTGACAGTTGCATCTTCTTCAGACTGCAGGAATAGGAGCTTCAGCTCACTTGGTGAACTTCAAAGGAACAGACACTGTAGCAGGAATTGCATTAATTAAAAAGTACTATGGTACAAAAGATCCAGTTCCAGGATATTCTGTTCCAGCTGCTGAACACAGGTAAGATACTAGTCTAAGCTTTTGTAATATTGGCTTAACAAAATGTGATTATTTTCTTACCCCTCTTTGTATCCAGAAATATATCATACAGTATTAGCCATGACTGATCCAGCTGTTGAAGCTGCAGTTCTGTACTGATGCCTCTGTATGTTCTAGGGGCACATAAGTAGCATGCTTGTTCTTAGCTATAAATGTATTTTAAATGTTTTTAACTTTAACCTTCTTATCAGTTCTTTTTAGAGTAAGCTTGAAGGTTTATAGTCTATAGATATTGAGAATTCACACTATGAAGTTCAAATTTTGTTTTAAATATTATTTAAATATTATATTGTCAATATAAATTGACAAACTCTGTCAGTTATACATGTGAGTTACAGTTCTGGACTCTCACTGTTCATGTTCTCCCTCCAGAAGAGGCAGTTGCTCTCAAGCTTCTCATCAGTGTAACTTGTAATGGTGAATCCTTGCTATATCACTAAGAATGGTGAATGAGTTTTTAAGAGTAAGGAAATTGGCCTCCAACATTTGGGAGTGAGAGCTCTTACTTTATTCAAATCCATGTCCTGTACAGGGTTGGGAGTGAATGCAAATCCTTGAATTTCGGTTGCATGTCTACGCACTGAAATGAGAATATAAAACAAGGTTGGTTTTGTGTTTCACAGTGAGCACAAAACCCAGTTAAATATTTACTATTGATTTGAAATAGTTGTTATTCACTTAGGATTGCCAGAAAGGCTTACATGAATAGCCCTTCTAGGGTAGTGATCATCTTTAAAGCAGCACTGCTTCATAGAACTTCTGTACCATTGCTGTAGTGCCACTCTAGAACTCCTGCCTGACCAACAGATGTGACAGTTTTTGTCTGAAATATCTGATGATCAAAACTACTATAAATTTTTTTGTAATGAAAGCAAAAACAAATACATGGAGTCAAGATCAAGTGTCTTTTGCCCAGGATATTAAAGTGGTGGCATTAGAGCAGAGACTAAACTGCCCTACCTCAAGTTTGCACTGCAGTCACCCTCTCCCAGTTAATACACAGAAAGAGTCTCATACAAGAGACCCAAATTTTTACAGAATTGTTTTACTGTTCCACAACCTCCGATACAGGGTGGTGTTGTGAGCATGGTGCTTGCCCTGGCATGTCAGTAGGGCTCTTCTGAGACTGCACCAACCTCTGTGAAATAAAGTTTGTTTGTCTCCCTCCTACCATGATCTGGGGCTTGGCCACACAGCAGATAATGCTGGAATTTTAAGGTAAAAATTCAATGCCCACTGACTCTTATGTTGTGCATAAGAGCATTTTTAGGTCTTTGCACACAAGTTACTAAAGCCACTAATGTCAGCTGGTCTGAGCAGCTACTGCAGATCAACTGCATTCAGTAATTTACTACTGCTCTCAGCAGCTCTGTTTTATGTGCTCTCCTGTGGCCTTGTACCAAGGGTAGTGCTCTGAGGTTCCTCTAGAGGACTGTTTGTATAAGTGAGAATATTTGTTTTATATCACTATTAAAAAAGAGAAACAGAATTCTGTTTCTCTTTTTAGCTTTCTCTAACACATGATGATGAGGTGCTTCATTCTTGACTTTGCATTTTGTAGCATGAAGTTGTCAGAGCAGATGTTCTGTTCTTGCATCTGTAGTTCCCTAACTGAATGAATGTAGTTCCCTAGTCTGAATGAAGCCTGTTTATTTAGCACATAGTGTCTTTATAATCCATGCAACACAGACCTGATAAGCACATAGTTTCTGCTGTCATGTAATCATACTGCTTATCATTGCCTTGAACAGTTACTGGTAGGAAATGCAGAATGACATGTAAATGCAATTCTAATATGAATTTTTCAATTGCCTTTGCAGTACCATAACAGCTTGGGGGAAAGATCATGAAAAAGATGCTTTTGAGCACATAGTAACACAGTTTTCTTCAGTGCCTGTATCTGTGGTTAGTGACAGCTATGACATTTACAATGCTTGTGAAAAAATATGGGGTGATGACCTAAGGCATATAATTGAAGCCCGAAGTCCAGAGGCACCACTTATTATTAGACCAGATTCTGGGAATCCCCTTGACACTGTTCTAAAGGTAATCCTTCCTTGAAGCCATTTCTATACAAGATTGGGAGGGCAATTGTTTGGTTTTTTGTAATGACTGGCTAGCAAACATATAGGGCTCTAACTTGGTATGCATTGTATATATTTGATGCTGGCTAATTTGGACCTATGAAATATGTAAATGTTTACTTCACCTCAGTGTATATATATCTGGAAACTCTTTTGCAGTCCAAATAGTTTCATATTTTTCATCAATCCCATTCTTTCATATGGTTCTTGAAGCTTTTTGCAAGTTACCAGTTTTGCTGATGTAGTGATGTTGGAATGCTTTTATAAAGAGAAACTTTTATCACTTAACAAGTGCAATGGGAAGTCACTTCAGTGCTAGTAAATGCCAGGCCAATAACAATTCTTACTACTAAGTTTAGGTATCTTGGCATCCCACGTTAATGTAATTCATGATTTTGTGCTATAAATACATGTGTAGCCCTCTTCTCTCTTTAATAAGATGTGCATTTAAGTCAGTGGCACTGAGTCCACATGGAAAAATGCTTCTTGCCTTATTGCTCTTTAGAAAGCATAATGATTGTTTCAGTTTCATAATAAAAACTGTTGATACCTCTGAATTTGAGTAACTGCCAGCACTGTCCAAGTAAGAAGGTTGGGGCAATGTTAGTTACATTAGTACTCTATCAAATTAGATCTACACAGATTTAACACTTTTTTTTTTCTTCTGGGATAAGTGGCATATTACAAATAGGAACTCTGAATGATCTTTATCAGAGCTGATAAGAAAACCTCCGAGCTGAAGTGTTTAATTTTAAATATCTGTGCCTTACAAAATCATAAAAAACTGAAAGGCTCATCCACCATCTTAAGGGAAGGCAAAAGAAGGGCAGGATCTTCAGCTGACTCATTTAATAACAAAAATCACATCAAGCAAAGAGAGAAAGGCTGGAAGCATGGTTCTGATTAGCTCTTGGGTGCAACTTCTTAAAGACCATATTGTCTATGACTGCTTTAAGGGCTTCCACCACAATGGCTGGCATGCTTTTTCTGTGTGTGGATAGATTTAGAGCATGTTTATGTGGGTATATTTATGGACTTACTTTAATTTTTTAGAAAAAGCATGACTCAAATGTGGAAATTGTTTTTCTATTGGAATGGCAGGTTTTTATTTTAATTTTGAACTATCTTCTTTCCACTTTTCAATAGGTCTTGGAGATTTTGGGGAAGAGGTTTCCCATTACAGAGAATTCAAAAGGCTATAAGTTGTTGCCACCGTATCTCAGAGTTATTCAAGGGGATGGTGTGGATATCAACACATTGCAAGAGGTAGGAGATCCTGTTCATGTGTCAGGGTGACACTGATGAGATTGATATTTAATCTGGACTCTGTTACAACTAGTCAGATGTTGCAGCAGAGACTGCTGACCCCACCCCTGCCCTTCATTCCAGGCACTGGCAGTGATATCATAATGCATAAAACAAATTCATTAATACTCCACAGGAAATTAAGATGCATAAAAAACCCTAAAAGGCATTTTCTAATCCCCCTGTTGTAAGCCTTCTCTTTCCACTGTCTCTCCTTTTGTTTGCTTTCATCATGCTTGTCAAGTCTCATTGAGATCAAAATGTGGCAGTGTTTGGTCATTTCATTGATGTCTAAGGCACACTGCATGATCACTGTGCTGCAGCAGTAGTAATTAACTGCTTTGGCTCATTAGTTATGTATCTGAAGTCTGCTTGTCCTCACATATTGAAGGTGTAGTTTTGAAGGAAACTTTTTAAAACCTGGGGTAAGGAAAGCAAGTTCCTTGATTGAGCAAGTAGTGGACTAAGGATTAGTTGAGAAGCCTGGAAGTATGTGTAAAAGGTTAGGCTATAGTCTGAGTCAAAACTGCAATTTTACCAAAACATAAATTATTTAGTAAATTCTGCATGCTTGAAGTAAGTCATAAATTCACCACTATTGACTAGAGGTAGATATGGGGTAATGCAATATGGTTATAAAGGTACAAACTGCAGTAGCTACAGATGACAAAGGGCATGGAAGAGAAAGAGGATTTGACTTTGTCTGGTTTGTCCTGAGTCTTCATCTCCAGCTGTATTAGAGTTCAAACCCAGAAATAAGTTGAATTAAGTTAAGATTAATTTTACTTGAATTTATTGACACTTGTGTTAGCTTTCTAGACTGACACATCTTTAGGTTCTTCTCAACAAAGCTGACTTTTGCTGTTTCTAAAAATGATGAGCAAGGGAGGTATCAGTTTTGGGTTTTAGTTAGTCTGAAGCCATCTGCATGTCTAATGTGGACCCATAATGTGAACCTCAATGACAGAACTGAGATTTGTCACTCAGATCCCTAGGGAGCAGTTAATACTGAGATTGTAATCTGATAGACCAAATGGAGTGCAGTCATGCTCTGCAGGTTTTTCCCCCTCCAATGGCCTTTAAAGTAAATTCTATTCTATTTTTTTGTCCCACGTGGCTTTTTGAGAATGTACAACTATGCTAATATGCTTAACATAACACAAGCATGAGAAGTTAATAGTTGGAAACAGAGTGTAATCATTAGATAGCAGGGGAAGACACTCTGTTAAAGAGAGCAAAATCCACACAGAAGAAAAATATTTCTGCTTATTCTGACCAATGATCTAACAGGGCTCATGGCTGTGTTAGGCAAGTGTGTTATGGCTGAGATTTTCATGAGTTGTGAGAGGACAGAAACTGGACTATTCTTTCTTGTAAGGAACCCTGGTTGCTTTTTCTAAGTTATACTGGACAAAATACAAGGATGTCATATAGCATCAATTCTAATTAAATATTAAAGCAAGTAGTTTAAAATCTTTGCACTAGAGGGAAAAATGCTCTGCTCTCCAAGTTCTAAATAGAGCAGTAAAACAATTGCAACAGCTAATGGGAGAGAATGGGAGGCAGAATAAGCAATCCTTTGTTCAGGTGATCTGCCTGTTTATTTTCTTTATGAGGCTGTAATTGATTATGAAACAGCTACCTGTAACATGTAATAAAAGAGAGCAGAAGATCCAGTTCCCCAAGACATACAGAAGAAACAGATCACTGCTGCCCAGTGGCTGTTCCTCATGTCATTGAACCACTAGTCATTAAAACAATTTAGACCCCAAGTGTAGCAGCAAATTAACTCAGCCAAAAGGGGATCACTTTTGTGGTTTAGTGAATTAAATTGTACCCCAGTAAGGGGCTAATACTTGCCAGCACTATACAGAAGAAAACAAACTTGTTTTGAGCTGGGAGAAATGGGCAGGAAGGAAAGTGGCATTTTTCATTTGACAGCAGCAAATTAGGTTGGAGCAAAATGACCATGATTTTGCAACCTAATTTTAGTTTTATTTAAATATTGTGAATCTCTTCATCCTTTTATGTCAGCAAACCCCAGATTTTACCATGCTGACTTTTAGAAGATTGTGTAATAGCATAACATTTTTAAAAATCCCTAAAACAACAACCAAAACCCAAAATAAAACAACCCACCAAAACCAAACCAACACTGAAGTATAATTGATTCTTTTCCAAAAGGAGTTCACATGAACAAATACAAATGTATCACTGTGGCCATCTTTTTTCACCCTCTTTTTTCTCTTGTAGCCTGTGCAAGATTTTTATTCCAAGTATTCTGTATCAGCTTTCAATTCTAGGCATGATTTATTGTTACAGATCAGATGAAAGGGAATGGGTACAGTAGGAAAGTCTAAAATGGGTAATGACCAATAATCTGATTTAGCTCTCCAAAGTAGCTGAAACAACAATATAGAAAACAACTCAGAGTATAAACTGGATTTTAAAATTCTTTGTTTTAATAGGGGATGCTGGTAGAACAGGTAAGGAAACTTTTTTGACTTACTTTGCATTTTCACTTTTAAAAATCATTCCAATCTGCTAACTCCACACTTTCAAAGGATTTTCTTTGAACATTCAATTTCCAGATGTCTTTAAATTTTTATACAAAATTAATCCTCTAATCTGGAGTCACAGTTCATGTATTAATTATGCTCATAATGCTCAGAGGAAGCTGGTGAAAACCTTGACACATGAATTGTTCTCCCTGTATAGGTTTGAAAGTATGAAGCAAAAAATTCTTCTGTATTGTTTTCCTTTGGGGGAGGCTTCAGTTGTTTCAGATCTCTCCCTTTTCTTCCCTACTACCACTGCTGTTTGCCATCTCTTCTCCATACCTAAGGAAGAAATAATAATATCTGGCCTTGGCTGTGGGTCACTGGTACAGTCAGAGCTGTCTTTCAGCTTAGATTGATCTTTGTCTGGTGAGGAGGGGAAGGGAAATCCAGCCTGAGTAAGGAAGTCCCTTGAGAGAATGGGAATAGAAGCTAGTTCT
Organism: Molothrus ater; assembly: GCF_012460135.2. Lineage (NCBI taxonomy): Eukaryota > Metazoa > Chordata > Aves > Passeriformes > Icteridae > Molothrus > Molothrus ater. The sequence goes on along the minus strand of NC_050482.2, from coordinate 14,164,569 downwards.
TCACCCAGAGTAAGTGAGGAGTTGTGCCTGTAGCACGAGGTGAACAAACCATGTGTAACTGAGAGCAGGAACAGGAGCTGCAAGGGGGCTCACGTTTCTTCTCACCCAGGCACGAGGGTTAAGCAGCCATGCCCAGCTCTGCTGTTCTTGCACTAACATCTGTTAACCTGCAGGTATCAATTAACATGAAGCCTCAGCACCACGTGCCTTGGTGTAGGATGTTGTTTGTACAGGTAATTGTTACCTTGCAGCTGTGTTCAAGTGAGTGCAGTGTCACTCCTGCCCTTTGCAGCTGCACATTGAGGTGGGCAGAGCACCCTGGCTCAGGCTTGGCCAGCAGCTCACATGGCTTCAGGCTTGCTCAGGGTCAGGACAGAACCATGGGGAGCTTACCTGTATTTACTCTTTAAAAGACAGCACTGATAAGTAGAGTCCATATCCAGGCCCAGTTAAATCTCATTTCTTATGGCACCACTGGGCATTGTTCTCAAGTAGAAGGTGTACAAAATACCATTTCTTAGCCTTCCTTTGTCAGCTGTAGTTACTTTTGAGGTACTTAAAGGAGAATTTAATTAATTTCAATTGTTTATCTTCCTGAGTGCCTCTTTTAACTGCTTCCAGGAGAGACTAATTACCTGAAAACAAACATAACTTTTGCTCTTGTTCACTGAGAGTGTATGATGTCTACTGCTAAAATCCACAGGACTGTCATGTATTTAAGAGGGCACTTGTTCAGGATATAAAGCTTACAGAGGGTTCTCTTAAGTAGAAGTCATGGTGGTAGAGCTTGACATTAATTTTGCTTGACTTGCCAAGTGAGGCTGGGTAAGTTGGTACCATTGGAATGATGGAAACTCACTGATAAGATTTCTCCTGGGGAAATCTGTGTCAGGAGTGTAGTGGGAGGGTGTTCCCAGCATGTCTTGGGAAGGTGATGGCCCTGCTGTCCAGGTGTCCTGTTGAGTGGCCCTGTCAGGCATTCAGACTGAGAGTACCTGTGAAGATAGTCTGCATGTGACTAAGTGCATAAGCAAAATACTAGTGTGCTCTTTTGTTTACACTACCAGTTTGTTACAGTCTGAAATTGAAATTGTGTTTTCCATTTTTTTTCTCCCCTTCTATGAGCCTTAGCTGTCCCTTAAAAAAGCTGCTTGACATCAGCAGCTCCTGAAACAGTCCTGTTCAGTGTTATGCTGGCATTTCTTCTTGATGCAGGACACTAAGATTGCCCAAAATATTACCAGATTTCTGACTATGCTGATTTTTGAAACTCTGCATTTTTCCCCATAGATTATGTTCTTCCATTCCGCTTTTCATCTTCCTGTTTTTCTGGATGGATGGTACTTTGCTGTCTCACCCACTCTGGTTTTCTCACCTGCTTTTGATAGTGAAATGTTAGAAGAAGAGAGTTTGAACTCCTGTTTTGGGGCTATAGGCATCATTTCAGGCTGTCATAAGAGTAACGGGTCAGGGAAACAAATCTTGGCCCTTTATGAGCATGACTAAATGAGCACCCATTACTCCAGGCTAGAGGATGTCACATTTGTCAGGGTAGAATCAGGGTGGAGGGAAGTGGTACAGTAACTTTTACCTCCACTCTTGATAGAGTGCAGTTCACATTGATCTGTACCTGCTGGAGAGGGTGGCAAAGCAAACTCTGTGAGCAGTTTTATGTAGTCTCATTTCCCATCTTTGTCTAGAGTAACATCAGCAAGTTCAATGAGATTTTCAAGAGAATTGCTCTGTTCAAGTCATTGCTCAGAGAGGGTAATAACTTTCTGGAGTAGAGCAGGATGGCTGCATTCTCTCAGGATACAGCCTCTGCTTCCAGGTCTTTCCGTAATTCTGAGAAGTTGGAAGGCTCTGAAATACTCCCAAGAAGTCTTTTATTTTCTGTAGAGCTCTGTTTCTCTGGGCATTGCATCACTGTGCCACCTTAGTTTGGGAAGTGTATGGCCTGGTAATTGTGCTACAGCAAAAGCTTTCCAGTTCCACACTGGAGCTGTAAATAAAAATGCTAACAGTGTCCCAGGTATTGACCAAATTATTACATACATCTCCTGGAAACTGAATGTTAGTTGGCTTAATTGTCTGTAAAAGCATCTTGCTTAAGTAGTATAATTTTATGGGAAAATGGCACGGCCTAAAAGTATACTCCATCATAATTTTCTCTTTTTTTTATTAGATTGTGGAGGGAATGAAGAAGAATAAATGGAGTATTGAGAATATTGCCTTTGGATCTGGTGGAGCTTTGTTGCAGAAACTAACCAGAGACCTCTTAAACTGTTCCTTCAAATGTAGTTACGTGGTGACCAACGGCCTTGGGGTATGTCTGTGTACAGCTTCTACCCCTCTGCTTTCTGGAGAGGCCTCCCCATTTGAAAACCTGTTTGATTTCCTGTTCTGTTACCACCATCTGCATTAGGTCCCACAAAGCCCTTTCCTCCTAAAAAAATCCTCTTCATTTTAGATAAATGTCTTCAAAGATCCTGTAGCCGATCCCAACAAAAGGTCAAAGAAAGGACGGCTGTCGTTGCATAGGACACCTGCTGGGGAGTATGTGACACTGGAGGAAGGCAAGGGAGATCTTGAAGAGTATGGACAGGTATGAATTTTCAAAATCTATACCATCATTCTTCATGCAAAAACACACTGAGATAAAGCAGGTTATAACTTAATTTCAGAATTTATTTCTGCTCTGTCATTTTGTTCAATTCCCATCTTATTACCTCAAAAATTACCTCAGTACCAAATTTGGGAACAGCAGAATGTTAGAATGACAGTAGAATGTTCAGGCTTTACAATTACAGATCTTTGTCTTTTTTTTGTCTTCAGAAACATGAGACCATTACCACTTCTCCTCAAAACTAAAGTCTCGTTGTTGCCTAATATAGACTGGCCAGGTAGTTTTGTTTGGCCAATATTGCACAATTTGAGTAGTGACTCTTGGTGGAGGTGGAACAGCTGTAACTGCTTTAGCAAGAGTGTAACTTCAGTTACACCTGGAACTAAAATGTGTTTTACTTCCCCACTGAGATTTTTTTTTAAAATGATTCCTTCAGGAATTAATGCTTTGTACACAGAGTAATTCCACAGTTTTTAAAGATTCAGGAATTCAGTTTCCCTGTGAATTCTTTACAATTGTAAAATGGAATGCTATTTCCATGAAATAAGCACAAACTTTATGCCAATCTCAGGCTTTCAGTTTGATATGTCTTGTGTTTCAGCATCCAACAGCAAATCATTAAACTGCATGTTGAGTCTCTTCCCAAGTTAAGAGGACTGAAAATAAGTTGTCAAATTGCACTTCTGCTCTTAGAAGTTGAAAGTTTTCTGGTGTACAGAAGCTGGTTTTGTACCACTAGGCAGAGGGTACTTACCAGGCACACTGCTTTACATAACTGTAAGCCTAAAACTTACATCTCTGAGAAATTTCAAGATTAAAAAAATCTGATTTGCACACACTGAAGAGACTATGCCCTGGACACAAAGATATTATATATATTTGTAACTTTTCTATGCACATATTCCTGTACATATGTTAATTATGAACATTCATATATATGTAGAGAGGGAAGGACCTAATGGTGAGAAATCTCTTCAACACAAACTGCAAGACTTTGGCTCTGAAATTAGGCAATATGTTGTCCCTTCATTTTTGACAGGTCAAATTATTCATTAAAATGTTTTGGTCCCAGGAAATCAGAGAGGGTCATTGGTGTGGTACCAGTTCTGGGGCTCCCTAGAAATGCCAGGGAAATGTCCCCTTCTGTGGGCCCATTTCTCTAAAGGTCCTTGCAGTAGGTCACCAAATGCAGGGACTGCTCAGTGTTGCTGCTGTGCTGACTTTTGTTATGCTTGTTGCCCTTGCAGTGTGCTGTGTGCCAGCCTCTCCTGATATGCTGTTTTACAAAATATATGAATAAAAGGCACAGTGAAGAAATACTTTTTTTTCTAGAGGTAGAAAATACTTCATTTAAACCTCTGTAATTGAATTGTATTTGACTGGTTGGTTGCATGTTACCTTTCTTACAGACTGCCCTAGCAAGGTGTATTTGGTGTGTATTTTGCTTTGGCCAGGTGTAGATACCACACTCAAGGGACTAGGGAGCACAAAGCTGCTGTCTGTGCACAGGATGACCCAAGCCCTTTCTTCTGTGTAACCATTAGTGAAAGGTGTCAGAAAAGGCTGTAAAGATTCAGTATCTTGACAGTCTAAAGTTCCAGCCTTATCAGGCTGGGTTTGTGTGCTTGCTTTGGAGTTTGTGTAACCTGTGTTTGCCAAATCACTCTTGCTAAAACAGCGGTGTTTCTTGCAGGACCTGCTTCACACTGTATTTAAGAATGGAAAGGTAACGAAGTCATATTCGTTTGATGAAGTCAGACAGAATGCCAGGCTGAAGAACAGTGAATTACAATCAGCATCTCACTGAGTTCCATTCCATGTCTGTGTACGTGTGTGTAACTAGTTCGTACTGCATAGCTACTGGTTTATTGTACAGATTTGTGTGTTTGTGTTTTATGACATTGTAGCCAAATTATTTGTTGGTTTATGGACATACTGCCCTATCTTTTGCCAGTCTTTAGAAGATGAAATCAGGAAATGGTACTTACCTTGTAAAACATATTTAATGCTGAAGTGTGCTTTTTAGGGCCCTTTGCCAGTAGTGATTCAATCTGGTATTGATCTTTTCACAAATGAGACAGAGCTGCGAAACTTTTTTATATATAACAGAATATCACAAAATGGATTTACATAAAATTATCATGATTGCTTTATGTTTATATTTAACTTGTATTTTTGTACAAACAAGATTGTGTAAAATATATTTAAAGTTTCAATAATTAAGTCTTTCCAACTTTTCATAATTTTTATGAGCACAGACTTTCAAGAAAATATTCAGTGGGGGGGGAATCCATTGCCTTTTGTCCATTAATCAGCAAATAAAACATGGCCTTAAAAGTTTGTTGTGACATTGTTCCATTTGACAACTAAATCAGGACTCGTATCTCCTTAAGATCCCATAGAGTTGCTGACCTCACCATTTCTTGTAATTGTCTGTATTAGTAAATCTGCATTAAACAAAATTACTGTTCTTTCTAGAAGGTTTAGGTATTACTGACCTTGCTGGCACAGTAAGGTATGTAAGTGAAATGCCAAATTTGAAAGGATTCTCTACTGCAACTTAACTTGCCAAGTCTATCCCACTTGGTATATGCACCTCAATATTTTAAGAGTAAAGTTTTTAAGAGATCTCCTCTTCCACTATAGAATATATGTGTAAAATACTGAAATACGGAAGCGGTGTATTTTAAAGTAATTACACTTCTGGGTTTATTTTTCATATACTGTAAGTGACATGAATTTAAAGCAAAATACTGGACTGGGTAGTGCACTTTTTTACTTTTTTGTATTTTTTTCATTGATTTGCCTTTTGTCAGACTGGATGTTAAATTGTAAAAATGTTTAACTATTTTTGTTAACAACTTTAATAAAACTATGCTAGCCAAACTCCTACATGAATGGCAGACCTGTTTCCCCTTCTCACCCCATCTGTTTGGGGTGAGGAGGGGCTTTTATTTTGCAGAGGGTAACTGTAAAACAATGTGTTTGAGAGATACTTTTGAACTGTCTGCACTTGATTGTATTTGCTCTCTGCATATGCTTGGTATAAGTATCTGCTGGAAAATGAAACTGTTGAGGATTTTATTTGAGAAGCTATGTAGTAACCTCTGAAATATTTGATAGTACTGTAGGATGGCTCTCACTAGAAAAGTACCTCCCTTAAAGACAAAAAAACAACAGCAAAAGCAAACAGTTCCTGTTCTGCTGGTGATCAGCTATCAGCCAATTGCTTAATATACTGATGTAATTAATGCTTCTAATTAGTAGATGATGTTACTGGAAAATGTTAAGGCCTAAGATAATTTAAGCCTACAAAATTTTATAAAACATGCTTTTAAAGGAAGATTGAAAAGCCATACTTCATTGTTCTTACTCTCTCACCAAAAAGGGCCACATCAAGGCATCCATAATATTTCCAGGGTTTGTGGTTAAGATGTTTATGCCCAGTCTCAATAGTTCTTGTTAATAAAAACCTGTTTTTCACTTGTAGTGTATGTAATTATACATTTAAGTGATGTATTGTTTCAAGAATAGTGTTTTAGTAAAACTAATGCTGACCTTTCACACTGAGGAACTGCCTTCCCTTAGCTATTAATTATATTGTTTGGTTTTGGCCTGGAAAGATTTTGAATCTGGCCTTAGGATCAGTAGCAGGTAAATAGTACAGAGCCTATTTCACTCCTCCACATGTGTACTAGGGAATTTTATGATGTATGGTTTAAAAAACAATAAAGTAAATGCTGCTTTCATTCTGTACCAATAAAAATTTTGATAACTATTGACTACCCATAACTGATATTTTTGTACTTGAGAACTGAGGATATACTGTGGAAGCACTGTTTTCATGTGTACCATGAAATACATTATAATTGTTCAGTATTGTCTAAAACTTTTCCAGCTTATTAGTTGGAAACTCAAAGCAAATTCTCTACTTGTGCATGTCACTTTCAGAAAGTTGTAATGTCACTCATTTTATTAAATGTTAATAACTTTAAAAGGGGGGGGGGGAAGAAAAACACCTGGTGCTATTCAGACCTGAACACTTGTCTCTTTGTGTTTGGCAGTTTGACATTCTGGGCATCAAGGAGTTGACAGAAATTACTGCAGTGCTTGAACCATACAATATCCTAATTCTTCCACATGAAAGCAAACAGCATGTTTGTTTGCTTTAAATTACTAGATTTGTAGTCATTGATATATTTTAATTATCCCCATTTCATAATATAATACAGTATTTGTATTTAAAAATAGGAATTGGGAATTTTGTGTTTAATACTCTGATTTGTAACCATATTTAGCGTAAGAAATGGATTTTGTAAGACTATTTTTTTTCTTCAGCTGCATGATTATAAAAAAAAAATATACTTTTTTGGTACTTTGAAAGATCTGAGGAGAGAACAGAAGAGTACTTAACTGTTTGGTTTGCCAAAATCAAAACAAAGCTTAAACAGTTCTTTTCTTATAGGTTTTTACATTCCTTCTTGTTTAGTGAAGAATAAGTATTCCTCACTTAAATCCTCTGTTAAAGTAATTTTAATGTACTTGGCATCAAATACCAGTATGTAATACACATGGAAATAAAGTTTAGTTCTGGCAGTGAAAATCATAGCCATCTGACTGTGTCTTCAAGTTCTGATGTTGGGCATCAGAGATGTCATCCTGTGCTCTCTGTTGCCAAGCCCAGGCCAGAGCAGGGCTGTGCTGCACTGCATTCCTTTAAGGAGAGCTGCTCAGCTGCCTCAGTCGGGCTTACACTGACAGCCAGCTCAGCTCTAGAGAAGAGAAAGCAAACTCAGCTCTTTTTTTCTTGTTTGGGGTGTGTGTGTGTGTGGTTTGGGGATTTGGTTTGGTTTCTGGGGTTTTTTCCTCCCTTTTTTTTGTGTGTGTGCGTGTGTGAGTACATCCATGCTTCATTTTGTCTGTGTTGGAAAGTAAAGCACTTGGCTTTGAATTTGATAGAAGAGATTATCCTCTATATTTGACATAATCCTTTCTCAAATAAAGTTTCATTATTTCAACTTTAAAGTCACTATAATGCTTGTCTAAAGGCAAATCAACCATCAGTGTTGCATCCTTCAGTTTGCTGCAGTGCTGTCAAAAATAATGTCAGCTCTGTAGCAGAGAGAGTCCTTTGGACAGGATTTTTGTATCTGGAGGAAGTTACACTTTAACTCATGGAGGACTTTAAGTTGCAGGTATGGTACCAGCAGGAATGTGTCAGTAATGGTGGATAAAGCACCTCCTGTGATGCTGTCACCATTTGTTGCTGCTCCCTGCAGCTCTTGCTGTAGCAAGGGGCTCTTATAGCCCACAATAATGCTTGAAATCAAAGGTTCTGTTCCATGATTTACAGAGAGCACCCACAGCCCAAGTGCCAGGGCTCCCCTGCCTCCTTTGCATGGAGTTAAAACCCAGGAGCTCCAGCACTGCTGATTTCCTCACTCCTGCCAGCCTTTGTGCAAGTCAGGTCACTCACCAGCCCTGAATGGGTGGTGATGGCTCCCAGGTCAGCTGCAGGAAATCAGCAGGGAAATTCCAGGCCTTGGCCTGTGCAGAAGGCAAGGGATTCACAGGAAGAGACCTATTTATGTCCTCCAATCCTACTGTGACAATTAAAATTATAACTGCTGAGCTGCTTGAGGCAGGGGCTGTGAGGGTGCATTGGTGTGATGGTAATTGCATTTCTGCATGAGAGTCCCATCAGGGTCCTGTAGGTGCACATCTCCATCAGATTTGTAAACATCTGAGTGAGAGATCATCCTCTTAAACCTGATGAATGTGGCCTTATGTGGAGAACCACATGCCTTCTAAATTACCAGGTGATAAGGAAATAATGAGATTAAAGATGCTTTGTAAAGTCATGCCTACTAAATCCCAGTTGCTAACTATGGATATTATGTTCTTGGGGGGATCTTCCTGTTTTACTAGCAGCACAGCTGATCTTGGTAATGACTTTAAAACACCCTTCACAGAAAGGCATTTGGTTTCAATTAATCCAAAAAGCACTTAGCAGTAGATAATTTCCAAAAAGTATTTGACTGTGGCACCATATTTTGTTGAAAGGTACCCTGATGTCTGGTGTGATCCAGTCCAGAGCAATCCAGACGATACAGGAGAGAATCACCAGGATTCTTCTCAAGTAACGTATTTTGTTCCATATAATTTCCTTACTAATCTTTGCATGAGTACTCCTAATTGCTTTTTGAACAGAATTTCTAGAATTTTCAAGTTACGGTGAGGTTTCCTGGCACCAGAATGGCAGTTTTCTGCTTCTGGCTGGAGCAGAGGTCTTCTAAGGACAGATGAGGAGCCATTGTGCCCCTAGCAAGGTTTTTACTTCCCTCTTACACAACTCTTCTCAGTTCAAGGGCAAATTTATTGGTTTTTTACCATTGAGAAAAAAAAAATCAGTAAATTTGGGTTGTATAATTCCTTTTTCTTCCCAGCAGTTTAGTTTATGTAGAAATCAATCCAAGATATTTCACAGGATCATTAGATAAATTTACATGAGCATACTCTAATTTTTAGTATATGTATTTATGCTTCATTGATAATTTGTTTGATCTGAGGATCTGATTCTTGGTAGGTGATCCAATGCTCATGTCAAGTAATCATACTGCATATAGCCAGGTAATTATAAATTGCTGAAAATAGCTTCAGAATCTTCATATAATTACAGTGCTTAAGAAATTCAAGTGGGTAGATAATGGATGCATGGAAGGTTCTGAGGGCTGGACATTTTTACTTCTTTGTCATTAATTTTTGTTATTAATGTAGCTATTTAAAGCTTCTACATCATCTCTGCTAGGAAACTTGTTTTATAATGTCTGAGTACTCTTACCATCAAAATATTTCTATAAGTAGTACACATGTCAAACAAGCTGCACGGACTCTGAACCTTATAAAACAAGGGGAGAACTTCAGCCTCAAGCTTAATTCCCTTTCCTGCAAACAGGAGAAGAAATGAGCTGTTTTCTTCAGCCTTTGGGACATGCTTTCCTCAGTTTCCTGGTAAAGAACAAGGCTGGTGTGCTCTTCCCTTTCAAGGAAGTTTTCCTTATTCCAAAAGATGCCACCCTATTTTAAGCATAAGGAGTTGCAGCTCGTTGTTGGATGTGTCAGAAGGATGACATAGCCCAGCAATTTAAGAGGATAATCTCTGGGTGAGGTGGCTTTGGGTAGAGATATGTCTGTAAGTCACAGAAAGGTCAGTCAGAGCATGACAACTAATCTCCCTCTGGTGGAGGTGCCTCCCTGCCATTTCTGTCTCAGCTGAGCAGGTTCAAGTCTATCCTGTAATCTGCTGTGAAAACATTTGAGTCTGTTCAACCAAAACAGTGTTGCCAGGCCCCTGTGATTACAAAGCAGTGGTCTGTTAATGTGCTCCAGTCTAACCTTAATCCATTTTTCAAGCCTTGTATCTTGTATCTACTTCTTAGACCAAATGCCAGTGACAAACTTCATAAAGCTCCTGTTCCTCACCCACACTGTGGATTTTGCAGCCTCACCTCCAGCACTGCTGCTTGAAGACCATTATTTGTTTTTATTGCTACTGTAAATCTCCAAAAGATAACAAGCATTATTTCACCTCTGTACAAGGTTTTGCAATCATTACACCTTCAAATCAAAGCAAATAGATTCACACGTTAAGATCAGAGGGAGGTGACCCTTTGTTACCTTTTGTGTCCAAGTTGTGACCATGAAAATGTTAACAGACATGAATCTGGCAAAAATAAGGATATATTCTCCTGAAAACTGGTTTCCATGTAAAAGCCCTATACTTTTACATGGAAACATACATTTAGAACTTTTATAGTCATTAATGAATCACTGCTGGATACTCAAGCACTGTAGCTTGGTTTCTGCAGGTGCTTCTTGACCAAATGCCAGTCCCACGTGGGTTGCCCACAGGTAATCCCATCAGACAGGGGCTGCACTGGCACATGGAGTAGCAAGATAAAGTTCTTGAGTCCCTGGAGACCACAATCCTGGGCCTTGTGTCTGCTGGGAAAGTCCAACACTCATGAAATAACCTATCCCACTGCCATCCCAACCACTAAAGGTGGGTTTGCTGAGCCTAATTCAGCTCCAGCTCTGGTTGTAGCTGTGCAGACTTCCCATGGCTCTTTTCTTTGGAGAGAGCACACATGGTTAATCCCTGGTCTGTCTTTCACAGCCCATTGTGGATTAGGCAGGACCTGGGAAGAGTTTCAGTCATTTCTTCTCTGTTACAACAGAGTCCTGCCCAAAGGCATTTTGAGACAAGAACTCATATGGTTATTGAATATGTGGTGTGCTGTAACCCAGCACGAGAGGAGGGAGTGACTTTGGGGCTCGTGGTATGACTGTAAATAATAATTCCTTCCCAAATCAATTGATTAGACACAAGTGCTGTCACTGGGATGGTTGCTATAAAATCACAGCAAAGACAAGGCAATTGTGGCAAGTTAGCTAAGGCCTCTGGTTCTTTCCCAAATGACTTTCTCTATCCACTACTCTCTTAAAACACATGGAATTTAGGAATCCATGTGTAATTTTTACCCATGTGTAATTTTCCTACAATGGCATAAATCTCTGTGTCACACTCTGTTTTTGCCTGGCCTTTGAATTGCCAGGGTTTGGTTTGGCTTGGCTTTAGTGCTTCTGCACTTTGTACTGACATTTTTATTAAGCTATTTTTATAACACCAGGACTTTCTATTTAAGAGGTAGTAGATGAATCATAGTATGTCACTTTATGCAAGGTTAGGATTATTTTCTCCTGTGCACATCGGTTTATGCCAAACTTCATGTCCTATTATAATTTACATTCACAGTGTTTCATAAAGTCCTTTTGCAATTCTTCACAATCAGCTCCCACCTTTATTGCTGTGCATGACTCAGCACCTCCAGCAAGCTGTCACCTCCTTGCCCACCCTTCTCTACATTGTTTAACATGATAAGCAGCAGGAGCTCCAGCACAGATCACCAAGTGGAGTTTCACTCTCTGAGAAAGCTGAGTAACTTCCTATTATTTTCTTTGATCAATGTTGTGTACATGTAGGGACCGCTCCTCCTGTCTCAAAACTTCTTAGCTTCCTTGAAAACTTTATTATAAATCTTGTTGAATGCCTTTTTTAAATTAAAGTAGGTTATATCCACACACCTATTGACTCCTTCAAAGGACTTCAAAGAAGGTAACTTTCTCTTGCATTTATCTATCAGAATCTCCCTCAGGAGCTTAAATTCATTCTTTCTACTGTAATTTCTCCCTTAGTCTTACTGTGCCTTTGTCCACAAGATCAAAAGTCTTTTGAAAATTTGGAAAATCCAACTCCAGGCAGCTCAGGGAATTTTGTGAAATTTGTGATTCTTGTTCTCATGCTGTCTTTGTCCTTTTGCAGTACAGTGCTTGATGGTGAATGGCACAAGATTCTGCAGTGGGGGACCTTGGCATAAAAAAAACAGTGAACCATCAGGACAAATCTGTTCTTCAGGTTTGGATTAAAGAGGGACAATTATCAAGGGACAGACCAATTTATGGGAGGCTTCACCTGGTGATGCCTCTCAGGGACTTGCATGAGCAGGAAAGCTGGACATAGCAAGAGACAGCCCCTCCAAGCACTGTGGGCTAGAGGCAGAGATAACCTAGTTTGCACAGTGCTCATCCTTGGACTCTAAAAAAAATTCTGTTCAGCAAGGGACTCAGGATTAAACCAGATTCCAGAATATTTTGAGTGAAGAGCCATTTGTTTTAAAACCACAGGCATCATCTTCATGTCCCAAAAAGATAGATACTATACTTGAAACAAGGATGTATTGGAAGCAGTAGTTCCAGTGTGGGTGCCTCTCTCATGTTTGTTGAGCATCAAGTGAGCCCTGGCATTGGTATTTTATATAATACTCATTGTATAGGGATCACATACACATCTGTACAGTTTCTGCACACAAAGATGCAAATCTTTCTATATATGAATAGACAGATGTTTACAGATGTGTATATATTCCAACTATAGAAGGAAATATCCATAAATACTAAGGACATTCTATTAGTGATTGTTCATGGACTATGATCTTTCATAAACTCTGTTTACCTGGATCATACTTGCTCTGCTTCTTTCTGATAACTTCATTTTATACATCAGAGGGTTGTGTAAGCAGCCTTCTCAGGCACCAGCTGACTGGCAGCTCAAGCTGAAATGATAATCTATGGTTACTCCCAACTCTGGCTCTGAATTGCTTCTTGCCAAGACACTGCATGTCTGTCTCTGGAGTTGTGTAAGTTGGTATTTGGCTACCTGCCAGTGGATGTCATGGGACTGTGATCAGGCAAGTCAGGTTTGCATTACAACAACCTGTCTTTGCTCCTCTTTATTACCCCTGATTTTATCAATGGAAGGTTTATGCCATTGTCTAGGTCACCACTGAGCAAAAGAATTGTGGCAAAGAGATCCCAGTCCTGTGGCATCACTGCTAAATGTGGTCTTGCTCACTGGTGACCTGCAATGATCAATATTTTGAGATCAATGAAACAACTAGTTTTTAATCCATATAGTTAATTACCTGGCAGTTATATATTATTTGAGCTCTCAAAACCAAATGCAGTGTTGTACTAATGCCTTGGAGGAATTGACATTGCATTAAGATTTTTTCTTTATTCAACAGACCTGGAAAAATAAAATAACAAAAGAAAAAACACCAGCCCAGTTTCATTCCTTTTTTACTGCCAGCTAGCAAAATGCTCTGAATTGCAACGTTAGGGAGAATCTTCTTTCTCCACTTGGGATCTCCTCCTTTTAGCTTTAAACAGGACCTGCTGCTGGCCAAATCCTTGGTTCTACTGCAATACCAAACGATGAAAAATAATGTCTTTAGGTAAAGAATGTGTTGGGAATATTTGGCTGCAGAAAACACAGCCCCAGAGAAGTGGGATCTGTTCATTAGCTGGGTAAAGTCACAGGAGGAGCAGGGTGACCTGGGGACAGCCCAGGCCTGTTCTGTCAACCATCCCTGGAGCCTGAACTGCTCCAGCCAGGACCTGACAACCCCTGGTGGCTCAACAAACCTCTCTGGGAGAGGAGCCTGTGCAGCTTCAGAGCAGCTCAAATGCAAATGTGTGCTGTATTTAGGGATTACCTATGGTGCATCAGAACAATGCACCATAATACACCTCCAGGGCCTGCCCTGGGTACCTGCCTGGTTCCTCCAGCCCTGCTTGCTTGCTCAGAGTCAGGAGTGTTCATTTGCTGCAGAAATACTCAGATTCCCACTGCAGCCTCCATGAGCAGCTTCCTGGGGCCTATGAGATCCATGGGGTAACAGAGAGCTCTGCCTGGGCTGGTGTCCACCTGTGCAGGACAGACACAAAGCAAAGCAAGGTTGTGCAGAGCAAAGGAGCCTACAGGGAGCCAGCTCTGGGAATGCCAGATCCCTCTGTCTGCATCTAAGAAAAGCCAGAGGGATGAGCACTGCTTTGTGTATCCTGTATAGCTTTCCTGTATAGCTTTCACTGGAGACTTAGCAACTTCTCAAATCTTGGCTATAACTTACTGAAGTACACTTTGCCTTTACTATCACACCTGTGCAAGGGAGGGAGGGAGGGAGGGAGGGAGGGAGGGAGGGAGGGAGGAGAGGAGGGAGGGAGGGAGGGAGGGAGGGAGGGAGGGAGGGAGGAGGGAGGGAGGAGGAAGGAAGGAAGGAAGGAAGGAAGGAAGGAAGGAAGGAAGGAAGGAAGGAAGGAAGGAAGGAAGGAAGGAAGGAAGGAAGGAAGGAAGGAAGGAAGGAAGGAAGGAAGGAAGGAAGGAAGGAAGGAAGGAAGGAAGGAAGGAAGGAAGGAAGGAAGGAAGGAAGGAAGGAAGGAAGGAAGGAAGGAAGGAAGGAAGGAAGGAAGGAAGGAAGGAAGGAAGGAAGGAAGGAAGGAAGGAAGGAAGGAAGGAAGGAAGGAAGGAAGGAAGGAAGGAAGGAAGGAAGGAAGGAAGGAAGGAAGGAAGGAAGGAAGGAAGGAAGGAAGGAAGGAAGGAAGGAAGGAAGGAAGGAAGGAAGGAAGGAAGGAAGGAAGGAAGGAAGGAAGGAAGGAAGGAAGGAAGGAAGGAAGGAAGGAAGGAAGGAAGGAAGGAAGGAAGGAAGGAAGGAAGGAAGGAAGGAAGGAAGGAAGGAAGGAAGGAAGGAAGGAAGGAAGGAAGGAAGGAAGGAAGGAAGGAAGGAAGGAAGGAAGGAATCAGGAGCTGGCAGAGCGCACTTGGAGCTCGCTGCTGCCCTGGAGATGCCAAGCTGCAGTCAGCAGCATGGCCAGGCTGTCCTGGGCCCTGCAGCAAGTGCTTTCCATCAGCTGTTGCCACCCAGATGCTGCTCTCAGGAGGGGCCTCTGAACCTGCAGCCCAGCAGCCCCTGGGCTGATTCCACTCCCAGATCAGCACAGTCCAAAGGTTGGCTCAGGCTCCAAAAGGAGAGCACACCCCTGGCTGATGGGCAGGTGTGGCACAGCCCATGGGTGTACTGTGTACTCCTGCCTCATTCATTGGCACTTCCTTCCAGATAAGATCCTCTCCCTGTCAGCTTGGTGCTGGTCAGAAATGGGCAGCAGCAACACCTGGAAGGGAAAATAATTTCAAAGGTGAAAGAATCGGGATTCCCTGATGTCTTTCTCTGCTGCATGAATAACACACCACACAGCCACAGTGTTTGTAAGTAGACTCTCTATATTTTTAGCAACTGATCTATGAGATCATTCTGCTATTTTCTGTTGTTTGTGACTTGGGATTTTTCTGCTGGGAACATAGTGAGTGGGAGGAGCACATACCCTCAGCTTCCAGTGAGGGCCTGAGCAGACCCTGTGTACCCAGTAAATAATACTCATTTTCTGAACAGCTTACCTCCTGGAGCATCATCAGTGCAGGGCATCTGCTGCAGTCTAGAGATGCCCTGAGAAATGCCACCAAGATGCAGGAGAATGAGCACACAGCCAGGAAAAGTCTCCAGTGAGCTGACCAATAGCTTCCATAGAAGCAGGCAGTCTGCCTGAGGGCCTGGCTGGGCTCTCCCATGCCCCATTCACAAGCAAACAGCCTCTTGCTTAAAGCCAGAAATACAATTCCTGCATGTGCCCTTTGGTGCCTCAGTGGATTCAGTGCAAGGGGTCTCGCAGCACATTTCCATATCCTGCAGGTCCTGCACCATTCCCAGGGTCCACACAGTGCTGGCTACAGCACCCATGTCTGCCAGCTGGGCACCATGAGCAGGCCTGGCCTTCCAAAGGGGCAGCTTGAGCATCTCCTGCCCCTCTCCTGCTGCTCTGGGGCCCTGCAGTGTGCCTTTACTGCATCTCTTATCTCAAAGCACACAGACTGTGACCCTGAGTGCTGCTGTTCATTCATCGAATAGGGATGCAATAATTAATTGACTGAGAGATAAACCACAGATTTAATTGTATGTTAAGCCTGCAGGATTCCCTCAACAGCACCCACATGTGCTAAAACTGTTGATTTCTGCACTGATGGCAGAATTTTAACACACATTAAAGAGAGACATCCTTTTGCCCCCAGAGCCAGGCTCAGAAGAGGTGATTTACTGGGGCTGCCTGTGCATGGCACAGCCCTGGCAGGGCAGGGGCTGGAATGCAGGGCTGCCAGCCACAGCTCCAGGCCCTCCTGCCTGGCACCTTAGACTCTGCCTTAGCCCCTTGCTCCACCCAACAACTTGTTTCACATTGTAGATGTGGTTTCCTGGTAGCAGCCTGAGTTCTCCCTTTTCTCCCCCATTGGCAAGGTATGGACATCACCCACCTCTCTCATGGCATAAATAATCTCCCACTGCAACAGGCCCTATAAAAAGCAGCTTATTCTCCTTCCCCAGCAAACCTGCACCACATCAGCCACCCTGCACCAGTCCCTGCAGCCGTGGCCGCCAGCACTACCATCCTCTCTGCCCAATGTTCCCCCAGCCAGGCCTGGGGGGGACACTCACAGTGTCTGTCTGTCCTCACAGGGGCTGTCTCACAGCAGGACATGCGGACTTGGCTCACAGCCCAGTCCTGATGACCTTCAGACCTTGGCAGAGCAGCAGGGTTTCCAGCCAGCATGAAATTCTGGCTAGGAAAACCCAAGGGCAAGCCTGGGGCCAGAAAAGCTAAATTTCACCTGTGCACACCCCCAAGTTCCAGCTCATTTTTGCAGGTTGAGAGCTTTGGCAGGACTTCCATGAGTGATGTCTGAACAATGACCCAAAAACCCCACTGGAGCCACAGGGGCAGTGGAGGAGCTCCCAAGCAGCCTCATGGCCATCTCTGGCTTTCAGTGAGAAACAGCTGAGCCTTGGCACTTGGGTGCTTCCACAGCTTCACGTTCGCCAGCTCAGCCACAGAAGTTTTAAGCTACTTTACTGCATTTTTTATAGAGATTACAAGAGTACAAAATGGCACTTTTAGTACCAAAAGGAGGCTGTTTATTTTTGTTTCCTTTGGGTTAGAAAATGAGAGTGAAAGAAAATATGAACTTGCTTTCTCCAGGAAAACAAACTGACCTTTGAGTGTTATAAAAGCCTTTATACAAGGATTTGGCTGAAGGGGACTGGAATTTCTTCTGTGAAACATATTTTTCCTTAAAAAATGCCAGTTTGCTAAACCAGAACAGTTTGCAGAAAGGCTTGGTTTAAGTGAATCTGCCCATTTGATGGCTACTTAGAAAAGTTTTGAACTGCTGAAAGGCTGAATTTGTCAGCATAAGTCTTCAAATATGAAATTAATCTACAGGTAGAATTTTAAAAAGTAGAACTTAAAAAGTAGAAAAAATAAATACGATTTAAGTTAAAATTAAGTATTTTTGCATTATTTAAATCCAAAATGCTTAAACTGACCTATTCCAAAACACATTGTGATCATCACAACAGCTTTGAAATGTGCCTCTCTGGGGAGTGGAAAGTTCACTCCCTCCCAGGTAAAGCTGCCCTGGAAAGCTTCAGGCAAGTGTAGACCAGGCTGTGGGTGGAAGTTTCATACCTGTGCTCTAGAGAAAACTGGGAACCTTGCTCAATGAAACAGGTGATTCAAGGGTCATAAAACATTCATTCCATAAAAAATAAAAATGCCTGGAGCTTTTGGAGTAAATCAAGTACAAGCTCAAAGATCATCAGTCAGGGATGCCTTTAATAGATATTTAACTAATCAATCATTGGATCATGCAATTCCTAGTTCCCTTCTAATAGACATTTTACCTGTTAATAGTTTATCTGTGCACTGATCTCACACCACAGCCCAGTGTCCTTCTCCCATTCCTGTCCATCTTTCCAAACTCCTCTGTTGTTAGATGGAACTTGTTTCTTTCAAGGACCATCTTTACTTTAACCTATTTATTTAGTAGATTTATTTTGACAATCAAACTAGCATTAAAAATGCTGGTTTTAATCCAGCCCCAGGGTAACAGCTTTGGGCTGAGCTGCTTTAGATTTCAGACACAAGAAGCCAGTGCTGGGCTTGCTGAGGGTGCTCAGTGGCAGAATGTATCACACCCAGCTTTGCCTCTTGCATCTTTTCTCTCAACAGGACTACAAGGTCTTGTACAGGGAAATTATTTATAACCTCTACTATCATAAAAGAAATTAGGTAGAAGCGCACATAGGAACACTCTATTTAGGATCTAGAACTGCATTTTGCCAAAAGAGAGAGCTGGCATCTCCTGGAGTGAAAGATTGCATTTGTTCCTCCTCAAAGAACAAGAAGATACAAGGATGTGCCCACCCCTGTGGACAGATGGACAGGTATGTCCATCCTGCACCTCTTCAAAGGTGCAAAGCCTTTGTGCCCAGTGGGGAGTTCACCCTCAGGCTGTGCTGCTTCCTGGAGGCTGGGATCTGCTGGAGCAATCCCATGGGCACAAGAGCACGTTCATGTGTTTTGGCTCAAGGGTGACACCAGAATACCTTCACAGCAGTGTGTTGGAGGAGGCTGCTGCTCAAACTTGCCACTGTGTGCTGGGATTGTGAGCTTTGGGAGAAGCCAGTATCACTCAATCTCAGCACCTTCAGCACCAGCCTCTGTTACAGGAAGAGCCATCTAATTCTGTGAGAGCACTTTCCCCACATCCCACTATGGTGCAAGGAAATTTCTTAGCTGTCTCCTCACTCCTGTGCTGGGGCACTGTAGTAAACCCCATAGATTTAGGAAAAGCACCATGGAGAATATGAACAATAGGAATGCTGAAACAGCAAAAGAAAATTCCTGTTTCCCTGTCCTCCGCCCTTAACCTATCTCTGTAACCCTATAAGGCAATGTCATGTTAACCCCTTACCATTGGTCAAGCCTGGATCCTTTCCAACCCTATAAAAGCAGCATACTGTACCCCATTAGGGGAGAAAGAAGAAGAGCAGAGACCCTTCACAGACCTCCCCAAACAAAGCCATCTCCGTGGAACAGCCTGCGCCTTCTCCTTCTCCTCTCTCTCCGTCTGCTGCAGCCTCAAGCCAGGGGCACCACTACCTAGCAAGCAGAGCTGAAATCCTGAGAGCTTGCAATCCCTATAGAGCTGAGAATCACCATGCTTGCTAGATGGTAGCCCCTGCGGCCTTGGCATGAGCGAGCCAGCCTCAGGGCACCCTGATCCCTACTCAGGGACTGAGCTCCTGAGCCCTCGTGCTCTGCTTTATGATAACACCAGTGAGAGGCCATTAGGGCACTTCTTGTTGGGAGGGTTGTTGGGGATAAGGTCTCTCTCCCTCTGTGCTCCCAGGCTGAGTAGCTGCTCCCCAGCTGGCAGGGACACTGCCACCCCCATCCCCACCATGGAGCTCCCTGAAGAGAATGTGGCAGCACCAGTGGCTGCACAGCAAGTGTGTCACACACGTCACCATGTCATTTGTCACCCTGCTGCAGAGGGACTGCTGATCTCTCACTGATTGTAATTCTTTTCAATGAGAGTAGATGGACTTCAAAGTTCCAAAGGAGTGATTTCAGGCAGGGGAAGGTCGATGCATGGCTCAGTCTTGCTGAGCAACTTTGTGTGCTAAGGCTAAGATGAATTAACTGGTGGTGGGTGAGAAATGTGTGGATGTGCCTCTGCTCCAGGAGACTCACATCCTGCAACCCAGGCAGCCCCTGCCTGCTGTGACCTCCCCTGGCTCTATGGGGATACAAACACATTTTCTATGATTTGCCTTGGTGGCAGGATGCACATCTGTGTTGGGCACAGTCACAGGGAGGGATTCCATGAGGCTCCCATGGAATGGGAGGGAACAGCTGGCAGGGAAATACTGGCAGGGAGCTACCAGAACCACTGGAAAACAAGCCAGCACAGCTTGGCCACTGACCATCAACCTGGTGAGGCCACTGCAGCACGTGTGGGCTTAATCTGTGGGTGCAGGTATGGCTGGGAGGGGTTCAAGCAAAGGAGAAGAAGATATCATGTAGACAAAAAGGAACAAATGTGATTTTTTTTTCCCAAGGAAAAGCTACTTTTAAAACAAAAATAGAGGAGTTTTTCCCAAGGAAAAACTACTTTTAAAACAAAACCCCCTGGAGGAGTTGGGGTGCTGCTGCTCTGCCATCCTTGCTGTGAGCAAGGCAGGGATCTGGAAAGCAGCTGCCAAACAAACCCAGGGAGTGTGAGTCCAAGGCACGTGGCAACCACGCTGGCACCATCTCAGCCCCCAGGCTTTGTTCTCCTGGGACTGAAAACCCATAGGGTGGCTGTCCCTGACTCTGCTCTCATATAAATCACTACAAATCAGGCACAGAGTGACATTGGTGCCATCTGTACCTCATTCTCAGACTCTCATATGCCATTTCACAAGGATTCCCTAACTTCTTGGTGCAAATCTCCTTTTCCACACATTTTAAAGGAAGTTAATTAACCTGAACCTGTTAATGTGTAAATCAAGTTGAAATATTTGCCGGTAGAACACAGAGCTTGGGTTAACACTGACAGCTATAAATGGAGCTAGAGCAAAATGTAGCATTTGGAAACAGAACACCTGGGTATGCACATGAGGCTGAGCTGGTTTGATGGGAGCCCTGATTTTCCCCTACAGTCAATTGCTGCCATGACTTCTCAAATATTCCCTGTCCCCACTTTGTTCCAAAGCCAAGAACCACCTGCAGCACTGGAGAAAGGATGGATGAAACAATTGCTCTTTTCTGTTCTTGGCAACACAGGAAGAGCAAATTGTGAGGGGAAAGAAAAAAAGAAACAAATACATCTCTACCAAGATGAGATCTGTCCTTTTGGCCAGTGGGCTGAGCAGAGTTCATAGCATCTTTTTCAGAGGAATCATGACTGCAGTGAAAATTACAACACGGGTGTCTGGAAATTCAAAGCTTTCCCACATGAAATGACCAGAGGAGATTTTTTGTCACTGAAGACTATTAGCCTCTTCCCCAAAGACATCACAGGATTTAAAAGTGCAAGCAGATTTTCTCAAGTGACAGGATATAAATCTCTGTCTCAAGGGCAATAGAAATGGAAGTACCTCAAGTACAATTGGAAAATCTTTCATTGTTTCTTACTGGGTACAACCAAACAAAATTAAATGTCTATTTTTTTCCTTACTCAGGGCTATGCATCTTGTAGATAAAGGAAGACAAATGTACAACCATCCACCTCTGGCAGCTTGTGTGGTTGATACTCTGTGCACAGGGGCTGTAGAAAACCAACTTGCAGAGTGAGGCATTGACTCATCTCTACTGAAATCAGGCCCTATTTTTCCTTTCAGCTAGGGAAGATCCAATATCAACATTGCTGTCATAGCAGTTGCACAGGAAAATAAGTGATTTCCTGTCTGAGTGTGTTCCATCACTCAGCATTTTATTTTTGTGCTGAACCAAAGCCAGGAATGTCACCCCACCCTGAGCTGGGGCACTCGTCCCCATCCCCTGCCACTGGAAAGGCACTGGGAAAACATCACAGGGGTAAAACCTGACACAAGAAGCCCCCTCAGGACCTGTGCCAAAGCCTTCTCCAGAAGTGTGTAACCAAGACAGATTTTTTTTTTTTTTTTTAACTTCTGGAATAGCCAAAGACTATTCTCTCAGCATATACCCCTTTCTCCCAGAGCTGTCAATCTTGTGCTGGGATAGAGTTCATTTATTTACTTAGTAGCTAGTACAGTGCTGTGTTTGGGATTTAGTATGGGAATAATGTTGGTATCCCGCTGATGGTTCAGCTGCTGCTCAGTGGTGCTGACCCCTAAGTCAAGGACCTTCAGTGTCCCGTGCTCTGTCAGGGAGCAGGTGCACCAGAAACCAGGAGGAGCATGGCCAGGACAGCTGACCCAGACTGACAGAGGGATATTCCATGGCATGGGATGCCATGCCCAGTCTATAAATGGGGGGACTTGGCTGGGAGGAGCCAATCACTGCTCAGGGATGGGAGAGACATTGGTCAACAGGAGGTGAGAATTGTATTGGGCATCCCATGTATTTTCCCTTGGATTTTATTCCTTTCCCTCTACCTCTCTTTTCCTTTACAACTGGTTCTGCTAATATATTTCTTATAATTTACTTTATTTCAGTTATTAAAGTGTTCTTAACTCACAGGCTCTACTTTTTTCAGATTCTGTTCTTCATCCTAATGAAAGAGTGGGAAGTGAGCAAGTGGCCATGTGAGGCTGGATTGCTGCCTGAGGTTAAACCATGACACCTTGGCACATCTTCCAGTCCAAACTTGCTGCAGAACCCAGGAGAAAATGAAACCTTCTGTCTGGCAGTGTAAATAATGGAGGAAAAAAAAAAACCCAGATATTGTCCGCTCATATTTTATTATTTTTTTTTCCTTTCAGTAGTAATAATTCTTATAATAAGACAGAAGGGTTACCCAGCATCCTAAAATCCTCCTGCTTGGGTGCAGTGCCTCTGATGTCCGTAAGAGGGCTATGGGCAAGCGCATGGGTGTTTCACACTAATACAGAAAAATACAGAAAAATACAGAAAAAACGCTCTGCCAGCTGCTTGCAAAATCCATGGGCAGCCCCTGCTGTTGCACAATGCCTGCTCTCAGCGAGGTGCCCTCGGGGCAGAGGCAGCAGCAGGGTGCAGTGTCACCTCCTCTGCCCAAAGCAGCCCTGGCAGCAGGAGCAAATCCATTAAATGACTCCATGTGTCCAGGGGTTCTGCTCCCACTCCGGCTCCCCACAAGCTTCTGGGCGATTTTTAGCATTGCCAGAGTGTTTCAGACAAGTGCCAAGGATTGATTTTCTTAATATGGCAGTTGAAATAAACCTCATTTTTATCACACGCACCTGAAAGATTCTGTCAGATCCAAAATTATATGTTTTGTGTCTGATCAGGTAAGAATTTATTCTCCTTATTAAATATAGAACATTTCAGAATAAAAAGTGCTTCCACAGTGGAAAAACTAGAGCATTTGAACAGAAAACATGTAAAAGTGGAATCTTGTCTCTAAATAAAAATATTTCACGCCTTTTTCTTCTCTGTATATATCATACCATTACCTTAATCCAAAAGATGCTTCCTAAATTAGATAGAATTTTTGGACAACATCTGAGAGGTTTTGGGTAAGTGATCTATAAGAAGGAAAAGAAAAAAAAAAAATAAAAAAAGAAAATACAAACCCCAAAACCTTTTCTAGATCAGAGAGTTTGTTTCCATTCACTTTTGCAGGCCCCAAGAGAGCTGTTGGCTCTTTTGAGTGCACCTTGAAGGAAATTCAATCCAGTCCTGAGGTCAACATGAATGTCAGCATTACCTAGATGGACAGGTCCTGCTTGAGAGGGGCATGATCTATGGACTTTGCTGCTTGATTGCAAAGGGCTGAATGTGCCCTTTAGATTGCTCCTTCATCTCATCTGAGACTTTGTACATTATTTTTGGGACATTAAGCGCAGCAGGATGAGTCCTCCAGGGAAATTGTGCAGCGCTGCCAGCATTCTGATGGCTGGTCCCCTGGAACTCGGTGTACTGCTGTCTCCAGCTTCAGGAGTCATATGATTATGTGAGGATCTCAGCTTTCACAACAACGAAAAGCAGGGTTTTAGTCATTGAGACTGTGGAGAAAAGCTGGCAAATGTGACCTCCAAAAGGTCATGGATCAAAAAACAAATCAAAGGGATCTCAGCTATATCAAGCGCCTGAATTTTAAATGCATAGCTTAAAAACAGCATCATTTTGAAGACTACTGTTAAATTTTGAATAGTTGGAATTTTTGTGAAGAGGGAAAAATTGCTTCTTGCTTTTTTTCTTCTTCCCTCCTTGCACTTCTTCCTTCCTTTCTAAGGCTCCATCCTGTTGCTTATGCTCCTTGGCTGCTCTCAGTCTGGAGCTGCCAGTGGACACCAGTCAGACAGAGTGTGAGCACTGGGAATTTTCCAGGTTTACGAAATGTTTTCCTTGCAGCTGCCAAAGCAGACGGCAGCCGTCGCTGAACGCGTGCCGCTGGAAAATCACAAGCGGGCCGGCTGCCAGGGATGCAGGGCTCTCCGGACCGAGGCACGCCGGGCGCTGCGAGCGAGGAGGACGCGGGGCAGGGCCCGAGCAGCGCTGCCGGCCCCGGGCGCGGCTCCCCCGGCAGCGCCTGCCGGGAGCTCCGCCCGCCCTCGGGAGGGAGCCTTCACTTGTATTCGAACAGCTTAACGGGAAGTAAAGTGTTCCGCAGGGAACAAACCATCTCAGCAAATGGCTTGCTCTCGGGGTCTCTAGCTGGTCAGAGTGACCCCGAGATAAGCTAGAAAGTCTGTTCCCCAGCCCGGCGCTCGAAGAAGGAGTCAGAGCTCTTCACTTCTCGGTCTCAAGGTTGTTTATTGGATCTTATCCATAAAATTCTTTCTCCTGTCCTGCCGAGGTCCGCTCAGCAGGACAGTCAGAGGCACTCTGCCTGCCCTGGGGTGGTGTTATCTTTTTATACTAAAAGTTACATGTACAGTATTTACAGCGACTTACC
This sequence comes from Molothrus ater, assembly GCF_012460135.2. Classification (NCBI taxonomy): domain Eukaryota; kingdom Metazoa; phylum Chordata; class Aves; order Passeriformes; family Icteridae; genus Molothrus; species Molothrus ater. The sequence continues at coordinate 14,140,087 of NC_050482.2, read as the reverse complement.
AATACCTCTCACCTGTGTTAGACAGTGAGCTTCTACTCTAAACCAACCTAAAGTGCCAACATCACAGCAGAACATGGAGGCCAAGAAGAAGAAGGAGAAAGGCAAGACACGCCCAGATTCCTCCATCTTGCCCCCTGAACCCCATTCTAAAAACCCCAAAAATCTATTTTACACCCCGTGATAAATTCACTATCATTCTACTTAAACTTTTGTGGCTTGTAATCCTTAATACGAGGTTGGTAATTGTTTTTTCCAAGGGCTAAATCAAAGGCACAGGGGTCTTGGGCTCTGTGCCAAGGTCTCTGAGCCCCCTGGGCAGGGGCTCGAGTCCTCCAGGGCAGCCAGAGGAATTTCCTGGGTTCCAAAGCTTGCTGACATTCTATCACAGTTCAACAAGGACATTCCCAGCACCCCTTGGATCTTGTGCCAAGCCATTAAACCCTCTCACTTGGCGATGGGCGTTTGCAAAAGGAGGCTAAAAAGGAGGCTGCAGAATAATTATGTGTCAGAACCCAGGAAATTCCTCTGACTGCCCTGGAGGACTCGAGACCCTGGCAAGAGGCTCAGAGACCTTGGCACAGAGTCAAAAACACCTGTGCCTTGGATTTTAACCCATGGAAAAAATGACCAACTTTATGCAAAGAGTTACAAGCCACAAGAGTTTGAATAGAATGATAGTGAATTTATCACAGGGTGAAAATGTAGAATTTTGGGGTTTTAGAATGGGGGTTCAAGAGGCCAGAGGGAGGAATCTGGGTGTGTCCTGTCCTTCCTCCTGCTTCCTCTTAGTCTCCATCTTTTTCTGTGATGGTGGCACTTCTGGATTTGTTCAGAGTAGAGACAGACTGTCTAACATAGGTGATAGGTATTGGAAAGTTATTGTAAATAATGTACACGTAGTTTTTAGTATAAAAAGATAACACCACCCGGGGGGGGGGGGGGGGGGGTAAGTGTGCCACAAACCAATCTGCCAGACAGACCTCAGTGGGTCAGAAAGATAATGTATAAGATAAGAGAAAATAAACAACCTTGAGAGCCAGAGCCAAGGAATCCTGTCTTCTTCTTCAGTCTCGGGGCTGGGAAAAAGAGACTTTCTTACACCTCGGGGTCATCTCAACACCTCGTCAGTTATGTACCATGAGTGCAAGAAGAGGTGTGGTATGGGAAATTTAAAATTTATATTGCCTGTGTATGCCCACACCATCTGGCAGTGCTCAAAACTGGGGGAAAGGTATCTAAAAGTATGGAAGTTTTTGTCCCAACCTTAAATGAGATGTGACACACATGATTTGGTGAGGCAGTCCATTTGCTATTTCATTTGTTAATTTTATAGCAACTTAATGAATTTATAGCAACTTAATGTAAAAAAAAATCAAATCTATCTTACAGAAGGTTTCGTCAAAACTTTTAGGGCCTAAATTCTGCCTTCTATTAACAATTTTCATTTTAAATAGGTGCTTGAAGTTCATATCTTAATGTAGATTATGTGCACATATATTTCATGTCAAGCCTATATATATATATATATATATATATATACCTGTTTGAAGAAGATCCTAAAAAACCCACACTGTCTGTTTTGGATGTTAACAGAAGAGCATGGAGAAGGTAGAAATTTTAGGCACTATGAACAGCCAAGAATTTGGTGCATGCTCAGTGCCGAAGGGATGAAGGGAGGAAATGCAAGTGGATTTATGGCTCTGCAACACCAGCCTAACTGGGACAGGCTCGCAGTTTGCTGCCTGTGCTCCTCAGAGGCTGTTGCAGCTTTATGTCCCAAAACGCTGCCTGGGGTGACGGACTTCCAGCAGGACCGATTAAACCAGCTACTGGAAAAATCCCCGGGAACCTTGTCAAAACACAGCATTTCCAGCCCTGAAACACGAACTGTGTTAGTGCCTGGAACCACCTCCTGGGTTCAGCTGTTAGAGTTTCCCGATCACACAGGGAGGTGGCAGCACTCGGGTGCCACCCCCAGCACAGCTGGGCACTACTGACAGGCTGAAAGACACATTGCAGTGGCACCAGCAGGTGTGTATGACCCCAGAGTAACCACATAATTCAGAAACACAGATCTTCCTTCTCAGCTTTCTGTTCTTCAAAATTTTCTCTGTGCAAAGGGCTCGGTGGTGAGCATGATGAATGGCTCGGGAAATGGCTTGTACAGCAGGATGCTGACAATAAAATGGATTTGGAGCATAAAAGGCAGTGTTATTATTATTCCTGTGCCTGGATGGCTTCTTGCCAGCCTACTGCTGCCTTCTATCTGCCATCCCGGGAGGATCCCCCAGGATCGATGAGCATGAGAGAGACCTGTGAGAACAGAGGCGGTGTGAAGGAGGGAGGTGATGGCTGGAAGGAGAAACCAGGCTTGCAAGCACTGACACAAGCACCACAAGTGCCTGGAGAGGCGGCAGAGTGATGAGAGTCTCTGCAAGAGGGAATGAGAAGAAAATCCCAGGCAACTCCTCCCCCTATGGGTGCTCCAGCCCTCCCAGAAAAATGCTGCTCTGATATGAGGAAAAGTCAAGAGTGGCGAGGGGAGCCACCTGCCCTGGAGTGCTGGCAGTCAGCAAATCGGTGAGGCACTGCAGGGCAGGAACTGGTCATGCAGACAGACATGCTGCCAAATAATTCCCAGGCACATTTCAGGAGTGACAGTGGTCCAGGGATGGTTACAATCAGCACACAGAGCCACCATGGGTTGGAGGCTGAGGCTTTATGAGCAGAAAGTCACAGAACACCATGGCAGCTGGCTCAGAGTTCAGGGAGGCCCCTGGCCACATTTCAGTTACTGCAGCTGAAACATCTTAGGAAATGAAGGTTTTCTGCTGCATTTTCTATTACATTTTACTCTGCATTCATACTGGCACATGCTGCATTAATAAGGTCTAGAAAGTTAAGAAAACTTTTTTGAAAATTGAAAAGTCTTAAAGCAACTCTTACACATGACTTCTAAATTCTTTCTATAAGGCCCAGCTTTTTACAGCCCAAATACTTGAAAATCTGGACTTCTCAGGTCACATAAAGGAGATTTTTTTCTTTTGTTTTCCCTGTGATATTGCTTTCCTAGGATAATTTGCCAACATTGCAATTTCTCTTTGCTCAATTTTCCTGCCAGAGGTCGTGCTCCTGTCGAACCCTGCAGTGTGACAGGCAGGTAGCAGTCATGGCCCAATTTATTCCCTGACTCAAAGAAGCAAGAAAAGACCAGGATCACTGTGTGCCCACTTGATTTCTTTCTGCTGAATGTCAGGTGCTGAAGCAGTCTTGAGGAAAGATGTTAAACATGCAGTTGCCAAATTGCAGTGCCAAAAGTGCAGTTTGCTTTTTCTACCTGAAGATGATCTTTGCCAAATTCTTGGCTTGCACCAAAAGACAACTCATCCTTGCATTTGAAGGACTATGAACTTTTAGACTAAGGATTTATGAACTGAGTAGTATTTGCATTTTATGACATTAAGAAAGGCTTTTTCATTTCCATGGGCTGCTTGAGACTTATTTAGTTTCTGTTTCAATTTCTAGAGAATTTAGTCTAATCAGATAATAACTGAATTAACTACAAAGTGACATTTTAATTTTCTTGCATCCTCTATTTCAGTTTTCACTTTACTTCTCATAGCTGTTTGCATTTTATTTAACCTTTATGTATTTTTGAAATTTATGATCTAAAATATGTTATCTACTCAGTGCATTTCATTGCTTTGAATTTTGAAACAGACTGTAACAGTATCTATTTTGTCTCATTTGGCAGACAAATACTACCTGTTTGACCATCTGTATTCCTGTATAATTATTCCACCCAACTCCACAGACTTCCTTTCTCACCATTTAGAATAAGAAATATTTGTACTGTTAAACAGATTAATTTTTATTTTGTGGCCTGATGTCCATGACCTGGATTTGAGTTATAAACCTGTGATTTGCCAGGGCTCATTATCCACTGATTGCATAAGCTATTGTTACCAGGATAAATTTCAAATTCATCTGAAAATCACAGTTAACCAGTTGACAAGCTCTACAAATAAGGTCAGCCAACATCTCCTGTCCCTAAGTTCAGTAAGCTCAGATGCCAGACTGACTTCTGAGTTTTAGCTGCCTTGCTTTGTGTTATAATGAGAAATATCTCATTTCAGATTCAAATTACAACATTAGCTCAAGTGTGTTGGCAAGTCTTTTAAAGACTCTCATATTCTAAATATGTGCATAGATGATAAAGTAGCAAGATCTGAAATAATTGTTATTTATATCCTTCCATTGTTTCCTCCAAAAACAACACTTTAGACTTAGATATTGTTTTCAAAATTATTAAGCTGACTCCTAGAATGTTTTTCCTAAAATGTTTTTGTTTTTTCAAGTCCAATAATGCTTCACAACTATTTCCATCTGGTAGTAATAGTCTTGTTTATTCTGGAACATCTTGGTTTATATTATGCCTCTGTGTAACAAAATCTATTGAAATCATGCAAAACACCAATTTCTCTGCCAAAGTCAATAAAATTACTACTTGTTGAAGAAAACAGTAAACAACAGAACTTCATAATGATGTCATTAGCACATACTTTGTCAACACTTGGAAAATCTGGAAACTTCAAGAACAATAAAGAGGGAAAAAAAAGTAATGCATTCAGCTCAGCTGTATAATTAATTATACATAAAGTTTTAATGAGGTTTGGTTAAAAATGCAAACAATTTTATAGCAGCATTTGCTTCACAGCAGCATGGCAGCAGTAGTTCAGCAAGCAGAGCGGATGCTGTGTTTTACCCATCCATCAAATAAGTGGGCACATTTTAAATCTTCTGTAGTGCTGAGGCTGAGTGTGCTGCAGCAGGCCCTGAGCTGGTCCTGAATCCAGTTCAGGAGTCCAGTTTGATACCTTTGGGAGCTCCAAAGGCATTTTGTCCTGCCCTGGACTTTCTGCTAGGAGCAGAATTCTACTCTCAGCGTTCAGATGCTCCTGGGACGTTCCCTCAAAACACCTTCTGCTTTGTGCATGCACAAGATTTTTTTTGCATCCATTTGGTACGAAAAAATACTATTTATGGGTTTATTTTTTTGTCCTGATCAGTTCAAATGCATGACAGTATAACCTTGTGCAGAAAAGAGTGCAGCCATGGGTGGAGCATGCTTATTTAGCTGTCAGTGCCAACCAAATAAAACATAAAACACCATAAAACCCAGAGGATGGCTGAAGCATTAGGGGCAGATATTGCCTAAAGTGGCACGATATGGTCAAAAGTTAATTTACTAGATTAGTTCTCAGAGATTACTCTCAAGAAATGAAGAGAAGGAAAAGAGGAAGGGTTTTTCTGATTTCTAGATTGACCAAAAAGTAGATTAATAGTAGCCTAGAGAGTTGTGCTTTGCTGTGAGGTACAGATCACACGCAGTACTAAATACAGTGAGACCAGTGTATATTCAGAGATGCTGCTGGTGATGCACACTGAATTTAATAAAGACTTCTCCTGAGAATGAGCCCTTTGCACCGTGTGCGCTGTCTCAAGGCGCCACTAGATGGTAGAACAGGACTCCACACGGTGCCGCCCCGACAAACCCTTCCAAACCAGAGAAACCCTTAAAACCAGAGAAACCCTTCCAAATTCCCAGACAAACCGACGAACCCTTCCAAATTCCCAGACAAACCCGACGAACCCTTCCAAATTCCCAGACAAACCGACGGACCCTTCCAAATTCCCAGACAAACCCTTCCAAAAAGCAGCCGAGTCAATCCTGCCTGAAGATTCACAGCTCTACAGTACAACTTAGCATTTTTATTCCAGCTGCATACATCATATTCTTAGTCCTTTATAGCTAATTCATGTCTTCTAGAACTCTCTCCTCAGTGACAGTTTTCCCAGGAGTGCTTGGAGAGCAAGGCACACCCCAGCACACTGCCCAGGGGAGTCCCATGGCACCCAACCAACACCTATGCTGTGATAAATTATGGAAATTAGGCCACAGGACTGTAAACTGTGATCCCCTGTGTAAATCACACTGCCTGGGGGGCAAGGGCAGCTGTAAGAAACTTCTGCTCAGAATCACCTTCCAGACAAGCCACTGCCTCTCTGGGCAGGGCTGTGTGCCCTCCTGCCCTTTGGAAATGGGCACAGAAATGTGGGGGTAGGGGACAGGACCACCTGCTCTTCTACAGGTATCCAGGAGAATAATGAGAGTTTTTCCAGTAGTAGAAAATTTAAATTCAAGGCAGCAAGGATACCAGTAATAGTTCAGAAATAACTAAGCTGATATGAGTAAATGAAAAAGAGGCAGTGGAAAATTATTTGATTTTTTTTAATGGTACAATATCTTGTGAAATCTAACTTGTATTAGCCACAGAACTTAAAACCTGCTTGGATGTGAAAGATGACTGGCACATGTGGTGAAATATGTCTCAAGGACTTTCAGCAAAGATCAAACACATTAACAGTGACTTCCAACGTTTTGGACTAAAGGCAGAGGTGTGCTACAGAAGTCAGGGAAAAGGAACAATCTAACTTAATGTTGTTGTTAGAGAGCCAGTGAGAAATAAACTGAATAATAAATATACTTACAGGTCTAAAGAGGAAAGATTTAAAGCATCAGAGTGAACAAGCAAATAGAATTATGCAGGTACTTGAAAACATACAGGAAACTAAGAAAATGCAGATTATTACATGACAAGGAACTATCTGCAGACAGTTCTGTGGCAAGTTTTAGTCCTTTTCTTTCTCCCATAGTACATTTCTTCACCTGGTGCTTCCAGCCCTGCTGAATAGACAGTGCTGGGGACAGAGCAGTCCTGGGCAATGGTTCCTTCCCTGACAGATAAGTATTAATTTAATCACCCACTTTGCTTTATCTGCAAACACAGAGCTCAGGACTTCCCTGAATTAATCCTTGTTTGGACTGTATAGGGGATTGGATAGGCAAAGAACACAATGAACCATCAAGGGTTTTTTCCACTGCTATCACAAACAACAATATTGCAAGTATTCTGAATTCCCTATAAAACAACTTTCAGTGTTTGTCTTCTGTTGGAAGATATTCTCAGAATCTCACACTTTATGTTCAATATAAATTATATTCTTTGATTACACGCAGGATCCTTTTGATAAACCTGTCTCTTTGTAGAAATCTCTGCCTTCCCTGTGTGTCCTCCCTTGAAGGCCAGCAGTAATACCTGTTAGTTACCCTTCATTTTGCTAAGCCACTCAAGTTCTTTCAGTCTTAGAAAATGAGCTCTCTGTGACTCCTCATCATCCAGGTAGTTTGAATTAATCCTCTTCAGGCATTAGTAATGAGACTGTTGCACAATGCTTCAGGGGAAGCCCCTCTCTCCTCACTTTGCTGTCTCTGTTGCACACACATCAGGGACAGCCAGGAATCCCCCTGGTCTCTCCCACAACTTTGTCAGACACCATGAGGCCAGATATATAGAAGCCACAGGTTTTGTCCTTTTTTTAACCCCCAAGGGATGGGACTCAGTATTCTGAGAAATTTTTTCAATTTTTTTTTTCACTAATTATATTGATTTTCAGTTGAAGTGCATTTAGATACCTGTTTTCTAATTAAATCAGTGATTACATGCGTTTTATATCCTTCTAGAGTCACCCAATAAGAGGCCAAATACCCCACAGAACGTGAAACTACGTTACAGTGTCAAACACTATCTGTCAGCCCAGCCTTTTGATCAGCTTAAGCATTGGCTAATCAGCAAAACCTGACTCCCAAATGACCCTGCAGCCTGACATCACCTGCATTGTTCTAATTTAATTCTCTGTCAAGAGGGTTCTGCATCAGTCCCCCTCCCTCTTTTCCTAGGAGCATGATAAATGGATAGGCCAGTGCTGCCATGGCAGGCAGACATGTGGATCTCAGGGTTTCAGAGATGACCTCAATCATTGTCCATATTAAGAGAGCTCCTTTATCAGCTCTGTCCAAACTGGGGGTGCTGGGTATTGACAGCTGATATAGAAGCTTTAGCAGATGTGACTCAGCACTCCCCTGAGCCCTGCTGGAGTGGAAAGGATTTATTACATTATTAGCATATTAATACTGCTTTTTCCCAAATACAGAGTGCAATACTGGCTGTTCCTGCTTAATCTTCTTTCCCTCTTTCTTTTTTTTTTCCTGTAGTTTTTTGTACTTTGATCACTTTTTTCTCTAAGCCAAGCAGATTTTACAAGCAAAAGAACTATTCTTTTGTAATTTTTTTTAAGTGAACTTTTTCAGTGCTCCTTACAAATATGGAGTCTCTCTGCCTAACCCTTTCCTTGCAGAGACTTGATCCAGAGTTGCTTTCAGGTTATGATATAAGCTATTTGGAAGAACAACCTACATTTAAAATGTTTGTTAAATTACTCTTGTAGAATAAAATTCTCAAGCAGGAATGTTCCAAAATACTTTTAACCTCAGGGAAAAAATAAGTTATATGGAGTGAGAAATTAAGAACCTTTCCAATTTTGAATTAACGAGCCCACAGCTAGAACATTGTATAGAGTTCAGAGTACATCCATACTGGACATCTGACATCTGAGAAGGCTTGAGGAAGAAAAAAACATAGAAATCAGGACTGAGAGCCTTTCTGAAAAATGCTTTAAATAATGAAATTATTTTAATTAACTGACAAGTGGAAAAGCAGAGTAATCAAACCAATGTCTATATATATTTTAGGGAGATACATTGCTTATAGGGTTTAAGTAAAATATGCAGAAGAAGGAAGACAGAAAAAATTACAGAGGCACATTGGATGAGAGGACAGAGAGTTAATTGGTTCATTTAGCCTGAACTAAGATTGTATATGCCACATATATGGAACAGATTTTATTTGGCATGGAGGATGCCAAGAAGATGAGCAAATAGACATTCCGCCTTTGTCTATCCCTGGTTTTATACTCCTGTTTTACTCCTTAAAGGCACTGGCTATCCAGGCAGAGAAGCTAACCAAGGTGGCTTGAACCCTCAGCACTGCTTGTCTGGATCATGGTGGATTTTCTGGGAGATTCATATGCTAATTAACAAAGCAGCTAAAGAAAGGAAGAGCCATCCTTTCCACAGCTTTAGCTTGTACTCCCTCAGGATCTGCAGCAGCAGGCAGATGTCAGCACCTCTCTGGTCATTGCACAGAAAAATTCTCCTTGAATCGTGAGAGGATGGCAGAGCCTGCAGCCACTCAGGCAGTTTGCAGCAGTGCAGCCCCAGGCCAGCTGAGCACTGGCTTTGTTTCCATTCTCACAGGCAGTCCCCAGCCTGGAAACTTCCTCCTGTATTCCCACCCTTGGCTGGCCTCCCATGGCTTATCCACAGCAAGAGCATCTGTTACACAGCAAACTCAGCCAAGCCCCCATCCTCCACAGCCTGAGCAGTCCTTCCTCACCTGCTGGTTTCAGCTCCATAGAGCACCTTGTGCTGCTGTTCACAGGGGTCCCAAGACCAGGGAAGAGACGAGAATCTTGACTCCATGTGTCAGAAGGCTTGATTTTATGATATATATTATATTAAAACTATACTAAAAGTAGAGAAGAAAGGATTTCATCAGAAGGCTAGCAAGAAAGAAGAAGAATGGAATGATAACAAAATCCTGTGACTGACAGAGACAGTCTGACAGCTGGGCTGTGATTGGCCATTAATTAGAAACAACCACACAAGACCAATCACAGATGCACCTGTTGCATTCCACAGCAGCAGATAACCATTGTTTACACTGTGTTCCTGAGGCCTCTCAGCTTCTCAGGAGAAAAAAATCCTAAGGAAAGGATTTTTCATAAAACATGTCTGTGACAGTACCTCAGCTTGTCAGCCCCAGGACTGGAGAGCTGCAACCCCTCAGCAGCTCCATCTGAGCCAAGGGAGAGCTGATCCTGGCAGTGCTGGGACTGAGACCCTCAGCACACCTCCACCACCACCACCACCACCACCACTACCCTCACAGCTGAGCATGCCCCTGCTGCTCTGTGGAGGCTGCAGGCCCCCTTTGGCACAAGCTGCTGCAGCCTCTAACTACAGCCAGGAGCTGGACCCAAAGCCAGCTCTTCCACTGGCATCTCCTCAGCACCCTCTGCAAGGCTGCCTGGCAGCAGTAGTGGCACTCAGCTGGGACCCAGGGCCTTTGGCCAGGATCTGCTTCAGATCTTGCTATAAACTACCAGATCAGCTGGATCCTGCTAGAAGTAGCTACAGCCTCCTGTAGCCACCCCTTCCCAAGAGCAGCACCTGACATTCTGGTACTCCTCAAAGGCCACAGCAAGCCCAGAAGAAATTCCTACAGGATCTTGAATCAGAGCCAGGAAACTGGCAGTGAGTGCTGTGCCCATGGCCACCTTGGCTATCCATGGTCTCTGGCCAGGGAAGAGGGCAGCCCCTCTGACATCCTCAAACCTTCTTCACCATGAGCTTTAGTTCTTCACTTTCACTGATGATTAACGTATCAGCAACAAAGTGCAGTCACAGAAAACAATTAAAGCTTAAATAGTCAAAGGCAGTCAATGAGATTCTGGCAAGCACATAGACAATTAAAGCTTAAATAGCCAAAGGCAGTCAATGAGATTTTGGCAAGCACACAGACTGTCAGGTGCTTGTGCCTCATTTGCCATCAAATTATCAAGCTCAAGGTACAGCACATACAACTGTCCAAAGCGTGCTGGGTGGAGAGACGTAGAGGAAGGAGCTGAGGAAGAAGTCACTGCTGCCTCATTGCACAAATGGCCAGTGCTGTTCCCCTGGTGACAGCCCCCAGCACCATTTCCCCAGGCTGAAGAGCCCCAGCTGGGTATCTGTGGGTGGGTCCATGCCCACCTCCAGGTGAGGGGTGTGGCAAGGGCTGCCCTTATAGGGACGTGCCAGGCATGCTGCAGCAGTTGGTTGGTGTTGGTGCTGGCTCCCTTGGTTCCTCCCAGGATGGTGGGCTTGAGGATGGACTGTCAGCATGCTCCTGGAGCCTCTGGGCTTTGTTAAGGTCCTTGAATGGGTGAGTGGAGCTGGGGGGCTGGGTATCCCTGGGGAGGTGTGAGCCCCCGGGTTGCTGCTGCTGGGTGTCCAGCACTGGGCTGCTCACCCTTGGACTGCAGATCCATAAACTTGATGTGGTAATTGCAAGTGTGTTACAGCAGCACAAGCTGCTGTGTGTTATGTGTTCTGATGATTGGGGATTTAAGGTCTGGATAGTGAGAAAAGAGTGTGGTAAAAAGTGATAAAAGCTATTTAGAGAGTAAAGTTGATATGTGATACTCTGAACATGTACTTTCTGTTTGAATTCATAGTTGTGTATATGCAAGATTTGTAAGAATATTTCCTGTATCACCTGCAAGAAATACTATGCTGGCAGTTAGCATACAAAAAAAAGCTCTGACAAAATACAACCCCCAAAAATTTTTCTGTGTAACTGAAAATAAAATATACAGAAAGCACTTTTAGATGGGCTTTGGTTAGCAGTGTTGCTTATGCTTTTGGATTTTAGAAACTTGACATTTTCTTCTTGACATCCCTTCATACTTCAGCTTTGCTAACTTTGTTGCTATTTCTTGTCTTTAGCTATTTCAGCTAAATGTTGAGTTTGCTCCCTTTGAGCTCTAGTGGTGTGCACTAATGTGTCTGTGTATCAATTCATACAGGTTCTTGCCATCTTTGTTTTTGCCACATGCGGAGGCTTTCGAGGTGAAACTGCTCTTCTAGTTTCCTGTGAAGGTGTGGTAAACAAAACAGTTACAGCTGCTTTTGCTTATCCATTCAGGTGAGCATTAGCTCTTCAGTTATTACTTGATAACTACTTTTTATTCCCCTTTTCCCTATCTGCCTCCTTATGAACATGTGCTTACTGTATGAGTGAAGATGTGAAACTTCTGGCTTGCTCTGTAGCAGCAATAAAATATTTAGTTGAAGTCATTCAAAGCACTGAATTTGTTAGTACTTTATAGAAAGAGGTAGTTAGAAATGGCAGTAGGCTGTTATGCTCTGTATTACTCTATCTTAAGCTCCAGTCTAGCAGTGCATGAATGTAATTAGTAAGACAAAAACCACAATCCATTTTAACAGCCTAATTCTTCATCATTTTGTAGCTGCTTTGGAGGTCCAGATAAGATTATTTTGAATGTGCCATTATCCTATTTTTGTTCAGATACTGAATGGAAGATTCTTTTCAGTTTATTCCAGTATTATCTTGGTGAGGCTGTTGGGCACAAAAAAACCTAAATACTTCAGTGTCATTGCAGTGCTCCTGTAGAGAAAAGCTCCTTTCCTGGAGCAGAAGGAAAAAGGTTTCCTCTTAGCTTTTGCAGCAGCACAACTGCAGAGTGCAGGGTTGGTGTTCCATATGTGTTCAATAAATGTAATAACATAAATAAATATAGAGATTGAACCAATGGACAGTAAGTAAAGAATACTACAACTGTTTAGAATTTTGTCACAAACCCCAGCATTTGAAGGGGAGAGTGAGGATCTGAAATAATTCTGTGCTGGTCACAGAGTGGTCAATGGTAGTCATACAGCTTTATTTATTCAGCTTCTGTGTTTGTGGTTTTTGTAGCCATAACGCCTTTTAAGTCCTGATCACCTTGTTTAACTGCAAGTCTCTCAAACAATGTTGCTAAGTCTACTTCCAAATTGGGAATTTTTTGTTCAACTGCTCTAAAAACGTAATTAGGGTTCTTCTCCTGAAGGTACTGTTGTATACCTTAGTGCAGGATTAGATACAATCTTCAGAGAACTTGACAAATCTTTGTGTTGCGTAACTGATTATTTATATATCTACGGTGTATCTTTCAGAGTAAACTTATACAATCAGAATGCTGAAGCTCTGTTGCTGAGGCATGGAGTATAATTAATGAAGTATAAGTAATGAAGCAAATGAAGCTCCCACTGTGTAGCAAACTCTGACTACATGGATATAATCTTCACAGGCTGAATACTGCTGTATTTAGTGCACCAGACCCAAAAGGCTGTGGTGGCACTTGGACTGATGTCTGCCTCACTGGTGACTTCTCCTCTTCTGCACGCTTCTTTGTTGCACTGGCAGCATTGGTGTTCCTCTACTGTGTTACTGCCCTTGTGGTATATATTGGCTATAACCATGTCTATCAGCAGAACAACAAGTTGCCACTAACTGTAAGTAATACCGAGATATTTTAATGCTTTGACTTGGAAGCTGCAAAGGGATGAGAACTATTGCTAATGCAAGAATAATTGGAGAATATCCGGTAGTTACAAAAGTTAAATGGAGTGTGAGCACAAGTATCTCAGAGTGGTCCCTACAGGGCTTGAGCAGAAAAGGGGACCCAAAGCCCTTGGCCATCCATGGCATCACACCTTATGCAGTGGAATGAACTTTCACTTTTTCAGGTGAACACTTTTTCAGTATCTTCACCACAACTTTTCTTTTGTATCATGGAATTGAGTATATTGTTCCATAAGTGGGACGTCCTCTCTTAATCTGAAATTTTTTCTCTGTATAGAGGACTTGCTGCAATTGGCAGAGGAAAATAGTTAAACAGTTACATTGTGAATTTTAGTCACCTTCAATATTGAAGCTCTGAATGAGAAAATTCATAACATGCTTGAAAATGGACTTAATGACTTTTCAAACCAAACTTTAGCCCATCAGCCACCCAGATTTAAATCCTCTGCCCTTTTCCCATCACCCTTGCTTTACTTAACTTTGGTTTAAATTCTCATAAAATAGGTGCTAGGCATCTGCTTTTAGAAACAGATTTCTTAGGTTAAGATTGTCTTTTGCATCTATCAAGCAAGCATATAGTTTTGTAGCTGGTTATCAACACTGAGTTGTAACTATAACATTGTTAATGACTAAATTTGCTTGTGATTGTTAGCATTGATGCAGTTATCTTGGTGATATAGCTCATACTGTCTCTGCCTTGCTCTCATGTATATGCCTGAATTTTTTTTTAACCTGTTAATGAGTATTTCTCTTGTGTAGGACATGGCAATCAGTGTCTTGATAGCCTTTCTGTGGCTGGTCAGTACTTTTGTTTGGGCAAAGGCGCTTGCTGACATCAAGGTGTCCACAGGAGCCAGCATTGTTCCAGGAATTGAATCTTGCAAAGCACCAGGAACAACTTGCCATTTTCTTTCTGTGACCAGCATGGGAATTCTGAATGTGTCAGTGGTATGTATGCCTTCCTCCATATGGGTACAATAAATGTGTTGGGAAACAAGAAATGGCACCTGAGAGCCCTGTTCTACTGATTGCATGTGTTGCTCTGTGTTAAGATTTCTTTATGGGTTATTTGTCATTCAGGTCCATTAATACTGTGGTAAAACACTGGGCAAATAATTTCTTGGAGGAAACAAGTTTTTTTCTAAAGGAAATTAAGAGAAACATCTTGCAGATCTGCCTCTAGAGCTGTTATATGCAGCATTTCTAGACACATTTGAGTGTCTATTTATGCTTTTAGCCCAGAGCAACCTAAAATATCTTACTGAGCCACCCACGTGGTTTGATGAGTGATATAAGTAAAGAGGAAATGCTGTGCTGGTGCTGAACCTAGCTTTTTACTCAACTGTGAGCATTTTTACACATCAGATTGAGGTTCCTTGAAACATAATGGTATGAAGCTCATGTTCATACAAAGAACCCTTCATATCAGAGCAGATTAGGCTTATTGTGTGATCTTCCTAGTGAATCCTACCTTTCAAAACTCAGGCTGTTTATTCATTGGCCTAATAATCAGTCATTTGGTATGAGGGTGCATAAGTGGGGGGTGCTCAGTGACTGAAAAGAATGTCTAATTCTGTGAAAAGTATGGAGTAAGTTTGACTATCTGGCCTACAAAGAGCTCTGTTAAAAAGCCAAAATATCTTATATTACTCTGAAGAATTTGGAAATGTCTTTTCCAAATGAAAGGGGTGCCAAAAATAGTGCTTGTTACTGGTTTGTCTTGAAGAGACTTTCTGGCTTGTTTTAAAAAAAGAAAAACAAAACCCAATCAAACACAACAAACTTAATATTACATTTTCCCCCTTTTGCTTTCTCTACAGGTATTTGGCTTGCTTAATATGATTTTATGGGCAGGAAATGTTTGGCTTGTATACAAGGACACCAACCTGCACAGCCAATGGAACAGAATTTCTGAAAGTACAACTGAAAGAGTATAAAAACAAGTTGATATTTTGAAGTGCTTCTACTTTCACATCACACTACCAAGAGCATGAGGCCATTAGGATTCATTTCAGTAATGACTGATAATTCATACAAACTTCTATTTTGTACTATATAGTTTGATGGAGGGTCTTGGGTACTCCAACTGAAGTGTTTAATTATCATTAAATATATTGTGTCTTTCAAGTGCAGCATTGTATTGCAGTTTTTGAAGAGCAAAATGAAGAGGTTATCTGGATGCTGACCCTTTCTGGTTCTTAAATTAACCTTATAGGAGGCATGGCTGAGAAGCAACTCTATCTGGGTTATTACTGCATCATGTTTAGTTCTGCCAAGTCTTCTCTGAAAAATGGAAAATAAATTCACCCAGGGCAGGTGAAAATGCAGTTTTGTTTCTTCCTGCCACTGATACCTAGCAAAAGTCTCCTGAGTAGAATTCATAGCTCTGTCAAAGTTGGAGCCAAGATGTGTAGGTTTCCAGATAGTCCTATCAGATCTGCTGCTGAGCCTGTCAGGAAGGACATTACGCCTATGTTTAATATGTAGTAACTGTTTAATGGTTTGTGACAATCTCTGAACAAGGCAATTTGTTGAATGAGTTCATAGCTTCTAGTCTCACTAATATGAGAGTTTGTATATGGGTGCAATAGATGACTTCAACCCTTGAAGGAGGTGGGGGAGGGAGTAAAAAGAAAGTATGGCCCAAAACACAAATACTGTAGAAATCAAAGTTGATATAGTCTGCTACTTCTTAGGCTTCTCTCTGTTACTTTTGAGGTGCATGAACAGAGTTTGTACATGAAAGGGTGTAAGGGGAGATGTCTGAATATAACAAACTCTTCATTGATGTTCAGCTCATTCATTAGGAATGGTATTTGGGTCTTCTCATGTGGACTTCTTTATTAAGGTGCCCGACTCCCTGTGAATTGCCTGGAGAGAATGCTTCAACAAAGTTAATACAAAGGCTGTTCAGTTCTTTTTGTTTTGTTTAAACTGTTTGTGATGAACATAGACATAGTAGCGTGTATATAATGCAAGTTGTAATTGTTTGGTGTGCCAGAGCTATTGACCTTCTGATAGCAAACTGTAGTGTCAAAGAGTGTAATAAAGTCATGAGTGCTGCTGAAGGAACGTGCCTTGGCTCCTTGCTGCTGCAGCAGTGCATGCAGATGCATTCATTGGCTTTGCAGTTTCTGGGGCAGGGCTTTAGCTGTGGCTGGAGGAGTTACCTGTGCTGCAGGAGGGGCTCTTACATTGGGGCCCTGCAGGTTTTTTGGTAAAGAGGGCTATGTATCACTCCTGCAGGCTTCTGCTGCTCAGCACTTTTCTGTCTGTTCAGAGCAGGGGCTTTTGTAACTTATAGCTATCCAGAATTTCATTTGAATTGCCTTTTGTAAGAGGTAATAAGGGCAATTTTCATTTGTTTGCATCACTGTGCAAGTTTATTTATTTAAAAATACATATTTCATCCTAAAATCTGAAACTCCTATTTTCATGTTGTCTAAGAAAAAAGATGGTAATTATACATTAAGCTTTTCAATCTTTGGGACTTAAGGTTATAGATGATGTGGCTAAAATTTTTTTATTAACCTTTAATATTTTCAACAGAACTATGTTCCTGTCTATTTCTTAGGTGCTTATCTATTTTGTCACAAACAGATCTGTTAGTCAATGGTGTGGCCTAGTTGTAAAATGGTGAGTATTTTTGCACACATTAGAGCTGTAATGGATTAGATCAGTATACGCCTTATTGATGGCTGAGTTCTAGCCAACAAGTGAAACAGAGCTGGAAAGCTTAGCACACTGATTGTTTCAACAAAAACTTAAATTTCATACTCACTCAAAAAGACATCCCTTGTTTCCTTAGGCTGAAATTTACCTTTATGCTTTTTGTAGAAGAAACAACTGTGTCACATCCCCAGAGTGCTGCCCTTCAAAAGATGAGGTGATGAAAGAGGCAGGGCTATAGCTTGTAAAATAGAGATTCAGAAATAAGGGGTTGTGTTTTGTACAAATTCAGGCTGCATGTGTGTCTGTTCCATAGAGCTAAATGCAGAGCCAGGTTGCTGTTAACAGGCCAAGGTAAGTGTGATATGTAGACCACAGCAAGCAAGATTTTAAGAAAGGAAAAGTAACCCCATGTGCACTTGTGGCTCGTTAGGATAAAACTGGTTCCCTCTGCAGGGGGAGGGACTGATCAGAATCCTGCAGGCTTTGGTGGCTGCTGGGTCCTGCAGCTGGATGGCATGGGAAGCATCCTGCAGCAGGGGAAAGCAGCTGCTCTCATTTACCCTGGACACCCACAAAGGGCTGAGCAGTCCCTGCCTTTGAACTAACATCATATTTGTGCAGGCAGCACCAAAACACTCAGTGTCTTATTTACTCATGCTGGGGGAGGGGATGGCTGTCTGATTTCCCAGCTTTATCTTGAGTGCACAAGAGTCACCACTGCTATCAGGGGATGCAGTGTGCTTGATCCCTCTGTACTGAGGCAACAAAGGGCCTGGATCTCTGCCAGCTCTCTACAGGTTTGTAATCCTCAGCTGGCAGCAATTTTACTTGCAGCCATCAGTGGAGCAAGCTCATCAAAACCCTCTCATACTGCAGGAATTATCCTGGTAGCAGGCTATAGTTCTGCAGCCCTAGCAAGTCAAGTGCTGTGTGATCCCTGGTGTGATGCTGGAGAGGGGATTTTGATCAGAACCCCATGGTGGGGAGGAGGGCTGTAAGGTGATGGTGAGGGAAAATAAAGCTGAGGGGTCAGCATGGGGTAACGATAGAGAACTCCTTAGTGAAGAATAGAATCCATTAGCATTAGGAGGTGGTTAAGGAAGCAAATACATTGATTTAGGCTGCTCTGACCAGTGATCTGGGATCAGGCCTCTGTGACAATGCTGTATATTGTGCATATTCTGCATATGCTGACTCCTGGGAGTGTCCCTGCTGTGGGAGCTGGCACAGTGACAGTGCTGGCTGAGAGCTTTGCCACCAGCCTGCAGGAGAAGCAGTAGGAAATTAAATCCAAGAGAGGCCTGGCAATGCCAAATCCCCAAGAGCCAGTGCCAGTAGTGCAGGATGGAGTCACTCTGCGGTCTGTACCTCTTTGGCCCTGTCACCTCAGCAGCAAACCCATCTGCAGCACAGGCTGGGGCTGGGACACTGGAACACAAGCTGACAGGCCAGCACCATTGCTAGAATGGATTGTAATGGAGCCCAACAGTGATGGCTGGTGAATTCTTCAAGGCTCTGGCTCTGCTGCACACTTGGCTAGCAGTGGAAGGTATGGGGGTGGAGCTGCTACTGAAGAAGAGAAAGCAAACAGATGCCACCTTGGTGTGAAGGGCTGTGACTGGTTCATCACCTCCTCATTGACACAGGGTACCTGCAGCCTGTTTATTTTCCCCCATTGCCCAGAACTGAGCAGCACATAAAGCTGGGGCCATGCTGTGCTGGTTTGGCTGCCTGCCCTACTGCAAACTCCTGGGGAGCTGTAGGGTACCTCACTCCTGGAAACTGCCTGAAGACAGTCCCTCATGCTTCCAAAAAGGCCCCACTCCTGAGCAAGTCATGACAGCACATCAAATATTCAGGATCATCATGGATCATCTACTTCTATTCTTGTGGGAGGACTTAGTGTGTGTTCATTCCTAACAGATTTGCTGTATTGCCTAAAGCAAAACTGTTGTCACAGAGACCAGAGTCAGAAGCAAGACTTTGCTGCTTAATCACCTTGAAATACTAAGCTGAATAATTAGTCAAAAGAATGGTACAGGATAGGAGTGCATCCCCATCCCTTAACTATTAGGGAATGAGGGCATTTTCTTCAAGTTTAAGATCTAGTCCCTGTGTATTAGCAACACTCCAGAGTTGCATTTTAGAGGCTGACTCAAATGTGGAATTCCCTTCTGTCATGTCAAGTGAATCCAGGTGTACCCTTACAAACACTGCTTTCCTACAGATACTGTGTAGTTAGAGCAGGTAGAAGAAATTAAAATTTTAGCCTTGTGTTTTTAAAAATTTTCCTTTTAATATTTAGTTGTAACTTCCAAAAATTTACCTGTACTCAGTAGCTCTCTTCCTGCCTGGATCTTTCATTCTTCATCCTGAGTTAGGAAGTCAGCAAGATAGAGCTGTGTTGTGCCATCCTTAAAATTTGTGGCCACATGGACACAGTCAAAGGTTTTGCCCTGTGTTTCAGGATAAGCACTCTAGAGGCCAGGGAAATATGTGCCAAACCTGACCATGTTTTTCTTTCATTCTTTCTTTGAGGAAATCTTATTCTCTGTTATCCATGTTTTCAGTTAATGTTTCACTGTGGGTTCTGCTTGGCTGACACAGGAATTCTTCCTCAGGCTTCCCTCCCTCCACCTCCTGGACAAAACCCATAATACTCAGTAGAGCATTCTCCTATAAGAGCCTTCTTCTAGCTCTCTAAGTAGGCTCCCTCTCATTCTGCTACATCAGTGAGTGTTGCAAACAGTAGGGGTGTATTTGGACAGCTGGCTCTCATAATCCATCAGGCCCATGGAATCTGATTGATTGCTGCTGCCAGGAGACTGTACCTGCTGCTTGCAGGTACCTGTGCCCTATCAGCAAAGGGTGGCTTGTGCTTGCTATTACATCCTATCAACAACTGAGCAACTCCTCATTTATTCATAAATCTTGCTCTGTCTTCTTGGCCTGTGACTTCACGTTATCACTGCCAGCTGTGTTTCCTCCTTACTTGTCTGTGCAGCCTTTTGACTTAATGCAGTCATGGAGGAGGCTCTATGCTGATATTTAACTCACGATCTGAGTAAAAACTGGTATTAGCACAAGCTTTAATCAATTCACCTGTTTGGTTTCAATTTAA
Source organism: Molothrus ater (assembly GCF_012460135.2). Taxonomy (NCBI): domain Eukaryota; kingdom Metazoa; phylum Chordata; class Aves; order Passeriformes; family Icteridae; genus Molothrus; species Molothrus ater. Next base: position 14,120,146 of record NC_050482.2, on the reverse strand, counting down.
TTTGAAGTTTGAAGTAGCCTGCACTCAGAGCCAGAGATGTTGCTTTCTGTGGCTTAAGATCAGCAGCTGAATCCCCTGGGTTATTTCTTGTCATGTAAAGCAGTAGTCATTTCATATGCTGCACCCGCCCTGCCTTGGGATGGTATTCTATCTGTTGTTATACATGTCGATCTTCCTAGCTCCTTTTTATTTTCTCATCTATGTACAACATCCCCTAAATCATCTTCCTCTGGTGACTTCAAATCTAATTCTCCACTACTTTCTACAGATACAGTAGCTATTTTTAATTTTTGCATCCCAATCTGCTTTTGCAAGCATCTAATTTTAGCTTAACGTTTAATATGATCAGGTTCCCTTGGAGCTCTCCTTTGCTCTGGGGTGAATGGCTGCACTGTGCATGCTAAGCCTTCTGCTGGATTCTCCTGCTTTATGCTTCTGTGGCCTTTATTTCCCTTTTTCTGAATTGAAAATACTATATTTCACTATTACCTTTATGAGCCACTAGACTCTACTCCTTTTCAAGCTTTGTAGTATTTTCTTTTTAAACAGCTTTCAGATCCGAGAAATTATTTTCTGCTTTTACACTGGCTCTAGCAGAACAAAATGTTTTAGCTGCTCCCTCAACAGTCACATTAATACAGGAATTGTATCCTCAGGTTTCATTTCATAATCACTCTAAAATGGCTAGAGAACACTTATTTCTATATTGTGCCTGATCCTATGAACTGGAATGGCACACCTCTTCTTCCACAGAGAGGTGGCTGCAGCATGGAAGATCTCAGGGGTGGTTTTTTTGTAGATCCTCTTATATTGCTCAGATTTTCAGTTGGCATTTGGGTGGCATTAGTGGCTTGTTGAGGTCTCTGCCTGCAGTTACATAAAGATTGCTGTCCAGCAAAGAAACAAAAGACTGGGAAAACTGTAAAGGACAGATGTTGGTTATCTAATAAATATATTTTTCTGGTACCTAGCCTAGTCTGCACAGAGCAAAAGGAAGCTGCGATGCCTTGAGACTGAATTTGGCCTACTCTTACACAAGGAGTTTTGCACTGGGATTTTTCCCTCTCTGCAGAAGGGCCACTGTTGGCTCTGGGTCCTTTACTGACATGATGTGCTTCTACTGCCCTGGAACAGGTCCTGTTTACACCATGGAAACAGCCTGAAATTCAACTGGACATTTCACTGTGAGCTGACCAGCAAAGACCCCGATCAGCAGCAGAAGAGGAGAGGACACATTATTCTCATAATTGTGCAAAGGAGAAAAATGGGGATAGAGTCCTTCAAGATGCAGCAGCTCAGAGCTGAATTTGGGGTTTTCAGAGGTTCCCAGTAGTGACTGTGGATGCAAGGCATCTTTATGACAGTGTGCAGGCAATGATCCCAGGCACAACACCAGCAGTACCCCTGGAGAGGGCTCATACAGAAATTGGCATGATACTGGGAAGGTCTCTTCCTAGAAGATCATGAGTGCAGGTAGATGAAGCAATCATGATTATAGAATAAAATAGTATGTGCAAGTAGAGGAGACAAGGATGATTATTTTTAGCTTTAGTTTCCACAGAGACTGTGCATCAAAAGTAATGAGAAAGGACAGGCAGGCACAGGAGGCTTTTTGCATTCAGCTCCTTGAAGAGCATCTTGAGAATGAAGATAGACCATGAAATGAATTTGAGAAATGCGTTGCTAAAGTAAAAAGCCAAAGGGCCTGTATTTCCTTTTTGTCCTGAGGCCCTGAAAACTCTTAATTAAGGAAGTAATTTAATTTTGAATTTTACTGACTGTCTGGTTTAACATGTGGCCAATGTGGGCACTCAGAGCTTTCAACATTTTCTTGCTGGAAGTTGAGCAGGAGTGCTGCAAACTTGGAAGATCTACTTTCTTCTTCAAGAGACCATGAACTCATTTTTCCATGAGCTGGGCAGTTACTTGTATGGATTTACAGCAAGTGCAATAGGCCTCCAGGCTAGAGAGATGGAGTTTTACTAGCCATGCATATGTGCTGGTGCCCCAAAATGGGCAGAAGGATCAGTCCCTTCTGGATTAATCTCTTGAGCTTCCATTCAGTTGCAACCACCTGTCATGACCTACCGCTAACAAAGCTGAAAGGACAGTGATTCTTTCATGCAAGAAGAGCCAGCAGAGTGATTACAGCCAAGTTCTGGCTGGAGGTACCCTGGGGCTGGCTGCTGCTTTATTTTGTTGAGAGGGTAAGTTCATGCCCTTTTAACTCTGTGGAAAAAGCTTCTGGTTCAGTGATGGGGCAGGATCTCTTCAGGAGCATGTAAGAGCATGATAGTGGTTCAGCACTGGCTGTGCATGAGGAAATCCCTGTCCTGACTTACAGAGCAACGCTAAAATGCTGTCCTGAAATGTCTGTTACTCTAGTTCTTTGTTGATCATCCAGGCTGGCTCCTTCACTGCACCAGTGGGTGGGGAGGGGACACAAGGGTGTGAGGTACCAGCTGCAGCTGTGCTGGTCCTGGAGGGTGCCCTGCCATGGGTGAGCTGTCAGCTGTCCCAGGGACACCACCCACCCTATGCAGACAGACAGGCTTACACCAGTGCCCACTTCCCCCTTCTCTCTCATCCCCTCCAGCACCAGTGGCGTTGGTAGGATGTCAAAACATGTCCTGGCATCAGGCAAAGTAGTTTGGGAAATTCTTCACTGAGGTTTATATATCACTGAGCTTGATATACTGCTGTTAGATATTGGTGGGACTTGGATCTCCCTGGGCAGGCTCAAATGGGGTGCTCAGATATTTGGGGAGGCTTTTGGGATACAGATTTACAGAACAAGGTGTCAAACTTCTTCAGACACTTTCATAGCTGGATAGCAGCTAAATAGGTGAAGTTTCATATCTGGATTTTAGTCCTTGCTTTTTAGTATTTCATAGCAAGAAAATACTGCTGTATTTGGTATAGTGACTAGGAAATACCCTTCAGCAGAAAGTCACTGGCAGAAATTAGTGTCCATTTTGATGTTTTTGAGTGCTGTCACTTTTCTAAATGGCTTTTTTTCCCCCTGCAACGTTGGGGGTGTCTAATCTCATAGATGTTTCTGCCACAGGCTGCAAGCTTTCACATCTCTAAGGGCATTTCAAAGTGTATTAGACAGCTAGCCGTGGTGCTGGTAGTTAACAGGGAAACCTCAGCCTCCTCTCTAGGTGTCAGTGTGGTTATGCTGCTTGCATTAAGTGGGAAGATGTGATCAGGCTGGATGTTGCAGGGAGGAGCATTTAGAAATTCAGTGTGAAAATGGATTGAATATGGTTCCTCCTTGCTTTGGTGCCCATGGCTGTGCAGAGAACTGCCGGAGCATCCTTCCCTGCCTACAATAGAGTAGGTGATGAAGGACAGGAGCACCCATCGTGTGTCTCAGCTGAACAGCGAGGAACGGGTTCAGTTCAGTGTGGCAAAGAGAAGAGCTCAAAGCAAACAGAAAATAGGTCATTTGATCGTTCCTGGAGTGACCCAATGCGCTCTGCAGCGAATAAATCCTGTAAGGGGATCATCTCTTTCCCGATACGCTTGCATCGCTACGGTGCCTGGCGGTCGGGCTCTTCTCCCTCGTTTTTCTCCAGTCACTTTTCTTTCTGCCTGATCCTCTCCCACGGGCCCTGAGGTGCTCGGGCCCCGTGCGGAGCTGGGGGAGTGCGGGCAGAGCCCGAAGGAGCCGGGGCCGGTGCCGCCACTCCCGGCCGAGCGCTGCGCTCGGTGTCACCGAGCGGGGCTGGGCCGCGCTGGGGCCGCTCCCGGGCAGGGGGAGCCCGCGGCCCGGAGAGGCTGAGGGAGCCCACAGCAGGAGAGAGGCCCCGGGAGGCTGCGGGAGCCCGGGCAGCAGGAGCGGGGTCCCGGGGAGGCTGCAGGAGCCCAGGCAGCAGGAGCGGGGTCCCGGGGAGGCTGAGGGAGCCCACAGCAGGAGAGAGGCCCCGGGAGGCTGCGGGAGCCCGGGCAGCAGGAGCGGGGTCCCGGGGAGGCTGCAGGAGCCCAGGCAGCAGGAGCGGGGTCCCGGGGAGGAGCGGGGCTCTGTGGGCTCCCCACAGCCGGGCTGCCCCGGGGCAAGGCCGTGCCTCCGCTTCCCCGCCTCAAGCCGCTCCATGCCCTGCCTCCCTCTCTGCCAGCAGCGCCTGGAGGGAGTTTGAGCTGAGCAGCCGCTGACCGACTGGCACAGAGCCCTTCTCTGCCATCGCTTTCCGTACCTGCAGGAAAGGGGAGATGGATGGAGAGAGCTGGCACCAGGCCAGAGAAAGGGTGCTGGAGCTTCTCCTCCTCCTGGGGCCGATAGGGCCGGGGGTGCTCCTGTTGTTACAGAAATACAGAATAATTAGCGTTGAAGGGGCTGTTGGAGAACATCTAGTCCAACCTTCTTGCCAAGGCAGGATCACCAAAATCGGGTTACACAGGAATGTGTCCAGGTGGGTTTTGAATGTCTCTGGAGAGGGAGATTCCATGACTGCCCTGGGCAGCTGTTCCAGTGTTCCCGCCCACTACATAAAGAAGTTCATCCTAATGTTGAGGTGGAATTTATTGTGGTTCTTTTTGGTTTTTTTGGGTTTTTTTTTTTGTTTTTGTTTTTGGTTTTTTGGGGTTTTTTTTAATGGCCATTCCTCCTCCTCCTCCTGTCGCTGGCACTACTGAAAAGAGTCTGGCACATCCTCTTGGCATCATTGAGATATTTATGATGAGATTCCCTCTCAGTCTTCTCTAGATGAAGCAGGCCCAGTGCTTGCAGTCTCTTCATAAGAGAGATGCTCCAGACCCCTCACTGTCTTTGTTGCCCTTTGCTGGACCCTCTCCAGCAGCTCTTTGTCTTCCCACCCTGTCCCCTCACAGGGTGCTGTGCCCAGAGCTGTGCTAAATGTGCAGATACAGCAGCTTGTGGGTCCACCAGCCCTGCTGCCCACATGAACAGGACCAGGCTGCAAACCCTCCCTGGGTAAGGTTCATGTGTATGGGATGCACACAGGCCCCTCTGGAAGCTGTCACAGCTGCCCAGCAGGCAGTGCTGGCCACAGAGGGGCCAATCCTGTGCAAACACAGAGCTGCTGCTCCAGTCTGCATGGCCCCAGCTGGTGTCCACAAGAGGAATCAAAAATGAAGCACAACTGCATGGCCAGACCCAGCCCTGCCTTGCCCGTGTAATTCACCAGCTGAAATCCCAGGCATCTATTGATCCACAGCAGCTGAAGTTTGGTACCAAAGAACTGCAGAGTGGTACCATTCTTGAATACAATTCAGGGTCAGATGCATTCATCTGTTTTGTTTGCAAGTGTGTCTCTCATTCAATAAAGAGCCTGCTGCAGAAACTTGCTGAAGCTTGTATTTGACGTCTTTTATCTCCTGGCCAGGCCCATGCTTTTCTACTGGGCTGCTGTGATGCACATCTCATGGCATCTGCTTCCAGATGCAGAATTGCCCCAAGACAGGTCCCAGAAAGCAGACCTTGGAGCACTGACAAAGTGTGGGTGGTGCCCCATCTCCCCCTGGGACCTGAGCAGGCAGCAGCAGAGCCTGGCTGACCTCCATGCTCAGTTTTTCCCTCATTTTCAGCTTCCTCAGGCACTGGTGCAGTGGCACAGGCCTGCCCTTGCCTGAACAACCTGGACTGAGACTCAGCTGATTTACCTCTGTGTGCACTCTGTAGGCATTGATATCTGATCTAGGCATGCAGAAAGAGCTGCTTTCGGGGCACAGCTCATCTGATCTATTCTAGATGTCTGCTTTTTAATAAGCCACCCCCAGTGTCTCTTTCTCCCCTGTGACAACACAGGGAGCTTGCAGGGACTAGTTCAGACAAGGCATGTGCAGATGGAGGCCGGGGGGGGGCCAAGCCTGTGCTCAGCCTTTCAGCTGGAGCTTTGCAAAGGGCCTGTTGTGGCTGGGGATGTCAGACACCCAACCAGCTGGGGCATGTGCAGTGTGCAGTTGTGGCTGCTTGCTGTTAAAATGTTAGTTACATGATGGTGTTACAATCTGGCTCCCATAACATAAGCTAGCAGCCAGATTCTTTGCTCAGGAGGAGAAGGATTACTTCCCTTATATGACCCCCCTTCTCTGAGGGGATCCAAGCTCCTATGAGGGGATCTCCTGCTCCTATGAGCAGTCACAAAGTGGCAGCCTCCTGGGCAGACCTTCTCCATCTCTGCAGCTCAAGTAGTTCTCATGTGTAGGTCTCTTTCAGATCATGAAGAAATGTAGTATCAGCATTTTTATATTCCTTGATATAAATGAAGCTACATTGCCAGAAGCTGAGACTTCTGATGTTTGTTACAAGTGCTATTTACAACACCAGCATGAAAGCAGAGCCTTTGGAGAAAAGCACAAAAACCCCAGTAATATGATCACACATAAACTGCCTGGGGGAATTAGACCCCACCAGGAAAAGTGACCTGTGCTCTTTCCTAATCACTCTTGAAACTTTCAGAGCAATGTCAATCCACAAATCTGGAAGCACTTCAGAGATATGTCATAGGTGGAGACATAGCAATTAAAAGCTGTGGCAGAACTCACGCTGATTTTTGTAGACTTCAGATAAAATTATTGCATAACATGTAATAGGCAGCTGTAGGTCAGGAACTGTTGCCCCCAGCCAGTCTGCCTGAACCACCAGGTGCCTTTCCTCCTCTTCTAGTCTCAGCTTATCAGTCTCATCACTCTAAAATAAATGGCATCAAAGTTCACACTTTGTGTTCACAGGGACTAACAGAGCTGTTGAAGACTAGAGAGGCTGTTCTCATCATCTAGTCTGACCCTCTACAGCACACAGCAGCTGTTCTTGACCTCTGAAGGCTTCAAATGATGGAAAGGGCCCATGGTCTTGGCTAATTGTTCCAATAATCAAATGCTTTTATTGTGCTGCACTTAATCTTTGCTCTCAGTCCATCTAGTGGCAGCTCTAGACACTGACTCTGTGTTCTCAAAAGACTTCTGAGTAAAAAAACCACAAAAGCTCCTCTGACAATTAGAGGAGGTTTCTAACACTTAAAGCTGTACTGTACAGCATATTATAACTTTATGAAAAAATAGATGTTGCTTTTATATTCTAAGCATCTTTTCACATATTGTTTGATACAATAAGTAACAAGCATACACCTGGGTCAGCCAGTTCTATTTTATCTGCTTTTGTCCTACCAAAGACAAGCCAGAGATATTGATGGATATGCTTTGGCTCAATGAGACTAAGAATTCATTATGGACTCCTTCACAGGAAGGAACACTGTTAGTAGTAGGGGCAGCTGATAGGAAAATGGTGCCTCTTTAGCATAAAGCTATTGCTCATGTAAAATCTTGTTTGTAGATCCTAAGCAAGGGAAGTAGTCCTATGCATGTCCAAAATAAGGTTTTATGGGAAAGACCAAGATGAAGAATGAGTTGGAGCTGGAGATCAGCATTTCACACCAGGAAGGGTGAAACTGTGCTTTGTGGTCAGCACTCTTGTTTCCTCATGCAGGAGCTGCATGGGACTCACAGAATGCTTTACCTTGCTTAACCCTGCCCCTGCAAATGCTGAGCACAGCAGCTAAACCCACCTTAACTGTGTGCAGACATTCTGGGCAGTGATAGTGCTTGGGTCTGGCATCTCTTCTATCCATGGCTCCTCTTAGTTCAGCTGTCAGCTGTTCTGAGTCTGGACTATGAGAGCACCACTCCAAGAGCAGTTGCTTTTCACCCAGCTGTTGTCCAGCTGTGGGAGACCATGGCATCAGCAGTGTTGGCCATGACATTGTGTTTGCATACATGGAGTTCAGAGCCTGCTGTGATACCAGGTTATGCTGCTGTTGGGGTTTTTTCCCTAAGAAGGAAGGAAATAAGTTTGTGCAGTTCAGCAGCAGGAGCAATAGTAAAGACAGATGAGTATTCATCTGCCTCTTTGCCAGTTTCCTGGCTGAAACTACAGCCTGTCTCTCCCTTGCTTTAAAAAAAAGGCATTTATCTCTTAATCACTGAAGTAGAGCTAGAATAATCAAGGAAGAAAAGCAGCTGCCCTAGAGAAATGTTCAGGAAAGTAAATACAAAACCCTATGTGTCTTCCTGTCATGAAAAGAATGCAGTTAACTTCTTCAGGTAACAAAATCTAGTGTCTGGAGGTGCCAGGTGTGCATATGGATAGATTGGTGTCAGAGTGCTGGGAAGATCAGAGTTACAGCAGCACTACCAGCTACTGCAGACTTCCTTTATGTCACTGGAAAATCACCTGAATAGAAACTGAATGTGCTGTGTTTACAGCTAAAAAATGCTAACAATGGTGGGTTGGAGCACAGAATGTGTGGCTGCCCCTGGGTGGAGGGTCAAACAAATGTTGTGACAGCTGCCATGGACACAGTAAAGTGATAATGTGCTCAGGGAGTATAAATCAGTCTTTCCTATCTGTATCATTGTGGTATTCATTACACACTGGGTTTCTGATTGTGCAATGAAACAACATTTGACTGAAGATGATTTGTGGTTGTTAGGGAAGTTGCTCCCGAGCCAAGCCACTCCTTTGGAGCACAGCAAAGAGTCACAGCACCATGACAGTTGCTTTTGTGAAGGGTAGGATCCAGTAATTTCACTGTGGATTTCTCCATCCAGGTCCTTCATTGCATGACATAAACAATGTATGTGAGAGACTGAATATAATCTTCATTGACTGCCACTGCTCAACTTAAACCGAAATTTTCTTTTACCACCTGATATCAGTCCCTTGCTGTCAAAAAACGTTTTTGCAATCAGGAAAGAAAACAAGCCAAGACAAGCCATGGAGTATTAAGTCATAATTTATAATTACTTTTCTTCAGATTAAAATAATTTTATAAAATCTTGTCAGGTTTGTTTGTTTTATATCAGGTTTTTAGACAGCACTTACATTATACATGCTCACACTCAGAAAAGATTATATCACCCCATGTGTTTACTGTCATTATTCTTTTGAGTATATTCCACTTGATCCTGTAAAGCATTAAATGTGCCAGAGGAAATACCAAAGGTGAAGATATTGAATGCTCTTAGTGTTACAAAAGATAAATAAGCTGAAAGTGTTGACAGCCTGAGATGCCACAAGAAGCTGTGAGTTTTTTCTACTCCAGAACTGCTTTCAAGCCATGGACTTTTCTACAGCAAGATGGGAGGGCAAGGAAGGGCTGAAATAAAATACTGAATGAAAAGAAAATATTTTTAGCTTCTACCAGCAAACATTTCTACCCTGGTGTGCTTTTCACTCATTTGGTTGCTCAGCAGGGACAGGAGACCCCATTCACTGTGGAGAAAGCACATCTGTGTGTGCTGCCATTCCCAAAGGCAGGCAGAGGATGGGGCCATGCCTGCCAGAGGTGCAGACTTTTCTATGGGGAAACGACCAGTGTCAGTAGGAGGCAGTGGGCACTGAATGCTTCTGTCTATGACTCTGTTTTGCTTCCTCTTCTTCTCTCCTGCTTTTTCATGCACCTGCCAAAGGTGCATCCAGATTCATCCTGCCTTTAGGTCTGGTTTACACACCTTATGGCCACCTTTTGTTTTACAGCTGAGAGAGAGAGAAAAATCACATCTGATTCTTTGGTTCAGATAGGGGGTCAGTTGGGAGGTGCCTTGGAGTCTTATGCACTCTGGCCTAATAGAAAAGCAGAGCTCATTTTGGGAGAGGAGGTCAGTTCCTGCCTTAAGGGGCTGATAAGGATAAGCCCCCATCCTCAGACTCCTCTTTCTTCTGCAATCTCAGCCCAGCTTGGCCTGGTGTTTCTGATTGCCCTGCTGAGGGCTTGGCAGCTGGTTTTGTTGCTGCAGTCAGCTCTTTCCTCTTCTCTGAAGGCTCTTTTTTGCTTGCTGCCTCTGCTCCATCCACCCCTTGGCCACTCTTTTCTGTGGCACTGGACACTACCTGCATAGCCAGCACTGACTGAAGGGGCTCCTTGCTCTTCTTCCACCTCCGGGCCCCCGACCGTGTATTGAACTCATACATTCTGCCAGTAACTTGAAAGAACAAAAAGACAACAGATTAAAATCATTCTTGCCTTACCAGATTAAGACATGACAGTTCTCAGCATGGAACTGAAATGAGAAACGTGAAGCACTTGGAATTCACTCCCCCTGTGCTGGGGAGGCAGCCCTGAGAGGGAAATCCTCATTTCTGTGGGGAGCTGGGCATCGCAGTGGCCGCTCAGAGGAGATGCTGCCACTACAAGAATTGTCTTTGCAGTTAGGGGAACAGGGGTATTTAAAACATTACTCTTCCGAAAGAAATAAATGTCTTATCACCCTATAAATCTATCCAAGTTGCAGCTACTAGGGGTTAACATGGGTAGTGTAACAAACACGTCCATAGGTGTAAGGACAAAACTTCTGTCTTCAGCCATACTGAGTAAGACCATTGTAAATGTCTGTGCCTGTTTTGTCTGTAGACTTGCCTACCAGAGGTAGCAAACCCTACTTAGGAGCACAGCATGCTACATACATCTTCCAGACCATGTCAGCTCATCTGGACTGACCCAGGATTTGGAGATCCAGTGAATCTTGGTTGCACACATTCCTTCTCCATTTACACAGAATGGTTTCTTCCAGGCTTGCTGTCCACTTTGCCATTAGTAGAGTGAAGTACTGTGTGTTTCATACAAGTACATTATTTTCTCATATAGATAAAATATTGTTAAATTTGTGTTGTTTAGCACATATGGCTATCTCTCACTGTCAGAACGACTTCTGTCTCTATTCAGGTTTTATGGGTAATTTCTACTTGTACATTAAAAGCAAAATATCTTCTCCTCCAGTTCATTGCTACCTAGAGTTAAGTGAAAAAATTTCTGTGTGTCCAGTGTGATCACCTCACAGTCTAACTCACTGTATCTTGCTACAAAGAGAATCAGGAGCTATAATGGCACTTTCTGTAATTAAACAATAGAAGACAAACAAAAGACCATTAAGGCTTGGAAAGAAACAGTGGTTACGTGTTACTAAATGTTGCAGTTTGTATCAGAATTAATGGTTTGTGACATATCAACACAATTTGAGCAACTCAAGATGAAACTGGACCTCTTTACCTGTTGTTTTTTTTTTTCTAACTGCTTACAAGTTGGGCATGGCAAAGCAGCCCAGATCAGGAAATAGCTTCTGACCATCCTTCTTAATCATGTTCAACAGATGATGTCCTGGGAATTATTAAATCTCATTTCCAAAGCAGCAACCTTTGATCCTCTAGGGTTTGCAATGAGTTGTGGAGAAGAGAGGGGAGGAGTGGGGAGCACACATTTCCCTGTTGTCACCACAGAGCTGTGTTAGAGCTTAATGTTTGTGTCAGGCATGACACAAATGCTGTGGCTCTGGATGAATGTTTGGATGGGCTCAGATATCCTTGAGTCCAGTATGGTCAGGTTTGTTGAGAAAGGGAGCCCCAGCTGTCCTCAGGAAGACTGGAAAGCAGCTCTTGCAGCAGCCTAGAGACTACCCATGTTTAATATATTACAAATGCAGTTGCACAGGAAAAAAGCAGGGGTTTTGGAGCCCATTCCTCCAGATCTCTTTATAAAGAGCAGGTGAGCTTGGACCTGGATCAAACCGGCCTTGAGCAGCCTTGTGGATGGACTTAATTGCACAGTAGGGTCCCACTTGTTTGCCCAAATTGTACTGAAGTCTCCATGCCTGGTGTTTCCCATTAGCTCAACACATCCAACAGCTCTGAGCCAGCTAATAAGAAACACAAGTTACAGGCACTTTGGTGGAAATTGGCCAGATGAATCCAAGCCTTGAAACAAGCCTGCCTTTTTCTGGATGATTTGTAAACCTATTGTTTCAGGCTTATTTTCAGATCTATTTTTTAAAAACTTACTTTGTCTGATTGTCACATTTTACCAGCCCCTCATCTCCATGCTGGGGCTCTCAGCCATTAGGCACAGGCCTGAGGACCCTAATTCCAGGCCAAGAATCAAAGTAAGGGGCTCAGGCAGGGCTGTGTTTCAGGGGAATGAGGTAAGCCAGATCAATCCTCAATAAAACAATTTTTTTTTTCCTGTAATGAGCCCTGCTGCAGACCAGTGGCTGTCACTTGGGGAGCTGGATGAGCTTCCCAGCTCATCCTGAGGTTTGTAGCTTTCACCTTATTTTTGCTTTTCCCAGCTGGTTAATCAGATATGCCCAGAGTTTGCATAGCCTGGTGACACAGTAGCTGTTGCCAGCTGATTGCCTTCCCTTTCCTCCCCAACAAGCAATGCCTGAGCCTTGGATAAACAGCAGCAGCAACACACTGTTGCTCTAAGGAAGGAGGTTTGTGCAGGAGCCAGTAACTCACCCACCCACTTCTCCAGGGAGAAGTTCAGGAGGTGAAGGCAGCACTCCTGCAGTGACATTAATCTCCTGGCCATTCTCCAGACACAAGATGGGTGAGACCATGTAGCTATGACAGCACCAGAGCAGGAGACTTGCAACACATTCCTTCTCCTCTCCCACCTTCCTATACCACATCCATACATTCCAGTTTAGCAGAGGAGTAGTGAACAGTCTGACCATCAGATGTGTGCTTTCAAGGGCTATAAGTATATTCTAGAAATATGAAAAGCCAATGTCAAGACATACTTAAATCAACTAATCCAGTTTGTTTCCAGCCTAATATTCATATCCTCTGTTAATTGCTTTTTATTACCTGGGTCTCTGGCTTCTCCATCAAAGATAGTGTTTAGCTTTGTCATTGTCTGTGAAGAAACACAAAATGTAAAATGAAAACTGTGAATTAAGTCAGAAGGAGGAGCAGTAACTTGGAAAGGGTGATTTACATGGATGGAGGTGGATTTGTGTGACTTGTCTATTGCATTCCTTTAGGCTGGGTTTTATTTAAACCAGTCCAATGGCAACACATTAGACCACAGTCCAACGGCAACAAGAGCCATTTGTGGTGTAGGTTTTCCTCACTAGATATTTAAAGGAGAATTAATACATTCTGACATGCTAAATGCCTCCACATGTGTTACCACAAGAGAATCTCCTCCACCCAGAGTAGGCTTGGGAGTTCCCTCTCTGAAGACTTTGGGGAGAGGGAGTTCACTAATCTAAGTCTCTTGCATAGTTTCACAGAATACCCTGAGTTGGAAAGGACCCACAAGGGTCATCCCAGTCCAGCTCCTGGACCTGCAAAGGACCACTGCAGGAGCCACACCATGTGCCTGAGAGCATTCTGTCTATTTGTGCAATTATGCAGCCTTTATGCAATTATGCCTATGAAAAGGAAGGAGCCCTGAGACCCAGGAGCAAAGGAACATCTCCAACAGTAGAAACATCCATGACATTTTGCTGCAAACAGCTTATCAAGGCCAAACTTCACAGCCTGGGTGTGCTGGCACACCTTGCTGGTTGCACTCAGGTGGCTCAGAGTTGGCTCCACAGGTCAGTGGAGTCTCAGCAGTGCACTGCTGCCACCAGTGAAGCTGGGGCACTTGTGGTCGCACCTCTGCAGCGAGTGTCCCTGTCATTGTTGTGGGCACAGCCTGTCTGACCTCCCAAGTACAGCATTTGGGCAGCAAAGGGGAAGCAAATGGGCCCCAGTGCAGGTGAGCACCCCTCACACCCCCTGTTGCTTCCAAACACAGAGGGCAGCTGGGACAGTGAAGTGTTTTGCACTTGAGGGCAATCATTATTTCCTTGTCTATCATTTCTATATTCTCTTTGGAAAACAGATACCATCATAGAAATACCCCATATTGCATGATGGGGCTGGCAAAACTGGGGCTTCCTTTGAGGCCAGCAGTACTTACCACAGTTACTTCTTTCTTAGGCTTCTTCTTTTCTACAGAAAGGAAAATGCACATTGTTAATAATCAGAATTTTCTGATGGTGACCTTAGACACTAAAGTCAACATTTCCTCAAAGAAATAAGCATTCTTTCTACTCAAATGCTGAGACATCTTAAATGATTCTTATTTCTTTTCAAATGCTGAGTGAGAATCCACAGTTATCAGTGACTAAGCTAAAGACTAGCCTTGAAAAGTCAGTAATGAATGAATAGTAATTGTTATTAAACAAATTACCCTTTTCTAAATAATATAAGCAAATACAGAAATTCACCTTTGGGAATATCTGAACTAGAAATGCAGATTATTGTTTTACACAAATGTTTGTGATAGCAAAGCTTGTGTCAAATATTGGCTTGGAGACAAAACACGGAAGAGCTGCATTTTCAGTCAAGTAAAATTCAGATTGAAGAACAGTTTGGATGTGTGTGAATTTACCACACTGTTAGCTCATCCCACATGCAAACAAATACAGCAGCAGTGCCATGGGCATCTCAGCAGCACGGATTTGTGGATGGTACCCAAGCAGTTGCTATGATTTCTTCTCACTCACTTCTTGCCAATTTGTTTAATGGCCTTTCTTTGGAGAACTGTGCCTGGCCACAAATGTGCTTTCCAGCCAGGTGTGCAAACTCTGAAGTGCTGCAGGTGGATCTCAACCTGAGCACTGATGGGAAACCTGTTCTGTCTGGCCTTTGCTGCCTAGCATTTGGGAACCAATTTTTCAGAAAGCAAAAAGCATTCACTTTTTGGAAATCAGCCAACACTGAAATGTCTCAAATTGGGCAACCAAGAGAACAGCTAATTTTGTGGGGTTTGTTAGTCCTGCATTTTTTCCAGTTGGGAGATACTGACTGAGGAAAGGGGAATTACAAAAGCAGAGTCCTACTCAGCCCATATGAGCAGTGTTTTCTAGCAGAAATGTAATGGGACTAAAAAAAACAAGACTGCTTAAAAAACCATGTTTTTCCATGTGTGATTTATCTCCCTGCTAGGTTATACAAACCCTTTAGAAAGCACCAATACTTCAAAATAAATCTTTATATATGTGAAGTAATGGTGCCAAGGGAGCAAATGATCAGAGAAGTGATCAGAGACCAGGGAATTAGAGTGGAGAGGACTCTTGAAGGTGCTATAGATGGCTGGGATTATTTTTTAACAGATAGCATATAAATTGTGTGTGAAAAATACACTCATTCTTTAGCATCTATGCCAGAATACCAGACTACTCTGAATTTGGGTTTTGCCTAATAGTTAATAGATTTGAAGACTAAAAAGGCCAGGAAATCACTTTGTCAGGCCTCCTATAATTGGCCAGGATTATCTAATCTCAGTAGCTTTCTACTGCGTCAAATTTCTATCTAGAAATTAATTTACAGATTTTACACAGAATCATAAACAAGGTCTTATTTTGAAGCATTAAAATATAGAAAAGAGGTACACACCTGGAGCATTTATCCTGTAATGAACAGAAGATTAAGAATGTAGTTAACAAATGTCGTGATTTTCGCTACCAAAAAAAAAAATTATTTTCTTTCACTTGGCAAGAAGGATGTGTTTCCTCGAGTTCTGAGATTTGCTTGATTTATTTGGTTTCTGATTTTGCTTTCACAGAAAGTCTGCATCATTTAATGCTGCTCTCAAACAGGAAAACAGTCCTGAGCATTGCTCTAACACTTCTTCAAGAAGGAATGCTCTTAAAAGAATAAAGTCTTGTTGATGATAGCATAATAGATTTAAATAATCTGAAAAAATATTTTTCAGATATATTGTCATTTTGTTCCATCCTGGGAGGAAGGTGAATTTTTTGGGTCTGATGTGCTCAGAGAATGCCTTTTAAAATATTTGAAAGTTTATAAATGTTTTTGAAAATATAGAAATTGCTTTTAAATCTGAGACCCCAGTTCCCAATAAATCATTTGCCCAATTAATAAATAATAGCAGTATCTTAGATTCATTTGTCTTTTTTATCACAACCTTTTAATGTCTTGCACACACAATCTGAACTATAGTCACAGTCATTTAGTAGTTCTTTACATTTAATGTAACTTCCAAATTGATGTCCAAATTCTGAGAATACTTGTAGAAATCCTTGTTTTTTAAATCCCAACCACTTAAAGGACTGCTTATCTTTGTTTTGTGAGGCACAAAGTCAATTTAGAGGCAGTCTGGCTCCAGCCCACTGAGAAAGCAGCCAGCAGGGATCTCTCCACTTCCCACAGTGACTCAGAGCTGGTCCCAGGTGCTTCCATGCCTTTTGCCAAGCATGAACACTTAGAGGTAAGCTTTATGGGCCAGAGCCTTGTAACTGGCTTGGTAAAATTCCAGGAAATCTGCAGAAGTTTTGCCAGAACAATGAATTTGGCATGAGCACCAATATTTGCAAAGGACACTGGGATCTGTAGCTGAGAGGGAGGAAAATGCATCCAGTAACTACCTAGATGGGAGCTCCCTTGGAGAGGGGGTCAAATACAAACCAAAATATTTGTGGTCAGCACAGTCTGCCACAGGCTCCAACTAAGCCTCATGAGCATAGCTGCCTTTAGAGGTTACAATTGCTAATTCCACTTCTACCTTCTGCTAATGTTAATGTTATGAAAAAAGTGCCAGGGACACATTTCCTTGAGTTCATATCATTAACACCCATTAATATCGCTGTATGAGCATTTACTGCGGTACAGCCACACTGCTAGAAAAGATGTAAAACACTGATATCATCATGGCAGAAAGGCCTGAGCCAGCTCTGTCACTGCCAGGCGGTGCTGGGGCTTGCCCAGAGTGTCACTGGGACTCACAGAGGGGTGCTGTGTGCCTTCACTGCTGAGGGGCAGCAGCTGTGGAGCTGTGTCAGCAGCAGGAGCCCGAGTAGAGCCATACTGCTAGAGAAGATTCAAAGCACCGATAGCATCATGGCAGAAAGGCCATCTCTGTCACTGCCAGGCGGTGCTGGGGCTTGCCGGGCTTGCCCAGAGTGTCATTTGGGGACTCACAGAGGGGTGCTGTGTGCCTTCCCTGCTGAGGGGCAGCAGCTGTGGAGCTGTGTCAGCAGCAGGAGCCCGAGTACAGCCATACTGCTAGAGAAGATTCAAAGCACCGATATCATCATGGCAGAAAGGCCATCTCTGTCACTGCCAGGCGGTGCTGGGGCTTGCCCAGAGTGTCATTTGGGGACTCACAGAGGGGTGCTGTGTGCCTTCCCTGCTGAGGGGCAGCAGCTGTGGAGCTTTGTCAGCAGCAGGAGCCCCAGGTGGCCCAGCAGCCCGAGGAGCAGCAGAGCGCCGAGGGTGACGGTGAACGGCACGTACCACGCTGATGGAGAGTAGAGGTTCTCTCTTCTTGTCACAACAGTGAAGCCAGGCTTTTAAAACAAGACAGGATGAGTTCCTCAGGGCTGCAAACTGACACCAGCGTCACCTTTCATCTGGCTGAACTTCTGCACCGAGGCACCCCAGCTTGGCCAGAGGCTCGGCAGGTGACGGGCACAGGGAGGTGGAGGGAGGCAGGGACTCGTGCCATGTGCCTGCCTGCTCGCTGCCAAGGCAGCTCAGATGGATGGGATGGACTGCTGAGCTCCTGGGGCAACCAAAGAAATGGAAAACACAAGGAAAAGGGGAGGTTCCAAATCATGTTTCAATGTCTTATATTAAAACAAGAATGTCATGGTGGGGTTTAAGAGCCTCAGGTTGCCTGAGAGACTGTAAGCACACTGGTAGAGGGTGGGCAAGTTCAGAGAATACTGCCATTACTGAGATACTGTTTTCTTTTTACCTAAGGCAAAACTGGAAGTAGGTCATCTTCACTGCAGTAATCATTCAGACTGCTTTGTAAGAGGAGTTGAACCCTAAGGAACTGGGTTATTGTATAAAAAGAAATGGAACTCCTTCTTTTTTACCCAGTGACTTGTTCCAGAAGGAAAAACCACACTTCCTGAGCAGTTGCTATCTCCCACATCTTCCTGAGTGTCAGGAGACACATCTAGGAGCTGGCACATCACTTGGTGCTAACAGCTCATTCATTAAGGTCCCATCATGAAACTATTCTCACACATTTCAAAAATTACTCATTCACTCTACCTAGTTCATTACCTAGTGTGGTACTATTAGTTTTGATCACCTACTGAAGTTTTTATTTAATTTTCTGTAAGACATTTGTAATCACATTGAGTATGAAATTGAGCAGGGTATCTATATTTTTCCAGTTTAAGCATAATTTTAAAATAATCTATTGAGTCTTGTCAAAAAAAAAATACATCCAATCCTTAGAGAAACGCTCAAATAATCTCAATATCACCACCACCACTTTCTCCTCACCTGGACTGAAGTCACAAGTGACATTTTGTAATGGGGCTTCTTTTCTACACTACCAAGTTTCCAGTTTCTGACTCATCGAGCTGCTGCACTGAACACATGTAAAGAGTAGTGATGGGAGAACTTGCTGTATTGGAAGTGCTCTTCTGGAAAATAGCCTGCAAGTGGAAGGCTGATATCTCTGGGGAGACAGATTTAATGCTGTGGTATGTGGTTGAGACTGTTTGTAGTTGTGGTGAAGCAAGGGAAAGGAATACAGAATAAGTTTATTCAGCTTAACTTTTCATTTCCACATCAAGTTGGAGGAGTAGAAGGCAGTGAAAAAAATCATTTATTCTTTCCCAAAAGAGCGTAAGATAAGAACAGGGTTATTAATCAGTCTGAAAATTTGGATTTAAGCATGTTCATAGCAAAGCAACCAGACTTGTATGTGCTGTTTGCAGGATCCTTTGGTTCTGGCTCAGTTACCAGAAGCCTCCAGAAGATGTAGACCATTTTATAGTAAAGGCCTCTTTTACCACTTCACTTGGATATTCCTACTTTCATTCCTGCATGCAAGAGAAAAGGATAATGCCATCTGCAGGCAGGCAGGGAATGGATGGACTGTGGATGATGGAAGGTGGTGCAGCAAGGCATGACTGGTACAAGGATAGAGACAGAGTGGTCTGTACCCTCAGGCTGTGTCACATCTACAGGCAAGACAAAAGCAAACTCTCCAGGCATCCTGCACCAGCCTTATGGAAATCAAAAATTGAACTGGTATGACAGAGCTCAACTGGGACGCTGTGCAGAGGTGAACAGTGCTGCTGGGACACAGGCCCTGAGCTCCACAGGGTGTGCAGGGTTAGAGCCCACCTGGGCTGCGAGAAGCTGTGCAGGCTTACTCAGCTCAGCCATGGACCATCACATGGGCGTGGAGGTCAGGAAAGACCCATCCCACCCCTCTGGATTTGCTGTCTGAAACCTGCTGAGGCTGTGCAAAACTGCTTCAGTTCCTGACATGCTGCTCCCAGTTTGACATGACAGTGACCTCAGGTCTGGAAAAGAGACCCTTGATGAGGATTTGTTGTTGTTGTCTGTTTCAACTTTGATAGCCACAGATTAATGTGCTCCAATGATAAAGAAGCACACAAAACTGCAAGGCACACGGGGGAGTGAATAGCTATGAATAAAAAACGAAGTAGTGCAAAATGCATGAGGTAATTTTAAGGTTCCAGGCAAAGGTTAATCCCTGCTCTTTTCTTATTAATAAAGCTGCCAAAATCTTTAACTTTCCAGTTGTATGGTAATGGCTGCATGCCCGGTCCTTTGGCTTCCTGCCCTTTTTGTTTTAGAAACTGAAATACAAAACACATGTTATGACTCTGTACCTGGGACTAATCCTTCATGACACTAAGCACATGAACCACCTCTGGCTTCATCATAAGAGCAAAAGGCTCAGAACCTCCCAGGACTAGATGCACTCCAGGGTTTTGCTTTCCTTTTTCATACATCTACCCTCTTCTGCTTACTCCTGTGGAGATTACTCCATAAAAGAAATGCAGAACTGGACATAAGTTTTAGTGAACTTACCGTAGTGGTTGTGACAGTAGTTGGGTTTGGGATAACTCTAATGCTTAAAGTGACTGTTCCAGTTTTAGTTAAGTGTGTAGTTTTGTCCCTGGCAGATACTAAATTGTCATCTGTTATGTGGACACGCAGACTGTAAACCCAGTTTGTATCAAGTCCACTCTCATAGTCAAACCTTGACGCAAGAATCAGATGAGATGTGTTGGAGCCAGCAGTTGGTGAAAAGGTGAAATGACTGTTCTCATTGCCTGCAAAAAGGTAACACCAAGATGCAAAAAAAATTACTTTAATCCCACATTAAAGTAAATGTGTGTAACAAGTGGTGAAGATGGTGAAATGCCAATGACAGGAGGGGCTCCTTGATCTTCCTTGTACCACATAAAATAATTTAAAACAATACAGTTATAAAAGCATTACAATCTAGAATAAGACCTTCTATGGGGCACATAGCAGAGAGGAGGCTGTGGAAACACTTCAGAGCCATAGGGCACACAGGAGGTCACCTGAATCATCTGAACTTACAACCAGGGGAGCACCCCACAACACCCAGCTGGGGTGAGGACCCTGCCCTGTGGCAGGGCTCATTCCACTACTGGGGTGTCCCTGGAGTGCTGCTCCAGCCCCTTTCTATGGCTTCTCCCTCTGCCCAGAGGCAATGGCCTTTGAAGAGAGTTAATGGCTCAGTGACACTCATTGCCTCCAGTGCTTTGTCAGCACCATGGGGCAGGGAGAAGAGTTCAGAAATGCTGCCCCCCATCCCTTGTTTTCTGTCCATTGTAGCTGAAGAGCTGCTCATGGCCCAGGCTGCAAGCAGACCAGTTCCAGCTGTTAGGATCTGGACAGACCACATATACAGGATATCAGAGCCTTGAAAAGGCACCAAATGTGCTTTGGTTTTGCTCTTGTGGCCCCACAGAGATCAAGAGTTGACATGCCCTTGAAGGCCATGTCTGTTTTATAGCACAAAAAGGGCCATGAGCTGCTCTGTGGCTCAGAGGCCAATGCATGACACAGCTCAGGTCTGTACCACCAGGACTGGGCCTGTGGTCAGACACTGATTAACTAACACAGCCATGCTATTTGTACGGAATCATGTGTCAATACAATGTCTGTAGAGCCCCTCCTTGGCATCAAGGGGCTGCAGTAGGACAGAGATTCTCTCTTTTAATGTTCACAGCTTTTTACTGGCACCTGGACAATCTGCTCCCTCCTTCACAGCAGTCGCCTCAGCAACAAAAGAAGGAATTGCCCCAAGAGAGTGTGTTTCCATTTTTGTGAAGCTGAGTATCACCCCATACCACTGCAGTTCTCCAAGTGAATGCAGCTGTTGATGAGGTTCAAAGAAGGATTTTTAAAAGAAGGGTTTATTCTATACAGCATGGACCTATGACATGCAGGTTCAAGCAGTTGTTTTGAACACAGCACCAGCATCTATGTGATAGTGAGATATGCAGAGATACAGAACTTTCCATTGTTTCTCAAGATTTACTCAGCAGTAATTGGAAGAGAAATTTGACACTGCATATCATTCCAGCTCATTCTTCTGAAGTTCTTGTCAACTGTGTAACTAATAACCTATTAATTAATGACAGGCAATGCAGCCTTGCAAAGGAGTGGTTCCCGCTGCTAGCACCTGTAGCACCAGTAACCTGCTTGTGGGAGGATCAGTGTAATGATATGCAGAGCTTGTGGATCACAGCTAGCTCACCATGAAATTAGCACACAAATATGTTAGATATTTGTTTATAAATATAAGTGAACTATCAGCATTTGGTATTTTTTCCCACTGTTCCCAGCTCGCCCACCGTGACACAGTACCTTCAGTAATGAAGTAACGGAAAGACCTGGGATCAGAATCACGATCTTGACATTCAATCCTGAAGCCATTAATATTGGTCCCAACAGCTAAATCGACTGGGATTTGAAGTGAGAAGAAATTGGGTGAACAAACTGGTTCTTCATCATTTACCTCCAAAACATTCACAGTTACCTGGAAGAAAAGAGCAATAGCAAGCTGAAGCTGCTTCACTGTGCCAGGACAGAATTTTGCTCATTTCAGAAACTGTTTGCTTTTGCCCGTTTTGTTCTTTGATCAACAACAGTTGAAGAGCACTGAAGTCCCCTTCCAACCTAGCTCCTACCAGAAAATGTCTGTGATCATTTGTCCTTCAATTCTTCTTGTGATCAGCATTTTTCTGGGAACAGGTTCTATAACCTGAGCCATCTTCCAAAAGTGAAGGCCTTGCAAGCTGATATGTCTGTTTGAACAATCTGAATTGTGTTATAGTTAAAATGAGAAATAATAATAGTACCACAGAATCATTAAACTCCCTTCCAAAACTCTCAGTTTGCTTCACAATCATTAGTTATGCTTCTTAGCAATATTTAATAACCATTTAGAGTATGATCCATGGAAGGAAAAGTGTTTATAGACGGTTCCCAGTGAGAGAGAAATGCTGGTAATGGCCTCCTGCGTGGGTAGGAGCACCCTGAGTAGAACCAGATGTGTTTGATGTCACCTGGGATTAGTTAGCTAAAAGAAAAAGGTTACCCTTACCAAAGTTCCTTCTTGTAATGTTTGTTTGTCAGATAACAGATAATCTTGGCATTGTTAAAAGCTTCTGATGCTAAAATGTCATTAATAGTCACCTTGAAACATTATAGATGATAAAGAGATTAAATACCTCCTAGTAGCAACTCTATGGGTGGTGCTTGGCTGGAATGAAGAGCA
Organism: Molothrus ater; assembly: GCF_012460135.2. Classification (NCBI taxonomy): domain Eukaryota; kingdom Metazoa; phylum Chordata; class Aves; order Passeriformes; family Icteridae; genus Molothrus; species Molothrus ater. Next base: position 14,097,794 of record NC_050482.2, on the reverse strand, counting down.
AGCCTAGTACCTGTGTTACCTCCAAGAGATGTGTAAAAATCAAATATAAAGCAGTCATGTGGGAGAAAATGTGAAAAGAAGTCAAAAGGACTCTGTCTGTGAAGAACACTGGGATCCCTTGAAAAAAGTTACTATAAAATACTTTTGTGGATATAGCATCTATACTTTTTCTTCTGAATAAAATAGGTCTGGGCAGAAAACCTAAGCCAAATCCTGCTATTAAAGCCACATCCTCTCTGTACTACTCCATGAAAACACAGCTCTGCAACACAATTCTCACATTACTTTGGACACTTTGCAGGGAAGAAAATGACAAACATAATCAAAAGCATGTTTGAGGGCCCATGGACACTACACAGACTCCAAAAAGAGTTTACCACTAAGCATGGCTACAATTAAATTGTGCTACCTGGCTTCAAGACCCCGTCCTTTTTCTATTTTCTAGTACCTCTGTAGCTATATAGAATAACTTAAATTGTCTAAGGCACAGAAAACATTTTTGCTGTCCAGGTAAAATAAGGAAAAAAAGTCTGAGAAGCAAACACCACAGCCAAAAATACTAAAATATGGTTTTATCCTTTTTGTGAGAAATAAACCAAGACTGAGTAAACACCACCTCTTTCATCTGAGTAATATCTAACTGGGCAGGGTTGCACTTGCCTTTTACAGAAAGTGCTTTGCCCAGTGTCTTACTGTGTCTTCTTGCTAGGAAGAAGAAAGAAAGATGTAGGTAAAGGCAAAGTAGTAGAGTGGATTTACTCACTGATGCTGTTGTAGACTTCTCTTGACCTTCTACAGGTCTCTCTGAGGCCTGTACTGTGAAAATATGTTTCTGAGTTGTTTCATAGTCCAATCTAGCTAAAATCCTCACATCTCCTTTCGTTGGGCTGATCCAGAAGATATTTGTATAATCCCTGGTGCCAGCTCCAGCTACAATGGAGTAAGTAATGACATTGGGTGGCCAGTCCTTGTCTATGGCATGCACTCTTCCAATGCTGGATCCAACTGAGAGACAAAAAAATCCATATTTCATTAACATTTAAAGTAATACAAGGTACAGATGACTTTGAACTAAAGATTTGGCTAGAGTTTTTCACCCAAGAAAAATAAAGCAACTGTGTGATGAGCACTAGTTCCCTGTGGTGTGCTATGGCTCCCCTGTACATGGGCTGCTAACAATAAATGCCAAAACACAGGAATGTATAGGGAACCTCAGCAGAAGTGCTCCATGGCTGGGCCAAGGGAGTCCTCACTCATCTGTGTCAGTCTGTAAAGGTTTCTGTGCACCACCACAGTCCCTCCAAAAGGCTAATTTAGCACGAGCAGAAAGACAGTCTAAAACAAGACATCTGAGTTCAGTTCCTGGCACTGCCACAGATTTCTTGTGAAATTGCTGAATTTGTCTGTGTCTCAGCTTCCATCTGTACAATTGGAGTTTTTGCCAGTTTAGTCTATTTAAGGGTAGTAGGTGGTTGTATGGTGGAGACCCTATTTGAACTGGAACTTTGAGCCATTTGCCTCATCTACATATATGAAAATTCATTTGGAGCAAAAAGGCACTTAACAACTTGGCAACATTATTTCTATCATTTAGGTGCTACTTACTGTACCTTTAGTAATTTCTGAAACACTAAATACGTAAGATAAATTACAGAAGACTGGTAAAAATTCATTCACTGGCTTTATCCTGATGTAAATGTAGATGATATCTGGAAATATAACAGAAGATTATATCAGAAGATTAAATCATAGTTAAGTATGGCTGTGAAATTTTCTCATGCATATATTCAAAATACATATGGTATTCCTCTTCCATGATGTTACAGCACAGAAAACTATCAAAAGAAATGTAAAAGGGATACTTGCTTGAGTAGTTAGGATGGGCAATATCTTGCACCCTGACAGTCAAAGTATAAACTTCAACTCCTGGATTAGCTGGGTTTTCTAGATCAACAGTTTCAGTCATCTAAATAGAAAGGAACATAATCATATTTGTACCTCTAAACATTAAGTCACAGTACACATGATGACAATTACTCTTTTCAGCATTCTGTAAGTATGATTTGCCCCTTGGGTATATAGAACTGTTCTATAGGAATAACACAGACTAATAGTCAATTCCAGGATTGAATTCCAGGCTTTTTCTACATGCTTACACTTCTGCCAACAAAATTTCTTCCCCTTTAGAGCAGGAAGTTTAATCATTTGGATGATAAGGTCTTGACCTTTTACCTAGTCAATTCAAAGCTTGTGTAATGAGCTGGCTGTTTATGCTGCCCTTTCTTGGCTCAACAAGGATCTGTAATTGCTAACAGCAATAGCTTGAGCTATTACCTGAGCTCATGCTTGCAGACACTAAAAAAAAGGTATCAGGTCCAGCCATGAGTGTTTTCCCAGGAACCAAATTGTTACTAAGTGGTGGCTCACAGAGATTTAAATCCTAATCTTCTGAGCTCTCTATCTTGCTGTGGAAGTTTCATAAACTTTGGGGCAGGGGATCTAACACAGAGGTATCCCCTGCTGGCTGTCTCTTCAGGGAGGTTCCTGGAGGAACAGGTTGCTTGGTGTAGTCTGTTACCTTGCACATACACAGGGATCAAAGGCTTGACAACAATCTTATCCTGTGCAGGAAGGAAAATGCTTTTTATGTTGGCAGATGAAGCAGCTAAGAGCAGTTCTTATTGACAAGGAAACCTCAGTTCTAAAATTAAAGTAAACCATACAAAATCATTTTACTGCTCCTGTAGCACTCTTGCCTTTTAGACAGAATGCCTATTTTCTGTTGTTTCCTTCTTTCTGCAGTTGCCCACAGGGTTTTTTTAAAGCAAAAAAACAACCACCATTGCACATGTCCAGGAACTGGGGGGGTTCTGGCCAATGCCAGTTTGCCAGCAGCTATCAGCATAAGGAATCCATATTTTGACATGCAAAATCACAGAAGTGCAAATCCCACCACACTTTTGTGAAAATTTGCCACTCTAAGTGATTTTACGATTCTGACCAGTTACTGAGTGTGAGATTTCTCAAGTATTTAAATTCTTCATGCTGAATAGCAAGGATCTTCCACAGTCTGTCATGAGTAAATGGGTATGAAATGGCATCAAATTTCTCTGTTTATCCATTTCAAAGTTGGTGCTTCACACTCCCTAAAAAAGAATTTTTTTTTAATCATATCTAGCACATTTATTTAAAACTGAAGAAAACACTCTCTGTTCACTAAATTCTGTAGAATCCTTAGAAAGCATCCTATCTAGGGGTATATAGTTCACAACCAGTCAAAACAGTCATTCTCCACATCACACCTACTGTGAAATGGATTACAGTAATTTTTTTTTTTGTACAATAAATTTAAAAAATCCCTTTTAATATTTCATAAGTTGACTTCTCTAATGGGGTAATCTAGCATAAAGCCACAAATGACTGACCATAAGTCTTCCAGTGGACACCAGAGCAAAGTTATTGCTTCCAAAACCAGATAATCCAGTGAAAATAAATTGGTTGTTTGATGGATCAGCATCAATATCTTTACAGTAATTTTTAAGATCAACAAGAAATGTCCCAGGAGTGGTATTTTCATTTGCTTCTTTCCTGTTTAAAACAAACACATTTCCCGTCAAAGCAACTCATATTTCTGCTTTTGAACTCCTCGTATATCACAGGACAAAACATTGATTTACTTTTTAAATTAAATCCTAGATCTAAATATGCAACCATGGAGGAAGCAACCCAGACAGTGACCCATGTGTTGTGATGGACAGCAGCCCAGTACAATGGGCAGGCTGATGATAAATGTCCACTTGAGCCTCCAGCTGTGGGTCTGGCGATGTGCCCTTGTCTGCACACAGGCCTGGGGCAGCAAGGCAGCACCAAGGCAAGGAAGAGACTCCATACCTGAAGGAAGAAGGATTGCATTCTGGGGGGTTGTCATTGACATCCTCAATAACAATGGTGATCTCCATTTCTCTGGCATGGCCACTGCTGGGGCTGTCCTCCACCTGCACCACCAGGGAGATGTTGGGATGGAGCCGCAGTGGAAGCGCATCCCGGTCGATCCTCCCGGCCACCTGCAACTCTCCAGTTGCTGTCAGAGCAGCCAGAAGTCAGACATTCACCATGGGGGGAAGCAACAAACAGTCATGGTGTACATGCAAGAGGGCAGGGCAGCTCAACAGAAAGGTAACAGAATAAAAACAAGTCTTCTGTCCTGTGCAAATCATGGCGGGTTTAGTTAGTTTCTTAAGCGATGCAAAATGGTTCTGAACATTCTGGGTAAGATTAATGGCTAGATACCATTGCTGAAAAATACACCTTAGGAGGCCTCAGCAGAGGATTTGTAAAGCATTTAGGTCTCCCTTGCTCTCAAGCTTCTAGCGCAAGCCAGAGTTGAGCGCATTCACAGAGCATCAAGGACAACAAGCTGCTAATGCCTGTGCTGTCCTGGCTCCCTAGCTAGCAAAACAGCTTCTCTTTCCACTGTTATCATTCAAGCATCCGTCAGCACATCCAAATCTACTCACAGATCAACAGAGCTGTGACAGACTGTGCCAAGTGCTCTGGTCAGGCACTCAATACTTTTTTTTCACTTCTGTTAGCCTCTGTCAGAAATAGAAGATTTTTATGGCACAGTACTATTCCCAGAGAATAGAGGAGTTAAAAGAACAGTGCACACTGTTCACAAATCCTCTGCATTTGGGAGTGTAATGAGGAGGAAGGTGGCAATACAAGGCCAAAGAGCATAGGGAATCCAAAGCATTTATGGATCATCCTGATCCCCTACAGCACTGTGTTGTGTGGCACTTCTTACAACTGTGATAAACAGATCCAAAGCAATAGCAGACAAGGAGCAAAGCTGTCACTGAATGCCAGCCCTGGAGGCAAAACCCCTGGGGAACGGATGTACAGACCCCAGAGAGCATGAAGAAGATGAGATCACCATGAGAAAGAGGACTCTGTTGGATGGTCTTTTCTGAGGAGGGTTGTGAATGGAACAATGAAATTGAGGCGTAGATTTGCTGTGCACCTCAGTGCTAGAGAGGATTTCAGACAGGAGGGAGGACATCACGGTCTAACTACCTGCAGATATTTCAGGAGCCCCAGAAGGGTCACTGCGGTCCTCAAAGATTAAAAATAAATCAGCAATCTTACTTCCACCCATGGAACCACCTCCAGTCACAAGTCAGTATTTGTCAAGAAGTCACCTTTGGTCTACTTTCTTCAAGATACCTTATCAAGTCTTGGTCAGCTGACCAAAGAATTGCACCCTTATAAGGGACTGAGCATACCTTATTGCTATAGGGAGCCACTAAATAAAATAAGACTATTTAAAACTAAGATAAAAATAATTTCTCTGATAAACATCTTTTTTTATTTTATTTTTCAGATGTCAGAAGTCACGTTTTTGTTTGTCTGACCTGGATTTATGGAAAAACGTCTGTCAGATGACTGGATGCTGTAGAAAAGTCTGCTGGGAGAATCTCCATCATCAGGATCTTTAGCTGTTATATTAGCAACACTGGTGCCCGGGCTTTGCTCCTCTGGAATCCGGTATATTCTTTGTTTTCTACAAGATAAAATTCAGCAAAGCATGCATCTTGTTTGTAAGGGCAGCTGATTACAGACTTAGCTGAGAAGCCAACTATAGCAGCAGAGCCATGGTGCTGCTGGGCTCGGAGATGGCTATTTGCATGTCTGGATAAATATCCCAGTCATGGGTTCTGCCAGATGGACATGTAGCAGAACTGGCATGTGGTCACGAAACATGACACAGCCACACAAGTAAGTATTCTTCCTCTGCAACTTTTCCACAGTAAAAGCAATTTGACTTTCACAGGACCACAGAAGCTGAAGAGGTAGGAGGCCATCAAGTCATGCCATCCATCTCCCTAAAGAGCCACCAGCTCATAAAGCCATTTCCTTTAATTCCCTCATTTTGCAAGAGAAAAGCAAAAATTACAATAAGTTATGTAGTTAATCATCTTTTGGAATGAATGCTGGAGCCTTCTGGGGGGCAACAGTATTACAGAAAAACATGAATTGACTTTTATAGGTCAAATATGGCCTGGCAGGCAATTGTGCAGGATTGTTTACAGTGGAGGCAGTTTGATGTTCACATGTGTACTCAGGTGGATAATTTCAGTACTTGTACCACATGTGAAAAAAGGCATGGGCCAGGACAAAAATGGTGCAAGGAAATTCAGAAGACCGATTTATATTACTGAAACACACACAAACTCACATGCATCTCCTAATTCTAGAACTCAGGGGGAGTTGAAGGTCCTCAAGAGTTCAGAAACACTAGAAGTGTGTTTCAAGACTAAATACTTTTTGCACTTTTAAAACATGCTATGCTACCACTTAGGTAATTGACTGCTCTGTAGCTCCCAGTACAGGAAGACACGAGTCCTTGCTGCTCTCTGAAGACACACATCATGGGGCACTCAGCAATTGGAGCAGAGAATTGCAGAGACAGAACAGAAGATCCCACGTCTCAAGATCTCCACTCACAATTTCAAAAATGGTTATGGAGACACACTGTCTTCAACTGTTCTGTCAGTTCATATGAAAAGAGGCAAGCATACAGGAGAGAAATCACATAGGGTTTTTCCAGTAAAAACACCTGACTTACAGCCAGAAGAAAACAAGGAGGTTATGAAGCCTGCTGTGTCAGTTATTTATGAAGTTTCTAGTCTTGGCATTGAATCCCTTCCTTCCTTGTTGTCCTGCTGCTTCCAGAGTCACACAGAAAGAAACAGATCCCGCTCACTCTCACAGCTCTAAGTGGTTTTGGCCCAAGGTAGGAAACTCCCTAGGCCCACTGGGACCCCAACTCCAACCTCTCTGTGAACAGCAAACTCACCACAGCTCCACCCTCACAGCCCTACCAACCCTGCTGCAACCTGGTTGTTATCCCATCCCCACTAGATATTTTGGGAAGTGGGGCATTATTGGGCACACCTCCGTAGCACAAAGCACCAGTACAGCTGGGGCTGCTTCCTATACAGCTGTGTCTGGGACATGTCCTGCTGTCCATCTGTCTGCCACCTGCCAGTGGCTTTTTACAGGATGGTTCAAGCAGACCTTTTAGTCACTGCCATGTAATTGCAAAGGAAGCATATGCTTGTTTTCTTGTCTTCTCCTCTGTTTTCCTGACTCCACAAGTTTTCCATTGATTTTAACAGTAACAATTTCAAAAGGATGAATGCCAATGTAGTGTTGTGAACACCAAAACCAGATGTGCTTGCATATACTATGGGAACAATTAAAAAGACTCTTTGAAACTCTGTTCTTGACAGCTATGATTGGGATAAAATAAAGGAGGTTTGCTAACTCCTCAAGTTTCCCCACCACTGATTATTATGATGTCAGGGAGTACTCAGCTCCAGCATGCAGCTCTCATTGTAGCAGGGGACAGACCATACATGTGCATATTAAGGATAGATCATAAAGTGCAATTTAACCTAAAATTCTTTACAAACTGAGCTGCTCTTTTTGATCTGTAGTGTCAATCTAAAAGGGAGAAGATTCAAACCAATACCAGACTCTATTTGTGCCATATGAGTCTTAGGTGTTACAGATTCTCAAGCCACTGTAGTTTTCACTAATTCAAACAAGTAGATAAATATTTAAAAGAGCTCTTTTAGCATTCCAGACACAAGGATAAATACACAAAAATGGCAACATCAGGAGGGAATAATCAGTCTAGAACACAATGTGCAGACATTGACACTGGGAAGAAGATTCCTTATGATGCCTTAAGTTTTAGCTTTCATATTTTCCAGATACTGCATTAGTTTATAACTCTGAATTTCATATAAAGTATTAGAAAGTTCTCTTCACAGTTTAGTTAGACAAAACAATCCTCCAGCTTGAGAACCAAGGACACCATTGCAGCTTCAGACCCAAAGGGATAAAAACCAGCAAATTGGGGAGAGCATCTGGGAGGATGAGACTTCATAATCTGAAGCTGTAATTGTACAATTAACCCCAATATGTAAATGGAATGAAACCTCTAAAAGTGTGAAAACTCATGACCATTGTCCATCTTGGGTGTAGCTTTGGCTGGGCTCTTGCACTGCCCAAGGTGTATCCTCTGAAGGCCTTTTAATGAATACCTACTTTATTCCTTTAACTCTGCCTAGCCTCTGTTCCAGGCAGCCTCCCAAGGCATCACTCCTGCATGCAGAGGTACAGTAACATGGAATGAGTTATTAATGTTCTTGTTTATTGCAGACATGAGGTTCAAGCATTAAGTAGGTAGCGAAAAGAAAAATCACCAGCAACAGCAACAACAATTCTTGCCTATTTCTAACATTTAATTCTTTTGTTTCTTCAGATTCTTCACCCCTTTATCCACCAAGGTCCAGATCACTGGCCTCAGCCCAGGAGCCATGCATTGCTCTGGGTCAAGACAACACCCAGAAGATTGCTCCAAACAAGTGGCTGGAACCTCCTGGCATGGCCCCAGGTGCTATCCTGTCTCCATTGTTGCAGAGATGGCAGGAGAGGAGCCATCATAAATATTCTCAGCAGGGACCTTGTAGAGTCTCACAATCAGGAGACACAATGACAGTGCCTTAAATCCTATCAGTGTCTCATGCAAGTGACATAGATAAATCAACAACAGAGTCAGATCAACTGTAATAATTGTCAAGCTCCTGCTTCAGGAACAACCTCCCATTGTGCTTTCCAAAGCAAAACAGCCTGCTTGTAGCACAGGCATATTTGTTCCCATTTTTCTAAATTCTTAATATATCCTGACTCCATTAGCCTTCAAAAGCTATTTCTGACTTGTGTGCTATGACACAATTTCCTGCTTATGACACAGTAAGAGACAACAACCTTTCGAAGATCACCAGGATTGTTTACAAGTGTGTCTGGGAGGAGAAGACTGATCAAAAGGGAGACCTTTTTATGTCTAGACATTTCTGCATGAATAAACACAATTATGGTGAAATGCACACCTGCATAAGGAGCAAACCCAATATGATTGTATGCACACCGGGTGAAATTAACCTCCTTGTCTGAACTTGTCCACAGATCTTTGCATAGCTTTAACCTCTGTAAATGCTAACAAGTAAAACAAGCTTGTTTGGCTGTTCTTAGTGTGAAGGCAGAGCCTGGAAAACTTTAAACTATCAAGAATACAAATAAGAATAAATGAGTGACATCAGGACAAAGCTTTCCAGTATAAGAATAGGAATCATAGCAAAACTAAAATACTTTTGTCAGCTGTATTTTGTTGTCATAGTTATTTGCCCTTATGTTAAACCCTCCCACTGGTGCCAAAGCAGTAAACCTGAGAAATCACCTACATTTTGAGAGCAATGGAAAATTTTTACTCACGTGGTAAAGTAAGGCCTTTCATCATTGATGTTAATTATATTTATATTCACTGTTCTAGTTGAGTTGAGTCCATCTGGATCTGTCACTGTTATATTTAAGAAGTAACTGTTAAATAAGAAAAACAGAACAAGAATCATTCTGTGTATGTCAGAAAACATTTCTCTGAATGCTATAAGCAAATAGGCCATGGCAATAAAATACATTCTCACCTATGTGGATCTTTCTCATAATCAAATTCTTTTGTGGAAAAAATGGCTCCACTTTCGCTGATTAAAAATGGTGCTGTTGCAGGGAGCAGTGAATACTGAAATGGAGAGAACAAGAAATTAGTCTTTTTATCTTTAAACACCTTTCCAGTCATTCCTTGCCTTGCAAAACAGGGAAAGTTACAGAGGGTCGTGCACCAAGCAAATAACCTGCAAAATCCTCTGAGCATCTGTCCAAGGGTGTAACAGCATTTCTTTATTTGCAGCTTCCTATGGCTCAGATGTGTCAGGGGATAGAAGGCACATGGACCTCACTGCCTTGCTTTCACCCACAAAGCAGAGCTAAGCCCCCACAGCTCTGCTTCCCTCCTCACCAGCTCAGCCTGACTGGGCAAAGGCTGAGGACAGACTTAAGGTTAATTGCTTTCTTGAATAACACCAAACACTGAAGCAGCATCTTCGGGTTCAGTTCTTGAATGTACTGTATTTTATAAAGCCAAACTAAATTAAGCAAAGATACAACATAATTCTTAGCTAAATGCAGTTACTTTCCCCCAGCTACCAATGTATCATTTTCCACAAGTTTTTCTGAATACCAAGAGTATTTTCAGATCAGCCAACACATTTTCATAACTGAAGGTAGGTCACAGTTTGTTCTGGGATTGTCCAAAACCTGATATTCATTTGCTTTGTGATTTCCCTACTGTCTGATTTAAGAGAATTTAAATTGTGATACAGAAGGTTAAATTTTTTTTTTACTTTTAGTCACTCTAATCTACAAGAAACATTTTGTAAGCCTTTTTTAAATTTTAAATTCACAATTTCTACTGTGTCTCTGATTAACTATATCAAATTCTGCCTTTGATATTCCTTAATTTTGGAAGGCTAAGAACTTAAAATATAGTTTTTGTCCAAGCATTAAGGCTGTTTTTTCTTAGTTTAGTATTGGGAAGGCTTCTTTTTTTCCAGATTAAAACTTTTCCTGTGTTTCTGATAAGGAAGGAAGTTGTTGAAAGATGATGGTAATTCACATTTCAGACACAGCAGATTATATAACCTCTGGAGTTTTTTGTTTAATACAACTTACTTTGAGTTTTGCATTTTCAGGATCAGCTGCATCAACTTGGTAAATGCGTTCTGGAGGTGTCCTTTCCAGCACATAGATCATCACAGCTGCATGGATGTAAGACTAAGTGTTATCTGAATAAAGCAAAGGGCACAGCAGCAAAGAGACTGATGCACTGAAGCTGTCAGCATGTATTACTGCCTGCTGCATCTTCTCACTTCACAAGTGTAATTCCAAAATCATCACAAAGATCACAGATATTCAAAGGATGAAAAGAAACCAATTACATATCTGTAAACAGGCAACAACCACTGCAATATGGATTGTCCCTCCAAGGCAAAGACTGATCTTCCCCTATGGCCTATCTTGAGTTGTTCAAAGGCTATGGAGTAAACTGTGCATTTGGGCTACATCTGTGGGGTTCTTTACTATGCAGATGGGAAGAATACAATCCTGTGCTAGGTCCTCACCACCATCCCCTTCCTGTCCACACCCTGTGCCCTGCCAGGAGAGTTCAGATGCCTTTCCTCTTCATTCCTGCTTTTCCTTTACACCTGTGAAGCAGATAATTAGCAAATGGACCGCACTGACTTAAATGCTTGCTTTGCTAAGGCTGATAATTCAGTGCCAACTACATTCATTTCCATGCCTGGGATTCTTACAGCTGGGCTATCCCACACTGGACCACTGGCAACAGGCTCATCTCTCCTTGGACAGAGCAATTAACAGGACAACAGATCTTCAGATCACATTATTTGCTTTATGCCCTTTTGTGTCTGCTGGATCTGCTCTTTCTGGACTATTAATTTCCACTGTGACCCCTACTGACTGCTGCTCCTCATCAGAGCAATGGGAATCCCAGAGCAGCGTAATGAGTTGTTCCCAGAGGACAACAACATGAATACAAAGTTTAATGAGAGGGAGATGCTTTTTCATAAACAGCAAATGTGCAATTAGTGTCTAATTGTGGCTGGTACTGTTAACTAGAGCCACACAGTGAGACAGATCAGACATCTGTGCTCACCAATTTATGGCAGCTCTAGCTGAGAGTTAAGCTGATGCCTTTATTTGTAACAAGCTCCCACGTAGTGTGTTTCATGCTGTGTCGATCCCTCCAAGTGTCAGATTTAATTATTATTAGATTCCAGTGGCACCCATGATATGCAAGACACCAGCTATCTCGAGAAGATGACACAGCCTCTTCCCTGGGGGAAGCTAATTTGCTTTACAAACTAAGTATTGTATGGAATCACGGATGTCAATGTGCTCAGGAGGCATCAGTGAGGAGAGCTGAATGTGAGCAGGCTGCTCTGAACACATCCCTGAGCAGCAGGCAAAAGTCAGGCTGCAGCTGGGCTTCACCACTCCAGTGTGGTCAGTGCAGACCTGGGGGTTAGCAGCCAGCTCTGAATACCTGCCACAAAGGGATCATAGTTTAATATTTTCAGATTTTTTAAAGCTGAATAGCTGAAGTGTGCTTGGCCATACAGTGCTGTTAGGACACGAAGTCTTCAAAAGCACTTTAGGGAGTGAACTGTTCTGTCTGCATGTGAACACATAATAAACAAATCATTATATTCTGATGCATCTGGTACAATTTTTCAGGTCTTGTTCATTAGTAAATAAGCAAGGTCTCTTAGAGAGTAAGACAGTTATTTCCCACCCTTTCTATCAATGGCAGTGTCACTCACACCAGGTACAGCACGACTTGCAAAGCCTGCACCGGCCACAGCTGCAGCCCAGGCTCTCCAGCCTCATTCCTAAGGCTACTGCACATTCCTCCCCTGGCATCTTTGCCCTGGTCTAAAAGTCAGCATGGTTAACATCAACTGCCCCATGTAGGAGACAGAACTCTCTGCCTCATTCCATTTGTACCACCATAGATCACAGTCTCTGAGGTCTCACTCTTAAGACTGACTTCCGACTTATTTCTCATGTGAAAGTGTAAATGCAATATGTAGATATAAAACATCTGCAAAGGAAGGTTTTTATGGTTTCCCCACAGAAGTTTTTGCACATACAATATGCACTTGTTAAAATTTATCTTGCTTGTCCAAATCAGTCCAGTTTCCAACAAACTACTCACTCAATGCTATAATCCCAGAAAACTCCAATTTTCCAATTTAAAAAATAAAAAAGCACTTATTGGTATAATTTTTTCTTTTAATTCTTCAGCTGCTTCAAAAGGGTTAAATTTTTTTAAACTTCAAGAAAAATTGAAAGGGCATTTCCCAAGATGAAGCATACCAACTCTTTGTGTAAAACAAAGTTCTGTTCCTCCCTTGTTTTCCTAAAGGAAGATGCCTAGACTACGTTACCTACAGGCACTGTATGAGCTCAATTTTTATAAGCTGATGTCATGTTTTCAAGTATTGTTCTTTTCAAATTCTACTATCTTCTTACTTTCAATTGCCATATTTCCTCGAAATACAGGATGTTCATTTTTATCTGTTACATGAATAGTCAATATGTTAAGGTCAGTTCTTCCAGTTGCATCATCAACAAAAATCTGCAAATCAAAGCTCTTTGGCATAGTTTCATAATCAAGGACAGGTTTTCCAGTGGTAATAACCTGAAAATAAAAGATTATTATTAGCACATGATGCAACAGATGGAACTTACAGTCCAAATGAGCGAATACAAATAAAGGGATACTTTCAATCAGTAAAGAGTGAGTGTTTAGATAATCCTGTACTTGTTGGCACATCTCTCAACAGTGGCAAAAACATGACAGAAACAGACTAAAGAGACCAAAATGTTGTGTGGCTTCATGGAGTAACTCAAAGATCCTTTGTGTGAGGAGCCCTTTGAGAAGGAGACAGCCTGGAAGAAGCTGCCCCACCTCACAGCTTTGTCTTCAGGAGTGTTCAAGCTGTGATGAGACTGAGAATTCAGAAGAAGCTTTGTAAGACACAAGGGCAGGTTCACTTTTTCTGTGAATTAGGAACATGAGGAGGAAGATCTTTTACTTGAAATAAAGAGTGTGGAGGCAGGAGACCATGTAGTCTAGCAGCTACCAGAACCTTCCTTGTGTAACCTGTGTATCTGGGAGAAGACTTGCAGGAAAACCACAGAAGCAGGTTGCTTTATGGGTACATTGTCTGGGAGAGGCACCAGAATTGTTTGGGGAAAATGCTGAACTAATTGAAAAAATAGCCTAGGGCTTGAGTTTTGCAAGATTGATAAGGAAAAAGTATTTTGTTTTGGAGATTTTATTTCAAAGGCTTCCAGCTCTGCATATTGCCTCTTAACACAGAATACGTACTAGCACAAGACTGACATTTTATGGAAAAAAGTAAAGTGCAATCATTCTGGATTTAGGATGAGTCCAGAGCAACAGGAGGATGCTGAAAGTTGTATGCCTCAATCTTCACTGCTGAAGCCATTAGATCTTCCTTTTCTTGGACAAGAAAGGAAAAGGTGACAGTTAAGTTTTTTGTGTGACTAACAAACTGTGAAGCTTGAACACAGTAGCAGGGTGCTGTGAAACTGGAGAAGGAAAACTGTTGGAGCTCATGAGTGTATGTGACAAGTAGCATGTCAGTGTATTTACAATACTGCAGAATAATTAGGCTGAAGAGCATGCAGAAGGAAAACAATGAAATAAATCCCTGGGTTTAGATGAGATGCTGTGGGCCAGAGGACAAACACAAAAGTGATGTCAGCACAGTTAGAAGACAGAAGTCAAAATAGAGACAAATAACAAAGAGTTGGAGGGGAGTAAAGAGAAGCACAAATGGTTTGTGCCTTCTGGTACATAAAACAGCTTCTGTCTGGAACCTCATGGATCTTTTTGTTACAATACTGCAGGAGAAAATAACTGTGTCCTGGATGGTCTCCTCTCTTCCTACTGTACAGAAACAAGTTTCCCATAAAAGTGATGCTAACACAGAAGAAACATTCTAAAAAGCTTGTCACAACAGTGGAAAGCTTGATGTTCAAAATGAATGTTTGATGGAGATCTAAATACATAAACACATACAATAAATTCAACATTTTAAACAGTCCAGTTCTAAGAAGTTATGTGTTCTGGAGATTATCCCTCCAATTCACAGCCAAATATTTTCACTAGTGATGTAACAACAGCCAGACTAAATGTGTCTAAATACACATCTTCCACCCTCCTTTATAAAGGCCTTAGAAATGAAGATGTGAATCTAAATTGTTTCTTTATAGGTTGCTTTTGAATCTTTTTGGGAACAGCATGCAACTGGTGTAGGGTGTGAGCCAGAATTCACCTTTCCTTCAGGTAGGAGCAAAGCTTACTGATAAAGGCAGGACTGCACACACTTGAAGCAGCTTCAGGCTTCATGAAAGGGGCTCTAGAGTCACCCCTAAACTATCTATCACTCATTCCACATGAGAATATCACTGTTCCCTGCTCCCTGCTCCACCACCAATACATTCAGAGAGCACCACTACGAGCACCCAGGTAGTTTCAGGCAGCAGCAGGTTTTTATGTATTCCACACATCTGCTCCTGAGAACCTTCAAACAGGAGTAAGGTGAGGAGGAAGGGACAAGACTGAGATCTCAGAGACTGTTACTTTCTCAGAAGTCTCAAAATATATCAAGAAATGTGATATTGCTTTCTGCTGTTGCAACAGGACTAAGTGTGCTTCATAAATACTGAAGAGTCTATTCGAGCAGGTACTTAGTAATCTCATAATTCATTCATGAAATACTGCCTTCTATATCTAAACAAAGATTTCATGGCAGCAGGTAGAACTGAGGTGTCTGGTTTTGGATCACATCACTTTTTGTGAAATATTGTACAGATCTCCTACAACATAGCATAAGTAATTAAAAGTAGCAATCCTCATCAAATAAATTAACTAAGAACACCCATGTATTTATCCTTGCTTTATAAGTTGTAATTAGCACTCCTCTGCTAATTTGCAGAATTTTTATGTAGATTGCTTTATGATTTTTTCATGACTGATATTCACTGGCTCAAACTCTTTGTTCTAGTCCCCCGAGTGACTTAGGAAATGCTGAAAAAAGCAACAGCTCAAGCAAAACATAGAAAGGTTCAGAGGCCATTCTGGTAATGTGGCTGTGGTATGAAATGGATACAAACTGGCACTTTGGAAGAAGCAGTCTCCAGTCTCCAGCTTTTTTGGCCATTCATTTTCATCCTTGTGTCATCCTCCACTGTTCTAGAACAATAATTTCTCCATCATCCTTGCCATGAAAAAAAACAAAGAGGGACTTTTTGTCTGTTATTTTTCCTCCATATTAACTTCTCAGTCCCACTCAGCACGCAGCAATATAAATTCTTGTGCATCATAACATAAAGATGGCATGGGGTGGGAGCAAGCAGGTATATAAAAGGACTGAGGGGTTTTCTTGCAGCAGAAGGGATCACTTTAATTGAAAGTGCCAAAATAAAGCCTAGGAAAGGAGTCCTACATTATGGATTGTCTGTCAGCTAAGCCAGTTTAAGGGATGTATCCATTTCCTTCTGATTGTTACACAGGAGTCAAGGAAGGAGCATGAAGCAGAGTTCAGGGAGGTTTAGGTTACATATCAGGCAAATGTTTTTCACCCAGAAAGTGGCTGGACACTGGAACAGGCTCCCCAGGGAAGTGGTCCCAGCACCAAGCCTGGCAGAGTTAAAGAAGCAATTGGACAATGCTCTCAGGCACATGGAGTGATTCTTGGGGTGATCCAGGAGCTAGATTAGATAGTCCTGAAGGAGCCCTTCCAACTCAGCATATTCTATAATGCTATGATTCTATGATCTCTTCAGCTGACCCAGTCCAGGTATTTGTACAGTCCCACCCTATGCTTCACAAGTGAAAGATGGCTTTTTGAGAGGTTTTTTAACCATTCCACTGACCTGGCTGGGGAGCAGTAAAGAGCCACCACAGAGCTGGCACAAGTGATCTTTGTGCTCTGCTGGGAGGCTGGAGCATGGCAGCCACAGCAGCTCCCTGCAGGCTCATCAAATCCATGAGCCAATAGCACCCGGGACACAGCCTTTCCTTTCCCAAATTTTCTCCTAGAATCACCAGCAAAGAGAACTAGAAAAGAGCTGTTGTATCAATTCTGTGAAAACCTGAACTTCCTTGGAAACACCCAGAAAAGGATATTCAAACCACCTTTTTAAGACTCTTCACCATTTCTATCTGTATCTATTAAAGCCACCCTTCAGTGTCCCTGTTCAGGCTCAGATGTAGAAGCAAGTTGCAGTGGGATGACAAGTTATCATGCATCTGAACACTCATTGCCTGTGACAAATGGGAGCTAATACTTGCTGATTTATTCAACAGTGAAAATCAGCCTGAAGTAATTGAAATTTCTCTGCATTTGCCATAGGACAAGAGCATGCAATGGATAGAGACAGGTCACAGATGTGTGGAAGGGTGATAACTCCTACATCAAGATAACTTCCTCATGTGTCAGAGCCTTTGTTCAGAATTAAAAATTACTTTGATCTAATTCAGCTTCATTTATTTTGAGAGTGAAACAAATTAATTTTCATTCTTGGTGAGAGTGGCCAAACAGAAGCGCTATGTGGTTTAACTAAGGCACTTTCATTTCACAGTGACTTCATACATATTAAGCTGAAAAGCTTTGGATAAAACCTCAAAACAGAGGCAGATCCTCCACATTCTTCTTCACCTCTTATTTTCTAAAAATCACAGATTTTTTTCTATCACAGAACTAATGGAATTATTATGATGAGTGATTTTTCCTAGATGCAATTAAAAATCATAATTACTATTGCTATTCATCTGTCATATCTATTGCAGCATTTTTGAATAACACCACAGTCTGCATTTAAAATTCTTTCCTGATTAAAAGATGAGATATTGTGCACTGTCAGTGCTCAGTAATCCAGGAAACATCAGCCTACAACTGCAAATTACTCAAGTTAAACTTAAAACTCACCCTGAATTGAAGACTTCCTTTTGATTCAATGGCAAAAGCTTCTGTGAGTGGATTTGAATTTACTATGGTAGGAAGAATTGCTACACCTTCAGAAGCCAATGGAGAAAGAGTCACATTAAAGTTGTAGACTGCCACACCAGCTGCAGAGTTTTCTTCAACAGTGCTTGTTGCAGGTAAGCCCTGAAGCAACTGGGGTCTTCTTCCTGCAGATGAAAATGAATGCAAAAGTACTTGAGCTAACAAATACGCAGCTTTTGTGAAGAGCTGTCATTAAGGAACACAAAATGCCCTGACTCTCTTTTTACCTATGAATGAGGGCATGTGGTGTAAATCCAGTGTTAATGGCAAAAGAATCCATTTTTCTTTAATTTATTCATTGTAAAAGTATTACTTCACTGCATCATTTACTTCATATATGCCTTTATACAGAAGCAAAGAAGCCCAAAGTGTTTCTATTTTTTCATTTTGCTCCCTGTACTAATTAGTGCCTCTGCTCACTGTTACATCAAGAAGTACCTTGGATCACACAGACCCAGATACCAAAGAAGCAATGTTTTTTTGTAGATTACACTACCTGCAGCACCTATTTCCTCCATTTTTCCTCTTCTAATTCTTTCTATAGGAGCTGTGTGCAAGCCTGGCTCTTGAGTAGTGTGATTTCATAACAGTTTCAGGGGTGTACTGTCATGTCTCCTGCTCTGAGCAAGGAAGAGCTGCCTGGAGTCTTTGGAGAAGATGCAGGCCCACAAGAGCACCCTATGGTTCAAAACTGCATGGAAGCTGCACATGCTGGTGAGGCATCCAGCAGATTTGCACAAGCTCCTTTTTTGTCCAGACCTCTGGATTCCCCAAATCAAAACTTCTGCTTTCTCTGTCATTTAGCTTGTAGCTTTTGGTATTTTTGACAAAGGCCTTTGTGCTTCATCTTATGAACAGTGTCTAGACAACTTAAATCAGGACTGCTTTTGATGCCCTGAAACAACACTTCAGTAATCTCCCATCCCTGAACCAGCAATGTTCTTCAACACCAGACTGTGGCAGGGCTGACTGTTGCTTGGGGATGCTTCACTGGCTCATCCAAAACACTCTCCAAGAAAGCTGGCTGTGTTCAGCCAAACTTCTACACACTCTGTGCCAAGAGGAAGACAGATAGTGCCCACTCAAGGGTCTGGACAGGCTCTTCATACACCAGCAATTACTGTGACAAAAGCTCCATGAACTCTCTTTGTTTGCTGCAGAGTTGCAAGGTGAAAAGCTGCTACAGGAACTAGTCTGAGACCATTAGAGCTGCATGGAGATTCTCATGCTCCCACACGGCAGATGCAGCAGGTTCATGGGTCACTGATCCAGCTGGGATCACTCTGGCATTTAGGGAAAAAATTACATTGGAGATACTCTACAGGTACAGGGTGGGATGAGGGACACTGTGAGATGGGAACTGCCTGAAAGAGTTAATCTCTGACCTGACTGAAACAGGTCAGTCTGGCACCCTGGTAGGACTGAGTTCAGCTGAGCTGTTACTGATTTATGTCAGCAGGAGCAAGATACAGTGAAGGACTAAGTTTTTATTACTGTTATTACAAATTCTGGAAAACATCATCAACAAAAATCACCCATGTAAATGAGGCTGGGCTGAGAGGGGCTTCTGGAGATACATTTCCATAAGTGGAGCTGAACTTCAAATGTAATCTCCTGTGGACACTACTTGATGAATTCAGCTCACTCATCAAGCCACAGTTCATTAATGGAAACCATTTATACAACCAATGAAATAATTTACAGTATTTAGAAATGCAGAAAGGAGTTGCCATTTTTGTGTTATGTCCAAAGATTGCATTGGCTGTTTATTCAGAATTTGTCTTTCTAAATTAAAAGTTCTAACTTCTTGCTCTTCATTTTAACTGAAATTTTAGGTGCTGCATCTGAATGGCTTCTTCTTTTTCCAACCAATTTTACAAAAACTCTCCTTCCATATTCACAAATCCTTGCTTACCTCTTTACTTTGCAGAACAAAATATTTCTGTAGCAGTTTAACACATTATTAATCAGAATTATCAATGACAATCATTGACAGATGATGAGTCCAAGACAAAGCAATAAAGAGATTATTTTGGAGAAGTTTATGTATATTTAAGACTTATTTATCTGTGATGTGCCAGTCTTTACAGTGTGCTTGAGTAACACCTTCAAGATTTTCTCTATCCACAACCATGCAAGTTAGAAAAGTGCTGTTTTTCAAAGAAAGCTGAAAGTGGCAGGCAGTGTCCTAATCACAGTTTTGGGAACATCAGAAAAACCACTGAATACTGACAGGTTTCTGAGGGGTGGCAGAACTCTTACAGTTCCTTGAGAGTAAAATGACCCTACCCAAGCTAGTAGCCTACAGCAACACCAGTGCTTTATGTGCCCCTCAGACTTCAGACAGCTTGAAGATCTACTAAGTTGCTAATGTGCAAATACTCATATTGGCAAATCTCCCATGTATTTACACTGATCAAAGTTACTTATGTTATACTACGAATATTGTCCACAACCTTCTCTCTGTTTGGTCCTGTTTGGTTGCTTGTTGTACTTTATCAAAGAGAAATATTATCAATATCTGAAAGTAGGATACTGGAGTATAACTACTAGTTACTGTTTCTTGGAGAGCTGACCTCCTTTCTCACTCCAGTGCTGACACACTGAGCAGTGGCTGTTAGAAATGAAGTGCCTCATCCAAAAAAGAGTTTTAGCAAAGAGTCATATTCTCTTCATTATACTGCTGTAACCACAGAGCCCAGTCTATTTCAGTCAGAAATAATTGTTGCTTGATTTTTCCCATCTGTGTCTGATCCCTAAATATGTATTATAAAGTTCCCTAGAGAAAGTATAACAGCCAACAGTGTTCTAATTTTAGCAGCATAATGAAATCATGTTCTTACCAGATACTACTCCCAGCAAAACTAGGAAAAGGAGCATGCTCTTCATTGTCTTTATGACCCTGTCCTTCATGTTCCCAGCATGCAAACTGAAGGAAGATCACAGTATGATTTCCCCAGTTTACATCAGCTCCATCTAAATTCTTCCTCTTTTTCATGTAGTGCAGTGAGAAATGAAACAAAGGACCCGTGTCTCCAAGGGAGTTTCCAAACACCATCAGCTTGTTTGCTTGTCAGGGAACTGCTCCTTGCTGACACTGCATTCACAGCCCTGGTCTGTACTTGGGAAAACAGTCATTAATTGTCCTTCCACTATAATCAGCTTATTCAATGAAGCATTTTGAAGAGAATCGAGTATGTTTTAAATCTGGAAAGACCATGCTGCTTTCACCACTCCAGCAATGAGGTGCTCTCTTCATTCACCAGAATCAAATACACATGGTTTTTACCCAAACCAAGAACCTGAAGTTTTCTTATTTTTCTGACTACCAGAGAATCTCTCAGAACACACATACTACCTACTTGGAGGTGAGGCATGAGTACATGATGAAGTTTGTACATGATGCAGCTTTGCTGTAGCTGTTTCAGGAGCACCATGGATCCCCACAGAAGGGCACTGGTTCCCTTAGATTAGGCATTTAACTTGCTAGCTCACAATACAAGCAACTTTTTTTTTTTTTTAACTAAGGATAGTCCTAGAGTTAGTTCATGGAGCATAGGAGAGAAGTGACACTAATACTGGAACTGGATGCAATATAGGTGCATTAGAATTCACTCATAGAATAATTTAGCCTGGAAGGGACCTCTGGAGGTCACCTAGTGAAATATCCTGCTCAAAGCAGGATTAATTAAATTAATTAATTAAATCAGGTTGCTCAGGGATTCATCAAGTTGATTCTCAACACCTCTGCACAAACTTAGCAGCTCTGCTAAGAGGCAGAATTTTGAGATTCAGATTTAACACAGCTGTGGAGAAACCTGACTGATTTGTGATCTAAGCTGGCATCTCGATAGTTTCTGCACAACCCTCTGTGGTTCTCCCAGTGAAAGCTGACAGTAGCTCAGAAAGTTCTGGCCTTGCTTCTGTGTTTTGTGTAGCATGAGCATGTTAATTGAACATGCTGAGCATGAGTAGCCAGTTTAACACCAGGGCAGTGCCTGCTGCATTCACACCTCAGGCTGTGGTACCTGTGTGATCTGGAGAATTCTGCTGACACAATGGACCTGGAAAAGATGCATCAGTAAAGCCTGCTGATTGGAACTGAACCATACCTACATATCAGATACTGATTTGAGGAATCATGAGAAATACTCATGTTATGGCTAAGCTGCATCTATTTTAAAGGGCTTCTAGGACCTTGTAATGGTTGTGGCCACCTTGTAAAGTGGATGTGGCCACACAGTATCATTTGGGAGCACAACCTGTAGTACTAAGGAAGCTGATCCTCCTTTGTCCCAGGAAATGTGTGCCCAGACTTCACATTAGTAGAAAAAGTGTGTGGAAAATCTCACTCTCAAATGACCTAGTTATGCTGATAATAATGTAAATATATTTATATTGTCAAAAAATTCTAACATGTCCCTTTACCTACCAGCTCTTTGCCCATCCCTTCATATGCATTTCCTGAGTTCAAAAAGAAGTTTTGATGTGACTGGACACCTCACAAAGATGAGGTCTGTGTGCACAGGCATGAATCAGGCTTGTACAATGTGATGTCTTGTACAGTGATCTTCTACTAATTACCAGAACACTGTAAAATTGCTGCTAGCTTTATTCCCTCCTTTTAGTTGTAATGTGTAACCTATCCCATTATAAGCCTGTTTCTTTAAGTCTTGAAAAAACTATAGAAACATCTGGGATAAATTTCAGAGTCTTTCAGGATTTCTAAATTTGTTTAGTATCTGCTTTGAGGGATAGGACTGATTCCATCCTATGCTCTGGATAGACAAGCCTTCTCCAGAACTCATAGGTCACAATTTTATCCTTTATTTCTTTTCTTTTCTTCTTAGGCTGGGTTTTGGTGGGGAGAAGGGGGAATTTGGTTTTGGTGTGGCTTGAGGTGTTTTTTGTTCCTAAAAATATATTTCTCCGCTTCTTTGTTTTGATCCTCTTTCTGACAATGTACACAGATCTAGTTTCAGCAAGAATTCAAAGTCCATAAACATAAACCAGACATTATTTATTATATAAACACTGTAGAGAGCTACAGGAGACATGCATGGGAAAGGCATCAGGACTGCACATGTGCTTGCAATGCTATCCTGTCCCCAGCTTCACCTGGAAATGCAATGGGTAATTGTTTCAGGTACTAAGTAAATGCCCATAGAGCAGTTAATTTCTGCTTGCCCTCTAAATATGTCTCCAGGGCTTTCAAGTAGTTCCTGTTAAGCCTCATGGTTCAAGCATGTTGTGAGGAGACTGTAAAGGTGAATATGGAGATGAGGGGAGAGCCAAGCAAGCCTGCAGGAAGGGGAGTGTGGAGAGGAGCTCATATGGGTTGAGGAAGGGTGAGCAGAAAGGGCTCTGGCTCTTTCTTCTTCCTTGAGTCACTTCCAGTATGTCTCATTACTTTCCTTAAATCCCTCACTTCTTATATTCCTCCAAGTGGATTTCTGTGGTTCTCTGATTCCACCTGCCAGGATGTCAGGGATGAAGTAAAGGGCATCCAGAATTGAAAGAGAGACTAGAAGAGGTTTAAAATCAAGTAGAGAAAAGCATACAGGCTGGTTAGGAATAGGTGAATTAGGAACAGGGTGAGCAAGGCAGAAATTCACTGGCCAGTCTAGCAACAGCAGCCCTTACCCTGTAAGGGGGTCAGGAATGAGCTTCCTGGGAATATAAAGCAGCTAGGTGAAGAGAAGTCAAGGCAACACAAGCAAGACTACAACTAGGGAGTTTTCAGGCAAAATAGAGGGAAGATTAATTTTGGAGCAAATGAAGAGGACAAAAGAAAAAGTTTTTGTAATTCTCTGGTTTTCAAGATGATTTGCAACTTCATTTGGGTTCTTTGGAGCAAAATAAAACGCACTTCTGAAAAAAATGTCTTCTGGATAATCAGGTAAAGTGGAGAACATGGGGAAGATGCAATATCTTTCAAAAGATTAAAGAATCCTGGTTCCATGGAAAAGATCAACAGATGGGAGTATGATAGAATGCACTGGTCTGTGCTGGAAACAAGTTCTTCCATTATTCCAGCAGTTATACACCCAAGAGATGAAAGTATTTGCCAGAGAAGAAGGAATCCTGAGAATCTGTCTTTTGCAACAAAGAATTTGAGAACTTATTTTAGGACCACTGGGAATATGAAAGGCATTAAGGCAGCAGAGATTGTTCTGATCCTTCCCATTCCCTCTGCTTCATCTGGACAAGAGTGGTCTGAGGCAGACAGATGATTGCAAGGACATGAATTCAAGAAAGCTCCAGAGGTACTTGAATGCTCCCAATGTAAAGATCAAGTGACAACAGGAAAGCCACACAGAAACTCCAGAAAAGACAGAGGTCTTAGTCCCACTCCCAAGCTCAATCATGACAACTGTAAGACACCATGACTGCAAAAAACACATTGTTGCTAAATATTTTTCTCTTTAAGAAGTTCTTGCGCTGCTTAAAAATATTGCATTTTCTTCTGCCTTAACAAAACATGGAAGTCAGTGATAACAAGTTAAATATTCATTCACCCAAGCAAAAGTAGATGTTACCAGCAAGTATTCTGTGTTTTGTATTTTCTGATGAATAATGTGTAATAGAACATTTGGTGCCTGCAAAAAATTGTGTCACTTGTCCATACCAAATACATTTAACTCTTGAATTTTAATCATATATTCCAAACTAAGTTCTAGTGCCATTAAAGATAAAATTAAAAATGTGTTGAGGCCAATGAAGTCTTCCTCTTGTATTTACTGGTTATTGGATGAGGGTCTGAACCCACGCAGCAATACTTTGTACCTCATGATACAGCATTCACTCCCTGTTACACATTTGTTATTGTAATTGCTTGGCCACTTGAGCTGTTTGGTAAATATATAAACCAGGCTGTGAATAGCAAAAGATGCAAGTGCAACAAGAAAGAATGTTCTGGGAAAATATGGGTACACAAACTTTAAGGTTTCTATGTACACAGTGTGATGCACTTCATTTAGTCAAGTATTTTATTATACCATCAAGAATTACTTAAACAGGCCTTTGCATTATGAAACATGAAAAACCTTCCCTGTTTAACCAGCAAAAGGGATTGGATTATTTTTGCAAAAGCAACCTTGCATTTTAGCACACATAAAATATTTTCGATTGACTTTGAAAAAACAACCCACAGAGAAGTGTGCAACTAACAGAAAAGGGCATGGCTGGGCACAGGGTGAGGGCTCTCCATCCATCACATGGAGATAGATGGGTTTTACACATAAGTTCCTCCATCCTTTGAACAAGAGGAGTGAGAATAATTCACTACTTCCTAACAGTGTGAAATTTTGTTTGATTCTGGTTTCAAGAGCTTTGAGATCTTCAGCTGGGCTCTGTGGCTCTGCAGGGGACCAGAAGAGGGACATGGTATGTAAGGAGGAGTGTTTCACTCTCCACTTTTTGTTTCAGAGTACTTAATCATTGGAAAATCATTATAATGATCGTGGTCGCACAAAAATCAATGACAAGCCTGGTTTTGAAAGGAACAATTTCAGTAGACCTGGACCTTGATAAAGTGGTAAAAAGGCAAAAAAAATCCTCATCACCCAAAGGAGATAGACAACATTCATTGCTGGCCCTTTTCCTTGTTGTTCTCTGCTGACTAGAGAAAACCTTTAGAAATATCACACAGAGACAGGGTTAAATTCATCTGGGTACAGACACAGAATTACGTTTTTACAGTTGCTGAGTTTAGATTATGCTGATTTTATATGAGAACAAACATGAATGGAAAAAATAATCCACTTACAATTGACATGAAGGCAACATTATATCTGAGTAATGACTTGACTGAATCTGCCACCACATTAATCCACAAAAGGCAGCAGGAAACCAGTGCAATATTCCAGATGTATATATTTCTTGCCTGTGGATTTGAGCATCGATATCACGGAACAGCCTGAGACCATAAGAGCTTTCTTAATGAAACAGAGGATCCCACACAGTAAACCTAGTGTCCAATAAATGTTTTGACAGAGAGCTATGAAGCTGTAAAGGTAGGTGGATGAATGCACAGAGATTTTAAAAAGCCCTGCAGCCCAGACTGAGTTTAGTCACATAAAACCTGGCTGTTACAATATGAGCTACATGGGTGATAACAAGGAAACAAGGTCAGGATGTGTCCCTTTGCTGCGTATGGCTCCCCTGACCATTGCAGGAGCTGAGGGAATATTGCCATCTAGTGCCACACAGAAATCCAGCTGTCTAAACAGAAAAGAGCCATTTAATTCATGCAGGCCACGGCTACAAAGCATTCTAAAAGGATATTATGGGATATATGTGCCCAGGACACCATTTTGGTCAGTGTCTTTGCCGGCTAATTATTAGAAATGATACATTTTCTCCTTTAAAAAAATTACTGTGTTGTGGGAGCTGAGCCACAACACTTTGGAGGAAAGACCCTGGTCAGTTGTTCTGAGGTTGTGAAAAAAGTGCAAAATATTCTCACAGCAGTTTAGCAAGAATGATGGGGTGCTCTTGAGAATGGGATTTTTCTTGCCTGCCTGAAAAACAGACCTGTATATGTTATTGTTCTATGGTCACCTTAGGCTTGTTTTGGAAACAGAGGCACTACTAGGGCACAACTGGTGTGACCGGCCTTAGCAGTTGCATTTAGGATGGGAAGTGATGTACTTCTGAAACATCTGTTTCTCTGCAGAGACAACAAGGGGGGTTTGGGATGTCTGGTTCTGATGTTCAGAGCCTTTGAACCTTCAGTGCCTGTCTCTCTGGACCATTTTTTAACCAGATAGGCAATAATTTTGAGGACCTGTTGGTGGAAAAAATAAATACCACTTTTAGACTTCTAAAGCCCATGCTCTCAGCTGTGTGATTCTCATTCAGGTTGTGAGGACCCTTGTGCTGCCACAGAAGCTCCTGCTGGCCTGTACCAGGGTGCACTCCCTGCTGGGCAGGCACAGTGGGACACATTTCCCATTCACCTCTGTGTGCAGCAGCTTTAGGAAGTTCCTCCTGTTGTCATGCCAGAAAGGGGTGACAGAGCAGTTCAGTTCCCTTCAGCCAAAACCCTGCTGGGCCTGAGATGAGGGGGTTTTTAATCAGCACATATGCTTGAGATACTTTTAATGAGGCCATCACTCGCTTATCTACGCCACCAAATACATGCCAGATTAAAACAATTTTCAGTCATTGCCCATCTGGAGCAGATTCAAACCAGTGGTTGATTTTCAAAAGCAATTTGAAAATCAAAATCAGTTAAGTAATCAAATCTTCCAAAGCTGCAAATAATGTCCAGATTTTCCAGCCAGCAGCATCATGTTTATAAATATTGACTTAAAATTACTTAAATGTCCCACCAGTACCTCTGAGTTAATTGCTATGTTATTGCTTGTGGCTGTGACTTTCCCACTATTTCTGCCCCCTAGCCATGTAAAGGAAAGGATTAAATCACAAAGAGAATCAGAGTCAATAATGTAAAAGAATATTGTTTTTCAGCCTGAGGAAGTTTTAGACACCCACTACTCCTTTTCTTTTAAATAACATGAGTGCCAATTAAGCAAGAGGTTGCTAAGTTAATTTTTTATATATAAGTATATGTGCTTATATTTTAAAAATCCACTATTTCACATCATCAGATATAAATCCCTACATCAAATATAAATTCTTTCCTTTTCTACACTGATTTTAAATACACTGCAAAAAAATGTGTCTCTGAAGTTCCTTCAAATGAGGACTTATTTAGATAATTAAATGTCTCACAATAATAGTACTGTATAAAGTTATGATGTCAAACTCTGCCAGGATTTTTAGGATTATTTTCCTTGCTTTTGTTCATTTGGCAAAGTCCTTAAATATGGTATTTTAAAAAAAATAGAATATGTGCACTCTCCTGAGTGTCCATAATGTGAATTAAAATTCCATCTAAAAAGGAACCTGAAAAGCAAGAGTTGTAGATGAATAAGCATTTTAAAGCACCCAGAAATGTGACTTTCCAAAGCCCTCACTCTTATCCTCTCAGTTCCCCATAAGTAAGTTTAGCTAAAAAAAATCTAAGCTAACAGCTTCCAGAAATAAATAGCAACAAACTGGCAGCAAATTCTGGAACTTCCCCCGTACCTCTTAGTCCATGGGGACACAGACTGACCTTTCAGATGCAGCCCAAACCCAACTGATTTCCTCAGGCTTTTGCCTGACTCAGACAGTTTGGGTGTTCTGGGCAGGCAGGAAAGGATTACTAACATTAGCTATATCCTAATTGCTGTACTCAAGAGGCTGCATACTGCTGGATCCAGCACAAAGTTCTCACACATTTCACTGGGATCTGGATCAGCCTTTTAAAGTTTGAAGGAGCTGGGGAAGTGTCAGGAAAGATGGATGGCAGATTTTACCTGCTGGTACAAACTGCCAGGACTATACTGACATTTGCACCAGATGAGCCTCTATACCAGGACATGCAGTGTTATGCATCTGTAACATAAAATAGAGTCACAAATTGTTTTCCTGTGCTAAGGAGCAGCAGTGGGATGACATGCCAAAGCTCTTTAGGAATCAAGAGGTGAACACCCCAAAATGTCCACACACCCAGCAGTGCAGTTGGATGAAGTGTTAACACAGAGAGGTGACGTCCATTTAAGTTGAACATCAGCACCTATGGATCTTTTGTTTCAATCAACATTAATGGCAAGTGGCAGGGCTTGCCTGTTTTGCTTTGCTGATATTTGCAAACATCTGGGACTGTTTCCTTTTATAAAATATTTTTCTGGGTATGGACATTTTTCTTGATGAAACCAGACTAAGCTGCACTGTCCACTCAGTTGTGTCACATCAGCCTGGGCTGTCTCAGGCTAATGCACCTGCACAATTGCTGGTGTTGCTGCACAGGGAACTGGATCCATGAATTGAGGCTGGATAAGAACTGAGCAAGTGGATGATATGTACAGGAAAAAATAGCCAGGAAATAGGGGTCTGGGCAAAAAAAAATCCTGTGGCATACAGCCTGAAACACACCTTTTGCTTATGTTCAGAGATGTGCAGTAATGCTGGTCCAGTTTGTGGGATACACCAAGGATGGGTTTTAAGGGCCCTGAAGCCCCTAATGTTGTTGTTGCTTCGTGACTACAGAAATTTAGCCTTGTTTCTGTTAAAAAAAAAGGTGCTAAACGTTATACTGTTAGCTTTTTTCTGTTGAATTAAATTCTCTGTGAAGTAGCAGAGGGACAGTCACCATGTCCCAGCTAAATGGTTTGTTTGTAGCAAATTATTTTCTATTCTTAAGGAAAAGAATTTAATTAAGTGTCAGAAACAAACTACATCTTGACAGATTAACAGGATTGCTGCTGTTAAAATAAATTTGTTGCCAGATTTATTTACAAAACTTATTTTTTCAGGGATGGGTGAACTTCCTGGCATTTGCCAATCTTTTGAATAAATATTATGGAGGATTTGTAAAACGAGAATTAATTAAAACTTTTCCTGTGAGTGCAAACCAGACATTTTGCTCAGTGTAAATAAATTGCTTGAAAGCTAAAGGGAACACTTTGAAGGAGGTGGGTGGAGAGGCAAGGAAATTTGAGCACTGTCTTTCCTTTTCCAAACAAATTATGGGGCATAACAAATATGACTAATACAGGAATTGTAATTTATATATCAGATTTGATATACACATCTTAAACTTTCTTTGCAGTTCTGAATTGACCTCAAGACATTTCACTTCAGCTTTCAAGCTCCTCAGAGATTTGTTTATTTTTCTACAAATCTTTTTGGTTTGGCTGCTTCTGTATGATACGTGGCAGAAGTGCTCATTTCTGGATGTGGAGCTTTTAGATACTGGCTCTTGTATATGATTTGTGTTGCTCTAAGAAGGTCTTTCAGTGTTAGCTTGGGTGGTATCACCACCTCAGACTAAGAGATAAGCTTACTGTCATCATCCATTCATTCTGTCTGAGAAAGAATCAGATCATGAAATGCATATCCAGGGAGAAAACAACGACAAGTATTTGCATTCACCTTTTCATTCACTGCAAGTTGGTTTTATTGGTGGGATTTTGGGTGTTTTACTGTATTTATAAGTGATCATGACAAAAATATTCTTCATCTGTGAAACACCAGACAGCACTTCTACTCTTTCATGGATAAAGTCAAGGAAGTGTCACTAAAGATCCTTAGAATGATTTTTCAGCGACTCCTTCGGAAAGGAAATCCAAAGATAGATTTTGAACAAAAGACAAACATTCCTTCCATTTAGACTAAGATTTTTTCACTTTTTTTTTCTCCCTGGCCCTAATGTCCCTAACCTGAGAAATTAGTCCTGGACAAAAGCCTTCAGTGCTACAATTTGGAATGCATTGTTTCTGACAAAGCCATGGGCAGATGTCAGCCTGGCCAAGGATAGTCTGCAAACGGCAGCAACAACTCGAGGGACACCAGCACTATCCAGGTTAATTAAGTACACAGGCCATCACTAAGTCCTACAGATAAATTACAAAACAGTTCATGGATTTCACAGAAGACGCAGGATTTCACACCATTCAGTATTCAGGCAAACAGTCTTTCTTTGATTCTTTAGGTATCAGATCAGAAGGATTGATTCTTCCCAGTCATCTTTCCCTAAAAGATTTCCAGCTTTTAAAATTACCATGCCTGGTCTTAAAGGTTTGATTAGTTAGATCTACCACACACTGCTGCTGTGCTAATTAAATTAAACTCCACTGGGTCCATCCTTCCACAGCCTTGTGCATTTGAGCAGTGTTTCCCACGGTCATATGTAGGAAGCTGCCTGTTGGCAGGAGGGATAAGCATCTCTGCTTTAGAGACAGCCTCAAGCTTCTGCTTAAAGAGGCTAACACTGCCACTAACAACTAGGAAATCCTGGCAGATAGTCCACATGAATATCTCTTTCTATATTTGCACAATGTCAAGCACACTATCAGCCCTGAATAAATAATAATCATAGAAACCTGGAGTCAGCCAGGAAATAGCTGTGAGTGAGACATTCATATTTTAAAACCTGAAACTGCAATATTATCTTGTTATGACTCTGGGAAAATGATTCTTTTCCTTTTCCCCTCTTGTTTTTTGGTTTGTTTTTTTTTTTCCCTAAAAAAGAAGAAATGCTAATACTGCTCCTAAAGGTACTAAAAAAACTTTATTTGGCCCTGTATTACAGAATGAAACATCTAAAGTGTTCTGCCTGATAAATAAATAAAAACCTTTTAAAGAGCAACATTGAGAACAGTGCTGGTTTTAATTCCAAAGAATTTATTTCTAAGTGAAAAACAAAATTAGAGATGGAATACAACTGCAACTACAAACTGGGATACAACAGTGATTATATGGGAGAAAAAGGAAGAGTAGCTGAAAGACAGTTTCACAAGGCAATATTTTGAATTTTTTTCTAAATTTAATTGAAAGTCCTTGTTTAAAAGCATTTATATTAGTCATAAATCTTTAAAACAATGAGCAAGATTCATGGGGAATTCAGTCTCCATCTCTATAGAAATAATAATGAAGGGCAACTCCCTGTAGTAAAACTAGTTGGAAGTGGTAATTCTTATTTAATTCAGACTCTTGACAAACATTCAGAGTTACTCCTTCACAAAAGAATCATTTACTTCTCCTTTTCTGTTCAGTCTATGCAGACTAAGAATGTTTCAAGACTGTATTTTTATGGTTACAGATGAGAAGAAACAGATTCTTACTTCAAAATCTGGTGTTATAATTGATGAGGGGGATACACGCACAAATTCTTTTTCATATATTGGGCACCTTTAACAGAAATCCAACAATATCTGAGATCTGAGGGCTGTCTCAGTGTAATCAAATTGCAATTAAGTTAGTCCAGAAGCATTTGTCAGAAGATATAATGGCAAGGACTATAAAGGAGAAGAATAAACTGAAAACACAGAATGCCAAAAACCACCATCTGCTGAGATGATGGGAGTATCATGCTCAAAGCTGTTAAGGTGTTACTAGAGCTGTTGTCTGTTACAACATTAAACAGTTAATTGCAGTTCATGGGTTTTAAGTAAAAGGACTGGGGACTGCTTTTTGCCATAGCAACCACAAAAAAGAAATCTCTTCTAGCATGTGTGCAACACGCACCAACATAAAAGCAAAGAAAATAAATATATTTGGAATTCGGCATTTAAACTATAATTATTTGGAGAAATTCCTCTTTCCAAATTTACATTCTGAGCATCCTGGAGAGAATTAGATGCTCATTCCAAATTTACCAAATGTCTTTCCTGAGGGACAAGAAGATGTATTACATTCTGTATCTTTTCCCACTAACAACAGTTAGGATGACTCCTGCTGCTTAGGTAAACCGAGTAGGGAAGGGAAAGAATACAGAAGAAAGGAAAACTTTATCATCTCACTAATGTGTGACCACTTGTGCTGCAGGCAGGGCATGGGTATAAATGCATAGGTCAAGATCACCTGTGTACCATCACTTACCTTCTGCCACTCCATCCATTTCTGCTCTGTGCTGAGTTCAGCCTACTTGTGATCTTTGGGCATGAGAAACATGTTATGGTGACTGATTGTTTAATCCCAGGTCAGGTCAGGTTAAGTTTGAAAAGAAGGACAGGAGAAAAGGAAAGTGACTGTTACATCATTATCATGCCTTGAATGCTAACACATAATATTTTGGTGCCAAAGGAACTTCTTATCCATGGTACTTTTCAAAATAAAATGCTGATGAGTTCAACCATCTTTCCAGACATGGTTTCATTTGGATAGAATACTTATTTTGAGGCATGATTTTTCTGAAGTCTTTGCAAAATCCAGACAGCTGTAGAAGAGAGGCAGCCCAGCAAATTACCTGGAGCAGTGACCTAAAAGGTGAGCCAGGCAGGTGAAAAGCAGCTGGAAAGAGGGACCAGAGGTTCTGCTGGTTGCTATCCCTAGAGGATGTCCCGAGGGCAGGAGACAATAAGAAGAATTGTCTTTCACTAGCCCTGAACTAACTAAAGGTTTGAATATGGAAATGTTTTTAAAACATCTATTGTAGCTGCTGAAAACAATTAAGTCTGTGGCATCTGCCAATTCTCATAATTATCTGCTGTTGTTTCAAAAATGTGTATGGGAAATTTTGCAAAATCCAGGACCAATAATCCCATAGCTGACACAGCATGCTCTTAGACTCTTACACCACAAATGTAGTGTGAGATCAGAACAGAACAGTTGGCTACATTAAGATTCAGATTGACAAAGACAGACTGAGGGGGTTTTGTCAGCTGATGTAAAAATTTCCATAGGCAAAATCATAAAGCCCTGAATAAATGGAGGGATTCACCCATATATGAGCACTTTCAGAACCCAGAGATGTCCTTCAAATTTTCCTTCTACAAATCCAGAAGACACAGGTTCATGGCTCTATGCACCTGTAAGTTCTCCATACCAGACCAATTCTAACCCCTCCAATGCAGACTTGTCTCTCAATTTCAATTCCTATTGTACTGCTATTATATATTGTGTTTATCAAGGCACTCAAGTTGTTAGGTCTTGTCACCACTAACACTCACTCTGTTTCCATACAGCCTCTAACACTGTATTTTTTTAATAAGAACATGACATAAGTTTTGCTCCATTGCTTACAAACAACTTTAGAAATATTCAGAAGTGCCCAACTCTACTGTGACATGAACACATAATTCAATAAAATGCCACTGCTTATGCTACTAATAGATTTCAGTGAGTTGTATTAATTGTGCTAATTATGATGATGTGTGAGGGCAGAGAAAAAGGGCTCCTCTTCTCCTGTAAACAGAAGAGTAGACACCTCTTTTTATAGAGAACTGACAGTCAATATATGCTTAGACAAATAATCTACTGCAAAATTTTTCAGCCCACTGTACATAAAGTATTCTCATTTTGCCAGCTTTCCTGTTACCACAGGCCACAACTGTAATATTTTGAAGTCACCAGTAGCTGCAGTGCCAATACTCTTCTTAGTGCAGAAGGAAAACCAGCCATTGTATTATCAGATTACTAGAGAATCCTTGAATGTCAACATGAATGCAAGTTTTTAAGGGCTCAGATTTAGTATATGCAGGAAAAGATTCCAATTCCATAGAGGGAGGAAGAGGAGTTCATGCTTAATGGTTTGGATTCGGGTATTTTCAAATAATCTATTATTATTGTTATATATGATTTGGCAGAATTAAACACAGACAGGGAATCCACAGATGCCTGCTGTATCCTAAAGAAAAAGCACTTTTTTATCTGTCAATTAAAAGATTTGGGAAACAACAGATAGTTCTGTTAATCTTGGATCAGATGAGTATCTGAAGTTGAATTACAAGACTCTCAAATACTAACTTTGTAATGATTTTCAGTTAATTTTTTCCCTAAACCACTACTGTTCACTTTTCATCAGTCTTGTAACTTTTGCATATACCGGATATCACATGCTGAGTATCTACAAAACAGATTTGATTAAATGCACAGATCTGTACCACTGGATGTTATTAGCCAGTTAAAATGTTTGATGGCCATAGATGTACAAAGATTCTCTTAATCTGAGTCTGCCAAATTACAGTCTCAGCTCATAGGCATTTCAGAAGTATGCACCCTTCATAAGTAACATGGGACATTTTTAATGATGTCTGAACTTTTGTCTTTACCAGCTATGGTTTCCATTTAAACCCAAAGTATTATTAGTAGTATGCTTATACTTGGATTCCTTAAAGGAAACAGTGCCTCAGGAACACTCATTAAAACACAGGTTTCCAAAAAATAGAAAAGGACAATGTATTTTTATCATTAAGAGAAGGATTTAATTAAAAATTCACTCAATCGGTGAGACCATAACTGAGATCCATCCACATCAGATCTCTGCAACCACCATTGCCTTTGTAAAAGGCTGGGTGAAGTCTGATGACAGAAGTTCAGAGTGGCCCATGAGAGGTTTACACATGTCAAGTCAATGCTTAAACATCACACATAGTTTTTACTTTGGTGCATTTAGTAGTCAAACGCATCACTAACTACACCCCAATCCTGCTAAGGCCTTTCAGATGCATTTTGACTGAGCACAGAACTTGCAGTGCTTATCAGAAATACTCCATTTGACTCTTCCTGGTTGTAATGGGAATCTTATTAGGACAAATCTCCTTGCAAAATTAGCACAACAATGCAAAGAGCTACAAGAGAATTCCCTCTATAATAGATGAGACACAATTGATTTCTGGCACTCCACTTCCAGCCTCAGCCAGAAATACAAGATGAACAGGCTTGCTTTCTTCAGTGATTTCAACACGTCTGCTTCCTGTACGAGCTGGAAGTAGGACATACCACAACAACTGTCAAAACATTTCAGAACCTCGAGCAAGGTGTCATTGGAGCCAGCCTCTAGAAGCAGACAGGACTTGGGGAGCCATGTGAGTAGGCTGGGCCCTCTGCTCTCCACTGATCCAAGGACCAAAGGTGACCTTACCAAAGGTGTAGCAGTGTGACTCTCACTCAAACCTCTTCTCTGGCTGGCCCCAAACTTTCACAGCCAAGCTGAAGGACACTCGAGTGACTCCCAAACACTGAGGGCCATCCCTCCCAGGCTGAAATCTTCTGGCAGCCTGTGGGTGCCTCCCCTCAGCCCACTCACCACGGTGCCTGGCCCTGCCAGAACTGAGTCCCTTTTACAGTGGGGATCAGTGAGCTGCTGAGAGAGGGGCACTGACAGGGCTCCAGAACTCGTGGAAAATGGTGGGAGGAGAGGCAGATCCCTGCACTGGGGCCAAGGGGCTCCAGCCAGGGCCAGGGTTAGGCTGGGAAGGACTGCTGGCTTCCCAAGGAGAGGCAGAGAAGAGGGGAGAAGGAGAGGGGACATGCCCCAAAACAGGAGGAATTGCTAAGAGAGGAAAAGAGGGCAACTCCAAACAGCTTTGTGATGGAAGAAGCAGCTCACTAGTGGGAGAAGAGGTGACTCAGGACTGGGAGAGACATGTCCTCCACTGACAGAGACATGGGAAAGGAGAGGAAAGTCTCCTAACTGCAAAGTAGGGGATAAAATCAAGGCAGTGTGTATTAAAAGACATGGTTGCCTCTGGTGAAGCAGCTGGGCCCAAGTGGGAGGGTGGTGAGAGATGAGCTGAGAGTGAAAAACAGGCCCCAAACTGGGGTTTCCATGCAGGAGATGAAAACACACCATGCAGGGTTAGGGTAAAGTGACAGAAAAGTGGGAACAAAACTCAGAAAAGGGAAGCATTTGGGAGAAGGAGGGATACAAACAGGACAAATATGGCATCTATGTTGAGAAGGAACAGGAGAAAATTGGCTACAATGCAATGAGGGAAAGGCAGGAAGCTGCTGTTGTCTGCTGCCAACACACACAAACATGGCTGGTGAATGGAAAGTTAAAATATACATTATTCATCAGGCAAACTTAATTTTTAATGAAAGAATATTTCTATGCCTACCTCACGAGAAATGTGTGAAGATCTTTGGGGACTCATGTTTTGTGGTTTTGGTTATTCACACGGGCATTGTGGAGAGCAAAGCACAGGAAAGCAGCATGTTATTTGAAAGCAGACTGCATACTGAGGCAAGGTAACTTTCTCCACCCCCAAGAGGTTTTATATATCAAAATCTAAAGAACTTTGCTCTGTCTTTCAAAAATGCAGGGAATTCCTACAAATTTCTTCCTTTCTGTCCCAACTGGACAGTAAAGAGCCTTCCTCTAAAATCTGGATATGGCCTTTGAGAATATTATTGTTGCTATTATTAACCAAAAACCTCTTTCAAATTAAAAAAAAAAAACAACAACAAAAAACAACACACCAAACAACAAACAAAAACTGATTAATATTTAGTAAGTATAATACAAGTGATTTGCTGCACCAATGCTAGATATGTTTAATAATTTTAAGAAGCAGTACGAGACATGCAGTGACAATGTTTTTAAAACAATTTGTCTGTGATCTTCCCTGAGTGCCTGTCAATACAAGCAAACTGAATTTTAGCCTGCCAAGTACTCTTTGACCTGTCATTCATGTCTTTCAATTTCCAAAACATTTGCATTAGTCGTCACTCTTCTTCAGTGAATGCACTCCTCTGACCTCGTCTAACCTTGTTTCTTGCCACAAGAGCAGCTGATGAAGTGTTAGACCAGGGACTCTGGGTAGTGTGTTTTAAGGAGGGAGTTTGAGAACCATGTTTCATACAGGTTATACTACAGCACTGAGAGAGGATGTTCAGGTGTTTGGTGGCGATCAGGACATGGGGAATATTTTGGAGGGAGAGAAAATAGTGGCCACTGACATGGGTCAGAAATGAATTCTCAGAGGCTCCTGGCTGAAACCTGAAACAGTTGCAGAAAAAAAAGAAACTGTTTTACTTCTCTGAAGCAATTGGTAAATGCTAGTGTTCAGTGAGGATACATGCCTGCACTGCACAAAGGGTAGCATTGCCAGCTTTGGTATCAGAAACACTCCAGCAACACTAATAAAGTAGAGAAGAAAACTTATCCTCTGGAAAAAGACAGTATAGTAGTAGGTTAATGCTTTTAGATGACAACCAACACATGAGAAAAATTGTTTAGGCACTGGAGCAAAAGGAAGTGCAATTTTTTTCACAGTGCTTGCGTAACTCTCATGGGTTTGAAATGTGCAGTAACTGTTGATTTCCATTGCTAGTTCATAGCCTTGTTTTTGTATAATTTCTTCTTTAAACTTTCTAGAGTTCAATGTAGAAAGTTACCTAATTGTGCATTGTCTGTTCATAAACCTGTGTGGTGCACCTCTCTTTAGATTTGCCATTTCATCTGATTAGAGCTGCTGTAGTGTTTCAAGCATTGCTTTGTTTTGTGTGAAGCAATTTGCAACCCTTTTTTGAGAAACATGTTTTTGTTGGGATACAAGAGTATCTCACTTTGAATTTCTTTTTCAGTTCTCCATTTTTTCTGTTTCTTTTTTGAGTGCTAGTTTCTTTGGCTAAGAGGGAACCGAAAGCATAATTCAGGGGGTTTTTTCTTGTGTTATTTCAGAGGACATTAAAAATAGATTTTTCTGCTATAAATGTCTATTTAATACAGTTTTCCAGCTGAAGTCTGCTATGATGGTACTTACATAGTGTTTGAGACACCTTCTGAAATTACAAAGAGATCAGAAATATTACAGGGACCACATTTTTGGCCAGAGTGGCTCTAGGAAGACTGGCTCATAGTGGCTTCTACTCTTGTCATGCTAACTCCTGAGTTGTTTTAATGGTCATCCTGTACACATCTTTTTGCAGAAACCTAGATATAGGACTTTTTTTAAAGTATCCAATTTATTTAATGAATTCGGCAACTCTAATTAACACATAGCATACTAGAATGTTACATTGTATTAAAAAAAAAGTTTCAGAATCCATTTTAATGGAGAAGTGCAGGACTATCCATTTGGTGGATTTTGTACCTTCTCAATACAAACTTCTCTGCTAACTTGAGGTGTTGCTGTAGAATTAAAAAGAAACTTCATTTATCCACTGTGGAAAGAGAGACTGCAAATACATGACTGCAAATAGATAATCTAAAGGTTTAAAATTAGCATGAGTGTAAAAGTCCACCATAGAAATAGCTTGCACTAGTTTTGCACTCCTCAAAATGCTGAAGGATTAAAATTTCTACACCCCTGTGACTGACAGCCAGCTACTTTGCTCGTGCTTTTCTTATGCAAACTCCATCACTACCTGTAAGAAAAGCTTGTGATTCATTTACTGCTCCATTTCCACCAAAGTAGATACCTGGGTTCATAAAACTGTCTGCTATGGAATAATTTCTGCAATATAAGACAAAACCACCATTATGGTAAATCCATTGCACAATGGGATCCTGGGAAGTATTTATGAATCTCCTGCCAAACTGCTTAAATCATGACTTTGTTATAAGCATCAGATGTTTACAATCTTGTAATGATATTGAGGCCTTATACAGCTGGTTTTTTTACAATACTTTTGTAGCCAGTTTAAAGCCATCTGGTGCAGGTATTGCCAGGTATATGTGATTTTGTTGTTGTTGTGACTACACATGCACCCTCAGCACCCTCATGGTATTTTCTCAATGTGTGACAGTAGAATTGAAGTTAAATTGTGTCATTGTTTATTTGTACATGGAGACTACATATGATGTTCCTGAGAGCCACATGTGAGAATTGCTGTTTTAGTTTGTCATGTCTTCACATTCAGATCCTGAAAATTATATAAAAATGTTGTCTCCAAATAAGCCAAATATTGATATGCAGCTTTGGATCTCTTCTAATGTCATAAGTTTTACTGTGCTTTTATAAAGCCCAAGTCTTTAAACATAATTAGAATAAGTAGGTATAGGAACATATAATTTTTATCTTTTGGTTACTTGGCAAAAAGCTTTCATTTGGAGATCATCCTATTAAAAGACCAATGATATATGGATTAAAAAGATTAGAGTTGAGGTTTTATCTGTATATTGCCATTTATTAAATAAAGGCAATAATTTGCTTATAGTTTACTTTTTTAATACCATGTTATGATTGGATCACTCTAGTATTTAGAAGCTGCAACCAAAATCAAAGCTGCATTACCTTGAATTCTGAAAAAATCACATAAAAAAGGGAGCTTCTGCTTGGCAATTGAAATTAAAGAATCCTCAGGGACCAGGGAGGGAAAGAAAGACCTTTCCTGACTGACTTAATTATTTTTCTGTGGCAGAATGACTTGTTCAAGGTCATAGAAGAATTAAATTTCTGTATTGGTGAGCAGGTGGAAAAAAAAAAACAGAGGCTGTTTAATCTGCACTTTCACGTGCAGGTCTTTTACTAATTTCCTAAGGAACAAAGTCTTCTGTGACCATGTTTGTGACTTTCCCTCACTTCTTTCCCTCTCCATCCATAAATTTTGGCCCAACTGATTAATAAAAACAAATCTGAAAGAGGAATGAAAGTCTTAAATAGGTTTGTCTTTCTATGAATTTTGTGGAAGCAGATGCCAGGAGAAGGGAAGAAGAAACCATCTGCATGGTCTGTCTACAGTAAAGCTGCAGCTCGAGCTCACATTCACAAGACAGCACTGCATGTATTCCTAACAATGGGAAAACTCATAGGATGTCAGATCAACTCTCTTCCTATTTTGCTACAAGGCTCTGGAGCACAGTCACAGCTGTCCATGCAACATACACTGGTTTATTTGACACCAATGTGGAGTGAAACAGGAGGTGTTCTTGGGGAGAACTCCTGGTGCAGAAGTGAGGAAACTTTTCTGCAGCTTCAGCACTTGCACCCTACAAGACAAGGGAGACAAACTGAAGGCTGGTTTGCTCAGGGCTGGTGTCATTTCTTGGTGCAGATCATGGAGGCAGCATAGATATAATCAAAGCAGAACTCACACTCTTTAAACAAAAGATGCTGATCACAGGAAAGCTGGGCATATCTGTAGATGTGTCATTTAGGGACATGTTTCAGTGATGGAATAAGGGTTAATGGTTGGACTCAACCCTAAAGGTCCTTTCCAACCTAAATGATCCTATGATTCTGATTGTGGAACCATTTGTTTAATGATAATGTTGTTCTGGAATACAGGAGGGAGGAAAAATTCCTTGGGGAGGGCTTTGGAAACCTTTCTCTTAAACTGTAAGTCGCTGGATTGTTTCTCTTTAGGAAGGAATTGGTACATCTTGAATCTTTGATTTTATGCTAATTTTCCTTCATATGGTCTGTTTCTGTTAAGAACCTAGACTGCCTGTAGTGTGTCATGGTAAGCAGCATGTAGATCAGTGCCATGTGTTAAAGCTGGAAAGTTTCTACTTTTTTTTTTTGCTTGGTTTGAGGCAGCTTGTATTAAATACTTTACCCCTCCCCTTTTTTCCCAGTTGTATGATTAGGAATTGCTTTACTACTTGTGCATCCCATGGTAGTGTTTAATATTAGTTGGACACTTGGCCATCCATACTTCCCTG
This sequence comes from Molothrus ater, assembly GCF_012460135.2. Lineage (NCBI taxonomy): Eukaryota > Metazoa > Chordata > Aves > Passeriformes > Icteridae > Molothrus > Molothrus ater. The sequence goes on along the minus strand of NC_050482.2, from coordinate 14,057,321 downwards.
AAATCTAACATTGGTTTTCATCGATGGGGATTTCCTGGGTGCTCACATGCCTTTCTTTTGCATCTTCTCTCCAGATCCACATCTAGGGTAATCACACCACTGTTATGGTATAAACTATGCAGTCTAACTTCTCTATTATGAGACTATTTGGCCACTGGCAAGACATTTGCTCAATTATCTTGCAGTGAATTTGAACACAAGTGTCAAACATGGTTGACTATTAAGTTCATGTCACTTATCATTCCTTCTAAGGAATTCCATCTTGCTATTTCTGACCAAAGAGTTTTTCAGTATAGTGGGCAGAGTTTTCAACCTCAACATAAGCAATTTATGTCTCTTCTTTCTTTCTTCCTCATTGATGTGGAAGGAATTATGTGTCCTTATAATTAAAAACATCAAACATATTCACTACCAGCTGAATTTTGTTAGACTAAGTAAAACTGTCCTCAAATGATAGAATTTGAAGTCCTCTGATCTTTCTCATAACCATGTCCACACTTTTTTTTTGATAGGAAGATAAATTTAAATTGCACATAATACTCCTAAATATATCTTGCCAGGGCTTTGTATTACATCCCAACTACCCTCTTGCTTCTGGAAATTCCCCACGTAGTCTATGAAAGATCATGCATCCTATGTCTGTTTCATGATGGCTGCTAACAAGCCTGCTGTGATTGCCTGGTTTTATTTGAAGGTTATTTTGGTGAGCTTTCTGCTTCTTTGATAATGCTACTGAAGTTTCTTGTAGCTAATGTTTACTTGACTGGAGGCACCCTGGCTAGGCCATACAGAATGAAAGCTTTTAGACTCACCTCTGGGCATTAGGGATGGGACTTGTATATTCCAGCTGCCTTTTGAAAGAGGTGGAGTGTGTTGACAGTGCACATAAGGCAGAGTGTCTGTCCTTTGCCCCAAATGTTTATCCATTTTAGCACTATAAAGAGCTTAGTCTTAATGAAGTTGTGGGAAATTTATTTAAATCCATTCTAGACTGCAGCATCATACACCTTCAGCAACTGCCCCTCTGGCCACAGCTCCAACTTTTGAGCAGGCCTGAAATGTTTTGGTGGGTTTTATGTTTGTTTGGTTTTGGTTTGGGTCTTTTGAGGTTTGTTTGTTTGTTGTTTTTGGGGTTTTTTTTGAGTCCACATTAATTCCATGTTCTGCTTCAGTATTGCCTCACAATGGTTTGAACCAGCAAAAAGTGAACGAGTGTCTGGGAAAAGATGTAGGACAAGGATGGGATCATGCAAATCTCACATCACCACTGAGAGAAGCGTCTGTTGAACCATTAACTTCAGTGAACACCACCCCTAATGGGGCTGCAGAGCTGTATGAAAGCCACTACGTGAGGAATATGTGAGGCTGCTTAAATGAAACTAAGCCCTTCACTGGGAGCGTTTATATTTGTCTTAAGAGGTATGAGCTGAAGCAACAGGCTTATGCTGAAACTCCTAATCCAGAACAGGTATACTGAGTATAAAAATGTTCACGGATATTTTCTATTCTTACCTCAATGGTGAAATAAGCAAAAATGACACTATCCTAAATTAAAAGCATTTACGTCCCATAGGTTATGTAGAGCGAGATGAAAGCCTCGGTATTGTTTGAGAGAAGCCGGACCTGCGAGTTCAGAGCTGCTGCACCGTAGCCTAGAACACCAAGACGAGAAAAATCCCATTTGCAAACAGACGAAGCCTACTACAGCCCAGGCAGTATTTGGATAACAAAATGGCTGTGGTTGTGGCTGTAGGTGATCCACAGGAGCGCAGCTGGAAGCAGGGGAGCGAGGGAGCCCCGGCCCCGCACTCCGGGTCCGGTCCGCGGCCGCGCTGGAGCGCGGAGGGGCCGTGCCGCAGCTACCGAGAGCCCGTCCCAGGGACTTACTGCGGGCGCTGCGAGCGAGGCTCTGCGGGGCGCGCAGCCCCGAGGCGCACAGGGCCGGCGGCCGCGCCCTCCCGGCGGGGCTCCTGTGCCGCCGGTCCCGCTCCGCTCGGCCGGGCCGGGCCGGGCCGGGCCGGAGGGGCAGCGCGGGGGCTGCGCGGGTCCGGCGCCCCTCGGGGCGGGCGCGGGCCCGGTGCCGGCGGCGCGGGGCGCAGGCGCGGGGGACCGCGGGCATGCGCGCTGTGCGGCGGGGAGCCCGATCTGATAGGGAGCAGGGGCTGACACTACCCCCGTGTGGGCGGCGGAACGTCCCGAGGATGACGTGCGGCGTTCTCGAATCCCGTGTCTCGCTCGCTCGCTCGCCGCCGCCGCCGCCGAAGGAAACGGGAAAAGCAACAAGGAGGCAGGAGCAGGCGCGGCGCCATGGCGGCCCTGGAGCGGCCCGTGCCCAGTCCCGAGGCGTTCCTGGGCCAGCCCTGGGCCGCCTGGGTGCGGGAGGCCGCCCCCCCGCACGCGCACGGCGCCGCCCCCCCGCACAGTAAGGGCAGGGACCGGCCGCGGTCCGGCTCCGCACGCCGCTCCCCCCGGAGCGGGGCCGGGGTCCGGCCGGGCCGCCCCCCCCCTCCGCTCCCCTCCCTCCCTCCTCCCGCCGGGGCCGGGAGGTGCCGCCCCCCCGGGCGCTCAGCTGACGCTCGGCCGAGCCCCCGTGCCATGTGTGCGGGAGGCGCACGCCGCGCCGCGCCTGCCGTGCCGCTGCCCCGCGGCGCTGGGCCGGCGCCGCGGTGGGGGAAGGGGGCGAGGGGGAGGATGCGCGGAGGGGCCGGAGGATGCCGCGGGCGGGGAGGGGGGGCCCAGGGTGCTGCCGCGGGGGGCCCGGCGGTTCCGCTCCCTGGCAGATGCTCCGACCATTGTGCTTTTGCTGTTGCAAATAGAAACACTGCTCACCTCCTCACCTCTCCTCCTCCCCTCGCCAAACAATAAATGCACACCTCAGGGCCCTCGGCGCTTCCTGACTCTGCTTCTCTTCTGCAGGTGTAGATCTGGAAGAGACTGGAAAGGAGGGTGGAAAAAGCAGGGAGGTTATGAGGCTTAATAAAGAAGGTAAGTGGATAGTGCTGGCACACCTCTCTACCTGTCTGTCTCTTGGTGCTTGTGAATGACTGTAGTTTGGCCTTGACAGGGTGGTCTGATAGCATATGGATTTCTCTGCCGTGAAGAACGTTTCAGGGTTGGATACATGCAGATGACTGTCACTGTGTCAACTTCTTTTGAAGTAAGGGTATAACAGGTGTATACACACAACTGACAGACGTGGTAAAAGATGAGAAAATTTTGAGGCAAAAGACAGCTACACATCAGTGGCCATATTGGATTTTTTTGTGGACCCTGTCCCTTGGTGCAACATTCCAGTTGCTCATGTGAAGATAAGCATATAAACTTTAAACATTATATTATTATTAGCAACTTAGTGGAGATGTTTTCCCTTGCAGCGAGAAAGGGTTTGTTACCATCTTTGAGTTCTTTCACTTTAACTCAAATCACATTTTATTCTTCATTTGCACTGCTGAGTGTGACCTACAGTCAACTGAGCAGCCAGCATCAAATATTATCTTAGGTTACACTACCCCATGCATAATATGCAAAACAAAATAAAATTAGTCATTTGGGCTATAACTTCTTCTGGTACCATCAGTGTGAACAGGTAAACTCCAGGTTAGAGGTATTTCCCAGTATGCCAGGCCTGTCACAGCTCTGTCAGCTGCGAGAGGAGAAACATTTTGTTTGTGATGTGTGCCATTTACATCATGTTGAGGTAACATCTAATGCAACTAGTGAAATAGTTCAGGATGCTTTTTCAAGTAGCTTTGTTTTTGTTTCTGTTTCATTAAGAAAGCACTTTATGTACACAACCTCTCTGTCTTGGGAAATACTTCTTGGGAAGTCAGTTCATAATGAACGATCCCATCATAGTGAAACTTTGGTGTGACTTACGCTGAGAGAAATCCCACTATTACCTGTAATGTCATAAAAAATATTCTGAAATGATGTTAAGTTTCTCATTACATTACAGTTGTCATTATGTGTGCGTTCGATTTTGAGCATCTTGGCAGCTCAAAGGAATCTTATGTTTGCTAAACAAGCTCTTGAAAAAAGACTTAATTAATTAATTAATGAGTAATCTAGATTTGTGTGATAAACTATAAAATTGCATGGAGTATGCATTAAAGTTATTTAAAATACCATAAAACTTCCTTTTTGAAAGACCTTTACAGAGATGCCAAGCTTGATTGTGTTCCTGTTTTGATTCTTATGTTCCTGAACCTCTCTATTTTGTCAGCCCAAAGATAATTTAGCAGCAGAACTGGGATTTTCATGAAGTTATTTATAGGTAAAAGGTTCAAGGCTCTGTACATATATCAGTAATGTTGATTCAAAAATAATTGAACAAAAATTTTTCTACTTCAGCTATGCCTTCATAAGGAGCTTAATTTGTTGAGATAAAATGTTTTGTGCTCAGAAGTCCTTGAACACAAATTCCTGTTATAAGCATGGGATATAAAGATTGAAGTATCTCAACTCCTTAGTTATACATAGTATGCAAATTGTTTCCTAGAAAGATTCAGTGTAAATTATCAGTTCTAGTCTTGTTTGGTTTGGGGGGTGGGGGGTCAGAGACTCCATCAGAGGAACTCTAAACTCACTAACCAGAAAAATTACTTCCAAACAAAGCGTAATGTCATTGCTGACATTATGATCATGACAGGTGTGAAGCATTTACTGGCTTTTATAGTACTTATGTCATAATACCGTGTAAAAAAAACCAAAATTGACTGTTATATTTAGAAAATAAAAAGCCTTAGGGATGTTATTGCTTTCAAGTAGTAACTTGTGTTAGATCACTTAGAAAGAACTTCCATGAAGTTTGAATAAATGAGTATGTATTGAAATATTTCTACTGTATTCACTTCGGCAGTCTGTTAATACAGGTGTTTTCACCACACCCATCTGTGTGTCTGAACACCCACTGTAAATCTTCCTTGGGCCCCACAGTCCTTATTAGTAAAGATGAGGGAAGATTTCAGGAGTTAGATTGGTCTGCAGGAAATTTTCTCATGTATTTGCAGAAATGCTTGTGCTTTTACTCTGACCTTGCTCGTGTGTTGTGTGACATGTTGAATTTTTTTGTCTGCTTCGTTCATAGATGAGGGTTGTGGTTATGATAAGTTCTGAAAACAAAACCCAACTCCTTTTTTTACAATCTCATCAATTTGAGTAGACCTTTTTAATGGCATCTGTGGTGCCAGGAGATTGTAAGTGGTGTCTTAGAAAAATCAAATGTTACTTGTAACCTTCTTGTATCAAGTAACCAGGGGCAACAGATGGACAGGATTTTAAGTATCAAAAATTACTGTCCTGTTTGATAAAGATAGTGTAAAACCTGATCTCTCTGCACTTACTTATTATTTGTCTGCACTTCCTCATCTTTAGTTGATGTGACCAGGTTTATGCAGTCATCCCTTTGTAAGCAGTTTAGCAAGAAGGCTTTTCAGATGAGTGAAACTGTGTGCAGAGCATGGTGGAAGCTAAAGAGTGGGAATATATTGGTTTTCAGACCATGACAAGGTGTTTCACTTTGGTTTTGTAGAAAAACAATGGTGTTAGGTGGCTAAAAGTGCTTCCAGTTAGCGTGATGCTTGCTTTGCTGCCTCCTTTGTGGTTGTGTACCATGTGTGTTTAGAGTGGTGGGCTGCTCCTCTTCCTTGCTTTGGCCCAGGAGGGGATGTGGGAGGCAGTGTTTCCTGGAGGTGGGGGTAGGAGCACTGTCTGCCAAGTCTCTGCCTGCCCAAGGGGTTGCTGCTTGCCTCCCTGGGCAGAGGGCTCACAGTCTGACTGTGCTGTTCATTTCTGTAAAGCAAGAGATGCACCGGGGCCGTGTGCCCCCTGTGCCCCATCTTAGGGGTGAAAATAAAGACACAGAAGTATTGCCCACTGCTTCCCTTTATTCTGCAGTGTATATGTAGGCAGCATAGAGGGAGAGAAATTTCCTGAACGTTTGTTCAGTTTTCTAGACAGAATTGCTTTTTGCATGCTGACACTTACTCTGAGTTTTCCTATAGCAAATGCATTCTGTCCATGGTTGACTTTTACTGGCATGTGGATTTGTAGAGAGGGGATTACAAAGTTCCAAGTGTGCACAGAAAATGAGAAGTTTTTAATATAAATGTTTGTGCCAGAAAAGAAACCCCAAAACTTATCTGCTTATCTAATCAGGAAACAGAAACAGTATTGTGCAACTTATCTGACAAATCACTACCAAGCAACCAGCTTAGCTAAAAGAGGGGTTATCAGAATTAGAGCAGCATTTAGAATTTATGTTGAATTTTAAAAGGTTGAATGGCATATTTGAAGAATTGAAGATTTTCTTGCAGATAGCAGGCATAGTAAAAGAAGTCTGTATTTGAGAGTTTGTGTTCTGTAAAACATCACAGTTACTGTGTGCCTGAGGCAGGTACAGTGTTCTGTTATTATGAGCCATAACCTGTAGATGATTAGAGATTAATTTAGGAGGCTTGTGTTTTACTTTATACAATATCTGAGAAAATAATGGAAGAATGGGATATTTTGGTTTCGTGTACAGAATTTGTATTAATAATTGGTTTAGTAGTGGGCAAGCATTGATTGCTAGGAGTGTTTGTAGATAGACACAGGCTGTAAAGGAGCAAAATATATCCTTTGAATCTTTGTGAATTACAGCAGAGTTAAATATGACCTATGGCATTTAGGTCTGTGTCTGGGTACTTGGTGTCATAGTCAAGTTCACTTTCCCAGTTCAGTGGGTTTGTATCATTGAAGTTTCAATCTGATGATGTGTGTGGTTTGTCTTGGATAATCTTTTCACTAATCGTAGTGATTCATTATTGTTTGACATTAAGAATGTTAAGTAAAAAATTCTAATTTTTCTGATTTTCTGTTATAAGATTTTTATTGTTCCACCCCAAACTTGACCATTTTACTTTGTGATTGCACATGGAAACTGGAGTTTTAAATCTATTGGATAACTGTTTACAGTATATTTTTCCTATTTTGACTTCCCCCACAAATACCTGACGGAAAGTTTTTTGTTAAACCCTTTAGCAACATAAGGACAAAGTTAAAGGGATACTGATTAGTCTTGCTTTCAGTATCTTTTTAATTCTTCAGAAAAATATCTTGATGATTTTATTGTTCTTCTTGGAAAAATAAGAAGTTGAGGAGATTAGGTGGTCATAAGGAACACTTCTATAGGGGGAAAAAGGATGTGACATACAACATTCTACTTTATGAAAAGCAAGAGGAAGAGAGCTAAAATTATTATGTTGAGATTGTGAAAGAAGAGAAGAAAAAACCAGCTGGCTAATGTAAGCAAAGAGATTGGACTTAACTTTTATTTAATTATTATTTATTTTTTGTTTATTAGTGGTTTGCCTGTGCTGCTATTTGTCTCCATTATAAAAATACTGAACAAAAGAGAATAAAAACATTCTCATTTTACTTACTGCCTTCATCTTCCACCTTTTTGTGGTAGTAGGGAAGGTTAAAAAGGGCTGGGAGGGAAAGAAAATTATAACAAGGTTGTGAACACATACTCCAAAAGAAAGAAGTGAGGCTGTCCAATTTAGACCACCATAGCTGGTGATTTGGGGTTGGTTTTGGTTTTGGTGGTTTGGTGGTTTTGGTGATTTGGGGTTGGTTTTGGTTTTGCAGTGGGCAAAAGAGAGTTTGAAGGTTGTATAAATTTGTCTCTTCTCTGTAAACTAAAATAGTCTTCCGGAGATACTGATTCTTAAACAAATGTAATATTCCATGTTGCTTGATGAATGAAAGAACTGAGAATTGGCAGGGCACAAAACTGTGGCCTGCCAATGGTGAGAAACTTTTTCTTACCATTCTTTATACTGGGAATAAGAACAGTAAGCAGACATCCCCATGGGGTCTTTGTTTAGGATGAGACATGACAGTGGAATTGAATTCTGGTGTGCATTCTGGTGTATAAGTGACTGATCAGTTCTATATATGATATCTGGCTCCGATATTTTTATTTTTTCTTATATGGACAGCTTCTGCAAGGGGGTGGCATGTCTCCTGGTTATGGCTGTCACCTCATTTAATGTGTTTCAAGGAATGATGACAGAGGAAGAATGAAACATTATGTATGATAGCGCCCAGAAAATTTAGTCAGAATTGTAGTTTATCTTCATAGTTACATAGTTATTTTCTGAAACCTGTCCTTTAGTTCTTCAACCCACACACTGGATAAAAGGAGTGGAGTAATGGTAAAGCTCTCTGATCAGACATTCTGTGTTTTGAATCAAGATTTTGGTGGTTTTGAATATGTATCTATAACGGTCGTACTGTAAATGACTTCATTAAAAATTTTGATTTTGCTAGGTGCACATATCTTGATAAAATGCATTATTTGTGCAACAGTTGTTCTGAAGAGGTTAGATCTCCTGTTGTTTAAGGTACCTTTTTTTGATTATGTGTGGGGAAACCATGTGTGATTCCCTGTCAACTGACAGCACTGTCACTAAGGATCTGTCTCTGACATTCCTTCTACTAGTTGTAATTTATAACCAGACTTGAGAAAGAGGGAAATTTATGTGTTTACTAGAGGGTACCCCAAGCCCTGCTGTCACTACAGAAAGTAAATGACTTTGTGTATCTAATTTTGATTTAGATATAAAAACATGTGTGTGTCTTCTTGTGGATCTGCCTCTGTATGTAGTTAATAGTTTGTAATAGATGAAATATAGATTTCTATGTGTTAAAAAGAGACTACACAAGAGCTGAATCATTTCCACTGTGAAAGGGAGTAATTTCTTTGAAATAGGCCTTTTTTTCTAGTTAATTAAAAATAGGGCCATTATCAGGTTCTGTTTTACCTTTGGGCAAAAAAATACTAGCCATTATACCAAGGCTGAGGTGTATGAATGAGGTGAAAGCAGTGGTAAATCCTATGGAAAACATTTCAAATTACATTTGAAGTTGTGAATCACAGGAGTCCTGTAGGCAGAAAGCATAAGTTTCTGATAGTCAAAGTGAAAGGTAGTCACTGCATGCATTACTAAGAAAGATCACCTTCAGTAAAAATAGTATTGTTGCTATGAGTATTTCTTGAAGAGTTAACTCCAGTATAAGTTTATCTGACTATGACTATAAATTTATCATGACTATTCATTATTAAGAGTGATTTTGGAATAACTAGCAAGAAAGCTTTTTGGTTTGTATGGGCATGGATTAAATTACTGGATCTTTCTGTCTTCCAAGTTCAGCTTGGTGCAGAATTCTTCAGCTTGTCTTTTGAAAAAGCTGATTGAGGAGTTAATGGTGCAGGATGCCAGGTGAAGCTAGTGTCTTTAAGTAATTAATATGCAAAGAAACCCCTTGGCAAATGCTGTCGTGACATAGTAAGGGTGTTTGACAGAGGTCTATTAGCAAGTCTATAGCAAGAAATCTTTGATGGTTCTCTTGCTGGATGGGAAGGGTAGAAGCCATGAGAGTAAAAATGGCCCAGTTTTTTATCGCAGTGCTATGCAGCTGACTAAGCTGACTCAAATTGAACCAAGAATCCAGCACAGCTACTTGAAGCTGATATGGAACAGAGGAAAAGCAACTATGGCATGAATAATTTTTCTCTTTTTCTCTTCTGTGCCCATTCTATGGTTGATTTTAAGGGACTGGTTTTGTCATAACTGTTTGTATGGCTTATTAAAACTCCTGCCCAAAAGCCACTGCTGTTGGTGGGGAAGTGAGCTTTCTGATTGCTCTTGGTCTTGTACTTATAGAAATGTCTTCCTTATTTCTGAAATGTTTTGGTTATTATTCAGTAATTTCATTTTGTATTTTACTGAGTTGTATTAATAATACAGTACTTAAGCCCAACACTATTCCTGTCTCTCTGTTTTCGTGACAGTAATTAGAATTTACAGTTATTTGGTCTTCCAGCTTCTTGATTTCTGTCCTCGTGTGTTTACAAAGTGTGTGCTGTTTGGCAAAAAAAGAAGGGGAGTTTTCCCAGATCAGATGGAGCATCAACCAGAACTAGCAAAGAGCTTGCTGACAGAATTTCCAGGTTCTGCAGAACTGCTGGTTCCAGTATCTGTCTAGTGCAGTTTCACTTAGTCCCTAGGCCCCTCCTGAATCATCTGTGAAACGGAAGCAGTTGTATTGTGACAGAGCTGTGCATGGTACACAGGGGTTAGGCTGGCTTCCCTTTCCGTTCCCTGGGAGCAGGTGTTCAGCAGAAGAGACAGAAGAGGGACTGGTGAAGTAGTAGCAAGACATAGGAATGACTGGCAAAGGGCAAGAGTTCGTGGGGTTTGATTGTGTGATCTTCTTTTTGTTCTTTATTTTGTTTATATTTGTTTCTATTATACAGTGTTTTATGTTTTCTGTCCAGTCATTCTTTCTCTTCCTTTTCCTACTACAGGGGACTAGACACAGGGGACAGGCACAGTCTGGGAATTTGCAGTTATATTTGGATTTAACACTGCTAATGTCATATCAGTAGTTGTTGAGAAGTTTGCTGGATTGAAATTCTCTTCTTTAGCAAGACAAAGATGGAACTGTATGTCTCCAGTAACAGAATAAGTGACTTGAGCTTGTCATCATTTTGAGCTGAAATAGTCAGAATGGAAGCTGAGATTTAAAGAAATGTAAATCATTATGTGTGTTCACTTTTTAATCTCTGATAAGTATCCTGTCCTCAGGTGGCTTTCAGGCTGGCCACTTGTGATTGTGCAGATTAGGTAGATTATCATGTCATAGCACATTCAATTGTTTTTTAAACTGCTCTTAGTTATGTCATACTGAGACAGAATGATACAATGATTTACATCTGAAAAGTTTGTTGGACCCATGCCACCACAGCAAACACTGACAGAACCAAAACCTTATTTGTTTGGGTCTGATAATGGAGATAGTGGACAATGATCTGGAAGAATATAAGTAATTGATCTGTTACTGCAATGACTAGGGAGGCAGTATTGTTATTTGCATGATCCTAATGCTTAGCAGCCCCATCAGGCACTAGATGCTGCTCTGCAGGGTACCAGCAAAGGGAGGAAGGGTGTGTGCTTGTGTTGTGCAATTGTGCTGCAGAGAACTAATTTTTGAATGTGTGACAAAGCAGGAGTTGTAATATTGACAAACAAAAGCACTTAGTTGCTCAATGTGATAGATGGTTGACTTTAGCCTAGACTAAAGTGACTTTCTTAGAACCATAGCAAGGAAAGCTTTAAGGTGGTATTTGGATGGCAGTGAAGTAATTTTGCAAGATCTTAGGAGGTATCCTTATTCAGGTGTGGAAATTGGCCTGAATGAAAACACAGGCTGGTTGTTGAAAGCTTTGTAAATGGATACTGACACTGTGAACCAACTAGAAATGTGAGCACATGGTGTGACAGCAAGTAGGATGTGGACAGTTTAGTGTACATAACAGAGGAGCCTGGAAAGCAAAGATGAGTTGTTCTCAGTATTCAAATTTGGAATGGAGGATTGTGCATAGAAGGATACAGAGAGTAAAACAGTATGACAATATAGAAGAAACTTTAGAAACAATGTAAATAAGCAGGATAATGTTTGTCAACATGGAAAATAAGAAAATATAACTAATGTGAGGTGAAGCTCCAGACAAACCTTTAGTTCTGAAGATGTTTACAGCAGACTTTGTCCTAGGGATGCCCAGGAAGAAACATTCAGATGTGGATGTAAACTGAATGAGCAGTTTGAGAGAAGCTACTGGCAAAGATGACATAGTAGTTTATCGTAGTATTTTATATCTGAATGATGGACAAGTTGATTATGCTGTCCAGGGTGATCAAGAGAGGAGATGGAGAAAAGAGGATAGGAGTGGTGGGATCTAAACTCTGTTCTGGCTGTATCGAGCTGAAGCTAACAGCTACTCAGTGGCAAGAGGTGTCAGATAGAATGAGATTTTTTTGTTTAGATGTAAATCTACTGTATTTGAGACTGTTCTCAGGAACTGAATGTAAAATTCTCAGACATAAGAGTAGCAGCAAAAGATACAGCTCAGTGGAGACCTGCTAGAAGACAAAGGAAGAATAAAGAGCCTGCCAGTACTCTGTGGAGGGATTGGTACAGGAAGGATGGGTAGTAGGAGAGGGGAGAGTAATGGAAGTCAGAAACAGAGTTTCAAAAGGAGAAAGGCATCTAATTTTTATGAAGAACACACAAGGGGTATGGGTGATGGAAATGATGAATTTGTGATGTTGCAATAGTAAAAGGTTTTTAGACATTTTAGTGGGTATAGTTTCACTGTATTGCAAGGGTCAGATGAAGGAAGCTCACACTGAAGTTAGAGACAAAAGTGTAATTTGTTATCAAACAGAGCATAATAAGCTTAGACATGAAAGAAGGACAGGAAGAGTAATGTAATTAGAGAATCAAGGAGTCAGAAGCAGATTTCCAAACACAGGAAAGACTGATTGACTCTTCTGCTGTTCTGTCAGAGCGGGAGGAGAAAGGATATGTGAGGTATGGGTGATGAGAGTGAGCCAAGGAGAGAGTGGAACAGATGTGTTTTACATCTATTGTACAAGGAAGAAGGGAGAGCTGAAAGGGAGAGAAAGAGAGTGGGAAGGGAGAATGTGAAATGGTTATTATGTTTTCTCGCTTTCTCTTGGAATAAATATTTGCATTCTATTGCTGAGAAAGAAATAGATACAAAAGAAAAGGTTTGAGGAGTGAGTCAAAAGTAGGAAGAAAAAAGGCTGAAATTGCAGGTGTGGGTTCAGCTCAACTGGAGGAATGGCACAGATTAGTAAGCAGCAGGAGAGAGAGAGAGAAAATGTGCGATAACCTCATTTTCAGACTGGTTCTCTTTTCCACTGCAATTCTAGGACAGGCGAGAATATAGCAAAGAAAATGGATGTTTAAGACAAGAGTGAGTTCAGGATTGGTGGAGTTGGACCTAGTATTAGCAAGCAGAGCAAAAACCATCATCAGAAAAAGTAAAAAGCTCTTCAAGGAGAGAGAAGAGTGTGTGGTCATATCTATCACATAGCATGATGGACATGAAAGTAGTAGTTCTGTTCCTTCCTGCAGTGCATCATAAGTAGTCTTGTGTCTACATGATCTGTCACATTCTGAAACTGACTTGTGCTTCCTGCTTCCAGAGCTGAGCCAAGGCCACAGGATTGCATTATCGTGGACTGGGCCCCGGGTAATGTGGTACTGCTCAGGGTGGATCAGGGTGGGAGCTTGGGCACGGTGCTGCGGTAACCATGGGTGTATGGCTTGTGCTTGTCTCGCAGGGCAAAGCAGCTTGTTCCTGTCTACATGCTACAGGCAGGCCAGGCAGGCATGCTTTATGATACAGCACTTTTTGTTTTTCTCTGAGAAAGCAGGACAGTAATTTTAGAGGGGTTAGATGGAATGGCTGTCATTCATGTCATTCAGTGTCTAAGAAGTTAATCTCAGGTTTTCACATCTGTTTAGTAGATCTAAAGAACTGTTTAAAGAAGAGGAAAAGGCTGTGGGAGAGATTAGTTCCTTCATGCGCAGAGCATTGAGCTGATTCCTTGACTTGGAAGGCTTTATTCATTACCTTGCCTGCCTTTCCCAAGCAACTTTCTGCATGTCCCTGTATGTTATCAATGTTCAGTCATCCCAGCAGCTTACACACGTCACCATGCAGAGGTGCTGAGAAAACAGGGAAAGAAAAAGGTGTTCAGATTTTCTCTTCAGGGTCTCTCAGGTGGTTGGTTTTTTTTGTGCACTATCATGAAGTTTTGTGGTTCTGATTGTATTCATGCTTTTGCTATATTTTTGGCTTTTTAGAAGACTTGGAGAACCTTGGGCAAATATATTAAGAAACTGGATGCATGGCAATGGAAAAACATGAGGAGAAATGGGAGAAAAAAATGTTTCAGCTCTTGAAATTATGGTGAGCTGTGTGTATAGCGCTTTTAATAGAGTCTTCGAACATTCTGTGCTTGGTGTAAGTTTTCTTCAGCTTCTCTCATAACTCACAACACACTGGGTGTGAACATTACCAAGCCTTTTAGGTATTTAAATTTTGAAAGAGGTAATGCAGCTTTACATATTTTTGGGTTTCTTGCTCATCAAGAAAAATTATTCTTGACTGCATTGCTCAATGAGGGAATGCTACGAGTTTTATTTTGTGGCATTTATTATTCTTTCCAGCTTTTCAAGATACCTGTCACTATTCTGACTGTTTGTTTTCCAAGCTCCTTGGCAAATCAAAGGTATTGTAAACTTTTATCACTTTCCTGGAAGGTAAGAGTGTATCCTCTGTGGGAGTTCTTATAGGCTTTTCATTTGAGTTTTTTTTTTAATTCTTTGTAATTAAGTGTGTATTTGGAGAAGTTCTAAAGAAATGTGTCATATATGTGTTCAAATGATGTAACATATATAAGTGTTAGCTTTGAAACAGGAAGATATGGTCTGTATTTCTGAGAGCTTCCAATACATTTCAGACAAAACCATAAGTAGTGTATGTTGTGAAGACAAAAATCAGTCTATGAATGCTGAAAAATTTCATGCAGTAAGCTATTTTAAGGAGGAATTTGAAGGAGGTAGAGAATAATTAGTTGATGTGGAGGAAGGAGGCATCAAAGCTGATAGTATAGCACACAGGAAAGTAGCATACAGAACAGATTTCTAGTGAAAGCAGTTCATTTGTAAAAATAAACTCTCCCTGTTTTACTAATATTGTCTTACTGTCTCGGAGCTGGAAAGCAAAACTGATTGTAATTGCCAGACTGCAAAAATAACATAAATATTGAAAGATAAATCTTAATCTTTCTTAACTCTGTTCCCTAAACATGACCTCTGTTCTCCAAATACTTAAACATTGCCTTTATTATTAGGCTTCAGCCTCATCTGTTCTCTTGAATAGTGCCCTAGTTTTGCTACTAGGCAAAAAGTGAAGAGAAACTAACACATTGTGTATGCAACAACATTTGTCATTCTTTTACACTCTTTCTTCCGTATTAGTTCTTTTCTGCCTGTTTGTTTGTATATTACAGGCTTGGAGGGTAAGTGGCATGCAAAATTCTAAACAGTTTTGACTCTTGTTCTCAACTATCAACCTTAGAGTGAGCCTGTTGTGTCCAAATTTCTCTGAAGTTTAGATTTTTTTTTAGGAGAACCCATTTTAATGTGGGCTTTCCATAGCAGGTTTCTGACATACCATGTGCAAGCATAAACAGTACACAGAGCAAGTGCTTTTAAGAGCTTGCTCATTTTAGTACTGTGTGAGGTTATGAGAGAGACTTTCCCTGTGTTCAAAATCATTCTATGGAAGCTGCTTTGAGTACTAATCAGGCCAATGTGTATATATACAGGGGAAGGGTATGAAATAGGATTCAGGTCAATGTGAGGAAAGGCAGAGGGAGTGAGTGGATGGGAAGAGGTCACAAGAAGAAACGAGTTGATTACTGATGTTTATAGATCACCTCTCTTTGTAAAGAGGCCCAAGGTGTCCTACCACCTATGTGTAGAAATTTTTTGTCACTGAAAGAGGATGGGCAAACATGGCTGCTGCTGCTGAAGGACTAATCATACCTGCCCTAGAATTAACTGAAAGAACACTGGAAGCCTACTCTGTACTGATAGGGTGTAATCCAGTCCTCACTGAAGAATGCTATTGCATAACAATTTCAAAAGGAAAGGGAAAATGCTTTATTTCTAGATTCCAAAGAGAATACAGGCACATAGAATGTATCTATTTATGGGGGGGGGGGAAAGAAAAAGCAAAATACCAGAGCCCATTACCTTTCCATATGACAGATTGTGGCAGGCTTTATTGACTCGCACTCTGTTTATTGTTTCTCAAAGGTCAATGGCTGCCATTGGCACCGAATTTTGCTTACATTACTTTACTTACATTAAAGTAAGGACTGACATACTTCAAAATACATTTGTTGGGGATTATCTTTCTCTTGAAGAACTGTTACCCAAGCCACTCTTAGAAGAATAGGTCAGCTCTTATTACAGCAAAAACCTGCAGTAATTCACTATATTTTAGCAAGTCACCACATATTCTAGTACAGTGCCTTTCAATAATTTTTGAATTACTTAAAGGCAGAATTTGCTGTTACTGCTCCAAAAGCTAGATTGCTTGCTCCTTTGCAGTGCAAACATTAGAATCACCTTTTTTGCACCCATCCATTCTACCAGGGATGACCATGGACTTTACCAGATATGATAGGATATGATCTTATAATCTCTAATTGGATTTTTTGGGGCATTTTTCTTTTTGTTGTGTTGTGAAAATGATCATCCTAGATACTTCATGATTTTACTTGGGATTCTTTTTCATCCAGGATAGAAAGGGGAACTAGCTGGTGATACAGTAATAATTGAATATTATAACTGGCAAGTAATTTTCACTACATGGATAGATTTATAACATTAGCAAATCCTCCATGACTAGCCTGCAGCTCTGCCTTTTGTCTGGAAGAACACTGGCTTTAGCCTGAAGCAATTTTTCGTTGTGCCCACCAGATTTTGCTGAGAATAAAACCTGCTGTGACCACCCAGCACCTCAAGAGGTGAATATATAAGTGAGCATCAGAATGCCACAGTGCAAAATAGGCTGGAAATGTTCAGTTTATTGAATTAAATAGTAGTTTAAAGAGAGAGCTTTAAATTGGGTAACTATTACATGATTGGAGTGTAATCTTTCTCTCTGCAGTTTTTCTCTTGTAAAATACAGGCACTGAATTTATAGGTTTCATCATTCTTGTGGTTTTGGCAATTTGGGTTAAAAATACATATTTTTTTCGTTACAATAAACATGTGAACTTGGTCGTGGTCCATTCTGAATTTTTTGTATTTGGAAGAACTAGATAGAATGTAAGCAGAGATGGAAGAATTGCTTTTGAGGGTTGATTAATTGCAGTGTTACTCCTTTTGCAGAGCTGTCTTGAAGGAGGCTGAAAGTGCATGGCTGGGAGAGTAGGGGGAGGTGAATACTGCTACATTTTATACTGCTTTACTGAAGTGTTGTATCCCAGTTCTCATGTCCACATCTGTTCTTGGAAAAACTGGAAGGAGTTCAGAAAAAAGATACATTAATTTAAGGCCTGGATAATCAGCTTTAGAATGGAAGATTTAAGAAGCTCAATCTATTTAGTTTATCAACAGACAGTAGAGGCTACCTGATAAGTCTATAAGTACTTAGTCAGGGCAAAGGTATCTGACAGTTAGATGGTTCTTTGTCAGGTAGATTAAGGAGATTCTCATGGCTGAAAGCTGAAGCTAGATCAGTTCAGACTAGACATAAGATGCAGTTTTCTAATGATACAATTAAATAGGAACACCTTATCAAGGGGTGTAGCAGACTCTGTTGCACAAAATACTCGCAAAAGGCCCTGGTCCTTCCCCTGGAAGCACACAGGGCTTTAGCCATCCAGAAGGCTTGGGTTTGAGGCTAAAATAGTATGGTTTAATTCTGTGGCCTGTTTTAACATAGAGAGTCAGTACAGATCATAAGGAAGATTTTTTGTTCTAACTCCCTAAAATTTCATATGTTGTTACTGCTGCTTTTGTTAACAAAATAAGTTCATGTGAAAGATGTGGTGATAAAAGCAAAAAAAAGCTTCTAATGTGGTGAGTGAGAAGGGACTGTCCTTTAGCAGCAGGTGAAAGAGGAAGTAACGCTTTCCAATCTCGATTTATGTTTTTCTGGTAATCAAAACCACTGATATCCCTCCAGTCATTAATTCTAAGCATAACTTAATCATTTACCAATGTAATTGTTGGCCTTTTCAGAAGCATTGCAGGTAGTTTGTGCCTTCTCATTGTAAGGTCAGGTAATTGACAGCTGGACCCAAATGCCTTCTTCAACTTTGTTTGCAAAGCAAAACAATCTTTGTCAGCAGGTTTTCCCTGATGCTGCCTTCTTGGCCATGGATTTATGAGAATATAGCAGGTCAATCTTTTTGGTAGAGTAAAAGGCTCTGTTATTTCTAATGAATTGTATCAGAACTCATTTTATCCTAGTTTTGCAAAAGAGTCAGTAGGAGTTGTTTGAAGGATATTGGTACTTTTATCATTTAGTTTGCCTCTTATTTGTAAAATCATCCCCAGTATGAGAGAAAGTGTCATGGTTTTTCTTGGTTATGCTGACAGCAAGGCAAATCAGTGCTGATATAAGGTAGATTTAACTTAGATAGGAAATGTGTCTGTGGGGTTAAAGGCAGCACCTAACCTGCTTTTAGAGGTTTTCCCAACATCAGTAGTTCTATAACTCTTGTAAACACTATATACAAAATAAGTGAGGAGCAAATGTGCTGAATCTTCGGTTTATAAATTCTTCACCCTCATCCCCTTACCAGTATTGCTGCCTCCAAAAACTGTAAAAAAAGAAGGCATGAATTAGTGTTCTAAAAAAGAAAATAGGGATAGTGAATTTTATCAGGATTTGGGGCTTACACACCCAACAAAAACTAAAGAATTTCAGTACTCTAGGATAGACTTTGTTGTTGGTTTTGCTGCACTTGGAAGGGCTAAAACAAACTGTGAATTGGACAATGAGGTTTACTTCAAATACGTGTTAGTGTGTGGTCTATTGTAGAGCCATGTGAACTTTGAAGTTCATGTGGGCTTTTTCTAGTTGGGAGTGTACAGGGTCACAAATATCCTGTGCTACCTTGTAGTGATACCATGAGGAGATTCTAAAGGTTCAGGAAATTTGGTCTTCCTCAGTTCCTTGTTGTTGCCTGTGACAATGTCACAGAGCTTGATGGGTATCTGATCCATCAGTTTTTGGCTGAGTAGTTACAAAATGTTTAGAAGTTTGTTTGGAGTCACCTTTAATGTTTCTTGTATAATGAGCTGGACTGAATGTTTGGCCCTTGTCATGGTCTCCTCAATAGGTGTATCCTCTTACCCAGCAAATGTTGGATTAGCTCAGGATCTTCTGCAAGGCTGTGGAATGCTAACAGCCATGCTAAGATCAATCAGATGATTGGTCTGCTTGACCTTCCCAGCATCATTTAATCCATACCTAAATTCAGGTAAATTGTATTTGAGATTGTGCCAAATATAACAGCAAAAGATGATATTTGCTTTGACATAAGGCACTAAAAAGAGTAATTTCTAATATGAAAGCAAGAATTCAAGAAGGAGACTTGACACCCTGCAGGAGGGAGAGATTCATTAAAAAGGAGGAAATAGATAAAGTTACTCTGCTGGCAGGGTGTGTCCAGCCAAGGCAGTGGTTTGCTGGGCTGTGTATTAGGCAGATCTGTATCACTATTGCTGTTGGATAGGGATCTTTAAAATGTGTGGAACCTCAGTGGTACTGTAGAAAGCCCAAGGCTTCACCTTCCTGTGAGGTACTTTCATGGCTGTTACTCAAGCTGGAAGTTAAGAGCACCAAAGTTCTTACTTCTCATTTGCTTTCTACAGGAACAAAGTACTTGTTGAGCAAAATCATGCTCTACACTGTCATGCCACAGTCTCAAAGTTTAAATGGATTAGGACTGTCATCTTACTGAAGTTGTGCTTGCTTCAGAAGAAGTAAGATGCAGAGCTTCAGAACCTCATATAGCACATGACAGCACCAAACTAATCAGGGCATTTTCTTGCCTTTTTTTATCAGTGTCCTACTTACAAAAAGGCAAGGCATCTTGAGCCATGTGTTTCCATCTGATGTCTATTGATTACAAAAAAGCCCTTCTTCTCTTCCCCTCTCCCCTTGCCAGAATGTCACTGCTTGCTTCTGCAAGAGACAAATGGCATCATTTATACCAGAAGAGTTCCTGTCCTGAAATGTGCAGAAGCCTGCTAACTTGCTTAACACTATATTCTTGATATGGCACATGGGTCAGGTGCTGGCTCCAGAAGGGGAGTATGTCCATCTCTGTGCATCTGATGGAACTGAAACTCTGCTTTCCTACTGCCAGTCACCTGCTGAGAGAGAGCCACACTGACCTGTCAGGAGGAAAAAATGTTATTTTCACTGTAGTGACTCCTCAGGATGCTGCAGACAGGATGGGCTCTGCAGTGTGGATATGGAAGTGTGTGATTTAAATACTTTGAGCTGATGTGGGAGCTTAAGGATGCAGAGAGCTAGTGAAGAATCCTGACAGTTGCATCAGGCCATCTTTTAAATTGTGTGCTGGATACACTAGCAGCAAAGTGCAGTACAAATATACATTTGCAGTCTGAAAAAGACAAAGCATACAACAAAGTTAGCTGCATTAAGATGAGGAATGGCTGGAGTGTTGCTGTATGCTGAAAATCTGCAGGCAGATCTCCTAAAAATATATGCACATGTGTACACATACATTCATATATCTAGAAAATTGTCTGGAATCATCATTGCTCTTGGATTTCAAGATTTTTGTTAAGTATCTGGTGATTCAAAATTACCCTCTTTCAAGGTACCACTTACATTCCTTGGTCTAATATTACAGCTGTTTTATAGTGTGCTGGGGCTCTTTTGCCTAAATGAAAACTGGTTTTAATCTGTGATGCATTTGAGATTGTTTGTCTTATTTCGCTAGTCATATTTTAATGATTTTTTTTTAAATTTCAAGAAATCATACTGTTATTTATTTATTTCTCTTTTGAGTTTCTTATTTTGTCCCAGCTGCCTCTATAACTGGTTTTAGCTATAAAAGTATATAAGTGGAACTAGTGTTTGGGAGTTGGTAGATATATATCTGTATTTTCTATAGATGGTATTTTAAGGCAATCTTTGGCCACCTTTTTCAATATTTTAGGAGAACTCTTTTGCTTGCCAGAAATGGCTTCCTGAGAATTCTTTCAGTGATATTGCAGTAAAAACAACAATTGAAAAAGAGCAGAAGCCTATACCTGGTGCTTGTATAGACACAAAACTTTCATGTGACATACTGGTTTGAGAGATGTCTAGGGCTTAAATATGTTTACTGTCAGTATTTAGCATATTGTCTTGCAGGTGTTGGTTGGGAACAGTTGGCCCTTGTCTTTATTAGCATCTGAACTGTTTCCTGCCCTGAGCAGGCAACGTGTAGTTGGCATCTGCTGTCAGTTAAACATTGTTGATTCCTTAGTGGAGATCTTTCCCTGTGGCCTCTGGACAGTGAGTCTGGCTGGGCACGTGTCACTTTGATTTGGCATTACTGCTTTGCTTCTCTCTGCTTATCACCTCCTCTGGGAGTGTAACAGTAAATGAATGGAAAGGGGCTTCAGAAGAAAATCAGATCTCCTTATGTCCTAATGTAATAAAATACCTAAAGGATGGAGGCTATTTTTCTATAAAGGCAAATAAGGTAAACATGATACTTCTGCATTTTAAAAGTGGAGCCACCTTTTAAGGATATTGTTGGTTACATTTCGGTTTGGTTAATGATTTACTCTTTCAGAACCAACAAACAGTTTTAATGCTTTAGTAACATACTTCTCTAAAGCACTTGGCAGGCTGCATAATAAATTAAACCTCTCAAGCTTTCTGTGAAGCATCACAGATGGAGAAACAGAGAAACATGGAGAGGCCAAGTGACTAGCTCCAGATATATAAGATAAATCTCTAGTTGTATTGCTGGAGTGCTATGCTTAAATGCACCTGCATATGGAGATTGTGTGAAGCTGAGGTGAATAAAAATAAATAAATTGCTGCATATAATTGCAACACATGACATGTTTTCAACAATATTCACCTTAGACATAGATCTTGTTATTTACACAACATAGCTAGTTGTATCTGCATGGGAGCTACATCCTCCTTACCCTGATACTTTTATGAAAGGTGATGGAGGACCAGGTATGTATGTGGGAACTTGGAGACTGACCAGCCACAGCTTTACATTAGTGCTGTCAAGTTAAGTTTTAATTTTCCTTTATCTGAGGAAAGAAAACTGCTTTTTGGTTTCTCCAGCAAGTGCATGTCTTAAGGACTGTCTACAGAAGTTTTGTCATGGGAATATTGTGAAACAATATTTCTTATTGTTCTTGTTTTAATTGTTCTTAAAACTTGCTGTTTCTTGCAGTCAACCAAATGTAGGCACTTAGCAAAATCCAGGTCTCTTGTCAGACAGCACTGGCAAAGCTTGCCTTGGAATATACAATGTATACAGGAATATCTGTGTGCTGCACTCCAGTAACCTGTGTACTGAAACCTCTGATAACTTTGAAATATGGGGTTCTTTTTCTTCAGAATTTGTGTTTAGATCAAAGGAGTTGGCAGAGTAGAAATTTGATGCTACTGTGTGTTCCATAGCTTGAAGGAGGCTTTCCTTCTCTTTAACAGGTATCAGTTAATTATTTTCTTTTTAAGAAAGCAAATTGACTCAGAGTGCTCCTATGGAGCTGGTTCGTTCAGAGACATGTTGCAGCAAGGAACTTGCTTGTTGTGTTGTGTGTAATATCTGCTTTTACATAGTTTTGAGTTGCTCCTGGCTTTTTTTTTTTTTGGTCATAGCTTTGTTTTATTTAGAGGGGTTTGAGCAAGTAAAAGGTTGGAGGTGGCTAGGGGTGAGTGGAAATTACCATGGAGTAGGATGGGCAGGAGGAGCCAGGGGAGTTGGTATGGTGGCAGGGTGTGGGAAGGTATCATCTGAAGTTTCAGGGGATGTGTCCTGCCTAGTGGTGTGACCTCTTGCCTAATTTGCTTTGTGTAAGTGCTTCAGGTATGCCTAATGTGAAGACGATGGGAGCTTGCAAATCATCAGAATCTGTTTGAAAGACTCAAGAAGTGTGGTAAATGATTAAGGTTTTGTTTGCTTAAAGTGTCCTGAGTTTTGGTGTGTCTGGGCTACTGACTGCTGAACAGTTCCTTTGGTATGTGTGTTCAGCACTCTGCACAGGCAGATAAAGGGCAAAGTTTTCATTAACAGCAGCATAGCACCCATCATGAATGATCTCGCTCACCTTACATGTCCCAAATCTTTCTAAAAATTTCAGAATATTGACTGTTTTGAAAATGTGAACATTCCTCTTTTTGTGTAAGTTTGTAGTTAGTAAAATCTTGAAGTCTTCTGAATGTAACTGAGAGCCATGCAGTCAAATCCGTGCATGTGACCTGAGGAGATCCTTATATTCTTGTATGCAGATGTCATGGTGATAACACAGTAATCCAGTCATTGAAATGTACTTTGTTCTGTAACTTTTAATAAAGGGAAATGCAATTCAAGTGTGTGAAATAACAGTTGACAATAGAACTGGAAAAAATAGTGCTGTATTATTTGAATTTTTTTCTTTTTTTTTTTTTGCAATGAAAAAATACTCACCTGGAAGGAATGCTTTAGTTTTTTGGGTTTTTTTTTGTATAGCATATCATTTTGGTGAAATTTTAGTAGAGATGATTTTATTCACAGTTTCATCAACAGTTTTGCAACAAGTTTGATATTTTGTAATGCTCTGTTTGCACAGAGGAATAAGTCCTTGTAAGATTATTGAAACATGCAGTTGTAAAGCACTTGGAATGTAAACAGTGATTGTGAGCTAGCTGTCAGTATGTTATTTTAATAAGAATTGGGGCATGTTTTGATAATTAACTGTGCATGAATGATTACTAGTGATTTTTATGGTATTACAATTTCTTTTTCATGATTGCTCTCTCTTTTTTTTTTTTTCTCCTTTCTTTGACAAGGGGAATCATCTGTTAATTTCTGGTAGCTACCCTCTTGATACTAAATCAAAATAAGTTAATTGTGAATGGCCAAGTGGTCAGCATCTAAACTGTAAGTGCTAAATAGTTGCAATATTCTCCTTGCTGTAAAATATAATTCTGAGATGAAGCTTAGTATCCCCACTTTCCCACTTTAAGTCTGTGGAGATATAGGCAAAAAGTTTGAATCCAGGGTTAAATCTTAGTTATGCCTGTCTTTTCTACTAAAAGCATTCATGTATTGCTCTTGGATTTAATAGGTGATGACTTTGCTAGTGTTAGCTGTAAAATTCAGCTGGTGCATGAAAAAGAAACTGCTTTCACTTAAATGATGAAAGAATAACAAAATAAAAAAAGCAAGTTTTAATTTGTGTTTATGGAGAGTTTAGGATGATACAATCAGGAAGGAAAAAACAACTCTCTTTTTCACAAACATGAAACCATGTTGAAAAAATGTAATATTATAAGATTTTTAGCAGTTTGCAAAATGCTGTTGCAAGTATCCTTCAAGTATTGCAAATATAGGTAGAATAATAAAGCTATAAAATAATTTTTCAGATATTAAATCAGTAAAGAAATGTATAGGTAAGGTGTCCAAACTGCCTTAATTCTATTGCATCATCATGTAACTATTGTATCATCATGTAACTTTGCAGTAAGTATGTATCCTAGTAAATTACTCAGAGGATGTGCTTCTCCTTTCTCACTGTTCTTGCAGGCTTTTTGCATTGCAGAAACATGTTATAATCAAAATAAAAAGAGTCCAGTTTTATAAACTACAAGGAATCTTTACTCTTTAATGCTTGCAATTGAGAGACAAGTTTTAAACAGAGTCAAATGACCAAATTTTAGATATCAAAATGTGTACTGCACTTGAACATGGAGACTTAAAATAACAAAATGTGGTATGAAACTAATTTAAGAAACTTTGAAGGTGCTTTGTATTTTAACACTCTGGAAGAAACTGTATTTGGGACTTAAGAGTACTCCTTAGGCAGAGGCTTTCTATGATGAAAAAGTATTTATGATCTTCTTGGATGGTATTTAATTGCAGAGTAGTTGGCTAGATCATTCACAGAAGCTTCATTAACAGGGAGTTTACATTAACAAGCTGTGTCTGCCGTTCAGATACACAGTTCAACAAAGCTCACATGTCTATCCAAGACAAGATTGTTGAAGTGCACATCACTAACATGGAGGTTTTGTGAATGATACTCCAAAAATGCACTTTAGAGATGTATATGGTCATTCTATGTGCTGTGCTGAGTGGGGTGTTAGTGCTAGTTGGGGTAAGTGTTAGGTTTTTTCCTATACTCAGGTATTTAGACTCCTTAACAAAGAATTTCACAGACTCTTTTGATTAGAATAATGATTCTGTCTGGTGTTGTATTCCCCTTCCCTACCTTTCATTAAATCCATGCACCACATTAATCTCTCACCATCCTGCTGGCAAGATTCCTGAGGCTGGTACCTTCTACAGCTCTGGTGCTGCAATAGCATACACAGTGCAGTCCTGTGCTGGGATTTGTTGCACCCCTCAAAATGTGTATGTACCTCTTCACACTGAAGCAGTTTCAGCTCATGCAAGCAGCTCCAGAGTTTGCTTCTGGTGTGCAAATTGGAGAGCATCAAATAATTTTTAGTGGACAAATGTTCACTCACATGGCTGCTGTACCATATTCAGGCTAATTTTTGTTGAGATTTTTTTTTCAGAAGCTGGATTTTGTTGAATTCAGTCTTTTGGAAAAGTAGTAATACCAGTTGTGTTTTTCCAGATGAAATGCTGTGATAGGAATTAGCTGTCACTTATGCCATTGTAATTATCACAGAAAGTTGCAGATGAGTTGTTAGCATTTATTCAAATGTGCATAATAATGGATATACTTCTTTTCTATGCTTTTCGTTCGTAAACTTAGAAGTGTTTAATTATAAGTTACATATGGACATAATTCCTCTTGATGTACAGGGAAAGACACTGAGAATTCAAGAAATTTGTCTAAAAGCTTTCCCCACAGAGGATAAAGGAATGTAGTGTTTGACTCCTCCTTTGTCCACTGTCCTGTCTGTTGGATTATGCAGTAATTAGTAGCAGCCCTCCAAGGATCTTTACTGTTAAAGTAAATGGGGGTAAGGTTTGTTCCTTATGATAATGTGGAAGATATTTTTGTTAAATGAGATTGGTGAAAAAGTCTCCAAAGTGTTCTCTGTCCATACATCTTGATGAATTTTTATTGCTTTATGATGCTGGAGTGTACTTGAAATCCATGAGACAAGGCAGTGTATTTTTGCTCCTCTATCTCCTTTTTTTCTGTCAATTCAAGGCACTCTTGAAGCCAGATATGTGCCAGAGAACGGAGTGTCTCTGAAAAGCTGTGTCTTGAACTTTATCTAGGAAACCTCTTGTTCCAGTGACCCTACAATTAGATAAATCATGGAGTGCTAGGGGGCACAGCTGACTTGAAGAAAAAAATGTTGATTCTAAACACATGAAGAATCAGTCTTTAAACAGAACTGGTTGGTTGATATTTTTTTAGTTGTTGAAGAGCTAGCACAACACTCTCAATACTGGATGAAATAAATTAGCAACTGCTTCCATGCACCCCAATCCTCAGAAATAAATGAACAATTGCTTTTCTACACCCAAATCCTCAGAAAAGGATAACGCTGGAAGGGAGATTGCTTCTAAGCAAAGTTGACAGGCATCAGACTGCAGCATAAGAAGTGTTAAGTGGTCTGCTGATGTCAGTGAGCTGTTAGGTGGGTGAGATTGATGTGGGAAGCTGGGTGGAGGTGCAAGCATCCCTCAGGAACCAGGTCCTGTCAGCAGAGGTTGTTGCCGACCTCTCACACGTTTGTGCCAGGAACCTGAGACAGTCACTGAGCAGAGCCATTTTCAGCAGCTTGCTTTAATATTGGTGAAGTTTTCTTTGTGTGTGTTCTTAGGATGTTCTTAGCAGCCCAGTAAAAATGTCTGAGCCTTTCATATCCTAATTTCAGTCAGGTGTCAACAGCAGTGAAGCTGCAGGGTACCTGCTGCGAGGAGTGGCAACCTGGGGACTGCACTGAGAAGGAGACTCACTGCCTTCCTGGTCAAATGGATCTGAAACATTTTTATTTTTACCTCAGTGTAGCACATCTCAACTCAGCCTGCTGATACTTGATCTTCAATCATCAATGGTCTTCCTTTAAAGAGAAAGCCTTCTGGAGTCTTAGAAATGCTACTTTGTGGTATTTCAAGAAGAAATGCTACTTAGTGGTACTTTTCCCCTTGAAGTACCAATCAAGTATGAACTAGTAAGTCATTGCTGCTGTCAAGTGGTGGAAGGTGAAATACTGTTGGGAAGAGCAGTGAGCTGGAAAGATCCTTGTAGTAGTCATGTATTTAAGATTAAAATTAGGAAAATCTGTTATCTTTCCATATTTTGAGTAGTTTATTTCATAAGAGCCACCTTTTTCTCCTGTCCAGGAAACAAACAAAACAGCTCCAGAGACATCTGAAGCTTTCCCAAGGCTGTGTTTGAGAACACAAAAACAAAATTGTGGCTTTTTTTTTTTTTTTGTTAGATAGTGAGTATTACAAATGTGGAGATGAGAATATGACTTGTGCTGTATTCAGTGTAGCAGAAATTGAAACACAACAATAATGTGATTGAGCTAATAAACTGCTTCTTTCTTTCATTAAAAGGAAAGAGCCCCCACTAATAGCTTCTATTATATTAACATGTATGCCTTTGAGTGACAATATTAAACCAATGATTTGTCTCAGGAATAGGTACTGTGCAACATAACAAGTTGATGACAGATACAAGTAGTAAGTGTGTCTTCCATTGCTTTTCATTTCTTTCTTTTGCTTTTTCAGTACTACTAGATGGGCATGTTATTTTAGACTTGCCCTGTAAATTTTTTGAAGGTCTTCAGAACTGAAATATCTTGATATTTCAGAGGAAAACACGTGAAGTTTCTTCTGCTCATTCTTTAGTTGATAAAATCTCCACAAGTTTCTTAAGGCCTTTTTTATGCTTGGTATAGGAACAAAAAACTTGATTTTACTCTCATTTTATGGCAGCAAATTTCATGAGTTTGTCTTGGTAGTGGAGTTTGCTCCTTTATAGGGTGGTCACTTTAACTGCAAAGCTTTATTTTGTGGCTTTAAATTGTGGTTGATCCTGTACCTTTGAGAAAGTGTTAGTAGCACTCCTGGAGGAAGGAGGGAGGTGGAGAGAACGGAATACCTCTGAATATAGTGTGTGTGTACACACACATATATATATATACTTTAATATGTTCATACTGAAGATTTGATGGACACTTTAGTGGCATACAGACTTGTATTGACCTGAGCCCTTCATGACCATGTTCTTTAAGGGTTGTGTCTGTTGAGGTAAGAACACTCCCTGAGCCGTGCCGCAGGCTCTCGTTGTGGACACGGTTAGTCCAGCAAAACTGTGCTTTTACCTCCTGCAGTAAGGATGAGACTGCTGGGCCAGCACAGAGTGCTGCACTGCCTGACTTGTTTGTCTGTAGGCAACACGGTGAACCAGCAGGAGCATATTCCTATACTGGGAGATGTTTGTGGTGTGCATGAAAGTGTACTATATAAATCTCAGTGTAAGAGCTGATGTGTATATGCTTTTTCAGACAGTGCAAGTCTGATTTGAGTGATTGCACTTGCAGAGATAATTATTCCCTTGAGACCAGAATTCTTAGAATGAGAGCTGTTGTCTGGAGTTGTGTGATAGTGGAACTGTAGGCTGCTCTTCAATTTGTAGGAATTCTTTTGCAGTTTTATCGAAGTGGCCTTGGGGTAGATATTTTGTATGTTTGAATTTTGGTTAGGAAGTTTCTCATTCATCTTTCCACCTCCTGTTATTCATTAATATTTTTTCTCATGTATCTTTCCTTGGCATAAAGTCATCTAACTGAAAAAACCCCACAGCTGAAAACTTTAAGCAGTAGTTTGATCTGTATGCCTACAAGAAAGAGAACTAAATCTATTTCATTTGAAACTGTGTGAAGGAAAAAGATGATGTTATTGAAAGTCTATCTGAAAGTAACTTTCTTCAGAGAGTTGAGTTACATGAGAGGCAATATTCCTGAAAATAGGTGCTGTTACAGGTGTAGGAGGCAATACAGAAAAAGCTCAGAGAGCTGGCATAAGAATTATTTGTGTCCTTTTAGACGGTACATTTAGACAATACATTTCCATTTAATATCCAACTGTTGATTAAGAATGAGCAGACACTTTCTGTCTTGGGTGAAAAGAGAGTGAAATTAAAAGATGTTCTTGGCCGTGGCTCTTTTTGTAGGGAGAAGTGAAGATCAATGAAATACTTAGCATTTTGTAAAATTACGTAGGTGAGATTAAAGATTTTATTTTTCTCAGTGTTTATTTGCTCATTTACTCATAGTTATCCGTACCATAAAAATTGATCATTTTCTGACAGATATTTTTCTGATAATGCTATTTTATTTTCAAGAATAATAATAATAATATTACTAAAGAGGTGGCCTAGAAAGGTGTGAAAAATTCATTTTTATGAGACTTTCTTTAATCTTTAATAACTTATGTCCTTACTCAAAAAAAAGGAATTTCTGTCAAGATTGTCACACAGTGCTTGTAAAACACACTGCAAGTTATCTTATTAGTTGCTTGTTCTATTGTCATAGTGAGGTCCCAGCCAAAATGAAGGGCCCCATTGTGGTCCCAGTGTATGGACAAATAGTAAGAGAATACTGAAAGGCTGCAATCTAAACAGGCAGGGCAGACAAAGAGCATATTATCCTGATTTTAGAGATGGGATACTGAGGCACAGAAAAATCTAATCAGGGTCATGCAAGAATGTTGTTTGGGAGCCAGGAATTAAGCCAGCTCTCTCCTTCAGTCCAGTTGTACTGCCTTAAACCAGAGTCACTCTTGTGCAGAAGATAATACAGCTTTGCAGGCGAGTGTGTGAGTGCCAGTTGTGTCTTGCTGAGTGTTTATGAAGGAAACACCAGTTGGAGGATTAAAGTCTGCTTCATGGCAGTCTGCACAGAAGAAATAGGAATGAAGGGGTTTTTGTGGCCATGGGATTTTTCTCCTTAGGACTGTTTTACTGCGTAGAGAACTTTTTCTTAGTGTGCGTTGAAGAAAATGAAAGAATTAAACCTGCTATCCTTGTAGTATTTCATTACTAGCACTCCAAATGTTGGAATTAGTAAAAATATTGCAAACTAATTGGATTTAAAACATTTCTTTTTGCTCCAAATTCAGTAATCCTTAATATGACATATTCAATATTTCCTTAAAAAAAAAACAACAAAAGAAAATGTCAGTAAATGTCAAAGAAATTATTTTTCTTTCAAACTTTATTTTTTAGTTCACTAATATTTGTTCACTTAATATAAAATCATTGAAGTTATGAGGAAAATGGGGTAAAATAAGGAAAAACCACGTGAATACTCACTCTGACTCACTCTAAAGATGATGTGTAGTACAAAGGTACTGTTGTGAAGTTTACAGATGGGTTGTTAAATTATTTTGATTCTTTGTCAAGCAGCATTTGGTATCTCCAGAGCTTCATCTTAACTGCTTCTGCAGGACCAGTATGCTCATGGTGTTTCCAAACCTGTTTAGTTTATTTGGCTGTGTATCAGAAAGCTTAATCATCTTCATGTAGAAAAATCAAAAGCTGAAACACTGCGTATTTCTGTGAGTTATTGTAGTTAAATTGCAGAAGACATCTCTTCCTGTGTCAAGGTGTGTTTTCCCAGCATAGAAGTTGTCAGAGTCCACCTGCTGCAGAAAGTATGGATGTGGTGCAACCCTCTAACTGTTGCTGAAGGTCAAATGTCTGATTCCAGAGAGTTATCCATCAATCTGACCTGAAATTTAGTGCCATCATCCATGAAGGGTACTTCTTGTGATGACAAGTCTCATTTGCAGTGAGACTTCTCTTAATACATATTTGAGAAAGAAAGAATTGTTCTGTTGCTCCGTGGTGGTTTGTGGAGACTGCCTAGTCAGGGTGCATGAGGTTCACTTTGAATTATGAGAGAAATGAAGATGATTTCCAGCCATTCCTCCCTTATGTCTACCTGTGGGATGTTAAGAAATCAGAATTCTAATGTAGAGATTGATGATTTTCCTGCACATTCCTTATCCCTTGCATGCACTCCTGTGTGCAGCCATGCTCACTCTCCAAGGTTTTTGATAGGGATATATGTGAGATCTAAGAGAAATCCACTGTATCTGCAGGGTTAGAAATCTCTGATCAGCTCTTTGCCATGCTTTCCATACTCAGGAGTCTGGGGATAGTTAAGCTGTGTGTTACATAGATGGAATGTCACTTCTTCTTCTGGATATGGAGTACATGGTCTGGATCCTTATTAATAATGTGTCTTTTTTTCCTCGCCCTCAGTAATTTAATTTTTGCTGTCATTTGATAATACTATTGCTGTCCTGAAGGTTTCCAGACATAAGCAAGATGAAATTTGTAGCTGGAGGTGATATCTTTAATTAGACTAAATGTATCTGGTTGGGAAAATAGGGATACTTGGTGGCACACATCTCCTTAAATTCCAAAAACCAGATCTGAATGGTTGAAAATACTGTTTACATTTACATTACTCTTCTAGCTTGCTTTTGAACACATTAAAAGCCTTTTATTCCTTATATTTTGCTCACCTAGATTTTTGAGGGATATTTGGTAACTGATTTGTGGAAATTTTGATTTTGTTTTGGGATTTTTGTTTGTGGGGTTTTTTTTTTTTATTTGTTTATGTCTTTCGATCTCAAGATGTTTAACTGGTATCTGTTTTACAGTATAGCGGGATTTTCTTCTGGGTATTGACTGTACGGTCTTATAATACAAACTACATAAGCAGTTGCTATAGTTCCTGAAATATGTTGTATGTAAAATAGAAGGCAGTTCAAAATCCAGGTTCCTGAGGAAGAAACTCCTTTAGATAATTTCCCTTAAGTGCAAGCTAATAATTAAGGAAAAATGTAAGAACAGTTAATGATTTTGTAGCTGTTACTGGAGTTGTTACAATTGCCTCGTGTTCTTATGTTACAATTACACTTGCCTTACTGAAAACTAGATACTGTGTAATTGAGTGATGTCCATTTCAATTACAAACATCGGTTTTATTGTCCTCGTCCTGCTAAGCTGACATGAAAACCTGAGATTTTTTGGTGTCACAGGTATGCAGCATACTTTTTGACGTGTGAGTTTTGTGTTTTCCAGTATTCTTGTGATATGTTAATCTGCTAGCCCAGGCAATTCTGGTCCTCTATTGCCAAATTACCTTAGACTGGGATGGCTAATAGCCTACATAAATGACAAAAAAAGCCTTCAGAATTATGGAAGAACAACATTGTCACATTTTTCCGTGCTTATTTCATTCTTCTCTTTATTGGTATGTAGTGTCTTATGCAAAACAGTAATGTCAGTGTGGCTTAGTTTACTTTGTAATCCCGTCCAAACAAAGGTTGTTACAAAAGATATGCAGATATGGTTAATCCAGAATATTTGTTTAGATCACTGGTTCCCGATTATGAACTTTTGTTTTTTCTTTTATTATGGGTCTTTGGGAATAGAAGGCACCGTTTCCATCTTGGATACCATTTCATAACGCCTGGATAAGGCCGTGGAGTACAAAGTCTTCCTGCGTCATTGGGGCTGGTATTTATTGTTTACACTATAATTAATGAACTATTCCCAGCATTCTTTAGGATTGCCACTGTCCTCATGATTGCTCTAACCTGGGAGGCAGCATACCATTCAACCATACTGGACTGGTTTAAAGGTGTCATGACCTTAACTCTTTACCACACTGACACCTAAGTCTATTTGCTGCTTTTTCCCTACTTTTTTTTTTCCTTTATGATGATCATGTTTCATTTATTATTGCTGCTCCTGAGAAGGCCAGTATTTCTGTTTTCTTTATCATTGATTTTCTTTCTCACTTGACTTTTTAGCATGCAGAAGCTTAAGTTCCTTGTATTAGCACCTGAAGGGCATCAGTCAGGACTTATGACAGTTGTGTTTGTCCTGTGTTAATTCTGTTGTGTATATTTTAATTTTATTTTGTCCTCAACTTCACGATTACTTGCATGACCTGCATTTTTCCATCAGAAAATGATCTTGAGCATTACTTTGTGGCTCTGACCCTGAAGTTAGCCACAATTTCAGCAGGATTTTGGAGGAAATGACATCCAGCGATCTCTTTCAGTTTAAATCATTCTGTGATTAATTTGCAACTGTGACTGACATTTTCAGAGGTAAAATGCAATTTATTCTGGCGAACTAATTACTGAAGTGACTTACTGGTTTTTGTGTAAGAAAGGAAAACTGCACTCGGGGGAGAATAAGCTCATGTTAAATGGAAAGAGTGTGACATTTATTTCTATGATAAGACCAACCTGTCTATGCAAGTGTGTTTAACTGCTGTCTGAATAATGCCCTGAAGATTGTCTTTTTATTGTTGCAGTTTCAAGTTTCAATTCACCATTCAAATTACTTCGTTTTTTAAGTAATCTCAAATGTAGAAGTAATCTACTGCACTGAAAGATTTTGTACTTTACTCCAGTTCTTGAATGATGTACAGATTTGTTGCTTCTGTGAACAAGAGGGAAATACTGGGCACAATTCTAGACATAGAGTTTAAAAGTGTGTAGCTCCAGGAGCTGGAAGAATCATGTATATTTAGTTTTGTCCATTGCCATTTTTGCCATTGCTATTTTTTTTAGCTTTCCTCTTTAATTTTAAACCAGTGTGCAGTGTGTCTTGAATAGTCTTTCTCTTCCCCTCCTCACTCCCCTTTTCTCTCTTGGCACATAAACATCACTAATATTTTTCAAAGCAGGCTTTGTGGGTATATTTAGTGGAACAACAGATATATAAGTGAACATTTAAAGTGTGTATAATTTATAGCAAAAGATCATCATTAAAACTTGATTTCCCACGCAATACTGTGAGGTCTTACTGTTTGACAACCTTAATTCTGCAGTGGAAGAATGTTTTAGATTATTTCTAGCTTGTGTTTTATTATACAGTGGGATGTAAATGATTATGAATTATATAATAATAGAGAAGGAACTTCATGTAAGTCATCTGCCTTGGATTGTTACTAAAAATAATTTCTTTCTGTGTTATTGGAGAAGATGAAAAGTCATATCTGACACCTGCATTTTTGTGTTTGTGCCACAATTTGCAGAAGCAACATTTTCTATTTTTTCTGTGATATTTGTGTTCTTAAAGCACATTTCACCAAATTGATGTCTTACAAAGCTATGTCATATGGCTACAGCTCTCTTTTTATTTGCAAATGTTAGTAATATAACACCTACAGGCGAAAGTTGTATTCATTTTTCAAGTGCCATAGCAAAATATACACAGAGTAATAATTTAAGATTTTAATCTATGAAAGTCATTTTGAAGAGGCAGCATTCACTGTCTCAGATTTCCAGCTATATAGAATATCTTTCCCATGATATGGGCCCTTTTGCGTGCTGTTAGTTCAGTAGCTCATTTTCAAGCAGGCTTTTCTCATTGAGCAGGGGCATGGCTGTGTCAGTTGTGGTTCAGTTTGAGAGTTCAGCACTGCAAGGAGTGAGGTATATGTGGATGGCCCTTACTGAAAAATAAGTTATCACTTCTTTTTGCCATCAAGAGTCTACTTTGAATCTGCTGGAAGTGTCTTCCAGTAAAATGAGGTGACTGGGATGGGGGCTGGGGAGTGCTTTTACCTTGTGGGAGGGCTGGGCCAGTGGGTGGTGAGTCATGCATGCTGTGGTCACTTTGTTTCACTTCTAGGGGATAGGCAGTTTTTGGTAGAAAATAAATACTCTTTACAGTTGCTTTTCTGTCCCTCCTTATTCTTTTTGTACCTTGATAATTATTTCAGTAGCATTTGATAGTCTCTCACCTTATTCAATAGTTATCTGTCTTTTTCAGTGGTCTTGCCTCTTCCCATGAAAAAGTCTTTCCTGAGCTGACTTTTTTTCTTCCCCACAAGTAATCTTTTCTGAAAAGCTTATCACGATTTTTTGTGACTAAGCAGGCAGGGAGATGTGATTATTGCCTTTAGAAGACAGATTTTTGTTTGGAGAGGCCATTGTCTTTTTTTGTTGCACATAGAAGGTCTAAATTGTCAAATGGCTGCAATCTGATCTAAGAAAGATATCAGTGTCTAAAATAATCTTTCAGTCTTGGTTATTTTGAGTAGGACATGGTAGCATTGAACTGTTCTTATTAAAAACAGAAAAACCTGTATGAAAAGATATATAGCTGTTAATATTTTCTACTTTATTTTAAATTTCAAATGTCCCTTGCTTTATTCATTGTAAATTCTCTGATCTGGATTGTATTTGTAGTATTATTGCATCTAATAAAGTGTATCCCCAGTTGGACTTTGTAGTGCGACAATATTAATACGTTGTGCAATTTCAATTGAAAAGTAATTTATATCATTACAAATCATGAATTTAATCATGAAAACAGATTTGTGCCAATCTGATTAACATGAATAAACTGAGAGGTAGTGCTTGAACTTAAAGAATTTTCTTTTCTTAAAAACTCCTGCATAGTGAGAGTTTTAAGGAATCTTAAAAACCTGAAAGATGGTGTTCAAGTTTTTATCTATTCTGATTCAATAGTAACAGTATATTTGTGTGCTGTGATTCTTATTTTCAACCTGCAGTCTTGTATCCTCGAGATTCTTGAATTATTTTAAATGGACTTTTGAGAGGGAGCTGATAACTTCATACAGAAGACTCACATTTACAATGGACTGTTTCTAGGCACCTGCAAAATGAAAAAATTTCCAAAATGCCGCTTCAGGATGTCACTGCATCTGTGCATCCTTCTGATGCTGTGTGTCTTACAGCAGCATTTTGGTATGTTTTCCTACATGTCTGTGCA
Organism: Molothrus ater; assembly: GCF_012460135.2. NCBI lineage: Eukaryota > Metazoa > Chordata > Aves > Passeriformes > Icteridae > Molothrus > Molothrus ater. The sequence continues at coordinate 14,021,903 of NC_050482.2, read as the reverse complement.
GTTTCTTTGTATATTAACCCATATGGAGTATGAAAAAAACCACCAAAACCTGGAATGATGCTATTTACCAGATAGGTGCAGTGGTGTTTGCCAGGGTAGTGGAGCAAGCTGACTTTTTCTTCATTGCTCTGGCTCCTTGGCAGTGCCTGATGAAAAGATAGATGGTTTTGTGATCCTGTGAACCAACGTGATTCCTTTCCCACCCATGTCCTTGAATGGTTCTTGCCAGTAGTAATACCTTATGTTTTTATAAGTTACTCCCTGCAGCCAGAAATCATAAAAACTCAGACTCAGACCCAGCCAAGCTTTAGACACTTCAGACTTGGACATGCTTTAAAGGTTAAGATACAGACCTGTGAAGGTTAAATGAACTTAAGGAATTTAAACTGGAAAACAGTTGTAACTTTTCTGTTTGTGGAGGGCAATGTCTCTATGTTTTTGTTAGAAGATTGTCACCGTACCTTTCGAACAACAGAAAAAAATATTTTGAGGTGTTTTAACCGTTTAAAAAATACTTCATAACTGTAATTAAATGCATGTTTTTGAGCTGAGACTTTGTGTCAAATCATATCCAGAAGAAGTACTCCTTTCTGTGCAATTTACAGTGCTGTTATTGAAAATCTGTAGGTTGTCATCAAAACTATCCAGCTAGGAATAGCCATTGTAAAATAATTTTTAAGGCCACTTAATTTTTATATTAAAACAATAAATAGAATAAAAAGGCCTGTTTTAGTGCCTGCTTAGGGGTTTGTTTATCTGTTTTACCAGTAAGGAAGATTTGATTGAACCTAACTTTGGCTTCACCAGAAGTACCACAATACCTCACCACCAGCATTCTTTTAAATTTAGTCTGAAAAGGTGTCATGTCTGGTTAACCTTTCAACTGGATTTCATAACCTGGTACAAGCAGTAAAAGAAAGGAAAAGGTTTTGGTTTTCAGTGGGTAAAGGAGCAATGCACATCATACCATACTATGAAATACCTGCAGGTTGGTGGGGCTGGTTTGTCCCCAAGGATTCTTGAATGAGCCTCTTTGGATCTGCCTGTGGTACTGCATGTATTAGCATGTGTGTGATGCCCCCTTCCTCTGGGCTTTTTGGGAGCTGAAGACATTTTGCACTTCATCATGCCAAGCACTGCCATCATAAGCAGTGATGTTACCTACAATGCCAGAGGCCAGGGCAAAATTACTTATGAAAGTAGTTCTAGGGCCAAAATAATTGCTTTATTAAAGAACTACTGAACTAAGGTACTTGGTTGAGTCAGTTTTTGAAAGAAATCAGTATTTTTTAGAAGTACATGACTTACTGGAGAAGTAGGATTTAGTTGTTGATGTTTATCAATCACAGCTGCTGTTTTACATGTTTGTTCTCTTGATTTTCCTCTTGTTTAAAAACCACCAGATGAATATTTCAGTCTACATTTGTAAGTTCCGTAACAGATTTCAGATGCTTCTGAGTAACACTGAAATTTCCAACATTTTTATTTTTATAATGTGAGAGAGAGTGTGATCTGTGGGGCCACTGCTTGGCATGGGGTTAGCAGTGCAGCAGCACATTCATTAGCAGCACTGGGTACGGTGACACGATCCCACTGAAATGCGTAAAAGTGACTGGAGTTTCTGTCCTCCAAGCTGTGGTGCATGAGTGTGTGTGCTTGTTCTTAAGCTGTACCAATGAAGACAAGAACAGGTTCCCTCACTTGTAATGGTAGAGTTCTGAGGACTTCAGTTAGTAATTTAAACCCATTTTACTCTGTTTGTAATGGCTTAAGAATGCATGTATTGCATTATGTGTTTCATCTGAGAGGGACAAGTGCCTGTCATCATCTGACTGTACCTGTCTTTGGATTTCATTAAATTCCTCATACCATCACCAAGAAATACCTTATTAACCAACTTTGTCTCTTGCCACAGTATTTGTTGGGGACAAACAGCAGGGTGTCAGAACTAGGGACGGGGATTTGCACAGAACCAGAAATTTCATATGGCGTGGCATTCCTGGCTGTATTTGAAGCTGTAGGATCCTTGACCTTGGTTACTATAACCAGCTTTTAAGCAGGAGCTTTTCTCAAGCATTTCATAGTCAAGCTTAGAATATTGTAACATAGAATATAACCTGTGCAACATGTTTTCTGTAAGGATCTCTAGGCAGAGATTTTTTAAAAAATATTCCTTTACTGTTTCAACATTTGACCAGTAGAGAAATGCTTATTCCACTTCTTGGCAGTAAGTGTTAAGAAAAGGTGTTGCAGTCTGTGTTCTGACTCAGACTGAGGGGTGACACTGCAGCATTAGTACAGGACCTTGAAACCCAAAAGAGGGAAAAAAATCTCTTTAACATAGTAAGAAGCTCTTATGGAGCAATGTATACATTTGCTTTGTGTAAATTAATATAACAGTAATGGCCCTACAGTATTTTCAATTTTTTTTTTTCTTAATAGATATTTAAAGCATAACTTCTAATTCTTGTATATATTTTTAACTTTCCCACAGATATGCACTTATTTGGCCATTATCCAGCTCATGATGATTTCTATCTTGTAGTGTGCAATATCTGCAATCAGGTAGTCAAGCCACAGGTTTTCCAGTCACACTGCGGTAAGTGAATGTTTTCTTTCCTGAATTACAGTGCCAAACTGGCGTATGGCTCTCGTAAGAATCATTGCATACAATCAGAACAGAGGCATTGCAAATAGACTTTTGTGGTTATCTTGTGTTCTTTCCACAGAAAATACCAGCAATGCCTTCAAATAAGCATATTTCCTGTCAAGGAAGTTAAATTAGTTGTTCTGGAAGCTGAGCTTTTCAAGTTGAACTTGTTACACTAAATTAATGTGTTACAACAAATAAATCCTGTTAGTTAGAGACTAGTTAGACTAAAATTATTATGACCTAACATTGGATTGTCTTTTATCAAAGCTGCAGATTGAGGTCTATGATACTGATCTACATGAATTAGAAGTTGGATGTTATGGATTGTTTTCTGATGGGATTCATGTGTATCTATGTATAGGGTATATTTTTATATTTATCCTAAGTTTTAAATTCTGTACAAAATTGGCATTTTGAAACACATTTCTTAAGTAAACATTTTTCTAGAGAGTCTTGAGAAGCACATGCATATATTAATTTCTCAGTTAGTATGACAACAAGGTGATGATTTTTATGTTGGCCTATTTGAAAGCAGAATTACTTCAGTTAGAATTTTTTGGTATTGATTAACAAACTACTTTCATTTATTTCTGAAAAACTTGATCCCAAGGTCTGGTTTATTTATTACTTACCTAGTGGTTTATTTGTTATTTGTCCAGTGATTTGTTTCTATGGTGATTTTTTTGTTGTTTTACTATTTTTTTAAGGCATGCAAAGAGTGACTAGAGTAGCTAGCTTTGTATGAGGTTTAATAAAATTTAGTTTAATCAAAATAATTTGAAGTAGGTTGCATAATAATGAAAGGGCACTACTACTGAGGATGGAATCAATTAAATACATTAAGAAAAAGAATAGCCCAGCAAATTTTTACTTGTCTAAATACAAGTAAACTTCAGAAATCCTGTACCTCTTTTAGTCTTTTTGGCAACAAAGCGACTCAGTAATGGAAAAATGTAAGTGGGATGGACAGAAAAAGAGTTTATTTACTTTTAAAGACATATTACCTAAATATTGGGTTGTGTTTGTATGGATAGACTGCTAACAACAAACCAGGAGTAGCTGCTTTCACCTTGGGAAGCAGTTCTAAGACTTGCCACCAGCTTTGACCTAGATTGAAATAATTGTGAAAAAATGGTTATAGTGAAATACTGCTTTCAATCCAGTGAATGAAAAAAGATCTAGAAGTATTTTCTAGGGTGAAAAAAGCTTATTAATTTAATGGTGGGGGCAGGTGTTGATTTTAGTGTGTAAAGAAGCCATCATGCTATTTTTTTTCACAGTCTTGTATGGTTCCTTTCTGCCCAGCTTCAGGTATCTTATGATTGTTTCAGTAACAGAAAAGCTTCTCTACATGTGGCTGTAGGTACAGTGGGCACATAAACATGGAACTTGTGCATGGATAAAATGTGCTTCAGGACAGAAGGAGCTGTGGGAGGCCTTGCTGTGGCCTTCCAGAGCTGAGCTCTTTCCTGGGCATTGACCTGGTTTGGTGAGCAGTGTGAGAGCTGGTCCTGTGTTCAGGTAGTAGGCACATAGAATAATGTTCCTGCTAGATGAGACTAAATTCCTCTGTGTTAGAAAGGATTTTGAGCTCTTTGTGAGTAGTGTATTGCCATCAGTGTTAGGGTAATGCCTGTAAACTACAAAGATCCCATGAGTTACTGTCTGCTTTTCTCCATTGTTCCAATTTGTTTACTATTCCCTTTACTTCATCTTCATTATTTACTTCATCATTCATTATAACCACTGGGTGGTTGAATGTTAAGTTATGAATTGCTTGATTTAAGAGCCTAAGGTCAATAAAGACTTGGGAAAAAAACTGTTTAAAACCCCCCAGAGACTACTGAAAATAATTGACCAGAGGTCTGGAAGATTGTATTTAATCTAGTCAGACTTGTTTCAGGAAAGGAATATTGTAATATTACTTTAAGGCCTGTGAAAGGGCTTTAAATAGATAATTTCTTTTTTTTTTTAAAGAAGAAACAGTAAAGGCAATGTACTAAAATGTAAAAGTTTTAGAAGATAGGTCTCTTCAAAGTCTCATGAATTGTTGTACAATAACTAATAATTTATTTTTAAAAAATTATTCTGGTAAAAATACTCTATATTATATATGTGAAATGCATCTACTAATTTATCATTTTCGTTAGAAATTAGTAAGATTTAAAGAAGACCTACACAGAGATATTATTAATTGATCTGTGGTTGCATTGTCTGGTTAGGAAATTATAGAAATCTCCTGATAGAAAATACATTAACCATTAACTGTTTGTGGTTGGATAATTTTTTGCTGGATGTGTTATGGTTCCAGCAGTCCATTAAGAGAGGCCTGGACAAGGCCTCATTTGAGACATGGATTCTGGCTGCACAGAGCTCTTCTGTGAAGCAGGAATATTTAATTTTCTGTTCTAGTTAGATTTTTATCACCTTCAGACACATTCATTTTTGTGGATCAGACTTTCTTTAATTAGAGGATGCAGCAGAATGCTTTTAAATTCAGTGATGCCAGGCATGTCTGTCAGTAGACTTTGAGGTGTTTTAGACTCTCATATTTACCACAAAATGCATTATTCCACAGGTATTGAATTGCTGCTTCAAAGCTGTAGTACAGACAATGGAATGAGAAAGCATTAGAAGGCACTACTGGGTTTTTGGCTCTTGGAGGTTGTGTCATGGGGAGTCTTTATTGCTGTTGACAAGGGCTTGTAGAGATCTATCCCAGAATCTCCCATAAAGTGTGGTTTGTTGCTAATATCCCTGGTAAGATCCAATCCATATCCTCTCAGTAAGAAATGAGGTCCATGCCAGGCACATGCTTTATGTTTCCAGGTTCCCTGCATTGTAACTTGAAGGTCTTGGCTTTGGAGCAGCACTGGAATGCTTTAGTTTAGCAAAGGTTTTTGTAACACTTCTCTTGAGCCCTTGCTGGCATCTGCCTTTCTCCAGAGTGTAAGAGGACCCACTGTTTCATTTGCCTCTGATTTCAGACATGTGGCAGCCATCCGTGTTGATGGCTCTGCAAGGTTGTGAATATTATAGAGGCAGATGTTGTTTTAAGGGTTTGATTCCTGGAATATCAAGCAGGAAAAAAGAAAAATCTGGTTGTGGTTCAAGCTATTTTTAATGGCAGGCAGTGCGTCATAGAACCTTAGCAGTAGAAATCAGGAAGGTAAAAGAAGAGATCTGGGTAATTAGAGGGTTGACTTGCTGGGCTTGAGAGTATATGTAGTGAACACAACATAGACCTTGGGGTTGCAAAGTAACAGATCTCTTCTAGCCCCTAAGTCAGAGAAATACTGAGCTGTTTTTAAGAGCAGTTTCACATTCTTGCATCTGCAGGATAAACATATCCATTTTTAAGTATTAAACCATTCATTTCTATATGATGTAAGGCTACCTGGAAGAGACTTGCTGTTATAGACTGCTGGATAAACTGTAAATCAAATAAGTTCTCGAGGTTTTTTGGTGTTATTGTGCACTTATAAAATAGTGTATCATAATGTCATCAACAATAGAGTAGAAATAGTGGTGTTTGCTTCTGAAGCCATTTCTTTTGAGTAACTTCTTGTAGTGGTACAGTTTCTTGGATTTACTTTTATTTTTAATGTATGAACATGTAGTTGTATTTATTCCTCCACAAAGTAGTTTGAAATAAAAAGTCAGTCTGGATATGCAGCTTGTAGCATTCCTGAGTATACTTGGCATAGTAAGGAAGAGTAGTTTTGATTTTCAGGAAATTTTAATTTGTTCTCAAATGCCAACCTCAATGAAGAGGAATATCTTGGAATACCTCACTTCTTGGAATATCAAAATATTGTGCCATAGTATAACCTGAAGTATGATAATGTTCTTGCTGTTTGTTTAGGGGTTTTTGTCCATCTGTTTTCTAGGAGACTTTTAAGCTGGCAGTCTATGCTTAACTCTGTCCTTTTGTCTTCTGTTAACTCCAGTTCTGTGTCATTGTTAAATGCTGGTGAAGATGGCACCCTGTACCATTTCCAGGAGACATTTCTATTTTTCTTTGGCAACAGAAAAATTAAACCTTCATGTCCTTATACTGCATTGTCCTTTGCTAGACTAAAGAGCATCAGATACAGTTCTGGTTATTATTTTTATGTTTTGTACATTAATAGTCTTGTTAACTTTGGTCTTTCCCAGTTAAAAGGAAAACCTCTCATAAAATGTAGCTCTGGCACAGTGAGGATCAAGCAGTGTACTTTTAGAGAGCTTGTCAAGACATCTTGGCTTTTATTGTGAGGAAACTAATTAAGGATGGGAAAGTGTTAAAAAAAAAAAAAGAAAAAGTTGGGGGGATGAGGTGGGGGAAGAGGTGAATTAGCCAAGCTAAATAATGCAGTTTGGTTAAACAACAGCAGCAGTATAACCATCAAAGAGAACTTCCACACATGCTCTGGAACAGTTTCCAAAGCTGCGGATGGTATCTTAATGAATTGAATGGTTAAGATCCCCATTTGATGAAGTTGTAGCATACCAATTTTGCTTCATCAAGGAGAAATTACCTTTTTTTTTTTTTTTTGCTAATTTCTTTACTGGAGGCTCATTGATATCTATCCTGCCTGCCTATAAGGTTCTTTTAACAGGCTTCAATTAAGGAGTAGAAATTCTTATTCCTTAAAAAAAGAAAAAAACCTACACTTTCTTTTCATTGCTTCTGAGTTATATATCCTTAGGTTGGTATCTTCATATCCTCATGAAAGTTGCAAAAGGATATTTCCTTTTTATCCTTCTGTTTGGCTGTGTAAGTGTCATTTAAAAGAAAAGCAAACTAAAAAGTAATGGAGCACTGAAGAATATAAATTGTTTTGCCTTCCATATCATAATTATTTTCCTGAGAGAGGTTATATATTTTGAATTACTCAGACTAGCTATTTTACATTGTACCCATAGTGCACTACAATTTAATGAACTGTGATTAAAGACTAGAAGGCTGAACTTGAAGTATTAATAAGAATGATTGGCTTTTTTAACACTAGCTTGAGCATTACTAGTTGGCACCTTTCTTGCATAGGGATTTTGATCCAAGTGTGTCACATTTGACAGATTATACTGTTTGTATATTTTCAATTATTCAGTACCTTGTTTTTTATTAAATACAACTGTTTGGGGATTTCTAATTGTTAATGCTTTATCCCCTGCATTTGACCTTTTATCAGAGACACTTTTGTGCTCTTAAAGGGCAATGGCATTTTGAATTATTTTCTTGTTACTGCGATTTTCTTTATTCATGGTCTTGTCAAAACTTGTTCTATGATATCATTATTGATTAAATAACTTTCTGTTTGTCACATGTTTAGGTTTCACTGCAAAAAATAATAAAAATTGGTCTCATCCCTGTGGCTTCTTTTTCAAACTGGAAACAGTAGCAGCTAGACTGACAGGATTAATTTTTTCCCTTGGTAGGGGTAGGGACAGAAGGAAGATGGATTTGAATGTTTTATGTACCTTATATGTATATTTTTATTTATGTGACTGCCTAGGATACACCAATTTTATCTGATACTCTAATTTCCATTGCTATAAATTGGAAACCCCTTGTTTCCAAAAGAAGTTTTGGTAGCTTTACAGTCTATCAGAAACCTTATTCTCAAGAGAAAAAGTACAGCCAGTAGCATAAACCTCTGTCTTCTGTCAGTGATGAAAGTCTCAGCTGTAGTTCCTGCAATGGTACATGAGGGTCTGTCATGTCCATGTCCTTGTAAGATTTCCAAGCCCAGCATAATGGCAGACACTGTGAAGCTGGGGTCACCAGCCATCTTTTGCACCATTCCTGGAGTAATTAAATACATACTTATCTGGGTCAAGCATGTCTTACCCTTGAAGAGGCAAAACTAAACCAGCACTTCTTTGATTTCGTCTTTTTCCTTATATATTCTTGGAGTGACATATTTTAGACTGTCAGCAATTCTTGAGGTTTTAAACAGGTACAAAAATGCAAATTTCTGGCTTTGTTTATTCTGTTACAAAATCTTACTTTGTTTATATTCTAACTGCGGATAGAGTCTGGCCAGAAAAGCACTTAGCTGCATAAAAGGCAATCAATACTTGGTTCAAATGATAAAATGAAGAAAAATCCCTCACAGCTGCTGGTATGTGTGAGAGTGTTGGTCACTTCTGTATTGGCTAGTGTGCTCATTCAGGACTGCAAACAGTCCTGGGCTTTTTTATAATTTCTCTGAAAGATATATTAACAAGACCATGTCATTCAAGAAAAATGACAACAAAATCCTTTCATCCCTGTACTTAACTTGTCCAGGAAGCAAGAGATTTGGCTTTAGTAAACTTACTACCTGGGAGCTGTTCTCTCACCTTCCACCTCCTGAGAGAGGAAAACGCACCCAGGATAACCCAGGCTAAAGCAAGACAGCACTTGCTTTTTGTAGCAGAGATGTATCAGACAAAGTGAACCTAAATGTAGAAAGTAACACCCAGATCAAAGGGAAGAACAGTGATGGGACTGAAAAATGTGCATCTGATGTTCAGAACAACAGCAACATAATGTCTTCGCCCGCTCAAGGCTTGAAGGAGTTTGTTGTGCTTTCCTTACTTAGTCTAGCATGTGGATTAAAAGTGGAGCTGTGTTCAGACCTGCTGACCTGTTTCCTTAGAAGCAAGTAGCATAATATTGGATAGGGTTGGCTTTTTTTTTTATTTTCTACTATCATCTTTTGTTCCAATTGTTTTCTTTCTTGTTACTAATTCATCATCAGTGACAGAGCCTAAAACAGGGAAGTTCAGATATAGAAATAGATATGGTACATGAAGAGTTACAAGGTCAACGAGTAGTGTAAGCAGGAAGCTGACAACTTCCCACAGATAATTTGGCCTTAAGTTGATATGTCAATAATTGAAAATTTCTTCATTCAAAAGATTCTTTGAATGAGAAAGCAAGAACACTTTTGAATCTCAAAGGACTGTGCATTGGAGAGCAGTCAGTATTCAACAGGAGAAAACATTCAGCAGTGAACAGAATGCCACACATGTATGCAGTTGCTATTCAGCATACTAACCTACACACCCTCCCCATATTTCTGGTCCTGTGCATGAAATTGAAGTATTGAAGTGAAACAGCAGTTAATTGTCTTTTCCCTTGATGTTTTCTATTAAGTTCTTTACAGTGCCTTGACTGTGCTGTAATTTTACAATGCTGATCTTAAATAAATCCACATAGGAAGATGAAAGAATAATAATGGCACTGGGCTTTTCAGTGCACTTGAAGTCTTACTAGTCTAGTTTACACATAATCCCTACCATTATAAATTAACTCATCTCTTTCACATTGTGTAGTCATTGATAGTATTTGATTAGTGAACCCTTTTGTATTTTTTTACTTTGGATAAATTGTGGTAAATGATGTATGCATACTTGAACTGGGTGGTGTTGTCATGGCAGTGATGGGCAATATGTATCACATGTAATTTCTTTCAGTCAAGATTTTAATGGAGTTGTAGCTTTAAATAGTAACCAATAAGGATTTCATTTAAGGAGTGTCCATTAATAGAACTCAGCTGTTGAAGGTTGACTGTAGCATTAGGCTTAAGTTTAATCTCCTACATACTATTATTTACAGGGCTGTGTTTAGTGCATCAGTCTTTTGGCTGCTTCATTGGTGGAGGGATGGGGGTTGTGATAGTGGAAGAGAGGAGAGAAGTTAGTGAAAATTTCCTGTCATAATCTGTAAAAATCTGACAGAATTAAAATTTGGAGTATTTGGCGTGAAGTCTTCCATAGCATGTCTTACTGAGTAAGGTGGATGCTTTCCATCTTAGAGAAGGAATGTTTTTAAAAATAATTTTATAAAGACTTTATGGTCTTATCCCTAGACAAAGTCCAAAATAGAATTAAGAGGTTTTTTAAGTCACTGTTTGGAGGTGTTTTGGTGACTAAAAGATAATCAAGATCAAATTCCTTCTTATATCAAATTGTGGTGTACTCTAAAAAGAGAATATTTGAAGTGGAACCTGAATTTGCCAGATACCCAAATAAGAAGTCATTCCTTCTTCACTGCATTCAGAAGTATAGAAGTGTTAAGACCAAGTCTTGTCTCTCTGTTATCTCTTTGTACTTCCTGCTTGTGATTAGACAAAGAAGTCTATATGGTGGATTTTTTTAGTGTGGGGTGTAGGATTTTTTGGTAATAGTGTTTCACTTTACATACACAATAGTGTTTACAGAAGGTAATTAACATTTGAATTAGGTACTGGCAAATATTGTAAGATCCCTTTCAAGTCTGTAGAAGTCATGTCTGCATGTAGCCCTCACCATGACTTTTAGTAGTTGTCTGAATATTTTGGGTTTAGTTAATTTTCTGAATTTCTACTGTGTTATCATTTAGCATTTTCTTGCAAAGCATTTCTCAAGTCTAGTAATTTCTTACTGTCCTGGTATTAACTTTTTCTGTAAGCTGGCTCATAAAGTTGATTCCTGTCTATTAATTATTGGGCTTTTCCTTGCATAAGCAGTAGCACTTTTTTGGGGTAGTGTCTTCTCTGGCAGCTGAACATCTCCTGTGCCATGAGTTGTGGTTGCTGAGCCTGCAAGTGAGGTGGCAGGTGGGGCTGGAGTTGCAACTTGGCTTGGGCATTCAAGGGCTTCCTGCAGAGCTGGGGAGGCCTGGGAGGAGGCTGGATGACCCCAGAATGCAGCTGTGGCCCTCACAGCTGCCTTCTAATGGACACTGGTGAGTGGACTGAAAACTGGAATGGCAGTTTATTAGGGTTTGGAAGTGCTGCTTCTGAGAGGCTGAAGTGCTTCTTTCCAGCAATGTTTGTGTTGCCTTTCTAACATCTACAGGCCACTTGGGGTGTAGTGAGGAATACAAAAATTCCATTGGCATGCAGGCAGATGACAGGGTAGTCTTATGTCCTTGTTCATAGATGTGCAATGGAGAGCAATTAAATTAAATATTGGGCTGTATTTCAAGAGCTTTATTTTTTTTGTCAGACTGGAAGTAGTTACATTAAATGCCATTCATGAAGAAATATTTTTTTATTTGGTGTATTAAAAAAACTTCTTATTTTTGGTAGAGGGAAATCTCAGCTGTGATAAACTCACTAGTACAAGGCTTGCAAATTACTTTTCACACTGTTTTCATTAGTAACATTTATCCTAGGTTTTGTATACCTGTTTTTTTTTTAATATTTCTTCTTATTTTAGTATTTTTTTTCATCTAGTATGCAAGCATGTTTGTCACATCCCCATGTTTGAAACTATTGAGTTCTGTTTATTTCATTGTAATAATAGTACACAACCTCTTGGTACCTGACTAGTGTCAAATCTATTCAAAACATTTTATTTGTGGGCATACAATACTATACTTAAAGTTCTCATAATTTCAAACATATCTGAAGCTCCTTGTGTTTCCCATTTCATACCCCTTTAGTGATTCATATAATTATCTTAATGGCTTGTTACTATTATCTTTAACTGGTGATATTAATGTAATAATTGTCACATTAAAATGTAAAATATTGAATTAGACCTTGTTCTATTACTGCAGGTAGGTTAGACACACTGTAGGCTTCTGTTTTCATAATACATTTTTTGTATTCATTTAGCAAGATTAAAAAACTATATTACTCATGATGCAGTAAGAAAGAAATGTTTAAAATGTTACACAAATGATGATGGACTATTGGTTCACTTTAATGCGTGCATATTTTCATTATGATCAATTTTCAAATACTTGGTTTAGCTTTCTGCACTGAAACCTACCTATTGTTATGATGCCTAAATAAAATTTAGAAAACTTGTCTCATTAACTATTATGTTTGTGAGATTAGTGATGCTGTTAACTAGGAACATTTTCTTTGACTAGTGCTCTGGGAAATAACATATTTTTCCAGTCACTTTTTTGGGCAGACTTCTTGTTTCTGTGAAATCATGCCTAGCATCACTCTGCAACTAGTGAAGTATAACTAATAGCATATTTATATAAAATATCAAGCATTGCATGTGAGAAATGTATTTAAGGCAAGCATTAATGTATCATTACTTGATACACATCCTTTCAGTTTGTTCCCTCTGTTTTATAAGGTATTCTTTTCATGAGTATGTCATTGATGTTGTGCTTTACTAATTGAGAACTAGATAAGTTTGATTTTTTTTTAATTTTTTTTTAAATGAAGTGTAGTTTCGTGTTTTAGATTTGATATTGGTAATTTCACTTTTTAATTCAGTTGGTTAGGATTGACAGGAAGGAGTCTGTTTTCACAGCCACTTCTACCCAAAAATACTGAATTAGGAATACATCTTTGCAAGCTGACACTTGATCCAGTAACTGGCCAACAATACTGTAAAAGTCTACATTGATTTGGTTTGTACATGATGGAGACAGGACTGCAGGAACTGTGGAGACCAGTGCATCCTTGTGTGTTCTTTAGGCTTTCTCTGTGGAAGTATCTTGTGGAAGTATTGTGTTTGTCCAAATGAGTCTGAAAACAAGTGTTTCTCATTCTGTGATTCTAGATAGGTGAAGAGTGTGAAATGTGAGTGGAAGTAATGCTTTTGAATCTGGCTAGGACAACAAAGGATTTGTTTGCAGTTTAAGTAAATCTTTATATCACTGTCTAATACCAGATGTATGTAGCAAGAATGCTGAAACAAGCAGTAAAAGTTTCAGCATTTTTGCATGGGCAGGAAGGGCATAGTCAAGACCAGATGGATAAGTCTGTGAGGAAGGGCACAGTGCAGAACTGCATGTTTAGTTAAATGAGTATAGAAATGGTGCAGCAAAAAAGGAAACCTTGAAAAGAAAAATCTGGTATTTGTCACTGTGCTTCTAAACAACTCTGTTGACACAGTGGGTTTTTTGAAGTTAATAGAAACTTGAGAGCTATGTGGTCCCTTGGAAAGGATTCTTAAAACTTAGCTGTACGCTGTGTGGAGAAATACCTCACTTTTTGATTTGTTTTTGAACCAGCAACAAATTATCATTTCCTGTCCATAATAAATGTACACCATAACTCTCCTCTGTCATCACTCATCCAGTTTGACAAGTCCAAATTGGTCTAATTGTCACTTGTGGAAACTCCCTGTGTCTTTCCTGTGTGTTTTTGTATCTTGCCTAACTCTTCTAAACAATTTTTGAAGGGATGGAAGCAGTGGTGTGATGTGTTGTATTCCTTGGGTAACATTTGTTTTGCTTTTGTGACCACCACAAATCATTGAGAGGATAATTTCATGGAACTGTTACAAGACCAGTGTTTCATTATTGTGTAATTATAATTGAAAGACCATCATTTCATATATAAAGTGAAGATACTTTTCTTCTTCCATGTCTGTCACTTTACATTTCTCTACATTGAATTTCATTTCCTATTTTATTACACTGGTCAGTATTAGGTCTTTCTGCAGTCTATTGATTTTCATCTTTAGTACTCTAACTAATTATATACCAAAGATCATGTTCTCTCACTAACCACAACCTTATTTCAGTCATTTCTGGATATGCTGAATAGTTCGGGCACTAATACAGGCTCTTGCTGCATGCCATTGCTAAATTATTTCTTTGAGGACCATTTTTACCCTCTTTTCCTTGGCCTGTTCTATAGCCCAGGTATCTTTACTTTAAGAAATGGTCTTGTTTCACTTACATGTTTGAGTAGACTGTGTCAGTTGGATTTCTCTTGTGTCAAGTCACTAGTTCAGTTGGAGATGGATTTTCTAAATCCTTTGGGGCATCTGGACCATAAAGATAATTTTTGTCATGACTATAAGCAAAGCAAAGTTTTATTTGTGCATAAGTGTCTATGTGTATGCATTTCTCTATGTATTCACGTGCATTGCCTGACCTGTCCATTGCACCCCAATGCAGTTGTAGCCTTATTTCTGTAATAACTGCTAGGGAGTGGCTTATTGCCACTTCCTGAGTAGATACAATTGGTAAAAGAATAGGATATTTTTCCTAGAGCATGCTGAAGAATAAAACACAGAGGTTTTTCACATTAAAAAATGGCTTGAGCATAACAAATCTTTCTCTCATTTTCTTACCAAAATAATTTCCATGCCCATAGAGGTGAAGTGTTGCACTTGGCCTGAGGTAAAATCTCTTTTAAGACACTGGAAAAAAAAAAAAAAGCCCAGAGGAAATTAAATTCTAAGTCTGCAAAATTTTTTCTTTTCCTTTAGCCACTAGTGTGGTGATTAGAACAGTTAATGTGCAATGTGGGACATTCTCTTTACACTTTTCTTCCCAAATCTGAGGGGAGTTGAATCGAGCCTTAAGCAGGCTACCTGGTGTTGATAGGTGTTTTTTCTCCTTTCCATAAAGAAATGCTAATGACAATTGGGGTATCTCATCTGCCAGGGTGTGGTGGAACAATTCTGCTTGTGAGGCTTTGCCTGCTTCTCCTGTTGCATGTTTTGTATGGAAAAGGAATGCAAATGATTGAGAGGAACAGAATTACCTGCAGACTGGGGGCTTCTGCTATTGGAAAACACAAGTTCCAGTCCACACTGATTTCTTCTTTCCTTTTGGTGTTTTTACTTTACATAAGATAACAGCAGTTGAACAGAGTAAGAGGGGGAATTCATCCCTAACTTTGACAAGTAAGATACTTGCCATCCAATCTGTGGTTCAGGAAATGTGTTTATGAAAGGCTGAAATAATTTCAGCAGGATGGAGAGAGAACAACTCCTTAACACCCTTCACAAGGCTTTATCCTTGTCAGAGATCTTTTATGAAGAGGGGAAGATTTGGGTTCAGACAGATGACAAGAAGGTGAGTGCTTTAATCAGGGAAGTAGTCATCTCCCTTTCACCAACTTTGTCTTGTTTAAAGACCTAGCACTAAATGGCTTTCTAATAAGAAAATATATTTAGAAATACTTACTATTCTGTCAGAATTTTAGATATGAATCCACTCTCTGAACCAAGCCAAAGTAGCTGACTGTAGAGTAGAAACAAAGGCAGTTACAAGATTATCAGAGGATTGTATATTGATATTTGAGGGGGAAAAGCCATATTATATCAGCTGTTTACTGGTCTAGTGATAACTACTGATGAGTTGTGAATATAAAATAGTTTTGGGGACAGGCTGAAGGCTTAGGCAGCAGTTACCAGCAGTGAGTTGGTTCACAAAACCTGAGGGTTCCCTTACAATTCCATGACATCATTCATGTCCAGTTGGTCCAGTAGAGAGCTATGGGCTATACATGCACTGAGTTCAATATTTCCTAACATATGGCTTGATAATAATTCTACAGGTGCCCTTTAACTCATGCCATGTTGAGGTCAGAGTCTTTTTCTTGTAGAGATGGAAGGGGTGGGGAGGTGAGTAAAAAACAAACCACAACAAAAAACTTAAAACCCTTTATATTGTCTCCCAAAAGCAGAAGGATGAGATGCCTAAGTTTGTTACACACAATCCCAGTATCAGAGTTCACGTGTTCTAGCTTGGAATCATGAAAACTTCAACCAGTGTTTGTTAGACAGCCATGGGAAGAACTGGAGTATTTTGGCCTTTCTTCTCTTCCATGTCCCAGATCCCTACTGCCCCATAAATATTATCTGACAGACTGGAAATAAACTAACTCAAAATTAGCCTGTCTGCATTTGAGAGAGACAAGAACGAAAGGTCAATGGCAATCTTGCAGCAGTGAACACACTTAGAAGGGTTTGGGGTTTTTTGGTTGGAACTAGGAAGAGGAAGAGGTCAGGATATTTACATATCCAGTCCATGTTACCTTCACAGCTTTCACTCTAGTTTATTTTCATAAATTAGAGAAACAAAACCACATAGACTGAACTACCACGTCTCACAGGACATTAGTAGTTTTGAGATCACTATACTTATTCAGCCATCCTCCAATTCAGGAGTTCTTAGGAACAGACAATTGAAAAGATTTTATCTTATGGTTAGCATAGGTCAAGTGAAAATACTTGCCTATGCATGCTCTGAGGTTGTTCCCCTTCAACACTTCATGCCAGTGTTTATCCATGTGCTTTCCTGCCTTCTCATGGTGATTCTCTTAGCACTCAGAGTGAGTAGCTGGAGCGAGGCATAAGGGAACAAAGCTGAATTTTTGCTTCTGCCCTAATTTGGGGATGTCCAGTCATCTTGAACTTGTGAGTGGCCTGTTTGCACTCTGTGTGATGAAAAGTCAAAGTACAAAGGTAGATTTTGGAAATGCAGGCTGGAAGCAGTGAATTGTCTTTCTTCTTTTCATGTTCATATCTGTGTCAGTGAAATGTGCAAAGCTGACTTCAGCCTCTGCTTTGCTTTCATCTGCAGAGGGATCCAAGGTACTCAGTATCCTTAGGACAGTTTTATTTCCAGTTGCTTATCATGTGATGCAGTTATATGAAGGAATTACAAAGTTGCTGCAAGCATTTGTACCAGAAGCACTCAGTAAGAAAATAACTCATGTTTAATTTTGTATTTTAACTTAGGTTTGAAAGTGACAATTCTAGCAAGATGGTATTGCTGAGGTGAAACAAAGTTCAAATGAATGATACATAGAGCTTCAAGTACCACACTTTAAAAAAGGAAAGCTATAGAACCAAATTCATTCCACTGAACACTTAAATCCAGCTAATTTAATGCAAGACTTTAACTATTTATATTTCATTGATAAATGCTCCATAGTTGTATTTTATAAAACAGAAATATTTTTTAAACTTAGTTTAATGTCATTTTAGAATTGCCTAATGTCTTGATTTTGTTGTTTTAGACTTTAATATTTACTTTAGGGTTAGACTGACCTTTTTTTTCTTCCCCAAAACATATATATAACACAAACAAGAAAATACAATGAAATTATTTTCTTTAATACTTAGAATTATCTGTTGGAAAACTCTGACTAATGGGCAGAGGATATACAAATGCCAGCTGACTCTCTGCAGTCAGAGTTGCATAATATCAACTGTTAAACAGGTAAAACAAGTGGTGTTTTTAGGTGTGTATGATCTAACACACCTGTCTCTGCTGCAGCAGCACATCATACCTTCACTTTGCAGCCTTTTCTTCTTTAGCTGTGGCAGATTGCAAACTGTGCTTCACTCAGATCTGTCCAGACAGGATTTTGAGAGGTCCACTGCTACTTTCATTTTTTGAAAAAGTATTACAAATGTCATAGCTTCAGTTAAAATATTCATCTGAAACTTGTGGATGTCTGTGTAAGAGTCAGCTAACTGCAGATCTAACCTGGGCATTTTAAGTCTATGAAGGAAATTAATGCATAAAGTGTAGCTTAACTCAGCATTATAAGGCATACTATGGAGTTGCATGAGTTGCCAAGGTACCATTTTCTCCATGATCTTCATGTGTGTTTCTTGTAAATTTTGTAGCAGTCATTTTGTGTTCTTAGGTTATTACAGAATCTACTTTAAAAAGTGAAGTTAATATTTATTTATGAGGTCTAAGTTATGAGCTGTTTCATCACAAGTAATATTATGGAGCAGTTCAGGCAACAAAGATCTGAAGATGCTCATTCAAAGATATCCTCTATCTCTTCTAAAACTGGATGGAATACAATATGCTGTCTTTTTTGGTGCACACATGTCTGTAAAGCTGATAGAATTGATGTTTATTTTACTGCCAGTAGAAAGCATAATAAGTGTGGGGACTTGTGACACAGGAAGGGGTCAAACCCTTGCTTCATTCAAAGAGGAAGCTGCTTGCTTCTCAGTATTTGTGTTGCAAATTGTTCCAGGCTTTTAAAGGCTCTATTTCACCCTGTCTGACCCTTCTTTTTCTTTTTTTTTCTTCTTTCTTTCCCTTTCAAGTAGGATTCTTTTTTTAGTGTAATTCACATAAGACATTTACACTGGATGAAACAGCATCATTGTTGACCTAAGCTGGTTTTACTTGTTAGGCTTTGCTTTTCCCATTTTTCTGGTTTCATTTTAAAGCTCAGCTTCAGCTGAGCCACACAGATCAGTCCCACTTGTGTTTTAAAATACTCCATTTAATGGTTAGTTTTAGGAATGTCAGTGTATTCCTAAATAATTGAACCATCCAAGTGGAAGCAGAATCATGGTTATAGCACAGGTTATGTGCAGGTATAGCTGAGTTCTTCAAGATCCCCTTGCTTAGCAGGATGTGTACTGATCTTATTTGGGAGAAATGGCTTGGGGATTCCAAGTCTGCCAAGTTTCTGCCAAGAACCTCCATATAACTTCTCTAAAATTTGAGAGGATAAAGTGTGGTCAATATAACATTAGCTAATTCTACTTCTTATGCAATTAGAAACAGCAATAGGCTGTATTAAGTGTCTCATTCAGATCACCTGAAGATATTCTTGGAAGTTTTGAAACATTGTCTATTTTATTGTTATTTTTTTTAAAGTATACCTATTTAAAAGAACTTAAATTCTTTAACTAAGAGCAAGAAGTTTCTTTACATCATCTAGAAATATTAATGAGAAGTGTTGCTGGGTAAAGCTCTAACAATTAAGAAGTCATTTGAATTGAAGAATGACAGCTATGATAACTATTGTATAGGAAGCTGTACTGTGGCCTAAAATGTTTGATTTTTGTGTAAAAAGGAAGAATTATGAAAGCTTTAGAATCAATATTATTACAAAATTTAAGATTTTATCATGTGAGCTTTGCACATTATATCATGTGTAATGGACATGGAGACCTGGACTTAATTTTCTTCAGGTGAATACAGTATATACATGTGTAAGAAACCCATTCAGTATTAGCTTTACATATGGAAATAAAGGGAATTTTCATAAGATTACACTAAAATTTAGCAGTTTGTTTTAATTATATTTATAAAATACTACAGGAGGAAAGGCTGAGCAGCTTTATTTGTCTTACTGCCCCGTTTATCTCCCTGCAATACAAG
Source organism: Molothrus ater (assembly GCF_012460135.2). Taxonomy (NCBI): domain Eukaryota; kingdom Metazoa; phylum Chordata; class Aves; order Passeriformes; family Icteridae; genus Molothrus; species Molothrus ater. The sequence goes on along the minus strand of NC_050482.2, from coordinate 14,002,437 downwards.
AGTATCTGCTTCACATTCCCTGCAAGCGTTCCCTGGTATGCAGTGCCTCCCCCACACTGTGCAACTGAGCTGGCCCAGCAGCGCCTCTCCCCATTAGTCATCACTGCCTGATGCTGTGTGCAGGAAAGTAATTCTTTAAAGCAGTTGCTCCTGGTTCATTTTTTTTCAAAGATTATTTCATAATACATCATTGCAGTAGTATCTTCTTGTAAGTATGGACCAAATATTGGTCACTAAGCACAAGCGGTTTTATGTGGAATGAAAAGATGCACTGCAAATAAATCACTACTTATTTCCTTTAATCTGATTTCCAAATTGTTTGACTTCTGCCTTTCAAACACAGTTTCCATTCATGTGTTTGGGAAACTTTTGAAAGCATATGAATGGTAATTTTCCCAGTTTTTCTGGAACTTTACTTCCAGCAATGTCTGCAGCTGGCTGCCTAATAAAAATGACTTGCATTCCTAGAAACATTGGATTGTGCTGATGACTAAAATGACTAAACTGTTTTAAAATGTAACCCATGCTGTTACATTAAAATATGTTTTGCCTTCGGTGATATTAATCTAAAGTGAATTGTTACCTGCAGTGATGTTTAGTAGTGGTTTTATTAATGTGGATTAGCCATTTACAGAAAAGGTCTCACCTTATAGCAGTTTGGTTTTTTAACATTGTAATCCATTTGTTCTTACATTATTGATAGGCTTCCTTGTATCTCTTGCTTTCATGGTTTTTCTTTTCCTGATGTGTGGAATATTCATACAGTGTTGTAAGAAATGCAATAGTCACTTTGATTATGCTGCATATAAACATTACTAACAGTTTTACACCATCTTGCACCCTGGTTTTTCTTTTGATGGGCAACCTATGTTTTATTTATTCAATGTTGTCAATTTTGGTATAGTGAAACTTCATCTAAATGTACAACTTAATTTTAATGTAGTGAGCTTATTTTTCTTAAATCTTTTATTTCAGTATTTATTTTAACTAAAAAACGTGGCTTAAGTAACTAAGAAAATAAATAGTACAACAGTTGTATTTCTAGTTCATAATTTATTTGAAAACTTTGGGACAAATGAAATATGCAAAATGGTTTTATTTTAAAGTTTAGGATATAGAGAATTTTCATTGTCAGGATTAGACTGTTTTTTTAATGAGCTGTATTAGTCTCTCAAGGAAGGTACTAATATTATAATAGTGTTGAGTCCCAAGTCATGAAGGATTGTTATGACAAATTCATCATATTAATTTTCTGTCTTAAAAATTCTGTATTAATTTTCTAATAGTTGTTTCTGAGATATGCAGAAGTCACTAATGAAGTAGGTCTGCAGTGTCCAGTAGGCTCAGCAGGTGTAAATTTTTCTAGTGTTTTGTTCTTTAAAATAAGGTTTGTTTTTTCTTTATGATACACAATGATAGTGAGTGAAGTTTCTCTCATTTTTTTATCCAGTTCTTTACAGAACCCTCATCACATTTCTCAAAATATCAGTTAGTTCTTACTTATTTGTCATGTCCTCTCTGCTCCCATAACTGAAGGCAGATAGGTTAACCAAGACCAGTCAGTGTGGTACAAGTATCACACAGTTGATTCCAGACTACCACACTTGCTATTGTTCCCCAGAATAACACTGTTTGAAATAGAACATGGTCAATGATGTTTTGTGAGAATAAACTCTTAAGCCTCAGTTGGTAAAGACTGGAGGAAGAGAAGATGGCTCGGAGACTCAGCTGGGAGAGCAGCCACAGGTCACAAGGTGCAGCAGGTGCTCTTTTACAGCAAGGACTGATAACCAAGTGGCAACCATGGTCCTTTTAAAATAAGCGAGAGCTTGTTTCAACGGCAGCAAAACCTCCAGTAGCTTTAAAACATGATCATCTCTCTGGGATGTTGTCTCTGTTAGTGACATCAGTGCCCTTTCTGCAGCTCTGTTGACTATCACTGTGGCAGGGTGTCCCAAATGGATCTGAAGGTACCCTGCTGCAGAGGGCAGAGTGTGTTCTTCACATCTCATCCTTCCTACCCAGCCCAGGGATCCTCTTCCTTCCCTGCTGCTCATCTCACCCTGTAGTGACACTAGTCAACTTATTATCAGGAGAATAACAGGAGAAAGCTATTCAGTTATTTGTGGTTTAGCAACTTTTCCCCCTTTCTTTGGTTAGTTTCTGCTTAGCAAGCTAAGCTCACCCATCAGGGCAGCAGGTGAATGCCAGAGATGGTGCAAGGCAAAAGCGTGGTTCAGAATGCATGGTTCAGAGTGGCACTTGCACAGGAAACAGCAGCCACAATTAATTATTCATTCAGCTCTGCCTGTCTTCTCTAAACTACTACCTTAAAAGCATATATTTTGAAAAGGACACCTGACCTTGAAGATGAAAGATTTACCATTTGAATTTATCTTAAAGTGGTCTTTTTCTGGACTGTGTCTGTTCAGATCTGAGGTTTGTTTTTTTTTTTAAGTTGATACCTACAGGCTGTTGACATAACTAGATTGATATATTGCCAGCCGTATCCTTGGCTGCATCAAAAACAGCATGAGCAGCAGGTTGAGGAAGGTGCTTCTCCCCCTCTACTCCACTCTCAGGAGACTCCCCTGGAGTACTGCATCCAGGTCTGAGGCCCTCAATATCATAAGGACATGGACCTGTTGGGGCAAATCCAGAGGAGGGCCACAAAGAATGATCAGAAGGCTGAGGCAGCTCTGCTGTGTAGACAGACTGAGAAAGCTGGGGTTGTTCAGCCTGGAGAACAGAATGTTCTGGCAACACCTTGGAGCAGCTGCTAATACCAAGAGGGGCTACAGGAAAGCTGGAGAGAGACTTTTTACAGGATCATGTAGTGACAGAACAGGGGAGAATGGCTTCAAATTGAAAGAGGGCTGGTTAAGATTAGCTTTTGGAAGAAATTCTATACAGTGAGACACTGGCACAAGTTGTCCAGAGAAGCTGTGGCTGCCCCATCCCTGGAAGTGTTCAAGGTCAGGTTGGGTGGGGCTTTGAGCAGTCTGATCTAGTGGAAGGTGTCACTGCCTATGGCAAGTGAGTTGGAACTGGATGACTTTTAAGGTCCTTCCAACCCAAACCATTCTCTGATTCTGTGATCTAAGAATCGGTGGCAACATGCCTTTTTTTTTTTTCTTCTCCCAAAAGCACTCTTCTCTAGCAGGAATTCACAGCCCTAAAGAGGGATGTGGTTGAAGAGTAGGTTTTAATGTGTGAAATAAGCCTGTTAAAATTACTAAAAGACATAGAAAGTCTAGAAGACAACTCTAAAACTTTACTGACTGATTAGGATTAAAGTAAAATTAGAGAAAATGAGATTTAAGTGGGAAAAAAGTGGTGAGGACTGCTGGACTACATGTCCAGAATATTGCTTTCTGCAGCACCAAATTCAGGAGAGAAGAAATGACAGATTGCATAAAGTTTCTGCAAAAGCTTAGTGAACTTTACACATTGCTTATGAATTGCTTTTCTTTTACATTATCTGAACAAATGTATTTAATGAAACTGCACAGATGTTACAGATTTTCAAAAGCTGGGGATCAGAACAAAAGTAAGGAAATTTTTACATTTAAAACTCTTTTCAATATTTGTTTAATTTTGGAAGTATTAATTTATAATATGCATTATATGGAAAAAAAGACTTCTCAAAGTCTGAGGTGATGCATGTAGTCATACAGCAAATGACAGGCAAAAGCTGTGTTGTTTGATTCAGGAGTTAAAAATGTAGCAATAAAACCTTTATTTCTTCAGTGCATGGAGATGTCATGAAAATGTGTTTTCTGCCTGTGCTTTTGTATGTTCAGATAAATCCACTCTGGACTATTTTTGAGGTACATGTCAGCAAGCAATTAAATACTGGTTTGACGGTTTCAATCAACTTCTATGCAACTTGCAGCACGTTTTTGCAGTACTGTCAAAACATGCATACCCACAGGACGTGAAAATTATGTGAATTTAATTTAAATCTAAATCACTGATTCTAATGTGAGACTAATTGAAATAAACCCTTTATTATCAGTTGAATTAAGTCAGTAAGAGATACCAACTAGTACCTGTGATTGTGGAATTTCACAGCTGAGAAATATAATGCCAGGGTACTTATGAAGGCCTGAGCAGCATTGCACACATCAAGCAACACATTTGTTCTTGTTTGCTATAGGAAGTTAAAGGATACATTTGAGGCCCTGTAACACCTTAAGGAAGCAATGTGTATATGAGGACAAAAGTAATAAACATCAGAAATCACTTCAAGGTACAGCAGCATTGCTCCTTTAAAAAATGCTATTTTTGTGTATTTTACTTTTGAATTCATTAATTCTTTGTGTATCATTTAGCTTTATTAAATTAGTAAATATTATTCTGAAATACTCAAAAACTTTTAGAGACATAGAGCAGTGACAAAAATTGTATGACAGAAGTACTGAAGATGTGTTGTGTCCATGAGCTCACTTGTTGAATTGAGGTTTAAGTGCAGGAGGAGGGATGTATGTTCCCTTGGTTAGTTTCACTGGTTATCCTAGAAGTGCCTAAGCATGATGTGTACCTAAGTGAAGTACCTGAGCCACCTGCAGTGGTACTGCTGAACCCATGGCACTGGTGAGGTGCCCAGGTGTTTGAAGTCATTTATAAGCAACTGAGAACAAAGACTGGGCTTTACATGATTGCACAATAATAACTCCAGCTGTTTTGGAAAGGCAGTGGGATCACTTCTTGGTACTTCAACTTGTCTAGATTAGGTTTGAAGGTTTACAGCAAGAAAGCTGTGTCCAGCTCAAAATGGAAACAGAACTTATTCTTAATTTTGTTATTATGATAGTTCATCTTTAATTAGACAAACTGGTCTTTAGGAACCCCTAGGGGGTCTGACCAAGAAACAAGAAATCCTGGGCTAGACATTAAATAAACACTTTCTGAAAAGATGGTGTTTTCCTAAGAAAGCAGAGGGTAGGTTGTCTTTTATTACACTGTTAGAAGCTGATTTTTAAATGTGATTTGCATACATTTTGACACCTATATGGACAACACCTTCTTGACTGGATAGGGCATGAAAAAGGAGAGAACCCTGTTTGTCATTATTCTCTGTATGAGTAGGATGGAGCAAACTTCATGCATGTCTGACTAAAATCAAGTGAAAAGGAGTGGAGTTCCCTGCCTTAAATATGGACAAATTCTAATACATGGAGATGATAAGCAGAAAAAATCGGGCACTATCTCAGAGTATGAATATATGTCAGTCCTTCTAGGATTTCCCAAAAATACAGTCTAATTTATAGATTTAGGAGTGGATTGTGCGGGACTAAGGTGCTCTTCAAGTAAACCAGTGTTCCTCATTTTTCCAAGAGATTTAACAAGACTCCAGAATCCTATGGGGTTTCTGGAGGAGCTGCTGTGAAAAGTTGGATTGCTGAGGCAATAGTGTCATCTGTACGGTAATGTAAGCATAACTGAGTGTCTGTCAAGTGCCTCTTGTTAGTCAGAGCTTTGTACTTTTGCTCAGTACAACAGTTTGATTTGTTTATGAAGGTCTGTAATGCTTTAAGAGTCAAAGGATTGTCTTGTAGGCCACAAACACAGCTTTGTAGAGTGTGGTTCTGAAAATGGATCAGGTGCTTGATTTGTTGGAGGAGTTGAGTCAGGATAATTGGAATTCATAGAGATCTGGGTCCTCTGTCTTCTTTTCTGCTAAATGTGGTTAAGATAAGATGTCTGCAGAAATTATCAGCTAGAGGTTCAGAGATTCTTCTGAAATAATCTCCACATGCAAAGTCAGTACAATTTTGGCATTCTCAAGCACTCTGACTTGCATTTCTCTAACACCCCTCTTCTGTCCTTTGGTGCTGAAATATCCATGGTACTGAAACATAAGAAAATTGATTTGGGGTTCAGAATGAGATTAACATACAGATACAGAAAAACCCAAAAAGCTTCATACAGCTGCTACTCACATATACATGCTGGTGTTTTACTGGGTTAAAGTCTTTTGCCTGAAGTCTCTTCTGGTGTTGCTGGTGCTGAATTGCCGAAGCTGTAGCCTTGTTTCTAGGTGGGAAAAAAATCCTGCATGTTGACCTACCTAGCAGTACAAGGAAAGAAAATTAATTTTAGCACTGTTTTAGGCCCTCTCAGCTTTAGCAAGAAACATGTGCACTCCCAACAGATTGGACTCTGGTTTCTGGATTTTAAAGTTTTAGTCCCAATACACATTCCAGAGTAGGCAGTCTCTGTGTGCTGGGTACTAAGTGTTGCTGGGTTCAAGTGGCTTAAATGTGCAAGCTGTCTGATAATGCCAGTGTCCATCAGGAAAGCACTTAATATTTAAATTTTGGGCCTCATGTTGAAATTCTGTGGGAGTATTCTGATGCACAGCATAAAAGAGTCACCATAAAGTGCTACTAGCATATCACTTTTTTTCTTCAATAGACACAAGCCCAATTTCATCAGTGCAAATCTACTACAGAGGTTAGATGTTTTCTTTTCAAGATAAGCCTAAATGCACCCTGATATCCTAACTTCATGCTCACATCAGGCAAGTTAATGTCTATATCTAGGCTTTGGTAAGTAGGCAGTTTTATTAATGGTTTTATATGTAGTATTACTATAACCAGAAACACATTTATAGCCTGAAAACAGGTTACAAAAGAATCATTCTTAGCTACTCCTTATTTCATAGCCACTTAATTAAAGCTTGCAAGATGAGCAAAGAAAGTGATCTCTAACCAAAAAAAATCCTTTCCCTGTATTACCTACAATGAATCATTCTTTTAACTATTGATTAGTTTTGTTCTTAGCCTTTCCCCAGATTGCAGGTTCTGTGCAGAAATTTCTGTATTAAGATTCTAGAGTTAGAAAATAATTATTTCCTATGCACTATTTTCTCAATATGATTAAATGTAGAACTTGTCTGTCAATTAGCACAAACTGTCTCTGTTAGTATCACATTGTATAAAGATACTTATTTACAGAAGTTAATCTATAAGATGAATGTCTGTGGTCTTCTGCTCAACTATAGAAGTCCTTTCCTATTTAACATTAAAAATTTCCCATTTTAGATTGAAAACTAAAGCATTGATTATCACTTCCTGAAACATTTGGTTTAGGTGATTTATTGCTGGATCACTTGAGATGCCCAATATTAAGGTACAGAAAACTGTCAAGATCCTGATTTTGTTTTCAACAAAAGCTATCAGCCTTGGTTTTCAGAAGATGTATTTTTATTTTCAGGTAGTGAAAGCATTACTTTAAATTTACTTCTGCTAGATTGTTTGCATGGTTACTATGCATATTCCCTACCCACCACCTCCAAATTCTGATGCGTTGTTTTGTTTCTTTATAGAAGTTAACTCTCCCTTAACACTACCCTGTGTTATATTCTAAATCTTCATGATCACTCAACCGGCCTTCCTGGCTGTTCAAGACCTCTGATATGACCTTTATCACAAGCTGACATGGGGCAGCAATCACCATTCACTTTGCAGCAGCCTTGCAGCCCCGTGGATCCCCGGGATTATGTGTTACAACATGCTTTGACAGCTGCTCCACAGGCATCAATCTGAGATATACAGATAGGTATTAGCAGTGTGTAATGTCCTCACCATAAAACAATGGAGGTATACCACACAACCACTAGTTGTTTTCAACCTTCTATTTCTCAGCTTAGCTGGAACTTTTTACTAGCATACATTTTTGCTGGCTTTTTTTTCCCAGTCAGTTTTAAACATTGTACCTATTTGTCTTATTTATTTGCCTGTTGATATTACTTGCCTATTATTTCTATACCTATTATTGTTTCTTCTGCTTATTTATACTTCCATATTTTATTGTGTCTCATTATTCCTTGGCTTCAGTGATTGCCTCTTCTGTGAAGCATGTACACCTGCAGTGAATGATTTCCTAAACAGGAATCCCAGAAGCATTCAGGGCTATTTTGTTTAGCTAGGCTTATGCTTCAAAAATATAGTGGCTTATTTTTTACTACAAGTCCCATGTTCAAATTAAATAAAAACAAAGCAACCAAACAAAGCCACAAAAGAACTGGTTATGCACCTTCAAAGATCTGTTGACTAAATTTCTGGGCTCCATCTTTGGGTCCAGTCGGTCTGCATATTTTGAATCCAGTTCTTCTGTCCAGTAGAAGTCACTGCCAGGAGGACCCACACTGCCCTCTGAAGAGCTTACTTACGGTAAGTAATCTTTGAGATTTTCTGGTTCTGTTTTCACACTCCCCATCTTTTTCCAAGGCCTCAGGCAGAAGATTCTGTGATTAAGATAGAAACCTGAATAAATTGGGGCCATTCCTGCTCCTGCCCCACTGGGATCCCTGCATAGTCAGGAGGGTGCACAGCCAGGGAACACAGCACTCCGTAGAAAACTTCTAGCTCAGCTTCCTGGGGAACACCACTGCATGTATGTGCTCAAATATATGGAATTTATTCCTGAAACATTGTAAGATGCCTTGCAGTGTGAGCTAACATTTGTTGGTATGTTTCATGTTGGACACAGATGTAAGAATAAATTTGAATTTTAAACTGAGGTCTCATGCTGGTCTGCTGCAAATTGGTGGGTTTGGCTGGATTTAGTGGACAAGCCAGCAACTCCTTGGCTGCAAGAGAAGTTGCATGTATGTGAGAAGAGCTGAATGGCTGCCCATTTAAATATAGTTGAAACAAATTACTCGTAATGGTACCATTAAACATTAAACATACTGCCATTCCAAATCTTGAGAGTTAGTATTTCTCAAGGATGAATTTCTGGTTAATGGGAAAGCCACCATTTCCAGCAGCAATCAGCTGGCTGAGGGTTTGGCACAGGGATGCTTTAACATGCAGAGCTGTGCCACAGCAAAGCTCAGCTGGTTGACTGAACTTTTTATTTAGGGTGGTGACACCATAGCTCTGATATCTGCATACTTAGGAGTATGGAGTACTTGTAAGAAGAAAAATAGGTGATAAAGACCTTTGTGTTTATCCAGCAGCTGACTGGAACAGGATCTTAATCTGCTTGGTCCGCTTGTATTCCAATGTGTAAAAATCAAAGATAATCAGATCCTCAGAAGCTTAATTTTTTATTACCAGTTACCATACATTATTGTGTGGAGTTCAGAACCTGAATTTCGAGTTACTGTGGACAGTATGTGTATCCTTGCCAGCAGTGGCTGAAGCTGTGGCACTGTTGATCGAAGGACTGACTTTCCCTAAGTCTTCCAAAACGAAATTAGAAGTTTGACGAGTTTGCAGGAGAAAAATCGTGTGAAACGAGTTTTGCATTTAACTCTGCTGATCCTGACCTTTCGCTGTTGGCTTTCCCTGCTCGTCGCGTGAGTAGAGCCGGTGCGGAGCAGAAGGACGGATGGCGGCGGCGGCTCCGGGAGGGGGAGCTCCGGGCCCGCCGCTCTCCCCCTCCCGGCTCGCTGCTCGCCTCCTCCCGGCCCTCCGCTCCCGGCAGCCTCCCGGCCGCTGACGGCGCCTGCGGCCCGGCGGCCCCGCCGAAGGACGGCCCGGAGCCCTGCAGGCGAAGCTGTCAGCGCGCCAGGGGAAGGTGCCGCTGGTGGGTTTTGCAGCGGCGGGCTGAATGTGAGTGAGGGTCGCTGCAGATGCTGCCTTGCTTTGTTGCTGCTGTGCTCGAGCGGCGTGAGAAAGCCGGTGCGGGAGCCGCACGAGGTTGTAGGACCCAGCTGTTGCTGGAGAGAAACACGCACAGCCGTACATACCTGCGCGGAGCGGAGGGAGGTGACCCGTGTGCAAGGGCTGCCTCAGCACCTGCGGTGTCCGGAGCAGCTGAGGCGGTGCAGGGTGCGGGGATGGCATCGAGCTCCCGGCCCGCTCCGCTCCGCGCCGGGAGCGGCTCCTGGGCTGAGCCTGGTGCAGCAGCCCGAGCGCAGCCCTGGCCTGCGGGACTGAGGGTGCCAGTGCCTCTGGTGCACCGCAGAGCTCTTAAACTGGCCTCGTGGTTCACAGGAATGTAAGTGAGCAAATCAGCTGTAGATACATGGAGGAGAGGAGAGAATAGCAGTCCATTACTTCAGCAAAGAAGGATAAAATAGATTTAATTACGAGTATTTTAGACTCAGAACAGGAAGTGCCAATACTGAAACTTCATGCATAACCAGAACTTTGACCCTTGGTTATCTGTGCTGTGATTATTTTTACTTTTTTTCCCAACTATATCAGCGTGCTGTTGTGCAGATATGATAGTTCGTGTTGCTTACAGTCTTGGAATCTAATATAGTCTGTGATTTTATTTTTATCTGCACAAATCTACACAAATTATTGCAAAGAATTTTAGCTTGAGAGCAGATACTAAGCTCCATTTGCTGCAGCCTCAGAAAGATTAAAGAGAAATGCATGCAGGTAACTAGAAACTTAGCAAGAGCCATATTTTCAAGAAGTCACCTTGATTTCTCCCTTAAATATGTGTTTGTATGTTCTGTGTTTTGTTTTGCCATTTTTTGGGTATATTTCACCTATGGCAATGTGGTTAAAGAATAATGCAAACTACAATTACATTGGTAATGGGTAGTATTTTAGAAATATATAACTCATTGAGAGGTTTGTTTTTTTTTAATTTGGTTAATAACATGACAGTGGTTCCAAAGTAGTTTAAACAAAATATGTCAGTGGGGAACTGCTGACTCTTTAACTGGCAGCTGTCAACTTTTTTATGCTATGTTTTTATATGTATTCTGTAGAGCTTTTTAAATTAAGAGCAAGGCAGTTCCTGAGTGTTTGCTTTTGGAAGGCTCTATATGGCTCTAGATGTCTAAGCTCAATTTAAATTATTTTGTTTCATGATACTGAATTATTCTTTAAATATATCTGATACTGAATTATTCTTTAAATATATCTGATTTCTCTCAGTGTGCAGTTCTTGGAAGGAGAGGGATTACCTGCAAGCTTTAAGGGCTAAATGGTATCAGGTTTAATGTTGGCATTACCGCTTTACCTCTGCTATGCTGTGGTATGAATTACAGCTGGATTACTTGCTGTGTGCATGGATTACATTCTCCCTCTATTTGTTCTAATGAACTTAAAAGGAGAAAACCAGAAAGTTCTCTATCTCTGTTACATTTTTCTAAATGGTTATGAATCTAAGTGACACTAGAAAAATTCATTAGACTTTTCAGGGAAAAAAACAAAACCTACTTGTTTACTTGAAACCAGTGTTACCTGATAGAGGTGTCTGTCTAAGTCTGTGAAATACTATGGCTGTTAAATGAGCTCTGATTTCTGTAAAGTGAGAAATGCCCCAAGGTATCTAACCAGTGTTGCTTTATATTTAATTAAAATACAAAACCAGCATAGAATGATTTGTTTAAAACTCACTATGTACCAGATTTTGACAGGTGATTATAAAGAGGAAGACAGAAGTCCTACAAAAGCAGTCCATGTAAGTTTGATGTTTAATAATTTTACAGTTAGCCAGGAAGGGGTGGGAGAGTATGTAATAATTGCAACTCCTAAACTGGAATAAAATTACTAACAAGAGAGAGGTCCCTGATAAGGGATGAATCAAGATTGCTTGTGAAAGAGGGCTTAGCAGGCCTTTTTCAGTATATTGACTCTATGAGGCTACATCTGGAGACAACAATGCACACTGTACTTGCAGGGCAAGAGCACTCTATTCTAGGAAGCAAATGCTAAAAGACTCAAGGTTGTGTTACACAATGTGCCCGGTCTCCATCCATACACTGTAATTCAACCATGGATTAATACCAGATTGAAGCCAAAGGTGTGCCAGGAATGTTTTGAAAGGGAAGAAGAGCAGAAAAAGAAATTGCATCTCTTTTTGATGCATGGTATGACTGCAGCTGTAACATGCAATGCCTGATGCAGCTGCCACACTTCACTCTGGGGCCTTCAGGCCATAAAAGTTCACTGTCCTTTTGTAAGTGCCACCTCTAATGTTCTCTGAAAGTGTTTCATAGTCTGTTGCTAATCAAATTCTTGGCTAGAATTGATATCTTGGAGAGGGAGGAGCAGTAAGGGAGCAGAAATTTTATGTAAGTGTGGTTCGCATGTATGTGCTTGACAGATATGCAGCCGATTAGCTGGAGGTTACAGGCTGACTTTTACTGTGGCAGTAGCCCCAGATACTTTGGTATCTTTCCATACTTTGAGCAGGGCAGTGAGTTTTTTCAGTGACTGAGTGAGTTAGTGCAGTGGTTTTGTTTTTATGGTCTTCCCTAGTTTGATGAGGCTAAGAGGCAGAGGGAAGTGTTGACCTAATCTTGTTACAGTAAACAAGAGGTAAAGACTTCTAAACCTTATGTTGATGTGATTGTTGAATGTTTAACAGTCTTTTGTTCCCAGTTGTTTACAGTAATTGAGTCTTTTCCCTTGCAGTGCTTGTGCTGCTGTCCTCATTAGTGTGTATTCCAAGATAAATACCATACACAAGACTTGCAAATACTGTACAGCAGAAGATCTGTTCTCTGGTTTTGTTTGCTGAATGTTACACCTTCCAAAATATGTTAGTCCCTAATACTGAGAATAGACCTCATGTCCCTAGGCAAAACAGCAAAGCCAGACAGCAAACCTTTTGTAACTGCCACTGCTATCACTTTTTATGCAGTAGGCATTTAGACATCTGAAATGAAAGGAGAAATTAGAAGAAATAAAACTGCCAGAGTTCTCTTATAAGTAATATCTATCATAGTGAATGTGCTTTTGAACTGTTTTTTTTCTTTGAATTACTTTTTTTTCAGACCTTAAGCAACTTAGAAAGTCAAGGAATTTGGGACTAGGGAGGAAGAAAGGAAGGGGGATAATTAAGTTGTAGATTTAGGACCTGCAGATTTCCTCAAGTGTTACAATGATCTTCTGATGGGATAGATAACCCTCTTCTTCTATCTCATCCTGCACTCAGTGATCCTCTGTTTCTTGCTATTTGAAACTACTTGAGCAGTTCAGTGTAAATAAACCTTTTTGTCTCAGAACTTAGATACAGTAGGCAAATCCCAGGGATGATGGCTCAGGCATGGTTAGTTTTGGTTCACTTGTTAGCCATTGCTGGTTAAATCTGCTGTACTGTCTAGCTAACAATTGTCAGACTCAGCAAAAAGCTTTAGAAAAGACTTGCTCTGTGATCCATTTGCCAAATACAGAGTTTAGTTCCTCCTCTGTAATCAAGCTGGAGTCAGTTGATTATAGCTGAGATTTATCATGCCAGTATCCTGCTTGTTGTCCTTTCCCTGTCTCTTTGGTTAAGTGACTCCCATGGCTAGAAAAAAACAAATTGAATCTCAAATTCTTCCAATTTAGAAGTATCTTTTATTATCTCTAAACAGTAGGATTTCTTTCAACTATAGAACATGAATTTGATGAGAAGGGACAACTTCCAGAAGATCATAGTCTCTTCTGGAGTTTGCTGTCTCCTGACAGATGGAGAAAGGTTTCAGTCCTTGAGCAAGAACACAGATAGTCTGATTCAGAGGAAGCAATTGGTAGGTAAGAAATGTCATGTTGGATTTTTTCCATTTCCTCCCCTTTTTTAAATCTACCTTTGTATTTCACTGTCGATTATATTTTTGGCAGTGTGGCCAGGAAAACAGCTTCAAGCTGGATTGATATTGCTGTGGCTGTGTTTTTCTTGAAGTTAGAAAAGTACTTATTTTAATTTTCCTGTCATTTAGAATATCTGGTTTAAATGACTTAAGTTTAAATGGTAATCTGAAGGGATCTCACAGCTCAGTCCCTCTGCACAGAGGCCACCCCAGCTGTATTTGAGGTGCCTGCTGTTTGCCATGCTGGCTGGTGCCTGGCTCCTGCTTTGTCACAAGTATCTGGTGCTTGTCTGCACCCAGCTCCTGCCGGAGGCCGCAGCCCTGGCACAGAGTGCAGGAATGCACGCAGCCAGCTCGGGCTTGACGCTGGGCCTGAGCTCATAAAGTTTCTTGGGACCCAGAGCATGGGGGTAACACTGCCAGGCAGTGGCTTTGTCTGAAGTCTTTGCCATTTTCCCCAGTGCTCTTGCCTTTGGAATGCTATACAGAAGCAGCCCAAGTGACTCACTTTAGATTGAAAAAAGGACTTCACTGTTATGCTGAAAAAAAGATGCTGTGTAATTTTTAAACCCACAATGTCCCTGGAAGTGTAGGGACATTTGCACCAAGCTGCACCTCTGCTAATGAGCCCAGCTGGAGCTGATTTGTTTCTGCATCTCTGGTACAGATAATCTGACCATGGATAATTGAGTGTTGACTCTATAAATAACCCACTTTGAAATCCTTGTCTTAAAATTGTTTTCTCTTCTTCCTGTTAATGAGCCCAGCTTACTCTCTGTAGTCATTTCTTGGCTGACCAAGGGTTACTCTCATGTCTTGGCAAACATATGTCCTATTCATATCTTCCCTCCTGAAGTGAAATGTTACACCAAGCATGGTAAAGCCAGGTTCTAGCACTATAAAAAGCCAGCTAAGTCCATTGTAGGAAGTAATCATCCTAATGTTTTACATATGCTCCAATTGACTCTTGGGGTTTAAACCAAAAATGACTGACACACATGAAACATTTGATACCTTGGAAAGATACTTATTGCATGCTTCTTCTCAGAGGTATCCTTTTGCATATATAATAGTTAAATGTCTTCAGGTAAAACTGGTTCATTCGTATGAACTTGCTTCAAGTTGGACTTCTAATCATCTTGGTTTGTTTGCTTACTGTCCATGTTAAAATTCACAAGAATTGTTCTGAGTTGAGTTATGCCTTGCTTTAATAAGATTGTCTTTCTATTAGCTTATAGAAAGTAATTAGAATGCCTCCTAGGAAAAATGTCCTGTGTCTTCAGCTGGTGAGCACCTACACCTTTTCTTTTCCAAAAGTTTTTCTAAAATATGGTACATATATGCTTCTGAGCAGATCCATGGAAAGTTAGAGCCATCCACACTGGATTACAGTTTATTCAGGGCATTGGCAGTGTGAGAAGGGAAAATAGAATTGCACAGCTGTGCTGTCACAGCAGTTCATGCACCTTGGGAGATAGTTGCACTGGAAATCACCTGTCCCTTCTCCCTGTGTCATTCCTGCCATATTATTCTAAAAGAGAGGCAACATCAGTGGGTGAATAAACTTGGAATGCTTTAAATTAAGATCTGCACTCTAATGGCTGTGTGGCCTTGGAAAATGCCTTTCTTCACACAGCATCTGAAACACTGACCATGCTTCAACAAACTTTGGAAAACTCAACTTGAAAAAAACTGAGCAAATACCTATCTGAGAAAAAAAAATCTTAACTGTATGTATATATAGGTATAGCAGACATTTAATATTTTAGACATAAGAAATTCTCATCACAAGCAATGAAGGGAAATTTATTAAATTATGAATGGAGAAATAGTTTATCCAAAAGAATTTGTAGTTTGAGAAGTTCATTGCAGTGATGAATGGTCAAGAGGTACATGAAGAGACAGAATATGAAGTAGTTGTCACTTGGACTCTCAGAGGTTAATTTGCATTTATTTCATTCATGTGCAGTTAGTCTGAGTTTCTTTAGTTTGCGCAGTTAGAAGTCATAAATGATGCAAGTTAAAGTGAAAACCAACTTCAGAATTAAGAAGCTGTATGTAAATACAGAACTAAAGAGTTTTTTAAAGGGAGAGGAACAAATTAAAAATGCCCTACAAACCCACTTTTGTATTTGGGTATGTTTTTTAGTGTTGTCTCTTGAGTTTTTTTCTGTAGAAGGTTAAGAGTTTGGTTTCTTGTTTGTAAGAGCTATTGTGTGTAATGAGGGAAATGTGAACAAGTGACCTCTTCAGGAATTGTTTTTCCACATTCATTTTGGAGGCTGTGTATTAAGGGGTAATCACTTGTGGTTATTCATGCAGCATTCTAAATAATAGATTTTCTTAACTCTGGCAAATAATGTGCTTGAAAGATGAGTGAACTGATTTATCTAAAATGTCTGGAATGAGAAATATTCTGAACTGACAGTTATGCTGCTTTTGTAGCAGGTGTTGATAAAGCCAATTGAAACTTAAATGTAGGCTCATTCCATTTTTCAAAACAAAACAAGTGCCCCTAGCTCTGTATGGTTACCTGGATTTTGAAATTATGTCAGAATATTCCAAGGGAATTAATTTGATGCCTTGAAATACCCATGAGGAGTGGCAAACAGAGAGAACCAAGTAAAAACAAATCATATGTAGATTTTAGCTTGGATTTCCTATAATATTATAAATATTGTAATAATGCTACTAGTAAAAAATAATAATAGCAATAAACCTTATGTGATTGTATCTATTTTCTGTTTTGTTTGAGAATTTTTAGCTCTTTGCTGATTTGGTTCAAAAATCCAAAGTTCTAGCAGTCTTAGGAAAATCAGCAAGTGTGAGGAGATAGCTTAAATAATGTGGCCCAGAGAACAGTATTCCATGTGGTAGTAGCACATTTGCAGCTTGTACTGACAGCTGGCACATGTCTACCTGCAGACCAAACAGAGCTTATCCCTTGGGAGAGGGACAAAGCCTGTGGGTACAGGATGAAATGATGAGGCTGCTGGAGGACAGAGGAGCTCGGGGTGACAGAGATGGAGCAATTTACCATGCAAACCTGTGAATTTATAGAAAAAAAAATCCTTTATTTCTGTGCTTTAAAAAAAGCTTGCTAAGAAATGCATTGATTCACCAGGTGCTGGGTTTGGATCCCAGGTCACAGAAAAAGCCAGAAGGTTTAAACAACAGCTTATAAGCAAGTCGTGCAAAGATGTTATTTTGGGCTCATTTCAGTGAAGTTACTATTTCTTTAGAAGTTATTTGTGCGGAATGATAAAATGAGATCATGATATGAGATCTTGATATTGAATAAAATCTGGTGCCATGTTTTTCACAGAGCCAGGTCAAGAGTATGTCACCTAAAAATGATAGCCTGTTTTCTCAGAATCATAATAGAGCATTGTTTTTTTTCCAAACCACCTCAGTAGTCCCATCTCACTCTGCAATGGCTTATCTTTTCTTAACAGTAAAAATGAATGACATTATATATTTTTGGATTAAGTAAAACATTAAAGAAACATTAAACATTTCTGGTTTATAATAGATGAAGGGAAAGATTTAATTCATTCTTAAAGCAATAATGTACATAAATTATTTTGTTATTGTTATGTAAATATAGTTAAGGGAAATAAGTAAAGAGGGAAATAGAGGTACAGTGAAATATTTTACCTCAGAAGTATAAAGGAATAAAAATATGTGTCATTAGATGACCTTGAGTGTGAAAGATCTGCCTGAGGGAACAGGTCTGTTATATGGTACAAAGCATAAGAGGATGACAATACTAAATTTTCCTCTATTTTGCAACAATCTGGAGTGTCATTATTTAAGTCGGGTGTTTGAATAAATGAATAGATGATTTGTTTATAGATTTGTACATTTAGGCAAATAAAAGCTTTCTCTTCACATATAAAATCACCCACAAAATTCTGATTTCTTGGCAGTATTTACCTTTGAGAGTACTGTGGCTTGATTGCTAGAAATATTTTAGCATTTCACTTGATATGTCTGTCCTAAGTTTAGGGCTGATAATGCATTTCCACCCTGAGTACAAAAATAGTGGGAATGTGGGTCAGCATGTAGTAAGGTACCAGTGCAAAAGGCTGGTGAGGGCTGTCCTTGTGGTGCTGGACAGAAGGTTTGAGGTGGTATTTAGCTCAGACTCTCGTTTCATGTTGGACTTAACTGTGCATCTCCTCCAGCAGAATGTGAAATTTCTGTGCATAAGCTTTCCTTGCTTTTCTTTGGTAGGCTGTCACTCACAAAAGTGTGTACCCAAGATTCACTTGCTCTGTTACTTCTTTTTTGCCTGGGGATTTTTGGCCTTGCTGAGCTGAGAAATATGGAGTTGAAAATTGTCATTTTTTCTGCAGTAGCAATGTGTCAGGTGGCAAATGCTGGTTACACGTGTAGAATTGTGTCATTACAGGAATGATGAATTCCTACTTAAGTCTTCAATTCTTTTTTTAATCAAGTTAATACTCTAAATCATTAATATCCCCTTTTATAGCTGTAGAAACAGACCTTGACATTACAGTTAAATCTGGGTCTTCCTGCTCAATGATGTGAAGACTGACATTGTCACCAGGGCAGGGGTATTCACACTTCTGATGTTTTCCTGTCTGTCTGATACTTCAGTGATACCTTGGAGCTTCATATTTATATCTCAGAATCCTTATGAAAGAAGTAGGCAAGTACCCAGAAGCTTCAGTTTACATTTCAGATAATTAATTGCACTATTTGAAGCATTTATTGAAGTTCCATTTGATCCTTCTTTCTTTTCATGCTTTTTACTTATGAGGAATAGTTGTGTTCTGGGAAGTGCTGTGTGTTGCTCTTTATGGAATTTTACCATTTTTGAGATACTTGGCCACGTAAATGTAAAACAGTGATAGTCTAGAGATTATTTTTCATGTGTTTTATAATTATCCTGACAAATGCCAGGTTATTCCATAAATAAAAGAATTTTCAGGAAAACATCAGGTTCATCCTACTGTGTTGTACACAAACACTCTCCTCCTTTCCTGCATCAAGGAAGTAAAAATTCAGTGTCCTCTTCTAAATATACACTTGGGGGTTTTGCTGCTTTAAATTTTGCACTTTGGTTCCTTTCTGCAGTTACTTGAGTTGTATCAACAATTATTAAAAAAAAAAGAAAAAAAAGAAAAAAAAAAGCCCTGCAGCCGTTTTCAGCTTGTGTTGTTCTTGGCACAGGTTCAGTTCTGGTGTCCAACTGGTAGGACCGAAACTTGGTGCTTAACAAGTGCCTGTAGTCAAAACAGTTGGTGTGAGTGAGCAGAGATGTGTGTTTGCTGCGGCAGGTCATCTGCCGGAGTTCCCCCCGTGTGCAGAATACCTAATCGCGCTGCTGTGCTTCTCTGACGGCATCTGTGGCAATGTGAACGCTTCACGTTCCAAAAGTACATGTTTACAGTCGTCGTAGAATCAGATTAAGTTGGCAGCCTGCTCCTCTCTGTAAGTGGCTCAGTTTACATTTCTTCTTCTAGCAGGATGTTTTGCATAATTTTGCTGATCCTACTCACTTGTAGACTTTGTGAAATGGAGAATGGTTTTAGTGGGTTTCTGTCAGAAAGCGAAGCTTGTGTTTATTGTAAATAAACACCAGCGGAACGGTGGTTATTTTAGCACTTGATAATTTCCCAATTATGTCATTTGACCTGGAATGAAGCTTGTGATTGTTGAGCAGTGTTTTATGCAGCAGATCAGTCCGGGGGTTGGAGCTGGCAGTTTATTTCCTTTGTCAGTTTACAAGAAGTATCAAAATGAAACCGACTGTGCTGTTTCCTTTCCAGTGCGCAGTGCAAGAAGGGTGGAACGGTTTGCGGATATTATTTCCAAACTTTTTCAGCTGGACTTGGAATAGTGTTTTGTCAAAAAAGCTGGTAAAGTTATCCTTCAATCTTGCAACATTATGCTGTAGTTTGCTAACATCAAATACAATTTTAGTTTTGTTTAACCTCACGTACCGGGTTTTGCTAGTGTTTTTTCAGACTGTGGCTGCAAAATGAAAGTGCTTACAAGGTGTTTATGAATTCTTGTTATGAACCAGCTGCCAGTTCCTGCAAGATGACACATTTCTGCAAGAGTCTAGGTTGTTCATTTTCTGGTTGCTGGCTGTTGCTTTTCGGGCATGTGTGGGTTTTTTTCTGTTTTGGTTTTATTAGGATTAATGCCAAGTACATTTGCAAACTTTGAACTGGGATCGGTACAAGGTGGTAGGTTTCATTTACCATTTATTGAAATTGTAAGTATACATTGCTCAACTTTGCACAGTGAAAGGCTGTGCAACAAAGCACCTCAGGATATAATGTAAATAGAAAAACTGTAATTTGTGCTAAGGCGGTGTATGAGTTACCATGAGTAACATCTTCATCAACAAGACTATGAGATACTAAATTTCATTACCATCTGCTTAAATATTGTAAATGGGGAGTAACAGAATTCATATGGTTTTAAGGGCAGTTGGATCATTTACTTTATGCTATTCCAAGTAAAAGGACTTTGAACTCAAGTGTTGTGATGAATACAAGCTTAAAAAGTATTTTTATTATTCTATAAATGTTTACTAGCAGTAAATAGCTTTCTTACCTTTCAGAGTTTTAGCAATTAAATTTTGTTCATTTTTACCAAGTGTAATACCAAGCTATAATCCATAACACTGGGTCTTGGAGTTATTCATGGGTCAACCTAAAATTGATTTTTACTTTAGGCCTCTTGTACACAGGAAGTCAGATCTTGCTGTACAAGAGTAGTGTTTCAAAATGACTCGTGCTGACAAAATTTTAGTGTCTGTCTTGTGACAACATGAAGGGGCTTTTTTTCCTTTTTTGTTTCAAGTATCTGGAAAAAAAAAGCACTGAAAGATGAAAGACATATCTTTCTCTATGCTCAAATTATATCCTTACATTTTTCCTCCATGCTTGTCTGTCATATTGATGGAGAAGGCACTAACTGGGCAAAAACTTTTCACTTGATTTGATCAATTTTGAGTAGCATATGTTGGGTGAGATTGTGGATGCAGGTGGGATATACTAAGAAATGGGATTTTGTTTCCAGTCCAGATAAGAGATAATCTACAGTTTCAGGATCACATAAAGATCTTTTTTGGTAGGAAACTGCAATGTTTGACATGTTTTATGGGCATCATATTTGCTGTAGTGTCATTGTAAGGTTTGCTGTGAGCTCACTGCTTGATCTTGCGTATAAGAGTCAAGGCAAAAATTTGAAAAGAGACTTTCTACTCAGAATGTGGTTTTGCCTCATTTTCCCACACGCTGTGCTTGTGGCTCTGGAGCCTGTTGCCCCTCTATTGCTTTGCTTTTTTTGCTTATGATTAGAAGATGTGGCGTTTCCTGCAAAACAGCTGCTAGTATTCCCTGGTGACCCATCAGAGAGGATCCAGTGGAATTACAGTTTTAAAGGCAGACCTAGAGGACTTTGGCAGCTGCAGCAGAGATTTGGGGAAAGGCAGGGCGTTGCATTGTGCAGGAGGCAGGAAGGAGGATTAAAAATGGAGTATAAGGGCATAGGAGAGAAGCTCTGGAGATTCAGGGACTGTTAGGTCTCCAACAACATAAGGACTTCACATCTACAAACAATTCAGATTTGGCTGAGAAAGCTGGACTATATCCATGTTTCCATAGGACATGGAGAATCTCCTGGAATAGTTTAAGATCATTTGCAGTGCTACTGATGCAGAGTTTGCAATGCACCTTGGAACTAAATGGAGCACCAGGCTTTTGGACACTTGCCACTGAATAGAAAAAGATATTGATCTGAAATTGATTCTATAGAAAGTGAAGTAATTCAGTGACAGTGTTAAACTCTCCTCTGAGATTAATGCCATTAATACCTTAACTGTTTGACAGCAGAAGTCACGTGTTGCTTGTCACTTGCTTGCAGTGGCCATGCTGAGACAGCTGAGAGGTTGCAGAAAGATTCATGTGGTAAAGAGGATTGTAACTTTGATTGTGCTCCTGTGGTCTTGGATTTGACAGCACCTGGTATTTAGAAACAAAACAGAATATGTGCTGTTATTTATGGGGAACGTAAGCATTCATTTGGAAGTATTTAAATGAATCAGAAAAATTATCTTTTAAAGTGGAGCATGTATTCATAGCATTGCTGAAAAGTGTACAGAATTTAGGTTAGTATCTTACCAGTGATGATAACTGATTTTCTAGTTGCCTCACTGCATTTAATCATTTCTAGGGGCAAAAACTTTCATTCTTCTTTAGTTTCATCAATGTCCCCTGGCTGTATCACTGGTGTTTGTGAATAGGGACAACCATGTCTAAAGCTGGGTGAATACAAGTTCACCTGCTTAACTAGATCTAATCTGTCTACATATGAACTGCAAATGGGCGTAGAAAGTGTTACACAGATAGCTGATTGTCTCCTGAATATGGTAGTATGTGAATATTTAATTTTATGACAACTGTTTGATGTGCAAATGTCTTTTATTCACACATTAATTTGTTGCATAGGCTGTATAATAGTAGATTTGGACATCGCGTGTCATTGCTTTTACATATGTAAAATAGGAACAGACAAATTAGTAAAAAATGTTTAAAACAGATTTGACCACAAAAGTCAATTTGGCAGAGGAGGCCACCAGCACCCTGGTTTAAGCAGTTGATTCTGACAGCTGACGGCCTTTTTTTGTCATATATTCCCATTATTTCTCTGAAACACATTACCAGTATCTAAGGGTGATTGACTACCAGATACATTGTAAGGAATGAAGAATCAAGAGGCAACTTGATAGTTTTTGAGAAGGAATATACACCAATATTTAGTCACAATTTATGCCCTCACCATTGAGATTTGTCTGAGAATTCACACCTTTGTCAAATACAGCCTCTTGCAAGCAGCATGCTTGCCCAGCTCAGGAGTTTATGCCCCTTTGGAGGGAATTATTCTTCCAGCTCTCCATTGTGCCATACTTGCAATGTGTTGCTGTCATCTTCTTCTGCTGACATTGAAGTGACATTAACTTTTGTGAGGAAATGCACAGATTTTACCCATCCAAGCAGTGTCTCAGAACACCTCTGGTTGTGTGGCACTGGCTATTTACATTCTTTCTCCTGTAGGACTTTACAGAGGTCACAGTTTCCATTTCCATTCTAAGAAATTTGAAGAAAGTCTGGGTAACACTGATAAAACTCGAATGTGTATTGGAGTCTGTCTAAAAGGTGAAAGACTTTCTGTAGCCATGTTTTGGGAGGAAAAGGGGAGTTTGAGGAATTAAAAGGAAATGCTAATTATAGCAGTCAGTTCTGATCACAAGAATGACCACCAATCAGTATCTTGAACATTCGTCTTTCCAGAAGATTAATTTTAATAAGAGTAATATATTTCATTTCCAAACATATCCATAGGGCTCATATTGATGACACAGTTTACTAGAAAGCAGTCACGTTTAAGAAAACCAGTAGCTGGGTTGAAAATTGGAGTAATTAATCCTAAGTTTATATAGTATGTGTGTGGAAAACATGTTTTCTCCCAAGTTTTACTTTATATACAGCTTGATTTTGTTGGTAGCATAGCATTTTCTTTTCATCAGTCCTCCATTAATTAATGGGAAAGTTGCAAATTTTGATTAGCCTACTTAAAATTTATTAAATAGGTGTTGAGAAGATTGGTAAATCTTGAAACAATAACTATTAATTAATAAAATAAATAGTTTGTGAATGCAACTGTGCATTTCAGAATCAGATGTGTAGCTTACACAGGTGTTACCACAAATATGAGGTGAAATGAATGTAAATCCACTGCATCCTGCAAAGGAGTTTTAAAGGCAGAGGCTGCACACTGAAGTGTGTGGTAGGGTGAAAACTGGCAAATGATAGGGGACATTTTGGGAGTAAGGATCGATACTTTTGTATTTGAAAAAAAATTAAGTCTGTTTTGCTCTTCAGTTGCCAGAGAATCTGGAGGAAATCCAGCATTGGTAATTAAAGCTGTGAATGT
This sequence comes from Molothrus ater, assembly GCF_012460135.2. Lineage (NCBI taxonomy): Eukaryota > Metazoa > Chordata > Aves > Passeriformes > Icteridae > Molothrus > Molothrus ater. The sequence continues at coordinate 13,978,961 of NC_050482.2, read as the reverse complement.
GCAGATATGGAAATGCTTGATCTTAAATAAAAAATGGCTTTACTCAGTCATTTGAGATCTAATAGAAACATTTTGGAATTTTTTTAAGCATTTCTCTTTGTTCTTGAGGTATTTGCGTATTGCAAGTTAATCATGGATGAATCCTTCTGCTACTGGCAAGTTTTTACTTGTGAGGATGCCAGACAAATTGTCATGTTTTGATTCTCTGTGAGAAAATTTTTCTTAGGTGTCCTTGAAATATCAAGCTTAGTGAGTGCAGGGTTGATGATGCAAATACAAAACTTTCCCATATAGTAGCAGGTCACTGGTGCTTCCTTACCTGCTCTTGGTTGACTGTGTGATGGTGGCCAAGCTCAAAGAGTAGCACCCACTTGGATTCTTCAAGTTAAGTGCTGAAGACTTTAGATAAGGAAAAATTGCTGTGTGTTGAGTGAGAAACTCCAGCTTGTCTGAAGTACTCAGCCTATGCTTACATTCTGCTTGCTACATTTGTTTACTATGTTGGTTCTGGGGGTACCTTTCTGATTTCTAATCCCTGCTGTGATCAGGCTCTTGGTGTTTGGGCACCAGCACACTGCAGTCAGTGCCAATGAGCCAGGCCCTGCTGACCGGAAAATTCCTCTTCCCCCAGCCCGTCCGTGCCACCCGCTGCTGCCTTTGGCTAGGGAGCGCTGGGGCTGGGAAAAGGGTGCTTCACAAGTGGGGCCAACAGGACTGTTCAAGGTTTACAGCACCCCTCAAAAATCTTACAGCAAAGATCAGCTCCTGTCTCTTGTAGGATTTTGTAGCTGTGCTGAAGTTCACAGCACACGCCTGTTGTTTGCTGCACACTGGTGCAGCCGGCTGGCCAAGCACTGGCACTTCTACCCTGGACAAAGATATAATTAGTAAAGAATGGCCAAAACAGTCTTTTTACTTAACAATAGGAGGGATAGGACATTTATATTTTAAAAAATGCTAATAATGACCCAATCAAAACAATTTCACTGAAGCCTGTCTGTCTTGTGTGGGATCAGTCAGGCCTTGCTTTTTTGCAGTGCTTGAGAGGCCTCTGGTGTCAGCGTGAGCAGTGCTGACCTCAAGATGCCACATTTGTTACTGAGACATAAATTTCCTGGCCATTTTTCTCTGTCTGGAAAAAGCCCCAAACTTTTACCCTGAATGGTGCTTGGAGATAAGCAAGTGAACCAGGCAGAGCCTGCCTCTCTGGCAGGGCTGGGAGCATTGGACCTTTTGCTACTTTCCAGTCTTCCTGTTGTTTTCCTACAATTTCTCATTAAAATTGAAACAAGATAGTCATAAAGTAAACTGCCCAATAACCAGGTCAGATGAATTCATCATGAACCATTTTAGGGGCAATCACATATCTGTCACAGAGCATTTTACTGAGTTGTGTTAGCTGTTACATACTCTCCTTTCTTCTTGGCATAAAAGACTTGGGACACCAAATGCAAATTTTCTGATAGATTATTGCCATTTATTTTACTTTTTTTTTTCAGAGCATTTTATGTACTTTTGTCTAATTATCATTTGGCTTGATTACATTCACAACATTAATGAACTGGTGTTCTTTGGAGTGATGAAAATCATTGTACCTGGCATAGGAAAGAACAATTTCCTCTTTCCCAACTTGTATTTTTAATTTTAGCCTATGACATACTGTAAAATTCATTCCTTTTCTGTTACAGAACGAAGACACAGTTCAATGTGTAAACCTTCCCCTTCTCCAGCTTCTCCAGCCTGTAATTCCAGGACATCCCTAGTACAGATGAAACCTAAATCCTGTATCAGCGGCCATAACCCTGTCAGCAGCAACTCAAAGCCATTCAAAACGCCCAAAGACAATCTACTTACCTCCAGTAGCAAACAGCACACAGTCTTTCCTTCAAAAGTGTCACGGGATAAACCATGGTAAGTACCAAAATAATAGTTACCAAAGATGTTGGTGTTCAGAATCTCTCTCTCTATATATATAGATATATCACAATCAAAAAAAAAATCTGAATTCTCATTTTACCTAAGTTTACAGTTTAAGCCTCTATTTTTCTAAGGGAGGAAACTGGGATATTTTTTAATGAAGAAAAAGAAATTATATATAGGAAGTGCAAGAAGGACTGAATTACTTTTTCAATGTTCCATCAAATGTGTTTTTCTAAGATGCATGTAGCAAGTGAGGTTTTGACCCAGTTTGCTATCTATAAGGTTCATCTTCCATTACACTATCAGCCCTTAGAACTGATGCTTTTAAACAGTTTATCGGGATAATTTTTGCAGAGTTCTTAATATTGGCTTAACTGATATTCATGAAAACTTACTGGTTATAGTCAATTATCTTCAATAGCTGCTTTTGGAGTTCATTCTGTGTTTTGATAATGTTTGATGCCTTACAAGATGACAAGAAAATTCTGGCTGCAAAAATCACTATTTTGGGGGTGTCTTACATCATGTACTGTGATACATGTACACATACAGGCTTTGAGACTGCCGTACCCATCCTCCTGTGACTGTGACGATAGCAGCAGAGTTGCAAAAATATAAATGACAGCAGAACTGGGTCACTATTTTATCCCTTAAGAAACTGTTTTGTCTTCATTATCTACAGGAAAGATGCTTTATGATTAGGCCATTAGGTTGGTGACTTGAGATCTGGGTTGAGTTCCTGGTTCTGTTATGCTTTGGTCCCTTCAGCTTCAGTTCTCTGTCTGTAAATTTGAGATAGTGAGACTTCCTTTTTTCTTAAGATTTATCTACTTACTTTAGGGATCCTTCCCTTTTCTATGTAATACCTAGCATAAGAAGGTCATGATTTTAGGTAGGGTTTCTGGACACAACTTCCTTAAAACAGTAAATCATTTAATGCAAACTATTCACTCATGAGACTAACAAAAAGCTCAGATTATGTTAAAGGCATAGCTCATGTTTCTGCCTGAAACATGCACATGTTGGCATGATTTCAAAGACAGCAGCTTCTGCCTAGCTGTAGAATTTACCTTGCCCTGAAAAAAATTTATTCTTCCTATAAATCTGGACCTACCATCTTTTCAAGCATAATGAGTATTGTGAGCAATTATGGTATAAAATTCTGAAAATAGGAAATCTGATTGGTTAGACTTTACACTCACACATTAACTAGAATAGCAGAATAGCCTCTCAGTTGTGTGTAAGTATCTCATTAACTACTTGAAACCAAATATTATTGACTGAATGGTGACTTTTTCTTCTGAATGTTGGAGGGGAATTTTATACAAAAGGGAATTCTTTTATAAGTCTAATTAAAAGAAATTCAGAAAGGATTTCAGAGTATTAACACTATTGACTATAAACCTCTTTTTCATCATGTTACAGACAGCAACTTACATATCCACATTTCAGCAGACTCAATGAATCTATAAACAATATCTTCCGTTCTGGCAACAGATGTCGTTCTGGCAGTCAGTAAAAGCTGGAAGGGAAGAAAATAACTGAGCATTTCCACCAATCCCTTTTCCCTTTATTGGTAACATCCTAAATATTTACTGATGATTATTGACAAGGTAGATTTAACCATTCAGAAGTGTTGTACTGCTCTGTTGATTGTTTGGCAATGAATATGACAGTAGTTGTACCAAGAATTACATCATTCTTGCAGCCGTGCTGGGAGATCATACTGCAGTTTTGTTTTGTTTTGGGGAAAAATGAGGCATATAGTAGTTAAAGATACTGTAATTACCACATAGCAAATCACAAACAGTCTGAAGTGAAGATCAATAAAATTCTCTTGCAAAATATAGTGTTAAGTGCCTTAGATTACATGACTTGTTAAAGAATAAAATCTGTCTGCTCATCGTCACAGGTTATAGAGAGCTGACAGCTGAGAGCTGACAAGTGTTTGTTCCTATTCCATTAGAGGATTATAATATTTATTTAGAATACTAGAAAATATTCAGCAGATCTGACTTAAGGTGAAATTATTAATAAAATTTATTCTTTTTTAAGATTCTGTTTTCCATTCAATTGCTGCACAAGCCATGGAATTTCTTGTCTTAGATTTTAGAAAGAAATACTCAATTGACACAGAAACATTTGTCTCAAAAATGCAAATAGGATTCATGGTGCATCCAAGTGTGTTGTGGTTTGTCATCCTCAGAAGCTTCCAGGTCTTCAGTGCTTTTGCCTGTTACATTGTAATCTCATACCAAGCATTTATTTGACCTAAGTTCTTCCAGACAGTTGTCAAATCAGCTTATTTCAGGAATTGTATCACTTTAGTGATTGCTTTTCAGACCTGGACAACCTTTGCTTGCCGGATTGTTTTGTACAGCATCTCCTTTAAATTTTAGTTGTTACAGCTAGAATTTTGCCTCTGCAACAGCATAGCCCAGTAGATCTGTTGCTGTGCCCACCTTCATGTAGATCCAACTTCTGTTGTTATATTTGTAATAGTTTTGGTTGAGGCATCATCTTAGCCATTGACCAAGTAGCTCTTTCTCTTGTTCATGTCCTTTGTTGTACTAAGATGTGCTCCAGAGGTTCTGTTTGCTCCATGGCTAATGCTTTAAAAATCATGATTGGAATAATCAGATAAAAGAGATCTGGAACTGTTTAATTTTTTAGCTGCTGTTTTAATACCTCCCTTCTTGTAGTTGGAATATAAAGTATTATTGTGAATACATCATCCAGAAATATCTGTCAGTTCTGATTTTTCCCCCTGTATCTCTCTGTATCGTTGCTATTAATACAGCAGTGCTTAGAGCTGGAGCAGAGCTGGAGCACCACTGCACTGTGCACAAGATAAATGCAAGCCATCATTTTCTGCAGCTTGCAGTAAAGGTGGTAAGAGGTACAGCAGAAGGGTAGAAACTGGGGAGAAAAGGGCAAAGAATTTGTAGAAATAACAATAATAATGAACAAGTGATCATAATTAGTAAGCATAGCTCAGATGCTTACCCTTTATAAAAGGAATTCCTGCAGCCAGGAGCTCTTTTCCTCATTGCTGACCCACCCAAAGGATGCTGCTTCACTTGCTGTGCCCCAGCACAGCTTCTGGGTGCTGCCATGGTGGATTTAGGTGTTGTGATGCTACAGGGTGTTCATTTCCACCTATCCATGATCCTAAGGCATAAAATTGGGGTAAAGTGTTGAAGTAAGCTAGTGCTAAGAAACCAGCTGAAGCAGATTTCCTTGGCCTCCCTCCACAAAGTTTAGCCTGCCAGAAGTTCTGAAAATGAAAAAAATGAGATGGAAATGATGTGATTTTCACCAACACAGAGAAAACTGACTCTTTCTGTAAACAGAAAAAGGGTCCCAAAGGTATACCTCTGGGCAATCCTTTAAAATTTGTAATGTCACTTTTCAAAGTATTTTTAAATAATCTCTTGGCCTTTATTTCTATAAGGAAATATCATTCTTCATACTGAGGCCGAGAAAGTGAAGATAGTTATGATTTAAGGATATTCCTATTGTAGCATGGAAGCAAAACTGAGCAGGGTTAACTTGGACCATAAAATCTAACATTAAATCACAAACATTTTGTACATTGTAGAGACAGTTCCAGCAATGTAGAATAGAGCAATGTTTTATGTTTTTAAATGTTTGTGAATTTCTTTTCTCACAAATGGGAAGAGTTGGATGAGTGGCCGAGCTTTTAGAATTAATATAGTTACAAATGACCAAAACATAAACCCAGCAAAATTACATAATAGGAAGGAGAAATCATTTTTAAAAGCCAAGAGAAAGGAAAACAGAAGTAAGAGGAGCTACAGGTATGAAAAGTATTGTGACATACTGCAGTTATTTTTCTTGCATGTTGGAAGGGACCTACAATGATCATCTAGTCCAACTGCCCAACAAAGCATGAGAAAACAGAAGGAAATGTTACCTTATTTGAAAAGAGAATGAGCTTCTAAAGCCTGTCATGACCGTGCACTTTTTGTAGTCCTCATTTCTGAGCCTTTACTGGTTCCTTTCTAATTCATCAACCCTGGTATTGTCCCACTGGTCAGCAACACTAGAAGCCATAATCCAATATCACTATAACCAAGGACACGTGAAAACTATTTCTTACTTGCCATATCCCATTGTTGATATAAGCACAACAGTAAATTAAAACCCATATTGCTTATTCATTGTGACCACTAAATATTTGTGTCACTGTTTTTCCAGTGTGTTATTTCCCTGTATTTCACTGCAGACTGAACAGCTTGTTATTTCATGTGTAACTTTACATTCATTTGTATTAAAATGTCTCTTTGAGTTAATGAACTTTACCAGACACTCCATAGTGCTTTTTATAGCTTTGTCTCTTCATTATTTAGTTCCTGTCAATCCTGATTCCATCAGTACATGTTATCACCAGCAATCTTATCTTTATTTCTCAAGTCCATTGAAGTTTTTGGTCATGTCAGACTTGGTAATGATGGCTAAAAATGCCCCTAGCAACACACCCCTAATGAATTTCATATTTTTAACATTTACTTTTAAATCATTCTTATTTGTGTTTTATAATGCCTTTCAAAAACTGGAACATTTCATAGTTATCTTTGTCAGCTTAACTGGTAACTTCATCAAAAACTGAAACGATACTTGTTTGCCAGAATCTGATCCTCAGCAAAACCATGTCAACTTATTGTTTATCAGTTTATTTTTATTAGCTTTTTGAATATTTCTTCCAAGACACTTTGGTTTGGGTTTTCAGCATGGATGAAAGAGCAGCACTCAGCTAGCTTCTCTAAGATTCCAAGATTCAATTAAAAATTAATATGCTGAGACCCAATATTGCTCAAAATCTTTTGGAACCCATTGTCACATTGTGCAGATTCTCTTATGTAAAAAGAAAAAAATCAATCATTATTTTTCAGCTGGCACTTTGCACTAACTGAAGGAATCAAAAAGTATTTTTATCTGACTGGAGAGAGTTATCCTATTTCCTTCTTAGTTCAGAAGAAATAATGAATGTTTCTGATGTGTTTGCTTTGGTAACTTTTATTGCCTATTAGGTAGATACTGCTATTCTTACTAGAGTTTCTTTTGTCAAAAAAAGTCTTTACTGAATAGATTTTTTTCCTCATTTTTTATGTTGGTTGCATGTTGCTTTTCTAATTGTCCCCTTCAACAGCTGTCTTTAAAAAAATCTAAACAAGCTTATTGTTAAAAAGCTCCTTTTAAAATACAGTAAATAAGACTAAAAACCTGGGTTTTTTCTCTTTCTAACAAACTTTGAAATAAACCCTCAATTTTTTACTCAAAAAACTCTGTTTGGGAAAAGAATTCTTTCTAACTGCCAAATATAAATATGAACATTTGTGATTTATTTACTTTTTAAGACCTTAATAGTTTACTCCAGTCACTGGTCCTGTGGACCTTCCAATTTGCCATTTGGTAATAAATTACTCTTTGTATGTTATGCTAAGACTAAACTAGAGGTCCTCACCGTTCAATGCAGTAAAAGTGAGAGAAATTATAACCTGTAGCTTCTGAAATCATAAATAATTTACTATAGAGTACCAGAAATCCTATAGAAGGTGTACACCCACAGGTACTGGAGTGATGCCTAAAGAGGCTAGGCAGAGTTAAAGGAATAAAGTAGGTATTCATTAAAAGCCCTTCAGAGGATACACCTTGGGCAGTGCAAGAGCCCAGCCAAGGCCACACCCAAGGTGGACAACGGTCACGAGTTTTCACACTTTTAGAAGTTTTGGTCCATTTACATATTGGGGTCAATTGTCCGATTACAGCTTCAGGTTATGCACTCCCATCCTCCCAGATTGCTCTCCTCAATTTACTGGTTTTTATACTTTTGGGCCTGAAGCTGCAATGGTGTCTTTGGTTCTCAGGCTGGAAAAGGATTGTTTTGTCTAACTAAACTGTGAAGAGAACTTGCTATTGCTTATTGTGGAGTTCAGAGTCACACACTAAAAAAATACGAAACCTAAAAAATACGAAAGCTAAAACTAAGGCATCAGGAGTATTTTTATTTTTTCTTCTACACTACAATGAAATGCATAATGAAGGTTGACTTGTTGATCTGTAACAAAATGAAGCAAAAATATTCTCTCCCCTGGGCACTTTTCATTATCACAGTGATCCCACCATATGTGCCCTAGGATCTGAGATTCTGAACACTGCAAAAAAGAGAAACCCTGTCCATTTTTATTAACAATATTTCACTACTAAACCATATCATACACTTGATTTTTTTTTCCCTGAATATGAGTATTTTGAATTAAGATGGTTCTTAGAAACTGGGCATGAGATTTGCTCATATGTTTTTATATAGTTTATGTATAGTAGAACTACTTAATGTAAAATTCTCCTATTTTCAGAAAATGTAATTGCCATCTGTCTAAAGACAAAAACAAAATAATTCTTATGCTGAGGTGTTACAATTTTTGTCTGCCATTTGATAAATTCAGAGCAGTTTAAAAAAGGAGAGAATCACATCCTCCCTTTCATAGCTACATGTTTGCATTCATTTCTGATTTTGTGAATAAGGTACATTTTTTGCTTAATTACTGGCCAGTGCTCTACACATCACTGCAGTTGCATCTGTATTCTGACTAACTGCTACATTTATAGTACCACAAGAGACAGGAGTTTTATACAATTTAATTTCAGCTCCAGAAGATGTCTTGGTGTCTAAATCTTCCTCATAGTTGTGTATACTTATTGTTTATATCAATGCTGGTACATTTTCCTATGTTAAAATACACTTAGAATAAGGTTTATGACCTTCAGCAGCTGCAGAGAAACAGAGATTTATAGGAGCCCAGGAAAGTCAAGAGTTGAGTTATTTTGAATCCTGCTTTGATGTTTCCAAAGTGTGTCCCATGGAGAATGCCATCTCAAAGTCATCTTTTTCTGATTGTGAAAACTCCACACCTGTAAACATTCCTTCTGTAGAAAGGTGCAGCAAAGGTGCCATTTTTCAGACACAAGAGACTGAAATTGTGTGAGCTGTGAATGGGAGGATTTCCCTAACTGTACATGCATTATGTTATATTTTTTATTTGGGTTTGTTTCAGTAGGGAGGGGTATATAACTTATATATTAACTGGTGGTCACAAGATATCCAGTTTTGGAGTTGTTGAGTAGATAATATCACTGGATGTTTCCTCGTGGAGCTAGAAATGTTAAAATACTGTTGCAGCTGAAAATAATTTGTCTCAATCTGTTTTGCTGCCAAATTGAGAAGGTAGCATTTATTAGTGTCACAAATCTGCAATGGTGGTAGTTAAGTTGGAGTAAGTTAGTTACTGCAAACTTTACTCTGAAAAGGGCCAAGTAAGTTAATAACTATATTGAAAATTTCTATTTTTAAGTCCCTAAGATTTTATTAAAATACATTGTAGTATTGCTCAAGTCATCAAGGATTTTAATACTTTCAAAGGGACAGCTGTTAATATTTCTATGCTTAAAATCTCTTTTCTCCTTGTTTCCAGAACTTGTATGTCATTTAGACACATCTGAGCAAATGAATTATTTTTGTGTTTGTTTAAAAATATTAATATTATTAGCAAACTGCTTCGTTATCATGGTGAGTTTAGTACAGCATACACATATCTGGTATGTGCTTGTGTTAAAGGCATGAGACCGTATTTGTAAGGAGTGTGTTTTGCTTGGTACCAAATACTGATCTTGCTTATGAATAGTAGGGGATTGGATCTTAAAAAAAAATACAAAGGTTCATTTTCATAATTCTCTTCATTGCCGGGCTTTACAGATGCCTGGCTTTGTAAATGCTTGATTGAACAAAAATAGTCAATACTGGTACCAAGTATTTCATTTTAGTCTGGTCTTAAGATGCTGTGTCACTTGCATTGAAATTTTTGTATCTGTGCAAAGGGATTAAGTAACTGTAAATCTTTGGTGCAGAAAATACCACATGAATATTTTCCTTTGATCTTGCAGTGTTCCTGTTCCAGTAGTCAGTCTAGAGAAAATTCCTAACCTAGTGAAGGCAGATGGTGCCAATGTTAAAATGAATTCTGCAACCACTACCACCATCACTTCCTCCTCAACTTCTTCATCCACCATACCTGCTCCAACTTTGGTTAAATCTGGTGTGACATCCAAGTCAGTGCCACCATCACCAGAAAAGATTCTGAACGGCAAAGGAATTGTAGCTCCATCAATAGACAAGAAACACCAAAATGGCACTAAAAGCAGTAACAAGCCTTACAAAAGACTTTCAGGTACGTGATGTTGTCATTCACCTTTTGTGGCAGTCTGTTTTTCTTTGTTAATGCTTCTATAGCTCATAATGCAGCTAATAAAATGCTGGGTTTGGGTTGATTTTTTTGCTCTAAGATGCTGGGTTGCATGTATGAAAATGAAGGCTTTCACACTCTTAGCATGTGTAAAATATTTTTAAAGTACACATTCTGTTTAGCTTGAAATTACTGGTCAACAGGCCAAATAAATTTTTAAGGAAGTAAATTCATTAAAACAGAAAGGCAGAAAACTTCTTTAAGCCATTATGGGATTTGAGTCTGTTTACAACAAAGGAAAATGTGCCTTAGTTGGGTGACTTTAGTTCAGTCATGATCAAATTGAACAGCTTTAAGACATTGGTTTTTCTTCCAAGTCATGATTTTTTTAAAAATGCTTTTTTTTTGTTTTAGATATGAGAAAAATCTTAAGGAGATATGGGAAATGCTGGGGAAGTGTTAAAAGCCATAATTTCCTTTCAGCCCTCTCCCACTGCAATTCCCATATGAGTGGCAATGTTTCTAGCATGAGGATCTTTGTCTTACTCAGGAAAACAGGACAGTGGAGTTGAGAAAATGACATTAAATGGGAAATGCCCTGGATGGCCGTAGGCAGGGTAGTTTTGAGGATGTAGGTCCCTGTTCAAACCTGCCACCAAAGCAGAGAACAACACATTGTGGGAGGACAGAGGCTCTGTTAGAAAGGTTATTTTCCACTGGGAGAAAGAATTATTTTTGGTGGAGTTCCCTAGAGGTGACCCATGTCAGCTGCTGGGCAGCAAGAAGAGAATTTACCCCTGAAAGCAGAAAACAGATTTTTGCTCTGAATGAAGGGAAACAAAGTGTTTTGAGGGTTTTTATTTTATGTTTTTTTTAAAGCAAAAGTAACTGACTCAAATTTACAGCTGAAGAAGCTGTGCAGGGTCTATTCATCAGCTGGCAGTACTTTGTGACTCGGGCAGGAACTTCTTGTGTGTACTGAAAGGCTAATTTTGCTAATGGCAGCATGAGCCACATTAGATCGTCACTTTGGCACAAAGTTAGTTCACGTGATTTCTAAATGTGCACTAGTTATGAACCAGTATAAGTTATACAAGATAAATGCTTTCATTTCCAGTTAATGAGTGTGTCCTATTTTTTGCCTGAATATCAGGTTTATTTTGTTCATTTTCTCAGATTTGGCAGTTAGCCTATGGTGCTGCTACCTTGGCTGGATTTCAGACCAGTGTGAGGTGTTTGCTAGGGCTGTGCGGGGCATGGAACAATGCCATTGCCTGAAAGGATTCAGTACACTGATTGCTTTCTTAACTAGTTGAAGGTGGCATATAAGGAAACACAACCTTTGTTCATTTATAGCTTTTCACAGCACAAAAATATGTTACAAGAGAGTAACTTAAGATTAGGCTTTAACCCTTACATTTCACTTTTTAATATCCAATGTATTCTAATAAAAACTCTCTATATTTTACAGTTAATTTAGAATATTGCTTCCTTTTAACCTATTATTTCCCATAATGGGTTAGATGCTAAATTTAACTAATTAAGTTAATCAATTCAAAATTCCTTCTTGAGCAATTTAAACTGTTAGTGGTTTTCCTCATGTCACCACTTACCACTGCAGGGCTGCGGGTGATATTTGTACATTTTTGTGCAAGTGCTTGCAGAAATGTCTTTATAAAGGAGAATCAGTTCTGCAGGGCCTTCCTACAGCTTGCTGGCTTTACTGTGGAGGTGGCTCTGGCACTGTTCTCTCTCTAAGCTCTGACTTGCAGTGTCTTTAAGGCTGGGGAACATGGTGGAAATTTCTGCACTGAACTGATTGAGCACCTGGATAGGCATGTGTTTACTTTTATATGGTTGACAAATACACAGAACTGAGACTTTTTTTTTACAGCCTCTCTGTCATGGTCAGATTTGTGATCTGTTCAGTCTTACTTCTACTGCCTTGAGTACTGATGCAGCAATGCAATAATTTAGGGATTATTCAAATTGTAGAAGTCCTGAGAGCCCTGGAGATGAATTGCCTGTAGATTGTGTGTCACTATGATGTATTTCTCTCTATTATTATATAGGACTGTGCAAAGCCTGATAAAAAGATCTTGGAAGGTCAATGAGATGATTATTTGAGTTATCCCATAATTTCATTCATTTCACATGAAAAGGATGAAACTGCAGCCAAGGGATTTAGGTTTCCCTCAGTCTGCTGCCCTAGAGCTGTACAGACGTTACTTTTTGAAGCTCCCTAATAAGTTTGGCCCGTTTGCATCTGTTTCCTTCCCTTTTTAGCAACCTCTACTGTCTCTCACACCGTTTCCCTGACTGTGATAGAAGTTGGTTTTTTTCTTTGCTGAGAGCTGGTGGTGGTTTGTGTGATGAATGAACCTGCCCTCTTTTCAGGAGCACTGTCCTTGTTGAGAGAGAGGAAACAGCTTGTGGAGCCACAAAAGACAGTCTGTAGCTGCCCAGCATAAGTGGATCAGTGTTTCCTAGTAGCAACTGCAAAAAAAAATTTTTTTCTAAATCTTCCTTAGTTCTTGTTCTCTTTGGGGTGATGTAAAGAATGCAGGTGCCCAGCGTACACCAAGAAAAACTGTTCTGTTGCAAACAGAAGTTTCTGACAGTTCAGTCTTGGCCCTTGCTCTTCTCTTGGTGAGGTTATAACAAATGTTCTTCCCTTTGTCCACTGAACGTGAAGTGGAATCCATTCCAGAAAAACAGCTTTCTCAAGCTGTGCCTGTGCACAGGGCTCTGGGCCTTGCCACACTCCCCATTTCCCAACACAGTGAGCAGAAGCTGCATTTTGTTACTGATAAGAAGGTGGTAAGTTTCACGTAGTGTGTTGCCCAAACCAGGCATGTCTGTAGCTGGCAATTAGATGTTCATGATTTCGCTGGAGCAGCCATAAATGCTTCAGCCAGGAGAAGTGATTTCCTGTTTGTTCAGTATTTTCTGTTTCTCAGGGAAACAATATTATTTTGTTGTTCAGTCAATGGCAGAGACTTCCACTCTTTCTTCTTATAACTCCTTATGTTGATTTTTATCTGTATATGTTTTCCTAATAACTGACTTTGCCATAATCAGTCCTACAAGTCTTAGTTGGGCCACTTACTGACAAGTACCAATCTGGACCACTTTTGATTTTTTAAGTGTTTCCCTTAAAACAGTCCTTGCTTGGTAACTTTCAGAACACATTCCATAGCCTTATAATTGTCTTCAGGACTTTTCATTTGAAGGCATATTTATTAGTCCATATTGTCTCCCTAGTTTGTTTTTTTCAATTTGCATTGAAGGTTTTAGGTGGGTCATTCAGGAAACTGTAATAGGAACATCTTACACTCAAACCCCAGGAGCAACTAGCTCCTTTAGTTCATGAACATGTGTTTTCATCTATTAAGTAGAAAAAAATAGTTATTATATTGAGTCACACACTGCTATTTTTGTGTTTCTGTTGTGTTGTAAATGCCAAAGGAACTACAACTGCCTATAACATATTTCAGTTCTTTCTAGATTTCACAAATAAAAAACTATGCCAGCTGGTTTTTCCAAGCTCCCTTTTTTGTATGGCTTTGCTAATAGGTTAATAATATAACCATTGAATGTTTGCATAAGCATTTTTAAGTCTAGATAGCAGAATACCTAAAACTGCTAGAAATTGTGCTATCTGGAGGCGAGTTGCTGTCCAACATAAGCTACTTCTCCTTACTTTTCTTATTCCAGCTGTTCTTCTTGCTGTGATGATGTCATAGCATTGTAACACAGCTGTGAATCATTGTCTTCCTCTTAGCTCCCATTTGTTGGTTTAAAAGAATTTTTGCATCCTCTGATTAAATGTTGTATTTGAGTACAGGATGTTTATTGTATCTGAATGTAACACCGCTGTATAGTTAAAATAGGATTTGACAAATAGTTTGTATTCCCCTACCAAACAAAGGCAAACTTGTCTGCCAATTATACCATAATTTGTCATGGTCTGTGAAGGTAATGGTAAAGGGTTTTGATGGCATAAACTAAAAAGTGTGTGTCCATAGTTTTGTTACAATTCTTAATGCAAACCCTAAAATTATATTCACATAACCTAAGGGAAGTGATGCTATCTGTGGCATAGAAATAGTAAATCATTAATGAAATTAAATATACAGATACAGCATATTAAATATTAATGCCCTGTTAATGTTAATCATGAGTAGAACTCGTGTAAATGCCTTTTCTCATAATCTCTGCAAACTTGAAATTCCATCTCTCCCTTCACATGGGGAAATAAAAACTAACATACATGTTATTTTTATAAAGATTTAGATAAATTTTATTTTTAAAATGCCACCAGTAATCAACCATGGGTTGTTTTCTAGAGTTTCTAAGTATGTCAGAGAGATGTTGTTTAAAGCACTTGTGATACCATTTGTGTCTTAGCCCAGCTCTGGAGCCAGAGCTGCAAATGCTGTGTTTTAGGCCTCAGAGGCAGGCAGAGTCAGAGAGGGAACTGAAGTCACAGGGAATTGGCTTAGTCCTTTGTTTGGGCCACTCCACTGTAAGCAGACTAATTTCCATGAAGTCTTTGGCTGAAATCCTGCTCTAAATGGTTTTAAACATGCAAGGGCAAAAAAATACATAACTCTATGAATGATGCACATAGTACTGTTATGGGATGCTGGGGTTGGGGTCAGTGGTTCAGGTTGAACCTGATTAAACCAAATTCTAACAGGCAAAAATTATAAGGTACTCTGGTTAAAACTTCTATAATAATGTATTTTTTTTCTCATTTCCCATTCTCGCACTTAACAGAAAGAGAATTTGACCCAAATAAGCACTGTGGAGTACTGGATCCTGAAACAAAGAAACCTTGCACAAGATCACTCACCTGCAAGGTATTTTTCTTAGAAGATAAAATATCAGATGCTTTGTTATAGTTTAAATCCTACCACAGTAGTTTGAGAGGTCATACCTGCTCCTGTCTTACAGACAATGGGTATGGTATTCAGGCGCTGTCTTCAGGTAATTCTTTTGTGTAATTCTGTTTCTTTGAATCAGAGCATCTGCATTATTCCACTGATATTTCTAAAAAGATTTTTTTCATGTCATTTTATTATGCAAAAAGCATTAACGTTTCATGTAGAAGCCCAAGTGTTATTTTAAATGCTTCTTTTTTGCTTCATGTGTGCAACAATGTTAAAGTATAGTCAGTTTTCAGTAAAAAAAATTACCATATTTTTGTATAATAAATTACTTGGAGGCTGCCCTTGTGATAGTAATAACTCCCGCATCAAAAGTAGCTGCAATGTGAGACATTTCTAATGAACATTTGTATGTGTATGTGCTGCCTGTCAGTAGAGATCATCAGCTAAATTTGCTTTAAAATCTATTCATGTTTTTCAATCCAATGAAATCAGTTTTTCATTGTAAGTTAAAAGCTACAATGATTTTCTTAATATCTTTAAATTACTGCAATTCTATTTTCCATCTTGAAAAAGGTAAGTCGATAGTCTCTATTATATAGATAAATTGTTGCAAAAAGTAATTTTAGCCTTGATGTTGGCATTTCTTAAGAATGACTTTATAAGTTATCAAAGATAATGTGGAATAGCAGCTTTATTTCCATAACTGTGGCTAAAGTTATTTGAAGTAGATTTTATCTTTTAGAGTAGTGGTTTATCAGAAGTATAGAGGACTCATAAACAATGTCATGCACACACAAATGCTTTTTAACCACCCTATTTTTAGACTCATTCACTTAATCATCGACGAGCAGTTCCAGGCCGTAAAAAACAGTTTGACATCCTTCTAGCTGAACACAAAGCTCGATCCAGGGAAAAAGAAGTTTCAAAAGACAAAGAGCATCCACCATCTGCAAGGGAAAGCTATCAGAGCCAGCCCACACCAGCACAAGACTCTCTGTCAGGATCCTTAGTGAACTCTGGGCAAGAATCTAAAGTAACATCTCCTGCAAAATCTAGACCACCAAATTCTGTACTTCCAAGGTAAGCAGTTCTCCAGTGTGGAATGTTGCATTCTCAGGGTGCTGCAAGAAATTTCTTAGATGTTCATACATCTCATTTTAAAAGTATTTAATGCTTCTTTAGGCTATTACACGATAAAACATACTAATATAAGAATTTCTGCTAGCTTATGTTAACTGAACTCTGTCCATGGTAGCCTGTGATCTAACTGGGAATGAAGAAAGGAGTAGTGTCCATCCTTGGCTCAGAATCTCAGACTAACTGCATTTTTTTGCTAAAATGGTAGTTATAATTAGGAAAGATTATATTCAAGTCATTTGGTCACAATTGAGAAGAAAAGTCTGTTTACATGAACCAGTGTAGGTATTAGTGGTAAAATTCTGTACATTTATATAGAATTTTTCTCCAGAAATACTTTTCCAATTACGGTGTAATTTTGTGTTGATTTAAAGCTATTGATATCAAACTATCCATAGCATGTCTTCCCTTGTTTTGAAGATTTTTAGAAAGGACAAAAACATTCTTCAGAAGGACAATGAAAACTTCTGAAGGCATCCTTTTGCAAAAAACAGTGTGAGATATTTGATCTACTGAATTCTAATCATCCTCTGGAAAACTTCCCGTATATTTTGTTTATTTGTGTGACTTTTTGGTACTAATTTTGGCTGGAGTGCATCGAGCTAAATTAGTTGGCTTTTTTCATCTTTATATTTTTTTTCATCATTCATTTCTTTGCAAAAACCTTGGTCAGGACTGGGTGCTCATTTTGCAACTGTCCTACTACAATAGTCCTTATGAAGTATCAAAGAGATACTTCTTGTATTTGCTATCTCAGACAGCTGTTTCCAATGTTTTCTGTGTGGCCACCAAGCCTGAATGTAGTTTCATTCCTACGGTGGCAGAGATGGGCCTTGCAGTGTTTGAGTGAAAAGACATTGAAAGAATACCCACAGATGAATTGCTGCTTCTCTGCCTAATTCTTGTAAAAGCAGTGACCTTACACAGAGAGCAGCACAGACAGACAGATAGAAATGGGGTTTAGTAGGTGTTACAGTTAAAGTAGAAAAACTGGAGTTTTGATTTCATAAACTTCCATGGCAATTCCAAGAGAGTCAGCTGCAGAAACTGCAGAGGTAGCAGTACTCAAGGAGGATGAGGAGGAGGAGGATTTTAGGAGTCAGACATTGTGTTTGTAGTCTGCATTTCTGTTTCTGCTGCAGTGCCTCTGTTGGGCTGTCCTGCCTGTTTCAGAGCAGCCATGGAAGCTCTGTGTTTGTGGCCTCTCTGTGTTGGCCAGCGAGCCTGGGGCTCTGCTGCTGCTGCTGCTGCTCAGGGGCTGCTCTGTCCTGAGACCAGGAACTCATTGAGGCTGAAGATATCTACAGATTTTGCCCAGTGTGGACATCTCCTCCAGCCTCAGAGTTCTCAATACATACTTGGTTATACAGACTGTAATTGTGAAGCTTTTCCACCCCCACTTCTAATCTAATCTGTTTTCAAACTGCTTTTGAAAGGCAAGGCACCATCATACCCTGTGGTGCAAAGACATTCCTACTTTGTTTTATTGCATTTTAGACAAAGTTAAAGAAAACCTACATGCTGTGAGGAGCTCTCCCAGTTATTGCACTCACTAATCTACCTGTAGAGGGGGTCAGCTAAACACTCTTATATTTAGTACACTGATTTTAGTAGGATTTTTGTAATTGGACCCTTGGGATTAATCAAGTGGCAGAGTCATGGTTCAGTGTAAAAAGATTTTTTTATACCTGATTTTTATTTGTGTTTTAAATATACTTTGTCTCTCTCAAGATCTGAAATCCAACTTCATGGCAAATTTAAAATTTCAAGCAATAGAAGTGTGCTGCTGTTTACATGAACTTGGTGACAACCTGTCATGGTTTGACGCTGGTGCAATGCCACTGCCCCCATGAAAATATATTCTCCTGGTGTCTGCTCTGAGATGTGACCAGGAATAGAGCAAAGCAGGCTCCAACTTAGGAATAAAGAAGAAAAACTTTATTAACCTACAACTATATATAAAAAGAAACACACACAGAACTCAGAATGAAATCTTCCAAAAACATTCCTCCTCCTCCCACCAAATTTCCAATACATCACAGTAGTACAAAACCTTGGATTCTTAATTCAGTTACCACCCCTCAAATCACCAACTCTCAGTCCATCATCACCCTTTAGATAATCAATTCTCAGTTCATCAAGAAGAGAGAAGTCCCTCTTGTACCATAGGCTTCTCCTGGAAACACTGTTGAGACCTCTTGTGTTTCCCCCAGGAGTTCTCTGCTTTTAAACCCCTGTGTTCTCAGCGGCGTATCCGTGTCCTCAGTGGCCAAATCTGAGCACCTATTGGTTTGACCACAGCATCCCAAAAAACCTCACTTCCTTTTCAAACCAGGACACAACCCCTGAGTGTATTTCTGACAAGATGAAATGTCAGCTGTTCAGTGTCTTTTACTGTCCTTGTTTCCATTGATCATTTCTGGCATCATTTGCTTTGATGCTTGATGCCAGCAGGTATGTTTATAGAGCCTTTGGGCACTGATGATTTAAATGTATATTCTCCTACTAGACCTTCATCTGCAAATAGCATAAACAGCACCAGTTCTTCAAACCACAGTGGGTACGTACCAGAACTGCCACTGCCTTCCATGGGAGGAGACATCACAAGCAGATTGTCCAGTGATGAAGGAGAAGCGGATGGAGCTGAAGAATCTGAGAAATTAGACTGTCACTTTTCTGGACACCATCCCAGACCTCTTGGGGTATGTGTCAGTCTCTGGTATGCCTTGCCATTGTTCTTGCATAATTAGGGAGAGGAGAACAAATAAGTAATTTAATAAGAAGGTAAGGAATGAAGACCTTACATTCTGAAAAGTGTTCTAAAGAGAAAAAATACATTTAACAGAAAAGGGTAAGGATGGGATAAGGTAGGAGGAGACCACTGGTCGGTACACATGATACATTGATGTGGGACAAGATGGGCAGCAGAAAATCAGAATTTCTATTTTTAGATTGTCCTCTCAGTAGACCTCAAATTGGGTGTAGTTCTGCTAAACTGAGGAAAGTTGCATTGCTTTAAATGTGACATGAGCAGATATTCTCTTGGTTGCAGTTCCTACAAAACTGTACCTGGCAGTTGGTGGCAGAAGGCTAGTACAGTGCTCCATTGATTTCTGTAGTCTGGTTTAAAGCAGTAATTAAATGTCAATTAAGTGAGTGTAAGTGGACTTAGAAGCTATTGCTTCATTTATCTCAAAATGGAAAGGCTCTGGTGGTGGCTCAAGTATGTGTTTGAGCAGCTGGTTTTGTCTTTCTCCTGTGTTAGTGAGAAATTTCATTGTAAGTAGTAAAAGCTGCTTTGTGGTATTATCTCTGCAGTGTGAATTTGTTTACACTGTTCAAACCAAGAAGCAGTGGGAGAACTCTTGAAATTCTTAGAAGCTGTTTCTCATAAAAATTGAGCCAAGGAATACACTTACATGTTTTCCATATGATATGCAGAATAAAACAAACATTGTGATAACTGGTAGCATTGCTTGTATTCCCTAGAGCAAAGGAGAACTTGTTACTGTCAGACACCAGAAAAAAGCATGACCCAAACATTAAATGACTGTCAGACAAAATCCTGTATTTGGTTCTTACAGAGAAAATGTGAATTACTGTAGTCCACATAATACTATGATATGCAGAAACCTCCTGTTTCCTTGCTACTATTGTATGCTACTTTGGTATTGCTGACTGCTTCTCTATGAATTAAAAACTAAAGGTTCACTGCATGAATGCCCACACAATTGAAAAAATAATCTAAGTGCAGCCAGTTCTTGTGCATGCCTCAGCAGTGAGGCATGGCTGTCAATAGCCATTTTGGTTTAGGATCCTAGTTCTGTTTCAAGGCAAACCCACTGACTCATCTGTTCTCTGAGATCTTAGCATCTCTCTGCTGAAGCAGTTACTGGTAGTGAAACTAGTTCTTGGTCTGTATCAGTGTGAAGTGAGAAAAGATAATGTAAATCACCTCCAAATCATGCTAAATTGCTGAATTTTGTATTAAAAAAGACTGTTTTCCTTACTAAAGGAAAACTACTGTTTTCCTTACTACTGGCCAGGTGGTAATAATTAAACAGGGGGAAAGTCAATAGCTACTCAAATTGCCTCTTGTTGGTATTTGATGTTAGTGGTAGCTCACTGGGAGCTGAGGCTAGTTTGTCAACTTAGATGGTGGTTTTAATTAACCTGTTTAACCTTGTTATGAAACAGACTTAAAATGAACAGTTGCAGTCTCCCCTTGCTGTCCACTAAGCTGACAACTACTTTGAATGGATGCTCTTCTACCACATCAGTGCTTCTGCTGTCAGCCAGAATTGCTGTGACTGGGTCCCTTGTATGATGGAGAGTTGTCTTGTTTTTTGAGGATGGTTTGTCTCCTACAAGCAGTCATTGCATCATTTAGATCAGTAAGACTGAGCTGAAACAAGAGCAGATTTCTGATTGTCACATTTGAGTGTAGTAGGACTTTTCAGGAAATTCTCCAGAGGAAGGGGTGCAAGTACTCCTGAGCTCTGCAGAATTCTCTAAATACTACTCCTCCAGTTGATTTTCATGCACTGTGAAGAGTGTATCTCATGTTCTGTTGTAGCACAGATGCCACGGATGATAATTTACTTTTTTACTGAAATGTCAGGGGTTTGTTTATTAAGTAGATACTAAATATGTTCCCATTGCACTTTTTTTCTTCTTCAGTTATATTTTTATTGCTGTCATACAATTATGAGATTTAAGACACCCAGAACAGTGTAACTTGTCTTTCTGAGGCAGTAAGAATTTTTTCTCTGAAAGTACCTGAACAGTTACATTCTTTCTCTGGCACAGATTCATTAATGAACTATGAAATATACTTTACACTAAGCTGAAATACTATGCCCATATTTGATAATTCTTAAAAAAACTATGTTGTAGATCATGAAAACCATTTTTTAAAAGAAGTTTTATATGCATGATACAAATTACAACGGTGTTCCTTGATCAGTAAATAAATATTTCATGCTGTAGAAATACATTTGTATAAGCAACATTGAAATACCTTTTCTTTCAGTTCTGTTCATATGGCAGTCGCCTCATGGGAAGAGGGTACTATGTCTTTGACAGAAGATGGGACCATTTTCGATTCGCACTGAACTCCATGGTAGAAAAACACTTGAACTCACAGATGTGGAAGTAAGTGGGATTTTTATGCTTGGTGGGTAATTTACATTTTTTATTCTGCAAGACTTCTAAATTAGGCACTCCATGGCCAGCGTTTGTAAAATTACCTCTTAATTAATTACCTCTTAATTACCTCTATTAAGGTATAGCAGTAACCTGTATACAAATCTTCTCTGTTAAGAAATATACAGTCCAACAGAACAATTTCCTAGTCTGATGTAAGTTTCTGCCAGATTGAAGACTCTTACTAGTCCCTAAGAATGAAGATTTTTGCCTAGGATTTTATGCCTTTATCATGCCCCTGTACCACCCATTCAGGCTTTGCTGTGCAAGACACAGGAGTTGTAAGATAAGGAACTTGGTGCACATCTGTCTGTCTATGATAGGTTTTTAATTCATAATGCCCTTGCTGCCTCTGGGATCTTAAAATTCTGATTATTACTCATTGTTGAAGCACCTCTCTATCACATATGCAGGTTCCAAGCACTATAGGTTTTACTACACAGAGCCATTGAAATAGACTGCACTTCTAAAACAGATGTTCTTTAAAAAAAAAAGTAATTAAAAGTTAATGGAATGTACAGATAGGATTGATTTTTTGGGGATATTCTGCTGCAGAATATGCATTCTTCTTCAATGTAATGATGCTAAAGTGCAGTGTTTCATGTCACTGTTTATTATCAGGACTGTGTTATATTCTTTGGATGCCAGCCATTAGATAAACAAGGTTTGATTTTTATTTAAATATATATTTTTAAGCACTACAGCTTGGCTTGTCTGACTAACCTGGTAACTTAATGATAATGGTGCCATTGTGCTAGGAGTTTGGAAATGCTTGGTTCTGCCATAAAAGAGCCAATTTCATGTCTTTTCAGAGATTGATCATGCTCAATCTGTTTTGTAAATTCATAAACTAGTGTCTGTCACCTTCCACAAATAAAATTTTTTGTTTCCTTATATAGGAATATTAAATTTTTTTACCTATTGGCTTTGTCAGGAGAAAAGATGCTTGAGCATCTGAAAAAACATATACCACCACTAGTACAAACTAGTACAGAAAAAAAAACCTCTCTAGTAGTTATTTGAAACCAGAAGTAAACAGGCCTTATCCTGCTCCCACTAAATCTGATTTTAAAAGTTTTCCCAAATTTTAGCTATTTATGTAATCTCTAATACTTCAATGAGCTCCAGCCATACTCACTTGTCTGTGTAACACAGGAAGCTGACAGTGCTTTACCCCAGTATTCCTCTGCTGTCCTCAACCTTCCTCTGGGCTGACCTTTCCCTGTGCTCCCCAGGCAGAGCTGGATGTGAGGCTGCTGTTCCATAGCTCTGCAGCTGTGGCCAGAGGTGCAGGGGTGCAGGGCCATGTTCTCAGAACTAACATTAACAAAGTACTTTTATCTCTACTTCTCAAAGTACTTTGCAAATGTGGGTAGGAATTGTTGGCCCTTCTTTAAAAGGAACCTGAAGGACATCTCTGATAAGCAGCTGTGTTTGCATTGCAAGTGGCAGGCAGTAGGACTTCCTCACTTCTGACAGCATGGACCTATGTAATCCCTTATGGAACTGTGCCATAAACTGTGTTCTGTCCAACAGTCTCCAGAGGAGGAATACCTGGAGAGAGCACTTGTAATTGGGATTTGATTTATGATAAGACAGCACACTCAGGGCTGCTGTTTTATTGTACTTCTGTGAGGGCAAGAGTAAGCCTTTAAAAATGGGAAAGGTGTCACTAGTGAGGATAACAAGGGCAGAGTTATGGGACTGTACAGCTTCTTAGAAAAGAGAAATAGGATTAAACTGTGAATTAAATATAAGTCTAAATAATGGGAAAAGATCACATAATAGTTTTCCAAGAGACATTATGAAGGTCTGGTTCTTCAGTAACACCACATTAGATAAAATAATAGGTGATGGCTGAATGGAAAGGAATTTGAATACATCCTACTGATTTCACAGGTAATACTATTGTACTTTCTTCTCAAAAGAATATTCAGCTGTTTATAAAGCTTATCAAGCTCTGTTTAATATTTTGTCAATTTTTCAATATTAGTGAAAATTAATCAATAATTTGCCTGTTTAATCCCACCTAACCAGCTCTCAAGTGAGCTGTTGGGAATAGCACTGCATTTGGAAAGGGGTGATCTTTCCTCTTTGTGCTCAATGATTAAGTGCTTCACAGCCCCCCAGACTGGCTCATTTACTACCTGAATGAAATCTAACCTATGAGTTTAGGTTGATATTGGAACTGTTCCACAATCTGAAATTTGAAGCAAAAGATACGTAATTAATGAAACCTAGTGACTAGAATATGTATAGGTGCCACTGTCAGGCATTTTATTTGCATTTTTTTAACTGTTTGGTAAAATAAGAGAAGGAAAAAGGAAATGAAATTTGTAATGCTGTGTTTAAATTGTAATACTGTGCACTTAATTGCTGTATGTGATTAATAGAATAGATTAGGAATCAAAATTATAATGAACTAGGTTTGCCTTTTTGAATAAGTTAATGGAAATTATTTCCTATCTGCTTTTTTTGGATGGAATTTTTTATGTATCTCCTTTTTTTTTCCTTTTCTGTTTAGGAAAATCCCTCCTGCAGCAGACAGTCCCATGCCTTCTCCAGCAGCACATGTCTCCACTCCTTTTCCAGCATCAGTCTTACAGCCCTTCAGCAACCCCAGTGCAGTGTATATTCCTTCAACACCTATCAGTTCAAGGATCACTTCTTCCTACATAATGACATCAGCCATGTTATCAAATGCAGCCTTTGTGACAACGGCAGAGACGAATTCCATTATGTCACACACCACAGCTTTTCCTCATGTGGCTGCAAGCCTAAGTATCATGGACTCAACTTTTAAGGCACCATCAGCTGTGTCACCAGTGCCAGCAGTCATCCCTTCCCCATCCCACAAGCCATCCAAAACAAAAACCAGCAAATCCTCAAAAGTGAAAGACCTGTCATCTCGGAGTGATGAGTCTTCAAGTAACAAAAAGAAAAAGCCGCAGTCGTCGTCTTCGTCGTCGTCCTCATCCTCATTATCTTTGCAGACATCTTCCTCATCTTCATTTTCAGGGTCCCACAAAAAGAACTGTGTCCTGAACCCCAGTTCAACGTTGAACTCCTATCAGGCGACATCCTCCTATAACAGTGTGTCTGTGCACAATACCAATAATGGAACAAGCCCACTCAGTGCCAAATCGGAGCCCTCAGGACGGACTTCACTGTCAAGTAGTTCAACAGACTCAGTGAAACACATGAGCATGGTAGTGAGCAGTATTGACACTTCTAATCTGTCTGTATCTTCTCTGGTGCACCACTCAGGGGACCACTCCCTGGGAGCACATAATGCAGTGTCTTCTCTACCCCTTTCTTTTGACAAATCAGAAGGAAAAAAACGTAAAAACTCTAGTTCTAGTAGCAAAGCCTGTAAAATCACTAAAATGCCTGGTATGAATAGTGTTCATAGAAAGAGCACTGCCAACCTTATTTCTGCGGTGCCAGATCCTACAAGCAGCTCCATCTCTCGGCAGGTAAGGGACTCTTCCAGTTATTTCTTTGCAGATCATGTCTGACTTCCTTGAAATATTTCATCGATTCTGAAAAGAAAATACCACATTTGCTTCAGATGGGTTTTCATCACACAACTTACTTTCTAGGTTAATACAGAAACATATTTGTATTTGGTTTGTACCAGTCATAGAAAGATGTTTTGAGAGTTAAAAAAAATTTATATATACATACATACATACATATGTGTATGTATATATATATATGTATATATATAAATACTTTCTCAAAATATTTTTATGAGATTTTTTTATTCAATTATTAAAGTACTTATTTGTATCTCTGAAAGTAAAAATGAATGGCCAGAATTGATAAAAAATTTTTAGAAAAAAAAAATTTTCTTAATTCTCATCTCTCTGAAATAAATTGTGTTATTGAAAACAGGAAGATGAGAGTCAGAACTTCTGTTTATTTCTTTTCCCAAACTTGTTGCTGGTTAATTTCCTGATGCTATGCTAGTCTCTTCATATCTCTTCTGTAAAACACATCTACCTTTCTCCTGGAGAGAGTCTGAGGTGTTCCCTGTTTGAAACTGGAAAAATTAAGAAATTAAGTTCTTAACTGGATGACCTTTAGAGGATATTTGGTTACTTTTTCAGTGTACCTGTGTTCACAGAATATTGAAGTCAGTGCAGCAGATAAGGTTACACATGCTTCCTTCATTGATAGCAGCAGAGCTTTGGCTCCTCTTTCAGTGGTGCTATACAAGAACAAAAGTGTATGTGAAGTAAGATCTGCTGGGAAAGCTGCCAATATGATCTTTATAATGATCTACTCTTTCATTCTGCTACTGTGTCCAGTGCTGTGCAGTGCACACAAAACAATGCTTGGCCCTGGCATCTGGAAGACAAGGCCATAGAAAATAGGATACCTCAGAGAAACCTGAGAAGGTAGCTTAGGAAATTTTGGTCTGGTTTGAGTTTTTTTTTGTTTCTGAAACTCTCATTTCCTAAGGATATTGCACATTAAAAAAAAAAGTGGAATTTTGAAAAGAAGATGGTAAGGGCAAAGCAATCCATAAGTAATGTGGCAGAAATGGGAGAGGAGAAAGGGAATAAATGAATACTAAAGCTGCTGTAGGAGGCAGAATGAATGTCTCAAAGAATGGCCTAGAGGTATATTTTCTCTTTCCTACTTCCAGCAGAGGTGCAACAGAGATTACTTGTTTGGCTTTTTAAAATGGGAAGTGGCATTGTCTTTCTATTGTAAGCCTCTTAAATGTGTCCTGCAATCAGAACTGATCTTCAAGTAACTGAAGTCAGCTGTAAATTCTTCCTTCTGTTACTCAGTCTGAATTTTGAAACATGTGTCCCCAAAAAGATTAAATTGCCCCGAGGTTTAAGGTGTCAAATGGAAAGAAAAAGTAAGTACAAATTGGTGCTTTGGTGCAAACATGGGTAATAGGAAATGAATTGTATCATCTTTTCCCAGGACACAGACCGTGCCTGTAGCTAGCACAGGGTGAGGAAATCTTACAGAGATTCTGAGTTCAAATCCTGAGCTCCCTCGGGATCAAATCTGTTCCTGTGTGTCATTCCTGTTTCAATTTGGGATGTATTTCATCATGTTGCACAGCAATAGAAGTAAATAAACCACAAGAAATCAATCAGAGGTCTTTGCTGAATATTTGTGAAAATGTAATTCTGGCTAGTATTTTTTTCTTAAGTAAGAGCTTAAATATTTGTAATGAGTGTTACAATATACAGATATTTAAACATGTTAAAACATTATATTTAATATGATACAGCTATTAAAACATGTTACCTCCTCAAAAATAGGAGGTAAAATGGAGTTAATTGTATTTCAGAAATCTAGCTGGCAGCTAATTGTCTTTGTGACAAGATACTCTATGCAATACAAAATAAATTGAATTTGAACCCATTTAAGCATACGGGTCAAATATTACATACTCTACATGTGTATATTGAAGCTCTGGAGAATACAATACTTAAATTCCCTTTTAAGCTGTGCTGTTTGACTTGATGTGTTCTAGAAATACAATTACATTAAAAATCCCACCCAAAAAAAATGATGTGGCTTAAAATCTTGCTCCTGTTCCTTCATGTAA
This sequence comes from Molothrus ater, assembly GCF_012460135.2. Classification (NCBI taxonomy): domain Eukaryota; kingdom Metazoa; phylum Chordata; class Aves; order Passeriformes; family Icteridae; genus Molothrus; species Molothrus ater. Next base: position 13,951,959 of record NC_050482.2, on the reverse strand, counting down.
TAGGGGAAATTGAAGACATTAAAAACACAGCAACAGTTGATAGGCTCAGGTATATTTTCTTATTTAATTCAACTCTAGACTGGATAGATGGTAACTGGAAATGTTAATCATTAAGTTTTGAAGTACACTTTCTTTTTAAAGGACACTGGCAAAAAAAAAAAAAAATTGAGTCTTGGCCTCCCACTTATACTTTTGAAATTATGCTTCCCATCATTAAAGACCCAAGACATCTGGGAAACTTTCTTTCTTTTCAGAGTGCTGTACCTGTTCAGCCTGTGTGGCTATTTCTCCATTTAAAAGGAGGACATGTATTTATTATGGAGGGGTTTATGAATGCTGTTATGGTGTATGCAGAGAAGAAAGATTTGCAGATGTGTCCCAGTGTTCTGAATGACCAGGAAAGATAAAAGGTTGTGTATCTTCAGTCAAGATTTGTAGCTGAAGAATGTTATCCTCTAGAGAACAGCTGAGACAGGCAAAATAAGCTGAAGGGAGCAGGACAGGCAAAGACCCATCCTTTTGATCTTCATGCACCATGGGAGCACCTTCAAAAGTAGCTGTAAATAAAAACTTTAAACGTTTATTCTGGACAGAGTGTGAACAGAGAACACTGTTTCAAGCTATCTCTGTGTGAGAAAGGGCAGGTCTGGAGAGGAGGAGAGAAGCTACCTTTCACTCTGAACCTGAAATGGCAGAATAACAAACCATGCTGCAGAGGGGAAGGAGAAAGCTGCTCTTGTGCAGGCCTTGCCAGCCCATGCCACAGCCCCAACAAGTCAGTAAGAAACTGGCTGCTGCATTTCTCAGTGTTTAGGAGACAGGTCCTTGCTACCTCTCCATCAAAGGATTAAAATGATGTTACTTGAAGTCAGTGACTTTGTAAACAACTATTCACACTGCAGTCATCTGCCATTTACAGACAGGTGTCCATGGTTAAATTTTATCAGTTTTGTAACCCCTGAGGAACTGCTCCTGTGACTCAACAGCTGTGTCCCTTCTTGTATCACAACAGAAATATCTACACCATGTTTACAGGTCATTGTACAAAAACCTATATCAGGCTGCTCTTGCAGAGTGCTGTGAACTCACAAACATTGAAACAAGCTGATGGAATATTTGCAGCATTATAACAAAGTACTTTTAAAATGTATGTATGTATGTGTACTACAGTTTACACTCATTCCCAAAGAAATTCTCTGATGCAGTAAATGGATGCAAATGCAAATTTGAACCTCTGGAGTTTCCTTTTTGTGATTAATATTTGCTTTATTGAGTAATGATATATGGGAAAAATGGAATAATTTAGGGCATGCTTTGGTGCTTGGCCACTTGGTTTGAGCTCCCCAGGAGTGGGGAAGGTCTCCTGGGGAGGATCCCATGACTTGGAGCAGCTGCCCTGAGTGACTCCAGTAACTAGAGAAACCAGTATTTCAGTCTAGAGAGGTGGGGGGTTACAGTTTATATTCCTTCAGCTAGTGTTTTCTATGTTATTTTCTGACCTGTAACAGTATTTATGTGCCTTTTAAGACTATTAAATTATACAGGCTCTGAGAGATAATGATGATTCTATCTGAAGTGTATCTTTTGCAATAGCAAAATACCTGTGTTCCAAATGCAACACGATTAGTACCACGTTACACAGGGAAGGGAAGGCCATCACCAGCATCTGAATTCAACTGATAAATATGCCTCTCAATACTGCTCAATTAATGTTTTTCAGATTGGAAAAAATAGCAGTGTAGCTTTGTCACAATCCAGTCCTTCGAGTACATCAAACCCAGTACACAACAGACAAGTAAGTTGCTTTTAAAAAAGTGTACTTAAGTAGTCTGTAAGCAGTTTTGAAACATTTTATGCTATAAAACCTTCAAATTTTATGCTATAAAACCTTCAAATACAATTTCTTTATGAATCCAGTTCTTTATAGAAGCTGCCTTTTGGTGAGCTAATACTAGATTTCTCCTCTCATATAATTTTTTTCCAGCTATTTTCCCTTCCAAGAATTATGAATTACCCTTTTTTTAGTTGTTTTTCACCACCTGTATTACAGCTCAGGTTGGCTCATGTGCTGCTCACTGGCTGTTGCTTTGGTGATAGAGGCTCAGCAGCAGCAGATCTCTGCTGTTTTTTCTATCCCACTTCTCCTGCTGAGCAAGATGGCACAGCACAGTCCCCAGACTGGCACAGGAGGGACAGCATTTAAAAATAGGCCAGAAGTGAAGCAGCAAAGGGAGAGCAGAAACAGGACAGAGAAGATGAGGTACTTGACGATTCAGAGAAACTAATCTGAAAGCATAACTAACCCATGTGTAATGGGAGTTCTTCTTAAACAGGCTCTGAGTTAGATAATGATAATAAATGCTGTAACTCGGCTTTTTTGGTCCAGCCCTCATCTGTCTGGAGGACTGCTACCCTGGTTTATTTTAATATGGTCCCTACTATTTGATTCTCCAAGTTGAGTACTTTATCAAGAATATAATATCAAATTCTTTAGTGTGAAAAGGTTTCCCACCTCAGCAAGGTATAGTCACAAGTAATCCAGAGGTTTTTCTGTACAGCTAGTGTCTTAGAATTCTGTTATGTATTCTGGCTAAATTATGCATGAGTAGTTATTCCAAATGGCTGTGCTGTTAGTTTCTGCTGTGTAGACACAGGAAAAGAATAATAATGATAACCCACACCCACACTTCATGCCCATTCAAAATACTCTGAATCGCTCATATCTTGAGATGAACTGCCAAACAGTAAATTATTTTTTTTCTCTCACTGCTGAATGCAAATACATACGGAAGAACTACTGTGAAGGGAAAAAAGTGGAAAGTTTCTTCATACTTCTAAGGAGTGGCATTCCTGTGTGACACTGTCATCCAACTGCCAGTGACAAACTGTTCTGAAGTGCAAAACTGTTTTTGTTTTAACATCTTGCTCCTGTGTTAGTATAACATAGACACTACCCAAGGAGCAGAACTTGTTGGGATCTGTTGCCTAGATCCCATGGGGAAAACCTCAGAGTACAAAACATTAATTTGGTGTCAGCTCTATGTAAACTGAGATTATTGCAGAACTTTTCAGCTGCCTGTTTTCATAGCTTTATAAAAATATAAGTGTTTGCTTGTTTTAAGCCCCACAAACTCTTTCTTTTTAAAAATATGTTTGTCAGTTTGGTAGTTGAATGTGGAGCTCAAAGTATAAATACAAAAAAATCAAGGTGATACTAAGTTTTATTAAACTTTTTTTTTTTTAACTTACACAGGATTTTAGTATTTGGAACCATGAATAATGATTCCCTATTTAATAAATGCTTGTCACTGTCAAATCTGAGCTGCTTTGTTGGCAGCTTCTATCTCCAATCTAGCAATTGAATAGTCCCTAAATAAAATTTCTGCCTTAAACTATGCTGTAATATTTCATTATAAAGGTGTTAATAATTAGGTAACAATAAGTGGATCTACAAGTAGATGCTGTGTCAGTAAAGGTATTACTGTGGAAGCTGAGCTCTCTTGTTTGGAATGTTAGTGTAACTATAACCATGATGATCAGGGAGTCCAAGTGAAGTAAGGTCTGTAGGCAGAGACAATCTCTGCTATACACCAGGGCCTATGGTTGGAAAAATCTGGCAAGTTTTCATGAATACATCACAACAACAGACTTGTAACAATGCATTTGGAAGCAGAGTTGCAGCTGCTGAGCTAAATGTGCATATGGAGCAGTTCCTCTGAGCTGCCTCTGCTCTGTTCCCTGGCCAGGCAACCTGGCGGAGCTGTCTGCTGGCTCAGAAGGGAGAGGATTGTTGTTCTCAAGAGAAGGGAGAAGGGTCCATAACTCACCACAGGGCTGAGTGGCTGGGTGAGAATGTGGCTTTTGCAAAATTGTGTTGGGCTGGAAACCCAACCCACACCCCAGTCTCGTTTGTGCCTGTGACTGCCCAGGTGCAGTCCAGCGGGAGAGCTTCCAGTGGCTTCCCAAAGCAGCCAGTCACAGTGAGACACACATGGCAGTGCTGTGAAAGTCACCTGCCACCCATAACTGAGTGTTTCTTATGACTGAATTGTGAGCTGAAGGTGGCCTGTAGTTGTTCTGATGTCACAGGAGTAGCTGCTTTTGACCATTTGCTCCATGTGTTGAAGTTCACTCAGGTTCTCCCGTGGGACTGGTGGATGATGAGAATTGTTGGGGGCCTGTCAGTTCCATCCCATTGCATTAAACTCCATCAGGCTGAATTCAAACAGGTTCTTCTCAATTAATGTTGAATATCAGTATTGCTGCCCCTCTTTCAGAGCTGGATTAGGGATTGTATACATAAAAACATGCCTGTTTTTCCAACTATTATTGTTGCTTTAGTAAAAGAAATACTACTTTTCCCTACAAAAACTACTTGATCTTTAACAGAAATTAATGGAATGATAGTTTTACAGTCAAATTATTTGTGCCTGTATGTATTAAAAGTTTGTTTTCTCCAGATTTTATTCTTGTTCTAGGTTTTTAACTAATCAAGTCTTTTTGTCTTCATAGTGCTTTTAGGTGCCTGAAAGTGTTAACACTTCAAGACCTCAGTATGCGGTGGTTTTTAAATACTGAATAACTAGATCATTTTATTAAGGGAAGGTGACAACGTGTATGCTGTGTGAGGATTCCTTGTGCATGAAAACATGCTGTGTAGAGGAAAAGATTCTTCAGAGTTGTCGTCTAATTGCTGCTCTTTATTTGTAATGATAACCAAGTTAATGAACATGAAATTCACCAAAGCTTACTAAGATCAGACCGTCCCAAAAGGAAATATGCCGTTTATTCAAAGCAGTTCCTTTTCTTAAAGGTCTAATGAAATCAGTAAACAGGGAGGAAATTTAGTTCAGGGACTTGAAATAAATTCCTGCTTTGAGTACTGTCAGCCACAGACATTATTGAAGTGTTTTATACCAAAAGACATTGTGTGATTTTGAACCTGGCTCTGGTTTCTCTTTTAGAAGACATCAAACCGGACTGGTAGAATAAGGACTCTTCCATAACAAGGAAAAGGAACCAGCCTATAATCTCTAGCTCTCAGCAGCCCTACTCCACAGGGTTTTTCTTTTCTATGTCCTGCAGATGGATTTAATCTTTTATGAATTTGTGGTTTTAATGAGAATTAAATTTACAGAAAACTGTAATAGTGATTTGTTTAGTTTTTCCACTTGTATTTGCCACTGATCTGTGCGTTCTGCTTGGTTATGTTTCATGCCTTTTAAAGCTGTTAGCGTTGCAATGCTCCCTTTGTTTCCTAACCAGAACACAATGGACATTCCAAAAAAAAAATCCAGACCATGATTTGAATTTATTTAAAGGATCTCCAAATTTTTTTCATTAAATAAAAATTACAGTAATTCTGTATTTAAGCTTGTCCTATGGATAAAAATTGAGTGCATTTCTTAGTAATTTGCAAACAGCTGGGGCACTGCAACTTTAGGGACTAATCCTGATTGGTGCTCTGTACCTACAGCATTTAATAATTTCAGTGGGAACTCTGAGTGTTCAGCCTCTTCCAGAATCAGGCTCTTAAGGAATCTATACTTCAATCAATGCATAGCAGAATTTTGCACCAAACTGTAATTACTGTTATCAGGGCCCAATGTGTACAATCCCCATATCTTGGGGGATTTCAGACCCTTAAGAACACAGCACTTGATAACTTCAGTGAGCAGTTTGGGTTTGCGAGGACAGGAGTTGAGCAGATTGGCTTGCATTAATAGAATTGCACTGACAGTGTTTCTTATAGGATTACTGAATAATTTTTTAATAAAATATAGATTTTATAATCAGGAAGCCAATACTAGGTACTGGAACAATAGTACAGAGGAGTTAACTTTTATTTCTACAGTGTTAAAAGTGCACTTATATGCTGGTTTATTTACATCTTGGGGAAAGGCGAGAGACTGCAAATAGGGAGATTATTACTACTTTCTTTTTTAAAAAAAGAAGGGTTAAGGCAAATTTTAAGACTAAAAATGTTTAAGCAATTATAAACAAGGCTAGACCCTTTGAAAAAAAGTTTAGAAATATTCTTAAAATAAATTTTTATAGTGTTAATTTTGTAATAATTTATGTTTTGCTATACTTCAGAGCTAACTGACCGGTATAGTTTCAGAAACAGTATGAAACTTAGGAAAGTTTAAGCAATGTTTATATTTTTAAAATGTTCTTTGAATTATGTTTTTATTGTACATTTCTTCAGACTGAAAAATGTGTACATATCTTTGTTATTTTTGCACAATTTTTGTCTTGTTCAGTTTTAGGAGCAGTACTATGTTGATTTTTTTTTTAATTTATTTTGAGTTATAAAACTGCAGGATTTTAAAAATCTCAGTAACAAAGTCATCCTCTGTAATCAATGAACTGCTATTTCTATTTGTTGAGGGAAAACAGTGGTTGTGAGATTCAGTGGTTGCTTCTGAGAAATAATGCTAATCAGTGACTGAAGGAGCAATTTTGTAGTTTTAGGAAGCTTTAGCTGTTTCCATGCATCTTTTAATTGGAAAGCTGAATTATGGAGCCTGTCCTTTGAATGCTGCTTAAATTTTATTTTCAACTGGCTTACACCTGACAGCATTTCAGGAAAGTTAAGCACGAAGTAAAATCCCATGGTGTTCTTTCATCATCAAAGAATCATTATTTCATTAAATGTATCAGAAATTTTAGCCTGCAAAATGAAATGGAAGTAAACTTTTGGAAAAAAAAGTGGATACAAACTGGACCAGCCTATAATGCATTCTTAGTGTAGCATTCACCTGTAGTTCTTTTTCTTCCCCATTTGCCTGAAAACCTTGTGATTTGTTTCCAGCAATAGAGGCTCAGAAGCTTTGGTTGTTCCACATACGCAATGCATAGGCCCGTCAGCCATAAAAAGCGACTTGGATAACTTGTATGCCTTCTTTTGTATCGATGTAACAATTGTAAATAGTGCTGATCGACCTTTGTAGAGAATAGTTTATACAGCATATTCTATTATTGCTGATTCTCAGTGAACTATTGTTTTAAAAAAAAAGAAGAAAAAAAGAAATTTTTCTATTTACACCTTATATTTTGTTATGCTGTTGACCCATGGCACTTTAACAAAACTCTGTGGGTTTTGCATAGCTGGTCAGTCATGGGATATATTAAATAACTGTTGTTGCACAGAAATGAATTTGCACCTGCTATATTGTGCTTTCCTACTACAGATTTTAGAACCTTTTCCAGAAGACTTTTGAAGAAAGCATGTCCAATCATTCTAAGAAAAAAAAAAAATGCCATACTTGTACAGCCAATTTCTTTTCTACAATCCATATTTTGTAACACTAAGTATTTTCATTCTTTGTCCTGCACCTTTATGTATTAGCAGTATCAAATAGAATTCATTCCATGCTTGTGATAATTGTAAGCAGAATAAATGTCTAAAGTAGGTGTAAATAGTAAATTCTATGGCTTACAGTTTAAAAAAGGAAAACCAGAACAAACATGTATCTGATTGATACTGCCATGGTTCAACACCGGGCCTGGAGATATTCTCTAGTGAGCGATTGTATTTTTTGTTTTTTGCTTTATTATTATTTTTTTTTGTAACATGGCTTTGTAAATAAAATAATTTATATGTTTGTAAGAAACAGATGGGGTTTGTCATTATTTCCTTTGCAAAGCAAAAATGGTGTGTGTTGCTTTCTTTTCCCAGAGGCTGAAATACACTTTGCAGATGCCCTGCACTGAGAATTCCACGGTAGTTCAAAAGATCTGTCCAGCTTTCTGTACAGGGCTGAATTGCCCTGGGATTATTTTTGGCATTCATGTCTAAAATATTTCTGTATTTACATGTCAAGACACGTGCAGCGATCAGCTACTGAGGTTTTTTGCACTGATAAACCATTTTTAAATTCCTTTGCTTAGCTGAATGCATTTTCTCATTCCTTATCAGTGTAAGAATTAACTTTGTTACAGCTGCTAGATTTAGGAATTCTCACTTCAATGGGCAGTACAAATTTATAACCAGTCTTTTTATCATCATTAATACTAAACCCACAGCTCTTATCTAGGCGTTAAGATTCTTGTTCTGTGCAAAGCCTGTTCCAATTACAGATCAAATGAGACTTAAATTGTTCATTGGCTCGACAGCTCTGCAGAGAGGATTGCAGTTTTTTCTCTTGCAGCCACCCTCTTCTGCATATCTGGGGAAGATGGACATTTTCATGCTCCTTTCATGAAGTAGCTGGAAACTGTCTTGGAGATACTGGAGGGAAGATGCTCACAATTACAGTATCTTTTTTAAAAGCAAGCAATTTGGATTGCAAACTGCATTTTGTGTGCACACACTCAGAACTGCAGAGGAGATAGGAAGCTGGGCTGCCTTGCAGGAAAAGGGAATTGAAAGAGGGAAATTTTACCTTCTAGGTAAACAGCTTTTTTTATAATGTCTTGCACTTTCTGATTCCTGTCACAAAAGCTAATCCTGAATTTCCTCTTTACTGTCCAGTTAATGCCTTGATCTGAGATACTGAGATACTTGTATTTTGAAAGCTTTTTTTTTTTTTAAATCTTTAGTTTATCTTTTTCAGTACAGAAAAAAATAATATCATTAAATAGAAGTAGATGCTGAAGTTTCATCTGATAAAAGTGGTCTCCATGTATGGCTAAAGATAACTCTGTGTTTATAGGATGCTTTGCTATTTCTAGCAGCCATTAGAAATTAAAACTACAGCCAAGAAAACAGAATATGGCTGATATATTAACTGCTTGCCATCACTGCCTATGGCCAGCAAAGGCTGAAGACCACTCACTTCCCAAAAATGAATCACTAGTTTTTTAGCTCTTTTGGTGTGTTGAATTATCTATAAGCTGTTCTCATATTTGGAGCTGGGTTTCCCCTCCTTTTTTTGGTTATGCACAAGTGTTCTGCTTGTAGCACTCCTCTCCTGTTAGTGTTCTCTAACATGCTCTAAATACCACCCATTTTAGAGAGAAGCAAATCACACTGTAACTTCTTTATTCATTGCACTCTCATTTTTATGCTTCTGTTTTTACCATGGAACTATTTATTTTAGAAGGAAGTCATTGCAACCAGGATCGGTTTTATTCTTCCAAATCTGTCAGGATTCACAATTGGAAAAAATGCCAAATACTGATTCCAGAAATATTTGGAGGAGAGTCATACAACACATTCAGACTTCAGAACACAAGAATGTTTATTTCATTCAAATCTTTCTGTGCTGTTTTGCTCTTTGAATACTTCCTGAAAGCAACTGTTCAAAGCAAATGCAGATCTCTTTTAAAAGACATTCTTTTAAATTCTCTAAGTAGAAGAAAGCTAAAGCTGATCATTGAGCAGCATGTGCCAGTCTGCCCTTTGCCTGGAGGATCCATGGCAGGCGGTGCTGAGCTCTTGTTCTCATTTTCTAAAGCACTACAAATGACACAAGCTGGATTCTTTTCTGTGTGGGTATTGTTGTTTATGGCTGACCCAAAAATATTTAGCTCTAGTCTGTGATCTGTTGTCCCTACAGAAAGGAGAAGAGAAGCTTTAGGAGAAGTTTGCCAGCAACAATAATCAGGTTCCAGGAGAACTTGATTTGAGGGTAAGGACACCAGTAGGGATTTGATATGGGGCACTACCTTCAGCTGTGCCCTTTGCCCATTTCCCAAATGTGCCATATTGAACTCTGACATTCAGTCTGGCTTTGATTAACTTGGAGCAGTTGCTAACATGGTTGATGTGACACCACAAGGATGTTTATGGTGTTCAAAGTGCAGAACCCACAGGTGTGAAGGCCTTTTGGTGTAAGTACAAAGAATGGCCTGATGAACACAAGTGCAGCCCTGGGAGCCCCCTGTCTGTGTCAGCTCGTTTCCAGCCTGGCCCCACTGAGGCAGCAGATGAAACTGTGATGGAGGAGACATCACTGTGGAAGAGAAACCATCATCCCTTCCCAGTGGGAAACTTCCTTAGTGCTGATTTGGAGCACTGTGGCACAGGTGAGTGAGATACGTCACTACTGGGAAATGACCACACAGGCTCAACCTCTTTGCCTTTTCCACCACAGCTTCAGAATCTATCTATCTATCTATCTATCTATCTATCTATCTATCTATCTATCTATCTATCTATATCTATCTATCTATCTATCTATCTATCTATCTATCTATCTATCTATCTATCTATCTATCTATCTATCTATCTATCTATCTCTATAAATGTATCTCTATATATATATATCTTGCCTTAGTTCTAAGGTGTTCTCAACAGCCTTCCCCTCTGGTCAACTCCAGTCTTAAATTGCAATTATTTGCCTTTCTTTTTCTTTAGTTTTCTCTTATTTTGATCCATAATCAGCTGGGGGGTTTTGTGGTGTGGTTTCTTGGGCATTTGGGGGTTTTGTTGTTTTTAAAATCTTGCCTTGAGCTACTCCTTCCATGTTACTTTTCTTTAGGATTTGTGTTTGTAACACCAAGAAGTGCTCTTCCTGGTAACTCTGCTTTTACAAAGTACTGACTGACGTCACTACAGTTACAGCAGATGTGTGGATTTGCAATCAAGTACAGGAAAAGACAGGGGTTACTCTTCAGAAACACAAACCTTTGGAGATGCACAATCCATACTTCTGCTTCCTAACTGCATGCCCAGCTTTTTGTTGCTCAAAATGTCTATTTGAACTATGGGGTGTCAGAGACACTGAGGCGATGGAGCTGGACCTTGATCTCTCCCACCCTGTGTAGTGTGAGCTCATTCTACAGATCCTGCTGGAATAAAAGTTTCTGTGCTTTGAAGAGCCATGGGCTCAGAGCCATACTTACACAGGAAAATATACTGTGTATCTCAAAGAAAGCAGGCTCCTGCTCAAGTAACTTCTTTTTTCCCCTTTGCCTTCAGCAGGAGTCCAACCATAGTTCCAGGAAATCAGTTTCGTGGCTTTTCAGCCCACTGAGAAGTGGACAGTTCTGTTACAGTAAAGTCTTCTGATATCAATCTAGGCATGTTGTGACTTATTCTTCTCCTTCACTCAGAAACAAGAAGTATTTTTGTAATTCCTGATTTATTTTCCCCAGTACACGATTTCTGATGGCAGGTTTCACCTCTATTTTGCAGCTGACTGGGAGAAAGGGAAAAAAAGCCAACATTCACAGCTTAGACTGATGACTGTGGGCTCTTGTTCTTGTGGAGAGGACTGGGATGGCACAAGTGGTGATCCAGCTACTTCTGCAGTACATCAAGGACAGTTTTTTGACAGAAGGGCTCAACAAGCCGAGTGGGGCTATGCTAGACATGCTGCTCACACATAAGGAAGGGCTGCTGGGAGCACTGACACTGCTGGCAGCCTTGGCAGCAGTGACTGCAATGTAGCAAAGCTTACAGTTCTGAGGGAAGTGAGGAAGATAAACAGTTGAACTGCAGTCCTGGGATTTAGGAGAGCAGACTTTGTTTCCTGCAGGCATTTTGTTGGCAGAATCCTGCAGGAGACTGACCTAAAGGGCCCAGGAGAGCTAGCTGCAGCACAGGAAGAGTCCATCCTGATCTGCAGGAAGCTGGGCAGACATGGGAGAAGGCCAGCATGGCTGAATGGAGAGCTCCTGACAAAGTCAGAGGCAGAAGGCAAGGACACAGACTGTGGAAGCAGGGATGGACTACCCTAGAGGAGTAAACACTGCCCAGGCATGCTGAAATAGGAACAGGAAAGCCAAAGCTCAGCTGCAGTTGGAATTAAAGAGGGATGTGAAGGACACTTCCAGTACATTAACATGGAAGGAAAAGTAAGTAAAATGTGGGCCCCAGTACATGTGAGGACAGGGAGGTGACAGAGGTACACTCATTGCTACTTTTGCTTCAGTTTTTAACTGGAGAGGTCTGTGCTTGGAGCTTTGGGCATAGTTTGGGCAGTGAGGTGCTATCCCCAGGACACCTGAGTGAAGGACTGCTTATCCTGCATCTCTGTGGGAAAAGCTGGGCTTGGTTCAAGGATACAGGCTGGTACCATTCCTGTGCAGCTGAGCACTGGAACACAGAGCAAATGATGCTGGGGAGTCTCCATTCTGGAGACAGTAAAAACTTAACAGGCTTTGAACAACCTGAGCCAGTCTTTGAAATTAGCCCTGTTTGAAGAGGAAAGGGAGTTGACCACATGATCTCCAGAGGACAATTTCAACCTAATAATTCTGCTGTTCTGTACAGTAAAAACAACAAAAATGTGGTTCTGGCTGCTGCGATAATCAATACTCAGAAGCTCAATATTTCTGTAGTTGAGCACTTTCCTCTGTAAATGTACAATATAAAATCCCCTGATGAGGAACTCACCTGTATTTTGGAAGTCCTTGGGGGCACCCAGAGGGAAGCTGCAGTGGAGCTCTGCCAAAGCAGCCACAGCAATGGCAGCACCAATCCCTACAGCTCACCCTTTGCTCAATAGCTGAGTGCATCCCAAAGCTCATGCCAGGGAGCAGCAGAGGGAAGCAAAGCCTTCAAGGAGCTGCTCTCAGCAGCTGTGTGCACAGGAAGCCTGTGGCACATCTAGGGATCCTTCCCAGCCTGTATTGCTCCTGTCTTTTCCCATACCCCAAGAATTCAGTCCTCTGGCACTCCCATTTGAAAGAGCACGTCCATCTGCCTGTTTCCCCCTGCAGGACAAATGGTTGTTCTGGAACCAGCTGCATATCTGACCTGCAGCCCCTGTTTTCCTTCATTACAACTCTTAAAGGTTCATTGTAGTCTATTTAGCCCTATTAAATTAGATAAAAGGCTTAAAGTACAAGTGATATTCTGTAGAAGGCTCAGCTTCTATCACAACAGGTCTTAAGCCTTTTAAAGAAATCTAATTTATACGACCAGGATGCTTTAAACAGATGAAAATAATTTGGTCCTTTGGTTCTTTATTAAAACTTATTTAGCAGCATCTCTAAAATGGAACCAGAATACTTCCAGGTGTTTGTCAAATCCTGTTTTTCTCAGCCACCAGAAGTTCAGTTTCCCTTACAATAGCTCATGGGAGCTCCTTGCAAATTATCCTGAAATATCATACTTTTAGGATCCATATATGTAGCTGGTACTATCATTATATGAACTGAGGATAATAACTTATTATGTAAATAATAAATACATGATTCATCATCAGAATATTTTTTCAAGTAAATAAATTGTGCTTCCTTAATAGTGAAATAGAATTTTAAAAAATACATTTCTAGTTGTAAATCAAATTGGGATTTGCTCTATTTAGTGATTTTTTTTAACCATTCCTCAATGAGACACAAATCCATAATTCCTGTGCTTATTCTTAAAATTTTAGCCTTAACATGTATTTCCTACTGTTTATCTTTGTTGATTACTAAAGGAGAAACATCCTTTGCCAGATGCTGGTTTCCTTGACCCAAACACTAACCTACCTACCTACCTACCTAGCAGTATTTCACTTGCTCCTTCTTTTCCTGTCAGTCTTCCTATCCTTAGGTTCTCACCTTCAAGAATGTATTTTCACATCTTTATTTCTCCTCTCCTGACCAGCCCTTCTCCTGCTTGTACTTCTCCACATTTCAATCTACACTTTCTCCTACGGGCTCTTTTTTAGGAAAAAAATTTTGCTAATGCTTTGCAAACTCTGCAGAAAGGCATAGAAAGACAAATGCAGGAATGGCTTGAGTAACTATGGAATGTTTTACTCAGGAGAAGGAGGTTTCCATCACTGCCTGGCAACTGTCATAAGAGGCAACTGTTAGAAACCTACAGTTCCTCTAACCTTAATTGAGACTAAAAGCAGGTAGCATAGTCAGTTTAAAATAACAGAGAATACAGACAGCACATGGTTGTACAATCTCTGCAGGTTGTACAATCTCTGCAGATGCTGCCTTTCTCCCACTTTATCTAAGAAAAAATTAAGTGAATTCTATTAATGTCTTGTGCTATTTTAGTTTTGGCAAATAGTTAAATATATTTAGCACTAGACTTTTCACAGGAATATTCTGCTTTACTACATGCTCATTTATCATTGTCTGATTTTATTTCATGGTAGATAGCTATATCTTTGTAGATTTCCTCAGTTGTTTTTTTTTTTTAGTGGGATGGTTTACTTGATTATGGTTCTCCTACTAGCAGTGGGTAGTACAGTCAAAAGCTTCTTTGATGTCTCTTCTCTTTTGTATAGGCTATGTTGCAAGACTCAATAATGGCTTTAAAATGTAAACTCTCTTACTCTCAGCTGCTGGCCACTGGTTTTGCCCCTCGTACGGGTGTAGAACACCGGGAACATCCTGGCAGCCCCTCACAGGGCGGGGATGAACCAGGGCTGGTGCCTGGGAACGGTGGGAGGCGAAGAAAATGGAACCGCCGGTGGAAGGAGACGTGGCTGGAGGTGAGGACACAGAATCGCAGTCCCTGGAGATCACCCGGCCAGCCCCGCTGCCAGGGCAGGGTCGCCTGGCGCAGGTGACACCGGAGCACAGCCCGGCGGGTTCGGAATGTCTCCGGAGAGGGAGACTCCGCCACCGCCCTGGGCAGCCTGTTCCAGTGCTCTGCCACGCTCAACGTAAGGAAGTTCTTCCTCGTGTTGAGGTGGAACTTCTTGTGTTTTGTTTTATGGCCAGTGCTACCCGTCCTGTCGCTGACACCACTGAAGAGTCTGACACATCCTCTTGGCATGGCCCTTTGAGACATTTACATGCATTGAGGGGGATACCGTGAGTCTTCTCCGGACTAAGGGGCCCCTCAGCACCCGCATAGGTGTTACAAGGGACCGACCGCGGGTCATTTGCTTTCCCCACGAACCAAGGCAGAGCCGGAACCCAGCGGGGAGCGAGGCGTGGCTGTTCCGGTGCTACCGTGACGACTTCCAGGAAAGTCACTCAGTTCTTCCTTCCCTTCCCGCTGCACAAGTGGAGCGTCCCGCGGGCTCCTCTGCTCGCCCTCGTCCCGCCCGTGCCCGCTCCCGCCGCCGCCGCTCCCCTCACGCCGCCCCGGCACCGCGGGATGGCGGCGGGCGAGGAGCAGAGCCGCGAGTACCTGCGGCGGCACCGGCTGCCCGAGCTGCTGCACCGCCTCGGAGCGCTGCTGCTCTTCCACCGGCCCGGTGCGCGCAGGCCCGGCCCCGCCGGCAGCGGGGGCGGCGGGGGCGGCGGGGCTGCGCGGCCTCCGCGCCCCGGCTGAGGCCCGGTGCCCGCGGGCACTCTGACCCTTGCAGAGCGGCCACGAGAGTTCCTGATCCAGGTGCTGGAGCGGGTGAAGGCTGGCAGGCGAGCCGAGGGCGAGTACCCGTTCCTCATGGACGAGGCCAACGTGGAGGCCATGTTCAGCCTGCTGGATGTCCTGGGCCAGGGCTCCATCCGGGCCGCGCAGTACAGGGAAGGTGCGTCCGCCCGCACCCGGCCACACCAAACTGTTCCCTTGCACAGAACTGTTCAAATAACTTCAAAGTTACCCATCTGTATACTTCAAAATGATCCACACAGCTGCCCACACAACCTGGAACTTGGAAAGTTGAAAAAAGTTACAAGTGGTTAAGTTTCCTAGTTTAAGTTACATGTTGTTATCCTCACACATTTACTTTCTATTAGATCTAGGCACCTTTAAATTTAAATTTGTCATTCTAAAAACTCGCATAAGAAATTCTCTTTTGTTAACTTTAGCCCTTAAAACTTTGGGACTGAGCACTGAGGATTTAGAGCTAAAAGATGATGTGGAGATCACACTGCATGAATTCAAGGAAGGAATGTAAGTTTAATTGAAATTGTGGTGTTGGTTTTTGGTTTGGTTTTTTTTTGGGGGGGGCATATACATAGGAGATACTTTACTGAGATTTATTTTTTATTTACAAAGCTTACATAATTAACAGATGGTTTAATTGCTAGTTTAAGCTCGACTGTGTCACTTTGCATTGCAAGATTTAAAAAGAGGTCACTTAGTGCCTGACCTTCTTGCCTTGCTGTAAGGTGAACTGAACTCCATGCCCTCCACTACCTCAGTTTCAGGATCCTCTCACAGTACCCACCCCTCAGGTCAGAGTGAAGTCATCAGGCAGCCCAGGGTTAAAATACTGATCTAGAAATGTGGAACAGTGAGACCCTGTTGTCATCTTTGTCAGGGGTGGCAGCACAGCTGGAGATGAAATAGGTTCAGAGTTCAAATAATTCCTCACAGTCAAGGTATGGTTCTAGGAGCAATTTTTTAGTAACTGTTGCAATTGATGAAATGTAAGGAACTAATTATCCTCATTATCTAACTAGAGATTTTCTTTTTCTGTCTTAGGAAGAAAAAGATGCTGGAGAGCTGGTCTGTGTATTAGTTTCAGCAGTGGTCTGCTGTATATATTAAAAACAGGCATCTTCCCCTAATTTTTCTTCTGGTTTGTCAGCTGTGAAGAGCTGATTTTAAGCAATATTCTCTTTTCTCTTTTTCTCATCTTCCCTGCCCTTCAGTGGAGCAATCAGCTGAAGAGGACAAGTGACAAGAACATGTGCATGTCCAGCAGGCACTGGAGGGAGTATAGTTAAGAATTGCTCTTCTTAATATAATTAGATGGTTTAAAAAAAAAAAGTAGAGATCTCTTTTGCAACTGAAATAGTATTTTGGAGTCTCCTCCTTCAGGTCATAGTTTACAGTAAAGGATTGTTACCTGTTGGCTCATCAGCACTGAATAAAATAAAGTTGGTTTTTGGCCTTGTGCTGCATTTTGGTTTTCAGGTATTTTTAAGGAAAAAACAACTCCAACAAGTTATGACAAATGTCCACATGTAAATGACCACATGCAGGTAGCACTTCCAAGTGGTATTTTCAAACTTAGCACACAATGTTCAATTTATAAGAAGAAACTTTTTTTAAAAATTAGGCTATTGTTTTTTCTGTAAAAGACTATCTTAATTTGTATGAAGAAAACAGTGACACATTCCTTCCTTCTGCATTGATTATATACATTTTAATACAGAACATCCATTATCTGGAATTTGGAGATCTAAAACATCTGTGTTTAACTCAAGACTGAGCAGTTCATAGGGAACATTAGCCCACGTTGTACAAAACTGCATTTATACTGTAAATACTCTGTTCCTTCGAATGATGCAGACAAGGCAGACTATTCCTTAGAGATGAACAGTTTTAGCTTCCAAATGCAATGGCAAGGTGGCCATGGAAAATAAGATCTGCACAGTTCAACACCAAGGTAGTAGCATTTTGAATTTTTTCTTTGAACTGTATAGAATAAGGCCTAAGATTCAATTAAAACAATCTCTCAGCATATAGAAATGAAAGAAAGAAGTATATTACAAGATATTCGCTTTGCTTTCTCTTGGGATAAGTAATCTAGACCAAGTTATTAACCATTTCTGAAGAAGTCTTTATTTTCCTGTATTTGGCCAATTAGCTCTCAAACTGAGAAGAATCTCAACATCCCTTTGAGCCAGTTTATAAACTCCAAGTTCATTTAGTGCTGCTGTTGCAGATGGCTGGCTGGGCTTTAATGGTTCATTTTCTGAAGCTGACTGCAGGACATCCTTCAGAAGCAAAGCAGAGCCAATATTCAGGTTCAAGATAATGCAGGCTTCTTTTATGCTAGAGGAAAAGTTACATGGATTAATGTAAGCAGCAGAAATTTAAGTGTAACAAAAAACCCTTCCATGCTCCATGTTGGTTTAGAAATATTCAGATTTCACCCCCAATCAGCTGAGGATTTTGATGCTGGACTATTTAGGACACTCTGGGCCAGAGAAATAGACTAACCAGAAATGAAGTAGCAGCTTCTCATCCCTGACAGCAACTAGACTGCCCCACAAGGCAATTCTGAGTAAAGTAGTCCTTCTAACAACAGTTTGTTGAGTTGTAACTGTATCTTTGACTAGTTTCTTTGGCCCCAGATTCAGAAGTTTGTGCCTCTTAATATTCCTTCCATGATTTTATCTAGACATCCTGACTGCACAAAATACTCCAAGACACATGCCATAGCCTGTTGCTGTGTGAGTTCATGCTGCAGAATCACTTTCCTAGTTGAAAACATCAGACACATAAATGATCCACACATTTAAATTGTGGATCAAAATTAATTGAAAATATCTTGGTTTTAAGTAGAACACTTGTATATCTCTAGACACGCCCTTCTGATACCAGTAGATCAGAAGTTTGCCTACTTACTGCTTGAAGTAGTTTTCTGGCCTCTTGCAGTAATGCGAAAATAGGGGGAACAAATTCCGACTCATGTCGAACTGGAGTTGTGCTGCTCCTCCTTCATTGAAATGATTTGCCATAATGATCTGCAAACACAAAGAGGTGCATCTGCTGTTTGAACCAGTCACTGACACCTACAGGGCGCTGCACAGGTCACACTGATACCCACCTCCTGATAGATGTGCAGATCCACTTTCTCTGCAAGCATTTGCCAGAAGATTTTGAACAGTGAGTGGCAGAGCTGCTGCTCCAGTTGCAGCAAACGGTCTCGCAGTGTCTGCAGCATCGGGCACGCCGTGCTCGACAAGGACATCACTGCTTGCTCTGCTTGGGAGGGTAAAGACAACCACCTAAAGAAACCATTGCACTGCAGTCATTAGAGTGAAATTATTCATGTTACAACAACTGAGTTCAACAAAGTACAACAAAGTTCAAATTACCCTTTAAAAAGAAATCTTACCCATTTACAATGTTCCAGAGAATCCTTTCCCATTTCTAATCTAAAAGTTATCAGTCTAATGCTGTGTTTGAATTTCATTTAATATTAAACTCATGCTTTAGTTATAAATCTCTGAACATGTCATTCTAGGGAACCCCATCGAATCTGAAAATTGTTGAGTTCTATTCCTTTTATTAAGTACTTCAGAAATTCTACTCAGAAGAAAATATTCAAGAAGCCCTAGGAGTCTGTTAAGACAGAACAGTCATGACAGGCCATTTTGCATAAAATCTTCAATACCACTATGAAGACAATAATTCCTGCTCAAAATAGAAATCTAGAACTATCCAGAATATTTCATAGGATTTTAAACTAATACATCTACTAATTGTGGAACTGCTTTGGAAAACATAGCATGACAATTGTCCCCAGGTAAGAATAAAGAGTATTTTTCAGAACTTACTACCCTGCAGCTTTCCTACTCCAGAAAAAAAAATTACTGCCTATTATCTATTCTTGCCTTTACTTACCTCAATATTTTTAACAGGAAATAATCCTGTAACATGCAAAGAGATTAAATAAACAGAATCACCTCTCTTTTTTGTACAGCTTTGCAGCATCTTTGACCTCTCTGAAGACATGATCTACTTGTCGTGTCAGCATGTCGTGCTTGAGGCGCTCCAGGAGGTTGATCATGTCATCAAAGACAGAGCTCTCCATGGATGCCAGCTGTCCCAGCTGGAGCTGGCTCATGGTGTCACTTTCTGCACGGACCTCTAGCTCAGCCTGCTGCAGCTGCAAGAAGAACTAGGCAAACAAAACCAGAGAGGAACACCACAGAAAATAATCTTGCTCCTTGAACTTTTCATTGGTACTTTGTTCACACAGTTGTAGAAAACACTCTCCTCTGGCACATTTATAAAGTTAAAAATTTAAGATTTTAAAAACACTTTCTTGTCCTTCCCTGTGGTCCTGATTTAGTTGAAAAACAAAACATGGTGGCTTAATCGTAGTGATGGAACTGATACACGTTTCAGATACAACAGCAGATAGGTAAAGGGAAGAGATCTAAAGAAATACTGAAAAGATATTTTAAGATTGACAGCAGCATGCTTTTAAAATACCCTACCTTGGTCTCCTTAAGATCTGCAAAAATAAACTTTAATTGTAATTATTTAGCAATGATTATTCATTTGAATCATAAATTTACTGTGCTGACAACAGCAAGAAAATGAATTTAGTTTATCGAGATCAATGTGACATTGTGGCAACAGCTTGTTGGTTTTGCTTTTAAGCAGATCAAAACACTAGTAGATGCAGTTAAACAACACGAAGGCTGCTATCCTACCAAGTCAAGATTATCCCCTGCTAGAGCCACAGCTTCCTGTGAAGACAGTAAGAATTTGGAGGCAGCCCACAGCCCACACAATGCCTTATTCTGCACGCTCCATGTGTAAAAGGTTTTTTGACCTTCAGCAGCAATAGCTGCAGAAAAGCTGCAATTCCTCACTAGGCCGTGCTGCCACCAGGCTGTTGTACAGCAGTCACTAATTCCCAGTTATCAGTGAGTGGCCTTTCTGGGCCACACCTGAACTGTGCTGCAACACAGATACACACATGGATCTGTCTAGGCTCTCCTGCCATGGGAAGAGTTCAAGCACCAGGCAAAGGCTGCTGCTCTGGTTCAGAGATCTTCAAAATCAATTCACCTTTTTTTACAATAAAAAGCATGTAAAAGAGACTAGGTTTTTTGGTCTCTTCAGGTTATTCCGTTTCCCAGGCTCTCTCTGCATTTCCCTAGAAAGTTTATAATTGACAGCTTAGGCTTCAAACAGTAACCTGTCCTTATTTATACATCTTTTACTAAATCCAAATTTATATCTCATTCTACTTTTTCAGTAATTAATTCTCCTGAATACACCCAAAAAGCACTGAAAACAAAATGTTTGTTACAAAACAAACATCCCAAGTCCATTTTAAAGTATTCTTTTCCTAAAGAAGAATATTTACTTTTACTTACTACATTGTCAGCCCAGTCTGCCAGCACTGTTGCTATGTAGTTAACAGCATTAAGGATTGCGCAGTATCGGAATCCCAAGGAAGCTCTTGTCTCTTCCTTCATCACTTGAGTTAATCGTATCCTGAAATCATCCACTAACTCCTTCTGTAGGCCCAGGAACTGGAGTTTTCTGGAAGCTGTTGGAAGATTCTTATACCTGTCTGGAAAGACATTAATAAAATGGTTTTAGGCTTTTCAACATTAAATAAAAGCTTTTCAAAAAGAAACATCACAGGCATCAGGTACATACATGCACCACCTCATGCCTGTGAGAACATCAAAAAGTCAGTATTTAGTTGTCAGTATTTAAAACAGCCAATATTTCAATGTTTGCAGGGAAACTGCCCATGCAAAAGCTAAACATGCAGACTTTCTTCCCTCTCCTGATTCCACGAGCAGTTTGTACTCTAACACTTGAGGCAATGTGTGATAACACCACACCCTCCAGCATGGCCCCTAAAGCATCCTCACACCGAGAAAGACAAAGCCATTGGAGATGCAATGGTCTCCTGAAAACAAATAACAAATTCGCTCTTATGTACTGTTGCAAAAAAAGAGAAGTTACTTAATAGCTTCTGAATTGATACAGATTCAAAAGAACTATTAGGATTTATTACTCCATTGCAACAAAGTATATTCTGCCAACTATGAGAGAATATGGTAAATATCAAATGTATATTTATAATTATTATTTTGCAAACATGTCACTAGGTCAAGATTACTCATGCATGAGTTAGTGTCCAAAATACAAAATGAACAGGAAGTTTTTATTAAACTGCAAATATCACAGCTTTGCACGTTTATTTGGTGACTACTGCTGACAATGAATATTTAGTAAACTATTTAGTAAAGAAGTCTGTTAGCTGAAGGTTTTTTACTGCTCATTACAAACAAGAGCAATGCCCATAGATATAATTACCTGTTATAACTAACAAGAGAGTCATAAAAGTTTCAGCACAGTCTGGAACTTTCATTTCATCTACATCAGTGATATCTTTGTACTGTGATATCCATGCAGCCTCTGAAGAAAGCATAGAGTCCATTTTCTGAAGAGCAACTGAAATGCAAAAAACTTATAAGTTAAGTTTTTAATTAAAAAAAAGTCTAACAAAAGCTCCTCTAAAGTATACTAACATAAAAGCCTTATCTCTGGTAAGTTAAATTTTGCATTTTCAGTTTATAAAAAATTACTGACAAGTTGTTTCATACAAAACCAGCTTTAATATATCTATTTGCAACACTGTTAGCAGAGTTAAATGCCAGAATTGATTGGGGGGTTGGTTTTGTTTTTTAATATTGGGCTTGCTCTTTTCCAATATATTTCTTCTTCATTTCTCAAAAACTAATACCTTGCCCTTATTTCAATTTAAAGTCCATCTCTGTCTGCACACACATAACATTTGTCTAAAACTAAGCCTACTTGATTGCATACAGCTCAGGGACAAGTGTTCCACAAAATACAGAGGCACTGTTGAAACCTAATCAATTTTTATTCAGAATAATTACAGAGCATAAAAATACATATGTTTTTGGCAGTAGCCCTGTCCAAGTGACTTATCCTGTTTAAGAAGGGTAGCTGTGTAAGTAGACACATACTTTGTGACTGTTAAATATAAAGGCCAACAGAATGCACTGGAAGCCTTACATTTTTTTTCCACTGTTAGCCACCTCTGGAAGCAGGATTCTTCTGACAGAATATGCATGCAGCTGGGAAGGCTGCTGAGATAACCATGGACGCTGTATAACTCTCTCTCAAATAGAAGGACCTCATCCACGAGGTGACAAAAGAGTGTATCATCATACAACAGGCAGGGAATATCAGCAGCCAACTTCTCCAAAATCAGCATTACTAGAGCACGAGAGAATTCAAGCTTTGGAAGGAAAGAAGTGAATGTCAGAGACAGGAAGTACTGACACGTGCAAACATGTACACAAGAAACTGCTACTAGACTAAGTCTCACCACGTACACATCTCAGTGGAAATAGGCCAAATATCTATCAGAAGCTGACTTTGATATTTATATTCACATTTACAATCCATTTCATTACTTACCCCAGCATTTACTGATGATCCTGCCTTGTCCAGTATTGGCTGGATTTTGTCATCAAGGAACTTTGAATGATTTCCAATCCACATAAGTACTTGTGTTAAATACCACTCAGGCTTATTTAAAAAGGAAAAGAAATTATTAAATGCATCCAAACATTTACTCAAGTGCTACTAGTATTTTAGGACAAATTTCTAAAAATACAACTCTCTTCCCCCACATGAACTCAGGTCACACAACTCTTTCACTCTGTTTTACTTAACTTTCATTTATATAAAAGCATTATCAGAAAAATATTTCTGGACTTGCATTGTCTTAAATGTAACAAATATTGTGTTTCTCAAGCAAAAGTTACATTATTATTTCTCCTTTCTCTACTGCTTTCTCACTCATGAGAGCCTTGTTTCTGCTCCATATACTTCCTCCTGTTCTCCTGTGTGGCCCTTATTTCTTGGTACAACAAAAAGGATGTGCTCTTGGAGAAAAGCTCTGCTCTTACTTTATTGTTATTGTACCTAACCTCAGCCCCACCTTCCCCCTAGAAGCAGGGAATCTATCACCCTCTCATTTCACATTTTAATGCCTTTAAGCTTTTTCAAGTTTCCACACCTAAAAGTATGGGCTGCAGGTTTTGATGAACTTCTTTCAGTGTTAGTGCAACTGGAAGCAGCTCCTGTTTCCTCACTGCCGACAGCTAAAGAACCTTCTGCTGAGGTGCACTCACATTCTGTGTGTCTGTTTCTCACCCCTGTATTCATTTTCACTTGTCTCATTAATTTTATCATGCTTGGGTTGTTGAGTTTTTTTGACAGTCCTTCCCCAGCTGGGCAAGGTCATTGTGAACTCTGAGCCTCTCCTCTGAAATACTGTTAATCTTGTCCAGGTTGCTGTCTTTTAAATATTTTACATTGATATTTTCTTTATTGCATTTCCCAAGTAATTACTAAACAAAAAACCCAAACCAAATTTCAGCAATGCCCTGTTGAAATATCTTTCTGACCTGACACTAGATTCCCTGTAACATTTTTTTAATAGGTTCTTATTTTTAAAATAGCTGTTCACCTATTGTTGGCAAATTCAATGTCTTCAACAGAAATTTTCCATTTGCTTTTAAAATAATTTTGTTCATATCTAAAACATGTTTTTCCCACTAGCATACACAACAGTATTTTAAAAAGATCTGTAGTAGCATCTGTCAAGATTGCAAATGTATTTAGATTTACACAAGATGGTGATCATAAGCAGACCTGTGCAACTGGACTGTTACAAAACAGCTCCTAAACTCTCCTCCAGATGTTGCAGTGGCATTAATGCAATGAAACCTATTCCAATGGTAATTCTCAGATAAAAATCCTCAGTCTTTGAAGGCAATTCACACAAGAAGTGAGTCAGTTTCCAATTGATAAACTCAGCATCTCTTCTTTTATGTCAATTTAAAAATTCAACCCATTAAAAAAATAATTATTTAACAGTATCTTTAGACTAATCACATTTCATATCCAACATTTTCAGTTACATGAAGGTAGCAAAACACAGTGCCAAAAATCAAAGTCACAGCCTTTGAGCTCAAGAAATACAGAGCAGTGCAAAACCACTTGCAACAAGACAGAGGAAATTAATCAAAACCTGTGAACAGATGGGAGTCAGTCTAAGATTGTAATGATGCCTTATGAGGAGTCTGGGCAAGTGAAAAATATTGCCTCACCCAGAGAAAATGCCTGTGTCTCTGAAAGGTCTCCAAGTGCTATCTTGATGTCTGTCCACACTTAGATAGGCACAAGAACTGCACTGTTTTGAAGAGTCCTAATTTTGGAAAATGTGAAATCTATACAATTTAAACACAGCAATCTAGAGGTTGCTTACAAAGCAATTTAAGAATGTCAAACCACTTTCTCCCATACCTTGTTAAGGACATTGGTTTGTTTATTTCCAGTGAAATGATACTTGAATCTTTTCTGAAGAGGATTCAGCAT
This sequence comes from Molothrus ater, assembly GCF_012460135.2. Lineage (NCBI taxonomy): Eukaryota > Metazoa > Chordata > Aves > Passeriformes > Icteridae > Molothrus > Molothrus ater. Next base: position 13,927,313 of record NC_050482.2, on the reverse strand, counting down.
GATCTGTATTGGAAGGATGACTGGTGGTGAAGGGGGTAAAGAGTACTTTTCTGGCAATTGTTTGGGTTTGGTTAACAGCTCATCTCTAAGATTGACAGTCAAGGATGGATGTAAGTGTTGAATTACCCCAGCACCATCATTTCAATAGAACAGGTTTATAAAAATGAACACTGCTTAGTTCTACACTATTGACTGAAGGCAGTACTATGAAAACAATACAATTCCTTATAAAAGATACTCAAAATATTCCACTTTATTAGTATTAAATATAACTCAGGCCTTTAGGGTTTATTTTTTCAATGACAATATATGTCCCTTAAGTCTGTTTGATTTAGGAAACTTGCAAGAACCCAACAAAGCAACATTTTCAGAAACAAACACAGTGGCTGTCCAAGAGACACACTTATTCATATTTGTTAAAGGAGGATAAAGACTCCTGGATTAATAAATGCAACACATGATTTCCCATTTTCATGTAATGGATTTAAGTGAGCCAAACCTGCCAAACCAAAATTGTTACCAACTCAGGATTGTGCACAATTGCCTTGCATCTTTCCACTATGTGATTAAAAAAAAAAAAAAGCAGCCACAAGCCACAGTCACACACAGACACACACATACACAAAGGCTTAGTTGAGCTTTAGTTTTAACTGATTTTTTGTGAATTAATCAGGGACAGAATGAGCAGTAGTGCCCTCTGAGCAACCTCAAAGGCAGACTATGATTGCTGCACAACAGAAATCCTCCTGCAGTCTCCCCTTTTTGTAAAGTCTCCTTCCAAGACATGTATGTTTTCCCTTTTTTTCTTTCTGGGGTGGGACATATTAAAGTGATTAAAGGTTATTTCACATAAGGCTATAAAAGAAAAAGAATTAACTGTGTCTAATAAAACACACATCACCATTTTTTCATTAACATGCATGGGTAATGATTCCAAACAGTGTAAGACCAAATCCTCATGCAACCTAAACTGTGAGCTACCATGAGAGCATTGGATCTGATGACTTGGAGTTAAAATGTTGCTACTGACAAAAAGGACAACTTTGGCACTTGGCAGTTTCTAAATGCCAACTCCCCCCCCCCCCAAAAAAAAAAACCCCAAACAAACAAAAAACCAAAAAAAAAACCCAAAACAAAACAAAAAAAACCAAACCACTACCACCACCACCACCACCAAAAAAAACCCAACAAACCCAATCCCCACAACATTCAATTGTTAATACAAAGTAACATAAATTATCTTCTGTCTTTAGGGCGAATAAAATTTAAAATAATTCTTCTTCAGGACATGCATCTCTAACAGTTTTTATTCTTGCTAAAATACACTGCAAGAATTTAAAGGATACGAGGTTTGCAGTTTCAGAAGCTGACAGAACAGCATCTCCAGGTTGCTGTACACCTCAGGAGCGTTGGCTGGTGCAGCAAGGCCAAATGCCTGGGACTGAGGTGGCCCCACAAAGGGCCAGCGGAGCTGTGTCAGCACCTCCTCAAAGTCACTACAACACAAAATAAGCACTTGGACACCAACTGACAGAACAACACAAAGATGAGGGAGTCACAGTATCTCTCTTACCTTGTCAATTTGTCCTTAAGGATTTTATGCCAGAATTTAACAGTGGATCTCACAAAAGCAAGAAGATGAGAACAAGATGACTCCTGAAGTTTAATATCCAGTTCTGCCATGAATGCTAGAGTACTGGCTGCCTCTGGAACATTGTTGGTCATCAGATATTGCTGAATGCTATCACTATAAAACACCAAAAACACAAGGCCAAGTATTCATTAATGATAACAGAGAAGAATCATTCAGATATTGAAAAGTAAAGACAAAACTTTCCTGAATTTGAAATATTTTAATAAGGGGATAAACCAGGTCACCATTCTCAGAACATACATACAGCACTCAGAACTACCTGAGCTCTTCTATGCGAGAAATCCACTGGAGGTAGGCCAGGTGTCGCTCGATCTCCTCCACCTGACCTATCAGCACATCCAGATCCTCCATCCAGGGCTCAGCTTGCAGCAAGTGGCTATTGATGGACTCTGACAGAACAGTTTCCTCCTCCAGAAGCTGACTCAGAGACTTTTTGGAATCTTCTGCATTCTTTAAGGCATTCTGAATTCTTTTAGGGACTTCTGACGAAACTGTAAGTACCTGCATTGACGGAGATGTGTTAAGGCAGACATAAAACCACTGCACTGTGTAGAGCAGTGCCACTGTATATCAGGCCCACTGATACATTTAATTTAGTTAGAATCTCAATCAATCATACAGTGTGTTCAGAAGAAGAAAAAAAATGAAACAGAAAGATGCTTACCTGTTCTTCTAAATGCTTTTTGTTTTCAGATAGCTTTTCAATCAGGCTGTCTAGCTTCCCCAGGGAATCATAGTCATTTCCAAGTTCTCTTTCCACAAATTCAGAAACATAGTATGGGATATCACAGTGGTCTAGATCTCTAGTGACTTCTTTCTTTCTAACAGCAATGCTTGCCATGGCTTCTTCCTCTGCAATACTGAGTATATGACTTCTAATTAGCCAGACACTGAGACAGAACAAGCAAATATTATCTATTGAGGAACAAAACTCCATGAAAGCTGGGCAATTCAATTTAAACTGAGACTGAAATACCATATTCATGAATTATACTGTCTTAAGTGAGACAATTTGCTGGCTTAAGTCAGATCTGACAAAACCTTGCTGACATATCCAACTGGTGATTTATTATATATTAACTACTGAAGAGAAACACATCTGTTAATTTCTTCCTTCCCCAAGAGCATGAATTTTATTTAAAATAGTTCAAGAAAGATGTAGTTCCTACATATATAATACAGAAAATGTAATGAAAACTAAAAAAAAATGTAAAATGCTAAGGAAGATAATGTTCCACTTTCCCTTTTCACAAGTTTAGGAAATTTCAGAGTTACCAACTCATGACAATTGTATTACTAGCAAAGTACCCATGTGGGCCTTAAAATAATTTGGAAAGCAAATACATCACTGAAATATTTACCAAAAAACCCCCCACACACAGTATAACATAAAAGACACTTGCTGATCCACACATTTGGCAGCATCCAGAGAAACCTGACAGTGAGAGGATGTTCACAGCGAAACAAAAAAGGCAACAATGACAACTGTTTGGCTAGTTCAATCCTCTACTTCTTCGTGTTACTTTCTAAACACTATTTGAAAATAAAACCCGATACACTTGCACTTCGTCTGCTACTACCTTTAATTAAGCTAAAATCCCTATTAAAACGACAACAGCAGCGAGAAAGGGGCACAGCTGGTGAGCCTGAGTTGCAGAGGCAATAGAGAGCAGCAGGCAGAACAAACTGGGTGACCAAGAGTGCTGCAGAGGAATAATCGAATACAGAAAGCAGAGCAGAAAATTCCTGTTTGCAGCAATGTAAACATTATACAGCAGGAAAAAAACTAACCAAACGGTGCTCTTTGCATACATAGTGGAAGGGATCGGGTTACACAAGACAGGAACAGGTGTGTGGACGCATCCCTCCCGCCAGCTGCCTGCTCAGCCCCGCGGCTCAGCACCCACCTGGGCCAGAGGGCCGGGCCCTTCCAAGGGCCGGCTGGAGGCTCTGCGGGCTCCGGGAGGCTGCGAGCGGAGCGCCACCGACCGCGGCCCGGGCTGGGCGGCCGGGCAGCCCCTCAGCCGGGCGGCAGCTCGGCGAGCCCTTCCTCCCCGACCGCGGCCGACGAGCCGCCGCCTCCCCTCGCAGGACGGCCCCGCGGGAACGGGAGGGTGCGGGAGCCGCCGCCCGGAGCCCTCAGCGCGCTCCCCGCGGGTCCCGGCGGCCGCGGCACCGCCCCCGCCGCGTCAGCAGCGCCGCGGGTGAAGGAGCGCGGGGCGCAGGCGCGGCGCCGCTCCCGGGGCCCCGCTCCCCGCCCGCCGGCTCGGGGCTGCCCCGGCCCGTGCTCACAGGGACACGGCCCGGAGGAGCCGCGGCCCGCCGGCTGGCTCTGCCCGTGCTCCCGGGGACACGGCCCGGAGGAGCCGCGGCCCGCCGGCTGGCTCTGCCCGTGCTCCCGGGGACACGGCCCGGAGGAGCCGCGGCCCGCCGGCTGGCTCTGCCCGTGCTCCCGGGGACACGGCCCGGAGGAGCCGCGGCCCGCCGGCTGGCTCTGCCCGTGCTCCCGGGGACACGGCCCGGAGGAGCCGCGGCCCGCCGGTTCCAGGGCTGTCCCGGCCCATGGTCACAGGGACACGGCCCGGCCGGAACCACAGCCCGCCGGTTCCAGGGCTGTCCCGGCCCATGGTCACAGGGACACGGCCCAGCCGGAACCACAGCCCGCCGGCCTCGGGCTGGCCCGGCCCGAGCTCCGAGGGACGCGGCCTTGCACCCTCACGGCCTCCCCCGCCCCTCCACTCGCAGCCGCCGTGGCGGGCGACAGGATTGCAACACGGGCTTTGCACTCGGTTGAATAGGCCAGGTCTTTTTAGAACAGCTGCATAATATTTTCTTTTCCAACAGGAAGGCCGGCTCGTTCCCCGCCAACAATGGGCAAGGGACAGGCGCAAAGGAAGCACTTACTGCTCAGAGTTTCAGGTTAGTTTATTTTTAGTACCTGTTCTTTGGTACAGGTATTAGCTGGAAAATACAAGTATTTTCTCAATGAAAAGTCGAACTATTTAAAAGAGCTGTACAGCTTTACAGCACACAAAAGCCTTGCTAACAGAATCTGCTACTGCATCAGTGCAAATGCTACCAGCAAAACTCCAGCAATACATATGTTCATCAGTATCTTAATTTTATTGTAATTCATCTTTCCCCATGTAATTCATTGTATTTGAAAAGACTTCAAGGATGGCTGAAGCCTTCCTCGTGTGAAAACATTCAGTGCTTGCCAAAGAAAGCAAGCTAAACATTCTTGCAGGTCTGATGCCATTATAAGCACAATTCTAAAGATGCACCCATGTTACAGCTCAAGTAACTTACTCATTCAGTAAAAAGCACCAGTCACTAAAATCTGTATTATATTACTGTCACCATCTTGCAAAGGACTACTGAAGTTAAAAGCTAGCACTAAAAAAACTTAAAAAAATACAAATCTCTTACTGTGACTCTTTAAAGATTTGTACAGAACATGTAAATAAGAAAACACTTTGTTAAAATTAAGTCATTCTGCAGTTCATTCAGCGCAGCCAGGTAGTATTCAGTTGTGTCTGGTTTTTTATGCTTGTGTCCATTTTCAAAACTTCTCGAATTGCCATGGTAGCATAAGTGGATGGGGGAAGGGAGAACTCCATCTTTAGTGCCCTGAATTTGCCATCTATCAGCAGGTAAAAGAGACAAAAAGCAAGAATAAGTGGTTAAGGTCATATATAATGCTTATTCTGGATGCCATCTAAACTGAGCTAACAGCTTCCACAGCCAACTTCCCCAGCCCATAAAACAAAACAACCACCACCATCACACTCCTGTTTATAACCCACAGTGAAAAATTTATTGCAACAATTTTTTAACATTTTCTCTCAGGACAAAGTGGTGGTTTCAAGAGTTTTCTTCTTCTAAAAACAAACATTTGTTCTTTCAGACTCAATTCCTAGCCTGTCTTCACTTTTCTGGAAAGCAGTGTCAAAACACCTTGTGACCAGAGTTAAGTATTTCAGTCATCTGTATTCAGCACCAATAATACAAGTTCAGTATATAGACAACTCGTGACTTAATTGCACCTTTGTTAGTTGCAGACAATTTCTGTAAAGCATTTACTTGATTTTACAGATGCCTGTAAGAAAATGTAACAGTCAACACAGATGCTGGAGGACTGGCTTGCACCCTTGAGAAATTAGGGTCCTTATTTAGATGCCTGGCCTTAGATGTCCTTGTTACCTGCTTAACAGTCAATAGTTGAAAATGAAATAGTTGAAATGAAAGCTCTTCCTTAAAGGAGCTTTAAATATGCAGCAATTGAAAGCAACAGCCAGATCAAACTGCTATTTAACAAATCAGCAGAAAAATCAACTTACCTGTAGGGAGAACTGGTAATGGTTTTCCTTCCAGTTTATCCAGATCCGTAGTAAATAATGGGATTTTAGGATCATCATATGCAACAACTTCCCTTTATAATATACATAAAATTTATTATTATTTAAATTATTTAGGTTAACACATTTTATATAAATATGTATTATTATAATACTATTTTGTTATTATTATTGCAATTTGGCATTTACAACTGAAATTGAATTAGGCAAAATAATGGGTAGAACTTTATGTAGAAGACTTGCCCTGGCTTTATAAGATTATTAAAAAACAATTGTAAGTTAGTGAGAAGTTTCTTTGCATAATTCATCTGTTTGCCCTTGTGTGCTGTCAGAATTTCCAACTATACAAGAAGTATAGTTCATGAAATTAAGGGAAGAATGGTGTCAACTCCAAGAGTAGCTAGCAGGAGTGAAGCCTTTCAATAGTCATCCAAACTTTGAAAGGGCTAAGATACATTCCATGGTTTCTGCCATTCATTTAACAGAAATCCCATATGTAACCATGAGGCTGAAAAACTAACTGGGAAGTAGACAAGCTTAATATTAATTAGTGCTGATGTTTCAATATATAAATATTTCTATTTCTGTGCTCCCTCCTAAACCCTCTATATTTAATTCTATGCATCACTGATCTTGTCTTTCTGCACATTTGTACAGTTCCCTGTTTAAAAGGTTGCCATATGAAAACTAGGTTGTATCTCTAACAACAGTGATTTAGTAGGGTTAAGTGATACAAATTTTTCTGACTGACAGGTAATTGGAGACCAACTTTCTCATAGCAAGACTACAAAAAAACGCTGTTTTGAGTATTATCTATCATTTTATCAACGTAAGTAATTACCTATGAAGTGTTCAGGCAAGCCCTTGCAAGAAGTGAACTACTAGATAAGATGTCTTGATACTCCTCCACCACAGAACAAGAGAACCAAGGAAGAAATAAGGGTACAGTTCCACTTCAGCTGCATTAAAAACATGAGAGAAGTGCAGAGAGATTCCTTTCTACCTATGTTTCAGTCCGTGTGGATGTCCCATGGAGCAGTCTCATGTTGTTTTGTACTTAAACTCTATGCTGTCAACTCAAGTGTAATTTCCTTTATGCTCCCACTCACCAATTGACATTCTGAGGCCGAATGATAATCTTTCTGTATGCTCCAGAAAGTGAGTAATCTCTGATTTTATGCCTCATGTTGTTGATATCAAGGTTGTCAGCTACCAGCATCTCCTTGTAGGCCTCACCAACTGCAAGAGAGGAAAATATTAAATAGGAGAGAATGTAGTGTGGCAAATTTAAACTGTTTTCATGGATTGTTCCCTTCCCTTACATTTAGTAGTTTTCAGCATAGATGGGATAAATGCTACACAGAAGTTTAAAATTACTGCAGATCTTATTACCTGTTTACTTCTACACCCTGATTAGTAGAGGTAGTAACAAAGAATGCATCAAATCAAATTTCAGCTGAAAACAAAATTTACAAAATACTTTATTGACATTTAAATGCCATCTCATATATGCTTTCCCATTTTCTAGACTTCACAGGACTAATCTCAGGTACATGGGAAAAAAAATAAAGGGCCAGACTACCCATTACTCTCTCATTAAAAAGCAGCAGAGAGAAATCAGTTGACAATTTGACAGTACAAGAACAGTTCAATCCAATATTGGGGAAAACGTGCAGGGAACTCATGACTGACCTCATCTATAACACAGAACAGGTGAAACCCAGGGCCAGCTACAAAGAGGGACTATAGCAGCATTGTCCAGGCACACAGAAATGGTGTTAGGAAAGCCAGAGCTCAGCTACAGCTGAAAGCAGCAAATGACATCAAGACCAGGAGGAGTTCAGCTGCAACATGAGGACTGAAAGACTACAAGGAAAGCAATGGCCTGGTGCTAAACAGGGCAGCTGGTCTAGTGACAGACAGCAGGCTGATGGTCTCAGTGCCTCTTTTGCCTCAGCCTTGACCAGCAAAGTGCCCCAGGCAACTTCTCCTCTTAGAGTCAAGGTTAGGAAAGAGGGACTACCAGCAGTGGGAGAAGATACAGGCTGAGAGAGCTGGCTCACATCATGGTGATGTTTTTCTCTATCATCTCAGAGATTGTGCACATCTAGGGATGTCCCAGACAATTGTGGAAAACCAAGTGCTGCACCCAACCCCAGAAAGAGCAGGAATGATAATTAGGGAATTACAGACTAGTCAGGCTCACTCTGGTCCCAGGGAAAAATAATGGAGTTAATCTTCCTTGGGCACACAGAGTGTGGTTTTAATATGGGGGAGAAAAAGCAACACTACTGTCTTCTATGATGAAATTACTACCCCTATGGATTAGGAGAGAGCAGGGACTGTTGCCTGCCTTTAGCAAGGCTGTCAATGCATTCCCACAGCATCTTTGTGTCCCAGGTTAGAACATTACAGTGGGTGGACTGCTAAGTGGGTAACAGCTGTCTGGCTCAGCATCTCAAAGTACTACTTATTACAGCTCTACCTAAAAGCAAAGTTTCTCAAGGAACTGAGATGTGTCCTGTGAAGTAGTGGAGAAGAGCTGGAATTCACCCCAACCAATCTGTGGGCTAAACCAAGCTGGGGTGGCTTCAGTACATGCAAGGAGAGGACTGCCATTCAGAGGGACTGAGGCACAACAGAGGAATGGGCCAAGAGGAACCTCATGAAATTCATCAAGGACAAAATCCTGTACCTGATTAAATCCTTGCAGTGGTACAGGTTAGTGAGAAACTCTGCTCTGCAGTCGTCTGGGATTCCCAGTGGGAAGGAGACTGAGCAGAGCACCCTGGCAGCAACAAAAGGCTGACATTAATGTTTTAGAGATCTGAAGTAATGTACTGCTTTAGAAATCACCAAGGTTGAGTAGATCCAATCTTCCTTTTAAGAACAATCTTAAAGAAGACTTATGTTTTCAGAGTAAGTACTTCAGTTAACAGTAAGACTTACTTTTATGCTTTGGATAAATAACATCAAATCCAGGCAATGGCATCACTACATCATGGATAGTGTAGTTATCAATATCTCCTTCTTCAATGTGAACAGCTGTGGCTAAAGTCAGGACAGAAAAATGAAGTTACCAGTATAGATGATGCCTGTGACAGTTAACTTCAGCTAAATTTAAAATAAAGCCTTTGATTGAAATAAGCTTACTCTGAGAAAGATAACTACCATGTTTTATCTCCACTTAACAGACAACATTTCTAAGAAAAGAACTAACAGCCTCCAAGGCTGTCACAGTTGCTGGCAGAATCACAGCCTGGTTTCCAGTGACTTAAAACTACATGAAGGAAGGACTGCTAGAGGAACAGCTCCTTCCATGCACCAGGCATACATAAAGAAAGTTTCAACTGAGTGGAGCAATCAAAAACTTTTGAAGTTAAAATTTCATAATGTCCTTCCACAGTCCTTCACAGCTCAACTAGGTTTGAGGTCATTTTTAAGAATAATCAGTCCTCCAGAGTCTCTCTTCCCTATCCAGTTATTGGAAAAAACAGGCTAACAAACAGCTCATGGAAGTGTAATACCTAACTTCCAATTCCTTGCACAATTTGCCTAAAACAGGCCAATGGATTCAGCTATCACTGGGCCAAAACTGGTGAGAAAAAAGAAACTATGTAAGCAGTATCAGACAAACACTGACACAACACAAACTACATGCCTTGTTTTCCTAGGAATCTGAACCATACAGCATCACTGGCTTTGTCTGATTTTACCTCCTTTAAGTATGAGATCTCCTGGTACAGCTCTAAGCCCGTATTCTTCTATTCTCTTGCTCACCATATTATTCCACACATAACTCTGGTAGCTATGAATATACATTAAACGATTATTTCTTGGTATCTAGAGGTAAAGAAAAAAAAATTAAACACTAGGTAGATATATTTTTTGTTTTTTCTGACAATCATAACCAAAAAGGTGCATATTTGAAATGTTACCTCATCCAGCAAAAAGACATACACAATTTCTTGGTGTACATATTTGATTTTTGTTCTTTTTTTGAGAAAAGGATATGTGAAGAAATAATGCTTTTACACATTTGAAATCTGCACAAAAAAGAACTGTGCTTAAATATAAAAAAAACCCCAACACTTTTAACTCTACAGGTCAAACATTCAGGTCAAACACTGAATTCATATTCAACCTCCTGAAATCTTAAGTAAACTCTGCAGCTGTGAAAGCACTGTGTTATTCTAATTATCTTCTTCATAAACAAGAAATTATCCCCCAGATCCTACAATGGGCCCTGTAGTTTGCTAGTGATGAGGTATTTTCTCCAAAGACTTGATCTTGATTACAGCACTTGAAAATGACAAGTGGATCCATCACCTCCATATCAGGCTGATTCATTAGCCCACCATCAGTTTTGATTTATACTTTTAAAGCAACAGGAAAACACCAACTGAACATTCGCACAATTCTCAGATCTGTATTATACATAGCTACTAAGTATAACTGTATTGCTGCCCACATACCAGAGAGACTATTGTATAAATTGGAAAGCTCATTATGCATACATTAATTAGAGATGTCATCAGTTACTCCACAGCAGTACTTCCAGCAAAAAGGAAGGATAAATGTAAAGATTTTTAAACTTGACTTTCAACTCATCAAGCATCAATGAGTCTATTTTAAATTCATCCTGATACCATCAAAAGAATGTTTATTCAAGTAAATACTGCCCAGCTTTTACACTCACTATGCCAAATGCAGAGATTATGTTCTTCATTCCATACTTTAAGAGTCCACGTAGAAGCTGTCCTTCCACGCACCTTTTTACAGGTAGTTTCTTGAGGGCTGCTGCTGGATCTTTAGTCTTTGCCCATTCTTCTCTGCATTTGACTAAGTATCCCTTTTCAGCTAGAACAAGGATGTAAAATAAAAACATTTTAACTATACACCAAAAAAAGCATCCATCTCACCTTTTTTTAAAACAGTTGAAAAATTAAAGTTTCAGTCATGGTAATTAGAGACGAACAGAATCATAGAACACTTGAGGTCACATGGAGCAAACACCAAGTATTCAGGTCCCTTTTTAGCCCCACTGCAAGAAACTGCATAGCAAGGAAAGTGAGCAGAAAGGGAGAGTCTGAAGATTGCTTCTCCACTGCTAAACTGCTCAAGCTTTTCCTAAACATATGCCTATTGGAGAAGAGGCAGAAACACAGGATGTATCATTTTTCAGTTCTCACCTCCTGGTCGTGGTTTTAATATCAAATCCATTACTTCATTCCAGTTGTTCTGTAGAATAGCTCTAGGATTCAAACAGGAAAGTGTATTAAGAACTGACTAAATCTATTTTAAAGGGATTTAGCCAACTTACAAAAAAAATATATATTAGTGTTTAGACTTATGCAATATTAAAAGTAGTGCTATTACGCAAGATAACTGCTGAAGCAAGTTCAGAAACAAGATCTTTCTTGAATCTAAATTTAAAACTGGTACAGGCAATATGTTAGAAAAATGTTCCCAAAAATACATTAAGTTACATGGTGATAAGAGTAAAATTTAAAAAAAAAGAAGGGGGGGAGGATGAAAGCAATACATACCTGCCAATTTGATAAGTAGGAACAGCTGTGGTTCCAAATCTTTGCATTCCATAGTAATTAATGAATCCAATTTCCCTGAGTGAATGCATTGCTTGCTCTATCTGCTCATCAGTTCCTGTTATGTTTCTAGCATTGAAAAAAAAAAAGTTATAGACAGATTAAGAGTTTATGCTATTTTGAGATGCCCATTATATTAAAGTTCAACATCAATATTATATAGCATGCATCAAATTCAACAGTCTCCTGCCAACAGGACTTATTTTTTGTAACACAAGTTGCACTGATATGGATTATCTATTTAAAGAAAAAAACTCTAACAGAACCATCTAAATACCTAGTAACATACTACCTGAGAACAACAGTGAAATGGTTCCCCTGCAGTTCTCCCAGTTTCAGTGGATGGTTCTTGTAACTGAAATTTCCTAATTTGAAGTTCATCAAACATTTATTCAAATGAGCAAGTCTTTGTGCAGTGATTCTAAAAAGAAATAGACAACAGTGACCAACCTATGCTTAGAAAAGCAGATAAATACAGAAATGCTGCCATTACAAAATGAAAAACAGTGAGTCCAGTTTCCCCAATTTTCTACTGTTGCCTTTTCAAAATACTTTAATGAAATAGCTAAAGGAAGATAATACATAATTCTTAAGGGTACTCATACAAAAGAAAATGTATACTGTGACAGACTGTTAGCACTCTCTTTTCACATCTATATTAAAACACATACTCCAGAAAAATTATATTGCAGTATTGATGTATACTGTACCCCACAAGCTGAACTCTGCATTCATTGAGTAACTACTTCATGAATACATACACCCCAGTCAGCACAGTTATAAATACAGAGTTAAGTAAAATTAGCTACTGTGTATGCCTAGTGCAGATGAAGGAACATGGAATCCAATGTGTCACTGATTTCTGCCATTTTCATTGCTAGTATTTTTGGAAGCATACCCTGTTCTTTGCATCACCAAGCTGCTCTTGGACATTTCTGCTAAATTTTTACCAGGATAGTGACGTTTATGAACCAGCATGGCCAGCATACTCAGCTTAGAGCAGGCTGGCAACTGGCAATGTCCCCTCTCCTGTGCAGGAGGGTCAGGGGCTGTGGCACCACAGAACAGACACCACACAACACTTACAGCACTCTGGAGCTCTTGGATACAACACTGAATTTGATCATGTTAAAAAGTAAATGGAACAGCAGCTGAGATCAGCTAAACCCACAACTGGTTAACTATTACCACTTTGCAAAGCTGCCTTGCAGCAACACGAATCTGGGGCTTCTCACAATTGACAAATCAGTATTTGCTTTATATGTGCTAACACACACACATACAGAACATTGGGAGGAAATATACAAACAGTTCAGTGGTGGATGCCCTCCTTTTAACAAGGATTTGATCAAACCTCTGGCTTTCAAGCTGTGAAGTCCTCACTCAAGGAGTTTGGTTTTCAGAAAGTTGTGAAAAGTAGTGCAGGCGGGATATTCCAGCCAGCTAAAATGATATTGGAATACATGGGAGACATCTGTCATTCTCAGCTATGGATCTAGCACTAACCTAAAGTGCCCAGAAACCATATAATTATCTTAGACTATGACTAAGTAAATTTTATTTTCTCTTAGAAGGTGACTTAAGGGAGTAGGTTAAGGCAGGAAAAACTCGTCATCATTTTTTTGCCCCTTCTGGCTATTCATAGATGAGCAAGGGCAGTGTTAGCCTTCTCTGGCACTGTTCAGAGAGTAGACTGGGAAAGAAAATAGGGTTCTAGCTGTAGAAAGGGGGAAACAAAAGCCAGGAAGAAAGTGGGACATGATTTTCACCATGTCATTCTGTTTTTCTGCTGTTGCATGAGATCCAAGCAGCCTAAGAGCAGGCAGGCAATCTGTCCCACTGCCTCGGCCAAGTACACGTAACCAGCCCGTGACTCAGAGCACCACTGACTGAAAATATCAGCAGTAATCACAGAATATAAAAGGATTGTGGCATCCTCCACCTGTGCTTTACAAGGTCAGGACCTGTACCTGCCATTTGTGCCACTGAGTCCTTTAGGTATTTATCCAGGCTACCACAGCAGAAGTGCAAATACTCCAGACTGTACTTTCACTCACCTGAGAACAGCGATCTCTTGAACTGTTATAGCCCTTTTATCTTTAGTTCCCATGTAGGAAAATATGTTTGGCTTCACTCTTAAAAGCAACAGTAAAAGATATTATGTATATTAAAATAGCAAGAGATCAAACATAATTTTAAGCATAATTGCCTAGAATTATTAATCTTATAAATTAAAAACAGAAAAATATACCTACATTCCTCAGAACTGGGTTACAATTTGATATGTGTGTGACATTTTCTAATCTCACCCATGAGTACATAAAACACAAGGAAACTTCTGTTTTAATTATATGTAGACAACTTTTAACACAACAGTGCTTGCAAAACATGAACTTTGAAGTACTTCTTTATATGCATTAACTGGATAAAGAAATGAACAGCCACCACCAACTTCACTAAGGAAAAAAAAATCATGTCCACTTCTTCCTTAAACTTCAAACCTATCTGTTTGAAGACCATACCTGCACATTATGAGAGAGTATGAGAAGTTAATTTAAAATTTAAACTCCTCTCCCTGAGAGGAAAACTTCCTTTCCTTTTCACTTTGTACTTTACAGTTCGTGTTAGGTGGAGTATTTCCAGTTATTCCAGTTAAGGGCTCCAGGGGGTAGCAGGATTGCCATTACATACAGTCTTACATCTAACTATGCCCTTGCCATTCTGTTCTCAATACCAATACCAAGTAGTTCACTGGTTAAGGTCTAGATTACAAATTTTTTTTTGGACAAGAAGGGCAAAGGGAAAAGTGGGGAAGTTTCCTTATGAGTAGATCACTGAACTGACCCAATTTTAAAACTGTTCTTCCTCTGCAATTCACTGTGCTCATGTCACGCTTTGGCAAATCTTTTTGTTTCTGCACTTGATGGGGTGAAAGGAACTAAGTCTGTGTTGCCATGGAGAAATTAATACATGGAACAACAGTTTATCAACTGTAACTGCTTAGGAACTGATCAGCATATTATCACAACAATATCTGACAGGTTCATAACATACTTGCATATATTCACACACTGGGGAAAAAATGGCTTTTAATTCATGTTACGTACATTGAGGCTTTCAGCTGCCAAGCCTTTCTCAGATCAGCCAATGTAAATTGTGGACTTTTTCCATTGAAGCAGTAGAGTAGTCTTTAAAATTTCTTAGGCTCATTTTGTTCCATTCTCACCTCCTCACAAAACTTCGATATTTTAAATTTGATATTTTAAAGTAACTTTTCATTTTAAGCTGTCTACAAATTAGAGAACAGCAATCACTTGTGTTGCTCTTACATAATTATGAAGCACAACGTTTACAGCAACAAGAAACATGGAGGGAGAGGGCTGCATGCCAGCCAGGATGGCAGAAACAACGGCCTTACCTTAAAAATTTGGACAGAACATTGATGGCATCCATAGTGTCCTTGTTCTCCTTGTACAGTACAAAATGGCAGTAGCTTCCCCTAGATTTTGGCCAAGAGTGCTTTCTTGGATCTTTAAAAGCAAAAAGGTTAAAGTGTCACTTTTTAAAAAATTAAATATTTACAGCTACATTTACTTTAAAAATGCAAGATTCAATTTCTGCTAATTTCCATCTGCTTTAAAAAAATGAGAAGGAAAGAGTTAATTACTGACAGCAAAAGCTGTAAAGCACATTGAAAAGACCTCCCCTTCCACTGGACTGTAAACTTCTCTTTAATCAGTTCTGTCACCTAGAAAATCCTGAATGAAATAGTGACAGTTCCTTTATCATGAAATTATCTGAAAATATAGCCTAGTCATTTAATTGCTGTATCACCTGATTAAATTTCTCAAAAACAT
The DNA here is from genome assembly GCF_012460135.2 of Molothrus ater. Lineage (NCBI taxonomy): Eukaryota > Metazoa > Chordata > Aves > Passeriformes > Icteridae > Molothrus > Molothrus ater. The sequence goes on along the minus strand of NC_050482.2, from coordinate 13,911,838 downwards.
TATCATTATACTGACTTGGCGCAATAGAAGCTACACCACGTTTCTTCTAGCTCCTTCTATAATTAATAGTTGAGAACCACTGGAGTTCTGTTTGTGGGAAGACTACCATTATTATTTATAGTACAGACATACAGACATATTCTTTATTTCTGTAGTATTTTTTCTATGTGTCAAACAAAAGAATGAATCATATCACTACAAAACCCTACGAAATTATGCTCAAAAAATTGCTTAAAGATGGTTCTTTTTTAAAATCCAATGGGACCAAGAAATCTGGTACAAAAGAGACATGAACATACAATCCATGGCAGGTATGGTGCCATGCTTAGAAAAGGCCAGAGGTTGAAATAACTTAAGATCCCACAGATTAACAACTGATTTACAATTCTGTGCTACTATTTGACATTTTCTGTAGAAGGAAGGAAACTGTCAATGATTTGTTAAGGTCTTCTTTGCACATTAAAAACCACCAGAGATAACACTTTCTGTTTCCAATAATCCACTGTCGATGGCATTAATGGGAAGGCAGACTGATTCTACAGAGGTTTAGCAACCAACTGTGAGGTTTCTTCAATTCTGAGGTTTATCAATTCCTTGTTATTTAAGAAGAAAATTAAGAATTTGCTTTGTTTTAAATAAGAAGTCTCTTATCTCTTGCTGGCGACTAAGCAGACATACCTGGTTTTATAAAAAAAAGCCCTAAGCATCTTTCATAACAGGAAAAGCTAACTGAAAAAGCCAGCCTTATTTCAATATACAAACACCAATGCAGGAAGGAAGTTCTTGGGAAATACTGCTCTTTTTTTTCACACTGGTTTTACAAAGTCCAGATACCCCACACAGATAGTATGTTAAATTCTTGCTTGTTTTTGAGAAGCTGCCATTCATGCACACACTTCTGCAAAGACAATTTTGGATGCTACAGTATAAAACACTATATGTACAGGTTTTAGTCACCTAGAATTATTCCATCACTTGCCTTGCACCATCAGTTTCTAAGCACAGCCCCCCTCCCACAGAGTTTCACTGGACCTGAACTGAAGACCTCATGCTCCTGCTGGTCTCCCCTTCTGAGCCAGCACTACTCAAACTCAGTCAATGAAACACTGCATTCAGCTGGAAGAGCAAAGTTCTCCACTAAGATCTCAGCAATTAGAAGAGAAGAGAATAAGACAGAGCTCAATTCACAAAGGAGAACCCTCTCCAGCTGGAACCATTCTTTGAGTTTAAGTATTACATCTTGCACATGGGCATTTCAACACACATCAAGAAGTGAGCCCGAATGTGATCTACACTAAAAGAATTCTGTAGGTACCACACAGACCAATGGGCTCCTCATGCTTTGGGCACCACAGCCATGACCCTATCCAAAGGAGGCTGCAGCCACAGTCCTGATACTCAACCATTCCTCACCCAATACTGCAAAGCATTCAACTGGGTAGATGGAGCAGTGGGACAATTTGCAGTCCTTATTGCTGTGTTTCAGAGTCATGCTACATTTCTGACAATAAAATCGTATTTCCAAACTTTTTGCTGAAACTCGAAGCTTGGAAGCTCTTTTATAATCACAGGGTGTGTGATAAATGCTTTTAAAGTTCTATAAAGACAGATAGTAGTGCCTGAAATAGGGGCTGAAGGGCAAAGGCTTCACTAACTGAAAACCATGGAAAATTTACTATAGTTGTCAACATGAACTGAAAAAATAGATAATTCATATCACTTATTACTAGCAGACTTTCTCTGGACCAAATGAATACTGCCTATACTGCACTACAAAAAAGAGGCAGAATAAGCCTAATCTTGGCTGTTTCAGGGTATTTAAAGTAATACTTATGTGTAGGGATTTTTAAGAAATTGTTACAAGTTTGGCCAGCCCTGTTGCTATTTAGGAGGTCATAATGGTTGGCATTTCATTTTTGTTAGTATGAAATGTCAACATCTCTTACCTGTTGCAGTTCTGACCTCTGTCCCAATGCAGAGCATAAAGAGTACAAAAGAGTAGCATTTAATTTTTAGACTGTCAAAGGGTTTTTAGAGGTGAACATGCAGGTTTATGGTTATGGGATTGTTTATGCTTCAGGGAGCATCCAACAGCTAGGTGGTGGATGACAGCAATTTAGACAATTATGGAATGGAATCGTGCAGAGGCAAACAGTGAACATATGGAAAGCTTCAATTGGAGATGCAACAAACTTAATTTGTGGACAATGATGGAACAACAGTTTACTGACAATTCAGTAATTTTAAGTATTTGGAGGATAAACTGACTATAGAAACAAAGCAGCATCTGATTTTCAATTTTAGGAAGCATGTTTGGTAATGTTTTATGTTATCAACAAAGTAATCAGGTATCTCAGCTAATAATCCAATAATCTACACTTCTGAAATGTTTCTTGCCTGGGGAGCCCATTCATGGCTAAGACATGTTTGTGCCTATATAAACAACAAAGATATACATAATCTTGACTAAAAAGAACTTCAATCTTACATCCATAAGCATTTGCACACACTCACAGAAACTGACACCTCCACCAACAAATGCACAGGTGCCTGCAGCATCACAGCTAGGGAATCCAAGTTTAAATAGATGATGCTTCTCTACATCACAAGATGGTGCTCCACATAATGTTTTAATCCTAGAGACACACCACTAAATTCTTTTCAGCATATTTCAAATACTTAAATTTTTTATATATTATCCCTTAAATCAGCTTAACAACATCCACTTGATTGTAAGAGTGGTTAAAGAATAGAAGCAGCAGAAGGAAAAGGTGGAGGAAAAACCATTACAAACGAGCAGAACAAAACTGGCTGAGGAGAATTCTGTGCTGGTAGGTATACATACTCCATGCATAAAGCATGCAAACATACACATTTTCTAAACATGACTAAATAAGACACAAACACATTATAATTGGACCAATAAAAATACAACATTCCCATATTTGCTTATAACAAGCCTTAAACAAACAACTAAATAAAAGGGAAGGTTACTTTATTCCCCATTTTAAATGACTCTATTTCTTTATCGTTCTTCCATCTCCTTTGTCTTTAAATGAAAGGGTTAGGTTTACATACCATCATTTGTAGTAAGTTGAAATGACAGAGGAATGCAACAAGTTAAACCAAACCTTACTATCTTTACTTAAATGTGCACCGTTCTGTGGGTAGATAATCCTCTAACCTTACAGTAGCAACAAATTTTTAGTAACATTAAAAGATGTAAAACATGTCAATTTATTCCCAGTATCCAAAATAGTATTTTGCTAGATTAAAGTGGATAACATTTCATTTCAAAAATCCTTCATGACTTTGACTATTTCGAAAGATTAACTGATCTATAAAGAATAAAGATCATTTTCTGCAAATATCATTAGCCTTGGAAGCAGAAGTAATGATCATGGTAAGCTATGTTTATATGAAACTATAACTCTGAGAAAACAAAAAGATGTTTGTCTTTCTTGAAGTCATTGAGAATTTTGTCATTGGTATTCAAGAGAGTCAAGATTACACCATTTATCAATCTAATGTACATTTTCCAACTACAGCCTCTTACATCCACAACACACACTTACACACACAGTTAAGATCATGAAAGTTAAATTCAAAAAATACTGAAAATAAACCCTCTGTTTTGCCTATTCCTACTGAAGTAGAAGATAATGTTCTCTCTTCTAATATGGTTGTATTGGATGAATTATTTGGAAAGAAAAACAAGTAGAAATTTAAATTTAAAGCATTTCTTGTGGTCCTAATCATTTTAGATGCATAGCATCAGCTGAAACGAAGGAAAAATGAAGTAAGACTACATTAGGAAGCACACTCACTTGAAGTACTTACTAACTATTCTTACTTTGGGGATAATTTTAGCATTTCCTTTACCCATCTGCTGTGATACTGAAACTCACTTGCCAATGCTTTTTTCCCAGCAGCATGATAAGCAATAATGTATTTCTTTCCATCTCTATCTTCTGTTTTAGTCTCTAGTCCTGGAAACAAGGACTTCACAGCCTGATGGATGATGGTTCTTTTTTCTTTGGTGTCCTCAATTACCTGTTTTAATGCACATACATGCAGAAACCAAATAAATTAATACAAAAGGGGAGGATGCCTTAAAAGAAAAAAAAATTAGCTAGATAAGATTATTTAGTGTGTGAATGCTTATTTAAAACTACCAGGTGTAATCCTACTCATCTCTGTGTCCCAAATTTAGCTCAATAGTTACTCTTTCAATATGTAGAATATTTGAATGTTTAAAAATATCAACGCTTTAATGTCATTTTCTTTCTTGTTACAGAAAAGCATATTTATCTTCTTTTTTATTAAATCACTAAACACTGACCTTGAAAGTAGTGTTCCATCAGGATAGATGTTTTATGTAAACCTTCTTATTCTTTAAAAACAATATACTAGACAGGAAACCAAAACACTGCAAGGTAATTTTAACACCACAGGAATTAAAACCTATATTTAAGTTCCTGTGTACAGTCTCACCAAAATCAAAGTAACAACTCACACATGCATGAAATCAAGAACATCTGTAAGACTTCAGAGAATTAAACCCTAAACTGGACACAGTTTGGTGTTATCTGTCACATCACATTCAAATTGCTCTTATACCTTACACACATTAGAAAGGATGCACCTTCTACTCCCTCCCTCCCTCAGCCTTTCTCTGCTCCATCCCAAACTTGATATCATTCCATAATTTTAAACTTGATATCATTTCATAATTTTACCTCTATGGCAACACTAGTTTCCTTATTCTTAAAAAGCTGGAGTTCCTCTAAACGCTGCTTGTCTTCGTCTGACAAAACTGTAAATGTTTCTTCTGATGGGTCCTAATACATATTTGGGGAGAAAAAACAAACATCCAATAACTCTCACAGAGTAACTTCCAGTCTTTCAATGTTCTTGCTTAAGGAACATTAAGAAGCATAGTCATTACCAAATCTATCTCAGAATTTACCTCATCATCCACTGGAACAGAAAAGTCATCTAAATGGCTCACACGTCCATCTTTGCCTATTTCATGGACAACAAAGTCTGAGTATCTGATAGAAAGAAACATGCATTACATTTGTAATAAAAATCCCACATCGCATAAAGTCCTTTCCTAAAAAGCTATTAGCAGAATTCACTGAAGAATTCTGAATTTGTGTAAATCAATTCATGTAAAACAAACTTAACAGCCATGAGAAAGCTGTACCTATTCCCACTCCCCAGAAGGATACCACAGGAACACACAGGCAAATGCAGCAGACTTCTTTGCAGATCACCAAACACCTGCTGTAATTTCTCCAAGTCATTCTCTCACTAGTTTGAAGAGATCAGTAATGCTTATCCTCAATCCCAGTCATTACTGGCAATTAAGACTCTACTGCATTGCCACAATGTCCAATGCATTAACTACTGCATTATCTCTGTCACTTGAAATAACCTGCAAAATAAAGAGCATTTTAGCCACTCTACAGAAGGCAGAACAAATTCAGCCTTGTTCATATATTCAGTTGTACAGAGCATCATTCAAATAAAGCTACTCTGCATACTTTATGACAGCAAAAAAGAATTTTACTTTGACATTTTCAATCCAGTCACTCATGTCTAATAATAAAAACAGCCCAACTATAACAGAGCACAGTCAGTTTGTGCTGCAACTCTTAAATTATTTTTAAGCAGCACTTGCTAGCAAAGTGGAAAAAAAAAGAGAATAATTCTTATTCTATCAATGCTGAAAGATGAATAAAACTTCACCATGGGAAGCTTTCTACTGTACCTCACCCAAGCCCCCTTTTGCCATCCCTCTGTGCAGATACACAACATATTGGTAGAATTCTTTCCTGAAGAATGTCCTCTCCTGTATTATCTGCAGCTGTCTAGACATGCTAGTGATGGCTCCATAAAAATGCCAAGAGTGAATTAATAATAGGTGTTAAAAACTAGAATCCAAAAAAAAAACCTATAAACCCACGAATTTTTTGCCACATGGCTACCTTTGGCCAACCAAAATTGGCAGATTTCCCAGAAGAAGATTCAGCACAGACTATGTTTCCCAGAGAAGGATTACACTAGCTGCTTAATGCTGCACATAAAGATTAAATCCATACATATGTATATAAAATTTTATTTAAAATTATGTATGAAGCCAGTATTTAAACACAGCAACTTTTCAGTGTGTAAACAAAACAACCTGAACTGCTTTGCTAAGTCAGAGAAACAGTGATTCTCACTTCAGTGACCTTTTGTATTTGCATTCTGTTTTACTCAAAGCTATTCTTTAATTTTAAAAATCTAGAAGTTTCATTTTAAAAAGCTACTAAGCACCAAACATCTTAATAAATATATAATGTATATGTATAATAAATTCCATATCCTGAATTTTGAAACTCCCTTCTATGTAAATGACATTAGTGAGCAGACAATAATTTAAAGCCTAACTGAGCAGACAATAATTTAAAGCCCAACTATCCTCGTTTACAGACATTAGGACAAAAGAGTCAGAGAGAAACAAAGAACTAAAGAAAGATGGCTTTGATGCCATTTTTCAGTGCATCTCATATCAGAACTGAGAAGATGTACAAAAGGTAGTACTGCATAAGGTTTTATGTTTCTGCTACTGCCAGAGAGCAAAGGAAACAGCAAGGTCAGTGTAATCATATATCTCTACTCATACACAGCTTCCTTCTTCAGAGCTCCATTTGACAGGAAAATAAATTAAAAAAAACAAACAACCAAAAACCAAGAAAACCAAAAACCAAACACACACCAAAAAAACCCAAAAAACCCTAAACAAACACACAAAAAAACAACAAAAAACCAACCCACAATCTAGAAAAGTCCTAAATTAAACCCTTTCTTAGCAGTAAATAAAGTAATGAACCTCACTTAATCCAGATGCAATCTGTGAGTCCAAAAAGGAAAATGGAGAACTACAGCTGTGTTACACAAGGAATTAACATATGAAAGAAGACAAAGAGTTACCTCTCTTTTAAGATTCCAGAAAACCCTTTGTGAGAGCTAACAAATTTAGTTATGCCAACATCACTTTCTGTCAGTCCATGCTTCATCATGTCTGCAAAGCTCTCTGGATCTCCATCTTCATCACTATCCTCTAGTTCCTCCTCTTCCTGCTCCTCACTTTCCTCATTGGGGATTATTTCACTTTTCATGTCCTCGGGTTGTTCTGTTACAGTCTCAATACTCTGCCCAGAGTCGTTCTCTGCCTTGGACTTCTCCAAGGTCTTCTGTCTTTTAATTTCATCTGCACTGGCCACATCATCCTCAGAGCGAGGACGTTTCAAGGATACACTATTCATTTCTACAGTTTCCATGTTTAAGGCACAGGGTAGGATAGGAAGCCCTGGAAAAAAAGAAGAAAGGCTTATTTTCTGCCTGCTAAGAGCAATATCAATACATAGGCACTTCACTCCAGGACTCTGCCCCCTGTGATTTTTCAGGAAAACCATAAACTTTCTGCATTTAAGTTAAACATCAAGTAAAAATTTTGAATACCTAGAAACAATATGTTCTTGGGCAGAGAGAAGGAAGACATTGAGGGCAGCATGCATGCTGGACTACAGCAGAGCAGGACTCAGTACTACACTGACCATTTACCACCATCACCACTCCTGCCCACCCTTACCATGGCTGCCTGCAGGCCTGTGCACACGCAGGCTCTGCTGTCAGCAGCAGTTTAGTGCCTAAGAAACTGTTTGTTCCCAAGCCTTCTCTTAAACATGACTACTCTCAATTATTCCCTTTTCTATCAAGATTCCATCTTGCAAAGACTGAGAGAGAACAGCTGAGTTCCCCCAAACCTGAAATCTCATGTCTTTGTTTTCTATGTGCTTCCAACACACACAATACTACACAGAATTCAAGGTGGCATCAATTCAGCCCAAAAGATAAGAGGGATGAGATACCAAAATCCTTGAATCAGTGAGACAAACAAAACAAGGAAATTTAACAATCTCTGGGAAGAACATGACTACTCACACTGGTGGAATAGGGCTCAGAGCTGCCGCCTTTGTGTCAGCAAAACCACTGCCTTCAGATCTGAAAAAAAGAGGAAAATAACTCTTTGAGAAGGTTTTATGGAAAAAAAAAACTATGAAAACACATATGAATGCAATCACATATGGACTCAGACAGATATGTTAATAAATACAACTGCCAAAGTATTGCCATCCTAGTGACACAACATATTATTGCCATTTAGCAAGCTACAGGAGAGAACTTTGATTTTATTTCTAAGTGTATAAAAGGGAACTGGGGTTCCTATAATTAGGCATGGACAGGACCTTTCTTCCAGCATCACCCAATTGGCACAGGAGTGTACTGAGGACAAAGTGCAGGTTTTGGTAGCAGGAGGAGGCCATAAACTGCCCTATGTGGGCCACGGCCAGTTCAGCTGGCTCCATAAACCCACTGCCTTGCCGCCCTCCAACTCATCCAACTACCACATGGTTCCCCTGCTCCAGTTCATCTGAGAAAGGGAGAAGCAAAGGCAAAAGAAAGCACAGGAGGGGACATGTGACAGAATGCTCAAAAAGGCACAGGGAAGCATGCAGAAGGGGACAACAGCTGGAGGTGCACTCCTGGAAGGAAACTCTCCACACTGGAGCAGGGACACCCCTGATGGGACAGTGGCCTGTGGAGGTGCCCACGCTGGGACATGGACACCCTTGAGGGGCCCACGGAGAGGACCCACATGGGAGTAGAAGAACTGAGCAGCAGAAACAAATCTCCATGTACCAACTCCAACCTCCTGCACTACCACTGCCTTGCCCAAGGGCCAGAGCATAACCTAAGAGCCAAGGAGGAAAGGGGAAGAAAGGAGTTTTCTCCAAGTCTGTGTTTAGGTAGTGGTCTTCTTTGTACATCACCAGCCAACTGGTAATTAAAAGTTAAGTGGTAATAAATTGAATTCCCCATGTCAAGTCAATTTTATCCACAACAACCAAGTTTCTAAATTAATAGGATTTAGCTGTTACTGAGAAATTAATCTAGGCAGGAAGCAGTATTTTAGAGCTACATACATCACCTTGTATTATTTCTCCAGCCACTAAATAGCATAATCTATCCAATTTTAAAGGGCATGTTAAAGGAAGTCCCACGACTAACTTGACAATCAGCATTTGCTGGGTTGGTAAGTAATTGATACCAGTTAGCTGTTAGCCAGGGCTGACTTCATGGCCTGGACACCTCAGTGAAGAGATTACCGGATTAGGCTAAAAAGGCAGGAACAACTGTTTTAGAAACGCCTGAAATGTTTTGCTCAAGTGAAGAACTGAAAATGAATGCTACAAAAATAAATGAACAAAAGGGAAGTAAGGAGAGACTTATAAAATTAACTGTATGTATGGTGTGAAGAGTGATAAGACACGCAAGAAAGCAGAACAATTAGCAAAACAATGTACCTTCAAGCTGAAAGCACCAATTTTAGTCTGTCTTCAAATAAAAGTTCATAAAATCCTTCTCTCAAGAGGAACAATAAATAAAAGTCATAACCAAGTGAAGCAATTCACCGCTGTTTCCAGACTCTCTTCCCATGTACCAAAATTTATAGAGGCTGGGTTATAAAGCACTGAAGTGGAAAAGGCTTTTAGATGGCTTGTATCTTCACACAGCGAACAAAATAGCACTCAGCACAGTGAAATCCTCTGAGACACCTGCCAAAGGGAGTAAGAAGAGAAATCTCGTGCTTCTTAAACAAAACTGTAATACCTAGTTTTTGAATTATACAGACTGTTAGAAGAATTCGATGTTGGGCACAAACACTCCCAAGTTGTCACACACAGACTATTCTTCCAGCAGAACAGTGGCTCACATATTACAGAGTGCTACCCTGTGCCCAAAGGCAGCCATCGTGGGGGATAAATTCTGCAGGATAATTGCCTGAAGGAGCACGCTGAAGCGAGCGGGGCACACACTGCCTCACGTGTGCAGGCTGCTTGTGAGAGGCTCCTATTATTTTTTGACAGCTGCTCAATTGTCTCGGACCTTTTCCTAACAGGTGTTTTCATAAAAGCCAGAATCTGCATAAACATCAACTCCGCAGCAATTTCCATGCTCTAACAGAGACTGAGTTTATACTACAAATAAAACACTTGACTCGACACTTCTTGTTGAACCGCCGAGCGATTATTCCTGGCGCGGTACCAGTCAAGAAGGCACGGCGGGGGCTGCAGGGCACTGAGGAGCCGAGGTGCGAAGCCGCTTCCCCATGAGACGAGGCACGTGGGATTAAAAGGCGACCGAGAGGAGGGCGATGGTGCCGCAGCAGCGCCCCAAGGCCAAGCCTAGCGCGGAGGGCGCAGGCGGGGAGGGCAGCGGCGCTCGGAGCCCGCGGGCCGGGCCGGGCCGGGCCGGGCCGAGCCGCCGCCAGAGCGCTGCGGGCGCCGGGCCGGGCCGGAAGAGCCGCTGCGAGCGCCGAGGCTGCCGGGGCAGGGCGGGAGGACGCGCCGGGGCCGGGGCAGGCGGGGCACGGGGGCGAGGCAGGAGGAAAGGCTCCGCCGCGGGGTCCCGGCAACACGCGGCGCAACACGGGAGCGGCAGGGGATGGCCCGGCGCCAGCGGGGGCGAAGTTCCCCGAAGCGGAGCCCCCCGGCCCCGCCGCGGAGCCCTGCGCGGCTGCCGGGGAAGGGAGGGTGCGGCTCCGCCCGCCGCTAGGCAGGAGCCACCGAGGGGGAGCCACTTACCCGCACGCCGGCACGGCAGGACGGCCCGGGCGTCAGCGCGGCGGGGCGGGCGGCGGAGGCGGCGCGGAACGGGCCCGGCCCAGCCCCGCGCGGGCGGAGGCGGCCCCAGGCTGCGCCCGCCCCCGGCCGGCCCCGCCGCGCTGACGGCGGGCGGGGAGCGCAGCCGGGCCGGGAGGTGGTACCTGGCGAGGGGCTGCTCCTGCCCGCACTTCCGACACCGCCGGCCCGCTCGGGATGCCTGGGAAGAGGCTGGGGTAGGCAGGCGGGGATGTACGGAAGAACTGCAACTGTGCAGAACAAAAGTTTGATTTCCAAAAGGCGGCTATAGCCAAAGCAGGGAATCGTGTACCCGAGATGAGGCCTTCCTGAGCCTCCCGGCATCTGAAACACGTGGTGCTAATTGAACATTAGTCCCACGACAAGGGAATGTACCATTCAAAACCTACACTGCGCCTATGCAAATCACTTTAAAAACCAGGCCAGATCTGTGCTATCAGTCCTTTCTGATATAGTCAGAATGTCATCTTCTACCCTCTTTTCTATTTTAAGCACTGGTGCAAGGAAAGTATTTTCATTAATTTCAACACGTAGATCTGTCCTTATTCTTAAGACCCTGTGTGCCATGTCCCAATCCCAGCCTGTCTCAGACTTCCTCTGAGCCAGGCTATTAATAATTTAGTGTCTCATACTTCTTATTCTCTAGTTGTATTGTATTCACAGTCTTGGTGATGAGACAGCTGGTATATGTATATGGGTAACTTATTTTCTCATCTCTTGTACTTACCTTCTCCCTTGGAGTAGAGTAAGAAAGTAACATAATGGAGTACTTTGCTTGGAATTTAAAAAATCCCAGGTATGCATGAATTCCTCAATGACTACCTTATAAAAGACCCCATCTAGGAAAAAAAGAAGGAGCAAAGATGCAGCTCTCCTTAGGTCTGAGCAGAGATGGATCCATGGAGATTTATTTTATAAAGGCCTAGAGGATCAAATCTTTGTCTTTTCTACAGCGCTTTAGTTTACCCCCTCTCCAGCCTTCACACTTGGAACTTAACCTACCAAATACCAATAGGGATATCAGGAATGGCTTCAGTGCACTTCTGAGGAGAGGTGAACAGTGGACTGGAAGCAGCAATGGAGGTTAGTGATTGACAAGGCAGATTATGGCAGTTCTGACAGCTGTAGTGCCAAGGAGAAAGCCAGGGCTAGGACATCACCAACTCCAGGCTATCTGAGTTGTAGGGGCAACACAGAGAGATCTATGTGTCCTTTGAACATTGCTGTCATTTGGCCATTGACTATGGCTTTTATGTTGGAAAGTTGTTTCTTCACTTCTCCCAGGCAAAAACATCTGGCTGGGGGAAACCTTCAGCAAGACTTCTACCATGCAGTGGTCCAACTTTTTCTGTCATGTAACTTCTTGCTTCTTCTATCTTGTGCAGGAGAGCTTCCCTAAAATACTTATTTTTCCTCCTCCGAATTCCTACATTAAGTACCTCCTTGTCTTCAAAATCCTTGTCAGTAATTAAGTAGCTTCTATCTTACAACTGTGCTTGGTATGATAATTACCCTTCTCTTAGTTTTCCCTGTTGACTACGCGTTCATCTATCATCTCCTACCATCAGCTCAGATGGAATTGGGAGTGGTGTGAAGTACCTCATACACTGAAGAACCAGCATTTTGAAGGATCTGCAGGTGCTACCACAAGGTAAATAGATTAATAAGATCATTCCTATGTGTTTTCCAGGTCTTCTAATATATTCAGAAAAAATTATCAATACCTTTCTCAATACCAACAAGATTCTCTGACATATTAAACAATTGTGTATGACAATCTACAAATTGACATAATGCACGAGATCACCCTTCCTATGATTCAGGGGCTGGAAAGAGGGAAATGCTCTGAAGATCTGCTGCAGAGATAGAACTGATCCACCCTGGCCCGTAGAGACCATCAGTAGAGTTCACTGAAGATGGCTTGCTCAGTCACCTTCTGTTATGATCTACCCTTAACATGGTTTCCAGTGTAAGCTGGCAAAGGGCTCGCAGTCATGACCTCTTTCTCTTTCCATTAGTCGAGTGCTCCTTTTACATACAGAGTTACACTGTAAAACATAAAAAGAAAATAATAACGTGGTTTGAGCTTGATTTTTTTTCCTCTGGTTGGTTTAACAATTAAAACCCCTTCAATTATGAATGATCTAATATATCCATTGGTTGGTATCATTAAAATATTATCTTAATCTCTATTACAATGTATCAGTATATTCCCATAGAAACTTTGTTAAACATAACCTAAAGGAGGTTTGTTTTGTGGAAAAAAAAATACGAGCAAGCTCTAATAAGTTTGTGATGTCTTCCTACTCTCAGGCTCCCCAGGAGGGGAAATCAGGATAGCACATCTCAGCAGATGGGAGCATAAATCTGGCTAGGAAGAGAATGCAAGTGAGAAGCATCTTGAGTCAATCTCCTCCAAAGATGCTTGTTGAAAATCTGAAGGTACAAAGTTGAGATGTTCCCAGTCTATAGAAAAAGCTAATAAAATAGAGCAGCAATAACTGCTCTCTCTCTTCTTCAGTTTTATGCCTCCCAAGGGCACAGGCAATCAGGCAGATAAGTTGTAATTTTACACCCCTTTGCACCAGCTGCACTTAACTAACCTGATTTTTACCTGCCACTAATAGCACCACAGAGAACTAAAATCAAAGAACTATTAAAAGCCTAATGTATTTTTCTTATGTAGGTTGTTTGCATTTTTCATGCTTATTTTGAGGCCTTGCATGAAGCAAAAAGTGGGGGTGATAACTCATTACCATGCAAAATTTAAAAATATAAAAGTATGAAGAAGAGATTTTTTTGAAAATACAGAATTTTATTCACAACACAATTTCAGCGAGAAGGTTCCTTGAGGAATTTTGAAAACAGTCCAAAATGAATCATACAGATTTCCAAAATAATGACAAAAATGGTTTTCCAAGAAAACAAGTTATCAGTTTATAGCACTTTAATAGGCCGTCACCTTTAAGTTGATGCTTCCCCTTTTCCCTTCACCCATTATTTTTTTAAATAAAAAGCAGCTTAGTTTTGAAATTAATCTCTAAATCCATTTGTCAGTTATTTGGCAATAGAAGAAAGATGGAGAAGGATCTTATCTAGACAGATGAGGAGAATTTTAGGCAGAGAGGATTTTTGTTTTATTTTGACCAAGTCAGTTCATATCTAAAAAAATTAATGTGCTCTACACGTTGATTTTAAAATAAGAATGCATATGACTATAGAAAATCAACCTTAAGCATAGGATTGGGAGGTAACTGTGAAATATGTTTTCTCTTTTTACCTTAATTTCACCATTAGGCAATTGACTCAGGGGTGTGTAAACCTTTGCAGCAGTGTAGACAAAACAGGATGTGATCACCCACAGATCAACTGTCTGAGTGGCAGCCTTCAGCTTTTGCAGAGATGGTAAAGAGCAAACACAATATGAAATAGGGATCTGCACTGGAGGAATAATTATATATTTCTGCCCCTATTCACAATTATCTCAGAAAGCCTTTAAGGGGTGAAAGACCTTCCTTGTATTTGTGCAGAGGAGGAGGGAACAGCTGGGATGGGACAGAGGCTGAAGTGTGGGCTGCCCACAGTGCTGATGAGGGCTGCAGAAGAGCAGGGCTGGGGAGTGATGCTGGGTGGGACCCTCTCTTGCAGCAAAGCTGCTGCCTCACACACAGCAGGAAAAGCCAAGGCTACAAAGGTGGAGGGAGAAAATGAGCTCTCCTGTCAGCTCATGCTGCTTGAATGCTGGCCTGCAGGGTAGCAGAGTGTGCTCTTTACATGCCTGCCTGCCTTGCCTGTGCCTGCTGTCACACTGGGTTTTCCATGAATTATTTTAGCTGCCTTTGATCACTGTTATTGCTGTGAAATTTTGTACCTTATTAAGCTCCTGGTAAAATGCCTGTTTTCCTCAGTGCAACTGGATCTGGCCACTAAAAACTGTTTAGAAGTCACAGCATTCATATCAAAGATTCACAGATGTGAAAGTGAAATGGATTGTGGGAATACCTGGGGTATTTTTTACTCAGAGTTATGAATTACTTTAAAATCTCATTCCTCATCATCCATACAGAAAATCCTGGTACCTGTGTTTGGTTAACTCCCAGATTATAGCCACAATGTAGTACTCCTTCTTTATGTGCCTAATTCTGCATGTAGACAATAAAATCCAGAATACAAATAATCTTTCACCTTTCTATCACCCATCACTTTCCTGCAGTCTGAAGATACTGGGATATATGAAGGAGACCTCTGGCATTCATGATTCACATATGGAGTTGTTCAAACTGATTAGCAGTGGCAAAAGTAATCCCTGGGTCCTCCTGGCTGCTCGACAAAAAGAGCACAACTGACTTCAGGCTACTCTGCAGAAGCAGTACAGAAAACATTCATGGTTTCCAATAGGAAATAGGTAATATTCAGTGTGTCATTTCACAGCAGCTTGTTTTATCTGAGCATTCACTGGACCAGTGCAGCCATACTAGGAGCACATAAATAAGGGGTCCTATGCAGGCAAGGATGAGGAGCAGAATCCTGAATCCTCTCGGGTATCTATCTGCTAGCTGGTCAGCTGGGAACATGGGATATGTTCTGAGAGCAACCACCTTCACTGTATTTTTCAGTGTACAAAATGATCCTGTAGCTATGAAATAAGTGGAGTGTTAGGGTTAACACTAAGTTGGCTGTGGGGCACAGTGGAAGCTGGATAGTGGGCTGCTACAGTGGTTTGCCTGATTCTGTTCCTTCTGTCAGACACTTGTCAATGTTGCTGATGAATAGTAAGGAGGAAAGAAATCTGAAAAAGCCCTAAACCAAGTGATAAAATAGAGTATTAGTTTCATATTTCTGCTGCCAGTTTGCCAGAAAATCCGTGGAGTTACTACACAAGGTTTAAAAAGGAGAGAATTCTAAATATAATTTTTAGTATCCAGATAACCTCTGAATGTAATAAAGCTTTTCAGCAAAATGATACATTAAATGCAGACTGTTATGTTACATTTACTTCTCCAGAAAGGCACCCAAAACCTGTGCTATTTGTGCTGCTCTGTTTCTGTGGAAACTGTGTGTTGAAGTGGAATAGAAAAAGCAGGGAAAAGAGAATGAGAGGTGAAGTGTTTTTGGCTGAAGTCCCGTTGGCCAGTCACAGTTTGAGCTGGGGCAAGTCAGACAAGCAAGCCCTCAATGCTGAAGTCCAGAGTTTTCTTTCTTCTTCTTCTTCTTCTTAGCTTGTGGTGAGGGAGGAGCCTGGTTCAACAGACACCATTCAGAAAGTGATTGCTTAAGTTTTATCTGGGTTTCCCCCTGTCTTTTACTCATATCAAAGAAGTAATATTTACAGA
Source organism: Molothrus ater (assembly GCF_012460135.2). Classification (NCBI taxonomy): domain Eukaryota; kingdom Metazoa; phylum Chordata; class Aves; order Passeriformes; family Icteridae; genus Molothrus; species Molothrus ater. The sequence continues at coordinate 13,895,748 of NC_050482.2, read as the reverse complement.
TATTTTATGCAACAATAATTTTAGTCAATTGTGAATGTTAGAGAATAGCTACCTAAAGCAGTAGAGTGAGATTTGCTCTGAAAGGAGCCTTCCATTGATGGACAAGTTTCACAGTCACTGCTCTTTTGAAAAGCACCATTGTATCCTTGAAAGGACAGTCTCCTCTTCCAGGACTGAAAAAATACCTTATAATCTTTCTAGGGCTTCCAACTCATGCATGTTTTTGATGAATTGCTATAAAAGACAAACAGCTTTGACTAATAAACTCAGCTCCTTATTTTCTGTTCCCTGACAATTGGTTCACTGCCAGTCATACTGCTTTTTCCAAGAATAAAACCCTTTCTTTAAAATAATATCTAAATGAACATCTTAATATATTGTTATTTTTTCCTGTTTTTGACCAATATTTGCCTGCTGACTGTGGGTGTGGGTCCAGGTAAAAATTCTGTGCTGATACAGTTGGGATTGATGGCTTTATTCTGCAGAAATAGAAGCAAGGGTGGGTCTATTTCTACCACATACACACAAAAAATGACCAGACTATCACTGCAGTCTGGTGCTCCAGTTTGGAAAGTCTGGGCATTTTCCTGTCTAGCCTCAGTAAATGATGCTACAGAAAATCAAATAGAAATGTGCAGCACATAACATTATGTCCAAAGTAATTCTGAAACTCCTGCTGGAACAGATAAAATAGTTTGGAAGAATGCAGATTCTGGAGGAAAAATTAACTGAGAAACTGACATTAGCTTTTTACATTCAGATATAAATGTGTGCAGACTCAAAAACTTCAGAATAATTTCTCACAGAGAGGTGGTGAAAGGAAGGGCCAAACAGGGAGAGTACCTGCACATTTTCAGGCTTCTGCATGAAACAATGAGCACCTACTTCTTGCTCTGCTGCTGCTTCAGCTTCTTAATAGACTTTTAAATCTATTCCAGTCTCCCTCTAATCTCTATGCATGGGAGTTAGCAGTCAAACATGAAGAGAGTTGACTGGAACAATTCAAGGAACCCTGCAGCCCTTTCCTTTTGTATGCTTGTAGTGTGTTACACTGTGCATGGAAGCAACAGAAGGAGAAAAAAGCAGGGAGTTGTTACCAGGCACTGGTGCTGCCTTCATTCTTTTGTTTTCTTATGAAAACATTCTTAATGTTTTCATAAACTACAGCTGAGCTGCAGGTCAACCTAACTTTTCAGTTTTATTTTATTTGTAAGCCATTCTGCATTTTAGAAGTATTTATTGTTTACAGTTGGCAGGTCTGAGTTCACTTCTCTTTAGATTATTCAGGCTTTCAGTTTGACAGCTTAAGAAATACCTGTTTGTTGAGCTGCTTACTGCTATTCACCAATTTGTAATGAACAGGAAGTTCAGGTCACACAAAGACATTATGGATACGGTCAGAACATGCCAGAAACACAATACATTGAAGCAACACTCCATTAACCCAAGTTAGGTAGTGCAGAAAATCACATTTATATCAATATATGCTTCAGGAGACAAATTAGTCTGTTGTTCACTGTAATCCATAAAATTCTCCAGGCACAGAAGAGAAGGCCTTAATCAGCAGCTATTTGGCTCTACACACCTACTTACAATAGGGTCTGGAACTGCCTTTTACAAACTGAGCAAGTGTGAAAAACTCTTTCCAGTGCAATAGGAAAGTCCCATTTGAAAATCAGGATAGCCAGGCTAGGTAACCAGCCTCCACAGAAACACTGTGCTCCCTGCTGCACTGTAGCACCACACAGCAGCCCTGTGTGGGCAGGTTCTGTACACAGACTTTCCTGTGGACAGCACACTCCTCTGCAGACAGAGTGTTCTTTCATAGGTCCATTAAGTTTTCATACCACTGTTAGTCACTGCAGGTCCACAAATAATAATTCCACTCATTTTCCTGGTGCTACTTTTCCCATTACAGAAGTACAGTCGAGGATAGAGTGGCTATTACAAAGTGAATAATCATGTACAAATGCATTGTATTTCCAATGCTTTCTCTCTGACAACCATACAGTCTAATAAACCACCAAAGCTCCTTAACACATTTTGAAGCATCCCTCTACAGAGCTGTTCAATCACATACTTCCTTAGATACATTCAGAAGAGATTCCTTAAAAAAGCCTTCCTAAGTGTGTATTTTTACAAAATGCATTTATGTAGTGTGTGAACAGCATCTGCATCCTCTAGCAGCACACAGTATTTGCCATTGAACTGATACTGAGAAAAAGAATCTCCTGTAACACACTGCAGACAGATTTTCAGAGCTGTTTGGCTCCAGGTATCTAGATCAGCTCCAGGTAGCTCAAGGTAACCAGCTCACAGTTCTCTACCCAAGTTAAAAGAATTTAGTTTCAGGATTTTTCATAACTTTTTTAAAAACTGCAAAAATTACAAGGGCAAGTCGCTTGAATCCCCCCATGGTCAATAATAGCATATTGATAAAGGCATGCTCAGTTTTTCTCACCAAAAATAAGACAGTGCTGAACCATGAAACCACTACTGTGTTTCATGAGTAGTAAAACCAATGTAGGTTGTTTTTTAATAAATTTGTATTCTGTGTTCTTTACTAACTTCCCACCATGATGCCATCAAAATATTCTTCCAGCCTTTCTCTTTGCTTCCTGTACTTCCTTCCAATACCCTCAGCTCCCATCTGTATCTCAGATGTCTTGCCCCACCTTGTAATTCTGGTAATTTGTACATCATTCCAGGCATTTGTACATCATTTGTACACCCTCTGCTCGCCTTTTTCCAGCTTGTTGCCGGGACCACAGTAGGAGAATGGGTTGACTCATTCAAATCCTGCCAAACAGAGTCGAAGGCTTCTCAGTTCTCCTTCATTTGCTGTCAAGAGACACATTAGTAGTGGCTATCCCAGTGTCCTCACAGTAATTTTGAGACTTAATAACTGGCAGACAAACCCAGTTTCATTTGAAATCAGGCAATTAATTAAAAATATATCAGAGGGAGACCAACCCTTCATACAAATCTTGTTTTCTTGGAAAATATGCTAAGAAAATACTAATAGAAATCCCACTAAAAATTAAAACAAGAGTAAAAAACCAATTAAGATAGCTGTAGGGATGTTTCATGTAGATGTTTTAATTAACTTAGAGTATGGGATTGCTTGCACTTAGTAGAAACAAATAATTTCCCACTTCAGAAAAAGAAATTAAGAAATAGGTTAAATGAGTTATGAGATGAAGAAGTTATTTAGCATGAAAATTCTCTAAAAACTTAACTAAAAATTTCTGGTATTTCAAATGTTCTGCTGCTAATGTTTCTTGACATTTTAAAATTACTGTCTTGCAAGTTAAGCTGTAGTACTTTTTCAAAGAAGAGCAATTTGACATATATCTCTATTTAGGTTCCACATTTTGGGCCCTACAAAAGGATGATTTTCCAATTTAATTAAATGCTACTTGATTAAAAAACTGTGTTTGTGGTTGAGTGTTTGCTCTTCATTAATAGATGTCTTTGTTGTATTGCTTAGGAAACAAACATAAATGCAGCATGACAACAAACATGATATGTTTTAGATAGCTTTTTTGTAAAGTTTTTGAGCATTGCAAACAGAAGTTGGGAGTTAGGGTACCATGATCTCATTAATTAAATTAAACCTTCCTTAAAAGATGAGGGTAGTAAAAATAGAGATGTTTAAAGTCTAAATGCTTAAATATATGGGGTGAAATGTTGCTATATACAACAAGGGGTGATTATCCAGAGGTCAAGCCTAGAAACCTCCACAAAATAACTCTTAAGAAACAGGAAAGTAATGGTACAGTATTTTAAGGAAAATGGGGAAAGAATCTAAATTGTTTACGCTCTTTTACTGTTGCTGGAGAAGCATGATTAAGCAGTCATTAAATTTAGAAAAGAAAAAAAGGTTTTGATACACACAGTATTCAATATGTTATTAATCTAAAACAGTCTAAACTTTCTCAAGTCCAGTCTAAACTGCAGAGTGTAGTGCTGCTCAGCATAACCAATCACTAGCTCCTCAGTTCCTCCAGAGCAGAGACCATACCAGAGCACAGCATTGCTGCTTGCTGGCCTCATGCCCAATTCTTATTCCACCCATGAAACCAGGTGGTGGAGAAGGTCAAGCTTGGCTGGATTTCATTTCAGTGTAAGGCTGAGAAATAGCTGGGGATTCCAGGTCCTGAATTCCAACTCAGTGGTCTGCTGGCAATGAGACTGTAATGTATTGCTACATGGCAGAGTGTAATTTAAGGTCCAAGATCACAGACACATTTCCCAGTTTTGTACAACTTTGTAGAGTAACTACAGATTTTCCAAACAAATTTAAGCTAATTTTAACTACTTGACTTGCATTTATCCAGCAGTGTACCCTGCTAATTTTCTAGGTTACTAGTTCATTAATTCACTAATTTAGCACAGAGTAACCACAGGTCCCCAAAACAGGCTGCTGCTATAGTACCCAGACAGGCTCATTTAGAGCTAACATAGACCTGCTTATGCAAGTTGCACCTGGACCTTTGTCTGCAGTGGGCTTTTAAAAAAATTCAGGAAGGCATGTTTGTTCCTGACAGCAAAAACCTAAAATTACTGTGATGAAACTCTGAAGCGTTCCTTCTCAAAGAGATGAAAAGTTAAGGCCAGTGATGTCCAAAAATAGGGCAGGAGAGGAAGCGTGGCTTATACTTTTATTCCTTGCAATCTCTTCCTGAAAAAATCATATTAGGAAATGTTCTTGAAATCCCCTGAGTCTAGTCTTATCTGCCTAGCTAAGTGGATAAATTAAAGTCATTTCGTACCCATCCCACCTATTTAGAGGAGTGAACGTCAATTGCAGCACTATTCTGTGGCCTTGCACACTTCAAGACAACTTCTATTTTTGTCTGTCTGCTTACCCATTTTCCATGAGGGACCATACAGCAGTTTAAGTCCCTGTTATCACATTACTTTCTCCATTTCTTTACAGCTATTTCATTTAAGCAATGCAAAAAGAGACTTCTGGGACAGCTGTGCCTGGGCATGCTGTGAGCTAGCTGGAGATTTGCACAACCTTCTAGTGGTCCTCAGGGTGAGCACAGGAAAAAAGATAATTCAGGGTGGTAAACTCTTACAGATAAACACTTTTTCTAAGTCTGATAATAAAAGAATCAAGCAGGGAGTCATTCAATATCAGGAAAAGAAAATAAGGTACATCTGCATGTCCATTCACACTGGACAGCTTTTGAGGCAGAACAGTTTGTATCAGATTTTAGAGTGGGGCAGAAAGGGCTGTACTGTAAGAAATTCCTGCTGCAGAGGTAGTGAAGTGGTAACTGTGATGTGGAGCTGGTCTCAAAAACAACCAAATGGACAGACACCATGACATTACCAAAGGACAGACTGACTCACACAGAAACAGAACTGATAACAGCCACTGGATAGAAGATGGATAGAATTACAGCATCACCACAATATAACCTGTGCAGATATTAATTGGTGTGGGGGATAGCAGATAGCATAGTATGACTGTTTCTTTGGTTATGGGCAGGAGTTGTAACTTCTGTCTCCCTTTTCCCCTTGGGGCCCTTATTCTGTTGGGTATGTGCACATAGAATCCAATATAAATTCCAGTTGGAGAAAATTTACCTATGCAATTAAGTATTTTCTCTAGACATGGTTTAACTATTAAACTTGCTGAAAGCTGGGATTAGATGCTTAGTGAGAACCAAATGCCTGCCTTTTTATCTACATCTGAATTTTGTGTGTCACACAAGTGCTAGCATTAAAGCACTGTTCTAGGGAGTGCCCATGCTAAGTCCCATTTGTGTTAAGTGAAGAAATAATTTTGTATTTGCTGTGTCTGGTCTCTCGTCTCTTTTAGTTCACAGGATGCCTTCGAGCCAAAAAGATAAGAATCAGATTTATTTTTAGCTAGCTTTAACATTATAATTCAGGATCTTTTTAATGTTCAACTGTGTATTTTCCCTGTTCTTGCTTGATGAGTCTTACAAATGACTGAAATATGAGGAAAATCACAGTGGTCAGTGGAATTGTTGGAGAGAACTCCCTGTATCTATCCTAGAGCTTACTGCCTCTCTCCATTCAATGGCTGGCTAATTGCCTGCTAGACTAAAATGGTCTTCTACCAGATACTGGGAAAAGTTGTTTCCTCTTCCAGTCTGAGATCTCCAGCTGATTAATATATTCTCATGGCACTGCTGTTTGAAACCTTAACTGGTAAACATCTCTTTCATCTGACAGCTCCCGTCCCTCAGCAAGGGCCTCCCTAACCATCCCAGTCCCTGTGTAAGAATGCATTAATATGAAATACTATAGGCTCTGTACACTGGCAGCATGGGATACAACTGTTTCTGAACAGAAAAAAAGAGATGAAATGAAAGCAGAGTAAGCACATAAAATATTAATTTAAGGCTCAGCATGATACAAAGTGTTATAGGGTGACACTTTTTTTTCTTTCTTTTCTCTGTGGGCCAAATCAGATACACATTTGGTGAAAAGGACCCTTATCCAACAACAATTAAAATAACCCCAACAAAACAATACCAACAAAGATTCAAGGATAACTTGCTGCAAACAAACCTTGGACATGGGCCTAATGTGCATCTCGAGTTCTGAAAAGGGAGATGAGCAGTAGTTGTCAATAGTTTAGAGAACAACTGGAAAGTTAGAGTGCATATTAGAAAATAGAAAACAGTTTCTTGAGCTGCTCTTTCCCCTCATGTCCAGTAAGCTGAAGCACCCACATTTTTACCAGGTTGTATGTGATATACAGTGGACCTGTACTTCCCATAATCAGGTTCTTCAGCTGGCTAGGCAATTCCAGATTTTAAAGAATAACAGCCAATCATTAATTCCTGAAATGAAAGACTATTTGGACATATGTAATTCTTTTATATGAGGACCAGGCTAATTCTAGAGAAAAAGATAATAGTATGCTAGCAATGCAGACTTCCATTGCAATTGACATTAATTTCACTGCAAATAAGATTTCTGCAAACTTTTTATTTGCGGGTAAATTCCCAGTACTATTTCATACACTACTTCAGTTTGTAACAGAATCCTTAATCTTGAACTATGTATTATTTTGAGGAAAACAAAGGACAAGGAACCTTATTCAAAAATTTGATCAGGGCAGGCAAAGATCATAGTCTCTTAGAATTGTTTAGGTTGGAAAAGACCTTTAAGATCATCAAGTCCAACCATTGTTGTTATAACCACAACAGTTTTAGATAAATTGCTGGCTACAAAAAGCCATCAACCTCATCATATTTCCGCATGCATTTCAACTACAGTTCAAAGGAAGAGACAGAAAAGGCCCTCTGTTCTCCTGGGTTTTCAATGATAAGAGGCATGCTGTGGGTGTATTGAGTTCACAGTATCATTTCTTGTTTCTGTTCCCATAGAAATGGTCCAGTGCATTGCTCCACTGAATGCAAATAGTGCCAAGCTTGTTGGTAAACATGGATGTATCCTACCATCAACTAGTCAGATACACATTCTATCTCACCATTTTGCCATTACTTCTTGCCATTCTGCTTTTTCTGCAGTTTTCTGCCATTCTGTGCTTACTTTAAGAATAATGCATAAGTTAGGACAGAAGAGGAGGTTTTAGGAAACAGACTTATATACCTATTGCAACTAGTGTTTGAAGAAAGTAAACCCCCTTATTTTCAAAACAAGTTAAAGTCAGGTATCTGAAGAAAGAAGAAATCATTGTCCTACACTGGATTTCTTCCTCACTAGGGACTGAAAGAGCCATAATCCTTTAGTTTTGTGGTTTATCTGTCCCAGGGCAGCCCAGCTAGTAAGGAATGAGTATCCTGGAAAAAGGGTAAAAAACTTCATGGCTTAGAAGTTACTGTAAATAATACAGACTTATTGTGTGAATATATTCCAACAGTGTAGTGATTTTAAAGGCCTGACTTGAGTAAACAGTGCAATGAAGACATACTCTTTGGTGACAATATTTACATTCTTAATGTTTATTATAATAGTTTGCAGCTCTGAAGGCAAAAGCATGTGAATATTTCCTACCACAGTCATTTGTATTACTACAATGAATGGCAAAGTGGGCGTAAAACATGATTAAATCAAACCCAAAAAATCAAGCCCACGGAATTAATTTCTAAGAAACAATGCACAAGGCCAGATTGCAGTAGATTATTTCTCTGTGATTTGAATGAACATAGCTGACTGTTTATAATATTTTCACTGTGATTTGATGTTATGCATCTTTCAGTAGGAGCACAGGGAATTTCCCATGCCTAGAGGTGGATAATCAGTCTTTTCTCCAGCTCTTTGAAAATAACAAGGTTCATTCATGAGTGTTCTTTGTGAAGGCTAACAAGGTTGGCTAACAAGTTAAGCTATTTCTGCTTTTATTTTAACAATTACTTGTAAGATTTTCAGCTTTTGAAAAAATTCCTGTAGCTCTTTTACATGGTATAGATATGTTATAGACCTATCTAGAGAGAATGAAACTGAATGGCTAGTTCATACCAGTTATGAACCAGGCTGGTAATGCCTATGACTATGAAGCTGGCTGACATTTCACTTTGTAAGATCCAGTTACTGTTAACTTTGTAAAACTTTAATCATATGGAATGAAATATCCCATGCTGAGTCATGAAATAATACTTTTAAAAGAATGCTGTTTTGATAATGTGAAAAGAATCCTCAGCCGCTTCTTGGAAATGCTCCTCTGCCCCAGTAGTTCCTTGGATTCTGTATGTAGTCAAAACTAATTGAGCAAAAGAGGCAATGTTCTGTGCATTAATGGCAAGCAATAGTACACTGATAACTGTGGCTGCTAGTGCACGTTGCTAATGCTAATTGCCAGTGTAACCGGGCCATCCTCTACCAAATGGTTGCTTCCTTTGAAACACGACAAATCTGCTGTCAACATGAAGCTCTGGAACGGTACCCAGGCAAACTTGTTTGGTTTCTTTAGGGGCCATCCCCCCCCCAGGAGTTGATTTCAGAATGCATTGTAATCTGGAAGTTTGCAAAGGAGCCCTGGTGCTCACTGAGCAGCAGTGGGGTAGTGGCTGTGAATGTCCCAGGAGGGTGTTGGTGAGGGCGTTGCAGCGATGTCACACTGCAGGATGTGTGAAGAAAGGACGTTTGGGGTACTACTGACATAACATGGCATCATCCTACTAGTCAGCTGGTGTCTGATTTTTCTGAAGGCTGTGAAAACATCTTGTATAAAGTAAAAGTACAGGGGAGGTTACAGTGAAGAAAGAAGCTTTATTCTCCCAGAGAAAATGAGTCCATTTCTTCCTCTTACATTGTGCTTAAGTTTATGGCTTGTCCCTTATTGTTTTCATTGTGATGTTTGTTTGTGTAGTCCAAGCCAAGGGAAAGGGAAACAAGGTAAGCCCTGCATCTCATTGCTAATGGATTCTCATCTCATTGGTTGGCAATCCCTACCTTTGAGTAGGAGGCTGAGATTTCATAGAAAAAGGCCTTAATATCAAAGATGTGCCATTGAAATCCTTAGGAAAATCTGCTTAAATGTGGGCAAATGATGAGATTTTGTGAAAGAGCATTTTGTGCATGTTGAAGACATGTGAGTGTTTAATAATTAAGTTTGAAAATATTCCTTGCTTACTTAGCAGATGAATCTCTCACATGCACAACCAGACTGCATAGCTGCCAATCAGAAAGAAGTTGTAGGACTGAATCCAAAACACCACTGCATCACTGCTGAGAAACTTTTGCTGTAATTGCTTGTGTCTAGGTTGAACAGAAAACTGAGAGCAGTTGCTAATCTTTCAGTGATCCTTTCTTCCCTTGCTGACCTCTAATCAGCATGAAGGAAGAAACTATCCAATTTAAACAGAATTAAAAAAAAAAAAAAAGACAATATATTTGAAAAAGGAGATGATGCAGGTCAAGATGAGAAGGGCAAGCTCGGTAAAGAGCTGGGAACCAGGAGTGGAGTCTAATGAGGAAATTTAAGACAAGGACCTAGGAAACTGGAGGGAGTTTAATTGAAGGGGTGTTTGGGAGCCTGCTGGAAGTAATGGGGGAAGCTAGAATGAGTCATTCTGAAAACCTGTGTGCTTCAACACTAGAAGAAATATTTTCATAAAAATATTGCCAGAGTCTGTTTTAATTCTATTTCAGATCTGATTTAAGTCATGCCAGTTCATGCCCTATTTTAAACAACATTCAATACATATCTGGGTTGATGCAGCTATTTCTGGGCACAGGTTACTCTTTAATTTCATGTCAAATTGGTGTTAAACCGGTCTGCTTTGTCCTTTATGTCTTTCTTCTTTTATTAGTAATCCAAATTAACTTGATAAACAAGATTTCTCTACCAATGTAAATGCTGTGTAGCTGGCATGCACTGTACCATTTTATAGATGAAGAAAATTAGTCAGGTGAGTCATGTAATTTGCTTTAGGAAGGGCACAATGAATCAGTGAATGAGCCAGGAATTTAAACTGAGGAATTTCTGACCTCTTGTTTTTTTTGGAAATTCCAACTCATGCTTCCTGCTATTTTTTCTCATTACACTACCGAGATAATAGACTACTTTTCTTGTTTAACTTGTGCAATGCTCCTATTAATGTTAACTGCTTATACTGAGGCACTGATGAGCCAATAGTCTTGACCTTACAAAGAAACTCAGCTACTTAGTTACTGTTGCTTAATCCTTCCTATCTGTAAGTTTGTTGTTTGTGTTGCTCAAAACCAAGCTGAGAATTGTCCTCTAGCTTTGTTTACATACTAGAGAAGGGAAAAACCACTTTGGTAAATAGAAAATTCTTCAAGAGAGCAAGAGAAGGACAGACTCATTGTTTGTATGCCTACTTGGGTGTGTCATACTTAAAGAAATTCAGAGTGGGGGTGGGAACTGAAGGAACAAGAGACAACAATGAAAGGCGAGAGGATGAGAAGGCTGGACTTGCATATTAATGAGAGCTCGCCTGTAATTGGGAATTTCCTTTCACTACATTTTTCTTTTCCCTTTTTCCACCACTTATCGTTTTGCTGGGTTTTTTTCCTTCCTCTGCCTTATGTGTTATTTCATGTTTGTTCCATTCTGTGCAAGAGCAGTGTGAAGTTGGCTCATATCCTGATTTCTGAGAAATGCAGAAATAAGAATTTGAGCCCATGCTACTACAGAGTGGGAAAAGCAGTGCTAAAAGGAAGTGGTACAGAAATCAGGGCAAAATTTTCTAACATCCCTCTGCTGAAGGAAGAATTTTCAGTTATTCTCAGATGGATGACAGTATCATGTTTACAGGACTGCTGCTAGGTAACTTCTTATTCTGTACAAAAGGAAAAGTTAGTCTTCATATGTAAGGGAATATTTCAAAGCTAGGTGAAAATGAAACAAACCAAACCTCTCTGGGTATCAGATCCAAGCTATATTACAGACAGGCAAAAATACCATTCCATAATTTGCTACTTAATTCTTCTTCTCTCCTGGTTTTGCACCTAAGATCACCTAAATCTGCTCTTGTCCCTCCCTTCTGCATGGGTCATATCACCTGAACCTCACAGTGCCTTTCCCCTGAGTGGATGAGCTCTGTGGTAATCCCTGCAACCAAACAGACACCTGTTCCCATAAAGTGTTCAGAGAGAGACAGGCAGATACATTCTGGCTCAGTCCACCTTTATGTTGTACACCGATTTTGCAAGTGCTGCCTTTTGCTATTTAGTCTGTCTTCCCTCTTGGCTCATCATTTCCTTTTGAAAAAGATGTGTATTTAAATAAAGATGGAAAATTTCCCTGAAATGAGTGGATTCAAATAAACAGGCTAGACTCTTTCTTAACAAGCACATAAATAAAGTGATTCTTTTAATTTTTTAAAATTTCATTTACTATTTGTCTTCTCAGGGAGTTACTCTCTTGCATCTGAGAAATAGGGCGGGGGCTTGTTGGTTTTTGTTTTTTCATTTTCTGAAATATGTTTAGCCTCTACTGACCTTAATTTACTCTCCAGCCAGTTAATTGCACATGGTAATCCTCTATACATACATAGAGAGTCTCAGCGATTTTTTTGCACTTCTGCATGATCATCCTCTGAGTGATGCTTGGCAGGGTTGGGGAGGAAGAAAACAAGAAAACCCCGATAAAATACAGTCCCAAAATATGTTTCCACTAGAACTGAATGAAATTGTGTGCATAGTATACACCCACCTAGTCCTAACAATTCCTTTTTCTGTGTGCTGGCAGATTGTTCCCTTGCCCTGATTATGTTGCTGACATTATGCTCGTGAGGGAAATTCCTTCCTGACTCCAGATCTGGTGGATTTATAATCCTGTTGATGTAAGCAAAGCTCCCTGTACTTATCTAAGACACAATTGTCCAATCAGTTCTACACATAAAACTCCTGTTAAAGCAAATAGAATGGCACAAGTTGCTGAAAAGATGACCATGACCCTGGTATGGTTTCTGCTCTAGAACCATAGCTACAAGATAACTTTAATGCAGCACTGCCCTGACAAAGAAAAAAAGCAAGTCTTACTCTTTTGTCCATCATCAGCTGCTCTTGCCTTTCATTTGCTACAGAGGAACAAGTATTCATGCACACACACAATTTACCAGTGAAGTTAAAATAAGCCTGGAAATAATGAGTAAATACATAATCTGCTTTCTTAACAGTCAGCTATTAGTAATTTTCATGCACCTAAACTTTCTTGTCAGAAAGCCTTCAAAATTTCAATAAAGCCTTCTGTAAACTAAGCTATCACACTGGACTAAAAGACTAACTACAGTAAGGGAGAAATGTAACCTACCAGTGTTGCATATTACTGGTAGCAGTTTATACTGAAAATGTTTATTTCCTGTGTACTTTTATGATGGAGGATGTGACACAGAAAATGTTTTGATTTAGAAATGCAGCTGGGGTGCCTTATGAGAGCTGCAGTTTAGAAACTTCATGGTCCTATTGTTTTCTGTTCAGAAAAAAGTCAGGCAAAAAAGCATTATACAGTGTAGTGCTTCCTTTTTGGGTTGTCTGGTTTTATGCTTCTGTGGCTCTACCCCTCCTAAGCTGGACTAACCAGACCTAGGGATTCAATTTTCTGTCTAAATGAAATCTCAATGATCCAATTACCTAAGACCAGCAATTACTGCTAGTTCCCTTCACTCTCATAATGCCTTGACTGTAGCTGCTTTTAGGATCTTCATCCTTATGGATTCTTTGTGTTGCCACTTAGGGAGGCAGTTCTGCCTCAAAATTTAATGACCATCCCCTGTTACCTTTCAGTTACTATGCCTTGGAATTCCACTGCCACGGGAATATAACCCAGACAAGCCTCACTCTTGTTCTGGAGCTTTGACTATGACCCAGATCATGTTGGCCCCAGGCACTAAGGTATAGACGGCACAAAATTTCTGTCATAACACTGTCAAGCACAGCTCAGGTAAGAAGTGGCAGTGTTCACTGGGCCATGACTATGCCGAATCAGAGCAGTGTCTGGTACCACGAGCAGCAAGATGCCGCTGGCAGGAAAAAACCAATTGCCAAGAGTTGTCCGTCATGATAATCAAACAACTTAGTGAGAATCAGAATTAAGGAAATCTAGTTTCCCTGGATTTGGCCACGAGGTTAATAGGTTCTGGCACTTCACCCCACACAGGTTTCGGGACAAGCTAAAGCTGATCTCGCCCCAGCTGCTGCCGTGGAGGGAGACTGACGCCTCTCTCCTCTGCCCCTTCCCACAGCTCCCAACGCGGCACAGCACCAGGACGGATCGCTCCGCGACTCCCATCACGACCCAAAACTTGGCAGAATAAATTCCCCTTTGGCTCGACCGCCCGACAAAGCTCCACCTCGGCGGCGGCCGCGGGGCCGCTCCCGCCTCAGGTGCGCCCGCCCGCCGCCACCTGCCGCGCCCCGCCCCGCCCGCGCCTTTCCGGCCGCGGCCCCGCCGGCTCCCCCGCGCCTGCGCAGCGGCGGCGGCGGCGCGGGGCGGCGGTGCCGATGCTGCCGGACGGTGCCGGGCGCGCGGTCGCGGCTGGCGGCGGGGCCGGGAGCGGGAGCGGAGCCGGGAGCGGAGCCGGGAGCGGAGCCGGGAGCGGAGCCGGGAGCGGAGCCGGGCAGCGGCGCGCCCGCCGAGCATCGCGCGGCGCGGGGCGATGAACTCGCGCAAAGGTACCGCGCTGTGCCGGGCGGCAGGGAGGGCGGGCGGGAGCGGGGGGGGCTGCGCGGCCGCCGCTGCTCACGCCGGCTCCCGGCTGTTCTCTTCTCCCGGCAGTGCTGGCCCTGCAGGCCCGCAGGCGGCGGCCCAAGCAGTCCGCGGCGGCCGGCAGGAGGGACAAGCACTCGGCGCCCCACAAAAAGTGAGTATGGGGACCCCCGACCCGCCGGGACGGAGCCGCCCCCCGCGACCCCTCCGTTGTCTGTGGTCCCCTCGCGCGTCGCTGCCGTAACCCCCGCGGGCCGTCCCGGCTGCCCGGTCCCGCGGCAGCCACGGCGGCTCCCCCGGCAGGGCACAGCACCCGCCCGGGCAGGGCTCTCCCACGGGGGCTGTCGCCAGGGCAGCTCGGGCACCGTCCCCAGCCCGGGCGCCGGCTCAGCATCCTTCGGGCAGGGCCGCCCGGTGCCCCGTGGAACGCGCCCGGCGCTCCGGCCGCCGGCCCTGAGAGCCCCCGGTTTGTGGGGGATCTGCCCAGCCCACGTGTTCCTCTTGGTTCTCCCTCCAGTTCTCTCATCTTTGTGGTCTCCTTTCCCAGCGCTTTCTGTTCCGAGGTTTCTGTCTGCATCATTGTCCCATTTACAGGCAGTTCTTTTTTCATCCTCCTCGGTACCATCAGACTATTTCCCCTTCCCAGATGTGTCTAATCGCCAACGATGCTGATACCAGTATCTCTTTGGTTTAAGTTTCTGTGAATCCTACAGATAAGAACAGAAGTTGTTCTGTTTTCCCCTTCTTGTCTTCTTCCAGCCCTTCATGTTCTTGTCACTGTCCAGTTGATCTTTTCTCATGATGCTTGTTCACTGAGCCACATAGGAACGTTCTTCCATCTCTACAGTGTTCACACTTCATTCTTTCCTAGGACACTGTGGCTTTGGACTATTTGCATTTTTTGTCCTTGAAGGATTACATCCTTGTGTCACTAACTTTCACTGTGTTTTGTGCTGTGGGACTTTATTGGTGACTCATTAAGTTGCCAATAGGCTCTTGTCTTTGTTGTAGTTACTTAGGAATCCAGTCTACCTGCTTTGTTCTGACAGGGAAATACATCCTGATGTCACTCATTCCTCTCTCCTCCTAGCTGGATAGTCTTAGAACTGGGAAGCAGTGTCATGGGTGGATGGATGGATGGATATATGTGGTGGGGAGAGATGCTGCTCTCTGCTATGGCAAGTGATTCAAGGGGCAACGTCTTTCTGTGACTTCTGGAAGAAATAACAATTTATCTGTGACCATAAAGTGTTTGGTGTGCCTTTTTTTTTTCCTAGTTACAATAAATGAGTGCTTTTTTTCCCCATTAGGATGGGTAAAAATAACATAGATGAGGTGCTGGTGTAGTGGTGATTAGACTTTGGCAGCTAACTTTTGTTCACATCCTGTTCCACTCATGCTGTTTCCTCCAGCATTGTGTAAAAGCTGTATTATGCTTTCAGTTGTTTGAGTTTGGGGTTACTGCAATGGAAACAAATGTTATGTGCAAAATATGCAGTAATTGATTCCCTTGTTTCCAAAAACTTTCAGTTTGTAGTGTTACATGGATCTGTCTTCTGCCAGTTTGAAAACAGAAATAGGTTAAATTTCACTGTAGCTCTAGGTTCAGAGTTATTTTTGAAGCTTTCAGTTAAGTGTTAACCCCAAGGTTGTTAATAAACTTCTACTCTTAGGTGATAAAGCATTCAATACACCTCTTAGGGGAGCTAAGTGGGATGTTTTACTGAGTGAGTTTGTTAAAAGTTTGCTCTCACAGAGCCATAATAAGTGCAGAACTGGTAGTCTTTGTGTTTGCTGAAGAAACTGGCTACTGTTAAGTCAGGGTGCACAGTCAGGAGCTGGCCGTTTGCCTGGCTGAGTCGGCGTTTCCAGATGCAATGCTCCAATCTGATCAGTTGCCTTATGAAACCAGTGGTTTTGCTGTAGCTGACAAGAGCTATCTTTTCTCTTCTGCTATGTGTATTTTCTCTTCATACCACTCCTGTGCTCTGGAGATGACCTACTCTGTCTTGTGCTTCTATATGAAAGCAAAACTCCTTTCAAGTTTTTAAGTCTCCTTGCAAATGGTTGAGGCCCCCAAGTACAACCAGTATAAGACATTTTCAGTATCTCTTTGGTCCTCTTTCTAGCTTTACTTTAAATTCAACTGCTACAGCATATTCTAGTGTTTTAGAGGCGTGTGGTATGGGTGATGTGCATCAAATGCACAGCATCTGCAAATGAAAATATTGATTTGAGGGCTGGAGATTCTATACCATAGGTTCCCTGTAGTGAATTTGTTCACTACAGGAAAATTGTAACTTAGTTTTGAATCCAAAGCAGTTTTTTTTCTTTACTGTGGTTCTTATGAAAACTTTTCTATGCCAGGCCAAAGCTTTATGGAGTAACTCCCATTGTTGCTGTTAACAATGTGCTTCAAAGGACACTGCAGGACCTCTCTTGTAAAATTGGCTAGGGGAGTTACATCTTATTGTAGCTTACTTGCAGGCTTTTGTTTGAAGAGTATGAAGGTGATGGCACAAGAATAAAAAGTTGCAGTACTCTGAATAGCTTTTTGTCAGTTATGACCTTCTTTGCCAGGGAAGGCTGTAAGATTGGTCCTGTAGCTGCTCCGTGTTGACCCCCTAAGTCAATGAGAACTGGTGGAGGTGAATCTGGGTTTGTTTTAAAAAAAAAAAGAAAATAGAAACTGAGTGTCTCATATTTTTAAGAGGAAGCACTTTGTCTTGAATCAAGACTATACCTATAGTTACCTGTAATAATAAAATTACTTACTTTGAAATTAAACATGCAGGCTACTGAAACAGAGTATCTCACTGAATTATGATAAGTTAGCACTTGATTTTGGTTGTAATAGATGAATTTACATGCAGTGTGTTCAAACTACTCATGTATTTTTTCAACTGGACGAAAGATTAATCAAAATTGTTAATTTGGATCCTCTGCAATTTATTTCTCCTTAAAGTGGAGGCCTGCATTGAGAGAGGTCTGTGAAATAGTGAATTTGACAGATGCCTGAGTCTGTTCAGAGATAAACTTGCTTACAGGCAGACAAGCCTGTTTACTGTCCTTCACTTAGTGCTAACAGATGGCCTCAGGTACATCTGCCTTTTGCATTCAGCACAATGGTAGGCTCTGTATGTTCAGACCAGTACAGGCTTCACCTGGGGTAAACTTCTACCTTGGATGTATTTTTTTGCTTGACTTTATTTCTAAGTGAATGTGACGAAACCCAAGTGAATACCCAGTTAGAGTTGTCCTCTTTGGCATGTCAACTGTACATCTTTATCCAAAGTTAAAAGAAAGCATTTGGTAAGTAAAAAAAAAAAATCTAGGTGATGGTGTGTGAACCTATGGAGAGAAGATTATGTGTGCTGCATATTTTGATCCAAAAGTATAAATCCAAATACCAAGATTGATTTTGGTTTTGTTTTTAAGCAGTACTTTAGAGCAGGTGGTGTAGACCATGGGCTGTTACTTTGCAGTGGTGCAGTACATCTGTGTTGGCTAACATGGGAAGTGCCAGATTTCTGCACTGTGCACTTCCAGGTGTCTAACTTCTTGAACCCATAACTACTGTACAGCTAGCAAGGCTTAGGATATATTACATTACTATGGAATCTTAAATGTGTAAAAGTCATGCACTGCTTTTGTTTGTTACTGTTTCTCTACCACAGTGTTTTTCAGCCTCTTTCAGTAGTTTTTTTCCTTAGAAGCAGCATCTGTGAGGTAGTTCCTGTTCCCATGAACACTGGCTGAATGTATTCTGGGCACTGATAAAAGGCCATGGGTGTAGCTCTTGGCCTTTCTATATGAGAGTGGCTGTACACTCCCACAGTCTGCAGTGGTCCTGTATCTGCCCTTCAAGTGCAACATTTGTGAAGTTGTTGTCTTCTTTTCTTCTTGGGATAATTTACTGAAGAGTGTCAGAGAAGCTAATGTTAAATTTTTAAAAGCTTTTAAAGAGGAGGAGTAGGAAAGATTCAGAAGAGTAGAACCCAAAGTTGTGCCAGTATCTAATGAAAGCAAATAAAGTGACTTCAGTTCTCTACTGAAGAAAATTAAGTGATAAAATGAAAATGTAACTATATAGCAGTTGTATTCATAATTGGTTCCCTTCTCTTATAGTATTAATTGCTTTTGTTGTGATTCTACCAGACTCTTATCTTTGCAATCTAGCCTATATTTTAATAATCAATAACTAATTCTGTTCTAATTGCCTATGGGGACTGTTTTACTGGGTTGTTTAAAAAGAAAATTAAAATTACTAATATTTGAAGAAACAAAACATTGTCTCTCTACCTGTCATTACAGTTCCCAGTATTTGTACCTTTAAAGTACTGTTTGTCTCATCCTTCATATATTTGAAGTGAACCCTTGCTTCCTGATTTTCCTAGCAAGACTTTTTATTTTTCCTCTTCTCTACAATCCTTATCCTTGATATCTCATTTTTCACTTTTAATCTGTTAACAGTTACAGCATATGGTAAGTGTAAGAGGGATGGTCCTGTTTGAAGTTGGCAGGGCTTCTTGTGTCCACTGTCTATCTCAGTAATATACCTTTTAGGATGAGCTCTGCCTTTGTAAACTTGTGTTTGGATGGATCTCTCATAATGTGCAGAACTGGCTGGAAAAATAAGCCTAATATAATAAAGCACATGTAGCAGAACAGAATTGCAGCAGTCTGCATCTCAGCCTAAGATAACCATAGAAGAACTTTTTGTATTTAAAGAAGATATTCTGAACAAGCTTTTTGGCTGAAAAAGGTGGTGTAAATTTCAAAGTGAACCTCTGTAAAGGTGCTAACTTTTTCTGCATTTCACGTGTACTGTTTTTATTTTAAGTTATACATTGGGAAATCCTATGATTAAATCTATGATAAGTGTATGTCTAAATAACACATACTCTGATTTTGTCCAGCAAAGCAGCTGGCAGACTTTTGACTTTTATATCGATGTCCTCCATAATGAAGTAATGTTAGCTAAGGAAGTCTCTTTGAGTGTTAATGCTAAAGGAATCTTATCTTGAGCTTCTTGGTTAAAGGGAAACTACTGAATAGCCCTGGTGAAATAATGCTTCTTGACAGTATTGGTGCCTCACTGTTTTTCCTCAACAGAAGTTAGTTAATTAAAAGTCGATAATTTGAATGTAGGAGATTAAAAGAACCAAGGGCTTCAGTTGCCTTGAGCTATTATCAATGCTTAGTTTGCAGTTTTCTAAAATGGAAGGGAGTATTCCATCGTTAGAGGTCAATTATATTTTCCTATCCCTGAGGAAAAAAAAATTATGTCTCTACTGTTCTTGTTGCAGTGATAAAGGTCAGAGCAGTCTAGCTACAGAATATGTACCTTAAATTCCAATGTTAAAATCACTTGTTTACTACTTTTCAAACTGTATTAAAATTGTATTGGTTTCGTATTCATGTTTCTAAAGAAAGCTCTCTTGGGACCTATTTCTTCCCTTTGCACTGCTCTGCTTTTTCTGGTCTCATGTTTCACCTCAGTAGTTTCTCTGTGTAATAACTGTTTGTCTGCTGCCTGTTATGTTCCTGTTGCTCACCTGTATGTGATGTTATTCCTTCATCACAGACTGGAATGTAGATTTTCAAAAACATCATTAAAATCATTAAAAGATCCAAGTAATTAATAAAAATCATTAAAATCCAAGTAAAAAGTATTTAAAAGAATGCAGTTAAGTGCAGCTGAGACTTCAGTAAGGTATCTTGTAATAAATAAAGTGTACTCTTTTTATGGCCATTTTAATGTTTGAAAGCTAATGTTTTAAAATAAATTGTGCTTCTTTATAAATGGTGGTTTACATTTATGATTGCGTAGTTAACATTGTACTCTTTCAAAAAAGATTATGTAGAACTGAAACTGCTCAAAGAAGAAGGTAGTGAAGGTGATTGAGGATATTGGGCAGCTTAATTTATGACTAGTACATTTCAGATATGTAAAGGTGATTAAGAAGCATTTTGATATGACTAAGAAATCATTACAGGTATAGAAATGGAAGAAGAAATAACTTGCCTTTATTCATTACAAAGCAATGATATTCAAAGAATGACTCCTGTGGAAAAAACCCCAACCCAGCTTCTTTTTGTACAGTATGAGAGACAGAATGTGGCTTTGCAATATGTTGTAGAGTCCAAGTTACAGGTGGGTTTAAGAAGGATAAGACAGGGAAGCAGCACCATCAATAGTTTTTAAGAATGCTATTGTCAGTGCAGTGTGATTTTCCAAGCCCCTGTTTGCTGAAGACCTGTCAGGTGAATTTGTCCTGATACAGAGTGATCCACCTGTGTACTCCTCTCCAAGCAAATGTTTCTGGCACCCCGTGGTACAATACTGGCCTAGGTGTGTGTTTGACCTAAATTAGTGTGGCAGCCCTTAGATTTTCAAGGCCACCTGTGTGGATCACTTGCAGCATCTGACAAGCCTGACAGGATCTGTGAGCCTGGATCCAAACAGGGTGGCCTAATGTGTGACACTTCTGTACCTGGCTCAGGAAGGAGCTGTGAAGCTGGAGTTAGCTCCTAAATCCCAGTGCACAGTGAATCAGTAGAGGTGTGTTTGAGAAGAGCTTTCCTGCCCAAGAACAGGAAGGTTATGATGATAGGGCAAGGAGGCTTTCCAGGGAGTGAAAAATACTGAAGGAATGGGCATGCTTGAAATGCTACTTTCCTGTAGGCTTTGATGCCATCTGCAGGTCTGAGTTTGATGCCAAAATGAGCCTGGATTGCTTTAAAGTTGTGAATCTAAGAATTCAGATTATTTCCTCAGTTGCTGTGAACAAGTAGCTTTACTTTAAGGTTTCAGTTCTCATGCTTATGTAATAGCTCAGTAGTTCACTCACCTGTGAAGTAAGAGTCAAGATGCCTAAGGAATTTCAGGCTTATTTCAACCTGCCATGTGCAAGTGTCAATCATGAGATTATAGGCCATGCTGGGCTTTGGTGTGTAAGGGCTGGCCAGTAGCTTTGCAGCCCTTCTGCAGCATAATCAAAAGCAGCAGACTGATGGAGTTGGAAGGTGAGTGATTAAAAGGGAAGTGTTGCTATCAAGTTTCACTGACACACAGGTATCAGCATGCTGCCTGGCTGCTGCCAGGTAACTGAGTTACAAAACAATGGTGATTGGGTTAGAATGAGGCTGTATGGGTCATTAAATGATTTTTCTTTTTAGTGCAGCAGTCACAATTCAGCACTTTTATGAAAGAGGGAGCCCTGAGGAGATCAGAGGCTTAAGCTTTCTTTCAAGTTCCCTTTCCTGGTGTCAGGAGGCACATTATGACAGATCCCTTTGCCAGGATTTATTCCCTGGTGAATGTTGTAAAGCTTCAGGGAAACCTGCATACAACAGGAACTTCATGATACTATTAGGAGTTCTGGCTCAAAAGAATAAAAATCATCTGAATGGATAATAATATCTGAAAAAGCATCTGAAAAAGCATTTGACTTTTTTTTCAAGGTAGTCTATTGCTTGGGGTGACCTGTTTTGTATGTTAGTGACAGTGTCTCAGCACATGTTGGTGTCCAAGTCCATTATGCTGGTCCCTAGACATCTAATCACATTCCAGTCAAATACTCTTAGGGCATTGCCTCTCTTTTTAAAGTTAATTAGAGATTTTAGTGTTTATTTTTTTTCCCAGAAATGTTTTCTATATAGTAACGTGTAAGTTGGATTGTGTCAACAGTGTTGAGAAGATGACAGACAGAGATTTTTGGTAGTTGCTTCCACAGTGTGCATTTCATAGAGACACTCTTTAATCAGGAATGAGCAGTGCTGGGAGTTGGGAGCTTTGTGATGAACTCAGCAATGCTGTGGTGGGCAGACATGATGTGGGCACACCAGCCAGTCCAGGCTCTTGGAGAAGCAGGATGTGAAAACAGTATGTGAATCTCAAGTGGACTTAAAATGTGAGATAAAGCTTTAAAGAACTATGCTGAGGCTACCACTATATTTTAGATCACCAGCTACCTGTTACATAACTGCTTTGGTGTTTAGTATGGATCAGTTACTTCTAAGTGTTGCATTCTCACTGCTAGTCCAAGCTGTTAAGTAAATCCAGCATTTAAAAACAAGGTTGAAATTATTTATTCCAATAGACAATACCAATTTTTCTTCATTTGTCTAAAACGAGTGTTATTGAGAATTGGTTAGTTTATCTAAAAATGTTGCAACGAAGTTTGACTAATTTTTTACATATTGTATAAGAAGCATGGTACTGGAAATAAAATTTTTTATCCTGTTCTTATAATTGAAAAGTAGTATACTTGTATTCTCTAATGTTTATTTCTGAAACCAGGAAATCAGTTTTGTGTAATGAGAATATTTGTCTTGGGAATAAAGATGTTACTCTTTTAAAATGATCATTTTGATCTAATTTTGTGTTTCCAGAGTGACTCTCAGTAGCTTGTGTCTCACACAGTGCCATATCTTGTCCTAATTGTAGCATTATGAAAACTTGAGATAAAGTTCAAGTAGATCAGACTCCCTTTCTCTTCCACTTGTACCTTCTCTCTCTTATCTTAATCCATGGCTTGTGCTTTGCCATGCCAGTGAAAACAGAGAATTTTTAATAGCTGCCACTAAAAGGAACATTAAAATAAACTACAGCTGAATACATATATTGAAGCAAACCCACAGATTTATTTTTAAAGTTTTTCCGTTTTCATTATAGTTTTTTCCATACATCAGTATGTGGGATCACTGTATGTATCTGTCTGGTGAGTGGAATTCATTTTATAGTTAGAATTCTAGGCCTTTTTTAATGGATTTGTCTGATAGTCTGCCTTTGCAAATCATGAAAAAGGAACACGATAACTTGGGGCTACACATGTAAAAAGGAATAATTCACTCTTTCAATTGTGAATCAGACAATTTGACATATTTGCATTGTTATGCTCCTTTCCCACTTAATCAACATTTTAGATAAGTATGTCAAATAGTAAAGCCACTTTAAAAATAAAACTATGAAATGATAAAAGAAGGTCCTTTTATAATGGTTTTAACACCAGAAAGTTAAGTGTCAGCAAATAATTATCTTTTCCATTTATTTGTGAGATGCATAGATTGCTAAAAATCACTTCATCTGATTTCTTCAATAAGTGGGAATTCTTATGGAAGACATGCATTTAAGTAGAAGAATTTGACTGAGATTTTAAATCAGAAAGTGGCATTATATGTATGTTGACAATGTCTCTCTTAAATCAATACAGTGTATGTTTAATTATGGCAAAAGTAATGAAAATAATGTAAGAGTTGGCAAAAATTTTAAAAAGCAAACCAGTCCTCATGGGACCTCTGTGAGTTGTTTCTTAGCATCAGGACCTGATGGGCAAAGTGCAGAGAACGTGCTTGTCCTGTTGGTTTATTCAGAATGTTTTTAAGGCATAATGATGTTAATATGCAAGGGCAGTGGAGCTGAATATGTGCCAGCTTTTTCCTAATTACAGTTCACAGCCCGAGGTATTAAGCTGAATTGAAACTGTGCATGGTTTAAATTACTGTGTTAAACTCTGAACTGTGGTGCACCAGATGCTGGCATGTTTGACTTAGCAATGATTGCTGCAAAAGAGCAATATCCAGCAAGAAGAATCTTAATTCCCAGAGTCTGCTTTTCAACTTTTTCTCAGATTTTGTTCTGTAGTGATACTCAATGTTGATGCCATGAAATTTACATTGGTAATAAAGGAGCTGCTTTAAAATCATCCTGCAGAACTAAGCAAAAGATTTTATTGCTTTTGGTGCTTGTATCCTTAATTGATTTTTTTTTCACAGTTTGTGTCAATTCTGCCAATATTGTATTTTTGAGAAAATACATTAAAGTTCATATTTCATGGTTGATTTGCATTGGTAGCAGTAATAAGTAATAGTTATGTATGTGCATGTACATAAGCTATTGCCTTTACATAGCAAACATAATTTGTGAGTCTTTAAATATCATTTAAACTCAGTAGATAAAGTCCCTTTAATCTCACAGCAGGAATGAAGTGTGTAATCTTTAGTGTTCAGGAGAGACTGAAAACCACAAAGTAGAAAAATTGGTCCCCTCTCACTTCTTTGCCCAGTATCTTCACCTTTCTTCTTGGGTTTACTTCTTGTAGTGTTCTCATCAATGTATGGCAATTATAAACAAGTGAAATAAAAAGGAATAAGCTGCCTTGTTTTTAAGATGATCTGGTTTCATTCAAACTGAGTTATTATAGATCACATGGAAATAAAACCTAATCAAGAACTAAATGCATATTCACCCATTTCACAGGATAAAATTTAATTTTGGCTTTTATCAGCAGCAATGGAAAGCAGCAAAGGCCATACTTGCTGCCAGTAAATAGAATATACCTGAAATATCAGAATGAAGAGTCAGTGAGTGTATAGTGACATTGGCTTATCTTAGCACATATACAGGAATATAAAGGGGGGTGTTTGGAGAAAGGAAATAGAAGACAGGGCAGAGCCAGAGTAAAGGCACTGTTACTTCAGCAGAAGATGGAAAGACTGATGTACAATGTAGGGTTTCACTGATGGAGGAAATATGTGCATGTGCTCCAGTTAATGTGAGCAGGCACCCAAGATGCTCTAATAAGTCTGTGAAAATTGGAAATGGGGACTTAGTGAGGTGAAGAGAGCATGCCTGTGTGTTTGTAGGTATAAATAAAATGGCTTGCTATTTCCCCTCCAAGTAACATATTATCTTATTTACAGGATGATAAATTAATTCTGAACTCACTCTTTTCTTTATGGAGGCTGGGAAGAAGAGAATGTAATGAGTATTCCAGCTGTGTGTTTTCTCAGCCTGAAGTTCTTCACTGCTTGTCTGCCCTGTCTGCAGCATGATCTGCACCCACCAGCTGCTGAGGTGTTCTATTAATGCAGCTTGGACATGTATTTCTCTGCAGGTTAAATAGCTACTAATGGATCCATCTGGATCTGCCCTTCCAAAGCTCAGAGTCTCTCCTCGCTGCTTTGTTGCACTCAGGTTTCAGAGAGGTTGTTACAAAGTCTTAAAGGTCCAACCAAATAATTATTGATATTTGAGTTACAGTGATATCAGTATTTGTTTCCAGTTGCTTACAGACAAAATGATACATTCCCAAACTTTGTAGTACCTGCTCTTTCCCCAGTGCCATGCTTACCCTTTTGGGATGGATGCTTTCATCTGGGAGAAGGGAGGGATATTGCCAGTCATCAGCCTCCTGGCCCTGCTGAGAGGTCTGAGAGCTTGATGTTGGTAACTTTTTACTCCCTATTCTGAAATCCATTTGAATAATGTTTATGTTATTCTGCAGGTTATTTCTGTGCTGCCTTGTAAATCCATGTTACAATCAATGTCAAGCCATCCAGATTTACTGTAGAATAGTGTATTTCACAACAGTTTGATGCTTGTTCTTTGTTACTTCTGTGAGTGCAGTTCTGCAGCCAGCACCTGAACAGTGGTGAGATATTTGTAGCCCCAAGTCTTCTCTGTGTCATCCTGTCACATTCTAGTCCTTTGGAGTGGTTCCATATCTTGAATCCTTTACACTGCATTTTATTTCAGCATCTTAAATAGTTATTTACACAGAATAATCATTATTGCTCTATTAGTTCCAGATATATGTATAACAATGGGTGCTACTCTGCACAACTGTACAAGGTGAAGCAATAGCTGAAAAAGTAGGTAATAGTCCTTTGATCAGTGGGCTATTGCTGTTCAATGCTAAAACAAATCTCCAGACAGGCCAAATCTTCAGTCAGAATATGGAAAGTCCCAAGGCTCACCTTAGCACAAAGGCCCATTACAAACAATGGCAGCAGCATTTTTATTGGCTCCATGACCTTGCTTAGTGTGATCCATGGAGAGCAGCAATCACCATTTTCTGTTCAGGTCACCTGGATGCTGCCAGAGAAAGGGGTTCTTCCTGTATATTTGAAAAATTATAAGAGGGTTAGCTTTAAGATTCCAATACAATCTGCTCTGTTTTTACAGAAAGTCTATATAATGTTAAACTATTTTATTTTTATCCTGAATTATTTCCTTGCTGGGAACTGCAGTAGTAGCTAGTGGGAAAATCTGGGTAGTGGTAAAGTTCTTGTTTGCAAATAAGCTTTGGAAAGACCTGTGAAGGTTGCATCCTGTTGAAGTACTGTCCTTAAATATTGGTGGTTTGCAGAGTAGCTTTTGGTTTCCTTTACATTTAACATGTATTAACATGTATTATTATTATAGTTATTCAGCACCTTATTAGAAAGCTGTTATTTCTTCTCACAATGGGACTTTTGTACCTGCAGTCATGGAAGAAACTGTAAGGCTTTGAGATATAAGAGGACAGAGCTGTGTAGCACTGAACTGACTAAACATTGGATAAACATTCTAGCTAAATATAGTTGAAAGGGCTTGAATGCATTTTCAAGGTATTAGCTTCATTATAGAAATACTTAGTGTCCTGTAGCAGATCTGAAACATGGCAGCAAATAATGGAGAGATCTTTTTGAGTTTTTTAGAGGATGATAGCATAAGCAAAAGACCTGGTCTGTGTATCTCCTCAAGGTTAAGGAAAATAATATTTTTTCTTTTTTTTTTTTTCCTTTCCTGATTATAACTTCAGTACTGTTTTTATATAAAATGTATTAAAAAAATGTGGAGTAATAACCAGTCTCTCTCTCTCTGTGTATGTAAGTATATATATTTTGGGCTATAATAATACCATTGGCCTTCTTGGCCACCTGAGCATGCACTGGTTCATGTTCAGCCACTGTACACCAGCACCCCCAGGTCCTTTTCCACTGGGCTGCTTTCCAGCCACTCTGCCCCACGCCTGTAGTGCTGCCTGTGACCAAACTGTAGGACCTGGCATTGGTCTTGTTGAACCTCATGCTGTGAAAAAAGCTTGGATGCACAGACACATGAAAATTATGTAGGTTTTTGAAGCAGCAAGGTAAAAAGAAAGTGTTTTTGTCCTTTAGAAACAGGGATGTGGAAGCAGAAAGTATGAAAATTACTGTCTTGTCAATCAGTTTTTACTAATGCTACATGATAAACACCAATGCTTCCACAAGATACTGAAGATGGCTGTAGTGTGAACAAAGAGCAGGGTTATCTCTAACTGTAGGACTCTATTTTGTGTGTGTGTGTTAGTTTGGATCACAGTGAGCCTGTGTGTGCCTGGCTGAGGCTGGCCAAGAAAGCCAAAGGCCCCCTGGCTTGTACAAACAGCAGTGTGGCCACAGCACCAGGGCAGGGAATGTCCCCCTGTACTTAGCACTGGCGAGGCCACACCTCAATCCTGTGCTCAGTTTTGGGGCCCTCAGTACAAGAAGGACATTGAGGGGCTGGAGAGAGTCCAGAGAAGGGAACAGAGCTGGGGAAGGGTCTGGAGCACGAGTCTGATGAGGAGCAGCTGAGGGAGCTGGGGGTGTCCAGCCTGGAGGAAAGGGGACGCAGGGGTGTGACCTTATCACTCCCTACAGCTGCCTGACTGGAGGCTGTGGTCAGGGGTTTGGCCTCTTGTCCCAGGGAGCAGGTGACAGGAGCAGAGGAAATGGCCTCAAGTTCACAAGGGGAGGCTTAGATTGGGTACTAGGAGAAGTTTCTTCACTGAAGGGGGGTGGTCAGATTGCCAAAGGAATGGACTGCCCAGTGAAGTGATGGAATCACCACCTGTGGGAGTGTTCAAAGGCACGTGGATGTGGCACTTAGGGACATGGTTTAGTGGTGAACATGGTGATGGTAAGTTCCAGTTGATGGAACCAATAACTTACATACAGTCTTTTCCAACCTAAACAATTCTATTATTATATGAAATAGCAATGGAAAAGCTGCATACATACTAAGAACTTCTTGTCTAGTTTTTCTTTTCTCATATAACTTGTTGCCATGATATTTTCTGAAAAATCTCTTTGCCAGAATTTTTCTCCTGAGAAGCCTCAGAGAAAAAGAAAAACAATAATTATCTGCGGCTGTGGAATGCAACAGGTGCATCTTTGATTGGTCTCATGTGGTTGTTTTTAATTAATGGCCAGTCAGCTGTCTCGGACTCTCTGGTCAGTCACAAGATTTTATTATCATTCCATTCCTTTCCTTTCTAGCCTTCTGATGAAATCCTTTCTTCTATTCTTTTAGTATAGTTATAATATATAATTTTCTTTTACTATAATAGATATCATAAAATAATAAATCAGCCTTCTGAAACATGAAGTCAAGATTCTCATCTCTTCCCTTGTCCTGGGACCCCTGCGAACACCACCACATTAACTAAGATGCACTTGCCAGCAGCATTGTTTTGAAAATTGTTTTCCCTTATAATAGGACTTGTTCTGCATTTTAATTTCTGTATTTAGGATATTCAGATCATCTTGGCATGAAACACAACAGCAGACCTACATTAAACTGAGGACCAGAGATGGGAAATATGTTCCTCTTCTCTATTTTGCATTCAAGAAAGTGAAAAAAGTAAAACTTTATACATAGATTTTTGTAGTGGTACTTCTCCTCTGGAATTATGTGCTTGGAGAGTTTTTCAATATTACATTATTGCATAACATAAACCAAATGATTTTATGATGCTGTTTTATTCTGGCCATAGAAATAATTTTATTTTGGGGAGTATGTACTACCTCAGGCTTAATTCTGTATGTAGTCATTGAGGATTTCCTTTGTTTTGGGTGGAAAGCAGAATTATATTTTTCTATACTGATGAAAACCCATATTTGATGGCTCTTGGGAAAATTCTTGTAGATGTTGATGTTCTCCTGCTGGCTTTTATGATTATTTAATATTGTTGAAACAAGCCGCTAGGTGGCAATATCAATTAAAAAATTTCCACTACATGCAGTTCAAGTTGTCATCTAAAATGGGGCACTTAGGAGTAGGTTTGATTAAAGTGAAAACATTACAACTTGTTGTATGCAAGATTTTCTTGATGTAGAGAGGAAGTGTTCTTCCAAAGCGCTCAGTGTGGGTGATTGGTGACTGAGGACAGCTGGGTGTATTTGCTTGGATGGAGAGGAAATGTGGCTTTCTCTTTTTTGTATTTCTGCAATATTTGTTAGACATTTGCAAAGGTGAACTATTATCATATCACTTCTTGGTGAAACTTGTTTTAACCTCCCAGTTAGAATAAGTTGGGTTG
This sequence comes from Molothrus ater, assembly GCF_012460135.2. NCBI lineage: Eukaryota > Metazoa > Chordata > Aves > Passeriformes > Icteridae > Molothrus > Molothrus ater. Next base: position 13,866,504 of record NC_050482.2, on the reverse strand, counting down.
TATCAATGTTACTTGAGAAACAAATCTTTATTGATGTGAACATGAAACATTTCAAACTACTTAATTTAAAATCAATACGAATTTACTTATGGCTGTGGGTGAAATAATGAAATATTTGTATGTTACAAGTAGACACTTATTAATGGGTGTGCTGATTTTATCTTCTTTGGTGTGGGTGCCACTGTAGAGCACATAGGCTGGGTTTGTATGTGGGAGAGAAGAGACTTGCACAACTAAGCCATACAGAAACCATTTCCCATGTCTCAGGGCTTGTCTTATCAGAGGTGTCTGGTCCTTTTATTTAGATATGTATATCTTTTTTCAGCATGGTGATTCAAGATGCTTTTGCTGGTGTTCCTGCTCAAGCTCCTGTTTGGGTTATTACCTTGGGAATACATATAATGAAATTGCTGGTAGGTGGTAACAGTGACATTTCTGCTTCAGTGTGGTTTTACTGGAGCTCCTGTCTGCCTGCTCCATCCTGCCTGGACCACTCCACATGCATTTTTGAAACATCTGTGTAATATGCTGTGCTCTTGTTAAGCTTTCTTCTTGGGTGCTTTACCTTTTTGGGGTTTGTTTCCAATGCTTTGTTCTGTCAGTAATGGGCATGCCAGTAACCCTGCTGTGGCCCTTGGGTAGTTTTGAGGAGGTAATGCTGTCTGTTGCTTTAATACTTAGTCTTTATTTTGTTAGGACTTATAATCATTTAATCAGGCAGTTGCTGGAGGAACTAATTTATCTTGGAGTGATTTATATTTTGCCTTTCTTCTTTCTGTCTGCTGTCTATTAGGGCGTTGCAGTGACCGTTCCTCAGTCCTTATGTCATGCAATTTCTCCTGATCTATTTCTGGTGTGGTTGATACAGCACAAGCATTCCCTTTAAGTGATGCTTTTCAAGTGGTATTGAAGATTCTTGATTTGATGGTCTTTGTGCCAAATAAACTCTGTCATAGATCAGACTGGACTGCTTGTTCAGAGAGGTTGTGAGTGGTGCTTCCTAAATTCAGTGGTAGTGTTCTCATAAGTTGCTATGTCTAGTATATAAGGTCTAGGCAATTAAGAATTGTGCCATTAAGGATTTTTATTTTTTTCTTTGCTTGTTTAAGTTTTTTTACAGGTTTAACTTCAGTTTATTTTCCATTTTCTTTTTTGAGGTAGGTAATTACATTGTACATGGTGGTATTATTGCTCTAACATGGGTCTCTGTATGCACTGCCTCTGTAAGAGTAGGTGGTTTAATCTTACTCTATTACAGTAGACATTTAAACATTACTGGGATAAAAGGAAAGTATTTCCAAAACTTTGTATTGTGGTAAGACCTATGCCTGTAGAGTCTGCTGCTATTAAGGTTTTTATTAAGTTTAATAATTTATAATTTATGCACTACACTGTTAGAGGCTGTGTGAAAGTGCTTCATGGTTATGGGCTGTCTTAGGCATAGGGGTCAGTAAAGCCACATTGATATTGTATCTGGGATAACTGAGCAGGGAATGTAAATGCTAAAATTCACTTAGCAGGCAGAATGAGTTGGCAAATGCTGTTAAAGGTTTTTAGACTCTGATCCAGAATCCAATGCTGACTTTCTTGCTGTTATTCCTCTTCCTGGTATTCATTGTTGCATGTTTCTGTAGGTGAAGTATCCTGGTTATGTTTGAGGTGGCCTGTGTTAATGCAAGGCAGAAACTTGCCTGTGTTATATATTAAAGTGTATTTTCTATCATTGTGTCAATTTTGAATCCTGATGGTATTTCTTCTACCATGAAGAAACACTTGTAATTCTCTTAGCTGTCCTTTTTCTCAGGGTTCATTTTATCCAAAAATAATGTTGTGTCATTGCTGCTTAACAGTTTTTCTTCCAGGCGTGGCATGTACTTTGCACAATGTGTCCATGCCCTCCTGGCATTCTTGTTCTGAGTGCTTTGCTTTCTATGATGGTCTGGTGTCTGTGTTACCACAGGCTTACCATATCTCAGTCTTTTCAAATAGGTCTCCCTTTAACAGTTTTCTAATACTTTTCTGTGATTTTCTACCTTAGTGTTGCTTCCTTGCCTCTTCAGGCATCTCCTGGTTCTGTAGGGACAAGAAGAGCCATGACACAACCTGAACATTCCTTGTACTTCAGTGCCATCAGGCTTTCTTTGTCGTGAATTTTTTTCCTGATATTTGAATTGTATTTCATTTGAATATTTTTTTACTTCTGATTAATCCTATTAAGAGTGAGTACTGCATGCCTTTGTTCTTGTAAAAGCTGAATTGTCTTTGACTCATTTCAGCTGGGTTAATCACTAAGCAGGTCCCTGATCACATTTATGTCTGGGAGAGCTTTTTTCCTTTGGAAACAAGAATCCTCAAATAAGTGAGAATACCCAAAACCATCACAAAAGGCAGCAGATGGACTGCTGGAACTACTTGCCTCAGCAAGTATCCCATCAGGACTGGTGCTCTGTAGGCAGCCCTGTGCTTTTGTCTAAGACACATCAGAAAGTGGGATGCTTTGTGGGATGTCTGTTTTCTTGTCTGCCTCACATGCTGCAAATGCTAGCTTTAATTCCCTTCATTTAAGGCAATTTTAACTTTTTTTTTTCTGTGTTTTCCAGTTTAAAGTTTATAGATTGCGCATGCTTTTAATGTTTTTTTGTTTTTCTATGCAAATAACAGTTTTGTTATTTTCCCATCTGCTTCTTGAAGACAGAATAAATTCTGTAGGTGTGCCCTTGGTTTATGCCTGCCAGTGACCCAGCAGAGCAGTGCCTGGTTTTGTGTCTAGCAGCAATACAGCCCTGGGGAGCAGGGACTGCAGGCTGCTTCTGCACGGAGGGACATGTGGCTCCTGGGAAGGAGGAGATGCTTGAAAGGTTGAACACTCAGCACCCAGGCTAATTGATCTGTTGTTTCTTTAAAATCACCAGAAGTGTGTGAAGTAGTTCACTGATTCTTCCTGTACCTTATAATTTCTGCACAGGAGCTGCTGGCAGTATGTGTGGGTTTGTAGACCCTGAAATAAAAAGTGTTTCTGGTTTGTCTGTTTTCCAGTGGCTCCTTCATTGTGATATGACAGGCAGGGAAAAATTATTTGCTGTGACTTTGCAGAACTACAGTAAATACAAAGTTGACAAAGAGTTTTGCTGGTGGTCTGAAAAATTTTGGAAGATGGCAGTGGCTTTTGCTCCAAAATCATCTGAATCCATCTGTTCCCCTTGTGAATTTTCATTCCTATTCAGTACTGCATGCTTTTGAGAAATGGATTCAGCAAAGTATGGATCTGTTTTGATAGCTGCAACACAAAAACATTTATTTATGTGCAGTAGAATTATTTTCCTTACTTGTTTTTTGCTTTGTAAAAGAAGAGCAAATACAGTGCAGTTTGGCTACAGGGCTCATTTAGTTAAATCCTGAATACAAACTAAAATAGTGTTTCTATTGTATTGAGTTTTCTCCTATATGTTTATATTGTCTCAGGCAAATAGTCCAAGTAGCCTAGGCCCCAAGATCTTGTCTGCAAAGATAACCAAGTTATATGCTATAGAATCTATTGTGTTCCCATTATATTAAGCTTTGTTTCCATTTGTGTCCAAGTAATTACCTACATGTTGACTTTTACTTAATTTCTCCTGCAATGAAAGTGTCTGCTCTGTCGAACATGAATGAAGTTTGACAAATCATTTACACAGCTCTTTACAAGTCCTGTTTTACATGACACAATTGAAGTTTTAGCTGGCTAAGCAGCTGATTATCTGTGTGCTTATGAACAATTTGAATATAAACACAAATGCAAATAGTAAAAGGAAGTCAGTTCCACAACCATAGAAAAAAAAAGCTGCATCTTTTAGTACCCTTTAGTATATTTTAAATATTTTTAATTTTTTTTCCCTAATCTTTCCACAAGGGTTTGGCAGTTCTGTGGCAGCAAGCAGAGTACTGGCCATCAGTCAGCTGCCTGCTTGGGTTGACTTCTTTCCTCCTTCTGTTTGTATTGCATGACTGATAAAATCAGTCAAAAATGCACTATTTAGAATGTTTCTTAGAATTAGATATTTTGTAGTTTGTTGCTAGGAGCATGGGGACTACATAATAAAATGCCACTGTCCTTGTAACTACTGAGATATATTACACAGCCTGATTTTTTTTTCACTTGAAGAATGAGCAACTTCAGTGTGCTACTTTGAGATGGTGAAACGTCCCACCTATTGTCCACCTATTGTCCTGTTCAGATTTTCTGTGAGTGCTGTCCTCTTCTACTGTGAGGTTTTCTTTGAACAAAACTTTTCTTTTTATTCTTCGGTGTAAAAATTACATTTTGCTTTGGTGGATTTAAGAGCCAAGAGGGCATTGGCTTATGCTTTTGTCTAAAATAGTCTGTGAGGTAAAAGGGGGTTTCTCTTCTTCATGCTGTGGTAGGTTTAAAATATTATTTTAATTTGCTTTAAAGTGCATCAGCTAATGTAACTAATATCCATGTTAGCATGTTGAGGAGCTAAGATGAGCTTTACAAGTTAAGAAATCCCTTGATGTGCATATAAATTAGTCCTAGACTGAAAATAGTAGTGAATGCTAGAATACATCTTTTTGTAACTTAGTACAGGTAGTATTCCAGGGAAGTTGAGAGTTTCAAAATCTTCCAGGGACCTGACAGGGTTTGCAAGTGACAAAGACTAATCTTTATCTAGACTAGTGTTAAAACCAGATCAGGAGATCTGGGTCTCAAAGACAAGCCATAAGAATGCATTGGAATTGCCTGCTGGGCAGGGAGTGCTGGATGAACACCTCTGCTTTGGGCAGGTGTTGGAGTTTTGCTGTCCTGTGTCAGGAAGGTGTCTTTGAAGGGTAATGGAGAAGCTTGCAGTAACTGGACTAAGACAGTGGTGAGGAAAAAAGCTTAAATCATGGGCAATCAGGTGCTGTTAATTATGTAATTTGTTTATAGTACTGGACTTGTGATTAGTTATTTTTGCAAGTATTTCTACCCACTCTTTTGAATTTTTGTAGTTAACATACTCAAAATCTCAATATTTTAACAATTAAAAAATATAATCCAAATATATCTTAATATTGCGAAATGTGAAAATTAGTGTGGGAGGGAAGGTGCAAAGGGTTCTTCTGTCTTACTTAAATTGTGTAGTTGGTTAAATTTTTCCTAAAATCACCATAAATACTAATCAGAATTGTCATTAAGAAAAACCACTCCTGGATAACCTTGTTATTCCATGTCCTGCTGTGGACCTACCTTCTGCTGGAGAGGGAGCTGTGCTGCTATGAAGATTTTTCTTATGCTCTGCTGCTTTGGAAAATGGCTTTTGTGTTCTGCAGACCTGGAACTTGTGTCTAACAGGGATTTGTGATTTGTGACTGCATTTGTGACTCACTGCCTGGCTGTGGTGGAATGGCTGAAGAAAGCAAAGCTTATGGGAATGTCATCACTGTGCTTTTAAGACTGGAACTTTAAGCAAGAATTAGGTATTCTTACACTGCTTTATTTTTGCCTTTAGACTACAAATCTATCAGCATATCTTAACTGCAGTGAGCAGGAGTGTAGATATGGCTTTGAAGATGTGGTGTTTCAGGACTGCAGTATGGATGTTATGGTGCACCTGTGTTACCATTTCAGAGAGCCATAGTTAGGAATTTTATGCTGCTCCTTAGCTTGTGTGGTATTATTTAAGAATGCATAAAGAAATCACTAGTGTGAGTGAAGCTAATACTGTGTTACTTAGCTTTTGAATACCATTAGGGTGATGTAACTGCCTTAGATGTGGCATTTTGCACTTGTGCTGAGGTGAAAAGTATGGAGTGGGCAGAGGTAGTTGGAAGGCTTTGTATTCAGTTGTGTGAGAAGAGCAATCCAAGTGCTAGTTACATATATCAAGTTAAAACACCAAAACTGCAGTGGGACACAGCTTAATTTTAATACCAGAACAACAGGGAGACAAAGCTAATTTTACTTTAAATAAATTAGATCACTAAGGTGGCTGCTTGGGAATTTTTTAAAAAAAATTAATCATAGAAATTGGCATATTAAGTTTTTCTGGGTCAGATTTGGGGAATGAAGTTTTAAGCCAGGCATTAGGACATTTATTTGTATTTGGAGAGACTTCCATGGAAATAAAAACCCAAAGCAACTAGGAATACTTAGCTACTTATTTAGACACTGATGGGAGAAGAAAGCCCCTGACTTGTAAAGGAAAACCTTACAGTAGCTTATAGCAGGCTGAAACATGAGTAATTAAAGTGCTAAGTCAATGTGGATCATTCCAACGTGAGCCAGTCTGAATTTGCTTCATTATATGATTGTGCTGCTGCTAGTGATGAACTGAAATCAAGGCCTTTGGTAATTTAATAAATCCATATAAGGAGATGAATATGATTAGATTTATAATCTCAGTCTTGTACTGATTTTTAGCTACTTGCTAAAAATATTTGAAGTATTCAAATTAAGTGTTCTTGAATCATTATTTGAAAGACATCAGTAAACCAGACAATTTTGTTTTGCATGAGACCTACATTTAATTTTGTTTTGGACTCTACATGTTGTTCATTTTTGATGTTACTTATAGCACACTTGATATTTTAAATTTAACAAACTGATGTTTTTTGTAATAACTTATGCTCGGTAAATTCAAAGTCTTTAACAAAGGTCACATAAAAATATAACCTCAGATTCATGAAAGCTTCAGGCTCCTCCTTTCAATTTAAGTGACATGCCAGAGGTCACTTGGAAAAACATCTTTTAGGTAGACAAAGGGGACCTTTCATTCCCATCTCAGACATCAGCTGATGGGGCTCTCCAAACAAATTCTTTGTTTATGTGCATCTCATTTACAGTTATTAAATTACCAAATTAAAGTTAAATACTGTCTTAGGCACTCAGAATATTTGTACAGTCAGGTTCTCCATCAAAGCAGGAATTAATTGTAAGATCTAAAGCAGATCAAAAATAAGAGGGTGGGATTAACACTTGTGATGTTTTAAATGGAACAAATGCTTTTTATTTTTTATGCCTTCAAGTGATAGATCTGTGTACTACAGAATTTCCAAGCTGGAATTGTTTGTCAGGTTCATGTGCATTGAGAAAGCTTTTATTTATCTTTTACCATATGTGTTTTAAAAATAATTTGCTTATTTTGCAACCTCTTGATACTTATGTTAGAGATGACTGAAGATGTTAGTTCTTCTATATAGCAGTATTTTTACATGAACTGTATAGTTATAAACCTGAAGCCCTTTCTCAGAGGAGAAAGCAAGCTTTTCCAGTACTCTGGTAAGAAAATAACTAACTAATAATAGCCTGTAAGTAAAGGGAAAAGAGAAATTCCTCTAATTATTCTCAAGGTGTTTAAATTTGGAGCAGTATTTGATTTTTAGTCTGCCTTGCAAGGGAAAAATTTTGGTTTGAACCTCATTACTTCAAAGTCTTTATCTGAAGGATTTCCTGCTGGCATTGATGCTCTTTCAGAACAGAGGCCACTGGTATAAGGAAGAGGCACTTGTACAGGAGCTGCCAAGCAGGCTCATCCCAGAGCACAATGCACAGCTTGCAGAGACACCTTAATTTTCACATTGTATACATAGTTTTTGTTCTAACATGGAGAATGATGTAATTTTTTTGTTTCTTTTTTTTCCCTATACCTGTATTTCATTTTGCAGAAGTCTAAACCTGATAGAGTAACTTATCTTTCAGATAATGGTAAGGTCTGTAATTGTTTTCTGTAAATAATACTGAACATTGTGATGGCTCACCATATGCCAGCTCTCCAACAGAGAAAAAGACTTCACATTCTCTAAAATTGCCCTCTTAGTAGGTTTTATATTCTTTCTTGTGCTGCCTTCTTGAAAGAAATTATGGGCTGAGGGCTCTTTTAGCCCTGTTAGGACATTTCTCACTCAGGGTAACTCATGAACTCCCTCATCAGTATCAGCAGTTCTGATTTTGAGATGTGCCCTTCCCATAGGAAAAAACACCTCAAGCACAAACGCAGTCTGGGGATTGATTGTGATATTTAATTCAAAGAGAATGACAATTCTTCTACATTATTGTGTCCTTTGACTGTAATGATTAGATATACAATAGCCAATTTATTCTTAGGTAATTACAGGAACTATTGCTTTGAAAATGAATTCCCTTAAATATGACCTTCCATGTTTTGATTGATGGTCTACAAATATTTAAACATTATCCTGTGAAGCCCTGTCCTACTAGGTTTCAGAAGTTATATTTCTGCCTTTTTACTTACCTTCTTTATTTTTAATGGGATATAGGTTAAATACACTGGTCAGTTAAGACCTCATTGAAGAGGTGGGACCTTCTGAGATTCAGAGTTGTATGCACACTACATGCAATCATAAAGCCATTAGAATCTACAAAAAAGTTTTGATATAAATATTGCAGATGTCCCTAAGGCTTTGATATCTCTGACAGATGCTCTGAGGACTCAGTGGTTTGAGTTATTTCATTCTATGTTATTTTTCTCACGTCTAGATCTGTTCTCATTGAACTTGTTTTAATCAGTTGTCTTGAAGGTAGAAAAGCAAGGACCTTGAACTGGTTTGTCCTGATGATTACACACTCATCCATGTGTTGATGACTTACAATTTGAAGTCTTTGGGGGCTTTTCTCAGTGAGCAGCTAGTTGTTTTGACAGTGATAATGCTATGAGATCATTACATTTAATTAGCATAATTTGACTTAAAACAGGACTTTATGCTCAAGAATGAGAAGAAAAGCAATCAATAGACAAAATAAGTTTTGATCTTCATTTATTAGCTGGTGTTTCTTTCTAGAAAAGCATTAGGTGTATGACCTTTGATTTTTTTGGGGTTTTTTAAAGATAGATATAGATAAAGTTGTTTAACCTTTCTTCTGCATGATTTGGCAAGCCACATAAGGTTAGAAATTCTGCATGCCAAATTTGTCCTTCAGATGATGCTTAGCATCCTCGCAGAGTAGGTTCAGAGTGGAGGTTGGTGTGGTTGAAAGCTACTTGGATCTCTGAAGTTATTGGAGAATCTGGGAAAGAGACCTGTGATGATCTTTTGGAGACTAGTTGAGTAATCTAGCATCTTTTGTGTTTTGGGTTCAGCTGCAGAAAGGAAATGTTGGCATGGTTGATCATTACTAGCAGTCAGTGGCACTGTGCAGTTGCCCACTCCATGATACAGAAATGTGTCATTCAAGAAAACATGAGAATATAAAAGAAAGGTAGCAGTTTCTCTATATTATTGCATACTTAGAGGCAAAAAGCAGATATCCATAGTGTTAGATGTATGCACTGTTTTTTTAAAGGTTAAATAATCCTGAGATATCCTACTATTCAGGCATATAATTAAGTGAATACAGAATTCAGTACAGATGTAAAGAAATGTACATTTATTTAAGAAATCAATACAGTTTTATTATCTAATGAAGTCATGAAACCAATAAGAGGGAGGTATTTTAAAGTACATGGTTCTAGAAGACACAGTCATTTAATTCCTAGTATTTTCCCATTCCTGCTCTGAGAGGCATTGCAGCAAGATTATTACCAATCCCTTCTTCAAATTTTGCATAACATTAATTCCATATGTTAAAGAACACTGTGCTGCTAAAGATAACATATTGCAGATGAAGTTGTGTTAGACTGCTGGTTCATTCCATGTGAAGTTAGTATGGAATCATGAAAGCTCTTAAAAGAATGAAGAAACACCCCCAACCCCAAAAAAACCCTGGAGTGCATGATATTGTGCTGTGACTTAAAATATAAAATGCAGAAGAGCATCTTAATTGAGGCTGGGAGCAGTAAAATATATTTATATGCTAAAAGGCAGCTTCCTAAGCAAGTAGAAGAATTTATGTGAGAAAGGAAATATGTACACCTTATCTACCAACTCAATCACTGCAGAATCATCCCTTTGAGTCCCTCCAAGAAGCACACACAAATGAATTCTGTTTCTTATTTTGACTGAAGTATCCATTCAAAATTTCTTCATCAACATTTGCTCTAAAGTGAGCCAGATTATTTTTCCCCTGTTATCTGCACTTGCCCACTGTGTTCCTCCCTCATGTACAAATCTGATTGCATCTTCTGTCTCTTCATATCTGTCAGCATTGTAAACCTTGCCCACTCATTCCTTATCTCCTGTAAATGCTCCATTCTTCTTCCTGTGGTGTTCCTGTGCTATAAATACCCTTCATCACGAACATTTGTAGCTGCTGCACTCATCTTTTTCAACCTCCTTAGCCATTTCTTGCCACCACAGCCATAAGGAGTTGAGGAGATGATGGATTTGGTTGGCAATTGCATTACTCTAATGATAAATGTTACTTGTGCAGATGCACTTAGAAATGTTTTTATCTTGCCATACTTGCCTTCTCTTCCCCCATGGTACACTCCTTGTGTTCTTAGCCCATAAGCTCTCCATTCAGGGAAGCAGTCTTGTCTCTATGTTTTTATATGGAACAGTGTGTTCTAACCCTATCTGAGAGTAATGTAATGTAAACTCTGTATAAGAATACTTCATTATTATGTAAGATGCTTTGGCTGGTATAGAGGGGATGGATCCTCAGTGTTTGCTGTGAATTGTGTCTGATGGCAGTGTTGGAGCTAGAATATGAAAAACTGGAGTTTTAGTAAGTTTTGAAGTCTGTCACAAATGCTCCATGGCTGTAATGCTGTAGGAGATAAAAATAAGGACCTAGCATGAAAATGTATCTCAAAAAGGCTTTAATACCATAATGTAGATACATATTTGGAACACACTTATCCTAGCATTTCTTTGTGAAGGTACAAAAAGTACTTACTAATGTGCAAAGAAAAAGAAAGTGATTTTAACTGGAAGGCAGTACAGTAGTCCTCAAAAGGGAAACATGACTTGGGTCTCCCTGACAGATGACACTCTCCACAGTCACTGGAAAAATGTGCATTTTGAATTTCGAATGAACTTAACAGTGCTGCATCAATAAATCACAAATGTATCCTGGTACTTATTGGTCATGATTGTGGTTTATTGAGGAGCTGTGTGCAGTACAGCTGTCTCTGAGGTGAGAGGAAAGCAGTGCTTCAAGAGCACCATCAGTGCCAAGTGTCCTCTACAGCTTTTTGCTTACAAAGAGAGAGAAGGCACTATTATAATCAGTCTGCCCTGAGGAATGCTGCAGGAAAAAGATGACTAATGGGTTTTTTTTAAACAGGAAAGCAAACTGCAAAGGAAGAGGGATTACTACAGGGATTTAAACACAGACTGTAATAAAATATCGATTTCAACCCCTTTTCCTCTCTGCCAAACTAATGAATGTTTTCATTGTACTTTGTGAGAATGAGTCTTACAGGGCAGAACTCAGGTCAGTGATGAACATGTCCTCCTCTTCTAGAGAGCCAGTCTAGTTCTGTGGGTAAAGCAAGACTGAAATGGTTCTGGTCTCAGCATTGGAAAGGTCCAGTGAAACCTGCTGTGAGCACTTCAGACATGGAAAACGCCAGACTGACCCACAGGGTCAGGTGAACTGAAGTGAATATGACTTAATCAGGAGCGATATTTTCAGGTACCTGTGGGATACATAGCTTTGTGTTCAAAAATGGAAAACACAGCTATTCACCATGCTTGTTTTCCTCATTCATACATAATAATTTATGTATTCTTTTCATTTTTAGTAGAAAGTGGCTGCTTTTTGAGCCAGTCACAACAATGCCACCATGTAATGAAGCTATTTGAGAAAATGAACAGTATGAAGCAGACTACTGGTTTAAAACATGTTCTCTGAGCACATTCTCTCTGGGCAGATCTTAACAGGTTAACACACAGCTTAAATATATATACAGTCTCTTTGGTATACAAAAATAGTCTTAAGGAAAGACAAAAAAAAAAGGAATCCTTGATATGATTCAAGACTACGTACTCTCAATGAAGTAAGGAAAGATGAGGCTGACAGAGGGCTTAAACTGGGGTTGTGATTCATGACACCACAATGGAGTAAGTACATGCAGACCACATGTTTGCTCTTGGCATGTGTTAGCAGCTAATGGTATGCAGGATTTTATCTCTGCTAGTTACCCCCTAAGTGTGGTTACATTTCGGTCTCATACTTGTGCCTGTTCTAGCATTGCCAAAACCTCCTTGACTGAAAGAGGGACAAATCTTGGCTCTAAACTCCGAAAGACTTAGGGCAAAATTTGTGAATTAGCAGCTGTCTTGAATATTTGATTGTTGTGTCTGTCCAAGGGCAAGAGGGAGGAGGCAAAAAAAGGCTCTGCCCCAGTTGCACATACACCTACCCTCTACAAGTATGGCCAATTGGTCAAGTTAGGCATTTCTGGTATTTTGTAATGACTTAAATGACTTGCAATGACTAAAAATCCACACCTCTGCGAACCATCTGCTCCTTCAGGCTGTTTTGCAAGATACTGATGTCCCCATCTCAGAGGAGAAGTTAAAAAAAAAAACCCAACCAAAAAACAGAAAGGAAAGAAAAGTAGAGGGGAACAAACTCTCCCAGTTATCCTCCAATTGACTAACTTTTGTGGGTGCTGTGCCAGAAATGCACAGAAAGTAGTTAGGGCATGGTTGTATTTTGTGTGTGTTTGTTTTAAAACTCTGATTATCTCATGCAGTTATTCTTTCTTGGACACTCAGTATGTGCATACTATTGTCAGGAGTGTAATGGAGAGGTAATTTTAGCTGCTCTGGTGCCAATCTGTATGCATGGCAGCAGGCCAGGCATGAGCCAACCTGTGCCATCGCTAGACAGCCTCTCATTAGCTTCTTTAAAGATATTTCAGTGGTCTGACACTGCAGGTTAATTGGCAAAATAAAATCATTTCTACTTTGTGACATGGCTTAATAATAAAAGCCAGCTATAAGAAAGGTAAGATTTTCACTTTAATGATCATGCTCCTGGTTTGAATTCTAACTGTACATTTGTATTTTAAAATGTTGTGTTATTTATTTTAATATAAACATTTATTATAAAAGTGGCAAGTCAGAACAGAAAACACTACATGTCAGCACTCTGGGATAGATTTTGCCACACAGCAAAAGATGAAATTTTTGTTGATTGACCTATTTCTCTTTTGCCTGTTACTGGGACTGTGGAAGATTCAATTTTATTCTATCATTCAGCTGCCTGCTAGTAGGTTTGTTGAAACCTTAGTTCATGGAATGGTTACAGGATTAAGTCTGTTCTGTTCAGCTACTTTTCAACTGATGTTTGCTGAAATGTGCCCTATTATAAGATGATTCGATCTTTCTGATGAGGATTCTGCTCCTTGAACCTGCTGTGTGTCTAAAACTTTGTCTTCTGTCAGGAATTTACATGCTTGTATGTGAACAGATAGTGTGCTATTAGCTTCAAAGGTTGGGGGGGAAAAAAAAACCATAACTGAGTTGGAAAGGGTCCATAGTGGTTGCTGTAACTGTGGCAGCATCCAGAGTTTTTCAGAGCCTGGCCCTGGCTGCAGAACTGTGGCCATACCTGTGCTGGACCACTCATGCTCTGGAAACAACACAATGGCTACACTGATAATTCTGTTGCGCTGCTAATAGTAGCAATATCTTTATTGCCCCTGAAGTTTTACATTTTCTAGGACAGTAAATAAAAATAATGATTCTACAATGGCCTTTACTTTACCCATCACAGGCTTTAAACATTTGGCTTGGTAACCAGGAGTTTCATATAAATAGAGATTAGGGGCATTATGTGTCTGAAAATGTTCTTACAGTCCTGTATGTGTCTCTTAATCCACAAATATATCTGCTTAGATTTATCCCATTTAACTCTATCAGCCTGAGTGCATTTCCATCAGTATTTAAATTTCCCTGTGCTGTTGTGTACTTCCTTGTCTATCTTGCCATATTACTTAAAAAAAAAAAAATAGCCTTTTTGTTTCTTTGCATAAATATAAGAGTGATGATAAGAAGGAAATACAACAGAAATTTTTGTTTTTCCCTTTCTTTGCATAAATATAAGAGTGATGATAAGAAGGAAATACAACAGAAATTTTTGTTTTTCCTTGTCTACTTTTTAAAAATTATTTTTCTCAGCCAACATGCCTATGTATTCTTAAAATTTCCTATGAACTTTTTAAAGCACTCCACTTTTCTCCACTGATACTCTCCCTGGTTAGTTGTGTGCTTCCTGTTTTCAAACTTTGTCATATCCATGTTATTTCCTTTTTCATTCAAGATGAAATGTTAATGTGATTGATGACTTGTGTTTGTGTAAGGGGATTTATGTGCTACTGGAGATATATTAGTACCTGTTCTAATGTTTATCGTGTGTGGATTGCAGTGAGTAACAGCAATTTAAAAAATTGAACAGCTGAGTGACTCTACTCTTGAACAGACTAAAAAACCATCCAAACCACAGCCTTCTTTCCCTGTTTATTCCTTGTAGAAGGTAAGTGATTTGGTGTCATTAATACACAAAGATGAGTGATAACTGATATTTTAATCTCACATTAAATGGCAGCAGAAGTCAGTAACCAAATGGGTGAAAATTATCTGAATTGATACAACTACCTGAATCTGTGCAGTAAAAGTGGGATTCACTTGATCTCATCTGGCTGTCTTCAGTGTAGGCGTCCACATTCTGTCTGGTTATACTTATATAAACTTTATTGCTGGTGGGGAGATGCTGGCACGTGGGGGATTCAGCCTGTTTGGGCTTAGATTAACCAAGTAATGAGCTGAAATCTCAACATAGGCAATTTCCCTGCCTGTGGTAAAAGGAGCATGGTAACTCAGATGAAGACACCAATAGGCAGACTTTGTTTAATCTGTCTAAAAGTTAATGGTTGAGAATTGTCATTGTGCCTATTCAGTCTGTGGAACAAGGAGAATTGTAGGAAAGCCATTTTTTCCCTCTTAAAAATAATGGTGATATCATCAATGATCTTGACAGAATGCTAGGGATTTATACACCTTCAAATGCTGGGTTTAGTAGCTTTTGCAACAGTTCCAGCTAGATTTTTAAGAGGACTGTTGGACATACACAAGCTTAACATAAAATAATTTAATTTACACTTCTTCTGGATGTGGCCTTTTCTTTATCTAGTTCCCTTGTGTGCTTTCTCAAGGATATTAACAGAGGGATGAAATAATTGTAATAATTATCTTAGAGGGATAAAGTCTGAATATTTCATCACTTTCAATCATTTTTCCTAATGGTATTTCTAAGTAAAAATAAACCAGGGCAATGTTAAGTCTTGCCCTTTTTTTTATTCTTGTTGGAGGAATGGTTTGCTGACTCATTTTGATGGGAAGTTTTTCCAACGTTAACGTAGCAATTTGTGGGTGTTGCATATTTAAAAAGTAAAAAAAGCAAGTTCTTTTCCCTAGTCTTCTATATAATAAGCATGAAGAGTAACTAATCAAAACTCTGAAGAAGATCCAATTTTTAAATGTATGTTTTACTTCTTGTTTCCATGATGTTATTATACTGCCTTATTCACAATGGGCAAAAGCTGAATTTTTAATGTAAAAAAATAGATGCTGCAGATTCTCTAAATACACTTTGTAGTCTCTTAAAGTCAGGTTAAATTGTACTCAAGATACCATATTTTCAAGTGTATAGACATCTCCAAAACATGGTTGTAAATGTAAGGTGTTGGGTGCAACTTGCAGATCTGCCATTTCCTCAGCTTTTCTTGTCATTGCTTAGGTGCTTGTTTGAGTAGAAGCAGCAGTGCAGCCATGGGGAGAGGGTGCTAATGTCCTTGCTGTTCTGTCCTTTTGGGTAGAAAGCAACTGTTATTTTCCAGTGCATATTCTGGGGTATCCTGTAGACACTGCACAGAAAAGCATTCATCAATCTTCCCTAAAATATACCAAATGCTCTTGTTGTCCTTCTCCCTAACAACCTCACATCAGCTCATTTGAACACATTTGCTGCATTTAGTGTTTTCCCTTGCAAGTTTTAGTCCTCATCTTTTTCAGTTTGGTTTTCTTCCTACACTCTCCTGAGTGTTCTCACCCTTCTTTGTCTACTGTCTTCAGCTGTCTATTTTTGCCTTGGCAACATACCTTTTCTCTGTCAATGTTCCTTCTCTTTCTTCCAGAAATTTTGCTGTATTTTTCTATTGCTTCACTTTTTTCTGCTCTCGGTGATTTCTGCCCATTTTCCCAACTTTTCCTTCATGTTAACATTTCTTTTCCTTCTAATTAACATTTGAAGCTATACTGGTGATTCTCATAACTTAGGAAAATCACACTATTTAGAATAAATTTGTTATATGGTCTCTTCTTATGATGCTTATTCATAATTTCTCATTATGAGTGTTAAATACCAGGAGCAAATAAAGATGATGTAAATGTAGTCACATTCCACGTTTGCCAAAGGTGGTTCAAGTAGTAGTGGCACTTAAAAATATATAACATTGAAGCGTGTTTCCTTCCTTGTATGGGAGCCAGGATGATCATTGGTGAGGTTTGTCTGGGCTAGATTTGCCAGTCCTGTTGAAACTTGATTAATCTGATTTTCAAGCATGTATCATCTGTGATTGTAAACTTAGATACTTTAGGGAATGGTGAATAGGATAGTGAAACTGGAGGAGAATTCAGATTGAACAACTTATCATGCTCTTTCATCAGGTTTTTTATTTTATTCAACAAGGTTTTCAGTTTGTTCACCTGTGTTTATATAAAGGGAAATGCTCTAAGGTTGAACCCTTGCTCTGAGTCCTCAGCAAAATCTAAAATAGGAGGTAGAGTGTTATCTGCCAATCTGTCTTCCCATTTTCTTTTTCCTTTTGATGCCTTTGTGATTATCTGCACCGATCAGTTTCCAAAACAGTTTCTTTTAGTTCAATAGGGTTTTATTTTTATGAAAGACGTAACTGCCACTGTAGGCAGCCTGTACAGCATTGTATATTGTTTAAATGTTGCTCTAAAAACTGGCAAACTTAGGACTGTGTTGTTGAAGACCTGTCTTGCCAACATCCCTCTGGCTGTCCTGGATGGCTCCAGCTCCTGCCAGGGGGCTCAGAGACCTTGGCACAGAGCCCAAGACTCCTGTGACTTTGATTTTGACCCATGGAACAAATTACCACCTCTATATGAAGAATTGCAAGTCAGGAGGGTTTAAGTAGAATAGTAGTTAGTTTATCACAGGGTGAAAAGTAGAATTTTAAGGTTTTTAGAATGGAGGTTTAGGGTTCCGAGATGGAGCAATTTGGGCATGTTTTGTGCTTCTTTCTCCTTCTTCTGGCCTCCATGTTCTGTGTGATGCTGGCACTTTTGGATTGGTTTAAGGTAGGAGCATACTGTCTAACATAGGTGATAGGTATTGGGACATTATTGTAAATGTACATGTAGTTTTTAGGGTAAAAAAAACAATGCCTCTGAGGGTGCTCAGTGTGCCTTGGACTGACCTGATGAACAGATCTCAGAATGTTATAGATAACAGGAAAATAAACAAGCTTGAAAACTACACCTGAACAATTCTGACTCTTCTTCGACTGCTGGGCTGGGAAAAGAGACTTTTAACACATCTCAGGGTCACTCTGAGCAGCAGAGATTCCCAGAAAAGATGGGCACGTGTAGAAGTCCTGAGTGCCTGGTTTGGAGATGTCAGCCATCAGTTTGGGCACATGGCAGCGCTCCATGGGCTGGGACAAGGAGTGCAGGGAGGAGAAGGCTGGGGACAGGCTGGCTGATGTCCTGCACCCCAGCAGCATCCTGCAATCAAAGCTGTGCCATGCAGGTCCTGGAGAGGATGGGAGGTACCAGAGTGACATCACCACATGCTTGCAGAGCACACGGTGATTTCTCGCCACCTACATCGCTGTGTCTTCACCACAGAAGAAACTATTTGTAGCCAGCTTTTAGGCAAGACAATAGCAGGTTTCTCATATGATTGCTGAATAAGTGATGGGGAAGTCAGATGGAGAAGAGGAGAGGGTGTGAAAAGAAAAAACGTAGAGCTAAAAAAAACCAGCCTTGAAAGTCTTATTGTTTAAGAGGTAGTTTTGCAGGCCAGCCAAGAACACTTGTAATTTTACATCAGCAATGGCTGATTATGAGACAGTGTAGATGAGATATTAATGAACAAGGAAAAAATAGGCAAGCAGCATAGATCTAAATAGCTTTACTAATTGCAGGATCAGATCTCATCAGGTCTGGACAAACCTCTGCTTTATCTAAATACCTCCCTTATTGGGATTGCTTTCAACTCTGTTCTTTCCTATAAAAATATTTTGTCCTTAGTAGCCAGAATTTTCTTCTGATCAGATTTAAAAAAATCTCACATCTTGCAGAAAAAATTATAGATATTTCTCCAGATTCCACTTCAGTCATTTATTGTTGTTGCATATGTATAATGTTTGGGGTTTTTTTTTTAAATCATCCAATTTCTTTGAAGAACAGAGCAAAAACAAAGCAAGGGGATATTTTGACATGTATTTGCATGCATGTTGTATATATTATCTATAACATTAAAAATATTCCTAATAGACGTTCTTCAGGGCTAGAAGGCTCTCATAGCATTCCCTTACTTGGAAGCACCTCATATTTTCTCTTTGCTTTTTTGTGAATGTAGTATGTCCTTTCCAATATTTCCAATTACAGATATTCAGTACATCTATGTATTATGTGGTAATTACAGTCAGACTTCACAAAGGCAGGCATCTGAAGAATTAAAGGTATTTCCGTTCCTTACAAACGGGAAGTGTCAGCTGGCTGAGGGCCAAGTTATCAGTGTTGGGTTTTTGTTTAAGGAAATACTTTCCTGTGTTACTGCTATGTCCATTGCACTCCAGAGAAGCCCAGTAGAAAAATCCCCCAGTATGTTCATGTTGCTATGTAAATCCAGAGCATTGGCAATTAAAGAGTGAAAATG
Organism: Molothrus ater; assembly: GCF_012460135.2. Lineage (NCBI taxonomy): Eukaryota > Metazoa > Chordata > Aves > Passeriformes > Icteridae > Molothrus > Molothrus ater. The sequence goes on along the minus strand of NC_050482.2, from coordinate 13,847,702 downwards.
GTATATGTGAGAAAAACACTTGAAATATAATTAGATGGTCCCTCCTTTTGTGGGCACTGTGTGCGTATTTAAAATTTGTCATCGTTACAATTTCATCTCGTTACAATTTTATCTCCAGTAATAATTCTGAAATTTAATTTTTCTGTGTTACAGCTTTACTGATGATACTGTTTCCAAAAGATTAAACTTGATCAAGATGTAATTTAAGAATAGGTAGATCAATTTATTTAACTAAAAACATCTAAGGTAATAAAATGATGCTGTGTTAACAGAGAATTGTCTTTGTTCCCAGGCGTGATCATTGCAGCTTGATCTGTTACTGGGGGTGTGTGTTACAGCAGACAGTGATTTCCTCCTGTGCAGTGTCTCAGGGTTTTCTTGCTGTCAGTGGTGGTGGTGGCAGCAGGAGGGCACATCCCTGTGCCAGAGGCAGGGATGGCTGCAGTCACTGCTCGTGCATCTCCAGTGGCTGGGAAGTGGTGGTGTTTCACATAAAGTTTCTTCTGCCAGTTGAGGCAGAAGGTATCTCTGCTATCTCTGGCAAAGAGATATCTGGCACTGGTGCCACAGATCCAAAGCCTTCTCCTTGCAGTAATTGGTGTTGGTCTGACAGGCTGGAGCAGGATTTCAGAGCTTGCATTGGCCCTTCAGTTGTCTTTTGAACAAGAAACAAACTGCAAAGAGCATACTTGAAGGGTGGCTGACTGCTCAGATAGAGAATTTCAATTTTTGTTTAATATTAAATTTGCTGTGAGACAAATCCTTCCTATTTCATTCAAGGGTGTCTGGTTTGAGCCTGTACTGCTGAGTGGCATGGTCAGCCTTATTTACACAGGAGTTGTACTGTGTCCAAATGTAGGACCTAGAGATAAAGCCAGGAGTATATGATGTTATTTGGTGAGTGTGGCATGGTACAGCTGGCGTCAGCATCTTCGTTTTGGCACTTTTAATGACTGCTGAGGATGCTTCTCTTGCTCTTACTCCTTCATGCAAAACACTTTTTGTTTCCCTATTCTGCCCTTTGTCTCTATTATAAACAATATGGAACATCTTATATGAAGTTTTACAGGGACAGCTCTGTAACCTGTCCAATGTTCCTCAAGACTTAAAATTCAGGTAAGCTGATCACCATGTGGGCCCATGTCCCAGTGGGGCACAAATCACTGCTAAAGTGGAAAGATTTTTGGCTTCCTTTGTGCTTGGGATGATGTGCTTTTTTGATGGAGCTTTTTCTGAGAATTGTGTGTACTCTTATGAACCCAGGAAAAGGTGAAACAAGTCCTTCCCATGTCCTAGAGGAACAGGGCTGAGAATGTCTTAGCATCTGAAAATTCAAGGAGTATAAGAGCCTGAAGATCTGCTGGATAAGAAATGTCAAAAACCTTACAAGAATATTTGAAAAAATCAGTTGTGTAGATACTATGATAATAACCACAATATAAAAACATATTGAAAAGCATACAGCAAATGTATTAAATATCTCAATTTAAAAGTATTTCTACTGTAAGGATTTCTATCTGTAAATTTGTAAGGAAAAGTAAAAATATAAGGCTTTTTAGAACAGTGAATGGTTCTGAAAAATAAGACTAAGAAGAAATTTTAACCTGAAGTTTAAGGTTATAACATGTATTCAATAACTGTGACCTCATTTAATCCTTTTGGGTAAATCATGTAGCTTCATCTCCTAGGAGAGGGAGGAATCAGTGTGTGCAAGATTTTATGAGTCACTGCTTTAGTCTTTATAAGGTAACATATGCTTGATTCAGTTTGGATGAATAGAAACCTGTTTTTCCTTTAAAACTGGAATTGTCAATCTGCTACATTAGAGCAATTTTTTTTTCCTTCAATTTTGAAAATAAAGTGCATAACAAATGATGGGAAAATATTAGCAGTTGAAAATTTGAACAGCACTTAAGACATTCAGGCAAATTATAGACCTGAAAGAAAATGCTATTATCAGAAGGATCCTAACACAGTAATAATTGTACTCAAGAATATAAAGGGAATAAAGTAGAAATATTTTGGATTAGAAATCAGAAATCATTCACTCTGTCCATTGAGTTAAGATAGTGAAAATATTACAAATTATGTAGTTTGAGGGTATATAACACTCATTATTTTGCTGGAACTTGAAGTTTTTTCAGCTTCAGCAGAAAAGCTGTCCATGTATAAATTTTTAATTCACTCTGTCTCTAGCTACCTTGTGTTCAGCTATTTCCATATGGAAATATGGTTTTTTGCCTAGCAATAGGAAGCAATTGGCAGCTGATTTTAAAAGGACAAAGGATATGCTTTAAGATACTTAGAATATTTTGGCTTGGGCTGTTTGTTCTTTTCCCCCTAAAATTAATAAACTTGTAGGAATAAGCTTTCTGTTTTCTGGCAGCTCTAGAAAATGTTCTCAACTCTGTCCCTGTCCCCTCCAAACAAAACTGTTCTCATAAACATTAAATACTTCTAAATAATAAAGTTCAGTATGACAATAATTAGGAAATAACAAGCACAGATATATTTGGGGTGAATAGTGCTTTCTTTGGTGTGCTTCCTGGTAATCTGACAAGTAGTTATGCAAAACGAAGAATTGTTTTTTTCTTTGCAGAATGGCTTTTTGTAAAACGATGGATTTTCAAAGAAACTTTGGTCAGAGTTGTTTATTGGCCTGAGATGCGAGGAGGGAGGGAAAAGCAACGTGGTGCTGGGCATACATCTGGTACAGCAAATGCTGCCAGACCCAGCAGAACTATGAGAATGAGGAATTCCTCTTATTGTCACCTTTGTGTTTCAGTAAGCACTTTATTAAGGAATATTACAGTCTGTTAATAGATGAAATACCAGATAATGTCAGCTGGGCTTAGTTAAGTTATGTGGATGACTAAAAGAAATTCCAATTAATAGTTATGTTTAACTAGTTAAACATAAATTATTCCGCTTCCCTATGTTCATAATGGACCACTTATTGAGTAACTGTAGCACATAGTAATGCTTTTTATCTTAAATATCTAATATTTCCTCAAATTTATCTACAAACTTCCTTCAAAATTATTTATATATAATCTGACTGCATTAAAAATTCTTCAGAGGTGTAACTTACATCAATTATGTATATTTATATATTTGGAAACTAACTATTTAAACAAGTAAAAGGCAAATTCATCTGTGCATTTTGTATTCCTTTTTCCCTTTTGGAGAAGCAGAAACAAGCTTGACTGTATGGTTGATGTTCTCAAGCTTGTTCTCACTCTTGTGATCTGCAGTGTGTGCTTCCTTCCTACCACATTTCACTCCTTTCTGTGTCCTGTGTTTTCCAGTGTCCTCCTCATGGTGAAGATTGAGTGAAATGTAGTTGTAAAATGGTAATACTGGTGTTGCTGTTTTTCTTGAATGAGCTACCATTGTTCTGCAAGTTTTCAATAAATAGTCTTTCATTTTCTTCTGCAAAAACAAGGCAACAACTACCATTTAAAGTATGCACTGTCTTTCAGAGCAGCTTTGGCCTCCATTTCTGTTAAGGAGAACTGTGCTAAGCAACTGGCAGTGTCATCTGCATGTGAAGGATGTCTGGCTTTAAGAATTAGGGTAGACTTAACTTTTGGGTACTAACTGGGACTAGCAGCCATTTTGAAGGAAGACATGTTTTCCTCAGAATATTTTGTGAAAGTATTATTTTTCAACCACAGCTCATGTGTGGAAAACTGTTTAGAAGGACACAAGTGAATATGAATACTATGAATATGTTCTTTAAAAGTACCTGAGCATATGGTTCCAGTAGTTTTAAGTATATCAGAGATCTAAAAGGTAGTGGCTCTGAGATCTCTAGGAGAAGATCAGATGCAACATATAGTTTCTCAAAAACCCCAAAAGAGTCAGTACTATTAACATGATCCATGGAATATACCAGTAGATACTGAGTAAATCCATCTTCCCCTTTATGCAAGAGAAAATGAGAGACTTAAAAAAAAAATTCTATATATTTTTTTCCACCATTAGGTCTTGACTCCTAGATATTGTCTGCTGAGCTGAGCATGAGTGGGACCCAGCTGTAGTTGAACTTGTGCAGTGTACAGAGAAAAACTTCCCTTTGTATCTGTATCTGGTCCCTAGAACTTGTATGTGGGACAAGGAAGTGTTGTTTTCAAAACATGCTGTACATTCAGTGCAGTAACTAAAACACAACTCTTACAAAAATGTTTAAAATTTAAAGTGCATTTCAGTATTACTGACTTTTTCTAATACATGTCTTTAGGAAAGGAGACAGTTTGCTTTATCATTTGGAAGTAAACAGTTCCTTAAAATGGTGATTTTAATATTACAAGTATGGTGTTACCTCAAAAGTTCTAATTTCCTCATGCTCTGAGCAGAAATATTATTTAACATATTGAAGAGGAAAAATACTAATAATATTAATGTAATCTCCTCAAGAGGAGATTGCCTCTAGTTTTTCTGTCACTTATTCTTCAGTGAGGCAGTTGCTCTCTTGTGTATCAGCATTGATGTGAATGTTATGAGAGACCTGAAGAAGTCCATAAAGGTACTATTTTTTTCTCTCACTTCAAAAGCTTAGTAACATCTGGAAGATGATTTTATTTTAGGGCAGTTATACTCTTTATGCTTCAATACTACCTCATATAGTATTCATATGCTTATCAAATTTAGGCTTGCTCTGTGTTTGTGCCATTTTGAAACCCATTTTAATCACATGGCCTGTGATTCTAGCAGTCTTTTAGAACTATTTATTTTAAAAGTATATGATCTAAAACATATAAAGCAGTGAACTTCTCAAGTTGTGTGCAAATCTGTCTCATTTTGTTTAGGGTCCAGTGCCTCATTGGGAGAATTTAAATGTATTGCCTTTTGTGCTGTTTAGCATGTCACTTGTACAATTATCCAAAGCTCAAAACATAGATCTGTCCACATAAAATCACATTACTGATACCAAAGTTCCTAATGCACTTCATGACTTCAAGGCTGAAAAATTACTTAGACTAGACAGTTTGATTACTTTTATTTGTTTAATAGTTTCAGATCTGTCTTCATAGATTCATTTGGGAAGCAGGACTATTTCTTTTAAGAGTAATACTGGAAGTAGTCAACTTGCAGTAGGATGAGGTTTTATAGGCAAATTGTAAGATCCAAGCAGCTGTAATTGTGATGCAAGGATGGAAAATTCAGTGGAGAATAGACTAGGATGGATATTGATAAGGAAGTACACGTTTAAAGATAGTGAGAAGAAAGGCTAAAAGCACCTCAAGCTTGTGTCCTAACATACACACCACACAGAAAATGGAAGAAAAGCACTAAACCTGCTAGTTTATGATCTGATTTGACTAACAGAATGTGTGGATGAGCCTACCTATTAATTAAAAATGAAGTATATTTTTCTTGCATTTGTTTAGTATAATATTTATTTTAAAAGGATGTATGAAAACTTGTATGGCAGGGTTTACATTGCAAAAAAATGGAAGGGAATTATGTTTAGATGCTACTTTGTCTCTTCCTTTGCTCCCAAAAGGCTTGGGGGTGGTGGGAGGAAGAAGCTGTATTAGTTGAGTTCTGCAACAGTGGATCTCTGCCCTGGATAAATTCAATACATGCACTGTCAGTAAGATATTTTAATCTTGACTGATGAACATGTTGTAGACCATTGAGATAATCTGTTTGTGGTAGACATGATTAAATTTTTAGTGAAACAGTGACTTCTGTCAGTTGACTTTGAAATTGTGGTGACTCTGATATCTACACATATGTCACAGGGAACAGTTTGTGCAGTGCCATATACCTTGTCCACACTTCTCCATCTGTGCTTAAACAGCAGCTAGGATTTTTTTTATTTTCTTTTATTGTGGAGAGCTCTTGTGTATTTTTTTTTAATTGACAGAACAAATAAACAAAACTTCAGGCTAATTCTGCTCTTCTGTTCTTTTTTCCAGATTATGTAGATATCCCTAGTTCCCACATAATTTTTTTTTGTTCTTCTTTCACACTGCTGAAATAACAGAATTTCTCTTCTTCATCTTGTGTGGAGAGTTTCTTCCCTTATAATTTCTGAGGTGTTTTGTTCTAAATTTGGTATGGAAACTTCAGGTTGCTTGGAGCTTTTGATATGATGCTCTCTGACAAATCCCCTGTGAGCTTAGAAACTGCCAGCATCTCTTTCTAGGACTCTTCTCTCCATTTTTCCAAGACTCTGGTCTTTTTATTTTTTGGCTTAGCAAATGCCTTCTTGCTTTAACTTCATCTGATGCCTTTTTCTCTAGTCTAACACACAATTTCCACTTGAATGTATCAGAAGAGGCAAACATCTAGGCTAAAAAAAAAAATTATGGTTAGTTTTGGCTTTCCTTTGGTTTGAAAGAATAACAATCACGATGATTAGGAAGCCATTTTGGGCAGTGTAGAGCCTTTCTGGTTTTTGTTTTCATTCAATCACAGCTTGAATAGTATGGCTTTAGAGACTTAGTGTATCTGCTTCTCTCAGGCATTGGCTGAGAGCCAGTTGTCTGCCACTTGATCTGTACACTGCAAAATGATTCAAAGTGGGCTGATGAAGTGCATGGAATGACTGAGGAGTTGGTGACAATGATACTACCCCATACCTGAATTTATTGGTATTTTGTAGCTGAAAAAATTTACTGCATTAACTGCTGCTTTGAGATGTGCAAGCTCTAATTTTCATTCATCTTCAACTTTTATTCAGTCAGTGTTATGATCTGTTCTGGATGTGGTTCTGTATAGAGTGCTGTCTTTTTTGTGGCCTCAGAAATTAGGACAACCCAAAACTCTTCAGTCAGGATGTAAATGCTTGCTCACTCAGCAGTTCTCTGTACCTCTGGGTGCTGAACAGTACAGTTATTGAATCTACTCATGAAACCCTTTAAAGGTGTGGTTCCTTGAATCTCTAAGAGGTGCAGGTCCTGAACAGCCCAGCATTTGCCTTTGTGGCACTGTACTTGAGGTAAAGTGGAAATGTTAGTTCTGTGTTAGGTTGGGGGGTCTTGAACCGAGAAACCTCCAGGAAGAGCTATTCAATTGTAAAACTTTCATTTTTCCTCTCTTTTCTTTTTCTGTTACTTTGAGTTTAACAAATACTGCTGTAATTTGCATTCTTCTGGACTCAATGGCCAATAGAGTGGTGCTATGGTGGCTGCAGTTTGAAGGGATTTTTCTGTTATGTTATTTGGACTTGGGATGCAATTTCTAAGTTCTAATAAATTCTGTAAATTATCCCAGAATTCTGGATATGTAATTTATAAATAATCAAAATAAACAAATGAGAACATTGCTGTTTCTCCAGCCATTATTCTCTTACGGCCTAAAGGCACTTAGTGTAAAACTCATGTGTCTTATTTTGGTGATATTCCCACAATCAGTTTTGTATGAGGAGTGATAGTGATGGTATCAGCCTGAGTTTGCTGGTGCCATATGGATGTGTAAAAGTACAGATTTGCTTTTAAAAATGAACAAAAGGGATCCTTACTTGTAAAAATCTCAGGTAGCAGAGACAGAAGATTGGTAAATCCAAAATAAGAAAATATTTCAAATTGACAGAAGGGGAACAGGAAAGAAAAACCACAAAACCTTGTTAAAAGAGTGTTACCTAATTGTGGATGCTCATTAAGACATTGGATTTTTTTTCCTATGGGGTCTCATTTTATTGAAGTTCTTCTTGCAGCTATATTAAATAAGTCTCTCTTGTCACTTGGTTACTAGAAGTAAAATTAAATTATGTGCTTTAATACCATCATGGAGAAATGTCTTGTAGAGAATCCAGGGACTCAAAGTTTGTGGTGAAATAACTTATATCTTGGATTTATTTTTAGCATCCTGTGGTGTACTGTTAGCAATAAAGTCTTAGTATAATAATCCATTGCAACGCCTATGTGGAGGCTTAGTTATGGAATAAATAACTTGATCACTTCCTTCCAAACTCTGTGGATTTTGTTTTGCTATAAAATCCTGCCTTTTTAATATCTGTTTATGTAATCAATTTTAATTTATAAGCATCTTCAGAAGCAATTAAAAATTTGTTGGACTTTGAAGTTGAGGACCATGTTTATAGTCAGTTGGTGTCAAGGCTCTGTAGTAGAGACATTTACTTTAGTTCATCCCTGCATTGGGATGTGTGTCTGGGGGTGCAGAGAAGTGATCTGGTAGCTGTGACTGTAGGACCACTTGCTGCCTGGGATGGACAACAGTAAAAGAAGTTTCTTATGGTACTTGCAGTCATGTAGTGGAGCCAGTTGTGAACATAATGACATTTCACAGATATGTTTTCAAAAATCCGAGAAGCGTCTACTTTGGATGTGAGAACTGAGATACTTCTTGGAGGTTCTTCTGATCAGTATGTTTTGGGAAGAACAAGTGGCATATGCTCAAAAAGGTGCTGATCACTGGCTAGCTTGCATGCCTTCCACCAGAGCATGAGAGTGATAAACTCATTCAGATAGTAATAATACTTTGGTAACTGTGGTTGAAAAAAAATAATAAATCTAGTTGCCCAGCTTTTCTTCTTCTGTTTTCAGAAATTTCTGTGGCTTTGTACCTAAGATATGTATGAAGAGATGAAGAAAAGTCAGGGTGAAGGTCTTCCATTGTGGAATGGTTAATCCCTTAGAGTTCAGGTTTACTGTGGCTGTTAACAAGTTGACATAGTCTTGCTCAGGTCTTACCATTATTACCACAGGTAATACAGTCTCCAGTGAGGATATGGTCTTAAAATGAGGTTCACATCCCTTTGTTCTTTTGCGTTTTTTGGGTGCTTGACTCCAGAGCACCTGGTGAATTCACTTTTCAGCAGTCTGTTCTGCTTTGACAGGATCTTGTGGAGTGAGTGGCAAGGTGCATCTCTGCTTGGTGTCAGCATGCTGGGTGTCCGTGCCAGGGTGTGCTGCCAGCATTTTGGGAACAAGGGACCAGCCCAGGCCTTACAGGTGCTGGCCTGGTGATCACAGCATCACAGAATGTGCTGAGTGGAAGGAACCCCCTGGATTATCAAGCCCAAGTCCCCCCTGCATGGCACCATTCCCAGGAGTCACCCCATGTGCCTGAGAGCATCGCCCAAACGCTTCTTGAGCTCTGCCAGGCTGGGGCTGTGACCACTGCCCTGGGGAGCCTGTTCAGAGCCCAGCCACCCTCTGGGGGAATTACTAGGTGTTAAAAAAAAAAAGAAAAAGGAAATATGACTTTTCAAAGTGTATTTGGGGGACATTAGAGGCAGACCACTAAAAAACAAAAATCCAGGTGTGCCTAGCGTTTTCCACATCTGGTTGCTCAGCCGTGTGTGAAAGTAGTGATTTGATACCTCGCTTTTTGTGACAAAAATGATTCAAAGAGCCATATTTTTCAGGGCTCTTGATCTGGAGGCTTTGGCGGGTGTGCAGTACCTCTTAGCACGGTACCGGGAAGACGATCCGTGCCGGGAATCTTTTGTTTCGGGGTTTTTCCCCTCGGCGGGCACCCCCCGCGTCCCCCCCGCCGGCGGCAGCGGTGGCGCGGCCCCCGCGCTGCCCCCGCGGGCTCGGGCGCGGAGCGGCGCCCCCCGCTCGGCGATGGTTCCGCCCGCCGTGCGCGGTCATGTGCGCGGGCCCGGCCCTCCGAGCGCGGCTGGGCGGCCTCGCACAGCGCCGCGTCCCGGGCCTCCGGCGGACAAAAGGGCGCAGGGAAGCGAGACCTCCGGAAGGCGAGGGCAGGCGGCGTCGGTGGTGAACGTTTTCTGATTTTTCCAGAAATCAAGCAGAAGACTGAGCTGCTGATGTCAGTTAACTCTGAGAAGTCGTCCTCTCCAGAAAGGTACGGCCGCATCCCCGTCCGCATGAACGCGGGGCTTCTCCCTCTGCCTCCGCGGGGCTGCTGGCATTGTCCGCGTGTGCTGCATGCTGGATCTCGCACCGTGCCCACCCAGCCTGCCCTCCCGGTCGAGCTTTGTGCCTTTTGGCCGCGGTTGCCGGTGGCCGGCCGTGCCCCGGAGCCCGGCGGGCTGCAGCATGCGGATCCCGGCGGGGCTGGCTGGTGCAGACCCCGCGCTCCGCCGCGCCTGTCAGGCGAGCGGCGCCGCGCAGACCCCGCGCTCCTGCCCGCGCTCCTGCCCGTGAGCATCGGTAGCAAATAGAACTTGGCCGAGCGTTTCGTGCCCGGTTATGTGGAAAAGGGAGTGTCCTCTGGAAAGTAGCTCAGGAATCGCAAATCCCCCCTATTAGTCACATTCTGTAAGATAGATGTGATCCCTGTTCAAGTCTGTGCTAGGAAATGGAGCAGTCGCTGCATGCAGTAATGGTTCATGCCTGCAGGTAAGGACAAAATGACTCAGAAGTGTTTTTAAAGCAATTATTTTATCTGTCAATCAGATTAGTGCTATTTCAAGTAGCTGTTTCATTTTTAGGGAAATACTTGAAGGTACTAAATGTACATTTAAGTCTTCTGACGTGAAATAGCCTCCTGGTGATTATTTTGTTGATTTTAAATAAACCAGCCCTGCTCACTTCTGTTTTGCTTGCAGCTGCATTTTAGGGCATTTTTGGTTTTGAAACTGCTTCAGTCTAGGGAAACATAATACCATTTTCCTCCCATTATTTACAATAAACATTTTGGCTGTATGCAAAAGACCCTCTGAATGTTTTGTTTCACCATTTTAATATTGGATGCTGGTAAAAAAATACTGTTAATTTTAAGCTCTCAAACTGTGTTAGGCTGAATGATGAGCTGAAGTTTATTTTATTGAATGGCTCAGCTTAGAGAGACATGATAAGGCACTGAATGCTATCTTAAGGAAACAGGCTAAAAGACATCTTTCAAAATGAACGAGTGCTGTGTGGCATGGGTGGTTTGAAAAACCAAAATGAGCAATTTAATTTGATTTATAAGTATATTTACGTATGATATGTAGAAGCAAACTGCATTGCCTTTCACCAGCTGTGGTTATAACAAAATACCAGCAATAAGAGATTCAGAAAATGGTGGGGGGGAATGGGATGTTAAGTCACCTTTCCAAAATGGAGATATATAAGAAGAGCTTTGAGAGAAATTTTAGTATTTATTTGTTCAAAATTAAGAATGAGGAGAGAAAATGCAAGTGGTTTTTTTTAACCTTTATCCCACTCTTATGCCTAAAATTTTTAAATACAAGACTCATAAAATGGTGGTGGTAACAGGGAGGATGATGGAGTGAAAATAGTAAAGGAAACAGGTGTTAACTTGATTTTTGGAAAGACTTACGTTGGCATTGCTGTGTGGGAATTTGGTGTATAATACAGATACTTATTTTATCAAAATGAGTGTTATGCAGCACCTGACACCTGATCAGTCTGGTTTTGAGCAGAACATGCTCATGGTTGAACTAATGGTAGTCCTAGATGAAGAGGTCCTTTTAAAGGATCTTAACACAATTAGAAAAAGATGCATTTGTCTGAGATTCATTTGAATGACTGTCATTAAAAAGTAAGATTTTTTTTAACAGCATGATGTGTTATCACGCAATAAAGATTAAAATGTGGCTGTTGTATATGCACACAGATTTGTTTTGAGGATTTAAATATATGGTACTGTTCACCTGGAGATTGGTTTGACATATCAGCTGCATGGTCAGCTATAAATGAAAACATCTTTATTTCATAGGAGGGTTTTGGTTTTTTTTTTAAATAACCACATTCTTTTCACCCATCTAAAAATAGACTGAATTTTTTTGCAAGCTGTTATGAAACAGTGCTGTCTATCCTATTAGCCGCCAGTTCCTTTCAAGGCTCTTTGAAAATGAATATATAAGATTTTTAAAAAAGAAATAATTATAATATTGAGTGTCTGAACTGTTAAACTGGCCTAATCTGCTCTGTAGAAGAATTGCAATGTGTATTTATGCCATGCAGACATGAGAATATGCATGTTCTTGAAAAAAAAGGGAATGAATTCTTGCCTATTTATTTATTGCTGGTTTTAATCCTTGCTCCTAGTGGTTGGGCTTCTTGTGAAGCTTGAGTTCTCCGTGTGGGAATGCTGTGTGGAAGATCTGAAAGAGTCCATGTCTTGTTTCTTGTTTTCCACGCTAGCAGAGGCTGCTAGACAGCGCTTGCATAGCCAGAGGGGAGGGGAGAGGAGGTGCCCTGTGCATTTACAGAGACTGATGAAATGGGAATACAGGAGGAATGAGAGAGAGCCCATTACTTGCCTCCTTCTTTGGCTGGTCTTTGTTTTTACAAGACAGTTTGGTGTTTGTAGGTTTTCCTGCTCATTTGGCAAGTTCAGCGTGCTGTCACATCTTACTGATGAGAAGAAAGCTGGGATATAATGGATGGTTTGGCTGTTATGGAGGCTCAGCATTTTAGAAATCCTGCAGCGTTCTCCTAGGATAGTTGTTTGCTATGAATTTCAGAACCTTTTAGGAGACATTAGCAAGAAAGTTGAACCTTTTTGTTGAGGAACCTCTGAGATGTTTAAAGACATTGGCAGCCTTGAAAAGTAAATTAATACAAACCTGAGACACTTTTCATAGATTCATCCTTCCTTTCCACTTACCCTAGAAAAACTGAAGTTGCAGAATTGAGGTGATGAGATTAAGATACCCGTGTTTTGGCATGCTATGGGATATTTCCTGAGCAGACACCATCAGGCAGAGTCTCTATGTCCTGAATTTCCAGGTAGGTAATGCTGCCTGGGCCGAAGTCCTGGTTCCTTGTTGATAAGGTAACCCAGGTAACTGGGGATGTGAGCGTGCCCGTGGGCTGGGCGGTGGATCAGGTAACCCCCTGCAGCTGCTGGTGCTGAATTGATTTGTTTGGATGCCTGAGCCTGAAGGAGACCATGGATATGTTTCCCTACAGCGTGCTCACGATGTGACACTCACCTGGTTTCCTTATCTAATGAGTAGTAATTAAACTACGATGTACCTCCTTGTTCTTTGTGCTTCCCTGGAGGCTGGCTGAGGTTACTGCTCCAAGCCTTGCCAATGTCCTGAGGGAGCAGGTAGCAGCACCCAGATGGAGGAGGGATGGTCTTTTAGGAGCCCTCCAGGAAGGTGAAAATACTTTTAATTTCTGGTGTAGGAGTTATGCACTCTTCTCAGCTACAGTATAGGGAATGCTTTCGGCTGCACAGATATTTTTCCCCCCCTTTTTAGGGGCTGTGTGGAACTCTTGGCAAGTTTCTGTTTCTTTTTGAGAAAAGTTAATTCTTTCACCTGGATGGCTTTATACTCTTAAGACTTCAGACTTCCTGTATGTAGTACTTTTCTTTTTCACATTTTAGGACAAAGAACTTGTTATTTCTTCAGCTCTGATTTTGGCTTCTAAATTTGTGTCAGCAGTGCAGTTTTACCGTGGAGCATTTTCTCATAAAGGTTATTAGCAAGGCTGATCACTCTGAAGTGTCTGACCTGCTCTTTTCCCCTCTTCATACAAATGCTGCATAAGCATGTTTCTTTGAAATGAGTTTCTGCTTCAGTGTTTTTTGAAAAACAGCAGCCACTTATGAACAGTCTTAAAGTAGGTAGCTGGTATGTATATAATTAAATTTTCATCATTTTGGGGGGTTTCATAAATAGCAGTAAAGAAAAGATCCTTTCAAATGACAAGGTTGTGTTAATCTGTGTAGAAGTATTTGGTGTCAGGTGGTACAGGCAAGTTTTAAGGAATAATGGTGGTTTTGGTTTGGCTTTTTGTTGGGTTTTTTTAAGCCTTGGGGTATGTATATCCCTCTATCTTTGTAATTTATCTTTGCAGAGCAAATTAATGTATTTTTCACTGCTTTTACATAGTTTCTTCATCAGGTCATGCCAAGAGGGCATTCAGGGATAAAGTAAAGGAGGAAGAAATCTGAAATAATGAGAAGGAAGGAAAAAGATGGAGGCTGAGTATTGTCTGCTTTCTTTTCTGGCAGACCTAATGTTAGTTTTTAGAGGAGGCATTGTGAAACAAGTTATGATGTTGAAAGATTCCTCCAGGTTTGGAACATCAGTGATTTTTTTTAATTCTGTTTTTGTGTGTGAGTACTTCTTTTTTAAATTTAGTTGTCGATGCACTACTTTTAAGGTAGAAGTGTAACTTGTAATAAATATGGAAATAATGTTTAAAAGTAGAACCATCAGCTAACAACATGATGTGTAAGCTGATATTGCTGTATGTCAGATAAATGGTTTGGAATAATTGTTAGATAATAGGGCATTATAAGATAATGATTCCATTATTTATGTAACTAACACTGAAAAAAATAGTTGTCAGAATAATGCAACTATTTCATCAGTTCCAGTAACTTTTAAATACATTTTCAAAATACTGTATTTTCTTTAGCTCTCTTTCAGCTTTTTTTCTACTGGTTCTTTTTTATAGGATAAAAAAATTTTGTACATCTTCCATTTCAGGACAGTTCAAATCTAGTTTTAGTGGTCATACAACTATAACTTTTCTGATTTGTTTAATATGTGGTAACAGTGACCAATATATATTTTGCCCCCCTTTTCCTCCCAAAATTACAAGCTCATTCTATTTGTTGTATTTTATCTCATAGAAAGAAAATCATCCTAGCTGAGTGTGGGCCCTAAGCTGTTTGTCCAGGGAGGCACTTTATTCCACCACCAACACTTTTGGGGGACAGTGTACCTGTATAGCTCTCTTACACTGGGTGCTTAATTTTAGATTGCCAGTTCTGGACCAAAATAAATCCTAGGTTTTGTGTGGCTATCATATTAAAGGTTCCACAGTCTCACTTGTTTTAGCATGTGAGGCTTTTAAGTGAAATATGAAAGGGATGTGGAGGCAAGGAATGTTGCAACATGCCATTGTCCTTGTGTAGGAAAAAATGGAAATAGCTTATATAGAAGAAGTCACTTGTGGAGCATGTTGAGGTGATATTTTTAGGGGACACCGTACTTTTATTTTTTAAACCAGTTGTGCCTCTATCAGTAGACTTTGAAAAGATTAAGAATTTTAAGTGTATTTTGCTTTCCAGGGATAGACTCAGTTTATTTCTGCTATAAATACATTTTCTGCTCAGTTTATTCTGTCTGGAATTTCTGCTATAGGTAAAAAAATTACAAGTAAAATAAATCATTAGTACCCCTGCTACTCAGATGGCCTGTGCACTACTTTTTTTTTTTCTTTAATTATTTTTTAAAAATAATTAGCAACTTTTCATCATGCAGGTATTTGTGAGGTATTTATTACAGGGAAATTTCTCATATACTTTCTGAAAACTAAAACCTCAGATTTTGTCAGTTCCTGTTGGAACTAAAATGAGAGAATTTTGTGAAAGGGAGAGATGGAAGGTTCTGGGGCATTGTATGAGGTTTTCTGTATGAGAGCTATTCACTGGAAACTAACTCAAGCAATCCAGTGGTGGTTTGAACACAGTTACTGAATGGCTAAAAAAAAGGTATGTAAAAGATTGGAAAACCATGACTTGCACAATATACTTTCTAAAGTATTCCAGTTCTATCCCAGGTAAAATGTCTGGGAAAAAAGTAATGGATCATTTTAAGCAAAGCCTTTTGTATTACAGATTTAGTCTGTTTCATGACCTGAAACGTTTTGCCTAATCACTGTATTGGTCATGCCTTCACTAAAGTGTCCACTCCAGCCCCTAGGTGGATGGTAAACGAATGTTACCTGATAGAGTGCATAAAACAATGTGTATTTATGCCCAAAGCTTGCATTTCTTTTGTTGCTGTAGTGTATTACAGGATAAACTCATCTGTGGTTTTCTGTGTCTTCATATTGTATGCATATTCATATTATATACTTACAAATCAATAATAAAATGTTTAGATATTAATGTAATTCAGTGAATTTACTGTGTTGTGATACATGTGTTTTCACTGATCCAGAATTGATGTAGTTACTGAGGGATGCTAGGAACATATTAAGCAAATGCATGCAGATTTAAGCATTCAATTTTGTTGCATATTTTGTGTTATAAGCATATTATCAGGAAATTGTGGCATCTCTCAGCTTTTGACTTTATGTGAATCCTACTGTACAGTTTGGAGGATATCTAAACTTTCCAGTGGATTGAAAAATACCTTTTCTGTCCAAAGGGTGTTGTGACCAGGTGGTCTTTTACTAGTTCTTTCTTCAGGAACATTACACTCCAGAACCAGTGTCTGCCTTAGGTGCTTCTGTATTTTCTTCAAAACTCACCTGTAGTCTTGGGTGATCTCTGACAAAATCTAAACAGTCACTGTTACATTAAAAACAGATGAAATTTATCTCATCTAGGATGCCTGCCAAACTCATGCTGGTATTTGTGACTAGATGGATAGTGAACTGTGATTTCCTTTTTTTTCTGCTTCATTCTTTTTCTCTCTTTTTAATCTTTAAAGCTTCAATTACCAAAGGAATGTGTGCAGCTCCAAGCTCTGCCTATGTTCTTCACCAAATATATCCATAGAGTTTTCCTTGTGTGGTTATAGCTTTAGGTCAGTCAGGCTGGTTGATTGCTTCTTTTTCCTGGCTGGACAATGTTCAAAACCAGAACCACATCTCATGTAGATGTTCTATTTGTATGAAGTTTTGACCATTGTGTTTAATGAAGGCACTTTAAATAACCTCTCTGTATTAATAAAAGTGTCCTAATTTTGTCTTGATATCTGCTAATAAATACCATAAATTGGTATTTTCTTCTCTTGAGAGTTGTGAAATGTTTATATTGTAGTGTTGGGCTGGTTGATCTTCCAGACTTGTTTTCCCTGAGCTTGGTGCAATCTAATTCCATGGAAAGGAGGATTTCTTTAACCTGCTTCAATTTGGAGTAACATGAAACCTTTTTAGAATTCAGTGCTTTGTTTTCCTGAAGCAACTTCCTGTGCCCCAAACCTAGTGAGATGGTCTCATCCTTTCTAAGAAGGCAAGGGCTCATCCTTCTGTTGCTCAGTTCTGCTGTGTATGGTGGTAGTGTGTGTCTTTTGTGGGGGCAAAGGAGGTCATATAATTGCAGCAGAAACTCCTGTTAAACTACATTTCTGTCCTGCACTGTCAAAGCTTAACTTTTACTAGTTCTGGCAGAAACTGAGAGTATTATTTTTGTCATTAATACTACTATAAAGAGACATCATTACTTTCTCCTGCAACTGCTGTGTCAGAAAATACCCAGCAATTTTTTTCTGGTGGAGATGGAAAGGTGGTTTGACATTTCTGTGGGTTTCAGTGGACAGCTCTTGTGTTATTCTCTATCCAGCATTAGGACCTACAGATTCTCATTGTTGTCTGCAGCTGCTGCAGCCACTGTCCACAGAAGCTTTCAGTTCCTTCTGTGCCCACATACCAGACACTATCCACCTCTGTTTATTTCATGCCATGAACTAGAATGGAAGATTTTTGGCGTTAGCTCTGCTCTTTATGAATCCTTCTATAAAAGGATTACCTTATACCCTTCGGAGACCACGTGTGGTGGTTTCCTCGGAGTGGTGCTTTGTCATCCCTAGTGTGACAGTGTAAAGCCTTTCTGACAGCTCCTGTTGCATATGTGACAAGAATCAGGAATTCCACTGCTGCTTGGTGCCTTAGCTATGACAAGTGCCAGCTTCCAAGAAGACTAATACAGCTTTGGACCAAGACTTCCCTAAGGTATGAAAAAGATGGTCAACCATAGTGATTCTGAAGTACATTTTTATCAATTAAAACCTTTCATTCTGTTATAAATAAGAGTAGAAACAGTCTTCATGGACTTAGAAATCTCACTCGGCTCCTTTCCAGGTAATTAATGTTTCAGAGTATTAGTCTAGAAAGCCAAATAAAGAGAGATACAGCCATCCTCAGAATGCTTATGTTCCACAGCCAAAGTAAAAGAATGAACTTACAGAGAAAAAACTCCTCCTCTTTCTCTCAAGAGCTCTTGATGTTTGTGAGTGGATTACTGACACAATGAATTAACTTAGACCCTATTCCTTGGGCACCCCAACTGCAATATGCTGTCAGTGAATACATGAGGGTTTTTTGTGTAGACCATTAATATTTAAAGTGCTGTTGTTCTTTATGGAAATCTCTTCACAGGTTTCTCCAAGGCAATCTTATTGAATATGTTTCTGTAGTTGAATTTTTATGTAGTTTGTTTCACCTGTATATCTGCTTTATTTATGTTACTTTTCTGTTAAATGAATCCTGGCTTGGAAAGAAAACATACAGGAAAGAACTGGTCAAGATTCTTTTCAAATGTGTTTAGCACATAGGAATTTCAAGGGCTATTAAAAGAACCAGAAGTCATCCAGTTGAAGCAGGACAGTGTCCGAGAATGCCAGTGCATTTTTTTACTATCATTTAAATACTCAGTGCTTTAAAAAAATGCCTCAGCAAAACTGCATGGAGTGTGTTCCAACAGATGCCAGGACAGCTTAAACAGTCTGCAACTAAAAGTCTTAAAGACTACCCCAAGCTCAAACCTAAGGCAGATTTAGACACTTCACCTTCAAAGTGTTACTGATATCTTTGCTAAGAAACTTGCTAAAGGTATGTGTCCTTCTAGCCATGCCAGTTGTTAGAGGTAGCCAGACATGGAGGGCTCTGTGTCCCAGGGGCAATATCTCCTGTTGTAGCTGAATAGGAGAGTGCAGGACTGCTGTGTCCCTGGGGCAATATCTCCTGTTGTAGCTGAATAGGTGAGTGCAGGACTGCTGTGTCCCTGGGGCAATATCTCCTGTCATAGCTGAATAGGAGAGTGCAGGACTGCTGTGTCCCAGGGGCAATATCTCCTGTCACAGCTGAATAGGAGAGTGCAGGACTGCTGTGTCCCTGGGGCAATATCTCCTGTCATAGCTGAATAGGTGAGTGCAGGACTGCTGTGTCCCTGGGGCAATATCTCCTGTCATAGCTGAATAGGAGAGTGCAGGACTGCTGTGTCCCTGGGGCAATATCTCCTGTTGTAGCTGAAGAGGTGAGTGCAGGACTGCTGTGTCCCTGGGGCAATATCTCCTGTTGTAGCTGAAGAGGTGAGTGGTGTGTCCCCAGGGCCAGGCAGTGAGGAGCATGGCCTCCCCACAGGTGTGTGTGCATGCACATGCTCTCCTGCAGAAAATGCATCCACAGCTGTGCGTGCAGGGCAGCAGAGACTCAATCCAGGGCTTTTATTGGCACCCACATCAACACACACAGAGCATTGAGGCAAGAACTGCATGGACAGCCTCGTCCTTTTCCTCCTTTCCAACTCCTTACAGTGGAAGTCCACTGGTGGAATTTTCACAGAAACTCACATGAAAGCTCTGTGTGCTCTCTTAGCCAATTTTAAATCCTCTAAGTAGTTTCTAGCCCCTAAATGCATGAGCCTTCAAGATTCATATTCTCACTTGAGTTGCTGGCACTTGGACCTTATTTACTGGCTGGCCAGTCTGACTTGAAATTGGCTTGAGTTCACACATACACACTCCAAATAGAAAGTGTATCCACAAAGAAGACAGGTATAGGGTTTTAGTGACTGTCATGATCAAGGACAGGGCTTAGTCAGGCAAAAGCATGGACCAGATGCTTATTTGTACTGTACCTGCCCCATTTATCCTTTTTCCCTGCTATTTTCTCTTATTTATTTCTCCCTTAGCCACTTCTATATCAGTCTTCCTCCAGGCCTAATACCTATCCCTGAACATTTCATAGCGTCTTGCTTATTCTCGCAGTACTGTGGTAAGTTTTACACAATCCCAAAATGTTCTTTCTCTTTGCATCCCATAATAAGTCCCATACCCCTTAAGGCAATAACCTTTAGTTTTCAGGGTGTTTTTTTGGAAGAGTTTTGACTCATCTTGGTAGGTTTCACACTGGGGGAACATGGTCTAATTGATAGTCGTGGGAGTAGCTGATTCACATGCTCCATTTTTGCTCTTGAGGATATTAGGATTGACCTGTTGTTTTGCTTCTGATCTTTGCTGGATCTGTTTCTCTTCAATCAGATAACCTAACACTGGTCTCCCAGAGGCTATTATCACCTGTCAAAACTGGATCTAGGTCTGTTTGTATTTTTGGCCATCTGATATGGGCATCCAAGAGATTGAAATTAACTGAGGATATGAAATGCACCAATGCTTTGCTACTACTTCTCACACTCCTGGAAGTTTGATGTTACAGAGTTTTGTCTACTGTGTAACTCTATTTAGTTTTTAGACCTATGTTTCTGGAAAGGAAGAGTGATGTGTATTCCTACCATGTGTTAGATGCATTCTCTGTGCTTCACATGTACACTGCTGGATGTGTCAAGCTCATACATCTAATGAAGGCAAAGCTCAGGCATGACCAAAACCAAGCAGTGCTCCTTACTCTGCTGAACTGGTATCTGTGCTTGTCACAAAATCCATTTGAGGTAACACAGGGATGCATAATAATAGTAAACAGCTCTGAACCATAAACTGTCTCACATCCTCCTTCTCTGTGGTCTGGTCCAGAAAAGAGATGTCTGGTAATAGTGGCCAAAAAGTGCCACTTTAAAAAAGGCAAAAAGAATCATATTACTCTCATTCTGAACAAGGCTATGTCTCTGAGATAGACTGGAAGGCCAGTTGTTAATCTGAGCTGCAGACATCAAGATACTGCTCAGTTCCTTCACAAGGTAGCTGAGCAGGCAAAAGACACAGAGCCACAATGTGTGTTAGTCAGTATCTGGCTATCTGACATCAGCATTCAGAAAACCTGGCATGTATTACTTCTACTTCGGGAGCCCAGGAGATAGCTAATACTTGAGACTTTGCCAAGTTGTTCTCAGGAAGAGAAATATATGATTTGAAGGTTGTGAATGTTTGTGTGTATATGTGCAGTGCTGTTTATTTACACAAAACATGTAAACAGAGCTCATTTGCTTGAGCAGAGTAGAAACAAAGTGCAACAAGCAGCTATTTTGCTGATGTTTTCAAGTCTGCCTGTCTAGCAAGTACTGTACTAAAAAAACCCCCCTTAAAATTCAAAAAACAACACCCAAAAAACCCCACGCAACTCTCTCCTGGAATCACAGGCACAGCATTTTTTTGCTGTTTTTTTTTTCCTGCTTTTTCAGCTGTTGTGTAAAAGACCTAATGTTCCTTTTTTACTGAGACTGAAAGGAGGGTATTCAGCCCAAGTCTCAGCCTTGACTGCAGCCAAATACTGAATGCTTAGAGAGTAGCTCAATCACAGACATAAAATTTGTATTATAAAAATGCTACACCTAAAACGAAACTTAAAAAAACTTCTTTATGTGTACTACACTACCTTTATTAACTTTCTGGACAGTGCAGTTTGTTTCCAGCTCATTCTGTATGGTATCTGAGGACTCTTGCCCTTTACTGCAAATAGTCCTTGTCAGATCTTTCCCATGGACAGGTGTGAGCTGCTTTAAGATCTGTCTTTCAAGGCTTCTGCCAGGTTTCCACTGGATTTCTCTACGGCAAGAGAGATTAAGACTATCCTGGGTTTTGGTTGTAGCTTTTATTCCCCCTACTAAATATTGCCTTTCTTCTCTTGAAAGCTGCACTAGGTTTTCATGTGGTGCTTCATCACCCTGCTCCATTGGTCTAAACCTGTATGAGTCAGCGGAAAAAACCTATCTTCCCTAACTCCTGAAAGCTTCTGAGAGTAACAACTTCTTGGTTCTCTAAACTACTTCTAAGACCTTGTTGTTTTGTTCACAACTAGTAGTTCATGTGTGTAGTGTTGCCTGCAGAAAGTAATCTGATATTGAATTGCAGTGGGATTCTATATGGAAATAATACAGTGGGAGATTTATCATAGAGCTTTCCCTTTAGCTCCCGCTCCAGCCTTCATTCTTCCTGTCTCTCCTTTTGTTGAGTTACCATCCCAAGCCAGACATGTCACTGTAGGAGGGTATCAGATTGGTCACACATTATTTCCTCTTGTTGAATCCATATTGTTTCTTCCTGATAACCTTCCTTTCCATGTTTACAGAAGCTTTAGATCCTGGTGCACTTTACTTGTAAAATACGTAGCATTGTGTTTTTGTTAGGATAGGCACATTATAATAATTAGTGGGCTACAGCTATTTTTACTGAAATGTAAACCTTGGTGATTTGTATTGTGCATACTGCAATCTGTAAATGGATTCTTGTGAGTAGTTTAATTGATTGGAGGAGGAATATATTATCATAGAATCTTAGAAAATGCTGAGTTGGAAGGGACCCATCAAGATGATTGAGTCCATCTCCTGGTCCTGCACAGGACACCCCAGGAGTCACAGCATGAGCTTGAGAGTATTGTCCAAACACTTGTTGAACTCTGTAAGGCTGGTGCTGTGACCATTTCCTTGGGGAGCCTGTTCCAGTGCCCAACGACCCTCTCTCTGTCTGGGTGAAGAACCTTTTCCTGATGGCCAGCTTAAACTTCCCCCGACGCAGCTTCAGCATTCCCTCTAGTCCTGTCGGTGTCACAAGAGTGAAGAGATCAGTACCTGCTCCTGTTTCCCCTCTTGAGGAAGTTGCAGATTGCAGTGAGTTCTGCCCTCAGTCTCCTCCAGAGTGGCCAAACCAAGTGACCTCAGCCTCTCCTCATGTGGCTTCCCCTCCAGACCCTTCACCATCCTCATGGCCCTTCTTTGGAGGTGTTCAAGGCCAGGCTGGGCTCTGCACAGAGCAATCCCCCCCAGTCAGAGGTGTCCTCACCCATGGCAGGGGAATTGAACTGACTGAGCTTTAATGTCCCTTCCAACTCAAACAATTCTGTGATTCTATGATTCTGTGAAGTGCAGCAAATATAAGGCATTACAGGAAGCTACTGTTTGTTTGCACAGTTTTACAGGTGGAATTGGTTAAGAGCATAGTTGACCTTTTGTCCCGAAGTCATGAGCGTGATACATCTAATTTTATCTTTTGTTCCCGAGTAATTTAATGCTTTTTTAATCAAATCCTCCAGAGTTGAAAACCAGAGTTTTCTAATTTAAAATATAAGAGAAGACTGTGAGTTTTCAAGTTTCTTTCGAATTATATTTTGGCACGTTTGTTGCTGCTGTTAGTATTCAATCCCATAATTCCATAGCAATGCAAAAGTCTGCTTTTAATTAAAATGTTATTTTGTGGAATGTAGTAGAAACTGTTATAACTGGTGAAATATAGATTGGTTTCCTTGTGCCAGATTGGAAGATTTAAATTGCTGTTTTGAAGCGGTATGGGTGATGTCAACGAAATGTCAGTGGAGGTGATTTGTTGGAATTGAATCATTAACTAGGTAGGAAGATGTAAAGTTGAGAGTTTGTAAGTCATTTTCTATAGTGATTTGACTTCAGAATGCAAGTTACTAGGAGCCATGAAGTGCACAGTTTATTTTACAAAGGAGAAAAATGAAATGTAAGGGAGTGTAATGCTTCATGGAATCATAAAATGCTTTTGGATAGGAGGGACCTTTAAGACCATCTCCTTCCACTCTCTCTAAAATGGGCAAGGGCACCTTCCACTTGAGACCAGGTTGCTCAAAGCTCCATCCAACCTGGCCTTGAACACTTCCAGGTTTGTGGTAGGTCTTCTGGATGGAAAACCTGTTGCAGTGCTTCAGCATGCTCACTAAACCTGCCCTCCTTCAGTTTGAAGCCATTCCTCATTCTCCTGTCACAATGTGTCCTTGTAAAAAGTTCCTCTTCAGCTTTCCTTGAGCTCCCTTTGGCTACTGAAGGTTCTTTAAGGTGTTGCCAGAGCCTTCTCTTCTCCAGGCTGAGCAACAACTCTCTCAGCCTGTCTGTTTAGCAGAGGGCTCTTCCAGCCTTCTGATCATCCTGGTGACCTACTCTGGACTCCTTCCAGCAGATCTATATCCTTCCTAAGGTGGTGGTCCCAGATGTGGACACAGTGCATCCATCTAGGTGGATGTAGAGTAGGGGGGGAGAAGCACCTTGACTTGCTGGCTGTGCTGCTTTGGGTGCAGCCCAGGACACAGCACACCCCAGCCCTCACTGCTCCTCCTCTTGGACCTCGAGCTGTTGATCACAACCCTTGGGGTGCATCCATCCAGCCAGTTCCTTATCCACAAGTAGTCCATCTGTCAAGTTCATGTCCCTCTAGTTTAAAGATGAGGATATTGTGTGGGTATCAAATACTTTGATTCATCATACTATTGCAATAAATATTTCATTTGGCAATAGAGTTTTCTTAGTTTTATGAGCTTCCTGCCAGTTAAATTTGGCAAATATGTCTAGATATTACTAATTACTGTTCCAGTGTTGCTGACATGACTAGTTTAATTTTTCCAAAATCTGTTGAATATACTGGATTTTGTATAGTACATATTGTGCACTGCTCAAGGTTTCTTTTTTTCTTTTAAAGTTTTAGTCAACTGCAAGTGGTTGTATCTGCATACTTAAGGACAGTCCAGACTTCTGTTGAGCTGGAATCCATAAACATAATTAACATGATGGTGGTGTTGTAGTGTAATTAGGTTCATTAACAATATAAACACGGAGTGTTTTATTCACAGGAGATTGCTACTATGTCTTTAATTGTATGACTGTGGTTTGTCTATTTAGAACTTTTCTTTCAAGTGATTTGAGTTTTCTTTAAGACTGGGATTCTTAGTATGAAAGATGCATATATATGTTTCTCCCAAGCAAGTATGGAGAGACATGATATGTATATTGTCTGAAGAAAAGGATTTTTTCCATTTTTTCCCTCAGTTGTTTTTTTTTTTAAGAAAGAATGGTATTTGAGTTTTGAGAAATTTTTTGAAGTGTAAAGGCACAATATATATGTTGAAAATTTTTATGTGTTCAACTTAATGCTCCTGCTTTTTTTAAACAAAATTTAAAAGTTCACCTAGTCTTCTCTTGCACTTCTTTTAAGTCAGTCCTAATACCTCAGCATTGTTTTGGTGACTCCTTATCTTGTTTCCACCGTTGTTACACTTGCAGTTGGCAAACATTAAAGCATTAGCTAAAAGAAACAGATACTGACTGAGGCTGGCAAAACTCTGGTTTCATGAGCAGCATTAATTTATGCCCACATTGATTGAAGCTATCTGTCCCCATCTAATACTCTTGTTTCTAGCTTACTTTTAGCAGGCTGATGATTAGAACATGCTTGCCTGAGGAAAGCTTGATCCATCTCCCTCCAGGACTCATCAATAACTATTTATTTGGGTAGTCCTTAGGTTTTAAGCAGAGCACCAAAAGTCATTACTGTCCCTCAGGATGTGATTGTGCTGTGGCTGAAATGATGCCAGCCTGTGACAGTCAGAGCACAAGGCCTGTGTTTGGTTCTCCAACGTTGTTGTATTCATGCTGCTTTAACTTCTAAGCCATTTTGATCACTCTTGTGACCATTTTTACTGTCATTTTTATTTCTCCATGTTGTGTTGTGCAGTTACGGATCAGTGAGGAAATAAGGTATGGTTATGATAATTCTTTACTGTGTTTAACATACATTGATGTACCTTTTGATGAGGCTTGTGCTTTCTTGGAATTTTTTGGTGTAACAGCAGGAAACAGCAGTTGTTCTGTAGCTTTTGGCAGGTGCTCACTGTGTGTGTGCACACCCTGACCGAGCCATGCTTGTGAATGGGAGGATTGCTTGGTTAGTGTGGCAATGCTGCTGCCCTCCTTGGATCTTTGTAGGCTTGTTAGGCAATTAGTGTCTGGTAGTACTGGGATTAATGATTAATGAATTACTGGTATAGTATTAGTTCCCTGTTCTGTTTGCTTTCCTACAGGAAGGCTGATTTCTTGCACAGAAACAAGTACCTAGAGAGCTGGTGATACCTTACACTGTCCCAGCTGTCTTTGAGGTGGATAGTTGCTGGATTTCTGCTTGGCAAATCCTGTAACAGGATTTTGGTGCTGGTGACATGACAGGCTTACCCAGATTCCTTATGCTTCCCCCTGAACTAGAAGGGATTAATCCCTATGGTGTGTGGCTCTGTGGGAAGGGCTCACTGCAGCCTCAGTGTTTTGCAGCCCAAGTGAGTGGTCCAGCTTTCCTCACTAGCACCAGCCTCCTGAAGTCCTCTTTGGCCCAAAAAGTTTTCACCACAATGAGCTGAGTTAGTTCACTGGTAAATCAGGTTAGTGCCAGAGCCTGAATGCTGTATGGGAGCATAACATTCATGTTTAGCTTTTTAGAACTTCACCTAGAATTCTCTTGTTACTATTCTAAGGCAGTCTTAGCAATTCACCATTATTTTGTGTACTTTTTTCTTGTAGTCCTTGCCATTATAGCTGCAGTTGGCAATCATTATAGCATTAGTTAAAAGAAAATGTTGCAATTGAAATTTCAGCTTTTAACAGAAATTCTGGCATAAAAGAGTATGATGATCTAGATGGAAGCTCATTTGTA
This sequence comes from Molothrus ater, assembly GCF_012460135.2. Lineage (NCBI taxonomy): Eukaryota > Metazoa > Chordata > Aves > Passeriformes > Icteridae > Molothrus > Molothrus ater. The sequence goes on along the minus strand of NC_050482.2, from coordinate 13,821,511 downwards.
TTAAGTAAGAATATGGAATGTCTTTCAGCATATTGAATAATCAAATGCCTAATAAAGTTCATGCATAGTTCTGAGTTATTTAGCAATCCTTCAATGTCTACCTGCTATGTAGGCAGACATTTCTTTCATCTTAATTATTAGATAGTGCGATCTTCACCTTAACATACTGCGTGGGTATTTTGGGTTTAAGGTACATTAAAATGAAACAGCAGTAAGAAAAACTATGCAATATTCTTGGGTACATGGTTCCCACTCAGGAATTGCTAAGTCAGCCACTCCTTTTGAAGGCTGATGTGGAAAAAGAGCTCACCTACAAAACAGGCTCATTCGGTCTTGTAGAGCTTTATCACCCAGTTCCTTCCAATTTGGGGGGATGAAAGTTGAGACTTTCATGGGGTTTTTATTCAGGATCCTGGTTTTCATAAGTGTGACATTTTATTACTTCTCTCCAGAAGTGTCCAGGACAGTTGCTATCCTTGCATTTTGATGTTTTCCCTTTTTACCGTTTCTTTTCAACATTAATTAATCCAGCATCTTCTAATTCACAGATCAACAGCAACAATCAATCTGTGTGATATAAGGTGTTTGATTTCTTGTCTCAGCAGTTCTTCCTGGCAGCAGTGGAACTTGTTAGAATTTTAAGGCAATCTGTTTCTGTTTGATAAAGTTTTGACAATGTAGCCATTGATATTTACAAAAGAAATATGTAACATTTTGACCTACAAAGGTTACATGTCCAACACATGTGATGCATCACCTCTATATTTCTAAAAAGGAGAATATTGCCAAAGCAAGGCATTGGCAGTCCTGTTGGAATGATGCATCCTCCTGAATGTATCATGCATGGCAACAAATAGTTATTTGTGGAATGAGAAAATGTGTTCTGATCTGTAATCAATATAACGGCTTTTTTAGACCAGTCTTAGAATGACATTTCTTTCTGAATTTTAACCCTAGTTTAACAGTAACACTGTCAAAAAAAAAAATTCTGAATTGTAAGAGAAAAACCCACCAAAATACCCTAGAGAATTACCTTATGTGTTTTTGCCCATTTCAGTGATTTGGGTATGTTAGCCAGAAGCTGGAGATCTAAAAGCTTTCAAAGACTCATTTGAAACATGAATGTAGCTGTCACAGACCATAATAATGGTTTCAGGTTCACTGTGTCCGAAATGTTATGTTTTTGTTGCAGGAAAGGTGTTTTACTTTAAAGTTAGAACAGTGCATAGCTAGATCATGCTAGTATGAAAGGACATTTGATCTAAATTTTAGTAACCCCAGGAGACAGGGCAGCCTCATTGATAGCTCTTTATGGAGATAGAAGAAAAATATGTGCAAGTCACTGAGCTTTTGACAAGGTGATTTAGGGTGATGGCATTTGCTCTCTCTGAAGCAGTTTAAAAGGAGGGACCTTCAAGTACCAGTGACTAAAAATATTGCATGATTGGGTTTCATCCTGAGAGGAAAGGCAACACCTGGCAAAGGAACCCTGTTAAGTTAGTAAAATGTAAGTTTTACTTACTCTAAGTAAGTAAAGTTTTACTTTACCTCTAGTAGATGTTTTGGCTCAAATGCATACAATACCTGTCATTATAAAATATTCACCTGTGTATATACTCTCATCATTGTTCAAAGCAGTGTCTGTTCAAAAATGCTGCATTCCTTTATCATAATTTACAATACAGAATGTTGAATTAATCAGGTAAATAAGACTTAGTTAAGATGATGCTGAAATCTACATAGAGTGCTAATGATTTTCAATACAAATCATACTGCCCAGATCAGGACTATTAGAAGATTGTGTGTGTATATATATTTATTTCAGGATCACTGGCAGGAGAAAGGGTAGGGTGAATCACCCAGCTCACCTGAGTTTTGTTCTTCACGAGTCCATAATTAACTATGTGTATTTACCCTTTAAGCCATTTGTACTGCAGTGTCACTGCACAGTTCTTAAGGTTCTGTGTCAAATTTTGCAGGGAAGATATTTCATATTGAAAGAACACAACAAGGCTACAGTTTCATAGTAGGCTTAAGTCTTAAAGTCTTGCCTTATATCCAGCACTGCTTTCTTCTGTTTATCTTTAGTGCTGGCACTGCTGCTTTTGATGTAATCAGTTGGATGAAGGTTTGATGAGCCTGAAAATTGCCACAGAGGATGGGAGCAGGTTTCTGTCTGGATTAGGGAGCCACATGCACAGTGGTGTGAACACAAACACAGGCACAGGAAGTGCCTGGAAAGAAGCAGAAGTCCTTTTCACTGGAAGAATTGAGCTGGATGCAAGTGCATTGTAGAGATTTTAAAGTGATAATTCTAATAAATATCACTCAAAAGATACACTGAATAACAGCAAATCCAAGAGCTCATTACCATTGAAATAACTTACCCGTCCTCTGTCCACATCAGGTTATTTTTTTTGCACTTTGCAACTGGCCTGTTATGTTTCAGCCTGTTAGGACAACTTCCAAAAGACATGGATAAAGGAGTGCTGGAGCTGGGGCAGAGGGCAGGGCTGTGTGCCCATGGCTGTGAGAGAGAGGAGCAAACTGCCTCTGACAGCAGCTCTGAGTTTGGGTTGACCTCATGTGTGTGACTGAGCCACAGATCCACTCTCAGCCCCAGGAGAGGAAAAGGGGAGATTGGTTCTGCCATCAAAAATGGGAAGGAGGGGCAGGTATTGATTCCTTCTTCTGGTGATACTTATTCTGTGTCTTATCTTGCTTCAGTGTATCACTGGTGACTCTTCTGTTCACTGCATTTAACCTGTAAGAAAGAAAAGTTACCTCATTGGTTTTGCTTTGGGGGCTTTTTGGTGGACTGAGCAAGAGAGGAGACAGGTGAAAAAATTGAAGTAGGGAGTTTGACCATAGTCATACTGGTATGGTTTGGATAGTAAAATTGAGGGATTGCTGAAAAAATTTTAGAAAAAAATGCTATAAGAGGGAAATAATATGCATAAAGGAGTAAGAAATGTGAAATGAAGCTCATGGGGGGAAAACCTTTGACATCTACTGATGGGATCTAGTGCAATTATTATCAGTGTTCAAGGAATGCTGAGTACACAGAAGTCACAGCTCAGTGCTTTAAAAGGATGATGTTAAAAACTATCAGGAAAGGAAATAGTGAATAAGCACTATTTTGTGCCTTAAATGGTTTTCATCTTAGAATAAAATTATTGAGAGAAATTACATCGAAAATATTAAATGATGAGCGAAATAATTTTTTTTCTATTTCTTCCCACAGAGGAAACTTGCATGCAATTTTTGAACAAACAGGAAATTATTCTTCAGATATGGGTAGTTAAGTGTGTAGAAGTTCTTGGCAGAAAATGTTAAACTTTTATCAGTTCAAGGAGTGACTGAGCAAGTTTGTAGAAAAATACTTCACTGAAGGTGGATAAATATAAAGATTTTATCTGTGGCCCCTATAGCAAATGGTTGCAGAATGGGCCTGGCTGTTGTTTTGATCATTCCTGTACCCTTCCTAAGGTGTCCATTTTCAGCCACTGTCAGGAATAGGATAATGACAAAGTATGGAACTTTGATGTGACTCAGTGTAGCTGTTCTGTTAGCAGAACTTAAAGTATCTACATGGATTGTCAAGATAAGTTTTATTTTGGAAAAAAAAGAAGTTATAATCTGTAAGTGGCATGAGTAAATCTAGATGTTTTCTTACTGAACATTAATGGACCACACTTGGCACTGATAATGTTTGAACTCTTCAGGTTAGAAAAAATGTTTTTGAAGTTGAGAATTTGCCACTGTTGATATTTGTACCTCTACAGGTAGAATAACAGTTGTGCTGTTTTTTATTAAAATTGTAGAAGATAGGTTAAATCACATATGCAAAGTGATTGATATACTCAGTACACACAGTATTGAGAGCTGCAAACTCATGCTGTGTTTTTAAGATCCCTGATGACAGTCTCATGTCTGTAGATAAGAAGAAGTTGATATGTGTGGGTTTGGAAGTGATCAGTAGTATATAGTAAAAATCAAAAGCTTGGTGTTCTTTTTCTAGAAAATATTTCTGTATTAGTCCTTCCTTGTGAAGACTGTTTTGTAAATGGTGAGCAGTAAGTTGTGGAAGCCATTTCAGGTGCTACACTAAAGGCAATAACTATTCTCTGTATAATGATTGTTCACTTGGACATGCCATGTACAGAATAAAGAAGAAATGAACTTGTACCTCATTTTTGTAATGAATGCAGAAGTTTTGAAGGTCTTCTGAAATGTTTCTTTCCTGCTCTCAGAAATGTTTTTGAACTCATCCAGCTCTTAATGTTTTTAAAATAAAATTTCTAGTCTGGTATATTCTCTGTTTTGCATGAGTCAGATGTGCATTACTAGTTCTCACTGTTTTAATTAAAGTGGCAGAGTTGTTGAATCCTTATAAAGGCAGACTGAGGTGGAAAGGACAAAACAGAACAAAACTTCACATCTCATGTTAAATCGTAGGTTAATCATCTCTAGAGTCATAATCACATAATTTTAACAGAATCTTGTGACATAGATGGTAGTTTTATGTTGAAAATAAGAACCAGCAAGGAAAATATTTAAATTCCAAAAGGAGAATGTACAGGTTTTCAAGCTTCATGAGGAACTTGCAGAAGGGAGGTAGGTAATCCTACATCTTTCTGTATTCTGAAGTTGTTCTGTTTTAGGGGGCATGTGTGTGTTTTTAAGTAAAAAACTCTTAAGTGCAACATAATTTTTGATTACAATGGAATGTAACTACAATATATGTGAGATTGATGGAAGGTCATGGGGTCCACACAAAACTGGGAAAACCCCTTCAGCACTTACCTGGTTTTGAGGTTATATATGTGTGGTATACATTTTATATGTATTTTATACAAATAGAAGGGCTGGGAGTACATATAGAATTAATGAAGTCATGACAGTGTTTTGGAGTTCAACTTCAAGAGAACCAAAGCCAGAATTTTTCTTTTGAGAGATGAGTACTAATTCTTGGAGAATTTCTATTCTGTTGTCTTTCTAATTTACTGAATTAACCTCAGGGCTTAATGGCTTTAGGTTGCAATCCTGATTTTAAGCTGGCTTAACAATTAAGAATTAAAAATTTTAGAAGTTTTGTTTTGGTTTTAATTAAAGATTTTCTTCTGTTACAGTAGAGAAATTTCAAGCTATCCTATAGCCTGTTCCTACAGATGAATGGAGTCCATTTTAAATCTAAGTAGATTCAACTATAGCTTTCCTGTTTTCATAACTGGTCTACAAATTCCATTCTCTGATTCTTGCATATGGTAGCTGACATCACATTTATCTTGTCACTTCTGTGTGTTTCAGATCTCTGTTTTGATTTCCTAGCTTAGTTTCAGTCTCTCTCACTGAAATGTGACTACAGTCTTGCAAATAACTTCAGTCTCTGTTTGCCATAGTACTGCCATACAGTTTTTGGTTGCACCCACACACACTAATTTATTTACTGAATGCTACAGACCATTTTCAATGATGCATTGTTTGTCCAGAGCTTTAGCAATGCTTTAGAATGCTGAAAATAACCTTTGTGTAAAAATGTTAAACCACTGCTTTTTTGTAGCAATAGGAAAAGCCATTTTTATAAGCTTAGTTGTAAAGTTTTTTATAGATGTTAATAGTGCCTTATCGACAGCTGAGTTCCCTTTCACCACTGTGTACGTGTAGCACATGCTGCCTGAATATTACACCCACTTGTCCATATTTTTATTTTCTTTTTTTTAATCTGAATGACAGTTCATGAGCAGTACTGAAGAGTAAGATTGTGCTCAGCCAGACCCATTTGCAACTTTGAAGGCAAGTGGTGTGACATTGGATTTGGGTGTTGTAAAAGTTGTGTGACTCTGGTCTGCAGTTTCTTCCTTCTGAAAGAAGGGGAAAAAAATCCTCATAAAAACACAGTTAATTTGTTCTGTTTTTCTGGACTCTTTCTCACAATATTCAAGGTTATCTTTAGCCTGTTTTTTACTCAGACAGTTCTACAGTGTGATTACAAAGAACCTCCTTTCTTAATCAGCCTATTGACTGTCAGGCCCTGCCAGGGATACTCGCTTTTACTTAAAAAGAACTCTTTGATTTTGGAGAGAGTGTAATATTTTGGCAAGTGACTTAAACTCCAGGCTTTGTTTTGATGTAAGTATACATTCAGTAATTGTACCCATCTCCAGGAAATGCAATGATCCTGTTTCTTAGGAGAACATTTTTTTAATCTTAAGTATAAAATGAGAGTCTGAATTGGATGCCTTTGTGTTATAATATGTTTCTACAGCAATTTTTCCCCCCTCATAGTGTAGTTTGAGAGGAGAATCCATAATATGAGCAGTAGGTCCTTCAAAATCCATAATAAGAGCAGTAGGTCCTTCAAAAGCACTCAGCTTTTATGTTGAAAGGTGGCATCTCCACTTTTCTGCTGAAGCTCCCTGGTTGTGCTGACAAGGCTGCTGTTATCTGTAGTGGTCTCACCTTGCTGTGTGGGTAGAGTGTATGACAAGACCTGATGGGCACTCCCTGAGCATCCCTCCTGGGCCTTCTGAGTGCACCCTGGGTACCTGTGCCTGCACCTGGCTGTGCTCTTCAGTGTGGACCTGCTCAGGCACTACTCACACTTAAACCAAGCTCTTCCCAAATTCCTGGGAGCCAGAGTGGGAGAGGGCTCTGGAAGTCTCACCCTGCTGGGCAGCAGCACACGGAGCTGAGCCCCAGGGCATGGCAGCAGCCTGCTGAGAGGGCTCCCTGCAGTGAACATGGAGGTGTTGTTCTGGGGCAGCTGACACTGGGGAAGTGCTGGAAGGTGTCTCCTGGAGAAGTGAAGTCAGATCTGTGAGCCTTTATCTGAAGATTTGTGTGTTGTTTCTGTGCAGAAGGATCATGGTTGCAGCTATGCATAAATCCTTTGTCCATCTTCTGGACAGATACAGGCAAGAGGGTGTTTTCCTGGAATAACTTTGCAATGCAAACTGTTGAAATTACAGAATACCTTTTACTTTTATTAAATTAAATGTCTTTTAAAAAGTGAACATATCTTTGGGCTTAGAACTTTTTCCTCAGGTTTAACAAGAACTAGCTCACTGTCAGTCTGGTCAAACAACTCTGAGCCTGAGTACTAGTGTGATTATCATTCCCAGCAGCAAGAACTGATATTAAAAGATTGTTGCTGTTTTTATCTTTAGGCCTTTACAGTTTTAACACCACTGTGGTGCACTTGCAAGTGAAGGCTGAGTCTGATAAAGAAATGCTGAGTGACTTGATTTTGCATTCTGATGTTTGACTGTCCTTTTAAAGTTTTCATGAAGTGTTTCTTTATCCTACTGTTCAGGATTACTTGTCCTTTTTAAATTACATCATTATTTGTAGTGTTTCCAAAATATTGTAGATTAGGTGTAAGGAGTAAAACAGGTTAAAAGCTATTAGTGTTGTAAGTTAAAGTCTTTTTGAAGTATGGCCTGTCATGGCAGAGGAGTGTGCCCACATCTATAAGCTTCAGAGTGGATTAGACCCTGTATTCAGACCTGTTTTGATTTAACTACAGGCTCTATCCTGGGAGAATTGAGGGCAGATTCTGCTGTCTGCAGATTCTGTTTGGAAAGCAGACTTCCAAAACTGTCACTTGCTGTTCTATTCATACACTCTTGTAGCAGTAATTTCTGAACTTTCCTGTCCTTTTTGCATGTTTATTTTAGGTGGCTGGTTCTGCAAAACATGGCCTCCTTTGGTTTGAACTGGTTATTGAGCTGTAAAAGTGGGACCTGCAAGAGTGTATTTCTAAGAAAATACATTTTTAAAGTTACTTGCTTTTTTTGATTTTATTTTTCATTATTTTGATTTAGAAGAAAAATATGGAAGAACACATTGTTCATAGCCAGATTATCATTTTGAGCTTAAGCATTTAACTTCTTGCAGAGGAGTTTGCCCAGTCTTTGTAGTCATTATTGCAGCAGCTTAGTTAATGATGCAATCATTACATGCCCTTTCATTTGATTTACAGTAATTTTTAGCTTGTAGAAGATGAATTTACTAGTTGTATTTAAGCTCATGCAATTTTACAGCTAAAAAAATTCTGTGAAGTTTTAAGTTGAGCAAATCATTGTGGGTCATTTGAGCATAGTTCCTAATTGTTACTCTGTCTCAGAAGAAGGAAGCAGGCAGAAGAACTGTGACTTTATTATCAGCCATAGGCTAAATATACCCTGTTTCAAATACCTGTGGTTTTCAGATAGATTGCTTGGTAAATCTGGGGGTTTTAACAAGAGTTTTAGCAGTTTAGGCAGTCTGTTCATTTTTAGAACTGATCTTTTCCAACAGTGAATTACTTCCCCCTAGTGAATTTCTTCCAGTGTCTTTCAAAGTGCTATGTAATTTAAGTTAAAAAACCAAAATGTCAGTTTATTTCCACCACTGTAGGGATTTCTTTTCAACCTAAATCCATAAACCTTTTTTAGGCATGGAATCATATGCTCGGTTATTTAGCCTTGCAGAACTGTTAGAAGCTGAGGAAAACAAAGTGTAGCAACTCATTTCATGCATGTTGCCACACCAATATTCTATGCTTTATTAGAAAAAAAAAAAAAAAAAGGCTTTATTTAAAAAAAAAAACACACAAAAGGCTACTGCTTCACTTGTTTCTGTCCTGGCTCCTCCAGCACTGGGAATGGAGGCAGGGCAGTCTGCAGCTGCCTTTCAGGTGATAAACTCAGTTTCCAGGGCATATATGAGTAGGAGAATGCTGCAGTTTGAGCTCCCTCTGAGGTGTGGTCACATGTTGCACTAAGAGCATATGCATCCTGATTCTCATCTTCTCTAAAGAATTAAAAAAAAACCCCAACTCTAAAAGAATTAAACAACAGTAAGAAGAGCATGGGAAGTAACACTGCAACAGAAAAGTTATATTTTCCAGTATTTCTGCCTTTTCCTAAAGAACCATTCCTGTACAGACATGCAGCCTGACTGCTGCATTTGAGTTTTAAAAGAAAATCTGTCCTAAGCCTGATGTAAGTTTATAATTGACAGGTAATCTAAAGAAAATCGAAAGCTTTGCATTTCCCTCAAACCTGTTTTCAGATAATTTTCTGTGTTTCTTAGAGAACATCTGGAATAAAGTCTCACATTATGATTCCTAAGGTCCTCATCCCCAGTATCTGTGTGCCCTGAAATCATAGATTTGTTTTGTAAGGAGCAAATAATGCTGTTTATTTCACTGTGGAGTCTACATACGTTTTGCACTGCACATTGATTGCAATGCAAATTATGGCCCTATTTTTTTAAAACTGTAACAGCAGTTTTGCTGACATTGTTTCTGCTTCCTGAGAATTCCCTCAACCTGAACAGAATTTTGTTGCAAAATAGAACACATAGGGCTGTTGGTTTTAAGGATTCTGTTTTGCAAATAAGTTTTTCATAGGCCCTTAACCAGCCTATACTTTGCAAAAGGGGAGAGGAAGTGCTTAATTTTTGTCTACTCCTGACATTTTGTCAGGAAGATTGTGGTTTACTTTTGTGGGGATAATGAATCACTTAACTGAATAATAAATACAATTACAAGAGATAAATGCCTGAAATAAATGGCAAAAAAGGAGGAGCAGATGCTGAAGGGGCAAAACAGTGTAGGGCTTTTTTGCTTCACAGCTGAAGTAAAATCTTTGTACCTACACACTCCTCTTGCTGTGATCTCTACTCTTGAGACAAAAGCCTTTTTTTAGTGGAGGCTGTGGTACCTGCACTTCCAGTCACAGTTCAAAATCAGGCAAGAAAACATGAGCTAAGTCACATTTCTGAGGTCTGTTTTCCTTTAATTGATCTAAACATTTAGCAGAGTCAGAAAATTTACAGGAAATAAATGAATGTATCTTCCTGTTTACATCCTTTGACTGTTTTCTGCTCTTGCTGGGCTGGGTCAGCTGAAGGCTCTGTGTGGAGAGGCTGCACTGAGCAAAGCCTTGAAGATCAGCAGGGAAGTATTCCTTCACCTATCTTTGTCCTAGTTTAGATTGGTGTTTTATTCTACAGATTAAAAAAAAAAACCAAACACTAAATATCCATAGATCTTAAAACCCACCTCATTATAACAGTTTTGCTTCTGGACATTGATCCTTAGGCAATACATTTTGAAAATATTTCAAATACATGTGATTGTGGGTTAGCACTTAAGGTAGTGTTGTAGTTCTCCCAGAAGGATCTGACAGAAAAAAATTTTTAAGAAAGAGCAAACTTCCTGAGGTTTACCATGAATTTTGAGTGCAAACTAATACTTTATATTTAAAAAGCAGTTTTAATTTAAGGATTCATTCCTGTTCATTTAGTTGTATTTATTACAGTGATCTTTTCCTTTTGCCCAGTTGATCCTAAAATTCCTCACAGTACTGACAAATGCACATGGTTCATGTGCAGTGGAAAGTGCACCTTTTGTGGAAGGTGCAGCTGACAAAGCTGCTGAATGCTCAGGCTGTGGACAAAGATCACTCTGGTACTGGAGTTCTCATTTGCATGAAGAGCAGCTGCTTTGAAACTAGAATTGGTTTATTATTCATTTTTATAGATCGTAATGATTCATAAAGATTTTTTACTTTTTATTTAATGATAGACATAGGTAAATAACAGGCATCTTTGAGAATAGCAGTCTGTACAGAAATAGCTGAAGGGAAAATTACTTTTTTATGTTATTGGATTAAGTTGCAGCTTGCTGCAATTTTGTAGGATCTTTATTTGGATATATTTCGATCACCTGAAAAACAATAAATAGCATTATAAAGTCGAGATTTCTTCACAGTCGTAATAATGAAGTGAAATTAAAACATACTGCACTGCAAAACTTAATAAAGTTTTCAATATATTGCCTTGCTACAAACACATGGAAGCCTTCTACTAATTTATAAATTGCTTGAAGAAACTGCTATCTTCTCTAGACTGCTAAGCCAAAATCTGCTGTAAGCTTGGAGCCGTCTGGCCTACACTGATTTTTGACTTCTGCAAATAGCTAACAATAAAACCCTAACTATTGATTTTAAAATTGTTCTCAATTATCTTCACCCATTGTCACTAGGGTATTTTTAGTGCAGCTGTTTTCAGAGAAGTATAGTTTTTCTGATAAAAACTTAATTTTGAGACATGTTTGATTCATTTTATTCATATTGTGGGAGTGTAAACAGTTGTTTACACCTGTCTCTCAATTGTTATAATCTCCTCATTAAAAGGAAAATTATTTTTAATGAAGTTTATTTATTTGCTAGTATAACACTCATTCATTTGAAATTAAATACTTATTTTTTACTAGTCACCAAATGTGTAAATTTGCCCCTTTTTTCTGCCATTGTTGTACACAGTTGAGTCTACACTGCACTAGGTTTCTGAGTTCTAGTTTCTAGTCTCCTCACCTTTCTATATTAGGGAGGTACCTTTTATCATCCTGGCATATGGCCTCAGAATTGCAATTATGAACACTATTCTTTTCTAATTTAGTCTGTACTACCTGGCATTTCATGTTGATACTTTCTTCCTGTCAATGACAATTATTTCATGACATCCATAGAAATTCAAGTTTAGAGATAACTATTTTGAAGTCCCAGGTTATATTATAAATTGCATGTGTTTTTTTCAAGAGTACCTGAGTAGTATATTTGATTAAGATATAAAATTACTTTAAGGAATATGTCTTCTCTGCATTATTTAGCAAAGCATATGTTTTATGGGACTGTCCAATGTTAACTAAAAAAGAGCAGGAGTCCTTGGGTATGGCTTTGGTAAATATTTTTAATTTCAGGTCTCTTTACAGTTCTAGAATCTTATTTATGTAAAATTCATGAGATACATAATTATTTTAATGTAAAATGATATTTTAAAAGGAAATGTCATTTCCTTTTAGAGCTACTGATTAATCTACTTCTATTTAAAGATCTAATAACTTATACCATAATCACACTCTCATTATGAAATAAATAGACAGTTCTGGGGAGTCACAGTTATATGAGCTAGTCATAGACCCAAGATGTTAGAAACAAATAAAAAACCAATCAAATCTTTGTTTTCCCAAAGAGACAGAGAAACTTAGTTTGATTATATTATGTGATGGAAGTATGTGCATTTCTTCTCTTCCATGTTATCTTGGTGGATCTTGGTCAAAAAAGCTACATCAGGCCCAAATCACTATACTCAATACCAGCATTTTGGATGTCAGGATGGCAAATGAAATTCAACCTAACAAATGTTGAAGCAATGCACACTGAAAAATAATTGTAACTTCATATAAAGGATCCTGAGGTGATAATCATTTAGTGAATGCTGTTTAAATAGATGCTTCATAAAAGCATCAGCTTCGTGTTCAGTTGTGATAAAAAGAGGCAAATACATGATTAGAAATTAAGGAGGAGACAGCATGGTAGAAAATGTCATTATACCAAAATATACACCCTCCACACATTGCCTGTGGAATATTGTGTACGAAGAGTGCAGCATGACAAGGTTCAGGGAAGAGTGAAGGGTAGGATCTTGAATTGTAGAGCAGCTTTCCTGTGAGAAAAGACAAAATTGAGTAGGAATCTTCAAGGCTGACAAACAGATGGCAGAGGGTGTACAGTAGATGTCTCTGAAATTGTGTGCCAGGAAGAAGGTGACTGCAGAATGAATGTTTGCAGGCTTTCAGGACAAAATTCTGTGGATATCAGTTGAAGCTCTGAGATGGCAGATGCAGAACAAACGCGAGGTGATGATCTTTTGGAAGAGGTGTGAGCATGCTCTGGAATTTCATGCTGTGCCATCTGAGATGGATGTTAGAAGTTTCCATTTGCTCAGAGGGGAACTGGATAGATTTATGGAGTAAACATCAGGTGGGAGTTACTAAATACACAGGAATCCCATCTGGTGGCCTCTGAGCTGCCATTTTCTGGAGACCTGCTTACAGGAGGAAGGATCCCTGGTGTGCTTGGTTTGCTCTTATGCTTTGACATCTGCATGGAGCTGTTTTTCTAAATATAGGTTATTGGTCTGTGTGGATCACTGAACTGACCTAGAATGGCCTTTCTAATATTGTTGTGTTCAAGTTCCTGCATCTGCTCCTTTTTATGGGATTTCTGCCCTCAAGATAATTAATTCTAGTTAATGTTTGCAACTTTAAAGCATTTTGTTTGGAAACAAGGCTATATAGCTGAAAAAGAGGGTAAGACTTGACTCTAGGAACAGATTCTGGGTATTGGCTTTATAATATAGGGAAGAACTAGCTACTTGAAGTAAAAATTACATTTCTGATTGTGCAGATCAAGTCAGCTTTTGACTTTTCCTGATGTTATCTACACATAGAGAATTTGTGTTGCCTCTGTTGGCCACTCTAATATTCCTAGTGAGAAATTCTTCCAGACCAAAAAGAAATTGCTTAGGACCAGTAGTTCTTTTCAAAACATGTTACCTTTGAAAAAGTGTTCTGAGAGAGTCTAAGAGAGTTGAGGGAAATTAGACTTAGTGAAAGTCTCTTCACCATCCCTTTAAGTATGCTTGAAAGGTATTTTGTGTTATGTCATTTTACAGTAAGTGCCTAACAAAGTTGTTTTATTATTGAAAATATATTTTGGCCATCATTCAGTGGGTTGTTTGCTGTTTAGAAGTTGTGTCTCCTGATCTCATGCCTGGTGCTAAAAGCTGAGCACCAGCATGGGTTGGTTGCCCATGAGAGATGTGGTAGGATCTCCATCCTTGGAGATATTCCAAATAAGCCATCTGGAGGTGGTTCTGGACAGCTGGCTCTAGGTGGTTTGGCTGGAGGAGCAGGGATGTTGGACCAGATGATCTCCACAGGTCCCTTCTATGACTGTGGGCATACACAGCTTGTATTCAGAGGGAAAAAAACCAACACCAAACCCCCACCAAAATTGTGGAGCAGTGTTTTCATGGCAATATTTTTATAGGAATTTTTTTTTAAGGGGGCAGAGGGAAAGAGAAGAAAGACTTGCCATGGGAAATACTGAAGGTTAGATTGGCTTTCCTTTGTTTCACATTGTGTCACAAAAAATAACCTTCATAGTCTCCTATCATGCCTTTTTGAGAGTAAGGCTCTTAAAGGAATAAATTAACTTCTAGTGTTTTCCAACACATAATTTTATTTACTTATGAAGTGTGGAGCTTTTCTGTCTTTTTGCGTGAAAACAAGGAGAAAGGAATAAAGTGAATTCCACATATGTGTGCATTTCCTATGCTGTGCTTTTGAGGCTGATAATAAAAATATCCTTTGAATGTCTGATAGAAACAATCTGAGACTACTTAAAGCTGCTTCAGCCAGTCTAGAGGCCTCCAATGAAATCTAAATGTTGTATATATGTTCTCTGTTGCATATTATATAAATATTACTTAAGCTCATTTCCTGCTTACATGGAACCTATGTTGGCAGTAGAAATCGGGTCCAGTTTCCATGGCAACACGGTGGCACTGGGAGAAAGGCTGATGCTGTGCTGTGGTTGGTATTTTTATGCAAGGGAAGAGATGCAGACCTACATTTTTAGACAGGAAATGTATTTCAAGGCACGAAAACATTAAGCAATTTTTATAAATTTGTTGGATAGGTAGAGATGTCTAACAATTGAAATTGAAACTTATTGTTTGCTGTTTGCAATAGAAAAATAATTGTTCGTTTTATCTAATATTATAGAAAGCTGCTGTTAAATATATACACAGTTATAATTGATATATTTGCATGGAAATAGCAGTGTGTACTGAGGACAAAGGAAGTTTTGTCCTGAGGCAGAACAGGGACAAAATAGACTGAGGCATAGTCTCCTAACATTTTCATTCTAGTTTTCACCTTCTCAACTTCTTTCAAATGATTTTCACAAAGAAATTAGAGAGTGTTCATAAAGTTCACAAAGACTTAAAAAAAATGTTTTTCTTTTTTTTATGGCAGTTCTTTTGCTCTGGTTCTGGATTCGCAAAAGATTACTTGTTTGTTTTTTCAACCCTCTGTTATCCTTCAGTGGTACTCAGTACTGGGAGTCATTTAGAGGAGGGATTTCTTAATCCTGCAGTTTTGATGTGACTAGGGTGAAGCTTTGTTCATCCTGACTGTTGAGTGGGTGGTTGAGTCACTAACCCTGGAGGTGTTTAAAGATGTGTAGATGTACCACTTAGGGACATGAATTAGTGGTGGACTTGACAGTGCTGGGTTGATGATTGGACTTGATGACCTTAAAGGTCTTTTCTGACCCCAATGATTCTGTGATCTCTTTGTATTTCTGTATTCCTCCTACACGCAGAGTACTGCTCCACCTCAGTGAAGTGGGATGTTCTGAGAAGTCAAACCTTCTGAGAAGATTAACCAAACTGGAAGCAGTATTCTTTAGAAGTGTGAAGGGCTCTGTTCATCCCTATGAATCATCATCTTTCTTTCCCAACCCTGGCACTATACAGTTAGTCTGTGTCTGATGTTGCCTAGCAACAATTCATCAAATGTCTAAAGGGAACTGATTTACCCTAGCTGGAACTCTTGTAGAAATCCAAGTAGATGAAATGTTCATGGAGGAATATTAGCCTTTTCCTATGTCTGGCACCCACGCTATCAATCAGGATTAAGCTCAAAGGCATTTTACAGCTGTCCAAGGCTTGCCTGCCTTGTCATGCTGATGATTTAAGAATGTCTCATTTTATACTGGAATATCTCCATCCGATCCTGCAATCAGCCTGTGCTTCAGCTATCATGTTTTCAGAGGTTTAGCAAATCAAAACTCTCGGTGATGGCCTGTGTGCACAGTGGCACTGACTGCATATTCACATCTTCGTTCAGGAGCAGGAAACCAACTTTGCCTCTGCAGTAACCATAGGTACATAAGGGGAGATGATCCTTCTATGTTTCCAGTTCTTAGCCTCATCTCCTGGAACATAATGGTTCAACTCAGAGTTTTCTTCAGCTCTTTATTGTTCATTATTACTGAGAGTCTCCATAGCTTGAAGACTTCTCTGAGGCTTGTTACTGAGCCAGTGGCAGAGAAGACTTTAGCTGCCTTTGACACTGTCTCAGTGAAAGTCACGGCATTGGCACATCACAAACATATGTAATGTGTCATAGTTTTAGCACCAGTCAGATTAGAAGCTTTGTCACCACCATAACACCTTAACATTCACATTTTCAGCAGCAGTGAGCTTGCCACATTCCTTGGACCTCAGTTTCTGCTTCTGAAATGTTACAGGTTTGAAGTCATGCTATCACTGTTCTTTACTGCCATTAGAACTCAGCACCACAGTGTTTGTGATCTTACTGTACCATGCCAATTATCCTGGACATTTGACTTTTGAAACATGGAATAGGAAAATTGTTCAGTTTTTCAGAGCTCTGTGTGGGATCAGGTGCAGCAGACACCATTGTCCTTCCATGACAAACCCTGAGATCAGGTTACCTCTGGAAAAGAATTGAACTGGAGGCTGTAGCCTTGTGGAAGTAATAGTTGCTGTCCTGTTGTAAACTGGGTCCAGAATTTACCTTTACAAGGTGAGTTTCCTGAGCTGTAGAGTTTACTGCCCTGGTGTAGAGGAAGCTTCAGGCACAGCGTTCTGGTAGTGAGACACAGGATATGGAAAGATCCCACTCCTGGAGACAGGTGCCTCTTAAATTCTTACATCTTCTCCACAAGGGAGGCAGTTCATCTGGGATATCATGACAGCTGGGATTCCTTGAGTGCTTTTCCACCATGGATGAGACTCTCTCTTGCTGTTGGAAATAGGAATATTCCAATAAGTGAATCATCCAGCATCCATGCTGTGAGGTAAAGCATGCCAAGGCTGGGATGAGTCAGATGGTCTGATAACCCTTATTCTCAGACGTGCTGACACAAAATAGATTCTGAAAATCTCAACAGGAATTATCCCAGTATTTAGTATACAAAACTGCCTCATTCAAGCCAGCTGGACAGTGCTCCGTAATACTGGGGTGACTTTCCTAACTCTACTGAAATGGCTGCTTGCTTATTGAAGATCCAGTCAAATGAGACATCCTTCACTTGCAAGCTTTAAAAATAATGGAAAGGTCCAAAATTGCCTCTACAACCCCCAAGACAAATGATTGATGTGAATAAGGGATGGAAAGGCATTTCCCTGGAAACATCTGGAAAGACAAAGGGACACGTGGAGGAGTCTTACAGAGTGAGAATGACAACCTCTTCATTGAGGGAGTGTGACAGGAGAGCGTACTGATTGCAATGGCTTTTGGAAACAGCATCTGCATAAAATAAATAAAATATGCCATGTTCTGTGAGGTTGCTGGGCAAGAGATCAGCTTCAGTTTTGCATTAAGAAGTATGAAAAGTAAACTGAAAAAAAATAATCCAAGTTCTAGGCGCTTAGAAAGAGAAACTTTTTAAACCAAGGAGCTTAAGTAACTGCTTTCTTAAAGATCAGTGTGTCAAAGTCATCCAAATAAAAAGTATTTTCATGTGTTTGAAGAGTAATAATTGCTACTGCCTCTGTGAAGACAAGAAGACAGAGAGATTTAGTAAATGGTCATCAAGCTAAAGCCAGCTGCTTGTTATTTATCTGTATTTGGGTAATAATGAATTTTTGTGAAAAACATCTGTGAGTTTTCCATTTGCTTGCTTTTGACTGCAGCTGGACTGTGCAATCTTTTTGCTGCTTTTACTTATTTCTTTTAGAAAAATTAGTGTTAAATTAACAGGAATGAGAGATATACAGAGAGAAACTCAAAGCAGACATTTCATATATTGTACTTATGACCACATATACCCAAAATGGAAGAATATAACTGACTATTGAACACTAGCAAAAAGTTTTTGCATTATAGGCATCTTTGCAAGTTATGTCTAATAGTTAAAATGTTTCGAGTTGCTTGTTTAGCTTGCTTTTATCAGTTTTAATACTGCAGTGGAAGCTGGGTACTTCCATAAGTGCTAGTACGAATTGTGAAGAGATTTATTAAAGCTCTTGTTTTATAGAGGAGATGCTACTGGGATTTGGAAGTTTCGGAGAGGAGTTCGTGTTTTTTGAAGGACTGAGTGCAATTCTTTATTTAGAAAGAAAACCTGTTAGTGAAAATGAGTTGTGTTAATGTAAAGAGTTCATGTAAAATGCTTGTTCCGGCTTCTTGAAAAGAAGGTTAATGAGAAGTCTGGTATCAATAGAATTCCAACTGGAGCATTCAGAATTTATCACTGCAGCAAACGTTTGTATTTGCAGCAGACAGAGAGGTTCTTCTAATTGCTGGCTTAGTCATGCAATTTTGTTCCTTCAGGCTCAGTTTTTTTCACCTGCCAGTTATGTCCAATGCAAAATGCCTCTCTGCTTACCCTTTTTCCATTGCCTGAAGAATTGAGTTCCCAGACATAATCCAGAGCATGATGCATTTGCCCTTAATGGGATGAATGGGTCTTCTAAACATTAAGTAAATGTGGACATGAAAAATGCATTTTTGCACTGAGATGAACACATGAAGTCAGGATTACATTTTTCCAGGGTGCTTTAGGGGTCAGGAAAAACCAACCAATTAAAGGGAAGAGGTAGTACTCTGTTGCTCGACTGCATTTGATACTAAGTGAAGGGTTACAATTTCACTATTCCTATAAAATTCTTTCTACTAGGCTGTTAAATGGGTAAAAAGGGAGTGAAACACTGCATTTGTTGGTTTACTTCAGCTCATTTTGCTTCATTTGTCTTCAGTTGTATTCATATGGTTTCTAACATATAAATGGAACATATACTTCCTTGAAGGAGTTACTGTCTTGTGATAAAGACTAAATCCTGTATTTTGTAATTTAGTTATGAATTCATATTTCAGTCCATATTTGACCTCAAATGGTCAGTCACTTTAGTGATTTTGGTGCCAAATCAAGTTCAATCTGCTAACTTCTCCAGGGTCAGGGCTGTTGGAGAGCAGAGGGTGATTCTTCCCCCTCTCCTTCAAAACATGTACATTTGTTGCTAGTGGCAACTGTAGGATACTGAAGCAACAACAGCATGTTTCCTGAATATATCTTATTAATAGAAAGACTAGAGACACTATAATTTAACATGCCAGAGAGAAAGGCAGAAATTAAATACTACAACATAACATGCCAGAAAGAAAGTCAAAAATTAATTTCCATTTATACACTCGTGAGTCATTCTGTTAAAAGTAATCCATCGTGTGTTCATGGTGAGTGGAGAAGGAAGTCAAAATAGTGGCCATTGCTGTCACCATCTGCTAGTGTTCTGTGTCAGGTTGTCCTATTGGTCAGAAGTGGAGGTTGCTGCTCTTACATAGAGGAAGAAGCCTTGCAGGTGAGAAGGGATTCTTGTTGCAAGAGGATTTGAAGAAGTTGAAGCTTCATGTGTGGTTTATGAGACTAATGAGACTAGGTTATTTTTTAGCATTTTTTTGTCATTGCATTGGAGTGGTATTCCATATCTGATGTACTTCAGGTGGAAGTTTTATTTTGACCTGTTAGGATGTGTATATATAAGAAACTGTATTCTTAATTGAACAGTACATAATACATGGATTTATGACAGCTCTATTTCTCCATTTTGGCTCTTTGGAATTCCTATTTTTTTTAGCCAAAAGCTCTTGTGGGACCTCCTGATGAGACTTGGGTGTTGCCAGAGCAGTGACTGGAGATTAAAAAACAGTCTAACCACCCCCATGCCTATGAAATGCAGCCCCTAATGAGTGCAAGCAACCACAGCAGGCAGACAGGGCATGAGGAAAGGCTCCTCTCCACAGAGACCATTCCACTGTCTGAGTGGAAGAATCAAGGACGTGCAACCCAGGAACCAGACTGTGACATCTGGGGGCTGCCAACAGAGTCAGTAGTTGGTGCAAAGGGCGCAAAGAGGCACCCTCATCCCGAGTCTCAGCAGTGAACACTTGCTCAGGGTTGATCAGAACTCATTCCCTGGTAGCTACTGGAGTCACAGCATCAGCTGGGACAAGGATCTCCACCCAGATAACGCCTGATGGTAGGTGTAGCTCCTCAGGTCTCAGGTTGCCCATCCCTGATGTCTCTCTGTGAAGATGGATCTGACAGTCACCTCTTCTGCAGAAGGTGTGGTACTGATTTCTTCACTTCTATAATCAGCTTGAAGGAATGGCATGAAGTGAGCCAAGGAAGTTTAGGTTTGATAGTAGAAAAAAGTTCTTCACCCAGACAGTGGCTGGGCCCTGGAACCTGAGGGAAATGGTCACAGCACCAAGGCTGACAGAGTTAAGAAACATTTGGACAAAACATTCAGGCACACAATGTGATTTCTGGGCCTGTCCTCTGAAGGACCAGGAGATGGATTTGATGATGCTGGTTGGTCCCTTCCAACTCAAAATAATGATTTTAACATTCTCAGCCTTTACAACACTTTAGTGGTGTCTAGAAAGACAGGTAAGGTACAAGCTGCTGGGTAGCTATTTATATATTTTCTTTTTGTGCTGCCAGGTGGATCTGTGGTTTTTTTTAATTAACTGTTGACTTTTTTCCCTTTGCAAGTCTGTAACAGATACTTGTCTGGAAAATACAACTGTGAGAAAAACAGTATTTGAGGAAGAAAACATACTAGTTTTTAAAGTCCAGTTAAGCTGGAGGCTTTCTGGGTACATTTGGTTTCTGGCTTACTGATTTCAAAATGTTTTAACAGAATCGCATTTGTTTGAGAACAAAATTTCATTTGGGACTGACTTTCAGAGCTTGAAACCAGTTCCTTCTGGGAACATGCTGTAACTTTATCAGAGAAAGGCCATAAGAGCTCTCTCCTAAACTTAGCAGACTTTAGTGCTTCATCCTGGATGTGATTTGGTGTAATGGCAGGCTGCTGCTGGGCCCCCTCAGCTGTGCCCTTGGCAGTGTGCCCTTCCTGTGATGCTGGGCTGGGGTGTGGTAAAACTGCAGCGCTTGCTGCGTGAAATGGCATTTGTTTATAGTAGCTGCTGTTTGGAACGGAAGAAGGCAGCGTTCCTTGGCATTTCACTGGGACTTTGGGTATGCATTCAAGCCCAAGGTGGCCTCCAAAAGACTAGTAAGTAAGATAGGAATGAAAAATTCATTCTGTGCTGCTGTTTGAGGTTACAAAAGCTACCATGTCTCAGCCTGCTCCCTTCTGGGAGGGATTTTACTGGTGCTTCTATTAATGTTTGATGGTAGGATGATATCTTTGGAAGGAATGCTAACAGTCCCAGGAGGAATTATAATTTTGTTTGATAACGACCAGATGTAGAAACTGCTTCATGCTTGTGACATACCAGTGCTCTCTCTTTTTATGCATAAATTTTCTAGAATTGGAGATGGTAGTACAGTTTTGTTCTACAAAAAGAACACAAATAGTGCTTTTCATATATAGCAAAGCTGTCCCTGGAAGTTCACATGAACAATTTCTTGGAGTTAGTTAAAAACACATCTCCTTATGCCCTGTTTCCGTCTGGATTTGTAGACTTTGTTTCTGGAAACATAAGATGACCTCTGGCATAATTAAAAAGAATTATTAAATTACAAATAATTTACAATAATTTATCATTGCTATTAACATTCTGAATTATAATCCACTTAAAATCTTACTTGAAACATGGAGCATAATTTTGTTCCTTGAGTGATAACTTCGGAGTTCTTTTGATCTTTCTTATGTTTTTTGTTGTTTGTTTTATGTGTGTGAATTTATTTAGAAAGCCTCCATTTAAGGCTGCCTCCGGTTCAAAGAGCTCAGTGTTAGAAGGCACCTGTCTAATTAAGCTAAATTTGCATTTGAGAAAAAAGAGCAGGCAAGAATTCAGCTCATAAAGCAGACACCATTTGTACAAACAAGAAAGAGATCCAAATAGCTGAGACTTTCAGCAATTAATAACAGCTGTAAGAAATTTATGTATGGAGATTCAGACTTAAAACTCTACAGAACCTTGAGAGCCTTGCCTAGGAGCATAAAAGCTTTTGCTTTTAGGAGTTGGAGAGATGGACCCACACTCATTAGTAAATTTTGTAAAGCTCCTATCTGTTAGGAAGCTTACAGTGTAATTCTTCTGATGCTCACCCTCCCCCTTGCTTCCTCTTCTTTACCACTTCAGATTGAAATTTCCTGTAGAACCTCTGTGGACATGGCAAAAGATCATATAAACTAGAATATAGTTTATTCCATATTTTATTCGATATATGAAGAATTCAGTTGACCTAATTTTATTCTCATTTTCTGTTAGCAAAAAGATGTCTTTGGTTGTGTTCATCTGAAAATCTTAAAGGGGAATTTTGTTTTTCCCTCAGATTGAGGTAGTTCTTAATCTGACAAATTTCTTTCTCCCAAGTGTTTTTTCATTTGACACAGTCTGATTTCCTTCTGAAACGCTGCTTTCCTAAAGGTAGGAGAATCAGGTTCAGGTTTTAGCCACTTTGAAGATAAAGCTTTGTTTACCTAAAAGTAGTCACTATGAGTGCAGAATGTTCATAGAGAGGGATTCCTGCTGTTGTGTGCCTGTTCCTCATGGGAACAGGAGGTTTTCCTCAGGTGGTCTTCTTCTATAGCAGTCTTGCCTGCAAGACATTCTTATCCATTACTTCATAATGAAAACATATTTTTTTTGTCTGTGAAGGTTTCAGATAAAGAGGCCTGAAGTCTCTTTTGGATTTTAGTAATGGAGATCATTCATTAGTTGAGGAAAAGAAGGGAATGTCTGAAGATGGAGTGACTGCACGAGGACAGACCCAAGTGCTCCTCCATTCCCTGTGGCAAGGAGCAGAGCCAGCAGCTCCTGGGGAGGAGTGCAGGGTTGTGCCCCAGTGTGCTGAATGCTGTTCCACATTCCAGGCTGCTGGCCTTCATGGGTCACAGGCAGTCCTGGGTTTGCCAGCAGTCAGCTTTTCCTCCATGAATTTTTTTGAGCCCTTTTGAACTTAAATAACTTCTTAAATAACCATGATACCCAAGGGAAGAAAGTTCACCTTAGTTTTTACCATCATATTGCATATATTGCATAAGTCTTTTTTTGTTTTGGAGTTTCCATCAACTTGGCTCAATTTGTATGGGATGAGGCAGTGGACAGCCATTTCCTATTTGCCTTCTCTGTATCTCTCTAGATTTTGTAGCACTCTGCTGTCTTGTTTTCTTGGCTGGAGAGTTCTGGTATGTTCAGATGCTTCCCATATGGAAGGCATTTTGTGATCTTAGTCACTCTCACTGCTCTTGTTTTACCTTTTCCAGAACAGAAGAATAGCAAATGACCCCAGAACATCAACAACAACAACAAAAAAAAGAATGGAATTTTCTGGATTTCTAATAGTATAATATTCTCAGCATTTTAAGGTTTGAGTGTTAAGGAGATTGCTTTTACTGTTGTCTCTTACCCAGTGGGAGCATGGAGCAACATGTCCACGAGAGAGAACAGTAAAATTAAATTGTCAGAACTGTTGTGTTTCATAACAGTGGGCAGTTGATTTTTTGTAAGATTCCATGCAGGGTTTTGACGCATTTTGCTTCAAGTTCACTGTAGAAGAGAAATACTTAAGCTTTTCTTCTGTATTTTACTAAGTATTCCCTCTAAGAGCAGTTTAAAAATAGGATTTAATTGTATTTTGATTGGACTTTGCTGTAAATTTATTTTTGCCCCTGGAAAAGGCAGTAATTAAAAGACAAAAAAATGCTGGCTAGTGTTTGCTAATTGTTTTTAGTGTTTCTTTCAATACAATTAGAAGGTTTGTCATTGTAGCTGTGAAGATGGTCAGTTCTCTGCATACCTGCTGACAAAATACTGAGAGTCTAGAAATGGTGTGTCGTCTTCTTGTGTTAATTGAGTGTTTATGCTTGGGTGGTGATGAACAGTCTAATAGTGGTAGACCACAGAGTACCAAGTGATTACTTCAGAAAAAAGAAAAACAAGTTTAATATTTATCTCTGCATGCATGTGTTACCTAATTCATATCATTACATAGCATTTTAGGAATAAGAAAGACTAATAACTTGAAATAATGGTTGTTGAATAGCTTTTTATGTTCTAATAGTATTTGACAATTGTATTTCTGAAAAGGAAATGGAGATTGTGTTTGTGACTCACAGGTTTCTAAATGGTTGGATTTTTTAATGCCAACAATATTTTAAAGTCTACTCAAAAGAAAAAATAATTTACATTTAGCAGACTGTACTGGAAAAAATGAAATCTAAGCTGAATAAACTGTATATTCATGCCCTAAATTGCAAATGAAGATGTTGTTGAAGCATTCATCATAGCTTATCTTTGCAATTCAATAAAAGGCCATTCAGAAATACCAAAACTGGAGTTCTCTCATTGATGCCCTTCCTAACACTGTGAAACTATGAATTGGCAGAAGAGCCAATTGCATTGGGGATGCCAGGATGAGTTACTCAACCTGTAGGCAGAATTTAAGCCATCAAATGAAGTGTTGAAGACTTGATCTTTACATATATCCTAGTAAAGTAAAAGTGAAAAAACCAAAGAACGGTAGGAATCTCTTGCTAAGAATTCTGAACTAGAGGAAAAAATTGCCAAAAATGTAGAATTAGCAGTCAGACTGATGTAACTCAGTATGTTTTTTTCCTTCCCTCATCTTCCTTTACTAATATTTGATTGCTCCAGAAGATGCAAGCAAAGCTAAATGGGTAAACCCAAGTTTAAAGCAGTGTTTTGTTATTTATAACAAAAAATAAAAATCAGATAAAAATCATAAATAACTCGAAAGGAAATACAGTAATATCTTTCCTTCCTTCCTGGTGTCCACAAAGGACAGTAAGAAAACACTTCTGAATATAAAAATCAACTGGGATTGAAGATAGGAAAAATAACCCCTTTCAAACCAAAATCAAATACAGTAGCTTGAGAAGGACTCAGAAGAACTCTGTTTTCTTGAACCTGTTTCAGTGAATTTTTGAACTTACCACCACACTGCATTTCCCTACCCTACCCTGGATTTTCTATAGTTGTACCATTTCATGTGACCAAAATAGCAACATGGACATTTGTGGTCAGAACAAAGTGAGATGATGGTACCATCCAAAATAAGGAGTCCAGGCACTGATGGATGTGCCTGTGTTCTTGGCACCCTGCTTTCAGATATATGCATGAAGTACAAGCTATTTCACTATGCATTCTTCTTCTTGCTTGTGGAATCATTTAGGCTGGAAAAGACTTTTAGGACCATCAAGTCCAACCATTAGATTTTTATTTTTAGGTGTTCCTAGTTTTTGATCTGTGTATCCAAAATGGTCCTGTGCCCAACAGCTGAAAGTTCAGGGTTTGTAACATAGGTCCTTTTGTGATGGTTTGTTGGGTTTAAGCTTCAGATCAGGGGTGGGAGCTGTCCCTGTCACTGGGAGCTTGCTGGCACCATGAAACCAGGAGGGTCAGAAATCTGGTTTGTAGTAGGATTAGCTGGTCAGAGAATGTGCTGAACCTTCCATTTGCAGTTTACTTTCCTCTCAGTGTACCAGATAAAGACATCTGTTGGGAGCCAAAAATGAAAGAGGGAAGCAAACAACCAACATAATTTTAAGTAGGAACACCTGCAAATATTTTTATTTTTTATCCTTCAAATGGATTCCTTCTTTCTCTTCTGTCTAGTTGCATGTGGTACTGATGTAAATTCATTTACTTCATTAGATTTCTCATAATAACTTAAATCATTGATAAATCAGTTCAAAACACCCCTTTTTAGATCTGACCATGATTGACTGAAGAATTTTATTATCTGAAAGGGGTAGCAGGCAGATAAATTTAGTATGCAATGCAGCTTGCAGTGATGGCCTTTTAGGTAAGGCATAATAGCAGTTGCTGTGCAGGTGGTGAGTGTTGCCAGTGGCATTTGTTTCTGACCAACCATGTTCTCTTTGACTCCAAATGGTCTGTCTGTCTGTCTTGAACATTTGCAGTGTGTTAACAGGAAAAGGAATTATGAGGAAGATGACTTAGAAGTGGGATAAACATAAGTACAGTTTTTACTCGTGATGAAGGAAGTATTTGGATCTTTTTAGTATGCAATTTTTTACTCAAAAGCAAATTCTAAGTGCTGAAATATCAGCTAACTACAGATTTATCTTTTTTTATTACACGAAGGAGAAAATACTGTTAATACAGCGTTTTTTAGATGTGGTTAATTTGAAGTAGATGTAAATGTAAGTTATAGCAGCTTTTGATGGCACAAATGCTTAAGTTTCTTTGCAAATGTATTTGGAAAGTGTATACCTTTTATTTTCAAGAGGTATGAATACAAAAAATAACAGCATCAACCTGTTTGGAGAAGTCTTTGTTTATTATATGACAGAGAGGTCATATCATTTCAACCCTGGACTGAAGTCTGTGGAAAATAGTCAGTTTTGAAATGTGAGTAATTTGTAGTAACCAAGTACAGCTTTCTTTGGAACAGGATATAAAATATTATTTCACTTTGGTTGTTTATTTAAAAAAATAGGAGCTGCAAGACAAAAAAACCCCAACCTCATCTCTTGCCTGGTGGTGTCAGACCTTGGTGATTTTGTTTTGGTTGTTAAAAAAATTAATTAGTGCATATTAAAGCATATTATATGCCCTGAGATGAGCATCATAGACTACCTAGGAAGATGAGGTTTTTTTCTCTTACTTTTTAATAGATGTTTTCAGTATTTTGTATACTGATACAACTTTCCATAGTGTTGGCAGCAGCTACAGATGAGAAGTGCATTAAGGTTTGGGTCAGTGTCTCTAGATTGTTTCCTGATGTGTATTAATGAGATCTTTCCTCCTTCAGCTAGCAGGCAGGAGCTTTTGAAAAACTTGATATTCTTTGTATTTCTTCTCAGTTGTGCTCAAGAAGATGAGTCTAATGTCAGGGATTTCAAAAGCTCTTCTTTATCTGATTCTATACTGATTATACTGTACTTCTGTATCTGATTCTATACGTCATTTGCTCATCAGGGATTTCAAAAGCTCGTGTGTATCTGATTCTGTACTTTATGAGTCTTTGCAAGCTCTTTGACGTGAGAGCTGCTCTTGGTTTCGCCAGGTTCCTCCCTGTGCACGCCTCCCCCGTGTCCCAAAGGGGATGTGAGAGGTGACAGTGAGAACGTGAGACGCTGCTCTGGTTTCTCATGGCCCTGCAGGGCTGCGCAGCCCGGTGCGGTGGCTCTTTGCTCAGGGTGCTCTCTGGTTTCTCATCGCCCCTGAGGGCTGGGCAGCCCGGTGCGGTGGCTCTTTGCTCAGTGTTCTGGCCCTGCAGGGCTGGGCAGCCCGGTGCGGTGGCTCTTTGCTCAGTGTGCTCTCTGGTTCCCATGGCCCTGCAGGGCTGGGCAGCCCGGTGCGGTGGCTCTTTGCTCACTGTGCTCTCTGGTTTCTCATGGTCCTGCAGGGCTGGGCAGCCCGGTGCGGTGGCTCTTTGCTCAGTGTGCTCTCTGGTTCCTCATGGCCCTGCAGGGCTGGGCAGCCCGGTGCGGTGGCTCTTTGCTCAGTGTGCTCTCTGGTTCCCATGGCCCCTGAGGGCTGGGCAGCCCGGTGCCGTGGCTCTTTGCTCACTGTGCGCTGTGGTTTCTCATGGCCCCTGAGGGCTGGGCAGCCCGGTGCGGTGGCTCTTTGCTCAGTGTGCGCTGTGGTTCCCATGGCCCTGCAGGGCTGGGCAGCCCGGTGCGGTGGCTCTTTGCTCAGTGCGCACTGTGGTTTCTCATGGCCCTGCAGGGCTGCGCAGCCCGGTGCGGTGGCTCTTTGCTCAGTGTGCGCTGTGGTTCCCATGGCCCCTGAGGGCTGGGCAGCCCGGTGCGGTGGCTCTTTGCTCAGTGTGCGCTGTGGTTTCTCATGGCCCTGCAGGGCTGGGCAGCCCGGTGCGGTGGCTCTTTGCTCAGTGTGCTCCCTGGTTTCTCATGGCCCTGCAGGGCTGGGCAGCCCGGTGCGGTGGCTCTTTGCTCAGTGTGCGCTGTGGTTCCCATGGCCCCTGAGGGCTGGGCAGCCCGGTGCGGTGGCTCTTTGCTCAGTGTGCTCCCTGGTTTCTCATGGCCCTGCAGGGCTGGGCAGCCCGGTGCGGTGGCTCTTTGCTCAGTGTTCACTGTGGTTTCTCATGGCCCCTGAGGGCTGCGCAGCCCGGTGCGGTGGCTCTTTGCTCAGTGTGCTCTCTGGTTCCCATGGCCCCTGAGGGCTGCGCAGCCCGGTGCGGTGGCTCTTTGCTCAGTGTGCTCTCTGGTTTCTCATGGCCCTGCAGGGCTGGGCAGCCCGGTGTGGTGGCTCTTTGCTCAGTGTGCTCTCTGTGCCATTGCAGGCCCGAGCCTCAGCAGAAAGCTCCCTCTGCTCCGCCGCCTCCGCCGCCGCCCCCGCCGCCGCCCCTGCCGGAGCCCGCCCCGCCCGAGCCCGAGGAGGAGATTCTGGGCTCCGACGATGAGGAGCAGGAGGATCCCGCAGATTACTGTAAAGGTGAGTGCAGGTCACTGCTGCTGCTGCTGCTGCTGAGGAGGCTGAACACTGCCATGCCAGTCTGCTTCTGGTTCTTGAGGGATTTTTAAAAAGCTGATCTTTAATTACGGAATTTACTTATACAAGAATTAGGAACAGCTCATCATTTCAGGTCCTGAAACAATTATGCATCAGGACCTGAAATGATGAGCTGTTTCTAATTTATAATTATCTTCAGCATTACTTTTTCTCTTAGCCATACCTTGTTTATGCATTTTTAGTAGAGATACAAGTGTGGCATCCCTGTATTCTTCCTGATGTCCTAATTATAAGAATAGAGAATAAACTTTCCTTGATTCATGTGAGTTGTAAGAGAAACAAAAACACCCAAACCAAGACAAACAACTCATACTCCAAAATATTCTAAAATGCTTTGGTGCCTTTAGGAGCATTACCTAAATTTATTTTTCAACTGTATCCTTTATTTTTTCTTTCTTCTTTCAACTTGCACTAGCCTAAGATGTTACATGCTTCTTTTCCACATGTTGTATTTCACAGCTCTCAGCATTGTCTGAGGCTCTCTACAGCTTCATTTTAACTCAATTTCCTTAATTTTTTTGTTGGTTATATTCAGGTTTTAAATATGGTTAAATGCATAAAAGCATGACTGCGGTACAACAGTGTCAATACTTAAATTTATTTTAATGTCACTGCTAAAGTTGCAAGTCTGTTCCCATTAGGGTAGAGTGTACACTGTACTTAGATGAAAAATGATAAATAAAAGTTCTGTCAACTCTGGGTTACCTGTTGTAGTAGATTTCAAGAATACATACATCAGAATTTTATCTCTTCAGATCAGTATTTTTGAATAGTCAAAAAGCACTCTATGCACACTGACTGTATCTGGTATTCTGTATTCCTCATACCAAAACCCACTTCCTGTGTCAAATGTGATAATGTCTTCTTAATCAGAAGTTTCTGTGTAAGCCTGGAAATGTGCTATTTCAAGGATTCCCCTTCCTAGCCTGGAAAAGTGTTTTGCATTTACATATTTAACAATGGAAAATGACTGTTTCATTTGGTGTAAGAAGTTTTATTAATATATTATATTTAAAATGTATAAGTGGCTAACAAATGCTAATAGTGAAAGCTAAACAATAAACTCAAACTAGATGTTAAAGTCTGCAGCAGGGAAGAGAAAAATATGTTGCTAAACCATGCTCACATATTTTGGTTTGTTTTTTCATTATTTGTGTTAAAACACATTTGTTCTGCAAGATAGCTCTTTGGGTGTCTTTAACGTGTTCCATCAGTGAATAAGGGTTTGTTGAAACATCTGTGTACTCATAAACATCTGTATTTCCTTGAGATTAAGCATTTCAAAGCTCTGACTTTATTCTTTCCTGAAGTAAGGGCTGCATTTAATTTCAAACAATGCCTTGTTGTCTGTTTTCCAGTATCCCTTGCAAAATGTCACCAGCTGCAAAAGCTAGATCACAAAACAAAAAAATATTCTAAGTAGAGAGCCTGCTTATGAGTTACCTGTTTAACTAGAGCAGGTCAGTAGTGAGACTACTTCTGAAATAAACTACATTACACTAAGAATACTTGTAGGCTTCCTGAAAAATTAAAGGGAACTTCTGTATGCATAAAGGTTCTTCTGAATTCTTCTGATCCTGAGGCTTTGAATTTTTTAAAGTACATTAAGGATGGTTCAAGCTTTGGTTCATTTGGATGTCATGATCATTACTTGTTTCTGTGAGAGCAATGCTTTTGTTGCTTCAGTTGAGGATTTGCTTATTTTCTGACCCTAATTTCCTGTAAGACTGAGCAGTGCATTTCCTTCTTTCAGTCTGCTGGTGTGCAACTGAAGGGGGGGTCTCCATAAGAATCTGAATTCCATGGCCACACTGGGATTTGTTTATATATTTTATGTTCTGTACAGGGAATGAGTTAAGTTATTTGGTGAAGAACTCCCGAATGGTTTTTAGATGCATTTTCTATTTTTTGGAGAGATGTGTTATTAGTTTGAGTATCGTTTTTTGTTTTGGGTAGCAAGGGGAAGATAAAGATTTGAAATTATCATTTATTACTGGAGTGTCTCTTTTATTCCTAATTTTATCTTCAAAATGGCAGTCTTCCAGGGTTTTTGACTGAAGCCCAGAGCATACTTCATCTCTTCTCAACCCCAGTCTGAAATTTTATAGGAGGGGAATTTTGATGATGACTATATAATTATTTTTTTCAGGAATTCAACATATGGCCTGTTTGCTGTACTTCCTGTTGAGTATTTTTGTTACTACTTTTATTTTTAAGGGCATGTTACTGTGTGCTGGGCTTGCATCTTGACCACATTACATGGTGATTAGTAAATAGTCATAGTAGTGTTTTTTAATGAGAAAATTGGATCAGTTTGTATTAGCACCTGATGTGAAAGAGGCTGACTAGCAGCCATCTGTGAAAAGCAGCTGACTTCCATTCCCTGGGGGCTTCCTCCAGGGCCTGTTGAAGTCTGTGACATTACTTCTGTTTGTGTTACTGAATTTGCATAAAATGCTTTTCAAATATTTATTTAAGGAATGGAAATATCAAACATCCAACTGCATGATTTTTTGAGGGGTACTTTGTAAAACTAGTATTTCTTCTCTGAAAAGCCTTGAAACACTTGGTGATTTTTTTTTTTTGCAAGAGTCTGTTGTGTCATGAATGTAGTTGGAATTTTTTGCTTCTCTGATCATCTTCTCTGCCCCCTGGAGATGTCTCTCATTCATCCAGTTCACAAAGGGAATAATTCCCTATACAAACATAGAACGAGCCAGCTACAATTACCAATACATTCAGGAGACATTCAGGAATAATGACCTCATTTTTCTGACCCTCCTTCTTGCATGCATGTAGCTAGCTAGCTGTGAGAGACACTTTTTTCTTCTGTGTGTGCTGCAGTACAACAGGATGGGTTTTTTGTGTTAAATTATCAGCAGTGCCACTTATACATTGCATATTTTCAAATGCCAGTATTGTTTTTCCAAAAGCACATAATTTTTATCAGCTTGTTAATTTTGCATAGATGCTTTCTTGTTACTAATACTTAGAAATCCTTTTGGTATCATGGAGAACTGAAATGGTTACATTCATCATAGGATGACACCAGTTTTTGATATACACATAACTTAAGTGGGTTGCTACCTGGTTGTCCACAACCTGTAAATGCATATGTTGCTGATAGGAGTAATCAGAGAGTAATGTGTACAGGAATGGTAACAGATCATTTCCAAAACTGCTCCTGCTGTGACTTAGGACAGTGGAAAGTATCTTGTGAAATATATACACTCATATGCTATATATGCTCCCACTGTTGGCATCTGTCACATATGCTGGTGTATTGTTATAATTAGTTGTGACACTGGTGTAGGGATCAAAACTACATGGTTTTTACATATATAGTATTGTTATGCTACCAACACATAGAGTTTGCTAAAATAACTTATCAAGCCCCAGTTCATTAACTTTGCTGTCTTTGTCTAATTTCCTCTCTGTGCTATTTCCTTTTCTGTCTCTGATGGGAAGGAACCATCACAAGTTTTTCATTATTTTTGACCCTTTGAAGCACAAGTATACCAAAAGTTGTTTGTAGAGTCAGACTTAAAAGGCTCTTGTTTGCCTAAACTATTTCTAGATATATGTTTTTAATGTGTTTTTATCTGTGATGGTGTATCTGTGTGGAAGTCTCATAAGTTTTGCAGATCATCAGATTTGATTCACTTCACAAATGCTTGTCTTTTCAGTAATGGAAAGGCAGAATTCCTATATGTTCTCTTTAACTTTCCTCTTGCATCTCTGACTTCATCATCCTGCCTAAATTTTGTGGGGAAAAAATTACCAAGTAATTAGATTTCTGTTTGTTTGTATTAAACCACTCAATAGCTGTCTTAAATAATGATTATATTTATCCAGATTGTTAAATGTCTCCATCAGCTGTTACTAGAAGGATGCTTAAATAGACAAAATCAAATTTAGTTTGGTTTCTAATTTTTGTATCAGTACCGATTCATGTATTTGCGTTTATTCAGCAAAACTTCTGTAATTGTGAAGCTGCAATAGACTTGGGCTTCATGTGTGGCTGATGCTGTTTCTGTTTGCAGATGGACAGTATAACAGTCAACCCTTACTCTCAGTAAGTCCAGGACCCCCCTTCTCTACTGGAGGGTAAATCCAGTCAGGTGTTCCAAAAGTGATCTGGGTTTTGATTTGGAAATAAGGAGATCCCGCTTGGCAGTGTGGGCATCCTTACTGAGGGTGGCACAACTCAGCAGTGGGAATGAAAGTATCATTTTGCTCTGCTGGGTGAGTTGTCCTGGCAGCTTTCATGAGCATTTCCTTTTCATGAGCATTTCCTTCCTAGTGATGGGAGGGCTGGGGAGGTCTTCCCCGAGGGAAGGGTCAGTTTTTGGGGGAAGCTATGTCTGCTGTTTGCTAAGCCTGCAGTTACACCCCAGCACACATATATCAAAGCTGTGTGTGTTGTAGAGTTTGTTAGACACACCAGCATCCAACACAGTATGTCATTTAAGCTTTAGCCTTCTCCTGAGAATGTAATTGTTAGAATTCTGTAGCACAGTTGTGTTAAATTTATTATTCTGCTCTGGCAGCATAGGAGAGTTCATAAAAGAACTGTTGAACTTCTGCTAAGGCAGAAGATGTTATTAGCAAAAAGAGAACAAAAATATATTCAGATTTGACATCACTGTTCCCACAGATAAAAAGAGAGAAGAGAGAAGTCTCTGTTTTAAATTCAAGGAATTAAGTTATAAATTCACATTGTTGTCTTAACCAGTTTTAACAAGATTTTCAGGGGATTCAAAACAGATCCAGAAACTTCGAGAAAGTAGTTGAAGGTTTTCCTGATTCTAAATGGATTAGTCAGTAACTGAGGATCCTGCTACAGCTGGGCATGACATTGTGAAGGACCAGAAAGAGATAAATAAGTGGTTCCTTGAAAGCTGCTCTGAGTCTGCTGCTGGTGTCCTGGAGGGTTGCATGGTGCAGCTTTATTATTTGTTTGCAATTTAGGCAAAATTATGGCTGTTATTGTTGGTGTGTTAAGGTCTGAATAAAAACTTTGTGTGTTCATTGTCTTCCCTGTGTTTAACTAAGAATAAAAATGTCTCCCAAAATACAAAGGAAATAAAAGGCTTCATTACACCTCTAGAAAACTGAGCTCCAGCTTGCTCTGTCCTGTTGGCCTTTTCATGGGTGGTTTAAATTTGGACTGCAGACTTCAGTAATGGAAAAGCAGTTCAGACACAGCCCAGAGCTGCCTGCTTTCTCTTCTTCCTCCTCACTGTAAAACCCTCAGATGTCAGAAAAATGCATTGCTGCTGTGGATCAGGAGCCAAGTAGAAGAGCATCAGTGAAGTCTGCATTGTTCTTAACATTTTCTCAGGAAGTATTTTATTGCTGCTTTTATTACTCGAAAGCAAATGGGAATTAAAAACAATCTCTGTTGAGATTCTGCAATCATCCAAAATATGTTGACTGGAGAGGCTTCAAATATGATAAAGAAATAATGTAGATCTTTACTGTCTGTGAAGTGAAAGATAAGCCTAAGGAAATAGAGAACAGATGGTTATATTACCATAAATAAAAGCCATAAGAGAGAAGGGTGAATAAACTCTACAGTAGTTACAGGACATGAGTTTTTTCCCTCCAGGCCAAGCAAGGCAGAATTTTTACCATTAGAGTTTTCTTTATATTTCCTATTTATAGTACAGAACAATTTGAAGTGGAAAATTTATACTACAAGGAAATTACTTGAAAACCTGGGAATTCTTGTTTATTTTCTAAATATTCTTTTTTCTACTTGTTTTTTCATAAAGGAGGCTATCATCCAGTGAAAATTGGTGACCTTTTCAATGGCCGGTATCATGTTATTAGAAAGTTAGGATGGGGACACTTCTCTACAGTCTGGCTATGCTGGGATATGCAGTAAGGAAACTACTTTTCTCCATATACTTATATTTTTTCTTAATACATTATTTTGTTTGCAGTAGCTTCTGTTTTATGTGCATGATAAAGTTATGTAAATGTTTACTATAGTTATAGTAAATGTTTACTATCTTTTTGTGCAGAAAGATGCCTACAGTCTTATTTTGCTCTTGATTAACGGTGTAGTTTATTAAAACTCTCATAAATAAATGTAATTCTGTTTTCTTTGACAAATTAGCTTTGCTTATTGAATTTGCAGGTTGTCTTGAGCATGCAAGAATAAACTTATATTTTTATTTCTTTTGTATCTTTATGAAAAATGTAATTACCTTCATTAAATGATAGAATGTATAAGCAAGTTCCTCTTGTAGAGACATTAGCATC
Organism: Molothrus ater; assembly: GCF_012460135.2. Classification (NCBI taxonomy): domain Eukaryota; kingdom Metazoa; phylum Chordata; class Aves; order Passeriformes; family Icteridae; genus Molothrus; species Molothrus ater. The sequence goes on along the minus strand of NC_050482.2, from coordinate 13,786,869 downwards.
AAGTAGACTAAAATATCAATAATTACACTGTTAACACAGTGTTGTTAAAAGTTGTTGTTTAGTGCAATTTCAGCATTTTCTGTACAAATGCATTAGACTATGAAATATTCTAGTTAAAATTTCCCAACCTTTAAAGTGTGTTTGTTTTAGCTCAGTGTACATGTTGAAAATGTTTCTCTTCTTTTCAAGGGGAAAAAGGTTTGTTGCAATGAAAGTTGTAAAAAGTGCCCAGCATTATACGGAGACAGCCTTGGATGAAATAAAGTTACTCAAATGTGTAAGTATCACTATTGCAGTACAGTGTTCAATAACAATAATAAAAGTAATAGTGAATTTAAAAAAACACAGAGAATTTATTTTAGACTCTTGTTTTTTTACATATTGTCCTCTAAACATCTGGCTTATTATGAATTAATATGTCTTCTGAAGCTCTAAAATACATAAGTTTGTGTGGAAATCTAACTAATCAGTATTTTAAAGTGGATGTTTTCTGAAAATGTCAGTGTTTGCATTCTTGGTTTAGGTTCGTGAAAGTGACCCTAATGATCCCAACAAGGATATGGTTGTTCAGCTCATTGATGACTTCAAAATTTCTGGAATGAATGGAATTCGTATCCTTTTGAGAACATGGCATTCTCATTAAAATATTCTACTGAAATAAGTAAGCATTTAGTTCTGGCTTTTTTCTAGTTAATCTTACTTTAAATATATAAAGTAGAAACACCAAAATGTATGTAGATGCCAAGAGAAGTGCAATGTGGAAGGCACTCTATGGAGTGAAAGTAACTTAGCTTTTCGAAACACAAAGCAAAATTAAAAAAGAGGTCTTATATATCCTTTCATGGTCTGGTAGAAGTAGAGATAGATTGCTTAAAAATAGAGTTTACTGAAAACATTTGTAGTAACTGAAGCTTACAAGAAATATTTTTTTTGTTCTAGACTGGTAAAGAGAAATTGTCAGTGTCATGAAAAAGCTGGTTTCTGTTTTCTTGTGAGAATTGTGAGGTCATGGAGATGTTTCTCTTGTTCATCTTTTGACCAGGCGTTAACCTTGCTTTTGGCAAGGATTGTAAAGCTTTGTCTTTGAAAGCTTTCTTAAAAAAAATAAAACAGGGGTGGTAGAAAAAGAGAGAGATAAAGTAAAATACAACCGACTAATTCTTGGTGTAAATTTCGGGTCTGTGAATAAATTTGATTTTAGAGTTGAGCTAAACTGAGTTCTCCTTGCTGATCATATTAGGTATTTTAGTAGCTTATCATATGACTGTGCTTTTATTTACTGTTACAGCTGGACTTATGTGTGTGCATGTTGTGTTTGGAGCCCAGTAGCAAACCTCATTGTTCATGGGTCACATTGCCAGAGAGAGAGTTCCTGCTCTCGAGAGCCTGGTTATACATTGATTTTGGTTATGTGCCTTCAGCAGATCAGATTAAGGTACCTTTCACCAACTCCCATCTTCTAGGAGAGGAATGTAGAAGGTGACTGTCAGTAAATCTGAGTGCTCACTAGAAAGCATCCTCCAGACAGAAGTGTGCAAGCAGCTTCCATCCCATTCATCTATCTAGGGTATGTGGTGAGAATGAGAGTCTGGGGTCAGGTGTTCTCAGTTACAAACTGATGTCTAATCTTGTTTTCTTTTGCCCATTTTTATTTGTTTTCATCTGAGTGCAGTACAGTTGAAGAATAATTATTTTTAGAAGCCAAGAATTTTGATTTATTGTTTTATTGTAAAACAGTAATACAAAATAAGGAGTACAGTAATGCATTTATAGCTATACATAGAAGTATCTCTTATCTCTTTATCAGAGCAATTTCCCAATAATGTTCTTAAATTCTTGATAAGATTCACATGTATACCACTGTATTAAAGGTGAGGGCTGTTTCTAGGTGTGAAGAGTAAATTTTGTTCGGAATAATACTTTGAAATAATATCCAAACTTATATCTTATTGCAATATAGCACTTACACTGAGAAGGCTGAAAGAGACCATGTACCAGTGAAAAATAAGGAGTCAGGTAGCTTTGTATTGGCAGATTAAAACTGGACAGCTGATGTTGATTTATTCTATTTCAGTTTTGCCTTCACGTTGAAAACTGGCGATACAGAAATTTTTATGTAGAAGGCAGATGTTCCTGCCTTACTGAAAAGTACATTTTCCAGAAAAGTACCAGTATACAGGAGGGACTGATACTGGACTCAAATTTAAATTGCATCTGGAAGTCTCTCAAAGTCCTGACTGCCAGCAAAAATGATACCAAGTATCTTACGAGTTTTCCTGAGAACAGCTTGTGCATCCTGAGTTATTTGAGCAGTGATTGGTTGCATTATTTCATCAGCTCCTTTTTAAGTTCTAGGGAAAATAATCTTTGGTGTAGGTTCTCTTAGGATGGAGCAGGTAATTGATTTTAATGTTTTGGTGCTGTTTACTTTTTAAAATGCTATATTGGTGCTAGGTTATGTCACTGAGTTGCACAGGTTGAGAGAAATAGAGTAATTTGAGATCTTTTCCATGCTCTGCTGTTTCCAGCTTCCTTTGGGCAAGTCACTAAATTGCTTGACTATAAAATAAAACCACATATGTTTCATAGAGGCTTGATTATTGGTTATGGAATGCATTCAAAAGCTAAAACAAGACAGAAGAGAGGTGGGTGAATCCTTTGGATGGCTAATACCACAAAATGTCATGGAGCTTCCAAGCAGGGAAAATTGTCAAGAACCATGTAGAACAGAGCTGGGATTGTGCAGAGCCATTGGCCTGCACTGTGTGACTGCAAACTCTCTCTCTCCTAGGAGCTGGAGTAAGTGCTTATATACAGAGGAATTTTAATAATGTGTTATCCTGCACTAGGCTGACAATTTTTTACCTACTTGTTTATTTTGCAAAGATTGCAATTACGACTTTTTCATGACATTACAGAATTCATGATCTTGGGCACTTTGGTGTTTTCATTAAGTGTGAATTATTATGTTTGTTTGCAGTGGACATTTAATAAATAAATATAATAAATGCTCCTTTCAGTGTAGCATTTTTTAAATGAAAGGTTCAGATAATCCTGTAATGGAGCAAGTGTTTTGAGAGACAAATGGAAAAAATAAAGAAGGAAACATTCCCACACAATCAGACATTATGTCTGATTATATGAATGATTGTAATAAATGTATCTCCAAAGAATATAGATTATTAATTGTCATAGTGTCTAAATGGTGCCAGTACAGAAGCAACTGAGATGCATCCTAGAGTCTTCTGTGCTGGTACTAGAGCTTAACTAGCCTTTATCCTTTGTCATATTTCTAAACACTTGAGTAATGTGTATTTATAGATAGATAGATAGTTACAGGTAGGATTTGAGTCAAGAAAGAACAGCTCCCAGTACTTGTCACAGCTAACCCTGTCAGCTGATTAATGTTAAATTTACTCTCACTTTTTCTGCTGTGCTTGGTTTCCTCCTGTGAGCCATCCCCTGTGCTGCTTTGAAGAGAATTGCACAAGAAGCATGTCTCCTAGGTGGGCTTCAGGGGTATTTTTTTGCTGCAGGAGTTTTTGGACCTTATCACCAGTCATGTTATTGGTGCTGTAGGAGGATCCTGGGACTTGCAAGGCTGGTTTCCTAGTAGTTAATGCAGACCTTTTCCCAAACTCCTTGTTCTGGATGGTCTGGCTTAAGTTAATGTTTTTCAGATCAGGATAGTAAATCAGACAGCAGGCACATTTCTGCATACCTGCTCCCAACACTGAGCCTGCTCTGTATCTTTTCTCCATTCCAGTTGTCTCTCCAGTATGGAGTGTCCCTTGAGTTTGTCCAAGTCCTCCCTGCAGAATGTTGCAATCTCTTTTTTTTTTCAGGTAGACATCACTTTCTGATGACCTTCCCTCTTTCTGCCTGCCTCTGCCATTCCTCTTACATCTTCCTTCTTGGTGCTCTCCCTTGCCTCTCAACTGTTTACTTCCCTACATCCTTTCTCTTCTGGTTACTGGCAATGCTTAACGTTTCTGTAAGTGCAAGGAATGTCAGGAATGTGCATTGGAGAGTGCAGCAGCATGGTCTGAAGGACTGTGGGCGGGTGTCCTATATTTCATTTCTGAATGTAGCAGTGTCCTTTTTGCAATCTGTGCTGCTGTAGCTTTGCAGCTTGACTGTGTGGGCTCGGTTAATAAGCCCTGCAGAGCTCATGCTCTCTGCTCATCCTTTATGATGGCTGTGTGCTCTACTAGTGGCTTGTGTTCATTGTGGGGTGAAGTAACCAAGACTGTTTCCTCTTCTGAATGGGACAGAGTTCTGAGTACACCCAGTTGATGTGAGTGGGAAAGGACTGTTCAGTGTCTCCTCTAATACAGGAATTCAGGAATGTGAAATGAGATTAGCAGTTGGCAACAGCTCTGTTACACAGTTCTTCACACTGTGCTTTGACCAGTCTGGAGAACTTTTACTGCTGGTGTAACTTCAGTATAGAGGATGCAGATGTTAAAACTTGAGTTACCTTTATGTATATAGGTAGGTACTTGAGAAGAATGTGTGAGATAAACTGACAGACAAGGTAAGTCTCATTTTACCACAAGACAGTGACTCTTAAGATAATTGCCAAGACTCTAGTTAATAAAACTTAGAGAAGTTAGGTAAGATTGCTAAGAGTGTAGAAGTGGTCCTCTGTATGAATGGTCTCTGACATAGTCTAATTCATCGAGATTTTCCTGCAATCTCCATCAATTAATTTTTGGTTATTTGTATTGCATTGTTCTTGGCAAGGTTATAGCATCATGTAGTTAAGATTTTAACATTTTTTCTGATTTCCAGGTACATTAAGGTCATTCCCAGCTCATGTTTGAGGATTAATTGGATGTAGTGTAATTGTATAACTTGCCAGAATGTTGTGATGACAAAACTTTAAATTAGCTTCAGTATTTGAAGATTTTCTCAATAGAAAGATAACCTACCCAGGCATGTGGGTGTAGAATCTCTTAACTTAGAAAGCCCTTGAAGCAGAAATCACAGGAAGTTCCTACGTCATGTTTTTTCCTAATAATCTCCCCTGATAATTGACTGTTTGCCTCTGTCAGGATCCAGTAGTAAATGCTGTGTCTAATTAAATATTTTGGCATTGTGTTTTTTGCATGTTGTTTCTGAGTTCTGCATTTCTTTGTTTGAGAGTTCTTTGGTGATTGCCATTATTCTCTGCAGTTAAAACTGTAGGCTTTAAGAGATCCATTCTCATACTATATTAGTATTTGTTGTCAAGTGACTATTCAGCTTAATAAAAAATGGTTATTATGGTTCATTTTCTACAGCACGGTTGCTGCACACTTCTCTTATTAAAACCTTCTATTAATATAATTTAAAATTTATTAAAAAATAGAGATCATAGGCCAAATCAGTACTTTCAGCTGTCTCAGAGAAAAGAAAAATGAGTTAGTTGCTTTTTACAATTACTTTCTTAATTATTGACCCTAATGCTGCTGTTAACATGTTGAAGTAACGACAAGATTTGTGTAATTAAAATGTTTTATTTTAATTCACTCTGCAGTTGGACACTGGTTCTGTATGGGTTTATATGTAATCGAAACAAGGTAACAAAGCATTTACCATGCTCATTTTAGGGGGAAACATATTTCCTCTAAAGGGGATGACTACTCCTTTAGCCAGAACACAGGCAAACTTAATCTCATGAACAAGTTTATTTGGAAGTTACCCTTAATTAAATTACAGATGTTTGCATGGTCTTTGAAGTACTTGGGCATCATCTTCTAAAATGGATAATCAAGTCAAATTATCAAGGCCTTCCCATCCGTTGTGTTAAAAGCATAATTCGACAGGTAAGTTTGGTTAATACTATAATCAGGTTTTTCCTCAATTGTTAACAGTTTGAAGGTTTGAATTACAATATTTGAACTGAACTCTTACTACTATCTGAGATAATTTTATTTTAATCTCAGTGGGATGAGATTGCACTGGTGTTACTGTGCATCAGACAATTTTGCTTCAAAAGCTTCTGTAGTTCTATGCTGCAGTGGAAAATTATCTGTTTATGCTACTACTTGGTAATGTATTTTTTCCAATTTCTGGGTACTTTTGAACACTGGGATAAAATCGGGCTTGTTTTAATATGCAGCTGAAAGCTGAGTTTCTTAATGAATTTAGATGCAGTTTCAAGCAGATTTTTTAAAATTCCCTTTGTGATTAGGTACTTCAGGGTCTAGATTACCTGCACAGCAAGTGCAAGATCATCCACACGGATATAAAGCCCGAGAACATCCTGATGTGTGTGGACGACGCCTACGTGCGCAGGATGGCAGCTGAGGCCACCGAGTGGCAGAAGGCTGGGGCTCCTCCCCCCTCTGGCTCAGCAGGTATGAACAGCATATTAAAATGCAATGTGGGAAACTACCATCAGTATAGTATTGCTAGCAGTATTTTGTACAGTGAGAATTCACATTTTAAATGATTGCATGTGAAAAATGCGTGTCTGTTTAATTCTTGTCCCTGCTCTGGAAGCTGTCAGAGTAATGATTTTGTGCTGGTTTTGCATGTTCTTGTTTTCAGGGTCCCCAGAAACAGAAAAATATTTATTGGTGTAAACTTACTCCCCTCCCATCCCACAAGCGTTAATACCTGGGTTTTAGTCACACTGGAAGCTTACATCTCTAATACTAACAACAGTTACTAATCTTACCTAAACTATGTCTAGTTTCTAAATTCACCAGCATCCTTGTGAAATCATCTGCCTTTTTGTCTGTTGTAACTTACTTTTAAGAATCAATGAAAAGTTTACATTCATAATTTTTCACCCTTAAAAATTGAATTTATTGTACCTAACTGAACTCGTGACAAGCCCATTTTCCTAGCAGTGTAAAATGTTTTATGTTAAGCTTGCCAAGAGTTTTGATAGGAACTGTACCTTATGTTTATCTAGGAGTAGCCAAGATAAAGAAGTTCACAGCAATAAGCAAAGACAAACAAGGAGGAAGTGTGGCTTTTCTAGTGATTTTTTTTTTTTTAGTACTATGTACTATATATTTTTAGTACTGTGGTTGCTACTAATTTGCCAATTGAGCATATCAGCTACAGGCAGTGGGAAAGTAATTCCCTTTGTAATATTGTCAGAAAATATATCACAGATTAAAATCTGTGAGGTATGCTAAAAATACTTTTTATATTGGGAGCAAATACAGTGATCAGGATCCATTTCACTGGAATAGCATTATATATTTTTAGATGAAAAGTTGTATAAATGGTGAACGTATTGTATTGTATTTGACATAATGTGTAATCACATTATAGCTAGAGATTTTGTTATTTATGTGGGAAATCACTTGATTTTATTCATGCAGCCTTTATATTGCTTCCTGACATTAAAATGAGTATTATTTTAAGGAAGGGCATTCTTATCACACTTGGTTCTTAGCAAATTGTAATTAAATGTATGGCTTTAGACACGGGAGCTGAGCATTGTGTATCCTTTACAGCATTGCAAGAATAGGTTGTGTATAATTTCCCTTTTTATAACAATGTTAGTGCTCAGGTTTAAGAATCTTTTTGAAAACCTTGCCCTTTCAGGGCTATTCAAGCAGGTTTTTCCCTGAGCTTAGCAGCAGGATCTGAACGTATAAAACAACTCTATATTTTTTTTGGCATTCCTTAATTACCATAGGCCTGTGTGTCTGAAGAAGTTTGTGAGAGGTTCTCCCCCGTTCAGTTCCTCTTGCTTCACTTTGCTTCTGTCTCCCATATTTGGTTATTTCTGTTGGTTTTGATCACAGGGGGAGGTTTAATGTGGCTTGTGGTGCTCTGTGAGTGTGCCAGTCAGCACTGCAATCCCATCAGAGCCAGTCACTGATGGGATCCTGCTCAGAGCTGCTGGAAGAGGCCCATGCTGGAGCTGCTTTTTCTGTGATATGCTGTGGTTTTTGCCTTAGGCAGTTCTTCATGCCTCCAGCCCTAGCAATCAAACTGCCTTGTTGCAGAGTAAGACACATGAGTATTTGGCTTTTCTGTTGGGTACAACACAGTAGTTGTATCTTTGCTAATATTCCCTGAACTGTTTAAACCAGTCTATACCTGCTCTGCCAGCTGATGACATACATTTAATCTGTGGCAGCTCTGCAGTCATTCCATGATTTCTATCCACTCTTAATGGTTCAGCCTTTTTTTTTTTTTAAATTTCATGAGCTCTCTGCTAAGCACAGCACAGTGAACACAGATAGCTGCTAGCTCCTTCTGATCCCAGATGCTCTAATGGAGACATCAAATGATTTCAGGCAGCATGTACTTGTAAAGAGTAAAAAATCTGGCTAACAAAGTAAATTTAACACTGCCTTATTTAGTTAAGAATATTTTAAAGTTATTTCTACTTGTTTTTGCTTTTATAAAGTTGTTTTTGAAAAAGAAAACCTTTATTTTATTTACAATTTATTTTTTGTCTTTTTAGTGAGTACAGCTCCACAACAAAAGCCTGTAAGTATTGTTACATAATACAATTTAACTGCCTTATTTTCTGTGTTTCTCTGGCTATTAATATGTATTAGACTGTTAGTAGCCTCAACCCTTTTTTAAGAGCTTCCTTTGAATAAAGCTTTTATCTTTCAAAGAACATTTTTCTTTTCATGTCTGTGGCCTTACCAGTTTTAAGCACAGTATTTCTGTGATGGAAATTCTCACAGACATACAGTTCTATAGCTATGTCAAACTAAGTTAAGCACTGCTGTTTTCTTCTCTTGAGGAGTAACCCATTTGTCCAAATCCTGACAAAAATGGGAGAATGCACTAAAGATTGTGCATTTCAGATATCTTAAGGGCATAAAGGCCGTAATCATCAAGGCCTGAAAGTTGAGGCAGTTTTCTGAGGTTTGAAAGATCTCTTTGCCATATGCATGTAGGAAATCACCAATGGTAATACAGCTGTTCAGAAATATCTGTGGCCAAAGCTGCTTTCTGTGTGTACAGAACATGTATAATTTCAGTGAGTATACAACAGGGATGAAATTTATTAGGGTTGTGAAATTTAATGTCTTGTTTAGATGATCCCATGGCTTTTTATGAAAATAACAGGATTAACAGATAAGCCTTTGAGGAAATGCTTTTCTCTTTTCCTTGTACTTTATTTTTTGATTATATGAGGATTTCTTACTGTGATATTTAAACAATGAATGAAAAATGGATAGATTTCATTTATCAGTAGAAATAGAAGCCATAATTCTGTTAAAATGCATTCATTTTTCATTTCCTTGTTGTTGTACCTGAGTTTTTCAATCCTTATGTTATATAAAATGAGAAACTTCATAATGGCCATCTGCTGTTTGTAATTCATATGTTTTAGGCCAGAAGGGAGTAATAAAGATGCTTTCCTTTCACAAGAAAATAGCTGAAAAAAACCCAGGTTTTATTAGAATTCACTGTTTTCAGTCTCTTTAGTTTTCTTGTGTCTTTTTGCTCAGAATACTTTTGCTGGTTATTAACTGCATTATACAGAGAGAGAAATAAGGTATTGAATTTATATGTAAACAGCTAATATGATACCTGATTATTTTCCACATACCGTATCATCTGTTAATCTGGATTGAAGTTTAAGATTATTGTGTTTATCAAGGTTATGGGATCATAAGAATTTTATTATGACATCTTAGATGTATAAATGTATTTTGCTCTTGTATCTAATAATGACCATGTGAAAACATGATTAACTGTGTAAAGTTTTGGTGGATTTTTGCCTCATACAGTCCTGTATCATTCTTGATTTGAAGTAAACTGTAAAAAGTAATATAATTACTAAGTTAGTTGCCATCTAGTATTTTCAAAAAAATGGTAATGAAACTGTAAATTAGTTTGATGTGAGATGCCTTGGAAATGCATAATTACTTTTTCTTTCTTTGGTATTAATATTTCAGGTTGGAAAAATATCCAAAAACAAAAAGAAAAAACTGAAGAAAAAGCAGAAGAGGCAAGCTGAGCTGCTAGAAAAACGCTTGCAGGAAATAGAAGAACTAGAGCGGGAAGCTGAAAGGAAAAAAATAGAAGAAAATGTAACCTCAGCTGTACCATCAAATGAACAAGAGGATGAGTACCACCCAGAGGTGAAACTAAAAACAGCTGATATAGAAGAGGTAGTAGATGAAGAACCTGGAAATGATGATGGTTAGTATCACTTGATTTTATTGTCCCTGAGTTTAGTGTTTCAGAGCAGAAAGTGTAACTGTGCAGTGTTGTATCTGGTGCAGTGAAAAAAATCTCCAATCATTAAGTTCATTTTCTCCTGTAGGTAAAATTGTAACTACAGTACCTAAAAAGGTAAAGAAAAATCAAACTTGCTGCAGAAGTGAAGAAAGACATCAATATCAGTGTATAGCCATAAACAATTCAAAAAAGCACATAGAAAATTCAGCAGAACAGTCACCATGCCACATTGAGTGGAATAACTGAGTATCCTGGTGAAGTAGAAGAAGAAGAAGATGCATTTTTCTATATTATTATTGTTGTAGTTGGAGTCATCATTGCTTTACCTTTTTCTTCTTACAGTGTTTATTGTAATGATCTATCAGGTAACAAAGATTGCAACTTCTTCACTAAAATTTTTTATATGTCTTGTTAAAATAATCGTTATGGTCCAGCTCCATTCTGGCTTCCCTGATTTTCTTGTCAGCTCTTCAGTCCTGATAAAGATGTAACTACTGAGACTGTAGTTCAGTTTGGTTTGTTGTAGTTCTGCTCTTACAGAGAGTTTTCTTTCTTCTGTGATGACTCCATTGACATAGGTTGAATTGTAGATTTTTAAAAGTTTGCTTTCAAGGCCAGGTTCATCTTCCCTTCATAACATTATTCTCTTCTGGATTGGTTCCTCCTGAGCCACTTCCCATTTTTTATTTTTCCAACAGTCTTACTAGTCCATCCTTTTACCTTTAATTTAGATTTGAAGCTTTGCATATTTCAGTGATAGTCAGTGTTTCCTTGTGTGATATGTCAGAAGTCAGGTAGTTACTGAAGAGTTAAAAATGATGAATGCCTAATTTTAGTCCGGTTTGTTGATGTGTGATGTAATGTGTTGCTTACCAAAATTTTTCAGGTGAAGCAGAAGATCAGGATGAAAAAGAAGACACAGAGAAGGAAAACACTGAAAAAGATGATGATGTTGAGCAGGAACTTGTCAACACTGACTCTACAGACCCTAAGTGGATAGAATCCCCCAAAACAAACGGCCATATTGTGAACGGGCCATTCCTATTGGAACAACAGATTGAAGATGAGGAAGAAGAAGAGGAAGAATGTCCAAATCAAGAGGAGTATAATCTTGATGATCCAAATGCAAAAAGTGATTACTCTTATAGCAGCTCCTATGAACAGTTTAATGGTGAATTGCCAAATGGACGTCATAAAATTCCAGAGTCCCAATTCTCGGAATTTTCAGCGTCGGTGTTCTCTGGGGCTCTGGAGTCTGTAGCCTGTGGTTCTGCTGTGTCTGAAGGATCAACTGTAACTGAAAGGGAGGAGAGCAGCCCATCTCATGACAGGAGCAGAACAGTTTCAGCTTCCAGCACTGGGGATTTGCCAAAAAGTAAGTGTTCCTCTTAATGGCTTTTGTCTAGTAGCATGGGTGTGTATTGTATTAAATAAAAGAGACAGGTAAATGGAATACAAAGGCAGTTGTTAGGTTAAGAAAAAATTTTTAAGTAAATTGGATGGTTTTTCTTGCAGAACTATGATTTATGGTTATTTTCCACTCTAGAACTTGCTTTTAAGGCTCATTAGATAAATAAGTTATTGTAGAATAAACAGTTGCATTGACAAGTCAGTCTACACGTGAAAGAGAAAAGGAAATCTATAGTTGCAAATAAACATCATTCCTGTAGTTTCAAGGTAGAAGATGAGCATGAGATCATGTAACCTGATGTCCTTTGATAACAAGTCACTAATACACCATCTTTTAAACCCAGTAACCTTTATTGTTGGCTTAAAATGTATTTTTCAATAAGAAAAATACCTTTTCTTAAATGGACAAATGAAATTATAATCTAGTGTGATTGAAGAGTGTTCCACTGCTTGGTACTCTGCATTGTTTTAGAAGAATTGTAGCAAGTTTGAGCTTGTCTGGCTGCAGCTTCTGTTACTTCTTGTCACATCTTTTCTCAGTGATATTGAAAAATTCTGTATTATGCTGTGTTTTCATTCATTAATTGTTCTTTCTGTGTCAAACAGTTCCTGTTTTAACCTTTTATTAATACTCAGCAGGGCATGTTGCCAACCCTCAACTCATTATGGTGTTTCTATATTCAGCATGGGTTTGGACATTTAAATTCTGGCCATCAGTCCAGAACTTTTGCCTGTAAATCCATTTAAAGACATGGAAGGTGAAATCTTGGTGTCATTGCAAAGAGCTGGATTTTTTGCCATTGAATTAGATAGCTTCAGGGTATTACACATAGATCTTATTTATAGTGCCAGTGGTTAAATTATAAATATATGGGTTTCAGCTTTAATAAAGAAAATACTGAGAGTCTAAATCTGTGAGCAGATAGAAGAAAATGGGAGCTTAGGGAGAAGATCACCAAGCCTGCTGTCAGCATTGTCACAGATGAATTGGAGCTGCATTGAAAAATGCAGTCAGGTGTATTTCTTGGTTTAAGACTTTAGAAGAGCAATTCACACAGGTTATTACAGGGTCTGACAGGTAAGGTAAGAAATATGAAATAAAATACAGCTCAGTAGAACTGCATTTCTGGAAGATCCAGGCAAATAAGACTTTAGTCCATCTCCTTACACTCTCAAGTCCCTGAAACAGTACAGAGGAGGTTCCTAGATGTCTGGTAGTTTCTTTTGTTCTGCCTGCTGTATATAGGCAGAAAGACTCCACTGCTGTTTTCTTGGGGTGGTATGTAAGATCCTCATGCCATCAGAGATTAAAGCTGCCTCTGTCCTCATGGAAACAGCTTACCTCCATAGCTGGAGAAAAATCCTACTGTGTTCCTCCTCCATGTTATCCCATCAGTTCTCACACCTTTCTTGCAAAGGAAGAAGACAGACAGTAAATTCAGTGATAGTTGGCTTTTTTGAAGAAAGGGGAAAAGCTGAATATTAGAGATATTAATGGCATCTGTAATAACATTGAGTATAACAGTAATAAAATGGATGAAGGTGTTTAGAAAGACGCATACAGGAGTTAGAGGCTATTTAATATTTTTAAATGGTGCTACATAATCTTTCATCATATCTTTATTCTCCTTTTATTGTACTGAAGTAGAGTTTTATTTGTTCTCTTTCTCTAGGCATTGCTATGCATCGTTAAGTGGCATGGTCTCATTTTTTTGGGGTTCTTGCTTTATTTGGTGCACAAACCAATTTGTGTTTAGTGGATGAGCAGATTTTTATTTTCTCAAGTTTTCACTGCATGACCAAATGCCCTGAAGATAGATTTGTAATTTCCTCACGACTCTCCTCCTCCTCTTTCCAGTGTTTGAATATTTGCTAAGTACATTGTCATGCTGAGATTGTGAGAATTAAGGTGATATTTCTTAGTTTTTATGGAACTAGGACACAGAAGTGTTCACTAATTTTGTGCAAAGGTTAAACTTATTTGGATGCTTTTTTGTGAGTACTTTCTGGAAAATACACTTACTCTGACTTCACTTTTCAGTTGTAAATGATCTGTGTTTGTCAAATACAGAATCCGAGACAGGATTTAAGCATCACAAGTTTTTGGAAAAACACAAAAGTGTAGGCACTTCCCTATTGCCTGCTCAGGTCTTCTTAGGAAAAGGTTGAAGAAAGCTGTTGCATAATGCCATATTCAGATGTCTTAGTCATGGGGCTTTTTTCCTCTCTTCATTTAACTTTATTTACTGCAGTCCTTCAACAACACGTGTGGGAAGGATTTATCCAGGATTATATTTTTTTTTTTCTTTTTTTTTTTTTTTTTTGCAAAGACTACTGAACTGAGAAAGGTCCTGTTATTTCTTCAGTAATGCATGTGATTGTGTTAAAAAAAATTGCACTGTACTATGCAGCATGTTTTTAAGGGAAGACTTTAGTATTAAGCTTACGAGTCTTAGTAGTTCCTATCTTTTGAGTGTTTTACTTCTCTCCTTCTGTTGATGCTTTTCATAAACTTGAGTCTTGGACTCCATTCCAGCTTTTTTAGAGGGCTGTTTGTTGAGGTCACTGCCCCCTCTGCCTTTTGCTATTTCCTCCTGTATTTTCATTCCCTCTCTCCTCTGGTGGACCCTGCCACTTTTCTGGTTGGCTAAAATTCAGTGCTCTGATGACCCATTCAGGCTTCCTGTGCCAGCAGTTGAAGATCTCCATCTGATCTCAGTCACTCCTAATAATTCTCCATTAGACATCCAGTATTTCTGGTCCTTGTCCCAAGTCTGGTGTGTTTTCCCCTGCCAAGGCTTTCACCAGTTTATCAGGTCACTGCAGCCACAAGTGCTGTTTGGATCTAGTACCTCTTTCTAATCTTACCTTCAGTTTCCAATTTACACCTTGTAGCTTTGGGACAAGGAAATAGAAACCCAGTCCTGTGTTTCTCTGTGATTTGTGATACCTGCTTCTGTCTTCTGCCTTCAAGTCATCTGCTTTCTTCCCAGTTTAGGAACTAGCAGGTGGAATTTCAAAACAGAGAAAAGCAGCACCTCTACTGGTGGTGTTAAGGTTTCATTGTCCCAAGAGCCTCTAAAGATTGCAAGATTAATCAAAGTTCTGCCTTTTTAGTCTGGATCATAATTGATGCAAATAGGACCTTCAGAGGACTTTGAATGCTGAATTCTTTGTGAAAAGCATGACAGCCCCCTAGGCTCTCAAATTAGCCAGATTTTGGTGAGTCTTTTACCCCTTGGGATAGGTTTACCAAAAAAAAGGGAAGAATTCAGCCAGATTTTATTTATTGTAGCCAGGCATGGAACTGCAGGATTTATTTTCTCAACCAAACTGTTCCAAGAACATATCTTTCATGTGTGTAGTGGGTGAGTTCTTGGAGTCTGAGTTTTCACATTTTCTGTCTGAATCTGTTCCTGGAAACATACACTGGTTTTTCTTAGAAGTTCCTCTGGTTATTGTAGTAATAGTCATTTGGCAGCTAAAAAATGCAGAAAATTTGCACTTGAAATGTAGAAGGATATTTAGAAATCAGGGGAAGAAATCCTATTTATGTTGCTTTAATTTCTTGTAACATTCAGCAAATTATTTTCATGTATTCAGTGTATGACAACACTGAACAAAGTGTCAAGGCAAAAGTGCTTAGAGATAATGAATAGTGGGCTTAACATTCTAACTATTCTGCATTTTGCTTGTGTTAGCAAAAACTCGTGCTGCTGACTTACTGGTGAATCCACTGGACCCAAGAAATGCAGATAAAATTAGAGTTAAAATTGCTGACCTGGGGAATGCCTGCTGGGTGGTAAGTGTAACTACAACATTTTAGCTGTTCACTATTTAGAACAGGTCTTTTTATAGTCCTTTTTTCCATTAATGTGATTCTTTCTATTTTAGCACAAACACTTCACAGAAGACATCCAGACAAGACAGTACAGATCCATAGAGGTTTTAATAGGAGCAGGTTACAGTACACCTGCTGATATCTGGAGTACAGCATGTATGGTAAGAACAATGCAATGTGTATTTTACAAGAGTAAAGCTCCTAAAACAATTGTTTATTTAGTGAGGTAACCTGATGGGGATGTTTTTGATGTTTTGACACAAATATATTATCATAAATGATGCTGTATCAGATAGCTGCTGATGATTTCTTCCCTTTCTTTCAATTTTTCAAACCTCCTTAATCAAAAGGAAATATTTTGGAGAGCACATCTGATTTTCATGTGATGCATTTTAAACTTGTAGCCGGAAACATGCAAGTTTAGAGAAAAAATATATGTCTATTCTGAATGACAAAATGTAACTGACAAAGTGCAACTGTTTGTTTCATTCCAGTCTTAGAACCTGGGCTACTGCTAGCTGTGATTGCATTCCCTTTTCTTGTGTGAAGTAGTAAAATAGGGAAATACTTTAAATTGGTGCCAAATGCAGTGAAAACATGGATTGGATTAGGCTTGGCTCTAAACTTTCAAGAGAAGGAATTCAGTTTATTGGTGTAAAATATGTGGTAACATTCTGTGGAATTAGTTTTAACACAACTGGAATTACAGCTTTTTAAGAGTCTTTATAGAACAGAAAAAGTGAAAACTCATGCAGCTTTCTGAAACACCCTAATAACTCTTTGAGGATGAACAAGCTGCATGCATCTCCTCATTTAAGATAGTATGTACATCCAAAAAAAAGTAGAGATACCTTTGCCTATTTTAAAAGTGAAAACTTAATAAAATCTTTATATTTTACAAATACATGTCTGATAAGAGTAAGTGTGTGACGAGGAGGAGGAGAAGACTCAAATACTAGACACAGTTTGCATGTGTGGGTGATGAGAAGAATTGCACAGCTCGGAGGGAGAGGAGGAGGAGGATTGAAAGGAACATAGAATCCTACAGATATTATAAGTTCAGCAAGCCATGTGTTGGAAGTAGCTAACCCATAAGTGAAATTAAAGTATGTCTGCTCTGGAGTTTAATACTAGCTTTTTCTTTAGTACACAGCAAACCCATCCATTTCCAAAATTACTCTTCTATTTGGGGACAAAATGGAGTTTTTCTATTACATTGAAAACAAAGCTTATAAAATATTCCACAATTTGTTCTTTAATTCCTTAAGTTATTCTTCTCTTAACTAACTACAAAATCATTATAGAGACTTTTTTCTTTTACCTAGTATTTTGTGAACCTCAGTTGAACTTGATAACCTTTTATTGTATTGGATGCCCTGTATTCATCTTTATGTTGTACTTATCACTGCTAATTTTATAGTCTTACATAGTCTTTTAGTCTTGTAGCTAAAGACATAAAGGAGTCTGAGGTCTACCTAGAACTGTATTTAAAGATAGTTGGGTATTAAATAGCAATATCACATCTAAGGAATATAATATTCTTGCAATACTTGGGGTTGCCCAGCCTATTACAGCTTCTCCTCCATGTTATATAAGTATTCCTGCTTTCTTCAAACTCAGGGAAAGAAAAAGGCCTAAATCATCACTGCCACTGGAGGTACCTTAGCTCAGATTCACAATTATGTATGAAATTTCATTATTTTAAAGAGAAAAATGTACTTCTGCTTTTTTGTTATGTAAGCCTTGCAGATAGTAAAGCATTTGAGGCAGAAGTGCTGTAATTCTGTCTTCTGTCACAGTCTTTAGGTTTTTGCCCTTAAGAAATGCAGTAGACATTTTAGAACATTACAGCACTTACACACAATTGTTGAATACAATTGTCATCATGGTATAGTTGTGTAAAAAATAGAGAGCAGCCTCTCAAGCTCGTAGAAAAATTCATCATTTCAAAAAACCTAGAATCTGTTTGCATTGCTGTGTGGCTGAGAAAATGGGTCAGAGCATTGGGGATGCTGATCCTCTATCAGATGGAACACAGCTCTGAGGTAGGGATTGCCTTGGAGGCCTTAATACCTCTTTCTGCAGAGGACTTGTAATAGAGATTAACAGCCAGGAAAGCATTCCCGATGTGGAACTGCAAACTCCCAAATTTATTTAGGCTGTCTTTGGAAATTATGATGTGAACCTCTCCAATCCCTAAGGCAGTCAAGGACTGTGAAGTGCCGAAGTGTTTTAATGCCTCTAGTTGCTTTCTCAAGTTTGGTTTCCTTGTTGTACCTGGATTTGATTCAGAAAATGCCCTTCTAGATTATCTTGCTCTTGTTTCATATTTAATTCACTCTGTTCCATGTTTACTGTGTTTGCAAAGGGATTGTCTGCTGGAGCAGGTGGTGTTTATTTTCAGCCAAAATACAGCTTAGATACCCTGTTAGCCTTGATGTCCAGGACTCCCAAAGGAGAGCAGAGGCAACTTTGCTTGTGCAAGTCCTGAGTCGTTAAGGACATTTTGGAAGCACTGCTGTGCAAAATGACTGGTCCAGCAGTATTTCCATTACTTTTCCATGCATCCATACTTTACCTAATGTGACAGCACCAAGCACACATGAACACTGCTTAGCTGGCAAAGTAGAGGATTTTCTCCATGTATTTTGTCTCCACTACTGTGTCAGATATTCTAGCTCACATCTCCATTTAAAAAATGGCAAAAAAAGGCCTTTCTTGGAACTTAGTGTTTGTAGGGTTTCTGTGTCACAGATTTGTGTGCATATAAAACTCAAAAATCTTGTGTCCTGGATTATATGAAGGATGACTTGTAATGCTTGGTACCAGGATTCACCTGGGGTCTTAACTTGGTCTTGTGCTTTATAGATCTCCATTTGAGCCTAAAGTTTCCACTGCATTTTGCTTGCTAATGAAATAATCTTGCTCACTGAAGGCAGCACTGACCACGAGTAGCCCAGCTGCTGCTTCTTGTATGGGCTTGTATTTATGGCATGAAGTGTGTTAAGCACAGAAGATTGGTTTTTATCTCAGCAGCAGTAGAATGTCTTTTTCCATCATACTTTTTGCCAGTGCATTTTACACAGTCTTTAATAGTAAGGATGAAGATGAGGTTTTTAAACAAGGCCTCTCATAAACAGGCCCTGAGCATGCAAAGCATCTGTGTTCCTGTGTGCACAGCAACCTCCAGAATATCCCCTTATGAATCTCTGGAGCATGGTACATTGTGTCTGAATGGAGAGCATTCCTTACCTGGCCTCACTTAGTTTGGGATGGCTTTGTCTAGCCAGGAGTGTGATGGTTTTGATGCAGCTTCCAGGAAGGAAAAGTCCTGATTTATTTGTATTGACTTTAGTATGGGACTAGCCAGTTTCTAATCAGGATTGTGATTGTGCTGGGAGTGTTTGTAATCAGAGCCATGTAAGGGCTCTACCCTAACAGCAAAAGAGGGCAAAATAACTTAGTGCTAATAGTCTTGCAGTGCTGTTTCTTGGTGTTATGTCAGTGAATAAGTAGCATTGTAAGCCAGCAGCCTGTGAGCTGAATCTTCTAATTTTAGAGTTTGGCATGGCCCAGTTTTTGTGCCCCAAACTTCTTTTAATCATCCTTTCAGGTTTAAAGGATGAGTGTAAATATCCTCAGACCAGTACCAATTCTCTGCTCAGGTGATCTGAGTTGCAGAGTTGCCCAGAAAAAAACGAAGGAAGGAAGGGAAGAAAGAGGATGATGCATATCTTTGGAGGCTTATATCAGTGCAGTGCATGCATGAAGTGCTGTGGAAGAGGTTGGATGTCAGTGGGCTTTTCCAGACCTCAGTGGAGTTGTTTGCTTGCTCAGTGCTTGGCAAAGAATTCTACAAAGTGTAACTTAACATTTTTTTCTCTAGACTTTGGTGATCTTGGTTAGAATGATTGTTGCTGTAATTTGCTGGACCCACATAAGTTTGGTTAAGGAAATTGTACAGTGCCCTTTTATTTTTCTTTTAACATTGTGGCCTGTTTATGTGGAATACTCAGCTGCTCTCATGGAGAGCTACACACTGGGAATCTCTCCACATTTACTAAATTCTAGAAGATGTTCCCTTCCTGTACTAAGCCCTAATTAAATTCTGCCAGCAGGGACATGCATCTCTCATTTTCACCCAGAAAAGGGAATAGATTTGGAGGCAGCAGTACCTTTGACAGGATTGAAAACATTCTTGATGATTTAGTTGTATTGGTTTGAATTTCCACATTACCAGTATTGAGCAGGTTGCTTTCTTTAGAGCAGCAGCTGAACAGACTCTGAGTGATTTAGCATTTCCTAAATCCCAGAAAACACAGAACACAGGACTCCACTGCTGCTGCCAAGAAATCCTGGCAAGATAAGGGAGCTATACTGGCAGACGGCATCCTTTTGTATTGCTTCTGGAAATGACTGCAAGCACCATGATTCCACTGCTTTTCCTGGTTCCAGTCTCCTTGGATTGGGGACAGGAAAAGCACCTGAAGTGATGAATCTCATCCTCTGACTTGTTCATTGCATTTGGTTTGAGCTGCTGGGAAGAGGTGACTGTGTCACAGGCTGGGACATTAACAAGGCTTTTGAAGTTTTTAACGCTTTTCTGAGGTGTCTTTTGTGGAGGGTTGTGATTCCTGCAATATCCTCTCTTTGTAATAAGACCTAGCAAACAGATGACAGCCAGAGATCAGCAGGAAGTCAGAGAAGGTGAAAATTATACTTGGTATTTTATCTACCCAAAGAGAAGACAGATGATAAAAGAAAACACTGTGAGGTGTGATGGAAAGGGGACAGACAAAGAGCTTTCAAAACAAAGGACGTGCTACTACAAGGCAGGCAAGTTTACAGCACTGTGGGTTTATTTGTGGGCATTTCTGTTCATGTGAGAGAACTCAGAGGAACAGAATGGAGAATGAACAGGATATCCTGAGTTAGGTTAAAATTAAACCTACATGTTAGTGCTTGTGGGTGCCTTGCAGGCTTGTGCCCCCAGTTTATTTCTTTGTGTGCTGTTCTCCAATGTAGAGTGGAGAGGGAACTGTCCTTAACTACTCTTCACTGCTGTAAGCAGGGAAAAAATGATCATGTCTCCATGGGATCATGAGTATCATCATGTCAGTATGTGTGAGTGGCACATACCAAAGGTGTGATGACAAGCCTCAGTCTGCACAGAAGCAGTATTTTGAGGAAAAATTGAAAATCAGAGATGTGGTTTCGAGGGGAGCAGAAGCTGAAGTTGCTATGCACGTATTTTTCAGTAGGCAGATACAGTACAGAATGCTGTTATTACTCGCTGTACACCCTTTCTGAGGGTGGTGGGTGGACAACCTGAAACACTCAAAAGAAAATGATTTCCCAGAGGAGCTGACTTTCCAAAACAGCCACTCAGTATGCATGATTCCAAGATCAGAGTACAGCAAATAAAGTGATCCTGTTTCCTTTGCAAGCATCCCATGCAAGTCTCTGGTTTGTATATTTGGCCTTTCTTACCAAGCACTAACCATGCAAAATGCTTTTCATACCCTTCCCCCTGCCTGGCTCTTCAGGGGGAGATGTCCATGGGAGGACAAGCTGTTAGCTGGTGTGTGAATCTCAGAAAACTTTCTGATCTTCTTTCCATGCTCCCACTGTGGAACAGTGTTCTTAAAACCAAGCCTGTTTTTAAAGCAGTTACAGTCTTCACATTCACATCTCTTCATTTCAGCTGGGTAGGAGAAGCTCTGGCCAAGAGCTGCATCTCATCTGTCAAAATAATAATTCTGGCCTATAGCTTGTTGTTCTTTTTCAGCTGGGGCTTCAATTCAGGCAGGCTGATGCAGTCCAAGTGAATTGTTTTTCCAGTCCTCTCCCAGAGAGCTTTCCCTAGGCATGCATCCATTTTTCAATCACCAGATTGAGTGCACAGCTGTCACACAGTGAAAATGTAGCTATTTCCAATTGTGTGTTTAGATATGGGTCCATTATGTGGTGATGCCACCAGTTCTGTGCTGTGCTAGGTTCACACACAATCGTGTGGCAGGAAAGAAATAGAGCCTCTTCAGAGCCTATAAAACAGCAGTGTAACCATTTCTGTGAAAGGTTCACCATCTGCAGATGGAGAAAAGCAGTCTAGACTGGTTTTCTGTGAGAACCTTAGGAAAGTGGTAAGTAGAAATTGCCAGAACACCCAGTAAAGATGGATGGTTGCCTTGGGCTTCTGTGCCATATGTTGAGTGTGATGTATCTAATTTTTTTTCTCCATATAATAAGCGAAATGCTGACTTGTCTTGAGGTAAATGTCAACATTAAGTAAAAAAATCATGGTATTTTAATGTTGGAGCTTCTGTCAAGAAGCTTGTTTTTAGAAGTTATTACTTTCAAAGGGAAAGTAAGTAAATATAGTTAGTCTGTGTTTGTAGCATCATGGAAATTATAGACAAATCTAGGTTTAAAGTGATCCCTGGTATCTGCCTCCTTCTTGAACAAGGATTGTTCTCAAAGGTAGATGAGGTCACTCAGAGCCATGTCCAGTTGAGGGGTACATACCCCAGGATGTACCTGTAACAATGGCATTTCCACAGCCTTTCTGAGCAGCTTGACCCAGTACTCAGGCAGTCTCACCAAAGAATTTTTTTCCTCGTGTTTGATTGGAATTTCCCATCTTGCTGCCTGTGTTGTCCTTTCACTGGGGAGAGTTGAACTTTTTTCTTCTCCACTGTTGCCTTCAGGCAGTGGAGTGCAGCAGTTAAATCCCTTCTCCCACCTGAGCAAAGCCAGCCCTGCCAGCCTCCCCTCCTGCCTCCTCTGCTCAGCCCCTGGAATGCCTCAGGTCCTCCCTGCCCTTCCCACACTGGGACTTGAGGGTCACTCTCACACTGGCGCCCCAGACTGCTCACAGCTGGGCAGAGCAGACCCGTGGTCACTGTGCTGCCCTCGGGGTCTCCTTGTGTCATCACAGAGTGTCAGTGACCTCCCTTGTGGGGTCTGGGGTTGTCTGTGCCTGCAGGTGGG
This sequence comes from Molothrus ater, assembly GCF_012460135.2. Taxonomy (NCBI): domain Eukaryota; kingdom Metazoa; phylum Chordata; class Aves; order Passeriformes; family Icteridae; genus Molothrus; species Molothrus ater. The sequence continues at coordinate 13,764,464 of NC_050482.2, read as the reverse complement.
TGTAAAGTGTGTGTAAGTGCTGAGGATGCCCAGGAAGCCCGGAGCAGCAGTGCTTGCACAGCGAGAGCTGTGGCTCTCAGTCTGCAGCAGCAGAGATCTGCTCTTCCATGGCTCCTACTCCATAACAGCCTGGGCTTTCCAGTGCACCCCCCCTTTGGAGAGTGCTTTAAAGAGCAGAAAACTCTGATACAATCCAGACATGGGATTGTCTTTCTTACAGCTCTTGATGTGTTTATTAATGTATCTTTAGCACTGATGATTCTTTTTGATAAAAACACTGGTCTGGGTTTTATTCTTTTTTATATGAGGACAAATTAATTTCATTTATCTTGCCCTGTGTAGCCAGTCTGTCCTGAAAGGAGCTGGGAACATACTGCCAGGTTGCCACAGATGAACCTGTGAGACATTGTCTTCCATGGATGCTAAGAACCATCAGTGCAAATACCACAGCACCTGCCTCTGGGCTGTCCTTGTGTGCATCTGAGTCAGAAGTGGTTTTGTTCTTAGAGTCCTTTAGGGAGAGTCAGAAAATGAAATGTGTGAAGTGCTGTGACCCCAGCCCATCCTGGGCATGCAGTCAGAACTGTACAAAAAGGAAAAGAGAAGCATCATTGTCATTTTCAGAAGCTGTAGTTTTTGTTCAGTGAGAAGGTGGTATACAAAGAAAATATCCCAAATCTATGGGAATTTTCAGCTCTTGCAGTACACAAACTGATCTAAAATTCAGAGTATCACAGCAGCATGCTTACCTCTTGTCCTTCTCTATAAACAGTTTTCACAGTTTTTCAGTTTAATCTTTTTAGTCCCACACAGACGTATTGAGCTATTAATACTTCATTTTATGGACAGAAACTAAATTCTTGTGTAATCTACCCTTGTGGCTAAATTCAGCTACATTTCCATTCTTCTCCAGGGATCTGTGTGTAATAGCAGGGAGTTCCTCAATGTCCTTGGGAATCAGCCCCATTGGTGTGTGCTCTCTTGGGAAAGCTGGTCCAGCTCTCCCTAGGAATAAATACATTGCCATGAGATACAGAGAGGACACTTGGGTCTTCTCTGTCTCATCTCAGGAGAGTAACAGTGTCTGTGGTGTGTTCAGAGATCTATCCCAGTGATCACTTCTGGCTGCTCTTAACATTTATTTCAGTTTAGAAACACGGTATTTTATGAAGTCATTCCAGTTTTTTTCAGCTGTAAAATGCAAACTGTCAATCCTGAGCTAATAAACATAGTGAATGACTGTTTATTAGTGGTAGTAACTTTAGAAGTTAAAGGCCTGTTCATAGGATCAGCAGAAATGTCAGCAAGGGGTGTTCTTGTTTTCTTGGCTGCTATGTGTGATTGCAGTGAGTTATGTTGGCTGTAGCCCACTTGGATGACACTGCAGTTCACAGCTTGAAGAAGCCAAGTGCTCATAAATAGGCTAAATTTACAGGTGATTTAACAACTCCAGTTTGTGAATTGGAACAGAAAAGTGTCTATTTTCAGGGGACAAGTATTTTGTAGTAAATGTTCTAATGGAGTGGAATCCCATCCTAGAATTGTACTAGGAAGCTCTGCCTCATTTTTGGAATACTTTTCTGGATCAGTTGTTTTCCCATGTCTTGGACATGGAAAATAGTTTGATGTGTAAACCACCTGGAAGGAATTAGATTCCTGCGGCTGCCTGGGCACTTGGTGAGCCAGAGCTGAACGAGACTAGTTTAACAAATTAGCCCAGATGAATCCATGTCTGGACACAAGTAGGGGCTCTCATGGGTGCTTCAGAGCTTTGCAGCTTTTCATATTCATTACACCCATACAGAGAAAATCAGTTTTGCCCTCACCTAACACAGGGCTAGCATCCCATGGAAGCACTGCCTGCCCTGAGGGGATCTGATGTCCTGGTGTCTGTTCTGGATTCCTCATCAGTATCTATCTCACCATTTACTCCCACCATTGAAGTATTTCAAAAACCTCTTTCAGATTTAGAGTCATCCAAGAAGCTAATTCAAGTGATTAATTATAGCTATAAATAGATTTTTTTGTTGGCTAATTTCAAATGATTAGTTATAGTCATAGATGGATTTTATTTGTGATTCAGACTTTTTTAGTTCAGCCTCCAACATGCAACCTGACAGGTAAATACCCATCAGATACATGTGTAGCTCTTATTGAATATATTATATTGTATTATTTATATATATTAATATTATATTTTGAAATACCTGATGTGTTCAGGTAGTTGACACAACCACCACACTGCACATGAGTGGGTGAGGCTGTGTTTAAGGCTGGCTCAGTGCAGCACTGTCAGACCCTCGGGAGCTGCTCCGAGCGTGGCAGCACTGCCAGGGCTCCCCAGGGGCTGCACTCCAGCCCTGTGTGACTCCTTCCTTCATCCCACCTGCATGGGCTGCACTCCAGCCCTGTGTGACTCCTTCCTTCATCCCACCTGCATGGGCTGCACTCCAGCCCTGTGTGACTCCTTCCTTCATCCCCCCTGCATGGGCTGCACTCCAGCCCTGTGTGATTCCTTCCTTCATCCCCCCTGCATGGGCTGCACTCCAGCCCTGTGTGACTCCTTCCTTCATCCCACCTGCATGGGCAGCACTCCAGCCCTGTGTGACTCCTTCCTTCATCCCCCCTGCATGGGCAGCAGTGCCTGGGGGGTGGGCACGCTCCAGCCCCAGGCCCTCATGGGGCTGGACGTGGGGCTCTCAGCAGAGCCTGGGTTGCTGCTGCTGCTGCTGCTCTGCAGGAATGATGTCCCCAGGTAAGTGGCTGCTCCTCAGTCTCAGATCCAGTCATAGGCTGGAGCTTTGAGTGTGAACTCCCTGTGGTTTCTGAGATGGCTGTGATGTTGTGCTGACACCTCTCGATGGAAGGCGTTATTTCTGCAGCAGCCCTGACTGTGTCTGTTGCGTTGTAGGCGTTTGAGCTGGCGACTGGAGATTACTTGTTTGAGCCACACTCTGGTGAAGACTATTCCAGGGATGAAGGTATGACTCTTTTGAGGTATTGTAAGAGTTTCTTCGTATTTTCATACACCTTCTCTTAAATTTCCAGTGAGCTTACAATGGGGTTTAAGTTTTGTATTTGAGTAGAACTGTTCATACACATTGTTTTCAGAGTATAAATATGATTTTTTTTCTTTTTAGTTTTAAGTTCCACCACTAGCAGTGGGTGGGCAAAAACTGCCTTCTGCAGATATTCATCTACTTAACAACTGCCTGAAGGAATTAAACTACCCTTCTTGTAAGATTGCATATGTGTGGAAACCTGATTGAAAATAACAACATTTTAGTTTAGAAAAGAAACGACAAATTTGAACTTTATTCTATTATTCTCTTTACAAGAGTGACACTGGAATAATGTTTACATTGTGTATTTTTATTTGTATTAGGCAATTACTAATTATTTTTTTTTAAATCAGAGTTAACTCCTGCTTCCATCTGTATACCTGTCCATTTTCATGCTTGTTTGCTTGTAAATGCTCTTTGCAGTGGTAATGTGGGCATCATTCATTGTTCCTAAATGCTACTAATGATGCCAGAGCTCTGCTGATCCTGGAAACCTCTGCATGGATTTGCTGCAAACATTGTTGATTTGAAACTATTTCTGATTTTTTACTAATTCCAGTTTCTTTCCTCTTCTTTTTTATCCCATCCTTTCCCTGCCCCTTCCACTCCCGTATCCTTTTTTTCTCTCCCTCATAGACCACATAGCACACATCATAGAGCTGCTAGGCAATATCCCAAGGCACTTTGCTCTATCTGGAAAATATTCTCGGGAATTCTTCAATCGCAGAGGTAGTACCTCTTCTTTTTGAAAGGTGCCGTGATGCAGACAGAAGTGGAATTGCTGTTGCTGGTTCTATCATGTCCCAGCGAGGAGCATTTCCTGAAATCACACAACAAAACTTTCCATTTGGAAAAGCAAAATTCCCACGAATCTCTGACAATTTTTGTTTTTTACCCAAATGTTCTGAAAAATAACTATTGGTACATTTTAAATTACATGGCAAAACTTGTTTGTGGCAGCTGCCACTCATTGTTTTGTGAAGGAAGTTTTGCTGAAAGCATCTTTCCAAAGTAGCCACTGAGTGAGCAGTGTGCACATGAGTGTTTTTTACCAGGATCAATCTATTTCTGTCTGTACCGGGCCAGTGTTAGTGTGTGCATGCAATGTACTGATTAAACTGTTGTATGTTTCTGTTTTGCTGGCAATGTTCTCCAATGCAGACCACATAGCATTGATCATTGAACTGCTGGGAAAAATCCCTCGAAAATACGCTATGTTGGGGAAATATTCCAAGGAGTTTTTCACCAAAAAAGGTAACGGTATTTATGCAACACTAATTTAAAGCATAATACTATCCAAAAGGAGAATATGTTCATTTACGGGTACTGAAGAAATAGATCCATTTAAATGGAGAGCACTTACTAAAGAAGATCCGTGATGTAAACTTGGCTTTCTGGGAAAAGCCCCAATTTGAGGTGTTCATTTCAGGATTTCATTTCAAATTCATTTGGGGATGTACTCAGCAGAGTGTGGATGTTAGCAAGTGTCTGTGTGAATCTGTTGTCTAATGTTCCTCTAAGTGTGAGGACTCAAGTGATGCATGGCTTCTAGTGTGGTGAAAAATCATCTGCCAGCAGCTTTGGATCCAGCTTATGGTGTCCAGCAGGTGCTACTGGTGAGGAATGGCAGAGGCAGGAAGGGAATACCTGGGCAGTGGGCACTGAGCTGAGTGTGGCTGCTGTCACACCCAGGGAGCAGGCAGAGCCGATGGAACTTGGCCCAGGCTGCTCTTTAAGGCAGGGTTTGACTCGTGGGGGATGTGGTGATGCCCCAGGTGTTCATCCCCTCGCTTATGAGACAGCCTGTGCTGTGTGCAGGGACAGGGTCTGTAGGAGCATGCATGGCTGTCAGTACAGCTGGGGAGGGCACTTTGCTGCTGACAGAGCTGGGGATTGCCCTGCCCAGCAGCTGCAGTGAGGTGTTGGTGTCCGAGGGCTGAGCTGGCAGCTCTGGAGCTCGGGGTTGTGGGGCTGAACACAATCAGTGCTTCACCCTCCCGTGCCCTCCCAGCAGTGATTGACCCTCCCTCCTGCTCTGTGCTGGATATTCCTGATGCAGCAGGGGCTCCCTGTGCCTCCATGTCCTTAAGGAGGCTGCCAGTGCCATTGCAGTGCAGAGAAGGGCAGCAGTGATGATCGAGGAGGGAGCAGCTGCCCTTTGGGGGGCTGATGGGGCTTTTGAGTGTGGAGTGAGGTTTACATAATCAGGAAGTCAGTGGATAAGCTGAAGGCAGACCTGCTGTTTGCCAGCACTCACCATGTAAGAGCTGGGGGAAAGGCAGTGAAATTTGCAGAGGATGGCTTTAAAACAAGTGGTTCCCTGCACAGCAGGCAGTGATGAGCTTCAGGAGCTGGCTGCCCCCTCTGGCAGAGAGAGGGGGCCTGTGTCAGTGGGCTTCAAACAATCTCCTGGTAACTGAGATGTGCAAACTCAGGCCCACAGGTCTGGAAATGTATCAGCAGTAAGGGCTGGGCACGAGATTCCCTGCAGCACCTCCAGTCAGGGATTGCAGCTGCTGGAATGTATCTCACATTCCTACTTTCCACCTTACAGCAGACAGGTTGGCATTTTCTCATGATAGAGAACAGAGCTGTAAATGACCTAGCAGCTGTAAAATGACCTAGCAGCTACTCAGTAACTGCAGTGTTGGCAGTGCACAGGAGAGGGCAGTTTGTAAAATTCCCATGATGTGGAGAGGCTCTGGTGCTTCCATGAGCATCTTCAACTGCAGAGTGTCACTGTTGTCCTCCAGGGCCTGAACATCAGTGACATTCCTCAGAGGCACTGGGGGTGCCTCTTAACTCCTCAGGGTGGGACTTAAGGTAGGATTAAAGGCTTGGTTCACCAACCACACAACATAAAAGTGCAAGTTTGCTGTGGAAGGTTAAGTAGACTTGGATCCCACCTGTCTGCTAAAACCAGAGGATCTCAAATGCAAGGCAAAGGAGTAACAAACCAAGCTGCTTTTTCAGATCATACCCAACAGGGATTCTGCTGTTGCAGGCTAGGGAAGCTGACATGTTTTGTGGAACAATACAGGAGGTGCCAAGTGTCCTGCTTCCTTGAGCATCTTTGCATCAGGCACCCTTTTCCTTTTCCCTGGCCATGCCAGTGCTGCCAGCCTCTGCTGTCCCCAGCTGGGATTTGTGTGTGGTGGGCTGGCAGGGTGTGAGAGGGAGGCTGCAGAGTTGACCAGCAAGCTGCTGCATTTTGTACTCATCTGCTTGTGGCTTGAGCACTGGAGATCAGAAGCCTCATGGTACAGGCCTGAGGCTCTTGGGAGAATTTCTCACTGTGGTCTAAAGGTGGGCTTAGAAATCTTGGTTTGAGCTCCTGTTACAAAAACATCAGTCTTGGGTGAAAATCAGTTTGAGTTTTGCTCCTGTCCATGAGCAAGTGTGACCTCAGAGAGCTGCTTTAAGCATCTGAGTTGTGCTACTGAAGTCCCAGGCACAAAAAGAAAGGTGCTAGTAACTTAGAGGATCAAGTCCTTTCTCAGTAATTGCCTGAAGCAGTTTTAGACATTCAAATTGGAAGATGCATTTAAAAGAGGAAAAGCATTTTTAAGTTACTTCTTATACTATAGCACAAATGCTTACATATTTTTATAGAGTCTCATTTTGACTGAGCCCAGTAAAGGACTCCAGGGAGTTCCATGGAAGTTGTTTTGACTGTAAGAATTATTAATATGTTTTGGCATTAAAACATAAAATCCTTTTGTTATTCCTAGACCATGGTCCCTTCTGTTTTTCTTCTGGTATTTGCTAGTCCTGTTTCCTTGTGAGCTAAACCTGTGCAAGATGCTGCCAGGTGCTGGCTTTGCCCTTTGGAAGCTGAGCCATGAGAAGCACTCACTGTGATGTCCTGGAAGGGAGGCAGGGCTCCCTGCACGCTCCTCACTTCCACCACTGCACCACCAGTCCTGGAATTGGTTCTTGGGATCATGCCGTGGATGTGTAGCAGCAGATTATATCCCATTGCTGCTTCCCCAGTTCTTCACATCATCCATGTCTTACTGTTCAATAATCCATCCTCCTCTTGCCTGGTGACACATCTTAAATTTGTCTTTGACAAATTTTATAGACTAGCTCTGGATTTTTTTTGTATTATGGTCAGCAGAGACAGCTTTAAATAGCATTTTTCTCCCCTGGTCCTTCAGAGACTTTTTTTTAGTAATTTCCTTCTGGCTTAACATTTCCTTTTTCAGAGGGATCATTGCTGCCTCTGCTTTGATAACAGGAGTTTTACAGCTCTGACAACTCTGTTGTCCTCTGCAGATTATCTCCTATGTGCTTCACTATCAAAAATCCAAATAAAGAGCTTCTCTGAGGAAGCTCTCAGTATTACATTTTTAGCACTTTGAAAATTCATGCTAATGCCCTGAATACAGATGGTGTCAGACTGGTGGGGCTTGTGCTTTTTAAATTTCTCCCTTAAATATAGGCATAGCCTTGCTCTCCTCCAGCTACATGGTACAAACACCTTGAACTAGGTGGAAATATGAGTTGGCAGACACCTCCATTTCCTGTGCTCTTCTCACACTTTAGATGGAAATGAGAAGGACTCACATGAAAATTATTTCTAAGACTTGGTGTCCATTTAAGTGGTGTTAATTGTCTTTACTTACCCTATTTTGTTTCTATAGTTAGCATCATGATCCTTACTGAAAACTGAAGCATTAGTTTAGGTGTGTCCCCCACGCAGATTCTTTTTACTGAATCCTGTCTTCTTAAGTGCTTTTACAATCTTCACAGAATTTCTTGTGGAAAACTTCAGCCATAGTGCTAAAAGTGTTTATTCCTCAGCAGAAAAACTGCTGACACTGTGCTGGCCAGTCACAAATGAGGAGTACTCAAACAGCAGAGCTCTCCTTCCACAGTGGCACAGGAGCCTCATTGTGCAATCTTACCTTACCGGATCTGAGAGGGGAAAGATGCTGGAAATGACAAAATGTGAGTGCAAAGATGAAGACAGGGCTGGATGGGAACACACACCCACCCTCCCTCAGAGCTGATCCTTATTTGGCACATGATTACAGCAGCCCTTGCAATGAATGCTGGGAGCTGCAGACACCATGGACGTGATTTTTTTTCTAGTAATTTTTTGCTTGCAGTCAGTAACAAGTCATTTTTCTATCACTTCTGGGCAGTAATTTGACTTCATGCATTCCTGTTACATAATTTACTACCTGTTCTTGTAAGCAGTCACCAATGCACTCTTTTGGAAACCTTCCAAAAGGTAAGATGTTCAGCAGTAATGTTCCAGGGTTGCACAAAGATTTAAAGGACTGAGAGTGAGCCTGGAAATGAAGATGCTGCTCCCAGTGTGCTGTGCTCCCTGTTGTGTGGAGCAGCTGTGGGCCCAAAGCAGAGCCTTTCTGTGTCTGTGGGTGCTGGTGGGGCCTGCCTGCACTATGAGTGTTCACACACAAACCAGAACATGGCCTCTGCTGCTGTTCCTCCCTGTAGGCAGCACACCTCGAGCTGCTGTTTCTAGCAGGACTCTTCTGCAGTTTGTGGGTGATGGATTGTTTGCACTCTTGCTCTTGTGGGGACTTTGTGACAGCAGCTGGAGAGCTGCTTTTTCAGGCACTGCACTCTGCCTAGGACCTGCTGCTGAGGGCTGAGGCAGCAGAAACAGGGCCTGCTGAGCCTCTGGGGCTTTTAATCCATTGCACTGAGGTGTTCAGCCCCTGGGGCAGTCAGATGGACACGGGTTACTTCTCCTGCCCCGGAGCTTCCCTTGCCACAGGGATGTGCAGGAGCTCTGGCCTGTGAGCTGGTGTCAGATGGCATTTTATGGGCAGTAGGTTACAGCCAGGGACAAACACCACGCTGACAAACCACTTGGCTCACAGGCAGTGTGCCCTGGCTGCCCCACCCCAGGTGGTGAAGTGAGCTTGGTGGGTGAGACCCCAGCACTCTGCTGAGTGCAGGAGCAGCACAGGGATCTCTCAAGTGCTTTTTGCAGTGTCCACTGGAGCCTGTCTGGCTTATACACATGCTCAAGATGGGTTGCATTATGAGTATAGAAATTTGGCAGAAAACTGCCCATATGTTTCAGCTGGTCCCGAGATCAGAGGGGCTGGGTGTGGCAGGGCTTAATTACTGATCAGAACAGATCAGGCACTCTTAAGTCTGGTCACATTCAGTAAAAGAACTTCCACATAGACAGATTCATGGCTAGCTGCAGTAGTTTGTTGCAGCAAGAGGCCATAGATTCATTAGATTGTTGGTGTTAAATGCACTGGATCTACAAAGTGTAAGTACTCCACACACAAGTGTTCCTGGCTATGGTCTGACACAGTCAGAAGGCAGATGTTACCAAAGAGATGTCCCTGCTTGGGGAGGAGAGAGGAGCAAGCCCATTGACTTGTCTGCAAGGTGGGTCCTGTTCTCATCCTCCATCCAAGGAGGATGTCCCATGTCAGATTCACACTTTTGGGAGAAGTGAAGGTGTGACTGTAGTGAAAGTCCCTGTTACTGCCATCCTGAATGGTGAGGGGGCAGCCACACCACGTGTAAATGAGGGATATTGAGAGCCTGGACTGCAGAGGCTGTGGGTCTAGTGCAAGGTGACAGCTCAGTGTCCTGATGGCAGCAGTGAGGGTCATTTGGCCTGGCAGCTGCTCATGCCCACAGTAATCCCTTCACCACGTACCTCATGGCACATCTCATGGCTTTGGGCCTCATTCCTACACACTGGAGGAGCAGGAACATGAAGAGTTTTTCCCCATCATGCTGGTTGACCCATGGACAGACCTGGGTAGTGTTGCTGGTTTGAATGGCAGAACAGTTCTCACCTCCTTCCTTTTGGCCTGGGACACCTTGCCAGGTTGGCAAAGTCGCCCCTCTTGGGGGGAACTCCAGTCCTGCAGCTGCTGCCACCATTTTTGTTGGTGGTTGGTTGAAAGAGACCTGGGCAGCAGCAGGTGCTTCCCTCAGGAGAGACTCAGACCAGCCTTCCTGGGGTGTTTGCCTGGGAGATGGAGCAGAATCTCTGCAGCACCAAACCTCTGCTTGCCTTGGTTAGGAATGAATCAGTGCTCTGCTGCATTGCTGGCAAATGCCATGTGGTGAGGCAAGGACCTGTGTTTCTGGGACCTCCCATCTTGGGATTGGAGCAGATTCTGTGAAATTTGGGTTCCTTGGCTGATTAAGGAGGAGAGGTCTGCAGTGTGGTTTAGCCATGGTGGGAGCATGAGTGTGGATGAGTGCCTGTGTGCACAGAGAGTGAAGTCAGCAGGAAGCATCACTGGAGTCCAGGTGTAACGTGCTGATGGCTGTAGGAACAGTTTTTGGCTTGGACATGGAACATCCCATCTCCTGTGAGGACCTCGAGCAAGCTTGGTGTGCGCTGCCCTTCCTAAACAGCGATTGCCAGCCCGGGCAAGGTGCTGTGAATGCAGAGTGGGAGAGAACAAAACAGGGATTAGTCACTGACACAAGTAAAAAAGGATGTTTTTCTAATGCCATCGATATTTCTGTTTGCAGGAGAACTCCGACACATCACCAAGTTGAAACCTTGGAGTCTTTTTGATGTGCTTGTGGAGAAGTATGGTTGGCCTCATGAAGATGCTGCACAGTTTACAGATTTCCTGATCCCTATGCTAGAAATGGTCCCAGAGAAACGTGCTTCAGCTGGAGAATGCCTTAGGCATCCGTGGCTGAATTCTTAGCAGAATCTTCCAGCTGTAGGAAAAAAAAAAAAAAAAAAAAAGCCAGCAACCACTTCCCAATGCGTTGGACCTAAATGGTGACTGTCACAAAATCTTTAGCAGGATCACACGTGAGCTGGCTTCAATCCTCAGACCTTTATTTTGCTTGAGGTACTGTTTGACATTTTGCTTTTTGTGCACTGTGTTCTTGGGGAAGGGTAGTCTTTTTGTCCTCAGCTAGTAGTTTACTCACCCACTTTCTTCAGAAAACACTTAACGTGTCTTTAAGCATTGTTTCTTGTGTTGTGTGACATTCAGATGTCAGATTTTTGAACAAAAGAAACTTCCCCCCATGTGTTTTGGCAAGTTTTGTAACTATTTATGAAAAAAAAATATTTTAGCTGATGCATATTATATAATTTACGAGTGTAAGAAATTTATCAAGTCAGAACTGAGTTACGGCAAGGAATTGTACAATTTTATCTTCTGGCAAAGGGATGTCATTCTTGTATTATAGTGTATGTAAATGCACCCTGTAAATGTTTATTTCCATTTAAATATGGGACTGGGGACTCAATTTCAGAGTAAAGCGACTAAATTTTAGAGAGCTTTATAGCAAACCAATTGCATGTAGTGGACTTTAAACTGCTTTAAGGAATTGTGTAAACTTTCTATTCTGTAGCAGTTCCTGTTCATTGGGTTTTAAACAAAGTGGCTCTGGTTTACAGGATTTCATTCCCCAAACGGCACTTTAAAGGAAGGCTAGACTTCTTTCTAATAAAGTATGCATTATCATTTAGCACTCCCTTTTAGAACTTTTGCCTATTTTAAGTGCTTTTAAGAAAAGAAAAATAGCAATTTCCCTTACAATGTGATAGTGAAGACATGGTACCATATGGTGTTGCCTTTTTATAAGCACTGTAAGTTGTACTATACCTTAAGAAAAAGAAAAAAAATTAAAAGTAGAGCATGAGAACCACTCTCTGTGTAGAATTACTGATCTTTTATAATAAAAGTGTGTGCTTGGCATCAGTTAAGGAAGGATAGAGCTGCAGATATTTACAGTGCAGTGGGTAAAATAATCCAAGAAGCAAGATCATGCTCATTCCATTCATAGCTTTACATGTTTCTAAAACAAATTGCACTAGCTTTATTCTTTCCCATCCGTAGACATACGACTGCCCATTGTAAGTTGCACGCAACAATTATGTGTTTCCTAGGAAAAAAAGCTGCATAGGCTGAAGCTTATAGGCAATACAGATTTTAGAATGTACAGTACGGAGGTGTGTTTGGGCCTCTTTTAGAAGTCAGTGGGATGAATGTAAGCTTACTCCTGATCTTCATGTAACTACAGTGCCACTTTTTTCTTGACTTTGTCCATATAAAATTTATTCACATGCCTTTGCAATAACTAGATTGTGAGAAGATAGCCCCATGCTGTAACAATAACCAGTTGTTTGAGGTGCTTGCAGTTGTCTAATTAAAGTGTTTTGTTTTTTCAGACAGTGTTGCTGGTCATTGGAATCTTTGCCTAGCCACGACTCAGCTGTGGGGGTGCTGGAGGGGTGGGAGGTGGGGGCTGGCCTGTCCTGGCCAGAGAAAGGAGCTTCCCATGTTCATTTATGGAACACATCACCTGGTGTTGGTCAGAGCAGCCCCACAGGCCCTGTGGCAGGAGGGGCTGTGGGTGGGAGTGGTTTGCTGGGTGAAATGTGACCAAAAAAAAGCGTCTTTCCTACCAGCTGTGTCCTGTAAACAAGGGAACGATTGTCCTGTCCCGAGCTGGGGCAGCCACTCCTCCAGAGACTGCCAAGGCACCGCAATGAGAAACTCTCTTGTCCAGTGCTGAGGCCCCTGCAGCAGTTGGGTTTCAGGACCGAGTCCCTTCACCCTCATCCTGGAACTGCTCTTAGTGGCTGCAAGGACAACGCTGCTCAGAAGGACGATGCCACAATGGAGGTAAAAATTACATTCAGCTTCACACCAGCCCAGCTCTGTAGTGCCTGGTCAATGCGTCTGACTAGACAGAAAATGCTGGCACTGGGATGAAGTGCCAGGGGCAGCCCAAGGCTGGCACAGCTCTGCCTCTGCCCGGCCTTGGTGCTGCAGCAGCACTGGGAGCCCTGCCCAGGCCTTGTCCTGTTGTGCTCCCCAGTGCAGCAGCTCCCTGTACTGCACTCAGACCTTGCCATGTACGGTGGGTATTTAATGTTCTCTTGTGTTTGAAATGATTTTGTTGCTGGAGCTATGGAAGAGAGGCAACTAGATCTGGATGCTGGGCTAGACAGGATGATGCACATCAGAATCAGTGTCTGCAACTGCAGAGAGGGCACGTTGGGCTTTTTTCTGTTTTGATGGGCTTATCCTGTCCTGCACTACACATGCTAGCGTAAAATGTGAACGCCAGTGTGCGTGCTGCCGAGCCAGCGGGTGTTCAGGAAAGCATTTCTAGTGTATGATTTTAACTAGTAAGATTCTTCTGTAGTTAGAAGCAAATTAGAATTTAAGGTGGCCCCCTTTTTTACGTGTTAAAAAGAGTTAGCCCTTTTTTTAGGGCCACTTCCCCTCCTGTGCCATTTCAGCATTCCTCACACACGGGTTCTGCTCTCTGCTCTGAGGTGGAGCCATTGAGCACCTCCTGCTGTGTGAGGAGCACTGAGAGCAGCTCCTGCTGAGATGGAAGGACAGCCTCACCCATGACAGAGTGACTGCACTGAGGAGCGCAGCAGCACCATCTTAGTGCCACTTGCAGCAGCAGGAATAGATCACTTCCATTAGGAAAACCCAAACTGCTACACAGCTCCTCCCAACAGGAGGGTCCTGCAGCAGGCACTGCTTCCCTGCTCTGTGACCAATGTCACCTCCAGCATAAAAATGCCCATCAGAGCCCCTGCTGACCCTCTTGGTAAACTGACCCAGGACTCTGCTGTGCTCGGGTGATTATTCCTCAACCTCTGAACGGAGCAGGGGAAAGAATCCCCCTCCTCCAGGCTGTTCCCCATCTGTCTGTGCTACAGCAGTGAAGCCACAGCTGGAAACTCCAGAGAAGTGAAGAGCCTCACAAGGAGCAGGGGGGGATCAGAGATTAAGGCCACTTTCCTGCTGATATAGCACCCTTTCTGGACAAGTAGGTAAAACTGACATAATTGTGATTTATTAACATGAATTAAAATGCCCAACCAGTGCTGCAATGTGACAGTATATTAAAAAAAATTAAAGATCATATACTGTACTACTTTCACAAAGATCACACTTTTTTTTGCAAAAGACTTATTATATACAATACTATATCAAATGAAAGAAGCTTTAAGCAACTTTACAAGCGAAAGAAATACAGTATTTACAGCACTCGTCCGAGACATTAGAAACAGTCTATACATTAAATTACAATTTCTGCAAATAACTGATGAAACAAAAAGCCATGTCCACACCAAAACTATAAAAATCTGTATTGCATTGTTTCCTATCTCTATGCACACAAAAAACTGTTGACAGAAAATGGAAAAAAAAATTGTTAGTGCCATCACTTAGCCTGTGTACTTATTTAATTACATATGTATAAAAGTAATATAGAAAACTTTCACTAAATGAATTTAACTGCAACAATAAAATTTTAAACATTATGCAGCATCAAACCTACTGCCAGAAAAAACAGCTGGAATGTCCACTTACAAAATAAAAAGAAATACCTAATACTGGCTTAACAGCACATTTTCAGGAATTTTAAAAAGCAAAAAATGGAAAGGATACAATGGAAGAGCACTGGTGTTTGCTTTTATACAAAGTATCATGTACAAGCTTTAAAAAGTACCTTGAATAGGTACATATTAAATATACACAGTTTATATTACAGAACATTTTAAAAATGTTTATAACTAAAGGGATCTGTTTTAATGCCACCCTGACCCATGGTAATTGTTCTGGAAGGTGGGTGGCACCTGTGCTCTGTGAATGGGGATCTGTCCTGGCACGGGGGAGGCCTGCTGCTGCCCCTGCACTCCGTGGGGGAGGCTCACGGAGCCGGGGTGAGGGCAGAAGCCGGAAGCAGTAGGTGTTGCAATACTGTTTGGTCCTTGAGGTTGGATGTGAGGACCCTGACCAGGGAGTGGGCAATGAGGTCCTGTGCCAGCAGGCTGATGTTGAGGTCCAGGTCCTAACGTTGTGTGATGTGGGGCTTGAGAGGAATAGGAGGAGACGCTTGTGTGAGCACTGGAAGGGAAATGGGGGGGTCCTTGATGAGAGGGGTGGTGTAACCCTTGTGCTGATGAGGGGTGGTGCCCCGAGCCCATAACGCTGGAGGGAGGGGGCGGCGGGGGAGGCGGTGCTGAGTTTACAACGTGCTGGTGTTGTGCTTGCAAACCTTGGTGTCCCGTCGAAGGATGGGGAGGTTGGTGGTGGGGGAGAGGACCTGGTGGTGGAGGTGGCGGTGGCAAATGGTGACCAGCAGCTTGAGAATGAATGTGTGATCCAGGAGCCACTGCCATGGCATGAACTGGACCGACAACATGTGCTACAGAGTGCTGCTGATGAGTACTTTGCTGCTGGACAAGGTGGGGTCCTGGAGCAGGTGGTGGTGGAGGAGGAGGAGGAGCAGCAGATGCCGATGCCTGGTGATGAATACTGGGGTTCTGAGAGGACAAAAAATGCCCTGCAGCTACGTGGTGGCCCGGCACCGTTTGCTGACCCGCAGTGCCAGGAAGTGCTTGATTTGGTCCAGATGAAAACACAGTCTGTTGGGGTATGCTGCCCTTCAGCTGGCTGTAGCTCTGGAAGTTTCCAGAGGGCTGCTGGCTTTGATAGTAAGTGGAAGAAGGGGGTGGAGGGGGTGGGGGAGGTGGCGCATTGCTGTTCAAATTTTGTTGGTTAAACTGGCTGTAGGAAGCTGAAGATTGTCCTGATGATGTCTGAGTGAAGAGGGGGCCGCTAGCCTGCGCCTGGTTACTGGGCTGGAGGGTCGGCGCCGCCGGGTAGAAGTTCCTGTGTGTTTCCCTCTGGGGCGTTCCAACTTGAGGTGACTGTGGGTGATGAGGTCTGTAAGGAGATCCCAGCTGCTGTGAGTGAGGCTTTGGTGAAAGGTAACCGTGCTGCACAGGCGCGTGAGGGGTAGAGGACTTGGGGGGGTTTTCTACGTGAGGCGAAGGGGGGCAATGCAGCTTCAAAGGTGCGGAAGGCAACTTCTGTGAATGTGAAAGTTGCTCAGCAGAGCTGCGCAGATGTGACTGAGATGGATGAGTTTTTGAAAGTGCTTGGACGTTGTTTGTCAGCTGTTTCTGCTGCAGCTCAGGTTTGGGATGATTCACACTCTCAGTCTCAGGTGCAGTAGCTGCAGTTTCCCAGTGCGAATCTGGTTTTGTGGGTGTTTTCCCAAGTGGCTGAGCTGAAACTACAGGACTCGGTGAAGAGGGCTGGAATGGAAAGAAAGACAGTCAGTGCTCAGTGTTTGAAATATTCAACCATGGATGCAATGAACAAAAAAGAACATCTCAGAACAGTCTCCTCCCCAGATTGTGAGAGGAAGTGCTGAGGTGGAGTATATGTATTTGGTGTGAGAAAAACATCAGTAATAGGGTAAGCTTGAGAAGGTACTATTTTTATCAAGTATGTATCAATAATTCTTCCAAGTCAAAGACTACTAAAGTTTATTTTAAAGGTGTAACAGAAATATGATCCATTGGGTCAAAGTCTGAATCTACTCTTTGTTAAAAGTTTTAGATTTCTGAATCTGAAAGAAGTAATTCCAGAGAAGACCACTTACAGGAGTAAAGCAATTTTTAGAGTGATTTAATGTTTTAAAGCTGGGGTAGTGCAACAGACAAGCAACCAGACTAAATATGACAACCTCAATCACTTCACTACTCAACATCCTTCTCCCTATTATCAGACTGCCAAACAATGCCAAACCCTTGCAGAGCAAGAGCAACCTCCTGTTAAGGGTAAGCCACATCACTGCTGTTGGTTCTGAGTGCCAGTTCTTCAGCATTCACACCTCAGAACAGCACAGATACAATCTCTTCTCTCATCCATAAACATGTACACCTACTGAAAGGACAACATATAAATCCACTTTTTAGTGTATACGGACAAGTATTCTTGCAAATATCAACCTATGTTAAATTACTGCACAGACAGATGAACACATGTGTATGTGACCAAAGTAGTAAATCCTACAATTAACATTTTTAAAGGTAAACCAGAGATGGATGGAGCTATTCCTATGCATATTGTGCATTACCTTGCTTGCTTTTGATGGACTCTTACAAGTCCTTTGTGAAGTATCTGGGGACGGACATTCAGAAGTTGGCTCTGGATTTTCAGAATCAGGTTCTACAGAAATAAAGCAGACATAAATATCAAAGTGGGAAAATCAAATCTTTTGCAGAAATCACTAAGCACTTTATATTTGACTTTAAAAGAACTATTAAAGCTGTTGTTAGACCATTGAATATCTCAAGTGTCATACAAGGTCATCTGCTTACTGACCTTCCGTAATTTCAGTGAAAGAAGGGGCCTTAAGCTGCAACTGGGAAATGAGATTTGAATGAGATGGAGACTGAACATGAGACGGTGAGCATGGCCTACAAGGTGATTCTCCCCCTACAGATGAAGCAGACCCAAACACAGTATTAGAATCATTACAGATTACCACAGGGGAACTGGTTAGACTGATGTATCTTCAAAACAATAAATCAACTCACCACTGTCCTTGTCTTTCCTATGATCACTGAGAAGTAAAGCTCTCTGATAACTTCGTTCTCTCACTTGTTCCACAGAGGTTGATGCAGTCCTGCAAGAGAAGGCCATTTTAAATTTAAGAGGATGTACTCCCATGGTCCAAATTTAGGACAAGGTATATGCAAATACCAAGTCAGAGAAAGTCTACAGTGCTGGCTGCATGTAACAACCAAATAACTGGTTGTGCATAAGGAATATTATTACTTAAGTGGTTTGTATCTATTTTCTCCCACTTTAAATACAGTAATTTCCTGCAACCATGTTACATTAAAAAACTGGCACTTCCTCTTATTAAGGAAGTATCTGCAGATCTGTGTGTTTTTCTTTGTCTAAACAACTGAAAAGTAAAAAAAAATAAAGGTCACAGTTACTGGTTCATAGTCTCAATTTGCAGAAAACTATCTTTGTCCAGAGTGGAAGTAGTCATTTGTTAGTTTGTTGTTAAGAATCTGCTCTTTAATAGCGGATGCACAGCTGTGAATCACTTACCACTACAAATCTCTGTTTAAGCTTCTAAACTTCAATTGCCAGACAACGGGTATGCAGTGACAGTCACATCTCTCTTATAATCCATTACATCTCCAATCACAACCTGACCAAGAACATTGTAAGTGACAGTGCTCCACAAAACCATTTTCCTTTCTGGCAAGGATGTATGGCATCACTTTACAATACTGCTGCACTGGAATAAGCCTTGGTGCTGCTCTACAGGGTTACTGCAAAATCTAAGTAATAAATTCTTCCTGTTTAGCCTGTTTGCACAATTTAGGGCAGTAGCTTCTGCACAGTGAACTTAACAGCCACTTTTCACTGGAACACTGAAGGCTTCACTTAGTTCTCCTGTCAACTGGCTTTACAAAATCTTCTTTTCTGGAATAGTGGGAGCATCTGAGTAGAAGGATGTCCAACTCCTAAGCCCATGGTTCATCCTCATTACAGTTACACCATCACTACAGTATGAAGAACATCAGCAGGATTTATTTTGTACTACTTATGTTTTGGAGACAGTGTCACCACAGTCAACCATCTATTTTAAAGCTACCAAAACTCAATGAAAAATTTGTGCAGTGTTTTACACAGACTGAAGTCCCTCTATCTTCTCCCCATCCACACTCCACCTCTCCTCAGGATCTGGGATTGTTTGGAGTATTTGGCATTGCACACACTGCCCATATGGTCTGCAAACAAAGGCACCACTGAGCAAACACCAACAATGCTGTGTCACCACATGCTCCCACCTGAGCAGGAGCTGCTGGCCAGGCTGCACTCAGCCCTGCACAGGGCAATTAAGCAACAGCAAACATCCACACACTTCCAGCCATGACTGAAAACCAGACCTCCTAAGGTCTTCCAGAAGCCTTTGCTAATGAGCATAGATTTTTCTCCTGTTGCACCTTATGCCCTACAGTACATTTGGAAAGGCTTTGAGATTTAACAGGAAAAATTCTCTTCATCTCACAGACAAAGCAGTGGAAATACAAGGACACACATGCTCAAACCAATAGCTATTTTGCCATTAGAACATAAATTAAAATAATTTAATAAATATCTTGTGAGTAATTCTTCATGTAATTGAATCGCTATCAAGTGTCTGCTGTATTTCTGAGATAAAAGGTAAGACAACTCTTCACTAAGCTGGAAGAAGAGCTTCCAGTCCGTAACCTGCAACAGCAGTCTTAATGAAAAACAAATTTCAAATACCAAAGCCTTAGATTCATATAAATAATTCTTCCAAATTAAACTGAAATCCTGTTGTTTTGTGGCTTACCACTGAACTTCTGGTTCACTCTTCTCACTGGAGGAAGATTCCTTAACTGCACAGTTGTTGCCAGTGTCTTCTGGAGCTGCATTATAAACAGTAGTTGGCAGTGGTAAAGGCAGGCTTGCGGTGTTTTCAGTTTGCTCCCCGTTTTCACCACTGTTGTTATACCCATCACTAGCACCATTATTACTACTTGTATTTCCTGCACCAGCAGCATGAGGAGATACAGTAACCAGGGGGAAGCTGTCTGTCTTCGAGCCACTTTTTCGAGCTTCACGCTGCCTCTTACGGTATTCTAACAAGGACACCTAAGGAGAAAAAAACAACCCACAAACAAATATTAGAAAGGAAGTTTTACCCATTTTCTTTCTCACAGTTTCTATTAAATGAACTATATATTTCAGTAATATGTACCATGTAACTGGTTAAAAAAAAAGGACAGAAATTAATTGAAGATATTTCACCACAGCTGCAGTGGAATTTACAGAGTACTGAGCTACTACCAACTGTAAAGCTGGTATTAAAAAAATGCTTCTGCCAAGAGAAGCATTATGTGTTCTGCCTCAGAGAAGAAGCAGATGACACAGGTCAGCAAAAGGTCCCCTGCTGAAGTAATTCTGTTGGCTGTAGTTACAAAGGACTCTATGGTTTCTCCTGAACTGCAGAATTTTACTATTACACTGATCTAGTAAAGCCAACTTCAAGGGACGTCACATCCAGGTCTCAGATTGACTCCCTTGCATGAGAACCCACTACCCTTCTGTTCATATATCAAAGGATTCACTAAGCTCTTCATGCCTTTTGACATGCAGAATTTGCCACTTTTCCATTTATTTTCAATTTGTCTTTACTGCCCTTTAAGACTGACTGATTAAGAACATATTTTTAAGCTAACTCTATTACTAAAAATAATGACACGTGGTTCCTATTTCATGTATTATGTATATACAATCACTACACCAAAGTTCCATGTAAGAGAAACCAGTTCTTGTGGTTAGTAAATTGCCTTCAGTGAAAAAAAAACAGGCTCAAATGTTCTCACCATGATCTTCAGGATTTGAATTACAAAGCTAAAATATTGACCTTCAGGCCTACTTTATTCAGTAACTACACTAGTTTGGTAAAAATTACATTTAATGGCTACAGATTTTCTTCTAGTTATCAATATCTGGCTCTGAACCCATACAGCATCCGAACCAACAAACTAAAGTGCAATAATGAAAAAAATTAATGCTTAACTGGCTTAATCATCAATAAAACTGGACATCCATTTCTAAACAGAGAGAAAAACCAAAGCTGCAGCTGTTTCCAGTCCTAAGGGGTTTTGTTTGTTTGCTTTCAAACGGATCTATTAGAGACCCATCCATATGTCAGGGTAAAAACAGTGAAAAATACCTGATTTTGCATAAAGAAGTTCAGGTTAAGAACTGATCTCAAATAATTTTGTATTATTTCCACATCATGTAACAGGGACCCCCTAAAGAATACTGCTTTAAAGAAAGCTTAAATGTTAAGAAACCCATGTAGTGTGGCACAATGTACAGGTCTGTGTTGATAAAGGACTTGTGCAATAGTAAGAGAAAAGAGGAGCAAACGTCCACAAAAATACAGAAATATGCAAAAACATCCTACAAAGACCTACCTAAGGATATTGCCATCTTACATGACTCTAGGGAAAAGGCTTTTATGAGTCTCCTACAAAATTACTGAATCCTCACCTTTCACCTTAGGTGGGATCTAGCCCACCACCTCTTTTTTTATACTGTCTAAGGTTTCAAACTTCTGTGTGTCCTCAGAAATCCTAAACCCCTTTCTCTTTCAGGGGTACAGATGCAATTTGCTCTGGCTGTTTCTTCAAACTGAGCCTTTTAGACAAGAATCTTGGGATTGGGGGTGTCAGGGGGCAGCCACACCTTTCTTTAGCGGAGGATTAGAGTAGTGTAAGCTCTCAGCAGTAACCTGGAACAACCCTTGCCAGCAAGGGACTTGGGGAGGGTCACTGAAGTACTAAGTGCTGCTGGGATTTGTGAAGCCTAATTTAGCCTTCAGAAAAAGAAGACTGTCAAGTTACAGGAATTTTGGCTTATGTTTTCTTTTCCAGTTTGCCAAAATAGCAGGGCTGCAGTAACACACACATGATCTATCAAATTCTCAGGGCCGTGACCAGGTGAGATCAGAGCTCCTACAATATTGCTCCATTTATGTCTCAGCTTGAAGCAAGTAAACAAAAATCCAGTTCTGATGAAGAACTACTGAAGGAAGACTCCTCAGTGCTCCACAGCAGGATGCCCCAGAGCAGCAGGGATATACAAGGGGCTGCAATGTGACCAAAAAACCCCAAACCCCATTGTGCAGGCATGTACACATGCAGAAAACCCCACCCTCCTCACCACTACTTCTGTAAAGAAAATAAATCACACCTTTCAAACAAGAAAGATTACTAGAGTCTGTGATGAGGCAGAACAGGCAAGCTGGTACACTGGAGACCACTGCCTTTCATCTTTGTCATTCTTCCTGCAAAGGGAGTCAACCTGACAGTACAATGCAGTCTAAGAATTACACAAAGTAACTTCCAGTCCTGGTTTGAGTTACCCATGACAATGCCACTTCTCTACAACAACTGTTTCAATGAGAGTAGCAAATTTAGATTGAGCTTATTTTTAAAACAAAAAAAAGCCCAAAAAACCCAAAGACCAAATTAAGCCAAGAAAAATATTTCTTGGAACTAAGGATTTCTGTGCAGTTTTAACTATGAAGTCTGAGTAGCATAAATCTATCCTTGCAACTTCTTGCAGTAATTCATAACAGATGTTCACAGTATGTGGTCTCTATGATGCTAGCATATATTCTGTATAACAGTACTGTAACACCAGGTGGCATAAGCAACCATTTTCAAACCTGAAAAGCAATTATTTAGTGGGCAATTAATTCAAGACTCCTATGAAATAGAACTTGTATCTTTTACGTTGAAAAAAATTAAATTATACATAATAAGTTTTATGCAGCTTTGCTCTTTGCCCTTCATTATGTCTCCTGAATGTCTACTACACTGTAATATGTAAATAAGAGCCATCAGTTGGTCTTTATTACATTAGGGTTCTTTCTGTTATAGAAACATCATTAGCAGACAATGGAAGACAGACCAAATGATTCTTAAATGTATAACCTTTTTCTTTTGTGGAGGGTTCTGGGGTGTGCAATTTCCATCCATCAAATTGTCGTTATTGACAGTCCTTCCAAAGCCAGGTGCAATTCCATCTTCTGAAGTACAAAAAACAGATGCTTCCATGAACATGCCTCTTGCATCGTCTTGAATCAGGCACTTTGACTCGTTTATTCTGAATCCACCTCCTACCTCCAACTGATGTGAAGGGGTCAAGTCCCTCAAATTAGAATTCATTGAGAAATTTACACCTGTCCTGTCAGGACTTTTTACCCAGGAAGAATAAATTGTGCCCCGTCCACAATGAGCAGTTTCTAATTGGCTGTTTGAATCAGTCCTATCATGTGTGGGGGCTTCCAGGTTTTTATGCAGTGCACTTTGCTCAATTACTTCGAGTCCCAGCTGGAGGTCTGACACAGATTCCATTTCTCCAGTGCACTGCCGTGTGACATCAGTCCTATTCCTTGGACTAGAATATCCAATAGTCTTTATTTCTTGCAGGCCCATTTCTGTCAGGTTGGAATTTCTGAAAGAATTCAGTGCTAGAATCGATGCTCTGTCATAACCCTGCATGAAGAAAAAACATGTAACTATTTTTTCACACTCCATCAAACCTATCTGACATTCAGATGTGCCTTTAAGTGGGATTAAAGGCCTTGCAGTACCATGAATTTATCAATTTTTAAGAAAATTCTAGAGCCAGACTACTAGTTCTACTATTCATATGTACTATGTTAAAGCATTTTATAGAATGTAATTAACCAAAATAAAAATAAGCATTAAGTGTCAGGGTTTATTTATGACTGGCAGAGGAAGGGGAAGAGCTTCAAAAGGAGCAAGTCTCAGGCCAGAAAGATAGAAAGCACTTGCTTCAACATAAAAGCAATCCTCCTCAGTGTCAAAACACCTATTTCAAAGCAGGAGAAGGAAGGAGATGTTTTTCCAAGACACTTCTGAATTTTAGGATGAAGCCCCATGGCAGGACACATGCCCCCTGCAGGCTGGGAATACCCAGGCATATTCCAACAGCACTTGCTCTTCAACTAATCCACCACCTATGCTGACTTACTGACCTTCTGCTCTACTCTTTCACTTTGAGCATAACTGGGATCAACAGAAACAACTGAGAAATGCTGGTAACAAGGAGAAATGTTAATCTGAATCTAACTACAGCCTGGAAAGCAAAGTGTTCTCTTTCTGTTCCTGTTTACAAATTGCAGTAGTTAACTCTTTTCCATTACAGAAGGCGATCCTGATCCAAATCACCATTTTTAAGTGATACAGAGAGAAACCAGTTTAAAACTGAAAATATAACAGGTAAAGTGGAAATATAAAGGAGTAGGCGAGTAAAACCTATGGGGAAGTTAGCCTTTAAATCTCATGAAGTTGCAATGACTCCATTTGCAGGTTCTGCAAATTTCCTTACCTCTTGACTGTAAGCTCGCCTTTTTATTTCTGGGGAACTGTCAGGTGAGGAAATATT
Organism: Molothrus ater; assembly: GCF_012460135.2. Classification (NCBI taxonomy): domain Eukaryota; kingdom Metazoa; phylum Chordata; class Aves; order Passeriformes; family Icteridae; genus Molothrus; species Molothrus ater. The sequence goes on along the minus strand of NC_050482.2, from coordinate 13,740,604 downwards.
CTAAATAAACAAGAAGAAATTGCAAGTCAATTAATTTTTTAGCCTAGAGAAATGCCTCCCCCCATTTTGTAGCAGGAGTACAAAATACTGATTTACGCTGCAATGTCTGAACACTTCCTCTGAATGCTCTAGAATCCATGATAAATCTCACCTCAAAGTGCATGGTGTTTCCATGTATACATGGAGTTACAGGAGTAACTGGTGAATAGATGGGTTTGTAACCATTTCGACAAGCTTCATCCTCTGTTTTTACCCTGGGAGGAGTAGCAAACAACGATGGCTCGGAGGCAGTGATGTCAGCATGGGTTGGTGTGGCATAGGGAGAAGGAGTAGGTGTGGAGGTTTCTGAGAAAGCAGACTCCAACAGCTGATACAGTCTTCGTTTTTTTAGTGGTGTGGTTAGATCTGTATGTTAAAATTAGAAAAAGTTACACGATTTCTAGATATAACAATCACTTACAGTTGTTTAAGTACTTTAGGTAATGAAATTGTGAATTCCAAATTAAAGAATTCTAAGATCAAAAAAAATCTGTTTAAGTACTTTAGGTAATGAAATTGTGAATTCCAAATTAAAGAATTCTAAGATCAAAAAAAATCTCTGAAGGGCAGGCTTGCTGAGAGATGAACTTTTAACAGCCTATAGGCTTCCTGAAAAATCAACTCTTAACAGCCTACAGATACATCAGTAAGTGAATTCCATGTGCTTGGATGCTTGGAAGAACTGCCTGTGTCTCCAGAATAGGCCAAATCAACTGCTATAGGTTTTTAAGACTGTTCAGTTAAAAGGTGGTTTTAGTGCACTCCAGTTTTCTATTATGCCTGCAAGATTACACAGCTTTTCCCCCTGTGTGCTACTTTGGCCTACCAAGGTTTAAAGGCATTCTAATTATATAGAAAGCATAGAAATTTAAATTTATAACCTGACTTCTTAATACTAATACCAAAACCAGTAGTCTTTTGTTGACTGGAAATGCTAGGATATATAATGATTTCTTATGTAATATACATTAAAGGGGGAAAAACTCCCAACCAATGTGCAACTAAGCACTTCTTTCACAGAAAGTATCAGGAAAACATGCAAATACCCCTGGAATCTTCATCAAGTCATCAATTTAAAAACAGTGCCCAACAATCAGCTACTTCATCATAGCTCTTGTGTAGTGTATTTACAAAAGCTTCACACCTGTTAAAGAACAGCTGTCATTCAGTAATAAAGGGCTTTTATGTTCACCATTGATGGCTGGACTTCTAGATCTCTCTTGTGATGGTGAATTAAATCTGTCAATCGTTGTTGAGTTTTCTTCTTCCAAAGCCTGCTTCAACCAACGCTGTAAAAAACCAAGAAGTTCCAATTAGCAACTTAAAACTTTAATGATGAACATTTCAAAATGCATAGCACGACTGGTTTGCCAAACAGCCTTTTTCTGCCTGAATTTATGCTACTAAATAAAGACTTCTTTTTCATTAATATGGGATAGAACACCGTAACAAAGGGAAGCATTACCTTCTTACAAGAGCCAGTAATGTTTTCCACAGGTTCTTTTTTCCTCCTCTTTTCTGAAAGGAACGGAGAAGTAAAACGGATATAGTGCTTTGGAGTCGAATACACGTGTGGACTGTACGTGAGGCCAGGTAAGGAATTCAGCTGGGTAGCCAGAACTTCAGGGTCGGTGGTTATGCGTAGAGGCCTTTCTGGTAGAGTGTCTGTTGGCTTCCCTGCTTTATCACTCTTTTCACTTAACCATTCACTAACCAAGTGCTAAATAGAGAGAGAGAGAAAAAATTAGTGTTTTATGAGCCTGTTTACCAGTGGCTTTTTAGAAGTGTTTAGTTCAATTATTCACCTAGTCAACTACTGCACAAACCAGATACAGTTTGTTTCCAGGCTCCAAGTTTAAGGTCAGTTTTAGTGGAATCATGGGAACAGCAGAAGAAATCAGTACAGATTTGCTGACACACCAGTTTGGGGGAAGGGCAGAGGTGCTTAGTTATTTTCTTTTGTTGTAAACTACACTTAGTTCTTTTGCATTTAATTCTCACTGAACATTACAATACAAGTGCCCAGATCAACTGTATTTAGGATGTCAATTTAGTAACAGAATTCTAAAACAAAAACTTGTGCCTGAATACCAGGCTGAGAAGAAATAGTGTAACATTAAGAGAACAAAGTTAAAGAAGCCCCTCATCAGTTTTCCATACTGTCAGGACTGTGCCTCAGTCAACATGTCAGGCAGCTGCCTTCAACACTCTTCAACCATAGTAGTAAATGTGGTGTAATTTAACACAAAACCACACTGGTCCAAAAAGGCTAGTATTTCCTAGCTAGTTCAGAGTTTTAAAAAAAATATGCCAGTAGATTTTAGTTTTTATTAACAGATAAACTAACTTCCTGGATTTTACAGTGATTCAAAATTAAGGACACGCAACAGTAAATAATATTAGTATGATATCAAGACTTTAACACAAATTATCATAAAACATTTTATTTTGTCTTTTAAAAATCATTTTTATTTTATTAATTTTTAAAGCAAGACCTTCTCTGCACTTAGGGTACAATGGATGCAATGCAGAGACACTTCACAGATACCTAAAGCCTGAATTTTACTGCACTTTGCTGTTTCAGAGTATTAAACACTTCTTCCTTCTTTTCTGCTAAGCAATAGGCAAGAAAGGAAGAAGTGTTCCCCCTCACAACAATGTAAGAGTGATGCAAATAAGCAGTGTTACAGAATGACTCAGGTACCTTTTGGAAAAAACTAATCTAAATTATGTTTGGGGGTTTAAGATAGAAAACCATCTTAAAATTGTTATTTTTCTTTTGACAAGAAGTTTTGACCTTTGACTCCCCACCCCCCACTTTTCCTCCGCTGATTAAAATTTTCAGGACTCCTTATAAATCAAACTACAAATACTTTTTAATGCATTCTGTGAAGTTTAAAGTAGAAAGCTATACTGCTTTAGTTGTACTTGCAGATTTAAGATTTTTGAGTGTCTTTTAATATTTTGCCATTTCGTACAACTTTTTTTGCAATGCAGTCTAATAGAAAGAAATTTAAAAGCAAAGCATTAAAGAGTAAAGAATTTTCCCTCCAGACATGCACATACACATCTGGGGTGTTTAGATCCACTGACTTCAGAACAGACATCTGAGAAGCACTAGGAGTTAGTGAGCTCCTTGGAGATATTGTTTGCTATCTGAAGCATACAATGAACAAAGGAAGAAAGGCAACTTTTATTTCCTTGGGTTTTTCTTTAAATTCAGCTTTAATTATATTTTGGTTATGCATATTATTTCAATCCATTTAGAAAGCTCACTTAGAAAACATTTTGTGTCAAAATTGCTCTGAAGATGTATTTTGGAAGGGTCTTAAATCCAAACTAACTTCCACCAAACAATGCTACACATATTTTAATCTATTACCAATGAGTAGCTATACAATGGTGATTTTTCAAGAAATGAATAAACATTTTAAAAACAACCCATACATGCAGTTGCACACTGATGAAGCAGCCTGTATTTTTTTTAAAACTCTGTTAAGTTCTATCTTCTCCTCATCCCTCAACAGACTTACCTTCTTTGTTTTTGGATACTTTGTAGGGCATTTACTAAGTGCTGGAGCTTCTGTTTCAGTAACCATTTCCGTAACAACAGTTTCTGTTTCAGGCTCAGCTACCAGTGCTACATTCTCAGTTTCGTTATGCTGTGAGGTTACTTCCACATCAGGAGAGGAGGGCTGGATATCTGAGCACATGCTGACGGTCCTGTGCCGCCTGCGCTGCTGTCCGATGTGAGTTCTGCTCCGGGAGAAGCTTTTCCTCTGTTTAGTTCTGTTAACTTTGGCTGGGGTGGGCTTGGTGGCAGTTTCTTCTTTTGCCGGTTCCTGGGACAAGACAAAAGTCAAGTAATCAGATCCCATACATGTTTAGAGCTACTTATCTTTCATAGGAAAAAAAAGAAGTCAGTTCCCTCTTCTTTTACAGAAGTCTCAATCTCATTTTTGTTGTCAGAACTACAACATATCTCTCCTTCTTGAAGGCAAATGATAGGATTTCTGTAGTTTCCTCCCAAGCACCTGCTGTATCATCATCAGCAGTGTTCACACACACCCAGCACCAGACAGATCATGACAGATCTGTGTAAGAACTGACATTCATTCACCCATAAGCTAGAAGTCAACTGCTTATATCATCATGTCTTTCAGTCCAATACTCTTTTGGCAATTCATAGTTTACTAGGTGTTTACCTTTGTCACAAAAAGTACTTAAGAGAATGCTGACACACATAGCTCAGGGAAACAACCCTGACTGACAATCATTATATGAGTGTTTGCGAACTAAGAAGCATCCATTAACAACAGAGTTAAAAACTGTTATAAAACGTGAAGTATCATCTGCAAGAACTCAGACAAAACCCACTTTACTAACTCATTTCCTCAAAATAACAGAAAGATTAGAAAATACTATGTGTTCCTGAAAAACCCACTGAAAAAACAAATAGTTCTTCATTGGTTACAGAGGGTGCCTAAGGACAGTCACCTCCTGTGGCTAAAGTCAACACTGATAAATGTTCCATCCTGAACTTCAAAGACAGACTGAATTACACAGCTGGTGTGGGTGTGTGTGTATGTTTACATAAATTCATGTAACTGAAATTCTTCACTAAAGAATTCTATATGTATCTTATCTGGAACAAAATTCAGGACCTAATACAATGTAATGTCAAAGAACATTTTGGTTACATGTATTTGAGTTCAAAGGAAAAAAAAATTTCATACATCTTAACATGCAGCTTGCCATCCAAACTGATAAAATATGCAATGTTAAAAGCGTGCTTTAAAATAAAGTTCCAGATAACTACCTGAATAAATTCAGCATCATTGAGAATCTGTGCTTCCTTGCACTCTGATTTAACCTCCGTTTTTGCTGTGCTGATTCTTTCCAAAGCCTGTTCTCTTCTTTTTTCTCTTTTTTCTAGTCTGGCAAAAGCTTGCAGGATAGCTTCCATTTTCCGTTCTTCTCTTGTCTGATGGATTTAACAATAACCATGATCAGTTTTAGTCATAATCTTTCATATATATAAATATGTAATTACTCCTGCTCCTATATTTTTAAGTACTTCTACACATGTTCAGTTATATGTCTGACATGAAGATCAAGTTCAGCAGAAGCTCAGATTAAAGGGATATATTACAATCCCTGCAAATACTAGACTTCTGAACAAAGGCTTGCATCCACACCAGCTTGACAAAAAAGAGAATCCTACTTTGAATTTAAGAACTTGCTTAATTTTTCAAATACTTTACAGAAAAAGGCAGATTTTAAGATGCTAGTTTTATTAACAATGCTCTACCAAAATCCAAAAATTAGGATTTCTGTGACTTTTTATTCAAGTAGGGAATTAAAATAAAATAGGGGAAAATCTTAATTCCCAATGCTAGCTATAAAAATAGCCATTACAAATCACAAGCAATAATAAAGAGCAAATAATGAGATCTAAAAACAGGCATTGCAGAAATCATCTAAAGACACTAAAATATGATATACAATTGAAGATAAAAGCAGATTTTTGTCAGAATGCAGTGATGAACCCAGATGAACTGTTCTCAAATAGCAAGCCTTGCATTTTAAGGCTAAGTTCATGTAAGGATCTGACTTTGCACATGCTCAGATTGTACAAGCCCACAAAAAGGCAGCAATTAGCATGGGAAGAGCAGGTGTCACTAAGCCTTAATGATGCCTTTTAGGCAGCTACTTGCTTCCCAACTTACCATCTTCCTTTTCCTTTCTGCAATCTGCTCCTCTGATTCCATTTCTACTTCATTGCTAATGGGAGTTTTTTCTTCTATATCATCGATAAAATCTGGCTCCTGCAAGATGGAAACGACTGCTTTACAGAAATTCTACTCCTTTTGTAAATTAGAGTGAACTGAAAGCTACAAAGAACTAAGAATCCTCAGATCACTACATCAGAAGTAGCCAAACTAACAAATCAGGATGAAAAGTGTTCCATCCCCACTCTCTCATCCCACCAAGCAAAAAGAATTATCAGAATGAAACCTTCAAAACAAAGGAAATCTTTGGACACTAACAATGGCCACTGCTCTAATCACTTTATAATCAGTTAAACAGTTAGGAGCTTTATATTATACACCCACAGAAAAGGATTAGTTTTAGTGAAATGGAATGAATGCCAAAGTAGATGTTATCATTTACACAGAGGTTTTACTCAGCTCTGAAGTGTACTCAATTGAAGTCACATTTTCCATTTGAACATTCACTATAGAATCTAATGACGGTGCCACATCATATGGAAACACAGAAGTTACCTAACTAACAATGGTTTTCTGTTTTCAAAGAAAAAACAAGCATGAAAGTGTAACTTTGAAACTAATTAAGCGTTCACTAGTCCTATATGCAGTTTCACTTTTACATAAAGGACTAGACAAAGATTTAAAGTTTGTCCTAAAATATATATCTAAACATAGAGATCAGGCAATTAGCAGTTTTTTCCTGGGGTGAAATATGTGATGCTACCATAAAGAAAGTGTATGGGAAAATGTAAATGTACTTTTAACAGCTTTTTTCTTCCCACAATTCCTACTCTTCAATTTTGAAAAACAATACAAGTTCTCCTGTGAATGCTCTATATAAGCACTGTATATTACATAAAAAGATCAGGAGAAGATTCCATATACTAGCTATCATTTCTTGAAAATATGACATGAACCACAGATCAAAAATCACTCTCAAGATGAGAAAGTTTAAATTATTTCTGAGCATCTTTGTGTCAGTACCTGATTATTAGAAATGGACAGTCTGAGGGGAGAGAGCTTCCTCTGTTTATTATCTGCAATTTTCATTTTGGTGGCTGCTCCTTCACAATCCAATGTGATGTTCTGATTTTGAGTCTCTTTTTCTCTTGAAACATCCTTCTCTTTCTTTCCCTTTTTCCTTCTAGTTTCATATCCAGTATTGATGTTTTCTGTAGGCTCGGAACGTCTGAGAACTGGACACTCAGGATTTTCTTTGAGGCAAGCACAATCCACTTTGTATTTACTGCAAGTAATTAAATGCAAGAAGGCATATTTGATTAGGTGGTACAGCAATGAGACCCTTCAATACTAAATCACTGATATTTCACATTAAACATCTGCTATAATGCAAACCAGCCATGTCAACATGCAGGTCACTCGAGTTTTCACCACAATATACAACACTACTGTAACTCAAAAACCTTGTCTACTGCTTAATCCTTTAAGCTCTGCCACACAGAATTCTTTTAAATTCAAGTTCAGTATTCTGCTTCAAGGCCAAAAGACAGCTAAAACCAGAGTATAATCCTAGGTGGAAATACAACCAACACAAAACAGACGCATCAAGTCAGAGAGTTCATTTTATGTGCAAAGATGGCAGACACAATTTACAGCACAAGCACACCAAACTCAGAGCCACTTTGCACAATTTTAAGCTCCACTTGAATACACAGGAAATTCAAACATGTTCCACTGAAACAGGCTGTCAGTTGTTTCAGGTACTAAACACAACTAGTATGCATTTTTAGAAGGAATATGTCTACAACTCTTAACAGTGCCCAGTATCTTGAAATAGTCTGAACCTGTGCTGATTAGCACATGTGCTCTGTGGTCACACACAGCTCAGGTCAAGTAGCAAAGGCATGTCTGCACAGCACTGCATCCAAGCTGGCTTAGGAGCAGGCCACAGAAATGCAGTAATAAAAATACACAACTCTGCCCACACACACATTGTTCATTGTAAATACAGTGCCTAAGGAGTTTTGTGTTATTAAAACGTGCAAGAAAGTAAATGATGCAAAATCAAAGCCATTCTGAATTGCAAAGTAACTTACTGAGCATCAGAGGTATTTTAGAACAGCATTCTCAAATACTTACCAATTTCCATAATCAAAATCAAATGCTATGGTAATCTCTGCTCCCTTTGGAATGTTATGGATGGAGTAAATATAAAGATGAATTGTTCCATCTTCAATTACATGCCTCACCTGTAGTCAAGAGAACGTTATTATATGATCATGAATTACTTTCAAGTTCTTGAATAAAAATTGTAGGGATTGCTCAAATTAGCAGGAATCTCAAGAAAAAGGAGATTCTTAAGTAAATTAAAACTAGTTTAACTTTCTAAACGTGCTCACCTCCGCATTTGGTGTACACGAACGCCTGATAAATCGAGCTTCATTTCCAAAAGTCCTTGCATCAACACACATTTCTAGCCCATGGAATTTGGAGTAAAACAAAACAAATGGGTATGGCCTGAAAAACACACAAGAAAATTCGGAATTTCATAATCTTTGAAGATGCTAAACAGTGCTTATTCTTCTTATTAGTCAGCTTTGTAGCATGATGCTTGGTACAATGCACCAAATTTGGAGGTTAATCTAAGAATGACATGTTTATGTTTAAGCTTCATGATTTTAGCAGGTACATTCCCCACATATATTCTCAGAATACCTCAAGATAGAGTTACAGCCCTGTATCATCTGCATAGGATCTACAGGGAGAACATTAACAGAGCAAGCACTAGACATGAAAGACACACAGGTAAAGTTTTTCAAATTTCTTAAACTTTTTTTATGACAGGCCCCAAAATGAAACTCAGAAATTTATAGGCCACATAGAATAATTTTTTAAAAAAGTAAGACCACGACATCCCTGCCTAACACCTGCAGCATCACTAGCACCAACCCTCCTGAAGGAAAGGGGCCTCCAAATACTTCATGAAGTCATACTTCAAATTCTGCTATTCCAAGTTCCAAGGAACCCTGTATCTTTACTGAGCAAAAACTCCATCTCCTCCAAGAGGCCTTCTGCAAATTCCCAAGGAGGTGTGTTCATGCAGTTAGTGGCAGCATCAAAACCAACCCACAGGAAGAAGGAAGCAGCCACACACTGCTCAGTAAACTAACTGGAGAACTCTGGCAGTAAAACGGCCCCCAGCTGACCTGTGTCCAATTTCATTCTCAGCCTCGTGGACTTAAAATCCATTTCTCTCACAAAAGATAAAGCCTTTACCATTATTATAGTAATTATTTTATGATGGCAGAACCTGTCTATTTCCTGGTTTAAGGTGTACAACTACCCAGCTAAGCATGCAGGAATTCTATAATTAGGAAGGAACAAAAAAGGGAAAACCAGCTCCTGAACAATTCTGTAAGGATATCCAGAAGAGAAGGGGACAGAAAAGGCTCCAGTTGTCACTACTTTTAATCAGACAAAGTAAAATACAAGACACTGCTGGTAACTAAGATCCACTTGTACTTGAAGCAACAGTTTGGCAGGCATCATTTTAACAATTGCTTGACTGAAACATAAAGAATGAACAAACCTTTTAAAGAAATATCCATTAGCTTCAAATTGTTCTCTCAGCATGAACTTTCCTCTGTATTCAATAATAAGTGCATCAGGAGGCAAGTCTTTGGCAGCCTTTAAAATTTTCTTGTTTTTTTGCACATAACTCTGTAAAGACATAGATTCATTTATGAATTTTTAATTTCTACCATTTTTCCATTAATAGCCTATTATATTTTCAGAACCATTAAACAATTTTATATGAACTAAAAAAGCCCCTTCTTTTTGTAATTAAACCTCCAGACTGAACTGACCAAGCTGTCTTGCTCACCTAGCAATGCTACTAGTTATCAATTTAGATACAAGGATTGCTTTGGCCCTAGCTCTCCAGGACATGGCTGAAAACCAACATATTCATGTTTTTACAATTCAAGTACTATAGCCTTTAGTGCACTTAACTCTCACCATGACAAGGATGAATTGCTGCATTGTTTTGCACAACACTTTCAAAAAGCTTCAATTCCTTTGAACCAAACAAAACATGCAGACACATAAAACAACACTCACAACTCATTAAAAAAAAAAAAAACAACAGAATAGGGAAATAACATAATAATTGAAAAGAAAAAGAATCCTGACAGAGTTTCCAAATTCATTTTCATATCTTTAGATGGAAGGATGGCTTTAATTAAAAACCAATACATACCCTGGCAATTAGTGAACTCACACCTCTCATAACTGCCATCACCAATGAAAAAGGAAGTAGCCTCTATGTAGGCAAAAGGCTCTGTAAGTAGGGATATTCCTCTAAGGAGGGTGTCCCATATGCCATGATGGTCTTTGAGAAAAAGAAGCAAAGATGCTTCCATTAATCTGCTACAGTAACTACTCCTCGAGATTTCTGCTACAAAATGCTAAGTTTTTTACATGGCTCTGATTTTAAGCCTGTAAGTAACTGGTAAATTCCTGATAAACAAGACTAGAAAAAAGCACTGCACAATTTCGTCATAAACTAGAAATTACAGGATCATGAGTCAAAAAAGAATCAGTATCAGAAATACCACCATGAACATCCAGAACAGCTACCACACCTTAAGAAAAATGTAGACAATGAACATCTTGATACAAGTAGTAGGGGAAAAAAATAAATTCAGTTCCAATGGTTCTTTCTACTCTAATGACTCCAGGTATCCCTCAGAGAGAAACAGCAGCAAAGTTGACTTAAGCTGACTGTGTGTCAAGAGACAGTCTAAGGGCAACCCAATGTTCAGGCTGAAACTAACACCTTAGCTACTTTTTAGGATAAATGATATGCAAATGTAAACATAACTCGGGTGGTACAGAATGTATAAAAATCTGAAAAATATGTTAAAATTCTGATGCTCAAATCTGGTGAGACAAGGAACAGAAAGTGAATGTGAAGTCCCTTTTTTGTGTTTTTTTCCCTGTGGCTTTTTTTGGTTTGTTTGTTTTGGTTGGGGTTTTTTTTGTTGGTTGGAGTGTTTTTAAGGCATCTAATGTCATGGCACAAACACAGCATGCAGTAACACAACAAGGCACAGCTCATTACCTCTACCGGAGGTTTGAAAATCAGATTGCTGGTGCTGACTTCTTTTTTGTCATTTCCATTGCCTAATCTGAGAGCTATTTTTTGTGCCTCCCTCTGGACACCTTCACTGTATTGGTTATTATTTGCTTCTTCATAACGATCCATCCATGCTTTGATTTTAGTTTCCCATCCAAAGTTGGAACTGTCAGTAGGATCAATCTCTGGAGCTGAGCCCTAAAAATTGAAGTAAGCGACCAGATATTAGAAGGCAAGATATTAAGAAAAGAAAAATTCTGCAACAAGACACAAAATGATGGGCCAAAGGTATGCCACTGATTTACGGGTTGGGTTTCTTTAGCAAGTCTAGTATAAAACTTTGTAGTACTTAAAAACATTGAGTTAAATTCAGTCCCATTACATTCATCCTTTCAAGAATTTTATTATTTAGTAAGTGTCACCCAAGTTCAGGAATGCTTTCCCTCCTCAACAGTGATTCCTGCTCTTAGTGGGATGAGAATGGAGAGTGACATTGTTTCCTCCCACAACTGCACTGCATCACGAATCTAAGTGCAGGAGTTGGAGGGTCAGATCTCCCTGCCCACTCAACTTTTGTGAACAAATGCAAATATGGAGAACTCCAGCTTTTATCCTGTAATACACAGACTTGATAATCCCCTTTCAACTTCAAAGATCATGCTGTATCTTTTCTTCTGCTGCATAACTTACTAAACTTTACTAATCGTACACCTGCTACATTAAGGTTGTGACTCTAATGTTACAGGCTTTGCACATAAATTTTTTCTCTCCTTATCTGCTCCTCACTATACAATTTCCTTCTGCAGTGCTTCAGATCCTTTCACTTTTAAAGAAAGTGCCATTGTACCTCCAGACCTCACAAGCAGCAGCCAGGCTGCAGCCAACCAAAGCTCCTTACGGACAGCAGCAGCCAGCCAACGCTCCCTTTTCTATCCACCTGAGCAGAGACACTATTAAACATTAATAAAACACAAGTAGTTCAGCAATTCAATTTACCTGGTTACATTTCTTTTGTGCATGAAGAAAACCATACACACAAACAGCATTTCAAAGTGATGCTAAGACAACCATGAAAAAACAATGGAACCTTACAAGCACCATATTAAAAAAGCCCCACAAAATTAGAGATTTTTCTCGCCCAATTCAGTCTTCACTTCCCAAGGCACATCTTATACATTTGAAGCATAAATTGCATCCCACTTGTTTTTATATATTCCAAGCATGAATGAACTATGGAAATACCTAGTTCTCACACCATGCACATTTTTATGTCACAGAAAATTTAAAGACTGCTGTAACATTTAAATCTTACAAAGCAGACATCCCAATACAATTCCCTCAGACTATGCCAGTACCAGTGAGTAAAATCCTGCCAGATATACAGGAGTCCCACCAGGTGTAGATGGAGGTTTCACAGAGCAGAACCACTAACTTAGCTTTCAAATTCAACACAGTTATTTCATTATGTCACTGCTAAACAGTTATGAAAAGCTGGAGCTGCTAAATTCAAATGAGGCGTTCTCTCAATTTTACTCCCTTGCATAGCACACAGGAGCCCCAATTAATTCACTGGCTCTTGAAATTAAAATTTGCACTAATTATTTCAGTTAATTTTGCAGGACAAAGATGTAGGGCTCATGCCTTAGTTTAAAATCACTGTGATACATAATATATTAGTTACCAAGAAGAGAATATTGTAGTTGTTAGTGTATAGCCCCAATTATACTCTCGATGCTTATTATTTAAGTAATGTACAGTTAAGGTATGAAACAAAACCCAAACAAAATCACATTACCTTTACTCTTGAAGACTTCCTGGATCCTTCTCGAAATGCCTGGAATAAAATTAAGATATTCATATTCACTGGAGGAAATACAAAATCTCTTAAGGAACTGAAAACCTATTAATGAACAACTTTTCAATTAAACATGAAAGATGAAAACAACAGAACAAACTATGCTGAAATCTCAAGAAGGTAAGAGGTTACATCTCACAAAATATATTCTAAAAACCATTCAGCATTCCTACCCAAGTGCAGAGTAGTCAGCTACCTCTACCTTTCTCTCACATTACAACTTGATTCTCCAGAATTTCAGAATCCAAGCCAAAATATCACAGGTAACAGAAGAATACATGGCAATAGATTTGTATTGAGAATTATTCAATCAAAAGGAAACATTTTACTAAAGATACCAAAAAAGACATCAATAACTTATTCTGACTTTGAAGTTTTAAAGAACAAAATTCTCATCCAAGCCAAGGACAATAACTACAAAAACCACTTGTTTAAGAAGTTCCATGTACTTTACTTCACAAATGTTTTGTCTTCACATATTATACTGTTTGTACATCTGTAGTTAAACAGCATAATTCATTATTTTTTTACTCTAATTCGTTTAGCAGCTAGCTTTCTCACAGCACACTTCCACACAATTTCTACTCAAATAAATGGAGTCACATCAGGACAACTGATGGCAAACATTTCTGTACTTCAAACCACCACAAATGAGACTTCCAAGGAATTCTTTGGGTAACCCAAAGCTTGTTCTGCATCACCTCTAACTATTTCAAATGGTCCAGTAAATGCAATTCCTGTAGGGAGATTCTGCCTCAATTATAAAACTGACCATGCCCAGGCAGGATACATTAACTTGAAATAAGGAGGAGTCATGGGGGTCAGGCACCCAGGAAGACTGTAATTTACTGCAGAGTAATATATTTCAAGCTGAAACCAGGTAGTAAAGTAGCCTGATTTTTAAATCAGTGTCTCTTGGTAAGAAATGTCACACAGCTATAATTTATAACACAAAGTAATAAGAGAAATTACATTCACTTACTTTTTTACATTTTGCTATGTTCTGTTCTTTCTCTCCACTTTTTTTCCTCTTCTTATCATTGACTTTTGTAACTCTTGTAGCAGTTAAAGTAATCGTCGTTGGTGTGTGTTGATAAGCCGTATACAGTTCCACAGGAACCTCATCACCACTCTCTGTTGCACTGGTGTCCCCATCTTTAAAACAAAGAATGGTCTGTAAATAATCAAGTACTGCAGAAAGAACACTAGAACGCTCACTAGTTACTCTACATCTGTTTCCAAAACACAAAAATTCATAATGACAAATGCTCCAAACACTCATATGCAAAATTCACCAACAGTTGCAACAGCATGAAAATGAAGGACCAATGAGAAACTGGTAATTAAGACAGGTTTATAATGCAAGGTAAGCAAAAGGTACCAGATGTAATTCCATTCTTTGAATAGAATTAATAACCATATTCCATTTTAAGGAAAATTAGAACCAGAACAAAAAAGATAAAAATCTATTAACACATTCACTTATATATAGCTTTTACTTGTAACACGGCATTTGGATTCTCTCAGATGGCTGTATTCTGGAAGGGATTAAAATTAATAACTGACCAGCATTTCTTGTGAAGCTCTATTAATTAATCACATGTCATAGTCATAATCAACTATTTCAGCTGCAATTTGCACTGTCAAGTGCCTTTTTCAGGGTTAATACATCAATTTAGCCAAAAGCTTTTTGTACTCAAAATCCCCTAACAGTAACATTCTGCTACTCAGGAAGAGAAAAGAGATGATCAGACATAAAATGACAGATACTTTTTCTTTGTGCTGTGCTCTCACAGACCTAAAGGCCAAAGCCTGAAATCTAGCATACATCAGCATTTATGTCAGACAAACACATATCCTGACCTGAAACAGGATTACCCTAGTTCTGTCAAGATGAAAGGCTGTGAAGGATGGGGAGGATTGGAAGAGAGATGATGCACACAGATAAGAGACTGTTGTTTGCATGTGCTCAGTACAGGCTTCTCAGATTTTTTAGCAGCTTTTCCAAATATTCTGCATTGAGTAAATACACTTCACACTAAGCAAAACTTTCTCATACAGCACAGAAGCAGGCTTTACAAATACTTAATATGAGAGCAGAGAAAACATTCCTTCTGCTCTCAGAAGGATGTTGCTTTAATCAGTGCACTCAGCAGTCCTAATTCTCAAAACCCTCTTTACTAAATAAAGAACTCCAGCTACTCTGGTTACTCTGGATTTTTCCTGCTCACAACATTCCTTAACAGGATTCTTCTGTGCATAGCAAACAATCCCATCTTACCATCATGGTTATTCGTTTGAACACCTTATCAGGCACGTAATTATATTTCATAAGCTAGGAATTGATGATGTTTACTGAATTTGTTAACATCTCTGCTGAGAATATTTTCTAAATGAGCATAAAAAGCACAAGGAAAGAAGAAACGTCTAATCAAAGAAGAATAAATAGCAGAATAACCAATGCCTGAGAAATAGAAACCCCAGAATAGAAACTTAAAATTGTCAGTGTCTGTAGTCCATACACTAGTGCCTACAGAATCATGACATCACAGCCATACACCTCTCCCCTTGCCCCAAACCCCACAAAACACTGTCTTCCTTAGGGAAGCAACATTTCAGTATTGCTGTCTACACTGTGCTCTAACTTACTGTAAAAAATAATTACCTCAGCTGAACATATAATTACACAGAGTTGTTTTGAGACACTCCCTTCTAACCTACATAACCTGCTTTCACTTTGAAGAGCCTTGGTAAAGCACACTAAGGGGAGATCTTGAGTTTGCAGTCAGAAGCAAAGACACAAACTTTCCAAATTTCACAACTTCTGGGCCCGGATTCATTTACCCATAAGCAGGCAAGTGATCTTGACAGCGTCAATTTCAAGACCAAACAGTTTGAAGCAACATCCTTGTTTATGTTATACGTCTAGATATTTTATCTTAAAAAAAACCCCAAAAAACCCAAACCAAACCTCCCAGCAAAACCCAAAACATCCAGTATACAACTGAGGGAGTACTGGCTTAACAAAGGTGCTCAGTTCACTGAACCATAGTCAGTAATGCACTGCACATTGAGCTGCACCAGAACTGGACTTTTATACCAGAAAAACAAAATCAACACCACCTCGTACAACCACAGGACCCAGAAGAATGGGCTAAGAACACTGCCAGAAAAAAGGATGATGTGGTTACACATAAAAGCTTAACACACACCATTTTCTATCATGTGAAATGTTTAATTAAAAGCTCTTTTCTTGAAGCAAACTAACCAATCTACTACTTTCTCCCCAGTGTTAGCTGTGTTTCATCCAAAGGCTAAGCCAGCAACTCTTTAGAAATCTTTACGACAAAAACATTTTACTCTAAAGAATTCTCATATTTAATTGAAAGTCCCTATATATACAGACTTATTCATCAAAGAGCATCCAAATTATGCACTCCTACCTTTTATCAAACACCTGTGAATTACAAATAATTAAGTTAAAAGTAACATTCTGCTTCTGTTGAGTATCTAAAACATTGAAAAGATCCATTCAAACTGATGCCACTTTTGCTCTTCCTACTTGAAATCATCTGTGAAAACGGCCCATTTTACTGAAGTCTCACACAGGTCTCAGTTTATACCCAAAGTCACTAAGTCCAACTGAACTGTATAGCAGTCAACATAAAATATATTCACCCAAGCTAAATGGAAATTAAGAGGTGTAAGCACAGACATTCAAATGATGTATTAAAAATCACAGTAATCAATATTGCACTTTGATCACATTTTAGATTAAAGAGAACCAGAATTTGCCTTTCTTTTCAACTGTTTTGATACTTTGGCTTTACCATCCTTTCCTACCGAATTCATGTAACAGATTTAGAACACTGATCATCAAGACTGAGGAGGGTTAAACACTAACTTCAAAGGTAAGATCTCATCAGCTCCTCCTAAGATTTTTAATCTCCCTTAAGTTTACAGTAAATGATCAGATAGTGTGCCTGCAAATCCAAAGAGATTATTTAAATATAGCTCAGATCACCAACTTCCCCTATTCGTTATGAAAATTCAAGTCCAACCTCACAGTATTATCAGAGCAGTAAGTGAACTCATTAACTCCAAATGAATTATTAATCTACTTGTTCTACTATTTCAAGAGAATTAACAAAAATAATTTTAAATTCCAAAAATTTTTACAGTTTAAATTTGATTGACCTAGTAGGTCAACCAAAACTGTATAAATTAAGCTTGGTTTTGTTAAAATGAAAACAGACAAAACAAAAAATGACTCTGGCTTTGTAAGTAGGTCATTAACGCCTTTAAAGGACTTTAGACAACTTAGTGCCAGACAACACCAAGTGTCAACTGCACCAAGAAGCACAGTTGTGCCACACACCTCTCTGACTTTCAGAAGCCAGATGAAGTGGACAGCAGGACCATATTTACACTGTAATTTTAAAAGAAATCTTAAAACAAACACACACACTCCACTACTTCAGAGACATGATCTAGAAGTAAAACATGTTACATTTAGGAGATGACCTCCTCCCAATTATTACTTTTGTAATAGAGCTTGAAAGTACCAGCTGTCAACCAAGAATTCTACAACACGCTTTGGTAATGGCCAGACAGAACTCCTGACAAGTTAGGCCAGATGACTTTTGAAATCCTGTGAACAAGTTCAAGAACTACTTGCATAAAATAACCTGACTGAAATGGGTACTTGCACTACACGCCACCTTGGTTATCAAAGGCAAAAACCCTCAAAACATCGTTATTACCTACATCGTATTGACTTGGTTTAACAAATTTTCCCATTGTCCAAAAAACTCCAGAGCCATACCAGAACACCCAATCTACATCCAACATGTAAGAATTAGGATTTCTCTCTGAAACTTTTTTCCAGAATGAAAGTAGACTTAGAAACCCTCTCTCATTCCAAGATACTTAAAGCTTTTCCACTTTCTTTTCAGCACCTTAGTTAAAGGAGTTAGAGTTATTCTAAAAGCAACATTGCTTATAAAGAAACTCAAACACTATTGAACAGATTGAATTATTCTGCACTGCTATAAAAAACCCACAGTGCTGAAAACCATTCATAAAACAGGTGGAGCTACAACAATTCTGATACTATGTTATCTTGGTAAAAATACAAACAAGTAAAAGGCACTGATTTACTGAACCTTGTATGCTAAAGGCTCTCAAAACTGTGGGAATCATGTATGTGCTCTGAAGTCTTTATATATAATTTATACTTATTTTATCACCTTTACTAAGAAAAGAGCTTTACATTTTACTCACCTGACATATTTTCCCGTTTCCTTCGTTGCAACAGCACTGCTCTTTCTTTATCTAAACTCCTGAAATTAGAAAATAAATCAGCACATTTAAGTATTAAAACAGACCTCTGGCATTTCCCATTGACTACTACAGAATAAACAGTAAAGTAACTAAATGTTCAGATACTTAAAAAATACCAGTTGTGCACTGTTCCATTCTCTTTTAGAGTTCAAAATCAACCAAACTGCTCACCTGGGTTGGCAACGTTCACACAGATATATGTCAGGAATATGCTGTCTGTCAATCCCCATGCAGTCAATGTGCTGCCAGACACTATGAAAAGATCAAAACAAAATCCCAACTTTAAAGAACAATTTAAAAAATTGCATGCACAATACACAGAGAAAGTAAGCTGCTCTTTTTTTTTTTCACTGTCATCTTTACTCAGATTCAATACTGCTTAAAACTACATCTCAATCACTATCTTTGCCACCACTCTGCTAGGTGACTTGTCTTCTCTCTTGGAAATTTTTCTCCAACATCAGAAATAAAATGGTAAATTATCACAACAGAGAACAAGATAGAGACAAATACCCTCAGAAACAAGACTTATGTTTTACATAGCAACAAGTGGTTTGGTTTTAAACAAAAGGATTCAATTCCCTTTTAGAAATGGGTACATAAAATATTTCTATCTAGAGAAATATACACTGAGATACAGTTTGATTTCCTTATATATTTTAAGAGAAAAATACACATTTTTATACACCCTGTTATAAACTGGTAGTACTGTTGAACAGCAAAGAAAGAGCATTAACTTCTTCCCAGAGTCAGGGAAGAGACTGCTTGCTAGACTCAAGTCTAACCTACAACAGTAGTTTATACTCAGCCCTACACTGCTAGAAGGATGAGGGACACAAAAATAGTTATCTTCCCACTTGGAAAGAGTTGTGGTAAATTCACAACTCCTCGCAGAGAATCTCTTCTTCAAAGGAGAAAGACTACCTAACTGGTGACTGCCTACAACTCCACTGCTGAAAGAACATCTTAATACATTTCAAAATAATGAGCAAGATTATCAGAATTTAGGACCATCAGAAATTACTAACAAGCTTGTTACATAAGCAGAGAGAAGAATGGAGCTCAATATTTTAACTAGCTATAACTATTGTTTTATAAATACACAAAGATCTAACAAATCCAGCAGTATTCATTAACCAAATTTAAAAAGACAGGCTAATATTGAGTAGAAACATAACATTTGTTTTCTCCTGTTAAGTGTATCAGCTCTAAAAATTTATATTCTCATTTTTCCAATTCCAAGTATTCAAAAGCAATCTCTTATTATACTGCGATCAAGTAGGTGCTTAAGCATAAACTCAGAAGTCTAAACATTTAACTTCAGCTTCTCCACTAAGAACCTAGGTTAGTCTTTTCATACTTACTAACCAAATCCTTTGAAAAATGAAGAGTAATCAGAAAGATCATGCACAGAGAAACCAATACTCAAGAAGTTTCTTTCACATTATTTTGCATCCTTCAAGTTCTTTGATTTACATATACATAATTCACCAAGATGCTTTATTACTCAGTACATGCACATTAAGTAATTCCTGGGTCTTCATTTTACCCTACTAACAAATAACTTGGGACAGAGTACCACAGACATTCTTTTTAGAGGGAAAAAAGGTATACCCTTATTAAGCAGCAATGCACAAGCAAAGGCATGACCAAATTCATGAGTAGTCAAGACTGACCAGAATTAAAATATAAAATAATTACTGGCCTTAACTGACTATGTTGCCTATTAGAAAAACACACAACCTTCAAGCACTTTTTTGATGGAAGGAAATTTTTTGTGACTCATCGTAATTAAAACACCATTTAGTTACATTTACTTTCAGTGCAGCCTTAAGTAATTTTTCCTTTTTAAGTTATTTTAATACGCATTACCTGCATTTGTCACAACAGATCATATATCCATCATCATGTGTAAAGCCACAAATGCATCTGGTAATATCTGTTCCATAGCTTCCATCCTCTGACGTACTGATGGTAGTAGCACTGGAGGTTTCATCGAAGTTGGGAGTGGTAAATATGCCTACTTCATTCTTGCTTATAAGCACTGATGGAGGAGGAGAAGCTGGAGGCGTTGGAGGAGGCCGAGCACCATAGTTATGGTCCTAGAATTTTGTGAAAAGGTAATTTATCGTAAATGCTCATACACTGATGGTTATTCAAGCCAAAATGTAAGAATTCATTTGGCAAAGAACTTCAGGCTTCTTAATTTTGTAGTAAAAGGATAAAATTTTATATTTTTATATCCCAATTTTATATATTTAAAATATTTTAAATTTTGTATTTATATTTTATATCCCACTTTAATCTTATTTTCTAACTTCTCAACTGTGTTGTACGTTTAAGTGCACTATGTTCTACTTCTGATAGACCATTTTTATCCAACTTACCCAACTCCCAATAAGACACAGAAAGCATGAATCAGTTTTTCCAGATAAAACCAGCATATTTTTGCATAATGTACGTTGTACAGAATACTTTGCACAAAACTTACTGCATAGGGCAAACCAATGTAACTGTGTGAATGCGAGCCGCTGGTATACAACTGGTGTGGATAACTGTTCGATTTTTCAACTACCACAGGGCTAGCTTCTACAGATTCTGGTCTGCAAGGCAAAAGACAGAAGAAGAACAAATGCAATTACTATGTAATTTACGTTAATAAATCGGAGGTACTTGCTGCACAACTTCTAATTCATTCCCTGCTGATTCCGTTTAAAGCAGCATGTGGGGGCAGTTACAAAGTCGCAAGCGCCCGTGGCCCCCTCACTGAGCGGTAAGAGAGCTGCCGAAGGGAATTCTGCCCGAGGACCGAGGCTGCATTCCGGGGGCTGCACGGCCATCGAGCCCGGCAGCGACACGCAGCGGCACTGGCGGGGCACCACGCACAGGCTGCTCCTACAAGCAGGGATCTAACTGCGGCTAACTATCGAAACAAGGCACTTTCTCTTGAGATATTTTTAATCAGAAAAAAAAAGTGATAACAATTTGCAAGACAAGGTTTTGTATCAACGGCAGTGCCTTCTTCAATTTACAAACTATGGTTTATATGCACTAAACCACAATACAAAGCAAGAAAGATAAAGGAATACTAGAACAGGAAGATCTATTTGAGCACAAAAAATTACATCTTCATGGCCTTTCTCGAGCAGTTGTTCATGTGTGCATGACTGAGATAACTTGCAGTTTTTTTGTTGCACCATATGATTTAATAACTCTAAGAGAAATGAATCCAGGTTACTAAAGTGGGGTTTCTTTTAAACAAAAAAAGGCACCATGAAATTTCAACATTTAGAACTGAAGTGGACTTGATTCACATTACAAATCAGGTCTGGTTCAGTTTTCTAATTTTATTTTTGTTATGTGTGAATTCTATTGCCTGTCACATATCTTACTAATTACTTGAGCTAATTTTAAAAATAAACTTGGCATTTCTGAATTATAAATTAAAACAGATACTGTTGGGATTGTTTTCTTACACATTAATAGAGGCTTTTTTGCTGTGCCATGAAGCAATGCTAGTTTGTTTTTAAAGGACACCAGAAACCTACATTTGTTACTTTTTTGAAAAGATATAATTAATCATTAACTTTCTGAACAAAATGTGGTATTTTCACATCTCTTTGAAAGTGTCCTACTAATGGGTTTGGTGGCCCATTTCTTCTTAAGAGCTTTTTCCCATGTGAGGCTGCTACCCCAATGATAAAATTGTTTAAGAAGAAACTAGTTAAAAGCACTTCTGAGGGAGGGCTTAATTTCTAGAGTCCAAAGGAAAAAAAATTACAAAGATTATGGTCTCCAACAGTCATCAGCTGCCTTTTTTTGAGAGTGAACAAACATGTGAGCACAAAAATCATGTGAAGTACTAACGTTAAAAATACAACTTCTGACTAGCATAAGACAAACCAAATCTGACAGCACTTGCTCTTTGTTACCTCATAAATGCAGAAAAATCCTCAGTTACTCTCTTACACTCTTTCACAACTTGAAAATACAATTTTATTTGGAGTTTGTTATAATTAGCTCCTAGAAACAGCTTAGAACTTAATCTCATGACTAAAATAAAGACAAAAGATGAAAAAACTGTCCCTTTCCAACCAATTTGCTTTTACCTATTTAACAACACATTTGTGCAGTAATCACACATCTTTTCTGTAATTCTGGTGATGACCCAGCCAACTAAAATGCCAGTGAATGAGGCAATAGCTACACATCCATCATGACTATGGCAGAAATTAGCTTCTCCAGGAACAAGGATGTCTTGACCACTGCACTGCTTCTACTGCTATTCCTCCCCACTTCCTGAATGGCACAAGCAGTAGCACAGGTACTCTTATCCACTCTGTGTTCAATGCTCAAGCTAGGTCTTGCTGAAAAGTACTCTGTTTTCAGAGCAGGAAGGCTTACTAAGGACAGGCAGGAGGGGATTCTGGTACAATCCATCCTGGATTAATTTAGAAGAGTTTCCTTCATTAAAAATAAGTATTACTACGACCTAAATACCAGCTACTTAAACACAGGAACATTCAGTGAAAGATACCAGAATGAAAGTGTCCTAAAAAGAGAGGTTGCATATTTCATCATCTGACTACAGAAGTCAAAAAGATAGTCCAGGTCCCTTTCAAGATTTGAGGCAAGACAATACACCCAACATCCTACATCCATTTCTTATTACTCTAGCCATTTATAAACCATTTAAGAAAACAAAATTTAATATTGAGAGGCATAACAGTAGTGGGAAGTAAAAGTGTAAAGCTTCCAGAAACATTCATTTATCACCAACTGTTTTAACACTCATAAAACAGATTCAGAGAACAATGTTACTAAGAAAAAGTCACATCTTTACTTGAACAAGGAAAACCAGAAAAATGGTGGGAGCAAAATCAGGTGATACAGAAAGGCAACTATTAAAAAATCTGGAGCACAATCAGCTTTCAGTAAAACCTTTTTTAAATTCTTATCCAGGCACAGACACTACCTTCAATTATAACAGATGCTCACTAGAGCTCTGAATGCAACTGTTACTGCTCCAATTACCCACTGCACTGGGCTGGGGAAGTGGGGAAGAAACCAAGAACTATGGGAAGGAGCTCCAAGAGCATTCACTTAAGCTAGAAATTAACTATCATAGATTTTTACAGTCAACAGGAAAGTGATACAGGTGCCATAAAACAGTACAGAATGAGCACCATTCTTCCAGAGAGCCACAGACAAAATCAACTTTGACAAACAGGTTACTGAATTCCTTATCACTCCTGGTTTTGCCCACCATGTGCATGACCTCAAACAGAAAAGATGCCCTCTATACTCCTGTCTGTTCAAAGTCAAACCCTTCTTCTGAAATAGGCATCTCAGAACTGTACAGCTTTGAGAAGAAATGCTTCTTGGCAAAATATTTAATTGTACAGATGACTAAAGCATGAGATGTTACCTAATTTAAAAATCAAGTTTTACATTTTTTTGGGCTCAAGTACCAGGGCCCAAGCAGCAAGGCACTAACTAACTACTGTACAGATGACTAAAGCATGAGATGTTACCTAATTTAAAAATCAAGTTTTACATTTTTTTGGGCTCAAGTACCAGGGCCCAAGCAGCAAGGCACTAACTAACTACTGTACTACAGACAAACACCCCCTCATTTCACCACTGGCATTCTTACAGCCATCCCAGAAAGCAAGTTTCAGGAGGAAAAGACGTAAGCATTCAGATCTGTGAACACACTGTAAGGCTTTCCTTGCTTGTATTTTTGGACATCAGCCAATTCTGTCAGAGACTGAGGTACTAAGACTGTCAGTCCTCTGATCATACCACATTTTTCAACTTCACCTCAAACAACTGCTGTCTTACTGCGTAACTAAAAGATATTTATTGTATTTTTGGTTTTCATCCAAACTACAGTGTTTGTATTACAACACAGTATATATGAAGCTTGATCAAAATGTTAATATTATTTTCTAAATAAACAAACACTGTGATAAACTGACCATATTTTGCTAAAATATCATATATACTTGTTAAGCATTGTGGTCAGCAAATTGTGGTCAGCAATTCAAATCTGTGCAAAATGTTCACAGGAAACAAAACAAAAAGCTCTACACAAAAGCTTTCCACATGCTCTTGGGCTGCAGTGATTTAAGACATTCCTATACCTTGAAAACAGAAATATAATATTTTCTAAAGTAAGTTTAAAATGCAAAGATGCCCCTATTAAAAAAAAAAGCCTTGAGAGAATTTTCATTTAGGAAGTGAAACAACTTCATGTTCTGAGTCATTTCCTACTGTTCATATCTAAAATGGAAACAAAATATTCTGCATGTTGCCAGTAGATGGCATTAGTGAGAAACTAAAAGCAACACCCGAGCCCAGTTAATTTACAAAACCTCAGTCACTACACTTTTATAGTTAGTTAACCTGTATTAAGGAAATCAACCTGCAATGATTCAAAGGAAGCCAATTCGTCTCTAAAATGTCATCTCCCTCACTCCACTCCCTTTAAACATTGTTTTGTTTCTGACCATTTAGTAATAAATTAAAAAAGAAAAAAAAAAAAAGAAAAAAAAAACCAGCCCACAATTTTTGACTAATACCCAAAATACAGTCAGTTAGAATTTAGGGCCATCAACCACTTCCATAAATATAGAGATATTCAGGAAACAAAATCTCACTAAAATGCTCAAAGACAGGAGCATTTTAGGCGGTGAGCTAAGCATACAGTGAGTACTTCCTGAACATTTGTCTGAACTCCAAATGCAACCTCTCAGCAACATCCATCTTCCACAATCCAGTTTGATAGGTCTAATTTTCAAGGAATTTAGGTTTGTTTTCTGTTTGTACCAGCACACCTGAACAGTATCTAGCTGAAGGCCATCTCAGACAAAAGAATACAATATATTTTGAATGAGAAAAAACATTTTCTATTTCAAGACACTTCATCTAACCGAAGACATTTGACAGGCTTCAATAGCTAGACACCAAGAACCAAGGACTGCTTCTCTAGCAGGGAGTGGGTTCTGCTACCTAAGCACCTTGTAGCAGGCCCTACAAGTACAGGCTGGCCCGATGCTATCTGTATGTAAGACTGCACCAATGTTTTCTCCTGGATACTGAACTCAGCACAGCGATCTGTACACTGTGATTCTGAGGTTTATTATACAGGCCTTCTCCCTAAAAAACGTGTATGGCTATAACCAGAAAAGCAGTACCATCAATGGCATTTCCCAATGCGTAGTTTATACTTATGCTTTAAGCTACATAAGCACTCTCTGAAGCCAGGAAGAGTATTTTGAACCTTCAGAAATGGCTTGTTCTGCTTACAAGTACAAGGACCTTACCACTAAGAAGTCACAAATCCCCATTTGCAGTAAGATCATAAAGGCCAAGCATGTGTGTTTTGACTACAATGACACAAAGATTTATCTGGAGACTCCACTCAAGTACACGTAACATAAGAAACAAACTATTTCACCCAATTTTTAAGATCCTTAAACCTCTTAGTAGGCTACTCCACACACAGCTATTTGCTACAATTATTAAAATATGTGGAACTATTAATCATATAAAACATCCCCTCTTTTAATAAGCTTATGCCTTGGTTGAAAACATAAGGAAAAATCTTTCAGCACTAGGAGACTGCACTACACAAAGAGCTTTTCCCTAAGCTTCTTCTCCTGCATAATCAAGTTTGCCACTCCCCCACTCTTGTGTTTGCTCATGCTTCAGCAACTGATGAAGCAATATCCGACCTGCCAGTCACAGTGGAAAAATTCTAGCTCCTCCCTCCTGGGAAAACCCCAGAACTTGCTCAAAGACCATCTAGG
Source organism: Molothrus ater (assembly GCF_012460135.2). NCBI lineage: Eukaryota > Metazoa > Chordata > Aves > Passeriformes > Icteridae > Molothrus > Molothrus ater. Next base: position 13,714,684 of record NC_050482.2, on the reverse strand, counting down.
ACTGTTACTAACACACTCCACGTCCAACATGCTACCCCCTCTGGAAGAAAATGTACAAGAACAAAGAGTAAGCCACACGGTTTGTGATAGCAAGGGTTTACAACCATGTAAGCTGGGAGATTAGGGACACACCTTTGTGTCACACTTCTTGTGACAGTGACATGGCTTTTAAATCAGCGTACACCAATCATGCAACTACACACATTTCAGTGTGAGTACGGCAGAGACGACAAGAATTAATCTAAGTGGTAACAGCCACTTAACATCTGAAGAAAAGCAGCTCCTAACTGGGTCGCTCTGCCACAGTATCAAGCACATAACACACTGTGAACTCTATCTTGTTTATACTGACAACTAAATTTATTTATTTTAATTTCAGCATGACATGCTGTGTCTGCAAGGAATGTCAGCAACCTCAGGAATCATGACCCTCTCTAAACATAAAAGCACGGGGAAAAAAAATTAAAAGAAATGTGAATGGTTCACTACAGTTAAAATTTTTCTGCACCAAGGTTAAGAGCATTTATAATATGAAAAGATAAAACAACTTTAAAAATTAATTGTAACAAAAAATTTTGAATTGCAAATTCTTGGTCCTCTTCAAATAAATGGCACAAACCTAGAATAGCTTCATATACACCTGGAAGCACAGTAGAGAAACATTCTTTTAAAAAGCAGTTCTAGAGTTTTCCTAAAACTTTCATTCAAAGTTTGGAAGAAAAACTACTTGCTTCTTGAACATTCTGTGTGCTATACACACAGGAAGAAAAACTACTTGCTTCTTAAAAATTCTGTGTGCTACACACACAGGAAGGTTTGTTTGACAAGAAATGTATCCAGTCAGAGATCAACAATACCTAAACCTTAGCCCCTCGATACTGTACAGGAGACTAGGGGGAAAAACAGAAAAGAACCACAACACAAAAAACCACACATGCACAACACAGCTCCCCCCCAACCCTAAAAAAAAAACCCCCCAAGTCACCCTCCCCATCCCCCAAAACCCAGAAACTCACTACACTACAATATTGGTGCAAAGCCAGACTTTACTGAATGCATGATTTCACTGGCTCTTTTGTAACCCTTTATACAGTTACTAAATGATTTTCTACTAGCTTTACAATTAGAAATAACTTTGTGAAGACATGGTATTAGTATTTCAGCTAGGCCTTCAACTTTCATTAAGAAATGCACCCTTGCCTTGATTACTACTACTTTCTTGCAGTTTAATGCATCAAATTATTTTATCTAATGTGCAAAATCAAAAAAAAAATTTTACATGTAGTTAAAAAGGAAACCGAAATGACAAAATATTTGAAGTATGAGAAGTAAACCAAGCAGCATCTTTGTCAGTCTGATAAGCAAGAAAAACATGCATTTGTAGAAACATTTAGCTTCTCTCCTTTGCTCCCCCTAAAGTGGAAGAAACTGACATAAGAATGAAGGGACAGTTATTAATTTAAGTAATTAAAAATTCAACAAAACTAAGGAAATTCTTTAAGTTTTCTCCAACTGTATTCAAAAATGGCCATGAAGGAAAAATTAAAGTAATTAGAAATAGGTAAGAGAACTTACAAATTATTTTCACATACTTACTCTGAGCCTGCAGCCATTTCCAAATAAGAAGTATCTGCTGTGTCAACCCCCAATGGGATCACTATGCTCATGACGTTCGTTTCTGATAAATTCGATTACTACGGAGTCCTATGCATTGGTATCCAAAACACTGGGGCATGCCAGCCACAGTGCTCATTGCAAACATCTAAGTGCATCCACAAACCCTGCCAAAAACAAAACACAACATGCATGAGATTAGGTCAGTTCATCTAAACCCAGGCAATTTTACATCACATATTTCTTTTAAAAATTTGCCATTTATATCTGTCACAATTACTTCGCTAGTTGTATTTTACACAAAAGGAGAACATTCAATCTTCTCTAAAATTAACTGCAAATAAACTTCTTTAAAGAGTGTGATGATCTTAACACCTGAACTTGAATATATTACAAACGAACAATCATTCAAGTTTGTGATTAAAAACCCCAGCATAATCAGGGAAGTGCCAGAGACTGGCCCTGTGTTGTCAAAGCTCAGTTACTGTACCTTTCAACAGAAACCTATTTAGAGAATTTGCAACTAAGTCTTAGCCAGCACTGTTCTCTTTTGTTTTGCACTTAAAAAAACCTTATGTCTTAACTGCTATGTAGTATTTTTTAAAAAACAAAGTAATTCTAGTAATTCATAATGATAGGAAACATCTTCCATTTTAATAAATCACCTTTACAAGATACTATGCCCATTCAGGGCCACTTTTGGAAGTAATGTTTTTTAAAGGAGTAAAATAAAAACAATCAGTAGTAGTTTTTAACTGTAGAGCAAACTACAATCTGCTTGACTCACACGAGTGAATGTAGGATCCAACCTGTATGCCAGTAACTACCAGTCCCCCTCTTCCCTTACTACATAGGGCAGAACACCCAACCAAGTACAAGAGAATTGTGAACAGCTCTCAGCTAGTCACAGATGAGTAAATTAATGCACTTTTATACACTCATATAGACCACATTTTACACATGTGACTAGGTTACTTAAGTAAAATAGCCCAGTATCTTCACTAGTTACATAATGAGTAATTGCAAACTCTTACCAAAATGTCAAAGTTGCAAGACCACAAACCACTTTGCAATGAAGCACATACTGTGCCTAATAAAGACACTCCTCTCATACCACAAAATGTTGTATCTTTGATGTCTACATGAGCTCAATAATTTTGAGATCAATGTATTTTCACAGAATCACAGAATGGGCTGAGTTTGAAGGAACCCACCAGGATCATCAAGACCAACTCCTGGCCATGCATGGCACCATTCCCAGGAGTCACCCCACGTGCCTGAGAGCATCGCCCAAACGCTCCTTGAGCTCTCTCAGGCTGGTGCTGTGACCAATGCTCTGAGGAGCCTGTTCAGAGCCCAGCCACCCTCTGGGGGAAGAACCTTCTCCCAATGCTGAACCTAAACCTCCCCCAGCACAACTTCAGGCCACTCCCTCAGGTCCTGTCACTGTCACTACAGAGCAGAGATCAGGGTCTGTCCCTCCTCTTCCCCTCATGAGGAAGTTGTAACTGCAGTGAGGTCTCCCCTCAGTCTCCTCCAGGCTGAACAGCCCAAGTGACCTCAGCCACTCCTTATACAGCTTCTCCTCAAGGTCCTTCACCACCTTTGGGCACTCTCTAATAGTTTCATGTCTTTTCTATATTGTGGGGCCCAAACCTGTCCCTAGCACTCGAGATGAGGCCACCCCAGTGCAGAGCAGAGCAGGACAATCCCCTCTCTTGCCCAGCTGGTGCTGCTGTGCCTGATGGCCCCTGGACATGGGTGGCCCTCCCTGGCTGCCAGGGCACTGCTGGCTCATGTTCAGCTAGTCAGGACCAGGACCCCCCAGGTCCCTTGCTGCTCTCCAACCTCTCATTCTCAGTCTTCCATACATCCACAGGTGCCCCATTCCAGGTGTAGAATCCAGCAAGCCCCCGTTGAGAAATGGACTTCAGATAAAAAACCACTGTGAATTGAATCTGAATTGTCTTCTTTTACTGATTAGGTCAGCACCTTCAAGATGACAAAGTGGCATGTACAAGACATCTCTAAAGTATGAGATGGCAGCAAGTCTTCATCTAGCTTCCTACATTTTTTAACACTAGTGAAGATTGGCAATTAACTTAAGAACATGCCAAGATGTCTGAAGTGCCTAAACCTACAGCTAGTTCACTCTCCTAGACAGCAAAAGATGTGATTTGGTCCTATTATGTGAGACACCAAATACAATGAGCTAGAAAGTTATTGGGCCAAGTAGCCATTAGAATATTTTGCTTTCCTCACTTAAATACTGATGTTTTCTTACTAAATACCACAAGTAACAAACTGCATCAGTAGCTATGCAAAAAAAATAAGAAAAAATATCTTATTTTCAAGAATAAGTAGCAAGAAAAATATGTTGAATCAAAAGCAGGTATAAAATATTTTCAGTAGAAGGGCTGAAAAAACCATAAGCCCCTCTACCAGTTTAAGTGAGCACTCATTTTCCCACCACATAGCTAACTCTACTCTTAGGGTAGAACCTTGAACTGGCTGTACCTACCACTTAAAGGAAACATCAACTCACCATTTAGTCCCCATCTTCGAAAAAGTAAAAAAATTTACCCAATAACTTTAAAGAAACCATGAATTCTCTAAATCCAGGTAAATCAGCTAGGCCAGGGTTAATTGCTGCTCCAGTACCCCCTGCAGTGTGACCTAGGCTACCAAATCATCAGCAGAATGGAGCTTTTACTTTATGCCTCTTATTAGGTAATTCTTAAAAAACAGCTTTAGTGGTTCAATGTAGGTCTAAAAGACATATTAGACAACATTGTCTGGCATCAAGATCCTCACTTAGAAAGGTGTTTCTTGCACTTAACTTGATTTTGTTGGTGCTGTGGTTTTCCTTAAAACATTTTCTTTAAACACTTCTGACCAGGTAGAGCATCAGCTGTAAAATAACCAGGCAAAAATGCCCTGGAGACTGATGGAAGTGAGGAACACATTTAGAAAGCTGTCTCATGGGCTGTGACATCTCCAAACTTACATAAAACAACTGAGACTACCCAATCACCATAAATTCAAGTGACCTCCACTGTCAACACAGAGATCTGCTTACCAAATCTGATAATCAAGTGATATTTGGGGCTTTTTAAAATGTAATGCAGAAAAAGAAGAGCTATGCATGTTTTATAGCTACATATAGATTGAAAATCAATGGCTAATGCATGTTCCCATTCATGACAATGCAAATACACCACCATTCACACTAAAAAAAACCAAACAACAAAAACAACAACAGCAACAACAAAAAAAAAACCCAAAAAAACAAACAAAAACCCCCCCCAAAAACAACAACAACAAAAAAACAACCAAAAACCCAACCAAACAAAAAAACAAGAAAAAAAGGGGGAGACTCAACCAAAACCAACTTCCTGCCCCATGGCAAGTTATTCAAATACAGCTTTGTCAGAATTCAGGAAAAAATTCTAATAACCTGATCTACACTGAGTAAGGTCAGAAACTTGAGGAATCAAGATTTTTTTCCCTGAAGAGCATTAAATAGATGTTTTCTCTAAAAGAAGTAGAACATGATTGCAATACTAACTCACTGGTTTTTACCACCTTCTTCATCACATCCACAGAAGTCCCTAAAGCTTTTCCTTTGCCTATAGTTCAGTATGGAAGAATGAAGGCAGTCACTGGCTTGCAATACCTGGCCAAGTTAATTCAAACAAACACTGCTCATTATTTATGAGTAGCCATCCTCAACAAATGCCCGTAATGAGAGTGGGGGGAGATCTAGGATAAATTAATAACACTACACCCACTTATTAAACAAAACTGTGACCTTATATATAGGCCATCCAATTATGATCCCTACAGTGATGTTAAATTTGGAATGATGGAAAATAATATTTTTTCCATCATGTCAGAATCAGAAGCATTGTCATGACACACTAATATTCCCAGTATTTTTATAAGTTCAGAAAGAAAATATCACAACCACTGGGGAATTTTATCTATGAAGAGATTGCTTATCCTTTGAAGCTTGGTATTTTAGATGAGTCATAAAATACTATCTGCTGTCATGATTTGGTACTTTCCAACTCCTGCAAGTATCCATCTATTTCAAGTAATTATTCTTTCAGAACTCTGACAAACTGTCATCCATGGCCTTTAAGAAACTGTTTTCATAGGTACATTCATTTCCACAACTTACTGTTTAAGAAAGTCTTTCTTCAAGCAGTACATGAATTTGAAAGACAGGAAGACCACACTGGTTATTCCAGGTAATTTCAGGGTCACAGAGTTAAAAGCCACCATATAAAAACTGCTAGTCCAAAGTTCACTGATCAGCTCTTTACTGGGCAAAGTGGCTCATCTATTGTACCTTAATTAACAACAATTTTGTTATAGTCTACTCCATTAGTAATAGTACACTCTAAGCTCTGAAAGCATTTTGGCAATTTCTTAAATCACCAAATTTTCTCATAATCACCCTACAGCTTTATTACAGGAGAAAAAACATCCCTTATTCAAATAAATTTTGCTTTTATTTAGTTGCAGTAAAAAAGTTGATCTTGCCCTAATAATAAAAAGCTCATCTTAAAACCCAGACAAATGTCTGGTTAAAACATTTATTTTGTGCAAGATCAACCTCTTCACACCCATCACACTTCACCATTCACTCATACTGATTCACACTTTTAATGGCACTTCTCTTTGTCTCTAGAGAATACACAGGAGCTTTTTGACTCAACAGCTGCATCAAGTCTAAAATACCTGAAGCCTCACCATACTCCTTATGATCCATTTTGTTTATGACACCAGGACCCTTTTTTGTATAAATTATTTGTACTCGAAAACCAGAAGAGCGCAATACATTCCAAAATATTAATCTCTGTGGCTTTGTACAGAGAACACAATTTATGCTTTAAAGAACAGGAAATAACTCAAACCTTATCCCTGAGGTATTCCACTAAAACAACATTATTCTGTGGTCTAGCAGAGACTACAGGTTTCCTTTCTCTCACGTCCTCCTAAGATCACTTGTGTCACATCAGGAGAAAAAACTTAACTTTGCCACTGGTACACAAAGGAGGAGAAACCCCCAAATATAGACAGCTCAGCTCTTGAATCAGAAGGTAAGGGTGTGATCTCCTGAAATTACACCAGTAGTGTTAAACCTGTTAGACCCTACGCTGTATGCTTAAGAATATTAAAGCTCTCATCTAGATGCACATACAAAACTTTTCATAAAAATCAGTAAGAGATGGTGGCAACACCATTAACAATTTACTTGTCTTAAACATAAAAAAAAAATCCTAAAGAGACATTAACATATCAAGACAGCATTACTACTTGTATAATACTTACAGTAACATTATTATTACAATATGATGAGGGTTTCTAGTTTGTTGGGGGTTTTTTTAACAATGCTTACATCTAATACTACAAAAACCAAAGAGGAAAAAATATTAATAAAAGCTGTTTCTGCTAAGTCTTCTTCACATCTGACAACTTTTTACAGACAGTGTCCCTGTTCCTTGTTTTTTCCTTTCCATGAACAATTTCCAGATTCTGTTGTCATGTGACAAATACAATAAGTATACAGAAGTTAGAAAAAATACATTTACTATAGATGTTAGGAACAGATTCAAAGCAACTCGAAACTTAACATTTGTTTTCTAATTTATAAAGGGACGTAAGTGGAACAATGAATTAAGCCTACAGTTAAATTATATCCTATCTCAAATATAAGAATTTCCCCACATACACAGAAGACTACATTAACTTAAGTACATGGATTGCTAGATCAGTTCAAGTTTCTCACATCACTAGGCATTACAAAAACACAAAATCTTTTTGTTCCTGTTTTTATGAATTTTGTATACATGTAAAGTTCTTCAATATTTTTCTCCGCAGTTATCAACCATCAACAATTACAAGATAAAAAAATAGTTATTAGACAGTTTAGATGCTTCAAGATTTGGGAGATTTCATCACAGAATGGCTCTGCACAGAGAATTACCAGGATCTTCCTAAACTCAGAGGTTTAAGGAGAAAAATCTAATTCTAATTAGCTTATAGTCAGGCTATTTCATTAGATGCAACAGTGCTGGCTTAAGATAAATAATTAGATTTTCTACTGATGCATACAACTTCACCATGAAGTCCTTAACTCATGTCAATACAGAAGTATTTATACAGTAACCAAATTACCATCTCAATACTCTACTTTTGCAAGGTCTATATACAAAATCCACATAACTAGAGTTGAAGAAAAATTAATCAGAACCTTCTAACCTATCTACACATGACAACTATCTTTCCTTAAAAGCAAAATTATGTAACTTGAAATGTATATTACAAAATACATAAAAGGTGAAAGTGGTAACTTTCCCATATGTAGTAAATAGAGTAACTGAAATGGCCAGGAATAATTGTCAGTCCCCTCACTCCAACACCTAAAAAGTTTCATTGTTTTCCAATTTAACCAACAATGGACAGTTCACCTAGCTCACCTCATGCTTATGAAGAGCTTATTTCCCCTCAACACAAGCACAGAAGAGGCTCCCTTTTGCTCAACTCTGAGTACTGGTAAACCCCTTCCCTCACACCTTTAAATCCAGGCAAGAAATTAATAACCATTTCCTGGAGCAATATTAAGTATCACAATACACACAGTATATATGAAGGCTCATTTTCATGAGATGTGTACGAATCTTAAGGGAGTCAACTTGAAGCAACAAATGAAATTGCTGAAACAGTTCATTTTCCACTCAAGCACTGACCAAGGAAGAAGAGTTACAAGATTTACAGATAAAAAATAAATCAGTGTTAAAACACACAAACATGACACTCTTGAGTTAAGCAGCACCTTTCAGTTTAATCAGCACACAATGCTAACCTGGTTGTAACTTCCAAGTCAATTTGAATGTACAAGTGTTCTACTCTTAATTTCCATTTGCTCCCAGTAGAAAATTCACACTACTGTGAGTCCAGGTTAGTTCCAAAGTTACAAAGGACCACTACAAAACTAATTACTGTTTCCCATATCAATAAGGTCTTTCAGTCAAGATGCAAAGATTTCCAAGATTGTGTTACTGCTTTCAGACCTCTGCTGACTCCTGCATATCTTACTGTTACTTGTTTACACAAAGTCATCTCAGGTGGTAGATGACCAAAAGTTAGTATTCTGTTTTACTGCATTTTATTACCTCACCATGCATCTTCTATGCGTGAGCTGCATTTATTGAGAATGCAATCTAAACATTCTCCTCCTCCCTCCAGTTACATCATGTGTGTACACACATTTTGCAATCATGAGCAAAAGCAATTCTTGTCATACTTTCCTTCAGATTTACAGGCCAATAATTTTAACGCATGGTCATGGGAACCACCCTTGACCACCAGAAATCCACAAGAAAGTTGATACACCTATGCCCTAGCACAGTCTATACACTAGAAATCTAACTAAAATTGCAACTGTCAATAGTTTGTCAGGCTCCACAAACACAGAGTGAAAACTGATGTCCTGAACTGTCACAAGGCCAACAAACTAAGCTTTACTACTTGGCTTTGCTACCTACAGGTTTTTCCCTCCTTTGGAATTTTTTTGTTTGTTTTTGGTTTGGGAGGTGTGTGTTGGGTTCTGTTTGTTTGTTGGGTTTGTTTGATTTTTTAACTTTCTTTTTAATTGAAATGGACTAAGAGGGAAGATTTAAAGAAGATTTCATTAAATAACATCATGCTTTTCTAAACTGCTGCTTTCTACTACTGCTCTGAGCATACAAGTCTAACAAGAAATGAGATTATTTTTAAAATTAGCAAGAGACACTGGCATTTTAATGGTACACTCTAGGTATCATTCAAATAATGAACTCTACTGTGCACGTGTATATATGTATATACTTGTATCAACACACAAATATGGAAAAAATAAGCAGCATATATACACATACCATAAAATAAATGTATAAAGTAATCAATATTTATTCATTGCTGTCTCTCAGGAGGTAACATGCCTTTAATCAGACCTAGAAGCAGAATACATGAATAAATGACTAATTTATATACAAGGAAGTTTTCTCTGTTTCCCCTAGCATGCTCCATAACTGTACAGATTTCCTAAGAGATCAGGATGGATATCCAACTTCCAGATGTTACACAAGTGCAGTAACAACTGCACAGACTTAGAAACAACTGCAAGTCCAAATTCAGACCTTTGCTACTGTTTGCTGCTTTCTATGGTAACCTAACAGATAACTTCACTTACTTCTAATTTGTGCTGAAACAAAAAGAGGGGAGTAGGAGAAATAAGACAGAGTAGGTACACTCAAATATACAAATTAAGACCAATTAATGACCAAGTCCTGCAAATCATATAGAAGAAACAACTTGTTCTAGAAGAAATCTGGTATTTGGAGCATGTGCTCAAACATTCCCACTTACTTAATCTTCTCTATATCCCTCTGAGCACTATCTTCTTCCTCATCACAATATTAACTGCTTCTAGCCTCACTCACAAGCCCCTCAATATCCTCCCCTATGCTGTTCAGGGTCACCTACACATTGTCAGTACTCATGTCCATCTAACCTTTCTCATGTACCCTGCCAGACAGACAAAAACCCAAAAAAGTACTTGCAACGGCTGGTTTGAAGTCACACATGACAGATAATGGCTAAAATCATTATGCTTCCTCTCCCTGTTTCTCACAGGACACTGCTCATAGCTGCCCCCACCTCCTTTTGGATTTTCAGAAAGCTTCAGAGAGCTCAAGGCTACTAAGTTCCCAGCCCTGTCAAACTTCTGTTTTATCACATTGGTTGTACTGACACAGACCTACTTAATCATTAGACCAACTTATTTAAAAAACACTCTTATTACAATCAACTACAAAGTAAGACTCCCCCTCCAACTATGCTTTTAAAATAGTGCCAATAAGCACAATTTACTAGCACAGAATCACAGAATGGCTTGGGTTTGAAGTGACCTGAAGGATGATCCAGTTCCAACATCCCTGCTGTAGGCAGGGACACCAGGTTGCTCAGGGTCCCCATCCAACCTGGGCTTCAATACTTCCAGTGATGGGACGCCCACAACTTCTCTGGGCAACCTGTTTCAGCTTAGGAACACCCTGAGACAAATGCAGGATTTTACATTCCATAAAGACCACAGTCACGTTTGCAATGACAGCCAAACTTTATGAATTGGTCAGACTTTAGTATCTAAAACAGGGAAATAAAAACCCCTGCCTCCTTCATGGTATCCAAGATTTATGCATAAAAAGTTTGAGTTTCCATCATGCCACAAGGTCTTCATTGGTACACAGGTCATAGTATGCACTACACAGACTCCAGCCTGCACAAAGCAAGCCACACTTGTGAGCACAAAGCAAGAGTCAGTCTGCCAGTTTAGCCAAGCCTCTGCTACACACCAAAGCTGCTTTCCACTGGACTTATTGCCTTTACTAGCTGGTCCTGCTAGTAGTGCTGCTCTTGCTTACTGCTGTGAGTGAAAGCAAGGTCTCTTCCTCAAATATTTATGCTCGTCCCTTAAACATCAAGGCTTGACCTTACCTCTTCTCTCTCTTCACTCCTTTTCTTCTCTCAGTGGAAGTTAGACAAAATAGGGGACTAGGAAGAGAAAAAGAATGAGTGGTAGAAGGGAAATAAAGGTAAAAGCAGTTACAGAGAGAATAAGGATTAGTTTATTGAACAGGAATCGATCAAAGAAACAGTAAACAGAGATATACTAACACACACCACGCTTACAGATTTTAGGTTTTCTATTTGCAGAACTCAACACCCAGGATTGAAAATTAACTGCCAATTGCTTGATGTCAGTAAGTTTACTAAACATCTGCTATACTTCTGAAAATAAATTATACAAAAAAAGTCCTAGCCATTCAAAAACCATCAATTATTTGAGCTGGAGAGCCAAGGAACTGTAAAACACAAAACAACTACAGCACATGAAGAGGTGTAAAATTATTTTTTCATAGCAATATTGCATATTGCCTGGAGAAGTCTATTTTATCTACCTAACATTAGCTGTTATAGTCTATCACTGAAAAATGTAAAATGTTTTAAAGAAAAATTCAAAGGCTAGGAACACTAATAAAGTAGTTTGCCAGAAAAAATATCTCTGCTTTATGTAATTTTTTTGCATCAGCTATTTTACTGCAAATGAGTATTTCTCCATCTAGCACAAAATGATAAAAAGCTGTTCATTAAACTTAGACAAACTGCCTGTATGTGACTTAGCAATTACTCTCAATGAAAACATTTTATCTGTTATCTTACATTATTATTCTTGACAAATGAAAACATTTTATCTGTTATCTTACATTATTATTCTTGACAAACATCCTAAAAAATAAAGGTTTCCTGCAAGTATATACAGTCCACATTCTGTAAGAATATCCAAATTCACATCTACAACTGTATGGGCTAAGTCTATTTATTTTTTATTAAATATAACAGTATACCTCATGGCAATTCAGTCACCAATACTCCTCCCAACAAGTACAGATTTTGGGGTGAAAAAATAGGTGGCTAAAAATAAATATTGGCATTGCCTTCAACACTATAAATATTTTGTGGGCTTTATGATCCCAAATAAGCTAATTAATTTTTTCTATGCTGCTCAATAAGACTTGGGAGTCTACTGTAATTATTAGCCAGCTACTACAGAAGAAGTAAATTCTTTTTATTTATTTCAAGTCTGACTTCAGCTAAGCATATTTTTGTTTTGATATGTTTTCACTTATGTAGATTTAAAAAACTAGCTCCTCTTTTTTATCCATGACATTTGATTTACCTCAATAGCTCAACAGTGGTTCTACTTTTACTCATGGAAGCAATGTGTAGACATTCACCTACCTAACTGCTACACCTATGCCTAGGAATCAAAACACAAGCAAGTCAGAAAATCACATTCTTTCAAACACAAACTTCTAATTCTTTCTGGCAGTTAGAAGAACTCCATTAACTACAGTTCAACCTGGACTATATCTTTTCATAACAATTTGGCAGTATTTCAATGTTCTTTACAAAAACTTGGGGAGGATACTGGCAAGAAAAAATGAGAGAACAGATGGAGGGACTATTTCATGTTCAAGGACACACGAAAAATTACAGAAGTGTACCATCACAACATTCTTCCGACTTTCAAGAAAACAAAACTGAATTTATTTTCAACTACAATTATTTTGCAAAACTCTATTATTTGAGTTAAGAAATTTCCATTCCATGCCTTTTAACTCTATAGCTTTGTGTTTTCAATGGAGGCTTCAGTTCATTTTTCAATTATAGTAACAGAGACATAAAATACCTGATTTTTAAATAAGCATAAAGAAATTCTGCCCAGTGATGGAAGCTCAAGAAACAGCTTTAATTTTCACTATTACTGCCACACAGAAGGGAACAAAAAGCAGAGCTGGCTTTTGTCTTTCAACACAAAAGATATCACTGGAAAGTAAGACAAGGAACAAGCATTTAAAAGGACCCCACAACACAGTCATTCATAAAAATCCTTCATAATATTAAAGATATTAAAGATTCACATCAAACGTTCCTATCCTAAGCAAAAGGAAAAAAATCAGTGGAATCACTTGGTAAGGCATTTGAGAGAGGAACCTTACCCTTATCACCAGTAAAATAACTACTGTATTGTTTATGAATTATATATAGAGTATTCATGTTTCTTTCACAGTTCTAGAATGATAGGTTTGGAAACCAAAAAAGACACATAATCACTCTGTACCTTCCTCAAAAGTTATATATAAGTTGCTGTACTTCTCAAGTCTTCAGTTTAAACAGAACTGACTAAAACCACTCCTTATTAGAAAATTTTCTTTAAACCAATAGTTAAAACAGGATTAACCATCTAGACTTGACTATCATCTGTTTCGTGATACAGTTTTCAACCCAGGCCCATTATAACCATTCTAATCAGAAGTTAGGCCCCTCTGTCTACTCAGGGCAAGCTAAGAGCATCACCAGCTGTCAAAAAGTATCTCCAGTCCTATCAATTTAGAAGAGTTAAAAAGTAATGAACACCAAACAAATTTAAATATTCAGAACTCCTCAAGGTAAAAGACCCAAATCTACCATTCTACATAAAAGTTTAAATTCCTGAGTGGCAAATACAGGCTATTAGTTTTATCAGTTTCTGTGAGTGATAAATAACTGTTCTGCACAACATCTTTAACTCTGAAATGGAGAGACACATGAATGTGATGGATGGACCATTTGGTGAATAAGGAACTGGCCACATGGCTGCACTTGTACAAGCTGCAAAAGCTGTCAAGCTCGATGTCAAAGTGGAGACAAGTGATGAGTGGCATTCCTCACGAACTGGTACTGGGACCATGGTTGTTTAAAATCTTTGTTGGTGACACGGATTAAACACATTCTCAGCAAGTCTGTCAATGACATGAAGCTCTGTGGGGTGGCCAGCATGCTGGAGGGAAGGGATATCGTCCAGAGGGACCCTGAAAGGCTTGAGAGGTGGGCCTGTGTGCACCTCACAAAGTTCAACAGAGCCAAGTGCAAGGTGCTGCACCTGTGTCCAAGTGCAGGCTGGCCAGAGAATGGGTGGAGAAAGAGCCCTGAGGAGGACAGAGGCTGGCAGGTGCTGGTTTATGAGCAGCACGACACAACTCGGCAGAGCGCACTCTCAGCTCACAAAGTCAACCGTGCCCGGGGCTGCATCAAAAGCAGTGTGGGCAGCAGGTCAAGGGAGGTGATTCTGCCCCTCTACTCCGCTCTCAAGAAATGCCACCTGCAGTTCTTTGTCAAGCTCTGGGGTCTGCAACACAAGAAAGAAGTGGATCTGTTAGAGCAGATCCAGAGGAGGTCACAGGGATAATCCAGAGGCCTAAGCACCTCTCCTACAAAGGCTCAGAGAACAGGGGTTATTCAGCCTGGAGAAGGCCCCAAATGCCTAAATGAAACCTTTCAGTACCTAGAAGGGGCTTATAAAAAAGAGGGAGAGTGACTTTTTACATAAGTAGATAGTAACAGGACAAGGGGGAACAGTTTTAAACTGAAAGATGAGAGATTTAGATTAGATGGTAGGAAGAAATCCTTCACAGTGAGGGTGCTGAGGCACTAGAAACACGTTGTGCAGGGAAGCAGCACATGTCCCATTCCTGGAAGTTCAAGGCCAGACTTTGATGAGGCTTTGAGCACCCTGGTCTAGTGGAAGGTGTCCCTGCCCATGGCACAGGCGCTGGAACAAAGTGGTTTTGAAGGTCCCTTCCAGCTCCACACCATTATATGATAAGGGGGCCAACAACAGATTATATGGCTTCCTTCTTAAGTTGCAATATAAAGTACAATAATGTCATTAAAATTTAGTCTTATCATCTTGTCTTTGAACTTGAAGGCAATTTACTTTTGTGATGAAGATATAAAAGTGAATGATTACCTAGATTATGATGGCATAAAATACAAAAAACACAACTACAAATGAGAATAAAATAAAAAAGCTTTCCTTAACTTGAGCCTGCAATATGAAATTTTAGTATCTAAACTATCCAAGTGCTAATTTTAAACTCTCAAACGAGGAACAACACTATTTTGGAAGGGCCTGATTTACAAAATTGCTGGTCCCTTTAAAGTCTCACTTAGGTTTTACAGCACTGGATCTCCATCTAAGCAGTGTATGAACTATCACATGAAACAAGAGGTAGCACTCTGGTAATACAATATGCAAAAGTAACAAACATACTCTACTTGCACAGAATGCAATCTGTGTGCTACTATAATATACTCTTCACATTCACTTTTGAAACACGTAACTTGAATGGACACTGATTTACTATAGTTCTTACCCAGATTTTAATTTTGAAAAATAAGATACAAAACCACTTAGGTCAGGCATGTTAAAAAAATATCCTCTGTGCAATAAAACTAACTGTCTTCAAAGGTCTTCTTAAAATTTTCTACCAACCAACACAGCTTAAACCCTGCCTGTTTCACTATTACTGCGATTACATTTATTTCCTTTTGCAAATCTTAATGTATCTCCTAGCAAGTATATGAAACCTTGAAAAGGTTTCTTTTAAGTACTTGTTTGTTATGCCTTAAAGGTTAACAGCAGTCTTCCTTTGAACACAACTACAGCAGGTTCTTTCTGTAATGTGAAGGTCATGAGCAGAATTTTGGATCCTCAAAGAGATCAGGTCTTGCAGGTACAACTCTTCTGTTACTAAGAAAATGTGAACACTGAGGTAGATAGAAATATCCATCTTGCACCATTCAAAGGACCACTACAATTAATATTTTAAATAATCCAGAATTTGGAAGCATAGAATTGAGGATTTTTCCCCTAATCCAGGTTTCTCATCTGTGGAAATTTTTTCCCCCCCAGAGATGCCTTAAGTGTCACTCTGAACAATAAATCAGAACTATTTGCACAGTGGAAACACTTAAACAGTGTACCTGTCAAAAAAACACTGTCCAACAAAGTCTGGTTTTGAGATATTCACAAATGCTCATTTGTATGGAAGTCATGAGGCAAATAACATAGATGCACTTCTTTAGGATCTCTGCAGAAGTCTGAATTGGGCTCTATTTTATATCTTCACCCATCCATACCCCTCCCACTAAATTTTGTTAGAATGTCACATGACAACAGCAAAATACTTTCATTAAATCTTCATTTACATTAATCTAGTTAGAACAATACCACGATTCTACAATTACATACACCACTCCTTAACTCAGTCCCACAAATAGTCCTTACTAAAATTAGTATTAGCATGCATGCAAAATTAAGACTGTCCTTAGTCAAACCAAGAACAGAATTGGAGAAACACTTCAGCCTTCAGTGTGACACTGATTTCTGTATTTCTGCTGCTTTCCAGCAGAACTTTAATAGTTGTGTATGCTGAAACTGTCCAAGAGATATCAGGAGTTGCATTACCTCAAAGTAATCTGAAGAGGTTACTTAGTCCTAAGAGAAACTTTCCCTAGATTTAGTCTAAAGAGTCGGTATTATTTCCCCTCTGGAATTTCCCAGACGGCAAAAACACTCACCCAAAAGCCTAAGTGACAATTAAGCAAATTTCTCCTTTAGATATGAAAAACTTTAAGATACATAAATGAATTCAGAACTCCAATCCATATTATTGCATTTGTGACACAATGTTTGTGGAAAAGAAACATGTCTTAAAAAAGAAGGAATTTAGATTTCAGATCTTCCTTCTTTCAAGAAGCTAGTATTAGTTTTGGGGGTGGGGTGGTATTTCATTCTTTATGAATATATAATTAAAACATCAATGGAGTTAAAAAATTAAGGTAGAATTTGTTTTGTAGTCTCATCTCCTTAAAACAAATCAGAGCTCTGTTTATACAAATGGAGAAACTGAGTCACGAAGGCAAACTGAGTCATTAAAACTCATACAGGAAAAGTCTGGAAGATCTCTAAATTCCCAAGAGGGTCTTAGTGCATAAAATAAGCTGTAAAATTTGAAAATTAGTATTTTTTGGGTTATTTCATTACCTTCCCCCAAACACTTTTTGTTAAGTGTACAAGGTTATTTCCCTCTAATTGTCACTCAGATGTCTGCTTGAGAACATGACAGAAGCCATAAAGAGCTGCAGACTGTATAGCATCAAGAACAGGAGCTTACAACTGAAGGCAAGGAAAGAAAAAGGCAAAAGGTTTCCATAAAGGCCCATATATTCTTTGTCTTTTTCATGTACTTTTAAATAGAGAGAATAAGACATGGCTTAGAAGAAAAAAATGTATTTATATAAATAAAGATGATGGGAGCATGCATTACTGGAGAATTAATGAAATCACTCAGCCTTTGGCCTCAAAACACACTAAAGGCATGCATTAACAATACCCTAAAAGTCTATCTTACTGTTCAACTTCAAGTATACCTTAAATCCCACATCAGTGCTTCTAAACGGTATTCAAATTAAAATTCATCAGAGATTGAAGACAGCTTCACCACTTCAATACCTCACTTTTGATTTCTTAAATCTAGAAGGTTCTAAAGCTATACTGGAATAGGAATTCATATCTCATTAATTTAAAGGACAAGACTAAAGACAGGCATTAAAAAAGGTGAAAATTTATTTTTTGTTATTGGTGCTTAAAACATACAATTTGCAGCTGCTATAGTATGTATCAGAGTACACTACACCAACTACCAAATAATGAATCCTTGTGACCTCCCTTCCCCCCACTCAAACATATTTATAGTGGTGATACTAAATGGTTCATATTTCATTTAGGAAAAAAATTAGACGTTACGAATCGCACCTTCCCTCAGGACTTGGATGTGCATTATCACAGATACCATTTATATAGCAAGATACAAAATAAATTGAAGAAAAAATGTAATGCCAAAATTACATGGCAGCAGAAGAAATTCCGTGTCTTTAAATAAAGTAACAGGTTATAATCTCGTGTGCATTATTCCCTTAAGCTCATTCTGTATTCTCTAACTATGAATATATGGAATTACTACACCGATGTCCAGTGAAGGTATTTCCTGGAAGATGAACGTGACGTTCACAAATGTGTTTCCACAAAGAATTTAGCTGACTGTCTTAGTGACCGCAATCCACGACTCTCGTAGATAAATATTACTGCTTTTATGTCGTTAGTAGGACAGACAGCTGTACCGTATCGATCACAAACGCAGGAGCCTTTCCAATTTACCAAACCGACATACAGATTACCTTACAGCACCACATACACACCCCTCGAAGGAGCTGCTTGAGTCTGTTGCCTCTTTCCACCCCCCTTCTCCCCGACAAGAGTGGTCTCGTTCACTTGCCTTTCACACACATAACCAATAAAATTAATCAGCTGGAACACAGCATTTTTAAATCGCAGTAAAGTCAAGAGCTGTTTTGTACGTTATTTGAAGGGAACAGCCTTTTCATTTTAACATAGTAAGACACTAATATGCTGCAGACAAACGCACTGCATGGGGTGTGGAGGACCCGAGCTGATTAGATTACCACAACATCAGCCTGAGGCCGCCATTTTTAGAATCTCTAAAGGACAAAAGAGGGAAATTAATAAATTTGCTCCACATTTTTTAAAAAGTAACTTCAAAAGTATAGTGATAATAAGCAATTAATCATGCATTGCAAGTACTGCCATGGATATCTCCTGCTGTTCTCTGATCTGAACCCTGAGTAACAAAAATGCTTCGTTATTATTCCTTTAAGCTACTGTAAATAAACAGACTAAAGCATTCGTAAATCTAGACGCAGCACTGAACTTCTGCTTTTGACGACACGTAGTATGTAGCATTTTAGGGACCTCAGGGCTTTCAGACACCACACGTTCCCTAATAGCCGAGTATGGGGGAATACAGGACCTTTATAATCAGGCTATATTATGTTTCTCTACCCTATTTAGTAGTACACAGTGAACCGTTTGTTTCTCTTCCCCGGTGTCTGCAGCAATACGGTCGAACCCACCGACACTTACTGCTTCAGGAAAGAGAATGAAATATGCCACCCAGGGAACACGAACACTGGCTGCAGAAACTAAAGCGAGAAAGGGGTGCACCAGTCCAACTACTTACAGCCTCGAGAAAGGGGGTGGGGAGAATGAGCCCCTTTTAAATTGGCACAGAAACTCGTGGGGACAGCTCTCCGTTTGTCCAGGTTACACCACGAAGCGGAGATATTAACAGGGAGGCAGGCAGGGAGGCGGGGGTGTGGAAGGCAAAGAGATTAGGCCTATAACGAGCCATTTTCGTACCACAAAGCAAAAATATACAGGATGGAGGAAAAGAATAGGCTTCCCCAAGCTTCGTAAAACTCAATACGCAGTCCCAATAACGCACAAACCCGCTCTGAAAACCGCCAGCCCAAGGAAGCCTATGTTGGCACATAATAGCTCCTTTTGGCTCATTTTCCAGGCATAATGCATAAATCTGGCGTAACTGCCAAAAAATTCTCCTCAGCTCTTCCAGTTACAGTAACCCGCCATATTCATAAGATATAGCGACAGCCTGCCATTTTTTAACCAAACCCCACAAAAGGAAAAGCAAATTCAAGGCAACTTAAACAGAAATTAAACACATTTCAGGGTGGGAAGGAGTTATACTCGCACCGAAGGTAATGAGACATTCCCGTCGCATTTCACTCTCTTTTTCCACCCCCCCCCCTCCCCCAAAGCACCCACAGCAGAATATGCTCGTAATAACCAAAGACTCACCTGTAATGGTCACAGGCCAGGCAGCAGGACCCCTCAGGTGAGCCCCTTCTCTATCCCAACCAAAACAATGCAACAGCCCCACTGCGGATATCCCTACCCTAGGCAGGACTCAGCCCTCAGCAGGCTCTAGTAAAAGAAAGGGAAAGAGGAGACCCCCCCCTCCCCCCAAACCTAGCTCAGTGCGCAGAACCCTACAGGGACCAGCTCAAAGGCGCCTTTGCCCTGGGACCTGTGTACAAACCCCACTGCTGCCGCCGCTGCTCCCGTGCCTCCCTCCCTCCAGCCTCCTACGCTCCCTTCTATGTCACTGCCTCTCTCTGGGAAAATGGCGTCCGCTCTCCCCTCCCTCCCCCTGCACGGGGCTCACCCGCCCCGCCTGACAGGGGCAGGGTTACCAAGGCGAAGCCAAACAGCCGCCATTTTGCTTACGGGCCGGGAGCGCAGCCCGCGCCCGCCGAGCCCTCAGAGTCCATTTTGCAACACGCAGAACGGCTCCGGGGTCTGGGCGCGGCCACGGCACCAGACTGCGGCAGGGGCTGGGCAGGGGGGCCGTGAGGAGGGAAGTAGGGCAGCGGAGGAGGGGCGGCGGCAGCGGGGGCTGGCGCCGGGGGCGATCCGCAGCCCCGGCGGCGCAGCCCGCGCGGGAGGGGCGGGGGCTCCGTCCCGGCCTGTTGTGGGGCCGAGCGCGGGCGGGAGCGAGGGTGTCTGAGTCAGAGCTGCATCCTCGGAGGAATAAACGCCAAAACTCCCTCCTCGGCCGTTCTCACACCCCCAACCTCCGGCTTCTTCCTCACGACCGTCGATGCTGTCAGCATAGGTGTTCTTTATGAATCTCTAACAGCACATTTTCGGCCTCAACTGCGCGAAAAGCCGGGCAGACCCGCTGGATCTCACACACGCAGAAGAACTACCTGAGGGGAGGGGAAGAGGGGAGCGAGAAAGGAGCGGGAATTTTTGCAGATCTGCTCAGGAGGTTTTGAACTGAAACTTTCAGTAAGACACTCGAGGCTGAGACTCTTCCCCGAAGCGTTTAGGACTCAAAGGCAAGTGGGAGAAAGCTTTTTTCCTCAGAGCGAATGCGACAGCACTCGCTGAAGGCATTTCTGTTCTGCAGGGAATGAGACAAGCAGAGAACGAGCCTCGTTTGCCCAGTAGGGAACGGCGCTCGGGGAGTAAGAATGGCGCGCTTCCATCCAGACCAGCGGGCGCTGCCAATGCCAGGAGCTCGCTCAGCCTTTCAGGGCAGACACAGCTCCGGCCATTCGTAAGCAGCCCGTCTTCCTAACCACCATATCTCCTCCCCGCTGTACCCCTACGCCGCCCTGCCTCCCCTACCCGGCTTCAGCCCCTCCAGCGCTACGGCTGATGGAGGGAGGGGAGGCGGCGGCTGGGGTTTCGTTCGACGCCCACCAGGGGCTGAGCGAGCCTTCTTCAGTGCGCAAACTCGGGGCACCAGATAAAAGCTGGGCTGGCAGCTCTTACCCTGCCTCGATGGAGCCGCCACTTTCGGGTGACTGGAGAAGCAGTTAGCAGCAGCGCCATAGACTAGCGTCCCCCCACACCTTGGGCACAGAGAGTTTGGGGCTCTAAACAGCTGCTGCTGCGGCAGGAGGGAGCCGAGGTGAAGGGATCTGCTAGCTGGTTGGACGCAGAGGAGGCGGCTGTAATGGGGCATTAAGTCTGAGGGAGGAGGGGGGGCGATTAAACCTCTTGTGATCATGGCGGAGTCTATGGGTATTTTTTTTCCTGTCTAACTCTTCTGTGCGTGTGTCTCTTGTTTCTTTCTCTCTCTCTCCTTAGGGCGCTTCGCTGGGGCTGTTCGCTCGGGTTCTGCCTGTTGTTGCGCGAAATGGCGGCTGGCCTCTTGGTGGGTTTGGTTGTCGGTTTTTTGTGTAGGGTTTTTTTTTTTTTTTTCCCTTCCCCTCCTATTCCCCTCCCCGCACTTGTGCCTTGGCTGCGGCTCCGCAGCGAACCGCGGCGGAGCCCGAGTCAGGAGGGGGGCGGGAGCGGCACGGCAGCCAATGGCCGGGCCGGCCCGGGTGGCCCGGTGTGCCCTGATTGGCTGGCGCTGACATCATCCTGCAGCAGGGGCAGCCGCAGCTGGGCAGGGTCGGGAGTTGCCGGGGGAGGCAAAGGGAGAAAACGGGCGCCATGATCTCAGCGCCAGGGAAGACTCCGCGGGCAGGGCGTCCCCGAAGAGCTGGCGAAAAGAAAAGCAGGATCAGGCCTGGGCTTCTCCTTCCCGAATAGTGCCGGGGCTGTGCTGAGAGGAGCGGGGAACGAGCGAGAGGGGAGCAACTCATGCCTGCCTTTGTAACTGCGTCAGTACAAGATGGCGCAGGGTGTCCCTGGAGAGGGAAGGGAGTTGCACGTCCGCCGGAGGTCATGTGACCGCGTTGCATTCCTGTGGGGTTTGGCTGCGGACCAAGCTGGCTTAGGCGGCGGCGGCGGCTGCCCGGGAGAGCCCGGGCTTCCCTCCCCCTCCTCCTGCACAACGTCGTCGGTCCCGCGCTGTTTCCCTTCCCCCATCAGCCTTATGCACGAGGGTGTAGCTGCTGCCGAGGAAGGTTCTCGCTTCTCTCTTTACTCTCCACCCACCTCTAGGGTGTAGCTCCTCTTGGGGGAAGCTTTCCATTCCGCCCCCTCTCTGCGCAAGGCTTTACCCACCGCCAGGGAAAGTTGCCCGTGGGTGCCTACTGGCTCCGCCCGAGCGTGGGAGCCGGGTGCGCTCACGGCAGTGCCGCCCGCTCGGTGCGAAGGCACTCTGCTTTGAGTTAAGTTGCAGGGGGTTACGGAGTGGTTCTTACTGGAACAGTCGTTTTAAGCGATGTCTAAATGACCTCATTAAAGCCGCTGAGGAAAACGTACAGGCCGTGCGGAGTTGTTCTTCTGACGAGGAGGTCTTGGCTGTTCTAGTGTTGCTCTGCCGGGGGTACGGGTGGGGAGGCCAAGGGGAAAATCTCTCAGGTGTTTATGACTTTATTCTGTTTGAACAGGAAAAGTGGATCGCTGTTCTTTGTGTGCTGTTGAATCCTATTGCAGGAGTTGAGCAGCTTTCTGTGGAGCGATGGGTGTATTCCAAAGTCAGGCCGCAGATGGCCTGCATCTTTAACACGGGAATTGATGTATATACTTAGTGCAAATGAAAAATATGGTCTGCAAATATTGTAAGGACTCCCCATGTTTTACTTTGAGGTCCATAGGAAAATGAACTCGTTACATAGGCCTGGAAGGTTGGCAAATATATTTTTCCGGGTCTTTTAAAAAAATTTAAATTTAAAAAAAAATATTTCAATAATTTTAAAAAAATTCAATATTCGCTGGATGAGAAGTGAAAAATGTTTGTTTTCCAATCCTAACCCTTTTCTTTAAGGAATGTAACTCCTGTTACTGTTTGGTTGAGCTTCTCATATTTTCAAAGCAATTCAGTGCTAGTTCCCATGTCTTGTTCTTGTATGCCACAGTGTAAATTTAGCCATGGCATCTAACCCAATGAACAAATTAAGAGTTAAAATTGTTGATGATTTAAAGGTGTTGGTTTGTTCTATTGGAAATGTTTCACTTTTTCTATTCTTAATCTGTCCCTGGATAGACAGGATTTTTTTGCTTTTTACCTCCACAGTAGCAACCTCATAGGGCATATAGCTTTACTATTTCACAAATGTGCTGTTTGAGAACTGGAATGAAAGTAACTGAGTGTATGACTAATAGAGAAGATTTCTGTATAATAGCTGCTCTTTTATATGTGTTACATAAGTAATATGGTGAGGTGGAGTTCAGTTATATAAGAACTGACTGGGGACTTGGGAGCTGCTCTAAGTAGTTCATATTGGTCGCATATATAGCCTGCAGGGCATCCCTGTGTTGTGGGAGGAGGGGTAGAAAAACAGGATTGGAAGCATCTAACAGCACTACATTTTTCCTTTGTAGGTTTCTAGAGGATACCAGGAAAGAAAGGGAGAAGGCAGTAATTAGGAATGACAGAGTGTGAAGCTTTCAAATGTCTGTAGTCTCATTTGAGCTTAGGTTTTAGGATGTAAGCTCTGTTTTCTAAAAGAGCAGTCTCCCCTCTTTTGACTGTCAGAAGGTGGCTGCCAGCTGAGTGTTGTGCCAACTGACTTCTGTGTGGACTATAAAGAGTAAGATTCTTGAGTCCTAGAGATTGTGAGGCTGTGGCTATTTTTTTGTTACCAAAAAAAAAAGCTTACTGGAAATGGTGTTAGGAGGAGGCGGTTGGTTTGTTGATCAAACATTAAAATGACTGGATTACTGATTCTTCTTGTGTAGGCATCATATGACACAAGGTAAATACTCCTTTGTAATGGAAGCTTCCAGAGAGGCTTTCAGTGTACAGTGATTCTTTTAACACAGCACTGATTTATGTGGGACTTGACATTGTGAATACTTTGTTGCAGATGTGTTAAAGGGAGAACATTAATTTCAGCTAAAGATGAGGGGAGAAACCATTTTATTAGTACTTGTGTTTAGGCATGTGTTCTGTAATTATGAAACAGTAATTGCCTGCCTCGCTGTGTAAGAATTGTTTGAATGCTTGTGTTATAGAATAATTTATATAGCTAGAATTTTAATTCTTAAAGCAGCCTTTTAGGTAACTCACTTTGATAATAGATTTTGCTTGAAAACCAAGAAATGAATTACTTTAAAAGCTCTCTGTGTAACTCACAGCTTATTGCAGCAGTACTTGAATGGAGGTGTGGCTGTGCTTTTATGAAGCTATACAAATGAAGGCAAATTTTAATGAGCTGGTAGTAATTTCTTTTTTGTTTCCAGGTTGTTTTTATTAGCAGTTCTCACTAAAGCAGTTATCTTGAAAGAAGCAGTAGCTCTGGTAGTGTTGCAGTGCAGTCTCAAAACAATGTCATATATATTCTGAATTATTTGTGCTGCAGGAAATGAGTAAAACCAAAATGTGTGTATTTCTTTGAGACAGAGCATTTGCCCTACGGCCATTCTGATGCAAGCTGTTTTAATCTTGAAGGGAAGAAAAGAGCTGTTGGAGACTGGGTAAAAAATGGTGTGTAGTTTACATTTATGGTAGCTTACCAGGGAAATGAACAATTTCTACAGAACTTCAGTTTGTTCCTTAACGAGGATACTTCAATGGGCTGGATGCTCTCCAGCAGTCAGACGTGTGGCTCTGACTTGCCGTGGTAGCCTGTCTGTGCATGCATGTGTGGTCTGAGCCCTTGCTAAGACCTGCTATTTAAACAGTTGTTTACCTTTAGCCATACAAAGGGACTGACAGGAGTTCAAGGATATTTAGGGGAGAAAGGAGAGAGACACTCAGAGTGTAATAGATCCAACTATGCATTAATGTCATAGTTGAGACAGTTAAAAGTGCTCATGCTGAAAGATGACCCTGCACTTTTTCAGCTGTTCATTCTTGCTACTGCAAGTGATCATGGGGTGAATAGAAGTGAAGAATGGATGAAACATAAGCCTAATAGTAATGGATGGTTTTCTAATGTGACTCTTCATTGTGTGGCTTGACAAACATTCCTGTTTGAACGGGAGCAGAACGAAGCACCTGGTGGGAAAATGGAAATATGCAGGTTTTAATTGTTAGCGAAGTTAGGTATGCCTTTTCTCAGGAAAGCTGCAGTTATTAAGGAGTTTTGAGGGGCACCTCTTAAAGGCTTTTGACTAGTGTGACTAAAATCACTGAGACAGGCACTCTCAAAAAAAAGAATTCTAAACTTTGAGTTTATAAGTCATTGCTAGATCGACCTTCAGTTGTGGGTAGCAAGAGCACTTCAGCTTCACTGAATTGGTAGCCTGTAAAATTAAGTGAAGTGTTATTCTCAGCTACAGGCTAGTTAAGTGTTCATAGGATTTTAGATTTAAGTTATTTTGTTGGAACAGGGTAAAATTTGAAATAAGCTTACTTCATCCAGAAGCAGCTGATAATCTAATAGCTGAGGTATTCAGTGAAGAATTATTCCTACAGGATGAGTTCATAGCTAATCATAAAAAAAAGCTGCCTGTGGGTCACAGTAGTCATGAATTTGGCTAGTAGTCACTAGCCAAATGAATTTGCATCGTTTGCATGAGGAAAAGGAGTTCTAGTGACTGACAACGGATCAGTTTATCCACCTGGATTTGGACAGCAGACTGTGTTCAGTGCTCAAACAGCAGCAGGATAAGAACTTCCTTTGCACACTCCTTTAGGCTTTGTGTTACAATGAATCTTTCTGAAAAAATTGAGATTAGTAAGGTTTTGCTTTAGCAGGAAAATAGGTTATTGGCTGGTTCTACAATTCTTAACAGTTGAGTTCCTCACTTAAAGAAGCAACCTTAAAGCTGTTGTGTGGCCTCCTAATCCTGGAATTAGTGGGAATTTGTACCAGGTTCACTGCTGTGACCTCTGTGTAGTGAAGTGGGGCATTGGTTTGTTTTCTCCTTCAAGCATGACCTTGTTACTTGGAGTCTTTCTGATGAACTACTAGTTGCTTTGGAGAGCAGTATTAAGGTCCAAGTAGCTACTTTCCTAAGTGAGGTTGTGCTCAGACGTGATTATAATGCAGCACTAGCCCTGAAATGCTGTCAATAGCAGTTCTTTGATGAAAATAACCAGTGAGTGAATGGATCTTTAGGAAGAAAATGGGGGACAATACTGCCAATTTGGAGACTTGGACTGTGCCAGAGTTGGGAATTTACTGAACTGGAGATGCTAGCATCCCAGAAATACAGCTGAAGGTGGTCCTGTCACAGAAGGCAAGAGTTTGTGTTCCTTGTAAGCTCAGAAACCAAACAAATCTTAGCTGCTGGGTTTTTGTGCTTATTAAGTGTTGGAGAAAAGAAACTGTACTGAAACTTCTTACTGTGACTGCTCCATCTGTGAGCTTGTTAATGTGGCATGGTCATGCAGTAGATGTTACTCAAAAGTAGGAATGCAGCAGTATATCATGTCTCTTCAAAGGTTTAGCTTGTGAAGACTGCTGCAGTCCTACTCAGTGTGGTCTGTTAAGATGCAAACAGAAATACTCAACAGGCTGAGGGAGCTGGAGCTTTTCAACACAGAAAAGAGAAGGCTCTTGGGGAGGCCCCATTACAGCTTTCCTGTGTTTAGAGGTGGCTTATGAAAAATAGAGTGACTTTTTTCCATGGACAGGTAGTGATAGGAGATGGGTTTAAACTAAGAGATGAGTGATCTAGATTGGATGTTAGGAAGGGATGCTTAGAGGATAGTGAGGCATTCAAATAGGTTGTCCAGAGAAGTTGTGGATGTCCCACTTCTGAAAGTGCTCAGGGGCAGATTGGATGGGGCCCTGAACAGCCTGGCCAAGTAGAGTTGTCCATGCTCATGGTGGGGACTAGCAACTTGATGATCTTGAAAGTGCCTTCCAACCCAAACCTTTCTATGCTGTCTTGTAGCAGAAAGGTGCACTAAGAATGGCTGCCTTTTTGACATTGAGTACCACTGATTATAGTAATGGATTTGTTTCCAGCAAGCAAATAGTGAATAATTTCTTTTAGTATTTTATTGACAGAAGTTAGTATCTTTCTGTCCAGTTGGCTGTCATATATGGATTTTTGATAGCTGTTTGATCCAGTGCAAATACAGCTGCTATAGATGAACCAAATGCAAGTCCAAAACTAGCTTGTGTGGCAGATAGGAGGTGTTAGAACTAATGTGGAGGGCACAAGAATATAAGCTGAAGAGGTGGCTGGGAAACAAGCATTAGCATCCCGTTCTTGTGCTAAACTCCCTCCTTCTATGTTCCTGCCTTTATTAGCAGGTTAGTCATGACACAGGGCTGTCATATGATTCCCTGAATTTTAGTGAAGTAAAGTAAAAAAAAAATGGGGGTACAGAACTGTGTCACTTTATTAATGCAGATAAAACAATCCCTCAAAGAGACTGTGGCTGCTCATGATACTGAGATGTAATTTAATCTCTAGCCTGAGAAGTGCTTTACCAGCTGTATTCCCTGGTACGTGCTAAGCAATGGTTGTGCTGCTTCATTTTGGGCCACTGTGCTTGTGGCCCAGTTTGTCAGGCTGATGATAGATTGTGCAGTGTGGTCTTTTCTATTGAGCCAGGGTAAGCTGGCTGTGTCAAATTCCATCCAGAACAACTATGGGTCTTCTAATTAGAGTTTTATTAAATAGTACTGAATGTCATTGTCACAAATATCCTGATTTAGAAGACCACTCTTCATAAAACAAAACTATTGCTTTTATCAGAGTGGTGCTACTCAAATTCATCTTCAAAGCTGTGCCTCCATTACCCCAGCATACATATGCTGGAACAAGCTCATAAGCTTATAAAGGCATGCTGGGCAGTTGTCAGATCCTATTTTTAAACTGTTTCTGAGAAACACTTCTGCTTCCCTATCTCTGCATAGTCATAGGAAAGACTGTGCAGGAGCCATAATGTCTGGGCTCAGCTAACAGTAATTTTTGAACTTGAGTGTCTCCTCTTCAGTGACAGTAAAATTGAACTGCCCTGATTGCTGTTGCAGAGGGGAGATGATGAATCACTAGGAAATAGTGGTAGTGGGCTATTGACTCCTTGAGTCTAGTACAAACAATAAAAGATTTTACAGGTATCTTCACTCCTGTGACCAGTGACAGGGCTTGAGGAAATGGCATGAAGCTGAGGCAGGGGATGTGTAGGCTGGATATCAGGAAAAAGTGTTTTACCCAGAGAGTGGTTGAGCACTAGAATGGGCTCCCCCAGGGAAGCGGTCACAGCACCAGCCTGAGTTTGGGAAGTGTTTGGACAGTGCTCTCAGGCACATGGGGTGGTTCTTAGGGTGTCCTGCATGTGGCCAGGAGTTGGACTTCATGATCCTGATGGATCCCTCCCAACTTGGCATCTTAAAGATTGTAGATCTGTGGTGCTTGACAGCATAGCCAAACTTCAGTAGGAGTGCTGATGCCTAGTATCAGAGCACCTGCTTTGCTGTGTTCCAGAGAGTGCAAGAAGAGAGCTTTAAATACTTTCAGTGGTATCTCTCCTGATGAATCTTGAGCACAACAGGTTTGGTTAATCTGCTACTGATTTGTGGTAGCCCACTTACTATAATTGTGTGACACTACTGTATGCCACCTTTACATTTTCACTAACAGTGGAAACGTGCATAAAAATTCAACTATTTCTGTAGGCAACTAGTATTTGAAGGCTTTTTCTCCCTGTGTCTAACATTGCCTGCTTTAGTCTAGGCCTGAAGTACAGACACTAAATATAGGTGGTGTTCATGTACTCCTATGCTGGAGAGGAAGTCCAGAATTGAAGGACTACTTCAGAGAATTTGTATTATGTAGTTTGGGTCAAAAAATGAAGAATACCAATCGAGCATTTAGACTTGATTTTGTTTGTTAAAACTGGCAGGCAGGATATTTCAAACTGGGGAAACTACTATGAACCAGAAGAAAAAAATCATGCTCCTATAAAATGAATTATACAGAGAGCAAAATTAACATACTGAGTTCTGTGTGTCTTAGAACTCTTTCAAGACACTCCTGGGACCCTGCAATTGCTCGTGTAGACCTAATTGATGGGAGGGAATTGTAATTTCAAAGTATTATTAGGACTGATGCCTGAGGGCTGTAGCCAAGCCTACTCTACATCTAGGAGTTGACAGTGAAGGGTCTTCGGATTTCTTTTTTTCTAGAATAGGCAAGCCCTTATTGCACACTTCTCACAGATTGTGTGCTACAAATATTAGTGGCTTTATAAGTGTAGCTGTTAGTTAAATCACTTTGTCTTGTCTTCTGTTTCAGTGGTATGACTTAATAATCCCCTTTAAGTAAATTGAGGTAGTTAACAGAAACCAAGGAGAAGAGCAGCTACCTAAATTTTGCCTTGTAGGGCAAGTGTTTCTGCTTAAAAGAAGGAGAGGAACTTAGCATTTGGCCTATTTTAAGCTCATCCTACAGTGAGCAAAGCAGGGGGATCTTTTTGAAGGGTATGGTACCTTTTGTCTGTTTGCTTAAAGATGCCCTTTAATTTCAGTAATGTAATGACACTGAAATGGGCTATAGAACTGTTAACTCACTTAAAACAAACCTCATTAATCCCACATATTTCTGTAACCTAACAAGAATATACTCATATACTTTCTGTTCAGTGTGGTGGCTGTGCCTTATGTTTCAAATTTCTCCTGTGACTGATCCTCACAGCCTCCCAATGTAGTTGTAGCTAGCATATTACTGCTTAGAGTTATTGAGCTGTCTACAAATGCTCCTTATATATAGAAGTGACTTGCTGAAAGGTGCTTCTCTGTGTCTGTAGATGCTGCATTAAGCTTAGATTTTTTTTTTTTTCCTGTAGCCCACCTATGTATTGAACAAAGTGTCTTGCTCTGGGTGCTTCTGCTTTTTGCTTGAATAGTATTGAGCAAGATTTAGGTACTGATTGCACTCAGTAAAAGTAAGCTCTATGTTCTGTTTTGGATGTGTGTATTAATATGTGTAAAACATCTGTTTCATCTTTTAGAAGCAGCATGTTGCAGTCTTGGATCACATTTCATATCTGAAGCCTTTAAGGGATATCTGAAGTAACAGTTTATGTAGTGGGATTTTCTTACATGGTGCAAGAAAGAGTATTGTTTTAGTATTGGTATTATCCTTCTGTGTCATCAGTCCCTACTATAGAAATCAGCAAAGAGCAAAAACTGAACTGGGTGTCCAAAAAAAGCAGGTCCAGTAGACCTTGTTTTCCTTTGTGTGTTTCTAAAGTTCTTGGTTGAATCTGAATTTTGGATGTGCCCAGTTGGCATTGGAGTGAAGGAGAGGGTTTTATTTGCTACTAAGAAACACTTCTACAGTAGTTCATAAGCTGAAATGCTGTTTGTCATGTAATAAATAAAGATGAGTTGTTTCATTAAGTTCATTTGCTTTTCTGTTACATGAGTCTAATGTAAGCATTTATTTTAATATGAGTCCCATTAAGCAGTAGCATGTCTGACATGTGATACCTTTTTGAAACTCCTTTAGCTTTGATTCTCAACTGGAAATGTTTGAATGGGGATTCCTGGTCTTTCTGGCTGTTCCAAGGAAAAATAAGAATTGAATATATTCTTCTGTAAATAGAATATATATATACAGTATATACCCAAGGTCCATTTAGCCTGTTTAGCTGTTTTTCTGCACAGGGAAGCTAAACCAATGAAAGTGTGAAATGCCAGTATATGTGAATGACTGTGCTTAGGATTACAGATGGACAAAGGGAGGATGATGGAGGCCTCTACCAGTAACTGCAGCTCTTTAGAGGGGTAGGTAGAACCAAAAGTGTATTCCTGTTGTTAACCAGAGAACAGTTGCTAAAACAGTATTTTTATCAGCATTTTTAGGTTCTCTAAGCTGTTGTTCACATAGTATTTAAAAAAGGGGAACTGAAAAAAGCTCGAAATTGAATACATCATCAGTGGAGGGGTTGCCCCTAACTGCAGCAGCAAGATGAATTGTAAGAAGGGAACCTGACTGAAATCTGTCTTTGTTGGAAAATAAGCAGGCCTAACCTGTAGTTCTTGAACAGTGTACAGCTTTCAAGCAGCTCAAGGCTATGTATGTCTGTAATCTACTGATCATAGAAATTATGAAAACAGAGGCATTGTATGCAACTATGGAATTCTGAAAGATCAGTTTAGAGGGGATCTGCATGTAAGTAACATTTCAAGCAGTTATGCTACATCCTACATCACATGATTCTTAGCTGTTGTGCAGCAGGAAACCTCAGCCTTTTTCCATTCATCCTCTGGAGCTTGTGGAGGGAAACACAGATTGGACTTGTATTTAACTATAACTTCCTTCCCTTTGGGAACTCACGTCTGAACTACTACGGATTTCTGGCCATGTGGTATACTTTGATTTCCTGCCCATATGTGAAATTTGAGTAAGCTTTGGCGTCTCAGGGTGGAGAGGGTGACTGGGAGATTTCTTTCTGTGGAAGTAGAAAGTCATTCCATGATTGTCTCTTCCCCAGCTTTCTGCATGTGTACAACTAGGTACACTCTGTATGTCATGGTCAGCTCGTAGTATGTATGAGCTGACAGTATAGCATGTAAGAGTTAAGCTTTCCTATTTTCAAACTTAAGGACTCTTTCAAAACTTCAGGTAGTTTTGCTGTATCTGAATGAAATTATTTCTGATTTTCAAAAGAAAATGCTCGACTGAAGGCTAGCTCAAAGAATGGCAGTTTTATGCCAAAGTGTTCACCTGCCAAACAGACTGCCTAAATCAGCTTGCAGGTTTTCCATATATTGAACAGATTGTGAGAAGTACATCAAGAAATCATGGATACTGGCTGAAGAATGAGGGATTGCAGTACAGAAAGGAAGGTGCTTATCTTTAACTAGATACACGTTTTACTTTGAATCCGGTTTTGGAACTAGATGTTCATGCCCAGTCTTCTTTTGTAGCTTTTTGAAAGGGAAGAATTTCTCACAACCAAATCAGTTGCCTTTTTAAATGCAGGAGAACTGGAGTAAGGAAGCCTGTGAGCATGCATGCCTCCCAAATCCTGCAAATGTTCTTTCACTTAAATTTGTCTGAATAGCACAATCAGTATTGTGTTTTACAGTGCTCAGTTGCTAGGAATTTAATTTCCATGTTTATAGATGATGTTTTCTACCTATTTTGTAATGTATGCAGTGTTTCTCCTGTCAGTTTTCTCATGGTGTTTAGCTTCATGTTTTTTCACAACATTGTACTCAACTTTATTATTATTGAGGTGTTTATTTCCTTTGGTTTCTAATGTGAAAGAAAAACTCAGCTAAACCTGCAGATTTTTCAAGACAGAGCAAGAGGTGCTTGAAGAGGGGAAGCTAGTGCTCAAGTTCACAAATTAAAATAGGCTTGTAGTTACAGCTTAACTGACAGGCAGGAAAAAAGCTGTAGTTCAAGAGCACAGCTGGCAACAGGCTCATGCATACCCCCAGAAAAGTAAACTTTTCTGCCACAATGTCCAGATCTGTTTGGATAATGATAAAAAGATACTGGGCAAAATGCGAGAGTTCTCTGACTGTTTGCCCAGAGTATAAATATTTCAGGCTTTGAGTGCTTGTGTGGCTTAAATGTTGCAGAAAGACTGTCTCAGTTATTTTTAGGTTGGGGGAGCAGGAAGAGTACTTGCTTCCTGTCTTCCCCTCCCCCAGGAACCTTGGGTACTTTAATGAGGAGAAGAAATATAGCAACCCCTGAGTTGGTTTACCAGTTCCTATTGAACAAGGTCAGTACATTTCCTGACCTGCTTTGTGGAAGGAGTAGTACAGCCACTTAGACAGTGTTCTCCCTTTTGAACCAACATAAAGGCATAGAGAGTTTCAACTGAAACAAGTCCACAGTTTACTTCACAGTTGCATATGAATAGTCTCCAAAACAACTACTAAAGCTTATAACTAGAATTAGTCCTCTAGTTGGTGTTATGTGAACTTTGGTGCTATGCACAGCATGACTAACTTGAGAAATCGGTGAAACTGAATACCTCAGTTCCCCTTAGCTATTGTAACATTAATATATTTAGGCAATAACCATTAATATCTTCATATCAGCTGTTGTTTCTCTTCTACATAGCTACAAATTCATCCTACTTGTAGGTGTTGGTACACATCCATGCTATAAAACAAAGAAATGTGATAACTTGGTAATAGTACTTGTTTAGTTCGAGATATACCAGACTGCTTCCCTTGGCACTTCAGGGGGTTTTTTGTTACTTTGATCCAGAGGCAAAAAAAAAAGCCATAGCAGTGCCTTGGATTTTTTTCCTAACAAGGAGAGGCAAAAAATGCATTTGGTCCTGGTTACTGTAAAAATTATGTAAGACAATATAATTGCTTCTTTTCTTCTTGCATGAGTATTGGCAGCAGTACACAGGTGTTCATTTTGGGAGAAAAAGTGTCTGGGCCTATTGTTTGAATCTTGTCGTTTGCCATCAGTGTGCACGTACGCTTCATAAGTGATCATCTTCCTGACAAAAACCAGTCTGCAGCAATCCACCTAGGAGTACAGAGCTTCTTGGCACTGTGCAGCGTGTGCAGAACAGGCTTAGAATCACTCAGGCAAGAAGCAGGAAAATACTAGCTTTGGCATGCACAAGTGTCCCCATGTGTGGAGCCAGGATAGAAACACCAGGCTTGTCCTAGCATGCTCCTCCAGCAGCTACACAGAAATGTAGCTACACTACTATGCAGAGCTGTGCTTTTTTTCAGACTTCTTGGTGTTTTCCACTTATTTAGCAATGGTGGTTATGCTGTCTTTGGGGATATTGGTTTGCAGTTAGGTCTAGGGTTTTGTTTCATTTGAAGTTATGGTGTTAGAAGACTGAGCAGTTCTTGCTGCTTACTTTGATCCTTCCTGCTGAAGCAAAAATTTTATGGTGGTATTATATTTTGGGAAACAAACTGTGTATAAGAGGGAACAAGCTGAATGCATTTTTCAGTATCTTGAATTCTGGAGAAAATGGAGTGTCTGCTTACAGAGACTTGCAACGTCTTGCATCACTAATTAGGCACAAGCAGTCAAATCTTAATCTGATGTCTGAATTATACTTAATTAAGAAGCTATAGCAGAGTATGTTTACTTGACTAGTGAGAAAGTTAAGCAATTCCAGTTGGTTTCAAATATATTTTTAATTTGCTGATGAAGAATCAATAATTTTGATGCTAGTTAAACTTTTTTGTCAGTGGTTCTGTGGACCTATGCAGTTTGCTCTGCAGGGAATTCCCATTTTCTAATAGTTTTATTCAATACAAAATGAATGATAAACTAAAAATTTTGTGAACACTTAGCTAGTTAACTATTGGTAGGAGTATCCCTATCAAAAGCTGAAAAGGAGCCTTTGTGGTTAAACAGTGGATAAATATAAGCTGAAGTGGTGAATCACATGAAAGATGGGCATAACTCAATATCCACTGCTTTCAGACAGGAGGGTCTGCACACTGCAGCCAAGTTCTTTGTGGATATTGAACAGTCTGAACATAAGGAGGGCTGGTGCCTTTTCCTGCTGTTCTTGATGAAGTTGTAGATAGTAGAATTGAGGCTGCAAGGTGAATCACATTCCAGTTCATGGTTTGATGCTTTAGAATAAAGCCTTTTGCTGCTTATTTGAGAGCTCACCAAAACCCTTGTCCAAGTTGTGAGCCTTTCATGGGAAGAGAGTGTGTGGGGGGTGTGGTTTTAAGAAGCTTGTGTTTCAAAATAAGCCTTTCACAATTCCTGCTTCTGGTCAGATTGTACATACTTCACATGTGTGAAACATGTGACTTAGCTAGGTATAATGTAGCCTGTTGGCACGTATCCTCTGGAGGCTGAGAATAACATTATCTAGATCTAGAAGACTGGGGTAACTTCTTCATATGATGGTCACCCTGAGCTGCTCTAATCTGTGCATGAACATGCATTACTGGTAGTTACTTCTAACTGCACCAACGCCTGAGAAGAAAGGAAAGAAGAAAACACGTTGTTACAGCTTTCTGGTGGTGTTGAAGAATCAGTAATAGGATGCAAGTGGTAGATTGACATAATACAGTAAGGCTAAAGGGAGGGCATTAAGATGAAATTAGGGATTTCCAGTTAGGAAGATGGAACTGAAAGCTAGAGGAAAGGGGCTGGGGAAATTGGTGAGGTGAGATGATATCAAGAAGAAAAGTGTGATGAGCTAATCCAAGAGTAAGAGAAGTGCCTGTGCTGAAGAGAGCCATTTTTAGAAATAGTGAAAGAGCAGGAAGCCTTGCATGAGAACCTGCTGAAAGTTAATGTCTGTTAGCTAATGATACCTGTCATCAGGGAGTCAGAAGTCTGGAATCATGGGATGGCCAAAAACAGCACTGAGACAGCTGGTGGGGTTTTCAGCTTGACCTGTGGGCTGGAGGAGGAGTCATGGACCTGTGGTAGGTGGTTGGAAAAAAGACTGTAACTACTTGGGTAGTAACCCAGCTTAGTAATGAGTGATTAGCAGCAGGGCCATGTTCATCAAGGTGACTGGAGTTCAGCTCAGCCTTGAAACACAGCTTCCATATGTGCCTCAGCTAGGAAGTGTTATGTTGGGGCAGTTGTGGATGCCAGAGGCAATCATGGCTTGAGATGTTCTCTTTAGTTGCTCTTACTAGTCGTATGGGCTGTTCTGATAGCACAGTGTAGTGCTCCATCACCCCAGTTGCTGATCATTTGTTTGACTATGCTGTGAACAAAGGGCTGATGTGTTTAATAAGGAGATCACTTCTTCCTACTCTTATATTCAGTTTTTGAGTTGGGACTGACTGTCGACCTAAGATTAGTCCAAATAGAGTCCTGG
This sequence comes from Molothrus ater, assembly GCF_012460135.2. Taxonomy (NCBI): domain Eukaryota; kingdom Metazoa; phylum Chordata; class Aves; order Passeriformes; family Icteridae; genus Molothrus; species Molothrus ater. The sequence continues at coordinate 13,678,637 of NC_050482.2, read as the reverse complement.
AGGGACTGTGTTTCACATCATGCAAAATCTCTGCCCATACTGCTGCAGAAACACCCTTTCTTTTTTCACTGTTTAACCATGTGAGTGGATTTCCAAAGCACATCAGTGCCTCATGTCAGGGGCACAGTTAACTAGAAACTATTGGCTTGAGATGGGGCAAAGTCTTGTTCAAGGCATATTGTTAAATATTACCACGAGACACTCTCAGCTATAGTTTCATTGTTTTGTCACAATTTAACGAAACTATTCCTGCAGGAAATGAAGGAGGGATCTTTTACTGATAACATGACAAGAAATAAATTGGGCAACAGTATGCAGCCTGTAATTACAAGCTATATAAAACAAGGGCGTCCAGTGGCCCAGGCAGTCTGTTCTTTTCTCAACTTTCCCCTGTTTTTGTAATGCTGCAAAACAACAGAAATGAGTAGAACTGGATTTTCTGCAAGTGTGTGTCTTCTGAGCGTCAAACATTTTTCATTTTAATTTCATGGATTAAACCAATGCAATAAAATGAGCTTAATGACAGAGTAAGTCCTGCTTTTTCATAGACCTTTTTCTCCTGCCCTCCCCTTGCCTTTCCATGGTAACTCTGGAACCTCATGAGTTACTAGTAATGCTGGCAGAGGCTAATGTTTACAACTCAGTCTGTTTTTTGAATACAGGCTTCAGTCTTCTCTAGCAAATTGAAACCAGATGGGAACAGGCAGGGAGCAGAATGGAATTTATTTCTCTTATGTGGCTTGTGATGTTAACAAAACTCTTTGGGTATTTTTATTGTTATTTTGCCTAGAAAATTACTTGTACCTTCTTTCTGTCCAGTCTCTGTAATGTGGAAGCCTACAGCACTTACCCCCAGCACACTGAAAGCCTTCACTGAGATGTGTTGCTTTACTTCCATTGCAGTGACAGACCGTGGTATAATTCTATAACATTTTTTGTGGGGTGTTTTGGTTTTTTTCCAAGTAAAATGATCAAAATGAGTTAATCCATCCAGAATTTTTTTTCTGCTCTTCTTGCACAGCTGATGGAAGTGAAATACAATTGTTTTGCAACATTTAACAAGTCTTTCTCTTTTCTCCAGCTACCCTAGGTGAAAGTACATTAAAGGAAGACTTGCTGAAATCTGAAGAGGGAGACAGGCTCAGGCACTCAAACTACAGTGGTTCCAGAATCTGTAATGTAGACAGGATAAGGATTTTTTCTGTGCAGTTAATGCTGTGCTGTTTTTGCTGGTTTCTCAGGAGAAAAGACTCAACATGTTGAATCAGAGAGATGTTACTTCCTGCTGGGTTTTGGGATTTCCTTTCAGCTCTCTCCTCCATGGCTGTAGGAGCTGTTTTTGCATAGTGCATGTTCTAAGGCAGGAAGTTGCTGGAGATGAAGACAGAAGCCAACCAGTTCTGTACTGAATGTAATAGTTTCTGACTCAAATTGTGTGGTAATTGTCAGAATATCATAGGGTGTTGCAGGAACTGCTGTGTTAAACATGGCTGAGGATTTATTCTTTCATAATTTGCCTAAATGAGTATTAGATGCTAATCTGAATTAACATATGAAAGTGGAGGGGAAAGATTTCTTGATGTTTTCTAGCCACTTGAAACCTGATTGTGTGCAAAAATAAACTTGGGTATGCTGAAGTAGTCATGGGGTTTTTCCCCACTTGCTCAATCTTAACTCCCATTCTTTCTGATTTCCCGCACAAAGAAAGAACAGCTACTTGCTATAGCTTCAAATATATTAACAAAATACTGTGAGCGCTGGAAATATGATAGAGTTTTAAATTACTATCAGCTTCACTAGGAATTAAAAACATGTAATCCTGGAAGTTATGGTAGTAAATTGATATCAAGTATTTTGACATACATACCTGCTTCATACAGCTTGTTTTCCTCATAGAAGAGAAGTATTCCAGCAGCTTGTTACAGGACTGAGTTTCAGTGTCATGTATAAGATTGGCACGTTTACTATGAAGACAAACCTTAACAGAATTCATATGAACTCTACTTCTTCAGCAATTGTTTTTGATAAACCAGGTCTTGCAGCTCCAAGAGGCAAACAGGAAGGGGATGGAGGGATGGTAGTTCACTTTTCAGACAGATCAACTGTTGGAGTTAAGCTCTCCGAATGTGGAATAGTGTCAAACAGTGCAACACTCCTGTATCCTTCAAAAATGGCTTCAGATGTGCTGTCTTTTTACCTTGCAGTGCTAGAGGAGAGTTCTGCATGAAGCCATTTCTCTTTTGTGTTTTAACCTCTGCTGTACATTGTCCAGTCCTCGTTCAGCAGACAGTTCCATTTGGTGGACTGTCCTCTGGTGCTGTTTGGAGAAAAGAAAAAGAGTTGATCTATAGCTGGGTATCTAAAATATGGAACTTCAGAGGACTGCCTGATGTTGTTAAACCTAATGACTTAGAGCATCTAGAAAAGCCACTTCACAGGATAATCCTTCCCAGCACATTCCATGATAATGTTTCCAGTACCTTTGAGTTTTTGTCTCTGGGTCTAATGATCCTAGGATGTGAACTGTCACCTAAAGCACTATCAGAAGTGCAAATTCTGACATAATTTTAAATAAGTGAATCTTCCATCCTTAGATGTAGTTCTTGCTGGATTAAAAAAAGGCTATATAATTTAATTAGGTACAGTCTGTGTGCCTAATTTGATGAAAAAATGCTTGAAAAAATAATATTAATGAAAATTTTCCTTAATGGTGGATGACAGACATGTAAACTACTGTTGGACTCTGTGTGTGTGTGTGTGACTGGCTGTTTGTTAAGGGAAAAGCATGTTTTCAGAATGTGGTTTTTGGACTTCCAGACAGATTACACAAACTTGAGGAGGCCCAGCCTACATCCTGTGTAGAAAACCAGCTCACAGAAATGCTCATTGTTCTTCAGGGTTATAAGTCACTGCATTTTGTGCCTCCCTTCTATTTCAAAATATTGTATGGAAAATACTAATGCAAAGGAACCACAGCAGCTTAACAAGTGCTTGGTCCCACCAGGTACTGAGCACTGTGCTCTTACCAGAAGGCTGGGGGACTGGGATTAAAACATTAGGCTCCCTGGCTAGAGAACAAAGAGTGTGTGTTGGTAAAAGTAGCTGAGTATTTATCAGGTGAGTAAATCAATTGGTAATTGACATACTTTCAACCTGAAAGTTGTTTGTGTGCAGCCATGCCTGTATTTACTATCCTGGAGTGGGAGTTACAGGATATGAAGTTTTCTTCAAGCAGGGTAAGTTCTCCATAACACTGATTCACCTCTGCTCAGTCTTCACTGCAGAAAGAGAGAATGTGAGGTGTCCAGATCTGATACCCCACCAGAAAGTGGTTAGTGTTTCTGAATCTCTACCCATGCTTATTGCTGGGTTGTGTTTTTCAACCTGCAAGCTAATGGACCTGTCCATGAAGGGAGCTGTCAAGTCAAAAACACTAAAACCTGTTCATTCTTCCCTTTTTTGAATGTACATTGTCATCTTGGAGGTTATTTTAAAAAGCTGAGGTGCTTTCATTTTTAACTTTTAAATAGGAATAGTGTTCCAATGTTAATTTTAAACCACTTGAATTATGTTTTTCTTACTTCAAAAAAGCAACAGCTTGTATTTTTTGCTAGAGTTCGGTACCCATTTAAGACTAAAATAATTGTTATGATAATGCAGATGTAGCTAAGCAGAAGGCTGCCATGAGAGTGTTTGAGGTTGTGCCCTGCTTTTCTACAGTCCTCTGAAAGGAATCACTTCCCTTTAGTCTCTGCCAGTCTCCTGACTGTGCAGCATTCCCAAAACACGTGGACCATAAAATGGGATTATAGGGGAGGCATTCAAGTAAATAGAAGTTTCCTTGGGATGAGATCTGCTTTTTCATGCAGAGCTCCTGTGTGCTGTAGCCTGGCACTGGAGTGAATTCTCTTGGTGACCCTTAGGGTGGGAGAGCACCCAGGCCATCCTCATGTTTTGGGGATAGTCTCTTCTGGCTGGCACAATAAAGTCCCCCTTTGCAGTGTTTTTGGAAGGACACACCCAAGTGAGAGTTTCCTTCTGTGTCTCTTCAGTGTCTCTGTGTAACAATAAATGGCCAGTCTCATGATGCAGCTATAGCTGCCAGAAATCTGCAGTGAACGTACAGCTGTAGCAGTCATTAATTGCACAGTATTGCTGAAGCAGTCCAATGCTTTTGTGAGTTGTGTTCAAGGGTAAGTAGCTGCTTGGAGATAAAAAACTTTGTGCTTTCATAGAAGCATATTATCCACCATACCTTGATGGATAATGTTATCTTTCTGTGATTGCATGGTCCTGTTCAGCCTGTTCTGTTGAAAGTATACAACCTGGGCAGGCTCAGTCTGCAGTTTGATTACTTATGAGTTCTTTGTTGAGACTAAATTGTGTTGGTCTCAGCAGGGAGCATTTCCAGACCATCCATGCTGGCCTAAATAAGTCAGGCTGTCATTGTTGCTCCACAGGATGATGCTGTGTGGGATATCAGGGCACAAAGCCTTCAGACTTGTGTCCATTTCACTGTAGCTATGTTTCATATTTTGAAAGAACTTGCCACAAATTGATGTTGTCCTTCTATCACTCCAGTGGCTGCTAGTCACCAGAAGAACGATTCAGTCGGTAGTGTTCCCCTTATCACAGACTCGTAGTATGGTCTGGATTGAAAGGGATCTTAAAGATACCTGATTCTACCCCCTGCCATGGAGAGGGACACTTTCCCCTAGACCACATTACTCAGGGCCCCCTTACTCAGTGTGCCCTTGCACACTTTCAGAGATGGGACATCCACAGCTTCTTTGGACAGCCTGTTCTAGTGTTTCAACACTCTCCCACGAAAGTATTTCTTCCTGATACCTAATGTAAACTTGCCCTCTTTCAGATTGAAGCCATTCCCCCTTGTCCTATCACTACATGCCCTTGTAGGAAGTCCCTGTCTGGTTTTTCTGTAGGGTCCCTTTGTATACTGGAAGATTCCTTGTTGCCAGTAGCAAGGCTTCAGATGCTGGTGGCTTTGTCTTGGCTTCCTGCAGATGCTGCTCTGTACCACAACACGGCTGCTTTTATGCAGGGGGAAAGCTGCAATTGTAAATACTGTCCTTAAAACAGCAGGAATTCATATATTCCCTTAGGTGGCTGTATTCTAGACATGGCCTGTGTTTATGATGTCCTTGATGTGCTACTGGGTATTAGTGAGGAATATGATAAGAGATCCCTCCAGATTGGAAGACTGCCCTCTGCATTTGGTCAGCACAGCCTTATTTGTACTGACTTAACCTTTCTTTACAGGTGACTCTGAACAGAAACTGTTAAAGTTCTTGGAACTGTGAAGCTTTGAACCAATAGCAGCAGTGAGAATTTTCAGTTATCTGAAGAATTGTATATGTCAGAAATTCTTGTTGTTTTTTTTTTTTTTTTTTCTGCACCTGGTACAAAGAAGTAGAACAGCCCTGGGAACAGGCAAGACAACCCAGTTCCTGCTGCTGTCAAAGGCAGCAAATCCATTCATTCGTGTACCTCCTATTGTAACCAAAGCAAAGAATTACTTGCTATGGGTTCTAAATCAGGAGTCTCTATTCTTTCTCTTGTTTGGTTTCTTTTTAAAGCCTTTTGGTTTTAATGGGGAGCATGCTTACAAAATTAAGGGAGGTAAATTTGGGGCCTGTATCTCACACCACAGGTGGCTGCACTCAGGAGTAATGTCATTGTCACAGCTGTACGCAGCTTTTGTTTCTAGAGGGTCAGAGTCTCTGCCCTCATCTATAGGTGGGGTATAAATGAGGGAAAGGCTGACTTAATTTGATGGCAGACTGTTGATAAGAGTAGTGGTTATTTGAAGACTGCTTAATCCTATTTAAGGTTGGGATTTTTTTGGAAAGTCTGATTTATGGGTGTATTTTGTACCAGAGCCCATTCAAGAGCTGGGTCTGAATAAATCTGTCATTTGCTACATCTCAATTGGTATTTTCATCATATCTTAGCTGTGTGAGAGTTAAACAGGATTATTAAATAAAATTTTCTGAAGGTCAAGGAGATTAATTAATATTTTTAATACCTGCAGTTTTAGGGAAACATGCTGAATTATGAGGGGAAGTACCAACTTATTTAATCACTATTTTTCTAATAAATATAGATGATATAGCTATAACTGCAGGGAGCTGAAATGTCATGTCAATAACAGTAGCACCTGCTTGTATTTAATTTAATTTGTGTGTGGGATTGTTTATGTTGTAGAAAATGGCAATTTAGGAACAAGCTTTTGAGGGGAATGTTACGTTGCCAAGGCTGCAATATTTTGTATTATACTGTACAGACACTCTGTCATAACTCAGAGTATTTGTGATCTTCCCTCCCTTTGCAGTCCACCTGCTTACCACTGCTGCCAGGAAGGTGAAGTTGCAGTGAGCTGGGTCAGCAGGAGAAGCCTCACTTTCCTTGCAGTGCTTGGTTGGTGCCTGTGTAGCTCTGTGAATGACTTGCTACAGAGTCAGGTAGGTGGCAGTGCAAGGGAAGCAGGAGGAGGAATCTCCTGATTTGGCAGCAGTTGGCAGTCAGATTGGCTTTATGGTTTCATGAAGTCCTGTCTGTAAATTATGCCCACATCTGTAACTATCTGGAAAGCCATGGTTGTTGAAGGCTTTGCTTCCCTGCTGCCAAGTGCCACCTGTCTCCTGAGCACTGCCACTGTTGGTTAGCTGCTTGACAAAAAGGTAGGTAGGGGACACAGACTTGGCTGGCTGTGAGCTTCTAGGATCTGGTTAGAGATTTCTGGGACTGATGGAGGGAGAACTGCTTAACACATCAGGTTCAAATGGGCCTGTGTGTTCATGTTACAAGATGAAATACGTGACTCTAAAGAAGCATTAGCTCAGACTTGGGCAGCTGCAGTGTTCTGGGAAATAAAGGAATCCACATAGTAGAAAGGACAGATAAAGGAATGGCTTACCAAGACATTGGTAATGCACTATTGCCAACTATAACATGGGGGAAGAAAAAAAAAAAGGGAGAGATTTAAAAATCCCAGCCAGTTTATCTGGATCTTTAGACTGGTGCCAAAGTACTGTGAAATTTGTGGACTGGGATAAGACAGTAGAAGGTCACCATCATCTTGGGAAAAAAAAAAGGCCCTAAGCAATGTCTCTCCAAGGACTTGGCTTTTTACTATCTGCTGTTACAAGTGACACTAGAGATTACTAAAACTGGAAGAAATTAGACAAACCAAACCCTTCTCTTGTTTTCTGGTTAGCGCCATTGTTAGCATTCTTGGCAGAACTTCACAGATGCTTTCCGTGGTTTTTCTGCTTGGTTGCACTTCCTGTCTCGTTTATTGGCATAATGATGTCACTCTCACACACCACTGGGGAGGAGCACAGTGGTGGGCTCTGCCCCAACTCCTGCAGGAAAAGCTTTCTCGTGCCCCCTACAAGAAGACCTTGCTCCTGCTCTGATGGCTGAAATCCAAATGGAAGATCCCTTTTTTTGAGACTCCCCTGGATGGAAGTGGGTGGCAGAGCAAGAGGAAGAGGCAACAGAAGTGTCATGTCGTCTTTGGTAGGAAGCCACTTACAGGAACATCTGTGTTCACCTAATATGGGTGAGCACTGGAGCCTGCGTAGCTCTGTGTGTGCCTCCAGAGCCTGTATGGAGCTGTAGAAGAGAAGGCAGGGGCAGGGAATATGCTTTCCCTAAGCAAACAATGCAGTGAAAAGCAGGAATGAGAGCTTCAAACACATCCCTGCTCCTCTGGCCAGGCAGCCCTGCTCATGGGAGGAAAGCACGGAGAAAGTCCTGTTTGCCCAGTGCTCTTTCATAGACCAGAAGAGCAGCAGGGTTTGTTTCTCTGGTTCTCCTGCTTGTCCCAAGAAGGCAGCATGGATCAAGCAGTTTGTCCTTGGGGATGTTGCTGTGGGAGAGGGAGGAATGTGGCTTCAAGAGGTGGCCCTGTAGTGCTGGGGAGCAGCCTGGGCCTGCTGCTTGGTGAGGTCTGTACCTGTTCACAGGCCAGGTTGTGCCGTGCAAGCTGCAGTTATGCAGGGAGCTTTAAAGTGGTGGAAATCAGTGTGTTAAAATGAACTTGGGAAAAGTTAAATCTGGCTCAAAGGGGCTCTTCCAGCATGAGTCATCTGCAGCTGTGGAGAAGCCCTGGGCAGAGCCTTCCTCCCCACTGCTGAATGGAGCTGTCAGAGTGCTTGGAGCCAGGGCAGGGAGAAGAAATACCCCAGTTCGTTTCCTAACAAGGTGTGCATGGGAGAATTCCCCACGGGGGCACTGGTGGGAGTTTGTGGCTCTGTTTTTCAGTCCCTCAGCTCCACATTAGAACATTGTGCAGCTTGAAACACCCTAAGCCCATCCCCAGGAAGCAGACAATGGTGTTGATATGCCTGTTGCTGCAGAGGAAGTGGCTTCTGTTATAACCAACAAGCAATCTGCCAAAGTCCGTGTTGGGGTGGTTGCCAAAATAAATTTGACATAAAATTATTTTGCCTCTTTGGTTTTTGTCTTGTTGTCTGGAGATGTTCCTTTTGCTTCCTAACATTAAAATCTCACCAGTGGCAGGATTTCCACTCCTCTCACACCCTCCCCTGCACCCAAAAAAAAGTAATACAGCCTTTGAAAGTGTTAATAGAGAATCCAGTCTTTATTTAATAGACGATGAAAATATTCTTAAATGCTTTCAGGAGGGTAGCAAAACTGAACCTAAACCATATGTAGCTACGGTGTTGCTCAGGGCTTTTGTGATGCTGTTGGAAATATGACATATTATTGCGGAAATGACAGTCTGTGGAAGTCGGACTCGAGATGTTGGAGGCATTAGGCGCCCTCTTGTGCCGTTTTTCTGGGAGCAGTGTAAGGTGAGCAGCTTCCTGGGAGCAGAGGCTGAGCCAAGCTTCAGCCTTGGTTTTAGTTTAGCTTGGGGGGTAACTGGTGCGTGCTTTGGCACCTAATCATGATCCAGCATGGTTCTGATGTGTAGGAGTTACTTGTTGATGGGTCTGCAAACTTCACTCTAGATTCATAGTGTGGCCATTAAAAATGAAGCTTTGAACAGGAAAAAAGAGACTTAGACTTCTATCTTCCAAAAGACAAAAATCTTTAGATTCACACAAGAGTAACAATGTCTGCTAAGAACTAAATTTCTTTGATCTGCCAGATTTTAAGTTGACTTTCAGACTTCACTGACTGTTAATAATATGATGCAAGTTTAGATTTTTTTGTTTGTTGGTAGATTGTGCTGTATGTTTGTAATCCCTCAGCTCTTTGGGCTGTAATAGTATCAAGAAAATGTGCTGCATCTCCTTGGAAGTCAGTTGAGGAGCTAGTCACATACTTTTTCAGATTGCTCACTGCAATTGTCTGAAAATACTTAATTTCTCTAGATACCAGACTGTAAACAGAAGTCCAAACTCCAGAGTAAATTAGATACATCAATTTCCAGAGTCAACTAAAAAGCTATGTCAGATCTGAAAACATGGGTCTTTGGTGACTTAATGCCAAAAAAAATAAGTTTCACCATTTTTTGATATGTAGAGCTCAAAGTCATTCAAAGGACACAAATATCATCACTTTTCTGGCCTGATGCAAAGTCTCGAACTTACTGGTACCTCCAGGATGCAAACACAACTAAGCATAACATGTGCCTTGCCAGCACTTTTCTGGCTCTTTGGAGATTAAAGACGTTGCTTGTTTCAGTCTTATTGACCCAGAGCACTTTTAGAGTGGGGTACCTGTCATCCTGTGACAACATTTATTGCAAAATAGTAGTTTCTATCAGATTTCTCTATGCATGAAACCTCTTGAGGATTATGACCATTTCACAGAGCAGCAGCTAGAATATAAAAGGAGAATGATTTCTCCTTTTATATTGATATAAATGATATAAATGATATAAAAGGCCCAGTGCTGGGCCTGGCTGAGGCCCATCTATCTGATACTGATCCTGTCTGCAGCAGACTCTGTAAGGTGGTGCCTTGATAAAAGCCTAAGATAGCAGGTATAAATGCTTCCTTCTTGACTGCTGTCCCAGCTTCCAACAGTTTTCATGTCCTGAGCTGAATGTGGAGTTTGTGCATTTAGCAAACCTTGATAGATTTAATTCCCAAGATTTTTCCAGTCCTCCACTGAGCTAATACTAAACTTTTGCATTCACTGCAACCTTGTTGCACTGATGAACTTGGTCCATTGAGAGCACTGACCATCTTGTCTCCTGTCTCCTATTTTTAACAATTATTTGCCCCAGAAGGACCATCTCACGACCATACCTGATGCTGTGTGAAAATTAATCCAAACTGACATTTCAGAATCTGTGGAGTGCTACTGGGGGAGTGGTGGGGAAGTACCCTTGCTTTGCCTCTGAAGTCTTTGTGCTTATATTTTGTCTCCATGAAGAGGATGGGGAAAGTCTTCAGACAGAGATTAAGAGAGAAAAAGTTTCTCTAAGTAGTTTTTCTGGGTATTTTCTGAAGTAACTATGTGAAGCTCTTCAAAAGGCACAGGACTTCACTTGTGTGGTTTGCATAGCAAAATAGCTAATGTAAATGAATTCAGAGACAAATCTCCCAAGCAAAATCAACCATTCCTGAGAACAGAATGTTGTCATTAATAATTTGAGCAAAATGTGTGGTCATTGTTGTCTTCTGTTAACCCTAAATACCTTAAAATATCAACAAAAGGCTCCTTGTGGCTGAACAGCTTTACGTCAGTGTTTAAAAATTTTACAGTGCTAGGTCTGATGTAGCTGCTGGGGAAAGATTATTCACAGATTTAGTCGTAAATTGCCCAGTGAAATGATGCAAAATATGAGAAAGGAGAAAAAAAATGCTCAAACAAATCCAGCATCTTGGGAGTAAGTCATCTTCATTGTTTTTCTGAGCATTTGAATTACTGCTTAATGAATAATGGAGTAACAATTTGCAGAAGACTGTCAGCTATACTGTAATGTTTTGGTAAAATTAAGAAATGCTCGTATTAGCATAGGCCTGATAAGTCTGTGGATTCAAATATGTGCACTGGGCATGTACAAGAACTGACATCGGTGACATAACAAGAGCAATACTTTGTAAAAGACTGATTTCAAATTGCTGCTTCACATCCTATTCTGCTGTTTCACAGGAAGTGTGTATATATGCTTTCCCCTCAAATATATAGTGATGTAGGAGACAAATGGTCAGTGCTCTCAATGGACCAAATTCATCAGTGCAACAAGGATGCTGTGAATGTAAAAGTTTAGTACTACACAATTTATGACATAACTGAAAAGTAGCATCTTGCATTTACAGGAAGAAGGCAGGGGCAGGTAAGAGAGTGTGTAGCAGAGCTGCTGACTTGCAGCAATCCTTATTCAGTATTGCAGCAGTTAACTCCTGCCTTTTAAAAAATGAGTTGTTTAATTCCACTTTCCTAGATGTGTCCAGGAGCCAACTCTGAGCTCTGACTATTGCCACATTCTGTCCTTGCGTGCGAGATTATATTTCCAGATAAGCATGAATAGAGTTCAAATGAATCTATCAATAATCAGTGGAAAGGATGTCATAATGCAAAGTCTGATACTGTACAAAAATATACAAGTCCTTGAAAACATGTATTTGGAAAGGAACTGCTTTATTCTTAACATAGCTGCAGGTCTGGCAGCAACAGCTCATGAAGAGGTGTGGGAATTAGCTGCACAGACTCCCTGCTGGCAAGGAGAGCTGGGAGGCTGTATGCTACTGATAGAAGACTCCTCATTTTTAAGTCCCTTTGGGTAAAGGAAGGTAAATGATTTTTCTTTGCTGATGAAACACATTGTGAGGCAAAGCCACAATTGAGAAGAAAAAAAAAGTGTTGAATGGAAATAAAATCTCTAAACTTAAGTGAAATAAGGTATGTAAGATTTCGATTTCTTTTAGGTTGTCATAATCTCTTAGGTTTATCAGCTAAAAGAAGATGTATGAGGAAGATGGGGAAAGGAAGAGATGGCTGAAAACGAAATACACATTTTTAATTGCTCCATTGCTAATTCTCTGATCTGGATCTGTTTGTAATTAAGCTAAACTATTTTCAATGGAATTTTTCTTTGAAGTATTTGCAGCAATGCAGAGTATGTGTGGTTGTGTGCTGAGCCTAAGGAAAAGGGCAAACAGAAATACTCCCTTGTCCTGTGAATGCCACAGTCTCTCTAAGGACTCCCATGACAATTAAGCAGGCACTTTTCCCAAAACCTACATTCTTAGAGCATCATTTATAGGGAACTTAAACAGCACTCTGTAATGATGCCCTCTGGTTACTCCAAGAATTTTTACACGATAATGAAATAAAAAACAAGATGGAATTTGGCCTGCTAAGTACTCTGGCAAGTTGGACTATTCATTAAAGATTAATGAGCAAATCAGAGCTCCTAGAGCTCAGTCAGGCAATATATATAAGCCATACACATACAGAGGTCCAGGACTACCTCCAAGTGTTGTAGGAGCAGAGCTGTAATGTGTAACACAGTCTCTCACCCAACCATGCAAGTAATCTCTTCTACATTAACGATAAAAAACCTGCCTTTTGGCACTGCAAATTGATAATTTCTTTTCTAGTGCTTAGAGAAAAGATGAAATAAAAAAACTTCTTGAGCTTTTCTTGAGGCAGAGAATGTGGAGGATGTTAATTGATTGTATGAAATGTTAGAAATTAACCAGCTGTTCAAAGGAATGTCTCCTGTTTATTCTACACTTACCGTGGCTGCTGCATAGTCTCTGGAAAGCTGATTTCTTCCATGCCCTGTTTCCTCTCCTGGATATTGCTTTTTATATGCACAATCTGTCTGCAGCATCTAATATCTCTACATTTCCTGCCCATCATTTCCCTACCATACAGGCACACGTGACTAGTGTTGTACTGACTCTGGAGCTCGTGTGCTTCTTCCTCTGTTCTGGTTGAGAAGGACTCTCTTTATTTGCAGGGTTGTGTTACTTTACAGCTGGATGTGTGGTTGTATAGTGTCTGCAGACTATTGCAGATGGAAGGAAACAAGTAATTGTGGCTGGGAATGGATGAAATAGGTGTGGGCATTGCCTTCAGTATTGCTTCTGTTTTAAATCATTGACTGAAGCTATGTCCTGATCCATATGGGTGCAACACTGGCAAGGTAATGAGATTATTGGACTCTAGGGCAGGTAGCCCAACAGAAGGCCATTCACAAGCAGATACAAGCAAGGTAATGAATAAAGGATAAGCAAAAAAACCAAAAAAACAAATAAAATCAAACAAAACAAACAAACAAACAAAAACCCAACCAAAACCCAAAAAAAACCCCCAAAAAAACACCCAAAAAAGCAAAACAGAAAAAATCCCAAAACCAACCCCCCCCAAAAAAAAGAGACCCCAACCCTAAACAAAACAAAAAAAACCACCCGAAATCTCCCACCCAAACCTTTGTTAATAACTCTGTATGAAGTATGAAGTATTAACTAATTACCTTATCTTTTTAAATTGAATTGTCAAATTAGGCTTATACTCCCAATAACTGTATCAGTAACTCCTCTGCTTTTAAGCTCTCTTCCCCCATGCCATGCCTGGGAGAGGATGCATCTCTTCCTGTTCATGTCTTTTGCACAACAGCCCCTTAGGCACAGTGTAGATCAACTGGGTTTTATGCATATTTTCTCTAAGAAAAACTGAAGGAGTAAACAAAATATTTGTTCTGACAAGATGCCTACTTTGATCATAAATGTTAAGATCAGGAGGTGAAGTATGATTTTATTCTTACTTCCCAAACAGTATAATCTGTAGAATCTTCTTCACTAACTTCTTCATTAAGCCAGTAATTACCCTTTCAACTGCAGTTTGTACTTTAGGAAAATACCTTATCTTGATTTTACAGGCCATTTAGTACCTGTAGAGGAGTTTGTGATATCACTTTTAGGTCTGATAATGCATCAGGGAAGGGCTGTTTTTCTGTTCTAGCATTTGCAGTGTTTCAGTGTATGTGTCTTGCAGTCCCACAGTGCTTTCTCCTGGCCTGAACAGTTACCCAGGTTCTTTGAGGAGGAGAATATACCCTTTGATAAATTCATATATCTTTAGTGCAGTATCTATGAATGTAGCACACCAAAATTAGTACTTTTCTTAGTGGTCATACCCAGCCTTTTATTTCTAGCTAAGGTGATGTTTCAAAGAGCCCCTGCTTCCTTCATGATCAAAATTAGAGTTGCTTACTCTGTCTACTGGCCTGCTGATTCTTTCACACAGGCTTATGTATCTCAACCAGTTGTCTTCAAGCTCCTCTTTCTATTGCAAATTTATGCTCCACATGGTGTGCTTGAGCAGTGATTTTTGCTGTGTCCAACCATCTTCCTGCATAAAGGAACTTCACTGCTTTTCAATTTAGTCTCAGTGAAGCTGTCAGGCTCACTGCCCTGTCTTCATCAGCTGGGAACTGATCAAAGGCATGTGTGATGTCTTGTGCTTTCCACAGTCTGACAGGCTTTGAGGTCATGAAAACAGCAGTAGAAGGAGACATGGGCTTTGGTATGATTGTATGACTGGTTGTGGAATATTGTCCATTTGTACATATCTTTTCAGCTGTTATACAGTCTGCTATCACAACACAAGGAATGTGTACAACAGAGCTGATTTGAGTGCAATGCCCATTAAGTGGTCTGCTTTTATTTTTCCAGTCCTCTCCACCCATGAGTTATTCTGGTTTAGCAGCTGGAGTAAGACCAAGAAAGGAGCTTGTATTCTACAAGGATTTGGGGGACAGCTCTGAAGCTCATAAGCTTTTGGATGTAATTGTGCTTTATATTTTTTCTTATCCTATGCAGAGAGAACTCTTAAGGCAATATTTTCAAGATTAGGCCTTTGGGTAAACTGGTATGGGGATTGCTGGTATATAAATACACCAGCAATATAGATAGCTCCTTGAGGGAGGCTGCCAAAGGGAGATTTTTGGCTCAGTTGTGATTCAGATAATTTGCCCTCTTACCTGTCAGTGTGTCAGTCCCCCCTCTCTGTTGTTACTTGCCTGCTCTCCCTGTGGCTTGTATTTTTATCCTTGCTCATAGTAGCATTTGTTCCATTTTCACACAGGCTTTCATTGCACTGGGATTGTTTCTTACACAGCTGAAAGTGCTGCTCCTGCAGATCATTGTCCTGGGCAGGAGTGGCAGCAACTTACTCCAGGACAGGACATGAAACTTGTCATTTAGCTGAAGCTGCTGTGCAAATCAGGTCACCATATTCCACTTCTCTCTGTGCTTTGTTATGGTAGGTTTAGGAGTTCTGAACAGAGAGGTATTGGCTACAAGAGAAGGGTTGTAGAAATACAGAGAACCATGCAGAGCTGTAGAGAAGTTTCACACCTGAGGTTCGTGGAGAATTATCCTTCGATGCCATCGATGAGAGGGAGGCTCCAGCCAGACAACTCTTCCACTGACGTGTTGAGGCAAGTGACTCAGCTCTGCAGTGGAGAAGAATGTCCCTAGTGCAGCTTTCCCAGAAACACCTTCACCTGGAGCTTTCTTGCTCAGGAATTAATTTGCTTGTGAAAGCTCATCAGTCCACAGAGCCCGGGGTGACAGAGTTGTGGGCAGATTGCTCTCATGGGGATGAGGATGCACAACTGTAAGCAAGCCTAATTAAGGCCTCTGACGAACTTTCCAGCGTAACTGCATCAGTAATTGTCAGGATCTATGAAGTAAATAAAGGTTAGTTGTTCTCTCAGTTCTGAGAGTTGCAGAAGTTTACAATCATCCTATCTTATCAGGAATGAAATACATTGAGGCCTATTAAAGCAGGCAGCGGTTGCTATTCACTGGTGGTTTGTTAACAAATAAAAGCTTTCAGAAATAACACAAGATGAGTCTGGCAGCAGTCAACTGACCCGTAATTTTAAGATTGGAGAAATGATTAGAAAAAGGAAGCAGAGCGTAGCAGAAGAGCCTGGTAATTCCCATGAGCTTATCTGGAGCTTGAGCTGCTATCACGAGTGAGACCCCAAATATCTGAGTCTCCTGAACTATACAGGTTTGCACTGCAAGTCACCCTTCTGGGAAAAAGAAAAGACATTAATGTTTCTGACAGAATAGTTTTGTGAGCAGCTTTTTCCCTTCTAAGACATCAGCCTTATAAATAGCACTGATACCAAGGTCTACTTACTCTATAGATATTATATCCCAGCCTTTTTTTTATTAAAAGTAATTTGCTTTTGAAGATGATCATTGCAGGGAGTGGCCCAGATACTTGGGCCAAATCTTCTGAAACTCCTATAAGCAAGTTTTGCTTGATTCTGGCAGCACAAACCAGTTTTAAACCTGGTTTGAAATGACTGGCATTCATGGAAGTACACTGCATATGGCAATGGACAGGGAAAAAAAAAGTGCCATCTCAACAGGTACCTGCTATCAAGAAGCCCAGTTGGCAAGCATCATGTAGGAGAAGCAGTCTGGAGTCAACACCTGAAAGCTGACTTTTCATGTGGGACAGGAAATTATTGAACGTCTGGAGTATCTGGTTTATTTGCTGTCAGCTTTTCAATCTCCTAAACAAATCCAGTGACACATGGGGTTTGTGAGTCCCTGTGCTGGCATTGTGAACATACTCCTCTGCATAGAAGAGGGTGGTGAAGCAGAATAATTAAAGCATCCCGCTGTGCAGCCAGATGTGCAAGTTTATGTCTTCACTTGCTTGCCCCTCACCAATGAAGGTGAAAGAGGTCTTTTGGGATCAGTCAAGTCCAAGGAAGCCAGGTGGTATATTAACCTCTTTCCTCCAGGACAGGGTTAACTGCAGAATGGAAGCGTCCTGTCCTTGTTCACCTGCTAGATTACTCCAATCTAGCAAACATTTGAACTTTTCAGCCTGGATTCATTCAAACTCTTAAGTTGGTATAAAAAAAGTGTCTGTTGCCATGTACCCTTAGGATGCTTCTTGACTTCCCAGGATCATCTGTCTTCCAGTAATACTTTCAACATGTGCTTCAGAGTGAGGCACAAACCCAGAGGGATTCACTGGCTGTGTGACTGCAAAGGCACATTCTTCTTTCCTGGCTCTGACATATATACCTTGGGGAATATTTGATTGATGCATACAGTAAGATATCAGCATGCATTGATTAAGTGTATTCAAAAAAGGGTGTTCAATTGCTATTGCATAAGAAAAAAATCAGCTTGTCCTTTTGAAACACCCTGGCATGGTTGGATTCAAGAATTATTTATTAGGGAGACTTTAAAGTAGGATGAAAGTAAGAAATCCTATGAGAAAAATTGCTGGTTGTTTCTTACTTTCTCCACCCCTCCCTCACCCGAACTGTTCAATATGGTTAGAAGGAAAATCCTTTCCAAACCCTTTCAATCTAAAATATCACCAGATGGAGCAAAAGGAAAGCTGAACTTGCCCCAGAAGCATTCCCACACTGAAATATTAAATACTCCAGCCCCAGAGCTTGGGATACAGGGAAACTACCATTAGCAAGATGTGCATGCTGTTTGTGGAGGGGGGATCACAGAGTGTCTCACGCCTTGGATGCTTCAGGGGACAATTTGGCAGAGCAGAAATTATTTTTCAGTTTGATGATGTGGTAACTCTGGTGGCAATACCAGCCTACAGACCTCTGTCTTGTTCTCTGTCCCTCCTTGCTGGTTTCCATGCCATTAGGCACAATACTTGTGGCTGGATTAAAGCAGGTTCCTACAAACAGCACTGAAGACCAGAACACTCATGGGGTGGGATGGTGGTGTCCTTTAAAGCCCAGCACTGATCAGATTTACAGCAGATAATTGCATGCAGGTGATGCCTTTCCCATCACTGGGGTGGTAAGGGTGCACTGTGCTGAATAAGGTCCTTACTTTAAGCCTGTAGCTATGTTCTAGAAGGCTCTGCTCCAGCTTCAACTCCATCAAATCATGATCCTGGGAAATAAAACATCATAAAATGTCGTGTCCCTGTGCTTCAGAGCAGCTGGGGAGGCACAGGGAAGGATCAGATGTAGGTAATAATTTGCTGTCTAAGCTCCACCAAAACTGCTCAGTACTGTGACCTCTTTTATTGAACAGCACTGACACAACACTACATTCAGTAACGGGATTTGAGGAGAGTTTAAATTCAACAAAGATGGAAATACTAAATCTACTTAACAGCTAAAACGTTCTTGTCATCCTAGACAGGAAAGAAGATAGAAAACATGTCATGTACTGCAAGATTAAGTGAGATAGAACTACCTCAAGTTTTGTAAAAAAGGTTTGGATTTCTAACTGCTTGCTAAAAAAAAAAGAAGAGTTTGGCTCTTTCTCTTGTACTCCAGTCAACTCTGAGTACAAGCAATTATGTAAAAACTTATTTTTCTATGACATTTATCGTTACAAAGAAAATAAAAGAAGCTGCATGCCAACATTTATTATAATTTCATTAGTATCCAAGTAGATCTAATTTATGTGGAGGTTCTTTTTCCAAGATGAGGATCAAATGATTCTCATCTGACAGACAATTGAGTTATAAAGACTTCACATGAGAACTGTTCTCCAACAGAATGTAAACAAGACATACTGATTAATAAGGTCAGACTTACAATAGGGAGCTAAATTATGACAGGACTCATCAACCAGCAACACATGCTAGACCTTCTCAAATGGTACCAGTTAGCATGCAGTAAAGAAAAAGTTTTTAATTAACCCTAGTATTTTACCCTCTGGGCAGTAGAACTAGAAGTTAGAGGAAGTAAGTTTCTTAACCATAGAAGTAATACAATTCTATGTGACAAGTTGGAAAGACCTGAATTTCTCCCAAAGACTCACAAATTTTTACAGTGTTAAATATCACTGTAATTATTAAATCTTGCATGAAAACCCCAAGGAAACAAATTGTAGCATGAATGTAACATCTGAGATTTAAGATTTATATTCTGGGAACTGACTGAAATGCACAAGCAGAAGATTCATGTAGCAAAATGTTGCAAGGGCATCCCTGCTAAATGCCTTGTGGAAAGTGCTAAGCAAACTGGAATAGTTCCAAAATATGTAGGTGGGATTTCTCTTCACAATGCTGGGATTTACTCCATTATTGTCCAAGTGACTCAGCTGAAATTACCCACAATCTACTAGACATACTTTATTTCAATACATTTTGCCCTGGCCTTTCCTCTCTGTGGCTACATGGCCTTAATTCACCTAAATTTCTAAAATGGTGGTGCCAAGTGGTCCTGATAACACCACTGCACTTTCCACAGCCAAATATGATGTAGACTCATCTGCATTTTCAGGACAGTATGTCATTGCCTTCTATCAACATTTTCTTTGTTAATCTACTGACAAGAGAAAGATACTGCCTTCCCTGCTTTTGGACTGAGCTCCTTCTCTTCTGTGACTTTGCCAGTTGCTAAATGACCTTGAAACTGATTCCCAAACACAGAAAAGTAGTTATTTAAAGCCATGATGCTTAATTAAACAGTTAATCCATGTATCCTGTTTGCTCTTACTGTAGCAGAGCAAATAGGCCTTTTGTCATTCAAAGATGGATTGGGCTAGATCAGCTTTGTGCAGATAAAAACACAAGGTTTCCACTTCTGTATCTCATATCTGTATCAAGCAGGATGATATCCCCTGATGCTGTAGTGCAGCACTCTTACAGAAAACAGGCTGTTCTTCCTGCCTTTTTATCTAGAATACTGTTTAACTTAAATATTGGATCAGGATTTGGTCAGTCAATTCACAGCAGTTCATGTAATTTCAAATGGAGGTTAAAACCCAACCCAATGCATGGTTTGCTGTATTTTGTTTTTAGGGCAGCCAGTGCCAGCTGCTTCAGCAGAAAGTTTAAGAAGCTCCTTAGAGGACAAGTATAAAATATTCTTGAATTCTACCTCTGAGCATTTGAGGGACGGGGCTCTGAAGCATTGTGGTTTATACCTCTAGCAGTTTTTCAGTCCAGTCAAAAAAATGTCAAACATCCTCCTTACCCTCTTAAATGTCCAGTGATGCTTTGGAACCTAACTCTCCACAATACCTATTGACAGGGATTTTGTAGATTGGCTTAAGGTGTCACCTTCCTCTGCTCTTACAAATCTGCCATTTGTAATTGGCATGCTTTCAATTTCACTGGGTTTATTCACCTGTCATACCAAGATACATGCTGGAGCTCCTAAGCACTTTTCATCTTCTGGTTCAAGTATTTCCCTCAGTAAATTAGAGGCCTATACTCTAAATGTTCCCCTCCATCTCTGCTGGCTGCCCAGGGAAGGAAGCCGAGGCACGTGGGCCACCGAGAGATGCTTTGGCCAGGTACCATGCAGGTCAGAGCATCCGGTTCCCCTAAGTCCAGGTGCAGCTCTGGTGCTCTTTCTCTATATTCTGTTTGGGTAAAGTTCTCTGTATAATATTTTACTTTAACATAAAATTTCCTATATTTATCTCTGTTTTAATCAATAATTAATTCTTATACAAATACCTTACTATGCTCTTTAAGATGAAGCAAAACACACCATTGCTCTTTAATAAGTCTTCCTAAGCACATTGGGTGTCCCAATGCCAAAACAGCTGCTCTTTTATTTTGGATGAGTGCCACAGATCCTAAAAACTGTGTAAGCACCCAATTCCTTAAAAAAATTTAGTCACAAAAAATAGATCCTAAAAATTCTGTAAGCACCTAATTCCTTTAAAAATATAGTCACAAAAATAGATTCTAAAGTACTTGACCACTTTTAGAAATGCAAGCCAAACAAAGTGTGCCGAAACTTGCTTCTTTCGTTGTGAATTTGCAAGATGAAACAAAATAAACTCTGTGTTTCACAAGGGTTCCTGTTACCAGCCAGGAGAAGGAACAGGCCCTTCCTGGAGCAAGCAGCCGGGAAGAGACAGGACCTAGCAGCTAACAGGGAAAGAAACCTACAAACTGAACTCCACTAGTGCTAGTAAGCCAAATTGTAGGGACTGTGGTGATGATGGGGACTGCAGGAAGAAAACAGGTGGCTGAATTTTGAGGTATGTGAAGAAATTTAAAAAATAATGTGTATTTTTTAGGATACTGAATGGCACAAAAGAACTATTGGACCCCAGGCTAACACTTTTCAAACCACTCTACTGACAACATGTCATAACCAGACCAGAACACAACTACAAATAACAGTAGGAAGTCTACCAACATCATGCCAAGAGAGTGAGTCAGTGTTAGTCATTTGGTGCTTTTCTTAATAATTGGGGGTTTTGCCCAAATACTACTGAAAATCATTCCTCTCCTCCCTCTGTATTACCAGAGGGTATTTGACATATATATACATGTATATTTTTTTCTCAGATTTCATGCCATCACTTTGCCTGCCCACAACATTTACCAAACTTCTTACCATCCTTATTAAAAATTAAACTTGTTTATTAAAATGAATTCCCTCAGAAGCTTTCCAGCAAAGTGTCTCAGCCCTTTGCAAAGCCCAATTAGCACAGGGGACAGAAAGCTCTGTGGAAAAAAGGGAGAACTTGTGCTGTTTCTCTGTGGAGAAAAGGGAGAACTTGTGGTGTCATTAATTCCCTTCATCTTTATACCTGTGTAATCACTAGTACACAGAAAGCATGCTTAATACTGATCTAGCAGCATCTTCTTAGTATTAAAGTGTGCTGTACACAAAACAGTGAAGACAGCCCTTCTTACATTCTTTGACTATTTTTTTTATTTTTAGGTTTTTAAAGGACTTTTTGTGAGATTTATAATAACTGATTAAATATCAATATATTTAATAATGCAACCCATAGCTACATTTAAGTATTTTAGTTTCTCAGCATTCAGTGCTTTGAAAGTCTGTACTACCATTTGAAACAAAGTAGAAATAGCTCATTTAGAGGATTTTGCTAGAAGATCCACTGATCAGCACTTGTAACTTGAAATGATTTCTCATGCCTCAATTAAAAGCAGTCTTTACCAATGGGTAACAGCTTTCTGTGATACTCCCTCTTCTGCAAGCAGTCACATGTGCAGGGAGCTGCCTATGGGATGGAGCAGAGCCCAGGGGAACACAGGGCACCACAGGCTATTCTCACATCTATTGTGGCAGGTCTGCACTCCAAGGGACTGGTTTCTGGAGAACCCAAAAAGGTGTAAGTTTATAACATGCTTTATTGGTCAGTTGCAAGCTTCTTCTGTCCCAAATGTGGAGAGCACCAGGTGGGCTGTTTTATATATGTAAAGCAGTATCTTAGGGGAAGGAAAGATTGGTCATACTGATTGATTTAACTGGATTTTTTAAGATCAGCGTTGACCTGAGAAATCCGCTAAGAACATACATCCATAAAAATGCCTTCTCTTCATTAAGAACAGTTAAGAGTGTCACTGAATTCAGGACCAAACGTCATCTCTGTAAGGTGTCACAGTCCAGTAGGGAGGTAAATTTGGTTGAGAAAAATGTCTTGTGTCAAACTAAGACCATCAGGGAGCTTTTTGTGTGGCATGGAGCTAAACCATCTATACCAGTACAGTGGTTCCTAGCCTACTTTTGGCCTGAGGCAAAGATGGTCACCCAGATGAGGCTGAGCTAAGATTTGGGAATTAGCATATGCCAGGTGCCCTTTCCATTGGGTAGCCTGGGTGAAGCCATGCTGCTTTAGAGGCTGAGACTTCAATAATAAGGGTGTGGGCCATTCTCTGCCAGAGAATGGTTTCAGACAAGTTTAATTCACTTTAATAAGTTAATTTTAATTTATATACATGGAACTGTGGAGTGTGGGTGAAACCTTAGAGGGACAGGCATTGCAGCTGCTTTGGCTTTTCTCCTGCCCCAGGGAATTCAGATCTCCTTGGTGTTCATGGATTCTCTGCTGCTGCACAGCAGGAGAGTGTCTCCTGCTCCAAATTCTGAGTAGTTTCGTTGCAAACAGAGGTATGAGGAAGCAGGGTGGCCATTGCAGGTGTGGTATCAATATCCAAATACATTAGTGTTACCCTGTGACCCTGTGCTGTTGGTTTCCTGCCAGAGGCCCCAGCTACAGATCAGCTTCTGGGAGGGAAGGGAGACCTTTCCAAAAGGAGTAGGAACTTAT
Source organism: Molothrus ater (assembly GCF_012460135.2). Taxonomy (NCBI): domain Eukaryota; kingdom Metazoa; phylum Chordata; class Aves; order Passeriformes; family Icteridae; genus Molothrus; species Molothrus ater. Next base: position 13,655,664 of record NC_050482.2, on the reverse strand, counting down.
GTGGAGACTTGCTGTCCTGTGTCTGTGCTGCTGGGGACCAGCTGTGGACCATGTGTCAATCACTGATGAAGGTCACTCATGAGGCACATTTTAGCATTATTCTCTGTGATGATCCCATCACTACTGACCCCCACATGCTGGCAGGGTGGGAAAGGCTGCAGTGCCTATGGCTGCATATGTGAACGTAAGCACATGAACTGTTTGTCAGGTACAAACCCCATCTACCTTCCACTGCTGTACCTTTGCAGTGGCTCTTTTGAGTCAGGACTAAGAAATCTGCAGAGCACCAGCATCCCTTGTGTAAACAAACATGCTTGCAGGCAGGCACCGGGGCCCTGTCAGAAAACAAGATGGTTGGAATGATAAAGTACCAGTATAGTCTTGAAGGAGCTGGGTTTGCTAAGAATGTGCAGCTTCATTAAGGAGTTTTTGTGGGTTAAAGCATGTTTGAGCTGGTAAAAGTAAATGAGGGGTAGGCCCTGATACCATGCAAACACCCAAAATGGCTGCACTCCCAAGGCAAAATCTTGGAGCTGACAGAGTTCCTGCAGGGTGAAACTGCTGAGCAGAAATTGCTAAAATGCTTTAATTAAACCACAGAGAGGAGGAGAAGGCGGATATTTCTCAGGAAGGAGAGCATCTTGTGTTTCCTCATGGGACTCAACTGCAATGGATCAGAGAGAAGTCATTGCTACAGACAGGAGCTCTGGCCCAAATGTCAGCCCTTGGCATCTTCCTGCCAAGAAGAATAAGGATGCAGATGTGTTACAAACAAACCTACCCAGAGAAGTGGGGTTGTGGGGCTGGTACTGCCCCCTCTCCCTGGCAGCCCTCACTCCTGCCCTGGCAGGAGCTGGGTGGAGGAATGTCCCCAGCATGTCCAGACCCTGCTCTCTTGATTATTTTTTACATGCTTCATTTCTTTGGAAGTGTTCAATTGATTTAAAGCACACATCAAGGTGGCACAAAGAACAAACGAGTTCTCCACAGAAATCCTGTGAACTGTTGCTCTGCCATTCACTGTTGCAGGCAAAAGAGGCACCAGGAGATGCAAGAAAGAAATCTTCAAAGTTAATTATTTACTGTTTTATAGACTTTCAGCTACTTCAGCCTGGCAGGTTTGATAAGGAAGCCTGGAGCTTCAGCAGAAGCAATTAGCATGACTTCTATGAGATATTAGTGAGTAATTGTGGCATTGTTTATTTCCTGTAAAGCGACAGACAACTAGAAAGGGTTTGTTTGCTGCTTGTAGATTATTTGTGTCAGGGTGGATGAATTCACCAGGAGAATGGCAAGTAGGAGCAAGAACATTACAATGACTTTCTCCATGACAGTGCAAGGACATGCACTTCTCCCCATCTTGTTCAGTAATACATCTTCTCTTGCTTTTTTTCTTTGGTGTTAATAATGGTGATGATCCTCAGAGCCAGGTTTGTATTGGTATTAGCCCTGAGAAGACACCAGGAGGGGAACAAGAGTGCCCTGAGTAAATGGATGTTGGCAAAGGGACAAATCACAGGGCAGATTTGTGCATCAGTCCTAGCAGAAAGATGGAGGTGTCCTTGATAGTCAGTATTGAAGAAAATAGTGGAAGAAGTAGCAAAGGTTGTATTTCCCTCCATTTGCAAGTAGATTTCCTTTTCCAGTTTATATTGCTTCCTGCCAGACATGAAACTGAACCCCTTTGCATGCAGGAATATTCCAGTTCACCTCAAATCAATTCCTGTCAGCTCTGAAAATGAAACATGAGAACTACTAAAAATAAGCAACAACAGGGCATGAAATGAATAATCTACTGCTTTGTCCAGGGAGAAATACTTTCTGACTTGGTCATCAGCAAGTAATTATCCTTGCAGGAACTGGCTAAGAGGTTAACATATCTAAAGTGCATAGCTGACCTTGTTTTGGGGAAGATAGTGGCCTGGGATTCTTTTGAGGCCCTTTAAAGGTATGATTTTAAGAATAATGCTATAGAACTCATTTAGAAAGCCTCTCTTTTCAGCAGGGAGTGATTTATAATTTGTCTTTCTTTCTTTTTTTTTTTTTTTCTGGAACTTCAGAGCATTTGGGCACTTCAGAAGTTCTCAAGGCCAATATTAAGTTGTTACAACTTTTGGAAGCACTGTGAAAAATTAAGACAAATGAACTGAGGATGAATGGGAAATGTACTTTCTAAAATGCTTTAGTCCAAACAAATACTTAAAATCTGTGAGTACCAGTACAGCCAGAAAAGGAAGTAGAAAGCAAAATTTTGCACACTAAGTGCTATTCAGCTTCATGTTAGGAAAAGCTGATGTTGGGAATCAGCAAAGCCATCTGAAACAAACAGGTTATCCCTTGGCAAGAATACCTAAAGTTCTTTGTAATGAAAGAAGACACAATAACTCTTAGGAAATCATGTAAGTTAATATGAACCACCAAAGACATCCCAAGGATGGGATGCAAGGCAAAAATAAAAAATAGGGCCTCTCAAGGCACTTTTGAAGTGATGCTAATCTGCATCAGTGAAACCAAGATTGCCACAGGCAGCAATGACCTTACAGTTAATTTCAACACTTGTACTTAGCACTTTTAATTCCAAGGTTTCTTGAAGGTTGAGTGGACTGAATGGCAAAAAAGAAGCCTTGTCTGCACTCCCTCCCTCCCTTTGTCCTGAACCTCTGCTGGGCTAATTCTTTGCAGCTGCCCAGGCAGAGAGCCAGACCCTTCAGGTAGTGTATTATGGACAGAACAAGAGAAGGAGTTCTGGCATCCTCACAAACAGTGCACCCTTGGGCAGGGGAAAGCCCAGAAAATACCAAAGGGCCTGGTATTGCTCTCCCACATGGGCTTTGTAAGAGCCAAGATAAAGAGCATCCAGCAAAGCAGTATAATGGAGCAGTGGGACTCCAAAGGCTAGCCCATGGAGAAGGGGAAGGGATGTAGGTCAACTCTGCTGTCTTCAATCAGGACACATGGTTTCACATGTCTTCATAGGGACCTTTGATGCATGTGCACAATAAAATTAATGTGGATGTTAGAAACCTCTTCTGCACTATAGTCCTGTAATTCTGTCATCCCTCCATCCTCCCTCCCTCCCTCCCTCCCTCCCTCCCTCCCTCCCTCCCTCATGCTGACTAAACCTCTAATCCACTGTGTTTTGAGTTCTCTCAGTAAATTTTTTTTCTGTTTGAAAATAGTTGGTACCTTCCTGATTTAATTGCTTTACTATTTTATTTCTCTTCAAATAAATGCTCTCTGTTGTAGTCCATCTTTGGCACAGCACCTTCCCTTCCCCTAACAGAAGCTGTCTAATAGATTCAAAGAATGGTTTGGGTTGGAAGGGATCTTAAAAGGCATTTATTTCCACACCCCTTGCTGTGGATAGGGACACCTTCCACTAGACCAGGTTGCTTAAAGACCCGTCCAACCCAGCCTTGAACACTTCCAGGGATGGAGTATCCACAACTTCTCTGGGCAACCTGTGCCAGTGTTTCACCACCCTGACTGTAAAAAATTCCTTCCTTATATCTAGTTTAAATCTTGCCTCTTTTAGTTTAAAACCATCACCCCTTCTCCTATCACTGAAGGCAACAGGAGCACATATGTGAAGTGTAGAGAATTTAGAAATAATTAAGCCAAAAATCCTTATCACGTTTTCCACAGAACTACTGCTCTGCTGCTGTTTATTGGCATTCAGCTGGGATAATCTCTCTCTCAGTCTTTTACTTAGCTTTAATGGCCACAGGACAGTGACAGTAGGTGGGACTAGATGACCTTTAGCAGTCCCTTCCACCCAAAGTATTGCACGTTTCCAGTCCAGAGGGGATGCTGGTCAGCGCTGGCGCACACCCAAGCCCGGCCCCAGGGCAGGCAGGCTCCCTGCAGCATGGCCGGGGCTGTGTGGCAGGAAGGAGCTGTTGTTTCCTGCTCGCTGTGCTAGCTCTTGTTCGGCTTAAAATGGGAGGCCAAAAAGAGACAGATTGGCAAAGCAAAGTCTGCTTGGAAAGTTTCAAGTGCTCTTGCTTATGAAGGATTAACCTTGCCCTTGTCAAGCAAGTGACTTGGAGATTTATATTAGCACCATCGGGACTGCTTGTCACCAGCCAAGGTCCTAAGTGTAATTTCTTAAATGAAATCTAAATGCTGTCCTCCTCTGGGAGGGTTGGCAGTCCCTGCTGTCTCCCTCAGCGGCCCTGAATCCGCCCATCGGTCGGGCCGGGCTGTGCTGGGTTTGCAGAGGTAATTCGGTCTGCAGGCTCTGCCCGAGGGCTGCGGGGCCAAAAGGACCTCCCTGGGAACTAGCCTGCCAAAATCTGGCTCTGATAAAACAGTCCAACCCATCCTGTAAAGACTTCTACTGAAAAATCTTGAAATAATCACAGAGGAAATGACAGGAACTCAGGCCTCCCTTCCCGGCCTGGCCAGACACTCCCTGGCTTTTCCCCTCCCTGACACGCCGTGTCCCTGGGGACGGGCCAGGGCCGCAGCTGCGTGCGGGGCCGGGAGCAGCCATTGCAGCGGCCTGCTCCGCGCTCCGCTCCTGGCAGGGGCATGGAAATGTCGGGTCAAGTTCAGGGATTGCAGAGGGAGGAACAGAGCGATTCCTCTGGCCTTACTGACATTTTGCTTATTTATACCAGCTGCAGATCTTATCTGGAACTTTAGTGTGGCTTAAGAGACTTTAGTGTGGCTTTCCTCATTTGCGTTTAAGAGGGCATTCAATTAACACGAGTGCCACATAGTGAAATAGCTGCTTTATGAGGGGGCAGGGCTGAGCAGCTTAAAAATACATAGGACTTTGGATTATATTACTTCCTGTGGAACAGTTTCCAGTTCTGCTGCCCCAGACCTATGTATCTCTCTCCTTAAGGATGGATGAGATGTAAAGAAACCACTCCCATATTTTTATCAAGAAGGTGAGGCCATTGTGTTTGATTTTTTTTACCTTGTGGTTTGTAACGTGTTAGATGCTGGTGAGACAGTCTGAATCTGGCATTGGTTTGGTACCTTTGTAAATTGCTGAACAGCACAAGAGGATAATAAGGAATATGCTGTACATGCTCTACCTGCCCTCCATCCTGTCTGTCTTCTTTGGATGACCCCAAACATTATTTTAAGTGCAACATCCCTCTATTGCACAGCTTTCCTTTAATGCTGTTTTTTTTTTTTTTTTTTTTTTTGGTGTGCACTAATGTATTCCTGTCCCAAAGCTACAGAGGAGCAGTGTGTCAGCAGGCTGCAATGTCCATGAGTGTGCATGCACAGTGGTCATCAGTCTGCAGGTACAGTTCTGGGCTGAGAAAATTATGCTCTTGGGAGCTATGATCCTAACTCCCCAAGATTCACCTGAAAAAAAATCCAACTTTTAATTTGTAGAATTGCAAAGACTGGTGGCTGCAGGACACAAGCAGGAAACATGAGAAAACAGAGAAAAAAACACAGAGATGCCACAATGTTTGGTAGCAAGTAGGCTCCCCCCTTCCACAGGCTTCCTTCTGAAGGCTGCCACCACCACCTTCCACTTGGTTGGCTTCACAGACCGTCACCCTGCATCCAGGGTGGTGGCAGCAGCCTGCAGGACAGTTCCTGTACCTTTGCACAGCTCCAAGGTTTGCAAAGCTGCTCCAGACTCCAGAGAAAGTGTGTGAAGCCTGTTCAGCCTGTATGGAGAAGCTGACGTTGCCTCAAGGCAGGGAAGGAACATAGAAACCACCAAGTGATCCAGCCAGCCATGGGAAGAGTCACAGAAAGCAAGAAGTGAGCAGGCTTCGCCCTGGTCTTTGGGCATCTGCAGTTGCTCTGAGGCTGCAAACCACTCCTGGCTTGTCTCTCATCTCCTGCAGGGCAGAGCGGGTTGTGTAGGCCACATAAAATGCATTTGAGTCCCAGTCCAGTCCAGACTGTAAAACTGGTTTAAATGAAAACAGATTTGGGCTCTTCGTGGACTGTGGGCAGACATCATCTCTGGGATGTCGCGGCTCCCTCTGGGTCTCTGTCAGTGGCTTGTCCTTTTGCTGCCTTGATGGAGCGTTGGCCCTCCTCCCATCCCATGACACAGCTCCCTGGTTTTGTTCCTTCAGTGGGCAGCCAGAGAAGCGAGTGGCAGCAGCGTGGTGACCTCAGGCTGTGACAACTGTGGTGGGAATGAAAGCCTCCAGCTGGCACCGCTCTCGCAGTGCCGTCCTGTCTGCCAGGTTTTGGTAGGTGCCTGACGAGGACGTGAGCCCTCCTCAGCTGTTCTCTGCAGCTGCGATGCCAGGGATGCCCTCAGATCTGCGTTCAGATCAGGACAGGCACTGCAGGCGCTCGCTAATCCCCTCCAGGGAAGTTCCTGCGGTTTATTCCGAAGGCGCAGTTGGAACTGGTTAATCCGAGCGGGTGGGCCGGTCTGGCGGCGCTGCCGCATGTGTGCTCTGGGTGAAGGTCGGCTGCCGCCCCGGGGCAGTGACAGAGCGGCTGCTTCTGCCGTCCCCAGCCGGGCCTCCTCCGCCTGCAGCCCTGAAAGCTTCTCGTCCAAATCCTCTGCAGTTCTGGGCCATTTCCCATGCAGCTTGTAGTGCTCTTTGTCCTTCCTTAGTTTAAAACAAGACTTCTGTTGCTTCTCTGGTGAGGTTAGTGAAGGCTAGAAGGATATTCATCTTAAATTTTCCCATTACATCTTATTATACACCCAGGTCAGAAAGTAATTTATCATAAAGAAGCAGATGGTGTGAAAATATTCCCAAGTTCCCAAATTCCACAGCATCCTACCAGATGCCATTTTAACCTTGACCTGTGTTTTTCTGTAGCCTGGTTTATCTGGCTCAAGAGAAATTTCAGGAAGTTGTGCAGAGCAAAAGGGTGCAGCTTGGTTTTCATTGTTTTCACTGCTCCTGCTTGTATACGGCACAGGAAAACAAGGGGAAAATATCCTTTTGCTGGGACTCAATCCCATGTTTCTTGTGAGCCTTGAGTTCAATCAAGCTTTGATAAAATGGAAAGTGAGGGAGTGCAGAACACATTGAGGGAAGCATGGTGCTCAGTGCAGTGCATGTACTTTACATTTGGCCAAAGGTTTTTTGCTTGTCCTGACTCCTTCAAGTAATTCCACCAGCATCTATACATAAATAACTTCCCATGGCAAACATCAGCTCTGAATCCACAATTCTATCTTTGCTCAGAATATGAATATAAATTGGTTTTTTTTCCCTTGTAAGTGTAATGAATCTTGGAAATACTTCCTTTCCAGTCAAATAATGTTAATTATTTGCATAACATATATTGCATCAGCTGGAAGCCAGGCTGCTTTGTGAGCTGTCTGGAGAGCTCTGGTAAATTAAATCAAGTAAGTCCCCTTCCTTCAGTTTAAGTTGCTTTTCCCAAGTCATGACTCCTCCTCTCCCTCCTAACTCTTTTTTGACTCTTCCCCTCCTTCTCAACTTCTCTGTGGATGTTAATGCTCTCAGAGGAGTCACTAGCTGACCCTGTATACTCTTCCTAATTGCCAGTTTCTAACAATCATGACTTTTTAAATGTAAGTGGCAAACTCCCTTCTGTGAGCCCCATGATAGTCTCTCCAAGTCTTGGCAGGGAGGTGCAGGGAAGAATTAGAGGCAATTCCTCTGTGAATAACAGCAGGAAGATTTGCTCAAGCCTGTCTTTCAGGGCTGTCTGGGTTTTACATGCTGTGATACACAGTCTTTGTACACATACCACTGCACTTAGAAATGCCTCGATCAAGGCCAAATATTGCTTTGCTGAAAATCTTGATTCAAAACTTGAAATGGAGGCAGCTTGCTTTGTACTAACAATTAATGACCATCCTACTTACACATTTTTGTCATATTTATTTGAGCAGCTTCAACTTCTACATGTATGGAAGGCTTTGTTGTCAGATTAAAAACCTCTGCAGTCAAAGTCATCTTTCTTCCCTGTCTCAGGTAGCACTTACAGCTGACTCATCTGTGTCTGACTCACCTGATGGCACAGCAGTTGATTTCAGGACAATCCTGAGAATGGACAGTCAACTAGAGGTAGGAAACCTGGGACACTGCAGGCAGAATCATGAGTGGAGGTGGTGTTGTTCTAGGAGGAGCTGCCATTCCCATAGCTAGATGAGAGATCCTGCTGTGTCTTGGGAGCAATGGGCACATCCAGTGCATCCTGCTGAGTGGTCAGACTTGTCCAGTACAGTCTCTGCATGTTCAGTGGTCTTAGTGGTCACACAGAGATGGACTTCACAGCAAGTGTCCTTCATGTCTGACACATGAGGTGTTTTGGACCATCTGTGCAAGTGCTGAGTGGGTTGTCCAGGCTATGCACAGTGTCACCAATGGGATCAGGATGTACCAGACTTAACTCTGCACACACAGTTATGGTGTAGGGTGCTTGAACAAAGTATGTCAATCCACTACAGGCTTCCCTTTCAGGCCCCAAGCTGGTGCTCCTCAATGCATTTTGGCATCATAGAGTGGGTTGAACCAGCTCAGTGGTGAAGCTGACTGTGCACATAGACAGGCACCAGTATTGGTACTGGAGAGGTGATGGGAGCAGGCCGGGGCAGGCAGGGCTGCTCCTCTTGACAGCAGCTCATGCTTAGATTGACATAAGCCAGCCATGGCACCAGATTCTCAGTGATTCATCTGGGATTTTAGCATCTTGGATAACTAAGGTAAAAATGTGGCTGAGGCTCATGCTTTGATGAAGCTGATGAAAACTTGAGTCCAGCAGACAAATTGCTGCTTCTGTTGGTAAAGAGGGCATAACTGGGATACTGGGACATTTGGTAGTTCTGATGGAGCTGGCCTGGACACAGGGTGGAATAATCCATGCCACAAGAAAGAACCAGGATCACCAAACTGTGGGGCAGGACATATGTGGAGGCAGAAACTACACCTGGTTTGAGTAATGTATCTGCTGATCTTCTCCTAGTTAAACTTTCTGACCAGTCCCAAGAAAAGGATCCTACTGATCTCTCACAACTGTAGCATACCAAGTACATAGTTTTTTCTAGTAACATATTTGGTCCTTAACTCAGGCACTGAAATCCTGGGTTTCCCTGGATTCTCTGTCTCTTCCTTTTGTGATGACTGCAAAACCTTTACAAAACTACAGCATATCAGTGTCTTTGACTGGATCCTTGACTTTGGGGTTTGAAGGTATCACTGAGCTTCTCACCTAACAACGTAGTGTGCAAAATATTCATCTTCGTTTGGGCTCTGGAATACTCTGTCTTCAAAAATACTTCTCCTCCCTTGTCCTTCTGGAAAGTAATTTCCCTTTACTTCCTGTTGTATTAAATAAATCTCTTTGCTTAAAAAGGGACTAACAATCTGGCATCTGGGAGAGAGAAGACAAAGGAAAGACAACAAGTTGAGTGCTGGACTGTGAGTCAAAAGCTTCATCTGTAAAATCCTAACATGGAAACATGCTGAAAAAAGGAGGGAACGGGAGTGAGAACTGGGAAAACTGCTTCAGGGTGTTGTTTTCTGGCACAATGCCCAGCAGGCACTGCCCCAGCCAGCTCAGACCTGGAGCCTGTTTTCCCTGCTGTGTGCTGCCTGCGTCATTTTCTGGCCTGGGACGACATCTGGCTGGCATATTCTTTTCCACACCCCTGGAGGAGTGCTCTTTCTAGCTAGTTACTGCAGTGCTTGGCATTAAAATACAGTGAATTAGACTACAAAGTAGCATAAGATCAGCTTAAAAATAATGAGGCTTAAGTGCAGTTGAACTTTGAGTACTTTTGTTTGCCTTCTGGGTTAAAAAACTTTCCAATATATGATGTCCATGAATTCTTGCATTTCACCTTGACTGTGAGTGCTCAGAAGTCACCTTAAGAATAGGAGAAAAACCACCAAACAAACCAAAACCACAAAAAACCCAACAAAATAAAACAAATAATGCATCCATATCTCTTTATTGAGAAGTCCAGGATAAATTATTTGGGTTTTCAGATTAACACTAGTTATTACAAACTCTCAATTAAAAAAATAGGGTAATTAGCAATAGAAAGTAGAAGGGAGATGGTGGGAAGATAAAATTCACAGAAATGGGGAAGAAGACTCATTACCTTCAAGAGATTGTTAAAGTCCAGTAAGAAGCAGGGGCAGTGATGATGTAACACCCCACAGTTGTCTCCAGATTTTGAGAACTTTCCCAGTGTCTGGAAAGACTTCTCCCACTAGCAGACAGGTGTCCTAGATGAACAGAATTCACAGTCTGGAAACAGGCACCACTGACTGTAACACTGGTCTTCTACACCACCAAGCCAGCCTGTGTGCTCCTACATCCACCAAATTATACCAGCACAGGGAACTTGGGCTTATCTTTTTTCACTTTCTTCTGGGTTTGAGCAGCACCTTTGCATAACAACGTGTTCCAGGTTTCACTGACGACCTGTTGCAAATCTTCCAATGTAGCCTAGCAATGCAAACAATGTTCACAAAACCTGGTGTTTTTATACAACATGGAGGAGAGGTACTGTGTGCTGGCAGAGTTGTTTAAGGTACTGTCCAGGTTGCAGGCACAGGGCTGGGTGCCATGTTAGCTCAACCTCATTTTTTCTAGCTGGGGAATTCTGGAGAAAACACAGCTACAAATGTGAGGGTTACACACCAATAATTTCTCTGTTGGTTTATATGGCTTTATTACTTCTCAACACAGTAATAAAGCTTTCTGGCTTTACCTCTTAGACGTAGAATGGATAAGCTTAGGTGAAATACATCCCTTCCAACTACAGCAAGAAAATAATTCAGTACCAATGACAAGTTAGCACTATTAGTACATTAAAATCTGGCCTCAGTGCACATGCCTATGAGTTAAAAACATACTGTAGGAAGATGGGAATGGTACCCTTTAAGAGTGTTGCCACACACATAGCAGCTGCTCTGATATCATGTGTCAGCATCTCCCCATTGATATTTACTTAATTATTGATGCATTTGTGAGATTATTAAGCATTGGAGGAACCTGCCCAGAAACATCATGTGCTTTTCAGTGCTGATTTTTATGGGACCTGAATGGAGAGTGCCCTGACCCCATGGAGCAGGAGGTTGCACTAGAGGCCATCCAAAGCTGCTTCAGTATGAGTATTCCTGCAGTACTGTGACTCCATGCTTCCCAGCCATGGATCTCAGGTTCTGAGATTCTTCCCTGCACTTTCCAGTCTATAAAAGTTCAGCTGAGGTTCTTCATTCTCTGTAATTCTTGTAAAAAGGAAAAAAAAAAATACAGAAAAACAGTAAAATGTGATGTGTTTGTGAAGTTTTTATGAGTTCTGAATACAGATATATATGTATTTTGCTTTTCTGATTTAAAGGATCCTATAAGGGTAGAGAAGCAGCAAAAAAGGGAAGGAATATATAAGGAATATATAATGACATATAGCATATATATAATATATGTTTAATTTGGTGACAGCTCTCCCTGTGAGTACAGAAGCACAGTCTAGAAATGCCTGGGAAATCTGAGTATCACCTGTGGTAGTTCCTCAGAGCTCAACACCAAGCAGTGACTCTTGTTCTGCAAAAGCAGCAGGCAGAGTTATTATTTAAGAGCAGGCATATTATTATTATTATTATTATTATTATTATTATTATTATTATTATTATTATTATTATTATTATTATTTACACTTCTGTATTAAGTGTGCTCACATACATGCAATGCCATGTTATTCAACAAATTCATTTTGAAGGCCCATTGTCTAAGGCCTCTGAGAAGACTTTCAGGTGCCTCAGTATGAAATACATGAAATGTGTGTGTGTGGAGATACTTTCTTATTGTTTTGGGAGCTTTTCTGCCAAAAATCCTGTCCCAAGCGTTGGCTTTGGACTTTTTCCAGTTTATTTCTCTGGGCTTTGCTGTATCCCCAGCCATTTCCTTCCTCAGGCTGTGCCTGTGTATGATACTCCTGCCTCTGGTTCCTGTTCTCCAGCTCCTTTGGGAGTGGTAAGGGCCTGGGGAGGCTGCACTGCCTTACCAGGCAGGAAGACTTTGTTGTTATTGGTATTCCTGCCACAGCCTGGGTCTCACTACACCCTCACAGCCTGCTTTTTCTCCTGATCAATGTGTTAATGGGTTCTAGAGTCCCTGCATTCTTCCTCTGGGATTAGGGGCTTTAGCTGCTCCCAGCCCTCAGCCTGGTAATCCATAATCAGATTTCACCCTTTTAGCATTTCTCAGAGCAAATGCTATCTAGGATGACCTAAATCTGATGTCTGTTCCTTTAGGGACCATCAATTTTCTATATTCTGTCACCTTTGAAGATGTTTATAGTTTCCTATTGCATGATCATAGCTCATCAATGCCACATTCAGTATCATCTCAAAGTCATTACTTCAGTAGCCTCCTTAACTTCTGCTTTTTCAGCTAGAGCAATTTGGAGGAATGCTGACCAGTTATGGTTGTCTCCTGGGTTTGACCTAAACTACCTAACTTTCCCATTCATTCTGGTGCCTCCTACTTCTGCTGTTGTGTCCCTCAATTCCATGCTCCCAAACACCACTCAGAGCTTTGATAGCTTGCTGCCTGCCTGGCTTATGCTGGAGCTGAGAGTGGATCTGCAGACAGCACCAAGCTGAGTGGTGCACTTGGCATGTCTGAGGGATGGGATGTCATGGGGAGGGACATGGACAAGCTCCAGAAGTGCACCCAGGGCAGCCTCATGAATTTCAACAAGGCCAAGGGCAGGGTCCTAGTGACAGGACAAGTGATAATGGCTTAAAACTGGTTCAGATTGCCCAGAGATGCTGTGGGTGCTCCATCCCTGGAAGTGTTCAAGGCCAGGTTGGATGGGCTTTCAGCAGCCTGGTCTAATGGGTGGTGTCCCTGCCCATGGCAGAGGGCTGGAACTGGGTGATCTTTAAGGCCCCTTTGAACCCAAACCATTCTATGATTAAATGGTTCTTTGAGGGGGTAGATAGAAATTAGTGTCTGTCATATCTGGGAAATGCAGAAGCCTGCCCCTGGGAAATGTTGGGCTCAATAGGTCTGGAAAATGCTTTTAAAATGTTAAGCAAAGTTCTCATCCACATTTACAGAGATAAAGCTTATTCTCCTCAGTCTTGAGAAATTAAAAAAAAAAGTAGATGTTCTCAAACTTTGTATCAAACTTTATGCAATGTGAGTTAATATGGTGATGGTTTCATCTCTTGGATTTTGCCCCGTTTCTGGGAGCCACGGGAGGTATGGCGTGCACTGGTTTTGTTACCTTGATCTCTATGGAGGTTAAATGCAAAGCTGCCTTTGAGTAACCAGCTCCCGAGGACGACGCCGCAGAGGCTGCTGCGCCATTAGATGGCAGCACAGATAAGGACAACATCCATCGTGCCTGGCGCTGCTCCAGGAAAGCCTCTCCACTGCTTTCAGCATCCCCAAGGTACCTTGTGGGTGAAGAATTTTCACATTACTTAAAGCAAGATAAATTGAAGCCTGTAAATGAGGATTTTCATATTGTATCAAAGCATATAAAATAAAAATTACCCCCTGCCCCCAAACAGTGATGGCATGTACTAAGCCTGAATTTCTTTCTGAATTATTTTATTCATTATCCTTCTCAAGCATACATAAATTCAGCTATATTGACTAAAACAGCTCCTTTCTTGATGACATGTATAGTAGCTTATCATCCAAATGCTCTTCTATAAAGCTCTGGCACCAACCATCTCAGCTCATGGCCTCAGGAGCATAATATTTTACATTACTTTCTGTTGTCATTTGAGAAACTCTACAAATACAGCAGCCACTTAGTAGACCCTCAGAATATTCCAGGGGTACTTCAACTAATTTCATTTCTTTAATGGAAAAAAAAATCGAAGCAAATGGAGAGGAAAACTAATTTTGCTTTCCAGACTGAATATCTAGCTTATTACTAATTTTGCATTGTGTTGGCTTAAAGTTATATAAAGGAGAATCAAGGTGCTGATTGCATACCTGTAAGCCTGACATTTGTGCTGACATCCCAGAGTCTTGCCTGATATCTTGTGTGAAAGCCATGCTTGAGAGTTGTCAAAGTGATGAAGTTCCTGGTTTTTGCTATGGCAGAGCAAAATTCCTACCTTCCTGAGCTGGATCTGACAGGGGAATCCTGGGTCTGTGTAACTGGTAATGTGGCTGATGACCTAGAGCACCTTCTGGTGTTAAACTGTGGAAATACTTTTGAAAATATGTGGCAGTCATGTCAAAGAGACTTGATCCTAGCATATAGGATTTTGACTAGCTTTATTTCACTTTTCCCCTAAGAAATTACTAACAATAATATATAATTTTGCTTATTAATAATCCTAACAGCTATATTAGGCTAATGTAAAGCTAACTTGTGCTTGGCAAAATAAGGAGTAATAATCTGTGTTGTTACACTAATTTAAAATTGGTTGGTGGAGGTTAATTCAGCCCCAGCTCCCAGCTTTTTGGAGCATTTTCACTTCCAGGCTGTTTTCCCAGGTGACTGAGCTGATGCTCAACCTTGGAGGCTGGTCATATGCTGGTGATCTCAGGAAGTGCTTTGCAGCAACTTTTGGAGCTGTTTCAAAAGGAGAAGAACTTTGTAGTGTCTCATAGGCAGTTAGGGGCCACATCTCTTGGAGGTTGATGACCATAATGTGTCTGCTTATACTTTTTTCCCTGGAGATTTTCCTCTTGCAGAGGCAATACTTCTCTCGTCACTTTGTGAAGTGGAAAAGCTGTGTAACTGCCCTCCCCATCTCCCCCACCCCCTCATGGGGTTATGAGACTATCTGGAAGAAAGGAAGGATATATCACTTTACTTTTTAAAATGCAAGAGACATTTCAGAAGGCAAAGGCATAAAGTAACTCTAAGCAAAAATTTAAGAGAGACAGATGGGTAATAGAAAGCATCACATCAGTATTGGATCACTGCAAGCTTTGGCTTTGTGTTTTCAGCACCATGACACAAATGTTATTTGATCTAAAGGGAAGAGAATGGATTTTTAAACTACATATTCTACCTTCTGCAGAATTCCAGGCCTTCTGTGAAAGTCTCTGCTCAAATTATTAATGTAGGCTGCTGAGGATCACAGACCAAGGTGGAATGGCTGCAAGCATGCCTAATGTGTGCATGTACTGCCAGCTACTCCAACAGCAGGCAAAGCCTTTCCACTCTGTATAGAGCTCCTTTGGAAGGAGAAATGTGTAAATCTCTTGACTTCAGCACATGGGGGAAAAAAAGTGTTCCTTTCTGGCACTACCTCAGAACCTATTCAGCATATGGCTGTCTTTTCAATGTGTAAACTAGTTAGGACAAATCTGGGGTGGGTTTTTTATTTACTTTAAACTGCCTAGATCTTATTCCATTTCAAATCCTCAGAGAATCAGATGAAACTACTAAAACTTTTAAATGTTTGAAGGATATCAAACTAGCAGTGAAAACACACAGAAAGCTGCTGGGCCCAGCATTACATTTTCCTCCCTAAAACAGGGAAAGATGTATAGTGTGAGGGAAGCTGATCCATTACTGTAATTGAAATGTGTCAGAGCCTGGCAGTTTGGGCATAATTAGACCCCGGTCACAATAATTTCTAGATCATCTCCAAATGCAGAAACTGCTGTATCAGCACCATGGAGGCAAATCCAGCATCTTTTTGACAAGGAAATACTTACCTCCTGTTGGTGCAAACTGGAATGATGTGACAGCCCCTGATGGCTCCAGTGTAGCTTCATGTGGTGAAATTAGGGGGTGATCAACTTCTGAGCTTTACTGTGTCATCCAAATCACTTGTTTGGGAATTCCAATTTATTTATAAATAACTGAAATACATTGCCCATAAAAATGAACAGCATGCTACAAACCTGGCAGTTCTCTATTTAACCATAATTAACTTAGAAATAATTTACACTCTTCTTTCTCTTACTATAAACCAAGTTTTATAGCAAACAGAGTAATTAGGAACTTTATATTGTTGCCCATTTATGGCTAGGTAGCCAGGTACCAGAGGGTGGAGATGACTTACCAACAGGGTTCTCCTAGGAATTTGACCCATGAATACAAATCCCTGCACTCGTTAAGGGATCTGATTCTGCCTGGACTTGACATACCTGAGGGACCTCTGTAGGTACAGATGTGAAGGAGATGTCCAGGCTTGTGTTTAGGAGAGCAGTGATCCCAACAACAGCTGCTCTTATCACAGATGAGCTGGAGAAAAGCACTATCACACTTTATTTTAGTATGCTACAAAAGTCTTTGTTGAACTTTATTAGGTACTTTAATACCAAGCATACTTTGAAGTAACAAAAATTATTATTATTACTTTTACAGAAAATCAGGTATTTCAACAGTTTTCTTTACAGTTTTTTGACTTAAAAAGAAATTACAATTGACAAGTTACAATGGAGTGGGATGGGAAGGTGATAACATTTAAAAAGATAAGACATACTATTCTTACTGAGTCAACATTTAATGATGTACATCCTGGTATGTCTCTCCCTTCTGACTGTGTACAAATTGTACATATTCACTGAGCTGCCCTGGCAGGGTTGTGTTGTCTTGTGATGGCACTTCTTTTGCAATGTTTGTGTGTATTTAGAAAGGGCTTTTACATTACAACATCACCATGATCCTAAACAAAATAATATAATACAATACAGAGAAACCCTGTTTTGGTGATTTCTGTCACAGCAAAAGTGCCATGACTGCAATAATGTGGGATAGAGGTAAACTCAAGGAGCAAATGAAGATGGAGATATGAGAGCACATCCAGATAACAAACCCTTTCACAGGCTTTGAGGTGTGGGTGTGGTTGTGAGCCAACAAGAGCAGAGAATGAGGATGGGCTTCACTGAGACACCACTTAACAGGGACTCCTGAATACATCTGGCCCCTGAGGATGTGCATTTTCCAGCTGACACTGGTTGGACTAACCAGAGGTTAAAAACCTGTCTGAAGTGGGCCCTTAAATGAGTTTATGCTGCCTCATGTGTGAACTACTTGGTTTTTACCTTCCATCCCCTTCAGGTCAATAGCAGGTATGGGGAAGATGTTTATGGTGATTGACTGATTTGGGTGGGGTTTTTGACCAGCTAGTCCTGGTCCTTTAGAAGTCAGAAGAATTTTCTACATCCAGTTACAAGCACAGTTTCAGATTTAAAAAGTTATTTTTTTTTAAATGCTGCCCAGATTCACACATGAATTTACTCGTCTGACATCCAAGTGAAGTCAGTGCCACATTGGTACCCTGGTAGTTAGATAGAAAAGTTATCCCATTCCCTGTATTTGTTTACTGGCAGTTTGCTTAAAGATAATTTTTCTTTCAAAAGTAAAATAAATTTTTTGAGATTCATGCACTAAATTATGGAATAATTTTTGTTGTGCAGTCAGTAGTTAAAAAGCAGTTTTAACTTATGTTTTCCTCATGTCTTCAGCATTTTGCATTATTTGGGATCAACACTAGCAATTAATTATTATTTTAGCCATTTCCCCTGAAAGCCAAAGAATGAAGGAACAGGCTTTAAAAGGCCTGAAGGAATCAGCACTGGAGTGCCCATTTTGCTCGGGATTAATCCATGATGCACAGGAGAACCTGGAGGCACGTAGGGAGCGACATGCTCATGGCCAGTCCCGAGCCAGGGTTAGAGAGGAGCAGAGGGGGAGTCCTTGCCTCCCTCTGCTGCTCTGTGCCTGGTGCTTTGCATCCAGGCCTTTCACCAGGAGCTCCTTCTGTGCCTTCTCCTGTTTTACTTCTCAGTGGCTTCTGGAACTGAGTGCGCCCTTCGGGACCTGGGGAGGGAAAGAGTTCCCTGCCAGTGCCCCGGGGCTATTTGCATCCAGGCCTCCTCACATGGCTATTTGCAAGATGCATTTGCTTACTAGTCTGTTAATTTTCGTATTGAGTTTAAACTCAGGGGTTTACTGAGTTGCATTGAGTTTAAACTTAAGGCCAGAAGGTCTCATTAGATCGCCCTGTCTGATTGGCTTTAGTGTGGGCCAGAGAGTGTCAATCCACAGCTGTATGGCAGAACAGGGGAAAGGAATGCCCTTGAAGTGAGCAGCAGTGGGTTACATTTAAGGGGTAAATTACTTTCTTCTATTAAAAAAGAAATCAAGGGCTTTTATTTTGTCACTTCAAATACAAACAATTCTATGCATCTTGGGAAGTTATAGCATTATGATACTCAGTCAGACATACCTTATAGTATATATGCTTCATAGAACTAGAATATAGGTCAGAAATAATTTTTGAGTCTTAAGTTTGTTACAGACATATTAATTGGAACACGTATGCAGTAAAAATTGAGAAGCTTTACAGTTTTAGTCAACTTATTATACAGTGAAGTAAATGAAGTGCAGCAATGTAGCAGTAAAAGTTATGCTTTTTCCACTAGGTGATGGAAACATTCAGAGTCTATAAATGCTAATTTAAGAGAGATGTCCTAACAGCTTCTTGGCTACTGGGATAGGAATAGTCTGAAGTTAACTGCCTCTCTACTGTGAAAGGTTTTAAAGCTTTTTGCTTTCCGTCCGAATAAAAAAAATGACATTTACAAACCTCTTCAATGCATATATATTACATAAGTTTATCTAGCAACAACTACACCCCTTTTAATTTATTCCCCAAATGTGACTTTTCATGCATGTCTTCTGGATGCTGAATTCAGCAACAGTTTCTAATGAGCTGGTGTGTAATCCATGATTGCATTTCTCTTCTGAAATCACTTCCATGTCTGGCTGATCTATGTTTAGAAGGTGGTGCTTATCCATCAGGCATTTTTGCACTCGTCAGCATTCTTCTCTGTTGGAGGCCCTTTCCCAAGCTTCTTCCCATTTTAATGTTGATGTACAAAAGCTGTTATTCATTTGTTTTGTGCTCATTCTAGTGAGGATTGGCTTAGTAGGACTGTGCAAAACAGAGAAAAGAGAGAAGCTGGTTTACTGCCAGCAAACACAAAAATGTTCACTCTGTGCTTAGCTTAGAGCAAGCCTCTGACCAATATTCTAATGCACTTCATTATATGTATTTTCATTTGCCACAAAAAGTGAAAAATTTAATCTGTAGGTAGGATTTGTAATCTGAAATTCTCAAAAATAATTTTTCATCAGCTAATTGACACAAGAAGTCAAAATAATGAGATTATTGCATCTAAAGTTTGAACAATATGAAAATAAAGATACAATGCATATGGGGCAAGAATGACATTTACCAGATGAATACCATGAATTGAGTTAAAATCCTGACATTTCTGTTCCATATCAAAAGCTCCTTTCCCTCGAGGACACAACCCACATTTGCAAACACGATAAAATAATACCTTGTGGTAAATTTCAAATGAGGACAGATGTGTGGGGGTGTTTTCAAATCAAACTTTCTCTTAAAATCTAATTCTCACTGCCCAGGTTCCAAGTACTTAAGGGGAGCTGCATACAGGGAGGGGACAGGGGCACGGGGAGTGGGAGCAGGGTGACAAAAGCTCCCCCTCCTTGCTGCAGGTGACAGCCCCCTGAGCTGGTGCTGCAGGGGACACCCCTGGAGCTGGGGCTCAATGAGCAGATCTGTTTGCAAGTACCCACGCACAGGCAAAGGTGGAACCCTGGCTGCCCCAGCATTCGGCAGTGAGCAGAAGGTTCTTGCACCAAATGAACTCTGCCAGTTCACCATTAGCTAGCTAGCTCAGACCCCTGAGACCAAACCATGAGGTCCTTTGTCAGGCAGCCTCTCCACTGCCTCCTGTGAAAGGGTCACTGCTCAGGGGGTCTTACAAAGCCACATCCTGGGGCAGAGGATGGCCAACGGCATCACAACCCCAGTTCCTGTATCGTAACACAGGGGCCTCTGCAAGAGACTGCTGGAATGCAGAACTAGGGGTAAATCACAGGTTTTGTCACAACAAAAGAAAAAGAATGAATTTCATTGTGAAATGAAAGCAAACAAAGAATTTCAGGACTAAAACACTTAAAAATATTACTGTAAGAAGACTGAAATATTTCATCTCCTCCCCTCATATTACACTTCTTCCATTCCCTCAAATTCCCTACACCCTTGACTCTTGTGGTCACCTTGGCCTGCAGGTAATTCACCCACAGACCCAGAGAGTGTGGTGCCCCAGGGCAGGATACCCAGACCTTAAAGCCTGGGGTGGTGCTACCAAGAACCAGCAAGCCTGGTGGTGGCAAACCCTTCTGCCATGGACCTTGGATGCCTGTTTCCCCATCAGCTTCCGACAAATTGACATTTTTCAAGCACAGAATTTTCGGAGGAAAATTCTGGACTTGTTCAGCATGTATCTATATCCAGATTTATTTTACAAGACACTGTTAATTGATGTTGCTGAGACTAGGAAGTAGCAAATAAGTATGTAAGAAGCATAATGTGAACTAGGGAGGGAACTGAAAAATTAAAAATGGGTCAGTTTTGTTTGTGTTAAAAAATTAATATGAAATATAATATTCACTGTGGTAAAAACATTTTTATCATTGGAGTATGTAATGGGATGGTAGTTTCCAATTGTAAAAAAAAACCTTGCAATTCATACCTCCATGAGCTTCCTTTTACCCTTTGAAACATGTAGCAAAAACGAAGGATAAAGTGTGGATGAGAAATGAAAATAGTTGTGATAAATGAAACCTATTAAAAATGGTCTGAGTCTGGAACTTTGGTGAATTTCATAAATGTGGTTACTAATGTTATTAGTGTGGTAATTAGTAATATAGGTAAACAGCACTACCAAATAAAGTGAATGAAAAAGTGCCTGAGCCTCTAATCTGTTTATTTTCTAAGTGAGATAAGGGTTTGTGAGCCTCTTAAACAATCCATATTTGGTGAAACTGCAATCTGGAGAGAGATAACTTTGTGTGGTGAGGAATACGTGCCCTGATGATCCTAGGAACAATCAATGCTTAACAGAACTGAATGAGCCATTTCTTTCAATTATTTTTAATCATAATTTCATGGATGTTATTCAAACCCCTAACATTGCTTATTGGATTTCCAGCAGCACTCAGAGTTTCAGCAGTAACATACTAAGACCTTCATTAATTCTTCGGACAAATTTTGCACGCAGGTGTTATACACATGGAAATGAAATTTAACAAATGCCATAGGTGCCTAGTTGACAAGACATAAATAAGTTATTCACATGCAACATCTCTCAGTCTGTTTTGTATCACACCATGGGCTTTTGAAGTTTGTTTTCTTAGAGCTACTTACAGTGCTGCTGCCAAGAAATCAGTTAATGAAAGCAGTTCTTCATGGAAGCTGTATTACCCAACCACCCAGGTGCTCTGCTCTTAAGT
Source organism: Molothrus ater (assembly GCF_012460135.2). NCBI lineage: Eukaryota > Metazoa > Chordata > Aves > Passeriformes > Icteridae > Molothrus > Molothrus ater. The sequence goes on along the minus strand of NC_050482.2, from coordinate 13,634,459 downwards.
TCCCTATTTAAAGTCTTTAAAGGCTGCCTGTTAGGCTGACCTCACCACAACGGGGTTACTGCTTATAATTGACACACTCAATTAGGGCAATCGCTTCTGCTGACTGCAGAGCTGGGGTATAGTCAGCCTGGAGGGATTTACAGCATTTTAGTGTTTATGTACATTTCAGAAAGAGGACACTGAGGTTTGTTTGTGGTAAACATGAATCACAGGGAGATTTCCAGGTTGCTCCCTGACAAGGTGTAAAAGACATGCTGAATTTCAGATGGTCCCTTCCATGCTGTTACTGTAAAGTCAGTAAAATGAACAGTAAATACAGAGAGAAAGGCAGACCTTCTAGGTTTGGGTATATATTGCCTCAGAAACCTTAACACTTTACATCACTAATTGTCACTAGCCATATTGAAATGATCTTTGCCATGTATTTGACTGGTATCTAGAAAATAACACCTTTCCAAGTGTTCATCTTTTATTGCTGACTCCAAACACACAGAACTGTAGCAACTGGCATTTGTGGTGACACCAAAATTGGTACAGCTACAAAACCACATCAGCTGGCAGAAAGCCATGGGTTAATGAAGTACCAGAGATTTCCTCCCAGGACCTCCACAGGATTCCTCCAGCCTAAACATCATCTCTGCTGAATGCTTGCACTGTGGGAGTGTATGGGAGGCGATGAAGGATGAGAGAAACATTGATTCTGAAGCTCTGCAATTGAAAATAGACATGCTGAGGCACCTTGGATAACACTGCTGTCTGGGCTGTAGGCCAAAAAAAATTGGACAAGTTCAGTTTTAATGAGGTGTTGGAGTTCTCACCTTTCTGCTTATAGAACCACAGAATCATTAAGGTTGGAAAAGACCCCTAAGACCATCAGTTCCAAATGCTAACATTGCACTTCCACATTCACTCCTAAACTGTAACTCCAAGTGCCACATCCACACATCTTTTGGACACCTCCAGGGACAGTGAATCCAAGACTTCTCTGGGCAGTGTGTTCCAGTGTCTGACAACTCCTTTAGTGAAGAAATTTTCCCAAATATCCAATCTAAACCTTTCTGGTGCAACTCAAGGCCATTTCCTGTCAGTTGTTACTCTGGAGAAGAGACCGACCCCCACCTGGTGACAATCTCCTTTTTGGGAGTTGTAGCATGGTAAATTCTCCCCTGAGTCCCCTTTTCTCCAGACTAAACATCCCCAGCTCCCTCAGCTGCTCCTCAAAGGACTTGTGCTCTGGGCCCCTCACCAGCTTTGTTGCCCTTTTTGGACACACTGATCTGGGTCAGCTCCTTATAACCACAGGTAGATGGTTTTGTTGCTTACATCAGGGTTGGCGAAGTGCTAAGTGTGTTAAAACTCCACTTGTAGCCACTGCAGCCTAAAATTCAAACAGGAACATGTATTCATGGCCTGGACAATATCCAGGTGTATATGATTAAAAGTCATGAAAGGCAGATAGATGCCTAGCTGCACAGGGCAACCAATGACCCATTATCTCTTATTTCCTTGAAGATAGTCTCTTTAGAACACATAACAAACCCAGTCTGAGTGGCCTGAGAGAATTATTTTATTTTTCATGTTATGAGAGAGAGGATTTATGTATATTCCCATTTCCCTACCCGCTGTGGGTGCCTTTTCCCTCTTGATGCACTGAGCATCCTTTGCCCTGGCCTTATGGGGAGATGCTTATCCATCACCTGGAGAGTGAGCCTGGGGCAAATTGTGCTCTCAGTAAACAGCCAGGCACCAACTCAGGTCCTCTCCAAGATTCCTGATGATCCAAGCTGAAACTCTAGCATGTGTTTTGGAGAAGCTGTCCACAGATCATACTGGAAACAGCTGTATGGCCAGGAGGAGAAAAAATGGTGCACATTTACACATTACTGCCTACACCTGCACTGCAGCTGAGACACAGGAAGGAGGGTACAAGGCTGCCTGTGGAGATGGAAAGAAGAATGGACAGAAATTCCCCAACTGTTTTGCTAGCAGTGCTCTTTGAGTGTTTCACTGTTCAGCACCTTCTCCACAAAATGTGATTAATGACCTGTCCACACCAGAGCTGCCCAAGGAGTTTCCTCCTCTTCCTGGCAAACAAGCGGGCAGGATCTGGCTACTGCCTGCTCTGCCATCACTCACAGCTACCAAAGACTACCTGAAAGGGCAGGGGTTAAAGAGAATGCACAGTAAGCCTTGAGGAGTTACCAAAACTTTTACAAAATTTTGGAATTGAAATTGTGTGATGGTTTTGTCCATATGGCATTAGAGGAAAAACTCATCTGAGCAGAAGGTGTGTGAGCTTGCTCTTCTGCTGCAGCACTTCCTTGCAATAAAATAGAATTGAATCACATAAAAAAATGACAAGATTTTTCCTGATTCAGTATGCAAGCCCTGTGAAACCAGAGCTGAGTGGAACAGTGGGACTTATTCAATCTGCTGGGTGGTATCTTGCTCACCCTGTTAGTGGCAGCAGCTGAACTGCTGGGCATGGCTTGTGGGAAGTGTTTCTAGGACAGTAGGAAATGGTTTCAGGAGCATGCAGGAATTTTCTAAATGTGTGGCTCTGGTGGTTTTGCTGTCAGAAGGCTCAGTTCCTGGCTGCACAAGCACACTTCTAGCATGTGACAGGATGCTGGGGTGATGTGCTCCCCTCCACTGCTTCAGCCCTAACTACCAGTGGGGTCTGATGGCTGCATCCAGCTTTCTCTGGACTTTGGGGGGGGGGTGGCAGCATGGTAGTCAAGGGCTGTCTGGAGTAGTGGGCTGCATGCCAGGATGTCCCCTTGAGGAGGGGATGTCACCTCTCAAGGTTACTCCTCAAAGCTGAGAGATTCCTCACTGCAACAGAGCCTTGGTAAGTGGTTAATAGCACACTGAACTTTGAAATCTTAGCTAAGTGATATAAAGGATTGATTGTGCAAATATAATCCCTTAGACATAAACCACTGAACAAGTCTGGGACTAGGACTGGATTCAGCCACACCTACACTTCTCTTTGAGAAGGGTTGAGAACACAAGGAAATTCTTTCTGAACCTCATGCTCAATGACAGGGTCTCTGGCAGTTTTGTCTACCCTTGTCCTCTATGCAGTAAATAAACAATCTTGCCATTGGATCTTGTTAAACCACCGTAGCATTTACCATTGAACTTTGTTAAATCACTGTTTTATATCGATAAAGTACATTGTTGCTTCTCTCTTGTATATTGCTGCTTCTCTCTTACAAGTGCAGTTGCTTCCATCCATGGCAGATGATTTCAGGGCCACAAGGGCAGTGATGGCTGAACAGACAGAATGCTGTTTTATTAGACATTGTTTTCTGAGAAGAAACAGAAAAATGTTGAAGGATCCAGTCAAATCAATTTTGCTAGGTTTCCAGCATTGTGTACAACACACAGCTGGACAGAACTTTGCTGTCAACTTACAGGCTGCCATTCACAAGAAAAAACCCAGCACACCGACAGACCTAAAGCTACACTCCTTGAATACTTAATGCACTCAGCAACTGTCCTACCCTCCCTGGCAGACTCTGGCCAATTCTTGTAGTTTTAAAATCCAATTCAATCTTACATTGTGTTTCCCCTCCTTTTTCTGTTGTATGTGATGACTGAAACATGACAGGAGGAAATGGATGTTGGTTCAGAGGCTGCAGACAGCATGCTGTGGGGGGAGAATCATGGAATCATTGAATGGTTTGGGTTGGAAGGGACCTGGAATGTCACCTCATTCCAACTCCCTTGCTGTGGGCAGGGACAACTTCCACTTGACCAGGCTGCTCAAAGCCCATCCAACATGGTCTTGAAAATCTCTGGGCATCTCTTGGCAACCTGTTCCAGGGCCTCACCACCCTCACAGTAAAGAGTGACACAGCAGGGATACATTATTTTCTGCCTTGTTTGATTTCTCCAGACAGATTGTTTCTTGAAGCTATTATGACACTAAGCAAGAGGCCCCAGGACTAAATGTGGTTGTCAAGAAGAATTGATCACAAAAAAGACATTGAGCAATGAAGTGTCCCCACCTTGTGCCAAGGTGTGAAAGGAGACATGGGAGAGAGACAAAGGGAAATTAAGTCTGAAGCCCAGAGTGGGTCAGGGCTGCCTAACCATTTGTGGTCTTGACTTCTTTAAATTCCTGTTTTCTTCCAGACAGAAATTTTGAGAAAGGTGAGAAGATGTTTTGGGCAGAGAGATCAGATAGAGGTTAGGCCTGGAGATGCATCTTACATAACATCAGCTCTCTCACAGTCAGACATCAGATGTGAGGCTCTAGGAAGTCCTTGGAGCAGGACAGGCCCCTTCTGGGGTGACTAATTTAATCTTAGGATGGTTCCCAGCATGGATGAGTGCTGTTGGCTTCTGTGGGTCTGTAGACCTGGATGAGATGGGAGGCCTAAATCTGAGATGGACAAAGCGAGGTATGTGAATCCTGCAGTTATAATTACCCTGCACAAAGTCATTAACTGCATGCATGGAAGAAGAGGGAAGCTGCTGCCCATGCATGGAAGATCTTCAGCCTGAAATATCAACCAAGTAGGCAGTTTTGTAACAAAGCCTGAAAGATTAGGCTGGTTTGTAACAAGCTATCAGAGACCTTGTGTGAGCACAGCTTGAGGATGGGTATTTCTGGTTCTTTTGGGATGTGCCATCGTGCACCAGGACTGCTTTCCTGGTGAGCAAATGGCTTTGCAGCAGCTGGGCCTGAGATTCCAGCCCCAGGTCAGGGAGGCTCAGTAAGATCAGTTAAATAGCTTGAGGACTGACTGGGCAGGGGTGCAAGCAGCAGGCCAGCCTGATGGGCATGAGCCAGGCTACATACAGCAGTCAGCTTGGCTCTCTTGTCAGTGATACTGTGCCTGAAGGAGCAGGTGAATTTTGACTGAAAATCTTGTGAAATGGGCTAGAGTAGCTTAAAGAAGGCACCTTTTTAGAGCCTGACAGTTTTCTTATCTCTGAAAGACCCTACTTCAACTACTCCTAAATATAGCCAGGTGGCAGTGACAGGCTCTAAAACTCTGAATATGGGCAGGTTTCAAGCTTCCCTGCCACCCTTCCTAATCCCTGGCTTGGGTGGCTTTCCTCTGGTTTGAATGCAGCTCCAAGAATACAACATATGTGTATTTATTGGTGAGAAAGACAGAAGAGTGACAGACAGAGGGAATAGAGACCTATCCAAGGATGGATCAAGTTGTAGCTGTCATCTCTGTCATCTGCTGGCACCAGTCTGGGCTGGTGGAAGCAGGGCTCCCTTGGGTGATGGCTCTGCTTGCCATGCCTCACTATGAACAGCTTTTGGGTTCCTCATCTGGGCAGCTTGGTGCTCATGGCTGTTCCTCCAGGGCAGGCATCGCCATCCCCTGCTGCTGTCACACACAGTGAGTGTGCCCTGGACACGGGAGGAGGCTCTGTGTCTGCCTGAGGTGGGAACCAACACACTGGGGTGTAGAGATCAGATCCTGCTGAACAGTGGGCTGCCTTTTCCTCCATTTCAATATTTGCTTCTGTCACAAAAAGGAAGATTTTTATCATAATGAACAAACACAGCAAAAAGCCTCCTATTCTTTCTCCTAAAGAGTTTTCTTTTACTGTGGAACATCACAGAGATGCTCCTTCCTCTGGTGGTCCCTTTCCAGAAGGCTCATCAATTTGTCTTTTGTACTTGGTGGTGTTTCTGTCAAGTTTGGCATGGGAGTCACGTCTCAAGACAGGTTTGCTGGCATGGGAGATCTAGTATGTTGTTGGAAGAACTGGCAAGAGGCTGAAATGCCTTCATCAATAATGTCTTTCACATGAAGTAGCTTCCTGCTCTGTAGAGTTGTAGGCTCAAGTCAAGCAAAATCAGTCACTTGTTGTTCATCTATTTTTATTTCCTCCATGTGGTTTGCTGCAGTCTTTCTTTGCCCAGATGGTCAAATAAATTGCTGTCACTAAACAGGAGTCTCTGAACGGTGATTCCTAAACTCTTCCTGTTCTCTAACTGTTTAATGAGAAAATGTTTCACTTTCTTTATAGTCTGCCCATTTGCTGTAGCTGTTTTTCAGTTTCTTCCCTGGAACCCAGAGGATCTGTAGGTATTTTTGTTTGTTTCTCCAGCCTCCAAGCTGCGTGATCAGACTGCCTAAAAAGTTCTTCATTGTCTGTACTTATAAACTGTTACAAACATTGATGTACTTGTTTACAGGGAGCTTCTCTGAGGATCCAGCCGTGTCAGTGAGGTATCTTGACAAGGTTTTGGGCATATCAGCGAGAAAATGTTTGGATTGGCATTTTACAACCTTTTGGTTTTTTTATTTTGTTAGTAACATTTTATATCTACCTTTAGTAGCATTATATCTTCCAAGAGTTTTCCTGTGCTAGGCAATGTTGGATGTTGACATTGGCACACTTTTTGGTTTGGGAAAACAAACCTTGGTGCCATTGGTACAAAGCTGTCCTTGTCTGGGCTGGGCCGTCAGGGCAGGCAGGAGGCAGAGCCCTGGGGGCTGCGGGTGAGCCCCAGCCTGGGGGAGCTCCTCACTGCCTTCACTGTGTGTCAGGCTGGCTGGAGCTGCTTTCCTGTGAGCACAGAGAGAGTGGGAGCTCAGCGCTGGGAGAAAGCCAAAATATTGAAGCAGATCCTGGAAGGTGCCAGCCAGGATCTCTGTGTAAGGAAGCTGCTACGATGGGGCTTATTTTAGTGGTGTGACAGAAATGGAGCTCTGCTCTTTTTTCAACAGACTGCATTTCTCCAGATGAATTCACAATTCATACAGTCAGTGTTTCCTCCTAACAGAAATGAAGAGGGCTCTGACAGTTCTCTGGTCATTCCAACATGACATTTCTGTGAATGAAATTGCCTTAAAAAAAGCTGATTTTTTAAAATTTTAACATAATAACTAAAAGCTTGCAAGAAGTTTAAATAAAGAAAATAAGAAAAATATCAATGCTGATGAACCTTAAATGCTGCAGAATAATAAAAACATTTAAAATCTCTTTTTTTCTGTGTGTATGAAATGAATTCCCCTGTTCTTTGGCCAGTGCCAAAGCTGTGTGACCTGGGAACATGGCACAAATCCATGCTGAGCAAAGGCACATCCAAGGATTTCCAAAAGTTTTCCAAACTTTCTCTTTGTATGTACTTGTGCTGAAGGGAAGAGAGCATTTGATTAATAAATTGGGCTGGAACTGGGAGTGGGGCTCTGGCTTCAGGGGCTCACTATGGAGGGAATGGTCCTGCAGCTGCAGGATTGGTCCAGAGCACCTCTGGGGCAGGGGCTCACCAAGGCTGTGCTGTGTGTCCTTCATCCTGCCACACTCCTCTCACACTGGTTGGCTGCTGTGATGTTGGGTCTCAACCAAAACCTGCTAATGAGCTGCAAATATTGATCCCGTTTGCCTTTGAGAAAGACACAGGTGCCAAGTTACATGTTTATGGGCAACAGAAAGATAATGATCTGGAGCAGCTTTGGTCTGAGATTTCAAATCTGCAGTTTGGTGATTAACTTACCAAGCACAGGAATGTTAATTAACTGTCTGTATACTCTCTAGACAAATAGGAAGTGTTTGGAACTGTACATTATACTCACAGTTGTTTCCAAGGTATGAAATTACATGTTAAACTACTGAAAAACATCTCTGTGGGGTTAGATGATACTCTGCTAGAAGAGAGTCTGGATTTGGGAGTTGGCAAAGCCAGGGTCTAGGGAGAGGGTGAGTCTTTTGGTGAATACCATAAGTCATGAAAACGTGTCTGACATGTAGCAAGGACAATGTTCAATGCTCGTGGTCCTGAAGACATTTTTTTCTGTCATCTTCCTTTTCTTGCTCCAAACCAAACCAAATTTGTGCAAGCTTTGGACAATTTGTAAGGATTTATTATTGCTATTAATTTATATTATTCCTTAAAAATTTTCTTGAGTTGCTCTAGAGGTGTGAAGGTCACTCTTGTAAAAGAAAAAGAAGAGATTCCTCCCTGAAGAGCTTTCAGCACAGAAGGCAAACTGCAATCAGCAGTGCAGATTAAAAAACCAAAACAACCCATCCCAGAGAGGGAAGGGGAGGCTGTGTTAGGAAATTGCCAGCTGAAGAGCACGCTGAAAGGCAAGCTGGTTTGCAGGAGCCCTGAGTGACAGGTGGACATGGACAATTTTCCTGTTGTTTGGCTGTTCCCACCAATGACTATCAGACAAGTCTTGGGTAAAATGCACCTTTCAATGTAAGGATGCCATTGTAGCAGCAAGAGACAGCAGGGCTGTCTCGAGCAGCAACCAATCCAGTACCAAACACTAGCAGGAAGGGGGGAAATCTCCAGCCCACCCTCTCAAACCAAACCCCAGTTTCACCAGGGTTCCTCAAAGCTCAGTCACTAGTTTCTCCAAGACAGCAATAATTCAGAACAGCCTATCAGATAAAGAAGACACTGATACAGGTTTGCTCAGGAAGAAGCTCATCTGTAGAAAGGGAGGCAGCTTAGACAAAGGGGAAGCAAGTCAGGTCCAGCTGCATCTGCACAGCTACATCTGCAGCTGGAGAAAAGCTCCAATAAAGGCTTCCACCCTCCCACACCCTAAACAAGTAATATTTGTCCATACTTCCCTCTCATTTTGGTCCATCAGGCAGGTGAGCAGTGGGGGCACAGAGGACCCTGTGTGTACCCTTGGTGCTGGGCTGCTCAGGGAGCAGTGCCACTGCTGCTGGCCCTGCTGGCCCTGCTGGGGCTGAGGGTCCTGCTGAGCCTCCCTTGCCTCAAGAGACCCTGGCAGTGCTGACTTCCCATTGCAGGTGCTGCCTGTGTTTGGTGTCTGGCACAGAGTCACCTCCTTGTGCTGAAATAATAATGATGGATTTCTGCTCTGGAGTGATAGCTTGTGTTTGCAGCTGGGTTAATGTGTGTCAGCTGTCATCGTCCCTGTCAGCCGCTGCTGTCACCGAGCTGCAGATAAGTAAATCTGTGATGATGCATATCCCAGGGAGAGCAGGGATTAAATCTTTCATCGCCTCAGACACTGAAACAGCTCCTCATTTGGTGTCCTTTTCTGGAGGTCACATCCTCTCGGATTGCCCAGCCCTGGGGGAGAGCAGAGCCTGCCTGGGTTTCAGGGGCTGCAGGGCTGGGCATTGCTGGCAGCAAAGTCCCTGCAGCCAGGGTGAGCCAAGCTGCTGAGCCAGACTTGGCACAGTTAGAAATAAGCAGAAACTCAAGGCAAAAGAAAACCCTCCTTTTCTTCCAATGGGCCTGGTAAGGCAGTTGTGCCCCTGTTGTACAGACCAGGGACAAGTGGCCAAGTGCCCAGCTTGGGCTGTGTCTGGGACACACTGCTGAGCACCCAGCACCATGGGCTGAGCCCCTGCCGTGTGTGCTGGCTCCCTCCACGTGGGCAGCACCGTGGACAGCATCAGCTGTGGCTGTGGTCAGGAAAATGTGCTTGTTTCATGGTGGTCCCAAAGTGATGTGTCACTGAACCCTTGCTGGGCATTCCTACAGCCCTTACATCACCGTGTGTCCATCCTCTTTCTTCTCTGCAGTGATATGCAAACCCCTTTGCCAGCAAAGTCTCATATTATCAATTGCTTGGGGACAAGGAAAAAAGCTACAATTCAGATTTCTTCACTCTCCTGGACTTTTATGGTGTTACCCATAGGAACTTCATATTGAAGGAATTTTCAGCACAAAATACCAATTTGTTGAGAATGAAATTTTCTCGGATGCTTCTTGTTTTTAACACATGAAAGGAGCTATTCTAGGGAGATGTGGAAAATGAAAGAAAATACTCTGATAAAATCTTGGATACTTTTAGACTAACTACCTATAGAAACAAATAAAAATGAAAATGTCTCCTTTTTTTGAACCACACTGGAAGAGACAGAAGACTCATCCTGTTAGTGCTGCTCAGGGAATAAAGTCCTTGTTTTCCAGAAAGACTTAATGAACCATAAACATTCAAAAACCAGGAAGACATATAAACATGAGTTGTGAAAAGTCTGATTTCTTTCTTATTTCCTGAGAGCTAGTGTTTTCTTTGCAATTATGAGGCACAGAAGGGTGATTTTTGTTTGTTTTTGTTTGCATCTTTTTTTTTTTTTTGAAGCTGAGATTGAAGTACAACATGTGATTCAGAACTGGAACTTGGAAAACAAAGCATGAGCAGTTGTGACACTTCTAAAGCTGTAGGTAATTCTACAGGCATTTCGTCTTCATCCCTTCCTTGTCTTCGTCTGAACTAATAGCCTTCCTTTGCTGTGCTCTTTATCTGGACAACAGATAGACTGTACCCTCCATATGGCCATGTTCCCCCATGGGTCTGTGGTTGCACTGACTCTGGGATCAGTAGCTGGACCTCAGCAGAAAACAAACTGAGGTTTTGCAGATGGATCTTTCTGTTATGTAAGGTCTCCAAATCAGTATTCATCTGTGCACTGTGAAATAGCAGCATTTCTGCTTCTTTTTGATTTTTTTTTTCATGCAGGGAAAGTATAGTTTGTGCTGGCTTCTTACATAAAAATAGCAAACTTTATGAGATGCATTTCCCTGAGGCCCCACAGAGCAGAATTTGTTCTGTAATAAGAGACCAATGTGTTTTAATTGCTTGTTGTAGACTATTACCTGTTAAATTTTTCTGACAGTGTGACACCAGCAAAAAAAACTTCTTTTCTGTTTTGCTTCCTTCCACTTTAGAACTGTCAAACAACTGCAACATCTAAGGATAAAACATGTCAGATGACTCAAATATGTGACAGGTCATAAAATATTGATTCTTCATGTTACCTGCTAATAAAACACATGCCACCATGGTTAAATCTTCCTTGCTTTGGATTCCTGACTTTTAATTGTTATAATTCCAGTTTGGGTTGTAGTCTAGAATTAGGAAGTAATGGGTTTGGTCTCCAGAAATACTAAAGGCTATAAATAAGGAATCAGTTCTACTTTTCTGTAACTGGTGTTTTTTTATCTGGACTCCCAGCCACGTTTTATGTTAAAATCTTCATCTGATGGAAACCCTTTTGGACCTTTCTGGTTCCTTTTTGACTCAGTAGAACCAAGCCAACTCCTAAGATCATATTATAATGAGAAGCACCACGGATCAATCGAGGACTTCCCGTTGTGATTTTCTTCCCCAAGAGAAGAACATTCTCTTGATCATGTATGAAATAAATAATATTTACTAGGTTTTTTTTTTCAGGATTTTGGCATTTTTCTGGTTAAGCTTATAATTTTTAGTCTTTTTATGTAATTTTCAACCAGCAACAGCCCAGTGTGGGCTTTCTTGTCTGGTCCTACTGGGTCCTTTCTGTCAAATGAAGACAGTATTTTTTGGCTAGAGATTTCTATGTAAGATCTTCTGGCAGGAAGTAGGGGATGGTGCTGTACCTTTCAAGGACACTGAACCTACCTTTCAAGGAAAACAATGTTCAAAACTAGATTTGTAAGCTCTTGAGTAGGGGTTGTGTCTGGTACAAATTCTGTGTGCATGGAAGGTTATCTGTTTTCTACTTCTATAAGCCAGACTTCTCAAAGAGTTGAACCATGAATCTGAAAAAATCTAAAAAGCATTTAGACAATCTCATAGCATTTAGAAAACTTTATTTAGATAAGCTGCTATGAAAACAAATTTCCAACAAAACTTGTTGGAAAACCATACTGTTAGAGAGATGATTAGTGGCTCACTGTCCAGCTGTATTTATTAGAATTAAGGACTGAATTTATTAGAATAAAGGACTGTATTTATTAGAATTTCATGGGAATCTATCTTAGGTCTGATGTTATTAAAATACTGTCATTAGCCACTTAGATAGGGGAATGGAGGATCTCCAATGGAATAGAGAATTTCCTCCTCCATTTGTGGGTCAGGAGGGGCTCCAAGTGTGTTGTAGGTCAGAAGAGTATTCAACATTTATGAGTCAGAGAAATGATCTGGAAAACAGGAGACAATTCAATAGCAGTACATGCATGGGCAAAGGAGAGAGCTGTACAGAATAAAAGTTGCAAATAGCTACATGACTCCACAAGGCCCTTCTGTTGTGAAAAACAGACTGATGCTCTACCATTTTGAAGAAACAGAAAAAATTATCTGCAAGATGCACAAAGTGAGTCTACCAGGCTGCTCAGCAAGGCCTCAGCTGCATGGTTGGCTTTTTGGCACTGGACTGTAAGGGAGAAGTGTACCCACCTGGTGAGTACAAGAGTGGAACAGCAAGAGTGTCAGAAGTCTTGGGATTCTTAATGTAAGAGAAAATACGGGCAATTGATCTGTGTAATCTAGAGGAAAGGAGACTTAGTGGACATAACACTCTTAACTATGAAAAAAGCTGCTGGAAAATGAAGGGAATAAATCATGGGAATGTGACAAGTAATGGACTTAGAGAGCAGCCAGGGAAATTTCCCAGACATTAGGAAAACCCAGTCCAAGATGAAGTCCCTTGGCCCGGGGAGCAGCTGCTGAGAGTGGAGTGGGAGCTGCTAATGCTGGGGTCCTGCAGTGCTCCCCACACCAAAATGCCCCCACTCCCTGCAGCCAGGCAGAGCTGAGCACATTAAAAACCCACACTGCACCCACTGACATACAGCAGGGAGGCAGGAAAAGAGAAGTGTGCCCTCTGCACCTTACAGCCTTGGCCCCCACAGAAGGGACACAGCCCTGGGAGGATGCTGGGCTGCAGGGGCAATTCCTAAGGCAGGGCTCAGGGACAGTGGTGTCCTGCTGTTCACCCTCACTCCAGCTGGAGGGATTAAATTACTTAGGAACATCATGTTTTCTCCCCAGGTGACTTACACAGAGGGCATTTCCACTGATCAGGGAAGAATGATTCCCCAGCCCATATTTCTGTGCCAACTGTACTGTCTATTTTTAACAGCAAGCTGCCATTAGCATTTGTTTGCTAAAAATAAACACATTTCAAATGCAATTCATTACCTAGCGCATTAAGGTAAAGGCAATTTATTCTTCAGTCAAGAAGAAATATTTTTAAGAGATAAATTGGTTCATGCAAATATCTGTGACTTGCACTCAGTGCACGTGGTACCAGCAGAGACAGTGCTCTGGTTTCAGTTGATGGGATAGATCACAAAATTCAGGAAGCTGCTGAGGAGCTCAGTGCAACATCCTATTTAACTTAATTAAAAACATGATGACAATTATGTAAGAGAAAAACAAAAAAGAGATGTGGGGCGCTAGACACAGTTCTCCCTTTGAACTGCAGTGAAGCAGAAGTGTAACAAATGGGCAGATAAGGTTCTTGAGGAGGGGTGTTCTTTATTATATTGATGGCAATGGCTTCCTAAAACTAAACATCACTGCTTCTTGCTCACAGAAAAGGGGAGTATTACTAGGGCACAATTCTGAATCAGAAAATGCCAGTACAGAAGGATTTAAAAATGGGTTTAGATGAGCTGCTAAGCCAGGAGATGGATGGTGATCTCTGGTGAACCTGTCCTTCATTAATCCCTTAGTTTACTTTTTATTTTAAAAAAAAAGCTTCCCAAATGTTTTGTGCAAATAAGGTACTTGAAGCAAAACTTGCTCTCTTTTGGCAGGAGGATTTGTAGGGCATGTAGTGAATTCCTGCTCTGAAGGTTCACAAGTAGGAACTGAACCTGAGCCTCACATGCCCCTCTCTCCTTCAGAACAAAAATAATGTAACATAAATAAATAAAAAAAAACATAAAAAGAAAAAATTTCGACTCAGAGTCCTCAGGATATATGGGGAGAAAGCAAAGCTTTCATATCCAGCCACTGCTAATGCACAGGTCCTGCAAAATCGGCACAGTCTGGTTTTCCCCACTAGAGGGGACTGCAGTATCCAGAGTTACCTGCTCACTCAAAGCAGTTCTGGTAACTTCAAAATATGTGGCGTTACTAAGAAAATTAATTACTGGTACTTGTAATATAATTCAAAACAGTGTAAAATTGGAATATGGTGGAAACCCTTATTAAATGTACAAAATGAAAAAAGAATGACTTAGATTTAGGTTCCTTCATTAAACAGTATTTTGAAGTTGCCAGATTTAAAAAAAAATTAAAGTCTTCTAGTTTATCTGAAAAATGTGGGGCGTTTTTCTATACTGTTTTGCAATGTGCATATGAAATACTTTAAATTAAAATACAGTCTAACATCAGAAACCTAATCTATAAAATGCTCCTGATGATTCACAGTAACTTGTGTCAAATCTGCAAAAAACAACACCTTGCTGTCCCCAAAATATTTTGGTGGCAGGATCCTTAGCTAATTGTAAACACTTGAAACAAAATGCAGAAGGAGAGAAATAAGAGCCCAGGTGTGCTTCCCACCTTAGATGTGCTGCTGGGGGATGCCACAGCAGGTGGCACAAGGAAGGCTCTGAACGTGGAGAAAACAAGTTCTGACTTCTTCTCATGGTCTCTTATCCCTACAGTTTTGGTAATTAAGCATTTCCAGGTGCCTTTTTCATCAGAAACATCCATCAAAATAGCACAAGTTAAAGCACATTTGCAGTTGTTGAGGATTTGAATTCCAGGATAAGGAATAACAGAATCATAGAATTGTTGAGGCCAGAAAAGGTCTAAGATCATTTATTTCAGTCTTTAACCAATCATCACCATGTTCACCACTATACCATGTCCCTTAGTGCCACTATACCACATCCACACACCTTTTGAACATTTTCAGAGAGTTTCTGACAGGGGCACTTTCAGATACAGTGTTTCTATCACTTCCCTGGGCAGCCTGTTCCAATTCCTCACCATTCATTCAATGAAGAAATTTTTCCTAGTATCTAATCTAAACCTCCTCTGGTGCAACTTCAGGACATTTCCCCTTGTCCTGTCACTTGTTACCTCCTCTCAGGCAGTTGTAGAGGGTGATGAGGTCACTCCCAAGCCTCCTCTTCTCCAAGCTAAGCAACCCCAGCTCCCTCAGCTGTTCTTTGCAAGAATTGTGTTCAATGTACAAGCACTGGTGCCTGCTGCCAAGGGCCAAGACTTGGCTTTGAAGCTGGTTGTTCCTGCCAATAGTTTTATTTTTCTGATGCAAATAAAGCATCAGTTCTTACTAAGGGAGCAATGGTGGGAGATGCCTCCCTCACCCTGTGATTTATCCATATGTGGGTTGTGCTGCACTTCTCCCCTGCCACAGGGGTGATCCTGTGGGATGCCCTATTTGCACCTTGCTCACCACTGCATCTCTTTGGCAGCATCAACCCTTGTTTATTATTGGTCTTTTGCTGCGAATCATTAAACCAAAACTCGTATTTTCTCTCTGCCAGTTGCCAGCAGTTTTCTTGTCTTGGTGTCAGAGACTCAGAGAACTGCAGAGGTCAGCAGGCACCTCTGGGGTGCCTGCTGCAGGCCCCTGTTCAGGGTCAGCTGGAGCAGATCACTCAGGGTCATCTCCAGTCAGGTCCAGCCATGGAGACTCTGGCACCTCTCTGGCAGCCTGCTCCAGTGTTTGACAACGCTTGCTGTAAAAAAGTATTTGTTTTAAAAGTTTAAATGTAATTTCCTGCATGTCAGTTGGTGTCTGTTGTGTCTTATGCAGTGCCCAGGCACCACCAAGTAGAGTCTGGTTCTGTCCTCTTTACTGGGCCCCCATCAGGTGTTTGTGAGTACACACTCACAAGGTCCCTATTGAGCCTTCTATATTCCAGGCTGAGCAACACCAGCTTGTCACAGACATATTTTATGAAAAATCATTTTGCTAGGATCTTTTCTTCTGAGAAGCTGAGAAGCTTCAGCTTCTCCATGCTTTGCTGCTTTGGAATGTGATTTGGAGAATTGTTTACCCAGCATGTGAAATTGTTTTCACTTGATGACCAATGACAGCCACCTGTGTCGAGGCTGTGAGCAGTCACAAGATTTTATTATCATTCTTTTCCATCATTCCTTGCTAGCCTTCTGATGAAGGAAAAACTATTCTTTTAGTATAGTTTTAATATAATACATATAATAAAATAATAAATCAGCCTTTTGAAACATGGAGTCAAGATTCTCATCTCTTCCCTCGTCCTGGCACCCCTGTGAACACCAGCACAGCAGCTCTTTAATCCTTTTCTCACGGGAGAGTTGCTCCAGTCCCTTCATCCTTCTCTTGGCTCTTCACTGGACTCTCTCCAGTGTGTCCACATCTCTCTTGCACTGAGGAGCCCAGCACAGGGCACAGCACTGCAGGTGTCCCCACTGCTGTAAGGAGGATCCTGAATGGATTTGGCACAAGGGCACATCATTACCCCACAGGCAGCTTGGTGCCCTCTAGAACCCCAGGTCCTTTCTTATCAAGCTGCTTTCCAGTTGGGTGCCCCCCAGCACATTCTGGTGTGTGGGCTTGTTCCTCTCCAGGTGCAGGACTGGGGTTATCCCAGCTCCATGTGGTTCCTATCCACCCATTTCTCCAATCTGTTGAGGTCCCTCTGGATAGCAGCATAACCCTCTGCTGCTTCAACACTTCTCCCAGTTTTTCATCGGCTGTATCATCCAGCTGGACTTTGTGCCACTGCTCACAGCCCTTTAACCTGGCACTTCAGCCAGTTTTTGGTCCTCCTCACTGTCTAGTTACTTAGCCCTTCATCACCTTGTCTGTGAAGTTTTGGCAAGCACTCAAAATCCCTGCTGAAGTCAAGATGAACAATGCCCCTCACTGCTTTCCCTGTGACCCCTGAGGCAGTCATGTTGCTGTACAAGGTTTTCAGGTTTTCTCAGGTGTGATTTCCCCTTTGTAAGTCCAGGCTGACTACTTCCAATCAGCTTCTTGTCCTTTGTGTTTGGAAATTATTTCCAGGACTATTTACTCCATGACCTACCCAAGGACTGAGGTAACACTGCCATGTGTGCAGCTCCCCACATCATCCCTCTTGGAGATAGGATAGGAGTGACACTGAATGTCTTGTCTATGTTATGCCCAACCCTACTGAAATTATTTAACTACTTTTTAAATTCAGTTACTGAATGCAAAATGATTTCCATGGTCATCTTCTTACTATGGGAATGGCAATCTTTCCAGGTGCCTTCCCCAGCAACAGTTTTCCTTGATTGCTCCCTCCACTCCAAACTCTTCATTTCCTGCTGTTCTCTTTCCAGGGAGTGTGACAGGACACCAGCCCAGTGCAGCTGAGTCACTGGGATGTTTCCCCACACGCTGGGCTGTTTCCAGAGGACTGAACCTCTGCCACAAACCCATTCAGCTGCTGAGAGGAGGGAGTGCAGTGGGAATGGAGAGCGGCTCAGAGGACAGAGTGGGAAGTATGAAGATCTTTTAAAGCTCCCTTTTCTTCTCTCTCTCCCTTTCCTAATCGATTCTTCATCCTGAAGAAACTCCTGTGGGATGCTGCTGTCAGAAACTTGTCTCCCTTCCCCCCTTATTTCCATTGCTCCCTTTGCAGGTGACAGGCAATTTTCTCCCATTTATTAAGGTTATCTTTTCCTATACTCATCACAGGTTTCAATCTCCTCTGCTTTCTATTCCCTTCTTTTTTATTCTAAGAAGAGAAAAGAAGGGAGCACTGGCATCCTAATTATTTATATGCAAATATTTCCTCTACTTTTGTCCTGATTTAGCAAAAGTTAAGAGTCCTAAAGGAGCAGGCAGGAGAGTCCCTTTTATTCCCATCAGGCATTCTTGCAGCTTCATTCCTGGCTAGCAAAGCAGTTTACAAGACCAATGGAAAACTGACATTCTTTTATCCCTGCTGCAAAATTTGTTTTGTAATTATGTATCCTATTCTAAAGTGTATATGTGGCCTTAATCCTCCTAATATGTAGGGCTTAATATGCACAAAAAGTCTGCTATGTACATTGTCTCAGCACAGAATTTCAATTTCTAGAAAGGCTGAGACTGAATTAAAAAGGAAACACTGTGCATGGCAATGAGCTCATTTTGACAGGCTGAATTAATTTTAAATAATAAGGAAGTAATTTCCATCTCACTAAATGCCTGCATTTTTCTGTAAAAATAAAACACTATAGTCAGAAAGATACTCTTGAGAAGTGTCTCTCATAGAGATAAGCAAACCAGATAGCAATTAAAAAAGTAAATAAATCATAATTACAATAGTAAAAGGTAGTATTAAGTATTAATGCACTTCAAGCCCAGTTACTTTGATTGATTTCTGCTTTATCTCATTAGCTTTATAATCAGAGAAATATAACCATATGAAGATACATAGATTTAAGCACAGACAAATACCTCCAGCAGTTAGACATGGCTGTTTTAAGGATGCAGTCACAACTGCCTGATGCAAAAGAAAAAAAACATGAGGAAAAAAGGCATGAGAAGATGTAGAGAAAGAGATCTCTGCAGCACCATCCCTGATCCCCACTGTCCGAGGGGGCAAGTGAAATATTCTGTGGATGGTCACGATAGGGGACATGGCTTTCTGTGCTGAAGCATGACCACAAGTGATGGTGCTTGACATGGTAACACCCATCTGGAATTGAGAAGTGATGTTTAACTCTCTCCTCTAGAAGGGGGCATTCCCCTCTGTACTCCAGACTAGTCAGGAGAGTTTTCCCACCCCAGGCTGGGAACGCCACAGGGCAGTGGCACTGCTGGGGGTTTGCACCCGAGCCCCGGGGTCCCCCCTGGGTCCTGGGCTGTGCTTTGTTAATGGACTGTGCACAGGAACACCCTGGCAGATCCATGGGGCTCCCTGCCCTGGGGGGGCCTGTAACCACCAGACACCCCCCACATCCCTGCTTGAACAATGAATTATTTTTTGCACAGCATCAGGAGGAGCATCTAGGTCATGGGTGTCTGTGCATTCTCCCCTTCTCTAGCATATTCTCTAGCATATTCTGAGCCAGGGTGTAAGGCCCTTTCCCAGATTCAAGGTTAAAAATACACCTCCTTTTTTAACCAACAGCATGGTGATTTGAACTTCTGCCTAGAAATGGGAGATCCTGGTGCAGCTCTAATCCTTGCAATAGCTGCTTGACTACAAAGCGTTTTCTAAAATCCATCTTTCTTTGTCCTGGAAATGAAACTGGGGAGAAAGGGAATATAAAAAGCAAGATCAAGGATGACATTGTAGCCTGGTGACAGGGGCACTAAGCTGTGGAAAAGGTGATCTGACTTCCCTTCTCTGCTCCCATTAATATTTAATAGTCATTAAATTAACAGTCAGGGACATGTAGGATTAACTACAGGTCAACATCCTCATACTCATATCTGAATGAATGAGATAGTGCTAGTGTGGAGGGAAATAAGCTATTAGCAATGAGCATGGCCAGTATGTCAGTAACAGGCACGAATTTTAGTGATTCAAACACTGTCCCTGAAAACCAAAACAATGAAATGGCTGCTCCAATACAGAGACCCACACAAACCCTGCACTAGTGCTGAAACCTCCAGAACAAACACCCACAGAGATGTGAAAGCCTTTGGCAAAAATCAGCCCTTTCTCTCTGTGGATTTGCTCAAAGGACTTGCAAGAGACTGACACTGCTGATCACAGGGAAAACAGCCATAAACAGCTTTTCATGCACTCACTAGCGGTGTTCTCAAAAGAACCTGTGAAGGATGCTGTGACTGATCCACCTGCACTGCCAGGAGAGGAGCTGAGGGCCCCTGCACCAAGCCATCAGGCTCATTTTCAGGCTCATTGCCACGGCTGGAGTGGCTGATGGCTGGAGCCACAGGAGTGTCCTTCTGCTCCCCTCCAGCCTGGCCCTGACACTGAGGCACAGAAGAACCTGACTTCTCTCCTGCAGTTCCTTTTTGGGTGCAGCTTGGGAACACCATTGACTGCACCTGTTAGTGCAAGATTCCCTCATCTTTCCCATGCTCTTTAAAATGAAAAGCAGTCTAATCTGAAACAACTTTTCCACTTCTGAGGACTCTAATCTGAAACAACCACCCTGAGGACTCTGCTGGCCAGCTTGTTCCCTTGTTCCTCAGTGGAGAGAAGGACAAGGGGACAAGCCTTTTCATCTATTTTGGTGAATTTGTTTGCTGTCTCCCTGTTTAGGGAAGGCTTCCACCAGCTGTGGTTTCCCTCTGCAGATGAGCAGAGAGGAGGAGGGCTGTCCTCCACAGAGGGATGCCTGCTGGATTTGACCAGACAGCTCAGAGCTCAGGCAGCTTCTTTCCCCACAGTTGCTAAGAAACCAAAAACAATCAGCTGCTGAAACAACAGTTTAGTACATTTTTTTCCCTCCATTTGTCTCATTCTGGATTACAGCAGCTTTAAGAATTGCTGGGCTTTCCATGTGCTTCTGCTGGTGAGGGCAAGCACAGTGCTGGGGAGGAGGGTATGGCCTCAGTAGCTTTTGCAATAAGGCTCCAAGCCTTACACAGGTTGTTTCCACATGTGGCCATCAGGGCTTTCCCTCCCTTGAGCTGTCTGCAGGGCTCTCAGGAACACCTGTTCACCTATTCAGGTGTCATTCCAGAACCCTCTCAGCTCCCTTTACAGCCAGCACATCCACCTGAGTCACCAGCAGCTCCAGCTGTGGTTTTAATGAAACCTGTTGTCCAGTTCCTGCTTCAGTGTTTCAAATGTCTTCATCTATCCCCTTGCAGGCCTGGCTCTGGCAATCTTCTTGCCCACAGCCATTCACAGGGAGAAGGGACAGTGATGATTGCCCTGCAGGATTTTGGAGTGCCATCAGGAGACCATTTGGGTTTCCCAGTGGCTGAGAGCCAGTGAGCCACTGAAGAACAAAACCCCACAGGAGGTTAATACCTGCTGGGAACATCACCCAGGAGAAAACTCCCACCCACATTTAGCTGCAATAACAGAAACAAATGAGAAAATAGACTTGGGAAAAAGCATCCTTAGTCAAGTCAGAGGTAGGTTTACAGATCTGCTTTATGTAGTGTTAGCACAGGGCATTTGTGTCAGGTTGAAGGGGACTGGAAGGCTGCTAAAAAACTTTGGGGAATAACCTTCCCTGCATAAATGATTATGTGAACTTCACTTCTTTATTTCTCTGTCATGTCAGCTCAGCTGCATGTTCACTATTAATAATCAGCCCAGCTCTGCAGAGTCTCCTAGTGTCTTGGAAATGTCACCTATCAAGGTACACAAATAAAGCTAGAACAACCTCAAAATATGAACTGCTCTGTGTGTTTGCTAATAGTTCTGTGCTGACTGTGAGGGCTGGATTTCTGTTCCCAGCACAATGTCTGTAAATTCTGCTGGTTCCCTGGTGGGCTGGGGTTGCTTTATTAAGTGGTTACGTGTCGTGCTTCGCTTATGTGGAACCTTCTGTTTTCTGATGGAGCTTGTGGCTCTTACAGCAAGTTACAGCCTTTTTTTTCCCTGCAGCCTTGGTAGAAACTGGTTGTTGTATCAGCTCATATATTTTGTAACTCCAGCCAATAATTCTGTGTTGTGCAGGTCAGTAAAACAGAGATCTCTACTGCACAAGAAAGAAGTGACACAGTGTTGGGAGCAAGAGGGACTTCAGCTTGGCTTGTGAACTAAGCATGTTGTGCTGAGCCAACACTCCTGGGAGCTCCTGCTCTGTGGTGGGCAGCATCATGAGGCATAACTGCGATGGAATAAATGCTGTAGTAAGTACAGGGCTGAGGGGAGTGTGGGGGCATGTGAAGGAGCAGCTCCAGGGTGGCCAGAGGAGCCTGGAGACAGGCATTCCCAAAACAGGCAGGTATGAAAACAAAGTTCTCACCTTCCATATGTAAGGTCAGACCAGAAGTCTCCTCAGTCCATACCCTTTTTCTGGCAGGGCCAGCAGTGGGTATGTAGGGCAGGGCAGGGAAATCCATAGGGATGTTTCCTCAAAATTATGTACCCTGCAACAATTTGGAGGGGGGAATTTGGGAGCCCAACAGACACCATTGCATGTAAGGATCCTGAAAGTCTTTCTGCCATGAATATCCATTTGCTTTGTGACCCTTTTTAGCACATAAAATCCCAGACAGGGAGCTAGAGGCAAGTGAAGTGCGGGTCACCCAGATGTGGCTGCCTGAGTGTCCTGAAGCTGCAGCCCGAGGCACTGTGTCATCCATTGAACCATCTTCCTCTCCTGAGGGTGAGCAAGCACTGACCTCGCTTCAAACTCCCCAGGAGACAACAATCACCCAGTCAGTCATTAATTTTTCAAGTGGTGTGTGTGGCTTTAGGTTTAGAAGGGAAAAAAGGCTGTTCCTGCAATCTCACCAGCATTGTTTGCTGTGACCTTGTGTGTGCCCTGTTCTAAAGCAGAGAGGGAGATGTTTTGAGAATTGTGGAAATGGTTTGCTGCACCTTCTGGTGCATCATGGATGATGAGGAAAAATAGGAATGAGGATCACTGACTAGCTGAGTAAATGGCCAAGTTACCTAATTGGGTTCCTCCAGACAGCTGCTGTGCTTAGCAGGAAACATAACTGTATTATTATATGATGGCACACAATTTATCAAATCCTAACAAAGGAATAGATGTTCCCTATTTTTTTTATTCTTCAGAGCAAAATACTATTTTTTTCCAACATGGTTAAAACATATTTTGCTGACTGAGTTCACTGTTCCTGAAAAAGGCTGGATTAAATCTTTAGGATTATCCAATTAGAGAAACAGCTCCTAAACCACCAGGTAGGAAGGGGACACTGTAGGGCCCAGCACATCACTAGGATGAACTATATTCAGCCAATTAGTATGAATTTTGTTTTTAATTTTCTACCTGAGAAGTGACATTGGCTATTTAGTGCACCCATGTGAATCCCCAGGCCAGCAGTGGTGAGATGGTCTCTGGTTTGTAGGTTTTACAAAGCAGTCTGAGCATTACCTGTGCTTTCCCTCACATGGGCAGCCTGTAAATACTGCCTGTTGCTGTTTGTACAACATGCTCATCAAAGGTTATGTGAAGCAGACAGTTTTTGTAGGGCTCAGTAAACTTTACCATTGCCAGTGACAGAGCTGCCTTTAAAGCTGGTGAAAAGCTGTGCACTGTTACAAGGCTCTGGACCAAGATCATGGAGAAACATTTATTATTAGGGGCATATAACCTGCAAATTAATTAAATTCTAAGCTTGTGAACAGAGCATCAAATTATTTTATACAAGTTATAATTAATTAGTCATAGAATTTACAAGGAATTCAGTTAAGTTATTACTTGTGCATGTATTGCAACATTTTTGAAAACCTATTACAACTGACTTGACAATCTTAGCTGCAGGATATTATGTCTATTATGGGTGACTTTGGCAAAATGGATTTAGCCCTTTCAAACCCTCTAAGTTTGGATGCAAGTTTTGCAGCATCTTCATCTTAAAGCACAAACAAAAGGAAACCCAAACAAAACAAAACAGCAAACCAAAAGATAACAACAAAAAAACCCCCAACAAAAACAAAAAATTCAAAACAACACCAACAATAAAAACCCAACAGAAAACCCACATGAATATCCAGGCTCTAAAAACTTAAACTTTTAAGTCTAATGAAGGGCACCCAAAAACGCCAGCTACCTACCAGTACTCTGGTTTACAGAATGAATTACTCTTGTACAGTCTTTCTTAAATCATCAGTACCCCTTTTTTTGTTTATTAACTTTGATATGCAATTGACAAGTGTATTTGTTACTCTACAGTGATATACTTAATCACAACTAATTCATGTTATTTAGAAATCTTTGTGGCATCTCTGATCTTTCTAATCTGTTATGAATGTTGTCTTTAAGGAATATGAAAATGGATGTATTAATTACAAACTGCTTCAGAGGCAGCTTCTGTCAGGCAAATAATTTTCTGTAAGTCAGAGAGCTGAAATAGCTGCTTGGATATGGTAAATATTTTTAAGTTTCATTCTCAGCCTGAGCACCACACACAAGATAGAGGTGACTGAATGTCCTCTGGATGCTGGGTAGTGTGCCCTCTGCTCAAGAGACTCTACTCTGACAGTATCTTGTGGTCCTCAGGTCACATTCCTTTATTTTTCCACTGGGGAAGAAAAAAAAAAAATCTGGATGTAGACATAGCCAGACACTTTCCCTACCCAAATCTCAATCATAGTTTCCTTTCCAAAGGGAATTTTCCTCAATGTAACTTTAATGTAATGCCAGGTCTTTCACAGGCATTTAAAACACTCTTCATATTCATAAAATACTCCTCCAGAGAATGGAGGCAGGAAACATGCAGCAGCTGCATCTCCTCCCCAGAAAGGATGGTTTTAACTCAGGATGGGCTGTAGATCCTGTGCTACAAAAATGAATGGCAGACAAAGACTGACTCTGGTTTACTTGGAGCTGAGTTCAAGCAAGGCTAACTTGGGCAGGGGCAGGGCATGGATTCCTCCTCCAGCTGCCTGTACTTGTGCAGAGGAGTAGAGAGCAAGAGAGTCACTGCTCATGTCCCATTGAGGCAACCCCTCAATGCCAGAGGCAGGAGCTGTGGGTGGGATATCGAGGGATGATTTAAAAATAACACAGACAAGACTGATTTTCTGAGAAAACCTATGGAAAACTTGGAAACTGGTATGATTTGACCTTCCCTGTGGTGGTACTCAGGGAGGAGGTTTTGTGCTGCAGGAGGCCTGGCAGAACACAAAGAGGAAAAGGAAACGAGCATCTCAGGAGAAAGGAGGAGAAAAGCAGGAAAAGCTGTAGAAGTAGTTTTATGGAAAACTTCGAGAGGTTGGACCACAAATCTGACAAAAAGGATGAAGGTGAAACAGTGAGAGGATTTAGTGTGGTTTGCTAAAGAATTGAAGCTAGGAATTGATTTTAGTTGTGACATTTTGAGGATAGACAAGGTGAGCATTAAGAGGGCCAGAACAGAGAAGGTTGTGAAAACTGAGGATGAAGTTATCATGGCTCTACTGTGGGAACAAATAGTAATAGATAATTTTGTAGGATGCTCTTGAGGGAATGTCAGTGGGATTAAATGACAGCATCAGTCTGGAGAGAAGAGAGAGGATGGTGATAATGTTGAAAATAGCACTGGGGGTGTGTGCTGCCTGGATACAGAAGCTAATAGGTTCACCAATACAGTCAAACAGGGGAGGCATGTGAAGTAAGATAAGGGGCTCACTTGTAGCAAGAGTTTGGGCAGGGAGGTTGGACCAGATATCCCACTGTGGTCCCTCCCAGCATCACCCATTCTGTGATTCTGATATTTCACCCAGTGCAGCCCCCATACAGATGTACTCTTAGAATCACAGAATCATTAAGGTTGGAAGACTTCTAAGACCATTGAGTTCAAGCATTAACCCATTAATCCTGCTCTGTTCAGAGAAGCTGCCTGGGCAGCATTTGAGGATTTTAGATGTTTGCTCTGCAAGGGTGGAGGTGTACACATGCAGAACCACCTGCTCACTTGGTCCAGTCTGAAAGGCACAGTGATCCCATGGGTGGGTGTCACACTCAGAAGTGACAGTGTCTGTGATCATGCCTGTTTCCAGGACAATCACCCCTTCTCTCTGCTGTCCTAACAAGTGGCCCTTTCCCACATACCTGGGCAGAAGCAAGTTTTACAAACTGAAGGGATATTGAACATACCACAAAGTGTACATATCTATGCACATCTGATCTCAACAAGGGACCACCTGCCCCCCTGTTTTTTTGGATGGTTTGGTGTGTCATGGCCTCGAGTCAGGCACCTGAAGTCTCTCCTACAGGGATTATATGATATTCAGCTGGAGGTGAGCATGTTCCCTGCAGAGATATGCTATTGATAGGAAGATGTAATGACTTAGATGAAATCATTACTCATCCTTCCAGTAAGTTGTATCCTGATTTAGTAACATATTCCATTTGTAGATCATATTGTCTCTGGTGAGTCTGCTTTACAACAGCAGGGCAAACAAATTAAACAAAGTTTTGATATGCTTTTATCAAAGATTTGTCCCTAGTGTCCTTTGATTTACTTCTTGAGATCTCTTCTGGCATGAACTGGATAAAGGCAATATTTTCTTCCCCCTCAAAGTGGATCTGAGTTCAACACCTCTGAGAATATATGAGCTCTGCCTTCAGAGTTGGCTTCAGGCATGCTGGAGAATGACTGCCCTCCCCTTAATATATAATAGACTGAAGACAGCTCTATGTCTTCATTTCAGTGAAATTGTTTTTTTCTCCATTTCCTCAACATCCAGATAGTGGTGCTTTGGGTATCCCAAGCCAGTTCCAAAATGAAAAAACCTCCCTTTTTTTTTTTTTTTTTTTTTTTTCTTTTTTTCTAGCTGACAGAAGGAGTTGCAATGGTATATGCTCTCCTGGCCTTTAACTCCACTTGCCTCTCTAGCAAGGACCAAAATTAATGACAGATAGATTTGTCAACAGGGGAATATTCTTGTCTTTTGCAATGTTTGTGATTGTGTCACAGAGGTTAGAGATGGGTCTAACCTATTAATTACCCTTTATACCACTTCAAGTCTGTTAAAGATGGGTTCCTAGAGTGCACATTTTGATATGAAACAGAAATCTGTAATGAGAAAAACTGATTCCATGAGCACCAGTAGAGTCTTTTTTGTCTCTAGTCTGAATTTCAGAGGATCATTTACTGCTGAAAATGCTGTGATTGAGTAGATGAGTGCTTGAAGTCTCATGTTCATAGCATGATTGTCAATAGAACTACAAAAGAGGACTGCATCTTAAGAGATAAGAAAATGTTCTTACAGATGATTATGTTGAATGACTGGAAAATCCAAAGTAGCTGTGCATCAGGAAGACAGGTAAGGCAGTGTGTGCAGGAGCATCAGCCTGCTCTAGCTCAGCTCATGTGTAATAACTTCCCAGTTTAATGTATTGCCAGGTTGTGAGATGCTCCTGGTCTGTCTGGGTTTCTGCCTGTTGTATTTGTGTGGTCTGGATGCAGAGAGGAGATGTCACATCTGCCATTTTGAAGGAAGCCTACAGTATACAGGCAATCCAGCCCTTAACACTGGATAATTTCAGATCCTTTGCCTATGCTGGATGAGTAGTTCACCTATGGTTTCCAAGCACTGTGGTCCCCACGGCACTGACACTGGAGTCCCTGGAGTGTGGTAGGGCAGGATTTGGGGTAGCATAAGCCCAGCCAAGCTGTCCTCCATGGCATCTGTGGGGAGAGACTCTGCTCTGGTCTGTGAACAGCCCCAAAGTCTTTGTCCTTCTTCAGATCTTCATGGTCTGTCTGGTGGCTGCTGGACATAGGGAAATGTTGGCATTCTGGGGACACATGATACAGAAAGGCTGGCCAGCCCTAATGAAGGATTAAAACTGCTCTGTTGAAGGAAGGAAGCTTGAGGTCTGCTGAGCTTTTTGATGTCTTTGATAAAGACCTTGCAATTTTCACACATCAGGATAGTCTTTGAGAGGCATTGGTATTCCAGTGGGCAGATTTTGCTTTCCCAGCTGTCCCATGGGCTCTCAGGAGCAAGTTGGTCTGTGGCCCTCAGCCAGAAAAGCACTTAGATAAGAGCACACCTCTCAGTCCATGGATCATCCTGCTGAATTTGCTAGGGCTCCTTATGCACTTCCAGGAAACAATGTGCTTTGCTGGGCTCAGTCTCAATTCCCCACATGCATAAAGCTCCTCCACACCCCTTGTAGCCATATTAATATGCTGGATAGGCTGGGGATTCTGCCCAGGAGTGCACTCCTTGCTTGAGTTATAACCACACTTTCAGCAGTGAACGAGTGAGTGAGCTTCTGCTTGAAGTTAAAAAGCACCATTCTTTGGGGTTGTGAGCAGCATCAGCCTCAGGGAAGGGAAAGCTGTGCCTACACACAATTCCAGTGATAAACACAGACACACCTGTTTGCTCCCTGAATAATGTGACTCTGAGTTCAAAGTTGGCAGTGCTGGGGAGGATCAGCACATGGCTGAGCACAGCAGGTGGGGGCAGAGGAAGAAGTGGTGTGTTACCCTTTTTGTTATGGATGGCTCCCAGAGCCCCAGAGGGGGCACTGCAACTGCAGCTTGAATGAGGGATGGGTCAAATGGAAATGTCAGGACAGAAGACCCTGCAGAGATACTGGAAGTATCTAGCAGCAAAGGACAGCCAGGGATGAGGACATAAGAGGAGAAATGTCCTGATGAAGGCATGCCTAGCTCTGTGGTACAGGGTTACAGAGGCAACTCAACAGTTGGCAAGTGAGCCAGGCAGTGACCCTTTCAGAGAGCATTGACTTTTGCTTAATGCTCTTGTGGGGCAGATGAAACAGCAAGCAGGAGCAGTGTGGACATATTTGAGGCCACCCAGCATCAGTGTGAGGAGCTCTGTGCTTGCCTGGGAAGCACTGAGGGTGTCATGGTAGCTGAGACTTCAGAGAGAAGCCACCAGGGCAAGGAACCAGTCTCCAAATCTGGCATGGTCAAAAACATATGTGGCTGAAGGGTGAACGAAATGGTAGGAGACCATTTGGATCAATGGTGGCATTCTGTGAGTAATTTTCTGAGGATTTAACCTTCATGTGGGGAATAAAACTGCACTGAAGGTCTTTAGAAAAACTACTCCTGTCATTTGCTCAGAATGCTGTAACTGGTGAAGGTAAACCCTGTATTGCAGGGTTTGGTGAAGGTTGGATGCTCTGAGGCTCAAGGAGGAAGGCAGCTGAGACAAGAGGGTCTGCAGAGGAACACGTGGGAGCAAGAGCCAGTGGGCCCCAGTGCCTGTCCCTGTGGGGGCTGCTGGGGTTGGCTGGGTGTGTAACACTGGCCTGTTGTCACCCTAAGGGACAGAAGCAGAGTGCAGTGGACTTACAGCCTCGTGTGGGTGTGTGTGTGTGTGTGCACAAGAGGGAGAGGATGAAATTCCACCATCTGCAGTGGTTCTTCAGGTCTGTCCACTCTTACCACTGAATTTGTGTCCTGCTGTCAGCTGCTCATATGTGCACACAATTTAGAACCAGGATTGCATTTTTTTTCTGAGGCTTTTATCGTCATTAAAATAACAGCATCATACAAAAACATGCAGGAGGGAACCTCAGGAGGTCATGTGGACTATTTCTTGTCCCAAGGTAGGCTAATTGCATCAATGTCACTTCTGATGGTGTTGAATAATATATTCCTAGGGTTTTCCAACACTGGAAAGTCTCAGCACCCTTAGGAAATTGTTTCCTCTGTTTGTTCTCCCCACTGCTGAAAAGACTGTTGGGATTTTGTTCATCATATTTGATTTGAATATTTCTTTCTGGAATTTAAAACATGGTTGCAGGTGCTATTACCCACATACAGGCACTGAAAACCAAAACCACTCTCACTTATGGACTGCTCCCTCACATTTATAAGAGAACTGAGTTGGGGACATCCTTGGCATAGAAGGAAATCAGTGGGGAAACCAAGCTTCTTCTAGCAGAACTGAGCTTACACAGAAACTAGAGATGCCTGAGTAAGGACATCAGCATGAAAAACCCAGGTTATACAAATGAATAGGCTGAAATGTTGCAGGACTTAGCAGCTCTCTGCCAGATAAGGTGTCTGAGAGACAGCTGGTTCCATCAAGCCTGCGATGAGGGTCAGAGCATTGAGAGGAGGGAGGTGGCAATCGAGAGGATTAGC
The DNA here is from genome assembly GCF_012460135.2 of Molothrus ater. NCBI lineage: Eukaryota > Metazoa > Chordata > Aves > Passeriformes > Icteridae > Molothrus > Molothrus ater. Next base: position 13,605,104 of record NC_050482.2, on the reverse strand, counting down.
CCAGTTCAGGGAATCTGAATTTTGAACTGAGACTAATTTAAGGGAAGAAAATACGAGCAAGAATACTTAATAGGATACTTTGGGAAGATGGGCTATTTCACAAGACTCAAAGACAAATTCAGGATCCTTTAGTGGTGCTAGAGACAGATCTGTGAGTTGTTTTCTATAAAATACAGCCTGTGGACACCCATTCACCCAAAAACTGTGGGTAGATATTGGCCATTGGTTTTTTTTGCTGTGTAGGATGAGGGAAGTTGGGTCTTCTGGTAGCAAGGGGAGGAAGTGGGAGGTTTTGGGCCCAGCTCTGTGTATGTCATGGCTCCAGCATCCCTGAGGAGACACATCTTTTTGGGAGCCAAACTGAAGAAGGTGCATGGTGAATTTTTGGCAGGTGGGAACAGAGATGTACAGCACTCCTGCCTCAGGGCGTCAGCTGAGTCTCAGAGCTCTGACTGCTGGCAGGAACTCAGTGAGGAGAAGGAGGCAGGAATCACAAACCCCTTATTGATTCCCTTTCTTTTCTGCAACCCATCCCCAGCACTAACCATATTTGAAAATACAGCTTCCAGGCTTCTTTTACAATGGCTAAAAAAGAGAAAAATCTTAGCTCTAGAGAGAATTGTTTTGCCAGCCCTATTTTTCTCTGGCTTTGAATTTGCCATTGACGTTAATTAGGACTTCCTGAGCCTTGTTAGCCTGGCATTTTCCTTTGTTACTGAGAACAGCGAAGGTGACCTTGCTCAGTAGGTGGATTTTCTCAGCTCTGAAAGTCTAATCATTAATGTCTTAGGAACAGAGGTAGGGATCTTACACAGGAAACTTGAGAAGAGCTATAAAAACATCATGTAGACAGCTGGCAGTGTCAGCTGGCATAGCTCCAGTAATTCAAAAGCAGAGGTGTTTCTGATAAGTCATCTCGATCTCACACAACACGTGCTATTCAACACGTATTTTTTGTTGCAGAATAAGAAAACAACAAATATCTATCTGTGTAAGCTCAGTTGAACTGGGTATACTGAGAGTAATAACCAGCATTTAACAAACTCCATTTTATTATCCAGGAAAGTGGACCAGTAACCAGAACACTGATCTCTGGTGGTCTGGTTTTGAATGATGGCTTTAAAGCTATTTTGGTGGCTTCACTCTACTCCCCATCTGTACAGTCATGAAACTGTAGAATCCTGGACAACTTTAAGTAGAAAGGCACTTCATGTAGTCCAATTCCCTTCTCAAAGAAGATCCAAACAGAGCAGGTTGCTCAGGGTCATGTCCAGTCAAGTTCTGAGGATCTCCAAGGATGGAGATGATACCACCTTGCTGGGCAACCTGGTCAATATTTGACTAGCCTCATGACAAAAAACCCCCACCAGCACACTTAAAATATGAATGAAAATCCTATGAGAAAAGAAACCCAGGAAGGGAATAACTGAGTTCTGCTCTCCATACCAGGCAGCACCCCAAGACCCATGTGGGTAAGTATGCTTCAAGCTGCTGTGATTAGTCTAACCTTCATAAACTTTACATACACTAAGATTAAAAGGACTGTGTAAACACAGGAAAATACTGTATTTGCTCATAGCAGCCTTCTTTAAACAGAGACTGTGCAAACAACATTCGTAATTCAGATGTGTCATCTGCCACATGAAGCAAGAGTTTGACAACAGAAGAGTCACAAAGCACTGGCAGAAGCAGAGCTGTGCTTGGAGCCAGCTGCACCAGGAGCAGGCTGGACTCCCAGGGAAGGCACAGGAGGGCTGGTTCTGCTCCTGACCCATTTGAACTGCACACTTCCACACCTCTACCACAGATTTCTCAGCAGCCATATCCAAGGGGGTCCTGATCCTAGCAGGTACCTCTGAAGGTCACTTAGGAATGACATACACAGCTTGCAGATTTGCCACTAGCAGCTGCCACAAGCTACCAAAAAAGGCAGAATGTTAAGACTACACAAAACCAAAGCTGAGCTGGAATATAAATATCAAATGAAATGCTTACATGTTGCTGAACATGCTGCCTACATCAGAAACACGAGACAAGAGCAGAAAGCCATGCAACGCGTTTGGCAGAAGCACGCAGACATTTCACAGCTCGTCCCTGGGTGCCATGCTCACACTTACGTTAGTCTGGGTCATACTACCTGAACTTGCTTTAAGCATTTCCATCATCTGTGAGGTAGGGAGGGAAAAACAGAATAGTTAAGGTATAATCAAGTGAGATCTTGCATATCACAGTATAATTCGTAAACAATCTCTTTATTGGATGTAGTGTGGAGAGTGTAAATGGTTCAGTCTTGTACCTCAACTTATCCAGACAGGGAATTTTCTGAAAGCCAGGTAAGTGATTCAGTGGATTACTAAGGAGGCAGATGAAAAAAACTGGGATTAACAGAGGAAGAAATAGTGACAGAACATAAATAAACACATAAACAAGTAAATAACTTTGGTGTCAGTAAGATTAATTTTTCTGTTGTCATGTCAGAATCAAAACACTCAGTAATACCTTTTGATTGGTGAGCAATTTTAAACACTGTGTTAACCTGTCTGCTTCAAAAATATTTGAATAAAGATGCAAAATTAAAAAACAAACACCTACAAATCATTACAATGAATTAGACCAAAGATAAAACTGTATCAGTTCTCATCTCAATATGGAAAGATCTGTAGAAGTCTTTATTCTAGGTGAGAAATTACAGTAATAAAAATGATACATCAAGATTTTGTTGATACATTGCTCCTCAGTTTTGATTCTACTTCCAAAATCATAGGTACCATTTAAAGACCCAGCCTGCCAAATCCTTTTATATGCACAAACTTTCTGATTGGCTTAAATTTTAAGGTTAGCCATGCACTGTGCTTTTAGTTATGCACCCACAGAGGCCTGCTCTGGTGAGATCTTGTGCCCATGAGAAAGCCCAGGGGAACCTAACAGTACTTGGATCTCAAAGTATCTTCAGTAATTACACCTCCTGTAATTACTCCTGTAATTTATTGTGAATTTACAGCACTTTGCACAGGGCATAAACCATTCATGTCTGATGAGGGCAGATACTAAGTCACCTGAAAGCTGAAGGATTTGTATCAAGAAAAAAAGTACTTGTACATCTACACTTTACACAATTGAACAGCTAAAAATCCCTAACAAAATGGAGAAAACAATTATTTCCCGAGAGAGTGGCAGAGTAATCAATTGGCCCAAACTTCTGCTGTTCAAGGGGAGCCTGAAAGGAGATACTAACACAGATAGAATTTGAGACACTATCTCAAAACAGTAATTTCTTTACTAAGAACACAGACCAATGGTTCCACTATCACTTGAAAACTGTTTTGAAAAGAATTTAAGGACTTTACTAAATCACATAGAGCCAAACTACCACCAGAGCTGTATTTTCTAGCTGGGCCTAATGTAGAAGAACTGCAAAATACAGTAGAGAAATTACATACAGTAGCTGGAAATATGTAAATGTATTGATTATGTGATTGGCATGTCCCTGCTGAAAATAATCAACATATTGACTTTTCTGAAGATTCACAGTAGGCAGTAAGGAAAAAAAAATCTCTGCATGTGTGTAGGTACATTTTTTTGAAAAAAGAATTTTATTTGTCTGTCTTGGAAGCTGTGGTTTTGCATACTGGTACTGGAGTGCCTCCATTGGCTTATCTCTACCATTATTGCAGCAATGAAAAATAGAACAAATAGAGGTGCTGAAGGGTACACTGGATGAGTACTGAGATACAAAGCAAGGCAGCTGTCTCATTTATAATGCTGGGGGAAAATGAGGTAAAGTATCCTATTAAGCAAGTAATAGGGATATCATTTTCCTATTCCCCTATTTTATTTTGGTCCTCTGCACTGTGAGAGCAAATGATCAGGAATTTGTAGTGATGTACTCATGCTCGGCTCCCTGCCTCCTCTGGCACATCCTGGTTCAGTGGAACTGAGGCTGTTTTGTGCAGATTAGGTGGCAGCCGTTAAAATTCAGAAGCATGACACCAATTGGATACACATTGGGAAGTATTTTTGGAAAACCAAGTCTTCATTCAAGCACTGATGAAGGTTCCCATGCACCTCATGCTCTCCCAGACACCTGAGCTTTCCCTGGGATCACCCAAGGATGTCCCTGCCTGTCCAGCCCTGCAGGACACACAGTCTGTGCTGCCACCTCAGCACATGGGATGTGCAGCCCCTTCCTTGGAACACCATGGCATTCACATTCTCTGAACAGAGACAGAGATAATTCCCTCTCACAGGTTTTTTCCTGGAGAAGTACAGAGAGAAGAAAACAATTCCTATCCCTACTTGCTGCTCCTCCTGTTGTTTTTGCACATGTGGAATGTGTTAGGAAGACTGTTTACCTGAAGTGAGTTCTTAATTGGACTCCAGTGATCATTTTTTTATAATAATTGGCCTATTGGGTTGGGTCAAAGCTGTGTCCTGGCTGTCTGGAGACAGCCACGGGATTTTCTTTAGTATGTATCTTAGTATAGTATAGTATCCATAGAATAGAATAGAATAGAATAGAATAGAATAGAATAGAATAGAATAGAATAGAATTTTAATAAAGCAATTGTTCAGCATTCTGAATCAATGGAGTCAGATTCCAGTCATTCCCTGGTTGGGGGTCTCCTTGTTTACTACAGAACACCACAGAGAAGACTCAGAGGGACTTCTCTTTGCTAAACCATGATGAGGCATGTGAGATACTGGCAGGCTTGTGGCCACCTGGGGATGTGCCCACATCCTTGTTTCATTTGGGATCAGGAGGATGTTTCTGAAGTGAATTTCCCAGTTATTGTGTTTGTTCCAGCTGCTAATAGGCAACTGTGGGGCCAAGCAGGAGCTTGGCTGGAATAACACCATCTCTGCCCCACTCTGCTGGCACGGGCTTTGGGCCCCCAGCACAAGCTGTTTCCTCCTGCAGTGCTGCTCCTCTTGCTAATGTAGATGTTGCCTGACTGAATCCTGCTGACTTGATTGATTCTATTTAAATCAATGTGATTGTTTGTACGAACAAGGTTGATAGAACTGGTCCTAAGTGGCATTTACTCCACCATACTCTTTGGCATATAAATCAGCTGTTTGGGACAGTGGTAACTGTTTTGCTACCACTGTGAATTTAGGGAAATCTGTTAAAGACAATAAAGAAAGTGCATATTTGCAGTGAAACAACTGATATTAGGACTTGACTGGTCTTATTTAGATGTATAGAGTGGCCCTGCTCTGGAGGTAGTTTAAAGAGATTCTTCTGTCTTTTGAAAGATCTGTGAAATAATCAAGTTCATACTTGATACATACATACATCATGCATACATCAATGCATATGATACTTTCTTCCAAAGTATCCTATACATTGATGTGTTATGCAATTGGTCACATCGTTTTAAATCTGCATATGGCTGCTTGTACCCAGTGATAAAATATTCTTTTAGCTTTTTTTAATGGTTACAGTAAAATTCTGCATGATTTATATCACAAGTAGTAATTTGCAGCTAGAAATATTGATGACACCTTGCCTGTGGCTATAAACAGGTTTTAATAGTACAGTAAACCATGTCCTTTCTTCTTAATTAGTCTCCATTCATTAATCATGCAGATTATTTACAAAAAGCCTAACACAATAGAAAAGAAGAATTACTAATGCAATGGCTGTATTCCCAGGATCACATGAAATTCATCTTTACTAAGCTAGTTGAGCCTCTGTAATCTCAAGGTGTTTATAAAATAATAGGAGAAAGCTTTAGGTTAAGCATATTTAGTATAAAAAGTAGTTGTTTAATTTTCTTCTTAAGATGAAATTCTCCTATTTTTGAGGGAAAATTGAAGTGCCTGATGAGTTAAAGCCACAGACATCTTGCAGTAAGATATAAGAAGCCTTGTCAGATCACTAACAGAAACAATCTTTATGATGCTGAGATTTTGTAGCTAATAATTAAACATAATTTTTCAGCCTCTGTATGCTGTATTTTATACATCACAGCAATTAGTCAAGCCTACAGGGCACATTTAGAAGAAGGCTTTCTGTCAGGAGCTGATGGTGTAGGGACTCAGCAAGGCATCAGAAAGCTCTGCTTTGTGCACCTCCAGGGGGCTGGACCTGTCAGATTAATACAAGGGGCTATTTTTGTAACATCCAAAAAGTTTCTGCTGTACATCAAAGTGCACTAGCTGCTTATTTTAGATGACAGCAACTCTTAGATTTGTCTTGAACAATGCAGTCCTTAGCACTTTTTTGGTATGTACTTCTCCAAAAAGAAAATTTCCTGTGAAGCATTTTGTTGAATAAGGGCTTCCCATTTGAGATCATCAGAGACATTTTCATCCTGTGCTTCAAACGTTCCAGTAAATTAACAGCCCATGTACCAAAGGCAAGAGGCTGTCATGGCATGTTGGGGAGTACTCTTGAGCATGGAGATCTGGATTTGTGCTCTGCTCTTCAGCTGAGCTGGGCTTTGGTCCCAGGCAGTGCAAAGGGACTCTTGAAAAGGGGCTCCTCAGTTGGTCTGGCTTTTTATTAATGTGTTAATTTTTTACTCCCAGCAACCGAAGTCTCACCCTCCTTCCCAGACACTCAGTTATTCCCATTCCTGAAACTAACTTGCCTGAAAGCTGCTCTTTTCCCTGTGGTCATTGAGGAATGTGGCATGTGTAGCCTTCCACAAGCAGAGGGGCTGTGAGTTACTCTCCTTGGCTGCTCTTAAATCTGCCCATGATGTTTGGAGAATTAGTCTGAGCATTTTGCCCTGACTCGTGTCTCTTTCCTTGTGCCTGACCTAATGGGATCCTGACTGCAGTGGAAGTCTGTGAGGTCACAGATGTGTCCCCAAGGTCAGAATCAAAAACTTTTGGCAAGTTCTAGAGAGATAACGGAAATTACCTCTGAAACCAGGTAATTTCACCAAAGATGTCATTATTAACATTTGGCTTTAACAATGTGCCCTTTGTTTGCGTAAATCTCAGAAGGATATTGTCAAAGAGATTGCTGTTAACTCTAATGGCACAGTGAAGTGACTTGGAAAAGGTGACAACAGAGTCAACAAAGGCACTCAGCTCTCCTTGCCCCTGCTGCTCCAACACCACTGGAGCTTCCCTCTCTGCTCCTTTTGGCTGTTGCCTTTTTGTGGTCCCTCTCAGCTGCCCATCCCTGCTCACCAAAGCACTTACCAAAGCCCCTTGGCTGGCCTGTGCTCCTGGGTCTCACTTGGCAAAATGCAGCTGCAGCTGCACTTTTCTAAATGGGGATGGATTAACTGTGTGCTTAAAAGCTTTGCTGGATGGAGACCTGGACTCCAGAGCCAGACCCACCTTCATTGCTGGAGCCTGCAAGGAGCAGGAGAAGACATTTTTCTCCTTCTCACATGCTGACAGGGAAAGAGGTGAGCAAGAGAAGGAGAGAGAGCCCTGACTTGGTTTCTGCAGTGCATTGCTGTCATAAGAGCACTGGGCAATGAGGCTCTGAGTACCTCCCAGAACCCAGAGCATCCTGGGGAGAATTAATAGCAGGACTGAGTTGAAAAGTAGCTCTGTCATATTTTTTAATAAAAACATTTGGAGAAAAGTTTTCCCCATTGACTTTTGAAAAAAGAAACACCTAAAAACCCAACAATTTTTATGCAGGCAGCTATTAATAGTAGTGGAAATATTAGATTTATACGAGAATTGCTTGTAGTTATATTAATACTTACCCATATAAAAAGCATTTTGGGGTTTTTAGTAGGAACTTGGTATTACTACTAATAATACTTTCATTTGAGTACTCTTTTGTCTGCAAAACATGTCAATGATTGTATGTAAGTCACACAATGCAGGAGTGCTGAAACCTCCCTTGCCTAAGCTATTCAAAAGCATCATGTTGTGCCTGTTATTATAAGAACACAGCATTTAACATCCTATTGAAAATAAAAACCATTCTTCTTACTTGTTTTCTCAACTGAAGCTTACTTCCACTGTTTTCTCAGAGAAGCAACAAAGTTTGGGCTTAATCTGTTTAATTGCACCTTCAATTTTCATCCCTTTATATTATTACCATAAATGCATTATTTTTTTAAAGTCTGTTCCTGAAGTTATTTCACCCATCAAAAGGCTTGGTTTTGCTTCTGAGGTGTATGTCTTATATAGTAAACTTCCCTGTAGTATACAGGACAAAGATTTCTTTGCTGAATCACTACAGTCAACAGGAATTTCAATACCTCTATCTATGGCTGTTGGGTGAGGTCTCTTTTAGTTTCTTTCTCTTTTAGGTTTCTGCTTTTGTTGTGGGTCTTCCTAGACTCTCAGCACAGCAGCATGAGCTGAGGGTTCTCAGCATAGCAGCTGTAAGAATCATTGATTTTTTTTGTCAGTAGCAGAAACAGAAAAAATAAAAAAGATTTCTGTCAGCCTTTTGAAAAGCAATTCTGAAAAACTTAATTTCAGTAAAATACATGATTTGAGGGACCTGGTATAGAAGTAGAAGAAAAAAAGCCTGGCATCACAAAGTGGAAGAATAAAGTATGGCAGCTATTCTTCCCTGACCTGGTGTTCAAAGGACAAGATGTTCACTGAGGTCAAAACCCACTCTTGCACACGCAGAGATTTGAGCCAAAGCCCTTCTTTTACTAGAGATGTTCTCTAGCTCCAGCCAGAGGTCACCTGAAATAAGATGTTCTCCAGCTCCCCTGCTGTGACTGTTTCACCTTTCATTGCAACTGTACAAATGCTCAGCAGTTAAGTAGAGCAGAGAACATATTTGAGTGAGTTTTCTGTCTGGTACAACCTATGGTTGAGACACAGCACCACCAGGTTTTAGCTTGGCAAAGGCCAGTGAAGCCATTTACATTGAATTAGATCACACTGAAAGAACAGGTTTCAGCCACATTCTCCAGAATGTCCTGGATGAGCAGCAGCTGCCCTGCAGCAGGGCTGTGGGGGCTCCTTTCTCCCAGGTAAGGGAGGGCTGGAACCACTATTGCTGAATTTGACACAAGTTCATAAAGAATTGTTATGATCCAAAATTGCATTTTTTAAATAATAAAAGAATGAAAAATGCTGTTTCTAAGTGCTGCTCACCCCTTCTGAACATCAATCATGCGCATTGAAAATCCCACTTTCTGTGACAGTCCATGCATGTGATCTTTACCTGCACACATAGGAGAGGTGCTGGTGAATCCTTGTGAGTCACTCAGCTCAAGGAAATACAATAATGTGATCTCAGCTAACTTCCTTCAGTTCCTGGTCTGTCTGTCAGACAGACCCTAACCTGAAGGATCTGCACACTGATGTTACCTTACTAATATCACTGGTTTAGAGTCCAAAGTCCCAGGGTAGTATGCCAGCTGTCTTGCACACATTATTATTTTTGTATCTAAATCTTCTTTAAATATTGGGCAGATTCTCTATCATAGCTGAGTAGTTATTTCAGTAAGTGTGGCAGTTGATTTACAGTTGGTACTGTGTGCACTTTCTGTAGTGAAGCATAAAATTGAAAAGCTTATGTCAAATTCATTCATACATGGACACGCTCAAGAACAAATTAATTTTAAAGCACTCACAGGGTGTATAATGTTTCTATGTCATGCTTTACAAATCTATAAAGTAATTTATAACATAAAGCCTACTTTGGAATAGAGCTGTAGTAGAGCAGATAGCAGAGTGATTTCAATCTAAAATATCCCAGTGCTACACTTCCCCAGATATCTGCAATTCAGATCTGATAGGAACCATGAGTAATCAGTTTCTAAGGCAAAATTATTATACAAGAAAAGGCTCTCAGTGCAATGTCCTCTTACAAAACCAGGCTATTCTAGGACAAATTAGGTTTTCTAACCATCAGTATGCAGCACACTGGATAATGTGTCAGATTCAGATCTTAAACTAGTATAAATCGGAAATCATAGCCATGAAGGATCAAGACAAACTCTTAAAGGTGCATATTGGATAAATCTCATATGTTACTGTAATGCCAGGGTCCCTGTAATTAACATCAAGGGAGTTTTCAGCCCATGAGAACAGATGCCTTCAAGATGGCACTACTGTTGTGGTCCTTCTCTTCTGGATGGCACAGCCCATGGAGGGCTCCTCTGCACAGGGTGAGTGTCCTCCCTGTGCCATTCCAGCACAGGTTCTTTGAACATCCGTCCAGTGGTTTGTATTTTGGAGCACCACCAGATTCTTTCTGCTCTCTTTGGCAGAAGCTGGACTGCCAGCACTGTTTGATACCAGCCTCTTGCTGCATGGACCAAGGGACCCAGCAATCAGGAGAAGAGCACCTCTCTCTGATCACAGCTAAGCTCCTTGTCTGCTTGCAGCAAAGTCGTGCCTGTAAATTCCCCCACACTGAGCACTTATCATTAGCAAGTGTGGCAGGCAATCATCAGAAACATTCAAAGACAGTCACCCAAACTCAGCCCTGAGGTGAGCAGCTACAGCTGCCTCAAATTGCAGGCTTGCATGGACAGGAATGAGCGCTGAGTCTAAAGAGCTGCCAGAAGCCAGCTGTGTCACAGCTACTCCTGCTCCCTCCTTGCTTTTTTTTTCCAGGGGCATTCCTGCTCTCTGCAAGCAGCAACTTAATATACTAACAATGCAGGGAGTGAAATATACAGCAATGACTGTGGACTGCTGGCATGCTCCTCTTCCCACTATTCATCCAACTTGGCATGTGTGTTGCACCTGGGTAGCTAACTCTGTAATTTGGACACACAGAGATATAATCAGAATTTAGAGTGGCTTCTAAAAGGTGCGTATTTCAAAGGTAAAATTGCAACATAAAGCATTCAGAGAAACTATAGCCCAACCTGTGAGCAGGAGGGGGAAGGAAAATATCATTATTTGTAACAGCCAGTGGAGGCAGACAAAAGAGTCTAACTCAAAGCAGCTGCTCCTACTCCTTGCATCAGAGGGAGGAAGCCCTAGTTGCAGTACCCTCATGCAGTGAACTTTGAGGTATTTATAAAAAATGGAACAGCTTCCACAGTGCAGGGCAGTAAAGGTCACCCCAGCACAGCTGGGCTGGTAACCAGTCAGTACAGCACAGCCACAGCAATGAGGAAAGAAACCCTGGCTATGGGGCACTGGGACCATCCTTCGACACAGACATGCAGGCTGGGGTCACCGTGGAGCTGGGTGGGAGGATGGTCACACAGGGTGGAAGAGCTGAGCCTCACCCTTGCCTTCTGCTAAATGCTGGGACCCCATTTCTGAAAAATACCTGATGACATTGGGTGCATTAAACACCTCAGCACAGGAAATTGGTTTTGTTGGACATTCTCTTCCTGAAGGTAGGCTCAAACCAGGTCCCCCAAAAGTCCTTTTGAAAAGATTGACCACTGCCAGTCTCAGGTACTGCATTCCTCCTCAAAGCCACCACATTGCTGACAGAATGGGGAGCAAGAAAAGTCCTTATTCCAGCAGGAAAGGCTGAAAAAGGAAGAGCTATTAGTCTGAAATTCTGCTATTAAAGAGGAAGATTTCAAAGGAACACAAAGAAAAATTGCATCCAGCTCAGTGGGAATGCCTTAGGTATAGACTTCACCTATTTCTTTGCAGCGAGCCAACTGCTTTAAACAAAAGGATTCCTAAAATATGCTTTGTCATCAGAAGGCAGTGGCTGACAGCCAGCAGGCACAAGGAGCAGTGGGGTGCTGGAGGAGCCCTGCCCCAGTGCAGTGGGGAGGCAGCTGCCTGAGTGCTGGGCTGGGGGCTGTGCCTTTTGCTGAGTGCTTTGCACACTCCCATTTGCAGTCAATAATAAATACCTGCAATGCTAATAATTTGCACTGGAATGCTCTGTGACTACTTTCTGCCTCAGGTTGCACTTTTTTCTTTAAAGTTTCAGCAAAGCAGTTCAGCAGTTTTTGAAAACCTGTGTCATTGCCTCAGGAGTTCCTGACTCCAAGAGGAGACAAAATTCATCAGCTTTCCTGTGGCTGTCATAGTAGTATTGAAATATTAAATAAATGGTATTTGGATTGAGTTTTTTGATTTTGATTGTGAAAATCAGTCATAAAATCCTTGACAATTAGATATCAGTGTAGACCTATCCCACCATTCCTTTGCAGATGCAGAGTGTTAGATCCACAAAGTGGTGATAGTGTGAAGCCATGATGCTGTAGCACCCACCTTTCAGGGATCCAACCCTCCTAGAGCAGTCACAAAGCAGGATGCATGTAGGGAGCTTGCAGCTTGAGGAAAAAGATGGGTTCCTAAGCTTGGGATCCAGGAAAGCCAATATAATGCAGAAAAACTGTCTGTGATAGAGGCCAGGAGACATTTGAAATGAAAGACTGCTGAGCTCTGCATGGAACACAGAGGAAATGCTCAGCTTTTCTGGTGGGTGGAGAGCTTCTACTCAAGAGCATTTCTATGGACCCCTGCTGTTTCCTACTCTTGTATTCCAAGAAGACAGTTATTGTTTGTCCTCCCTTCTACTGTATTAAATCTTTCCAGGTGGCTCTCACAATGAAAAGTCTGCTGGGACTGCCCTGGAAACCTCTGCAATGCCCGGAGGGGATGAAGTCTCGATCTTGTCTGTGGTGGGTATTCATTCCTAGCCAAGATTGTCTCCTTTGATGATGTGCTAAGATTTTGGAGAGGAGGGAACACTCCCCAGAGATCACCAAGTCTCCTGTCCAGGCCAAAATAAAAATCTCCTACAGGTAGATCCTCTCTCTGTGTGGACAAGAGAATTACTGAGTAAATGCCTTTATAAATGCCAGAAAAATGCTGATTAACAAATTACATTTGTTTCTCTCAAACACTGCCATCACTTTCTCAATGAATTGATGTGAAAGGGTTTCTCTCTTGAACTGACTTTGTAACTGTGCTGCTAAGGAGGCAGGTAGGGTGCCAGGGTAAATAAGCTTGTGCAGGGCTCTTGGAGGCTATGGCTGGAGGTTGCCTCCAGCTGCCAAACTAACATATGAGAGTGAAGCCTGCAGTGTAGACAAACATTCTGCTGCTGCCCCAGATTTCAAGTTAGCTTACATAAAATGTGGACTTATGCAATTTATGTGCAATATAAAAGACTTTCTAAGGTGTTTGACTTGATATTCCAGGGCATAACATGAGCAGTATGTAGGTTTAATAAAGCACATAGGAAACAAAAATGAAGAACTGCTTTCCCTGAGCATCGTTTGGCAATAAGCCATCATCATTAAACATGGGGTACTGTAGGGATGTACAGGGATTGTTCCTAGACCTAAAAATGCTCATCAGCAGTGCAGATGCTACATTGGATGGTGGCTGATAAAATCTGCAGCTTGCACAAGAATCGATGTTATGTTTAAAAGATGAAGAGGAGGCAGCGATATGAGACCTGTTGCTTGGTCAGACAAATATCCACTGCTTTTAAGAACAGCCAAGTAGAGAGTTAAACTCCACAGAAGAAGAAATACTAGCTGCTCTAGTTAAGTGCTGTTTTTTCTCTAAAGGCTTTAGAGGCCAAAGAAGAAGACAAAAACTCAAGTCGTCTAATGACTCAGAAGGCTAATGAGACCTTGACTGGCTAAACAGGGGAAGCTGAGATGGAGGCAGGAGCCAAGGCTAACAGTGCTATCTGTGTCTCAGTATCCACTGAGGATGCTGAAAAACTGGGAGAGAGGCAGAGAAGACTGCAAAAGGGGACAAGGAGTACAGAAAGCACCTAATGGGGAGAGAGAAGTTTAGAAAGCACTGTCTGTCTAGCTTATCAAAAAGATTGAAAAGTCTTGATTACAGAGAAAAACTCTTCACGGAGGCAAATGAGCTCTTTATTTTGGTGGAAAAGGATGAATGCTTAAAAGCTGAAGCCAAATATATCTGGAGTGGAAATTAGGTAAAACATGTTAATAATGAGGGTTTAAAACAAGCTGCTGAGAGAAGACGAGGAGTCTGCAGCGTTTGATGAAGATGTCTCAATGCTTTTCTGAGACAATTTTCTTGAATACATGCTACATTTCAGTCCATCCCCACAAGGGCACAAATGGGTGATATTTTAAGAGTGGTGTTAAAATCCAGTTATCTTTTTCATCTTCAAGCTCTGGAACTTTGTATCTGGAGGCACACAGGGGTGTACATGCCAGCTGGGGTCTTGCAGGGAGAAGAGGCCCCTCCTTGCTCTTTCTCCCCTTCCAGCAGGAGAGTCATGTCAAGAACCAGCATTGGCATTCAGTCCTAAAGCCTGGCTTGCTGAGTTTCCAAAATGCCTTGCAGAACAATGAACCCCTTGCTTGTCTGTCCCCATTGAAGCTACTCCCAGAGCAGAGGGACAGCAGGGCATGGCAGGGTGACCTGTCCTGGGCAGGATGGGTGGCTTGGGGCTCTGAGCCAGGCTGACAAAACTCCAGTGGGTGCTGCCTTCATCTGGGGAATCATTCAAGAGAACTGCCTGTGTTCTCATCCTGAGAGAGTTTTCTACCTGAAACTCAATACTTTTTCTTCACTAAAATAAATATCCTCACTCTGTTTTCTCTCTCTCTTCATCTTCCAGAGATAAACAATTATTTTTTCCCTAGTGGAGCACCAATATCCTTCAAATGCCTATTAGACAGCTTCACCCTCACTTAGTTGGTGAGCTCACTTGTGCAAGTTCTGTGCATCAGTCCTGCAGCCTGGACTAGAAATGCTGTACTGTGGCTCTGCCTTTGCAGCCAGCAAATGGTTCCCAGTATGTTTAGAATATTCAGTCAACAGTGGGATTGAACTCAACAGGGCTAAAAGGCTCAAAATAAGGTGGGTATGATTTCACCTGTAGCAAAACAATAATCCCCACCTTCTTTGAACCTCATTGTAGCTATCTTTTACTCCTTTAAGTTGTCAGTCTCATGGCAAGAAGCTGGCAAAAAATTAACTCCCACGCTTGGCTTTGCAACAGGAAAGTGAGTGCGTCATGCAATGATGTTCCAGGCTTTTTTATATTTGACAAAATACAGCTCTTTAGAGAGAGATCAAGGCTGGAAAGAAAAAGACAATGCTGACATTCTATCCTGGTACTTCTAGACTTTTTTAGCACGGAGAGTCGTTTACTCAGCATTTAAAGAAATTGTCAAATCTTCATATACTTACTATAGAAGAGTGAAAGTCTGAACAGTGGTAGCAGTGGTGGAGCAGCCCAGGGAGACAAAAGATTTGTGGACTGAGCCTGAACGTGCAGTGCCTTGTGTTAACACAGATCCCATGTCTGGGACCCTTGAGTATTCAGCCCTTAGAGGGAGTAACTTTCTTCCAGCTTCTGAATAGTTCCCAAACAGGAATATCCACTGACCAGCAGCAGATCACTGCTGCTCAGCAGGCAACTGCCTGGTCTCATGGGGACACAGTCAGAAATTTAAGATCCTGCTCTTTTTCCATCCCATGCTCATTCCATGCATATTTTCTTCCTGTGACTTTCCTGTGAAAAGAGTTGAGTTGCAAGGGACAAAGCTGTTTCCTGAGAAATATAACTCCTTAATGTGTAGTTAAGCACAGAAATATTTCCTGATTTATTTATTTGTTTGTTTTTAAGGATGTAGAGGGGGTAATAAATAGGAAAATTATTGTGTCAGTGATGTGTTTTCAGAAGGATGAACAGTGAGTTATTTAATGGAAAACTGAAAGATGTGATTGCACTCTGTCATGAGCATTTACAAGTTTGGCCATGGTATAATCCATTGACTTTTTTAGAATTGTCCTCACTTAATAGTGAGAAGGGAGGTGCAAATTAGACATAAAGCCCACATTTGTAGTCTTGGGAATTAAAAGCATAGAATTCTGACTTGCAGAGATAAGCATGTAAATCAGCTGATTTAACAACTATTAAAAAACACCTTGCTAACTTGAAGAATAAAGAAATCAAGAAAGAAATCAGGATAAAATATTTGGAATTGCAAAAGACAAACGGAGAAGTGGAAATTAATGACAATTACAAAAAAAAAGGCAAACCCAAATCCCAAAGGTTTTCTCAGAAAAGTACCTTCTAGAGCAACCACACCACAGCAGAGGAAAGAAGAACTTATGAAGACATTAATCAAGGCATGAGTGAAAAGAAAATGAGATGCTTCAGGGCACAAAGATGACAGGAAGCATATCTGTGGCAATAAGGGATGATGGAAATCATACAGAGGGAAATATAACAAAGTATACATGAGGAGAGGATGCAAGCACTGCAGAACACCTACTCTGACAATACAGTCTTTTGCTCTCACTAAAAGCAAAAATCAATAAACTCTGTGTAGGAAGAAAAGCTTATTAAATCATTGACTGTCCAAGTAGATATTCCTGTTGGCAAACACATTGCTCTGTGTGATGGATGGACACCAGGGTCAAGAGGTCATTCACAGAAGTGATCAGGCTTCATAAAATCCAGATTTGCAAACAGCTGGGGCAGCAGAGGCTCGGTGCAGCTACTGCTCTTGAGTGATTTCCATGTGCTGCAACACTGCAAGCTCCTCTTTGGGCCAGTGGGAGGGTTTCAATGAAGGAGAAGTGGAGGCAGTCCCACAGCTCTGGCCCTGGGCAGGCTCCTGGTGTGGCTGCCCATGGCTGGGCATGCTGCAGTGCCTGCCTCTGGAGCAGCCACGGGGCTCAGCTCTAAATCACCAGCACTGCGGTTCTCTCCCTCCCCCTGCTTGCCCAACATGGAACCTGGTGGTACAAGTGGGATGAAACCATAACACTGTAATTCCTTGTGTGGAGACATGTCCTACCCCATCACCACCAAAGGACTCCTGAACCCTGGATCATCAGGGTTTAGCTTGGAAGGGACCTTCAAAGATCACCTAGCTTAAGCCCAGTGCTATGGGCAGGAGCACCAAGCTGCTGAAGGTCACCCTACATTTGGCACATACCAAAGCAACCATAAAATGCCTCCTTTCAAGCTACCTTGTGTTTCTCCCACTGTCTGGCAGCAAGCTGTAGCTTCATTCAATTTTAGCTCTCCCTGTTGGCTATTTATATTACTGGTGGGTCTCTCATCCATCAGCATCAGCCCATTTTTCCTTACACCCCCTGCCCCATCCCTACACCCCTCACCCTCAGCATTACTGACCCCTTTGTGCAAGGTGAAACACACAGAGCTCTCTCAGTCACCTATTGAGAGGGAGTGTCCTAGGTTGACTATATGATGCTTTTATCCCCAATCATCTTGTTCTGTTTATGCTGAATAATAAGTTTTGCACCTCTGAGACTTGTTCCAGAGAGTGAAGGGGGGAGAGAAGCAGCAGCAGTTTGTTTTCATACACTGCACTCGCTCCTCCACATTCCTGCTCCTGGACTGTGCTGTCTGTGGATGGACAGACAGCAGGACAGAGCTCTCCTTTGCTTTTAGTTAGTTTAGCTAGCTGAGGCAAAGAAGTTCTCTGGACTGTGGGTTTTTTTCCTTTTCCCTTTTCTTTGGACCTGTTCAGCCCAGCTCTGGCCTGAACACCAGCAGAGCACCGGCAGCTCCACCTGAGGCCCACTGGGCCAGGCCGGGCCTGCAGCATTTCCAGCACTGAGGGACTGATAAGAGACTGAGTGAGCTGAGCTGCCACCCGGGGAGGGGACTTCCTGAGTTTGTCATCTCTTTTGGAGCAGCAAGGGGTTTTATTGTTTAATATTGTTTAGGTTTTATTGTTTAATTAACAGGTTTTTTTCCACTTTTCTCCAAGAAGGTATTTTCTCCCAGACCGGTTGTGGGGAGGGGCCAATTGAAATCTGCTTTCCTAGAGGAGCCCCTTTGGGGGTTCTCTCCCAAATCTGCCCCAAACCAGGACAGAGAGGCAAAGGAAAGGAGCTTTCAAGGGAGAGCACTGCACTGTAAACTTCAGGAATGTGCATTTCATTCCTAACTGTGCAGCTGAGCAGACAAACCTGGGGCACAAAGAAACCATGGTCCTACAGGACCAGGTCACAAACCCAGTGCCCAACCTCCTTTCTTCTGTGGCACCTTCTTCTGACCCGAGGTGACTCTAAGAGAGCTCAAACACATTTCCAGGTACACCTCAGGGCCCTGTGCACAGTGGGCTGGATTTTGATGAAGATATGAGATCCAGAGATGACAGCCATGGAAATGTCACAGGCCCTTCCATAGTTCCCCTCCTCTGTGTGTCCTCCTCCTCCAGTAAGATTTCTGTTCCATCCAATGCAAAGCATTTGCATTTCATTAAGTACTTCTTCCTTTAAACAATGCCTCATTATCACTTTCTTTTTGGGTTAGCTATTTCTTTAATTTCTAAGCATACTAATTATGTTTTTCTTTTGGAGGGAAGATGGGCATGTCCTGAAGCTTGGGAATGCTCATTTTAGACCAGTGTGCAAGCAGCCTTTGAGGTCAGGCTGTAAGTGTCCATAAATCCCCACAACCCTAACACTGTGTGTTTACTGCTGTGGATTGGGATCTACCCAATTTGACCTTGATGAGCCAACAGTTTTCCTGTCCTTTTTTAGAGTTTCAGGCTGGAGAAATTTCAAAGTGGGTTTTTCCTTTTCCTGGAATACAAAATGCTGTATCAGGCTGGTGAATACTTGGGGCTACTTCTGCTTCAATTCAGTCTGAGGAATGACAGGGGATCGAAATAAGCATTGGCCCTTTGGTTATTAAAAATTTATTTTGAGATGTTTTCTCCATCCCAAATTCACAACAAGAAAATCTTGTTGTTTGTTTCTTGCAAATTGTGGAGAATTTTTACATTCCAGTGCATTTTCTCCTGAATGCTAACATATGAGAATAAAACCAAAATTATTATGTACATTAATAATAGAATACACACTTAAAGATAACCTTGAGGTGTCTAAACTTTCTGCATATTCTTCTAGACTGCTGATAGCTTTTGCATGTGAATATATTAAAAACAAGGGAAAAAAGAACAAAATTGAAATGTAAATGTTTTTGTCTGGAAAAGAAAAATAATTTGCATCAATAAATCAGTCATGATTTGTAAACACTCTTTGTTTGCCACCATCAACAATAATCTGTCTGCAAGGAATGAATTTCTGACCTTAAGTAGCTAACTTACTGTCTAACCTTACCATAGCTGACACTATCCAAATAAGAGTTTAGCAAAACTCTTTCTTCCTCAGTTATAATTTTTTCCTCTAATAGAAAGTAAAGCTTGATTTTATTTTACTGTGCTCAGACAGCATCATCCCCTTGATATTATGTTTATTTAGCAAGATAAATGAATGTTTTCATTTTCTTTCTTCTGGAAAAAATGTATTTGCAGAAAAGAGAAAATCAAAAAAGCTTAATAACATGGTTGGCAGGAACCAATGATGCGAAAAAAATGTTTCCACTTACTGTTTTTTTTATTTCTTTTGCCTTTTTGGCCATGTTTGGAAGCCATGCTGTCTATGATCCATGTGTGTGATGCACTCATGGAGCACTGAAAACCCATGAAAAGCAGAAGGTCCTCAGTGGGCTGTCTCCTCTGTCAGGCAGCCTTGACAGGCTGAGCTGTTTGATGTCATGATCTCTTGCTCAAATATCCAATTTCTGTGGGAGAATTCAACCACTTGTGGCTTGTGACAAGAGCCACATACCGAGGAAACACATGACATGCAGAGGAATGCCTGGGAACCTTGTCTGAGGTAGCCTGCAGAAACCAAACCAAGGGCCAGACATGCAGTTAAGGAATTTATTTTCCAATTTTTCCAAGTTATGCAACCAAGGTGCATAAAATTAATCTACAAGTTACTTATATACCAGAAATTTTAAGATTATTTGTGCTCTGACACAGGTTAAATCAACTACAGCTGTATTGAACTGCTTTCACTAGTAGGTCAAATATATAATGGGGACATTTTCTATGGAATTTGATTGATGTGATGCCAAGAAGGAAGTTTACCTTGTAAAGTTACAGGAGGCTTAACCATTTAGACTTCTCTCTGGTCTAGTTATGGAATATTTAGTAAATGGCATGATCTAACCCTTGAAGAAATTTTCCTGGGGTTCTCAGGAACTAAAAATGGCAATAATCTGTTTTTAATGCAATCAGTGCAATCCCACAGATGGAACTGGTCTGGTTGCAGCCTGGTGTAATCACTACCATCCATTCAAAGTGAAGGACTACAGTAGGCCAGTGGAGAAAGAAGTTCTTCAGACATTTTCTTTGCAGCAATACTGTATGGAAATAGTTTGAACTATCAATCCCAGAATGACAGATTAATCTAATTTTGGGGGAAAAGCAGAGCTGACACTGATGGATGAACGGCGGCAGGAGGGGCTGAGAGTAGCCATGGTGTTAATCCTATTGCTGCATCCAGGAAAGGACCTCATCCTCCAGCTCTGATGACTCAGCAGAGGGCAGATATTTAAAGAAAGGTCTGACTCTGTTTACTTAGAAAATTGTTTGTGGGAATTTATTCTGCATGAGGGATGCAGGACAGAGCCCTTGGTTATGGCTGCAAGGTGTTACAGCTCCCCTGCTCCCTCTCCTGCCCCTGGAAAACCCCACAGCAAACAGGAATCCCCAGACTGAGTGCTACAT
The DNA here is from genome assembly GCF_012460135.2 of Molothrus ater. Classification (NCBI taxonomy): domain Eukaryota; kingdom Metazoa; phylum Chordata; class Aves; order Passeriformes; family Icteridae; genus Molothrus; species Molothrus ater. Next base: position 13,584,711 of record NC_050482.2, on the reverse strand, counting down.
TTCTCATTTGAAGGCCTCCAAGCTGAAACTTAATTTTTCAATGTTCTTTGTAGCAATATATTATCAGAGGTATTTGATGCCCAGTTTAAGTTGGTTTCACCATGTCATTTTGTTTATGAAATGTCTTTCAGTGAGGCCGATGCAATCACAAAATCTTGCTCTTTGGCCTAATTTCCAATTATTTGTCACATTTGTTTTTCCAAATCCTGGCCAGACTGCTAAACACACTCAATAATTTACAGTTTTCAGTGCCTATTGGCTTTGCCTGAAAGGCTAACTTTTTTCTTCAGCTCCTTGTGAGCCCTGTAGGGGAAAAGACTGAAAACTGCAAAGGTCAAGAGGAGTTTCAGATTAAGGTTTATGTTGTGCTGTTATTTGAGTAAACAAAGGTAAATTCCAGCAGGAGGGATGAATTTACATCACATACAGTGTGTATTGACTGTGGTGAGGTAGAGCTGGAATGGAAATCTTTTCCCATTGTGAAGCAGACTGAGCAGGAGTGATGTGAGAAAATGTGGAGGAAGATTTACCAGAGGGTGCTGGGATGGGTCATAAACAGCAGAGGCAGGAGCAGCAGGAAAACACCCATTAGCAGAGATTACTGCAACACACCCTGCCAGAGCAGGTTTTCATGCTGGTGCCTGGGGTTATGTCCATAGCAGTAGATGAAAACAGACCATGTTCTCCTCTCTATTCCTGAGGGCAAGAGGCACAGCATGGCAGCACCAATCCTTGCCTCCCCAGCCTTGCCTTAACTGGGGGCACCTAACATGCACCTCCTGAAGGACAGGCTGACTCCACACTCTGCTGGCCCCTGACAAATGCTGACTGCATCTCCCTCGTGACGAGAGAGCTTGGGTACCTCAGTGTGCCAGCACCTGTGCTCAGGTGTCTTTGGGGTGCCACTCCCACCTGAACTGGGCTGGTGCCTGTGCTGTCATTGGCCACACTGCTGCAGAAGAGACAGCCTGGGGATGAAAGGCAAAGCCAGATAAAGAGATGTCTATGTCATAGCTACCTGATAAAGTGACTGCAGCTTGCAATCGAGGACATACGAGGAGAGCTGTGGCCTATTTGCTACTTAGTGAGGCTTGCAGCAGTAGTAGGTGCAATGATGTAGGCATCATTCATCTGTATTTTCCAGCCTCCAAATGCATTTATTTATGGATACATTTAGCCTGTGCTACTCCTTCTCTGTTGCTGTGCCTTTACAAGCTAGCCTGAAGCTAACTCTGGACCTTCTGCATGGAGTTTGTTTGCATCTCTGCTTGGATCAAACAGGGAGAGAAGCAGGGCTGACCCTGCTGGATGTGTGAAGTGTTGGCCAAGAGGGATAGAGCTGATGGTGTGATGTGCCTGAAACCAGTGAATGGGCTCCATGTCTGTACCGTGTCAGATTCTGCTGTCTCAGCCTTGCCTGAACCTGTGGGGGATGTACCTTAGTCACTCTGAGAAAAATACAGAGTAACTTCTGAAGCTCATTAAAATGTAATGGAATGATGAGAAATGAGGAGGAAAAATGAGCAGCTTTTTGAACAGAGCAGTCCTGCTGTTCAGGAAAGCAAAGAGTAAGGCCCAGAATGGAGTGGGACATGCATACAGGGAAACACCGACACAGATATTTAAAAATAACCGTATGGAATGAATGGAGAATGAAACTACAAAATGAACCACAAACAGAACAAATTTACATGAGGCTGAACAAAACCATGCAACTTAACTCACTATCTTTATCTTGTGTGAAGGTTTTATTGTGCCTTTAGGATAAAAAGGAGCTTGAAAGGATTATATATCTCATGAAACACATCTGCTGAGCTTCTAATGGTTATGCTGCGGGTAGAAGACATTGCTTATCAAAGCCAAAAAAATGTTCTCCCTTTCACGTATAAACAGTAGCCATAAAGTCTGGGAGTGGGATTTCTCAAAGCAGGCTCATGCCAGAAAAATACCTACTTATTCACTCCTGACAGGACTGGGAATTTATGACTAATTCTGCATCAATTATGCTGCTGATCTGCTGTTAATCTATACACAAATCCTGACAGTGCATTAATACCCCTTACTGCATAGACACAAATAAAGCAAGATACAGACAAACCAAATAATTCATTGTTTTCTATGCCTTGTGATCATAATGAGACTGTTCCTTAGCAAGGTTGGCATAAATGAGCTGGTGACAACCCCCTTCATTCTGGAAGTGTCCTAGGGCTTCCCAGGTGAGTTTAGTGCTTACAGAAAATATTACATTCACAGTCTTGAAAAATTAAGTCTTTGTTTCCAAATAGCAGAAACACATCCAGTAGAAACAGATTTCTCTACAATTTCCCACCAACAGGCTGCCTGATGTCCTCTGGAAAATGGGATTTTCCACAGGAGATGCAGCTGTGCTATTGTTACCAAGAGAATATCCCTGTATCCTCCCAAAGCCCTCCACAATTGAGCAAGGTGGGAGCCGTGGTCATGTTGGGCACCCAGACTCAGCAGGACAGAGAGGATGCACATGCACACTTGAACTCCTGCTCTGCTGTGTCTGACAGCCCCCAGCATCCTGCCCTGGTCAGCCTGACTGCAGCCCAGCCCAGCCCAGGCCAGGCCAGGCCAGGCCAGGCCAGCCAGCCCAGCCCAGCCCAGCCCAGGCTCTGTCTCCCCCACTGTCCCTGGTGGCACCAACCCTCACAGGCTGTCTGGTTTCTGCCCAAGGTCTCTTAGCAGAGCCCTGCTCTGTACCTTCCCTGCTCGCTGTGCATGTTCATAGCATTCCTACCTGGTTCCAGCAATGACAGACAGGGCTGGATTCCATCCAGTGAATCAGCAGCCTGACTCACCATTAACAACCATCTTTCCCAGGTCCTCAAAGCACCAGCACCAGACCTTGGCCATAAATCTTTTGCTGCAGAGCAACCATGCTAGAAGGTGTTATGAAATTCTGCTCCAGGTACATGGAGCACAAAATGGTTATTTTTAACATTTACCTGTGATGTTCCACATTCCCATTCATCTGAGAGTGAAAGAGCACCAAGGTGTTTCTCACAACACCCAGTAGGGTGTCTTCCCATATACTTGGCTTTGCTTGCTACCCCTTGATGGTTTTTTTTTTGTCAGTTGCCTCAGTGGGTTTAAAAATAATTTAATTTATCCAAATCCATTCACAACATTTCAGTAATGGTTTTTAATTGTGTAATTAGTGTAAAGACATATAATCATGTAATTAGGCTGTGTAATTACAACATGTAATAATATTGTAGTGCAGTTATGCACCTTTTTTAAACACAGGGGAAGAAAACCCAACATACATATAACTCCAAAATCATAACTGTGAGTCCCAGAGTGTCTGTAAATATTTCCTTACATATATTCTTGTGCAATCACTGAAGTTTAAATACAGGGATATGTGCTGTATATACTCTGTTATAAGAGTGCCAAGGAGACATCAATTATTTTTGGAAATCAACTCCATTAAATTTCACGGTGTCAACATGAAATGGTTGTGCACAGGTGGGCATGTCTAAAGGCAGGTGTTAAGGAAAGACAAGGGAATTTAGCTGAAAATGTGGTTATAAAGCACACTTAATTCCTTCAGGGTTGCCCTTATTGGCAAGAATAATGGTGCTTTCATCAAAGGGAGCCTGAGTCTCCCTTTCTCATGGTGGAATTGGATGCAGGACTGATCCAGCTCTCCCTTCAGGCCAGTGAAAAAGCTCCCAGTGGCTGTGGCACAGTAGACTCACCCCACGCTGTGAAAGGCTCTAGGGATTCATGTACACCCATGGAAAATTGGTGCCTTATTCTGTTCCCCCTGCCCCTGCTCTGGCAAAATCAGCCTTTGTAATGCACTTGGATTCAAGCACTTTTCTAAGACAGAGCAATGTATCTCAAAAAGAAAGAGTTTGTTGGTGTTAAGTTTCATCAGCTCCCAGGTGGACCAGACAATATGTTCCATCATGCTGGGAAGTGTTTTACAATTCACAGAATTAAAGTACAATGGGATTAATTGTTAGTAATTACTGACTGGCTTTGAGGAGTTCGGGTGAATGTCTCCAGTGTTCATCTACATTTTGCTCATTTTAAGAAAAGGATGGTGAATCCCCAAATGAGGCAGATGCTGCAGGTTTCTGTACACGACATCCTTCACCCCCAGCTGTGAAAACAATGCTGTACCTGTCACTGCTTTTGTACAGAATTAATGAACAGTTTGAAAAACATATCACATCCTCAGGAGTTGATGGACATGTTAATAATGTCTTATTTAGTTTTTGCAGAAGCATGACCCAGTTTCATTCACACACTGGCATCGCAGTTAACTACAGTGAATTCAGCATTTAATGCAAACAGGAGCCAATGCTGGAAGCTTTCTGTGCACTTACCTGAATGGAAAACCCCTTCTAATGTCAGATGAAACAGCACAACTGGCTAATACTTGCTTTACAATATGTACTGATCACTTCAGGATGCACCAGTCTTTTCAAATGGTCTGAGAAACTTTTCAGGTCAGCAAGCAGCCATGCCAACCTTGTTGCCACCACCAAGATGGTTGTGTGACCCTCCCTGCTCCCACTCCCTCCCAGACATGCCATGTGGTGTGCAGCAACAGCCTGGGTGTCCCTGGAGCTGCAGGACAATTCTGTGATCTGATGACTAATCACTACAGGAATATATTCACTTTTTTTTGCTCTATGAGCTCTGGCATGCAGCTCAGCAGCCATGAGGAGGAGGATGGAGCCTGGAGGCAGGGGCAGAGGCTGGAGGAGAGGAAGGCAGCTGGACCTCCTTCCTTCGGTGGTGATGAGCTTTTGGATCAGCTGCTATACAACACATACCATTAGCAGAGTACCCAAAGCACCCTATTGTGCCACAACACAGTAATTGCTAATGCAGACTATATATTCTAATGGAGACTAAAAGTGTATATAAAAGATAAATAAATTTACAAGAAATCCCTATTCTAGTTCAGTTACTAGAATTAAAATCTAATTTTGTCTCTGTCCTGTTAAGAAAAAGATGCTTCCCCTCTCCTCAAAGTGAAAAGAATAGTGGTTCAGACCAAAAGCCATGCTGCAATGTATCAAAAATAATCAGTTTCTAAGAATTTAATATATTTTGGTAACTTCTTCTGGTGTGTTTTTCTTCTTCCTTATCAAATATCTGAAACTTTTAGCAAAAGAGAAGAAGAAAAACTAAACATTTCTTACTAACATGATGAACAGAAAACCTCTGCATCATAATTGCATTATGTGCAACTATTTTGTTTGGTCTTTCTCTTTCTTGGAATTTGCTGTGAGTTAAATGATCACTACTATGAATGCTTGCAGCAAACACAGGCTGAGATATCAAAGCAGTGGCATGAGTTTTATTTATGTGAATCTTGGTGAATGTTTCTTACTGCTGATCTCCAGCAGCTCAGCCAGCACAGTTGCTGCAGCAGCTGAAGTTTCTCATGGCAATCACTCAACATGCACAGTCCTGCTCAACCTGCTGATCAATGAGACACATTTCCCTGTGCTGCACAGATTCAGGGGCTGCTGCTTGCATAAGTGGGAAAGGAAAGGCCCTGAGCTGAGCAGAGTGCAGAGGAGCCTGGCATGACATTAATGAGAACATGGCAGTAATGAGCTGAGCCATCAGCCCTGCCTGGATCCTGCCTGGCAGCCTCCTGCTGAGCCACTCAGCACCACGAGGGACAGCTGCCACCTCATCCCCAGCAGCACCACCATCCTCCCAGCACACCCTGACCTGCTGCTGCACACAGATACACCTCACCCCTGTGCTTGCCAGAGGCACACCAGGCAATTTGGGATTTACAGCCACGCTGTGCAGACATGGCAGCTACAATTCTTGGCCTCGTCCTTCCAAGCAGGACAAGATTTGTGCTGTTCCCTCTTTGGCTCTCTCTTCGGTTGTTTGAACAAAACAGCACCTCCTTTCAGCTTCCTCAGTTTGATCAGAGTTATTTTTAACAAATTGTTTATTTACAGTAAAATACACTTTTATTGTATCTACTTCAAGAGCAGCTCCAACTATTTCTGAAATGTTAGCTGAGTAATCCTTACAGAAGATGCTGGAGGCAAAGAAATAGTGCTGGTGCCTCTGCAAAGCAGGCAGGAAACTGAGGCATGGAGGAGTAAAGTGCTTTGTAAGTCACACAGAACTGGAAATAGCTTTTTGACTGCCCATTCCTCCTCCTCTAGCCTCAAGGTGAGGACTGGTTCCAGCTTCCTCCCGTTCTGCTTTTTGGGTGCTTTTGAGCAAATACAGTGTTCATTTTGAATGCAGCCAAGTTTAGTTATTTCAGCAGTGAATTACTTTTCCTTTCCTGTCCCAAACTGTATTTCTTTGGATTGCAGAGAGCTAGACAAGCTCTCCACAAGGCAGACTGGGCAGTGATGCTGGGGGACACTTGGTGTTTGTTCATCACCAAGTAACACAACTCTGAGATCCCTGTGCAGCTGCCTGTGTCTGAAAGGGGGGACACAGCTGTGACAGGGAGTTAATTCTCTACTGAAGCCCATAAATCATGCATGTCAACAGGGCTTCTTAGCTCAACCAGTACTGCAATAATGCAGCCATGGGACTGTGAAGATCTGAGCCAGGCTCTACCCTGTATGGGCTGCTGCAAGCTTTGGGATCTGTGCACTGTGTTACACTAAGGGATATACACATGGCCAGAGATAAAATATCCAAAATGTTCCTTTCCACATGGAAATAGGGAGTTAGTAAAAGAATAAAGGAAATGTCTATGCAGGTGAGAGACTGTATGGGAAAGGATGGATGTTCAATGGAAGATGCATTCCAAACTAGCTTCTCCTGTGAGTTTGGCCCATTGGTTGCCCTGTTGTCCATTAAGTTGCTCTGGACAGGTTTGGATTGGATATTAGGAAATATTTCTTCATGGAAAAGCACTGGAACAGTCTGCTCAGGGAAGTGGTTGAATCATCATGCCTGAAAGTATTTTAAAAACGTTTAGATGTGGCACTTGGAAACATGGTATAGTGGTGGATTTGGCAGTGCTGGCTCAATGGTTGGACTTGGTTCTAGAGGTCTCTTCCAGCCTAAAGAATTCTGCTGTTCTGTGCTCCTATATAACAGCATTTCAGCAATATCTGGAGGAAACAACACACAGGAATTGGAATGCAGAGACCAAAGCAGCAGCTCACAGCACTTTCTCTTGGCACAAGGTGCTGTGCAGATACAGCTGAGTCCTAACCCAGGATGGCTGTGTCAGCTCCAGGCTGTGCTGACACACAGGGCAGCTGGAGCTGGGCTGGTAGGGAGCCACGCTGCTGCAGCTGCCCCCAGGCCTGACACAGACCATGCTCCTCAGGCCAGCAACTCCAAACCCCACCATGGTGCCACAGTGCTGCTCCTCCTTCTTCCCAAGCCCAGGGAGTCATGTGCCTGGAAGAATATGCTGCTGCAGGCCAAGTTTAGATGTACCAATGTTCTTCTAAAGCTGTCTCAGCATGTACAGCAATTGAATTAAGACGACTTTTCCCTTGGGTACCAATAATTTTGCATTCTACCCATTTTTTTTCAGATGCTTTGAACCAGGAGTTATAACCTGACTCCAGGTTGATCTCTAGGTTTACTCAGCTGGACAGAGCACAGTGAAGTTTTTGTTTCAGGAGAAAAAAACTGGCTTAATAATTTTGTTGCTCACACCTCTGTAAGGGCTGAAGGTTATTGCAGCTGCAGCAGGAATCAGGTGATGTTGGTTAATCCTGGATGCTCACTCAGCTGGGTCTGGGTTCAGACTAAAAGGTAACTGAGGCCTGGACCAGAGGCAGCACACTCCAGAGCAGTGCTGCAGACAAGGCAGCACAGCAACAGCACATACTTTTATCCCATATTTTCCTTAACCACAACTACTGAAATGCTGCTTCTTCAAAATGCTGCATTTCCTAGACCAGCTCTTTATCTTTTACCCTTTAAAAGAAATTGCTGCAAAGGATTGATTGACAGGATTTGTGAATATAGCTTTTTGCTTATCTACAAGCCACTTATACTGTGGGCACTGCTTGCCTATTTCTCATTAGAAACAGATAATACCTGTTTTCTGGAAGCTAGAGGCTCCCCAGACATGGTCCATGGTCCATTCAGTTTGTCAGATGCAGTAAACATCTCATCTTTAATCAGTATTGTAGACTGCATCTCATGAACCTGGTAGCATAAGCCCTGGTAGCACTTGGCAGATTTCAACCATAATCTGCAGATGAGAATTGATTATTTTGTATGCATCAGCCTTCAGGAAAGTTTCTTACAGCAGCTGCTGAAATGATAGTATCTGCTGGAAGATTATCATTGGCAGAGGCAGGTTTGTTGGTTCTACTTTTTATCTTTGTTTATCTTTGTGTGAACAAAGATAAAGGGAACAAATTCTCCGAAGCACAGGCTGAGATCTTATCAGCCAGGATGCAAAAGGCAGTGCCAGTTCCCTGGCACATTTTTTGAGCTGCCCCCACACCAAAGCTCTGAGTGAAAGGTACTGGCCGTGCCTGTATTGCAAATATTTTAAAGCATAACTGTTAGGTAAATAGCCAATTTTTCAGTTCAATGGCTGAAGCAAGCAGTGGAAAAAATAGTTTGGGGATGGACTGAAACAGAGTTTTTACAGTTTCTATTGAATAATGGAGTTCCATGACTTTGCATTGTACTGCTTTCTTTAAGGTTAAACTGAATTTTTTCACTAAATATTTTTGAGTTACTTAGATACTAGAATAACCTTTTTATTGGTCAGCTTTAAACAGCCTAATGTTGCATGAGTGGTACAAGAAATCTGTGCCTGACTTTCAAGGAGCAGCATGTGTGCTCCCTCTCCCATGTGGCCAGAATATAATGACCCAGCTCCTTTGTCACAGCCCCATGACACCTCCACAGCAATACTCTGTTTCCCCTTAGACTCCTGCACCTTCTAGCTGTGATTCTTGTCTTTCTCATGTCCTCAGATCCCTCACTAGTATTTCTGACTCCCTTCCTGCCCCAGATATTTCCAAACTCCCATGCTTCCCACATGCCACAAATGTCTCTTAGAGCCTGTTTGCTATAGGATTTGTCTTCACTTTCTTACACTTTTAAGTATGTATAAATATATATTTATATACAGACACACATGTGCCATGTGTTCCATGTACCCTACCTACTTTATTTAGCATGGCAGATGATCCAGAAAAGGCAGGAAGGGTGGCATATCTGACATGAGATTTATGCTAGCTTGGTTAACCAAGTGCTGTTAAGGGCTGAATATCTTTCCTGGCTTTCCCTTAGTGGAATCACATGCTAATTTCTTAAATTTGTACATTAATCTTCAAAACACTTCTGGGAGTTTTAAATTCTTATGATGTTAGAATTCGTTAAATTTTGTTGAAATTGGACAATGGGTTTAAAGGTTATTAGAGAAGGGGATTGATAAACAAGTGGGCAGATAAGCAGTGTAATTGCATAAGGAAATTATTCTGATGGGGAAATTAGGAATTTTTGCTTTCAGATATCAAAATGAAATGTACTGGCATAAAAAAAAATCCAGCTAAAGCAAAACTTAAATTCAAGAGCCATCCATTAAAAGGATTTTCTTCCTGAAACACTGCTGCTCATTGAATTGCAGTTTGTTTAAAAAGGGTCCATTCTAGGGTTTATGTTGGTTTAAGATCTGGCTGGTGCATATCATGCTGAAAGGAATCACAGTGAAATTGCTGAAACCAAAGTCAAATTTCTGAATGTATTGATTGCTGTTGCAATAGTCCTTCTGTCACTGGAAAATGGCAGACAAAGGAAAATCATAACCACTGGAGACTAAATTTCTTGGAAACTTGGAGAAAGAAATGTCATGTACTAGGTCAATTCACTTGACTAATTCAACAGAATTCAGAGACTGCTGTACTCTTCAAGGCAGGTACATGCCCAGGAAAGCTGACCTTTGGCTCTCCCACAAAGTCCTGCCCAAAATGCAGCAGCTCTCTCCTGACATATTTACATGGCACCCATGTCCATCACTTGCCCAGTTTTCAAGGACAGTCCTGTCTGGAGCATGCCATGAACATTGTTCAGAAGAGACCTCACTTTTTGGGTGCATCTAATCCACTATTGACAACCTGGTGTTCAGAGACTTGGGAGGATGTCCTGGTAAATTCCCTTTCTGGCTGTAGGTAGTAGCTAAAGGTAGCAGAACAAGGATGAAGGCATCCAAAGCTACACATGTTCTGCATTTCTCAGTCTCCCCAGCTGGAACGTTTTCTAGCAAAGGGTTAAGATACATATTTTTTTTGTTATTGCATTAGTCTACTCTCAGCTGCACAGAAAAAAACTTTTCTTACATACTTCAGCAATCAGTCATTCTCCAGATTCAGTTTGCAGTCAATTTTTGTCAAATATCTGCTGTGCTTGAGTCAATGATCCAGAAATGAAAAGTACCAACTACCTCAAACTGTCAAAGCTATCCAGTTCACAAATTCCACTCTCATAAAAAGGCACAAAACGTTAAGTGGACTGGACAAGTGATGAATTGCTGCATTCTTTTCCTGTTTAAAAAATGGATTAGTCAATGCAGGGGACAATAGCTAAAACAGCCCACATACACTTTTTATTTGGTATCATTCACCTCCTAAAGCAGGCTAAGAAAACCAATATAATTTTTAACACTTTTACTGGTAATACTTAGAAAGTAATATTAGATATACATTAAAAAATCCCTTTAACTTCTGGTTTTCATCTGCTTAAATAATGATACAATCTCTTTTTTTCTCCCCTTTAATTATGAAAGCATATATTGAGAAAACTCCTGGCCCTGGGATTATGAAAATTGAAGATCCTAAAAAAAATCGAAACAAACATATTTGCCAAACAAATGGTGTATAAAGGCATGGTCTATGAAAAGAGAGGTGAGAAAGACAGTGAAAAACAAGAATAAAGGAGAACCAAGATGGTACTGAGGCACAGCCCAGGAAATCTGACAGGAGAAGAAAAATGAATGTTTAATATTATTTTTAAAATGTCTAGTTTGAAAGAAATTTACTTTCTCTCTCCAACTTTTTTGATGGAGTCCTTAATTTACATCAGAAGGCAACCTAACTATAGGTCTAGACAAACAAAGGCTGCTAACTGTGATTTCAATGCTATGCAGAGCTTTAGAGAACGTTCTGAAGAATAATGGGACAGAATGCAATGCAGATGTATCTGGGACAGATGGTGCTGAACTAACTTGAGGGTATTAGGTGTAGCTCCAGAATATTAAAAAATAATCTAAACAGCCCACAGTGTGCCATGGTGGGACTGATGTCCTGTGCTGCCCGTTCCAGGGCTCCTTGAGCCCCTGTGTTCAGGGCTGGTGGGAGCACTCCACAGAGGGTAATCTGGGAAGTGATAAGCACAGAAGCTGAGAAGATGGTGCAACTAAGAGCATGTGTGCTCACAGCCATAGGCATGAAGCAAGGATTTGGGTGGAAATAATAGCAAGATGCTGCTAAACCTTTCAGGCAAACCAACCAGAGCCAGACTCAGATTGCTGGTTGCCTTTTTCCTGCTGGACTTCACAGCACCATGAACTTCCTTTCCTAAACTTCTCCTCATATTTCTTCATTAAGTCAGATCTAGTCTTTCCCTAAAAATGGGCTCCCTTCCAAAGCAGACACCGTGTGAGAGCCAGAGAACCAAGGAGTGGCCTTTGCACTTCCTCTTTGCTCCAGCTCCCCCTGTTCTTTCAAAAACAGTTTCCATAGCACAGAGAGCAGAGGTCAGTGTTAGCCTGCCTGCAGAGATTTTTGAGACTCTGTTGGGTGAGCACATACTCTGTATATATCTGCAAGCACATTAACTGCACTAAAAGAAAGGCAATAGATGAGCTCCAGTTGGACTTAGGGAAGAAGGTGACACCTTGGCAAATTGTCTGAGACAGGTATCTTATATAGGAATTACTCAGAAGAATGAAATCCTATCAGTTCATGCTGTAATCTTCCATACTTAGCATTTTTATAACATTTTTATACCTTTATTTGTGCCTGAGTACAACTGTAGTGCCTCTAACCTTTGTGAGAACTGCTTGATAGATGAGCAGACACAGGCTTGAATGTCAGCTGCTCACTAGTGTATAAATGATTGATCAGTGCATAAACCTACTCATCTTCTGGCATCATTGTAAACATACAAATTCTAATCATTTCACAGAGCCTTTTTAGGGATTTATTTAAGGTAAACTTGTCAGTCCTCTTCAGGAAAAACGTAGGGCTGATGGTTATAGGGGAAGATTTATTTTACTTAATAACATGTCATCTTTGTCCATGTGGGCTAAAGATTAACATCAACAGAGCAGCAAGGAGCATCCATACAAAACTGAGGCACACAAAGCAGGGCAGTCTTGCTCTTCAGACAGCTACTGCCTCTGCTTGGAAGTGCTGAGGGTACACAGCACTGAATAATCAGCGGTTTCCAACCATCTTTTTAAATTCAACAATAGGATTCTGCAGGCTAGTTCTGAAAGGACATAGAAATACTCCCTTAACACTGATACAAATTTTTATTCTCCCAAGCAAACTTCTCCTTAACCATTTGGAATTACTTCTTTCCATGTTGCTTAATCCAGAATTTCTATTAAGGATGCAAACACTGTTTTTGTGGCTGTTCCTATAAGTACAGCACTTTTTACTTTGCCAGCATGGCTTCTGTACTGAATTTCCAATCAACCCTTTGACAATTTTTTCTTCTCCTTAACATTTGAAACACGTTGAATGATTTCTAGCACACTTCCACTTTCTCTAGTAGACCAATATTTGTCTCTGCAGGATATATGATGTCTGATCTTTATTGCTTTATCAGTTTTACTTGCAAGAGGTCAGCCAGATGTTATTATCAGCTATGATAGCTCTTGAAAGGAAATATGGATGTATTTCATACGCATCAAACAATAAAACACCTGAAAAATGTTGTTTTGAATTTCTGTGGTCAAGAATTAGTATAAGTAAGATTCATGAGCATTTAAAAATTGTATGAATTGTTCTAATGGCAAAAATTTACTCTCACCCTCTACAATTTTTACTGGTTTCATAGGATGAAGCCTGCCCCTCTCCTCTGCAAAATCAGGTTCAAAATGCCCAGTGGAAAAAAATTGAGGATTTTGGTTCAAGAATCTACTTAAGAATAAAAAAAGGACTAGTAAGCATTTTCCATAAAATGAGTCCATTTTAGTTATGCCGGTTGAATTTGGTTTCAGAATGTGCTCTTTCTGAAGTAATCACTAATCACTAACAGAATTTCTGTACTCTGCAGAGATTCCAGATGCATCAATTTTAGCAGGCATTTACATAATACTGTTATTTTCTCGACTCTTATCTGGTGTGCTCTCATCTTTCACGTGTATTGTTATGGTAGAAATGTAAAAGTACTACTAAACTATTGCCTCTCTGCTCAGGAAGCAAGAATAGTTCTTCCTTTAGGTGTCATTAGCAATGCTGCTGGATTTCCTCAGTATTTTAAGATGGTTGTCCACCTGTAAGACCCTACAGTGGGCACTCAGGGTCCCCAGCTGTACCAGACAGAAGGGAGCATCCACACTGCAAAGATCTGCCTTTATTGACTGAGCCCTCCAAAGGCAGCCAGAAGTTACAAAACCCTGGGAAGAGTAGGAGAGCAAAGCAAAATTACAGGAGGCACACAGTGTCCTGACCCTGTTAGTTCTGAGAACTGGGTTTTGTGTCTGAATTCAGCACAGATGCAGAAAAGAGAGAAGGTGGCTGTTCTCCTGTGCATCTTTGCATCTCCTAGGAAGGAGGAGATAGATCCACAACCTCCAGATTTTCTCCAGGTTGCTGGATGCCAGTGGCAGTGTCCATTTTCTCTCTCAGCTGCTGCAGAAGAGGCCCAAGGAACTCTTCATGTGTGTTGGCAAAGGGCTCATTCTATAAACATGATCTGACACAAAAACACGTCATGGAGTAACAAACCAGCCCCAGACAGACAGAGAGCAGGGGAAATGCAGCTGAGCACGAGCCAGAGCTGTGCTGCAGACAGCAGGGCTGCACCAGAGGAAAGGCTGAGCAGGAGCAGAGGGGCTGGAACTCCTCTGGGCACAGCAGAGTCTGAACCACTCCTGGAACAGTGTCCAGCTCTGATTCCACATTTTACACAGTGCTGATAAACAGGAGGGAACCAGGACATCCTACAGCCTGTGTGGTACTGGGGGCTGGTTGAAATATCCATGCTGATCCTTTCAGCCTCTATCAGACACAAAGTCATACGAGGAGCAGTGAGTGAGGTTTGTTTTCAGTGTGCACAAAGTAGAGAGGAACAATACATGCAGTGATTAGGAGAGAATCAGTTGGGAACATCAGCAAGCAGGAGCTGAGGAAAATAGCATATAGGAACCAGAGTAATGGTCTGTTTTGTATCAAATGCTGTCACCTGGAAGGGTGCAAGTGCTTGGAGATGAAAGAACATTTTAAGATGAATAGCTGTGTGCAATGATGTCCTCATGCCAGCTCATTATCATCCTGAAAATTTCTGGATTTACAAAACTGGGGTGAATGTGGTTTGTAAAATCAAATCTGCTGTGGTGATGTAAATACATTAATCAAGCAGGATTTCATCTAAACATCTCTTTTCAGTTTTACCATGTCTATTGATTATATTTCATGGTAAATGCTCTTGAAATAGGTACACAGAAATATTTCTGACAATTGGAATGCTTGCATGCCAAATGTCTGAAAGATTAAACATAATAACATGGACCATGGGATATGAACAAAATAACGAATTTATTTTAAAAATGTAAATTAGAAAAAAATAACCTCCAGATATAAGAGATAGGAAAAATCTTTGTTAAAGGGTCTTTGTATTATAATTTCAATTAGAAAAAAATAACCTCCAGATATAAGAGAGAGGAGAAATCTTTCTTAAAAGGTCTTTGTATTATAATTTCACTTTTTAAAAACTATGTATCTTTCTAGCAAATGAAGCCAGGATATACCTAGAGCAATCTTAGTGCAATATTTCTCATTAATATCCCATCTCTGTTTCCTCTTCCACTGCTCTTTTCTGGTATTCTATTAAGCAAAACTGTACAGACCTATCAAAGTCAACAGACAGAGACCTTGGAAGTTAAGAGCACAACTCTAATTTTCAGTTGTAGCAAACTCAGGCTAAGCAGGGTCATACTGGAGCCAAGGAACTAAAATCTGTGTATGCCCTAGTGTGGGCCTGTCCCAGGCCAGGGAGGCATCCAGGGAGAGGTCAGTGGGAACAGCAAACTGGAGTTCACTAAGCTTGTCTTTCAAGAGAAGATGAGGGACGCAACAGAAAGTCCAGATCAAGTCTGCAAGTGGTCCAGAAATAACATGAACATTTTAAAGGTTTCAGACTACAGCCAATGACTGGCTGAAAAGATCTATGCTGTTAGCACCAAGCAGGTCAACTTTTATTTTATACTGTGGTAATTTGTACCTGCAACAGAAAGCAGGAAGAGCCAGATATCTCAAATATCTCATTAGCTATGATTTGAATGTCTCCTTGAATATAATTTTAGGAAACAGGACTGTTTGCTTTGCTTTCATTTGGATTTTTTTTGATAGCTCTTTTATTCTAAAACTACTGACAACAGCCTTTATTTCTGTTGATGCCATGCCCAGAAAGAAGGAGGTTACCTTCAATTATTTTCAGGTGTTTTGCTTGCAGATAGAAAATAATTCTGGCATTAGGAAACTGCTGGAGAAGGATCACACAAGTTCACAGTGGAGTGAGATATTGAAATGAACGACTTTTTAAATCATTATAAAGATTTCCAAGAAAACCACTGGAACTTGCTGCAAGAAGGAACAATTATAACTCAGTGCTACAGGCCTCCTCTGTGTATGATGACAAGATATCAGGGCTCGTAGAAACATAAGGACAGCCCAGACAGCTCTTGGAAGTGGCAGGCTGGACTGGACAGCAGAAATGTCCTCTCAATAGCTGTTCCCAGCCATAGTCCAGATTCTTGGCACAAACCTTCATTAGTTTGTCTGCGTGAACACTTTGTTGAAAAACATTCACGCAAGGGCAGCTGAGTCATGAGCATTCTCTGATGTTCCTCCTACAAATATGGTTCCTGTCAGTAAGGAAGAGGGATGGTGGAGTATCATAACTTTTGTGTGTCACTAATCTTACCTAGAATGAAATACACGTCAGCTGCTTCCCTTTTATATTTTTATATTGTGAAATATCTCTGATTTTTTTTTCCCAGGCTTCAAAGCACCATTTCTAATGCAGCTGCTAGTGATGGCACAGTCAGGCTTGTTTCCTTCTAGCTCAGTAAACATTGTCTTACTTGCAACAGGGCATAGGCTGCCTTTGAGTTAACAACACATATCTGTCCAGGCTCACTATGGACTTGTCTTGACCAGGCTGGAGATTTGTTTGTAGCTTGTAGCAGCACTGTTTAAGGTCTTTATCCCCCATTCCCATGCATCCTGCCCCTCTGCTGCAGCACAGAATTTTTCAGCTAAGCACAGAGCCTGTTCAATGAATTAAATGATCTACACCATTTAAGAAGCATTTTTGAGGCTGCCTAAGTCTTTTTGGTGCAAGCTTTCCTATAAGACCCCATCCTTTAAGTCCATCATATCATGAGCTCATCCAATGGAATGAGAATTTCTTTAACTGGGCTGTTGTAGGAGAGTCCTTACAGAGGGAAACAGCAAGTGGGATACATCTTCCTGTGAGACAGAAAACAGTTCACTGTGTTCTTTCTTCATTAATTAGTGGGGAACTAGGACTCTTTATTCATGGTCTCCAACTTCTGTAGTTAAGTAATTAATGCATGTGTTTAGGACTAATTTTATTTTCTCATTATAGAAAGTAGAGCTGGAAAGGAACTCGGATCAGCTGATGTATCAATCAGTACTATTGCAAGATTGACCTTTATTTAATAAGATATTTTAATCAGCTTTTGACTTTTAGTCTTGATGCCTCATTTGCCTCCCCTTAAGAGTATCATCATTTAGCATATTGGCAAAGTAGTTCCTTGACAAAATACTTTTATCAGACCTTAATCTTGGAATACATATTTTAATAATAATTTCACCATAATTTACTTTTTCTAATTCATCTTTCATTGCTGAACCACAAACCACAAACAACATATCAGCAAAGTCAATCTCATTTCTTCCCATTTAAAAGACAGAGAAATGTCATCTGACAAAAGTCAGATGACAGATCCAGTATAAGAAACAGGAATCAAACTCTGCTTTCTGAATGTCAGTCCAAAACTTTTATCTTAGTTCCATTCAATACCAGGAGAAAAATCTAAGTATTTTATTGCATACATATGCATGTGCTTCCCACAAGCTCATAAAACCAAAAATAGACATTTTCAAAAGGAGAACCTTAAAGTGTCTTCTAAGTTTGTGCCAAAATCCCTTGACTCCTGATCTCACTCTCCCATTTCTTCCCCTCAACTCTATTAAAACCTCCAAAATACTTTGTCATTAAAGACAAGGGCTGGAATCTGAAAACCTTTCACCTAAGGAATGAACACCCCCAAACCAAGGGGAGCAGAAGATCAGTGTCCTACATGACATTCTGTAGGCTGCTGTGGAGGGGGGAGCCAAAAATCCTTTGGCTGGTGCTGACAGAATTCCATGCACAATAGAGTGCATGACACTGAGACACTGCTCAGGAAAGTCCTGGATGTGGTCCAATGTGGAGTACTCAAGTACTCCTTGGATGAAACTTCATATTGTGGGCACAGATCCTACAGCAGTGCTGTGAATACCTTCATTCTGGAGAGATTTTATTCTGTTTGATGCCAAACACAATAAAATCTCCACGTTTATCTTTGTATTTTCTCTTTTCCAATATTATTTATATAGTAGAAATCATAGGAAAATGGTTGCTATTATCAAAAGAAGAAAATTTTGGGGGAAAAGTATAAAAAATCTGTTCGTTTGGCTTCTAGTTGCAGGTTTTTAGATGAGATATGTCTGGTGCTACTTGTCTGCTGTTCTTTTACTCATAACTACTGGGAGCTCAGTGTGGAGGTGATAACTGAACGAAAATAGGTTGTAATTGAACAAGGAAGTTAACAAGTGGATCTAATTGCAGTGGTGCTATGCTAGATGAGCCACTTACAGGTGAAGCTCAAAGAGAGCATGTGAGCTCTTCACAGCTGTGGCAAAACTTTGTCCCTGGCTGGCACGGCAGGGAATCATGTTTTCAAGCTGGAAATGAGGGCCAGGAGTTCCCAGCCTGGAACCTATGATGTGGGCTTCAAAGAAGAGTCTGATTTTGCCTTTGGAAAAGGGGGTGCCTTAATACTTCTTATTTTGAGGCAAGATGATAAACCCTTTAACATAGTCCCAGGTTCCTCTGTCTATAGCAATCTATCACAGATTGCTCCCCAATGATTTTCTCAGATATTTCCCTTCTCTAATGGGAATTCAGGTGGTTGAATTTGCTCTGAGTTCATAATCACCTTAAGTGCTTTGACCAAAAAGCCACACACCAAAGCAGCAGGAGTCTGAAGTGGGTCTCTTGGACTCTTTAGAAAAGCAGGAAGGGAGGGGATGAGCACCATGAAGAGAAGCACCAGTCTGAAAATGGGAAGAGACTAACAGAAATCTTGCCTTTCATTTTTGAAAGTGTTTTTATTATTGTGATGTACAACCTAACTGAAATGAAAATGAGCATACACTGACTTTTTATTTATCAGAAGGAGTTGGGGGTACATAACTTTACAGAAAAGGGACTATATAATTATATTGGACAGAGAACATGGGTATATTGTATTCTTTCTGCTTTTGTACTGTTTATTACTACCAGAGATGCTGGTAATTCTTTTATGTGTCGTAGCTATCTGTGAAAACTTAAATTTGGTCTCAATATTCATATTGATATACCTAATTTTGCACAAGTTGGCCTGAATGCTTGTGAGTGCATGCCACGGAAACTACATGCTGACAAGCAGGGCTTTGCAATTTTGCAGCAGTTTGCATGTTCACTGCATCCTGAGCTATTTTCCTTTGGAAGGATGACAGCTGATGAGCATTCTGTCCTGTCATCCCTCCATGGGGCAGGTGAGCTCCTGTCACTCAGCTTCACATACAGCTTTTGCAGGAGGTTTCCTGGGGCAGCAGTGATCCCATGGGTAGGCTATTCCTGTTTGAGGAAGAGGATTCCCTAGCTAAAGGTGCACAAATCTCTGTGCAACACTACTTTTTTTTTTTTTTTCCTTTTACTTAATGCTGCTTTATCACCAAGAAACAATATTCCCTTACTTTCTGTCTTTGGGCCTGTTTATTTTGCAGTGGCTGCAGCTCAGATGTGTGGAGCCAACCTTTAACAACCTGGAGAGTAAGGAGGGTGTGAAGTGTCAACCAGCTGGCAAATTCTGGTTCATGGTTACTTGTTTTAAGGGCTTTGACTTCACATTGTAGGAGCAGCTTGGAAAGCTGAGGGCAGAATTGTCCATATCCATATAGACAATAGTTAGAATTTTCTGTATCTTTTTGTTTGAATGGGAGATATGCTAGTGCTATTTGCACAGAGCAGTATTTTCACATCCTGACCATTTCCAAGAGATGCATGGATACTCTGCATGTGAACTAATGCTGATGAGTAGTTCTGCACTATCCCTTAGTCTAAAAGGGGGCAAGGGGATGTGGTTTATGGGGTAAGTGTCAAAGCACTCATGTGTGTTCAGTGCACAGGGGCACAGATTGATGCCACTGCTGTGTTCTGCTGGGTCTCTCCTCAGGGCTGGGGCTGTGCCTGGTGGGTAAATGCTGGGGGGCTCAGGGGGATTTAGACTTGCCCTGCTGTTGCTTAGCAGAAGCTTTTTGTGACAGAAGTGTCCTTTTTAGAGGCCAAGTTGACTCCTCTTCACTTAATTAGAAAGACAGTTTAAAAAGTGGTGATCATTAGGCTTGATTGTGAAGGGCAGAGTGGGGTAGGTCCCTTTTTGTTGAGTTCAGGTTTGTTTTGAAGCCAATGGTGTGGTGTGTTTCTGTGTTTAATCCAAGGAAATTGAGCTGCTGAATGGTTTTTTCTGACATGCTGAGGACCAAATGTTCTGGCAAGGGTTTGTGCCAGCAATGTGAGAGGTGAGGAGGCTCCAGAAGCTGTTTTTTGCTCACAAGGTGCCAAAACAGATGCATTTCTTTGATACAAGTAATGTTGGGTACATGAGCTCTATATGGTATAGACAAATCAGACATAGTGGTGATGCCAAAAGCACTTGTGGCATAGCTGTGAATGCCCTTCTGACAAGTATTTTGATTTTCAAATGCAGATTAATAATATCCTTACAGGAAAGGGTCACAGGGATAGTCCTTGAAGCTGATGCCCTCAGTTTACCTGCAGGACAGATGCACATGTGCAATTGCAAGTGACACAGACTTTCCTTAACTCACAACATTAGTAGGCTCCATCCAGGTCTGGAATTGTATGTGGTATTCAATCTTCAAGTCCATTTATCTTTGGGCTGAGTGTGCTGACTGCAATCCAGCAAGCAGGGGCCACTGTACAGGTGTACAGATAATGGCTCTTCTGGACCAGCACTGAGACCTGCTATTTTCACACAACACAGGATGCCAAACAGCAATCTAGTGGTGAAAAGCTCCTGATACCTCTGCTATTATTAGAAGCAGCCCACAAAATTACAAAGGTGGTAGATGAGCTGAACACAGAATCCTGCTCTTGGGGACAGTCAGTGAAACTAGCAGGGGATCAATTTGAAACAGATAAAAGAAAGTACTTCTTTAGCAGTCAGTAGTGAGCTTCAGGAACTTGCTGCCATGCAGTGCTGGAGAGGCTGACAGTATCAGCAGGTTTAGAAGGGATTAGACAGATTCAGGGACAACAGGCCCATTAAAAAGATAAGGCAGGGACATGCCCTCTGTGGTATCTATCCCATCACATACTCAGCTGGGATGCCAGGGGAGCACAAGGGGAAGGGGCTGCAGAAATAAGCCAGGCTTGCACACACTTACGAAAAAACATCTCCATTCCTGCAAATTGTGATAAATTACTGGTCCAAGCCATTTTCATGTACTTAATCTAAAAATGAGTTTTATCCCCAAAGCATTGCATGAGTATTCAGTTACTGCAGCAGCCTAGATTCCCATGAGCTGACTCATGAGCTCAAAGCAGCACACTCAGGCAAGAACTAGGATCCTTATTCATTCCAGGCTCTGATCCTCAGCCCACCAGTTCCTTGCTGTATGGGCAGTCCCATACACAGGTCACTGCCACCCCATTACAGGGCACTGTGCTAACACATATGCCACGTTACTGACATTCATATTACATTGTAAAATCCTAAAGGAACCAAGGGAGCAAATCTTGCATGGGGTACAGGAAAAAATGGAGACAGTGAAAATTAAATGCTAATGAAATACTGTACAAGTGAGTAACACAATAACCTCCCATCTACAACTCTAAAAACTAAGGATAGTTCATGCATAGGGCAGAAATTACATCAAATTTGAGCTTTCTCAGATTTTTGGAGGCTGAAATGCAAAACTTCCTTCACCCCTTGCATTTATTCTTTCCCAGCAAAGTAACAAGTAAGCCAGCATGCCAACTTTTAAGCATAACATAAAATGAAATTGAAACTGATTATTGTTTTTAAGCAATTGCCCTTGAGGCCACCCAACAATAACAATGTGTTTCTAAAGCAGTCCTACCTTTGTTTTCCAACTTGAGCTCCTCTGCTAGCAAGCTGTCTTGTCTGTTTCCAAGCACAAATGCCAGAAATGAGAGGATCAGGGCATCCAAGATTCCAATAATTGCCAGGATATATGCCCAGCGGACTGAACAAGCCCCCAGCGTGTACTTGTCTGTCTTTTCACCACACATCCGTTTTACCTCATCTGAATCCCAGCCATCAGGAAAAATCATACAACCCAGGACGAGACAGGCAGCTTGGAGAAAAGAGAAAAGGAGAACAATGGGATAATGAGACCAAGCTTTCATTTTGTTTAGAACCTACAAAGTTATCATTAAAGCATTAGACTTTTTCATCCTGAACTCCAAAGCTAGGCAACTTGAAAAAACAAGTCACAGAATTACATGTTGTGATTAAGTATTTAATATAAAAACCTAAGATGCAACATCAATTGCACACCTTCCTTAAAAAGCTGTTACATCCTGGATCCCTGGTCAGGTTTTGCATCAGTACAATAACATTTTCCTTGTGGGACCAATTTCTTCAATGCAATATGAAAGGACCACACAAAACCAAAAGGGAAAATGGTTAATAACCTGGATATTCAAAGGTAACACTGGGTTACTGTCAAGTTGTCAGGCAAACAACCAGTTTAAAAGAGAGGAAAAAAACCCACCTATCATTTCTATTAATCTGCCCTTTTATCCTAACCATAAACACTGGACTTTCTCACTGTCCACCCAAAGACAGAGCTTGATACATTCCAAGTGTTGCCTCACAGAGGGAAACTCCACCCCAGCACCTGCCTGGTCTGTCCTGAGCTCTGTGCAGCCCTCCACGATGACATTCCAGTCATGGGAGCTGTCCCACCACATCTGTCATTGCAATGAGAGCAAAGCCCTGCACACAGACCTCTAGTTCCTCCTGTTTGTCCTCCATACTGCAAACATTGGTGTACAGGCATTTTATGGAAATATTTGATTGTGTCAGTATCCCAGCAGGGGTGGAAAGGGATCTCCCAAGTCCTGTCTGTGGTTATGTCTTCGGCTGCTTGTGATTTGAGATGCACTTTCTTAAGCCTTCTTTTGTTACTGGAGTGGTTTCTGGAGTTCTTCCTATATCCTATGTCTGTCAAGCCTGGCTATGTCCTCATTCCCCTTCTTTGGGAAAAGTGGACCTTGTTGCCAGGAGGCTTGGTGTTGTATAAACTGACCTATGACCAAAAATCTCCAAATTGTTCTGGTGATGCCTGTCTTGAAGCCAGGTAGAGTCACCTTCAGCAGGAGAGGATAGCATACAAAAATAAAGTAGCAAAAGAAAATTCTAAAAATAATGATTATGTTGAATGGGCTCATTCTTCAGTTTTTATTGCATTTAAGAGAATCAGAAAATCCATATGCTTTCAGTTACCTCATCAATTACCTTTAGTGACTTGGAAATACCTTTCAATTACCCATAGTGACTTGGAAGCAGGCACATTTCCATTGTTAGCCCTTCTGTCTTAGTATGGCTGATGAGATACAATGGATCCTAAACCTTCTTTTATAAGTCTTAATATTGTATTGATGAAATATACTCAAAATTGTAGGTGAATGTGCTACTTGAAAAGAATGCATTGTGTGGCTTTCAGCCTTTTAAGTTTTTGTTGAGTCAGACCTCTGTTGGGAAATGACAGTTTATACACCAAGTAGCTTGTGCAACCAACAGCTGCTGTCACTGTGGCATTGGTTTCCTGTCGATGTGACAGGTTTCTTGTCTTTCCTGGACAAGCCCAGGCACTATCATTTCACAGACCTTTAATGCCCACAAAATAAAAACAGACTTACACTGGATCAATATGATGAAATACTGGAAGAGGGATGTGTAAAGAGAGTTCAGGAATGGTAGTTTCCTTTTGACAGCTACAAAATTGCTGTAGACAATGTCCTGAAAGCATGTCTGCAGAAAATGCACCCAAGGTGTTTGATGGGTTCCTCCTGAACAGCTAATTTGTGTGAAAATAAAACAGTTCATGATACTTTCAAGGACAGTTAGGCTTAGAAACATGGGAGATTAGATAATGACCAGTCTACTCAGAACATGAAGGTTGGACAAATTATAAATTATAAATTGTCTCCCTTAACTCATTTACACAATTACATAAGATCTTTCAAAGGCCTTAGAGACAAACAATACAATAATTTATTTTCTTGAGCTGGTTACACACAGTTCCAGAAAGTGGAGTTGCCCTCACATTTAAGAGTTTCCCTCAGACTTGCAAAGAACTCCACTCAAACAATGCAGCAGATCTGCAAACTTTTTGTGTTTGTGAAAATGTCCATATTTACCCAGCTAACTGTTGGCAAAGTTTCATTTACTATATAACAGCAAACACCAAAGCCAGTTTACTTTTATTAATCATCCTCAACATGTGAGAAAGCTTAATGGTCAGTTAATGATCAATAGATGTGAAATTTTTCTGCTAATTGTGCATGAATAATTAGCAAATACCAACATCTCTGTCAATTTTTTATTACACAGCACATCAGACACATTCTTAGTACTTCCTAAAAGTAATTTAACTTTGTTCTTTTGCACATAGGTAATTAAAAAAATGGACCCTTATCTCAGGAATTCAGTGTACAGCTTCCCAGCTGTGTTCCTCAGATTTCCAATTAACTCATCTTTCCTGAATTCTGTTCCTGCATTCTTTGATATACTTGCTTAAATTTCTGGAGTCATTCTGTTGGTTGCAGTCGGACTTCTCTTGATAATAAAACTCATGGGTAAATAATGTCTGGACTAGATTCCTTTGCATAAAGACAGATATCAAGGAGGGGTTATTATTATTTTCTCTTTTCCCTGTGCAGTTAAGATTAGATGACTAATCTTTTCCCTGTGCTTTCTATTAGATGACTACTTAGTCAACATCTTCAGGAGCAGGAATCATACCTTACCTGTAGAGGGTAACATAAGTAAGATTAGTCAACCTTGAGTCAGTTTTTGTTGAGAGAATATTTTTCCACTGAATGCCTTTAAGAACACAGACTTGCTCAATAATATAAACAAGTAATGAGTCTTTTATCAGCTACAAGATTGAAAAGACAGATATGAAATCCACCTACAGATCTACTTTGCATTGCTAGAAATTTTTACATTTGAATTCTGCTACAGAGGATTAGAAGACTTTTCTCTAAAAGTACATTACTTTCAGTTTTATACAAATTTGTGAAATGGAAATAATTTTATGCAATTTCAGCGAAACTGCTAAGAGATGATTTTAGAACACTGACATGGCTCCCATGTCTTTGTCTAACTTCCACTGTCTGTAATGGCAATGTTACTGAAATGGAAATGTAACAAAAGCTACTGCTGTTCTACTACTAAGTAGTAATGGTATTTGGATTTGAAAAGTTCACTGACTAAATAAAAACTCTTAAACCATCAGTTCCTACAGCTTAATGAAACAGTTAAATCCATACTGGTTGGAAGCAGTCTTCTCTGTGTGATCTGGGGACATCAGATCAGCAACAGCCCCCTGACAGAGAGCCCAGCCTAGGACCCCCCTAACCAAGGACCTTCATGATAAGCAGCAGGGGGGAACTGATAAACGACTGACTCGTGTCACTGACACTATTCAGAACCATTTGGGCAACTGTAAAACTTACAAGAATCACATCCACATGGTTTTCCCTTTGACTGCTTGAGAAAGCTCCTGGCAGGATTATTCTCTTTGTAAGGATAGCCCTGGGTTTCCTCCATTTCTTCCTCTCCTGTGATGACAAGGTGACTCTCTTGTGTTGGAAGGGACTTTAAAGACCATCTAGTTCACCCACTATGTTGCTCAGAGCCCATCCAATCCAGCCTTAAACATTTCCAGGGATGGTATCTGTAAGTTCTCTGAGCAACCTCTTCTAGTGCCTCATCACCCAAACAGCTGCTCTCCCACATATCGGAGTCTGGTGGAGCTTTTAAAACTTTTAAAAAGTGATTAATAAAAGTACTTAAACATGCCTTATATATTTGCTTTTCTTCTTAAACAGTTTTTTTTTCATGTGAACAGCTAACAGGAGCTGTCACATGGTTTTCCTCTAGGGCTGTGAGTGACAAGACAAATTATTCATACTAGGAGAGAGAGCCAGGATTTTTACCTCGTGGGATGAAAGGATGCAGATACAACACTTCCAGAGATTGGAAACAGACAGTGAATTGTTGCTGGCACTGACAGACTTGTGACTCTGACCAAGCTAATATTATCACAGACTGTGCTCTGTGCATGAGCTCAAATGGTAATTAGCAAACAAGTAGTTCACTATCCTATGGTTGTGCCAAACACAGTGACAGATTAATATTATATCATTGCATGAAATGAGGTTCTATTTATAAAAAAAGCTGACTGCTATGCAGGAAACCAGTGCTGAGAAATTCCCGCTGGCAGGACTCCTCTCTCATCTTCATTCTTTTCCTGACAAGAGACCAAATTTGCTAGCCTGTAGAGTATGAGGATGGCAAGTTTCCTGATAAAGGAATAAAAAAAAAAATGGAATGGGAATTATGCTGACCATCTCTTTTCTTTCCATGCCCACATGTGCAAGTCTTCAAACCTCTCTGGTTCCAAACTGCAAGAGGTTTTTTGTTTCCTTTTTTCCCCCCCCGCAAAATGTATTTACAAAAACGGTGACCCATTAAATCTCCAATAAACTGAATAGAGTTTTTGCCAGCCATGTTGGTGGTTAGGATTAGTCTTTCAGGAGCTTGTAGCTGGGAAAGAAGGAAATGCTGAGTGGAAAGAAGGGAAGAGGGAAAAAAGGAAATGCTGAGTGGAGATGGCTGAAGACAACACTGCAGGTGGCTGAAGCACAGGGTCAAACACAATCCTGAGTGAAGACAGAAGCTACACACCCATCAACTGAGATTGATCCAGGTGATGTGGACTGCATTTCTGAGTGGGACAATAATCCTCTGTGTTTATATTTATGTCATGGCTTGGAGGAAATGTGCAATTTTGAAGTGAATGCCATGATTCTCTCCATTTACTGATTCCATCCACAGAAATAGTTCTGCTGTATGCAGAGCATTTCTGGAGGAGCCTAGAAGTTCATTTAGAAAAGTTCTTCAACACTGAGTGGGGACCTTAAAATTCTGGCTCAGTGTGTGGGCTTCATCACCCAAAAACCTGTGCCTAAGAGAAAGCTCTTGAACTATAGAGAGCTTCCACAATACCTGGAATAGTTCCTTGTGCAATACAAAAAGGCAAATGTCATGTATGACCTCTTACTTGATCCTGTGTTTGAAGGCTGCCACATATAATGCCCACCTTTGAAAAGGCCCTTCAGAGAGGTGCCAGCTGGATCCCCAAGGAGATGACAGAGCCTGTTAGTTTGTGCATAAGCAGACTGAAAATTCCTGGTGGTGCTCATAGATGGCTGCTAGCCACATGACTGCTGTTGGGTATGAGGCAGTCAGTGAGAAAAGTGTGAAGAAATTTAAGATTCAAGGGCAGTGTTCTTAGCTGGAATGATAAAATCCCATTTGGACTTCTGTGACCTGAGCTTCCATGCAGGATGAGGAAGGTGCCCTGGGAATTGCTTCAGGATGTTGCTGTGATGCTCCCAGCAACCTCCTCCCCAAAAGTGAAGGAGCAAAGTGGGTTAAACTTCCTTCAAAAAACTTCAAACAATATCTATAATGGGGGCATTGGTTCCAGGAAACAGAACTATTTCTGATTTGAGGCAAAACCCTAACATCCCATGTGATGAGGATGCAAGAGGCTTCAGCAGTAACTACTTTAATCGACTTATTCTCTTATTTCACATCATCTTGCTGTGGAGTCTCTCCACAGGATTAAGAATATTTATAGAGACTGCTGGGGGGAGAAAAAGGAGAATCTCCTTCTGCATTCCTGTGATAATATTAAAGACATGATGTAGTTATGGCCATTTGACTTACTAGGGCCTGGACTTTTTGATAAGAAATCTGATAAGAATACACACACACACACACACACACACACACACACACACACAAAATATATATATATATATATATATATATATATAAAGATATGTGTATTTCACATGCTGATTTTAAGAAAAGGGAAAAAGAAGACCAAACATTCAGTGACTGGACAGTAAAGATAAAATAGTATTGTGGAAAGTGGTAGTGAGGTGGGTGCTATGGTCAGGGGGAGAAGACTGGCTGAGTAGACAGGTAGGAGATATTTTGATGCCTGCTAGTTATACTTAGGCAGCAAAATGGAATAATTTGATCAGCTGTTGCAAGATGTGAAGCTGGACATAACAGAAATAGGGATTACTGACAGCTATATCCAAAGATGAGCACTACAGAACATGAATTGTTCAGAAAGATGGAAACAACTGAGAAAGTGAAGTATGTTATATGAAGAAATGTGTTAAACTGTAAACAAGTAGAAAAGAATAGCAATGATAGTGCAATCTAATTCAGTTAAGTCAACTGTGAGAGAAATTTCACAACACTTAGGGGACCTGTTTTAGACCTCATGTGTTGGATTCATGTTTGGATAGAGAATTCTTTGATTTGATAGAAACAGAAATTCTGTGTGGGGTTGTATCATCTTGGGAGCATTTAACTTCCAAGTTCTGATCATTAGCCACGATAATTAAACTTTGAGATTAATGTAGTTCTTTGAATAATTTAGTTAGTACAACAGCTATATTAGCTGGAGAATAAAAATAATGTAAGAACATAATAGATTTTTGTAAGTGTGTGTGGCAGGTGATCCACAAGGTGGGTCCCAGTATAACTCCTTGTGAAAGAACACAACTTCTGGTGTTCCAGCCATGGTTATTTGCAATGGGTATTTATTGTCCAGGAAAAATATGGAAGCTGGGACCTGCTAAAGGATGCAGGCCTAATCACTATGTGGGCAAAAAATCCTTAGGAATGTCGTGACAACACACTGCTAATAGCTGTAGCAGAGGTAGATGACTAACTGATGAAGAGCGAGGAAACTGAAATCATATATAACCAGAGATAAAAATACTTCCTTAGGATGAATCAGGTATGGGAGGTGGTACAGCTGGAAACTCACAGGTGGTGCATGTCAAAAGTTACACTTATGCTGTGTCACCTCTTGTGGTGTCCAAAGGCCCTGGGATCTGATGATATTTTTTTCTTCTCATTTTCTATTTAAAGTATCCGAAATAACATGAGAACTGTGTCAGAACCCACTGGAGTTTTCTATAATGTGTCTCTGTGCCACAGGATGTGTGTCAGGAGGTCTGTGTGTCAGCTGGGGTCCGTGCCCAGAGATCACAGGAGGAGCAAAGACAAACCCCTGTGCTGGGGGCCACGGCCTGGGCTCAGCTGTCACACAGGCAGTTGTCTGATGCTGTGGCCATGTCCAAAATGCACTTTTCTCACACAGACTTACCACTGAAAGTGTCTATTTCGAGTGCTGTCCCAAAGGAGTGCTACATCTTTCTACTTCAATGCTAACTTCTCTTTGTAGAACCTGTTCTTCAGCCAAAACATATCATGGCATAGTGACATGTACTAAATCTGATTAATTAATAAATTCAACACAAGTACTGTGTAGGCTACCACAGACAGACTGGAGAATAGGTGTTAATATGGGATAGGATAGGAATTTCTTGAGATATATACAGCTGACATTCCACCACAAGTTACTGATCCAAACAGAGGAGATATTTTAAACACACTTTTGGTAAAGACAAGGAAGAGCTGAAAATAACCTCACTTTCAATGACCATGAGTCAATTCAATTAAATGAAATGAGAATATATTAAATAATATGAGAACAAAAATGTTTCTGAACCTGGATTTTAATGCATATTTTAGATGGATGAACTTATTAAAAGCCTAAAGGAACTACTAACAAGTTAACTAGGCTGAAGAAGTTCATACTAATTGTGGGGCAAACCTTGAATTTATTTGGACAAAGATATAAATTTTCTGAAGTATCTTGACAAGACAAATGAGATTCCAGGGATACTTTCAGCTCTATATCGATGACTAACAAACTCTGTTTCATTCTACCCTCATTACCTATCTTACCAAAAAAGCCTTGAGAAAAAAAAAAAAATGATGTGAGCAGAGACCTTAGAAATTCCAGGAAAAGAAAATTATTAGTGAAGAAAGATACATTTTGAAGGTTAGGTAATGCAGCTCTAAAAGATAGCTTTCTAAAAGTCAAGCTGTGCTAACTCTAAGACAAATTGAAACAAATAGTTGAATAATCTTCAGTGAGATTAATAAAGAAAGAAGAAAAGCAGGTATGGAGTTGGTCTGGGAATTAGCAATTAGGACCTAATTATTTGTCTCATTTTTCAATGAAGAGAATGATAGAGAAGAGGAGGATGATGCTGTGACTGCTTGGTGTGAGCATTTGGAAATGGAAACTCATGCCTCCAAATCCACAGCATCAAAAACAATCATAATGTGCTCAAACTGGAGGAATGCACCTTCCAACCCCAAACACTGAAACAACCAACACATTAAACTGCAAAGATGTTAGGAAGGATTTTAAAATCAAATTAATTGTTGAGATGGTGGTGAAGAGCATATGCATTATCTACATTTTAGGAAAAAAAATACAAAATTGAGAACTGAAAAGTAATTGGAACAACGAATCGTCATTCGATTTTATCCCAGTTCTTTGGCCAATTATTGAAGGAAAGAATAGTTAAAAACATGGAAAGAAATACAAAGCAACACACTTTTGATGAAGCATTTGATCCTGTGTCATACAGAAACACTTACTAACTGGAAAAAAGAGGTTAACATGAGAATGTAAGGTGTTTATACATTTTGTTCATGGGGAGATGTCATTTCTGGCTTGAAAGAAAAGCCTCCAGCTGTTGTGAGGATACACTGTGCACCTCAAGGATCAGCCTGGGTGTCAATCATTTCATGTTTTCATTACCAGCTTTGGCAAGAGTAGTCTGGTAGTAAAATCCACTGATGGGAGGCACTATCAATGCAATGTCAGGACAAATGACGGAGAAAATGTGTGTGTTGGTCATCCCTTGGAGGACCATGGGACACCAGTCAAGGGAACCAATGGAAAAGAGTTTTAGCAGTACTAGGGAGAGTTTTTAAAGCATAATGTAAGCCCTAGACATCTGGTGCTGGTGGTTTCTAAGCTTTAGAAGAGTGATGTTTGCAATGACCGGTTAATCAGAGCAAGGTTATTTTAGGATGTAAGGAGGAATCTTAGGAAACATATTGCATGAAGCTGTAACTGCTCATGATAACAGGACTAGATATGAGGATTTAGTAGTTCTTTTCCTGGCCTATGTTGTTATGAGGAGGCTAAGAGATAATCTTTGAAATTAATAAAGAATGAAACCTAGGGGGAAAAGCAGCCAAAGAATTAGGAGCTTGATGGAACTCCAAAACAAAAATAAATGTTTTTTAAATCAAACTGAAATGAAAATCTAACAGAATAAATGAGGGTAAGAGGCAAAGAATCAGCTCACTGCTGGGCTATCTCACTATGGTCTGTGTACAAATTTGTCATTCCCCTCCATTATTAAAGGTTTTAAAATGTAATAGCAAAGAAAAAAAGAAAGAAAGAAGAGAGGCATAAAATTATTTTCTTTTCCTGCCAGCTCTCATCCAAGCTGACCTGACAAAACCATGCATCTACAACAGCCTGGTTTTAGACTTGGGCAGTGCATGCCTCCAACTTGTTCTGAAATTACTGCAAATGCAAGCAAATCTGAATGTGCTGGCAAGAGAGGAAGTCTGGGACTGCATCAGCCCCTGTTTGCAGGGTAAAAATGGCAAAACTCTGCAGGCTATCAAGGTAGAAACAGAATGAAGAAGCAAAAGCTATTAACCTAAAAAGAAAATTTCTACATCTAAGCCTGTAGTGGCGTCTATAATAAATACCAGGTTTAGTCTTTTGTTTCTGAAAATGAACAACTTCACAGAAAAAGCAGGTGAAAACCTTTAAAAAGCTGTGGTAGTGTTGCCTAGAAAAGAGATCTGCATGTCTTACAGTAAACTGAAGAATTTTATGATTACTCAGTATAAACATGAGGGAATTGGTCCCAGAGAGGGGGAAGAGCTATTTAACTGAAAGGGCAGTCTTGGCATCTGAACAAATGCATATAAACCATCCAGGAATACATTTAGGCTGTAAAGAGGAAGGCAGTTTTGAATTGTCAGGGGATAGGTTCTGGCACAAATTCAGTAGCTGTGGCCATGCCAAAAAAGTTTGAAGTTGTCCAAGTGTATGCTGTAAATAGTTATTAAAGATGGAGTTTGATCAGTGCATTAAAAAATTATTAGGATGTGCTTTGCTGTGAGGCTAAATTTGACTACTCAGTGCCTTTAAGATAACTGCAAGAACTCAGAGGTCTTGCATCAAGTATCTTCAGACACCAGAAACCCAGGATCATCACTTTTCTCAGGATATGAGCTTTGCAATAGCTGCAGAGCTGGACACACAGACAGTGCAAACAGCACTCAACTGAGCCTCAGGGCAGGAGCAGCACTGAAGCCAATCCAGGCTTGAGCATTATGGGCATTTTGCAGAAAAGCTTCAGATGTATTTCCTTTTGTCCATAAATTTAGCAAATCTCTCTACTCTATCTGGCTAAACCCTGCCTGGTACTGTAGCAAAGCCCCTTGCAGACTTCTCTCCTGCACTTAGACTTTGTGAAACCAGTTCATCTTGCAGTGCATAACCACAGGGCTCACAACCAGCAAGGTTACCAAACTCCATGCACACCAGTGCCACCCTGGGCTGCAGGGATTGTCTGCTTCTCACCTGGTATGTGCCATGTGCCACTAACAACAGCAGCTCATCAGCAATGCATTGAGGAATCATCCCCCACAAAATGCTGCTTCAGAGAAACATCTGCCATGAGGTCCTGGCTGTGCTCACAGTTTCATTTGCATGACCACTTGAGAGGGCTTGACAGCCATAATTAGGAGTTGTTGGAAAGTGGGGTAACTCACCCATGCAGTACATGAAACAGCACAGGTCAGTGCTCAAAAGCTGAGCTGGGGAATCCAAAACTGCCACTGAGAATTCAACCAATTGTTACCTGACCCCCACTTGGCTGTCATGCCACGAAAGGAACACGAACATTAAAACCGCTTGCAAGAGGAAATGAAATAAAAGATGTTGGGGGTTAGGAATGGGGTTTTCTTACACGTTGAGAGCCCCTTGTCCCTCTGTATGGCTGCCCTCGGGCTGCTGGGGCAGAAGGCTGACTCAGCACACTGGGTGGAAGGTGTGAGTAGTGAAACACCTGCAGTACAAACAGCTGCCAGGCAGATGTGTCTGTGCCTCCTCTTGGGCACTGTCCAGAAGGAGAAATCCCTCCTGCAGAAGCTGATTGAAAGATTCAAGAAATTGCTTGGCAGTGGCTAAGGTCATTGGCCACTGGTGAGATTTCTCCACTGTAAGCCGAGGTGCAGGTTCATGGCCTCTGTGACATTCTCTGCCAAAGCATGACTGTGATTCCCAGAATATAATAAACCATGATAGGAAATATGATTTAATGCTGAAATGAGAAGTGTTTTAAGATTAACAATTTATAGGCATTCAACCCCTGTCTGTGGGCATGACAGTCCTTCTGTGCCCTCCCCTGGAGCTTTGTGTGTCCCCATATACTTTAGTGAGAAAGTGATTTTTTAGGTGGAGTGATTGAAGTCAAACAGAAAGATGATAAGATGGACAAATAAATATTCTGTCATGAGCTAGACAAAAAGAAGCAATTGAATGCATGGGAGGAGAAAGGGGAAGGCTCTTGATTCTCTTGTCCTTTGTAAAGCATTAATGTTCTGCTAAGAAATGACCTACAGCCGAGCCAGTGCCACGCTTTCCTTGACACACAGGAACTGTACTTGCCCTTTTTGAGACAGTGGGCAGAAGACTACTGAGACAAGTGATCCAAGTATTAAATCTGGTCAGGATTCACCAGTTTCTCCCAGGGCTGGGAAGCCTTCCATGCACTCTGCCAGAAGGCTCCAGCTAGTTCTGCATGGGAAAATCTACTCCCAGACTGGTTTCATTCCCTTTTTCAAAATCAGCAGCCTTCCCAAAACTAGCCTCCACCCTGCTCCCCATCTCCTCTGAATCAGGGAACCCACCCTTGGACCTCAGAGGGGTTTGTGAGATAGGAAGGAAGTGGGTCAGGGTTTGAGGCACCTTTATGCTGCAGGCAAGGGGGGTGGGCAATGCAAAGCTAAAGGCCTTTTGAGGGGATGAGATGAATATGAGGGGGAGACAGGGAGCTGGAAGGCACCAATATGGGGCAGTTTTCCCTGAAGAAAAAGGTGGAAGTGGAAGGAGGCAGGAGGCAGACTTGTTATTCAGTTGGAACGCTAAGATTTAACTAAAGTCATTACAATCATTTAAATCTGATTTCCCAAGCAGTGCTAGCCAATACTGCAAATGGGCTGGCAGAGAGGCAAGACAAGTTCTGAACAGATGATAAAGGCATTGACTTTTGTATAGTTCCTTTCAATGCCCCTGAGGCACCTGCATACGTCTTTATGCCTGCACAGCTTGTCATGTGCTATTCTTCACTTATCTCTGCTACAGCTCTTCCTGATCCCTTAGCAGCTTTCCTTGGAAGAAAAGAGAAATGGACAATAGGCCCTGAGACCACTGCACTGCCTCTTTATTCAAGCTGACATTTGGCAGCAAGACTTTGCTGCCTTTCAGAAGCCAATGTCTTATAGAGCCTAAAGGCAGCAAAGGTATCAGGGGCTTTGCCTCCCCCTCTGAGCATCTGAGCCCTGCATGGTGGGAGAGCCCTGGGGACTGAGACTGGTAACTCTGGAGATGTTTTTGTCTTCTGCCTTTTTCCTGTTAGAGGGAAATCTATTCTTACCTAGGGCCAAACCTATGAGATTGCTGAGCCTTCTAAACTCATCGCTTTGGGCATGGCAGTCTTGATAAATTTTGAAATACTTGAAAAAATATGGAAGAATTCTACATGATTTTTTAAATATCTTATAATAATATCTCCATATTGTAGAGCATATCTCATCTTATATTTGCTATCAAGTCAGTCTGATCAGTAGTGGGTCCAATTTTGTTCACTACTACCACAACAGCCCTCCTTGCCTCAGTGATTTGGTAAACCTGATACCCCTACTGGTTCCTAACTGGAAGGGTTAACTTTGGAATTTCACTTCTACAGAAGTATATTTCTGTGCCTGTAATTTGATTAACCTCAACATTTGCACTATACAGCAAAGTTTACCAGTAGAGTATTCAGCAAATCCTTGTGTGTATGCACATGCAATTTCAAGTCCTGACTAGGCTAATGATATCCATATGTAATACCTTTTTGAACATTTTGGAAGTCCAGGACAGGTGGTATTCTAGTGCTCCAATGCCTCTGAGGTAAACTTCAAACCCAGCAACAGCCACAGCAAACAACAGTGCTGATTTTCAGCACTGATTCCCAGAAGTCATAGAAAGTAGGCTTCCCTCCACTTAAAACTTCTAGCAATGCCAATTAATATGCCACTGCTGGTGATTTCTGCCTCAGAAATGATGATGTATGGTCAGACATTGAAAGAACTGGAACAATACAAGGAAAGCAGCAGTGCAAGGCAAAGGAAAAACCCTGACAAGGTCACAAAACCCACTGAGACTGACATGATCTGCCAGAAAAGCAGAGTGGGTACTTGCAAAGTTGAGTATGAAGCTTGAGGTCTTGCTAGTGGACCCTGTGGAACCCCTCTAGGGCATGCTGCCCACTGGCTGACTTAGAATGAGCCAGGAGATGTGCTGTTTACAAAGGGAGTAAGAGAATTCTAACCCAACTGGATCCAGAGGAAAGAAGAGTTTAACTGGGATTGCAATAACTGTGTCTTCACATTCAAAATGTCTTCACATTCAAAAATGTTCCTAGGTTCTGGAGCTCCATGTCCTTTTCTATAAATAAATAATGGCTGAAAATCTGTATAATAAAATTGTTTCCTGAAGTAACTGCTTTAGTTTCACTATGGTAGGCATCAGAAAAACAATTCCACAAGCAGTACAAAATGTTCCCAAATGCATCAGGCAGCAAGTGCTTCTATCACTACACTGCAAGCAACTGAAAGACAGCATAAAAGGTATTAGAGCATTTCAATAAATGTACAGAAAATATAACATCTGCCTTGTAAACAATCCAGTATCTTGTCATTCAAATTACTTGCTTTTTGAAAAGAAATGTCTAGATGAGACATAAACTTCAAGAACTCATCCCATCAGAATCACCCCTGGCTTCAGTAATTCAGCAATCTTTAATGCATCATTCCTACCTCTCCTTCCTCTATTACCCATGACACCCATGAATTCATTTCTCAGTCTCACAGGTCTCTTTGCATTGGAAAGTGATACTAAAAAGTGACAGGGTTGAAAACTTTTGACCTATCCCAAGCAAATGCATTGGAATTATACCAAGTTTACTTCAGAGTTCATGAAAATTTCTATGGAAATCTTTAGTTTGTGGCAGCACATTCTTAAATCTGCTGACAAACACCCTTATCATGATGATGAAGACATGTGCCTATCGAAAACAGGTTCTCTAATTCTCTCCAAAAGTCCAAATTCAAAGTATGAAGGAAAGGAAAGGATGGAGTTCTTAGTCCAGTTGAAACACAGGGACTCCAGAAATACAAAGGGAAGTGCACAAGATGCCATGCAACTCCAGAGATATCAAATACAGAGACAGTAAAACCCAACTTCCTTAAAACCTGTACAGCAGCAGTCATTCTGTATGGACTCTGTATATTTGGTGTTGAAGACAAAATACCATGTCACAAATTGCATCTCATTAAGCCCAAGAGAAACATAAAAATTGCTGAGGTAACCTGTGCAGAGCCCTGTGAAGATGGGACTCTACAGCTTTGCAGCAACCTGAAACCAGAGAAATGGACGTCTAACAGTGTCAACTAAAAGTAACCTCAGCTGTTGGTAAACTCTATATATTCTGTTGGTATATTCTATATATTCTATACTGATAAATAAAATACATAAGAGCTACCTCACTGAGCAGAGAAGCTTGGCTGACCTTGCCCAGTAGCAAACTGGACAATAAGAGCAAAGTATTTTTATTTGGATTCATTGCTAGAATAATTTATGTTTAGCAAGAAAGTGCTATGTTGAATTGTACTAATAATAGTGTGACCATGGGAACTAGGTAGTGAGGTGCTGCTATAAATTCGGTGGAGGTAATTTGTGTATTCAAGAATTATGTTTTCATGTGTTAACTTCTGTGATCCCAAAGCTGAATGTATGAATTACTTAAAAGGCACAGTTAAGGACTGGCTCTTTGGAGTTTGTCCTGTGTGCCTGTAGGGCTCCTGTGATGTCCCTGTACCAGCTTGGGGGTATCTTGCTTCTGCCTAGGAGGGCTATGATGAGGAGGGCAAATAACTATCCATATCTCACCAGTTCAAATAAAAAAGTCTTTCTGCTTAAGCAAACCATTATTTCTGTAATAAAATCCTTGTGGCCAGTCAGAAACAAACCTCAGAAAAGTAATTATTCCAGCTGAATGTAACTAACCTCATCTGAGTGTGAGCAGACTTTCTGTCAGATCCTGTGCAAAGCCACACTTGGAGCCTTGTGCAGAAAGACACAATAATGGCTTCACTTACTTGGATTTCAGCTTCTCTCAATATAGGTATGTGGCCTCAACATCCTTTGTTGGCCAGGGCTGCCAGCTATAATGTCTTTCCTCTTACCAGGTTCAAAGTACATCTCATTTTTGGTAGTACTGAGTGAAACATTTCATCTGAAACTTTTTTTGCCAATAAAGAGTGCAGCAGGTTCAGTGGAAACATTTCAAACATCAGGTTGATCAGTGTGAACTCTACTGACTGAATACAACACAAAAGCATTTCTGAGAAAAACTGTAAATGCTCTGTTTTTATTGAGAATCTTTCAAAAATAAAGTGCATTTTCATCAGACCTAGAAAAGGTGTTATTTGAGTTTTATTGGCAATTGATTTTTCTTGCCAAGTTTGCCACCATTCTTTTTTATCAAATTCCTATATACTTTTAAAATTATTCTCACCACTTTTGCTTAACTTGCTGACCCTTGTTGTCCCTTTGTTACCCATAAAATGGTTTGTAATCCTGTAACATTGCCCAATTTTCCTGTTCTGTTCATGTTGGCTGATGCAAGGTCTGAATACTTAGTTTTCACATTGACTGAACATATGGTAATTTTTCCTGTGATTTCCCTCCACTCCTGCATCCTATCCATCAGCATGTCTTTCATCCTCTTGTATTTGTTTTATTGATTACAGGTTTGTTCTTCACCTTCTCTCATGCCTTTGGTGTCTTCCTTATCTTGATTAGGAAACTAATTAGATTAAGGTTACCACAGCTCAGACAGTTATCACGTCACCTACCATCTGTTGCTCTGGATATTTTTTCTCTCTGCCAATCCTCTTTCCACACAGCACACAATGGGTAGGGTTTATACATTGTCCTCAACACGACAGACAGATTATATTCAAGGTTCAACATTTACCTATGCATTTGTCTGAAATGGGGAAGTGAAAAAAAGCCCTCTTTCTTGGAGATGGGTGCCAGTATTAAATACTTTTGGGTATCTGTGTCTTATCTGTGAGGAAGAAGCAGCCTCCAGTGTGAACAAATGTCTGCTGAAGACTCAATTAACCTGTGCCTCATGGATGAAACTCAGTTGAAACTGCAATTCAAACTCAACCAGTCAGGATTCTCTCATGATCCCTCCAGTACAGGAGTGCCCCTGTAAAGTGGTAGGAGCATTGGCTGGCTGCAGCTTCCATGGTTTCCACAGCTCCTGGAGCAAGACCTCCATCCACCCAAGAGAGCTGAATGAGGACATAAGAATGAGCAGCTTTCATTGGTATGAACAGCAGTGCACTGATGTGGACCCAGGATGTAAGAGATTTAAAAGGGACTACAGTAAACATATCTAGAGTTTTCCAGAGAAGGGTGGAATAAGAGGTGGCATCTGATCCCAACTTTGGGAAGTGCTCCTGAACTCTGATTTCTTCTCAGTCTTCCAGTCTGCTCCCTCATTTTTCTGTTCAAGTGTTTCCTCTAACTTCCCTGCAAGGATTTTCCCCACTTCTCAGTCGATCCTTCCTGCAGATATTTCTCCATCTTCTCCTGTCTGTTTCCTTCATCCTTGGACATGTCAGCAACATTTTCAGGCTAACTGCTCCCTTATCAGTCACTCAGACACATTCCTGCTTTCCCTTTCTAGAGAGCTGCAGATGCATATTTTTTCTCCTGTTGGGACCTTGCTTTAATTTGCTTTATTTGGAGTTTGCAGGGTTTTAACTGTATCTGAATGCTTTACATGTTTACACTTCTGGGGCCCAGGACACTCTAACTATCCCTAGTCTCAATTATTCATGCATCAAAATCCTCACAAACCTTTGTTACTATAGTAACAAATATAAGTTGTAAAAACTTCACTGATGGTTTGTGTTAAGATTGCAATTCTTTTTGTTTCAAATTATTAGTGCACCTCACTTTTTCTCACCTTGAGGGCAAAAAGGGGTCCCATGAGGACATCCCTCTTCCAGTGCCAGTAGGCAGGAGCATTGGTTATCACAGCTCTGTCACTTCCAATAATACATCCAGCCTCTACAGAGCAACAGCCCTTGCTGATATGAAACTTCTTTGTAACAGGCTCTGTAACACTTGGAGATAAGGTCTGTAAGCTTCCATTTGAATAAATGCCACTCTGATGATATATTTTAAAGAAAAAGAATTTCTTTTGACAGCAAATGAGTATATATTATTTAGCTGCCTACCACTATTTGATTGTTTTAGCTCCTTTGAAAATCTGCTGGAATGGGTAATCCAAATATCTTTACTGATCTGGTTCTCCACATGTCTGTGTGTGGACAGCCAAGAAAGAGTGTAATTGAAAAGCTTAAAAGAACAAAACAATAGAAATTTAGGTGCACCAGGTCAGCACTTTCTCCTTGTATCACTATTCTCATTCCCATATCCCCACACCCTGTCCCCAGCAGTGGGCAGCAGCACATCCCTGGGGCATTCTGCCAGTCTCACACAATCTGCAGTTCACTGGGGGTATCTTTATATGTAGGGACATTTAATGAATTTTTCCTTCCTCAACTAATTGTCCTGTTTGAGTCTTGTTAACTTTCAGTGTCCATAATATCCTGAGGTAAAGAGTTCCACAACCTAGTTATCCACCAGATGACAGAAAAAAAAAATTAAATTTTCACTGGCTGGTTTCTTTAAATGGTTCTTAATTCCTGGGTTGGAAATTACAGTCAATAATATTCTTACCCATGTACCTCTCACTTTTATCCAGACCTTGTATCTGGTATGCCATGGTTTTTGGGGGAGGAAGAGTCCTGGTCTCCTCAAGCTGTCCACTCAGAGTAGAGATTTGCTGCCTCTGCTTATCCCTGCACTCCCTGGCTGAGCATTTTGCAGATCTACTCTACTGAACCATAATTTCCCCTTCTAAAATCCATGCTGACTGTCCCCAGTATGTATGTCATGTTTTCAAGTGGTCACTAAATCAAGATTTCTATCACTTTGCCAATACAGCCACCATCTTCCTGTTCTGCAGTAACTTTTCTCTCCTCTTCGAAAACTGATATAAAATTAACTATCTCCCACTTCTAGAACCAAAGAATTTTTAAACAGGAGGTTAGACAGTGCTGTTGAAATGTTGAATACATCATCCTTAAGTTCCTTTAAAACTCTGTTACTGTTGATCCTTCTGATCTGTTATCATGCATTTAGTCTATTTTTTCCATGAACTTTGTTATCTCCATTTCAGTTTGAGAAAGAGCATCCAATAAATCTCCTAGAAGAAAGACTTCCAGCATGGGAACCTCCCCAAACTCCTCCAAAGTAACTGTGTGTACAGAAGATTTATTTTAGATTGTTTTCCTAGAATATCTCTGACTTTTTCTGAGACATTTATCATACACTTCTCAGAGACTTCATTCTTTGATCATCTTTCTGGACTTGTGGCAGATTTCCTCCTTCTAATGTTTTTTGCAGAAGGATTAGTAGTTTTTATGCTTTTTACTAGATGCTCCTCAAAACTATTTTCCTCTTTTTTTTTCCTCTCCCTCATTATGCTTGAATTAAAAGTCATATTGCCAGAGTTTAAAGCTGTCATTTTTTCCCAAGCTCCAAAGTTCACAGATTACAGCTGTAGGGCTGATTCAGAGGGAAATATTTGAACTTTATAAGGGCCCAGTGCTCCATTTGCTCTTATGTCATAGTGAAGATTTGCAAATTCAGATGATCTTGAGTATTTGCATCTCCCAAGAAAAATCAGTAAATTTTCTCTCCCAAACCCTGTCTCGGAAGATGCAATATTTTAGTCCACAATCACTGCATTTTATCTCTGCTGATGCAGCGGCTGTAAATTCTATGAGCCACATTGATAAGTGAAATGTTTGTTTTAGAGCATGAGAATAACTATATATTTCCTCCTGCTGGATAAGAATCATGGTGCCTTCAAACATTGCCTCTGGCTGACTGCATGGGATGTTTCTGACACATGGGAATGCTGTGGGATAGCCCCTCAGGGTGCAGCAGCAGCCTTCCTTCCCCACACTCTGTGTCTGTGCTGTCAGCTCCCAGGCTTCCACTGTGAATCTCACAGTGGGCTTAAACAGTTACCTCCATGAGAAAGATTTTGACATTTTTAAAAAAGAAGTATGGAAAGCACACCTGAAGGGTCCTATGCAGATCCAATAACTTAAACTAAATTAAAACAAATCCAGCACTTCCAGCCTTCTGCTGGGACCCACGCTGAGGCCAAAGCACACAGGATGGTCTCCCTGTGGATGAGATGTTCAGCCCAGATGCTCAGCACCAGCAGCAGAGCACTCCTGGCACTGTGAGCACCATTCCTTCCCTGGGCAGTAGGAGCTGGCAGGCACATTGAAGGCTCTGCTCTATGTACTACATCTTGCTCCTAAATCCCACTCTTGTTTAGAAATGGAAACCTTCAGGTCACCATTGTTTTGAACCCCAAACTCTTGCATTTATGGTAGGGAACTTTCTGGATCCAGCATGGACCCATCATTTAAAAGACCATATTTCAGTTCTACCCTGGAAATGTCATCCCTGGAGGCACAGCCTCTTCTCAGGATTGGCAGATCCTCTCTGCCACTGCCATGGTGTCCTGTTTTAGGGCAAATTGGGGAGGAAACCTTTAAAGGGGTTCCTCTTGAAAGCAGATTCAAGTGGTCCCTCCCCCAGCTGGTTCGGGAAAATATTTCCTTGGAGAAAACTGGATAAAACCTGTTTGTTTAACAGGCAAAGCATTCACCAGTACAAAAATGAACAATGTTAAACAAGAAAGCCTCTCTCTGTTCTGAAGAGATGGCAAACTCAGGAGGTCCTGGTTGTGGCTGTAGCTCAGCTGGCTCAGTCCCTGCCCAGCCCCTCCTGAGCTGGAAATGCCGCGGCCCTGGTGAGCCCCAGGTGTGAGCTCCAGGAGCTCTGCTGGGTGTTCAGCCCAGGGCAGGGCTGGACAGCTCCAAGGAAAAGGAAAATCACTGACCAGGGAACTGCTCTGCCCCAGCCAGCTAAAACCTAACTAGAAGCAAAGGAGAGCTCTGTCCTGCTGTCTGTCTGTCCGTGCTGCAGACAGCGCAGTCCAGGAGAGGGAATGTGGAGCAGTGAGTGCAGTGTCTGAAAACAAACTCTGTGCTTCTTCTCTCTCCCCTTCTCTCTCAGAAACAATCTTAAAGGTGCAAAACTTATTTCTGGGCTAAACAAACAAATGGGGATACAAGCATCATAAAGTCACCCAGGACACATGGGGACCTGCAGGTGTGCAGGACAGGAATCAAGAAGAGTGTTATCACAACTTTACTTTCAAACACATGAAGCTCACTCATTGCTCTTTTAAAGCACACCAGACCTGAGCTGACTGATTTCAGGTTTCATACATAACACTGCTTCTAAAGCTCTTATGTAAGGAGATATGTTTGAGCACACACCTTTTTCCTTCTGGAATGTGAACCAGCCTTCTGCTGTCAGACTTCTAATCTGACATATTTAAACACCTTGATAGGTTAATAATAGTGTCTAGGATCATAATGCTTTAATGGCTTCAAACTCCAGGCAACATTTCCAGATTATCACTACATTTTACTTACTACGTAGATAATATTGTGTAATTTGCTCAGGGAAGATTTGTATTTGGGCTGACACTGATGAAATACATGTAAGATATCTAAGGTTTGTAAATAGATATGCACAAGACCTTAAAAGCTGCAAGCATGAATATTGAAATAAAACATTCTCTCCCTTATACACTCCAGGTACTATTAACTACTCAGACTGTGCTTCACAGTGTGACACTGCAGTGCTTCAGTACATTTGGCTGGGAAGGAATTTATTAAGTAAAGCTGTGTATAAAACACATCCTTCAACATCAAAGGCTGCACCTGATCTCAGATTTTACCATGTAAATACATTGTAGAGACAGACAATATGTATAAACCAGCCTGAGGTACTAAGACTACAGTTTCTCAAAATAAAGAAACTTTATTTTGTTTGTTTGTGGTTTTTTTTGGTTGTTGGTTTTTTTTTTTTTTTTTTTTTTTTTTTTTTTTTTTTTGACTTGGATAAACTTTTAGTTGAAAAGCACCTGGGTGTCATTTCCTCTGGATTTGTTTTCACCATGGGCCCATCTTTGCTTCTACTGAAGTCAAGTGCAAAATTGATTGAATGGATTGAATAGCACCAATGTCAGTCCCTCTGCAGACATTATAAAGAAAAAGGGAGTTTGATTTATAAACTTCATATAAAAATTGTTATAAGATGCAGTTTTCTTTACCCAAAAATATTCAAGATGAACAGTTATGCATGGGTACATGTAGGACATTTTTGGCACTTTAGCATCCAGGCTCAAGCTGAAGAAATATGATCCTTGTCTCAAATACCAGAGCTTTAAAGGCTCAAATGTGACTGTACCAATTCTGACTTTCATGCCCTCCCCAAACCCAGTGCAGGGAGACTAAAAGCTTTTGATAAGTATTTGTTGCATGAGTGGAGGGTTTTGCTATAGCCTATGGCCATAACCTCTGCTGCAGGTACCTGGCTATGCAGCTGCATTTGCTCTCCTGGGTCCATGACCTGCAGTGGATCCATAGCAGCATTAAGGGAAGTGACTAGGGTGGTCATAAAGGTGGTAGTAAAGGAGGCTTTAAAAATCTTTCCCCTTGATCTACTGACACAGTAATTATTTCTATTAATCAGAGACTCGAAGTCCATGATGACTATGGTCCTTTGGTTCTTTAAAACTTGTGGGAAAGAAGGTGTGGAAATATACAAAATTACAACTGGTGATTTTAAGCACTTCAGTTTTGGGTGCTTCAA
Source organism: Molothrus ater (assembly GCF_012460135.2). Classification (NCBI taxonomy): domain Eukaryota; kingdom Metazoa; phylum Chordata; class Aves; order Passeriformes; family Icteridae; genus Molothrus; species Molothrus ater. The sequence continues at coordinate 13,540,753 of NC_050482.2, read as the reverse complement.
ACAGTCAGATCTGGTTAAGCAGCCAAACTCCCTAGCTATGTAAGAGGTTCTTGCTCATAATATTTCCAAGTAGGATTGATTTCAGGATTTCTTTTAGCTCCATTCAGTAATTCAATCTGACGTGAGTAAGAACAACCAGCAATCATATCATCAATGTACACAGAGATTAGGACAGATAAATTGAACTGTTTACACTTCAACTGCAGTCCATGGAGATGTGGTCAATACAGTCAGTGGTGTCTGGCAGGCAATTCACTGATCAATTGAATGTGCCTGCTTGCAGGTGAGCTGGAGATCTCTTCAGGTCCCACTGGCTGTATTGACTGCATCCTCTGTAGCTGTACAGGGACTTAGTGGACACTTGAGTGCAAATGTGCCCCTCCACATACAGACACATAAACTGAAGTATTAATTTGCAAGCTGAATCCTGCCCTGTGCATCTCCCCTGCTTTGGTCAACACTACTTTTTTAACAAACAAGGGACAGCTCTGACTATGTTTGGAGCAGAATCAAATTTTTGTCAAGAAAAGGATTATCAACTAGATTACATCCCTGCAAATTATCTGAAGCAATTCATAAGTGAGAAAAACTTTTTGAAGTATGCCAGTGAATTAGAAGATACTTTTAGCTTTTGGTCTCTGTCTAGTACAATATTTCTGCAGTGTGAATCCAAACTGCATGAAGTGCCATGATGGAAGTCATAAGTGCAAAGTGTAGATGACAAAGGCCAAAGTACCCATGAACTATCAACTGTTTTGTAGTTAATTAGAAATTTAGTCATCACCCTAAGAGGTTTTGCCATGCCTTTTCTGCCTCCCATTCCACAGTACAGGGATTTATGTTTCTTTGCTGTAGCAGTAACAGGCCAGGCAACAAAGGCAGACATTTGCCATTGTAAAGGAAACAAATACTTTGGCTCAGCTGTGTTAAAAATGTTGTCTCTGCTCTGGTAAACAAACTGTGCTGCTGGGATTTTGATATTCTTATGCTCTGGATACAACATTAATACCCTAATGTGTAACTATAATAACATTAGAAGGAATTGGTAGCAGAAACAGTGTGTTCAGCAGCACCGGGGCAGTGATGCTTCCCCTGGTGAAGCCACATCTTGAGTCCTGTGTTTAGTTCTGGGCCCTTCACTACCAGACACTGAAGTGCTGCTGTGTGTCCAGAGAAGGCCAGCAAGACTGGGGAAGCATCTGGAGCACAAGTCCTGTGATGAGAACTGAGGGAGCTGGGGGTGTTTAGTCTGGAGAAAAGGAGGCTCAGAGGTGACCTTGGCACTCTTACAGCTGCCTGACAGGAGGCTGTAGCCAGCTCAGTCCTGTTAACACAACAGGATAAGAGGAAATTGCCTCAAGTTGCACCAGGGGAGGTTTAGATTTTTTTAAATTGAAATTCCAAGGACTGGAAGAGGCTGTCCATGGAAGTGGTGGAGCCACCATCCCTGGAGGTATTTAAAGGTTGTGTAGATATGGCTCTTAGGGACATTGTTTAGTTGTAGACTTGGCTGTTCTGGCTTGATGGCTGGACTTGATCTTAAAGGTCTTTTTCAACCATAGTGATTCTATGAATCTATGATTTTGTTGTTATTCCATTTGGAGTTCTTACCTTATAGCATTGCCTTTTTTGACAGTTTACCATTTCTGAATAATTGTTCAGCATGTCTAATCTTTTTAAAAAAGGTTTATAACTAAAGCCTACTTAAGCCTTCTTAAATATGCCTCTTTTTATGTCTTTAGAGTTCACAGTTCCCTCAGCATTTCTGTTTCCAAAGGACGTGAGTTTCCATTTATATACCAACCATACAGAAATCTGATCTCCCACAGTGCAGTCACAGTGGAGTTAGTCTAATATTTTAAATAAAATAATGAATGTGAAGTAAATTTAATATAATGTTAACAGAATATGGGCTACAGTAAATTGATGTAGCTGGGAGGAATTAGAAGGCAGATAGCTTTAAGAAAGAGAAGATGGAGGTCAGCTTTGTCAGCCTAGGGGTATCTCAGATACTTTTGCTCTACTACTGATTTTTTTTTGTTCTGGTCAAAGTCCTCTTCTACATATAGCCACCTCAGAGATGTTCAGGCAACAAGCAGATTTCTGTCACAAAATGCATAATCATCTACTCTGTAATAAACTGTGTGCTTATACTCATGCATTAGAAAGGTTTACATGTTGTGCTCATGGGAAGCAGTATCAATTAAGCCAGATTTTAGTATTTGATTTGGTTAAGCCAGTATTTCTAATGTAGAAGCACTGTTTCAGTATAGCATAGCTGAAAAGAAAAACATCACTGCAGGTATTGGCCCAGTGTTTTTTGGAATTTTTTTGTCTCTGATGGAGTTAAGCAGGATGTATATTAGTGCAAGATATATTCTGTTATCCTCCAGCCTTGTTAATATGGCCCCCAAACGACTATTTGCTTCTGGATAAGTTGTGTCCAAACATTTAAAATGCAAATGCACTCTGTATGCTAATTTCAAATTCAGAAATATCATCAAAGTTGGAGTGGAAAAATTTTGTGAACTTTGGATTTTCCTTCTTTTGATCTTCCTCCACTGCCCTAGAGCCATTCATATAATTGCATTTTCTCTTTAATTAGTACCGAACCATTCATGGTATCTTGGATAGATCACAAGCAAATCCTAAAGCAAATTTAAACAATAAAGCACAGCGCACTGAAATTGCAAGGGAGGTAACTCACAGCAGATGGGGAGACCATAAACAAATTTCTTGACACTTTTTCAGTTTGCATTCTCAAAAAGTATCATTTTCTTCTGATAAATATTTATTTTCTTTGAATGGAAAATCATGAATAGAAAGAGATTTTGGTTTGTGAGCAATGCAAAGGTAACTCCAAGGGATGGGTCTTAAAGCAATAAAAATCACAGAGATGCCAAGCCAAACAGATGTGCCCCTACTGACAGTAGTTTGGGAAATAATTTTTTAAAAAAAATTTTTTTAAAAAGTAATTATACACTCATTACATCAGTGATGCTTTCTTATTAAAAGATATATTTCCTGTACACAATTCTTTTAGATTATGAGTGATCTGTTTTCCAGTTAGAAGAAATTATTTATCTTGGCAACCAAGTCTGTCATGCAATTTGTCAAATGCTAGTTTGATGCTAGTTATTAACCACAACATTATGATTTTGACTGCAATTCAAAACTAGAAAATTAAATCTGAAATTCAAGCAACATCTCTAACTCACCAACCATAACACACAGATTTTGAGCTACTACAGGCAGTGTTTTGCCCATAGCACCTGCACAGCTGCAAGCACATAGCTCTGCCCATGCTACATGTGTGACATGCTTACAGAAATGGCAAATTTAACCTGTAGATTTGTGGATTTAGTCCCGTGACAAATAATGCTCCTTAGTAGGATATTACTAGCATTGATGTCATTACAGCACAATAATTAATAGATTTACACATAAAAGAACATCATGGTGTCACTGATATATCCATATGGTGAATTTATTCTTCAGGACATCTTGACTTATAATTGAAATTTTGAGAAGTCAGAGCAAATTTGAGAGCTGTATTCCTTAGAAATAATTTAAAATATTTTCACATAGATGTTTGAGTTAATGCTGTAATGGAAAGAAACAGCTACTTAAAGTGTTTTCAGGGGGGGTGGTAGATATTTCCAATTTATGATCTCTAATCAGGATACTGGATGAACTCAAGCTTTAGAAGCCACTCTTACATTTCTCTTCATTAGCACTTTCCAAACAGACTTTTGACAAATGTTCTACACCTTATAAAGCCTAGTGGGCTGCAGACACTTTCTCTAGCATTGATTCAACTACCTCCAGGTACTGGTTTGTTTTTGGTTTTTTTTTTTTTTTTTACAGAAAACAAAAAACTTGTGCTGAATTTTCTCTTTGACTAAAAAAACTCCCAAACCCCAAAACCAATTTTACAATTTACTGTACCACATGGCTAGCTTTAGTCCTGGTTTCTCCTCTGGCCCAACAAGGGGGGGACCCAGAATGAATCTCATCCTTTAATTCAAGATCTCTGCCTCAATGTGCAGTGTGCTGCTGGGATCAAGTGTGATGACTGTTTATCCCCTTTTATTAAGCTGTTGATTAGGCTGTAGGAATTGACAATTGAGAATTGTACATCAGTCAGTTCAAATGAGCTATGCATCACTTGATTAAACAGTAAAGTCTAAACACACTGTGGAGGGAATAGAAAAAAAAAGTGGGTTTCCCTGGTGTCAATTGATTCCATTCAGAGCTTGTGAAATATGCAGTAGTTAGCAGCATGGACTCTCATGTACCTTACTTGTCAAAGAGCACTGGAAAGGAAAGACACTTCTGCTGCTTCAAAGAGTTTGCTGCACAGAACTGCACGTGATTTCCTACCCAAGACAAGGCAGGGGGATGGAAGAAGGAAAGCTGGTACAGATAAGGGTGGTGACAAGATGATGGCATAGTTCAATGGGGCACGAAAGTATTGCCACATCTGTTTATATTTCTCTCACTTTGCACAGGTAAAATGACAGAAATGGAGGCTCAGGAGGGCACTGAGTGAAGAAAGGAAAAGCTGAACTGCTGATAAATCTTTTGGCCTTTGAAAGTGCAATAGATGCTGCTGTACTGGGTAGAGTAGGAAGGAGGAGGAATGAGAGGCTGTCTTGATGGAGGAAGCTCTGCAGTAAAGGTGGAGAGAAGACTGGTGAAAGAAATCTAGGAAATGTAGCTGGAAGGAGGTATATGGCAGAAAAGAAAAATATAAAACATATTATGCTAATAAGAGGGTACTCAAGAACAGCAAAAGAGAAGCAAAATAGTAACAGGAATACCCTGGCAATATCATGGCTCAATTTTTAAGTCAGTGGAGAATCCCCTTTTCAAACTGAACAGCAAAATAATGGCTCTTTCTGGAAGCTGAGTCACCATCTGACACTTTCTACCATTCTGCTCTTTTGGCTTGTATTTAACCCACTTATTACCATTTTTGTGTACTATCTATGTATCATTTCTGACATTAATTTTTCTATCCTGTCTTACTATTTTGATTTCCATAGTTACAGAATTGAAATGATAACTGCTCAATTGACTCTGTAAATCATGTTGTTCAACCATTTCAAAGTTGGAAAATATTAACACTTGGGTTCTACTGAGAAATTGGTAAATGGGCAGTGATTTAAGTAATCATGTCCTGACAGATGCTGAATTCAGAGAATTCAGTGTGTGCAATGTGCTTAACAGACAAAAGAGGATAATTTGAGAATACCTTACAATCATTAGTATTTTGGGTGTTAGTTCTAAGGTAAGTGCTGTGAAGTGAAAATGTTGGTTAGTATTTAATCCAGTGGCATTAAAACCTGGGCTTTTTAGGGAGTAGCAGAGTAAGGCAATGTTTTTACAGCTTTGTCTTCTGTATCACCAGCTCTCAAGTACAAGACCTCACCAAGTCTCTTATTCCTTCTCTTCAAATTCCCCAAGCAGAAAGAAATCTCCTTACTCCTTTATCCTCTAACTCTGACCAGATAAAACACAGCAGATGCTGCAACTGGTTTTCAGCTCCATGCTGAGCACCACGTGTTTATTGATTTGTCAGTACACATGTTGTCACCCACCAGCCATGGGGTCAAACTGATAACCACAGGGCTCTCACTGCTGTTTTTCATCCAGTGATTATACTAATTTGGGACCCTTTGTGCAACCAGCCAGTGTCAGACCTCTCAGGAAGAGATGGCATTTGGGTCTCTTCTCCTATGTTGGATCTGTCTGAAGCATGCCCATTGCTGAGAACATTTCTGAGAAGGATGTGACAGATAGATAGACAGCAAGATTGCACACCTCTCATTTCAAGGGGAAGCCAAGCTAAAAATCTTGTTATACAGAGAAGTACAGAGAGTAATTTTGTTAAATACCACACAAAGCTAAACTGAAAGCTCTCTGCATCTCTTTTTTTAATGTGGCACATCTAACAGATCTTTCTCACAGGATCAGATGATGTTGATAATCTGAATGTGATAACCTAGATAGGCACTTTTTGCCAAGCCCAAAACAGAGGTTCCCTGAATAAATCACCCTGCAAGTGCCTTTCTCTGGCCCTCCATGTAGAGAGCCACCTACACAGACACAACTAGGAAAAAGGAGTTTGATGTACCCTTTTCTTATATTACTTTAAACTTTATTATGACTTTAATTTATTAAAAGTCTACTATTTGAATTTTGAAGAACCTGTAAGGCTCTTATCTTGACAGCTAGGTGTAGGCAATGTTCCTGGTTCCTCTTGAAGACTATGAGGAGAGATTGCTTCCAGAGATGCTTTTGTCTCCACTACCATCTCCTTGTTCTTCCCATTCCCTCCAGCTCTCCAGTTGAAACCTCCTCTGAGTACCACTTAACACAAAGATATGCAGTCACAGAGACCTCACAGAAATCAGGCAATGTCTGAGAGAAATTCAACCCAGCACAGCTGGGCATATGTGGGTTGCCAATTCCACTGTGCAAATGGCATGGGGCAGGAAAACAGTGACTCTCAGTGGGAGATGCACTTTTTCTAATGGAAGCTTTGCAGTTGCTTTGCAGGTTGCTTGTCAGGAAGTGCATCTACACTTCTCCCAAGGTATGCACAAGTAGGTTGGGAATGCACAGTACCAAAAAGTGCAAGGTTTCCCCAGACAATGCTGAAGTGGCAAGTTCTGAGAGGGAGAGCAATACAGGTTGTCAGTGTGCACCTCTGTGCAGCATCATGCTGGGTTGTACAGGTCACTTTGTGTAGAGTATCTCAAGGTGTCCCCACGATGGAGGTGGTTGAACATGTCCATACCCCTGGAGTGCCTTCAGAGAAGAGGCTTGCTTTGATGGAGGGGATGGACAGTTGGCTTTTCACTGTGGTATCTGCTCAGACAAACCCCCTTTGTTCAGGGGAGAGGAGTTATCTATTAGTTAAAGGTTATCAACTCCTGATCCATCACATAGAAAAACTTCCTCATGATTCCTGGACAGGACATTTTTATGTAAACCTAAAAATAAACAGTCATTAGTCAATAACCCATGCCAGGCCTAGATTTTGAAATGTTTTCTAATCCAGAGAGATCACCTTGCTCTATTTTAAGCAAGAAAAAAATCACAAAGCAACACATTCTTTGAAGGCCTATTCATCTTCATTTATACTTTTTCTGTCAAAGGATACCAGACACAAGGAAATTACTTTTTGATCTAAAATGGCAGTTTCTGTCTCCTATAACATACACATGCCAGGAGAGAACATGTTGGTAATGTTGGTGTCAGAATAGCATAAAGTAATTGAGAGAACTGAAGACACTAATTTCTGTCTTTTGTGGGATTCTGTAACTTAATTTGACAAAACTCATGATAAACTCCCTTTTGCTTTTCCTCTTTTGCACAGCAAGAATATCTGTAAAATAAGCAAATTCACAATGCCTAAGTACAAAAAATATTGCCAGCCAAGGCAATGCTAGCATGGAAGTATGATGGAAAGAACCACACAGTGCCAACATTTAAGGATACTTACTCCCAAACATTCTCCTACAGTGCTGGAGTAGAAGCTGTAAAACTCTCCATGTAACCAATTTCATGGTCCAAGTGGAGCGAAACTCAATGTATATTAAGCATATATTACAAGAGGGGAGAAGGAATGAAATTTGTAATATTTTCAGCTGTAACCTTCTAAAATGGGATGGTCTAAATACAGCCTCTGGGCAAGAGAAATCATTGCATCCACACAAGCCCTGAAAGAAGCAGTGGGTGGAGGTATAAATGCAAGTGAGTACTTATCCTGCAAGATGCTCTCATTGCTTTGCTGGCAAAGAGGGGTCTGAAACTGTTCCCTACCCACTCCAACTTATGCTACTACAGGCAACAAAGCTGCCATCAATCATTTGTTGCTGAAGATGGAATGCAACTTATGACCCCTCAAAGTAAAATTTTCCTATATATTCAAAATATCCAATTACTTTGCTTGAGATTACAAAGATATAAATCAAATATTCATCAAATTTTATACAAAACCTGTATCTTCAGTACTCAACCACAATAATTTCTTCTCAGTTTCACTTCTGTTTTATGGAGTTCTTCTCTGTGCTGGTTTTGACTGGGATAGCTACACCTGCCTGACCATGAGAAGTGGTGAATGAATTGTTTTGTTTTGTTTGTGTACATAAGACTTCTGCTTTATTTTGCATTATTAAATGGTCTTTATCCAACCTACAAGTTTTCTCAGCTTTACTCTTCTAATTCTTTCCTCATCCCACTGAAAGAAAGCGAGCGAGTGGCTGCGTGAGGATCAGTTTATATCTGGCTTAAACCATGACATCCTCTAATTGTTTAAAAAAATACAAACATGCACATAGTGAAATGTTGCCATTTTAATGTAATTGATAAGGATATGGTTTTTGTCTCAGACAAAAGCTCACTGATCCCCTCTTTATCACGGTAAAAAAAGCAATAAGACACCATGTTTAACATCAGAAATTCACACCTGAATCACAGAGCGTCACAGTAACCAGGGAAACCAAACAGTGGCATGGACAGGTTTTCATTAAAGCATGGATGGGAGGAGAATTAATATGATTATTATAGGATACTGTCTTTTGAATAATAGCAGTTCATTGCAACTTATTTTGCCTTTGATGGTGAGAAAGAACATTGTGCCTAAGGAGAAGCATTCAAAGGCAAGTATTTGGGTGAGGGCTCTACAGTCTGTAAGTGGATGGGATTTTCTATAGGTGAAAATGCCTTTGTCACAGACCATGATGGATGAGGTCCTTGTCTGATGGCATGTAGGGATGATGCTCATGGCAGAGTCCCTGCTAACAGACACAGGAGCTGGGCTGTGGATTGCCACCATGAGCCATTTTCCTTCCTCTGTGTAACCCTCAGCTGCAACTGAATCATGAGAATACACTTAAGATGTTCTTGGCAGCCTCTTCTACAGCTGGGAATGCAGAGAAGGATGAAGCCCTGCTCTGACAGCATTTCAAGAGCATTGTCCACAGCTAGTGCAGCCTGACAACCAGAAAAGCAAGACTGGGAAAAATAATGCATATTGGCAGCATATTATTTCATCCTTCTCTTGGTGAGCAAAGGGCATTCTCCTGCTGGTGTTGGGAAGAGGAGACAGACCCCTCCCAGCAGTTTCTTCCCCTCCAAGGGCTGACACAGGTCCACATCCACTCTCCTGCCTCGCCAGGCTGCCTACCAACCATCTCACAGTTCCCAGCCATCAGCTGGTGGAGGGCCTGACCTGGGCACTGTGACCTCGTGAGCTGCTGGGGCTCAGCAGCAGCATTGTGCCTCTCCCCGTCTGCCAGAGCTACTGCTGTGCTTCCTGGCAATGTGCAGAGCTGCAGCAAGGATCAGCCTGCTCAGTGGCATTTCTGCTGCCTCACATGAAGATCCAGCAGCAGAGCTTCTCCTCTAAGCCAGCTGTCTGTGACTGTGAAAGGAAAGAAGCACACCTGGCAAGTGACACATCCTGCACAGCTCAGGCATCCATCCCAGCATGGCAAACTCTCTCCTTGGAGGTACAGACCTTCCCTCCCTCCATCACTGATGAGGAAGCCTAGAAGACCAGTTTATACTACATTAACTTTCTAAAAGCAAGGCCTGGTGAGATGCTTTAGGCCTTAGCTTTCTGCTGAGCAAAAGATCAGCTGTTTGATTGGCACTGAAATACACAGAATTTACAGGACTACACAGAAGGCTCCCACAGCCTTTGCATTACATCTTCCATTTTGGGACATTTACTTGCAGAAAACTGCTTTTTGAACAAGGCTAGTCAGTCTCCAGTTCTGAGGAAGCCACCAGTCTCTAAAACTTTCTAGAGTAAAATATATATAATGAAGCCTTTCTGATTTATATCATACTTTATTAGATAAGAGAACAAGAGCTTTATGACTACCTGACTGTAATATTTATATCACCTCAGAGGACAGTGGAAGATAAAATAGATTTTCCCCTATAAACACCTGAACAATTAAGTTTTCAGAATTAAAATTTTCCAAAGATGCCAAGTATTTATGCTAACATTAAAATAGAGAAAGAGGTACATGACAGGTTTGAACAGGACATAGGACAAAAGGATTTTATTGTTGTTTTTTATTTGCAACCTTTTTTCAAATGTGGAACTAGAGAAGAATGGCAGAAACCCTTAAAAATGAAACCATGAATTATAGGATGTGGGTCTTGAACACTTCCTCTTGTAAACTGTCTCCCTGGAGCTCCAGTCCCTGTGGGGGCCTTTAATTGCTATGTGAAAGCAAGTAATTTCAATTGAATAGAGTGTGTATTCACTTGCTGTGAATGTCCTTGCCAGGAAAACCACATCACTCAAATATTCACAAGAGGCAAACACTGAGTGCAAGTCAGCCCAAAATAGATTATTTAATTGAAACTATAAATCAATCAAAAAGAAATTTTCTGTAATGTTTGACTAATTTCTCTAATTGGAGTAAATCAAACCTTTCCTCAGGAAGGGAAATCCTTAGTGTGCCCTTCCCTATTCAACTGAGTTTTTTGTAAGCATAACAAACCAATACAAGACCCAAACCTTGAAAAAGTTAGTTTCCAATGCAGAAATACATCTAAATTGCTTATTTTTAACTATCTGTGTTTTAAAAGCAGTGAGGAGAGGCAAAAAGCCTTTTTCTCTCCCATGCAGAAAGATAACAAGGCATTCTTTGTTTGCAATAACCCTAGGAGTAATTTGTAGAGGGAATTACAGGAAAAAGTCTCTGAAGACAGATTCAGTATTCACCCAATTTCCAATAATAAAAACCTTGAAAGTTTCTGCTTATTTTTACCACGTTGTTAATTTTTATATCAAAGTATCCTAAAAGTAAAGTAACAGCTGTGTAATTTGCCATAGAAAAAGGTTTTAGTCTGAATTAGTTAACTTTTTCCTCTATTTCTCTTGTCTGTCAACTATACCAACAAAAGCCAACAACTTTAGCATCCAACAGAGATGCTGAATCCCTGCAAGCACTTGGGTTACCTTTCTAGCCTTCCATCAGGCCTTGTGATGAAGTGTATTCACCCAGAAACTGCTGGTTGTGGATTATTGAGCTGAAAACTTTAGACCGGTGTGTCTCTAGGAGAATTTAGTGTATGTACCCATTCACCCAGGCCATACATTTTATTCAGTGTTTTAATCACTCAGTCTATTTTCTGTTCAAGGTTCTCATAAAAAATTGCATCTCACACTTGTCTGTATGTGACAAAAAGACAGTAAGAATCAAACCTGTAGTATCCTTATAATGAAGTCCTGGGTCAATGCAATGGCTCATTTGGGCACATGGCTTTTATGATGCCTCCACATTGACTTGAGCAAAGAATCAGGAATTTAACTTTGGCAGAGGAAAAACCATTTTTTTTTCCAAAATAAAAACTGTATTCAGAATCCACAAGACCATTACAGGAGTGAGAGGATCAGCAGCTCTGGTGTGGGTAGCAATATCTGTCACACTCAGGCAGCAAAGGAGCCTTCTGGAAACAAGTGCCCTTCAGTGTCACTCCAATCACCCAGCTAAAGGGAGAGAGCTCTGAAAATGACTGAAAAGGTTAAAAAAACAGATCTGAAATAACAACTCAATGTGGTAGCTTGAAACGTGTGTTCATCTGTTTTGTGCTGCCACACAGATAACAAGAGCTGCAGGGTTTCCTGCTCATCATGGAAAGCCACTGCTGGGGCATGGAGAGCAGCCTGGGGGCTCAGAGCACAGCCAAGCAGCCAGGAGCCTCCAGACTCACGGTCTACTCCCTGCCACAGGGATCCAAAGGCACAATCTAATCCAGAGGATTTACTTCCAGATTCCCACACCTTCAAGTGGGAAATGCAGTATCAGGTTCACTAAACAGGAGTTCTGAATGCTGCTGTTGACCTTGTGTAATCAGGCTGAATATAGCTTAATGCAATGATTACTCTGCTAGAGATTTCAATGACTGCCTTCACAGTCCCCCATAACATCTGGAATTACACTGGGAATCATTGAACAAGCTGGAATCACTTTAAAGGGTCACTAAGACCTCAAGCAGAAGCAGCCATAGATTAGTTAGCAGATTTTCTTGCCAAACAGGGTCATTTAGGAACTCTCATGTGTCACAGAAGCACAGACTGAATTAAAACCCAAAACCAAACACACCTGAGATTTCTTTGAGTGAATATCTACACTTACAACTCCTCCTGTAGGGAGGATGTAGAGTTTAGTCCAGGTCTTAATCTGGAGGACAACTGGGGAGATAGCTTGAGGAATTAGAAGATACCTGCAAGTGATAGGGTTTTTCCTGAAAATCATATATAATGCAAAACTGTGCCTCTTCTAGTCAAGGCAAAATGCATATTTTCATCCCTTGATTACTTAGAATTGGGAACTTACTATTTTTTTCTAAAAAACTATTCCATTAACCTGAACAGTGCTATTTATATATCTGCAAGGCTTACTAGTGTGAGTAAAAGTTGCTGGATTAGGCTGTGTGTTTGCAGTGTGAACTTTATTTTAAGTGTGTGGGAGCAGAGTCCTGAGATTGCACAGAAACATGTTGGTGTGAAATGCTGAGGAAAAAACATCTCCTGAGCTCTGTGAAAAACAGATAAAGAAATAAGAGAGAGATAGAGCAGATGAATGGGCAGAATGATAAAATAGTCTCATAACAAGTCCCAGACATTTGACTATTTATTTTGAATTATTCTAGTTTTGATAGCCCCCAAAGAGCACTTTAAAGTGCTTAATTTGCTTTGCTCCATTGATTTTAATTAATCTTGCCCTAGGCTTTCAAACTTGATGAGCATGGGGAACTTAGGAAAAAAAAAAGTAGCAGCCTACTTTCTCACCATATAAAATTCCTTAACTGCCTCACATCATGGGCAACTGCAGTGCAGCCCTGGACATGAGCACTTGTCAAGCCCTGGGCACTGCCCTTGTAGGGGTAATACCTTCACTGGCTGAACTCAAAGCAGAAGAGAAATATCTACAGATATTACAGATATCTGCTGAAGCCTTCTGGATGGATGGAGCTGATCCAGCTCCTTTCCCTCCAGCCAAGGAGCCATTGGGTACCCCCCTGCAGAAGGAGCAGTTCTTTCCATAGTCCCAGCTCCACAGTGGCCCAGAGTGACACAGACATCACTCTTGTGCTGTGCAAGGCTCCTGCCAGCACACAGCAGATGAGCTTTGGCACTCCACAGGAGGAAGTGCCTTGGTTCTAGGAAAGAAGGATGATTGACAAACAAAAAATTACAGGAAATATCCTCTGTCCTCCCTGGAATGACTGACCCAAGGCAGCCCCTTCAGTGAGACATCTCCTGGGATCTCTGAAAGGGAGCAGTGATAACTGATGGCTGCAGCTCAGGGAGAGTGGCACTGGCATCAAGTGCAGCTGATGAAGGTGAATTTCACTACTGCCAAGCAGTTGAGCTGTATCTAACCAGGTGTTAGGCACCTGTGTAATTCCAAAACCTTGTTCCAGAGTTACTAAATTTGAGATTTAAGAGACATTTTCTTCCAGCAACTTCCATTAAAGAGTCAGAAATCCCAGAGAGATTGGGACCTTCTGTCTGACAGCACAGCACTACCACCATGCATGGACGTGTGCTGGGACCAGAGGCTGAAGTGAAGATGTGCCATTTTCATGCTTTCCCAGCCAAGCACAAACACTATCAATCAAGTGACAAATTTGCCATCACTTCTGCCAAGCTCTAGGTGTGGACTTGCCATCTTTTTTTGATTCAGCTGAGAGCAGCAACCTCCACAAAAGCCCCCAGTGCCTCAGCATCTCCCTGTTGGGAAAGGCTGCTGGGGGAAATGCAGGACTGTCACACCATGGGCAGCACCAGGGGAGGAAGGGGATGCCCTGGCAGGACCAGCCTTGGCAGGGGGAAAATAAGGTCAGCCCCCAAGTGGGATTTACACCTTGTCCTCCTAAAGGGTAAAACACTGACCAGCATGAACTAATCAGTGGTTAAACTGTTACTCAGGAGCTGTAATTTAACATTTGTGACTTCTCTAATTACTTCTGTCTCATTCTGCATCTTGCCTTTGTGGGAAAGGTTATTAGAAGGTTGTATGCTTTAGATAACAGTAACTTACATCTCCTGCCTATGAATAAGCAACCTCAGATTTTTTTGTCTGTAATTCTGAGTGTGCCTGTCTGTGTCCTAAAAAAGAGAGGAAAAATAATTTGCTTTAGCAGAGGAAGGTATTGATAATGTATATCCACAAGTGACTTACAAAGAAACCCACAAATAAAGTAATTCATTAAGAACATTAATCAGTTTTGGACTATCCCACACTGTAGTAATCAATCATTTTAATTAAAAGAAACCATGCATTCTCTCCCTCTTTTACCTCAGCCCATCTTTGCAACACAGCTGATCAAAGGCATCATCTTTCAAAGATGCTGAGTACAGTTTCTATAATCTTCATAAAGAATTTCACAAAGCAACAATGTCCTCTGTATTGAAGTGCCTGCCTTCTTATGGAAGCTTTTGCTTTTGCAAAAAGTGAGAAAGTGATCAGATGGTTGTTCAGCAGCTCCAAATCCCTGTGCTCTGTGCAAGCCAGGAGAGGTCCCAGCCACCTTACAAGGAGGTGTAGGGGCTCAGCCTTGTGTCTCTGGGACAAACCTGGCTTTCCACACACACCCACACTGGCATCACCTCTCAAAAGCTGTCCCTCCCCTGTGTCCCCAGGGAGCTGGACCTCACAGAGGTCTCTGTCCTGCCAGCACCCTTCCTTCAACAGCTGAGAAGAGCAGACAGCACAGAAGGAAAGGAATGACTGCACAGGGGAAGTACAGAGGAATCTTTCCCCACTCTGCAGGGTGTTACAGGTCAGGGGATTCTGGAGGCAGCATTTATTGGCCAGAATGGATTTTTAATGCAATGCATTTCTCCAGTCCTTTTAGAATCTTGTAAAAAGCTGAGATAATTTCTTTCTTTTTAATATCAGTGCTTTGTTCTGCAATTTTCAGAGCAATCTAACACTAAAAATTATGGGAAAGAATGAATTTTTTTTTTCTCATAACAGGCAAGAAAGAGGTTTTGTTCCACTCATCAATGTGTTGCAGTCTTCTAAGATCAAAGAGGGCTGCTACTTCCCTTTTAGGAGCACAAGGAAGAATGAAGGGAAAAAAAAGAAAATGCATTTATAAAGTAGCTGTATCTTCCTTTCCTTAAGTTGATTCTGCTGCTTAGCCATATCTGCCTCTGCAGATCAGCATGAAGTTTCAAAGGATGTCTGGCTTCAATGATATCTAATGTTGATTTAATTTAAGATAGGGAGAGACAAGGGTATAATAGGGAGAATCAGTCAACAAGAAAGGCATAAGTCAAATGTTGTAGCAGGGAAGATTTTTCAGCTGTCCTTTTCTAGAATAAGAGAAACAAAAGCCAAATGGATTGGTCACAGATATGATTTGTACACTGCTTAAACTGCTGCTCAGAGAAAGGGACTCAGAGAGAGAGTTTCATTTTTCACCACCCTACAAGATAGCAAATGGAAACAGAAGCAGCTGACATAGCAGCAGGTTCAAAAAGCCACTGTCAGAGTTCTAGTTGAGAAGATAAGTAAATCATGGCATGAAAGATAAGCAGTGATGTGGCCTGTAAACACTGTAGGAACAGATGGATCAATAAAGGGTCACTTGTCTCTAGACAAAAAGTTACACTTGAGCAGGAAGTTCCTGACTGAAACTGGGGTGTTAATTAATATAGTTATATATGACCTGAGAAAAACAGAGTATAAAAAAATAGAAAAAATTCCTTACATGAATCAAAACTAGGTAAAAAGCAGGAGGATCTCCTCAAGAGGATCCTGCTGAAACAATGTGACAGCTGCTAAACAGACAAATGTGAGGGAAGTGGTCTGAATGACTCTTCTGCATTACTGGTATGGAAATGCAATGCAGCCACAAAAGCCCTGTGTCCATGCTGGAGAACTGTGAACTTCTGCTTGCAGAAACACTGGGATGCCAAAGGAACAGGACAGAAAATTCTTAACTCATAAATTCTTAAAGGAAACAAAATGCTCACCCTTGCTTTCAATGGCATGTCTGTTCTCAGCTTCATATCTCAAGAAAATTGAGTTTAACTAGAAAGAAAGGCATAGTGCAAATACTAATGGATATAACAAAATAAAAGCAGAAAATAAGTTTTGATTTAGAGACAAACTGAAAAGACTGTGGCTCTTTAGAGAACAAGTGAACAAAAGCAGGTATACTGGAGAAAATTGTTTTTTACCCTGCTGTAAATCAAAAGGAAGGTAACATTTGAAGAATTTAGAAGGCAGCACTTATCTACATCTGAGGAAATGCCATCTTTTAAATTAGAAAACAGAAAGGTTAATAGCCCATGGATATCCTTATTTCAAGGTATCAAGTAACAATGAGCCTTACAGAGTAAAAAAGAGGATCAAACACTTATAGTGCTAGCAACACACACTGACATTAGAGAAAATTAAATAGAAATACAAACTTCTATCTGTTTTTTAAGTTACCCATTAACTTGACCACTGTAAGATTTTTACAGTTTCTGTGGCTTCTTGGAATGTACACAGCACAAAGTGGTGCATGATGGAAAGCCAACAGAACCAGCAGAGACCTGTGCCCCTGCTGCAGCAGGCAGCACTCCCTGGAGCTCCCTGGCTTTGGTGTAGGTGCAGTGCAGCCACAGCAGTGCTGTGCTTTGCCAGGGTGAAAGAGTGCAAACGTGGCTAAAAGCACTGCTGACCAGCAAGCACTGACTCTGCTCTGCTCCACCTCAGCATGGACACAGGCTCAGGGCTCAGACAGGCTCAGGCCAGACAGGCTCAGGCCAGACTGGGTATAATAAGGAAATAGGGACCAGCCTTATTTCATGATGCTTCCTGTGACTCCAAGTAGAAATCAACACCATGTTGAGAGTCATCCTACCTCTGGATACAGACAGCAGTCACTCTGTTGAGGGCACAACCAGAACTACTCCACCTCCCTCACTCTGCTCTACTATTTTATCCCTTTACAGTTTATTTTCCTCACTGCTGCAATCCTCACTGTAACACAGCCAAAATATTTTACAATTCAATTCTGTGTTCTTAAAATATGCTAACTTCAAATGATCACATTCATTGGGGCTTCCTCTAAATGAACAACAGAGCAGCATTTGCAGACTTCAGAAACCAGCTCGTCTCTGAACAAGAGAGAGACTTGTTAAATGGGAATTCAAGTAGAAAGAAGAATTACTGTAAGAAAAGAGATGGTGAAGACTGACAGCTGTTTTGTTGTTTTGATGGAAATACATTGTGGATGACCTGAAAATTTGTTTTGGACCACAGTGTTGGCTTGAGAATGAGTGAGTTATATTGGGAGTGAGCTCTTACAGAAACTTTTAATGCATTATTTATTTTAAAAGAAACATGATCACCAATTTTTATTCAAATAGACTTGAGACACCATTGCCCTACTGGAAATAGGCAGGCTTGCTTAAAGGGACTTTGCACAAAATGTACCCCTCTTTAATATTTATGAGACTTTTCTCAGATTTGCTAAAGTTCAAGTGCACGGCTCTTTTTATTGCACAAGTCAAAATATTTAGAGTTAGTTAAAATTAATTTACTCCCACTAATTCTAATGTGAGAAAATAATTCTAAAATCATACAGCCAAGAAAATCTGAGTGCAAAATACCCAGATTCTCCCATTCAGATATCTGGTTCATTGATACTCCTGGCATTGCAGCACACATAGGTAAAAACCTCCTCAGTGCATTAAAACCATTTACTGAAGCTAACTCTGCTTGAATGTTTGAATCCAGAAAATCTCTGACAGTCTTGCTTTCCAGTTCTCAGTTCTACTGTTTCTTTGCTTGCAAATGCAATAATTACTAGAACTGATAACAGAAGATTAGTTGGCAGACCTTAAAAAATAATGTATTTTATGGGTCAAGCCTTCCCATTGACAATTTATGGCCAGAGTGTAACTGGAGCTCTGCAACAAAAATAATAGCACAGGTACAGTTCCGACCATAAAAATCACCCTTTTCCCAGTATACTTCTTCTAGAATAACTTCTCTCTTTCTCTCTGTCCCCACACAACATTTTCAAATGCCACACCATTTTTGTGATGGCAGTTAGCCAAAGGCATGCAAGAATGAATTGCACTGTTGTGGCATTTAAATTATATCAATACTGAAATGCAGAATAGAGTCCTTTTCTATTTTATCTCTAAATTGAATGCTTTCACAGAGAGGCACTGTTATCTGCATTACAATTTGAGAGCTACATTAGTAAATCTTGAATGCTCTGAATTAGCGTATTCAATTTTTGAGATGGATGGTTGAGCTCAACACAAAAAATGTATTAAGCTGAAGATATGGCTTCATTTGGAGTGAACATGTATTTTGAAGAATATATGGTATTCAGAAACCAAGCCTAAATTTCTGGGCAGCCTGCACCTAGATGAATGTTACCCCCTTTTTAAAGTAAATATTTTTAGATTTTACTTTTAAAAATCATGCCTTCAAAATTATTCTCCAGGTACCATTTCCCTGTCAGATGGGGAAATTATGCAGATTCTCACTTTCACACAATCATTGGAGCAGGCTGGAAAGGCTGCCTGTGAGTGCAGAAGGTTCCCATCCCTTTTATGGCACATTGCAAGCACACTAGTAATGCTGCAAGTATATTGATGGGTCCTGCAGCTGCTGAACAGTTGTAGGGGTCTGAAGAAATTAATTAAATATCTGGGCATATTTCAGAGATTTTATCCTTAGGACTTCAGTCACAGCAACCTCTCAGTGCCCCACAGTCACCTGAAGACCTTTTTGGCCTTTAACCAATCTGCAAGTTTTCAGGTTTCTGAATGCCACAGCTGCCAGGTGCATTTCTGGGATATGCCTGGAGGAGTTGTGCTTGCCACTCTCCAGGGTGGGTTCAGAAAGGAAAAAAATCCCTCCCTTTCACAAAAAACCACATAGAGCAAACAAGTGCATTTAAAGCTATCTTTGTGGAAAATTGATAAATAACATGATGATCAAATTGGTGTGCTTATCCTGTAATAAGTGAAAGGTATTCTGAAGCATAGTCTGTGGGTTTTGGTTTTTTTCATGCATTGGTGAAATTTGCTGACAGATACCCAAAGTGACAGCTGCTTCTGACAAAAAAAAGAAAACCCAACAAAACATAGACTATTTACTTCACTTGAGCTCAAATGATTATTCCTATGAACCAAGTGGTAGTATGAAAGAAATATTCCCACAATTGAAAAAATGAGGTCAGAAATAGTTATACAAGAAAAAGTTTTTGCCACTAAAAATTGTTTCATTTGTAAAACTGATATATGTTATCTTACTGGAATAAAATGTGCCCTCAGTACCAGTATTATTTGATAATGCTGACCCAGAAACCCATCTGTGAAAAGGAAAGTCCTTTGGTCAAAGAAGCTTGAAATAGACGGAAGGACTTTGGGGAGAAAAACTGAGATGAGCTTTGCTTGCAACCTCGTAGCAAGGCAGATTTGAGAAGAACCCCAGAGATCTCTGGCCATGGCTGGAGATGGATGAGAAGCACCTGCAGCACAAGGAGTGTGCTTTATGCAAGTGAGAGAAGGTCAGGGCTGAAGCTGGAGTCCCACCTGTCCCAGGGAGAGGTGTGACCTGGTACCCAGCTGGAGACCGCCAGCTCTGCCACCCGAACCCAGGCAGAAACTGCAAGGAATCTTGTCAGTATTTTTAGCCCTTTTCCTCAGATATCACATGCCAGCAGCTGATTTTCCTCTCTTGGTAGCTCCTTGCACAGGAGGAGCCATGCTGACCTTGGTGACATGGATATGCTCCAACACCATGCCTGGGAAAGGAAAAGCCTCCAGCCCCCAGCACCACAGCTCAAAACCAGCCTGCAGCTCACCCTGGCCCCACCCCAGGAAATTAGATTATTTTTGTCAGTGCATGAAATAGTGTTACATGTTGAAGTGCAAAACATCTCTTTTCTCTCCCCATTGACTTAAAAAAGTCCTAGTAGGGTTCACATCTGCATTTCAGTTTAATGAAGAACAATTTTCTGTTGAATTCTGTCTGCTGGTGATACCCATTAGGGAACCTGTTAGAGGTTTCAGGTGAAGTTTTGATCCCTTTGATCTTGAGTCCATGGGGATGAGGAACAGGTCACATTCCTTTGATCTGAAGGAGACTATAGGGATCATATTCATATGCTACTTGATCTTCCTGCAACCAGAAACCTTGCTTGCAATTTTTGTGCAACATCAGCTATGGATTTGTTTCCCCAAACAAATCTATGGAGCCATCTCCTAGGAGAAAGGAACGGCACCTGCCAGGGCAGGGGTTGCAAGTTGTTCAGCTTCTCAAAGACCTCTGGCCTCACCTCTCCTCTCCCTGTTACAAACAGCAGTTAAAAAGCAGGATTTTCAGATGCTCATACCAGAGTCACACAGGAGCCAGAAGGAGAGTGCTTTTCTGACAGGTTTACACACTCATTTTCTGTAAGTTTGCTATACAAAAAGTATACAAAAAGAACAGTTTTAATGCATCCCTGGTACAAGTGAGCATGTGATACCACCCCTGAAGGATCTGCCAGGAACTCTTGTGTTTCTCTCTCTCTCTTCCTGACAGATGCCCATCAGCTGTGGCATTTCTAGTCCAAGGTGGACCTGATAGTGTTGTTTGTGAAAGCATATGGAGGATGTGAGGCATCATTATTTATTTATTTATTTCTATTTATTATTTAGTTGCTATTTATTTATTTATTATTCAAGATTTATTAGAAAGCCATTTCTCACTAGGAGAGCGATGCTGCACTAGAACAGGCTGCATAGAGAGTTTGTGGGTGCCTCATCCCTGGAAGTGTTCAAGGCCAGATAGGATGGGACATGAGTGATGTGCTCTAGTGGAAGGTGTCCCTGCCCACAGCAGGGGTGGGAACTAGATGATCTTTAAGATTCCTTCCAAACCATTCTGTGATTCTCTTTGACTTAATTGCCATTATGTGGCTGATGATGTCTGAGCCCATCCCTGCAGAAAGTTGAAGTGATGTTTATCTACTTTGCAGCAGATAGATTTTATCCAGGGTAAAGCCCTGACCCGCTTAGCCCCTGGATTGCCTTCCTGCAGGAGTCTGCTCTTGCACAGCTTTATGACTGGTGGGATAACCTTTATCTGGCCACTAAAAGCTGGAGGCAGGCACTAAGCCTGGCCAGACCTCAGCTGGTTTGTTACCCTCAGAGTCCCTGGAGAGAGAGCAAGGCAGGCACCTGGGGGAATTGTTCTGAAACCCTCTGATTGCAAAGAATGAGGCCAGGGACTTCTAGGGCAGCTGCAGGTCTGTAAGGAATAATTTCACAGCATTTCATGCTGTACCTTAAAGGACATATTTTATTATTTGATCCTTATACATTGGGACATCCCCCCTGTTTGTTCTGAGCACATGGTGTTGAAGGGCCCACTGAGGGCTTTGGTCCTCACTGCATTACCCTGTGCGGGGGGAATCATTCCCCACATGTTGAGGAGCTCAGCTGGAATTCAGCTCTGACTTTATCAATTAATTTTGCCTCTTCCTTGTGTTCCAGTTTTCAAAGTATTTGCTCCAGAAATAATTTAAATAAATACCATCTCTCAGTCTTCAAAGCTTTGTCTTCCCTCCCTTACATTAGCTATGCCTGAAAAGCTCAATAAAGTGTTTCAAGTGTGTTGTCCCCCAGTGGATCCCACCAGTCAGCTGCATTTGTATCTCTGTTCACTAAAGGTGCCATGGTGTGAAATGCAGGTGGTCTGAGGGTCTCTGTGGGTGGTGATGCTCCTAGATGGAGCAGGAGACAGAATCACCATTTCCCATGCACAGATCCAGGGCATGGCTGCACTTGCTGTGCTGTGGACACAGGACCTCTCCTGAGCAGTTTCCGGGAAGGATGGGTTGAGTAAAGGGGAGCCACACAATTCTCAAGAAAGACACATATGTGGGTGAAGAGAGAGCCTTCCTCTTGGCGTTGCCTGGTTCCTTGAGTTGCATGCACAAACGATGGGAAATCTCCCCCTACAGAAAGCACATCCCTTGGATAGAGGCAGAGCCAAGACTGAAGCAGTTGTGTTGGTGCATGGAGTGATTCCCTTTCACTTGGTACAACAGCACAGGTAGGCATGAGATTGGGGTGGGGCTAAAAATAGGTTATGGACCTCTAACTGAAATTTCCAGAACACCAGTGTCTTGTAGGGGTTCCAGCAGCTAGACTGCAATAACAGAGACCTGAAATTGTATTAAAAAGCTTAAAAACAGACAGATACAGCAGAGCAATGTAGCAATGTGAATAAGTGAACATTAAGTGTGACTAGTAAGGAAGTATCATGGTCCAGAGAGATAACAGCCAGCTGAATGTAAGGAGAAATCTAAAAACAAAAGTGATGGCATCATATGTAACGAAAGCTGATCAAGCTCCAGGAACATTTTTTATATTTCTTGTGATCCATCTCACCAGAAAACATAATTATTGTAACAATTGGTTTACCCTAAACCTGTTTTCTTCTTCCTCTTAACAGTCCCCTTTTGAAGCCAACAATTTTCTTGGATCTCTGTGGAGAGCACAACTTCCTTTTAAATTGATAAATTACAGAGCATAGTACCCTGCTTTTTAAACAGTACTGATGAAATGCTTTCAACTCCACAAAATACATAGCCTCCTTTAGAATGGATTCTGTCAAATGTGAATCTGTTTTAATTGGTTAGTGCTAAAGGAAGTGCTGTATACAGAATTAAGAAGCCAGTCTCTACCTCAGGTATTACTCTGCCATGGTTCCTATAAAAATACCCAAGCCTGCACCAGGCGTTGTGCTCCGGCAGCTTCCCTGTCCTAGATATTCCTGCTACATTGGCTCAAGCTCAGGTGTGTCCCAATGGGCCCCATCTGCAGCTGGGCCAAGGGCAGCAATGGACCTGAAAAACCCAGGATGTTCCAGAAGAACTTATCTAATTTATTTAATTTTGTCTCCTCTGAAAATAGAAATGTACCACTTTGTTTAGGAGCTTGATGAAAACACAAATGCATATTCATATATCCTACACAAACATTTTGTTACAAATGGGTATTTTCTTCATGCATTACTTTGATTTCACAAGAAATCTCTTTTTTTTTTTTGTGTAGGAAATCAGAAAGACAGAACTTTTTTTTTTTTTTCCCAGTGCAGCTGACATTTTACAATTCAGGACTGAGAAAACAAGAAGAGAGTAAAATATATTCATATTTAAGTACCAGAAGGTATCCCTCTTTGATCTTATTTTGGCTAGGATCAGGAACACCCAACAGGCTAATGACACCAGTGGCATTTATAAAGCTGGAATAGGAGAGAGACTTGTTCCTTCAGCACTTCTCCCTGCTGCTATAAAATTTATGAGCATTATATGCTACCTGGACCAGAAGGTCTTTGCTCTTTTAGCATTTATGAGCTTTGCAGGACAGCCAGGGAGTGAGGAACTCTGAGATCTTACAGAAACTATTAAAATTCCAGAGACACAGACAGAGAAATTTGCAATTCTTATAACCTTTTTTGCATAGGAAATAGATTTCCATCAATCAGGAGGTACAGGGGCATTCCTATGGGAGTACCTAACTGAAATTAGCCCAACAGTCTCACTCTAAAATAGTAAAAGGCTCCAGTCTGAGCTCACATAACAAACCCTAGTTATTAGGCGTAGCTAGCTTTGAGACGATTTCTGTTGCCTTTCCTCCAGCTATTAATAGCAACATAGAAAGATGAAGGTTTATGCTGTTTTTTCCCAAAGGCTGAAAACTCTGGTATGTGCTAGGGATTGCAAATGTTGAAAACTGCTGTAGAGTAGCCCTGAGATTCCTCCACAGCTTCTGTGACTCTGAGAAAAATTTGCAATGAATTTATTTAATTTTCATGTGTCATATGAATATGACATATTTCATTTGTCATGATAATAATTTTAAAAATCCCTATAATCTTCACTGGGAAAGATTTTTGCCCTTTTGCAGCAAGTCTGGTGAAGCAGTCATAAGGAGAACCTTAAAAAGCAGCACATGGTTCAGTTTAACCCTGCATATGCCACATGCTTTGGTTTCCCAGACATCTCTGAAGTAATGCAGACATAAACCCACTCTGACTGTGAAACCTGTGAAGTGACTGATATCCAGGGGAGAGAAATAAGTTACAATCTAAACTGCTTCTTGGTTTACTGCAAGCAGAGTCTTGAAGAAAATACAAAGCTTAGCTTGAGTATGCTCTTAAGTAATTTTTTTTAATGTAGCCAAACTAATTTTGTAAACTGAATTGAATATTACATTGGGCCTCCCATGTGATGCAGGGAAGAAAGATTTTGACTACCTTAGGGAGGAGAAGCCTCCGGATGAATAAAGTTGTTCCTCCTCAATTAAGAGCTGTGGGACTGCTGGGGCAGTGGGGCCCACCCAGAGAAAAGAAACCCCACCATGCAGCAAGGAGAGCCAGCCTTAAAGCTGCAATCTCATCTTCCCTGACATCGAGGAATAAAAGCAGCACTGAGAACACGTCTAGCAGGTGAACTGAGGTGCTAATTGTACAAGAAAGGAGCAGATTCACAGGAGGGAGAAGCAGGTTCAAAGTCCTCAGTCTGGAAAAGGGTGATGGGAGTAGAAAACATTTAGAGATGTGAAGGAAAGGAAAGCTTGAGTGAAGTGTTGTTTCCTGTAACTCATCTCTGTGCTAAAAATGTTTCTAGAGGTACATCCTCCAAAGGGTCAGTCTGCAAATCTCTTAGGAAAACTGGATGGGTCTCCACCAGCAGCCTCTGGAAGAGGAGGCATGGTTTGGCTCAGCCAGAGCTACACAGCTCTGTCCTGGGAGGCCTGGTAAAATGTGCCATACTTTTCTACATCTTGAGAGATCTTAGCTAGCTTATGAATATAGTTCCAGCAGACCTGGAAAATACTCATTCTGGAGACCAGAGAGAATAACTACTGGTTATTCTCACATCACTCTAGAAAGCACATTTTCATGGATGCTCAGCTTTCCAATCTATTGTCCAGTTTCAGTCATGAGGGAAAATAGAGCAAGAGACTCCAGGAAAATCAGGATCCTACAGTCTGCACAGAGAAGACACTGTGGTTCAAATACCCACAGGCTTACCTCAGCCACTTGTGAGTCTTGAAAGAGATGTTCAGTCAAATGGTTGCCTGTATATTGCTGTCAGACTACTCTACAGGAAGAGATTGTACACACATGGAAGGACAACAGAAAATCTTACTATAATTCAGTCCTAAAGCCAATCAAGCAAGAGACATAAACCTGTAGACAACTAGGCTTTGAAAGAACAGGTCCTTGCAGAATTGTTTGTTATCTAATTAAATTTTCTATCCATTCTCTACATGTTGTTAATAATATCCATATGAATGTTTCTGATCTGTCTGAATCTAAAGACCAAAAAGCAGTAACTCAAAACACACAGGAAAAGTTGATTATGTCAGTACTGCCTGTTCCTCCTGATGGTGTACTGGAGACTAAACTCTTTAGTCAGGGTAACCCAGCTAGCTTTTCTTTCTGTTCTGGCTTAAACAGGAGGTTCATCTATAAAGTGTTATAATGGGCAGTGAAAACATTAATAGTAGCTCTGCAGGGCCCTGAACTGAAGCTATGGAACCAATGAGCACGTTCTAAAACATGTGCTTAGGAGTTTGGCTAAAGAAGGTAATGGTCTTGATAACAACCTAAAAAAGTTATGGCTCAATTAAAAAAAAAAAAAAGATTTATTCAGGTTACAGGTAGTTTGGGCTGGATTAATGATTAATGTTAGTTAAAAAATATACAACTTGCATTGCTTGTTATTTGACTTGGACTTACCTGAAAGGACTCATTTATGTGAAAGCATATCTCTTATTTATGGAAAAATCCCAAAATAATAATGAAGGCAAAATTACTACTTGCTGCAGTATATGTCACAGTTGGGACAGCCACAATTCACAGAGTATCACCATTCAATTTCAGAAAGCTTCAAGCCATGCAAAGTAACACCTTACCACTTCAAAAGGCTGCAAGCATCTGCCATTCTTGGTCTTTAGCCCAGCCTTTTATATCCCCCATGTTGATGCATTTCCCCTGTGTGCCTCTGTTCCCTTTGTGGTTGGTCAGTGCCCCTGGGCACTCCCTGGCTCACTGCTGTCAGTGCTGCTCACCTGCTGCTCACAGCTGAACCCATTGGGGATGAGGCTCAGCCACAGCCCCACTACTCCCAATTACCACAAACTGTGTGCCTACAGCTACTGACTTCAGAAAATCAACATTTTTAATGCCAATATTCATACCAATATTCAGTTCTTCATACCAATATTAAATGATTTTGCTGGCTGACTTCTGATGCCTTCTGAAAAGGGAGGAATTAAAGGTTTCACGTTCACAAGTAAACAGTTTGTGGAGAGAAAGGAAGAATTTCAGGGAATTTAGGAAAGGTTCATTGCAAAGTTAGAAGGAAAACTGTGAAGGTATGATTTTGAAGGCTGAGTGAAAGTTGAAAAGCTAAAATGTCAGATGACTCCTTTTTCAGTCTGAGGAGATTAATTCCTTGTATAGGTTCATTGGGAGTAATTGTGGTGTATGTGATGTGGTAGCATCTCCCCCAGTTATGAGTACCATAATCAAAACTGTTACTCATAGATGAATATATGTAAAAAGAATGGGTATTTTCCCTTCTCCATGAATTTTGAAAAGCTGTCAAAAGGTATTTTATCTGTCCATTAGCTCTCATCAGAGCCTAATTACATCAAATCACAGACAGAGAGTTTTTCATGACTGCATTGAAACAGCAGTCCAATATTGAAAACAAACTGTGAAAATGTAGGATGAGTACATAATGTACTGTTTCACATACAAAGTAAAATCTCTATTATGTATAAGCACTTTAATGTTTCTTAGGATATAACTTGGGATCTTGCTAGCTCCTATTTTCTTCCTAAGTCAAAGAATTTAAAATGCTTATATTCTCTGTCATTTAAATGGGAATTTTAAACAGCCCGAAACCAAAATATTTAATCATTAAACTATTGGTTGCATACAGCAGAATGAAAGGATTTGCTTCTGCATCATAAGACTTGCTGAGGGTTCTGGTGCAAAGCTTTATGTTTTGGATAACTTTGTCTCTCAAGACCTGAAGGTCAGATGTTGTGCAATATTTCTCTGTATTTCAGAGAACTATGCATTGCCCTCTTAGAAGCATGAGAAAGCAGAATTGCCATCAACTAGAATCCAAAATATCTATGATTCTATATGCAAAAAACTTAAAAAACTCATCAGTAGATGTCCTAAAATTATCCATTATGCAGCTAATTTATTTTGAATGAAATCCACAAATAATTTTTACAATTATTGAAATGTAGGATTTAATTAGGTATTCTTAATTATACAAGTATACAAATACCCTAACATGACCCTTTGCTGTTTTCTTAACCAAAATAAACCTTTACATGGAAAAAAAAAGTCCTAAGCAAGGTGAATAATTTTTCACTGAATATCCATACCTTCTGAAAATGCCCCAAACCAAACATTAACTTTTTTCTAAGAGAACTGCTTGCCATCAATTATGTGTTAGATGTGCAGAGGAACACCATAGCTAAAAAGAATGCAACTGTAGAAAAGAATTTTTGTGCCCCATTCCTCTGCTAGAGATTCCAAACGTGCCTTTTGCCAATAAAGGACCTGCAAGTTGACAGAAAAACGTTAGACACAACAGAAATCCATCACTACAGAAAAGCCTGGGAAAAGGAGATGTGACAAATTACATGGGCTCAATCTGAGCAGCCTGGAGTTCCCACAGATCCTGTGAAAAATGAGGCGTATGAGTTGACAATACAGGCAGCAGAATGTCTCTCTCCTGAAATGTGGATTTGATCCAGCTCTCAACCACTTTTGTGTAACAGACAGCTGAGGCCAACAGTTGTGTAAAAAACTAGCATGAAGGAGAGAAGAACAAAGGGGAACGTGTCCTTTGGTTCATTACATTGCAGGATGTACAGAAAACCCAGGTGAGTGTGGCTGCTCTGGTACAAGAATTCTGTGGTGAGATCAGATCTGGGGCCTCAGCAAAAATGGGCAAAGTGGGCACCTGCCACTGAGGGCAGCAGGGAACCCAGCCCACTGCCCACATAGGAGAGGGATGATGCCCTTACCCTGCCAGGAGAAGTTCTGCAATCACAAATGTGAAGGAGAGAAACTCTTATTTTATCTGGCACAGGAAAAACCAGGAAGGGACAGTGGAACAGCTCACTCAGGGTGACACAGAAAGCTTATGGCAGCAGCAGGTTTTTGGGAAAGGGCACTTTTCCCTTTAATCCCTCATTTTATTACCTGCTTTTTGGCATAAGGCAGCACAAGTTTATTCTCTGGGAGTTTATGCTGCAAGGTCTCTTGTGCTGAAAAGGAGCTGGAGGAAGGAGCAAACAGAAAGACACAGTAGTACCCCAGAGCAGCTCAGGCAGAAATGCAAACTAATAAAAATGATGATGATGTTAATAATAATATGATATGTGAAATAACTACAGCTGACATATGATCTATTGATTAAAGTCTTTCTTATGACAGGATGTCAGCCAGCAGAAATAGGAAATCAATACCTCATTTAACAGCAAAGAACCACTCAGCCTCCTCCAGGCCAAAGAGAGACAGGGCTGCTTGAGCAGACAGTATGAATTTATTTGATCTAATTTTGTGAAAAAAGAAAGGTTTAATTATACTAAAGAATGTGTTTCCTTGAATCCAGCAGGGAAGGGGGAGTTTTTAGGTAGCTTATGAACAATTAGTCAATCTAACCAACCAGCAGTGTTCATGCATTTCACTGCATGTTTCTGGGATGCCAGGGGTTTTGGATAAACCAATGACTGCAGATTCCAGTAAACATGAATTTAAGTACATATAACAAAGGCAAGAAACACAATACTTTCAGGAACTTGCATATTATTTATATATTTGCTGCAAAATGCAGATTCTGCCCCAAAAATTGGTTGTCTGCCCCTGGGAGTGGAAAAGCCACAAAAAACATGTCCATGAGGAGGTCCTGATGGAGGAATGTTCACACTGGATATGAGAACATTCCTCCAGGGAGGAGCACATGGGTGTATCTATTGTTCCTGTTGGTCTCCTGGGCCACAGGAGTTTTCTAATCCATGCTTGCAGACATGCACACAATTGGGAGATTTTTGTCCCATCTATTTCTTTTTTCCCTTTTTTTTTTTTTTTTTTGCATTTTTTGAGGCAAGCATGGTAGTTCTAAGAGTCTTAGTCTTAATTCCTGTAAATTATTATCTGGCAAAACCAGAAGTAGAAATAACTCATGCATTTTTAATGGGGAAAGCAGGATAGCCCAGGAACACAGGATCCATGGATGGAGCAGACATCACATGACATTTTTGTAACTGGGTTGTGGGTTGTGTCCAAAAGATCTGCTGCTTCATGAGCCTGGAGTTACTGAGATTCCTGAAGGTCTCAAAAGGAGATAATTCTATGGTTTGCAGGTTGGGATTTGTGGGCATCTTATGAGGAGTCATAATTGCCTTATTTCTCTTCCTAAGAAGAGAATAAAGCAATAAAAAAAGACATGAATATAACAAAGCAATTTGTAAAACTACACAGGAAAGCACTTCACTGCACCAGAAATATTGCATTTTCATGCATACAAACCACCAGTGATCTGCAGAGAAAACTGATTCTCTACAGTTTCACAGAAAAAAAGGTGCTATACATGTAGTTTCACAGGAAAAGGTTTACCACAAGCACACTTGTACCTCCAGTACCTCCCCTGCCATTTTTCTTCTCCTCCACAGCTTGCTCCTTCTTGCAATCCTGAAGGAAGAAATCCTTCAAATCCATGTTTGAACCCAGGGTGCACGTGTGACAATGTAACACTGAGGGACATGAAAAATGACCACCATGACAATACTGGGTGCTTATCCCCTGGGGGGAAAAGTGACAGCTTTGATTAAGTTCCTTATTTTATCTTTGCCCATACCACTTAACCTCACCATGGTGTAACTACTGCTATTTAAGTTGCCAGGATGGTGGCACTTGGTCTCCCAAGAAGGGGTTAAGGGAGGGACTGAAGGCACTTGGTCAGTAAGAAGGGGCTAAGGGAGGGACTGAAGAATTTTCCACCACATTCTTTTTTTCTGTGTGCATCTCCCCTGAACACAGAGATCCTCTCCTGGACAAAGCTAAATTCCCGTTGTTTCTTTTCAGGAACTGGAATTAATGCTTTTTGTTTATTCTGATAAATAGTCTTATTCTTGTTTCAGCCACTGTACCAGATGGGTTTTATTTAGTATATTGTTTACTACCAATACAATGGTCCCCAGATAACATGGCTGTAAGTGATCTTTTCTTGCAGCCTTGTTGACAATGTCAGTGAAGAGCCAAAGATCGAAAGAACAGGAATGCTAAATAACCTGTTAATCAAAAATATTGCAGCTAAAAATGACTGGCAATTTATTCTGGGGAAATCCACAGAGTCATTGGTAATCCTTGTCAGTTCTCTGCTTTAAAAGAGGCATTTGTTTCCAGAGCAATAAATGGTTCACAAAAATAAATTAAAACATGGCTATGGAGAATTAATGAATCCATAATTTCAATATGCAGAGATAAGGATGAAAGCTTAGTGTTAGGCAAGCATGCATTTTTATTCTGCTTATTTTTGTAGCATGCCCAACAGAGAGTTAATTTATTCTTAGTTTAAGAACAAAAATATAAGCACAGACTCTTGACTTGATTTTGAAGTTTTCCTCCTGATATAACTGTTTTCTATAACTATTAGTGCCAAGCACCATGTTCTGTACTGTATATATATATATATATTATATATATATACTGAATACTGTACATTCTCAATATTTGGTACAGCAGAGCAATTAAACACTATCCCATACTCCTAGGAAATGCAATAACCCAACCATGTAACAGCCTCACCAGTTATAAGGACAACACCAGTTATAAGGCCTCTGGGGATCTTGGAAATATCTAAGTTGTCTTTCCTTAACAAGAGATTGGCTCACAGCAGTGGTGACCAGGGCACGTGCCCTGGTTTCAGACAGTTCTCTGTGGTTCAGAGAATGACAATTCCAGCCTCGTGCCCAACATGCGCCTCTGTGAATCCTCATGATCTGCTGGCACAAGCAGGCTGGAGGGACACAACCTCCTCCTCTAGGGATGGGTGGGAGGACTCAGCTTTCCCTGTTCTTCTAAGTTCTTCTAAGCCTTCTGATGTTTACATTCTTGTAACGAACTTTCTCGCGCGCTTTTATGTAAATAATTATTGTTTTACATTCTTCACTGGAGGAGGAGAAATTTGATGGGCTGTTGGTTTGTCCAGTGTCATTGGAGAGGTGGCACTTTGATCCTCCAATGCACTGACACTTTTGAAAGTCTATAAATGTTGGAGTCAGAAAATAAACTTCCCTTCTTTTTACCTTGGAGGTTCCAGCATGTGTGACTCAAGCCTGAAAGGACCTTTGGAGCATCATTACCTGTAAAACCACGGCTTCTCTTGGGATTTGCAGTCCACTTGCTGCAACATTGCAAAAAGCAACTCTGGTTTTTTAAGCCTTATACAGGCAAGGCCTTTAAAACCCCCCAACAATACTGATATTTTTGTATGGACATCTAGAGATTCAGGAATGCACATGTTGAAGAGTGTGGTGATATTGCCTCATTTTAGAGACAAAGCACATGATTGTTATAGTTTCACCTCTGCAGCTCAGACAAACCAGTGCTGGAGTGGAAGGGAATCATCCAGGGTAGCTAAGGTTGGAATGCCCCAAACAGAGCTCTTATAATTTCCCAAAGAATAAGTACTGGATCTGCATGGGGGATGAAAAAAGTCACAATTATTTGGAACAGGAATGAAAACAAATCCTGAGCTGTTTTTCAAGGCCTGAAACCTGTGAGCTGCCAGCTGAGCACGTGCTATTGGAACATGGTCATTCAACACAGAGACTTCCCTACCACAAACTCTCTCTGCAATAATGTCAAGAATAGCACAATTCAAGGACATTAAGACATGGAAAGCTGTACTTTGCACAATTCAATGTTCATTTCTATTATAGAAATTTCCATAGTAGGTTTACAGCTTTATTATTTTTGAACTGTTCCTGTGATGGAGATATTCTCCTCCTTTTACAGATGAGGCACCCAAGGTATGCAGACTATCAACTCTGTATCATGTTTTGCTCCAGGCTGTCTGACCTGCCTCCCAAAAAACCTGCCTGCAGCTCTGCTTGCTCTGTGGAAATGCAAGTGCACAAGACCTGAAAGCCCACCACTGCACTCTGCCCCAGAGATGTCTCCATTGGCACAACAGCAGCAGTGAGAGATCCAGCACATCACCAGAGCTTGGATCAATTCAGAATCCCTCATGCTCTTGGCCACCATCAAGCATTCCTGCGCTCAGGTCTCCAAGCCTGGCCTGGCAGGTTCTGCAGCTGAGGCAGTCCAGCTACATCTTCACCACAGAAGCATGATCTTGCCAGTGCAGAAACTGGAGATGATGTGAAGTACAGCAATGCCCAGTGAGCAGCTACCTCATCCTTTGGACCCTTTGTGACTTTCTAGGATTGTTCTTGAAACTGTACAGTTTGAATATCTCATGCTGTAACACAGCATGTCAGCTGACATCTCAGGAGGAAGGGATAAATTAATTATCCCTCCTACTCACAGATCATTTCTTCAGCAGGCTTGGACAATTTGTTCATTAGCTACCAGTTAAAAACCACCTAAGTTTTCCCTTCAAAGCTATTTTTCAGTTAATATTGTGTATGAGTATTTTCTGTATTCTTCTCCATAGATAAATGATTTTATTTATGGTTTCTCGAAGCTTTATATAAAACAACAGAGCTAGACATCAAATCACAGAATTAGGCTGGAAAAGACCCCTCCCTGAAGGAGGCTTACATAAAAGATGGGGACAGACTTTTCAATAAGGACTGTTGCTATAGGACAAGTGGTAATGATTTTAAACTAAAAGACAGCAGATTCAGACTACACAAGGGTGAGAATTTTTTTACTATGAGGGTGGTAAAGCATTGGTACAGGTTGCCCAGAAAGGTGGAGATGCCTCTTCCCAGGAAACATCCAAGGTCAGGCTGAATGGGTCCCTGAGCAGCCTGGTCTAGCTGAAGATGCCCCTGCTCATTGCAGAGCTGTTGGACTAGATGGTCTTTAAAGGTCTCTTCCAATCCAAACTATTCTATGAATCTATGATTCTGACTGATGCCAAAAGGCATATGTATCATACACTAAGAAAATGGACTTTCTGGGTTCAGCAAATGAAAGGCAGCAGAAGCAGCTGCACAGGGACTGCAGATGGCACTGGGGAAGGGCAGGGCTGGGATCAAACACCTGCTGAAAATGAGAAATGGGAAGGTAGAAGAAAGCTTATGGGTTTTGCTTTCATTACAGGTTCAGCCCTGGGCAAGACTGACACACACTGTTAAAGTGTTTAAGTGTTAAAAGAGCTTGCATTATGTTTTACAAAGTGTACATGCTGTCATGGCCATGCACAAGTCAGAACTGAAACTGAGAAACTAATAAATCCAAACGTGCCCACTCTGTGTCTGAACAGACAAAATCCCCTCCAGGGCCCTACCAGCACACCTGAACTTTGATAGCCCTGTGATGTTCTGCTGAGGCTGTGACTTTCTACCAAGCTACAGAACTCTGAGCTAACCATTAAAATCTGTGAAGGCTGGAGTTGGATGGATTTTCTCAGGACAGATGTTCACTGTCCTTTCCCAGTTGCAGTTGAAGGGAGGAATTAGCCAAGTACTGGCTGGGATTTATGAACCCTGGGTGTATTGCCTGCACAGACCTGCCTGATGTGCCAGGACTGCCACCCTGTAACATCCCTGGGATGCACAGAAACTCCCCAATGAGGGACAGAAAGGGCATGAGTGAGAAACACCTGGCCAAAAGCATTACCTTTGCATTTTCTAGAACACTGACACAAAGTCAGCAGTTAAATCCACAAAGCATTCTCAGAAGGCAGGATCTTTGCAGAGGCAAATTGCTGAAAGTTTTCTTCTTTCCCATGCTCAGAACAAAGGGCTGTTGAGGAGAATTTTTGGGGCAGCTAGGGAACCTCCTCAACAGAAGTGTAAGGCTGTCTTTAATGTATTCCTATCACAAGCAGTGAGGAGGTTTAATAAAGAGCACTGAACTCTGAAACCTGCTTTAAAGCTGTTAAATCTGATCTTTGGTTCTCCAACACAGTTATGAAGCACATGAAGCCAACTGGCTGCACAGCAGCTGCTGCCACTTCTCTGTGCAAGTTACGCCCCCACCACCACAAAGTGCTTTGCCCTGGGAAAAGCACCATCGAGGCAGCAGCAAATAAAAGATGGGCACCTAATTTCTCATAGATCAACTCTTTTTTGCTAATGACACAGAAGGAGATGTTTATATTTGGTCACTTCACACCCTCTGTTATCACAGGACCAGAACACCAAACCAATCTGCACTGCCCTCCTCCCTGGCTTACCCACCTCAAAACAGTGCTGGGAAGGAGGTGATGTGAGTGGGGAACAGGGAAGGATGTATTTCGAACTGGTTTGAAGCATATCTTGGGATTAAGCATCACAAACATGGATTTAATTTTCAGTTTTGGCTAAAACTATTTCCATGCTCAGTTTTTTTAAAAAGACTCTATGCTGTCTACAGCCAGTTTTCATCAGAGTCTCAGCCTAGGTAAAAGCCCACTGAAAAATGGTTTTAAAGGAAAATCTTGATGTGTCTTACAGGTAGTACTGCAAAGCAGGGCTTTAGACTTGATAGTGGAAATATCAAATTTTTATTTGGAAAATCTTACTGGATCTTTCAGGCGAAATCAGTACAGAAGAGGGAGTTAACCTCTGTCCATGTAACTATGTGTGACACAAAGCACCAACAGGTATTTTTGAAACAACTTCTGCCTATGCTGAATATGCTCCCTAATCATAGGACTTTAAAGAGTATTTGAGCACTTGTTCCTTTTGCAAATGTCAAGATCACTAAGGGATTAACTGCAACATTTTATAATAATTTTTGCTTCTCAGCAGTTCATAAAGAAATGCTTACACCATGGGAATTTAACTTTTAAATTTTTTTTTATTTGCCAGATTGTGAGATCAAACAGAGCCAAACCAATTATCTGCAATTCTCAAATGACAAACATGCAAACAAAAATATTTGCAGGAAAGCAAAGAAAATGCCAAATTTCTTTGTAATGCAGCAGAAAAACAAGAATTGCAGCATTGTTAAGTGCTTTGACTAAAACTCTCTGTGGGACAATATGTCAGGTGTTACTGCAAGGTCAGCTCTGCTGAATGAAGCTGAACCATATTCAGTCTCTGATTTTGCAGTTATGTATGTCCTTATGTCACTACTTGGGACTACTGAAGCACAAAGCCAGAGTGTGATGTGCTCAATTTGTCCTTCAGTTGCTCCATAAAGCAGGAAAAACAGCCCCAGGTGAGGCACAGCCACACTGTGAGATTTGTGGAAGGCTTGGAAGAAGCTCCTCAGCTTTCTCTTGGGAGTGCTCTTGGAGGACAAAAGCAGCAACAGGAAAAGAGTGGTCCCCTACAGAACAACATGGGCACTAAAGCAGCTTCCAGAGATGAACCAGAGTTGCAATGATGGCACATTGCCACAGCTGATACAGCTTCAGGATTTGTTACAGCCTGGGGGCAGAGTGGCTGCAAAGCTGCCTGATGGAAAAGGACCTGGGGGTGCTGGTCAACAGTGGCTAAAAAAGAGCCACTGTGTGCCCAGGGGGCCAAGAGGGCCAATGGCATCCAGGCTTGTATCAGCAGTAATGTGGGCAGCAGGACCAGGGCACTGATTGTCCTACTCTACTGAGAGTCACAGAATCAGGCTAGAAAAAAACCACAGTGAGATCAAGCAGGGATGTCCTAGAGCACAGGATTGCATCCAGATGGTTCTGGAGTATCGCCAGTGAGGGAGACTCCAGACCCTCTCTGTTCTAGTGCTTGGTCCCCTGCACAGTGAAGAAGTTCTTCCTCATATTCATATGGAACTTTGCTGTGCATCAGTTTCTGTGCAGTGACTCTTGTCCTATTGGTTGGCACCACCAAAAAGAGCCTGGCTCCATCTTCTTGGCACTCCCCCTTTAGATACATACTGAGCACTGGTGAGGCCACACCTCAAATCCTGTGCTCAGATTTGGGCCCCTTGCTACAACACAGACATTCTTGTGCTGCAGTGAGTCCTGAGGAGGGCAACAGAGCTGGGGAAGGGTCTGGAGCACAGATCCTTTGAGGAGCAGCTGGGGGAGCTGGAGTTGTTCAGTCTGGAGAAAAAGGGGGACCTTATCACCCTCCACAACTGCCTGAAAGGAGGTTGTGGCCTGGTGGGGGTCAGTCCCTTTTCCCAGGTAGCAAGCAACAGGACCAGAGAAACTGGTCTCAAGTTGCACAGTGGAAGTTTAAACTGAATATTAGAAAAATATTTCCTCACTGAAAGGGCTGTCAAGCATTGGAAGAGGCTCTCCATGGAAGTGGTGGAGTCACTATCTCTAGAGATATTTAAAGGAAATCTAGATGTGGGGCTTAGGGACATGGTTTAGGGGTGGACTTGGCAGTGCTGGGTTAGCAGTTGAACTTGATGATCTTAAAGGTCTTCTCCAACCTAAAGATTCCATGATTGCAATGGAGAAAGCACCCATGATCAACTTGGGCCTATGAAAATACCCACTTTCAGCACAACTTTCTGGCTGCTGCAAGTAGAGCACTGCTGTTCTGAAGAGTGCAATAGTTATGCAGGAACATGGCTTGCACCCTTACAGCCCAATTACATAATCACACAGTGCTATATAAAGAGGTTCTCCACAGGGGACCCAGCAGGCACACTCAATAGTCCCTTCTTACATGCAAAATAAGGATCTGAAGGCTGACATGCAGTGAAGCTTGAAATGTGAAAACAGCACACTGAAAGTTCAATATGCAATTAACCATAAAAGCAACACTGCCTCAGTTTTTGGAAGCATTTATAATATGATGTCTGAGCTGATTTAATAGTATGGAAAAGATAGCAACTGACAATGTCTCTCAGAGGAACAGAACAAACAGGTGTATTTAGGTCACATACACATGATGAAAGTTGTAAGTGGGAAATAACTGATCAAGATGCTCAAGATTTTCAAAAGTTGACTATAATTTTGAAAATATTTGGTGTAGTCAAGTTGCAATAGAGGCTTGTTTTCAGACAGAACTGAGTAACCCTTCTCTGACAGCAACATCACTGTACAGCATCTCAAACCACATACCAGGAACTGTGACACCCTCGGTGACAGTGGTTTTTGATGACAGCCACCAGAAGGACAAGGTGCTCAGAGGCAATTGTCTCAGGTCACATTTGCTGGGACACAGACTGCTCCTCTGCCATTTCTGTGAGACCTGAGAGCAGCCTGAGCTTACCCAGACTCAGTTTAAGTGGGGACACATTATTTAAGAATTTCCTTTCGAGATTGTTCTACTTTTTTGGTATCAAAAGAACTAAGAACTGCATGGGAAAGGACAGTTAAAACCCTGCCCTCAAAGGATATTTGATCATTTCTAAAAAGGTGGAAAAGTCATGAATGCAGAATACAGAAAATCAAAAAGATTAAGAGCCTCAGGGTAAAGGAATTTTGTGGAAAAGCTTCTGTCTTTGAGTTCCAATAGAAAGACTGGCAGCTTCAAATTTTGTGGGATGATCCAGATTAACTCCTGTTTATTCTCTCTTCTCCTTGTGTTCCCTTCCATCACCTCTCTCAGCCTGCCACCTCTTCTCTAGCATGGCTTAAACTTCAAATTCATCATTTACTTCAAATTCTCACACAAGCAAGTTTATTTCACTCTTCTGAATGGAAGAAAATGAATTTTATTTTCATGGCTCACTCTCCCAATGCCTTCTGCATGGTCTGATACATTAATGCAGATTATCATTCTGTGCACTTTTTGCATTAATTCTCAACTGACTGACCCTCTTCATCTGTAATTATTACCATGAAGGTTTTGAATATCATTAAACTCTTCTCACCGACTGCATTAACTTTAAAAGGTAATTTGATTAATTCTGCAAGCCACTGGTAGATGGAGATTTAACGCCTCATGGAATTTCTGCATTATCAGTATTTTGCAGCAACTAGATCTGAAAGATAAACAAAATCCTTGGAGACCAGATGAAAAAGGTTGGTTGTTTTTGTGAAAGATTTTAAGTAATTTTGTTAAGCTTTAAAAACAGTGTTCTAAATTGTTTTCCCCAGAATTACAAACGGATCATTCCTCTGCATTCCCCCACAGTACTGATTTAATAACTTTTCATTTCTGTGAAACGCATATATTTCCAGAGCTCAGCCAAAGGTTCTTCAGTTGGGAAAACACAATGTCTGTGAGGCAGCAAAAGTTATCAACTGATAAATTGTAGAACAATATAGTCTGCCAAAATAATCAATATGTAAAGACTTAGGCACCTAAGTTCAAAACTTTGTGGAGAACGAAGATGCATGCTAATGCAGCATCAGTGTGGTGTCACATACAGCTGATGCTGGTGTGTTTAAATTGAAGTACTGGAGGATGGTGAGGATGGTAATGGAGTAAAATACAGTCATGGCATTACTGAGCAGCAGTGTATTGCATTAATGGCCCAGTGTAAGCAGCTGCAGATAGCAATTCTCTAGCAGAATTCCCCCTTTTCTTCCTTAGGCATGTCCAATGGCTGTACCAGCAACAGCTCTTTTCTGTGTCTACTACTTCAAGGGTAGCAGAAAGCAATGTTCATTAAAATTTCATAACTGTTAGCAAAGGCTCAAATTACAGATTAGAGTAGTGAATTAGGGCTACATGATTCCTTGCATGGCATATGTTGAAGGGCAGTGGAAATAGAAATCTCCCAAGGAAAAGGAGTTAATGGAGAGGCAGGCAGCAGCCATAGAAACCATCCCTCTGACCCGTGCCAGAGCACATCAGCTCCAAAGACAAACTGCTAGCCCAGCAAGGCAGAGCTGCTAGAGAAAGGATGAGTTGAGTGGCTTGTTTGAGGTCTAGTAATAAATACAAGTTTGTGTCCTTCATGGCTCAGGTAGCAGAAAAGGACCATGACATTATCCAGCACTGTGATACTCTTACACATGACACTGACTTTTCAGAGGGCAGTAGCTGGGGGCTTTGCCTCTCCTTGTATCACGGATTTCCCTCATCTCTGGGGTTTAGTTGCTTGGGTCAGACAAGGTTAGAAAGGCTGCAGGTGTCCAGCTTCAAAGAAAAATGTGGGAAGCTTTGGCACAGGTCCCTGTGCTCTGCTCAGGAGCTGCATTTCAGCAGAGGATCCCACCCTCATTGTCTGTCTGTGCTGTGCTGCAGGAGAGCCTGTGCCTCATCTCACAGCCAGGCTGGGTACAGCACTAGGAATGCTCCTGTGCTGCTGAGACTGATGACAATGTTATCCAGAAGGACATGAAAAAGGTGCATAGGGAATGAAATTTTTTCTTTTTCTAGTAACACAACTGTGAAGTGAAATACTGGGAAATCATCAAGCAGGATGTTTATAGGGAAAAGATTCTTTCCCCCCTTACAGAATGAGTAATTGAACTGTGAATGCAACACTGCAGAATGCTGTAAAAATAAATATACAGATTAGAAAATAAACCAGACAGATCAATTTACAGAGGTTAAATTCATACTCATATTCCAGACAATTGGCCTAGATGATCACTGTAGTTCCCTTGCAACTGAACTATTCTATTATATTCTCTTTTTTTTTTCCTTTTGCTATAGAATTGGGGTGAGGAGGCTAAGTCAGACCAAAATCTAGTTGTCATATTTATGTTGAACAACTTTTCAGTGGTAACAGGGATTCATGGACACCAATTACCACATTAGATTTTTGAGATAATAAGTATTTCTACCTCCAAAACTCACTCATTTGCATATGCACTGTGGTTTGTCCGGGACAGAGGGTACCAAGTGCCCATCAACCAGAGGAGCACAAGGTAACAGGGCTGGCTGAATTCTGGGATGCTTGACCTGTGGGTCTGCAGTGTGAAGGCCCCACTCCAGCAAACACACCCACCCTCAAAGCCTTGGTGGTGCAAGTTCAATAAGACCCCGAGCTTTTCAGGCACTCCCCAGCTGCCCACAGGCAGAGTTTCAACTCCACCCTCTGTTACCCTCTGTGGGTGTTCGAACTACTCTTGTAGCTGCTATCTCGACAAGCCAATTAAACATCTGCTAATGATGATCCTGTTGTTAGATCAATGAGGGAAACTGACCTACAGAAAGGCAGGATTTCTCACCAGTCAGCCTGGCTTTGTTTCACCTCAGGAATGGCATCGTGTATTTGTGCTGCCCTATTCCAAAAGAGACTCTGCCTGCTTCAAACTGTGCTCAATATCCACCTGAATGTGCAGACATACCAGCTGCCATAAAGCAAAGCATCAAAATGCATAATTATACTTTACTTATTGTGTGCACCTCACTGACTAAGCTGCATGGTATTATTTCTACTTCCTAACTGGAGCAGTTTAAATGATGGATTAATGAAGTACAAAAAACTTCAGAGACAAATTTTTGGATAAATAATACTGCTTTGTTTGATTAAATGTATTTTTAATTGATGTGATTTAGGCCATTAATTTTCTCTGTCAGTGCAGTGAAATGGACCTAAGTCTTTCCCATGCCTGCATTTCTATTATTCTGTAACATCTTTCTGTATCTATCAGGTCTTGGAAATAGTAATGCATCAGACCTTTACAGACAGAAATACCTATGGCAAGTTTGCACAATTAGAACATCGTTATCTTAATTAAACTTCAATGCTGTTTGACATTTCTGATCTTTTTAGAAGTGGACACTGTGAGAGCTACATAGCATGCTTAGAGAATACACAATTTATACAAAAATATGATGCTCATGAGTTTTCCTGAAAAACTCTGGATGATATTTGTAAGATCTGATTTATCAATAAATATCTTCATGAGTGGAAACTTATTTCCAGTGCCAATCAGTCTCCTTTTTTTGCCAATTCAAGTGCATATACACATACATACTTCTTTTTTCAAGCTCCAGCTGCCATGGCACTCAAATTACACTGCAACAAAGATTTCCCTTGAACACTGAGGGAAAAAAAATATAAGAAGATCAAAATGAAACAGCAGAATGCTGCTTCCAATACACATTTCACAAGGGTCTGTATTAAGAGTGGGCTGGAGAGAGACAGGGGAGGACAGAGGAGATGGGTCAGCTGCAGAAGGTGCCACAGCCAGGGCTGTCCTGTTGGCACAAGGCAGGTGGCACCCATGGTGACACCGAGATCTCACCCTGTGGCTGACCCCCTTTCACAGAATATGTCCTCATTTGTACATTCTTCTCTTTATCTCTTTCTTTTCCAGTAAATCAGAACAGACACTTTTCAATTTACCTGCTATTACTTCCTGCATTTCTAAAGCCCTTACTACTGCCTGGGCTACCTCAACACACACCACATAAATTAACCA
Source organism: Molothrus ater (assembly GCF_012460135.2). Lineage (NCBI taxonomy): Eukaryota > Metazoa > Chordata > Aves > Passeriformes > Icteridae > Molothrus > Molothrus ater. Next base: position 13,499,284 of record NC_050482.2, on the reverse strand, counting down.
TAGGCCAGTTTCCCCTGGCCACAGCGTGGGTTAGAAAAGGCAGTTTATAATTCTCTCCACAGCCTCAACATCAGCAATGAATCCTTCCCTTAAAACATCTTTGAGCATCATTATTATTTTTTAATGCTATGCTGTGAGTCATGGGTGTTACCAGTGTTACCACACTCTATTAAACTTTAAAACATTTAGATGTGGAATTCACAGCAGATGGGCTTTTTGTAATGGAAGATAAATGAGTGACACCTGGTTTTAATATTATTTGTTGAATATTTGTAGATGTTGGACTGGCTAACAGTAGTATCACACAAAGCAAAATAATTTTTGATGCATTTTGTGATTTTTTTGGTACATTTGTTATGTACCTTGCAGACAACACCAAAATCCAAACTAGCATATATGGAAGGGAGGCAAAACTGACACACAAAATCCCTTTCAGAAATTTGTGTCCAGATGGGTGAGGAAAATAAACCATGCTCCTGAGGTACAAAAGTGTACCTAATCTCCCTTAAAGTGAAAGCAATCTCATCTAAAGTAAGAGTTTTTAAGCTGGTTTGGATACAAGGCAGATGCATGTAACTGCTGAGAGAGCCAGAAGCAGGAAAATGAGCAAAATGTTGGTAACGAAGCATTTATGCAGCAGCTGCACTGTGCTGCAAAACAAGCACAGGTTGTTAATTAGCAAAACCTCTTCATCCATGACCAACACTTTAAAATTTGAGAGACTGTTTACAAATAGCTGAAATATTCAGAATATGCTGTTTGTTGAGATCTATTTTTCATCCTGTTGGTTTTTAAAGCTCGTGTGCTGTAAGAGGCAAGCAGATATTTGTTGCACTCCACTACTGGAATCTGAGAGAGAAAGGTATGAATACAAATACCTCCAGCACTAGATATTCAGAAAAAAGAACTCCAGGTCATCTTCATATGAGAGACCTTATCAAGGGTGTCACTAGGACTGACTAGACCCCAAAATACTTTTAGCCCTGACCAAACTCATGCATAAATCCTGTGGAAATATATTCTGCAAGTTCCCTCAGGTAAAGATATGGGTGCATTAAGGGATGCCTGTATTTAGACATCATCTGAAGTAAAAAATAAATGGCTCCATTAACCTCTGCTGGGATGGCTGGTTCTCTCTGTTTCACTTGAGTGCACCTAAGATTTTCATCTTAACTACAAAGGCGGATTTTGATGGGCCACAAAGCGTTCCAACAACCATTAAAAGCTCTTTATCTATACTATAGTAAAGAATGCTGTTAAGCTTAACCTGCCTTTTCTGAGCATTAGATACACACACAAACTGACAAAAAGAGAGTTAGTTCCAAATATAACCCAAGAAATAGAAAAAAAGGGAGCAATGATGATGTAGAAGACATTTGATGGTAGACATGTGAGTGTCACACCCTGTCACACCCATCTCTTCATAGTTTTTTTGCTTTCAATGCTTCACCAAATAGGGCATTTTCTTATTTGAGAACAATTGGTTTTTTTCCTAGAAACTTAAAAAAGGACTCCCTTTGTTTTGCTCTGCGTCTTATCATCTTCTATTGTAGTTACAAGTAAGGTGTTGATATTTCATAATCCAAAGGCTAAATTCAGTAACTGTTGTCTTTTTGTGCTTGGAAGCAGGATAGCAATGTTCCCTGATTCCAAATCTTTGGGCCTCAGAGAATAATGGCATTATCTAAAAATATATAGCTTTTCAAATATAAATGCATTTCACTTTGTCAGCATTTTGCCAGCTCTTCCCATGCACTGACACCAACCTTATTTTCCTTAACAAAGTCTTTGCCAGAACGGAAATCAGTATTCAGGACTAAAAAAAGCACAACAGCTTGCTGAGTCTCCTGACAATAGAGGAAAGCACAAAAATTGCATTTTTATTAGTTGTATCTTTACAACAGCATTTAAATACACAGGTGAATTCCCAGTATATAAACAAATATTTATTACTAACACAATAAAATATTTATAGCATTGAAAAGCTATACAAGAACCTAGAAACTATTGTAAGCTTCAATAGAAGGGGGCTTGTAAATGAATGTGTAAATAGAAAAATTATGCCTTAATTTAAATGCATTTGTTATTTAAATGTTCTGCAGCTTTTAAATAATTTTTTAAAAAAGGCAATTGAAAGCATAGAATATTTTAATAATTTAAAAGACCTTCCTGACTGATTTATAGGATTTATCTCCATTCATTTTTGCTGTAAACTTTGCACAGGTGAGCTGTGCAATTTGCTCCACAAATTACTTCAATTTCCTCACAAATGTTTTCTTGTCTGGTAAAGTTCAACAAAGCTAAAGATCAAATGGTTACCTTAGATCAGACATGGAAGTTGAGCAGCTTGCATTAGAAGTCATGTACCTGTTTTATATTGGTGGTGTTGCAAAAGAAGGAGAATTTTACACGTACCCATTTTGAAGACCACTTAATGGGAAAATAGCTGAGTTTTGTACTCTGAGACTACCAACACATCTAGTCAGTGGAGGTTGCCACTGGATATTCTTGTTGCAGCGTTGAATTTTTGTAAAAATAGATAGGCTGCAGTTTCAGATATCTTAGACATTTAGGCACAACATCAACTAATGGAACTTATCACATCATCTTCTGAAAATGGAGCAAATCTGAGAAGTCCCTGGGGAGATCTCCCACAAAGGGTGTTTTCAGCTGCTGCTCAGGCAGCTGCAGAAAGGAGCTTGGGGCTGGTGAAGTTCAGGACAGGGCCCAAGGCAGGAAGGGATGGAAGCTGCTGGGACATGTTCCCGTGCCTGTGCTGGTGGCACAGCAGTGGGACAGCAGTGGGAAGGGGAAGGATGAGCTGTTGTTTGCTGAGACCTGCCACAGCAGGGGAGGACATTCAGTTGAGGCCCTGGGAGGTCAGACCAGTCCCTCTTTGTGCAGAGGATGTGGTGGGAGCAGGCAGCACCAGCAGGTTTAAAGAGGGATTGAGCAGGATCATTAATTCATGGGAAGGGGAGTAGGCAGGGAAGCTGGAGAAGTTCAAGGCAGTGGCAGGAGAGGCTCTGTGGCATGTGCTCTCCCCAAGCTGTTTTGCCACCAGAGAGCTCAGAGCACAGGGTAACACAAACCCCTTTTCTGCCTAGGATGGCATTTCTTATGTTTGTATTTTCACACTTGAGATGCCAGAGTGAAATGCTACAGAGCAGAAAAAAAATAATATCACAGCCTCACAAGAATTAATTGGAATTGGAAACCACAGAAAACAGCCTGGATATTCAGCAATTTTCTGTGAGAGAGCCATTTACTGAGGCTGGTTAGTTGTGCGTGCAGATGAACAGCATAGCTGGCCTTGGTGGGAATCTCTCCTGCCCAATCCCATCCCATTACTGCAGGATTACTGGTACAGGAATCTCATTCACTCATTGGGCACCATCAGCTGCTTAGTTATGGGAGAGAACACAGGAAAAACACTTTTCACTGCACGAGAAGCCACTCTGCAAAATAGCTCTGGACTTGCCCTGGCTAAGACATGTCCTGAGCAGCTCAGCACTGGCCAGAGAGAGACAATTACTCTTCTTTGCTCCATTTATCTCCAGGGATTACAGGGAGCCAGTGATTTAGACAGTTACATCCAGTTCAAGCCACAACTACAAGTACATCATCCAAGCCAGACAAGGCAAAGTTCTCCTTTTATGGGGGTGTCTTAAAAAATCCACCTTGACAGCAGTAAGACAATTGAAAAACTATATTATCTCACTGCTTTTTGTAGTCTCTGAATACAGTTATCCATGGTCTTGTCTTGTATTATACCTGGCTGCCTTTATGCCCCATGTTTGTGCAGTACCCAGTCCTGTTGTGTGATTAGGGCTCCTCTGAACAGCAGAAAAGCCAAGAAATAATAACAAGCTGTGTCAGAAACACAGCATTTTAGCAGGGCAGAAATTACCAATCCTTGGGTGCAACTTCCCTGTTATGTCACAGGCTGTGGGTGAACCTGTATTCAGTATAAACTTCCCTGTGGCTGACTTTTGGACTCCCCAGCAGTACAGCATGATTCATTCTCTGCAGACAGTTCAAAGCCTTAAAACCACCTTTCAAAACTCCAGCTGACAGAACAGCAAGAGGAACATTCACCCTTGCTATTACCTTGCTAGGTACAAATGGACAGATGCTCAAGTTGAATCAGGTTTGTGGGACTCTCTTTGCCTCTCCCACTGCTGGTAGTCCTCCCACCCAAACTGGGTGTCAGAGCAAAGCAAACCTCTGAAGAGCACAGAAGAATTTTGATGCTTCACGTTACAGCTTTAATTTCTTTTTGAGCACTTAGGAGTCCCAGACCAGACCAGAGCTTTTCTTGTGATTTAAGACACTGTAATATACTTGTCATCCTTTGGGATAAATGCATCTCTGGAGTTATGCAACTGATCTTTTAACTTCTAAAGTCAACTGGGAGCTAAAATCTCATGAAGTGTCCCATATCCATTTTTATTAAAGAGAAATTATGTATGCTTTTAAGTCTACATTCAGTTTGTGCAGAATTTATCAGCTAGCCATATCTGTATTAATTTTTCGTATACAGACAAACTTCATTTTTACTTCTCAGAATAAATTAGTCTTTTTTCTGTACTAATTCAATAGCAGTTAGTAAGCTGTATGTTATCAGAAAGCTGAACATAATGTGAGCCTTGGAGCAGACATGAAAAGTGCTTTATTCTTGGAAAAACAGTTTGATTTTGAGGTCTATGGTCAGAGGTAAAGTCTGATCAGAGTTAGAAAAATAAAGGGTAGAATGAAATGAAACCCAAGGAAAAGTGAAAAACAGGGCTCTAGGAAGGGAAAATATCTTAACCTGTGAATGTAAGTCTCAGGAATGAGTAAAGAGATGGGGAAAAACTCTACCAAAAGCCTCAAAAAGGACAATGTTTTCCTTCCATTTTCATTCTGCACAAATCAATTTATTGCAGCTGGTTTGTTCAAGTGTTAGATTTGCCCTGGAACATTTCTGACCCTGCTGGGCTGCCAATTTCAGCATCTTTTTGTCACACTCCTGCAGCAAACGCATACGCAGAGGTTCAAAAGGATTTCTCATATTGCAGAAATACCAAACAAGCCTTGAGAAACAAGATCCAAGAGTAATTGTGAGACACAGGCTTCCTTCACCTGGCCCCTGACACCGACCTCACGCTCCAGCATAAATACCATCCCTACTTGAGAAGCATCAACTTATTTTTTTCCCCCCTGTGTTTCCTGATAACTCACTCTTCCCCAGCTCTTGCCTCTAGTGTTAAACCTCAAGTTTTTGCTTCCTTATGGTAGGAAGAGCCCTTCCAAACAAGTTTGTGCAGTGGGGCGCAGCCCAGCCAGGTGGCACAAATATCTCTGTTGTGCTGTGCTGTTGTTATTGAAGATAGAAAGCTTCATGTCCCTAAATTTTTGCTTCAGCTCTCAGGATGCTCTACCTACACAGAAAAGTCACCCAAAAAGTAACAGTTTTCATATTTTTTTTCTGGGAAAGCAGCCCAGGCTGTTTTCTGGCAGTAATGTTATAGCTGATCAAGTGTCTACAGGAAAGAGCCAGAAACTCCCTGCAAGGCCCAAATGGTCCTCCTGAAGCCTCAATGCCATTTCATTATGGGCGCTAAGCGAGATGGAAATCAAGAGGGAAGTTTCATCTAAGTCTCATCATAATTCAGTGATGTGGAACTTAAGTGTGCCTATAAAATTGACTTTGTTCTTTTGCCTTTGCAAAGTCCTTCTTCAATTTACTCAGTTCCTCTTATTTTTCCCCTGCATTTTCCATTTGCTGCTATGTCCTTTTTTTCACCCTTTCATTTTCTCTCTGACCTCTCTTCACAGTCCCACTGCAACTGCAGCTTCTATTAAATTTGAAGAAATATACATTTCATACTGGTTTTTACAGAATAAATCCTGTAGTGATTGTGACCTGTGAAAAACTGCATAAAAGAAAGAAGTTAAAAAAAAAAAATAGAGGAAGTAGGTTCCAGCTATGATCCTCTGCCCTGTGAGCACAGATAATACCCACCAGGAAAGTTTCCTCATTGTCTTGCACAGAGTTGCCTTTGCTTGTTAAATTGGATCTGAATTATCTGAATTTGGGGTGATTCTTAATATAACAAAGTCCCTTCAAAGAAGTTGGTAAAGGACAAGGACATTACATGGAAATTTGACAGAGCTATCTGATATAGTAGATGAAAAATTGGTTTCCTCATAAACGGGGTGCTGATCTACAGGGGAACTAATGTCATCTTTCCTGATTTCAACCTCCTGCAGAGAAATTGTTCTCTGTTGCACATTACATCCTCTCATAGACTTCTCTTTAGAGCAAAGAGTTTCCACAGGAAGAAGTGGAACCTTGGGCATATTTTAGTGTAGGTAGAGCATTAAGCATGTATCTCCTCATGTCTCCTGTCTTTTGCAAGGTATTGCAGAGGAACTGGAGATACAGGGCTGTGGTTTGGACCAGGTTGCCTGGATCATGCACTCTAAAAGATAAGCACTGTTGCACTCAACTGGTAGATGCCTCCTTCTTTTCTGGATCTGGTCCAAATCCTTCATTACAGTTTCAGTACTGGAAAAGTTTCTTCTAAAATTAAAACTTACCTCTTGCAGAACTTGAGCCTTGAAAAGAGTGGTGACATGCATCACCCTAATGCAGTGTCCTTTTTTAGGACACAATTCCAAAGATGAATCATGCTCATATGCAAAAGGTGAGAGACTCAATTTTCTCTTATCAGTCCTGTAAACAATGCACCTTCACTGTGTCAAAAATACCCAATTAAAAGCTTAAAATAAAAACAGATCTTAAAATAGGTATTAGTCCTGCCCATGGTTCAGTGCTGATGTTATTCCAAAGGCCCAGACTTGCCCTTCACGCTCCTGGTGCCAAGCAGCAGAGAGCTGGAGGCTTTAAACACAAAGGGACAACCTTTGAAAGGGACAAGAGGAGCAGCTCTCAGCCATCAGTATGACCCTGCTGGTAGAGCCCCTCAGGAACCTGCCTTTCATCCAGGGACTGCCTCATGGAAGCAGCCTATGGATGGCAGGGCAGGCATCCCCTCCTTTGGGCTGCAGTGGAGCTCCCTTGGATCAAACCAATTCTCCTTTCACTGCTGCAAAGCCACACAGCCACGATGGTGACAGTGCTTGGTGGGTCACCCCTCTCCTGAAGATAAAAACATCTGGGACTAAGTCATCCACACTGGAAATTCTGGGAAATTCTTGAGGTTGTGGGTGTTTGGATTCAAGGATGGCAGCATTACCTCCTAAATCAGGAAAAAATAATCCAAGACAAATGAAACCCTTGTGAGACCACAGAAGCAGGTGTACATGTGAATGTGTGGTACACCCTGCAGTCACTTCAGCCACATGGATTTTATGGATCTCCCATTTTCTACAGGAGATGGGCACCAAACTGCACAACACTGCTGAGGATGAAGCCGTTCAAGACATGTTCCTGACTTCAGTGAAATTGAATTAAAAATTCAAGTGCTAACAGAGAGACCCATAGAAAACATGAGATGGGACAAGAAGATTTACACCCTTGAACCCAGGAACTCAGTCTGCCTAAATTCCCTAAGCTGCCTCTGGATCTTATGTGACTGTGGACCTACATGAAGCAGAGCTTGCTGCTTTAAGACACACAAAAATTAGAGAAAAGAGGCTTCTGCCAGACAGAGAAAGGGCAGAGAACAGAGAGGACAAAGGAAGGGGATAAGGAACGAGCTTGAGGAGATGTGTACATGAGAAAGATTCCAGTGATCTGAAAAAGCTACAAGCTGTACAGGTGGGACCTGAACATCACAGAGGACTCCTGCCTGAATTAAAAGGATGCATGAAGCATATCTGGGAGCAGATATTTATAAACTTCCAAACGTCTCATGTTAGCTCAGGTGAAGAGGTAAATGCAAAAGTTAAGAGTAGGTTAGGCACCACTGGTTTTATTCACAAAGCAAGTTTTGCCTGAATATAAACCAACTAGAACATAAGAGTTACATGGTTATTTGGAATGTAAACTAAAATCTTCTCTCCTGACTAGCATGGGCTGAGGCATTTTCAGGAGCCAACACTAAATATTCCACACTGCCGCATTTGCCAAAAATGCAAAATATTACAATGCAAAGATCAAAGTAATTTTTTCCCAAGAAAAGTTTGCTCTGTGTCTTGTGTAGTTCTAAACTCATGTGCAAACCATTGCTTCTATTACAGCTTCCTTCTGCTATCACAGAATCACAGAACCACATGGTGTTCCTGGGAGCTTTGTCCAAACACCTGAACTCTGTCAGGGCTGGTGCTGTGACCAGTGCCCTGGGGAGCCTGTTCCAGTGCCCAAGCACCCTCTGGGTGAAGAACCTTTTCCTGATCTGTGAACACAGTGGCTTATAAGCAGTTTGGCCTGTGAACTTTGTGTGAAGGGTAGACCTTGGCTGGACACCAGGCATCCACCAAGCCACTCTGGACAGGGGAAAGAAAATCTGAGGGAAAATGACTCACAGGTTGACATAAGGCAGTTTACTGAAGCAAAACAGAAAGTTTGTGTGTGCACAAGCAAAGAGAAAACACATAGGATTATTCTTTACTTCCAAGGGATGTTCAGCCACTTCTCAGGAAGCAGGGCTTCAGCATGGGGAACAGTTGTTCTGAAAGGCAAATATTGTAAATAACAACTGCCTCCTCCTTTCCTTAGCTTTTAGAACTTAGCTGACATCATTTGGGATGGAAATTTACTTTGGTTAACTTAGGTCAGCTGGCTTAGCTGTGTCCCTGCCCAGGACTTTGCACACTCCCAGCCTATTGATGGAGGCAACGTGGGGAGACAGTGCTGCTGCTGCTCAGCAGTTTCCAAAGCACTGGTGTGTTCCCAACACCTTTCTAGATAGCACTGCAAAGCACAGCACTGTGAGGGCTACTGTGGGAAAATAAACTCTATCTCAGACAGAGCCAATACAGCTGGGATGGCTACACTGCTGCAAAACATGTTTAAAGAATCAAGCTAAACTGATTAAAATCTCAGCCTTACCTCCACTAAGGGTTTTTTTGGGTTTTTTTACCTATCACTTTGGCCAGACAAACCAAGTCACATGGGCAATTTGACTCTGAAGCTGCAATTGCATGCTTAAGACCAAATACTTTTTGGAGTTCCTTCCTCTCATGCAAATTCCCACATTACATCACATGGCTGCTCACTTCACTGAAATCTTGTTGACAGTAATGCTAAGTACCAGATGTTTAGAGATTACCTACAAGGGGGCCTGATGTTGAAGAGAGAGTTATGAGATGATCTTTCTCCTCAGAAACTTTCCTCCTGGCAATGAAAACAAGTCCCAAAACTCAATGATTTGCAGTTTCCCAATTGTTTGTTGTTAGCCTTAAATTCCAAAGTTCTACTATTCCAAGTTTCTTCCACATAAACATGCAGTTTAGTTTTGGATCCTACTAAACTCTGCTTCAACAATTTTTAATAGCACAGAAATGTAAATTCTAATTTTTTTACAATACAAGAATATATTTCCTAGTTTCTCTTTTTAATCCCCTTTCTTCAGGTTCATTGGTTCCTCAACTATGCCCTCCTATTTGCCATTTCAAATCCTCTGTATTGTTCCTATTTAATTTTGATAAAATAAAACCCTTGAAAGAATAGCCCTTATAGACTTAATGCCTTCATATGAGATTTTCCTTAATTGTCTTTGACAAGCAGATCTCCCAAAGGTTGTCAAGGACAATTTCTCTTAGTAACTTATGCTTGGGCCATTCAGTGACCCCCCAATGGCCTGGCAAGGTGCACCACCCTCACTTTGAGAGGATTTTTCCCCCAGAACCACAGATCATTTACTGGACCTGCATCATACTTGAGTTCACCAAGAATGCAGGCAGATCCATGGTGTTGGATTCATCAGAGCAGCAGCATACCTATTTATGTGTTCTCTGGAAAAACAATGTGATTCTCTGCAGGAGAGCCAACCCTGGACTGGTCTGCTGATTGTTTCTGGGTATGTTACACACCACCAGTGACTATTGTTATTGTGCTATCAAATGCTACCAATAAGCAGTAATAAAAAAGTCAGGAAATATCTTCCCTCAAATGAAAGCCAGTGGAAGCTATCAGACCGTAATGGACCGTAAATGTTATTTCTTCTTTCCTGCTTGTTTGTTGGTATTCTTATAGCTTTAAATGAAGGAAAGATTTCTAGAAATACTTTTATCCCTTTTCATCATTTTTATTCCCAGCAGCAATAATGATACACTACACTGGTTCTTTGAAGAACTGGAAAGGGCATGAAAAAGTCGAATGAGAGTAGTGTGTCCAGATGCTAGATATAACTTCAGCTTCCCAAGAAATAACCCTGTTTGATTTATTTTAATGCTGGTAATCACACTCTAAGCTATCTAATGCTGAATCTAGCATCAAATCTTCTCATTTGGAAGCAACCCCTACAAAATGTGTCAAGAATGGATGAATACCATAACCAGAACTTGAGGATAAAGAGCTCCAAATGCATGCTTTCCTTTGGCAAATTTCTACATAAAGGCAGACTTTTTGACTTTCTCAGAATTATTTTGCTGATACCAGTTTCTTCCCTCAGCCTTTATACAACATGCATTTTGAAGAGAATAAACAGTAGTTTTTTTCTTTAATAACTATTGTATATAACAACCGGAATTTTAGTGCTGCGGTAAAGGAGGATTAGTTGCTCTATTCAAGAGTTTAGGATTTGAGAATTTTTTCAGAACAATTTGTCTCCCTCAAACAGTACTTCCTCAGGACTTGCACAGGGTTTTTTTTCATTTTCTGCTTCTTCTCATAGTGCAGTTGCTCTTGAATTTTACAAATTCATCTTTATCTTTCCTTTTGTGGACTCTGTTTTCCTGCAACATCTTAATTACTCTGCTGGCCTAAACCAGGATTATTGAGGAGCCTGGAAAGGAGGAGGCTTTAGCTGAATCTGAGAGCTTACTACTTGTCAAAATACTCTGTAATCCTTGGTAGGATTATTCTCCGCAGTGTTTCCTTGCTGCTAAATGACAAACAAATAAAATTTGCTGTTTCAGTACAGCATGAAATGTTTTTTCACTTTTAATAGACCTGAGGCAATGTTTGACAAAGATACCAGAAGGAAGAACAATGAGGAAGAAGAACAAAGGCAAGGGTATGTCAGATTTGTGGTGAGCTTAATCCTGCACCCCAAAGAGTTAGACTACAACAGGTCTAACTGTGACAGGTCTGTTTCATAGAGATTTTTTTCTGATCTTGAAGCTGAAATGCGTCTTTGAGGTGGTTGGACAAAGCTCTCCAAATTTTGCATGCTGGGAATCTCAGTCAACACTAATTCAATGCCAGAAGAAATGTCAGGGAAGGCAGTAAATATAAATAATAGCTAAAGAAATCTTTTAAAAGGCAGCTCAGGATAGATGTTTTGGGTGAAAATTTGCTGTGGAAGACAGACACTCAATTTGGGAAGATGGGAGGGTGAGATCATGGATAATAGCTCTCAGTGCAAACAGATGTCATTTTTCCTGGAAAAATCAAATTGCAACCTAGAGACAGGTACTGGAGTGATGGTGTTTTACTAAGCTATGGGGTTCTACTCCATAACAGACTTGGCCAGGTGTGCTTTCTGGTGATGAAACTCTGGACCAAGAGGGGCACACCAAGATTTATGCCTCAAAATACTTCATGAGATTCAGAAAAGGTTATAAAAGCACAACTATAATTTTATTTCAAATAAGTACTGTTATGAAACTCTGGTGACTTCCCTGATTTTGTGGTAACGTGTAACAGTGATGGACATAATACAGAAATCCACACATGCATACTTTTGCAATCACATTCAGCACATATTCCAGCTACTTTTATCTCCCAGAAAGCTATAAATGTATGTTTTATCTGTTTTGATTTAGGGAAATTTTACCATTAGAGATTTTTTAGGATTCCAGTCTGAGTTTGCATATATTCCTGGATCATTTTACTGCTGGTTAGTCTGAAGAACACTGCCAGAAGGCACACTTTAGCTGTTTTCCTGGTTCTCAGGTGTTCTGGTGGGATCTCAGTGCTACACATACTCCTTCTCAGAGTACTTTGTTGGTATCTGTGCCTGCAAGTGCAGCTTGTCTTTCCCTTTGTGAACACTATCACCCCGTTTTTCTTTGTAAATTCTTCATACAAAAGAATGACAGGTTTCTTCTCATGTTTTTTTTTTTTTTCCCAGGAATGCTCTTCTTGGTTCTCAAGTGCTTGATGTCCTGCTTGTGCTTTGTGGCAGTCTCTTCTAGACCTTTCATTCATGTTCCAGGACCTGCTTCACACCACTGTACTATTCACCTTGTTCCATGACAGGATGTGCCAGGTGATTTCAGCACAGTAAAATTTTGGGGATAACACCTTGTTCTTACAATTTCTCCTGCCTCTACTTTTTACTCTTGTATAAAAAGAAAGCCACTGTAGCTTCTAGCTCTGTTTAAGGAGTTTTCAGCATACTAAATACAGACTCCAAGTGCACACTAGTAACTCACTCAGTTCATATGCTTTACATGGTTGTGCTTGCTATAGGGAGGGGGAAGCAATATGTGTGAACTCCAGCCTCAGTATATTAATCTGCATTGAAAAAACAACAAAATGGTCCTTCTTCCCAGCAGCATTTAAATCATAAAACCCATAGCAGCAGTGAAGGATGAACTACTGAAATTTTTAGAGAATACACATCAAGCCTGTTAAGTTTTGATGCAAATCATCTAAGTCTTTAGAGCACCCAGCTGAGAATACACCTGGTCTGGGTCAGGCTTGCTTCTAACAAACACCTTGAAAAGTCAAGTTACCTGAAAGAAGTTAATTCATTCCAGACATCCACCCATACTCAGAAGCACCTTTAGTTCCTAAACCAAGAGGCTGACGGAGGGAAACCATTTGTTCTACAAATGCTGGTGAGGTGCTGGCAGTGAACAGAGGCAAGGCTGTGGCAGTCAGTCCCTTCTTTGCCTCAGCCTTCACCACAATGTCTCTGAGGTCCCTGTGTAATGAGAGGGGACCCATGCTGGAACATTGGTGAAGTTTGTGGAGGACTGTATCCTGTGAGAAGGACCCCATGCTGGAGCAGGTAAATGGTGCAGAGTCCTCCCCTCGAGGAGGAAGGAGCAAGAGAGACAATGTGAGATGAAGTGACCACAGCCCCCATTCCCCCATTCCCCATCCCCTGTGCCACTGAGCAGAGGAGGCAGAGAACGCAGGAGTGAAGCTGAGCCCAGGAAGAAGGGATGGGTGGGGCAAAGGTGTTTTAAGATTGGTTTTATTTTTCATTACCTTACTCTGATTTGGTAAAAAGTTTAACTTATGTTTTCCCCAAGTCATTGGTTTTACCTGTGACTGTAACTGGGGACTCAACTCTCCCAGGCCTTATCTTGACCCGTGAGCCTCTCAGTAGATTTTTTCTCCCCTGTCCAGCTGAGGAGGGGAGGGATAGCACAGCTTTGGTGGGTGCCTGTCATCCAGCCAAGGTCAACAGACCACAGGGAATAACCCCTGACAGGGCTACAGAGGGTTCATTGAATCACTGCATTGACTTAGATGGTTGCCAGCGTGGATCTAAGAATATCTGCCCTAAATTTGTTTTAGCACTCCAAATACTACAAACACTCATCCCAATTGCTTTCCAAAGGGATTATTTTTCTCCACTGAAAAGCAGCCAGCTCCACAAAGCTGCTTGAACTCAGTTATGGCCTGAGCCAAGTTGATTTTTAACATTAAATAATGTTTCTAAATTGCTTTGGGGTTCACGGATGACAGTTCTTAGGAATTTGCAAAGAAGGGTTTAATTCTGCAAACACCCAAGTCACACACAAGCAGTTCTCACTCAGTGATACTGCCTCTAATTTTCACTCTGGGACCATGGATTTTTTTGTGTGCAATATCAGATTAGAAGCCTTTTTGTGTGCAATATCAGATTAGCAGCCTATCAACTCCAAACCTGTGAGTAAATCCCATGAAAAATAATGTTAGCTTGAAAACTATGACATTTTAAAGATTCCTGCTAATATTCTATTGATAATCACACTTTCTTTTCATTTTTTAAGCACAACCTTAAAAATAAAAAGGACAAAAATCTTCATTTTTAAAAAACTAAAAGTTTGCTTTGGAATCTGCTCCTCCAGGAAAAGAAAGCTCAGGATAAATACATCAATTAAGTGCTGGTAACACAAATGTTTTGCTTAGGATGGAGGCTGTTTTCCTGTGGAGAGAAAGGAGAGGTCCTTGAGAAATGGGCTAATCTCTGCCAGCTCCAGTTAGGTATAATGATACTTAAAATCACTCTCAACACACTGGTATCTTTGACTCTTTATCAGGACTTGTCCACTGATGGAGATACTGCAGTGCTCCTCCAAAGCTTCAGTATTTTAAAATAAAACCTTGTTCCCATCTCTCCATTTTACCAAATTGCTTCTGATCCAGCTTATGGGGGATGCAGAGCATTTCATTCCTGGTAGAGGCAGCAGACAAGGGGAGAGGAGTTTTCTGGTGTGAAGTGACATTTGACCTCCATGGGCCATCTCTTCACTGGACTGAACAACTGGTTTTCTCTCAAGCTTTCCTATTACACCACATTTTCTGAATCTCTGATTGGCCCAATTGTTTGCCTTTGCTGCTCTCCAGTGTAGCCCACTTGTTTCTGGAACAGAAGTACCCAAATCTGGAGATTGCTCCAGCTAGGTTTTCACTGGTTCTCAGTGGCACATTCCTTTCATTATTTATTTAATGTCTTATTTACATATTTGCATCCTGCAAAGGTGGTTGCTTTTGTTTTTTGGAGAATGATGACACTGCTGACTCGTGCTTGAAAACCACCGCATCTCTTACATCAGTTTCTGCCACATTTTGGACCATTTGTGTTACAAAGTCACAGTTAAGCAGATCCTGCTCAGTGCTTTGTGAGAGCTGCTGCTCCTGCTGAAAGATGCTGCAGTTGTGCCACTGGATCATGTAGTGACAAGCTGGGTGTCTGTAGTTTATGAAAAGACTGACACAGGTTTACACAGACACACATATCACTGTATGGAGGGCCATGCTCCTGGGGAATGCTCAAACATCAAGACAATCTGGATAAGCCAAGCAGGCAGCGTGGGTCCTGCTAGGGATTGCATGCATTGAATGTGGATAGCAAAGATAAAAGGACATGAGAGAAATGCAAAATACATTTGTAAATGTAATGTAAATGTACATGGAACTCATCAGAACTCATTAGGAAGGGAAGCTGTGGCTGGGGTTGGTTTTGTTTCCTGAGCATTTTGGATCAGTATGTTCTGGTCAGTCTCCTGCAGGGAGTGAAGCTCACCACTCACCACACTGCCTGGATAAATAAATCCAAGTGATGGGTCCAGTACCAAATTGGGGTTTTTTATGAACAGACTGGTGCCTTACCTGGATGAACTGAATTAGAAAGAGGACCTGGAAAAGGCGCTTGTGTCTGGAAGGTGAACAATGTGCTGCACAGCTGGTGGCTGGGAGGAAAAGTTACAGAAACTTGCCAGCTGTATGCTACATATCTCAGAACTTTGCTCCAATTTACAAGATCAGTTTGAGCTCTAAACCTGTCCTACAGCTCCTTTGTTACATGTAGATTTTATAAGCACCCTCCTTAGTTCTCCATTCCTATAACTGATGTAAGCACTGAGCAGTTTTAGGCTCAGGACCCCCTTGTGGAGCTCCCTGCTGGAAATTAAACCATGATCTTCATTCTGTGAGCAGGGCTATGGGAGCTGGTGCTCTCTTGCCCTACCAGTGTCACCCAGATGAAATTTCCCTCTCCAGCTTGCTTTGGGATCCCCATGTAAGACACCACTGAAAGCCTTATGTGATGTCCCTTGCTTTCTCCTCTGTCCACAGTCTCCTGCCTTTGTCCTAGGAGGGAATTATTTTGTTTTGACATGATTTGTTCAAGGCAAATTGATGTTGGCTTTTTCCTGACACTGTTTTATCCCTCTGTAATCCATTTCAAACACATGAAAGAACTCCATAAATATATAAATGAATTAACCAAATATTTCCTACCTAATCTTTAATGCAGTCTACTCACAGTTCATAAAAATATTTACGCAGAGACACATTATTGTGTTTTTCTGATCCTTTCTGAGCCTATGTAAATGCTTAACATAGCTGCTCTCTGCACAAATTAAATAAGATAATTCCCTGTAAATGAAGTAAAAAGCTGAGACTTAATTTGTGAGGCCAGTCACTCACAGAAAATCCTAGCTCAGTCTTTTCCAAAGGCTGAGGAGGGTTTGGCTCCAAACATTACAACTCTGATTTTGCCCCTGAACTCCTTTGAACATTTATTCAAGTGTTGAAAAAAATTTAAATTATAATATCAAGTACTGCATTATGCAGCAAGGTCTGTAAATCTTTTTGGCAAACTTCAGGAGTTTCATGAGTGTATTCAGCAAGTACATAGGAAATATTTAATAAGTTTATTTATAAAGCATTATAAAGGGTCATAAATGGTTTAAGGGCATGTAATAAAGAGATAAATAAGTGTTAAGGGGTATTTATCAAATCAGTCTAATCTCCAAGTACAGGGTTTAATTAGCATTTCTACAAAGTCTCCTGCTCTCTCTGCCATCACATTGTAAATGTTACACTTCTCAGCAAGGCTAGGATAAGATGTGCTACTCCTCCTGGAGCATTTCTACTACAGCAATAATTCATAGTTTGGACGCCAGGATGCTGGGACTTTGATTAATGTAATGACATACTTCATGGTACCCCTGGCAGAAGCTAGGAGAGATCACAATTTATACTGAAAAGTGAATTCAGGATTCTTATTCAGAGCAGAAGGTTTCAAGATAAATGATACAGTGCCCTACGGCTTCTTGCAATGGTTACTGATTGTATTTTATTACACAGAGCCGTAAGTTGACCTTAAGAAATACTGCATACATTCAAGATGCAATTTATCAGGTGGCTTATGTATCAAAGAAAAAACTCTCATGCCAGCACTCAGACATTAAAACAGCCCTCAGAAACCACAGCCAGGTACACCATCCCCTGCATGCCCTGTGAGAAGACCTGCTCCAACTGCTGAGATTTCATCCCATCTGCCCAGAGATGTGCAGGAGCAGAAGGATCTGTTCTCCAGCCCCCTACAGAACCACAGTGAAGCCACCCAAAAGACCTCTGCCATGGACAGGAACTTTCAAACCAAAATAAATCCCAGGCCTCCCTCCAACCTTCAAACCATTGTATCTTAAACACAGGAAGGATTTTTGTCTCAAAGAATAACACAAATGATAATGATGCAGTCTTTTTTACAAGAGCAACTAAACAGCATGATATCACTGCCAATGAGATGGGGAGTAATTGAAAACTAACACTGAGTATCATAAATTATTGTTTATCACTAGACAAATAAATGGCTGTCTTTGAAAGCAGACTTACTTGTATGGTTAAAGTTTAAACCAGCATTTATGGTAGCAATTTAAGCTCTTAAAATATACACTTTAAAAATAAAAAGACTTACTGTAGTCTCCCTCAGCTGCATTTCTGCAGAATAGTCTTAAATCATTCCAATTACTTAATGCAGTCTGTAATTTATCAGCCCAAGTAAGTCAGGCTTCTCAAACCCAGACCCAGATACATGTAATTGTTAAATTACATAAACTTCATGTATATTATGAATTATTCAGATATCAAATGGACTCTTTAAAATTAAAAAGTGTTTTTTAATATGCAAATAGCCTATTGATTACACATACCTGATTTTTTCTTCCTAAGGTCCAATGCATTTTTCTAGGAAAAGAGTTATCAAAACAGGACTTGGAGTAAATGTTGCAAATTAGGAATGAAAAAAGAAAAAAAAAAGAGCATGAACCTGATGCAATCCATCAAGGCACACATGAAAATCTCACCCATGTCTGCAGTGAACATCCAGAACTCCCAGAGAATTCAGAAGTTGTGATGTATCTGAGTCACCCCCTTGGCCCACACAGACAGTCTCTGCCCACACAGACACACTGCAACATTATACACCTCCTACAATTTTGGTAACATAAATATTACAATTTAGAACTTGAATAGTATTTTCATTTTTGCATTTCTTTACGGCATTACTTAATCCACCCACCAGAGCAGACAAGCATTACTAGCTCTGTTAATCCACACATAGTTATCACAATGTCCCATTAACGTTACACAACTGGTGAGAAGCAGAATTGGAAGATCCCATTGGGGCCCAGAGTGCTCTCAAGAACTTGTAAGGGTGTCAGAATGCCAGAGGGCAATTTTGGAGACTCATATTCAGGGTGACTGTGACTCTGCTGTCAACAAGAGGTAGTTGTGATGGTGCCAAATGATATATGACTGATTAAACAAGAGCTGAACCTCCATTTCACCTGTTTGTTCATATTGTGCTTACTCTTTTCCTGCTGGAAATTGTTATACATACAGGCTTTTGTCCAAGTTTCATGCTGTAGTGTTTGAACACAGATTTCACTGAAGTAAAGAATAAATTTCTGTTTGGTATTATGAAATACAATAGAAAAAATAATTTCTTTGTAATAACGACTTCTTACCAAAGTTTCCTTTGTGCATAAAAGGTATTACAGAATTTTAGGAAGCACTTAATTTGGTTAACAGTCTTCTACATTAATCCTTTGCTCAGTCACTCTTGAAAGCTGCATTAATTTAGCAGAAGCCTTGCCAGGCTGCCTGCATGGCCATGGATCAATATCCCAAAAGGCAACCATGCATAAGCTTTGATTGTGACTTTATGATCAGGAAAGTCCATCTAATATGAATACTGAAATACTCAAAAATTTATGCCTGCTTTTCTAGATTACAGTGCTTAAAACAGAGGCTACAACCTCATATTACACTTTTGATATTGTTTTTGACTATGACTAGGAAAGTATTTTAAGTCTTGGATACTGCCCCAAGTTTTAGGCAACACAGATATACTTGATCCTAAGGGCCAATATGGATTTTATAGAGTGGTATTACACAGCTATACTTTGCAAAAATTACACCTCTATACAGCCATCTCCTCTTTACATGGGGGTAATGGAAATGATGAATATTATCATGTCTCTTCCAAGATCCCTGCCAAATTCCTCCCCAGGAAGAAGGAGCAAAGCTCCTGGAGGAGCCTTTGAGGAGAACTCCTTTGTATTTCTTAGTGAGACAGTAAGCTAGAGGGCAAGAATAGTGGTCTTCCTTCTTCTAAAAATAACTTTTTCAGTGTAAACAATCACAAATATACACTCACAGTGCCTTACCAACACTACTGGGACTTCAGAGCCTGTAATTGCTAAATTTAACCCTGCAAACCCATCATAAAGAGTTCAAACCAATACAGCTAGGTTAAGCACATAGTTAGGAAATTGAAAATAGATTATGGCTATAATAACAGAAGGGAAAATGACAGAAGAAATTAAAGAGGACCTGATGTTCACAGGAGAGCATTTAGATCCTTTACTGAGAAAAGCCTTGGGGAATACTTGCAAAACAAGGATTAGCATTACTGCCACTGTTCTTGGGATTCATTATTCACGGTGAACCTGTCTATAACTAACACTTATTTAGTAATAAACTGTTTCTTTGATGTGGTTAATGACTGATATAGGAACAATTATTACTATTGAATTTTCTGTTAGGTCTGTTAGACCTAAAAGGGGAGGGAACGGAGTGCAGGAGCATGGAGATGCTCTGTTTGAATTCCAGTCTTAGAGACTTCTGCTGAAGTGTTTTCTTGTTTCCTGCTACTCTATTGCACAGATGAGAATCTAGGATGGAGCACAGTAGAAACTTTAACATATTACTTCAAAATCCAAACACTGAAATTAACTAGTTTGTTGAAAGATTGCCTTCACACTACAAACTGTCGGTCCCACTTCCCTTCTGAACAGCCCAGGATTCTGGATTCAGTATAATGTCCAGAACCAGGAGGAAGGTTTAATGTTTAAATGAGCTTACTCAAACTGATACAGATCTGCATTTAAGGGTATGTTACTCTAGTTCCCAGCATTTTATTTTGCAAGTAGGACATAGTTTTCTTCTGTGCTTTTTACTATTTCTCTCCTCCATTTTTCCTTTGTGCTTTGGTGCTGCCTTTTTTTTGGTACCCCATTGTAATTTTTACATTCATAATTTGAATTCCATAATTTTTTCAGTTGTCCATGCTAGGTTTGTCCAGGCTTGTGAGTTTTTCTCTCTGACACAAGTTAGTTTCTTTCTAACTGACCAACCTAAATCTTCAGTTTCACAGCTTGCTCAAAGTAAATTTTGCCTTCATGTTAAATCTCTGTCCCACCTTCATACACTCTCTACTTTAGTCTACTGAGTGACAAGTAAGAGTCAACCAGTGGCATTTGTCTCAGCTAGCTGTCTCATTGCTGCTTGAACTGACAACCAGATCAGCAGATAGCTCCTGTTCCTGGACAGACAGAGTGGGAGGAAGGTGGTCAATAAACTGAGCTTCATGGACCTAAGCTTCATACTTAGAGCAAATTAAACTTGTATACAGGAGTGGGAGAACAGGGCATGTAGCAGGATTTGTAGGCCAGAGGACCTCTATGAGCTTTCTCATGATATATTCTAGAAATGTGAAACTTTAATACCGCTCTTCAATCACTTGACTTCACATTTCAATCAACTGCCTTTTTTAACTGCTCTAATTCTTTCTCTCTGAGAATGTACAGCTTTTGAATGTGGAATAGATAATTTGATCCATGAAGTTCTACGAGTAGATTCAGCTAAATGCTACTAAGCCCAGGAATAAAACCAGCTCAAAGATGGGCTGTACCATGTAGTTATGATGGATAGCACAGAAATTTCATGCAGTCTGCTTCCTGAATCTCATCACCAAACACTACAATTTCCTGGCAGTGCTCTCTAAAACAGCTGGTCCCTTCATGCAGAAAAGTCAGATTCTCTTCCACACTTTCTGCCAGGGAAAAAGTCATGGGGTCTACTGGAAAACAGCACCATTATTTCATGTTGTTTCTTGATCCCAGAACATGACTGTTCTATACAGCATCCTCTGGAACCTGCACTGACAAACACACATGGATGTGCATCCAATCTGTCCTGTTTGCAGCCTAGGTTAACAGGAAAGAAACATGAATGTCTGTTTGCAAGACCACAGTGTGTTTGTACATGATTTTCCTTCATTTTGACACTACCTCACAATGGTTTCACAGTTCTTTTCATTCAAATCTACCTCGTATTGAGACTGCAAAGGTGCTCCTCTGCAGAGGGAGGTGCCCTTCAGACTGGCGTGGCTGCTTCTGATGGAATCAGCTCCCCATGGGCACCTGTAACTGAGCACTGGTTATGGTTATGAGAAGGACTGGAAAGCACTCAAGGGTGTCTCCTGCTTCTTGACACCTGGAACTAACTTTATAAACAGGAGACAATCTGACCAAGACCCAAAAGCAGCCATGGCATAAAGTGACTCTCTTTCCATCTACACTCACTGTTAGCATGGATAGGAGTAGCTGGGGGATTGAAAACTACTTGCAGCAAGCAGAGCAAGCACACTGGTGTTAGTGGAAACTCAGGAGTGACTCCCCAGCTCTCTTAACTCTGTCATTAATGCTACCTTTTTTTACAACACATGGGAAATGCCCTAACAAACTGAAGATTCTTGGAAGAACTAAAACCAGTACACAGAAGAATATTTCCTACAGGGACAGCCAGACTAAGGTCTGAGCTAATTTTGCCCTTCTGGAGAGCCTTTATTAAGCCGAAGGCAGCACTGCACAGAGGCAGAGAAATAGATTCTGTATAATGGATCTAAGCCATCAGATATTCAGCATGGAGAATATCATGGCATGCATTACATCTTCAGAGTGGTAAAAAAGCCAAAAACTTGTTGGCATGTTGTACTGGATATTTAAACACTGAAAAAGCTCTGCTCTTTATCATCCAGTACACAGCTGGGACATATGAGGAAGGATTTGGGTTAATCTCACACTATAAATGGGTTGAAATATACCAAAATATTGTAAGTTTTTGATCTACTGGGATGGATGCAAGGCCTGTGGGCAAGCACCCAAATGAGAGATGGATGCTTAAGGAGCAGTGCACCCCCCAGCAGGTAAGCAAGACCCTTCTCAGCTTTTTGGGCCAATGAAGCACTGACTGCAGAATAAAGACATTTAAAATGGATATTTTCCTTGGGATTGACAGTAATGTGTATTTTCAGAAAACAGCATATTGAAACCACTTACACATGTTCAGGTTTGCAAATCCAGTAGCCTGCACATTGTGAGACTCAATGGATGCTTGTACCAACTGTAATTGTCTGTTGATTTGCATGCCACTGAGTATCATCAGACACTCACACAGCCAGCAGCACAAGGCTGGGAAGACAACAATGCAGTGTCAAAACCAAGTCAAACCGTGTCAGCTCAAATGATACACTGCAAACCAAAATAAATTGAACATGAAGTCCTAAGCCAGCAGGGAAGGCATGCTTGGAGAACTCACAAAATCAAGGAGCTCTGAGGATATTCCTAATTACTATGAGAAATTACATGTTAAGAGCATATTTGCTCATCCACGCTTCACCTCATGTTCAACAGGTGTGTGTGGTAGGCAACCAAGGCAATCAATGCAGGCACAAAAGAGCTACCAGAGCTCCCATTTTAGTCATGACAGGTCAATGCCATCTAGGAAGACACAAATGCCACTGAAATGAATGCCTCCATCAGGATTAGCAGCTTCCTCAGAGACTTCAAAGCTAGGGTTGGTCCTGCTTTGTTCACTGCCAGACTCTGAGAAAGAGAAGCAAATAACTGAG
Source organism: Molothrus ater (assembly GCF_012460135.2). Classification (NCBI taxonomy): domain Eukaryota; kingdom Metazoa; phylum Chordata; class Aves; order Passeriformes; family Icteridae; genus Molothrus; species Molothrus ater. The sequence goes on along the minus strand of NC_050482.2, from coordinate 13,476,521 downwards.
AAGCAGATCCAACATCCAACCTGCCAAGGCCCTGCTCCCCCACCTGCAGTGGGTGCCTGGGATGTTCCTCCTGGGATATCAGTCCTTACACAGGAACTGCTTTGCCAGACAAGTCTCCTTCTCCACAGCCACAGAAGTTGGAGTTATTGGTGTTTTCCCCCAAGCTCTGATTCAGACAGGCTGGGGCACCTTCCCTTTAAAATAAATACACCTGTCACAGCTTCCATCTTGCAGGGAGAATGAATACTTTCAGCAGGGAATTGCTTGTATTTGGTTTCAGACCTCAGGGCAATTTTTTTCTAAACATCTGAACTTTAGATGTTTTTCTTATTTTTCTGCTGGGAGAAAGGGACGCAGAAAGACATCCTTTGAATGCTGAAAAAATATTTTTACAACCTTTTGAAAGGGAACAGGTCTCCAGCTTGAGGTAAGAAATCAAATTCTTTCTGAGAATAAAGTATACTCTTCAATTCAGTTAAAAATACCAATTAATCTTTCCTTTTTGTACAAGAGACAGCCTCCTTTACTGATTTCACTTACAAAACATTTGACAATACATTTTTCATACAGACAGGGTTTGCTAATTGCCATGGTGAGTGATTCAGTTAGCTGCATTTATTAATGAATCTTTAAAGCATATTTTTTCTTGTAATCAATTTAGTCATCGATTATCATTATATTTTTGAAATATTTTTGTTGAATTGTTTACTCTCCACTGAACATTGGAAGTCTTCTATGGGATTTTTTTCCTTCTTTCAGACAAAAATTAGTTTTAGCTGTTTAATTGCAATTGTTTTATGAAGTTAATAAACATTCGTATTATCACTGTTGTACTTGCTACTGTTGTTGTTACTGAACTTGCAGCAATCGTTGCAGTATCCTCCTTTCTTTGCTCAACAAGAGAGAATTAGCTCATTGTTTTCATGTCCATGAGCAAAACCTGGGGAAAAATCCATCATTTTCATGAGAAATGTGATCAAAGTAGGGGAGAAACACAGCATGGGAAACCCTGAAACATTCACTGGGAAGTTGTATGTGCCCTTGTTAATCCACGTGGAAGTGCACAGAAGTGTGGCCATGAAAGGTGCCTGCTGTTACACAGCTGTTGCTTTGATTGTTCTTCTCCACTGCTGCAAAAATGGCTCTTTGTCCCCAGGTATTTTTTTTACATAATGGAGGAAAACAAGCTTTTCCATACAATGAAAATACTAATATCAAGGCTGTGGAAAGTCATAAAGGGAGGAGGTTCCTAAAAAGATAAATAAGTAAATCCAATTTCAGCATTAGACCAGCTAAGGAGTACTAAGCTGCCTAATTTTTCTTTTCTTATTAAGTCAACAGTTCTCACCATTATTGTTTTTCATTAATATTTGACTTGTGGAGTCTTATTACTGTGTAAAACTCAGTTTCTCTCATTTTAAAGTTTGTTTCCCTCTGAGAGAAAGGAAAAGTAAATATCAGTTCAAAAGCAAAGGGTAATTTATTTTTTAAGTTATTACAAATTTGGTATTATAAATATAATCTCATTAGCCTAAGCAGTGTAGTAATTTTTTAAGTTCCTCAGGGCAAGGCTTAGCAGTCCCCTGAAAAAAGACGTTTCTAGGAAAAGAAACTGTTTATTGGTTTGTGATTCATCAAGGCACTAATTTTCAAATGCACATAAAAAATAAATCCCTAGAACTATTTAGCACTGAAGTGCTTTTATAATAAGTAATTTTATTCAGCAATAGATGCAGATATCTGTGCTATCATGGGCAATACAAATGGTTACACCCAACATTACTACATACTGCCATGATTTTGGCTTGGTCCCTAAAATCCCCAATCTGTTGTGCAGCTGGAAACAGAAACCACTGCAGGCACAGAGCTGCCTCCTCTGGGACACTTGTGCCCAGGTGAAATAGGATTGTTTGCACGGAGAAAGGGAATGGGAGAGAAAGCATCAGAGTTTTTGCAACAAGCTTTCTACAGCAATGTCCTATATCACCCTGGGTCAAATGGGAATCTCTGTCTAGTAAGTGAAAAGGTTTTGGTCCTGCACAGAACATTTTATCTGACCAGTCACATAAGAGGCCAAATCTATCAGACTGGAGGTATCAGTACAGTAGAATCCCTTCTTGTGTTTTTTAGTATAATTTCACACTTTTATTTCCTCTCCAGCAGTTTTAAATCATGTGAAAGAAATTCTAGCTCCCCAATTTCCCTTTCCTCTCCCTGGGGCCTCCATCCTTAGGATGATTTCCTGAGGTGCTGAGCTCCATCACCTGGGGACAAACCTGGGAGCTCCCCTTCTGTAGGTAAACACTCAGAGCTGGCCACTGGAGATGAGGGGCTGAGCCCCATTACTGCTCTATTTGCTGCATCTGTGGTGGAGGAATGGGCAAGCTGCCCATCATTTGTAGCACAGAGCCAAGGCTTTGGCATTGTGTCAGTGAAGCCCCTGCACAGCAGACCCTTGAGATCACCTGACAATGCTCACAATGATGATGAAATGCCCGGTGTGGATAAGAAAGTCTCAGACCAGATCATTTTATTGTTACTAAATATACATAATACTGTCATTAAATATATTTTAAGATATATAAAACCAGAAGTTAGATTTTATTTTGGTCTTATCTGTCTCCAGCAGCTTCCTGGACATTACAGAACAACACCCAATGCATATTTCTCCCACTGTCTGCTAAGTGTCTGAGTTTCTCCCTTAATTGCTGTGAAACAAGGAACTTCTTTTCACTTCCTTCTGTTGTTTAGGGATCGAGACAATTCATGTCCAGTGAACACAAACCCAGTAATATGCATTTTGGGGCTGGAATTATGTCTTCCATGTTCTGCAGTTACTATGGTTACCATCCCACAGCATCCCTGCATGCGTGGCTAAAAGAAACAGCAAAAATAAAAAAAAAAAGAATATCCAGGTAAGAAACAAAAGGGGAGTCTGGGCCTATTAAAAATACAAAGTACAACTTGAAGAATCTAAAAGACTTATTTTCCACAATGACAAAGGAAGATGGATGTCCCCATGGTCTTGCTTATAAATTTCCCTACTTTGGCTTTAAATGCTGGAGTAAATTTTTGTCCCATCTAGAACTGGGAAGATGGATGAGACACTCATGCTCCAGAAAGCAGCCAGTGTCAGTGCACGCCTGGGAAGGGGAGAACAACTCTTGCTTTATTCCAGTAGGAAGCTAATTACCTGGAGCCATGAGCCATATCACTGTTAGGGCTCCTAATGCCAGCCCTGGGCAGCCTGCCATCCTCACAGCAGTTAGGAGGACAACAGGGCTGGAAGCTCAAGCCCTGCTCTGGATTGGGCACAGAGTAACAAAAGGACTTGGTGGCTACAGTGGCATTCTGTCAGAATTCTGTGTCTCAGACCACAGATGCAGTATTCAACATCAGGCCAAACCATGAGGTGCCTGCATCTGAATTGTTCCCTACAGTGAGTGCTCTGTATTTGATTTGCACAGTTAGTGCCTTCTTTGGACCTAACTATGACCAAGAACCTCAGCCAGACCCTCCCCAGCCCTGGGAGGAGATGGGTGTAGACAACTTCCCTGGATGCACCTGACCTACACTGTCTGGAGAGATCCCTGTACTGCAGACATGTCCAGATATCTCACCAGGAATGTACTTCATGTTGGTGGGGTCAGGGACATTCCTGACTTCTCCCCCATCCTGAAACATCATGGGTGACAGCACTAGTCCTGACCAAGGAGGGAGACTTGATGGAAATCCAATTCTCAAAAGACAGAAGTTGCTCTACCCCACAGGAATTGCTGGCATTTGGCAGGAGGTAACTGGAGACCAACTGGAGCAGAGAGAGTGACCAAAACATGAACTGTCTCTGCTTGCCAAGGCAGAGGTGACCTGAGCTCCCACCTTTCTACAGGGCCAAAGGCTTCACTGCAACCGCAGTGAAGGAGGGGGGAACCTTCCCTGGGAGGTGAGTGATGTGAGTCTGACCAACCCACAGGCTGACTGACCTCCAGGCAGACTGAGCACCTGCCCTCAAACTCTGCCCTGCAAACCCCTGCTTGTTGTGAGAAACATTCACTCCTCACCTTCAGGCGAAGGCGTCACTAACTGAAAGCCATGACAGCTGGGATATGAAAACAGATGCTAGGATTGAATACTATCATTTCAACAACTGAGCAACTAAATAAAAAACATCCTACAAGTGGAAATAGGATTTTAAAAAATCTCCAGTATTAAAAAAGTGGAAATAGGATTTAAAAAAATCCCCAGTATTAAAAAAGTCACACATTTTCAACTTTGACTTACCACACACCCTACAAAATATATTGAGTTAATGGTTGACAGTCCATTCTTTATGTACCTAAATACTCACTCTGATAAATAACTGGCCAGAGAACCAACTCCATTGCTATGTCAGTGACATCACTGGGTAAGCAAATGAATCATCCTCTTACAGTCAGTCATTTGGCATGGATGCTTTCAGAATAAGTATGAATTTGTGAAGTGCTGCAGACAGTAAAATTACACGCATGCAGCAGTAAGTGTAGGGGAAAGACTGGGGTCTTCTTCAGTACCAGGAGACAGCTGAAAGCAGAACCTGCACTGTCCTGAATCTCAGCTTTGACTATTATGACCTGTACTGGGTTTTACTGCACACCAGCATGATGAAGGCTTCCATTTCTGGTACAGCAAATAGTCTATTTAGAGTGATGATGCTGTGGAATACTCCAATTTATGTGAAATCTAGATGCTAGAAAGTAATGCTGTTATTATCCGGCACTTCTTGTTTTTGCTTTTCCTATGTGAGCATCATTTTATCATAATTTTCAAAGTTTTCACTGGAAAAAAACAAGCAAACTGAATTCTACAGCCTTATGATGCTGAAAAAGTGTTTCCTAAGTATTTTCTTCTATGTTTGTTGATTTGAGATTGCAGCACCAAGAAGGTCATTGTATTTCAGGGTCACCTTCTTTTTGTATTTGATCTACAAAGGTTGATTGAAAGCAGAGCAACATCTGAATGGTGAGTTCTTCCTTCGGTGTATATCTCAAAGGCAAGGTATGATTTCAGGAACAAATGACAAGGAAAGTCCCTATTCTTCTTTAACAAATGATTGGCATGAGGTGCTGTGAAATGTGAGGGAATAAAATAGAATAAAAGTGTGAAAATGCATCCTGAATTCCCCAGTACTTCCCTGCTGTGTCCTTAGGGCATTTCAAGACCTACCTTGGAAAAAGGTTTTGCATAATAATCACTGCTATGATTAGCACAGTGTTTCACATTATATAATACATACAATTCACCTGATAAGCATTGCAAGAATTATTTGCAATTAAAGTTTCAAAATGTTCCAGGCTTTAAGGTTTTTTTCTTCCCTACCAAAGTAACCCCATCAGTTTTCTCAGCAGTCCCTCAGTAGCTCACTTAAAAGTAGGAACATTCTTTAAAATTCCCTCTAAATGATCGCAAATTTCTAACAGCAACAATACTGGCAGACCCAGGGCTATAGGCAATTCACCAGCAGAGGTTTGCTGGTCATCTAAGGACTGAAGTGTGGGAGCTGAGTGAGCTGGGTTTAGAAGTAATGAAACAACAACCACATAGAAGAGAGACAGGAGATTCTGACCTATTGTAGACTGGCGAGCCAGCGAAGAAAAGGCAAATTGCAGTCATGCTAGTAAAGGCAAAAATAATCCCAAGAGGATCCCAGGAGGAACACCAACATAGGATGCAATGTGGGATACTGAGGATGCTCTGTACTCCAAGATTTAAGACACTGGCAGCAGATCTCAGTAGAGCAATGGAAAGATGAGCGCACCACCAAAGAAATGGACTGGATTAAAAAGCTTTGCATATGTATAATTTTAACAGTTTGAACTAGTGTTCATTGTGATCATCATAACTGGAGTAATAATAACTCTTTCATTGAGCTCTTAAGATTTTTAGACTGTAAGTAGACTAAATTCTTAGCTTTATATCTAATGTGGGTTCCTTTTGCACCTTTTATCACGCCTTCAAGTTTAACAATCTGGTAGGAGGATTTCAAGCAACCTTTTCTGTAGCTTGGATGCAGCAAGTTGGTAACACCTGTGCTGAGGATACACTGCTGGCAGAGTGAAACCTCAGCCACATTTTCCTGGGGAAATCTGGCACTGCCTTCCAGGAATTCAGGCTCCCAAACCACAGATGGACATGGACAAGCCTGGCATCAGGGTCCTAAGAAAACACATATGCCTGAAATAATAAAAGCTAAGAATGTGGTGCTTCCAAAAAGCAATGAGATATAGTTCATGGTCCCTCTCTTCCCCATCTTACTGAATTATATTTGGCTGAACTGTATTTAGAATTATTTATTTTCCGTATATAGTTCTCCATGAAAAATAAGTGTGTCTTTGGAGTCCTAAATCAAAATACTATAGCTTATTTAATCATACAGTATAGTTTTGCAATTCTACAATGTACATTACTTGATTTTTTCTTTTTAGCAGCATTTATTCTTCTAATTTAAAAGCTTGTAAGAAAGATTAAGTATTCACAGCAGTAAACTGTAATTCTAAAGTCATTAGGGACTAGCTATTGCTCAATACAAATGCTAATGCAGTTTAAACTTGATATAACCTTTCTAGATTTAAGATATCAGCAAATAAAATGTTAATAAAAACTTCTGGACTGTATCTAGATTTCACTTTGCATTAGTGAGCTTGCTATTACAGAATGAACAATAATCAAAACCTATTTTTATCAAATGATTCCTACTACAGCAAATAATAGTGAGGGAAACAAAAAAAAATTAAGTGAGAAATTCTCATTCATATGAACTATGAATGCAAAAAATACACTGCATTCCTGAATATAAACAACAAATTACCAGGCAAATAATGTTTAATGTTCTTGAGAAATTTTGAGCTTCACATGTTTAATGTGTTTACTGTCATTGTTTTGTTGTGTTTATTAAGGCAGAATGACAAAAAGTTCTTCATTTGTTCTTCATTTGTATGGAGAACAAATGCCACAGTAGCAAATACCCTACAGCCTGGCAAGTGAAATTTAGAGATGAGTGGACACTTCAGGAGTGGCTGTAATGCAGCACTGCCAAGGACCACGGTTAGGGAAATCCATACACTTCCTTGTCTGCTTGCCCTGTTACAAAAGCTCCCACATTCCAGTGGAACTGTACATGGGAACTGTAACTTCAACCTGCCAGGAGGGAGACCAAAGTAAACCTGAGGAACACCTTCTTCAGGGACCTCCACTCTCTTTTCTCTCTTTCATGTGTAAGCAGCTTCCCTGGCTGGAGGACCTTGTATGCTCTTTTTGTCCCATCAGCTGCAAAAACCATTTCTGGTGGTGATGCCGTGCAAGCATCATGGTGATGCCTTTCACAGTGATGCCATGCAGGAGTTCTCATCACCTATCACAGTGGTGCCATGAAGGAGCTAGCCAAGAGCTGGGCATCATTTCTGTCTGAAAACTCTGCTAGCAGCCCTTCTCCAGTGCCAGCTGCAGAGGGAAGGGGGGTTTAGTTCGGGAAGGAGAGCACTCACAGAAGGACCTCATTAGGATAACACAGAAGATCAGCACTTGTTTTCTTGGTACAGCCCTAGGGACAACATTCCATTACTTCTGAAGGGAAGTTTCTGGGCATTTTAAACCCAAGTCATCCCATATTACATCTCCTCTTTCACAGCAGAAACCTCCGTGAGTTGAAAGAGAAGCTCTGGAGGTTGTGTCCCAGCAACTCCAGACTGTCACTCCCCAGTTCAGACACAAGGCCTCCACTAACCATAGCCCCTGTCTATGGAAACACAACTGTGCTGTGAGCTTTAATTATGTAACTGCAGAAATAATTTTGCCTTGTTAATTGAAAATCACTGTAGCTTTTTCCATAAAATGAAAAAAGCCTAAACTATACAAGCAGGGATTCCAGAATATAAATTTTGATTTATATTCACAAAGACTGCCTCCTCCTATATGTTATGAATATATCCCCAGGCATCCTGGACATTTTGTTTGCTTTGGTGAACAAATACAGACTTATATGTCTGGTGTCTTTTATGACAAACTATTCAGGTGTCATTCTTCCTGCAGGCCCAGCAAAAATCATCTCAATACTTTGAGTGAGTACAAACATACGCCCACAAAAAACCCCCAAAACCTCAACCAGCCACAAGAGAATCAGAACACAAATCCCAAGAAATAGATGTGGTTCAGTAAAGTGAAGGGAGGTCACGAGCATCTTTCTTTGAGAGGCTGGTGCTGCACCAGAGAGAGAAGTGTGGCTCTGCAACACGTAAATGATTGCAGCAGAGATGGAACGGTCAGTTCAGTGGGAGGACAGAAGTGTGGAGAATGACAGTACAGGATCAATAAAATCTTCCCCTCGCTCCCACGCAGTGCATCACCTGCAGCGCTACAGAAGCCGCCAAGATCAATTTCTCGAGTTTTGCTGAGATCTGGGAGACACACTGAGCCTTTGCTCACCAAAGCCAGTAATGTAATTAACACAGTAATGCAGAAAATAAGGATAAGTCCTGGAAAATCAAATTGCACCCTGTCTATATAGAATTTTGAATTAAAATATTATTAGTAAATTGACAGACAGTTATTATTGCAGCAGACTCCTAGGGCTCCAGTCTGCCAGGGAAGCACTGGCTGGGGTACAACAGAAGAGAGACAAAGGGTTGTCTTCAGTATCAATTAGCTAAATATGGAGTTTGTACAACCATGGCAAGTCCTTAGAGCAAAATCATTCTGCCAGTCAATACTCTACTTGCTATATGAGCAATCATGTATGGACATAATTTCTTTCATATTTTCTTAACTCTACTGATAATGATAGTTTTTATTGTCATGAAGGGAAACTTTTTACTGCAGCACACACTGAGAGCAGGCACACTAAACATCAGAAGGAAGTCAGGATTCCCCCATGAACAAGCATTTTCCCCTAAAATGGGCCATTTAATTGCACTCACAACTGTGAAAAATAGATTAGCGTGGTTTCCTTTTGTGGCATTTAGTTAGTATAATTCTAAGACATTTGTTTGAAAACAGTACTCCATTGCACTGCTTCTTGTTCAACAAAGATTTGATTAGCGAGAACTATGTTGCTCTTGCAAAACTTAAAGCTGTATTTGGAATTAGGGCCTTTTTTATTAGTATGCATTAAAACCTGTTATTGATCTGCTAGAGGTGCTAATGTAAGTGTCTTTTGCAATGCAAACCCAAATTAGATTCTGATCAGGTTCAGAGTGTTCAATCAAGGACTACCTAGCAGCATTTTTAAATGAAATGCAGTTTGTGTTTGGCATTGCAGATCAGGTATTTGATTGAAAGTCAGGAAGAATTCCCAGCAATGTAGCATCTCTCTTCCTTTGCTGGGCATCTAAAATGTATCTAGCATTCAGCTACTGCACAATGCTGACATATTGTGTTGTACAGTCTAAAGAAATTTGACATTTAATGTATGCTATAGTGGCTAACTAAAAAGGGGCCACTGCAGCACATTAGTTTAAAAAAAACATTTGCTAAAAATTCTAAACCTAACTTCTTTATAACTAAAGACCGACATGTTTATTAAGAGAATGCAAGTGTATAATGCATCACATCTTCTACTGATCACATAATGAAAATAATAGCCTTCATGGAGTAGTGACAACACAGGTGGAGATACAGTAGTGACCATTTAAGATCTCAGATAAGCCACTATGCTAGGTGCTTAGATGGATCTCTAAGAGATGGGCATTGCCCTGAAAAGTTTGTAATTTGTACTTGTCAAGACAGATGTAAGCCATATTTCTATCATAACCCCAGTGCTGATACAAAGCAGGTATTTCCACCTAACCCAATTTTATGATTCTAGAATAACAGAATCATAGAATCATCTAGATTGTAAAACACCTTTAGGATCATCAACTCCAACTGTTAACCCAGCACTACCACATCCATCACCAAACCAGGTAAATCTATAGGAATTCTCACAGTCAACAGCGAAATACACTTTAACGATTCAGCTTTGCAATAGATCTACTCACAGAACAGCACAAAGCCTCTTCTAGGTTCTACACTGCAACTCTGACAGGCAGCTGCTGCATGCAGAGATTACTGCATGCCAAATAATGGTCTCAGTGGTTTAGTCTGTTTATTCAGATTTAGATTAACTCAACCAAAAAAAAAAAAAGCCTATGTAGCAGCTAAAATATAAAATTAGACAATATGCCCCATGAAAACGTGGTCAAGGAAAAGCTCAAGATCCAGTGTATGCCAGGTCCTCTTCTCCAGAGGCAGTTGAATCCTGCAGTGACATCTCCTGCATTGCAGGAGCAAAGCCCCCATTTTAGCAATGAGATCACAGGAGCTCAGGATACTGTTTCTGATTCCTCTAGACTCCTTGTGGTGCCAAACTTTGCTCAGATTTCACCATCCTTTTACGGTAAGTGGCAATTAAAGGTGTGAGTTTGTAAGTGGCATTACACCCAGCACACCCCTCCCCAGGCAGGCTGCTGTACCAGAAACAGAGTGGCCAGCAGGAGCAGGGCAGTGTCCCCTGTACGCAGCACTGGTGAGGCCACCTCGAGCTCTCTGTGCAGTTCTGGACCCTTCACTACACATGAAGGTGCTGGAATGTATCCAGGAAAGGGCAATGAAGATGAGGAAGGGTCTGGAGCACAGGTAGGATGAGTAGTGGCTGAGGGTGTTCAGCCTGGAGAAAAGAAGGCTCAAGGGCACCTTATCACTACCTGAAAGGAGGTTGTGGCCAGGTGGGGGGTCAGTCTCTTCTCTCAGGTAAAAGTGACAGGACAATAGAAAATGCATTGCATTTGCATTCTTCCCAGATGACGGAAGGAAGCATGAATCTGACTTTATGTTTTTAGAAGGCTAATTTATAATTTTATGATCTATATTAAAGAATACTACACTAAACTATACTAAAGAATACAGAAAGGATACTTACTCAATGCTAAAAAGATAATAATGAAAAGTCGTGACTCTTTCCAGAGTCCTGACACAGCTTGGCCCTGATTGGCCAATGAGCGAACACAACTCACACCAGAATCCAGTGAAACAATCACCTGTGGGTAAACAATCTCCAAACACATTCCACATGAGCAAAACAGGAGAAGCAAATAAGATAAGAATTGTTTTCCTTTTAATCTGAGGCTTCTCAGAAGAAAAATGCTGGGCCAAGGGATTTTTCCAGAGAATGTGAATGCCACAGAAATGTCCTCAAGTTCAACCAGGCAAAGTTTAGATTGGATATTTGGTAAAATTTCTTCATAGAAAGAGTTGCCAGGCATTGGCACAGACTGCCCAGGAAAGCAGTGGAGTCACCAGCCCTGGAGGTATTAAAAGATGTGTAGTTGTAGCGCTTAGGGACGTGGTTTAGTGGTGGACTTGGCAGTGTTGGGTTAACAGTTGAGTTCTTAAAAGTCTTTTCAAACCTAAAGGATTATATGATTACATGAAAATACAAATCCATAGCATTTCTTCTGTGTTGTCCTCTAGTGTGATGTGCAAAAGTAAAAAAACTCAATGACTGTAACTGTCTCATCAGCGCCAACAATGCCTCCCCTGCACTAATCCTCTTCCATCATTACCTTTTATAAATGCTCTGTGATGATGGGAAAATGAAATGACAGTGATTGTGACAAGTCTCACAGAAAGGTCTAAACATTAAAAAGTTTTGATTACAGGTGAAATCCTTTGCCTGTACTGCACAGCAGCCCCTGTGTCCAGGTGGTGACAGAGAAACAAGCCAAGGTCACACCACCCTGCCCGAGCAGGGTGTGAGGCAGCGCCAGCCTTGTTGGAGAGAGATGCTGCATCATTCCATGTGCCAGCCTTGCTGCCAGTGGGATAGCCTGGAAACCACAGCACGCTCTCCAGGAGCTGAAATGCACCCATCACTAAAAACATGCAGTCAGATGCTTCATCTGTGCCCTACAGGAGTATGAGCAAGGAATGCCAGGGTCAGAGTTCAAAGTGTGGGAGGGAAGCAGGGAAAGGAAAGCCCTGCATTTATCAGCACCAGACTGAAAGGGTCTTGTTCCAAGCCTAATCAAACTATTATTCAAACTATTTTCAAATAAAGAAATTAAGATGTACCAATTTAATTTGTTTTTTTATTAACCGGAAGTCAATCATTAATCAGAAATCAACCTGCCAAGATCATTCATTATTGCACAAACACACATGGCTGACTACATCATGCTGGAAGTACTCACATACCTAAGGATAAGGCTGAACTCACCCTTAAGACAATGTCACTGAAGCAAGTTACCCCAGGATCAAGCTTTACCCAGTTACACACTTAGATCATAATTTCTGAGGATGGCATCAGTCCTGGGCAGCAAATGGTGCTAACACAAGTATGGAAAAAAACCCCTCTGTTTTAAGTTGCTGCAGCTTTACTCTGACCTGCCTCCAAATGGAAACTGTAGTCTGCCAAAGTTTTAATATTTGAGTGCTTTCAATTGGTTGCCACACTAATAATTTGATTGGAATCATTCTAAATAATACATATTGTGACTGAGCTAATTTGGCAAGCAGCCAACAATTAATTAGGAGAAAGTTAATCATGTACTTGTCATGAAATGCACTCTATTTATGGCAAAAGGTATTGACTTTAAGTCAATCTTCATATTTACAGTGAAATTAAAAGTTACAACAGAGTCTAAGTATTTATGTAAAGAACATTTTCTGCAGGGGAAACCCGAAGAGGGAATAAGGTTTGCTACTACAAACCATACAGTGATACCTGAAAAAAATGCAGATAAATTACAGCAGACGCAAGTGGGGCCTTTCCAATGAAACCTGACAGCAGTCCTCTGGGTTACCAGATGATTTCCTCAAAGATTCATTCTGGGGTTCAATTTGATTAAAGACTGTAAGCAAAAGGAAGAGGGTGGTAATACTTTGCTGATGATACCTAGGTAGGAGGAGGTCTGTCAATTCAGAGGAGACCTAGGATTGCACACAGTAATAACCAGATGACCTTGAGGTCTGAATTAATAGAAATGGATGGAAATCAATTGTGCAAAGTGCAAGGCCATACAGCTAAGGACCAATAAGGAGTATTTCTGGCATAAGCAGGGAGCTCATCATCTGGAACTGCTAAGGGACAGACACCTTGCTGTCTAGAGAGATGCTTTTAGATATCCAGAAGCACTGGCTGACCACAGAATCACTGCAAACCTCCAAGGGGCAGAAATAAAAAGATCTCAGAACATGCAAGAAGTATTTCCACAAATGTGGGGAAGCATTACCAGTATTGCACAGGAAATGGTGAGGCCTCCCCTACTGTCTTGAGTATGAAAATGCAGCACTGCTTGCAATGTTTAAGAAAGATGATCTGAGAGTGGAGCAAGAACACAGATGGGGCATTTATGATGTTGTGGAGGATTAAGTGTTTGACTTACAAGGAGAGACTAAAAAAGTAGTTTGAGTAGCAATGGGCAGAAGAGAGCTGATGATTATTCAGTATAAATACAGTAGAGGCAAGAATTTATTGTCAGAGCAGAAAAAGTGCAAGGTTCAAGATGAGGGCGCTAGGAGAACAAACAGGTTTGAGTGTATTACTAACAGATTTATACCAAATATATATATATGTATATATATATATAAGAAGGGCACTTCTAATCAACACATGAACTGAGCAGTGAGGACACTAAGCCAGCTCCTTCTCAGACAGAAGGTGTACAGCTGAGGACGAGGTTCATGAGACAGCTGCCAGCCACCATGGGGGCTGGAGGCCCCTCTGGAGGATTTTTTGGTGCCTGAGCACCTCTGTGAGGTTGAGCAGATAGCCTTGATGTCCAGTGGGAATTTTTGTCCGTGATCTCTTGTAGATGTGACTTCATTCCATGATTATGATTCCATCAAAGAAGTTGTTTTGCGGGACTTTTTCCTGAAGGAGCAGAAACCCCATCTTTCTGATGAAAGAAATTAGTTGAATTTAGCCATTTTGTCCAGTGTACTAATTTCTTCCCTACACTAAATGCAGTGAATTAGCTGGTTCTACCTCACACCCACAGTGGACCAAAATACCACTAACATAACTATAGAAAGAATTATTTAGCATTCCTTTCTGGAATTATTTGTAACAATTGCATCTCATAGCCGAGAGTATGCAAGCAGTTTAGGATTGGCAAAACTTTAGCTCAGATCACCAGCTTTTATCCTAAATTCACAGCCCTGAAAATCCTCCACTGTTTGCACCTAGGGATGATCCCAGAGAGACAAAGATCTTTAATTGAAGTTTTCCAAACTTGATACCAGAAAAGTGTACCTTCTAGACTATTATTATTATTATTGCTTATATAGAGCATGGTTCTTTTGGAGATGGTTATATGAAACCAACTTTTCAACTTTAACTTCAATAAACATCAGATATATGTCTTCCTGTCCATATTGCCACTAGAATGAGAACTAAAACAGCATAATATGTGATAAATCATCAAATAAAAAAAATGCAGCAACATCTTGTATTGTTACAAGTGGTACTATACAGTACAATTTACAAGGTAATAGGCCTATTCATCACCAGCACATCATTCATTCCAGTTTCTCTGCTCAGAGGCTGCAGAGTGGGAATTTTGATGGTCTATTTGTTCTTGCTTTGATTAAGAATAAAACATAGCTTGGAAATAAGAAACTTTGCCTCCTGTTTCGCATCTCTGAAATACCATCCTTGTGTTACCAGCACGGATCAGAAGTACTAAATATGCTGATCACACACCATGAAATCAAAGGTTGCACCCAAGATCCATCTTTTCTAAATTTGTTGTATCAAACCAGGATAAGGCTCAAACAGACATTCAGTGCATTTCTAAACTTGTCTGCTTTGTCCCCACGGTAATCCAGGAGTTGATTGAGGATTCTACAAACCTGGATCAGCTCCCTGCTGTGGCCTGACCATCCCATCTGACCTTAAAGAGGTCTCTGAGGCTGGAGGACACAACATGCTTAAATACAACACCAACCTTTAGTCTTTGGTAGTTTTCTAGTCCTCTACATCTTGCTGAGTACATCTACATAGAACCTGCTCTGCTCCGCTTTTCTGCAAGAGGGGATGATGATGAAGAACCAGGATAGTGAGGCACTTAGATGTTATGGAAATGAAACTATAAAAAAATCTTTTAGAAATAACTTTAAGTGCAGTGGCAAATGTGTACCCTGCTCTGTGACATCACCTATTGGCTTCTGCATGACTCTCACTGGGAGGAAATGCTCTTGCCTTTAATATGCTCCCCAGAGATTTTGCTCACATCTCTCTAATTCTTCCAGAGGGACCATTGAACTCAAATGTACAAGACAGCTGAGACTGGAGGAATTTCACATAAAGACAACCACCTTCAGACAATGGTAATTTTTAATTAAGATCTTGTTTAATGGCTTTTGTGACAGCAGTAGATGAGTTAAAGGCACTGAGGTACATGAGTGTAAGAGGCTCTTTTCCTGGGTTAGCTGACACAAAAACATTCTGCATACACAGCTACAGACAATGTCAGCAGGTATGAGGACTGAAATCCTGCTGGGCTCCATGCTGCTCACCTTTCCACGTGAGCCACCGCATTGCACAGCCCCCTGCTAACCTGCTGACTACTCACCCTGCTTTTTTTGGGGCCACTCAGAAGACTGCACTTCCAGTCTTCTCAGGGTTTCCTAAATAATGAAATATCAAAAGCATTGTAATGCTCCCCTGCTATCATGGTGATACACTTGTAGGCTTCTTTGGCTTAGTCACTAGACCACTGACACAAGCAGTGTCAAAACACCTTTGCTTGCTGAAGAAGGCCAGAAATGCTTGTGGCCAGACAGGTGTCCTGCTGTGGGGCTCAGGACTGCAGCAAAATTGCCAGACTGTACAGCATCCAATGCATAATTCTGTCCTGAAATAGCATTTGCAATTTTCATTTCATGGTCTGTGGCATTTCAAGCTTTTCTCTCTATTCTAAATATGCTCATTTCACAAAGTACAAAAGCAAATTTCCTTCCATAATCCTGTGCCTCGCAAACTCCCACTGCAACCTGAGAACCAAGCTGAATATTTTCTCCCATAAACTGCCATCTACAACATTTTAAGTGGCAACGTGAGCTTTCTCCCCCCCTCTGCTTTTCTTAGAAGTTTCTCAGAGAAATTCTGCCGATCTGACACCCCCCCTGCTTTCTTCCAAGAAGTCTGACCCTTATTCTCCTAAAACAATAAACAAATTTCCTCTGGTGAAAGAAGTGCCACTGCCACACCCCAGGCTGGAAAATTCATTCTGGTCACCTTGATTCCATTTGGGGGCATGCAAAACCCCCTGCTGGTGCTGCTTTAAAGGGGCCCACATTGCACAGATCTCCTTCCAAATCCTTTCCAGCTCACTGACAAACATTCATTAAAACTGGCACATAGAATTGTCAGTGGGAATCCATTATTTTAAAGTGATTTTTCAGAGCAATTTGTACTCTTTCAGTACAGTGACTACAAGACAAGAGATGCTTCATACGTTGATGCGCCTGCTATGGCACGATCTTCCTAAAGCTGTGAGACAGAGCAGTTGCTGTAAATCATTCTTATTCAAGCACTCATCCTGGAGCAGGCAGCTGAAGGCAGTGCTGCCTCAGGATGTAAACATGGACAGAATGAGATGCTGTGGCTGTGTCCCTGCTCCCTGACAGGCAGGAGGAGAGAGGCACCCATGTCTCCATGCTCCCCTGAAGGAGGGAGAGGCACCCACACATCTCAGCTTTGATCAGGCTGGGATTGGCATTTGCCAGGGAGAAGCAAGAGGGCTGTAGATGGAAGGAGTGCAGCAGCCACAGGCTCAGGCTGCCTATGAGCCCTGGAGGCAGCAGGAGCATTGCCCTGTGCAAACAGGGTGCCCTAGTGGGGACATGGCACCTGCAGATGCACCCTCCAATGATCTGACATCCCTCACGCACCTCATTTTCCACTCATTACCAGAAGTCATCTGAAGGCACAAACAGGTCAGACAGCAGCAAATTAGCATCATACTCTGGTGTGACAGGAAATCTCAGTCCACTAAATAACCCGCATTTTTCAAATTATATCCCCAAATAAGTGTTTATTTGATGAATGCTGCAGAAGAGCATTTTGCACTATCAATGAAAGAGTAGTATTTGTTTACAAACCAGCCTAATTATGGAGCCATTATATTTACTGTTCTATGAATTTTTCAGTGCTGCTGCAATATTAAAGGCCAGAATTTAGACACAAATCACTGCTAATCTTTGACTCCACCTATACACACTCAGAACCATTTCAGTGCAACACGAGAAGGAGAACTTTGAGAGGATGGACTGATAATTATTTCCCCTTAAGTAGGATTTGATCTTCTGTACATTAGAGGGAAGAAAACAAGCCCAGATACACACACTCCATTCATTCATTCTAAATGACATGGAATTAAAAGCAAAGTGGTGAATCCTTCTCTCAGTATGCTCACACAACTCCATTAACGATAATGGCTATTTTGCTGTGACCAGCACGTGCTTTGAATGTCTAATTTTCATCACAGGTTTCTATTCAATTAGGCTTATTGGCAGCAGGACTTAAACACTAAGAAGGAGGAAGGTGAACCCAAGGTTAAAAATGTATGTAGTGTTTTCCAGAACTGGAACATCTGCTTCAGGGATCCCCTGGTTGGTGAGGTAAAATAAATAAATGTATTCTTTGCATTTCATCTGTGGTCTGTGGTTGTTTTTGTGCCTGCCTGTGCTGGCTCACACACAAGGAGAGGAACCAGTCCCATGTGCCATGCAAAATGTGACACTGAGGTGCACTGCTCCTTGTTTGTGGGTCTGTCATGAATGAACCTGGTTGCAGTGCCACCAGCCTGAAGATGTCTGAGGGCTCTGGTCATGAAGCTGTGACTCTCCATCCCTTTCTCCTCCAGTGCACCCATGGAGAACACGTGCAGCCTCTGACTTGTAATGGCAGCCACAAAGTGAAGAGAGCTTCTCAACAAACTTTTCCATGCCTTTTGATTGTGGAGTCACCACAACCAGGTAAAACATCATAGAAAGATGCCCATCTGGGGGCTCTAAATGCTACAATCTCTCCTAATAAATTCAAAGGCAGCTTTTCAAGGTATGGCCTGCAAGAAAGTATTTTACTGGTTCCCACAGAAGGTGATAAGAAAACAAAATTTATGATTTATTGATCATTTAACCTTGCAATGTATTAATTTTATTAGATATCTTGGTAAAGATGTGGGGGCTCCTGAACAAGAATTGCTTGGAGAACACTGCAAGCCCAGTTTCCACACCAGTGAACGTGAGGACCCTGGAGTCCTTACTCTGACTTCATTTGTGGAAGCAGGCACTTATGTAAATGAACGCAAACAATCACTGCTTGGCCTCGTGGACCTGGAGGCTGCTGTTATGAGCAGAATCCACCACCCAAACCCAGCAAATGCTGCCACAGAAGGGATATCTTACACAACCATCAGCACAAAACATGAGCACACAGGTGTTTGTAGGAGATAGAAGGGGAAGATGGAAACTACCCAGGGCTATTAAAATATCATCCAGGTATCTGTGGCCAAGTCCTTCATGTCTACCATTTACACAGGTAATGTCATCAGATTCCCTTGCAGCAACAAGTCAGTAAAATGGGCTGGATTTGGTTCCAGAGAGAATTTGATCAAGCCAAATAAACCATTTTCATAGGCAATGAAGACAAATCACTGAGAAATTGATTTCCTTTTCTTGCAACAGCAATCAATCTCTCTGTAAAACATAACATACTCTCTACATTTCCCTGCAACAAACTGAAAATGTAGGTTTTGTAAACATTTGCTAGGAGTACATGATCACACCAGCCTGAGTCAGCAGAAAGATTTGGTAGGGAAGATCTGATAAGAAATTAGATGGGTGAATTATGCAGAAGACTTTCTATAAAAAAAATCTTTCATACTTTCTGTAAATTTTGATAACTTGACAAATAATTTCAAAGCCAAGAAGTTTCTCTCTACTTCTGAATATTTATGGAGTGGAAGAAATACTTGCTTGACACCAATGGGAATCAGGATACAAGCACAGCAGCATCTTTTCCTTTAGCCCTCAGCAAACTCTAGATGTGCAAGACTGTCTCCTCCAGCTGTGCCAGCCTGTGAGCCAGAGGATGGAGGATACAGGGAATGGTGCTAGAAATCCAAACAAAAAATGGATTTCTAAAGCTGTTAGATTGGCATTGTAACAGTATTTTGCACGAATACCGACTTCACTTGAGATGCAAAGAAAAATGCTGTGTTCAGATATAGCTGTAGTGAACCTGAGAGTTCTCAGCACATTTTACTTTATGAATACAAAATTTGCACATTTTGAGCTGTGCTCAAATAAATGTCAAGTAGATAACCTAAACCCCCAAATGACACAAGCAGTAAATCTAGTTTAAAGTGCAGTGAGTATAATAACAAACTTTACAGGATTCCAATGTCCTTCCAATGACCAGCCATAACAAAATGCTATGGCTGGTCATTGGAATGACATTGAAATTCTGAATTTCAAAACTGAAAGTTAACTATTATGGGCAACAGTATCTAATACCAGGCTGGTACGAAGCCTATTAAGATATACCATCTGTGCAAACGTCTGTCCCTAAACACATTTTATTTATAAGATAAAAAATAATGGGCATGATACGAGAAAACCCAAGAAATAATAAGGGATTAAAACTTGGTTTCAGATAGGAATGAACATTTTAAAATTAAAGTATCTAAAAATATACACACGTGAATGTTTAGTACAAGGAAAAGCACGACAATCCTGCACTGTAAATCAGCCTCCTCATGATAAAACCTCTTTTCTAAGCAGAAGGATTCTTCGATGCCATGGTTAAGCCACAGTTGCTGCAGAGTGGCAGCAGTACAGGTCAGGAAGCAGCAATAAGATCCCCTGACACAGAGCATCACATCCTGATGCAAAAAACAAGACTTGCAATATGCGATTTTGATTTGAGAGCGTTTTTTCCCTCTAACTTTGACCAACTGTTTGCTCACACACCAGCTAACAGGGCCAAGGTGGTGATCAAGGGGAGCACTGCAGACTGCTTACATCAACTGTGAGGTCAAGACCAAGGATTGAAGTTTTAGAAGGATGTCTTTTCAGTAAGGATACTATACAACTACGGTTTTAGAACTCTAAGAGTAAAAAATAGCACCCTTTTTCTGGTTTTTTTAGAGCTCAATATCTTCATTGCTAATATGGATTCAATAATGAGTATTTTCACATCTGTGAGTGCCAGAACATTGAAACGCACTTATTGCATAGATTATAATTGATCTATTAATGAGCACTACTGTGCTCCCATGCATTGGCTGAGTGCATTTTTTTCCTGTGGGAGACCTGCAGACTTTTGTGGATGAGGGTGGCATGATGAATCCCCATGTACAACGTTGCTTGGCTGGCTGTTGCACAAATAAAAAACTGCTATCAGCTAAGGAAAAATACAAGCAAATATTCAACAGGAGGGCAGCACCTTCCTCCAGCTCAAACATCCTAAAACTGCATGAGAGTTCAGGCATTAAGAAAGTATTGCATTAACTGCAACAGTAGGTATTGTAAAAGGTGGAGGAGTCTAGAAAGCCAATTTTCTTTCCACCACCTGTTTCTTGACTGCTTGATACCCCCAGTGAAGCACTGGTTTTCCCAATTCCTCTGTACAGGTGTCCTCTGGCAGCAGCAGGGCTTCCAGAAACCACAGCAATAGTGGTTTATAATAATTTAAACGCCCATGGGCATTTAAAATGGATTTGGGTAGCCATTTTATTGATATTTAGTTTCCTTTGGAAACTAATAAAGATAAACGCCTCTCCCTACAAAGGAAGATGATGCACTCACAGGGTTTGCTTCTGCATCTCCTCCCCAGCAGCACACCAGGGTTTGCCCTCCCATTGGGTGGATTCAGGATTCACAGGTGGAAACACTACACCAAAGAGTCTGAAAATGTAGGCACACAGTTTGTGGCAATTGGGACAGGGCTGTGGCTGAGCCTCATCCCCAGTGGGCACAGCTGTGAGCAGCACTGACAGCAATGAGCCATGGAGTGCCCAGGGCCACTGACCAACCACCAAAGGGAGTAGAGGGCACACAGGGGCAGTGCATGAACATGTGGGTATAAAAGGCTGGGCTAAAGAACAAGAAGGACAGATGCTTGAAGTCTTCTGAGGTGTTACTCTCTATGGGTTGAAGCCTTGTGAAATTGAATTATGATACTCTGTGTATTGTGGCTATCTCTCCTGTGAGATGAAAAAAACCCTCAATTTCCTACCTGGGCTCCATCTATCCTCACCTCTGTGCTGTGGCTGCAGATTTAAGGTGACTGTAGTCCTGTCCCTGGCTGGGACAGTGGTGGCCAGGTGAGGACAGCCAGGATGGGGTCACTTTTCAGTATGTGAGTACAAAGTTTGGGAGAAAGAACAGCAAAGCATTCTCGTGTTTTTTCCCTCATTCCTGTCAGTCTGCAAGGGGATCAGCACACACTGTCCAAGGTCCTGCCCTTGACTCTCTTCCCTCCGTGTTTGCAGTCTCCAGTAGAGCAGTGAGCTCCCAGCTGTGCATCTGCTGGGACAAAGCACTGCCTCCCTGGGCTGGTGTGGGACCTGCACACCCCCTGTACCCCTGCCAGAGACAGGGGTATGAACAGCATGAACACAGCCACCCCGTGGGAAGCTGAGCTCCAAAACCTTTGGGACCCCTGTGTGTGCCCCTGTCAGAGAGGCCTGCCAACACCCTCCAGCTGATCAGGGCACTCTGGCCAGGAGAGGCAGAAGGGAAGAAAGTGGGATCTCTCTTTGAGGATACTTGGTTGGTAAATCTGCATCTGTGAATAACGAATAACTGCAGCTGCCTTTTTTACTTATGTTGGAGAACAAGAAGAGTTTCTAATTTGGAGCGAGACTTTATTTTCAAAATTGAATATATATAAGCAAGGAATTCTAGTAAAGATTCTCTGGCAGAAAACTTCAGCAATTTTCTAATTTGTTTATATTTTTGATGAGTGACTGAGAAAAAAATATTGATTGACAGACTCAGAGATAAGTGTAAAAATGCTCAGAAAGTAGTAACTTACAAATGCTATTTTCACGTAACATTTTCCCACTTATCAAGTTTCTCATATTTCCAAATGGATGTTAAAATCCTCTGGAACCAGAAAATTGTTTTCCACATAAACCACATACTATCTTTCAACCTGCCTGCAATGTGCCCTGATTGCTAATGTTCTGTAAGAAAAAATGCTACATATTCTCTTTCTTAATTTTTTCATCATTTTAAATACACTTCTCCACATGCCATCAAGAATTTTAAGAGGTCCTTGTGCCATTGGCACTGTTCTTCATATATGAGGACATAAACTTTCAGACAACCAGAAAAACCTGCTGTTGTACCAGTATTTTCAGCAGGTAACCGAGGCAGATCAGGCAATTAAATCTCGTGAGCCTGACTGATTGTAGAGAAAAATATGAAATGGCTGAGAGGGACTTGATTAATAAGGAAATAAAGATGGCTAATATAATTACTGCCAATCAACACAGGCCCATAGCAAGCAGATTTTGTCAAACTAAATTGATTTTTTATGGGGTTTCAAGTTGCTAAAAGTAACAATGCTGGTACAATAGACTTCTAAAAGCTGCTGTAGATGGTGCTGACAATATGATGTTTTGATTAACCTGAATGATATAAAAATCAACATGACATCCATTAAAAGGATTAAAGTGTGAGTTATTGTTCATTCTTCAGGGAATTATTCTTGAACATGTGTTTCCAGTGGGATCCTAAAGCTATTCTTAGCCCTACTCTTCCTTATGTTTTATCCCTGATATGCAAGAAAACAAAAAATCATTACTAACAAAGTTGGCAGATGGGATAAGATTAGAGAAGTGGCTGAATGATGAGGAGACAGAGTCTGCAGTACAGGGGGATTGGATTGCTCTGGGAACCAGCACAACCAGCACAGACTCCAGCAGGCAGAGACCACACTGGCAAGAGCACCAGAAAATCTACAAAGGACTTGGGGGGAAACCAAGGGGTTTTCAGTTGAGCATGCATTTGGGTAAGATGTTCTGCTAAATGAATGAACGCAGTCCTTTAATGTGGCAATACTGAATGGGATGTGAAATACTGTGTCCAGCTTTGATGCCCACAGCTCAGCACAGGTATTCAGTAGTCAAAGAGTTCAGGACAAAAGATCAAAGAATTGTGAAAGAGATGGAAAACAGTTCATGAGAAAAATGTCAGGGTGTTCAAGAGATTTAAGAACAAAAAGTCTCTGCTCACAGTCCAAGACACAGTGTCAAACACAGACTGGATTAAGAGGGTTCTTCAGTCTGACAGACCCAAGAGCTGGAAACTGAATCAGGAGCATCCATTCAGACACATGGTGTATACTCTCTATAGGAAGGATGATTACCACTGGAACATCTTCCAGTTCTTTGACCAAAGTCACACCACTAGACACTAAATATTTCACAGGATTTTTCTCTAAAATACGTGTCCTATTTCAACCTAAAGTCATTTAAGTAAAACGTGGCCTGTGCTATCTGAGGGCTAAGATTAGCTGATTATGGTGCGGTCTTGGAACCTAAAAACTGCTATTCTACAAATATGTCTACTTATCAGGGAAAAATGCAGCAGTAATGAAATGTCCCTTGGAAAAAAACTTCTCCTCCTGGTAAAGTTTCTTTTTCAGTTAAAAATACTATCCAACTATCATTCTTCATTTTTACCCAGTCCCCAAATTTGAGGTTGTCAGTTGCAGACCAATGATCATGAATCCCAGTGTCCAAGAGCCCACAAGGAAAAACATGGGCTACCAGGAACAAATGCTTCAAAATTCACAGAGAAAGAGAAAACTAATATAAAAAGGATGCTGTAGACAAGAGACATCAGTTCAACTCCTGCTTTTAGGCTATTGGACAAAAAGACTCCTCAATAAGGCTGGATAGGCTGATAAATGCCCATTTTAAAGCTTTAAATTAATTGCAAGGCTTGGCTGGGATTTATATTGATGTTCTAGGGATGAAATGCTTTTCACCAATATTCTTTCTCCTGGCCTATGCATTTGAGCATGTGTACATTTATAGCAAACCATTACTATAAAGGATCTTTAGCAGCTAAAATAATTACCTGAAAACACTGTATCACTAAAAAAAAATCAGTGAACTGGAAAAACAAAAATCACTGAAATTTGCTACATAACCTGCAGAAATTGAGCAGAATAACAGATGGCTCACAGTATTCTTTCTCCAATTAATGGCTAAAGAGAAATAGCTTACTTGAGGAAAAATGACACTTTCTATTTAAACTAAGAGTATTTTAAGGCAACAATTTAGGGGAAATTCCAGCAAGCAATCAGCAGCTGTTATGACCCTTAATATTTCAGGACTTGATCTTCACAGAGGCCAAACCCCGGCCTTTCTCTCAGGATGACGTCTTTATTTTATGCTAAGTCTTGTTCCTTGCTCCCATTAAAGTCACTCCGAGCCCAAAAGCATGAGATAAAAAGGTGGTGAGCAGAGATATAAATAATATGTCCACTGCAGAATAAATTCATATCTAAATTACAGGCCAAGGGGAAAAAACAGCTTCTGCAGAGGGCTCATCACATTCACTGCTTTCCCTTTCATATATATTTCTCTACCTTCATTCCCAGACTATTTACTGTTTAATAACTCATTCAAGGTCTTGCTTGAATGCTTTGATGCTTCTCGATTGAATAGATTTTCTTTGGAACATACTCCCTGGGCTGTATGCATTACATTTGCTATAAAATATATTTTGACCAATATATAATCTTTAAAGAAACTCAAACCAAACTCAAGCAATTTTCTACTAGTTCTTTTTAAGACCACTCCTCAATGTAGCATATCAAAATTTGGCAAAATTGTCTTTGTGGAGATTAAGAACTTCCTATTAAGGTATCTCTAATATATTTTTATTTATGCCACTGAGTTTCATTTTACATGCAGGCTTCTAGAGGTTCCTTCCTTTGCATGAGTAAAAACATTCTAAAGCCATCCAGCAGAATTGTGCAGCCCCCATGCAAGCAAATTTCCCAGTTAAAAAATTAAGGCTTTGATCTTTGGAGTGACAGTAAGATCGCAGCCCGGTAATGATTTATTTGTGACACCCTCACTGGTATCTTTGTCTCATCAAGCCTAACTCCTGTGATTAAGGTTTTGTTTCTACTGTTAGCAATACAAGGAGATTTTATTCACCTTAATTACTCCTAAAGATTTTCAGTTTCACAACATTGAACTTCTGAACATTCAATGGCTGTTTATTTTGTTTCTGATGTATTTCTCAAAGACACTTGAAAGTGCATTTTTCTAAAGATTTTTTTTCCCTTTAATTTTTCAAACCCTTCTGGATGGTGCAAATATTTTTCTTCCATATTGATTTTTGTCCTTTTTTCCTTCAAAAAATGCTAATTATTTTAGTAGTGTTAACTGAATCTGACTCATTTATGTTCGATTAGCCATTTCAACACATAAATTGCTATTATACTCCAATAACCTTGCCGACCAACATTATTAATGCAAGCAAAACTACAGGAAAAATATTAGTTAAATTGTTATTTTAATTAAAAGTAACAGTTTCTGTTGAATCCTTTATTCTGCTGTGTTCCCTATGAACTATAATGCTAATTATCCCAAGGTATAAATAAGAAGTTCAGGCTTGCAAAGCCAAGCTTCCTACAGATAGGAAATGCCAAAACAAAGGTAGGCACAGATGCCAAATTTGAGTGTCTCAGCACCATTTTAACACAAATAATGGCCGTCATTATACATAATGATATATCAAATATCCAGCAAGATTAGAATATATTCAGCAGAAGTCTTGCATTTAGCTGTACAGATTGGGATGCTTTTGAGTACCCAGTATTAAAAGGGTAATTAATCTCACCTAAATTTGCTGTTTGCACTGCTGCCTCCAAAGGCCACAGAGACTTGTTCCACCTGCTCAAGGCTGGTGAGCAAGAGCTGGTGAGCTCAACTCTTCCCCTGGGGTGCAAGCCAGGGAGAAGCCCAGCACCCTCTGTTCCTACAGAGACAATTAATGTAGGGATTCCCACAGGGATTGATGTACCTCAATGCATTATAAATGCAGTCTCGAAAGAGTAAAAGCAAGAGTCTGTGTTTCCCTCTCCAAAAATTGCAGATAGAGATCATCAACAGATATACAGAGCAGGTTTTACTAAGCCAAGTACAGGTTTAAGTGCTGTACCATGCCAATTGGAAAAGAGCAAACCACATTGATGTAGAATTTGTCTGAGAAATTATTTGCTTTTGGTGCCTGTGCCAAATTTTGTATGCAGAAGAAACTGTTAAGAGAAGGTGCTCACACCATAGTTCATGGCTGCAGACCAGCAGCCAAGCTGATGTTCTTAACAGAGCTCCATCAGCTGAAATGGCTGTAAGGAGCACAGTCAGAAACCTGGCAAGAATGAGCTGAGAATAAACCAAGTGTGCACGTGAACCAGAGTGAGCAGTGTGAGAGGGGTGAGCAATGTAAAGTGTGAGCAGTGTTGTTGTCATCTTATTGCAAAGCTCCCATACCTTCTCAGTGATTTCTCATGGGCACCTCCTCACAGCACTGACTCCTTCTTCTTCACAGCACAACCAACAAACTCCATCTCTCTCCTCACCCAGCTACCCCACTCTTTTGTAGCACTCTTCTTATTGGACACAGCTGTGGCCTGTTAAGGGCAGGCCTGCTCCTGCCTGGTGATTAGTACAGCTGCAACTCCTCAGGTGTGAGATTATCTTCTGCACTATCTTTATTTCCTTACATTCTGTCCCTCCACACAGTATGAGCAGTGAGCAGGTCCCTCACAGTTCAGCTCATTCTTTCCACAGCTCACACAGATGCCAATGCAGGAACACTCCACTAGAAGCCAACCCAGTGAGTAAGATTTGTGAGGCTGATCCTCTTAATTTTTCAGGATGCAATTTCAAGCCCAATTACAAATAAACCCTATTTATTTTGGATTTCCACCAAAATCATCCACAGGACAGCTGCAAGTGCGCAATTGAAAAGACGAATTGGAAGCCTCACACTTCCTAAGGTGTCTTGATTTACTCTTTAGCTGAGGGCACCACAGCTCCTCTGTGCCTGAAGGCCTCAGGCCCCAGATTGAGGTACATCCACTCTGTTTAACAAAGGAGCAGCTTTGCTTGGGCTCCTCCCTACCCAAAAGCAGTGTCTAAGCAGATTGGTGCACATATGCCTGTATTAAAGCAACAGAGCAAATATAATGACAACAACAGCATTATCTCCTTTAATGGGAGACAACTACAGATGCCATAATTTATGTGGCCATTTACTCAAAGGCTGTGGCATGTAAATCACCCCTCCATCCTGTGATCTCTCTGGTCACTGTGCCACACAGTGCCTTTGAGTCTACTAGAGAGGAAACTCAAAGTGTCAAAAAGAAGCTTTATACAAACTGAGGCGCTTCAATGGGAAGGCTGGAGACGTTTTACCACCACTAGCCCAATGGCTGCCCACTCTCTCCTAACCCAGAGGGTGTATTTTATTTCTCCTTAAATGATTACCTGCCTTAGCTGAATGCTGTTTAAATACTTCCTGGAGGGCAATGTTTTTCTCAGAAACACACAAACATTTTTCCTTATTTCAGAAACCACAACTCTTAGAACATAATCATCCTAAATTGGATTTGCAGTCCAATTTGCAGCCTCACAACCTCCTTTTTTACTTTCTTGGAGGTGTCAGACCCATATGGGAAAGCATATGACGAGGTGGAAAATTAATATGTAGTGTATGATATCTGCTCTGCCAATGTATATGTATTTCATTCTAGACAGCAGGTTTCCCTCCTCTGATCACTTTAGAAAAGGAGGAATACTCAGTAAGTAGTCTCTTCAATGACCTATATATATCTAAAAAGTAATTTATGCATTGGCTTATGTAGTATGAGATTAAAGTTTTGAACTTCGGGTTTCTCCTTCATCAGTATAAGCAATGATATTTCTAAGAAGTACCTATTGTGTAGCTCAGTAATTGGACAAAACAAATTGTCACAGAAGGGAGATGATACAGAAGATAGAACTTATGTAAAATGTCATCTCAGTGTAAGGTCATTTTACCTGACTCTTCATTTTCAGAACATCAAGCAGATACACAAGATTTTTTTTCCCCCCCCACCAGTTGCTCTATTAACTAGGCAAATAAAAGTTTTAAAAAGATCACCTTTATTCTCTTTCCCTTTAATGTAGCCCTTTAAAAGAAAATTAGATCTCAGATTGAGTGTAAAACATTTATCTACTGATACACCAGGGATTACAGACAGGAATATTTAAAATTTAAAATCAGCCTCTCAACAAAGTTGAAGGCCCTCAGTGAATCAATGCAATAAAGTGAAGGCTCATCTGGTTTTGGTTGTCCTGTAAGGTTACAGGTCAATATGTATTACATATTTTCTGAAAAGTGCCTCTAAGAAATACATATGTTTGCAGTCTAAAGCATTTGGAGGGGGGTTCACCTGCTCAAATGTAGACTCCAATTTGGTGAACAGGTATATCTGAATTGCTGTTCAGACTTTTTTTAGAGGCATAACAAAAAGAGGCAATGAAAAAAACAGACACTTCTGAGGTTTTGGAGTATATATTTATCTAATCCAAAAATAGAAAAAAGCAACTTCTTTCTCTTACTTAACTATAAAGGAAGCTTCAGAGGTAGATGTCTACCTTGGAGATGTCTTAAGACCTCCCTGTGCTCACAAGGCCATGGCCATTCTCTCCACCATACAGCATAATTAATCTTTTTATTATTATTTTTGAGATGGTGGTAACAAAGAATCCATTCTCATCTGTAGCCCTGTTCTGTAAGTCATCTGACACTAAGTCAGTGCATCCATCTAGGTGAGCATTTTGTGGAACTTTAACTAACTTTAAGTCCTGGTTTATACAGGTCTGTAATTTTACAGCCTGTTACTATATAGAAGTAGTGTTGGGGTTTTGTCAGATTTTAAACCTAATTTAAAGGGTTTACAACCCCTTTGGTCTCTGTCAATATGTTTTCTGTTTCATGATACATACACATTTATGAGGAACTCCAAAAAGCAGATTTAAATAAATCTAAACTGTCTTATCACATCCTTTCAGTTGTTTAACAAATTTTGTCCTCACAATTTTTCCTTCCAGAAGACCAACTGGAATTTGTTCAGCTTTGATAGTCTCTTCACAAAATGTGCTTCAGACAGTTTTATTTATTGCACTTTTCAGTGAGTATATAGCAAGTTTTCCCTTTACAGTTATGTGACTGGAACTGCTTTTGATTCCTGTATTCTTGTGAAGAATCTTCTATCTTTATTTGCCTTTTAAAAGGCAAGTAATTATTTCCATCTGATTTTTCTTCCTTCTTACATTATCAAAGGTATCATGAAGCAGTTTTCTTCAACTACTACTTTGGATTCTTTTCTTGAGAATATCAATCTTCAGAACCACAGCACTATTAAAAACCCATTATTTCCTTTATTTTTCTTCCTTTGTGACTTGCAAGAAAAGTAAAAAATTGAGATAATACAATGAAATAAAATTATTACATCCCTTAGAGATGCTTGTGCTCTGGAAACATGAAAGCTATCCTGGAGTGACTATTACCAATTCAAACATGGAGCCTTTTGTACAGTATGGATTTGGATGTAAATATTTCTGGTTTCTATTGTGCCGTAGCATTAGGCACAACAATAAGAATAATCAACATAAAATTTCCCTTATTTTCTATAATTTTTTGAGAAAAAGTGAGGAGAGAGAGTATAAATTTTTCCAACTAAGCATCTTATTGATCTCCATTGATGAAAGCAAAATGAAGGGTTATTTTCTTTATTTCTCCTGTTTTATTTTTCCTTGCTTTCACTAAAAATTTTATCTCGCTTCTGAGAAAGCTTCAACAATAAAAGGTCCCCTAGAAATGCCAGCAGACTGCATTAGGGGACATTTTTAATTCTCTAGGCTTTTTTTCCTCTTGGTTGTAAGCATAATATATTCTTGAGTATCTGTTGATGAGGTATTGCCACATTATGAGGAGAGAATAGCACATATCCAAGATATTTGATGATGTTATGTGTCTTTGCTACTCTGGCTGCTACATTTTAAGAAGCATGCACAATAATAAATACCACTGAATGCATGAAGCATCTAAAATATTACTATTTGTCTGAATTTAAAAATATCTTCAATGTAGATTTTTTATTTGGTAAATACACAGTGACTAAGTAATTCTTCCTTTTCCTGGATGCCTGAGGTGCAAGCACTGGTGTTCTGTGTTTCACAGCATTTCAGATGTAGCTGATAAATTTTAAAAGCTAGACTGTCTTCTAGACACTAGCAGTTTGCCTCTCTCTCTGTCACACAACAGTTCTCATTTGACATCTTCAAGTTGTTTATCAGCAGCCTGTCACCTGCACCTGGCCATTTTGTACTCTTATCAACAATCTCAACTTAAAAAATAATACTAATAAGTAGATATTGACTTCTGCTGAGATGAATATCAAGATTTATTGACCTCAGGGCAAACATTTACCAGAGCAACCTACAGTCAATAATTTTTTTTTGGAGCAATAGCGCTTGATGTTCATGGAAATACGAAGACAATCTCATGCATGTGCATTAAAGTTTCCCTCAGCCCACACTGCAGCAGCCTGTAAGCCTACCCAAAAAGCAGATTTCCAGGCTGCACATTCTGTGCAGAACAGTACAATGGCTATTTCTCCTCTAGCTGAAAAGCAACCTCACTGAAGAGGAAAGAATTAAGAAAAAGGTAAAGAAATTTCATGAGCAGCTCCTCTGCTCTCATTTCCTCAGCAGAGCCTTTTCAGAAACAAAGGAAATAATGAAAATTCTATTGTTGGAGAGGGTATCTCTTACCTCCAATCATCCTGTCCATAGCCAAACTTCTAACATAAACACACACATCAGAACAGAAATACTTGTTTCTGTTTCTGTCCACAATTTCTCTAATAATTATAATAAAAAAATCTATAAAATCTTTTCTGAATTACAATCCTCCCTTAGAAAAGCAGAAAATATTCAGCACAAAATTTACAGAATTCCAGATATAGATTATTTGTGTAGCAGAATTTTGCAGCATCATTGCCATATCATGCCTAATAAAATCCTCCTTCCACTAGCAGTATTTACACATGAACTACATCTGAAAAAAAAAAGATTGCAAAGAATTGCTAATAATAGTTGTTTAGATTCTTTAAATAGAACATCCTACAATGTGAATTCCACTTGAGAGGAAAAAAATAAACTGCTTTTCCTAGACTCTGATTCAGACAAATACTTTTATGGATCTCAGTAGGACCAACAGGGAAAATTTGTGTGTGTTAATTTTCCCGTGCAAACAGATGTTCCAGATCTCTGTACTAATGAACTTGGCCATGGCAGTCACTTACTGATTCACTACAAGAATGTTTACAGTCATTAGTAGAAAGCCAGAAAATGTATGACAATGTTTGGCTACATCACCTTCTCCTTAACTAAATTGCCTTTTCCCAATCCTTCCATTGCCACCTGAAGCATCCTTGTCTGGTGTGAAGCCTTCATCCATTACAACAAGCCCAGATTGTCATGATAAACTTGGATTTTTCATACAGAGCCTGATTACCTCTTATTTCAGCTTTTTTAAATTTCAGTTTAGTACCTCCAGGCTAAGCAAGACTCCAGCCTGAGGTTTGTACACATCACTAAACTCCAGGCACTCATTTACATTTTTGTTCTTTCAGTCTCTCAGGTTTCCAGACTGAGAGAACAAAACAAGTTACTGTCATTGCCAAAAAGCTTCCTCTTCATACATCTTGTCATTTACTGTGCCATCTCATTTATAGTCAAACCTTCTTGTTTATATCCTGATGTACAGCTGACTTTTCCTCTGCATTTTAAAATATATCTATCCACCTACTTCTTTATATTCATCATATTTGAATCAATAGATAACACTGCCTTATTGTGCTTCCAGAAAAAATTATCTACAGAGCCTACTATAGTATCTTCTGACACTTTTACCTCTCCCTTTCTTCTACCTCCTTGGTATTTTACCACACCCACTGCAGCTCTCAATAGAAAATACTTCTTCCCTTTGGCTGGGGAGAGGATGTTTTAACCCCCTGTCAGCTCACACTTGGGGCTCAAATGCAGCTGCCCCAATGGCCACAGTTGGTGGTGCCAGCTTTTAGGACATAGCTTGACTTTCTTAACTTAAAAAGGGTATTTTCAAATCAGGTTCAACTTCACTAAAATCAGTAGGGTTAGCTACCACCATCCACATCATTAAAATTACAGAGAAACACACATTTCTGTTGTCATTTTATTGCAAAGCTCCCATACCTTCTCAGTGATTTCTCATGGGCAGCTCCTTGCAGCACCGACTCCTTCTTCACAGCAAAGGCAACAAACTCCAAGTCCCTTCACAGGACACACAACAAGCTCCAATTCTCTCTTCACACAGCTAACCCACTCTTCCATAGCACACATCATTATTGGACACAGCTGTGGCCTATTAAGGGCAGGCCTGTTCCTAATCTTTGGTGATCAGTACAGCTGCAACTCCTCAGGTGTGAGACTACCTTCTGCACTATCTTTACTTTCTTATGTTTTTTCCCTCCACACATTTTTAGTTAAAAGTTAAAATCTAGGTACAGTACATAGCAACCATTCAAATGCTCTGGAAGAAATAACAATGTTGAGTATTTTGGGGTGCAGGGACATACATACCTATACAAATATATGTATTTGTGTGTATGTGTGTGGAGGTGGGAGGGCATGGCCACGCACATTTAAGGACAACTTTATAGGTAAAGAAACAGGAGGACATCTCACAGAAACAACCCCAGAGTATGGCCACAAGGGCAGGTAAGAGCTGAACTCTGACGGATACTCCCAACCAGAACAGAAAGAAAAGCAAAGACATTTGTGTAATTACTGCAGACTGAGTTCCTCCTGTACATGGATAAAGACTTTGGTCAATCTGGAATTTGAGAACAGAAATGAACTAGAACAAGGACATTAGAAAATACACCACAAACAACAACTCTGTGAAGAAATCAAAGGATATGCAAGAGGGAGGAATGGCAGAGAGCCCCTGGATGTCCATTTGGTCCAATAAAGGATGTATGCTTTAGGAAGAGGCTGACTGATGCAGCTTGGGACCCTGCTTTTCCTGTCAGTTGTGAAACATCCAGACAGTTTTAGTACAGGGAAAATGCTCTAAACTAGAACTGTCTAGAACGAGCTAAAACAGCTAAAGGATGGAGAAAATTTGCCCTGCACAGATGAGAATTTACAGCTGTGAGAGACTGAAATGGTTAATGGGTTAAAGACTGCTAGAATCATTGAAGGACTTGCCCACTGTAGCAAGCTGCAAAGAATCAGCTGTTCATTGACCATAAACTGCACATAGGCAGGCAAAAGTCCCAGCCCACCTGCTTCCAAGATAAGGAAACAGTATTTCCTTCCCTTGGTGAGCATGGCACCTGAGTGCCACCTCAGTGAGGGTTTTTGAGATGCAGCCAGGATACCCACCAAGAGCAAAGAGCTCTTTCTCTGTGTCATTTCAGACACAACCTGTGAGCCTCTTCCAGCCCAGAAGGTGCTTCTGGTTAGTAACCAGGATTCATTCTCTGAATGCCATTCAGTTTGCCTGCAAAGGAGCAGCAAGGAAATGGGACTGGAGGACACCAACCCACTCCCCTGCCACCTTGCCACATAGCAATACTCAACAAGGAAAAGCACCATTAGTCAGTGATAAAATGTCTGAGCTCATCTAGAGGTTTGGTTAGAAAAAATAAAGTAAAATCAGATCAGAATTGAATAAAACCTACCTTATATGTAGGACAGACAATCTTTTGAGGTCCTTTCCAACCTATCTTATTCTATGAGTCTATGAAAATTCAAGTAATTTTAAATTATTTTAATACATTATTACAAATAGATGATAACCTAACTTAGACCAAGTGAAATTAAAAAATGGTCTTGGCAAGGTGAAGTAGACAGAAAGGATAGAGGAAACAGCGTTTTCACAGCTGAACACAGACTGCAGTAATGTACAATGACCTTTCTGGCTTGGGCAGTGTACCTGTCACAGCTGACAGTCCTAGAGAGGCAGCATAAAACACTTCACCTCTCTCAGCTCCCAGGTTATCTGCAAATGATATCCTAAGGTCAGCTAAAAATTCTGCAAGAATTGGGATATTTAAAACAGGTCTCAAATAAACTGAGAACTGCAAATTTGACCCTAAATACAAAGGACTGATAGTTGTTCCAAAAGCCTGATGTTTATTGGAAGTGTGTTATCAGCAAAAAAACTTCCATCAGCATAATGTTGTTCACTGAACTGCCCAGCTCTCCAAGCATTCACAGATATGTAGAGTTTTGCAGGACTACATTCCTACTATAGAATATTTAAAAAAAAAAACAAATTACCATTGTGAAACTGTACAGCAGTCAGATTTACCACTTTCAATGTTACAAAGGCTCCTGTCATTGTCCCAGTATCGGCTTCATGATGGAATAAACTAGTAAAAATTTGGGAAGTAGCAACGGTTTGGAGAACTATTGACAAAAGTGCATGCTGAGCTTAGGTGGATGTCAACCATCTACAGCACTGGTAATTCCATGGGGGAATTACAACCTGTAACAACCAGCAACAAACCCTGACAGTGGTGACAGTCAGACTGTTTGCAGCTTGGCCTGTAGATAAGGCTGTTCAGATCATGACTGGGCACCTACCCTGACCACACCTCAAACAGATTCTGCAAACCTGCTTGATTGGAAAAACTGCAGCACTGTGACTGGGCAACCCCCACATGAGGAAGTTGCTGGTGCCTTGTTAAGACAGCTGAAGTGATAGACTGCAAACACTGCTCTAAGCAGGAAACAAAAATCTGATTTCTCAAAGGAGCAAGCATACTCTGGGAAAAAATTGCTGTCTTCTCTCATCTTGTACTCTGCAGAAAGGGAAATGTTGCTGATTTATCCACAGGTGATAAAGTGAGACTGGAAGACAAGATGCCAAAGCAGATAGATTATTCTGGTGTACAGGAGCTTCCATTTCAGGGCTGCATAAAAGCCACACAAAATCAGGTGCAACCCCAATACTATGAATGCATTTCAAAATTTAAAAATCACTGAAAATGTTGGTATTTCTATGATAGGAGGGCCTCTGCTAAAATAAACAATTGACATGAAGATGGTAAGTTCAAGAGGGTTTTGAAAAGGATAAAGATCCCAAACTGAAACCAACACTTTGTTTCCATGACCACTGTCAGCTGTGTTAGCTAGGTTCCATTTTCATGGTGAAGTAGTACCACGCTCTGTGTGACAACCATAACAATTCCTGCACCTGCTGGCAGACCCAGAACAGAAATCTTGTTCTCTGGGGGCTGAAAGAGTGGTAAGCAGGGAGTGAAAGTACCTGCAGAGGTTTCAGTGACTGGGGCTGCTTGGGTTCACTACAAGAAATCATGTGACAGACATATCATTTCCACCCCTCAAGTTTTGAACTATTTATCTGCTTTCTGTTTAGGAAAAAAAAAAAATCAAAGAAACAGCCCTAATTGTGATAGCTGGATTAAACTTTGCAGAAAGTGGCAAAATTAGCCACTGCTTTGGCTTTGAGGCAGAGGGAAAGAGGGAAGAGGTTGGCTAGCCCTACCCCAGATGAGTTTATCTGCAAGGGTGGCACTTGGCCAACCTGGGCAGAGCAGCTCTGCTCTGGACTGGGATGTGCGTGATAATGGAAGAAGAAAGGGAGAACTCAGATGGAGAAGCAGTGAGACATCCCAAAACTGATGGAACAAAACTACCTACTCCATGCTGATTTTACCTGTGTACTCAGGTCTGCAGGGCTAGCACATTTTTACAAGTAATTTCCTCTGCATCCCTTCTGTCTTCATTCAGAAAAAGTGCCCCAGTACATGGAATTTTCTTATCTTTACAATGTCCAAATCTGACCGCATCTTGTCCTTGTTAACCCAAGACTTCACAGAAGTCTATGAAATTTAGTTTTACTTATATTTAAAATTTGAATTCTTAACTAAAATATGTCAACCTGTTTGGGAAAAAAAACAATGAGTTTTAAGTTCCCAAAAAAGCCAGGATTCAGTCCTTCCCTGGTATAGCTGTGTTCAGTGCTAATCAGCAAGCCTTGTTCCTGGATTGCCTTCACATTAATAAAGAAAAGCATCTTAGAAAAGCAGTGGGAAGGAATTACATATGGTTATGCACTTGGATCTTTACTGAATCCTGAGTAGGCCTGTTCATTTTTGAAGAAACCTCATGTTTTACTACCATAATGCTTGTGAACAAAGTGAACAAACTCCCTGTTCTGCATATCTGCTCTTTAAAGAAGTCTCATCAACTGAATTCATCAGCTCCCTGAAGGTACATTTTCAGCCAAGACAGTCAAAGTTATTTTCCAAAGATACTATTTCTGGGTTAGCATTTCTAGTTTCTGCCTACGCAGACAGCTAGAGCCTTTACTAAAGGGATGGAAACCATATTCACAATCATGATCAAATCCATTGTGAAATATGTATCCACAAACTGAGCAGTTTTATCTTCCTCACCAGTGTGTGCCTTGAGATAGGCAGACAGGCATCAGTTCGGATGAATTTCTGAAAATGTGCTCCAGAGAGGATGGCAAATAAAATCTCCCTGATTGGTGGTTGTGAGGAACAACCAAAAACACCATTAAGAGTTGGAGAGTTACACAAGTCTGCTCAATGGAAAGCAGCAGCAGTCACAACTATTAATTGCCATTTATTTTAACTATCAATCCAGGTGATGCTGCTGGCTGGGGCTTCCAATGGGGATGGGCAGCCTCCAAGGGCCAGGCAGCTGGAGCAGGAGAGATGAAGGTAGAATGTGGTGTTTTTGGGGTCCCCCGTCGTGGGGAGGAGAGATGAATTTGACTTCATGTTTTTAGAAGGATATTGTTAAATTATGTTATACTAAACTATACTAAAGAATAGAGAAAGGATATTTACAAAAGGTTACAAAGAATCATAATGAAAACTTGTCTCTCTTCAGAGTTTGACACAGCTTGACTGTGATTGGTCATTTAGTTAAAACAATTCACATGAAACCAATCAAACAATGATCAGTTGGAAAAACAATCGCCAAACCACATTCCAAAGCAGCAAAACACAGGAGAAGCAAATGAGATAATATTGCTTTCTTTTTTCTCTGGGGCTTCTCAGCTTCCCAGGAGAAGAAATCCTGGCGAAGGGATTTTTCAGAAAGTCTGACTGTAACAGTGGAGACGTGTTCTGCTGTGATGGGGGTGAAGGGCAGGCACTGGTGCAGGTCTGGGGAGAGGAAAGCAGAGTAACCTAACCACAGAGCCCCTACTGCAGCCCAGGAGGCACCCAGGCAGCAGAGCTAGGTGAGAAGCCCAGCTTGCAAGCTGCAGCTGTGTTTGAGTGATTTAGGAACGGGGATGTGCAGACTGCACACCAGGCTCTGTGTGCCCTGTCCTCCTCCCAGGGGTCCAGCTGCCTCCTTTGAGCTCTGCTCTGGCAGTGATGTGATCCTGGCTGTGACTGCTGTGAGAGGTGTGGGAAAAGGATCTGTGGACAAGGCTTGACCCAGGGCTTACATTTCTTCTCCTGGTTTTTTTTTTTTTTTTTTATATTGGGATATACTCTAGGGATGGGAGCACCTGGCCTTGTGCCATGCTGACCCTCATGGATGGGCTTCCCTGCCCAGCCTTGGAGCTGCCTCTTGACCATGGATGTGTTTGGTGGCTCTCTGAACCTGGCTATCCTCACTTCTCTCTGTATATGGATTCCACTGTTCCAGGTTTCTGATCTGCTGTGTCAGCAAAAGAATATTCAGTTTCCAAGGTAATTCAAAATCTTTAGAAATTGTGTTTGACAACTGTATAAATGGAATTAGCAATGTGACAAACTGCACAATGTCTTCATGAATGAGTCGGATGAGCAAAACAACCTGGCCTTTAAGAGGGATAGGCATAATTTTTGCTTTCAATCATTTTATTCAAACATCAGAGTGCTTTTGCACCCAGAGATGGTAAGTTCTGAAGGATTCTTATGTGTTTTTCAGAAAACTGTACCTAAAAATAATCCTCAAGATTCCTACAAATTAGCCCCAAAATTGTAACACAGGACCCAGATATGACACTGAAGACATTTACCTTTACCTGAACTCCAAAAAGGTCTTTACTTATTTGGTCCACATTTTCAGAACACTTTTAGAATTGTATTCAGATTTAAAATAACAGGAGCCCATTATCTAAAAGACTTATCAATTCTTCTTGTTGGCTTCCAGATTATTCTAATTATTTTTAAAAATTCAAGTATGTCTGTGTGTGTAGCTTTTATATAAAATTACCTAAGTCACAAATTGTATGTAATTAAATTATCACACTGCAGCAGCAGAAAGTTATTTGGTCCTAGCAGAAGAAATTATGGTGGCAATTTTAAGGGTTGTAATGAAATATTAGAATGGTCTTTTGCTTTCTAATATTAGATCACATCATTTACCTCAAAAGCAGCAAGTAATTAAACTGTGGCTTTGTTTATTAGATAACTTATTTTAAGGCAGTCAACAAATCACTAGCTCTGTGGTTAAAAACCTCACAACCTGCCTCTTAGATTCTTAGCTGTGGGCTTGGCTAGAAAAACAAATCCTTTTCATAACCCTTCCTGGGAAAGATAACTACCACTGAATTACTGGTTTGTAGCTGATAAGCTTATCTCCTGTACTCCTGCACACTGATCTGGCGTGCATTGGAATTAATCTGGGACACACCTACAGCATGTTTATCAGTGCACTTCTCCCTCATCCCCCCAGGGTCCTGGGGCTGTTCTCAGGTGTTCCTGCTGAGCAGCAGGCTCCCTGTTCCACTGGCTCCATCCCTGGAGTCAGCAGCCTCTGCCAGCAGCAGCTGGGCCATGCTGGGGCTGCTTCCATCATTCCCTCCTCTGGGCATGCATTAGGCATGAAATCAAGCACACTTGTTTGCACAAGCAGCTTCATAACCTGTCCTAGATTTCTGGGAAGTAGAGATCATCCCGTCCAATTCTCTTCCAGCTTCCTTATTCCCAAGAAGTTTGTCCAAGTTTTCCTCACTGACTTTTTCTGTTGCAGTATCTTTTTTTTTTTTTTTTTTTTAATTCAGAAGGTTGCTGTCATCTCAAATTTGTCTTCCTAAATACTTCTGCTTTCAATTCTAAGACTCCCACCCACCACCATTTATCGGTAAAAAGATGAATTCAGATGAGTAATAAATCTTTTGAGCTCTTTAGTGTTTGCAGAAATGTTTATTTGCCACAAAAGCTGACACAATATACAGAAAACTCATCCAGTGCCTTTGAACTGTTAACAATATCAACTGTTAATGCAGACCTTTCACAAAAAGAAAGCCAGATAGCTTGGATTTTGCCTTTAATCACTATTCAACTTCAAAATGCCTCTGTATGGAAGTGACAGAAATTAGCTGTATTCAGTAAAAGCAGTAGGGACACATTAAACAGAGAAAACTCTTGTTCATTTGGCCTCTCATTGCCTATCACTTATGCTACCTACCACTACCCAGATTCTCAGGTCAAGGGACAAAGTAGGCAATCATGTAAATGACTGCAGTACAGACCTTTTTCTCCCATCTGCCTGCAAACAGAGAAAAAGAGAAATTGCGTTAAAAACAATCACTGTTATTTCAGCCATCTAATTTTTCTGGATCTTCTCACACCTCTCCATGGTTTCAGTGACCTTACCTACTTCAAATAGAGTCTCCAGAAAAAAGCAAGGAGGGAAAAAAGCTCCAAGGGCTGTCAATGAGCACAGGAAGTTGCAGTGTTCTTTCATAAGTGAGCCTTGATGAAGATGTTAGTTTCTAAGTAGCATGACATTCCAAGAGATAAAGAAAGCTTTAATGCTTTTAAAATACTTTCTGCAGCTCAACAAAGAATGCCATAAATGCCTATCATTACCCTACACCCCATCTTGCAACAGAAATAGATTCAAATTATTTTGTATTAAAAAGACACAAATAATTGAAAGGAGTAAAGAACTGTTATAGGCAGGAAAGCACAAAGTTGCAACATTTACTACAGAAAAGTACACATTAATAAATAGGCACATTTGGGCTTTCTGTGGTTACATATGTGACATTCAAAGTCCCTGCTCAGACTTGTGTCCCATAGATTTAGGTTTTGCTTAGACAAAGAGCAAATTAACCCAAAGTCTGCAGAAGGCAGGAAAGAGCAGGAGAGAAGGAGGGAACCCTCCTTATCAACACGCAGCAGCAGCTCCTAGGGAAAGATGTGACAAGCATCCATCCCCTCTGTGCTCAACAAGCCACTGCAGCAAATGCAGAAGAGGCTAATGATAAACAAACAGCCAGATCCAAAACAGGCAAAAGGTTCCAATCCAACAGTAAAAATTTTACAATAGGTTGTGGCCAAGAGTGACTGCAGGGCACTGGGCAGCTGAGTCCATTGAGGCTGAGCAGTTCTGTGGTCACTGAAGCCTTCTCTGCAATGTGCTACTTCCCTCACAAGGTGATGATTCACCACAGTTGTGCTCACCAGAAGAGCTGGATTTCTTGTTTTCTACTCACTAATGAGGTTGATTCTCATCACTTTTCTGTGCTGCCACTATTTTTCCGAAGATAAATATTGAATAAGAGAGAGACAAAGAGGAAAGCACTGGTTTGCCCAGGCATCCCCAAGGAAAGACTTCATAAACTTGCCTAACTTGCAAAGTGGATCCCACCCTACACGTGGAGGCCCATGAACTGATTCTTTGGGACCCACCATGGCAAAGAAACTTGAAAAAGCAAATTTTTGTGATTTGTTTCTAGAAAAAAATTATGCCTAGCCCTTGTTAAGTCAATGCAAATATCTTAAGGTCTCCTGTTCTAAGTTTTTACAGAAAGTTAAAAATAATCCTACACATTATGTTTGTGATTAAGGCACTATCCTTTGGCAGTTTAGCAGACTGAGTGTGCTGTGTAAGGGTACAGACTCATCTCTGAGCCCCAGCTGAGACTCATTTCTCCACTGACACACACAAGAAACATAGTCAAGCAATGATGCAAAATAATGAAACTATTGAAATATTTTTTAAGAAAACATCCTTGGAAATACATTCTATCCCTCTGGTGACTTAAAAATGAGCTATTTGGCGTAGTTACTGTTCCTACAGTACATAGTACTCTGCTGGCATTACTGAAACAGAAGAAATGAATCATGCAGGTTGGATTTTATGACACTGCCTCGTGTCCAACCTCAACAGGTCTGAAGGGTGCACCCCAAGAGGCTGGCCACTGGTCACCTGAATTTATGAACTCCATGAGGAACTTGCCTTCACAGACAGAAGCTAATGTGCTATAGCTGACAGTTCAGTGGCAACAAAGTCTGCCTAATGTGTGGCCCATACAATCATGCTAGCATTCACAGAACTCCAAATCCATCACGTTTTCAAATGGCCTGGTAAATGGGAGAGTATTCCAGTTGAATTTCCCACATCAGTATTCAGCCAAATAAAATTATCTGAACTGCTAAGGACTGTTAGGCTCATGTAGGTTTTTTTAAAACCTTCCATCTGGTCTATTTATCAAGAATATGCAGTAATAACAAAACAGAAAAACTCTTAAAACCAAAGATAGTCACTCATGCACCAACAGGTAACTCTCACTTTGGACCTCCTTAGAACCACCCCTAGTGCATCTATTATGTCAGGAAATTCATTATAGTATTTTTATCTGAAATTTTGCAGATATTAATGCAAATGGGAAAGCACTGACTGAAACCAGAAATAACATCTAAACAAGTCATTTTAATAATGACTGAATTAATTACTGAACAGCACAGGCCAAGCATACTAATATAGATGTGGCCTCATGACACATCCACAGCCACAAAAAGGATAAAGCATAAAACATTCGTCTTCAAAGTTAATCTGACTACAATGCTATCAATGTTATGATAAGGAAAAGCTTCCAGAAATGGCTAAAGGTTGTAGCTCTTAATTATTTATTTACAGGTAACATTATTCTCTCTGTGATCAAGGAAATTAATTTCCATTAGGGATGAAAATCTTTACAATGTTTTTTCTTCAGAAGCAACAGTAATGAGATGGACAGATGAAATATTGGTTATGGCAAGATTTCCTTATTAACTTCATACAGGAAGAAGGCAGTGCAACACACCATAATAGCACCCCAAGAAATCCTCTGAATTCTCAGAAAGGCCTGAAAGGACAGATATTAAATTTTGGGGAAGTTTAAAGGAATAAGTTTAAAGTTTAAAGGTCTTTAATAAGGCCTCATTCATTTATTTATGACAACTGATAGTAAAGGCCTTCCTGTAAGTTACAAGGAGTAAAGAGCCATTAAAATTAAAGAATGGCCATCGACAAAAAGCCTTTGGCCTTTTTCATTTATTTATTTGGCCTATTTATTTTCTCCATAAGGGGCAAACACAACAATAGCTTTAAGACCTGGTTCTGTGGAGCTGCACAGCAGGCAAGTCATGCAAGAAAATTCCTCCTTTCTGAGCTGCCCCCGAGTGACAGGCAGGATTGCTCCCTGCCTGCAGGGGAGGGGAGGGAGCCCAGCTGGAGGTGGCTCAGTCAGGGTCAGAGGGGAGCCTGGGACACCACATCAGGCTCAGCACGTCCATGGCTCAGCAAATGACTCCTCAGAGTCTGCTCTGCACAGCCATGAGCAAGGGTTTTGCAGGCAGAACAGGAAAGAAACTGGTCCATGCTGGATTCCAGTACTGCAGGATGGTCATCTGTGTGCTGTGACCCTGGAGGGGGAATGGCTTTTCTACTAAACCTGAAAGATGCCCACTCCTCCTCACATGGCACCCAAAACCTTTCAGGAGTTTTCCATAAATGGGAGAGGCATCCTGGGACAGCCATCAGGGTGACCAACAGGACATCCTCCTGGCCAGGGACAGTTTCTAAGATTTAGGTATCTAGGCTTTCTGATTCAAAGGAAATGTTGGATAGTGGGCATTCAGCATCTCACACAATACTCACTCTCTGGAGTATTCCCTTGGGTAATTCCTGCCTGAGACAGGAGATGCCTTTCCTATTGCCTTCAGTTTTGCTGGAACTGGCAGAGTGCTGCATGTGGTTTTGATCATTTCAAGTCAGCATCTTCTAATGAAAAATCTTTTTATTAAAATTTCCAATCAGCTATATGGCTCATCTTGGAATTATACCATGAGGTTAGCTCTGAAAACAACCAATTTTCCCCCAAATGTTTCCATGGACAGATTTGAAAATGCCTTTGCATACATTACTTCTGAACCAATCTTGTCACTAAATCCTATAAACAGACACTGGAAATGTCTCCTTATTGCTGTTTATCATTGAATAAAGCAATTGAAAAGCTTTTACAATGTGAACTGATAGTGGCCAAAGGCAAGATGTGAGTGATTCATGCAAATCAACAGCTCCCAGCCATATCATTATGGATTAGGGATGTGAGACACAGCATTAGCAGCAAGCATCTAGGAAATGCAGAAACGAAAAGCATCACCTCTCCCTGAGCCTCGCACTAAGCAGCAGGACAGATGCCCTCACAAATTGTCTACTCAAGCAGAGAGGGCACCACAGAGCACCATTAATGGGAAGGTCCACATGATTGTGTAACATTTGCCTATTTATAAGTTCAGAGGGATGCAGCATGCATTATTTATTTAGTTGTGCTACATGGTAATTAGCAGGGCTGGAGACTGGAGAGCAGAGCCAGTTAAGAGGTCAGACGTGCTCCTGTCACAACTCTGCTAATCCCCAGCAATCTGCCTCTCTCTCAGCACCATTTGCAAGTGCTCTCTTATCTGCTGCACTGAAGCTGGGTAGCCATGAGTCTCCTTGGGCTTCTTAAATAAAGTCCTCTTTTTCTTTATACAGACTTTGACAGAAAGAAAATAATACACATGTTCCAACATAAATATTCTGTGGCCTTTTTTGTATGACCTTTCTTTGCTTTAGGGATTTGCAAGAAATTATTATCTTGGAAATAGAGTCAGGAAAAGCAGTCAAATTTTGTACAGAAATCCGGTTTTCCTTTGAAGCCAGCATTTGATGCAACACTTTCACAGGTAAAATATTTTTACAAAATACTAACAGTAAATGTTGGACTTTTGTTTGGCATCTCAGCTGGACAGAGCTGACAGGTAGGTGGCTCAGTGACCATGGCAAATTAGAGGAATGAGGACACAGATCACTGTTGGTGGAAACAGGGTGAATCAGATACGTGGGCAGGTTGAGTGAGTGGTTTGGCACCGGGGTGCTGACTGGAGATTTTTGGCAACCCAACAGGGTGCAGAAAACGGCTGTGTTGTCAGGATATGTTGACCTATGGGAGGAGAAAAGTTAGTTATGATTGATATGTCAGGACAGGAGCTCCCATCACCCTTCCATCTATGAGAGCTTTGGCTTGCATTGCCCTTCCCTGCTGGAAAGCATCAGTGGAGAAAACTGTTCCCCACATGGCAACTGAAGTATGTTCATACTGCAAACAATCAGATGTTGAGATACTTACCCTAGAC
This sequence comes from Molothrus ater, assembly GCF_012460135.2. Taxonomy (NCBI): domain Eukaryota; kingdom Metazoa; phylum Chordata; class Aves; order Passeriformes; family Icteridae; genus Molothrus; species Molothrus ater. The sequence continues at coordinate 13,431,982 of NC_050482.2, read as the reverse complement.
AGTTTCCTCACAAACTTTCCTTCCCAAAGTTCCTCACAAAGTCCCAGACTACAGATCTTTGTGCAGTCTGATCATTGCTGCTTCATACCAAGAGGTTTTCAGCAGCCAAGCAGAGCAGGCGCCTTGACCTCGTGCTTCAGGCTTGAGTGCAGCCCTGCCCCAAAGGGCTGCTGAGTCACATTCCATGAGAAGAAAGGATGGAGAAGAGCAAAAATGGGAAATGGACACCTGACTGCAAACAGCCCAGAGGCTGCTGTCTTTCCTCCTCCAGTGCAGAAGCCACAGGTTCTGGCTTCATGGTTCTGAGGCCCACAAGTTTTGGGTTTAGTGGTCAGAATCCCAGCAGGTCCTGCACTGTGGAGTATCTTTTTCCTAAGCCATCTCATCTGCTGACTAGCTCCAAAGCTTATCAAAATAATCTTAAGCTGACAAGCTGCTTAGATAGCTTCCTTCCACACCTCCAGGTCTTAGGGACAGGAATTCCAGCTCATCTCCCTCTAAGCACACCCAGCCTCCTCACAGTCCTTTGCTGCCAGCCTCTTGTGCAGGGTGTCTTTGTTCCCTTAAGCTCCCTCAGGAACACCTCAGTGAAGTGAACTGGATCCATCCTGCCCCTACCCAACCCTCCAGTGCTTTTGCAACAAGTCCTTCCTTACAGCTTGATGTCTATGCAAAGCCCTTGGTAGGAATGGAAAAGCCACACACAAAATGGCGTTCTCTAATCCAGATCTGAACTAGAAAGAAACTGGAGAAGAAATAGTAACTGCAGGAGAAGTAGTAATGTGGTATTTTCTGAGACCCCTGTGGAAGGGAGGAATATGCATCTGACTCCATTGATATCAGAAGGTAATTTAATATTTTATGATCTATATTATATTAAAGAATGCTAAATTAAACTATACTAAAGAATAGAGAAAGGATACAGAGGTCTAGAAGATACTAATGAAAACTCGTGACTCTCCAGAGCCTTCACACAGCTGGCCCATAATTGGCCAATAAATAAAAACAATTCACATGAAACCAATGAAACAAGCACCTCTTGGATAAACAATCTCCAAACCACATTCCAAAGCAGCAAAACATAGGAGAAGCAAATCAGATAATTATTGTTTCAATTTTTCTCTGAGGCTTCTCTGAGCTTCCCAGGAGACAATCCTGGGCAAAGAGATTTTTCAGAAAATATGACGGTGACATAGCAATATTAGAAATTTTAAAATATGAGTTTATTAGGAACCTGGCAGGAGAATCCAGATTCTGTTTCTTTTTTTTTTATTTAACTTAAAACAGAATTAATTCAGGGAAGCCCTGTGGAGCACATTAGCCAGAAGGTCAGACTAAGTGTCCAAGGCAATCCTCTTTGTCTTTTTGGTGTATGAAAATGAATGAAGATGGAATTTCCAGATGAAAGAAAAGGCACCTCATTCTCTGCACCAGATTCCAGCAGAGAGACCAGCCTGAACACCAGTGCACAGTGTCTCAGCCACCAAAAAGGCATTTCTCCCTTCTCACTGCAATCTCACACTGCTCTCCAGGCTCTTACACTTAGCTAAGGCAGGATCCTCCTGGCACTGCAGATAGACTGTGTGTGCTTGCAGCTTTTTTAGCCCCTGAGCATCAGACTCCTGTGGACCACACTCTGGGGGTCCCTGAATCCCTGCATGCACAGAAGAGCACTGTCATTTGGGAGATTTCACTGGAACAGGCTTTTCATTACACAGTTTCACTGCAACATTCTCATCAGCTGCACCCAGCACCATGGCCTTAGAACAAACCTGGATTCATCTCCATTTATAAAGAATGAAAAAGACAGAAAAGGCCATTCAATACTAAATAATACCTCTTTGAAAACATAGCATGAAGTTTTTTTGTTGATCTAGGATATATCATCATGTCAGGGTCACTGGCTGGGCTCTAATACAGTGACAATCCCCCCAGGTTCAAGCAGTTGCAGCTCTGTATGGAGCTCCCTTTAGAGGGATGCTTGGCAGTCCTAGCAGGGGTAATCTGGCTATAAAGAGCCTGGAGCTATAGGTTATGGACCTGGACATGACATGATACATCCTTCCCAAGCAGCCTTGAGCCAGTCTCAAAAAACCAGCATCTTCAGACTTAGACCTGAGTCTAGACTGCTGTTGTAATTTCCTCTCAGCCTCAATTCTCTCCTCATCAACCATCAGCAGAGCTGCCCTGCTGCTGCTGGGGTTGAGAGGCTCAGCTCATGGGAGTTTGCAAAGTGCTCCAACACTCTTAGATCAGAGAGTGATTAGAGAGTGCAAAGCAGGAAAGAGGAACCTTTTCTTCCTGAGGCCCAAACAGGCTTTTAACAGGTTATATATCAGGTTCTATATTAACCTCTTGCTCTCCAGCAATAATTCCCAAAGGAACCTATACAACACGGTGGGGTGGAATGGTCTACATGAAATGAAGCTACAGGTTATATCCAAACACATCCCAACTACAAAGTAGCATGATGTGATTTATTGAGCACTTTTAGAAGCGTTAACACATTTCTACAGCAGACATCAGTAGCAAGGAATTCACAGAGCTGACTTAACGAAGAAACTCTGTGATGTGCTCAAAGCCACTAAGAGTACTTCTGCAAAGTATCAAAATTGCAATTTGAAACTAGAAAATCCTGACTTTTACCTCACTGTTTGATCTGAGAGTAGGTTGCCTTCCACTTAGAGCTGAAACTCCATATGCAAGCGATTTTTCATTCCTACTCAAATTGCTTAAGCTATTTTTAGGTCATATGAGTAGAATAAATATCATTAAGGATTTTTCAGGCATTTTTAGAATCACGTCCTAACTAAAAAAGAGATCCTTTTCACAAAAATAAATTCTCTAGTCATCCATCCATAAAAGCACACAGACCTTTTGATATTGTAAAAACCAAATAATGAAAAAATACTGAGTTAACCACATTAGAAAAGCTCATACTGTACATTTATGGCAGCTATTCAGAATAAAAACTTTTAGCAAGCACAGGTACAGAGCTGGACTGGAAGCAGAGCCAAGCTGTGCTATAGTGATTTAGAGAAAGAGACCAAGAAATTCAAAATGAGCACTGTGAAGCAAATGACATGCCATTACCACTAATATCTCTCAGTGAAATTTGGTAGAGCATTCTTTAAAAACACAGCTCAATCCATGGATATGAGCCCAAGGAGCCCTCCCATGACCAATTTTGGGCTGTGGAGTTCAATGGCTGGGATTGGATCACAAGTCAGGAGATGCAGACTGGGTCCCCAGCTCTCCAGGCACCGTGCTGAAACCATTTCTGTTCTCTCTCCCACTGCTTCCTTTCCTGCCTTGCCTGTTCTGACATTTTGGGGGACACTGGCCTCTGTACCTCTTGGACAAGGCTCAGCACAGCAGGGCTCAGATCCCTGCTGGACACCTTCCATGCTGCATCCTTGGGAGCCCCACACAGGGACCAGGCCGGCTGCACTCACACAGAACCACTCTGTACCTGCCCTAGATGGCTGTACAGGCTGCTCTTCTTGCAACCAGCAACATCACAGGCCTGCTTTCCTCCATGCACAAGCCCCTGCTGCCTTATCTCCATGTTTGACACCATCTCTATTTCTCCTTCATCCTGGTTATCTCAACAACCTCCCCACCACGTGGAATAACTGAGAGTTTGCCAGAATAACATCCTATTCTGCTCAGCTGACTGACAGAAATGAAACTAGGAATGTTACCTGCCTACAGGCCCAGGAGATGCACACAGTAGATGCAAGCCTGTGACTGAGAGCTTCCTTGACTGCCCCCATCACCAAAGAGCTGCCCTTTCCTTTTTTATCCAGACAGGCAGTAAGTTCCTGTCACAGGTGCTGAATTCAGTGAGGCTTGTCCTCTTGGGTCTTTGCTACAAACCATTTTTGTCAGCCGCCAGAAAAAAAGTCAAAAAGAGATGAGACTTTTTGGGAAGGATTTTACAGAGAAATAAAAATGGCATGAAACTCCTAGGAAACACAAGAGAAGTCCAAGCAGGAAGCAGGACATGAGATGCTGTCCTCTCTGCTTCTCTGACACATCTACTTAGGCTGGAAGAGACAATTCTCTGATGTTTCCAGGTCCCAAAATGCCAGCACTGGAGCCAGGTGGCCACTGCAACATATCTGACACACAGAACAGAGCAGCCAAAGGTGTATTCATGCTGTAAGTTGCACCTGCTCTGCTGCCAGCCATCCTTAGCTGTCTGTAATGAGCAGAGGGTGACAATACAGGTGACAACGGAGACAGGCTATGGGGCAGAAGTTGGTAAGTTATTGAGTGTTCTGAATGACTCTGAATACCCAAAAAGAAGCACAGCCTGCTCAGAAACCAGGAGTCACTACTCTGATGAGTTCCCCAGTCTGAGTTCCAAGAAAATTGACCAATTATCCAAAGAGAGAACACAAATCCCTTGGTCACTCTGCAGGACACACGTGTATTTCTGTATACACTTATCCTGATGGTTCAATTATCTGAGACTTAAGCCCCATGCTTGAGAATGCCCTTCACAGTGCAATGCAGTGAAGTCAGTATGGACAAGCACAGCACAACAGCAAATACTCAGCATTATTTCTGGAAATGAGGAGCCCCAGTCAGCCCCAAGAGTGCTCTCCCTCAGAACTGAAAAGAAGAGGCAGCTCTGTCTTCACCTCTCACATTAACCTGAAGCTCAGACATGCATATTTCAAAGAACTGCTCAGCATTTTCAGTATTTTACCCCTTTCAAAAAGGAGAAAAAAGAACACAGCTTTCCAGGTTGGATCACACAAAAAAGATTTCTAGCTTGAAGCCATTTCATCACTTCACCCAGTGAATCTCCTGCAACATATACCAGTGTGAAGAGTAATCCCCACCAAATGCTGGCTGTAGCAAGGGATTTTCTGCTCCACTACTTCTGAACATCTCCAAGCAAACACTGGACAAATTGCACAAGGGAAGGGGTCAGTGCCATCGTGAATATTTCATCTAGACAGCACAACAAAATCCAGCACAGAGAATAGAAAGGTAGAAAAATCCGTGAAAAATCACTTTTCAGTTATTCTTTTACTCAGTACTACTTGTTCTTTGGTAAAACACTGCAGAGTGATTCTCTTGCAATCAGAAGAAGAAACCTCTGCTCTTGGCAATCTATTTTTGGAAACTGAAAATCTCATTCTGCTTTTCTTAATTCCTGCTTAGAGGAATTGTGTGATAAGGATGTAAGCCTTGTAGCTTATTAGAAATTATACAATTAACATTCAAAAAACCTGCAAGTATTGGTTTTTTGTATTAAACTTTGCTTTTATAGAAAATCACTGCATCACAGACAAATTTATCTCTCTCAGGTATTTTTCCAATTTCTAACACTTCTCTGCATGCTAGCACTTACTGTCATACATTTTCTTGTAGACTTATTTACCATTTCTGCTGTTTTTCTGTTCTCTACATAAACCTTTTTTAAAGATAGGATCATCATTCAGCCCTGTCATTTTTTTTTTACTCCGATTCCTGTCTCACTAGCTGGTTTTCCTAGTAGGTTAAAGACTACTCTTCTATCTTAAAAAACATATATTTGGAATTTTTTACCACTGAATCTCAGGCTGCAGCTTCTGGGGTAATTGTATTTTGTCTGCATTTGTGCTCACCCTCATAATTTTACCAAGTATCTCAGAAATTTTGTGACTTTTTTAGAGAGATGGTTCTTGGAGATCTGTGTGAACACAAAAAACGTCACACTAACCTTCAGAGTTCTAGACCAAATGCTGGAGATGAGAATCTGAATCTTATATGACTCTAAATAGCAATTCCTTCCAAAATGTACTTGGGTTTTGTGATGCTGTATTTTCATGAAGACTTTTGATTCCAGAGGCTCTTGGCCCATGACTAGTTGTGGTTAGTTGACTCCTGGTTAGTTTACAATCAAATTTGAGAATTCAAGTATCATCAACAGCTGCATCTGAATCCACATGGCTGCCAATTCTGATTCCCACTATGTAAAGTCTCTTCAGACCTCAGGACTCTCACCTCTGACCTCTCATCCTTACTACCTCATTCCCACCACCTGCTAGGACTGTGAGCACAGCAGCTGCATGTCACAAGTGCCATCTGCCACAGCACTGTGGTCCTTGTCCCTCCTCAGCTCAGCCACTTGCACAACCACCAGCCCTACAACAGGCTGTGCCTGAATGGTACCAGTCTGATCAGACCCAGACAGCAAGAGGGCAGAGGAACAGGCCGGGTTCTATTCTGTGCTACTGCTGTAACACAAAAACTGGCAGAGAGCAGAGCACTTTGCCTTGGGTCCTTACAAAATGGGAGAGTGGATATGTCAATCCTTAAGTAAAAAACATTTTGAACCAGTTGGCAGAAAGCCACTATGTAAGTGCTAACTGTGTATTAGGAGACACTGCTCCTACTTTGGGGCCCTTTCTCATTCACAGACGTTATGCACTTAGTCAGCCACAACAGTATTTTTTAAGTCATAGGATATCTGGAGAAAATAACCTCAGAAAATAACCCAGCCATCTCCTGGGAAGGGAAAAGAATGATCCTGGCTCTGGCAGCAAATAGTCCCTGCACCTCGTTAGAGTTTCTAGCAGAGGAAAGAAAGCAGTATTAGCATACTGCTCTGTGCAGTAACAGCTTGGTAAAACTCCATGGTGTGTGCTACCCACTAAAGCTGACTAATGGACCTGGCTAGCATTGAACTCCATAGATCCATGAATTCATTTTATGAAGAGAAAAGTCTCCCAAAGCATTTTCAAAATTCAAAACAGGATGCTGATGACCAGGCAATCCTCTGACTGGCACTTAGTGTTGGAATGTCATTGCCCACAGAAGGAACAAGTAATCTCTCTTAAACCTACCAGCAGAGGAGCAACTAATCCACAACAGTGGATATACTTGCTGGGAACAAAGGTTCATCTAGCCTGGAATGACATTGTCAACAGCAGACAACATCAGACGTTTAGAAGTAAGATGAATTTGCTCTTCCCAATCACACCATCCTTACTCCCACCAGTCTGCTCCCCACAGGGTGAAGCTGTGACAAACATGCAGACCAGTGACTGCATCTCTTCTCTCTCAGTTGTCTAATACTTTTCTGAAGCAACCTGTGTTTCTGCTTTCCACATCCCTTGGCAACAAACTGGAGGAGCAAAAGGTGGTGCATCCCAGCACCGTGCTCTGCACCCTGCAGTGACAGGGAGGAGGACCAGCCTGGTTCCCTACAAGAAAAGCAGAAGGATGCTAGATGTGCTATGCAGCTGATCCAAAGCACAATTTAGGACAATTTTCTGCTGTTCTCCTCTTTGACCCAAACCACAAATATCCAAAAGAAATAGAATATTGCACTGAAGACCTGAGGCAGCACAAGAACATGCCCTGTTTCCATTTCTAATTAGTTGTCCTCCTTGTGGGACATCCACTTCCCCTTCATGGGAAAACTCGTGGAAGACAGGATCAAAATACCTGCAGGTGAAATGAAGGCTCCAACAGCCACAACAAGCTTCAGGGGATAGGTACAACCTGGGTTAATGTCCTGCCTTTCATCTGGAAGAGCCTCATGTACCTCTGTGGACACTCCTGATGAGGTCCCTTCCCCCTGCCATTCGTCAGCAACCACGTTTGCATAACCTGAGTCAGAAGCTACAGTCACTCTACTCAGTCCTTGCACAAGAGCCTGTGCAGCCACCACAGCTAAAAGATTTGGGGGAGCCCCTGTATCAACCCCTCATGAGCCCCTCTGGGCATGAAGACTTTATTCTCTTGTATTTTAGGCCATAAATTGGAAATGACAGCAAAGTTATCAGGAGAGGATCATGCTGTGCCTCCTAACTCTCCTGAGCCTCCACTGATTATACAGAAGAAATCCAAGCAGACATGGAATTAAATCACTTTCCTTACGTTGGACTAGTTGAAGCTGCTCTGTAAATGACAGATTGCTAACAGCTCCCTTAATGACATCACCCAATATGTCATAAAATCTGCTGCCAACACTATGGATTTTTTCCCCCAGACAGAAGTGTTCTCTGGCTGTAGAGCAGAAGTTTCATTGGCAAAATGTGGCTCAAGAAATAACCCATAAAAGGCTCTCAGTGCATAAGGTAAGTACCACCCAAAAACTCACTGAAGAATAAAATTATCCTTGGCACTGCTTTCCTGGAACAGTGCCCCATGTCAGATTTTTCAAAGTGTTTGTGATTGAAATTATCCATCCACCATCTCTGCAGGTAACACTCACAGCTCAGGAACAGTATCCAGATCTTTGCCAGGTTACTAGCCTTGGGTGAAAACTGTTATCTTCTTATTGCTTTCAAGCTTTTTGGAAGGAAACTTTTCCCAGATGGGTATTTGCATTAGAGAAGAAACAGATATACTTGTAGTACAATAACAAGGATTATTTACCTGGAGTTTCACTATTATCCCTTTACTTCCAGGCTCACATCAGTTCTTTTGCCAGAGCTGCAAGTGACAACCAGAGCACACATAGCACGAGAAGCCTTTGAGAATTTCTCAGAGACAATTCACAGGTTCTCTATTTTTCAGACACCAGGAATCTAGCTTGCAGCAATGCACCACAAAACGACTTCCCATCTTTCAAAATTTTGCTGTAGAACTCACTTGGGCAGCCATCAAGCTCTCCACACAAAAAGTGCTTACTTAACCATTCCTGTAATTCTGTGCTACCTGTATTTTCTCACCAGCATGTCTTGTGTGAGAATTAGCACACCTTCATAGACTGTTTTCAAAAAAGGATAAATATACTTGTAAGGGAAATACCTCCCTAAATGGAGCCAATGGTGAAGAAGGTGAAAGTCCTCCTTCCTTATTGAGACAAACTAAATTCTGCTTCATAGTGCAGTGCACTGAAAGTCTCCAAGACTTGGTCCTTCTGATCAAGGTGAGGTTGCCTCTTTCCACTCAGTTGCAGAAAATCAGTGTTAGCTGCTATTCCTCTGTCACTCCTTACTCAGATCCTTTTCCCTATGCATGCCATCTTTCCTGCATCCCATCACCTATGCACTCAAAACAGCCACAGCTGAACAACCAGAACATGAATAGCAAGAAGGAAAAAGTGCAATGCTAAATCTTGTGTGAATTTAAAGCTAGTGCACTCGTCGGCAAGGTCCCAGGATGTGGCTCGACTGTCTTTGGTAACTCCCCATGTATCAAGTGTACATCTGTTCCCTGCAGCAATTCTTGCCAACAGAACACCCTGCAGAACACCAGTGTGCTGGGGATGCTGAGAACCAGTGGTCTGAACAATCTGTCACTCATGTACATTCAAAAGAGAATCACTGTAGAGACACTCGCTGGCACTGTGAGTAAATGAGCCATGAGCTACATATCTGGCTTTGCTGCAGTTGTTTTCTGAAGGAAAAAGCAAGTCAAAAAGGAAGTGCAACACTTGGCTGAATGCTGAAGTGACCAAATAAATGGGATTAGCTAAACCTTGCTTATCTGTCAGTCATTCCTCTCTGTATGGAAGCAGTCTCTGGAGCCTGCCCATGATGATGACAGCCTCAGTACCTGTTTGGGTTCCTGAGCTGATGCATTTCAGGCTATGTCATCTGGTTATGTTATGCACTCACCTTGGTCTTGTTGTCCAAGAGAAAAACATGGTTTGGCCAAATGTGCTGCAGCACAAGTTCTTCCAGTAAATGGAATAAAAGGCTAAAATAAGCCCCCATGAATTTTGTTCTCAAATTCAGATGTGCAGTGCCATGACTGCAAAGTGACAGATGTCAAAGCCAAGCCGAGTACCTCATTAATGCAGAGATAAACACACAGAATATGCTGTTTGGAATGACAACACAGTGTGTTTATGTATGTATGCCACTATTTATCATTCTGCAGATGGTTGCTCACAGTGATGTACATCCACAAATATGTTTAATTTTGCCTTTTCCTTTTTTAGGTAATTACCATTTTTCCTTGTTTACACTGACTACTTCTAAGATGGCCTAGAGATCTCTGAGTTTCTGTGAGGGCAAGGGGTCACGTAGCACAAAGCACACCAGGATCAGCATGCAATCAGTTCTTTGCAGTAATAACAGTCCATGCCTGTAGAGCATTTTTAAAGAAATTATCTTGCTCTCATTTCATAGCCAGGAAAGCCCAGAGAGGTGAAATGACTTCCCCAAGGTCGCACAGCAGGCTCTGCTCAGTACATAGTTACTATTGTTGCAAATTGGGTAGCTCATCAAGCTTATGCTACTCACACCACTCAGATACAATTCAAACAATAATTATTATTTCTACTGCAATTTGCACGGCAGTCAAAGCTGGAGGCCACAATCAGGATTCAGCTTATGCTGGGCTCTGTTCAAGCACCAAATCAAATCCAGTCCCTGCTCCAGGGGGGCTTCCCATCTCAGTAGAGACATTGTTCTGTGGGAACACAAGTGGCACTGGAAAGGGAGGGAAGGAGAGAGGGAGAGACAGAGGGCAGGAGGACCTCAGTGTAAGGCCTCTCTTTTTTTTTTCTTTTTTTTTTTTTTTTTGATAACTGTGAAGTTTGGAAATGTATTATTACTTTATTTAAGTTAGCAAGAAATATAAATGCATTATTGACAGTTGCCTGGCTAGTTACTTAGGTAGCAGTTTATCTTCATCATCTTAATTGCACAAGTACTTTACTTTCACTCCTGTGGTCTTTGATTACATTGAGAGACAGCAATTGGATCCTGCTCTTCAGGGAACTGACTCACACTGCGCTCACCCAATACTTGGAGTACACTCTACTTCTGAAGGAGTGATACTATACTTAATTTTACAACTCTCCAATCAACTGTTAGGGCAATTCTTGCTGTAGACCTTTTTATACAAGATGTGCTTATACATTTTACAGCACATGAAAATTTGGTACACTAGCCATGAGATAATGAATTAATTTCACTCATGCTAACTTAAGACTGCTACTAAGCTCTGCAGTAGTAAAACACATATTAATGCCCACCTTACTGTCTCTCACTGCACCCCAATGTGGCTCCATGCTAGCAGAATGTTATGTTCCAAATGACCATATAGCCATTCCTCTTTGGAAGCCTTAACTAAGTCTAATATGAGAATTAATATCTCCTCTAATACTGAATGACATAGACACAATGGGATTATTTTCAAGAGTAAGATTGCTCAGTACCAAGTCAGTACTGCTGAAAGGTCCTTGGAAGTCAACTCCTAAATTTTCTGGTATGGATCTGCTACTCTATTATTTATTGTAATGCATGTACTTGTATAAATATTGTAAAAGAGCATACAGGAAATATTTGATTGACATCCATAACCTCAGATGGGCGGGCATATTTTTCAGATTTCAACTAAGCCAAACATTCAAAACATCTTTCCAGTCCATCAAAGCATGTGTTTATAGATCCTTTGCTCAGCTGATGTATTCTGTTGAAACAACCAGATTTTCACTGACAGTAACAGATTCTAGACCAGCACAATAATACCATAATGTACTCTTGGAGAACTTGAGAATTCACAATTTAAATACATTATTTTACAGAGCAAAAGAATGAGCATTCATTTACAATGACTTTCCTTGCCCCTATTTTCAATTGGCTAAATCCACATATAAATTAATGACCTATCACAATGCCTGTTGAGGATACAGCATCAAAAACTAATGCGCTGGAGAACTGACATAAAAAATACCAACGTGATTTCATTTTAGACCATTCAAATTTTTTCAGAAATTGATGTTAGGTACACATTCACTTGTTCCTCTCTGCCAGGCATCACTGAAGCTCAGCAGAACTGAGGTATTTACTTAAATGATTAGAACTTGACTTTTAGTACAATGATAAATGGAAGCAATAAATAACAACAGCTTTCTTTAGCAATTGCCAATACATATTTTGCAGCTCTTCCAACACCATCCACTAATCTCCTTTAGCATCAGGTAATTCAAATTCCTTTATCATTTTCTGATACCTGTATTCATGACACTGTGGCTTTATTTTAATCCCAGACAAAAGCACATTAAGAAGGAACTATGATTGACAGAATATTGCTAATCAGAAACAATCCTCCCTAAACTCAGCTTCATAAATTCAAGACACAAGCAAGCATAACCAGAGGGCAGGATTCAGCTCTACACTGTGAAACCCAAGTGGAAGTTAAACAGGCAAGTTGAGAGTAGAACCAGGGTCTGATTCACTTTGCCAGCATGCTGCTGCTTAATCACTCGAGCTGTTCTCCTGTTTGTGAGACATCTGTGTGTGGATGACAGAGAGCCTACAGAAGTCCTGTGTCCTACTGAAATAGAAGTCAGAGGTCAGACAGGATCCCCCCGGCGTTTTAATCCCAGAAAATTGGATCTAGGCAACTGCTTGATGGCATGGCTACCACAGACTGCCATCGTATCCTGAGGGCCTGACTGCTCCTGGCTGTCCTGCAGAAACACTGGACTGGCCCTGCCACGGCCAGGGTAGGTCTGGCAAGGTCCTTTCACCTTTCTGCAGTCTGACAGGCTAAGCCAGATGTGTGTAGCTGAGTGTTTCATTGCACATTTTCTGGCACATTCCTGCTCTTGAATCTGTGCTTACCCATCACCTGATGAGGTGCAAAGTACAATGGAGCTCTCTGTACAAGTGTGATCTGCATTTGGGCCAGACTTGATTTGGGGAGAAGCAGCCCCAGGGAATAAAAGAAAATAAATCTCTTTTGAAGAAACAAAAATGCAGTAACAATTTCACAGACCACCTCACTTTTGCCTCGGCACAATTCCTCCAGTGTACCATAGAGCTAAAATTAAATGAAATGCTGTCTTATATGTTTAACACTAAGTTTATATATACCATCTTGGTTCAAACATAAACTTGCTAAATTCAGTAAGATTAAATTAAACACAGACCCTTGTATCTGCAGATCTGTCCCTCCAAGGGTAGAAAATCCTGAAGAGCATTTGTGAGTATCCATACTGCATGCAAGAGCTTTCACAGACATGTACACCATCAACAGTGTTTCACTGGAAGCTCAGGGTCTGCCTTAAATACAGTTATTTGATGCACTGAACACTTGTTTGTCCTGTTGAAAAGTGCTGCCTCCTCTCTCTCCCTCTCTGAAACTGCTGCAGGAGGCAGGAAAAGAGGCAGCAGGGACAGAGCAGGGAACTCAGCATCGCCCTGCAAGGACCACTCAGAGTCCCTTCTTTCAACACCCAGCACACCTGACACCAACCTATTCACACAAAACACAACACGTGCAGTTGTGTATCAAAAAGATGAAGAGATTTTATGAGTTTCTTAAGTATTTAGAAAGATTGTTTATGTAACAGCATGGCAACACAAACTAATGGTGCATGGGAAGCTAACAAGAGAAAACTTCTCGAGGAAACATCCTAGGCAAAATTACATCTCAGGTTAGTCACAGAACTGATGATTTGTAAAATTATTTTCCTGAAACCCTGATATTTTAGAATATTTTAAAGACTTCTTTTTTTGATTGCTTTCACTTTTAAACACCAGCACTTAGATAATATAAACAATATTTTTTAAGGGAATCTAATATCCGAGTTGCATGAAAATGCTGAAGGCAAAGAGAAAATATGAAGCACACCATTGCAACTGATGAAGTTGCCAAAGTTTTACAGTTTTGCTGGGAATTTAAGGAAAGCTCTTGCCTGTTTGATCAGAATGCCTGGTAGGAATGAATCTCACTTGAAAGATGTACAGATCTTGGTCCCTGTCTATTTTTAATCCAGGAAGTCACTGAGATAGAATTGACACTACTTTAAAAAAAAACAACTGAATGGGAGTAGAATAGAAAAGAGCATTCACCCAGATGAGTTTGTTTTCAGAAATGAGAGAGAGGAAGAAGACATGTTGTTACAAACACTGCATTTTGTAAAGCCTTTCAGATGTTTCTAGTACATAGCTCAGTATTTTACCAAATCTCTTTCCTTCAGAAAGTTGCTGTAGAACCTTTCTGCTCTAGTAGTTAGAAACCACCTTGTAATTTTCAGCCTGAAGTGATTTATATCCAGATAATATCTATTTCTTCTTGTACCACAGTTAGCCATGAGTTTAGAGCCATTAGTTTTCACTCTACAGTCCATGCATTCCAGAGGGCTCATAAACTACTTCTGAGATTTAAAAAAAAAAACCAAATAGCAAATAGCAATAGCAAAGTAGGCCAACAGGCTGTGATTTGTTCTAACAATGCTACATGACACGTAGTACCACCTTTGGGAAAAGTTTAGGAAACCAAATCAAGTCAAGGAAAAAATCAGTGGCTCAAACAGTTCTTTTATTTTCCTCATGTTCTTAGCTGTTGCAGGTGTTTTTAGTTTTTCAGGACAGACATCAACCTTCCTCTTTCCACATTGAAGTAACCAAGCTTTCCTAGTTTTCTTTTTCCAAGACATGTCACCACTCACTGGTTTTCCTTTTTGAAGCTACTCATTCAGAACTGCACATCAGTGTCCAGAATCCCACATGAAATATCACAATGCATCCTTAATTATGTCAGCATTGCCCTGAATCAGCTGGAAATACTTCACAAAGTACATGCCAGGGCCATGGATGTCCTGTCCAGAGCAGCATCCCATTGCCATCCCACTGCCATCCCCCCTTCCCTCACAGACTGGGTGATGCTGGAAGGCACCACTGGACGTCCCTACTCCAGCAGGGTGCAGGTCACTCAGGACTGTGACCTGATGGCCTGTGAGTGTCTCCACTGTTCCCCAGCCCGAGCTGCACAGCCTTTCCCACACAAGAGACTGTGGTTGGTAAGACATCTGCATATTTGGAATGTTTGGGACTGTATTTTTCTAGCATAATGACCATGCATTGTAATTTCAACCTTTTTATTTTAATGATGGTCTAAAATAACTTCACCAAACATAGGAAGGCTAATTCTAAGATAGGCTAATCTAAGATACAGCAACCAAGTAATAATTAACTTTCTTTAGAGGAACATAAATCTGCAAGGATGAATAATTTTATTTTCATGGAAAGTCTAATACTTCCCTCATGAAATTAATCTTAAAACTTTGAATTAACTCTTTGTGAAATTGCACTGAATGTCCCTTAAGTGTATGCACTCAATGCAGAACAGCTTTATAGTGTTCAAAGATGTATTAGCCAAGCTGAAGATACCTGTGGGAAATCTGATTTTGAAACACTCAGTCTACATCAGAGAGAAATCTCATTTATAATTTTTAGGCTCATGGGTAACGTTCTTCAACTGTCTCTAAGTGAAAACCTTTTTTTATGGTTTGTTCTACATTGTTGATCACTTCTTCCTCTTGCCAAAGGTTACAAACGTCTGTCTTTTTCAAGGTGATTACTAAGTCTACTTTCAAAGATAACCACATTTCATGTAAATTTTAATCCAGAATTATTTGTTGAGTCGCAGTTACAAATTTGTTCAAATTAAAGGAAAAAAATTCCATGTTACCTTAACTTTCCTGCACAGTTAAGTCTTGAGCTTCTCATATTAAGACTTGGCTACACATTGGTTATGTCTACACAGATAAATGAAGCAGTACCAGGAAGCATTCCCAGGCATTGAAACTTGACTTGATGCTAATAAATTGTTAGAATTGTCCCTCAGCATGTGTCACAGGAGTGTTTTTAGTCTGTTTCATCTAACAATCTTCCAAAACATTGCCAGGGCACAGTTTGCAAGTTAGGACATGCCAGGAATGGTTCCCAACAGAATGAGTCTAGTGACCCAGTTTTAGAAGGTAAAAAATGTAATAGTGTGGGCACTGGCCAGTGTACCAGCTGACTCTGCAGCAGAGGGGGACTCTGTACCCCACTAATTTGTGGGTACAGGCACACTTTCAGAGCAACCACTTTTTACAGCAACCACTTTTCTCTGTTGGGCCCTGGCAAGCTGAGATGGGTCAGTACAGAAATGTCTCTCCAAGAGGCACAGGATCATTTATGTCAGGGTTTCAGGCTTACAAGCTGTTCTATCTGGATAAAACAAAGCTCTCCAAGGCTCTTGCCCCATCAAGAAACTCCATGGAGCTGAGGAGCATTCACCTTCCACAGCCACAGGAACAGGCAAAAGGTCAGACTGGAGGGAGAGACATTGCTAAAATCTTCCTTGATCTAAAGGGACCTGTCCTGTTTTATTCATGCTTCTGCTGCACACAAGGTTCACCGTGACCAAAAACCCATAGCAGGTTGCAGAGGTACAGTCTAGCACAGCAGGACAAGACTCATTCTGGCCATGGTAATTGCATGAGATCACTCACCTTATTCAGTCAACTTCTGCAAAGTAAGGCACTTGACTTTTGACTTCTAGAAGTAAACAAAAGAACCTCCCAAGGTTTCACAAATAGCATTTTCTGAACCTCTGAACTCAGAATATCTGTCTTTGACCTTGCAAGTACAGCATGTCTAGTTTTCTTCTCTATGAACTTTTGCTTTTGAAATATAACCAGAAAAATGAAGAAAGTGGAATGCATGACAACTCATCAACTGTTTGTAATAATTTATTTCAAACCGTTTATTCCGTAGCTTTCTCCTTCTGATGCACTCTCAATTACTTGATTGAATAATATTCTCTGAAATAGCACATGATGTGCTTGTGTCAAAGAGGCTCTCCACAGACGCCATCAGCTACCTTTTAAAATCAATGAAATTCATAAATTTGCATCTGGCTTCTCAAGGAGAAAATAAAAGAACCTTTTCCCCCGGTAAGTATGAACTTCTCATTCTAAGGCCAGCTTGTTTCAAGTCTTCTGCATCTCTGAATGCCAATGTGAAGATGGATAATATCTTTCTTAGAACAGACAGATCTTGGAGTCCATTATATTGCCTTTTTTAAGGATTCCAGCCATAATTCTCGCTTAGTAATTGGGAGCTGCACACTGTTCCACACAGTAATGCATAATCTAGCTATTCACTGTCATGCTGCTGCCACTGCAATTTTAACAATGCTGATAGCAACCAATGTTATCAAATTCTGCAGATTTTCCAGGCTATAGCCTTGTTCATGTCTTTTTTTCTTCTTTCACCATTTTTTGAGCAAAAATGTTTTTTATGTTTTCCTTTGTAATGCCTCGATATTGTGACCCTCCCATTCCTCACAGCTGGATCTTGTTAGTTTTCAAATATTGAGTCCACACCACCTGATCATACCACAGATTTTCTGTTCTGATATGTTTGCTGTCTTTATGTTTGCAAGATCAAAGCTAATGCTGTTTATACCACAGTGCTCTTTTCACGGAAGGTAAAATAACCTTCATGTTTGTAATCTAGCCTTCTTTTCTTCCATGCCTTTTTACTGCTGACAACATCCCTATGTTTCCCTCTTCCTGGCTTCATTTTGGCAGATAGCAATTTTCTTCATTAAACTTTTAGAAGGAATCCCTGAAAGAACTCGACAGCAGCTGTATCCTCTGCCAGTGATGTCCCTTCAGGTGCAAGAAAATAGAGCTGCTCTGACACCAGCCTCTTTTTTCCAAAACCCCACTCCCATTTCTCTTTCCTAACCATATCCAAGTTCTCAGCTCCCCACATTTCGATAGGTAATATTCTCCTCTTTTAAAATCTTTCCCAGTTTCTTTCTCCCCTTCTTTATTCCCTCACACATACACTTTTTCCCAGTGAAATGGCATTCATCCTCAAATAGCCTGGATAACTTTATGCATTTTCTATTGTATTATCTTACTGTTTTTCAAACAGTGGACCACAGCCCCCAGGATGTTCATAAAAGGCAATTGGGAAAGTTATAAGATGCTGAAATTTTTATTACACTCTAAACCAAAAGAAAATATCTCTTCTCCATTCCCTAAACACCTTTATCCTTCAAAAAACAAGTTTTGCTACCAGAATCTCAAATCACTCATACAAATAAAAGATATTCACTTCTTACATGATACATTTTAGACAAGTTTCCTCTGGGATCAAGACAGATGTGGCTGTTTGATTTCGAGCCTCATGACCAATTTAAGCCAAATTTGACTGATGCTACAAGCCTTCAAAACACTAAATTCCTGCAAGTTTTGTGAAGAAGCTGAAAGCAGAAAAAAAAATCCAATTTCCCACCAGTGGAAAGACAGGGGTAGTTTTTCCTTTAACAAATCTAGATGACAACTTGAAGACATCAAACCAACAGAAAATAGCTTTCTGCCAGGTAGAGCACATGCTGTGCCTTTGTCAGGTACAGGGACAGGGAGCCTGTGAGGAGCTGGAGAGTTTAGCCACCAAAGGCATAACACCATGGGATGCATGAGAGAACTTTTGGTACTGTGGGCACAGGGTATTTGGGGCAAGAAATTGCTTAGAGACAAGACACTGGGCACAGCATTTCTCCCTCATTTCCACAGTTCACATGATACACCTTTTACTTTCATGTTTACAGCCAAACATGAAGCATATGAAAATGTTTACTTCAGTGTAAAGAAACCAAAAAAGCTGCTCAGCCCCATCACTCACTTCACCCAAAACTTCCCACTAAAACCTTCAGGTAATTTTCACAACCTCCCCAGCCAACCTTCTGACTCACACTCGGACAAGCAGCTCCCAAAGGCAGTACCCATCACAGCCAGTGTGACAGCAGCAGAGCACAGGCTACCATAGGGCATTCCTAGGCAAGGATGAAGGAGGTTCTAGGGATCTCTTTTAAACCCACTAGGAAACTCTCCTCTGGAGCAGAATGTACAGAAAATCAAACTGGCAGCATGATTTCTCCTCTGGGAAAAAGAAGCACATGCACCAGGCTCCCTTGCATGAGATGTCCTCGTAGGCTTGATGAGACAGTCCCTTTGTGGGCAAGGAGAGCACTTGGCTCTTTCCCTGCTCCCTGCCTGCCTGCACAGCTCCAGCAGCCCATTTCCCCAAAATGCAGAGGCAATACTCATCATACCATGATCAGAGCCTTCAAAAACTCTGATTTTTCATCATTTTCTCCTTGATGGTCCAACATCCACTACTGTTCAGAGACCAATAAATAACTTCAGTCACCTCACCCTGCAGATGCCGTGGGAGCGTTAACACTTAAATCAAAATCAGCATCAGTGATGAAACTCAAGCTCAAAAACCTGATCAATATTCCTGGACTTGTCTTCCTGTCCCTTTTGCCTCCCATGTGCCTCCCCAGTTTACATGTGGGGGGTACGTAGTGGCAACAAAAGCTGACTGCATTGTTGGTAAGGCCCTTTGCTGCTGGTGAGTTAGTAAAACAATTAACAAAGGAAAAATGCAACTAAAAGTTACAAATGTACATACCTCATGGCTAATGCAAATTTGTGTAACTTCAGCTTCCAAACACAACATTTGTCAAGCTAAGGAGCACTGCATGACTTGAAATCTTCCCCTGTAGGTCCTCATATGCCATCATCTGTCAATTTTTAATCTTCTTTTGAATAGCAAGAAAATTCATCCTTTTAGCTCTTCTTCTTTCACTTATTTAAATCAGTTCTGATATCCTTTCTACTTTATACTTGAAAGGGTGTCTTAAAAGATATTTGACCTAGACAGAACAGGCATGGGAACCACTGCAGGCAAAGGAGTCCATTTTTTGCATGCACATTTAGGGACATCACTGGACGTTTTCACTGCAGTGAGAGCTCACGTGCACGTGTCCATCTACACAATCTGCAATTTCTCTTCTGAATAACTGTTTTCTCTTCTAAATAATTATTTCTTCTAAATAACATACTTTCATAATTCTCCCATCAGTAGGATGCCTCCTACATTTTTTGAAGCAGGAACTGAACCTAGCAATGGATGCAGAGTAAGAAGGAGTGCTTCTACAGGTGTATTAACCAGAAAAGAAAGGTCAAAGAAGATGTACCCTCTGATAAGAAATGCTGGAAAACTGGTAACAATTGACAAGGAGAAGGCTGAGGTACTCAACAATTTTTTTTTGACTCTGCCTTCAATGCAACCTTTCCTCCCACACCTCTTGAGCACATGGACCACAGGATGGAGACTGGGGCTGCAAAATGCTTCTGACTGCAAGTACAGACCAGGTTCATGACCACTAGCCTGAACCTACATGATTCCATGGGAACTGATGAGATGCATGCCAGAGTCCTGAGGGAACTGGCTGGTGTAGTTGCCAAGCCGCTCTTCCTGATACCTGGAAAGTCATAGGAGTCAGGTGAAGGCCCAGGTGACTGGAAAATGGGAAATATTGCACCCATCTTAAAAAGGGTAGAAAGGAGGACCCTGTCAACTACCAACCTGTCAGCCTCAGTGCCTGGGAAGATCATGGAACACATCCTCCTAGAAGTTGTCCAAGGCACATGAAGGACAGGGAGGTGATTTGGAACAGCCATTACTGCTTCACCAAGTGCCAGTCCTGCCTGGGCAATCCAGTGGACTTCTATGAGGGGGTGACTACATCAGTGGACAAGGGAAGGGCTATGGGTGTCACTTATCTGGACTTCTGTAAAGCCTTTGACATGGTCCCCCACAACTCTTCTCTCTAAATTGGATTCTGTTCCTCTTCTCTGCTCTGCTGAGACCCCACCTGTGGTGCTGCATCCAGCTCTGGGGTCCCCAGCACAGGAAGGACATGAATCTTTTGCAATGAGTCCAGAGAAGGGCCATGAAGGTGATTAGAGGGATGGAAAGGTGAAAGAAAAGTTCAGAGAACTGGGATTGTTAGCCTGGAAGGCTTTGGGGTGACCTAATTGTGGACTTCCAGTGCTAAAGGGAGCCTACAAGAAAGATGGCAAGGAACTATTTACAGGGGAACACAGTGACAGAACAAAGGGAAATGGATTCAAGCTGAAACTAAGAAGTGGGTTTAGATTAGATATTGGGAAGAAATATTTTACTATGAGGGTGGTGAAACACTGGAACAGGCTGCCCAGGGAGGCTCTGGATGCCCCATCCCTTGGGAGTGTTCAAGGCCAGGCTGAATGGGGCTCTGAGCAAGCTGACCTAGGAAACACTGGAAAGTGTCCCTGCTTATGGCAGGGGAGTTGGAACTGGATGATCTTTAAGGTCCCTTCCAGCCCACTCCATTCTGTGGTTCTGTGATTCCATGATTCTGATTCTTAGAAATCTTACACTGCATTTGGTGTATTAAAATACAGGTTGTAGAAATAAGCCCATGTTATTATGACATCCAAATCAGTCTGTGCAATTTGCTATCCTTACTGTAATTTATTAGACAAATAACTATCATTTATTAAATAAATAATTTTGATGCCACCTGCAAAGTTCAGGAGGCATAAATGTAAATTACTCTCTCAACAAATTCTTAAGGGTACTGAGGCCATGAATAAGATCTTTGTCTGACTCCAAGAGATACCCTGTTCAAACACTGGTGCAAGGCTGGGTTTTTTCCTAGCCCTCTGGAATTTACCCCTATACCAAGATCTGTCAAACAGAAGTAACAAAGGCTCCAAGAGCATCAAGGTCAAGCCTTTTAAGACTCTTACATAAAAGTCACCTGGTCCTGCAGACTGATTCATGCATAAAGGCAAACAGCACAGTTGCAATGAAGAATTTCTCCTTTTCTTTCTGAAACAATTCCGTGTTTTAAACAAACTTTTAACTGTGGCATGTAATAACCTCTTCATTATGGCTGTTTTGGCCTCAAAGATTTGGCAGTTGAGTGATAGGAAACCAGTTTTTAAAACCTGTTTAAAACAAGTCCAGGGAAAACCTGGGGAACAACAGAAAGACCAACACCTGTATAAATCAGTAGAATTCCAAAAAAAACCAAGAGTGTATGTCAGCATGTGTACAAACATGACATATTTGTGTGATGAAAGGAAGTAAGGTAGGACCAATACACCTATCCTAAGTAATTTTTCACAAAACTACTAAAGTTCTCCAAAGTAAAAGTAAAAATTAATGCATACCATGGTTTTAATTGAAAATGTTTACTTGGATTTCCAAAAGACAATTGATGAATCTATCATTCATAAGTCTTAAAAAACCTAGACTCCCAGAGGATAAAAATAAATGCCCTTGCAAGGATAAATAATTGGAAACAGATGGTAGGACACTACTGTCAATTTTTCAGGTGGAGAGAGGTCAATGGTGGAATCCTGCAGGGATCTGTGCTGGAACTTGGGAGCTACTCATTTATTTATAAATGAGCTGGAAAACAGGATAAATGGTGAGGTGACAAAGTTAGCTGCTGATACTCATTCAGGGTAGCTATGGTTAGGGCTGACTGTGAAGAAAGACTTCACAATACTGAGTGACTAGACAATAAAAGTCAAATTAAAGTCAGTGTAGATAAATATGAAGTAATTCCTTTAAGGGGGAAAAAAACTAACTACACAAAATTATGTGCCCCAAGGTGATTTTTACCACTTCAGGACTGAGATTTTGGGGTTATAATAGGCAGTTGTGTGAAAACATCAGCCCACTGTTCACTAACAGGGAAAAAAATGGGTATTACTAATTACTAGGAAAGGAACAAAGAACAAAAGAGAGAATATTATTTAGTCACTATATAAATGGCTGGTTTGTCTGTCTTGAATATTGTGTGTAGGTCTGGTGCCACAGACTCTGAAAAGAGAGAGTAGACTGGAAATATCTATAGCCAGGGCAGCTGGGATCATCACAAGTTCACTACAACCTAACAACTAAGGACTGACTAAGAAGCCAAAGGTCTCCAAACCAGGTAACTGAGGGGATACAGCAAAGGTGTAATCAGAGCCAGGACAGGGAATGTGTCTCCAAGTTCCCTGTTCACAGCCTCTTCCAATGCATGAGCTGAGAGGATCAAATGAAATGGGCAGGCACAAGATTTAAAACACAAAAATCATTGAATCTTCACACAATAGGTATCAAGCTGTGGAACTCCTTCCTCTGTGGCACTGTAAACGCTAAAAGTTTACACAGGTCTCAAAAAACAAAATCCAGCAAGAGCTTTTAAATGCCAAGATCCATTTGAGGAAGTCCCTGAGTATGAATGATGGAGAACCAAAAATACAGAGGGCAAAATGAGCTTTAGCTGCTCTGATGCTTTCGTGGGCCATGTTACAGACCACTGTCAAAGATCACTGGACTGTGGTTTCCCAAAGTACAGAGCTTTGATCTTTTGTTCCATGTCCTCTTACTATGGGCATAAACTCAAGAATCTCTTCAAAAACCCATATATTGGTTTCATCCTTCTTGTCCATGGGACACTTCTATGCCTTTCTTCTGCTTTCCTTACTTTTTCTTTCTTATAACTTGAAACATCCTAGTAAATGAAAAAAGTAATGACAAATATAGTGAAAAAAATCACAATCACAGAACGGAAGTGCTTGATTTACTTAACCTATAAAGGAATAAATCTCAAGAGTTATCTTTATTTCTGAGGTTTCCTGTGTACATTAGGTGTAGAATAACCAAGAACAGTATTACCTAATTCCTAATGATTTCAAGAGTTTGTGACCATGCAGCTGCTCAAACTAGGTGAGTGCATACTGCTTGTTCCTATGATTTTGCAATTGCAGAAGAGCAGGTTAGGGGATGGAGGACGAGGCTGCCAACACTGGCTCTCAAAGTATCAAGTGTACCCTGACAGCATCATGCATGTGCAACAAAAAAGGCAGCCTAAGCCCTGGCTAAATCATAGGACCATCTAATCTAGGCTGTGTGCACAGAAAGTACATTTTTTCTTAGGATTTTTCTTCTTTATCATGTCATAGACCTGGCTAGTCATAGACATGATTAGACAGCAACAAGGACTGAAAGTGTATGTGCCCAGGATACTGTTTATCTTTTTCTTACTTAATAAACACCTTTTCAAAACAAGAGCTATATCATGCTGACAATTTATAATGACTCATGCAGGACAGACTGTGATCCAAATCTTTCTTGTAAAGAAATCAGTTCCTAAGCTTTCATTTGAAATCCTAAACCAAGCATGATCCCACATCAGAAACCTGATCCTAACAAGATTTAAATTACATCAATTTTAAGTGTTATATTACTGAACAGAATGCTAACACTATAAAGTACATACTAGCAAGCAAAATCAAAGCTATATTCACATGCTCTTTTATTTCACTACTGTAGATTCAATTTTGTTCCTGTGCTACACAGAACTATATGCATATGTAGATGACATTACTATATTCTTTTCTGTGAGCTAAGCATTTTAGGATTACTATTATCTATTACTTATACTTTCCAAACAGTAAACTAATAACAGAAGTAGGTCATATAGCTCAGAAAAACATCATAACATTCCTGTCCTGCACATTTTACTCTAAGTTTTCCTTCTGTCCCACCACCTTTGTTTTCTTCAAAGGATGCAACCTAAAGCAATATGGACTTTCTGGTAGTTTTTGAGGAAACTTTTTAAAGTAATAGAGAAATGAACAGTGAGGTAAATATTGAATTAAGGTAAAGCATTCAGCAAAAAATAAAGTCAGGTTCTTTCAACACCCAGCATTGTTCTAGTTCTTCCAGGGCATTTGTGTACAAATTGGGAAAGACAGCAACCAACCACTTGGCTATGCATGTATTCCCTTTTAATTTTGGAGGGAAGCAGTCTGAGAAGCGATTCTTCTGCTGGCATAAAGCTCCTTTTGTTGACTTTTAATGCCAGCAGTGCATCTACCAGCTTTGGAGATGACAAAAATTCTGTGTTGCTTTGCCTGAAAACAAATCTCCAGTAACACCTGCACACATGCAGGAATCCAGTAGATCAGTCATATATGGTGGTTTCTTAACATTATTATTCACCTGTACAGAAACACAGTAAAGGAATCAGATTCATTTTATCTAGCTTTCACTAGCACCTCTGGGCATGAAGTAGTGCAAACATAGATGTTGATGTTGGAAAGTGCAAGGGATTTGGAAATTATGCTGTCCTACTGCATATTGGACATGAAAAAAACATGCTGAAATGCATCAAAACAGTGAATATTCATGGCACCTTTTAGTAGCAGAGCCATAAGAAGAGGAGACAGCTGAAAGCAAAAGTCCTTAATGGAGCAGAGGAGACATCAGTTGTGCAAAGATGAAACAGTTTTTTCTGCCCAGAGCCAAGTGACATGACTGTGTACAATTAACCAGACCATGTCAGAATGCATGTCAGAATGCATGTCAGAATGGACAGAGGAGCATCAAAGGGGGTTCCCAGTACAGAGATAATGAACCCAAAACTAAACTCACTGGAATTGGGAAAAAACCTACCAGCTTCAAGTGACTGCAGATCACTCCCCAAGTGATACAGAAAGAAATTACAAGGAAACTTCAGTGAAGGAAACAGCATAAAAATGTATAATAGCACACAGAAAAACATCATCGGAGAGAGAAATGGTTAGAGATGTTTCATATAAATTCCAGAGAATTCCACCAAGCCTCATGGACAAGAGGGCAAACTGAATAATGCTGAAGATGTTCAGTAGAAAACGCAAAAGAATTTTTGCGCAGAAACTGAAATGAATGTAGGTCAATTAAGGGACTGAAAAAGTGATTGTGAGCCCATTTTGGTGACATTTTGCTCTGTTTCCCTAACAGCTTATTCCTGACCTTATTCCAAAACTTCTCAATTTCAAGTTTTACCAGGAGGACATGTAACAGGTATGCTTTGATTTTAGCCCCCTTTTTCCCCAAATGATTGATGATTTAATATTTTCTGTCTTGCTAAAACTGCTTGTATTACTATCTTAATTCTACAGTCCCTCCCAGCTGCACAGAAATAACCAGTTCTCCACTAACTCAGAGGGAAAGCTGTGCTGGAAATGCAGAAAGGGATGTCCTGGTGTTTTCCCTCTTTCCTACCATATACTTTCCCCCAGGGAGACCCTGGATGTGATGGGGAAAGTCAAATGAAGTCAGGAGATTTTCTGAAACAAAATCAGCAACTGAAATTAATTATTTTTCTCTACACTCCTAACATATAGTGGAAAATAAACCTTGTGGGCAAGTGAAACAGACCCCAACCAAAACTCCTGCATGCCACATCCAACGACCTCAGCTGCCCTTCCAGTTCACCAGCAGAAGACCTCGCCAAGCCCTCCCACGGAGCCGGAGTGGGCTCTGCCTTGGCCAGGTGCAACTGTGGGGCCGGGACTCAGCTTCAACAGGCGGGCAGCTGCCTTCCCCCCCCGCCGCCAGCCCGAATTGTCCCCACTGCCATTTTCTCCTGACCTTTACAGCAGACCCGCTCTGGAGGACACCCACCCGCTCCGCCCGCGGTCCCTGGAGCTGCCGGAGCTGCCCACGGGTCGGTCCCACGCCGAGCCCGGGCAGCATCCCCGGGCAGCCCTCGGAGCGCTGCGAGGAGCTGCGGGCTCAGCCCCGCTTGGCCCACGCCCAGTCGGGCGGCCCGGGGCAGGCACGGGCACCGCTCTGCGACGCTGCCGATGTGTCGCGGCACCCTGAGCATCCTCTCCCGGCCTGCCCCGCCGGGGCACCCCCGGCCCCCGACACCCGCCCCCGCCGCTCCCCGCCCCGGCGCCGCAAGTTTGTGCAGAGCCGCCCGTGCCCCCCGGGCCGGGCCGGGCCGTGCTGGACAGGGCGGCGCGGAGCCCCCCAGCAGCGGGGCCGCTGCCTCCACTCACCCGAGGTCAGCTGCATCCAGGCACAGATCTTGTAGACGGTGGCTGTGTTGCAGAAGAAGAAGAGGATGAAGCAGACGATGCAGGCGATGATGAGCATCATCGAGAGCCCGATGAAGAAGGACGCAGCTTTGAAGGCTCCCGAGGGCAGGCTGGAGAAGTCCGTGAAGCTGCCCCGGCAGGTGAGTTCCCGGCTGAAGCCGTTGCCGATGCAGTAGTGGAAGAGCCCGAAGTAGCCCGCCTGCGGGGTATCCACGCCGTCCCCGATCCAGTACGGCTGGATGAAGCACACCACGTTGACGATGGCAAAGCAGATGGTGAAGATGGCCCAGAGCACACCGATGGCCCGCGAGTTCCGCACGTAGTTGGTGTGGTAGATCTTGGCTGCCTCCTGAGCTGGGAGCATCCCCGCTGCTACCGCTCCTGACGAGCCTGCTCCAGTAGCCGCCGTCCCTGCAGCCGCTCCGGGCATCCTCTCCGAGAAGGTGCCCCCCTCCCCTTCCTCCTCCTCCTCCTCCGCCTTCTCCTCCTCCTCCTCCCCGCTCGCTCCTCTCGACGCGACGCGCTCCGCCGCCGCCGCTGCGTGCGAGAGCCGGCGAGCCCCTGTGCCGGGCTTCAGCGGCTCCGCGCCAGCACAGCAGCCGCGGCAGCGGCGGCAGCACCGACACCGCCCGCCGCCGCCTATCGGGGCGCAGCGCAGCGCCGCCGGCCCCGCGCACCGCCCGCCCCGCTGCCCGCCCTCCGCCGCCGCCGGGCGCCTCCCGCGCACCGCCCGCCGCGGGCTCCCGCGCCCCGCGCAGCCACCGCGGGCACGGGCAGCGCCGGCCCCGAGGGGAGGCGGCGGCAGCAGGCGGGGGAGAGGTGCCCGCACCCCTTCCCCGGGCCAGCCCCGTGTGCGGCTCCCCTCGGCCCGCGGGCACCTCTCCCGGCCGGGGCAGAGGCTGCCGAGGGGACCCGCTCCCCTCTCCTGGGAGACACGTTCAGGCGGCGGGTTTTAAAGTTTAGAATGTGTGTGTGGTGTTCCCGTCCCCGCACAGAAGATCACCATCGCCTCCCCTGCCGGGGGCGGCACCTGCCGGGTCCCCTGCGGCGGGGGAGCGGCGGTGCTGCCGCGGCGCGGGCGAGCCGGGGGCGCCTGTCTGTCTCCCGGCTGCGGGAAACCTACGCCAGGCAAAGCCTGGAGCTCGGGGGAGTCAGGAATCACCAGCGGCCGCTCCTCGCCTCGGGAGCGGGATGGCGGCCGCGGAGGAGAGCGCAGTGTGAGCGCAGCGCGGCCGTGGGGCGCGGTGCCGGCTCTCGGCGCGGGGCTGGGGCTGCGGAGCCGCTCCGCTCCAGCCGAGCGCTTTCCGCCTGGCACTCGGTGCTCTGAGCGCGCTGGCATGCAGCAGTGATTAGCATACGTTAACGAGTAATTAGCATCTGGTAATAATCATTCCTGTGCCAGTGACACTTGGATTTGCAGTCCCCGACCTGTGCGCTGAGCCCGAGCTCGCAGCAGGAGTGACGGGAGGCTCGGCGGGGCGAGCGCTCCGGCTGCCGAGCGGGGCCGGCAGGGGCCGCGCTCACTTAAACGCTGGAGCTCGCAGGAGGGAGAGAGACTCCCGGGTAAATGATTCCTGGCGCTCCTTAAATTTTCAACTGTTTCAAGCAAAGTTTTATTTCTGCCTCACGACTGCCACTAACCAGGCGCAGCCCCATGGAGCGCAACGCCAGCCCTTCCCAAGTTTCCCGCAGAGGAGTTTAGGAAAGGGCAGCACCTGCTACCAGTTCCAGACCGCCGCGCTCCTGTCGGGGACAGTCAGAGCTTGAGAAGCTGTGGCCGAGGGGTGGGAGCACAAAGGCAGCCGTGTCCGGGCAGCCAGGCCATGGGAGCACTGCCGTTGGCACACATGGATGGGTGTGCTTAGACACAGGCAGCACAGGCAGTGTGGACCCCAAATACTCGCCTCGCTTTCTTAGGTAGGCGGGTCCAAGTGGGAAAAGCACTGCTAAAATCCCTGGGGATTTGGTTCACACCGAGTGCGCTGTGTCCAGGGCTGCCGGAGGGCCCCGGGTGCGCTCCGCTGCCTCGTCCTGCTCCTGCTGCAGCTGCTGTGCGTGACCGGACTGCTCATATGCTGCCTTCAGAGAGGGGCTGAACTTGTTCCAGCCTCGAGCACCAGGAGGAGTGATGGCTCTTCGGTGCTCGCTCCTGTTTCCTTCAGGCTGAGGCTTGCCGGGCCCCAGGGTTCGGGGCAGGATGACTCTCCTCACTGTCCTCTAACTGGCCGTGGAGTGTGGAGGCACAGAAAATATCAGGTATAGAAGGCAGGAGGAAGCCTGAAGTGGCCCAAGACAATTTAGGAATGGAGGTCGGAGGGAGAGTTGGGAAAGATGTTCAGTGAAATCAAAAAGGAAAAAAAAAAAAAAAGTAGGTGGTGAAGGGATCTGTGCCAAATGGGAAGTTTAGTGGGCCTGTAAATATGCACACGTACAATAAAGATGACCCTAAGAACTGGTATGGCAGGAAGAAGAGATATGGACCTGGGAAGAAAGCAGGAGAGGAGAAATGAATTGCTTGTAGAAGAAATGTGCCAACAGAGCTGATGAGGACAAAATACTGAGTTTGGAGAAAAAGCTGTGGAACAAGAGTCAGACTAAGGTAGGGTTTACCAATTAGCAAGTGAGCATGCAGTGCAGAACAAAGGGGTGTAAATCAAGTGGCACAGACAGCTCTTTTTTTGGCACATCCTCTTCAGTACTGGAATTTCCAACCATAATATTGCTCTTAATAATAATATTGCTCTTGTCAGTCTGGACAAGAGAAGGAAGGGACAGAAGCAGGGGAAGATTCTAGGGTTCTGCTGAAAATATGAGTTAAAGACTCAGGGCACACAGTTCACATGGACTTTAGGTGATACCCACAACCCCTTCAGTTTAATGCATTGGAAATGGGAAAGTGGTACTAGATGGCTGGTTTTGGGGGCACCTGAATATCTCTGGCTGTGTCCTTCTCTAGAGCTTTGAATCCTCTAGTCTCACTTTTTGGTATTGGAATTTCTTCAGAATACCTGAAGACAGGCTTAGGAGGTATTTTATGGTCTCAACACAATTATATGTGTGCTTCATAGCGTTAGAAAGTAGAATGTGTCTGTGAAATAGAAGGTTGGCATATTTTGAATGAATGGTTGAAAGGCAGCTGGGACCTTATTTCTCAGAGCAGACCTTGCATGGATTTTGGTTGCAGCAGTTCTGAAAATGAGGCCTCAAAAGGAGCCATACTGAGCTGCTGCTCATCTATGAAAGGTTTTAAGCATTGTGCCAGGCATCACAGAAGAATTCTGTGACAGAAGCAGGGATAGTCCAGCTCTTCTGGACAGCTTTCATCATCTTAATCCTCAGAAGATTATCCTTTTTCTCCAACAATATTGTACCTCCACAATTTTTCTCCCTGAAAATTAACTGAGTCCCAGCCCTGTGGTTGCCACCTAGTCTCATCTAAAAGAGTCTGACTTTTGAGCCAGGATTTTCACCAAAATCTTCTTCAACAGGTGAAAAAGGATTCTCATCATCCTGATCTTTCTGGACAGCAGCTGCTGTCTCCCACACCCAATAAGGCAGGATCCTGTTTACCAATTAGCCTGTGAGCGTGCAGTGCAGAACAAAGGGATGTAAATCAAGTGGCACAGACAGCTCTTTTTTTGGCACATCCTCTTCAGCACTGTATTTTCCAACCATAATATTGCTCTCAAAATATTTTCATGTGCATGTGTGTTTAAAGAAAGGCAAGTTTAAAGAAAATTTGTACAACTTCTAAAGTATAATTGTGCCCCAAATTTGCCTGGAGAACACTACTGATCATTTCATCTGACCATGGATGTGCTGACCATGGAGTTTTTGTTTGTATAGATCATTACACAAAACACAAAATAAAAGGTTATAATAAAAGTTGTTTAGGTAATGTTTCTAGTCACAGCATTTCTCTTTGGAACATGTCAGTGGTGGAGCTGTGGTGGAGAGCTACTTAAATATTTTGTTTGGAGCACGGTGGAGAGAGGCTGTCTGCTGTGCCAGGAAACCCTTGGACATGGTGGGTAAGAAGAACAGCTGCATTCAGTTGCTGGGCCATGGGTAATGTCTGGGAAGAAATGCACATCTGGGAATTCATTGATATTCATATGGTGGGAAATGAAGAAAAAACCAGAAGGGGGATGTGACAGTGTTCACAGGGGTTTTCAGGTGAGGGAAGAGATGAGAATGTTGACTCTATGTTCAGAAGGCTTGATTTATTATTTTATGATATATATTACATTATAACTATACTAAAAAGAATAGAAAGAAAAGTTTCATCTCAGAAAGCTAGCTAAGCTAAGAATAGAATAGAATGAATAATACAAGTTTGTGTCTCAGACAGAGTCCAAGCTAACTAAACTGGGATTGGCCATTAACTATAAACATCCAAGATGGGCCAATCATAGAAGCACCTGTTGCATTCCACAGCAGCAGATAACCATTGTTTACATTTTGTTGCTGAAGCCTCTCAGCTTCTCAGCAAGAAAAATCCTAAGAAAAGATTTTAATGAAAAGTTGTCTGTGACAGGGGGAAGGGGTGAGTGTATGGTTGGAGAAGAGTTATCAAGAGAGAGGAATTATATGAAAAAAAAATCTGTGAGGAGGGCACAGGGTAGTAGGAAGTTACATGCCAATGAATCAATAGCAATAAAGTGTCAGACAATGAATGATGAGTTTTGATGACAGTTGAGGTAACTGGGAAAAATTGTTGAGCACCTGAGGCTGGGCTCACACAGACAGAGGCAAACCTCCACGACAGGGATGTCCCTGCTCAGACACGACTGACTCCCACCAACCCCTCTGAGCAGTGTCTCCCATCCAACCCTCTAAAAATGCAGCTCTGCCTCAGAAGGTTTTTCCCCCTGGTTTCATAGAGAAGTCTAGGCTGAGAGGAGTTTTTCCACACCTGTAGCAGCACACAAGGGCATGAACTGCTCTACCCCTCAGGGGCTTTCCTTCAGTTTCTCTGTGGTATCACTCACTGGCTACCATGTTCACCCAGAGTTTACCAACAACTTAGAATTTCACTCTCACTCCACTTAAATAGCTACACACAACTGTTACAATCTTTTAACAGAACAGATGCAGATATGTACAAATAACAGACTTATTTAATTTGGGCTGGCCTAGATCTTGGGTCTGGAAGAGAAGGAAGGTAAGTCACGGTAGACTTGAGGCTTCTCCAGCTTGTGTTCAAGGACATGTGGATATCCAGAGCAGAAGCTGAAAAATCATAAGGTTTACTCTCTGCTCCCTGCTCTCCTGCATTCAGTGTGAGCCAAAGCTGGGGCTACACTAAAGACCAAGCAGGACTTTTGGTGCTGTTTCACTGATGATTGGGATAACCTATGCATGTTTTGGCCTTGATTACAGCTTAACTGCTGGTAGGCAGCATCTTAAGGCATGCGTCAGTCCAGACTGATTTTTCCCTGGTCCCATGTTGTCTGGAGCTGGCTGCAAACAGGTGCTGATGTGTTTGCTCAGGACAGCAGGATGATGACCTTTAAGCAGCCCCAATGTGCAGCTCCAGCAGCCCCACAGTGCAGCCTGGTGTGTGTAGTCCTGTTGCTGTGGCAACCCACAGCCTCGCCAGTGGTCTATCACAAAGCATTAACTTTACCATTATGTCTTATTTTGTTATAGTTTCTGCACATTTTGGCTTTCTTTCCCCTGGGACCCAGCTGCACTGGTGAAATGTTCCTTCTTAGGGAGTAGGAAATGGCATTTCTTTCTATTTCTGTAGTGTTAACAACCGTGGGAGAGGCACAGCAAAGGGCTGGCTAGATTACTGTTATTGATGTTGCTGAAACTCTTCTTGCCATCACTGTTTCAGTCAGAAATGGCCCAATTTAGGGATACTGTAAAAATTAGAGAGTAGCTTAGATTGACACCATTTCTCTTGAATTTAGTCCTACTGGTGGTGGTGATAGTGGAGGGGGAGTCCTGTAGGGCACCCATAAGGGGAGAAGTGGGAAGCACAGTGTGGCCATTCTGGAGCCACATTCCCAGAAGGCTGCAGGACTTGATATCCCAAAGCACTGGGGAATGGTACACAATCATCAGAAAAAAGCCACAAAGTCCACTCTGAATCAAGGTGCTTGGCTGCAAATGGCAGAAGCCCACTTCAGTAGACAGAGAGGGGGAGAACAGTGGTCAGGCAAGGAGCAGCAGCTTTCCTGAGAGGGAAAGAATGTGAGGAAGGTGAGAAGTGTGTGTGGAAGCAGAGACTGAAGGGAAGGAAAGATTCCACCAGCCTTGAAAAGAAAGAAAAGCTCTGTAAAGGGATGAAGTAGCCATCTTCCCAGTGACAGCAGAGGATTGGACTTCATAACCCAGGTTAGGTTCAAAAGGATGAGCAGTGGCTGTCGAAGGGGAGAGCAGGTGGGAGTGCAGATGAAGCTGATGAAGTAAGTACAGGGAAAGTAGGAGCATTAAGATCCATGGTGAGGAAGGAGAGATCTTAAGGCACCATGACACATGACTCAGCTAAGACCTGCTTCAGCTTCCTTCCCTCAGCCTCTCTGACTTGGAGAGTTGCAGCATGACTCTGAAACACACTGTCTAAAATAGAAAACTCTATGGACTAGTTGGAAGCTAAGCCTTCCAGTCCCCACTCTCCAAGGAATGATTCCTCCTGAGGCCCAGTGAGCTCTGTCACAATGCCAGGGGCATTCTGCACAGCCCAGTGCTGCACCTGGGGCTCCTCTGAGCAGCTCATCTCAGTGCCAGCAGCAGCCACGCCGTGCAGTGCTCTGCCTCACCAGCATAGCCTGCTTGTCAGTGCTGCTAATTAACCCAGACAGAGCTCTCAGGTGCCTTGCTGTGCTGTGCTGTTCAGAGGCACAAGCAGAGACTCCCCCTGAAGTGAGGGAATCTTGCTGCTCTTGCTGCGGCAGCTGTTTGCCAGAGGGTCAGGAGATCCAACACAAAGGGTGCTGTGAAACACCCTGCTGCAGGCTATATGCTGTACATCTTCAAAGGTAGCTGTGCAGCTGAGGCTGCTGTCTAGACATGTTTTTCATGTAATAAAAGTTTAGTTAATGTATGTCTCCTAGACTGAAATTCACGTGGAGAAAGACTTTTATTTCTCTGGACCAGCCTAGTCTAAGGTAAGTACATAAACTCTTCTGCCAACAAGATGCATTTTAGGTTTCCTTTCCAGAGCCCCAGGCATCACTTAGGTAGCTAAAACTTCACCACCATAAACATTCAGCCATCTGTATAAGGATTATATGGTGCTAAATATAACTTTGATGTTGCTCTCAAAAATTGTACCTGCCAGTGGTGAAGTCCCCTTCTTTGCCTTTAACAAGGTAAAATTACTGCAGTCAGGATATGACTTACAATGTCTGCAGATAATTTTTTTCCACAGTGGAAAACGACTGAAATATTTTACATCACACCAGATAGAAAATTATGCTTTAAATATATTAAAATTCTAATTAAGTAAATACATATTACATTTATTTCTGAATATTTCTTCCCCAGAGGCTAAGCAACAGAGCAGTAAGGATGCATCAAGAGGACCTTCTGATCTCTGCTAAGTCAGAAGCTGGCCAGTTACTCTACCCTAGTGACAAGCCAATTAGGATGCTGCACAGTGTTTCTGCTTGCTTCTAATTTTAGAACTATACAACGGGGAGGCAAAAGTAGGTGATATTAACTCCTCTGGCATTGATCTGCCAGAACCATAGTCCTCCTGCAATCTAATATATTTTCATGTAAAACAGGAAAATTACCACTCTTCCAGTGTACGTAGTAGGAACTCTGCAGACCTTCTAACACACAGGGCCTGATCAATACTTGATAGAGAGGAATCTGCAGAGAAAGCTCAGCAGCTGCAGTGTGTGATTGTGATGCTGCACAAGATGATATCCTAGCATAAAGTGAGTATTCACTCTTGGCATTACACAACACAGCACAACTGAGTTTGCTGTTTCCAGGAGGATTGATGGTAAAATGTTTAAATGTACCTAAGTGACCTGCCAGTAAATCAGCATCTTGACCTGGAGCAGACTGGGGAATGTGATTAAATGGAGAAAGTGTGGAATGCCTCTCTTTGAGAGAATCTCTGTGGCATAATGGAGTGCCATTCAGAGGTATCACAGCTACCCCGAGCACAGTGTGGTCACATTAGCAAGATGTTAATGTGATTAATTAGCCCTGATGACAAGCAGGTTATACTAACCTGGGCACAGCTTAAGTACTTAACTGCTTAAGTCTCCAGAGTGCTGGCAGCTCACTTAGGTTAATATAATCTAGCGACTTAATGAGCATATAACCTATTTCACTGTTCAAGCCATTAATAACAGTATTGAGCAACACCAAACCTAAGGAAGACTTGTGTGGAACTGCTAAAGGTACACAAATTCAATATATCAGTGAGCTGCAAATAGCTGCTCTTTTAAATGTTCCTTGCCACCTACCTACACATTCACCTGCCAGTAGCTCCACCTAAAAACTTTTCTCATCTGGCTATGAAAATATTACTTAAGAGGGCATCAAAAGCCTTAAAGGAGGGAAGATAGAGGATACCTTTATCTTTGCCTTTATCTACATGTTACCCAGCAATAGAAAAGAACAAATTAAATGTTACAAGATCATTCCTTGATAAATCTGTATTAGGTGTTCCTCAGCCCTATTTTGTTTTCCATGTATCCATAAAAAACATTGCTTGTTTCCATATTACTCTAGGAATTAAAGCTTACATATCTGTTATTTCTTCAGTTATATGCTCCACGTTCATACTCCTCCATCATCCCTTTATAAATGCAGACATTATATTTTTCTTTAATAATCTTCCTAATATTCTAAAACCTGTTGTCCCTCTTCTGTACTGTAATTTTGTCTCAGCCTCTTATCTGTAAGATTTACAATTCTCTCAGTAATTTCTGCAGGCTCCCCTGATAAGCAAACTCATCTACATGGTCTTCAACCTATTCTTATTCCACAACTGGAATTTCAGCTCTTTATAGTAAAAAAAAAAAAAAAGGCACTTATCATATGATCCAATGTAACACCCAGGAGGAAGAAAAAAAGAAAAAAATCCCACCAAATTTAAGTCCTTGTGTCACCTGTTATGAATTTTCCTTTTCCACTGAGAAATAGAACAACACTTTATGTAGACTTTTGGTCATTCTCCTGATGCAAATGGACTTCTGGAATGCCTCTCTTTTGTTTAGCCCCAAGCAGTCATTTGAATAAATATTTACTTCATATGTACTGCTGAAATTATAGTTGGCCCAAAAATGTCTCTGAACTAGTTTTTCATCTTGATGGTGGTAGCAAGGTAAAGAGCTGTTAAGTCAAGCCAACACTTTAATAGCTCTGAAAAAAAGGATGAAGGCTTTTACAATGGGAAAAAGACAACATTCTTACACTGCAAAAAAAAAGTGTACAATGTGTACAATGATGGGGAAAATAGATGGAGATGGCCACCAACATGGAGAGGGTAATGAAACAAAATAGCAGTAAACAGTGGGAGTTTAGACAGCGTATGTTTTATCCAACATAGTTCTTGACAGTTAAGCGGCAATAAGAGGGAAGTGGGATAGCATTCTGATTTTATTGGAAAACGTGATACTGCATTTTATAGTATCTTGTCCAAAATTTTTGAAGTGGCTTGGATATGTTCTTTACAATGTGTACTGAAAACCTTTTGAAAGACAATGAAAGTAATTAAAAACATGTTGGAGCAATATTTAGTCATGTATTGTATCCAATGAATCCACCCAGTGGATCCTTGATAGATACAATTTTAATTAATAGTTTAATTATCCAGATAAACATTATGTTAATGAAATATAAAGTAGAGGCTAACTCATTGTAGTCACAACTAACAGCAGAAAAATTTAAAGGGAACTTATGTAAATGAAAATGTCAGAAGTCATCATCTGGGGAAAACCACAAGTTAATACAACTGATAGAATAAGAGTCTTCACAGAGGAGAAAACTGTGGAAAGCAATATGTTGGAAGAGAGAGACTTACTTATGCTGAATAGAGTTGTGAGAATAATTGATTTTTCCTGTTTGGTGGCCAAACTGAAAATAAATTAGGGAAAACTAATATCCAGTCAGATACATTACTCACTCTTCACATATTTTTACTATTTATTAACACTAAACATAGATCAATTTTAGAATGAAACAGTATTAGATAACAAAGCCAAGACCATTTCATTTCTAAAATATTGCAACAGAGCACTTCTGGTTTGTTTTTGTTCCCCTGGTACTATTACTCAAAATGAATATCTCAACATGTGAATTGATTTTTGATTCATAGTGTGTCTCTTTGAGAAATGACTACAACAGACCTATTTGCAAAACACAGGTTGTAACAAGAACGCCGTGTCTCCACACCAAAAACTTGTGCTTGGTCTTTAGGATCTGTGTTTAGGAAAACAACTCACAGTGTGGGAGCTTTCCTTGTCAAACTACAAATCCCATTTGGTTTTGTTAAAATCCTGCAGAAATCCCCATGGGCTGGAGCCTTCCTGTGACAGCACTGCCCTGGTCCTTTCCAGCCAGGATGGAGACGATGGGACAAAGAGCCATCAGCATCATGCAGCCCTTCCCTGCCGTACCATGGAGATTTTTAGCACAGGGCCATGCAGGATGTCTCTCTGCAGAAGCCCACAGTGGGCAGAAGAAGTGCTTGAGGTGTTTGCTTTGAGCCTGCAGCACCCCTGTCCCCCCCTCACCATGGGAATGCTGGGGCCAAGGAGATGGGAAGGGCTGGTGTGCCTGGGGAGACCTGGCAGAGGGAAGCTGCTTCAGGCTTTGGCTCTGCCAAATCTCATAAATGAAAATAAATCTGAGTAAGAAATAGTGTGGTTGTTTCCTTTGAGGTGCTTCTTTCTCTGCCTGTCCTGGGGGAGGTGAAGAACTGAGGACAGTAACTTGTCAGAAGATAAATGTGTGCCTTGAGATCAGGATGCTACACTGGAATATTGGGGCTGTTTTGCAGATTTACTTGCCCAGAAAAGTGCCTAGTGACAGACTGTGACAAGACCCCACAGAAAATTTAGGATATAATAGAATGGTAATTATCTGTCTAGATTCATCTTCCAAGCATTAGATTTTGTTGTACCTTTCTCTAATAGATGAGAGAACTGAAATGCATCAAATGGTGTCTTTTTCCCACATAAAGACCTTGACCAAGTTGCTTCTTACTCTTTGAAAAAGCCAAGCTGCCAGAGATGACAAAGATACAGATCACTGTAATATGCACTTCCCAGATGCTGGATTACTTGCCTGTCTCACTTCTGAACCTCTGCCAACTTATAAATAATATTTTGACTTTTGAGGTAGAAGAAGCATCTAGGCTGGCTCACAGCATCACCAGCCAGAAGTAATGAGAGACAACAAGGAGCACCTGGCCCAGGACTCCTCAGCTATTTGGTGACATGGTGGGTGCTCCCAGACCTACTCAGGCCAGGGACTCCATTCCAGGGAGGCTAAAATGTCCTTCCTTTTCCAGTCCAGCCCTGCAACAGTCTGACCATCAGTGCTTTTGGTCAGCTGGTTGATGTATGATGTCTTGACCTACAAATATTTTCACTCTGTTAATCCTGATGCAATGCCCCAGTGCTCACAGGCAGAACTGCAACCTCTGTTTACAAATATGATAATCATTGTCTGGCTCTGTTAAAACAAGTCATGTAAAACCCTATCTCCTCCAAAGGCTGCAAGAGTCTTGGCTGTGGTAGGGTTTGTTTGTTCGTTGGTTTGTTTTGTTGTTTTTCCTCCCCTGTGATATGTGTTCAGTTTACACAGTGCTCCAAAAGTTCTTATCATGATTTGCTATTCTGATAGTGTGTGAATTTTCCCAAATTTTTTAAAACACAACAGCAACAACAACAAAAAAACAGTACTGGGCCAGGCACTCATCACAACAGAATTTTACAGAGATATTTTATTTTCTTAAGCATTCTTCCTAACAAATACTCAATAAAGCATATCATAACTTAGTACTTGCAATGCTGATATTGGGCAGTGTTAATTTTTGAATCAAAATGTCACACTGTTGGAGGTTAAATGCTTTGTGGAGCTCTCACTCTAACACACTAATTGGAAAAAGTTCCATTTCCCATTCTCTTGCTAGGAATGACTACTATACCATTGACTGGCTCATGATTTGCTGGCTATCCATTTAGCATGATTAAAAATGCCACAGCAGTTTTGAACAGAATTTCCACTTTTCCAGGGTCTATAAAGTTTGCAGAATTTACTGCTTTAAGTATGGGCTCAGTAATCTCAAGAATTAGACAAAGCTTGGGAAAGCTTTGCAACAAGTAAAATTAAATCCCAACTACTCTATAAAACAGACAGACTTGAAATTACAGTCCTCACTACAAAACACTTCCAATTATTTATAGACAGACTCTTTGTACCAGAACTTGCTTAGATTTTTTCTCCTTCAGTCTGCTCCCAGGTATGCTGGGTGCATGACAAAGTCAAAGGAGCTGTGGACTCCCAGAGTAGGATTTTCTCTGACCTTACCACATTCTCTTGATGCTTTGTGTTGCACAGCTGTGGATGCAGAGTGCAATCCACCACCTCCAAGGTCAGAATTGCTGATGGGATTGATTTTTATGCTGAGGGATAACAAAAATGAAAATTTTGAAATCACAGAATAATTCTGTTCATAAATGCTGATATGACCTTTTGGAATAGCCTTAATTGCACAATTGGAAGTAAGAAAAATTGTAAACATGTAATATAAACATCTATGTATATCAACAACAAAGAAAATGGTAAGAAATTAAACATAAGGAGGACTGCATCTCAGCCTTGAATATTTATGATTTTTTCTTTCAAAAGTAATTGAAATTGATGTCATCTTTAAATGCATTTCAGCATAATTGCCTTTCTGGAGAAAACAGCTTCTAACTTTTTATTCTTTTCCTGTGAATTCTGCAAAATTGTAAACATACTATGTTTTTAAAAGGAAGACACATGGCAGTGCCTGGGTTTCCAATGTTTTCTGCAGGAGTTTGAATGCAACCATTTGCCCACTTTTCCTGTAGGAGCTTAAAAAAGGTTGTTTACTAGCCTGTCAGTTACAAATCCTTTGCAAACCACATCAGCTAAATAAAATATTGAATAAGGTGTGCCTTCCTTTCTCATGAGACACCTATGAATAAATTATTTTGCTTAAATTGGATGAAGATGTTTATCTCATGCATCCTGGTACCTCTGAGTTGGTTCAAAGGGCAGCAGTGCTGAGTGATGCTGAGCTCTCAGCCCTGTCCCTGCCTTGGGGACTGATGAGCTGCCTGTCAGCAGCAGCTTTGTCCTTCAGAGCTGCCAGCCAGGGATGGCCACTGCTGCAGGCAGAGTCTCAGATCTGCTGCAGAGAGGCAGCCCCTTCCTAAGCTGCTACAGATGTTTTGTTGCCCTGGGTAACACCTTGTCCCTTCTGTATGGCAAACCTGACCCAGCTGACAGCTTCACTCACTGCAGCTTCTGGTCCCTCTTCTGTCTTCAGTGCTGAGCACTGCAGGGGAGCCAGATTTCAGTCTGATGGGTTTGGGGTTTTTTTGGTTTAGATTTTTGTTGGGTTTTTTTTTTGTTTGGTTGGTTTTATTTTTGGGGTTTTTTGTTGTTTTTGTTTATTTGGGGATTTTTTTTTTTTTGTTTGGTTTGTTTTTATGGGGGGTCACTTTGGGGTTTTTTTTGGTTTTTGGTTCTTTTTTTTTTAAGGTGGGGAGTTGTGGTTTTGGTGTTAGGTTTTGTTTTTCATTTTGGGGCATTTTGGGGGGCAGGGGGTGTGATAAGTTTTTTGTTGTTTTGGTGCCATTGTTTTGGGGTGTGGTTTTGTTGTGGGGATTTTTCTGGTTGGTTAATTGGGTGGTTTAGGTTGTTATCCTTCTCGATACATTTGCTTTTCCTTATTCTCAGATATTTTTCTTCTTTTCCAGGGCTGCACTTTCTGGATCCTTTTCCTGCTAGCAAATTTCCTCCCAGCCATCTGGATGCTCAGGAAAGTCATTTCCTGAAGAGTAGGTGTCCTCATCTTGGGACACAGGAGTTCTCAAACAAGCACCTTGATGACTTTACACCCTGAAGTAAGAGCCTGAATGAGGGATATGGGACTCCATGCAGCTCTCCACAATGCAGTTTATTCCATCCAAGAGTTACAGCAGTCCAGGGTGGTGGGTGACAGAGCCTGTGCCCACAGCTGTCAGCTCCAGCTGCAGGCAGGCCTGGAGACCCTTTGGTTTTGGTTACAATGCATTATAGACTTTTCTTTGCTGAGCATCTTCATACAGTAGAACCAATCTATGCCTTAACCTTTATCTATAGCCTATCATAATGACTATAATTACCATATTCATGTTACTAGTCTCCAATCACTACAAGTTAGTACATTACAGTTTAAGCTAGAAGTTGTTTTTCAGTTTTCTTGCAGGGGAAAATTCGGAGACCTTTTTTCTGCTTGCAGCATTTGCTGACTTGTTTGCCTGTGCTATCTTTCTGCTTGGTAAAAACATCTTGTTTGAGGCAGGTTTATCCTCTGCTCTAAGCCATAAAAACCCCTTCTAACTAACACACCCTTTGCCTCCTTGGTCATCCAGTAAGACTGGCTCAGCAATTCTTTCCTTCTATATCAAAACTTGCTTTCATTTCTATTCTTCATCAGATTCTACATTCAAAAATCTTTCTGCTAAGCATACATATCTGTGAGACTTTCTTGTCAAACTTCCATCCTTCCCAAGACCCTGAGCTGTAGTGGCACATCCTGTGCTGCCTCTGTGGCACCTGGTAAGTGGCATTATCCTGGGAAAGAGCAGCAGGCAGGCTGGGGGAGGACAGGGAGGCTGCAGGCTTCTCGTAACAAGCAGAGGCTGAGCTATCCCTCAGGTCTGCAGGAGAAGGAGTCGTCTGTGCCTCAGAACCTGCCACTGCCCAATAATTACACATCATGTTTTCTCTGCCACCTGGAGAACAGGCTGATTCCCTCCTCACTGCCACATATTTCTCCTGTGGCTCTCAAATTGCTGCCTGCTGGGGAATCCATACTTGTTGCTTCCTGTGCAGGGTGAATGAAGATGGTTTTCTCAGTAATGCAGCAGCAGAACAGCCAGCAGGTTCCAGCAGAGCTGTGCACTGAGCCAGAGACTTCTCCAGCTTGCAGACCCACAGACATTTCCCAGGGAAGGCACAGAGCTCATGTAGCAAGTTTTCACTTATCTCTGTCACTTTTTGCAGACCCCTCAGGAACAGCCCACAGTCTGGCAGTTATCAGCAGACCCTTGTCCATCCTCATCAGGCTGTGACTTATCCAGCAGTTTCCTTCAGGAGAAAGCAGAAATCCTGACCCTCCATGTGAGCCAGTGGATACCAGCCTCCACCATAATAAGCACCCTGCCTATGCCCCCTAAGGCACAGCTGCTCACAGCAGATGTGGAACATCTGCACTGCCCAAAAGCCAAACGTGGGTCATGACTGCACAGCCAGGGTGGCTGCAGGCCTGAGCAGGTCACACTGTCAGCTCCAGGACCATGACACAGCTGCACAGGACAGGAAAAGGACCGGAAAAAGAAGTTGTTTACCTGATTTAATGCTGTCCACAGAAAACGTGGTTAGGAGCAAGCTGAGCTGCCTTTCTGCCTTTCAGCAGCTCTTTCATGAGTTCAAAAAAATTTAAAGGAGCAAAAACTTTTCTCCTCACTCCTGTTTTTATTTCCCCTGTGGGTTTTTTCCCTATTGTCCAGAGGAGTAGAGCAAGAATAATCACATAGAAATCTGCCTGCAGGGGGACTGCCTTCAAGTCTTTTCATCAGCTGCCTCTTCCTTGCTCTTTTACACGGACAGTGTATGGTATTATTTGCCCCTCAAGCAGAGATTTAAATATTTCCTACAGTAATTCTGTGGATAGATCCTCTTTCCTCAGTATGAAGTATGTCCCTGTTCCTTGAATGATATGATGTTTAAGTATTTCATCTTGCATAAGAAGGTGTCTGAAATTCCTCTAGTTACTCCTTACTTTGTTTTGTGCAATGTGACTCCTGAAACAAAATTGCTTTATCTTATTTTAATACATAACTATATCAAAGGAAAGTACAACCCTAAAAGCTCCTCTTTTGTAAGAGAGCTTCTTCCAAAAGAAGACAAAGTCCCTGCTGCAACTGTTCACAGACAGACAAGTCACCAAAAAAAAAAAAAAGAGATTGTTCTTAAGTTCCTACACATCACATGAAAGCAAAACATAATAATATTTGCTAGTCAAAAAGAAATTTAAGTGCATAAAAAGTCTAGAATGAAAAAGTTGGGGTGTTTTTGGTTTTGTTTTTTCCCTAAGTTACTAATTTCTTTGTGGTTGGAAAGAATTTCTAATGGAAACTGGAACAACCTTCAACACACATCTGAAAAATAAAAAATAAAAAAGAGAACTTAGAACTTAGTAGCTGCATCATTGCTTTAAAAGGAATATTAATGCTATTTATGCAATATTACTTAATCTCTATACATTAATTTAGTACAACATTTAATTTTACAAATTGAAGTTATAAATAATCAACATCACATATGAATGATGGGAAATATCTCTACAGATGGGATTTTGGGATGCACATGCAGAAGAAAAACAAGTAAGAGCATTTGGCAGTCATTTCACACTGTTCTGTGTAATGCAGTTATGTGATCTTTTAGGGTTGTACTTTCCTCAATTAATGGAGGATATTAATTAATTTTAAATGGTTTACATAAAGATCAGAGCAGCAATGAAAGAAGAGGTCATGCTTTAACCTGGAAGACCCCACACCCCAAACCTGTGTGATTAGCACACATGAGGCTGCAGGAGGACTCAATCCATCCATTCTTATATTCCAAAAGAAACTTAGAAATAGATGTCTTCTTATCATTAGAAGAACTGAGATGATGAGTCACTGGCTCAAAATTGACCTCAAATGAATTCCAGCTACATTTAGGCTCTTAAAAGCAGTGGTAGGATTTGAGAGTTGGTGTTGTGATTCCTGCATGCAGGAACCCTGCTGGTAATAAACAGAGGCCTTTCTAGAGAAATGGAGATCATTTAAGGAGATTTTTTAGCCTGAACTAGGCAGGTCAGGTAACCCTCACCCTGTTTTATAGTGGATTGGGGTTCACATATTCTTGCCCACAGAATGCAGCCGCCTTCAAACTCATTTTCATTTTCAATGCTCACTTAAAATGGGATCAGACATTTGAAACAATATTGTTACATTTATTTGTATTAAATAATCTTCAGGGCCACAGTGTTGTTGTGGTTGGCCCCATATTTCTGTCTTGTAACACTCTGCCAGGGGCAATTCTCTCCCTGTGGCACATGCTGCTACAAATCCCAAATTTTTCAGATGGTGCACAAAAATACCCAGTTTTCTGAATTTCCAGACCTGCTCCCCTTCAGGGAATGCCTGCAAGCTACACTGTCCCTGAATTCATCACCTCTGAAGCAACACACAGCTTTACAAGATTCACCTCAACTTCAGAATGCACAGCTTTACAAGATTCACCTCAACTTCAGAAGCTTGGCAAGTTTATTTATGAAACAAGCTATGTATAAAAGAAAGGTTAAATTCCTGATTACAAATCAAGTTCTGAAAGGGAAACAATAAACAACAAAAGCAACTTCCAGTGTACTTGTCATTGTAAGATTTCTCTGGGGCACAGAAGCTGAGGAAACAAATCAGCACTGCTCTGCTCCTTCAGTGTTATCTTAAGGAATCAGCTTCTCTCCTGTGTT
The DNA here is from genome assembly GCF_012460135.2 of Molothrus ater. Lineage (NCBI taxonomy): Eukaryota > Metazoa > Chordata > Aves > Passeriformes > Icteridae > Molothrus > Molothrus ater. The sequence goes on along the minus strand of NC_050482.2, from coordinate 13,387,781 downwards.
TCTGTCCCCCTCTGACAGTGACAGTTGTTGGGCTGACTCTTGAGTGCAAATGAAGTATCAAATAATTTCCTGGGGACCTCACTTCTCCTTCCTCCTTATCTTCTAATTTAAGGGAACTTAACTATGTCACAGCTTTGATTAGCTCTTCTTCTCTGTGAGAATGCAAACATTGTCAGACTCATCTGGGACCAGGATGCACTCTCTTTGTAAAGCCTCTGTGCAACATTGATTTCTTATCTGTGCTTTACCTTCTCAGGCAGTTGAATGTGCAATGGTTATCTTTTCCTTCCTTTTAAAAGATCACATAAATCACAGCTTCTAAAAAAATATTAATTGTGCAATGCCCTGGATGGGCTAACAGTATGTGATGCTTCACTGGGTTTTTGCAGAAATAACACCCAACATATTCCTTGTATGGATAACCAGGTTGTCATGCAGAGCACCTTCTCCCCATCCCTGTGCCCTTCTTTGCCATGGTTCACCATTTTCAGGGCTTTTTACCACCATAGCTAGTCTCTGCAAAGTAGCTCTACATAATGCTAGGGAAGGCTTTGGTAGCAATCCTGAAGCTCCATTTTAGGGGTCACCCTTGCTGTAGTGCAGTTTTTAACATCACCTAGAGAGCACAGTTGCACCTCTCACTGCCATCTCAGAAGGGTCTCCCAAAGGACTTGACTAGTGTTTGCCCTCATATTTCTGACACTGTAGGATATTTTCTGTTTATGGGAAACTAAATATAGACCCCCCTAATTTTCATCACTGAAGCAGACAACAAAGTAGGCATCTCTTTCTGAAGATACGTGGGAATCAAGGTACCTTTCTACAGAAAATCCTTCTAGTGACTAACATCAACCCTGCAAAAACCTTTAGTACTGTAGATTTGTATTCTGAAGACATCTTAGATTACTTTCAGTAACTTCTATACCTGAGGAGACAAGTGTTCAGCTTGTAAGGAAAACTATCTTACCTATTCAATAGGTTTTTCTAATTCAGCCAGGAGTCTGATGGCCTCAATGTGTTTTCTGGAACTGCCTCTACAGAAGCAGTAGTGAGGATTTTGGGTCTAACCAGCTGTGTTAGACCCAAAATCTGAGCTTAAACATCAGTTGTTGCTGAAATTCTATTACTATTATTCCTTTTTACTGTATGCCTTTAAAATAGAAAAAAAGTGACATTCTGATCCTGAACAACTATTTACTGCCTCACTGGTTTTACAGCTGGAATAGCTCTGAGTCAGTTTTAAGGGCCCTGATACATTCAACAATTTTACATCAAAATGATAAAAAAAGTATTTGAAAATAAGGGCTTGATCTTGACAGCACTTAACTGCTTTTCACCTGGAAGATAGCATAAAATTGCCACCAAGTCAGTCTTGGTAGGAGAAGTCATTGGTAGCATATAGGCACAAAGTGGGCTTTTGTGTTATCCCCCCTCCTCTGGCACCATTTAGAACAAAGTTTTTAAGACCACCCCCCACAATTTTGTTGAATCTGTGTATTTCAATAATTGTAGCTGGGGGATCAATGGTGGCTCCTCTCAATTCAGGCAGTTTTCAGGCTACTCTGAGTTGGAGATGACACAAATTCCCCCAGAGGTAACCTTACCTAACATCTGCTTAGACCTGCGCTGTCATTGTCCTCAGCAGCAGCCAAGGTTGGAGCCAAGTCCTCAGTGCATGAAGGGAGTGATGGTAAAGCCAGGAGCAGAGCAAACAATGAGGAATAATGCAATCTGCTTCCAGGGGACATGGATCATTAGCTGGATTACACCAGCAGACAGTAATGGGAATTCAGCACAGAATTCTGTAAAATAATTAGCCCAAGATGGAGGAAACAGCCCAAGAAATAGGCACTAAATGGAACAATCAAATAATACCAGGAGTCTGTATGAAAATAGTAATTGGAATCTTCATGTCAACAAATGCCTCAGAAGGAAAAATACACCTAATTTTGTATCAATAGAAGGCAAGCAACAAAAACCCCAATGCTTTTTGTGTGTGAGCCACTTGACAAGCACTCTTTCAAACCCTGAGCACCACATCCGTCCCTGCACACATCAGTAGGTTATTATTACCTTGGAGTGGGTACAGGCCAGGTCAACAAAGCTTACACTAGCTCTGTAAAACAGGCTATAAAGCAAAGCTAAAGGAGCTGTGCTGCTTTTTATTAAAGAGTCTTCAAGGGGACATAGTGGAAGTTTCTTTCAAGTTAAGAACTACATCAATAAAGTCAATGCAGATGGTGTTTCAGACCAGTGTGGGGTTAAGACTTTTTCCAGCAGGAATGAAAAGCTACTGTACAAAATTATTTATGGGAGAGACTTTTTAGTGTCTGAATTCTAACATCATCACATCCAAATAAAATAGAATTAATTGTCTGGCTTTGTAAACAGTAGTTTACAAAAAAAAAAGCCAGCACTGACATTTCTCAGGATATGCAAAACTCTACTTGATAGTCAATGCTTTTGTTAAATGATAATGACTTTTGCCCTGGTGAATCTGTACTCCATGGGTTTGGAACAGACCCCAGGGATGAGTTACTGGGACCGTGCTCCTGACTTGCCCAGGCTGATTGGCCTTGTAACACTGAACATGAAGAAACACATCTTCTTTGGCTGCTGAATCTGCTTTGCAAAGCACTCCAAGATCACTAAATAAAAGGCACTAGAAGAACGTAACTTATTTTTTTTTGTGTTGAGTCTCTTACTACTGAAAGACTATGAAGAGCTGCCTGGTTTCACTGTTAAATCCTTGAACACTCCCACATCCTGTTCATAGATGCTTGTTTCTGCCTATAATAAAGAAACCATTCAAATGATATTCCCACTACTTTCACCATCTTTACTGAAATCACCTGAAAGTGTCTAAATCACACAAAGAGTTCATAGCTGATGACATTTCCCAAGCCACAGACTGACACCTGTGACTAGGTTTTTAATAAAGAAACACACTTTTTAAATGTTTTTTCTTCTTTTCTTCTTTTACCACCATTTGAAACTGGACTGGCCTGTAATGCCTTCAGACCCCATCAGCACTTCGAGGGTGCACACCAGCACTTCCCCAAGCACTGCCACAGCACAATCACCTTTTTTGTTTGCCTATTAAAATTTGCATTCTGAAGCTTCAGATCTCCAGCCTCTTCTGTGCTGCTGGAAGTTGGATGTGTGAATAAATTATGGCCTATATTTAAATCATTTCACTGTTAAGTCCCCAGTCTGAGCCCTACTAGGGCCAAATTTGGCCTGTGCAAGTATGGTCAGGAGGCCAAGGACTGGATGACTCCAAGAGCCAGGGAAGATTTGGGACCCAGGTTAACAGAACTAGAAGCAGTGCTGGATAGGATCTGGTCTAGAACTGATTGCTTGGAACTGTACCATTGAGAGAATCAGATGGCTAGAACAAATATACGGGGTGTGCTTTGTGCTTGTCTGATGCTCAGCAGATGTCTAAAAAAGGGCATGCTGGAAGGATGGAATAGTGCTGTGTCAGTGGAAATCCAGCAGGAGGATGTGCTTAATAAAGTAGGTCCTTTTCAGCTTCATAGTAATGACCCAGAGCATCCTGGAGCATGAATTCAGAGGCAGACTGCAACTGTAGGCAGCTGTGAGCAAGAGAGGGTGGAAAGGGAAAGTTTCTTGGAAGTTACTCTCCATTGATCACAATCTTGTCCTCATTTTGCAGAAATGGACTCCTTTTAAGGTGGTTGGAAGGTTTGCAGTGCCAATTCAGGCAGGGTACTTTTCAAAATATTCTTAGTTGAAACAAGAGCTGGGCAATGATGAGCAGGGCATAGCTGGATTTTGGATACTGGGCTGAGCTGGGCTTGATTAAAAATATTATGATGTAATTTATTCAAGAGGAGATAGATTGACAGGAACAGGATTTAATTAAAACAAGTTTAAATCCATTTTGTATTCCCAACTTGCACCTACATGGCAAAAAGGCAGCTATTCAGGAGGAAGAGGAATCTGCTCAACAACTGTGGACATATCTCAGTAATATTTCAGGAGAGTTCCCTTCTTTCCCTTCTGCTTTGTACTTATTTTTGACAAGATCCTTTCCTTGGAAACCAGGTTATGCACATAAGTGGATCATCATGGTTGCTTCTTCTCCCTCAAATTGTTGGTTGTCTGTCTCAATTTCCAGGTTAATTTAAAGTAGGCTTACCCACTTTGTTCTTTAAGTAGTTTCTGCCATCCTCAATTCCTTTTGGAATTAACTTTGAAGTTATGGAAAATAATTTAATAAAAGCAGTATTACCAAAAATTAAATGAAGAACTTGAGGTCTGTTGAGAGGAAAAGCCTTTCCATTTCTGCAGCATTTTTAATATTATCTGCACACACTCACTTGTGTTATTTGCAGCAGGCTTATCACTGAGGACTGGGGAGGTTTAAGTAAAGAAACAACCTGCTTAAAGAAATAAATCACTTTACCCACACTTACAAAAAATTGTGAAATCTTGTGGTAGCAGAGTTGGAATTCCTCCTGTTCAGTTCTTGCTTCTGTTGTGGGTTCCATGACTGTGAGATTTCATCCTTTAAGACTTTTATGAGATTTTGTTTTGCATAAGCATATTTCACTTTATATGTTATGAACCAAATTCAGGCTTGGTGAGCTATGTGCCATTTCTTTTGAAGTAACTGGGCTATTAACTCTCATGGAAATGAGGAGTAAAACTAGATTTTTTTTGTCTTTATCTCTCAGAATGTGATCTCTGCATTGAAGAAGATAAATAATGAAGTCCAGACACAAATAATAATGAAATCAGGTAAGCAGTTCAAATACTTTGATTTATTCCTTGGACATTAAAAGAGCCTAAACTCTGATTTTGGTGGTTCAGATTTTTACAGCATGTTGCATCAGACTCATTAGTAAAGCTTTGTGCACTTACAGCAGAATTTGCATCTTAAAGGTTCTGAACAGAAATGCAGATAGCAATTTTTCCATCTATTTATGAGAAGAGTCTGTGATTCCCAGAAGTCAATTTTTGTTTCCCTTTATACATAGGATCTAAGAAGAAAAATATCCTCTAGTAATAAACCATCTCCTGTATTTTGTGTAGATTTAGGAAAGCTAATTAAAGAAAAATACATTAAGTAATGTTAATGGCTGTAACCTTCAGAACTGTCCATCTGAAGAATTTTCAATGCTTCACTGAAGATACTGAAATTTATTTTTGCCTCAGAGCTTGTAATTTTTCTACCACAAAGTCCAGTCTAGCTTTGGTGTGCTACAGCCTCTCTAAAGCCACACTGGGAGGGAATAAAAGATAAGGAATCTTCCAATCTGCATGCATCATAATTACTTTAAGTACTGCCATCTTCTGTAATTAATACAAACTGCAAATGAAGTTGTGCACAATTCCTGTTGTGAGAGAGGAGAGCAGCAACTGATGTAATACCTCCTAGAAAGATTACATTATGAGTATCTGATGTGAAAAGATGCAATAAATTATATATTTTTTGAGAAATAAAATGCTGTTAGAGTCAGAGTAAAAATCTGTGTAGGTTTGGCCATTAACTACACTCCCCTGAATTCTTATGTAACTGCCTTTTTACACTTTTTGAGGACATCACTGTAAAAGCTGAGCTTCTTTGGGCTGAGACACAGAGAGCAGAGGGGTCAGAGGTGTGAGTGTGCCATTGCTGTTTTTCTGGTTCCTAAGGAAAAAAGAGCAGTACCCTTAGGCACTTTTTCTCTAACAATACCAAGATGTCTGTTGTGATTCACTGAGGAATAACTGCTTTGGGATGCTTCAAAACTGGTTTTTAAGTGAAGGATGCAAAATTGTTCTTTCCAGAGATGCAATGAATCTAGCTGACACTTTAATATGTTTATTAAAAGGCACATGAGGCAGATGAAGCAGTAATAAATATCCATGCAGAGAAAAATCATGCATGTCTGTGGGATGCTATCCAGTTAAAAGCATCTTTGAAAAAGAAGTGAAGATTCATTGGTTTCTCCAAAGCTTTATTTCTGATTTATTAATGAGACATTTTTGAAAATTATTATAAAGTGACACACACTGAAGGGAAATACATACAAACCAATTTTATTTCTAACTTTGATCTCCAAATGTCCAGAATACTGCTTGAAGAAACAGTTTGTTCTCTCTGCCTTCCAGCAAAGTGTAATCTCTTTTAGGTTTGAGGTGTTTTGACCTAGTGCTGGTGCCTCCTCAACACTCCTCAAACAAATTCATTACTTTCCCCTATGCATAGAAAACTGTAAATAGAGGAGGGGTTAAATTTATTTTTATAAGGCATTGTGCATAAAACCCCCCTAAGAATCACAATAATTGCAGCAAGGGAAAATGGTGTAAGGTGTAGTGGTATAAAATCAGAGGAGATACAGGACTGTAGACCAGGAAATGTTTTGGTAGGATTAAGGGATCTGGATGACTGTAGGCAAAATAAACTGGAGGATTTGAGAACTGCACTTTTGAAAGACACAAGGTGTTAATAGGGGAGGTGTATAATAGCATGAAAAACAATCATCTTTGCATCTGAGTGACAGCAGCAGTGAATCCTCTGCTGGGAAAAAAAATCCCAAGTTTCAGCTCTTGCTGGTCTGAGGTCTGAGAACCACAGCCTAGAGGTCAGAGAGGGGCTGCAGCACCATGCCCAGGTACCAACATTAGCCCCAAAAGGGGACTTGGGATGATTAGGGTGGATTTTTAGGTGGTAGGAAACAAAGACAGATCTTTAAGAGAGGAATATAAACCTGAAACTGTATTGATAGGGCTTGCAATAGTCCAGGAAGAAGGTGAAAGCAGGTGCAGATGCACAGCTGGAAACAGGCAGAAGTGGTTTATTAGGAGGTAGATTAATGGGAATCAGGCAAAATGCAGCAGCTAGCAGGGTAAGGACCATTTTCCAGGTGAGGGTGACTCCAGAAGGGTAGGCTTTTCTTAAGATGTGTGAGCAAATTATTAAAAAAAGTAATGAATAAGGATGTGACAGGGGGGATGCACCATTCCTGTAATTGCCAAATGTACTGTTCCTTTCTGGGTGCTGAACTCAGGGAAATGAACCCATCCCAGCTCACAGTGAGGGAAAGGGAATAGACTTATGTGAATGAGATTTCAAATTGGCTAGTGTCAGCAAGTGGTAATGAAAAGTGGAGGTGATAATAGATACCATGATAAGCAATCTGCCCAGGTAGAAGGAGATGAAAAAAAGACAGTAGGACACAGACGAAATTTTCTGATTTACTTCAGCCACTTTTTACCATGCTAATGCAAATGAAATAAAGAATCAAACCTCCACTGTATGAAGCAGTCATTTTCAGAAAAGACAAACATTTCCTGAGGGACAAAAGGAGATCTGAGTATGGCAGTAGAGCCATCAGTAGGGACTTCAGAATAATTTGAAACCAACCATATTACTGTGCAAATGAAGACAAATGGTGCACTCCTGTCTGCAGCATTACACAGTGCCAGGAACACGTGGTCACTGGTGGAAGTGCCCTTTGACCAGCCTGAGAGAAGCCTTACAGTGAAGTTCTTGCACCCAGAATAGGATGTGTTGGAATGTGGTGCTACATCAGGAGGCCAGAAGGATGTAAGAGGATTTCCCCTGCTGTCCTGCAGGTGCAAGACAGGTCATCTGGGCTGCACTGGTAGCTTGAATGCACTGGTAGGGTGGCTTGCCTGGAGGGTGTGTGTTCACAGACCACCTCCTGCTGCTCTGCTGCATTTGACAGCAGCCAAAAATAGGTAAAGGCAGGGGAACTGATCCCTCATGCTTTGACACATGTGAGACAGGGCACACAGGCAAACTGCAGTGTGATCCACTAAAGGTCAATGTGCTTTGCAGATAAAGCTGGTGTTCCAGCTGCAGCTCCTCTGTCAGCACCTGCTTCCACAGCATAAGACCTGCCAGTGCCAGAAACCTTTGGTAGCATTCACTGAGTTTACTCACTCAGTTAAGATTCCCATCCTCTGACAGTTGAACCATTTTGCTCACCTTTCTCAATTCCATTCCATCTCTTGCTTTGAAGACTGCAAGCAGCCAAACCAAAACCCTTCCCCAGCACAGAAACAAGTGAGTATAAGCTATGTTTGAGCTGCAGTTGACAGGCCTAGGTCCACACTGCAGCTGCAACTGCAGCAAGGAGGTGCCAGCACTTTATGAAGTTGGTACCCACTGCAAAATGGGGAGATCTGGTAATGTGTTCTGCCTCTTGGACCCTGATTTTTATTCTGCATTCCAATGGCCTTTTGTACACAATATGCACACATGCCAGGTGTCATGGCAATTTCAAAATCAGATTTTCCTCTCAATTAAGAAGGCACTAAAGAAGGCAATTAAAAAGGTACACTACCTCAAGTGAGTGAAAGCTGGCAGGAATTCCAAGATATGGCCACTCATTGCTGAGGATTCCCTTTAAACATTTCTCTTGGTGAGCCAGGCTGCAGCAGCTGTTATCCAGGTAAGCAGCACTCCAGATGGATTACCTCTGCAGACATCAGCAGTACAGTTGGATTAGGGAAGCTGTCTGCACACCTGCTCATTTCACTAACCAGCTCCTGGAATTAAAGAACCTGGACATGTTCTAAAATGTTTATTCTCACTGTCAGACTCAGGTGCCAACTTGTGTTTCCAAGTGTAGAGCAGTGTGACCTGCAGTCCCCAGTGTCAAGGTCAGCAGAGGTGTGCAGAGCAGGCAAGATTCATCTGGCATAATCCCTGGAATTTAAAAGCAACAAGCATGGACTCTTGGTTAAGTATGGCATCCAAAATATTTAACATCCCTTTTCACAATATGGATGAATAAACTTCCTGTGAGCAATTAACTGAAGGATGTTTTAATTAAGACAAACAGGCCAGCACCACTTCTTGTGACTCTCTTCTGTAGCTTTCCCCTTTCTTCCACAGTGTTTCTAAAAATGCCCAGGTTACAGAAAATCTATGGTTCTCCTCTAACAGAAACTGCATGTCTAACACAGATGGAATTGATTTTTTCTCCCACAAACCCTTCTTCCTCCCTGCTTCCCTTTTCTTTTGTGTCAGACTTTCAGCAAGCTTTTTTGCTTTCTCTCTTTCTGAAGGACGTATCTGTCTTCCTCCAAAAGGAAGATGTATCAGGGTCTCTAATTTATCTTTGGTTCTTCCACAAATTCTCTTTATCCACTTTTGCCACTCTCTTTCTCTTCCTGACCCCCATTTCTTTGTGAATTCTGCCTTCAACACTTGATTTCAACTCTCTTTCAAACCAGCAAACAGACTCCTGTTTTTGATTTCTTACTGTCTTATCTCTTCCCCTTCATGATTTTTCCTCTTTTCCCATCTCCCTTAATTAGACATTAAGAGGAGGTTTGGAAATGTGGGGAGGACCATTACATCCTTTTTAAAGTACAAAACAGTGCCTGTATATTCATAGTAAGGAGAACCATTGCAAAGTATGAAATAATCATGGTGCTGGGAGCAAAGAGATATGAAAAAAGTCATTAACTACATTGATTACTTTGTGATATTAGTAATAAAATTGGATGTTAAAAGTTGGAAGACAATGTGCAGAGTTACTCTCAGTGTGCATGGATTAATCCACTTACACCCAGACACGGTGTCTCTGGCAGCCCATGACAGATGTGGACATTAACTGTGTTCAGCAGGAATATTTGGATCAAGCAGGCAGGCATCAGGAGGTATTGGCATCCTCTCAGAACTACCTCCCTGACTGGTAAGAAGCCCAAGGGAAAAGACCTGGGAAATTATTTTCTCCAGACTGACATTAGCAGAGTAATTGAGCCAGAATGGGGAGAGATCCCAAAAGATCTTTGCACATGGACAAAGTAGGGAGAAAGTTATTAGTAGGAAAAGGGCAAAGATGGAATCTGTAAGGAAGTGCATGTGATGCTTTAACTGGGATGAGGTCTCATGAATAGTGCAGAGGAGATGGAATAAGTGTCCACAGCTTATCACATGTCCTACTGAAATCCCATATGTTTATGGTATTTTTTCTGGACCAAAAATCAGACTGGGTTGCCACTAATAGAATACTAAAAGCAAACAGTCTTGAAATCAAATAGAAAATTTGAATAAATTTTTCAATGAAAGGAAAGCTAATGGCCATATGACACAGCAGTAGGGTTACTTGCTGGATTCATGACTATTTTTGACAGCCTTCGAAAAAGAAAGGTATCATATAAATGGCTGAAAAATACTGCAAACGGTTTGGCAAAGGACAAAACCATGGTATTTTTAGACACAAAATTACTTTGCCAGCTGCATTTGGCATTAAATATGGCACTATTATTTGGTCATCATCATATTCTGGTTCTTTTGCACATGACCAGAAGAATAATTCCAATCCAAGCTTCCCTCTAGTAACCTGGGACTTTACCTTATCTCAATGCTGATTTTATACTGATTTTAAACAAATGGAACTTAAAGACAGGAGGAACATCAATTTTACAAAGCCAATTAATAAAATAATAATAGTCAAACCTCCATCTAAATGGGTTGCAGTTCAAGTCTAGTTTGAATCATCTGATGCTGAGAGTGAGCAGTCTCCTTGTGTCTCTTCTCATGCAGCTCTTATGAACTCGTGATGACAGCAGTGACTTTCTGACCCTCTGGGGCTCCAGACCAGCAGATGCAGAGATGTGAGTAACAACCATCATGGAATTTGCCACATCTGCCGAAGTGGTTTGCTTTGTTAGTGCTCTGCCATGGGCTCTGTGCATGCAACCAGCACAGTAAACTGGCGGTAGGTGCTGGACATCTTCATAAGAAGAGGAAGCCATCAAAACAGCACTAAGTGGCACTGATGGATATTCGGGTTTTAGACTAGTGTTTCTCAGCCTAGTAAATAAAAGATCAACAAAACTGAAAAGAATCCACAGACCATCCTGTAGTGTTGCTAATTTTAATTATTTGCAGTCAATTAAAAACTACTTGCATTTTGAATGCCCACTCACTGGTTTCCTTCTCTGCCATTCTGTTTCCTTCCTACAGGTACACCAATTTTGTTGTGGAGCGGTCTAAGTCCATGTTGTGTTTTTACAGACAGATAAAGAAAAGTACACTATGCTGCAAAGAAAGGTGTTCCTGGGCTGATGCTTTCAATGATCCCAGCAATTGCATGGGAGCTCAGTGTCCTAAGCTCTACTTCAGAGAGACAAATGAAAGAGTTGAGATTCAGGTTTTCACTCATGATCTAAAGTTACCAGTCAAAACTCCAAAATCAAGAAATAGGCCTTAGAAGCCATGGAAACTTTAAAAGAAGAGTGGTTTTCTTTTTATTTATTATTTGGACATACATACTCTATGCAAAGCAACCAGCTTTCCCTGGTCTTCTGATATTATTCTGAAAGGACCTTTTTCTGCTGTAGAAATTCCCGTCATTGCACACACTTGCCTCAAGTTCCACTTCAGTATCAAACTCCTGTTTTCACTAGAAACCTGCCACTTACCACCAGGTTTCAGATACAGAGCATTTCAGGCAACCAAGCACCTGAAAGTCCTGGGTGAGCGCTGTGTGTGGAGGCCATCCTTGAGCCATCCTTCTGGCTGTGAGCTGCTCTCACTGACAGCTCCTCTCACAGAACGTGGGCATTTGAGGCACAAAGGGGCCTTTTCCACCAATCCACAGTCAATGCTTGTGTGAGGGTTTGCAATTATTGTTCTACAGCTAAACTGGTTGCATCACCCACTAAAATCCATGGCATGCAAAAGGAGTTGCAAGAATCATTGTGTTGTTCTTAGAATATAATAAATAAGTCATTGGTTGTCATTCTTCTGAGGCTGTGTACTATCTGCACCATTTAGCAAGTTTTGTATAGCAATTCAATATCTGCATAGTATATTTCTGTATGTGCACAATATGCTTTCATTTATTTCTCTATATGTAAGGAAGCAGAAATCACAGTAGTACTTAACCCATCTCCCTCTTAGCTCCTACCAACCAATTTAATGTTTTTCACCATTTTTGTTTTATTTTGTGCAACAGCTTGTGCCATCTAGTTGCCTCTATTTTTCTTGGGCTGTTGATGCCACAGGTTCTGTCACGGCTGTGATGGATGTAAGCTATCTGTAGGCAAAGTGCAAGCATCGATTTGTGTGCAGATGAATGAGCTGTGCAAGGGGTGTTTGTTGGCAGTGTGTCTGTACACAGTGGGAGACCTTCCTTGGCAGCTTTCACAGTGCACAGCAGTGCAGATCCCACCCAGGGAACACTGCTGGGCAGACCTTGTTGGAGCCTTCCACCCTTCATTAGTGGGAGCAGTACTTCTTCCTCTTTTCTTCTCTCTGCCTCTTCATCTGACCCCCATTTAGGTGAAAACTGCTAGATTTTGTCAAGGTCCCAGTATAAAGTCCAAATACAAGGTCAAGTCACCCAAGGTCTCCTTCTCTTTCTGGACATACTCCTACTCAGGCTTTTCATCTCTCATATGTTGAAATGGCAGGGGGTTTATGTAGGTTTTAACTTGCCAAATTCTTCTACCTCAGCTTTAGACTGACCTAGCCAATACCTAATTAATCTTCAGCAGCCAAAGATGCAACTGTGCCCTGCAAGGATGACCTCTCCACAGAGAGGATCTTGTGGAGATGCATTTGCATTGTAGGTGTTTGTTAAGGACCAGATCCAGTGCACTCCAACAACCCATAATAAGTCCTTTGGGCAAAGTCCCCCTCGGTTTGAGGAGCACTGCAGAGAAAAATTCTTCTGTTGAGAGTCTTAAATGGGTTCTGGAACAGGGCAAGTGCTTAATAATTCTCCTGTGATGGCCTAGGACGGGCAGATTCTCATGGGCTGGGCTGCCTGGGTTCCTCTGGCCCTGCCCTCGTTGGGGCCACAGCAAACATGCAGAGCAGCAGCCACTCCCCCTGTGTGCCCTGGGTGCTTCACTCCCCAGCCTGCAGGCACCAGGACACAGATTTCAGTCCATACCAGCATTGCCCAGTCAGTGATCCATGAACAGCAAGGCCACCCAGAGAAATCTGTCTCATTTGCTGTATTTGCAACCAAGGATTTGACCACCTGGATTTTTGAGTTAACACAACAGCCTGTGCCCCACTGTTTGGGTACTGCTACTTTACATCTATGGGGTTGGCAAATAAGCACCCATATATTTGGCTGCAATGTAGAACAATAAGGAATCAGGCAGAAAGCTCAATTTTCTCTCTTGACCTTTCACACTCATTTCTATTGACCCATCTTCTTCTGTTTGCCAGCAGTCATTCTTTGTCTTCTAATCATATTTGATCACTTTTTTCAGTACAGTTTCCTGTTTGATTTCCTTTTACAAAAAGATGTGTACCCTGATGTTGTCGATAACTACCATAATTCCAGCTGTCTGAGCACTGATTTTTCTGTCTCTGAACTTGTGAACTGTATTAAAAATTCAGGATTTATTGCAGTTGTTTCAAGAACTACTGACAGACAGATGACAATGATTTCAGAGGAAATAACTCCTCTGTAGTCAGCCTGTCCTGTATCCCCTTGGCACTCCCTAAGCTTAAGAATATTAAAAGCAAAAGAAAAACAGCTCACAGTTAAAGCAGATTAATGAGACTCCATGTATTTTTTCAATGCATGGAAACTATATACAATTGAATACCAGTACTTTCTCATTAGCACTAAGCAAATCTATCTTGAGATTATTCCTCTTGAGGAGCTATGTGAATTACTCCTGTAACACCACAAATAGCTTCCTAAATACTAAATCCCTTTGGATAGCCTCTGATTTCAAAATTTTCAATTTTTTCTGAGGAGTGTGGCAGAGGTGTGTGCCTGTATCAGAGGATGAACACAGCATGTGACTGTTTTATTGCAGACAGCTCAGCTGGGGAAGGTGACTGACACTTCATCACCAAGTGACTGTCATGTGCTTCAGCAGGTAGGGGAGGACCATTTTGTCTCCTCCACTGGCCAGCTCCTATGGGACTGTTTCCCCCAGTCTCATAGGGATGATCGAGATTGCATCTCAGGGTGAAAGGAGAAGCATCCCATTCCTGAGCTGCATTCCCCTTTTTCCAGATGATCAGTTAGAAGGTATAAGAGCTCAAGTCCAACCAGGGCACTGAAAAAGCTCATCTAAGCACCCAGGAGATGTGTTCAGGAGATGTTGGATGCTGGTTTGAGGTCTTGGTCTGGTTTGAGAGATCCATCTGTAAGAACTCTGCACGTGAGCCTCTTATGTACAATCAGTCAATAACGTATCCAATGTGCCACTGTGCTCATCCTAGCCCTGCCTTGTGGTAATTTGCTGAAATTACAGCTTTTCTCAGGGAATGATCACACATTTGTAGGGCAATTCAAAATGAATAGTTCTGTGCCTTCTCTCTCAAAGTGATGACTAAAGAATGAGCGCTTTTCTTTAAGTATTTTCTCCTGATGAGTCTAAATTAGTCCTCTCTGAGCTCTGTGTGGCTGCCACAGGACTGACAGAGCTGGCTCCAAGATTGGATCAAGCTTGATTTGGTTGACAGGAGAAGGAAGAAGAAGTGAACTGCACAATTATGCTGCACTGTGTGATACCTTACCTGACTGAGCTCTATTAATGTGTGTTCCATGAGCTGCACCGTCTCCTCCATCCCTGTGAGTTCAGAGTTAATGTGCACATTTCTGTTCCATATAATCACCTCAGTGACTGCAGCAGAGGCTTTTCCTAGGTCTGACTGTGCCAATGAGATGATATTCAAATACAAGGTTAGGAGGGGTTTCTGTGGTACAGGAATTGCCAAGGGAATGCTCTTCAGTTTTGTCAACAAAAAAATTGGAGTTTACTGAAATGAAATTTGAAAATGTCACAAATAACCGTTTTGATCAGAAAACTCATCATCAATCAAAGCTATGTCTAATTTCTGCATGTGGTTTGTATTAGGTGCTTGAAAAATGATTGCATTTTGGCTGGAAATTAATTCAAGGCATGTGATAGATTTGAAATGTTGATTAATGTAAAGGTAGCAGGTGCCTCTTTGCCCTTGCTATCTTAACACTGCTCTCTTAACTGCAATGGTTCAGACTTCCTACAGTCTGAATTAACACTGTCTTACCCCACAGAGGCAGGATTTTCTGAAGAAAGCAGTGTGGAGAGCAGAAGCCATCATGTGTTGTTTGTGGTGGGGATGCACACAGGCTCTTGTGGCAGAGGGGAGTATGGGCAGTGTGGCAGATCTGGGGCTCCATTTTTATACAAAGAAAAATGGGTGTTTTAACTCTCCTTCACTGTGCCCTGTCCTACTCCATGTTCATTATTGCAACTGCTGAAAAGTAAATTGAGAAAAACAACAGTTAGTTTGAATCTTCACTTTTTGGTATCCTTCAGTGCTATCAGTTAAACTTCTTTTGTCTGATGATTACAGCTGCAGGTGCCTTAACAGTTTCCATTTCCATTTACCTTTAATGGGTATCTTCTCTGACAGGGGTCCCAGTGGCTGTGAATGCCATATTTGAGCTTTTTGTGTTAAAAAGGATCAAAGACAGAAAAAAAACAATAGCAAGGACACAGATCTAGGATAGGACAAAGGTCACACCAGCAACTGTGCGAGGCCAAGCTGTAAGGAGACATAAGAGGAGAAAGTCAGTCCTTGGAGACAACAATCACTGAGGAGTCAAATAAGGCACATATTGGAGACATTTGCTGAATGTGACTGCCATCCTGGGATCCACCTCATCCTGCACTTTTAAATCCATCTCCCAGAGTTAAGGTTTGGTATTAGTGTCAGACTGATCAACAGACACGTGTGCATTGTACTACCAGGCCCTCTTTGTGCTGCCTATGAAATAACAGCAGATTGTGTTCCTTCCTAAGGGGGGAGGATTTTGAATTGGTTTGACTTGTCAGGGCTGGATTATTGCAATTCTTTGTTTGCAGGAGTTACCAACCATGTTATCTCTGGAATGCAGCTGATACAGGATGCAGCAGCTCACAGTCTTTTGGGCACTCAGTTGTTTCAATGTAGCATTCCCTTTTTAAAATCTCTCTGCTGGCTTCTGCTGAAATTTTGTGTCAAGATCAGAGTCCTGCAAGTAGTACAGGCTATGTTGGATGTTGCACTGGTTCTCTTTGCTGGTAGCATGTTCCTCACTGCTCAGCAAGATCATAATTATTATTGTAAAGGCATTTGGAAGGAGAGAGCATCTGCTCCATGAAGGGTGTTTTGCCAAGGGCCTTCCTAATGCAAAAATCACAAAAAAGAGAAAACCACAAGCAAGAAGGCACAAGGATGCAAATCTAAACAACTGATATATGAGGCAGTGATGAGAGCCAGTCACACTGACTGATAAGGATATTGCATATTATAAGGTTAATTTTGGTAAGATTATCTGATCCAGAATCTTGTCAAAGAGATGATAAGGACAAGAGAGAAGCTATAAACCAGAGACTCAAACCTGGCAGGCAACTGCAATGGAAAAAAAGACAAGAAACTAACCTTGATGTGAGCAGCCAGCAAGAAAACCTGCTTAGAAAGGGAAAATTGCTAAAAAGAAGAAATTTTCTGCTGAAAAAATACGGACAGAAAGGCCTGCCAACCTGGAGCCATGAGTCTGGGAACCAGAAAAAGCCTTGATAAGACCTGCTGGCCTCTTGGAAGTGCAGCCAGAGGGCCTTCAGAGTACTGGAGACATGGGAAAGAGCCATCCCTCCAGTCACTTCAGACCCTCACAGTCTCTCCTCCCACCTGTGTGAGGCACTTACGTTCTGTGTACGTCACATCCATTTCTCATGTTTAGTACTGAGCTGTCATCTAAAACTGCAACAGCTCAAGTACTGTGGGGGTATTCATCCATCACTATCCCAAAACCTCAGGATGTCTCCTCTTGCTGTAACCTTCTGATTTTCCTCCTCTTTTCGTGTTTTGTACTCTTCTGCCACTTCAATAGTATCAAAAGTTATAAATACGTAACTCTGAAAGACACATTTAGAAGGGAAAGGTCAAAATGACTCTCCTGTCTTCCCCATCGTTTTCAGCTATTTATTCAGCTTTTACAGCCTGGTGTAAAACCCGTGCCTGTTTTGCCACAGCTCCTTCATTCGTGTCCCTGGTACCCAATGTTTATGAGTAATGACACAGGCCTGTGACATTTAACTGCTGAAATCAGCCCAAATTTAATGCATTCAGCCAAGTGCAGCAGAGGTTGAGACCCCATGGAAAGCTTGGAATGAAGTGCTCAGAGCAGATGTTCAGATTTTGCCATGTGTGAAATGTATCTTTATCAAAGAGACCTCCATTGCCCTCCCCAAATCCTACCAAAGCACCTGCAAATATTGAAGCAAATGGCAGGTGACCCCTGCACTCTGCAGAAATGATCCTCCCTCACCTTCAGTACCACGTAACTGATGACATGGAAGCTGAGCCTTTTCTTTGTAGACGACATTATTATTTTTCTAAATTACTTCCTTCTATTTGTGGGGCAAGTATGAAAGTAATTTTGCACATTTACAATTATTCTAAGCAACATGGGACTAATGCTCCTTAAAGGGCCAAGGTCTGAAATCTTGAGCTATTATTACCAGAGAAACAGCAGGAAAAGGTACACTAGGACTGCATCTAACACATGAGCACAGTGTCTTGCTGATGAACAGGCTATTTAATTCTGAGAAAGATGTTGCCCTTTCTTGTACTCAGTTCTTCAGATTACTATAGAAACACAACTTATCTTTTCAGAGGCCTGATCTGAGAGAAGAAAGAGAGAAAAGACATTGGCGTATGGGAAGGAAGAAATAGCTCACTGCTGAGTATATCTTTAAAAACTGGTCTGCTTATTTATTGTTTCAAAGTTAACTTCAGATGGTTCTTAATGCCTAGCAAGTTATTATCTCCCACTCACAGAGAGATAGTTACTGACTTCTTTGCTGCAGTTGTCTGAAATAGTGACCATGGATGATTATTTATTATATTTCAAAGCTATTTGGCTTTATATCCCAAGCCAGCACAGAAACCAACATTCTACATTTGAATGTGTATTGCTTGTATAAGAGATAGTAAGACTACATGCAGAAAGGTGCAAAATTGTATAAACAGCCTGAGACAGAAGAGTAGCTTATATGCTTGAATGGACTAAAACCAAAACAAATCAGTAGTGGTGTTGCCTTTTTTAGTGTGTGTTTGTTTTAAAACTGCCTGCTGAAACACAGAAATTTTGTTTTGTATTCCTAAATCTAATGGAAATGAAAATTCAGCCCTGCACTGCAGAGTGGAGCTGGCACTCTTCACCTCATCCCTGCATCTCTCTCACAAAACCATTCAGCCTATCCAGTCTCATTGTCAATCTCAGTTCTTTCCAGAAACCCCCTCCCAATGTGTGTTACCAAAGAAGTGAACTTAATTCTCTGTGAATTACAGAGCATGGGCCAGGGCTGGATGCCTTGCAAGAAGATTGATTGATTGATTTTTTTCCAAGATAGGGTTTTGCAAAATTAAGTCCCAAGCCAGTAAACTTCTATGGGTCAGTTCTAGAGGAGGCAAGATTAGACCATCTCCTCTCCATGCTCTGGATTTTCTGTCTCTTTGCCCTTGCACTCTCAACTCTTTTAAATTAATTCATATTATTTCAAATAAATATCTTACTCTAAGAAACTTGACCCACTTGCCAGATATCCTCTTTCTGTTTTTTTGCTGTTGTTTTACCATCTCTTCCTTCTTCCATTAGGATGCAAGAGGAATTAAAAATAAAGATTTTGAATTGTTTTCATCTAACATTTAGTTGCATATTTATGCTTTTGCTAGATACAGTGACTGCTCAGAAATTAGTGTTCTTTCCATTTAGGGGATTTGTACTGTACCACATTATCATGTGGAGATGATTTGCCAAACAAATTTAGATTACATAATTACAAACACAAACTGTCACCCAATTCAGCCACCATTATAACTTTATTTATTATTCTTTATTTTATTCTCACTTTTTGGAAGCCATTATCTCTGCATGTAAGGGCTGTAGGCAACCCAGAGCTGACACCCTCAGAGCAGTCACTGTCCTTTGTCAGGTACAGAAATCAGAATCAAAAGCAGAGAGCAATGAGAAGCCAGGGTGCCCTCCAAACTAAACTTGTATCTATTTCTTAAGTCTTCCTAAAACTGGAATTCATGACATAACAATGTTACCCATACTGACTTAGGTACAGCAGCACCATCATCTCCTTGCTGAGACTGTTTTAATATCATCAGGGAAATAATGATTCTGGCAGGGTAGGCACTCACACATCCAGAATATGCATCAATAGTAGGTTTCTAGTGATAAAACTTCATCTGTTAAAAAAAATCACACTGGTGTAGTCCTAAGTCTCTCTGATGTAATTGCTTTGGGACCTGAAAGCAATGAAAGACAAACCATATTCTAAATATATTCTGACAAGAAATGTTTCTAATCAGTCAGGAGAAGAGATAGGCATCACCATCTTAGATTATGCAATACACAACAACAACAACAACAAAACGGGGAAGAGAAATCATTTCCCTAGGAAAGGCACCTGAACATCTTTTCATTGTTTAGCATGTACTACTGCATTTCCAGATTCATCAGGTAAATAATGATAATGAGTTCCCTGGACTACTTGTACTGACAAGAGTTTACCTGACAAGAGTTATTTACCTGACTACCGGACAAGGATTGGGGTTCTTTTAGTAGTAACTAATGTGGCATATAAATGAATAATTTCCATAGGATCACCCCAAAGAAAATCACAGTTTAACTGTAAATATTATCATAAAATTCTGGATGCAAAAATTTCTGTTCCTTAAAATGTAAAATGACCATGCAGATGGCGAGAGAGATCTAGAAGCACAGACACCTCTTTGTGTGCTGTTGTTCAGGCAGATGCAAACATATTTCTGGTCTGAGCCTGGAGCCAGCCCTGTGCTGTGCCAGCATGGCACTGACCCAGGGCAGGTGCAACTCTCATGGCAGGATGTGTGTGAGGCTGAGCCTTATCTGAACTGTAGCTGTGCAGCTTCTTCTTGGACACAGATCAGCCCAACCCCTATCTACATGGTGAAGTTGCTGAGGGGCAGACAAGGAGCAGAGACAAATTTCCTGACCTGTGATCCACATTCCAACGGATAAATCACACTGTCTCTTCTATGAGGACTTTGGTCATGCTGTGAAAAATAAAAAAAAAAAAATTATCTGGGTTTTATTGTATTGGTTATGGAGGGACAGTTTGCTTTAAACCTGGGGTATATTATTCTATTGGGAGGCAATAGAACACTGAGTATGGAAAAATGTGTTATTATTTAAATCATTCCAAGACATTTGGACTCAGAAAGTGAGAAGAGTTTAGAGAAGAAAATCAAGTTAAAAATTACAGCAATTCCACATCAGAGCAGGCGAGGAGAGATATTATTTCTTACTTATAGCGACAAAACTTGTGTGCAGAGGTTACCTCTCCATTTGACTGCCTGATGCAGGTGGAAACAGAGAGCAGCACCTTCAGGCAAAAAGCCCCTCGGGTAGAATGAAAAACACACCCCTTTTACCCAATTTTCTGCTGGTTTAATAGGATTTTACCATGCTGTGAAAGGCCCACCTTCCTTATATTTTTAAATTGTCACATACATGACTCTTATTTAAACAATCCTTTTCTTGAATATCTTTCATCAAAGTCTATTGAATGCCAGTGAGGCCTTCTTAAGCCTCAGACAATGGAGTCTCAACTTCCCAGCAGTCTCAGAAACAGGTAGATTCATTCAGCAGCAGGTCTTTGCAGTGAAGAAAGACTGAACAGCATTTTTTCTTCTATGGACAGAAAAAACCTAACAAATGTTATGTCTTAATATTCCAGTCTGGATTACAGGGAAATTTTCATATTTCATACTCTGGTCTACCAGCAAAAAAAGGGAAAGAAAAGGTCTAAAGAATTCTTCTTCTTTGACATCAGGTATTTGAAGATAATTGTCTCTTTCTGGCTGCTGACTGTGCCGTGTGAGTGTGAACCAAAGCTCTGTATGAATTAGACCCACTAAGAGCCATGCAAACCAGGGTGTGAGGACATATACTGGACTGACAATTCAGTAAAGTGAAAAAAAAATTGGGGAAATACTGAGTACCTTGCATGTCCTGCAGTGGAAAATTAAGTTGAGGCTCAAAACCAATTCCAGAGTTTCTGGATCAGCAGCTGTAGGTTAAAATGCTATTGCATTGGTGCACAAATGAACTAGTACAGCCAAGTCCCAGCTGGCTGTACAGCTCTAATGCTGTTAGGATGACCTTTTTCAAATCTTCATGTATCTCTTGAATATTTCACCAGTCAACATGCCTTTCTGATATGGGGAAATCTGGAAATTCCCTTGCAGGTAGGATCACAGTTACTTCCCTGGCAAAAAATATCCAGAATGAATTTATATAAAAAATAAGACACTAATCAAGACCCATAGAAATGTTCAAAATGTTTCATGGATAAATAGTAAATAAGGAATACCTCCTGTAGTTGCAACAGCTTTGAATGACTAAATCTGCCCCAGCAGTGATCAAAAGCCTCCTCCATTAATAATGTTGAATGGGCTGCTCTTCTACAGGTTTAGGAACAACAGACTACTGTGCATCCTTTGTTTTTAAAATTAAATTTGGAGAAACTTTATTAGGGTTTTTTCATATTTAGCTGAAAACAAACTGAAATAAAAGTGAGATGATTTTTATTGATACAGGAATCAAAATATCAAAGAGTTAAGAGAAAAAAAAAATCAAAGAGTTAAGAGAATGGAAAGGCAGACTCAAGTAAATGCTAATTTATGTGCTCAGCCAAATTTTATTCGTGGATAGTATAGAAATAAAAAGTAATAAAAAAAGCTTACAGGCAAAAAAGATTCTGCTACCTTCCCTGTTACTAGTGGGGAATCTAACTTGCTTAAAGGTTGTTTGATATTTTCTGAAGGTTTCTTCAGATTTTTCAGACTTTTTAAAAATCTCAGTGTGTTGAGGCCCCTCCATCAGTGTTTGATGATGTAATGATGCTGAAACACAAAGCTTGTGGCATGGATTCTGTAAATTCAAGTACAGAGAGTGGATTAAGGAGTACTTAAAATAAGCATTAAAATGTCCTTAGTATCCTCATCTGTTTGAGTCTCTGTTCATGCTGTGTGTGATGCTAACAATATACCAAAAGACCAGGTTACTGCTGATCTGTGGCTGTTACAGAGATCAGTGAATTACACACTGCTGAGCATTGCAGGAATTTTTGTGAGGATTCTTTTTGCTAAGAATAGAGTGAAAAGTAGTCATGGTTTTAGTTACAGAGATGATCTGGATGAGATGGTCTCTGTAAAAAATTGCTGAAGATATACCTTATCCCTGTGGTGACAAGAGAGCATATCTGCTGTCTGGTTCACTTGCTTTTTTGGGCACTCAGAGAAAGCTTCCTGCAATTGCAGAGACACGTGGGTGAGGACAGTTTCATTTTGGCTAAGTTGCCATAGGGATTCTGCAGCTGGAGCTGCAGGAGAGCACGTTGTCACTTGCCATTAGCTTTGTTTTTATCCTGGGGGCCAGTGTACATCTCAGATACTGCCTGGTTAACCCCTCTGCTGCCAATGTGGGAAGAACAGCACTTAGTTCATGCCATTGCTGGAGCTCACCTGGTCATTTGTGTCTTATCAAAGATTCAAAGCAAGAAATGTTAAAGCTGCAATAAGCATTAGTCAGTCAGTATACTTGAAATTAGGAATCTGTTGCAGCCAGACCTATGGCATCCATGGCCAGGACCCACTTCCATTTAAGGCCATGCAGTGCACTGGAATAACATGTTATCACAAAGAGACAAGGGGATGATTTAAGTACTTTACTTGCTCTTCACGTTATGAAAAATGCTAATATCTCTTTATATTATTTATTATATTATATTAATAACTGCCCATTCTTAAGGTAGACTTGAAAAATGTTGCTTCTGGCTATGCTCCAAGGTATGTATCCTTTCCTATGACTGGTGAGAAGTCTGCCCACATAATCTGGGACACAGACTTACAAGCTGGTGAACGAAACAGCTGCTGAAATTAAATTACAATGGTTGGGTTTGCCTTTTACTTTACTCAGTTTATTTTAATAGTGGCTGACACTCAGTGTTTTGTGTGTTTCTCCAAGACAGGGATGGATGTACTGGACATAAGACAGATAACAAAAGCTGGGACTGAAGAATTGCCTGTGACACAGAGAAATCCAAAAGAAGAAGGATGAAATTGCAAGTATCTTGTCCTCACACTAATGATTTGTTAATTACTCTACTTGGATGGACTGTGAGCAGTCCATGTCTATGTGAACAAACCCAAAGAATGGCAAGGGATTTTGGCATGCAGTGCACTGTTCTGAATGATACAACAACACAATTTTCAGAGATCCTTCTTGTAGTAATGCTTGTGAAACAGTCCCCTCTTCTTCTGAGCCATTGTAAAAGGAGGTAAAGCAAATGTAGGGCAGGAGCCCTGAGCAGCCTCCAGCCTAAACACAGGAGATGGAGAATCCAGTGCAGGCTTTTGGCTGAATGGAAAGAGAGAAGGTGGCACTGATATTAATTAATGTTTTTACTCTCTTGCAGAGTACACACTGAAAACTTAGAGGACAGCCATTTCTCTTTAAAGACAGTTTTAACACTTAATGGAAACAGTAACACAAGCTCTGGTGAATTCAATGATTCAGAGAGACAGTGTGAAGCAGTCCCTGTTTTTCTGCTCCAGGAGAGAGTGCCCCCCAACACACATCTTCCATTTCAATTCTAACGAAGATTTGAATTTGCAGGGGTGCTAGGCAGGAGTCTAAACTTAAGGCTCCTATTTTTTCCATCAGTAAGGGGCTGTATAAGCTTCTTTCAGAATCCTTACCTTTGGAGGAGTGGCTGGTATTAGTTATAGCCTGAGAATGATACAGGAAAAATATGAACATCAGTCTTTCTCATGCTACACATACTTCCTGCTGGTTTCCTTCACATGAGGTTTAGCAACTGATACAGTACATTAAAAAATCAGATGGTTCCCCTTAGGGCTATCACATGCAGTAATTAAATCGAACACACACCAGAGTCACACAGGGGATTTGACAATGCATTTGAAACCACTGTGCTTCAAATACAGGCTATTGCACATCAGTTCAGGCTGATCACTTTTTTTTTTTTCCTGAAGTTTGTTCCAGGCATCCTGTTGGCATTTAAGCATATGCTTTACATTAGGAATGTGGAGTTCTGCTACAGGAACACCAAGCAGATGAGGTCCTCTATACACAGATAGGGACAGCCTCATGCTCCAAAGTCCTTGCCCTCAGGGAGGATTTGAACCCCTCTGTCCAACCCATAGCTGTTGGACAGACAACATGGCAGGGCCGTGTGCTCCTTTGCTAGCCTGTAAACGGGAGTACTTGGATGAAGCCCCAGGAAAAGGAGAAAGCAACAAGCAGCTTTTATGGCCCCTGAACAGGCTAAGCAGCATTCAAAGCAGAGGCAGATTTTACCCTCTGCACCCAGCTAGATCTTGGGCCAGGAGCAGGGCTCTGGCCATCCCTAAGTAGTGTGGCATGTGGCCTCCCTTCCTGTCTGGGTTAGTTAGGGGAGACGACAGCACAAATCATGAAATACTGAATAGTTGCCAAGTGAGCTATTGAGAACCTGACTGCAATGTAAATGATACAATAAAAACATTGGAGAGGTTCTTTCCTCACCCCACATAAATGCAACTCTAGTGAAATATTATAGTTTTAAAAACTGACTTGCAAATATCTTTCTCCTTCAATATAATGCTTTAGAAGTGAAACATAGCTTTGAGGTAACAGTGGGAGTTCCGGCTCCCAAATAAATTTAATACCAAAGCAATATATCTGAATTTTGTTTCAGAGATACACTAGAAAGCCAAAGTGCTTTCTTGAATGAAAATCTAGTTATGTGATAAAATTCATCTTCACTTAGGAGAACACTCTAACAAAACTGAGCAAAGTTTCCTCACGTTTTCCGAGCTGGAGCTGTAGATATATGTTCCTTGTGTTACTGGTTAGACAGGATGGCATCACTATCTCACATGTCCTGGAAGTTATCACTTGTTCTGAAGGACATAGTGTGTGCTCATTTCCAAAAGGCTCTTAATCTTTGAACTTATTAAGGAAGACACAAAGCCCAAACCAACAGTCTCCACCACAGGAGAGTGGGAAAAGCGGTTACAGACATGAGGAAACTTTATTTTCCTGCTCTGTCACCAGTGGTTCTGCTGGCTCTGTATAATGTGTGCTGAAATGAAGCTTAGCTGGGCTGGGGGTGATGCACAGGGATGTTAGCATGCTCTTTAAACCTGTTTTGAATAATGTCATTTCCATTCTCCACCAGCACATTTTTGGCAGCTTGTAGACACTGTCAAGCCCTGCACAGCACTGAAGTAGGGGTCAGTAGCAGGAGACTTATGCTTACCCTAAACATACAGACTCCCTAATTATTTCTGCCTGCTCCCCCATGGCTTCCTCAATGCTTGTGGAGTTTCAGTACAGAACTACTAGTAAGAAATGGACTCCACCTGGATCAGCTGCTGGCTACAAATTTCACTTCTACCTTGTGATCCATATTAATGAATATTTTGGCTAGCAGCAGCAGGCACAAAGCAGAATATCTTTTTCTTTTTAACCTTCTTGTATCTTCTGGGAATATGCAGCTATTTATAATCCTGACAGATGTTCCAAGTGGGCTTTCTTGCAGCATGTATTCATCCTCCATCAATAACTTTGCATGCAGAGTGTGGGATCATCCCTGCAGTTTGTACCAAGTTTCCCTACATCTTGATTTATCTATTGTCATGGATTGAAATGTGTCCTTTTAAACCAGTGCTGCTCATGCAGTGACTTTGAAGGATTGAAGGCTCAGGACTCCCAGTGCAGTAGGCCAGGGTGCAAAGAATCTAAACAGATTCTACAGCACCAGTCTGGCTCCACACAATGCTGCAACAAAAGTATAAACTTCCCTTTTTCCTAACAGCACCACATTCTCAGGAAGGGAGGCAGTGCCTTCTGGAGTGTTCTGTGAACATGTGACAACCCACCAGGAGTTACAGGGGGTCTGCAGCACTGGGCATTTCTGCCATGCCTGAATTCAAGGATCACTTGGGTTTTACCAGCTGGGGCAGTCTTGGTAACAATGACAATTTAAAAATGAACAGCTTTGACATACGAGTTTCTTCATCACGCTAAGCTGGAGCAGAGGTCAGCATTCTCTTTTGAGCCATAGCTGTATTTTTAATGATAACTCCTCCAACATCATTACTTGATTAATAAATAATTGATGTGGCTGTTACTGTTTTGCCTTTGATCTTTTCAGAATGGAACATAATTCAAGACATGCAGTGTCTTGAGACATGTAAACAAATAAAACTGAGGTATCAGTGAATACATATTGACAGAAAGATGGGGCTTGGCAGAATCACTAGTTTTGCAGAGAAAACAATTACTGTAGTCTGGAAGTTTGAAATCATCAGTTGAAATGTCCTCAAATGAAAGCTCTTTTTACTCATAGTTGAAAGAATTCTTCTTGATAGAGCATCAGCAGACACCTTTTTTCTTTTAAATCTTCTCATCTTCTCTACTGAAAACAGATTTAGCTCCTACCTCTATACTAGCTCAGCAATAACTCTCTCTTTTAAAGTCAGTCTTCTTTGTACAAAAGTAAAAAATCACAGCCTCTTTTTCTCACATCAGTCCTCTGAGTCATGCTGAGTTTAAAGTGTCTAATCCAGAGTTCTTAACCTGCCTGAATACTCTTTCTTGATTTCCTGTGGGCAACATCTCCATCCTCCTGGTCACATGTAAACCCAGCCACCATCTTGGACCTCTTTACTCTGAAATGTCTCATTCAGAGTAGGACTTTTGCATATATAACCCATCACCACACACCATATCCTCACTCCTTCACAGGCAATGTTGCCTGCATCTCTGGTCAGTTCATGGTGGCAACTAGCATCGTCCTTCCAGTCAACACCATCTAAAGTTAAAAAGGCTTCTATACATCTGAAATCCCAGCAGAACTCTCTCTTTCCTGTTCTTTCCTTAATATTGTCATTTTTTATGATATATACTAAGGAAAAGAAGAAGCAAAGCAATAATTAGGCTTCTGCTATACTGTGATTATGGTTTACTCTGGTGATCAACCTGATCCTGTTCCAAATTTTTTCAACTGCAACCTCACAAATCAGAACAGAATATGCAGGTCATAATTATGAAGCATGTGATCATCCCTTGGAATGAAACATTATGCAAAGATCCTAGGGGATGGTGGGGAAGAATCTTAGTAGCTGGGCAAAGTCTGTTTTGCATTGAGGAGTGCTGACAGAGTAAATTGCCCATGCTTAAAACTTACCCATTTTGACATAAATGAATGGGCCACCTTCACTTTACCCAAAAAGGGGACATATACTTGTCATTTATACATATTTGTCACCTATATAGGCCAATAAACAGCCTGTTGATTGTGAACTTCTTATACAAAGAGGCAAATTAAGGGGCCACCAATTGCTGGACCCACAGATGGGGATACCAAACAGAAGCCTGAAGGTGGAATATGATGCTCAGTACGTGAAATACTGCATGTGGTTTCTAGGCTGATTTTTAAACGCTCAATTTTGACTACTAAAAGAAAGACGAGCAAAAATGCTCTTTGTATGTCACAAGCACAGGGCATACCTGACTATGAGACCATAGTAGAAGTAAAGAACTAAAAAAACATTTCCAAGTGCAGAAGCTGTCAAAGGCAGAACGGATTTTTCTACAGATAAAAGCTGAATATAGGTTGTGTAAGTTAAGTGCTAGAATGCATTGAGAAAAACTACAGTTGTTATAAATATTGACAAAGTAGCTGAAAGACATGAAGAAGAAAGAGGTTGGTCCTACATGGTCACTTACTGCTACCCAAAGGGTACTGTAAGAAAAAATGCCTTATCTACTAAGGTTTGTATAACTTTTCTCTCCAAACAATGTATTATTTATTGCAGTTGAAAGAAACCACAACACACAGGTGATAAAAGCAATGAAAGATCTACCACCTGAAACTACCTTGCTTTTCTTTGCTTATCACTTACCAAACAGATACTTTTTTTATTGATATAGTACATAGAAATGGGAGATTAATACATTATCACTGTTAGTCTTAGTGGTTAATTGCATTCATTTTGCAAGTAAATTAATTCAGCTCAGTGCAAACAGCAAATAATTTTTTTTTGCTGTCACTAGCACTAATCAATGATTAATTAGGATTATTAAAAATTGTTAGCGTGGAATTTTTTTCCAATGCAGTTATCTAAATGCCAAATTTATTTTGCTGAGAGTTTGGTATAAGACTGAGACAGTTATATGGTCGTGGAAAATAAGCTGAAGGAAAAGTTCAAGCTGAGATGTAGATAGGATTCCTTACTAGCCTTAGTAAATAGCCTATCTGACCACAGTGAAATTTAAATGCTTTTTACTTTCCTAGATTAAAAATGTGATATTGCCATGGTTTGACACTGGCACAATGCCAGTGCCTCCATGAGAATACTCTCTCTCTGGTTTCTGCTGTGAGATGTGACCAGGAATAACCAAAGCAAGCCCTCACTTAGAAAAAAAAATTATTAACTAAACTACAAGGGAAAGGAAAAAAAAGAAACATGCAAGGAAAATGAAAACTTCACAAATACATCTTCTCCTCCTCCCCACCAAATTCCCAATACAATACATCCCCCAAATCATCGACTCTCGGTCCGGCACCACCCTTCAGAATACTCAATCCTCAGTTCCTCAAGAGGAGAAGGAGTCCTTCTTGTGCCAATGGTGACCTCTTCCTTTCATGTCCAGCGCTCTCACCACTGAACACGGACCAGAGCTGCTTCTAGGGTCGACTTTTAAGGATGCTTCGTCCCACTCCAAAAAGGCACAGTCTCAACGTTGGGACACCTGTCCCCCCCCTATTTTTCACCCCCTGGGGCCGAGGGGTACCTACACCGAACCCTCTTGGTCCTGAGGCATTGCCTCCCCCTAGAACGCAGTCCCTGTATCACAAGGAACATGGCTCCGTCCATGGCTACACAAAAAGAGTCCAGCATAAGCTACTCTATCATCTCCTCTACCTGAGTTCTTCTCTATTTTTTTCAGATCTCTCCTTTGCTCAGACCTCTCTTACTCAGTTCCCTCTTCATCTTCTGCTCTGTCTCCCTCTAGGAGAGGTCAATGCTCTGCAGAGTTTTCATTGTCTACAAAAGGGTTAAAAGCTCTTATAAGCGGCCGGACACATCGCGAACGGCATCCCCCCCTTCTCCGCCGGCCGGCCGGCCACGGGCTGTGCAGCCAGCACAGGGTATCAAATTTCAAGATAACAATCCCGGCACCGGTGCTCTCTCTCTCTCCCCCGGTACATGGCTATACAAACTGGTACATGGCTATACAAACTCCCGGTGCTTCTCCCTCTCTTTGGGCCAGGCCCACCTCATGGCCACGTGGCTTCCCCTCCCCACGCCCAGCCGGCAGCTGGGGCTGGGACGGGGTGGGGGGAGAGATCCAAACTCTTTCCCACTGGAAATCCAAAGAGAGCCTCCCAGGGGAGAGCCCTGCTTTTAACCCCATGTTCTCAGAGGCGGATCCAATGTCCCAATGGCCACATTAGGTGCCAATATTAAAATCTGAGCACCCATTGGCCTGACCACAGCATCCCAGAAAATATATTTCCTGTCAAACCACCACAGATATTAAAGTTTAGTCCACAAATGTGATGACTCTGTTTGCTGCATTCTGCTGCAGACTCAATATTTTGTTGATTTTCTTTTCAAATATTAAATTAACTTTCAATTCTATATTGACAAAAAAGTGTTGTGCTCTATCTTTCATAATATTTTGGAAGCTAGCAAAAAAAAATCCCATGGAAATGATATTGCTGTGAGTAAGAAACAACAATCAACTCAACCACTTTCAAAATAATATCCATCCCACATGAAAGAAAACCATTTCACAATGAATGTATCAACAGTTACATGTCCGATTTAAAGAAAGCAAAACCCTCCCAAAAGACTATGCTCCTTGGGTGAATCCTGCATCACAGATGATGTCATGAGAGATAAAAAATCACTTTAAAATTGCTAGGATATCATGTCCCAGTGCTGGGGACTCTGTAAATGGGGTAAAGCTGGAAGTCAAGGCTGTCAGGCTCTGTTCAGGGTACCCCAGCACATGAACAAAGATAAATGTAGTGTAAGTTACTTTTTGGACTATGGGGAGTTTATTACAGATGAAAACAAGCTCAGTTTTATTTCAATTCACACTGGGATCTACAAACAAATGTCAGTTATGCAAATTCATTGAGTCCAAACTCACATGTCTAACTAATCCAGTCTATGTTCAGGCATTAAGGCAAGTAAATCAAGAATTTCCAGATAGAACTAACCAGAACTAGAAATGGCATCACTCTGGCACGACTTTCATAATCTAAATATATTTATCTAAATATATATATATAATATATATATAAAATATATTTATCTAAATAATAAGTATATCTAAATATATAAGTATCAGGTTTTGGTTACATACCTACAATGACATTCACCTTTCTTGGCCTTCTGATTTATAAAGAATATAAAATAACTTATCAAACCTTCTCAGTTTTGTATTCAAAACTGATACACTCCTGATAAATATTATCTGTGAGGAATAAGTACATTCCTGCAATCCTCTATGTACCTTCTTAGAAAAATAACCATAGTAGTTAATACATTGATTTAACTGAGGATGTTGGTGGTAGAACATAATTTTCCCAAAAAAATGATTTGGAAAACAAACATGCCTAGAATTAATGGAAATATAACTAAAAACTAAGACATCTCCAGTATGAATTGACTTTGTTTATTGGCAGCTTGAGGAAAGGTATTTATTTTCTCTCCTTCACCTTTAACAGATTGCTTCCCTTGAGGCCTAAATTCTAAGTAAACTGTTATGATACTGTGCAATAGATTTGTCTAAGCAGCCAGCTGAAATTTAGCAGTAATTGCCTATGGTGATATTTTTGTCAGATCTCATTTGGAGATCTCAAACTCTAGATCGTTCATCATATATTTCTGTCTGCAACATCCTCTGCATTAGATACTATGGGAGTATTTAATCCATAGAATTACTGGTTTTCATATTAATGAGTTATAAATGAGAGCTTAATTACTCCTAATTCCTTGAAAATCCACTGTTGGTGATTATAATCACTAACGATTAGATTGTTAAACATTCATCATTGTCTATCTTTAGCAAACTTAATGAGGAATTATGGATCAAATCTCAGTTTCTGATTCTGCTGCCAAATGCTGGTGGAAGAGAACCCCTGCTGGCTGTGAGCAGTGCCAGGTCACCACTGGCATTACCCCTTGGCGCTGAGATGGGATGACTGGGAGTCAGCAAAAGATGTGCAGGGAATACACTGTGCTCCTGCCATTCACAGCCCACAGAACTGTCTCCAGGGACTGTTTCTCCTGATGTAACTCAAAGCCCTTTCATCCAAATCTGCTTTTACAAAGCCTGACTACCCCTGAACTTTGTTGTTTCATTATCAGGACAATGAGGAGATAAGTCACTTGAGAAATTTCATCCATTTTGAAGAAAAATCACCCCACATATATTTTAAATAAACTTCACCTGGGAATTTAAGTGGATGATTTGTGTAGAGGTAGATAATGACACTATCCTTTCCACTTGCTCTGTTGAAAGAGCTGTATCATCCAACAAGGCAGGAAATGTGGTGGCAGTCATTTCTTAAACCACCTCAATGGTGCTTTCAAGTGAACATCTTTCCAAAGTAATAATTTCTTCCTGCTCTTTGTCAAAGTGCTTTTCTGCACCTTTGTCAGCTGCAATTGACTTTTTGGAATAGGAAGAGACTGCTAAAAAATAATCTGGATGCAGTCTCAATAGCACCCTACACAATGGCACCTCTGGTAAAATGTATCTTGGAAAGAATGGAAGAAATAAAAAAAATACTGCACATATTCTATACCCATAGTTCCCTCTGTATAGCTTTACATAAATACAGACCCTAGATAAATATGTATGTGTTCTATACATGGTTCCATTTATATATATAGAAAGACATATATAAAGAACATAATCCTGTAATTCACTTAAATACATAAGTTTAAGAAATAAGGAATCCCAGTGATTTCAACCAAGTGAGTAAATATTCTATATTTAAAGTTTCCTGCTGAACTGGAACTGTGGATGCAAAATTCTGAATGAAAATTAATCATTACCTGTACTGAAAATAAGCTTCACAAAGAAAAAAGTGTTAATATAAAATACCAGACCACAAATACATTGAGAAAAGTCTATCTCCCACTCTGTTTCATGCAAGTTTCAAGCCTCAGTTTACTGTGTGCTTCATTTTATATTTGGTATCTAAGCAACTCATAATCAAAATAAGATAAAAAGACATGTGACAGCTTAGTATAAATCAAGAAATAATTTAAAGCTCTTCAGAAATGAATATTGAGTGACATCAGTGAAAAATGTGTTGATGAAAGATCTAAACTGAAATTCATTATGCTGCACATAACCACCTATACTTAGGCATGAAATCTATCTCTAGCAACTGCTACTAAACAGTTTTGGCCTCTTGAATGAAAATAAATAATAAATAACTTACTAAATTTATGCAGTTTTTCTCGGAAGCAGAGACTTTCTGTAGGAATATATGGACACTGATGTGCCCAAGTAAATGGCAGAATTGTTCAGTGGTCTTCTGTGATAATTTTTAATTTGCAGATTTTAATTAATTAGAAATTAAATTCAGAAACAGAAATTAATTTTTGAGTTTTATCTCATAGTAATAATAGTGGCCCTCTGGATTAATAAGCAGAATTGTTACTGGGTATTTTGTTTGAACTGCAAACTAGAAGCTAAACAAGACAGGAGTGGAGATCCCTCCTAGTTGAAAACCAGCTTTTGGAAGTGAGGCTCTAATCACTGAAGTATCTATTGGATTGATTTCAACTGGACTGGTTCCCTCAACAATCTCTCTTTATAAACCACCCAAATCCTAGGACCAGAAAATGAGTGGAAGTGGGGACACAAGAGGGAGAGTGAGACTCTTCTCTGTGAGGTAAAATGGATTTATGTTGTGTTCAAGTGACCTTGGGAGGCACACCAGCCTGGATCATTGATTCTCCAAGAGAACCACTGAATTGAAAACTACATATTTAAAAACTGACCTCTTGTTTTAGGATTCTTGCTCAACTCCAAACCAAATTTCAGATTTGCTCAGTAGTCATCCATAGAAGATACAAGTTCCAAACATCACTAAAAACTGCTTCCAAAGTATTTAATTTCATTTTCCACATAACTATACAAATGTGGACTCACTGAGACTTCTTTCAGTTGGAATTTTTTCTGAAACATGGTCCACCTGTATGCAGAGCAATCTGCCCCAAGAGATTCCATGGTTTCAAAAGCTAGAAAAAAAAGTATTTCACTCTGTTGGGAGCATAGGTCTTGACACTTTAAAACATACCTATTGTTCCAAATAAAGATTTTATCACAAATCAAGAAGTGGACTGAACTAGTAATACAACAACTTTTGTTCACGTATATGCAAATTCAGTAGCAGTAACAATAATTTCACCATATTATTGTGCTTTATCAAAACAGTGATAAATAGTAAGCCATTCAAAAAGAACAACCAAAACCCAAGACTTTACACAAATATGGTATAGATATATGGTATCTATACCATGGTATATATATGGTTATCTATATGTTATAGATAACCATTAATCAGTTAGGTTTTTGTTTTTTTTTTTGTTTTTTTTGCTTCTCTTTATGTAATTCCATTCAGATTGGTTTCAGTCTATAAATTTACAACATATATCTAAAGATTTGAACTACTGTTCAGGCCAAGCCATGATGATTGTGCATGTACACGCATATTTACAAAAATCCCTGACTGCTAAAAATAAGCCATGCTTGATTCACATAAGTCTTTACTTATTTAACATTGCACCCAACTCTGGGTACAGAAGGAGTTTATCACTTGAGTTTTCATAACCCAGCATGAAGTTGTCACATTTATCCCTCTAATACAGTGTGCACTGCTTATGCATAATATAACTTCAGCTGTAATTTGGATCTATGGTTATGTATTTTCAGAGCATGACTGGAGCAGAGGCTCCAGAGACCTGGCTTTAAGCAGTTTTGTGTAGGAATAGATCTAAGTTATGTGCACTTAATATGTGTAAGCCAGGCTACAGTTGTCCACAAAATCAGATTTGTTACCTGGCATGCAACAAGCCAATAATTATACACTCAAGAGAGACATTGATTATTTATTTCTGAGTTGTAAAGCCTGGACACTTGGTGATATTCCAGAGATCAAACACCCCAACTATCAAAACTTTTTATTATTTATACATTTTAGCAAACAATGGAGTTAGTGTTCATTTCCTACAAGTTACAGAGTTCTCTTATTAGTCAATATTCATTAGCTAATGATTCTCTCGCTTCTCATGTCAATAGTCCGCATGCTCAAACTTTCTCTTCTTTTGTGTCTGGGGATTTCTTGGGTCTACAATCACCGTCTACCCGGAATTACTTTTTACCCACCCAGGGCTGATTTAGCACAGTTGGCTTTTAAAGTTGTTTGTTTATCTCGGGTGTTCTGCCAACTGTCCTCGAGACCTGTAAATTCTGCATCCTCTGTGTCCACTACCATCCCTCTCTGTTTCACAGATTAATTCTCCCTTCTTGTTGATTGGATTTCAATGTATGCAAAGATCAAAGACCATCCCTTCTTAAGAAAAGTTTACATGTTTCGCATTTTGCAACACCCTCAAGCCGGTCCCTGGGGGAGAAATGGCTCAGCCCTGGGGTTCCCGCAGCGGCAGAATGCTCCAGCGACGCTCCCAGTGGGGTAACACAGGCTATCCTGTGGGATACCCGGCTGGGTGAATGGCAGAGTGCCCCAGCAACGCTCCCAGCGGGATAACACAGACTATCCTCTGGGATACCCGGCTGGGTAAGGGGCAGAGTGCCCCAGCGACCCTCCCAGCGGGGTAACACAGGCTATCCTGTGGGATATCCGGCTGGGTAAGGGGCAGAGTGCCCCAGCGACGCTCCCAGCGGGGTAACACAGGCTATCCTGTGGGATATCCGGCTGGGTAAGGGGCAGAGTGGCCCGGCGCCCCTCCCAGCGGGATAACACAGGCTATCCTGTGGGATACCCGGCTGGGTAAGGGGCAGAGTGCCCCGGAGCCTCTCCCAGCGGGGTAACACAGGCTATCCTGTGGGATATCCGGCTGGGTAAGGGGCAGAGTGCCCCGGAGCCTCTCCCAGCGGGATAACACAGGCCAGCCATCCTGGGGGATACCCGGCGGGGAAAGCGGCGCACTCCTCTCACGGCTGCCCCGCCCCAGGCGGACCCGCCGTGGTCACGGCGCATGCGCGCGGGCCGAGGAGGTGGGGCAGCGGCGGCGCGCGGTGGCGGCGGGAGCGGGTGAGGAGCCGGTGAGAGGAGCCGGGACGGGCGGGTGGGAAGGACGGAGGGTAGTGAGGAGCGGCAGGGGTAGACCGGCTTCTGCTCCGCTTTCTCGGCAGGAATCGGTGCGAGAGCGAAAGCTGCCGCGGGCTGAGCCGCCCCCCTAGGCCGGGAGCACCCTCACCCTCACACACGCGTGGCGGAAGGAGCCCTTAAGCCGCGCTCGATGGAGGCCGGGGGTCGTCGTTCCCCCTCAGCCAAGGCACGCCCGTGCCGCCCAGGGGGCTTGTAGGGCTTGAGAGGGCGCAGAACCGTGCTAATCTCTTAAGTTCAGTCATTTTTGTATGTCATTTTTTATGCTACAGTGTGGAGAGGCTGCCAGCTGTAGGTATTTTGGGACCAGTGAGTTGAGAGAAGTCCTAGTAAATAATGAAGTCCCGCCATGAAGTTTAACTTGTGCTCTGAACAGTTTTACTCGGTCTCAGCTGAAAAGTGATTTTGGCACCTTCCTGGTCTGGCTGGACTCACACGTGCAACTTTCCCTGGGCTGGAACATCCTGAATTCAAGCTTTGGCTGATACTTACCTTTTGTTATCATTGCCATTTAATCTAAATGAATTGTTTTGTAAACACGTTGCTCTAGGCATCCTTTCTCTTGTGAGCTCGTGAATGGGCTTGGAGATTAAGACACCTACGTGTACCCAGTAGAGATGCAGGTTTTCATCCTGAAATGAAAAGGTGGAAATGGGCTGAGATGTGTGAAATGTTTGGCGAAAGTTGCCATTTGCTGGGGTGTGTGAGAAGCAGGCAGGGCTGGCACACACGGAACAATCAGCAGGAGATTTGTGCTTCCCCAGGGAAGTTTGCCTGGGAGTGGCCTTGGAAAGCTGCAGTGCTTTATGGCTTTAGATGCATTTGGGACACAGTCAAGCCCTGTTCTCCTGTAACCAGTGGAGCAAAAGCGCTGTCTTTTTTTTTTTTTCCTTAAATTTACACAAGTTTTTCAGCCTTTTCTAGAACTTTCCCCCCACTTTTTTTGTCCTTGCTTTTAGAGGCTCCTGTCATAATTTTTTTCTTTTCGTTCTTGAAATACCTAGCTAACTTTTTAGATAGCAGCCTTAATCAAGCTATTTGGTTTTTTGTGGCTTCATTCCATTTTGAATAGATACGGTGGAGAGATGCACAGACCCATTGAAAGCTGGTAAAATAGACCAAGGCTCATTGTGTGATTCTGTGTATAGGAAATAGTTTGCCTAATACATATCAGTAGGGCTGATACATATGATTGTAGGGTTTGTTTTTTTTTTTTTTTGCCCCTGACAGCAGCATTACTTTGATTTCCAATATTTAATATGTGATTGACTTATAAATAAACTTATTTTTCAAGTTACTGCAGACTTAGTTTCTTGATACCTAACTGTAGCCCTTGTTTAGTGTGATGTGATTACTTTCAAACAGGTGTAATACAAGTACTGAATTACCTATGTCATCAGTGATATCCTTTTTTTTTCTCATTAATTCCACTTAATTTTTCTGTTGATTCTACAATCCCAGCTTTTATCTTAGAAGATACTGAAGGCAAAGTGTAAAAAACAAAAGAAAAAATATTTTCTCAAATCTGTTTATGGAAACACTAACCAGAGATTGGTCCTGAAAGGAACTCTATTTTAAGGTATTTCCATAAATACATTCATATTTATAAACCTCCTTGTACCCCAGTAGCTCTCCTGTTAGTGCAATCCACTACTGCATTTTTCTTTCAGAACAGTTTTCCCTTTATCTTGCTATTCCTGATTTCCTTCTGCTAACCTAGTATATTTTCCAGTGCTGTTGTACTTATAACCAGCATAATGTATTTGTCTGTAAATACTCACATTTAAAACAGTTGGGAGTGCTTTGTTTATTATCTTTGTCTTGATAACATACAGATAATCCTGTCAGTTGATATCTTTATTGCCCTAATGAAATTTCCAAACTTTGTTTTTGATTGTCATGTTGTGTTTGACAAAGTCAGAATCCAGCTGTTGGGGTCATTTCAGTTCTCTCTGCATGTTGTCTGCATCACAACAGGTAAAAGTACCATCTTTCCAGCAGTTTTAGAAATGCAGACAAAGAGTATCTTTGAGGTGTTTTTCTATATTCTGTCACTAAAAGCCAGCCTTCCCAGTGTTACAGCAATCAAGACCTTTGTTTTTCCTTATCTAGTCCTTGTCTAAAAGGTAGATTGGCATTACTCTTAGTTTTATCTAACTGGTTTGGACTCCTACTATTTTTAAGGAGTATTTCCAGTCTTTACTATCAATTGGATTTTCCTCATATGCCTGTGCTCCTTTCAAGATGGGGTTGGCATTCCTCTAAGCAGCCAGAGATCTATTGCTTTGTCATCCTTATCTTTCCTTCTGTTCTACCTCTTTCCTGTTGTTTGTAAATCCTTGTTTATTGACTGATCAGGGAGGTGATGATCTGTGAATAATCTACTTTACTCATTTTTATTCTTTTGCTAGTTTTAAATGTATATAAAACCAGAATTGAATGTGTAATTCCTCAGTTAACTAAACTAGTATAATTCCTGTATTGATTTGCTCATATCCTGTATACCTTTCCATTTTGATTTGCTTTTTTGGGTTTTGTCTGGTGTGGAAATGTCTGTATAATGCCTTACATAATTAAGTGCAATTTTACCAAAGTCTGTCATAGTTACACCCTTATTTTGAGCTGGAATGTCTGTTTAGGTTTTCTGTCAAATCCCGTTTCTTTTCCTTTTATGTGTATGGAAGCAAATAATAACAAAAACTTTTTCTTTTGCAGATCACTTTATTTCTTGTCTCTGCACCTCAGAAGGGACGTGCATGTGTGGGTGACCGACTACAGGGACATCAAAATGCCCAGTCTGGAGCATCCAGCGTACCCAGCAGCTGACCTGCTTCGCTTGGAGGGTTTGGTGCCCTGCCGAGAGTCCCAGGTGTCCACGTTGCTGTCCATATTTGGAGAGGTAGTGCTCTTGTGTTCTGTGTCTGAGTAGAGCAAAGGCCTTCTGCTGTCTCAGGAGGGAAAACAGAAATTTAATGGTGTTTTTGGGATGTCACTGTGAGCATGCTTTGGTTGCCTCTTTGTTGAAGTTTTGGTTTTTGTTACCATCTTTAACATTAGTGTTGGGCAGTAGGTTCTGGTATGTTGGAAGGTTGAAAGATGTCTTGCAGCTGGAAGGACCTAAACAAACCTAGAGCTATTTGTGTCTTTGCCTCTCTGAATTCTGATTTTGCTAGAACTCTATTCTGTCTTTGCCAGTTAGTACTAGGGAGTAAGCCTCTTCCTCCTAGACCTAAAGTTCTGGGGTCATTTTTTTCAGTGTCAGTGTAGAAATTCTGTTTGGTTTTGAGCTGTTAATCTAATCTGAGTGTCTGAATTCTAAGTACACTAAATTGTTCTGATTCTTAGTAGTTTTGAGGCTGGTTGTAAGAGTTAGAAACTACTGGCCTGTTAAATGATTCTGTTACTGCTTCACAAAGCTGTGGTAAAAAGTTATGGGGATTTTTATCTGCAAGCTTATAAGCAGTTTGCTTGCTTACATTCAGTAACTAACTGGAAATTACTTTCTGTTTTCTGTCTTTAATTATGGATACTAATAATAGTAACATCAAATTACAGTGTTTAAGTTTTATGTATGTTATAAGCATAGTGGCAACACCTCTTCTTAAAAATAGATACTTCAATTCTTGATCAATGTACAGATACTCAAACCTGCATGTCTTGCACAAGAGTGTTTCATCTTAGATAAATAGACTATTATTTTTCATAAAAAGTTTCAGGGTTTTTTGTATTAATTTTTAAGTCAATATACTTACATTCTTAGAAATTAAAACAAAAACCTGTGTTTTTCATTTTCACCTGTGTAAAAACCTGTTCAGAATGGAGAAAAAGAATAATTCCATTATTTCCCTGCATCTTAAGAAAACTACATGAAATTAACAGCATCAGAACCATTACATAAATAGATACATCAAATATTACCTTGTGAAAGAAGAGCAAGCTTTACCATCTCCTCCTTCACACCATTTAATTATTTTCTGTTTGGTTCTAATGAAAAGAAAGGCAGTTTGTAGTGTTTGCAGAAGCTAGGGCAATGTATGGCTTGCAACTTGTGCTTGCAAAGGTTTTGTTTCAGTCAGTTGACTAATTTGAATTAAAAGCCCGCTGTGTGTGTGTTTTTGTTGTTTGTTTGAGCAGTTTCATTGGCAGTTAGGTGATACTTGATTCTTGCAACTTACCCCCCAGCATTTCAGCAAAGATGCAACATAAAACTTGATCTTGCTGATTCTATAATAATTGCTGTATGTTGTATTTAATGCTTCAATTAGGAGATAACTTTTCTTTCAGGGGGAAAGTTCATTGTTAAGTCTTCTATCTGGTGAATGAAAAGAAGAAGAATTGAAACAACAACTTTTTTTTTTTCCCCTTAGCGTCAGCAGTTTAGTTTTCCATCCATCTTTATCTATGGACACACATCTAGTGGAAAAACTTACGTGATGAAAACTCTTCTAACTACCTTGCAGGTAAGAATGGTCATGGAGGATATTGAATTTACAGTTTATAGCCATGGTTCCTCAAAATAGCCTCTACTTTCTCAAAATGGTTGGTTTCTTCAACCATTTCTGCCTTCCTGATTCTTCTCCTCCACTTACCGTGTCATGAGTGCATCACTCTGCTCACTAGGCCACTTAAGATAAAATGAAATTGTGCACACTGAGACATAATATAAATCATAATAACTTTTTAAAGAAAGTTTTAAAAAGACAAAAAAGGAGGCAAATATTGTTCACCTTTTCTTCATGACTTAGCCTGAAGTAGCTCCATTGACTCCTTGTTTTAATTTATCCAAAACATGTTTTAAAGTCCTCCTAAGTTCAAGGGTGTCATTACAGAAATTTCCATCTAGATCTGTTAATATCTCTGTCAGTCATGAAATTCAGGTATTTAAATCCAATGACAGGTGCTCACTTATGCCCAAATCAGTAATTTCTGTTTGTGTGTTTCTATAGCTCTGATACCTTCACGTGACCGTGTTCACAGGGGTCTTAGGATGAGGGAAGAGACAAGGATCTGACTCCATGTTTCAGAAGGCTTGATTTATTATTTTATGATATATATTATATTAAAACTATACTAAAAGAACAGAAGAAAGGATTTAATCAGAAAG
The DNA here is from genome assembly GCF_012460135.2 of Molothrus ater. Taxonomy (NCBI): domain Eukaryota; kingdom Metazoa; phylum Chordata; class Aves; order Passeriformes; family Icteridae; genus Molothrus; species Molothrus ater. The sequence goes on along the minus strand of NC_050482.2, from coordinate 13,347,217 downwards.
CTAGCTAAGAATAGAAAAAGAAAGAAAGAATAACAAAGGCTTGTGTTTTGGAGAGAGAGTGCAAGCCAGCAGACTGTGATTGGCCATTAATTAGAAACAACCACACGAGACCAATCACAGATGCACCTGTTGCATTCCACAGCAGCAGATAACCATTGTTTGCATTTTGTTCTTGAGGCCTCTCAGCTTCTCAGGAGAAAAAATCCTAAGGGAAGGATTTTTTATAAAATGTGTCTGTGACACTTTCAGCTTGTCCAGAGTGAGCTTATCACTTTATCTGCAGGTTTTATGCAGAAACCCCCTTGATAAACAATTCTGCAGAGGGAGAGCAGTAGAAGGCAGGGATTTATGATCCTCTTGCATGCAGTAGCCTTCACATAGCTCACAGCACTGAGCTGCCCTCTTGTACCATATCCAAAGGCGTGGCCAGGCCCTGGGAAGTGGCTGGTTTGAGCAGCTCTCTCTGCAGAACTTCTTGTGCCACATGTGGGTGTCTCCTGTGTACTGTGGTGGTGTGAATCACATCTGAGGCACCCAGCTTTCCTTCTGCTATGGAGGTGCAGCACTTTGAATAGCTGCTTTTTGGTGATGTAGCCCTTTCCTTTTAATGGTGTTCAAAATCGTGGGAAAGCTTTTTATTACATGCTGTGTGAGTGGATTGCTAGCATGTACCCACACTTTCCCACAGCTGCTGAATCATATTGTATTTTCAGTAGGAAGACTGGAATGAAGTGCTTGGATTTTTTTTTATTATAGACAACCACATTCCTGCATCCCAGTGACTAATGTTTTCCAGAGGTTTTAACGTTCAGTGTGAAAAAGAGCATCTGCCTTACCAGAGATTATGGAGTTGTGCAGATAATTTTCTAGCAACCCTATTTTTAAGACATAGCTTATCTTTTTTTGCCTTAGGTATGTTTGACCATTGGTATTTTATGGGTTATAGTGCCTTCTATTTAAAGACAAATGACTGTAGATTTTCAATATTACTAAAGTTATACATATAATATATCTCACTCTGTTTTTTTCACTCACTGTTTGCTTGGAAAGATCTGGTTTACTGAAAGTGTTCTGCACAATCATGCTGATGACATGAGTTTGATACAGAAGCTTACACTTTATCATTTGTATGCATTGAATGCCAAAAACATTCACAGTAGTTCTGGGGAGATTACGTCCTTTGAGATGTCTGTGTTTTCTAGACACTGTAATTCATAATAAACCATTTTATGATACTGTAATGTCTCACAGCTGTCTAAATTTCTTTGATCTAAGTGCTATTTGGTTTTCTTTTTGTGTGTTGCTCACAATTTTTCAACATAGTTAAAGGATACATTGTGCTTCAGTGTTTAAACATAGTTAGAAGGTATACTTCCATTTGAAGATTCATCAGCTCTCTCTTCAGTTTGTGATACATAATATTTTGACTAGGTGCATAATTTATCTTTTTTTTTAACAAGTTATTTTGGTACTTGCTTGCACTATATTCTGTTGGCAGAGTATGGTTTCTTTGGTTCTCTCATATGGAAGAGAAAACTCTTTCTGGAGTATTTACACTGAAAAAGCCAAACACAGTTGTATAATTTTTCTTGTTCTCTTCAGCTTCCTCATGTGTTTGTGAACTGTGTGGAATACTTTACATCACGACTTCTGCTAGAAGAAATTCTCATCCAGCTGCAGAGCTGTCCATCTGGCACAGAGCAGACCTCTCCTGTGCATTGTGACACTTTGAGTGACTTTGTTCGTCTCTTTAAACAAGCTGTGGCCACTCAGGAGCTTCAAGATCAAACAGTATACATTGTAAGTAATTTCATTTTCATGTCCAGTCCCAGTCCTGCTAAGAGGGTGTGAGTGATGGCTATTGATCATTTGTATGTGAAATGTGTGCCTTGTAGGGCGGTTTGCACAAAATTTCTCAGTAGACCTCTTTCAGAACCTGTTGACAGATTTTTTTTCTGTGGGCTTACAGGCTTTAGGTGAGGTTCTGTACTCCTCCTGGTTTTAGATTTTTTCCTACACACAAACTCTATAGCATGACTAATAATGAACATAAATTATACCACACATTTAAATTGGGGATGTAATAGTGTTACAAAGTCTTTAAATATAGAGAGCTTATATTTTTTTATGATTAGTAACTCATACTTATCTGTTTCCTTGTGAAAATAGCATCACAAATGAGAAAGCAGAGGTGGAGAATAGGGCAGAAGGGAACATGGAGAGTGCAAATGATGAGGCTTGGTTTGCTAGAATAGAACTTAAGGATAATATTAAGAAACTAAAATGCATAACTTCCTCTGTAAAAATGCTTTTGAGATCTTATATCTTCAGTTACACTTGTGGCCCTCAGAGACAGGACCTATAGTTTTAAAATGATGATGAAAAAAAAAAGACTGTAGTGAAACAATTGGTGATATGCTCAAGTGGAATGAATAGCAGATTGCAGGAAAAATAATTAGAATTTAGGTTTCAGGAATGATTGAATCAGTGTAATACTAGAACACTAGAATTTGGTTTAGGTCTTCAGGGTTTTTTACTGTGATAATCTTAACTACATAAAGGAGTCAAAATTTGCAGACTGTAACAGCATTTTTTGTGCTGAGAGATGAACATGGAAAGAAATTTCAGTCATACAAGATGTCTGATGGAAGGACAATATGAAAGCTGTAGCATTAGTGATGTGTAAATGTGTACATATATATACATATACATGTAGTGTGAACCTGCAGAATATTTAGACCAAAATTTTAGGCCTGAAGTAGGAATTAAGGTTTTTTTAAAAAGACTTGGAATTGATTATTTAAGAAAACAAGAACATGGGTAAGATTGATTGCTGTAAGAAACATGCAGTGTGATTACCCAGGGTCATTAAGCTGTCAATGTGCCCATACTGCTTTGGGGTGTTTCTGCAGTCAGACAAGAAGTTCATAATTATACTGAACAGTCTTCATTCTGTTTCACAGGCTATAGTTAAATATGTTTTATTCCCATTTAAAAATACTTTGCCATTGAGTTAAATAACTTCATATCATGTTCAGTGGAAACAGCACTATCTCATTGTTTCCTCTAGGTCACAAGGTTAATAAATTTGACATACTTTTTAGAAATGGCATGAAGAAAATAATGTACCAATGCTTAAAACAGATAAAAAGTTATAAATAGAAGTAGTTTAGCTTACTATTACAAAAGTGATACTGACATTCTTCAGCAATTCCATAAACACAAAATTTATCTCTCTAATAGCATTCAGTGTATTTCACATAATACTTCTTGCAGTAAAGTCTTTCTTTCAGATTAGTATTTGGATTAAAAACTATTTTACATCAGTAAAGAATTCTTCATGTATTTTATGAAAATTGGCATCACATGGAAAATTAGAAAGTTCTTGAACAATGGTTGTAGAAAGTAAAGCATTAAAATAACTACAAAGGTTCAATTGTCATGAAAATAGTTGTTACCTCAGAAGAATTAAGTATTAAATTAGTATTTCAGTTACAGACTGTGTGGGAACAGACAGCAATGGGAGAAATCAATTCGTGTTTATTAACCTATGTCATCTGGATTTATTATAGGGTGGTTTAAATTGAGACTGATGGAAAAGCAGCATGCTGGTAACATAAACTGACAATGCTGACTTATTCCATTTCATTTCAGTAGTAAATAATGTAATATTTCTGCTCAATTAACTCAGAGTAACTCAAGATACATGTTTACTTTCAAGCAAAGGATTCTAAATGTTTCTCTTAACCCAAGCATAGATGCTGAGTGCTTGTGATTACTTCTGAAAAATGAATTTATTCATTTTAACTACCTGAAAAATTGGAGTAGACATAACTTGTTGTCTTTTATACATTTACAATATATAGCACTTTACAGAAGTATCTAGCTACTTTTTTTATGTAAGTGAGCAGCCAGTTTTAGAAAGTATAGGCTTTTTTAAAAATTGAAGAGTGGCAAGTCTGTATGGACACCAAAGAATAAGGCATAGATTTATAGACCTGGGGGAAGGCTGTTTCTATGAACCACTTGACATTTTCCACAAGCCAGGGTCAAGCTTTGTGTTTGGTAGCAACATGTCACTGGGTGCAATAAGCAGTATTTTATTAGTAAAAACACATAGCCAGTCTTTGGTCTGTAGTGTAAAGCAGTCTTCATTCCTCAAGTCACTTGGAGCTGCAGCTCTCTCCACAGAGAGCAGTAGCACAACTTTCCCAAGCATTTTCCTGGGGAAGACTGCAAAGATCAGAGAAAAGAATGAGAAACAATTCTTATCTTCACTTGCTGCACCTGTTGTGCACATGTGGAATGTGTTGTGGAGATTTGTTTACCAAAGGGTGGTTTCTTAATTGGCCTCTGGTGATGGTGTTTGGATTCATTGACCAATCTGGTCTGTCTGTATGGAACTGTCTGTAAGAGTGATGAGTTTCTTAATAAGTGTAGTATGATATAGAAGAATAAAGCAATTGATCAGCCCTCTAGAATCATGGAGTCAATGCTAATTATTACCTGCCTGGGGGCCTGCAGCAACAGTCACTTATTACATGAACCAAATGCAGATAGCAATATAAAATCCTATATTGTAGTGTTTAATAAATTCACAAAGTATGAGATATTGATGCAGAGATAGTTCCTTCAGATTTGTGTGGTGGGATTCTGAAATAATATTTTCAGAAAATGTTTGGTTGTTCACATAAAGTTCTTTTCCTTATTGTGGGCAACAGAAATGATGTTGTAAGATTTTGATGGAGAGAAGATATGTAATGGGATAGAAAATACAGTTTTCTACAGACCTATGGTTTATATCTCAAGAGCAATAATTCTAAAGAAGTAATGAGCTTCAGAATTTTTTATATTGCAAGTAGTAAATAAGCCACAAAAATGTATTTCTATTCTCTTTTTTCATTTCTGTCAAGATTTTAGGTATGCTGGAAATACACTTTTTTTTTTACTAAAGTGTAACCATGGATGTCTTCATGCTGCTGTTTTAATTCTTCAGACTCTAAAATGTTATTTGCTGAAGATATTTCTTGTTTAAGCTGTACATATGCTACATCTGTTACTGCTATGTGAATTTTGCATACAATAAATCCTGTAAATTCCTAGGCTGCAAATGATGGCAAGACAAGTTTCTCTCAAAATTCTGAATACCAGCTCTTATTTGTTTCTGAAAAATCATACAATGGTAGGAAAAGACAACTGTCCTGGAGTAAGCATGTAGTTACAGTGCCTAATGTACTACATGAAAATTTGAAACATAAGAAGAATTTTGGGAAAAAATGGAGGTTTCAGTGGTTGTTAATGATATCATGACTTTGTTGTGATATTCCTAACTGGACTTAAATAATAATTCTTTCTGCCATAAGGCATGAGAATGTTGCTTGTCTAGGGATTGTATGCTTTTTTAGATGCAGAGCTGCTTGGGCTTCCTGGAAGCACATTTGAAGCAGTAATCTCTCCAATTCAGTTTCCAGCAGCTAAGAATTAATTTTAAATCCATGTGAGAGTGGGAGTTGAATTTGTCTATATAATATCATTGTTTTGTTAAAAGGTTCTGGATAGAGCAGAACAGCTGAGGGAAATGGAAGCAAACATCCTGCCAGCATTTCTTAGGCTTCAAGAGTTGGTGAGTGTCTGGAAAGAAATTATTGTATGTGTCCTGCTTGTTGAAAGTAACTGAACATGTGGTACCTGTACATCCAGGCTCACAGATCAAGATAAATGATTCTTTAGATGAGAAAAGTTGAAAAATTAAGCCTCACTCCCCAAAACAGTGGTCAAAAATAGAAACCAAACTAGAATTTAAACATTGGGAGATTTTTATTAGACCCTTTTTTTTTTCTTTAGTTGTGGTTAATGGTATCTTATCTACAATGTCTGATGTGTAGAATCTTTGGAGGCTCCTGTCAGATATATAGCTGTCTTTTCTAGGTTATTTGTCTTTTTAAAAATGAGATTTTCAGGAGACTACCAGCTGTTTAATTTGGCTGGAGCTGCACAGCTCAGCAGCTGTGAATGTGCTTTGACTTGCTAGAGAGTTTTCTCACACTTCTCCTGGAATTGTGCCTCAGTAAGTTTCTGATTGGAGTAAACCCACAGTGTGCTTTCCTTTCTTGCTTCTGAGGCATCAAAGCTTTTGCCTTGAAATAAGCAAAAATGGTACATTCCCTGAAAAGAAACTGAAGACAAAACCCTAAGTTGCTGGTACTTTGAAATATATGAACATGTAAATAGCTGAAATTCTGCTTGTTATCTCAAAGCTTTTGTGTGGTGCTCTTAATCTTCTGGTCACATTGATTTCTCTACTGAATGAAGACTGATTCACAGCTGTGTTCTTAATCCTCACAGCTGGTGCATTTTCTGTCTTTTTGTCCGTTCTGCCCATGTTCTGGACTAGGCTGCTCCTGAAGCAGAAACAACCTGTTCTGCAGGGAAGGGAGGAAAACTTGGGTCTATAATTGCTGTTCAGGGACCAAAACCCCATAGACTAAGATTTATATATGCCAGAGGAACACTCCCAGATTCAAAACTAACCTCCAAACAAGTTTGTCTTGAATGCTGATATTCAGTTGCTAAAATTCTGGATTCTGGACTGAAGCTTTCTAAAACATTTGTGCAACCAGTGTTGCAGAGCAATGTTGTAGGAGCAAAACTCTTGCATCTCTTCATTTCCTGGAGTAAAAGGAGACCAGGAACACCTCTAGTAGTAGTGAAGGATATCATGGGACTGGCAGGTCACTGCTGAAGAATAGGTCATGGATGCTTGATTTCTCTGAGGACTGTGGTGACAAGTATTGAAGTTCTTCATACTGGATGATCAGTCAGGAAGTGAGCTGAATGTATCTTAGCACTTCTGTCAGCTGAAACATTAGGAGTTCTGGGAGAGGAAATCAGCTGAAAGAAATGCTGAAAGATAGTTGTTGAAAGTGAAGAAAATATTTATGTTCCATAAAAACAAAGAAGAAACAGTAAAGAATAAGGGTGGGTGCCACTTCACCAAGATGTGGAAAAGTAAGTAAAAAATGTTTTCACTGCATTTAAGGGAAACAGCATTTAAATGTCTTCCAAGTCATTCACAGCACTGTCAATATCAGTCAAGTTCCTTCCTTTTGTTTTGTGGAGGTGCCTTAATAGTTTTCAAATGTCTTTCTTGAATAGCCATATTTAAAAGCATCTTTTGTTAGGCAGAATTTTTAGTATGGTTGCAAAAACCTTGCAAAGGGGTAAAATGACACATCATCTTCACAGGTAGTTTTAGCTTCATATTAAGTAGCCAATATTTTGAAGGGTTACCAAAATAAAACAATATCATTTTTAATATGAAGCATTTTGTTACCTATTGATCAAAACATCCGATCTGAAGCAGGTATTTTGTCAATAAAAACTTAGTTACAAAGATGTATTATTATGAACAGCTCCATTGTTGTTAACTAGTAAAACAGTTGGGAGAGTAAACAGGTAATATTACATTTTTCATTTGGGATGTCTGTGTGTTTGTCTTTAAAGACCAGATTGCCTTTAAAATAAAGTACAAGATACCTTGGTTCCAGAGGCGCTGAGTTTTCTTTTTACTTTTTAACTTTTTCTGTTTGCTCTGAAGATCTGTGTTTAATTACTAAAGTAAAATGTTTTCTTAATTTTGGGGTGGAATCTAGTTGGTATTGTGCATCACCCCAGAAAGCTTACATGTCAGTGAAATGGCAGGGGTTGGAGAGAAATATCATATAATTATAAAGATTTGCAAATGTATGATCTGCTTGATTAGGCCAACTGAAGCTTTAATGCAAATTACTAGTATAGAAATAGACTGTAAATTTAATGATTTTGTGAAACAGAAAAGTCACAATAATAATTTTTTGATTGATGCTCTAACATGCACTGGATTTTTGTTATTTCTCTTCCTGTTGCTCTCTCATTTGGTTTTTCTTTCCCTGTGTAGACTGACAGAAATGTGACAGTGATTCTGCTCAGTGAAATAGTGTGGGAACTCTTCCGTCCAAACATTGGCTGCTTTGAGCCATTCACCATGTATTTTCCAGACTACAGCATAGGTAAATCTAATTTTTTAATCTGCTTTTCGGGGATTGTATAACACTCTGTCAAAGGACATTCAAAATTTTTTTCCAGGTTTATCAGTGCCTTTTACAGAACTCAGATAATGTAATAGCTACTGGAATATACAAGTCTGTATCACACAACCTGTAAAGGTCTTGTCTTTTTCCGCTTTCCAGAACATCTCCAAGTTATGTTTTGATTGCATTACATTTGCTGGTTCTTCAAATCAGTGTAGCTTTTGGTGGCTTTTGTTGGCGTATTTTTAGTGATGGTTACTGTTTGTTTTTCCACAAATGTGGTCCATTTATTAAGTTGGCTTGAAAACAGCAAAACTTATTTTTGTTTAAACAGGACATCTGCAGAAGATCTTGTCTCAGAATCATCCCCCAGAATATTCTGCAGATTTCTATGCTGCATATATCAATATTTTGCTTGGTGTCTTCTACATGGTCTGTAGGGACCTGAAGGAACTTCGGCATCTGGTGAGATGAGCTTCTTTAGAGTTGCTGTTTTGTTTTGTGATGCCTTTTGCCAAATGAAAGTCTAGATTTAGTGTTGAATATGGACCAAGGGAAAATTAGAGATTATAGAATGGTTTGGGTTGGAAGGGACTTTAAAGGTTAAGTTCTAATTCCCCTGCCATGGACAGGGACACCTTCTACTAGACCAGGTTGATCAAAGCCTCATCCAGCCTGGCCTTCAAAACTTCCAGGGCTGGGGCATCCACAGCTTCTCTGGCAGCCTGTTTCACTGTCTCACCACCTTCATAGTAAAAAAGTCTTTCTTATATCTGGTGTAAATTTGCCCTCCTGGGAATGTGTTAGCTTAAAATGTAGTTTCCTTTAAAATCCATAACAAAGGTTGCAATTGTTTTGTGGCTGTAAAGGGCTTCCAGTGTTGTGTATTTTTCTGGTAACAAATTGAAAGTATTTGGAAAAAGGCGTTTAACCACTTAATGTAATAATAAACAAACTTAACAGAAGATAATTAAGTTGCTTGATGGTGACCTTTGTATAAGCTTATTAACAATTACAAACATTATCTTAATCCAATTATTTAATTACCTGTACAAGGAAACTTTACAAGTTTGATGTTATCAGTGAAGAAATCAGTTCTCCAGAGATGATCTGAATGTTCTGTGTGTGTTTCCCTCAGGAACATACTGCTAAATTTCAGCTGAATTTACCTGTTGATATAAAACCCATACAGGTTTTATATGTAAATGAGATTGCTGGAGACAGAAATAGAAACCAGGGTCACAGTTCTTGCAGACATGTACATGAGTGGCTCTGCTTATGAGAATTTCATTAGGCTTAGATGCACTATTTGATTGTGCAACACTATGAAAATACTTATGTGATTGGACCCTAAATTCTTTGTGGTTGACAAGTCTCTTCCATAGGAGATAGTGACAGAGACATACAACTGAATGCAGGCTTCTGAACTCCTTAGTGTCTAATACAAACTCTAAATGTGTATGCTGTTATGATGTGTGATTATAAATAATACATTCTGGAATTTTATTAGATTTATATATGGAAGTTACACTTTGAGTTTTGTATATTAGCACAGCCATTTATGAAAGTGCAGTAGGACAGAAAGAGAATGAAATCTGAGGATTGGTATTTTACAAAATTCTGTTTGATTGATTTGAACATTTTAGAAGAAAGTCTAGATTATAGCGTTCTCAAAAATCTCTTAATCTTACTTTAGGCAAAAGGAGTTAATTTGCATATGCAATATGCTAGCATGTTTTTAAATAAATAATTTTTGAATAAAAAAATAATTTCTGCTTGTGTTTAAGTGTGCTGAACTTCTCCTGGAATGGAAAGTTTTATCTGAAAGTGAAGGGAGTAAGAAAAGTTCATTAAAACATTTTTATTGCATTTATAATGATAAATTATTATGTTAGTTAAAAAAAATGCAACCTCTGAGTATGAGAAACAGATCTTGCTGAGCTCAAAGCCATGTAACCTGTGATAGATTACTTCTGCTTGTATTTTATGGTACAGAAATTATGCCATTTGTGATAGTATAATGCTTGTAAGCAAGTGGCATAATTATTGACTTTGAAGGATTTGTTGACTTTGCATAGGAGTTAATTACCCTGCTAGTTATACTCTGTAGCTGGATCAGATAGACTGTACTTTAATGTGTTCCATTTCTGCTTTCTGTAGGCAGCGCTCAATTTTGCTAAATACTGTGAGCCAGTGGTCAGAGGGGAAGGTAAGGCTGTGTCTTTAATTTGAGAGGTGTGTGAGAGAGCAGGTGCTGTTCAGTGGGTTTTGGTGAAGTCTTTGCTCTGATCCTTGTGCTGTGGTGGCACAGTGGTGTCTCAGGTCACAACAGCAGTGCTCACTCCAGTTGCACCCAGTCATTAGCACTTGTTGCAGAAGCAGTACATGGTATTTGGTGGTGGTGTTTTAGGAAACAAAGGTGGAAATACCCTGAAAATTTTCCTGCTTCCTATTAATCCTTCTCCTCACTCAACCATCAGGACTTTGACAAAGTAATGGGATAAGTTATTTCTTTGTCAAGGCTAAGAGAAGAAAGAAACCAAGAGGAGAGGTTTTGTCAAACTGATAATCTTGAGATTATCTCAGAACGGTCACAGAGAAACAGCCTTGTGTGGCAGCATGTGCTTGCTGGATGGATGGTGATGGTGCATCATCCTAAAGCAGCACGTCAGAGTCAGGGTGTTAGACTGTGTTATGCCTGTGACTGTTCAGGTGTCAGGGATAAGTTGGAGTGTTGTATGAGTTAAATGTTTAACAGAGTTGATTCTGGCTTGCTGCAGCAAACGAACGCGACACTCGCAAACTCTGGAAAAATATTGAACCTCATTTGAAGAAGGCAATGCAGACTGTTTATCTCCGGGAAATATCCAGGTAATTTGGAGGGCACAGACTTGTTTGCTTTGTTGGAGTTGCTGTTTTTAACTACCTTCCTCTCACTGTGTTTCATGGCTAGTGTTTCTTTTTTGCTAGATGTAATCTTTTTTCTTTAATGTGCATTTCTTTCTTGCCATACACTGTTAGAAATAGCATATCTCAAGAGGAGATTTAAACAAAGTGGTATTTGTAGCATATTCAATAAGTAAAGCAGTGACAGCAGGTTTTGTTCTCCTTTACAGTGAGGCTGGAACCATTTTCTGTAATGTATGAAACTATCAAGCCTGGGAATCCATCACCAGAATATACAGGCACAGTTTAAAACACACTGCTGTGTGTGTTAGCTCACCAGATACTCACTGTATCAAGGATGTGTGCAAGCCTCAAAATTCTTGAGACATTACAGATTTTGTCTATCTTTTTTTCTTAGCTTTGTTTGATAGAGCCAGGTTTGTTTGCTGACTGTGCTTTCTGATCCCTTGTTTTCTTTTCCAAGGGCAATTTTTTTCTTACATGGAATTGCCACTTTTGACAGCATTAAAATCTGGTTTCCTATTAATGGCTGTTGTTGTTGGTATTGTTTTAGATTCCTTGTTTATTTTGTAAGCTGCCAGACTGCTAGAAAAAAGGATGGTGGTATTCATTCACAGTGCTAATAATTGGCTTAGGCTTAATGCTCTCTCCACCTTTAAGACGAGTGATTCTGGTGTTACACTATGTGAAGAGAGATCATTCAGTATTGCTTGGTTTCTTTATCTTGATAAAAACATACTGATTTTGTTCCTTTCCATGTCATTGAGGCTATAGAATATTCTGGTCACAACCTGAATGTGTAGTAGAAGTCTTTGCTAAAGTTCTAGAGATGTGATCATTCCTTCAAAAAGAGAATTGATTTTGCTTTTTTCAAGCTAGACTTCACTGTAGCATGCAGCATTTTACTGTTTGGCTCAAATATTTATTGATATTCAATATTGATCTTCATTACACAGTCTACTCGGGATCTTCCTGACTTTTTATATTGTGTAATTTCCTACTCTAATTAGGTTATAATAAAAGATTATGATACAAAATAGCTTGTGAATTGTTTCCAAATAAGTAATTTCCCTCTACAGTGTTCTTTGATTATAAATTTGAGCTTGACTTGATTTTTATTAGAGATTCTAGCTTTCTGTCTAACAGTTCTAGGACTTAAGTAAGTACTTGAGGAATTAAAATCACTATATGAGTTTTTCTGGCCACAGAACTGTGATTACTCTGTTTTTTTCTTGGCCATGTAATTTATAGTGCTAGAACTTTGCTTTCAGCTTCTGTGCTACCTGAACTGAAAGGAAAATTAACCTTTTTTCTGCCTGTAAAATAGACATTGGATAAAACCTTAACTCACTGATGAGTTGTTTTGTCATTCATTGTAATTTAAGTATAACCTGACCTCCCATTACACTCTTTTTGTAAGTTTTATGGCTTATGGCTGATAAACTCTGTTCATGAGGAACTTTAAAAAACAAGCCAAAACAGTTTCTTCAACAAACCTATCTTTTTGTAATCCCCTTGTGGTGTACAAAATGATCTAAAATATGAAATTGCTAGCAATGTCATTCCTTAAGGGAAGTTTTAAAGGGAATTTTTTTGCTATTGTTTAGGAAAACACCAAACTACTTGGGGGCATTTTTCACTGACAGAATAATCCATCTTGATGACTTCCATTGACTTCAGAATTACATTATGAAGTAATTATAGTGTTCTTCTCACAAACATAAAGAGCTAAACCGATTAAAAAGAATCAAAACTCTCAGTGTTTTTACTTTTTATGCAATTCTGCATTATTCTTGAAACTTGGAATGCTGTGGATGTTTGCATACTCATTGTAGTTGGATGGGAGGATATAGGTATTTTACAATTAGATCCCTTATGCCTTAATCTAACATTATTTTTGCCTTTTTAAAATCAAATACATAGTCTGTAGATTATTAAAATTTACGTGCGAGACAGTGAGACCATGTATTTTAAATTATTCTTTCACTAACTGTATCCTAGCCAGTGTCACAAAATTAGAATATACCAAGCAAGTAGCTTTCTCTAAAAGACTGTCAAATAATACATCTTTATGTACTTGCATTATCTGTCTTTCAGCTCACAGTGGGAGCGTTTGCAGCATGATGATGGAGAGCCTGGGCAATTGAAAGGTATCAAACACAGTAACTGTGCATGGGTGTGTAATGTGAAATGTGCTTTTTGGTTCCACTGGTCATTGCCACCTGAGAGCATGTGAATGAAACCACACAGACAAAGCTACCTGTTAGTATATTCACTTACAATTCAGGGTAATCATTGTTTTTTGAGAAGGTGTTCTACAAAGGAATATTTTTTTCCCTATCATATATATTGGGAGTAACCTTTCCTAATATCTTTTGCAGGTAAAGGCAGTCTTCTTTACATCAGTATTTCTTATGTCAGAATGGGTGAGGACTAGCCTGAACACCCTGCTGGTCAAATGTCTGTGTGCCAACTGGCAGAACTGTCCAAGTGGGGAGAAGAGAATGTTGTACCTGGTGTATTGCACTAAATTAGCACATTCCTAAACAAAACTCCTGTCCTGGTCCAGATTTGTTGCAAAGAAAAATGTCAGGAGTGCAAGTGTTCTTTCTCTATGTTCTTTCCTTGGACAAGTGGAGCTTTGTTGGTTTTATACTTTAGGCAGGCTGGAAAGTTGACTCAATATATTTGTCAGCCTTCATTTAACATTTAGGAAGGAATACTGAAATATTTTCCTGGTGATGTCAGTTGGTCATGGTCTTTTGACCAGTTTGTATTTAGGGAACATTTTTTATATTATTTGTCATGATGATTCCTTGAGATAAATCATCAGACTGTTTCCTATGTTTGGTTTATGATTGGTGAATTTTCAGCATTTTTGACCAAAGGAATTTGATTCAAAGTGTCCTTATTAAACTCTCTCCCAGATGATTGTGAAATGATTGTCAGTTTTGCACCTGACAACCTTATGAAGGGAGACTTCATTTTAAATGCATTTTCATAAGTGCGTGTAGAAGGCAAAAATTTCATGTTGTTAAAACAGCATTTGATAGCAACATGCTTAAGAATTTGTTCTAATAAATAAAATTCTAACTCTAATAAAGGTGTAGATGATCAAATAGTTCAGTATGTGCTGCAATATTGGCTTACCAGAAGAATGGAGAAAAACCAGATGTTTTTGTGTTAAACTAAATTGTCTGTCTGCAAGAGTTTATTTGGTGTTGCATGTTATAAATAGCTTGCAGTACAAGAGAATCTCTTAATTATAAGTGAAACTAAAACTGCTGTTCTTTTATGCTTACGTGAGAGGAAATCATTACTAGCAGACATTTGGGATGCTTTTCCCTATACTGTGGGCCCTGAATCATAACTTTTAAACATGTTTAATTCTTTAGTCTTTATTTGCTGATATTTGTGGATTAAAGCATAAGGATACAGGTGCTTCACAGAACAAGAAACTGTTGAAGTAAGGACTGTAAGCAGAGGGCACAAGAGAGACCCTTTAATGGTTTCTGGAATTAGCCAGCTGATGAAGGGTGGTTTGATGATCCTATTCTTATGCATAAACATGTAAAACAAGAGCAGTGGACTCTAAGGATAAAAATTACAAACTAAAAGTACTTTGAGTTCTCCTCAAAAAGAGAGGAAGCAGATATTCACTAGACTGTAGTTTTTGTGGATTTTAATATCTGTGTTTAATCTTAATTAAGTATACATGTATCCAAGGAGGCAGAGTCAACTGGTTGAAGTTTAAAATGTTTTAAACATTGTCTATAGGAAATTGAACAGTGGCTAAAAATCGTTGATCACAGATGAACTATTTATTGGAAGTGCAACACTGCTGCTTTCTTCACCATGCCAGCCTTGTTCCTGGACAAGCTGTTTGATGGTCTAGAGGATTCTAAAGGTTGAATCTTGAAAAGAATTGCGGTTGTATTTAAATGTATCCCTTCATCTGCCGTGTTTGCCAGGAAAGCTGCCTTAAATGAAAGTAGCCTGGAATTATTTATATCTTTTTTTCAGGAAGATTTATGAATCCCTGATGCTTCAAGTACAGTTGCTGAGAGTCTGAAAAGGTTGCAGAATGTTAGCTTTGTTTAGTTTTGTGCCATACTCCTTGGCCCTTCCCTGAGTTTGCATCTGTTATAATGGGGCTGAGAAATGCTTATTTAGTTATGGCACTAGAGCAGGAGAGAAGGAAAAGAAAATGAATGCAGGGAAGTTTAATTTGAAGTTTGTGGATGTTCAGGCTGGGGTTTGGTTAACTCATGAACTGTTTGTTTTATAGGACTTTCTGCACATACCCATGTGGAACTTCCTTATTACTCCAAATTTCTTCTAATAGCTGCTTACCTTGCCTCCTACAATCCTGTTAGGACAGATAAGAGATTCTTTCTTAAGGTAACAACATTCATGTCTTAGTACTGTTAACTGGATTCCTGCATACTGAATTTCATGGTTTAAAACACTTCAGCTATTTGTTTTGAGCTCTCTGTTTCTGTGTGCGCTTCATTTGATTTGATGAGCAGCTTTGCTGTAGAACATACACTGTGATTGGTAATGATGACTGAGTGATTTAAATGTCTAATAAATCCAAATTCTTCATGTCAAATTATGCATAAAGCTGTTATAGCACGAGCACTGTGCTTTGCTTTTCTAAGTTGATACAGCTTTGTTTTGACAAGATTTTAGTGGAGTGACCACAGTGTTCTTAGTTATAAGCTACACTTAAATTTCCGGAGTAAGGTACAAACCAAAACTGCCTTGGCCTTTAATGAGATAAAATGACTTAGAGCACTGTTAGGTTTTTTATAGAGTTCTAAGTTTTTTGGAACAGAAACATACAAGCAGTTGCTTTTGCAGGAGGTGTGGTTACATTAGCTGGTATCTGTTGTGTTGAAATGGTGGTAATGCATGTTTTAGGATGAGTGTGTTAATTGTTACTACCAGCTTCTGGGCTAAACATAATTTTCTGTTAGTTTTTGCCATGTACATGTTGATGGGTTTTTTTCTTCTTTTTTTCCTTCTTTTTTCCTGTGAGCTGAGTTGTGGTCTTAGTGCAGACAGGTGCTGTGGTGCCATTGGTTGTTGTTGTATGTCTCTTCCTGACCCAGGCTCTTCAAGCTCCTCAAGCCTGCCTCATTGCATCATTTTTAGTTCTTTGACAAAATGTAGGTGGGAAGACAGGTATCAGAAAAGTGATCAGGCAGTTGGGCTTTCTATGCATTTTACCAACTATTACAGTATGTATTGATATATGCATGTGTGTATAAATATATGGCATTCAGGATGGATGGGTGTAAGCAATTAAAGAAAATGAGGGCAAGACAAATTTGTAAAAATATTGCTCCCTCTTCAAAAGAAAATTCATAGATAGACATTTTGAGAAATTACTGCAGTTTATAGTGATGAAATGCTAATATATTTTCAGTTTAAACTCTGGTATGATCTTACTGAAAGCTGTAGGTGTTTCACCCTTCTATTGAGTCCTTTCCTGAGTGAAGGGTTACTTGTAGTAAGTGTGGATAGGCAAATTTCTTAATGGGCAAGCCTTGTTCTTTGCACTTGGCTGGAGCATTTTCTTTGTTAGTGATGTTTTTGCTGAAGAAATGTTTCTACACAGAAACAGGAGAGCATGCAAGAGTCAAGTCTGTAGAGCACGTACCAAAAAGTGCCACATCTTCCTTGTGTTCTCTGAACAACCTTTTAAACTTAGGTTTGTTCCTTCCTCCTTTGTAGTATCTCTGCATGAGTTTCCACTCTTGCACATGAACTGTATTAAAGTTTTGTACAATAAACATGAATTTCTAAGGTTTTTGAAGCAGGGGTCAGGAAGGTATTTCTATCAGTGCTATCAGGTATTTTTTTCCAAGAACTGTGAAGCAGGTGTCACCATTTTTCCTGTATGTCATACGCATCAGTTAGCCCTTCATCAGGTCTAAAATTGAACTACAGAAATAGCTGGATCTCAAAGCCCAACAAAACCAACACTTTTGAGGGGGTTTCAAGCTTAGTATTTTTATGACTGATGTGAACAGTGGAAATAGAATATGATTTTTATCAGGTTTGTAATGAGATTCAGAATAGGTGACAGAAAAGTAAATCTTCTGGAGTGATTTAACTAAGGACTAAAAGAAGCAAAATGAATGCAAACAAAAGGATGGTCATTGAGTTGCTCATCTGCACTACACTACAGATGCTAAGCTATACTACAGCTAAAATAAAATCACAGTTTGGGGCAGCCTGGAGTGCTAACAGCCCAACAGAGTGGGGAAGTGATAGTTGGCACCACTGCTTTGGTTATGTGAAAATTCAAGAGCTTTGCAGTAGATGGAGAGAAAATAGAAAAATACAAAGCTGATTTGCAAGTCTTTAAAACAAGAAAGAAATCAGAGTATGTATATAGGAAGTCTTTATAGAAAACAGCATTAAAAGCTAATTGAAAATTAGCTCTGAATTACATGGTATTTTGTGCTTGAACAGGAATAGGATACCATATATACCATGTGGAGATCCCAGCATAACCTGTAAAATGCATCAAAGCAGTTTGTTGTGGTCCATCCAAAGCATTCTGCATAACCTGAGGCTTGATCACTCTCCTCTCTAAAAGGTCATGGCTAGCACTGCAGTCATTTTTTCAAAGGCATGATAAAATGATTGCTTTGCTGTCTCTAATTGTGTTTGATATGTATTAGCTGAATTAGCTATTTGTTTTAATCAGACAAATCATGTGAATTGAACCTAAGCCCTGTCTGCTGTTTAGCTCTGCAGAAGTCAGTCAAGAAAAGCCACGTTTACTAAGATAATTTTGACATGGCTGAATATTGAGGGCCACAAGTACAAGATTTTAAATATTTAAATGAAAAAATAATTCCTTTATTTGAGTTTTTTTCCCTGATTCACTGAGCATGACTATAAGGTATATTAATAAGGTTTACTTCTCAGGGCTGTGGAAGAAGGAAAAACTCATCAGGTGATATTTTGAGAAATAGCACTTAACTATATTTAACAATTATTACACCTCTTCACTCATTTTACATCACTTACACCTTATCCTTCATGTCTCTCTTGGATTTTTTGTTTCTTTTTTTTTAACCCATTCATTTGTAACATCGTTTACTGTACTTCTGCCCTGTCTTGCCCTCACATTTTTAGTTGATATCCAAGAGCACTTGGCTATTTTCTTTCAACAGTCCTTCCTTTTTAAAGACAATTTTTAAAATGTGCAGCTTTAAATTACATTGCATTTCTTCAACACCCACCCCTATCCCTCACCTTCCCCTATTCCTTCATTTTGTCATTTAGCTCAAGAACCTTGAACTACCTTTGTACTGTATTGATTAAATTCCTGGTTGTCATTCTGCCAACTTTTGTAGCATCCAAATTCTCAAATAGGGTCAATAAAAGGTGAAAATTCTGGTGGATTTTATACATGGATGCATTTTTAAAATCATGATAGTCATCATCTGTCTTTTTTATTAGATGATTGAGGATATGAGGAAGATGGTAGCATGAAGTCATATTACAAACCATTTTTTCCTACCTCATCAGTTCCTGAGTAAATTTAAAAAAAAAAAACAAAAACAACTTATGCATTTCAACAGAAAATTTTAGCATGTTGGGTTTTGGCTTTGCACCACTTGGGACAGGGTGAAGCAGAAGCTAGGCAAGTGTAATTTTAGGGCTTATAGGAAGAATGATTGGTAGTGACATCAAAGGCAAATACTGAAGTGTAGTAAAGAAGTAGCCCTAGAGTAACATACTATCATTTGTGGTGCATACATTCGTTAATGACTATTTTAATTACCTTTGCTCTTGTCTGTTGTTTGCAGCATCATGGGAAAATTAGAAAGACCAACTTCATGAAGAAGCATGAGAAGGTAAGTATTTTATCCTATTAAGCTGAGCTTGGCAGCAAGTGTTTTCTTTCCACTGTACTTTTGGGTTTGTATTACATTTTGTGTTATTGATTACTATAGAAACATCTGAACTGCAGAAATAACAATTTTTGGTGCACTTGATTTGCTACAAATTTCTGTGAGATCCAGACATTTTATTAAAACTGTAACATAAAATTTTCTTCTATAGCCATATTTTTGTGTACAGCAAAGTGTATTTAATAAAGCTAATTAAAGGACATCATAAATGGAGTTGCCAAGTATCACCATTTCTCTCAAAAATAGTTTAATATTCTTTAAAGAATTTTTATTCAAAGATTTCTGTAATGAGGGAAATTGAAATATAGGGATAAACAATTACAGATGTAGTGTTATAAATACTCATTTGTTTCAGTTGGTGTGTGTGACAGTTTATGTCAATATACCTTTGCCCAGAGAAGCTTGTCTAAAGACTGATTTACAGATCAGATTCACCTAACTCTAGTGGGTGCCTGCATCTAAAACAGTTTATAGCCCATGCAGAGTCAGTCAGTGCAGTCATAGGAGTGAAGGGTGTGATTTGGCTCAAGCAGATTCTGTGTTCAGGCAGATGAATTGCACCACAAACTCTATTGATTAGATTTCTACTGGCTATACTTGGAACTGCAGAAACTGGTTTGGCTGTCTGTACCTGCTTGGCAGGAAGCTGACATTAGATGAAATAAATCCTTCCTTAAAAGTTTAGGAATAGCAAGAATAAAAATCTATTTTGTGATTCATAACTGTGTCAGTCCAGAGGCTGTGGGTTTTTTTTTACTAGAAATAAATGAATCTTGTGAATGAGGGGAAGAAACTGACTTACCATTCTGTTAATTGCCCTGTTGCTATAAAAGCAGAATTTGCTCAGTTTCTTTGCATGGTTGGCCTGGAACGATGCTTTTCCAGTGACAAGTGACAGATCTTCCTGGTGAATCTATTTTTGGCTGTGTGTTTCCATGATTTTTAACACTGCTTGCTTTGTTAGTCAAGAGGTAGCTTTGGGGACACCTCCTGGATTTCAAAAGTTAAAACATGTATTGGAAATAACATTTGATTTAGCTGAAGAAGTGAGTGGTTGTGTTTTACTGATGGCTAATGCCACAGAGGTGCTGGTGGTATACTTGAGATGTTCTTTCCCAGAAGCATTTTGAAACAAACTTTCCCTTGAAAATCCTGTTTAATCTTGTCTGCTCTGCTAGTAAGAATAAATCAATGTACTCTACAAAAAATGCAACTGGACGTCAAAGTAGAGAGAATTAAACACAAACTTAAAATAAAACAAGTATTTCCCTTGTAAGAACTTTTGGAAGTGTGGGTCATAAATCTCTGTAGTCCTAACTATACTGCCTGAGTTGGAATACTGCCCAGTTCTGCCTTATAAACTGTACACCTCCTTTTTGCAGAATTGGTTATTTTGAAAATGCTTAGCATTGAACAATCAGGACTTTGTGTTTCTTTGAATTCAAGTGAATGCAATGCTACTACTTACAATAATCCATAATGCCTAAAATGGCCATCAGTGTCAGCTGAGGTGTGAGGTGTGCTCTACAGTGCACAAGAGCTCTGTAGATGTGAGGTTGAGCAAATCTGCTGTGTTCTGATAACACAGTTGCCTTGGGCTCAGCCATCTGAACTCTTTGTTTTAACCAGCTGAACCTGTGGGAGGTATGTGCACTGTGAGTGTTACTCAGCACTCTTTGCCTTGCCTCTGGAATACTCTGTCCACTTTTGTCCTCCTTCTTTGGAAGAAATCTTTAAGCTCCCTACCAACACAAGCCATTCTGTGATTCTTTGAATGCCATAAAACATAGCCTTTCCTCTTTATTCCTTAAATTGGGCAAGGTCATTAGACAACACAAATAAATGTATAAATATACTGACAGGAAATTTGGCATAAGATCCTCTGTTAGAGCTCAGAAATGTTCCTGTTTATTGTGCAGTTTGAACACTTGCCATGTTAAATAGATCTTTCTTTCTATATCTTGATCAATAAACATGTATTCAGTGTTTTCCATAACGTTTAAGTAGGCTATATGAATCATAGTGCCTCCTTAGAGGCCAGAAGAATAAGAGAATAACATCATGTAGTACTTCAGGGAATTAAGAAGTGGATGAAAAAGTGTTGTTTCTGTTGCAGACCAGCAATCACCTGCTTGGGCCAAAGCCATTTCCCCTGGACAGATTGTTAGCAATATTATATAGTATTGTGGACAACAGAGTTGCTCCAACTGCAAATATATTTTCCCAGGTGAGTGTGTACTTACTTTATTTGCTCTTTAGTGTCTGGAATTCACCAAGTTTTAAATGTTTTTTCTAAGTCATAATTCTAATTAAATGAAATGAAAAAACAAGCACAACAGGTGATTTAAATCGAAGGTTCAGAGTAATATTTATCTGTATTACTAGCTGTGAATCCAGTACTTTATCTGTCTAATGATCTGAAATCTGCTAATAAATGACTTCTCCCTGGTCCTGGACTGTGGTCTGTACTGATCAGTTCCTTAGTTTCTCACTGAAGTCTGTAAGGCTGTTTGCATTTCAGGTTAGGTGAATAAGTGTTCACTGTCCCATGGCCAAAATTAGTCACATTGTAGCACACATTGCTACAAAAATGTGAAACAGAGGGAATAAGGTACTTACAGGTGAACAGTGTTTGCTGTGGTACATGTACCTGCTGTTCTCCATTTGGACAAAATAGAAGTCTTGCAGAGAAGAGTATCTCGTTTCACTAGATGGCAGCATAGCTGTAGAAGTGAGTGGAATTAAGTCAATCCAGTGTTTTCTCAAGACCTCTGGGTTTGTCAAGTGTGTATTGACCAATTCTGTATAAGTGAAGATGATTTTCTACTATCAGTTTGATTCTTGAATATAATTTCCACCTTAGAAATTCTCAATTTCTTCCTACTTTCCAGTTGTAATTTACTTACTGAAATATTTTCCACCTTTCCTTGTTAGCTATCATATTTAACCAATATTAATATTTCAGTTTATTTCCTTCATTCATGTAAAATTCTGGGAACATATGTGTTTATTTTTTAGGATGTTACCTTGTATTCTCTTATTTTTGGCTATCAAAAGCATTTTGGTACACACTAGATGTGAATGTATTATTTAACAGTATTTTAGAGCATATTTTCAAAATTACTGTAGCTGCTTATTTAACAGGCATTCCAGGTAGGAGAACAAAAGTCAGTATTCCAATGTGCAGTTAAGTAGTACTGAAGCTACAATTTGTACATATTGTAGTTCCACCTTAGGCTAAATTACAGAATTAACAAGTTCAATGAAATGCTTTGTTCTGATTTAGAGTTTGCACTAGGTGGCAGTGTTATCAAAGAATTGTTGTAATTCTTTATTTTCTGAATATCTGGATATTAAGCTATACAGACATAAAAAAATTGTATATAATCTTAACCAGGTTAGGACAAAGAACTTGAAATTAAATACGTTTATACAAATATTCAATTTTATAAATTATTTAAGAGTATTTTTAGTTATAAAGCAATTTTTACATTAAATTTTAATTAAAAATATTGAAGTGTCCACTGCAAAGTAATGAAAAATGCAACAGAATTTAAAATAGGTTTGGAAAGTAGTTTAAACTAGGCATAGTATTTAATTGCTTTTCTTTCTTGAATAGTTTAAAACTATTTGTATTTCAGTGATTTTTGTCATTGGTTATTCTGTAAATATATTTTTCAAAGTAAATATTTAGGACCTGGCTTATCCTTATCAGTATTGATACATTTTACTGTTAGATAACACAGTCTTAAATTTTTTGTTTGTGTGATCAGCATGGAAATAATAATAAAATTATACAGAAGTTTAAAATGTTTATGTCAAATATTTGGCTTCATACTGACTCATGATTAATTTTATGTGCTCTTTAATTTGTAAACTCAAAAGCTGTACATGAACCAAGTGCATATTAATTCTCCCCATGTCCTATCAGAAAATAGCATGCCTTGGCTTTGAAGTTGGTCAACAATCACAGTCAAGATTCAAGAAGGACTAGCAGCTGCTTTAAGATCTCTCACTTGCTGATTTCGTGGTATTTCTTACTGCTTCTTGTTTTTCTGTATAGTTTCTATTCACATGAAAATTTTGGTTATTAGCTTTTCAAAAGGGAAACTTCTCTGCTAATGAGCAGCAAAATTTCATTTTTCCTCTTAATGGTAGGTTTTATTGAAAATGTTTAGTTTTTCTAAATAGATTTTCAACTGAAAATTTGAATCTTAATCTTTCGCTTTTAAATATCATATTCTTTAAAATGGTCTCATACCTTTTTTCAAGCCAAGAGTTAACATGTTTGTTTTACAAGTGTGATCTTTGCAACCAATACAAAACTAAACAACTTCTGCTGTAACTTCATTACTGTAAGTAGGTTACAGGAGATAGAATTGGGCCCATTCACTTTTGGTCTTCCTCACTAACTAGTACAAGAGAATAGCACAGGGGTTAGGGGAAGCAATTTTCCACTTCTGCAAATGACAATTTTTTAGTTGCTACCTTAAAAGTTGAAATTTCTCTTGTGTTTTGCTCTCTTAAATCAAACTTCTCACACATCCAGTAAGGTTTTTTGAGACAAAGTTAATGGAAGGTTTGGAGGTTTAATTATAGCATCTTCATCTCAGTACGTACATGAGTTGTTTGTATTCATTTGAGATGTTCCCAGTGTTCATTTTTCTCCAGAAAATTCACTGTTTTTCTTACTAATTTATCACAATACTGTTTTTTTTTTTTAGCACATTTTGTGTTAGTATAACAGGTTACTGAATTTGTTTAAGTTTGTTTGCTTATTTTTTAAACCAAAGAAGATGGAGGTTAGAGAACTATTGATTTCTGGAGGCATTTGAGAGGACGAGTTCTTAAAATGTTTTTCTTCAGATACAATTGTGTGTAATAGTTTAATGGATTGAAGATGATATTGCAGTCACCAATGGGCAGTACATTCTGTGCTGGGACAGAACTTGTACAGTTGATGGTCTCTGGCTGAGTATGGCTTTGGATATATGACTGAGTATGAGGCTGAAGTGTTTTAAAGGGTAAAATATGGAGAAAATGGTGAAAAGATGAAAGCGCACTTTCACACAATGCTGAAAACCGTGTGACTCTGGGGTGTGCAGTCTGCACCCTACAACAACAGAGAAGTCCTAAAGTTTCCTTACTTGGTACAGCAGGAACAACCAGGAGTATTATTTGGGTCTCCATATGGATCCACTGTGCAGAGTAGGAAATATTCATTGTGTCCAAAGGCAGTTACAGCAGAATGGAGGGATACAAAGAAACTTTGTAAAGTTGCTGAAAGTGTATTTTGCAAAGGTTCTGAGAATCTATTCAGTATAAGAGTAGTATTTCATTTTAGGTTTCCCACAGAAAATAGACAGAAATACAACATAATGCTCTTCATAAAAATGTGCCTTAGTATAGGACACAAATGAATTTATGCACAAAGCATTGGACAAGAATTATCAGCACCAATTTAATTTAAATGAGATCATTTTACATTGAAGAGGATAATGGCTGTTCATATCACAATCAATGAGGAAGTAGATACTGTTGTTATGGTTTAGAAGCCAAAATTAACCAATGTGTTTTCCTCTACCAAAATAATTCAGTAATTCCTTCTTCAAGTCAATTCAGTTCTCCTGGCCATTTTTCATTTTCTAGGTATTTTATCTTGCTTTTGCTTTCTTGTGAAATAGATTTTCATAAAGAGGATTGATTAGATCTGCTTGTAGTTTTGAGCTATGATGTTATCTAAGGTAAAATGGAACAAAGCCCTTTATCTTGCATACTTTTGCATATTTTATTTCTGGTAGTACATCCCTGAATATTTGGAAAAACATCTAGGATAACTTCTCAGAGTATATAATATCTGAAAATTACCAAATAGGTAACTAATCAATAACTTCAGTTTTGTTTACATTTTCATTCTAATGCACTAAAGTTAGGTCATCCCAGGTTTGGTTTTAATGGTACTCTTTATATTTGGCAAATGTTTTCAGATAGTTGTATAGTTAGGATTTACTTCTGACTATGGTGCATTTGCAATCAGAGATTTCTAGGAAGGGTGGTATGGGTACATGGAGACACATCAGGTTTCTTACACATAGTCAGTATTTCATTTATTAGACATTTCTTATCTCTTTGATGCTGGATCTAAGGAAACCATTTGAATTTTCTTAAGAGTATTCATAGAACTAATTTAGTTACAAATGTGTAAGAATTTGGAGTGAAGGTTAACAAACCTAAAATTTTTCAATCTGTTGTAAAGATAAATAGCATTGCAAATTGTTGTCCAAAGAGTAAGAACTTTTCATCTGAAGTTAAAATAAATGCAGTGGTGTGCATACTCAATAAATTGAGCAGTGTGTTAAGTGCCAGTATGATTGGGTCTATGAGAAACACACAAACCACTGATGTACATAACATAAATCCAGCTGGAGGGAGCCAGAGGAATGTAGTTTTCTGTAATTCAGAGAGGAAAAAAGTGCCCTTTCTTGGGATGTACGAATTTGGAGAGATTTGTTTTCTATTTTCTTGCTTTCTTGTATCCCTTACATGAATAGAATAAGGAATATCTAATATTCTTTATGCAAACTGCAACAGTATGAGGCAATTTACCTGCAAAATTTCTTTGTCCCTGTTGTGTTGGAAGCATGCTTTATGGCTTTCTTTTTCAGATGATAATTTAATGTTTAAACTGCCCTTTATTTGTAAATTGACAGCCATGGTAAAATTTCAATTGCAAGATTGGAAAGATGCCTGATTTTGTTATCTACTTACTTGATTTGTATTATGGCCTATGTATGTCACAGCCTTTCTGGACACCAAATATCCACATCCTGATTATAGTTCTAACTCTGTTACTGCATTATGTTAAGTTCCCTTGATGTAGCAATTTGATAAAGAGGAATTTGATTCTATGATTCTATAGTTCTGTGATTCAATTCTGTGAATACTGTCAACAGTTTTTTTTTCAAATGGAAAGCACTCTTAATCGCTTCTACAAGCTCTGATTGTATTAATGTTTAAAAATAAGAAGTTTTTCATTCCACATTTGACAACTCTTGACAGAATAAGAATTACTCATTTTTGCTAGATCAGCTGTATTTTGTTCCAGCTTTCCTTGCTGTTGGAGGGACTGCTCATAGGAACATTTTGCATCTGGTTTTAACACTATTATTTAAGACTTATAGAATACTCTCCATTTAAAAAGTGAGCAGGTGGGTGAATTTCTACAGAAAAAGGTCTGGTTTAAAATGTATGTTGTTCTCCACTGTTCCCTAAGAGGCCTTATTATGAAGAAGAACAAAGATAAGTGGAGCCATTTTTATTTTACAGTATGCAAGAAATACAGAGCATATTCTTGTACTGTCAGTACAAGATGTTACATGTCAGTAAGTAGATTAATTTTTAATTTTTAAGAAATAAACGAAATGCTGGAAAAATGAAAGTTCCTGCTGATTCTATTAAACCACCTTCCTTTGCTTTCCTATTACTCTGAAATTCCACAAGTGTTGTGTTTGTTCTATTTTTGGGTAAATGGATAGAGTTATTTCTAAAATTTTACCTGAAATAATTGAGAAGTTCATAGCAGACTGTGTGTGGGGGTGTGGGGGGTGACTTTGGAAGAATATATTTCTATCCTATTTTCAAATTTATACCTTCATGACCAAAGTTTATATTGCAGGGAGATTTCTTGTCTGGTTGAATGTTTAAAAAAAACTCTTTTATATCTCAGAGATAATATTGCAAACTGATTCAAGACAAAATTGAAGCATATCACACATCTGATTTTGGAGAGTGCCTTTGCTTTATACATCCATTAGCTGCTGAGATTTGGGAGACTTGAGCAGTTGTGTACAAAAATATTGAAATGTTTAAATAATTATTTTATACATTGTCGAAAGGTGGAATCATTAAGTAGTGAATATTCAGAAGGGAGATGATTGTAAAAGTTATATTTCTCTTGGAGTTGATTGTGTATGTAGATTTTCTTGAAATTTGTTTTTGCAATATAAGCAAATATATTCTCATATATTTCCCTATTTTTATCACTTCTTGAGTTCTAAAATTACAAGCGAGGATGTCATCAGCCTCTGCTTCTGTCCTCTTGATTTAACCTGAAAATGACTGCATTTCACTGTCTTCTTGCTTCAGAGGAAGGTACATAAAATTGCACAGCTTAATCCATTCTGACCACAGGAGGTGTCATCTCTGGAGTGATCCTTCTGTATTTCCATGCAGGGGGAAGCGTTTATTTTAACAAAAAAAATAAACTATATGGAAAAAGGTCTTAAAAGCTTATTTTTTAATTTTGGTTTTTTTTTCATGAGAACTATTTAGAATTACAGTATACCTCTCTATCTGGTCAGTCAGAAGATCTTTAGAGCTTCCCAGTGACAGGAATGAGCAAATATAAACCATAGACTCTGGGCTTATCTCATTCTCATTACTGGTCTAAATAAACTTCCCCTCCTCTTTCAGAGTGTGGTGAAGATAACTAAGGCACATCTTGCCAGCACAGAATATCTGTTAGTCCTCTCTAACGTCCTATGTCTCACACAGCATTCATATACAATCTGTATATCCCCACATGTTTATTGTCCAAGTGGGTTTGTAGTACACCCTTTTGATCCTCTGACTCCATGGTTGCCCATACCTAAAAGATTATTTTTGTATTGTTAGAACATCTTTTTTAGCAGTTGTCAGTTTGTAGCTGTGGGGGTTTTTCCTAGACAATTTTATATTCTTACTGTTGTATTTGAACCTAACTGGTTTTGATCTTGTATCCTTTTATAGGTATCTTATGCATCTGACAGACTTTGTTTTCCTGGATCTGCCTATTGGTTAGAAAGTGTAGTAATCTGTTGATCTCATTGCACTGAATTGTGTTGATCTCAGTACTCTGTTGATTTTCTGTAGGTTTGGGAAGATGATGATAAGAGGTAATAAATAACTCCCATTTTCTCATTTTCTGTTATTGGTTACTGGACTAATCTGGCAGAAATTCATGAGCTGAAATGGGAACTTAATGTGATGCACAGCATGGTGACATAGTTAGCACTTTAGCACTGACTATGGCAGCTTGAGAGAGCCTGCTGTTAAGCAAAAAGAAAGGAGAAAACATTACTTTTAACCAAATAGCTGACTCTATTTTTTTTCAACTCTGAGCATAGCTGTGAAAAAAAATAAAAGTATTCTTACTTCAAGTAGTACTTTCTAATTAAAATTGTGAAGAGACTGATATGCTTGATTCCTTCTAATTTTAATTGATGCAGAAAAGATATTTTAGAAAAACTAATAGTATTTTACCTATATTATGTTGTTTGAACTAATTTGATCTTATTTTCATTTTTGGAGGTATATTGATAATACAGCTTTTTGATTTCTTAGGAGGTTTTCTTAATCAAATCCTATTCTATTCTGTATGAGTTCTTTCTTTACAGTAATTTAAAGTAGAAAACTTACCTAATTTCTGTGAAGAGCTTATAGTAATAGGTTCCAGCTTGGCACTTACTCTATGTCTCAAAAACAGTGTATTTAAGAAGACAAATCATTGTGAATTATTGGAAACTAGTTTTATGGAAGAAATTTTGGTTATGAGAAGGGATAGACTATTGAGAGGGAATGGGGAGTGAGGAGTTCAGATGAGATGAAGTTTATCAGGAAGATAAAGCGGATTCCTAAATATCTTATCTAGAACAGTTTACTAAATTCTAAACTTCCTTGCTTTTTGATCTTAGTTTTTTATTTGTGTAGCATGTCCCTAAGAATTTGCTGATCAGGAAGTAGCTGTGTTTAAGGCTTTGTGAAATTGATGTACGATAAATTTGTACTTTTTTGATTTACTTTAAATTTAGTGTATAAATTACTTTAATTTCAGTATATAATCTGTTAATAGCTTTCACAAAGTATTGTTGTGGCCCTGTGAACATATTATATATTCCCTTGTGCCTTTCACATGTCTTAGATTGCATGCTATATAATATAGGGAATGTGTTGTATCAACCAACGGTTTCTTTAACTTCTGTTGTCTCGGCACATTATTTGTAAACAGTATTTGAAGCTTCCAATCTTAACTTATCTTTGAAAATGTGTTAGTGTATCAAAGAAGTAAATATGAATACATGAAAGACAAAACAGAGTTTTCCTCCTTCCAAACTCTTTCCTTTCCATCTCTTTCTTTCCACACTTACTTAGAAATTGGTTTCGTGTACTTACTGATAGGAACATCATTTAATACTCCAGGAACAAATTTGTGCTGTGTTTACATCAAGCAGTTGCAGCTGAAGCTTGTTAGTGATTGCCTCCCCAATTAAAAAAATTCTTCACTGTGGTACATGAACTCCTATTGTTTGGAGATAAATAATCAGCTCATCCCCTCTTTAGGGAAGAACAAAGAACATAATAGTACATCTGGTTCATGTGTTAAGACAGCAAAGATTAATTAAGCAAGTACTGCGCAACCTCTCTTGATAACATATATATCTAAAAACAGCCTGTATATTATAAGTTTTTTAATCACTTTGCTTTAACCATTTAGTGTATGCAGAAAGTCTATTTCAGAATCACCAGCTATTCATGGAAATAAGATAGGGCACAATACTGAGATAAAGCAAATTAGAGCATTAGGATAGAATTCATTAGTTCTCTCTCAAATCTCTTGTTTTAAGCTGATATGCCTAGAAGGATATGATTAAATACTAAAAAGAGCCTTTCAAGTCCCCAGGTGACATCATTAATACTCTTTTATAAATTCTATCTTTCTTAGAGGTAACTTGGCTGTTTTCTCTCACCATTTGGAGTATGACCTGTTTGGGACAAAGAACCATCTCCTTATTGAGCATTTGTGTAGAATTGGTTAATTGAAATACAATTTCAAAGCTAGAACTAACTCTTGAGATTAAATAGCTACATTGCATGCCCTGTTTCTTCACATCCCTGGCAACTGTAACTAAAGTCGAATTCCAGCTGGAATGCTACTAAAGGCCAATTTTACCTGCTGTACTTTTTGCTGTCGTTGTCTTTCAGCCAAAACAGCTTTACCAGCTCCTTGGTGTTCACATCAGTGAGTTGTAGGGATGCAGATATCTTGTCAAGATCTTCATTTGACAATCCTTTGCTTATTTAATATCTTTTACTTCACTGCATGTGCAGTAATGGATGCAATTGCAATTTCAGTAGTGGCAAGAAAGATGGTTCAGAATCACTGGTTGAAGGGTTGGCTATAATGTTGCATTCTTTTTATTGATATGCTCCTTGGACTGGTTGTTGTTATATGGTCCCATGTCCTCCTGTCCCTGCCTAATGCACTCTCACATCTCCCTACCTACAGTTTGTTCTCCTTAGGTATTTACACCTCACCTGTCACTTCAATACAAATTATTTTGCTGTATCACATGTGAAATTAAATTTGTAGAATTGTATCTGTACCAGTCTGTCTTTAGCTTCCATTTCCTAATGAGGTTGAAAAGTACTGAGACTGTGCCCATGAACAATGTTAGAGCATAAGGTAGCAAAATGGTACATTAAAGAAAATGTTGGACCACTTTGGTGAATGCTTGTACTGTTTCTGCCCTGCCAGCTGCAGTCAGTTCTAGCTACTGACTTTGTGCTTGACACCCCTCCTCCCCTAAAGACCCTTTGCTGCTGGCTGTGTTCATTTGATAGCAGATAGTGGGGCTTGCCACAGTATCTTGGACAAAAGAAGCAGCTGCATTGAAAGAGAGGATTTCAGAATATGAAGCTTATTCACAAAAGAATGCCTCTTGGTAGACGAGGAATAGTTAGGAATTTACATAATCTCTCTTCTCCATCTATGGAAATAAAAACTGGAAAATATTTGGGGGGAGCAATGTGGAAAATTGATAGCACGGTGTGAGTAAATCTCATTTATGGAAAGTTTATATTCTTAGTAAATGTTGCAGATATTGTTCATTTAAAATATGGAGAACGACAAAACAAGGTGAGACAAATCCTACAGTAGCTTACCCTTGGAAAAGCTGCTATAATGATGATGATGATGACAATGATGATTGTTATGGCTGAAAATGGTGCTGTGTATCTGAAGTTGCATAGGTGCTGCAAAAAGTTTCCATCCTCACCACTGTATGATTTAATTTCTCACGTTAGCTGGAGGAGGGTGGATGGTACTAGAAATAAGGTGATTATTTTAGGCAAGATTGGGTCTACCTATGTATGTGTCTGAACAGTAAAAGTATATATGAGGTAGTCTGTGCTTTTCTAGTTAATGGAGAGAAACAGACATGCACCCTGATGCAGACATGAGCATCTAAACCCACTCTGTTAGTGAAAAGTTTTAAAATCTGTACTAGGTTTCAATGAACTGTGTCCTGATGCACTGATTCCTCCATCCTCTAGAAAGGGAATCAAGACAGCCTCAGATGCAAACATTAACGTTATAGCTATGTAAAGCTATTCTATCCTGAAGGAATAATAAGTGTTTTCTCAGTCATTATTCTGGGCTTCTTACAAAACAAATGGAAAAGCCACCATCAAATGTCCCTGCTTGGATGTCATATTCCTTGTCAAAATGTTTGCAGACTGGGGGCAGTGATTGATTTGTACACCTTCCCACTCATTCTTCCTGCAAATTAAGTTGGGCTGTCACTCTGCAGTGAGCACTTGGGAAGAGCCTGCCCAGGACTGCATTGCATGGCTTGCACGCTGGTGTTGGCCTTCTCATCCTTTTTTTGCTGGACTGCTTTTGACTTATTCCTAAGGACAGGGTGCTGAAACTCATCTCTTTCTGATAGAAACTTATTTTGCAGAATTCTGTGCTGATGGCCTGTCATTTAACATTCTTGAACTTGCAGTTTGAACCCTACAGCTTTGAACTGTATTTCAGTTACAGCAACTATAGACTAGCTCATTGTCTTCTGGAAAATGCTCTGAAAGTGATATTTTTCAATGTGAGAATGCTGAATATGTCAAGAAGGGATCTTCTACCTTTGTTTTGTGAAGTATGAAATAAAAAGAGGTTAGGTATAACCTCTGCAAGTGCAAGTCAGAAGATTTACCAAAAAGTGAAAGACTTATAAGTTATTTAAATTCAGGAAGTGTTTCAGAGGTAAAATTTAAAAATATTACTGGGATTCAGTGTGGATTTTTGGCACAGTTTTAACTGAAACTAAAATTGAAATATTTGAAGACAGATCTAGTTCAGATGAGCAAGTGCTGCTCTGTAGATGTGTTTCTCTAACATGTGATGGTGCAACTTTAACTTCATTCAGATGGACATTCATTACCCTGCTGTTACCCGTGTAGAGAAAGGTGTTTAAAAAAAAGAAAACAAACATGAACAACAACTCAAAACCAAACCCCAGATAAACAGACAAAAATCTCCATTTCAAAAATTATGTACTTTCAAACTCTTTTTAGTTTTCTAATTAGTAGTTATTTATGAATGTGATTAAATGTATGTATGTTACCATTTCTAACAGGACCTGATTATAGCCTTCATAGCAGTTCTCAGAGAATATTGAGAGATATCTTTCTGTGTGCGTGGTTTTACATACTTTTTTTTTCTACTTGCTCACCTTCCATAAATGTTTCCTGAAATAGAATACAAACAAACTGTGGGAGCTTCATCATCCTGAACATTGTAAAATATTCCACTATGAGAAATAGAATATACAGGCAATATATCTATGTCTTCTGAAAAGTTTTGAATTCAGACTCTGGTTAGTAGCCAGTTTGAAAAAACATAGGAGATGTGGTAGCTGGGATATTTTTTGAAAGTCATAGCTAGAGAATATGAAGAACCAGGTTTGTCTATTTTAATAATTGAAGAGTGCTGGATGTGTTGTTGACCATCTGTGACCTACATAGAATGAACTAGTGGGTGTTCCATGTTCTAGATATCTGTGCAAGAAATATGGAAGACAATGTCAGAAGAGAAAGTAATGAATTATATACAAAAAACACAAACCCTGGTGTTGTAGATACAGACAGTAAACAGATTGACTCAAGAGATTACCACACAGACATGAGAAGAAAACTGAAGATTGTTGTTATAAAATGATCTTTTTCAGCCTTTTTTATTTATTACTAGCATATGGCCTAGGAAGACTTTTTGCAACAGATATCTTCTAGTGTGGAATGGCCTCTAATGGATGTATGACACTGATGGTGTAGAGAAAAGCTTTTTAATAATTGGTGTGACTGTAGTGCTTGTGAAAGATGCTAGACTGACAGTCTAGAAGACTGGGAGCCTGAAGTAATCTGTTCTGATTCACTGAACAGGTATAGCAGAGGCATCAATGGCACAAAATCTCTGTATTGCTTTTTAATTATTGCCTGAAATAGCCTTTTGTTTTGAGCTGGCTGCCTCTTAGTTAATAGTGACAGAGAGTTGCTGTTCATCCTAGTACTTAGCTCTCACAAATGAGCTTTTGACATAGAGAAGCTTTCTGTTTAGATTAACAACTTCTGTCATAAAATGTGATGGGCTTCCAGTAGAAGTAGCGAAGGGGGAAGGATGGCTAACAGGGAGCAGCACATGGTGGCTGGAGCTGTTGCACAGTAGGCTGGGCTGTTGGTTATCGTGTCTTTAGCCTGCCTTTTTTCCTTCCCTTCTAGACAAATCATTGACACCTCACTGGTTTTAACCTTGTAGTAGGCATTTTGTGGGACTAGCCTGTGGAATGCTATTTGACCAGTTGATTTAACATGTTTTCCATGCAGTTGCCACCAGAACCAGACCATCTCTTGATGACTGGGAGGAATGAAAAGGTACAGGTGGAGTTTGACAGGGCAGAATCTCCGTAGCAGTGAAGAAATCTACTTTTATCTGTGATTAGGTAAACATTCAAACCAGTATCTTCTTCTCCTCTCCCATATCAAAAATAGCCTAAAGTTTAATTCTACTCAGCATCTGGAATTCCCTAGAGTGAACCAGACTCCATTGCAATTTGTGGTCTCCATCTGGCTCAGGTGAAGCTTTTGTAACTTTACATTGTGCTGGGGCACAGGGGATAGCTCAGTGTGGTGGAGTGATGAGGAAGAAAAATAGCAAACAGGATAGGGAGTCATCAATGTAGCAGGAGATAATTGCATGAGGACTTCAAGCATTACTTTTTTTCTTGTGACTGAAAGTATTTATGCAGATACTAAAAAAGACAAATGCAAAGAAAAAAGGTTAATTACCTGTACTCCAATACCCAAAGGTATTTCAGACTGATTATCCAGCTTTTAGGCACCATCTATTTTGGGCAAAGACCCAAACATAAAAATGAGTAATGTAAACAATTTATTAGGCACTTATATTGTATTTCTAATAGCAGAAATGCTGGTGCAGAAAATTTCATTTTTTTTCTGTGATAGTTTGACATGAACAGATAGGAGATTTGAGTCTGATGTTTTATTAAAACAAACGGAAAAAGTAAACAAACAGAAAAACCTACACACATCAGTGAAAAGTCTATATAAAGTGGTAAATGCAAGCTGGCATGCATAAGTGGATATGACCTGGAATAAAGCTGTTCAGAGAAAGGAAAATAATTGCAAAAGCAGTAACACTTAAAAGAAGATGTAGGCATGAAGACTGGCAAAAATTAAAGGCTAGAAGGGAATGACTTGTGAAGAAAGATTAAAGGAAATGAACACATGTAATTATTACTTATAGCTATCTGTGTGCTTGGTGATGTTCAGATGAAGAGAGATGATCCCTACACTAATTTGGCTAAATAACTACCAGGGGATGATGAAAATGTCTGAAGGTATTTATAGTCTTCAAGTGCCAAGAAAGGATTCATTTAGAAGAGTTCAAAAAAGGTCTAAGTAGGAGTAATGAAATAAGATGAGCTTTTTTAGCTTTGAATGCTATAAAAACCCTTCTTTTGGAGATGGTAAAGCATGTGATAGTCTCCCCTGAAGTTTTAGTGCAATGCCCCACTGCTTGAGCTATTGCAAATGACAGTAGACAAAGCATTCAGATATAAACTTAAAAGAAGGGAAAAGAATTTTTCATTGGTGGGAGGAGAGTGAAGATGACTTAATAGATATTTTCTATCTTTAATTTTGGTGGTCTCACATGGTATAAATTAACAAAATAAGACTCATGGTATACTACTGAAACATAATTTATGTAAATTTGCTTTAGAATAGGCATTAACCTTGATCCTTACTTCAATTCTGCATTAAGCCTTGCCTTTGATACAATAATCTTAATTAAAACTGAATATTTTATGATTTAACTCCCTCTGCCTCATGAGCAGAACAATACTCTTATCTGTGTTACCTATAAAAGTGCAATCCATATAGACTATCTATTGCATCAGATGATAGGTTTGCTTAAGGTCATTTTCATATGAATAAAAGTACTGACAAAGAGCAGTTTAATTTGTTTAAAAATTATTAACTCTTATTTTACAACCAAATGTTAAAAAGCTAGTTAAATAATTTTTCATGCATGTTGAATTAGGAAATGTTGACCTATTAAATACTAGATTCTTTTGGAGAAAAAAAAACCAACCTGCATGAATGAGGAAAAAAGTAAGTATTGGCAGATGTGATGTGTGACAAGTGTGTCATCATGTAACTGTCAATCACTGTCATCTTCATAATACTTTTAACTGGATTAGGTGAGGTAGTAAGAGAAAAGCTGTTCATTTTGATGTTAAATCCTAATATTCCTTCTAATATTCCTTCTAAAAGGAACAGGCAGGAATTTGAAATGGGCATGAAATTTTGCCTTTTTTTTTTAATTTTGGAGGGTTTTTTGTTGTTGATGTTAGGGGTTTTGTTGTTTGTTTTATGTTTATTTGTTTTGTCATGATGTTAGAACAAATGAAGGCTGTTCTGGATAAGTACTGGAACTTGCCCTCCTCTCCAGACACATGACCATGTGCACACATGCAAGACACATCCTTAATCTGGGGCTGCTTTGTAGCTGTAGTCACTGACACAGGACAGGCACCTTCAGGTTGTTCACTGCTTATAAATGGAGATATTTGTAAAATGACTTTTTCCAACTTGAAAAGATGTGCAGGTATTGTCTTAGTTATTTTGTAATAATCTGCTGTAGAAGTTCAAGGAAAGAGGATGCAACACAAGTGACAACACTTAATAAAATATATGTGTATATATATGAATATATATAAAACTTAGCCTTAAATGTAGAAGGCAAGCAAACCTTTGAGTATCCATCTCAATTGAAAACGGCCATCTTTTTTTCTGAAATTCTTTAATTCTTTGTTGAATTTAAGGTGTCAGACTAAATACTTTGGATAAAAAAGCAGCTGTGATAAATCTTGATATCTGGACTACTTCTTTACCGAGTAGCTGATTTTAGTGGTAATTTCATACGTGTCACTGGAATCTTTGAATATGTCAGATATTTCATGGACCCAGTGTAAGTCATCAGTCTTTTTCTTCCTTGGTTAAATATTTGCCAGTCACTTTCATCAGCATTTGAGATCTTTTTCTCTCATTGTTCTAGTTTTTCTTTGTTGGCTCTAAATATCGAATTGCAGCTGTGGTACACTGGACATCCACAAACATTACATATATACTGATACCTTTACTTCCCATTCAGAGCACAAGAAACATAGCAGTATGCATTTACTGTGAACAATTGTCATATAAATGAATTGACAGTGTATTTTTGGGCACAGCAGCCTTCTCATCAGTTCATTAGCTTATTGGATCCAGCACTTAAAGAGAACCCACAGAACAAATTTGTAAAGTTGAATACATTTATTTGCTGAAGGAAAAAATAGAAAGCTAATAGTTGTTAATATCATTTTTACATTTCTAGTCCTCCCATTAGATCTTTACAGGAGAATGTAACACCTGATCACACTGAAAAAAATGAAACTCTTTGCTTTTGTAGCACCATTTCCCTGCTTTTTTGCCTGTGTCATCTGTGGCATTCTCAAGTGCAGCTTTTAATGGCTACAAAGAACACAGGAGCTGTGGGTGCTGTGTGGGTCCCTGGCACCAGAGGATGTTGTGTGGCTGGTTCCAGGGAGCCCAAAGGGTTAAATGCAGTTAAGCTTTTCCTCAGCTTTCTGGGAACCTGGCAGTGGCTTTCTTTCAGTTGCTTTGTAACAGGAGGAACAATACCTGAATTCAGCCTTGGGTTGTGTTGGAGAGGGGGAAGGATTCAGGTTATAGTGTCAGAGGCAGCAGTTGCACTCGGCCAGCACCAGCAAGTGCTTCACCCTCTGGCTGAAAAAAGGGGAATGTTAACAAGGCAAGTCTCAGATAAGACCATATGTATGTAGGGTTTTGTTGTTATTTAATCCATTTCTCTCTGCTTGTGGTTTTCTTTTTAGCTAAATTAATCATGCTGTTTTGAATAGGCTGCATTCTGCCACTGGGAACTGTAACTGAGGCTCTGGCTGGTGATGAGCCAGCCTAAAAACAGGGGGACACAGTTTTTTTTGTGGCTTGCACTCAGGCAGGAGTTCAAGAGTCTTGCCACTTGGAAGAAAATAAGCATTTAGAAACTGAAAGTTGAGCCCCAAGCCTAGATAATGATGATGAAAAATAACCTCTGAAAATTCTTACAGTAAGATATCATTCTATTAGTCAACTGAATGGAAATTATGTTTCTGAATTAATGTTTAACAGTTTATTTGTGAAGAAAGTGAACACATTTATGGCTACTGACTGTATTTCATCCATTATTTCTTCAATGAGCTACTGTTAATAAAGACCACCAAGATGGTTTGGTCAGAGAAGGCTGCATGGGAATCTCATGATTGTTTCAATTTTCTGCATTTTCTAATTTCTTCTAGAGAAGTATTTGGGTTACATTCCAAGAAACAAGACAAACGAAAAAAATATCCTACAAAGAAACCAACTTGCCATAAGGATAAACATGTCAGTGTTTGGTTTCTGAGTTACACATTTCTCCACACCCAAACATTGTTTTGTCTGGAGCAGGAAGATGCAGCAGTAGTAATTGAGGAGAGCCCTGTTAAGGCTGCCCCACCCAAATGCTAATATGTTTGAATATGATGATCCAGGCACAGGGTGTGGAGCATCTTAGGCTGAGAAGAGGGGGAGCAGGAGGCTTGTAGAGGATAAGGGGATATAATGAGCCACAGCAAGGAGTTGCTGCTCTACTCCAGGGCAATAGGCACAAACTGAAACACGGGAGGAACATCAGGAAATTTTCAACTTTCTTACTGTGAGGGTGACTTGAGTGCTGGCACAGGTTGCTCAGAATGGTGGTGAAATCTCCATCCTCAGAGATGCTCAAAAGCTGTCTGGACACGGTTCCGAGCAGCCTGGTTGAGATGGCCCTGCTTGAGCAGGAGGTTGGACCAGGTGGCCTCCAGAGATCCCTGCCACCTCAGCCATGCTGTGATTCTGGGTTGTGAGGGATATGGAAAAGCTGAGGTTGTGAGGGACATGAACAGAGGTTGTTTGAGATTTTTGCATGGGGAAAGGCTTATGCATGGAAGTCTTTAACACCAAAAAAAATCATATTTTAGTATATTAAAGATTAAAGATTTTATCACATATGTTTAATTAAGCTAAATGTTTTTACAATACTGAACTTTCGTACACTGAAATACACAGATTTTTAATAAAACAAGATTCACGGGAGGATCTGAGGAGGGCTTCTGGCCAGAGAGGCTCTTATGTCAGATACTGTCTCAATTGAAAATGTATATTTCTTTGTAACATAAAAGCTGTTGCTTTTGTGAACTTGTTTCAAGTCCAGTCAAAAGGCTTTCAGAACGCACCATTATAGAAAAACGTTGCTTTAGCAATGTTTAGCAGAAGCATTTAGCAATGTTTTTGTTTTTAAAAGCTTTAGTTTTTCATGAAGTAGTAACTTTTATCATGCATTTTAGGCAAAAATTGTGATTTCCGGATACAGTACTGCAATTATCATTATTAATTTGAAATACAACAAGCTTTAAATAAAATTTTTCAACTAGCATATGGGCTAAGGGTTCCTGTGAGCAACTAGCTAGCCAGTTCATATACAGGAAGAATAAACAGCAGCATGATGGCTTATATTGGTTGAATTTGTCCTAATTGTCTAGTGGCTTGTTTAACTTTATATATCCAGCTAATTTCAAAATGGTCGCTTTTTGTTCTTTAACAAAAACAAACAAAAAATTTCTCCACTGCATCTGTATGATTTATACTTGAACTGGATAAAAAAAAGGTTTCCCATACAAAAACTACTGGCAAATGCAAAATCTAGATTATTGTAAAAGGAGACATTATTTATATCACTTCTGCAGTTGTAAGACTCTTGGGATTTAACTGTTCAACTGCTGTATGGGAAACATACATCTCTAGTAGTATTTGGTTTAGGAACTGAAATCTTGGTACTGATTGTTAAGGGCTTTAGAGGAAGGGAGAAAGCACCTAAGAGCAGCCTTCTTTATATGGAATTGTAGGTTTTACCAGTTCAATTACTGGAATTATATTTATATTTTTTATATATTATGTTTTTATGTTAGAGCTTCATAGAGAGGTATTAAATATATTCAGTAGAATAGGTGTGTGTGTATTTATGAAGGACATATCATTGAAGCCTATATTTCAGAAAGAATTCTCTGCCAAGATAGGTTATATTTGGATGATTTGGAGAGTTCCAGTTCATGAAGAAGACTTAAGATTTTGCACAGCGTGTATTGAGTGTGTGCATTAATGTGTATACACATAAATTGTTTCTAGTACCTGAAAATATCTTCTAAGAGATAGCCAAAATTAGCTGTACTCTTCATTGCTGAAATTTGTTTGAGTGTAGTTTTGTTTCTACACTTAAACTCTCTAAGTTGTTTAGGATGTCAATAAACCAAATAAAAGTGAGGAAGGTGGTGAAAGACATTGTCTTTCTAAACAGCACTTCTAAGTCACTTCATTAAAGGGATCTTTTATAAACATGAATTTTATGCATCCCAAACACTAGATTAAATTCATTCTTTAACATTTCATATGAGACAGGCAGATGTACTGCAAATGAAGTAAAAAGATCAAAACAGGAGGTAAAATAAGAATAATTTATCCAACTAATATGTACATGTGATTAGTTTTATCTCATAGGCTGCAGGATAATACTGTTATTTTTTTTTAAATAAGAGTTTTGTGGAAATCCTTGCCTGCTTTCCAAAGAATGTGACTTTCTTAACAGAATCACATAAATGTTTGTTGATATTTCTAAGGATCTACATGGTATTTTATTTCTGAGAAAACTAAAGTTTTGTATAATACATATTCACTCCTTGAAAAACCTCCCCCACTGCTTCTAAACTGTCAAAGCTGAGC
The DNA here is from genome assembly GCF_012460135.2 of Molothrus ater. Lineage (NCBI taxonomy): Eukaryota > Metazoa > Chordata > Aves > Passeriformes > Icteridae > Molothrus > Molothrus ater. Next base: position 13,307,055 of record NC_050482.2, on the reverse strand, counting down.
ACAGGGATTTAGCCATACAAGTTCTATTGAGATTAATTGGATTTGTATGGCTAAATCCATGCAGTTCTTCAGAAAATATTGCTGTCCCTTGTATATAAAATATAAATATATGTTTACAAATACAATATCACAAGAAATATTTAGACAGAGCAGTAAAATCAGGTTTAATTTATGTTTGGAGATGAATAAGTTTTGGTTTCTATAAACTAAGGGTTCCTGTTTAAGTATACTGAGTGAATACTAAGCATGTGCTGTGCTTGCCTTAGGGCTTCATTTTTTTTAAATGCGTGAAGCATTTACATAGGAGTCTTCTGTACTTCACTCAGGAGGGGGAAGAGCATTTCTGATTCATTAATCCCTTTTTCTTTTTCTAAGTAAGTGGGTCCTTCACATCATGCACTCAAGAGGTGTAAAATATACAAAGAAGTGGGAGGGACAGGCAAAATAATGCCTGGCTTGCTATAAGTTATAAATTTAAAATCTGTTTCTCTTTGCCAGAAGAAAAATAGCGAGGGGAAAAAAGGGCAGCACTAAATCTACTGCATGTGCTTGCCTGATATGCAGGTTTGGGATAATTATTTTCTCTCTTGTTCAATAAAGTGAGTTGTTACCATGGTAACATTTATATTGCACAATTTCTCTGTTATAAAATAAATGAGAACAGTTTTACAGTCAGAAAAGTCTTTGTATGGAACCTTTTTCCTTTCTGTATTTTTAAGTGCAGAATTGTGTCTTAAAATTTTCTTGAGATGACCAAGTTTTGGTGCACTTTCCAGATAAAATTAGTCAGCTTTTAACAGTATGTAGTGCTTCTGCAGGACATACTGTTCAAGATCTGATTGTAAAATTGAACTCAGCCATCAAGCAGATGCAGACTGCGTGGCAGCTCAGAGGAGTGGTCTGTATGTCCTGACCCAATAACCAGCTCCTGGCAGTGACACCTTGCCTGTGCTGCTGTGTCACCTTGGACGAGGTGTGCTGAGAACTTCATAAAAAGTGGGTCTGAGCCTTCAGTGGCAGAGGGGCTGGTGCCCAGGGTGAGTGTTTAGAACCAGAGCATATCCTACATAATATTGTGGTCTCTGCTGCTTGTGCTTCTCTTACTGAGGAATAGCAGACTGATAGCAACACTTCCTGACCAGCTGGTTCTTTGATAGGGTGGTTTTTTAATGTTTACTGTCTGCAATGCAGATTCTACAGTGGACATTTTAAAATATCCTTGAGCAATACTCTGTGCTTTCTGAAGAGATTCCAGAAGATAACCATGGGAGCTACTTGCCTGTTATGTAAAGCTTATGTGCAAGGCTTCCAAGAGGTGGGAAAATGTTTGGATATAATGGTTGATTGGAATGGCAGGTAGCTTTTCATCAGACCCTAATAGTGTCTTTGCCAATCATAACTGCTTCTCTTTGTTCAGTTTTGTTTTTCTCCTGTATTTTCTCACTACACTAGGCATTTTAGTATGAGGTGACTTTTTAATCTGTTGAGATCAAAAGACTTCATTGCTTGCTTGATTCTGTCCTGTTTTTTCACACCTTTCTCTTGGTCTCTTGTATGGATTTTTCAGTTTGGTGATCAGTATAGTATTTTTGAGGGATTAAGCCATTTTAAAATGATTTAATATTCAAAAAGTCCGGATTTATAATTACTGAGTATTATTGCAAAGTCTTGACCCAGTGATTATTCACAAAATAGAGTGGCTATCACAGCTATCAGTTCCAAAAAGAAAAAAGTTCATTAGTCATGGGAACAATTGTTCCTTGACTACACTGTATTCCACTGAAACTTACATAGGATAGCTTGTGGAGGTTCTTTTATGCTTTTCAAATCACAGATTCATTAAACTTGGAAAAGACCTCCAAGCTCATCAAGCCAAGCTTGACTGAATACCACCATGACTACTAAACTGTAGCACTAAGCGCCATGTCCAGTCATTTCTGGAACACTTCCAGGGCTGGTGACTCAAACACCTCCCTGGGCAGCCTGTGCCAATGGCTGGCCACCTTTTCACTGAATAAATTTTTCTTGATGTCCAACCCGAACCTCCCCCCTGGTGCAACGTGAGGCCATTTCCTCTTGTCCTCTGCCTGGTTGCCTGGGAGAAGAGGTCAATCCCCACATGGCTTCAAGCTCCTTTCCTGCAGTTGTAGGGAGTAAAAAAGTCCCCACTGAGACTCAGCAGCCAGGAGGGTGGCTGCACTCTCCTACACATCTGCCTAGAGGGAACACTGTACAAACTGCCCTGCCACATCCTGTCTGTCCTGTTTGCCCACCCTTTTCATTTGTGCTCCCTAGAGCTCTTCAGATCTCCCACAGGTGCTCTGGCATCACCCTCCCCGTGTCAGCCTCCCTCACAAGAGCTGCCGGCTCCTGCTGGATCTCTCTGCTCTCTCTTGGGTTTCCCTGGCTCTGGGAAATCCCTGCCAGACTCTTCGTGGTGTTTTTTGCCCCAGAAGTTACTGTAGCCACCAGCCATGTAGGTGCTGTCACCACATGCCTTCCCCACTCCACTCCTGAATGACATGGAAATTGCCTTGTGCAGCATGTCACTATTTTACACTCCACCCCATAAATGATTTGCAGTTATGTAGAAGCACTATAGTCAATGTTTGCTCACTGCACAAATTTTAACACTTTGTGTATATAGCAAGATGCTTTTAGGACTCCTAGGAGTGGTTTTGTCTTTGAATGTTTCTGTCTATCTAAATAGACAGAATTGTTCTTGAAAGCTATAAAGGTGGGAGAAATATTACCTGACTTCATACTGTTACTAAGAAATGTTTCCCTTTAGCAGTTATTCCCTTCCCACATATCCTTTGTCTAATCCATTGACCAGCCTTGTTGATGGGTGTGGCAGCACGCTGGTTCACTAGTTCATTGGTTGCCTTGGTTGGCTTTTTACCCAGCACACGTGCCTGCCAGACAGGAGTGTCAGAAACTGGTTTTTTTCCAGGTTAGAAAAGCTAAGTGCTACATGGCATAACTAGCAGAATTTCACAGTTGCATTAAAGGGTGACAGAAACTGCTTAAAAAACTAGTGTTGTGTTAGAAGAACACGGTTTTTTGATTTACAGTTAATTGCTGACAGATATTTCATGCTCTTTATCTGATAAAACCAAGTATAACTGAATAAGAGATGGAAAACTGGTAGTTTTGACCACTTTGTATGTTATCTGTGCAAGGGATATAAGGATATTTATAGATATCTTTTGAAGTTGCATCTAACCTATTTAATGGGTCATCGAACCTAGATTTTTAATATTTTATGACTTTCAGTTTATGGTTGGCTGAAAGCTTTGCTTTCTCTAGAAATTGATGTTATGAATTTATAGCCTCTATTGTATGTAGCACATCTAAACTTTATACATTTCTTAAATGAAAACAACACTTCTCGCTGTAGATTACAACCATCACTATATGCTGTTACAATAGGGCTTGTTTTGTTTGTTTTCAAGCACCTAGAGGGCTTCTTGAGTGACAGTCTTCATCCTGGTCTTTCCCTTCCTTCTGGTGGGAACCAAATGCTTTAGATTTACTGATTAAGAATAGAATATTCTCCATGAGGCTATTTGGTTTCCTGGCAAGCTCAGAGAAGGAAGATTCCAGTTATATCCATTTCCTACCAGCACAGTGACTTTCAGGAGTCCTCTCTTCCCTTGTGCTGCTTGATAACAGTTGACCAGCCTGGAACTGAAACTTACATTCATCATTGGTGCTTAGTCTGTTCTCCTTAAGGGTAAGCAAAGGTACAGGAATATGTTAAACTTAAATGTCCTGATTTTGTTAGGGAGGTGTTCCAAACACAAGTGTAACTGTTCCTCTCAATTTCTGTTATACAGGAACTTTGTAACTCTTGGTTTATCTAGGCTCCAACATCCCTTACCAAATAAAATTCTATTTACTGTCTTATATGAAAGTAAATCAGGTGTTTGGAGTTTTCTCTTTTCCTCTGTTGGATGGCATAAAACCTAGTATGACTCACTCCCATATATTGCTGAGAGCTAGGTAGTTTTGTTATTTCTAATCTCTTGATGTGCAGCCTTATTATAAATTTCTCCTCAATGTGTTGATGAGTGCATTAATGTTACAAATCAGCAATCTTCTTAGCGCCAGTTTGACAATACAAGAGTAGCATGAAATTTCATGTTTCTACAGGTCAGATCCCTGTGTGTGAACAATTTTATACTTAATAACTGAAGTCTCTGAAGTTAAGAACACTAGGACCCAGTATGTCAGGAAATTTTTCTTCCTTACAATTTTATTACACATTTCCCTGAGCATCCTTTGCTGGTACTTTCAAGAGGCAGCAGATTGGGCTAGGGAGAATCTTAGTTTTGTACCAATATGTTATACTTACACTCTTAAGCTATTGATAGAAGTTGTTTCTATTTTTTGTTTTTGTTACTATTTTTTCCTGTTACAGAACCACTAAAATTTGCAGTTTATCTAGTCAGAGGGAATGTGAATGTGGAGTTGATTGCAGTCTTCTGCAGTGCATCTTGTGAGTAGTTGAGAAGCAGTATGCTACTGTGGAGTGTCTCTAAAGATCTGTTCTCACAATCGCAAGATTTAAAATCAATGTATTTTTAAATTGTTATTTTTCAGAGCAGACTCCCATTTGGGACTACAGTGTATTTTACCATTTTTCTATTCTTGTGGTTGAAATGCCTGAGATCTGTATTTCAGAGGTATTTGGGTCAAATATTCCTGGAGTGGTTATTTTAATTAAAGAATTCTTAATATCCTGTTTCTTTATATAATATTTGGATCAATACTCTTCAAACAATTATCATAATCATCCAAAAATATACTGTAGTTAAGACACACTGAATATCTTTATTTTCTTGCAGAAAGCAAGGTAATTTAGACTTAAGAGATACTCCCAAATGTCTGATTCTGAGCAATCTCTTTTAATTTCATTATTTCTGCTCTTCCCAAGTACAAAAGACTGATTTTTATCCTCAGGACAGGTTTGAAATCCTAATTGCTTGAATTATTTTTTAATGCAAAACTATATTTACTAACACAACTTCTTCATAGAGCAGTGAAAGGCTGATAACTGTGTACACAGTTCTATAATTTACTGAAATAGCATTAAAAATTTAGGGGCCTTCTGTAAATATATCAAGTCCTATCAGTATCACAGGTACTGGGTAGTATTTCTAACGTTACTGTTTTCCTGTTCTTAATAGAACTTGACTTGCAATATCTAGAAATGTGGCCATTGTGGGACAGATGCAATAAATGAAAGGGGAGGAGGCAAAATTTTCTAGATGTGGGGAATTAAAATTGTATGCTTGGTCAGTGGCACAAAGATTTGCTTCTGAAAAACAGTCTTTGTCTTGCTTTCCTTATCTTGTAAAAAAGCCTGCCTGGAACCTGAGACTTCTGATGCAAAAATGAATGAAGGTATGGCAGAAGGATACTTCTATTAGCTATTGCCTGTGCCTTGAAAAATAGCCAGCCTTTGTCTGGTGTCCACTTTGTGGAGTTACCTGGCTTAAGTAATCAAATTAACTGTAAACATCATTCCCCAAGTGTACCTTTGACCATCTGTTACCGTCTTCGGTTACTCAGATTTTGGAAGTATGAACTAGAAAGGGGAGTACTTTTGAATTAGCTGTCTCCAACTTGTGTCTGTAGTCTTTTTACTTAGGAGTTGTGTTTCCTGGTTATTATGGAGTAAATTAGATGTACACATCTTCAACAGATTGCAGATGCATTCAGATCTTGGGTTTGAGTATCAAAATTAACTCCTGTCATCACTTCCAAGGATCTTAACAAAATTCTGAAAATATTTCCAAATAATCCTCAGGTATAGAAAATAATTTGGTCCTTTCAGACAATACCACATTAAGCAAATTTCTAGCATGCTTTTCATGCCTTTGTGAAGTACTTTAATTGATCCTCAAAGTGAGGGAACTGACTCAGAAATACTGATTTATCCATGCATCACTCTGTAGAGTTTTTATATTTCTTTTTAAAGTTGATGAGCGGAGCGAGGCAAAGAGTGTTGTGAACTGCCTTTTATTTTCCTTCTTATTAGGCAAATTGATTAATGCTAACGTAAATGTGCTGAGAGAAAAAAATGAGCTTTTTCTTAATTTCTATATTGAATAAAAATAATGAAGAGAAAGCAAATTCATTAACACTTTGAAAGATTCCTCTAATATTAGGTCCCAAATGAATAAATTATTGAACTGCTTTTAAAAAGTGATGTTACTGTAACAATGAGTGGGCAAGGCTAATCTGTGCAAATGCTTTTGAGATATTGGGAAGGTTTTCAGGAGATGGTGGGGGAAGCTGGATTTTCACCAAGTGGGGTTTTTTGTTTTCACAAAGACTGCAAAGTATGGGAGACTACTGTAACTAATAGTGAGAGAGCCCTTGCAGAGGCCCAAGAGAAGGTAAAAGGGGAAAGAGTGGTAGGATGTAGAAGATGCAGATGATATACTTTATCTTTGATGAATGCATCACAGCAGGCACATTAAGTCAGACCCAAAATGGGCTTACCCACTGTTTTACTTCTTAGACTGTAAAACTGTCTGACTACTTCTAAGTAATATCAAATGAGCAGGGAAAATTTAAGACTAGAAAGCAGAGCATGAGCATAGTCTGTGTAGCTTGCAACTTTTTATTACCTGTGGCTTAAATGCCTGCCACAGTGGTGATATTTGCCCATGGTTTTATTTGCTTCTATGAATGTGCAGTAGCTTTCTAAACTCCTCAAAATTCTCTACCACTGTACTGACTTTGCAGAGGCAAAGCGTGTTAGAGATTAACTACAATTTTGGATGAAGAATACGTCCTTCTGGATTTCTGTTTACTTTTTAAAATTGCCTTTTTGGTTTCCTGGGATGATTCCTGGATCTTGATTCAGTGTCCCATTGTAGAAAATAGATGGTATTTTTAGAAAAAATATGGTATGTTTTGTTTCTATTTCTTTAAATAGCAGTTTTGGGAAGAGAATTTGTGAGGAGTAGAGATAATGGTAAAGTACAGAGAAGAGTTGAAAAGAAGCTGTACTGATGAGTCAAGATTTGCAGCTAATCAGAGTCACTAAACAAACCCTAGAAGACATACTGCTAATTGAAGAGAAAGTATTCTAAAATATGAATAGAGCAAGGGTAGGAAGTGTCTTCTCAAAATAGAAAAATACATTTGCTTCTCTTGAGATTGAAGGGAAAAGCCACAAGGGAGGCCAATTGCAGGAGAATGGTCTAGAGAGAAGGCAGCTTCTAGTATGCAGAAAGGTGTTCTGTGGTCTGAAAGAAGAGAGTGGAGTGGGGGGAAAGGAAAAAGGCAAAATATGCTCCTTGATGAAGTGTATGAAATTGGCACTGTTTCTTGTCAAGCATCATTTTGTGTAAATGGGATACAAAAGGTAAGACCAAGTAGAATACGGAAGAGGTGGTGAGCAGTGATTATACAATGGAGAAAATACCATGTGAAAATGTTTCTAATGACCTGTAGAATAAAAACCAGAAGAATTTTCTAGTAAAATTCAATGTTATATGCCTTGGGCTTAATAAACGTTTCTGTTCTGAAGAGACGCAAGAAAAGTTTTAGGTAGTGAGTGTGATACAAAGTGAGTTGGTTTAACAGCAAGAAATTCAAGGTCATGTACTCGAGGGTAAATAAACATTTCTTGTGGGTTGTGTAAAGGAAGTTTTGGCTGTCTTAACAAATGACTGAATCACTGATATGATGAAGCTTTGAAAAGCAAATGGAGTCACTTGTTTAAATCTGTAAATCACATGAATTTGCCTTGAGTAAAATGAAGTCAAGATCCTAGAGACTCAACACAAAATAACGAGGTAATACTTATGTGACAGCAACATAAAAACCCCAAACTAATCTGGAACAAAGCAAGACATCAAATGCAAGCATTCATGAAAGAAACTGCAAAGCAGGCTGGGTCACTGTGTTTGCCTCATCCCATCCTGCACAGCCACCTACGTGTGTCACCAAAGGGAGGGGCACAGGGCCCTGTCTGTGGAGCAGCACTGAGACTGGGGCTGGGTCTGTTGGTGCCTCTGTTAATGTCAGAAACAGTTTGACTGTGACATTATGTGTTCATAATGTAGTTTAAAAATAGAATTGGATTGCTTTAAGCTGAGATAAAGGTAAAATACCTAGCCTGAAGCATGTCATAATAAAATGTTTAACTGCAGGCTTGAAGACTCTAAGTAATCTGAAGGGGTGTCTCTCCTGTTGTACTTTTTTTAGTGCATTAAAGGCCTTGCACAAAATGTAATTCAGTATCAAAACCTGATTGTTTTGTACAAGCATTCAGAAAAATGTTGATTTATTTTTAATAATAAAAACAATTTTTATCAAGTACTGTCTTAAATACATATAGTTGTAATGTTCTATGGTTATCTTTCTGTGCAAGCTTTTCAAACAAGGCTGAACATTTGAGCATACTCTGGCTATAATTTTCATTATAATAATTTTGAGCAGGTTTTTTTATGCTCACATAATTTGTGCTAGGGTCATTGAATTTAACTCCAGGAGAGTACTGCACAGTCACTTTGACTGAAATGTGTTGTAAATGGTATTGGGTGTTCCAAGTACCACGTTGCATAGCAGAGGTTTTTCCATGTGCCTGAATGTGACTGCTGGCTGGGGTAGGTTTTGATCAAGTGCACAGGCTTTGAGAGCTATGGGATGATGGTGCTGCAAAGCACCATTCATGTGACTGTGAAAGAATGTAGTGCCCTTGTCTGACAGAGCTGAATATGGAAAGTTCTTCATTTCTTGATGTGTTTGACGTTCAGAATCTGTGTGTGACAGTGAGCCAGACTGAAGAGTTAGAATTAATTTTACATCTTGGGCAAGATAATTGAATATTATAAACTGTAGAGATGAAAAAAACGACACAGATCATTTAGTATACTTCTTCCAGTTTGAAATTGTTCCTCCTTTCGTTAATATTTTTCCAGTCCAGTTTAAAATGTACACTTTGTGAGATTTCAATCACGTCTCTGAGGAAGCAGCTTCCCTTCCACCCCAAACAGCATCATTTTCTGTTTAGTTTTATCCTATGGATTTGAGATATGTCCCACACTTGGTCCAGACTCTTTCCTGGATAGTCTGTCATTGCTTACCCAAGCTAACCATGCGTTTCCCTGTGTCATGGGTTCTAATTCTGCTTGTGTTTTGCACCTCAGTGAATATTTTCTGGCTTCTTGTGGTGTCCTCGGGAAGAGCCCAGCCTTTCTCAGCAGAGAGCCCTTCCTTCTGGAATCCTTCTCACCTCCACACAGCCATGTGCTCACAAAGCCAGTCTTTGTGTCTGCTTGGGGAATGATGCAAGGCCCATCTGTTAGTCCAGGCTGATAGGAAAAAAGCTGCCTTGAAGGATGACTTGTGGGTTGCTGTTTTTTCCAGAGGTTTCAATGTCCATATTTGACCAATGAATCTCCAGAAGCAATCTGAGTGGTCATTCCTCCTGGGAACAATTATCTGCTGTGCTTTTATGATTATTCTCACCTTGGATCTAAGATGTCAGCAGCAGGTTTCTCACACAAATACATTTCAAAGCAAGTTCCATCATCACTGATTTTTAAATATACTGGTAAAACCCGTTTCTCTACATCTTTCAGATCAGAAAGGGTTTTTTTTCAGGTTCTCTTGTTATTCCTATAGAAAATTTCATTTAATTGTTAACTTTTGCTAGTATTAAATGATCACCAATTTAAGCAATTTTACAAATAACTCTAGAATTTTTCTTCCAACTATAATTTCTTTTGTTCTGAAGATTCTCAATAAATATTCTTTCTTATATCACCCACACAGTTTTTCTGGCTTGTTTCTAGTCTGTTCTTGCCAGATGTTTCTTCTCAAGCTTTTGTGATAATGAAATGGAGCCACTGTACCCATGATATTAAAAAACAAAAAACCTTAAAAATATTTCAAAAGCAGTGGTGTATTTTTGGCTAAGTGCAATTAGTTTGGCATTGCATTCATATTTTTCCCATCTGTGTTTCAAACTTTTGATGTGTCTTAATTTAAGAACATATTGCCTCCAAAGTTTTATAGTACCTGAACTTTTGTAGTAGTAATTGTTTTTCAGTTCTTAAGTTATAGGTGATACCTGGAACTGAAGTGCTAACAAGACATGAATATTGGTGAATTTTAAAATTATGCTACAAATACACTGTCTTAAACTCAGTTCATTCCACTGTATCCTGCTTTACCAGGTGCATGCCCTGCGTAGGCCCAGAGAGATTGCAAAATAGTTCAGCTTCAGAAGCAGAGTGCAAGTTAGGTCTGGTGAAGATTTAATACCATACATGGCTTTTTCTTTTTCTTCTTCTTCCTTCCTTTGCTCCCACCCCAGTTATTTGTCAGATGTTCAGCAGAGGTGCTCAAGCCTCTTGTGTCAGAAGGGATTTGGACCTTCTGTGTCCCAGAAGACTTCTGAACTGTTTGGTGAGGACAGTCATCTTTTATTTATTGGGTCTAGATTCAGCACAGAATATTAGAGAAACTTAATAATTCCACTTCTACCACAATCCAGTCTTTTCTATCAATTTATTGCACAAAATAGGTGTCTTGTCCATTTCTGTGGCTGACAGCAACAGAACACTCCTATATTGTATAAAGCAAGAAAAAATTAGAAGTCATTGCTTTTTCAACTCCATTGCTGGTTTTGATTCTCCCTGAATCCCCTGAAAAAGCTGTGCAAGCAAAGCTCCAGGCTGCTGCCCCCTCAGCAGGCAGGCTTTTGGACTTGTCCTTAGGAGATCTCTGCCTTTCTCCATGCACAGCCCAGGCATCTGTAACTACTGCATGTTGAATTCTAATCTAAAGACTAAAAAGTTAGGTATTTTAGCTTCTAACATTTGGCTGTCTGTAAGAAAGCTGGTCCCTAGTCACCCCCCCTAGATATATGTTCTTTCCCTTTGTCTCTACTGAGCTTCTTTGGAGATAAAACTGTTTCTTGCCTGCATGAATTGAAAATGGCAGTTTTCTCTACAGCTGTCTTTTTAAGTAGTCTCAGGGTCAGGACTTGCTGTTTCTGCACTTGCTTCCCTGTGACGACTTTTATTAAGTGTTGTGAAAGAAATAAGTAAAAGGTTGCAGTTTCCTAAGTTCATTTCTCTGGTCATAAAGAGTAAAGCTACTCTTCATTTGTCTTGTAATATGGTATATTAGCTTTATTTATCTTGCAATATTGTATATTGAGTCTTTGATTTAATTTCTTAAGTCAAGAACATTAATGAAACTTAGTGTCCAGGCTGTTAGTTCAGATTTCTTGAGTCAGCCGTTAGTAAGGAGTTTTACATTGCTGACCTCGTGTTACTCGCAGAGCATTTGGTGCTAGTTAGAAAAGAAAATGCAGAATTTGATGAAGTATTGCTGGAGCATTTGTAATGCAGCAGCCAAGGTCACTTTTACATCCCACATAAAACTGAGATGGATCTCCCGACTGCGCAGACTTTTTCTGTGGTCATGAGGAACTTCAGGGAACCCTCCTGCTATTCCTTCACCGGTGATTTCTGAATGCGAGACCAGCTGCAAGTGCAGTGCAGAAGGGATTTGCCAGTATTGATGCTCCTGGGTGCAATTGTTACAGCAGATTCCACCATAATGAATATGGATTTTGTTGAATGAAGAATGGAGAAAAATGTACTCTCATGAGTATTTTAAGAATATAAAACCTAACAAGTTTGAGGTTTATCCCAAGCCAGTGATATGTGCAAAGTAATTAATAAACTAGAATCTGAGACATTTGCCATATACTGAATTCAATTTTCTTTAATTTTGTCAATGCTAAAATTTGTTAAACTACGTAATTACATATCTAAATTAAGTAAATGGAATTTGTCTTTGTGACTGTGTGTAGACCAGCATTCCTTAAACAAACTCCAGAGACTTTTCAGAATTTTGGCATCCAAACTGTTGTTGTCTTATGCCATATGAAAGAAAGTTAAGTGCAGGCTGTTTAAAAAATTACTTCATTCTTGGGTACCATATTTTTCTCTATTCTCCATAGGTAGGTATAATTTTTTTTCTATTATTTTATTCCTGCCTCCTACAAGCACTGTCACAAATTTGAAAACCAAGTGTACTTCCAGCAAAAGAGCAGGGTTATTACTGAGTTAGGAGTACTTTTTTTATTGATATAACTTGCTGATGCTTTTTATAGCATTGTGCTTCCTTGAACATTTGAACTGACACTTTCTTCCTGAAATACATTATTCTTGAGGAATTCCTTACTGTCCTATTATCATTACTCAGAAGTAGGTCATGGTTGGTTGGGTTTTTGAAAATGAAACCTGTGGCCAGATACCATTTTGTCACAGAGTATAACCTCATTGCCCTGAATTGTCTGTGGTATCTATTGCAAAGGCCAAGGAAAAATTTTCTTTTCTGCTTTTACTTCTTTCTTTCCCTGGTGTCTGGGAGGAGATAGGGAGACAATGGATTCACTACAGTGTCTCTTCCTAACTGAGTCAGAATGGGATGGCTGATTTCAGTGGTGACACCCCATGACTTCACTTCAGTGGTACCACAGCCATCACTGGAGGAACAAAGTGGAAAAGTATGCTGGTACATTGCTATTTGGGTAAAATAATCAATGGCTCTGTCAAGACACTGTATGTGTGTTTGGAGGCAAATTTCTCTCAACTCAGGCCCCTGCTCTTTTTAACATACAATCTTCCAGCCTTTTCTTTCCAACCTTCAAATTCCTTTTTATCTGGAGTAGAGTGAAACATCCATCTGTTCAAAATGTGATATGATCTGGCACAGGAATATCCAACGTTGAGTGGAAAAGTTCAAAAGGAGATCTTCAGGGATAAAGCAAAGAAAATCCTAGTCCTTCCTGATTGTCAGGCAGAGATTTGGAAAATGCTCAGCTCATGCCTATTATTCCTGTTCCTGTGTTCAAAACTCCAGGATAACTTTTGATATGAAGGATGGAGGATTTAGCCTTTGTCTATCGCTGCTGGTGCTGAAAATGTAATGGCAAGTTGTATGTACATTCCTGGGTTTTCTAGCTGCAGAGCTATATGGAAGTGAACAGTGAGCAAGTGAGAGTGACTTTCCAGAGAAAAATTAGAATTATGCCAAATGGAAGCAAAACCAAAACCAAACAAAACAATAAATTGGCCACTGCTATTCATGTTAACAAAAATGACTAACCTTACTTGTGTCTCTTGTCCATAGATCACCTCTCTTGTGACACTGCAGCTGTTATCCATGGTTGGCCAGAATGACCAGCTTGATGGACCACGATACAAGTGCACTGTGTCTCTGGACTTCATCAGAGCTATTGCCCGGTGAGCCTGTTAAGAGTTCATTTACTGTTGCATGTGCTGACTTGAAAGAGACTTCAAACCAAGTGTTTGCTCAGTCTATAGCTCTTTGCAGACCAGAATAGAAAACCTGTGGATGTTTTCTAAGATTGACAGAATAAGTCATGTTATTTATGAGAAATGTTGTACCCAAGGTAAGTATAGTCCATTCCTGTTTTGAAAATGATTTATGCTACAGTGGCAGTATGTGTTACAGTAACATACTGTCTTTGTGCTCAGTAAAGGTCAGGGACTTCATGTGAAAATACTGCTCTAGAATGTCAGTCCATTTCATTACCAAAAAGCACATTATGGTATTTGAACCTGAAATTATATTTGGTTCTTAATAGTGTTGTGCATATGATATAAAAACTACACAGGTTATAGGAATTCTTGCGCATAGACTGTCTTGTGTGATCTGTTATTGATACAAGCTAATTCAGTTAGTGGATGTAAGTACATCAGCATCTTTGTTTATCCAGAGCCTTCAGTTGTGAAGTCTGAGAGGAGTCTGAGATCCATCAGGAGAGATGGCAATAATTTGCAGACAGAAATACATGCAATACAAAGGCAGCAATCAGGGCTATGTCTCCTATTTTATCTGTTGCTGCCACCTTATTAGCAAGTCTTGGATAAACAGTCTATAACCAGAACAGAGCCCAGAAATGACATGTGTCAAAAGGGAGAAATGTTCTCACAGCCAGCTCTTCTCTCTAATGTGGAACTAAGGAGGAACCTGAGGTGTCAGGTGTATTCCATAACCTCAGTGCACATGTTACTCTCCTGAGCTATTAAATGCCCAGTAGCCTTGTCTGTAAATGCAACAGATACACTTATTTCAGTTTTCAGTTGGACAGGCTGTAGAATGAAAGTTTGTCTGGCTCAGGTCTGGCTGGACCACACTGCCAGGACCTCCACAGCTTTGCTATGTCAGTTTGCTATTCCCGGCAGTAAAGTCACTTGGTGAGTGATGCCCTGAAAAAGCTCCCCCTGGAACCAAGCACAGCAGACCATCTGCTCAGCAACATGGATCACTGTGTGTTCAGTTATACATTGGGATTTATCCTTGAATTGGGATACTTTGACAGCCCTTTCCTTGCAACTTTGACATCCTCAGAAGTTTCAGTGATTGTGTTAAAGTTGCTGGAAGGTAGAGACAGCCAGAAAACAGGACAAAACTTGTGCTGTGCAGCTCATGCTTAGTGGAGAAAGTGTTTGTCAGACACTCACTTCAAACCTCAGTGCATGGTAGTGTTTTAGCTTGCTTTCCTTTAGGTCTGATGTGTGTGTATGTGTATATATGTATGTATATAAACTGACTTTTCCTACATGTTTTGAGGAAGAAAGCAATTCTTTTTTCTTCAAAAGTAGTTTGCAGGTCTTCAATTGCTGCCTAGATAGGGCTATTTAAATTGGATGGATGGATGGATGGATGGATGGATGGATGGATGGATGGATGGATGGATGGATGGATGGATGGATGGATGGATGGATGGATGGATGGATGGATGGATGGATGGATGGATGGATGGATGGATAGATGGATGGATAGATGGATGGATAGATGGATGGATAGATGGATGGATAGATAGATAGATTTATTTTAGAGTTGGCCTGTTCTGCTTTTCTTCTATTTCTCCCTTTTTTAAAATCTTGCTTTGTTCCTTTGTTACGATTTTTATTAAAATGCACTTTTCAGACCACAGTATTTATTAAATCCTTAAGAGGATGATCTGTAAAAAGACAAGGTTTCATGAGCTCATTAGAAATGAACTTATGTCTTCCCTGGGTGGGGCTACTAGCTATCAGATGAAGGCCTGATCTTCTGTGCTTTAAGAAATCTCATTTTCTATCTGTGCAATAGTTTTGGTTGTATTTACTGAGAGAAGAAACTACTTTGAAATCTCAGCCAAAATGTGTATCAAATAAACATCCCATCTTCTGATTCTTCTTTCTCTGTTACTGCAATAGTACTAAAATAAGTTTATTAGTCACTAAAATCTTTAGATTTTAGTTACCATCTCAGCCTTTTTACTCCAGCATATTTCCTAATGGAAGGCTGAAGTGTGCAAAGAATGGAACAGAAAAGGATGTTCCCTCCCCACCCCCATTCAAGCTGTTCAGATTGTCATTTCATTTTCTGTGTTTTTTAAGCAAAAGTGAAGTTTGCACTACAAAAAAAGAAAAAAAAAGCCACCTGTTTTTGGAAAAGAGTAAAAAACTTGTGTCTCTTCCTGGTGGCTTTTAACGTGGTAACTGCTGAAGTGCACAGTCTCTTTTTTACTATGGAACCTATGTCTGGCTCTATTCTGTGGCATATACTCAATCTTTGTGGAAACATCTCTGTGCTTTACCACATAGTAGTTAAACATTTAGCTGAAGGTAAAGTTAGATGTTTCTTTGTTAGAAATAATTTCTGTTCTAAGAATTTCAAACCTAAGTTCATAAATTTTCTCTAGCTGAAGAAGGGCTCTTGTAGTGTTTATTGAATATAATGGATCTTTTTCAGAGAGTCTGTAATAAAAACCCAGTTGTTATGACAGGAAAATTCTGTTTCATTTAGTTGATAAGGTCAGCATTTGTTAGTGTGTATGGTTTTGTTTCTGTGGAAAGCCTTGTAATTAAAGCACTTGTTTTTGAGTGACACAATGTCGTGTAAGTCTAACAGTGGCCGTTAATGTCTTTAAATTTGTCACAGACTCCAACAGAGTATTTCCTGTTACGTATCTCGGAGATTTCTAAACTTTTTTCTCTGTCCAAAACGATGTTTTATAAAAACTTTTTGAAAAGTGGGTTACAAGCTGATGCATGAACAGAGACTATTAAATGATTGTAGTTCAACAAATAAGAATTCAGCTAGCTAATCTCACTTAGTATTGTTAGCAGCTATTTTTGCATCATTGAATACTTTTTTTAAAAACCCTTTTAATTTTATACTTGTCATTTTATGCAGTAATTTGCATTATTTATTCAAACAGTAAACCCTAGAGTCTGAGTGTTAGATTGTATAGAATAATGAGTTTAGAGACAAAAAAAATAATTATATGTTTTATTCTACTGCTGTTTCATTTTGCCTGCCATTAAAGTACAAAACTGTACATTAAAATCTTCTATCCCATTGATTGGCATTCTTAGATTTTTCAAATTTAGCTATGAACATGGGTCAACTACTGTCAAGACTGAAAGAACACAGGCTCCAGATGAGTACAGATGAAGGAGTACATGCTAAAACAGGTGGTTTAGGAGATGAACAACACATTTAATAGGATAAAAAGTTGTTGCTTTGCATCACCAACTAGAACATCAAGTTTGCCACATGAAAATACAATCTTATTAATATTGTGATATTTTTATTGTTTCATTATTGAAATAAGAGTCTTCCTTTCTTTACTAGGAAGTTACTGTATTTCTTTTCTAGAATTTTACAAAGTTGAAATAATCAGAAGAGGGGTATTATAAATAATGAGAGAAATTAAAATTTCATTAATCTTTGCTTGTGTTTCTTTTGGGGAATTGCTTGATTTTGATTGTGCAGAATGTCCTGCATGTGCTGTTTCCAAACAGGTTAAAGTCTTAGCACTGTTAAGATGATTGCTCTAATATACTGTGTTTTTGTTTATAGGACCGTGAACTTCGACATAATAAAGTACTTGTACGATTTCTTGTGAAAACAAGCTTCACAGCCATATGGACACTGTGACAATGACTAAGGCAAGCTGTGTTCATCTCTCTACTTAGCTGGCCAGAAAGAAGAGTATTTTGGCTCTTTTGGATTTGTCCAAACAGGTGCTGGCCCAGCATGGAACCTGATGAAAATACTCTGATTGGTCTGGGTGGATCTGAGCAGAGGACTATTTACCAGGGACCCTGGAGTATTTGGAAGCAATGTGTTAATTATAAACAGCAGGGTTTGAGCACAATCTGTTCTAGTCTTAATGATGTTATCTTAACACTGAAATTGCCTGAAACCCATTTACTTAGGACTGCATTTTGCTCTATGAACTCTCCCCAGTGCTTTGAACATGGCAGCAGCCGTTGTTTGTATGCCCAGTCTTTTCACTTCCTCTCCACAGGAATCTTTGCAATTGCCTGCCAAAGCAGCTTTTCCTGAGGCCACCATTTTAGGAGAGTGGAGTAGCAAAGTATAATAAACATAAGAACATATTTAAAAATCAAGCTGGTACAAATTCTTCTTTCTCTTCAGCAGTATGTAGGCAGACTGTTACCCTGTCATATGGAGATCACAATGGTAGGAAACTCCCAGTTAGTCACCATATTGTCTTTTTCAGACCATTCATAAATGTTGACTATGAATGTATTTTTATGAAGCTCTGTTTTAAAAAATTGATTCTTAAACTTCTATCCCTATGTCAGACTTGAAATGTTTTATTTTTGCTTCAAAATTCTATAGTCCTTTCATGCTCATCCAGTTACAGGAAGTGTTAATTATAGTGCCATGTGGAATGAACCTACTTTTAACATACATACCACATAATGGCTTTTGTAACAGCCTCTGTCCTGTAGAGGAGGACGGCACAGCTACCTTTTCATCAGGAAGGGAGAAATTCAACAGGTGAGAGAGTCCTTCTGCAGCAATTCCCCAAAAGTGGTGGAATAGTGAATAACTAAAGTTTTATGTTACAATGCATAAAACTTTGTCCTTGGAAATACCTAATGGAATACACTACAATTGCAGCTTACAAGTAGAAAATACACAATTTACGGAGCATCCCCTAGTCCAGTTGGAGGTAATTGTCTTCATGAATCTGAAGATTTCAGTGGCCCTCTTGAAAACTCCAGGTCCCACAGACTGTTACTCAGATGTTTTACTCTTGAGTGCTCACCTTTGACTGACAGTGAAAGACCATGCCAGGTTCTAAGCTGAACATTATGGGTTTTTTTCAGGGAAAAATCATCAGTCTTCCCCCTCTTGCTCGTATATTAGAAATGGTCGAATACTCTGAACATATATGTAGTCTTTATTCTTCTTTCTTTTTTTTTCTTTCTTTCTTAGTTTTTGTTTTCTTTTTTTGTTGTTTTCTTTTTTTTTTTCCCAATTGTGGATGCCTAGCCATGCTTCTGGATTGACACCCAAGTGACAAAAGCATCCTTCTGGCCAAGCTCTGGCTTCCTCCCTCAGGGGAGTGTAAAGGGCAGCAATGAGTCATCTCCGTGATCTGTTTTCCTTCCTACCGCTGAGCTGGATCCAACCCTGCACCTGTCCATGAGGTGGCAACATTTGTCACACTTACTGAAGTGCTTGGATGTGAATACATTGCCTGTTTTAAAAATGTTTACTACCTGCTTTTGTTTTTGTTTATAAAAATGTCCATAATGTGAACTTTGGGCTAAAATTTACAGTGTCTTTCTATCTTAGAGCTAGTGCTGGGCTGAGCTTGGCTTCTGTGGATCTCCAGTATGACTACCTAGAGCTGCAGTTTTTAGTGGAAAGAAGTTTTGAGGTATTCATTTGTCAGCTAGTCAATGTTAAACAGTAGCAAATAAATCATAGGGATTTGTAGTTTATGATCTGGATTAGAATTTGATATATGAAACATGATGGGACAGATACTGATTTGTTAAGTGCTACAAAACTTGAGTCACAAAATTTCATTTTCAGTAATCCCAGTCATTCCCACCAAATAGACCAGACCATCAAAACTCTTCAGCTCCAGATTTGGAGCACAAATTAGACCTAAAATAAAGGTCTTAGAAATTAAGCAGTGAGAAAACTTGGTGCTGCTGATACTTTTTGCAGTCTAATTTCTTCTATATATTAGTCTTATGAGTATTGGTGATTATTTCCAGTGTAAATCCAAAGGATAAGGATACTGATTTTTATGCAATGTAGTTAATTTGACTGAAGTGAGGTTAACTAGAGAAGGAGTAGTAACTGAGGATTCATTAGGCAGAACAACTCTCCTTACTTTGAAGGCACTTTTTTGACCTTTGTGAAAGACTCTATCAGTGAAATAAAATTTAAAGCTGAATCAGCAGAGTATGAGAATGAACAAGGTGACTGAAGTGCAAATGATTGATGTAGGCTATAACTAGGCTGATGATGAATAGTAGGATTTATTCTGACAAACTAGAAATATTTCTATATAGCCATGTCAATGAGTTTATAAATTACTGCTGAGTTTCTTACTAGATACCTTAGCAATATTCTGTTCTGAGACCCCATTTTCATGCATGAGGCCTCTTTTAGTCTCCTCTGGGCCAGGATTTCACCTCTTCTACAGGTGGTTTTGAGAACTGTGCAAACAATGTAGAGCCAAGATAGTTTAACTAATCAGAAAAGCTTCAGTACCTTAGTGCTACAGTATGTATTTTAAAAATAGCCAATTTTTTTCATAATTCCTGAGTCACAAAGCATTAGAATACTGAAAAAAATTACAGACTTACAGTGCTTTTCTCCAGTGGCTGATCCAAATATTAACAGGAGCTGGGACTTGTTCTTACAAGGATAAAGTAATGGAAAAAGAAATGCAGCTGTCATCAGTTGTGAAGAGATTAGTACCCTTGAATAGCTCTGGCTTCATCAACAGCTGCATTTTCATGCACGTAACATGGAGATTTTACTTGTTAAGAAGGCTTGCAAGGCTGCATCAACATGTAATGAGTTGATTCATTTTCTTGGACAGTGATTTGTCTTGCTTTGGTTATTCCAGAACCTGCTGTTTCTGCTGTAATAATTCCTGTAGCTATTGACTCTTTTGGAGTGAGATAAAGAAATACATTTTTATTTCAGTACCTTCTGAGTTCTGATGCTTCTATACACCATGTAAAAACATATTCATTCTTGCCATTGGTGAAATTTTTCCAGTATCCACCAAATACCATTTTGACAAGGCCCATCAGGCACTATGTTTTCTTCTGATAACTGGAACATCCAGCCATGTCAGGAGAATAGTGTGAAGGACAGGATTTCCAGCAGGAATATAGGAGATATTACATGTCTGTGACCTGTGGACAAAATGTACCCAGTTAAGTATCTCAGGATTAGGTGTTTTCTCTGCACTTGTACTGGCAGAGATGGCAGGGAAGGGTGAGAAATGGCAGGGAAGAGTAAGAAATGGCAGGTTCTCGAGTGCTGCCTGGAGGTTGGTGTACTGTGTGTTCTGGTCAGTCCAGACAGTTGGGGAACAGAAGATCTATTCCATCCAGAAGTAAATCCTACCAGAGGTGAATAACTTCTCCAGTTTTCTCAATGACAGAATGGCATAACTTACAAAAGAGCTTCATCATTGCTGGTAAGCATGCATTGGGATAAAGATACAGCTTGATTAGCAAGTCTAATCATAGACAATACAAAATTTTTATGTGTTTGTAGATATTGGAATGGCTCCACTAGAAAATTGAATGGGAGATTAATAGCAAAACTGTGTGGTTTTTATCTCAGCTTCATTGTGAGATCTTTTGCTGTGAATAGGCTGATTCAAATGAACTGTACGACACTCAGATAAGGATAACTTTTTGATTCTTTATTTTTGTGCATGTTTATTAAAAACATTTAAAGAAAAAATCTGAAAACAGTACAGGAACTGTTTGTGTATGCCAGCAGAGTTGAAACTGCAGAAGTACAATCCTTATAATGACCATATTCATGTTTTCCTGAAAACTTATGTCTTTAAAAAGCCACAGCTCAATGGCAGATGCAAACCAAAAAACAGAAAAATACCATACTGCTTGTTATTGGACATGAGCAGTATATCAGCCTGCATATATATATGCAATATATTTGAATAACCAAGTATCCACCCTGGTGTCTGATATCAAGGAGCTCAGAAGGATGGCATTAAAGTAGGACCAGCACTGGGCAGTCAAGCAGCCCCTGGATGGAGGTGTTTCCATGCTGTTGAATAAGGGAATGTCTGACTGTATGTAGGGAGTCTTGGAGTGGGAACTTGATGTCCAAAGTACAACCAGTAGACTTAATATTGGAAGTGTTGTAGTGTGTTGTACTTAGTACTTAGAGCCTCTTCTCCTCTGCCAGTGACCAGTACCCCATAAGCAGGAGAAATATCCCTAACTCTTCTTTCATTTGGTTCAAACTACATTTGGTAAGAAATCATTTCCGCTGGTGTGTTGCCGTTGCCAGAAAGGATTTGCTATGCAACTCTTCCAAGGGAATTAACACCAACAGGCAGCAAAGTACTAAAAGAAAATACCCTCCTGTTTGGGTAGGCAGCTGGGCAACTCCAGGAGGGAAACAGGCTGGGCTTTCCTCTGAAAAAAAGTTGTGGACGAACTTGCCCTTTTGACAGCTTTGATGTTTTGAAGTATCCGGAGCTCTACCAGACTTCTGTATTCCTCTCTGTTTCTTCCTGTACCCTCCCACTGCCATTCTGTGATTTTGAAATGGTTCTTACAGAGATCTGCACCAGAAGCACAGCGAGCTCCTGAGCTTGACATCCGACAGGGGGTGCTGCTGTGGGCTGTCTGTCACCCTGTGGTGCAGGTGTGCATTGTTCAACTAACCTATTGCCACATACTGCCTTCTGTCCTGCCAGGACTTGTTTGGGTATTTGGAGAGGCTTTGGATTTGGTTTCAGCAAGGTCCTTTTCCAAAACCTGGTGCAGTATGTTGAACCATTAATGCTGAACTGGTGTTCATGTTTCATATTTGTTCAGTTTTGATGAAATGCTGATGAAAAGCCCATGCCAGTCTCAGACTGATGTATTAAATGTGATTTTTCTTAAGCAGCACAGCAAAGGTGCAGCTTTGCCTAAATTCATTCAGCACATATGTTCCATTTTCCTGGCACATAGATTTTCTACAGAACAGGATTTCTAATATGCAAATAGTTTCTTTTCTGTATTCGATTCCTGTTCAGGGAAATATGTGCTGCACATTATTTCATGTACCTTCTTCAGATAGTTGAGTTCAGAGGCATAAAAGAAGGCTGGGAGGGCTGGGAAACTGAGCTTTACTTGCAGGCTTTCCTGGAGCCTATACATTGGTATTTCAGCAGCTGAGCACTTCTTCTGTCTTCACATAGGTAATGAGGGTTTTCATATAGGCACCTCCTAAATCCCAAGTCAGAGAATAGTTGTGAAAAGAGAATAGCTAAGAGTGACATAAGTAACCTCTCATTAAAACAGCCTTGCCAGATGAGGGAGCATGTTTCTACAAAATCCAGCAAAAGAAGAGTGTACCTGAGAGATGGTGATGGAGAGCAAAGTTGTTTACCACTCTGTTGGCAAAAGCCTTGATTATGTTCTCACTGTTTGCATCATTTTTCTTTAGTTAAAGAGTTTTTACTGTATTTATGATGGTGCTGTTTCTCCCTCTACCCTGTTTCCATCAGTACAATCCCAGCTGTGGTTTTTTCTTCCTCTGCCACTGCACCCAGTGCACTGAGAGTTCCCACCTGGGCCAGCAATTTGTTTGGGGAAGTGATGCCCTGCTCTGTGATGCCACCCTGGATGCCAGCCCTGGTGTTGCCATCCTAGAGCAACTCAGCATCTCAGGCTTGGGATGGCAACAGCAGAGAGTGGTTGTTTTGTTTTGCAGGGTATAGGAACTTCAGCAACATCCCTTAAAAAGAAAGACGTGATGTGAATAAGCAAAACCATCTACAAGGGAGGCAAATTATGTTATTCGTGTGCAATTACAGCAGTTCCTGAATTCCAGCTGCATGGCTGAATGAATACCCATCCCATTTCCTCACATTTACATTTTTATGCTGTTTTTGATTATTTCTTAAGGATGCAAATCATTAGGAAACAGCAAATAACTGGGAGTTCTGCTCAAACTTTCTGAGAACAGTGTCATGTTGAGATTTGGGAATTTCAGAGAAAATGAGAAGAACAACCAAAGACAAGTACATGATTTCTCCAGTGATGTAAACAAACCTGTAGCTCCTGCCTCCCAGGGAGGGGAGCTTCTTCTCTGTCAGCACAGGCTCTTTCACTTGACTGAGCCTGGGGCTGGGGCATGTGCAGGAACCTTAAGTAACTTCTTCAGTACTACTCTTCACTTCAAGCAAGATAGAACATGTCTGGAGCTATCAGTAAAGAGATGTGTTTATGTATCCTGAGTGGGTTGCTTTTCAATGGCTTAGAATCCTTTACAAAAATCTTATCTAATGTCGAGAGTGTGGGAGGGGTCTCTTTGGTTGATTATAGGAAAAGCAAATATGATGGTTGTGCAAATAGTCACAGTTACTTTCTGCAAAGTAATTTGTCCTCAGCAATGCCTCTGTTGCTCACCTAGTTTCTTCTTTTAATGTCAGACTGCTGAAGAGACTGATGCTGATCTTTCTGATCCATGTGGGATGCATTTGCAGAAATAAATAATCTCATTCCTAAAACGTGGGGAAGCAGGGGATTAGACTGAAAATTCAAACTGCTCTGTATGGGCTAACCCTCATACTACAGGAGTCAGAAGTCCTGATTTCAGAATGCTACATTAATATGTGTCTGGTTTATATTTTCCTCAGATGGTACAACTTCATGAATTTTTGGTGTTGAAGGCAATTAGATGTGTGACCGGGGCAGCTGTTTTCCATTGGTAGCTAAAGAATATCTCATCCATCAGAAAAGACAGCACTGTCTCTGCAAGTTCACAGCTGAAGAGATACAGAGATAGTGGAGGAGGTCAGGTGGTGCTGCTGTTTCCTTCTCGATTTCCCTTCCTGGGGAGGTGAGGGTGGTGAAAGAGCACAATAAGATCATGAATATCAAATGATACTCTCAGTAAGACATGGATCACCACAGGTTTCTGATGATCCAAGGTCTGTGACTATGAGCTGCCTTTAGAGCAGTTGGATTCTCTTTGGGGGTGTCATCTTTGGTGCTCAAACTACTGAACCAGTCAGAGGAGGGAGAGGACACCTTTTCTTGCCTTTGTGCCAGGCTGCTGCTGTTGAGCTTTTCAGCTGAGAAGGATGCAAAGTTTGGAGCACCTGGGAACACGTTTGGACACAGAGGTCTAGAATGGGCACATGGATCACTGTGGAACAGATCTACTCCTCATTCAGCTTGTTGAAATCACAGAAGAGAACCAGTCTCAACAGGGATTGGGCTAATCCTTTTTTCTGTTTGTGTCAAACAGTCCTTGCTCATTAAAAACTGGAATTTCTTTTTGCTTGAAACAAGTAAGTCAGCATGGGCTGCTTACCCAGTTCCAACTCTGACTGCTGAGAAAGTCATTATTTATTTTTAGCAGGTTAAGAAACATCATTTATGCTAACCTTTTTTCTTTTGAATTCTTTTCTACAGATGCCTTCCAGAAATCTTTGGATGTTCAATATGTTACTATAGATATATAGTAAAATTTTGACAGCTTTCCTATTGCTCAAAACCTGAGGTTCCCTACAGAGACCTTTTCTTCACTGTAGCCTTATTGCCAAGTTGTCAGAGCATTAATTAAACTAGAAGAATAAGGCATTGCATGTAATTTCCTATACTGGATGCCTTCATGTCAGGGACATATCTCCATGGTAAGAACCTGTATATAAACAAAAAATAAGCCTGGCAATGCTACAAAAGCTCATACAGACTTTTAAGTGAGAAACATGGCAAAAGAAAATACAGAGTTTAAAGCAAAGTATTTCTTGGGAAAATGAAGACTGCCGAATACTGCAGTCATTCAGAACAAATGTGATGATTTTGTTTGGCTATTTGGAGTATTCCAATACTACTTTTAATCTCCATATTTTAGGTATTTATTGACTCAAATCTAAAAGTTTTCTTATTCTAAACCCTCCCCCCCCTCATTTATTATAGGTAGACTTACTGTTCCTTAGTGGGATTATGGATTCTCTGTACAAGCACATAAAATTATGTATAGTAAAACTTTATTCCTTATAAACTGCTAATAATTTGCATACTTTTCATTTTGCTGCATGGATCAAAATGTCTTCATACGCTATACATCACATCTCAATTTGATATGCATTTACTCTGCCGTTTAGAAGTCAAAAATACAGCACACATGTTGATGTTTTTCCTGCAATAAAATGAATAGATGCTCAAACTATAATTGCAATCCACTCTTTGCTAAACCTGTGGCAGAGCCAAAGCACTACAGAAAAAGGAGTATTTTTCATTTTTTTTCCTCACATTTTCAGGGCTGTGTGTTTTTGTGACTCTTCAAAAAATAAATTTGATCATTTGCTGCCAAACTGAAATAAAAAATTTTCAAGAGCTGAAAAGAGAAAATTGTGCTTTAGGAATTACAAAATGAAGGGGATAAAACTGTCTGGAGGATAAAATTGCTGTGGGTACACAGGTCTTCCCTTTCTTCTCGCCATGTTCAGAGCGGTTCCTGAGGGGTTGCGTACAAAGACTCTCCATGAAGGGGAGCACTGCAGCTGTTTGTACCTGCCTGTGCCACTGAGGCTCGGGGCCAGCAGAGGGACATCCATCACTTACAGGCTTGGTTCTGGTTCTGGCCAAGAGCACAGGAGTGAAAACTTCTGTGCCACTGACAAGAGAGAGCACTGGTAGTGTCTTCTGTCTCAGCCAGACACAAGAGCACTGGCAGTCTCTCAACATGTTATTTGAAACATTTTCAGGCTTGAAAAGTCCTTGCTCTTGTGAGGAAGCTCAGCTCCATGCGTGTGTTTCTGGGCTGGAGCTGTGTGGCTGCTCTCCATACCAGCCTTCACTCTTCCTCCAGGAGCTCCATGTCCAAGGTGGGCAGCGTGGCCAGAGGTCTTGGTGGTGTCTGTAGGGTGACTGTATTGTTGTAGACAGGTAGATGGAGTGGCTGTGCTGCCAGGAGCTGCCTGTAGCAGCACAGGTTGTATGTTCCTCTTTTCTTGGTGTCTTCATGGAATCACAGAATGTGCTGAATTGGAAGGGGCTCATCAGGATCCTTGAGTCCAACTTCCTGCACAGCCCTGCACAGTCACACCCTGTGCCTGAGAGCGCTATCCAAACACTTCTTGAAATCTGTCAGGCTTGGAGCTGTGACCACTGCCCTGGGGAGCCTGTTCAGTGCCCAACCACCCTCTTTGGTGAAAACCTTTTTCCTTTAGCCAGCCTAAACCTCCCCAAACACAACTTCAGGCCATTCTTGCAGGTCCTGTCATTGGTCACCACAGAGAAGAGATCAGGGTCTGTCCCTCCTCTTCCCCTCATGAGGAAGCTGTAACTGCAGTGAGGTCTCCCCTCAGTCTCCTCCAGGCTGAGCAGACCCAGTGACCTCAGCCACTCTCACAGAGCTTCCCCTTCTTGCCTGCCTGTCACTGGTGTTCCAGGTGTGTGTGCAGCAGCACAGTGTGGGTGCCAGTCTCTGAGCTACTCTTCAGCAGAGCAGTTTCACCCTTTGCTACTTTGATCCTGCACAAACCCTTCCCAATAAATCCTGTAAGACACCTGGCTCTTGGCTGGGGAGTCAGTGCCCAGGTATTTCACACCTCAAGCAGCCTATGAAGCTGTACTGAGAGCCCAGCTGTGACTGAAGCACACCCTGAGGGTTTGAGACCAGCCCTTCAGGGGTGGGTGAGAGGTCTCCTCCTTCAGCTTGAAGCAGTCACCCCTTCAGGCACTCTGGGGTAGTCAGGAGCTCAATTTAGTGCTGGGCACCTCGGGTACAAGCAGAGAGAGTTGAAGTTCTACAGTGCTGGGCCATTCTCACCACCTCCTCTGAAGTGTCAGAATGACAGCATGAGCCTCCTGTGCAGAAGAGGCAGATTCTCAGCACAGTTTCTGCCATGGGGTGAGTGTCCCTGTGCCTGTCCTCAGAGCTGTGTCTGCCAGCAGGATGCACAGGGCCTTGTGTTCCTCTGCACAGAGCTTGTCTCCACCCGAGGTAAGGGACAGTGCTGAGGTATCTCCCATGGCCATTGCGAGGCTCCATGTCCTCCTTAGCTCCTTCCCTGCCATCCCCTCTGCTAAGCATCCCCAACATTACTCAAGAACTTGGATTCCTTCTCTTCAAAAAACAGTCCTTAAAAATCATTCTTTTAATTTTCTGGTAAATAGAGTTAATGCCCTAAGAGAGGAACACTTTAGGTTGCTTAGCTGAGAGTATCTTTTATTCATGAGCTGCATACGCCATACATTCACTCCCTCACTCGAGTCTCAAGCATTATTTCAGGCAGAAGAAAGCACATCTTTAGCATTGTAGGCTTTTGAACAATCTGAAAATGTGTAATGAAGTGGCAACACATCTCAGAGGCAATAACATGCTGAAACATTACAAGCCTTTATAGTGGGCATTTTAAAGCCCTAACTTGTAACCAACAGAACTTTGTTATTAAATGATTACTTTTATGTACACAGAACTTTTCTACTTCTCCCTATGTGTATTGAGTGAATCCTAAATGCTAAACTGCATCAGTGCTTTTTCTCATAAACTGCTTGGTTTTTAACTTACAAGGTCCTTAACATAATTTTCTGTTGTACATCCAGTAATTCCCTTTCTTTTCTGGGTGTCCCAAAGAGAGGCAGACAAGAGTTCATAAATCTAGTGCAAACTTATAGCCTGCTGCTTCCCCTCTCAGAATTATTTTTTAAAAAACAGGTGAAATATAAAATCTGGGGAGTGCAAAGGTTGGTCTCTTCATTAATTTAACACTTGTCTTTGTGGGAAAATAAAGCACAGATGAAAAGTCTGTAGGAAAACCTGCTGGTTCAGTCCAGGTTTGGCTACTAAGCGTATTTGGTTATCAGGAGGATTAGTTCATTGTTACTGAAATTTTAGCTTTGATCTCTCATTATAAGTTTTTTAAATTCTGAGGATTAATTGCATTTGAGGGGAAGATCCAAAGAATTTTTCTGACTCCAGTGGGTTTTGAAGGAGGCCACCTGGGGTAAATGATAGAAAAGCCCACCTCTGTATCTTGATCCCTGGAAATGGAATTGACCTTTTCACAGCTCAATTACGGATCAGTTTATATAAATATATCTAAATGTTTGACCCCAATCTCCTTTGTGTGCCCTGGTGCAGTTGGCCTGTGAATACCGTAGTCTCCTATCAGCAAAAGGAGACAAGATATTTGCTCAGATGTTCAGAGTCAACAGCCCAGCAGGGGTGGCCCCAGCTGAGGCTTTAACTGGGGCAGGTTGAAAAGCTTGGACCAGCTGTGTGGAGCTGAGCAAAGCTTTCTGCTCGTCACCTTTGGTACTCAGCTGCCAATAGTACAAATTTTGCATTTAGCAGTACTTCATAGCTGTATGGATTTTGAAGGTGGTGTTTCTCTTCCAGCTGTAGTTTCTTCATCAGAGATAAGGCAGCCTCCTGTGCCCAACAAATGCAGTTTTTACTCCTGCTGGGGGAGGAACACATGGGCTCAAATAAGATCTCTGTTACTAAACAGTGTGCCTGGGGCAATCCAGTGCTGAATCATGTGGGCACCCCCAGATTCAGCACCCCTGATCCTCATGGGCTGTGTGAGGCTGGAGAGCAAAGCCCCAGCTGAGCATCTCTGAGCCTTCCCTGTTACCCACAGTAAAAGGGCTCAGTCCCACAAATGCAGTGAGCCGTTCCCCTTGCCAGTGGGTCTGGTCCTGTCTCCCCTCAGCCCTGTGCCCCATACTCCTGTTTGCTTTGTGCCTGTTTTGGAGCTGATCTCGCCCCATTGAGACCCTAAAACCAACTCAGCCAAAAACTGGAAAGCTTTCTGCCATGTCTCAGAGATGGGTCAGAAGGAACAGGGAAGGGTGTGCTTTGGTAGCCACAAGCCATTAGGATCAGCTCAGCTGCCCCAAAACCAAATCTTAAATATGTACAGCCCCTCCTGTTTCCCTGTACATGGATGTTCCTTGCCCTTGGCCAGTGGCGTAGCTTGGACACTCATATCCAGTGGCTGTAGATAGAGATTCTGGTGTTCAAAAATACTATCTAGAATTAATTATCCCCTTAGTCTTCCAAAAGGAGGACTCTGTATTCATGTTTGGAGTATCTTCTTCAGGAGTTATGGACAAGCATATGCTGCCCACATGCTGTACATACAAGACTACTAAACAGACAACACTAAGGCTATTGAACCTGCCCTTTTCATGAACTTCAAATTCATTGTCAGCATTTATTTTAAATCACACTCTAATCTTTCAGAGAACAGAGCTTTTGCTTAGGATGCTGCTCCAAGGAGAACCAGCCACCATACAAGGTGTCCTCTTGATTTATAGCTGCAGCAGCCTGAATTTCATATAACATGATAATATCCTATAAAGTCTCAGAGCTCTACACTGAGTCCTGCACAGATAACTGGTTGAGCAGTACACGAAGACAGGATGTGATAATAATGTCTTCAGCATGAAACGATGCTATTTGGGATGCCATCCTTCTTGGATGTGGGAGCCATAATCCTATTATCAGTCATCAACAATAAACTACACCATTGTAGATATCCATTTGCTGGAGGTGATAAAGAAGCAGCCTAGCCAGCATGCTGAGGTTTCACCTGCTATTTGCTTGCAGATTTTCTCGGCAGATTTCTGCCCATCTGCAGATTTATTTTCTTTAATCACTGTGAGTAAGAGGACATTTACTTCACTGGTTATTATTTCAAGCCACCGGTTGTATTTCAGCATTGATTTGGGGAATTCTGTTCCAGGCTTTGGGGCTGTGTCCCACGGCATTCTCCTGTGAGAGCCCCTCCAGGTGCAGAAGGCAGGATGGTTTGTGGATATGTTAATGTCTGCACCTACAGGGATGGGTAACAAAGAATAGCAGTGAAATCTGCCATAAATTACCTGAGAGATCTCAAGAAAAGTATACAGGTAACAGCCAAGTGACAGTGCCAAGCAAACAGATGAGTTTTCATCGTCTTCATGCCTAGCCCATCCTTTCCAGCTATGGCATAGTTTTTGATTACACTATGTTATTTTACAACTAGCATGAAATATTTAGGGCTTTAAATTTACATAGTCATAAGACACACCATTTTGCAGTACATCTTAGAATTCCAATACAGGAGCTGTATAATTACATACTTCCACAAAATTTTATTAGTGGAGAAAACATAATTTTATTCCAGCACATTGTTGGAAATTATTACTATAATGAAATCATAGGAAAAATTTCTTTAGTTAAGCAGAAGTGTAAATGAACGAATTAGGTTGTCCCTCTTTAGACTTGATGTGCTGGGGTTGCAGCTGTGCTCAGACTGCCTATTTGCCTTCCTGTGCTTCAAGCAACCCAGTGCAGCAAAGCAGACTGGGAGGGAAGATGTCAGTGCTGCTGCTCACTGTGCTGCCCAGCAGGGGCAGATTTATGCACACCCAGTTGCTTTGGTCCTTTCTTAGCAATAAGGAGCTGCTGCTCCTTACTCCATACAGCTGTTCATTGCCCTCTCAGCATTTCTTGGCCATCTACAGGACTCATACTGTCCACAGTCCAAGGCACAAGGAAGCACTTCACAGGCACAGCCTCACTGTGTGACTGAGAAGGTTATCATTCACTTTTCTCCTGGGGATGAGTCACTACACTGCAAGCACAAGCTTTCCCTGTGACAGGCTGGTGCAGAGGGCTCCCTTCCCATCCACACCTCTGATGCTGGGTGCTTTTGACCCATTTGCAGTAAGAGGTTCACCTGAACTCACCCAAATTCACTTCTCTATTTTCTTTCTTCCCTAACTGTTTATTTTCCCTAAATTTCCCTACCTTCACATATGTACAAATACAAACCTCCAGCCCCTACCTCTGGTCACAGATGATGCTTTTGGGTCAGTGCCTAAGACACGTGCTAGTGCCCATCCCACAAGTCCCCACCTCCTTCACTGGGCACTTTCTCATGCAGGAAGGGATGTGGCAAAGGAAAGTGGACAGTGTTTGTCCAGCATGAAGCTGACCTTGGAGAAGACCACAGAGGGAAGAGGCTTAGGCAATCTCCCCATGATTAAATGTAGAGATGGAAACAGTATTTCCAACGAGAAAGAGGTCCTGCTGCATTTCTACAGTGCACATTTTTAGCTTTTTACACATCCACTCTTTCCCTGGCCACAGTCACCTTTTCTTGCTAATCAGTAGCACAGATGTCAGTGAATTGCTTTCTCATTTGAAAGATGAACATTTCACACTCCTCTTGGCTGGGAATCACAGGAGGCCCTGCAGCTCCTTGCACAGCACCCCATGCCAGCACCTTTGCTACAGGCTAGTTTACTTTGCTAAACCTTGCACTGGACACCTTACATGTTGACACAATGAATTCCTATAGAGAATGGCTTTTCAAAATGGCATTTCTGTAAAATCAACTGTTACCCATCATTTAAAAACACACACGGGATCAAAGTTCTGTTTATCCCAGGTTTAATAATTACCTTAGCAATGCAAAGCTGTGCCCAGTGGCACAATAAAACTTCCTGTCCACTTTGACATCTTGTATGTTGATGTTGACTCGTGACTTAGTCACTGCTTACAAATATTGGCCTAGGAGGTCCTTATGGATCAAAATAAATTGTATTATCAGGAAAGTGAAAATGGACAAACCCTACAAAACTGGCCCTAATCTGATGAAAACACTCTTTAAATTAAACAGGTGGTGGAGCTAAGCATCTTCCCCATGATTTTGCTCCCCTGTGATCTATCAAGGGACAGATTTACATTTATTGGAGCCTAAGGATTCATTATTGTAGAGTTTTTAAATACAACCTACAGAGCACTAACAAGAGGTGAAACCAGGGTCACTCTTTAACTCATGGATCAATAAATCTTTTCCATCCTTGAACTGTAATGTCAAATGCCATTGCCTAAAAATTCCTCAACCAACACACCAATCTATATCCATTACAGCTATATTCTCATTTTAGGGTACAAAGAGTGTGCACATCATCTCAGCTACACTTCCCAGCTGTTCGTGCAAGTTATTTTACTTTCAGGCTAAAGCATATTCTAATTTCAACATCTATAAATAAATAAATATGTTCTGATTCATATTAAACATCCATAAGTTTCACACTGACAATGCAGTAATTATTCTCCAACTCTTCCATTTCTTAATAAGAATAAAACCTTTGCCTAAACTCCATATTCACAGTGACAGCACAACATTAACATCTTTGTAATTCAGATAAGCGAGATCTTCTTTAAGAAATTCAGGGGGAAAATATGCAACCTGACAGAACAGCATGAAGCTTCCACATGAGAATCCTGGGAGAAAGTGTCTACATATTTCGGAGTAAAATCAAAGGAAGCCATTAAAAAAGAGCACATTGTCTAAAATGTGTTGAAATGAGACATGTATTTATTCTCTCCCTGAGGTAAAAACCTGTACAACTTTGGGTTAACAATCCATAAATTATCAAGTCATTTCTCACTTGTGGAATAAATAGCATGCAAGAGTGTCTGCATCCACACATCAGCTGAAGCTGGAGAAAGCTGAATTTACAAAACATTGAATCAGAAGGTATGTGAGACTCAGTAAACAGCACAATATCCAGTGACTACAACAAGGAATATTACAGCTAATCATCAGGTTTTCAGCTTTTCAAGAGTTTCTCCTGCAGTTCATGGGGTGCTCAGGGCCCCTCTGCAGAGCTTGACAGAAGAGCAGGCAAAACCAGGGAAGCAGGTGGGTGTAGAGGATGGAGGGGCCAAACTGACAAGACCCAGCCTGGGCAGCAGCTCTTGGTTCAGCCATGATTAGTGATTGTATTTTGGGGCCACTGATGAGGTTGGGATGGTCACAGGTGGTCGATGTTATTTGAATTCCTGGCTGAGCTGTGCCTTTCCCTCTCAAAGCCCAGCCCATGCTGCTGGATGTAGGTCTGTATTCAGCAAAGATCAGCAAAGCTGGAGCTCTGCCTGCTCCACGAGCCAGTGGTGAGGAGGGTGCCCACCTTCTGCAGAGTCCTAGGCTTAGAGGCCTTGATGGTAAAAGCACAAACCAAAGTGTTTCAGCCCAGGGTGTCCAGGAGCTTCAGCCCATGTCCCTTCCAGGTCCTGCCCTCTCTGGTACATTGTTTGAGCAGAGATTCCTGTGTTGGAATGAGTGCCCTGTCTGCCAGCCTGCAGAGCACAGAGGAGAGGGTTTGTGACCACCACAGTGCTGCAGTCCATATTCAAATGGCAGGTCACAGCACCTCATAGGAGGCAGCTGGCTCCTGCAGAAGCCTGGCCCAGCCTGGTGGTGGTCCACAGTGCCCTGGAGCAGGACTGAGATGCTGCCAGGAGAGACCCTGGACCTGGGAGTGCTCTGACAGCACAGCTGCAGCATCACATGTGGATCAGCCCTGAATTTCAGAGCATGTCAGCAGTTGCCTTCTCCCTTCTGATTAATGAACTCCTGGTGTCATTACATATTTTTAAGGGCAGGTATCCAGAGGCTGGATCACACAGTGCAGCTCATGGTACTGAAGAAGTGCCCATGCTGGCAGACTCCGGAGGAATCACAAGACATTTGCCTGTGGAGGACTAAACTGGACCTCATCCTGCAGCACTCAGACGGTGAGTGCTGGACCTCTGAGGAGACATGAACTGGGCCAAGAGCATCAGTGCTAGAGATAAACACGAGTAAACACAGGCAAACAAATTACAGAGGGGAACAAGACACCGACAAAGATGAATGTGGCAAATGAAATGTAAGAAAGTGTGTTAATGCGGGTCAGACAAAGACTTAAAAATCTTGTACTCAGGATATTAAAATTGCACTCCCTGGTGTGTACCTACCTGCACCTCTCTCCTAAACATTATTTCTGCTACATTTGCCTTGAATTAAGAAAGAGGTTTTTCATCTTCGAAGCAGTCAGACCTGCAATTACACTGACCCAAGTTTTGCATGAGGTAATATTTTTTCCTGCCTTAAACACAATTTGTACTCAAAATGAACTTGTTAAATAGTCTGTCATCTTGCATTTTCTTCTGTAAAGAGCAGACAACACCTGAATAGTTAATGAACTGCAGTGCAGTTTAATCAGGGTGGGGAAATACTATTTCAAACAAAGAACAAAGTCATCCCCTCCAGTTTTTCCCACTGCCTCCAGCTTCCTGCACTGGTCACTGGGTTGCACATGATGTCCTTTGAGCATGTCCCAAGCCAACAGGCCTGAGCCCCAAGGGTGCACACACATTTTGGGAGATGATGCTCCCCATCACCTTGCTTCACAAGCAGCTGTTTAGGCCAAGGTGAGGTGAAAATGCCAAGGAAGTGTGCCCCAAGTCACGGACCAGCAACCCCAGCCCTGTTCAGGCTGTGCAGTCCCAATATTTCAGCCTACATAGAGGCATAAAAAGGCTGGATGCCTTATTCACCCAGTAAGTAATTTACTGTGACATGTTCATACCAGTATACAAGAGCGTTGATGTGCCTCCAGTCGTAGTGCTGAACCCAGAAATGTTGCTCAGAGGAGTCATAACCTGCAGTAGGAAAGAGCTCTGGAGCTGCACACTGGAGTGCATGTTGCAGAGCTCTGCCAAATGTGATATTACCAAAATAGCTTTTGTTCCAATACATTGGGCACATAGAAGGAAAAATATTACCTATTGTCTGGGTTGTAAGTTCCCCTTTGTATAAAATATGAATAACATTTCTTAAGTGCGTTTGTGAAATGCTTTGTCCCTGGGCACAGAATCTATACACAACCATGGCATTGCCCTTATCTATGACTTTCCTTAAGCACCAGGAGTTATGAAGATGTACTTTCACTTTGATCCTTCACAGACCCGGTAGCCTGCAGGAAGAATACAATTCATCAATGGTTTTGTTATGTGTGTCACTGTAACGGAGGGCAGGAATGAGATCCAGCGTTCCTCTGCCACCTGGGAGCAGCCGCTACCCAGCAGCACGGAGGCGGATGGGCAACATCCTCCCAGCAGGTGAACTGCGTGAAAACACAAAGAAATAAAGTGGTGATTGTGGCTGGGAAGTGGCCGTTAAGGAAATTTAATTCAGCTGACTGTGATGAGTAAAGAGGCCATCAATAGTTCCTGCGACTGGCCTCTGAGTTATTGGATACGTGATTTCCACAATCTAACTCCCTTAGCACATTGCTATATCAAATCTTTTGTTGCTTTTGTTGTTTTATCCCTAAAGAATATGAGAGAGGTGAATTGCTGACTTTCCACAGCTTGCTTTGGCTGCAAATGGAGCTTCAGCTCCTGAGGGCTTTGGCTCATGGGCAGTGAAGCAAACAGCGACGGCAGGTGAAGATGGAGCTGTCTCCCACCTGCCTGCCAGAGGTTAGTGCTGCTCTAATGGTGTCAGCAGCAGAAAATATCTGCCCAAGTCAGCTCAAGCTGGGGCACAAGGGTGGAGCAGCAGAGATGTAGGTGCTGAATCAGCTCTGTTTTGGAGAACAGAGGGATGTTAGCAGCAGTGCAGGGGCAAGGCAGGGCAGGGGCCACTGCAGGACTTGTTTAAGCAGCTATGCCAAAGCCCACAAGCATGTTTTGCACTTTTTTCTCCAGGATTATGTTTTGTTGGCCAACAATCTTCAAAAGAGGGAGAAACCCAATATCGTAACCTCACTATTATCCACATTAAAGGTCATATTTTTCTGAGCCTGATGTTAATTTTATTTGTGATGGGGCTGGGCTTTACTAAGCACAAAATAATACTAACTCAAACAAATGCATCTTGCTTAAAACTCACTATTATATTCAAAAGAAATAAAATTGCAAAAACTGAATGAAAATAATACAATAATACAAGAGTACCAGGAGTAAACTGCCATCCCTCTGATTCAGTCTGTGCATTTTTGGTGTGGGGAGAAGAAAATATAATAGACAATAGGGTGCTGTGGGACAGAATAACACAGCCAGGCAGAGTCCCCATGACTCATACCCAGAAGATCTTTCCTCAGGAGTGGGAGTCATTATGATCCACAACAAACTATTGTAACCTGCTAAATGTCTCAAGTGTCTCTGAAGCCACATTAACTTCCCGCAGCGATGATTTTTCTAAATACGTGACATCGTGCTTTGTTCTGCTCCCTGCCAAACACATTTAAAGGCACTACCTTGACTCCCCTTTGAGAGGTCTGTCTGAACCACTCATTTCTCTTTGTCTCTCCCTCATCCCCCCTCCCCAGTGCTGGGCGATGCTCTCTTCACTTCCAGGAGAAATGACAGCAGCATTCTGCTTCTTGGAACAATGTTCTGGTTTATCTCCAGGAGTCAACAGTAGGTGGTTTACTTTCTGCCATTTCTGTCTCTTTTTTGTTACTTTGCTAGGCCATTTGCCAAAGGGGAAGAAAAAAACTGAGTACTATGCTTTGCATTACTACATCTTCTTCCATTCAAGGCTTCTCAAGTATTTAACAAGCACCCTTTAAATTTGAGCCAGGCTGCTGGCAGGTGGATGCAGCCGCTCTGGCTTCACCAAGGAAATGCTTCCCTGGGCCACTCCCTGGGTGGGACATGGGTGCTCAGCTGCAGGAGAGCTGCAGATGTGCAGCCATAACAGGGTCAAGGCAAAGGCAGCTGCAGGCTGAGATGAGTTTTTCCCCTCCTCCTGCAAACCAGAGCTGTGCTCCTTTCACACTTGGACACCGTGGTGGTGGTGGTAGCTCTGCAGTAAAATCCTCTTGGGAGTCTCCAGGTCAGATGGCCACTGGTCTCTCTCCCAGCCCTGGCTGGTCACTCAGTAGGGAGGGTGGCAGAGTGGGCAGGCAGATCTGGCCACAGAGCAGAGACCACCAGCAGCTCTGGGACAGGGCTGCTTCTGCAGCTGCACCTGCAGCAGGGTGGGAGTGACACCCATGCCTGGAAACGCCGGATTTCCAGATCTGCGGTGAGGAATTAAGTCTGTGTGTACAGCTAGTAAAGATAACTCCTTTCCTCTTATCTTACTGGAAGAGGGAGCAAGAGAAAGGCCAAGAAATTAGCCAGATAGTGTTGCCAGGAGCAGTGCTCTGAGCCCCCTGTGACAGCTGATAAAGGCTGTTGTGACCACGAAGCAGCAGAGACAATGCTGTGCCCCCAGCCCTGACTGAGAGCAAGAGGGGGAGGATATGTGAGTTACCAAGTCTCCCCTGGTCACTTTGGAGACATCACCTGCCTCCTTCTTAGGGAAACAAGCTGGTGTCATGTGCTCTTGTGTCACATGTCCTTTCAGAAAGAATTTTGGAGACAAAATAGTCCACACCCCTGAGAATTCTTCCAAGTTACACAAGTGTCTCAGAGGGAAGATCATGGTGCAGCAGCCACCTTGACAGCTCAGTTGCATGGACCAGGGGCAGGACAGGGCTGTAGGGACATACAGGCACTCAGGCTGACCATGGATTTCATTGTAGAATGAGCTATTTTTGACTGGTAGAAGTTCATGTGTGGATATATGAAGTTGAGCAATGGGCTGCACTGGAGTTACTGAGGTTCTCTGTGAAGGGCTGGGGCATCCTGGGGGGCTTCAGATGAACTTTGAGAAAATAGAATAAATGTAAAGATAAGCAGGGATCTATGGGTACACCCTAGGATTTGTTCCAACCCCACAAACACCCATCAGAAATCTTTAAACCTGTTATGAGTCAACACACACGGAGCCAGCAGTGTATTTTAAGACACCACTTTCACAGGTTCATCCCCTCCCCTCAGTGGCAGCTCTCCAAGAACCTGCTCAGTTTCATGAGCATTGTGTGTCTTCACACTGCTGTGCCTGTGTTGTACATGAAATAGGAGAGCCCACATCTGCTGGGGATGCTGCTCTCTGAGAAGTGCTTCTTGAGGGGTTACCAAAGTGTGGAAGAGTGACCAGGGCGCTCACTGGACTTAGAGAGCTTGAGCTGCTCAGCTTATCAAAGAGACAGATAAGAAGAGACCTCTTATTTAAGAGAGAGCAATAGAGTTTTTGGCCCTGGTCTGGAGCTCAGTGTCCCTGGCAGAGCCCTGTGATCCACCTCATCATGCATTGGAAGGATGTCAGGAGCACCTTTGCACTCAAGAGTTGTGGAAGCAGGCTCCAACACAGACCACTTCATATCATTGTAGTAAAGGGAGCTTGGTAGCACTGCCAGCAGTATCTAACCAGGCACACCCTGAGCCTGCTGCCTGTCCTGGGCCTGCTGATACAGCCTCACGGTAAAACTGGAGGAACAGATTTCCCCAAGAGAAGCTCAGGGCAGAGATGGGAGCCTGGCAGTTTTCTCACAATCGTTGGATCACTCTTTAGGAGTATATCCATGATTCCTCTTGGGGATAAAAGTGCTATGGCCCCTTTTATACTTTACATGATACAATATATTTTCATCGACAATCACTCTGAGCAGATTCTCAGTGACCTTCTTAAAGGGAGCTGGGAGGTATATTTGACTCATAAGTGATGAGTTTTAAACTTCTTGTGGAGGATTTGGAATAATGAAGAATATCTGCTTATTCCATAATATTCTGGCTTATCTTAATACTTTGCTTTGCTGCTAATAAGAATTAAGATTATTTTAAATTAACCTATGAATCTGATTTTCCAACCAGTCTTACTTTGGTTGAAAAAGTCATCTTGTTCTCAAAACTGAAGTGGAAGTTCCATTTCCAACTTTCTTACTGCATTCATATCATCACTGTATGTTGGCCCTGTGTTCTATTATCATGATGTATTTCCTGCTCTGAAAAACAGCTAATTTTACAGCTTGCAAGCAGCTAAAATTAAATAAAAGTAGTATGAATGTGCAGTTCTGGTGGTGCAAGGCTCTGATGAGATATTTTCAATAAATTATTTGTGCTGGGAAAAAGAAAGAAGTTACCCAGTGTTTGTTTTCTGTTCCCATGTTTTCCCATGGCATCATCCATTTCACATCACCCATGGCATGACACCCGTGTGTGGTTATCCTCAGGCTCGAAGGGCTCCTGAAGCTCACACAGAGGTGGGTGCACAGCCTGCCCCTCCACTGCTCAGGCTTGCTGCTCGTGACACACAGCTGCCCCTTGCACGGGGCAAGGAAACTGCTGAGCACCTGGGGAGCACACACTCACACTCACACTCACACTCACACTCACACTCACACTCACTCACAGACACACAGACACACACACTCACACACATGTTCACACACACAGTCTCACACTCACACACACGCTCACACACTCACAAACACTCACACACACAAACACACTCAAACACTCTCACACAGTCACTCACACACACTCATACACACACAAAGTCACACACTTGCACACTCACACACACTCACTCACACACAGTTACACTCACACACACATTTGCATGCACTCATGCACACGTTCATACACACAGTCTCACTCACACACACTCTCACTCATAAACTCACACATATCCACACACAGTCTCACACACACACTCACACTCACACACACACACACTCTCGCACTCATACTCACACTCACACACTCACACTCACACTCACACTCACTGTCACACTCGGTCCCTGTGCCCCCTGTTGTTCCGTGCAGAGCCCCCATCCCTCCTCCCCGTGTTCCCGTCCCGGTGCTCAGCAGCCGCTGCTCCGCTGTGGGGAGCCCGTTCATGCCAAGAGCCAGAGCCGGGCTCCCACTCCCACCTCAGAAAATTCTTTTTAAACACAGAAAAAAAAAAAAAAAAGGAAAAAAGGACATTTAGTTCAATACACAAAGTTCAGCGCTCAGTCGCTGAGGGTGGGCACACATTAACCCCCGTGTCGATGGGCTGCGGAGCGAACCTGAGAATGCGGTGGCCCTGAGACCGGCTCTCACATCAGTTAGCAGCGAGCTCTGACATCCGTCTGTCTGTCCCGCCCTGCGCTGCCCGGGCCGGCCCGGCAGCTCCATCCTCCCGCACGGCCCCGCCCGGCTCCCGCTCATCCCCACTCGGGGTTTAAACAGCTCCCTCGCAGCCACCATGCAGCTTCTGCCCAAACTGCACTTGCCGAGCTTTCTCAGTAGCCGGTAGGCAAACAAAATACATCCTGCAAAATGCTCGTGGTCCCACAGCCTGCAGTTGTGTGCCTTAGTGTTGAATCCTGTGCCTCCACACTCAGGTCCACTGACATGCGCTCACACAAACTGTGCCTTTTAAATACGTTTTAAACACAGATAGCATAAGAGAAAGCCCTCTAAAGCTGCAGTAAAATGTGTTTCCAGCTCTCTGCAAGTTTAGAGATTGCTGAATGAAAGAGAAATATCTTTTCCGAGGCTCTTAAAGTTTAGTGATCATTAAATAAAGCAAAAGGAATATCTTTTATGGACTTCCACAGGACTTACATCCCACTTTTCCTCACAAAGTAAACTGTTAAAACTGTCCTGTCCTGTTAGCCCTGTGTACCTTGGGTCCCTGGGGTTACTGAAGTTAGAATAGCAAAGGGGAGAGATAAATTAGGCTGTAAAATGGACTAAGAGTTTCCTTTGTGGCCACTGACATTTAAAAAATTCTTCAGATAAAGGCTACCCACAATAAATATTTGCAAGTTAATGAAAGCCTTGGAAACTTCAGTATGCAGATGTAACATGGTTAAATAGCCATCGTTTCTTCATGGAAAGCCAGAGCAGCCAGTGGATAGTAGGACAGGAATACTTGTTGTGGGAGATACCTCTTTTCCTCCTTTTGTAAGCTGTGTGTATTTGATGTACATTCAAAATCAGATTTGCAAAACAAAGTCAAATATTAGAATTGTAAATAACCAGACCCAAGTTGAATTCCCCTAAATATGCTTAGGGATGCTTCTCACACAGTGCTAATAGGGCACAGCAGCACCATGGAACAGAAACAGGCAAAAGTGTATTCTTATGCCTTTATTGCATACAATACAGTACATTAAGGGAAGCATAATTCAAATCAGGAAAATATAAAAGCAAGAACCATAATGAATGTTGTGTATTTGTCTTCAGCAATTTTTATTTTTATTCATTATAGATAATGAGTTTAATTTTAAGCTCAGAGTCCCACCCACTACCTCCTTTTCCAATCATGAGCAGAGAGTTAAATATCTAGATTTACATCTCTAAAGAAATCTCATAAAATGCATAAGATATTGAACACAAAAACTTTCTACTCTTTGAAAGTGTTCACCCTTAAATGCTATTATTAAGCCAGACAATAGAAAGTTTTAAATACTTGTTCCCCAGTATGGAGTTATTTTTAAATCCGGTATTCTTTTTAATGGCTACAAGATCAATAATAAATGTAAGGGTTTAGGCTCACCTATTTGATAGCATCAAGAGTGTTTTTAAAGTAATGTCCTTCTGAAAAAGAAAAGCCTTTTAATATTCTCTTTTATATTCATACCTCAATAAAGTTAATAAGCAACACAGAAATACAAGTTTAAACTCATTTGAATGAAATGCATTAAAAGAGAGAGAGAAAAATGTCTAAAGTTAAATACTCTATTTCCAGATGAAATCATGAGATGTCAGTTTACAGATGGTGCACATTGCAGCAGCCCACTGGAAAATGGAGCAGCCAAACAGCTGCTATTGTTCCTACCCCAGAAAAAATTAAGATCTCGTAATAACATAGGCATGGAAGTTGCCTATAATTTCACATTTAGGCCTTTGTTTAGAAATGACTTGGGCTCTGCTTAAGAGCAAAGTTCATGAAACTGGCAAGGCAAAACTGCTTTATTATCTGACTGTGACAAGTCCTGTGCACAAAAAAGGGATTCATCCC
The DNA here is from genome assembly GCF_012460135.2 of Molothrus ater. Taxonomy (NCBI): domain Eukaryota; kingdom Metazoa; phylum Chordata; class Aves; order Passeriformes; family Icteridae; genus Molothrus; species Molothrus ater. Next base: position 13,265,306 of record NC_050482.2, on the reverse strand, counting down.
AAAGGCTTATTTGGCATGGCCAAGGCAACTCCAGAGTGCCAGGCCTCTCTGCAAATCCCTGCATAAATAGGAGAAGAAAACAAGGAGGCTGCATGAACTGAAGACATTGTTTTGGAAGAAAAAGCGAGATCAGTTAGCTATTAATTACTTTTAACTCTCCTGACCAGCATTCACAGGTCAGAGGTTTCCACTTTGCTGAAGCCAAACTTTACTTACCCTGAAGCTTCAACTTCACTGATAGACACAAGAGAGGGGGTCTATCTTACTTTAGCATGGTCAGACCCATCCTCCCCCTTTCTTTCCTTGGCTGGGATTACAAAGAAATCCCCCACACCTTGGGATGACTGAGGGAGGGTTTCCAGCCTGCAGGAGATGTGCATGGATGGACTGACAGCCCACCTGCTGCATGGGCAGGAGAGGTCCCTCTCAACAATTTGTGTGCACATCTGATTGTCAAAAGTAAAGACATACAAAGACAACACTGAGTGCTTGTATGGATGAGTAGAAAATAAAGACTTGATGGAAAAATCTGGCACTGGGAAGTCCACTTCATAGCTTCATTAATGTGGGAAAAGCAAAAGTGCCCCAGCTTGCTGTCCTGCTTTCAGATGTTGCATGCTGTACCACAATGGATAAATGATACATGCAATTTGGTGCTCCATGTCTCTTTCTTATTTGCAGCTGATTATGTAGAAACCCTAGGCAGTTTCCTTAATTTTTGTTACAAAAAGCTGCTGAAAGCAAGGGACAAGATTTGCATCAGGACTCTCCACATGGTAACAGTGACAAAAGGAGTTTCTGCATTCTTCCACCAAAGCCCTTGCCCGGGCCCAAGGAGCTTGGACAAAGCCCTTATTTCTCCATGTTACTTAACAGCTCCCAACCTGCCCATATCATTTCAGAATTATCTGCTGTGGCTGTGTTAATAAAGGAGCTACTTGCCTGCTAATGTTTCTCAATTCTGCTTTTGGGGTGTGAGCTCACTCCCTGAATGAAGTGAGCAGCTCTACTGCCTGAATAATCACTTCCTTAAATTAATATGGACTGCAGCCACGTCCATCTGTGCTGTGATTTCCCACCACCACCCAAGCTAGAGAGAGGCCTGTACCTCCTAAGTAATTATTTACATTCCACCTATTGCATTCTCCATTGCAGACAACAATCTTTACTCAGTTCTCATCTCAATTTATTCCTCGTTGTTTTCTGTGTTAAAAAACATACTTCATGGGGGGTGAAAGCTCATGGTAACCTCCATCCTGCACTATTAGGTAGGTCCTGCCTTTAACAGGGAATAGTTGTAACTTACACGAAGGTCTTGGATCAGACAAGAGCGAAAATAAAGTTTATTAGGATTTTTACAAGACTTTATTCCTATTCCAGGAGGGTTGGTCTGAGACACTCTTCTTAAATAGTTGTTTTGATGTTATTAATAATGATATCTTAGCCTTGCTGTCAGTGGGAGAGGTATGAAAAATTCTGGCCAAAGTAGTTTCATAAACCCCTTGCCTTCAAAAATCACGTACTGTACTTACTCAGAGCAGTGAGGGGATGTGAAGCAATGCAAAAACCCACTGGGACATGGCTGGCCCTATGAGAGGGTAGGGACAGCCTGGTGAGAGGCTCCCTCCATGCCCAGCCCTGTTGGAGGCTGCTCAGGGGCAGGGGCTGAGCGTGTGCTGGTGCTCCGGGCTGTAGGAAGATCTTTGACATCAAGTAAGGATTTGGGGTGATTTATGGGTAAATCATGCTTGTATCAGTGAGATTGTGCTGGAGCTAGGGCTAGGAATGAATTTTCCTTCAGGGAAAGACTGGCAGAGTATGGAAGCTTCTTTTTCTTCCTTCCCCCAATGCACAAGGCTTGGTCACAGCTTTGGCTCCCTGCAAATGTCTCAGCAAAAGTCTCCCTGCTTTTGTAGGGACATTGCAAAGTCATGGGGTGTGTGGGTTCTGCAGTATCTTGGTTTTTGATGAAGGCCACTCCTAGCATCACTCTCCTAAGCAAAGATGAGCCTGAAATGTGTGAGAGAGTTTTGGGAAGCACTTTTTGACCTAGATGTGTAGGGTCAGAGAAGGCAGGTGTCTTGTCTAACTGAAGGTCTATTACATATTTCTGGAGGGTGCAGGAAATGGGGTTTGAGCTCCCAGAAAGTCCCTTTGAATATCCCTGTGTCCTTGAATATTAGTGGTCTGGGGTGTCTGCTGGACTCCCTACCAAAAGAGCATGACTGTGGGGCTTCCCCATTCTGCCCAGTGGAGAAGAGGTTAGAGATCTTGTGAAAGTGTAAGAAACAGAGGAGAAAGGAGAGAGGAAGCCATAATATAAAGAAATGGAGGATGGAGGTTACCAAAGAGAGGAAGAGGCACAGGGCTTCCAAGAGGAGTTGTTACAGTTTCACCTTTTATTCTGACTGTCCCCCTTTGATAAGTGACACACACCTCCTAGAGAAAGAGATGTGCTGGCTGCGCTAACAGTCCTGGCTGCTCTGGATACTAAGCAGCTGGAAACAAAGAAAATTGTGTAAAATTCACCAGCGTGGGCCCTATCCAAATCCCAGTGACCTCAGGGAGTGCTAATCTGAACCCCAAAATCTGTTGGCAGGTTAGCTATCCCATGGTCCCAAGATTATTATAAGGGAATTCTCTCCTGGAAAAACAAATGAAAAGGCTTTGCTAGAAACTGGTACAGTAGCATCCTGGCAGAGGTGGATGGCATCCCCTCCTGCCACAGCAGTGGGACCCCATCACCCCCTTTCCCCACCACTTCTTTATTTTACAAGAGAGTTGGCCACAGCTTCCTCCAAAATGACTGGCCAACTTCCATGGCTGCTGGGCAGAGCAGGCACGAGCCAGGGTGTGTTTGCTCAGCTGAAGCCCCTCTGGCATGGCCCGGCCTCGCTGGCAAGCCCTTGCTGCAGGGAAGCAGGAGTGCACAGGGGAGAACACATCCTGTTGGCAGTGGTTTCACCAGTAAGCCCACACAGCTTTTGCCTGCATGAGATTTTGGCATGAGGAAATGATATTATTAGTCTGTCACTTTTACAAGCATTGAAATATATGGAGGAGGCGCAGATGTTAAAAAATATCCACCAAAGCAAACAAATACCCAAAGCTGAAAAACAAATAAAAACCACCCAAAAAGGAAGCCTCAGAGCCAAACTGACTCCTCAGCAGCTGCTGTCAGGCCCAGTTTCCACAGCGGTGGCCAGGGACACCCCAAGCCAGTGACTGGACAGGCGTTCCATCCCCTGCATGGTGCACCACAGGTGCCTTTTGTCCTTCCAGCCAAGGCAGCGCATTTCTCCATCCAAGCTGAGGAGGGACATCACCTCACTCCATCCCTAGTGAGGCACAAGCCAGCAAGACAGGAACCAGGGCAAAGTTTTGCTGCTGGTGGTGAACTCAGGCTCAGTGCAGAGCCAGCAGAAGAGGCAGGCTGGGCAGATGGCAAGGATGTCCCCTGGACCACGGGGTGTCCGTCAGCTGGCAGGAGGGGGCCAGGGAAGCAGCCTGCATGGACGTGGGGCAGCTGCGTGGGGCCATCCATGTGGCTTGCACCTCCGTGGAGGGAACCTTTCCCTCTGGCACTGAAACCAATCCAGGAGGGAGCCCCTGCACTGTGCCAGTTTTGCACTTCAGAAATGCTGGCAGGTAGGCTCTCCTTTCCAATTCCATCATGTCACTGCCACTCACCCCGGCTGTCTCTGGCCTTTGGGCAGGATCCAGTAGCAGCACGGTGGATGCTTTAAACCCTTGTGGATTTGCTCCCATCTCCTGATGCCCTCTGTCAGTCCTGCTTTATTAAAAATTTATGCTTCTATGAATTGTTTGACTTGCCAGTGGTTTATGTTCAGTTTCTCATTCTCCTTCTGGTCTCCACCGGGTTTGCCCCTCTTGCTGGGATAAAGGGCCTGGGCACACACTCTCAGGGAGCTAAAGCCTTTTCCCAGGGATCTGCACTCCCCAGGGACTCACACACTGGCCCCCTCCAGAGCTGCCTGACCCTCCTCTGGGGATGCATGTGCATCATTTTGAAATGGCACTGGAGAAGGTTTAAGTGAAAAAATCTCACTTTTCCCCAACAGTGGGTGCAGGTACAGCAGAGGCAGGGCTGTGGCTGGGACATGGACAGGGGCAGCAGGGCAGGAATTGGAGCTGAGGCAAAGGAACAGGGACTGGGGCAGAGGAATAGGGGCAAGAACACAGGGGATGGGGCAGGTGTACAGGGGCAGGGACAGAGGAACAAGGACATGGACAGGGCTAAAGGACAGGGGACAGAGCGGAGGGACAAAAAGATGGATAAAGGGATAGAAGCAGAGACATTTGTGTTGAAGCTGAGAGACGGGGACAAGGAAACAAGGAGGGAGTAGGATCAGGGATTCAGGTGTCAGGGTTGGGAGTAAGGGCAGGAGCAGGGGCAGGGGCAGAGACCGAGGCAAGGGCAGGGGCAGGGGCTGGGACCCGGGAGCAGAGCCAGGAGCAGAAGCCGGGTCGTGGACGGAAGGGCAGGGGCAGGGCAGGGGCAGGGCAGGGACGGGGACCCGGCGGCAGACAAAGGGCGGGCAGCAGAGCCCGGCTCGCAGCCCCCGCGTCCGCGGCGGCAGCGCAGAGCGAGGAGCAGGAGGAGCGGGCGGCGGCGGCGGAGGAGGAGGAGGGGAGGGACCTTCCCCTCCCTCCCACCCCGGCACCGGGGGAAATAAATTATTCCCAGCCCTCGCGCTCCCAGCTCCGTGCCCCGCACCCCGGCAGCGGCAGGCGGGGACGGCGCAGCCTTGTTCGGGCGCGGAGGGGCCGCCCCTGCCCTGGCCGAGCTCCGCTCCGCGCAGAGCCGCGGCGGGGGGCAGCGCCCGCCCCGTCCGCCCCGTCCCGCCCCGTCCCGCGCGGTGCGGAGCGGAGCGGCGCCGGCCCCGCCGTGCCCTGGATGCCCCAGCGGCGCCGGCGGCAGCAGCATGGAGCGGCGGCGGGGCGTCCCCGGGGGCTGGCCCTGCCTGCTGGCCGCCCTGGGTGCCCTGCTGGCGGCGGGCCGGGCGGCTGCCCCCCGCGCCCGCTTCTCGCCCTTCTTCTTCCTCTGCACCCACCACGGCGAGCTCGAGGGCGACGGCGAGCAGGGCGAGGTGCTGATCGCCCTGCACATCGCGGGCAGCCCCGCCGCCTACGTGCCTGGCCAGGAGTACCACGGTAGGTGGTGGCGCCCGCCGTGCTCGGCGCTGCTCGTCCCCGCGCGGTCCCGGGGCGTCCCGCGGGGAGGAAGGCGGTGGGGGAGAGCGGGAGCCCCGGACGGGGTCGTGTGCCGTGCCCCAGGGCAGCCCCGGTGCGGGGCTCGGCGGAGCAACCCTTCCGTCCGTGCGGGACCGTGCCCACCTGCCCCGGGCTCCGGGACCGCCGCCCGCGCCCCGTCCCGGCCGCTTCGCCCCGGCGCGGCTCCCGGCAGGCGCAGCCCGGAGCAGAGGAAATTCCCAGTCCCCGCTCCTCAGCCGGGCCTGGGCCGGATCCAGAGCCTCACAAGTTGCTGGCAGCCTGTCCCTTTCCCACTTGAGGCTTTCGGAGCACCGAGCGCATCCCGCTCTCCCGGGGCGCTGCGCGGTGCCGCAGCTGGCGCTGCCATCGGGTCACCGCCCTGTGTCACCGCGATGTGTCACCGCCGTGTGCCCGCTGCGGACGCGGCAGTCCGCCAGCCTGTTGCTCCCTTGCAGAGGCCAGGGGCAACAGCCGGGGGTCAGGCACTCACTCACAGGTAGCTTTGGAGATGGAAGGTCGTGCCCAGAATTAATAAAAAACCCCCTGCTTTTCGTAAGCGGCCAGGCGGAGGAGAGCGAACAAGAAAGAACAGGCAAAGTTGCTCACGAAGTAGTGTCTCTGTTTGGGGGCTGCACTGGGACAGGGGCACAGCCCAGGGCTGAGTGGGGCCTCGCAGGCAGGTACTCTACTGTGGGAAGCTGCTTTCGGCTGCAGAGTGCCCCTGGAAACCAGCGCTGTGCGGTGCAACAGCCACATCTCCACTTCTCTGCGTGGAAAACTTCCATGTGGGAAACATCTTTTCATTTATAACGGTGGGAGACTGCTCAGGGCTATATTCGCTAATGCTTCTCACCTTTGGGTCTGTTTGGAGTTTGTAATGCTACAGAATAATAACAACTAATTCTGCAGTAGGCAACTGGAATTCAGAGAAAATGACAATAAAGGTTTATTTCAAACACCTTGCTCAAAAGCAGATACTTTGTGATAGTCCCTGGCTAAAGAAGGAATTAAACTTCTGATTTGATATGTTCCAGCTCAAAATTTAACTTTCAGGTAAATTATTGAATAGTTGAGTTATGTGAAAATTCTAATTGAAATTGTTATTGTAAAGACATAAACCCCAAACACATCAATACTCATTTTCATACAGTATAAGACATCCTGACGTTTTTGTCTATGTGTAAGCTTTAACAGTATAGTTTTGCCAGATTCATAGGAAACTTTTGATTTTGAAATACTACTGATCTTTCTGAAAACCCACATATGTAAGTTTTATGACTTCACCAGATAATTTTTTTCCCTTAGAATCTTAGATCTTACAGCCCATAATACACACTCAGGTTAGGTAAATTGCATTCAACCTGCTGAACCACAGATGTGCAGAGGGGAAAAAAGAAGCTGGGATTTCTGTTTTTGCACTATTTTAAATGCTGGGTTTTTGAAATTGTATTTCAACCACATAAATGACAGTATCACCCCTTTTCTCGCTGCTGCCTTTTCCCCTCAAGCCTTCAGCCCGTGTTTGAGCCTCTTTGCTGGTCTAGGGATAGAGGACTGTGGCGGGCAGGGCTGTCCGGCTGTCCTGCATGGTGAGGAGCAGGACAGAGGTTGTTTCTCCGGGGATGCTCTTCTGCATCTCACCCTTTGAAAAGGGATTTCGAATTTTGAAGCTCCAGCTTGCGGAGCAGCGCCCCAGCTGCGCGCCAGACCTTTCAGGTGGCCTAGGGTGGCTTTTCCGTCGCTGTTTTGCGTCTGACCGAGCAAAATGCGGCATCTTTAATCCACCTCTGCGCCCCGCGGGATTTCTCCCTGTCCGCTCTCAGGTTTTGCGGGGCTGCTGCCGCTGCCCCGCCCGGCCCGCCCGGGGAGCATCTCCTGCGGCATCGCCCCCGGAGCTCTGCTGGAGCCCCGGAGCCGCCGCTGGAGCCCCGGAGCTGTCCTGGAGTCCCGGAGCTCTCCTGGAGCCCCGGAGCACTCCTGGAGCCCCGGAGCTCTGCTGGAGCCCCGGAGCCGCTGCTGGAGCCCCGAAGCTCTGCTGGAGCCCCGGAGCTCTCCTGGAGCCCCGGAGCCGCTGCTGGAGCCCCGGAGCTGTCCTGGAACCCCGGAGCTCTGCTGGAGCCCCGGAGCACTCCTGGAGCCCCGGAGCTCTGCTGGAGCCCCGGAGCTCTGCTGGAGCCCCGGAGCCGCTGCTGGAGCCCCGGAGCTCTGCTGGAGCCCCGGAGCCGCTGCTGGAGCCCCGGAGCCGCTGCTGGAGCCGCTGCTGGAGCCCCGGAGCTCTGCTGGAGCCCCGGAGCCGCTGCTGGAGCCCCGGAGCCGCTGCTGGAGCCCCGGAGCCGCTGCTGGAGCCGCCGCTGGAGCCCCGGGCAGAGCCCGCGCCGCCCGGGCGCGCTCCCGTCCGCAGCCGCGCTGCTGGCGCTGCCCCGGCGCCCCGGGGTGATGCACCAAGCTCTGCGATGTTCGCGGGGGTGCAGCCCAGCCACTCCGGGTGTCTTTAAAGCCACCGTGCTCAGCAAGTGTAAAGAAATCGGCCGTGTTCGAAGGATGAAGCAGAAGGAAGTCCACACGGCGAACTTGAAAACTAACTTGTGTGCACACAGTGCAAGGTGTGAGCCAGACTCCTAATTTATGTCAAACTTGCAACGGTGATTTCTTTTCAAATCCGTGCGTTGATAAAAAACCTACCCATGCCAAACCATGTCAAGAAGCACTGTCTATTTGCTATGCACAGTGCAGCAGACGTATTCTTGAGCTAAGCACACTTAATCGGTTAGATATTTTGAAATATGTGAGTATTTTAAAACATTACAATTATCTATGTTAAATATAGCACAAGAAAAATCAATCCCAGAGAATACTATCTGGAGAAATAATTTGAAGCAACATGGAATTTTATATAATACAGTTTGATGATGCTGAAAAATGCCAATCTGTACTGGTTGAGAATTTATCATTTAGAAATAAAACTTTAAAGGTGGTCTTGCAGGGGCACAGAGCAAGGTTTTTGATGTGCTGCACAGAAGCACGGGACAAAGGGAGATTTACATATGTACAATGAAAACTCACCTGCTCAGAGAGTATATTAAAATGCTCTGAATCTTGCAAGTTCCAGCGAGGCCCTGTTTCAGTGCCCCTTCATTCTACAGGAACAGGTGCCAGCAGCATCCAAGAACATCAGAGTTCAAAGAGGAGGGAATTGGATGAAACCATATGCCAAGGGCTGGATGAGAAAAAATTCTGATTATAAAAATCAGCCACCGACTTTCTGCTAATTTGTTTGGACATTTCCTTGGGCACTCAGAGGGGGAGTCAGACCACTGTGCAGCCAGGGGAGCTCTTGGCCCTTTGCCCAGCTGTCCCTCTGCTGCCCAGCACCACGGGAGAGGAGCAGCATGGGCTGCAGGAGTCACTTGCCTGGGAAGCACAAGAGCTTCTGCAAGAGGCTTCACTGGCACCCTGAATCTGGCATTTTATTTCCCTGTGCCTCTGAATTTCATAAGTAAAACAAAGGCAATAATATTCCCTAGTTTGCATAGTTAAATTAGATACATTAGGATTTAGAACTTCTCCCCAAATACTTAAAATTACTCAGATTTGGCCCTATTCCTGCAAACAGTAAGTATTTAATCACTGACTGAATAGGACCAGAGCCACGCTGCATATAAATACTCTCTTTTATATAAGAGGACTGACTTGATACATCAGCAAACAATTTTATTACCTTTGGCAGACTTTTATTCCTTGAATTAGCTTATTTCAAATGTAATTAAGTCCTTGAGCTGGCAAAGCACTTATGGGCTTGCTCAAATGCAAACTGACAAAGTGTGCACTGGTTTAATGTAGGCACCTGCTCAGCTTCCTCTCAGCCAAGGGGTGGCTGCGTGTTCAGGGAGCAGCATCAGGGCTCGCCTGGCTTGCTTGCAGATTTCCTGCTAGATAGGGATGATCCTCTTTTGGTTTGCTCCTGGGTTTTCCTCTGTAATATGCAGAGTAGAATATAATTTAAAAAAAAAATCAAGCCAAAACCAGTACAATTTGGGAATTTTTATACAACTCTATTTGGATTTATTTGCAATCTGCAGTTGATTTTTTTAATCTATGTCAATGTACCTTCAGTGCTGAGAGCATGTACCATGATTTACAGGCAGATAAGTACATTGGAACTGCATAAAGAAATAAGGATAAACTTGACTGAACATTGAGTCTTTACTGACCTTAATCACAGAAAGCTCAAAATGAACAGTCAGATTTGTAGTGTTTAGAAAATACAAACGGATTATCTTTATACTGTATTTGTTCTTATCCCTTAAGATTTTTTTTGCTGTCACTGCAAACAGTTCCTTTTTCCCAAGGTTTCAAATTTAGATCTTTTAAGAAAAACTTTGAACTGTTTTCCCATGATTGATGCTAAAACTCATCATTCTGCCCTTAAAATAGTTTTCTTTAATGGGACTTGAGTTTCTATTTCACTCTCCATTGTTCCTTTTTTTTCAAGAACGGATTAACCTTCAGTCCCCAAATGTTATCAGTTTCCATCTATGACTGCTACTATTCTTAGATATACTGTATATTGTCTAGAATGGTTGCTGTGATAGGTTGTAAAAAAATAGTTTTCAACTATTTTAAGTGGTATTTGTACACTCTTTCAGCACTGATAAAAAGTTGTTTAAAGTCTATCCAATTCCACCTTTGTTACTAACCACTGTATTTTGGAAATACAGATTGTGACTTAGTACCTAATTTCATTAGGATCGCTTACATTTCTGATGGGCATTTTCATTGTAAACTCTTGTTGTTCAGATGATTATTGAATAAAAACATACTTGAGTTTGTCGTGAAGGAAGGGAAGAAAAAAAATAACTGGAATTTATGTAGTGATGCTGCTTGAGGTATAATCAGGTTTGTAACTGAGTGGTAGAAACTCAGGCATGGATACCTTCTGTACCAGTTATGCTGAAGTGTAGGAAGCTTTTAGTGAGTCAGTAGAAGTGAATAATGCACAGAAGTGATGTTAATGCCGTGGTAAGAGAAGAGCAAATTTGCATCACTGTTTTCCAGCATCAGCCCAAGAACCAGGTCAGCTTCTTGAGTCTTTTGCAGGCTATTCCCTCAAAACCTTTCATCTCACCCACTTACACCCTCCTCTGATCTCTGGAAGAATGGAGACTTCCATCAGTGTTTGTTGAAAATTAAAGCATGGAAAAAGTTTTGCTCATGGGAGTCCAGTTAGCTCCAGGGATTATTTTAGAACTCTTCTCTTAAGGGACCCTTACATTAAAAACCTGACTCTGGCAATAGGTAGCAATGGAGAGGGAGTTATTAGGAACGGGGAAGACCCTTGATCTTCAAGTCTCTCCTTTCCTCTGAGGTCCCTAGCAATATCTTGCAGCTGCATAAGGGTTTCATAGCACATAAAAATTTCACCTTGGGTCAGCATTTACTAAAAATGCCTTCACCCAGCAGAGCCTCCAGAGCGCACCCTGACTCTGCTCTGCTGTATTTAGGACTTTCTTGCATAAAGTGAGCTTTGCAAAACGAAGGCTGATTTATGAGTACTGTGGCTTGTTTGAATTTCTCAGATCTGAGCCTTACTTAGGATGCTATTGAGGCAATATGAGTTTCTAGGTCTTGATGTTGACCAGTGCATTGTCTATATTTGTGAAGCTCTTGTCTGGCCCCAAAGTTCATGTGGTACGCATTTGCAAATTTTAAAGAGTTGTGCTTTTAGGATCTCATGACCAGAAACTGATGAAGAGTGCCAACTCTAAAAGAGAAAGGTAGGCAAGTTTGCAGGTGACAGCCTCTTACAGACTGTATTTTGCTAAGGAAGATGTTACATTTCAACGGTTTTGGCTGTCATCACTAATTTGTGGGCATCATAAGCACCAGCAGATGGCCCAGCCAAAGATGTAGTCAGGCAGGGATTGATGAAAGGAGGTAGAAGGTCCACAAAGGCCTAAACGAGCCTTTCTTGCAAATTTGCAGAGGAGATGTAATCTCCAGTTAAATCCTTTCTCCCCTCATCAGGGGGCTGCTCCCCCCTGCAAAGGAGCCTTGATTGCCCCAAATAACAGAAATCAAAGCCAGCATGGCGTGCTGGCCTGACCCACATTTGTGAGGTGACATCTGACTGTGGGACAGACAGGGCATTGTTGGTATTGTGGGTCTGTGTAGGGCTGGGGACATGAAAAAATGATCTCTGCTTCAGCAAATTCACTGTCCAAGGCCTGGGGCTGCTGGGGGGCCTGGCGTGTGTGTATGAACCTTTCTTATGGCATGTCACCCAGCACTGGAGTCAAGGAATAAAGGAAACCTGTAAATGGTTAAAGGGTGCAAAAACATTGTTTCAGTGAGAGTGTTGCACATATTTTCTGATTTCTCTGTCCAGAGATATTTTCTATTATGCATAATTTATCTGTGGAATTCATTGCCAAAATCTGTCCATGTAAACTGCTTTTAAGTAGAAATTTCTAACATGTATTTTTCTTATAAATAATTAATATTTGTAATTGCATATAAATAGGCATATATATATGTAAATAGGTGTTGTGTATAATAATATAATTATATATATATGTATATAATATTGTGTAAATATAACATATACACAATATTTACAGTGTATATATATAACAAGAGATACACCTTCAAGACCAAAGGTGACCGGTTGCATCACCACAGCTATTATCAGATTGAAAATCATACTTCAACCAGTCAATGTGCAAATACTGTAGTATTGCACCATCATAAAAAGCCATAGAATTTCAAAAGAAGTGGTCTCCAAAATCCAGATCAAGGCAATAATAAGGAAAATGAGACATGACACCAGCAAACCAAAATGATTTATAAGTCGGTTACTTGGGCATGGTGGTGTGTAGGACATTTCTCCATTTCCCACACTGATTATTCCACATTTGTTAGTTCTTTAGGTAGAGCAGGGCGAGACTGTCAGGCTGGCGTCATGTCTCATTTTCTCTATTATTGCCTTGATCTGGATTTTAGAGACCACTTCTTTTGAAATTCTATAGCTTTTTATGATGGTGCAATACTACAGTATTTGCACATTGACTGGTTGAAGTATGATTTTCAATCTGATAATAGCTGTGGTGATGCAGCTGGGATGGATTCAGAGGCAACCTTTATTTGCATTGTGTGTCTCATGCCCTACAGCTGTGGTTTAGATTTGCCATGAGTGTTTGCTGCATGGAGAGGGAAGGAAATGGCACTGTCTTACCTCTGAGAATAAGCAACCTTTCATACCAGCCCTTGTTATGAGAATTTCAATGGTCTCTGATGAAAGGCTCAGTCTTTCTAACATGCTTCCTTTCTTTGTCTTAACATTTCCTGCCTTTTCATTGGGCATGAAAGGTGTACAGAGTGCAATGTGTCTGGAATGTTTGTGTAATTCCCACCTTTTTTTCCCCCACCAGCTGGGACTCACCTCTGGGATAAACATAGGACAAGCCCTGTAAGTGCAATCTTTGACATCTGTCCAAGCTCACTAGCAGGCTCCATGGGGAAAGACCTTCCTAGGCTGTCAGGATGATGCCTTCTTGTTAGGCTGCTAGTCTTCCTCCATTCCTTCCCTTAGGGCAGTCCTGGAAACTGGAAGCCATGGCATGTGTCACTCAATTCCTGCTGGGCTCTGTCAATGGACAGTGGCATCAAGGAGACAGAGATCTGTCAGGTCCATGCCCATGGGACCTTCTCCCGGTCCCTTCAGTGCTCACGTGTCCCACAGCTACACATTTTACTCTTTTCCTAAAAGGAAGGGAAGGGTCAAGGAAGTGGGTTTTTTGGGAGACTTTGTTTTGTTTTAATGTATCTCTTACTAAATTTTGCCTTAAATAAGACCATGCTGGAGGTGTGTATACCCTCATGGAGAGGAGTACTGGGATTTGTGGGGGCATTAGGGTTTGTACCTGTTTATTCTAGCCCAGGATCAGGCATTACTCTGTCCTTCTGCAGCTGGAGAGGTCCTGGCTGGGGCTGGAGATGGCACCCAGTGGCCAGGCACAGAGCCACAGGCTCCTTGCCATTGTCTCCTGCAACCATCTGGAGTGGCTGCTGCCTCTGTGGCACCCGTGTTTCCTGGGCAGCTGGGCTCAGCCTAGCTCCAGGCTGAGGCACTGTGGGCTTGGTCTTTGTCTCACCAAGCTCAGCCTCACCTGCGTCACTCTGGGCTCCCTGCACGGTGGTTGTTGGCTCTTCATCCTCGCCCTGCTGCTGTCAGCATGGCTTTCTGTTTGGGCATGCTGTGTGCTGATGTGGTTTCTGCTGGTAGAGATCTCCCCAAGCCTCCTCTCTGTCCACCCAAGGGGGATCCTTGGTCTTCCCAGGGAATCAGGACATCACTGACTGCTACCTTTTAGTGTTTGCTCATGACCTATTGTGAACAATGTCTTTTATGTGAACATCTCAGTCAAGAAAGCAGGATGTGTCCTGGGGGACTGGGCATGAGGGACTTGTGAAAGTTGCTGGGGAGCAGAAGGGACTTCAGGCACTTTCCCAAGGGCTTTTATACCAAAGTGAAGATTGTTACAGTCTTTATAACATCCCTCTTGCCATATTTTTCCATCCTGGGAACAAAACAGAAGTGGCTGTTCCCTGCTCCTCTCTAGCACTTTGATATTAATTCTGGTTGTGAGAGTTTCACAAGCATCTCCTTGGGAAAGGAAATCAGTGGCACTTTTCCAGACTGTGTCTATTGAAGTTCAACCTGCAGGAGCCCTGAGTGACAGCAGACAAGGAATCCATCTCCCTTCAGGTGCAAGCTTTACCTTACACTACCCTGTCTTACATTCTGCCCCTCCCCACTTTCTTTCAAACTTCTACATTGACCTTCCTAAAATTTTGTGTGCTGCAGGTTTCTCTGTGTGCTGTGCAAGTGCTTCAGTGCATGCCCAAGGTCTGTCCCAGCTCCCCATGTTCTGGGGTGACAAATATCCCAGTGTGTGTCCAGCCCTGCAGTGGGACCAGCAGTGCCCACAGAGCCTCTGAGGGGGTACCTTGCTCTGCTGCCAGGAGGGAGGGCCTGCCTGGGACATCCTGTCCCCAGCTCCTGCTGCAGGTGCCAGCAGGGGAGCATCAGATGGATGGTGGCCCTGCATGCCTTCACCCCCATCACCTCCTCCCCTCCTCCTTTCTGTTTGCTCAGAGGGAGCAGCTCCAAGGCACAGTGCTGAGTATTTGACTGAGATGCCCAGAGTAAAATTTGATTTAGTTTTGCTAGATGAGAAGCTTTATTAATAAGCTCAGGCTTCTGGGTGTTGGGGTTGGCTGGGTGTTGGACACATTTGTGAGGCCAGGTGTAAAACTATTGCTGTGTCTCTCCTGGAGCAGAAGCCTTGGGGTGTGCAGCCGTGGAGGGTGGTTGCTGGTTTCTCTCCTTGCCTTTGCAAGATACAGCAGAGGGGGAACTGGAGTGCCCTTGGTCTTCTACAGCAGGGTGAGCATTTTAATCATCAGAGATGGGGCTGAAGCTGTCTGTGTGTTTCTCAGAATGGCTTCTACTCACACATATGGGCTTGTGACTGCTTGTTTCCCTCAGGAGACAGGGCTGTGCTCATTGGCCTGAGGGAACTGAGCTATAGCCCAGACTGAGGTGAAATGCTAAGAGCTCTTGCACCACGCTTAGCAAAATTTTGACTGCCTCAGATTGGACAGTTATTTATTCCTCCCCATGTCTCTTTGAAGGGTAGATTGTAAATTAACAGGTATGACCCAAGAGAGCTGAGACTAGAAAAGGGTCTGCCTGCCAGTCCTGGCTCCAGCTGTGTCTGTGTCTCCTGCTGTCCACTTCACCATTCCTTGCTGCCATGGATGGCTGGATGCTGGCACCTATCCCATGTCCCCTTCCAGAGCCTGGCTGCCATGTGGCTGTACACTGAGTGGTCCAGCTGGTGAAAAGCACACAGAATAAGGGACCTCACTGTTTCCCTCTTTCCATCTCTCCCATGTAATTTTTGAGAGTGCAGTTAGATAATCAAAAGTTGGCAAAGAAAAAAACTCTCTACAGTGAAATCCATCAAGCAAGCTCCCTTTCATACACAGGCATGTGTCCAGAAGCAAATGCTGCTTTCCCCTCCTCACCCTGCTGCATCCCATCTGCAGGCAGTTCCTGCCCCATCTTGGATTGGAAGGGATTTTCATATTGGCTGTCCACAAGTAGTATATGTAAGTTGCTCCTTGGGAGTGTAAGGGGGAATAGTGAAAGTTGACTGTCTGTGTGCACGTGATGGTGAAGAGGGAAGGAAATGGGAAAAGAGAAAGCACACAACACTCTCTGCCCAGAAGGCTTGAAATCTGGGAATATGTTTTTCTCTGTGGCTGAGAGGTAGTTTGTGGTCATATCATTCCACAATTCTGGTAGAAGATTCATAGATGAGATAGCAAGGATGCAGAAAATCAGCTTTCCTGGGCAGGAGGCCTGTGTTCTGGCAGAGAAATACTCCATGGAAGAGCTGTGTCTTCCCATGTGGATCGTGCACGGGGGAGCTCTTCCTGTGCAAGAAATGTAAGTGATGGGAGGGTGATGAGCCTTTTTAACATCTGAAAACAGCAGTGTGACCCTCTGTGGCCTCTCTTCACGTCAGGCCCTGGGATGTGAGAAGTCATTCATCACATCACGGGGCTTGGCAAGGTCTCTGCCTTTGCCTTCCACTGTTCCCACTGCTCTCAGGACAATACAATGCATAGGAAAGAACAAGAAATATAGATAATATTTATCTTTCTGGCTAAACAAGCTGTGGTTTCCAGCACACAATACCCTTCCAGTGTTCCTATCTCACAGGGGAAATGCATTGCTAGAAAAAAACAACACTCCTTCCAGAATTAGACACATTCATCTGGACATTGGATGAAATTATTATTATAGCAAGAACTGCAGAGAGAAACAAAACAGCCCAACTGGCAAAGGCAAAGATCCTGGTTTAACAAACTGTTGTCTAGCCTTGCAGTGCAGCAGTTTGTGGGTATGCCAGGTGTCAAAATCAAAGCATCAGTATTTAAAATGCTTAAAAATTAGCTCCTAGATGTTTGGAAAAAAGAATCTCTGGCTGAATTTCAGCGTTAAACATTTTTGTTTAACAATTACAGCAATCCTCCTGACTTTGGCCCAAAATAAGTGTAGTCTTCAGAACCTCATTCAGATGACTACAAAGATCCAAAACTTTTGGCAAATATTTTTATGCTTTTCAAGTATTATAATTCATTTGTTGATGGCTGATACCCTGTCAGATAGTTTTTCAGTTGATACGATTCTTGCATGAGGAATTCCAAGCACAAACAGGCTGGGTGGAGAATAGGTTGGGAGCAGCCCTGAGGAGAAGGACTGGGGGGTGCTGGTGGATGAGAAGATGGATGTGAGCTGGCCATGTGTGCTCACAGCCCAGAAAGCCAAACATGTCCTGGGCTGGATCCAAGCAGTGTGGTCAGCAGGGAGAGGGAGGGGATCCTGCCCCTCTGCTCCACCCTCACAAGATACAGAACCTGGAGTTCTGTATCCAGATCTGGGGTTCACAACATAGGAAGGACTTGAACCTGTAGCAGTGAGTCCAGAGAAGGTCCATGGAGATGATCAGGGGATTGGGGCACCTCTCCTGGGAAGACAGGCTGAGAAAAAGGGGGCTGTTTAGCCTGGGGAAGATAAGGCTCTGAGGAGACCTTAGAGCAGCTTTCTGGTGCCCAAAGGTGGCCAACAAGAGACCTGGAGAGGGATTTTTACAGGGGCATGTAGTGACAGGAGAAGGTGGAATGGCTTCAAACTGAAGAGGGCAGGTTTAGATTAGAAGTAATTAGAAGGTTTAGATTAAGAAGTAATTCTTTGCTGTGAGGGTGGTGAAACATTGGAACGAGTTGTCCATGGAAGTTGTCGATGTCCCATCCCTAGAAGCATTCAAGGCTGGGTTGGATGGGGCTTTGAGCAGTCTGGTCTAGTGGAAGATGTCCCTGCCCATGGCAGGGGGATTGAAACCAGATGATATGTAAGGTGCCTTCCAAGCAAAACTGTTCTCTGAATTTATTTTCGTGTTCATAGTGAGTTAATTTGTCATCTGATTTTGTCAAAGACAAAATACTGATAATGTACTTGAATAGAATTTGGTAAAAGTTTTAATGGAAGATGGGAAGAAGTGAAATATTTGAAATATATTACTGTTATTTTCAAATCAGAGTTCTTATTTTTGTTTTGGAAAAGTATCTTAATTGTGAAACTGACTGAAAAAAAAAGAAGTTACATGCATAATCAGAAAATGGAATGAGACTTTTCTGCTTGAACAAAAGTCTTTATCTAATTTTTTTTGGGTTCATTGAAGATTTTCATATTGACCTAACTGATATTTTAATTTATTTTTTTGTGCCAGATCCCACAGTATTTCTTTTATGGTGGCCCAAGCTGATCTCTTTTCCTTTCTTTTTCTTTTCATTTTGATCACTGAACCAAAAATCAAACAGTTCTACTTCTGACAAGTTGACCATTTAATTTCCGGCCACTGCACAGATCTGATTCAGACCACTCCTTGTGTTTGTTCCCAAAATAAATTGCACAATCATAATTCACTCTTTAAGGTAGAGGAGGGCAGCTGGTAACAATACTAACATTTCCAAGGTAACAAACTCATGTTTTCTGTAATGATGCCTGTGGTTGCTGTGTGGCTACTAACATGTAAGTTGACCACATTTTCCTTTACATCTAGTAATTTTTCAGTTTTCTTTTTCAGCAGCAATCTTTTCTGAGTTACAGTGTTTGGTAAAAAAGGCTTAGAGATCTCTCACTTGCCTTCTTCTGCAGCAGTGTAATGTCTTACAGTTCAAGGGTACTTCTGCTTCTGATCTGGAAAACCTGTTGCAGGGCATCTACAGAATTGTGGTTCATTGAACTAGACAAAGAGACATTCATGTCTTTAAAAGGATCTCTTTTCTTCACAGAATAATATTTACAGGTTGTGCACCTCAAACAGAACTGAACTGCTGAGAGCAGATGTAGAAAATGCGTTTGAGATACGCGGGTTTATTTCCTTCAGGGAAGTGATCCCTGTGTTCTTTATTGCACTGCTTTTCCTTCAACATGTAGTTAATGCAGTTGTGAAGCACAAAGGAGTTTCAGCAGAGCTGTGATGTTTGCAGAATTTGCCTCAACCAGCAGAGATGAAAAGGTGTGGGTTTGGCTGGAGCTGGCAGCACCAGTCCCTCCCCAGCCTCAGGCAGCCCGATTACTCTGTGGACCTTTTCACTCAAAGAGATGTAAGTTTTGTTTCCTCAAGTGGTAGCAGATGTTAGGGAGCCTTTCTGCTACTCATCACTGACAGAACACCAATGCTGTGGCATCTGGCTGTTTTCTTTGTACAAATGGTGTTTTTAAACTCTAAACTGTCTTTGAGCAGTGCTAGTGGTACATTACACGCTGACTACTCTTCTTCTGGGACCTTGCCCAAAACCCCAATGAACAACTACCCCCCAAGTGCCTTTTGCCCAATTAGTGAGATTACAGTAGAGAACAAATCCTCCTTCTAATTGCAATATTTTCCATTTGAGAAAGCACATTGTAAAATTAATAACATTACAATATTTCTTGCGATTGCATTTCACTGACTGCTCAGAAACACTAGTGAGTGACTTGCACTGTAACTAATGGCCTTTCATTCCAGATTTACAAAGCCTGCACTTTTTGCAGTTACTAAGTATTTTCTTCATACAAACAGTAAGAAACAGGAAACCTTTTTGTTCTAATTAATGTATTTTATCTAGAGCATGTATATTTTTCATGAGGTGCAGAACTCATACAGATGCTAGTAAGCATAGTACCTCAAATCTTCAGAATGGTCAAATTGTTGACGAACCAAAATTGCTTGTTCTGTCTTGGAGTGTGCCAGCTTTTAGCACTTCAGGGAGGTGAGGACTGTCATCACCATGGAAGAGGATCAGTGCCAGCAAAGCCCACAGCTCCTTGGTGCATCATGTAATATGAGTGATGCACCACAAAATCTTTGGACAAGGGGAAAAGGTGCTCTCTTCTTGAAAATTTTCCTAATTTACTCCTTGTGGAGAATATCTGGATGGCAGTTTCCATCCCTCTTGGGGCAGTGCTGCACTGGGGCAAGGCTGACTGTGGCATCCAGGTGCAGGCAGGTGAGGCAGAAGAGATGACCACATGTGAGGGAGCAGTCAGATTTTCAGTTTACCCAATTTTATCCCCCTCTTCTCTCCTTTTTCACAATGCTGGGCTCGTTGCTCAGAGATTTAGCATCCACAGCTTCCATGTAGTGATTTCCCCCCACATTGCTGGGCAGATGTGTGTCAGTGGGAGAAAACATTCCCTGGTCAAATGATCTGCAAGACGTTCCAGCTGCATGCTAGTTCAGCTCTCATCCCTTCTGCTGAATTTAACATGTGTTTGTTATGGTTAGCATGCAGAGTGGTTGTAATTTGTTTGAATTAGAGGGGAATCATCCTCTTTGTGCTTTTTTTACATCAAGAACACTATGCTCTGGTATAAAGAGAGATTGATGGCTTTGTAATTAGCTAGGCCAGAATTTGATAGACCTTTTAATTTTGGGCTTTACTTATGAGTATCTTATATAGGTATTTACCTTTAAGACAAATTGGGAATGAGTGACAATGACACGTTGCATTTTCTCCATTATTTTTGATTAATTTGGAAATTTTTAGGTATAATTAAAGGATAATAATATCTTTCTTTTAATTATATGCATAAGAGCATGTTCCATGATATTCTTTGTTAATGCCTGTCTATTTAACCCTTTCCTGAGCTTTTTTGTTGCAGGCAATCAGGTTGCTGCTAGGATGAATAGTTACATCTTGGGTGACTAAACATTTAATGTGCTCTCCAGAATCAGAGGAGGTGCCACAAGGAAATATATGTGAGAGACCTGAATAAGTATTTGGGGAGCTGGGTCTATAGCAGCTATTTATTATGTTTAATGTATGCACCATGGCAGCCTAATGCAATGCCTGTCATGTGCCAAAAGATAGCTCTGCTGTCTGGGGTTTTATAATCCCCCTGTAATATCTCCCAGAAAGACCACGTTTCCGTGGCTTAGATCTGGCTCAGGTTTTGTATTGTTGGGGCACTTTTTATGTGCTAAAAAGCTGGTAGTATATTGGGCAGGAATTAGGAATTGCTAGGAAATCTTCCAGTTCTACTGAAAGAACAGAAGAAGAAAAAAACAAAACCAACCAAACCCAACCCACCCCAAAAAAACAGCAACAAAAACCACAAAACAAACAACAAAAAAACCCAAAAAAACCCAAAAAGACCCCCAAAAAACAAAACTCAAAAAAACCCCAGCGTGTTCTGGGACATGTTTAAATATGAACTTCTTTAAATTTGTACCTAGGGGCTCAGGCTCATTTTTACTTTCCAAGAACACAAAACTTTAGAGGGATGCAAAGATAGTTGAAGTATTTGTGACCTATTCACTGTAGGAATAGCTTTTGTTGAATTTGTAACCTGTGTTACTTAAAAAGCTACAAACTGGAACATTTTCCTGTGAGAAATGGAAGAAGAAAGAAACGTTTCTCAAATTTAAAGCAGGATTTTTACATATTAACTATAAATATATTGCAACTGAATGCTTTTAAATTAAATAAAGCCTCTTGCTGTCTCTGCAGAAATGAATTGGGCAAAGGGATTTATCCAGGGTATTTCAGTCAGATGAATGGAGAGATATGTCCATCACCACTAACGTGATGGTTATTCCTTCTAAATATAAACTGATAATATTATATATTAAAGGCTTGATTATACCGTTAAGAAGATTAGTACATTTAAACAGAAAATAAGGGCTTATGTGCCCTAAATGTGAAACTAAAAGGGGAGAGTTTTATATATGGCACTATCACAATATTCAGTACTTTTGAACAAGGTGTTTTCCCCTTGGAAATACCTGTAAGGAATAATGACTCCCTCTGGGAATAGGTGGGATGTCTTAAGTCTAATATCTTTCAAAGTGGTAATTTAAATATATGCAGGTATTAATCTTGGCCTGTTTGGGGGTATTTATTGGAGTAAGCATAATGAAAGCAGGTGATCCACAAGGTCAGTTTTCTGTCTCATCTCTTTTCTGCAAGTGTTTGGGATATCTTTTAATTGCAGAAACTGTGGCAAAGATATAAAAAATATGTGTCAGAAGGGAAAAAGGATTGATGATGCCTCTGTGATATTTCTCTGAATCACATCTATGAATTTAAAATATTTAACACATATCAAAGATTTCAGTGTCTTTTAATATTGTGCTTGACTTACAAGGCACTGTCTCTAAGGACATTGTATCTGAATCTTGTGACGGTATTGAATTTATGACATTGAGTTTAAGACTTTTGTGATCATGTCATGAAGCTTGTTAGGTAGTGTTTAACATGTCTTCTTTCTAATTTTTACTTTTTTAAATTCTTGTTCTTTATAATGTAGTAGTTCTTCTCAGTGAAAGATTTATAATGATGATGGGGGAAGGCTTGCAGTTATCTCCTGATAGATAACACTCCTTGATTTCCTTTTATACTTCTCTCAAATTAGATATTCTGCACCTTAATCACAACATCATCTTAGTTACTTTATCTTTTAAGACTAAAAGCACTGCAATTATAAATTAACTTAGAAATATCATCAGATCTTCTGCCTGGGGGCTTGTCTTTGTTTCTGACTCAAGCATTGCTCCATGGTCAAGTCCTGTCCAGAGACAAAAGCTGCTTGATTGAACCCGGTGGGGGCTGCAGTTTGAATGAGCTGCTCTGTCTGGAGGCAGAGCTGGAGCTGCTGTTCCCCACATCCCTGTTTCCCTGGGACTGCACACAGCCTGTGGCTGTACCAGGGCTGCCAGGAGACGCGCAGGCACCCAAGGTGCTGTGTGGGTCAAGGTTAAATGCTTGCACTTCAGAGGCCAAATCATGGAGTTATGGACTGCCAGGTGTTGTTGACCTCTGGGTCTGTGAGTCTTTTCCCCCTGTTTGTTGCTCAGGTCCCCATTGGAGCAGTGTCAGCCCCCCTGAGCCCCTCTGGCTGCTGGCAGCACATCCCCTGCCCAGCACTGGCAGAGTTTGCACTGGAAAGGGATGTCAGGTCTGGCCTGGGCTGAGATCCTTGGAATTTTCTGCCCTATTTCCCCATGAGGGGACCAGTGCCAAGGGGAAGGGCTGCCTGGCCCCTCCTGTCCTTTGGATGAGCTGGGGACACAGCTTTGCCTGTCATTTTTGAGGCTGGGAGCTGAGAACAGAACCTGGCCCTTCCTGGGGCTGTATATGCTTTTTGTACTGCCTGTTGGAACTCTTCAAATCCATATCCTCTGAAATACTAAAATCCCCTGAACTTCCATAGCTTTTACATGCCTGCAAGAGCTGCCATCCCTTAAACACCTAAACTTCCCTTTACTCCCAGTGGTTGCATAGTAATGTCCCAAATATCCAAATGTCCCTGTATGTATTTTTTACCTCTGTTGCATTGGTGCTGTTAACATTGGCATAACAATACATTGTAGACCAATATGCTAAATAAATCTTCTTTACACTGCTGTGGTGTGGTTGCCTTTTCTGCATGCTTATGCTTGCAAGTCAATATATTTTTCCCTGAAGAAAATGTATGGGCACTCTCCTAGGGTACTCAGGACACTGCCTGTCCTCCTCCCTTTGGAATGTGTTGGTTAACATTGCTTAGTCAAATGTGACAGGGATACAGGTCTCAAAGATGCAAAAGATATGGAAGCTTGATGGCAATTGGTAGCCAGCAGAGCAAAAGGACCCAGGGTAATGCCATCACTAAAACTGAAGGCAGTCAGGTGAGCTCAGCTATTTATTAGCCCTAGGAGAACCCAGAGAGGGAGAGAGGGGGAGCCCTGCAGATACCCCAGGCACAGAAACTCTTTAGTAAGACTCTGCTGTTCCCTACAGACACTGGGGAATGCTGCCATGGGGGACTGATCCCACTGAGAACAGTTTTCATTTTGCTGCTGCAAACAAAAACCACTCTGCAGCCCCAGGGTGCTGGGCACCAGGGCATGGCTGTGCTGGGGCTTGCTCCATGGCCAGCATGGCCTGGGGACCCTGTGGCCCTGTCCTGGGAGAACAGAGGGTGGCACTGACGGGGAGAGAGGCCTCCCCACTGGGGTGGGCATGGGTGGGGGTCCCCAGGGTAACAGGGTGTGGAGGGATAGAATGTAAGAGAATAGTGCAGAAGGCAGTCTCACCCCTGAGGAGCTGCAGCTGTACTGATCACCAAAGATTAGGAACAGGCCTGCCCTTAACAGGCCACAGCTGTGCCCAATAAGAAGATGAGGGCCACAAAAGAGTGGGGTAGCTGGGTGAGGAGAGAGATAGAATTGCTGGCTGTGAAGAAGAGGGAGTTAGTGCTGTGAGGAGCTGCTCATGAGGCATCACTGAGAAGGTATGGGAGCTTTGCAATATGATGACAACAACAGGGGTGCCCCAGCACCAGGCAGCCTCAGCTCCCACCATGGCACTTGGGAGCAGCAGTGGGGTTTGGGTTTTTAGCCATACACAGAAGGTAATTTGTTGTCCTGTACACATAACCAGTTCTTCTGGTGGCCATCAGAGGTCAGTGGCTTTTAAGCCAAAGGTTGATCTAGTCCCTGAGGTTTTTTTCATCTCCTGAAAAGATGGAGCTTTCTGTAAAGGGAAACTGCAAAGAAGGAGCATAGGGATCCCTGTGGGAATAAATCCTCAGAAGAAGCAGGAGGAAGGCAATAATCCAGAGCCTTTGAAGACCTGTAGGGCTGACCTGCAGTGGTGAGAGCTGGGTGGAAGGTGGCTGGGGGCACTTGTTTGTCCTGGAGCTACCCTTGGGCAAAGCCTTCTCAGGCACCAGCCCTGGCAGAGACCACTTCAGGGCCAGTGAGACACGGGAGAACCTCAGCCATAAAGAGCCTTCTTTGTTACCTTCAATGAGATTTTTTTTTTGTCATTAGGAAAGCTCTACCCATGAGATCTTAACTTTTGTGCTGTGCTCTATGCAAATGTGTTTAAATATTAGATGATTTATTTCTGTATTTTCACTTGTCCTCCATGGGAATGACAAGGATTTTAATGTAGTACAAAAAAATCCTCTGAGATCTTCAAATTAGAAGAGTTCTAATGGAACTGAGTCCTTTTTTTTAAGCATAAAATGATGTGTTTGTGGTTATGATTGATGATATCCTCGTGAATCCCATGAGTTAAATAAAGTGAATCAGGTAAACAAAGTATTTTGTCTTGCTCAAATGCATCGTTGCAAAAACAAGAATATAACACATCTGTAACATAATTAATTAGAACTTGTTTTACCAAAAAGAAACATTTTTATGGAAATGGTAATATTTTAATTTTGTGCATCATCATGAGATCATTTTAAATTTAATTTCTGTATGATATTTGAATTTGGGTCATGTTCTGTGGAAATGAGATCATTATTCCATTGGGTGAAATGTTACCAAAATGGTCCTGGTGAGAGGAGAACTTGGCCTTGAATTCATTCTAATGCAATCATAACAGAATATTTTTAGATAAAAGCGGGGATGCCAGAGAAACATGCCAACTTAGGTAATATTTAATACTTGAAGTCCAATGCTGATCAAGATACCACTTTCCAATTTCCCTTCCTGCAATCTGCCTGCCCTCTGCCAAGCACTGGTGTGTGATTAATTGACTGACACGAAGTCTGTTATTTACATTGCAGATATATTGTAAGTAGACTCCAGGTGAAGCTCCCAGCATGCTGCATATTTACTGCCATATGTTCAGGAGGTTGTGAACAGAAAAAAGTAAGTCTAAAGCCAGAGGAGGTATTAGAGGACACAATAGAAAAGCTAATTATAAAAGCCTTCAAAAGCAGTCCCTGCTTCACTGTTTGATGTCTCAATATGTAATTACAGAGAACTAGGAAATAAGGGAAGATAATAAAAGGAAGATAAAAAAGGGAAGATATAAAAACCAGGGCATGCTAGTTTGTGGGAGAAGAGGAAAACAGAGCTCCCTCTGTATTTCTCCTTTGGCTGTGGGAAATGAGGGAGGGCTGTGAAAGGGAGATGGAGGGGGCAGGTGTCCTGGGTGGCATGGACAGGGAGGTGTGAGCTCAGGGGGAATGGGCAAACTTTGTCAGGGCTGCTTTTGGGTGTAAACTGGTGTTTCTCCCTCCTGAGGGGGCTTTGCACCAGGTGGGATGGCCAGACAGGGAGTGCTGGGGCTGGCAGCTGTATCATCCCTATTGGCAAGCAGTAATTTGTTCCCTTTAAGCAAGGACTGCATGGGAGGAAATCACCCCACAGGATGCTGCCCTTGTTTAAAGCCCATTATGGGCTGCCTGTGCAAGTAGAAAATCTTGCTCTGCATCTGTTACTCTGTCCCCTACTAATGTATGTGTTTTCCTTGCTATTCACATCACTTCTGTGTTAGGCTTCCACTATGAGTGTCACAGTGTGTCTGCTATTTTTTCACAGAGTGGCTCGTCAGGGTAGTTTAGTGAGGGTTATAAGTTGTGACAAAATAGAAGAAAAACATGTGTCTGAATCCTAGCTTTAAATCTCCATGTATATAGTAGTATATCAGTATTTCTTAGGAAAACAAAGGTGCTGCCCTGCATTTCTGTGAGCCACACGTGTAGTGGGGAGCTGGGATTCAGGATGCTTTTGGGCACATGAAGCAGCTTCTGGCTGGCTGGTGCAGGAAGGTGCAGGCAATGTGGGGGGGGGCTGGAAATGACAGCTCTAATTTTGCTCTGGGCTTGAAGGAGAATGTCTTCACTGATGCCTCGAAGGGCCTCCCCAGCACACAGCTCAATTATTTGGATGGTAAGCTGATTAGAGGATTTGAAACCAATCATCCAAAAATGGTTGATGCCAACCTCCAACTGACACATCAACTTACTCTCAGTGAGGGCAGAGATGAGACACTTTTCAAATTGTGATTTTGTAGAAGGATTTCAAACACCTTCAGGAGGAATGTTGTAGTGAGCAGGGACAGCAGGTAGCAAGTGTTTTTTTAGCTTTCCTTTGTGTCTCTTCTGGTTGGCACTGGAGGTTTGTGGGATGCCAAGTGGTGCCCATGTGGTGCACCAGCTCCCCAAGGTTCCATCCTGGCATCCCAGCTGGGCTCTGGTGGCACAGGGCTCCCCAGAGCTCCATTCCTGTAGGGGGATAGAATATAAGAAAATAAAGGTAGTGTAGAAAGTAATCTTACCCCTAAGGAGTTGCAGCTGGGCCAATTACCAAAGATTAGGAACAGGCCTGACTTTAACAGGCCACAGCTGTAGCCAATGAGAAGAAGATGCTGTAAAAGAGCGGGGTGGTTGGGTGAGAAGGGAACTGGAGTCAGTGGCTGCTTTGTGGAGAAGAAAGAGGCAGTGCTCTGAGGAGCTGCCCAGGAGAAACACCAAGAAGGTATGGAAC
The DNA here is from genome assembly GCF_012460135.2 of Molothrus ater. Classification (NCBI taxonomy): domain Eukaryota; kingdom Metazoa; phylum Chordata; class Aves; order Passeriformes; family Icteridae; genus Molothrus; species Molothrus ater. The sequence goes on along the minus strand of NC_050482.2, from coordinate 13,238,685 downwards.
TTTTGTGCTAGGGGACAGCAGTATGGAACCCCTGCAATAAGATGATAACACATGCTGGCATCCCAGCTGGGCTCTGGGGGCACAGGGCTCCCCAAGGCTGCCTCTTCTTGGAAGGCAGGAAAAGTATTTGATCAGGAAGAGAAAATAGGAAAAGAGAACTGTGTTGGTTCAGTGAGAGGACAAGGTGCTGAGAAGATCAGATGCTTCAAATATCAACTCCTTGTTCTCCTTTAAAGAACCCCCAAAAGTTCCTAAGTAAAAATTTTCAAATTCCCTCTTTGCAAAATTTCAGTTTCTTAGCAGATTTGCAACCTGGCTTTGCAAGGATGATTTATACAAGTGAGCCTGCAGATTTGATGAGAGCAGTAAGGTTTACACAGGAACAGAATTCCAGAGAATGTGAACCACCAAAATTACAGGGTTTTTTTTTAATAGTATTTCACTATGAATCATTGTTGGATGATTACATGTATATTTGTCCATGGTCTGCAGGCAATTTAGTGTTTAAGACATATTTTCTTATTTTTACAATTATGTTCTGAGTTGCAAATTTGCATTGATAAAATCATTCTTTGAATGTATCCCCAGTTGTTGAAATGAACATACACATTATTATATTTGTTGCACGTTAAATTTCAAAAGGCATTTTGCAACAGTTGAGAAAAAATGAGCTAGAAAAAGCACATAAAATGTCAAAGGTGACAAAGAGAGCAGGCCAGCCATGGAGGTGATTGGTTAGGGACAGAGAGCTCTTTTGCTCAGTGCTTGCATAGTGCTGAGCACTACTGTCTTTAGTTATCCTTTTCTGCTTTAACCTTGCTCAAAGCTGTGGTTCAGCTTCCTCCTCTGTCCCTACAGGGACTGCTCTCAGTTTCCAAGATGTCAGGCTTGATGTGGATTCTAAATACCTATTGCATGTGCTGATGAGGTATTCAAGGGTTTCCAGCACATATGAATGCAGATGAATTTAATTGGAATCCTGGTGCTCACATCTTTGCAAAATTCAGATTTTAGATATTTCTATATGGATGCTCAAGGCCTTGGAGCCCTGGAGTGACCAAAGAGGGAGGGGGGAATGAAGAGGTACCCTTCTCAGGGTACTGATTTTTCGGAGGATTTAGAGAAGCAGTAGTTTCCAGATGTTTACCTTTTGGTTGTGTTTAGCTGCTATCAGCTGGTGAGATCAACAGTTAGTGAGAGACATGTTGGGGAAACACATTTGTGATTCTGTTATGCTGTTTTCCATATGGAAATGAGGCTTACCCAAATGTTCCTTGCTGGACTGCTTTCTCTTAAATGAGAGAAACCAGAAAAGGAGTGAAAAAAACTCATGTTCAGATTTAAAAGGAAGCTACAAAGGTAGGTAAATAGAATTGCAGGTTTCAAAGTGAGTCTGTTCTGATGGAACACACAGAAAGCAAAGGTGGGACAAGGAAAGAGGAAGATTTGTGTTATCTACAAATTACCTTGAAGCCAATAATACAGAAAGAGACATTAAAGATATTAATGAAACTGTGTCCAAAAGTGTGACAGTTTTACTTGTGTATCTCACAGGGGGACACTGATATAATTTGTGTATATTTTAAAATATTTTGTTGCCTGGTGAGATTAAATGGAAGAGCAAGGTCACCCCAATCAAATTGCCATGAAAAATTGAGGGTCCAGATAGAAAATCTACCCTCCTCATCCTTTACTATGATGACTAATAAAAAGAAATAGCAATATTTTACTCAGCTGTCAAATGGGCCTAGGCAAGTGGCTGAGCAGTTTTACAGGCCCAGATGAAGAGCACTGAGGAGGAGCAGCTTTTTCATGCTTTTTCAAGCAAGATTACAACCATTGAGGCAGGAGGAGAGAGAGGATGAGAACTTGACCACATATAATGGCTGTATATATTTAAATGTGTTCACTGAGGTTCCTGGGTGCCTGTAGTGGCATGGATATATCTAGTAATAAAAATGTGGTTGTAATAGTTTTCCTTCACAGAATAGTGTCTGAGCTACCTGGTGTTTTAAAATCTGTGGGAGCTGTTTTTAGGGCACTTTTCACATCTTCTAAAAACCATTTTCTAAGCACTTGTACTAAAGTGCAGATAATTCCACAACCACTTGAAATACTCTTTCAGTATGAAACTTTGACAGGGCAGTTTAGTTTTAGCAGTAACTTGCCTGATTTTGAAAGACATTTCATCCTTGCGAGTAGTTATACCAGTAAACCAGTTAACTGCAGGTGGTTACATTTGCTAATCAGATGGATAATTATTATACACTGGTAAAAGAAAGACAGCTGCAATTGCTACAGACGATTGTTAGGAGTTTTTTAGCATAACAATGAACTGCAGCACCTGCCATCCCTATATGTTTTACAATTTTGCTACTGGTGTTATTTCCTAGACCCACCATAGCAGAGAAGGATCTACATGGTGCTCAAGCTGTAACTTGAAGATATTTTAATTTCAAATGTGTTGTTACATTTGCTTGTAACTTTCCAACAACCTTACCCTTTGCATCAATGTTTATTTAAGGTTGTCTTTCATTAAAATGGTGCACAAATGTTTGGCAGATGTATGTACTGCTATTTCTAATTACCGGCCAATCTGAAAAAGATTTCCACTTAAAAAAAAAGAACAAAAAATCAGGTTTCAGAATAGTAGTTTAAACTTTTGGGGTTCTGCATGTGTGTAACTCAGAGACTGCTTGCTGGGTCCTACAGGTTTCCTTCACTTTATGATGAGATCTGTGGCAAGTTTGAAGGAATTTGTTTTGCAAGCAAGAGACTTAGTTATGCATAAATCACTGGAATAGCTTAGGTCTGTCTCTGCTGTGCTATGTATTTTGTATTAATGTCAATATTTGTCTTCTATATATATATAAGTCACATTAGTCACTTTCCATTCTCATTTAATTTCTGCCAATCCCTGCCTTAAGATATCCTCTAGATACAGCAATCTGGCCAGGGAAGACTGCTCATTTCACCCCTCACAAAAAGCAACATCCACCCATGTGAATTGGTGAGGATTAGTGTATTTGATAAAGCTGTGCTCTCATTGCCACCTGGATCTGCCTCTGCTGGCTGCTTACCACTCCTCAGGTCAGTTTGGGAAGAGCACAAGGAACTTGCTGTAGCATCTATAGTCTTACCCATGATGAAAGGTAATAAATTATCTCTGCTTAGCTCTCTGCACCTCACAGAAAGCAGATTCTCCATACTTGTCTACAGCTTATCCACGTGGTGTGATCCATTGCAGTATAATTTCTTATTTATAATTGTTGGTTTGGAGAGGCAATCCTAATGCTTACTAAGAAGAATTTGCTGCTCCTTGCTTAAATGTAAAATCACTGAGCTGAGACTCTCCTCCTTTTGTCTTTTCAGCTTTTCCACACTAACATTACAGACATCTCACGTTTGACCTTTATAACCACACTTCCCATCTTTACTTTCATTATTATCTTTATTATCTGTAGCTTTTTAGAAACAGTTTGCAAATGGATGGACTGCTGTCTCAAATGCACTGAAATTTTAGCAGCTAAGATTCCCCTGAGATCTGGGGCCTCTGGAGGGATGTGAGTGGCTCTTTGTCTTTTCTTGTTGCCTTTGTGTTTCTGCACAGGGGGGCACAAGAGCATCCCTGGCAGTGGCCAGGATCTTGAGAAGCTACATCTCAATGCACTTAATTTTTAATATATTAAAATGCTGTTATCTTATGAGGGTTTGGTGGGGGTTTTGCCACTCTTAAATCTGAAGAAGGCAGCAGATTGTGTAATTCCTTAATTGTCTGAATTGCTTTCTCAAATTTCCATCGCTTTCCATCAAAACCTATTTTCTTACATTTCAAGGGGCAAGTTATCTCCCCAGCATTGTCAGCAACATACACAGCCACTTACAGGTTCACCCCTTAGCTTTTTTCCTTCATCTACTGAAAAAATAATGATGTCCAAACCAGTATCCACTCCCCTTTCATTTGTAGTCTATGTTACGTACTGGAAAACTTCCTGTCTTTGATATTGTTCTGCAAGTCCGAGTTCACTTGTGCTGTTCTATAGTAATTTGGGCTTTTTTTTGGTAATTCTTTAATTTCTTTCCCAATGTGATTGCTCATTTGTTCAGGCCTGTGTTAGAGTTTCTCTTTCTTAGCATCTTTCAAATTAGTCCAAATTTTCCCCTCTCCTGTTTTTGGGAGAAACTTAGTCTGTGCAGTCAGGTCAGGCTGGTTAATTAATTCTGACCCAAAAATTCCCCAAGTCTGCCATGGCTGTCTCAGTAAGAACCCCATCTATCTGCAAGGGACTCCCTGATTTTTTGGGCAAAATTTGAAAGTTTCTAGAAATTATATAATGCCAGCTTTTGTTCATCATTTTGATTTGGTTTTAAACTCTTTCTGAACTCTTGGTCGAGGGTCACTTGCATGTCTTGTGACTTGTCCATTACTTGCACCTTTTTGATTCAATGGTTGTTATGCCTCTCCAGTGATAGTAGATCCAACTGAGATTTCTCAGGATCATATGAATCACTTGCAGTAAGAAAAGAAATTGGTAACTCCCATTTTTTTCTTTGATTATCTCCTCTTTATTCTAAAGAAGTTGTGTTTCTTTTAATGTACTGGGGCATGAGATGATCTCTGGGTAATTTCCTTCAGCAACGTGAGAGTCTTTTTGTCCATCACATTTTGGCCTTCAGATCAGCTGAGTGAGGGTTTTGGTCTCACAGCTGTGACATTGTGTCCTTACAGTTCCCTTCATGCCTTTTCTCTTAACTTCCCCATATCTTCCTCTCTGTTTTTCATACAAACAAGACTCTTTGTAAAGAAATTACCTGTAATAGTTTCATGTGTCTATGTTTGCTCTTGGACAATGATGTTCAGCGCTGGGGATGAAGGGTCCACTTTTGGTTAAAGAGGTTATGTAAAGGACTCTGGCTGCTGCTTATGAGCATCTCACCAGAGGACAGAACTACTGCCAGTTCTGGAGTTCACTTCCTGCAATTTTGTGAAATCAGCCAAGGATGATCTCTGGGGCAAGGCTTTGAGCACGTGGAAGTTTTGGTTGTTTGAGGTCTCTGGGAACGAGTGTGGGTTAGCAGGACCACAGAGTGGTGCAAGGACTGAACTGGAGCATCTCTGTTCCTTTTGCTATGTGTGAGCATTTGTGGCAGATTTGGTTGCTAGAAAGGTAATGGTGTTAAAGGATGAGGCTTATGTTTGCTCAAAAATAAATGGAAAAGAAAGGTTTGAGACCTTGTCCTGGTTTTTGGTGGGTTTTTTTGTTTGTTTTGTTTGGTTGGGTTTTTTTTTTGTTTTTTGTTGTTTTTTGGGGGGAGGTGTGGCAATCACATATCCTCTGAACAGAGAGAGACATAGCTCTCCCAGGATTCTCCTGGGAAGCTGTGAGAAAGCTCAGAGAAAGAATTAAAAGAATTATTACCTCAATATCTGCATCTGGCAGGCAATCTCTGTTTGCCAAAGTTGTTTACAAGGAGGAGTTGTCTCTTCTTGACCAATAGGTGAGAAAAGACCCCTAAAGGCCAATCAAGTCTTAGGTCCACCATTGCTTCTGTAAGAATTGTGAATTTCTAATAATAAAGTGCTTTTTCATGCCTTCTGATGATAGAGTCTCTGTATCACCTTTGTCTGGCCCTGATACCCCTTCAGTGATAGGGAGGTTTTGTCGGTTTTGTTGTTTTTAAAAATAACTCGCACGAGAGCCAGGCTATGTCTTGGCTAACAACCTACAAATACTGATTTTTATGTGCTATCTCTTCAACTATAATTGCTATGGTTCTCTTTGAAATTGCCCTGCTATAAACTTAATAGCACTGGTAAATTCAGTTTTGTGGTCTGCAATGAAAATTCAGGCAAAACCATGCAGAATGAGAGCAATTTATTGAATTTACACTGAATTACTAGGGGCAAAGAGATGGGCAGGAGTTCAGGTGTTGCAGAGTCTAAACTCCAGACTGTCAAAGCAATATGGAAATGAGCACATGTTCATAATGGAGGCTTTATGCCATTTGTTGTCCTCTTACAATTTCCATCAAACCTCAACAGCTTTGTAGTTTGTTGTCGTAGTATTTTTTGCTTAGAGGTGATAAAGCACAGAATCTCAGAAATGTTTACAATCGAAGCAAGCTTTTTAATAATGGAATCAGCATCATATGTGACTCACTCTCTTCTAAAGAAGGTCTTCATGTTCTAATTTTCAACTTTAATATGCTTTTAAACACTGTGTTATAAAATTACTCATAAATTATTATACAGTTATTGTATTTAAGTTTACCATTTTTGGCAGCACCAGAAAATATTTTAGAGTGCTTGGTTTTTACAGTGAGGGAATTTGTGGGCAGCTAAATATCCCTATATATATTTTTTGCTTACCACAGCTGGTGTTTTGTAGAAGATTTACTTTACTAACACACTAACATTAATATTCTGCAATGTCTAAAATGCCTTTAGCATGCCATTTACACTCATCTGAGAGATTTCATGAAAGTATGATATTAGTAAGCCTTCATGAGTAATCCATCATGCCTAGGAGACTTAATCAGATTGGACATGTACTTACCCCTGGCTTAATAATTGTTACTTGTGTTGTTACTGCCCTTATTTCTGTTTCATCTGTGGTAAAAATGTTCAGAATTTCAGTTGTAGTTCAGCACATTATAATCGTGGTTATCCACAAAACACAGCACAGCACAAAACCTACAGCCAAAATTCAGATTTTATGTGCAGTAAAATCTCTTGCTATCCCTTACAAAGGACCATACAAAAGTTTAATATTTCTTCAGGACTGTTGAGGTAGCAGCATTAAATATTAAAACATTTAAATGTGCAGAACTGATTAATTCAGAATATATCAGAGCTGCTCATAAATGTTTAATATCTGTATTTTGCCTGATTGGATATAATTTAAGCTATGTGCTTCTTCCAGCACTCTAGGACCAGGTACTCATCTTTTATTTCTAGGCATGGTTTAAACATCATTCCTTTTATTACAGGTTAATATTAATGCCTCAACCTTTGGCTGTTATTGTTCATTCTTTTATAGACCCTACTTCAAAATTAATCACCTAAAGTCTGAGAGCAGCTGTTAAAGTTCTTTTTAAGTGTACCTTTCAAAAAATATGGTTCAGTTAAAATTTGTACAACCTCTGTAGGATGAAAGCTGAAATTTTGTCTTTGTAATATTTATGCATTTCCTTAGAAAAGCAGAAATATCTGGGGGGAGTATTGAGACTATGTAAGTGCTGGATGTAGTTTGAGGTTAAACTTGGACCAGGTTGTAGCTGTATTGGTTCACAATGAACAAATTACACTAAAGAGCTGAAGAATGAGTGTCAGTATCTCTGGGGGAGAAGGGCTGGTCTGACTGGCGTGTTGGCATGTGGCTGCTGAACCACAAACTGATCAAAACACTCAATGCAGTGGTGAGACAGCCTCATGTGTTTAATGGTGGTCTATGAAACATAGAGGTGTGTATGGAAGCCTATAGATCTGTTTGAGACTTAGCTCCAAGCCTGGTCTTATGCCCAAATGCCAGGTGTCATTTATCTCCATTAATTTACAACACTAGTGCTGTTAAAACTCTCAACAAACAAATCAGCAAATCCTATACAGACAAATTTTTTGTTCCCCAAAACTGTACTGCAACAGCACTCTGCCTGGGAGTATTTCCTGCCCTGGAATTGCTACAATGAGGAGGAAGGGATGGACCTCATCTTTTAGCTGTTCATTCTGCTGTGGCACTGCAAGGCCCCCACAAGGGCAGAGCCCCACTGGGCGGGAAGGGAAACAAAAACTCTGTAGGAGCTCCTGTCCCAGAGTGGATATGGTTTTGCAGCACTCCCCAGGAAGCATGCTTAGCATACAGCATTAGCAGAGCTCCACACTAGTTCATTTCCTTGCTTAACATGCTTTAAATTATCTTCACTGCATTTAGTGCTTTATCCTCATCTCTCTGAAGTTAATGGCTGAAGCACCATTGCTTGTAATGAGGCCCAGCTGCATGAGAATGCCTTGAATATAATAAAAGGACTGCCAAGCAATTTGCTGTTGTCCAAGGTAGAAATCTTGCTTTGATGCAGTGCTTTTCCCTTTTGAAAAGTGCTTCTCCACAGTATGAAGCAGAATTCTGGTTCCTGCAAAAAGCAAACTTGAAGTTTAACAGAGAAGAGGATGAGCTCAACAATGGTACAGGTTAACACCCTGTTGTGCATCCAAAAATATCTATTCCAAGAGTGTTTTCTTGACTTAAATGGTTTGGATTTTTTGTTGTCTGACTTTGAGGTAGTTGGATGTAATATATCTCTGTAGCACAGATTTCTCCTTGTCCTTGGAGACCTGTGGGAATGCAAAGGACAGGAGGAAGCACACACTGTCTCATTACAAAGATGTGGGACATGGAAATTGTCCTTGAGTGAGAAACTGGAAGTCTAAAACCAGCATAAATGATATGATATCTATAATATGACCTTTTTTCTGAGGGATTTTCAAGGTAGATCTTTTGAGCTCTGAGACAAGTTCTGTAGCTCTACACTGGTGTGCTCAGAGAGGCTGCCCAATGATAGCTTGGTTTCTTTTTGACTTTGTTCTTCAAGACTTGAGGAACTGCCAAGTTCTCTCTGTTTTTGACAGGATAATATAAACAGAAAAATGAATACATTGCCCAAACTACTTTTGTATGTGAGCTCACAGGAAAACTGTGTTTAGTCATGTTTATTTTAGAGTTAGCAATAATGAAAAATATGTCAGATGTGAAAGAGAAAAAAAAGTTATAAGAAGGCATTACAATGCTTCCAAGTAGAGGCAAAATGCCCCTTTGCTCTCTAGGAAATGGAATAAGAGCTGTTCCAGCAGGAATGATTTATAATAGAAAACACAGCTTTTGCAGAATGAAGACCTTACTTGGAAAGTAAGGTTTGACTTTTTTAAATTTGGGAAAATTGGAAAAGGGGAGTCTGACTCAAATGAAATTTTTGTTTTTGTAATTTTGCTTTCATGTTCATTGAATTGAATATGAAATTCACATTTTTCTTTGTCACCTCAAGATTAAATTGTATTTTTTTGGTATGTAGTATCATCAACTCTGTGATTAGGATCTTACTGCCTTTACTCTATTGGAAGGTTGGATGTTTTAACTAGATTGTAAAAGTTGGAGCATTGTGAAGTGCCTCCCTGAGGTGGAGGGATCACCTGGCATAAAGTGTTTGGAAAGGACATTTAGATCTTGATTTAGATCAAAATAGGGTTTTTTTCCAGTTCAGTTTAACAAAATAAACTGAAATATTCAATTCCAAACTGAAATGATACTGGAGAAGATCAAAGTATTTGATTTTCATTGAAAATGGCATAATAAAAATATGTATCATTTATGACTTTGTAAGCCTCCTAAAAGCTGATCATAATTCCCTCTTTTCATATTCAAAGTAAAAATAAATGTTCAAATACTATTGGCACTGCACTATTTCTATTATTTATTGAGGAGACTTATTTAGCAAAATTGCAAATTCCAAGTTTCTTAAGTTTTTGGGTGGGAGAATTCATTTGCCTCTGAACTAAAGTGTACAGAGGTGGATTTCTAAAACACCCTTTATTGTGTGGATTTTTAAATGTACTTCACGTCATGCTTCCTGGCTGCTGCCTATTCTGTGTTTTGAAAGTTCAGTGTACAGTGCATTCCAGCTGATGCACAGACCCCATATATCTGATATCCAGATCCATCTTTCTGTACTCTGCTTATCTGATTCTTCCTACTTGTTCTCAGTGTGCAACACTGAGGGGGTTAGACAGATGTCAGAGTCATTCTTTGAATCAACTGTGGGATTTAAGACAGAAGTGGAAGACACTATTGAATATATGGTTCAAAAGACAATATTGAATATATTTATGAATATATGGTTCCCCAGAAGCATGCTACTTATATTTATTTATGCCTAATTTCTTCATAGCTAGATCTGTATGAAGTGGCATGGATACTTTTATTAATGTCTGGCCATTCCTCTGTGCTTTAATTACTGAATTAGAGGGAGACATTGAGGGTGAACCAGAGAGTTCTGCCATTTTTTTTCTCAAAATGTTTGACTTCTCAGAGAGTCCAAGTTCAAGCATTGCAGGTTGACAGTGGTGTTACTTGTTGAGCCAGGAGCTGGAACAGAATGCTAAATGTTCCTCTTCCATATTTAGGCACATGTTTCTTTTCAATGGTTGCTCAGAATTTTTTTTTTTTGCAAGTGTAGATATCTGCTGGTGCAAATACCTGGAGTATTTTCTCCTCCTAGTTACTCTGTGGGAAAGGATGTTGGGATTTATACCCATCACAACATACTGGTGTCACTTCTGCCTTGACCTTAGTAACTCCTGAGAGGAATCTGATAGAGGTCTGTCCAATCTGGCACTGGAACAGGGGGCTGAAAGAAGAACTTCACCATTTAGGTAAGATGTTGACCAGCTGGTACGTTTGCATTAATGGCCTATGTTATTGTAGGTGTCTGCTGTTACTGGGGGCTTATCTGGTGACAGTATTCATTCACTGATGTAAAGACATGCCACAGAACAGGAGACAGAATGACTAACAGATCTCTATGGATTTAACTGTGTTCCCAGTGATATATTTTGCCTTGTCCAGTCAGTGGTGTTTGGATCAAATAGACTTCATTTACTTAGTCACTTGCTTGCTTAATTTGGTTTCTTGGCAGTTTTTCCAAGGGGGGCTGTTTAGTTTCTTTGTTTCACTTTTAAAATTTTCATTGACAAACTGATGAAGAAATGCTAGGAAGATAAAAAAGTCTTCATTGGTTTTTTTTTTTTCTGACAGAGATCTGCTAGTTATCATGCTTCTTGGCTAGTTTGGCTTCTTGCTGAGGACACCAATACAAGTTATTCTGGCAATTAGTTTAGTTCTTCCTATTGCTAATAACCTCTTGTCTAGAGAATGGCTGCGCTATTTGCACAGCTTAGCTTGCCAGGTGACTGACTTTCCCACAGAGTAACTGTGCTTTTTGAGCCTTTATAAATATATTTACCATTTTAGCCCTTTCCCTCTCCTATAATAATATGCAGAACCTCACCTATTCTAGAGGTACTTCTTAGTAATTGTCTCCTGTGGGACGTGAAGACCTCTGTGGCACAGCAGTGCACAAGCCAGGGAGCTGCAGGCTCGCAGCAGTCCAAGGCAGGCGGCTGTGGGATTTATTTTCCAGAGAGCCAAGTGCCTCTTTTTGTTCTAACAAGATATGAGTCATAGCAGGGACATGGCTGTGAATACTTATAGCTTTCACTGGGATGTGCAGAGCAGAAGGAATTTCAGTATGGAAAGAGGACATGAAGTGACTTGTTAAAAATCCCTTATTTGCTGGGGGATTTGTACTGGTGTTATCTGGGATAGTTAGGCACACCAGGGACAAGAACCATGCTGTTCCTCTTTGTTTATTTATTTATTTTTTTAAGAACAGAAAGTGACCACTTGGGAAATTGCTGCATTTATAAAGTATTTAACAAGCAACTAACCTGATAATGACAAGTTCAACACAAGTCACTGTGCTGACTGTATGTTTTGGTGTGTGCATGGTTTGGCTGGTTGCCTAATCAGAATGTTGGACTCAGACTTTTTTGTGAACATTTAGGGGTGGTAAAGTATATGTTACCTGTCTAGAAACAGGAGTGTAGAAGGAGCCTGTTCTTATCTTCAGATCCAACCCTTAGCCCAAGCAAAATAGAGAGAAAAATCCACTTTGAGGATTTTCCCCCAGAGTCCTATCAAATATTTCGTAATCACAACCTTCCACTGTGCTGGTGTTCCAGCCCTCTCTTTCTTGTTCAGTATTTGACCATTTTAACAAACCTAACACAAAGAGCTAACAGCTCTTGCTGAAGTGATGTACCAGGAGCCATACCCTTCCTGAGGGAGCTGCCAGTCACTTGGGATGCTCAGCCTTGAGAAACCACACTGTGAGGAATTACATGGTAAAGAATAAGCATATGTATTGTCTGACTGTCCCTGTCTCTGCCCCTGACCCATTTAGCCACATAACCATAAAGATGAGACAAACAGATGCCACTGAGTTTTAATATTGATCTTACTTTAGGAATTTTATTTCTTAATCACATCATTTTCATTCAACTCAATTTTCATTAGGTGTTTATATGTGTCAGAGGACTAGTGAATGTTTTTCTTATTTTTTCAGATTCTTTTCCATGTTGTTCTGATTCGAACCTTTAGAAACCAGTATTTTTCATTGATTTGAACTTGCAGTATTAATATACAATGTATGGTCAAAGGATTGCATTAACATTTGTTACAGCCCAGCCATTCATATGCCAGAATTCAGTATCACAGGCTCACCAGGTTGGAAGAGACCTTTAAGATAATCAAGTCCAACCCATGCCCCAATAGTAAACCATGGCACTGAGTGCCACATCCAGTCTTTTTTTAGACACATCCCAGGATGGTGACTGCACCACCTCCTGTGGCAGACCATTCCAGAACTTTATCTCTCTTTCTGTAAAAAAACTTTTTCCTAATATCCAGCCTATATTTCCCTTGATGCAGCTTAAGACTGTGTCTTTTCATTCTGCCCATTGCTGCCTTGGAGAAAGAGACCAACTCCACCTGGCTACAGCCACCTTTCAGGGAGTGTAGAGAGTGACAAGGTCACCCCTGAGTCTCCTTTTCTCCAGGCTGAGCACCCCCAGCTCCTTCAGTGGTTCCTCACAGGGTTTGTGTTCCCAGCCCCTCTCCAGCCTTGTTGCCTCCTCTGGATGCTCAAGCTCTCAATGTCCTTCCCAAACTGAGGGGCCAGAGCTGGACACAGCACTCAAGGTGTGCCCTCACCAGTGCTGAGTACAGGGGAAGGATGGTTTTCCTGGTCCTGCTGGCCACACTATTCCTGATAGAGGCCAGGATGCCCTTGGCCACCAGGGCACTCTACTGGCTCATGTTCAGCTGGCTGTCACCAGCACCCCCAGGTCCCTTTCTGCCTGGGCACTGTCCAGCCACACTGTCCCCTGCCTATAATGTTATAGGGGGTTATTGTGGCCAAAATGCAGGACTTGGCACTTGACTTAATTAAACTTCATCCTGTTAGACTTAGCACATCCATGCAACCATTCTAGGTCTGTCTGCAGAGCCCTTCTAACTTCCAATAGCTGGACACACACTCCCAGCTTGGTGTCATCTGTAGATTTACTAATGAAAGGCTCAATACCCTCATCTGTGTTGTCAAAAAAAATATTGAACAGAACTGGTCCCAGCCCTGAGGGACACCACTGGTGACTGGCCCCAGCTGGATGCAGCACCATTCACCACCCCCTCTGGGCCTGGCCATCCAGCCAGTTCCTAACCCAGCAAAAAGTGTTCCTGTCAAGCTGCGGGCTGCCAGTGCAAATACTACTTTATATTAAATATAAACCCATATATTTAACCCAATTTAATATTTTTCCCATATAAATCCTCATTTGATCCATTCTTTAACCTAAAATGTCAGTCTCTAGGCTATTTAGTTGTATTGTTCCAGTTTATAGATGGGGGTTCTGTAGCTTTTTTAAATAGCATTCTGCACCAACTAAATGAGAGACTGTACTTAGGCAGAATTATTTTGTTGCATGAATCATACATACAAAATTAAATCACATTTTTGAACTCGTGTCCGTTCCCATAATAATAAGTATGATGTATTTTGGGCCTCTTCCTTCTGTTCATGGTTCTCAGCAACTTTCAGTGCATCTCAGTCTTTACTTTTCCATGCAAATTTTCTTTATTTTCTCCCTTCTATTCAGGACACTTGTGGACTCTTACCCCCTTGCTCCCCAGAGTCTACAGCCAACCCTCCCAGAGCCTGACTTGGTAAAATCTTTGGGTCTGACAGGCTGCAAGTCAGACTCTGCTGACTGTGGCACATCTGTTGTGCAGAAAGGACTCTGAGATGAGCAGTTTGGGTGAGGAGGATGATGTTCTGCATACCCACACCCAGGCAGATGAATCCCAAGTCTTGTATTATAAAAATACCTCTGTGTCCCTTGGACAGCTGCTATATTGGTTGCCCAACATATTTAGACTGAAAAGCACCAGGTTATTTAAGGTCTCCTGTTTCTGCAGTCCATTAAGCAATCTTGTTAAGCTGTGGTTTAATGAAGACAAGCACAAATATATTAAAGATAAATGGAGTCAGAAACTTTATAGCTCACTGTTGTTCATGAGTTAACTATAAGACAATGCCAGCCTTCATTTGAATTATATCACACAAGGAATCCACTCTGAGGAGGGAGGACTGTGGCTGATAAGGAAGAAGTGTCATTGTCATGGCTTGATGCCTGAACTTAAAAGTGGTCAAAATGATAATGGGAGCTTATTAGGAAGATAATAGCATCATATATAAATATATATACGCATATACACGCACCATGCTGCTCAAAGTAGTACAATTTAATGCTGTATTACTTAAAAATGAAGGGAGTGGTGAGGAACAGAGGCAAAAGTAATGCAGGCTTTGTGGAACAGATATTGGAAGTGAATTTCAAAATATATCACCTTGATGCTAAGCATGAATAAAACATAAAATCACCGCATTGAACCTTAGGAATTATGAGGGAAGGAGTGAAGACTGAAACAACTGGCATCACTTTTACCACTGGGTATGCATTACAACATTATATACAGATTTCTGTGTCATGGATGCATCTGGTTGGCTCTGCTTCCAAAAAATACAGTAAAACTAGCTGATGATGATAGAGAGAACATCTTCCTGTGTAATAGGAAACTAAAGTAAGTTTCCTTAATTTTGGAAAAAGGATAGTTGAGAGTTGTGAAAGTTATCTATAACTGTTGAATTCTGTCGATAAAGCAAACACTGAAAATAGAGTAATTCCGAGAAAACAGAACTTAAAAATAAGGAAAACCATTTTCACGCGTTATATAAACAACTGATAGAGCTCCTTGTCACCTGAAGCTGTAAAGTATAAACTGACTGTGAGTTCATTCAATCCCCTTACCCTGGTCATTGATAAGGACATTAAAAAGGAGTGGTCCCAATACTGGGCCAGGGGAGCACCACTTGCACTGGCCACCACAATTTGGGCTCAGCCAGCCAGTTTTTCACCCAGTGAACAGTGCACCTTTCCAAGCCATGGGCAGCCAGATGCTTCCTTGTTCTCCAGAATCTCTTGAACTCTTGCATTTCATGATATTTTCTCATCATAATTCATGTGTCTGTAAGAGGATTTGTGCTACTTTAGCCTGAGGTAAACATGTTCAGGAATCTGGTTTTAGAGGCTGTGCTCCCTTAGCTAGAATTAAGACAAAAGATCTTTCAAATGTTTAGATATTACTGAGTTATAATAAATTCCTAGTAGATAATTAGACTTACTCTCTTTTCAAGCCAGCCTTCATTTTCTCTTTTAATGCTATTGTTAATTGTGTATTGAGAGGTTGTTTGCCTTTTGAGGACAGCAGAATAAAAGGATTTACCAAACTCTTCTGAAAATCTGCACTGTGCAGAAATATTCAAACCCTCTAAATAATTTATTGAGAGCACAGCCAACAATATGAAATTTTCATGTATGGGTATCAAACAGGCAACCTCACATAAACTTGAAAGGCATGAAAAATAAGGTTAGGCTTCAAAATGGGGGGTCAATAGTCTCAGGCTTACAGTGTTAAAAAGGTAATGACAATAACATTTATTCTGTTTTTAAGAAAAAATTGATGTTGATGCTTTTCATAGAAGCATGACAGCATTTGGCTTCAAAACTTAATAAAGGAGAATGATGATTGCTGAATAAAGACACAAAACAGTTCCAACATACACCAGTACCCAGGATTGTTTCATGCCCTATGTAGCTGGTGAGGTCTGGGAATGATCATCAGCTCTTCCCATCTTCTCCTGGGACTTTGGATAAGAGAAAGAATATACTACCACTGACAAAGCAGGTTTCACAATCATTTGAGTCTAACCATCATGTGCATACTGTTAAAGCACATTTTACTGGCTTTTATGTCTTGCTGATAACTCTCATGTTTACAGTATTTGTTGTCTGGAGGTGCATTTCAATAAATGATATGATTTGGTTTGTGTTTCTTAAGCTAAAACTATAAATAACTGTCCTCTCCAATCATTACAGGAAATGCTCTTTTGATCATTATTCTTGTTTTGGCTATGGCACACAATTCAGTGGTTAAATGTTTAGATACATAGCTGATGTACATTTTAGTGAAACACATTTTGTTTGATATTCAGGTTATTGTGTTTACTGCTTAAACTCCATTAATACTATTCGGGCCTCTGTGAAATATCAAATGGAATAACAGGCATTTGCTGATACCCTTTGGAGTGTTTTGGTACTACAAGGGCTTGCTAAGTTGCTAAGCACTAGTGATATGTTTGGCATAACACAAGAAAGAATATAGTCATTGTCTCTGATGCCCCCGGGTGAGCTCTGGGTTCTGGGATGCTTCATTCCTGCTCAATTCCCTCTGATGTGGGCAAGAGTTGGACATTTTAATAGAAATTGGATGATTAAGTTACTCTGTGTGAATGGCTCTTGGTGGGAATAATCTCAGTTTAGCCATCTTCAGTGTTGACATCTACAGCTGAGCTTTACAGTCTGGGCTCCCTTTATAGTCAGTGAGGAGAATCAGACATTTCTGGAGTGTGATTCATCTGGTCTGTTTTAAACATCAACATTAGGGTGAGATTTACAGCCTAAATGGGGTGACATAAATAGATGTGATGTTCTCTGGAGATTTATATAGCAGTAGCACATATTCACTGGGCCACTGACTGAAACCTCCATCTCTCCTTCTAAGAAGGCTGCCCCCAAAAAAGAGAGGATGTGCCTCTCTCTGTGCCAGCTGATATTCCCTTTTTCCCACATAAAATGCAATGCCTGTAGCTAAGGGACAGTGGCTGGGCCACAGAGACACTGGAGTTTAAAATATTTTAAACCAATATTTTGTTGGGAAATTCAGATTTGAATCCTCTTACCCAGGTTAGAGCCTTAATTGCCCATCTGTTGGTTATAAGCAGGCAGCTATGACAGCAGCCAGTCTTACCTCTCCTCTGTCAGGTCTCTGGGCTGTGCCAACACATTTGGTGATGCCAGCTGGAATAAAGCACCTCTCTGCTCAATGTGGCCAAGTTTCTGGTGGCTTTGAATATGGTCAGAAATGTATTTAAGTTTGGGATTTTGATACATAGGAAGTCAGACTCTTGAGTCTCACATTGGAAACCTGTTCACAGGTTTAACCATGGAACTCTTCACTTTTAGTGAGATGGGAGCTCTGAAGCATCTTGGACCATGTAAACAAATATGACCAATTCCTTATAGTTAAGGAATACAAGAATAAACACTTCTTAAATTGTTGCTGATGTCATTCTCACTGTCTCGTTAAGAACTTTCAAAAATATAAGTAATGTCTCTGCAAATAGTTCTTTAACAAGACTGATAGGCTACTCTTTGCATCAATGACAAATGATGTCTCTGGATATCATGTTACAGATATCTTGCCACACATCTGCAATCTATTTTCAGTTCTCTGTTGCTCATTACCAATTTAGGAAAGGATTTGAAAAGCTATAAAGGCACAGAGATTTGATGGAGCACAGGGCAGAAGAACTGAAACTATACTGTAACACAAAGCAAGGCCAAATCAGATTTTTAAACAGTCTAGTACAAAGTTCAAAACTTGTGCATTTTTCCTCCCCTCCATCTGAGGGTAATTGCTAACTGGAATAACTGGTGAGGGCATCACAGGTTAGAGATGGTGCTGCTCTGTGCAAGAACTTCAAGGAAAGCTTACTGGTGTTTTATTGTGAATTAAGTGCTTTGGTTGTGGGCTTCAGAAAACCAATACCTAAGTGAGAATGCTTGCAGTTGTAAGACTGCACGTCTGTTTACTTAACCACACTGAAATGTCTTTTTTCTGCTTTCTTCCACCTACTTGGGGAAAATCAAAACAAGTATGAGTAAGAATCCTGTGGGCTTTCCGCTTTTGTTGCTGAATGATGCGTAGACCTGTGATTCATACTGTTCTTGCATGTCTGCCTGGTGCTCATATTTGAAATAGCTGTATAATTATGAATTTCTCGATTTTGTTTTCTTTTGAAAGCAAAGTATGTCTGCGAGCCATAAAAATTAGTTTGATGTCAACATGCAATTCACTAGTCTTTTAAAAATTTCTTTTTTAGTAATTAGGTTCTGAGTGCAATTCAGTATATACACTTTCTGGATTCTTGTGGTAATGTATTCTCCACCATTCACTTACAAGTACATTTATCAGCACACTCTTTGGAAAGCATACCTGTAAAACTCTGAGTATTTATAGATTTATAGTCACTGTGGTGTCTTAACAGTTGCCCTTAAATAAGGCAGCAGGGTTTATTCTCTTCTTGCTAACAATTTAAGCTGCAGTTGGCATTTCAGGAGCAGTCTGGTATTTTAAGGATTTGGACTTGCTATTATCTGTGCCCTGAGAGCACTGCATGCCTGGATGGGTCACCCGGGTTTGGCATTGCATGAGGGTGGCAGAAAGGTTCTATTGCCTAAAAAAGAGAACAAAACTGGGGAGGGACAAAGAACATCTTCCCTATGCTGAGGAGACTGAGGGGGGACACAGCAATCTACAGTTTCCTCACGAGGGGCAACAGAGGGACAGACCCTGATCTCTTCCCTGCAGTGACCAGGGACAGGACCTGAGGGAGTGGCCTGAAGTTGTGCTGGGGGAGGTTTAGGTTCAATGTTAAGAGAAGGTTCTTCCCCCAGAGGGTGGTTGGGCTCTGAACAGGCTCCCCAGGGCAGTGGTCACAGCACCAGCCTGACAGAGCTCAAGAAGCTTTGGGACAATGCTCTTGGGGAGTGGTGTGACTCTTGGGCATGGTGCTGTGCAGAGCCAGGAGCTGGACTTGATGATCCTGGTGGGTCCCTTTCAATTCAGCATACTCTATGAATGTAGTGTGGCACTGACAGTCTTTTCTGTTGGTCTCCATTCCTTTGCAGGATGCTGCAGCACAGTGAAGGGACAGAGCCCTCTCTGAACAGTGCCATTGCACACCTGACTTGCAGAGGCTGGTGTATTTTTTTAGGAGTGAAGCCAAAACAACCCCCAAAAACATTACTTCAGTATAAATAATTTTATTTCCTAAGAGGATGGTTTCCAGCCGTGACTCAGGTGTGTGATGATGCAATATTACAGTGTTATAGGGAACTGGCTTTGACCTTGAGAAGAGCTTTAAAATGTGCCTGTCATTGCTTTGATGCAAGAAAACCTCATTTCAGGAGTCCATTCTCTGTGGTGATTTCACACACCAGAATTATTTTCTGTTTTGTCTATGGTATGCAGAAGTGCAGTTTTACACTGTGGCTATGTCTTGACTCACTTAAGACATGTGTGGGCATCAAAGATCTTTGCCTTTATAAATTCCTTCTTGTACTCCGTGATTGTCATCAACAGCAGCTGCAAATTCTGTGGAATTTCTGTATCTTTCAACCCTCTTAGTGGCATTCAGCTGGTGCTGAAGAGCAGCCAAAATAGGTAAGACCCGTCAGTGGCAGCTGGCTCCTGAGATCATCCCCTCCCTCCACCTGGCACTTTTTCTACTTTTACAGTTTAGATGTATTGGCTGTATTTCGAGTATTTTGAATATCAGTCAAAATACAGCCTTTTTGCAGAGTAGATCAGTCCCTTGAGAGAATGTAAGGCAAATTTTATGCAATTACTTACATGGATTACTAGATTTCTATAATCGTATGCAGTATGTGTGGCATACAGCACCAGAAAACAGTGAAAATTATGTTTATAAGAACAGCATTCATTTCTCTTAAATATTTGACTATACTTACAGTTCAGTCTCCACTTGGTCTTTCCTGTTATGCTGCTATATCCACCTGTGGTATAATTTCAGCGGCATCTTTGCCAGCCTCCTCCTTCCTGACCCACTTCCTCCTCGAGACATGTCAGCTCCTGGCATTGCCAGGGGCTCTGCTGTTCCTTGTCCCACGGGAAGCACCAGGGCTCTCACAGAACCTTGTTGTGCAAAATGAAAGGCTGCTCCAGCAAAGGCTGCTGCATGCCCTCCCTTCCCAAGGAAACAGCACCAAAGCTTCCCAGAGATGGTGGCCTGGGCAGGGTGAGGCCAGCCTGGGTGCCTGCCAAGCCAGCCTTGCTCGCACTGAGCACAGCAACTGGGATGTGCTGAGTGTGCAGGAGCTGCAGGCAGCAACTCCCTGTGATTTTTGGTGGAAAATTGAGCTGAGGGCCTCATGATTCTCAGAAAGACATTTTGTGACTGCAGTCCTTGTACAGAAAGAAGAGTAGGGCAAAACAGCACCAGAGGATTCTTCCATGGTGTTTCCCAGCCCCAGTATGATTTCTTTTTCATGGAGCCATTTCCTAGGATTTTACAAAATAAACTGGAGTTATTAACTAATCCATGTATTCCTATTCATGTGTTTTGTGGACAGAAATGTTTCATAGCCATCATGCAAACAGTGTTCACTTGATTTAGGAGGTGGACTAAGAGTAGACAGTGGACTTCTTTCCTGGCTGCTGACCAGCATGTGAGGCTGACCCACACTTTGCTGCTGGGTTTTACACCTGGTCTCTCTTCCCAGTTATTATGTGAGTCCCTCACACTGAACCTTTCTAGGATTTCCAGGCTACAGGTGCAGATCCCATCTGCTTTTCATCACCTTCTCTTGGCTCCTTTCTCCAGCTGCGGTCCCCTCACCCCCATGGCTCCCCATTTTCTCTCCAAAAATTTCCCTATTCCCTGTTCTGGTTCCAGTCACCACCTCTTCCAGCCTAGTTCACTTTTGCCCTCAGGTCTACTTTACTGTCCTCCTGAGTTTGAGATATTGGTGATGGTATTGGTCAAACTTTTGGAACAACTTTGTGACATTTTGCACATTTCTCAACATTTCGAGAAGTGGGATTTTGATGAATTGAGTCTTCTCATAGAAGGCTTAGACTTTTGATAAAGATCACTCTCTTTCCCCTTTCTTTCCAGCCAGCAGATATGACTTCCTACTTTAAAACACTGAGTGAGAAACTTTCCAGATCAAAACATCATCAAAAATGATATCTTCACAAAGCCTTCTGCTCCAACAAAGCAGTATAACTGGACTGAAATATTTTTCATGGGACTTTTTTCAGTGAGCTTTTATTAGTCAGAGAGTGCTAAGAGTACTAAGTGAGGACAGAGTTTGAAGAAATATTTAGATACTAAAAATGAAAATGTCTTCGTTGAGCATATGTGAACTCTGACTTTTTTTTAATATGTGTATATATATATATATAAAATATAATTTGTCCAAACTTGGAGAAACACTGTCATGCTTCAGAGCAGAAGAATTGATGAAAGCAAAAGACAGTGGAATTTTTCATCTGGGGCAACATATTCTCCTCTAACTTCACCTCAGAAATGAAATGTTTTGACTGAAATTCCTTTTTCCTTAAAAAATTAAATCATCTGAGGGAGATACCATGAAAAATAAACCAACCCAAGTAGTCCAAGGGGGTAAATATCTCAGGAACTGAAAATAGAAGGAAGTGTTGAGCAACTCTTCAAGTAGTTACCACCTTTGCCTCTAACATTTGCTGTGTGATCAGTATGCTGTTCCAAAATGCATTTTTTGGGGAGATGTTCTCAGTCCCTCCTGCTGGATTATTTCAAAGCAGTTGAGGGCTTCCTACCTTCTCTCTGAGGGGTGCAGGGTCCAGCACACCCCTGCCCAGCCACCCATCCCTCCTCACTGCTTCACCCACCAAATTCTCCTCCCAAAGAAGGTCTTGTGGAGGATGGAGCAGTGCCTGCTGGAGCTTGTCGATGGCACCTGCTGCTGTGTTGTCCCTTGGGTGCCATGGGGCAGCACTGGGGCAGTGCCAGAGCCCCCCTTGCCTGCCCAGCCGTGGCTGCTCTGTGTCCTTCCAGATGTTTCCCAAAGTCCCAGTGGGTCATGGCATTGGTCCTTGCTTCTCTAGTGGCAGATATTTGACATCAACTACATATGGCATGAGCCAGTGTACAGGCACAAACAAAGCCTGGTGGAGGGAACCTTCTTGTTCTTTTGGAAGAGGAATTTAGGACCCCACAGTAACAAGCCCTAGCCCCTATATAAAATCACAGTCCCATTGCTGGGCTATGCATTAGCACAGCTTTCCTGTTCTTGATCGTTATCACTTGGCATACTGTGTGTTTTCTTTTATTTTATGGGAATTTGATGTATTTCAACAGTGGGTAGAAAAAAAATCATCACTGAGAATGTCATGATTAATTTTTTTCTCTTGAAGAACTATGGAATTATTCTGAAATGTGTGACACGTGTGTAATAACAGCCTAGTGCTCTGTTTTTAAAAAATGTGCTAGAGGCCTTGTGCAGTTTCCCAGAGGCTTAATGAGGGAGCCATACTGTGTTGGAAATTTTTCAACAATAAAAATTGACCTATTACATGCTTATGTAAAATGGGGGTTGACAATCACACAAATATGTCCAAAGTCAAATACAGGCATTGTGAAATATCACTTCTTTCCCACAGAGAAACTGGTCACCTGTTCACAGTAGGCTTTTGCATTATATCCTATCCAGTAAAGAATAAGATGCTTCCCTACAGGGAAACAAAATGGCAGCAAAGTACTGGCCCAGTGCCCTTCTATCCGTGCTTTTCACTGACTCTTTTGCCAAGTCTTCAAAAATAACACATAGGCATACTTTTCAACATATGTTTTTCCTCTCTGTAGGTTTAAAGGCATAAAGGGAAGAAAAGGTCATGTATTTATTCACCACTTCATCATCAAATGCAGAAAAAATTCATTGTTTGCTTGTTTGATTTTATTTTACTCTCCTTAATACATCTTTTTATTTTTTTAAAAAATCTAGAGTCCTTTGCTGTTCTTTTAACATGTATCAGAAGTAGCCTGTTCTTTAAAAATGAACATATGGCTCTGAACCTGCATCTGAATTCAAGGAAGTGTCTATAGCAAAACACTGAAATTTGGAGTCATGGGAGCAGAAAAGTTTGATTCAGGGTTTATTCAGTGTAGTATTGAAGAATCAAAGAAAAGAAGATCAACACAAAGAGTTGAAGAATAAACTAAACATGGTAAATACTGCTCCTCTGCTCAAAGTAAATTAAGCTACTTTCAACGTTTTTAATATTTTTTAGAATATTAAACACTAATTTTAAGCCAAATCTGTACCACAGAGGAAACACTGACTTTTAGGACTTAAGGAACCCATCAGTTTCTCTGTTGAATCTGTATCACCGATGACTGTCCTAACAGTGACCTTGGAGTACCTTGCTTCACTTTCCTGGCCAGTCACTGGCTCATGATGTCCCCAGCCAAAGAGGGAAATACAGGGAGGTAGAATGTGATTTAGGAGTGATCATAGTTTATCAGCAGTCCCTGACAAGCACTGATGTCTCCAAGTTAAGGGAATAGAAAGGATTGAGGTATGAAGCAGAATGACTGAGGTCTGGATGCATCTTCAGTGTAAGAGGCTACAAGTCATAAGACTCTTCTTCAGTAGAGAGAGCTTTTTGTGGTTTTATTGATCTTCATATGGTTGGTGAATGCCCAGCCCTCTGATTTTTAGGGGTTTCTCTGCAGGGCCTCTCTGTCTTTGAAGGAGTCAACAGCTCCTCCTGGTTGTTTATTGTCTCCAGATTCGCTCAGTATTCCTTCAGTCCTGTGCCCAAACCATTTATGAAGATGTGGAAGAGCACAGGATGGAACCCTGTGGAGCCCCACCAGTGACAGGTCCCCAGTCTGATGTCACCCATTCTCTGTAACCCTTTGTGCCCAACCTGGAGCCACTGATGTGTTCATCCAGCCATGTGCTGGACATTCTGTGCAAAAGGATCCTGTGAGAGACAGTATCAAAAGCTTTGCTGAAATCCAAAAAGGGTACATCAACGGGCTTCCCTTGTGTGGTTACCTTGTCAAACACACCAAAGTAAAAATATGAAAATTAGTATGTACAAGAATTGAATAAATGTTCCAATAATTTTCAATTCTAATAAAGAATGTATAGATTCCAATGTTACTTGTAGTTTCCATTTGGATGTTTTCTGCTATTACTTAAGAATCTCTTAAAAATGCATTCCTGAGCTATTTAAATACACACAATCTGTAATGTTTCAGATGCCCATACAACTTAAATGTATAACACTATAATAAGCATGATAACTGTAACTTGGCAGTCTATTTAGATCCAGAAAGAACAATACCATAATCCTGGTTATTTCATTGTTTTTACTACAGTTTAATGTCTGGACAATTGCTTACAAGCCATATATTCCAGTGTGTTATTTTCTAACTCATTGTGCATTTCTTGAATACCATGGTTTATCCTCCTGGCAAAGGCAACTTCTCAAGCACCAACTGAAAGTAAAGTCACATAAATATTGGGGAAATTCAGATGGATTCACTGGACTGCATGGTGGGATCTCATTCAAGAGCAAGAGTCTGCTCACAGAAAGTGTGTGGGATCTTAACCAGAATATTTACACATATTTTATTTCTCTCATTTCAGTGACTATTTCGACAAGTACCTTCTTTGATGGCTTACTGGTAACTGGGCTCTACACATCTACCAGTGTTCAGGCTTCCCAGAGTGTTGGTGGTTCCAGTGCTTTTGGATTTGGTAAGTCCAGTGCAATTTACCTTCTGCAACCCGGGGCAGTGAGTACTGGGTTGTACAGAGGATATCAGTAGCAAGACAATTACTGGAACAGGTTAATTTAGACTGAGTAATCAATAATACATGGAAGTCAGTGGGAGTCAATGAGATAAAGCAGTGGCAGCTTTTAGGCAGCTTTTATTGCTTCTTGTATCATCTTCACCTTTGCTCAATGCTGAATAATATGAATTTTAAGAAAGAAAAGCCTCAGCAGATAAATTGTTTTAAGCAGCCATTTCTAAATTGTGTGACATTTTGTATAAACTAAAGCATTTAGCCCAAAGCCTCTAAGTATTTCTTGGGCTGAAAACCTGTTTCCTTTAAGCTTATGTCAACCTACTTTTCCATTCAGTTAATAGCATCTTCCTTAAAACCAGAATGCTGGTCAAGATATTTCACACAACCAATTATTTACCACGTCCAAAAAGCAGAATTGTAGTAAAAGGGATATGATAGGCTTTGCAAAATTATCATGTATTTCAGGTTATGCTGTAGCCCTCAGCAGTAGCAGCTGTGCTAAAGACTAATATTTTTTAAATAATCCTTTCTAAATTTGTGTAAGTAATTGACAGCTATACCTTCTGCAGTTTGTTATTTGGTAGCATTTTTTATAGCCTTACAAATAATAGTAAGAATTGTGTTCTTCAAATTGGAGGCTCAGTGACCCTAACAAGCAATCTGTGGTGAAGGTACAAAAACAGGTACCAGTCATATGGGACACAACTGCACTGCAGTTGCAGTAGCAGGTTTAAATGTTTTAATTTTAATGTTAATTTGTCTGCTTGGGCCAGAATTCAGTACTTTCTTCATAATAACCTCTCATGGTACTTACTTTTGTTATAAAGCGAGTAGAGCATGAATGGTCTGGGCATTTGAGTGTCACCCAGCAGGCATACATTTGCTTGTGAATGAAAGAATGTAATGTAAGTAGCACATTATTTAAAACTGCACTGAGGGGTAATTTGAGAAGGGCTTTGTTCTGTGGATAACACCACAGTTCAACCTCAGACATTCTGCTCAGCCTTTCAAAGGGAAGAGCATGGCTGGCACAAGTTTTTCATGCCTTGTTCAAAAGGCACTGAAAGATTCTCTTTTCTGGAAGAATTTGTACTGCTCTTTCTCCTTTCCCACTGTACTGTTTACAGGATGAATAGAATCTGATGGAGTAAGCAAGACAGAAAGAACTTACCAATGTGAAATTTCTGGGATGGCAAGATGTTACCTTGCTATGACTTAAGTGTTTGTGTCATTGGGAGATCATGGCAAACTCACTGGGCAAAGTATACAGGTCATGTTTAATTACAACTAAGTATTTAAGAATAACAATTAAGCAAAATTTTAAGACTCTAAATACCGCTGTGCATTTTCAAAGAATGTCTGTATTTTTTTCCTAAATGTGTATCTTCATTTGTAGAATAAGGTATTGCAGTTTCATTGAAACAGATGTTAAAGTAACATGTGATGTATTGACAGAAAAAACAACGTGGCCTTCTTTAACTTGCCAAAGGTCATTCTCTAGCTCTTGATGTGTTACTTTAACCATTCTGTCACTGTAAGATAACCAACAATTAATCTGGTGACATGTGTGTTCTGTATGCAAAAGAAACTCCAAGCCTACAAGCTGGAAGAATACGAAAGCCAAGGTGATGCAAAAACAGTCATGCAGAGTTGGAGCTACTTAATTCTGCTCATCAATACAAATTCTCAAATATCATGCCTGGGGAGATCTGATGCTCTGTCTTGAGCATGCCTCCATCTATGTTAGAGAAAAATTGCTGCCATCTCTGAATTTATTTTTTTAAATTTAGTTTTCTGTGGGTAAACTGCAGGGTCAGTTGTGTTATAGTGTTAGTTAAAAATATTTAAATAAAGGTCTTAATTTGCTGTTTTTCTTTGCTATTTCCTAAACTTGTATATATATTGGAAAAAGAAAAAAAAACAATCTGAATGTTTTATAACAGATGATAATCTTGTGCAATGTCTTTGAAGTCACAGTAAAAAATCAACAATGAAGGAAAATGGCAATGGCTTTCAAATGCAATTTTATATGAATCCCTAATCTATGATGTACTGATGGCTCCCAGGACTAAGAGCTACATCAACTTTTCCTATCTCTACTTTGCAGTGAGAGATGAGAAAGCTGGACTCTTCCAAAAGGTGTTTGGCATGTAAATGATATGCTTTAAAAAATTATTTGGTAGTTTTAAAAAGTAACAATATTTTAAAATCTACCATTTTCAGTAGAAAAATAGAGCGGTCTCCACAGTATTTAATATGTTGTTTAGTAAAATAGTAGGTGGGAGTGACATTGTTTGGCTTTCTGAAGAAAACACAAAGCAGTTTCTCTAGAAACCCCAGATCCATCTGTTGTGTCATCATTTTCAATCAGCAAAGAAGCAGTTTCTCCTTTGAGGCAAGCGATTGTGATATTCAGGTTTAGCTTGCTGGAAATTATTATTTTTTAATGTTGAGGACTAGTCAGGTTCAGAGACCTCAATTCAAAGATTCATGTGGTTTATCACAGATTAGATGGGGGAGGAGGGGCAAAGCTGGGCCTTTAAAACCTGAAGATAGTAATATTCTGAAATTGGGTTGATAGTGGTTGCTTATGGTGCAGGGACGAATATTTTTTTCTTCTTTGCAATATTACCATTGAAATGGTCTTGTCTGTCTCTCACAGGAGGTCACACTAGATTATCATAATCTTCCAGACTGCCCAACAATTTGAAGTCTCCTTAACATACATATACTGTCTCTTCTGTGCTATGAGCCACTGTGTTGTGACTACAATTATCTTTTACCAGTTTAGGAAGTTGCTTGATGGAGACACAATCATTAAGATAATTTAAGTGTCATTACATTATATCTGGTGATTGCTATATGTCAGTTATAACAGTTAACCATGTCAAGAAGCTTTGAAAAAAAAAAGATAAAATATTTTAATTCTTAAGGTTATGGTTTTTTCCTTCTTCAGTACGTATTGTATAGGAAAATATGTAGTTTCTGATTTCCACGGACATGAAGCTCGTTGAAATTATTATTTAGGAAACCTTCTAATGATTTCTTGGGGAGAAATGTGGGAGTTTTTGGGTATAAAAATTAATAGCAGTTTTCTCCCATGGTGAACCATTTTCTGCATTCAGATTAAGGTAAAACTAAAATTGTAAAGCTAGAATTAGAACTGGGATCAAATGTGTTGAAACTTTACTAAACCAAGCTGGGGAGATCCTTTAGCAAAAAGAAATTATCTTTAAAAGTAGCTTTTAAGAAGGGTGTTTCTTTCTTCAATAGACCACCTGATACAGCAGATACTCTCAGCTGCATCTCTTCAGTCTTATTTCCACTCTCCTTTCCTGATCAGTGTGGTGTGTACATGGAAATGTTCCCATATCTTTCAGCATTGAGGGGCTGATGGACAATCCCACTCTTTGTCTCCTCCTTTCACATGCCACACTGGTAGCCCTCAGTTTGTTCACACCCTGTCTGTCTCTGGAGACACATTTTGGACTTCTGTGGGATTTCTTTATCCATCAGTGCTTTTTCTTTCTTCTGCTTTTATCCCTGAGGCTTCTTGTTGGTTTTTGGCCTTTTTTTGACTGCTTGAGCACATCTGGCTGTGCTCTGGGGTTTATCAGCCCACCAAGACTAATCTCCCATGGCATCATTTAGGGGCTCTTACTACTTGGATTAGTCCAAATATAAAAGAAGAAAGTGGGAGGCAGGATTGCTAAAAAAATATTAGAAAGCTACAAATGTGGTTGTGGGTCTGGTGGGAATGATTGCTTGTAAATGAGAGTGAGGATAAATGGTTTGGAACTGGGCAAAGAATCCTTAAAAGGGGAACCCTAGAAGCAGCTCTGGTCCATGTGCAATGGTGAGAGCACTGGGCATGGAAGGAAGAGGTCACGATGGCAAAATGTTCTCTGGGCAGTGCCACGTGTGACATGGAAACACAAGAGGTCTCAACTGTGCTTCCAGGGGAACCCTGTGGCACAAGAGGGACTCCTCTCTTCCTGATGAACTGAGAATTGATTATCTAAAGGGTGTTGATGGAATGAGAGTTGATTATCTGAGGGGTGGAGATTGTATTGAGAATCCAAGGTTTTGTCTCACCGTGCTGTGTTGGAAATTTGGTGGGGGAAGGAGGAATGTTTTTGGAAGGTTTTCATTCTGTGTGTTTCTTTTACATATTGTAAGTTAATCAAGTTTTTTGAGTTTATTCCTAAGTTGGAGCCTGTTTTACTCTATTTCGGGTCACATCTCACAGCAGGCACTAAGGAGAATATATTTTCATGGCATTGCACCAGTGTCAAACCATGACACTGTGTGATAGGGGAGGCCCTCTGCAGCTTAGCAGAAGCACCAAAACGCCCCGTGGCTCCTCCAAAGCCGTGTGCTCTGGAAAGCAGGGAGCAGGGTATCATTGCTACAATTACAGGAGCAGATTACAGCCTAATCCCTCAGCAGCGATAAGGAGCGCCGAGAGCTGAGGACACGAATCTGTCTCATTACACAGGATGATCCTGGTGACAGCCTGGCTGAGCAGCCAGATGTGCTGGGCTGTGCACATCAAAGCATGCCTTTGACCTGCCACTCACACTGCATCTTCATCCATTCCTGCTCTTCCCAAGGCTTTCTGGCTCCCTGGTAGCTTTTCACTTGATGAATGCATGACAAATTACATTTAAGTTTGGTGTAATTAGTTTCTTACAAACTGCAGTGGGAAACATGAGCCTTTCTAGTTAAGCCACCCAAACCCCTAATTTTATGCAAAATCATAATGACTACACTGATGTTTACCTTTTAGCAAATGTGGAATTGACAAATAATTTAATGATAACATTTATATATATATATTAACCTTCCAATCTAAATTGCAAAGGTCCTCTTGGAAGTTTATAGGTTCTGTTGTGGTAGAGATAGTGGACTCCAAGCTCTGATTATGCTGGGAAGTGTTGCCATAGGCCTAATTGGATAACAGAAATTTTTTGTTTATATTCTGTGTAGGTTTAAACAACTTGTAATTTGCAGTCTTTTAAAACAGATAAACTCCTCATGAAATTTCGGTTTTGTTTAACTGTATGGGCTACTTTATAAGAAACTAGGAGGGTGATGTTACCTGGAAACCTTTTTATGCCTGAAATTACATCTTCTAGAGAACAAAAAATAGAAGA
Source organism: Molothrus ater (assembly GCF_012460135.2). Classification (NCBI taxonomy): domain Eukaryota; kingdom Metazoa; phylum Chordata; class Aves; order Passeriformes; family Icteridae; genus Molothrus; species Molothrus ater. Next base: position 13,208,850 of record NC_050482.2, on the reverse strand, counting down.
TAAAAGATGATGTTGCAGTCTTTTCTCTTTTGCAATTTTTTGTTTCTATACCATGAAGGTGATCATACGTATTTTAGGTAATACATTGACTCTCTGGGATTCAAAAGAATGAATAGTTACAAATAATCTTTGAAATATGGTGAATAATACATTTCCTAGAGGAAATCCTGGAAAGAGCAATTGCCAGATATAATGTAATGACATTTAAATTATCTTATACTCTTTGCTTTTTACTATTCTATTGCCTTTCAACAGGATTAAAGCAGCCCTCACATAATCCTTCACAGAGTATTTTGGTTACATATGTGACTGCAAACCAAAAGCCCCTCTCAGTTTATAGAGGAAGGATCATTTTGATCTGGTTCTGTATGGGGAAAAGGAAAAGAGTGGTTTCCAGATCCTGTCTTCTTGTATTTTCTGGGACCCCCAATGAAGGGAGGAAATGATCAATCTGACTCCATGTTTTTAGAAGGCTAATTTATTATTTTATGATCTATATTATATTAAAGAATGGTATACTAAACTCTACTAAGGGATAGAGAATAGATAAAGACAGAAGGCTAGAAAGATACTAATGAAAACTCATGACTCCCTCTTCAGAGTCCAACACAGCTTGGCCATGACTGGCCATTAACTCAAAACAATTCACAGCAGAAACCAATGAAACAATCACATGTTGGTAAACAATGTCCAAACACATTCCAAAGCAGCAAAACACAGGAGAAGAAAATCAGATAATTATTGTTTTCATTTTTCTCTGAGGCTTCTCAGCTTCCCAGGAGAAAAATCCTAGGCAAAGAGATTTTTCAGGAAATATGATGGTGACACCCTATCTGTTTTGGCTCTGAGCAGCCATAGGACAGAGTTGCTGTGGGCAATGCCACCTGGTGCAGGTTTCACCTCCAGAGGAAGAAGCAAAGAGGGTGCCTGGGTGGCTGAGGGACAGCCCCAGTGTGATGTCCCAGGGAGTACCACAGACAGTGCACCCAACTCTGTCAGCACATGGGTCTGGACCATGCACTGGAGGCGTCCAAGGCTCCTCCTGATGGGATTTGTGGTTTTGAGCTGTCAGAGGCTTGGATTTGGCATCAGTTTAAACACTGATGCTTCTGGGACAATGTTTTGCTTTCAGATTTTGACACATAAAGGAAAATATCCCCCACTAACATTGTGAGATGGAAAAAGGCCAACTGTTGCATTTTCTTGTTAGGTGAGCCTATAAAATCAATCCCCCCTGCTCAGTCTGTCTCTCTGTGCTTGCTCACCACTCTAAAAAGTAAGGAATAGTCGGTAAATGACAGCTCTTAAAAAAAGTTTTCTGCTATGTACATGCTACTGATCTTGAAGTGCAGTTTTTAACTGAAATTGCTGCAGATCCCTGGTTTATTTTGTGACAAGCCAAATGGGCTCCAGGACCCTCCCTTCACACCAGAGATATTTGCCAGAAACCAAACAGATGGTAAACTAGGAAGAAATGACCCTCGGCATTCTCATTAGAACAGTTGGGGAAATTTTAATAGGCCCCCATTTGCCTTGTGCTGTATCTAATACCCTTTGAACTGCCACTTTTTTTCCTTTTTTTTTTCCTTTTTTTTTTCTTTGTTACAAGTCAACTACTGCCATGTATATTTTAATAGGGATTATCAAATACAATTTGCCCAGAAGATGTAACAGCCCTCCGCTGCTAATTAGCAAAGTTTAAATAGTCACTGAGTTCTGGGATAATTGGAAAGAAACAGTGATTTTTCTGCCAATGTATAATTACCAATTAACAGGAAGATAAAGTATCTGTATAGCAGTCATATCTTGAAGAATTTGTTAACAGTCAATTAAGTAGTCAGTTGATGCCAAACTGACATTGGTCAAGAAAGTTTACATTTGAGCTTTAAGATACTTCCACCTACAAACGGTATGTAAGAAAACTATAATGATGATAAAATTTTGAAAGTCTCTGTGTCATGATGTTTAATTACTACTTAATTGTCTTCATGGCCAAAAGTTGACCATTTCTGCAAGTGATTGACTGTCATATGTGCCTTGTGGAAAGGGTTTTAGCTTTATTAATACAACACATATTCATTATCATGGCATAGGCAGTAATTACCCATGCTTTCCTGGCAAGAAACTGCTGAAGTGTTTTAACTGCTGAGGAAGAAAATTCCCCTCACATAGCTGGATAAGCCAGACACCAATGCCCCGAGGTTGGAGGAAAAAGCTAACTGGAGAGGGAGCCTACACAGAAAATACTTAAAGTGGCCTAACTTTAGTCTAGTTTCAGGCAGTCCAGTCACTCTGAACACCTTCATCCTTTTTGTGCAGCTACTCTTGAGCTTTTCAGGTTTGTCTAACTCTAGCCATGGCAGCAGCAGCAGAAGCTCTTGGACATCAAAATCCAATTTTGCCTACTCTGTTGAGAAGTTCTGAGTTAGTCCACAATTTTTAAAAAATATCTTTGTAGTATTATGAAGATGACATTAAAAAACTTAAAGCTTTTAACCTTTTAAATATACCTGTAGCTCCTGCTAGCATTTGTGTGGTGAAGGCTGAAAAGGAAAATGATCCTTCTTAGAGGCTGGCATGCGCAACATTGCTTGTATTTGTGAGCTCTGAATACTGGGTGCAGGTGAGTGTTTAATTCTACAGGCAACACTTAAGGCTTTGCAGATGAGATTGGGGTGATGACTGCACTGGAGACACTGAGGAGCTTTTTCCATGTGCCAGTGCTTACAAAGGGGCCGCTGGGGTTTTTAAACTAGAAAATGACTTTAGAAATACTTTTACACAGCCAAAACCAGAATGCTAATTGAAGTGTTGGGGCCAATTTTGGTCCAATTGAGCAAGTACATTTATTCAGTAGTGATGTTTTTTTCAAGTCTTATATAAATCCATTTTTTTTCCCTGAGTGACCAAAAAATGGTATGGGGAAAAGCTAGAGAATAATTGAATTTTAATGTGAATATTTCAATTGCATCCTAATTTTTAATAAAATGCATGTAGTAAAAAAAGTGATGTAAAAGTTTTTGATCTGATCAGTAGTTTTTCTATACCTCATACTTCTGAGAATATTCCTGATTCCAATAAGGTAAGGATTTAATTCAAAATATATTAAGACATTAAATATTCATTGTGACAGGTTGGTGATTTTTATTTATACTAATATTTATTGAAAGTAATTTGAAACACTTTTTGTACTGTGCAAATTTTGGGTTCTTTTAATAATGGAAAATAATATGTAAATAGGTACATCCCCCCCCCCATCTATGAAGACATATGCATTTATTCTACACTCTCCTTTTTTTATCCTAATTTCAAGTACCATGTTCAACCAGTGCTCTTTACTGTCACAAACAGTAACAGTTCTTTTGACTTTGTAACAGTTCTGTTGAGAAACATATTCCAAATTTTCATTTTTTGTAAAAAAGCTGATGCCCATTGAAAAAGGTTCTGGGGATGCTGGTCCACAGTCAGCTGACCATGGTCAGTGTGTGCCCAGGTGGCCAAGAAAGCCAAAGGCCCCCTGGCTTGTACAAACAGCAGTGTGGCCACAGCACCAGGGCAAGGATTGTCCCCCTGTACTTAGCACTGGTGAGGCCACACCTCAATCCTGTTTTGGGGCCCTCAGTACAAGAAGGACATTGAGGGGCTGGAGAGAGTCCAGAGAAGGGAACAGAGCTGGTGGAGGGTCTGCAGCACGAGTCTGATGAGGAGCAGCTGAGGGTGCCCAGCCTGGAGCAAAGGGGGCTCAGTGACCTTATCACTCCCTACAGATGCCTGACAGGAGGCTGTGGTCAGGCAACAACTGACAGACAAAGGAGAAATGGCTTCAGGTTGCACCAGGAGATGTTTAGATTGGGTACTAAGGAAAATTTCTTCACTTAATGGGTGGTTAAGCATTGAAAAAGTCTCCCCAGGGAAGTGGTGGAGTTGTTATCTCTGGAGGCGCTCAAAAAATTATTAGATGTGTCACTTTGTGGGCATGTTTGTTTAGTAGGCATGTTAGTATTTGGTTAAAAGTTGGACTTGATTTTGGAGATGTTGTCTAACCTTAATGATTTTATTAATCTAAATCTTGCCTTAAAATCCATCTTCTCTGCTTTTTTAATGAGTAAATCACTCTTGTTTGCCATTGATTAGAGAAATGTCAATATATGACAGAAATTCTCTTTTGTTACTGTTTTATTTTCTTAGCAATGACATTTGTCCTATTGTTTCCCAGCTAGACTGTGTTCTCAAAAGCAAGGACTTTCTTCTTTATTTTTCTGTACAGACATGCTGGCACAATACAACCCAATCTTTACTGCTCATGACTGTTATTATAATACAGATAATAGTGCAGAAAAGTCAAGGAAAAATGAATTAAGCCTTCATTGACTGCAATAACAGTAAAAAAATACTTTTTTCTCCAAAAGATGTTGTCATTGTGCTTTGAGAGCTACATTCAGCAAGACTGACAGGCTGGAGTTGCATGGTAACTTGTAGTAATAGAGGGGTACCTTTAATAAAGTAGGGGGGAAAGCCATCATCTAGAAATTTAGGGCCATCTTAAAATTGCATTCTGTGTGCGTGTGTATGCCTCAAGAATAGATCAAGGAATTGTTCCTATGGCTGCATGAACTTCACACTGCCAGTGTGCCTGCCTGCATGAGTCCTTGTCCAGAGCCTGGCTCTGTGATGCCTCTTTGTCCTGTGTTGTGCTGTGACAGTCAGTCAGAGCCCCTTCTCCTGACTTCCTGGCTGTGCCAGGCCTATTCTTTTCCTTGCATCTTGTTTTTGTCACAAAATGCAAGGATTTGATAGCATATTCAAGCAAAACTTACTGAGCTCTTGGACTTCATCAATTAAGATGCATTGAAGCCTCTTGCAAATGTGAAATGGTATTGGAAATTGTTTTTGTCATAATTTTGAAGACAAGTTTGTAAACTAATTTCTGGCATATTATGACAAACAAATGTCATCAGACTGCTTCCCCCTTATCTGCCAATTTGCCACATTTTGAAGTAGAGTTGATTATATGTGGTGAAAAATCAGGCTTAGAGGAAAATGGAGCCCTCTGTTAAATCCTGATCATCACCTGTCCTACCAGCTGAATTCACTGTTTGCTTATCTCTTGTCAGTGTTGTGACTGATAATCATTTGTGTGTTTTCAGAGATGGTTCACAAGAAAAATCTGCTTCAAATCTGCTAAAAGGAATATCCCAGTTTTCAAGAATATACCACTGAAAGGTGATTGCTGTTTGTAGGGAGTGAATGGTAGGGTTGCATCTTTATCAGGTGCTAAAAGACACAAACTAGAGAAGGAAGTTCCCAGGTTCCTGCTGGCAGTGGGAGCAGGGCCAGCTCCTATTGGGGCACAGGAGGAAAGGGCTGAATCCCCCCATGCTGCTCCTGCTCAGCCATCACCAGCACTTCTGGCAGGTGGAGAGGAGGGACTCTGCCTTTGCATGGGCAAGGTCATTCTTGCAGCTTGTGCCACAGCTAAAAGGGGTATTTGCTGACTACTGAGCTTAAAAAATTGGGGGTTGTTCTGAAGTGAAATTTGTCAAGTATCTAAAAGGCACTTGCTTGTAAGTGAGCATCACCTCCCAGGAGCCTGTCAGTCCAGCCATTCTTGCTATAAAATCCTCAGAAGAAAAAGTGCAGATCTTCACATGAAGTCCTTACTCTTTGCAGTAGTGTTGTTCTGCCATCCTACTCTGATGGATTTTATTACTGGATGAAGTCCATAATTCAGGGTGGTCATGTCAGTCTGGCCGTGGCTTTGCACCTTACTTCTTAAAGTTTTCAAAAGAGAAGGAGAAAAAAAGATTATTATAAGTTTCTTTTACAAAATATGTGTATAATACTTTACTAGTTCATCTGCTGCTTGAGTTCCATTATTTTTGGTGACGTGTTAGACATAGTGTCATTTGAACACTGACCTTTGCTCCTGAAAAGAAAGAAAATGTACCTTTTAGGTCAAAATTATAACTTCAAGATATTGAAAGCCTTAAGCAAGGATTTATTTAAATGTATCAAATGAGTCAACCTACTGTAGTTCCTGCCTCATTTCAACCCTTAGGAAAAATAATGCAATTATTAAAATAGGTGCAGTTTGTAACCAAAGCAGTTGCACCTTTATAAGGTTTAGTTTGAGCTGTTTGAGTGCTTCAAGGAAAACAACCTTTAGAAGAAATCCAGTATATACACAAGTAGTCAGTGTAGGAAAGTAAAGATACTTTGCAGCTGTATGAGAAGATTGGATTTTTTTTCCAGTTAGCATCAAATTAAATAGCTGAATGTTGAATATCTTGTGGTGTTTTGGGAAGATGTGATATTGTTCAAAGCACTTTCACCGAGCTCTAGTTTATTTAAATAAAACTATCTAAGTAATTGCTTGACAGGGCTATTTTGGCAGCATTACAGCAAGTGATGAAACATTTTACATAGCAGTTTAGTAATAAAGTCAGTATTTTTCTTCTCTATCACTCTGACTTTTGCTATATGTCTGTTTCTGGACTAGTGACACAAATATTTTGTGACACTGGACTCATACTCCAGTCATATGCCATCATAGTCACCTTGACAGTCTCTGACATGCTGGAAGGATGATGTAGCTATTAGAAGGCTGAATCAATAAATGCTGACAGCATCAGCTCTTAAGATGAAGAATATGAACATTAAAAAAGTCTAGATTAAAAAGAAAAAATCTTTAAGAACTGTTTCATCCTGCAAGTTTTAATTTTTAGAAGGATTAAGTTTAAATTTTTAATTTTATATGAATAGTGAATTTCCTGAAATATACCATCTGTTTGCTCAGTACATGTATACATTAAGCTTATCATTTTCTCCCTGTAACTGTAATTTTCCTATTTTTAGATTCCATAATGAAGGTCTTGGTAGAGATTTCTTCTTGTAATCTTCTGATTTAAATTTATCACTGAACATGTAATAATTAATATCACAGGCAGTAGTGACCACCCAGTAGTCATAACTCACTCAAACAGGCAGCTTTGTGATAACCTTTGCTTAAGGAGGGCAAAGACGTAATGAACTCTTTTAAAAACCTTCAGTCATAATCTGCCAAGAGCTCAACCAAATAAACTGGAATGTGCTTTAGCTACAATTTTCCCTCAGACCATCAAAGAGGTGTATTCTAGCTTCTGATGAAAGTTTGGGTAAAGATTAAGCATGAGTATGGAATTCAGATTTTTCCTGAAGAATTTATCACATATATCTGATAATCTAAAGGACTTTTGCTTAGCATGGGACAAACAAATGTTTATTTGTTCTCTTTGTTTAATTATGCTGAGCAGGATATGTAAAATTCAGTAACATTCTCTATCCTGGAAACATTTATGAGGAATTTAGTTACTGATTTTTGGTTTTGTTTTTAAAACCAGGAAAGTTTAGGGTTTTTTTCTGGGCTTTACTCCTAGTTGGATCTCCTCAGCCTGTTTCTGAGCATCCTTCCATTAGGGACTTCATTTTTGCTGTGTATAGCTTGGGGACCTTGGCTGTCTGGCTCAGGCATTCACATACAACCCTGCCTTCAGGTGCCCTGCTTTCCAAGGACTGATTGAAATGCAAAGTACTTCTGGAGATGCAATTTTCTGATGCTCACTGCAGTTCATCCAGAGGAGTTTTGAAAGACATCTGTCATAGTCAGTTATGACAGGGTGTTGTGGTGAGCACTTTACACAAAAAAACCCCTCTAGATTCAAGGAACTCATAGGGATGGGACAGACTGGCTCATGGAGACTGAGGGACTTTGTAAACTAGAATATTTCACTGCATGGGATTTTGATTTAATAGCATATGAAGCATTTTAAATTTTATTGATTGGGATGTTCCCTAGAAATCTAGCTTTTAAGGTCAAAGCTCTCATCATAAGAGATATATAAAGTTTGTTAGAAGTCTGCAATAGTCCATGAGAAAAAAAGCTGTCTACTTCAAGTATCTTATGAGACTATTAAAAGTTGAATACAAAGAAGTTGGTGGCATGTTGTCTCTGGCCCAAAGCAGAGGGCTTCCTTCTGGTAGATCTATCATAGAATGGCGTGGTTTGGAATGTACCCTAAAGATCCAACTGCTCTTCCCATGGGCAGGGACACCTTCCACTAGATCTAATTGCTCAAAGCCCCATTCAGCCTGGCCATGGACATTTCCAGAAGTAGGGAATCCTGTCCTAGTGTCTTGCCACTTTCAGCAGTAAAGAATTTCTTCCTAATGCCTAAACTAAACCAACTCTAAGTTTGAAGCCATTCACCTTTGTCTTGTCATTCACATGCTCTTGTAAATATTTTCTCTCCATCTTTCTGTAGGCTCCCTTCAGGTATTGGAAGGCCTCCATAAGAACTCCCTGGAGCCTTCTCTTCTCCAGGCTGAACAGCACCAATTCTCTCAGCCAGTGCTCCAACCCTCTGACCATTATTTATGTGCCTCCTTGGGACTTGGTCCCTTGGTCCAACAGGTTGATGCTTTTCCTGTGCTGAAAGCTCCCAGGCTGGCTGCAGCACTGCAGGTGGGGTCTCAGCAGAGCAGAGCAGAGGGACAGAATGCCCTCCCCTGCCCTGCTGCCCACACTGCTGGGGTGGCAGCCCAGGACGTGTTTGCCTTTCTGGGCTGCAAGTGCACATTGCTGTCATGTCCAGCTTTTCTCCCTTCAGCCCCCACAAATGCTTCTTGGCAGGGCTGCTCTCCATCTGTTCATCCCCCAGCCTGTACTGACACAAGAGGCTGATTAATTACTTTAGTTAATATCCAAAGCATAAACTCACAAATCGCTCAGAAGGAACGGACTGCGGTGCTTGCCCTTTAAGTGAAATGCTAATAAAACTCTGGATAAGAGCCCTTCCTGCCCCTTCCCCACAGATGGGTAAGGTCAGCCTGCAACTGGTTAATTTTCTTTGGCTGGTGGCACACGGAGATTTAGGGTGGACACATGTCCCATGCCATGGTGTGAGAGGAGCCAAGACTCGTCACTCATGCGCAGGCACGTCCTCATTGTCTGCCTGGGGCCGAGTCCCACCCTGCCCTTTCTCCTTCTGAGACTCAGGGCATTGTCTGGTTTTGGTAACAAACAGCTTCAGTTCAGCTTTGGGAATAGCTAAAGTGCAGTGAAGCTACAGTATCCTTAAACACAGCTTTGAAATTACATGGAGCAACTACTTTTTTAATGTAATAAGTGAGTTTATTTAAGTGAAATTGTATTTAATGTCACTCTATTGGCACAGGGTGAGAAAAAGGAGGAAAGGTTACTGTTAACACAATCTGGTTTTATGCTGGCTGTGGAATTTGTGCTGTTGCACACCCTCTGAAGTACTTTCTAAAAAGCTGGTGTAGAAGCGTCTCGCCAGGACAAGTGGCTTTTCATGCATTGTTTTATTGACTCACATTTGATGGGTTCTCGTGTGTATTTAAAGGCTGAATTCCAGTCTCTAGGGAATGACTCAGAAAGCATTTAATTTTGAACTGAATTCATTTGCAACTTCCAACAGAGGCATCTGCTGACCATTTATGAGAGGGTCTTGGTTCTTCAGCACTACCAATTGTAATCTTGTGGCATGCTTTATTTTGAGTCTCCTGGGCTTATACCAGGTCTTTTATTATAAATGAAATATAAATATCTTCAAAAGCAAAGCCAATAATTTTCAAGATCCCACCCAAATATGAAAAGGTGTTTACAACTCACTCAAGTAGTGCTCACTTTCTTGAATCATAGTCTAATAAAACTCCGTAAAGGTCCTGTTTTGTGTTTATTTTCATTGCCTTTTTTAATTGAAAAAACATTCCTCCTTGTTTTACTAGTAAAGGAAAATATATCATACTCCTACTACTTTATTTGTCTCAAATGCCCCCTCCCCAAAAACATCTTGAAGGCAAGTACTTGCACCAGAGGGAAAAAACATGAACTCTGGACCAGTAAAAAATGAGATATAGTTAAGTGGATATTTTCAGTGGAAATAATTGCAGGCATGCTTTTCTAGGTTACATAAACCACATGAACAAGAAACTTTGCTCATGTAAATAATAATAATAATTATTATTAATATATTGAATTGTGTTATTGTTATTAAATTAAAACTGAATTCATGAAACTTACTAATAATTCTAAACATGAGGGAATAGCTTGCACTTTAAATCCCTATCCATCTTATTTGCAGTTTGTTTCTTGAAGTGTTTGGTTGTTTTTTTTTTTTTTAATGCAGTCCTACAGCTTTCAGAATAATAAAAAAGCTGTCAATCTAATTAGAGTAGGCATTCAAGAAGTAGTAGGAAGATATAAGTAGTTTAAAAATTATTCTAATAGAAGGGGAAATAGCTTAGAGTCTTCATAAGATTTTCTATTTTTGTGCCCTGAAGACAAATAATAAATCTGAAGGGTTTCAGGAAACCAGTGTAATGAAATGACCTTTTATTATAAACAGAAGGAGTTTGGAAAACAATGTATGACCATAGCACAGCTAGATTGCTATTAAAGCACTGTTTCATCACTCCACATGCAACAAGAAAGGTACTTGCAGCAGGAGTCATTTAAACAAGGCAGACTACATTAAGCTGAACCACTGTTAGTCAATGCTAACCTGACCTTATGGCTGAAGCAATGCTTCCTACACACATAAAGTACAAGAGAAACAGTGAATATTCTTTTTATATCCAGGTAATTCTTTTTTTTTGGCAGCATGATCTAAATACTGCCTTTTTGTATATGAACCTTGGTACATGTCTGCTAAACTATGGCACTTTCAGTGTAATTTGAGCTTTGCTTTGGAAAAAATAAATGAGTGATTAGTCTTTAAAAGGAGATTTCTGACATTAACAGAAAACTTGGAAACAGGGGTGCTTGTAGGTAGATATAATTTTCTGGTTTTTAAGAGAAGGCAAGTTATTAAGATAAGCTCAGGGCTTGGTCGCAATTTAAGCATGTTGGTTTCAGCAGGCCCTGCAGTTTGGGGTGGTTTGGCCATTTTGGCACATGAATCCTTCTGGTGCAAGGGAGCCATCCCTAGGAGGGAACCTTTGACTTTGGCTCTGGTCCCTGGTGCTGCAGGAGCTGTGACAATGATGCTGTAGCTTTAACATGTGTGGATTTAAGCTGCATCTTAAAGCTGGTTATAGTAATTTATCTCCTAAATTCCTATTGCAAAATTGTTTCAATGCTTCATTTGCCTAGTAATTAAAAAGGATCTAAATTAGCGTAAATTTATTCAAGTCCAGTTTCAACCCTTTGTTCTTATACCATCGTTGTCTTTTGGCTTAAACAGCTCCTTTGCAACCCTGTGATATTTAGTGATAGCAGTCATCCTCTCTCTAAACAAGCTCTTTCTGCCTCCTTTTGTGACATATTTTACATTCTTCTCATCATCCTAGCAGTCCTTCTCTGCAGCTGCTCCAGCCTAAGTTAATCTTTTTTGAACACAAGCATTCATAATTGCACACAATAATTGAAGCGATGTCTTAGCAGTACTTTACCAGCACCGTACTAATACTTCCCCCATCGTTACTAGAAATAATTGAGCTGATGAATTCTAGGGCAGTGTTCTTCTTTTTTCACCCTGGTAGCTTATTTTCAAACAGTGGTTGACTAATGTGAACAGAGCTTTCTCCTCCTCAGTAATTTCTAGCTTATAGCTGAAAGTATTCTTGTTATTATCTAAAGTGCATGACCTTACATGTTCTACAAGAAGTAAAGAATCCACTTTGTGTACTTCTTTTCCCAGTCATTAATCACACTCTGTTTAAAAATGTGCCTAATTTCTAATTTTAATCTTTCTCCTTTGAACTTCCAGGAGCTGTTTCTTGCTGTGTCTTTAGCAGTGTATCTATAAGTCCTTTATTAGGGGGTATTTTCTTTACATTAGGTAACTTATCCACTGAAATCAAATCACTTTAAAAATTGATAAATAATTTATAACCTATAGATATTGAACACTGAGTTTTTGGTCTAAGGAATAATTTTTATATCTAAGCAGAAGGTATAACACAGATTAGCTTTTTTTCCCAGACTTTGGCAATCTTCAGCTTCCTTCTAAAACTGGGAACCCCAGCAATTTGTGTTCTTGTAGCCTGAGTTCATAGAATCATAGAATGTTTGGATTGGAAGGAACCTTAAAGATTAGCTGGTTACAAACCCCTGCCTTGGGCAGGGAGACCTTCCACTAGACCCAGTTGTTCAAAGTGCATCCATGGCCTTGAACTCTTTGAGGGATGGGGCAGCCACAGCTTCTCTGGACAAGCTGTTTTAGTGCCTCATCACCTCACAGCAAAGAACTTCTTGCTTATATCTAATCAAAACCTACTCTCTTTCTGTTTAATGCCATTCCCCTTTGTCCCACCACTACGTGCCCTTGTGAAAAAATTCCTCTCCATCTCTCTCTAGGCCCCTGTGAGGTTTTGGAGGGCCACTATAAAGGCTGAACAATCCTAATTGTGTTTCATGCCTCTAATTAATCATTTTTGTGGCACTCCTCTGGACTCACTCCAGCAAGTCCATGTTCTCCTTTTGTTGTGAGCCCCGGATGTGGATGCAGCACTGCAGGTGGGGTCTCACCAGAGTGGAGCAGAGGGGCAGAATCCCCTCCCTTGCCCTGCTGCCCACATTCCTGTTGGTGCAGCCCAGGATACATTTGGCTTTCTGGGCTGCCAGTGCACATTGCTGGGGCATGTTCAGCCTCTCATCCAGCAGCACCCCCAAGTCTTCTCCTCAGGGCTGCTGCCAATCCACTCTCTGTCCAGCCTGTATTTGTGCTTGGAATTTTTCCAATCCAGGAGCAGGACCTTGCACTGGATCTTGTTGAACTTCACGAGCAACTGCATCCTCCAGTTTCCTTAGGACCCCTGAATGCATTTCATCAGGTCCCATAGACTGTGCACTTTCAGGTTCCCTAGAGGGTTTCTAACCTGACTTTCTCCTGCATCAGGTGGATCTTCGTTCTGCCGATTCCTGCCTTTGCCTTCTGCCACTTGGGTTGTGTGGCTGGAGCACTTGCTGGTGAAGACCAAGGCTGTGGCAGCAGTCCTGTAATCATCTCTTGATTCACCAGAGGGACAGAGTGTGTCAGGCTGGCACAGGGTGCCTCTGTCTCTCAGAACAGAGTTGCCTGCTGGTGTCACCTGCCACCTTTTCTTAGTGGCTCTGGTTGCTGCACAGGGAGCAGATGGAGCTGCCTTGCTCAGTTCCAGCGTCAGTCCTGATGTGATGGATCTTTCCTCTTCAGTACTGCAGGGCAGGGAGGTTGTTCTGCATGGGCACATCAGGCCTAGGTGAAGTCTCTTCCTCCTGCAGGTCCTGCTCTTGCAAGTTTCCTTGTTCCTACAGGACTGGGGGAAGGAGGTGGATGGGAGATTGTTTTGCTGTTTTTAAACTTGGCTCAGTTTACCAAATAATCTGTTTACCGTGTTCCATGTGCCTAACCTGATCCACAATTTTTGCCCACCTGGCCAATGTTTATATCATTAAGTGTTACACTTGGTGATTTCACATCTTCCAGATTTCTGATGAAAATCCTGACTAACATTTCATGACAGTAGTCATGAAATTGCTATTTAGTAATGATTTATAAGGGACAGCTGGCCTAAAGGATTCAAGGGCCTAATGCCATGAATTTAAGTTTTGTTATTGTTTGGGACCACTTTTGAATATAGGATATTGTATTTTTAATTGAAATGCCTCAGGAAAGTCTAAAAATGGTATTTTGAAACTAAATGAATCAAAGTTAGACATTAAAATAAAATTTTCAGAATATTCTGGATACGAAAGTATTATTTCAGTGAAAACAGAGTCTATTATTTTTCTTCTCTGCTAATTAACAATGGAGAAGAATAGTTATTATGTGAAAATCCACCAGTTAAACAAGAATTCACTTGATTAATACATGTAGAATAATACAGTTAGTCAAATACTGGTTTCCTCTGAGATCCCATTAAAAACTTGATCAAAGTTTAATTACAACATAGGCCAGTTATGTTTAGATGACACTGAAAACAACAAGCTCTTCAAATAATGAGGATGACACAAAGACAATCAACAACTGTCATGAGCCAAACTGGAATTCTGCAGATTTCAGCCAAATGGCTGAACAACACAGGGCAAGGTGCTCTTTTGGTGATGGCACATGGTCATGAAATGACATTTTTCATTGTCTGTGGGTCATTTTATTTCCAGAAGTCACCTGAGGATTTGAAAGGTTTGTACAGAAGCTCTTGGATTTTGTGAGAAAATTGATGACAGAAAAAACTCCGACCAATATATGCTGGATTTTCTGAACACTGAGGGTTTGCCCTGGAAATAGCTCTTTGATATTTACTTGGCTCCACTTCTCCTCAAGAAGGAAGATGAAGATAGCTCTGTTCTGCAGTCCTGTCATGGGGACTGTCATTTGAGAGCTACTTGAGGACAGGGGCATTTGGGGTCTACAGACAGTGTGGAAGTAGAGTAGAAAGAATGGGATGGTGGAGAGGTTGAGGGGAAGGATGTTTGATGGAGCAGTGGGGGTGAGGGAGAAGTAAGCATGAGACCAGAGCAATTACCTGTTCAAATGAAGCTATTTAAATCAAAGTGTGAAAAATTAACCCAAGAACTCAGATGCCGAGTTTGGTTTGAGTTTTTGCAAAGTGCATAAAAAGTTTGTAAGTCAGCCTTCAATTCACAGTCAACGCTCCTGGAACGTACCGCAGTGTGTGGCACAGCTGCATTTTTTAATTGAATGCAGCACAATCCAATGGTGGCCCTTCAGAAAGGAATGAAGAATAGGATGTTCTTTCTTTGAGTGGTTATAAGGGAGAGCTGCATGACCATGCACATTGAAGCTCAGTGAAGCTCCATGGGAAAAGCATAAGCCTCAAAGCAAAAGTACTGCTATTCCTGCTTAGACCATCTGACCAAAGAAAGGCTTTCCTTCAGGAAATATCCTCTGGACAGAAGTCTCAGAAGTTCTAAAATAAGATTTTCTATGGTATACTGGATTTTTAGAGGTATTTTATGCACAAAAAAATAAGCACTAATGGAACAAAAGGAGCTCCAGGAAGGAAGCTGTGATCAAACTGGTATATTCTCTAGCAGAGACCCGATTCTAACAGGATAAAGATATCAGATACTGTAGTAGCTGATTCATTTTTCCTGTAAGAAGAAGACCTATACTGGTGTGGAGCACACTTATTTCTACAACCATACTTGTACAGATGTAGTCATTTAGCTATTAGCTTTCTTGTCCAAATGCTCTGACACATTTCAGGCTCAGCTTTGAGTATTGCCATACATTCATTTTTTATGAATAAAACATCACATTAAAACGATCTCTTCAGCAGCAAAGATTTGTCTTGAAGGTTATTTTCAAATTTTCTATACTAATATAGCCTCTTTTTGTTACCTTCACTATTTCAAAGCACACCAGAGAGCACCAAAACCAACCTGCCTCACCCACTACTATTCAGAGATCTATCATGGCCTCTCTTCAATTCAGCCTTTTTGTTATTAATGTTCTTCTCAATTTTCCAGTAAATCTTACCTTTTTTCCCACTTTGAAAGTAAATTAAATTTACTGAGATAGCTATCCCTAATGGCATGTTTCTCCTGAAGTAATCCACATGTTACATGTTATTGAAAATTGCCATTTGCACAGAGTGAGTAGAATTAGGTATAAAAAGATTTAAAATTCTGATTGCTACATCTGCAGTGAATAGTGGGAATTTTTTTCAGCTCACAGGCTCTTATCTCCAACAAGAGACCTTTTGTTGATGGTACAATAAAAGCTGCCTGCTAGCAAGAAAAAGATTTCTTCCTTCATTTTCTTGGAAATAGTTGTATTGGACGGCTGACTGTGGGGATCACAATCTTTTTGTTGCATATATTACACTTTTGCTCTCTGTAATCCTTATTATCAAGGAATTCTTGAAAACTGAATGGGACATAAGTTATAGGTAGTTTCTGTGGAGCCCATCCCAAGCACCCATCTCTCCATGCTGTTTATAAAAGGACTGTAACTGTTTGCTCTGTGAGGACTGCCTCATTGTGCATTTAAAGTTCAAGTGGTCTGCACCCTTCTTGTGGGAGTTATCAGGGGCTCAAGTGTTTACTCAGTTTTTATATAAGTTTTACAATTTAATATATTCTTATCAGTAGCTGATGTAAACTGAAATTAGCTGAAAGCTAATTTGGAGCTGCTCACAGGAGTGTAATTATTCAGAAAAGTGACTTCAGCATAACTAAACTATCTTAAGATAGGTAGTTCAAGTGGTATAAGTTGTTGATATGGCTTGGACAGACCTGTGCTTATGTCATACAGTATGAGCGTTTGTGTGTGATAAAATGCTTTATTTCCTTAATTTGGTATTTTAAAGGATCTCTTACATGTATCATTCAAGATTTAACAGGGCAAAAAGAAGCATTCAAAAGCTGGAAGATCTTACTGAATGTTTTTGGTCTTTCCATCATCACTAAGTCTCTATGGCCATCAAATTGAAGCTTAGATGTCATTTCCAAAGAGCTGTCTGTGCTTTGTACTGCACTGCATACACCTGTGTAAGGAATTATAAAACTGTAACTATCACCCCAGAAAAATAATGCCCTCATCTGCACAGTATTGGCAGCCCTGGAACTTTTGACATATTGCCAGGACAACCTGCAGCTCCAGTTGTGCAGTGCTCGTTTTCAAAACATTTAAATGAAAAATAGGTGGAAAACTAATTATGGAAGTTATTTCAAAGTGAAGTACAGTGATTTGTTGAGATAAATTGCAAAATAAAGACCAGGCAGTGTTAGAAGTGCAGAGTACATAAATTTATTACAGCCACAATTAGTGATCACAAATATTCTACCATTAATATTTCTGGGGGAGCGGGACACAGGCATTGCCCAATCCTCCACGTCTTTGTGAACTTGTAGACATGGAGCTTCTTCCTTGGGTGGCCACCATTGTGCTGTCTTCAGCCTCTCTCTGGAATGGCTCTGTCACCCTTTGGATTCACTTGTATGGCTTCAATCTACCCAAAAAGCAGTTTAAGCAATGCAATATCTTTCCTTAAGATGATTTGGACACTGCACTAAATAATGCTCTGTTAGTCAGATTTAGGATGCTACATTCTTCCAGATCAAACTATTTGGCATATTTGGCCCATAGTTGTAGATCAATTGGAAACTCCTTAATCTTTTCAGATTTGCTAAGCATTTATTTACCAGAAATATCCTTTTGTATACTATTTTATCAATGAGTGACAGGATCCAGAAGCACTATCTCCATTCATAAATCAATAGATGCCATCCAAGAAAATCAGTGCCAGGTTAGAGAACATGAACATGTGGAGAAGGACTAATATCACTGAGAGCAGATGTTACAGTGTGCAACAGCAAAGTCACAATTGCAAAGTATCTGGAAGTCCCAGAAGAAAACACCTCGATTAGCATGTGTGGCAGGGCTGAGAGTAATGTAAATTAGGAAATCTTCTTATTTCCAAACTGCTAATCTGCCTTGAAAAAGAAAAAATATATTTGAGACCTTGAGATGTAAAGTTAAATTTCTCCCTGAGTGAAACACACACTTTTTTTGTTGCAAAACATAATGAAGGGGAGAACTTCCCAGCAGACCTGCAGCTCTTCAAGGTATTTTTCTTTTTAAGGGCAGATTAGCACGTCAAAAAGCAGAGCCATGTTTTATCTTTACATTTTTAGCCTTCTCTTTATACATTAATGGGACTGCAGCTCTCTAGTGTAAGTCCCTTGGGTGTTACTTTGCCTTAGCATAATCTTTAAACCCTTTTTAAATCCACAGTAAAATCTTGGAACATTTATCCTACTACAGCCACAGTGGGGGGCATCAGCTGGGAGACGTGAGCTTTCAGCTAAGTGTTCATTCATGGAACTGAAGCAAGCAAGGTTTCAGATTAAATTCAAGCATCTAGCTGATGCAAGAGGAGCACCTGGGATGCTCTGCTCACACTCACACCCCACATCTGGAGTCCAGTATTTTTTCCATTTCCATCCCAAATTCTAAAATGCAACTCTGACCTTCTTACACACGATGTTTAGTTTGGTGGTGTCCTCATATTTACACAGGATGGGATAAAGTTTTCTTTTTTTCAGCAAAACCATGAGTTGATTTGTAAGTCATGTGGCAGAGGGCTCTGCACCCTATTTCTGTAGCACCCTTAATTTTCATGCATGTTTTACATTGGCTGCTATCACGTGAACCTTGATTAGGATTCAAAGGTGAATATTTTATTCTGTTTTAATTTTGTTTTCCCAAGAGCATGGGACACCAAGCACAGCAGGGGCTGCAGCTCCACCAGGAGTGTGGAGCAGTGAGTGCCATTCTGGGGACACAGCCCTGCCTCTGGGCCAGCCCAATGCCAGTCCATGGCACCACCCCCAGGAATAACTTTTAAGATCCTTCATTGAACATGAAATGACTGCAGGAGATCAGCATTGACCATTTAGTCATAAAGTGCTCTTCTGAGGACACAGACTCCAATAACTGCAGTATTTTTCCTGCAGTATTTTTCCCCAGGAGTTTTGGTTAACACTGACTGATAGTTTATAAGGGGGTTACTGTTCTTGGTAGATTGCTTTTATTTTCCTGCCTTATATCTGATCTGGAAGTGCTTTTGCATGTTGAGGGTTGATGATATTTTGTCTAGAAGTAAGTTTCAGGCAAAGGAATGAAATGCAGCCTTTCTTCTTCTTTCCATTCTTATGGTTCTTGACTGACTGTATATGTTGTCAGATAGAAACAAAACTGCAGTGTTACAACTCTTGTCTATGGTATATATGTCTTAATATATTCAATATGGCAGGGGACAATGCAACAGATTTTTTTTCATGGGTGATTTTTTTGTCACTAGAGTAAAAGTAGTAATGTGGGAATGAATTAGTAAAATAATTTACTCTCCTTCTGAGCTTGCTGGTTTTGATTATTTTTGCTTCTTTTGGTGTGTAAAGCTTTGCATTTATGTTTTGTTTCCTGAAAATTTTTGCTGCTGTCCGTGTTCATTAGCTTGCAATATATTTTTTGAGGAATTTTCTTATGGGTGCCATTCTGCCTTCAGTGGGCAGAAATTCAACCTACTGACTGTGCTGCCCTTCCCTTTGTAGTTCTCTCAACATTGTTGTCCATTATGAAACTGCAAAGGATTGGATCACTGCACTATTTAAGATAAACCAGGAGGCAAAATTAATTACTGCACATTTTACAAGAGAAAGGGAACAACTTTCAGACTGTTTTGTCCTGTAAATTGTAAAAAGAGATGTTAAATATGCATAGAGAATTTAAGGATTTTTTTGTGGTTTTGTAGAAAAGGAATTTTTCATTTTCCTTTTTTAAAATATTCTCCAAAAATACCACAAAAGTCTGCAAATCACAGTTTGTATTTCTGTTTTGATGATGAAACAAAGCATGAGCAATGTGTCCCAGGGAAACAGTTCGATATTCACACTCCAGTTTTACTGAGTACCTGACTATCAAAACTTCTGCCTCTATTGCCCCTGTCTCTGGTGGCAGTGAGGTGAGACTGCCTGAGATCACCCTGTTGGGGTCAGTCAGGTGCAGGTGAGGGATGAGGTCTCAGCCAGGCTGTCCCTCTGGGCTGCCACATCCTGCTGCTGGTACCCACACACAGAGCACACACTCACCCTCCCAGGAATGCTTTAGCCCAGACCTAATGCTTTCTAAAACCTATCAATGCTTTCATAGCTGTATTTATGCTGTTAAAGCTACAAATTTAATAGATTTGTGGCCTCAGAGGAGGAAAATCAGTTTTTTTCCTGATACATCAGAATATCTGTGAAGCATACAGGTGGTGTACAGGACTGTGCTTCCTTCCACATTAGTTTGATCTGGACAGAGATGCTGGTGGATTTCAGCCAGCAGCACTGGATTTCAGCATGGTTTCACAAAAAAACTCTTGGAGATTGACAATTTTAATTGAAATTCCTCCATTCAATCCATAATACCATTTTTCCAGCCCTCCTTCTCCCTTACCTCTCCCACCACCTTGGTCAGTGATTCCTCTGCTCTCTTCACCCCTCTGCAGAGGCTGAGAATGGCCATGGTGCCCATTATGCAACTTTAATGTTCTGGTTTTTGTATTTATGAATTCTGAGGAATTTCTAGCAAACCAGCACTACTGTGTCATGTGTTTCAGCTGCTGAAAAAGGCAAACACCCTGACTCCTGATCACAGAGTTACAGACACTGTAGGTACAAATGGCACATGTGTTAGTGGTTGGCCATGTATAAATGTATGACGATAAACCACAATCTGGCATTACCTCAGCTGGCTTTTCCCTCACAGGTCCATCTCTCCTGCCTGCATGCTATCTTTCCAGAGCAGACAGGCTTTTGTGAGGCTCAGATGTCCCAAAAGTCTCCCAGAGACTGTGGGACTGGCTGTGTCACAGGTCCCTTCAGTGTCCCAGCTGGGGCCCCTGGGGCTGTAGGAGGCCTTACACAGGTCACCCTAGTGTAGGTATTGCTGAGGCTGCTGTAAGCCCAGCTGTGCCAAGGGGGATCATGAGACCTGGAGCACCTCCAGAACTGCTCCTCTGAATGGAAAGTGCCTCTTGTCTCCAGCTCTGTGGAGATGTTGCAGTTGACACTGGTGAGGGACAAAGTGTGGCTTCTGTACACATTATAGTTCTACCCCAGACTCCAACTGCAGTGAGCCACTCACTTTCCAAACCCCTCCCCACTCCCTGGGATGGGGAAGAGAATCAGAAAAAGGTAAAGCTCATGGGTTGAGATCAGAACAGTCTAATAATTGAAATAAAGTGTAATGTAATAATAATGAAAATAAAAAAGGGAGGGAGGAATAAAACCCAAGGGTAAAAACCAAATAGTGCCAATACAATTGCTCACCACCTGCTGACCAATGCCCCTCCCATCCCTGAGCAGAAATTGGCAACTTCTGGCCAAGTACCCCTGTTTACAGACTGGGCATGGCATCCCATGCCATGGAATATCCCTCTGTCAGTCTGGGTCAGCTGTCCTGGCCATGCTCCTCCTGGTTTCTGGTGCACCTGCTCCCTGACAGAGCACGGGACACTTGACGAGACACTTGACACTGAAAGTCCTTGACTTAGGGGTCAGCACTACTGAGCAGCAACTGAAGCATCAGTGTGCTATCAATTTTATTCTCATATTTAATCCAAAACACAAGACTAGGAAGGAAACCAACTCTATTCCAGCTAACCCAGACAACACAATATGATTTCAAGTTGACTTTCAGATCATCTGAGATAAGGAATTGGGGGATGAAACAGTATAGCTTCCATAACAACATCACTCCAAAACAGGAGGAGACGTCTCCAAATGATAAATACTCCATCTGGAAAGATTTATATGGAAGTCCCTCTGGTTTCATTATGTAGTTATCCTTATTGATTGGTTTGACTGACTTAATTTGCCTTGGAGGAAACTATCAATTTTAAAGCATCTGAGTTCACCGGTAGTGTTGATAACAGGGATATAAGGAGTAATTAGGGACAGTGCAAGTGCAACCAGGATAGGAGGTGCTGAGTGGCTCCTGCAGCGACTGAGGCAGTGACAGCAATGAGGGCAAACACAAAACACGGCTGCAGGCGAAGGATCAAAACAGAGGAAATGCCTTACAAGGCAGACTGCTGCCAGAAACCATTAACTTCATTTTGAATAAACTAAAGAGAGATTTAGGCTTTTGTAGGTAAAGCCATTATTCTAATTAGTCATGCTAGGCTATAGAAGAGCAAACAGGATACCAGGAGGTGTTACCAGCAACCACACAGACAAGAGGGGATGCTGTCACTGCAAACCACTCAGACCAGCTCAGCTGAGTCTGGGGTGAAGACTAGTTTATTTAAAAAAAAAAACCAGCTTGGTGCTTTCTAGGTGCGTTATAGATCCAATCAGGATGCATTTGTTTATAGACAAGTGCTGGGCAGTTACATTTTTACTGACCTGTGTAGTGAATTTCTAGTTATTGCACAGCAATGTTTCATTTGATGTCCCTTGTTCTGGTCAGCAGGGAGGTTTGGTTGGGTCATGGCTCTGTTTAAGTGAGTGGGTCAGGATGGTGTTGCCAGTTAAGGCTGCTGGTTCACATTTTCACCTCCACTAAAGCAAATTCAGGGCAATTCCAGAGGCTCCAGTGTTGCTTTGGTGAATTTTTGCTGCTGTAAGGAGAAGGATGTGGTTACTACTGGCTCTGACAATGAGTCTGGTGGGAGCAGATGTCTGGTGTGATAACAAGGTGTCCCTTTGTCACATTTGTCACTGGTATAAGCCCTGTCAAGCAGAGTGTCTCATGTTTGGCTCATGAGACAAAGATTTATGTTTGCAAAGTAGAAAGATTCAGAACAATGCTATATTTTTTGGAAGTTGTATGAGAGCTGCTCATATGGATGAGACACCAGTCAGTTATAATTAAAAAAAAAAAAAAGTGGATGCAAACCAGGGACAGTTGCTTTCCTTCAACAGAATAACCTGGAATTTGGTGCTAAAATAGAAACTGTGAAAAATGCAGAATGAAGGTATCAGCCTAACAGGTCTATAAAGAAATATATATAGGTTGCTATTATAAAACATGCTGGGACTATTAGGAAAACATTTAAAATAGATTTTGGCTCAAGCTCTTGGAAATAGATTATTTTCTTCTTCTGTATTTCAGCAACACAGTAACTTATTAGCATTTTCTATTTATATTACTGCTGGTCCCTGTTTACTGTTACTAAATCTACTTGCCTTGGAGCACTTGGTGCTGTGTTGCTCTCTGTGGAGCACTTAGATTTCAGCAGTAAATTGTCTTCTCATCCCTTCTGACAATGGCCTGAAACCACCAACAGGCTGCAGACCAGGGCCTCACCACCCCATTCCCCTGACTCGTGGAGCCAAATCACACATTACACAAGGGACTCACTCAGTGTCCTGGGAATTGTGCTATAGAATGGGGATATTCTCCACAATTCCACATTTCCACAATTCTCCCCATCCTCCACAATTTCCATATGTGTAGTTCCTGTTAGGTTTAATGAGACCAGTACTCATAAATCCCTGAGATTAAATTATAACCTTAAATGGGTTCTAACAAAAGGTGCTCAAAAGTTTTGATTAACAATCCCCTTAGAGAAAAACATTAAAGGGAGATTAAGCAAAAAATATATCCTCCCTTTCACACCAAATTTTCAAAAATCTGTTCATTAGTGGTTCATTCCTGCAAATCTCTGTTTCTAGTGAAGGGTTTTCTTCAGAAAATATTCACAAATGTGGAAAGAAAGCACTTCTCCTGTAAGCAACTAAAAGCCCTAAACTGAACTGTTTCCCTGAATCCCAACTTGTGAATGTAATTCAAATGTGAACTTGCAATAAATTATTATTTTCAGACCTATAAAGAAAATATATTTAAATTTCACATATGGGAGGGGGGAAGGTTATAAAACCCATGCTTCTTATCTCAAGTGTGAGTCACTTCAGCACAGTGGTACCCTCTGAAGAATCAGGTTGCTGTATTCAGGCTCTGGTTTTTCTCCTGACCACAGAAGGACTTATGGATTTTAGAGACAGACTTTATTAGGCTGTTTTACATGTATCTGTTTTTTTCCTACTGTTCTGATTAACATGTGGATGGTATTTTCCCCCCAGCATTGCAGATAGTGAAAAGATTTATTATTTAATAGTGAAGCAGTAGCAATAATAACATTAAGGAAACAAACACCTGACTTCAAGAAAGATAAAGATAACATACTGCTGGGTGGGAGAATGTATCTGGTAGTTGCTGCTCTTTTCTTGATTCATCCTCTTTAATAATTTATCAAACCATCCTGACCCTTAATTGATCACAAGGCTACCAAGTGCTTTAGCAGTCTGTTACACTCTGTCAAATGAGATGTGTTTTTTCCTGTGAAGCAGAATGAAATCTCCCCCCAAAAATCAATTGGCAACAGTGCATTTCAGCTGGGGGGGTGCAGTTCACTTAGAGCCCCATTCTGCACTTTAACTCCAGTTGAAAGGAACTTGCATGTGCAATTTAGAAACGTTTATCTGGCTACTTGCTTGGGTAAAAACTGCATGAGCTCACAGCTGTACATTTGTGTTCATGCTTTAGAAATTATAGTTACCAGCTCCAGATATTTCTTTACTCCCAGTGGTTCCTTTTAACATGAATTATTGATGTTTTCCTTAAACATTTTGCTGGGATTTTTTTTCAGGACAAAACCCACCAGAAAAACAGAGAGCAATTTGATTTTCTTCCCATCACAAGTTCTAAAATTTTAAGACTACATTGCAGGGTCCTGAAAGGGGCTCATAACTGTTTAAGATGTGTTCAAATATTCTCCAATAACTGAAACTATGGCATTATTTCACTCTCTGTAGCATTCAGTGAAAACATATATTTCATTTTTACATATGTTTACAGGTAAGTCTCAAAAAGGTTCTTTAAACATCGAAGATACACAGGACAAATGGAGGTTCCTACCTCTGAAAGTGTGGTCTGAAAGCTGCAGCTTTACCAGCTGTAAATAACACTTCATGTCTATATACATTCAGATTTTATCCTAAATTGTTCCTTATGGTCTCCACTTGGCTTTCTGTGAGTTCAGGTCTTTCCAGCCACCAGTGCAGCTGTGCTGGGGCCTCTGCTGCACCTCAAATAATGTGGAGAGGCACATGGCCTCCCCTGAACTAGCAGAGGACCTTGGCTCTGCACAGTCCTGGAGACCTGTTCTACAGGGGTTTCACTGAGCAACCAGGCTCCTTGTTAACAGCCACAGAGTTGTCCCTTGTCCCAGCACTCCTGGATCTCAGTGGTGTGATCTTCCATGTGACAGGAGAGTGGGGGCACCCCTCTGTATAACTGATCCTCAATTTCTTAGAGAGGATGTGCTTCTGGAAAGTAGAGCAAGTCCTTGGTGCTGCATGGGGAAAACAAGTAGCAAACCCTGGTTTGGCCACTTCTGCATGGGATTCAGCACAGGAGGTGTTTTCAGGCACAGCCACTTTTGCACGTTCCCTGCTTTGTAACACCAGACAGAATTGTGCTTACCTTGTGGATTTGTGGATCACCCTTTGAGATGCTGGAGCCTGGATGGAGAACACAGCCTCCAGCTCTGCTTCCCAAGGGAAGAGATGGTTCCTAAGGCTAGGTACTTTATCTTTGCATAATGCAAAATCTAATTTGAAAATGTCTGTTTCTGACTCAAATTTATTATCTCCTAATCAGGAATTATTGCTTTCTCAAAGATGCCAGAGTTATTTTGTTACTTGGAGATTTTTCTTGGAATTTCATCAATATTTTATGTATGGCATTTTGCTCTCACTTACTTACACATATCTGTGAAAATGGAAGCACGAAGCAGATAATCGGTTTAGAAGCAGCAAAGCCAAAATGTGGTGATTCATTTTACACCTGTATTTAACATTCACTCTCTTGTTTAATATCATACTCAAATCATGTAGTAAATAGGAAATGGTATCTAGCTGCCATCTGATTCATCACTGCAAATTCTGTTTCTTTTATAAGATGAAAGTTGAGCCTTAGCTATAAGGAAGGGTTTACCAAGGACCTTGACATGCAGATGAGCTCCTTGTATGAAGTTCTGGTTTAGAAAACTGTTTTCTAAAGAGGATATGTCATGTTGTAATACAGAATATTATGTAGTTACATAACACAGAGTGAAAGTCAGAGCTATTGCAGATCCATGTTTCTCAGACTTACAAAGCAGAGGAAGTTGTGACTCTTTCTTGCATTTATCTGGGAGAATTAGATTGCATTAGATGCTTCCCAAGCTCTATCACTAGAAAAGATCATCTTTTGTGTTCCAGGGACCTAAATGGAAGAATGTCTGCTATAATCTATGGTTCTCCCTTTTGGAGAAGTTACACAACTAGGTGAAAGTAATAAGGAGTTCAGGATCAACACCTGAGTTTGGGCATTTGTGGACCACCATTTTCACATCTCACACACCTTTGTGTATATCATCTTACAAAGGAAGCAAAATATTTCCTTGCATTAGCTGTTACAGCCCTAGTAGCGGTTCTGATTATCAATTAAATAATTTTAAACATTTAAAGATTGAAGTTATGTATTTATCATCTGACTTTACCTAAGCTTTTCCTTCCAATATTTTTCTCTATCCCTACATTTCTTGTATTATTTTTATCCCTTGAAATCTACCTCTTCATATAGAAGTTCTTTGATTGACTATAGACAGTGTATTGAACAGAGTTAAGCACATTTTCTTTAAAGTTTACACAATAAAAACAGCTGCTGAGTTCCCCCTTGAGAGGGACTGAGAATGTCTAATTTCTGTCCTGGCAGTGCTGTTGGCAGGTACAAAGCATGTCTGGGATTTGAATGGTTGTAATGGTTATATTGATCATACTGAGATTCCTAAAGCCTCAGAAATTTTAGGGGATGGAGAGTCTAGAAAGAAGTCTGCAGCATGTCATTATGAGGAGTGCACACTGTAACACCAAGGCAAAAGGGGTTCAGAGAGATGCTAACAGTCTCTTTGCATGCAGCATGTTTTAGAGCTGTGGATGGGTACCTCTCACAAAACTTTGAACATTTCAGTATTCATCAAGTCACATGGAAACACTTGATTTTTTGCTGAAGTGTTTATAGAGTTTTATACAGGATGATCTTAAATTTTCACCTAAAGATTATTAGTTTTGTGAGACTTGTGAGACTTTGTGAGACTAGACATGAATGTACATAGTTGCACTGGTCACCAGGGTGTGACACAATATTGACCTGAGCCACTCTGAAGCTGTCAGAGGTACACACAGGACCCAGTTTTGTTCTTAGAGCTGCTGTGTAATCAGGCTTGTCTCATAGCCATTTAAATTTTTTGTAGCAGAATGTTTTTTCATTTTGTACTTTGATTTGCTATGGGGCAAGCACACAGTCTGAGAAGCAGCTCACCTGTTTGGAGAGGGGCTGGAGGAGAAGGGGTTAGTTGCCTTCCATAATAAGGAACTGCAAAAAGACTGGAAGCAAAAGGGTGGAATAATATTACTTGCCCTTAATTTAGCAAGTTCTTAGTATCAATTCAATTTTCCATTGTTTTTTGCATTTTTATCAATTTTATGTTCACCTTTTCAATAGGAAACCTTGGAACTTAAGCATCAAAACAGTTTTTAATATTGCTGTCACTTACTGAAGTTTCATTATTTAATTGTTGTTAAATGTTCTAAAGGCTCTGAACTCCTAAATGGGATTGATGTACTCAGTAAAGGTCCAGCAGATGAGGAGGGTTGTTTTTATTGTAACAATACAATAATCAATTATTAATAAAATATAAAGATAAGATGGTGATAAAATTATAAAATTGGGATTTGAATGATTGCTGTGCTATTCATTGACTTTTTTCTGAAAAAAAATTGAATGACTTGGTTTTTTTTCCTTGTTTAGAATTTATTCTAGTAACTGCAAAATTGCTCTTTTTTTAAACTGTAAATCAAAGGAAAAAGAAATTCTCCACAGATGTTGTATGTGTTTGATGTATTAGGCACATTTTTGCAGTATACTGCCTGAAACCTAGGGAATTCATTAACTCACAAGTTGCTGCCAAGGAGGGAAGCAGTCACATTTCCCAAGCTGCTCTGCCTGTCCCCTGGCTGGGGGATGTGTTAGGGCAGCCTTTGTCCTCCCTTCTATTTGGCTGGCTCTGGAGAAAGGGGAATTTCTTCAAACTGAAGGGCTGCTCCTGCTTCTCCCCTGACAGCATCTGTTATTTAATTACCCTGATAGTCTGAGGCTGGCTCTTTCCCACTGCACAGCCAGGGATGATGAGAGATGAGAGCTGCAGCAGCCTCAAGACCCAGCCCACAGTGCTGAGCCACTGGCTGTAGCACAGACTTCAGAGAGAGGGACAGGCTTTGGGAACAAATCAGAGTTGCCACCTGACACCCTGAGCAAAGCACAGCACTTGCCTAAATAGCATTTGCTCTGTGAGGGACCTCTGGGCATATTTTTGGTCACACCTGTCCCAGCAGAGCTCTGCTGCAGGACTTCAGCAGTGAGAGCAGGGCAGTGAGCCTGGGCACCAGGCAAGAGGGATTCCTTAAGGATGTTACTGCCACTCCTCTCAATTAGCCAAGAAAGGCAAATAAAACAATACAGCATGGAAAGAAGTGGCCAAACCTCATCTGTATCTAATCTCTTGCAATAAAGAAGAGTCAGTAAAATACCATCTCTCTGGATTTCCCTACTACTGATCTCCAGAAAAGAGGCTCCATTCAGGGGAGCTTGAGCCTTCTCTGTGACTACCCTGACATGATGAGCTTCAGCTCCATTTGGGGATTTGAGCTGTGACTGTGTGAATGACAGAAAATCTCATGTGGATTTTCAGTGGGGAACTGACTGACAAACCCCAAATGAGGAGGTGGTTGTTTGCAAAAGATACAAGCATCACTACCATCACCTGCTGTCACTCCTGGGATGGATTACTTAAATTCACTGTGGCTCATTTCTCCCGCCCAAAACCTGAAGCTGGTTAAGAATTTCATAGCCCTGAGGATAAATAACATCCATAACCTTGAGCTATAGTCTGTCATCCTCACCAGTACCTGACCAGGATTTCAGACATTGCCTTTTGTTTGTAAAATGTGAAATGGTTTGCTTGTGAGACAGCCCCCACTCCACGCAAGGTGCTGCTGGCATCCAGTCCCTGGGGACACCCAGTGGGGCATTGTGTTTGCATTAGGAAGGATTTATCCATTTCCTTGATGTAAAACTCTCACTTGCAAACTCCTTCCACCTCTGGATCTGTGGGGACTTACAAAAATTGCTGCGTTCACATCACAGGGAAATTCCCAAAACCCCAGTAATAAAGGATTCTGATACTCAGAGATTGTAGGGACACGGTGGTAATTGGGATGGGGCTGTGGCTGAGCCTCATCCCCAATGGGTTCAGCTGTGAGCAGCAGGTGAGCAGCACTGACAGCAACGAGCCAGGGGGTGCCAAGGGGCACTGACCAACACCAAAGGGAACAGAGGGCACGCAGGGGCAGTGCATCAACATGGAGGATATAAAAGGCTGGGCTAAAGAGCAAGAAGGGCAGATGCTTGAAGTGATGGTAGAAGGGAAGCCTTCTGAAGTGATGTTGCTCTGTATGGGCAGACACCTGAAACCTTCTGAAGTGGTATGATGTTACTCTGCATGGGTTGAAGCTTTCTGAAATTGTATGGTGATACTCTGTGTATTGTGCCCATCTCAGCTCTGGCGTGTGCTGTGGTGTACACTATGACAAGACACAGGCTTTATTTCTCTGTTGTTGTTTGAATTGCAACAAGCAAATTTGGGAAATACCAGCCACCATAAACTTGGAGGTGCAATCATCAAATAGTGACAGTGACCTTTCTGAGCACAGCAGGGCCCGCTCCCATTGCCTTTTTGCTTTGATCCTATTAGCAATGTTTCAGCCCATGTCACTGTTTTCTGAAATGAAGGTCCAATATTTGAAGTAACTCAGAACAAGGCATTCTCTTCTGATAACTGTGTTTAAAAGAATAGTTGTATCATTTACTCTTTCATGTAGTAGGAGTAAAGGGGTAGTGATCCATTCTGGTAAGATTGCCTTCTTTTAAGCCAAAGGGTGTCAAACAAACAACCAAGTTTGTACTACTTTGTAGGAAAATACAAAAAGGGCTCCAAGGGGAGAAAGATTGCTGTCAGACGTTTTTTTAACATTAAAAATACAGTTCTTTTGTTTAATGTTGAACTGCAGTGAATTCCTGAGGGAGGGATTAACAGATGACATTTGCATTCATTCATGTATTAGAAGCACGTATGAAAAAGAAATAAAAGAAAAATCAAAAGAACATGTATTCATAAAACTGTGGAAGGTTGCTGCTTTTACTTCACATCAGAAGAGTCTGTGAATCCAAGGCTCATCTGTTTTTCTCAAATATATGTCTTTTAATAGATTATACCTTTCTCTAAGAGCTTCATTTTTCTGATTAAAATGGAACTTCTTTTTTTGTTTGCTTCAGGTGTTAGTTTCTTTTAGATCTGTAATGAGTGTAAATGAGGTAATGGAATAACTGATTTACAGTAGCTGTGATCCAGCTTCTCCTTCAAAAATGCAAATACTTCCTTTGGTATTGGCCTCATGAAGACTAATAGCAGAAAATATATGGAGCCTTGCAGCAAATGCAAAGTCAGCCTTGGCTCAGGCAAAGGCCAGCTCCAGTATTTTCATTGGCATTAATTCTAGTTATTTGATGGCACACCCCTGGGGTTTTCTCATTCTGTGTTGCCATGATGAAACACATGGCAGACACATTTCTCGGTCTGTTAGCACCTTGCAACGAGCCATTAACACTTGTTACTGTTTCCTTCCTCTGTCTCTTTCTCCCAGGAATTATGTCTGACCACCAGTTTGGAAACCAGTTCATGTGCAGTGTGGTTGCATCCCATGTGAGCCATCTCCCAACCACCAACCTCAGCTTTGTTTGGATTGCTCCACCTGCAGGGACGGGCTGTGTCAACTTCATGTACGTATGGGCACAGAGTGATGGGCAGACACTCTGGAGATAATGAAACCATCCAACCTGCTCACACTGTCTGAATAAAGCAGTCAGAGTACACTGCCAGGTGTAGACTGTAATTTGAAGTAAGAATATTGAGTTCTTCCTGGCTGAAGCGTTTCTGTGCTCATTGGGACTTCTGATTTTCAAAGCATGTAGGAAGTCTAGCATTTAAAAGAAATGGATTCTTCTTCGTAATTAATCATATCATTGATCCTTTAAGTATATAGCCCATTTGCACTGACACAGTCTTGTGACTATTGCATTTAATATGAGTTAGAACATCACACAAATATATTATTCATATTGTAAGCATCAATACAAAATGCAAGTATTTGAGAGTAGCTATACTCAAGTATTTACTGTTTCTAATTTTAAACACTCTGAACCAAGAATGACCAAGAGGGTTTTGGGTTTTTTTTTGATAACTTGTTTTAAAGACATAAGTTATCATTTGATGTTTTAGCACCAAATAAAGTTCTAACAGAATAGCTTAACTTGAACTATTAGCATATATATTATTAACTTTTACCTTCAAGTAATTTCTAATTATTTGTCCCAGAATTTTATAGACCAGATTTGAGAGAGAAAATACACTGAGAATGCAGTCAAAAGTAGAAAATGTTTCAAGTTTGACATTTTCAAGAAAAAAAGGCAGACAGGTCCCTAATTCAATAAGTGAATAATTGCAATATTTTAGAGACACCTTTCTGTGGCTGTCCTGTTGTCAAAACAAGCTTTCTGAATATTATTCCCTTTCAATCTATACTGGGAAGCAGCAGGTAAGTGCCCCAAATAATCAAGTTGTTATTGTAAAAAATAAGAACGAGCGACTGACTTTGACTACATAAGTTGCTGATGGTTGGCACTGTACCTGTAGACTGATTTACCTGTGACTTTGATCTCTCCCCTTACCTACATAATGCACTTTTATACTATATTGTCAGGATACGTTATTTATTAGCTGTGATGACAATGTCAAGACATTTTTATTTCTAGCTCTCTCTTCTTCTAAACACCCAACAGTATATTGGAAAATAATAGTTTTGATGGTTGGTAGCTAAATTGTGAGTGTATTTATTGTATATACAGCAGTTGTATATACCTTGAGCAAATCTGTCAGCTATGGGGTTTATACAGCATTTAACTTCTAACTAAAAATGATTTATTTTTTGGATAAAGAAGCAGCTAAAGTTTGTTTGAGCTGCCTGTACATCTTCTCTGTTTCACTCTTGCTCACTCCCTTTTTTTCTTGAATTATTTTGTTTTCCTGCTATTCAAGAAATATTTGTTGAATTTTTGGTCCCAACTTGCAGAGTGACTGTGAATGTATTTGTTATGAAATATGACCCTCCATTGTGAGTTTTGAGGTCAATTTCTAACCAGTCATTCATTTTCCTGGGGGTGATTTTTTCCATGGTTTTGTATTGGGTTTTTTGTTCATGCTTGCCATTGTTGAAGAAGACCTGACAAATAACTCTGCAGAAATACAAATACTATTATGAATGCTGATTCTCATTTAAGTGAAATTAAAGGAATATTTTTCTAAGGCAATAAATGCTTGTCTATCTTGAAATCGATGGAAGGTTCAACACTGGCTTCAGTGGTAACAGAGTTAGACCAGCATTGAACAGTTTTGGAAATCAAACCTGTAATTTCCTCTTTAAGTCATAATCCACCTGTTTGCCAGTAGCACCCCTTGAACAAAGGTGGTGTTCCCACTGTGTTAGGGAAGTCCTTAGCCATGCATAGCAGAAATCTGAATTTATTGTTGACTAGGTAGTTTGCAGCAGATGTAAGCCTACATCTGGCAGGGCTGAGAGCCCGGCACCACAGCTGCTCCCAGGCTCCCCGGGTCAGTCTTGGTGGCTTTTCAGAATGTCTCACATGAGGTATAAGGATGCTACGTGGGTGATACTGTTTTGTCTTTGAGGATGAGCAAAATGATGCGGTTATATCAGTTTGCTCTCCCATAGAACAAATTCAGACCAGAGTGGAAAGTCTCAGCTTCTCTGGAGTTGGTGTTTACTCCAGGATCACACTTGTCTGCAGGAATACTGGGTAAACATGATCATCAGTTGAAGGAGGGGGAAATATGTTTTACCTCTAATCCTCCTCCTCAATTTTTCTTCAGGTGCCCACACTTTCTTGCCTCAGCTGGTGTTTCTCCTGCTTACTAAATCACACATTGCAGTAAACAAAGCTATTTTTGGGGTACAGTGTTAGTCTGCCTACCTTACCCAGTTCCCTGAATACAAGAGTTCCAGAGGACTCTATCTTGTCTCCTTTTGTGCCTTTATAGCAAATAAGTTTTCTTAACACTTGCAATTGAATATAAAGTTTAAATTTAATATAGATTACATTTAATGTATCAATTTAATTTTTGTTTAACTTAGTATAAATTGGAAGTGCATAGAAAGATACATGAATTTATAGACTCTGACTATAGTTCACTATAGCTAAGAGCTTCCTATACTGTTTGTTGCCAATTTGTCTGTGATTCAGATCAGCTCATTAGTCTTTGACCTCCCTGGGGATGGATAATAAGGTTATTAATTAGCATTGGCTTTGACATGCGATTTTTGAGTGTTGATTCCTCTCCCTGGACGATTCTCAGGAGGAACTGAACAAAGGTCACCAGGCAAATCTCTCACAGGCCAGGCAGCTTTTGCTATAGATGCACAGATAGCTTTTATTAACTGCACACATCATTGACCTGTTCTGGCTTCCACTGAAGCAGTGGAATTCTGTGGATGTGACACAAAGTCACAACCCTGTAGACATGATGGGCAAAATTCCCTTTCACTTCATCTGGGCTTTTTGGTGTGCTCTTCTAGAGCTCAGTCCTGAAAGACAGGAGCCCTAAGACATGAGATTTGTGCAGTGATGCTGTCAGCCTGTTCTTCCTTGTAGCCCTTATATCCATTGGTAAGCAAACAAACATGATGAAGGGGTTGAGATATTAAGATACTAACTTTCATAAAAATCAGTAGCCTGACAGGCCATTTATACCTGTAAATTTGGGCATTCAACAACAATCCTCCCTGCTACAACATGATTTGTTTATAAACTGCCAGAAATATTCCTGCTGTCAGTGTGTCAGTTCCCAGGCCTTGCATTTCCCAGTCATGGTGCAGGAGGATGGCTCCTGGCCACAGTGAGGTTACTGACACAGCCAGTGAGGGACACACGAGGGTATTGCTGTGCTGCAGCAAGGAATGACATGGAGGATGTGGGGCACAGCTCTGCAAGGAAAATGGGCTTATTTCTGTGTATGTGAGATGCACAGCAAATTGGGGTTCACACCAGCTTGCTAGCACAGCACTCAGTTTCTTTCCAACCCCACTGGAATACTCCTAATCTCTGCAGTTTGATGCAGCCCCAGTTATT
Source organism: Molothrus ater (assembly GCF_012460135.2). Taxonomy (NCBI): domain Eukaryota; kingdom Metazoa; phylum Chordata; class Aves; order Passeriformes; family Icteridae; genus Molothrus; species Molothrus ater. Next base: position 13,174,987 of record NC_050482.2, on the reverse strand, counting down.
TCCATTGCACACAGTGCTATGCCACTGCTGACCCTAAATGTAATGTTACCTGATGGAGATTTGCATCTTTCCTTGGCTCAGTTTCACTCAACAAGCCTTCTCCCCAGCTGCACCAGGAAAAGGGGTAGTGTAGAGCCCTGTGCTCCATAGGGGAAGGTGGCTGCATCCAACCTGTTTCTGTCCAAAATGAGGCAATAGCCATTTTTTCACACTAGTTATGTGCAAATTTATTTTAACCCTGTTAGGTTTTTTTCCTGAAAGTACTTAATTATGGCTACTAAATGAATGTTAAAAGTACCTTTCTATGAAATACACTTCTAAGAGAAACACTGAGTGCTGTTGGTGCTCCTGTAGTACATCTTAGTGTGATTCCTTAGTGTGTTTTCACCATAGATACTGCCAGCTGAGTTGAGGAAATGAAAGCTAAAATGCATCATTTATTACAGAATCGTTTTCTTAACAATAACTTAGGACTTTTTAAACAGGTATTGAGCACAGGGCCTCCCAAGCAAATTGCCAGGATCTGTAAATGCTCTTTACCACCACAAAATAGTAGGTCCTTCTTTATGCTAACAAGTAATTTCTCTGATTGTGTGCAAATTTGTAAAATATTATCTTCATAATCCTTCAGCTAGGTTTGGTGGTTTGTAATTTCTGCTCTAAGCTCACACTAACCTAGTTAAAGCTCAGCCTGACAGCAGGGATAATAATGGCTGTTACACAGGGTGGCATGCTGGGTTGCATCTTAGGATGTTAAGCCTGTTGTTTTATAGATGGCTTAACTTGCTAGTTTGCAAAAGTGATAAAGCTGACCTAAATAGCAAAAGCATATTTTGTTTTGACCACCAGCAGGGTTTATTGCAGAAGCTCCAGCTATTGTATTAAATACAATTGCAGGCTGTAGAATGTACCTAGAAGAATAAGTGGTTTTTTTTGTGTAAGCATTTGTGTTAGTCCCTGAACAGGTGTTTAATAATTATGATTGTGTCTATATATCCACTATAACTTCTATTAATGGAAGACTGGACTTCTGTAAAGATATCTTCCCAAGTCTGTAGGCAGAGTCTAATAAGCTAGTAAGTGCTAAAATCACATATTTTGTGACACTTAATTAGCACAGCCTATGGTGCAAATGGCTCAGTAGGATTGGGAATAGCTGTGGTGGTCCCTCTCTGTGAGGACAGAGGTAAGAGAGCAGTGGTGGCTGAGGCAGGGCCCTGGCACATCACTTCTGTTGAGGCAGGAGAAACCGATTCTCAGAACAGCTCCTGGAAAAAGTCTGGGACTGAATGCTGAGGCAGACAGCTGAACTGTTGGAAGAAGTTTTCAAGAAAGGAGATGTGTTTTTCACTGAGAATATGCCTCTTCCCATAATCATTTAAAGTTACAACTCCTTTCTGGGAAGTTTGAAGCACCCTGTTCCAGAACTGGTCTTTTCATGCCCATGTGTTTAAGCCTGTTTCAGGAACTGGCAATGGTGTTAATTATGAACTCAAAATACCATGCTGTACAAACACTACAGAGCATAAAGTCTGTGATTGAGAGACTTGGTTACCTATTTAAAGCATTTATAGAAAACCTATGATAATAATTATAGAAATACTAAATAAACAGCCAAGAAGATTACATGCTTTACTATATTAGTTCTCTAGCCAGGGTGGGAGAGATCTATATTGTCTGAAGGAACCACATTCCCCTGGTAAACCACTTAGCTAAACTACCATTTAAGACACTGTTTACTGTAGTTTTTTCAATTGTTTTAAAGAAGTACAAAGGATAATCTTAAAGATTAAGTACGCAATTATGTTTGTACACAATGATAATACACACAAATAATAACATAAAGTAAACAGAAAACAGCATCTATCAGAAGTGAGGTCCCTTAATTCCCTTGTATTTATGTATCATCAACTCTCAATTATATGGTCGTGTATGTTTTTCTCCCTCACATTCCTATGATGCCACAGAACTGTACACTGAAATACACTGTTGTTCACAGCATTCTAGGTGCTGCTATATTTGAAATCTCTGCATTCAGTTGAGGATTGTGCCATAACACATATGCAAACCTTAATGTACAGATAGCCTTGACTTTGGGGTTTTGTAAAGAAGCAGCTCCCTGCTTCAGTAAGTGCTGCATTTCTCTTCCTACTCTTTACTGCAACAAAAGGGAGAAGAAGGATATTTCATAACACTCTTTGTGGTATTGGTGTGGACTCTGAGTCAGGGATGGGCAGCATCAAATAAGAGACAGTCACTGCTTACAGTCAGTTCCAACATTTAGCCCAGTGTTTCAGTTATTTTTATTTTTCCATATTGATTGTAACTTATGCCTTGTAGAAAAAAAAATCATCAGTAATTGTTCCTTGCTGGTGTGTCAGTCTAGTGGAATTATGAAGAAAAATTACTCCCTTGCTTGGTTTTCCACTTCCCTGGGTAGAGGCATTGTTGTGCCGTCAATCAACATTATGTGTAATATTCTGAAAATCACGAGCCAATATTTGATTCCTATCTTGGCTCTGCTCTCGTGTCCCATTTTGATGTGGTGCCCAGATTACCTCCTTCATCTTCTGTGTTTGTTAATTTCCAATGAAATGCAAACTCTGTGCATGGAATCATTGTGGCTCCTCTATGACCCCAAACAGCAAAGGCTCATCCAACTATGAGGCATTAGATTTAACTTGTCTGTTCATCCTGTCTTAGTTTTGTCTATTTTGTGTAAAGCAGACTGAGGTGACTAATGAGAAATTGTGGGTGTTTCAGAAACTTTTTTTAAACAGAAGATAGTAACACAAAGGGTACTGAGTAGGTGAGTGCTCAAAAGTGTTCAGAGCAAAGCAAAAAAACCATGAGAGAGGATGACAGCTGGTTGCACCTAATTGTCCACTCCTGAAAAGGGGTTTTCAGTTGTTTCAACTGGGTATGGGATATGTGCCTCTCTCCAGGCAGGTGTTTATGTGAGCTGTGTGTCTGTAATTACCTGAGGGTTAATGGGAATGCAGTCTGGTTCCATAGACATCCAGGCCTGACGTTCAGCTCTACATCTAGGGAGAGGTACCTGCAGGAATACAAGGCCTTTACTAGCTTCCTGAGGATGTTTCAAATTATTTTACTACTTCTAGGCAGCAGAATTAAGATCTAGATCTCCACTGACAAAAATGGATCTCCAGCTACATAGCTTGCTTATGGACCTTTACATAGGCATGTATTTTAAGATTTTTTAATTGCGAATTGGAATCCCACCCAGACTCAGCTGCCTAACCATAAGCATCCTGTACCAAGTAATGAAAATTAATTTTTCATCCCCACCACCCTCAAAAGTAACTAACTTTGTCTGTGTCAAGAACTTTTCAATGAGTGGGCTGCCCAACAGTTGAAATCTGCTGAAGGGTATGAATAAAAATGGCAACTATGTAAAGTTCATAAAATCTTGCAATTTTTTTCCTTTTTCCTTGTAGGTCAAATCTGTTGTGTAATATTATCTCAGATGACTGATATTCCTACTAAAAGCCCACTTTAATGAGAGGACTACTCTATTTTTAAGCTTATCTCCAAGTGTGCAGACAACTGGCCATTTGTGATTTTAGACTCCTTACACTGTGTTGTAGGAAAAGCAGAACCAACAAAGCCAGAAAAAATGGGTATGTGAGCATGTATTTAAAGTAAAGGCACATGAAAATTCTATTGGTGTTAGTTGAACTCAAAGCCAAAGATAGGCAAGAAGCATATAATGCTACTTCTGTAAATGTTGTGTAATGCCAGAGTAGAAGCTGCAATGTTATGCGGTCTTAGGATGATTTCTTTTCTTTGTGTGATGCAAATTTATTATATCACATACTTGTAATGTATGATACCAGAAGGAAGCTCAGTATAGCCTTTGGCTGCTCTGTAAAGATTTTGTTGTGGCTTCATAAAGGACTCTGGCACCTCCAGCATGAAATAAAATGAAATTTAGGAATTTTCTACTAGTATTATCTGAATGATAAAATGGTCCTGGTGAGAATTGCTTCCCTTTTACAAATGTTCATTTAGCAATTCTAGAAGCAGAGATTAGATTCTATTTTCTTTTCTGCAACATGCACATTATTTTTGTGCACAAGGCCATCAATTCACAATCTGTGAATCAGTTATGAGTAACTGTGTTTAAGATTCTCTCTTGAATTTTGATAAAAATATCTCTGAAATTGATCCTCAGGGTGATTTTTCAGAATGTATTTTAGTTCATCAACAGCATAAACCTTGTTTCATTCAAAGCATTGCTTTATCTTCCCCTTTTCTCAAAATGACTTAATTTTGAAACCATGACTGGAGTACAGAACATATTACACACACTCCCAACACTTTGTTTCCACTAACAAGTTTTCCTGTGTGTCACAGCAGTTGAATGAAATATCTTTTGCCTAGTAATAATTCATCAATAACAAACCTTTCAAAATGACATCCTAGAAGAAATATGCTGAATGAAATAGCCACTAGCCAGTTTTGGGGAGTTCTTTTGGAAATGTTAGTTATAGAAAGAGTGAAGACTAACCATACCTGGAACTATTGTCTACAGGTAGACATGTAGTGCATACAACATGAGTGCAGGCAAAGGCAGAGGACAATTGTAAAAGATGTTTTAGGAAGATGAATTTCAGTCCTGCAGACGAGCCTGTACAACTAAATACCATGTCTGCATGGCTGACTCTGGTACCTCTGGAATGTCTCCTGGTGGGCTGTTGGAGCCTGATCATTTCAATGCCATCTCTGAAGCAGATAAAATGTCCAGTGCATGAATAAGCTGGAGTCAAGTGCATTGTCTTGTTTTTGTGGAGTCCTTGACTTCTTGCAAGGGACTGTTGCCAAATGACTTGGTGAAGAACTTGATCCTGCAGGGTGCTGAGCACTGTCCTTGATCCAGCAGAGCAATCAGGTTCGTTCATGCTGTCATCAAAGACACAGGCAACACTTTCCAATTCTTTTAAAATTCATGCCTTCAGATTATTTTTTTGAATTTTGCTTTTTTTTTTGTGTACACAGGTAAGGGCATATAAGGATGTTCTGACCATAATCTCAGTTCACACAAATTAACTTACTTTTCTCACCTTGTTTGTTTGGAGGATCTTTAATAGAGTGATCTACAAAATATTATGTAAACACACAGTAATATTCAGCAAGGAAGAAATTCTCCCTTTGTATAACAATGTTCTCCTCATGCTGAGTTTTAGCAAAAGTTTAAAAACAAAGAAAGAACACTTGAACTTGAAGACAACAAAAACATTTGATCAGCTTTTGCTGCCCTCCTCCTGGGAAAACTTGATTTTGAGTATTCAGAATGACCATGATCTCAAATTATCTGACAGAATGAACTCTGTTGTACAGCAGAGTTATCACCTAGAAGAACACTTGAAGATGCTACACCAATTCAAATAACACATTTTTATTTAAAAGCATATTATAGAAGTGATTAATGGCTGTTTTCATTACATATTTTACAGGTACAATGGCACTGTAGCATTATGTTTTAAGGTTGATGGGGTTCTTTTCCTTATTGTTTTGGAGTGGTTTGAATCTTTTTAGCTCTTACTAGAAATGTAACAAATACATTTTCTCTTACAACCTTCCAAATATCCTTCTTAGATCAACATAAGCTGTTTAGCTCAAGTAGTAATGTACATTTGCTTGAGCCATTTTCTGTGAAAAATGCATTTTTGAAGTCTTAAAGAATAAGAAGCTCTCCAGCAATCTCTGTGATTTCCCACCCAAATAGGGAAGAGTTTAAAATAACAATTTTGAAGAAATGAATAATGGAAGAAAGTAATTCTGTCTTTATTTTCAGTACCTCAGTACTTGTCTGAGGTCAAATTTTGCCCACATTGAATACGTTGCTGCAGTCAGGAACTAAAAACATGCTCCTCAAATTCAGCCAGCTCCTATCACCATCAGTGTTTATGCAAAGGATTATAACTGATATGAACAAATTGCTTTGCAGAACCTACTTACACATTCAAAGAGCAATGTCCTAAACATCCTAAAATGCAAATAATAAATAGTAGAAACGCTCCCAGTCAGTATCACAGACAGTTTGGCAATGCAGTGAAGATGTCAGGGCCATAATTTGAACGATGGCTTTAAGACACAAATGGAGAGAGAATATGTATGGTAAGTTAAGCTGCATAAAGCCTTTCTTCTAAATCCAGATGTAGGCATTAACTCGCATATTTGAGATGGCATGCTTATTTCCTAAGTGCAAAGATGGCTAGAAAAAGGCTTTCCTGACTGATGATAAAAGCTGGAGTACTCTTTAATTTTGGTTACTGCCAAGCTTATTTCAACAACCACAATAGTTATTTGGCTTCATACCAAAAAGTGGCAATACAGTACTTACATGTCTATGGATCAAAATTAGATGAAAAATTGCCGTTTCTCATCTCCAAAGCTATTTGCCACACATTTTATGGGCCTCAAGATGCCTTTTGTAATATGTGATAACAGAGCCAACTGAAGCATCTGCCTGGGAAGAGATTACTTTAATTATGGACTCAATGTCCTATTTTCTGCAAGTGTTCCCCAGAGAATTTCTTACTGCTGGATGAGAGGTGTTATGATGCACATTAAAACCTACAAGTCAAACAAAAGAGGTTGTAAAAGTGAGACAAGGACACCCAAAGAGACCCCAGTCTTGTATTCAGTGGCTAAAAAAATAACCCTGAATTCTGTGATGACAACTTTTTCATTAATCTAATACCCTTTAAAATAAATTTCCAAAAATATATGTATGCAAAAAAAAAGATATAAAAGCTTACAATTTTTTTCCTTATCCTATTATGTTTTGTAAAACTGATTGATCTGTAGAAGTCTTTAAAATGTTCATATTTTCCTTTTCATTTTTGCAGTACAGTAGTTAATAATGATGTAATGTGAAAAATGCAGCAAGGAGGTTTCTTGTTAGCTGCTATTTTTGTTACACGCGAAGTTTCTTGTCATTAAGGATTCGTTTGCCTTCTGCTGTAGTATCATTGATCACAATTAACTCACTTGATATTAAAGTGGATGTGCTGTATGCTCCTATAGAAATTCTGGGTAAATCACCATTGATTTAGCACAGCTTAATGGATACTTAAAATATTTGTCATTCTCTTCTCATCAATTAGAAGAACGCCTAGAAATCTTCATTAGCAGCTGCTGCAATGATGAGCTGAAAGTTTTTCTTTACACAAAATACGATGGAAGAGCTGTAAAGATGGCTTGAAGATGCTGTGACAGCATGTGAAGTACTGGGAAACTTCCTTAGAATTTGGAAAATTGCCAACATTAAAAGGGAAAATGGCCTCTCTAGAAGATACTGAACTTTAACAACAAAACAACAATAACAACAAACCAAATACACCAAAAACTATTTGAAGTTTATTAAAACAGAGTGCCATATCTTTGATTTGTACAATTATTAGAAAGGTTTATTCTCATAAAACATTAGACTGAAAGCAATGCTCATCCTTTATAAATAATATCAACTAACATCAGGGATTTTGCAGTTTGCTAATTTTAGTGTAACTATGTCCTCAGTGAAGCAGAACCAAGTCTGAAAAGAATGTTAAATGGTCAGTACTTCCCTGGTCTGAGGGAAGGTAGTATGGGGATTTCATAGCACAGCAAATGAAAACAATTAACTACCCCTGCAGCATCCGGCCCCAGGAGGAGCTTGTCAGGTAGTGGTCATCACATGTGTCTCTTCTTCATGTTTTCCAACACCATTTCAGGTGCTTGGGGAATGCTTGCTCCAAGCCTGGTCTCTGCTGCTGTATAGCTGTTTATAAACCCAGTCACAGCATGATGTGCTGGTGGCTCAGAGATACCTGACCCGCATCTGCAGGGTTGAATTTGGGTTTGGAAGTGGTGGCACCTGTTCTGTCTGGGCTGTGGGTATGCTCATGATGTAAGCTTTAGGAAGTGGATGGAAAAAGCTGAAATATTGTAGGTGCCTTTGCCTGGAGCCATTCTGGGTTAGGAGGAGAGGGAGCTCAGCTCTCTGCCATGTACGACATGGTAGGACTCAGAGACACATGGCCTCTGGCCCCATGGAAGGATTAAGGATTAAATATTAGATCCCTTTTCTATTTTCTAGCCTGTGGTTGTTGAGGGGCTATTTTCTGACTTCCTCTGGCTGTAAGAAGCTATGCAGTGCCAGGGTTAAATGGAAGGTTTTAGCTTGTACATAAATGGGGAAAGCCCTGTTCTGTGAGAGGAGATCCTTGTACCAGCCTTGGACCTAGCTGGGAACTGAGTCAGTATCAGCTGTTTCCAGGCTCAATGCTTTGTCTTTTGGTTTATTACTGACAGGATGGAGAAAAGGGTCATGAATATACATGGCTTAATGAAGTGACCGAGGCCACTTTTCCTGGATTCAGGACACATAGACATGGGGGATCACAGCTGGTCAGTTACTGGTGTCCCTTCTGAGATTTTGGGAGAGACCCTCTCTCCCTTCATCAGCTGTGCAAACTACATGTGCCTGGATCCCTGTGCCTGGGAAACTTCCAGTGAGGCACCCATGTGCATCTAGAGTGTACTTCCTCAGCTGCTCTCCCAGGTTCACATGCCCTGCATACCTTGGGGCACTTGAATCATGCTGAAAGTCATGTGAAATTTCAACTGTGACTTCTGCAAGGGCAGACATTTCAGCTGTGATTCTTTACCTTGCCAGAAGCCATGAAATCTGTTCGGATATTTTCCGGCTTGCCAGGGAGTGCTGACCTTTCCTTCGGGTGAAGTGTCCAGCTTTGGAGCTACTGTTCTTGGAGCTGGCACTGTTTCATGGGTCTCCAGTGTTCCTAGCCAGAACTTCGTGTTTTAAATAGTATGGGCAATTAGGTCATCATTCTAATTATTTATGTGCAAATTGTTGTCTTTTTTGTTTCAAAAAACATTCCAAAAGGCTGGAGCTCTGCTGTTACTTAACATGATGAAATGTCATTTCTTAAGAATGGTGTGCCTCCCAGCAGCTTTGAGCACTGGGTTTCTTATTCTGTGGAGCTTTTAACTTCTTAGAGAACTTTTTTTTTCTGATTGTTGTCAGCATCAAGAGTCCCAGAGTCAGGCCAGTAAAGGGTTGGAAAAGACAATTCTCTGAGTTGTTCCTTCTACTGTCAGCTGATGTCTGTAGCTCACATCTCTCTCCTGCTTAACCCGGCTGTGACTGTAGCTGCTGGGAGGTCTCTGCCCATCTGGGTTGGAGGCAACAACTGCACTGTGGTGGCTCCTGACTCATCCACCAGAAGAGATCTGCATCTTGGATTCCATGGCAAGGGGAGCACATCCAATCCTCCTCTTTTTCAAAGCCACCTGAGGTCCCCCTTGCCTGGAAACCACTAGTTTATATCACTGTGAGCCATTGTCCATGCTGATGGATGAGGAATGTCAGCTTTACTTCTCATGGGGGGAGAGCAAACAGATCTGGAATCCATGATAATGTCCTTGTTCTGAAGTACACCAAGGATACATCATATTTCATCTAGCTTCTGCAAGGATTTCAGTGTCTTTATTAGGGAATATGAAATGTGGTCTCACAAATATTTCTCCTTGTTGGCATTTTCTCTAACATAACAATTCATCTTTTTTTGTTTTTGTTTTTGCAACCCCTCTCAAATATTGCACAGAACATCCATTGCAAGTGTTTTCTCCTTCTTATGAGGTCCTAGTCTTAGCTCTCCTGTGGCAGCAACATATCCATCAATAGTGAAAAATTTCGTAATCCGAGCAGAGCACTATGGTCTCCATGAGTCATCATTCAGAAAAGTGAAAATTATTTAATGTTGAATTTCTAAAAATTATTTAATTCCTCGTGTATTAGTACACTTGTTTGTGCCTTTAAAAACAACCATTGTGACGCTGAAATCGCATCTAAATCTAACTTTGCACTGCCATATGGCACAACCTGTAGACACTAAGACTCTGGGAATTCATGTATTGGGTTGCCAGACTGATGTGGCAGATAAGTAGATTGTCATAAAAGTAATTAGTTACAGTGTATGTAGATTGCACTTGGCCTTTTTTGTTGCTAAGCTTTTAAGGATTGATCTTTTAATGCTTTGCTTTGATACAAAAACAAAGCATCTCACAGGAGGACAATTTGCAGTTAAAAATTTGTATTACGTGTTTGCTAAATGAAATAAAAATAAAATCTATCTCACTCTTGCAAGTTTTTAGGATATGTCAGGAATGTTTACTTGTATTTGTAAAGATATTTATGTTGTTGATTTGTAACCCACCAGGATCTAACTAATAGCTAGGTTTGTTGGTTGTGACTATGTTCAGAGCTCTGAAATACTTTTGGCTAGAAGCCCTGTGGACTAGGAGAAGGAATAAAAAACAAATTTAAAAATCTGAGGTTGGTTGTGCAATGTGATATGGATGACTATTGGGTGCCTATTACAGTGGTCAGTAAAGGTAGTCATGTTGCAGTAGTTTAATTTGGTAATGGTAATTAACTTGCATCAGCAACTCCCTGCTCTTGATGCTGATCCATCTCACAGGTATTCAGGCTGGATTCCAAGGCTGGGTTTCAGTCTCACTTTTGGCAGCAGGGATTTTCTGTTGCAGAATGTGACTTGGGATGTGAATTCCCAGCTGGAGCTACCAGGGAGTGCCAAAGCCAGGGCAGAGCAGTTAATGGTCCCTTTGACCTGAGAGCCCTGGATCTCCAAAGGCTGTAGCACACCTTGGAGCTCTCAGCTGCCTGGAGCTGTGTGAAGCTGGAAGGTTCAGGAGCACTGAACAGCCAGTGACAGAGAGAAGGGAGGGATACAAACCTCAGCCAAAACAGAGGTATTAGCCAAGTTTATTAAGTTTTCATGAGCTTAATTAGATTTCCAGACAGTAACAAAATTATGGAGTAAGTGAAGCTCAGTGTTCACAAGTGCTGGAAGCTTTGCAGTGCTCTGTTCAGCAGTCCTTTAATAGTGTCTTTAAATTTGCAAGTTATGTTTGAAAAATTAATAAATAGAATTTTAATAAACCCTCTTTCTCTTTTTTTCCCCCTTTAAATTGGCAAAATCAAGTCATTGGGTCTCATTCAGTCTGTGAAAGTGTGAGCACAGAATACATTTCATGGTTGATTTATGAGCTCCTTGAAAATATGGTTTATAATGAAATTCCGACAGGCCCGTAACAAAATTAGCATAACAAATAGCAATGTAATAATACCTTTCATGTCTGTGCATTCCTGCAGATTCACTGTCAGTGAGCATTTGCCAAGGACCAGAGCATTTCCAGCCAGGGCTGGGCAGCACACCCAGAAAATGCACCCCCAGAAACCTGACTGCCTGCTGTATGGATGTGGAGTTATGGATTCAGAGAGTCTGCATGGGCAAAGTTAAATCAGCAGTGATTCTAGCAAAATAATATCAAATTAAGAATAGCTGTCTTCAGCTACAGAGTTATTGCTGTTATTGCTAGTTGCTCAGTTATTAGTAAGGCAAAACATGAGAAGTGTAACTTTTACTTCTGGCAGTACTTAATTTCAGGGTTTTGTGAGAATTAGGAAATACAGCTAGAGGACCAGTAATAGCTTGGGCTGTCATTGTCCATATAAAAAGTCCAGTATTTATACTTTAGAACTTTATTTTGATGAATTTTACAGTTGAGCCTGGTCTCTATGGACTGGTATCCTGATGCTTTGCCTGTGTCTAGTGTTTGCAATATATGAGTTTCTGCCAGCCTGTGTCTAATGTTTGCAATATATGAGTTTCTCCTAATGTGCTCCTTTGGAACATTTTTTTTTAATAGGTTTTTTTAAACCTGGGCCAAAGCTGGATAAGTGGGTCAGAGTCAGTATATTTTTATGTAGAAAAGTTGGGGCTATGGGCATCTCAGATTTTATGTCCATAACACAAGTGGTTTGCCACTTGGAATTTCGAGGGCATTACACTGACCTCAATCTGCTCACACAATCACTGAAACAAATTAAAGAGAAAAAGTACTATGCAGCTGTTAGTGTGCAAAGGGATGTTGGAGGCTGCTGAAATACAAAGCAAGAGAAAGACAGTGAGTAGCATAATCTTTGGTCTCCCAGCAACTGATGCACAGTTATGGATAGATGAAGCTAAATTTTAGCATTGAGGTTCACATATGCAGAGTATAATTACATTTGTATTCTAAAAATGTCCTTAAAGCAATGTTAGACTCAGTGGTTTCTTTTCAAAGGAAAAGTTAAAATGGGAGATATAATTCCAGATGAGATAGTTAGAAAGAACTGTTTACTGTGTTTCTCATTGGCATATTATTTTGGGAAATACAGAAATGGGTGGGGACCCAAAAATGCAGTCTGGGAAACAGAAAAGAGCAGAGAGCTTTTGGTGAGACAGCAAAGATCATAGGGGGGCAGGTTAAGTCCATCCTGGGAAGACTTAGTGCAGAAAGTCAGCACCTTGCCTACAGAAATTTGGGAAAAGTAAAATCCCTTGAGAGACAACTTTTTTATTCATACAGAGCTGTCTTATTTAGTTTTAGTGGCATGTCTGTGCCTGTGGCAATCCTCAAATTTCCACTATCAAAATGTCAGGTTAGGAGGTGACTGTTTATTGTTTACTGGGGAGAGGAGCAGAGACTGAGGAGCCAAAACAGTTTGGGGAAACCCAAACCAAGGCTTGACATTGTCATAATTATTCAAGCAGTTTTATTTCTTTTACTTAAACACTGTTGGGTAACTACAGTAAAAAGGATCATGAAAAGGTTTTATCTTCATTTATATGAAATGGGGACAGTATCCATCTCCTGCACTCAGCCTCAGCTTTCACGTTTCTCACTGTCATTTTTCATAGGAGAATTTGCCCTTTTTCTTAATAGATTAATGGAGGAATAAAACAGCCAGCCTAATTTCAGTAGCATACAAATTGTCAGACTGCTTTTTTCCCTGCTTTTTGACTTAGCCAGGCTAAGTATCCTGAAGGATTTGGGCTTCAGTCAGCATGGTGAGTGCGTGGTCCATTAACCAGATTCCTTAGCTTTACACTCTTACTCTTTCTAGCACACTTTTCTCTCATTGTGTCCCTTGTACCCCTTAGCAGATCCAACAAGGAGGGAGAGAGATGATTCCCAGGGAATCAAACTACTTCTTTTATGGTTATTACATTCATGACATTGCTCATGACAAGAGGGTCGTAATCCAACTCTACAGTTTTTACCTCATGAATTGTAGACCATAGGAATTTGGGTCTCTAAAGGATTCAAAAGCTTTTAACCAGTAAATATAATTGGAGGTTGCTTTACTATTTCTTAGACACAGACAAAAAGATACTCAGCTCATGTTGTGTAATTGCAGAAAAGCCAACACTTGAAATATAATTTCCTCAAATACTACAAAGTAGACCATAAGAAATGAATTATCTGGTTTCTCTGCCAAAGACTCTCAACCATAACAACTCTTAACAGTCATCAGCATCAGATGATGTGTAAATTAATAATTCATTGCCCTCCAATTTCAATTTTCTCAAGGAAAATATTTCCTAATATCAGTTAGACCAGATTATGCTGTTTTAAGTCCGATGCAGAGGTTGGCGTTGTGTGAGTAGTGTGAGTATTGGTGTACACACAGGACATGAGAGCTTCCCATGTGATATGGTGCTGATAACTCCCAGTGCAAGGATTTCCAGGTCCTGGGGCTTCATATTCAGCTGAGGAACTGCAGCAGCACCAGGATTTGTTGGGAGAGGTGTCTGCGCAGTCAGGAGCTTGAGAATCACACAGAAGAAGGGCAGCTGCTGAAGTGGTTTGAGACATTGGGGTCTTGAACTACCTTGAGGGTGACTTAACTGCTGTGTTGGTTTTGCAATCTGTGTCTTGTTTTAAAGAAAGGAGGTCTAATCCAAACCCACTCAATTTGAAGTCTGATATGTATGTAGTGATTTGATACAATTTCTTGGTCAGAAGTTTCACATTTTTATTAGAAATGGCAGGTATTTATAATTTGCTGCACAAGTAGTTTTCATGTTTTAGCATAATTTAGAGTGAATTAATGGCTTGTTATTTATTGCCTAATGCTCTGTAGGAGTGATTTATAAAGCCATACTCTGCACTGCTTGTTACTTTGTATTCTCTACATTAGGTGTATCATCAATATCATTAAATGAATTCACAGTGACATTGCTCTGGAACTATGGGTTTTGATACAAGGGTAACAGAACATAAATCAAGAATTATGTTTAATTCATAAGAGGCACCAATCTCTCATTTAAGTGTAGGCTGGGCTAGATGGTGTCAAAAATATGCTTTACAATACCTCTTCTGATTGCATTTCAGACCCTCTCTATATACCCTTATGCTCTCTGTGAGAATAATAGATAGCAATACAGTGCAGTCTGTCAAGTGAATAGCATTTCTGGCTTTGTATATTTGGGTGCAAATGCTATCATTATTTTTACCACAAGCCAAAAAGGAATATATTTACATGTATAAACTTAAAACTATTGTTAAGGGAATCTATTATTTAAAGACAAATCTTGCCTATTATCTGCAATAAATACAATTGTTAGCGATATAAATTACACTTTAAAAATCCAATATTTTGTAGTAGTTCTAACTGTTCTGTTATTTTTACTCCTAAGCAGAAATATAAATAAACTTTTATTTTAGTCTTTCTTAACTCTTTTCTCTTGAATTAGTACATTAAAATCCAGAGCATTGAAAAACCTGTCAGAATATTTAACTAGTATCTATTTACTTTTTTATAAATTTTATGAAAATATTTCTTTTCCCTTTGGCTTTTGTAAAAAAATTATTCTTACAAAGCCTAAATTTAGGATTGGCACTGACTTGAAAATGCACTTTCACCTCACTATTATTCCAAGGGCGTATGAACTCTTGACAGTATCATTCACATTTAATGGCAATTTTGAAGCAAGAAGCTTAGGATGCAGTTTATTGGAAGTGTTAATTATGCAGGAGCCAGGGCTGTCATTTGCTAGAAGTTTTCTCATCACTTTGCTGCAGGAAGCAGGACATGTTCTCTTTGACACTTCTTGGAGTTAACAAAACAGTCATCATGTATTTGAAATGGCTGGAAGGAATTACATTCATGGGAGAATACTAATGTTTACACATAAATCAAAACTAGAAAAAATGGTTTGTGAAAATTAAGGAATTCATTTTTTCAGTATTTTAAACATTTGTTCTCAGTGGAAACAAAGGACAGTAGAACAAATAACGTATCTCTGGAGAAGGAGAGAAATCAGACTTCAGGGCCTTTTTGTCCCAGCTTTTATGCCATATCCTGTGTGCCCTATCATTAATATTTTCTGACATTTGTTAGAACAAGAGAAAAAAATCAATTTAAATATGTGATGAAGTTTTTTACACAAAGCTGGAAGATATTCTTGGGATTTTTTTAAATTTTCACTTAAAAATAAGTTGGAATAGGACACTTGCAATGGATAATTCTATTCCGTTTGTAAACAGAACTTAGATACTGTTCTATAAAAAAGGCATCTATATGTGAAAATTAGAAATTCTCATTATTGTTTTATCCAAATATTCCAAAAATGCTTCATCCTACCACCTGACATCGAGCAGTCCCTCCTGCCCATTCTTGTGCTGGGTGATGTTAAGGTGAATTTTGGGGAAGGTGTGTGGGCCCTGAGGGATCCCTTGATCCTCAGTGGCCCAGAGATTTCCAGGTCTTCCCTCCAGCCCATGGGACACCTCTCCCACCCCTGCTGGCAGCCATGCCCAAACTGCAGCAGGGTAGTTTGGAACGCCTTCTGCTCAGTTTTGCAAAGAAAATGGAGATCTGGTTGGTTATGGCATCCTTGGGCTGGGCAAAAGGGGGCTCAGCCCAGAGCTGTCATGTCCCTTCTTAATGTCATTTATGTGCTCCAGACCACAGAGCTCATTCAGGATCAGAGGTTAATGGTGCAAGAATTAACTGCAAGCTCATTTCATTTACTAATACTTCTGAAGTAACAGTGACTGGGGTGATTTTTCTTCATTATGTTGTGTGTCCTTTGGTTAGGAGGGTGCTGCTCTAAAATGAGTGACTGCTGTACATGGTGGCACAATACAGACCCATTTCCTGGGCAGCTGTCCAGTTTCCAAACAGTCACTGATATAAAAATCTTCTGTCACCAGCATTAAAAGGTGCCTGTGTCAGTTAAAAACAGAAAGACAAAACATGCAGGGAAATTCAATTTAATGGAGCATAGGATGTATTTCTGGAGGGGAAATGCTGCTTGTCCATCCCTTTTTCTCCTTGCATCAATTATTTCTGAACTTGTAGGTCCATTCCAATGAAAGTTGACAACAACTTAGGTGTCTTTAATAATATTATCTTGGATGTCTGAATGTAGAGGACCATGGGAAGGATTATTATACAGAAATGGAGAAGAATTTGAGGAAGCTCAGGCTTGGCAAGAAGCCCCAGCTGAGTGTGTGTTTTAGCAAACTCCTCCTCAGCCGGGAGGGGATGGAGTTGGGAGACCAAGAGAAAGATGGTACCAGTGTTGCTGCAAGTGCTGAGCTTTCTGTGGCTTAGAAATCACTTCTCCTTCCTGCAGGTGTGAAATGACTGTGCACACACTCCTTCTGCATGGAGGGGCACAGGAAAATACACAAAGTTAAACCAGTACCAAATAAACCCATACTTGTCATGAAGCAGCATCATTCAGCATACCTGACACCAGGAATGCAGACACAGATTCCTGAGTTCAGGAATACAAGGCTTTAAACAGGATACTTTTAAACTATGTCCCCAGAAATTAAAATGGCTTTATAAAATTTATTTTGATACAAGTTTCAGAAGGGTTAATTGGTTAAAATGTTTTTCAAACCATGCATACAGTTTTAGAGACTATTAAGAAATGTAGGTGTGGTTCATTTAAAATCCCATTCAGCAGGACAATTCTTAGCATTTGAAAAGGAAAGATTTTCTGAAATTTAATGTATTTTGTTGTGCATAATGAAGCAGATGAAATAGCCTGGGAAAAAGGAAAAGCAGTTTCATTCTTGCTTCCTAAAACAAACAAGTCAAATTTCTTTACCGTGTTCCTATAATAAACTTCTCAAAATACCAAGTGTCAGCATGAGAAGTATTGAAGAACAATTTTCCACAACACTACTGACAGCTGCAAAAAAGGAAGGTATTTCCCTGCAGCACAACAACATGTAAATTTTTGTGGTAAGCACAGACCAAAAGATTTGTGAATGGAAACTCAGAAAATACTCCTGTTTTGGTTTACTAAAAGTATCTAAAATATTTATAATATTTCCTGTAGCTCTTAGTTTAGGAATTATGAAGTCAATAATACAGCCAGAACAATGGCCAAGTGGAATGCATATTGTAAGATGGAAGTAAATAGACCATTTGAAATTCTTAAGCTAAAAGGTACCTGTTCATATGTCTCCACTGGGTATTATTAATACATAAATCCAAGTCTTTCGTTTAAATGCAAGGGATTGGCCTCAGGTCAATAAAATTTTTCAAGTAGATAATTTTTTTAAAAGGGCAGCAATATCATGCAAGGACTCCAAAGTTACTGTGATCTGTTTGATTGAGGGATCCTCAGAGATGAATGCATCTGGAAGTTAAAAGTCACCAGCTGTATTTTAAAATATTTTATTTGTTATTTGCAGTGTACTGTTTTTAACAGTCTTTGTGCAGGAATAACATAGAATTATCTTTGCCAGTGGATGAAGTCTGCCTGTTTTCTTAGCATGTGCCAAACAAGTGGTACAGCATAGTTGGTTGTAAAAATAGTTGCTATTTTTACAACATTGTTTTGGAAGCTGTTCTCAAATACATCTTATTTTCTTCTGATTTTATAATTGGATCTCTGTCATCCACACACCTTTACCTTTATCCCTCTGATGGGTCTTGCTTCAATTCTTTTGACTCACTGCCACATCTATCCCATTCACAGCAGCAAGGTACCTTCTAGCTTATTTTGTATTGTTTTTCCATTGTAGTTTTTCAAGATTTCAGCCTTTCTCTGTGCAGACGTGGGATTTATTTTTTTTTTCCTGAGATCAGCAGATTCCTCATGATTATTCAAAACAGGAAATTGCTAATTGCACTTGTAGTACCTTTATGTAACTTTTCATGAAATCTAGTATCTGTTATGAATCCATCCTTAGTCTAGTCAGTTTTATTTGGATTGCACTGGGAAGATTTATGTCACATATGGGATGTCACTGCTTCCCATTCCAGGGGTCTCCGTCTGGAGCCAATACTTTTGATATTTTTGAAAAAGAGTGCTCAAAAAACTAAGGTTTTAGAAAACCTGTTCAATTTACCCTGACACTTGTGAATTTATCCCAGGCAGCTCATGGGAAGTGTCCCTTCCATAGGGGTGGAGGGAAGTGGACTAAATGCAAGAGTGGACCTACTACCCAAAGCTGAAGAGGAGATTTGCAAGAGCAAACCAATATTTTTTGGTTTTGTTTATTTGATGCAGTATTTTCACAAAATTTTAAAAACTGTATCACTCTGAATACCCCATTAGAATATCAGTTAAGAGAGGAGATCCTCTTTTATCGTTAAGTGTTAGCTTGAGTTTGATGTTTTATTAATCAACCATAAACTTCTTAGCAACACAAATTACAGATGAATTTCTCTAATTTCCAGCACCACTCTGTTGTGTACAGCAGCAGATGTGCAAGTCTCCAGTGAATGCCTTCATCTGTAGTACTTGAAATTTGGGATTCCAGACGGGGGAATTTGAGCTCCCAAGCAATATTTCATCTAAAAAGCAAAAATTATTTGTGTGTATTTGAAAAGTTCACCTTCCTGGCAACTTTACTGAACTGAATTCCCAGTGTATTCATTTTGATAGGAAACTGTCATTAGCAAATAAATGAAGAGCTGAAGTCTGGTTGTGTTTCACCCAGTATGGCCATTTCTTTGTTCACCAGAACAAAGCTAAAGAATCTCAGAGCATCAACAGGATATTTCCCTACAAAGATTCATTCTAGTGTTTTTCACATTCTACCAGAGTCTTCTGAAAACAAATCTGTGTTCAGGAAAAATTAGTCAGTAATAAAAAGCAAGAGCAACCATCTATCCTGGAGGTACTTACATTCTTCCTTAGAGTCTCTGTTACTCTGGTTTCTTTTGAGGCTAGGGTTATAAATCTCTTCATTATTACTTTACTCTAAGAGAAAGGTTTTAGACTTCAATGTCTTTTTTAATAATGGGTTTAAAGAATTATTACCCACAGCGTATCTAAAGGAGATATTGCAGCAGTGTGGCTTAGCGGGTAATTTGTTTCTGAGTAAGACAAATCATGGATTGTTTCCTAGTGAGAAACATGGTTTCAAACTTATTATTTTGGAACAGTATATTGTTTGGGAGGCTGCTGTCCAATGAGTTGTAAGTTCAGTGTATTTATGCCTGTGTCAAGTGACTGACCAACTGAAGGTGAAGCTCAGATTTTGTTAAATGCAATTTTGATAATCCTATTATTATTTTATTATGCAAAAGCATTCACAAATACCAGAACTGTGAGCCTTGATGTGCTGTTAGGCAATGTGGTAGAAGGTGTAGCAGAGCTGTTTGTGTTTCCTTAGTGTAGTTGACCCTGCTTTGGCCAGGAGGTTGGTCTGGAGACCTCCCAAGGTCCCTTCCAGACTGGATTTTCTTATGATCCTCTCTGGGGTGTGACAGTGAGGGGCAGGGCATGGTTTCCTGGATGGATGAAGAGAAAACTGCAAATTACTCAGAAGCAGCTGAATCGAACCATTCTGGAGCTGGCAGCAGGGGCAGAGGGTGGGTCCTGACTCCAGCTGTGGCTCACAGAGCTCCCACCCACAGCACCAAGGGGTGCTGAGCTATTGCTTACACCCTGCAAGGGGACCTCAGGGGCTTTGCTCAGCCCAAGGAGCTGCTAAAAGTTGCTGGTTTGGAAACCGGGCTGGAGGACAGGACTTGTTGTGGAAGGACTCAGAGGACTGATTAAATTTTAAATTCAATCTCTCTGGTTGGGGTGGGAAAGGCTGGATGTGATTTAGGCATCCATGTGTCTGATTGTCTCTTAATCCCAACCCTAAACCAGCCCTCTAATGGGCATCTCTGAAAAAAGTCTGTGTTGAAGAAAGGCCAAACTCTACTGTGAGCAGCAGGATCCATGAATCCAAGTTTCCTATGTCTTAGGACTGTAAACCCCAATAGCACCCACACCACAGCACTTCCAGGGCCCTCACACTACACTTCAATCTTCCTTCAATACCTCTAAGGTCCCCAGATAACCTCCTACCCTCCTCTAGCCCAGCCACCTCCTGCCAGGCTCCCCACCATCATCTCTCCAGTTTATGCTGTGCACATGATGCTATTCCACCTGCTCCTTTTGTCTGGAGTTCTGTGATACTTCACAGATTTTTCTTTTTTTTTTTCCAGTGGTTGATAGAATTAATTATTGTCCTAAGGCAATATTTCACCTGCCTATTTCTGTTTGTAAGCTAGTATGGTCTTCAGGGATGTGTACTTTCTTCCAACTCATAAATCTGGATGAAAATTAAAAACCATGCAGGAGAAATAACTGTCCTTTGTATGATTAGTGACCCTGCATTTTTTTTTCGGAGGTTCACCACATTCACAGCAAGAATAACAATTCTTCACTAACAACTGTATTAGGTTCTCTCTTAGTTTGATTTTGATCAGTCTGTGAAAGATTACTATGTTTCATTTGTTTTTCAGTCCTCTGAAAACATTCAGGTTGGTGAGGAGCCTGAAAGAAACATTAGACAAGGAGTGTAATATTTCAGAGTTTGGTGAAGCTTTAGGAAGGGAAACCTGTCCCATGTGCTGTGGGGTGCAGTCTGTGGAAATTTTGATTTTTGCTGTATTATTTTTCTAGCATTAGGCTAAAGACACAGGTTTTATCCTTCCCTTGTGAGCTGACTCACACACTGTGGATGCACCAGTTACATATCTGTAATTAATGCTGAAATTAGTTGTTTTTAAGAAAGGGAATTAATTTGGCTATTGAAGATTTCTTTGTGGGGCTTGTAAAGCAAATGCAGGGGATAAGGTTCCAGATTTTTATGTAGTCCAGCTCATCCACAGTTAGTGGGAATGTCCTTTGGGAGCAGTGGGCAGCTAAATCAGGTTCGAGCAGACTGAAGAAACCTTAACTAGGAAATGGATAGTGAGTACAGATGGCATGAGAGCAGTGAAATGAAAAGCTGGCATTGATATCATCCTTTTCTCCCGTTATTTCGGATCTTTTAAAACTAATGTTGTTTTCATCCCAGCATCTCATATGCTATTTCTTTTTTTTTATTTTTAATTTTAAATGTTTTTAAGTTTTCTTTGTGTTAGCTGAGTATGCTATTTATTACAAGCTTTCATTTAAAGATGTACCATATCAGAAAACCCCAGAGCATCAACTACCTGTAAACTCCTGGTTTTCTGGGATCATGTAAAACCTTTGGCACTTCTGTTGGATACTCTGAGATATCCCCCAAGATTAGAGAGAATCAATACAAATATTCATGCAAAGCATTAAACATAATGAACTGGTTAATTCTTCTGTTCTGTGAAAATCAGTTCTCAAGTGTTGATTAATCTGATTAGATGCAAACCTTGCTTTCATTTCTTTGCTTTTACCAGATATACAAAACCTTAGAATGACGGTTCTGCAGTTAAATGCAGACTGGAAGGGATCTCAGGATCCCTTTTTAGTCCAAAGTCCTGCTCTAAGGAGGGCCAAACCAGGTTGCTCAGGACCTTAATCCAGTCTGGTTTTGAAACACAGCCGTGATGGAGAGGAACTGCACAAGTTCCTTTGGTGGCTGCTGCCATGTCCCCCCAAAATCACCTCTTCTGCAGGCTCAATGAGCCCTGCTCCCTCAGCTTCTCCTCACAGGGGATGTTCTCCAGCCCAGACCATCCTTGTGGCCTCTGCTGAACTCCCCCCAGGTGATCAGCACTGCCAAACTGATCAGTCTGAAAGCATACATTGACTGCAAGGTCATTTACTTCATATCTCCATGTTCATTTAGGGATTTCAGGAACTTTAAAATCCGCAGTAACTGCAGCATTTCTTCTTTTCATACTGGAAAAGACAAATGTTTTTCTTCTTGAAAGATAATTTAGTTGATTGAATAATATCTTCCTTGAATATAGGCTTTAAAAGACTGCATAAGCAAAATTTAGGAAGCAAAATTTAGGAAAAGCAGTAATTTTTTATACCAAAAAATTGCAATATATTCATTAGCTTAGGGTTAAATATAGATTTAAAATAGTTAAAAATATTCAATGCAATCAAAATCTAAAATTCATCCAATTGATGTTTCACTAAATTGTAAAGTACAATAGATTGCAAAACCTAAAAAAAGGACAGAGTCTTCTCCCAAAGACTGAAAAAGGTAGAAAACAGGGATCTAGTTGTTGGCACTGTGTCAGTAGAGAGACAATGGATGCTTGTTCTATTATTTATATGAGCTCTCTGCTTGGCAGATGCCACTGCAATAACCCTTTATTTCAAGTATAGAAAAAATAGAATTTGCTTTCCTTTATAATCACACAATGCAAAATACTAATGAAAATGTTGGATTTCCTGTAGCTGGGAAGAAAGTATTGTCCTAATCTGCTTTCAGTTAGCAAGAACTTCTAAGCATTCCAGTCACATAAAACAAGGCAGATTTTTTAAAAAACCCCACATCTTTTTATTCTCTGAAACAGAAGAGAAAGGACAATGAAAGTGTTTATATATACAATTTCAAATGATAAGTCTTACTTTTTTACCTCTTTTCTAAGGTATACACATTGTTATGTTGTCTCCATCTTTTGTACACGCACCTTGCAACCAAACAAAAGTTTGGTGTTCTTTAGGACAACAAAAGAGGGTTCTTAAAAATTGTAATGTGTGGGGGCTGGAGGTGCTTGTGCACCCCTCTGTTTCCAGTGTTGTAGTCTTAGATCCATCCTCTCTAATATGGATTATAATTATAAAATCTAAAATAGAACCACAGAATGGCCTGCCTGTTCCAGTGCCTCACCACTCTCACAGTAAAGATTTTTTTTCCTAATATCGATTTTAAACCTGCCCTCTTTTCAGTCTGAAGTCACTCCCCGTTGTTCTGTCACCACATGCTCTTGCAAGAAATCCCTCTCCATCTTTCTCTTCAGTTACTGGAACAAAATTTCTGTAGGCCCTTCTCATTTATTTTCTATTTGAGAATGTTTTATTCAAATCTTTTTCAAAGAAAGTTCTTAAATATTTATTAAATCAGTCTTTAATCAATCTTCAGGTTGACTTGAGTCCCCTTTCCCCACAACACCCAAAGATAAACTCAGAGACAAAAGACAAAGCCAGGGGGCACTTGTTCCTCTTGCATTTACCCTGTGTGAAGGCTCACCCATGAAGTAAGTTATTAATGGTAATTATTTATTTATATGATTTATTCATGCGAACCACAAACTTCAGCTCAGGACAGTTGCCCCAAATTTAATTATTGTTCTTGGCCCTCTAGCACACACCCTGGCTTTTGCTGACCATTTTAGTCCTTTCCCCCTGAAGAATTTTCACCTCTGATTGAGGTTTTTAGAGCAAGTGTGCCAATTCCAGTCTCCTGAACAAATGTCTACATAAGTAATTGCATCTTACTTGCCAAATTTCCCTGACAATTTCAGCTGAATATGGTCAGGACAGATGACTTTCTCTATAACATCTCAGTGAGGAAACCATTGAGGACAGGGAGAGAAAAGCAGAGTCAAAATGTGTATTTCAGAACACAGAGATCTCATTTCTGCTGCTTTAATTAGACTGAACTTGCATGTCAAGTGAAAACTGAAATAACAACTTGGAGGCATTTAACCAGTGGATGGAAGCCTCCCACCCAAGTGCCTTTGGATCAGCAGCCAGGAGGGCTCTGTGCATTTTCCCTGCTGGCCCCAGCACCATCTCCCAGTCAGGTTTGACATGTCAGTCTGACTGCTCTTGAAGAAATTGTCACTGAAGCTTCCAGCCCTGGTAGGAAACACAACCCAAAATGCACCCCAGCCTGACCTCACCTCATAACACATAGTAAATGGTCAATAATCCAACTTTGCAGGGCACTGGAAGAAAATGGTTCACACTCCCACCATGAAAGGTTGTGCACAACACAGCCCCATCCTCCTGAAGGCCTCTTCTCTATCCTGCTTTTAAGTTATTTTATGCAGAGATCCCTTAATCAGGAAATATTGGAGGAGAATATATTTTTTAAAGACAGTGGGTTAAACAAGACAACCCTACGGAGATGATCATGCAAATTTAACAATGCATCAAAAATCAACCCATTGATTTGCATAAGCAGGGCAACCATCCACCTCTGGGCAGTGTGGCTGTGTGTCCTTTGCACAGGTGGAGCTGGCAGAGCCAGGCAGCACAGGCAGCACACAAGGGTCAGTCCCATGTGGCCTCCTGCCTGTGCTCTCCTAGCCAAAACACTCTCTCCAAAATGCAACCTGTTAACAAGACCATGTTAGCAATCCATGTAATAAGGTCAATGTGAATTATGAGGTACTTCAACCCAAAATGCCAACAGCAATCATTAGATGTGCATAATTATTTTCTGCTCCAGCCCAGGCTCATAACTTGCCTAGCATCAGCTGTGTCCCCTGCAGTGGTGGGGAAGCAACACAGTCTGTGCTGGCATCAGACCTGGTTTCAGAGGGCACCACTGTGGGGCTGGGGAAGACCAATCTCAGCTTCCTACAGTCACTCACTGATTTTCCTGGAGCCAGGGTTGTGGATGTCACCCTGAATTTCCTCGAGTACAAGCAGCCACTAACCATTAGTAGGGGGCACAAGGTTAAACTCTGCTAGAGCAGGTAAGAAATAACCTCCCTTTCTTTGTTCCTATAGAAAACCCTCTTTGCTGCACCATGAGATGAGGTGTTTTACTGTAGGGCCCCTGAGGCTTTTTGAAACCCCCTTTCACATGAATTTGTCCCAGTGCCTTCCCTTACCAGGGAAAGGTGCAGATGGCCAAGCATCTGTGTAAGGGCAGAGCAAGCACCAAGCATCCTTATTGGCATCTGATTTTAACTCAAATAGTTGTGGTTTAGGGAGGAAAATTCTTTTAAAAACTCTGTAATTGATGTTTGAGGTAGCAATGCCTTGAGCTGCCAGTGAACCTTGGCACCTGATGTAGTTTTTTTGTGTTGCTCTTTATTCCTCTGTAAGCAGTTCTTTATTCCTCTTTATTCCTCTGTAAGCAGTTCATCCCCTCTTGCATAGCCCCAAGCACACAAATAGATCTAGGCTAATGGAAGAGTGAGGTTAATATAAAGAGGAACTTTATTACCTCTCAGTTGTTTTTCTTTCAAAGCTCTCACTTACCACATCAGGATCGTCCTCTTCTGGGAACAGGATGGGATGTCTCCCATTTTTCTTGTAATTCTCATCCCTTTGGAAAGATTAATTCCTACTTGGAATTTTCTCTGGGGACGTATGGAACATGCATCTTGCCTTTTGGCTGACTGACACATTAGGTCTGATTAGTCACTTGCCCTGTAGCTGGGAATAAATAGCAGACAATGTCAGAATGGGACTATAGACTGGGGTGGAGTAACACCAAATAGTAGTTAGTAAGTGCCCTTCCTCTAAGCAATATTTAACTACATTTAAGACAACATAGAAACTTTTCAAAAAAGCACAACATTCAGTTAAGTTACTGCATATATATTATATATATTTTTTTTTTGTGACATATGTATGTCACAAAAGCAAAACCCCAGAGTTAATGGTTGAACAATTTTCTTTCTTTAGTAGAGTCTCTTTCAGGCATTGCCAGTATTATTTTTGTAATAATTATTATAAATATTACATAGTCTTCATATGAGTGTGAATATAGGAATTGAGTTTGGGTATGTTACATGGCTTTATAGAAAAGAATCCAAATTCACAATCCTGTTCTGTGAACCTCACCTTACATGGCTTTATAGAAAAGAATCCAAATTCATAATCCTGTTCTGTGAACCTCACCTTTCTTTGGTGATGTTCTTACCTGTTCAGAACATCACCAAAGAAAGTTCAATACAGAAAAAGTATATTTTAAAAGTATATTTTGAACTTCTTTCTAGAAGTAGCTCAGTTCCTGCATAACCGTGCTGCATTATTTTCATTCGCTCCATTAATAAAGCACAAATCCAGAGAAAATGGAGCAGACAATACTGCTAAAGTGGCAGTAGCAGCACCCTCAGCAAGTCTCTGAAGCTGCACTCATGCCCATGGCAAGACAAAGGTGCCAGGAGCTCAGGCTGCAGCAGGCAGTGCCCCTCCCGCACTGCACTCCTGGCCCCAGGGTGCAGATCTCTCCTGCTATGGAACAGCAGCACTTGGCTCCTGGTCTGCATTGTCAAGCAAGGGATGACAGGCACAGAAAGATGCTGATCATTCAGCTGGGTGCTGGCTCTCTGCCCAAATCCCCTTTTTCTCACACGCACGCAGAGATCCCGTAAACAGTGCAGGGTTTGCTATTATTGGTATTACTTGGTGTTAGTGTGCATTCAGACACATACTCGAGCTCTCCTCTGCATGAGGTCTGTGTTCCAAGGGTTTGCTCTTCTCTGCCTCATAAAGGAATGCTCTGGTTGCCATCATTGTTGTGTACATTCTGAATTGTATCCTGGGCTGCTGCATAAACAGCATCTCTCAAGTCCTGGTCCACTGCTAATAAAAGTTTTCTTTCCCACTGTCTGCAAAGAGTCCTCTCTTCCACCCTGACAGCTTGGGGGATAGAACTGTTGTACAAAATACCTTCTGTGCCTTAGGTACAGAAATGAAACACATCTGCAAAACCTGTCTCTTGGTGCTGCATTGGCCACAAAACTGGCTGTGGATGCCCTGCCATTTCAGCTGCCAGAGGAAGCCACCATATCTGGTCCTTCTAAAGAAATCTGGGCACATGTTTGATTTTGGAAATTGTTTGGTCCAATTCTGACTTGCATGATTGAATACACCTGTGTGGTAAATTGCAGAAATGCATGTAGTGATCATATAGTTTCATTCATATTCCTCACAACAGAGCTTAAATAAATTATTTAATTCATAGTTTTAAATGAGACTTAATGCCTCAGCTCTCTTGCCTTTATCTGCTGGAGCAGTGCATTTGTTTTTATTTTACTCTGTACTTAGCATGGTCACTGGTCTTGTCAGCAGATATAGAAATGCTAATGTAGAACTATAGCATGAAGTTCTGCTGTATTTTATGAAAGTACTGAAAATCCTAAAGTAGTTGCAATGGGGGACATGGTAGGGAGTGGAACCAAAACCTCACACTGGTGATGTGATCCTGGGGCTGTGGCCAGAATACTGTCACTGCCAGGTGAGGCAAGGCTCCAGCTTTACATCAGCCTCTGAAAGTCCAAGGTGGGAAAAAACAACACAACTCTCCTTCCTCAGGCAGAGGAAGAGAGTGTCTAAAAGCCCTAGGAGCATGAGGTCAGCATAGTTTGCATTTCAGGACACACACATTGGTGTAAACAGAGCTTTCCTAGATGTACAGAAAGCAAAGTTGGTCCGAGAGAAGTTTTCCTTTACTCCTATTTGTATTCTGACAGTTTGAAGATGAGTTCACCCTGGGCATCCACTGTATCTGAAAAATTTAGTATTAGATATGTTACTTTTATTCTGCTTCCTTTTCAGGGTAACTGGCCTAGTAGCCAAGTAAAATAGAATGTATTTTGATTTTCATTTTCACACCATTCCTTTCTGATCTTTTCTGACATTTCATAAGCAAGCTAGGCATGATCCATTAGAGGGGCCACACTGCTGGCTGAGAAAGTGCACTCATAAAGGAGCTTTCAACATCTTACTGTTCAACTGAGAGGCCATTTCAAGAACTTCACATGGATCTATACTGAGCCCATTAATATTAATTAGAGAAAGGCTAACGAACATGTATGAAGAGTGTGCATGAGTCTAGACAGATATTGGAAGAACTTTGGCTGAAAGAAATCAGACTTCAGATACAACACTTGCAAATACTGAAAGGTTTTGAAATCTCTGAGATAAAACTGATGTTGTGAAGTATTGCATTTGGAAAAGAGGGATTAAATGAATAACTGGAAAGAAACTAAAACAATTACTGCTAACATGAGAGCTCTGTAAGAGAAAAACAAATCACATTGCATTATATTTCTACCTGACCATGAGGAAGCAATGACAAGTTTTGTGGTACATTACATGCCTTCTAGCTGTGGGTCACTAATGGGAATTAATTATTCTTTAGACAAAACTTTTGAGGCCTTAAATATAGAAACTCTATGTGCAGCTACAGATACATGTCAAAGACATCCTTCATTATGTGCCAGTGATTTTTATCATCAACCAAACCATTTTGGTTTAGGAATTTTCTTTTGCTATGCACAAAATGATCACTGCAATTTATCCTACAAATTTAGAAGAGCACAAAAATAAGAACACAGAAAGAAAGCAGAATGGGACTTCTGATTCGATTAGTCATGCATAAAGATACACATATACATGTATAAATAAGTTTATATTATTTATTATACATGTATAAATAAGTTTATATTATTTATTGTTGTCTTTTTTTGTTCACAGGGCTACAGCTACTCATAGGGGCCAAGTTATATTCAAGGATGCCTTAGCACAACAGCTATGTGAACAGGGAGGTAAGAATCACCTTAATTCTAAAAATATCTGGCAAATGTGGTTTTGCATTGTACCTGCATGTCAGTGTTACTCTTCATGAAATCTATTCTATAGAAAACCTCGAATCAGGATCTTATTATCATTCCTGAAACTGAGTTTCTTTGAATCCATACTTCCCACTGTCTATCCAGGAATCCCACTTTTTCTCTCTGCTAAGTGTTGGGGAATATGCAAAACTTTAAATAGCATTATGCATATGCCTGAAATCAGCCTGTAATAGCCAACATTTCTTTTCTGTCAAAGCCACCAGCTGAGTTTTAACCCTCAATGTATTAACTTTAAGCAATATGGCTGCAGCAAAAGCTTTGTTTACTATCCAGCTCACACATGTACATGTGAAAAACATGCCTTCCCTTATTGTGAAAGTAGGCCACTGAATTTTTGCCTGTCACATACAACATTTGATCATTTTTATAGCTAAGCAAAATGTTTGACTTACACAAACTTTAAAAATCTAATTGTTTTCACAGCTTACCCTTTCAATGAATAACCTAAAAAGTAAACGTCCTGTTGTCATCTGTTGTCTACAAACAGTACTTTGCTTTGAACATGCTTCATTAAGACAGTGAGAAGTAGAGAAGGTATCCATCATTTTTGGTACAGGAGAGAAAGGAATTTCCAGTTATATCAGCAAAATTCCAGTGATATTTCCATGTGAAAAGAAACAATGAAACATAGGGCAAATGATTTAAAATAAAGATTTTAAAATGGGAAATGTGTTGTCATATTAACACACAAGAGAAAATCCCATACAACACATCTCTTGGGAGCATTGGAGCTATAAGGTTGGGATTTTTCCCTATGAGTTTGGCAATATGGTTTTTGCAATAAAAAGCTGTTGAGCATTATTTCAGGAGCATAACTTGAGTTATTCATATAAGGCATCAATAGTATCTCTGTGATAATGAGGGAAAAATATTTCGACTTTCAACTTCAATATTCAAGTTTTCACTTTTATTGTAGCTCAGTGGAAGTAAGAAGAGGGATTCAGAGAGGTGAAAAACTGTCAGCTAGAAGGCTAGGATGTTGGTTGTACTTTGGAGGCAATAGAAATATATAACACAGTGCTGGCAATGAGAAGGGAGTGTTATGGTGATCTGGATGGAAAGTGATTGGGCCAGCCACGTTTTTTGCTGTGGGGAAGGAAGAACATCAGGAAAAATTAAGAGGAGGTTAATTAACAGGAGGTTGTGCACCTGTAATGGGAGTGGGGAAGTGCAGTGTTTCAGTGACTGGTGTGTGGGGACCTGGAACAGAGGTGTTGGCAGGATCAGAATTTGGGATGTGCTGAGGATGATGGGGAGGGTATCTCACACAGGCTGCTTCCTGGATGGATGTGAGTCAAGAGTGGAAAAGTGAATATGCAGAGTATCCAGTGTAAAGTGACAAAAAACCAGAACAGAAACAGATTAAATTCTCCAAGGCATAACTGCAGAGTGAGCAACCCACAGCCAAAGGCAGTCTGGGGCAGCCAGAACAGGTAAGGAAGGGAGAGGGCAGAGAGAGTCACATTGATGGCAGTGACAAAGAGCTGGCAGTGACCAGGATGGTGAAAGCCATGCACAAGCAAGCTGAAGGTAAATAAATGATTGTCAGTGTCAGAACTGGCAATGTGGTCAAGAGAATATGGCCAAAGCAACAAGATTTCTCCCTGCTAGAAGAAAATACCTTGGTAAGCAGAGGCAAGCTGGTAGATATCCATCTATAAAGACCTGACAATCCTTCTTCAGACATTCTGTTCACTGAGATTTTAGTGGGAGAGCTGACAAAAGAAATTTTTATTCTTTCACCCTTCTCTGCTTTACAGTTCTGCAATTTTGGAGCATAACCTAACCTCAGATCAACATTTTAGCAACACTTATGTTGGTTAGAACAGTAAGTCCTTATGTTACTGTTTGCTGTTCCTGAGTTCACAGGAACTCTGCAGAACAAGGAGAAAA
The DNA here is from genome assembly GCF_012460135.2 of Molothrus ater. Classification (NCBI taxonomy): domain Eukaryota; kingdom Metazoa; phylum Chordata; class Aves; order Passeriformes; family Icteridae; genus Molothrus; species Molothrus ater. Next base: position 13,144,419 of record NC_050482.2, on the reverse strand, counting down.
TAGAATTTGGGTATTTGTTGTATTCAGAGTACAAAGGATGCTGAGATGTCCCACTGGCTGCAAAGCTGTGACAATCCCTTTGCTGCCTCCTCCTCCCATCCATAGCCATGGCCTGCACCAGCTCCCTGAAAGGGCCCTCAGCTTCCCTACCTTGCCACAGTCTCCACACCCTTACAACTTTTTTCTTTCCCGTGGATTTCCCAGCAATGCCCTTTGCTTTGTACACAGTCACTTCAGAGACACCCCTAGAGTGTGTGTTGTCACTGCAGAGCCTCTGCAAGCCCTGGATTTGGCTTAGCAAGGATCACCCAGAGGTGCTGCTCTGTGGGCATGGACAGCGTGTGACGGCTGTGATCAGATTTCCCTGCAACACTGATGTGCAGCATTCTCAGTTTTTCTCTTGGCTCTTCTCACACATTTTTATCCTCGCCATGGCTTCTTCCCCCTTGGTTTCCTAGCTCAGACACAGTTTCCTTGACTTGGATATTCAACCACTGCATTGCCCATTACCCTTGCTCCCACCCCTTCCAGGCTCTCTGCCTTTTTGTTCTTATTTCTTCAGCACAGTGTGCATTGCATTAATCTCTAACCACTGCATACTATTATCATCCTTATACTATTAGAATTAATTTTCCTATTCAAAGAAAAGAAGCTTTCTTTGAAGTAGACCTTACTTCATTTATTCAATTTTCATCAACACCACTCATGTAAACAAAGGATTCTTTCAGGAAGAATTAGTGAATTTATTTAGATGCAAATATCATATTAATATATATGCAAAACAGCAAGGTAGATTGACATAAATGAGGTTTTATAGTCTGTTTCTAGCCCTAAACATCACTATACTTAAATCAGGCCCTGAATGATGGGATATATTAAGTAAAGAAAAATAAAACCACAGGGCAATTTCATAGATTTATTACAGGACATCTTCTTAATAAGTATGTTCACTGTAGGTGGTATCAGACTTCCTAATGTTTAGTAAAAAGGATATACAGGAAGATGTGAAAGTAGCAAGGAATCTCAAAAATCATGTTTACTGTGGTTGTCCACTCTCAGATGTACATTAATAAATCCTGATAGAGTTAATGGAATTTGTGCAGTAAAAGGAAAGTGATTTTTTATATTTTGAAAAGAATTAGAGGATGATAAAGGGTGGTGTTAAGGGATGGCAATGCCATGTGTATAATGCAAATGTAGTAAGAAATGATGCCATAGGGAAAGACACCAAAGAAAGTAAAATAATTGCTTTAAAAGCTTTGTGTTCAGAATATAATACATATTTTAGGAAGCTAGGGAGAGCTGATGTTTGAGAGCTGATGTAAGCTTTTAATTTTATGAGAATTATACTGAAGAAAGGAGACATAAAAAATTTTCATAGAAAAAGTTAAGCTAGAACAAACAGGAAAAACCCCAACAGAAATAAAAACTATATAAAAGAATCTGGAAAGGGTAGCTGTCTTGTCAATGCTTTTAAGGATATATAAGCATCATAATGAGTGATGATATTCTTGCCAGTAAAACTATATTTAATAAACCATATATTTAACTCATTGTAATAGTTAAATAAATGGAAAATAAGGTAAGGTTAGTATTGTGATTCATATTTATTTCTGAGAATATCTTGAGAATTGGTCCAGACTGTCTTTTATTTGAGAACATTTGCCTGAATGTTTGTGCAAGACATTTAGGTGTATTTTGTACCTTGTAAAATTTAGGAACACTGGAAAAAAAATGCAAACCAGATTTCAAGATCTCAGGCTTGTATTTTACAAGCTCTCAGAGCAGTATTTTACAGAGCAGAGGACTGGAGAGTAGAGCTGGTGTGAAGCTCCCCAGTTCATGTTTTAGCAAGAATAACCCAGCCCTCGGGCACCTCACTGACTCTCCCTGGGAGATGCTCAGCCTCCATCATTCAGCAGCAACCTTGTTTACCAGTAGAGAGAAAGTATTGGAGGGAGTCTAAATAAAAGCATTTATTTCCCTTTTTATCTTCATCTGGCTGCTAATGACAAAGAGATTGGACTTCATAATCTGCAAAACAGAAGACACCTCTCTGCACACCTCATTTGTCCTGAATTGATGAGCAACAGCTGATGGCCCCTGGCTGTAGAACTCTGAGCACAGTGTTTGTCTGGGAGCATGCAGGCATTTGTGTCACTGTAATTCACTTGCCCTTTATATTAAAAAACCCAGAAAGTTCAGGGTTCTGAGGAAAAAAAAAAAGAAGGTATATTTTTAGTGGGTTTTAAGAATATTTTCTTATGCTGCATTTTCTACTTATACCTATACAAAATCTTGACCCCAGAACTCTATGGAATATGACTGTCAATAGTACAAATTGATGTTTCTGTGTTTAATTTGCCTTATGCTTCCTCTTTTTATCTGAATGGGGACTAATGTTACTTAAGAGTTGACTATCACCATGTTTAATGATTTTGGCTTTTATCTTTTCACTGACAACAAGACCACCAACAAATTGTTTCTTTCCTCCTCACATTCCAGTTTCTAGAAGATGACATTCCCTTCCCACTACTTTAATATTTCCCTCCCTTCCAGTTTAACCAAAAAGGGGCATATTTAAATTGGCTTAACCTTTCAGCAGCCTTATTTCACCCACAGAAAAAATTAACCTTTTACTCCAAAACATTCCTCCATTCTCCCTCATCCCAGTGACACAGAGCTCTACAATGACCCCATTGACTTTTGAATTTCCCATTATCTTCCTCAAGATTCTCATGCTTTCAGTTTGACTGTGGCCTTTCTCTCTCTGAATCACTTTGTATTGTATCCTTTCTTCTCTGCTTTTCCTTGCCAAAGGGACTGTCTTGTAAGACAAGGCAAGCACTCAACATTTCCTTACATTTCCTCATATTGTATTTGCTGATACCTCTTAGATTGTGACCTCAGTTGAGCTCACTTCCATTCTTTGCTCAGTACAATTCATCTCTTGTAAAGCTCTGTATATTCCCAGGGTGCTGGTTGAAAATCAAATAATAAATTCATTTACTTTACTTTTTAAAAAGGTACAACATTCTCATTCAAGCTAAGATGCAATTTGGAGCCACACAAATACTGGGTCTAAATTTAAAACCACCCAACCATGTGCCTAAGGAACATCTAGCAAAGTGAATAATGGTTTAAAATATGAACTGAGATGGTCTTTCTTTTTCCCTCTCAGTCTGAAGTATTGTATAATTCCTTTTAAATTATAAATTTATATCTTTGCACTGTATAGCTACTCTGCACTGTAGCATTTCTTTTATCTTTGTCATATTGTACAAAAAAACTTCATTTGACTTGAGCCCCACTGTATGGCTTATAGAAAAATCCATGTTATTTTAAAGTAAGTAGTTCTATAAATTGATTAGAAAGGCAGATTGGAAAATATTTTAAAACAACTACAATTTTTATAACTAATATTTTAAAAACTACTATTAGTTTTGTGTAATGTTTTGAATTTCTATTATTTGTGGGCCTTAAATACAATTGAAGATCATCCCAGTGCTGTTGTTTTGCAATGAAATATAAAATGCAATACAGAAATTATTCATAGAGAGAATAAAGTCCATGTTTATCACTCATTGAATGGTACCCTCACAGTCTTTTCTCATATTCAGCTCAGGAATTTGAATTACAATCAGAATACCTGAGGCAAAAATACTTGGGCTTCTTAGATCCTGTAAAGATTTAGGAAACCTCTCCCCAGCATAAAGTCTATACTTGTAACAACATTTTTGTCTAACATGAAGTGTTTGCTTAGTTCCACCTCTAATTTTTAAATGATTGATCAGTAGCATTAGTATGGACCTGCACAATTTATTTCCTTTCATTCTGTTGGTCACAGTTTTGGTGTGCAATGTACTATGCATATGGTGGAAGAGCCATTTCAGGAAAAAATCTTAGATCCCAAGTCTGTATTTTTTAATCACGTAAACAGCCAGTTTTATTAAATAATGGTGAAGTCAATTTGCAAATGTAAAGATGCCAAGTTTGTGCTATGCCTGTGCCTTTTTGCTGAATGCTGAAATTTTGCAATAATTTGAAATCATTTCATTCATGACAGTGTGTATCCTTGTCTGGAGAAAGCCTCTTTGAAAAGAGCCATGCCAAGCAACCTGGGGTGAATGATACCACAGCCCTCCCTTCTCATTTGGAGGTCTGAACTGCTCTCCTTGGAGAAGGTGGTCTCTTTCTGTTGAGCTACTTTCAAATGAAATTTGCTTGGGCAGCTGAGTCTGCCCATGGTGTGTGCTGGCACGACCACGCTCCTCGCAGGGGAGCACTGGCAGGATGGCTCTCAGCCACCCCTGTGCTCACAGCAGATCACCCCTCAGTACTGCTCTGGAACTACTGAGAAGGAGGGATTCAGATAGCAGGAACAGAGATTTTATTTTAAACCTAGCCTCTTGGAACAGGAGTATTACAGGAGTATTACAAATCCCATGCCATAATGTGCTTCTTTTCCTGCAGGCAAAATACAGAACAGTTGGTGTTGCTCAATCTGGGAAATTATTCAGTTAGTCCGGTTTGATCCATTTATTTGTGCAAATAATTTTTAAAAGGTTTCTGGTGAAATTTACACATTCCCAGGGAGAAACACAGTACCTGGGGCTGCAAGGGACAAATGCAGTTTGCACTGTAGGATTCACCAGTGCAGTCCAGTCTCCTATTCTGGAGACAGTGCCAAGCTTAACATGCAATAGTTTTATTTCTCCAGATTTTGTACCAGCATGATGAGGGGTCTTGACCATTGCTGGAGTCATTATTGGCATTTTTGCTGGGGAAGACAAAGCAGCACAGGTGACTTTCTTGTGTAAAAATGGAGCAAGTTAGCCACGAAAAGGAAAAAATATTTCCGATTTCTGAACAGCAACAGACTCTTAAGGAGGTGTTTTCTCTCAGCTGCAGTAAAGTTTTCTGTGGTTTTCAGTTTGTGTGTATATATAAATGCATACATACATACCTATATATGTCTATGTATATCTGTATCCATGTACATACATGTGTGTGTATATATACACATACATATATATGTATATGTACATAACGTTAAGGGAGAGATATATCTACACACAAAAATGTATATATTTATATGGTTAGTGGATGGTGTAGAACATGTCACTCCTCTAACTGGTAAGCCTGTTAAATGGAAGTTTTCTGTCTAAGGTAAATCCAGATTGCTTGCCATCATTTTCTGGTCTGCAGATAGCTCATTTGTTGACTGCTCAGTCTTCTTCATCACCTACTTCTCCATGAAGTGTTGCAGTTTCATTAGAGAATGGCATGGCTCCTTGTAAATCCAGTATTTAAGGACTAAGCAGGAAGAGAAAAACAAAATTCTTGAGATTTGTATTGGGCTTTCTATTCAGATGACTATGTGTGAGAGCTCGACACAGATTGCTGCACTCATTTTTATGTTTATTTTTAATCTATTTTTAATTTGTCAGATGGTATGACAGAAATTGCAGTAATTCAGTATTTATTGCAAATATGCTGAAGAAATCAGGAGTACTGCTGCAATTTAGGTCAGTGCCCAACAAAAAACACAGGATCATCAAATGAATCTTGGCTTAAAAAATTATCTTTTTTTGGTGGTTCTATTTTACCAAAGACCAAAAGACAGCTGGAAATGCAGATCTATGGCTGAGATACTGATGGACAAATAGGTAGCTGCTTCCCAGGAGCTTGGTTATATGCACCCCTTTGGCCTTGATGAAAGAGATGTAACCTACTTTGGGTTTAAGTTCCAGCAAGGCTGTGAATGTGGTAGCTGCCATAGGGTATCCTACACACTGTGTAGCCAGCTTCTAGACTTCCACATATATTTTTATGTAGCTGTGCCCTTTCAGATACAGTCTGGTTCCATTTGTGTAATGCTGCACCAAGACTCCTGTTCCAAAGTGTTGGAAGAAAGTTACTCAACAAATTTGTGCCATTTCATGTGCCCCCCATGCAGAGTCTTTACAACATTCTGGTGTTTCTTGGGAGGCAGAGACCTACTGGGGAATTGATCAGCATTGCCAGCAAAAACATGCTTTGATATAAGTGTTTGATATTGTGATTTGCAGAGTTATCTGCTACTTGTTGCCCTAGGAATATTTGGATTACTTCTCCCAGTAATAAGCCCAGTAAAATGTTGTTCAGTGTAGTATAAAAGATCAAAAATGGCATTTTTTACCTCTCTTAGACTATTTCTTTTGTTAAGCCTAATTTCCACTTTGTCAGCCCTTGAGATATTGAATCTTAATCCAAATTAGTTTTAACAATATCTCATCATTCTAGACTTGAATTGATCTTTTTACCTTACTGTAAAGCCAGTACTAACTTTCATTTATTTCAATGCTTGTTTTAATTAAGAGAACAATTATTTTTGTTTTCCTATTATATTTTTGTAACTGTTGGGGTCTATCACGTTTTTCACAATTAAACTACTGATTTAAGAGAGTATATACTGTACAATTTGTTTTAAGCTGAATTGATATTTAATGCTGCAGTTGAGCCCTGTTGATAGAAAATATTCATGCACTGTGTGTCTTTGTTTTCCACAGCCCCGACAGAAGCTCCCTTACATCCTCACCTAGGTAGGTGATTTGTCATTCTTACTACTTAAACTCAGAATCATTGACTTTATTATAGTAAAAAATCTGTAAAGTCACATTAAACTAGGTCTGAGGAATTCAAATAAAAATGAGATTCATATGAAGTTGAATGAATTATATCTAATTCTGATTAGTTGTTTCTTCATTGTGGTTTTTATTTCTCTTAATTTTATTTCTCCTATTTCTTGTCTTTGACTCCTTGCAGTGTGAGTATATCATGCTGCAGACTTTTTGGTCCTAGTTATGTATTAGAGTCCTAGTTATGCATTAGAGCATCTGTTTGCAAGAGAGCCAGGACTGGAGCACCCCTGCTTTGAAAACAGGCTGGAAGAGTTGGGGTTGTTCTGCCTGGGGAAGGGAAGGCTTCAGTGAGGCATTAGAGCATCTTTAAAGGGGCTGCAAGAAAGCTGGAGAGGCATTTTTTCAAGTGCTTGTTGTAATAAAACAAGGGGGAATGAGGGACTTTAAAATGAAAGAGGGCAGATTTAGATTAGCTGTCAAGTTGGTCAGACACTGGAATAGATTTCCAGAGAAGCTGTGGATGCCCCATCTCTGGAAGTGTTCATGGCCAGGCTGGATGTGATTTTGAGCACTCTGGTATAGTGGGAGGTGTCCCTGCCCATGCCAGAGGTGTTGGGATTAGATGATCTTTAAGGTCGCTTTCAACCCAAACCATTCCCTGATTCTATGCCCCATAACCTTCAGTGTGTGACAGCACCTCACAGCAGGGCAGGGTTGCTCTGAGGAAGGTTTTGTGCCAGTGCACCTCCCAGGTGGACCCTGGAGCAAGGCACTGCTGCTCCCTGCATCCACCAACCCTTATGCTGCCATTTGATTCACCCAGGACAGATTCTGGCATTCTTCCTCAGTTTAAATAGCAGGTGACAGTTACTTCATTACTTTAGTGGAAGTATTTGTAGAGGAGGATCTGTCTAACACAATCACAGGTGCCAAAGTGCTGGGATTTAAAGGGAGTTTATTTGTCATCATACATAAATGAGAGAGTAAATCTAGGTGGAATATTGGGGAAGTTTGCAGAACAGTGGTGAGAAATATTTGCATAACATAACTCACAGTTTATGTTCCTTAGATAAATTGACCTTTACTGACAGGTCTGCTGATAGCAGCAGAGAAATTCCAGTGAACCCATTGATTTTCACTTATGAGTTGTCAAAATGTATTCCCTGACTGTAAGATCTGTAATACCCTCATTAGGACTTCTCATCCATTCTTGTGCCCATGTTTGCAGAATCTCAGTTTGGAAAGATTTTTTCCTAAACATTCAGAAAACCAACAATTGAGAACAAAACATAGAAGATTTAGTGTGTACTTGATGACTCCATCTTTCCATAGCCATCACACTTCCATGATGGGGGCACTTTTTAATTTTTCGTGGTACTATTATCCAGAGTAAAGAAAAAGTCCTGTAAAGAAGAAGCACTGGTTTTTACAAGTAGCTTAACCTAAAAAGCAGACTTTTAGAAATCTAAAATGCACTTTACAATGCATTTCTTTGGGTAAGAAAGCATGGGATGATTGCACTGGATTCTTTTCCTATACTGCTTTTTTTTCTTTGCAGCTGAAATGCACAGTGACAGCGTTATCCTGCGAGATGACTTTGACTCTTACCATCAGCAAGAATTGAATCCTACCATGTGGTGAGTTTCTGCACTCCTTTAGATGCATTTGAGCAAATGAAAACATTTATTGAATGAAATGAAGTATAAACTGAAGTGTGGGTTTGCTTCATTAGGACCTAAATATTGTGGTTTATTAATTAATTCATTAATGAGTAACTGAGAAATTCTAAGCACATTGAAGTGGATGACAAATTCTTCTTGATTTCAAATTTTTAAATAATCCAAAAATAGAAGGACTAGAGCTGAGCTCAGAGAATATTTATGAATGAAGATTTTGGTTTCCTGAAAACACAGATTTTCATCAAAAAGGAGAATTTCAATAATTAAACTTTGTTGTTGCAATTTTTTTTTTTAATTTCATGTTGTACATGTTTTTGGTGAAGCTAACTATAGCAATAATTCCTTCCAAACTGAAATGAAGTGTTTCCAAATGCTTAAAAAAATCATAAGAAAACCCCCCCAAAAACCCCAACTGGAATTAAATACCTCTGTCTAATGTTCATGTGATGAAAATGTTTGAGGTTGAATTTCTTTTTCCTTTTTTTTTAGTGGAAGGCATACTTTTTCAGAACTGTATTGTATTGTATAAGAAGGAAAACACTTTCCTTCTCAGTTCTATTCAGCAACTTCCAATTGCTAGGGCTTGGGAGGGTTTGGGATTCCTGAATTGGGTCATTCATATTATCACAGTCTATGTCTGAAACAGCCAGCACAAGATGTTATTGTTCTTTAACCAGTGGAAGCTACAGAAGAATCTCAACCTTCCCATGCATAACAAGGCAGGTACAACTTGGGGCAGGTCAGGCAGCAGCTTCATGAACTGTGAGCACAGTGAGAGAGCTCTCAGACACCATCTCTCCCTCTGCTCCCCCATTGTCACTCAGCCAAGGGATTGCAGAGCCCCAACCCCTGCACTGGTTCAGAAAACAATGGAAGAGTTGAGGAAAAATAATCACTTCAATGTTAATAAAGTCAAATATCAACCCCTGGGAGGGGTGGGCTCCTTAAGTCACTGCCATAGTCCAAAGTTGCCCAAAGTTGTCCTGTAAATAACAGGACAATCTGGAGGGATAACTGTTGGTGGAGCCTACAAGAGCAATCTCCCAGTGCTCCCTGAGCTCCAAAGGTGGGAGTTGGAAACAGTGGCAGACTGTCAGCTTTTAGTCAAAAGGAGTGTTCTTTTACCAAGGATGACTCTTAGAAAGACTTCTGAATCTTCAATATTAATAATTTTACCACCACAGTGATCATAAACTACCATTTAATATGATATATGTGTGCAATGTCCCAGAGGAGGAAGCTATACATCTCTCTTAGTACAAAACCAATTCTGTTCCGTATAGTGAGAGCATATACAGTATAAAATACCCAGATAAACACATCTCTTGGTCTTAATATGAAGTTTTGAAGGTTGGAGCCTCCTTTTCTTATATAAGATTGTTTCTGAATTTTCTATTTCTTTCAATCCTATTTTATAAATATAATTAATTTATTGTTTTAATTCATACAAGACATAGAAATATATTACTGGGTTAGTTTATCTTGTTCAAATAAATCCTTGGTGAGCATTTTAGCACTTACCTGTGTTTGTTAGTTAATACATTCATTCTGTGACATTTGACTTTATTTTCCTTTTTATTAAGGACTGTCACAACTTCCAATCTGTGCAGGTCTTTCATAGCTTAACCGTCTTATGTAAAAATGCTGTAGTTTACAGAATTTTACAGATATTTTTATTTTTTTCATGCTCATTTTAACAGGTTTTAATTGTGCCTACAATTTTTGCTCCTCTCATTCCTTTTGTATCAGCTCTTTAAATGTTTTTTTTTTCTGGACTAAAGGCATTAAGGATGTGTGATACTATAACAAAAAAACTCCTATTTCTTTATGGGTATGGACAGATCAAGGACTCTTAATGGGTTGCAGAATAGCTGCCAAGGTAGATAGCTTTAGCAGCAGTGTGTTAAATGGACTTGAGTGGAAAGAAATGAGGAGAGGCATTATTTCCCTGCAGATGCCTCATAATTCACAGAGGACTTCTCTATTGGGAGCCTCCATAATTTATTTATCCATTGCTCTCAACTTTAAATTCATCCTTGCTTATAGAACTCTCAACAGAAAAATATCAGATTAAAAGAGTCCCCAGTCTTCTGCTCCTTTTGTTGCCAAGATGTGGATTTGGTCCCTCTGGAATAAACTTCACCACTTTGCTTGGTGAGTCAGTGCAGAGAGGTGGGTGCTAGGAGAGAGCCCAAAAACTCACCACAATCCTGAGACAGATTTTCCTGTAATAGCACAAAGCCAGCATTTTCAGCAATGCTAAACAGAAGTGGAGCACAAATAAAAGAAAACCATAGTGATGTATCGTGAGCTTTTCAGCACAAAGAATTTCTGCAGTAGCTCTGCCTCCAGTGAAGGCCCACTTAGCAGCAGAAAGCTCATTCTCATTTGATTGTCTAGTGGGAGTAAAATCAGGAATTATTAACAGTTGTTGCCATCCACCCTAAAATTGTGGTTTTTCCCCTGGCACCTGCTAAAATCCCATCTTTACCACAAGCAATTGCAGTGAGTGCTGGAGCAGCATTTCCATCTCTGCTCAGCCTGCTCTGTGTGGAGCAGCTGCCTCGTGTGCCCCAGCAGGGCCGTGCCATGGGGCCACTTACACCCAGCCACTCTAATCATTTCTGAAGCCATTATTTGTGTGCTGATGAAAAGAGAACTGCTTGTATTTTCCTCCAATCTTTTCTTCCCAAATCCTACATAACACTGGCTTGGAAGTGATTAATATTTTCCCACTCCTCCTGCTTCCCCTTTTGGCATGTGCAGCTCTGGCAGAGATGTACCATCCAAGAGCACCAGATAAGCAATTTATGTCCTCTCTATGTGTCCAATTTTATGAGTCCCAGCAGAGCCTGTGTGTCAGTCCATTGCTGGGAGAGGCCTCATATCAAATAACTATTTTGCACAAGGGCACTGTATGATTTTGAGAGTGACTGCCTGCTCTTTCAAATGCATTGTAAGACACATCCTTCCCAGCAGCCATCTGTTTCTTTGGAGGCTCAGAAACAGGGAAGGAGTGGCTGCAAATGTTTTTGGAGCTGCAGAAGGAAGAGAAAGGAAAGGCTCTTTGTAAAAGAAAAGTCACGGTACCACATACCTAAATAAAAAAATTGGTGACTGAAAGAAAACAGGAGAAACCGCTAAAGTGGGAAAGGGACAGGGAGAGAGGAGGCAACAGGAGAGGACACATCCTTATGTGAACATAGATGAAACATAGAACAAAGAAGGAGGATTTCTCTGCTGGGAATGCAGAAATGGAAGCATTTTCTCTTTTTTTTTTTGGGAAACCACCCACTATGAGAATCTTCTTGTATGGTGTATCCAACTAATGTTTATAATCTTTTCTTCCAGTGTCTGGTCATGTCAGAATATGGTCATTCCCAAAGTCCCCAGCCCATAGGCAAAAGCCTGCTTACCTAAGCAAAGATTTCCCATTTCTTGGGTTTTATTTGCCACCAATCTTACAAAGATCTCTTGTCTTGTGAAAAAAATATGTTTCACACAATCATAAATGTCCAATGTATTATGTATCTGACATGTATCAGCTGTGGAAGTGAAGGTAGGTAACACACCATAAATGCAGCACCAATGTCCATGCTCAGCCAGCCACTGTTGACTTGTTGAACTACCAGAAGTGTTTAGTACATTTGTCAATTAGAAAATTGAAATAATACAAGGGATTAATGTCCATGAGACTTTCTGAAAACTGACAGGACACTGTTAGATCAGAAAGCTCAGGAATGAAGTGTCGCAGACATCTTTCATGAAAAATCCTTTCTTAGGATTTTTCCTTGTGAGAAGCTGCAGTTTCAGCAACCAAAAGTAAACAATAGTTATCTGCTGCTGTAGAATGCAACAGGTAGACCTGTGATTGGTCTCCTGTAGATATTAAAATTTCCTGACCACTCATGGCAGAGCCAGCTCTTGCTCTCTGTCTGAGACACAGATCTTTGTTATTCATTCTTGTCTATTCTTAGCTTAGCTAACTTCTGAAGAAACTTTTTCCTTTCTATTTCTTTTTAATATAATCTTAATGTAACATATATCATAAAATAATAAATCAAACCTTCTGATCATAGAATCAACATTCTCATCTCTTCTTCATCCTGAAAACCCTTGTAACCACAGTCACAATGAAGGAATTAACTGATTTCTTCAGTTGGGAAAGGGAATCTGCACCAGTACCACTTGCCAGGGAATGGCTGGATGAGTAGTGGTCCAGTATGAGTAGTATGAAGAAGACTGCCTAGGTCATTGAGCGTCTATTCCTGTGACCATCTTGCCTCCATGTAACCTCATAAACTGCAGTAGAGAGCATAAAAAAGATGCTAGATAAGAACTAAACCAGGCTAAACGAGAACAAATGTTTTAAAAAATTCTGTTTAATCCTATGATAAATTATCTAATGTTAAGAAATGCATAAATTAGTAAAGAATAAATGTTGGCACGACTGCATGTTTCTGTATAAAACAGTTTTAATAGTAGGACTGGAGAAAGCAGGGGATTCAGTACATTTAAAGGAGAAAGAGACAGTACAGAAGTGTTTTGCTGGCTAAACTCTCCTTCCAAATTTGATGTCATGTTTCATCTCAAAGCCTATCAGCACACCAAGCAGCAGTCACTTACAGAAGGCACACTTGTCAAAGATGACATGAAGAATAGTTGAGCATGTAAAATCAATCAATAAGAAACAGAGATTCTCTTGGTCATCACTTCTTCATGGCATATGAGAAATGTACAGGTACAGTGATATTTCCAGTGGCAAAGAGGTTGAGGAAAGCTTTGTGACAGGAGAGAGAGGTCCTAAAGTGGTTTCCAAATTGCACTAAAACTGTGGGATTAAACTTCAGAAAGATTTATGTTTAAAAATCTCTTGGCAGTTTGAGATGTTTATCTTCTTTATGGTTCAGACATCACAAAAGACATCAGTCAATATAATATCCACATACTCAGGTATTGTAGAGGGAAAAGGAATGACAAATAGGGGTGAGGAAACAGCAGATGTTTCCCCCTCAGCAAAGTGAAGAACAATAGCAGACAGAGGTGGGACTGTCTAAGCCAGGGATGAGAGAGATGGCAGGTCTGTGGAGAAGAAGTCATCTCGATAAATGCGATACTTGTCAGCAGCGGCAGCGAGGACCAGCTGTGAAGAGAAAGCTGAAGTGATTTTAATGTGCTAAGATTTTAGACTAGGCAGGTGAGAAAGATAATGTAGAAAGCTGCACCCAGCCAGGGCAATTAATACTCTCTTCTGTTTGTATAAATAGAAAAGAAATTAACCTTCCTGTCTGCACCAGGAGAGGAGCAAATTGGATCGTTTCTAAACACGTAGTACTATGACGATGATCTGAGGAGCAGCAGATCAATTATCTTGCTCTTCATGCATTCTTGTCAAGCTAATGAGCAGTTTATTGTCAAAGGTAATGCACTTCAAAGACAGCACAAAGGTTTGAATCAGGATTACCAACAGCCATCCAATTTTGTATGAAAGGAGTCATCCTAGAAAAGACAACCGATGATGAAACTGCTGTGTTAGCAGGACAGTGCTTCTGGATTTCCAGACAATATTTCATAGACCCCATTACAGAAGTAAAACAGATTAATCACTTTTTATCTGTTGAAATATGAGAATTAGAGAATTAAAATATCCCTTGGATTATGTAGCCTGACCTTTCAGGAAGGACTAAGTGGTCCCTATAAAGTATTCAGGGCAAAGTTTTCCTGCCATATCTGTCTCTTTGCATGTATCAAGAGTCCAGGTAGATGCTCCACTATAAAATTCAAAAATGTAGGGGCATACAATGAAAATAATTTTTATAACAGCCAGAATCCTACAGAATCCCAGAAATTCTTCTAGTTCCTGTTTCTTGCTCTTCAGTTGTTGAAACTTCAGGATCAAGTGAAATTTAGATAGCAACAAAACATGTTCCCTGTGAACTCTGCTTCTGTGCTTTCTCTAAAAGTACCACTTTATTCACTCACATGCTCTCTTCTTGCCTTTTATTGAGAAATAAAATTATTTGCTGACTGTGACTTCTTAAGTAAATATTAATTCACTCATGTTGATTTGAACTATACTCCTTTATTAGAATATTTTATTTTGCTGCTTAAATTCAAAATCCTAAATGCTATCAGTGTGAATTGCTGAATTACTTCACTGGCATGCTCATACAGGGAAAAAAATTCAAACATTTCTATGTCTGATGTTTTTTCTGGAGTGTTTCCCTGGAGGTTTGATGTTTAAATTGTGCTTTGGGTGCCCAAAGGCAATGTTGGCCAGCACCATTGCAGGCAGCTTGTTGGGGACCAGGAGTATATCCAATGTTTTTTGAAAATGTGGACCTCATGCCAAGATCTGATACCCTAGCTCTAGAAGGTGAGGGAGGCAGCCCTTTCACTACGTTCTGCAGTCAGGCTGCCCACAAAATCCTTCATATTAAATTAAGAAGTATCAGGACAGGTGTAATTATTTGTCTCTGCAGCACTTACCAGCCTCTCTGAGAATTTCTTCATAGTTTTTTTTCCTAAAGGTGAGCAGAGTAGCAACTCTGTTACTAGGAATATGGAATATGACAAATACAAATAGAAGCAACAGCAAATGCCATGTTACACTGCAGCCTCAAGCCTGGCCTTTGGGGAAATAACCCTGCCAGCAGGAGGGGGGCTGATCCCAGCCACTTGTCCTCAGCTTTCTCTATGGTAACTCCATGATGGTGGATTTACTTATGGTAAATCAAATGTTCACAAGGATTTTGTAAGAAGAGTAGCTTCAGGGTATATGTATATATGTAAGATTTCAACTTGTTTTCCCATGGTGAAATGCTTTGCATTCAATGAGCAGGGACACCCCACTTTTTGAGGGGTGTCCCTGCTCATTGGGCAGTTTGCAGAGAGCAAACACTGAATCACCAAGGCCTTTCACAGGAGGCAGCTCCAGTGGATCGCACTTACAGCTGCCCTACCTTTGTGTTCAGCACCGTGATAACAAACAGCCCAATCTGAGCACCAAGACCCAGCAGCCTGATTTTACAGCTTACACTGCCTCCAAAATGCAGTCTCTGCTTTCCCTTCTGACCACAGTGTGCTCTCCCTGCAGGTCTGAGTGCAGTAACTGCGAGGTCGGGGGGCACTGTGGAGTGATAATGCACGGCAACGCCGCCACCTTCTGCGACCCATACGGCCCCAGAGAGCTGGTAAGTGAAGGCTGCCCCTCTGCCAGGGCTGGGGCAGGCTGGGAAGCTGTGTCAGCTGCAGGGATGTTGGTATTCTGAATCGGGATTACCAGCAGCCAGAACGTTTGGTATTTAGCAGAGATGCTCTTGAGCAAGGTCCATAGAAGTACACCCAGAAACACCCCAGTGTTTTAAACAATAGATGCTAGCCAAAGGTTATTGCAATAGCTGCAATATTATCTTATTGCAATAGTTGCAATAACCTTTGTCCCTTTGCAAGGAACAGTCTCTTGATCCAGCTAGTATCCAAGTCATTTAAACTATCTCTGAAATACTGAAAAGTCAAGGACATAGAACAGTATTTTCGAACTGGCATCGTTCTCTTTTAATATCCAACAATTAAATAGAGACAGGGTTCATTTTTCTTTTATTATTTTATTAGTCTTGTCCCGTTTTTTCTTGTCCCTGTTGACAAATGTTAATTTGGTTGTAAAACACCACTTGTGAACAATGCATCCTACAGACTTAAATGCAGCCTGGAGCAAGCACCTGCCAGTCTCAGGGAAGTGTATGTAACAGATTGAGTCATGATGAATGGGACAGAATTAATTTTGTTGGGAGGTAGGGAGGTAGTTTGGTCATAAAATTGCTGTAAGAAACAAGTGCAATTTGCATTAACTTGAGGTCATCTGAGTGTGGAAAATGAATTGCAATACATAAATCAATGGCCACATGCTGATGCTGAGCAGCTAGCTGCAATGATGTACATATAAGGGGAGCTTTGGAAAGAACTGAAAAATTAAAAGACCAGATCAAAGCCCATGTAATTCAGAATTAATTTTCATGTTTTCAACAGTCTTCTGAATGGAGGGAGAGGCTGATTAGGGCTATTTGAAGAGCAAACATGGAAGAGGGCCATAAAACAGAAGTGGTTTTGGCCAGGCATCTTCTCTTCATTTCAGACACTGACAATTCTTTTCACAAGGTTAATTTTACATCCTTAACAGAGAGGAGAATGACACAAATGCAATATAGATATTGCTGATGTGGTGCATAAAAGTCATCAACACATATAAAACTAATTTAGAGATTTTACAGATAAAAAAGGATTTCCCTTGCAGCCAGCTAGAGCCAGGGAATCCTGTCAGGGATGTTAAATGGCCTCTCTGCTACTTTGCATCCTGTTTGAATGTGCTGTGCTTTGCTAACTGCCTTGAGAATGCCTGCATTGGTTTATGTCCTGTGCAAAAGGGAAGTCACACCACTGGGGTATTTTTCCCATTCTTTACATTCATTTTTAGTTGTAGTACTGAGTATAAGTAACACTACTTGGAAAAAATCTATTTATGACATTTAACAAACCCAGGGTCCCAGCTCTGAGGGTTTTGAACTGTCATTCATTAGCTGTCTTCTCCCTGCTGATATGCAATTTAGACTATCCTTAGTAATCAGGAATTGGCTTATAAATCCAGTCTTGGACTGCATTTGTCATATTGCTGTGTAGTAAAGTAGCACTACCATGACATCAGGAATTTGGAAAACATTTGTTAGGCTACCAAAGTGGTGTGATTGAATAATGATCTGAAAAAATCATCATGCTTATAAACAGTTACCAGCCTAAAAATGAAGTATTTATAAATATTATGGCAGTGCTGCAGAAAAAACAAACCCTTCTGCGGGAACATGCAAATGGCTCAACACCATGGATGAGCACAGGAGTGTTCAGGCCAGAGGTGTGATCTAGTTCTATTTTTGAGTATGGACACACATTTAAATACCTACTGTCCTAGAACTAACCTGTTTCTCATTTGCAGTTGTTTTGACAATTTCACAACATGCCTCTTTCTGTCAGAAATTTTAATACCTGTTTCATTTCTCTATGATTTTTATCAATCCTATTCTGACCCTGCTTGAAATGGATCATGAAATCTCTGTTCCTGCTAATGGCTCCTGGTACATGAATTACTGCTTTACAATACTTAGTCAAGAGGAGTTGAATTTGCAAAAATATTTTCCATCAGCAGCACTAACAGCTGCTGATTTGCTACCTTGACCTCCTTCTTTCCTCCTGATTTCCAGCAGCCACCTGTTACTGCAGGCAGAGGGGTTTTAATACCAACTGTCCCTGTCTGTGGGTGAGAATTTACTGCTGGCAAAATCCTGGAAAGGTGTATAGCATCAAAGATGTGGCAAGCAAAGGAAAATATCTGCTAAAGGCTGCCTACCATACTCTCTGCAGTGTCTGAACTAAGCAATCCTATGCAGAATTTTGCAAAAATTTTTAGTAAGTCTAGTGTTTTTCCCAAAACATTGCTGGAATGATTCACAGCACGGTCTAAATCTGCATGAATGTCTCTTCTGTGATAACTGATGTGTTTAATTTCTTGGTGATATGAGCTACTGAACCTCAATAAAGGTTTTGTTTTCAAACTATAACTTGCACAACATAATTAATTGAATGAAAACTAATATAATAGGTGCTCTTAACTCAAATCAGAAAGTAATTTATCATTTGGCAGTGTGTGATACCTAATACTGAATCAATCCTGGCAGAATGACTTAAATGGGAATGTGACTTTATTTTTAAAGTGGATGCATGTAAATGCAGCTTTCCTATTCTTGCTTAAAAATTAAAATTATCTGTTAGAACATGTAGTGTTTTTATCAGCTAATCTTCAATGTATTTCAGTGAACATGCCATTCCTTAGTATTTATAAGAAATTCTTTTCTGTATGTAATATGTATGTAGAAAGGAAACAAATCACACCAAAACCTCGCACCAACTCATGCAGATCTCCATCCATTATTTTCAAAGGCATCATTTAATGAATAGCTCAACTAGGTTGAGCTGGCACTGGAAGAAGTCCAGTCCCTTTTGTTCTTGGATGCCTTGCTTGTTAAGTAGCAGTATTGTTAAATTCAGCTTTCAAAAGAAATTGAAAACAATTAGGTGTCCTTCACAACACACTGGGGCTTTTTATTTTATAGCATTTTGAGGAGAACCATTCTAATTTGAGGCACTGAAATATGGAGGCATTCAAAGAAGGGAGAAAGAGAGGCCTCAAAGGAGGGTGGTTTGCTGAGTACAGAGTGAGCTGCTGGTGCTTCTCTCTTTTTTCTCCATCTCTCTGGATGTCAGCAGTGGGTAGATTCTGCTACAGCATTGCACTCTACATACCATGTAGTATCACCAAGGGTTTTTGTTTCCTTTGGTGTGGAAGATTTAAGTTCCATTGTTTCCTCTTAATAGTTCATTATTTTAGGGTTAAGAAATGTTATTTTTATTATTTATTTATGATCATTTTTAGTCCTTGCTCTGTGCTGGGAAAAGTGAGAACTGTTCCATATATACAGATTTACACTAAGCTGACTATAAACCACAGAGATAATTTTTTCAATCTTCCAAAGAGTGTTCAAGTGACCCTGCTGAACATAAATGTGGGGTTTTTTGGTAGTTATTATTATTATGGTGAAAAAAAATTCTGGCTTTGACATATGATAAGCTTTCAAAAACCAAAATGATATAACAAAAATATCCACAATCGCTCAGTCTGAAAGGGTTGGTGATAAACAGTCCCATGCACTGGAGATGTGAGTGTCTGGAGATTTTCCATGCTTTAAGGAAAAACAAGTGATGAATGTATTGTTTTGCTCATCTAACAAAAACATTTGCTTCTCTTCCCATAGACCACCACTGGCCTTAACACAACCACTGCATCCGTCCTTCAATTTTCCCTTGGTAAGTTTAGATTACCCTTCGACCCAAGAAAGTGCAAAAGAGTCCTTTCTGTAAAGGAAAATGGCCCTAAAGTTCAGGGTTACCTTTGTGGTTGATGTTAGACTCAACACAAGGGATTAAAAAATCTTTTAAAAACTTCAGTGTATTTATTCATCTCCTGACACGGAGCTACTGTTTTAAATTTTGGAAATGGAAAGCTGCAGTGGATACTCTGGTGAGCTATGTGTGAGTTCTGTTTTTTTCTCCTGTTTTATAGCCTGATGTTTAGCATTATAATTTCTTGCTCTTTCTCTGAAGTGTGATTATTGTTTCTAAAAAAAAAAAGAGAGGTTTTGTTATTTAACCCCCCAATATATTCCAAGTTACACCAAGGTAGTGCTGTTTTAAACACATTTCTACAAAGAGAATAGGTAGGGCAGATGAAGACTAAATGCTATTAAGTCCATATTATCAACAGCATGGTTTTATGCTATATTACTTAGAATACTGTGAGTTATTGCACATTTCACTGTGCATTTGTGGCTATAAATTATGCTAGAGGCTGTGGCTGAGGGCAAATTTGGAACACACTTACTTTGTTAACTCATTTCTCAGTGTTGAAAATATGAAGAAAAAATGTTCTAGTGATATAAATAGTTCAGTAAAAAAGCAAGCAGGAAATGTAGCCTGCTTTCTCTGTAGACCCCTGGATATGTGTTTCCAAATCATATTCCTATTTTTAAAAAAGTAATACTCCAAACTTATCTCAGGAGATGTGTGATTAAACTCTGGAAATCTCAGTTGAAAATAAGAACAATCATGTAGCTTGGAAAACAGCTTGGGTTTTTAATGGATTGGAAATCAAAATCCTAGAAGGCTCAGAAATACATCATTTAAATTTGTTTTTTACCTGAAGTTCTTCATTTGGGTATTGGAAGTCATCAGTACCTGCTTCTGACTGCAGTGTTAATATATCTAAGGACTGGTAGCTATCCTTTATTTTGAATTACTGGTTTTAAAATCCAGAAAAAAATGTCTCCAATCCTCAACTGAATCAGTGCATAAATATTGGGTACCTGAGATGAAAACCAGCCTGTTGCTGCCCTGAAGTTTCATTCAGACAGTGGAAGGGTTGCAGCTCACCTGATCCACTGGGATGTGTTGCTCACTGACAGAAGCATGAGATGTGACTTCTATAAAGCTGCAAGTTTGCAATGATGGAGGAATCTCACTTTTCATGAAAATTGCAAAAATCTATTTTGGATTATTCTTGCAGAGAGCCAAGATGGTTTACAGGCAGGGTAAGGTGAATGGGCTGGTAGTGTGTGTTTGCTGTCACAGCCCAGTGCCTGGTGCCTGCTGCAGGTGAACTGCAGAGCAGTGCAGGCTCCCAGAACGTTCAAAACGAGATTTGATATTTCACTAGGAGCATTTGTGCCTGTCAGATGGGAAAGGTCAAATAAAAAAGGGGTAAGAAAAGGCTGAGCAGGAAATACTCTGTATGACAGGATTTTCATGAATATACCTTAACAATGCCTGAACCCATACCAGTAGGAACCAGTGAAATCCTCAGTAGGATGGAGCAGAGAGGGGTGGATGCACATCCAAGTAAACCAAATTTCAGCCTCCAGTTGAAAATGTATCATGTTTCCCCATGTGCCTGTGATGAGTTTGAAATACAATGCAGATTGGTTTTGTAACTGATAGAAGCCGGCAGGAGCCAGGGGACTGCTGCTGAGCTCAGCAATACTTGGCTTTAGAATCCAGTTTCCAGCTTATTCCCAAATGTCCGATTTAATCATAACCCTATTTAGGGATTGATCCAAGGGAATTGCTTTTTATTTTAAAGAATGTTTACCACTTTCTATCAGCCATGGAATAGCTTAAGCTGTAGTCTTTTGGGGGTGTCTTTATGTTAAATTTTTCACATAGCTTTGGCCTTATTAAAGAGTGCACATTTTAATTTTTCTTGCCTCTAATTATCAGATGGAATTTTGTATTTGCAGTTATATAGGCAGTAGAGAACTAGGAAATGAAGCTAAAAATTCTGAACCTAAATTCTGGTTTCACCATGAATTCCAGATCCTTTTAAACTCTGTGGTCAGGGAGGGTAACAGACTAGTGAATTTTTCATTAGCTGATATTCTGTGTGGTTTCCTTCATGCATCATGTATTTGGCGGTTTTGCTCTTTAAAGGCCAAGGCAGTTGGAAAGGTGCACTTAACAAGAAGGCTTTATTAGGATGAAAAGGTAATTAGTAAGGCATTTTCAGCACACAGGACAACATTAATGTGCAGTATCCTTTCTGAATGAGAGGAACTTGTCTGTCATGCAGCATCCACTCAGAGCTGGTCCAGGGCTGGGGTGATATTTACACTCATGCACTCTGTGCCCAAGTGTGCAGAAAATTTTGATTACTGCAACTGTCTTAATCACCTATCACTACATTTCTCCAAGACCCAGCACTGACACGTCTAGCAGTTTTCTTAATGTTCAGTGGGATTGTTAATTGAGATATTTAAAGCAATGCCTTTGGGCTCTCTCAGGCCAGAACATCTGATTCAACAGCTTGGGAATTGCAGGATATTGCACAAAAGCCTCTGGACTCAGCTGCCACACAACATTAGTCTGATTCATTAGCTGAAATATTCTCTATCTCCAAATCTGAGCCTTTTCCCCTCAGCTGCATCCCTGGGCTCCCCAGGGCTGAATGTGCTCTGTCATTCATATGGACCACTGTGGTGGAAGGTGACTCTTTCTTTGTACTGAGAGATAGCAACTGAGCTAAATACAGAAAGAGACACCAAATCCCATGGGAAGAAGAGGAAAGACTTTCAGGAAGCAATGGCAAGGTGTGAGGTGTGCAGGTTGTTGTGCTGAAGCTTTTTCCTTGGGTGTTCTCTCCAGCAGGTGCTCTGGAGGCAGGGTGGGCTCTGTGTGGGCAGTCCTCCACTGGCAGGTGATTCCCATCCCTCCCTCCTCTGCAGAGCCTCTGCTGCAGCTGGAGATGCTGTGATGAGCATCAACACTCAGCCTGGCCTCCAGGGAGGTGCTCCTTGGAGCCATGGGTGAAACAACGTGAAAATTGTTAATGGAAAATAATGCCTTGAAAAACTTGTATTTTCTCCTGTCTCCTTATGTCTTAGTTTTACGAGATCATTTCTGGCTGTTAAACAGTATTTGAAAAGGAGAATAACTTGATAGGGAAACCTCCCACTTTTCAGCTTTGGTACAAAAATTCCTTCACATTCCTCTGAAAACAGGATGACTTTGTCAGTATCAAATACTGGGGAAATACATAATGTTTGTAAAGCACAGTCCTAGTTTAAAATTTCTTTCCCTTCAACTTTCATGCCATTGTCACAAAGATCCTCTGTCATTACTAGAGCAAATTAGCAACTCTTCTTCCCCCTAATTTTCTAAAAAAATCTAATCTTCCTATTATTTTATGTTAAACCAAAATTGGTTTCTGGGGGGAAGGGTTTTTTTATATTCTGAGAAGGCATACACCTTCATATATAACAAATATTTGGCAGTTCAGCTCTGTTTCTTGAGGATCAAGCCATTAGTCTTGCAAACAAAGAAATAGACACAGGTTCAAAAGCTTTTTTGCTTTATTTGGAGATAAAGCTTGGACTTGGCCTCTCCCTTCCAAAATATTATTACAAGAAATTTTTGCAAAAGTTGGGTTCCCTAATCTGTCAGGATTTACTTTGATGCAACCATTAATCCCTATTTTCAGTCCCCTTCAAAACCACCTTTGTATGGCAAATCCATCACCTGCAGTATTTAAAAGCTGTTTGCAATCATAAACCATCTTTCCCTAATTGACTATGAGTGACCTGAGTTATGGTCACTTCATATGTGCAATATTGGTGTATATGTTATCTTGACAAATGGAATCTCTTACAAGAATCTCAATACGATGCAAAATACTTTTCCTGCAATAAATAAAACAATAAATCCTGTCCCTACACTTTTTGTGGACCCTGAGAATACCACAGAGCTGGCAAGGAAGGGTTTCTCTCTGAGATCATTATTTGGTGTTAACATGAAGGACTTGGAGATGCATGGGCACAGGTGATCTTCAAAGCCTGAAGGCTGCCAGGCCTTGGCACTGGAAATTCTTTAGGCGTCTTCGCTGCATGGATCACATGCTTAATGCCCTAGCTATTGCTAAAGGAAAGACTTGACAGGAATCAAATCTAG
Organism: Molothrus ater; assembly: GCF_012460135.2. Taxonomy (NCBI): domain Eukaryota; kingdom Metazoa; phylum Chordata; class Aves; order Passeriformes; family Icteridae; genus Molothrus; species Molothrus ater. Next base: position 13,121,018 of record NC_050482.2, on the reverse strand, counting down.
CACATCAGCCTTCAGAAAAAACAGTTTTCAGTGAGGTTTTAGCATCAGGCTTTAATCTGTGAGAGTGCTTTGTGATTTTGCCAGATGGACTCTGTTTGTCCTCTCAGGAAAATCCCAGCAGATATTATCCAGAAGATGGGTCATATTGTGATTTGCTCACTGGTGTGGAACCACAAGCATTTGGACCTTACTTGTAGATTAAGAATGGCCCTTTTCTCCCTCTGCTTGTGGGATAGAATAGAGTAGGACCATTTCAGTTGGAAGGGACCAACAAAGATCAGCCACCCAACTATTTCAGAGCTGACCAAGAGTTTTAGTTTGTTGTTAGCTTCTTCAACATCATCCAGTCACTTCTCTGCCATCTATTGCACCTTCCATTGTTCCAAATTATTTGACCAAGTTAATTGTTGATTAAGCATTTGACAAGTATTCCATAGAGGGTTCCACTTGTATCAAATTAATCTATTACAATCGCTAACAATACCTGCCAGCAATTTATCAATGTTTCTTAATATCTTTCTAATGGAACCCTATAGTAAGGGTAAATGTGTGTGTCTATTTGTTTTAATACAGGTAACATATTATTTAGAAATATTACTATTGGTATTCACCTATTCAGGACTTTTTGGTAATTCAGAGTGCAGAGATGTTGCTAGGGGTGATTTTCATTCTATAGTACCCACTTTTTCCCCATTTTCTATCTTCCTCCAAAGGAAATAAAATGCCAAACTCTCTGCTTTTGCATACATAAATATTTCATTGGTAATCTTACAGTATAATCACTTAAACCAGTAACAGAAGTAATAATTTTTCCAATCTTGTTCAACACACTTTCTACTCTTGCAACTTTATTTTCTGGTTGAGTAATCACCCCTGTCTTCACTTCAAATTTCCTGAGCTTTTAAAACCCATCAGACCATTAGTTGTACTTAAATGCAGAGTAATTGTATTACCTGTGGTGCCTTTACATTTATACTGTCATGTTTTTTAAGTGGTGAGGTGGATGTGCAATGCACATTTCTATGTGGCTTAGTTTATTTACAGTCTGGTTTTAATGCTGTTGATTTCACAGTCCTCTGTGACTGTAATTCAGAAAACTATTTAAAATCTGCTATTGATTGCTTTTAATTAGTTTATGAGTAAGAGTCACTGATTTGGATGCAGATCTTTGACATAATGATTCCAAAAGGATTTTCATGTCATGTCCTGCTTCACCCTAAGACATCAGGTTAGTGAATCATTAGCAGCAGACTTTATTTCTCTCCCTGAATTACCAAGGTCACTAGGATCTATGTGAAAGCTGTTTCACTCAGAAAAATCCATGGCCTAATGGTCTTGGTGCTGATTGTTGAAGACAAAGCATGGACAGTGTTCATCACCTTTACAAGGTAAAATGCAATTTTTTTCAGGCTATTTATTCCACTTATCATTTGTAGCAGCAATTTGCCTTTGTTACCAGTGTAGTCTTTCAGAATTAAACTATAAAATTTATTTTATTATGTAGATAATGGAAATCTATTTTACCTTGATGTGTGCTCAATCTACAGATTATCATTATTACTGTTGTTATTATTATTATATCATCAGCATCATCATTAGAATTGTTGAATGTGCCCTTTGGATTAGTCCTTACCTGATAGGATTCTGTTCTTCAGAACTCACATTTACTTCTCTATTAACCTCAGCAAATAGAAGATCATTATGAACAAAAAATAATCTTACAAAAATAAATAGTGCAGCTGATGCATTGAGCTCCATGTATTTCTGTGGAGCAAACAGCAGTTCTCACTGCTAGGGCTGTCCCCTAGAGCAGCATCTGGAGGCCTCTGCAGAGATGGGCATGGGATGATGATCCCTTCTGCTTCCCACCAGAAATACCCCAATTCCACTTTGGCTCAGCCATGAGATCAATGATGATTACATTTGGCCCCATGTGACAGTCTGGAGACATTTATCATTTATGTTCTTATCATGTTTTAGTTCACATCTGGTGGCAGCTGTTATATTGACAGCAGTGTTTTTATGCTGTTTATCCTCTGCCTCAATTCAGACCACTCGATAGAACATTTCCAAACATGTTTTGCTATGTAGGTCTCAGCTTTAGCTGAAAGGAACCACTGCTGATCATTTTCTCTTAATTTCCGTTTTTGTTTAGTCAGTTTTATAATTAGCAGAAGCTATTGGATGACTGACAAATGCTATAATAGCATTTTGTGGGACAGCCTCAGCATACTGGATAGAGATTTCCTTCAGATTCGCTAGGAAAATTCACTCACACATCTCTAGAGAAATACCACAGTGAAAAATAAATCCCTTCTGAATTTAGCATGGAGGAGCACTTGATTGTGTAAATTCATCACTCTTGTTAGCTGAACACCAAAAAACCTCATAGAGGAAGCTGTGGTCCCAAATGTTTTGGGCATGTTGAGCCACCTCCTTGCTTTAGTCACCTGCATGGAGGATTTCCCTCAGTCACACAAATTTCTTTCTCCAGTGCCTTCCAGGTTTCCTGTGCAGGCATGGCACATCCACACAGTTGTGTTCTTAGTGGTACCAGCAGGGAGGGGCAGTTCTGCTGGCCACAGATTCATTGTTACTAGAGTTAGATTCTGTCCCTTCTAAGCAACAAGAGCACAGCATTAAAAATATTTTAACCCTCCGGTTGTTTTGTCCTAATTTCTTTCCTATACATTTGGGAAAAGCTTGAGAATTTAATATAACATAACTCAATACCGAAATTTGTGTCATTGACCATTCTGCATTTCTTCTGCTTGCTTCATTTCCCATTCCCTCCCAATAAAACAATGTGGGGGTTTTTTTAGGTTTTGTTTGTTTGTTTGTTTGTTTGGCTACCCAAATTGCCATTTGCTAATGTTTGACATGAAACCTACTGATTTCCCTTTTCTGGTGGAAAAGCTGTTTGTGTTGATGCATAGGTTATGCATTACATCTGATGTGAAAGAATAAGACAGGTAAGTAATATCATCAAGTACTCTTCACATAGCATGTGGAAATGCTAGGTGGTGTTTATTTATTTCACTGCGTTTTACAAGAGGGGCTGCCTAGGTAATATCTAGATTGAAACCAGGGTTTAAAGTTGATGCTGTATTTGAAAGACATTTTAATGGCCTTGGGGCAAAATGATTTGTGTTGTTTTGGCTAGCCCAAGGTTACAATGAAATATTGTCTTTATTACTTCTGTACCAGGGTTTCTCAGTCACTGTTGGGAATTAAAATGTGAACGTTAAAGATTTACTGCATGGAGAAAAGCAGAAAAGATGAAGAGCCTCAGGATTCAGATCCAGGGCAGGTGGCTGTGCCACCACCTTGCAGCCAAACGTGGCCATTATGGAATTGGTCTCTGCAAATAATAAATGCTGGATTACAGACTGACTCATCTTAATCCTGCTCATATCATTGTACATGGATAACACTTTTGTATGATTAAAAAGGTCCATTTTTGAATTAAATAACAAAGCATCTGTAGTTCCTGGGGTGGGGGGGACTGAGAAGCCCCCAGCTCAGCAAAACAGTCCTGGCTGTTCCTCCAGTGGGTGAGGGACTGAAAAGGAAAAGCAGATGAAAATAGAAAGACCCATCAGGAATTGCAAAAACCAATGTTTACCAAGCTAATTATTATCTACCTGCATAGGTAAAGGCAGGCATTTAAAGGCAGGTAATCAGTTTTATGGGGTTTCAGAAAAGAGAGACACCTCAGTGCAGAATTGGCTTGAGAAAAATTATTCCCCAGGTTTTCTTGGTGCCAGAGAATTTCACTAAAGCAATTAAGGAAAGGACTTTCATATCTGTATATTCAAGGCAGCTCCTTTTACACAGCAGTTCTTGAGACTGCTGTGTGAAAGGACCAAAGTGTGTTTTCTATTGCCTCTAGACTGGACTGGCTGTAGGAATCTAAATAAAACTTCATGTATTTTCCTGCAGTATTTTAATACCTTTACCAGCACCTTATGGTGCTCATTTTCTTGATTATAGACCTTCACAGCTGCCTGCTAAACACAGTTACACAAAGAATCTCTTTCTATTTACTGATATGTGTTAGTGTACTACTGAGCTACTTTCACATGGTATCATTTACATTTTGCCCAGCTTCATTGAGAGGTCAACCTCTCACTTAGGGGGCCTCCACATAAAGTGATATTAACTGTTTAATGGCAATAATGTTGAAGGTCAGAATGTGGGTACCCCAGTAGAAAGTGCTTCCCTAACACAGGGGTTACTATTTTGTCAGACATCCGAGAGCATCTGCAAGTATTTTGGGAGCATTAATGATGCTGTTGTTTCAGTAGCTACAGTTCCTGGGTGTCCATTTCAGCCAGGTTTGAGCAAGTTTGCTCACTTTGCCTTCAGCAAGGTGTTTTGTTATGTGTTGTTGGTGCGCTTAAAAGCATGGTTAAATTTAGCATCATGTAATTATTTCTTTGGCAACAGGCTTATTACCCAAGCACATACCTGCTGGCTGTATCTCTGAAAGAGACACTATAAATAGCTTTACATCAGAATAAATTGGACACTGGCATGAGGGAAATACAGCTTTCTGTTTGGCTTATTTTTCTCTCCTTAATGTTCTCAGCACAAAAAGCAATGTGAATTGTGATCTGAGCTTGTTCATTAAAAGAGAACAAATTTGTGTGAGCGCAGGAAGCACATCAGATCTCTGAATATAAATAGACTAAGAGGAAGTTGAACCAGATAAGTATTTCCTCAGACTTCTCATCTCCAGGAAATTAGCTGCATTAATTCATGAAAAGTACATTTGCTGTTATTGGGAATCCTGGCAGGAGGTGGATGGGAAGGACCCGTGGGTGATCACCTGCTCCATGCTCCAACCAGGATTACCTGGGGCAAGTACAGCCTGCTCAGAGCCCCATCCTCCTCGGGTTTAGCCTCAGATTACCTTTTAGGACTTCATTTAGGAAGTTATTCTGATTGATTTTATCAAGTGTATTTACTAATTATTCTTCTCCTCATCTTTTACAATTTTACAGTGGTGGCTTTTAGCCTGCTCATCAACCCTTTAGTTTTATTTAGATGTAAATAACTACCCAACATTTCTGAAATTGAACAACAGCCTAAACCTGCTAGCGGAACAAAAATTAGCTGCTCTCAGAAACCTGCAGAAAATAAATAGCTGAGACTTTATATTAAAAAATTCATCATTCTCACTAATGCTAAAGTAGATCTGATTTTTATGAAAGGCAAACAGTTGTCTTCCTAGTGCCAGATATTTGTTTCAGATTGTTTATCAGAACACATACAAGAGTACAGACAGTCAAAATCCTTTTCCCACAAGGGAAAGAAAAGCAGCCAGCAATAAAAATATTTGTTTCCATGAACAGATAGGCAAAGATTACAAAATGCAATGCAGTTCTTACAGTTTTTAATTTGAATATTTTTACATTCAAAATGTCTCTTTGTACTCTGAATTCACTCTACAAATAAGGAAAAGCTGTTTAAAAAGTCTAAAGACCAAAAATGTCATAGTTAAAAATCACATTTGTAACTAAATCAAAGTTGTGACTTCAAAGAAAATTAAAAATGCTCTTGTGACCTTCTCTTAAGAAAATTTTCAGAAACAGAATGGAATGAACAGTGCATTGCTTATTTTTGTACTAGTGCATCTTGTATATCCAGCACTAAATATTCTATATTTTAAAATGGTTAAAACCATCTTCTTCTTGATCAAAAGCCAATATAAACATACACCTAAAAATTATCAGAACCCATCGACCATTCATTATACCAAACTGTATGGTTCGTTACTTTGGGAAAAAACTGGCAAGCCAGCCAGATTTGACTACTAGTGATTTATACTATCTAGTCTGGTTTAATTCAAGTGATATCACAAAATTATAATCCTTGGCAAACACTAATCATTATCCATCCCATTAACAAAATTAATAAATATAATCTTGTAGCTTTAGATATAAGGCTTCTTCCCAGTGCCCTTTTGTTTTTCAGACTGCATTCAGGAGTCTGAATGCAGTTGAACCCTTCTGAATTTGAACCCTTCTGCACAATATTTTTATGACTCCTTCTTGTGCAGTCCCCATTAGACTGATTCTCCTTAAAGCCAGCATTAGAAATCTCATCTGCTTATCCATGGAAGCACTCACAGGAGCTATCAAGGAGTTGTCAAGAGGCAGAGGACATGACACTCTATAAGGAGCAAAATATTTCTTCCCTTGCAGATGGCACCCAGTTTTATCTCAGCAAAACACCAGCTCTAATCAATGTTGTTAAGAAATCTTAGAGACCAGCAGCTGTATGACTTGGGTTTCTGTAAATCTGACACAGTTGGAGGCAAAGCTGTAGTGAGAATTAATTTTGCCTGCCATTGTCAGCCTGGATACAAATAACTGAATATCTGGATACAAACAGCTGATATGTGGTGCCTTCATAACATCTCTCCTGAAACACTATGCTCTCAGTACTGCTACCTACATGGCATTTAAAAAATAAGATAGCTAAAACATTCACCAGCACTTTAGATGGTAAAAATCACCTTAAGAAGACCTATAATTAAAAAATACAAAAACCCCATGACTGTTTCAGTTGGATATGCTGAGAGTGGTCAGGTCCTGGCTATGGGTTACCTTGTCCTGTGAAACAAGCAGCAAAACAATTGAGAAACATACTTTTGTTTCACTGTTCTATTCTTTCCTATTTAGCTAAGCAGAATTAACAAAGCAGTTATCAGGACAAGTTTAGCAATCCCATACTCTGCCAGTCAAAACCCTCTCCTATTAGCATCCGTGCCTGGACTCAACTTTAAGAAAATTTTGTTTTATTGAAATTTGGCTTGGGAAAAAATCCAAACATGTAAAGCACCAGCCAAGTAAATTAGTTCAAAATATTTCTGTGTATGGAAATGGCTGGGTTTTATAACAGAAGCTGCTCATAATTTTTGGTAACAGACAAAATTGCTGCTTGAGCTTCAAATGTATCATTTAAAATTAAATCCATAAAGGTTTTCTCTACTCTAGCTTTTCTCTGAAAGTTTTGGAAGTCTGTGAACATCAGTAAGTCTATCAAAAGGAGTAAAATAACTCCAAAGGAAGAAAATACTTTGTTCCTGAAACACATGGACAATCTTGCCTTGTATATATGTAAAGAAAAAATTTGACTATTTATTGGAGGATGGTTCGGGGTGCCCCCTGTTCCCAATAGGTAATTACACATGCAAGCCCTTAATATTGAAAGTATAATCTTAACTCTTAGCCAGATTTATCTAGCAATAACCTCACCAAGGCATCAATCTTGCTGTGACATACTCATCTTAAGGAATAAACAGCATTTTTTCTCTAATGCAGTAGCTTACTAACACAGACTTGTTTACTGTAATCATCGTGCAGGTTTTGCTACTCATTTTCAGGGCTAATTCAAATCCTGGGCTTTCCTGATTGAAAGTAAACCAAATTTAATCTCATTCAAAAGGTTTTATGTACAACTTTTCCTTCAGAGGACAGGAAGGTGTGAATATTTATGGCATGATATCCTGCTCCTGCTTCTGTGCTCAGAGCTGACAAACTGTTTATTACCATCTCTGGGAGCTGTGGGAAGGACACCTCCCTCCTGAGCTGAATTGGCCCCAATTCCTGTGATGTTATTACTTGAGCTGTGATCATGTTTTTTGTTCAGAAAGTCAGAATACAGCTTTTCTGGTCGAGGTAGAGGCAAGCATCCAAAAAGCAGATTTCTATTTTAAATAATAATAATTATTTAATTAATAATCCTCATTTAGGATTAATGAAACAACAGTGATATGGACTAACAGCTATAGTACTAAGTAATACTAATATTGAAAATAATATTGAAAATTATATTGAAAATTATATTGAAAGGCAGTGACTTGCAAGACCATCTCAGTAAACCCTGTCCTGTAGTGCAATTGCATTTTCACCCTCCTCCCTTTTCTCGGGGAGAAATTCCTAATGTAAGCTATGTATGTATTAAAAACTAATACAAACATATATCAACTATATATGCATTAGTTTTGTAAAAGATTCAAGTACCAGATCAATACTTTTTAATTTTTTTGTCAGTTTGAGTTTTGCATAATTAGATAGGTGCATGAAAAATAATCTCAACGTCTTATTATTTTGAGTCAAGAACATACAAAAAGAGGGTTTAAACACTGATAAAAACACATTTGTCATCACAGCCAGTAATTGCTGCTTGAGGACTTTCCCAAACCATCTTTAATCTTCATACAATCCACCCTGATGGTTAAAATAATAATAAAACCCAGCATTTGTGTCTCCTTTTCTTATTGCCTCCACTGCTCTTTTTCCAGTATCAAAAGTGAAATACCACACCTACCTTGCAAAGCCATCTCTGAGTGGCCCCATTTCTTTTAAGCAACAGCTTTGGTCCTCATTGCATAGCTGAGGGTGTTCAGATCTAGCAGACAACATTTTTCATGTTGATTGTGCAGCAAGTCTGGCCTTTTTCCCTTTTAAGCAGCACATTTCAACTTCACTTTGTTAAGAGCACGGTACCAAAAGTTGATTGTAACACTAACTGGAATGGCACGTGTTATAAAGTCTATATTGCTGGTTATTTTTACTGTTTATGTTATTTTAATTTCTGCTGACATAAAACTCAGTATGTTGCTCATGTTGCATTTTACCTCACAGCCTCTGACTGGCCAAAGACATCAAACTGGCTGTAGTTCCCTGATTTCTGAACTGGATTCCTCTAAAATAAAATGAAAAAATGCGATTAAGGGTTGGAACTCCTAAATTCCACAGAAGTAGGAAGTGGCAGCAGATGTTGCTCAGTAAAGTAGACCATCCCAGCAGATGGGCAAATAGAAACGCAAAGGCTTTTCCTGACATCATTTGGTTTTAATATGATAGAAATAAAATGCCTTGTCAGTAAAATATAACCAGACAGTTGCTTTGTAGTCATTTTGGATACATGGCTGGTAATTCAAAGTCCTGCTGCCTTTGCAATATTAATTATTCTGTGCCTCTTTACAGCAAGAATACGTGTCAGACCAGCTGAACATGCCACATGCAGCTGTAGTGGCTCGGAAGTATCTGTTACTCTATTTAACATTAGTGAAAGATACAGGAAAACAACTTGGTGGATAATTTCCAGGAATCTAGTTGATGTATCAGAGAAAATTTCAGACACAGGACTTCATCCCCTGTTTTGGAGTGGTTTCCATACCCCTGTAGAGGTTTGTGGTGTGTGTCTCAGAGTAGAAAAGCAGTTCTGTAGGGCTGAGAGCTGTGAATGTGAACTGCCTCAGGGGAGTTGGGGCTGCAAGCTTTGTGCTTAATGACATATGTTCCCATTAGAATGTGTAAGTTGTTCTCTTGTACAAGTGGTTAACACCTTTTTAATCAGGCCATTTATTTCTTTTACAAAAATAAGCACCCCGGGTTGGAAAATGATACTCTTTTATTGTCAGCAGTGTGTATATACATTTATACATATATTAAAATATGTATTTACGCAACTTTCAGTATGATTCAATGAATCTGAGACACACATTAACATAACATACTACTTGTGGCACATATAATATGTATTTGCAGTGTGAGCAAAGCTGTGGTACTCACTCAGTAGTATCCTGATGCCATCAGAGATGTTGTTTAATTGAGAGCTGCTTCTCTTAAACATGGCAAGTGCATGATGTCTGCTGCTTTCAATCTCACATGCTTATGACATAGTATCTTTGGAGCAAAGGCTAGGATGTGTCTGTTTCACTGAGCATCACATTTTCTGACATGGATGAATTATCTGCTGTCTGAGGAAAATAGCATTTTTAGTGTGTTTAATTACAGCTCAGGTTGTTTATCATGTTTTCTGGGACAAATTTCTCAATCTTGTTCTCCTCTTATTTTGGCTGCCCCATGTATTAATTGTTAAGCTCATCTTTTGTGACAACACCCAGAAGGCACCCTTATATAAATCAAAAGTAAATATATTACCCTACCTTGCAGGGGTGCCATAAGGCTTAATTAGTTCATTTTTGTAAAGTGTTCTGAGATTCCCAGAATCAGCATCAAGTGTTTGTTATTAATTATAGGATCTAGGGAGTATATTGGATGATTTCTTAATTTAATTTCCTTCAGGCAACCTTAAAGTAACTAATTTTGTAATATCTTTGTTCGTTTAAATTCCTAAATCACATTTGCTCTGGGCTCAAGTAATTCTGTATATATTTTCCTCTCACTGTATTTTTATTTCTAGACTTTATTTATACAGTAATATGAAAGAGAGTCTTTTACCATTTTCCCTGTGAATTCTGCTATGTGGATTATTCTCTATTAAGAAGGTTTTGTTTAAACATTAGCTAGTGGGTTTTTTCCTGCAGTTGGGGGTGTTAAGTAATTTACTTGGCTTCCCCTGGGAAATTTGCAGAGATTACATGGCACTGCTGTGATTTATCATTTCTACTTTATTTCTGACTCATAAAGCATGCATTATTTTGTGTTTACTTTCAGCAACAGATCACAGGAAATTTCATCATCAATCAAAGCACTTTAAAATGGGGAAAAGTGATAAGGTGACAAAGGCACAGTCAGCAACTGTGGTTATTGGAGAATCATTTCTGCTCCATTGTGTGGTAACACTTCTCACTTTATTGCTTCCCCAGGATCGGGCTCGTGTCGCTTCAGTTACTCAGATCCCAGCATCATGGTGTCCTACAGCAAGAACAGTTCTGCAGATTGGACTCAGCTGGAGAAAATTAGGTTTGTTACAGCTTTTTAATAATTTTCATGTTTTCCAGCTGAGCAGGTGGTGTTTAAACCTGGCTCTTTCAAAACTTGTTTTATTTGTTAACTTTTCAGTTCTTCCTTGTTCATACAAAAGATGAGGGGTGAAATTCCTGGCTAATTGCAGAACTGCCACCAGGTTTGGTAAATCACAAATTCATCCATTGAGTATGTGGGAAGTGAGGAAGAGAATCACTTCACACTTAAAATGCAACTCCAGTAACCTGCAGGATCAAGTGCCTGAAAAAACAAAACTTTGATGACTTTTTGCATTTTAGCACCATTTCTAATGTCAGCAAGGGCCATATTTTGTAACATTTCAAGTTTCTACTTTGGTAGATTAAAGTGTTCAATAAAAACATTTTATAGTTTGATATGAATACTTGGTTTTTAACACTCTTGTGATAACAAGAATATGACAAATAGTGCCTTGCTTTTAAACCAACTGGCATACATGAAAATGCAAAGGATTATGAATGTAAAATTTAAATCTTTTCATCACAATATCCACACCTTTAAAGAGAGCCAGTGTCAAAGATGGATTTTTCTAAGAGAGCATAATTTATTAAGTAATAGTAGGAAAGGCATTTTGTGCAACAGCATAAAAAACATAATTATGCAACAGGGGAAGAAAAAGCTTTTATTTCTATGTAATGTACTCATAGCATCTCAGTGTGCCTTCCTGCATCATCTCAGTGTCAGTGCTGTACAAGTGACTTGCTTGAGCCTATTTTCAGTCCATTGAGGCAAATTGCAGAGCAAAAGGGTCCTTAATTTCTAATGAAGAAGCACAACTCTAACTGGAAGGTTGTGTATTCAGTATCTCATCTTCCAACTCCTTGTGTGAGTGGAACTACAATTTCATTGAAAAACACATAAATTTTAGCAAAACAATTGGTGCTAACTCTTACTCAGAGAAATATAAAGCAAGAGTAATTCATTGCAGGCACTGAAATTGCCTCAGAGTAACCACAGAATGCATTCCATTTTTCTCACATTGATGCAAAATTACACACCTAGTCCATAACATCAGCTCAGTTGCTCTCATAGCTCTGCAAGCCAGCAAACTTGAGAGATGTGAGGATGCAAACACAAGCCCTTGAGACCAAATTTTTTTTTAAGTTAATGTGCATGCAGTTTGACCTCTCTTTCCTCAAGTTTGATGCCGGAGCCAGCAGTAGAAAATAGGTCAATAGAGCAATGTCGTGCGAAGGGGAGAGGATGAATTATGGAAGGATGCTCGTTGCTCCTGTGCTCCCTATGAATTGCAGTGTTATTTGAAAGTGCCTCAGCAGATTTCACATGCAGCTCCAGGGAACAGTGGGAGAACTGGGAGCATATGGGACAAGAGGGCACCTGTGAAGGGGAGGTGTTGTATTTTGTGGGTGGGATGTCAGCTCTGGGCTCCTGGGAGGGAGGGCAGAGATCTCTGGGGAAGGCAGTGCTGTGTGTGGGCTCTGGGAGCAAGGACAGCGCCCCAGAGCAGCACTGCACTGCAGGGTGACAGACACAATGTTCAGCAAGGGCAGGCAGATCGGTGGGGCATGGTCTGGGTGTGAATATGGAACAAATGCAGTTGCATTTCAGCATTTTGCTTTGCTTTCAAAAGAGAAGTTCCTCTATTTTCTGCTATAAAAGAAAGATATTGGTGCCCTTTTTCCCTAAAGGCTCTGGATTGTCTCTGACAAGCATCACTACAAGGCAAATAGAACGTTTGACATCTTGCAAACCTCATTTTTGTAACTCCTTGCAGCCTGAGGTTTGGATACAGCTGGTTCACATGCTGGGGTTGTTGAGGTTTAGCCCCACCCAGCAGCCAAGCCCCACTCAGACTCTCTCTCACTCCCCCACCAGCAGGACTGGAAAAAGAACTGGAGTGGCAAAAAATAGAGAATTCATGGGTTGAGATAGAGACACTTTAATAGGGAAAGCAAAAGTTATGCAGACAAGCAAGGAATCAGTTCACTGCTTCCCATGGGCAGGCAGGAGTTCAGCCAACTCCAGGAGAGAGCAGGGCCCCATCACATGTGATGGTGAGCAGGGGGACAAACAGCATCACTCCAAAAATTCCCCCTTCCTCATTCTTCCCCCACTTTATATACTGAGCTGGGTGTCACATGGTCTGAAATTTCCCTTTGGTGAGTTGAGGTTGCCTCCTCCCAGCCTCCCATGCATCCCCAACTTCTTCTGGGTGAACCTCAATCCTTTCACAGCTCTTAGAGGAGCTCAAGGCCCTAATCATTGCCTAATAGTAATGCTCCAGGTCTGACTCTCCACCCCTCATTCTGTATTTTCAGCAACATGAGAGAGAACAAATTGATTGTTTCCTCTGTATTGTTCTTGAAGAAGAACAAGGAAAGAAGGACAACCTGGCCCTCCCAATGCACAGGATTATCCTGATAGCAGGGGTGTGGGATTGGAAGGACATGTTTGTCAGAGAAAATTCCTAGCTTTTCTCTCCAACCATTCTGCTCCATCCAAATCTTAAGAGACTGAGACATCAGAAGTCAGCAGATTCTTTTGATGAAGCAAAAAACCAAATTTTGTGAGACCAGTTTTTCTAATGAGCTTCCTTAACATTTCCTTTTGGCCATACCTGCAAAATAGCTGACAATCCCCAGTCACCATTCTGTGACCAGCACTGAGCATGGACATGGTCCTGCTCTCCAGACACCTGCACTGATCTGTGGTTTATTGCCTTAGCTTGCACTCTCTCTGAAGCCAGGCTGCCTGTTTGGGCTGGATGTGCCCTGCCTGGCACAATGGGACTCTGCCTCAGGGCAGGTATTTTCTGATCTCCTTAGAAGCTTTATCAGCATACCAGGGATGTTAGCACAACTGTGTCACACCGAGAAAACATGTTAATTGAGGGAAAAGTCTTCCTGACTATGCCTTAAAATTGGTCTAATTCTCTATCCTTGTTTTTCAGTGCCCCTTCCAATATCAGCACAATCATCCACATCCTGTACCTTCCTGAAGATGCTAAAGGGGAGAACGTCCATTTTCAGTGGAAACAGGATTATGTTCTTGATGGTGATGTGTATGAAGCCTGTTGGGCATTGGACAACGTTCTGATCATCAATGCTGCTCACAGAAAAGTTGTGTTAGAAGATAATCTGGATCCTGTGGATACTGGCAACTGGCTTTTCTTTCCTGGGGCCACAGTTAAGGTTAGTCTGATTTTCCATGGCTTAACGTTATTATTACTCTTGTAAGTAGAAGACAGTAACACCTAACCAAACTGTGATCACAAGGGTGTTCAGGCAACTCCATCTGCTTCTAGCATTGGGCTCTTTTTAGCTTTGTTTTTACCCTTTCTCTATCCCATTCGGGCTCTCTAAAACAATGCAACTTTTCTGCCATGACCAAAACCAAATGGCATTTATACTGTCATGTCAAAGATCATGAAACAGAAAAGGGAAAACAGCTTCCTTTTAGCAAAACAGTGCAGTGTTTTTGAAACAAATTCAAGTCTTTCTGTTGGGTATTTTAAATACCTGCTTTTTAACTTGGTCTTGTTCAGCTACAACTACTCACTTCACAAATCATCCCAAAAAAGTAAGGTTTCCCACTTTTTCTGTCTGTGAATATCCCATCTTCATTGCAGCACACATTTGGGTAATGGCTGCTCCTTAAGATTCTCTTTTTCAGTATGATCCTGTTTTGCTCTGGGAGATACAGCAAGACCAAGATCTGTTCTACCTCAAGAAAAACTCTAAGGAGCCCAACAAGATTCCTGTGCACAGAGTACCTTCACATGCAGATTTGTTCAATATTTGGAAAACAGTTGGATTCTTGCTGTCTATGTTTCAAAGCAGCCAGAAGTTCAACAGCTGATGACTTTCTGGTTTCATCCTATTTTCATTCACAAAAGCAGTTTTGATGTCAGGGTTCATTTATGATGCTGTTAATGGTTTTGGCAATTGCACAGGAAACAGATGTTGAATACTGAGGGCAGTAAGAGTTTGGTTTTGGCCTCATCCTTTTCCCACAGAACCTGATACAAATGGCTTCATATTTACCGTTTAAGACATAAATATTCCCACTAATCTACTAATCATAGTGCCATCTTATTAACTATTTTTTTTTTTACTTCAGCAGAGTCATTTAAACTACATTGGCAAAGTTTTTACACGAGATTTTAGAATCAAATAATGTCCTGCATATTTAATGAATATTATGTGATTGGTTAACACTTGTTGTTTTGTCAGTCTTATCTCTGGATTTTGAAATCCAGCCCACATATGTGAAGGTGTGAAAGAAAAGCAAGGGTTAATGTACCACAGGCACTGTTACTTTTTTCAGTTGTCCAAGCCTAAACACTGCTTGCTCTTTCTGAAACATGTATGAACAACATCTAAATTTTAACAAATAACTATCTTTTTTTGTTGTTGCTGTTCATGATTTTTTTTTCTGGGTTGGTTGGTTGGTTGGTTGGTTGGTTGTGGAGGTTATTTTGAGGTTTGTTTAGTTAAACCCAGCTAGTTTGTGCCAATACACAGCTAGGCATTTACAAAAGACAAAGGACCTAAACCTGGAGATCACTGAGAGTTTCTAGACAGAAATCCCATCAAGGTCAAGCCTTTTATGTGACATGAGTGAGGTTTCACCAACCTGCCATTCCTCCAAGCTCATCTTCTGTTTCAGGTACAAATGAAATGTGCAAATGCCTGTTTCCAGCTGACCTCTGACTGTGTGTAGCCACACCAGGCTGAGGCTATGTGTGTGTAGGCACACTGGATTAAGGCTATGTGTGAGGCAGGCCTTTAATTCTTCATGGGACCCTGCAGTGTGTCTGTATTGTCACCAGAGCACTTCACTCTTTTCATTTTTAGCTCTTGCTGCAGCCTTCCTCAGATTTTCAGGAACAATCTTGCCAAATATAATTTGAACAGATTTTTTCAATGTGAATTTCATGTTATGTCAAAAGTAAGACTATAAATTGGGTCAAGATTTACATCAGATCAGCATAAAACCTGTCGTGGCATTCTAACACCAAGAACAAATTTTTTTACTTTTTTTTTTCTTTTCATATTTGGAATATTATATACATTTTACAAAATCTTTTGTTATTTTCTTTAAAACACTTCTTATCTCAGTTCATCATAAACATAATATTTTATATAACTAGAAAGGTAAGAATCCTTGTAGATTGTGCTAATGTCATTAAGTATGGCATAGAGGAAGGCTATAGGAGATTTCTCTTTCATAGCCAAAGTCACTGGCATACAGAATAATATGCCAGTGAGAAGCCCTAACAGTGTTACAGGGGTAGCTTCCATCACAGATAATTCTAGTTCCCTTTTTTCTACAAGTCTTTTTGCTTCCCAAACAACAGGAACTTGCTAAATAGTCCTGGTCTTTGTTCACAAAGGCTGTACAGCAATTTAAATTTTTTCTATACATTTTTACTAAGGGATCAGCAAAGCGTGGTCTCATAGCTGCCTGCAGCTTCCCCACGAGGGGAGCAGAGGGGCAGGCACCTAGGGATAAGGTCTGAGGGAATGACATGAAGCTGTGTCAGGGGAGATGTTGGCTGGCTGTGAGGAGAAGGTTCTTCCCCCAGAGGGTGGCTGGGCTCTGAACAGGCGCCCCAGGGCAGGGGTCACAGCACCAGCCTGACAGAGCTCAAGTGTTTGAACAATACTCTCAGGTATGTGGTGAATCCTTGGGATGTCCTGGGCAGGCCAAGAGTTGGACTCTGATAATCTCAGTGAGCACCTTACAAATCAGGATATTCTGGCATTCTATGAAGTTTCATTGCTGCCTCCTGCCACCTTTTCTAACTCTCACCTATGTGCCTAAAGTTCCCATATTCACTATCACAATGCTGAACTTCATTCCAATCTCACAAGACCTTTTCTCTGATACCCAAGTCTGTTTGTGCCATACAAGTTTCAATTAATATCCTTCCATCCTCTCTCAATCAATATTTTAGAAAAACTAGCCTTAAAAATATTTATTGAGGATCTAACATGTAAGGTTAGACCATTAGACCCTCTCTGTCCTTGACAGCAAATGGCACAGCAGACTGTGCATCCCCCTAGGCAGATGCTCTCCTCACAGAGGAGTGGTGTCATCCTTGCTGCCTGCTGAGTCCCTGGCTCATCTTTGAGGGTACGTCCCTTGAAGATAACACCATTGGAGTGGACAGTGAGAGTATTACTGGGAAATTTGCAGCAATGTGTTCACTCACTCCAGTTTGGTGGGTTTGGATGCTGTGCTCTCAATAAACACTGTGGGAACTTTCCTGTGCCCAGCTTGGGAAGCAGTTTCTCCTCCTCTCCCAGTCTGCCTGAGCTTGGCCCAGGGATTTCCTTGCATTTCCTGTTGCCCTCAGGAGCAGTTGCTACTCCTTTGAAAGCACATGGCTGGTTGCAGACACAGCTGGACCTGGCTACTGCAACAGGATGCAAGCTGAGAGATAATCCATTGAGCCTGTGTGTCTTGGTTCCAAAGAAGACAGCAAAAGGCAAGAGAGAGGCTGTTAGCAAGGCCAAGCAACCCTTAGGAGATTAATTGGATCCACTGGAACGTGTTTATCTGTGTCGGGCTGTGTGGAAGGGTGTTGAACAGGATAAATTCCTGACTGGGCTTCAATATTTCCAGTGACAGCTCTGAGCATGAGCATGGCCTCACAACTGAGCATGGTCAGGATGATGCTCTGGTGGTTGAGGTTGCTGAAATGCATGGAAGAATGCTGTACTTCTGTCAATAATGCTCCTATGGAACAGAAAACCAATTTCAGCTTTCATTGAGGACTTCATAAATATTGTATGTTTGACCAGAAATTGCTGAGCTTTGAGGTACAACATTTGGAAGTTCTTTTGTTTTCTCTGATTGTCCTAGTTCAAAATTGGTTGTTCAAACTCTAAAATTAATTTTGAGAAGGCAGACAAACCTCAGTAGCCTTAGACTTTATATTTCTGCAGTGCTTTGACTGCACAAAAATAACATTGAGACCAAACCACCTGTCTCTGTAATTTTTCCACATTGGGAAAGAGCAGAATGGATCATTACGGACACCAGAGGACAATGTGTCTGGTTGTGGTGTGTTAACCCAGTGACACTTATCATCCTTGAGAAGAGTCAAGTTACAGAATTGCTGACTCAGTATTTGCAGCCACTCTTCGTTTGGGGGCTGGAGGTTTCCATTCAGCTTGGTTTGTTTGGTCTGCAGGGATTGGGGATTACACCTGAGGCTGATGGTTGGTGCTGAGCTCTGTGTGTGCAGCCTGGCTTGGGATGGGGCAATGGGGGCAGGCGTGTGCCAGCCTCACTGAGCAGGTTGGGTTTAGGACTAGGGAATGGTAACCGATCCATTTTATTTACTATTGTGGGCATGACCAATAAACCCTGAAAATATTCCAATCCCAGTATCCTGATTCAGTGAGCCCTTTAAATAACAGATCATCACCATTCAGCTCATTTTCATTTCCCAGATAGACACGCCAGTGTAGCAAAAGGGAAAGTTGCATAAGAAAAGAGTCACTCACACTCAGAAAATATGCTGAAAATACGTGTAAAGCACTGTGACCTTTTAGCACACCCTGAGCAGAGCAGGGCTGTGCACACCCCAGATCTGCATGTCCTTCCTGAACTTGCATTGTTGTGTGCTGCTGAGCAGAGAAGACATGCACAAAGCCCTGGGAATTTGGCAAAAAGAAAGGCTGATTTAGCTATTTGATCCTCCCTCATTCCAGAGTAGATTTACAAATGTCTAAATACTCTGTTAATTAATGGAATAGCTTTGGATAGTCTTCTTCTTAAACATCCTGATCCATATATATATCTTTTGGGTTTGGTTGTGCTAAAATAAACAAGATTTTTTTTTCCTTTTGCTTTTTAAATTCTTGCTCTAAAATGTGTTCAGGTATCCATTTTCTGAATCAGTTTGAATGTATTTGTTTGATGAAGGAGAGCTGATATTCTATATATGCCAGTGTGAAAATGTCAGACTGAAATTACTATGACCTTATATTGGTAAAAATTACAAAGAGATAAATTCTTCTGACAAAATTCCTTGGTTTTTTGAATAAGATATATCAAGGCAGTATTTGTTCTGTGGGCCAAACCCAGCCTTCTAGCCAGCTGCTTTGCCTCGCAGGAGCCCTTATCCACCACATCTTCCTGGGAAGAGATGGGCAAACTTCCTGCTGCACCTCATCTGAGACGCATTCCTGCTTCTCTGTGGGTGAGAGGAGGAGTGTGGGAGGGGAGGAGACTTAAAGAGAGCAGTGCAGGGTGCACAAAACCTGTCTACCAGCTGCCTTTAGATTGTGGCCATTCTGAGCTGTGCCCATGAGGAGGCATTTGTGTCCTAGCCCATGGGTGGAATTGTGCTTGCCTTTTTTTTTTTTTTCCTAATAAGCAGACCTGTAATTAAAATAATAATACTTAGATACGATGCCTAGGAGTTCATTAGAGCTGACAGGGGGTTGGTTGTAGTGCTGTGAATCATTTGGGCAGCTGAGAATTGATGTTGGGCAGCAAGGCTGAACCCACACCTTTCTCCATGCCAGTTCCCCGTGGCTTGGAAGTGTTGGGAGGGATGGCAGGGAGCCAGCATCAGCTCTGAGCTGGTGTCCAAGCACAGGGGGTCTTTCCTGCCTCCTAGAAGGAAAGAATTTGATCTTCACAGGTCACTGTGTGATGCACATCAATAAAAATAACATGAATTGACCCATTAGATGCCAAAGAGTAGAAACCACTTTGCTTGATTCTTTCTCACTCTGATTTTACAGTGGTGTAAATGCACACCATTGCTTTCAGAAGAGCAGATAGTGCTCAGGGCAGAGTGCTCCAAACATCAGTAGTTCTCAGAGCATGGAGAAATAGTTCAGATCATCCAGTTAAATGACTCATTAAGGAAACCAGTCATCACTGGAGCGATTGGTGTTGTACAAACATCATGAAATGTCCTAGAAAACTAAAAACCACACAAATCATATGAATCACTCATAAACAGGCAAAGTGTTTGGAGCATTAGCCTTTGAAAAACAGTGTATAATCGGAAATGATGAGTGCAAACACACTTTATAAAATGGTTCTTGCTACATCAGAGGACAAGTTTCATCCCATTGTTTTGGAAAGGGAAGGTGCACTATAACCCTCTGTGCTCCTGGCCTGCTTGTGCAGCCAAGGTTTTGTTCCGTAGCCTACATTAAATGATGTAAAAATGTAGCACATGGGAAAGACTAAAGCTCTGTTTTTCTCATGGGAAGGTATTCTAATCACATTGTGTTCTTTACTTTGGTTAAAGAAGGAATTTCAGGCCAGGAGCATTAGCAGCCGAATCCACAGAATTTAGAATTTGAAGTTGTCCCTAAATTCTGTAACCATACCTTTGCTGACTGACACATTGCATACAAAGTATGATTTTATCAGGACTTAATCTATCCTTCTACCTGCTATCATATCAAAATTTTAAAATTTCTAAAACCTGCATGACTCATTTCCAGAAAGACACAATATCTAATTTACAGCTCCATTGACAATGCTGCTTCAATTAATTTTCTTCATCTTTCTTCTTGTTCCTCTGCTTCTCATATCTAATCTGTTTGCATTGCCTAGATTTTAATTAAAAAACCTCTCCTCTCTAAGGAGCAATCTGAAGTGGCAAAAATAATCACTTAAAATATTGCAGTCATTAAAAAATTGGCTGCGGTCAAAGCCGCGCATTTTCAATTTGCCGACAAATGATATTTTCCTTTCTTTTTAAAGTGCATTTTGTATTTGAACAGCATAAGCCAGCCAGCCTGGCTATCAGAGATGCTCCTCCAGCTGGGTGGGCTGCGTGACAACTCCTTAATGGGGGAAATTGATGGCCCTCTGCTTGTGTAGAGGTGAAGGCATACTGGGCAGATTTCTTTCCATCTGCCATCAGCCCTTTGCAAGCTGGCACTGCCCAAATGCCCAACACATTCATTCCAATGCAAGAAATGTCGCCAAAAAATAAATTGTGAGGCTACAGCTGTCTGAAAGAATCATCAGGGCCATTAGGCCCAGGGGAGATAATATGAAGAAGAGCATCGGTGTTCGTCACTGATAAAAAGCTAATTAAATGATGGTAAAGATGACTGTGAATGCTTTAAAGGCATAGAGGTGAACAACATTTTCATGGGAGTGCAGGAATGAACCTCAGGAAGATGATATGCAAGACCTCAGCCAAAAATCTGTTACACCGAGGAATTTCACACTAGTGTTTCCTGTTGATGCTTTGCCGAATGGCACAGTTGTATCATTTAGTTGCCCTCTGTTCCACTCTCCAAGTAAAGAAATCCCATACTGTAAAGCCAAGAGGTGTTTATTGATTCACAAGTTTGACTTGAACAACAGGGACAGAAGCTGGCTATGATGAACTTCAGTGCTTCTGTTTACATTCCTAATATTTGTCTTTTGAGTTTCTAAAAATCTTCAGGCTGTGTCCTTGGCTGCGACTGTGGCAGAGGCTGATCTGGTTGAGGCTTGTGCTGGTTCCCATTTCAGGGTGGACTGGAGATCTCCAGATCCTCCTGGGCCAAGAGGTCACACTGAGGGTAGCTGATGTCACCTTACGTGGTGGTTGCATGCAAGTCTTTAGAAATACGGAGATTGTTCAGACATGCTACATGATGTAGAGTTTCAGATCTAACCTGGGGCCCTTATTTAGTTATGAAACCTTAAAGAGATCCAGTTGTAAAGGGCCTGCTTCACCAAATCTGACTTTCCTGCCTTTGCTGACCAATGGTTTTGAGCAGTCATAATTTAAACAATTCTGCATCTCATATGATCAAGAGGCTTTCCTAAAAGTACCTAAAATCTAAGAGGTGTAGTGTAGGATAAAGAGCTTGGCAGGCTCTTGACCACAGTTTGATTTTAAAACCATGCATTGGGCTCTCTCCCATTAACTAAGGTCTTCATAATTTGTTGTAGAAATCTCATATGAATTAGTAAGACTTGCTGGGTCTTATAGACAATTTGGCTAAGAACTGTACTGATAAACTGGAAATATTCACAGACAACAGCAATTTTAGAGTGAAAATGTATTTTTTGTAGTTGTGATACCAATATAGCATCAAAGAGTCCTGATCAAGGAATGTACCATTGCTGCCTCTCCAGACACAAACCCAAAAGATAGCCTGTGTCCCAGAACATTGCCATCCATTTATAAAACAGGGAATAAGCTGGGGATGGGAATGTGTGGGAGTAAAAGGGAATACTGCAGGAGGGAAGAATGCTCATCCTGGTCATCTGTGCACTCCTCTGTGTAATCATTGGTAAGGTTTGCTGACGAAAGCACTAAGCAAGTGTCTGAGGGAAATCATGTGGGCATTTGACAAGAGCAGTGGGGAGGATGGGCAAGGACCTGCAAGTTTGGTTGTCTCACTAGCACATGTAGTGACAATCATTGACAGCCAAGAAAAAGTGGCCCACAACATGGGGCATGTGGGAAATGGTGGAGGCAGGTGAGGATGAGCCATGCAGGGCCTTGAAAATGGGGAAAAAGCAGTGATACCATAACTATCCAGTAGAAAAACTTCAGAAACACAGCAAATTCAGAGTGAAGATTAGATTGCAAGTAAATCCAAGAGTGTTGAGATTCAGGAATACATCCAGCCAATTTTCATTTTGCCCTATTCTTGCAGAGCAATAGCTTAACAATTACAGCTGGTGAATAAGGTAGTGCCAGAGTAAATTAAAATATTTGTTGGTTTTCGGGTTTTGTTCTCTTGGGATCACCACAGTCCCTGAACAGAACCTGGCTTCTTTCCATTTGGCAACAGGCAGGGCTTGTTTATTTAGGAATACAACAGTTTACTTATGTCAGGCTGATAGTCCCATTCCACTTGCAAACAATGGGCAACAGCAACTGTTGTGAAGAGGCTTCATTCAAGTGCCTGTGTCTTATGTTCTATTATGTAGGTGATCTGGGAGTAAACTTTGCTAAATTATGTTTATCAGATTTCTCAAAGAACTTATTCTCTAAATTAACTTTTCTTTACAAATTAGTTGAACGTTTCAGTGTTGTAATTTGCACAAGGACACACTAAATGTTCCACGTGCATTTAATCCCCTTTAAACAAAATTGAATGGTGCTTTAGTTCTGGCCCTACAGCTGATGCTTCCATGGTAACAAGGGCAAATATCCTACAAGTGGCTTTCATTTGGCCCTTTAGGTTACAAATTTTTCATGGCAAGTTAATTTCCTCTTATTTTATAGATTATTTATATGTAAATTAAAATTAAACAGAGAACAAATTTAATCTGGAATTCATAAAAGAGCAATTATGTAATCCAAAGGATCTCTAGTTTAGGGAGAGCTTAATCCAGATAGTTTAAAAACTCATTATGTGTACATTCCACATTTTTTACCTTTTGGGAATAACAAAATAAACACTTGTGAAATTCAGTCCTTAATACTGGAAGTATGCAGACTTCCACCACAAGTGTAAAGTCTTTAATTTGGGAAAGAGATAACACAATATGTAAATTGTACTTAAGGGTTTTTTTTTTCTAAAGACTTGAATTCAAATCTTGGGTTGAACCCAAGAGAAAATGAGTCTGATGGTTTCAATTCTGTCTTTAATCTGTTCAAGCCCTCTGCAAACCCACAAAATAATCCAACATATTCAGCAGCCTCCTGGATGCTGAACAAGACTGACAAGGTAGCTGGGGCAATGCTGGTGAGGACCATCTCCTGCAGAGCTTCCTTTGCTCCTGGAAAATTTAACTGAGTGTTCTTTGACATTTTTCTTCCCTCAGCAGCCCATCAGGTAAAAAAAAAGAGCAGTAAAAGCAGTGACAGATAGTGACTGCCTGGAAAGCTAAAAAAAAAAACCTGTGGGTGATGGTTATACAGGCAGGTGGGAGAGAGTAAGATCATGAGTGGAGGAGCCCTGGCCCTTGCTTGGCAGCTCAGCTCATGGAGCTCATCCACATCTGCTTCTCCCATGGGCAGGTGTGTCCCAGGTCCTGGATGGTGGCACTGGGGCAAAACTGTACAAGAAAATGGTGGCACTCCCTCAGAACTTCTGTAAAATCCATACCTGGGTTTAGAGCACGTTTCTCTTTCTCACTCTTTTTTAAGGTCATGAGCTCCTATTACATGTTTCACAGGTATTTAGAATAACAGGGGAGTTAAACCCCAGACTGAACTTCTCTTCTGTGTAGCTGCTTTACAGGAGCCAAAGCTGACAGGAGCAGATTGTGATTTGAGCCATACGTTGTGTGGTTCGTTAACACAGAAAATATGCATAAAATACATATTCATAGATACTATGGAGCTGTGTATAAATGCAGAAATATAGCTGTATAGAACTAATTAAATAAATTATGATTTTGAGCTTTCATAAAGTGTTGACCATACATCACTGTATAAATAATTATTTATACCCCCCTTGCCAAACTGCCCATTTATTTATCTTGACAACCTAAATGAAAACTCCATTCAATAAATATTCTGCTAGACAGCAGAAGGATGTACAAATATTAAAAGATAATGAGGTTGTATCTGATTTGTGTTTATTTTAATAGATGGTTTTCATCAGACAAGAGATTACTGGTTACATACCCACTATCAAATGCATACTTACATATAACTTAGCACCTGAGATGTAAGTTGCTCTTATAGAGGATTTTCCAATGCTAGTATGTAATTCTAATATCTACCTCAGTAGGATCTATTTAGCTGTTTGTTTCCTGAGATGAAGGTTTATGTATAAATTTTTGAATAAAGTTTTAGCCTGAATATTTATTTTTAGTGTATTTATTTGGCTGCCTGCAGATAATGAGAGTTTTGTAGCAGATTGATTGAGAGATAAAGGATACTTCATTTGTGTTCAGCAAATGAAGAAAATTCTGTTAATCAAGAAGCACAACAAATAAATTATTCTTAAAATTCTGAGTTTAGCAATACTGATGAGTGTGAAGGTTAAAATCAGTAAACAAAAGCAATTTCTCAGTCCATTATAAATAACTGCATAGTATAACTGCTGTTTTTCAAAGAGAAGATATAAAACTGTCTCATTAATTTCTGCTAGCTATAATATATTTGATGTGTAAATTATTCTGCCTTTTCAGTGGCATATATGGTGTACTGTGTGTATGCTGCATTAACAGACCAAGGAGAAAGGAGACTTGTGACAAAATCTATTTAATTTCTGTGATAAGTTATCAACACTTCAGGATCTTTCTATTGCTTTGACCTTTCTTTGGGAAAAAAACACTTTAACAGCAATTAGTTTATTTTAGCAGTTGAAACAGTCTTTAAGTTTTTACAATGTGTTATATTTTTATGTGATATTTATTCTGTGTTAATAAACATAGAGCTGTTGTCATTCAAGTACAGAACAGGAACTCTCTATACAAAAATCAGACTTCAAGTACTCACAGTTCTTTTCTAACAATGTGTAGGCACCTCCAGAAATATAAAAATTATGTTCCTTTATATAAATTAATTCCTGAGGTATTGACAACCATACTTGAAAATCATCAATAAAAGAATTTCAATTATGCCACTTTATTGATAAAGTGTTATAGAATATGACAAAATGTGTTATTTTGTACTTTACTCATAAAAAACCATAGACAAAGATGTACTGAGCAGTTTTCATTTCTTGCCCCACCTTTCTCGTTGTTAAAAATCTAATTATTCCCTTATGTGATGCTCCCATGACCTTTTTAAGTACAGAAGCTGTGATTGTCATATTTTCCCTTGGCGCATTATGAAGGGGTTCAGAGACAAGAGGGCACTGCATAGACAATACTGAAAAGGTCAATGCAATTTGGCATTATTGTATCTCTTTTTAAAATACTGAGATGTTGTAAGAATGCAGAATTATTCTAATTAATAGTTCTTTAATTCAGCTTCCAGTTTTAAGGAGCAAGATCTCACACACACACACACACACACACACACACACACACACACACATACACATGAATAAAAGAAGTCTTTGAGAGAATTATTCATTTTATCAGTACGTTTTGTAATATGAAGAATTCAAAAAACTGCAAAGTGATCCATTTGCATTAAGACAAGTTAGATCTTCTTTAGAAAATTCTACTACCTGTTTCTGCCTCACAAATTTGGCAGACTGCCATTTTACCAGACACACAAGAAGGCAAAAAAAGTAGGATGGGAGAAAGAAGAAAATCTATACTATAACCCCCGTGCACCTCCAGGCAGCTCCTTCCAGGCCAACACTCCTGGAGAGTTCTAGTGGCCATGGCATGTTGGGGGATACACAGGGCACCTTTGATATTGCTGAGGCAGTATGTTCAGAAATGCAGTAGGAAAAGCAGACACTGGGTTTGGGAGCAGCCTCAGCACCCCTGGGATTGCTCTATCACAAGAGCTTGTTGCCTCTAGAGCTATTTGTTATGCAATAACATTTTTTGCTAAATACAGCAAATACAGCCTTTTCAGCCATACACTTGGGGCCCAAAGTTTACTATATGGCAGTGCATAGCAATTTTACACACAAATACCACTTTTGGCAAAAATTCAAACCCAGAGATCTGACATGTTTCACAGCACAAAACTCTTACGCCTACAAAATCTCTGTAGCAATATTTGATATACTACTGAAGTTATTTGCAGACGGAGTTGTATGTGGGCCAGACGTAAGGAAGATGCTTTAAAACAAAAATAAACACCCATAGATGTAGTACATGACTTCTCAATGCAAACACAGCTTTACTATGGTCTGTGGTGGGTTCATAGGGAAGCAGGTACAAGATTAGGACACAATAATTGCTGGGGCAGGACAAGGAAGGCCCAAGATAACCATCTGGTTTTTATTTAGTTTCAGGCATCAGTGAGTCCTTAGATAAAGTACAGTCATGCTGAGATCTGACAATGTGTGAACACTGCCCAAACCCAGCATAACCTCAGCTGCCATGTGCTCCTTCTGCCCACAGCACAGCTGCCAGTCCGATGGCAACTCCATCTACTTCCACGGGACCGAGGGCAGCGAGTTCAACTTCGCCACCACCCGCGACGTGGACCTCTCCATGGAGGATGCCCAGGAGCAGTGGGCAGAGGAGTTTGAGAGCCAGCCCAAAGGGTGAGTGTCCCCAACCAGAGCAGGGCCCTGCATTGGCCAGCAGCTTCACTCCAGGGATGAGGAAACAGGACAAACAGGGAATTGCATTTTATCTTTGCTGTGTAGTCAGGGAAGATTTGGACTAGGATAAATAGCACTACTGTAAATAGCACATGATTGCAGATTTTAGGAAGACACAAGTCCAAGAAGTCCAGGAGGAACAGTTTGTCTCTGGACCATCCTGTCATCACCGTTTTTAGTGAAAAAAATGGTGTTTGTGAGTAATGTAGCCATTCTAATGAAACACATGATGGTGATCTGTTTTGTTAATTCACACCAGAGTGTTGTTAACAAGCTCATGTCCATGTGATATCAAATTCCTTGAGAAATTCATCTCCTCTGGATTACTGCTGTGAGACTCACTTTACTGAGAGAGAGCTCCTGCTTATGCAGATGCCTGTAGGTGCTGGAGGAGGAAGAGGAGAAGGTGGAGGCAGGAAAGCTGAAGCAGCAGTCCCTTCTCATCTGGCATCACCAAGAGCACAGCCATACCTGCTGGGCAAGAGCTCAGGCTCTGGCTGATAATTTACAATTTCTATTTTGAATATATACTTTGTGATTCAAAGAGTCCCTGTAAAGCCATATCCAGCAGCGACTGCTGCAAGGACACAGAAAATAAACAAAAATGTCTAGGAGAGCAATATTACTACTTTTACCAAAACATGAGTGAGCTTTAAAAAATGTGTCCTGATATAAAGAAGCTTCATTTTATAAACCTCATTGTATAAATTCTGACAAAAGAAAATAACCTCAGTAGGGTCTTGATTCTTTTTTATTAAAAAATAATAAAAATCATTAGTGGCTGTAACCCCAGGGCAGTGAGAAACATACACTGCTAATTTATGGGTCTCCACTGAATGTTGATTTTAACCTACAAAGTACTTCAGATCATTAGCAACTGATTCAAATGCTGCCTATGCTGTGCTGAAAGTGTAGAGCACCTTTTAAGAAATACATGCTAATATGTCCTGTGGACACATACGTATATTTGGGGTTTACAGAAAAAATATTCACCATGGAGTCTGTCCCAGTTCAAATAATCAGCCAATGGCAGCAGGTGCTTCTTCAAACAAAGGGAAGAAAATGAGCTTGTGTGTGTTGTGTTCTACATGACCATGTGGGATACCTCTGAGATGTGCTCTCCCTTTTTTTTCCATCCTGAAAGAAACAGGATGGGAGTGCTGACTGTGAACATCTGCCCTGTCTGTAGAGCTTCTCTACACAACTGGGTGTTTATTTAAGATAAGTTGGGCAACTTGCAGTCTGGGTTAGCAAATATACAGTTCCTTCTGGATTGGGAAAATGTCACTTTTCCTGTCACAGGGTGCCTGGTTCCAGCTGCAGGTGGCAAGGGAGGGTGCAGCCCTCCTTCAATTCTGTCATTCTGTGTCCCAGCAGCCAGGTCCTGATCTGCTCCCACTCTGTCAGCCCAAGGCCTCATAATCTTTTTCCTATTTTTTTCTTTGGAAATTTTACTCTATATTAGAAACTTCCTTCTTTCTATTGTTCTATAAGAATGGAGATTTAAATTGCATGCTGCCATAAAGAAACACCGAACTTGGGTGATGACTACATCCTAATCATATAAAATTGCCACCACTACTGTTCCTCTTTTCAACATTTCTCTGGAATTTGTGTTGGGAGCTGTACATAAATGCAAATACATGTGAGTTTCCTTAATCACTTCTTAGAGAAATATGCTATTAAATGCTATTTAAACTAGATGCGAAATACAGTTTTACTGTAATCAGTCACAGAACACTGTGTACCTGAGAGAGAGCCTGCAGGAAGTTCTCAGGCACTGCTTTGTCACGTCAGCTGGAGCCTGCCAGCTCTCAAGGGGAAGGCAAAAGCATCCCTCATAAGGGAGAGCAAAAGGAAGCTCAGGTATAGGGGTCACCACCACTTTCCTCTGCACCAAACGCTCTTGGAGATGAGGGCAGAGGGAATCATCACTGTTTTTAATAAGCAGTTGGTTGGTATTTTTTGCATGTACCACCTAAAGGAGGAGGTTATGTGGGTAGGGCTTGCTGTTGTAAGTACCACACATATTTCCACTGTTGTTCTGCTTCTCTTTACTTGTGTGAGTTAGAGCCTGATCCTAAAAGTGGGCAGATCCCCACATCAGGCTACCTAGCAGGCACACTCTGCTTTGGACCTCCATGTTTAGTTGGTCTACTTTAGGTCCATAAATCACCTGTATTATAAAGAAGAATTCCAAGAGTTATGTGAAGGATAAATTAGTTCAAATATAAATGTTAAATCATGCCATCACCCAGGATCCTTCTCCATTTTCTTTACTGGCAGTGGGTTGATTACTCCCATTTAAGTGCCTTTTTCTAAAAAAATGTATGTAGAATTCTCTGGTTTTCATTTCTGATGCTGCCTAAAAGGAAACATCCCTGGAAACATCCATGATCTGCATCATTCATGACCCCAGGCTGTTTTGTGGGTCACTACAGAGTGTTTTAATTGAGCTAAATAGAGCATACAAAAGATCAATGGAGCATTGTGAGATTTTTTTTTGTGTAAGTTGAAGTAGGCACAACTGTTTAATTTTGTACTTGCCTTCAGCCCGGGAGACCCATTTTCAAAATTGTGGTTTTATATTGCACATTATATTGCACATTAGCTTTAAAAAATCTGCACAATAGAATTAGGGTTAGATTAAACTGTGCTTCCATTAAAATATTTATATTTATATCATAAAGCTTTTCAGTGATGCTAAGCTCACTAATTCCTGTGTAAATGACTGACAGGTTTAAAGCAGGATTTCCAAACAGGCATGTCACCAGTCTGTCACAGCTTAGGTCCATGGGGAAACTGGCAGCTTTTAAGAGGATCCCAGAAATGCATTTTGAAATCACTGGAATGGTTAAACTAATAAATAGACTGTTTAGTTCTTGTAATGACAGTTTTTGAAATTGTGATATGGCACATACCTGCTAGAGATTGTTTCTGGTGGAAGGAGACAGGAAAAGACTTTGCCTCCCACAAAGGTTTCTGAACTTCCATGTTTTCTCATTCCTCCTGAATTATGCTGGATAGTTAAATGTTTGGATTATTAGGATTTAGTGATTCTAAATAATTTCATTTTTTTATCATCCTTATAATTCTTACATACTTAATTATGAATTAAGACTTCAACATGAATAATAATAATGTATCAGACCAAAATAATGCACAAGATTTCAACACTTTCTAGTATTTCAAAACATTTTGATCAAGTTTTGAAGTAACCATCACTTTCATGATGAAAATGTATTCTCAATGTAAAATAGTTAATTGGAAAATTCTGCAACAGCTCTTTTAACTATCACTGAATAAAAATAAGATAAAATGCTGTACAGAAAAACTGAGAAAGATCATATCATCACATATTAGAAACACAGCAGTCTTTTTTCATACTCTGTTCATGTGTCAGTTAAAAACTGTTACCCTAAATGCTCAAAAAGATGAAAAGAGAGCATTTTCAGCTATTACCTACATATTTAATATTTGTATAGCAGATATGGTGGACATGTGCCTTTTCAAGTTTCATTGATCTATAAATCTTTTATTATGCAAAATTAATCAGAATGCATTTATTTTTAAAACATTTTAGCACCAGAAAAAAAAATGAAGATGGTAGAACAATACAACACTACATATTTGGTAGCAGCATTCATTAAAAGCCTCATTTTTTTTTTAATTCATGCATTTCTGCCAAATTCTTTTAAATATTTATATTAACTTTGCCTTAGTTGAGTCAACTGAGTTTAAAAGCTAACGTTGAATATGTAAGTAATGGCATAGGGATCACATTTGAAACACTGTGGTTTTTTGTCCTCTGTTAAGAGTAGAAACAGCTAATTTCAGAAGTACCAATGAACCCTATGGCATATTTTACATTAGTTTATCAGTAGTCTGCTGCTGCAGCTTCTCCACCTATTGTTGGCCTCTGCAGGTGGGACATCATTGGAGCTGTCATTGGTACTGAGTGTGGAACCCTGGAATCTGGCTCAGCTATGGTATTTCTCAGAGATGGAGAAAGAAAAATATGTACTCCATACATGGACACCACAGGTTATGGGAACTTGAGATTTTATTTCAGTATGGGTGAGTACAAGTTACTAATGTAGTACAAGATGTGAAGCACGTGAGATTTGCATTATGCAGTGCTCCACAGCTGAACAAATCTCATGTGGAGAAGCATCTTGTCTTGGATACACTAATTTCACTCAGTGCCCCTTAATCCATACTAAGAAGAGATGGTCATATCTTTGTCATCTTTAGAGGTTTTACAGGTACCTCTCATATCCTCCAGTGGTCATGCCATGTAGACCCTGGTGCTAATGAATCAGAGTCCAGAGAGCTGCACATGAAGATGAGATGGGAGTAGCATAGAGGTGGGGCAGCCTTCCCTGATGAACCCATGGAATAGTTTCATCTCAAAAGCTCTTACTTCATTCCTAAAGTCCTAAATCTGTTAATATGTTGGCCCAGGGTGAGATTCACACAGAGTGTGCTATGATCTTGGAGGAGATGTGTTCTACATGTGGCATCCCTCATTAAAAGCACTGCTGTGGTGTTAGCATCATCTGTGGACCTTCCTTGCTGGGGCAAAATTCAACATCAGTCATTTACCAGGGCTCAGAAAGCAGCCAAGAGCCAGCCTGTCCTGTCACTTCCCCTCCCCTGCTGCTGTTGTCAGTGCAACTGCACTAGTTTGATGTTGCAACAGAGCAGAATCCCCATGAACATGGTAGCTAATGCCCGCAGTATTTTTCCAGAGCTTTTATTTTGCACATAAAGGAAGTTCCATGAGGTTATTCTCTCAACACCATGTTTAGAGAATGTGAGGATTTTTGCTTAAAAGAGAATAATAGAATAATAAAGGAGGAAGCAGAGAATAAACCTGTGACCTTCACAAGCAACCTTCTGTATCAACAAGAAAAAAACACACTTTATTTAATGAGGGGAAGACCTCATGTTGTTTTCCTAAATTGTTGCACATCTCCTCTGTGTTACATGAATTATGGATAAAGCACAGGAAAATGAGGATGCTTTTTCTCATTTCTTCCAAGCATTACAACACCTGCAAGAGAAACAGGAAAGAAATTTTGTCAACCTTCTGAACTTAGGGGAGAAGTTGTCAGCAGATGCAGACACAAAGCATAGCAGGATATTGTTTGAAAAATGTATTCTCTGTGTATTTTTTAATTAAATAAATAATTGTTTGAACATTCAGGCAAGGAGAATATTTGAAAGGACAAATGGATATTCTTTATTACAGTATAAAACATGTTAGAGATGTTACCCAGTTCTCTGTACTGCTTCTCCTAGTTTATTACAAGAACTGGCTGGCTGTAGCAAAAAAAAAAAAAAAAAAAAAGCAGAGAAAGTGTTCCAATATGTGCAATATCTTTCTACTCTGCAGTCTTTTCACAGAAGCTTCCTCATTCTATTTTTATTTCTATTTTGGGATTTTTTTAATACCTGGAGTAACCATACTACACAGGGAAATAATTAACAATTCCTGTTTCAAATACAGAAACTTTGTTTTAAAATCTTCTTTTCCACAATACCAAAGTTGTGTGATGATGTTCATCTTGTAACTATAATGCAGAACATCATGTTCATATTTGCCAATACATCTGCTCTTTCACAGAAGCTTAGTGAGTATTTTGGGTTCTACTGATAGGAAGATATTTCAAATGCTGCCCTGTTCCAGCTGGGCAAGCATACCACACATGTTTTGTGTGGTACAATAGATTCCATCCATCCACCCATCCCTATGAGAATATGGTGTAGACAGTAGAAGGAGCAGCACAACAAATGAAGGTACACAGCAGTCTTTCTCACTTCCTACTTAGAAGAAGTTCTCAGCTGCCAAACTATCAGCTGAGAAGTATTTAAGATGCTGTTATGTACCTACATGTGTGACTGCATGAAGTGTGAGCAGTAAATAGCAGTTTACTGATGAGAACTCAACAGCAGAGCATTTCTATGTAAATAGGATTTAGAGCACACAGATAGAAGTATTGCTTGAGGCACAGCATTTTCTATTTAAATTGTTTTGATAAGCTGATTAAAAGAGGTATTGAGGTTTTCGTAATCGTCAGCCCCCTTGATCTCTGCCATGGTGCATCTGATCAAACAGTTCCTATACACTGAGTCCTTAGGGATGGTGTTCTTTTGTTTCAGATCCCAAGTTAAATAGCATCTGACTGTAATTATTTTCATAATTAAGGCTGCATATATGATTCCACTTTCCAATAACAAGGGCTTCAATTAATTTTTTTCTCACTCAAATATGTGCTGTACAGGGGGAACTTGTGATTCTGGAGAATCCCATGAAAATGATGTCATACTGTATGCCAAGATTGAGGGAAGGAGGGAACACATACCTCTCGATACCCTGACCTATGCTGCTTACAAGGTAAATTGTCTTAAACAAAGCAGGTGGATGGCAATGGACAGATCATTCTCTTTTCAAGCCATCACAGGAATATTGTGTGGTGAATTCCACAGGGACACTCAAACGTGGCCTTCCCAAACACATAAATCATGCGCAGGCCTGGGAGCAGTTGGGCACTTTTGCAGCACAGCTCTGCAGTTACTGGTGGTCACTCCAGCCCCAGGCAGGACTGTGCAGGGTTGCCTGGGGCTGGGGAAACAGGCAGGAAAGCAATGGGTAAAAATTGTCAGTTATTAGCTGAAAACTTCAGTGACAACATCTCCTCACTAAAGAGTACTCCTGTTTCCACTCAAGCTCATTCTAGGCACAGTGTGATGCTGAGGAGCAGGGTCCTGAGAGGGTCATTGCTGGTGGGATCAGGGGCTGGAAGAGGGTCTGCAGTGGTGAGGGCACAGACTCAGCCATGGGAGGCAGCTGCTGGCAGAATGCACAGGCAGCATCTCCTCTGTCCAAAGTGCAGCTGCCTTCCAACCACATCCACCACCCTCAGCAGGACAGTAAAGACCTTGAACTTGCCTCCAGGATCCTTCCTGTCTAGGGCAAGGAAGCACTCAGACCATGTCTGCCCTGAATAATCTGGCCCTGAGGTCTCCTTATTCTGCTGCTGTAAAACAGGCAAAATTTGGTATTTCATACAAGCGCACATAGATGAGCTAGGTATCGAAATGCAGAGTGGTTACATAGTCTGAGGGAAGTGTGATGGTAAAGATGCTGCTGATTTCAAGCACAGATCTGTGTGAATTTTGTCTGTAACTTTAGCACTTAGAAACCAAATGTTTACAATAGTGTTTGGCCTGAATTTGGTTGAGTCACTTGCATTGTTTCATTGTGCATGGCTTCCCTCCTCGCCTGCTTCTGTGTGAAAGACAGGGCAGAACTTTTGTAAAACTAAGGAAACTGTAATTGTAAAATAATAAAATATTAATTAGGGAACTTGGAGAGAGATAGGATCTGAAATTACATGGAATTCATTGTGAAGGTTTTTTAAAACAAGCAGTTTTAAAGCTGACATCCTCTTTTGACATAATAAAGTCCTAATTACATTGCTTTAGGACAAAGGCTAAGCTTTGTGAGGCAGTGCTTTCATTTATTTCAGCAGCATAACATCCTCCCCACTTATGCCTGTGAACTCCTGCTGTTCCACCATTCTCACGTATGTATCCAGAGCAGACATTCACCACCCTGCCGTAGCTCCTGTGAGCTGTAAGGCTCCAGGACAAACATCACCTTCCCTTCCCAGCTGAAAGTGACAGCAGAAACTTGCCCTTCTCAGAACACAGAAGGTGCAGTCTTTTCTTCTGTGCCTTTACAACCAAACCATCCCATCCCTCTGAGCTGATAAGCATCACTGGTACCCAGGGTGCTAATACCTATCCACATAATAGTAAAAGATTTTATTTGGGAGCGTATGTGGAAAAAAGTGTCTAAAAAAGTTGACAAAATGAATCAAGGAGAGAGAACAGCAAGTTTGGTTCAGCACAATTAGAATTGTTTTGGTTTTTTTTTTATTTTAAATGGTACATTGTGACCTTTTTAACTTACTTAAGCCTTTTAAAATTTCTTTTGAAGGTGCCATCTTTGGTTTCTGTTGTCATTAGTCCGGACCTGCAGACTCCTGCAACCAAATTTTGCCTGAAGCAAAAGAGTCACCAAGGCCACAACAGGAATGTCTGGGCTGTGGATTATTTCCATGTCCTTCCAGTGCTCCCTTCCTCAGTGACTCACATGATCCAGTTCTCCATCAATTTGGGGTGTGGAACTTACCAACCTGGTAACAGGTAAAACTGGAGAGATCATTCTTTTGGCCGTCATCTTTCTAGTATATTTTGGTCTATAAAAGCTATATAAGGATTTGTAAATCTTTTTTCAGAAGAAGGGATCCCATTGATAAAGGCAAATATAAGCTGCTCAAAAGCTTATGTTTCTCCTGATCTTTACAGGCCCAGATTTATGTATCTGACATGCAATAAAGAGTCATTTAATAGCTTTCAAGGTCAAAACTTGCTTTTCTTTGCCCATTATTCTGAAATATGCTCATGATTTCAGATTGACTTTTGTCACTATAGGACATGAAAGAACACAAGCACACCACCGTTCTCAAGGTGAAGGAAAAAAGGGAAGTTTATTTTCTGACTCCAACATTTATAGTTTTCCAAAAGTGACAGCGGATTGGAGGGTGACAGTGACACCTCTCCAGTGACACCTCTCCAGTGACACTGGTCAAACCAACAGTCCATCAACTCTCTCCTCTTCCATAAAGGAATGCAAAACAATGAGTTATTTACAGAAAATGTGTGAGAAAGTTCACTACAAGAATGTCAACATCAGAAGGTTTAGAAAATCTTAAAAAACCAGGGTCACATACTTTTGCTTCACTTTCTAATGGGTATGAGATTTACTTCTTAATACTGTGTAAGGAGGAAAACATTAAAGGCGGCAGCAGAAACCTGCCCTGCTGGCCTCTCTGAGATTACTGATGCCACAAGCACATCTAATTCTAGAAAGACTGGGGATAAATTACCCTCATCTAAATGACCATCAGTGTGAGGAGCTAGGCTGATCACAGAACACTTTTTCTGGCTTTACTTCTTCTGGACATTCAGTGTGAATTTTCCCATGGGGAAAGGGAAAGAAGGGAGTCATTTTAGGCTCCATGTTTTATAGAATCATAGAAATGTTGGTTAGAAGGGACCTATACAGGTTATCTGGTGAAACCTGCTGCTGCAGGATGGATTGTTACTGGGCTGGTCAGACATGGCTCTGCCTATCCATGACTTGAAAAGTCTTCATGGATGGACACTGTGCTACCTCACCTGCTCAAGGGAAAAGTGTTTCCTAATGTACAATACAAAACTATGAAACCATGTCTTTATGATTATTGTCCTTTGTAATGTTCCTGACACTACTGAGGAGAGTTTGACTCTGGTTTCCTTGTGAGTGCCCTCTGCACCACCACAGGATGCTGTAGCTCACCCCTCCCCACCAGGCTGAGCAAACCAGATCCTCAGCCCATCCCAGCTTGCTGCTCAAAGCCATGGACATCTTGCCCATCCTTTATTCTGTTCTCAAAATTCTTAATCTGCTTCTTCAAACGGAGAACCCAAAACCAAACCGCCCACTGTTCCTCTTCCATTATATACATGTGAGAATATTTATCTTGATATTTTATGAGGATTAAGTTACTTTATATTTTGCAGACTTGAGAGTTTAAAGTAAGAGACTATGAGAGCTTTTATCTGTGTCCCATGGCATCTACTTCCCACTGGAAAGAGTTGCATTAACACTGACAGGGTAGCAGAATTCAAGGGGAAGCAAAAATCAAAGCACTTCACTTATATTTGATAGGAAGAGAAGGCGGCAGCATTTTCCTACATGAAAAGTGAAAACTTTGCTTATAAACACTCCTGGCCAGTAAATATGTTATATAAAATCTCTGTCTCAATCTGTTTTCTGATGGAGATCAGTATATATTTTGAAAGATTAATATTCTTCCTTCCATTTCTGAATGAGAAGTGAGCTTCTTCAAAACCAAAGAAGCATTAGGTCACCATTTTTCCTATTTGTATTTCCCAAATGCTGCAGCATTTCACATCTCCCAGTCTGCAGCATTATTCATAATGCTTTCATTACTGCAAATGTGAGAGACTCATGCTGGATATAAGAAGTAAATATGACCCGCTAAGGTATCTCAACAGCTAAACCTGAAATAATAATAAATTAGTCAAAACCTCCATAAGCTGGTTTAATAGACACAATATCACAGTGATGGTACATTTAAATAAAGTATATTGTCAGCAAATTATCATAAAAATAAAAATTCAGAATCCAATAATTTAATATTGAGGAGATGAATTATGACTTCTATAATGTTCCATTACTTAAAATAAAACAGAATATTATGAGCCAATTATATGGAGGAAATTACAAGAACAATTCAGTAAAATACTAAATCTGTAGTAAGTCAACTTTCTCTATAAGTTTTTCAAGGTCTTTAGAGTGTAGGGCATCTAAGGATTTCTTTATAGGTTGTAAACAATTTGGGGTTTTTTAACCCAGGAAAGAGCCAATGCATGAACAGCTAGTGATCTTTTGCCACCTTTTGCAGATGTTATAGTTAGCAGCTGGCAGTTATGGGTGTCCTGTGCTCACACGATGCTGTCTAGCTCTGATTAATTCAAGGTTTCTCCTCATATCTGAAGTTATTTCAATATGAAATACAAAAGTAATGCAGTTGTTTTAACAGCAGCAGCATAAAAACACTGGCTAGATAGTGGCCCAACAAGAACTCTGTGTTCAGGCAATCCTCATTCTAAAAACCTTTGGGGTTTTAAACACTTGTGGTGGTGTTCACAGGGGTCTCAGGACGTGAGAAGAGAGGAGGATCTGACTCCATGTTTCAGACGGCTAATTTATTATTTTATTACATATATAATATTAAAACTATTCTAAAACTATATTAAAATAATAGAATAAAGGATTTCATCAGAAGGCTTGCAAGGAAAGGAATTGAAATGGAATGATAATAAAATTCTGTGTCTCTCTGAGAGTCCGAGACAGCTGGACTGTGATTGGCCATTAATTAGAAATAACCAACATTGCAGGATTGATGGGGGTAGCACGGTCAGGACGGACGGAAATGAGAGATCTCTGAAGCCAGGTCGTGGAACTTGAGGTTTATTGCAAAGGGCCTGGGTGCAGGGCCCTGCTGGGAGCTGCCAGCTGCAGCTCGGAGCAGGCCCGAGAGAAGAGAGGGGCAGAGAGGATGAGAGGGTAAGAGCCTAAAAGGCAAGAGCTAAGAGACAAGAGGTAAGAGCTAAGAGAGTAAGAGCTAAGAGACAAGAGGTAAGAGAGCAAAGTTCCTGTTACAATACAATAAATCATCTTCTGTGTTGAATATTCTGATTCTCACTTAACCAATCTAGTACAAGATACAAATCCTACAGCATTTCCATACAGCCTATAAGAATCACTACATTAACATACTGTGCTACATTTTAAACCCTAAAAACTACTCTTTGGACCCCTTCTGCCAAGCTGGCAGGGTCTGCTCTGACCCTTGGACCTGCCTGCAAGCAGAGGGTCTTGTTTCATCAAAAGGGGATTACCTTCAGTCAGCCACACCACTGTTTTCCTGTCGTTCAGTAACTAAGGGATCTCAAAGCTTGCTTTCATTTCAATCTCGCTTATAGTTTCTATATTCTCAAAATCTTTTGGCAGACAATCATATTTATAAGGCTTTTTTGTTTTATCTTCCCCAACAAACATGGACCAATCAAAGATGCACCTGTTGCATTCCACAGCAGCAGATAACCATTGTTTACATTTTGTTCCTGAGGCCTCTCAGCTTCTCAGGAGAAAAAATCCTAAGGAAAGGATTTTTCATAAAACATGTCTGTGACAAACACTCATGAAACTTTGTCTCACGTTTGCATTTGCAGGATTTTTTGTCTTCAAATTCTGCTCAAAATTATTTCTTGTTTCTTCATCAATTATTAGAAATAGCAGATTTGGTGATTTCTCAATGTTGATACTTCTACATTGAGATCTATGCCAGGTACCCTCACGATGTCTTTCTCCTTTTTTTTCTTCCATGTGTTACCAGTGTCAGCTTGGAGTTCTCAACCAACCACGGTCGCTCGTGGTCGCTGCTGCACATGGAGTGTTTGCCTGAGATTTGTGCAGGGCCCCACCTGCCCCACAGCACCATCTACGCCTCCGAAAACTACAGCGGGTGAGAGAGCTCTCTGCAAACTGCAAAATACACAGCACTACAGATGGGAACTGGAGGGGCAGGAGAAAGCAGCAAAGCACACAACTCTGGGTCGTCATTCATTTTTGACTGCCTGGGGACAGCAAGGAAGGAGTGTTCTGAGCTCCCTGGCTACCCAGTCATGAAAGCTCAAATGTATTGGGCTGCTTCTGTGGTATAATAATAATTTTTTAATCCTAAAGAGAAATTACAAAAAAAAAAAACACTTGAGGACAGCATGTTGATAAGAAGAAGAAGAAAACTTTTACCTTGTCAAAGCCACAAAAGTTTTCTTCTTGGTCAGAAAAATTTATTTTCAAATCCTTTATTTGAAAATAAATTTATTTATTTATTTATTTATTTGTTTTCAAATCCTCAGACACATTTACTCATGTGGAATCCCAGTACTGGTTTACAGTGAAGCACATTCTCCATACTTCTGCAATGGAGATGGTTATTAGTGTCACTTTCTTGTATCAACCCTTCTCAGCATTGAGTCTCTCTACTGTTTTCACTGAAAAATGAACTGTGGCATTTTTCTGCATAGCACAAAATCCCTTGGTGTCCCAACTTCCACAACACTTACAAAAAGAAAGATGAAGCATTGCTATGATCTGATGGCACACAGCCCCTAGTCCCATACAATTTTCATAGGAACCATTACTCCTGGTGTGTGCAGGAAGTGTAGCCTCTGTGGATGATAGAGAATGATGGCCCAGACTGCAGCATGCCAAACCTTCTGCACCACTCCTCACCCTCTGAGGGTCTTCACCAAACAGAGTTCAGCCCCACTGGAGGTTCAGTTTTAGGAGATATTCACGGGGATGGAGAAGCTGCTACAGCAAAGGAGCTTATGGTCTTTGCCAACTGTGTGTATTCCTACAGGGGGACAATGGCTGGGTTTTATAAGACAATAACTAGTATTCATGTACTGTATAATATATGGACTTCTTATTTTTAATTTGTATTTTCCAAAGCTGCTGTAAATTTATGCTTCATTTGAGCAGATTTTAAAATTAAGCTTCTCACAAAGATTCCAGAATACATAAACATATCTGCCAAATATACTGTTGCATAATAACTGTCAGTGTAAAATGTGTTATATGTATTTCAGGTGGAACAGAATAACTATTCCCCTTCCCAACGCTGCTCTCACCAGTGACACCAGGATTCGATGGAGGCAAACAGGACCAATCCTTGGAAATATGTGGGCAATCGATAATAGTTAGTATTCTTACCCATGATCATGACACAGCAGAAAAGTAAATTTTATATGCTGCTCTAAGTAAACATATTTTCCACCATCACAAGTCACTGAATTTACAGTTTTTTAAATTCCTGTTCTGCTTAGCTGCATTTGGTAGCAGGTGCATTTTGAGACCAGAGAGAGAGTCTACCATTAGAAAAGACAATAGTCTAATAGATATATTTTTTTTTCATTTAATTGAATGCTTTCCAGGAAAAAAATAGTGACAGGGCTTAATATAGTATTTTTTTCTGTCTGCTTAGTCCTAATTACATAAATAGGTTTCACACTGGCTGTTAAGGACATGTACTGCAGCAGCCTAAGCAACAGGAGCAGCATCTGGGACTTATTTTGCTTCTGGACATAGAAGACCATCTTCAAGCAATGCTGCTACCAAAATACTGAAAAAACCTTACATTGTTTACCATATCTTCAGGGGAAAGTGCCATCTGTTTCAGGGAACTGTTCTTCCCTTCGAAAATTATTTTTCACATACCTTTTTTTTAAATGGATTTGAAGAACGGGGAGAAGTTTATGTTGCTAAATATTTATATGAATTATTACAGAGGAAAACCAGGACCAGAATTATCAAGTAATACTTTGAAGGGCATTTAGGAACACAGGATTAAACGTATGAAATGCAGAAATAAGTATGATTGAAAGGGTTAAAAGAGTAACTGCAAAATTTTTTAGCTTGCTTTTTAGTCTTAAGTGATTTGGAAGTAAGTAGGCTACATTCAGAATTTGTTTGGTTAGTGCATGAGATATGTAATTTAGAGATTTACACTGATGTATGATAGCCTGTGAAATTTTGTAGTGATTCCCAGTAAGGCTTGATATGGTGCCTAGGAATGGTAAATATTTACATTTTGCAGAATTCTTAAAATATATTGAGGCCTAGTATTAACAAGAAAATCTTGAAGCTGTTAAGGTAATATCATTAAGGAAATTTTGTCACTACAAGTAATGAAAGTTGTTCTCTTACTCATAACTGGAAGTAGCATCATCGTGACATTCTGGATATAGTATTAATGCTTCTCTTGAGGGATGTTATATGCATCAAAAAGAAAGTAAAATTAAGGGGAAAGATGGGTATTTAAAATGAGAAGATTTCTGTGAGTATCTGCAAAGATGACTTGCTATCTAAAAAAGTGCTGACTTTAAGTGTTGGAGACACTCATGAGATTCACAGAAACCACATCAAGATGAAATCAATCCAAGGATACAAACTCCTTACAACAGACAGAACAGATTTGAAAACAATTCATTTATCTGCACAACCTTTGCTTATAAAATAAAATACAGCTCCATGAAAGGATGCTGCATGCTCCTGTGTGCACAATCTCAAGAAAAGGTTTACCAACCATCTGCCTAGAAAGTGCTTGCTGTGAATTTGAGGTGCAGAATCATGACACAGGAATTCAGTCTTAAAGACAAATTTCTGAGGTTTTGAATGCTTCCTTTGTTAGATACTAGTGATACTGAAGTTTTACACTGTATTGTAGGAAAAAACTCGTAAATATTGGCAAGCCACTCAAATTCTTGAAGAGAGAAAGATTTTCAAAGATTCAGCACTCTGACTTTTAGCTTCACGACTGTTTCCTATGAGAATCAAGTTTTAAATGAAATCTGGAAGCTGGCCATCTTTCAGAAACTCTGGAAAAATGCCAATTTCCGTAAAGTATTTTCATTTTGAATGACATCATTACACCTTTAACCCTTCTACTTTTACCACCCCCTCAAAAAGACCTCAAAAGACACAAAAATCAA
The DNA here is from genome assembly GCF_012460135.2 of Molothrus ater. NCBI lineage: Eukaryota > Metazoa > Chordata > Aves > Passeriformes > Icteridae > Molothrus > Molothrus ater. Next base: position 13,078,954 of record NC_050482.2, on the reverse strand, counting down.
ACAGACAGAACAGAATTTTTGCACCCTGAGAAGTGAGAAAACCTAGAAATCATATGAAATCTGATGAGGACTTAGTTATAGGGAGTAGCTAAAAGGGATTTAGAGTGTGTCTGCTAGGGAGAGCTGACACCCTGCTCTGATGGGCAACATTATAGAACCAGGAAAAGGAAGAAGTACTGCTTCTTATTGATTATTTCAAATTAGTGGCTATTTCTTCCAAATGTCATCATGCAAGTGGGTAACTCCAAGTAATTGTTCAACAGAAAAGATGCCACTATTCATGGTTAAGGCCTTTTAGCATTTTGTATTGAAATAATATTGCCCACAAGTTATAACTTTTCTTTCTTATAGTGCAAGAGATAATACTGACATTTTCTCATCTTTCCATCCTCCATATTTTTTCACAAATATCCACACTGTCAATGAGGAGTCATTGGAGGAAGATGAAGCAAAAGAGTAAAACAAGTCTGGTGTCTTTTTGAGCATTTTAGGATGTGACATTTTGTTCCATTTAAAAGAATCAGTGAAAGAGTATGAAAATTATTAGTTACATATTAGTTACACAGGGCAGGTTCTTATTCCCTAAATCCAGTCAAGTAAAGTACGTAGATTTCAATGAGAGAAGTAGTGACACGTTTTTTTAAATCTACAAGACTACTACTGGAATGTACCAATATATAGATTGGATTGCACCTCCAAACTAAGATGAAGGGAATGTCAATGAAAAATTATGAAAAAGGTCAATGCCTACCAAATTATCTGATCTCATTCACAGACAGTAATTAAGACAGTATTAGTGGCCACAATACTGTGTCTTTAGCCACAGATGGACATGACACATTAAATAATAAATTATCCCTGACTATCCTTGACACAGTTACATGCTTTATATCATTTCATAGACCTTTTCCAGGTAGTGGGATTTAAATAAATACAATAATTGTATGATCAGGTCTGTGTACTTTCTTGTATTCATCATATTCTGTTTACCACATAGCATAACCTTCCATTTAATTGATTTCTCTCTCTGCAGTTTATATTGGTCCATCTTGCCTGAAATTCTGCTCAGGGCGAGGACAGTGTACTAGAAATGGCTGCAAGTAAGTGTTATATTCAGCACTCATGTTCAATTTCTGTCACAGAGTTCACTTGGTAGTGTGAAAGTTGACGTGACTTTCATTTCAGTCCTTGCTCTTTTAGATGACTAAATATAAAACTAGCATAACCCTCAGAATTCATAAAGCTCACTGAAAAGCTAAAGATCAATCTTTCTGAACAGCATCATGTTTAATATTTTTTTTATTATTTTCTTCAGGTATAGTGTCTAACTTCCAGTTCATCTTAAAATGTGCTACAGAACACACTGAAATGTCATATATACTGGTTATAGAGGTGATTTGTGACTGTATCACTTTTGTATTAAATGTTGGGAAAGAATTACAATTTTAATAGCTCCAATATCCCATAATCTAACATACCTCAAGGACAGAAGATCAGAACTCCACTTTTTTCTGATAGTCTGGCTTGTTAAAAGGGTTCCACTCTAAAAAATAAAAAGGTACTTACTCAAAACCAGTGAGCACATTCTTAATGTTTCTATAACTATATTTAGGTATTAACAAGAATATAATCTACAGGGCATTCTCTTTTGTAACTTGTATTTTCAGGGTCTCCCATCATGGGGAGGAAAGATGAATCTGACTCCATGTTCTTAGAAGGCTAATTTATTTTTTATGATATGATATGATATTAAAGAATGCCATGCTAAAACTATACTAAAGAATAGAGAAAGGATACGTACAGAAGGCTTAACAAGATACTAATGAAAAACTCGTGATTCTCTCCAGAGTCTGACACAGCCTGACCATGATTGGTCATTAAGTAAAAACAATTCTCATGTTGGATAAACAATCTCCAACCACATTCCAATGCAGCAAAACACAGGAGAAGCAAATGAGATAATATTGTTTTCCTTTTTCTCTGAGGCTTCTCAGCTTCCCAGGAGAGAAATCCTGGGCAAAGAGGATTTTTCAGAAAACATAGTGACAGTAACAATTTCTTGTAATCACATCTAGTATGCTACAGGTAAAAGCAAATTTGTCAATTTACATATGAACAACTGTAATTATGTCATCAGGAGTTTTGTTGCAAAAATTAACAAAAATATTTCTGTACCGTGCTATGTGTAGATTCATGGGGTGTTCATAAATAAATATTTTTTAAATTCAAAAAGTAAATACTAGCTAACAGAAATCATTTGCTGTGCACTTTACCTATGTAAAGTTCAAAGAGGTTCTTGTGCCTCAGACTTGAGAGGGACCTGGTGGGTGCCCTCAGTCCATGAACAGCTGCAGCCACCCTGTTTGCTGACAAGCAGCCACACCAGGATGGGTCACCAGTCGTGCTCTCCCTGTTCCTCCCCGCAGGTGCGACCCCGGCTTCTCGGGGCCGGCGTGCGAGACGGCGTCGCAGACCTTCCCCATGTTTATCTCCGAAAGCTTCTCCAGCTCCCGCCTCTCCTCCTACCACAGCTTCTACTCCATCCGCGGGGCCGAGGTCAGCTTCGGCTGCGGGGTCCTGGCCAGCGGCAAGGCCCTGGTCTTCAACAAGGACGGCAGGCGCCAGCTCATCACCTCCTTCCTGGACAGCTCCCAGTCCAGGTGAGAGGGAGGGAAGAGTCCTGTGCAGAAAGGAAATGGGGGAGCTCCTCCCCCTACAGCTACAGCCTTGTGTGCTATTAAACCAGTTGTTTTAAAAAACTCCTAGTTCCATGTTTTAATGGTGATTTCGTAGCCTCGCCTTTTTCTCCTCCTGCTTTGTAAACAACAGAGCCCAAAACAGACTGCAGGGAAGTTATTGTACAGCTCAGATGGAAAATATGAAATGTTAATATCAAACCTGAGTGTCAAAGCCAAGTGCTAATTAATTATTTATAAGGTTGTGTTTATTTGACAGCTTGTGGCAGCTGATTAGATCCATTCACTATCTCTCCCTCCCCTTCAGTGCCTAATAAATAATTAAATGCAGTAATGATCGGCATTTTTTTAACTATATATGCCACAATGCATTACTTGACAATAAAAACAAATCACAACTACAAAACCCCATAACTGATATTTATCAAAATTTGCCTAGATTGAGAAGATCTGAAAACAACCTGGTTAGGGGAAAGACAAAACAAAAAAAAAAAAAAAAAAAAACAAACCACAAAAAACAAAACAAACAAAAAAAACCCCAAACCCACTGTGAAAAGGATAGCCTGCAAACATTTGTGTGGTTCTGGTGCAGGTTCCTGCAGTTCACACTGCGCCTGGGCAGCAAGTCGGTGCTGAGCACCTGCAAAGCGCCCGACCAGCCCGGGGAAGGAGTGCTGCTGCACTACTCCTACGACAACGGCATCACCTGGAAACTGCTGGAGCACTACTCTTATCTCAACTACCACGAGCCAAGGTATGTGCACACATATCACAAAGAGTTATTTGCATGCAGTTGTGCTGGCTGTGGTGGTCACTGCAATGTGGAGACTGGGTACGTGGTGCAAGAGGGAATGAAGATTTTTATTGCACACAGAAAGTTACCACTTTGCTTTAAAATTTTGCAGCTGTTCTAGGCACTTCTGATTTTGTCATTCTATAAAAATGAATACATTGGTTTAATGGCTTTCAAGTCTCAGGTGATACAACAGAACAAGCTGAAGCAGTGCAGGAGGAGGGAGAGGAGTGTACTTGTGAGAAATAGGGGCATGACACTTCCCCTGGAAGCAGCCACTTGTAAAGAAAAATTAACATAAATTATTTGTAGCTTTGAAGCCATAGATACCCTCACTACACCATCCCCTGGGATTAGGAGCTCACAGGCAGCACAGGACAGCTGAGACAGAATCTGATTGTGAGGATCTCTGCAGGATTGTGAGGATCCCTGAGGTCAGCAGGAAAACTCACCTGCTCCCACTCTCAAGGCAATTGCATGGCTGTGCCTCTGCCTTGGGCTGGGCTTGGTGCCCTGGGAGAACCTGCTGCTGACTGGGCCTGGGACTTGCACAAATAAAAAAGAAGTTGAACAAAGAGCTCATTTCATCTAGCAAGGCCTATGTTTGGTGTCAGATTAGAGAGGAATACATCTCCTGTGTTTAGAGAAGGTGTTCCTTACATTTGTGACACCATCCACCAAATTTAGTAGAGCAATACAAAATCAGGAGTCTCCATGAAGTACCAAAATTCCAGAACAGTCTGGTCTGGATCTATGCAAACCCTCTCAAACCTGGCAGCAGCCACCTCCATGGGGTGCTGCAGCAGAGCCAATAAATGCCAATTGAAGGAGATGCTCTGCAAAGGGGCCCAGAAGAGGCAGAGCTGGCGGTGGCATCACTGGACTCATTCCAGCAGGTCCATTTCCTGCCCACGGGTAGCTTTGACCTGGGTATTGCCCTGTGTCTTCTTCTCTACCAAGTTCAGAAAACATCTTAGTCAGCCCCAGGGGTGGGACTGGAAATAGCCTGCAAGTCACTTTAGCTACACATAACTTTCATTATTTATATTTATTGAGCTCAGATGAGTGCTTTTTCAAAAACAAAACAAAAAACTTAGATTTCCAAATCTTGTTAATAGCTCAGTACAAAATTGCAATATTCAAAGTGTGATTAAGAATGTTCTAATTGAAAAAAATCCCCCTTAACATTACAATTATTTCCTGGGAGCTATAAGAAATATTTAAAAATGTGAGAGTAGGACTGTATTTGGTAGAAATTCGTTGTAGACTTTAATTTTTGAAGTTCTACATGTTTCCAAAGGAATGATGGTACAGACTGGAAGACTTAAAAATCTTCTTCAAAGTTTAGTTTGCCTGCCTTTGCTATAGTCATATATATTTTATATGACCCCGCTTCTAATTCTTAGATTCAAAACTACATCTGTAGGAGTTACATTTCCCTAAAGGTTTTTAATATATAGCACTATGAAATTTTTATAACAAAAAGGAAAATACATATTCTGGTGACTGATTTTAATCAAGTTTAAGATATAAATGTAATAAATTACACAGATGCTAGAGATTTATTTTTCTTTTTAAGGTTTGGTATGGAACACAATTTCTGTTGTTCTGACAAGGTACAGAGCAAAGTACATTCTACACAGGGTAGAGAGATTTTGCCATGGGAGGTGGATGGATAGATAGATGGATGGATAGATAGATAGATAGATAGATAGATAGATAGATAGATAGATAGATAGATAGATAGATAGATTAATTATTCAGTCCACTCTGGGTAGATAAAAAAATGACATAGATACAAACCTGAAGCTAATGCTGGCAATAATTATGAACAAAGCTTCACCTTTTCATATTATGTTGTCTGAAAATATCAGCATTTTCAGTAACATAGATGGACTGCTGCAAAGTTTGGCAATCAGTCTGTATCCACGAATTTAATTAATCTTCAGTCATACAAAAAATAATTACACATTTAATGTTCTGCTGAAAAGGTGCATTTAATCTGCAAACATTTGACAGCTGCATTTTTCTTCTGGGCAGAACAGCAGTGGCTTTTCAATATTAGGTATGCGCATAGCTTGAAAGAATGAGATCAGAGCAAAGGTCTCCCAGCTGGTTTTTAACAAATTTAATGGTGGCTGGTAATGTAAGTAGGAGCACTTTTCTTCTCTGCAGCAGAAAAGTCATTAGCAGGAATCCCCCTCCCTCTCCATCTATCTCTAACAAATCAAAGCCAGACAGGAGAAGTTGTTACAACTGGAGGTGTAGTCAGGTTCTGCATACTAACATATGTGCCATACGTGGTGGTTTACACCTACATTTTTAAATTGTGTTAGCTTAATCCCCTGGGATGGAGAATTTATTTTAACATGTGTTAAATATTTCAGCATCTGATAAGTGTATCAGTGGGGCATGTCATGATTTAGGATTTTCTGTATATTACTGTCTGTGAGAATTAGTGTCCACGTGGGCAAGCTTATGAGAGTTAAGAGTGAAAGGGAAGATACAGGCACCAGAGGCAGCCACCAGCAGAGAAGTATGCCCTGGATTATGGCAGAGCATTAGCTCACACAAGTGCCAGGTGCTTCACAGAGCCCACTGGACACAGTGCTCCTCCTTACCAGGTACCAGCTTTCCTCAGGATAACACCCCTGCATCATGGCAGAAAAAAATATGGTTCCTTTTAGAATCAGTTGCAATTTCTTGTCATTTGTGCCTTTAAAAAATTAACCCAAAAGGTTATAAAGTTGCTTCTTATGAGGGAATCCTTAGTAGAAAAGAAGCCAGGGTCTGAAGTCATTCAAACATGTTTATTTGAGTGTAAAGGAAAGGTATCCACCATACATAAAGTGTGTACTGTGCTGGGCCCATGCCACAGGGACATGGCCATGTCACCTCTGGCTGTCCCTCTGCACTTCTCTCTCCAGTCTATGGATGGCAGAAAGCAGCTTCTAGAAAAGACAGGCAGGACCTTCTGTGTGCTTCCCACCTGTTTAGCCAAGCTAGTTGATATTTTCAGGTTAATGGATTAATGTATTCTTCTTTAAAATGAATGTGACACTAAACAACAGTATTATAAATCTACTCCCTACAAGGTTGTTGTAGCAAGTCATTTTTAAGAGTGTGGTTTTTGCACTAAGATTGCCACAGACACAAGACTCTTTCATATGCAGAGAACAAAACATTATAACAGCCAGCTTAGAAAGCCTTGAGTATGAAAAGAATTTGGTGCTGAAATATAAAAAGATGCTTTCTGTTTACCTGATATTTCATTTTATCCATATTTCCTCTTGCAGAGAAAGAAAAATAACAGCTACATGATGAGCTGGCTGAAAACCCTTTAGCCAGCAAGTAATTGTACCCCAATGGAGACAAATGTCCCTGTTGCCAGTCTGTCTCACAGCTGATGTGGCTGTGTGGGGTACCATGGTCTTAGTGATTTATGGGGCTTTCAAGAAGGTGTCATTGCTGTGGCAATTAATGTATACTCCCTCCTGCAGTGTATGAAAATTGCTCCTGGAAATCAGATAAAACTCTTAATTTTCTTTGCAGTTTTTCATTTCTAGGTGTGTTGACACAGCTGCCATGACAAATCAGGTGACCTTGCATACCAGAAGCACCTGGGACTCACCTCCAGTTGCATCTCTATGCAGCTACAAAAAAGGAGTGTCTGCCAAAAAGAACTACCCATAATCACACTGTCTGACAAGATGAAGATTTTCCACTTGATTGTGGCAATTTACAGGGGTGGATTCTTCTAGGACAAGAGCACCATTAGAATGATATCAATGCTATGTGTGTGGAGAATGCAGATGTTTACAAGATGCAGATCTTCAGGATAAAACCCACTGAGTCTGACAAAGGGGAATTTGAATTCTTAAATCCTTGTCAGCTCATCATTCCTTTGCTAATCTACACCTTTAAATTTACTGAGAGGTCCACAATGGAAGCAAAAATTACAAATTTGCTAGAAACTCTTTCTGGTGGCTTATGCACATGCCTGGTTTTCAGTAAATGAACTGACTACCAAGAGAACTAACAATTCCCCTGTCCCTGTCACTGGTAGCAGCTATACCAGCAGATGCTATGGTATTTGTGGGTTAAATTTGCTCCATGATTTTTAGGGTCAGTAAGGAAAAGTTACCAAAAAATACATCCCCATGGAATCATTACAAACAGGAAAAACTGGCAATAACGACTTTGCTTTGTTTTCCAGAATAATTTCAGTGGAGCTGCCTGAAGATGCAAGGCAGGTTGGCATTCAGTTCAGGTGGTGGCAGCCATATCATTCTTCTCAAGGCGAAGACGTGTGGGCAATCGATGAAATCATCATGACCTCTGTGCTTTTCAACAGCATCAGTCTGGACTTCACCAACCTGGTTGAAGTCACACAGTCTCTGGGCTTCTACCTGGGAAATGTTCAGCCCTACTGTGGCCATGACTGGACTCTTTGGTGAGAAACATGTATTTTTTCCTGTTCTACTTTTGTTTTCCTTGCGTACTCATCCTGCTAAGGATCAAGTGACTGCTGCAAATGCATTTTTCTGGCAGCAATTCAGAGTAATAATGTGTCTTATCCTCAAATTGTGGACAAAAATACAGTCACTAATCTCATTGCAGTTAGCAGTAAGTTTTTCACCTCATTGCAGAGATTTATGTTTGATGGGGACATTGAACGTAGCATTCTTTTTCTATGAAATATTTAAAGAATACCTTGATAGAAAAAATTCAGAAATGTTTCATAATCTTCACTTCAAATCCAGGCAGGTTAATACGGATATGCAGGTAATGAAATAAAATGATAAGTACAGACTCTGCATATTTTGTAAGTGATGTTCAGATCTATGTACATGGCCATTATATTGTAATCCAGAAAGCAAAAGGCAGCAGAATGTAGGCATTATCCATTTGTATTTGCTTTGTCTGGTATTACATACACTTAGTCATCTGCACTGTGATCAGCATCATGACATATTGCAATTAGGTCTCAAATATGCTGTGTATTTAGAAACAAAAGCAAGAAAACATTACACCCCTCAAAGGAAATAAAGGCAAGAGAAGCAAAAGAAGGGAAAAACAAAACAAAAATATCATTAAGAATGCATAAAGATATGCTTTTTTAACTAAAGCATTAACATGCTTCACAAAAAAAAATAATCTGGAGCATTTGAATGTAACATTTGGAATTAATACAAGGGAAGCTCAATTTAATCTGTGTGTTTTGATTAAAACCAAATAACAGTTTTGTGCTGGTCTCATCAACCTATAAACCCAGTATAGTTTTAATTGGCATAGATATATTTCTTTGGAGAAAGTACAATCACAGTAATTATAGAAAACCTGAAGAAAATAAAATAATTTTAGCATCCCCATGGACACTCAGAGAAACACTGTTGGAATTTTATTAACAAGTATCTGTGAGCAATCTGATTTGACTTTCTGATCATCTGTCAGACTAAAAGGAGTTGGCTTAGCAGTAGGAACAACACCAAATGTGTCCTAGCACTGATAATGAGGCAGTAGAAGCACCATTAACCACTTTAATAAGGACAAGGAAGGTACTCGCTGCTCATTAAAATGAAACAACATGTTAGGGCTCAAACTGTTTGCATCTTCCTTATCAAAGAGTTGGAATGAAAGCCTTTTAATGACATTGTTTTCCCTCTGTACTTTTAAGACCAGTTTATCATGGGGAGGAGGGCAGATAAGATAGCAGAGGTTCTTCTCTTTTCCTCCCATGACTCTAAATCGGAAGCAAAATAATAAACACTAAGCAAAATTCTCCATCCCATATGGAGATGGACTAGGGTTTGGAGTGCTCAGTCATAGTAGAAACATTGAAGTTTCCATGCATCAAATATAGAATCAAAACCTTCCTCACTATTTATGTCTAAGTATTTTTCATTATCACTGGAAATCATGAACTCTATCCTTCACTGACCTTGCTCCTCTCAAGGGAAATTTTTAAACTTACACAAAGTCTGTACAAATGGTTGCTAGTTAAATTAATTATTGTTGGGTTTTCCCAGCTGTGAGTCCATTTGGTTCTCATTTTCTAACTCATGAGTTTCTAACTCACGAACAGATCTTGCAGTAGCACTGACACCATTCTCTTGAGAACAGTCTGACAACAGCTTTTTCATTAGTACAACTATGGGAAGTACACTATCAATCATTTTACAGGGTGGCATCCCCAAGCCCATTTTCACAGAATTGCTTTTAATTGTCTATTAGGTCTCCATTTCTGCCTTAGAACCTGTAAACATGAAACATTTATCCTTAAAATCATTAAAAATAGAGGAGGGAAATTTTTAATTTTTTTTTTAAGAGGCAGGCTGTTCTTTTTCATACCTGACTTCATTTTAAAAAAGAAAGTTTGTTGATAAACATATGTTTTGATCAAAGGTGATTCTTGAGTATTTTCATGGTCTGTGTCTGAACAGTCATTCCATTTGATAGCCATAATCATAATTTAGTTTCAGAATGGATCCTTTATTACATCATTGTACTGAAATGACTCTGGAACACTTTAAAATGAAGTGCTTGATGATGTATATTAATTCATCACTTCTCCAAAATGCTCATATTCAGGCAAAATTTTGAACCAATTGTCTCTGGAGTATTATAGGCTATATACAGTGACTTGCTGAAATTCATTTAAATATTGATAAGGATATATATATAAAAAAATATATATAACACTTTGGAGAGATACATTTATATATATATATATAAATGTATTCATGTGGACACAAATAAAATAGCTTTATTTAAATATATATATATGTACTCATGTGGACACAAATAAAATAGCTTTATATAAATAAACTGTCCTCAGTCAGATTACAGCATTATGATTTAACTCAGTGTAGCAAACAATAGTGTCCCATTGCCCCTGGAGAAGCCTAGAAGAAGACTGTAAACCTGTCTTGTCATGAGCTATGTTTATGGAGCAATATAATACAGTGGTCCTACATCAGCTTGGTAATTTCCCAGTGTCTTAAATGTTTTTTTTACAGTAATTGTTACTCTGTATGATGCAGAAAGTTTCTTCCAGGTAATTGACTTAATTATATTAATGATAGTAATACATTTAGGAATTATTTAGCAAAGCAGGTATGATGTGATGCAGAAAGGCCAAACACCCCCTGCTTTTGATGGAAGCAAAGCTGTGTCTGGTGCGAGCTTGGGCCGTCGTGTCAATATTTTCAGTCAACGCAGATTTACAAAACAAGCTGCATCCATGTGTCTTTTCAGTATTCCTAAAAGTACCAGCCTTGAAAAGATGGTAACTCTGGGGATCTCAGAGCAGTTTGGAGCAATGCAGGTTGGCTGACATTGACTGTGATACCATTCCCAGAAGTACCAATTAGCTGGCAGTGCTTGGAGGGAGAGTGATTGTTCTGAGGGCACCTATGGGTATTGTTCCTGTGCCTCTGCAGGTCTAATTATACACGTGCCAGAAACCCACTCACAGCAACAAATTTATACAAAAATGAGGCCTCTGCATTCTCATTTCTGAAGATTTTTTAGTTAATTATTGTGACGCCAGGGACATGACTTCATCTTTTACAAATTCTGGAAAGGTATTCCAGCTGTGTGGCTCCCAGAACAAAGAAAACATTTGGTATTCCAGCAAAAGAATATACCCCTAACCACAACATGAGAGATCTGGAGAGGAAAGAAGGGACAAAGTGGAGCCCACAACTTTAATGCTACTTGTGTTCAGCTGGAGGCAAAATGTGAATGATAAAGGACTTTGTGCACCTGTAATGTGATTTCCTTCCTTCAAAAGAGCTTCTTATAGAGCACCACATATTGTCTGCATCTCAACACTATCTTCCTTTTGCACACTTCTTTAATATGCATTTTAAATAGCTGGTTTGACTTTTTAACTTACTTAATATACTTACTTAATATATTGTGTACAATATCCAGTGGCTAAGCTGTTGAATTAAAATTAATATTAAATTTAAAATGTTTTAATCATGACCTGAATGCCACCAGAAAGAAAATATTAGAGTTTAAGACCTTTAAGACCCTTTTTTTCTCTCATTTTATTTAGTAGCATTGAATAAAGGGAATTTTTGTGAAGACAAGATCAAAATGTTACATTTAATTCTTTGCCCCTTTTTTCACTAGAAGTTCTTTACTTCTATTACTTTGGGAAGACAACTTCTGGGCAGATGTTTCATCAAATTGTTGAGTTTCAACTCCTTTATTCTGTTCAGATAAGGTTTAGGTAACTGTGATGTGCTGCTATGCCCAGGTTTTTGTGTGCAGTGCCAAATCCTCTTCCAAAGCAGTGCTACCCTCTCAGCTGATTACACTGCACATGTTTGGCTGACACCTGAAGAGCCTGGTTGTATTGGCGCAGATTTCCCAACAGGGCTTCAGCCTGTGTCAGATCAAATCAGCTTTAGCTTTTAAATTTGAGGATTTTTGTCATTTTATGAAATACAAGATAAAGCTTAGAAGAAAAGGAAATTCAGACATTAACCAGACAAGTTCTTCTGAGGTGCATTCAGATCTAACCACAAAGCCACAAACCATAGGCTGGGAGCTGCACTGCTGATGAGTGCACATTATATCCTCTTCTTAACTTAATATTATCCTTCCTATTGAGAAGAAAATCACTTTCTTCACACCAGCTGAAAGGGCAAACAGTTCAGATACAGTTTTCCAAGATAACTTACTGCCTTCCAGTCCAGCTGTCCATGACAGTGCCCTTGTGCTCTGGCAGTGAAGGGAGTGTCCATCCACAGTCACTCTGGGCTGCTGAGTGACAAGACAAAGTGAAAAATTTCATATAAAGTCATGAGCTGGATCAACTTTAGGAATTCAAGTCACAAAAGTAAGGCCAGAGAGTAGAAAGCAGACAGGATCTTAACTTATGCCAAGTAACAGAAATTTAATAATGACAAAACTAATGTCAGCTTTCAGTAATTTCTTCTAAAGCTTTAAGGTAGGATGCTGACATTTATGGCATAAGTGCTCTCTCTGGAAAGGACTCTGTAGAAACCAGTGTAGGTCAGTGAATTAATTTAAAAGAGTCCTAAGTGACACAGACTTGTATTCCTTGTTCTCACACTCACTTTGTCATGACCTTGAATTTTACAGGAGTAGAAGCTTATATGTTCTTCTGCATTGTATTTAAAGATTATGACTTCTTATTTAAGATAATAAACTGTAGCTTACTCAATCATGAGAGCAACCTTGAACTACATTATTCTCTTCATCACCCCTGTACTGAATGTAGCTTTTTCTTTTCCATGATGATTTGCAGTGATTTTCTTTAAAAAGAGCCAATCCCTTTTCTAAATTGTTCACATTTAAGAATAGTCTTGGAGAATATTGAAGCTGAAAGGACTACAGTATTTCTGAAGACACTAAGTAAACATCTCAAACTAAGCAGAGGGAGGCAATTTTCATTCTATGAGAACTTTCATTAAAATACTCTGTTTTGATGCCTAGTGAGCAAGATTCAATGTTTAAGTTGTTATTACTTCCTTCTTATGCTTCTGTTGGATTTGAGGTTTTGAATTTGGTTGTTTCCTTTTTCTTTTGAATAGTGCATAGAAGAAAAACCTGCATTTGAAGTGAAATATCTTGGAATTTCAGACTATAAATTGCATTACTATATATATGATAACTGGGTACCTTGCAAAATATATGTGTAACATTACTATTGTTCTCCAATCCACTGGAAAATATAGCTTTTATCAGTACACTCTATGGAAAAGAAGCTGAGAATAGAAGAATAATTCTGAAAAACAGTCAAGTGAATGAATTGCACAAGTCAGTGAATGAATTGCATATAGGAAAATCAATGAAGTTAACAGTGTATATAATAAGAGTATTTTAAACTAGATTCAGAGTATCTTAACTGTCCAATATTAGAATGAAATTACAGTTCTGACTGTGGCATGACCTTAGGCAATGGACACCCAGGGGAATCAACTTTCTTTATGTTGTTTTTTCCTTAAGTTGCCCTTTGCTAGATCCTAACTTGATCCTTAATACAAAAAGCATATAGTAAGAACTAGCAGAATAATTCAGTGTTTCACATTCTGAGATACATCAGGACCTCCCTGGTAATTTGCAGAAGTACCAGCAGGAAGATTCTTCTGTGCGTGGTCTCATCCCACATGCAGTCTACAGAATAAAGAAGCACAACTGTATTTAACTCAGAGCCATGATGTTCTTTTTTGAATGATTTTGGAGATCCATCCTGATTCTTTCCTTGCATCTCTCAGTTTTACAGGAGATTCAAAGCTGGCCTCTAGCATGCGCTACGTGGAGACCCAGTCCATGCAGATTGGAGCTTCCTATATGATCCAGTTCAACCTGGTGATGGGCTGTGGTCAGGCCTTTACCCCTCATATGGACAACCAGGTGAAACTGGAGTACTCCACCAACCATGGCCTCACATGGCACCTTGTTCAGGAGGTGAGGCTGGCAGAGAGGACATTTGTCTTCCATAAACTTTGCTTTATACAAAAGATAGTCTGAAATGCACTTTTGGCATTGAACAAAGATGGTTTCCTTTTTCACCTTTCAGTAAATAAATTCTCTGTTGTAACCAATCAAAATTACTATTAGAGGTGTTTAGACTGTTCCTCATAATATTTGGAAGAAAGGTATCTGAAAGCCTGAAACACAAAATAGTGACAGGAATGGACAAAGGCTGAGAAAAAAATTGGGCCACAGTTAGAGCTACAGGGTAATGGGTGAGATCTTTCCTGTGCTATTGCTTTGTTTTTCTAAGCAAAATGCATCTACTGTTTCCTGGAATTTAAATGGATAGACATTCTTTCTGCCCTTGTGCACAGCCATTTGGTAAATGGAAGCACATTCCTTCAGGGGATTGTAATGCAGAGCCTTTCATCTCCCAGCCCGGTTCAGGCACAGTCCAGGCTGGAGTGACCGCTGTTCCCCACTCTGCTGGAAGTGCAAACAGCAGCCTTGGCTGCTCTTCCCCCGGGTGGCTCAGTGCTGCCTCAGCACAAATGTGAGCAGCACGTAGTTCATGCTCTTGTTTTCCCTCTCAGATGAAAAGCTGGACTTTCCCTGGACTCGGGGTGAACTAACCAAGGTCCTTTGGCTGCCTCTGAGCAGGTTCAGAGGGTGTCAGGGAACTTGTCCTACTGCCTTTTCACTGCCTGGTCTGCAGACTCACCAAAGGATTTGTATGCAAAGTTCCACACCTTCTATGAGCAATTAAAGCTTTGCATTTGAAATTAAACAATGCATTTGACTATGAGTTCCACAAAGTTCCACACCTTCTATGAGCAATTAAACCATGCATTTGACTTTTGCATGGTTACTCTTGCCATGTTGTGTTTTGCCACACTTAGTTTGGTGGGCATAATAAAGAAACGACAATAAATGAGTTTTTAAACTGTGGAAATCCAAATAATGATTTCTTATCTTAAACAGAACCCAGACAAAAGCTATAAATCATATATTTCAAACCCTGTTCATGTCTTTTATATCTAGCAAGCATTATCATCTTGCTGTCCAAGAATAGTTCCTAGCAGTGGGTGTTTGGGGTTTGTGCTTGGCATCCATGGAAGATAAGTTAGCTTCAGATTTTAGTGCTCCTTTCCTTGCTCAGTGGAGCTGAATTCAGAGAGAACATGCAGCCAAATCATTTTTCTCACACCACCCATGTTGCTGTGATAAAAGTGTATTTGTAGTTTATTTCAAGGACATAACCTGGCAAATAAACAAAACACTAATTAAAATGTTTGAAAATTTTGTTTGCTTTGCAATCACTGATCTTTATTAGATCCCGTTTTCTATAATCTTTTAGGGGAGATGAATCACGAAACAATGTTTGAAAATTGCTGGAAAGGAAACTAAGCCTTTAGAAAATCTACTAAAAGAAAACCAAAATAAGGTCTCAGATCTTCATTTAATACTCTAAGATATTTGAGCAATAAATTTCTCTGTAAAATAATATATTCTGCCCTTCTTCATATTTAATACATAACTATTACTGTATAATTTAACTATATAAATATTCCTAATTGCCATAACTTCTGTAGAGTGTCACTGCTTTATTATCAGTTTTAGAACAGTCAGAGTAGGCTACTTGCATGAGCAGATGTCTGTTCTCCTACCTGATACCCTTCATGGGAGTGAGCACAGCAGTGACCAGTGAAATTCTCTTGGGCATGTGGGGATGGCCAGGAGATGCTGTTCTGTGGCAGAAGGGGCAGAAGGGAACTGGTAGCCAGCAGAGGATCATGTAGATTGGTAACTTCCAAGCACTTTATTAATACCTCATAGGCCAATTTTTTGTGCGCTGTTCTAGCAAAAAGGAAATAAATTAATGGAATATTGCAAAAAATGAAATAACTTTGGAAGGGTAGTGCTAGAAAACAGAAGCTGGGATAATGGACTTAATTTATATTTAATATTAAAAAGATGTGACAATGATAATATTTTCTGAATTTTAAAAAAATAGAATTTAGGAAACAGACCTCAACAGAAATCTGAGTTAAATGCAGAAATAGTCCTAGAAGCAGGAGGGAACAATTTACAGCACTTGCTGTAGGTGTCAAAGCTGCAGAGCTTGGGAAGGGCCCAAGGACACAACTTCAGTAGGCTGTGGCTGGGCCCTCTGGTGGGGCTCTGTCTGTCTGCTCCCCACTGCAGATGGAGGGTGTGGGCTCAGTCAGCATGCCCAGGAAAAGCCTCACAATAGGTCTCTAAAATTACCTTTATGGTAGTCTGGAGGTCACTTTCATAGAGTTATTTCATAGTGATCTTGTATCCTTACTTCACAGTCCATGGTGGATGCTGGGGTGAAGATATTAAAAACCAGAGAGATAGACATTCCTCATGGAGGAAAGCAAAACATTGCCAGTCATGAATGCTAAACTCTTTAAACAGATTCATATGACTTTCTTCCATCCTCAATTGTACTACAAGTTTTCTGACAAATTTCTCCACTTCATGCCAGGATTTCTCTCTTCTGTGTCTTTCACTCCAACATCTGGACCCAGACAAGCTCCTGGTTCTGTGACTGTTTGACCCTTGTTTCTGTTCCCAATTATTCCTCAACATTAAATCTAGTTTTGAAATGTTTTATTTTAAGGAATGCCTTCCCAGTATGCCAAGCTGTCAGGAGTTTACATCAGCAAGTATTTACCACTCCAGTGAATTTACTCAGTGGAGGAGAATCACTGTTCTTTTACCACAGAAGACTTGGTAAGCTTTTATTTCCTATCTTTAAACATTTTTTTGTGGGGGGGGAAGGGCAGGGGGGTGTTGTGCAGACAATTTGTCACATCACTTGCTGTGACAAACATCAAGTCCTCTGCAGGTCATACTCAAGCCAATAGGTAGAGTGCCAGGGCTGACCCAGTCTCAGGTATTTCCCATAAAATGCATTCCTTACATAATTAGAGAATAAAAGTTGGTGAAGTCAACAGAAACTATTGTTTAGGATTGTTTTTAATACATACTCTGACTCTCCTAATAAAGTTCAGACTTCAAAAATAGTGGCACTTGTCTATAAATGCCCTATTGGAGGAAGGCTTTATTTGGATTGTTAATTTTTATTTTGCACATTCCTTATTGTTTACATCTTCAGACCAAAGCCCTGTATAAACAATAACTAATGATTCATTTCTGGGAATTTTTTAACTCTTGTTTCTTTTTATAGCATGTCTTAAAAAATAACATTCTCTCATGCAAAAAAAAGAGAAACAAAAATTATCAGAAAGTCTATTCATCTTGTTGTAATCAAACTTCGTTTGCCTCCCCTAAAATTTTTTAATCACTAAATTGTCTCTTTCATTGTTTATTTTTAAATCTTTATTATACCATACAAATAAAAATGTTGTCATAAATCCCAATAATCTTCAGGGCACCCTTCATTTGAGAATTTAATTATTGCAATTAGAGTTACATTTTGATTATGTTTGACCTGAATCCATCATAGCAATTGCAATGAGAGCTTGCTCAGATTAAGTCATCATTGTATTTCCCCATCCTTCATCATTATTTTTTTGCACTCTGCATGGCCTCAGCACAGCCTGTTTCCATCAATCACACCACAATGATACCTTCTTTCAACACACTGGCCCTTTTTGCTCTACAGCCAATATTCAGCATTTCCTATTTCTAGGCAAAACATCAGAGGCAAATATTGCATCCTTAGAACATATCATATCAGATAATACCAAATGGTTGCAAGTAAGTCTACAAATAACTGCTTTGTAGTTAGATTATAATGTACTAAATCTTACATGTCATTTTGTGCCACCATACACAAAATCTGTTGTTCACATAGGCACTTAGGAGTTTAACAAGAATCTACAGTTTTTTGGGTTACACTCCAAAGTAGGCTGTTATTCCTAATTTGTAAAACATATAATGTACTCAAAGTAATTATACACTGTATTTGATGATGATACCAATGTTGTAGCCCTCTTTTTCTTTAGGATCTATTAATTTTTCTCAGCATATGAGGTGACAGAAGCATAGAACTCCATTTTAATTTGGGAGACTGTGGGGAGAAATTATGATGAAGTAATAGCCGGGTTCCTGTTCTATGCTGTGCACAAATCATAAATATTTCACACTCTGTCTTGTATCTGAAGGGATTCCCGTCTGTTAGCAGAGTTTTGTTTGTAATTAAGGTACAAATTACCACTGAAAATTTCTTTGCTCTTCATAGAAGCCATTTTCTGAGTTGTGCTGTGCTGTGGCATTATCAGGGTGAAGGGGAAGGGTGGCTGCCTTCAAATGGTGGTTCCCCATCAAATGCAATCCAGCACACCACACGTGTCTCTCTCACCACTTTCCCCTCTTTCTAACATTCCTTTCCAGTGGCAAAGAGCAGGTTAAGGACTCAGCAGCTCCTTTGGATTGAGATTGGGAGGGGATTTTTTACAGGTTTTTAGAGCAGGATTGTGAGCAGAGAGAAAATTGTCTGCCTTTCCAAAACCTGGGCATTATTGGTGACAATTTGATGTGCAGCTCTCCACTGCCAGCCCAGCCAGGGGGCTGGTGGTGCAGGGCTCCTCTCTGGGGTGCCCTCCCTCCTTCTCCTATCCCATCCCCACCTGCACCCACCCCACAGAGGCAAACCCTTAGTGATGGCCAGGCAGAGCAGTGCAGAGGCAGAGCCAGGTGTTCTGCCTTCCCAAAGCTGGGCTGAGGGGGGGACATCTCTGGAGCTTCCATTTCACACAAGGCAAAGGCTGCCACGCACCCAGCCCGCCCTGTGCTTACTGCACAGGGAAACCAAGCACCCAAACGAGGTCTCAGGAATGTCTCATTAGCCTTGTTCTGGCCCTTGCTGGCCTCAGCATGCCCTCACACCCCTGCACAGCCCTGCTGGGATTGCTGGAGCTTTTATCCCTGCATGCGCAGCTCCCAGCTGCGGGTTTGCACCTTGGGCGTGTGGGAAGTGTTAGGCTGCGGCACTGTGCTCATGCAGCTGGAAAATTGTTCATAACAGCACCTATTTCTCTTGTAAAACTTTCTGGGTGTGCTGGTATTCCTGCAGATCTGTAGATGTTCTGCATCCAGCAAGCATGAGTTTACAAGGTCCCCATGTTATGTGAGATTTTGGGGTAGGAAACCTGCTGCAAGAATGAGACTTGAATTGAAGAAATTAAATGTAAGCACCTGCTCACTGAAATTGTATTGTACTTGAACTGAACATTTCTAACACTGATGAAAATTAATTTCAGTTTTATGCAAAGCATTTACATATGAACAGGCTTTAATGAGATACAAGCAGCTGTCAGTTGCTGACTTCATAAACAAATCAACACCTAATGACTGAATGAGACCTTCAGGATAATTGGGTAAATGTAATTATGGTAACTCAGAAGGTAGCAAATATAATTTTACCAGCCACAAATTTGCATTAAATCATTAAGGCTTTTAATATCAGGAGAGAAGGCAGTGATTTTATTTTAACTCACATATCAGAAAAATTTTATAACAGAACATCATTTCACTGGCAGTACTTCTGGGACATGATTTCCTTGTGCTTATGTAAAATGTCACACAACAAAAATGACTTTTATTTGACACCAACCCGAGTTAGATATAATGTCATTAGAGAGCCAGATTGCTTTCTAGCAGCATTAAAAAAAAAAAAGGGAGAAACTATGAGGAACTAGGGAAGTTTATTTTGCTTGTAAGAAATGCTTTCATAGCTCCTCAGTGCTGCACCTCCCATTTCAATAGATGTCCAAACAGTGACTGTCCCGAAAAGCAGTGTTTTATCACTGAGGATGCAGCTGACGCTCATCTCCTTATTCTCTTTTCTTAATTAACATGGCTTTTTTAAATGGTTGATTACCATTTTTAACAGCATAATCCTCTTAAGCTGTTGTTACCTTGAGATGCAGAGCAGCCTTGGAGAGCTTTCAAAAGCAGTGAGCAGGACTGGTTTTTCAGCAGCATTGCTTTCGCAATTGTCACTTCAGCCTAACATGCATTATCCCTCGCCCAGGGAGGACTCTGAATCCATAGAGCTGTCCCTGCCCACAGCCCTGTGACAGTGGCATTTCTTCCCACAGGATCCCTGGCAGAGGCCTGGGGCAGCGGGATCCCCTTGGTGGCAAAGCTGTCCCCAGGGGAGAGCTGTCTGTCTGCAGATAAAAATAACTCCTCCCTGCTGGCAAATGGCTCCCTGGGGACTGTCCCCAGCCCCCAGCTGCTGCACATGCCTCCATTTGGGCAACGTGTTCATCTCCAGGTGGTAATGAGCCTCCTCCCTTCTTCCCCTCCCCTCAAATGAGAGAAACAGTCACTTCATTCAGATGGGGCAACTTCTAAGTGGAGCTCAGTGCTCCCTTAGCTTGATGTACAGCCAACATCTGGAACCTGAGGAGGCAGATGGAGCTCTGCACCTGGCAGGGTGGCAGCAGGAATGGGACAGTGAGACTCTCCAGGGGAACACTTTGGTCAGGTGAAACCGACACGGTCCTGAGCAAAGGGCAGGAGCAGCTCTGTGCACACCCAGCCCTGGAACAGCCCCATGGCAGAGCTGCACAGGGACCTTCTCAGCTGGGGCTCAGGTGCTCTGCTGCCCTGGGCACAGAGGTGTCCTCTGTCACTGCACAGGGCTGGGCTCTCCCCACTGTTGGTGTAGGTCAGGAGTGAGCCTTGTGCCCAGAGCCAGCCCTGATGTATAGCACAGCCCTGATGCACCTGAACCAGCCCTGATATACCTGAACCAGCCCTGATGTACCTGCACAGCCCTGATGCACCTGAACCAGCCCTGATGCACCTGAACCAGCCCTGATGTACCTGCACAGCCCTGATGCACCTGAACCAGCCCTGATGCACCTGCACAGCCCTGATGCACTGCACAGCCCTGATGCACTGCACAGCCCTGATGCACCTGAACCAGCCCTGATGCACCTGCACATTTGCCCTTCCAGGCCATGTATGCCTGGCAGCAGCCAGTGACCAGCCAAGGCAATGCCATCAATGCCACACCGAGCTCTTTTTAGGGGGCACCACCACTTGTTGGGCACCACAAGACTTCCATGGCATGGTGAAATTGCCTCTGCATCACTATAAATCTCCCCTGGTTTGCTGTAAATACCCCAGGGCTGCAGGGTGTCACACCCCAACTCCACCCATACCTGGTGAAAAACAGGGATGCCTGAACACAGTGCTCTTCCTCCTGCTACCTGGGAAAATAACATGACACAGTTTTACTGTGCCTGGAGTTCACAGGGGATGCGTTTGCCTGCTCTAACACCATTCTTTGGTTTCAGTCTTGTCATTTTCCTCAGCACACATTAGAGTTAACACCAGTCATTACAGCTCCTTCCAGCGCCTACAGCCTCTGTCAGGGCTCTCTGTGGTGCCATTGATGGGAACGTGAACCTCAGCACCAAAGTGATGCGCTGACTTCAGAGCACTCCAAAAATAAACAGTAAATAATTGCAGTCAATATTGACTGCCCATTGTGCCTCACAAGCTTGGGAAGTCCTTTGTGTGCTGATTACTGGGATTGCACACTTTTAATGGATAATTCATAGCTCTTGTAATGTAACCCATCAATACATTATATCCTGAGGGAGTATTTAATCAGCAGATTTGCCCCTGCAGATTAACTCTGAGTGCTGTAAAAATGCTTACAGTATTTGCAATATCAAACAGACACTTAAAACAGGCAACAAGGGTCATTTAAATTAAAAATCAAGCCCTTGGGCAGCTTCACATGTTTTTTGAAGAAATTTGTAACTGGTACTTTAAAAATTTATCCATACATGTACCAATCTTCTCATATGTGCCAGAGTGGCTAATTGCTCTGCCACTCTGTCCTCTTCAGCTGCACAGGCCTGCTCGATTCATTTCTTCACTTCCATACGTGTGAGCAGGTGGCTCAGCCACCTTTACAATATTCATTTTAATAAGTCTTATTCTACATAAATTATTGGGGGTGGGGAAAGGGCTTTGTATCTCCAAGCAGAGTAACAGCATTATATCCTGTGCCATCATAAAGTAACCATATGGCTCAGAAACAAGCTAGAAAAGAAGCTTCTAATGGGAGTCGCCTGCTTCTCATCCTCAGCACCCCCAACCAGCCCTTGGCCAGACACAGGCCTACCCCATTTTGAAATTGGATTTTTAGGTCCCTTCAGTCAGCCTTGCTTTCCCTGTCCTACCCCTCCACAACAATGCAATCCAGCCTCAGTGCCCACATTGCCACCAGCACCCTTTTTTACCCCATGGAGTGGAGAGTCTCTGTATCCCCGATTTGGGAGTGGCCACCAGCCAGTGTCTGTAACCTGCTGGATGTGCACAGTTTGGCAGGGCAGCTTGAAAAGGCTTGATGATGACAAAGATTGCTTTTCTCATGATTCACTTTCTTCTCCAGCCTTGGTTTTGAGGGCGATGGGTATCAGGCTGGGTTTGGCTAGCAGGAGTCACTCCCATGGAAAATGTCAATGTTGCATTGGACAGTCTCCTAGAGGGCCAACACTAAGTGTTTTTAATGGGTAATATTAGCTGACTGCACTATTGTAAAGGAAAAGAA
Source organism: Molothrus ater (assembly GCF_012460135.2). NCBI lineage: Eukaryota > Metazoa > Chordata > Aves > Passeriformes > Icteridae > Molothrus > Molothrus ater. Next base: position 13,056,435 of record NC_050482.2, on the reverse strand, counting down.
GCTGCTGAAGATAAAACTATTTAGAAAGGAGAAGCTGAAGCAAGGTTTTGTGCTTGAAGAATATTACAAATATCCAGAAATTAGTTAGGCAAGGAATTTAATTTGATGATTCCCCACCACAAACCTTGGGTATTACAGATTTTGGGTTGTTGGCCAAGAGCAAGGTATTTGCAGTGTAGGAAAAAATAGATGCAATGAAACAGGATCTTTGTCAAAAACTTGTGCTGTCAATGTCACCAGTGATATGTGAGCAAAATCTAGTTTAGAACCATCCTGACAAAAAAAAAATTATATCCAATAAAAAAGTCAGCTATTGTTGAATGGAAATAGTTGGTACTCACTAACACTCAAGAACGTTAATAATTGTTTAAATAATAAATATCAGGAGAAATCTCTTTAGACAGTTTATGACCTGTTAACTGTGACCAAAAATATAAAACATGAAGTCATGCCCTAGATACACCTTTCCACTTTTCCAACCATAGCACAATAAAAATCCAGTAATATTCATAGCTAGGCTTACCTTAAAATAATTCTCAAAATCCCTGCAATGTGCTCTTCCTCAGAAATGCCATCAGTCACTGGAAAGTTCATTATGAAGGCCTGTGCAGTGAGTGGCATCATCTAGAAAGTTAATTTGCAAGAATATGTCTTTGATTGTGCCAGCCTTTGCAGCCTAGGCTGTGATTGGGATACTATGGGATACTAACTTCCTTTTTTTTTTTTTTTGTTACATTTTACCTCTTTTCCTTCCATTCTGTAAAGAATCCAAAACTGATGCATTGTTATTGGTTTTAAGGTCCAGTGCCACACGTTTCCGCTGGAGCCAGTGCTACTACACAGCCCAGGATGAGTGGGCCCTGGACAACATCTACATTGGCCAGCAGTGCCCCAACATGTGCAGTGGGCATGGCTGGTGTGACCACGGGGTTTGCAGGTATGAGGCATTTGTCAGACCCTCCTAGCCATGCTCTCCTGATACTGGCACCCTACTATGTTCCACACTTTCCTTTTCTTGGCTGTTGTTATTTTTGTATTAAAAATTAAAAAACAAAAGCACTATGTGGAGTTGACCATTCAAGCAGCATTAGCAGCCAGTTGCTCCACACCAGCCTGTCCAAGAAGCTGTACCCTTGGCAGATCCAAGCACTGGAAGAGCTGTCAGTGGCACAGGGCTGCCCTGCTGCAGGTGTCCTGGTGGCCACTCCAGCCCCTTGCACAAGAGCCCCAGCTCAGGGCCAGAGCTGCTTTGCTGAGTCAGAAGGATGCCAGGGACCAGCTGAGCTCTGCTGGGCAGCCACTGTCAGAATGGGTGCTACACCAAGGACAGAGACTGCTGCTCCCTGCCAGCTTCAAACTTTCTGGAGACCACAGGGTTTGGGGTTTTTTAGAAAAAAAATTCCAATTTTCTATTTTCCAGTTATTCTGATTTGTTTCCACAATATAAAACCACAATTCCAGAATGATTTTTGTTTTCAATCATGGTTGTCCACATCGAATTTTCTAAGGTCAGTGCACGTACCATAACTAATTGCCAGTATCAGATGAAGTCCTTAAAACTTGTTATGTTTACACTTCCCTCCAGGTGTGATTCAGGGTTTCGGGGTACTGAATGTCAGCCTGAAAATCCCCTTTCTTCAACCATCATGTCTGATTTTGAGAACCCAGATACCCTGAAGACAGAGTGGCAGGAAATTATTGGGGGAGAGGTCGTCAAGCCCGAGGAGGGCTGTGGGGTCATCTCATCTGGCTCCTCACTCTACTTCAACAAGGTACTACAGAGGGCTGGGACACTGATAAAGGCACACACTGCAGGTTTCTGTGGAGCATAATGTGGCTGTGAGGCAAAGAAAAGGAGGTGGCAGAAAGCTGCATGTGATATTAGAAGTGTGTTAAACAGCCCAGCTGTGCTCTGCAGGTAAAGAACAAAGCAATCAAAAGAGATAGGGTAAGACACATGCACTGTGTAGTCAAGAAATAGCAGCTATAATGAAAGGTAGTAAATTGCCAGTGTGCTGGAAGTGTGTATATTCACAATGTCTTACTTGGACATTTTCTTTTTTAAGATTCAGTTCGCAGTATCCAGCAGCTCCCATTTGTTTCTTCTGTACTGTCCTGGGTAAGAGATGGGGAAAGGTTTGCTTTCAGGGGCTCAAGCAGCTTAATTTGAGGTCACAGGAACAAAACTATTGAAAAAACCCATTTTTCAGGCTTTTAGAAAATGGTTAACCTGAAGGAGAATATTCTTTTGTATAACTTGGATACTTTGCAGACAAAAAAATAATAGAGCAGGAAGGAGATAGAGGGAATTATGCTAATTAGTAGCAATTATAGCTAAAACAAAAAGAGATCTTTATGACCAAATGTAAGATTATGCATTGTAATCACTGATTTATTTTTGTATTGTTGCTCCTTAGGTCTATTACTAAGGTTTGTTTTGTTCTTAATTGAAAGGAAGAGTGTAAATGCAGCTATGTGCTTCTCTTTTAAAGGTTTGATCAAACTGGCATTGCTGTCATGAGAGCCAGATTAGTCCCAGAAGAATAACCCAATATGCAACGCTGTGCAATTGTGTGTTGTTTACCTCATTACAAAAATCTAACCCATGAAATAATTTTCAGCACTCCTACGTAGTCTCACATCCAGCTCCCCTGGAAATAGAGCTCTGAACTGAAAATTTCATAATAGCCCAATCAGTATAACTAGCTAATTGTGATAATTGGATTTTTATACATAATTGTCTTCCCTGTTAGATGTTTTTCCTTCTGGCTTGGTTCCTTATGCCAAGTTTCTCAAAAGTAGTTTGCTAAATTAGAATTAACCTGCTATGATCTTTCTTCTGATTCCTGCTAAGGAGGAGTGAAAAACTCATTTAGAAATTCTTGGCTTCTTTCTATTGATCTCTAAGGGTCATGTTATCACTCATTTCTTGAGTAGTAGCAGTCTGTGTGCTGTCAACAGAAGGTGGTTTATTTAATATCTGTTTAGATCTTTCTCAAACTGTCTAGGGGCCATACTGGTGGATAATAAAAAATTATTTTTATAGTTGCCAAACAGTTCTGTATTGTTTTGGGGAGATCATATTCACATTTCTTTTCATTTGCTCAAACAGCCACTTTTTATTTGAATGTCTAATGTTTGCTGCCATAATCAATTACTGCTGCCAGAATTAATGTTGGCTTTGTTCTGACAACCCTCTAGCTTTTGTTTTACAACTCATTTTAATCAGTTGTAGGTGTGTTCACAATTCAGAGCTCTTTCAATTAGCAATTCCCTGAGGCTTTATGTCACTCATGCCCTCTCTCAGTTTACCTGGGTCTGTGATTACCCCTTTGGCAGGCACAACTGCTGTGGGGTGTAGGTACGGAAAGCTCACCTGGAACAGTTTTAGGGCCAGCTTGGCCCACTGCAGGTCAGGACACACAGCCCATGGGACAGCAAGGGTGTTTGCATCCTTAGTACCCATTACTGGCTCCATTTGATGGTGACAGTTTCAAATTCCAGTGTCTCCAATGAAGCTGTGGAAGCAAACCACCCAGAGATTATCAGTGTCACCTTGGCCAGCATCAGCCACGTGGGGCTGCGCCCAGAAGCTCAGGGCTGCATCCAAGGCTGAGTTCCTCTCACTCTCATGGCACCATCCAGGAGGGAATTCCTGTCTCAGCTGGGAATAAACAATGAAATAAACCAAACCAAGAACAATTCCAGACTAAATCGGTATGGTTGTATCCTGTATGAGCTTTTTGAGAGTCAAAGGATTCTTCACAGGTTGTGCTGCCTTGGCATCAGTGGTACAAGCCAACAAAACTTCAGACCCCATGAATTCAGCTTCCAGCAGTCAGTCTCACAGTGCAAGGTGCCCTATTTGGTAGGGTCCACAAATGAGCTCAGCACCCAGGCTGTTATACCAGCCAAGCAAAGTTTTGAGAAAGAAAGCAGTAAACATTTATCTCTGCTGGGTTTATCCTCAGCTGTGTAGAACAAAGAGGTGGTGAATGGAACAGGATTTAAATTCATCTGTCACCTTATTAAAAAACACAGGTGATATTTTAAATCTCAGCTCCTAAATCTTGTTACCTGTGTCCAGCTAGATGACATCACTTGCTTATCTCAAGTTTATTTGGAAATTTGTCATAAGGATCCCAAATGTACTAGTGAGAGAGAAAAAAACAAACATAACTTAAAACACAGGTGTCATAACTTGACCTTGGTTTTCCTTTTTTAAACCATGCTTGGAGATGGACAGAAACACACTTTTTAAAGGGAATTATAAAGAGTAGGCAGGATGACAGTCCTGGTCCATTTTGGGAGGTGGTGCCAGGTTGAAGCTACTTTAACAAATGCAGAAATATGATCCCTGCATCAGCTCTCCATCTGTACATAAACGGCTTTGCCCGAACTATAAAAGCTGTGGCAGCATGATGCTGTGCTGGGGCAGGGCTGTGCCAGATGCAGGGCATGCAGGTCACCTCTCTGGGGACACTGCTCTCATCCTGTGTCCTGCCTTGTCACAGCCAGCTTCATATCCCATACCAGCATCTTGTAGGTTTGGTGATGTGGAAGTCCACAAGTTCAGCCTCAAGCCCCAGGGCACAAAGGGAAGAGGATTATGGGATAATTTCAGTTACAATAAAAGGCTCTTAAACCTTAAAGCTTTTTTTTTTCTATGAAAATGCTCTGTCTTCTGAACACACACAGAGTGACCACATTGACCTCCTAAATTCAAAAGCATACTTGGAAAAGCTGTTCACTCAGTTTTACAAGGCTCCTTGTTTCTCTCAGCGGTGCTTAGGTAAACTTGAAACTAAATCCACAGGTTTTAGTTGAGACACTCCTGATTTACAACGCTTATTAGGAAAATAATATAGTTTTGTGTAGGAACAAATCTTATTCAGCTGAAGCATGAAGAGAAAATGTCACTCCCTGGTTCTTGTGTAAAAGATGAACTTTGGGAAAGATATTATAGGAACCAATTTCAGGTGATTGGGTAACCTTGTGCGGTGCAAGATTTGACCAGGGAAATAAGACTAGATAAATGGCCTTTTTACTGCTCCATGCATTATCAATAGAAAGTTGAATATTTAAAAATTTAACCCGGTTTGATTCAGGATATCCAGCACCTGTTCTTTGTCCTCTGAAGTCACACGGGACCATGGGGGAATGAGCTTAAATTCTTGTGTGAAAATTGTGTTGGGAAGAAGTTGAATTGTGTATTGAAATAGAATAATAAAGTTCTTGTGGGATCAAATCAGAGTGACATAAAGGATGGCCAAGAAGAATAATTGAAAGACAAAAAAAGCCAAGTTGATACAGAAATCAATGTCCTCCATGTTGTGAAATTTTATGTGTAATATTCATCTGTGATGGATTTTAAATATGCCTATTCATCGTGAAGGTGCCATAATTATTATTGTCCCTCTGTTCCTTGTATTGTAGGCTGGAAAAAGACAGTTGGTAAGCTGGGATTTGGACACAACATGGGTGGATTTTGTACAGTTTTACATCCAGATTGGAGGAGAGACTTCTTCATGCAATAAACCTGATAGCAGAGAAGAAGGTGTGCTGCTGCAGTACAGCAATAATGGCGGGATCAATTGGCAGCTACTAGCAGAAATGTATTTCTCTGACTTCAGCAAACCCAGGTATAATTTTGATCTAAATTAAGTAATCCACATCTGCATCAGCTTTTAAAACTATATATTTCTCAACTTATGAAAACATGAATCATAATTCAAATTTATAATTCTTAGAAGTCATCATTATATAGAAACTTTTCCTACTGGCAGAGTAAACTGCTGTCACTGGGAATGAAAAATGTAATGAAAGTGGGCCTTACAATCTTAAGTAAAATATAAAGTTTCCTATTACCTTCTATGTGAAACATGACTAAAATGCTAATATCTGCAAAGCATTAGCAAGCAAATACAGAACTTGCTGAAAAGAGGTGCAGAAATCTTCCATTTCCTCTGACTCTAATTTCAGATCTAATGAACATGTATTAATGTCATATGAACTAAAAGCTCCTTTAAATAAATATTTAAGGAGGAGAAGAAATCATGTTCAGCCATTCAAACTTGGTGTCAGATACCTTGTCAGTGAAAATTTAAATTGTATTTGTCTACATGGGTGTTAACATGATTTCTATTACGTGTAGTCCATGTCTTTCAGCATACAAAGATCTGTATAGGAGGACTGAAATATTTTACCCAAAGAAAACTGCTACATAATCTATTGCATTGTAACAGAAGGATGTTTTTGTCTACAAATAGGACCAATCAGCAGAAGAGGATGAGAAATTAATTTTGCTAGCATATATCACTTTTACTTCCTGGCATCAGAACATGGATCAGCTGAACAGTTTAATTCAAAGCTAGAGAGCTCAAATCAGTTCCTTATTGTGTTTGGCAATATAATAATAGAGCAGAAAAAACATACATTGTCTTAAAGAGTTTACAAGAAGAACAAAGAAGGCTTCTTGATATGCAGTGCATAAATAGGGATATAGATATATGGGAAAATAGAAAAATAGCATCACAGAATCCTTAAAGTTGGAAAAGGCCTCCAAGATCATGAAATCCAACCTTTGACCCAACATCACCATATCAACTAAATTACAGCACTAAGTTACATATCCAGGGTTTTTTTTGGACAATTCCAGGGATGGTGACTCCTCCAGCTCCCTGGGCTCCCAAGGAGCCCCAATGCCTGACTACCTTTTCAGCGGAGAAATTCTGCCTGTTGTCCAACCCAAACCGATGGAGCCACATTTCTCACAGAGAAAAGCAAGGCACAATTCTTCCCAAGAATATTTCTGAGATTCACATTCTCTGAACCTCAGAGGAAGGAAAAACAATTCTTACCATTTGCTGTGCCTGTGCTTGTGCAAAAGTAGAGTGCAATATGGAGATTGTTCACCCAAAGTTATGGTGTTTTGTTTCCTTGGCCTATCAGGGCCAAGTGTGTGTGAGTCAGGACTGTCGGGTGACAGTCACAAGATTCAGCGCAGTGGAGTGCTTGTTACATTCAGTTTTGATGTAATGTAATAGAGCATAATAAAGTAATTAATTAGCCTTCTGATATCAGTGGAGTCCTCCTCATCATTCTCTCCCTCATTGGGGTTGCCTGCAAATTCGATAAAATTCCTCTGGCAGAGTTTGAGGCAATGCACTCATGTCCTTGGTTGCCTGGGAGAAGAGGCTGATTCCCCCATCTTACTACAACCTCCTTTCAGGTAGTTGTAGAGAGCAATGAGGTCTCTGCTGAGCCACCTTTCCTCCAGACTAAACAACACAAAATTCCTCAGCTGCACCTCATATGAGTTACTCTCTTAGACTCTTCCTCAGCTTCATTGCCCTTCTCTGGACACACAAATTACTGAGGACTTCTACAGATAAGATAGATGCTGATTTTCCTGCCTCTTTTCCCTGTTGAGTGATATGTTTCTCTACAAACTGTGCTCTCTGAAGCTCTGCTCGGTTTGTGTTCCTCAGGTTTGTGTATCTGGAGCTGCCAGCTGCAGCCAAGACCCCCTGCACCAGGTTTCGCTGGTGGCAGCCGGTGTTCTCAGGGGAAGGGTACGACCAGTGGGCCATCGACGACATCATCATCCTGTCAGAGAAGCAGAAGCACATCATTCCTGTCGTTAATCCCACCTTGCCACAGGTAATAAGCAAGAGCCAGCTGTGGGCATCCCCAGGAGACAGGAACTATCCTGTTAGGAGACTTGTTTGAACATAGTTTTCTTGGAAAATACGGGGTCTATTTAAAGAGACAGCTGCAGTGCTTGCAGCTGCGTCACTGTGTGGGAATTACCTGAGTCTTTGCACAAAATCATCAGGCTCCTAAGCTTTGTGTCAGAGGATATAATGATGTATCTCTGCAAAACGTCAAGACTGAAGTTTTGGCAATAAAATTTTTTTTGAAAACTACAGAAAATAAAAGTTGCAAAATTTGAAAGTTCATCATTTTGGGAATTATTCTGAAGTCACAGCACAAGGGGATAATACCTCTGGCTTTTCTTTTCATTTCTAACAGAACTTTTATGAAAAGCCAGCATTTGATTACCCTATGAACCAGATGAGTGTATGGTTGATGCTGGCCAACGAAGGGATGACCAAAAATGAAAGTTTCTGCTCTGCAACCCCCTCTGCCATGCTGTTCGGTAAATCGGATGGAGACCGGTTTGCAGTGACTCGAGATTTAACCCTGAAGCCTGGATATGTCCTGCAGTTCAAGGTATTCCTTAAACATAAATCTGTGCAAGAATAGCAGTAAAACTGCCCTTAGCCAATATTTGCAAGATGCCACTGGGGCCACAGCTCAAACAAAGGTGATAAATTAGACAATTGTGTAAAAAGATGTGAAAAGCACGAGTATGAACCCATACAGAATAAATGCCATCCTGCTTTCTAGAATAGCCAAAACCTCGGTGCTTGAAAGCATTTTTACTCCTCCGGAGAAGTTTAAAGGTTTCTGTTCTTCAGCACATTTCAGAAGTGGGTTGAAGTGCATGTCATTATATTCAAGTCAGTACTAGGAAATGCTACTGCACTGTCAAGCCCAAAAGGATTTACCCTGTCTGGGGGTCTGTGAGTACAAAAGCTGCAATGTGGTTTGGGTTCACTTTTTGTATTTTAGACTATTTAAGGACTTATAAGCTGCTCTGTACTCCAGTGTGCGTTTTTCATATAATTTACTTTTATTGTGTCAATGAATATAGGCTCCAATTAGCATTTTCTTCTTTAAAGAGCTTACAAAAAATTTCAGTGGTCTAACAATACATCAGAATATAGGCTCCAAAGAAAGTGTATTTGCTTTGACAAGCTCTTGTTTCTGAACCCTAATCAAAATTTTATTGAGTTTATAATGAAATCCCATTGGTGAATTCTGGAAGTTGGTTGCAATGCAATTTTAATGAGCTCCCCACAAATACATGGTCCTTACATAATTGGTGGATACAGACACTGAATAATTTACAAGTGGAATTATTAAAAAGATCAGATGTTTACAGGCAGCTTTTCAAATATAATTCCCACAGTTCTATAAATTGGAAAGTTCGTTAGAAATACTGGGATTTGTAAAATAATCTAATTTCAACTAAAAGATATGCTAATAAGATGCTATACAAACTGAGGGATTTCAGTACAATTTTCTTGTGAGCATTGCATGTAGTTTTATACTTTAAACTGTTTAAAACCCAAGGATATCTCAATACATAAATACCATTTAGCCTGGAAGAGATGCTATTTGCCTCTTCACCACCTTCCTGTACTTCAGTGACTAAATGTCTATTCTCTAGGTTTGATGATCAACTGCAATTAAGAAATTGTCTGGGTTTAAAAAAAATCAATACTTAAAAAATGTTTCATACACCTTCCATCACTGAAGCACTTGTCAATGTAACATAACTATACAAAACATGAGAATGTGTCACAGAACAGTGAGTTCTTCTTTATAAAGTCTATTATTTAAGGACCGAATTTATACTTTTTTGGAAAGCTTTTCAGCCTGCACATAAATGTGTTAGTCCTATTTGCATGCTTTCATGACTGTGTGAAATTTCCATTTTAAATAGCAGACTGGAATAATTTTGCATTGATAAGCTCAAAGACAGTAATTTGTTAGAATTATTTCATTTTACATGAATGATTTTGTTTTACATTTTGCCTTCTACAACTCAAGTAGAATTTCTTCAATAAACTAAGGAAAACTAATATTTTTCTGATAGCTTGAAGAATGAAACTGAAACTTCAAATCAGCAGTTGATTTTGGTCTAGGCTGCATTCTCATTTCACATTTTAATATGCATTTTTTCTTCTTAATCCAACTGTTACTTTGTTCTGGGGCCCAAACTGCAGCACCAACTCCCACACATCTTTCCTGCAAGGCAGTGACAAGGCTGTGGTTAGGGCTAACCTGGCAGTCAGGCTGACCCTCTGGGCACAGTGTGCTGCAGATGGGATGGATCCCAGAGGTTACAGCTCTTTCCACTCCTGGGCATGCAGGTGTCTGCGCAGAGTTTGCTGTTTGGGGCTTACTATGCACAGGGACCCTTGGAAAGTTCTTTGCACCTCTTTGTGTGCTGAACTCAGCAACCTTAATGAAGGACAGTGGGAATTTTTACTGAGAAATGTCATATTTCCATGTAGGAAGCAGACTCCAAGCAGTCAGCCAGCAGGGTTCAGAGCCAGTGCTCAGAGCAATAAACCTCCCAGCACAAAAAGTCAAAGGTGGTTTGCAGCCAATAGATACTAGTAACTGCAGTTTCGTCATGTAATCTCTTAGGAAAATTAATCCACAAACACCAGAGGTTTATGTCCAAAAAGGAGACTGAGGAGTCCTTTTAATTTATTCAAATAAAGGGAGAGCCCATGGGGCATTCCCCTGGGATCTCTCAAATTTTTGGAGGATGCAGCCTCCTTTTTTATCCTAATTTCCCAGCTGCATTTCCCTTCTCTCTTTCCCCATTGGCTGAGGTACCTGGGAGGTACAGACTTCCCGATACGCCTGATGCCAAAGATTTCTCTCTAATGTATAACCCTCCCCTTTAATTTTTAATTCTGATGGAATTTAGGGGGTTTTCTTCCGCATTGTTTTTTTCATCTTTCAATGTCTAATTTCATTCATCAGCAAACCTAAAGTTTCTTTGTAAAAGCAAACATCTTTTTTCCCATTCATCAATCAGTGGAATCCTTCCCATTGTTTCTTTTATCTCCCAGTGCTAGTTTTATCCACCAGCAGACCCACAGCTTGTTCGTAAAGACAAACCTGCTATTTCTCTCATCTCTGACTCTCTGCTTCCTTGCAGCTGAACATTGGCTGCACCAACCAGTACAGCAGCTCTGCCCCCGTGCTGCTGCAGTACTCGCACAACGCTGGGCTCTTCTGGTCGCTGGTGAAGGAGGGCTGCTACCCCGCCTCCCCTGGCACCAAGGGCTGTGAGGGCAGCTCCCGGGAGCTCAGCGAGCCCTCCGTGTACCACACCGGGGACTTTGAGGACTGGACAAGAGTCACCATTGTTATCCCCAGGTCTCTCGCAGCCAGGTACGGTGCGGTGTAAACCAGTGATGCCAGTGGGACACGGGGATTACACTATTTAGCTGCTTCTAGAATGGTACATTAGGAAAAAGTTGCAAAGCTGTGTTGTATTGCACGAAATAGTTTGTTTTGTTGTTGTTGTTTTGCACTGGGTTATTACAGATTTGCACAAAGTAGTCTTTATAATTTATGTTGTACCACGTGGTTTGCTATTCCCCTGTCCCATCACATGGTTTCTCCCTCACCCACTCCTGTCCCCAGTACCCCCTGGTGCTCTATTCCCTGGTCAGTCCCTCCCCTTGCCCCTCTCTACTGGTATCCCATTGGCCGTGGTCCTCCTCCGCCCCCCATTCCCCGGGTATAAACCTCTCCCACCATGAGCCATGAGACCTCTTCTTACATGGGTTTTTCCATCTGTGGTTCTCAAGTCAATAAACAGAGGACATTCTTGTTCCCATGTGGAGAAGCATGGTCTTTTGCTTTTGTCTGTGTAAGATTGTGTGGGCTGAGGGTCAATAGCCAGCTGGGTTGGACTTTGAGTTACTCTTGTTATCCCCAGGTTGCTCACAGCCAGGTACAGTGCATCGTAAACCAGTGATGCCAGTGAGACACAGAGATTAGCTGATTTAGCTGCTTCTAGAATGGTACATTAGGAAAAAGTTGCAAAGCTGTGAATAAAAGCAGTGTTAAAATATGGCAGAGCTGGGGGAAATATACTATGCTGCCCAAAGCAGTGAGAATTTTTCATTTTAAAGGTGTCAGATTGGTCTATAATAAATAATTAAATTAAAATGCAGTGAGGAACCCAGCACTTTTTAATTTGACACCAATCCCTTCCTTGTCTTTATCCATGTCAGCTAGGTCAGAGGCACCAGCAAGGGAGTAATAAGTCATATGAATTAAATAAGCCATTTGAACAGGATTAATTTTAGTTACCACTGGGCAAAGAAACCTTAGCAAGGTATAAGCTGATGCATAATGTTCAGTGTCACTGAAGGCAGCCAGGACAGCCAGAGGCAAAGGAGGGAAGAATGGTGGTTGTGCACATCTGCAAGCACAACCTCAGCACCTGATTCATACAAGTGAGAAAACATCAGATGGTGGAAGACAGAAGCCTTGAAATCAGGAGGGTTATCTCAGTCTTATCTGGATTCGGATGAAGTTCCTCACTCCCCTTACTCTCTATCTTACTCCATCAGTAAAACACCCTATGAGATTTGTTGGATGCACCAAGCACTGCCAGCACAACCACCCCACCAGGCCCCTGGCCGTGTTTCCCTGCCTCCTGCCCTCCCTAGTGCTGTCTCTGGGTTTCTGACCCATCCTCCTCCCTCATCCTCAATCCCATTTGAGTGTGTGGCATATTTTGTAGCAGGGGAGCCAGTGCCTCTGCTGCAAGGACTTGAAATAGCAGTGTGTACCCTAACAAGTTTGTCTTTTCTTCAGTAATTAGCCAATAAAAGCAGGTGCCAAGTTGCACAGATCTGACACCAGCTGATCTGATTTACCCAAAACAAGCAGGCCAGAATCAATAGCAGCAATCTGTTTGGCATTATGTGCAGTAATGTGATCCGGAATAAGAAGCTCATGCTAATAGATTAAAAATTTAAGTATTGTGACTGCAATGAGTGTCTTGGCACGTTGAGACCTGAGTTTGTTGTGGGCCACTTAGGAAATCATGGTTCATGGGTTAACCAGAGGGTATCCCATTTCATTATTTGCTACCAAACATGAGCATGATGATCACCCACCTACCAAATCCCAGTGCACAGCAAAAAAGAAAAGGCAATAGGTTTATTATTTTTTAGGCAGAGTAGCAGGCAGGATATGAGTTAATCCATTATATTGTCAATGAGATTTTAAATCTGTTCCCCTCTTTGGAGCTCTTCTAAAAGGATCAGCATCATAAAAGTTAAAGCCTGGAAATTAATAACCAAAATATTTTTTCTTTAACAAATTTGCTATGCAGTGAGTCAGAGTTGAGGGCAGAGTAGGAGCTTCTTACAAAGTTTATTAAAGAAGCCCCCACTGAGTCATGAGGTCAAGAAAGAATCGCACTGCTTTCTAAACTCCTTCTCAGAGGAGAGCCTGGGCGCAGCTGGATCCAATCTTAGCTCTAGACTTTGTCAGTGGTTTATGTCTAAAGGATTATACAGGTGTAAATGAACCTTTACACAAGGTTGTCCTTCAGGATTAAGGATGGCAAACTTATATATTTATATAAACATGTTTATTTATGATTTATTATGGTAACAATTAGACAAGAAGATCTTAATCAGAATTGTTTACTAGACAGTATTGGAGCCATAGCGACTATTATAATACAGTGCTCTATGAAGCAACATTAGAGCAATTGTATCAAAGCAATTGTATTAAAGCTAGAAAAAATTATTATTTAGTAGAGATTGATGCTACTCACCCATACAATGACTGTGGGCAAATTTCTTGTTCAGCCTCAAAGATTAATCTTTAGGGGCATCCCCACTCAATGGAAGAATCTGCAGCCACTCCAAGAAAGGGTATGTCCCTTTGAAAACCCTGCCATTAAAATCTAGGACTAGACTTTTAGAGTATGAAGTGATGGACTGTCAATCATATGTCTCTGGGCCAGCTATGTCAGCTCAGCAGCCTTAGACGAGTTATTAGTGATATTGTTTGTTCCTTCATCCATGTTTTACCAGTCTACCACATCTCCATCTCACTGTCAGGATGTTTAACTTTGGGATTGATGAGTCAGACTGGTTATTTCTGTTTATAGAGTGGCTTTTTTTTCTTGTATCCAAATAACTTGAAGGTTTTTTACTCAAAAGTGCACAATCCCATCATAAACTCTGCATCGCTGCCATCACTGAGTTCCTTTCAAAAATACTGTAAGAAATGAGTTCAGGGATTTTGATATGTAATTAGCATTTCAGGTTGGACTGAGTAGTAAAAAGCATCTTCAAAGTCACGTTAATCATTCACTGTTGTTGATAAAACCATGTATTTTTTCTTTGCTTCACACTAAAGGATATGGGCCAGAGAAACAGAGGATTTCAAAATTCAGCCAAAAAATCGGAAAGAAATATCCTTAAGCAAGGTTGCATGACAGAAATCCAAGCATCCTATTTGCAAATGGCTAATTTGGGAAAAGGTCCTTTTAAGGAGCAGTAGCTATTGAAGCCAGGAGCAGCAATGGAGGAGCGACAGTGGGTAGGACGGTCGGCACAGATGGAGACGAGAGATCTCTGAAGCCAGGTCTTGGAGCTTGGATGCAGGGCCCTGCTTGGAGCTGCCAGCCACAGCTCGGAGCAGGCCCCAAAGAGGAGCTCCAAAGAGGAGCTTGAAAGAGAGAGAGAATGAGAGAGAGCAAGAGGAAAAGAGAGAGACGAAAGAGTAAAAGAGGACGAAGTTCTCATTACAATACTATAAATCTGCTTCTGTGCTGAATATTCTAATTTTCACTAGCTAATTTAGTACAAGATACAAATCCCATAGCATTTACATACAGCCTATAAGAATCATTACATTACTATACTCTGTTACATTTTAAATCCTAAAAACTACTCTTGGGGCCCCTTCTGCTAAGCTAGTAGGGTCTGCTTTGACCCTTGGACCTGTCTGCAAGCAGAAGATATTGTCTAATCAAAAGGGGATTACCTTCAGTCGGCCATACTATTGTTTTCCAGTTGTTCAGTAACTGAAATGAAGTTCAGGGATTCTGATATGTAATTAGCACTTCAAGTTGGACTGAGCAGTAAAAAGCATCTTCAAAGTCACATTAATCATTCACTGTTGTTGATAAAACCATGTATTTGTTCTTTGCTTCACACTGATGGATATGGGCCAGAGAAAGGCTTGGTATCTCAAAGCTTGCTTTCATTTCAATCTCACTTATAGTTTCCATATTCTCAAAATCTCTTGCCAGGCAATCATATTCATAAGGCTTTCCTGTTTCATCTTCCCCAATGTAGCAATGCTGTTGTTTTGTCTCTGCAGCAAGACCCGATTCCGCTGGATCCAGGAGAGCAGCTCCCACAAGAGCGTGCCTCCCTTCGGCCTGGATGGCGTCTACATCTCGGAGCCTTGCCCCAGCTACTGCAGCGGCCACGGCGACTGCGTCTCGGGGGTCTGCTTCTGCGACCTGGGCTACACAGGTAACACAGCCCTCCTCAGGGGGATTACAGCCAGCACTGGCTGAGTTAAACCTGTAAACCTGACAGCTTGTTTTTCCTCTCCGATATTCCGGAAAAATATATGATGACATATATTGCATGGGCTGCCAAGAGGAATCTTTCTTGTTTTGTTAAATTAAATTCAGCACAGGCAAAGCAGAGCAGCTGAAGGCAGCGGACACCGTTGTTTCTGGCAAGCACAATCTTTGAATATCACCATCTGTATGAATGGGAAGGGACTAGCAATAAAAGAGAAAACAAAATAAAATATTATAAACTGAAAAGTCTGCTTAAAAGCCTTTGGATCATCTTCAAAAGAATTGTTGCCATTTTTGAGTCCCCTGGCCATCAGATGGCATGGGACCAGGAGGGAACATATGTTCTGACAGGCCCTTCTGTGGAAAATTCTGCTCACTTGTGGTTTTAGGGGCTTTTACGCTGAAATAGGAAAAAAACCCAAAATGCAAACCCTGTGAAAAGAAAAGATTGACACAACCAGTTGCACACTGCAGTCTTTTCAACCCCCAACCAACAAAGCAATAAGCTAACATCTTTTGTTCAATTTGTTTAAAATTAAATAGAAGGATAATGTTTTTCTGTTAGCAAAAAATGCCTTATCAACATAAAGCTTGGCTGTTTTTCACCCAGTGAAATAAGCCATCTTAGAGTTTAGAGAAAGAGAGCTTATTCTTCCTACAGAAATTTGTAAAGTGGGTTTAAAAAGGTACAATCCAGTTATCAGAGCATTTTCTTAGAAAAGCCTGGTGCTTTGTCACAGATAGATGCAACAGAATCGTGTGCCAGTGCACTGTATCTGACCCTTACTCTGTCCAACACAGTTTCAACAAAGCATCTCCCTCTTTTTTTTTTTTCTTGAAGCATCACATGGAACCTGTGTGTCTAATGTGCCTAATCACAGTGAGATGTTCGACAGGTTTGAGAGGAAGCTAAGCCCTCTCTGGTACAAGATAACAGGAGGTCAGGTTGGGACAGGCTGTGGTGTGCTCAGCGATGGAAAATCTCTCTACTTCAATGGACCTGGCAAAAGGGAGGCGAGGACTGTTCCCCTGGACACCACAAATATCAGGTCAGTGCTCAGTGCTGCTTCTCAAAATTACCTGTGTATTCATGTTCTCTCTTCTGCTCTGTTGAAAATGTGGATATGAGAAGGTGGGAAATGTTTTTTTTTTATGGTAGTCATAACTTTTACAAGAGCTCTGAAAGATAGAAAAAAATACGTTTTGTTCATTCTGGTGTATTATTTCCCTTTTTTGAAACAGAATACTTAGGTTAGAGACAGTGGAATAGCAGCTTAAAATAAAATATTAACTCACTATCTTTCTGAGAAGATAGTTTGCATTGTATCCTGAGATAGAAGACAGGGTCTTGAGAATGCACAAAAGCTAAGACTCTGCCCATAGCTGGGGAGAAAAGCTCCTTTTCCTCTGCCTGTGTTGAATTGCAGGCATGAGGATGGCATAGCAAGGAGCTGTTGTTAGCTTGCCAGATGTTGTGAATTACTCCACTTGTCAGAAGTGCAAAGGAATGGAATGTGAATTGTTTCTGCGTAGCCAAGAGGCTAACAAGCCTTCACCTCTCTCCCTGCTGCTACTGAATCCTGCTACATTGGTAGCAATTATCCTCTTCTCTCAAATTGCCTAGCTGATTAATGTAATTAGGATGAACAAAGGGCTGTTAATTCTAACCACTATTTAGCTTGGAGTTTGCTGCAGCTTTGTCCAGTCTCATGAGAGATTAGGCACCTGAAACCTTGAGCACTCTACAATTTTGGCAGTTAGCTTAATAAAACATATTTCTCCTGACAAATACTGCTCTGAGAGTAATAATGCCATGATTTGCTCCATAATTGAATTTGTGGGATCACTCAGCAAAGACTGGCCAGAGGTTACTGTGATCACTCCAGCTCAGGCAAGCAGGACTCTGTGGTGTGGGGGCTGCTGGTTTGGGGAAGTCCTCGGCTGCTCCCTGGTACTGCACAGCACTGCACCAGCCACCTCTCTTCTGGCCCCTGCATGTCTGACAAATACCTGTCATAGTTATGTAATTATGTAAATTAGTTACTAATTAAACTAATTAATTGTTTGACAAATATGCTTTGTACAAGTACATGTTTGCCCTGGAACTCTGGAAGATGTGAGCACTTCTATTCCAGTGTCTTCAAATCCTGTTATTCATCCTGGGAAGCAATATAATGGAAGTAGTCTAGACTACTTCCTCAAGAAGTCTGTATTCAAAACTCTATTTTTGAGTTATTCCTTCTTTCATGAAGAAATCTTTTGTAAAGCCAAGTATTCCCTTTAGTTTTACAATTACTTTGAAACCACTTTAATGCCAGATATTCATATTTATAGCTTTCCATTTTTGCAAAGTTTGAACCATTTTAAAAGCCAAAAGACATTTTAAAATTCTGAGCAATGCTCTTGCTTGATGACTTTAATAACCATAGTCTTGTTCAAAACAGAACCAGTGGTATATCTTGTGTCTTAAATCTGTTCCAAAAACATAAATGTCCAGAGAAACACTTGGTGAGAGCAACTACAATCTCTCTTCTTACCATGTACTCACAGTGTGAGCTGCTCTCCTGATGGAACTGATTGTTATGTCAAAATAAATCAGCTTTTTTTTTTTTTTTTTTTTTTTTTGTAAGCATCACAGTGAGCAGGTTAACTCCCTTGAATTATTCAAGCTGGAAGCCACATCCCTGGGCTGTTTGCTAGACAGAACATAGTGGTCGTCTCAAACACAAATGGGAGTAACATGGATTTTTTGCTTTCTTCAGTGTGTGCTCAAAGGTAGTAGCCACCTGATGCTGCTTGACCAGAACATGAACTTTTTAGGCTACAGCAATTACCCCAGGCTGCTTTTGTGTTCAAAGGAGAGAACAGCTGCTTCAAAAGGGCAACACAACTCATCCTAAAAGAGCAGCTAGCAGAGCCCAGTGCTTTGTATTCTGCAAACACCTATTTATTTATTTCTTTCATTAACTTTAAGGCAGCCAGTGTTGGCTGTGTATAACTTAGACATTCAGCTTCAGACACCTTGCTCTGAACAGATGCATCCCACTTAAATGTTTGAGGCCATCTGTAACATTAACTCTGTCTTTTTTTTCTAGAAGCAAAGGTATATGAAATTTTTGAGAGTGTGAAGGGTTAACTGAAAGGCCCATACACTAAAAAGAAAATAATTCCTCAGCCTAGAATTTTTTTTCACTATTGGAGCTAAAATTAATGTCACTTGAAAGGGGAGATTAAAGGGAAGTACTTTTCCCATTTTGGTATTACTTTTTGCATTCAGAAATGCCTTGCATAGAATTCAGTTATCTTATTAGGGATCATCTTAGCCCCTGCACAGTTATCTTTTATTTTTGCAAGGGTTTTTTGATTGGGGGTTTTGGTGACTGAGTAAACAGCAGGAAAACATGCCTTGAAAGACATACTGTTAGATATGTGGATTGAAGGTTGTGAATAGGAAGGCTGAAACTCCTGCAGTAGATTTTTAAGCTGCTTATTTTTAAGGTTAATAGTGTTTTCCCAGACCATTTAAGATCTTGTTTTGTTAAATCATGCATGGAAGAGCCTGATAGAAAAATTGACAAATATTACAGGACACTAAATTTTTATTTTCATTCTGAATTCCTGCAGATCTACCTATGCATGTTCCATATCATCAATTACAGCTTTTTGAATGTGAAGTGTAAATTTAATGTAAGGAATATGCAGACTTTTTTTTTTTTTTTTTAAGTACAAAGGCCCAAAGGCCCTTTTCCCTTTCACCCTTCTCTCCCCAGCACAGCATGGTCCATGGGGTTGAGATTTGCCAGCCTGAGGTGGGGTGCTCCTCAGGGGAGCAGCCCAAGAGGACACCGCCACACCTGGTGTCACACTAAAAGCATTTCAAACTAAAGCTTGTGCCTGAGAGCCAATGGCCATAAAAAACTACTCAAATTTTAGTATATACAACAAGTGGTCTTGTAATTTTAGCTTTGTTTGTCCTATTGCCTCCTTATTCCTTCATATGATTGACTACACCTTTTTTTCCCAGATATTAGGAGAATGTCACATAGCACTAAGAGAGCTGTAAGTGTCAAAGTTCATTCCACCCAGACCATTTTGTTTGCCCTACACTTCAGAAACTCTGAGTTGAGGAGTCAGGGTTTGGATTCTCTCTATTCCTTCCCTCTTGCATGGCCCAACACACCAAGGGCACAATTTCACTGCAGTATTTCCACCCCTCTGACTGACAGTGTGATACATGGATGCATTGTGGTTGCTGATGAGCTGCTGTCTCCCATTTTGATGGCCTGTCCCTTATGACACTCTTAACTATCTGTTCAGTGGGAGCATTTGCACACAGTGCCTACCTGGCATCTAGATAAAAACCATGGAATATCCATATATTTTTTCCAAGTGGTGACATCTGGCTTGTTAGCTGACTTGGCTCCCATCTGCTTTACAGACTCCATTGCTAATGATTGTGCAACCATCCCAGGGAGCTGTTCTGGGTCAGACACTTAGAGATCAGATGGGCTGATTCACCCTTCTGCAGAAAGGGTTTTTGCTCTTTGGTTTTGCTTTTTTAACGATCTTCGCATTTGGCAAGAATAAAAGAATTTGTCACAGGACTGTGAATCTATTCACCTCTGGTGCTTCTGTCTAGAGTTTTACTGCCTGAATACTGCCTCCAACAACAGAGCTGCAGCAAACAAATAGAACTTAGCTGGCTAAATGGTGTGGTACTGTGAGCCTGACTGTCTAGAGCTGTCTGTGGGGTTATCTTAGCAATGAGATTGATGGAGGATATTCTGCCTTGTCCTAGACCCTATGGGTATACAAAACATCTCAGACAATAGACACAGATTTTGGTAACAGGACTGGAATGCAGCTGGATTTAGAATCTAGATTTAGAGAAGGATTATGATACTGTGTATGTAACAGTGGGTGAGGGAAATTGGAGTCCTGTCTGCATTTTACTGGCTCTGGCTGTAGAGATGTAGCTTGTCTGTGGTTTTACCATAATTACTACAAATTAAGACAAAATCCTCTAAAGCAAAAAGAGTTATCCTTGCGGAGAATTATTTGAGTGGCAAAAATGCACGTCAAAATGTATGTTTTAAATAAAGACTTTGTCTATGTCAATAGAATTAAGGAGGCCTGATTTTCTATCATCCTAATTTAAAAATTGGCCAGGAAGCAAGGAGGAGAATGGCATTGCCAACTTTCAGCATGTAAAACTCATTGTGGGGTTGAGTCCAGTTTCTCTGCTCTGCTCAGGTGCCGTTTTTGGTGTGCAATGGAGACAACCTGTGAAGAATGTGTAGATTAGGGGGTGATGGCATTCTGAGTCATCTCAATGCTCTTTACCTTAGTTATGACCTAGAATGCCTGAGACATGCAATGAAATTTGGGGAGTGAGCAGCAGGACATTAATTGAAATTAATTGTTGTTATATAGCACAATAGTGTGTATCTAGGAGAAAATGTAAACTACTCTAAAACCACAGAGTCACAATAATAACCACAAGCTCAGCAGGGATACTATGGCATTACTGCAGATTGGGGGGAAAAAAAACCCTAACAATATTTTGGAGCACAAGGATGGAATAGTACTTAATTCAAATATTGCTAAAGAGGGATATTCCAGACCAATCCAGAATTCTGTCAATAAAACCAGCAATCCTGTCTCAAGGAGTTTTCTGGCATTAGAAGGGCTGCAAAAAGTAGTTTTGGAAAAATTGAAGACATGGAAATGTGTTCATGCAGAGACTCAGATGCAATGGTTGCCATGGTTTACAGTAGAAAGGAATAAGAGAAGGTAGGGAAGTGATAAAAGCACAGGGCAGGTTGCAAGAAAAGCAGTGCAGGAACATTTTTCTTCATGACTTCATGATGTGAGAACAAGAGAATATTCAATGAAATCATAATGTATAGGTTCAAAATCAAAGGGTTTGCTTCATAAAATATTCAGTGAACTCACTATACTGAAAACTGTTTACAACAAGAATTTAAGAATCTAAAAAGGATTGGTGATTAAGGAGGATATAATAATTTTATTACAACTCTAATGCTGTATTTTAAAGCTTCACCTAATTTCTGGTTACAATAGGCCAAGGTAAGATCTGATGTAAGGAATAGCTTAGCCTGCTTTGTAGATTTTGCAACTTTTGTGTGAGATGAAACTGCTAACTTCTCTCACTCACTCAGAAACACCTTTATTAGGCACAAGATTAATAAACCACATCCCTCACATCCCTTTCTTCTGTCTTGGGTCTTTCAGTATTTACCATGCCCATGTTTGGTTTTGGGAATATTGCTTTATCAATAAGTCTGGAATAGGGACCTAACTGAAAATGCCATTTGCTAAGAGGTGCAAATTATCCTGACTGATCTTGTGCTATCAGAAGATGATTACATTTCTTTTTTATCCTGTGTTTTTTAAAAGGCTAGTTCAATTTTATGTACAACTTGGAAGCAAGAGCGTTGGTAACTCCTGCAACAGACCAAGAGCCAGGAATGAAGGTAAAGCCCATTTTCTTTATTGTAAGCCTTTTACATTTTGCATCTTCTGCAGTGCTTTTGCCTTTTGCTGCATTTAAAAAATCAAGAAGATTTTTTTTTCATATAAATCAATTGCCTCCTCAGTTTTCATAAATGTTGAAGAAAGTTATTTACTTTTGGTGGACTTTTCTAGTTATAATTAGTTACACCAAACCTACTGGTGATCCATCTGTAGGAGTAACTGTGGGAGCTGTGATGGTCTAAGAAAGACAACATTTACAAAGCAAGGTGTAAGAGCTTGTATTAAAATATTTGATAGTGTTGGAAAACAGGTAAATTTACAAGTCCACAGGACTTTTCATAAAGTCTGAAATAAAAGGAATGAAATTCAAGTTCAGGATAAAGTGGGCAAACTCCATTTCTGACCTGAAGAAGAATTGTGTACCTGAGAACTTGTTCATCTTCTCAACTACACCAGTGGGTCTAATAAAAAATTGCCTTCCAAAACAAGCTTATGCATGATTTACCCAAAACACAAGATCATAAAATTGTAGCTGAAAATTTATTTAGTCTGAATAAATTAATCTCTCCCAGATTTCTCCTCTCTTATTTGATCCACATGCTTAAAGTTAGTGTGGTGGAGGACTGATACTTGTGTTTGGGAAGGATCAGCATTCTGGGAGCAGATTATGTTCTAGTTGCATGAAGTCAGACCACTGACACGAGAGATGAGAAAATTTAATTTTCCTCTCAATATAAAGCATTTAACATCAGTGGATTGTGTCCTGATATTTGGCATTTACATTGACTCACTCACTGAGGAAAGCTGTCATCTTGCAGCACAGATTACACCAGGGGTTTGATTCTCCACTCATTTGCACCAATATAAGACACTAAAAAAAAAAATCTGTTATCTTTGAACATACATCAATATAAAGGAGTTTTAAGAGAATAAATATACACAGCTGCTTCTTTCTTGTATTATCCCTTTTGATGAGCTCTGCTGGGCTTCTGTTGTGTCCTAGTTGCCATACTGTATGCATGACACAAAGAGTATCTTAAATTTTCTAACTATTTTGATCATTAATTTCCAAGGATGCTGTGAGCTTGCATACATAGCAGGAGGATTGTAATCCCAGCTATCAGAATTATAACTTAGTCTTTCACACAAACTGCAAGGATACCAACATGAAATAAATACTGTGTTAAAGAAAATCATATTATTCCTATCATTTCTGTGGTATGATCATTAGTTTCCCTGAGGGTGTAAAAGATTTGATCCTTTGAGTTTGGTGAAAACAGCCAAGATGGCATATGGTAGCTGGTGACCCAGGTCACCTTTGTGTTGGCACCCAGGAAATTCCTCTGGCTGTCCTGGAGGACTCGAGATCCTCGCAAGGGGCTCAGAGACCTTGGCACGGAGTCAAAGAAACCTGTGCCTTCGATTTTAGTCCATGGAAACAATTACCAACTTTGTGTGAAGATTTACAAGCCACAAGAGTTTGAGTAGAATGATAGTCAATTTGTCACAGGGTGAAAAAGTAGAACTTTGGGGTTTTAGAATGGGGGTTCAAGAGACAAGATGGAGGAATCTGGGCGTGTCCTGTCCTTCTTCTTCTCCTTCTTCTTGGCCTCCATCTTCTGCTGTGATGGTGGCACTTTTTGATTGGTTTAGAGTAGAGACAGACTGTCTAACATAGGGGATAGGTATTGGGAAATTATTGTAAATAAAGTACACGTAGTTCATAGTATAAAAAGTTAACATCACCCCAAGGGCAGGCAGAGTGCCACAACCCAACCTGCTGGACAGATCTCAGAGAAAGAATGTAATAGGTAAGAGAAAATAAACAACCTTGAAAAGCAGAACTGACGCTCAGCTTCTGTTGTGGGGCTGGGAAAAAAAGCCTTTCTAATACCTTGGGAGTCATCTCAACCAGGTAAACCCAGGACCTCTGCAGTAGGACTTTGTGCACAAAAAGCTCCTGGACCAGGAGTTGCCTAAAGGGTAGGACACATGTCACATGCCTGGGTGCCAGGTGGGAGTTGGCAGCTCCAGAGCACAGGGTGAGCTGCCCCCTCCCTCTTTGCTCTGCACAGTCTCACTAACTGCTCTTCCTCATTTTAAATCCAGGACTGGTTGTTCAGTACACAAATGACAACGGCATCACCTGGAGTTTGCTGCGGGAGCTGGACTTCATGTCGTACCTGGAGCCCCAGGTGGTCTCCATTGACTTACCCCGGGAGGCCAAGACCCCTGCCACCGCCTTCCGCTGGTGGCAGCCACAGCATGGTAAGCAGGGACAGCCCAAAAACTCATTGAGCAGCTTTACACATCCCACATGTCAGTGCTACTCAGTGTAGACATGTTGGGCAGAAACCTCAGCTCATGAAAAACACAGTATTTTGAACAGTTGGATGTTATAAGAGCATATTTGGGCTTTCCTGAGTCACACTATGGCCATGATTTTCTTTTATAGCACCAAACTGATGAGTGGGCTTAAGAGTAAAATTGTTTAAGAGCTAAGTTTAAACCAAAGATTCTGAGATGACAGGAGGGAGGAGGAGGAAAAAATTACATTTTAAAGAAGCCTAAATAAGATCAAAGCTTTTACCTGAGTATAGGGTGACCTGGGATGCCAAATGGCTTACACTCTTTGTCTCATTTTTTTTCTGTTTTGGAAGTGTAGGCATAACTTGGCCTTGAATCTGCCTACCTGGTGGCTCCCATCTCACTATTTTAATATCTCCACACTCCAGAACAGGACCCCCTCCTCCCACCATTTCTAGTGTCCCAGAGCCCAGCTCCCCTGCCCCTGCAAAACCACTCAGCCACTTCCCACATCCTCAGCTGAAAGTCAAACCCTGGTGCTGACTGATTCCTACAGCCACTGTGAGGGCTCCCACCTCACACAGGGGCACATTACCACTACTAAAAGGGTCCTGATTAAGTCTTACCTTTGCACAAGGCAGCAGCTCCTGGATCTGCAGGAAATATAAGACAATCTTCAGAAATATAGCAAAGTACATTTCAACAGCAATTCCTTGGGGAGCAAAGCACATAGCTTACATTCAGGTAATTATAGTATGCAGCTTCTTAGACATCATTTATCATTTTGATGGCTGATTTTATTTCATACATTTTCTTGTATGTGCTCGACTTAATTGTCCTCACTAGGTAAGAGAATAGACAAGACAAGAGGGATGTGATTTAGTTAAGAAGACAGTTCCTTTGCTAAGCAATGACCGGTGCACCACAGACCATCACTCTGTGATGATCATTTGTATTGGTGAGTGGTGCAATGTCCAACCTGTTGCTCCCTACACCTGCCTTGATGGCACCTGGATGACATCTGTCCCTGCTGAGGGTCATCACTCTTAAGACCACTGATGGCAGCCCTGTGGCTCCCAGTATAAACAAGGTTGTATGACTGGAAGTTGAAATATCACCTTCCACACTGGCACCTACACCAGACAACCAGTTCTGGTCAGAGATGTTAGTTCCTTCATGGACTATCCTCTGTCTGCCATTCCTCAGTGCAGAGTGGCCATCAGCCATGACCCATGTTCCACTTGGTAGCAAGGCAAAAGTTCTGGCACATTGCTGCAAGCTCACAATTTATTGTAAAGGCTTTCCTTGCTCTCCTGTGAGGGCAGCAATTGTGCAAGATGTTCTTTTCAGCATGCCAGTAGAAAGGTGAATTGAAATGAAGCCCAAAGAAATGGGCTGGAGATGATGAAAATTAAATGCCTGTAGGCTGGAGAGCAAGAGAAGAGAGATTTCCAGGAAGGAGAACAGCACTTCGCTAAATATTATCTGTATGCAGAGCCTTCAGCATTTTCCTTCATGTTCTATTTGCTTTTGTACAAAAGCTATTTTGGGAAATAGACAGAGGCCTTTCCAATTTAGCTGTGGGGAATAGCAGGAAGGTTGTGACCCATAAAATGAAAATCCCCAATCTAGGGGCTCAGGGAGTATCTCATCCAAACAGAGGGAGAGCATATGATGGCAAAGGCACTGAAGCTAAAGAAATGAAGAGGGAAATACCCGTGTTTATCTGTAATAGAAACATGCTCTAGTGTCCAGGTGCATCCTTGAGCAATGTTTTAGTCTTGTTGAACAGCACTCAGTCTGTGTGATTGAGCACTGCTCACTGAGTGAACACAGCATATGGGCATTAAAAACAACTTACAGGGACTCTACTAACCTGTCTGCTCTGGTTTTTGTAGGGAAGCATTCAGCTCAGTGGGCTCTGGATGATGTGCTCATAGGGATGAATGACAGCTCTCAGACTGGCTTCCAGGACAAATTTGATGGAACTGTGGATTTACAAGCAAGCTGGTACAGAATACAAGGAGGTCAAGTAGACATTGACTGCCTGTCAATGGATACAGCTCTGATGTTCAGTGAAAACATTGGTATGTGTCATCAAACATTACTACATTTTGTATGAGTCTATTTTATAAATTACATAACCATCGAGTTTTACAAGATGGGAGGTATAGACAAATCCAGGTATTTAGTAATCTGTAGGGAAGAGAAGGCAGGGAAAAGGTGAAGATAGAGGTAACAAATTTGAATGACAGTATTGAAAGCATATGCTGAAGGTAAACTTTGTTGTTATTGTTGCATTTGTTGTTATTGTTGTATTTGTTGTTTTTCTCTCTTTGCTCAGGAAAACCTCGTTACGCTGAGACTTGGGACTTCCACGTGTCAGCCTCCACCTTCTTGCAGTTTGAGCTGAGCATGGGTTGCAGCAAGCCATACAGCAATTCCCACAGTGTCCACCTGCAGTACTCCCTAAACAACGGGAGGGACTGGCACCTGGTGACAGAGGAGTGTGTCCCCCCAACCATCGGCTGTCAGCAGTACACCGAGAGCTCCATCTACACTTCAGAAAGATTCCAAAACTGGAAGAGAGTTACTGTCTACCTCCCACCCTCCACCAAGTAAGCTCTGCTCTTCTGGCTATTTAGCATGACAAAGATTTTGCTGATCTAATTAGAACAAACATCCTCCAGCTTGGGAATGTTCTGCATGTCTTTTAAATTTTTAAATGTGTGTTGTCACGCCACCAGAATTTTAAATTTCACTTCAAAATATTTCATCAGCTATAATGTGAAGTGTAAGGACTTAAGGAAGTTACAACGTTGATGAATGAATTCTTAAGTCTTGCCTATAATTTCTGACAGTAAGAACAAGAATGCTAAACCAGCTTTTCTAACATTTATGCAATAAGAAGCAAGAATAAATACCCTGATCCATCCTTTCCTACATTAGTGTTTTCTGTTATTGCACATTAAGTTGTCACCCAACATTCAGGCATGTTAGTCACAGCATTCAGCAAGTCAGAACAGTCACTGGATGCGCCACCTTCACCCTTTTGATCAGGAGGAGAGTTCTGCTGAGTTCCTCAGGATATCACAGGGCTGTAAATGGATGTGGCAGATGTGCTGGCATCCATCTCTCTAAATAAAATGATGCTCTAGTTTAGGAACAACAGGTAATAATGACACTGCTTACCATTGTTCTGAGTAGTTCTGTAATTCTTCAGAGCACCCTACACATTACCTCTGTACATTTTATCACCCAGAAAATAAAGTGGTAAAAATAAACCCACAGCAAATGAACTGGGCCTGGAGTTCACATCTTGGTTTCCAACTCTACAGCTCACTCCAGAGGCCCACACATCTTCTTCCAAAGAACTTTTTTTCTCCAAAACACTTTCCTTATTTGAGGATAACAAGGCAGTCAGCAGTGACAGCAGTGTGTATGCATGTGCATATTGGTACATATATATTCATACATTCTTATATATATATATATATATATATATGAACATACATAACCATTGTTTTTCTCTTTACACAACACTTAGTATAAATGAACTTCCATAACTTCTTACCTTACTGATGCAATTTTATTGTTTCCATTCTGCTAGCAACACATGGAGCTGTCAAATGCTAATGGAACTACTAATTTCTGCTCAACCACTTTGTTGATCAGCAAGTGTCTCAGCAATGTTCATTCTTGATTATCACTTTGGGCACCTTTCTTTAGAATATGCTGGAATTTTGCCTAAAAGACTAACCTGAGAAATTTAAACGTCCAGTTTCCACTAGAATATGAATCTTTTCAAAATAAGTGGGTCATGCTTATTAATCTGCTTTTCTTTGGAAGTCTGTGGGATTTTCTTTGTGGATCAGAATTTTGAATCCTGAAATAGATTTCCTTTGTTTTTAACAGCTCTCCCAGAACACGGTTCAGATGGATTCAGTACAACTATGCCTCTGGAGTAGATTCTTGGGCCATTGATAATGTGGTCCTGGCTACAGGATGCCCCTGGATGTGCTCAGGGCACGGCATCTGTGATTCAGGCCATTGCATGTGAGTAGGAAACTGCTTAAGCTGCTTCATGGAAAGGATATGTTTTATCCAGGACAGATGGATAATTCCTTTTCTTCCCAATGTTTTGCTAGGTGTGACAGAGGGTTTGGAGGTCCTTACTGTGTCCCTGTCCTTCCTCTGCCATCTGTCCTGAAGGATGATTTCAATGGTAACTTGCATCCAGACCTTTGGCCTGAAGTCTACGGTGCTGAGAGGGGAAACCTGAATGGTGACACCATCAAGTCTGGAACAGCTCTCATTTTCAAAGGGGTCAGAGATTACTTACATTGAAAAAAATATTAATGAAAACCAGTAGAATCAAAAACAGAAAGTAAATTTTCTCTTGTTAGCCCCATATGTTTATATTGAAATCTTTTAGCTAGAATTTGACATTTTCATTTTTCTTGTCTTTTCCTACCCTAAACATGCACCATGTTTTCCACAGTTGTTTTTTTATGAACAAATGGGTTTCATCTCTTGGTTGTGTATTATTTTGTTTGTGGTATAAACTCCTCCTTGACCACCAGAGGAAAATAATGAAATTCTACACTGAGATTCTTGAGGTGAACTATTTGGAAATATGGCACACATTACGATTATCTTGAAGTTTCCTGATTGGCTCTTTAGTATTTTGAATAATACAAATTAGTCAGGGCTGTAGTCTGTGTCATCAATGTTTATGTAGTTTGCCAGTATTTTAGTCAATTCTATCATTTGATGTCTTCTAGTTCTTTAAGACTTATTTTTGTTGACTGCAGATTTCAAAAGGCCAGGAAATATTTTTTCTGAATTTTTCTGTTCTTAACAAAATGAATAATAGACTTTTGTTCACAAGCACACAAATTCTCAGCTCACACAAGTCTTCATTTGACACTGTGAACTCAGGTGCCCCCCAAAAAGAGAAGTTAAGTAATGTTTGGTGTACCAATTAGTTCTTTGAAATATTTATTTGCAAAAGCTTGACTCCAGTTCAACCTCTTTAGATTATTTCAATCCCAAATCACAAGATGTGAGTTGTCTAAAATTTGCATTGCTTGTTCCTGCAGATTGTTCCCCTGGGGGAATGGGTTTGAGAAAGAGAGAAGCTCTGAGAGATGGTTTTTGCCAGATCTCTGCAGAACAGGGACTGGCTCTGGCCCCAGGATCCACACAGCAGCGAGCTCACCAGTCAAACTCAACAGGGACTCAGGATCCCTATGAGGTTTCCTGTGTGCTCCCTTTCCTTACAAATTTCCCCAGAAGAGGATATTTGTACAAAATATGTTTTGAGATATAGATAATAACTCCAAGAGAGGACTGTCCCTGCCTGGAAATTAGGGTGCCTGGCAACTGTACAGTTTGCACAAAAAATGAGTGCAGTAGCTTGGACTCAATGTCTAAGTCAGTGCTGGGAGATCGAATCACACCCCAGGGGTTCAGAGCACAAACTGAATGAGCTGTAACTGTGCCTGTATCTGACCATGTAGTTGTGCCTCTGTCATACCCTGGCTCACTGTACCAAGGCTGTCACTGTCCCCATTTTCTGCCTGGGAAAAGGTGTGGAACAGAGAGTTTCCCCTCTAGCTGCCACCAGCAAGCAGAAGCAGACAACAGCCAAGCAACAGTAAGCTGCAGGACACACTCAATAATGAAAACTGACATTGTATATTCTGTATTTGCAGGAAGGACTGAGAATGCTTGTGTCAAGAGATCTAGACTGCACTAATACAGTGTACATCCAGTTTTCATTTAAATTTATTGCCAAAGGTAAGATCATCATTGATTTACTATCACTTCTCTAGCTTTATTAGTACATAGTAGCAACCCAGAAAAGAATACAGATTGATATTTTCAACTTCAGTGTATGGTAGTGATCAACAGTTTATGGTAGATTATATGGGAGCTTGTTTGAAATTTTGCATCATCCCTGCCTTGCTCCCAGCCTACATGGCTGTCTGTGCAGTTCCTAAGGAAAAAGTGGACTGTAGTATCACCAAAAATAGCACAGCCAGTAAAGTCTTTGGGCAGAAAAGAAACAAAAGGGCTCAAGGTTTTGTAGAGATTTCCCATTATGTTGGGGAAAAATTATTTGTCCAATTTTTTTATGTAATAAAATTGTGCCTACAGTAAATTACTTAAGGGACTAATAGTCAACTACAGTGTTTTTCATTTACTAGCTTCAGTCCACTGCATTAAAATCTCTTACCATTTGACTGCCTAGCAGGTATCTTAGAGATAACTGAAAGTCCATAATTCTATTTAATTGATATAAAGAATAGTCAGACTTTGCAATATAAGTTTTACACGTTGTTGTAAATAACCTGTGACAGTTCCTCCAGTACAAGGACTTTTAAGCCAATTATATTCAGTCTTACCCTGCTCCAAGGCCTTGCCATCCTTGGCTTTAAAAAATAATTATATCCAAGTCTGGAGTGACATGATGGAGAACCACTAAACTGCTTGAAGGTTTGAGCCACTCCCATGCAATTTCAGAAGTTTTCCCCAAATTTTCTGGTAGAATTGGCACTTTCAGGCTGAACTCTGAATGTTGAAAAACTCCTCTCACTCTGGTGTAAGGAAGATGTCCATAGTTTCTGTGGTAAGCTCAGTGCTCTGGGACTGGACCCTAACTGACTCAACATTTACCAACAGCCTGAAAATATTTTGGAACTGTCTCTTTCTTCCTAAATAAGTGTGTTAGTCAAATCTGTGTATGGATGAGTGAAAATATAGCTCTTTGTGAATTATTATTGATTTTCTTTAATGGGCATTTAATCATATATATTGGGCTATTTATTACTGGGTTTAGTACTTTATAAAAAGAGAGAAAACTGTAATAGCCAAAAACATAACATCCCCCAAAATGATAACATGCCAAATATTCCATGTTTATAAACGAAGTCTTTGTGAAGACTTCTTTTACAAAATTATGCCTTGGTAATATTTCTTCATATGATCATTGATAAAAATATTTTAAAATAAAGTGAGTAAAAATATTGCTCCAAAGGCAGGAGTAGCCAAAGGTTCAAGCTTGGATTTTGACCCTTGATCCACAAGGAGTGAGACCATGAAACCCCAGGAGAAATTGCTCCTTATTGAATCTGTATTACTTGTTAGCACTACTGGTGGATCCAGGACTTGGTCCCAACAAGCCCCCTAATGTTGAATACAAGTTGATATGGCTGGGCATATCTCTCAGCTGTGAGTGTTAAAAGCAGTGTGTTGTTTACTGTTAATTGCCACAGATAAGCTGAAATCAGCTCCTGACTGCAAACAGCTCCTCCCTGCTCTGCTCCACAGCAGTTGAATACTTAGCACTGGAGCAGAGGGGAGCAGGAGCATCTGCACCAGGCACTTGGTTTCAGCAAATGTGCTTCATTTAACATGGGAAACATGGGAAAAGCTTGCACAGTAACACACAGTGAGTCAGGGATGAAGAAGCTGTCCCTTAGTCCTTTCCTTCTGCTGGCTCCTGACTGAGTTTTTGGGGACATGCCATGACTGTGCTGCACCATGAAGGGAGCAGAGAGTGTAAATTTGTCTGAGTGAGACCTCAGTTCAGAGATGCCATCACTTGGACACTGGTATTCCTGGACAGCAAGTTAGGCACAGGCCAAATACAGGCTGGGGGCTGAGCTTGTGTATGGCAACCAGCATCAAAAATGAGAGCTGGGCTCTAATTAGCATGTGTTAATAACTAGGGCTGTAAAGAGCTTTTGTTTTTTACTCTTTAAAGCTCTAAGTAAAAAAAATAGGAGGAGCTGGTAGTTAGAAAATGCAAATTTTACTGTCAGTTCCACTGACTTTTAGGCCCAGTTTAAAGCACAGAATATTGCTTTGTTGTTGTTAAAACATGCTAATAAATATCCTCAGTGCTCTCCATCAATTATGTTATTTCTGGGCATGAATATCCTGATCCCAGTGTCTGCAGTGAGAGCCACAGACTCATCAATTTATGAGGATAGGGACTGAGTCTTTATTTTGGGTACTACAGATGGTGATGATAATGTCTTGTAGCTGGACAAAACAAGCAAATAAATATTTGCTGTATTACTGGTATATGTTTGTAGTAGAAGGAGCTGGTGCATTCTAATCTCAAAAAGTATAACAGTGAGATATCTTCTTATCTAAGTAACAAACTATGGTCATATGTATAATGAACAGTAGTGTAAATTTGGACCCTGTTTTGTTTGCATTTTGCAGACAAACAAGCAAGGGAAAGCTCAGAAAGTCATATGTGTGCAATGTGTATATAACATCTCAATAACTAAAGCTGTTGTTAAAGGAACCCATACTTGTAGTGGGCGTCAGAGCAGCATAATTTCATTTATACTTGCTTGAACTTACTGGATTGCAATGAACATAAACCCATGTCATTTATGCTCCAGGCACCCCTGAGAGGTCTCATTCCATCCTGCTGCAATATTCTGTCAATGGTGGCATCACTTGGCACCTGATAGACGAGTTTTACTTCACCCAGACTACAGATGTGCTCTTTATCAACGTCCCTCTGCCCTATGCAGCCCAAAGCAACGCAACACGCTTCAGGCTCTGGCAGCCCTACAACAATGGTGAGGAAAAGGCACACCCCTGAGAGGCCAGGTCCCTGTTTGCACAGCTCAGCCTCTCTAAGAGAGTGCATTTCTTGAACTGAACAATTAGAGAGACTCTTAAATCATGGGGGTTTTGTGTTTGAACTCCTGCAATTAGAATTACTGCAGGATTATGTTTACTGTTCTTAAAAGGCATTGTTTAATGCTTTAAAGTGAAGTACCTTCACCTGATATCCCTGGACTGTGTGCAGAAAAGCATCAGCTTTGGCCCTGGAGGGAGTGGGAGATCAAGAAACACCAATAAAGTTAACTTCACTCAGGTTCTTCTCATTATTTTTAATGGGCATGATTCTCACTCACACTGAGGCCCCATTAGGATGCTCCAATTATACAAAAGTGTCCCAAGTGTAAATGGGAACTGGGCCTACCTTACTCAGAATTAACTAGGCATTAAAAACCCATTTAGAAAGAGTATGTAGTGAGCAGTTAATCTTTTGATTAAATTGTAAAGGACTGGAAAACCACAAGAGGAACACAGCTCCTTCCTCCTGATTACAGGAGATGTGCCAGCTGAAGGAAGCTCTTCTCTGCTCTCAGTTACTCTGAGCACAGTTTCAAGCAGAAACTGACATTAACAGCTCTAAAGAATTCCAGCAATCATTTAGACATGGTGATTCAGCAACAGTTTGTTCCATGTAGGCAAATTCCTAGCACACCCCTAACACAAAAAAGGAAATTCAAATCTGGTCCTGACAATCCTGTTTCAGTTCATTTTTCTGACGTGTCCTGCCTAAAACAATTATCTAAACTTTCCTCTGATGAACTCAAACACTTCTAGATAAATGAAAAAAACACTACCCAGAAGATCTGTCAATTTAATCCTTCCTCTTCAGTTTGAGAATACCAATTTTCTGACGTATATGAATACATAACCCATTGGAGAGAAGGAGTTCCAGAGTTTCCTTCTCCATGGAAGAACTCCTCCCAGGGACACACAAGCTGCTGAGTGCAAGGATGTAGAATGAAATTGCACTTTCAGGCTGCTTTGACTGTGTAGCAACTACTCTTTTAGATGACTCTTAATTGAAGAAGACAATGACAGAATTTCAAAGTAAATATGATTTAAATAGAAGATAATTGTTCAACACCCATTGCTTTTCACTATTTAGCTGTGACTTCTATAAATTTTAGGGAATAAGTTAATTCCATAAGGTCAAGCTGGAAAGCAGTATGGAAACTATTTTCATGGAAAGTGAAAATAGTGATCCCACACTTTTAGCACCCTCCTCTTCACATAATCCATAAATACTGGCTGCTATTCTGCTCTCTAATAATATTAATATTAGATCTTAATAGAAATATTTCCATTTTCTTTGTAGGCAAAAAAGAAGAAATCTGGATTATTGATGACTTCATTATTGATGGAAATAACCTGAAGAATCCCATTATCCTTTTGGATACCTTTGACTTCGGTCCTAAAGAGGACAACTGGTTTTTCTATCCTGGTGGAAACATTGGGCTTTATTGCCCATATTCATCTAAAAGAGCTCCGTAAGATTCTCTCAGCAATACAATAGAAAGAAGTAACTTTGTAAAGTGAGTCTAAAGCACTCCTCTCCTTGATTTTTAGGGAAGAAGATTCAGCTATGGTGTTTGTTTCAAATGAAGTTGGAGAGCACTCCATTACCACAAGGGACCTGAGTGTGAATGAAAATACTATCATCCAATTTGAGGTACTTGTCCTCAGAAAGTTATTTTGCCTATTGCTTCATGTTCTTCTATATTCTGCCCTGGTGAATTTGCCCAGCTGTTCTGATTGCCAAATAGAGAAACCTATTTCCCCTCTAATTGAAATTTCCAATTTCCCCTCTAATTGATTTGACATTACTCTCCCTCATGTGACTGTATCATGATGCTTTTAATACATAGATAAGGGAAATTTCTGCCTCAAAGTCTTCTACTTTCTTGCCTGAATTACTAGTCCATGCCTATATACTTGCACTGATAGCATTAAAGTCCATGTCCTATGCATTGGAGAGTCACTACTGCAGGCAAGAGGATGAGCAAAATATAGTGAGAGTACAAATTGCCACTTCACAGCCTGCTCCAGGTAAGAGTGCAGCACTTCTACATGCTCACCAGTGGAGAGCTACAACTTCATCTGTGACAGTAAAAAATAATTTTTCCCACCTGCTGGCTTAACTGCACTGTTGTACTCTCTCAAAGACAAGCTTCTGCTGTCCTTCCTTCTGCCCATATCATAGCTGCTCTAGATGAAGTTGGTTTTTGGCTATTGTGGCCTGAAGTCATCCCATTTTCTTTTTTAAAGAAAGTTCACAAATAAGGATCATATTTTTGTGTTTCATACTCTCAGTGGAAACAGGTACCTCAGTGACAGCACAGAGTCCAAACTAAACCGTGTTTCTGACTTATCCTAGAATCTAAACTGTGCATTGCCTGGGGCAGCTATTGATGGGAGTAACCAGTTAGTATTTATTAGTTTAGAGAGGTCATTATATTGTCATTAAGAAACTGGAAAATAATCTGGCACATAAATTGCCATGCCAGAGTTACCAGGCTGCTTTTAACAGCAATGTGGCATATTGTTGCATTAATATGAGCTACATAATAATCAGCAAATGATAGGAGTTTATAAAAATTACTAAAATTATACTAAGGGTTTTCCAAGAAAATTAGGTTTAGCTGTATACTCATGCACTCTTCAACTTGTCATGCAACTAATTCATAAA
The DNA here is from genome assembly GCF_012460135.2 of Molothrus ater. NCBI lineage: Eukaryota > Metazoa > Chordata > Aves > Passeriformes > Icteridae > Molothrus > Molothrus ater. The sequence continues at coordinate 13,021,063 of NC_050482.2, read as the reverse complement.
TTATTGAATGCAAACCATTTCCTCTTTTAAAATATAGATTACAGCCTGTAGAACAAAAATGTTTGAGGTGACTTTAAGATATTCATAAGCCTTGATAGCATTAACTCATAAAATCTACATGTTTACTTCCATATGTGGTAAGAACATCATTTTCAGCTCACGTTTTTGAGAACATTAGTGTAAATGAAGGAGTTATGCATAATGCAGTAGTTTCTCTCTGTGTCTCAAGAGTCAAAACCTATATTGGGTCAAGCATCTCTCTAAGCTTCCAGATGAGTAGACAACCCTTCTAGTCAAATGTAGCTTGATGGGACTCATGTGCACTGAAGAGTGATGAAGGAAATTCAGTGTAGGATACACTTTCAACATTCATGCACAATTCTAAGCATTACTGTGTTTTAGAAACAAATAGATTTTCTTAACAGAATAGAATGCTACAGAGACACTTTTTTTGCTAAAAAGATATATAAAAATATTAAAATGTTACATAGTTTTAATGCAGGCTTTGCAATCAGCAATTGGTTTTTATTTGTTGAGTGCTAAGTACAGTACATCTTATTTTATATGACAGTCATTCTGTAAAGAACTAATTTGTCTTCTTTTACAAAAGCAATTTGAAATTATATGAAGATCTAAATATCAGTGTAACAGGAAAACAAACTAACTCGCATTGTCTCAGATTCTGTATTGAACAGTCTGTGGTTTTTTAGTAGTAGAACTGGTTTTCATGTTCTGCCTTTTCTACTGTTCTTTATATCAGGAATCTTGTGAGCACACCCTGAGAGGTCTGACACTGCCAAACTAAGACATTGAATCTAAATGCAGTCCAGCTATGATGCTCTAGGGTTTGCCATTATACATGAACAAATAGATAGTGAGTGTAAAGCTGAATATATTGAGGTGATAAATTTTGGGGGTTTTTTTCATATTTAACATAAAAGAGGATCATAGTGCAGCTCAGCAATTAACAGCTCAGCATTAACAAAAAGTTAATGCTTCACTTAACTTTTTTTTTAATATTTCTGCTTTTAATAATGCACATTTTCTTGATGCTGTGATTACTTCAGTACCTGCCAGAGGACTGCAAGAGCTGGTGCATTTACTCCAGCAATGTTAGCAGCTATCCTTTCTAACTTTGGTTTTCTCTAGGTAGAAGTTATTGGGGAATTCTTATCACATTCATTTTATCATAACCCATGGTGTGATATACTCCTGGACAGGAGAGCAATGTGCAAGAGTTCCTGTTCATGTGCCTGTCCTGAGTGCATCATCCCTGTTGTTAAGTGGGTTCCCAAATCACCATTTTGCTGAGCTAAACAAATACCATACCAAATGGGGGAGGCAGAAGAATGATTGGGAGTGCCACAGTCTGCCCTGTGTCACCTTCTGTGTTTGATGCCTTGGCCCCCAGATCAATATTGGCTGCACCACTGACAGCTCCTCTGCTGACCCAGTGAAGCTGGAGTTCTCACGAGACCTGGGGGCCACCTGGCACCTGCTGCTGCCCCTGTGCTACAGCAGCAGCAGCCACCTCAGCTCCCTCTGCTCCACTGAGCATCACCCCAGCAGCACTTACTACGCAGGCACTACCCAGGGCTGGAGGAGGGAGGTCATTCACTTTGGAAAGCTGCACCTCTGTGGGTAAGTGTCCAGCTCCTGTTCCTGCCCAGCTGCTCGTTGCTTTGCTTTTATTTCTGGTTTTCACCCAGCACAAGGGTGGTGAATAAAAACTGCAGCACTAGAGCAGACCAAATGACCAATTTTTCTCTGCTTTTTGCCCTGAATGTTAGCTAGTGTTCAGGTGATTCCCCAAATCATATTGTGCCTAATGCTGATGTAGAATAACCACAGGCAACTTCCTATTACCTTCTATTTAATTAGTGATAATTTAATAGAAGAGAGTTGCTTGTTGAAATTAACACAAAGCTGACTGTTCTTAGCATACTCTGAGTGTTCTTTGCAGAACTGCATCAGCCATTTGAATTCACTGATGATGTTCTTGCATGAAATTTGAGCTTCATAAGAAAATGCAGTAAAATGTGAGCTAGTATAAGCTTGATTCTACTTCAGTATGAAGAAATGGTCTGATCTAAATAATGTCTCAGTCAATCAGGCTGGATGATAACACAGCATAGAAAAACAATATGTGCTAGCAGGCACAGTAATCTGTAACTTTTCAAGTAAAAAGACTACTGTTTACTTTTTCAGGAATAACTGTCATCTAGCATCAACTCACTTTATGTAAAAGCTCACACCATTAATGATTAAACTGTAGCATGTATGAATGAAAATGAGCTATGCAACTATGAGACTTTATGAATCTATGCAGATACGAGACTGAGTATTTATGAAACTACTGCAGTCAATGGGTCCTCCAGTAAATAAATGACCCCATATGTGCTCTGAAAGTATGAAAAGACCTATATAAGGAATAAGAACCAAGTTTGGAAAGACTGATTGTTTAATAATTTAAGGAAATGTTTAAATTTTAAACTTGAGTTTTCTGGTTTATGACAGTTAACATTTCAAGCATGCAATAGGTAACCATCTCTTTCAGCAGCTCACTTGTACTTCCTGGTTTTGAGCAAAAGAATTATTTTACCCTTTAGCCAACCATCAATGCATCCCTCCAAATAAAAATTTTGACTGTGCAGACTCCTAACTCATTTAAACCTTCCAGGATTTTGATTTAGTCCCCCATTCCTGAGTGCTTCTATCCTGTTTTTCCTTCCTATTTCTTCCCCAACACACCAGGCCAGGAGCCCATGGCTGACAGCCAGCCAAGCCCAGCAGTGCAGAGTAGTTTACATGCAGTGCATTAAATCACTGGGCCAGAGGGCTGAAGGGGGATTTCTCCACCAGAATCTACTGGAATAACAAGAAAAAAATCCAAACCTTCCTCATTGTGTAATTCTAAAAAAATCCCCCAGCCTTTCCATTCCCCATGTGCAGAGTTTTATATTTTAACTGAGGATGAAGACATTTTAAGTTATTTCCACTACATATGTAATTTTAGAAATTAATATATGTTCTCAGCAGGCAGCTGTAAGTAATAATTAGTATTCCAGTTATGTCCTGAAGGAAAGGTCCAGGGCCTGTTGAGCCAGAGACAAAACCCCAAATAAGCAATGGTTCACTCTCTGCTCCAGACACAAGTCATGGTTCATCCTCACCAGGAGTGACCCTAAGAGGAGGAGCTGACTTGTCTCAAGAAAAAAAAATCCAGCCTGTGGAGCAGAGGTCTACTCTCAAAAGGAGCTTACCACACCTCCAGCCTCACACTTGTGTCCTTCCCTTCAGGGCACGCTAAAGTCAATGATTTTGACTTCCAGCAGAACTCTGGTTCTTGTGCATCTTTCTTGTGACACTTAGTAGTGTCCACACCCATCAATTATTGGTTGTTACCTAAATCCCCTCACAAAAATTTCTTTTTAGCAAATCAAGGAAAAAAATTTGTCAGCTACAATTACCTATGGAATTGATTTGCCTGCTGAATTTAGATGTCTTTAACAAGACACATTAAACACACAAGGCAATTAAGTGCTTCTCCCTTCTCAATCTTCTGGTTTCCTTCCTCCCTTAAAACGTTTTCTCAACTGGGAATAAAATTAGTCTCTCAAGTATTTTCCTCATCTCAATTTGTTTTCCCTCCTTCCCCAGTTGGTTCCTTTTTATATGCAGCATTGATGCAAGTAGCACTTAGGAGATGAATGAAAAATGACAGGACAGCACCCAAAGGAGAACATAGTTTAAATTAACAACTTGCAATATCAGCCTGGTTTAAGATTAAGCTGCCCGAAAGCAAGCTGAATACCTGGTGACATGACAGATCATGTTTCCTTTCTGGGTAATTGAGGGTGAGATCCTCCCACTCCACCCCTACAGGTAGTCTCGCTGGAGGCACAATGGAAGCATGAATTAGAATCTCACTCTCCAGGAGAGGGTGAAAGTGGCCATGTCTGACTCACACACTGTACACCAAAGCAGAAGGGAATCCACCAGACCATGGCCATTGATCTTCCCCATGAATGATGGAGTTAAGAGTAGCTGGATTTTAAATTTTGAAAATCATGCCTGTCATTCAGTTTTGAGATTACAGCTAATGAATAGTGTTATTTTTATTTCTGTCAGTACTTGGGTTGAATGTCAACATAAAGATGCATGAGGTACTGAAGGAATTAGATCTAGCAGTCAGTTTCTAGAATTAACATATTTATCAAGCCAGTTCTGACAGAAAGAATAATAAGAATAATATATATGTGCATATAATGGTATATGTGTGGAATACAAAAAAAAAAAAAAAAAGATGGAACTATAATTTAAAATAAGTACACTTTATGCCATTTTCAGGCTGGCGAGGTTCAGGTGGTACCAAGGATTTTACCCTGCTGGATCCCAGCCTGTGACCTGGGCCATTGACAACGTGTACATTGGTCCCCAGTGTGAGGAGATGTGCAACGGGCACGGCAGCTGCATCAACGGCACCAGGTGCATCTGCGACCCCGGCTACTCGGGGCCAACCTGCAAAATCAGCACCAAGAACGCTGACTTCCTCAAGGATGACTTCGAAGGTACCTCTCTTGGGAGGGGGCCTCTGAATACTGCCTGTCCATCTCAGTGCAACCCAGGGTTCAAGGGGTTAAACAGAACAGCCTTGCTCACCTCTGCATGCTTCTGGTTAGAATTTATGCCATGGGGGTATTCCCATGAACCAAGTAGTTCAGATGCCAGTTTGCAAGTGCCACTTGTGAATGCCTGATGCGCTGTTAATGCTGGATTACAAAATCTTCATTGAAAGAGAACTTCCTGAAACTCTACATGTAGAAAATAATCTTGGAAGTAAATAATGTTTTGATGGTAGTTTTGATGGTAGCATAGACAGAGCATTTGCAAGCGAGGCAAACAGCAGAGGGCTTTAAGGTCATGTCATTTCTCACTACAAGGGAAATCTGACTTGCCCTACTACAGCAACCATGGCTTCAGAGCAGACCAAGTGTCTCAGTAGTGGGAGCCAGTGCTCAGCAGCCACAGCAGACCCCAAGAGAGGGAAGGCAGGGGGGAGCTCAAAGCCTCCTGTGTGCCTGGGTGCACACAGCATCCCTGCATACAACTCTGAAACCCCTCTGAGGCTTCCCCCGCTAGCAAGCGCAGCAAGAGGAGTGTGTTTTCATAAAACAGCGCCTGTGAACCAAACCCATCCCTTCACAGCTGCTGCTGCTCATTTTCAATTTTGCCAGCCCTTGATTGCATGCTACCACTTTGGAACCCAAAGTTTCTTTATAGACCCAAGTATGTTGTTGTTACCTTAAGATAAATGAGGAAAGGTGAAAACCCTTGTGAATAACTGGAGACAAAGATCCCAGATCTCATACTTCTGGGTTTATTTTGTTTTGGTTTGTGTCAGCTTTCTAGAATACACGGCATTGGAATCACTGAATATTTCTCCGTCAGCGTGGGATTTTTAATTTATGTCTCTTCCTCTGGAAGTAGCACTCTTGCAGCAGGAGCACTTCAGAGTAAATCATAAATATGTATTCACTGTGTATTCAGGTCAGCTGGAGTCGGATAGATTCCTCCTTGTGAGTGGTGGAAAGCCATCAAGGAAATGTGGTATCATGTCTGGAGGAAACAACCTTTTCTTTAACGAAGAAGGTTTACGTATGCTGATGACTCGAGACCTAGATTTGTCACAAGCCAGGTAACACCTTTCAAAAGTTCTTTCAGGATTTCATTCAGGAAATGCTATACTGAAGAATGATACATATGTGATGTTTCTCTAGCAAAAGCAAGCTGACATCTTCTGTGGTACTCACACTAGCAAATGCTCCGTTTTAACCACTGTCACCATGATAAATTAAATTTAAATTGAACTTTAACCATTGCATTAAGCATTTAAATGTTGCTTTTTTCCCCTTAAATAAGAATTCCAGAAGCTGATGCCACACATTCAGTAGTTGATGCAAGCTTTTGTTTGCAGAGAAATGCTCTGCTTTTCTTACAGTCTGGTGTATTATGAGCCATTACTGAAACAGGAGTATCTGCTGAAAGTATAATTCTTACATTTGTCATCTCATAATTCTTTCATTTCTGAAGCTTGTTTTTTTACTTATTGTGCACATTTGTTTCCAATAATTCACTGAGAAATTCCCATCAAGCTGTCACCAGCTATTGAAAACCAAATATTTTTAGTGTATTTACAGTTTATGGTGTATCTTTACAGCCTGCAGAGGAGACATGCGATGAGTGAGACATGCTAAGCAAGACATTAAAAAAATTTATACTAATATGAAATAAACTCCATCCCAATTGTGAGCATGCTAACAAATAGGCATTGTTTTCTAATTTGTTCTGTATTTTAGCTGATATTCTTGTATTACTACTTTGGGGAGACTGCATTTCCTCCAAGACTTTTTCACTGGTCTCTTATAAACACCCTGTTTCTTTCTGATGTTCTGTGGGAAACTTTTTAACAGGCATTTTATCTACTTTTTACCTGTCAGCATTGGTACTGAAGCTTGAAATGATGGTTTAATTGTAAAGACTCATGGTCAGTAGAAAGGCCTATTATCTAACCAGTGTAGGTTCTAGATCAGCACTTAGCTAAGCCTCATTGATTTGTAATATTAAGGACCCCTGTAATTTGTAAGATTCCTCACAGCAAACTTTTTTCAGAGCTTGGTAAAAATAAACCCCAGTACTCCGCACTAATTTGATTCCTAGATGACTCTGAAATTAGAAGATTGTTTAACAAAAGATACAAAAGGTCTTGTAAGTTGCTCCATAATTTAACTAAATTATGTTGTCCTTATTGCTCATGTTCAAAGAACCATAATTTATTTGTCTCTTCTCCATGATGGTCTGTAGCTGGATTTGCAAATATTGACCTCAAGGTGTTATATGGAGATAAATTACTTCTGTCTTACGAAAACAAGGCTGAACACAATTTCTTGTATATATGATTATGAAAAATAACAGTTATCAATAAATAACTGTATGTTCTTTCTGAACAGCAAGGCACACTGCAGTGGCATTGCTGGGAGCTGCTCTTTTGCAACCTAAAGCAATTGCAGTGGGCTTTTCTACATTTGCAGACTGACTTTGTCAACCACCTGCAAAGCACAACAGATCTGGCTTTGACACAGATGTGCCAAGTTCCACACAGGACTTGGGGAGAGGTTTCAATTTGTGCCAGAAGTGATGAGAACAACCATTTTTTTAAGGATGCTAGACTCGGTAGTCACATTAAAACTTCCCTTTTCTTTATGAGGAGATCCCCTGAAGAGCACAGGCAAGCAGCCATGTCTGTCAGTGCTGCAAGCCACACTCAGCACCTGGGCATTTAAATCAAGTGGACCCTGAAATCCACTGCCATCACATTTGTGTCTTAAAGAATTTAACACAGGGGACAGTTTATCACCATCATGGTGATACTGGTAGCTGAAACTGCACCACATGAAATATCAGTAAGGAGAGAATATTTTAGGTATCACAGCTGATCAAATCCGTTTCAATTCTGAATTGCTAGAAGAACATCCACACATTTGAGTGTTACTAGATTTACAGAAAACACTTTGCTTTTCAAAATAGGCAGAGCCTTTGCAAAATATCTTTGGGATAAGGAGATATTTAAAAATAGTGTTACTTATATTTGGGTGGGTAATTACTACATTAGGAAAATCTGAGATGTAAGAATAGCAATGCAAAGAAATCAGGTGCCACAGAGACAAGGTCACCTGGGTTTATTTCCTTTGAATTATGTGGCGAATGTTGGAGTAAATCTGAGGAGGCAGAAAGACTTGCCAGCACTGAAGCAAATCCATTACATTTGATATGTTGATCCATGAGGGTACCCAGTGCTCCTTTACAGCACAAGCAATATGTTATGTCTGGGACATGGAGGTGGATATAATCTATAGCAAAAGCAGCTCTATCTAGTAGCAAGGGAAACTGTGAGTCGCAGTGAGGACTAGAATTAATTGACTTGTAAGTCTGGCATTTTATTGGAGCTTTGTCTGCCCAGCATCTCTGCAGCCTCCACTCCCAGCAGATCTACCTGCAGATCAAACCAGAACAAGATTTTTGATATAAAACTTCTTTTGCGCCATTTTATTTAACCGTGAGCCAGGCAGCACTAACGCAATAATAATTAGTACAGATAAAACACTCCAAAGCTGTGCAAAAGCTGTGCAAACATGAATTAATACTTGTAATATCCCTGCAAGCCCAGTAAGTAAATATCATTACAGCATGGCTCCCCCCACTCCAAGAGCACAGTGGAGCTATTTGTGAGCATCAGCTGACGGGAGGGATTTCGCAGTTTGATACAAGTCCATTGTGCAGCTTTGGAGAAGCCAATTAACTGGGGGATGAAAGCACTGCTGTCCCTGGGTGGCTGGGGCTGGCTTCAGGGAAGCCAGCACATTTAAACGCTGTAATTTAGACAAATTTCCCAGGCTGACAAAATGGACAAAATGATCCCTGAAAGTGAAATGTGCTTTGTTCTCCCGTCCAGATTTTCTCTGGTTTATGCCAGTGGAAAACTGGGATGCTTATTTTGAATTTAAGCATTTCAGCAAATTCGTAGCAAATTATGATCTACTTAGAGCACAGTTGCTTTTCTGCCACTAAAATCTGTACTCATGGGATACAGGGATAAAAATTTCACCCAGGATTATGTTTCTGATACTTGCAACACCATCTGCTGTGCAGACAAAAGCTGAAAACATAAATGACCAGCTTTGTTCAGCCTCTTATGCCTGGCAAACTACCACACAGGCAAAATGAATTTTTGTCATACCACCTGTCTGTCTAGTTATATTCTAGAAGCTTTGGAAAGGAAATCATAAGATCTCCTAAAGATGGCTCTTAAAAAGAGCTAGAAAATACAGAGCTAGTCAGTAGACAAACTCCAAGGCTCTCTGGTTTGCTGTGTAGGATGTTGTTTGAAAATAGATCTTTCTGGTGAGTGGCAAGATTTTTCCTGTTAGATTTGTGCAGTTCTTCATGAGACTGGGATGTGGCAAGGGGGTGCCTGACCCCAGGAGCCAGCCTGTGCTGCTGCAGTATTCACTCAATGGGGGCCTCACGTGGAGCCTTCTCCAGGAGTTCCTCTTCAGCAACTCCAGCAACGTGGGACGCTACATTGCCCTGGAGGTTCCCCTGAAGGCTCGTTCCAGCTCCACCCGGCTTCGCTGGTGGCAGCCATCCGAGAATGGGCATTTCTACAGCCCCTGGGTCATCGACCAGGTGAGCAATCCCTGTGGGTGGTTCTTCTTTTAACACAGTCTTAGACTGGATTCAGTCCTAATGTTTCCCTTTTTCTGGCATGTATCGTTTCACTGAGACAAGCAAAAATGCTTAGTAAAAAGATATTTAGAGCACAATTGCTGTTTGATGAACTCATGGTTTTAATGCGCCATTTCCATGGAGCACTGATTGCTCCATGAATTTCCTGGAATTTTGATTCTAGGAAAGTATTTTACACGTGTGTAGAGCCTCAGGTTCACATTGCAGGACGCCTTACCACACAGAATGCAAGTCTGATTTCAAACTTCAAAAACCTTCATTTAAAATGTATCCAAATCTGTAATTGGCTTGGTATTATGTAATAGAAAAAGCCTATAGAAAAATATCAATCTTGTGAATATCAATATCAATTTTATGAAAATAAAGTTTCATATTGGGATTTTCTGTTATAAAGATTATTATATTACTTTGTATGACTTGGTAAAAATCGCAAATGATTTACCTCTAAAGTGATTATGCTCTAAGTAGTGTCATTTGGTTGTCCAAGTACAATTTGCTTTAATATTTATTATTCTTTTTTAAAGAAGTTAGTTCAGATTGTTAGGAGAAACCTGAGCAGTCATTTTAATATTGTGGTTACAAAATTTTACTTCCCATCCCTCTGTTTAGAAGTTAAAAAACACTCATTGTTTCGATATCTTCATTGAATGTAGTTATATTTGTTCAGAGCAATCAGAAACTGAATTCAGAATAAGAAATGAAAAATAATTCTATCTTGCTTACTATTGAAGAGAAAAACGATGATGTTTTAGTCAGTGACAAAACAGAGGCTATTTCCCCACTTCTATCAGCAGACACAATCTGATAGCAGCGCACCAGATAATAGAAGAGCAGAACAATCACTAGGAAAGTGCAATCACTTTCCTAGTGATTGTTCTGCTAGTGACTTAGTTTCTGGTAACACTTCTTCTGTGAGCAGTTTTACTTCATTGAGATTGGAAGTCACCTCCCTGAATTTTAGATTTGTACAGCTGAGCCAATCTCTTTCCTTTACAGGAAGGAGATACTCCCCTTTCTCATGGCCTAAATTCTCTACTAAGTAATGTTGTCAATTTTGGACCAGCAGAATAAATACACAGAGTATAATCTTCCTTCCTCGGGTTGCTATGTCACTTATATGCTTGTGAAGACTCCTAGACATTTCTCCTTTTCAATAACAATTTCTTTCCTAATGTTTCAGATTCTTATAGGAGGAAACATCTCTGGCAATACAGTACTGGAAGATGATTTCACCACGCTGGACAGCAGGAAGTGGCTGCTCCACCCTGGTGGGACGAAGATGCCGGTGTGCGGCTCCGCGGGGGACGCGCTGGTGTTCATTGAGAAAGCCAGCACCCGCTACGTCGTCACCACCGACATCGTTGTCAATGAAGACTCTTTCTTGCAAATAGATTTTGCAGCTTCCTGCTCTGTCACAGATTCCTGTTATGGTAATGACTTCTTAGTAATCCCTGCCACTCCTCTTCCTCCACTGCAGGGAAAGTTCACTTGTTTTCTGGTTACATTATTCATCGTAACAAGAGCTGAGAAACAAAAGAAAGCTGCATGTTCCTGTTAGAAATTGTAACATCAGCTTTTTTATTCCAGGTGTCTGAAGCCTAAGATAAACTGAAGTAAATCATTCCCTGTGAGCATCTAAGTTGCAGTTCAATCAATCTCAGAAAAAGACTAACAGCTGCCTTACTCAAAAAATCCATTTAGTAGATAATGTCCACTGCTTGGGGTGGTGCTGTAATAATAAGCAGCTGTGTGTTCCAGCATATGTTTCTTGCTTTGTGATTTTGCATTTTCAGTGTAGTGTCAGTTCTGATCTCACTTGTACCCATATATCTAAGAAATCATTTATACCAACATACATCTGACACTTGCTAAGGCAGCATCAACTGCAAAAATTTATATTGTCCATATGAAATAATAAATGTGTGTAGACCTGTATGTTTCCATGTACAAATGTGTGCATATACACTAGGCACATGTGTATACATCTGTTTATGTATACATAATGATGCAATTTTTAATTACCTAGCTTCCTTTTTTTATAGGATGTCTATTGAGTGCACAGACAGCTTTTATATGTGTATATACACATATATTCATATACATATATATATAAATGAATAAAAACATGTTCTGTACTCATCACATCAAATACACATCACATGGAAATTCAAAATTATGTGAATTTTAGGGCACACGGGAAATAGGTTTTTCTTAAAAACAAGTTTTTTAATGCTTGTTTTACACTTCCTCTTTGAGTAGGGGTTTGAGGTATAGGTGTTTTTAATGAGGACAAGAATACAATACAGTGCATCATGTGGTATGTGTTAATTTACTGGGTTGCTGAATTTTCCTCTACAATTCTATATAAAAATGGAAAAAGGTTTTATATGAAGACCCAGTTTTATCTTCTCTGATTTTGCTAATCTGAAGCTACTTACATGCTTAAACATTTTTCTTTCTTTTTTTATTAAGAATACTGTGGTATCTTGAGATCATCTCTGCTAAGTTTAGATGCATTTTGGTGACTGAGCCATATACTGGCAAAGAAACAGATCCTTATTTTGTTGGGGGGGGGGTTGTTTCTTTGTCTACAACCCTTATCATTATCTTAACTTCATATTAAATTAGGCAGGACACTATCTAATCATGCTTCCAGTCATGATGAGAAAAGTGTTTCTTTTGGTGAGGGAAATTTAACACTAAAAACTCACTTACCCTTGTTTGTATCTACTTGTCCTTGTATTTCTATAGCACTGTCCTCTGTGCTGAAACATCAAGTAGGACTGATTGGGTGATTAAGGGTCATTCCCTGTGCACGAGGGTAGAAGAAATGGGTCTGTTAGTAATCAAAAGAAGATCACAGATTTATCACCCCTATCACTGCAACCACGCTCCATGTTTTATACAGCCAGCTCAGCCAGAGTACCTAGCAGCTGGAACATTTACTTCATGTACCAGCTCTGCACCTATTATTATTTACATTTTCATGGCTGCATGAAAGTTTGACTTGAAGTATTTAGTGAGCTTGACTAACCTTTAATTTTCGTAATAAAAGCTTATAAGCCATAAACATCAAAACAATGAAATTGCTGATTTTCGCTGAGAAATGAATACATTAGTTTAATGTGGCTAGACTGTGTTTGAATGGAAACAAGCTCACTGACTAACAAACTCAAATTAAAATTGTGCTGAATAATTAAATGAGCTGGTCTGCAGGAAGGGTGGAAGGCTGACTAAGCCATCTTGTGACAGAGACAAAAGTTTGAATTTGAGTGTTGCTCTGCTTTACACAGCAATCACATCCAGCTGAATCTCACTCTTCAAGCCTGAAAAACAAAGTTTGGTGGTCATGGTGCTGCCAGATCATTTTCTTGCATGCTGCAGCTACACACATTGTCTTGATTTAATCCTGGCAACTTAATGTTGGCTCTGTGTTTTCATCTGTGGTGCCTTGAGTTAGGTGGCAGATGTGGAGATGTGCTGCAGACCCCACCTGAGCCAACCTGCTCAGCAACATGTAACACACCCTCCTGCACTGCCAAAGGAGGTAGCTTTGTGTTTCTGACACAAGGGTTTGAAAAGTTCTGGGTGGTTATTTTGGCAGTTCAGACTTGTGATACTGTCTGGAGTTTGCACGTTATTATAGGTGTATGGATATAGGTCTCTAAATTAAATAACTAACCACCTTTCCACCCTTAGCTATTGAACTGGAATATTCAGTGGACCTTGGGTTGACCTGGCACCCAATTTTGAAAGACTGTCTTCCCACTAATGTGGAATGCAACAAGTACCATCTCCAGAGGATTCTCATTTCAGACACTTTCAACAAGTGGACCCGGGTTACTTTGCCTCTGCCTCCCTATACCAGGTAACTCCCTCTGGATTTCTGCAGAATAAATCTAAAACCATAACTAGGTATTTATAATGTCATGATACATTATGGAGTTTAAGCAATTGTACCGTGTCCTTTTTGTTTGGTCCATGTAAATAGCAACAAATAAGTATAAGTAAATGAAGCTCTGTCCTACAGAAATTGCAAACACAGGTGGCAAGGGCAGCAGGTTCTCAGCATTATTTGACTCCACAGCTTTGCTCCTCCTGCTGAGCCTTATCTCCTCACATAGACTTAGGCTGAGCTAACTGCTGGCTCAGAAGTATCAAAGCACAGGTAGAGCCTTGAGATGGTTGTCATGAAAGACGCCCACCAAAGGCACATACAAGTTTGGAAACAGAGACCTTTATATTTTAGCAATTGTACTGAAAGTGCCTATACAGTTGCCACACATTTTGACATTAGTAATGAAAAAGCCTGTGGTCTGTTACTAATCATTTGGGGCATCTGGACTCTTCTCTATCTTCTGTGCAGTTACATCAAGTAATAGCACTTTTTTAGAACTTCTTCCCAGCATTAATTTTCTGTGCTTCCTCTTTGGTGCAGCTTTGCTACATATCATCTGTAAAAATCCATTACCCTGTCAGTTCTTGTATAAAGACTGTAAATTTGTGTTCAGAGTAGCCTTTCTGGGGTTGAATGGGATAAATCAGGGCTGGGATTGATGTTCCAAATCAACTGAATTTGGACCTGAAAGGAAGCTACTACCTGAGGTAAACTCAGGTTTATAAATAACTGTGATTTTGAAGAGTTTCTTGAGCAGTATATGTCACAAGAAGTCTGATGCCCTACTGAGGCAAAAATTGTACTTCTGTCCAATCCCATAATTGTATTTTTTGGCTCAAGTAATACAATTTCCCAAAGTTATTAAGACAGGCATTCCATGGGAGAGGTTATTACAACCTTATCTCATAAGCAAGAGAGATGTTGAGCTTTAGGATAAGAACAGTGTAGCTAATGGGCCTTTTAGTCTTGATGCAATATAATTTTTATGCTGCTTTATTATTTCAAGCTGTGTAATAGCAGGTGTGTGTCTCCAGTTGTTTATGCCTGTATGTTTTAGGCACATGCAGGCTGTGTAGTCAGTAGCTTGGCCTGGTGCTCACCACCCATGTCTGTGCAGCCTCTTAGGGCTCCCGTACTCCAGAGTGCTACCTCACCTCTGGCCTCAAAATGCCATGGACACTTACTTTTAACTTGGAGCCGATTTTAAAATGTAAATGCAAATACAAAGCTTCCCACAGGAGCATCAGCTCCATGAATTGTTAGTGATGTGCCCAGCCAAAGCACACAGTGTAAGATATAGGTTGCTTGTCTTTATTCTGAAAGGACTTCCTCACAATTTTTATGTTTATTTTAAAATGCTGCTTAGTGAACAGCTGAGCTTAGTGCAGTAGGTTTCTCTTTGGAGAAACAAGTTATTTATTCAGCTCATGCAACATTTTCATAAAGAAATAATTCATGGGAGAATAATGACCTAATCATATGAGATCCATTTTTACAACGAATAGTTTTTGGAGATTTTTCTGGGGTTTTGGGTGGGGTTTTTTTTTGGTTGTTTGTGTGTGTGTGTGTGTGTGTGTGTGTTTATAATAATTTTGATTTCTCTTTGAAATTCAAAAGAAAACAGGCTACAAAAAGTTCAATGCTGCCATCTAGTGCTGTACCACAAAACAGGGATTACCTTGAATTCATAGTTACAGAAATTCTTCTCCTCACAGCTCTTCACTCACAGTCTACACCTGCATGAGCTCAATAACTACTTGGTGTACCCTGACTGTTTTGGATAGATTTTCATCATCTGTCTTGGGAGCTGAGACACTTAATTCACATATAGGGAGCTGAGCCCATTTTAATCAACAAAATGAATATAACTTACTGAGCAGAGCCAGGATCACACTGCAGATAATTTCTTGGCATTTCCAGCCAAGCCCTGGTTGGAGAGGAGGGAAGAAACTGCAGAGCCAGGGTCATGCTGCAAGCCCTGCATGGGCCTTCTCACCTGTCCCCAAACCCACTCCTTAGAAGTGCTCTTAACATAAGTGTTGGGAGAATTCACTGAGAAAAAGCCAGGTAAATTTGTTGCCTTCAATTTATTGACTGGCTCAGGATGAAACTTGGAGGGTTTGGATTATTCTGTCTTGATCCAGCTCCAAGCTGTCCCTCAGGTTTGGATCTGCGCTGGGACATGGTTATGACTGGCCTGATCTTCTAACTGGGAGCACCACCTTCTTCCTACCTCCTCTCCACTGCACCAACCACAGCCTGCTTGCTTTGCTTTCACCAGTGATCCATTTCCTACCTTCCACAATCTCAGCTTGATACCAAGCACCTGTGCTTTGTTCTGTTCTCAAAATCTGGGCACCCTTTTCTTGGAGGGATGTTGTCATTGTCAGAAGCCAGCCCTGAGTCATGCTGGTATCCAACAAATCTCCCAAGAGCAGGCTAGCCTCATGACTAATATTTCCTTTCAATCAAAATAAAGATTGCCTTACAGAATTCTGTTTTTTCTTTCTCTCCCAAGGTCTCAAGCTACTCGTTTCCGCTGGCACCAGCCTGCTCCTTTTGACAAGCAGCAAACGTGGGCAATCGATAACGTCTACATCGGGGACGGCTGCATAGACATGTGCAGTGGCCATGGGAAGTGCACACAAGACAACTGTGTGTGAGTGCCATCTCTTCCCTGTCCTGCCCAGGGCTGCAGCATTTCACTCCCCCTCTGTCATTCTGATGAATTTGCAGGAAAAACTGTGATATAATTCTACAAAGGAAGGTGGATTTTGCTGTTAAGAGCAGGGCACTGGGTCCACTTGGGAATAGAAGTAACAAGCAGAAGGGGAACTGCAGGGGTTGGCCCTGCCAGACCTCTGACTGTCCATGCTCCATGTCCAAAGCAAACAGTCCTTTCCTCAGTGGCAGTGCATCACCTCTGCCCTTGCCTCTGCTGCATCAATTCCCCTCCCACCAGGTAGGGAGAGGGTACCCCTTGAATTTGCATAGCCCCTAGAGACATACAGTCCTGGAGCAAGTGGATAGGAAAAAAACCCTTCCTCCACATAAAAGTCACTTCATGTGAGTAGATGCACAGTGACCTGTCCTCTGCTTAGACTAAGGAAGTCCTTTATCCTCCATCTATTGATTTTCCATATTGGTTTTATGGATGCTGCCAACTTTGTCCCTGAGCTTTTTGGAGTGGCTAATTCTATGGAGCTAATTACAACGATAATTAAACCAACATAATGGTGTCTGTTTTGTCACTTACATCAGCACAAGTTAGAAAGAGAATCACTTTTTCTTTTATATTGTTAATGTAAATTCAACCAGTGCTCTCATTTCACATTAAAAAAAAGACACAAGCCCAAGCATACACCATAACATCTCTATTAATACAAATTAGCATTGGTTCCAAGCTTATTTTACTCCATTTGAGATGATTAGATATAATTGCAGAACAATTAAGGATTGACTCCTTGTTCCCAAGGGATTTCACACCTCGTCCCTGTGCTCTTAACCTGGTGCAGGGTGCAGAGAACCGGGGCTGAAGGTGAGACATATCCACTCAGCAGGATGTATGCCAGTTCTTCACAAGGCCAGATTTTGCTTTTTGACTAGTCTTGATGGTCTGATGACTCTGCTCCATGGTAGGGTTTGCCAGGAGAGGCACACTGGCTTGATCCTCAAACTGTTTGCATAACAATCCACATCAGAGTCCTGCAAAGCTAGCAATCAAAAACCCCCAGATTTGCCTGTCTTGGCAACAGAGAAATACCTTCCAGATGGATGTATTGCTTTTTTTCCAGCCACAAATGGCAGCAGAAATGGGAGAATGGTTGTATGATTGCACTGTGACTGTATTTCTTAGAAATATATTTCACTGCAGAATAGACATATTATTGTGTTCTCCTCTGTCCTGACAACACTGAGGTATGAAGACACATGATCCCTGGTGAAATCTCATTGTAGCAGAACACAGTTCCAAGCTGTTATCCAGTCTTTGACATGTTATAAGAGGAAAAAAAAAAAAGGAGAACTATATAAAGATAAGAAAGCATCCATCTACTAAAATTTTACAGAAACTTGAACTTTAACATTAACAGGACATTTTTAGGTTTGGCACATTCTATTGGTTTATTTATCCAAGCACAATGTATTTCACTGCTTTTACTATGTTTGGGAATGTACCCTGTAATAGAAGCTTGAATATAGACTGTACGAAACCTTCAAAAAAGTCATTTTTGTTTCATACTAGCTAAAAAAAGCCAGATGTTTGAAACCCCTACATACCAGTTGTGCACTAGTAAACGATGCCCCTCTGCAGAATGAGATGGTACCTTAATAACATGCAGAGGCCTTTGCCAGCTGATTTGTGCATTTGTTTTGCTCTTTGCAGCTGTGATGAGCACTGGGGTGGGCTGTACTGCGACGAGCCAGAGATCCCCCTTCCCACACAGCTGAAGGACAACTTCAACCGCTCCCCCTCGAACCAGAACTGGCTGACAGTGAACGGGGGCAAGCTCAGCACCGTCTGCGGGGCCGTCGCCTCGGGGATGGCTCTGCACTTCAGCGGGGTGCGTATCCAGCTCGCTCCATTTCACACTATAAGTGGGACTGATTTTGAAAGTGAAATAGCAAAGCATTTAAAAAATAACAGCATGACATGTCAGACATATAAAATATTTATTTTCATTAAATCATTTGCCTGGATGAAGGTCAAAGTCAAACAGGTCCTACAGATTAGGGTCAGCCAGAAACACTCCAAGAAAGCTGACACTGTGTTGTTCCTTGATATGCTGCAGCTAGGCAATTAGATATAGTGTGTGTGAGTCCTGTAGATGGGCCCTTGAAAGTGGAGCTGGTAGGTTAAAGAACAGTATAAATATGTAGACTTTTAATTTTCCTCTTAAGACTCTCCTCATAGCACTTTAAACTTATCGCCATTATATTGCAAAGGTTTCATATTGTTGTCTCCTTAGTGCAAGAGTTTCAAACCTCCTTGATGTTTCTTGTAGGCAGCTCCTCCAAGCCCTGACTCTTTCTTCTCACAGCAGCCAACTGACTCCACTTCCCCTCAACTAAACAATCCATTATTTTATATCACTCTTCTTCTTATTGGCTACAGCTGTGTGCTGTTAAAGTCAGGCCTGCTCCTAAGCTTTAATAACTAGCCCAGCTGCAACTCTTTAGGGGGTAAGATTACTTTCTATACTTTATATTCTATCCCCCTACAAAAACTTTCAGACCAGAGTTTGGTGTGGCTTCTAATCAGACCACAGAGGTAAATGAATAACTAGCTATTTGCACTTGTATGACTTGCACATGGTCTGTGACAATACAGAGCCACAGAAACACAGAATGGGCTGGGTTGGAAGGGGCCATGGTGGGTAATATGGTCCAGCCTCCCTGCCCAAGCAGGGTCACCCTAAAGCACATTGCATTCATGTGTAGCCTCATCCTTCAGATGTCTCACAGGTGGAGTTTTCAGAGTAAGCTCACAGTAAAATTTCCTAGGTTAGCTACATATGTAGGTGTATAACCCTGACTGCTGCTGAACTATAGTTTGCTAACAAATAACCTAAGGATTACAAAAATGATGAGGTAGTATTTTAGAAACACATAAAATTTATGCCTGTAGATCTCTTCTGTCAAATTTATAACTAAATTCAAACTGACAAAAGTTTTCTAAAATAAACTAACAAAAGCATTACATTTCCACTTCATTCCAGTAGGACTAAGTAGACACCCACTAACAGACAAAGCAAAGTGAAATATATAAGGTGTTGTGGAAAACACACATACTAAAATTGCTTTGCCATTTGATTGTTTGCATAAGTTGAATCATTAGCACATGATCTGTGATTCATTAATTCTGCATGGAAAACTCATGATTTACAATGGAAGCATGGATTTCTGCAGGTTTTTTATTAAGAGGAAAGGTGAATAAATTTATGTCTTAAACATGAAGGTACAAGTAGCAACATATGTAGATACACAACAGAAATTTTTAAAATGAAACATGACTGACATGTCTTCAGGGAAAACATATATATATATATATATATATAGTTCTGTTGTAGGTTTACCTTTGAAATAATTAATAAAATTTTGTACAATCTTAAAATTTTTGCAGCATGAATCCACATTAATAGTGACTGCATAGTCTAACACTTTTTATGAACATAAGTTTTGCCAGGCAACACCAGCCAACATATTTTTTCTTTGCTTTTAAGGGCTGCAGCCGTATGTTAGTTACAGTGGATTTGAACCTCACCAGTGCAGAATTCATCCAGTTTTATTTCATGTATGGATGTCTGATAACTCCAAATAACCGCAACCAAGGAGTGCTGCTGGAATATTCTGTGAATGGTGGAATCACCTGGAGCCTCTTAATGGAAATTTTCTATGATCAATTCAGCAAGCCTGGGTTTGTAGATACCTTCTTTCTGCCTGTGTAAATTTCTCTGCTAAAGTCAGGTGGTCTTGAATGTTTCACCAGAACCTGTGGGATATATTAGTGCTGTGGTTTGGATGTCAGGTTGGGATGTACAAGTTTAGCTTGTACAGTCCTAGAAGTGTTTATTAATGGCCTTGGTGCATGTATTGAGAGCATCAGCATCTGTGCAGCTGCTAGGCCAGAATTACAAGAATACCTAGGAGCCTGCAGCAGTCTGTTAGATTTGCAAATGGTTGCAGGAAGATAAATTAATAGCTACTGTAGTGATGTCCATCCTGTTTTTAAAGCTGCTAACCTTTGCAGTTTATTTCTTTATTGGCAAGATCATAAAATCAGTGATTGTTATAAGTTAGTTACAAAATGGTGTGGCTAGGAGAAACTGCATTTCTGCAGTTATCCATCAGAAGGTTGGATACACTCAAGCCCTACTTTCAGATGTTTGTGAGAGTCAAATCATGCATATATGTGAGCTGACCATTTTCTTACTGACTAATTTAAAAGAGTCACAGAAAATGGGGATGTGAGGGACCCATTATTTGTTATTTTTTTCAAGCACATCAAGAATCACTAGCACTTTAATTGGACATGAGATTTCAGTGTACTATTTTCTACTGTTGCAATGGAACAGATAAAACTTTACTGGAACATTGCTATCTGCTGAATGGCTCCAGGTTGACAGAAGCAATCTTTAGTTCACTTGCACACTCTCCTTCTTAACACTTTCCTTAATAAAGGCCTTATGGCCATACTCTGCTGGTCCAGACCATTGCGTTCAGTCCCATAAAGACACCTGGAGCAAGTGAGGTTGTTCAAACCATGCCACAGTCTGGGTGCTGACCTTTTCCACCTCTCTCTGAGCCCCTGTCCCAGGGATAACATTGGGAGTAATCAGAAAGATTTTTGTTTCAGAAATATCTCCTAGAGGAATCTAGGCTAGACCAGTCTTCTTCTTCTTTCCCAAATTCCACATATTCTAGAAAACATCAGGAATGGACTTGGTCAAAGCACCCAGCATAGAGCATTGCAAAGTGTCCTCCTCCCGCAGCTTTCCTACAACTAACCCCCAGCTTTTATTCCAGCTTTGTGAACATCCTCCTTCCCTACGACGCCAAAACCATCGGGACCCGCTTCCGCTGGTGGCAGCCCAAGCACGACGGGCTGGACCAGAACGACTGGGCCATCGACAACGTGCTGATCTCAGGCTCGGCCGACCAGCGCACGGTGATGCTGGACACCTTCAGCAGCGCCCCGCTGCCGCAGCACGAGCGCGCCCCGGCCGACGCGGGGCCCGCCGGCAGCACCGCCTTCGACATGGCCCTGCAGGACAAAACCACAGGTAAAACTCCCACCTGCATCCCCATTAGGGAGCAAGGAGCCAGTGCAGTGATGTGCAGGTCTTGCTGAGCCTCTGACTCTCTGTGTCACTGTGATGGTGACTGTTGAGTGGATTTCCTGGTTGCGGCTAAAATGAGGCCTAGTAGGGGTAGTGTAGGAGTTTGGGAGGGAGCGGGAAGTTGTTGGATTTCTCAGGTGTTTGTAGCAGAGGCCAGTCATGCTATGAAGAGGATAAGCCCTACGTCCCCAATTTGGTTGTAAAGTACAGCTTGAAGGGGAGCAGTATTGGCTCCTGCCTGTCCATGTCATCAGCTGATAAGTAGGAAGGACATGATTCCAACTCCTTCTCAGCCAATGAATAGGACAATTCCATTGCTGTAGAGGCCCTGTCTTTTGATTTTTGTTTGCAAAAAGCAAAATGAAAAGATGCAACGCAGCTTTTTTACTGCATGAGTTTATTTAGAGGGTTAATTTATCTTAAAAGGAAAAAAAAGTAACTTAAAAGTGACAGGTTATTCTAAGCAAATTTCTTATCCTGAGTGTCTGTTCCCTATTTACTAACTTTTTAAATTTTCTTTAAGGAATTTAAAGTTACATTTTACAATTAAACGTTGTTATTATCATGTAAGAATTCTATCGTCATTACATTGCAAGGGTTCCATATTGCCAGAGTTTTGTACCTCCTTGATGTTTCTTGTAGGTAGTTCCTCTAAGCACTGACTCTTCTTTATCCTCACAGTAGCCAACTGACTCCAGTTCTTCCTCAGCCAAACAATCTACTCTTTTATAACACTCTTCTTATTGGCTACAGGTGTGGCCTGTTAAAATCAGGCCTGCTCCTACAGGAGCAAAAAATCAGCTGCAACCCTTTAGGGGGTAAGATTACATTCTATACTACCTTTATTTACCTATATTCTGTTCCCCTACAACTAAACTTTGTAGAAGATGCATTTTTGTATGTTTATAAGGCTTAATAGCTACCATTTCTGGGATACACTTTGTGCAGGCATGTAGGCAACACCCATTAAAAGGCTCTCCCAAAGTGTTCTGTGCAATAGAAGTTCATATTTTAAGTAAGTCTCAGATCCTTTCTTCTTTAATATTAAAAAATTATGCTGTAATGCTCGTCTAAGTGAGCAAGCTCATTAGTAAGCTTTCAGCAAGTAAGCTGTAAGCTTACTTACTTACTCAAGTAAGAGGTGCTTTCAGCAATAAATGTAATACATATTTACATGGGAACAACGGGGTACTGACATTCTCAGGAGCAATACTAAATAATTCTCACATAGGCTGAAAAATAAAGCTATGAATCACCTTTTGTGGTTAACTGTTTCATTTATATTGTCACTGTATATTACTGACATTGCCATTTCTTTTCAAGTGAATGAACACTGGTTATTCCATGATGATTGCTCAATTGAGAGATTTTGTGATTCTCCTGATGGTGTGATGATCTGTGGGAGCCACGATGGCAGAGAGGTCTATGCAGTCACCCACGACCTGACTCCTACAGAAGGCTGGATTATGCAGTTCAAGGTAAAATCTGTCTGCAGTAAACTTATTCAAAACCACACTTTGTTCCAGGTCTAAGTAGATCTTTCAGGAGGAAGGATGATGTATAGGCCTACACAGGAGCCATTCCCTGCTGGGAAAAATGTTGTTATTAGGCCATCCTCATTTTTCTCACTTACTCTGTGTTGGTCTCAGATGTGACACATTCTTCTCTTCCAGCACTGCAGTTCTATGGACATCGTGTAATAAAGATATTGCAGATCTACCAGGTGCCTATTTTGTTACATCTGCTGGTGAGGGAGAAGCAGATCCACAGTAGTTCACTCTGCTCCTGGGTTGTCAAGCACTCACATCAAACCTGCATCCAAGCTGGCCTTTGTACACCTCTTTACTAAATTAAGGAAATAACCCAGCAATATATGGAAATTACAAGAACCCTTTGCACATCCATCCACAAAGATGGTCTCCCTAATCTGTGACCTTCCCTGAAATATTCAAATCTCAGGTTGTGTGGGAGGGGATATTAACTTTATTTGTTATGTGGCACTGGCACATAACAAATGTCTAAGGCACAAGTGTCAAAACCTGGAAATCCAGAAATGTGAGCTATCTAGAAGAAAACAAAATTCACAACATACTGTCTGTTCTCAGTCTTGAGAATATCAAAGAGATCTGCAGGTGACTGGTACCATACAGGCACTGTTACTGCTGTCATTTCAAGCAAAATTCTCCAGTCAGTTTTCAGGTTCAAACATGTTTTTAAACTCGCCCACCACAAATGATTCTTACTTACTGATGGTTTCTTTTTTATTAGGTGTCTGTTGGATGTAAACCCTCAGAAAAACTTGCACAAAATCAGGTCCATGTGCAGTACTCCACTGACTTTGGTGTTAGCTGGAGTTACTTAGTACCTCAGTGCTTACCAGCCGATCCAAAATGTTCTGGGAGTGTCTCACAGCCATCTGTCTTCTTTCCTACAAAAGGATGGAAAAGAGTAACTTACACACTGCCTGAAAGCCTTGTGGGCAAGTAAGTATGAATTTGTTACTCATTTTGTCTTTTGAGTTCCTGGAAACACAACAGGACAGCTGCCTATTCATTTTCTTTCAAGGAAATTGCAAATAGCAGTGTTCGTGTTGATGTTCATTACATTATGGATATCTAAAAAAATCCATTTCAATAGGTACTTCCACTATTTGTGGAAGCTCAGAAGATAGTACAGTCATGATTATATTGTGTTTGATCACCTTTTTTCAATTGAGCAAAGTTGTTTTATGACTTTTCTTCATTCCTTTATATCTAGTCCGGTGAGGTTTCGGTTCTACCAGAAATACTCAGATATGCAGTGGGCCATTGATAATTTCTATCTGGGCCCTGGCTGTCTGGAAAACTGTAGAGGTCATGGAGACTGCCTGAATGAGCAATGCATCTGTGATCCTGGGTATTCGGGTCCAAACTGCTACCTGACCCAGGCACTGAAGGTAATTTTATTGCATGTTTTAAGAATGAATTTTGGCATGTGTTTGACTGGGAAGGAGAGAGAGGAGAGATTGATCTCACTGGAAATTTAGCTTTGATTCCTGTCAGCCTGAAGACATTCAAACGAATTTTCAGCCCTTCCATCAATTTTTTAACAAAACTATTACTGCATTATTCAAGAATGGGTTTGTTGCTTTGAAAATAACACTTAGCCTGAAAAAGCTGATAAAGTTCATTGTTCATCTTTTAATTATCATTATAGGATGTAAATCACCCTTGCACATGTGGTTGTATTTGAACAAACTAGAAATATTGTCTTTACTGTGAAAGAGCTTACTGAAGTAGAGAATAAAGGAAAATGGCATAAAATTAGAAAATTAATTCACATGGCTGTTTGGCTGTTACTCATGTTACCCAATAACAATCAAGTGGACTCTAGTTAGATATTGCTAAATTAAAAGTTAAAAAAACCTAACTTGTCAGTTGTCATGTAATTTGAATTATTATAACCTTCTGTTGTTCATCTGAAATACTAACTACATGAACAAATATAATTTTCTGTTTGCAATTTTTAATTATATCATCATATTAAGGACACGTGGGATAAAATGGTAGCAATTTTAGGGGAGTTTAACTGCTAACTCCTTAATGCCAGGATCTCTGGTTTTGCTGAGGAAAGATATAGAATATTTTTTCTCACATGCATAGAGAAGTCCCCTACTGTTGCCCTCTGCCATCAAAACCTTGCCACACAAACTCAACATGTTCATTCATTTGCACATGCTGCATTACCTCCCAAGTATGTTAAAATCCAGCCCTAATATATTTTCACATTTAGCCAATTCAGTTGAAGTGGCTAAATATTCAGCCAGAAGTGATTATGCTCAGTTACCCTGTGAAAAATTTAGTGTTCTTGAGCCCTTCAAACATGTTAGGTCAGTTCCAGCTGTAATTGTCAAAAAAACTTAAAATCTTACTTACCTGTGCTTTATGTTAAACGCCTTACTTACAGACCTTCCTGAAAGAGCGCTTTGACAATGAGGAAATTAAACCAGATTTATGGATGTCCTTAGAAGGTGGAAATACCTGTACTGAGTGTGGAATTCTGGCAGAAGACACAACTCTGTACTTTGGAGGTGCAACTGTGAGGCAGGCTGTCACTCAGGACCTGGACCTGCGCGGGGCAAAGTAGGTCATGGTTCTGTGTCATTGTCACGGGGAGCTCTGTCATACACTGCAAAGCAGCAGGCAGCACAGCTGGTAGCTCTAGGAATTCCTGGGCCACCACAGGAGCAGCACCACCTGAGGCAGACGCTTGTAGCAGCCACAGGGCCTCCCTGGTGGTCATTTGCTCTTGGGGTCTCTAGCTGGTCAGAGTGACCCCGAGATAAGTTAGAAAGTCTCTTTTCCCCGCCTGGTGGTCAAAGAAGGTGTTAAGAGCTCTTAATTAAGAGCTCTTAATTTCTTGGTCTCAAGGTTGGTTATTGTATCTTATCTATAAAATTCTTTCTCCTGACCTGCCAAGGTCCGCTCAGCAGGACAGTCAGAGGCACTCTGCCTGCCCCGGGGCAGTGTTATCTTTTTATACTAAAAACTACATGTACAATATTTACAGTGACTTACCAATACCTATGTTAGACAGTGAGCTTCTACTCTAAACCAATCTAAAAGTGACAACATCACAGCAGAAGATGGAGGCCAAGAAGAAGAAGAAGGAGAAAGGCAGGACACACCCAGATTCCTCCATCTTGCCCCCTGAACCCCATTCTAAAAACCCCAAAAATCTATTTTTCACCCGTGATAAATTCACTATCATTCTACTTAAACTGTCGTGGCTTGCAGATCTTCATATAAGGTTGGTCATTTGCTCCATGGGTCAAAATCAAAACCACAGGCGTCTTGGGCTCTGTGCCAGGGTTTCTGAGCCCCCTGGCAGGGGTCTTGGAAGTCCAGGACAGCCAGAGGGATGTCCTGAATTCCAACAAGTTGCCTAAGATAGGAAATGCCTAGTCATGATGACTGGACCAAAGAAGCCCCTCTTCTGCCTTCAGACCTTCGTTTTCTCTCTGTAAGACCCTAAGTCACTTTCACCTCCACCCTTACTATTGGACTGTTTCCCAAAATCCCTATATACCCTACATAAACCCCCATTTCTGTGCTGTTCAGCAGAAGAGCTGTCACTGTCACCCTTTGCAGAAGCTGCCAATAAAGACACCTCTGTGGAACCTCATACAGCCTTCTCCTCTCTCTCCTATGTCTGCCGAGGCACTTAGCAAGCAAAGAGCTGAAATCACTAAGAGCTGATCTCACTTAGGAGCTGAGCTGCTTGCTACGATTGCCTGTGGCTGGGAGCCTGCCTGATTGACCCAGACAGATGGAGCTTAGCAAGACTTTGCTATCCAGACACCTACAGTCTGAGAGACTCTGAGAACCCTCACCATAACAAAATAGACACTGAGGAGATTATGATTCCCAGGGCACTGGCGTTATGATTCTCAAGGTGCTGATGCTTTCAGATGAGTCACAAGGCTCACCCTAGCACAGTGGAAAGGGTCTGACAAGTCCATGTGAAGCAGAAGCATTTCTTTGTCCAGAAATGCCATGGAATCAGCAACTTCTGTCCTGCAAAGAGGCAAGACACCAGTCACCAGGGCATCACCCCTGGAGGCACCAGCTGTGTCTCTCACTGAGCTCAGAGCAGAACCTCTGCTGGTTGTTCTCTCCTGGGTGCCCATACAAGATCCAATCCATTTCTATGCTGTTGGAAAGGATGACTTATCAGAAAAGCAATGGAACTCTGTCAGTTTAGACAGGCTAAGGACAGGACATGGACAACTTCAGCATCATTTCTCTTGACCATATGGC
The DNA here is from genome assembly GCF_012460135.2 of Molothrus ater. NCBI lineage: Eukaryota > Metazoa > Chordata > Aves > Passeriformes > Icteridae > Molothrus > Molothrus ater. The sequence goes on along the minus strand of NC_050482.2, from coordinate 12,994,223 downwards.
TTTAATGAAGCCACACACTCTGACTTCTTAAATTTTGCAATTTTGCTGAATTACAGGAAGGAAGGGGCCTCAGGGAGTCTCTAGTCCAACCTCATGCTCAAAGCCAGGTAACACGGAATTTAGGGCAGTTTGCCCAGAAATTTGTCCCATTGGATCTTTAAAAACCTTCAAGAACAGAGATCCTACTGTCTGTCTGTACTGTAACACTTGTAGTAGTGTTCAGTTACTCTGAGTGATTATTTTTCTTTTTTTTTCCCCTGTTAAATCCATTTGGAACTTCCTATTTTTTTCAGAGTATGACCTCTGGCTCTGAGCTCTGGTTCCAACCTTGCCTCATTTTATCTGTCCTTCATTGATATAAGGGCACCTTAACACATGGTGAGCTCCCATTCCACCAGGAATCTCAGGGAACTCTAAGCATAGCAGCTTCCATTCAGTCTGTCCCTGGCTGGTATATTTGCAATGGGTTACTCCCAGGGGCAATTCTTAGTTGAATTCCATGAGGTTCCCATGAAAATTTTTCCATGAAAACCTTTGTAATACTTGTGTATCTGTGTTATTTGCTAAAAATGCTGGGATTTGGAACAATTTCAGCATGTCTGTTAACAGAAAGTAACCTCTGTTCGTGCAAGTCTAACAGATGTGATCATATACATTTACTCTTAGGTTTCTGCAGTACTGGGGGAGAATTGGGAGTGAAAATAACATGACAACATGCCACAGACCGACTTGCAGAAAGGAAGGAGTGCTGCTAGACTACTCCATTGATGGAGGCAAGTACATACTGTATTCACAGCTGAGCTACAGTCTGGTTCTGTATCCACCCACCATGAATACCTGACAAGTTGGCAGAGATCCAAAATAAAAAGCTAATTCTTAATTGCAAAGCTATTTTTGTCCATGTGAAGATTTTTTCCCCATCTAAAAGTTCCATCTATTGCTCAGAAGTTTTCCATAATCTTCCTGCCTTATTTCAGTAATCAGTGGCTTCCACCCAAGCTGATTATTCCTTTTTACAATTGCAAGATTACTCTTGGAGTGAGTAACAGTTGCCAACTATCCTTAGAAGTTAAGCTCTATCAGAAGACCATAGCCATTACTTTTTATTTCCTATTATTTTAATCCTCTAGAAAATTCTACCATATGCTTGGTTTTATATCACTAAACCTGCATCTTTTCATTCTAGGGATATCCTGGACTTTGCTCCACGAGATGGATTACCAAAAGTACATCTCAGTGAGGCACGACTACATCCTGCTCCCCGAGCACGCCCTGACCAACACCACGCGCCTGCGCTGGTGGCAGCCCTTCACCCTCAGCAGCGGCATCGTGGTGCCCGGCCCCGAGCGGGCTCAGTGGGCTCTGGACAACATCCTCATTGGGGGAGCAGAGATCAACCCCAGCCAGCTGGTGGACACCTTTGATGATGGTAAAACAGGCTGCCACAGCTCATCTGTGGTCTGGCGTTATCTGTTCTTGTCTTACCTGAGCCCTGTGAGCTTGCAAGCGGATTTTATTTTATTTTAACTCTGCACATTTTTCACTTTGTAGACTAATGCTGTTTATATGCTATTCTTCATGCTATTCATAGAAGTGTGTAAATATATATATATATATATATGTATATATATATATACACACATGTATATTCCGACGTATATGTGTGCACATGTTTGCACACATAAAAAATTTTCTTTCATTCCAACTCATTTCATTTAAATTTCTGGTATTATGCTTTTATCTCTTCATATTTTTTAAAAGTACTGTTATTTAAATGCTATAATTACCTCTCTGGCGATGAATGTCTTTTTTATGTCTCTCTCTTTGTAGCTACTGTGTGTCATTACAGATAGCATAAATGTAGTGTCCATATCACTAAAGTACTCTGTCAAGTGATTCTGTGGATTCATTTCTAAGCCTTGATGTTTACCAAGACAGTGCAGTAATTTTATTTAACTCATCTTTATAGAAGGCACCTCTCATGAAGAAAATTGGAGCTTTTACCCTAATGCAGTCAGAACTGCAGGGTTCTGTGGAAATCCATCATTCCATCTCTACTGGCCAAATAAGAAAAAGGATAAAACACACAACATCCTGTCCTCCAGGGAGCTCATTATACAGCCAGGATACATGATGCAGTTTAAAGTAAGAAATGTTCTCTCTCTGTAAAGTAAAGAACACAATGAAAATTCATCTAATGTGTCTCCAGAAATTATTGTTCTTCCAACTAGGATGCTCAATTGGATGAATAATTAATAGTGATTTTTTTCTAGAAATTAAAGGAAAATATGAAGTGTAGGTAATGAGAACATGAAGGGCTGCATGAATGTAAAATGTCAAAATATTCTGACTGTCTGTAAGCTGTTGGGGTTAGTCAGAGGAACTGGAAGTCTAATACCTTTTTCCTGAAATGACTGGATCATCAGATACAGTAGGATTCATTTTCTAAGGTGAGAATAGATGCCATGCAGAATAATTTTCCCCTAATTTGTGAAGGAACAGAAAAAGTAAGGGAGAAGGCTTGAGAAGAGCATCATATGGAAAATGAAAGTATGTTCAAGTAGAAGTGCCCCTTCTACTTCCTTGTGTCATGACAAATGGCCTAAACCATCAGAGAAACATTTCTGAGTACTTTAATTTGATTTGACGTAGAATTCTACCCAGGGCCAAAGGCAACAAGTAGTTGTTTTCCAGAAATGTTCTTGGCTGCTCCCCAAGTACCCTGTCTTAAACTAGGAACTAACATGAAAGTAGGGTTATCAAAATACTAATCCATTTTCTTATTATGGTTTTTTCTTGCTCTTCTGTTTAACAAGATAGTTCCAGAATTTACCATCTTCCACTGATCAATATTTTCACCTTTTCTCAACGTCACTGCCTATTTTATATTGACTGTCCAACATAATCCCTAAAGCACTGCTTCTCCACTCAGCATGCCAAAAAAATTATATACAAGAGGAGTCTCTGAATTTTTTTACTATTGAATGTCAAGACTGCCTCCAAGATGCTTATTTTACCCAGCCTATCATCTTTTTCCTCTATTTTAAGACCAAAATTTGGATAAACCATCAGCATTTAATAGTTCATATTACTAAACTCTCACTGCAGAGATTTTCTTTCCTGACCTTCTCCCCATTTTTCTTCACTGCTCACAGCAAAGATTTTATTTCTAAACTAAGAACTCAGCTCTAGCATGGCTTCTGTTTGGTTTTGAAATTTAGCATTGTAATGTACACTGGGTACTGTAATCTTTCTACTGTAATATGGAACAAATATGTCTATTTTTTTAAATAGAAAAATTCTGTTCCTAAATTGGACTGATTAAAAGTTTATGTCCACATGTTTATCATTATGAATTTTAAATTTCATAGGTGCTTCATTTTTGGAAATGCCAAGGAACTGTCATATATTTTGTTTCAGAAAAAATGTTTGTTTAGATATTTAATTTGGACTTTAGAAATGAAGCGTTAGGATTCTGTTAGGAAAAAACAGTAGCAAGGAAGTAAAATTCTTTAAATAAAAACAGTATCTGAAGTACTGTGTTTGTTTTCCATCCACTTTTGATGGATTTTACCCAAGTTCTAAGTTGATAATCCCTCATACCCATAATAAAGAAACAAAAAAATGAGAACATAACTTGATTATATATCACTTTAAATGTCTACCTGACTTGTTATAGCAGTTGATTTTATTTGTGCTATAGATCGTGGTTGGCTGTGAGGCAAATTCTTGTGGGGACCTCCACTCAGTGATGCTGGAGTATACAAAGGATGCCAGGTAAATGACAGCAGAATACACAGACCTGAAAAAAAATAGTATGACATTAAAAATGTAGAGAGCTTCTATTTATTAAAGCTTTGCTTTGCTATTCATGTTGTAGCATGAATTATTGTAATATGCTTTGCTATTCATGTTGTAACAGAATCTGAACAAAGCCCATGTGCAAGCACTGGGATTTGTCTACATAACTCCCATAAATTCTCTTTATATTTTATCCCAGACCTTGACAGATTCATGGCATTGAGCTTGTAGTTACAATCATGAGCATGTTCCTCTTAAAAATGTGCTCACAGGAAAACACATTTGCAGGAAACTAGTAGGATACAGGACCAAGCTGTCATGAATTGGGAGTTACTGAACTCCAAATTGGTCTCTAACTAGCTAACAATAACACTGCCTCATGAGCTGTAGAATAGCACCATGTTATAATTTGTAAAAATGAAGGTATATTCTGTGCTCAAAAAGCTGTGGGTGAAAATGTAGCAAATTCTATTGGGACTCTTATGAACACTGTAAGAAAAAAGGCTAAGGAGCTGCCTCCTAAATAAATCCTGTCACGCAGCCCAGAGCAGCTGTATGTACCACACTGCTGGGAGTACCACCACCAAGGGCTCCACAACACTCAAACGTCCCCCTGGCTGCACCTGTGCTTTGACCTCTCACCTCTTGTTTATTTGTGGCTCCAGAGCATGGAAACTATTGCTGACAATCTCTTGTTTCTTTAGTAAGACAGGCAATGTCATGACCCTTAGAAATAATCTGTTTTCTTTTCATTATTTTTTCAGTTGTTCTAAAACTTTTTCTCTTTTTTTTTTTGCTTCCTATAGGACAGACTCATGGCAACTCGTCCAGACACACTGCCTTCCTTCTTCATCTAATAGCATTGGCTGCTCCCCATTTCAATTCCATGAAGCTACCATCTATAACTCTGTCAACAGCTCCATGTGGAGAAGAATAACTATCCAGCTGCCTGACCATGTCTCATCCAGGTAGGCTCGTGAAAGGTTAGCTCACTGTGGACCTATAAAATGACAACTGTCTTGCTGGCATGGTTTACTAGGAACAATTGGTGAATTAAAAATTACTGCTTATTGCGGATTTAAATTTGATACATTACTAATTGTGGAATTCACATTCTCTGAAAAATCCCTTCGCCCAGGATTTTTCTCCTGGGAAGCTGAGGAGCCTCAGAGAAAAGGAAAACAATTCTTATCTCATTTGCTTCTCCTGTGTTGTGCTCACATGTGGAATGTGTTTGGAGGTTGTTTCCCCACAGGTGATTGTTTCATTGGATTCTGGTGTGAGTTGTTTTGACTTATTGGCCAATCAGGGCCAAGCTGTGTCGGGACTCTGGAAAGAGTCACAAGTTTTCATTATTATCTTTTTAGCATTCAGTAAGTATCGTTTCTGTGTTATTTAGTATAGCTTAGTATAGTATTCTTTAATAGTGTTATAAAGTAATAAATTAGCCTTCTGAGAACATGGAGTCAGATTCATCATTTCTCCCTGCCACAAGGGTCCCTGCAAATACAATAACTAATGCTCTTCAGGAAGCTTTTTGTTAATAGAAGTCACTTCTGCCAATTATGTAGCAGGCTGGGTCTTTTCCCCTCACATGAGGGGGCTGTTACTTCACATTAGAGAAGTCAGCAAATGTAACATTTTTGATTACATTTGCTGCTGGTGTATTAGAACATCACTGTACAGGTGTGTTTAATTGCTATGCATCCTGATGCAGTGTTTGGATGTTGATATTTGCAGTGCAACCCAGTTCAGGTGGATTCAGAAGGGAGAAGAACTGGAGAAGCAGAGCTGGGCAATCGATCACGTGTACATTGGGGAAGCGTGCCCAAAGCTCTGCAGTGGCCATGGGTATTGCACAACTGGAGCCATCTGCATCTGTGACGAAGGATTCCAAGGTTCCATTTCTTCATTTCTCTTCTGTACATCTACTACAGTCTAGTCCAGCTCAAAATTAAACAAAAAGACAAAGTGATGTATCATGTCCAAATTCATCACTGGAATGTCTGAGTAAAAATCCAAAATTAATAATTTGTCAGGGCTCCAAATAATAGCTTTTCCCCCTCCTTACTCTTTCCATATTGAGCCAGGAGTCTCTCCCACTTGGCACTGTATGGAAAGTCCACCCAGCCCTCATTGAAGGCAGAACATGGCTACTGATTACCCAGAATTGGCTTCCACCCCATGCTCCTTCCAAGGGTGCATCCCAGAGGATGTGCAAATGGGATCCAGATGTTGGTGGCTGGCATCTGTAAGGGACTCTGTGCCCCATCAGCACAGAGTGTTCTGCTCTAAGCCCTCAGTGCAGCTAAGCTCATGTCTAATGGTACCTGAGTGCCCTTGGTAAGCTCTAAGTGCTTTGTGGGAGTGGAGCCAGTGTTTAATATTTTCCAGGAGAGCCTCATAACTTTATAAGATCAGATCCCTTCCGAGTTTTTAGACATATTTGCCTTCAACCCACAATTGGGTTGGGTTTCTCCTATTGGCATCAGTGCAAAACAGGAGAAATTGTATTGCAGTTCTTGAAGTTATACTGCTGTAAAAATTAGACTCAGCCTCAATTTTGTAAAAATGACTGCTGTATATCAATGTGCACATTATTAATGGATCTGCTGAAATATATTCAGGCTGCCCTCACACTGAATATTGAGTCACAACCTTGAAAAGAATTACAATGACCTGTAACTCAATTTTCTCCATTCTTTCTATTTTTTGCATATTTTACAACTTCATTGTGTCATTTTTAGGTGATGACTGCTCTGTTTTTAGCCATGATCTGCCAAGTTATATTAAAGATAATTTTGAGTCTGAAAGAGTCACTGAAATAAACTGGGAAACCATTCAGGGGGGAGTGATAGGGAATGGATGTGGACAGCTGGCACCCTATGCCCATGGAGATTCGCTCTACTTTAACGGATGTCAAATAAGACAAGCTGTGACCAAGCCTCTGGATCTCACCCGAGCAAGGTAATAGTTTGAGCCTAAACAGCTCTTTTAACAATTCATGAGAAAGGAAACTCTTCACATGGATGTGCAGCCATGTGGGCCAGTACAGATGAGGATGGACTGACCTGGCAGTGCCATGCAGTTGGATGTGGCTGGCAGAAAACACTAGGGTTGGCAAAATGCTTTGTGATTTTGATTTGGGAGATGGAGAGTGAGGATGTCAGATGAAAAGGTCAGATGTTTTCATCATGCCCAACAGAGCACTGTCTATGTAAGCCAACACTGACAATGAAGCTGTTGGCAAAGACTGGACACCAGACTGCCTGGACCAGTGCCTGATCTGATAAGACAAATCCCATGTTTGTATGTGCCTCCACAAATGGTTATGACTAAAGATGTTATTTAGCAATTACAGGGTCATTTTCTCATTTCAGTTGTCAAATAGAATTATATTCACCTGGCAATGAACAGGAGTATGTTTTTCATCTATTGAGCCTCTTTGGCCATGGAAAAACAAATGTAAACAGCCTGTGCTGGCTCTTAGCAGAGTGACAGCTTTCACAACTGGTTTATATTGAGTTGTCCAAAGCAAGATTAGAAACAGGATGAATTGGCCAATGGGCCAGATATAAATCAGGCTCTTCTCTTCTTACTTGAACACCTGGGTAGAATATGATATATATATTTAGGCACTTTCTTATATTCAACCTTTATTTGTCCTTCTTAAACTTTTCATACACTCATTTACATGTTTGCATTTTTATCCATCTCAGTTTTGTGCAGATATATTGCAAAATTGGATCCTGCCTGCAACAATATATTATACATAGCAAACTATTATTTTGAAAGGGGAGCTGTGTTTTAAAGATGTGAGAACAGTTTATTTTGCATGTTAAAGTAATGATTCTTGAAAATGCTACAAGTTTTGCAATAAACCTAAAAATACTATTGTTCCTGGTTGAATAATTTTGCATATTGAAAATATTTTTTCTCTCTGTGTTTTACAGCAAAATCATGTTTGTTTTGCAAATTGGAAGTATTTCACAAACAGACAGTTGCAATACCAATCTGAGTGATCCTAACACTGTAGATAAGGCAGTGCTCCTCCAATACAGTGTAAATAATGGAATTACATGGCAAGTAATTGCACAGCATCAGCCAAAGGACTTTATACAAGCCCAAAGAGTGTCTTATAACGTTCCCTTGTGAGTACCCAGTCACATTTCATTACCTCTAAGTGCACAAGTTACATTTCTGCTAAAAATAACCTATCTTTGCATCACTGTTGAAGAAAAAAGGTTGATGAGAGGGTAAACAATGAAGAAGACTTAAGAGGAAGGCTGATTAAGAAATTCCAGGCTAGTGTTTATCAATGCACTTAAAAAAAAAACAGAAAGAATACTTGTTTTGAAGATTAGGAGAAAAAATCCTCCCTACCTGTGCGCATTTTTACCTATTAAGTGTTTTACACATACAATATGTTGATGTTCAGTGACATAGATACAATTTGACTTTGCTCTCAGTTCCTGTTGGGGGATAGGTAGGGATATGCAGAGCACCAGTAGTCTGGAGCTCTGACAGGCTCTTGTGTTTGTGTGACAGGGAGGCACGAATGAAAGGAGTCTTACTGCGCTGGTGGCAGCCCCGTCACAACGGAACAGGTCATGATCAGTGGGCTTTGGACCACGTAGAAGTCGTCCTGTGAGTATCAGCTTCACCTCATCCCACCCCACCTCAGAAAGCACTGAACTTTCTCCAGCATGACATGAGTATTAAGCTCATTAAGAACCATTGTGGCCCAGGGAATCCTTTCTGAAAGGGAAACCTTTAAAATCCTATCTTTCCTGATGCTCTGCCCTGACTGCAACAGTCAGTAGTTAAGATGGACACAAAGTAAGTGTCACAGCAGGGGGGTGTGTGGAAAAAATCGTGAAAAAATGCAGGAGGGAAAGTGGGGCTTTATCACCTCCAAGTATTGCTGTGGTCCTGTAATGCAGCAATGACTATTAAAAAATGATTGTGCTGGGACATAAGAAAGGATATCTTGTTCAACACTGTGCTGCCATTTAAGGCTGATCTATATCCTTTCAAAGATAAAAAAGATTCTTCTGTATTGTTCATTGCACAAAGTAATGTTGTTGTGCCTCTTAAAAATTTGTGTTAGCAACTAATGCCTTATTCATTTCCTTTTTTTAGTAAGAAGGATACTGTTCAGAAACAGGGTTCACTATATCAGGTTCCTATGGTCCGAGCTCTATATTCATCCCCTTGTCAAGATTTTGCCAAGTCTGCACCCTCCTGATTCTCCCATTCTTGAGACGGGTTTCGCTGGCAGCTAACCCGTTTTTCCTGTGTTGCACCACGAAGAGATGACCTGCTTTTTCTCTAACAATTTAGTTCCAGTAGAAGTGAAGTGCTAGTGGCTTCCCGGGCAGGAACTCATCGCTGGCAGTGGTTGGCAAAGAGCGGCGAGCCTGCTCCATATAGATAGGTTCAAACATTCTTTTTATTGAACAATTTAAAAACAAGCATTGGAGAAATAAGGCTTAGATAACCTCTAGACTGTGTAATTATAGCTATGAGGTTTCTGAATTCGCAGAGGCACTGCAAGTAATGTTTTTTAACAGTAGAAAAGTGAATTGTCTGATTGGTAGTTAGTCCTGTTCTCCTTTCCACCAAGAAGCACCAGCTTGCATGGCACTCATATCAACCCCAAACCAAACTGGTCCCAACACTGAGTAACTGTACACCCTCCACTGCTTTTACACACCTTGCTGGGCTCTGCTTCCATAACATTAAGCTTAAAACTGGAAGGAACAGAGGAGAGAAATTAATATAATTCCTGGTTTAGTCAATCAATGGCTGTATGATGCTGCATCAGGAAAGATATGGAAGAGTATGAGCCTGCAGGAAGGTCACCATGTTTAGGAAACCATTGAAAGGGGAACTGGTCATTCTGAAATATTCACAAGTCTTTCCACCTTGCAGTTAAAAATAAAATGAGTGGAAAAAAACATGTAAGAGAAAAAATAAAGTATAATGTTACCAATCAATCCAAGCACTGAATTAGGGGCCATTAGTAGGAATAAAACAGATCTTTAAAAAGTTATTCTGAGGCTGAAATGTGGAGAACTTCTCTGACAATGAGATCTGCCAGTCTGTAGACTTAACACACAAGTTGAGTGATAACAACAAGTCATGTGAGATATGTTATACTAGAATGGACATAGCAAGTAATCCCATCTTGCCAAGAGAAGGAAACAGGTGGGCACACAGGTCTCCTCCCTTTTATTATTTTAGTCCTGTTAAAGAGCTTTAAGGGCTTCTGAAAATTGCTGTAAATATCAGGCTAGAGGCAGAGGATTTCCACCCTGTTCAAGTGACATCTGGTACAATCCACAGACAGACCAAACTGGACTGATTTCTCCCTTACCAAGTCCTGTGAAACACAGTGCTATGACACCTTATTTCCCAAAGGCCAGATGTAGAGTTCCAGTCCCTGCTAACTGCAACACATGAGACATACTGCTCTCAGGAAGTGCAGAATTCCATGCCATGGTGCATCTGGTTCCTATACTGGCATGTGCTTAGACCTGACAGCTGCATTTAACTCCTCTGTTTTGCTTAAGTTCTATCTGCACATTGTAATTCATCAACTATTCTTTAGGCCTCCACAAATTTATTTGCAAGTAACCTGCAACTTCCTTATCAATAAATACTCTCACCTGGGTTCTTCTGTAGCTCTGCTATTTCACTTGGTCACCTCATACTGATCACTTTACCCCCAGCACTTCAGTTTCTTCACCTGTTAAATGATGAAGACAGTCACCTCCATGAAGTGCTTCAGGGTATCAGCAAGGAACCTGGATCAGTATCTGTTAGTACTCACCCTAGATGATCCTGCACACACCAGGGCTACCAGGAATCACACTGTGACTACTAGGGATAGGACTTGGCTTCCATTCTTAATATTCCTTTATTTTCCAAGGAAGGGTACAGAAGCACTGCCTGCTTCTGGGAAGAACAACCCCCCTTTCCCAGGCAGCTCTGCAGCAAGAGAGAAGGAGGCAGAGTCCTCTGGGTGCTCTCCCTTCCCACCAAGATTGCCAGGGGAGAGCTCTGTGGGCAATAGCCACACCAGGGCTGCAGAGAGGCACAGCCTGAGCTTGAGCCATTCACCACGGTTTGTCTCTTCCCATTAATTCTATAGGGAGAAGTCAGAAGTCATTCTATTGGAGAGTCAGTAGGCTTCTGTCTGGCTTATTCATCCCAAAGCTGGGATACTTTAGGAAATACCTGTGCCTCCTAAATTGGAAGTAATTTCTGTTGGAACTCTGGCCTGGTCTCAGAAGGAACATCTCTAGATAAGAACCCATCGATGGTCAACGTCCAACACAGTCTGTATTCAGTCCTCTTACAATCCTGCATTCCACCACCCACCTGGGTGACACCCCATACACCTCTCCAGAGCCATCAAAATTATCCTCACTGGCTCTGGTTTCAGTCCTAGATTTTCATCTTTGTGATCTGTGTACCCACGTTGACGCAACAGGCAAGCCTCAGCCTGTGAGGTGTTGGAGCAAGGAGCCAACCTACACTAGGAGGTGTGGTTTGGGACATAGATAAATTCCTGGCTTTCCACACATCTCTTCTTGTGTTTTCTTCCCTACCCTGTGGGGTGACAGAGGTCTCATTTTCCCAGCCTGTGTGTTGGCCTGGCTGCCTGCACCCCCAGGTGCACAGCTAGATGCTGTGCCAGCTTTTCCTCAGCCCCCAGGCAAGTGAGCCATGCTCTCCTTGAGCAGGCTAAGGGCTGCAGGGAAAGCACCTCCAGCAGGCAGAGCTGATCTGTAGGAAGGCAAAGAAAATAAGGATTTTCTTGATTTCATTTCCCATCCAAAAGAGGGGATGTCCCTGCTCCTCCCTAGAGTGCTCACCCCAGGGGCATATCTGTGAATGTCTGCCTCCATGGCCCAACTCTTCTCAGCAATCCAAAGGCTTGCAATCAGTTCTGTCCCAGGCCTAGCTGCCAAGTCATAGTGCAGATACTGCTACAGCTGAAGCACAGCCAGGGTCATGGCACTGTTCAGTTCAACCAATTTCTGAATCAAGGGCCACCATCCTCTCACCAGCAAACATGCCTTCAGGATGCCATTTCTTTGATTCCTTTTTGCCCCTAAGAAAATTGCTGTGGGGAAAAAGATCAACCTGCAGATTATACATGCATGCAAAATACCTGGCAGTGATATAAAAGACCAAAGATGGATGCTTTTGCATCTTACTTTAAATCATTCCACTTCTGAATGAACTCTTTGAATTACTCAATAAAAAGCAATATTTTTAAGATTGTGATGCAGCTGCAAATGAACTTAAATTGAGCACCTCTTTTAAACAGGTGAAACCAAATATCTGTGTTGACAATGTTATACATTAAATTGAACTTGCCAACTTAACAACAGTCAATGTCTGTCCTGTGGTGGGGAGAGGATGCAAGTTGTTAAGTTGTCCAGTCCCTTTTATAATCCAGTGCTGATTATTCCTCATTAGTGCAGCGTTTTTTCTCTCCATTTGTAAAGAAAGCTTTGGGCCCAACTCTCATGTGTTCCATGTGGCTCTTCTTAGAATAAGAAAGTATTTTATCCCAGGCTTAAGAAAGAGTTTTTCTATGCCCCTGTACTTCTGCCCTAAGAAGAGCCCATGTCCGATTCTGCATTTCATTTGCACATTGTTTTTCTCTGGAAGCACAGCTCTCAGCCTGCCCACTGCACACACACCTCACACCTCCTTGCATGTGCATTACACAACTGCCATTTCTTTGTGTATAGGGCAGGCCCTTAGAGACATCTCATTAACTTAATTAAAAGTCAAAGGTACTGAGAAATAAAGGATAGTTATAAGATGAACACTAAGGGTCTGAGATTGTTTTCTTTACCCCAAAACTTGTAATGTGATCCAAAGGAATATAAGTTGTGCAAGGAATGCAAGAAATGTTATCCCCACCTACTATTTTATGGTTAACTGATAGATAACAGAATGAATCCCTCCATAGCCATCACTCCATGCTCTTCATTGTTGAGATATTCTCACATTTTTGGCACAAATGATTTAGTGAGAAGTTATGTTGCATTTGATGCAAAGAATGTTTATCCTTATTTTGGAATAATTAAATACAAATTGTATATTCTAGATTTAACCAGAAGTTAAATACAAATTGTATATTCTAGATTTAACAAGTGTTCACGTGGAAAAGCATTTTCATCAGCTTCCTTTTTTTTAGTAAAAAGCAAAGATTTGAAAAATGCGTTTAAATTAAGTATCAACAAATTTATGATAAAGAACATAAGTAGTTCAAACATTAGGTGACTATCTGAATATTCACAACATTTTTGCCAAATTTAATATGATGCGGTTTGTGCTTCTATGACATTTCTATTATGTTTCTAAAAAGTGCATGCTGAATTTTATAGAAAATAAAAATCTAAACATTGATTTGAAAGCTGAGGAAATAATTTGTTCAATTTTTATTTTCAAAAGAGATGAAAAGTCCTATATTGCCTCTAAACCTCATCAGGGTTTTATGACTAATCACAGTGCTGCATGCATTGAAAGGCATTTTCTAACTTGTGTTGTATTTCATTGTTTGCTGTCATTGGTTTTACACTAGAATAAGGTAAGTACTTTCCCTGAATCAGTATTAAATGTATGTTTCTGTTACAGCTACAGCTCTTTCACAAAGTTGTGTCAATGATGGGTTGGTGGAAAATCATTTATACTCTGAGATGTGCCACTTAGCTCTTGAGGGCCCTGATCCTGCACTGCTTCCTCAGTGAGCATTGGGGAAGTTAAACTTAGCAGAAATTGTTCAGTAGATTGTGCCAGTGGGAATAATGTGCAGTGGGAATTTCACCAAGGCTGCAATGGGACTTCTCCATCTGCTTCAGATAGGGTACAGTGAGACCTGCCAATGGAGGGCCCCCAGAGCATTGTATGAGCAGCCAAGGGGCAATTCCCACTTTTTTTTGCAATAAATGACCGCAGAGATGCAGCTGCAGTCAGGCAGTGTATGCCAGTCAATCTGCCATGGCCAAACCTGCCCCTTGGACAGAGAACCAGAGTCCCCAGGCAGTGCTGTTATTCACATAACCCAGCTGCTTTGTGCTGCTGCAGTTAATGGATACCACTCACCAGTATAGCTACTGAGCTCAGGGTTCAAGTGTTGACTCCACCAAAGCCAAAGGATATTTGCCATCGATATGAGCCCTCAGTCAGAGCACGTGACTTTTTCCATTACAGTACCTGCCTAACAAAGCATTTGTAACTCAGCATCAAAATTTACTCCAAACCTAGTCTTGAGGGACATACTTTTGCTGTGTTCTAAGGCTTTTTTCATGTTTAATTTTGTTATTCAATTTTTTTTGTTTCTATTTTGTTCCTGTTTTGTGCCACATCAATTAAAAACACACAAATAAGGAAAGACATTAGTATTTACTGGGGTTGTGTACTGCATATTTTGCACTCAGTTTGGCTTTGGTCCATTTTCATAAACTTTAAATTGCTGCCTTGTAGTTCAAATTGTAGTTTAGGAAACATGCAATAAACATAATGCTCTACTAAACACTAAGAGACTTTAGTCCAGAGAGACTCCTTCTCATAAATTGTTTTATTGTAGGTGTTTTTTTCAACATGCCCTAGATAGTTTTGTCTTTGCTTTTCTGCATTGGCTGCATATTGCTTTCATCCAACTAGCACAACTCCAGGTACTTCCTTGGAACATTTTTTAGGGTTTCCTACATAAATTCAAGCAGTATTATCTTCTATTAATTTTTCAGTAGTGCACTCAAAACTCTCAAACAGTTTGTACAGCAGTCACTCCTGCTAATTGTTTTGGTTTTTTTTTTTTTTTGCTTTGTGCTCCATCAGTAATACACAGATAATTACTTTGGATCTGAACTTGTCTGACTGACTGATGGTTCAGTGAATGCACAGAAAAGACAGAAAGCTCAGCAGGTGCTGACCAGTCCAGTACAAACTCACAAAGTGTCTTCAAGTTGCCACTGATTCTGACAACCTCACCTACTCTGATTTTGTGGTGCAATATGATACAATACTGTAATGCATAGGGTATACATATTTACCCATGGAAAGAGTGAAAATCATAGTATTTCTACAGCAGGCATCAAGGTTCTTCTGTGGCATCCAACTAGTAGTTGGAAAGTCTGTCTCATGTCAGTGAGAACAAGTTTGAACTACCTTAATGCAAGTTAAAAAAATCACATTGAGTTCCTGAGAATTTAGACTTCTCTTATTTTTCACACATTGCACTGCTATAGTACTCAGTGTAAGACATGAATACATGCTTCTTTCTAACATCTTGATCATCTTCCAATGGAACACAATTATATTCATTAAAAAAAAGTAGATCCCTTCTACATTACTAGGTAAGCATTTTTTGTTCCTTTTTTTCAATTCTTTCTTTTCCTTTTTTTTTCTTTGTTCATTGTTTTAAACATCTTCATCGTCCCTTTAAGGCCTGATACAAAATGGTTGGTCATTTGAAGTGAAATAGAGGCCAGGTGCACATAGCAGTGTCCAAAACCAGTCCTGAACATCTCTGCTGAACTTTTGCTGGACATAGGCAGACCAAAGACAGGACAGAAAAGGCTCCTGGGACAAGGACTGCAGCACAGCAGGTGCCCCATCTGTCTAAGTCTTGTCCAAGCTGAGGCTAGCAAAACGAAGCTCACTCCTAAATTTAACCAGGTCCAGAAAAGCAATTTTTTCAGCCAAACACTTTGGCAGGCTCTGTTTGGTCCCATGTACCCAGAGCAAAGAGCAAAGCTGCTCAGAGTTGGGCTGTGCTTTCTCCCAGGGCCATCTGGTGTGTTTTGGCTGCAGAGCAGCCTTCTCCCAGCAGATAGGGGCTCTATCCTCACCTCAGGCTCAGCATGCTCTCCTGAGAGGTGGGATGTGGCCGTGAAGCCTTCTGTCTGAGGAACCACACACTTTCCAGGCAATGGGAATTAAAGGCAAGGGAAAATTAAGAACTTCTTCAAGCTTCATGACCAATGGCAGCCACTCTCAGGAGTGGGTTTGGGGTCCTAATTTTCCTCCTGCCTTCATCAGTGAGATAGCTGGCATTGGAGCCACGGTGACCTTCCACCCTGAGGACTTAAGGACCAGAATGAAAACTGATGTTCAGTCCTGCTTTGCACTTGAGCTACCAAGTGGCTTTAAAGTTACATAAACTCACCACTATCAATCCCTCACACAAAACTTACAAATCAGCACAGACCTTTCCTTTTTACTTGAATAAGCCAACATTAACCCCTCTCTCAATTGCCAGATGATCTAGAGCACTACCTTACTGTGACAGTGCCAAAAGTTGAGCAAAGTGTACATCTGTTTTCTTTCATTATCACCAAGAGCTGGTCTTTATTTCATTCTTGTATGTACATTCCAGTGGGGGGAAAAAAATAAAAAATTGCAAAGCCTTGGAAAACTAGTCAGGAAATTACTTGGATTTACTTAGAGGTTTACAATCTAGATTTTGACATGACAACTATTAATCAATTTAGTCAATTGTGTTCAAGATTAGCTCATGAAAAGGGCATCATTTTGTTAGACACATTTTTTAGGTTAAATTAGCATACTACAGTAAAAGTTGGTTGTAGTTGTGGGAAACCAGGTATTTTGCAAAGCATACCATTACTCCTTTTTCCTAAGGGCCATATTCACTAAAAATAAGCTTATGCACTAGAGAAGAAAGTATTACTTACTACATTATGAGTATTCACTTGTTACTCACAGACAAAACTCACTTGTAAAAACATTCCTTGAAGCCACAAATGGGAGATTTGTTGACTGCAGGTCTTCACTTTACAGATCTGCCCTCTCATGGTTCCTTCTTCCCTCAGTGGGAGAAGTAGAAATTTACACTAGGTGGGATGGGCCTTGTACTCCAGGTAGGTCTTCCAAACAAGTGTGCCTTCTTAAATTCAGCTGCAGTTGGGCTCTCTTGCTTGGTCTCCTGCCAGACATGATGATGCTTATTTCCCAGACCTTTGTTTCATTTTGGAAGAGGGTGCATAGGGGAAGGAAACATTAATCTGAATAAAAGTATTGTACTTCACTTTCTCTAAGGTAAAAGAAGAAGATAAAGCTTTTCCTCTGTTCTCAAGATAAAGCAGTTAATGATCAAAGAGAGAAGGATAACTGCAGTATAAAACCCCCATAGAGAAATGTTATGAAGTGAAGTTTTAGTGAATCTGGCCCTAGGCAGCACCAGTTTTCATTAGCTGAAAGCTCTTAACCTTTCCCTAAGATAATTTACTGTAAATGAAAGCCAAGTGGGACAGATTCTCAATTGCCTTGTACCTTTGCAGTTTAACAAAGGGTGTGCTTCACACCAGTTTGCACAGACTTGAAAAGTTGTGCAAGGACAAAGAAGAATCAGTACCACTAGCTCACTGCTAGAAAAGAATTTACACTACATGTGAAAGAAACTGACACACTTCTCTTCTTTCACCCTTTGACAGCACTCGCAAACAAAATTACATGATGAATTTTTCACGGCAACATGGGCTCAGGCATTTCTACAACAGAAGACGAAGGTCACTTAGACGATATCCATGAAGAAATGAGAAATTTATTTTTTTTTCCTCCCAACATGTGATGTGTTGCTTTCCATTCTTTAAATCTAGCACTGCATCTGGTATCAGGACTTTTCCGCAACTGGCTTGATGAATAACTGAAAGCCTTTTTCAAGACAGAGTATACACCACTTTTTCGCACTGTGAACTAATGAGAAGTGACTTATTTTCTCATAGGTAAATGTTTTAATGTTGATGTGTCTGTGAAAATTGTGATCTGTTGTAATATCTGTTACAGTGGCAGTATTGGAAGTAAGCATCTAATTCTGTTTAACAGGAAAAAAAGTTTAAGCACAAAGACTTTTCAGATTTTATGTTTATAAAAACCTACATACTAAGTACAGAATTTAACATTCTTTGTCACATAGTTATTTAAGTGCACTGTATTTCAGCTCTGTGTCATTTTAAATGATTAAGTTATCATTGTTTGTCCACTTCGTATTCTCTTCTACAACATGACACATTGGCACTGTATTTACTTGTTTTGTTGTTGTAATATTTTTGCTGCTGATTTTTTGGGCTATTTACCTTCTTACAAAATGTATTTTAAAAAATCATCTAAGTACCTAATCCAGAAGAAAATTGCAAAAGTAGTTGTAAAGGCGTTGATATCCTTCGGTCTTATTCTTTGATATGTCTGTTGGTTAGCATTGTTTTGTGGATAAAAAAAAGAATGCTTGACATTAAACTTTTTTCTACTAAGGATTTGTGGATTAAGCCCCAAACAGAAATTCCCAATTCCCTGTCTAAATGTAGTCAGTTCTCTGAAACTGATTTACTTACAGTAACTGCCATTTGGTGTCTGTAGTAATGAAGTGATTTGTAAGCAGTGAATGTTTCATTGTGTTCTCTTTGGTGTTTGTTTCTATTGCGGGTCATGTTTGTATCTTCTGATAAAGTTGTATCTACACCAGCAACGTTATAATGCCCCTATAGCCCTGAACTGTCTATTATCATAAATCAAATGCTTCACTTTATGGTGAACCAAGCTAAAGATCCATGCTTCAATAAAGATAATGTCAACAAAGAACTCTGATGTTAGACTTTTCAAGCCATGTGGGCTTTACATAAAATCATAAACCAAATTCTTCCACTAAATACCTAGATTCTAAAGCAAACATTGATGTTATTTTTAATATTTAGCACATCACACTGAACAGCACTTTGCAAGTAACACAAACTAAGAGATCTCCCCATCCCACCTATGGGGATAACAGAGCCCTTGGAACAGGTCCTGGAGCAATGAATGAAGCAGGACCACAGAGCAATACGCACTCTTGCTTTATCTGCAAACCAAAAAATGCAAACCGCTGTTCCCAAGCTCTGAGAACAAGAGTGTGGCACCTAAGGAACCTTGTTCCAAACAGACCAAGCTGGCAATTCTTAGAATCATATGAACCAATAAGGTTGGAAAAGACCTTTAACATCAAGTCCAACTGTTAACTCAGCACTGCCAAGCCAACCACTAAACCATGTCCCTAAGCACCACATCTACACATCCTTCTAACACCTCCAGGGATGGTGACTCAGCCACTTCTCTGGGCAGCCTGTGCCATGCCTGACAACCTTTTCAGTGAAGAATCTTTTCATTATATCTGATCTAAACCTCACCTGGTGCAACCTGAGGCCATTTCCTCTTGTCCTGTACTTTGCTACTTGAGAGAAGAGACTGCTGCCCACCTCACCACAGCCTTCTTTCAGGTGGAGAGCAATAAAGTCCTGCCTGGGCTTCCTTTTCTTCAGGCTATAAAAAATCCCAGTTACCAGAGCTTGTCCTCAGCAGAGAGAAGTATCATATATACCTGCTGTGCTCTTACATCTTGCACATCTGCTTCTGGCACTATACCTGTCTGAACCAGAATGATGATCCATGTTCAGCTGAACCATGTGTTTAATTTGTAGGAAATTTTTGACCGCAGGTACCTGAGCTGTGCAGAAAAAAAAAGGAAAAAGAGGTTGTTCAGTGACCAAGTAGTCAACTCCTTGGCTTGATCAAAATTATGACAGACCTTTGGATGATCTGGAAACTTGATGCAACAGTCCAGCCTCCTGCAAACTCACTGTACTGGAATGCTTTGTGTACTTTCAATTCCTGAAAAAAGATAATGGTTCTATTCAGAGAAGTAGCAGGAAGACAAAACATGAGGGTAATAAGAATATAACAATTTAATGTTTGGGCAAGTGATTTTAAAATATTGTAGTAAGATTTTTGCCCATTGAACAAACAAAACCACAAGATATAAACATTCCTATTTTTAAGATAACTTTATTTGCTTTAATATGTCAATAGAAGGGTGGTAGTTCAATCTAAAATGTATGTGCAGCTAATGTGCTTCCAGGAAATCAATTTATTTTAAAGATTTAGATACAATGAGGCACTTTGCCTGACTTTTCAGGCAAGAGATCAGCATAGCCAGAGAAGCTGCTTTTCACAGTTGTATTTATTTCCTCTGAATAATGTATGCAATCACAACCACAGAGGGATACCATGAAGCATTTTACCCAAACTCTCCACAAACTCTGCACTGGCTTTTCTCTTCCTCACTGGAAGATTCCCAAGTGGTATTATCATCTGCCCTTTCCAGACTCCAGGAAGGTCTTCCTTAGATTTTCTCCAGTGCTACAACACCCCACATAGCACACACATATGGTAGACTAATGTGGGTTTTTATATTTTGCCTCCCATATGGCTGAAAGCAATGAATCATCTGACATTAGGCAGTTGTTAAAATAGCAAGGGTGGCACAAAGGATAATCAATGGCAATAAATATTCTATAAAGTGTACTTATAAGCTTATATACTGGTGTAAAACTTTTGCAGACATAACTATGAAAACTGATTTTTAGTACTTTTAGTATGCCTTATAGTCTTCCTTATTTCTGCTATCAGCTGACTAAGCCATGCTCCAGTAGAATAAGGAGAACTTAAGAGAAATGAAACAAAAGTACAGAAAAATGAAACTCTGACCCACTCGATTTCCTGAAATAAACAAAACCTGAAGCCCTCCTAATTTTGCCTAAACATTTTTCTCTCAAGCTTTCCTCATCCAAAGATGATAACATTTTCTTAATGGGAGGAAATGTGCAGAGCACCAATATTTTTGAAGAACCAAATCCAGCTTTGCATGATCTTGACAATATACAGAAAAGGGTAGTAATTAAATAACCCAACAAACACCCTCAAGGACAAGACACTGTCAAAGAACAAGGTACCAGCACACAATCTGGGTAAATACCAAACTAGCCAACAAAACTATAGAAGTAGAATCAACAGCATAAAGCAGTTTTAAAAAATGACATTTTGCATTGCAGCAGGGGAAGTGCTTGTGAAAAAACACAATAAATATAACTACGTCTGCCAGTGCTGGTAAAGTAGACAGCAGTTGGCAGCTGTTGAGCCCTTCACTTAAATGCAGATATAAACAAGTTAGAGAGATTGCAAAGTACTGCAGCAGAAACAAGACCCTTGAACCCATGAGCTTCCAAGAAGAGAGAGTTGTTTAGTCTAAAAAGGAAAACATTTGGAAAGAGATATGACAACATCCATAAACATGGTTCTATGTTTTATTTACTTGCTAACCCTTTAGGGCAAATGTTACTGGGTAGAAATGGTGCCACAGCATCACCTCATCATTTATCTACTGCTAGTCAATGGATTGGTTATTATCAAAGCAGGAAGCCAGTGTGAGGCCCCAGATAAAACCCACTCAGATCAGCTCTGTGAGGTTTAACTAGTGACTCAACACAGGAGGAACAGGAACAAGCCAGCTGCAGAGGGGAGCCACCTCCACCCTGAGCTGGTAAGGGAGCCTCGGAATGGAACAAGGCCAGCAAAAGAGCTTGCCTGTGTTCAGCATGGCCCTAAAGAGCTGATTAGGGCTGCTAGCAACCCAGAGCAGCTGAGGCCATGCAACCACTTGCAGTGCTTCTGTGAAGGAGCAGACAAAGCATCCACCACCCATAGGTGGTGGTTCTGTTGCTGGGAAAAAAGAGCATGAGGTAGGAGCATTCAAGCATTATATAGGCGATGTGGATTGATTGTCCAGTGTTCTCTGTTGCTGATGTTTTCTGACTGTTGCCTTTTCTTCCCCATGTTATTCCTGGTTCAGCTAAAGGGATTGAGCTGGCAGTAAGCCTAAAGACTGAGTTCCTGTGTGGCTAATTACAACAAAGCCTGATGGCGAGAGTTTTAGCTGGCACGCAGCAAGGCGAGGCCAAGCAAAAATGCTGTTCCACGAATGGAAGGATACCATACCAGAGGATGATGATAATGCTAGGTTTATAAACAAGCAAATTTCTTAAACTTGTTTAAAAAAAGAAGAGAATGTGGTTGTGCTTTTGAGCTCTGCTACTCAGGGGAGGTTTGTGCAAGTTAGTGGCAAAGAAGCTATGTCAGAAGGCTCAGCTGTTTCCCAGATGGCATGCAGGCCAAAGGCAGAACTTGGGGAGGTACTGGGAAGTCACAGGTTTGACACTCTTGCATTAGGATGATTTTGCTGATACCATGAAGTTGGCTGATATCACCAGGTCCCTTTTTCCCTGCACACTGATCACGTGCATACACACAGCCCTCTGCTGATACCCTACAGCTCCAGGAGGGCTAGAAACAGCACATGCAAAGAATGTATAAACAGGTTTATACTCACACCTGGACACCCAGCTCACCCACTGATTTAAATCACACACTTCTCAGGGGAAATTTTAAATTACTTGAGTTCAGCCATTTTCAAGGAACTTCAGTGCAAAGAAAGGAAAGTGTCCCGATGTTTAGGCCTCTGCCAGAACAATTGTGGTATTATGGATAATAACAAAGCTTGACATGAGTTATGTGTCTGTATAGGATGTGGGTAGCAACTAATTAACAGCAGCAGTTTAAGAACCAAGCCTACTGGCACTGACATCAGTGGGAAAATTCCTGTTCATCAAATGTGTTTCACTTCGTATGGAAATGTCCACCTCAGCCTTACTAATTCTGGTTTGACCTGTCCTAGCACCTGTGTAAGACTCCAAATATACAGAGGGATTCTTCTGCCTTAGAAAGTTGTCTCATTCTCAGAAGATACATGAGGGTAGTTAGGGTGTGGTGGGGAGTGAGCCAATTGATGGAGCCCCTCTGACCCATTTGGAATGTTCCATATGGGAAGTGTATGCCAGTGACGCAGTGGGAAGTGTCAGAACTCTGCCCTGCCAGCCCCTCAGCTTCCTCCCCTGCCCATACCCACCATCAGTGGCTGCTGGGGGAAGTTGAGAAATAATCAGCCCAACAGCTGGAGCTCCTCTCCAGGCAGCTGTGAGTGCTGGATCTGCACCCCACAGCTTTCCTTATGCTGCTGGAGAGCGGTGGTTCCTGCTGCTCCATCCCCTGGGAGCCAGCTGAGCCCCCAAAGCTCACACTGAGCCCCCAAATCTCACACTGAGCCCTCTGTCATCACACAGCTCCAGGGGTGTGGATGCACCCTTAGCTACCATTCCACAATTACCCTCCACATGAGTGTTTTTACTCTCCTCAATTGTCTTTATTGTTTATTCTGTAATAACTTTCCCTCTCTTTTCTTGTCTTGGCCAAAAATCCTCTTTTCATCTTGCTGCTACTGAGTTTAGCACTTTATTAATCCCTGTTCTTGTCCCAGAGCTGAAGAACCACAGCATCTTTTAGCATTTTACACAATGCTGGAAAGAAGCAATAAAAAATAATTATTAACTTTTGAGTGCAACATACTAAAATGCACACAAGAAATTAAAACCAGCTTGTATTTAAATGCAATCATTGACACAATTAGTGTAACATAATCCTCAGGATTACTGGAACATTCAAGATGCTTTATACCTGGGGGGACTTTTCTAGCAGGAAATGTGCTAATCTGTGTTCGTTTGAGGCTTTCTCTTCTTTCTCCTTGTGCAGGTCTTCCTGTGGTATGTTACTGCAATGTATGTTTTACTGGCAACAAAGCACATCAGAATTTCACTACCAGGCCACACCCTCATAAGTGAATTACACCTGCATTCTAACACAAGGCTACAGATTTCCAAGTTCAGGAAAGAATTAGCTTTTGGATAAATGACTGAATCAACAAACATGCCTTACCCAAAGTATCTTCACTTACCCAGTTCTGTATAAAAATGGCATCCAACATCAGTCAAAATGAAGTCTGATGTATATGGCATTATCCACTACTGAAATTTTCCAACTAAATGCCTTTCTGTTACAGCCTGTTTTCAGTAAACAAACCTCATATTTAAAAGGAACTTTAAAAATGCTTTGACCTTGAAATTTCTCAGTTTGACAATACTGAAATTTAAAGCACTGTATTTCAGCTTGAATTAATTTAAATTTTATTTAAGTTACTCTTACATTTTTACAAGAGCTACCATGTAAAGGAATCATTTAAAGATTTTTAAATACTGTCCCGTAGACATCAGTTTCACACATTTTTTCATGCCCCTAATGCATAAGAGGTTCCAAGCTGGAAAAAAAAAACTTCTACAAACTCTGTGTACAAACCCAAATCTGGGAAGTGGGAAAACATTTTTGTCTTGGGCAAGAGAGAGCTATCATTATGACAGAAAACATGATAAACCAAGGACTCAGAGATGAGATCTGTGAAGGCATTTCACTACTAATTCCTGCATAATCACAATGAAATTCAAACGTATGTATTCTTTGCGCCCCTGAAGAAATGAAAAACCACACTGAGATAGATATTTGGGGAAAATTTGAGCAGTTCGGCTGGTCAGACACAGGAATAGATGGCCCAGGGAGGTGGAGTCACCATCCCTGGAGGGGTTCAAGAGCCCTCAGGATCCGGCGCTGGGCGATGTGCTTTCGGGGTTACGGGGGCAGGGCTGGGTTGATGGTTGCACTGGTGATGTTAAAGGACTCGGTGATGTCGAAGGACTCTTCCAACCCTGCTCAGCGCAGGGTTCCGGGGCTCCGTTATCCCCTCCGAGCGAGGGAGCCCGGCCGGGGCAAGGCCCCCGCAGGCGGCGCCGCTGGGAGCGCGCACGGCCCCGCGGCATCCTGGGACTCGTAGGCCGCGGCGGGGACGCGCCCGGCCGGGGCTGCGGGGGGACTACGAGTCCCAGGCGCGCCCGCGGCCGCGGGGCGGGAGGGGGCGGGAGCCGGCAGGGGCTGGTGGCCGCCCGTGCCCCTGGGCTCCTCACCTTGGAGCGAGCGGCGGCGGCCGCTGCCGGGCTGGAGGAAGGCGGAGGGTGGTGAGCGGAGCGCGGCCGGCCGGGCGGGGGTGAGCGGGTGAGCGCGGGGTCAGTGGCGGAGGGGGTCTCTCCCCTAGAGCGGATCTCCCGTGAGGGGAGCGAGCCTTGCCGCGAAGAGCGGCGGTTGGGGTCGGGCTGTCCCCACGCCTGTGGCTCCCGCTCGGTCACCTCGGGCCGGAGGGAGCCTGGGGGTATCGCTCCGTATCGTCCTCGCTCCCTTCGCCCGGCGGAGCGGCCGGAGCCCCGCGAGCGGCAGCCGCGGTCCGGGGGCAGCGCCGCGGCCGGGGCAGCGCCCAGGGGCTCCCGGGCAGCGGCGGCACCCGCGCTGCTCGGTGCTGTAAAACACGCTCAGCACCCACGGGGAAGCCGGAGGGAGGCTGAGAGATCAGTCATTTCCTCGTGTGGCGCCTGCACCCCTCCGACTGTAAGCTGCGGGCTGTCAGTTTAAGTCGGAGCGGCTCCCCCAAGAATTCTTGTAACAACAAAAACTACCTGTTCTGCGCTTGAGTACTAGCTTTAACCCAAAGACCTTCAAAACCTTTCCAAAACCTTGATTAAACTATTCCCTCCCCCGCCCCCAACCCCTTCATGCCCTTCCACTTTTCAGGCAAAGAAGAGAAATTTGCCTTTCCTATGTCAGTATTTTTCAGCTTCACGGACTGTGGGAACATTTTGAACTCCTTACAAGGGATCAGTGAAAGCAACTAGGAGAAGCCAGCCAGAAAAGTAAGTAAGCTTAAATTTGCTGTGCTCGTGCCCATGCTGCTATTGCAAAATTTCTGGTTGTCTGAAGATTGAAATATGGTTGAAAGCTGGTTTTGGGATGCTTCGAAATTTCAGAGGACCCAAATGGCTGTTGCAGCAGGCATTTAGGGATAGTCCAGTAGTAAGAAAAGAAAAAAAAGATTCGATTGCTGCCATTATTTCTGGTGATGAATCAGCAGAATATACATTCATAATTCTTCATATCTGTCACAGTAATACAGTTGTACAGCATTGGTTTTTGTGTCAATGACTGACAACAAGGGTCTGGGCACAGAATATTTTGGCTGAAGTTTTCCCAAACGAAGACTAAAATCTGCAAGCAAACTTTTAAAATGTCTCTTACTAAAAGTGCAGTAACAGGTATTTTGGGTTAACAGGTGTCTTGATTTGTAGTACAGAAGTTTCATGAGTGGGATGCTACTTTACTGCTGCTGTAGAAATAGAAAAACTAAGGTTATTTGCTGTTTCAGAAGCAAGCACGTGCAGGTGGCTTGCACTGATCTGTAGGGATCACCTCTTGCCTTCCTCAAGGGACAGTTATCACACTTTGAAACACTTGGTTTCTGACAGTCCTAAGCCTTCCTAAGACACGACAGATGTTTCGGTTCTGCATTTAGCAGTATTTCCAGACTGAAGTGTTTTGTTAATAGTCTTGCACTGTATTGTGAAATATCTCTGAAATGTAGTGTGGGAAAGGTATAGGAAGAGAATGGAGTTTCACACATACAGAGCTGCTGTTGGTAGCTGATAAAGCATATTAATTTGCAGTAGCATTTACTCCCTTGTATAGACTTGAGGGTATTTAACTCATCACTCTCATTCTAAAAGCTTCATTGCATTTAGAGGTATATTTATGGGGGGAGTTGGGAAAATATTGAGTTATATTCAGAACCAGATTTCAGTGAACCAAAGCTCTAGGTCCAGTAAGAAACAAGCCTGCTGCTGCTTGGGTTCTAAACAAAACTAAACTTTATTTCCTCTCAGTATTGTGTCCAGAGCTGATATGCTTTTATTGCTCATACTGTATAAACTCTGTGTGCAGGGTAACAGTTTGCCTAAAGGCTGATATAATTTTAAAAAGTACAGATAATTGAGCAATCTAGGTGAAAGGCCTAGGAAATTGTCATATTTTTAGCCTCTGGCATAAACTCAGCTTATTTTCTAAGTGAATACTTACTAAAATGCTCTTTGGATTCAGCCATCAGATCTTACAACTTGGAGCACTGAACAGCCTTTGCATCTTGCCTTTTGTTTGGAATTTCTAGTCCATTACTGCGGTTCAAATCATATCTTCAGCACACAGTTTTTCATGCTTATAATAATCTGTCCCCAAAAATTCAATGTTTTTAGAACTTAAATATTCCAAAACCACATGGAAAGATGTTGTTATTATTATATTAGTGTGATGCTAAAATAATGGAAAACAGGCACAGATTTAGCACATGGCTGTCACACTGTTGCTCTTTTGCTAATAACTTAAGAAAGAAGAGCTGAATGTATGTTTATCTGCTTTGACTGTTATAGTAGAGACAGACCAGTATTATCTTGAACTACCACTAATTTGAATTGCAGCTGTAGCCTCTGTAAATGTAACCAAGACTTTTGTGTATCCACTGAGCTGCCTAGAAAAGCACAGTCCTTTGAGCTCCTCTGCCTCTCCTGGTCTCTGCCCAATGAACTGCTCACTGCTATTTTTTCTTCTATTTTATTGCTGATGCATTTTTCTGTAAGATCTGGTTTTCTAAAGCTTTCTTTTCTGTTTTTTTTTTTTTTCTATTGGATTGTTTCATAGCCTGTAACTTTTAGCCCAAGAAAACCACGCTGAATCTAAAATTCTCAAGCACTAATTAGCCTATTGATTTCCCAGTTATTTTTAATGAATTAAACACCATCATTATTTAGATGTTTCTTTCCCTAGAACTGTTAGTCAGCAGAATGTTGTCTTGCTAGACAGTATTTCTTGATAGTCTTTCTTGATAATAATTCTTCACATGGCTACAAGACCTGCCATTGCTGTTATTTTATAACCACTTATCTATCTAAAGCTTTTTGCTCTTTAGAAGTACAAACAGCAGCAAAGTGCAGATCTTGTTGTTATTTACCATGTGCTCAGGTAATGGGAAATCTATACACAAACAGGCAATGTCAAGTATTTCCATGGCTTTGAAGATATGGCTGTAAATTTGTGCAGGCAGTTGAGTGAGTTTTGCAAATCAGTTGCATTAATAGGATTTAGATTTTTATTTATGATTATTAGAGTACATATATGACCCACTGGCCTATGCAGGAACTTGGACTACTCTTCTCAAAATGTTGCATTAACTATTTATTTTATTTTGTGCAGTAGCAAGCTGGGAAAACCTTCCATGTGACAAACAATATGTGTGATTGCCTTCCTGGGAGGTCTTTTACAGTCTGTATTTTTACTGCTTGGGTAGAATCTTTTTTTCTCCAGCCTTCTTTGAAAACTTACTGGTTTTGCACAGGCAGGGGATCAAGTTTTACTGCTCTGCTTTGACTGTTGCTTACCATTTTGCACACCCAATTCTGTTTGTGTTCTTATATTGTTGTGGTTATTGGGGAGGGTGTGGGTTAGCTAATTAATAGATTTTAATCTGTTAATTGAGAATCTGAGATTCTGACACATAGGCTGGACTAGATCAAATTGCTCCTTTTAATTTATTTTATGGAAATTAGGTTCTGAAGCAAGGCTGAGATTTCAGAACTCCTCAGAAAACCTCTCATCCCATGCTGGGTGGGGCTTTTTGAGCAACCTGGTCTAGTGGAAGATGTCCCTACCCATTGCAGGGGTTTGGATCTAGGTGGTCTTGAAGGCCCCTTCCACCATTCTGTGATCCTAAGGCACAGACAGAATTTTCCAATCCAAATCAAAGATTGCTGAGTCTGTTGTTTGAAACATCCTTGTTGAAGTTCAGTCTAGCAGGGACAGATCACTTAAGCTCAATTAAGGGTTGAACTGATTAAGGATTACAAAATTTCTACCTGGTTTTCATGAGATAGAATTTAAAAAGCTATACCCCATGCAGGACAAAACTTGGATTGCTGCTCAGAGGTGCCCACAGGGAACTGCCTGTTCCTGTTCTCAAAGAGCTCTGCTAACCTCAGGCAAATCTGAAGAGTCACATAAGGAACAACACTACAGATCTATCACAGATACATACAGGCAACTGTAATGTCTTCTCCAAATACAGAAGTTTTGCTGCTGCTACCTTAACTTTATAGCATAACATGGTTCAAGTCCTTTCCCAGAGAAATCTATACCTGAATTCATTTACCACTTCAGCATCTAATCCTGCATATCCTACTTTACCAGGATCCTGCCCCAGCTTCAGAGTTTTGATATAACATTGTTTTCTAAGCCCTTACAATTTCTTTCAGGTTTACTGTTTCATTATCTACTGTCTTTAGTTCATTGCATTTTTCTTTTTGAAATTTTGCACTGTACTTGTTTGCTTGTTTTCAGTTCCGTATTATATGATTGCAGTTTTATTTCTTTGCCAGTTTCATGCTTAAAATCAATATATATGATCTCTTTTTGGTGCTTCATTTAAGTCCATATAGCTGAACAGGTGACCTGAGTCTAACTAGTTGCAGTTGTAGTGTGTCTGATTTTTTTTCCCTGTTTTCAGGTGACATTTGTTTCTTTTGCATATGTGTTCCTGAGAAGGAAGGAAAGGTTCTTGCAAGAAGAAATCATCAGAAAATTACTCAGTGAACCTTTCTTCATTTCATTTGATGATCCTCAGCCCAGATACCCTTCTTGCTCTTTGAGTTCCTTCATCAAGACACCCTGTTCTAGTGTAGCTGTTGCAGGGATCAGTCCATGCAGGGTTGTTCTGCCACATACACTTAGAGGGTCATTTGGAGAAAAGTTCAGCTCCATGAGGGCTGATCTTTTTGTTTGTGCAGTTAAGAAAGGACATGGGGCTGTCTCACATTAAAATTTCATTTGCCACAGAAGAAATATATATATATATATATATATATATATACACATATGTACTAATACTTTGAGAAACTTCTCTACATGTTCTTTGCTTACAGTGCATTTTAAAATATTTCAAGCAAAAGCAGCGTTGGCCTGTGTTTGCTGTGCACTCATGGCCTTTAGGAGTAATCTTGGCATCAAAATATTGAGGAAGGTTATTCCCACTGTCTGGCATTCACCTTCAGATCATGAAGCAACACTCAAGTACATAAGAGACAGGAGAATGCTGTTGTTTAGATAACATCTTAACCAAGCAACAGTTGCATAAATGGGGAAAGGATCTATCATATGTCATATTCTGCTTACTGCTAATGTGGTATTCTGTTTCATACCTAGTGCAGAAAAAAACCACAGAAAATGTGTGTTATGAAGTAGCTTCCAAGAATGAACTGTTTGCAGATCCTAACATGGATAGGGAAGTTCTCAGAACTATCAGGAGAAGAGTTGCAGAAGAGTTGAGAAATAGTTAGTCATGCTGCTTTCCCAAGGAGTGGCTGCCCTGTGCTGAAGTTCTGTGTTGCCTTTCAGAAGCATCAGTTCTTCAGGAATTTCTTCAAGCATGGCAGTGGCTGTAGCCTGTTTTACAGAGGAGCAGATCCTCTCAGAACATGTTAGAAAGACTGCCTTGTAGAGGATCCTTGGAGACTTTTCAAAACCTCATGTTACTCAAGTAATGGTAGTTACTTTATGCCATGTTTTCAGCAGTGCAACTGGAATATAAATTTTAATCCCATTCTAAACCCTCTCTTCTTCCCTCTCTGCACCCCAGTCATTTCTTCCTCTGACCACGCTGTTTTACTATCCTTCAGTTTCTCTGACTTGAGAGGCTTGCACTGTAAACATGATGACTGAAATGATTTTGTTATAAATAACAGCCTTCTATTTTTCATTGTTTATTTTTAACTTGATGCAGCACTTGAGAGGGTAGTGATCTGTGTAAAGAGTTGATGAAGCAGATAGGGGAGAATTCTTTTGGTGGCTTTTCTGTAGAAGGAAGTGTAGCACAGAATGAAGTCATTTCTTTCTGCACAGACACTTGTTTACTGTCTGCATGTTCCACTTTGCCTGAAAAAAATGAACCAGTTGGAGGTCATTGGTGCACTGAGATCACAAGAAGTAAAGAAGCTATTCTGGCTTAGCTTGGTGTGTATTCATGATCTTGATTTATCTTATCTCCTCTGACCAGCTGGAGTTTTATGAAGAAAACTGCTCCACCTAAGTTTTTGGCAGTGGATTTTCTCTGGGGATGAAGCTGGCTAATGATTACCTGTCTCTGAAGTGGTGGATGTCCTTATCAGTCAGCTTAACAAAGCATAATAAAGGGGTCATCAGCCATGCTACCATTCTGATTAACTTACTGATTCCACTGTCACTAGCACCTGCTTTTGGCAAAGGGAAGGAGGATGGCAGATGAGGATCCAAGGTCACTGAAGTTGCAAAAAGCAGAAATAAGAACAATCATATTGCTGTGGGTTCTCATGGTCATCAATGTGTTTACACTGGAAACAGAAGCCATCTCTTATCTATGTCTCAGGGGGAAGGAGACCAGTGTTCTGCTGCTCAAAGTGCTCCAGCTGTTTGTCTTATGTGGAATGGATTAAACAGCTCAATCATTATAACAGGTCCTAAAACATTCTGTTGATGAAAACAAATACAAGATTGCTGGTTGATAAGAGATACGCCTAAGACACTAATGAATTCATTAGTCCATGCAGTAAACTTTGGGGCCTTAAGTATTTTTTGGCAGGGAGCATGAAATATAAATTACCTCTTACCAGTTACATAATCATCTTATTTTAAAATAGATATATATCTTATTTGTTACCACTTTGAGAGAAGGATCTTTATGCTCAATGTTATTATTATGCTGTTTACAGTGGCTAAGATAGATTCATTAGAGGAAAATATATCATACTGGATTCAACAGCCTGAGGAAGATGGGGCTGCTGCTGCTGCTCCATATCCCCAGATCCAGCCAGTACCAAGGCTGAAGATGTGTTTCCCATGAGCACACACATACACAATGTACTTACATCTGTGCATGGCAAGTCATGCATATCAGAGAGGCAACGGCTTCATCCCCTCTGCTCTCTAGCTAACAGGATGGAGGTCCAGTACTGAGAGTGTATGTACACATGCAGAGATACATCACAATCTGCAGGGTGGATCACTCCAGCACACAGGCTCACACAATCTGCCTCGTAGCTCCTTCATCCCAATTTCCCCAGCTAAGCTGGACATATGAGCCCCAGGGTCATAGCCCCACTCCAGTTGTTGGTACAACCATCCCATGTGCACATGTGTGGCTGGCCAGGACTTCCCAAAACCCCTTTTGCTGCCCCTGAGTGCTCTTACTCTTAGAGATGGGCAGATGCTTTTCACACCCTGAGCTGGCAGGGACTTCTAGGGTCCCATAGGTGACCCTTGTGTACACTCTGGACTGGTGGTGATGAGCTTTTGATAGGCTGATGGCTCATATGGTGGCCCTGGCAGTAGCTCACCAGGGTATTATCCAGGTTTTCCATCCTGCTGTTGTTCTGAGTAACATTAGAGGTGTGTGGAGAAGCTTTTATCACACAACTAAACACAATTTATGTAATCATCTCACCTTTCTAATGATTAGAGTGGACATTTTACCTGTCTAAAAGCTGCATAGAAATTTAAGGTCTTGATTTATTTTTTTGCCAAAGGTTCACTCCTGGAGTGCATTTCTTAGATTAGGACCTACACAAGGAAAATTTTGTTTGTTTCACAAGTTACCTCTAAATTTATGAAATTTTGCATAAAGGCTTCAGGTTTAAAAAATGTACTTGTTAGTGGATTTAATGAGAGGAGTGGAGGAGGAAAGAGAATTATGAGAACAATCCAATAAAATCAGGAGAACACATTCCTTATGACCCCACCCAGTCATTTTACACCTTTGTGTTTATTTGAAAAACAACTTTGTACTTGTCACTGAGGGTGAAAAGTGGAAGGGCACTGGGGAATGAGGCCAGAGAGAAAAGAGAAATGAGCCATTATGTGGTTCCTAAAATCACCTTGTTTTTTATCTTTCCTCTTCAGAGAGTAGGAGCAGACCTTGCAGTAACTGTGTTTTTCAGGGTACATATGGAAGAATATGTTTTACATAGAGTGGCAGTATTTCCACCAGCCCTTTGGCTGACGGCTGTCACCTGCATTTGTAAGCTTGAAGACACAAAATATTTCATAGACTTAGCTCATGATCAAACTTGAAGTCTCTAGCAGAGGACATACTGTAACACAGTACTAGTACTGTCCACCTGTGCTTTTCTGCAACTTAAAGCACTTTGTGCTTCCAAAAGAAAGGGGTTTTGCCCTTGTAAAACAGGCAGGACAATGGATTTGCTGCTGACTCCCCCATTTCCTTAGGTAGTTCAGACACATTCAGGTTAGATACACATCAGGAGAAAAAGTGCCTGTTAAAGCTGCAAGAGTCACATGGTACACTGTTCTTAATGTCTCCAACTTCTTGCTTTTTTCTCCCCATAGTTGTATTTTGAATCCAAGGAACAGCAGCCAAATCTCTGTTCCTATAAATTTTATGGTTGCACTTTGATTCACGTGATTTGGATCAAAAATTATTGTCCTCTACAAGAATCAGTGCAGATGGCTTGACAGACCTCCTTTATCAGCTAAGATTGGGAAGAGAAAGTGCTAATTTATTACTGATAGTGTTATAAGTTCATGTTTGCTTCACTTATTTTTTTTCTTTAACACCTTCAATTTGATAATAGCAGGAAAGATATAAGACAGGCCTTTATCAGTCAGATAAAGAGTTGCCAACTCTTAAGTCTTCTGCATACAGGTTTTACCTATTTCAACTCAACTCTTATCTGGCTGATAAGATTAATGACAGTGTTTCTTACAGCTTTTTAACTTTATTCTTGCCATGAAGTTCAAAGGTTGTTGGAGAGCAGTATTCCACTATCCACCATTACGTTTCTCTTCCTCTGGATAAAGGTCTGTGAGTTTTCAGAAGTCATAGCAGTAAGCTTTCTTTCCATGAAAATGGCAGTACCTTGCTTTTGCTTTTTTTCAAGCATTGTGAGAGTGAAGGGCAAGACTCAGTTTCTGGGCCTTGGATAACTGTGGTGGCAGTTTGTCATGCAGCAAACACTGGGAGAGACATTGGA
This sequence comes from Molothrus ater, assembly GCF_012460135.2. Taxonomy (NCBI): domain Eukaryota; kingdom Metazoa; phylum Chordata; class Aves; order Passeriformes; family Icteridae; genus Molothrus; species Molothrus ater. The sequence continues at coordinate 12,960,687 of NC_050482.2, read as the reverse complement.
ACCAGTCATGAAATGTTACTATTTTGCTACTCAATAGACAATGTGTATCATCTCTCATAAAAACAAACATCTCAGTCTTGCTCTCTGTGTACTTTTGGAAAAGAGAGGGATGATACTAAAGACTTTAATTGTTGCTGTACTATCTACAGCGTAGCATTTTAGGTTGCCATCAAGGAACATGCTTACGGAGGGCTGTTGAGATGAAGTTGGTGAAATGACATGGAAAAGAAAGAGTGTGATATATCCAGCAGTAGTTTTAGGTAGATATAGGATCTCTTTTAGCAACATGTGCTTTGTTTTCCATGTTCTTGTGTCCACTGTGAAGGTAAAGACAAGATCCTGTCATATCCTCCCTCAAGTTACTTTTGTTTTAGCTGGTTCTCATGATTCAGTGCAGTATAACTTCCTTATTCTAACAGAATCCGAAACATTCAATCTGCAGTTTAAAAACCTTCAGATTGAGTGATGGTGAAACTTGGGTTGTGACCTCTGGTAGTATTCCAAACTAACTCTTGCCATGATCTGAATAACTGATTTAGAGTTGGGCCTTGTTCAGTTAGTCAAATACAGCATTTGTTTAATTTATGTTACCGTGAAAAACAGAGGCAGGATGGAACTTTTGTTGTTCTTATATGCTCATAGTACCTGGAAGAGTTTGAGCTTGTGTACAGAATTGGAGACCTCCAGATATCTCCAGGTCTAGATTTATGTTACAATCTCATGTGGCTCTTCTATATATTAACCAATCTACTTGAAGCTGAACAAACTCAAAGGTGGAAATTCAGGACCTGAATTGTTTGGGGTTAGCAGGGCACTGTCTTGTGTTGCTGTCCTTTGTAGCAGAAAGAAGGCAGGGTGTGTGTTTTTAAAACTGTGGCTAAAAACGTATTGATATTGCATTCTCATTTTATTGGGAAAGTTTGGCCAAAACCAAGTCATTGAACTGATTTGGTCTGTTTCTTTTGCATGCAGTTGCAGTTTTTGTTCTGATTTGAGTGTATTTTCTGTTTAGGACTGATTAAAATTGCTTCTTAATTTGTAGATAAGGCCAATGTTGCCAGAACACCTCAATTAATTACTAGAGAAGATAGATTCTATGTGAATAATGACATAAGGGAGCATTATGGAATCCCAGAATGGTTGAGGCTTGAGAGGACTTCTGAGGATCACAGATTACAGCCTCCATGCTCAAGAAGGATTGCCTTTTTTTCATACAATAAAGCTGGAGTCAATCTAGAGTGTGCAGTAAATGAAAAACTACAATTTTAGTAAAAATATCCTTCTGTGGCTGACAGCATAGGGGAAATATTGCTTATGAAATACTGAGAACTGAAGAGATGCTAGGCTGTGTCAGTTCTAGGAGAGATTACCAAGACCTGAGGGGAAAATTCCAGCACTTTCATCAGAGTGAAGACATAGATAGCAATATTGATATTTTGCTGATGGTCTGACTGTATTTGCTGAATCGGAATGTTGGACCAATCATGGTTGGCTTTGTCTGAGTGCTTAGGTAGCAATTTGTTTAATTTCTGCGTGGTAACCCTTTCCCAGAAAGGTATTGATGTACAGCTAAAAGCAGAGCACCCCTGGGTTAGCAGCCTTGGTTGAAGGCAAACACATGCTTAAGTGACTTGCTGGACTTGAGCCCAAGGCCTTGTTCACAACGATGGCTCTGTTTCCCACTGCACTCACGTTCTGTCATCGAATGTGGCACTAGCCAGCATCTCTGCCTAACAGCACAGCAGTCCTGTCACTTTGCTCAGAATTGGGAGTGAGTTTCTTGCCCAGGATTTCTGAAAGCAGCAAACATGGGGCAATGGAATTAGCAGAGTGTCTTTTAAACATGTTAAGATGTTTGTGGCACTGAATCAGGCAGACAAATAGATCTTTACAAACCTTCTGCCTAGTTTTAAAACTGGGCACATCTCCCGATTCGTGTTTCAGTCAGTGCAGATTGAGAATAGCAGCAAGTGGCACATCCATTGAAATAATAACTGTTTGAAAGTAGTGAATTGTGTATCCTTGAGATGCTGTTTGGAAAAAGAAACTTCTGAAATAGAGAGGAAGGCAGATGGATGGATGCAGGAAGCAACTGACAATCTGGAAGAAAGAAGTGGGTTTCTCAATGTTAAAGTCAGAGTTCTGTCTTTTGAAAATGGACATGCCAGTTTGTGACTAAGCAGGAAGTAACTCAGCAATAAAGGAATCTCCCTCCTACAGTGGTATATTCTTTAAAAACTGAGGGAAAATCCAGATAAATATGAATACAACCTTCCAGGTTAGTTTCATCTCTTATTTACCAAGAAAATAATGTAAAAGCTTTCATTATACAAGAGAAGCATACATTAATAGCTTTCATATACTAAAGACTTGAGTGTGATTTATTTTCCTCCTGCTGTTACAGACTGTTTAATTAGACTGCAATCACAGTTCTTGCCTCTAGCTTGTTAAAATACATTATTTGAAAGGAAATGCCAAATCCAAGGTTAAAAAGGAACAACTTATTTTGTCTGCAACCAGGTTTTTTGGTGGAGACCGTGGAACTGTTCCTCCTTCACTGCTGCTCTGTGAGATCAACTATGGAACATGCTCAAGAACAAGAAGTGGATCTTGGGCAAACCCAGATGTATTGTGTGCAGAGACCAATATACAACCAGGAGCTCCTGCAAGGACAGCTGCACAGGCGACAGAGAACCCGTCAGACTTTAGGGCAGAGGATTGCACATTCTTGTCGGTAGGGTTTTTGTCTTGTCTTTGTTTTATTGGTTAGAAATATTATAATTCTTAATTGATTCATGCACTTGGCCGGTAATCTCTTCAAAGAAACCTAATAGATAAAACCACTAATTCTACTTTGACCATTCAGCAAGACTGGGAAGAAGCTGTCTATGTGCTTTAATGTTAATGTAGAACTATATTAGAAAATGTTGGATAAATTAGTTGAATTGCCTTCATCAAAGTGCAAAAGGAAAATACGCAGCATGGGAATGTGAAGTATTAGTCAGATCACGTGACATGAATTCATAAGACCCAGAAACTATCTGTCCTTCTTATGTGGAAATTCTTATAGCCAAATTTGTGCTTCACATGATCCTTTCACAGAAGAATGGAGATGTGTGATAGCTGTGTAGAAATCTAAATATTGGTCTAATAAGAACTTACTAAAGGCATTCTCTAGCTTTTAATTAACTGCCTTGGAATATAAGTATCATCTGGTTAGATGTGAAATGTCTTTAACTGTGGTTCTCTTGCTCCATGGTACCAGGGGATTCAAGGTCTCATTAGCTTTATATTTATCCATACTTCCTTTGCAGAGTTTTTTTTTCCATTTCTTTCTCAAACCTTGTTCTGCAGGACAACAGAATTGCTTTTCTATAAAATATTCCTGTTTACATGATTTGACATTTGGAGATTAGCTTTGGTTTATGGAATGACTTCAATGGTAAAGACATTTAATTCTATCTCAGAAAACTTGTCTGTCCTGAATTAAAAGAAAGTGGATCAAAATCCTCCTTTTTGTGATACAGTCTACCTAACCATGGAGAAGTGTGGATGACTCTCACTTTTAGCAACAAGCTTCTTCACTGTGCAATTCAGAAATGCTAACAAATCCGTGCAATTCTCTTGCAATTCCCTTGCACAGAAAAGCACTTATACAATCCCTGTGTTACATTTTTAGCCAAGATTAAACTTACCACAGTACAATCAAGGTATGATGCAAGGCATTTCTGGATAGAGATATGTATTTCCTGGCTCTATTCATTTGTCATGAGTCAGGGTTTCAAAAGGTTGATAGGTCTGGGGAGAGTCCCAAGGATCAGTGCTGCTGGCTTCAGTGCCTTTCCTTTCTGGGTGAGGAAGGGTTATGCTCTCAAATAGCCTGAAAGTGGGTCTGTCAGAACTGGTAGGGGTAGTAATAAGTACTGGTTAAATTAATAGATTTGCCATGTTTAAAGATTAGAAATATACAATATTATGATCAAAAAAGTATACAGCATGCAAATAGTAAATGGGAAAAAGCACTGCAGAGTATTCTGATGAGTGAAAACCACATGAGTGACCTCCAGTGGGAAGTAAAACTGTTCCAGTCTATGCACATTGAGTTTTGTGCTCCAGTTTTGTTCTCTTCTCTAGTTCTGTAAGGTTTGTCAACAGCACTAACACGTGATTAAAAGCTAAATTAACTGGAGGCATAGTTGTTTGTGCTTAAGCATGTCCAGAAATTACTGTCATCAGGAGTCTGAGCCTGCCTGTAAAGGAGCTGTTTTCCTGTATAGGGATGAAAGAAAATTTTTGCAGCCTGTTTGTCCCCTGCTAGTGTCTAACTTTCTTTCTGCTTTGTAATTCCAGTTGTACTTCTAAGAAAGCCAAGTCTCATCTTTACAATTTCTTACCAATTTTAAAATGGCTGCCTCATTACCCAGTGAGGAGATACTTATTTGGAGATATTATCTCAGGTATTAGCACTGGGGTCATGCAGCTTCCTCAAGGTGAGTGTACCTCTGGATTTAATTATCTCTTCTTTACTTTTCCTGTGTGTGCCCTTATGGCAGTTCTTGACATCCTGAAACAGGTGCTCCTGAGAACAGGATGTGTATCTCAGGGCTCTCTGTGGAGATCAACATGGATTCTGCAGAGCAGCCCAGAATGATGATTCCCTTAAAACTGCCAGTAATGATATGCACTAACCCTGAAAGAAGCTCCCTCTCTAATCAGTATCCACAGCTCTCAATGGCAGACCAACCTTTCACAGCTTAAGTGCATGTCCAAACTTCTCCTGAATGCACCATATTATTTACTGATCTCATTGTCCTGAAAGTCATGGCTTGTTTCCTGCAGAGGGTAGCAGACATATAGACATTATATTTCAGGGAGCAACTGAGGCAAAGTAACCAAACTAAATTTAACCAGAGAAGAACATGCAAGAATTCAAAGACTGATCCCTAAGGCTAGAAGTCACCAGTTTACACTGGAACCATAGTAGCAGGCAGCGATTTATGTGGTGGAAATAAATCAAAAGCATCATCTGTAACAAGACTGAAAATCTGTGGAAATTTCTAGTAAATTCTTGGAAGTGTCAGCCTAAGTGGAGCCCAGTTCTGAAGGAGGAGTAGGTTCTGGAAGACAGAGAAGTCCCAGTGTTCACTATTCTGTGTCCATTCCAGCTCTTGGTGAATGGACCAGTAGAATCTTTTGTTTAGCCCAGCATTTACTATTAGCAGTTTCAGAAGTGTTAGGAGTTTAGAAAGCAACAGCACTTCTACAGCAATATCATTATGGGGTGCCCACTGCTCTGGAAATGGCAGCTTCACAGTAGCTGCCACAGTCTCAGTAGATTTTTCCACAATGTCTTGGGGTCAAGGAAATTCTCTGATTTGTGCAGAGCCTTGTCCAGAGGGTGTTGTAATTAAGCATAAATAAGTTTACTTCTGTGTTGATTTATTTCATATTTGCACTTCACTTGTTCCACTTTAGGCTGAGGCAGGTCTGAAAAAGTCATCTGTAAATCCAAGATTTTAATGGGTGGTAAACAGTTAAAATCATTAAATACCCTAGCTTAGGCTCTGCAGATAATTTCTTTATTTCTGTATCTTCCTGGTTTTGTTTAAGTTTTGTGATTAAGGTTATTTTTATTTCCACACATGGAAGCATAAACTTATCTTAAACTGATAGCTAATGTGGTTAACTCTCAGGCATATCTGTCATATACTAGACACAAACATTGTCAGTTGTATACTGAAACATAATTTATGTCATGACCTGAAAGAACACTAAAATGTAAGTGGTCAGCAGTGAACTTTGTACTTAATTTTGTGACTCTTTTTAAAAGTAAACATTATTCATTTGGCGCCTGTAGACATGCCCTTAAACTGCTCCTAATCTTTCCCTTTCTAAAAACACAAAAGTTGAACTTTCAATTTTCTGGAATGGAAGTAATTATAGCAAGCATGGGTTCAAAGAAGCCTGGGAATCATTCCAGGCAGAACTACAATGACCACGGTGTTTAAGCCATGGCCTCCTATCAGGTCAACATCTCTTTATTTCCATGGCACTGACAGTCTCTAAAAATGCCAGTACAAATGAAAGGGAATAAAAGGGTATTCAGATCAGGAACTTCACATGGACCCACCCTCCCAGTTTTGAACACTGATTTTCAGTTCTGGTTACTTGTACTGTTAAGTTCATCATCATATTAAAGGCCAGACTGTTACAGTACAGGGTGTTTGCTGATGTCAGGAGAGGTAGCCCTTGGGTGAGAGAAGATATGTGGGAGGAGTTTCACAAGTACTTAATGAAATGCTCATTTGAGCAAGAGAATCAATGATCCCATCAGTCCACTTTTGGTGAGAATATGAATTTTTGGTAAAGACTCAGATATTGCTGAGGGCTAGAACAAGACTTACTACGCTGCACAAGAGCACTTGGATGGCACAGAGCCATTTGGTTTAGCTCTTTTTTTTTGTAATGTGATGCTTTGTCTCCCAATTTATATTATTAGGGAGAGGTGTTTTTGAGTATCACTGGCTGTCCATGATGGGTGAACCATTGCTTCTGTTTGGAATTTGCACTAACCCACAGGTGTTAGCAGCCTGCACTTGTGAGAGTGCAGAACCAGACCAAGCCAGGATGCAGTGTTTTCTCCTTGAGGCCCATTTGTTCTGTTCTGGAGTCAATTCTCATTAACACAAGCTATGTAGAGCTGTTGTTTTGGCAGGAGCTGCTTGGGACAGTTGTGTGCCATATCACATGATGTACACCGCTTGCTTGTGAGCCTGGTCCCATGATAAGCACAGCCTGAGTCACACAGGGAGTGGGAGATGTTCTTCCCTGGTGTCCCTTCGAGTGTTCCCCCCACAGCTCCACAGTTGTGCTTGCCAGCTCCCAATACAAATAGGAATGATGTGGATTGCATTCTACTGCATGGGACTGGACAGGGCTTAATGACAAAAAGGACTTTGTTTTTGGGAAGGATACCAGACTGTATAAGCTCTGTGACCTTACAGATTGTCAGAAGTTCTCTGCTTATTTTACATGTTGAAGCATGTTTATGTGGAAACATAAACTGTTATGTTATCCCAGTCATTCTGGGGTGAGGGAGGAGGAAAGTGTTTAGTCAGTTAGGGGTTGCCATGAACACCATGTCTGATGGGAAAAGGAAGAAAAAGTCAAATGTGTCCCACTTGTTATGAGAGTTTGGGTGTTTCTAATCAGATTCTTCTGCAGATGAAAACAAAAGCAACAAAAATCATTTGTTGGCCATTAAGGAGTGCTTGCACCCACAAAGGCAAAACAGGTGCAGAAGTGTACACACAAACACACCTGCAGTGCCTGTAATTAGACTTTGGTTTCCTCACTCAACCCATCATGTTTCTAGGCACTGCCCTAGAGTATTATACATTTTAAAGACTATTCACTGAAAGATCTCCTATTTTTTAAACCTGGGACAAGTCTCTAGGTTTCCTATTAGGTGTGTTCAGTTGTAGTAGACTTAAATCCCTTAAATCCCATTGCTTCAGATGTTTTATTTTTGTTGTTAACTTATCATACATATTTGTGTCTTGTTTTCTAGGTTTAGCCTATGCTTTGCTGGCAGCTGTTCCCCCAGTATTTGGCCTATATTCTTCATTTTATCCTGTTTTTCTTTATACTTTTTTTGGAACCTCCAAGCACATATCAATAGGTATATCTGTATATATAACTGAAACTCTATGTGTATGTGTGTATTTTTAATAAAGCTGTAAAAAATAAAATCAGAGAAGTAGAAAGTGTAGCTGTTTTCCATAAATTAAAATTTAGGTGCATAGGAGAAATGCAAATGTGTGGAACATAAGCAGTACTTTTTATTGTTAGCTTATACATTTTACATAGGAAGCAGTAGAAGAGCATCTTGTATCAGATTAGATCTAAAAATGTGTCTTGCAAACTCCTGAACTATGATTTCATTGATGTGGCTAGGATGAATCTTTAAAGTGCAAAATAGAAACTGAGATTGAAAAAAAATGATGGTGTTTACCTACTGCAGAGGTGTATGTTCACCATCTAACTGGCTTTAATGGTGCTGAGTACTGGAGCAGATTTGGGGACTAAAAAATACATTATTAAGGTAGAAAACTTTTATTTTAGTTTAATTCTACATATCTCAAGAAGAACAACTCCTAAAAAAAAATTGCCAAGATTTTAAGCAATTGTTTTCCTCCTCCTCTTATTTCAGGTACCTTTGCTGTGGTTAGTATGATGGTTGGTAGTGTTGCTGTGAGAGAAGTGCCTGATGAAATGCTTTGTCCGGACTCTAATACTACTAATACTACAGCCATCCTTGAATTTGACAGTGCTAGGGATGCCAAGAGGGTGCAGGTAGCTGTGGCTCTCGCCTTTCTTTCAGGACTTATCCAGGTATGTGCTCACAGTTTGCTGTAGGAGCAGCTGCTGGACTTGCAGGGGGTGCTGAGTGACAGTGGGTCCCCTGTAACCAGACTTGTGCTTCTGCACTGCTCTGTGTGGGACACAGGCTGCTTTATGGCAGCCTCATCACAGAACTGGGGATGGATGCATTGGAGGCAGGGCTTTATTGGCATCTTAGCTGGACTGGAAAAAAACAGGATTTTCCCCCTTTTCATTTTTTTCCTATCCCATCAGAAAAACTCAACTGACGTTCTCTAATCTGTCCATAAATGCATACAAACAATGCATACATATATACATACATACATACATACCCATATCTCACACTGGACCTGCCAGTGGCATGGAAGATTGGGTGCATTGAGGGCAGCTTACTGACCTGTGGCTTTAGAAAAGCCAAGTTCAGGTTTGTCTGGCTTGGGCATTGAGGAAAGGAGAGGGGAGGTGTATGTGTGCTATACCCAGACTATAGTGGGAGTCACATGGTTGACTCTTCTCTTTTTCATTAGCTGTGTTTAGGTTTCCTTCGGTTTGGATTTCTGGCCATCTACCTGACGGAGCCTCTGGTGCGAGGATTCACCACTGCAGCTGCAGTCCATGTCTTCACTTCCCAGCTAAAGTATCTCCTTGGCATCAAGACTAACCGCTACAGTGGGCCCCTCTCTGTTGTATATGTGAGCAACTGCACTTACTGAACATGCAAATTCTGTGTTGGCTGGATCTAATTCCTAAGCTTTTCTTCCTGTTTTTATATATTATTTGGCACTAAGTAGAATAATCTTCAGTATTGAACACAGGTCATTAAGTGCCATTGTAATACATCAATATCTGAAAGTGCAGCCCAAGTGTGACTTGATAGATTCACACGATCTGAGATGGGCGGATTTTGGGATTCTGCTGAATGCAGTTTCATAATATGAAGAAATATTGTTCATTGAAGCAAATCTCTTGTGCCTTGGAGGGAAATGTGCTCCTGAAATGCTTCACTGTAAATCAGGCATGTTCTGCAAAGCTAGGAAATGTTACTCTCAGAATCTTTCCACTCTTAAGTGGAAGAAAAGGAAAGATCTCAGATGTCTCTGAAAACCTAAGCTTTTGAGCAGATTGATGGCTCAGCAATAACGAAGCTTCAGGATTTCATCTACATGTAGGTTACAGAAAATGCTTTGTGGAATCTTTTTGTATGTTTGTGCAGATAAAACAAACCTTTTGCAAACAAGTCTGCATTAATGATTAATTTCAACATTTGCTGTTCAGTTCCTGATACTGGGAACCAGTCATACTAATTGCCAAACAACTAGAAGGGAAGTTATAAATTCAAGATGCATACTACCTGGACATCTTGAATGTATAACATCCTAACAGTTGTAGCAATTTTCAATCTGCATATCTCTTTGCAAAGATACAAAGAGTATCTTTGCCTTATTTCAAAGACCTCTCCAGAGGTTATTTATTTATTTTAATGCAGTGGAAGAAGGAGGAATAATCAGTATGGGCAATTATTTACCCTCTAGCAATTTGTGTATTCCAGCAGGTTTTTTTCCTAACACCCTTTTAGAAAGCATTTTCAATTAAAAGGTATTTGGAATAATGGCCAGTTCAGCAGCATTGCAGGATCACTGTTATTTAACCATATTGTTATGGCAACCTCAATGGTTCTATCAGCAGCTTTACTGTTTTAGAATAGTTTATACAGCTCTAAGTAAATGTAACTTGCCAAAGAATATTTGAAGGTATTAGAAGGAGTTTGCATTTATTACTTTCAGGTAGCTGCCACTGAGGAATATGTGTGAAAATGTTAAGGATAAGAGACATGGTTTAGTTTAGGCTTTTTACCCCATTAAAGTTTTTTCTCCAAATTTTTGCCCCCTTTAAGGAACACTGATATTGAAAATTATTCAAGTGCATTTCTCTCACTGAGATACTCTAGTCTTCTGTGTTTTGTAGGAACAATGGGTATTTTGGTGAGGCCTTCATTCACTGTGGTTATAAATTTGCAATGAAACCACAGCTGAAAAGCAATGTATAATTTGCTCTTCTGTGGCAAATCTCCATGAAGATTCTATTTTCTTAAGAATAATTATGATGCTTCTGGTGTGTTACAGAGCATAGTTGCCGTGCTTTCAAATATAACAACCACCAATATTGCTACAATGATTGTTGGATTAACGTGCATTGTTCTGTTGCTGATTGGCAAGGAGATCAATTTCCGCTTTCAGAAGAAGCTCCCAGTTCCTATTCCTATGGAGATCATCGTGGTAAGCCAGTTGGGAAATTCTATGGCTAAATTATATAGCTGTTCTAAAGCTGTAGAAACTGTCTCATGTTCTGTCTTCTATCTGAGCTCAAGAGTAACTTCCATTGAATATAATTCATTTGAGCCTTGAACCAATTGAAGGTTTGGATTCTCTTAAAATTAAGAACTGGAATGCCCATATGGAGAGCATAAAGGCACAAAGAAGAGTTGAAAAACAAATTAAACACCGCCAGTTCCCTATAGCAATGGGTAGACATAAAACCCTCTCTATCCAGGAGTGTGGGCTCATGACTGATTCCCTGCAAGATAATGCAGAGTGTCTGAAGTGGCATTTCCCACTTGAAGTCCAAGAGCTCTGAACCCTTTCCTGAAGGAAGGTGCTCACAGATGCCTGTGAGATGCCTGCAGAAGTTCTGCAGGGCTTGCTTGCTTTTTGAAATGCAGTAGCAGAAAGAAGAGCAGGAACCATCAGGACTTAATACTTTTTCCTTTCTCTGTTTCTGAGATTGATAACTGGCTGCAGCACTGATTCTGTTTCAAACAACTATTCTAAAATACCTGTGTAAAACAGACTATCATAATATACACAAAGCCTATAGCTCCGACAAGCTTTTGCCTTTAAAATTTTTTGATTTGAGAATGAGTTCTTGGATTACTACAGGTCTCATAAAACCTGCACATAATGGAGTCAAGAAAGGAAATAATTGAAGGTATGGGCACAATCTAGATAGAAGGAACAAAGAAAAGGGATGCTGATGAGAGATGAGTGAGATATGTAATAGGGTGTTTTTTGATAGGCAATAGCAAAACAATGTTCCTTTCTTTGCTGTTGCATCAGTTCTCTTTACAGGTAACAGGTTATGCACATGCAGATAAGTCAGTGCACACAGGCAGGAGTGTCCTTGCATTTGATTTTTCCAGTACACTCATTTGCCTGAGCTTGACTTAGGCAAAGGGAATTTGAGTGACTCATATCATACCATAGCGTGTTCCATTTAACTTTATACAAAAAACTATAAAATCAGGATGAGTTGGACATGATGAAGGGAAAATCACAATGCTTCCTCCTTCTAATCTGCTTTTTTAGCCCCTAACTCATAGAAAACTGACTGACAATAAATGTAACCCCTTGTGTTTATTAATCGTAGTCAGCCAACCTTTATATCTCTTCAAGTGGCTTTATCTCTTTTTAGATAATGTTTACAAATGTGTTTGTGGATTTTTAGGTCATTATTGGCACAGGAGTTTCAGCTGGAATGAATCTGCATGAGTCATACAAAGTGGATGTTGTTGGGAATATTCCTCAAGGGTAGGGATGATACATTCTTATTAAGACTGTGTCTTTTGCTTATAGTTCTTGCCATATTAATTTATAAATCTTAATTTCATCTCCAAGGTTACGTGCACCAGCAGTTCCTGACATTGAGCTAATCCCTGCAATATTTGTGGATGCAGTAGCAATTGCAATAGTTGGATTTTCAATGGCTGTATCAATGGCCAAGATCTTTGCCCTTAAACATGGTTACACCATCGATGGGAATCAGGTAAAAGTAGCAGAGTTGATTTGTTGAAAATTCTCAGTAGCACCTTTGTTATATCATTAAAGTAGGGTGTGGGTGTAATATTGGCAAAAATGAGGATTTCTTCAATAGTGGAATCAGGCCAGATTTTTGACAGCCTACGCATTTAAAGGCCAGGAATTAATGTAAATTCTTCTTCTGGCTGTGTTTAAAAAACCAGTTTCACTTTTAGCTTCATTTTGGGAAACCTGCTTCTGCTATACTTGGACATATGCATGACTATTAATTTTTGGGACAGGCATTACTTGGCCATACTGTCCTGATGAGCAGCTGCATTTTCTCTGCTTTCTGTAATAGAGCAAAGCATAGAGGTCCCATGTGATAAATACAGTACCTTATGTGTCAAAGAATTCTTGTTCTAGAGTCTAAAAATTCCAATTATGTTTTATATTTTCTTTTTATTCACACCCATTCTTTTTATTCTTATATTTTCTTTTTATTCACACCCATTGCAAATGGGCAACATTTTCTGGGGCAGCAATTGGCCCTGTCTGTACTTGGCATTCTGAGTATGATTTGAGTGATAAGGACTGTGTTTAGGACTCCCTAAAAATAAAATAGATGTCCTCCTCACCTACTCTGGCCTTCCTGTGCAGTTTAGAATCAATACTTCAATTGGATTATTAGTCTATATCATTGTCGTGTTAAGGGAGGCAGAGCTTCCCTTGACACCACAAGGGAATCTCATCCTTCATGTCATTGTGCTCTGTTACCCACAGAGAGAAGAGGACAAATCTGTAGCTGCATGAATGTAATTGGCTCTATTTATCTTAAACATAATCATTGCTGCCCTGAGTTAAGCATCTAAATCTTTTCCTCAGGAGGTGCCAGATAGTCCTTCACCTGGGTGTTAAACTGTAGCACTCCTTGTCACACTAGCAGTGCATGCCAAGTGTTTAAATGAGTCCAAAAAGGATTGTACAAATACAAAGAGAAAAATCTCATTGAGGACTGTTGGAAATGTATGATTCAAATCACTCAGTTACAAATAACAAGATGCAGAGTAGTCTGGGGGGGCTTCATTAAAAGCAAATAATTTCTTAGGCATCAGAAATGCAGTACTGAGGTAGACAGAGCTCCTGACCTCACCCATGGGAGCAGTTCTCATGTGGGATCTTCCTGAGGAAGCAGCAGACACTCATTGGTTTTTCCATCTACAGCAATGGATTGCCACTCATGGAAGCACAGGCAGGGCTGCTCAGGCTTTTAAACACATAGGGTGGGAAGCAAAGAAAGGTGTTTGCATGAGAAAACATTTTTCATGTATATTCAGGGTTAAAATTCAAATTATCCTCAAGATGAAGAAATCCTTAAAACAAGCAGTGCTCTCATTCAGTTTTATTTTCAGTCTGATTAATTCTTGTAACATTTTGGGATAGGAAATGTCTCCAGCATTTCATCAGAGACTTTATTTAACAGATGACTACATGCATCAGCTTATGCTTGTGTGAGAACTAGAAGTATAAGCTACAATTAGGTTGCTTATGCTCTACAATGAGGTTGCTGGAAAGCAATGTAAATAAGATGTGGTTGTTACTGTCTGTGGATAGTTCCAGCTTGGTACCACTGCTAAGTATAAGTGTATATTTGGCTTTCTTTTCTCTATTGTTTAACACAGGAACTTATTGCCTTGGGAATATGCAACTCTGTGGGGTCATTTTTCCAAACCATTGCAATCACATGCTCAATGTCTCGGAGTCTTGTCCAGGAAAGCACTGGTGGAAAAACTCAGGTATGTAGAATCCCAAATCCTGAGCCAAATGAAGTTTACTCTTTGGAGCTCCAAAACTCAAGTCTGAAGCTTATCTAGATGGCTATATTTCTCTGCCTGAGCCAGAAGAATTAACTGGAGTTTCCCATGTTTCAAATCCAGCGTGGGTCAGGATAGAAAGTGGCATGATGGGCAAAATGGGTGACATGAATGGAAGGAATCAAAGGTCATTTGTACAACCAGCCTTGTTGAAAGCACAAGGGGTTAGCTAATCAGTAATATTTTCCCTTGGGAACACTTCTGAATAATCTCTGGCTTTTTTTTTGTTCAGATTGCAGGTGCACTCTCTGCAGTTATGGTTCTGTTGGTGATTGTGGCTATTGGATACCTTTTTGAACCACTTCCACAGGTAAGGGAGTTTTGCATATTAGGCATTGCATTGACTGTGAACAGAGGCCCACGAGTATTGCTAAAACTTGAAATTGTGGGAGAGTTAGTAAACAACAGTTAGGCTTTGATCCAGAAACCTTTAAATTTTGTATGCATTTCTGCTGTAAATTAGCCGAGAAATAAATAATGTTTTGAACAATTCAGCATGATTTTTGTTGTTGTTTTTAGTATTGGATATCCTGGACTCTGTCTTTAGAACATAAGAATACCTTCAAGCAATTCCCCTTTAGAACTGTTTAGGTTGGAAAAGACCTTTAAGATCATTGAGTTCAGCTGTTAACTCAGCACTGCCAAGCCCACCACTGAATCATGCCCCTAAGTGCCACATCTACTTGCTTTAAATGTCTCCAGGGATGGTGACTCAACTACTTCCTGGGTAGCCTGTTCCAATTCTTGACAAACACTTCCATGAAGAAACTTTTCTTCATATCCAGTCTAAACTTCCCCTGGCACAACTTGAGGCGATTTCCTGTCATTCTGTCACATTTTATTTTGCAAGAAGAGTCCAATCTTCACCAGGCCACAACATCCTCTCAGGCACAGAGAGTGATAAGGTCTCCTCTGAACCTCCTTTTCTCTAGGCTGAACACCCTCAGCTGCTCCTCATCAGACTTGTGCTCCAGACCCTTCCCCAGCTCTGTTGCCCTTCTCTGGACTCTCTCCAGCCCCTCAATGTCCTTCTTTTAGTGAGGGCCCCAAGACTGAGCAGAGGATTTGTGGTGTGGCTTCATCAGTGGCGAGTACAGGGGGACAATCACTGCCCTGGTCCTGCTGGCCGCATTGGATTGCAGCATAGGAATTCTGGGTTGAAGTTAAAAAGTTAAAAGAAAGTCACAGTTTGGCACAGTAGAAGGCTAGGGCTGGATAATGGCTCAGCATAATGAGTTGGATTTGCTGCTGTTTGTACTTATTTGTATAAAAATATATTCATGTGAAAAAGTATATTTCTGACTTAAAAAAAAAATCTGTTTCTGGTGATATGCAAAGGATGATACACAATTCCTGTTTCTTGTTGTAGGAGTTGGACCTTGGGTTACAACCATATGACTGTTGCAGGAATTGTTTCAGTATGTTGTAGAGAAACATGAATTTGAGATTATAGTCTACTGCTTCAGGCACTGTAAGTGTAGCAGCATGAAGTGTAGGAGCATGTGATTTCTCTTGCTAGGAAAGAGTAAATCAAGCTGAACTTAACTGGTCTGCCAATTCTGCAGCTGCAGTAAAAGCACATGTCCACTGAACTACCTGAAAAGTTGTGGGGTTTTGAATAGAACATCTATTCAGTGGACTTATATTAGTTATAAAGCACAGAAGTAGTTATTTGTGATCCTTTGTAGTTCTTATTTGGCATTGGGTTTATTTTGCTTCTGAAAATTGCCTTTTTGTAATGTTCTTAGACAGTGCTAGCTGCAATTGTCATGGTGAACCTGAAGGGAATGCTTAAACAGTTTGCAGATGTCATGCACTTCTGGAGAACCAGTAAGATCGAGCTGGTGAGTATTGCACAGCTCAGTGCTTATATTTTACTATACTAAATTTGTTGCTATCCCCAAAATGGTGTAGAAACTTACCAAGAAATTACAAATTAGTGTTGTATTGCAGGTGGACATAAGTCAGGAAGCTGTAAGTACCCTGGGAGAGTGATCTGTTGGAGACAAGAATATTTTTGTTGTTGCTCAGCAATCTTGTAACTCAAGTCAGAAATAGTTTGGTTGCAGTAAAAGCAAAAGCTCTGGCAGTTTTGCTATAGAAACTACCCTAAAGGCTGTGGGGATGTCTGAGAAGAGTTTGAAAACAGAATAACAAAGAAAACCACATGAAGGTATTTGCCATCTTTTAAGACAAACCAAAAACCTGGCTGGAGTGGGCCAGAGCTAAGAGTGTATTGGAGGGAACATTTTGGTGGCATTTCTCTCCTGGATGAACTGGCTGATGGAACTGAGTTAGAGCTACTTGCAAGCCTTGAATATTTTTTTTTATCTTAAGGTTTTTGGAGTCTGCTGATGGTAGAAGAAGAATCCTTGGAGAACAGGACTTAAGGCATTAATTAATATGTGACAGTTTGTCATATGTTAGAGTGCCTTGAGATTTTATGCCCTTCTGAAAGGTCAAGGCAATTCCCATCTGGCATCATGATGGGTTACATTACAGCCTGTTCCTGGTCAGAAGTGATACATAGATTTTGTGGTTGGGTTCTGCTGTTGTTTTTGTTGTTAACAGGAAAGAGGATGCATAATAATTCACACCTTTTTTTTGTTTTAGGCCATCTGGGTGGCAGCTTTTGTGGCTTCTCTTTTGCTGGGACTAGACTATGGTTTGCTTAGTGCAGTTACATTTGCAATGATCACCGTTATTTACAGAACACAAAGGTCAGATTTCTTCTTTATCAAAATTAATGTTTGCTGATCCTCTTTGTGGTTTTGTTTGCTTAAGGGGTGCAAATAAACAGAAGTCCATCCCACCCTCTTCAACTGCATGCTGAATGGAATTTCCTTCCTAATATAGGTCATGCCCTTTGGCTCTGATTCAGGGTTCACATTTTCTTTTTCTGAGAACAAAATTTTTAGAGAGCATGAACTTGTACTCTCAGTAATAAACAGAAGATTTTTCATTTCACATAGTGGTTAATCTTCTTGTTTATTTCTTTTAATGCTTAGAGTTTAGAACTTTAAATCTTCTTTCTGCCAGTTTCAGTATGATTAAGTTTCGTGTTCACTAATTGTCACACACAAGCTGAGGTTGTGTCAGGTTATCATGGGATGAATACTTAGGTATTTTAAAAGAAAGTTCTAAATTGTAAAATACAGTGGCTGTTCTAGTTTTCAAGTCACTTCTCCCCATTCAAAGTGACAAAGCTCTTATTGTGAAAAATTTCCAGGTCTACAGTGAAATGATTTCTTGCATGTGTGGATAGGACTGGCATGTGAGGTTTCTGGGCTCAGGGTCTGGGACAGGTGGAAACTGTAAAAGTCTTGGTTCTGTCTGCACTGGAGTGAAAGCAAATTGTGAAATTTCCACTCTGCATAAATAAGAGTATTTTTCTGCTATCTCTATACAGTTTTATTCTTTCAAACAGAACAGTAATGTACTTTGCTGTCACAGTTCTTGTGAGTTGGGAATATTCATCTGCTTAGACATTGTCCTGGGAGCAGAGTGGCTCCTCAAAATTGCAGCATGTTTTCTGTCAGTGTGAGCTTGCATATTTGCAGGACAGTCAGTAGAGTTGCACCAATTGGTGCTTGTCCTGGGGTGACAGAGAATTTGCTCTGTCCTTTTGCATGTTCTGACTCATGCTTTTCAGAAAATGACAACATTTCAGCACTAAGCTTATAAATTGATTTTGCACTGACAGAAACAACTTTTTAAATTGTATTCTGCCATAAACTGCTCACTGCATTTAACCATGTTTAGAAAGTCCTGTACCAGACAGGCCCTGCAGAATGACCATTTAAAATAAGTTTCAGTCTGTGTTAAACACTCACTTTTCCACTTTGTAAGTGATAATACAGAAATACTTGTTTCCTTTCTCTCTAGACCTAAATACAGAATCCTTGGTCAGATTCCTAACACTGACATCTACTGTGATGTGGAAGAGTATGAAGAGGTAGGAACATGTTCTTCTGCATTGAGGAGTTTCATTCAGTGGA
This sequence comes from Molothrus ater, assembly GCF_012460135.2. Classification (NCBI taxonomy): domain Eukaryota; kingdom Metazoa; phylum Chordata; class Aves; order Passeriformes; family Icteridae; genus Molothrus; species Molothrus ater. The sequence continues at coordinate 12,942,639 of NC_050482.2, read as the reverse complement.
GCAAAGACAGCTGTGGCAATTTGCTGCTTTGCTGCTTTGTCCTACCACACTGCACATGCAGTGCTGGCTGCTGAGCATTCACCTGTGTTGAAAGGAAATAAATAGATTTGGGTTTAGTAGTAAAAGTTGCTTTGTTCAAAATGTGAGCTCTTTGTACTGCACGTACATTGCACCAGGCAGTGACCAAAAGTACTTTTTATACTAGTTCCATTGTCCCAGTGTTTAGGAATACCACTGCTAAACCTGCTATGTAAACAAGTGCATACCAGGCCACCTTTTTTATTTGTGTGGCAGTAGTGCATGGAATCCATGGAACCCAGGATCCAAACTTGTATGTTCTTCAGAATTGCACAAACTGTTCAAAACGGCATCCCCTGCTCATTAAATATATGTGATTAATGGCACAATTGCTCATCATGCACTTAGCTTCTCATAAATGCCATTTTGTTCAACCAAAAGTTGATGAAAGCATTACATTTTTCAGTGCAGTGGATATAAACATGCTGTACTTATTCCCAAACAACAGCTACAATTTTCTGCACTCTCTGTGTTCTCAGAGATGCTGCTATGAAAGTTACATCGCCCTTTACTGATGAACCAGGCTGTAAAAACCTATGGACAAAGAACATGCAGTTCTGCTTTAAATATGATGCAAAGCAGGAGTATGAGTGCTCACATTTAGATCTGTATGCAAAGGAGAGCAGACTCCCTTTCTGTTACACTGAATGCAGTCAGCATTTCCTCCTGGTAAAGGTGGGGCTGGCAGCATATGGCAGGCTGGGTCTCTGCTGCTGGCCAGGTCATTTGTATGCAAAATGTCACAGTTCAGCCTGTTTAGTTAGAGATGACTGCATTGAAAGGAGGGGAGAGAAGTGAATATCCAGACCTGTCTGAAGGTCTGGATAAAACCACAGATCTGAAAGGTTCATTTTCTTGGTACCTGGGGAGTCAAGAAAGAAAAAGAGAGAAAAAGGGAAATGAGTTATTATGCTTGTTGAAAGGGAGGCTAAAAGGAAGCAATTCTAGGAGTGCATGATTTCCTCATGGTAATATCAGCTGCAAATAGCAACATGAAAGAACTGCAAATATTTAATTTTTATGGCTGTACATTTTGGTGTAATATAGAAGGAGAAATGTTACCAGGCATTGATAGTGTGCAGTATTACACTGGGAGAGGGGGAGGTTCTGATCTCCTGGTTGCCTTTGCTCACAACAGTGCCAGCCTTCTTTATCTGGCACATGCTTAGAGCTATCCAGGGTTGGCTGTTGCACTGCTGCATGTTCATGTGTCTTGTGATTACACAGGGGCCTTTATTCTGTTTAACTGTTCACATCCAATATTTTCCTTAGGTTAAAGAACATCCTGGAATCAAAATATTTCAAGCTAATACATCTCTTTATTTTGCTAATAGCGAGTCATATACAAGGGCTCTGATAAAAAAGGTGAGTAAATTCTTTAATGTCTGTGTCCTAAAAATTCAAACTGTCTTCTGAAACTTGCTTGTCTTTCAGCTCCTTTAGTGTAGCCCTTAGCACAGTGTTTCTCAGCCTACAGCCCCTGGTGATCTGTAAAATATGAGAAGGTTATCCTCCAGCCAGCTACAAATTATCTTAGGAAGCATCAACATGGTGGGAGGGAATAAACAAAGTGTTGCCTCATACTGACTGCTCGTGAATGGACAGTGGTGGGTGCAGAACTGGTCAAACACAAACTGGTCAAACCTTTTTTTTCAACAGGAAAATAGTTTCTGAGCTGAAAACAAAATGGGAATAAAAGTTTCCTTGTTGGGTAACTAACTTTACTGGAGTGTAAGACATGGAATACTGTGGGCATTTAGTGCCTCCCATGGGCAGCAGATGAGCTGCAGACAGGGTGTGCCTCCCTGCCTGTGTCACCCCTGCTGTCACTGGGTGGCAGTGGCAACAGCAGAGCCCCTGACCCGGTGACAACTGTGCCTGTACTAACTTCTGAAACATTTTTCTGTAGCTCCCATGGCGAGTCTTATACAAACCAGGTGGGTGGTACTTGCCCTCACAAAGCAAGAGATATTGGTGATTATTGCCCAAATGCACTTCTCTCCCCTTTGCCCTCTGCACTCCAATCAGCATTTGGTGGTAACACGACACTTTCTGATTTGAAGAAAAGAATGAGATGCATCTTTCCCTCATCTTGTTAACACAGTGCTTGCCAAGATGATTCCTTCTTTACACTGTTCTCACCCCCACCAAGGGAAGCTGGAAAATGCAGGCTGCTTGTTTAAATTTATGGCAGTGATTAATTCGGTGCAAATTGATACTCCAGTGCCATCCTAACAATGGCACTGAATCTCCTCTGATCATACTTTCTTCTCCTGACAGACTGGAGTGGACCCTGGTGCCTTATTAAAAGCAAGGAAAAAAGCCCAGAAGCGCCATGCCAAGGAGATAAAGGCAGCAAATGAACAGAGAAAGAAAGCTGTGCTGAAGCTGGTGAGCTCTTCTGTAAATATTTACCTCTGCTTTATCAGCTTACAGGCTGCTCTCAGGTGTTACCACTCTTGTGTTTCATACAAGGTGTGCTGCTTAGGGAGGAAGTGCTGTGCAATGGGAACAGGTGGCTGAAGGAACAATGTAAGGATCAGAGGCTCACTGCTATATTGGATAATTATGTTGGACCTTGATTGCATTCAGGTAGCACAGAGTAGCACAGAAACTCTCCACACTGTCATGCTGTCTCACCAACAGTGGTGTTGGCAGAAATCAAAGGGACTCTGCCCCTCCACACACACTTGGAATAATAATGTAGGAATAATAGAGAATAAAATTAATTCTAATTAGCAGCCCCTGTAACAAGAAGGTGCCATCCCCTCTGCTAATCCTGGCATGGCTCAGATACACTGAGAAGGGTTATTTGGGACATGCTTGTACTTTTATGCATATCTAAGTTCACCACCATGGTGGGAGAGGGTGTGTGATTTTACCATGGGAAACCTAAAAAAGGCCTAACTTGAGAGCCCAGTTGCTGGTTTTTTATTTTGAATATATAGGTCTTGATGGAATCAGCCAGGGATAAGGCAAGGAAATGGAGTAAAAATGTGTCAGTAAAGTTGAACAGGTGTCAGTGTTTGAAGGCAAAGAGTAATTCAGTCCTGAGATAACAGCTTTAAGCTGCTTGTGTTTGATTGTTAAAAGGCTGGGCATGAGAGAACAAACCTTGATATACACAAGATATGGAAGTGTGTGTGCATGTCAGGCCAGTTTCTGTAATGACCAGCAGCTTGTCAACTTTTAAAGGCTTAAAGAACACCAGTGAGGGGAGCAAAGGGGTTTACATTGAAAAAGCATTGATTGCCTTTAAGCTTTTTTCATCTTCTCTCCCAGACGAACGACGTAGAAGCAGGTGTAAAACATGAGATAGCAAGTGATGACTTACCTGTGAATGGAAAATTTGCAGATTCTAGTGTACATGACATGTCTCCTGATGAGCATGAACATTTTGTGGAGCCCAAATCAGATATTCACTCTTTAATCCTGGATTTCACCCCGGTGAACTTTGTGGATTCAGTTGGAGCAAAAGCACTAAAATCAGTAAGTAGAGTTTTTTTCTCCCAGAAAAACTCACAGAAAACTTTTCAGATACCTAATAAGGAGCCTGTCAGCATGAGACATAACTGCCTGCTCAAAAACAATCCAGTATCTCACCTAATCACTGGTTTAATTTTGAAAGTTTTAGCTGAATACTGGGGAATGTGTACTCTGCAGCTTTCACAGTATTTGGCCTCCAGAACTGTGTATGATGTGTATGATGATGTATTATCTGCATTTAACTTCAGCTTACCTCTGTTGTAGATTATAAAAGAACACAACAAAGTTGATATATATGTCTGCATTGCCGGCTGTAGTGGTGAGTTGAGATTTTTGTTTTTGTGAGTTTTATGGGAGAGATTGTGTTTTAACTCCTTCCCTTTGCTCCCCAGTTTCCTGCTGCCAGTAGTGCCTCAGTAGTATCAGCACTTCACATAAAATTGGATTTGAGGAAAAGCAAGAGCTTTAACTTTAGTGAAAGTAGAGCACTGATGAAATGAGCTTTGTGAGGAGGGGATCCTGCTCCCATTTCTTCCTGCTGGCAAGTTGTGAATGCCACACTGAACTTACTTAGTATCTTGAAATTGTAGTGATAATGTAATGAGGAGAAAAGCCTGAAATGTTCCAATATCCAGTATTTGGGATTGTAACATCTTCTGCCAAGAATAGGCCTCTGTCTATGTCTGCATAGGCGTGGACTGCTTGGAGTAGTAGTAGCATGTGATGCACTTGACTATTTCAATTTTTTTAGTAACAAAAAGTAGGAGAACAAGTTCTCATCTTCCTGATATGCCATTGTCTTCCATCCTTGTACTTCAGTGTATGTGCTGATGCCATGTTTGGGTTTTGTTTTGTAGGCCCTGTTATGAATGAACTGACAAGACTGAATTTCTTTGATAAAAGTGTAACAAGAGAGTTGCTGTTTCACAGTATTCACGATGCTGTCCTTGCCTGCCAAATGAAAGACGGGTCTGCTGCACAGGCTGGCTCTGACCTTTGAAGAGTGGCTCTGAGCAGAATGGGAGCCAGGTTTATGCTGATGGAGATTCTGTCTGAATATTTAATTTGCACAGTTTGAAGAGAGCCTGAGGCTGTTTGCACCTATGGGTATGGGGTGGTGTTTATGTTTTGTAGGAAGGGTAGAAAAGGAAATGGAAGCCTTCATGCTCTTGAATTTTTTCCTTTGATCAGGGTATAGCCTTCCAATAATAAACAAGCACAAAATTATGCAAGAAAAGAAAATTCAGTGTATTTTGCTGTAGTCAGAATCTGGTGGACAAGGTGACATTCCTATTCCTGTTGAGGAAATGGGCACTTTAACTCACTACACGTGGGATCTTGCAGGAGGTAACTGTTCTGCAAGTGCAATACACTGTACCAGTGTCTTTAAATAACTTCTTAGATGACTTTTAAAACCTGATGTCAACATCTGCATGTAACAGATTGGTTCAATTTATAATACTCTGCCAGCTGGATTAATGAATTCACACTGGTGGCATGTAGCTGCTGCTGTTTTTAAACCTGGATGGTAGAGTTTTGGTTTTTTTTTTAAATACCTAATCTGTCTCAGCTATACCCAAATTCTTCATTTCTGCTCTAAGTGAACTTGAAGTCAGAAACTCATTGTTTAATTATTCCATTATCAGTATAGTACTTGCACTGCCAAAACTTGGCTAGGCTTTCTAGAAAACACAGCTGATTTTAATCTAAACTTAATTTATCTTGAAAGTTTAAAGACAAAATTGGTTTAAGACAGGAATGAAGCCTATTTAAGTTAAGAACTGATGCCCTATTTGCAGTCTCTTAAGCTGGAATGAAAATTTAAGCAAGGTCTAAAGTCTCACTGGTCAAAAAAAAAAAAAAAGATACTTTTCTGTTGCCCATCTTCCTCCCAGTGGTGCTGCTTCTGCCACAGCTTTTAAGGGCTTTGAGAAACAGAGTTCAATAGAACTCAAAAATGATACATGTTTGGGTTTCTAAAAGAAACAGTAGCATGGGCTTTCTCTTTCTGTTGTCAGCCTGGCCACTGCAGTGCTGTCTCACTTCAGGTGTGAGGTGAAAAGCATGGAAATCATGCAAAAGAAATCTTCAATGCCCCAGTTTCCCTCACAGGAGTCACTGTGAAGCTCAGCAGAGGCAGGAACCTAAAAGTGTTTATCTGTAGGTTATTTTGACAGCACAGGGCAAGTGGGGCAGCAGTGACATTTCACTCAGCACCCTCAAATCACAGTGCATAAGGAATTCAGACACTTTCCTCACCTCTGGTCACAGAATGTAATATTCTTATTTTATTTCAGGCTCTTACACTTAGGGCTTACTTCAGGTAAACATTTAGGGCTTGCTTCAGGTAAACTGTTTCCAGGGGCCAGGGGAGTTGGGGAAGATACTTTATTTCCTCAGACTCCCCTGCCCATAAGGATGGGAAGCTTTCTGCATCAGAAATTGCTGCTTAGCTGGAGTTCCAAGGATGAAGTGCATGCATGTGAAGACATTGTGTGTGCTTATTTAAACAACTTTTGGTACATTTTATAATGTTAAACTAGTTCAACAAGCCTTTGTATCTACATACAGTATATTTTTCTACTTTCAGCTTGTTGCAGCTTCAGTTTTTAACTCTCTAGTCTCTTCAGTTCACTTTGAAATCCTGTCAAGTTCCAAAATAAAGTAATGTCACTTGTCAAAATTTTCCACTTTGTCTTGGTGAGACTCGGTCTGAGGGACAGGCTGAGAGCCCCAGATACAAGTGTCTGATGGCAGGACAGCTTTCCACCTCCAGGCAGTGTTCCCTGCTGTGCTGCTTCCTGCTCCTCACTCCTGCCACCCCCATGCAGCCCTCTCTGTTTCAGGCCTCACAGGGATACACAACTAAAGCTGGATCTCCCACCGTGGTAGAAACAGATGCACTTCCTAGGGAGCTGCTGAAATGCTGGACTGAAAACCTTTGCCCAAGAAAGTCCCACATCCCAGACCATGCAGAACAAGTGCTCCTGCAACACCCCCAGCAGTGCTGGTAACTCATCGCGCAGAACAAAAGTTTCAGCAGCTTTTGCTCATCTCTTCCTGTGTTTTGCTGCCACCAGCTGAAGCACTGCCTCCCCCTGGCAGCCTGAGCCAGCCCCTAAAAAGGGAACCCAGTTCCTCTTCCCAGCACTGATTAACAGACCACTATCCAAAAGTGAAATCCTATCTTAGGCTTGTCAGTGCCAGAATAAACAACCCCAGGTCCTTTGACCTTGTGACAGGGCTCCAGTTTGTCTGCAGGGACAGGGGAGTGCCTCCCCCCTCTGCTGAAGTCCCACCACAGCAGATAGCACTGGATGGCCTAAATCTGGCTGGTACCTTGTAAAAATCAGGGTCGTGTTCCTTTCCCCTCCTTTTTTTGCAAGAGCACTGATGATAATTCAGGATACCTGGTAAGATCCAAACCCTTTCTCCATACTTCACTTACCCTTCTCAAGTAAAAGCTCCACATAATTTCAAGTGCTGCTCCTGGTAAACAGAGATGCTGTCAGTGCTGTTTTCTGAAAATGAGAAACATTCTGTCCCACCAATAAACTTGCATCCCTCCCCAAAATGTTCTTCCTGAAATGACACACAAATGTTGAGATTGCCCAGGTTTCCATATCAAGATACTGACACCAGCCAGAATCCTACCCCAGTCCATGGCTGCATACTCTCCCTATTGCACACACTTCCTATTAAAAAAAATGAATAGAAGTGGCTTCATAATTTAAGCTTGATAAATTGATGGGTCTCATTTTGATACAACTGGACAATAAAACTTCTCCCACTTCCAAGACAAATCAGTTCCCAAAAGCATTTTTTTCCCTCAGGTATTTCTTTAAGCTCTTCCAGCTCTTCCCCTAAACCACTTTAATGCAACACTGGAAAGAAAAGGAAAATGGAATGCTGTTGTTTTTTGATGAGCACACCCAGCTCTACAGGACCTTGTCAGATGGATGAGGATTAACCTTTCAAGGCTGCCTTTGTGGCCAACAACTCCCAGCCACTGCTCAGCTATGGAACCTGTCTCGGTCATCCTGTGTGCAGCAGCAGCATCTCAGACAAGTCACACAATGTATCAAAGTGCTCACTACCAGACTGATGTCAAGCTTCACAGCAGGAGCAGGGAAAAGGAATTTTCCATCCCATAGCACTAAGAAATTACACCTTCCTCCTCCTTGACCCATTTACTATTTTGTAAGACACCACAAACAATCTCAGCAAAAGGGATAGAAAAACCACTGAAGATAAAAAAAAAACCACACAAGCTGTGATGGTACCAGAGCATTCACCAAGAGGAGGAAAAAATGTCCCTTCATGTTTTCCCTTAGCTGGGCAATGACTCAGACCACCACAAGTGCCTTCCCATGACAGCTCCTGTTTTTGTGGGACACACAAGCACCTCTCAGCACAACCAGAAACAACGGAGTCATTCAGGGGTCTTCCAGCACCTCTATGGCTCAGATTCAAGCTCTGGGGTGTAGATGGTGACCAGACATCTAAACTTGGGATGTCTGACATTGCCCAGGTATCTGATTTAAAATTAGCCATGCTGCTGTAACCTCACTAAGATCTTTTCCCAACAGCAGCAACAGTCCACTGGAGTAGAATACTCACAATGAACACACTCCTACTGTTTGGAACACTCCATTTATTTCTAGCTTCCAAGAACAAAACACAAATCACTATACTTGGATTTTGTTCCACAGAAAGTTTTGGGGGAACAGTAAGAGCCTTCCCAGGTGTTAGTTGTAGGTCATGTAGCGGGGGGTAGCGCTGAACTTGGCGTAGGATTTGATGACTTTGTTCACCGCCTCCAGGAAATCCTTCTCAGTGGCGATCTTCCGGCGCGCTCGGATAGCGAACATTCCCGCCTCCGTGCACACACTGCGGATCTCGGCGCCTGGGAGACAGACGGGATAAACAGCTCAGCACTGACTGCCAGGGGACACAGGGCACACAGAGACCTGTCCCAGTAAAGGAATAAATCCATGCAGCTTACCTGTGCTGTTAGGACACAGCCGAGCCAGCAGCTCAAACCTGATGTCCCTCTCCACGCTCATCGAACGAGCGTGGATCTTGAAGATGTGAGTTCGCCCCTGAGGGAAAGGGAGGAGGACAGAGGTGTTCATGGCATGAAAGAGGTGATGACTCCAGCCTGCAGCTGTCTCCCTCCACAGCACAGGCAAATGGAAAATACATCTTGTATTTGCTGCCCAACTATGGTTTCCCGTGTCTGGACTGGAATGTCTAAGTGTCCATGACACTAAAGTAAGAAAATAACTCTAAAAAGGGCTTTCATCATAGAAGTACCTCAAGAAATCTCTCTCAAAAAGCCAAACAAAACACATTCCAGCTTCTGAACTAAACTGTGGATCTGGTTAAAGGACTTTTTCTCTGTTAGGGCAGAAACATACAGTGATTACAGCTGCCTACCATGGCTTCTCAGCCAGGACAGAAACTGTGCAGTGTGGAAAAATCTTTGGCACATCTTTAATCCCCCACACTTCCTGTAGCTTCACAGAATTTAGGAGTGCTGCATTTGCTGATTCTCATAAACTTCCAGACAATGATGCCCTAACTGAAGAAACACTCTGCTATCAGAACACACTTAGCAGTGAAATAAAGAGTTCTCACCTCAAGATCAGGCAGGCTGAACTCTATCTTCCTGTCCAGCCTGCCAGGCCTCATCAGTGCTGGGTCCAGAGTGTCAGGTCTGTTTGTGGCCATGAGCACTTTGATGTTGCCCCGGGGGTCAAAGCCATCCAGCTGGTTGATGAGCTCCAGCATGGTGCGCTGCACCTCGTTGTCACCGCCGGCGCCGTCATCGAAACGAGCACCTGCACAGGAGACACACAAGTTTCACACGGGGACACAGAGTGCCACAGTGGCTGCAACACTGTGGGACACCTGGGAAAATGACTTTAAAGTGGATACAAGTAATTGTGATGAATTAAAAACGGTCCAGAGTATAAAAGGGCCTCTATCTCCCTACCTAACAACCGGCCAAGTGGTGGAATTTACCTGTGTAGTTCTGTTTGTTTTGCCCTTTCCTCAACCAAAATCATCCTTCTCCCCTATCTATGTAAGAACTGTTCTACTTTCAAAGGACTTCTCTTTTGAGAAAAATTAATAATGTTCAGGAAGTAACAAAGATGTTGAGTGTAGTCCAGAAGCTGAAAGGGGTTTAAGTTAACAGTACTTTTCTGCAAATAAAATACAGAGGTTCTTCACTAAAGTTCGAATAATGTGGGTGTTCCAAATGTGCAAAAATGGCTTCCATCTGGGCTATATAAACCACTTCCTGACAGCTTCCTGGACACAGGGTATGCTGGGGTAGTAGTTTTGCTAACTCAGTATTTACAAGCACTTTTCTTGAAATGCAACAATCCAGAACTAAAGAAAACCTGAAAGCTCTCACAGGGGAATAGCACTGTAGCTACTACAAACATACCTCCAATGGCATCAATCTCATCAAAGAATATAAGGCAAGCTTTTTTAGTTCTGGCCATTTCAAAGAGTTCACGAACCATTCGAGCTCCCTGAAAGCAAAAAAAAAAAAAAAAAAAAAAATCAAGATTTTGTTAGAGATTTTAGGCACATTAAAGGAAAACTATCAAAACCAAACTTTTCATGCTTCCAAGTACTTCTACATTTCCAATGTGAAAACTCTTTTTATTTGTTCACATATATAATGGAGAAGTATAAAGCTTAAAGCAATTTATAAAGGACATAAAAATTACTGCTCTTAAACTGAGAAGTACAGATGAAGTCATTTACCTCAGGACCAACTGAAAAACAAGTGGCAGAGTTGGGAGCAGAATCCTAATTCCAGAATCTTCCTGAACTTTGCAGATTGAACTCTGTACTGCAAAATGCCTCTCATAAGTGACAGCAAAGCTGAGGTCATGTCACCACTGCCTGACCTGCAGTGATTTGGCTGATAGCTCCTGCCCCTGCAGCTTCCAAGTACATCCATCCCTCACCCCCAGTGTGGTGTCTGGTACCCACAAGGGAGATGTGCAAACCCCTCCAGACTCCATCAAGTAGTTGCTCTTACCTCTCCCACATATTTCTGCACCAGCTCAGATCCAATCACTCTGATGAAGCAGGCATCAGTCCTGTTAGCCACAGCACGGGCACAGAGCGTTTTGCCTGTGCCAGGTGGCCCAAACAAAAGCACTCCTTTGGGAGGCTCAATTCCCAGGTTCACAAATCTTTCAGGCTGTAACAAAGGGAGCCAGAAGGCAAGGTTATGTGCAAATTAAAGATTATGTGCATCAAAGCATATATGCAAATCAAGGAAATCGTTAATGAAGAGCAATGTAAACAAGGCTGGGCTGGATTTCACTTGGTAAAAGCTGACTTCCTTTCATTAAACTGGTTACACTCAGTAACTCTGTCTTTTCTTGCTTTTTCAGATGCTCACAGATGGCCAGAATACTTCCAAAATAATAGAAGCTTCAATCTGGAGGTTACTTACGTGAAGCAGAGGGGTTTCCACCACCTCTCTCAGCTTTTCAATCTGCTCTTTACAGCCACCAACATCACTGTAAGTGACATCAGGTTTTTCTTCTACCTGCACAACAAAGAGGTGAATGAGCAGTTACCAGCCTGGTGCAGCAAATCTCCACAGGCTTTTAACAGCCCACAACAAAATCCAGCGAAAGGAATCACAATTACAAGATAAAGCCACGTCAAAATAAGTAAAGGCAACTCTCACTTGCATCATGGTGACTGTGGGATCAATCTTTGGAGGCAAGGGGATGTGGATTTGGTACTTGTTTCTGTCCACCCTGGTGAGGAAGCATAAAGACTATTATTGTAACACTGGTTAAGTAAAGTGTTATGTAGAAACAACTCTGTAAATGAAAAGCTGAATTCTTGAACTGTTCTTTTCTCTGGCATCAAGACAGCCCAGCCCTGAAAGTTAATAGTCAGGTAGGCCAGATACTGGAATTCTTTCTGTAGAAAATTTTAAGGTTTCCAAAACTATTAATTCCAAAGTATTTTGAAAAATAAATTTCAAAATATCCCACAGAGCAAACTGGGAAAATACTGACTCTTAAAGTAACAGGTTTTACATCCTCAGTGAACATTTCCTGGCTGCTTTGAGTGTGACCTCAGAGTACCAAAGAAGGAGCCTACAGAGGCTCCCTGAAAGCTGGGACTGCTGGGGCCTGAACTGAAAAAGTTTCTGTCCAATGACACATGGGTTTTGTCAATTTTTGTCAAAATAACATCAAAACAAGATTCCAGCAGAGCATGCAGGTGAGTTACTGTCATCCAAGAGAAAGACAGTAGTGGTGTAATTTCAACCACTGCAAAAATTGGAAATGAAGGCTTGCTGACCTGTCAAACTACAACATGAGATAACTCAGAGAAAGCTTCAGTCTGCAGGAAGACTCACAAGAACAGAAAGACTTTGCATACCCAACTCTCATGCCTTCTTCTATGTCAGTAGGTGCCACCTGGTCACTGAGATCCACCACGAACTTGGCAAATTGCTTGACATTGATAATGTACTTGGGATCCTCGGAGTCTGCATTGATGATCTTTGTGCACCTAACACACAGACACAATTGCACCTCCAGGCACACAAACTGTGTGCTAAGCATAAGCATCAAGAGAGTCACATCTTCCAAATACACCAGAACATCAGAATGTTGTACCTGTGATTACACCTTTACAGCCTCATACAACAACTGCAGAAATAAGTACAAGTATGAAATACATCACACATCATTACAGTTCCTTTTTGATTCAGTGGTAAAAAGCACTTTCAATATGCACAACATGGACTTCATTTTTTAAAAGAAGTCCACACCTAAGCTATAAATCAGATTTTTAACACTATGGAGCTCCACTGGAATGAAAGAGTGCTCTCACCTTGCAACTTGCAATGGTTGCTCGCTTTGGAGAGTTTGTTTATCTGCAGCCAGATCCCAAAGGGCAGGAGGTGCCAAGCCAGTGTCAGATTCCTTGATTCCTGCATGCAGCACAGAGAAGCTGAGGAGGAAACACCTAACTGGGATGTCAGCCATCCTTCCCACACCAAAACCTCAGAGATAACCCTGCAGGAAGCTTTTTGAGAGACCTCCAAAACAACACACACACATATCTTTGATGGATTTCCTAAAGAACAAGTTTCCTAAGGAAACAGCCTACGTGACCATGCCAGCTGAACATTCAAATCCCAGCCTGGCCACCCTCCCAGCCAATTTTGCAGAGTGGGGATGCTTACAGCAGGACAGAGCATTGACAGTGGACATCTACATTTCACTAAAGGAGTGAAACTCTCAAGTGTTTTCACTGAGCTCCAGTGCAAAGTATCAGAAACTAAGGGATTCACACAGATGAAAAACCCCACAAATCTTCCAAAACATGCATGTAACAAGTACCATCTCCATTATGGATTTAAAAGAATCAAGATTATTTTACAGGAGAAATTTTGGTCTTCCTGGCAGAACTCAGAACCACTGCAGGATTAGCAACAGAGCAAAAAACATACATCAGTGAAAGAAAAATTAGGAAACAAATTAATTGTTACTGTTATCACTACTTCATTATCTGGTGTCAGAAAGGGGCATTTGTTTCATGCCACCATTATATGTAAAAACCACAGCTTTGATTAAAAATGTGTTAAAGTACAAAATTACAAAATCAGGTGTACAGATTAGCCCTGCCCAGTTGAAAAAACATCACCCTAACAAGCAAAAATTTCACACTACCAAATAAAGAACTGTGTTCTTTGGAGAAAAATGACATCTAAAAAACAATGCAGAAGTTGTTGGAAATCAATTTCTTGTTTTGGTACCTGTGGCTCCTCTACTGAAAGCTTTCTACAACAAAAACATACCAGTGAGCTCATTGATTTTCTTAAGCAGTTGTTGAATGTCATCTTCTACTTGCTTGATCTGCCTTGAGTACGTGCTCTGGCCCTGGAAAAGGAATACCATGGAGATTTCGTAAGCCAAATTATCTCATGTTTAGGAAAAAGTGACAAGAGCTGCTGCCCATCAAGAAGTTCAACAGACTGTCTTGGTGACAGTCAACCAACCATTGATGACAGCCAAAAAAGACAGAATTAACCTCCAGTAACAATATTTCTGTTTGCAAAAGTGAAGTGCAGCTACACACAACTGACCAACTGGGAAGGTGGAAATTTTCCACATTTGTAAACTTTAATAATTTATTTTTCTTTTAAACCTGTTCAGCCTTACTTTTTCAAACTATTTCTCCTATAGTTCAAAAAATACTTAGTAAATTGATATATACAGAGAATTCAGAGTACACTTTCTGAAAACCATCTGTACAAGTGCTTTAACTGCCTTACCCAACCTTTCCATCATTCACAGAGGACACCAGAAGGCTCAAGGGGCAAATCAGAATTCTTGCTTGTGATAAAATGCTTTTTTTGATCCAGATCTGCCTGACACAGGCAGATTCAGACCTGAATTTGCTGAACAATATCTCCTTTGCAGATCACTGGCAACAAAAAAAGAAGCTGCAGTGGGAACCTGCTGTATTTCAGAGCTTTGTAAAGGAGTCTTGGTGTCAACAAAATTCAGATTTCTGCCAAAGATACCTAAGCTGCAAGTTTCATCTTTCAGGAGTTCTTTTGCAGACCAACTGTACTTCCTAGTGTAAAGGGTGGATTGGCATTTTAAGCCTTATTGTCTGTGAAAAGTGCATCCCAACATTATGTTCTTTTAACATGATGGCTAAAAGCAAGTCCATTTGGCAGGAAGGGAGTCTTAAAATTATTTTTTGTATAAACCAAGAAAACTGGCCAGTGAAAAAGCCCTAGTAAAGCCCTGGCTGTTAGAGAGCTGTGGCAATCGGCAATGAGATACAAAACAAAAATAGAGAAACAAACCCAAGATTATTTTTAGTGTTGCAGGCTGCGTCTCATTGGAAGGTGAACAGGGAGGGAAGGTTTTGGCAGGAAAGAAAAGCACCAGGAGAAGCAGAGATACTCTCTACCCCTCCCCTCCTGCACTGTATTCCCCCCAGGAACTGCTTTGTGTCTTTAACACTCCCACAGCTGTGTGCTACTTACATATGTTTTCAGCAAGGCAATATCTCCTTCATCAAGAGCTGAAACAAGACAAGAGACACTTAGCTTCCAGTTCTGAAAACAAAGCCAGCAGTATTAATTCTGCTTCTAAAGGATCAAAATATGTATTTTGGAGAGATTCTTTTGAGCTTCCACTTTTCACTGAAACAAAGTGGAACAAAAAAAAAATCAGATATACAAGAAAAATGAAACAAGGTCTCCAGCTACTCTCTTCAGTCCAAACACCTGCACCACTCAGAGTCACAGCAAGCAAGGCACTTCAACTCTGCTTCACTCAGAGGAGTTTCCCAGCCTGTGACTGTTCAAAAACAGGACTGAAGATATCACAACTTCATCTTTTCAACTTTTTGTTTCTAGATGTTCAAGAAAGCATCAATGAAAAACTGGCACCACTTCCCACTAGCAATGCCCCTGCACAGAGGTGGCTCCAGTTCATTAACTAAGAAAAATACACCATTAACACTCCAAAATACACTCCATTAACTTAGAAAAATACACCTCTGCTAGTGCCACTCTGCCACACCACTCTCACATCACTTGCTACTTAACAGACTTTCAACACCCTTCCCATCTCTGTTTCCTCTCTTGTCTAATTCCACTCTTTTTAAGACTCTTTTGGAGCCCAGACCACACAGAATTGGTGGACATGGCACTTGGTGCTATAGTCCAGTTGAGGTGTTAGGGCATAGGTTGGACTTGATGATCTTAGAGGTCTCTTCCAACCTCATTATTTTGTGATTCTGCGGTGATCTGGGAGCAGCACATGTTATACAGCATTCTGAAGACCTTCTATGTTGATCTGTCCTTTTTTCATGACTATTTGTACCGCCCCATTGATTGTTTTTTATAGCTGCTGAACACTCTGTTGCTATAATTTAGAAATCTTTCTTGAATGGGAATAGTTCAAAGTCCATCACTAATTACATTTTGCACTGCTTGTGCTTCCAGATGCTTTATTAAATATTTAATAACACGAAATAAAAAGCCACAATAAGTTAAAACATGAGGGGCAACCGGCAACCTTCACACCGTGCCGATATCCTCGGAAACCTCGGCCTCCTTCCCTCTCCTGATTCCCGGAATTCCGAACGAAGCGGCAGCACAGGGCAGCTCTGGGGCGCTCCCCCGGCAAGAGAAAGAAACTTTCACGCAATCATCAAGGTTGGGAGAGACTTTCATGAAGTCCAACCATCAGCCCAGCCCTGCCCCTGTAGCCCCGACACCACATCACCCAGCGACAGATCCAGACAGACACTCTTGAACTCCTGCAGGGATGGTGACTCCGCCTCCCTGGGCAAACTGTTACGATATATGACCACCCGAACTGCGAATTTTTTTTTTCTAATATCTAATGTGAGTCTCCCCTTCTCACCTTTAAGCTATTTTCTCAATTTCTCTCACCGCGGGCATGGCAGAAGAGACCGGCCTCGCCTCACCACAGCCTCCTTCCAGGGAGGTGTAACATTATCGTAGCACTTTTTGTTGGGCATTTAAAGTAGACAAATAAGTATTAAACCACAAAAGGTATTCTTCCTCTCACGATGAGGAAATTCGAGATTTTAGGAACTTTTTGTAAAAGAACAAGACTTAGAAGGCGGAGGGTTCATTCCTCCCCTGAGAATCTCTGCGGCTTCCCCGGGCAGCCCCACGCTCCGCACCCGGGGCCGGGCAGGGGCAGCCCCGCGGGCCGGGCGGGTCCCGCTCCCCCTCAGCACTGCCAAGCTCAGCCCTCACAGCCCGGTCTGCGTGAGGCCCGGCCGGCCCCGGTCCCGCTCGGTGCTGCCCAGCTCAGCCCTCACCGCAGGCTCTCCGTGAGCCCCGGCCCAGCTCAGCCCTCACAGCCCGGTCTGCGTGAGGCCCGGCCGGCCCCGCTCCCGCTCGGTGCTGCCCAGCTCAGCCCTCACCGCAGGCTCTCCGTGAGCCCCGGCCCAGCTCAGCCCTCACAGCCCGGTCTGCGTGAGGCCCGGCCGGCCTCGCTTCCCTCCAGCCAGCGGCGGCACCGCCCGGGCCCGGGCTGCGGGTCAGGATGGGGGACGCTCCCGGGGCGGCGACCGGAGCGCCAAATCACACATTGGAGACATTTTTAATCCTTTTTAGTCCCTTTCCCCCCGCCGCTCCTCCAGCCCCGCCGCTCCTGGCACCGACATGGCCGCCGGCGGCGCCGCCCCACTCCCGGCCCGGGCGCTGCTCGGAGACCATCCTCGCCGTCCGTGGGCCCTCACCGCGGATGGGTTTGTCCTCCTTCTCCTCCTCCTTGGTTTTCCTCTGGTCGGCTCCCAGGTAATCCGGCATCGCGCCCGCCCGCCTTACGCAGCACCGCGCCGCTTCCGCCCGGAACACAAACCAGGGTGCACCACGGCCCGCGCGCAGGCAACTCCTTCCCCCCGGCGCCGCGGCCGCCGTCGGGAGTTCCGCGCGGTGCCGCCGGTTCACCCTTCGGCCCGGGGCAGCACCGCCGGTGCCGCCCCGCGGGAGCCGCTCCGGCCGCGGGGGCGCTGCGGGGGCGGCAGGGACGCGGCGGGGCCCGCTGGACCCGGGCAGGGCCGGCCGGGCCGCTTATGGCGCCGCACGCCGCCGCCGCCCCGGAAGCGCTGCGGGCGCCCCACGCGCCGGTGCCGCGGCAGGCGCAGGCCGCGGCCATGGCGCTGCTGCGCGGCCCCGCGGCGGACGGACAGCGCTCGGCCGTCACCAGGCCGCTCTCCGCCGGTAGGTACCGCGGGGCTGCCCCCGAGAAACGCCGCCCTGGAGCGCCCGGCTGGGCGCTGGGCTGGGAAATCGGCCGGGCTGGAAGAACTTTGGTGTTGATTTGAGTTTAATTGTCTCCGTCTGGCGTGCGGTGCCGCCGCCGGGATCGTTGCTGCCCGTCTGCCAGCAACAAGTCTGGGTTCTTCCGAGGGAGGGGCCTGAGAACGGGGAGCGGGAACGCGGGGAAGATCAATCCTAATCTAATATCGCTGCCGCGGGTGCCTCCTCCGCCGCCAATAGGACCGTATTTAATATCTTTTGACACATGCGTCCCTTTAACTCGAAATCACCTTTCCAGATGTGAGAGCGCGGCGAAGCGTTGGGAGCTCCCGTCTGATGGGAACGTGTGCTTGTTCCTGCACTCTGGTGTATGTGGAGCCAAAGAAAAGATTTAGAGATCTGTGATGCTGTGCTTGTGGGGGTTTTGATGGGGTTTAGTTTAAAAAAAAACAAAAGTAAACCACAGAAGGTGAAGTTGCTTTTATGTTTTTGCTTATAGCATCAGTACTCTGTCAAGTGGAACCTGTGGGAAGATGGTTTGAAGCATTTATTAAGAGGAGAAACATAAATGTTTCTGCCTCTTTCCAGGAGCTAGAAGATGAGAAGGAACTTTCTGAAGAATCAGGGGATGAAGAGCTGCAGCTTGAGGAGTATCCTATGTTAAAAACCCTCGACCCAAAGGACTGGAAGGTATTCAGTCAATATGGGTTACTGTTCCCTAGTTTGGCCCATCAAGGTTATATGCCATGCCCAGGTGCTAAAGATCTCCTTGCTCCTCCCCTCCTACACTCATGTGAATCAGTT
The DNA here is from genome assembly GCF_012460135.2 of Molothrus ater. Classification (NCBI taxonomy): domain Eukaryota; kingdom Metazoa; phylum Chordata; class Aves; order Passeriformes; family Icteridae; genus Molothrus; species Molothrus ater. The sequence goes on along the minus strand of NC_050482.2, from coordinate 12,924,443 downwards.
CATGTCCCTTATCTTAATATCTGGTGTGTGAAGGCAAACACATCAGGATAAGATCTTGGCTTTGAGCTGCAGCTTTTTATTTTACTGCCTGAAAGTATTGTCTCTTTTCCCTGTCACCATCTCCTTTATTCTGGAGTTATAGTGGCACTCTTAGTATTAACAACAGCAATTCAGTTTTCCAATAACTGAATTTTCTAGTGTTTCAATCCAATTTAGATAAAGCTACTTGGATTTCTATGACAGTGGCTTAATTTATTGATATTCAGTTATTCAGTAATTATTCAATAATTTATGACAGTTGTTCCTATAGTCTTTTCCCAGTTTTTTGAGAGAGGGAGGAATTCTCCCTCTTGCCTTTAAGAGATGGGGAGGAAAACTGCTTTTCTGCATGTGTTGTGGTGTTTTAGGTTGTATTTATGAGTGTTTATTAGGCTTTGTGGTTCTTTTCTCTCAGAATCAAGACCATTATGCAGTTCTTGGACTGGGAAATATACGATACAGGGCTACTCAGAAACAAATCAAAGCAGCTCGTAAGTACCTGTCCCTTATAAGCAAAACCTTTTTTTCAGATGTGCACAGTGAAAATACCTGCATGTTGTGAACAAGGTTTTTACTGTTTCCTAGGCCTAAAAGTCTGACTTGTGTTGCTTACCAGCATCTTAAATTTATATCACAGTTCTGAAATCCAGAAGCCTAAATGGAGGGAGTTAAAAAATTTCACATCTCTGTTTCTGGGAAGTGCAGCAGCATTCACAGGCTGTAGCATTCTTGCTAAATTTACTTTGGATCATGTTCAGAACTTCAGTAAAGGGATAGAATACAATTTTTTGTTTTATCTGAACTATTTTGTTTTTCATTAGAAATAACAACTAAAATTACATTAACTATTTTTAATTTTTTCAGTTATGAAGGTAAGTGTATACTTACAGATACTAAAGCACTTTGCTAGGTATAATAAAGTCTCAGACTTCTTCAGATGTTGAGGTAGAATAGAAAATAGAGTTTCTGAGTTGTGGTGATTTTATGTCCCAGCAAAGATGAAGTAATGTTAAATTCTAACTATAGTATTAGATCAAAGAAAATTCATTAACTTCTGTTTTCTGCCAGATCTGACTGTTTGGTTTGTATTTGTTAGATAAATCCATGGTTTTGAAACATCATCCAGACAAGCGAAAAGCTGCAGGGGAACAGATAGGAGAGGGTGATAATGATTATTTTACTTGCATAACTAAAGGTAAGCAATTGATCTCGTGTGTTAGATACTCTCTCAATCTACTTGATCATCAGAAACATATTTGTTGGCTTCATTAGGATTTTAAGGAATTGTCAATGAGTAAACAGCTGGAGGAGTTCTTTTTCCATTGTAGAAAACTGCATCAACAGATCACATTAGGTGTAACTTCCCAGTGGGTAGAAGCAGGAAGGGAATGCAGCTGACAGATGTTTGGCTGCTGTGGCAGCTGGTGACAAAATGTGACACTTGCAGCAGTGCACACACAGATGAACCTCTGGAGGTGGCCCCATACCTGGGATGAGCTAGTGAGCCATGGAGCAATTCCCCACAGGCACCAGCAGCAGTTGGAAAATCTGAATTCTAATGTGCCTGCTCTGACAACAGAACATGTGTTGATTTGATCCAGGTCATCAGTTTCTTCAGCTGCTCATTTGTGCCCACAGATGAGCAAGTGAACTCAATTTAATAACATTTCCCTCTTGCCTTGGTGGTGGACTCAGCAGCGCAGGATTAAGGGCTGGACTCTGATTTTAGAGGTCTTTCCCAGCTTTAGTGGTTCTGTGACCCAGAACACCACTGCTGGCCAATTCCAAACCCATAGGGGCTGTTCTAGGTGTATGATTTACATCTCCAGGAATGCTTGAGAGCTTGGCTTTTTCATTTATTTTAAACAAATTTCACTCAGTAAGGTTGGAGCAGGAGGAAATCTTGGAATTTGTGCTTCTAAACTTCCTTCTCTGAATGTCTCCTAATACTAGTTAGTGTGAGATATGTTAGACAAACTAATATTTTCAGCCTTCTTTGGAGTTTTCAGAAGGAGGAAGGTTGCCACAGGAAATAGTTTTTCTGTTGCAGTCCTGTCAGAAACTGTCAGATATCTATGATGAGATACCTGCACATGAGTTCAGGAAAATGCTCTGTGTTCTACATGCAAGGAGCAAAATATCATAGAGCCTTCCCTCTTAACTGCTTACAATCCAAGTTTGGGGCTAGACAGAAGGGAAAGCACAAAGTAGCAAAGAAGAGGAATAATGCTGTCAGGCGGCATTTTGGAGGAAGGAAATCCAAAAATGCAATAGTAGGAAAGGGGGACCTGGAGTAGGAGCAGACAGTAATGAAACAGGGAGGAGAAACTTGGAAAGGTGGGAGAACATAGGTCGGACTCAGAAATTGGTCTGACAAAGGAATGTGTGGGAGATACAGAGCTGGGGGAGCTGAGTGTGTGGGAGTAGACCTGGGGATCTGTAAATGGAAGGGACATCTCCTGAATGGAACAGGAACCAATGGATGTGCACAGATTTTCCAGCACCAGGAAAACGGTGTGAGGGTTACTGAGGCAGGAGGATTGGGGTCATTTGGAGTGTTGGTGGAGGGAAGTCCTTTCCCAGAGGGAAAGGGCAGACTGGCAGACAGCTGCTCACTGGTGGCCACTGTCATTCCTTCGTCTCTCCACTGACACGTGCAGTGAGATCAGCTTACAGCACTGCAGAGCACCAAGCTCTGCTCCAGGTTATCACCTCCCACATCAAACCTTCATGGTTCAGTGTCCTCTGGCAGGGGTGCAGGCACAGAAGTCCATGAATGATTGCAATACAAATTTGATTTCTTTGACTTTTCATTCTTACTGAAAAATAGCAGTCATTGTAAAACGCCACACTTCCTTGAGAAAAAAGTAAGAGTACTGAAGCTATAGTTTTTGTGATTTATAGAATATAAAATTAGTAATGTGATGCTCCACAACTGCTGGGGTGTAAGAACAGGAAAACTGGGACTGTTTGCATGTTTTGGAGAGTTTGTGTGGAGTTCTGTATTCTATCAAAGACTCGGTACAACTTCATCATCATTTGCAAAAATTCTAATGAATGGTTCCTGTTCTTGCCCATTCTGACAACACATGAACTCATGCTCTATGCCCTAGTAGACCATTTTGTCAATATATCTGCAAGGATCTGGTGTAGGATAAAAGTCTGAAGATGTCATGCCCAAGCTCCTAGTGTCTCAACAAAATTTACTGCTATAGTTAAATATTGTCTGTTTTGTTACATCTTAATGGTTAAATGTGTCCTTTTTATAAATGTTTTCCTCCTACTTAGTTTAGCAGGAACAGACAGCAATGCTTTTTGGTGTCACTAAAATAATTAAATATCAAGCTCTACAAGAACACTACAAATAGATCAAACACAGATCTGAGAACATCTTTTTAAACATTTACAACCTTATGTCTGGTAACTTTCAGCTTATGAAATATTATCTGATCCTGTGAAACGACGAGCATTTAACAGCATAGACCCAACTTTTGATAACTCTGTACCTTCCAAAAGTGAAGCAAAAGAAAACTTCTTCGAAGTTTTCTCACCAGTTTTTGAAAGAAATGCCAGGTAAGCTGTGTCTGACTGCCTCTGCTGTTGCTGGAGAACCAGCATTTGCAAGCTCTTTTGACATTGTGTTTGTAACAAGAGATGTATTAATCCACTAGAAATGTAATACAACTAAAATAGTTGCAATTATTTTTTATTTTATTTTAAAATAATCTGAACTGTCAGCTGATGGCATTAAGTTTGACCCATGCAATTCTTAAAAAAGTTCTCAGCTTCCCATGCCCTTTTTGCACAACTCATTGTTTCATCTTAAAATTACTTACAATACCAAAGGTTTGTGTGCTCCTGACTAAAAATTCCTTTTAAAAATTACTGTCTTCTGAGAGTGAGACATTAACAGAAGACAGTAGTTACAGTCATGATTTAGCTGGTTAAAAGAGAAGACAATTGTAGCTGTCAATATTTGGTAGTTCTCTTACATTGTGTGACTTTTTTTCTTCATTTGATTCATGGTTGACAATTAACTTGGTATTAAGCCTGTCAAAATAGAAACTTGCCAACTTTTCCCTGTATAAAAGGGCTTAATTACATGAGGCACTTTACAACATTCTGAACAATTATTGTTTAAACTAGTCTTACTGAATCTTATTCCATAGACATCAGACCTGGATCTGTGGTTGTCAGATGAAGTTTTTCCCTTTTCTGCAGTGAGAGTTAATGCTGTGTCATGGAACAACAAATTCTAGAGCCTGTGGAAGATTTCCCTAGAAAAAAATGCAGTGGGGGCCAAGTATGCATTATTCCCTTGTACTCCAGTAGAATGTGTGGGAGGCTTCCTGTACCCTGCCAGAGAGCTGAGTTATTCACAGAGCACTTTGTGGCCACTTTCTGTAGGCTCCTCTGCCAGAAGAATGTGTATGGAGAATTGAATATCTACAAAGATAGCTTGTGCTCCATCAGGTCTTCTTGAGGCACAAAGCAGGAGGCACTCAGGCAGGAGAAGGTTGATTTTTTGGGGAAACTCACCCAAAAATGCCCAATCTGGAGGATACTTAGGAGGAACTCTCCTGTTCTGTTCCTCTTTCCTGGTGCCCTCTCTGTGTTGGTGGGAGAGAATCTCAGGTTTTGATTCTGTGCTTAACAAATGCCATGTTATGAAGATTGTATGTATTATTTATTGAATATATCCATGTATTTTCAGGTGGTCAAATAAGAAAAATGTACCTAAACTTGGGGACATGAACTCCTCATTTGAGGAGGTAGATGCATTCTATTCCTTTTGGTAAGTCAGCTGGTGCCTCTGTTTCTATTAAAGACATGCAGTATAAAGGGCTTGCAGACCCTTTGGTGTGTGGGTTGTTTGCTGTGGGCTGTCCCAGCCTCCTGATGTCACAAAATTACCCCATAGCTGTTTGTGCCTTCCACAAACTGAGCCAGCTTTCTCCTGGCTAATCCATCCACTTGTAAATTCACAGTTGCAGTGGGAATTTCTGACCATGGTGGCTGAGAACTGAGCTGACCCACAGACTGGAAGTCAGGTTTATCTCACCTAACCTGTGCTTTTAGTGGAGACATCTTAGGAGTTTAAGCTCCCCTAGCAAAGGGAGGTGTGTTTAGTCCAAAAAAGTCAGTCATGTTTTTGGCTTGCTTTACCTCCTAAATATGGGTGCTCACATCAAGATGAATTTCTCGCTGAACTCTACTGACTGCACTGCATTTCCACTGCATGTGACAGAAGTGTAGAGAGCTGTAGACATTTAGAGTGGGCAAGACCAATGCCATCCTGAAGTAGGCTAACCCACAGTACAGAGAGGTGTAAATCATATCCTGCATTTTGACTTAACACAGTAGAATCACTGTAGGTGCAGAATAATTGTAAATTATGTATTATAAATTGTAAACAGCAGTACATTTGCCTATAAACACATCCAGTAAAAATGTAGCTGATGTTTAACAGATTTGCTGTTCTTTTAATTCACTTTTTTTTTTCTTCAATTTATTTTAGGTATAACTTTGATTCCTGGAGAGAGTTTTCCTATTTAGATGAAGAGGAAAAAGAAAAAGCAGAATGGTATGTAAATAAAAATAATTTTGACAGGAGACTGAGAGGTTATACAGCAAGATTTTCCACCTTCTCTTAGACTGTAAGTCATAGGAAGAAAGGCAGCTGAGCCAAGTCTGAATTCCACTCTCCCAGCTTAGGGGTCAGTCATGGAATTTGAACTGAACTTACTGTGGGCTTCTTCATGTAATTGAAGTAGTTCCTGCTTGCCTCACAGAGGTATATCTGAGGTGCTTTGAAATGTGTGTTCATTTAAGTCTAGACTTTGAATTCCTGCCAGTCCCAAGCACAGGTTGAACCTTGAGCCAGGACAGAGTGGATGAGCATGCTGGTATCATTTCTCTCTTTAACTTGTACTGAGAAAGTGATACTTCCTAGAATTTGGTGATTTCTGATGGCTTGATGCTAAAAATTACCTATTAGTTGATGTAGTGATAGTTGCTGAATGACTCAAGACCATGTTGCATTGGAAAATGCATTGTGGTTTTATCCTTCCTACAGTTATAAACACAGAGTGTTCAGGTTGGAGCTTTAGTCTAACACAAATCTCACAGGACACAACCTCACTTGGTAATCCTTGTGAGACCATAATTTGCATCATAGGCATCTCTTCTTCCAAGTTTGGCTAGAAAGCAGTTTTGTATTTAGATTCAGTGGTTGGCTTTCTTCCTGCTGGAAACTGCCATATTTAAGCTGTAGCTGGGCATTTGTCTTCTCTTGTGCCTCTTCCTGCTGCTGGATTTCTTGAGCCTCACCAGACCAACTGTTCTCTCTCCTGTGAGGATTCTGTGAAGGCACTGTAATCAATTCCCTGTCACTTGTCCTTGTGGTACATGACACAGATGAACCTCTAGGCTCCTCATTGGAACAGTCTTGAATTATTGCATAGCTCTTTTTTTCTGCTCATTCCTGTCATTAGTGTCCTTTCTCAAAGATGTTTAGACAAATGGTACCTAGTCTGCTGTACTTAGGAGAGAAACTATATTACAGCTGCTGTTGACATGGTCATGATTCTTGCTACCCCTTCTTGCCAAAGGTGATGTTACTCATGTTTTAAAGCTTCAATCTATTCATATTAGTCTCCTTCTCAGTTATAGGGATTGTTTTCTTTGTTCTGAGGTAGAGTGGTTTGGGTTGGAAGGAGCTTTAAATACCTCATAGTTCCAGCTTCCCTGCCCCCTCTGTTGTTCTCTGTGTGGCTGTGTGGATGAGGCTATAGACCCCCACTAAAAATTTGCCTCTTTCTTGACAGCACTGGTAAATATTTCAGATTATTTAGTCAGCCCATCAATTACCTGAGCTGTATTTCAGTGGAGTGAAATATAGGGTCCCAGGGTCAGGTTTACTCATCAGAAAACCTACCTCTTATATGGTATACAGAAACAGTAGAGAAATTTAATTTACCCAGAGTATCATGCTACTTTATGGAGTGTTGTTCCTGTGCAGATGAGTTTATGTGACATGACTAAATTCTGCAAAACGAGATAACTGTGGCATTGTTTATTCTGCTGTCCTTTAATTAAACCCTATGCTAGCATTTCTGTTGTTTAGTTTGAGTTTAATGTTAGGTAAGCAAGTGGATTGCATTTTGAAAATAAAGTCCATGATCTCATTCCCTACAATGACAGATAAACAGCTTGCTTTGTCAGGTTTATATAACTATGTAAACACTTTGCATTTTGTACATGAGCTCAGAGCCTGAAACTTAATTTTTTGAAGTCTATTTTTGAAGTATTCACAGAAGAACATCTGTGTGGGGGGAACTATTTAAGAAGCTTGTTGATGAATTTCTAACAGTGGCACTGTAAAGCATTAGCACTGAACTATGCTTTCCCTTTTAGTCGAGATGAAAGGAGGTGGATTGAAAAGCAGAACAGAGCTGCCAGAGCATTAAGAAAAAAAGAAGAAATGAACAGAATTAGGACTCTTGTTGGTGAGCACACAAACTGCTGTTCTTTAAAGAGAGATTCATTAACTAACTGTGGAAGTCTCCTGCTTTTCTTCTATACATGATGCTTCCTTTCTTCTGCCAGACAATGCATACAGCTGTGATCCCAGGATAAAGAAATTTAAGGAGGAAGAAAAGGCAAAGAAGGAAGCAGAGAAGAAAGCCAAGGTAGAAGCAAAACGAAAAGAACAGGAGGCAAAAGAAAAAGTAAGTGAAGTACTTTATTTGGGTTGAAAAACTGCTTCATTCACACCTGCTGCTTCAGGTTCTACATTTGTCAGAAGACTACTGACAGAATTATTGGGGTTCAAAAATGTGTGTTGTTGATGCCTGTGCAGCAGGCAGTGCAAGGCTGGCAGCCTTCTGACAATGAGATGGAAACAAGGAATGCAGATCTGCAACAAAACACCTTTGAAAACTGAGTTCTTTTGTTGCATACAATTCCTGGTTTCAAGGCAAGCATTAAGTGCATAAAATGAGTATGTCTGCTTGCCTTGTGCATGTGGTTTGTGACTGGTTGGTTGGTATGAAATGCTTTGAGGAAACAGAACATACTTGATAAATATGAACAGTTTGGAGAAGATGGCTCTAAAAGTACAGGAATGAAAGGGAACTGTAAGGTGCAAAAAAGTAACTTAAAAGACATTAGAACACTGCAAAATATGTCAGTAATGATGCAGGAGAAATACTGGACCATGAAGTTTATACTCCTGAGGCAGGAGTAGGAAATTATGCAGTTTTGTATCTTGGTTGTAGAGGAAGTCAGGATTTATAAACTGAGGGTCCTCACAGGGAGTACTTGACTTAATGCCAAATGGTATAATGTGTCATCATCTCTCTCAAAATTCTTGGAAAACCAAACATTAATTATTTATGCATTTCAAACCCCAGACGCACCAACAAACCTCCACCCAAACCAGAAACAACACATTTTGATGTTGGATGACTGAATGACCCTGTAACAATGTGATTTGGATGATTTTTTTACTTGATTTTTTTTCCTTTTGATTGCAGCAAAGACAAGCAGAATTAGAAGCAGCACGGTTAGCAAAAGAAAAGGAGGAGGAAGAAGTTAGGCAGCAAGCATTAGTGGCAAAAAAGGAAAAAGAGATACAGAAGAAAGCAATCAAGAAAGAAAGGCAAAAACTCAGAACAACATGCAAGGTATTTAACTATTACAATGAAATACAGGTTACATCAGACAAATTACTGTCTTTGCTTAGATCACACTGGATCACATGTTTGCTTGTTCTTAGGGCTGGAGATGGGTATGGAAAGTGGGTTTACTAAAAAAACAAAATACTAATACATACTTACATGCATATGAGTTATTAGTAAAGCTGACCAAATAGGTCCAAACACAGCAGTGGCTGAAGAATGCTGTGTGTTAAGCCTTTGAAGGAATAGGACATTAAAGTTCAAGAACTTTGTAGAACATGTATTTCTGCTTCCAGAACTGGAATTACTTTTCTGATAATGAGGCAGATTGTGTTAAAATGATGGAGGAGGTGGAAAAGCTTTGTGATCGTCTTGAGCTAGCAAGGTAAGTCTTCCTGCTGCTGCTTTCTGCTCCTTTTGATACCCATCTTTCTACTAGCTCTCCATTGTAACTGAATAATTTATTTTTAGTCTGCAATGCTTGAATGAAGCACTTACATCCACAACAAGGGAAGGAGGAAAGGCGGCTGTAGTAAAACAGGTAATTATGCTGAGTGTCGAATCAAAGTAACAGAATAACTTGTGAAATCAACCTGTCTGAAGTGAAGTAAGATACAGCATAGCTGCTGTGGAATCATGCTTGGTAAAACACAAGGACTTGATTTTCAGAGTCCACAGGCAGAGGGATATCTGCTCCATTTTACATTGTGCAGTTCATGGCTGGTCAAATTTAACAGGGCCAGCCAAGAAAAAAATACCCATTTTTATTTGTAAAGAACACAAAACCTACCTCTTCAATGGTACACAGAAACAGTAGAGGAATTTTATTTTGCCCAACAATGTGTAGCTGTTACCTTGAGGAAGGAGGGCAGTCTCTTCTTATGCAAGAAAAATCCATGTCTAGTGTCTGTGACTTTGGGGATAGATCCACAAAAGGACTTAAATGTGCTGCAGGCTGTAGGCACTATAAGGGCTGGTAGGTTGGATACCAAGGAATAGGAAATGCAAGACACAAGGAATCAAAATTTACCAAAACTCAGCAAGGATCTGCCTATGTTTGCCATCAGGGAAAAGCTGTTTGAACTAAAAGCTGAACCTACATCCTGCAGAAAGAGTAAGGTGTATCCTCATCCACTGTGGATACACAGCTGTGAACTTTTTTCCATGGTGGGGAATATGATCTGCCCCCATCCCAGGGTCAGGTTTACTCATCAGAAAATTTAAGACTGAAATGCCTCTTATTCTGCAGGGGACTGAATTCAATATTCCATTCTCAAGGAAGGTGTTCTAAATGCAGGACAGTCCTCTTTCTATCTGTTAAAACTATTCTGCTAAAAAGTTTCTATCAGGTAGCTTTCCTTTTGCCAGGAAGGTTTTATGAAATAGGTTTCTTGCTCTTGCCCTTGGGCATCCTGCCAACAGCCATAAGTGCACAGCTCTTCTAATATTGCCAAGATTGGACTGGGCCCACTCACAAGCAGATGATTAAAGATATGTCACACCACAGTCTTGAGATGTGATTACAGGTCACAAAAATCTGCAGTGGGTTAATTTAAGTCGTTTTTAGCTTGCTAAAAAACTACACATGGCCATCTAACCCTGAGTACACAGTTAGTTACTAAAATCTGGAGCTCATTTTAACTTAAAAGTTCTCCATTACTATGGCTGCACTGATATAATCAGGCTTATATACCAGTTAGGCTGGAAGATTTGAGAATCAGTGTATTCAACATGGAGGTTTAATTGCCCTCACTGGTCTTAATGCTTTTGTGGATCTGTCCCTCTAAGTCAAGTGTTAGCCTAGACATTCACACAAGGTTGAAAACTTTTGCTTTAATTCTGGGGGTATTCATTTAATTTCCTAGTGAACCTGTGATGGATTTCTGCTATTAACTCTTAATCTTTAAATCCTAAAAATATACACATGAAATGAAGGGAAATAATACTGGAACAGATAAGCTTCTCTGTTTCCTTACATATAATACACAGAACAAAAACTAAGCAAAATCTAAGGTTCAAAGGAAGTCCAGAGAGGGGGTTGTGTCACTGTAAAATGTAATAATAATTCAGTAAGTAAATAAATAATGCTTATTTGCAATCTTTAGATAGAAGAAATAAATGAACAAATAAGGCGAGAGAAAGAAGAGGCGGAAGCTCGTATGCGCCAAGCAACAAAGAGCTCAGAAAAGTCAAGCACTGGCGGTGGAGGGGGAAGCAAAAACTGGCCAGAGGATGATTTACAGTTGTTAATTAAAGCTGTGAACCTCTTTCCAGCAGGGACTAACTCAAGGTACTTCTCGGGTTTGGTGCTAAAAGCCCTTATTAACAATTTTTAATTAAATAACAAGCATAATAAAATATTTTCAGATCATCCCAAGTACTTTGTCAGTATAAGGACTCCTAAACATCTTTCTTTCCCTTGGTTTCTTTTTCCCTGGTACCATGCTCTGAGTGTCACTTGAGTTACCTCTGGCTGTATCTTGTTTCCCCCCAGCTTTGGGCCTCAGTCCATTACCAGGATGGTGCTGAGGTGCCTGTTTGCAAGGGCTTACTCCATGGTAGGCTCACTCCTTAAAGTGGAGAACAAAACCACACCAGTGACTGGGGTGCAGCTGGGTAGGAATACAAGTGTGCAAGCTACTTCCAGGGGCTCCACAATGAATGTGAGGCTGGTTTCTCCTCTACATGGTAGGAGGAAAATATTCCAAAATAGCAGTTAAGTGCACCAGCTTTCTTCAGGGGAGAGCCAGAGGAAAAAGGAAGGGCTGAGATTTACAGAAAGCAGCACTGGCACTCAGCTTACTGCTAAGCAACAACAGGAGCACAGTTTAAATACTTTTTTCCCAGGAATGAAATGCCTTCTTCCATTTAGGATTACAAAGATTTCAAACATCCATTACAAAATTTGGATGCTTACTGAAAAAAACCATACTCCATGGAGATGATACCAGTGCCTGTTTCTGCAGCTCAGCAGTCAGGGCTCCTGTCTGAGCAGCAGTACATACTGCCTCCATTTTCTAAGAATCCACTAGGAATAATCTTGGGACTAGGGCTGTTCCAGCTCTCTCCTGTTTAAGCCCCTTTACCTGATGTTTAGTTATTTTTATGGGGGCAGAGGACATGGGGTTAGTAACTACTCAGCCCTTCAGTGCAGCCTGCAGTATTTAATGCCAGAGGTGTTTAGGGAATTCAGGATAACAGCAATTTAGCAGAATTTTGAGGACTAGAGGTTTGCACTTACCTGCATTCTACCCCATCCTTTTTCTGTATTGGGAACTGAGGGGTTCACCCAAGTTGATTGCATTCTTCAGTTAGTGACTGAAAGCTTTCCAGAACAGCTACTCTGGGATTTTGCACATATTTAAATATGTTTGAACTTACTCAGGAGTTTATAAAAATGTGTACAGGAGCTTGACCATAGCTTATATGAAGATAAGGTATTATGTAATATGCTGGTTTATCCTTTCTGTTCTTGCTGTAGGTGGGAAGTTATTGCCAATTATATGAACTTGCACTCTACTACTGGAATAAAACGAACAGCAAAAGATGTCATCAATAAAGCAAAGAGTCTCCAAAAGCTTGGTATCTATATTACCTTATTTTTGTAATACATGGTCTGCCTGCTTCTGTACAGCTGAATTTTCTGTGACTGGAGCTGTGTTTCTTAAGAAAATCCTCTGTACAGCCCCAAAAGAAATGTAGTTCAGATGGAGGATTTAGAGGAGCATTTATGTGATTCAGTGTTTTCATCCTAATGGCTCTTTTGTAAGTCAGCACCTCACAAGCAACTCTCAGAAACTCTCTTAGTGTAGCTTGATGCACTGATGTCTGGGACACATGAAATAGCAGGGCTCAAAGAGAGATAAATGGGCCTCTCAGAAAGCTCCCTACAAAGGAAGGCATCTAAAATAAATGGAACTGATGAAGCTCTAGATATTCTTTAAAAAAATTAATGGAATCCAACACCAGAGTAAGACACCTAAATGAATGTGGCTCATCTCCTCTTCAAAAATGAATATAAAAATGAAGAATGAAGCGGAGAGAGCTCTGGAATAAGGTCACAAAGAAATTACACATTTCACTACAGAAGGAAAAAAAACCCCACAGAATTTTCGAGATTTCTGCATTACAAACCACAGAGTGGCATGAGGAGCACCTGGATTTATTTCCTGCCTCTCTGACATGGTCATACCCTGGGCAATGCATGAGTTTTGTGCCACAGCCCTTGAGAGAATAATCCCTCTTGATTTTGGGGAAGTTGCAGATTCAGGTTTAAGATTATATGGAACAATTATTCCTCTGACCACACTAAAGCAGGATAAGGGTTGGAAAATCTGACACTGAGAAAAGTTTATTGGACACTGAATGATTTTTTTTAATCTACCAACATCTTTATAGTCATTTTAAAGTAAGTAGAAATTGGGGTTTATGATTTTGTTATTATTGTAATTAATCTGCTAGAGAATGTTGTTGTTGTTGTTATTACATCTAGCTTTAATAGTCTTCCAATAATTATTCTCTTTAATGTCTGTTGTTCATAGACCCTCATCAAAAAGATGATATAAACAAGAAAGCATTTGACAAATTTAAAAAAGAACATGGTGTGGTGCCTCAGATGGACAGTGCTGCCCCCTCAGAACGATTTGAAGGTAAAGGTGAAAAGGGAGCCCTTCTTGTGCACTTCTCTCCCCTGGGTCTCTTGGCATGAAAGTAACCCAGAACTTTCTCAAGATTTGCTTACAAATTTTGACAGCAAATAAGTGATCCCATCTCTGGTGCCAGATTTGAGGGTTTGTGGTACACACAACACACTCCAAAACTTCAGGGATTTTAAATAAACTATAATATGTTTTACAGTATTTTCTAGACTCTTTTTAAAATATCTCTCCTTGCTGTCATTTCTGCATTTAAAAACAGGATCACCTCTAGATTCATCCCCTTGGACTACAGAAGAACAAAAACTTTTAGAACAAGCATTGAAGACTTATCCAGTAAATACTCCTGAAAGATGGGAGAAAATAGCAGCAGCTGTTCCAGGCCGGTCAAAAAAAGACTGCATGAAACGATACAAGGTGAGGTCCCTCACCTGCTCCTGGGACTGGCTCCAGGCCAGCTCTTGAGAGAATCCTTTGCTTTTGCTGTTCCATGAGATACTGTCCCAGAGACAGTATCTGACACACGCAAAATGATGGAATCTTACAGGAAACTTTTTAGTTTTGGTAACTCAACCCCAAAAGAGCAGCAAGGAATAAATGCTCCTCAGTGAAAATAGTGCCTCTGGAAGCTGGGAAGGAAAGTCGGTGTCAGGAAATTTGTTTTACAGTTTGACAGCAAGCTCTAGTAGATCAAGTCCTATCCCTAGCCTCCTGTAGGTAAAGTTCCTGGTACAGGAGGATTGACCTTCCATTAATTGATTTGTTTCTAAGGGAAATTGCTCAACATTAAACTATGTAGATTTCTCATTATGTTGAGAAGTAGAGTGTTTCACAGTGAATATATGTAGGGTTCAAAACCACAGCATTGTTCACATGTGTTAAGTTTTTTTTCCCCACCTTCTCTTCAGGAACTCGTGGAAATGGTCAAGGCAAAGAAAGCTGCTCAAGAACAAGTGATGAATGCTACTAAAGTCAAGAAATGACTCTTACTGACAATCCTTGTTTTATAATAAAAATGCAAATACTGTACATGTTTCCATTCCTTTCTTCATTATACAGAAACACAGGAGGGGCTGGTTCTTGAGTTTTAATCTTCTCAAAAGCAACTCCAAAGTTTTAAAAGGGTGTAGTGGATTTGTTGGGTTTTTTTTTTGTTGTTGTTTTCCTGGTTTTTAAAGCTAAAATATGCCGAAGTTCTTGTATTCACTATTCACGACGCCAATACATGCCACTGCAGATTTTGCTATACTCTGGAAGTTGTTCAATTGGACCTGGAAGTTAAAGAAAGTTGGCCATGACACATGCTCAACTCACAGCAAGTGGTCTGGAGGGGTTATGGGAGGATAGGGAAACTTAAATCACATACCCACGGCAGCAACTGCAGGATGCTTATCATAGATGTACTTTGTGCAGATTTCTCTAATAGTCTGGGCATCTATAGCCTAAAAGGGGTAAAAGAGGCATTTTTGTTACAATCCCATCTTAAAACCATTTCTGATCTTAATTTTGTATAATCAAAGGGAGCAGGAAACAAAACCCTCGGAAGTTCTCAGTTAGAAATGTTTTCTCAGCTGAAAAAGAAATACAATTTTTATGTTGTTACTTTCTGTAGCAAGTAATTTTCTTGATGGCCTTTTAAAAGTTGCAACGTGAGTGCCACTTACTTCAATTCTTGCCTCAAGTTCTGGAATTGGGATTCGGCGCTTGTAACACAGCATTTGTCTTCCAATGTCTTCACAGATTGGTGTGGACCCTAAAACGGGAAAAAATCCTTCAGTTATCAGCCTATGGCTCCACAAAGAGTAAAAAGTTCTCATAAGTCTCACCATCAAGTTGTAGCAGCATATTTGTCTTTAGAAGATTTTTTGCTCGAGCTACTTCATTTTCTGTAACGCTTGTGCAAAGTCTTATCCTGAAAAACAGTTTCAATCCAAAGGCATTAAATAATGGCAGGCTGTAGCACCCTGTGCATTGCCTGTGATATAGAGGTGCAGAGGCATTACTGCACCTACCAGGCACTACTCTTCTGTAGACAAAGCTGGTAAGACAGCTTGGAAAACTAGCCATGGATACAAAGCAGCAGCCTGAAAGCAGGGGTTTTGGATGCATATCAAGATACCCAAGAGCAAGCTCTTTCTCTTAGAAGAGGTGTATTTCATTTTATTAAATAAATATTTTGAGGCAAGTGCATTGTGTACTTGTTATCTTGAGAATGGAGGTTGCTAAGAAAGTAGAGCCAAGCAACTGGGTAACAGCAATTAGCTAGAAGGCAATCCAGCTTCCTGGCTCCTCTCTTGGTGAGGTAATAATTTGCCACACTGCCTACAGAACATTTTGTGAGGAGAGGGGGATGCTGAATAGAATTTAGTATTAAGCTATTAAATAGCTTAATACTAAATTCTTGTCCAAGGAGTTGTCTGTATCTTCCCTGGTGCTAAGCTGCAGCAAACAGAGTCAAAGTGATAACCTTTTTCTCCACCACTTAACAGGGATTTCATAGAATAATGGTATATAAGAGAAGTGATTTATGTGATTAAAGAAATTCCTCATTTTCAAGACTTGTTTCAACTTCACCCACTTTAAATCAAGTGCTTTTAAGTAACATGTATGTGTTTTTAATAGCATCTGCACTTCAAGCTTTACAGTCATCTATGGACATCCTTCAAAACAGATTTAAGCCTCAGATGAATGAATATTGTCTAGAATCATAGGTTTCAAAATTCCATATGTAACAGCTCAACTTTCCCTGTGTATTCACTAGAGCTGTCTAACACCAGCACATGATACATCAACTGCAGACTAAAACTGCACATTCATTATTCTCATCCACAAATATTTGCTCTTTCAGTGGTGGCACTTGCAGCTCACAGGCTGCACAGTGACTGAGTAGTATACTAAAAGGTCTGACAGTTTCACGACTTCTGTCATTTGCCAGTCAAAAAAAAAATCCCTGCTGTGTTTTCTCGTGCAAGAAACAAAACCTACATCTTAAGCTATTCACTCCAAATAACAGTGCCAAAAACTGGGTGCTGGGACTTGGCTTTGGGTGCCAAAGTTTAGAATTTGATGCATTTGTTGTTCCCAGGCAAGCCCAAGCAGAGAAAAATATTCTCTTTATTTTTGAATTGTATTCCTCCACTAAAAACAATCTTTTCAGAGAAACAGTTGGCAGCTTACCATTCTTTCTGAACAAAGTGCACCATGTCCTGAATAGTGGATGGCTCACAGACCATATAGAGTCCCCACAGCCCTGTGTCAGTGTAGCAGGTGTTGAAGGACTGGAAACTGTGACACAGGTTACCTTGGCAGGCAATCTGAGCAAGTTTACTGGACAAATTCTGCCGAGGCAAAAGAAAAAGATATTACTTTGTGAAATTTTTTGAAAGCTTACTAGTCACCTCCATGATTTCCCATTTTCATTTCAATGATGACTGAACATGCAGTAGTAGCTACAAGGTTGGTTATCAGCTCTTCATTTCAACCCTTTCTTTCCTTGCATGTAATATCACATTTCAAAATAACACCCCAGATTTGAGCCAAAATCACAAAGACACTTAGGTTCAAGAAAGGGACACTTAATTGGTGATACCCAGAAGTGTGGCATTCACATTCTCTAACATGACTCCTTTGCCCAGGATGTTTCTCCAGGGAAGCTGAAAGGCAGCGAGAAGCCTCAGAGAAAAGGAAAACAATTCTTATCTCGTTTGCTTCTCCTGTGTTTTGCTCATGTGAAAGGTGTATGGAGATTGCTTACCCACAGGTGATTGTTTCATTGGATTCTGGCGTGAGCTGTTTTCACTCATTGGCCAATCAGGGCCAAGCTGTGTCAGGACTCTGGAGAGTCACGAGCTTTCATTATTATCTTTTTAGCATTCAGTAAGTATCTTTTCTGTATTCTTTAGTATAGTATAGTATTCTTTAATATAATATAGTATCATAAAGTAATAAATTGGCCTTCTGACAACATGGAATCAGATGCATCATTCCTTCCCTTTGTTGGTGGCCCTGCATTCACAATACAGAGGTTCTGATGACATACAGGTATAAAATATCCTACATTCCATGAGGGCTGGCAAACCTCAAGTCACCTCTATTTTGGTGGTTTAGAACCACTTCCCAAGACTCTCCTACATCCTGGGTAACAAACCCTCTGAGACTCACAACTGGATGCCCTTTTCTGTCCAGGTAGTACCCAATTCAGGGACTTCCCACCAACCTCAGTGAGAGCAGGATGGTGCTTGCAGGTTCACTCACCACTCCTCCTCCAAAGGAGCGATCCCAGTTCCCTATCAGAGTGTTGGCTACCATGAGGGGGATGGTGTCAGGGTCTGCCCAGCCAGCTGCTTCCACGGCAATGGCCAGGTGTGCCAGGGGCATCTTGTCATCCCTTATCCGGATCTGCAACACAGCACAGCAGCTCCAGCGCAACCTGCGCAGGCTCAGGCACAGGGCAAGGTAAACAACAGAAATCACACTTTGCCACTACAGCTGGATTACAAAACATGCACTAAAATTAAAGTATATGGAGATTAATTTGACATCAGCCTTAACTGCTCCCCTGTGGCAATTTCAGATCATTTTGCCAATAGACACAGAGAAGCATTACAAGTCATAAAATGACTACCAGCAGCAAGGAAATCTGATGACTTTGTAAAATCTAAAAAGAGATGGGAATAGAACGTGGATGCCTCAGTTCTCTGCCAAATCCTTTAAATGAGTGATTCTCAAAAAGTGGAAATGCTCCAGTAAGAGGATAAAAGGAAAGTAGGAGCAGGGATATGGAAGGTATTCCCCCAGGAAGTGATGAAGAATAAAAAGTGGTGGCAGTGAGGCCTGTCCAACAGAGAATGGGAAGTACTGCTTTGGAAAGTAGCTACTCCATTGCCACCACTGGGGGCAAGATACCTTTTCATGTGCTGAGTCTGTGGCAGAGCAGCCCTCTCTCCTCACCAGAGAGCACATGTCAGGGGACGTAAGGGCCAGCCCAAAGAGCCACCCAGCAGCTTACCTCACTGCCTGTGAAGCTGCAAGGTGGCAGGGGTGGCAGTCCTCCTTCTGGAGCAGATGGCAAGTTTCCAAAATGGCACTTCGCCAGGTCAAGTAGTTCATCGTGAGAGACCCCTAGACAAAGGTATTTCACATGCTTTGTGATGTTACTCTGTAAACAGTTAATTTACACTGCTGCACAGCTTAAGGACTCAACCAAGCAGAAATTTTTTGTGCCCCTGCTTTAATACCCCACCTTCAGATTCTTCACACATTCCCTTTATACAGAGCAACATCATCATGATTCCCCCTTCTCGGTTCTCTTTAACAGCCTTCCACTAAAACTACATCAAATCAAGCTCTTTGCTCTCTGTGAAGTCTCAATGTTATTTCTTTCTCTCTGCATTCCTTTCTATTCCCCTCTTCACACCTTCTAGGACCCTTTTTTCCTGCCCACATGGAAGAATGACTTTGGCCTCCAATTCACTTCTTGTTCCTGATTTAAGGCTTCTGGAATATTACTGACAGAAAAAGGGAACAAAATCTCAAAGGGTATGAATGTACAAAACACACAGGGCTACAGAGGGCCAACAACAAACAGGACCTGCTGAACAATGGGTGATTCACCATGTGGTTCCTACAGACTCAGGCCATGGTTTCAAGCACAGTTTCATGTGATCAAGGGTGAGTATCCCATACTGACCTCCAGCAGCAGCCAAGACCATTCTGGGTCCTTTGTAATGTGTTGTTATGTACTCCACCAAGTCATTACGATTTATGGATCTAGAAACAGGAAAGGAGACAGCACTACTGTGTCAGTAAAGTTTATTGGAGTAAAAAGAGAGAAATGTATATAACAAAACAATTATCAAAACAATTAGAAGTGCTGCCAATGTTCAGAGCAGAGGCAGAAAGCTAAAATAAGGCTGACTTTCTAAAAAGCAAATACGAACTAAATAAAAAGCTCTTCTAACTTCCTGAGGAGGAGTGAGAATTCCAACTCAGCCAGGTGGAGACAGGATGCACTAATGATCCCCTTTCCTTTGAAAGCAAACAGTGTGTGCTTACAATAATGCCCAACATGTGATCTATAGGAAAAAGAAGTATTTCCAATTTTGTGCCAGATGCACTTATAAGAAACAGGAGAAAAATATGGCAAAAAAACCCAAAGTCATGCAGAGAACATCTGAAGTTCACATACCCTTTGATGCCTGCCTACAGGGAAACTAAGGCAATACAAAGGTTCTACTTACTGAATATATAATTATATATATTAATATGTATAGATATAAATTGATATATAAATACATAATTATATTCAGTGCAATTTCAGCTGCCCTCCAGTGTAAAAATGAAATCTGACACTGTTCTCTACATTTTTAGATAACGCTCTCAATATATAAAGGTTGCCACACAACCAAAGACAGATGTAGTTTTGGACATACTTGATATTTTCAGTGGGTCCTAAAATGGTCCGTCCTAGGGCTGTGTTCTGGTAGGCTGTGGCATGAAGGTAATCAAAGACAACTTCCTGCAAATTGGTTTCAACCTCTTGCATCTCTCGCAGTATAACTCCTCGCTCGCGCTCAATCTCTGCCTCTCCCAGGGTGCTGTTCTGAATTATGTCAGCAAGAATTTCCACAGCTGATTGCAAACAGAGATGGAAATGAAAGAAGTATTTTCAGACTACTAGAAAAATCTGGTTCCAAAAGTGAAACCCACTTCAAAGAGCAATAAAACTAGCAAGGGGACAGGAAGAGAGAAGTCCAAAAGGTATCTTATCTAAGGACTCCGAAGAGAAAAATATTTCAAATATAAGCGTCCCTGCTGGCTCCTCTCCAAACCCATATTCTCACGTTCTTTTGAAGCTCAAGAACGAATTTTTCACCAGGCAAGGGAGGGACTGTAATACTGCAAAAGCATCATTCTGTGTCATCCCACTGGAAGCTGGATAAGCATGTTGTTCTTTCTGATGAATGAGAGCAATTACCTCTTGGTAAGTCTTTTGAAAAAGCCTTTGCATAATACACAGTTTGTTCCCTGGACGTGTACGCGTTCAGATGAGCCCCCATGTTCTCAATCTCTAGCTCAAGGTCTAACTGAGATCTCTTTTTTGTTCCCTGAAACAGAACAATAACAAAATCACATTAAACCCTTCAAATCATCTACTCATCATTACTACTTCTTGTCTGAAAAAGTCACGATCAAGAGAAAGAAAACGTGTTCTGGAAACACAACAGGCATACTAATCTTTCCAAGCTTGAAAGTCAGATATAAATCCTACTGTGCTCCCAAATGAAAATAAACTGGCTAAAGGGTGACTGTGTCTTCTAAGACTACTATAAGAAGGTAAAAGTGAGTTTAAAATTAGATCTGTGTAATCCACAGTTGTGTAATGCACAGAACTAGGATCTTTAGCTTCATTTTCTAATGGAAACAAAAGTTATTTTTGTCATTCCAATTTGGAAAACTTATTTATACAATTCTGACAAAGTTTTTATTATTGGTCTTTAAAGATAAATAACTTAAAAATTCATTGTAAATGTCTACATTAATCTTTACACTCACCTTGAAAGCCATATGTTCAAGAAAGTGAGCAGTTCCATTGTTCTTCTCATTTTCATATCTGCTTCCAGCATCAATCCAAAGTCCAACCTCAGTGAAGGAAAAAAAAAAAGTCATTTTCCCAGCTAACAGCTTTGCTATGGCTTTTTACTTAAACAGAGCAGGTTTTCAATAAAAAGAAAATTTTCATCTTCACAAAAAAATTTAATTACAAATCTACAAAAGCCTTAAGACTTCTAAGTCCTGGCTTAAGTTCTAGGAAACAGTTGCTAATAAATATTGAAATGCAAATGCGATTTAGTTCCATGAGGAAATGAACACACAGGAACAGACATAAAAACCCCTTCCTTTTGTAAGTCACTTACTGTGCATGTTGAGAGTCCAGAGTCTTCAGAAGCTACTTGCAAGCCATTTTCCAAAGGACTCACCCTAGTTTCAGGGACATTTAAGATTACTTCTGTTGCTGCTTTGGAAACTGTGCACCTCCCTGTTCCAACATGCACACCCTGGAAAGGAAAATCATCAATCACCTCAGATTGTTTAGTTATATCCAAGGATGCATTTCTGAAAAATATATTGCTGAACTCAAGCATTATGTCCATGGATCCTTCTTAAAGCATGCATTTATAAGGGAAAGAATTCAGGACTGCTATTCATCTCTGCTTCACACAAGGGAAGCAGTAACCTGAATGAGAAACAAGCCCTGAAGATAAGCACAAGTGAGGAGATGCATCTGCTGCCTCCAGGCTGACACAGGAGCTGATACTCCCATCAGCTGATACTCCTAGCCACACTTGCTCCCCACTGCTGCCAGCAGGAGCCTGCAGGACCTTTACCTTCAGGAGTTCTCCTGGGTACCTGCTTTCTAAAGTGAACTGAGGTACAGCCCAAGGGCCTGTGCCAGGACTGCAAATCCATCAGCCATTGATCAGAGCAGCTCAATCAGGGGGCAGTTAAAGCACAATAAATGAGAGCAGGGTAGAAAAGAAGGGAAGCAGTTTTCCAATAACAAGAAATGTAAATATGTTTCCCAAATTCAAGCAAACAGCTATCTCAAAAACTGTGATTTCAAATGTTTCAAATAAACAAAGATTTCTCTCCCCATATAACTGGCCTAAACATTAAAGCACAAAACCCAGCTCTCAATCCCTCTTCCTAAAATAGATTAGATCTCTTAAAACTCACTTACTTCAGAATCTCAGCACAATTTAAGTTTGAAGAGAACTCTGGAGGTCTCTAGTCCAACTTCCTGCTCCAAACAAGATCAACTTGGTCAGAGCACTTTGCTCAGGACTTTTTGCACCTGGGTACTGACAATCTCCAATGGTGAGAAACTGCACAGCTCTGTGAGCAGCCTGCTCCACTGCTTGACTGCCACATATCCAGTTTTTCCTCTCTTGTTTCAGCTTACACCCATTGTCTCTCATCCTGCCAGTGTGACAGGCCTGGTTTTATGTTCCTTCTAGGTGCTGGGCACAGACTTTTCTCACAGGTCCAGCTGAAGCCACAGCTTCTCCAGCCTGAACAAGGTCCGGACCCTCAGCCTCTCCTCACAGGGCACATGTTCCAGCCCAGTTCATCCCTGCTGAGCATCCCCGGTTCCCTGACACCGCCCTCACACTGCGGAGCCCCGGAGCGGCTGCCGCACACAAACCTGAGCAGCGCACACCGATCGCTCCCTACACCTCCCGCCGAGCACCGCGCCGCGACTACAACTCCCAGCATGCACCGCGCCCCACGGCCTCTAGCTCCCCGCGTCCCCTCAGCGGCGGCCCGGGCACCAGCGCTCGGAGTCACCGCGGCGCCCACGCTCCCCGCGCCTCCCGCCGCTTCGCTCCGTTCCCCTCCCCGCCGCCTCACCCGCTGCGCTGCACCGGGCGCTCGCACCAGGCGGGAGGACCAGGGCAAGAGAAGCCGCCGGGCCGCTGAGCGTGCTGCAGACGCCGCCATCTTGACTCTGTGGTGGGCGGGGCGGAGCGGGCGGCCTTTGGGGGCGCGCAGGCGCGGGGCAGTTCCAGCCGCCGCCGCCGGGGGGCGCAGTGGGGCAGCGCAAACCGCATAGCCGCGTCCCGGGGAGGTGGGAATCGGGAACGGGGAATGTCCCGGGTGGGAGGGGACCCGCGGGGACCGCCGAGTCCAGCTGCTCGCCCTGCACAGGCCAAGCCCAGCCATCCCACCGTCTATCTGAGAGCGTTGTCCAAGCGCTCCTGGAGCTCTGGCAGGCTTGGGGCTTGGTTTTAATGGTCCCGTTCTCCTCAGTGCCCCAGAGCAGGTAGGTCAGGAAAGCATTTTCCTGCCGATATCCCATTATGGCCACGTTCAGCAAACACAAAGCGCTGCCTTCAGCTCCGGGAGCTGCCGTGGGCACATCCCTGCGCGCTGCGGCTCCTGCGGCAGGGCTGGCTGAGGGCGCTGCGCTTCCTGCGGGACGCACCCGCTGTGACTGGGAAATCCCGAGGCTGGAATAACTTGGAGTCTTCTGGGAGTACGTGTAACGGAGCTGAGACACTTGTCACGGATAGCAGGGCTTCGTGCAAGCAGTAAATGCAGCGCCCCGCCGAGCCTGGGCCGGCGCTGGTGACAGCACCAGACCCTGGACTCCAAAGGGCCGGGAATGGT
Source organism: Molothrus ater (assembly GCF_012460135.2). Taxonomy (NCBI): domain Eukaryota; kingdom Metazoa; phylum Chordata; class Aves; order Passeriformes; family Icteridae; genus Molothrus; species Molothrus ater. The sequence goes on along the minus strand of NC_050482.2, from coordinate 12,900,898 downwards.
CCCTCCCAGCTGCCGGCGGCTGGGAAGGGCTGGTGGCAATGCTGCTTGACAAGAGCCACATTTGGGCTGGGAAAAGCTCTGGAAGTGTACCAGTGGAAAAAATTTCAGTGCCTAAGATTGTTCCTGAGCACGTTTGGAATGTATGGCTGTAGATAAATAGGTACCGACATGCAAGAAGCAGCGCTCGGTTTTGACTTTGTGGTTAAATTTTTTACAATTTTTAGGAAATTTTCATTTGGCTAATCAAGCATTATCTCAAAAATTATGGAGAACCAGGGTGAAATTCTGTTATTTGTCCCACAGTATGTTAAGTGACACAATGCAAAGAAACAAAATACTACTTAAAAAAAAAAAAGAAATCTGTATTACCTATGCTGGGGGAAGCAGTGTTTCTAGGTACCATTTTCCTAACCCATTCAGGATTAATGAAATGCTTCAGATACCATTTGACACAGTACTTCTGACACCCTCTGTACAGATACCACAAACCTTCCCCATCTTGCCTGCTCTAAGAGGAAGAAAGCTCAGCTCTGGGCACATGATCAGGAGGAAGAGGTTGAAAAGGGTGGGGAACTGCGGATTTCTGATCAACAGGAAGAGATTGAGAATGGTGGGAACTGAGGATGCTCCTGCTCAGGATGAACTGTCTCCTGCAACTGCCAAGGTCCTGTTACTCAGAGGTGATTCTCGAGAGCTGTCAGAAGTGTTGCTCCCTTCCCCCTGAAACCTTATCAGTCACATGCAGATTTTAGGTGACAAAATCCACCGTGACTATTAAAGGACACTGGGGATTGTTGGTAGTTCCTGGGCTGGCTCAGATGCTGAAGTGTGACAAGGCTCTGAGATTTAGCTTCTCAGACTCCAAAACATGGACCAGTTTCAGAAAAATCCACTGTATTTTAAATGTATAACTTTTGGGGGATATTTTGTGTATATAGGAAATTTCTTACTCCCTTGGCAGTTCAGCATGAAATTGCACTGATTGCCTTAAAACGTTTGCACTGCCAGTTTGTAAGCTCTGTGTTTAAACAGCAGCTTAGTCCTGCAGCTGGGCTTGTCCAGTTTCTGTCACAAGGACTGTAATTGCATAAAAATAGTAAACCCAAAGCATGATATATTGCATACAATTAAAAATGAAAGTGACACTGTTGTTAACACAAAGGTTAAAATACAAACCTAAATACCAAGAAACCAGATGCTTCCTAATTTCACAATGATGCCTTGACCTCGTATGGAATGGTAGATCTCTTACTGAAATTGTTACTGTTACTTTGGTGCCTGGGCTATTTTAGTGCCCACACAGCCTGTGTAAGAAGGATCTTGTAGCTGCAAAGCATGCACATCCTTTCACCAGAGGATTTACATTGGAGTCAAATTAGTTTCCATGGAATAGAAAATCTAACCTTACACAAAACTAGCTACTTCTCTTTTTTAGTTTTGTTTCTCCCATTTAGTTAATGCATATTCAAAAGATCCATCCAGTTCCTGCATTTTTTTAATTTCAGATAGAGCTCTGTCAAGTTGTAAAAGAAAAATGTAAAGCACCAAACTGTGCAAATGAAAATTAAAATTAAGCTTCTGTTCCATTTTACAGCTAGATCTAACTGATCTCATATGCTGGGATTTATCTCAAAGATGCTTTACCAGATTTCACTAACCCATTATACATCCTAGAAATTTGAATCCTTGCTAGACATAGAATTACAGCTTAAGATAAACTGATTATCCCCATAACATGTCTCCTACTTAACAAAATAGGAGTGTCTCATATGTAAATGTAATCTAAAATTTAGCATCCAGCAAAGGCCATTAGAGAGATGCAACTCTAAATTAAGAAATCTTATTAGCCAGCTAAAAATGCAACAAAATAAAACATATACTAGTGTTCTAACAGTAGAAGCTGAATATGTAAATATTCACCACTAAACTTTTATAAAACACTACTTTTTAAATGGTTTTAACAATTTTATTACAATGAGATAATTTAGAAATGAGCTATTATAACATGGAATGCTCACAATATCCCTCTAGTTTAGCTAGTATTATCTTCAGCTTCCAGATGGAGAAAATTAGACCTTTCTTCATAGTGCTTGTGTATCCAGTATTAAGCAACAATGGAATAGAAAGGCCAAGGCTAAAAGAAGAAAGTTTTATATAAATTATGTCCTTGTCATCAGCATGATAGATAAATAGTTGCCTGCTAATTCCAAGATGCCACAGAGCCTCTGAGTGGATTATGTAGGTGAGGGTCTCAAGATGAAAATCTAGTTCTTTGAAATCCAGATTCCAGATTTCACCCTAAGTATGGGGGCTTTGTATTTCACACTAAGTAGCTATTTTAGATCAGCATCCCTCCTAAAAAGGTGCCTGCAAAAGGACCAAATGGCACTTTTGGTTTTTAAGCTTAAAACTTGTCAAGAACTCCATTGAAACCAGTGGTAATGCACAGTCTGAATTATACAGTTCCAAACTGGTTTTCTGAGGAAATAAGGTTTCCATGTTCATTACTGTGCAACATCAACCAAATGACACACATCTCAAAGAAAAAGAGGTTCCAGGAACCACCAGCTGAGGAGGTGCTGCACTATCAGCTCACACATGGGAGAGACTCTGCCCCACAGAAAAAAGATTCAGCTGGTGCTGGTGCCAGCACTCATAGATCTAGCTTGTTGCTTCTAGAGTAACATTTCTACTTTATTAAACAATTCCATGTGGTAGCAGTGATATAAAGAAGAAATCTGTTTGTGCATACCTGATGTGTGTATAACCATAGGTCAGCACTGGGGCTGAACACAACTTTGTGAAGCCAACACTCCTGTAATTCTAAACTAAGATGAAAATCTTGGTATGAGCAAAGAAAGCATGATCTTGAAAGGACTTTCTTTCAATTGTATATACAAGTATTTCTTCTGAACTAAAGAAAAAGTTGTATCAGCACAACACACTATCATGATCAGCTGATTACAGAAGTACTTGGGAAGAACTACCCTGTTACAGGCTGATCCAGCCCCAGAGCAAGAGGCCACAGGAGCTAAGCATTAGAACAGCACTGCTCAGGAAAAAGACCTTCAGAATTGCTGAAACCATCCCACAGTAAACATTAACAACTGAAATTGCCTTTGGCTAAACTGCTGCTTAGTGCTGTGTTAGCTTTTTGTACAGTCATCATGTTCACTGTTTATTTACAATCTACTATCTTTTTAAAGCAATGATACAGTATTGCCTTTAATGAATATGCTGAAATCCAGCTGCCAGGAATTGCCTTGATCTCAGCCAAGCAAGCAGAATTCAAACAAGCCTAAAAACATGGGCTCAAGAAACAATACATTATTTTGTAGAGGAGTGGGCTGGGGGGCTGTTTGGGAATAAAGCTGTTTTGAGAATAAAAATCAAACTTTACAGACATTATGGTGTCTGATTTTCATGCCAGCTGTTCACTGGCCTCTAGCTGATTATTTTATCAGTATTACCTAGAAGTTACCCTTCAGCTAATTAAATTGCAATAGCTTTTCTTTCCCATGGTTAACCACTGGGCAGCAACTGCAAAAGCTTACAGGCCACTGACACTGGTCTTTTGTGCTCTCAAGCTGCAAGGAAGACTGTCTAAATTAAACATAGAGGCTGTTGGCTGAATTTGTAACATTTCAGTTGCTCATTAACAGAGCACTCTTTTGAAGCTGTTGATTAAAAGCTTTCTTCAGGGAATATTACAGTATTCTGTCTGCATGCAGTTCTCTTTTTTCTGGTAAGTATTTATGCAGTGAAATAAGTCTGTAAGTGCCAGACATCCCACTACCTGACAGCTGAGGGCTTTTATCAGAAAGATAAATGGAAGGAGTTTGGATAGCTCATAACAACAATTTTTCAAGAATAACATGCCAAACAAATGATTCTGCCTGATGCAGTAACTCAACAGGAAATCCTGTGGGTAAATTCACCTGATTTAGCTAAACAGATAGATTTCTTCTTGCCCTTGAGCAGACTCACTGCAGATTAAGGATCAGTCCTTTTTTTATTGCTTTTGTTTGTATTGTACACAAGTGTCATTTCCATCCTTCCCTGTGACTATAACCACATACAGGTTCCCTGTTTTAGAGTGTTATTCTGATTTGATGGTGGATGAGTTTCCAAAACTCTAACATTTATTTCAACTTTTTTCTTATTTTAAGAAAGAGTCACTTCAGACAATACTTTCTCCAGAAAATAATTTGGAAGTCACCTTAGTCTCTGGTATGATTCAACTGAAACTAACACATTGAAAACTGAAATTAATGCAGTTACTGAAATGATTAGAATTTGGCACCTGTTCAGGCAGCCAGGACAGCCACCATTCTTTGATTCTCTGATTCATTCCTCCTCTCTTCAGAATTGTTCAGGTAGCAATGCTGTGGGCATTTTTCAGCAATCTGTGGAAGGAAAGTAGATTTTCCATTACCCAAAAATGCTGCTAATGCCACTCATCACAGTTTATAATACACTAAATGTACACTTACATGCTATTGTAATGTCCAGATAACTGAGTTTTCTCTTTTATTTCCTCTCTTAAAACCCATTTTCTCACTCTTTAATTCCTATATTCTTATTAATGCTTAAGTTAGCCAACACAAACTGCAGACCATGTAGTTTTATACTGACAATAATACCGTGTGATTACAGACTTCCCTAAAATAGTAATTGATCCAGGGCAGGTTTTGTTTAGCTATCAAGCTCCCTGTTGGGCTCTAACTGTGGAAACAACATGTATGAGCATTCTGCTTTACAGCTCTATCCAACTTCCTACTTTATTTTCCAGCCTGATTGATTGCCATCTTGTTGTAGCCTCTCAGGGTTCATCACACTATTGCATGCTGGCCAAATGTGTGTCCCAAAACTCAGCTCTCTGTGCTCTAGGGCCTCCCTTGTGCTCGTGTACAAACCTTGTGTCACCCACACCTCAGCTGTATAAAACAAGTCCTCTGTGCTCTTCCAACAGTCAGTGGAGGGAAGCAGGCACCTCGACTTTTGGGTTATGCTTTGTATTCTGGACACCTCTCCTAGGGTGGTTACCTAGAAATGTCTCCTCATGGTGCCTCCCTCCCCACTGATTGGAGCAGAGTGAATTACTAGTTCAGCAGACTAAAACACCCAACTTCCAGGCAGCTAGCCTCAGGCAAAGCAAACCTTATCCTGAACTTCAGGCTAGGAGCTCATTGCATGTGTCTAAATATCCCTTATCTAAATATCAGATCCATATATTTTAATATATTAGAGGATATTATACAGGTTATACATGCATTTTCTCAAGGGCACAACAAGTTGAACTTATATTTAGTAAGGACCTACAGCATTTTGCAGGAGGCTGGAATTTTTGCAGCATCTTTACGTAGTTTTAAATACTGAGTGCTTGCCATTAATTAAATATAAATACAGTAATCACATGAGTATTCTTTGAGTTATTTACTTTATATTACAAGAAGTTTATTTTTTTTATGCATGCACATATTCAAGGTTCAAGACTGTGTAGTAACTGGATTTTGTGCTGATTTTAGTGTGATGAACAACCACAATGTAGAAGTTATCAAGGGAAAAGCTAGGAGTGTTGACAGATGGTTGGGAAAGAGAAAGTTGGGGATTTTATAAACTGAGAAGCTGTCAGGAGTTTGGAAGTGGGGAATATCATTGCTCAGAGATTTATGCTCACATAAGAGGCTAACTTCTTAGAGCTCATACTCAAACTTTTAAATTTCAAGTTAATAATCTGGTTGCACTGAATTTAGTCACGCATTTCACTAAATATCCTTTTTTCAGACTGATTTCAGATTCACTGGCCTTTTTTACAGTCCTTTGAAGGAAAACAATTTCTGAAGTTTCTTAAACACACTGTGCTCTATGTCCCAGATTGATGCCTTTCTCAAATCCTATTATAGCCCAGAATGGCAGACTACCATTTTTTATGGGAGACAGCTGCTTTTGCTAGTCATTTTCTTCCCTGCCACTTTTCTACATTTTTCTTCTCACTTCCAGATGTTTGGCAGCCAGTGCAGTGCAGTAATTCCAAGAAAGCTTCCAAACATCTACTGAACCCAGACAGTGTGCATGCACAGGTTTTCTCTGTAGCTGATGTGCACTGTGAGGCTTTTCCCTCACAAAAGCCATGCAACTCAAGGCTAGTATGCTCAGAAAATCACCAGGTTTGCAGTGTGAGAATTTCAGTGCGTGTGTGTTAATAAGTTGCTTTGTAAACAAGCTGGTAGTTTGCAATGTCCAGAAGTCAAACAAACTGACACACACACATAGAGATCCAGTATACCTTAAATACTTTTGCTTCCACGTTTGCCTTTGGAACTTCAGATGCTGACTGTGAGGCATGAGAGTATCTGTGTGCCACTGAAATAGATTTTTTTTTTTTTTAAATTTGGAAATTGCATTTAAGTTTGTAAGAACTGGGTTAATATGAGAGGCTTAAGAGATCCACCTAAGAGGCATTTTCAAACATGACATGGTCTTCATGGCAGATGTCAAAGGAAATAAGGTCTGGAATAGGAATCCAAGTCATAACTACTAAGCAGATCCAGCAGAATTAGGGGATGGGCAGTTACTCTCCAGCTGATTGCAGTGACTGCATTGATAGCAATGCATAGGGGTTGCACTAATTCAAGCATTAGCCATAATCTCGTGTGTTTCTGAGTGTGCCTATCAGTCATCCTGCTGGTCTGTTAATGCTAGCAGATCTACTTTTGTATTATTATGTAATGTATTTATTTTATCCTGAAACATTCTTCCCAATAAAAAATAAACCCAGAAAGCTTCAGAACTTGCTTCCTGCTGCACAGTGCACAAATTTCACAGCTATTCCTTTTGTCTTTTCCACTTTTTTTTTTTTTGGTGTATAATAAACCTGTATTTTCCAGTCTTGGCTTTCTAGCAGTGAAATGACCTACTTTTCAATCTTTTATTTTAGAATTATAAGTGAAGCATTAGGAGTATTTTTTAGTATGATTATATATATAATATATATATGAGTATAATTTGATCATAAAGGATTTATTGAGAAATTCTTAACACCCTAAATCTTCTTGGAACTATTTTGTTCCACTATTTTCCAAAGTTTTCAGTAGCCTGTGGAAAAATAAATGAAAAAATGTGGCATTCTGATTTTTATTTCATCCATATAAAGTATTCATGGATTTCTCAGAAATTTATGGATTGACCCTCTCTGTGTCTACATAAAATCTACCTCAGAGAGGCTGTGGACTCCCCATCCCTGTATGTGTTTGAGACTAGGCTGGATGGGACTCTGAGCAACCTGATCTAGTGTATACCCACCCCTGGCAGGAGGGTTAGAACCAGATGATCTTTGGGGTCCCTTCCAACCCAAACCATTCTATGATTTCTCCCCCAGTCATGTATATTTGAATAAAGACAACACATCTAGAGAGTCTACATTAAAGTACTAGGAACTATGTGCATAGTTGAGATTTGCTACCTGATCGTTACAGCCATAGACTCTAAAGTCCCAAATCAAAGTTCAGCACAGTCAGTGACACCTTCAACTTAATTCAAAGTGCTTGCCTTTAAACAGATTACTTGACTTGCATATAATGGTGGCTGACACAATGAGAACATGGAATGGAATATTTCAGTTGGAAGGGACCAACAATGGCCATGCAGTCCAACTGCCTGACCCATTCAGGGCTGACTGAAAGTTTAAGTGTGTTGTTAAAGGCATTGTCCAAATGCCCCTTAAACACTGTCAGGCCTGGGTTCTGACCACCTCTCCAGGAAGCCTGTTCCAGCATTTGGAGAGATACAAAGTGTTCTTCATGTCCATTGGTATGGTAAGAAGTAAAAGTCTTAAATTGCAACTTGAATATTTCAGTTATAGTTTACAAAAAGCTTTTGAACTATAAAAAATGTGACACAGTAGCTGACTGGAGAGATCTGAAGAATCAGCATAACTGCAAATTTTCAAGGTCAGATTGAACAAATATCTGTCAGGAGCTGATTAGATAGAGTGGATTCTTCTCTGAAGCAATAGGATGAACTGGAAAACCCTTTCAGATCTCTTTTTTAATCATGTCTTAAGAAGCAACTCCATTGTCCTCATTACTAAATTGGCATGAAAAAATGAAAAAGTGTACCAGTGTCACCTCTCCAAGTTTTCTTAAATTCTGCCAAGTTTTTTTTTTTTCTACTTGTTAAAATCCTCCCTTCTCTCTCCCCAGCTTCATGTGCTGAGCATGATGCCATATGGTACAGAATATCCCTTTGGTCAGTTGGGGTTGACTGTCATGGTTGTGTCCCCTTTCTAATTTCTTGGGCACCCCCAGCCCATTTGCTGGTGGGGTGAGGTGAGAAGCAGAAAGGCTTTGACTTTGTATAAGCACTGCTTAGCAAAATCAAAAACATCCCTGAATTAGCAACACTGTTTCCAGCACAAATCCAACATTTAGCCCATACCACCAGCTACTATGAAGAAAATTACCCTTTTCCAGCCAGGACCAGCACACTTAGTGACACAGGTACACAGACACAGAAGTCTTTCTGCAAGGCTTGAAAACACATTCTTGATCTGGTTCATTTCACAGCATCACAGAATACCCTGGGTTGGAAGAGGCCTTAAAGATCACCTAGTTCCAAAGATCACCACTTCCATAGGCAGGGACACCTTCCACTAGTCCAAGTTGCTCAAAACTTCATCCAGTCTGGCCTTGAACACTTCCAGGGACGGGCATCTATGATTTCCCTGGGCAAACTGTTCCAGTGCCTCAACACCTTTGAAGTAAAAAATTTCTTCCAAATATCTAATTTAAACCTATTTAAACCTTTCCATTTGAAGCTGTTCCCCCTTGTCCTGTCACTACACACACTCATAAAAAAGTCTCTCTCCAGCTATCCTGTAGCTCCCCTCCAGGTACTGGAAGGTGCCTTGAAGTCTTCTCTTTTCCAGGCTGACAGCTCCAGCTCCCTGAGTCTGTCTTCATAGGAGAGGTGCTCCAACCACCTGCTCACCTTCTCTCTGGACTTGCCTTAACAGGTCCACATCCTTCTTATGCTGGGGACCCCAGACCTGGATGCAGAACTCCAGGTGCAGTCTCACCTCTGACCTGCTGGCCATGCTGCTTTGGGTGCAGCCCAGGATACATTTGCCTTTCTGGGCTGGGAGCATGCACAGCCAGGTCTTGTTGTGCTTATCATTTCTGAACACTTCCAAGTCCTTCCCCCCTGGGCTGGCTGCTCTTGATCCATCCCCTGCCCAGCCTGTCCTTTGCCTGGGATTTCCCTGACCCATGTGCAGGACCTTGTACGTGGCCTCACTGAACTTCATGAGGTTCACAGCTCATGCAAGTCACACTGGTAGTGAAGAATGCTGAGACCAGCCTGACTTAGCAATCCCAAAATTGAACATTCGGAGGAAGAGCAATGTTTCCCAGCAGAAACTGGCACCTCTGAGGATGTGGCAGAGTTCCTGGTAAAGGAGCCAACAAGTGATAGCACTGATAATGTAGCCTGGAGACATGTGACTCATAGTCAATAACTTTGTACCACAAAAGCTCAGTCCCTCATTTTAATGGCAGGATTTTCTAACAAACCCCTTGTGACTGTGTGGGGAGACTCCTCCCTTGGGTGGGGACACCCCTCAAGGTTAATCCTCGAGGCTGAGCAAGAGATTTGCCCACAGGCATTGTGTGAGTGAGTAACATCAATTTCCATAATAATTATTTTGCTAGCTTTAATATCATTGTTTCAATATTGCTATAGTGCACTATACTATGTAGTACTAGCTACCTATACTGTGCTGGAAATAATTCTGATTAAGGTCTTTTTGTCTTTTCATCATCATAATTAATTTAAATTCTTAAATTCTTACCTAACTTATTCATATAAATGTATTTGGTTTGCCATCTTTAATCCTGTGGGACAAAGTTGTAAAAAGGCTCAATTACACCATATAATACTTTAGAAATAAACCATTGAAAGTCTGGGAATAGGACTGGATCCAGCTCCACCCAGACTCCTTTTAGAGAAGGATTTCAGAAAGCAAGAGGGTTCTTTCTGCACCTTGTGACTCAACAGGGCAAGGGGGTCTTCCCAATAAACTTTGTCTGAAGCTCCCATTCTGCCCCTGACACTCTTATAACAATTACCTTTTATAAAATAACACAATTATTTTGTTGTCTGACTCTAAAAGCATTTTCTATGGAAGAAGCATTGTGTGTAGCACTGTAATGTAAATGACTCAGCATAAATACCTGAGTCATTTGTCATTATTAATTTTTTTTAAAAAGCAATCGATACCAGAATACTCAGAGAAGCATCCATCATTTTCCAAGTTTTAAATGTGATATTTACATTCCCTTTAGAAAAGACAATGGCACTTTCTCACCTTTGTTACCTTCAGAGAGTTTCATTATCAAGAATCCACTATCAGCAATTACTTATGCATTTTAAGTAACAGTTTTGCATTTCTGGTCCAGTTTTGCCAAAAGTGAAAGACTCAGTTCAGATGCATCTGTTTTCCAGTGACATCTAAGATTGCTTCCTTTCATTTATTCAGTGAACCAGCTGTGTTGACTGATGTCTGAGAAATCAAGTTCAGTCACAGAACAGTTCCATTGTAGTCAATTTAGTTGCAGCAAAGACCAATTTGACCCATGGAGCTCTGTATATTGTAAAAGGTCATGCAGCCTGTCAGTAGTTCAGACAGGATTTAAATAGAGGATCCTCCTGAATCCCAATTCAAATGAGACTCTTTTGACATCATCACAATGTCTACATATTCAGACTGACATTTTGTCACTCAGAGCACTGCTTATCTGTTGCCACACCAAAAAGTGACTGTCGTGGCTTCAGCCACATGCCCTCATTCTTTATTTCCATTTATTTATAACTCTCTCCTCTATTCAGTGGCAGCTGTTAAAACCGATGTGGATTTCCTTTCTCTCTCCCTCCTGGGAGCTGTGGATGAAGAAGAGGTTTCAGACACATTTCAGGAGGGCAGTAGCAGGGTACTGACCTCAGCCTGGGAACCCAGCAGTTTCATTAGTGCCAGAGCAGCAGCTTGGCAGCTGAAAGCAGCTCCATGTAGCACAGAGCATGCCTGCATGGGGTGCTGACAGTCACAATAATACTCCAGTTATTAAAGACCCTCACTGAATGTAATTGTTTGGATAATGTGATTTATTGAATCCCCTTCTAGTCCTGTATATGTATGATGTTTGTATGATAAAGCTAAAAAAAGTTTTATGGAGGCAAGGAAAAGGAGGGTCATCATTCTGAATATCTACAAGCAATCACAAGGAAGCTCTGACTTACTTCATTGCTACACAGCTTCCTTATTTATGATTATTTCCCTACAGTACCTTTAAGTTACTTACAAGGTAATTATTTTTTCTTGTTTTCCCTTTTCACAATGTATTTTTCATTGTAATATAAACCCTAACTTATTTGAAATTATTCATGTCTGTTACAATGTCATCATGATATTTCACATAAAACAAAATCATGTAAGAGAGTTAGATTCATAATGGTAAACATAACATTTACAGTAATTTCATTATTATATATTTATTATATATAAATGTTGTACACAGTTCAATTTAATGTTTTGATTAATCATTACTGTGAAGCATTTTGTACCTATGTGTGTGCATATACATACATACATATATATATATATATATATACACACATATATGAGCTGATTGTGTAACACTCTTTCATTGGGTACCTTTGATTGTGTAACACTCTTTCATTGGGTACCATAACATCCAACACGATTTGAAATTCTGCTTGCCTCTGCCTGCAACAGGTGCCAAGTAAATTTTCCCCCTTAAGTTCCCTCCTGAACAGGGTGGATACCATAAGGGTGGTTACTTCTGCTCGTGGTAATTAGAAGGGGAAGGTTAGGCTTTCTGGTTATGTCCCAATATGGGCCAGTTTTGCCAGAGAGGCTTTTACTAGCTTAGTAGAATTTCTTTTGGTGCTAAATTTCTCTGCTAGTAAAAATTCCTATATAGCCAATATTAGAGTGGTGATTTTTTTTTTCTAAGATAGTTTATTTCACTCAGATATCCAGCACAAACTGTTTCAACAAGTGGGGGGTGTTTTCAGCAATAAACTGCATCTGCACTATAACAGTAAACATTGCCCAGTATATAGCAAACCTCAGCCAAAAGGGATTTTGAACTATGACTCAATATTCTAGGATCGAGTGAGAGATGGCACAACATTTTTACTCTCTCATCTAGGAGGATTTTCAATTAAGTTCAGATAGTTCAGTTATAAAGCTATAACATTTTAACTGTAAGAATTTCTATTTTTTTCTTGCATTAGATTGTGCTTCAGTTACTGGCCAAGATGATGAGTATCTTGCTCTGACACAGCTTATGTCAACCAACTAAATTAGACTTTGTGAAAAAGACACTAACACTACACTTGAGAGATCAAAACAATATACTGATAAACTTCAGTTGTGAAGAAGGTTAAATCTATCATCAAGAGCAATTTTATAATCAAGTTAGTCAAGCTGTCCTGTGCATGATTAATGCACTACCTCTAAGGGAAAGACACCACTGCAGATAAAATTCATGAAGTACTAACCGTGTGATTCTAATTAAGATGCAGGTTGTTGCATTAAGCAAATTAAGCTAGTTTAAGGTACTTGTCCTTCCAAGTAGTTAATGAAATGGTATATCCCAAAAATTTCAATTAAAAAATTATTCTGTTTAAGCTGTTAAATTTCATTGTGAGGAAAAAGAAATGCACTGACCCCTCAATAACCCCACTCTCCTATCCCTTAGTGTCCTCTCTGCAGTACAAAGAAGCTCTCATAACTTTTCTACTTTCATAAACAGAGAACAATATAGAGGGTCAGTCTGAGTATTAAAAGTGCATGAGTAGCCAGGAGTACATGCCACTGATGGAAATAAAATTATTAAATCTCCATTTCTTAAGACGAGATGCCAAGCAAAAACTCTTACCTCATGCACAGATGGCTGGAACTTTTCCATCTGTCAGTAACTTCTGGCTTCCAACCCCTGCAGGATCCTAACATCAGTCCTCTAGGCATATTAGCATGTCTGGGGAGTATTAGGAGTCAGAGAGATCCCTGTTCTGGGTTTACACAACTACTTCAGCACAGACATTCCCTTGGGACTTTTCCTCAGTTTAGATGTGTTTCTGTGTATAAGACATTGAAAAATCAAAACCCACCAAAGAAGCCGTACTAGACTGAGATCTCAACTGGCTCCAGGGAATACTGAAGCAGGAAAGTAGTTTAAATCCTGGTTCTGTTGAGCAGCATCTCTGGAGTGGAATTTTCTCGTGTTGTGCATGCTGGTGTGGCACAGTTGGTAATACACTGATATACTTCTAGCAGTGTCAGATATTACTTGAACAACAAAACAGTATCATTCGTCATCAGGCATGTTTCCTTTTAAGCTGAAAATTGCATGCTGCACAGATACCAGGTGTCTTTACTTACAGCCTCCAACCACTGACATCTGTATTTGTAGTACAGAAAAAATGCATTTACTAAAGCAGAGCCTCCCAAGCTGAGGCTTTTGTAGCACTTGTGATAAACAAACTACTTCCACACCACATGTGGAGCCAGGCCTGCCTACTTGGAGATACTCAGCTGAAGTGTAGGATGAGCACCCCAAATCTGCTACTGTTGGAAATAAGCTACTACCAGCCCGCAGGGACTTACCTAGTGGCTTACACAGATTTCTATACATAGGCAGTAATTATTACTGTTAATGGTCATTGATCAGAACAGCTTTATTATCTAAATCATTCAGAAGATCTTAGTCTCCATAAAGTAGAAATAACTTCAATCAATATAGATTTGTGTTCAATAATTATGAGTAGAATTCATTGCTACAAGGCCAGCTTAGCATTAGATATAGTGGTAGATGAAATAGATCAGGAAATATCAGGCAAGAACGAGTAGAAGTAAGAAATAAATTAGGAATTTCCACAGGCAAAGGTCAGCAAATCTTCCTGACCATAAGCAACCAATATATATCTGTATCACTATGTAAAGAACATAGAAAACAGATAACTCACACAGAACAAGGCAGCTTGATAGTTTTATGATTCCTTTACCTTAAGGAAACTAAGAGAATGACAGATAACAGAAGAGTAAGGCCCATATTTCTAGTCTCCCAAGACATGCACTGAGAACTTTGGCCTTGAACATAGCTAGGATTTCTTTACCAATGAACCATATACCCAGTCCCAAGCTTAAAGATAAAATGGACACAAATGTGTTATCCGAGCCCCAGATAATCTTAAATTTCATAACACTGCTAGATAATATGGAGTGTTTTTCACATCACACCTGCATAGCTTTGCTCTTTGCCGTGCACTGTCCTTAAGGAAATATGGAAATATTTTTAAAATACGTATTTATTTCTGAGAACCCAATTCCTTTGGGTTGGCTGCCTCAAAATGCCTCAATTCTCAGCCCATAGCCTGGAAACTTTAGTCAGACGTGAGCAGGGAGCGAGGGGATGGTTGTAACCCAGTACGTGAAGTGACTTGGACACGAGTTTTACCTTCCCATGGCCGAAGGGATACAGATTCACACAGGTGCCTGCAGGATGGGCTGTTCTGCCCGGACAATGCAGCCCCCGTGAGTGCCGGCTCCCCGGGGATGGCGGCACTGCCCCGGGCTGCCGAGACAACCGAGCCCAGGAAAATTAAATTTTCACCGCAGCACCTGCTGGTGGGAGCGCGTTCGTGCTCCCGAGCGGGACTGCAGGCAGCGCTTACCGCCCACCGGAGCCGGCCAGGAGCACAGCTGAGTGCTTCCCTTGTGCCGGGGCCGAGGAGCAGCCCGGCCTCCAGGGGCAGAACGTGCCGGCAGCTCTGACACTGTCCCGCCATGGCTCCGGGACTCCCCCTGTCCCTCAGACGCGGCCCCCCGCCGCCATCTTGCTAACGGCGCCGCTCCGCTGTGCGGGGCCGGGCTGCAGGGTGCCCTCTGCCCGCCACGGTGCGAGGCCGGGCTGTGGGGTGCCCTCTGCCGCCACGGTGAGGGGCCAGGCGTCGCGGAGCCCCGGCTCGCCATGGCGGGGCGCCGGGCGCTGTGGAGCTACTCCGTGCAGCTCGTGGCGCTGCCCTCAGCGGCGGGCTGGTCAGGTGGAACGCCGCAGCCGTTCAACAGCTCCTACCGGAGACCTACGGAGCGGCCGCCGTGGAAGGGGTGGAGCGGCACCATGGAGGAGGAGGAGAAGGAGGAGAAGGGGGACGAGACTCTTCAGGGGCGGCAGCAGCAGCCTAGGTGAGCGGCGCTCCAGCGGCAGCAGCGCTCTGGGGCCGGGGGTCTCTGCCCCCGCGCCTTCCTCTGAGCAGCGGGGAACCGGACCGAGCCGAGCGGCGGCTCCCGCCCCGTGCCCGTCCGGAGGGCAGGCGCTGCCCGGGCTGCCGCCGTCAGAGCCCGGCTGGCGGCCGGAGGAGCGGAGCACCTGCTCCGAGCGCGGCAGCGGGGCTCTCCAGACACACACACGGTGCCGAGGCCCCGCCGGTGAGTGTGGGGGGACCGGGCTGAGCCGCTGTGGGAGCGGTGGGAGCGGGGTAGAGCGGGCGCGGGCACCCGCTCGGAAAAGTTCGCGGGTGGGCGGGCGAGGTGCGTGGGGCCGGCGAGCCCGGCTCCCGGCCGGGGAGAGAGGCACAGCCCGGCTGCCCACGGAGCCCGGCGTGTGGGGCCGGGGAGAGCGGCACAGCCCGGCTGCCCACGGAACTCGGCGTGTGGGGCCGGGGAGAGCGGCACAGCCCGGCTGCCCACGGAACTCGGCGTGTGGGGCCGGGGAGAGCGGCACAGCCCGGCTGCCCACGGAGCTCGGCGTGTGGGGCCGGGGAGAGCGGCACAGCCCGGCTGCCCACGGAGCTCGGCGTGTGGGGCCGGGGAGAGCGGCACAGCCCGGCTGCCCACGGAGCTCGGCGTGTGCCCCTGCCCCACTCCCTGCCTGCCGCCCCGGCTGGGCACAGACCCTGACGGGCTCCAAAACCGGCTGCGACCGGGGCATCGTTTCGCACTTGCGAAAGAAACCCTGCAAGGATAAGAGTCCTGCTTTCGCTCCCAGCGCAAGGCTTTCGTTTCTGTCAATTGACAGTAAAACATGCTGCAGCAGCGCTGGGAAAGAAACAAGTTATATAATCGCAAAAAAAAAAAAAAAAAAAAAAAAAATCCGCTTCGTAGTGTTGGCGGCTTGGAGAATGTTTTCTTTTGAAGAGGAGGCACGAACAGATGTTTCTGTTCGAATTGCATAGTGCGAAGTGGAGGATATTAAGGAGGTCATTTAATGTAATTAGTGCAGTCAAATAATCTCAATGATCGTCAATTATCTCTAGCTAGCAAGGGTTTGGGGAAAGTGTTAGTTGACTGCATGTAGTAAAATTCATGAACTTGTGCAGAAATGTTTTTTCTGGTGACGATTATGATTTCTTCCATTTGCTAAATGGTGATTATGTAGCAAGTTTTTAGTTTAAAGGCAAGTACTCTTTGTACTTAAGTATTTTTTTCTTTAATTCTCAAACTGCACGGACTAAAGTAGTATCAAAATTAAAGATAATAACAGGAAAACCACTTCCGTTTTCTTGCAAAAAAAACTTTGAAAAGAGTATTTTTTTATTCATAGTAGCAGCTATATCAGTTAAGAAAGTAGGAAGCTTATCTTACTTTGTAGATAACATTTTGAGGAAGACAAGAATATTATTCTTTTTACTTATTAATTCAAGAATTATTGCAACAGTGGCTTTCAAAATACCCCAAACTATCTCAAACTGAAATTCCTATTGTAAAAACAATGGGAATTTTTAGTACCTGGAGGTTGGAAAGCCCTGTTTGATTCAGTTATGGATGATGGAGAGTTGTTTTTGGGAGAGGAGGGAAGTAAGGGATGACAGTGAAACTGTTCAAATATAAATAACAGTAATTCAGCTTCTGCATGGCCTCAAATCAAAAGAGATGTGAAGCCTTTTTAAGAGGAAGTAATCTGCTGTTATAATTTTATTCACTTGCATTATCTAAGCAGATTTGAGGAATAACCAGGAGAAAAATGCTATTTCCTTAGCCTTTATAAGCTCAAGATTGAGCCAAAACTGTTAATTCTTCATTCAGAAATAGCTTTTAAGTTCTTTTCAGCAAAAAGGAAGGCAATTATTTTGTCTGTGATGAGAAAAATAGAAATACTGCCATATTAATTAGTGTCTTCATATGTAACACCTGCAGTGAAATTAGTTTTGCTTTTTGTCACATCTATGAATCCTTTCCTGATCTTCCTTTAATTTTTTTGTCTATTGCTTGAACTCTATAGGTTGCAGTGTGAGCTCCACTTCTAATACATTCAGAGTCAGGACAATGGAAAATCACTTGATTGCCTTGTGCCTGAAGATTCGAGCAAAAAGGATTTTTCTGTAAACTGAATGTTGCACTTAGTTTAAATAGTCTTAGAAAATTTAGCAAAGAAGTAATGTGTTATATACACTTGGCACGTAACATCTTGGTGTTTAGCAGCTGTACAAGGAAGGGATGGTTTGGGTTTGATAGCCTACAACTGTGCCCAAGCAGATAAACCTAGCAAAGCTGCTCAGGGAAGAGAACTGGGCATTGCCAGCTGACACTGTGAAAACACTGCTGCCATCATACCCCTGCTGGGAAAAACAAAGCTTCATAAGATGTGTGAGTGAAAAATTGGGTGTTAAAGAATGTCTGCCAAGGGTTACTTCTTCTGTAAGCCCTGTTAACTGTGGTTGGAGCTGGAAGTCCTACTGCCTGGTGAATAAGGCTTATGATATGACAACAGGTTTTATTGCTTAAAATATTTGGAAATATTTTGTAGGAACCTTTGTAGGAAGGTTTGTAGGTGATATTCAACTGTTTCTCATGAGAATGTGGCAATAGCAAGGTGTTTGTGTGTCTGTTCAGATGTGTTCACATAAAACACTTTGTCTCCTTAAAACACCAGTGTATTTAGGATGGTGCCTTGAAAATTAGTAGATGGCTCAGATGTTTGTGTTGGAAGTATGCCTTGACTCTTTCATGAGTAAAAAAACCCAAACCACACAACTTCTAGTATTAACACTTCTGTTGTTGACTAACAACCAAAGCATTTTGTTTAGAGTAGTGAAGACATTGTAATCTAGAGTTGTGGGGATGGAATCAAAGGCCCTGTATAAACAGGAAAAAAGGCTGTAATGAAAAACATTTATGTATCATAATGTTTCCAGTTTCCTTCAGGATTGATATTTTGCTGTGTCTCTGTACTGTTCCCTGTAATTTCTTCTTAAAATGGATGTGTGTTTCAGTTAAAGAACTATAAGGGTGCTGTACTGGATGTGGTTTCTGGCTTTCTGGTATCAAGTTTGGATGTTCAAAACTTTTGTTATTTGGAAAGGCTGGTGACCTTTTGGCTTAACTTGTTTTAAAGTTGGCCTTTGAACAGGTGCATTGAAGAAAAGCATCTATTTCAATTAAAAAAAATTTCACTTCCTTATCTTACCCGACCTGGAAATTATTTGATTGGATTTCAATAAATTTGAATTGAAATGTTATAAATAGTTCTGTAAAATCCATATATGTATGGGGTGTATGTAAATATATAGAGGGAGAGAAAGAATATTGTTAGGACAAGCAAAAGTTGATTTTATATTGAAAATCAAGAATAGAAAGAATTTAGGGTAGTATTTTCATGTTGCAGAGAAATTACACTGGATCAAATGTACCTGGACCTTTAAACTGAAAAGAGGGAATCAAAATAGACAAGCCTTTAAACATGAATATAAACAAAATTTTATGACTGTCTATTAACTTAAAAATAAAATGGAGCTCTTGGGTGTTGCTGCACTTCCTGGACAACTAAGGTTTTATAGAGTTGTAAAGGATTATTCTTGGTGTGAGTCTAGAGGAAGTTTGCATAGGTGTTTGTTCCTTTCTGGCACGGGGAGACAAGGAAAAAGAAAATTAATAGGCTCAGTAAATGAGGTGGAGATAGCAATTGCACACATAAAAGTTCTGGAGTCGATGGTAAATGAACTTTAGATCCTACTTTGCCATGTGGATCCTTTGCATCAAAGCTTTAACATGATTTCTGTTCATTTTTATGGAAACAGTTCTTACGATGCCTCTCTAACCACATGCTACAAAGGACATCAGTTTTCTCCCACAGCATGTTGAAGTGGAGCCTTAATTTCATTACATGTAATAGCATTTGGGTTTAATCATATCTAATTGACATTAAGATGTTAGATGGAAAACCTTTACCCTTAGGATGGAGTGTGAGCTTGTAATATTTTAAAGCTTTTTTTAGTTAAGAAAAACGTATGCTAACAGCTTCAATGGCATCATAACTTAAAATGCAAACTCCAAGATGTAGAGGCTGTTAACACACAGGAGTGGCTGAAATGTGTTTTTAAATGCTCAACTTCAAAGTTTGACAATCTTTTCTAACAGTAAACCCCATCCTGGCAAGGTGTGCCTCTGTCATTAACTGGAGTCACATCAGTAACCAGCTGAAATTCATGAACTGCTCGTTTGCATAAATAGTTACACCAGTGCAGCTGCTGCCAGAACATTAAAGCTGGCCTCTGGATCCTATAGCTGGCTTGGTACAAGTTTCGTGTTTGCTCTTTTGGAAAAGCTTTTTTGAAATCCTTGGGCCATCCATGGAGATTGTAGCTGCTGTTGGAATCCACGACCTACCTGTACAGCTGTGTGCATGTGCCATCTACTGTTATTTTTCTGTTGGTTTAAAAATTGTCTGCATCTGATTTGTGACCCGGCCATTGTCTTGTGTACCATAACACAGCTGTAATGCACAAACCTTGCTGCTGTGGGTCAGCCTCAGTCCTGCAGAGCAGGTAAGAAATCTTTGATTCTAGCTCTTGTTCTTTCAACATTCTTCCCTATAAATTAACTAGTCTTAGGAAACTAGTTGTTTAGGGAGAGCAAAGGAAAGCAATTTCCTTTCTGGTGTAAGAGCTTTGACTCCAGTTTCCCTTTGGTGACTGCTTCAGCAATAGCACAGAATTACACTGCTCTTGTGCTTAATCATAATGATAGTCTAGGCTGCTCTTTCAGATGTGATGGCCACAAGCCAACTCTTGGGTTCTTTTATTCAAGATTGCAGTAAAAGATGAAGGTAGAGAGGAAAATAATTTATTTTAAAGGCCTATATCACTAAAGAAATGGGCTCTTGGGTCTGTCATCTCTGTTCTACTGCATGTCCCCTGTGGACAGCTACTGTCATATCAGGGATCACAGCCTAAACAGGACATGCATGTAACAAAAATCTTCTCATATTATCTACAGATCATAGACATGTTTGGGGACTACAGAATGCTCCTATTGGACAGGGACAGTCAGCTGGGGCACCTGGAAACAAAGGGAAAATAGCTATGTATTGTCCCAGATCCAGGATCTTTATTCAGTGACACAGTGCCCCAGCTGGTCAGATTTAACCCAGCCTTTAGAAATGATTGGCTCCAGGGACTCCTGATGGGCCTGACTCTAAAGCCTGTTTGCATTTGTAACCAGAGGCATCCAAAGGTGTAGCTGATAGGCATGAATAACTTTCTGTTGGTTTAGTTCCCCTAATGAATACCAGCAAAATAGAGGTGGAATGTGTAGTAATGGGAGTGGGCTGCCTTGTGGGTGGTAGGTAGCTATTGAATGTGCTTGGTTATAATATGAAACATTACTGTCTAAGGAGGTAAATGGAGACTGGCAGCATCATCAGTACTAAGTGCAAATGAAACCTTGGAAGAGAATAGATTGAAAATGAAAGGGTAGGAGGAATTGTTGAACCTAACTTGGTTGTATGTGTAACTGAGCCACACAGTGAATTCTAAATGGAGGGTATTTAATGAATTATTTTTTCTAGGCCAGTGCTGGCATAAGTAGTTTTTGTTTACAACAATATATTCCTGTTCTCACCCTTCCCTGTCCTAACCAGTTTGTTGGTATAAACACTTGCATGGTTGCTCCATGATGCAGGTGAAAATTAAGTGCTTCTCTAGGGATGGTAAGGTAAGAAGTGATGATCAGCTAGATTAGTTTCCTAAACAAGTTTACCATGTGGACAAAAGTATTTGTTTTGGCAAGCCTGGGTGAGTAGTGAGGACAGAAATGGATTGGCTCATGGTAGTAGCTGCTTAAGTAATACAGCTGCTCAAGAATAAGCCTAACAACAGATGACCATGGATAGATGTCTCACCTTTTTTTTATTTATAATCGTATTTTTCTCCATGATGTCTAAATAAAACTTTGCTTTGTTTTACTGTTGATCCTCAAAGCTAGATAAGAATGATAAAGCACTTATTCTCATTCCATGAGGCTGTTTATGGAGAGAGCTATTCCTTTTTCTGTTATCAACTCTTTTATTAATCTTTGAGTAGTACACAAGGACAGTGTAGAATCAGGATACTTAGAGATATGTTGAATGAAAATTTTGCCAACACTTTTTGTTGCTAAGGCTTTTTAATGTGATTCAAATAATAGAAGTATTCACAGATCAGCTAATGCAAGCTTGAGAGATCTTTGTGTGAAATCCTAATAACAGCAGCATCTGGAATAATTGCTGGTGCAACTGTTGTGTAGTGATAAAAAAATAGGTATAGTGAAAGAGAACTTCAAGATGTGTAGCAGTATACAGTTCACAGAAAGCTCAGGTTCTTGTTCTGGTGAGTCTATAATGGTAAGATGGAACAACTTGAAGTACTGCACAATAAAAGTTTAAATGAATTCAGAATTTTCCAGTCTCAAACTGTTCATTAATTAAAGCAGCCAATTTCAGAGCTGAAGGGAAAATAAAAGCAGAGCCAAAACTTAGCTGGCAGTCATTTGATAGTAAAGCTTGTGGGAGCCAATTACTTACATGGTCTCTAGCGTTTGCAAATACCTTTCCTTCTAACTGAAACAATTTTTTTGTTTTATTTCAAGCCAAAATCCTTGGGTTTTTGCAGTCATTAAAAATATGTATAATGAAAGAAAACTTCAGAGTTGTGTAGCTGTATATGGAGAAAGCTCAGAGTCTTGTTTTGGTAAGGCTGCAGTGGTGTGTTTGCTGGGAATTATCTCTCCTAGGTGATCATTAGTGCAGCCTAGTTCTGGATGTAGTTTACACAGAGAGACAGTGTAGTAAACCCCATAGATTTAGGAAAAGCACCATGGAGGATCTGAACAATAGGAATGCTGAGGCAGCCAAGAAGTTCCTGTCTCCATGGACATCCACCCCATAGCCTATCTCTGTTACCCTATAAGGCAATGTCATGTTAACCCCTTACCTTGGTCAAGCCTGGATCCTTTCCAACCCCATAAAAGCAGCATACTGTACCCCATTAGGGGAGAAAGAAGAAGAGCAGAGACCCTTCACGGACCTCCCCCAATAAAGCCATCTCCGTGGAACAGCCTGCGCCTTCTCCTTCTCCTCTCTCTCCGTCTGCTGCAGCCTCAAGCCAAGGGCAAACTTACCTAGCAAGCAGAGCTGAAATCCTGAGAGCTTGCAATCCCTATAGAGCTGAGAATCACTGAGCTTGCTGCAGGTTTGACCCGCGGCGTTGGCGTGAGCGAGCTGGCTTCAGGCACCCGGTCCCGCTCGGGGACTGAGCTCCTGAGCCCTAGTGCTCTGCCTTAGGGTAAGGCCGATCGGAGGCTTTAGGAAGACAGTGATTAAAAATGAACCAAACCCTTTACTTCAAAAAAGCAGAGAAAGTCAAGGTATTTGGGAGGCTATGGCATGTTACCAGGCAATTGTGAAATTTTGGGGAAGTTGTTGTGTTCTGGTAAACCATAGCCTCGTAGTAATTCTTAAACTGTCAGGCCTGTGGATTTGTTACATAAGGATCACGTTTCTGTGTAGCAAAGAAGGGTAAGTCTGTTTTGCCTGACTCGATGCTTTGTAGCATGTTGTGCATGGCTCTGTGATTAGTAGGGGAACTACATCCATTGCATTTATGGAGCAGCAGATTTTAGCAGAGACTGGGTGTAAAAGGTGAAGACAAGAGATTTTATGGCTACGTTCACATAATTTGTTTAGAAATCCATTTCAAAAGAAAAATTATAATGGCAGAGTGCTTCTTGTAATGTTGTTGTATCCTTTTGCAAACCTTATTTTGAAACAGAGCATTAAAATGTTTAGCTAAATTTTTGTTATTTTCCTAAATAAACACAAGGCTCACAGCCAAAATATTTGTATCCAAGTCTTCAGTTATATAAGCAATGCTAAAATAAACCGTTTACCCAAAACCTGTTGTCCTAAGGGCCATATCCTGTTGTAAGCCAGTTTAGTGGGATGTCAGACATGGATCCTCCATGCCATGTCTTGCCAGATCTACAACTTTGCTCTTCCTTTGTGGGTTACGAGGGATGCCTTAGTATTTGATGCTGGAAAACCTGATCTGTGAGCTCAGCATTTTGATTCATGTTAAACTTTGTCTTATTCATCAGCCTGATCTGTGTTCTTTCCCTCTGTGTAGAACACCTTCTGGCCTTGTGGATTTGGATGACTAATGGTCTTCTTTAGGAGTTTGTATGTTCTTGGTTCATTTCCTCTTCTGAATTCAGTTGAAAGAGCAAAGCACCTCTGAGGACAGAGAGAGGGAGTGGTTGTGTCTCTCCTGAGCCCCTCTTACAAATAGTGTCAGTGCACTTGCCCTCTGTTGTGGTAAGTTGCCTCATCCTGAAGGATGGCTTCCATTTGCCAGGAAGGCTGTTTAATGGTTTTAAGTGGAATAGTAGTTTTTCTTTATGTTTAAAAGTATAAAAAGATTTTGTGTAGAACTTTACATAACAATAAGCATTCACCAGGGATGTGATCCCTTCCCTCTGTCCCTCCTAAGTGAACAGAGCTCTGTATCTCTATAGCTCATAATTTTTGCTGCCATTAAAGTAGTTTTTCAAGTGCCAAACTATTATTTTTGGGTAGGAAGAATTTAGAAAAGCTGGCAGAAAAACCAACTGATTTCTGATTGCATATTTTCTAGTATTTAAAGTATACCTGCTAAATTTCCTTATCTGTAGAGGCTTTCTTTTGCAAAAGCATAAGAATCTCCTTGGGCTTATAATTGGTTGGGGTTTATTTTAAGCTAATGATTGCTGGCTTTCAAGAAATTATCATCTTGCTCTTCTATATAAGAAAATTATGTCATGAATATTGTAGGATATATTTAATAAATTTAAGTGGAACAGAAACTATCTGGCAAGACTGATACTTCAAAGGAACCTACAGTTCATCAAGAATACTTTAACTGATTGTAAATCTGTCCCCTTCTTATGCATGTAAAAGGTTTAAAGTATTCTGTGAGCACTGAGGTCTTTTATCCCTTCAGTTGCTTATGGAATACTAATGAAAGTAATGTATGTGCATCATGTGGAAAATATGTTGGCAGACAGATAGATACCTGCAGTGCCTTAAATGCTTTGGCATTGTCTCTGTTTAATCAGCGGAGTCGATCCCTGCGTCCCTTAGGGGTTTATGCTTTCAGAAAAAGATCAAAGGTTTATATGAAGGTTTAAGCAAAAGTAAAATTCACCTATTTTAGAGATGAATAGATAAAGAGAAGCTTAAAAATAAAACTTTAGGCACCCTAGTCTCTAATATAAAATGTCTTGTAGGAGCAATAATTATGGTAGTCATATACATTTTAAAAATCAGATGTCTGAGATGTTAAGAGAATAATTTCCTGGAATTAAGTACCTATCTGATTGAACTTTTGTGATCTGTTTTCGTGATGCTTTCTAAAAGAGTAGCTGTTTTATGTTGTGTCTGTGTGCTTTGCTAAATTAATAAACTGAGTTGGCATCGAAAATGCTCTTTGAGGAATGTAAAAGACAACCCAAACCCAATTCTTAAGTTAAAGTAACAGTTAAAATATTCAGTGCCATTTTTTGGGTATTCTCTCTGCCTTTTTGTGGCACTGATTCCTTGTGTTACCATTTACATCTGCTTAAAATGCTATAGAGCAAGTTGAGTGTTTCATTGAAGGCTGATTCCGGGAAATGTTTAGTGGAATAGAGGAAAAAAGCCTAGAAATAGCAACAGCTAAATTTAAATTATGATTCAGGTATGGTATCCTAATGCTAAACAGGAAATATGTTAGTGGAGTGGTTTCAGTAAAACTGCAGGGAAACAGGAGTAAAAAGCAATTACATAAAATAAGATTGTAACCAGGGTAAAAAAAATTATATCAGCTGTGTTTTCTGAATGCTGTTCATGCTTTATTTATTAGAAATGAATTTTGATGTGTTAGCTACTGTATAGCACAATAATGGTTATTTTGTTAAGAAAATTTCACAATATTTATCAATTGTCATATTATTTGCAGCTGATACCATACTTAGTGTTTGGTTGTCAGCTGCTGCTGAAATAGCAGAAATGGACTCTGCATTTGAAGTTGGAGCATCATCAGCAGATGCATTTGGGTTCAGTTTGCTGACACGTGTGTAATATCTTAGCTGAAATGTTGCAGTGAACAATGTATTTAATTTTCCCTGTAACTGAGCTTATGGGGCCAGAATGAGTTATGCAATTTCTAAGAAAACTGAGCTTCAATTCTGTTCTCTGACAATGTTGTTTGCATGGACTGCCTTGCCTACATCTGCCCAGTGCTCCTGAGTGTACAGCTGGAGTCTGAGTATTTGAATTACTGAAACAGTGGATAGGACAAAACTGTCCATCTACAAGATGTGGTGGATTTTCCACAGGATGAACTTCACAATTTGTTATTAAAAACTATTCCAGCAGCTAAGCTGTAAATAGTGTTGTCTGTTCATTACTAGTTGTCTTCCAGTTTTAATTAGGTAGAATTTGTAAATGCCAGAAAGTTGTGCACTCATTAAAACAGTAACCATTTTTTTTTAAGCTAACAGAACAGTGTATTTACTTTCAACCTTTCAGCTGAAAGTAAACATAGAAATTGAAGCATTTAGAATAAATTGAATTGCGTTGGCAACTTCTAAAATAAAATAGGGCTATTTGGTTTTTCTACCTTGGGTATAATTCAATTATATTTGTAAAGTCTGCAACACCAAAGTGCAGTTTGGAATAAGAGAGTCTGACTACTGAGTTGGTGGTTTTCTAAGAAATGTACCAGAATTGTGACTTCATAGAAATGAGTTTTTCTCAGTTATTTTCTCACTTTTCTATATTTCACAATGGAATTAAGAGTGAATGTTGCAGCTGTAATTTAAAATATTTCAATTTCCTGTGGCCTTTCACCAGTCAGTTCAATGTGTATCAAAATTGTATTTGAAACAGTTATTTACCTTTATAATAATAAACTTCTTGTTTGTTTTAGACAAAATACTAAACAGTGCCAAATATCTTTTGTGTTCTGAGTTTCCTGCATGTGTGTTGGTATAAGTGTTAGTAATGCTGCACAAGACTGCAGTTTTTACTACAAAACCAAGGCACTATATAGGCAAATCCTAAGGTAAGGTACAGTTCCAGTGTCTCTTGCACAGACTTGCAGGATTGTGTTACATCAGGCACCAAATGTCATAAGTTTCAGGAGGAATGACTATTCTTCCAAAATGTAAATTAAGGAACCCTTCCCCCTCATTTTTGCAGTTGGTAGATAATAGTGTTAGTATCTGAAGCTGTGCATTCCAGGGAGTAAAATTCAGCCTGAACTACAAAGAGCCCTCATGACTGCTTGTCACAGCATGTTTTGGAAGTCTTTTGTGTAACAGCGACTGTTTTAAAAGCATATTTTGTTGATTAAAAAAATACAGTAGATCATAAAACAGGAAAGGCAGGCTTGTTCCTAATGTGTGTGAGAACATTCAGTCTTATGAGTGTTGATGCTAGACCAAGAAAATACTGATTAATATAAAATTTGATTTAGCTCTCCTGAAAAAGGTATGGATAAGAACACAGATGAAGAGCAGCCTTCAACTGCCTGTAACCAGTACCCTAAGGAAGCAGTGAAGAAACGTCAGAATTTGGGTCGAGGTTCCGGGAGCAATGATTCTTCCAGGACCTTCAGAAAAAGCTTCAGGCTGGACTACAGATTAGAAGAGGATGTAACTAAATCAAAGAGGGGCAAAGATGGGAGATTTGTCAACCCGTGGCCAACATGGAAATCACCAACCTTGCCCAACGTTTTGAAATGGTCCTTCATGGAAAAAAATAACAGCAATGTGCCACGCTCAAAGCAGGTGAATACTTCCATGTTTTACTTTTGTGAATAAGACTGCTTTTACCTCTGCTCTAATCAATAAAATAGGACAGTTTCTAACTAATACTCATTAGGCATCTTCTGGAGACTTTTCTAAGTCTTACTTTTCTGATTTTATTGACATTTTATTCTTTTCAAAAGGTAGGTTAATACTTTCTACCTCTTTAATTTTTATCTCCTTGTTAGTTCCACATGCTTTAATTTATACAGCTCAGTTTATATTTATAAAAACAAAAAAAATTGGCCCCCTCAGTCATAAACTAGTTACAGCCATTCCTTTTTAATAGGTGTTGCCTTATGAAGCATACTATTAACTTAATTTGTGTTGCATGAAATAGCTTATTTCATGACATATCCAATTTTTAAAATTTTGCCTTTTTTCTAGATGGCAATTTAATACATATGTTGCATCTCTTGAATGAAAATGTAATAGTTTCTGTCACCTACTTATGAAAATACTTACAAATTTGGTTTTTTATGTTTCAGTACACCAGGAGAAAAAATTGCATGTGTTAAAACTAATCTGAGCAAGTATTTGTACTGAAACACTTAAAGTACAGTGCCAGTTCACTGGGTAACACTGTTATTTGTTGTTGGTGAAATGCTTTTGTCAGGTATTGTATGTAAAGAAGGAGATAGGAGAAGCTTCTTTCCCATGAAGAGTAATGGGTACTGGAAAGCCATGGGTTATTTTTGTGGTCACAGGAGGTATGAAGATGACTAGGTTTTGGCAGAATTACTTCTCAGTGCATTTCTGATGTGTTGACTGTATTTCAGAAAAGCTGTGCTGAAGGGTGCACAACCAAGGACAGTATTTGTTAACAAGCAGGTGTTAATAATGCTTTTAAGCATGCAGGAAGGTATGCACAAGCTATAAATCTAACAGCCAGTATTTAGCAAAGAGCTTTCCATTTTGTCTTACTTGAACTACCTGTGAAGGAAGGAATTCCATCAGTTTTATGGACAGGAAAGCCACGTTAGGCATTAATGCATGATGGTTTGGGGATGTTTAAGGAACAAATAAATTGGCTGTAATATGATAATAAGTAATTTAACTTAAGAGCAAACTTGTGTCAGTCTTGAGATGCTGTCCAGCAAATTTGGTGTCTTCCTTGTAGTGACAATGATTGCATCAGTGTGTACAGCTTTCTAGACAGTGTGCTGCCCACATTTCCATGAAATGCACACCTGTAAGTTTTCAGTTGCCTTTGACTGCTGCCCTCCTTGGCATGTGTAGAACAGGCTTCATGTCTTCCCAGTGCCAGTCAGAAACCTGGGCAGTGACTGAGGTCCCTTGAAGGCAAAGCTGAGGTGCACTGTGGAGTGCAGAGCTGCAGCACTCCCCTTTAATTTACAGTTTGTCCCTACAATAAAGGATGATCACAAAGAAATCTACAAGGCACCAGCTGAAAAGCCAAAAAGCCATCTCTCTGACCCAGCTGGGATTAATCATGGGCTAATTTTATTTTTTGCATAGGAGATCCTTTAATTAGGTGCCTGTAATTATTCACAAGTTTGGTGAAGTAAATTAGAAAGAGAAAAACCTAGATAGGGATCAATGAAATGCACTTCTGGAGTCCTCAGCCATTTTGATGCTAGTTTCAACCAGTTTTCTTCCACCCCTACATCAGCCTGTGAAGTGCATCTGAGCTTGTATAAAATTCAAACGAAGGGCTCCATACTTTATTTATCACTGCTAGATGTCACATCCTCTGAGCCAGATTCCTGCTTCAGTTTCCACACTGAGTGAGCCTAGTGATGCCCTGCTCTGCTGGGCAGGTTCACTTTATCTGTACCAAGTGCTTTGTGTATGTAAAAATAAGCATATTATCCAGGATATGTGCTTGCACTTCACTGTGGAAAAGCTATATGTATTATAATCCTGCCTACACAACGAGCCTCTATCATCATCCAGAATGCATGCACTTCTCGTATTTTCATTACAGACTTTATTATTAACTTTGTTCAGTGCTGTTGGAGGATCTTTCATTATTAGTTGTTGGATCAGCAGTTTAGATTGTTCTCATTTCTGTAAATCCTGTGGTATTCCAGTATGCACTAAGCACCAAAAATCCCAAGCTAATCAGCTAGTCTTACCAAAGCCTGTCATGTGTTTTTTCTTGCTTTGCATTAGGAGGGCAAGAAGAACAGGGAGGGGGAGGGGACACAGCAGGAGGAATTTTTTGTGTTACTTGAGTAATGAAGACAAGACAGTATTAAGCACATTTTACTTCTGTTGGTAGCTGATTTGACATAATTGCTGTATTTCAAAAATCTGTTATAATTCTCCTAGTTTTAATGTTTCTGGTTAGTCTGACAGAACAAAATGTATTATAGCAGGATAAAAGTTCCATAAGATACATATTTCATTCATTATATTGCTTTATCCTGTTGTGTGAGTTTAAAGTATTTCATGTGAAGTATACTGCTAATAGAATTTGTGTTTTAGTTTGAAATCTTACAAGTTGAGTATTTCTTATTGCTTTAAGGGGATTTTACTGTGCTTTTGTAAAATACTAAAAAAAAAAAAAACAAAAACAACTAAACAACCCCAAACACAAATCATATGCACTGAGAAGTAATGTTTTGGTGTGATTTACCATGATAGCTCAACAACATGCCTGGTTTCTGATCTCATCCTCTGAAGAATCATTGCTTGGATCAGAGGCCTGTGTATCACAAACCTGGAGAGCAAAAGCTCTGTACAGGTTATACTGCCTTTGTGCTCTTGGTTTGTCTTGAACTTTTGTTCACAGAATTTCATTTAAATAGGTCAGGACAGCAGTTGTTTGGACTGTGCTCTTCTCTATCAATCTTCCTGTCTGTGTGACTTTTACAAATGCCTTTTATAGTGATTAGTTCTACCTTTAAATCAACTATTCTAAGGACTTGATAGCATCAATCCCACTGACATCCCTGTAAACCTTTATTAATAGTGCAGATGTGTTGTGGCTTTAGGCAGCCAAGTTCCAGTCAGCTGCTTCCTTCCACCCTCCACTGCTTGCACCCCAGTGGATTGAAAGGGGAAAAATCAGGTAACTTGTGGGTTGAGATAAGGACAGTTCAATAGGTAAAGCAAAAACTGCGGGCACAAGCCAACAAAGAAATTTATTCTCTTTGCATGGGCAGGCAGGTGTTCAGCCATCCCCAGGAAAGCTGGGCTGCCTCCCATGAGACAGTTACTTGGGAAGATAAACACCATCCACTCTGAATGTGCCCCACCTCCTCCTCTTACCCCAGATACTACTGCTGGGTGCAGTGTCATATGATATGGGATATCTCTCTGATGGATTGGGGTCAGCTATCCCAACTGTGTCCCTCCCAGCTTCTTGTGTGTCCCAGTCAGCTGGCTGAGGTGCTGTGGAAGCACTGCTCAGCAGTAGCTGAAACATCAATCTGCTGTCAGCACTGGTTGCAGCACAAATCCAAAACACAGCACTGTAGGTGCTGCTGGGAAGAAAATTAACTGTACCCCTGATAAAACTTCATAGAATATGTCTGAGTCCCACTTAAGAACTGGTGATTTTTCACATCCACCAATTGACCAGTTCCTCATCCATTTAATATTGTTTATTAATATTGCATAATGCTAATTTTAAAAACTAATTTGTGCCAAATGTCAGCAAAAATAAGTGAATTAATTTAGTTCTGAGAAAATTCGGAGTCTGACTCTAAAACCAGCTACTTAAAGAGAACATTTTCCATTAAAAATGTACTAATTGACCTAAATTGCATTATGACGATTCATTAAGTTCCATATCTGAGTTTTATTTCTTTGATATAATCTGATTTATTGACTTAACCATATGTAATTTGTTGGTTTGTCCTAATTTCCATTTTGAGTACAATGTTAGTTTTGTGTATATTTTTTTAAAGTTGAAATATCACAGTATAACACTTCTGTGGTTCAGATTTCTGTGGCCAATGTTGTTCCCATGTACTTTGAAATAGAGATAAGAAAAGGATCTCTGCTCTCTTGGTGAAGCAGCCATTTTTCTCAGTCTAAGATTCCTACTTTTCTTGTATGAACTAAGGGGATGAGTTGTACTAACCTTATATTCAGCTTTATAGAAGGCTATCTATTTCTCATTCCTGGAGACAGTAATGAAACTTCTTCAGTAAGCATGTCTTGTCCATTAGCTCTCAGAAAAAGCAATTTCATGAATATTTTATTATTTACAGCAGAATTGCAGGGGGATGGAGATGTGCATGCTTTGTTTTTCCCAACATATGCCTTCTAAATCAATAAAATATTGTGGAGAAAGTAACTTCCCTGAAGCTGTCAGGACTGGTTTAGCAAGGCAACTCCTGGAGTTCTGAACTGTCACAGCATCAGCTGGACTTCTAAAGGAGCACAAGGTCAGCTCTGTATAAACTCACTGATAGTGCTAATCTGTGCTAGGCTGGGAGAATGAGAGCAGCAACCACGGCAGGCAGAACTTGACTTGGAACCAGAAGTGCTGGGACATTTGTGATTATGAGGGAGAGGAATGCCAGGAGTATAGAAGCTGCCCTAGCACATGAAAATTCTTGTAAAGCAAAGTGAGGAGTTCAGACCATGAATGTTTGGGAGGAGAGCCTTAGCCACATTGTGGCTAACCTGGAGATGGTCAGGAATTCTGAGAAGACTCCTTGGTTGTTTGTTTTTTTAATAGGAAAGCTCTTATTTATTATGTATAAAACTTCTGCATTAGCACTTCAACCAAACTGCAGTGAAGACCATAACTGTGGTTCAAAATGAGAGAATGAGTGGTGGTTGTGTAGTGAGTTTCAGTAGGTAATGTACAGCCGTGGCCTCCTTTGTGCCAGGATACACACTGAGTCAAAATGGAGCCAATCAAAATGAGAGCTGTGTATTTTTTACCTCTGGATTAAGTTCAGCCAGATCAGTTTTCTGACCTCTCATAGTCAAATAGGGACTGCAAAACTTGTTAAGCTGGAATAAGAGAGGAGGTGGTGGAACCTTTTCATAACCAAACATGTTATGAACCTTAAGGTTTATCCTAAAAGTTATTTTGTTTTTTATGAATGTTCATTAAATTCTTGGCAGGATGGGAAGGCACAATTGCAATAGCTAACATTAGCCAAGTGAAGTTAACCTTTGTGTGCTACTTCTAGATGTAATGAGGATGGACAGAAAGAGGGCCTGATAAAAATTAGCAGAACTTTTGTGGAGTGTGGCTGGGGAACATGGCATTTTCTTTCATCTGTGACTTACTTGTGCTAGGACTTAAGGGGATGCATTATTGAGTTGCATGAGCTAAAGTTGAGTATTTGTTAAGTAACACTCTGTGTGTGTGTATGTATACATATTCTTTTTCAGGTGGAGGAATCCCTTCCTGGGATGCTGTTAGTGCCTTGCAGTGCTTTCATTGCAATGCCCCCAGACTCTATCAGGTCTCTGGGCCTGAAGAGGTACTCTCTTCTCTTTCTTGACAAAGAAGTGTAAATGTTGCAAAAACCCTAAAATTAAATGAGGAGGAAGTAGCTGGGAAAATGGACTTTAAAAAGGCATCTGGTGTGTGCTGCAGTTCTCTGCATAAAAGCATAAACAAAGTACAAGTCTTGACAGTATAGATTTGTGCCCTGTATGCAGTTTTTGTTCCATGGCCAAGTACATTCTGAAATCTCTCATGCATATTGTGTTCTTTTTTGCCAGGAACTCGACAGAGAACTCCCAGTGTTACAACCTTACTTTGTTCAAACACCAGAAGATGCTGGGAAGACAGGAGCTGGTATGCGAGTCACGTGGCTGGGACACGCCACCGTTATGGTGGAAATGGATGAACTTGTGTTTCTCACTGACCCAATCTTCAGCCAGAGAGCTTCCCCCATTCAGCTCTTGGGTCCCAAGCGCTTCCGAGGGCCGCCGTGCACGGTGGCGCAGCTGCCCAGGATAGACGCGGTGCTGATCAGCCACACCCACTACGATCACCTGGACTACAACAGCGTGGCCAGCCTGAACGAGCGCTTCGGGAGCGAGCTGCGCTGGTTCGTGCCCCTGGGGCTCCTGCCCTGGATGCAGAGGTGTGGCTGCGAGAATGTCATCGAACTGGATTGGTGGGAGGAGAACTGTGTCCCTGGTCACGATGCGGTAACTTTTGTCTTCACCCCTTCCCAGCATTGGTGCAAAAGGACTGTGACAGATGATAACAAGGTTCTCTGGGGCAGCTGGTCTGTCTTGGGACCTTGGAATAGGTTTTTCTTCGCAGGAGATACTGGATATTGTTTTGCTTTTGAACAAATAGGTAAAAGGTTTGGACCTTTTGATCTTGCAGCCATCCCCATTGGAGCTTATGAGCCAAGGTAAGAAAATCAGAGCTTGAGCAATATACGTAAATGAAATGATGCACTGATGACAAAAAATACACCCAGAAGTTAAAACTATAGCTGTACTTTTAATAAAGTTTTTGGAGAGTTTTTTCTTCAGACTTAAACAGCAAAGATGGATCAGCAGTCTTTCTTCCCTTAAAAATGTTGAGTAAAAATCTGGAGTTACTCTGTGCCTATTTTTCTGAAATGGCACCATTTAATCCAGCCTATTCCAGTGTATGTCATTTGCTGCATTTTTCTCTTGCTTCAGTGTTTATGCTGGTTTTGCAACTTATCTGGAGACAAGGATGACTTGCTTATAGAGTATGAAAAATCTGTTTGCTCAGGAGAGATAACTTTTCTCCTTTTGGAGAAAACATTTAGATGATAGTACTCATATGATTCTGGAAGGAAAGAATGTACGGACTGAGAAAAAAAGATGGGAATCTAAATAGCATGGTAAAAAAATCTGTATCTTTCAAGAATTGCCAAGTTCTCTCTTCTGTTCTGCCTGTTCCCGTGGGCTATCTCTGGAGCACACACTTTTTGGTGTGTACTGCTAGCACCAAATTTTTTTAGGGATGGATTTAAAGTTTCAGCCCTAATGCCTCAGGGCACCAGTAGTACGTCCTTAACCTACTGAAAATAGAGCTAAGAAAATATCCTTCAAAAAGAGAGTACAATAAATGAACTGCTGTTTGATGGGTATGTTGGAATATGTTAGTTTCTTGATCTTGAGTGTTCTGTATGTTGTCCAGGTGTACATGCTTATGATTTTTTTGATTAGGTGAGCACATATTTCTTTTTGTACTTTGCAATAGCAGTAAAGGAGAAATCTTGCACTGGATTAGGTGACACAAAAAAGTGCTTCTTTGTTTTGGTAGGTGGTTTATGAAATACCAGCATGTGGATCCTGAAGAAGCAGTAAGAATCCATATTGATGTTCAAGCAAAGAAGTCTGTAGCAATTCATTGGGGGACCTTTGCTTTAGCAAATGAGGTAAATTGCAACACTAAACATGAGTTCAGACTTCCAAGGATTAGACAGTCATTAGTGAAGCTTTGCTTGTGCAGTTTAACCTACATATCTGTAAATGTAAACTTAAAATGTGAACTTTGTATGAGTGAAAATTGTTACTCTATATACTGCTGTTCAAAACAATGCTTAGCTTTTCATAACCCATTACATAAAATATTTCCATGGTTAAGAAAGTACAGTGTTATTGAAGCAAATGTAGAGGATTTCTGATATCCAGATGCTGAGGAGCATAACAGATGAGGACACATGCAGTATTATGCATTATGTTATGCATTAATAAAAACAAACAGAGTGGTGCATCACTTGGAGATAGTAAGAACTGCATGCCAGTAGGTCAAACAGTATTTATTAATTATGTCTGTCTAGTAAATATATAAGCAGTATTTTTAATAGTTGATTCAAAGTTAAAACCAGAAAGGATATGAAAGAAATTCGTTATTCTGAATTTTTGATTTTTAAAAATGTTTTATTCCCCTCTACACCCCCCCAAGTCCACAGATCTACTACGAAGCTTACCCAGATACTTTGACAGCAACTGAAAGTGCAGTGAATAGAAAGTATCTACATTTGTTTTGATATTGTTTGGTCTTTCAACTTTGTTTTTGCATCAGTTGTACCACTTTATCTCCTAATTCATTCCTGATAGTGTGATCACTTGATCTGTCAATTGTTCTGTCCCTCCTATGCTCCGTCCCAGCTGCTCGTGCACCTCCGTGCCACAGCATGGAAGGAACACAGGATAGAACGTTTCCTGTCCGCAGCGTTTCCAATAAATTGTGTTGCCTAGTGCCCGCGGTACAAAAGTTACTGTGCATTTAGGAGCACAAAAATGGATGATTACTCCTTTCGGCGATGTAACAAATGCACCGCGGTAACTTGGGGGGGGATCGCTGCCAGCGCGGGCTGCAGAGCGGGGAAAGCGCCGGCTGCTGGCGGGCAGCGCTTCCCACGGACGCATCTATTGCTGCCTTAAGGCACCGAGTCGGGGCTCACAAGCTGAGCCTTGCTAGTTCCTCTGCAGTTGTAAATCAGCGTTCTTATCGTTGAAAAATCTAAAATGAACCCAAACATTTTCATTTGGAAAATATCCTCCTCCTGCCCCCGTTTTTTAGAGATTTTTTTTTTCCCTTCAGAAAATGTTGCCGTGGTATCTTTTCCCTCATATTATTCTCATTTTTTTTCAGTATTACTTGGATCCTCCAGTTAAATTGAATGAAGCTCTTGAAAGATATGGCTTGAAAAAAGATGACTTCTTTATCTTACGCCATGGAGAGTCACGGAATTTGAATACAAATGACCGGTTTGAAAACTGAAACAGTGTCAGTTCCTTGTAAGCCCTGTTTGATCTGAGCTAATGTAACAATACTAACATAATGTACACAATAGATTTTTGAAATTGAATTGGATTTCTAAATGCCAGGTTTGTCAGTTTCAGAACTAAAGCTTGCATACCAATTTCATGACAATTTTACTAGTTATATTGTTTATAAATTTAGAGAGGTGATCTAAAAGTGGTTTATATATTAAGTGTTGTCTGGGAAAACTTGCTCTGATGTACACCACTGATAAAAAAATTATTTTTAAACTCTTCATCTCACCTGCTGCAGCAATAATAACTTCAGCACAGAACATATTCTTAGGATTAATGGCTGACTTGAATTATTCCTTGTTAGACTGTCATCTCCCACTCGTTAGTCTTCAGGTTGTGCCCTGTACCTTGATGTACAAGCTTCATACAGCTTCACTGTATGTTTTGTGGGGTGAAGTCTTCCAATACAGCTGTGTTGTTTAAGCACAAGCATGGTAAAATTATTTCACTCTTCATTTTCATGTATTAATGAACCACAAAAGCTGAATTTTACATCAAAGAAATGTGCCTTTTAAAGAAAGAGATAATTTAATATTGCATCATGGATGTGTAAAACTAACTGCTGGCCAGAATACCTGCACACTTTTATTGTTTTGTCTATGTTTTTATGTTAGGTCTGAATGTGTCATTTGCAGCACATGAAGTGGAAAAACCTCTTAATGTCGCTTGTCCTTGCATTAACTCAGCCTTTTTCTAAGTACCTTTTTTTTTTTCTCCCCAGTAGAAAATCTTAAGCAAGGGCTGTGGTATTTTTTCTAATAGCTTCCCTATAATTTTAAAGTTGAATGAGATTACAGCATTGTTCAGTGTTATAAAACTTGGCCAAATGTGTCTGTATCGAATTGTCTTGCTCATTTTCAGAATTAAAGCCTATTGTTGCCAATAAAAAGGGTTGTTATTCTCCTTCATAATTTCATTGGCAAATCATGTTTTGTGTATGATTTCCTTTGGTCTGTGGGATATGTGGGTTGGTTTGGGTTTGTGGTTTGTTTTTTTGCTATTGCTGTATATTTTATTTTCATATCCCACAAAGATAAATATATATAAAAAGGACATATTATTTAAAGGCATGAACTTATGTCAACTAATTACAACCAGTTAATGATATTTCATGGTAGGAACAACTGAGATAATCTTTTAACTATAGACAGTTATCAAAACTGGTTTAAAACTATCCTGTTATTCAGTATTGGGGGTGTTTCAGATGAAGTCTCTTGTATTCACACAACAGCTTCAATCACAACTTGGGTGATACAATGTATATTACCATTTGTAATTTTGTGGAGGACACCAAGCTGCAAGAAGTTTTGAGTACTTTGAAGGACAAGTTTAGGATTAAGGTTGTTAAGAAAACAATGTGGGTTATTTTCATTTCCTGTTTTTATAATCATCAATAGATTATTCTGTAAAATTACGTACTTCAGAAAGAGTGGAACTAAAATACAGAAAACCTAGCTAAGCAGCCACAGAGCAGAGATACACTGAGTCACATGGACCAGAAACTAAATGTCAGTAATGACATGTTTTGTTTTGGATCTGTTAATTCACCAAATTTGTACCTAGAATGGTGACTGTTACGTTCTGCTTGGCGCTGCTAAGATTCCACTAAGGGTGTGAGGTAGGTGATAAAAAAATGAGACATCTTTGCATAAAGGCACATTGGAAAGTCTTGCATGATTTCAAACATCTCAGCAGCATTGTTCTATGAAGAAAGCATTTAAAAATAGTTCTTTCTAGACCAGCAAAAGAAAACTGAGACAACACTGTAGCAAGTTCTCGTGTATTTTTAGAAAACGTCACTTGTTTGTGTCAGCTGTTAAACAGCTAAGAGATCAACTCTATCAAAAATATGATTGGAAAAACTTAGTTTTAGGTTAGAGAACATGGAAAGGGACATCTAGACATCTCTGTTGTTGAGCTTAAGAAACCATGTATCAACTATACCTAGAACAGACTGGTCCTAATGCCTTGTCAGGAGAGGAGAGTGCATAAATTCTTAGTGTCTGGCATAGTCTTTTCTTAGTCAAATTCAGTTGCAGAAAACATCAAATCTACAAAAAGTTGCAAAACATTAAGTGACTGTAATGTAACTTGCTTATTACAAACTGTGCAGTGTTTTAGGAGCAGTGGGAAGCAGAGAAGGAAGTTCACTGTCAATGCAGCCAATTGTCAAGTTTCTGACTGGGAATCATGCCAACTTCTATTTCTGCCTTAACTCTATTCCTGGTGAGTTAAAACTACCTACGTGGATAGATTAGATACGTGTAGCTGTAGCCCTGTATTGATCAGGGCATGGGTGTGTCACAGTTTCAAGGTCATATTTTTCCTGCAGTTTTAGCTATTTGCAAAGTGACCTTCTGAAAAAAAGTATCTATTGTAGTACAGAAAGAGAAGATTGTAATGTTCTCTCAGAGCAGTGAGGATGCTAAATTAGAAAGATGAAGCACTTGGTAACAGTTTAGGTGATACAGTTCTCTTAAAAATGGAACAAAGTGGAAAACTTTCCTAGTCTTTACATCTGACACCTTTTTTAGTTTCGCTGTAGTGGAAGTTTTTTAGTAGTTTGGTTTTAGAAGTATTTTCCAGTATGTTTTCTGATCATCAAGGAAACTCTGTTCAGGTTCTTTTACAGTGATGTTTGTATGGATTCCATTTCATTTTGAAGTAATGCTGGGTTGATGACTAAAACTTTATGTGGGCTAATTCTGCAGAAGCGCTCATTCCAGTGATGCTCTAATTGCAGGAAAAAAAAAGGAGTAAAGATATCCAAGGAAAGGAAGCCCAAGGGCTGCTACAGAATTGGAAGCTTTTGTAAAAATGTGTGTGATACTGCTCCTGTAGACTTTTTTTTAATGAGAATGCTGAATTGCAATTGCAGATAATCCTTGACTCCTAATAAAATACTTTTAAAATATACGTCTGCTTTCCCTAAAGTGACAACTTTAAAGCAATATAAAATCCTTTCAATTTTTGTTCAAGTGTAGAAACCTTTCACAGTTGTGGTTAATTGCACTGCAGTTTGGCTAAATGGAGTGAATATACTAAGCATACAAAAATGGACTTTAAGAATAAATTCCATACAGGTATGACGAAAAAACCTAGGTTTGGTGACTTTAGTATGCAGCTTTCATTGAAGATACTAATTCTGTAGGAAGCCAATGATAGATTGGTATTGTTTTTATTTAATATTATTTTGTAAGATTCAGCTGTACCATTTTCATAGGTAGACTAATAAAATATAAATGCCTAATCTCCAATTATTAGATCTTTAATGCACAGTTCTAATGAGATATTTATTCAATAGCTGTAAATACTTAAAGTAAAAAAAACGGTCTTTGATATTGCAAAGGACATTTTCATTGACTTCCATTTAAAATGTTCATTTTACATATAAATGTTTTCAAGTTTTAAACTGTTTGCCCCCCTTGCATAAATGTAGCAACTGTGCAGTGGTTTATCAGTAATAATTAAGCTATTGCTTTTCTCTTGCTTGTAAAAAATATCTGATAGTATTTAGGGGTTTTTTTTTCCTCCATCATTGTTGTATTGTTTACTTGTTGCAGGCTTTCTTAGCAAAGAATTGCCAAGATTAGATATTTTCATTAGGTCAGTCTGTTTGAAGAAAACAACACTATTGTGTTAATATTCTCACAACTTGTTCTTTCACTTCTGTGTCAGGGTGATGCAGCAAAGATGCCAATCTCTGAGTGAATGGGGCAGAGTCCCTGCAGAGTGTGAAGAAAATTGAGTCTTCACTGTATTCCTCTGTCTTGGTGCCTTCTTCATCCTTCATGTTCTTTTTCAAGTTTGCTGCAAACGCCAGGGCTCGAACCAGAATATCTCTGTTTACACAGTTGTCAAAAAATAACACCAATGATGGCATCTAGGATATTGAAGAAATAGTCCATACTTAATCACCAGCAGTAAGTACATGGAACTAAATCACACTTAAGAAAATGGAAAAAAATGTGCACCTAAACCATTTCGTATAGAAATTGTATGAAATCCCAGTACACTGTGAGCTCCTGTCAGAAACTTGCACAGTGTGCATATTTTCTCTCTAGAAAAGACTGGCCTGTGCATCAATGGGTTAATAAATGCTCTGTATTTTCAATCTCCAAAATATGGCTGTCTGGAAAATTCCATTTGGAAGACAGGGTCTCCTTTCCTTCTCAGCCACATTGATTTTGCCCTGAATATTTTTGTTAGCATATCTGATAAATGAAAAATGATACACCTAACAGAGAATTGAATATTTAGCTATGCTGACCTCATTTGAATAATGAAAAGACAGCATTATCTAGACTAGCTTTGCTCATGGCAGGTAGCTCACAAATAAATGCCACTGCACGTTTTAAGAAAGTTACTTTGGGGATGGGGATGAGGATGCAGCACCATTCCAGCCCCTGACTTTGTGAGGAATTGAAACTAAAAGAAACCTGTGTGCCAAAGCCAACACAGCAAATGTCACACAAATTTCTCCACGAAGAAATAAGTAAATGCACAGGGAAAGAGCACTGAGAGGCAACAGTTTTATGGCTGCATTTGAATAAAGGGGTGGGGATTCCAGTGGAACTTGTTGGGTTTGGCCCAGTACATTGGCTATAGAAGCAGCAGTTGAGAAGGATCACTTACAGTACCAGTTCTATTTGATAGTTTTCAATCTTTACACTGACTGTGTGTCTGAAGATAAAGTTTTGGGTTCCTTTTACATAACACAAACTGAAGTTCATGGTATTACCCCTTTGGTGGAAAGGGAAGGTGAGAATAAGCTTCTGCAAGTTATTGATTATTTGGAATGTTGCACAAGAAGTATAACCAACTGTCTCCAAGTCCCTGTGCATCTCCCTCTCTTAGTACAGTATCTGTATTACACTACCCTCTGGGATAAAGCCACCTGTAAAAGAATGTGCACTTAGCTACTGATTTTAGCCAAGCAGTGTCTAGAATTTATTCTGGAATTGCATATATATTTCTGATACATTAAAATTCTTCTAGTGCATGTAATATTTTAACTGGTACACATGTATATATGCCAAAAATAAAATGAAGAAGCAAGAAACTTACTTGAGCTCTGAGAAGATGTCGTGTCATGGCTGGGTTTGCAGATAAGTTCACAAGTACTTTCAAAACTTGAATCTGAAGTGAGGAATGTTCAAGTTCACTTAAAAGCTCCAAAACAGTAAGTAAAGCTCTAATGGGTGTCAATAATGTCAAAGTTGACTTGGGGAGGAAAAGGCAAAATGGGTTAAACCAATATCTTGAGTATTTTGGTATAGGGAAAACCAAGGTATAGACATGTTAGAAGCAAATTCAGATTGACTTAAACATCAAAATAAGGCAAGACCCATAAACGAGTCCTAGGCCAAATGCAGAATATGTTTACAATACAAAGATGTTTAAGTACTGCATTTAAAATGATCCAAAG
Source organism: Molothrus ater (assembly GCF_012460135.2). NCBI lineage: Eukaryota > Metazoa > Chordata > Aves > Passeriformes > Icteridae > Molothrus > Molothrus ater. Next base: position 12,859,589 of record NC_050482.2, on the reverse strand, counting down.
CATATGCAAATACACCTTTGTGCTTTTTTGGACCTTGTGATGCTGGTCTTTTAACACTAGGAAAAGGCCATATTACTTCCTGTACTTAAGTACAATAAGTGTTTAGTGGAAATGAGTTTTTTGGAAAACTGGTTTTGATCTGATAAAGCAACCACGTACACTGATGGTACCACAACATCTTGAATAAAGCTGAGTTTGGTCCCTCACTGAAGCTCGTTTCAGTATTACAACAAGTCACAAATAAGCAGGATTTCCACTTGCAGTCACTAAGGTTGCCAGAGGTGTCATAAGCACAACAGAACTAAAGTCCATAGCTTAGGATCACTGCTTGGCATGTTTCCCTACAGAGATTCATGCATCAGTGAAGCCTTTCCCATGCAGGTTCTCCTTGCTCTGTGATGCAGTAGCAATGTTTAGAGCAGAAGAGAATTCTGGAGTTGCAATGGTAAAGGCACCCTGCACTGCTTTGGCAGAGCTGTAGCCTGATGGCTCCACTACCAAGATTCCCTTCCCTCCCCTGTTTTTGAATTTATATTGTGAAACTGATACAGATCCATATTTTAGTGCATAAAATCTGTTATCATTAATGAATATTTGTTTTTTCTTAGCACAGTTTAAACCATTTTACCAAAATGTTAAGAAACAAGGTAAGCAAAGCAGCTTCATAAAACGGCTTGTAAAAATAACACTACCCAGTACCTGTGTCCTTTCAGTTCCTTCTGAAAGCAAATGAAGAAAGCATGGAATAGAGTTTATCATCTTTTGGTGGTAGTCACTGGTAACAGACATATTTGTCAACAGCCTGAGTCCAGCTAGCTGCACATCAGAGTTCAGGGGAGCTGACTCAACAGTCCCACAAACTTGTGTAACAAATACCTGGGGAAAGGGGGGAGGAAATAAAGAGAGAATAGTTCTTAATAAAAGCATATTTTCTGTCACAAATAGTATCAATGGCCTAGCTACAATAACATAAATGCTTCCTGAGCATTGCTGGCTGAATGGCAAAGGTTCTTGGAAACAAGTACATTTTTGTTCTGAATATTTCAAACATTTTAGTGGCATGATAGAAGCAGACCATGCAGCATTATGCTCACTAATCTTCCTGAAACATAACTTGCTCTGAAAACTTAAATTGCTTTGCCTCCATCTCAGAAGTGACACAGCTGCCTTAGGGAGTTGTTTAAAAAATCACTTATAAATAACTAACATCTTAAATATTGAGAACAAGCTAAGGACAAGCTTTGAAATTAAATCCTTTCTCCCAGCCATGTGGTGCATTTACTGGAGCACACTGCAGGAACAGTAATAACAGCTGACATTAACTACTATTTTTACCAATTTTTCTTCTGGATGGCAATATACAATGAATCTTGGAGTCCTAACTGAGGAAAAAAGTAATTTATCCTTACCAAAGGAGTTATTTTCTACTTATACCCCTAGACAAATACTGACAAGCACTACTTAATAAAAACTGCCTATTGCTAAGGTGCTGCAAATACCACATGCAGTCACACTACCTTTTTCTCAAGCTACTGAGACTAACTAGTAAGTCTTCAAATCTGCCTCAGCTCACCACTTGGACACTTCTTGATCTATTGATTAATCAGATAGATTTCTTTTTTCTTGATGTTTAGTCCTTTCATATCCATAGAATGTACTGTATTTACCAGTGGAACGTATTCTAATTTATACATGCTTTTCTTTTAAGATGGAAGTATCACCTGAAAAATTGGTCTTGTACAAACCCAGGGGCTCAATTCCTCTTTCCTTCTCCCTCACCTAAGGAGTCCTGGCAAGTTCAATCTGCAATCCATTCTGTTAAACAGCCACTGGTGATGTTCTAGGCATGTTTGGAAATCATCTTACCTCCCATAATTTTGCTATGATCTTGGCAGAACAATCTCCCTTTAATAGTATTTTGTGAAAGCTGTACACAAACTGCATAGGTTCCTCTTTTATTTTAAAAGTAAATGCCAGTGAAGCAATGCATTTCTGAGTTACCCTGTCAGTCATCCAGATCTGCTGACTTGTATATCTATCATCAAAGCATTTTGGCATCCTGGCTTGTATTTAACAGATATGCTGAAGGACCTATACTATCTCTTTGCCTTGGTTACTTTGGTTTTTCCCATTGAGAATCTTACCTGTATCTCTTCCTGATTTTTAATATTCATACTCAAATTATTAAGTGCATTTAGTGCTTTTTCTTTAACTTTGGGAACGCAGTTGGAGAGCATCCCTCCAATAACAGAAAGACCATCCAAATTTCGGATTGTATCCTGAAATATAGAAGATATTTCATAGGATTTTTAAAAATTCAATTAAAATGATGAAGCATTCCCTCAATGTCTCCATATTGACAAAAATGAAGTATGTGAATGAAGAATTCAGAATTGACTGCTCTGTTTAAAGAGAGTGTTAGCAGATACTGCTTTACTGCTTTACTGAAACTAAGAAGGGTCCTGCTTTGGAACAAAAGTATTAGTTGCTATTATTTGACAACAGTACATCACCTTTGCTTTTAAAATCTGGTCTGCAAAGCATGCTTAAAGCACTTTACATTATAAAGAATAAAAGGAAATTACTTGATAATGAGTTAATAGAACAACTGAGCCAGATTGCAGTACCTAAAAGTCCTGCCTGAACAGGGCAGAATTTCAAGATGTAGCTTCATATTATTAGAAGTTCTGAAACTTTTTCCATTACACTTGTTTTTATTACTGTTTTTAATCTTTCTCACTTAGACTGTAACTGTCTTTTTAAAAAAAATACTGCTCTTAAAAAAAATTAAATGGTCTAATGAGCTTTATGCTTCAGTTGCATTCTAAGAGATTTATATTAAGAAAGCCATTTTGAGAAGCCAGAATAGATGGCAATCATAAGTAGCAAAAAGGGTGGGACCTTGGAGGTTAAACTGTTAAAAAGGCATCAAAATTGGCATCCAGCTCAAAGTTTTTCTGCATTCTATGTCCCAATGATTTGGAGATGCCTTGATAGTTGAAAAATTGCTAAATGTGCAAACAGCACACAACTTTGTGAGGGGCAAAAAATATAGTTTATCTCACTAAACTTTAGATCTGAACCAGAAAGTATTTAACCCAGTATTCAACCTTTTCATTAACATTACATAATTGTAAGCAAACAAAAGATACATTTACAGCACTTTTGAAGTTCAGGACTTTAAGTGGTCCAAACATTATAATTCAATAAATTCTGTGAAGCTGATGAATTATATTATTTGAGCCAGCAGAAATTAAGGCAAGACATTAAATAGATTTTAGAGCACAAGCTGTCCTAGCTTTCAGTCCTGTGTCACTCTTTAGCAAAACAGCAGCTCTCCTCTGCCAGACTGGCTGGCATTGGACACTGTTGTTTTCTACAGAACAATACTCACTTGATTTACAGAGAAGGCAGCACTGTTGCTGAGAGTGATTAAAGCTTGCTCTTGAATTAATGGATCATCTGTGGCCTGGAGCAAATGAATAAGTTTCTGTAGAGCATCCACATCCATGGTATGGGTTGACACTGGAGGACTGCTGTCTGTCAACATTTAGAAATTAAATACTTGATACTAAGTTTGAGACATTTCACTTAGTTGCTACTTAATGATTTTTACAAAGCTGAAATTTAGCTCTCAGTTGTAGGACATATTGTTCTAATGTTGTGCCCAATCATGTCATGGTAAAAAGACTGTTTTATGACACTAAGATTTCCATCCTTTTTCTGAGTCCTCTAATTACCTCTTTTGAAGGTGGAGAATAAAAGGAACACACAATTAGAGGTTGCAGTGAGTTACTTCCTGGTTAACCAATAGCAAATTTCCTCTGCAAAATTATTAGGAATATTCACCAAACATGGTTTGGGAATTTTTTTTGTGTCCCCAAAATGAAATGTGAAAATCTGTCTGGGCGCTGTAGGAAACAAAACTTCCAGTTTACAGACTACTACTTCCAGAAATTACAATAATGGCACTTTGGTAAGTACACTGAGATCCTTTGACAAAGTAACAGCCACGATGTTAGGAACTCTGCTGATCATGGCATCACTCAAAACAAGGAGGAAGGCTGCTTCTGAGTCAGGATGATGTAATGGAGTACCTGACCTTTATAAAAGGGCAACAAATGTTATCAAAGGCCGTTTCAGCCAGGTTGGAGGCACAACTATTTAGCCAGCTGAAGAGCCATGAAACCTGATCTGTGACTGCTGGACTAGTCACAGCTTACTCGAGATGACTTCTGAGAAGCTAAGAGGGCTTTAAATTCCACAGCTCTACATCAGCATTTGGCCAGGCAAACACCATGGTATTCTTTCAGGGTTAAAAAAAAAAAAAAAAGAGATCAAAGTTAATTATGATGATTCAATAGCTCACTTCAAACATAAAATCGTTTTTCATCCTCGTCTAAACACATCCCGCTTAGCTTTGAATTATAGGGGGAACACAACTGCAATAACATAAGTAAACACACTGATCAGACCTACGCTTTGGGGAACTAATAAAAAAAAATAAATAGGCTTTTCTAAAAATAAACCACACTCCAGAGTGCCCCAGGTTGCCACACGCCTATGGAGGGCCGGGACTCGGGCTGTGGCACCGCCTCTGTCAGGGCGCAGAGCCACCTCCGGGCCCCGAGCCGCGCTGCAGGGCCCCGCGGAGGCTCCCCCGGCCCCGCCGCACTCCGCAGGGCCGAGGCCCGCCCTGCCCCGGCCCTCACCTGCCGGCGGGCCCCGCTCGGCCGCTGCTCGCCGCCCCCGCCGCCCGCCCGCCGCCAGCCGCCACAGGCAGTAGCAGGCGCCGGCCCCGAGCAGCAGGGCCGCCGCCGCCGCCCTCACCGCCGCGCCCCGCGGCTCCCACATCGGCCCGGCCGCGGCTGCGTGGCCCGCGGAAGCCACCGCCCCATCCGGCGCGGCTCAGCCGCGGCTCTGCCCTTCCCTCGGGGCTCGGCCGTGGGGGCTGCGCCCGAGGTGCCGCGGGGATGCCGAGCGCACAGCTCCGTGTGCGGGCGCGGGAGAGGCTCCGGCGCTCCGTGACAGCGATGCACTGCGGTTCTACAGGAGGGAATCACCCGCGCTCCGGGCCGGCCTGGTCCCGCAGCGCGTTCCCAAACACGCTGCCCCTCGGGAGGCCGCCCGCCCGCGGGAAGGGCGCTCCTGCGCCATGGCCGCCCTGGCGGGGACACGCACATCGTCCCCAAAGTGTGGGACCGCCGTCTCCGCCGCCCCTGGCCCTCCGCCACCCCCTGGGTGTGCAGGCGGTCGCAGCCTGGTCCCACTGGAGCCGGTGGGACCACAAACTCCCCTGTTAACATCTGTGGCAGGGAGCCACCGCCACCCTCCCCCACGGAGGCTCCCCCTCGGCCCTCAGCAGAGCCCTGGGCCCGGCTCGTTGCGCCCCTCAGCGCTGGCCGGGGCATCTCACATCCCTCCCACTGCTCTCCGCTGCCTGGGGCATGATTTTGTTCTGCTCGTTTTGTCGCTAGCATGCTTCAAATGATTTATGAAAACTTTAGGAACAGTAACAAGATGGAACAAAGCAATTCTGCTCTATAATCTATGTAAAAAGAGGATTATAAATGAAGACGAACCTGGTGAACTGCATTGGCACTTTCCCTGTTACGTTTAACTTCTGTGTTAATTACAGAAGAACCTCTAGATTCCAGCCAGGTAATTCCTTCCTCATGAGTGCAGGGGCTGCAATCTATGTTTTCTAACCGCGTGTGAGTCGCAAAGATGACACTGGATTGTGCTTCAGATATTGGATTAGGTATTCTTGTTGGCACGAGAGTAAATAGACTTCATAAAATATCAGAGAGTAAAACTGGCACAGCGTGAAGGACTGTGGGGGAACAGGGCTGGTAGGTTTGCCCTTAGAATTTGCAACAATTTTGTGATTCTCTGTGTTTCTATCTTTTCCTCCCTGTTTGTCATATTCACCTCTGCTTGTTACCAAATCTGCAGCAGCTGTTTTTCAGGTTCCTTCAAACAAACAAACAAAAAAAAGGCACAATGCACAAATGCAAGTTTAAGAGATATCCTGATATGTTTATCTGCCAAAATAGACCCCATTTGCAATCGGCTATTACAGCCAGGATTTCCATAGAAATACGAATAAAGGAATCTTGAGCCAATTACAATAATTACAGAGCAGTGCTGCCATGTAGACTGAGTACTTATCCTGGGAGTCTGTCTCTAGGTCATTCTTTGCTTTCTAAGCACAAAACCCCAAAATATAAGATGTACCACCATGAAGTGTCTTTCTTGATTCAGCACTTTAAAAAACAGCTCATATCTACATTTCCAAGCAAAAGTTATAGCATTATAGCTATAACAGCATTATAGCAGCAGTGAAATTAAGTTAATGGACTAAAAATGAAAGAATTAAGGATAAGATTAAAGGAAGACTTTTTTTAAAAGAACCAGTTAAAAATTACCCTGTGTAAGATATTTTTATTCTATGTTTTTCTTGTTTCTTAGATGCTGCTTGCTGATATCTAGCCATTATTCTTATTTAATTTTCTTATATTTTAATTTCTTTATGAAGTTACAGGGTGCTTGGTGTGAAGATAAATGAGATGATACTGATCCTTTTATTAAGGAACATCAAAGCTGAGACCTTAGAACATTTATGCACATAGTCTCAAAGTTAAGGATGTAGAGTTATAAAATGGACATTTCCTTAAGTCTTTTTATGATGAGGTTGTGGTTTGGACATGATCCAAACAAGCTGAAGTCCAAGTAATCTTGTCCAGATAATTTAGGATTCCCTGCTGGATCTGAGAATTTCCTTCCTGTCTGATTTCTGTCCTCATCCAGATTTACTTTTAAACAGTATTCATTAAAAGTCAGGCAAAAACTGTAATGCTGCAAACACTCTTGTGTGTGACAACTTCACTGTAGTTGGTAGCTGTATTCTTACAAAGTTAGAAGTAAATATGGATGAAGAGCTGGCCTAAGATTTTTCTGCCCTAGGACCCAAATTAATTTTGCCATGAAGGGTAAATGGCTAAAGTGTTAAGAAGAAAGGGTGAAGATATTGGGGATGGACTTGTGATTTCTTGGCATAATTGACACAATTGTTTCCTGTTTTGCACCTAGTCCAAGGATTATTTTAGAGTACTTGAATGAGGATTGCAAGACAAAGTGTTAAAATTTCTTCCTTATTTAATTAATATTCTCAAATGTTAAACAGAGGCATTGCATTCCAGTATATCACTGGATAGACTGGATTTCTTGTGTTGGAGAACTTTCAAAACTGTTTTGAAAGTTTCTTTGAAAAAGGGGTGGGGGGAAAGGCAAACAATCTATGAAACAAACTTGAAATAAAATATGGCAGTCACATACTGGCTTATCCAGCAGAGGGAGTAGCTTACCAATGTTGGGAATGGCTTTGGGAATCTGCCCATAGGAAAATTTGTGGTAAAAAACCATTTAGGTGTTTATTATTTAAAACATTGCATGCCATGAATTACAATGATAAGTGATGCATTTCTATTTTTTTAACATAGTCAACAATCAGCCACACCTTGCAAATTACATTTCTGGGAAGAGGATTGAAAAGATGCTAAGGTTGAATTGGTGTGTTGACTAGTGTTGTAAATATTGAGATGTCTAAACTGAAGACAATGGCCTTTAATTTTGTCTTCACCTTTTCATATTGGTCTTGACTGGGATTCATGGAAACACAGAACAGTTTGGGTCGGAAGGAACCTTCAAAGAACATTTAGTACAACCACCCTGCCATGGGCAGGAGCACCTTTCTTTCACTTGATCAGCTTGCTCAAAATACTGTCCAGCCTGACTCTGAACACTTCCAAAAATGGGGCATCCCAACAGCTTCTGTTCAGCTGCCTTCAGAGATCCCTTCCAATTTACATTATTGTCTGTCTGTCCCTTCACATGGACTGATTAGAGCATGGATGGCCTGTTGGGCTGTTCCCTCTACCTGCCTGCCCTGCTCTCTGCCTCTGCAGGCCGTGGGGCAACTTGCCTTTTTTGCCTCTGTGCCATGCGTGGCTTTTGCTCTTTGTCCACAGCATGGGTTTGATTTAGAGCCTTCCTCTTTTTCTTTGTCCTCTCACCATGCTTCCTGAAAAGGATTCAAGCACAAGCTCCCTGTTAATTTAATAAAAGCAAGAGGCCATATCTTGAAAGGAGAGTAATATTGCATGCCATGTTTTGACACTTTTAGCAGGCACAAGAGCTTTTTATCATTTCCAATAAATATTTACTTAAATAATTGCAATTTGCCCATACACATTATACTTTGAATGTTCTTGCTGCATGTGAGCTGAAAGTCCAAAAGTAAATGATCCATGTCCTTTAGCTGATAGCTAAAGATAGCTAAAGGACAAATGAGAAAAAATGGTTCATTGGTTATTGTGCATTGTTACTAAAAGATAATGTAAAATTGTATAAGAAAACAATCCTGAAAAGCAAATATTTTTTAGCTGCATTTTGTTTTCTGTGTTAGTTACGGGATCAATTTTTGTCCATTCAACATATTCTTTACCTCATAGTATTAAACTTGCTTTAGATTCCATTTCTTATTAAGTAAATAAAATTATCCAATCTTATATACATTCTTTTTTTTTTTAATGCACATTAAAACAATGAAATTCTTTGTAGGAATTGCTAAAGAAATGCTACTTATTTTACTATCCTAAACTCAGAAGTCTGCCAATGGAATTATGCTGATACATGCAATATTACCTTTAAAAATTGAATGAAGGGGAACTGATAAGAAGTAAAGTACTGCAAAATGCCTCTATTTTGCATTACTTTAAAAGATTCTGGTAAACTGTTGCTTGTTTTAACAGTTTTCAGAACTAGATGATACTTTGCTGTAAATACAAGGAATTAATTTGCAGCTTCTTTTGAAGTGCTGCTCTGTGGTGTACTTATTGTTCATCCAGAAGATCCACTTACATTTTTAGAAAAAAAGCTCAGAGAAAAAATGGCAAAGGGATACTTTCTTATGATACATACTGAATTATTTTGTGTGTGTGTGTTGTGTGTGTGCTCTGTGGTTTATAATATTGCACTTGGACTTTTAAAATATGCTAATGGTACAGCATCTATGTAGACTGCATCTTAAATGATAATACTGCTTTTTGCAAATATTGATGGCATATGGTATTGCAAAAACAGTAAGACAATATCTCTAAAAATATAGAATATATTTTATTTTTATATCCATGGGTTTGGGGGTGTTTGGGTTTTTTGTCTACAGAATATTTAATGAATATAGCCTCCTCTTAATGCTCCTCTTTGATTAGTTGATATATTAAACCCTTACTTTTGTGGTAATCAAAACTGAGGTGATGTTAAGTGTTTTAACTTCATTGCTGTCCACAGCACCAGGGATGAACCAGGGATGTGGCTTTCAAGCACTGCATCAGTAAGTGAGGTATTTCTCATTTTTTCTGTTCTCTGTGTGTTCTTTCACCCTGTGAAATGAGCACAGCATGAGATTAAAAAAATAAGGATTTAGTTTTGTTTATACTGGAATCTTAGAAAATAATTTGATATTATTTGCTTTAATATTCTCTGCAATTTTCTGATTGAAGCTTTCAATGGGATGTGAGTAATAAATCCTTAATCTTTGGATCCACTCACTAAACAATTGAGTCAGTAAGTTGGCATGAAGTGTGACTGGATTTTTCTCTTGATTATCTCTGTATAACTGTGCTCAATTTTGTCTTCTGTTAGTACATCTGTCCTGAGTTCACAGCAATTACATTTCAGCTGTTTCCTCTTTTGCTGACTATTCAGTTAGAATTCAGATCAAAAGTGGAATGCTTGATTTATACAGTACACATATACAAATACAAACTTGTTGCAGTCAAATCCTCTCATAGATTTTCTTAGGAGTAAGAGCAATACATGAGATAAACCCCAGTATTTTCTGAGGCCCATTGCTTTTTGTGCTTTCAAAGGATCATATTTTCTTTTACAGTGGTATTTTTAGCCCATAGTTTTACACAGTTTTGGCTTTCTAATAATTCAGACAGGTTTATTAAAATACCAGTTAGAAACATGTGGTAAATGGCTGACATAACAATGGGTCCTGAAACAATTTTAGGAAAGAGTAACTCAAATATTTAGTATGCTAAATAGCTGAATACAACTGATTAAAAAAAGAGTGAACATGAGAGGTGAAAGCCTGAATATCAGTTATTGAGCTTTCCTTCAAGCACAGAAATTACTTCTGGCTTGTATGCTAATTTTACTTTTTCTTTAACATCTCTGTGTAAAAACAGTCGTATCATTTGGTAGTGAAGTACTTCTAACTATACACAGAAAATTATACTTGAATGTCCATCACCTCAAATTAGATCCTTTAATTTGCAAAAATCAACATGAAAAAGACAAGATTTAATTTTTTGTGTGACTCAAAACATTTATAACACAGCACTACTTTGTGTACTGCCGTAAATTATTTTTTAGATGACTAAAGAATTGTGTGCAAAAGAATTGTGTGACTTTTACAACAGAAACTTAATGAAGCTTTATTTTGGGTAATTATATGTATTTTTCACATACTTCAGGAATATCATAGGAAAAATCTTTTCCCAAAGTATTTATGTTGCTCCTTTGTGTGAGGAAAAAAAAATTCAGTTTAACACAACAACATAAAGCGAAATTACAAACTTAGATTTGGTATTAATTTCCTCTGATGTTATTCTGTATTAAAATTCCTCAGTTCTGACTTTACTGCTGTTCTGAACCTGACACTTCTGTACTTTAATCAGCTCTATTTGTGAGATATATGGTGGTATACCCAGACATAAAAGGACAATTTTCATTTAGGTCTGAAAGTAAACAATCTGTGTTCTCTTATGCTCTTTCTTTGGTTTTCTGTGCTTGGGATTAGGAAGATCATGCTTTATGTAATCCAAATTTTCCTCTGAAAAATGGGGATAATACCTAGATATGTTTTAAAATATGACAATCACAAGAAATAAACACATCCACTGATTTCTTTGTTATGTGTACAAAATGTGATGATCCTCCATTTAGAATTAGGTAAGGTGGGTTATTTTGTTTTGAAGAGCATACAGTGCTTATTACAGAGGTACAGCTCTGCTAGGAACACTGGTGTAAATCCTTATTAAGAACCACAGAATGACAGAATTGGCAGGGAGGTGAACGTTTTCAAGCTGTGCTGTGGTTAACATTGGTGCAGATTTGTCCAGGGTGTTTTTAGTCATTTTAAATATCACAGGTGTTGGAGACACACCAATCTCAGCAGGCAGTACATTCCAGTCCTTCATAATCCTTTCTACTACGAATATTTTCCTAACACAGTAGCCCTTCTCGCAAAAAAAAAACCAAAACAACCCACCAAAAACCTCCCTTTTTTTAAAAAATCCTATTGTCTTGTACAATAGGGACATGGAAGATTATTCATTTTTCCTTCAGTGCAGCCTTTCTAAGATTGTATCAGCCTAGAGTTTTGTTAATTATCACATACATTGGACTGGAACAGAACATGTTCCATTTACAATCTCTCCCAAGAATATGTTGGGATTTTTTTAATATGATACAAGAGAGGTTTTGGCAAATGAATGTAGACATGGAAAGTCTTATTCATTCAGCAAGTCAGATACAGAGAGATACTGAATTTTAATATATCAGTGATATATGACTCATTTGAAATACATTTTTGTTCTGAATCTAATTATTTTTGATTGCTTAGCCTGGAAGGAAAATGGGACTTCTACAAAGGTTAAAATTGGTAAGATATAAATTGAATTTGCATTCTGTTACACTGGGGATTTTTGTATTGCCAAGGAAATATGAATAGCATCTAAGTAAATGCATGTATCTAGCACTTTTAAATTATTTTCTATTACCACTCAAATGTCCTCCCATAAATACAGATCTGTAGTGAAGTACAGATGACAGTAACAGTACTTTATGGCAGTGGTAGCAAGCAAATTTTTATTGCTCAATACTTCAGAAAATTACAAACAAGTAGAAGTTTTATTAAAATGAGTAGATGAATTGCTACTGAAAAATATCATCAATGTGTATTTTATTTAAATTATAAATAATAAACATCAGTTCTATTCAGAAGTTTATATTGTTGAGCTTGACTGCTTTGAATTTTACAGCAAATTGCAGTGTTGTGGATTTTACTTCAGTTCAGAAACTGTAATAAATTACTCATTCTGTTTTACAGTTCAGAACATGGATAAAATAAAATTTGCTGGAAAGGAATGAGAAAAAAGCCAGTGGAAGATGGCCCTACAATAAATCCATTATAATATCTAAATATTAAAAGTTATTATACAGAAGTGGAACATGTGTGTGGAGACCAACAAGGAAAAAAAGACATGTTAGCCTAGGTAGCTGGTCTGCATAAGACAAATAATACATAATATATAATCTAAAGTTATGCTGTGTAAATTAAATGTTCTTGGTCCAACAATTTACCTACCTGTCTTTTTGCAGGTTGGGCTGTGACAACTTGATGCCATGAGTGCCTGGAGAGACAGGTTCCTGTGTTCTGTGCCAGGACAGATGGTTCTGGTTCCCTTCTCCCCCGACTGAGCAGTGATAATGTTTGGGAGGTGTTAGGGAAATGGGGTGTATGTCAGGGAAATGGGGTGTATGTCAGAAGTATGGGCTGGAAAGAGTTGGGATGCTTTCCTGGGAGGTGAAGAGTGCAGTGATAGGGTTAAAACAGGAGGGATCACACACTTGGAGTCTTAGCTTTGATTAGATGGAATGCATGATGAGGGGTGAGGATGGTGTGAAAATCAAATTAAGAAAGTCAGAAGACAAACTGGTATCTTAAAATACTTAAAATTGTAGTCTGACCAGATTGGGCTGGCTAAAGATGTCCTGTTTCTGGAATGTATCAGGGCATTCTCAGGGAATAATAGTTTCAAATTCTGTCCATTCTTAATAGCAGTTGCACTGATTGGTTTGATTTCCATGATTAGGTTAGAATGCATATAACTGAGTCATTTTTTAATTGTGTACATTTATATTGTGTACACTTTTGTAGACAATGGGTCAACTAAGTCACCTAAACACACATTTCTGGTACAATTCAGCATGTCCTGGGACGTGTGCTGAGAGCTAGGGCTGTGGAACTTGGGGATAAGCTACAAAACAATAGCTTTATTGATGTGGAAAGTGCAGAGGGAGCAAAAATTATTACAGAAAAGCAGGAAGCCTACCAAAATGCTTCCATCTTTTATTTAAAAGATTGCAGCTCCCTTGATCCAGAGAGAATCTGTGTGGTTGTCACCTGTGTGGTTTGTTTTTCTTGAGCTGTCACTATTTTATTCAGTATGGGAAATGCAGAAAGAGCTCTTCTCTTCAGAAGACAGAGCAGAGGTTTGCTCTGGCTGAGTGCCTGACCATTTGCTGCAGAAAGGCAGAGCTTCTTCCCTCTTCCTTTGTCCCTCTGTGAATCCTCATGTTCTCTTTTTTGTGGACCCAGAATGCAGATACAGTCTCCTTCAACAGGAGATCATTATTGGGTGTTGGCTCCTCCAGGCCAAATATGTATTTGCTCTGAGCATTCACAGACTGTGGAAAATAAAGCCATATGCCTGAACTTTTCAAAGTTCTGGAACTTATGATTAGTGGCCTTTATTGTCTCTGGCACTATAGATGATGTTTGGTGATGGATCATTTCAAAATTACAGGCTATTTAGTAAATATAATTATTAGCACACTATCATTTATTCCAGCTTTCTGTTCTGCTCCTGTGCCAACAAATTTGTGAGTTTTTACTGATGGCTGGACAAGATCTGTCCTCAGGGCCAGCTGGGAACCATTTGCTTTGTAAATTACAGTTTCCTAAAAAAGGTCAGTGGTACCACAGTACCCTGATGTTGAGTTATTGACAGAAAATAATTGCTGTGTTTTAAAGGTGGCTGCTGTGGTCTTGATACTGAGTTTTAAATTAGGTGGAGTTCTGAAGTTAAGGAAGTCATCCACATGTCCAAATTAAACAGACTTTTGGTTACAGAAGCCCAGGATGGATCCAACTATATTTATCGTGGATGCAGGTCTTTGAAGAGATGCACAAGAAGAATTTGCTATCAAAAAGGCCTACACATTTCTATACCTTAAAAAAATCTTTGTAAACCCCAACTGCATTCTGAATCAGCTAAAAATCTTTAAAATGAGCATGGCTATAACAAGTTCCAAAAATTCTATGATAAGAACACAAAGCCAGAAAACCTGGAAGAAGTGAAGAGAGACAGCTTGTTGATTTGAGGAGCAGGCAAATTACCTGAATTGTATTACCAAAGCAATTAAATGCTGGTGGGAAAAGACACATTATCAGTAATTTTCCTACTGATTTTTCCATTTCTATCTAATGAATTTATAGTCTATGGATAGTTGTGTAGCTAATATGGAAATATTCTTCTATAAACCACAGTGGCTTCTTTGCTGTGTTTTCATGCTGATATCTTACTATTAACTTACATATCTTAAATTCAAACTTTGGAAATATTTAAGAAAAAATTCTCTTCAGTGACAGGATATGGGATAAAATTAGAAAGTGTTTTTTTATTTTTGTTATCAGCCAATTACCATATCAAGTTTAAACTGCTGCCATTAGTGCATTATTGTGCAGTTATAAAGGTAATTACATTACAAGCATGAAGTTTTGCTCATATAAAAGTTGATGATGAAGGATGTTATTAACTGTGTTCCTTTCTGGTTTCTTATTCATACTTAGAATTGCAGATTTTAAGTGTTGCCTATCAGATATTTCAGCATGTGACGGTGTAATTCAGTACTGAAAATGGTTGTGGATATGTGACATTTTAGCATGTAAACATGTAGAAAATATTATGCAGAAGTGACATCCATGTGTGTTATGTTTGAATCTTTGAGGTTGCTGTTCTTTTCACTAGCCTAGCTTTAGGTAAATGCTACCTTGCTAGGAGCCCCCTGGGCCTTCTCCAAATGAACAGTCACAGGTCTCAGCCTTACTAACAGGGAATATGCTCAAATTCCATAGCCATCTTTTTGCCCATTGTTGTACTCTCTCCAGTGTGTCCATGTCTCACATGTACTGGGAAGCCCAGAACTGGACACTACTCCAGATATGGCCTCACTTGTGCTGAAGGGAAAAATCACCTCTCTGATCTCTTGGCAGGACTCCTAATGCAGCCCAGGATACCACCCATCTTCTTTGGCAAGGGCACATCACAGGCTCAGGTTCAGCCTGGTGTTTAGCAGGACATCCAGGTCCTGTTCTGACAGCCTGTTTTCAAGCTGGGCTGCCCCCCAAGTGTTCTGGTGCCTTGAGTTGTCCCTTCCCAGATGCCAGAATTTGCACTTCTTGAACTTCCTGTCAGCCCCTTTCTCCATCCTGTCAAGGTCCCTCTGGATGGCAAGCATGACCCTCTGGTCCATCAGACACTGCTCTGAGTTCAGTGTCTTCTGCAGCCCTGCTCTGTCTCATTGTCCAGGTCATCAATGAAGATATTGAATAGGACTCGCCCCAGTACTGACCCCTGGGCTATACTGTTAGTTACTGGCCTCCAACAAGAGGCTCACCAACAAAAAAAAACCAACCCCCCCAAAAAAACCACAACAACAACAACAAACAAGCTAAACCCACCCCCCCCCAAACTAACTGTGGTCCTAGGTTAATGTGGTCTTCACAAATAATCAGTACTTGATTCTATTGCCAAATCAAAGTCCTTCTAAATGTAAAAAAGCATCTTAGTTCTTCCTGATTCTGTGCACGTAAGTACATGTGACCAAGGGTTTGGAGGTTAATTCCATTTGTCACAGCATTTTGCAATAGTTTCAGGTCAGTAATATTTTTCTCAATATGTTTGTATGCTCCACTTAGCAGAGAAGTGAGCAGGAAAACTAAAAGCCTTTATGATGATCAGTGTGAGAGGTTTAGTCCTAGTGTGAAAGTGTATTTGATTTTTAAGGAATACCTGCATCCCAACTGTTACTCATCTATCTTATCACAAAGAGTCTGAAAACATCTTGGAAGTGTTTTCATGAGAAGAAAAACTAGGCAACATCCCAAACATTTTTGATTCCTGGCACAGTATTTCTGAAGCAGGAGAATGTTACTGATTGAGTCTTTTCTAGCCTACACTTTAACTGAATTCAAATGCACAAAAAGAAAAGGAAAATGTTTTTATTTTCAAAATAAAAAGGGGTTTTTATGTTTTGAGACTAGAATGCATTTATTATTTAAATTATTGAAATTGTTGATGCAGCCTATAGCAATTTGAGTGATTTCTTTTGCTTTAGAAAATGACTGTAGTTATGGGTGAGAATGATTTTGTCTCTAGATTGGTGATGAAAAAGAAAAACTGGCTAAGAATAAAAAGTGTTTTGGTCATGGTTTTGCTTTTGTATTACAGGATAAAATGATACCAGCATGCAAATTGTTTAGTGACAGAATTTAATCCAGTATCATGAATTTTGGGAGCTAATAAAGAAAGCAAGGCAAAAGAAACCATACACAGCCTCCTTTATAGGCGTTGTACTTAAAAACATTAAATAATTCTATGATTGTTTTCCCTATGTATTTGGGTAGAAAACTAAAATCATTGTAAGTTTTTTGCATCTAGAGCTAAAAATAAGTAAAGAACAGTTGTGATAGAATTACATTTTGTATACAAACAGCCTTCACTGGCCCATTATTTAACTGATTCATATCTAGTGTTGATTATGTCTGTTGGAGTGTCAGTATGTTGATTGCCATCCATTTTCATTTATCTTACTAAATTCAATTCTTGTCTCTACAAAGCTTGCATTTTCCATTTTTGTAGATAATTAATGTTTTCTGTAGCCTCAAAATCAAACATTTTGTCTATTTACATCTACTGAGTGCTATTTTAAACTATGTGATGAATCATATATGACAATCTACAGGGGCTTTTAGAAAACATTGATTTTAAAGCTGTTTCTTCTATCTTTGAAGATACACAATAGTTTTCTTTTAAGCATGAAATGCATTTTAATCAGTATGCTATTGATATTTAGATTAACTACATATGTTTTTATGTTGAAACTCACTGGCTAGCTATATTATATTGCCTACTTGTACCATTTTTTAAGTTCTTGTGGATGGTTTAATGTTGATGCAAAACTATCTATTTTCTTTTAGAGATTGAAAATCATATTGAGATTCTTTTCCTTTGACATTTTTTCACCTAACCAGCTGAGTTGAGCTGTCTGTTCAGTTATAGGCTACCTTGCCATTCGAAATTATCCGAGCTACAACTCTGACCTCATCTTTCAAATAAATCCAAGATTACACAGATTTTGGCAACATGCCTTTATTGTTAATGTTAAAAAAGGAATTATTTTAACTGTGGGTTAGGTCTGTTTGTCTGACTAAACATGTTTGTGGGGTTTTCTGGATAAATTAATTATCTGCAATTTAAAAAAAATTGGCTTTATGTACTCTTTACTTTGGCCTGTGATGCTTTCATAAAATAGAAGTCTTTGTCTAATATCTGCATGTGAATGTCAATATGATTCCAGCTCAGACTCTCTGTGGCAAATCATTGAGTTACTGTGCCAGAGAATATGAGTGTATGAGATGCATGGGTTATGGCTCAGCTGTTTGTGGTATTCCTCCACCTACTCAGAGATCGTGGAGAATCATTTGTCTTCCATGTGTGACTGGGAACTGCCTTTAAATGCTGCCATTAGTATTCATAGTGCAGGAGCTAAAATTTCCTCAGAAGCTTTTGAAGTGTTTTATTTCCAGTATTGACAGACATATCTATTTTTCCTGTATTCTGTCATGGAAAACATGGCACAAAATGATCTTTTCTGTGTTTTATGTGGCTGTGTAGAGAAAGGGGCACTGCCTCTGTAGAGCACTGTAGTTCATCCTTTAAGGCAGCACTCCTAGGACATGCACTGCATGTCAGGAAGACAACTCAATTGCCTTCATGCAATTTTATCATGCAATTATTTCCTGGCTTTGGACAGAGAAAGAAGGGAAATCGAGAGAAGTTATTGAAAGAAGAAACCTAAAGAGCTTATAAAAGAAGAGGCAGGCCCATGATTTTCTTGTAGACATGGAAGCTCTTCTGGGAGCTTTTTGATTAAACAGTACAGAAACACAGAGATGTCAACATTAAATTGTGTTTTGTGGCTGTGGTGTTTGATGGAGGTTGTACTTTACAGTACATTTTTGGGGAGCTCAGAGAAATAGCAATTAACCCTGTAATGCTGAAGGTTTTATCAATTGTTAGTAATTTCCCCCATATGTATGTTTTTCACATATATTATTGTCTTTTTTCTTGTGCTGCCTCCTTCTGCACCACTTCATAACTCCTGTATGCTTTTTCTGTTCATACAGTCTTTTCTCAAAGAATATGAGTCATTGCAGGAGATCATGCTAACCCATAATATCCTTGCCCCAACCTCCTATTTCTATTGTTGTGTTCTTACATTATTTGTAGTTGCAACTACTGCAATTATAGTTGTCTATTCTGCCACATCCTCAGTGGGGGTGTCTCTTTGGGAATCCCCAGGGCCTTCAAACAAGAGCAGTTAGGCCACTGCATGTGGTCCTCAGTCTTATCCCACTGCTCTTTCAACTGGTACTTTTTGCTGACCTGAGAGATCAGAGACCACTCACACAGATTTTTTGTCTTATATTTTTCTTTTTTCTAAAACTTCTCCAGGATTGTCTTTTCTACCCAGACTTAGCCTGCCTTAAGCTAGTGTTTTTTCCCAGCACTGACTCTTTGCAGAATTAACATAACGTGGTCTATAAATGCATATTTTCCGACTCAGATTTTCACCATTGGCTGTGCTGCCAATAACAGATGTTCTGCTGTGGTTTTATTGCCTGTCCTTTTCAATCAGACCCAGTGGTTCTGTACTGAGATAATTCTCCAGAATTTGAGAGGAGGAGGACAACATTACTAAATACTTGCTACTATTTGTGGCAGACTTTCTTTTTTTACTTTCAGCACTTTTAAGTTTCCAGAATATGCCCTATTTAGTGAATGTTACTGGCAAAATGGGATATTCCTCTCTGTTCTGTCTTATCAGGATTAACCTTTAACAGTGAAGATAATGCTTAAGATATTTCCAGGAACAGGGATGAGTCAGATACTCTTGTATTTTTGCTATAAAGTTTTTGAAGGATATTGTGGAAGAAATGGCTAAATTACCCAGTTTGTCAGCAAAGCACCATTAAATTATTCATATCTGAATAATGGAGAACATAAAGGAATGCAAATAATAATGGGATGTGTTTGCTTTGAGATTCTTTGGCGTTGCTACCACCCTCAATATCTCCTGATTTTTTCCTTTATGTTGTTCTTTTATTTCATGTTAGCACTAAAGCACTGAGTGCTATGTCTTGTAGAACAAAATGAGCCACCTCTGGGACTCGTGGTCAAAGCACCAGAGGAATGCAAAAATACCATAATTGTCTCCAGATCTTTAAAGAAGCAAAGTTTCTCCATGGAGTCTTCCAGAACTTCTTCCCTGATAGTCATGAGAAATTTAAAGTTTTGGCCCTGAATTTCTACTCTGCACGTACACATTTCTTAGTGATCTAAGTATATTATGCAGCAAGGAATTTTATCTTCAGATATAAATTTTATCTTTATATCTCGTCTATTTAGCTGAGGCATTTTTTCTGCCCTGTTGCTATAGTGTTAGAATGATCACAGGTTTTAATCAATGAGTATTCACATAGATAGCTGTTTGACAAGGATGTTCTGTAACATGCATTTTACAAATGAGCTGAGAGAAGAGTGAACTTAGAGAATGTCCCACACTCTGAGCTATCAAAAGCATACTTACCTTCAGTTTGGGTGGGCACTGATGTGCTGGATGCAGACCACAGCATCCTTCACGTAATCTTCATCATGTAGAAGTGATGGCGCATAATCTGTGTCAAACTGATACAACAACAACCTACAATTCTTCCTAGAGAGATTTCAGCTCTGCTTGCCTCAAAAACCAAACAAAACAATTATGAGCATGTGGAGCTGGATCTTGGGAACCAACCATGTCTTGGCTACTTATCATTTCAAGGCACCTCAGGTATGGAAGAGGCAGAGGCTCAGTTATTCATTCAGGACTGAGGAGGAACACTGGTAAATCAGCAAGTGAAACCCACCTTCTGTGTTTGAGTCCTAATTAGTATAACAACTGCCTTTCCTCTTTTTCTGGAATTGTATTTAAGGTTAGTCTTAAGTTTGGTTTTTTGGTCTACAATAAAACAACAGGAAGTCGATATAAAAATCTTAGAAACATTTTCTGGGAATATTTCAGGAAACTGATAGATACAAAGAACTGTCAATACATTCAAGAAAAAATGGGTCTTGGTCACAATCCTGCAGCTATTTCTGTGTGAGCACATAAACTGTGTTCATACATAAGGCAGCTTCTTCCCACCATATTATGTACATTTGTGTCTATTGATTTTTACTGTATAGTTTCAAATATTTGCCAAAGTATTTCACAAAAGTGTCCAGAACAAATTGTCAAAAACAATTACTAGATGAAGGATGCTGTCGAACTAATGTCATTCTGTAGTTATTATTGGCAATATACAGACATCTTTGTAGGCAGATAATCCTACAAACCAACAGAATAATTAGAACAAATGTAAACAGCATGTATTTCTTTCTCAAAGTATCAGATATTTAAACCTACTAAGGAAAGGGTTCCCTTATTAGCCTATCACAGTGACAATTACTCCATGCTTCTTTACTGTCTGAACTGTTTGCTCCTTGTGTCGTTCCCATTCCTCATCATCTTTGTCCAGATCAAAAGTTTCTGGATAAACAGGAAGCTTGTCTTTTGGGCATTCCTCATAATAACTTCGGACATATTTTCCAACAGACCATCCTTTGTATTCCTCAGGCATTTTGCATTCTAGGCCATTGTAGTGAACATTGTAGTGATGCTTCAGCCAGTAGAAAAGATAATGTATGTTGTAATCACATCTCCAAGGATTCTCTCTCAGCCACAGTATTTTCAGAAAGTAAAGATCTTCCAGCACTCCATATTCAAAATTCTGCAAGCTGTTGTTTGATAAATCCAGCTCCTCTAAGTTATTGAGGCCTGAAAAAGCAGCTAATCAATAGAAAAATAGTTATTGGTACCTTATAAAGTTAACTTAGAAAAAAACATTCATATCTGTGACAGGAAAAACATTCATATCTAGAAGAGGAAAAACATTTTTATAATTTTACAGCTACTGGGTTTTTTTTTGTTTTATTTTGGCTAGAGGCTATAAAAGGATTTGTCAAACATTGAATTTTTAAATATGGCACATGCCTTCAGAAGTGAGAAATATTAGAGGAGTTGCACTGCTGGTAAAGCTATAAAACACTTAATGAGTGTGCCTGAGTGTAGAATAGAGACAGTGAGGTGGATGAATGCCTGATTTGCTCATTGAATCCTGTTGTTATTGTCATGATACAGAAGTAGGAGTATGGAAACTTATTATCAGACACTGTGCAGGGCCAGAGGTTTTTTCCTGTATGCAAGTATTTGTGTGCATGAATAGAACCTTCAAATTAACATTTTAAGCATTGGAATGGAGTGAACATGGAGCTTCATAATAATGCTTGTGAGTTACATTTCAGAGAGCCGTTCATACTTTTTGCTGGACACTGTTTCATTTAATAGCAGAAGTCTTAATTTAAATAAATCAACTGTGTAATGTTAAACCTCACAAGTACTGTTTTACTGATAGTAACACTTTCTGATGCTGTTTAATTGCCAATATAGTACTAGATAAACCCTTTTTTGCATGATGCATTTTATCTCTCTTTCTCTCACCCTGTTTATATCTGCTTTTGTAATTAAGTCCAAATGAACATAGGCTATAAGCAAATTGCCATTAGGGACACTTGAGTCCTAATAATTACCTTTTGCACTTGGTTAGTTTAGTATTCAGAAAGGGCAACTGAAATGTGTCTTTCTCTATTGATTTTCCTGATGAATATATTTCAGTGCAAACCTTTACTCGATAAATTGAAATGTAAAAAAAGGTAAAATTTGCACCAACTTCTAGATTTTTAAATCCTTCCCCCTCCCACTCAGTTTATATCTGATGAGACAATATTTAATAAAGAGAAATAATTTTAAATGAGTATTTAAAATTATTCTTACCAGGATCAATGTATGCTATTCCATTACTGTTTAGATTTAATATCTTCAGTTCACTGACATCTTCAAACTCCTTGGCTCGTAGCTGTCTAATTTTGTTGTTGGACAAATCAAGTTTAGCTATATCTGGAGGCATGTTGCCTGGAACTTTCTTTAAATCTTAAAAAATGAAAAAGACACAACTTGTATCAGTTTTGGATTATTCTTACTACTTAGGTATTACAGTTGCATGCAAGACAGAGTATTGTCAGTCTAACATTTTTCTTGTTTTCTTTCCCTTTTATCCCCTCTACTAGTGCCGCCATGTTTTTTCAACTTCTGAATCTCGTTCTTTCTTTACTTGTACCTTTACATTTCATCTGAAAATTGTTCTCTTCATTAGTGGATATAGTAAAACCTCTGTGATTTATATTTTTATTTTAGTAGAACTAGACCATTCACATAGGAATAGGGTAAGTAGTAGCCTATTTTATACTAATATATTACTATATATTTATATTTTATACTAATATAAAAATATATGTGTGAAGGGCTTGATTGCTTAAAAAAAAAGAAACCAGAGTAACTATATAAAAACCACCCAGGCAGCAGAGTGGCATTTTATCTGCTTCTCTCTCCTACTTCTATCACTGGCAGTTCCAAAGTAGCTGAGGACCTCTCAGCCATTGGCGTCTGTATCCTTACAGTGTTCCTTGCAAAAGAACTCCAGAAAGAGCAGCTCCTACTCCAGTAGTAAGGGCCCATGCTTGAGAAGTGCAGACTGTGGTTTGAACCCTCTCAGGGTAATGTTAACAAACCTAATCTCCAGGATTATTATATTTGCTCAATGAGTGTTCAAATCCTACACTGTCATAACAAGAAAATGAGCAGTGTCTCTTGTTTGACCATCTTTGAATGAAAGCAAGGAGTTTCTGGATCTGTGCTGGACTCTGTGTGGTACTTTTGAAGTTCTGAAGATATCTAATGACTCAGGTATTTTTGAGATGAGACTACAGCAACATACCAGAGTCTTCCTGCCTTAAATCTGATTATAAGCAGAGCTGTGGTATTATAAATACATAAATATTATAACCACTCCAGCCTGCTGTGGTTGGATTGCTTCCTGCTTCTGCAGATGTCACAGTTTCAGGGCCTATTTATCAAATGAATGCAAATAATGCTTGAATTTAGAGACTTGGAGAGTTTGGAAGGACTAGAAAGCAGACTCTTTTTTCAACTGTCCTTGAAAATACAAGTTCTTTGTAGAAATGCAAACAAACTGCTTTTGCTTCCTTACTTTTTTGCCTTTTTTAGGGTTTTTTTTTTGTTTGTTTGTTTTGGGTTTTTTTTGTAAAACAGAATCAAGGGCATAGAGTATTTCATTCTGGAGTCCCACAGGGTCTGGCATATCACTGGTCTGACAAGATATAAGCAAATTATTTTTTAAAAAAGAGAACATACACATGGATAAATATATTTTTAAGATGTTTCTTTCATGAGGTTTCTGGCATTAATTGAAAGTTCCTGACCTGTTGTCCTACCTCTTTAGACATACTTAGTAGTGGTAGAGCAAGTGCTTGTCATTCCATTCCTTCCATTGTAAAGGAATAATGGATTGCAGCTTTTCATGTCATCTTACTGGTTTGTTAACTGATGCACTTTTTTTTTTTCTATTCTGAATTCTTCTCCACACAGATTTAGAGATGTTTTTGTGTTTTCCCTGGATTTTTTGTGCATTACACTCCTATTTCTGATTAAAATTCCAGTGAAATTGTGCATCTGCTGTACAATATTCATATATGAAGACAGTAAGTACAATGCTTTCATCAAAGATTGCCATATGTTCAGAAATACCAAATATCCATGGGATATCTGCATCCAGCTGTCAAACATATGCACAGTAGATCTAGTACTTCCAAAAAGTATTGAAACATACTCAGTGTGTCCATGCTAGGCATGCAGGAAGTTCTGGATTGATATACTTTGTTCTTGACCTGGAGGAGGCAGTCCCTGTACCCCCTAGTATTCTCATGTAGAGGTTGAAATAACTTTATTCCTCCATTATTAATATTAAAGACAATAAACCATGCTTTCAAATACCATAAACCTCTTTGAAACTCCCATGAAGATCAAATCACATTGAATGTTTCTATGGACTTAGAGGAAAAAGTAAAATTTTTTTCCCCAGAAGTTTTTAGGTATATTTGTGTATTCAGGTCATCTCTTTGATACCACTAAGAGGGGAGAGTGTGAAGTCAGTCTTTGCTTATAATAGAATTATAATTTATGCCTGGGCTTTTTTCAATAACAGTTCACTGAATAGTAAGAGTGATATAAGATTCTATGAAGGACAATTAAGATCATAATCGATAATCTAATTATTAAGATGTTATCTACAAGGAAACATAAGATAGGTGAACATTAAAAATAATAAAAGCAGCATAAATCATTAATAAAAGATGTAGTAGCTTCATGGTAAAAGAAAGAGAAAATTGAGCCAGACAGACAAGAAAAGAATTTACAGGGTGAAAAAAAAATAAAGAACACAGACCATTTTTATGACATACATAGTAGATAAGCCATGTAATCAATTACTGAAATCATTAATCCTTGATATTTAGATATTATCTACTTATACTGAATTCTGAGCTTTTCTCTGGCATAAAGGTGCAACTGAAATTTTTATATAAAATCAAGTTGGTCTTAAAGCAGATAGAAGTTCAGCTGAATAAAACATGCAGGCTAAGCTCTGCTAAAATTGGGGAAAAGGTCTCACAATGTTGGCTGCTTCAAGCCATGCTTCTTTCAGAATTGTTATGTTAAAGAATTATTCTCTGAATTGTTTTTTTTTGTTTGCTTTGTTTTGTCGTGGGATAAAATATGGGAAATATAAAGGACAAATAAGTGTGCATTTTCGTGTTGATATATACCCCATCTGGTTTACCCTCAGGGCTTAACTGTGGCTCTTAGGGGCCTGAGAAAGATTTAGAGATGGAATGGATCCAAGTGTCTGCAAAACATTTCTTGAAGTCCCTTCAACTTTGAATTGTTTGCTGGGTGCTTGGAGGAAGGACACAGAGGAGTTATTTCTTTATGAACAAAAACATAAAATTTCTTCCCTTAGTAGAAGAAATCTTGTGCAGCAAATGTGAGGATGCAAAGCCTTTCCTTTGCAATCAGGTTCCTCTGGGCATTGAAAACACAGCTGGCTGCTCCAGTCCTGCTTCACAGCTCACCTCTGTTAAAGTTATTGCTGTTTTTGTGTTTGTACAATGGAAGGAAGAAAAGACACTGTGTGCTTGTCTGTATCAGTTCAACAGTTTCAGCAGAGCTGTAATCTGACTGATTAGTATGTTTATAGTTGTACAATCAGACTAGTAACTTAAGTAATATGCTTAGTTTTGATCCTGTTGATTTCTGTTAAATGCATTACAGCACTAAGGAATATCTGTGGAATTTGGGCTGCAGAGCAGAAGTAAAATGCAGGAAGAATTCCTGCTTATTGCTGATACTTATAAGAGAAAAAAAATTAACAATATCAGTTTAAGCAAAGCGAGTGCTATACTAAGTTCATTTGAAGTAAATAATGTGCGAATAAGTGTAGAAAGGATTAAATAAACAGAATAAATATATATCATATATATATATAAATCATTAATTCAGTTATAATGACAGATACAAACCTTTTCTTCTGCAGTTCAGAGTTGTCACAGGAAACACATACATGTGGCACAAAGAGGAATCAAATTCTGGTTTGGCAGGTTCAGGTTTCTCCCGTTTTATGTTTTTGGGATCCTGCCTGTCCTCTTCACTACATAGCTGATCAGCTTTTACCTGCTTTAACTTCTGATTTTTCAGTTCTACTGGATGCACACATTTGGCATAATTTCCCAAATTCCTGTTTGTTGGAACCTGTAGCATTGTAACAAGAGTTTCTAGTTCACAGCTGCAATGCCAGGGATTGTCATAGAGACGAAGGTAGTTTAGACTGGGTGTATAAATAAAAATCTCCTCAGATAAAATCTTAATTTGGTTATGCTGAAGTAAGAGCGTGGTAAGTTTATCCAAACCATAAAAAGCCTCGCTCTCAATTTTTGATATGTCATTCTGTTGTAAATCCAGACTTTTCAGTGCTTTATACTTAGAAAACATATTATTCTTTAATTTACGAATTCTGTTTCTTGCTAGCAGCATGTGTTTTATATCCTCTGGCCAATCAGGTGCCACAAAAACCAATTTTCTTTCCTGACAGTCTAAGTATTTCTCATGAAGATAAGTGTAAATATCACACGTTAGGTCTCGGGCATTGCGTTTAACAGTGCTAGATGCTCTCCTTAAGATGTTTTCCCTTTCATTGTTTCTCAAACTCCTATTCCTTGTCCTCCTACAGTCAGATGCACTACAAAGAAGAATTAATAATATAATAGTGACTACTTGCATCCTGACATTCAGCTGGTCCCAGTTCTTTTCTGTGACAGCTGGAATACTTGAAATTTTTGGATAGTCCGAATCAGTGTTGTACAGATCTGAGGAGGCACAGCTGGGCTTTGTGAGTTCCCTGTGTTGGAAGAAAAATAAAACATTAGGACAGATGAAATGGGCATTTTCATGGAGGATTGTATATAATATGCAGTCAAGTACTCGATCATCACACTGCTTGGAACTTCACAAATACTTTGAAGATTTAATGTCCTATCTCTTTTTGTTTGTTTGTTAGTTTTTACTGACTCTGGTCTACTGTTTTTCATTATGATTAAACATGGGAAACTATATGGACCAATTTCTCACTGATTTTTGTTAAGAGATTCTCATGTGTTCAGGAAACACCATCAGGGTGGACCTTTTTGTATTCAAGTTAATCTTGGAAGATGAGCTCAAACAAGGAGTTTGAAGCTGGTCTTTTCCAACTCCTTGAGTGCTGAACAACTGGAACACATACAGAGTCAAAGCCATCAGACTGCCAGTTTTAGTTTGTGCTCAAGGGTGGGCTTGTTTTCAAGTCATTTTCTCAGGATTGTTTACCCCAGTTTTTGGGGTTTTGTGCTTTCATCTCAGTAATCTGCTGCGACCGTGGTTCAGGATATTGGCCCAGATAGATTGAATCTGTATGAGGAATTCTTACATTTATGTCATACTCTGAGAATTTGAACTGTTCATCTTTAATATGACAGTTTTTGGCTTGGTTGGGTTTGGTTTTTTGTGGTTGCTTGTTTTCTTTGGTTTTTTGTTTTGTTTTGTTTTTAATTTTGTTTTGGGTTTGGAGTTTGCTGTTTATTTTTGGGTGTTTTAGGTGAATTAAAAAATTTGCAAGACTTAAATATCTGTGAATGCCAGGGATTAAATATAAGAAATACAAACTCTTTCTACAAACTCCAATTTATTCCAAGAAGAAAGATTTTTTCAATTGCTGTGGCTATTATGTTTACAAATCTTCCTGATAAAAAGTAGAGACTTGTGTTCTTAAGTACTTTAAAAATGGAGTTTAGTTGGATTCAGAGATAATCCATGAATCACTGGTTTTCTACACTACCAGGGCAAAATGATATATTCAATCTCAATTAATTTTGATAAACAGGCTTCAAAACTTTACCAGTCTGGGAGGAGGGGTTTGTTGTTATTATAAGCTTGGAGTTGTCAACACTACATTTTAATCCTGTATTGTTTACAACTTCCTTTATTCCTTCAGTAGCCACTTGGGCTCTACAAATGTCTCACTAAATTCTTGATATTTTTAAGAGGTTTAATTTTAAATGTGTCTAAGAATGCAATCACCATTGTGTATTTGTCCATTTTTTTCTCAGTTTAACATTTTAAATTTTAGCTTGCTTCCATGAATTTTTTAAATGTTTTTTCATTGCTCTTCCTTGATAGAAAAACAATTTTTGACTTTGTTTTAATTAATAATTTCTTAGAAAAGGCAATGTTATAGGCAAATTTTTCTTATAATAAATTAATCTAAGAATAACATTAATATTTTGTTCAGAAATTATGTTTCTTAATATATTCATGAATTTATAGGCTATTTCTAGTGTTAAGTATATAAAAAAATAATTTGTATCATTTTTAGCCATTTTTAGTGAAGTGTATATCCAGTATTCTAGCCCAGAAACACCAATATTTTCACACGAGCTTTTGAAAATTACTGTAGGTAAAATACAGCTTAAGACCTTCAAACACAAATGGTTTAGGATAGTCAAGTTAGTGATGTAAGGGCTGCTTTTCTCCCCTTATCAATAGATCTAGTAATCTATCAAATTAGTGCGGAATGCTTTGCCCTTGATAGACTCGTGCTGGCTGTTTGCTGTCACTTTTCCATCCTTTGTGTGCTTGGACAGGGCTTCATGGAGGATTTGCTACATAACCTTCCAGGGACTCAAGTAGGGCTGACTGGCCTGTAGTTTCTTGGACCTTCTTCCATTTCCTGAAAATGGAAGTGACATTTCCTATCTTCCAGTCATTAGGAATCTCCTCTGACTGTCATGACCTTTCAAAAGTGAGTGAGGCCTCTCAATGACAAGAGACAGCTTTCTTCCTCTTGGATGCACCCTGTCTCATCCCATTTCCTCAGGTGCTCCCTGACATTAACTTCTTCTACGATGGGTATTGCTTCACTCTCACAGACTCTGCTCACAGGCTCCAGCCAGGCACCTGGGAAGCCTTCAGACAGGCCTTAGCTGTAAAAACCAAGGGTAAAAAGTAATGGAGTAGCTTGTCCTTGAAGATTAACCAGTTCTCCTGAGCCCTTTGCCCTCTGGGGCTGTCTAGTGTGAGATCCTGTTAAACAGAACCCTAAACTAGCCAAAATCTACTAACAAGTTCAGGGCTTTTTCTTCTACAGTTTGTCCAATTTTCTTCTGTCTAGATTTTGAACTTCTCATTTTCTCATTTCCATGGCTGCAATAACCAAAACCATTTAAGTTCATTCAGGCTGACATTCACTCAAGCTCACATTCCTTCACCTGTTGAAGAACACATTCCCTAGACCACTTGTCAGCCAGCTGGATCCAGAAATTGTATTCAACATACTCTAGAAGTCTTCTGGATTGTTCATGCCCAGCCATATTTTTGGCAGCATATAGGAGTGGCTGAAGTCTCTCATGAGTGACTAGGGTGGGCAAGAGTAAAGCTTCCTTCAGCTGCCCAGAGGTTTCATCCACCATCTCACCTCATCTCAAGCAGTCTTGCAGCAGATCCCTACCACAATGTAATGCTCATAGGTTTGGCTTCTAATCATTACAAATAAGCTCTTAGTTGACTTGTCACCCATTTCAATGCAAAGCCCAGGCATGATTTTGCATAGAGTGCAGCCCATCCTCAGCTTTCTGGGCTGTCATTCCTAAATATTCTGGAACCTTTCATTGCATGCCTTCAGTTGGATGTGCTATCTCTGTGCATCTCTGGAGTCCCAGTGAAATCATAGCTCTGTACCTGTGCATGGACTTCAGTCCCTGCTGGTTGATTCCCAAGCTACAAGTGTTTGTGTTGAAACACTTAAAATAGACCCCTTTGTGCTGCTTTTGCATGCAAGGTGTCAGAGATTTTCCTCATCACTATTCCCCCAGTTTTCTCACCACTCCCTGTGCCTTCACTCCTTACAGGTTGTGGTTATCTTCCATCTACATACCTGTTTTTACTGATGTATCTCCTCTCTCATATCCTTGGTTGTATGAATGGATTTCAAAAGCACAAACTTTCCTCTTTAGGATTGGCTGGTATTGAATTTCCAGTTATCTGGATGGTGCTTTTGCCTGATAACTGAAATAGGGAAAAGGTGGTCACAACATGGAAAAAGACACAGGCTGAACTATTGCATTTTCATGTACAAGTACTGACTTTTTGCCTTTGCATTATATTGACATTTATTGTGAAACATTTATCATACTAGGACATTTGTTCCCATTATATAAGAATGGAACAATATGAGTAGTACCTGTTCTGCAGGTCAATAAAATATGGAAGCCTTATAATTACTCAAGTTTAATGTTCCAGAAGGTAGAACTAAACAGGAAGAATTTTGTAAATTATATTCTATTAATTTCTATTACTGGTTAGAGAAATATGCCAGAGTTCATGGAGAAAATTCACCAATGGTTATAGATACCAGGATTGGCTAACAATAATCTTGGTTTAGCAAAATGTGTTAACATATGCTAACCTTCAATCAAGTGATAAGTCCCTTGTGCTCTGTAGGACTGTATAGTGTAGGTATCATTTAAAATTATAAAATGACCATACTTCAAGGTAATAGCATCACATCTGTCAGTATTCTACTTTGAGGCTTTCAAAGAAAATGGCTGAGATGTACAGAAATTATTATGGTGATTTAAAGATACTTACTCAGATTTTTTCCCTTAGAGACATACATATACATACAAATATAATTTTAATATACTTCTGGGTATTTTTATTATTCAGCCAATTTAAGTCTGGCTGAATCTGTTGTATAGGGATAGTACTATTTAAATAAAATCTGTTGTATAGAGATAGTACTAAAGGAACTCTGCATCTATTAACAAGGTAAATTACAAAGAAATATGAAACTGTTTGCTTTAATTTTGCAGGAAATTTAGAGGCATGTGTAATAGAAATACTCTTATTTATTTGAAATAAATGCCCCATAAATTTTATTTATATAACAGTCCTTTTAACTTTTTAGTATATCTAAAAATATATGCTAGATTCTCTTATGTATTGCACAGTTTCACAAAACTTTTAAAAGAAAATGCTATCCAAAAATTTAATGCTCATGTCCAGTTCCTCATAATGATGCAAGAAGTTTGGAAGTTAGATAGGTTAATAAAAATTTTTTTTGGAAAGAGAGGATTGTGGGTAGGTGCATTGTGTGAGCCAAGGCCTTGTGTGACAACTGCAAAAGAAAGAGTTATTCCAAACTGATATTTGGAAGCTCAGTAAGCTGAAGGCAGAGAACTTAACAGTCTTTAAAAAGTCTGCCATTCCTGTTTCAGGGGTATCCCTAGAGACTCAAGGTCTGCCTGGCAGGTAGAATTGCTGGATTAAAAGCTGCCATGGAAGAAGTGAGGTGAGCTGTTCACAAGAGCAGCCATCACAAAGATGTATATGGATTTGAAAAATAGCTTCATATTCTCTTTCCTGTGAGGAAAACAAATGTATGTCTTTCAACAACATCCCCATGAAGTTCAGAAACATGTTTTTCTTTGGCATTTGCGTAATACATTTAGACTTTTGTTTTTCTTTGTCTGAAATGCCATATACTCACATAGCTAGCATTTGTTTTGGCAAAGTTTTGCATTAGTGTCTCCAACTCTACCACTCATCTCATCAGTATTACTTTTATTATAATCTGTGTTTTTTCCATGTTGGCTGATACTTTGTGTTTTTAGATTTCCATATATTTATGCTGGAGTTTGGAACAAAATTTTTTGAAGTGTAAATAGCAAAGAAAAATTCTCCACTGACAAAAGACCTTTTGCAGTTATCTTGTACCTTGTTAATATGAAATTTTCCAGTCACACATTATGTTTCTGATTTAAAACCATGAGATTACACTCTTTGTATTGATAATTTTGAGACAAAAAGCAAAGCTCATTGTTTCTGAGATTATGGGGATGTAAAAAAAGCTGCTGTCCTGTGAAGAATTTGATAGCAGACATATTTTATGAACATTTCACATGGCAATCCTGAAAGCATTAGCTCAGCACAGGTTCTATGTACTGTGGTAACTAACACAAAGTGCTTAGAGGTGGCAGTATTGCATTTCATAATGCTGCATGTGAATTTTGCTGTGGTGTATCAGACATCCTTTATTGGAATAAGGAGCTGGGGAAGTGTAGGGTTCATTTGTTATTCTCTCATACTATTCCATACAAATATTTTAGCCTCCATATTGCACAACAGAGATAGTTAAAATTTCCCTCTGAAAACTTCTGTCACATATGGTAGACATGAACAGTGTCCATCAGGAATAAAAGTCAGAAGGTGAGTTTGTCAGATTGCTTTAAAACAATGATCCTGAGACTGCAAATGTCAAAATTAATTGAAAAACTGGTATGACAGAATTCCTGCAGAATTTAGCTGTAACACAAACCAAGGATTTTTGGTAGTCTGTGTGCTCCTTGAGTTTAAGGAAGATGTCACTTTAAAAATGGAAAAAGAAGGCATGTGTTAAAATTCTCAGATTGATGATATTGATGATATTGATGATATGACCAGTAAAGGAAATCAGTATCTCTTCGAAGTTTTTGTGAGGTTTTGAGTCTTCAAAATACAGCAAGAAATGTTTACCTGTATCTTAAACTGTGCAGCCTTGCAGCAACATATGCATTAAAAGACAGAGCTACAGAGTGTTTACCCCAGTCTCTCAATTTATTATCTATTTTATCAGATATATTTGGAAGTGTACTTCTCCAAGTTTTATTTTTCCCTACTCATTTCTGTGGGATATCACACTGAAATGCAAAACAGCTCCGCCTTCTACAAAGAAGGATACTTTACCTCTTATACTTAATATGAATTAAACATTTCCATTTCAAAAAAAGGCACCACAAATAACACATGCCTTTAGATTCTCATATCTGTTCTAATGCACATTGTTGGGGTTTTTTTCATGAAATGTAAACTTATAGTTACTTAATATTTTTGTTGTTTTTTTTTTAAGGGCATTCTTTTTACACTTCCTCTTTGCATTTGTGTTCAGCATGTATTGAAAGCATAAAGTCAATTCCAAAAGTAAAGTAAATTCCTACTCTATATTGAAAGCATAAAGTCAATTCCAAAAGTCAGTATGCCACTCCTTAGGCAGTCAGCTCCTCAGTGGGAGTTCCCATCTTCTTCAAAATGCCTAATTTTGCTGACTTGCACAACTGCATGACTACGACTAAATGTCTACCAGAGCAGAAGGTCCTAATTCTAGGTTTTGATTTTCTGTATGCTTTCATTTGTGGTGCTTGTGGTAATTGTTATTTTTTCCAGTTGGGAATGTCATTCAGTCAAATGAAAAGTTTTCAGTAGGATATAAACCTGCAGCTGGAAATTTAAGTAATTTCAGAGTATAGATTCTTGATTTTACAGAGTGCTGTTGATTAACATTTTCCACTTAGACAATTTGCTTTCTCTTAATTAATGTTTAGTATAAAGAAATATTTTCCAAAAGAACTGATCAAAACCTAAAATTACATTACTCACTTTTGTAACTGTAACTCTTTCTATTTTGCAGATTCTTTTAATAGTACTCTTCTAAATAATTATACTACTTGAGAAGTTTAAACTACACATTTCTGCTTTTAGTATCTTTGATAGAGATCTGCTTTTCATTTCCAGCAGGCACTGCTTGTAAAATCAATTGCAAAAGCAGTCCAACAAACTTACACTGAAAAGTCATACTTGCAAAATATGCACAAAGTTCCAACTGATTTTGCAGTTGCTTAAGATAATTTTACAATGTTACTGGACTCATATGGTGAAATATCTTGCATGGTAGTGCTATTCCCCACTAATTTGCAATACAAGAGCAGAGAAAAATGCAGCAGAAGAAATGAGCTTTCAAACTTCAGCAAGTAGACAATTCTATTTCATATTGAACGACTTTTCTTTACAGTAAGTTTCAGAAAACTTTAACTATGACATTTTATGTTCTTTTGATTCTGTGTCATGCATTTGTAACAAATTACTCTCTTGTTTTTTGTGGGTTTTTATGCAAAGCTTCCCCAGTTTACAGTAAATGAGTTTGGCTCACTGCAGAAAATTCACAGACAAAGGTTTACCATACCTGCACTCTTGCAAAGGCTGTCACAAGATCATCTGTTTGGAAATTCCAGGTTGCATTCAGGTTTGTTGTTCACGTCTTTCTTTCATAATGTGAAGCAGAGGATCCTTTATATGACTGGCAGCATCCAGCATTCATGGTATACTGAGGTTGAGCAAGCACTGCAGCAGCCTTCCAGGGTTTTGAATTACATGACTACAGCTGTTTAAGTTTTACTAAGGAATAATAGCACTATAGGTTTGGATCACTTCCTGCAAACTGTCAGATCTATAAACAGCTAGTACTTACTGCATAATGAGAACAAGGCTTGCTTTTTGTAGCCATAAATAGACTAATTTTGTGTCATGATTAGTTGGGAGTTTATATCTGCAGCTTCAAAAATGCAGTTTTTACTAAGATATTAAAAAAAAAAAAAAAGCCACCCTGTGCTGGAAAAAAATACAAATTTAAAGTTGATTTCCTGAGAAGGAAGTTAATTAAAAAGTGAACTTTTGTTGCAGTTTTACATTGGTTTAATATATAAATTGAAGTCATTTTTATAACTGCAATCTAAAAATAGTTTTGTTTTGGATAACATTAGTATCCTACTAAACTTGTAAAGAAAACAAAGGTTTTAGAATGCAGTACTATTTTAGAAACTTTCAAATATATACTGTATCTTGAAATATATTCCAAAAGCAATATGAAATGCCAAATTGTAAGACAATGAAATTCTCCTAATATTTAAGTAAAGACTCACACATGAATTTCATTATAAATTGAGAAGATTCTCCATACAACAAAATACAAAAATGCGAAATGGTAGAGATGGAGTCTGAGGAAAGTGATGGTTTAACTTTCCATCTAACAAAACCTTTCCAGAACAAAGGATGAGGCAGATGGGGCAACAGTCTTGTTCTGATTACTCTTTACCAAGTGTCTGTTTCTTGCTCATGAGAATCATGCTGAGATTGTTGTGCAGTGACAGGGTGAAATTTGAAATGAGGGCTGAGGTTAGAGGAAAGTTAAGAACTACCTACCTCTGAGTAACTTTTTCAAAATGCCAGTAATTTGCTCTGTTTTCTGAAAGCATCATTCCTCCTTGCTTAGAAGTGCTGTAGGGATCAGCGTCTAGAAAGCATGATCTAATAGTGCTCAGGGAGAAGTGATCAGCATCAAACAGGGAAAACCACAATCCTCCCTACCAGAGGACATTGGGTTTGCTTGCCAGTGTATTTGAGAGCCCTGAAAGGAATTCCACAGCTTTCTCCATTTTTGGATTCTGGAACAGTGCTTAATGGTTATGACCAAGTACTTAAGTGAACAGTTAAAACCAAAAAAAACATCACATTGCATCACAGTTGGATAAAGGATTTTAAAAATATTTTTTCCACCTCACTGGATGAATGAAACCAAAGGGAAATTTTGTAAGGCTAACATTTCAGAATTAGTTGGAAAACTGTAGAGGAGTTATACTATTAACATTGAAATTATGCTTAAAATATTCTATAGAATGTGTATTTTTAATGTTTTTTTTTTAATTTTCTTGGTTTTTTTTTCTTTCATTTTAACATAACAGTTCTTTTTATATTAATTGTTTTATTTCCACTACTTCTGTAGGATTTGAATGGTTAATTAGAAAGCCCATCTGTAAAATGTGTGATTATGTTAAGGATCGTGTAAGTAGCAACTTAAAGACCAAGGCATTTAATTAGCTCACTAAAAGAGGGGCAGAAAAGTGAGAATTAAGCAGACATTTTCTAGTCCATTGCTACAAAACAAGGCAATCTTTTCTTTGACTATTATGTCCATACATGGCATTAATACTTGATAAATTGTAGGCATGGGGGGTTTTACATAAAGTCATGGTAATTAAAGTTTTATCCATATGGCACAGGCAGTAAATATTTTTGTTAATGAGCTTCAACATATTTTCATAAAAATATAGAGATTCTCTTGTGTCTTGTTCAAAAATCACCCTGTAATACCATTGACATTCTCAGAGCCCCACCTAGAAAGCATAAGATCTGTTTGTTCTCCTTCTGAAGCTGAACAGTGTTGGTGGAAAATTTTCTGCTATTAGACACAAAACTGGAAAGACCTGAGGGTATAAAGAAATTGCATGTCATGCCCAAAATGTGTTACAGCAGTCTGTCACTTGCTGTAGGCTACCACAGCTGGATAAGAGAACACAAGCCAGTAGGAAAAATTAATTTGTCCCTTTCGTTTCTTGACATCTGCTTTGCAGGGGTGTTGGAGAAGCCTACATGTAGACTTCACCAGCTTTCAACATCTGTGTTCCTCCTGCTCCAGCTTCATTGGGAGAATTCTCATTTTGCCAAATTCTGGCTTCTTCAGACCTATCAAGCAACAAAAAAGGGGCCATCACTTGGGGAGCACTTCTGAGCTATGTTCTTTATTTATTGAAGAAGAGAACGATTATTTACATT
This sequence comes from Molothrus ater, assembly GCF_012460135.2. Lineage (NCBI taxonomy): Eukaryota > Metazoa > Chordata > Aves > Passeriformes > Icteridae > Molothrus > Molothrus ater. The sequence goes on along the minus strand of NC_050482.2, from coordinate 12,823,328 downwards.
TCCTGAATACAAACTTGTGTAACTGATAAATACTATAAGTTACAAATGCTCTGTTATTTATTTTAGGAAAATGCTAATTCAGGAATATGTTAATATAAGCACTTTTTTTTGGACAGTGGAAAATGAAAAGAAAAATAACATGTGGACTCGAGCCATCAATGTGAAGTGCCAAACATCTGGAAGGATGTCACAATTCATTTTATGATTCTTGACAAACACAGGATACAAAAAAGATAGTCCCATGTGCCCCAGAGAGTAATTCCTCAATTCTAAATGTTGATTTTCAAATTTCTACCCTCAGTGTATTGCCAATACTGGAATCACAAGAGTGTTTCTTCAAAATCCCTTCTGTGCTGCAGACAATGTTCTGCCTTGCAGGCTGGATTCCACAAATCCAATCAGTTCTGGGAGAAAGAATTGTAAAGGAGTGTATGTGGAGCAAAAAAGCCAAACCGGAATAAAAAACCTGTGTATCCCTATTCTTCAGAATGAGAAACTATACAAAGGTTAAATTAAATGAACTTTGATATTCTTATAAGCATTTCATCATTTCACTGCAATTATTTTCTAAATCCATGGGGACAGATCTTTAGCTGTGTTTTGCTCCATGTTTCTTTTTTGTTGTACTTTCATTTCAGATCATAGTATACTATTATGCAATCAAGAAAAAAACCCAAGACAGTAATTTACATATTAGAGTGAAAACTCCTACAGACAAGGAATTGAATTTTACTTATTTACCTAATTTTATTTACTTTTATATTTTATTTTTGCATTCACTTCTGATCTGTATATGCAAGAACAATAAGACATTAATAGAATGATTTTACTGAGTCATGCAGAAAAAGTCTGTTTTGCAGAATTTTGTGGGACCTAAGATTCAATAACCTCAATATTCTTTCCTCACAGTTGATTTGATAGATGAGGTTTAAGTGGGATTTTACTCATCTGGGGTGAGGAATACAGTATTAAACTCCATATGTATCCTAACATTAATTCTCAGGCCAAGCTGTTCACTCTTGAGGCAATCTATTAAACACAGAAATTCCAAGTGAGCTGAGAAAGCAATTATTTTACTAAAATGTGCAAGAAATCTCACATTACTGTACCTTATCTTCGAGAGTGCCTGAAATTTCATAGAGAATCCACAGGGGACATAGAAAAGAAATTTAAGATTTTATTGTTCTAGAAATAAAGGAAAGGGACATACATATGATTGCAGTAAGATTTAAATGTTAATTAATTTTATTTAATCTTATCTCAATGCATATTTCACACTGGAACTTTCTCAACCTGATGCCTGAGATCCATTATCCATTTTCAAGTAAAAACCCAGTTCAAGTGGAAAAGAAATTAGAAACAATCTGTGCAGTGGTATTATTATTAACTGCTTCCCTATCATTTGGTTTGGCTTGCATGGAGGAAAGCACTAGATTTCTGCTATTTCTGGTATCAAATGTCTATGTTAAGCAAACAGTGGTTTTCCAGATAGAGATTAAAAGTCCTTTAGACTACATTTAACATTATGCAATCCTCACTGAATTCCAGAAAAAGGCATGCTATTTCTGTCAGAATTGCTGAGTTTGATCTGATTACCTGCCATCTACCATCTCTCCTTTTGAGAATGGGAATTTCACTTTATTTTAGGCATCTAAGATAAGGTAGTGACTAGAAAATTAACTTAATGTATTTATATAGAAATTAGAGAGTGGGAGAGGTCCCCAGAGGTGATTCAGACCTGTCCTGGGTTCTTTGTTGCTCTTTGCTATACAGAGATCCCAGGATTCTTATTTTTCAGTTGTTTTGCTGCTTAAGAGCCAACAACCTGTTGCAGAGTTAGGTAAACTCTTGCTTTAATGACTTGGTCATGCCATGTTAAAGCAATTGGTGCTTCTTGACCAGCAGAAAGTACAGATTTCCCAATTCATCCCTCAGATATTCACCATTAAGCTAATCTCTTTCATAGATACTGAATATTTTCGGGTGAGGAAATGAGACAGGATTATGTCTCATTGCATATACCAATAGTGAGTAGAAAACTGGAATCTGGGAAACTGAGTTTCATATTCTGTCCTAACAATTAGCACACATCTTTCCCTTCTGACATTTATCTTCTGATGCTCGCTACCACCAGAAAAGAGGACTGACTGCCTTTGCTGCAGCAGCCCTATACTGCACCTTGTTCTTTTGCAATCATTTGGGGTGGGCAAACCCAATCTATCCATGCTGATGGTGAGGTCTGCAGTACTATCTGCTGATCCTCACTGATGTGTTGCCCACATCAACCACATTCTCAAAGCCACAGTGTCCTTTTGTCCAACAGACACATCTCAGTTGGACATGGTATGAGAGCCTGGAGTGCACCAACAGGCTGTACATGCTCTGACCAGCTTGTGGTTATGAGATGGTTCTTTCTTTATAATCCCTCTCTGCCACCTCCCCTGCAGCCTCAGAACAAGATTCTGCTCTTTTTCCTTCTTCATCTGCTTCTTAGAGTACATCTGTTCCTGGAGAAGCCTGATCCAGGATAACACAGCTGCACCACATCAGACCCCACCTTGAACACAGCCAGCTGTCAGAGGCATGGGACTTGATGGGATTTATATCATCATGCATGACCAGTAAAATGTTTCCTCCATTTATTTTGATAGTAGGGTTTTCATTCTGTCATTTTGCAGGCTGTTACAGACCCACTGTAGAAAAACAAATATGTTACACTTGTCCTGAACTCAAAACACAACAGATTATTTGCATCCACAGTGCTAAAAGTGCCAGTGTGTGTTATGAGCCACACCATATTGTCTGTATGTCTGTCTGTCTGTCTGTATGTGAGATCTGCACAAACACTTTAAGTCTAAGAATATGTTTGACAGACATGAAGCCAGTTTCTCTCTGGGCTGGCACCCCTTTGCACAAAGGAAAATGTTCAAAGAGTGCCACAGTCATTGAAGAAAAGATTTTAACATCAAAGCATTTAAAACAATTGACAAAGAATCTGTTTTAAAGGCTACTTCAGCCTGAAAATAAAGAGCAAGCCAACCTGGGCATAAGTTAAAAGATGAGGCATTATGCCAGAAAAGAAAAGACAGTCTGCCTTGATTATAACTTAAAGTCATTTACTCCATTAAAAACATCTCACATGCAAAAGGAACCCAAATGCTAAATTTTCAGAAAGAGGAGCCAGAAACCCAAGGTGTGAATCTCCTCACTCAGTGTAAGATAGAAGTAAAGCAGGCTTCATTCTAGTTTCCACTGATAAGTAGTAGTGGGGACCAGTCATGTGCTACAAATGCTAGAGACTAGAAGTGCAAGAACTGGGAGCATGTCCTCATAAAGTCATGGTAATTAAAGTTTTATCCATATGGCACAGTTTAAATTAAAGTTTATCCATATGACACAACAATCCACCAATGTCCTGGTGGATTGTTACCATACTGAGGTGTGATGGGTGATCAGCTGCTGCTCAGTTTCTGGCTTGCTTTTCTGTGACCATCTCCTGTCTGCTAGTGGTGTCAGACAACATTCATACCCTGAGCAAAGCCTGTGCCTTGCACTGCTGCTCCCCTCAGGCAAGGTAGCCAAGCACCTCAGGCTTCTGAAGCAGCTGGAGAGGTGGGGCACAGCAAAAATCTCTCTCAGTCTATTTATATTACAAGATTCCTTCTTTGGATTCTTCTCTCCACAGGCCTTATTTGGTACCCAGGAGGACATGCCAGACTACTTTTTTTCCTGTGGATGTTTTGCAAATGAATTCCTGGGGCTGTAGTCTGAGCTGCACAGGGTTACTAAAAAATCATATAATCATTAAGGTTGGAAAAGATCTCTAAGATCCCCAAGTTCAACCATCAACTGTTATATTGCACACCTTCAAAAGCCTGAAAAAAAGTGATATCTCTACATGCAAATATCAGGGGGACTTCATGGGGAGGAATTGTTCACATCTATGCTTTGTGTAGAAGCTGAAAAGAAACTGTCATTTGCACAGCATTTATATGTGAAAAGAAACACTCTGTATGCCCAAGAGTGAATGGACATCTATTGAATTTAAGCAGCTAAAGAATTGTCTCCCTGGAGTGATAAAAGGAATAAACTGAATTGACAGATGCATCAGTCCATTTGTGATTTCACTGAATATTGCACTGTTAGAGTAGGCAGAGCTGTTGTGGTTCTGCATGAAGGATTCTGTAGAAGAGCTCAATATTATTGTGACTGCAGAGGACCTTTCCTTGTACCCATTCTGATCTAACACACATTTTACTGTGGATCTGGAAAGAAATAATGAAGATATTTTATTACATGCAGAACTTGCTTCAAACTGAATTTCAACATCTACCATAGGTATGTAAATTGTAAGGTTGGGCAAACAAAGGCAGAATAATGAGACAGTAACATTCATTGCCACTTCCATAAATGGTTCAGCTGTAGAAAATGTTGAACCTGACTTTTGCTTGGTTAGAGGACACATTTTTTTAACAGATCCCTTAGATTATGTTTAAATTTTAGAGCAATTTGTATCTGTTTTTCTTTTAGTGAGATAAATGCATTTCTTGTTTTAGTGAGCATCTATGTGCCTAGGTAAGATGTTAAAGCGTTGAGAAGATCTCAAGCTTTTCCTGTACTGTTTTTGTTAGGCTTGCTAAGATATAAACATTTAATTTCTTGTGTAAATTTGAGCTGATGTCTTCAAAAATACTGCCAATGGCTGCAATTAGATTCAAGATCTGCTAATCAGCAAAATGTTAACTCTTACAGAGAGATGTATTTGTTAGAAACTGAAAAGAAACTGTACTTTTTGAGAAACTTTATGATGTTGGAACTCAGCTATCCTCTCAAATGACTTCAAAGTAAGAATCAATTCAAGAGGAGAAGTTCTAAGCAAAAGAATTTTTTACTATCGTTGAATTTGCTTATAAATCTTGCTCACTTGCATTCACTGTCAGAAAACTTCAATTGTCTTGTCTTCTTTTTTCATTGGTATGTTTGAATTATGGTCTTCCAGTTTACAAACAAGAGCATTTCATTTCTTTCAGTGGTTAAGCAACTATAATATGTGGGAACAGCATTCTGCTACTGATTTTGATTTTGCCCATCAAAAAAAACCTGCCAGGCTTCTGCAAAAGTGATTGTTAACCATATCACTGTCTCTGGTGTCTGCCATACTTCATGTCTCCAGGTACTTGCTTCTTTTCCTTGTGTTCCCAAACATAATAACCATATGGAGAATTTCAGTGGTTTATGCACCACTCACTCTCTGGAAGCTACTGTTACATGGATTTTAACTATTTGTTTGAAATTTTAACTTTTTGATATTATATGGAGAATATTTGCTGATCTTTTTCCCCTACATGATATCATGAACATATGGATGTTTAATTTCACCTTTTTTCTTCAAAGGCTCTGGCTGAAAAATGTCAACAGGTAATGTCTGTTGTCTTTCTTGACTCTCCAAAACTTTCTGACACAACTTTTAAAGCCCTTGCAGAATGTAAACTTTTGAAGGTCAGCATTGAAGATTAGTATAATGATAAAAAAATTATTAGGATTATGTATTTTTGCAATTCATTCAGATAATTTGAAATAAATCTTTCAGCTGATTTCAGTGGGTATTTGGATCATGCTTTTAATGTATGTCAGATGTGTAACTTGCATCTTAAATATTTTGACAGGGAATAACCAAAATGCTGATTTAAGTTTCAAGCTGATGAGTAAATGCTGCCCCTACATGAGGCACATTCATGTGGCTGATTGCCAGTGGATTACAGAGTCTGGTGTTAAGATGATTTCACCATTGAAGTATATTCTTGTACTGAATATGGCAGACTGCAGAAGGCACTGGATCACATCAGATTTCTGTAACCATTGCAAAGGGATTGTACTAAAGTTAATTTTACTTTTAATAAGTCCTGTTAACACACCTTTCTGTTTTAAAAATAAATTCTCAGAATCTAAGTATAGATATCTTAAAGTTTTGAAAAATATTTTATACATATAGCTTTGTTCCTGTATCATGTTTTCAAAAATTTATTCATTATTACTCCAGTTCAAGCAAAAAACAATTAACCGTTGGTGTAGTGTCACTTAATAACCATGGCATATTATAGTACTGGAATGTGGCTATGAAAAAGAACATGATAACCAAAGACAATTGTCACAATTCCATTGTCACAATTCTCTTGAAACTTGGATATTATTTAATTTTGTGAATATGGAAGTAATGCTTTATTACTATCTAATACTAAGAAATAAATAAAATTGACAAATTTTTACCATTATCAAGAAAACATGGTAATGCATACAGAGAAAGAATATATTTTCTAGAAACAAAGACAAATGGAAGGAGTTCCAAAGCTGCACATTTGATCCCTGTTTTGTGATACAGTGATAGAGTCAAGGGTGAGAGAGAACAGGGAAGACAAAGCTTACAAACATTTCAAAATTAAAAGACCTGTAAAATAATACAAAGAAGTTGGAATTACTGTTGATGCTAAAGTTTCTGACACCATGAGAACTTCTAGAGATTCTCCTTTAAAGTGTAATGGACGCTTTTTTTGTGCCTGTTGGCATATAAAAATCTGATAATATTGCCTGGAGGAGCAAGTGAAAAGTGCTGGAGCAATACCACGTTATCCTGTTCGTAGTTTAGCTGGCAGGTGGGAGAGCTGCCTGCATTTTCTGGTTTAACATTTAGCAGGCTGGGTTTTCCAGTCTGTCAGCCAAATCATGGGCTGTGAGTGTGCTTGCACGTGTCTATTGCTTCTACTGCTAAAGAATGGCTGGATTATCCTAAAAAAACTTTTAAGCACTAGTAAGGGTATTGTAGAAATCCACTCATTTTATTGCTTTTCCAGGCACTTTCAAATGTGTCAGCATTAGCAAAGTAACAGATTTTACATCTAAACTCATTGGTGTGTTGACCCTGGGCTCCAGGTACCCACCAAAGCTGCTTTACCACTTCAGTGGACAGGACAAAGAAAATACAGCAAAGAGTTTGTGGGTCAAGGTAAGGACAGGGAGACATCAGTCACCTGTTACTGTCACAGGCAAACCAGACTTGACCCAGAGGAAGAAATTAATTTATTGCCAATCAAATCAGAGTAGGGTAATGAGAAATAAAACCAATCTTAAAACACTTTCACCCCACCCCTTCCTACTTCCTGGGCTGAGCTTCACCCTTGAATTCTCTGTCCCCTCCCCTAAGTGGCCCAGGGGGATGGGGAATGGGAATTTCGAATCTACCAAATCAGAATTCCTAAATTATAGGAAACCACCACATGTGAAAACTGAAGAAAGAAAATTAATAGATCATGATGTTTAGAATTAAGAGATGTGAGTAAAAACATGTCTAAAAATGGACCCAGGCAATGTAGTGGCTCATCTCCCTGGCACATAATTCCAGTTTAGGAATGATAGCATTCTTGTCCTCATGTATGATAAAGCAGTGTATGGCATGTGTTGTCACATAGTTGATCAGTTGTGTATTCATGCCTTGATTAATTAGAAAGTTATAATGTGGCCATTTCAGCTCTCAATCTCAGTGTGGTTACAGAATATTAACCTTTCAAATTCAGTTGACTTTGTTGCCAGACTCAGCATTCTTTATGGACTTTATAATAAAGTTGGCTATACTGAAGTTGCATTTCTTAAATTTATCTGTCCTCTTGAATGAAAACCAACTGCACTGTGAAATAATACCCAAACTGTCACAGTGGTTGAATTATTGCAGGGTGACTATGAATTCTAGCTTCTACTGTATTTTGTGGTCACACAATGAGGCCCTGTTCAGGTTATCAGTTCATTAGTAGCGCTGGGATTTTGGGATTTGCAGTGATTCTTTGTGCTGCAACAAACTGTACAAGCCAAAATATGATTCTATCCTACAGAATTCTGGGATTAAGTTTTTATTCATCAGGGAGCACAAAAGAAATTCTGGGAATGCATTGAAAAGCTAATTGTACAGTAATGTTAAACATACCAGAGATCTGCACTGTATTGAAACATCTGTAGTTTTGAAAGACCTGTAGTCAGGTCTACAAATCTCTCAATTTGGCTGAAAGCTTTTCTATCTACTTCATTTTTATAACCTCTGTGTGTGTTACAAGTTAGCTATGTGCAAGAGATGCAACTGATTAAGTGAAACACTCTGAGGAAGGACTCAGGTTAACTCTTCATGCAGGGTACAGAACTGCTATTGCACACAAATGCTGCTGGTGCCTTTGGCTGCTGCTGTGCTAGGAGATCATTTTTCCTTAAAGTTATTTCAGTTCCTTAAATTAAAAAAAGTATATTAGTGCAAATGAAATGTTTAAACAGGTTCCGAGTCTTTTTAGATTTGTTTCCCAAGCTCTGTCATCTGGGAGTGGTGATCATTTCTGAGTGCTGGAACTAATGGAAATTCTCATTATCTGCAACAGACTTTTTTTCAGAAAGCTCAGTTTTTCAGCCATTCCAAAGAGCAGCATCTTTCTAATTAAGAAATTAGTTATTCTGACTCTTTGGGGGGTTTAAAGGTCTAGTTTAAAAATGCCATCATTAATTTTTGCTTATCTTCACTGTTGGCGGCTGAATCCAAATTGCATATTGACTTGTACAGATTAGGAAAAGTATTGATTATAAGTATTGCCTGCATTTATCTTTTGGGGTCAGTGATGGAGTGTAAGTGTAAGGCCATTTCTACAAGGTTCTTCAGAAGTTAAGCTAAGAGAGCTGAGGGTTAGCTCCAACAGAGGCACTGCTCTCCATTGTGGTCTAGAAAACAATTGCCAATGAAAGAATTACTAACAAAGTATCTTCAATATGTCAAGCTGCTAAAACTGGAAAGCAAAAAAGAGCACAGAGGGGAGTCAGGTTAAACATTGGCAGGTCCTGCCTTGTGAAAGCTGTTACTTTTACTTTTGGGACAAACTCTTTGCACCGAACACAGAAATCTAATAGAGTCCTTGTCAAGATAACTTTCCATAGAGACTACTCACTCAGTCACTGTCCAGACACAATTCTGACTACGAACTTCATTATTTGGCTGTAACACAAAGTTTGTGCAAAAAAAATTGGAATGTGAAAAAAAATATTATAATGTCTGTATCTTTTATGGAGGCCAGAAAGTGAAAAAAACTTAAGCTAAATAAAGAGGGTTAGGGAATCCAAGAAGACTTCACTTAATGTGCTCATTTAAAATATCACACAATTATATCTGAATGAAATTTATGCTGCCTTGAATTTAGTCCCACATGTTACAAAAAAAATGTTTTGTTTCTCTTTGCTTGCCACAGCTAGCCTTTTAAAATGCTGTGTTTCTTCTTACTCTAGTTTCCACATAGCACAACCCATGACCTTGGCAACAAACCAAGCTTTTCTGCTTACACTGTGTTGCTAAGGCTTGCAGTTTTCTCTCTCCCACAAGACAGATAAATTGAGCATTTTAATTTTTGTAATTTCTGAGAGCTATGGTAGGAAAAAACCTGTGGTTATATCTGTTTGCTGTATTTAAGATGTAAAATTCATGCACATATAAAATAAATACATTAAATATTAAATACATTTCCTAGTCTTAAAACTTTACTTGATAAAGGGAAACCCATCAGTCTGCTCTGTAACAGGCTACTATTTGTATGCTTTGGCTTTATATTATACTTTTTATTAGCATATAGAGATCTCTGTCAGCTTAGGCTAAGTATTGGTTGGAAAATGCAACAGAGAGCACAGTGTTTCATGTACAGTAATCAACACCCATATGCTGTGTTAAATAAAGAAAAATTGTAAAGCTCATGTGCTTTCCAGCAGTCTGTGCTGTGGATCTCTCTTGCTTTTCCTGTCATGCTCTTTAGTGTTTAAAACTTAGAAGGTGCAATTTAGATTTGTACTACATAAGAGGATTTTCCTTTCTATTTTTCCAAATGACAGCAGAATCCTTCTGCCCTCCAAAGCAGAGCAGAACTTCTTGCAATAAGGATTGACATATACTTATGGAAACATAGGGCAGAAAAGATACAATAGAGCATAGTTTCTGATATATTTGTGTCTCAGGTATAACTTAATCAAAATGGAAGTTTTTCCCTCAGTGTTGGTGCCTTTTTCTTCTGTTGCTACTTCAAACACATATATTAAAAGTCTAATGTTTGGAGGAGTTTATTATACTTATCCTGAGCCTACTTCTCAACTGAAAATTGGAAACCGAATAAAAGTAATCACTGCTCATTTTCAGATTTTGATATTGCATAGAAAGTTGTACATTTTGCATGAAAAAATGTGCCTAGGGAAACTTGTGAACCCTAGCTAGAAAAAGGGAATTAATTCATATCATGTTTAAGTTGCATGTTGCTTAAGTGTCTTGATAAGTAAGACCATTCATTAACAAAACCAAATATGCAATGAAAAGGAACTGAACTTCAAGCACATGAGGAACTGGTGGCATAATGAAGTTTCTATACTTTTCTCATTAGGGCTTTGACTATATTGCTCTTACTCTCAGAAAATACATAACAATAAATTAAAACCCCACACAATTACATTTTAAATGTTAATTTTTTCACTCTTTAATTTTAGAATTCATCCTTTTACATTTCAGAAAATATTTCCTTTATTCAATTTTTTTTTTTAAAGCAACACACAATTTTAAGTCTCAATAATATTTTTTGATAGTAGGACATCTGATTTTGTCATTCTTGAAGTACTTGAGATTAGTTTCTTAAAATTATAGGAAACTTAAAAGAATTTTAGAAATTAAAATATTTGAGACAATTCTTTAAAAAAATAAAGCAAGAATGCAATGACAGAGCAAAGATCTTGAGTTCTTTGAAAGACAGATAGTTTAAAATCCTTGTGAAGATTCTTTTTTTTCTAGCTATCCTTCCATCCCTCATTGTTTTGCCTCATGTTTTGCTCCTCTAAACTCCTTGCAATAGGGACTATAGCATTTTAAATTGTGAGTATGGTGAATGTGTCCATGAATGCAGAGATAACATTACAAAAATTTTAGATAACACTCTAAAATTATTTACAATATATGCAAGGGATATGAGCTTCTATTACAGAGATGGTAACATCAGCACTTAGGACCAAAATCTGTCTGTCTCAGGAAAGCAGACTCACTGGAACTGCTTCCATGAGATAGAGAAGCAGCTCTAGTCACAAATTTTTTTCTTACACTCTCCATATGTTTGTTAAAATGTCTTGATTTCTCCCCAATGCCTACATGACAAGGTTCTGGCAGCTTTGCTCCAAGGGTGATTTTGAGAGCCTGCAGCTGCCCCACTTCCCTCCTTCCAACACAAGCTGCTGATGCATATGGCCTGGACCACCCATATTCCTGGGATATTAGAAAAGCAATTTGGTATAAAAGTATTAGGACATTTGAAGAAAATGTCTTTAATCAAGCAGGATTTAGACAGAAAAAACATAACAAAGAATAATAAGCTTAGTTGACTCCTGAGTTACATAAAGCATCCAGGAACAAAAACAGCCCTGACATAGGCTGAGGCAAGCTTAATGGAGAAGCTTAATATCAGGGGTGAGTTATATGCAGTGTAATAATAAGAAAGAAAAAAATAGCTGAAACATAAAAAATAGGTACAATACTTTAAAAATAGGAACAACTGTGAATCGCTTCTGAAATCAAGGATAGAAGGATGTACAAAGTACACAGAGAAATATTCTCTGCTTCTCCACTTCTGTGGTGGCTGTTATGGAAAGACAGTTTGTGGCAATTGGGATGGGGCTGTGGCTGAGCCTCATGCCCAGTGGGCACAGCTGTGAGCAGCACTGACAGCAACGAGCCAGGGGGTGCCCAGGGGCACTGACCAACACCAAAGGGACCAGAGGGCACACAGGGGAAATGCATGTAAGATGAAGAATAGAAAAAGGTTGAGCTAAAGAATAAGAAAAGCAGATGCTTGAAGCCTTCTGAAATGGTGTTGCTCTGTATGGGCTGATGCTTGAAGCTTTCTGATATTGTATGGTGATGCTCTGTGTGTTGTGGCTGCCTCAACTGCAGCATGTGCTGTGACACTCTCATGCATGAAATTTTCTGCTGTAATTATTTAAGGCCCCGTTCTCTCTTCTGGATGAGTTGCTAGTGTGTGCTTTTTAAGTTGGGCATGCTTTGCAATCACTGGGTACTCCAGAATAGAGGTTATATGAATGAGTAAGCACTTAGCTCCATTTTCACTTCTTATGTGTTAATGATCTTCAAATCCTGACTGGTCCTGAAGGCCAGGCTGCAACACAAATATTTACTTGTATTTTAATGATAAGTTTCTAAATAGGGGAAGAAAACCCTGCCCAATACAAAAATGGCATTTTGACTTTCCACAATAATCTAGAGGAATTTTTTAGCACTCTTTTAGCACTCAGTGGGATTCTGAATCTGCAGTGACTCGAACCCATAGTCTGGCTTTGCTTTTTAGTCTGTTAGCAAATTAGGCTATTAGGACTGAGGAACAGTTAGCCTTGTAACAGTTAAGAAAAAGATATCATTGGGTCAAATAGATATAACCAGCTACAGACTGCAAATGAATTAGTTGCATTTGATTTCCAAAGGAAAGGATGTGACAAATCCCACACATTCCCAAGGCAGGGAAAAGAAAAAGTTAAAGTACATTTAAGTGGGCTCCAAATTCCAACTTGTTTAGGAGACTGGAGAAAGAGAGCATTTAATCTGGAGACTTAGAAACGTAATGCTACAAAATATAGGAAATACTAAAACAGAGTCATTGTGATCAATGCCAGATGTGCTAGCACCTGGAGTCCCAATGCAAATCAGCTGCAATTAAAAGTACTCAGCAATGTGGAAAATCAGACTTGATGTTGTTACAGGATATTTTGTCACAATGGAATCCCTGTCATCTGGACTGTCTCAAGAAACACTGGCAATCATAGTTTGTAAACTATGACCTGGTCTAACCACAAGTGGTGTTAGGTATGGAAATTGAATTTTATGGCATGTGTTATACAGTGGGAGTTCTACACTGCAGGAGAAAAATGTCCCTGCAGTTCCTGAAACAGGTCTGGCCCACCAACATATTAGCTCAGGTATTAGAAACAATACAGCTACATTTGCTTACCCATTTCCCAGAGGTTTTTACTATGTGAATCTGAACTTTGTCCTGACACATATGAATTTTTAATAGCAAAATGAATCTGCATGGTAGGAATTGCTTTTTTCTCTTCTAGTGTTCAATCCATGACACTGGTGCCTGACTGTGGCTAAACTGTGCAGAAATCTGAGCATTTTAGAGGATAATTTAAGTACTTGAATAGTAAATGGCTCAGGCGTAGATGGTGGGAGACACCTCTTAAGAGCTGTCCAAGGCCTGGAGTCACATTGGAGTCAATCTGTTTGGTTTGGAGTATGAGCAGGAAGCAACATCTGTATATCTGTGGAACAAAGATACATTACAGATGCTGACCTTGAAGGTTGCAAAGAGATAAGTGGACAGAGGTCTCAGAAGAAGTTGGAAATATCCTAGCACATGGTTATTGTTAGAGAGAGACAAGACATTCATTGTAGTCTGCAGTAGAAGGGCAGAGACTTTCAGCATGAGAATATAAATAATGAGGAGTTATTCCTTGGTATGTCATAGCCTCAGGTGGCTTTTGTCTCTAGCAAGTGAAGATCCTCACCAACTGTTACAGTCAATAGTCATTTTCTTACCCACAGAAACCATGGTGGAAAAATAATAAATGATGTTTTGCAAATGTTTGTCGACCTTATGATATAAATATGATCATATATATATATCATGATTTATATCATATGATATATGATATAAAGTAACTGAAAAAGAACAAAAATGCAAAAATTACTTGAAAAAAATAGCTGTTACAGAGGATCAAGAAGTTTATTTTTAAATTGTTTTCAAATGGAAATGACAATATGCTATAGAAGAGATGCTGGACAAAGTCTTCCCTTTCTCCATAGCAATGGAATATGCATCCAAGATACAGGAGTAAGTTATTGACTAAAGGAGAAATAGGTTTTTGGAGAGTAGGTGATTCTAGAGTGGGTGGTCCTAGTCTGCACAGTATTTGTTTTGCCAGAATCTGTTTCCAGGAGTTCCAATATGATAACTCCAACCATATCTTCCTTAAATGTGAGGAGATTTAGTATAGAAAATGAAATTTTCCAGAAATAGGTGAATATCCTGGATGGTGGTCACTGACATTTATCAGGGAATAAATCAGGAAGTCTAGTAAAACTAGTGCTAATTGATGCCTTTGTATGTATGTTAGATACAAAAATAATAGTTTAAAAATTCATATAGATTAATCTTTCTGCATAGAGATTGTTTGAAGAGGTTTCTTTTTGGAAAGAAGAAAGTTTCATAAATTTTATGTAATATCTTAATGACATTCCTTGTCTTTCAAGTCTTCACTCTTTTTCTTAAATCTGTAATTGTTAACAAAATGCCTCAATGTATTGATTTTCATTTATAAAAATAGTTTTTCTGTGATTTAATGTCACTTTAGTAATATAAAATGATTATAAATTAACTTTGAAGTGATAGCAGCATTATTTGCCATGTAGCAAAAAAATCTTTATTATATTCTTTAGCTTTTCATTAGCAAGTGCATTAAAGTGGTGTCACTTTTAAGAAAAAAGAAAAGTGCAAGAATTATATCCTTGAGATCACACCTATCAGACTATGAGTCTTTGCTGTAAGAAATTCAAGTTCTGGCATAAAGCCATTTTAGGTTTAAGCACATACTATTTATTGTCTTGAATAGGAGTACTCTGGTCAACAAAAATTTGAAATCTGTGGATTTGCACGAAGCTGTTGAAAGTAGATTTCACCAGACAACTGCGTCTGCTGAGAAAAATGCAAAGTTTTGTGTTTTCATAAGTATCCAGGATTGGAAACTTCTTTTATTGTTTCATTTTTTGTATCTATTCAGCTTGTGAGATTTCAGGAATCTGCAAAATTTGAACTCCAGCCTCACTCTTCCAGCATTATCATTACAGTGTCCACATCTGGGTTCCAGACACTATCTACATGTGCCTGTTTTTTCAGGATGATACTTCCTCTCTGCCTACAATTAGGCAGTGCTGTTCACAGCCTAATTGTAGATAACTTATTAACCATATGGAATAAAGGGACAACTTTTTTTTTCCAGTAAAGCTTACTTTATTGATATGAAGTACAGAGATATTCTGTTGTGATTATAAAAATTAGTTTTACAAAATCAACACTTAATTTTCCTTTACATTAGAGCATTTAGGATCAGAACGTTGCCCTGTTTCCTGGTGTAGAAGCAGTAAAATTCACAAAGCATTTTTAGATCCTTTTGCAGTCCTAATGAAAGTCCTTATTGTCTTGAATAAGGGGGCTGTTCATACACTTTTGAGTGTGACAGCACCATTTCAAATGTTGCCTTGTAGCCATGAAGCCCTTAATGGTAAGGCAGCAATTTTAAGACATTTGGTCTTAGCAAGTAGTATTTTGTTCTTCCAACAAAAAAACCCAAATAAACCAAACCAAACAAACAGCACACCTCCTCCCAAAAAAAAATTGTGAAAAGTTCTTCCACCCCAAATTGTGGCGATAAGTAAATGTGTTTTGGTGGAGGTATTTCACATCACATTACCTTTTTTCAGTTTCTTTGTTTCTCAAGAGGTAGGAAAACCGATTTTTTTCCCCTTTCTCTATTAATTTTTCCAGATTTTTTTAGGGTTTGAGAGCTCTTGGTTGCCATGGAAAAATATTGGAACTTTCTATATCACAATGCAAAAACTTCAGTGACAATGGGATTCAGGTAAACACTTTGCCTTTTTCTTGGTGTTCCCTGGAAGCACCCCTAGTTCATTAAATTAACCATATCCAAAACTGATCTTTTGTTCTGCATGTCATCCTTCATTCTTCATAACACCATTCTACACCAAAATCCCCCCTTTCATTCCTACAATGCCATATGCCTGAGATCTGTTCAATTTTGCCTTGAAAAGGGTGAAGAGGGGACAGTTTTTTGCTGTTAACTTCCATGCAGAACCTAGTGGGCAGGAAATCAGCTTGGTTTGAAAATTCAGTATGAAGAGGAAATTACTGTTTCCAAAATGTATGGTTAAACTGTGAAATTTCTCATCCTTATCACAGGTTGCTTGAAGTTTACCAAAATCTGTTTGGAGATTTGACAAACTCTCAATATGATTGCATAGATTTACTTTGTATTTGTATTTTACTTTGTATTTCCAAACAGTATGAGAAATAAACACTAGCAGGTAACTTTACAGTAGTAGAAAGAACATCTATCTTGTTAGGAACTGACATCCAAATAAGAGCACTTGTTTTTGTAACTGAGAATTGTTCCTAACTATATATAACAGAAATGCTTAAATAATATATTTTAATGGTATCAATTTCATGGCCATAAACAGTTGCAGATCATAAGGCTGCAGGTACAGCCAATGCCATCACATAATCCCAGTCCTCAGCTTCTACAGTTTTTCCATTACAAATCTTCAACATCCACCATTTTATAGCCATATATTGTAAAAATGAGTCAGTTGTTGTACCACAAGAGCTACATCTGGATTGGATCTTGCTGCTCAACGTACACGTCAGGCCATTTGCTTCTCTAGGAATAATTCTGACTCATCTTTCATGAATGTTCTGTGTAAAGTTCCATGTTTTCACTAATGACCAAGTATGTGCATCTTGTGTACCTCATGGAAAGTCGTGTGGTGCCAGTGCTGCTGCTCTCAGAGGAGAATATTCACTTCTGTGTTGTGCTATGCTCATGGCCAAGAAGCTATTTCAGGTGTCTCATTACACAGAGGAAATAAAAAAAAAAAAGACTGTTAAAACGAAGTGTTTCTGCTTTCCCTGGGTGCCAAATGAATTTGAACTTTTTTGAGGAAAAAGCAGCAGCAGGGATCACATGTGGGAGTTGCAGAAGCCCCGTTTTCATGGATCTAGGGAAGGCAGGAGAGAGAAGAGGAGATACAGAGTAACTCAAAACAAAATAAAAACTCATTTTTGGAAATTGAATCAAAGGATATGATTTTATGGAAAATTTGCAGAGGGTAATTCCATTGTAATCCCACTGCCTGTTCCTAGGTACTATAACAGAATGTAAACACTTATGAGATCCCATATTTTGAAAACAGGATCCTTGTTCATTCATAATTCAGATGATGCTCACTTAATGAACAGCAATTTAGTATTTGACCTTTTCATTGATGTTTGTGTGTGTCCTTAGGCCTTATTTATGCACAATTAAAATTGTGCAATTAAGTTGGAAAATTATGTTTTCTTCATATGACATTTGACTTTTTATAGTGACTAAATGTCTTGTAAACATAATTTACCCTCACATCCTTGTCTGTTATTTTCTCTATAGATATATAACCAGTGACACAGAGATGAAGTGAGCAAACAAAGCTCCATCTCTTTTGATTGCAAATATAATTTGAATGTTATTTGCAAAAGCATGTAGGGGTAGACCAAAAGTTAAGAGTAAATTCAGAACCTAACTTTGAAGGATATTTTAAATAAGTATGTAGAAAAGCTATGCTAGTAAAAACAAGATAAACATATCTAACAGGCATTGAAATCTTGGCTTCACCTTGTGTTACATACCCTAGCTGAGAATGTAGTGATTAAGTCATCACATCTGAGGCCTAATTCTGAAATGATTGCAGTTTCTCTTGCACATGGATGAAAAACATTTAGTTGCTGGGTGTAGAATGTTTCTGTATTACAGGTGAAAAGCAGCCCATAAATCCAAAATTGAAATAGGAAGGGTAGAAAAGACAATTAATAGAGATTCTGAATTTTCCACTTTAACCAATCCTAGATTCAAACACTGACACTTCCAATATTTTGTAAAACAAAACAAGGACCCAAAGCTGAGAAAAACTGCCTTGATATAGGCTGTACCAATAGACAGAAATAAAACAAAACCAGAGTGCAGATATAGACAAAAATCTTAAAAGTACAGTCTATGAAACAAATTTCAGATCTGATAAGTTTCTTTGCATCTATTTAGGTAAGATTTATGAAAATCACACAGAAATACATAATCTTTTTTCATAATAAAAATAGTATTTTCTAGTGATCAGCCCTGTGTTATTGTGTGAGTTCCTATGTAACATAAGGAAAAATTAGCTGTGTGTTAGTGGCTGATTACTGCAGAGGTAATTTTGTCAGAATATATATAATATAAATATAAATATATAATATTTGTGCATAATAAATACATGCATTTTTGCGTATGTGCACACATTTTATTTATCCATGTGGTGCTTACTCTTTTTACCTCAGGACTAATTCTTGAAAGCTTTGTAAAGATTCATGCAACCAGTGGTTTTTATTCAGTGTACTATATGTACTTCTTTGTTCTCCCTGTAGAGGTAGAATTGCTATTCCAGCAAATGACAAATTACCCTGGCCCAAGGCCAAGATTAGCAGGCTGGAACCTAGCTCAGTGACACATTGAAGGCTTCTCACCAGGGTTTGAGGCTGGACATGACAGAAGAGGAGAGATTCTGACTGAAGATAAACCTCTGGTAGAGCTGCAGGCTGTCCTGTGATCCTGTGATTTTAAGCAACTCTTTTCAAGAGGTTTCCAGGGAAGGTTTCAGTAGAAGATCTAACTTCTCTTTGTAAGCCTAGAAATGATGGTTTTCAGGCTTGGAAAACATTCAGGCTGAAAGGTAAAGAAGTTTTGGAGTGCAAAGGAGAAAAGTGTGCTTTAAGAATCCAAGTGACCTTTCACAAGAGTTCCATTGTTATTTTCCAAGACTGTCTGCTTTACAGAATAGATGAAAAAGCTAGTATTTGAGTTATAAAGGTTCTGGAATTGGAGTCAGTAGTGCCTGCACATATTTATTCACTCTAAAAACAAGGATAGAAATTGTAGGTAACCAGTATCACAGTTAACTGGCCTGAACTTCACAGAGCAAATCAGAGCCCAGAACTCTTGAGTGACAGTCCTGAGGTTCTTAAAAAAAAAAAGTGATTTATACAGATACAGTTTTCTGTTCATTTAAAAGAGAAGAAGAAGAAGTTGTTATGCACAAAAATGGGAATTTGCAGAGAGCAGTAGAATGAATTTATCTGGGCCTGGTTCTCTAAGATCAACATTTTACGTTCTGGGTTGTGCTCAATTTAAAGAACCCAAATTCAACATGGTTTAATACATACAGAGGAACTTACATAAATGTTAGTCTAATGAACCCACAGTATAACATATAAAAAACTGAAAATAGCCCCTTAATGCATTTCTTCTTTTTCTAGTGACATTCCCAGTCAATGGCAGAATGACTTCATTACTAATGAAGGGTACCTAGAGAACTGAAGTGTGGGAAGTGGATCAAAGGATTGATGCACAAGCACTGTAATTGAGTTCTGCAAGGGCACAGAATACCTGGAACACTGCCATGTCTCTTACTGCCCTCAGCTGACAGATGAAGCTGTGAAAACAATGGCATTTCACTGCCACAGACTGACATCTCTCAACATAGGAGGTTGCCCAAAGGTATGGACAAGAAATAGGGTGACAGTTCTGGGATTGCTATTGCAAAGAATTGCTTACTATTTCATCCAGAAATTTGACCTGCTGGCATCATTCAGCTGCTTTTCTGGGAGTTTTAAGATTTGAGACTTGCCTCTTGGGAGTATTTGGCATTTTTCTAATGGTTGCAGGTACCGTATAAAGGTGTCCACACTGTATCAGCTAAAAGTTTTTCTCTCCAGGACTTGATGTCTAAATAAGGGTGAAGAGAGAAGAGCTTTCACATTATATATCACTTCCTGCAAATACTCTCCCAGGTTCTGGTGTTTTGGGTGCTTTGAAAGGATTCTGGCTTTGTTTTAATTAATCTTGATATTTTCATGCTTTTTTTTTTCCCAGTTCTTTTTCTGAACCCAGGTAAAGCCTAAACTGGGGCATTAGAACTTAACACCTGTTAAGTATGCACGGAAAGGCAGTGGCTACTTTGAAATAATAGTGCCTAAAACTGAAGCACTCAGGGTTGAAATTAAATTATTTAGATTAAGATTCATCTGCAGTGAAACTTAGTTCTTCTTTACCATGAACTTCTATTACAGCACTAAAGCCTGGCATCTCAATTATCTTTTTGCTGTATCTGAAATATGTGCTCCCTTTTGAAATTCTGCTGTTATGAAAGCCTATATCCCTTCCTTGTACTTTCTGACTTAATAGCTCTGGCTTTTGTGCATTTAATTACTTATGGTTTTTGGTTTTTTTTAACAGAAAAACAAAATACTTGCCTCATTATGAAAATAAGCATACAAACACAATTTTTAAAATGCTGATTTCATTTTTTGTTTAAATTTCATGGGAAAAGTTATAATGTTGCTTCTGTCATTATCACATGGCAATGAACAAATTTATTACGACTTTTGGAAATGTTCATCTTGAACTATCATTTAAAATGTTGCCACTCAGTGAACCAGTTTTCCTCATGTTTTCCCCATTGAAATGCTCATGTCCTATTTCCTTCCACAGTAAGTCTGCAGCCATCACTGGTTCCTGCCTTCTTCCTCACCAACACCCATCTCCATAACCCCTGAGTATTCTTCCAGTCCTCCACACATCCCCTCATTCCCTGCAGTGGCTGAACACAGCTCCTGCACAACAAATTTGAGATTATTTGACTGACTAATTAGCCAGCCCTAAATTTAGATATTCTCTGATCAAGTTGTTTGCCTTCCAAATGTGCAGAAGTTTCTCAGCCTCTAGGCCAAAGCTCACTGGCTGTGTTTCAGATCTGGGAGGCCACTCTCTATCTTACACTAGCCCTTGGCTTATATCTTACAGATATTACTGTACACCATTAATTATTATTTACAGGGGTCCTAATCTCCTGTGTCCTTTGGGTTTAGATAGATATTCAGCTATTTTTCCACAATGACAGTGGTAATAGAAGTTGTGCACAGAGGTCTTCCCAAAGCAGTTGAAGTATGTAGTGCTGCCATCAGTCCTGTCTGCCCAGCACATGACACACCAACACAGGAAAACAAAACAAAACAAACACCATAAAATGTCAGTAAATACATTTAGGCTGGCAAAAGGGAGATTTTTTGGTTATCTCAGCAGTGAATCATGAAAGAGCTTTCTGAGATGGGGCAAACTGTTAAGGAATGTTAGTATGGCTCTTGGTAAGGGAATGGACTGGTCACATTTTGCAGTTCCTGCAAATGGGAAAAATGAGTCAACTCAGTGACCCAGTAATCCCCTTCCAACACTTTGTTCCTAGATGATATCTTTTCTTTAAACACTTATAAAGCCAATCTGTTAAATGCTAATACCCTACTATTTTCAGAAGAGAACATTGAGACTCTTCCATATAAACCTACCCATAAGTTTACAAGTCTTTGTTTGACTTGAATCCAGCTTGCAGCTCCATAAAATGAGATGGGTACACCTGTGCATGTTAAAGCTAATGGGTCTTACAAATCCTTTGGCAAACTGTAGAGTAAATTGAGTGTATCCAGCTGCTAAGTAAAGAAATATTTTCCACTCAGAAACTGTTTAAAAATGGTCAGGAGACGAAACTCAGAATGAACCTGTTCCAAAGGATATATGTTAATGTGTCCTGCAACATCTTATTTTTAAGAAAAATAGTTAAAAATTAATATAGAAATATTATATATAATAGAAAAATATTAAATTAACATAGACATATATGTACATTAAGAATATTTTGAATATGCTATGTAGGTTACTCTAAAATTAGAAGAGTATATCACTTTAATCCTATATTCTGAGGCAAATCAATTGTCTTTCAACAAACTCCAGTGACTTCAGTGGAGGTGCTGTGAGTCTCCATGTCATGGTTCTCCATGCCTAGGGCAGCTACAAGTCATTTTGCAAATGCTGATTGTATGAAATATTCAGCAGTTCTGTTCTGAGCCTTATTCAGGGAATGCGCCTGATTCAAGGGTAATTCTTATTTCGTAGGGAAAAAATGAAGTTGCTGTGGGAAATATTCTACACATGAAAAAATACAGCAAGAACTGAAAATAAATCTCTGGTTAAATAAATTGGCCTTTTAAATAGCTAAGTTCTGAAGATACAATAGAATGAACAATGAATTCTGTCATTCAGTCCTCTAAAGGGAATAGGATTCAGGGTATGACAAATGTAGATTTTTCTAAATGCATCTGATACCAGTTACTGACTTCAGAGTCAGCAACTTTTTTAAAATAAGAATACGAATCTACTTTAAAATATTTTGATCTATTTGTTAATCTATTGCAGATCTTAATCCTAAGCATATAAATAGATCTGGAATAAGCAAAGCACATGTACATTGCTCCATATACCAGGAGGACTGTCACAGTGTGCTAACTTTTTGTTCCACAACCCCAGGCCCCAGCTTTATCTTGCTGCCTTGTCCCTTATAGATTCTCATGAGATTGGCTGTTTAGTACAAGTGAAATCCTCATCTCTCTTTCTACCACCCCACTCCAGTGATTTTAATGAAATGTCTTAAACAGGTTTTTACTATGTTCCCTCTTGATTTTTGGTCCTGAATGAGCAAGGTAATTAAAGCATGTGCATAATGTATTCTTGACTGTTCCCACTGAGGTCAGTGGAGTAATTATTAGCTTCCATGGCTGCTTATGTACCTTGAAGACTGTGTGTCATGTTTTTCTCAAATGCATCTTCCAGCATTAATGGCAATGAGTATCAGTTCCTGAAAAATGGACTTGTGAGGTGAAACTAAGGACCTGTGCTTCAGAGCTAAAAAAACCAACCACACATTCAAAAATCTTGGTGTGAGACACTCATTTGTAACAGAGAACTGAGTTTAAAAAGTCATAAAGTGCATCCTCATAATTTAGAGAGAGCAATGCAATAGCACAAATAATAAATGCTTCTATGTGCTGCATGCACATATATGGGTGGGAAAGTTAGACCATTCTCAGTAGGTGAAAAAAACCCCACAATATTTAAAACTAGACTGCAATCACAGTTAACCAATATCTAATATTAGAAAATGACAGTTTCTGTGGAGCCTCTTGCAGAGAGTCAGAATTCTGCTGTGCCAGAAACCTTACTTCAATTTTAAAACATGCTTTTCCTACCAATCAGACACTAAAGTTGTGCTCTGGGCATTTTTTTTTTCATCTATTCAATAATCTTCTAAATTCTGTATGTCTTGTTGGTTCATTCACAAATGATTGACACATGTATCCAACACTTGGCTGCAGCCTGCCATTATCTCCCCTTCTTGGACATCTCAGGTTGCATTCATCTTACTGACAATACCTGAGATATCTTTGGAAAGGCTTTGAGCAACTCCAGATTCTCACAACACTGTGCTGTAGAGAAATTACCAAGAAAATATTTTCTAATCTCTCTTCAGAGGAGGTTGTAAACCCCAAAACGTGAGGTTCTTTTCTTCACTGGCATCACGGTGCCATGCTAGGGACCTGGCTTCACCCATCTAGTTTATCTAGGGGGTGTCCCTATTGGTGCCTTAGGACTCCTGTGGTGTGGCAGGGTTCTCTGCATGTTCCAGTGTCAGCCAGAAGTGAGCAGAGACACAGACTCTGTCTCTCTATGGCAGACAATGTCCTCTTAGGGACGTTTCTGCTGGCAAAGGACACTATGGGAACATGAATGAGAAAACCAGGCTGGGATTAATGCTCTCAGCCATCTCACTGTCCTTGAGCTCACTCCAAGGGTCTGTGGGAGCCTGTTTCCCACCAACTGCATGTCAGTATATGGCAGTAGATTTGTGCCTGTGCTCAAAACAGAGCACAGTTACAGCAAAAGAGTCAAGCTATGGTGCTGTGACCACTTTCCCAGTTTGTTTTTTACTGACCAACCTCTAAGAACCTTCTCTTAAAGTTCAATCTGATCTTCCCCTGACACAGCTTGTGCCTTGCCACTGGTCAGCACTTCCCCCTCAGCCTTCCCTTCTCCAGGATGAACAAGCCAATTGACATAAACCGCTCCTTGTAATTCTTGTGCTCAAGATATTTCACCATCTTGGTCACCTTTCTCTGGATGGTCTCTAATAGTTTAATGTCTTTCTTGCATTGTGATGCCCAACACTGCCCCACAGCACTCAAGGTGAGGCCCCTAGTGCAGAGCAGAGGAGGACAATCATCTTAAACCTCAAGGGTTTTTCTTTTATCCTCAGATTACTGTTGTTGACTTGTTCATTCTGTGACTTCATATTTCTGTTTAGAGCAGCAACAGTGTGTCAGCCCTTTCTGATTCTGCTTGCTTATCCATCTTCCTGTAGAACTGAGATGAAAAGGGAACAGAAACTTGTGCAAATTCCAATTTGTGCTGGGTGAGCCATCACCAAGGAGCTGACATGACTTCTCAGAAACCCATTTGCATTATTCTGGCCTGGGATGACCCAGGATTTTGCCTCTGCCTAAGAGTCCCATGTGCAATGGGTTCTCCAAAGGTCTTGATTAAACTCTTCTGACCCAGCCAAGGAATTTCCCAACCGGTTATTTTTACTCTAAAGATAACCCTGGAGAGTTACACATCTTTGCAAAACAAAAAGGCAACCATGAGACACATGTCTCCACCCAGTGTTATCTTTGCCCTTTTTGTGATGTTTAGAACTAGGTAAACTTTGCCAGCTTTATTTTCTTGAGTTTCATTTTCTGGACAGTGGATGGTTTTTTTCCTTGCCAGCCTCAGTCTCTAACCCTTCACACCACTTATTCAGTGATAGGAAACTCCTATCCTGCACCATCTGAGTCTGGGACAACACCTACAAGCTGGATTGATATGCAGAATAATGCAGTCCCAAACATTTTTTCCTTGTTCTTTCCAACAAGTCCAAAGAAATCCCGCCCTAGACCTTGCCAGGCCACAGAATATACTGGGAATGATATTCAGAAGATAAAAGTGAGTTCACAGCAAGATTCTGATATGTTCCACATCCTGCATGTTTTCCAGTTTGGGAAAATCTCTTTTTTTTTTTTAATTGCAGTTCAAGGTCAATATGGTAACGATGATAAAAATTTTATCTTCTGCCAATAACTACATCAAAAGCACAGTAAAATATGGAATGATTCTAGAGTTAGTTATCTTGCAGTAGCTTTTCAGCAACATCAACAGCAATGACAGTACTGCCGCTGTCACATATTTCTATAAAACGATGTGTTTCTTTCACAACCTGTATGTTTTTAGTAATGAATGACAAGCAACAGATTGTCAAAAAAACTAAATCAAGCCTTAATTCTCTGTTTTCAGCTAACTTTTAAAACCATATTCAGCTTCTTAGATTTTCACAGAAGGTAAAGGCTGCTTTCAGGTGTAATTTATGTTCGGAGGATGTGAAACCGACATCGTAGAGAAATTTCATTCTCTGTTTAAGGAGATGGAAGAGGCCATCTATGTAAAAATCACATTCATCTGGAGAATTAAACATGCTAGTGGCTTAGGTTCTAAATAAGCAATAGAAGAAATATGTTTTTAGTTTAAAGTTGCCTTAAAATATCTGTGGCATAAAATACTACTTCATTGTTCCAAAGGAATTCCCCATTATTTATTGTTAAACACTAACCAGTCCTAGCAGGCATTTCTTAATAGACTAAACCTTGCAAGTATTGAGTCATATCTCTTGTATTGTCCACATTATTTTTCTTTTTTTATTTTTACTGTTTTGAGAGATTAAAATAGAAAACATGTGGAGCCACAAAGTTCTTCAAGTTTCAGTCCAATGCAACTTCATAGGAAACACTTATGGGCTTTCAATTGTTCATTCTTTCCAGTATCAGGTAGACTTTGAGATTATATTTGCCAACATACTGCCCTCCTTCTAGGTTTAATAAATGTTAGAAGGAAAAAAAGGTCTGTGGCCTGGTATCCTGCTGCATATTTCTGTATCCAGAGGCTAATGACCTTTCAGTTAATCCAGTTTCTAAATGGCAGAAAGAAAGAATCATGGATAATCTAATGTGGAAGTACATAGTGCTGGTGCAATTTATTTCTTCTGCTAGAGGAAAAACAACCTAACTCTCTGCTTTCTAAAATGTAGGAAAAGGTGGTGTCAGTTTGATTTGCTTAAGACTACTCTTTAAGAGTACAGGAAATCATACTGACATCTTTAGAGAAACATTTCTGTTCCCTGTAAAACATTCTGTGTTAACATTTCTAGATGCAAAATGAGAAAGGAAACATGTCATTGACAGAGAAGCCAGCTAGTCTTGTAATTCCCCAAACTACATCTCATCTGTAACAGTTTGGTTCCCCGAAAAGATCTTCCCCGAAAACTGTGCTATCAACAATTCCTCTTACAATGTTTGCCTTTTAAACAAAAATTACATTAGGTCTTAATAGTTACAATACATTTGACATTTGGAGAAGACTTTAAATTTTGTTTGGTTTTGTTGTTGTGTTTTGTAATGGATGCTGTTGGTTAGAAAGGAGATTCTACAAGAACTCACAGAATTTCTTACATGTTATCCAAATATTCAGGTCTCAGTGCAGGAAAGATCCAACAAACATGGAACTGGAAATTAAGACCTCCTACACACGATTTGGTAAAAGACCAACAACAATTACTCCTGTCTTCTGTTTAACAAGCAACAGAAATACAGTACTGTCCTCTCACTGACTGCAATTCTCTTTTTGGAAGTGACACAGAGGCTCCTGGAGTGCCATGTTTCAGCCACTGAATGCACATGAACTGGATGCCATACAATGATAAAACTACTGCAGCTGACATGCACCTCAGAATACTTCAGATCCTATGTAGACTTACCACATTTTGTAACCTGGAGCATGCCTGCAGAATGCTTCCTGCTTTTCCCATTAGCTCCCTGCCTCCACTTGCCTTATTTCTCCTGTACTTGCACTATAAACATTTCTCCCATGTTTGAGATTTTATTTTCCATTACTTTTTACTATTGATTGGTTTCTGTAACCTCAGCTCACTAAGTTTGTTCTTTTTTTAAAAAAAAACTCTGCTTTTTATTATGATGGACCCAGTCAAACAGGAACAGGCTCCCCAGGGCAGTGGTCACAGCCCCAGGCTGACAGAGCTCAAGTGCTTGGACAATGCTCTCAGGCACATGGAGTGACTCTTGGGAATGGTGCTCTGCAGGGCTGGCAGTTGGACTTTATGATCCTGGTGGGTTCCTTCCAACTCAGCCCATTCCGTGATTCTGAAAAATTGCTGAGTTTTGGAATGGCTCAGGATTCAGACATGTTGCAGAACTGTATTTCCCAGTTACCCCCTCTCAGTAAAATGGAGTCAAACTTTGGGTAAGGATTCAATTAGAGGTATTCCAGTGCTGCTCAAGACCTGTGTTTGGGCCAGTACTTTTGTCTGACTTATACCAAGAGATAGTTGTTTTGCCAAAGATAACTGTCATTATTGGCTGAAATACTTTTATTCATCAATTGGCTCATTTAAGACAGTAAGTAAATAAATAAATAAATAAAATAATCAGGCTCTCTCATAGTACAGTATATCTTAAATAAACAATCTTTTTACCATATGTTGATGATTAATGAATGGCTGTTTCTGGCAAACCACTCAACTGTAGCTCCAGGCATGGGACATCATAAGTTTCCAAAAAAGTAGTAACAGCTCCCCTTATACATGCTTCAGACAGCCACTATACATTGCAGTTTCCATGAAAAACAGGGATTTGGACTTGGATGAGTTGATTTTTTATAGGTCAGAGCTTATAGCTCATATAAATTGTGCACACATTCCTCAATGGCACAGGCCTCCCTAATATAAAAACAGATATAGCCTTGTGTTCATGTGGTTCATAGAGTGTGTCAGTGTTGGACATTTTATAAAAAAAATATCCTGCAGTGGTTGAAAACAAGCCCTTCTTGCTTCACTAATTCTGTCCCTTTTCCACTCCTGCCCACTTCCCTTTCCTGCTGTAGTGGTGCAAGCATCACAGCTGGGCACATCTGCCCCTTGGAACCATCTCCAGCATTTCCACTTTGGGAAACACAAGAACACTGTAGCAGCATTACTGACAGATAACAGAGCCCTTCAATTTGGATTTTTTTCCAGTATTGTCTGGATGCTGTATATTATATTTTTCCAGAGCTCAGGAGTTGGCCAGCAGGGAGAAAGACTGTCTTGATGTGGCTGTGACACACCAGATCAGGCTGAATCTCCTGGAGAGGATGGGAGCTGCAGCAGAGTTGGCTCTTCCCCAGGAGCCCTGGAGTACCCAGCACAGGGGGAGGCTGGGCAGGAGGGTGCTCTGCTCAGCAGGACCAGGCTGGCAGCCAGCTCACACAAGGCATGGAAAGAAAGAGACATTCACAGCACTGCAAGTGGTGGGTTCCATTTCTTCAGCTTGGGAAGGTACTGAAAATTGCTGGGTTGACACTGCCAAAAAAGAAGGGAGAGTTGCTTTTCTTCTTTTTAGAGTGTCTCACTCAGGAGGCCTGATTTTCTCAAATTTTTATCTAGTTTGCTAGTTTTGTGCTCTAATTCTGCAAAAGGGCAGTGGCCACAAAATGTTGAGGAGGATCTGAGGGGTCATGGGTAGGTTTGGGCATCACAGACAACTCTCTTCTGGTTCAGCTCTCACAGAAGCGGCAAAACAAAACAGCCTTGAGGCAGGTCCAGAGCCAGAGCCAGTAAATGCAGGTAACCACAAGGCTCCTGTAGCACTGCCCATTGTGTACCCAATTCCATTTCTGAAACAATACACGTTAAAAGACGTGGGTGACAGAAGATACCTACAGTAGAGAGGCTGGCCAAAAAACAAGCAGAAGGTGAATGAGGAAAGGGTAAAAGTACTTGGAGGTGCCACAGACACTGGTTCAAATAGAGAAACAGAGGGACCTGCACAGTTACTACAGCCTTCCTACAGAGCCATGAAAAAACACCCCGGAGATGCTGTAATACCTTCAGGTGTAGCTGGTTTATTTATCTTGTTTGGTTTTATATTTTCTTCCAAAGACAATGTTATTATTGCAGTGGCATCACCCTCTCAGATCTGTGTTCAGGCAGATGCTGACACAGTAGAGCAAGTGTGGATGAAGCCCACCAAGACCATTCAAGTGCTGGAGCATGTGATGTGCGAAGAACCTTCAGAGAATTGCTTTGCTAAGTCCCAGAAGAAGATTTGAGATGGAGGAGACCTTATTGCTGCCTCTTACTCTCATCAGAGCATACAGAAGAGAAGACAGAGCCAGACCAGTGTCAAAGGTGCACTGATAGGACAAATGGCATATGGAAAATTCTGATCACTTTCTGATTACAAGGAAACTTTAATTTTTTAACCAGGAAGCTGGCCAAACTCTTGAAGAGGATCCCAAAGACTGTACAAGCTTCATCTCTAAAGATATTCAGAACTCATCTGGCAAAGCCATGACTCACCTGGAATAGTTGGATACATTTAAAGCAGTATCAGGTTAAAACACTCTCCAGAGACCTCTTCCAACCTAATTCATTCTGTGACTCTATGACCTAACCAATTATCTTCCGGTTTCCTTTCCTCAACGCCCTTATAATATTGATAGCTTTAGTTAAAGCAAGGAACTTTTCCTCATTAAACTGCTTTTAGTGCTCTTTGTAAAAACAGCCTCTGAAAAGTTTTGTCATTATTATTTTAAATATATGCTCTTGTCATTATTATTTTAATTTTTTCATTTTTATTTTTAAACTCCTGTTGCAGACAAGTTGTCTTGGAATACACAGCTGAACTGGAGAAACAGGAACATAATGATGCTGACCATCCTTCCTGGCTTGGATATGACTGGGATGGTAACCTAATCACCTTCACCAAAAAAACCAGATCAGAGCCTGAAAAAACAAATTCTTCAAAATGAAAAATGAAGAAATTGTGCAGCATCTCTACAGTTCAAGGGGTTTTCTCTAGAGCATGAAAAGACCACTGTGTTATTTTTTCTTAAAACTAATCACACTTTAATAAAAGGCCATTTGTTGCATTAGTAAGGAAGCATAGCAAATCTTCTCACAGGAGTATGAATGCCTTCAAGCAAGACAGCTGCACTCAGACAGCACTGCTAACTCTCAGATGTTGATTCAAGCCGTCTTCATCTTTCAATAATGAAAGTTTTTGTAGTCCCGTGCAGAGTAAGCAATGAATAAATCTGCATGTGTTGGAGGATTTGTTTGCCATGAAGGTCCTCTCCAGGACATCAACACTCTGACCCCCCAGAGCACTTCACACTTGATGTGGCAGGTACCCATCAAGTACAGCCTTCCTGAGGAGTGGAGGGCAGTGAGTAGGCAGTGACTGCAGGTCCTTTAATTCACCCAAGCATTTAAGCACAGTTCTCCACTTCTCAACAGCCACTTGTGCACCCAGAGCCCTCATTCTCATAAAAGCCTCTTGGGCTGAGTCCAGCTCTCTGAACAACCTCATGTTTGTGTCTGCAGGTCTGAACTGTGGGCTGGCTGGCAGCTGAGAGAGCAGGAGAACCAATTTAAAGGGTGGCCAGATGAAAAAAGTGTTTGAGTATAAATTTGCTCCAGTTACAAGAATGTCTTCTCATCAAATGCACAAAAAAAGATATATGGGCACACAAGGGGTTTGCCATTCAAATTCTAATTGCTGATAACCTACTCATCTTCCCTTGTCTAGAGATAAATACAGTTTCACCTCATTAGAGCAGAACAAGACATTGTTCAATGCCTTTGGGGAAACTCATAAGGAAGGGTTTGTCCTCCTTCAACTCATTCTTGACCTTTATATTAACATTCTAGCTGGTCTCAACATGTTTTAGCTTGGAATTAATATAATCAGTAGCTTTAGTGGTAGCACAATTTTTCTGCTGGCTGATTTAAACTTCTTTAAGCAAGTAACCAACAAGTCTGATGTTTAATTCCTGCTAGATTTGGAAAATTAATGAATTCAAAGTCTGAGTTTGCTTTCTTTTGAATATGGAACAAAGAACATGTTTTCTTACTATGTTCTCCCTTAAACTGCTGATGCAGCAGTCTCAAAAAACACAACCTTAATGTCAGAGGCTGACAGTCTTTGTATTTCAGGTAAATAATGGGATCATTAAATGGATCCAATCTTGTGAAGTACCTACTAGACTATTTTCATGTGGTGTGAATTTTGAGGTACTTTTTTCACTTTGGCTGCAGCAGGGCATAGAAAACATTAGTTTCAAATATTTTTCTGGGTATCCAAAACCATTATAATTTATTAATTTTATAAATTTTAAAAGTTTAATAATAACTCATACCTAGTAATATTGTAATGCCTTTAGTAAAACTATTAGAAACGTTTTATATATTACTGTTTATGTTAAAAATACATATAATTTGTCATATGCATCCTGCCCACCTCATCCCAACAAGCAGTACACAGAACAATAAACAGGAAGGGGAGTTTTTAACCTCCCTGAATTATAGCAGATTTGCTGCCCTTGACTCTTGAAGTCCATTAGCCAGGGGCAATTATATCTCCTGGGGAATCCTGTGGCAAAAGAAGTTAATTTCATAATGTACCACTATGCCTTAAAGAACATACACATATATACAAAACATAAAGTCTGAATTCTCTCCTGCTCCTCACCATCCCCTCAGCTGGCAGGGATTCTGAAATTTCAGCTCCAAACCCAAATTTCACTACTGCTTCTATAAGGTGCCATAGAGATGCATGGAAAGGCTTTTAAAAGCTGCATTTACTTTGCTGTGTGCTTGTTTTACAGTAACACAGAACCCTCCACAAAAATCAGACCTGCCCTTGTGCAGCTTTACCTGCTTCCCTCACCTCCCTCTCTGCCTCCCAGGAGCTTTGCAGGACAGGGCTCAGTCACTGCAGACAGAGCAAACCAAGAGATTCCAGCTCTCAGCCACAAGGGAACACTTCCCTGCTAGGGCAGCTTCTCCTTCAGGGGAATGCTCAGGTGGACTCTCCCCTAAGTCCAGTTGGAGGAGTGCTCCTCCTTGAAATCAGCCAGATCCATGGTACTTTTATTTATTTTAAAAGTTTTTTCTTTGCAGATGAGCAGTGGTAGACAGAGCTGGAGTTCTTCTTTCTATCCACAAACCAGAGGTTCAGGATGACACAGAGCAAGTTCTGCCATTTCACAGAAGTATTTTTACACTGTAAGTACTCATCACTCAGGCAGAAACTGCTCAGGGTTCAAACACCAAATGAGAAAACCACATAAGAACCACACTGAAAGTGATTTTTTCCTATCCATGATACAATTTGGTTGAAGAACATTCTCTGCATTTTGCATAAACCAGCAGAATTCCCACAGTATTGAGACATTTAATTTAGAAGTAAACAGAGCTTGCAAAGCATGGCATCTTGTAAGTGTTGAAAATGCTTTTTAAAATTTTTAAATGACAATTCCAAACTTTTGCTTGAAAGCTACCAGCTTTTAAACTGATATGGTAAGTGGGTCAAGTTACATGAATTCTGAATATGTAAGATCATCTCATTCCTAAAAGGCACTGAAAGTAAACCAGACTGTTTAGTACCAGCACTGTCACAGGCAAATCTTGGGTTAAAATTCTCTCATTTTTAATAGTTTCTCTTTTATATTAAGAATATTCATCCAAAAGTTTTAATAATTTTACAGAAATGTTCCTTTGTAGTTTCCTGATTTAATCTCTTTGGCCTATTTCACCTTTAAGAACTCTTCAGCTTGACAGACTGGATCCAGCTTTGGCTTTTAAGACACACTTTGCCATTTTGTGTGTCAGCCTTAATCCATTTGTCTGTTTCATCCCTTTGATTCATGTGACCTGGAAAAGAGAGTTGTCTTAGTTTAATTTGACACACAGTAAACATATCATCTTCACATTGTCATTTTTTTACAAGCTCCCTGGAAGCACTTTAAGCACTTTGATTTGGTAGAATTTGTGTACTTTTAGCAGAGACATTTCCTTCTTGATACAGTTTTTTTTTTTTTTTTACATTAATCTGATTTCCCACAATATATCTTTACAATAGAACAGTGTTTTTTATTACATAGTACTGCACTTTTCATTCTAAGCTAAGAAATATGTTATGGTGGGTTGACCCTGGTTGGATGTCAGGTACCTACCAAAGCCACTCTACCACTCTCCTCCTCAAATGACCAGGCCAGAGAAAGTATAACAAGAAGCTCATGGATCAAGATAAGGACAGGGAGAGTCCAACCAGCAGTTACTGTCACAGGGAAAACAGACTTGACTTGGGGAAAAATTAATTTTATTTATTCCAAATCAGCTCCGAGAAGGGTAATAAAAAATAAAGCCAAATCTTAAAAACGTATCCCACTCACCACTCCCTTTGCTCCAGGCTTAATTTCACTGCTGATTTCTCTACTTCCTCCCCACCAGAGGCACAGGGGGACAGAGAATGGGGGTTTTGGTCAGTTCACACATCATCTCTGCCACTCCTTCCTCTGCAGAAGGAGAGCTCCTGATGCTCTTCCCCTGCTCTGCCATGGAGCCCTCCACAAGCTGCAGGTGGATCTCTGCAGCCCTGCACACTCCAGGGGCTGCCCCAGGGGAATCTCCTGCCCTGCTTCTGCACTGGCCTCCACATCAGCAGGGCTGTTTCTCTCACATGTTTTCACTCCTTTCTCCAGCTGCTGTGGGATTTTTCCTCTTTAACTGTGTTATTCATCATCACTGATGGGCTCAGCCCTGGCCAGTGGTGGGTCCATCCTGGAGCAGGCTGGTGCTGGCTCTGTAGGACACAGGGGAAGCTTCTGGCAGCTTCTCACAGAAGCCACCCCTAGAGCCCCTCCCAGTAACCTTGCCACACAAACCCTACAGGTACTGGTTTTCTCTGGGATAGGGTTATTTTTTCTTAATAGTAGCTAGGATGAACCATGTTTTGGATTTCTGCTGAAAACAGTGTTGACAATATATAAAATTTGTTATTTCTGAGTGGCCCTTTCACAGCATCAAGGCCTTTTCTTCTAATATTGCCCTGCCAGAGAGGAGGCTGGGGGTGCACAAAAAGCTGGGAGGGGACAGAGCCAGGACAGCTGACCCCAAATGACCAAAGGGACATTCTGAACTGTATGGAGTCATGTTCTGTATCAGAGCTGGCAGGAGGAGGAGCAGGGGACACTCACAGTGATGGCATTTGTCTGACCCAGTACATGAGATACACTCCTGCTTTCCTGGGGATGGCTGAACACCTGTCTGCCCTGGGAAGTAGTGCAAGAATCCCTCCTTTTGCTTGGCTTTTGTGCACAGCTTTTGCTTTATCCATCAAACTGTCTTAATCTCAAAGTCTCTTTATCCCAACCATGACTTTTCTCACTTATATTTTTCTGCTTGTCTCCCCCACCCCACTGGTGGGGAGTGAGTGGTGACCTGGTGCTCAAGAGCCAGCTCTGGGTAAACCATGACTCTACATGAGATACTGATCTGGCTAAGTAATTTCAAAGATGTTAAGAGCCATGGTAAGACCTGATTGTCCAGATGCCTGGACATTTTGCAAGTATTACTGTTTCCTTATGATAATGGCCTAAAAAAAACCCCACAAGCCTGAGGTATCTGTCTTCTTACAGGTTTCACATAAACTTCAGGCTGTATTCACAGTCATGCTCTAAAAAGCTCACTAACAAAGAAGAGTTCAACTCAGTCTCATTTTATAATCAAAAACCGGAGACCCAGAGAGAAAAGTAATCTTCCAAATTTATATTAAAGATTTGTGTCCATATTGGGAATTAAACTGGGATCTTTAAAGTGCCAAATCAGTGCCTTTATCACAAGATCAACCTTCACTTCGGTTTATCTTTACAAAATATCATTTATTATTACTTCAGTGCTCATTTAATTGTGTTAATTCTAAGTTTAGAATAATTTGAGCTTGGAATAGCAAGAGGGATGGCAGGGAAGCAGATTCTGAGCCAATTTTGCAAACATGCTCTGCTCTAACCTGTAACACAGCTGAAATTAAATTCTGGCCACAGCAAGAACAGTGGCAAAACTCCAACTGACATCACTGCACTGGTTTCCACAACTCAGGCCTGTGTGCCAGAACTTTTCAATAGCATTTCAGTGCTTTAGCAGCTCTAAGTGAGATTCATTTAAGTTTATGGGCCAAACCCACAGCAATTCACAACAGGCTGAGGTATGGTTTGGAAGCACAGAGTTCTCAGAGAGGTCCAACAATGCCAGAGTCACTTCAGTGTCCCTTGTTATCAGACTACAACATGCCTTCAGGTGTCTCCATGGGGATGTCTTAATACAATTTCTGCACTCCTCATTGCTCCAGACAGCAGCAGTCTCAACCACACTCAGTGCCAGTGTCATGCCTACAGTAAAGCAGAATCCACAGATCTCTACTCATCATCTAATTGCAGACTTAAATCTGTGATGAATCACCAAGTTGGACAAATGTGTTGTATATGGAATCCATTAAAATTTGAAAGTTCAGTTCCTCAAAGCTTTCCTGAAACACTGATTTTCAATAGTATTGTATCAGAGAGTATAGAACAAAAACTAAAACAGAATCTGTCTTTTAAGCATACATAGCACTTAAAACAT
The DNA here is from genome assembly GCF_012460135.2 of Molothrus ater. Taxonomy (NCBI): domain Eukaryota; kingdom Metazoa; phylum Chordata; class Aves; order Passeriformes; family Icteridae; genus Molothrus; species Molothrus ater. Next base: position 12,787,927 of record NC_050482.2, on the reverse strand, counting down.
TTCATGAGTCTGGTTTTCAAACAGAAAACAGCCTCCAGGTGACAAGAAATTGAACCAACAAAGAAGTATAAATGAAAATTTCAGCTGATCCTTTAACAGAGCTGTAGAACACTAAAAATACATCTTTTTCTCCAAGGGAAATGCAGGGCAGAGATCTATTTCCAGAATATTGGAGTGCTTGGTCCCAGTTCCTCTCTCTCATGTTTTTGTGACTATGGCTTGTACTTCTGTACAAGAAACAAAACTGAAGCACAGAATCAGTGCTGTAAATAGTTTCATGCACTGCTTACACCTTGGCAAAAAAGTTAAAGCAGAGTTTAGGGAACACAGGAACAAATTTACAAGAGCCATTTTAAAGCTGAGTTTCTGTCTGAGCTCTGTTTCTCATTTTGGTTTTGCTATGTGAATGTAGAAAAAAAAATTGTTCCTTATACTTCTGGAAATTTGTCTGTGAGGCAAATATTAAGGTTATTAAGCCCATCACTAGTAGGAGGTTCAGTTATTTCCTATATTTGAATTAATTTGTGTATGAAGCACCAATCAAGCAACAAGGTTTAGTTGGAGACCTTTTGATGACTGCTTGGGTCTTAACTGTACTCACTGCTTGTACTCTGAATACCATGAGAGCATGAGTGGATTTTGAGGAAGACTTTATTAGCTTGATTAAATCACAAAAGCACACAGCCTCCTGGACTGAGAATGAGGGGGGGGGGTGAGGGAATTAATTTCAAAACCTACCAGTCAAGACAGCAGCAGGAGTTCAGGAGAAGCCACAAACTATTATGCTGTGTATACCTTTCAATTTAAAGCCCAGGAAAAAGGGGGTGGTTTTTCCCCACCCCAGTGTGTGGTGTTTAAAGGAAGGTAACACCTTTGCAAAACTTTAGAGTCAAGTACTGACTGTTTATCTACTTGTCTTCCTGGAGAATGGAGGAGATGAGAGCTCTATTTTCATACCACAAAACATAAGAAGAGGGTCATATTTTAAGTGTTGTTCCTTGGTAGTGTTAGGACTGTGGTATATATCAAAAGGTTGTGAACAGCTTGAGTTGAATGCAAGCTGAAACCAATAAAAATTTGTAGGATAGCATCTCATCTAATGTGTTTAATAAAAGTTGGATGAACTTTCTATTTGACTCGAAGGAATGTAATCTTTTCCAGATACAACCTGGGTCTTTGTTTATTTTTTTAAGATATTGCTTAAGGATCAAGGCTTCACAGAGGGCAGTGTGTAGAGGGACATTATAAAACAAAGCTCTTCCCACTCAATTCTAGTGGCCAAGAGTCAATAAAAACTGCTTCTAAGAAAGAAGGAGAGTTCTGAAGTGCCTTGAGAACAGACTAAACAGGGGGGGCATGACAGCAGAGAGTGTTACTCCTGGGATTGAACTGCAATGCTGACTGCAGCAAACCCAAGACAGCTGCACAGTGGGAGCACTTGTGCAGCTGGTAAGCTTCAGATAAAACCTGGGGTTTCAGCAGACTGACATAATACAAGCTCTTTCACTTATTTCCCTTTTAAAGGCAAGTTGCTTGTCTCATGGTATTCACTGCCCCTTCAGCTGTGTTTGTATTCAACCCTTGAACTCCAGGCAGCTAAAAAACACAGACATATCCTTGGAGTAAGCAATACAGAATTTCTCATAATGAAGACTCTTAACCACATCCATCCATGTGCTTTGTGCAGGGTACAAGAGACTGATGCAGTCAGCACCCTCTGGCACATTGGCCTTAAAGCAATCTTAAAGGGAAGGCCACAGCATTCCATAGGCTGCTCTCCCAGTACTACTGTGTGAGGGACCACTGAGGGAACAGTGAGAAGTGATTACTCCTGATGGCAGGAAACATCTGCCTAGATCCCCTTTGCTCCAGCAGGAACATCAGGCAGATGTGAAAGTTGTAATATTTCAGTGCATGCCTGAGTGAATGACTGTTGTAAGGAGAAAGGTGCTTCTCACCACCACCTATGGGGAGAACCAGGCAGGATGAGAAGACCTGAAGCATGTTAGTAAGAGAAACCTGAGAAGTCAGAGATAGGACAGAAGTGTCAATGCCCATCTTTTCAAAGGAATCTGGTAATTACAGACAGGCTGACTCTCCAGAGGCACAGCAAGAGGAAGGCCAGCTAAGAAGTTCTGCAGTACTAAAGGAATAACTGGATACTTAACTCATAAGGTAGAGGCAATGTGAAAATTTTCACAGGGGAAAAGGGGCAAACAGAAAACACAGGCTCAGATCTACAGACTCATTGCAGTGTTCATTGACAGCTTGGGCAGAGATTGGGACTCTGGCATATAACGTCATTAGTGTCTCCGATTCTGCCTTGCATCATAATGGCAAACCTGAGAAGTCAGAGATAGGACAGAAGTGTCAATGCCCATCTTTTCAAAGGAATCTGGTAATTACAGACAGGCTGACTCTCCAGAGGCACAGCAAGAGGAAGGCCAGCTAAGAAGTTCTGCAGTATTAAAAGAATAATTGGATACTTAACTCATAAGGTAGAGGCAATGTGAAAACGTTCACAGGGGAAAAGGAGTTAGAGGAGTCAATGGGGGATTTCCTCTGCATGTCCTGTTTACACATCTGAGGAAAGGCATGAATTAACATGGGAGATTTCTGTTACCTGCAGGGCCACCAGAGGCATGGCTCAGGGGAACACTGCTCTCAGGTGGCTTAGCAAAGCTCTTGTGCTGTAGCCAGGATGGGATTAGTACCAAAACCTAAAAGTCCTGTTAACTGCTGCAATTGCTGTCATTCTGACAAGAACTGGGAGCAAGTATGCCTCAACTTGGGAGAAAACCAAAACTCCCAAAGCATATGCTCCTTGTGTAAGGACAGAAAACCACAGAGGTTTGCCAGTTGAGAAGGTAAAAACAGGGAGACACAGTAATAACAACAAACATCCACAGCCTCTGAGGAGCACCTGGGACATGGTGGGACATTTACCATGGAAACACACAGCTGCTGCAAACCAGATGAATTGCCTGCAAAGTTACAAGATTCCTCAGCACCAAGCAGATGGCATCAGGTGAAAGGTTGCCACTGGATATGAACTTGGCACTAGGAGTGGGGCAGGGATGGAGAAACATCCAAAATCAGGTGAGTCCCTGGCATCACGCAGAGATGAGATTTTACATGGTTTATTTTCCAGACAATTAGGTTTGGAAATTGACACCATTTGCTACAAGGATTCAAATAAAGTCTCTGAATGACTGCAAGAGTTTTTCCACCAAGTTCACAGTGGTCAACACACAAGTTGGCAACCAAAGTGGCTGAAGTGATTCCAGTGTCTGCATTTCATTTAGACCCCATCCACCCACATGCCTGATAACCTTCCTTTGCTGCTGTGGAGTGGGTGGGAGCAGACGGTCACATCAACCTGAGACAAGAAAAAACAGGGCTGAAGCCTCTCCTGAGGAAGCACTGAATTTAGTCTGAGATGCTCACATCACCTGGTCTTCACAACCTGCAGTACTGACAGTCCTACTGCCCCCCAGACAAGTGCTACAATCAAGTTTACCTTGCTATTTAGATAAGTTTCCTTCACCATAAGGTCAAGTTATAAGTTTTAGTCCTATTGCCAGTCAACAGAACAATTTATTTCCTTATTTCTCTGTGGCAACTTCTTATGCACTAGAAAAATGCATCTTCTCTTCCCTTTATCTTCTGAAACAAAACCAGAACTTTTCAGTCTTCTCTTGTTAATCATGATTTTAGGACTCTGCTCACATGTTCTCCTTTAGAGACTACAGTTTCAAAGCACAGATACTCAAAACTGGACACATTCCAGCAAAGTATTACTAATGCCATGTAAAGCCAAAGGAATATTTTGAGTTTTACAGAACAATCACGTTAACATGCTGCTTGTTTTCAATGGTGTAACATTGTTGTTTCCTGACATTATTTAAATATTGCTCCTCTCAGGACTACACAGGTAATTGCTCCTACCTTTGTACTTAGAACTTAACTTATTGGAAAATGACCTAAAAAGCATGTAAATCAAAATTATATTAACTTTAACCTTGACCTTCAACATGTTTGCAACCCCTTTGACATAACAGTCTTCTAAGTTTCTTTTCTGCTTAAATATTTGATACCTTTTAGCCTCCTATTCTTTCTCTTACCACATGTAGTATCTATAGCTAATTACCTCCACAGGCATAAAATTTAAGAACACAGGCACACCTGTGAGACAGGGAGGAGGCAGACATTGAGCAGGAAGGGCTTCTCTTCTTGCCAGGGCAAAGAAAGAACACCTTGACATGATTACAATCAGAAATTACTGGAATTACTCAAGCACTCTAAAGGCAGCCAAACACTTCCACTGATGGAAGCTGGACCAGTGCTTAGCATGAACTCTGCTTATGTAGCATTTCATTATAGCATACATACTGCTTTCAAGACTGCAAATGGAAACAGATGCCTTGCCCTTGAAAATTACTTCAAAGAATAAAAACTCCCTGTCACTGCTCTCCAGCTCCCTCCCTTTTGCAGGAAAGTCCCTTCTTTTCCTAAAAGAGCAAACCCATTTCCCACTGTCATCCCTCTGTCTCTGGAGCACCCACTCCAGACTTCCATCATCTTGCTTTCACTAAATCCCACTCTCTTCCCTGGCTGGCAAACCCTGGATGGGGGTGCTTGTGGGGCTGTGGTGCACTGACTGCCCTCAGGGTGCAACTGGAGGGTGATGGTGCACATGGAAACTGGTCTAAAGCAGCAGGGAAGGATTTCCTAGAGCAGCAAAGTGCAGGAAGAAGTGACTGTTTACCCAAGAACTCTGCCCTGTCTTCCCACTGGACAGCCTTCTAACAATTCACATATTCCCAGAGGCAAGTAAAACTTCCTAAAAGGTCACAGTGCCTGTGGTATTCACATGAAAACTGGATTTTCTGAAAAATCATCTGGTTTTAAACTAATCTTTGAACTCAAAAGCATAAAACTCCTAAACTGCCATGCTCTTGTGATACAGTTTTTAACCACTTGGCAAAGCTCCTCTTCACTCTCTATTTTGCCTTTCTTCAGTCACAACAGCAGGACAGCTATGGACCTTGTACCTGAAACTTCAACAATGAATAATGGTCCCAGGATACAGAAATTGTATTAAATGATTTTCAATTATTTGAAAATCTACTTGTACAAGAAAATTACCAAATATCACCTTTAGGAAGAAGCAATTGTTGATAGTGAGGGATCAAGTGCAGAAAGAATACACTGTAAGGTAAAGAGAAATAGAAGGAGGAAGTATCTCCCTTTTTATGTAACGCTGTAATTTCTTTAAACAACTGATAATCAAGGCCTAATGCTGTTGCCTCTGCATAATTCTTGATGATTTCTGTGCCTTTGGGACTTGTATATTTGAGAGTTAACTAATCAGAGTTTCTGCTTTTGGCCTCAAGTGCCAAGATCATTTCCATACAGAACAGTGGTTGAAAAATTGCATCTGCTTCAGTGATGACTGTCCCACACAAACACTGACTGGGTTGTGAAACCAGAGAAGTCATTCAGCTGTGGATATTTGAAACACCATTCTTATCTTTAATGTTGCCAAAGTAGCAGATGATTGATTGGCTGGTGGTCCTCATTCACTGAGAAGTCTTGTTTTACTGCTGAGGTGGTTCATTACACCAAGTCTTGCTAGAATCTGGGGCTCTTCCACAGATTTCTAGCCTGACAACCTCTAATTATGGTTTTTGTAGAAACTGTATTTAATAACCACTACTAAATTTAAGTGCTAGTTACTGTTCCTAGGCAGGAAGAGATATATAAGCAGGCTACATACTAAATTATATCATTACACTTCCAATGTTTTCCTGACTCTGAGATCCCCATCTTACATGGGGGAGAAAGAGAGTTTTTGTGCATATTTTCTTAGGTTTAAAACTCCAAGCCTTACCCCATCTGCTGCCACAGCAGGTCACACTGACATAACATGATCAAACATTGAGCTGGAGCCCTCAGACACACTCAGTTGATGTTTTCTCTAGGGCAAACTGTGTAACTGGTAAAAGCAACAGCCTTAACTTTTAGATAGCAACATCTGGAGTGGGGGAGAGAAGTACACACCCTGCCAGTGAATTGTAAAACTCTTTTCTAAAGCAGGAAACAGCAAGACCCAGGATTCTAAGTTCAGTTTTAAATGCCTTACAAGAATAGTTCCAGTAATTGCAGGTACCTCTCCATGCACTCTCTGTCTCTATTCCTCCAGCTCCAGCTTCTTCTGCTCTTCTCATCTCCCACCCATCATTTCTCAGCCTATCCTGCACTACTGGACATTTATAAATATGCCATAGACCCCTTTTATTTCCCCCCCTTTGACTCAGAAACAGACAGATTTTTTAAAATTTTTATATTTTTAATATCATAGATTGCCTAGGAAAGTCTATGTGAGTTTCTAAGCCAACAAAGCAATGGGTCAAATTCAGCCCTGGATTATCTCCCACAAACTCACTGGACTAACACTAAGGAGGAATTTGGCTCTAAGGCTTTTGTTAGAAGAAGTTGATTACATTCACAAGTCATTTACCAAATAAAATTTTCAAGTTATCCAGTAACATGGGGAGTAGAAGAGCACAAGCAAACATCTGAAAGTGAAGCAGATTAAACAAGCAGCTGCCAAGGGCAATAAACTAATAAAGAAATGTAGATGCCTTTGACTTAGGCCAGACAGACATTTATTGGAAGCCAAGATTAGTAAGCCTTACCACTTAGTGTTACATGATCATCTTTGGAGGCACTCTGTGTTTCTTTTAACTGGATCTCTGAACTCACATCCACTTTTCTTCCAGACAGCTCTAAATAGGCTTTGAGAGATGCAGGTACCTTGACTGTAATTGAACCTGGTATAAAATTAAGTGCAAGCTAGTTAGTTTAACCCTGAAATAGTCCATTATTTCACTAACTTGAATCAAATCATCATTTAGCTGTGCTTGGTTGGGTTTTTTTTTAAAGTCTTCAGAAACAGTAACCTCTTTTTTTTTGGTCATTGAAAGAATAAATGAAGATATCTTCATTTATCATAAACAGAATATGTCACATTTAGAAAATGGTATCACAGAATTTCCTTCATAGACATGAAAATAAATAGTGACATACACTTCAAACAATATCTTTTGGTAGAGGATCTTATTACAGGAATGATCAAGGGAAGCAAATATGATAGATCTCACAGGTATTATGACTTTAAGTTCATCTTCTAGTTGCATACTGATATTCCAGAGCAAGGACAGGGCATCAGACTTGACAAATCACCCAGTCACTGCATGGCACACAATGAAAGAACTGCTCCTCTGGAAGGATGAGGTGCTGCTCACTTGCTGTGAACACTGGCAATTGTCTTGGCTTTACTGCTTAGGGCCAGCTGTTCACATCCTCCAACAGATGCAGTCTCAAAACTGACTTACCAGTTTAGACTGTGCATCACCAAAATGTAAACTAGTAGCAAAACTACAGCTTTGGTGGCCTGAATAATTCTACTTTGAGATTAAAACCAGAAATTCTGACTTCTGCTTCCCCTAGATATGTGCATCTATGCATCAGACCAAAGGCAGACACTGGGCCCCCAACCTGGCCACATTAGTCATTTTGGAATAACTCAGTCACAAAGTCTGAAAGCTCTCTCCTACACATTAGATCAAAAACATGAGAAATTCAGAATACACTTCCTTTTTATGTGTTGTTTAAGTTTTTGCTTAATTTCAACATTTACTGAGGAAAACATAAAACAGTTTCTTGACATCCATCCCAGAAGCTTCAGCAGAACATGGTAAGAATAACAGCAAAGAAGCACCAGAAAGCAACCCTGGTTGAGCAATTTACACACAGCAGAATCACTTGCCTGTGACAGCTCTGATGAACAAATAACTTCCAGTATAATTTAGGCCTGCATTTTGCTGGATACACAAAAGCCTTAGAATAAGAAAGGGAAAAGGTCTTCATCTTTGGGTCCTCTTTGGAGAGTTGCTCAGTGATGACTCACAAAAACCAGCACACATGCAGCTCATTTAGCACAAGTGGGACATTTTCTACACTGCAGCTGTCGGCAGTTATTCTGAATTTACAGGGTAAACAGAACCAGAGCTTCAACTTTGCCTTTACTAAACTGGGCTGCCAGAAGAGATGTTAGAAAATATTTTGAAAATAACATTAATTAGCTTTTATTAAATACATTCCTCTTTTCTTCTAGCTCAAAGAGACATTAACTTAGCAAAATAAGTGATACTAAAAGTAACCAAGAAATAATATAAAAATAAACTTCTTTGCACTAATGAAGCCAAAAGAGATTGTGCAGAAAGATGCACAAATGATTTCAATTCATTGACACCATGAGTCCCATTTTGAGTAACTGTTAGGATTTAACAGGGCACAGGCTTTGTTTTACAGGAGACAGAAGTGGACCAAACCACCTGAAGTGTCTGACATGACATTACAGTCAAGTTTAGAAATGCTGTGTTGTGTTTCGGCTTGTTTTGAATTTTTTTTTGTCTGTCTGCATTTTGGTTTTTGTTTTTTTTTTCCAAACTAGGATTAACAAGATGTATTCAGGGCTCTGTAATTTACAGTATCAAATCTTCAGAATGGCAAAACTATGAATTCAACTTTAGGTGTGAGCTTTTAACTGAGAAGAGGAATTTAAGTGAGTAAGCAGGAGAGAAAATGAAGGAAAATGGTAATGTAAAACTCTCCCATCTTTGCTTTTCTGCCTTCAAATTTTCATAGTAGGACATTTCAGTCAGAGGGCAAGAAAAATAAATGTATGTGTGTCAGTGATCACTGCACATACAGCATCATGGAGAAAACTGTGCTCAAGGCAAAGGAACACTGTAACCCTAGTCAACCTTGCAGAATTCTGCTGGGCACGTTGCCAGACAAAAAAAAAAAAGAAAAACATTGAAAAACAAACACATTTAATCCATCTTAAGTATTCTTGTCCCTGACACAGCTTATTGTGTTTTAAGTATTTATAGATATCTTCCAATAATGATGAAAAAAAAAAGTAAATAACCAACAATCATAAACTATTCTTTACAGACAGATAAAAACCAAACCCTTATCTCCTTTTCTTTTACATCAAAATCTGCCAGAAAAAAAAAAATTTGATTTATTTTGCTAACCTTTCTGGGATTTCAGATCCACTTTTCTTAATTGACTGACATAAACATCTATTGTCCCATGATATGTAGAAGCTTTTAGACTTCCATCTGATGAATCTAAAAAACAAAAGAAAAGAACTTGTGTATCATTCACTCTTTTAAAGTAAACATTTGCCAGAATATTTCTTTATACCTCAACTGATTTTTATCAATTCTTTTGTGTTTGAGAATAATAATTATATTTATTAATATTCATAATCATTTACAGATTATACATCATATACATAAAGATAATAATTTACACACTGTCAGCCTTCGCTTAGGATTTTTCAGAAACCTCTTATTCTATCTCCCCACTCCAGAACTGGGGCACACTCTGGTCCTCAGGCTGTGGCTCTGCAGTTATTCTACATTACAAGGGCCCAACTGCAGTGCACATCTTTCTACAGGAATGTCTTGATCTTTGTATGAAAATCAAGCATGAAACTTGAATACTAAGATCTCTTTTAGCTTCCAAAAGAGTTCATTTGCTCAGACCCTGTGCAGGGAGAACTTTACCCAGGAAAGCTACCCCATGCAGAAACCAAGCAGCTGTGCACTGCAGTATCTTGTTACACAGAAAAACTGAACACAGGCTTTGTGAAATCTGATTCACTGCATCTGAACTATCAACAAATGTTTAGTATGTGCAGGAAAGCAGCACTTGTTCTGTGCCCTGGAATGGAGAGGTCTAAATTTTCTTTTGTACCTTATTAGCAGAAATTTATGATCATACAACTTTGCAAAGAAGCATTTTTACAAATAGAAAGCCTTTAAGAAGCTTTAAGTGTACACTTTAGTCTTTATTTGCAATGTATTCCAATTTTAAACACATAGACTTCCACAATATTAAGTGAAGTCCCAAAGAGTTCAACTACTTTCAAACTACTGAGTTCTAACTACTGAACAAGCTTATACCTAATAAGAATTGCTAAGAAATTATAAAAAAAAAAATCTAGAGGAGCATAAAAAAATTACCTTGGTACATGAGAAAAAGGCAGTTCCTGAGAGGTATTTTTAGAGACAATGCTAGAAATTAAAGTATTGGCAAGCAATCCTGAGACACTGACAGAGACTGGTTTCTGAATATGCATAGGAAAAAACCCAACAATCAAATTGTTAGAAGTAGCCAAAGAAAAACTGAATGAAGCTTCCCATTTTAAAAAGTAAAAGCATTAATTAGAGAATGAACTTGATTAATTAACAAGGATGTCTCTATTACCATTTTGTGCTTGCCATACAGTTTTAGCTCTAAGTGAACTCATCTGGAGCTTTTCTGATCCCGGGTTTCAAGCACAGATGCCAAAGATCAGTGCATTGCTTACAACAGCAAAAACACAGAAAAGAATCTTTATCCCACAGCTAAAGCTGATTTCTTTGGAGGGGAAAGTGATCAAAAAAACCCAGCTAATCCTTACTTAGTCAGCTGAGAAAATGAGAAGGGCTTTGGCTAAAAAGAAAACATTAATAACTAGAACTGGAAGTGAATGCTTCTGCCATTTCAAGACTGTACTGAAGAAAGTCTGTTCAAAATCTGAAAAAAGAAAATTAACTCTTCATTAATAATGAAGACTTTCGCTTGTCTAAGTAAAAATGAAATATTGATTTTTAACTGGTGATTTTTTTAAAGGTTATTCATAATAGTTGAAAAGTTAAAGTCATTAGAACTGGAAAATTTGACATGCATCAACCTTTTTAATGCACTTTTTAAGCAGTGATCACTAGAAGCTTTCATGCAAAGGCTGTTTTTGCAGGTATTCCCCATCAAATTTAGTAAGAGCCAATTACCAACTCCACATAACCTTGACAGAAATTTTGCTGGCAACAGATCCAGGAAACATCCAGCCTTTGACTCCTCTGCTTTAAACAGAACCCATAATAAGTGCCTTTATCTATTCTAGGAAGGAAGAAGAGTCTCCTGTGACAGAAGAGCAGCTCTCTCCAGGGAGAGCAGCTACAAACAGTCCACATCCCACCAGCTGAGGGTGCTTCAGAGGGACATTTATCCACTGAAGCCTTTCTCTTTCCACTTCCCAAATGCAAAAGCAGCTCCTGTGTGATTCTGCCCAGTGGGAAGATAACTTCTGTGAATCTGCAAGACTGAACAAAGTGGGTTTTTCCCAAAATCTTCAATGAATAAATAGAAATAAAAATAAATTAATAAATATAATTATAAATATAATATAAATAAATGTGAGAGACTGGACTGTGTTTGCAGAAGGCATCAGCACAAATAAAGGATGCAGGAGGAGGGCAGGAGGGACAGGCTCACCAAGGCACAGATTTACCAGGAAAGCCAAAAACAGCCTGGAGGGAAATGGAACACTTTTCCATTGAGGAACACTGTTTTGGGAGGATGACTTGCCAGATTTTGACTCCCAGAGTACCTCACTAATCCAAAGTTTCCTGTGGCTGAAGAAATTTCAGCAGGGTTTCAAAACCACCAAAAGCTTGGCAGCACTATCCAAACACTAAACCTGACACTACAATACTGCACAGTAAACAACTGTTAAGCTTTGATCTATGGAAGTAACATGAAATATATTTTATGGAAACAAATGAATATGATTTATGTAATGAATGTTACAGATTTGATATTAAATACAAGTGTGTAGATACCAAATTTAGATAAATTAAGAATACCAAGAAACACAGGATTGTTCATCAGTTCTGCAAAGTCCATAAAGATCCTGTTTTAAGTTTGTCTCTAACTCTTAACAAATGAAGGGGAATAAAAGGAAAATGGATTAAAAAAACCCCAAAAATAAGTCCCAACAGAGTGCACAAATATAAATAAATATTTCAACAATGAAAAATTACCCTATACTAAGAAGCATAGGCTGATAGCATAAAATACATAACAAATAGCAATGGAGACAATACATATTTTATGGTTATGACAGATCAAACCTAAGGCAATTTATTTTCAAATATATACCCAGTGCTAGCTGATATTAATGTGAATAACTGAAGGTAAAAATAAGGAAAAAAATGTATAGTTGAATTTGAGTTTGCTAAGGACCAACAGGGAAAAGGTTTTCTCCAGGTTTTTCAAGGGGGAGAACAAGGACAAAGCCTTTTACTGGAAATAGAACAGATGGTCAGTCTTGTGCAGCTTTAGCTGTTTAAGAATTTACTGGTACTAGAGAAAAAAAGATTTAAAAAAGGGCACAGTGAAGCAAGATGCCCTTGGAAGACAAAAGTCTCTGTTAAGTTTCATGGAAATAAATAGAGCTTGAAGAATAAAAGAATAAAATAAGTCACATAACTTGACTGCACAAAAGGATCAGTGAAAGGCCTACAAAGGTAATACTTAGCATCCCTTTATCAGCCTGGAACTAAAGAAAGGATTAAACACAAGTGATCTTTACTTAAATCTAAGCAAAACCATGCTTTTCCTAAGAACACCTAAAGACTGATTTTTGTCACTGATTTTACCATGAACAAGGTCAATCTCTATAGGAACACAAAATATCTATTATTATTTGATTATAGACTGGAGGAAGCATGAAATTCCAAGGTATCTGAAGTGTGATGAAGATGGAATTCCTGCTCAGCTAGCTATCTAGTATTTCTTATTGATAGTAAACTGGCAAAAATTCTTGGTTTAGTTTTTTGTTCTAAAACTATGATATGAAAAGTATTATAAGAAACTGAAATGTATTTACTAAATAGACTTTATTATTTAGAATTCACTAAATTGCACACACAACTAAAAAATCCTTAGTGGTCCTGACCACACTTACCATGGGGACCTGGCAGAACAAATGATGCAACACACAAAGCAAAGAAATCTCTCAAGAAAACAATTCTTTTCCTAACTAAATTATCCAGGCTATCCTTTTACCTATTAATGAGCTATTTTCTATCCCAATTTTAAATTATACCCATTGGTTGTAAAGGCTCTTTTTGATAAATTACTCTGCTCCAAAAAAGCCCAACCAACCAATCCACCTGGCTTGCCTGGTTTGGAGAAAGGAAGCTGGGGTGAGCTCATTGCTCTCTGCAGCTTCCTGGGCAAGGGAAGGGCACAAGGAGGTGCTGAGCTTTTCTCCCTGGTGTCCAGTGAAACCTTGCATGGGAATGGCTCTTTTTTAGGAAGGATTTTTGTACAGAGAGAGTGGTCAAACACTGGAGCAGAGCTGGTGCCCCAAGCCTGTCAGAGTTTAAGAGGCCCTGAACAAGACACTCCAACTCTTGTTGGACTGGATGGTCACTGTGGGTCCCTTCCAACTGAAATAAGGGATAAGGCCTTCAGCAAACTGGTTGAGTAGGAAGTGCTCTCACATTTTGAGAGTTGAAAGTCTGGATCTTCAAAGACTTCTACCTTTAGAAAAATCCATACAAATACCAGGGATGTTTAGTGCTCTTTAGGAAAAGATGAAGTCTATCCAGTGCTGTCAGAATTGAAATCTGAAAAATAAAGTTTCTTCAACAGTAAGAGTGTCTCAATGCTTAAGCTGAACCTGGTTAGTTAAGGAAAATAATCATCATCTGTTGATGGAAAAAGCTACCTCCTATATTAAGAAACCTTTCTTTAAACACTCTTCATACACTATGAGTTTATTTAAGAGAAGGAAAAACAGCCTAGCAAGTTGAATTTAATTTTGTGGTTTAATGACTAACTCATAAGAATGTGTCTTGCATTCATTTTCCAGGAATGTTAATACAGAGCTCTTAGAAACATAAAAAGAGTTGTTAACAGTCCCTGAACACATCTTAGAGATGGTCCCTGAAACATGCTGAGTGAGTGACTACACTTAAAATCTTCAAGATCAGGGCCTGAGGAAATCCTTCTACATTCAAAAGATACACTGAGCCTTGTCTAAGATTCTGTTACTTCAATTTCCTGCCATATCAATAATTAGAATCTGAGTTTCTCACTTTGTGTGCTATCAAATGCACTGCTATAAGGTACACCATAACAGAAAACTCTGACTTATCCTGTCATATAAATGGCCAGGCTCCCAACAAAAGGTTTATGAGCTGTGTTCATTTCTGAAGGGAAAACTATTGGCATTAGAGTTTCAAAACACTGAAATTATCACAAGCCTTCCCATCACCTCCCCAAATAAGTAATACATCAATGATTAGCTTCCTGATATAAAAATTAAACATAGTTAATCACTGATAGCAATAAGTGTAAGAGAGAGAACTACAGTAAGAGCACAACTGCATTTGATGTAGACTTAAGCATTTTCTTGTGTCCTTTTATCCCATCTATAGCTAAAAGATGACAGCTAGACTCAGTCTCACTTGTGCAAAGTCCACTGAGATCTTGTGCCTTGCCCAACCACAAAAGGCTGACTTTGGAAAGGGTCTTATTCAGCCACACTTACCAGTGCTACTCCTGAAAAGGAGGCAAAAACATCTGTGTGAAATCACCTCCTTTTTACCTTACTTAAATATGTGAATATTTAGCCTTTAGCAAGGAGAAGGGAAGAGCAAAAGACACAGAGAGAAGGCAGAACTTACCTACTGTGATACTCCCTCTTTTGGTCTGAAGGTTGGTATTACCTATAATGAAAAGGGGGAAAATGTTAAAAACATTATTGAAACATATTATTTATTTATTATTAATATTGTTGCTTTACAAACAAAAGTCTCAATATATATGGGTTATAATTAAGTGATTCCAGACAAGAAAAACATTGAGTGAATTCAAAGATACCAGCTGGATTTGAGGGAGAAAAAAATGTAGAGAGGCATGTGGAAGGCTAATGCACAATATTGCCTTAGTTTACTTTGGGCAATTGTTTGTTGATTGCTCTGATGCCTGCAACAGCACTACAGATGATTTCAGTTCAATTGCATGAATAATAAACAGTTTCTATTTTCCTCTTTTATATACCTATACTCCATCTCTGCTGGAGGGAATCTTGTGTGTCATCTGCAAAGGCAACTTCCTGGACCCACTGAACATTTCCTACTCCCTCCAAACCTATTCTTTTGTAAGAGTACACAAAACTCTTACATTTTGTAAGAGTTTTGTGCATGACAACCCCTTGTCAACATTTCCATTGACTTCAGTTGGAGTATGTTGGACAAAGTGGAGAACATCAAACAAAGTGTGTAAGGCACAAAATGTAGAATGGTCTTCCACTGAACTTGCATCACTCTCAACAGGCACAAATGTTCCAGCCTTAAAATTTCAAAATCCTTATTCTGCCCTTTCGCCTACAACATCAAGAGAATCTGGAAGGACAACAGATGTACCTCCTAACAGAAGAGACATCTATCCTATTAACAGTCTAACTAAATTGTACAAACTTCTCCATTTCCATGCATGAATGTGTACAGAAAATGCTCTAAATTAAAAACTAAAGCACACCATGTCATCCCTGCCATTCTCTCATCCTCCCAAGAGAAAGGCAGAATGAAGACTAAGGCTGATCACAGAAACTGAGTGCAGTTTAGCAATACACAGTAACCATAATTTTCAGATCTTTCAGAAGAGGTTTTAAAAATTGCAGATGGATAAAGCTCTACCCTATCTTGTGTAATTACACCACAGTAAATAACCATTAGGGCAGAGTGCATTCCACTGGATATGACCTGTATTTTTCTTAGTGGTTCATGGGCTGAAAGCTAGAAAAGCAGCCTATCATCAACAGTCTTAAATTCATCTTTTCAAGCACATACTGTACAAAATACTTTGGAGTTCTAAAAATCAGTGCAGAAACAAAAGCATTTTTCAATGACCTTGAAAGATGTTTGGCTTCACTCTTTGCTGTTTTTAAAAGCCATCCTATAATCATCCCATCCTTTTCCTCATTTTATCAGGACTGGCCCTTAGTTTGGTACAACCTACAAAAAGACCCAGGGTTTTGTCAGCCAGCAGCTCCCATGGAGCAGCTGAAGGTAGATCATATTCTGTCAGCACACAGCCCCTGGGTCTGTTCTTTGTTTTTCTGGGGGTTTTCTTACCTGTTTTCATAAGTAGATCCTTGAAAAATATTCAACATATGGAAATCAAATTCCATTTAGATACATACTCATATGGCAGAATCACCAGTGCTGCACGATGTCAACACATTCTGTGAGGCTGCACTTAGAGTATTGTGTCCATTTTGTGCTTTCAAGTCAAGAATGACACTGGTGTCCTTAACTAAGGCCAGAGAAGGCTATTGAGAAGATCAGGGACCCAGACCAAGCTAGAGAAGCCCTGAGAGCATGTTTGTTTTGCTTTAAAAGGAGAAGGCTTAGAAGGAGTCTTCTTGTGGCCTTCAACTACCTAATGGGAGGGTATAGAGAAAAAAAGACATTCTTCTCATGGTGATGCAGCAAGAAGGAAGCAGTAGCAATAATAGGTACCAGTAGTAATGGAAATTATGATTAAAAAAGTTTTTCCCCATCAGAAAAATAATTCAGGAGTGGACCAAGATGTCCAGTAAGTTCATACAAAATCTGGACTTGAAAATACTCAAAGCTCAACTAGACAAGGCCTTGAGCAAGCTTGGTCTAACAGAGCCTACTTTAAACATTAGTTGGGAAGGAATTTGATATCTAATTCATATTTAAACTAGTTTTATAAAACAAATTAATAGTTAATGCAACTCAACCCAAGACTTTGGGACTGCTGCCAAAAGGGGTTTCCTGTTCCTCCCATGTGCCCCTTGGTAGAGAGGGTTCACTGAAATGGTATTGGCTCTCATAAAGAAGAAATTCCTCAAGATCAATTTCTTCTTCAGGTGTCAACTCAAAAGCTTAATAGCACCTGACATCTCTAATGCCTGTACAGAAGCTGATGAAAATTACCCAAAACAAGCTTCTTTCAAAACAATGCATTCCCATTTGCCAGAGGAGCATGAAGCATGCAAATGAGCAGTTGTGAAAGCTCTACCAGTGTCCTGATAATACAGCCCGAGTTTCAACCACAAAATGTGCCTCAGACAGGTTTGTAAAGTCTGTGCTGCCCTAACTTCAATTTTCCCAGTGCAAAAGCAGTTAAATCCAGCTTAGTTTTGTGCAGGATGTACTGATTTGATGCCACCTATGGTGTCAGCTGTAGGGAAATGGTGACTTCAATTGCCCAAGAAACAAATAATTTGTCCAGGTGTTTACAGACAACCACTGCAATTGAGCTACCTCATGAGCAAAACTCAGAAGTCACCATTTTTTTCTAGCAGAAATTTATAGTAGGAGTTATCTTGTCTGCTCATACATGTTTGTGTACTTCAAAAGCCTTGGCTATTAAAACATGATTGGGGAACATGATATTGTACATTTTTCTCCTCAAAAAATAGGGTAAAATTACCAAGCAAATGTTAGTGTGCAATTAAAAAAAAAAAAAAAAGCTAAAATAACATTAGGTGTTCCAGGCCCATTTAGTAGAGAGGTCATAAAAATAATCCTGAAGTAACATAAGAAATGGCTGCATAATTTGGATACAATTCTATTTGTTTTCACATTGTTCTTCAGCTTAATGGCAACAGGCATTACTGAAGAAAGTAATTTATTAGCTACAGCAGTTATGATTTCATTTTTGCAACAGGAAAATAAAAATTAACTCTTGAATGTGCACAAAGACTGGGCTTGCTCACAAACTGATCACTCCACAATATCATTATACCATATAAAGTTAGAAAAAGCCAAACCAGCACAGCTTATCAGACAGAAGTTCCAGAAATAATACAAGCCTACATGTTAGAAAAATACAATAACAGGAGAAAAAACAGCTTATTTCTGTCAGTGCATGCTAAAATTAACTTTACCTAACAGGTTTAGAAACCATTCTCACATTTAATATAAAGGGACAGAGGAGTTGCTCCCTTCAAGGAAGAAAGAAGTAATTTCTCAAGCAAGATGACAACATAATTTCTTAGCAATTGTAGTAAATTCTTTTTAAGGGATATAGCTGAAAATCTGGAACTCTGACAGAGCTGAGTAATTTTCTTTGTGCATCTTCCAGTTTGTTTTACTCAATGTTAAACCACCACAAATGCATTATAGCACAGTCTGAATTCAGTGGGAGTTTTGTTAAATTAGAAAACCACACCAGATTTGAACCTCAGCTGCTGCTTGAATAAAATACTCTGTAGTTTATTAGTTTTAGATCTAGGGGAAGGACACCAAAGGGTGAATGGTTTAGAGACTGCTAAGAAGTTCTAAGAACTTCTTCTAAAAACAGAAACTGTCACCACTCTTAACATAAGATGCCAGCAAACACACAGGGTATTTCTAATAAAAACTTCTAATTATGACTCTCTCCTACAACAGCTCTTAGTAGATGATCTGTCTAAGAGTTGCTTTTCCTGTGAAGCAAATAAAAGATGGAGAGAGGAGAAGCCTGCTGACAACTTTTAGTATCATTTTCATAGCTGAATTTAGAATATTTTTATGTTCTTAGTATGTGTTATTATATGAAAGACATTTTTTTCAAATAATATATGCTTTTTGCTATTAATAAGTGTGCTTATGAAACCATTTTCAAAAATACAGTCTGCTAGGTGGCAAAAAATCAATTGTCTCTAAGAGATAGACCTGTTTTGCTTGCATGCTGTGCACAGCTGATTTAGTGCTAGTCCACTGCAATGGTGCATTTGTTACTGTGAACATTACTGAACACCTTCAAAGCAGCTTAATTTGTGACAGACTTCCTTCTTACCATGAACACTTCCCAGCATAATATCACCAGATTCTGAAGAGAGAGATGCTGATTCTGCATAGAGATATTTAGTTTTCAGCAGCCCATCTTCAGTAGATATATTGATGGTTGTCCCCTGCAGCTTCTCTATATTTACACTCTAGGAGAAATAAACACAATCAACAATTTGTCATCACAGTTTGAAAAAGCAGTGGAAGTAACACTGTTAAGACACAAAACAAATAGAAAGCAGTTGTTGGTGCAGGAAAAATGGAATCAGGTTCTTAGCTAAAAGCTACACAAGACAAAACAAAAAACTTTCCATCCAAGAGCTCTGACTTAAGAACTAAAGATTCTTCACAACATTCCTAGGAATTATTACATCCATAGTTTAGGTGAAGAACCCAAGTAGTCACAAACAGATGAAAGAAAAGCTTAATTTAATTTTCAAAATTAAACACTTCATTCTGAAAAGTAAAATGAATTATTAACTTTAATTTTGAAGACTGAATCTTCATACAGCATATTACGATGCTTGGAGCATTGATGATCGATTTTCTGCCACCACAAATTGAAACACCCTCTGTCTTTGTTACACACAGCTATTTAGGAAGATTTTTAACTGGTTTACTTTGTAGATATATCTTTGGTGAAGGTTTGCAAAAAAGTTCCACCCAGCTGCCCTTTTTCTCAGCATAGTTTTCCTATTACCTTGGTTACTCAGGCTTCTATTCTTGGACTTAAGCCTCAAGACATACCAAGCCTTGAAAAACCAGGCATAAGATCTCCATTTCTACTTCTTTGCAATAGAAACAGAAAGGATAGAATACAAAAAGTTGCACTATGGATTTGGGAAATTTGGGATGAGATTATCTATATAAAAGTGGTGAGCCACATGATAAAACATCAATGTATTTGAACAAAACAGAACAATTCACATGCTTGTGCAACAACCATATGAAACTGAATTCTGTTCTGTTCAGTTAAAATTGATTTATGATGGAAGAATGCAATAGTTCATACCTGAACCCCCACTAAATTTGCTTTTATTTTGCTTATGCAGACTTTCAGTGAATTGCACAAAATCCTTATTCATTACATGTAACAATACATGGCTTTCCAGATCAAACTGTGCCTCACTCAAATTATTTTGAAATCCTCTTTGTCATTTTAGCATTGCCATCTTTTGCAAAAAAAGTTGATATAAGAAAATAAGTCTGTCAACCCTTCCAGTCAAATATTATGATAAAGAACAAGTTATATATGAAGCAAGAGATAATCTGACAAATAGTGTTGCACAAACTCAGTGCTGCATTGTATCCCAAAAACTGAGCTGAAGAGGCTGGTTTACTATGGACTATATGACAGCCAAATTATAGTGTGGCCTTAGCCATCCATTCATACTGAACTACTAAATTATAAGATTACAGAATGGACTACTGGCTTGAGACTTTTCCCATGATGCTACAATACTGATTAGATCCCCAATAATTTAGCAAGATACATTAAACTTTAGGAAAATCAAAATGCTATGCATAACCTATGGTAGAATTAGAAATATGTGACATTCAATGCCTACAATCACTGGAGGTGCTGCTGCTTAGAACTGTGCTACAGACAGAAATAAAATCCAGTAACAAAGGCACAACTTGTCACTACTGAACAGAAGCTTTTCATCTCATACTGCTTGCAACAAAATAATAATAACCTTCATCTAATACTGCTTGCAACAAGATAATAACCAGAGATTTCAAACATTAAATTCCATTGCATCTGTCCCAGGGATGCTTCCCAAAGTGCTGCCCCAGGCCCCAGCCCTGCATGGCAAAGTGCAAACCTGCTCTGACACGTGGCCACACAGCAAGGAAAGGGAAAGGCACTCTTGTTTTAGGCTCTATGATCTCACCTGTTTTAAGAGTTACATGACTTGCAAAGAACATTTCCCATTTGAGGGCCATCACTGATACCAGCACAATGAAAATAGTGCAAAGCACACTTTCAGGGAGAGAAATAAAATAAAAATATCTGCATAGTTTGGATACAAACTGGCTGCCTTGTGGCATTCCTAACCAGGCAAAGGTTACCTCTCTTCCTATAGAATGCAAGTTTTAACTCTGTTTAGATATATTACTTTGTTTACAATAAAACACTTAATTTTTAAATAATCTCACATACCAACTCTTTTACCAGCCTCAACTGCCTTTCTTAAAATTGCACAGTAACAAAAAGAATTGTCTCAGCTCCAGATCAAAAGAAGTTACTATAAACAGTAAAACAAAAACTACCAATACAAAGAATGTTTGTTTCAGAATAACCCAAATCAGGGTAGGGGCATGGAGGAAGGGGAAGTCAGATTGCTCAAGTATAAGAATAAAAAAGTATTTTAGATGGGGAAAGCATGGAAAAATAGGATTGCTTTTCAATGAAAATAAATATGCTTTCAATCCCAAATTCTTTAACTCTTGTGGAGTTTTGGCAGAACATAGATGTCTGGCTCAACAAAGCCAAGTGTTATAGAAAAGTCTCCATGGCACAGATTAGCTAATAACTCCCCAGGCAAATAAATTTCTTTATTTTTGTCCATTGAACCACCAGATTTTCGGGAAAAAATTCCTTCCCTTGGGCATAGAGCCTTGGGGGTTGCAGTTCCTGAAACCGACCACATGCTCAGGTTTCATTGGTCTCATCTGCACGAGTCAGACTGGGAAGGTTTTACACCTGAACACATTTTCAAGATAAAAACTGACATCTTGCTATGTTTAAATAAGACATATATGGCTCCTTCTCCACATATTTCTGCTCTTGGCCTTCCTTTTTCTGCTATCATTGCTCAAAAGCTTTACTAGTGGGGGAAGTCTTCTCCCACTTCCCCCCACTAAAAAATAGTAATTTTCTAAGTGCTTAGTGCCTTTTACCACATCCTCTCCCTCCCCACCTCCAGGAGGGGGCTGGAAATGCTGACAGAGCCATAATTACATAATGATGACTGTAACTGATGGAAGAAACATCTCATACAAACACACAGAGGAGACATAAGGCTGACTGATTATTAACAGAAGTGGCCAGCTGAGAAAAGAAATCTGTCCTTCCTAACCACACTACAAAGTTTGTTAGTGAGAAGTTCAGTAACATAAGCCAAAATATTGTTCTGTAGCTGTGAATTCGTGCTAAAATGACTCACTTCACTCAAGTTACTACAGCTTTACAACTCTAAGATTGACTTCTTGTAATATTACATACTACATACAAATATTTATGATCACAAAGAAGGACTTCAACTTAATCTGTATGGCATTTGTTTTATTGTTTCAGAAGGATGATGTTTCTGAAGAGAGCTAATTTTTTAAAAAGCATTTAAAGCCTCAAAGTAAAACTATTTTCTGAACTATATTTTCCCATACAGATACATTATTACATTTATTACATAAAAGGTAGTCTAACACCCACCTCCAAAGAAACACAGATGAATCAATGTTGAGAGTTTTTGGAAAATCCAATGGCAAGCTGCTTAGTTTACAGCAGGACATCAAGAACAGCTCACAGCTGGCTCTAGGTGAGTGAGCTGACCTGGGACCCCACAAGGGGCACAGCAGTGCCAAACAGCACTTCACAGAGGTGACTTTGGGTGCCTGGAACTCACTAGTTTGGGCTCAAATCTATCCTGGCAAGGCAGGGTTACCCCCACTCTGGTTCTTCCCAGTGCTGCTGGTTAAAGGGTGTCCATGGATTCTGAGAGAGCATACAGCCAAAGCCACCCCCAGCCTTGGCTTGGCTCCCCATGCTCACACAGCAACACCTCTCACCCAGTGAACCCTAAGGAACCCATGTAGGTATTGCAATGGACATTACACTGCCTAAAACCAAGACTGGCTGTGAGAACTGCAGGGAGTTGAGCTCTACATTCCTTTAAACAAAGGAGACTTGCCTACTTATGTCAAGAAACAAAAGCAGAGTACAGGAGTTTGTGGTTAGTCTCATACTGCCATCTACTGAAAAAAACCAAGCTAGTTCTCAACAAAAATGTTCTCTTTGTGATTCTTCCCACTGCATCTCACAGCAAGATTACCTGTGATTACATTTCCTCAGCCACATGAAGTCTGCAAAACCTTCTACTCTTCCATTCTTACATAACACTAGAATTTATGTGTGCAGCATTTACAAAGATCAAGCCACTATCCATGAGACATTAAAACTCCTGAGCCTTCTGCAGAGTCCAAATGCCTACATATTAGCCAAGGAGAAAGTTTAAGAATGTCCTGAGGGGTCTATATAATTAAAGCTGATGGGTTGTATCAGTAGAACAATCTCTGTACTGATGGAATGATCACACACTTATTCCTGCCTTCTGTGGAGCCTGTTTATCTATCCAAATTAAGCACAGGATAATATAATTTAACAGACAAACCTAAGAAACAGTGCAGTTGCAATGAGAGTTTTTTACATATTCTTCAGCACATTTTTTAATTTAGTCCTTTTACAACAAATGAGGAGGATAAGCCACTAAAGAGAAAGTTTTACTTCCTACTTACCCCCTTTTCTGTTGCACAAATATCTGTATTTCCATAAAGTGTCCCAAGACCAATTACTTTGCCACCATTTGTCCTTATATCAATTTTATGGCTCTGAAAAAAGTTTAAAAATCATACAGTTAGGATAACTGGTTCTCTAGTTATGGTTATCTTGTTTTTCAAGTTGTACCACATTAACCACTGGAAGCCTCCTTAGTCCTGGCAAGCAGAACCAGATTCTACAGTGTTTCACTGCACACAAATTCTAATTAAAATTGTTTTGCTTAAGGCAAATCTCCAGTTTTTAACAAATTAGCCAAGTTTCAAGTAACAACTGTTCTATAGCCCTTATACCTTCCAGCTGTTGCTGCATACAACCAACAAGAGAAAAAAAAAAAGTACTGAAATACACATAAACCAATCTCAAAAAGCCAAAAAACCCCACCAGGTATTGAGAATAAAATACAGCCATCTGTAAAAGAGAAAAAAGTCTTTAAAAAATACATTTAAATAGATTGTTCTCTCCTTATACAGTAAGATGATGAATGAAATGTTTCAATCTGCCATCACAGTTCCTTTGAGGCAGGTACACCATGCTTGTTATCAGAATAATGGTTAAACAGCAAATCCTCCAAATGTGTAACTTGAGGAGAATATGGGGACCTGCAAGATTGGAAAAATTAGTGTATAGCAAGGGCTCACCAGTGTGGCCACTGATAGATCAGTAAAATAAAACCACAACACAGACACTAATTCTCCCCATCCCAAATTATTAGAATATCTTCCTTAAAAAAAAAGCAACCAGGCTTTCAGAAGTAGGTATCTCTGGAGACCCCTAACAGACAGAAGGATTTGAGAGAAGAAACCAGTTACAGTGGTGAAGCAGCTTTTTCACTAAGAGGAAATATTCCACCAGCTGAAAGAAAAAAGCACTAATTTTTCATAGGGCTTCTGTAAGCAAGGGAGAAAGGTTGGAATAAGGAAGAGGCAAAAGGATGTCAAGACCTTAACAGATGGCAGAGGAAAAGCAGAAAAATTTGTTCAGAAGAAGAGAAGGACACTGGTGCTGGATGAACCAGGCTCAGACAAGGTGTGTGGTGAGGAAGCATAGCAGGTTTTCTGCCAGTGTGAGTGAGATGCCTGGAAATTCTTGTTATCAGCAGCCCAGCCAAGGAGTCAGGAGTAACTGAGGAACATGGAAGCACAATTAAAGGGTCTCCCTGGTGGCATTGTCATCATAAGAGGCACAACAAAAAAAATTAAAAAGAAGTACTGCCTTCTCAATCAAGAATTTGTGAATAATTCATACTCTGAAGAAGACCAAAATGCCATAACTGTGTTTTGGAATTACTATTGCTATCAGTTGATCTAGACACTTGGAAGGAATAGGGTAAACTGGACTTCAGCCAATTAAAAAACAACCACCACCCAAACAAAACAAAACAATTTAATAAAATCACCCTCAATAAATCTCACTGGCTGGGTAATGTCTACCACAGCAAAACTGTGTGTAGTTTTAATTTAAAATCCATTAATAAGCCTCATAGAGACTCCTCCTTTCTGTTCAATTACTAGTATACATGGTTAAGCAAAGTAGAGGTCAAATCATTAAGTCTTTTGTAAAGACTCTATAGACTGTATATAAAAGAAGCTTTGTATATTGTATAAAAAAGTTTTTTTTAAATTACAGTTTATACTAACAACTTCTTGCAAGTTAAGAAAATGAGCAGTTGTGAAGGTGTTTGCTGGTGCTCTTGAATAATACCTACATGACCAGATTTTTTCATTTAAAGTCATTTATCAATAATCTTTTCTCTCTCCTGTAAAGAAAGGCTCTCCTGCTTTGTTAGTTAATGAGGTTTGTTAGTAACAGCAAACCACCATTAAATCAGCTTTAATCCATCCAGGGGAGGGCACTATCACTTCAGTTTGCTCCATAAAGCAAATTCCCAGAAAGGGAATCAGCTCTTATGCTTCTCTACAGCATCTGGCCCATAACATTTTTAGTAGTTTTGGAAAAAACCTGAAGGCTAATAATTCTGTTTCTCCCAAATAATTCTGCTTCTCTGATAACACAGAATATAATTCCTGAAGCTTTATTAGAAAAAAATGAGCTCAGTCACCTTACTAGAACTACAGTACTTAAAAACAAGATTAGACTAAAATCCAGCTCTTAATTTTTAAAATTCAAGATATTTCACATCTTGGATTGCATTTGAGAGAAGACTCCCAGAAGATAAGTTAGTGGTCTTTCCTCAAAACCATCTTTTTCCATGACACCAAAAAATTCTTGATGTGATGGCATACCATGATTACTGTCATTATTACTGGCTAAAACCACTTTGTTTTCTCATACTGTGCAGTTTCTCATGCACTGTTGTTGCCATTATTACACAATAAAATAATTTTTAATGAAAAGTTTAGGTGGGCATCACATAGTGCTATTAACTTCTGTAAGATTTTAGGTATCTTTATTACAGTAAAATGTTCAAGTACACAGAATCTGGAAGGTTCAAGTTCTCTATAGTTCCCCAGCTGCAGAGCACACCTAGCTCTATTGTATATTACACCCCTCCCTAAGCTCAGTTTTCCCTACATCTGTTATAAAATCATCTCTTACCACAATACAGAAAAATGTTAAAAAATTTTTCATATCTCAAAAAAAATTGACCCTTCTGTTGAATTTATACCAATTCCTGCAGGTTCAATCCCAAACAATCAAGTGAATTTGATTCCAAATAGCACCTAAGTCAGATAAAGTGTGATTAATTTTACAACAGCTTAAGTCAGCAAACTTGAAGCCTCAAGACTGCAAAAACAACCTCATGCCTATGATATATCATAGGCAGTATATATCAGATTTATTTCAGTCAGGTATTTTGGACATGTAATGTGTAACTTCTGATTGAAAATTAACTTAAAGGGATTGCCAATAGCTCTGATATACCAATTATTAAAAAATAAAAAAAAAAACCCACACACATACAAAAAAAGAAATCAGCAGCAAGCTGCATAGTCTTGATTGAGCAGGCACAACTATTAACCTACTAGACAGGAAATCCCAATCTATTATTTTGCTTTGAGGGGTAGGGGAGACAGGGATCAGGCTCACTGCTGTCACTGTTCCTGCTGCCTTTGGCTATCACAGGTACATGGACTTCTGACTCCTCCTCATTCACTGGTTTTGACTTTGTGCTGCAATTGTATGCAGTAATTCAAGGTGAGGTGCTGTACACAGAGCAATATGAGTGCTGCAATGAGAATTCCAGAGTACTTCTCATCTCCAGAGCTGGTATTTAAGTTTTAACACTATATCCCACCACACAATCCCTTCTCAAACAGTGGGGGAGGGTTCTTTGTACCTTTATTGACTGCAAGACACTCGTCCCCTTCTCTGTTTCTATTTTGCAGTTATCACATTCTATTTTCTGAATCTTCACACAGCCAGTCCCTGATGTTTTGATATCCAAATCTAGAATTAAAAGAGTTTTATCAGCAACAGAAAGAAAAAGTCAGATATCTTTAACATAGTATTTGATCATGTTACACAGTGTAAGAGCCTGAATGAGGGATATGGGACTCCATGCAGCTCTCCACAATGCAGTTTATTCCATCCAAGAGTTACAGCAGTCCAGGGTGGTGGGTGACAGAGCCTGTGCCCACAGCTGTCAGCTCCAGCTGCAGGCAGGCCTGGAGACCCTTTGGTTTTGGTTACAATGCATTATAGACTTTTCTTTGCTGAGCATCTTCATACAGTAGAACCAATCTATACCTTAACCTTTATCTATAGCCCTATCATAATGACTATAATTACCATATTCATGTTACTAGTCTCCAATCACTACAAGTTAGTACATTACAGTTTAAGCTAGAAGTTGTTTTTCAGTTTTCTTGCAGGGGAAAATTCTGAGACCTTTTTTCTTCTTGCAGCATTTGCTGACTTGTTTGCCTGTGCTACCTTTCTGCTTGGTAAAAACATCTTCTTGTTTGAGGTGGGTTTATCCTCTGCTCTAAGCCATAAAAACCCCTTCTAACACACCCTTTGCCTCCTTGGTCATCCAGTAAGACTGGCTCAGCAATTCTTTCCTTCTATATCAAAACTTGCTTTCATTGCTATTCTTCATCAGACTCAACATTTAAAAATCTTTCTCCTAAGCATACATATCTGTGAGACTTTCTTGTCACACTTTCATCCTTCCCAACAACAGAGTAACCAAACATAGTAAGGAAAAAAAGCAGCTTCTTTGTTACTAAAAACCTGCTTGCTGTGTCTGGCCATGCACTTTGAACAGCCTGAGTAGTCACTATCAGCTATGAACACTGAAAGTTTACTAAGTCAGAAAGTTTGAGCCATCCAACTCCAAGAGAGAACATTAAGAAGAAGAATTACTGTAACCTGTGGCAAGGAATCAGCAGGGCGTGAACCTTTAGTGAAGTCTCATCTTTTTTCTTTTTAACTCCACCTCAATCTCCTATCTCCCCTAGCCACCAATTCCATTAGAAATTGTACTTAAACACTTGGGCACCCTGACACCCTCTTTGGGGTAGAAGGCTGGCAGGTGTCTGAGGCCACAAGCAGAATAATGAGGTTCAACAGCACAAATACCCAGGCCTTGCTGCTCCACTATCCAAAACCAGGCAGAGAAGTGTTGGTGTGTGTCATTCTCCCCAGCCTTTGCAAAGCCTGACATTCCCCTGGCATGAAGAAGCACGTTTGCCTCTAGCCTGAGTCACCTCACCTTGCTACTGTTCATAGACTCCCACAAAGAAAAATCACCAGGTCTTGTGGATAGGATGCAGGGGCAGGAAAAGCAATTTTCTGCTATTTGTCTTGCCCTTGGGTTTAAGGAATGGGAAGAAGTTTTGACAATGTACAGTCTGGGGATTCTGTCTATATTAATAATTTCTATTAATAATTTGTATAAATGACCACTATAGTGGCTGGCAAAAGGTAAAGGCAGGAGAGGAAAAATATGATTTTGTTCTTCTAAGGATAAAAGGTAAAAAGAAGAAAAAGAAGAATTGAACAGCAATCAGAAGAGTTTGCTGCAAGACACAAGTGAAGAACTGACAGGATCAGATAGTGAGTCCCATCACTTCCTAAAGGAAAGGAGATTATTTAGTAAAAAAATCTTCATTTAACCAAATGTGAAAAGTGTTTCGTTCACTGCCACTGCCTGCTAAGGTTATCAGAAAGACAAAAAGAATAATCAGACTGTGCAAAACAAGCTCTGCCCCGAGGAGATTCCCAAGTCAGACCTGTGAAGTGTCCTCCTGCCCTGCCTCCTGGAACCACGACAACAGTGAGCTTGCAGACCACGAAGATGAGAGACTGAGAGCTCCAATTAACAACAAGTGCAAGTGTTCTCACCTGACAAAACCTGACTAGGAGAATCCAAGAGACAGACTTGAAGCACAACATCTTTGCAGCAAGCATCCTCCTTATGGCTGCAGTAAGCCCAGAGGTTAAATTTAGTGAAGGATGTAGACCACATTCAAAGGTTAACGATTCCTTAAGAAAGAAGGCTACAAGAGGTAGACTGGGAAGCAATGCTGTTTTTGAACAAGCTGTCTTGCCCAGACTCTCAGTTCATCCACTGGACAACTGCATGGTGCTTGGGAAGGTCTACAACCAAGACTTCTGCTGCTTTGCTTTCTGAGAAGAGAGTCCCAAAAGCCACTTTGCTTGTGCAAATCTTCGAATTCAATCAGCTTGAAACCCTCCTGCTCTTACAAGGGACAAGGCAAAGGCTTGAGAGTGCTCAGTTTAGTCATGATACAAACACACTGAGACTTTTACAAGAATAAGGTTAATAAAAAAACCTTCTGATCCTGCAGAGCATACTATTGCCATCATTTGAAAAGGTGGGTTAGTAGTGTAATCCTAGCTGTCAAAGATGGGTGCTAAAAGAGGACCTGGAAGTCTGGAAATTCATAAACAAGTCATTAAGAAACACCAGGGACTTCTGGAACATACTTTGTGCCTTGACCCTCTGCAGTCACACCACTTTGGTAGCCTCTATGTAACAAAAATTAGTGGACAAGGAATTGAGCCCCTCTGTCTCTTTCCTTCTGAGTTCCCAAACCAAGGATAAACAACTCCATAAAGAAGCAGACTGAAAGCTGGATAATATTGCCAATGAAATTTTAACAAGGAGGAACAAGATACAATCTGTTTCAGTGCCAAAACTCCAAAAATAGCCAGTTTGATTCCTCCCTAGCAAAGACAAGGGCTGAAGCCAACTTTAGCCACATAAACCACAAAGAATGCATGAAGATCATTGTGGTGTAAAAGACTTGTATCAGAAATGAAGGTATTTAGGAAAACAGAAACACTTTGGTATCAGAATGTAAGCAGGGGTACCCCAGGGTATTTAAGCAGCCCAGTTATTAAGCTGCCTTAAGCTATAATACTTGAAATAGACTGGATAATTATTTCTTTTCTGATGACTCAGCAGCCCTAGAATTATCTCAAATTATGGTTATGCAAGCCCTCAGTACAGTTTACTTCTGCACACTCATGCAGTTAATGTATAGTAACCAGAAATCAAAGGGCTGGTTTCAGGTTTAATTAACACATGCCAAAATAAATAAGCCTGATTAAACAGAAATTCCTTGACATCTGCCATCAGTGAAGGTTAGATGTATCAGAGAAGATTATGAGATCATGTGTGGTATTGAAATCCTATAGAGCTCAAAAACAGACACTAAGACAAACAGAGGATCTTTTGGTACTTGCCCCACTAAGCTGCTTAGAGGTTGCCTTTGGTTTAAAATGCATATTCAAGCTCAGCATCTTCCACACATGCTCTTCATTCAGGCTCTAAGGAGCTTTAGATAACTTGCAGCTTCCTGGATAAGCTCCAAGCTAAATTGTGAAAGCTGTTATGAAATGCCTTAACTTCCAAAGTGAAGAAAACAAGCAAAAGCTGAAAAGAGATTCACATCAACCCCTCAACTTCTTGCAACTAAGTGACTGAGAGAGCTCAGGCAAAACCACCTGAGCAGAACAGAGCTAACATCTTCCTCATGCACCCAAGGAAAGGCAGAGAAAAGCCAAAGTGTTTGCACAGCAACAACAGTTCCTTTCTGGTTTGAGATGTGTTTTTACAAGAGATAAGATCTTTTGTTTATGCAATGAAATTTAATGGATAATTGTTTTCTAAATGAATAAACTGAGCTACTCAAGCACAAACTAATGCTCAGAAGATAAAAAAACCCCAAACTAGAGCTGAAAGGACACTTAAAAGTAGAATCTCAGTGCAAGCAAAAATTCTACTTCACTGAGTAGAAACTTAAAACACCCAAACCCCACACACTTACATTTCTGTAAATATATCTCTAGATGCACCCAGATGACAACAATAATACATCATGCTAACCATGGGGTGACAAAGAGCCACTTGTGGAAGGACATCACAGCCCACAGATTGTCCAGGGAACCTGAATTGCATGAGCTTACCACAAACCCAAGCGGAACAGCTTAGAAACCTACAAAAAAAAGAAAACCTGTTTCAAGAAGAAAGCCCCTAATACTGTCTGCAGTGTTGGCTGAAATTCAGCATTCAGAATATAGTAAGAATCTCAAAGACAGGAAAAAAGTGAAATTATTGTTTTCCATCGATCAGGATTTATTATCAAGACTTTCAGGAAGATTCCTCACATTGCAACCCTTTATGAAGGTTGAAATTCTTCACATGTTAACACAATGAATTCTGCACCTTGAGAATAACCAGCTCAGGAGTGACTTGTAACAGTCACTCAGAGATCCTGGAGAGACCAAAATAGTAAAGGACTGCAGTAACCAGACACACCTGAGAACTGAAGGGTAATAAATGAGACACTGGGTTTGCTTCATTCTCAGTAATTATGGGATGGACTCTGTGAATGTGCTACAGACAAGCCAAGGTAATCTTTGTGCTTGCCAAGCAAGGGAGGGGAAAAAATAAAAAGAAGAGCTCTAAGATAGCAACTGAAAATTCTCAGGTAAGAGTCAAGGCTACAAGACTCT
The DNA here is from genome assembly GCF_012460135.2 of Molothrus ater. Classification (NCBI taxonomy): domain Eukaryota; kingdom Metazoa; phylum Chordata; class Aves; order Passeriformes; family Icteridae; genus Molothrus; species Molothrus ater. The sequence continues at coordinate 12,756,694 of NC_050482.2, read as the reverse complement.
TGGAGAAGACAGTCCAGCTAGAGTTCAATGACAGAGTCAATGAATAAAGAGGTAACAGCTGATCTGTTTAAGAGAACCAACTCGGGTTTTCAAATGTCTTTAACAATTCCTTAGTTCCCTATTGTCTTTCAGCTATAAGCTGTGCACCACCTTCAACAGTACAAGAAGCTGGAAATTAGCACAAATAGCAAGGCTGAAAACTTGTATCAATGGCATCCAATATTCAGACTAGTTAAAAGCTCACTGACAAATTGCAGGAGGACCTTGGAATACCACATACTCAAATGATAAAGTAGCAGGAAATTAAACTGTGGGACTCTGACAAAAGTTTACCAGGAAGCTCTCACCCTGAAACTGTTTCTATACACTCAGCAGAGATCCACTGAGGTGTTCAGCTGTATCAGGCTCTGAAAATCCTGTGATGGAAACAGTTGACAGCTAAGAGAATGCTTAGATGAAATATCATTTACATTTGTTCTGTTCTTACCCTTCCCTGAGCATCTGTTTATGACCAGAGGCAGGGCAGTGGTTGCTGGAGTCATGGTAGCAATCAGCACAGCCATTCTGACAGAGCAAAGCACACTGAGGGCAGGAAGGCTGAGATTATATGCACAAATATTCTGTATTTAGTTACAGAATATTTGTGCATATATTAGTTGCTAGGAAACAAAACAGACCCTAAGTTGTGATAAACATATGTAAGAAACACCCCTTCAGTTATAAGCAGTGTTTAAAAAAATTAAATTATAGGGATGAGTAAGACCGGAAAATGTGAGAATGATGCTATGTCAAACCCATAGAATTTCTCCATTTTGAATTATGTACAGTTCTGGTCCTTGTAAAAGAAAACAGGGGAAAAAAAAAAGGAAATTGCAGAATTTTCCCTAAGACAGAGGGTGGGACAAAAAGTAAAGTAACATAAAAGGTGCAGAACGTCTTTGCTGTATGTAACATCATATTCTACAAAAGTCATAGATTACATGAATGAAGTGTAAGTAGGGTGGGATTATTCATCATATTCATCACAACTGCAGCAGGGCATTAAATAAAATAAAGCAGCAGTCTTCTATAACTTTAAGAAAACAACACACCAGATGCATCAAAGTTCTTCCAGCATGATGAAACATTCTGCCCTGTATAGGAAAATTGCCCAAATGCACAGGAAAAACCAAAACCACATTAGTGACTGAACACAAATCCCTGAGTCTATACTTCCTAAACTCGGGGAAAGTGTCAGAACTTTACCATCAGTTCAGCAGAGATATTTATTGGCTTCAGCCACTATAGCTGCTCTCCCAAACTGTGTTCCACACAAGAAACCCTGCACAGATTATAACCCTATGCCCAAAAAGATAATGCAACGTTTGTACCGGACAAGGGAGCCCTCCTTTATTTCATCTGCACCGTTACCTCCCAGGCTCTTTCGATCCTGCGGAGAGCCCTCCGCACACAAACCCTGCCGGAGCTGCTGGATGCTGCAGCCCTGCTCCGTGGAGCAGCCCCAGGAGGGCAGGGGTGCCCAGGATGCTGCCCCGGGGCCGGGTCTCGCTGGAGCAGCCCCAGGAGGGCAGGGGTGCCCAGGATGCTGCCCCGGGGCCGGGTCTCTCTGGAGCAGCCCCAGGAGGGCAGGGGTGCCCAGGATGCTGCCCCGGGGCCGGGTCTCTCTGGAGCAGCCCCAGGAGGGCAGGGGTGCCCAGGATGCTGCCCCGGGGCCGGGTCTCTCTGGAGCAGCCCCAGGAGGGCAGGGGTGCCCAGGATGCTGCCCCGGGGCCGGGTCTCTCTGGAGCAGCGGCTGCCAAGCACAGGTGTCAGCGAGCGCTCCGAGTGCCCCTCACCAGCTCAGGTTCCAGCACAAACCACTACTGGCAAAAAGGTCACCAACAAATGGCGTATCCCAACACCCAGGAACACTCCAGAGAGCTCAGGAACCACAGCGGGGCGTTCTGAACCAGGGCGCGATGCCGATTCCCAACACCGCCTTCCAGCCAGCCCAGGCCAGGCCAGCTCCCGGTGGGACCGCCGCGATCCGTGCACCTCCCCCGCCCTCACCGAACTTCACCGGCGTCCGGACGTCCACGGCGGTCTTGCTGTCCACGCCGTCCGCCACGATCGCCACCTGCCCCAGCGCCTCATCGTGTTCCACCCGCACCGGGTCCCGCTCCCGCTCCCGCCCGGGGCTGCCGCCGCTCACGGACACCAGCACCCGGTCCGCGCCCGGGCAGCGCTGCGGGTCCAGCGGGCGGACGCTCACCTGGCACGGCAGCCGCACCCGCAGCCGCCCCCGCGGGCTCACCGACAGCGCCCACTCCCGCGGCGGGGGCGGGCCGGGGCCGCTGCGACCGCGGCGGGGCACGGGCGGCGCCCACTGCCCGCCCGCCGCTCGCACAGCCAGGGCCGCCCAGCGCGGGGGCAGCGCCCTCATTGCCGCCGGCAGGGCGAGAGCGCCCGGGAGCCGCGTCAGGAGCGCCCGGGACCGACGGGACCGGACCTGACGGGACGAGGCCGCTCCCGGCGGGCGGCCGTGACCCCCGGCCGGTCACGTGGCGGGGCTGCACGCGGGGAGCGGCACCGGCACGGCCGGTAAACAGGCGGTGGCTCCGCCGCGGAGCCTCCTGGGAGTCGTAGTTCTACAGCGCGCGGAAGGAACTACAGCCGTGCCCACGAGCCTATCGGAGAGCGGGGAGGGCGGGGCATTGCCGAAGACCTGCTGCTATTGGGCGGCGGGGCGGACGCCGCAGCCAATCAGAGGCTGGGGTGGCTGAGGCGGGCGGGAGGCGGTGCGCGGGTCGCCATAGTGACAGGGACGCCACTCGGCCGGGCCGGGCCGGGCCGGGAGGGAGCCGAGGGAGCCGGGACTGGGGCCAAGCGAGGCAAAGCCGCGGCTCCGACGTCGAGGGGGGAAGTAAGTCAAGCGGTGCCGCCACAGCCTTTTTTGAGGAGTCCTGAGGGCCGGGGGTGCGACCCCCAGGCGGGCCCGTATCGTGAGGAGATGGGGTCCCGCGGCAGCCCGCCCCTCAGGGCACCTCAGCCACAGCCAGCCTGCCTGTGCTGACATGTCCCCAGCCAGCCCGGTCTAGAAGCAGATTGACAGATGTGTTGGAAAACCAGTTATTTGTTGTTGTTTTTTTGAAGTGATAGCACAAAGCACCAGAATCGCTCTCTGTCAGTAACTTTTGGTCAATACGTTAGGTGTTGTACTGCTTTTTAGCAGTTCTGAAGCGAAGCAATTAAATATTTTCCTGAGATCTCCACAAATAAGCCATAAGACAATTGTCCTCACAGGGTTTATAAACCAACAGGGAAGCACTTAATTGAGTTTAAAAGACTCTTCTGGACTTCATACCCCACATTATCATCATATAACAATTTTAAAAAATGAGGTGGGGCATGTGGGCAATGGATGATGTACAGTCAGGGGCTGAATTCTAGTAATAGTTGTTGTTTACTGCCAATTAATGAGAGAAAAAAACGTACAGCAAGCTGCATTGTCTTAGCAAGATTGCAACACAAGTAATAATGAAATCTGGGCCTGTTACTTAATTCCTGTCTCCCTTTTGCATTCCATGTGTTTCTTTTTCATAAATAACCATGCAAGCATGATACTTAGTCATCAAATACTTTTCATTTCATTAGCCCTATTTCTATTTCTGTCACCGTCTGGCTTTGATTATTTATGAATATGAACTGACATCTCAGTGTCCAAGAGGCAGGAAAATTGCCCTATATTTTTGGTCTATCAGTAATTTTCACTGTGGAAAGTTTAATGAAGATTCACATTCATCAGTTAAATTATTGCATTGGTTTATATTACTCAGTCTCAAAAAATCATTAGGCTAAACACAAAAAGGGCTAGCCTGTTTTATGACAGTCTAATATACAAAAATTGAATTCTAGAAAGTCAAAAAAGTATCAAAACTATCTTGGGACATGATGGAGGCTGGAAGGTTGTTGGTTTTTTTTTTTTTCCAAGTCTTCAGAAATAGTGGATTTGGGGAAAAAAATCTACAAAATTCTCACCTTTGAGACCAATACCAAATTTGGATGTCAGATTGTTTGTCAGGGGGGAGGTTGTTACAGATGTGTAACAAGTGCGTTGCAATGTGCTATAACCCCGCTAGATGACAGCCAGTTCAGCCAATAACTCACAGAACTCCGTGCTCCGATTGCTCCGGGGGAATCCGGCCCCGGGTACCGCGGGCTCACTGCTGCCCCCCTCTCTCCCTGGGTCAGTGCTGCTGCTCCTGACCCTGGACTCCCACCGCCTCTGAAGCGGCAGTGCTGCTTCCCTAAGCTCCTTTTCCTCCAGGAGCTTGGTATTTGGTGCTCCTCACACAGGCAGAGCTATATCCGTAGCCACAATCTGCACTAAACTGGGCTCTGCATCGCCTTTAATGCTGTCAAGCTTTGCATAGTTGAGAAGTTAGTTCAAGAAACCATTCCAAGATGTTTAAGCCTCAATTATGTTTATATTTCATTGTTGCTGCTGGGTTTTCTCATTAGATACAGTCTAAGCATGCATGATTAAAAATACTGAACAAAACAGATTAAAAGTAATTGCCAGGAAGAAGTTCTTTCTCCATACATCTGAAACCTCATGTGTTTAATGTTTTATTTATGTCATCTATATTTTTTTCCTATACTGATTCTGTTTAACTTTCATGCTTTTATTTGGATCAGCTGTATAGCATGTAGCAGACTCCAACAGTGAAAGAATATTTATTTATTCATTTATTCATTTACTTACTTGTTTCCCTTTTTCATTTTTTGACTTGTCATTTGCAGGAAAAGAAAGCTATATCAAATTTATAAGTGAAGATATAATTAGAACTCCGCCTTTGATAGCTACATGATTTCTTAGTGAATTACAATCCTTATTTGCCATTTTATTGGTGTTGTATGCCAAAGAATATTCAGTATTTCATGCAAAAGACCAAAAAACCCTAAAACTCATGGAAGTTCTATAAAGTGATTTAAAATAGATTTTAAGCCAAAGTATTATCAGATGCACTTTTAGGCTAAGGTGAAAGAGAGATTTCAAGGAAAGAGGAATTATTTACAGGGGAGGCTGTAGAAGGAATACATTTTTCTAACTCTTGTGTTTATCACAGAATAATCACAAACTGCTGCAGGTACCCAGAGGGTATAAACTTAGTCTGCCTGGGCAGGATTAATTTTACCCATTTGCTATAATTGTAATGAAGAAATAATGTGACTTGACTTCTCAGGAAAATAGGGCTACCTGTATTTGTATTTTGAGGTTTTTTTAGTGGTGCATTTCTGAACTGCTTCCTTGAATCTTCTTAGTTCTTAAGGTCTAGAGTTCAGTAAGTAGGCAAATTATGTTTTGTTTGTTTCCTCCTCTGTACTTTGGCATTGCAAAGCACACAATGGTTTGGATTTCAGGGATTTTCTTGTTTGTCACACTACCAGAAGTTTTCTGAGGAAAGTTAGTTCCTCATGGAAACTATGTGAAATGGGAAATGACAAATCTTACCATTCAAATTCTCCTCATCATAGCCATATCTAATTAGAACTCCAGCAGATAAAGTCTGTGTGTGGCTCAGGGTGGTTCTTTCCCAAATAGCAGAGACTTGAAAACAAGGGAAAACAGCAGAACTTATGACAGAAATTGTTGAGCAGTTTAGGTAGAAATTGTTATCAGTTTATGGTGTGCTCTCATTTCCCCAAAGTGGTGAGGTTTTACAGTCTAATCAAACAATCCATTCTGATTCACATGCCTTGATAATGTCCTATTGTACATGAAGTAGTTTTAGATTCAATCATTGTTTAATATTGTTTAGCATTGTTGGCATGGCTTTGTTGTTTCAACTCACGCCCATTCATGCTGAAGCACAGACTCTGTCCAGTTAAAACAAAAGGTCTTCTACTTTAACATTAGGGAAAAAGCATTAAAAATAATTTTAGGGTGTGGAAAGAGGATCACTGTGTGATAGAATAAATCTATGGTGCTCCTCTTATTAATATTACCTGTAGCTCTCATCCCTTCTCTTTCAAGAGGATATGGTAGAACTGAAAAAATTTTGGAGAAGGATAAGGACAGTGAAAGGCAGAGAAGGGCTTTCATGCCAGTGACAGCAGGTGGATTGTCTGCTTCAGCCTAGAAAAAGGATTGTCAAATGATGATTCAACATTAGAAATAAACCTACTGGCATAGAAAAGTTGTGATTATTCAGTGACTCATCCAGTAAAAGGACTAGGTGACATCAAGGAGCCAGATTCAACAAGAAGTACCATGTCATGCCAAGATAAAATGAAAATCTCCATTCCCCTGGATTTTAGCAATACTGAAAGTTTTGAGTGAAGTTCAAGGAGAAAGGGGATGGGTTCATAGAAGCATCACCACACCATGACTGGTGGGTACTTCTCTTCCTCCCCAGGCATCCAGTTGTAGGCTGGAATTGTGCAGAGATGTAGGAGGATAGAATATAAGAAAAATAAAAATAGTGTAGAAAGTAATCTTACCCCGAAGGAGTTGCAGCTGGGCCAATTATCAAAGATTAGGAACAGGCCTGACTTTAACAGGCCACAGCTGTAGCCAATGAGAAGAAGATGCTGTAAAAGAGTGGGGTGGCTGGGTGAGAAGGGAACTGGAGTCAGTGGCTGCTTTGTGGAGAAGAAAGAGGCAGAGGCAGTGCTCTGAGGAGCTGCCCATGAGAAACACCAAGAAGGTGACTTTGGGAAACCCCTGCAATAAGATGACAACACAGAGATAGGTGATTCACCTTCATACCTGGACCTGCATCTCTTTATGCTTGGATAAAATTTTACCACTTTTTGCATCTGTTCCTCTGAAAAGGACAAATGCAGCTAAGTGTCAACTACCTGAATTCTGCACTGATTTGTGTAACTACCTGAATTCTGCACTGATTTGTGTATGAACATTGCTGTTTGCTAGAGAGAGACAGAAGTAAAGAAGCTGAAATTAGTTTAGGGAATCTGAGTTCAGACTTCTATTATCATTATTATTATTATTGCTGCCCTGAAGCTGTTTCACAAGACAGTTCTCAGCCTGATTTGACCCAGGTTCCAAAACAGCCTTGTAATTCCCGTTCTCTGCAATTCTCTGTCTTGGCTCAAGGCTGTGATATTGTTTGCAGTTCTGCAGTTTGAAAACATCCTTACTTGTTGGGCTATTCTGTGAAGTTAGGAATCATGACAGCTTTCACTCCTATTTCAGTTAGGCAGTTTATTTACCAGATACTGCAAAGACACAAATGTTCTGCCTTGCTGTTCGAAGTTTATAGATCTAATTTTATATAAGCTGAATAATATATTTAGTAATGTAGCAGGTAATGGAAGACTGCTAAACTTATTTTAATGTCCCATAAACCTACATATGTTTTGTTTATGTCTGCCTCCTCTTAAAAAAAAAAAAAAGCTGAGGCTTTTCTAATGCTTTTTCTCTGTCTCAGATTTCTATAGTTGTGTCTTAACTTAAAACTATAAAAAGTTTAGTTATAAAACTAAGTTTTTCAGATTCAGAAGTTGTTTTTTTTTTTTTTTTATTGCCTCCCTGCCCAGCAGACTGGAGTCTTGGTAAGGACTCTTTTGTACTGGGAGGAGGTATATTTTTGACTGATGTCAACTGTATGTTTCACATACAAGTACTGATGAATATGCCTACACCCATGCAACTCTCATATTTTGGCATTGTTCTACGAAGAGTTTCCCTCTGTCTAAATTTTAAGTTGAGAGGAACAAATAAAGCAACAGTAGCCATAAACATGAAATGCACATGCTAAAATATTCAGCAGTTCTTTACAGATAAAAAATCACTTGCTATTTATAAATGTGTGTACATGTTTATGTATAGTAACTTGGAGTTTATTTCTTGGCCTCTCTGATGTTTACAGTTATTTCACAATGTTTTGACTCCTCCAGGAGGGATCATGAAATTGCTTTTTTTTCCATAAGCAAATACAGACACTGAAAACTCTCTAGAAGTCAAAATATTCCTGAAGGAATTCCAAACAGTACTGAAGAAAGTAATAAACTTGCCAGTTTAACTTTCACTACCATTATAGACAAATAACTTTTCAAAAGGTGCATACAAACGACCCAACACTTTTGTATCCATTTTCCACCACAATTAGAAAAAGCAATTATACTTTTCTTAACTGTCAGCTTTCTGGCTGTGCAATGCCAAATTGCACTGTCTGTTTCATTGAAAAGATCTGGTATATGTTATAGAAGTAGTCTCAAAATTTCTTCTTAATTTTATTACAGTTTTAATTTTGGTTGTCCTTGATTTATAGTGAGATTAAAAGAGAGCACTCCTTTAAAAAAAGAGTAAGATCTCCCACATATTATGTGAAATGCTAAGTAATGTCAAGGCTGCCTAATTTGAAGAGGATTCTGCAACTTTGGCAGCTGATATGGGTTTTATTGTGATGTGGTTCCATAGCAGAATACAATATCCTCTTCATAATAGCTAATGTAGAAAGACCTGCTGGTGTCAGGTGAACATTTGCAAAAGTCAGTTATCTTTCTCCCAAAATTTTGCACTAAAATACTGTGATACTGATCTGTCCCTTTCTGTCGTCTAAAACAAGTTCAGTGAACTTGTGAAGGAATTCTTGAACTCCTCCATTTCCACTTCAAACTGTTCCTTGCTCTACAAGTGCTCCATACCTCCCCTATCTCACTATGTCATGGCAAGATTTCTGTGTGCCTCACAAGTCCCTCTTCCCCTCTCCTCCCTCTGTGAGATGCTTATTGCCTCTGGTGGATCATCCCATGTCTCCTTTATCTTTCTCTTGTGATGTTTTTGTCACCTTTCATGTTTCTTCATGTAAAAAGTTGGTATTTTAAAACTCTTTAGATATACAAAACATGCTGTTATGCCAGAAGATGGGTTTTGCAGATATTAACTCACATTTGATGTAATGATGAAGACCTAATTGATGGACATTGCTGATTTATCAGGGTACCAGGAGCATTGTATTCCACCTCCTATTTCCCTTGCCCACCCTGGCATTTTCACACATCCCAAAGAGTTCTGATGATTGAAGCTTGGGAACATAATTCTCAAGTGCTGGACCAAGATAGTAAACACAAAGTGAAATTATAGGAACTTTATGGCATTAAGTCCAATCTTGCTAAGAAGTAAGTACTCAATGTCCTTATCTAACTGTTTCTAATGGAAGTATCTTAGAGATTTCTATTCCTATATGACAGATATTAATATGGGATTTTTCTATAATGTAAATATAGCAAAATTATGTTTTCCAACAACCCTGCTTGCTTCAATTTCTCTGTGCATTTTCTTTAATTTCTCTGTGCATTTATTAAAAGACTGTGTTACCTATTTGGAATAAGAGCTTTCTTCAGGATATTTTAAAAATACTCAAGAGTATGATAGAATGATAGTGCAGCCTCTTGCATGAAGTCTTTCATGAAGTTGTAAGTGTAGAGTTATCTAATCTGCTCACATGGTTTGAATGTTGGTCATGTTGGACATGTTTATGTAGTGGTTTTTACACTACACATTTATCTTTCACAATCAGATGCATCCCTGGATCTAATGAACTGTATTGGTGTTTTTGTTACTTTCTAGACCTTTAAACAATGAGTCAGGCTGATGAAGGAAGTGCTGCTGACACAGAGCTGGCAACTGAGAATGAGTCACCTACCTGTGAGGTGACTGCAGCAGCTCCTAGCCAGGAGGAGGAGGGACCCACCGGCCTGACAGCAGAGGAGGAGGAGGAGGAGGGACCCACTGGCCTGACAGCAGAGGAGGAGGAGGAGGGACCCACTGGCCTAACAGCAAGTCCTGCATTTCAGTGTTTAGATGAGGTACCATGTGCCCCAGATTTCTCTGTCTGTAGCAGTACAAAGTAAATTATTTTGAGGTGTATCTTCTGTAATTGAAGGTTGTTACTGCAGACTATCGATATCATCCCTATTTCTTTGACTTTTTTCTAAGTGGTAAGAAAATTTTGTGAAGCGGTGTCATATTCTTGCTGGGGATGCTGTGCTTGATAGAGAATGTTATTGTTTACAGTGATCATGGCCTTAAGGGAAATGAGAATACAGAGATCTTGGTTTTGCTTTTGTAGTATTCTATCTGTAGAGGTAATTGCATCGTGATTTTTTAAAAGGCTTGGTAGCTTCAGGAGAAATCGCAGGTAAGTGGCTCCTGAGGCACTATTAATTGATGATGGTGATAGAAGAAGCCTTTTGGAGCTCAGTTTCTTTTGTGATTTTTTCGTGTTAAGGAGTCTTTTGAAATACTAGAAGTATTTAAAAATTTTAAATATAAAATATATATCAAATGGAATCCTTATATATGTAAGGCCAGAAGAGTTATTAAGAGATAATCTAATCCAAATTTGCCACTGAAGTAGATTCTCTGCAGATATTTGTCTTATTTATTCTTAAATCTTTAATTGGTGGAGATAGCTCTTTGTATATCCTTTTCCAGTATGTCATCATTGCCAGGATTTTGTAAAAAGTTTTCCCTATATCCCAGTTTAAGTTTCCTTTGTAGTGAATAATGTAGCTTTCTTCTTGTCTTCCCACATTAAAAAGGGAGACCTGCCAATTTCTGCCCTTTTTATAATAAAAATGTATATCTCTATCTTGTATCCTCATCAGGCTTTGTTCATACTTCATGGTTTTCTTGAAGTTCTTACCTAAAGTTGCTTTACCTTGGACTCTTTCCATCTTGGATCTGTCAGATCAGTTTGCTACCCTGGCTCTCACTCTCTGCCTACAATCTAAGGTCAGGAGAAAGGACATGGCAAGAATTTGTAGTGAAGGGGAAAATAGGACTGGACCTTTCGTATCCTGCTATTAGATCATACTGAACATAGTTTGAAGCTGCTGTTTTCAGTCCAGTGCCAGTGTATGGGGAGCCCATAGCTTCCAGTATTGTTGCAGCACAAACCCCCTTTATTCTCAGTCCAAGGCAGCAGCAAAAGTGCCCCCATGCCCCTTCTAAACTGTATTCTGCATTTTTTTTGTTTTCCTTATTTTTAATCAAGGTGAAAACTAATTTTTCTAGACTTAATCTAGAAAATTATTAGATTATTTGCCTGATTTTTTTTTCTCAAAAAATCTTTCCAAAGAGGTTATTCTGCATATCAAATGTAAAGCTAACTTGTTTAATGCTGATAACACTGTAAGCCATTAATGGCAAATACAGGAAAAACTTAGTATTTAGAGTTGTTCCCAACTCAGGAAAAAACATGCTGTGGAAAAATAAAGTAGAAATTTGCATGATATTTCATAAATGAGGTCTTCTGGTCATTTTGTCAATTTCTAGAAGAGAACTATGACTCATTTATTTTACCACAATTTTTAACAGTTTGCACTTGTACTTTACTTGTGAGTTTGGCTTTTCATCCCTTATTCACATTTCTTCTCTTCCACTGACGTATTTGTTTTCTTTTGCTGAACTTTATACATAATTCAGGGATAAATATATGGCTTTGGTCACCACAGAGGTTTCTTGCATCGCTGCTGGCTTCAACACTTGGTATAGCTTTCAGGATTTTTCCACAGAAGAAGAGTTGTATCGTAGTATCTCAGTTTCACTGACTGGTCCTTTATGCCTGCACAGCATGTACTTACCAGAAGGGACACCTTTTGTTATTATAAGATTTCTTTAAAATCAGATATATGCCCTCTTGCCATCAAGCCAGTCTTGTTTTTCTCATGTAAGCAGCAGATACTCAAACATACAAAGAGCAAGAATTAAAACATGTACACTGTCTCTCCTTTATTTTTAATAAAACCTTAATAGTAACATTGTTTAGCTTTGTAGGTTAGGTAGAAATATTAAGAACTTGATGGAGTTCAAACAAAGGGCACCCAATTAATCATGACTTCTTTTCACCAAGTGTTTTTATTTATTACCAAGCAGCTATCTGTTCTGCAGAATAGTGCAGCTGTGAATGAAAAGTGCTTTGCTGCTCTCCAGATCCAGTGAGTGGTACCTTGTTTGGAAGGTACCACAATAATCCCTTCCTGCTAACAGACATCATCCATTTATTTGCTAAATCTAAACATGCAGAAGAATAAACTCCTTTGGGAGATTTTCCTGACTGGTCTATTGTAAACTGCTGCACTCTATATCCTACAAAATGATCAGTGTCCCCTTTCTGATACCAGCACCAAATTTTTCATTTGTGCTGCTTTTTTTGGTGGAAATTGTCACTATTATGCTACATTTCTTCATCTCTGATGTCCAAGTGTCCTATTGCCACCAAGAAGCAGAAAGATGATTTCATGGATATTTTTCATTACTACTTTGAAGCTCAAAGTCTTTCTGAGATTAGTGACTTTATACTCCTGACTGCCAAAAGCAGTTGAACTGCTAAAAAAGATGCTAGCCAAAATCTCAGCTCTAGTGGAAACAGAGCAAAATATCAAGAAATCAACTGTATGACAAAGAATTCTCAAGCAAATTTTGTTTCTGATTATCTGATGCTGATTCATGCCTATCTGCTATCTGTAAGAGCTTTAATGTCAAAGAATGATGCATATGTTTGAATGTTGTTTGAGGGGAGAAAGGTGCTTCTCATTTTTCCCCTTTTTCTCATCTGTGCTGCAGGAAAGAAGAGAAAGTCACATAAAGGTTGGCTACAACTTTCAAATATAAATACCAAGAATCAATATTTCATATAATTCTTCAGTGACATAGACACATCTAACAATGCCCTTCTAGAAATTAGAGTTGTTTTCAATTTCTTTTGGTAACAAACTAGTTTTTAATTCTCTCCTAACTTAGGTTAAATGGTGAGTGTAAACAAGTTTCCTTTAAATAAAAAGTTTCTTTATGTTTAAATGAAAATTTCCCTAGAAAAGCTACCTAAAAGATTAAGATAGAACTTTTTTTTTTTTTTACATAATCACCATTTTAATTTCTGTCCCTGTACATATTCTGTAATGTGCTTTCTGCTGTTATAAAGTGTGATCATCACTATATTTTTGCATGGTAACTATAGCAGTGCATAATTTGTTTTAGTACTCACCACATATGTATGTGGTCTATCAAAGATATAAAAATCTTGACACAGCTTAGTATGTTTAAAGCAAACAACATTTTAACTTAAGCTGATCCTGGCACACTCCACATGACAAAGGCTCCTGGCCCAACAAAAAAGCATATAAATATCTTGGCACAGACAGCTGAGACAGATATTGTCTCCACCTCCATGCACAGGAATCTGACTGCTAATGAAATAAACCTTTTGGGAAGTCAGCTAGGGATGATAATGTTTCTGTAAGCTAGACTATGGTTTTTTGCAACAGCTTCCAGCAAGTAGGAAATAGTTTGTATTGTGAATGTTAAAGCAAATCGTTGTTGCAACAGGAAAGTTGACTGTTCCTAAAGAAGCTGTAGAGGAATTGGGTGAATTTACAGGTGCTTTCAAACAGCAGGAATGGGAACAGAGCTGGTATAACATGCTCATTCTACAGAGAGGTTCTTTTTACCAATTGCAGGTGATACTGAGAGGAGACTAGGCCAGGAAGTGGTTGGGTGTGTTTGAACTATCACAAAGCAGATGGTATTTCTGTTCATTTCTGAAAAGCCTGTTTGAATATTTTTATGATGTCTTGGTTTTTTTATGCTGTTATGAAGTGAAGTGTGCAGATTTCATACCATACAGAGGAACTAGAGCTCTAGTGAGGCTAGGGGAAGGAATAACCTTTAACTGTAACATCTTCTTGCATTTTGGCCTTTTCTCAGCTGTTTCTGATACTCATGAAACTTGACAAGTATATTGCTATGTTGTTTTCCAAAGCTATCTCTCCCTCATTTCTCACTTCAAATGTGTATTTGAGACAAGGCAAATTTGTACTAAAAACTGGGTCTACCTGGGATTGTATGTCAGCACAACCATGTGATGAGGAAGCCAGAGCAATGTGAACCAATCAAACATTCAGTAAAAACTTCATTGGTGGAGAATCATCTGTTACACACATGAGGTTACGTTAAAAAGGGGGTTCCTGATTTACTTATTCAAAGCACCTGTGTCCAAATATTCCTGAATGAACAGAGCCTTAAAACTGCATGAGAAAGAATCCTTGTATTTGGATTTAGCATATGGAGGTTAAACTGGAGAGTGAGGTGGAGATGCTTTTGTACTCTGTCTGAAGAAAGGTATGAGAAGTTTTGTTTCTCAAAGTGCATCCTGCTTTTCCATAAAAATCATTCACTCCATGTAATTGCTTAAAAGTGTGTAAAGCCAACTATTATTTTGTACAGTGTAATTTTAAATGATGGCATACTATTCCTGCTGAAATGTAGTCTTAATTAAACTTCCAGTTTGTCTTGATTATATAAACATAATCAGGTAATTTATGTTCTTTTTCCTGTTATTATTTTCCAAATGGATTACTCCTTTAATTAAGATAAGAAAAAGCTTATGAATGAGGACTTAAAAAATAATACTGCTTTCATAATTTCCATGTACTCATGGCTTGTGTGAAGGTTGGACTTGACATACCATCTTAAAATTTTGTTCTGTTTCTGGTTACCATTGAGTACGACAGCCAAATTAACTTCTGGCAGAATAACTATAATGCCATAAAAGTTTAATTAAAGCAGTGAATGAAAGAGATAAATTTATTATGGGAAATGTTTGTATCTAGCAGCACATATAGATGGTATTGCTCAGCCATTTTTCCTTAAAACTTATGTCAATGTCTTCAGGCCTATGTGTACCATTTTTACCTTTTTTCCTGAAAGAAAAATAGCACAAAAAATCTAAAAATATTTTAATATATTTAAATCCCCTTTCTTTTTAGGCCAGTATTTAATTATATTCTCTTCTTTTTTTTTTTTTTTCTCTGTGAAAATTCAAGTTGCATTCTTCCTGCTTTGGTTTTTTCATGACATGTAAGTCATAGAAGCTAGGTAAATTTGGCACTTTTGTTTGATTTTGATTTAATTTTTCAACAGGGGTCTGGGTAGGGACTGGCAACCATCTTAAGTTCTTTTCCAAATAAACACATAAAAGTAATTTTTTTTCCCCACCAATTTGTCAAACTACATATTGTTCTCAACTCACTCCAAGTTTGACTGCAGTCTTTCCCAATTATCTGTTAAGGAAACAGGTATTTGCATTTAAAAGGGAAGGAAAAAGCACCAGTGCTTTCAAACCTTCTTTGAGTTTCTTCTCTGGTTTGTTTGGGGCTTTTTTTTTTTTTTAGTTTTGGTTTGGTTTTGTTTAAGCAATGTGTAGAAAGCCAAGACATTACAGTCTGCTTGGCTAATCACACTGAATGGATGGGCTTGTGCCTTTATGTTTTGGAAACAAGCCATAGGAATTTAGCTAGCAAACCCACTGTTAGTAATATTTTTCCACTAAAATTCACTATTTAAATGTTATCAGGATTAAAACCACAAGTGTCTTCATATGCTAACCAGTGTTATATAGATGTTTTCCATAGACTGAAAGACATGTTTTGAATTATTAAGCCTTAGGCAGAGATCAAGGGCTTTTACTTTGTACAAAAAACCGCATGATTTAATTTGGGGTATGTATTTGTATTTGTGTTCACATGCTTTGATGATTCTTGTATGTGATCTGAAAGGTCAAAACATTGCTTTGCTTCTCCTGTTTCATGTTAAAGATAGAGGTTGTGTAAACTCTTCATTGGGCATTTACTTTTCTCTCTTCCAAAATATGTATAGTTACAAAAAATATCTGAGATTTCAGCCCTTGGTATTGTCTGGCAGCTGAAGGGTCATAAAACAGATTTCTAAGGAACTGTCATTACTAGCAAGTACTCTCTTGGCATGACATAGTCATCTGTGTTGGTTATTGGTGTTTTCTTACTGCTTTAATTTTTACAGAATATCAATAAAATTGTTTATGAGAAACTTTTAGTAGTCCTTATGTACATCTATGACAGTAGTACAGCTTTAACAGTGGGATGTTCTTATTTTATTACACCAAGCAAAAACATATAATGTTTGCAACAAGGAGATGGAGTTACACTTTGTAAAAAAAACTAGTGCATATTGACAGAGATTCAGCTACAACAGTTCCAGGCAGGTAATAATCAGATTTCTGTAACAGCATTACACTTTCTTTTTCTTTTTTTTTTTTGTTTTTAAAGTCATGAGACAAAGCTTTTGCAGGTGATTTTAGTCACATTTGCTTATTCTGTTAACATTTCTGTGTTTTACAAAGTTTCCTTTAAACAAGATTTAAAAAAGGACAGTTTCTCTTCTTACAACTTACAAATGGAATCCTGTAGATACCATAAGTCACACTTAGCTAGTTATCATATAATGAATAGGAACAAATTGTGCATTTCATGCAAAATGATTGAATGTAATCATATGCAATTAGATATTTACTCTTCTAACCAACACTTCACCAGTTGCTTTTTTTTGTTTTGTTTAGACAACTATTTTTTATCCCAAAATAAATATTCTATAGCTTCAAAACATATTCTCAAGCAAAGATGATACATCTTGCAGTTAAAACTTTTCATTGCTCTTTAAAATTGAAATATAATAAACCAAATTACATTTGAACTCTCCTTCAAAGTATTTACTTCTTTAAAATATATTAATATTTTACAATTTAGCTATTGCCAGTGTTCTTCATTTGCATTACTTATAGCCATAATACTTTTGTTGTAATCTTAAAAAAAGTAGAGATAATATTTATAAAGTATTAGGTCAGATGTATACTTGTATTCTTTTTTTTCATGTCTCTTAATCTAAAAAGCTGTGCCAACAATGACTGCACTTATTTGATAAAGACATAGAGTTTTAGTGTAGTTTTTCTGCATCTCAGGATTGGTGTAAGCAAGATAGTAGGATAGCCTCTTGCTAAGATAAGTGGCACCTCCACTCAATGTTGGTCCCTATCTTTATAGAGACATGGTCTAAATATGTGCAGTCAAACTTGTGCTCACTATCTACAACGTGGGATTTAATAGCAGTATCTCTAAAATGAAATTCCTGCACTATTTGACAAGTTCATTTTTTTATTTTTTATATTTTTGAAAAAATCTTTGATCATATATTCTCTTTTTTGCTTAGAACTGACAGTATGTTTTTATGTTTCTGTGGCTACGAAATGTGTAGTCTAAAAAAGGGGAGAACAGTCTTTTCTTATGTTACAAAACATTTATAATTTTTAGTTTCATTAGAATCTAATGATATGTAGAATGAGAATTATTTGAATGAGAGCTTGAGTCTCTACAAGAGCATCTTGTAACATTTGACTTACCTAAAGGACTCAGGAGAAAGCAAAATGGCACTAGAAACTCTTTGTATGTATTTAGAGGCATTAATGCAAAGAATATGGATTCTTATTGATGTGTCTTCCTCCTACCTGACTACCTGCCTGCATAAATGTGCCATAAGCTACATAATGGCTCCTTTCTCCTACAAATGACAAATAGGACCTTGAGCTTGAAAGGAGGAACCAAAAAGAGCAAGAATGTTGTTGTTCAGTACATACTCTCTCCATGCGTAGACGGCTTAGTGTGGACTTGGTGAGTCTGTGTTAACAGTTGGACTCAATGATCTTAAAGGTCTTTTCCAAACTAAATGATTCTATGATTTTATAATAATTTCCTCTGCTCTTATTCAATTCTTCTACCAACTTTGAAAAACCTTTGATAAAGGGATGAAATTTGAGGAATCATATTAATTTTCTGTTTTCTTCAAAGCCTTTTTTGTGTGTCTTTGGGCAAACCATGTGGCCCTCTGTTTTCTAATTCTTTAAAAATAATAATTTTTAGTAGTTTTCCTAAATTATATTGATGTTGCTGTGGTATACTTTTGAAGTTATGAAGGACATACGATGGAAAAAGACTGTTTTAGAGAAACTAGGGGTTTTTTTTGAAGCATTGACAAATTTCTATTAGTTACCTCTGAATTATTTTCAGGTTAAAATGTAGGTCTTCATTCAGACACAACTTGTGGAAGACAATAGTAAAGTTTTAAATCATAAAATGTGGTATATCACAGTCAGTAAAAGCACCAAAAGCAATGTTTAGAATATTTACATAACAAAACCAAGACCTAACGGATGTTAAGTTTTAGCAATAACTACTCGGATATTTTAATGCTGGTTTTAATACATTATATGGGTCAAACCATCTCTAAAAAGATTATGTGGAAGTATGTTGTTTTGTCTAGAACAATCTTTTGCCAAACATAACTGAATACTTGATTTCTGAGTATAATACTGAATAAGTACGATTTTGAGTGCAATCCAATGCAAACTAGTTAAGAGAAATGTGTAGAATTACTGCACAAAACTTTTGGGTCTGATCATGATCTTTACTGACTTAAAGGGTTGCCTGTATCCAGTGGGAGTATCATCAGAAATACCATGCCACGTACCCCAGAAAATGCCATTGCGAACACCTTTGTACTTCTTGTGGTAGTACTTGCCGTTGAGATTGGCTGACAAGCAGGCGTCAAACCACCAGCCAGAGCTGTAGTAGGCACCACAGTTTCCTGAGGGATACCTGTCATTGTCCTTGTCTGGGGTTGTAAAGAACTTTTGGTCGTGGTTGTAGTGCCTGCTGTAGTGGAGGGCATCTCCGGCAGTGCCGCTGTAGCCGTGCACGCTCAGGCGGTACTTGAGGTACTCGTTGGCCACGTAGAAGTGCTCGTATTTGGCATATTCTCTGATCCCATTGAAATCTTCCAGATCGATTCTCAGTTGCATTTCCTGGCTCCTTGTCAGGAGGTGAATTTTGTCATTGCCTAGCCAGAACTCCCTGCTGAGGTTTCCAAAGCCATGTTTGTAGTCATTCCAGGTTCTGTTGAAGTTAGTGCTGCCATCCTGACGCCGCTGCAGCACTGTCCAGCCGCCTCCCTGTGTTTGCATGTCACAGTAAACTTCAAAGCTCTCGTTTCTGGGATCAGGGCTAATCCTGTAGATTCCATTACTTCTTCTCCCTGCTGTGTAATGGTCAGCACAGTCTCTCTGCATTATTTGTATAACTGGTGAAAGAACAAGTAGTGTTAGAATGAACATAATTTCAATTTAAAAATATAACAGATTTTTACCCAGACCGATATGGCGTGCAGAACTTGCATTGGAGAGGCTTTTACATCACAAATAGTGTTGCAACAATTTCAGTTTTAGGGAAAATCACCTTTTCCATCAGATTTACTTTATAACTGATATCACCTAGGATCTCTGCATCAGATAGCTGACTAGAAAACCCAGCTAAACTACATTTTTTAAGCAAAAAGCCTAATACAAGGGTGTTTTGATTATTTGCTTTCCTTTTGTCCCTTTCTCTACTCTATCCTTTTATTTTCTCATGTAAATTCAACCTGATTTCTTCAGTCTGTATTTCTAATGCTTTGTATTTACACACTTGCTGCCTTTTGTATTTAAATGTATAGCTTCACAACCTGCCTAAAATTTGCAGCTCCATCTGGCAGTATGTCAGAGAAAGAGCTTTGTCCATATGGGAATGATGTTAACCTGGCCATTGTTAAGTAAACATCATTTGATAGAGAACATAACATCACTAGGAATGCTTTGTGTGTTAATGTTGACTGTACTTTAGGAAGCAGGAAAAAAGTAATAAAATTGTTGCATCTGTTGTAATTGTGTGAGTCCTAGGAAGATGAAGGTGATGGTGCTTTCCTGTGTATGTGGCATTGCTGGGTTTACAGAAAGAAGAATGTTAGCATCTACTGTTAACAGTGCCTTTTTCTCACCAATAGGTGATGTGTTTTATTCAGAAGAAAAATACCCCCAGGGTTTTTCCCCAGAGTGAAAATCCATTTTTGATCCACAATGTCATCCATTTATTTCATTCTGTTCAACAGCATGGTATTAGAATTCCATATTCTTAAGAGATATGGAGAGCTCTCAGAAGTTCTCAGTTAAGAGTCAAAACTATAATGTTCATTCCTATTGCAGATTTGAATGTATGGGTGTTTTCATGTTCAGATTCTGTTGTAATTTTTTCCTAGAAAATTTAAACAAACTGCTTCTTGAAAGGGAGGAGTGATCTCAGGCTGCAGCAGGGAACAAGACTCAGGACTTCTTGTTTGCCAGAAAACTGGACATTTATGAAACCACAAAGTATAGGCGTCAAAAGCTTTAAAGCAAATCTAAATCCACAATAAATTCTCATTTATTTCACTGAGCTTTGTGCAAAATCTTTGCTGGACTAAAGTTCAGAGCAGTTATTAACAGAGAATATACATTTCAGATAAAATGCTTCTATAATCCAATTCAACTCCTATTCAAATAAAGGTTTACTATTACTTTCAGTGGATGCAGGAATGGCTCCTGAATAGGAAAAAGTTGTTTTCCTTGCTAGCTTTCATAATGAATATATTGCTGCTACGAATGCTTTTAGCATGTTATTGTAAAATATAAGGAATATCTCCATGATCATGTGTCCTGAACACTATCCAGCAATTCAGTAAATGTGAGGAATATGAAAAACTAATTTAGTCTGTTATTTAGTCTGTTTTGAAGTACTGTACTTGAAAGTGATTTATTACTCATTATTAATATAACAAAAATTACTCATTATTTTTGTGAATGTTTGGTATCTGAATGAACATAATTTATTTGTAGTGATTTTTATCTGATTTGATTACTAATATAGTAAGAGCATTACCTTTATTATTACTTATTTCCTCTTTCAAAGAAGAATACTTTCAAGAATTTCAGCTGTACATACACGGTACACTTGCAGATCCATTTCCAATGTGTGTAGATAGAAGGACAATTATTTTTTAAGCTTGGATGCTAAGCAAGAGACCTAAAGATTAGAATGCAGCCTGCTCTTTCTCTGTTTTGTCTCTCAAGAGCTTTATCTTCTTATGTTTGATATCTAAGTGGTAGAATACACTGACAATCTAGGGAGCATTTCTTATTTTCAAGGATTCCTATATGTAATATAAAAACTTATAACTTTAAGAAAACCCCTCAATCTTGACTTAAATAACAACAAATATTAGGAAGAGAGCATTGGTTCTATGCCTTTATTATGAGAATTAAATGGTAAAAGAAAAAAGTGGATTTTTTCAGTGATAACAGCTGTTTTCTCTTTTATGCTGGTTATATATTAAATTTAAGCAAAGGGTTTAGTGTTAAAATGATGATACATATGTTACCCAGTCGAGAAGTGCTGTTAGTAAGCTTTTTTTTAGCTGAGCCTTTCAGATGTTTGCTGTGATAAGAAAATTATTATCCATTAAAAATGAAGCATTTTGCTAGATTCACTTGATGATTGATGATGCCTGGCACCCCTTTTCAGAGTATCTGCAGTTTTGCAGTGAGAAAAAATAAAAGGCAGTTTTCTAAGAAGCACCTAGAGAAAATTTAACCCTTTTCATCCAAGGAGAAAATGTTTGTAGGTCACTGATGTTTTATATCTCTAATGAAGGGTATTATGGTGTAAAATAAAGTTAATTTTTCATGTTTATTTATTAAATTGCAAAAAATTGTCCTTTAAAATTTAATGTTACTAATCCCTAAATGAAGTCCAATCCTGGGAGGGACTGAACACCTGCAGCTCTCAGTAACCCTCTAGTGGCCGCTGAAATGTTTTACAGGAGTATAAATAAACACTTAAATAGCCGATACTTGTCAACTTAATAACACAGCTATTTGGGTAAAATATATTTTAAATTGTTTCCCTAACACTAGGGAAATGCACTGAAAGCTTATACAGCAGTAAGAATTAACAAATTACATACCAGGTTTTGCTTGCATTGCTGGGCACTTAGAAGAACATTTGTTATCCAGGTTGTTCACAGCAAATGTCAAATTTGCAACTTTGCTGTCAACATAATGTTCCACATTGTTCATGTTTATGAGGCTCAGCTTCTCTAAACGACCCTGCAGTGTCTGAATCTGGCTTTTTGCATTTTTTAAGCTGGTTGCCATTCTGTTAACTTTGCTTTGCAGCTCCTGTACTCTGTTATCTTGGCTTTCGCTGTTTTCTGCAGTGTTGGGTAGCAGGAATTCATTACTTCTGTCTCTTTCCTGGTTGTCATCTGCTTGCAGCTTGCAATCTTGGCAGCATTTTTTCAGCTTGTTTACTGATTCTTTAAGGGTCTGTACTTCTTTGAGAGTCTTCTCAAGCAGTTTGAATTCTTTGGGTATCTGGATGGTCATCGGAGGCAAAGTTATCTGATAAGGACAATCCTCTCCTTCATCACATTTCCGATTAGTTTTGAGCTTTATGGGACAAGTCTCAGTAAGTTTTGCTTCTTTAGCATTCTCTTCTTCTTCTAAAATAACTGCAAAAACATTTGTCAAAGCAAGGAGAGTTGACTTCAGCACGACTATGTAAATGAGGAGCTTCATCTTCACCGAGAAACTAGCAGTATGAGGAAGTAGCAGAAGTGGAACAACTTTATAAGGGCAGCTCGAAGCCTGTGAGTTATCAGACAGCCTACACTGTTCTCAGAAATGGGTGGGAGTGCTTGCATCACGAGTGATTAATAGCAGAGCAAAGTTAGGTAGTGCTTGCAAGAGTAGCACATTTCAGTGAATATTTCTGACTCAGAGCTAGTGTATGTAAGCCAGATGATGAAATGCATGTGTGCTGGTAAATTATGCAGTTTAATTTAATTCCTTGTTGTACATGGATTTTCTTTTTTTGGAAAAAAAGCAGGTAGGGAAAGTGAAAACCAGCCTTTTTCCCAGTTTGAAGTTTATCACAGCAATAGCTTTACTGACAGTTAGTCCCCTTTTCCTTATTTTTTAAACTTAATAGATATATTCATATAAATTATTTAAAACCCCAAACATGTTGAAACACAGGTGTAGTTTTGGTTCCAAACGTTTTTCAGAATAGAGTCACAATTTCAGGAGGATGAACACCACTTTCTTCTTACTATTTCACCTAGCCCACCTTAAAATAGTTATCTGGAATATTCATAATCTCTATGGCACATCACAGTTAAAATTCACTATTATCTAATTTGGGGTACTTCTTATTGAGCCTTTTTAAATGAAGGGAAGTGAACTTAAGATAGGATCTGATGCATCAAAGGGGAAACTACTTGTTACACTAATTGTACAGGAAACCCAAAGAAAATCCTGATGTTCTGTTTAATGTCCCAAATTTTAAATCTACAGTGAGGCAGAGACCTAGGGAGGAACTCTCTTCTATTTGAGGTATTGCTCTTCTTTTTATTGTGCCTCATATCAACTTTCAGAGTTAATCATGTACTTTACGTGACTGATTGCTCCAAATGAAGTATTTCTCCAGGTGACAATTGCTGTTTGCATTCTACAGCCACCTTTGCCATTCTCATGTGATACCTGTACAGTTTTAATGATCTGTGTAATTTTCCTTGTACCTCAAAACAAGGCTACATGGATATGCCTTTATGCATTCACAGCTCAGTCAAGAGTCAAATAACTTGCATAAGTATAGGGTGTTTACACCAGTTCTTGTTTAATTAGTGCAACCTGAACCCTTTCTTTCCCTAAACACTATTTGAAATTACTCATAACACAGATTAAACATTAAGCAGACATTAGTCACACTTATAATCCACAAGTTCATGATCTCTGTAACGTTACTAGCTATTATTCACACCACATGCTTATATTGATAGTACAGGAGGGAGGCTTGGTAAAAAACCCTACGTGTTTAACCCCTGCAACAATTCCTTCAGATTCCTGCATAGCACAAAAGTTGAGGCACTTTCCTATGAGATGGGTTTTGAATGTATCTTTCTTGTATTCTAAATGAGCATCCCAGAACCTGCCATGATGCTTTTAGTTATGTGACAAAACTGTATCTACCCCTGTCAGATCTTAATAGTTCCCCAGCAATGAGGTAAAAGCCACTCGCTGCCATTCAGGTGTAAGATACTGACATCACTTTGGTTTTATCAAAACTGAAATGTTTGTATAAGATAAAATGTATGATTTTAATTTGCAATTAAAATTTTTAAATTTTTGATTTGATGCTAATTTTTCATTGTATCAGTCGAAAATCAGGTGTTTCTGAAGCCTTGTTCTTGTGTATGGTTGCTACTGTCAAATGGAGAAAAGCTGTACCAGCCTCTTTGGAGGGGCTTTAGAAATAGAATAGAATTCTTAAATCCTTGTTATTTGGGAAGCCACATTCCCCCCCACACTCTTGTTTGTTCAGTTTACAGTTAAGTCTGCTATCTGCCTTGTGACTTTGTACTGGAAAAACTGTTCTGTATCTGTAAAATGAATAATAATTATCCTTGATAGACCACATTCTATTATTTGCCTTGAAATATTTAAATGTATAACAAATATTGTTGTAATTTGTGATTGCTGTACTACATTGAAAGCCTAAACTATCTTTAGAACTTTGTAACATCTAGAAGGGCAGAATTTTTTGCCCATACTGAATGTAAAATGAAAGTTCAGACAGTAAGGTGAAGAATCTGAGCTTTTCAGATATCTCTGTCCTGAGACATCTATTCCTTAGTCCCATATACATCTTCCTTTTGGGATATTTACTTCCTCCTTTGGATGATACTTCAGTAATCTTGAGTTGCTCTATTATCCTCCTGATTTCATTCTTGGTGTGATGTTCTCCTCCTAAGCTGTCACCAGTCTGCCTGGAGTCCAGAAGATCCATTTCTCCTCCAGTCTCTCTGCTTCTCCTACCTGGAGCACCCTTGTAATTGAGTAGTGACTTCCTGTTCTGTCAGGGAGTGTCCATTCCCACCAATCTGTCACATCTCTTTTCTTTCTTCAGGAACCCAAAATAGTATGACATAGCCTTTTTCATGTTTCATGTCTCCTATCCTTCTTGGAATAAATGAAGCAAAGTTTCAAATCTGAGTTTTTCAGCAAAGAGGAAGAAGGACACTGAGTAGTCTTAAACTGATGCAGTGTAACTAATGGCAGAAATATTGGACCAGATTTAAACTAAGACTTGCTGTTTGTTTATTAAAAAGTTTCTTCCCAGATGGGGTCTCTCTAGATCTAGAGTGTTCTGCATAATACAAAAAACTTTAAATAAGTTAAGCAATCGCAAACCCCAAAAGTCAATCTATTTCAACTGTGAAAAGATCTAACTGAATAACAGCTGATGACTGTAACTGAGTCTTTTCTGCTAAGGTTTTTGCTTTTTACTTAAAGCTAATTTTCTTTTCACTTTTAATCTCTTTTAGTCTACGTTTTAGGAATCTATTTTTTTCCTGTGGACTGAAGAGATATCTTTATCGTACAGACATCTTCCTCAAGACAGAGAAAATAACTGACAGTTCAAGATACTCTGAAATTCTACTGAAGTTTTTAATGCTGTTCACAGAACTTCCCAGTGATTGCAAGGTTAAAGAAGTGGTATATTTCATTTTATTAGACTTGTCTGAGATTGTTTATCCAAAGTTTATCAAAACCAGCATGAACCATTTCCCATGAATTTTTAGAATAAGGTTTTTTTCTTTTTCTGGCAGATAAGGGAATGTAGGTCAAGCAGAAAACAACAAAGCTATGACTGTAGGCAGATGTTAATTTAACTAGTGACTATGGCAATTTAAAACACAACAGCTTGGCATCTGTTTGATTTCTTGCTTTGTTCTGGGAGTCAACATCTCCTGCAGGAGAATTGCTGCAAAATATCCAGGTTTTTTTTAAGCAGCTTAAATGATTAGTATGTACAAACCTGAAGTACATTGGGACTCATTCATACAAACCATTTTGGTGGCAGAGATGGAATGTGTTGAGATTCAACTGCTGCAGTAATATTTCTGATGTTTTTGTAGACTTCAGCGATTCTATGATATATTTTGACTGAGAAACAGAATGACAAGTAATTAGATTAATTTTCAGGTTTTTCCACAATGTGGAATGCATACCAAAATTCCATACTAGAAACAAATTCTGATTTAGGATTCTTTCTGATTGGCTAAGTTGTTTTTTTTAACTCAGTAGTTATTCTTCATGCAAGCAGTCCTTATGCTGTCCACTGGATTGTGGGACTACCTATTCAACTTCCTCATGTGTCTGTAAGAACACACCAGAACACAAAAGAAAAGGCAGTCCTATTCCATTTGATATATTAAATATTCTTGTTCAGATACAGATTACATAGAAGTAGTGGCTGCATGGCTTTCCTACCTGCTTAAATTGTTCATTGCTTTATTTATAAATTCTGGCAGCAGGCAGAAAG
The DNA here is from genome assembly GCF_012460135.2 of Molothrus ater. Taxonomy (NCBI): domain Eukaryota; kingdom Metazoa; phylum Chordata; class Aves; order Passeriformes; family Icteridae; genus Molothrus; species Molothrus ater. The sequence goes on along the minus strand of NC_050482.2, from coordinate 12,730,585 downwards.
GCACACTGACAGACATGTAAGCAGTGGATATGATATTTATATCAGAACTGTAAATATAATGCACATCATAAAATTCATATGGTCAAAGAAAATCACTCCTTCTGTTAAGGTGAGGACCATATTTGTAAAGAAGGAGGTCTACAAAACTGTGTTCTTATTAATTCTATTTCTCCCATGACATCTGATTTGCCAGCTCAAAATCTCTAGTTTTACTGCTGACTATTTCCTTTATCTGTAGCCATGGAAGATGCTGTAGTTAGTTCAATATACAATGAGAATAAACTCAAATGCACTTTCAGAGTGATATTGTACCAAATACAAAAGCCTCTCCCTCCTTTGTGTTTTCAGAAAAATTCCTTTCTGATTCCGGCAAACCTGCTCCAAGAAAAGCAGCAAGTGTAAGACTGTGCTGGTTACTTGCTATCCTGATTTGTAGCCAAAGGAAATTTGATGACAGCAGGAAAGCTGTGTCCTTTCCTGAAGTGCCTGTCTTACCAGTCTCCTATGCCCTCTTTTCTGAGCCCTGCAAGCCTCACTTGGCCAGCAGCATAGTCTCAGCCACTGTACCATCTTGATTGTGGCTGATGTTTATATCTTCCATTAGGGATTGTTTTTTCCCATGAACTGGGCAACAAAACTACGGTTATGAACTATGCCTTGGGAAAGAATTTGGGATATTATTTTTCCTAGTCATTATTTGTTAGTTTTAGGAGGCTCTTCAGCAGTTTATTTTTCATTAAAAGATGCCTGGTTCATCCATCTGTAATTAAAAAAGTAAAATTGTAGAAGTTCAGTGTAAGGCAGTACAGTGTATCTACTGTACATAAGTGTATTTATGATTTGTGTGTATGCCATTACTCCCACCTGACTACATTTTTGCAACCAATAACCTCATGGCTTCAAGTGTTGTTGTTTGTCACCTAAATTAAATGTTTAGGAAATTCAGTGACAAATATTTTTCTACTTGAAAAGCTAATAAATAGGCTTTTTCTATGGACTTCCCATAATTATTCTGAAGTATGTAATTATTCTGAATGTATGAAGTTCCAGGTGAGAGGGATGACATCTTATTTTTAAACTCCACTTACAGTATCTATTTAAAACCATCAGTGCATTTTCCTTTACTTTCTATTGTCTATATCTGCAGTATAGCTATTTCTGTGTGTGCTTTCAATATTTCCCAATCTCCAAAATGGAATGCAGAATTGCATACCAATAACTACAATTTATTGCAAACTATTTAAAGTCTTAAATTAGTGACTGTTATCTTCTTGTTTTAAAATACTTTGAAATATGTGCTGAAGCCTGAAATGTTGTTGAGTAGAGAAATTATAATTTTGTAAGTGTTAATCTTCCATATATGTATGAATATTTGAGATTAATTGAAAAATGCACAATGACTGAATAAAAAGTGTACAGGTTATATTTCCTTGTGTTGTGTTTGGCATTTTTAAAGATTGCCAGAGAGGTTCCAAACACAACCTTTTAATTGTTTTTCCTTCATTTTTGGATGCTTCATCTTGAAGTAGCCAGGACATGATCTTTAGAATTAGTGAGAAGTTTTGAACTTGCTCTGAGCAGGGGGCTAAACTTAAGGAGGAATCTTCAGTTCCCTTAGTGCGTTGTCATGGGTCCGAGATTTTGCCTAGATAATTTGGGTGTACCAGGCACAGGCAAGCCCAACACCTACAGATATCCCTAGCCCTGTGATTCTGTGGAGACTGGTATCCAGCAATATGGACAGAAATGCAGGAGTCATAGCATGGGTTCAGTGTGCTTGTACCTGTTGCCCTGCTACAATGTTGAAACAATCCCTGTGAAGGTGGTGTTGCCTCCTCCCCCAAATAGGGCACACCTGAGCCGTGTGCTGTGTCCAAACTGTGTGGCTTCATGAGGATTTTGACAGAGCAGGCAGAGCTCTCTGTTTAAAGAGGAGAACTTACCCTTTCTCTTTGCTTAATGTTTAACCTTTAAATAGTGTATGAAAGAGGTAAGAAAAGATCTTCAAATAAACAGCACAGAAGGAAAATTCCAAACCTGACAGAACAGACTGGACAGAAGAGCCATATGCCAAGGGGCTAATACTACACTGAAATCATGAGTGTACACAAACTATAAAATATATTAATCCCTTCATATTTTTCTCTAGTCTTCTATTAGGAGGCAAAAGAGTTGCTTGATGAAATATTTCAGATTTTTGAAATAGCAAGTGAAATTTGCTATTTCAAAATTTTAACTGTTGGAAATTCTGTGTTAAAATTACACTAAGTGTAGTCACAATGTCTTGTTACAGTTACAAAACCTACAATTTAGCATGAAGGAAGGAAAAGTGTTATTATTCCATTTGAACTTAGGATACATTTTAGTTGTTTGGCAGTAACTGCAAGCTTAATTTGAAACACGTGTTAGCTACATCATTTCTCCAAAATGCAGAGATCCTAGGCTCTGCTGAAATTGAGTATTTCCTAAGAAGCCTCAAGTGCTTCACTTTAATAATGATTGTGGGTAATTGATGTTAAGTGGTAATTTCTTCGTGGTGACTGTTTATCTTCTGTGCTTTTTTTGTGTGCTTTATTTATCAAAAAACTGTGAAGAGTTAGACCAATATTCAGATTCCAGCATCTATTTATGTTTAATATTTGGCTGAATTTTGTTCATTTCTGGAGAGTCCCAAAAGAACTTTAAGAGCCTTGAAATTTGAAATGGAAAATGTGCCTAGAGTTCTTATTTGAGTTAGAGAAAACTTGTTTTGGAATTTCAGATGAGTTCCTTGCTGCATTGTTTTGAGCTGACTGTCAGAAAGAATTGAATATAATCTGATAAAATGGAGAATGCCCACTGCACTTAATGCAGAGTGAGGAGGTGTTGATCAAGTTAGGGCCAGATTTCACTAGGTTTGCTCTCATGGATGAGTACCTCATTTATCAGGTGGGTCCTCTCCCTTCTGTGGTTTTAATTCCCATTCCTATTCTGACATATTCTCTTTCTTACAAATATTTCTATCCACCTTCCAAGCTTGGAGAAACTACTGTGGTCTTAGATCCAGGGGCTCGTGTGCCTGAAGTCAAGCTGGAAGGATATAAAAGAGGTACCTCAGATAGTGCATAACCTCACATAGTGCTCACTTTTTCTTGGAATTTTCATCAAGAGATTTTGAAGACAGGTCTGGTGGGGAACTGTTTGTAGCAAGTGAGTATGAACTTGTAGAGAGAAAAGTTTTTCATTTGTACATAACAGCTATTTGAGCATAAGTATGTTCTGTTTTTCTTATGGGCTCCTATATTTAAATGAATCCTGCTCAGAGACAGAATATCTACCTTTTTCTGCTAGAAAAATATTAGGGAGATGTCCTTGCTTTTCACCTTTTCTGCAAAATTTTCCTCCACATTTTTTTGTAATAGGATAGAATTGTCCAGCACTTTGGGACTTTTCACTGATTGAAGGGAAAAAAAAATTGCTTTGGAACTTGGATTTGGGTTTGGTTTTGATTTGTTAGATTTTGTTTTGTTTTGTTTTTCTGGTAGAAAAGCCAGACTTCAAATCACATAGCAATATAAAAAAATTGTAACAGTTAGAAAATCACAAGAGCAGTTTAAGGGTAACTTAATATGGTAAAATAAACATAACAGGAATTTTGCATTAAAAGAAAAAGATTCAAGTAAATCCAGTAATAAGACACATAATTCCATGTAATTGCATTTATGGGAGCATGGGGAAATGGAAAGCAGAAAGTTGCCAGGCAACCATTTGTTAAAAGACAAATCTTCATCCAGCTTTCCAGTAATTCTTCATTTAGATAAGGAAAATTTATTCTGGTTTATCCAGATGATTTATCAGTGTTGAGTGTGTTTGAAAACGTATGGTGTCTCAGTACGTTATAAAATGAGAAAGAAAATCTGAGAAAAGCAATATACAGTTAAGTACAGCTGACATGGAATGGGAGTGGAAGACTCAACAAGTCAAGAATATTTATCCAACTATATTCCAGACTCCAGATCTGAGATCACCAGTATAATAAAATTACCTCAGTTCTTAACAGGGCATTATGGTTAACACAGGACTGAAAAAAAAAGTGATCCTCAATTGCCATTTAGAAGCCCTTTTTTTTTCTCACTTCTCCATCTTCTCACTCACTCTTTTACCTTTCAGTGTAGCAATGTAAATAGTTACACTGAGGAGACCTGCATTTCACCTACCCCCACAATGTGAGAGCCTCCAAGCAATAAAATGAACTGTGAGTGCATAAATACTCTTGGTTATTTTTGCATTAATGTGAGACATGCCACCTTGAAAGAATTATATATCTTTACATCAGGGGCATCATCTCTTGTCTGGTTTTATCATCACAATGAATTCAATTTTTCTAGAGTAGGATCAAGTTTGCTCCCTTCTTTCATAAACTATTTCTTCCCCTCAAACAGTTGCCTCTTTCCCTTCTGCCCTCCCAAGAATCTTGGAGAAAATGGTATACCAACTTTAATAACAAATCCTGGGACCAGGGTAGCCCAGTCCTGTCTCTTTGATGGCTCTCCCAAAAACACTGTGGTAATGGGAACTATCTGGTAATGAAACTTTCCAGGAAAGTGAGACCACTGCCTTTGACATGCTGGTATGCCATCCATGCAGCCTGTCCTGTGTAGTCCTCCATGCTACACACTGCATAGGACCAACCTTCTTGAAATAGAGCTCTTAGCTCTGAACTGAACTGAGAAATGAGGTGTGAAATCTGTAAGAAGTCTATGGACATAAAGAAGAAGACACAGCCTCCAGGACAAGCAGGTTTATTTCTGTGGAAGCATTGTCAAACATGGTGTAGATCTGCAGTGAGAACCTAAGCAGTAAAACAACTTGTAATTCACAGGTGCAGATCAGAGGAGTGTGGAGAAAGCACATTGGTAACATCCCACACAAACAGGGCAACTATATCTATGTGTGAGGCTAAGAAATGAATGGGTTGAGAAACGGAAATATTTTCTTTCTCACAGAAGACCTAGATAGTATTTTGAACTTAAGTGAACAGTATCTTTGATCCTACAGAATGCCAAAATAAATATTTGAGAGCTGCTTATCTTTAATTTCATGCAAACAAATGAAAGGCAGACCTTCTATTCTTGGGGTCTCAGGGAGCAAAGATTGTCTTTGCTACAATGAAATATTTTGAAACAAATCTTCAAAAAAACTTGAACAATTATCAAGAACATATATACTTCCTTTGACATATTGACATATATTCTGCTTCTTGGCCAGAGGATTAGTTCTAAATGGTTTCCTCTGAATATTCTGAAGTTGAATTATAACTGGTAGTATTTTCTTGGTGCTGCAGTAATTTCACTTCTTATTTCAGGAGATCTGCATAATCACATTTCTTGGCAGGGTCCCATAGAAGCTGCAGGTTTGACTTGCTGCCCCACCAGGGTAGCCATGGACTTTTATAGAGGTGGATCAGCTTACATTTTTTAATTGGATTTAAACTGGTTCTCCTTACTTGTGACCAAAGGAGGGGGAGAAAGGTTTTCTAAAGCAATATCACCCAGGAATAGTGTGGCCAGCAGGACCAGGGCAATGATTGTCCTGCTGCACTCAGCGCTGGTGAGGCCACAGCTCAAATCCCATGCTCAGTTTTGAGCCCCTCACTACAAGAAGGGCATTGAGGTGCTGGAGGGAGTCCAGAGAAGGGCAGCAGAGCTGGGGAAGGGTCTGAGCACAAGTCTGATGAGGAGTGGCTGAGGGAGCTGGGGGTGTTCAGCCTGGAGAAAAGGGGCCTCAGAGCCCCTTACTGTTCTCTACATTACCTGAAAGGAGGTGTAGCCATGAGATCAGTGTCTTCTCCTAGGTAACAAATGATAGAGCAGAAGGAAATGGCCTCAAGTTGCACCAGGGGGGTTTAAATTGGATATTAGGAAACATTTTTTCACTGAAAGTGTGGTCAAGTGTTGGTACAGACTGCTCAAAGAAGAGTTTGATTCACTATCTCTGGAGGTATTTAAGACCTGTTTGATCTTGGTGTTTGCTAAAGATCTGCACAGGCATGTAAGCCAATGTGTTCTATTGCCTGGGGATAATCCAGCTTTAGCCTAGCTCCTATATTTTTTTACAACCCTATTGCCAGCAGAGACACTTTAAACCTCAGTTTTGCCTGTGTGGGCCAGTGGGTTTATACCAAAACTGAACCAGTTAAGCAATGAAAAGTTACTTAGAGCCTGAGTTCAAAGTCAAGACAGAATTACCATGAAATATTAATACAGACAGAAAGTCAGAGAAGAAATGGTACAGTCCAGGTAGCCCTGCAGTTGTGATAGAAACATTCTTTATGTTCTTATGTTTATGTCTTGAATTTTTATGAAAATAATCATTTTTTGTCTGTTTATTTGATTTGGTGGTGTATTAATTTTTGTTATGTTACCAAAGTCTGTATAAACTGAAAGGCTGCCAATTACAGTTATAAAAAGTTGCAGCAAAATGAAAGTATTAGTGCTTAGGAAATTTCATAACTGTCTGTTTGCCTTCCATAGCTATTTTCTGCTGGAAAAATCACAGACATCAGAGTAGCTGAGCTGAAGGAACAGTACACCCTGCTGCATGAGGCTGTGATAAGGTATAATATTCCTTTTTAGACTTTCAGTAGCCAAAGAATTTGTTTTTAAAGTACTTTCTGCTCGTGCTGAAGCCTAATAATCATTTAGGGCTTTCTTAGAGTTATAGTTCATAAACAGAACACAAAGTTGAAAACCCCTATTATTTAATAGGAACTTTCAAGTTAATTTGGGATACTTAAATACTTGTTTGAAACACATCTTTGTTTCTAATACAAACATAATAATATTGGGAATGGATGTACAGACTGTAACAGACAGCATACCTGTAATTATCAGTAAAATCAGCATCATGATATTCCTGTTACATTCTTGTAATGCATACCATAATATCCACTGTATTGACAATATTTTATCCCACTTTCACTGACAGTCCAAATTAAAAACTTTATGGCAATTCTGTCATTAAAGCTAAAGCCTAATTTAAGTATCCTACAACTAATTCAGGTTATAGCCCCTTATTTGGATGATGCTGGGATTTGCTGTGCCTCCTGGCAGTCTCAATAGCAACAAGAGCAAAGTAAAGTAAAGTAATTTGAAAAAGGGTTCTCAAAATACTTAAGTAAAAGTTTTTCTTGAGGATAGCTGAGTCTTCTGGTTTTGTCTTAATAAAATGGAGAGTTTGCATATGGTTCTGACTCTGTGAAGCATCACGTGAATTTATTTCAGATTACTGAAATAGATAGCAAATCTTTCTGAGAAGCAGAGTTAAAAACAGCACTTCAGTGTTGTTCAGGTTCCTAGAAAATACAAGAAGACTTTCCTAACTGCTCAGATCTGAACATATTTTGTGGTGTTTGGATTAATCGATAGAGTTTCTACCACACTGGTGTTCACTGAGCTCAAGCAGAAACCAGTAGCTGCTAATTAGTTGATTTTCAGCCAGGGTTAGTTTAAAACCAGTCTTTCATTGGAAAAATGCAAACATATTCCTATGTGCTTTTATGTATTTATACAGTATTCTTTTTTATGGGACATTATGTGAAGGCAATCCCTTTGTGAGTATAAAAAGTGGAATAGGGCCTGAGTGTAAACAGCACTCAACTGTCCTTTCTGTCACACTTAAAACTACCCTTAACAGAAGGTACCAAAAGCATGAAAATGTTAGATGGCAGATTACATCTCTCATTCTTTCCATCATTCTTACAGGAGTATGAAATGGCCATGCTTCTGTAAGAAAGTGGATCAGAGATCATGATGCCCCATTCTGTATTGGATGTAGTTGTGTGTCACAGCAGAGCACCAATGTGTGAGCAAGCACTAATTCTCACAGATAGATTTCTCCTAGTGCTAAAAGAAAGCAAGGGAAATCGATTACCAAAAATAGATTATGATCTCCAGTATATTTTAAGGATATCAAAAGTGGGATTCAGGCATCAAAACTAGGATTCAGTTGTCCATATGTTAACATCAGTAGACATGCTTATCTGAACAAGGTTCCAAGGGTCCCTTAACACTATAGAAAGAAATAGGGACCACACACTTCCTCCTTATTCAGACACCTGCAAGGGTCTGGTTTTCTCCATCAGCTGTAAGGAGTGTCCTGGTGGTAAGTGCAGTATGTGTGTATATTCTCTTCCTGCAAAGAACCCTTCACAGGATCAATACTGCTTTTAAATTGTTAGTTCTTCATCCTAACATGTGCTGTACAGTTCTGTGGATCAATAACTTATTTTTTCACATATTACAGTTAAATTCAATCCCTTTCCTAATTAATGCCCACCTGTCCTAGTGTTGTTGCAATGCCATGTTAAGACAAATGACACAGGATGAGGTTTTCAAGCTCTATGTGTTTTTTTCTTTCCTTTATTAGCATATAAAAATCTCAAGGAGAAAGCCTTATATATCTTGAGCAGCACAGTTCCCTTTGACAGCTGTGCCAAACTATTGCAACTGATCTCTCTGACACACAATACAAATTTGTCTAATATCATGAATGCAATTATTCTGTGTGCAGGTAATTTCCAAGGCTGTTGCCAATGCACAAAGAGCTATAAGTGATAAGTGCAGTCCTCTGTTTAGTGGCAAATTTTTTTCTTGCTTTCAGTTTGGCACAATTTGGCATTTCTAAAAGCTGAAAGATGTCACCTGGCAGATAACATCTATGATACTTTTCTTCAAAGTCTTAAGTGGTTTTGAATTTATGTTTGCTGAGAAGAGGCTGTCATCCCATTGTGGTGCTGTCTCACCCATCTACTTTGTAGTAAGGCTGCATCTAAAGTTGAAGTATCTGATCTTGTATTTGGCCCTTGAAAACCTTTTTAGTCACTCAAATATGTGGCCTAATTGTAGATTTTATTTATATTATCTCAATTTAGGAACCTAGTATGAATATTCTGTTAACCAAACTGGAAGATAGACAGATAATAAAGAGGATTCATCAGCAGATTGGGAATCTTGTTTTCTTAAGCCTCTGCTAAATTACTAATTATTTCACAAATTCAAAAGCTGCCACATCAGACTGCACAACCTTACTTTTGCAGTCATGGGATTCTGTATGTGTATATTGTGTAGATGTGCAGTTAATTCTTCATTGTCTTTAATTAAATTCAAATCAACACATGAAAAAATACTGTTGGCATCTGTAGAGAGCAAAATCTAGATTCAACACTTAATTCTTGTTTCTGTTTTCCTTTTTTTTTATTATCTTGAAAGAATTAATACTCAAAACTTTGTTTTTATGAATTCACATACATGTTTATGTAACTGTATGTAAAGTGTATATGTTTGAAATAATTGTGTTTTAAATTGTATAGTACTACAACCAATTATATTTTCTCCCACCACTGTATACATTCTGTTAGATTTAAAGAATATTTAAATATCATATAGAATCCAGTGTCAATAAGTCTGCTTATTTTTTGCTTAACATATATGTGTAAACACATGAAATTATTTGTTCACGATGAAGGCACACTGGTTTCTCTTGAATTCTGTGGTTTTATTATTTTCTAGTTTAGAAACAGGAAGTTCTTATCTAGGGAGTAATGTTGCATGAATCAAAACTTTTTCTGCTATATTATTTCAACTATATTTGTGCAGTATCGTCAGTTTTATATTTTATATTTTTATCATCATTTTACCATCTCACCCCTATTCTTTGGTGTGATATGTAATTTCTCTTTCTGTTTAAGCCATAAATGTCAAATTTGAGCCAAAATTTATGTCTAGAGTTTCTCAATATGGGAAATACTAAGTTAATATGTTTAAAAAAAATATTGCACTATATTTTTAATTAGCAAAACACAAGTGATAGAGTTCTTCATTCATTCTTCTACATAATTTGTGACTAATTTTAGTAGACCATTATGTTATTATTCCTCAATAGTAATATTGAGGAGGCATACACAATATTTCTGTAGCATAAAGCATAGGTTTATGTGTAATGCATTGTATATGAATTTTCATACTGTTGTTCCCTTTAAGAGTTTTCCATAATAATCAATGTATTTTACTAACAGCCTTTAGGATGTTTTCCAGCAATCACCACACAAGTTTTTAAGTATATTATGAATCACCAGTCTCCAGACACTGACAGGAGTTAGTTTGTTGTTTCTGTGGAGCTAGTCTGGTGATACAAAGCAGATCATTGATCTACAGGCCTTATTATAAGCTTCCACAGATGTCCACAAATGTATTTTCAGCTTTTGTATCATTACCTGAGTTATTTCAGGTCTTGGTGGCACTACAGCAGTAGCAAGATGTAATTCATCACTGGGTAGATGTACCAGTGTTTATTAAGAACTTAAAGTTGCCATATAGTCCAGACTGGGCCTTGTCCTGGTGGATACTTCACTATTATAGGTCCCCAAACTTAATCAGATCTAGCCTTTGGCACTTCTTAGGATAAAATGGATTCCCTCTCTCTTCATTTTTGTCCAGAAAGTGTTAGACAAATAAATTGGCTAAGTAACAGTCTGTCATCTGGTTAAAATTAGATAAATCTCACTCCAACTGTAGGTATGCAGAAAAACCCCTCTGAGGCCAGATTCCACTGCTCTCATGGCATCATAAGATGATTTGGATTTGAACAGAATTCAGGAGGCCCAACCTCCTGCCCAAGGCAGGGTTGACTAGGAGATCAGGCAAGATTATACAGAACTTAATTCCATCTCATCTTGAAAACCTTCTATTAAATATTATAGGTATGTAAAGAAGTATAAATACAAAGCTTGCACTTCACATTGACCAGTTCTAAACTAGTCTATTTAATGCAGTTTACAGGAATCTGAGAGCCAGCTGTTGCAGGAAGCTGAACGCCTGAGTGCAGAACTGGAACAACAAAGTGAACTGGAAAAAGCAGAAGAGCTCTCTGAAGAAGCTCCCAGTGAAGGTTCCCAAATAAGGCAACAACTTTTCAGCTGCCGAAGTGAATACAATGCTATTAAAGGAAGAGTGCATGAAAATCGGTTGAAGATAGAATGGTAGGTGAAATTGGTCAAATGCTGCTCATTTTATCATTGATAATGTAAAAAGATGAGCAATAGAATAAAAATCAATCTCCTGTACATTTTACATGGACACATTTCTTGATGGCTGTTGTTAACGAATTGCCACAAACTTTCCCCAGTCACAGCAACATGTCAGTGATGAATAAATTTACCATGGTCAGATTTGTAGATAGTTTTAAATTTAGAACATGGATGGGGTTCTTTAAAATGCTGTTTAAAATTTACTGCATTGGATGAATAATATTTAGGTGGGGAAAATGAACATGAGCAAATCTAGCCTAGAACACCTTCAATAGAAATGTTTAAAGTGTCTCAGAGACCTGTTGGCTTGGATTTTATGGAACAATGTCATAAATAGACCAAATACTATTTTTAACATCACTAGCACGGTGTCTTCAAGTTTTTCTATTCAGGTATTCAAAGGGAAGTACTTGTGTATTTTAATCTTAGAAAAATGATAAATTTGCTATGGAAGGAGTGAAATCTTAACGTTTCTATATAAAGACAACAGTCCAGAATTAGCTTGGTATTGTATACATTTCAATTATCTGCATACTTTATAGTAAAATTACAAGCAGAAGTATTGCATTTGTAAAAATAGTGTACCTAGGCAGATGAAATCAGATTTTTATTTTGTGGGGGACTTGCTATTTTTACCCATCTTCAATCCAGCTGTAGTGTCATTGGTGTGTATATAAACAGAAGCACACAGTGTCAGCATGTCAGCAGTTAAGATTATTATTCTGCAAGGAAATCAGTAACACTGTACACACTGCATGGAGCAGGTTTTGCTGGCAATTCTTTCTTCATTTTTTTTGGTTTTTTAGAGCCAAGTGTTTGCTCTAAGAGAAAAAGAAACTTGAGAATGAAACAAACTGGGAGTGGGAAAGAAACATGGAAAGCATCTGGAAAAAATTATTTGCTATGAGATAACTAAGAAACATGAAATTTCCTGAAATAATTATTAAATGCAGAATTTATTGCAATTTCCAAGCAGTCCAGAAATGAGTTCTTCAGAACAGCTTTTTAACCATTTGTCCTCATGCTTTTTAACCATTTGTCCTCATATATCTTTTGACCATTTTTCTCTCCTTTTGCATCAATTTCCAAAAAAATTATGAGGATTTATATGTTTAGGTAATATTTTCCCATTCTATATTTTCTACCTCCAGTGAAAATGAGAACTCTATACAAAATACAGTGTAGGCATTATTCCAATTATCCTTGCCCATTTACTGGATTAATTTTATATATGAATTGAATATCTTGCAGATTAAAAGTCCACTTTTTGTGTCAGTCATGCTGTAAAAAATGTTCCTTCACTGTAGTAAGAAACTTATGTCTTATTATTGTCAAACCCAGCTGTACAGTCTGACCAGAGGTGCATTATCTAATGGAAACCAAAAGGGCAGCTCCAGCCTCTTGTGGTGTGGGGATTTCATGAGCCAAATTCATGAGTCTTCTGTGTTTGGGAGTCCTCAGCTGACCCCTATTCCTTTGAACTTCTCCTGTCTCCTCCAGAACAAACTTCTGACACTGCAACACGCTGGGCAAAGCGTTCCACAGATTAACTACGTAAGAGCTGCCACCTCCTTACTTTTTTAACCTGACCCCTACAGCTTCATTTAGTGCCCTGCAGTTCTTGTGTTGGATGAGACAATGAGCATCTGTTTCACTGCTGCAGAATGGTTTGATAGATCTCTTTTGTACAACCCTTTGCCCTTTTAATTTATCAATTTTTCAAACTCGGGTACTACAGATTATTTAATTGTTCCCTGTTTGGAATCTGTTTCATGCCTGATGGTATGCCTGATTGGGTCTTATGTGTGTTGTGGATGTGCCTTGGTTATATGTGGATTTGCTTACTGGGAGAGAATTTCCAGAAATATTCAAGAAATTATACTGATTTTGAGTTGGACTAGTCTAGAATGAACAGGACTAGCACAACGTGTGTGAAGAATGGGTGAGTGAATGTAGTGAAGAAATGAGAAGTGGACTATGAAGAAAACCAGATTATTTGTGTGAATACATGTTTGTGATGAAGGGATGAGTTTGGTGCCTGTGAAAGTGTGAATGTCCAGAATAGAGTTGTGAGTAGCAGGTGATCTAATAGTAGCACTGGTGTAAAATGAAGATCCATATGCTTGTTTGTTTTATCCAAAGAGTAAAGCAATGTTTTCTGAAATATTTGGTGCATGGACAGTGTCACAGAGGGGAGGGAGGCTCCATCAAAAGTATTAGAAGTTTGCTGTTAGGTTGCTGCTTGGTTTTCTTAATTTCTCAGGATAAAAAGTCATGGCCCAACCTCTCTTGGCCCTTGATCTCTCTGGAACAGAGTTTCCCTTGCTGTCCAACTGTGTTAATACAGTCCCAGCTGTGCTTGGCACTTACAAGTAAATTTCTCTTTGGGAATTATGACTAATGGCTGTTCAATCTGAAAACAAACATGTTGTTTATTTACTTTTGTATGTATAGCAGGCAGGGAACATGGAGGGGGAAAGGTTTTGAAGGGTTTATCTGTGTCTCTTATCCTTTTTTTAGAATGTATACTCAGACCTAGTGCTGAGCTGGAAGTGAGAAATCTGATCTTGTTTCCCTGGTTCTGCAGATCTCTGTTCCCCTGTTTCTGTAAACCTTTATTTCTCTGAAGCATCCCTCTTATCTCTGATGACTTTATTTCCTGCCTTAATTCACTTTCTCTGGTATCTAAGACTACTTAGCACCTTTTTTGAACTCTGAGTCAAATCTGACAACGACAACATTTCTCACTTGAGGAGTCTTACAGATATGCCATACCATTAGCAAAAGTCTCAAGGTCTCTTAATATTCCATACTCTTTTATCCCTATTTAATTTCTTCTTTGCTTGCCTCTGTAAACAATTTTTCCAGACCTTTCTGAACAGCTGAAGATGATGTTTCATTTTGTGTTTTAGTTCTTTATTGTTCCGATGAATAGTCAGCATTTCCAGAATAAATTCAATTGCTTTCAGCATTGAAGTATCATCAGGTTTTCAGGAATTTGGTGACTTTTTCATCATTTCAATAGGTGCATGAGGTATTCTATGTATTTCTTGACACACTTAGGCTGTCAGGGAAGTCACCCTGAGGGTGACTGCATGTTTGGGGTGTGTTCCCACTGTAGGTATGTGCCTCCTCTCCCAGTTTGTGGCCTGGTCTGCCATATGGATGTACTGGGCTCATTGCTGGTGTGTCTGCCTGAGAGTTCAGGGGGAGAACAAGGGTTGGAAAGATTTTACTGAGCTTGTAAAGCTTGGGCCACCATCCCAAAGTCAGAGCTGACTCTGGGAGTAGTCTTCCTCTTAAAAAGTGCTTGGCAAGGGTAATAAAGTAAAGGGAAAAAGAGTCATCTCCACTCAGTTCTGCTAAAATTGCATTCAGAGCCATGAAATTTCTTCATATAATCGATAAGAAGCCTCAGTAAGTAAGAATATAGATCAAAAAAATCAAATTAGTGGAACAAGAAGGAAAGAATCAGTGTGATCAGCAAGGATTTGTTCTGGCTTAAGGAGACATTTCACTTTAATGTTTGTGTGAGTCTTGGAGTTCTGATTTATGAGACAAAATAAAGAAGAGCTGGTTTTCTTTGTTACACAATGGTATCAACCGTTGTTTATTGTTGAGAAATAATAAATATTAAATCTAAATATATCATCTAAACAGTTAATTTAAAAGTAAGCAATTAATTTGTACTAAATTTATCTATAACAAGAGGTTTTAGATTAAAGGTGCCTAATGCTTAAAAACAGTTTTATTTGAAAGCCTAGGTCCAATCTCCAGCTCTTACAGTGATTTTTTCAGGTAACAAAACAGCTCCTCACTGAAGCACTCTGCAACTGCATGCAAGTCAGGATTGCAAAACTGATTTTGTCCTTGTAGAAGCATTGCAAATAAGGAAAACTATTTCAACACTTGTAATTATTTCTGCATTAGTCACTCAATAATTAGAAAGTGAAAAGTTAAGCTATTATCCATAGCTTCTCTTGTGAAGAATAACATGCCATAAGTAAAATAAATAGCACCACAGCTGAAGTTATCAACTGGTCTTGTGACTGCATTTTCTGGTACCTACAAATTAATTACAGCTCATAGCCTTACAGGAAGCTCATGCTGGCAGCTTGTCAGCTGGGATAATTTCTACCTGTGGTCACTGGATTAGAGTTGTGAGGTGCCAAACTCCTTCTGGAGATTTCCAGGTAATCCCAGCTCTGAGAGACAGCAGCTGAAGGAGTTCTCTTTCTGCCATGATGGGACTTCTAATGCTAACAGTGATGTGGTTATTTTGTGAGCTGAGGAAGTGAAATGGACTTCTGTTGACAACTACCCCTACATTTCTTAATCTCTTCATCTTCATTTTTTTATTTCTGTGTCAGCTTGCAGCTGTAAATGTCTCTCAGGGAAAAATCTGGAATGTATTTCTATTAATGACCCAGTTTTCCAACTGCCTTTTCTTAACTCATTACAACTGCACCTCTGACAGCTTTTCACGTACAGTACTGTTATCAGGCTTCATGAAAATAAGAAGAGCAATGTTAGAAACATTTGCACACATTAATGCCTAGACTTAAGTGTTTTATCTTCTTTCCATTGTGTGTATTGTTAGAGGTATAACAATGGTAATAATAAAATCCACATGATGTTGAAAAATACATCCACCAGGGAAGGATTAGAAAATAATGGGAAATTTAAATGCCTAATGCCAATTGTAGCTGGTTTTTTTGTTGTAATTGCTGTCTAAGTAAAACAGTCATGAGGTTGATATCCATATAACAAAGATTAGAAGATTCAAATGCTAACTGGAAGAACCAGAGTTTCTATGCTTATCTTACATTGAGCTTCTATGTTCATCTGTTAAATCAAAGACTAAACTTCAATTATTTGAAGAATCTTATTTGATTTCTAAATGTGTGTTAATCACCCTGCCTCCCCTTTAGAGTCCACAGAGAGATATGTATTATCTTCAACTGGTAATTTATGTCACCCTAAAACAGTCACCTGGAAACTGAGATGACCTGCCCTTTGGAGGTCCCAGTTTTTATCCCTGACAGTAAGGAAGCCCTGGAGTAAGGATGCTAGCATAGGGCTGCCTGGCTTCTGGCTTTGGGCGGCTGCATCCAACTCATTGCTCAAAAGAGAGAGATTTAACTTACTTCTTTTTACTCATTTTTTCTTTTCACACTTCCACTGTTTTTTGTGTGGAAGTAGTTGGTCTGCCAGCTGTTTAGGTAACTTGGCCCTTGTCATTCTCCGTTGCCTTTGTTTATGTCACAGAAAATCAAGTGTTCAAATCATTTTACTTTTGCTGGATGGAAAAGTCTTTGTTGTAAAACTGGAATGGTTCCACAGGAATCTGTCCTCATGAGTGAGGAATGTGACAAAAGAAAACAGTGTCAGCTTTGCTCTCCCTCCTGATCTTTGGTATTGCTGTTTTGATCGTCCAGTGTGAAAGAGGGCACAGCACAGACTAACCACAAGTCCTGCAGCCTCTTTAATCATTTTGCACAGGACTTATTTAATAATATTTTGTGGCAGTCAAAAGTTATGGATATTTGTGCAAAGTGGACATTATTATCCTTAGTGTGATTATGCCAGTCCCAAGGAGTTCAATTAGAAGTACTGCCAAAATGGGTTTGTAATATGACTTTGGAATTTTTGAATTTTTTAAATTAATTTTATCCATTTTGGAGGAAGATTGACTTAAATTCAACCTTTTTCTTTAAAAGCTTTTGTTTTGCAAACTTGTTCACTCTGTGTGTTCAAATGCTGGTATTCAAATTAGTTTTTAGTCTTTACCAGTCCCTGTTGAGACATACTTGTAGTCTGCCCATACAAATATCATACATGCTGTATATCAACAACACCTACCCTGTGTCTATTTTCTCTTTGCTCTTCATCTGAGCCGGAGCTTCTTATTCATGGGAAAGATGTTGTTTTGTTTTGTTCTGTTTATATTGCAACACCACCAACCCAGTTCTCTTTTTTTCACTATTTCCTTTCCTTAACTAGAATTATGTTTCCTGAGACTTCCAGGTATAAGCTTCACTCCTTTTGTTGGAAGACTCAAATTTAAGAAAGAGTTGATTGAGAGAGTGGGAGTGGTGGCATGGAGGAGGGAATCTTAAATCAGGCCTGCTAAAGGGTTGAGCATAAGGTCCTAGGGATGATCCTCCATGAGTTTGGCTGCTGGGAGACTGATCTCTGTTCCCATGCCCACACACTTTCTAAAACCTGAACCACCACCACCATGCAAAGTCTTGCACTGCTGCTGGAAGGTTTCAGAAGAAAAAAAAAAAGAAATAGCAGTCAGCTGCCTCTTTTCTGTATCAGCCACATTATGAGGTAACTGTAATAGCTGCTTTGGGTGGGTGGGGATGCCCAGGAGTCCCTTGCCATTGTTATAGCTCCAAGTGACACAACTGTTTTATGGAAGTTTGTCCCTTTCTCTTAATTCTTCCCTAATTTAAAGAGTTATTTATTTTACCAGACTGCCATGAGTCTCAACAAACATTGACCAGCACATGCTCCTACTGGAGTTATAAATTTAAGCACTGAAGTTGATCCTTTGCTATACCTGGGACAGAGGACTCAGTGAACTTGTTTGGCTGTGATGGCATAGAGACTGCTGTAGCCCATTTACCTACACAGGAGCACAGCTGTTCTGTGCATGCCCTGGGGATGCACCTTCAGAAGGAATCATTTTTTGTATTTGGCAGTATTTACTACCTGCTACCAAGAAGCTCCCTATTGTAAATCCAATAAGCTTGTTGGCTGAGCTCCCTTTTTATAATCATTCCTTCACCTTTCTCAGGGCAGTGTTACTAAACACCCACAAGATCTAAGAGCTTTCCTGTTTTTTCCTTTCTTCCTTCTTCACTTAGCATCTGTCCCGATTGTTGCTTGAAATTAAATTGCAATTTAATTTTGGATATAGGTTAAGATCACTGTGACTATTCAATTTACTTTTCTACCATACTCCTTTGGCTTAGCCTATAACCCCTGCCACTTTTCAGGACTTTTTTTTCACAGGATCCAGTCCAGATTTGAGGAGCTTCAGTTACACTTGTCTCAAGAATAAATGTGTATGTGAAAACATTCATAGGAAGAAGATTTCTCACTAGCAGCTGCACTTTCTTTGATACTTGATGTCTTTGTGGCTATTTATTACCCATCTCCTCTTTCCTTTTGCCACATTTCTGTGTTAACATTTTGTTTTCTGAGGTTGAGAGGAAGGTTGTGGGTGTAGGGTGCCACTGGTAAAAGGCAAGGGTGAGTGAGGCATGAATGCACCCCTGCAGGAGGCAGTCAGTCTAAGAAAAATCAGGCTCAAATTTTTAGATGTGTGCACTGTAGAAAAAGATTGTGCACCTCCATATAGATATACCCAGTCCTTCAGGAGCCCCAGTCACCAGTCAGCAAACTTGCTTTGAATCTGAGCACCTTTCATGCTAATTCACTGTGTGTTTTAGTCTAACACAGAATAGGCTTTCATACTTTTTTACCATTTACTGTATTACAGTAATGATTATTCTATTACTAATATATTTAGTTCTGCTTTGATTTTTACTGTAGTTTGAGAGAAGAAAAAAAGCTTCTGGAAGATGAATATGAAACAATGGCAAAAGAAAAGGTAAGTATGAAACATGAGAAAAGCAATGTTTTATGTTCTGACAACTAACATATAAAAAATCACAGAAAATTTTTTGTCAGTGTGCATTTCTAGAGTTTATTTTACATAGACTATATAGAAAATATATTTTAAAAGAAATAGATTCTCTAGGCTATATTAGACCATTCAATTTTGATAACTAGTAAATAACTGATTCAGAAAATATCTGGAATTTTGTTTACCCAAGGAAATGTTTACTATATTCAGTAAATAGGTACTGCATGTAAAGGTAGCTGCAGGTTTTTGGTTCTAGGATGTGAACATGAAAAATGCATTTGTAGTCATAAGTCCTGAGGAATACTATATGTGGCTTTGTTGGAAATAAATTCTGTTAGTATTGATAGAAGAAACACTCATCTGGTAAAAAAAATACATTTCATATCTTGTCAATAAAAATGTTATCATCATTCAATATTAGTGAGTCTGTGTTATCAGGAACCTGCAAAATGTAAAAGGGAAAATACAATTAATCTGGTCTTTTACTTCATTTTTAAAGAGAAATGATAAAGTTCAACAGTTGAAAGAAAGTTGTGATGAGCTCAGCAAAGAAGTAATCCAGAGGAAAGCAGAAATTGATTCAATAAAAGAAGCTGTTTCATCCAAAGAAAAGATGATATTAACAGATGAGGAAGAAATGAAAAAGCTTCAGGAGATGCATACTTATTTAAAAGTAACACAGAACTAATTGTGCCCATGTATCTGTGAGTGTGTGTGCATGTGTGTGTATGGGTCCATGCTTTGCCCAGAGGAGCACTGAATCTTCTGGGTGTTGTCATTCCAAATTCACTGTGCCATTATATTAAATATTAGACCTTTTCCCAATAGGCATGAAACATGCTGCTGTGCCATATCCTTATTGCTCCTGTAGGAAATACTGAGTCATGATTTTGATTAAAAAGTGTTTTCTATAAAGACATCTTGGTTATGTTGTGTTGTTTTAGGTTGCTCAGATTACAGTTAATACAGATTTACACTGAGAATTAAAAACATACCTGGGTCTACTTCCTTCCATGGTATAAATAGCATAATAAGATGTATTCATAATATTCAAGCATAATTTTTATCTTGAAGATACACTTAAATTGTAAACATCAATGTTTAGTTTTAAAAGTAGGAGCTACAATTCTCTGGGAAAAACTGAAACAATTAAAAAATGTTTCCTACTGATTTTCACAGCAGTTCTAAATTCATATTACTGTTATGAAAACTCATTAGCTTTTGAAGCTATTAATCAAACCTTTCTGTTTTGTTACTAGGCTGAGCTAGTTAGGATCCTTGGTGTTCCAAAGCAACTTGCAAAAGAAACTGAGAAGTTGAAACAGAAAAAAATGTATGTTTTCAATAAATAATTCTATATACATGAATATATATATATATATGTATGACTTCTTCTCATCCCTTGGTTATAGAAATGATTGAGGATGGTTGTTGAATAAAATTAGGATCAGCATTTAAACTAACAATTCCACAGCTGGCAGTGTGGCCTGAGCTGCAAACCCATTCTCCCTTAGTCCTTCTGTGCCAGCTGTGGAGTCACAGCTGCTTTGCTGTAAGGTCCTGACATGAGCTGCAGTCTCTAATGCTTCATCAGGGGAAATGCAAGCCAGCAGCCAGCCTTTTCTTCCTCTCTCATGAAGTTGGGGTTCTTCTCCTCTGAAGCAGGGCATGTGCTGTTTCTCTACGTGTAAAATCAAATTAGCTCTGTGCAGTTTCAGCCAGGTCACCCACAGTCCCATTGCCATCCAGATGAATGAAGGTTTTGTATCCTGTTTATGCACAGGGTTACACTGAAGTTTGTCTCCTGCTTCCAGTCCCTATCTGTCATGACACATCAACTGTTTGACTGTTAAATTTCTCAGGTTTAAAACTTGTATGATGGTTTTCTTCTACATTTTCCTCACTACTCTGCTTAATGCAACTCTGCCATCATAAATCTAAGAAGTTTGCCCTATAGTGTTAGAGCAATTCTAAAGCAATTTCTACAACTTACATTGTGCAGATTGCTATTAATGAATTTTTTAAATGAGTCTTTATATTTGTGTCACATCAGAGAATAAACTAACCAGAGTTCCCAGTTCTTAGGAAGAATGTTTAGAAATGTCACACCCATGTATGTAGCAATGTTGGCAGAGATCAATTTCCTTGAACTCTTTTAATACTGTCATGGTGCTAAGCTGTCCCATAACCCCATGGCTATCTGCAGTTTTATTGTTGGACTATATTGGAATTTGAAGGTTCTCACTGTCTGATTTAAAACATTTGACATAGATTATGGTGAAACTATTTTGTATGTCCACAAAAACTGGCAACTTACATTTTGTCTTTTAAATATGCATGTGGAAAATTTAACCCTTACTGCTTTGTTAAAATATATCCACAGTGATGCAGAGAAGCAGAATGAAGCCCTTAATGACCAAATAGAAGAATTGAATAGCACCCTGAAAGCCACTGAAAAAAGGACTGAAGAGATTTTGCAAGAAAAAAAAGATGTAATGAAGGAAATGGATGAGAGACAATCTTTGATACAAAAGAATGAACGACAATGCAATAATTTGACAAAATTACTAGAAATTAACGCAGAGAAGGAATTTGCCATCCTGTCAGACAGGTTAGAGTAAGAGACATGAGCCATATGGAAAGACTGAATGATTCTCTATTCTCAAAAGTTTATTTCTTTTTTTCTGTTGTTGCTTCTATTTTCAAGGTTTTATGCTGCAATCTGTGCAAATTATAAATGATCAGGCTTGGTTTTCACTTCGAAATATTTATATAAAAATTTAGAATATGGAATTTAGGATCTGGCTTGAAGAAGAACATCAAAAAGCATAAGCATTTGATAAAATCCTATGAGATTTTGTTCTTAAAAGTGAAATATTTTAGAGAGATTCTCTCTTTAGTGCACACATTTTCTTTCCTGTGTAACCCACTGAAAGTAATTTGAAGAAGAAGAAAGTATTTCAGTATTTTCATTTTCAAGTGAGGCTCATAGATGTCTTCTCTCATGTAGTCCTGAATTTCAATGGGGATTGGTCAATCGTCTTCCCTTCAATTATAATTTTATATTTACTTGGTAAAGTAAATAAACTGTTAGGTTGAAGGCAAGCTTCCAATGATTCCTCCTTTGCAGAGGGAAATGTATAGTTGTAATTCTGGCCATGTGCTCAGCAACAATGCTTTTGCTTTTCAAGCTTTGTATTGAAGGCCCATGGCATCTTTTTTTGAAATGCTCACTTAAATTAAAAAATGTTTTCTTCTTCCTATATGTATTAGATTCACTGATATTTTTAGCATATTTAGAACAGGCTGTGGGACCTCACTGACATAATTGATTATAGTTATAAAAATGCTACCTTTTTAGGTAATTTTGTACATAGTTTGCAAGTTTGTCTTGCTGAGCCATAGTAATGAGGTACTCAAAACCATTAAAATAGTTGTGCCTGTTTACACATATGTCTTGATTAAGTTACCTGTTTCTAAAATTCTGTGTCTATCTGTATAGACAAATTCTGGAAAATAATTTAGATAAATGTGTCTCAGAGAACAAAAATCAACAAGATATTCTCAGTCACCATCAAACAAAGAAAGATAAAGAACTGAAAAGTTTAAAAAAGATAGAGTTACAACTGAAAAGCATTTGGGATTCCTTGGAAGCAGATAAGGCAACACATAAAAGACTCAAATCAGAGGTTTGTATGAATGTATTGATCATAAAGATTGTAAATTTTCTTGTAAGAAATATTTCTATGAAATCTCTTGACAGTCCTACAAGGGAAAGGGGGGAAGACCATTATTTCATCTTCCTCATTTCCTCCTTGCTTTAGTATTTCACCCATTCCTCTTTCAATAATGCATTACTCTTTTCAGTTTTACTCAGTCTTTTGACAATGATAAAGGGGAGTGCTATTCTGCTTGTGTATTCAAAGCATTTTCTTTCTTTTCAGCTTCCAATTATTTCTTAAAAATTCACTTTTTTAATATTTTCTTTCTCTCATCACTGGTTCTTCCATTCTCTCTTTCCTATATATATTTTCTCCTATACTTGCTCCTTGCTCGGTCTAAATTCTGAGTCATAAAAAATTAATCTTGTTTAGTCAGGTGAATGTTTTTTCACAGCACTTGATGTTTCCTACCTTGACACTGTCCTTCAAATTTTTCTTGGTCCTTCTAAGCAATTCAGGGCAGAAAAAAGTCTTACATAACTGTAAAGTTTTAAAAAATAGCTATACATATCAAATCTCATATATACTTAGCTTTGCTATTTAAACAACTCCAATTATTATTTTATAATATTTAATATTGTTGAACAATATTTTTTGTCTCCCTTGAAATTCCTCCAGAATTCACTTGTGTATTACCTAGTAATATAAGCTCACCTGGAAGAAGGGAGGAAAGCTCTGGAACTACACAACAAAGTTTTGTATTGAATTTCCTTGAATAATGATTAAAGGGCTGACTCATATTCCAGACTTTGATCTTAATGCCTAAAGAGTTTCTGTTCAGTATCAGCTAAGAGAATCTGGGAGTTGGTATTTTTGCATGTGTTCCCATTGAGGAAATGTTCCTGGATGGAACATTTGTTTGAACAATTGTTTAAAAACATGTAATGCTAAAATCAAGTGCCATAACTCATCAGCAGCTGTGGTTAGAGTTCACAGTCTGGGGTGAGATCCAAACCCATCCTAGCCCAATTCCTTTACCCTGTGAAGGGCAAGACCTTGTATGTGTGTTACAAAAAGCATCATCATGAGGAGTAAAGGAAGAGGAATGTCATGAGAGGCAGAAATGGAATTCTGACCAGTATGTTACACCAGCAGCTGCAGGACACTAATGCAAATAGCCACAGCAATAGAGTTGTTTTAGCCCATCCTCCCGTGCTCCATATTTTCTTTGATTCCTTTTGATTGCTCTGTTAGAAGAGCAAATTTGAAATCACTGCTTCTCTGCATTGAAATACAGTACTGCAGGAAGGAAGAGTCAAGTGGCCAACTTGATTCTGCTTGGCTTTTGCTATATTGGGACAATTTTAATTTGTAAGACTTGGGAGCACACCAAGCAAAAATTAAAAAACAGTATTTTAAGTAGATAAAATTTCTTTAACTACCTAAATCCCCAGATTTACATTTAGTCATTGTTACTCAAAGTGAAAAAAAAATCACAAGAATGAATTGTTTGTATAAATATGTGATTGCAGAAGCAACAATACATCAGTGTGGTTCCCCAAATTTGTTCTTTTGAATCATATGCTGAGTGCAGAATGACTGGTTTGTAGAATAAGGAAATTACAGGAACACTTCCTTCAAATGTGTTTTTCTCGTTAGTACGTTGTGAAAGGTCAGCTATTGCTAAACACCAGAATTGTGTGTGAAAGAGAACTGCTGGTCCTGCTGCCTCCAGCCCGGGGCAGAGCTGCTGCTCCTCTCCATGTGGGCCTTCTCTTTGCTCAGGCCAGCACAGACACAGCCAAAAGTGCCTAAGTTTAGCCCTGTCCTATGTGAACCTTAGCAGATTAAAGATGTTTATATGAGCTTTTTTATTTTGAGAAGCATATATTAATATTAAATAGTATTAATATATATTAATATTATTTTATTTTGAAGCATATATTAATTACCACTATGAGAAGTGGTAATTAATATATACTTAACAGAAAAGTTATTTTTGATCCCTACACAAGACCAAAAGTCACTTTCTTAGGACAGGCTTTTCTAACATTTTAGTAAATCTAAGTCAAATCAAATCTCAGAGCTGAAACTAAAGTAACTCCACACTTTGACCTGTACTGTGTCTCTGTTTCCCTTTGCCATAATGGAAATGAACAGAAATGAATTTAAATTTACAATACTATCACAGAAGTGAAAATAACAAGTGTAAAACATCTACCTATCAGCATTGATTTATAGTGAACTCTAACATCTGATTGAGATCTGAGCAAGATATCACAGGGTTGTATTATCTTTGAATATCTTCCAGGTGTGTTGTTAAATGTAATTTTTTCCCATCCATATGAATTAGAGATTTGAAATTAAAATCATTTGGGTTGGAATGGATCTTTAAAGGTTATTTGGTCCAAACCCCTGCAGTAGGCAGGGACACCTTCATCTAGATCAGATTAGTCAGACCTCAGTCCAGCCTGGCTTTGAATGTTTCCAGAGATAGGGCATCAACCACCTCTCTGGGAAACCTGGGCCAGTGTTCCACCACCCTTGTTGAACAAAATTCATCCTTATATCTAATAATCTCTCTTTTATTTAAAAATTAATATCCCTTTTCCTATCAGAGCAGTTCCTGCTAAATTGTTTGTCCCCATCAATTACACTGAGGGAATATATTCCATCATAGTTAGACTGATGCATTTTTTTCTTGCTTTCTTATACCCATAAAGAATTTTTAAGTGAAGTTTATTACAGTGAGGCTAGTACAGCTTTTTGTCTTACAAGTTATTCATGTAAGTAGTTGTAGTGAGATTGATCAGATATATTTTAATCAGAGGTAGTGTTTTTAATGTATTCCTTCACATACTTAGTGTTAAAATCTGATTGAATGGATTAGAATAGAATAGAATTGTGTTAGAATAGTGTTAAAAACTGATTGAATAGATTAGAATAGAATTTTACCATAACATACATAAAAAAATAATACATCAATGTTTGTGTTATTAGATTTGACTTTCTAGGGTCTAATGAAAATCCTAATGTAGTGATAAAAATAAAAAATGTGATATCCATTTTATGTAGATGTGAACTCTTTATTCTCTTTAGTAAGCTCAGAATTTCACTCTGAAAATCCTCTGTTAATTTAGGTTATATTTTTATATGTTGTCTCTGTGTTTATTTTTTTAATGACAATTTAGTTGCTGAAAAACATAAACCTTCTAAATTTACATGAACTTTAGTGTTCATAGTTCTTGAATGAAAAATTTGAGAAACTTCAGTAAGTTGCTAAGGAACTCTACTCAATTAAGTATTCTTGTACTAGCAATTATAAGAAGGGAGAAATTTAATTTCTTAATTTGTGTCGCTACTTCTAACACAGCATCAGCAGTTTAAATTTTCATCATTTTTTGTTTGTATCACAATGTGCTTGGTTTATTTTTGTAGGCAGAAATCAACTCAAAGAACAATGCAGCATTATTAGAAAGACGACAAGAACTGCAGGACGAGATTGAAACGATCAAGAGAGATTTAGCTGAACAGGTGCTGAATTCTGCTTTCTCATATTTTTTCATTTTGACAGTTGGTTTTCTATCATGAGAATAAAGGGACTGTTTGAAGAAAAAAAATAATGGAGTTTCTAGCTGCAGCTTTCTGGTGAGAAAATGTAATAGTATTTCTTCAGTTTTAAAGACCACTTGTCTTTCATTTTTAAAAACATTTTTTGTGTTACTGGCCATTTAATAGAAGGCAGAAAGCAAATCTTCTTTCTAAATGTTGTTGATGACACTGCAGTTAGAAATATATTGTTACACATTTCCTTTGGATATGAAACCGTGTCTTGTTGCAACAATAAAAATTCAGCATTTGTGCATTAAGATTTTTCATCTTCACAGTTCTGTCATTTGTAGATGTCTGTCTGTATGCAGCACAGCCATACAGAGTGTGGCAATGCAGATACCTGGGTTACAAGAGAATTAGTACTTGCCACTACATAAATGACCTTATAAGAAGCCATCTATTTCAGACATACCTCCTTGGTACCTCCAAGGTCAAACCTCCTTGTCTTCTTACCCTTATATCCATTTTCTTTATGTGTTTTGTTTGAATTATTAACATTATCGAGTGGGGATCTGCTTTTATTTGGATACATGTGCCTTCCAGTACTTACCTGACATTCTCTGGGATGTGTACCTTGTGTGCCACAGACAGGCATGCAGTCAGTGGAGCCTGGGGAGCTTCCATCACCTCCTCCTGAGCACATGGCACTGAACTTACTTACAGATTATACAGCTACAAATATCCATTCTGTCCAATGGACAATAGCTGGGAGATGTCAGACTGAGGAACAGAAATGCTCCTAGGTGATAATATATTCGGAAATGTTATTATAGGGATTGTGGATGGTGTTTTAAAGCAATAATTAGTTATGGTTTTAAATCTATGTAGTCTGTATATTTGTTTACATTGCAGAGAAACCCAAAGTATTTCCAGCTTTGGGTTTGCCAACGCTGATACATTGTTGCATTGGGATTTAAATTTAATCTTCTCTAGGAAATGATATCAGAAATAGATGCCCGTGTGTTAGAAGAATGCATTGCTGCAGAACACTTGCTTTTCAAAGAGCAGGAAAAATGCAGGAATGAGTTATCCACACTTACACATCTGACTTTGCTCAGAGCTGATGAGAAGCAACTGAAATGCAGGGATGTTCAGAAAGCCAAGGTAAAAAATTATATATTTGGAAGATTGTTCAAAATACCAGCTGGTATAGGGAGAAATTAAATTACTAGTGAGGGGAGTTCCACCAGAACACTGGAAACTCTCAATACTCTCAATAAAAAACTCTCAAAAAAACCCTCTCAATACCAGTGGGAGGGGAGAAAAAGCCTCTCAATTTAAGATTTAAGAAAAAAACCTCTCAATTTAAGCCTCCAGGCTATTGAGGACTGAACACAGCTGGAATCAAAAGATCCAGAAACTTAACAGAATGCAATTCTGCTCAAACATCAGTGACTGCTTAAAAGTCAGAATTGAGTAAGAAAGAAATTTTATTTGTAAAGATACAATTTCAATGTTTCATATGCTATATAATTATATAATGATGGACTTGATAGGCTGATCAGTAGAAAGAGTGGAACTCCAGATAGAGTGAATCAAGCATTTAAGATACAGCATCAAATTATGCAATAATAATTACAATTACTAATAGTAATTGTAAGCTTAATATAAATGGAAAAACTGTGCTTTTTTATGTTGTTGTAATAAAAATGTTCCATTATAATAAGAAAAAGTTCTTAAAATAATGTCCTCTCACTGTCTTTTTCTCATCTAAGAGTTGTTCTGGGTAATTTCACCGAAGACATTTCTTTAGTATATCTAAAGTGCTTACTAAATTTTATTTGAATTTCAGATTCAACTCCAAAATCTTGTTAAAGAACTGAAAAGAATGGATAGTGAACTAATCATCTGCAAAAAGATGAAAAAAGAAAATGAAAAAGAGTAAGAAAATAATAACAATACATTATTTCAAAAAAGTCTTCTAAAGCAAATTTTATCCAAGTAATGCAGGCATAAAATGCTAATAATTATTTCTTTCACATATCTCATTTCTTCAGACTCCAAGGATTTACTAAGATGTGTGATCTTATGCAAATTGAAAAGGACAAATCTATAGATTTGATGCGTATTGCTCAGTGGAAAGCAAAAGAAGGTGAACACCGGGTAAAATTGCTAGAAAATAATATAGAAAATTTAAGACATGCTGTTATGACCAGAGAAAGGTGAGTTTAAAGTATGCTGGAGTTCACAATTATAGAAATTTAAGAATGGAAAAAATCTTAGGAGGGAATCTATTCCATCTTCAATTGTGCCCATATCATCCCTGATAGTTACTATCCTGACTTTTTAAATCTGATTAAAACAAAGGCATTTAGAGACACCCCTCCGTAATCTGTTCCAATTTCTTATCCCACTAACACTCCACAACTAGCTTGGGCATCAGTGCTTGTCAGAAAGTAGTTTGGAAGTTTGTCTGGCTACTCTGTCATTTCTCATCCTTTATATCAGAGGTTTTGGATCTCAGGTTTTGCATTATCATGCTGTTTTGTTCAATGCAAGCATCACCCTTGCACTCATACCTGCTGTCCTTAGAGAAAAGGAGGTCTGACACAGATGATTCCCTGATGAAGGGGTGCATGGGACTATTAAATGAGTCACTAGCTAGGAATATGGCTGTCTAATTATGAAATCAGATCAAATTGGGGATTTTGGTTCAAACTCACACTGAAGTTTATTACATAACATTTATTTCAGATATAGTGTGGTTTCAATTTCCAAACAAGCTTAGACAAAATGAAAGGTTACATTCACAACAAAGATAATGAGGCAGAACAGCTGATACTTGTGACTCTCTTTTTTCCTAGACCATTATTTAGTGAGGATATCTTTTTGCCATATTTTTGTCATCCTAGTGATGAAATTCTGCTATATAGACAGAATTACAATGTCTTGGAATTCTGTCCTTGGGCAAGTAGGGAGACAGTGAATAGCCACCTTGGTAAGCAAAACAGGAAAACAAAAACTGAGTTAAAAATAACATAATTTTC
Organism: Molothrus ater; assembly: GCF_012460135.2. NCBI lineage: Eukaryota > Metazoa > Chordata > Aves > Passeriformes > Icteridae > Molothrus > Molothrus ater. Next base: position 12,701,599 of record NC_050482.2, on the reverse strand, counting down.
AGTTAAAAATAACATAATTTTCCAAAAACTTCATTATTTGGTGCCAAGAAATTGTTAAATCAGGAAAACAACACACTAGATATTTTTGTGAATCTCCTAGTAGTTTGGTTTCAAAGTCATGCTAGAGATAGCTAAAAAAGAGGTAGAACTTCAGTTATTGAAGCAATTTTGTCAAGATGTACAAGCTGACATTTTGTTGTAAAAATTTTGAGGCCTTCTCAGTTGATGAAAGAAGAGGGGGAAAAGGCTAATAAGACATAAATTTTGTATAGATATCAGAAGTATATAAATATTATAATTGGTGTCCCTACTCGGTACAGATCCAATAGATATTTTGGGCTCTGCAAAACTAGATTTAAAACTAGTCAGAGGTATTGAATTTTCAGTAACTCTCTTGCCTATGAAAAATATTTTAAATCCCAGTAATAGACTTCAGTATCAGTACCACTGACTTCACTGCAACCTATGCTATTTGTAGGACAGAGTATCAGTCCAAGTAAGGGAAGAAATTTTCAGAAAATATTTAAAACACATTGCATTTCTGCAATTCTGTTATACTTTCAGTCTGAAACTTGACTTACAGATGTTTAATTAAATTCAGTAATACCCTGTGGTACTCAAAGTGTTATACATGTGGGGGAAATGAAAGAAAGCAGCTCCCTGCCCTGTATAGAGCAAATCAGCAATTTAATGATGGAGCCCATGAGGGAAGGATATTTCATCTGCAGGTCTGTACTTTAACAGGAGACTGCTTCTGCTTTCACTACCTCTTTTGTATGTTGACATGAATATCTATCTCCTTGGTGTAGATAAGTTTGTGTCTTGATCCAGAAGTGATACCACAGATCAAATGCAATAACTCTAAATAGTGCTGTGAGATAGTAAATACTCCACTTGGTGACAAGAATCTGTTTTGTAAATGAGGGGCCATCATCCAGTGATCAAAAAGGATGCTGGAAATAATATCTGTTCTTTATTTAATGTGATCTGGTCACTAACCTCCCACTATGTTTTTGTTTCTTTTTTCATCTGTCAAATGGGCAGATGAAATAATAATGGGCAATCTAATAATTTTCTTTCTTGTGTTAATATTGTGACACACTGTTTTATAAACAATAACTTTGAAGAACTTTGAGTTGCAACCACAAATAATTTAAATATTGTTTTTAAATAGAATGGCAGGATTTCGACACATTTAGACTTTTCATCACAGTTTTTGTATATGCTCTTTAACTTTATTATTTATGGCTACTTGGGCTACCTAGTAGAGAATAAAAAAGCTGTAAGTGCAAATGTAAAAGCATTCCTAAGTGCAATCTCCCTGCATAGCATTTTTCTTGTGCCAGAATCCAGTTCTTTTCAAGCTGGAAAGAACTTGCAAAAAAACCTGCTCTCAGAATGTCTTTCTTCTTCTCATAAAGCTTCTGTGAAGCAGAGACATAGAGCCCTTGTGGGCTTGAGAAATACATTTAAGCTCTGCTTTTAATTGCTGAAATTGGTTTCAAATTGAAAGAACTAAAAATATTCCCACATTTCTGTTACATTAAAGAAAATTGCAGGAGAACTATTTGAAGATTAAAAAGAATGAGAGAATGAAAGAGTTCATCAAAAATGATTATGTCAAAGTTGAACAAGAGATGCTAGAGAATAAAGAAAAGGAAAAGTATTTGCATGTTGACAGACTTAGTGCTGCAGCCACACGCATGGAAAAGGAAATTTCACAGCTACGCAAAAATTATGAAAGGGTTATTGAGCAACGAGATGAGAGGTACGGTTGTAAATTTGATCTAAGATTAATTCTGACATTCATGAAGCAACAATACTTTTTAGCTTATGAGCACTCCTCATTAGGATTGCTAAAGGTCTGTGGCACTGCAGTGTTGTGCTGAGCAGTCCCCCTCACTGCACTGCTAGTGCTGCTGTGCGTATGGCCATGCTTCAGAACTTATATTCAAAAAATAGGGTATCTTGGCTACTGAATGCCTTGAGAACTTGTAGCCACCTGCTCAGTTTGTGCATTGTGCACAGTTATGGCATCTGCAAAAATGCAGATTATCTAGATCTCTGTGATCTTAATCCAGTTTTAAATGCTGTGAAAGGCCAGAAGACCTTAAAAATTATGTGAGAGACAAGAGTCACCTTTCCAAGTGTTTGTTTTCTGATTTTCACATTGCAATTATTTTGTTACTTATTTAAAATGCTGTCAATAGATTAAAATGATAATTGAGAAAGCTTCATACATTGTCACCAATTATTACTATCTTTTAAGATAACTTTTTAATGTTTTTGAATGGAATATACTGAATATGACTAATTTTTCTAATAAAAATTATCTTTAAATTTTGGCTTTATTTCAGTGGTCTTTTGCTCAGAGAACGAGAAGAAGAACTGGGCATTTTGTATGAAAAAATAAACAGGCAAGAGGTGTTGCGTAGGAATGGAGAAACTAAGATGCAAGTTATGGATGAAAAGATCAGTTTTCTGAAGCTGAAGTTAGTTGAGAAAAAAAGAGAGGTTAAATTGTGTTTTAAAGAGCTCTCAGTGAAGAATGCCCTGGATGCACAACTGGTGAAACTTCGGATACAGGTTGGTGTTAAAGGAAACCTTTTTGACTATTGCTCTGTATTTTAAAATTTAAGGTGATTTCATAGGAAAAAAATATCTGGATGTACAAGGTTAATTAAAACAGCAAGTTTAGTAATACACCTGTCTAGCAAAGCACTGATGTTTTGACATGTTTTAGATGTTTTTAACTTCACATCTGTGAGTTTTTATGCTCATGTGTAACAGGCTCATGGTCTTTGTTTCACACATGCCAAATGTTTCCTGGGTATGGAATTCCAGCTAACCCACCCCACAGCCTGAAATGTCAGTATGACTAAGCTGGAGAATAGGAGTCATGGGGGAAAAATGAGACTGTAGATAAAATTTGTTAAAACTGTATTGATGGAGTAGGTGGAGGGGTGGGAGATACACTTAGACCATCAAATTCTAAAATAATAACTCAATTCACACTTGACCCTGAGCCTACTCTGGAAACTCTGCTGCCTACAATGATATAATCCACATATATTTTCTTTTGCACAAAAACAGTGTAAGTTTTAGTCCTAGTTACAAAATAGCATTAAGCAGCTAACAAACTGCAGTGCTTGGGACATTCTTTCCTGGCTTTCTGAAATGGCTCATTTACTTTTGACCTTATCTCCAGATGGTAATTTTTCCCATACATACTCTGTTAATGCCTGCACAAAATCATAAATTGGCTGTTCCATTGCCTTTCAAACTTGCATCAGTGGGAGCTGTGGCTCACTGTATAATAGTGCTTGCACTATTCTCTTACTTCTGGCCTTTTGAAGAAATTGTATGCTCTGCTACAAGAACAAAACACAGTACATGTTTTAATACCTCATGCAAATCATACCCCAAAGACCTTTGCAGGGCCATCACAGATTTAAATGATCAATCCAGGCAGTATTAAAAAAAAAAAGAAGAAGGCGGCAAAATGAAAAAATCTAGAAAGACTCCAAAGTTTTCAGGTAAGATTTAAAATGAGACTGAGAGTCACTGAGTCAAATACAGTAGTAGCAAAATGCCAATGATTTTTGTGAACTGACAGAATCAATCATGAAACTTTGCTTTTTCTGTTCTGCATTCCTGCAACTTTCTCCTTTATGATGATAGTTCATGTGAAACCTAAAATCACTGTTAAAGGGAGACTATTGTTGGAGCTGTTTTAAATCTTTTTGTAATGTTGACATAAAATTAAGAAGTAGGAAAATACAGAGTGTTGTGATATTATGCATGCAGTAGTCTTAATAAATGTTCCCAAGTGAGGAGTTTTCCAGTGAAGAATGGCAAATAATCAGTTATCAACCTTTAAAATTTAACTAGATACTGTGATTACTGAATATTACACGGCTCAAACTGGCTGTTAACTCATTCATCTCCTTATGCTCCACCATTCATCATTAATGCTCTTACTCACACTGCCAATAGGAATTAAGTCCAATGAGAAGCAGTTTCAAATTGTTTGGCTTTATCTGCATGATGTAAACAAAATCCGTGAGCCCAAATCTGAATTTTGGTGTTGATTGCCAAATTCACACTGCTGGTTCTTGCACTGATTACAGATTTGACCCCATGTTGAAATCTGACTCAGCTGCTGTTCAGTTACCACGGTCGCAGACTGTCTGGGTTGGGCAGGCTGAATCCTGTACCTGTGCCTCTTCTCCCCTTTTCCTACCCTTCCTGCCTCCTTCTGTCTTCAGCAATACCAGACCTCTTTGCAGCAAGTGCTAGTAACATGGACTAGGTATTTTCATTATTATCAATGAAAAAGATTAAATCAGAAATACTTACAGACTGCAAAAACTGACCCATAATCTCAGCAGCTGTAGTGCCCATTGGGAAGGGGAAAAGCCCATATCAGGGCTGTGTGCCAGTTCAGCAAGAGCAAACACTTTACCTGGGTCCCCTACATTCCACATGAGCTGCTTAACCATCAAAGTGATGCATGTTCCACTTGCATGCTTTTCATCAGAAGCTTCCTATTTCCACAAAACATTGGTGAATAGTTAAGCTAAAAAAATACCATCATCTGAAGCAAGACCTCTTCTAAGCAAGTGCAAGTAACATGGACTAGGTAGGCTTGTTAACATCAAGGTAAAGATTTAAAAATAGAAATATTTACAGGCACTTCTTTATACAAAAAGTACCTGGTGAGACTGTAAGGTGGTTTTCTCTGGCATAAAACTATGTAGCTTTTAATTGGGACTGCACATCAAGGGACTGCTCCTGCTGACTGAAGTGACCCATAAAAACTAATCTACCTTCATGCATCAATGAGAAATACTTAGCATTAATCATTAACTAGTCCAACATGCAGACCTGCTGAGCTGTCATGGTGCTGTAGATGGGACTTTCATGCCTTGGAGCTCGGGCAATATACAAGGATTGTCAGTTTATTTGAGGCATTTGGCAACAACATTTCTCCAGGTTTTAATACATGAAAATCTTCAGACTATATCAGCACATCATAGAATAATGGGACTAGTAGAGAGATAAAGAATTTATCTAAGCAATCTGCTCCCACAGCAGCATTGGATTGCCTGAGAGGGCTAAGCTGTGGTTTCAAGCCACCACTGAGAAACAGGTTTTCCCAAGTAAGCTATCCCTGTCTTTCCTTAACAGTGGAAAAATTTTCTTGAGCTTTAGCCTGGATCTTTCTTGCTGTGGTGTAAGAATATTGGTTTGTATTCTGTCCTCCAGGGACATTACAAATGAACCATTCTTTTCCTTTCTGTAACATTTCATGTTACTGGAAGGATGTTAATCGTGTTCCTCTCCCATCCTTTTGCTAGGCTACACAACCTTGTTTCTTTCAATCAGCTCTTTCTTGTCAATCAGCTTGTCTCTTTCAATCAGATTTTTCTTAGATCATTCTTCCTCTGCATTTCTTCTATTTTTGGCAATACAGTCTTTATTTTTCTTGAGGGGCAGTGCCTGGTACCTGTGGCTGATAGTGAAAGGATTCATTCAGGCATCTTGCAGGTTACCTTCCTGCCTTATGCATCCAGCTATGGTGGCACCTTTCTTGGCACATGACATGGTGATTCATCTTCATGTTCATGTGTGTAACAACCAGACCATTTTTTAAAGAAAGGGCATCCAACCAGTTGATTTGATTCTGTGCTTTTACAGGCAATTTTTCCTGCCTACATGTAACTACTTACATTTTTTTATTTACTGTCACCTTTTTGGTTCAGACCTTTTTATCAGAGAAAGGTAATTTTGCATTTGAATCTTTTCCAAAATATACTTGCAGTCTCTCTGAGCTTAACCTCATTCTACTGATGAGGTATTTACTGTATATTTTAATCAAGAACCCATTTATGTTGCTTGTTTATGAGAATATCATATGAAATGTTGAAGCTATATGAAGATCAAAATGTATTACACCTACTATTTGTCACCCATAGACCTGTGGAATTATCATAAGAGACATTGATCTGGCATGACTCAACACATCTGTGGTGGCTGTTATCCCTGTCATTTTTATCTTCTTGATGCCTACAAAGAAAACTTAATTATGTGTTCCAGATTTATTCTTCAGAAAGAGAAGTTATCATGGTTCCAAAGCTCCATCTGCACCCCCTCCATTTTTTAAAGTAGGTCTTGTATTTGCCCTTTTTTAGTGCTGTACATACCTCACCTACCTTCTCTGAGATTTCAAAAAAAGAACCTGATGTCCACTTTTTCAGACCAGTTGCTTTATCTAGACATGTGTTGCCTCCTTCAACAATTCCTCCTAACTGATTACAGTTCAACGTAGAAAAGCCTTTCTTGTACAGTTTTTTCCTGTCCCCTGTATCAAACCCACTCTAAGAAAGGGAAAAAAGGATTTTTTAAAATTTTAAGACTTATAATATCTTATGACTCAGATGGTCTTTTCCAAGGAAAACACTACAAATTAGTAAGAAAATAAAGATGCCTGTAGTTGTGTTACTTAAGCAGACACAGAATAGCAAGGTTATCTCTAAATGCACTTTGAGGCTTTTGGATTGGCTTGCATCTGATCACTTCCAATTCATATTGCATTTAAAAGTGAGGCTAGTGTTTACATTTAACATGAAACTTTTTAATGGCTTTTGGACTGTGGTTTTGCTGCAATAGTCCTTCTCTAAATTAACTATTCAGTCCTGCAAAATTTTCTTTGGTGAACTGCCCCTAATCTCATTAAGGTACCACTGCCTCCAACAAGGCATTTTCCCCTGAGTTAGTGGTTGAGAAATTTGGCCCCAGATAGAAAAGATCACTGGAAGCATAGCTGCATCCTGCTGTTTGTGCTGGCCCTCCTTTTACATTTTTCCATTCTGTATATTTTTGGGCTTGAGTTTTAGCTATTTGTTAGCAAAATGTAACTTTCAGTACCTAGCTATGTTCAGAATCACGGTTTGCTGAGGAAATTGTTCATTACACTCATCTAAGGTTTTTACTTTAGCTACTTTTAGTTAAAGTGTACAGGAGTGAGTTGTGTGGTGCTTTTTTTACTAGGAAAAGAAGTATATAAGTGTTCTGGTAATGTTCCACTGCCACATGAGAATATCTGTCACTTTTCTCTTTTCTAGTTAAATATGACTTGTTAACTTCCAGTGAAAAACCTCATCTTGGCAACATCTAAACATTTACTCTATATTTTGGTGACTGTTCATAACTTTGAGAGCCTGGGACCACTTATTTCCTTAATCACTCATCACCTGCAGTGGATGGTTAACATTTGCACTTGGGTAGCTGTGTCAGTGCTAACAGCTCACTGACAGCCAGCCAGGTGCACATCAGAGCACACAGCCCCACCACTGTCAGTTTTGCAAGTCCAAACATGAAAAAACAGCCCCCTTCACTCCTTCAGTGAGTATTTAGGCTGAGCCTGGAGGAACCTGTAGCATATTCTGGGAAGCATTATTCCATGGGAAGGTCTCTCATGGGAAAGGTCAGGGAACACCTGCCTCTGTGAGTCACAAGAGTACCTCATTGCTCAGTGTCACCACTGAGTCACTTCAGGACACATGCCTGGGAATGTTAGTGTACAAAACATGGATGTCTGTAGGGATGAGACCCTCAGTACTGACCAGCAGGGATGCAGGGCTTTCTATTGTATTCCTGAGGGTAAAAACCAAAAAGTAGCCTGAGCACCAAGAAACAGGTAGAACTCAATTTCTGTCAAACAGGAGGGTTTCCTCTGTCCTGCACCTCACACTGTAGTCCTCTTTTAAAAGAAAACTTTTAAATAGCTCATAATTTTATGTTACCCTGCCCTCCTTCCCGGTAAAAGGAATCCTTCTCTTTTGAAGTCTCCAGACCAAGGTCTGGGGATGAGTTTGGTGGGAATAAACAACTGTTGAGGCTCTTTGTTTGCTAGTATTCCCAGTGCAGGGACAAGATTAAAAAGCTGGAGGAAAACTACGGTGATGCCACAAACGAGAGTAGAAAACAAGAAATGGGAGGGAAGGACCCATCTCCACTTGAGCTGCTAAAAAGGATTGACAAGGTAATGTCACTTCTCATATCATAAGCCATCCTGCTGTGCTTGACCTCTTTTAGAAATTGCAAATAGTGTCTTTTATTTTTAAAATGAACCTTCTGTAAGAGGAATCAAAATAATTATGATTGGCCATTGTGAACTCCAGCCTAGCATCTGCTTTCCAGGTCAACTGAACATGGGACATTTGACTTCTTCCAGGACATGTGATGGTGTTCACAGGGGTCTGAGGATGAGGGAAGAGACAAGAATGTTGACTCCATGTTTCAGAAGGCTTGATTTATTATTTTATTATATATATTATATTAAAACTATACTAAAAGAATAGAAGAAAGGATTTCATCAGAAAGCTAGCTAAGAATAGAAAAAGAAAGAATGATAACAAAGGCTTGTGGCTCGGAGAGAGAGTCTGAGCCAGCTGACTGTGATTGGCCATTAATTAGAAACAACCACACGAGACCAATCACAGTCTTGGATTGGTTGCATTCCACAGCAGCAGATAACCATTGTTTACATTTTGTTCCTGAGGCCTCTCAGCTTCTCAGGAGAAAAAATCCTAAGGAAAGGATTTTTCATAAAATGTGTCTGTGACAAGGACAGGCTGGGGAGAGGGAGCTCTGTGAGGTACCCCTGGCTCTGCAGCATCCTCTGCTCACTCCCTTCACATCATTGGCACTTCATTGCAGGCCCACCTCACTAGGGGAAGGCACAGAAAAGGCAGCAGAGGGAGAGAAATGCAGAATAATAAACTGCTAACAAATAGGATTGTCAGTCTTTGCTAACTGGCCAGGAGCTGTTCACCACTATCCATGGGCTGTGAGCAGGAGGCAGACCTGCCAGCCTTGTCACAAAGCCTGCATGTGTGACACAGAAGCAAACACTGCCCCTTGGCAGGGCTGGGCCCTACTGCTTTCCTTCCCTGATGAAAAAGGAGCCACCAAAGAGAGCTTGGTGGAAGCAGCAGCCAGGCCAGCCCAGCAGCTACACCTGACTGCAGCACAGCTGGTGACTGCCCCAGGAGACTCCAGGGGGAAGCATTAGGTCCAATGGAAAGCCACTTTCAGAGCCCTCTGGCTGGGGGAGGAAGGTAAAAGAACAGCATTTTCTTATACAGTTTTGTCTGTCCCATTTATAGAAGCACAAAACTCTCCCCACAGTGTTCAGTATTTGGAGGGGATTTGCAAAGGTCTCTGAAGGTGTGAGGGCAGTAGCAGCAAGCTCTGAGCACACCCCAGAGTCCTTCTTTTGAAATCTAGTTTGTAAAGACAGACCCTGAACACAGCTGCTTGAGTTACCTGAGCTGTTTGCTTTACTGTCCCATATTCCTTGATAGGAGGAAGCTCTGCATAGCTGAGCAGGCCACAACAGAGCCTGCTACCACCAGCCTACACATTAAGGTTTTCTTGGAGTTGTGATAAGTTTAAATGTCTACTTCAATCTCCATGGGATTTAAAGTCATTGTAGTTATAATTTGTTTATGGAACCCATACTTTTTTTAGCATGGTAGCCTGCTACCACCAGCCTACACATTAAGAAGAAGGTTTTCTTGGAGTTGTGATAAGTTTAAATGTCTACTTCAATCTCCATGGATTTAAAGTCATTGTAGTTATAATTTGTTTATGCAGCCCATACTTTTTTAGCATGAGGAGGGGAAAAGTATTTAAAGGAAAAGCTGAAAGCTTCCATTGTGGTGTGACTCAAGGAACTGGAAAATTAAAAAAAAAATTATTACTAGAAAAAAGCCCCATTGCTTTCAAGAAAAGCACAGCAAGGCAGTAACAGTGGTGTAACCCCTGCCCCCAAAAGGACCTGGCCTGATATGGAAGAATTGTACAACTGACAGCAACCAACTGAAGCAATTTGGGCTTGGCAGAGAAGGTGTAAGTTTTGAGAAATCTGACAGTGAAGGTATTTGTTTATGACTGTTCACAGGTATTATTTCAGCAGCTCGAGGCATTCACAGAACACTTTGTGCTGCACCTTCCCCTGTCCTTTCCTTACACTGTGTTCTCCTCCTTGCTGCAGATAGAGGCAGAGCTGGTGCAGAAGGAGCAGAGGCTGCTGAAGATAGATTTTCTCTGTGAGAACATTTCTGATCTGACGGACAGAATGCGCGCTGTGGTGGAGAGCGGCAAGCAGGACATGCTGCTGTTCGCTAGGAGGGTAAGAAAGGCACTGCCTGCCAGCCTGCACAAAATGAAACACTGTCTGGGCAAGAGGTGATTCACTTGCAAATTACAAAAGTGGCTGGAAATGTTGAGAGGCAAGTCATAAGTCAGTCTTCAGAAATTACAGACAGGAATAGCAACAGAAATACAGATAAACCAAAACTATAAGGCGAATGTCCTCTCTTTTAAAAACAAAGTTGCACCATAAATGGTACCTTCCACTAAAATATAGAATTTGTTCTTTCTGAAGTAGATGCTTAGAAACTTTGTAGGAACCTCCTTTTGCAATGTACTTCGCGGCCTTTCCACAAAAAACAGGTCAAAGGCTAAAAAGAAATAAGGAAAAAAAAAGAAATAAAGGAAGGCCACGCAAATTCTATTCCAACATACAAAAAGGTGAACTTGGTATCTGGCTCAAAGTTCTTTTATTGTTTAGGTAGGGAGAATCACACAGGAAACATTTTTTCCAATACAGTTTTTAAAATATAATTATAGCAATTTGCTTTTAACTGCAAGTAATATTGTTTGGGAAAGACCAAAAATGCTCCTATCCCCCATATTCCTAATGAAAAAGCTGCAAATTGAGCAGAGCTGAGGGAAAGACAGAAAAAAAAAAAAGCTAAATAATTAATGTAAAATAAGGCCAGGGTAGAAATTTGTCTTAGATGTTAGGTTTGGCACACATGATGGCTTAAGACAGTTTTTTATAATTTATTTTAAACACATACAGAAATATCATAGTTGTTAACTGTGTTTGTGAAATGATGGCCATGGGCTAATAAACTACTGTAAAAATGGCAGTATGCCAAAAGTTGCATTTGCAAGTGCTCTGGCTGTCCCAGTTCCAATTAGTCACTTAAAGAGTATTAAAGCTTTTTGTTTTTTTTTATTCATCTGCAGTGAGACTCAGGGATTTCTGTCACATTCCTTTTCTGTTCGTCCCCCTTCCAAGGATAATGTCACAACCCACAGCCCCTGCATCAGCATTGTCACTCAATTATCTCATAGGAATTGGGCTTATTCCAGCTTTATTATGAAGCTAATTGTGTATAAACTCAAAAAGAATTGGGATCCCAGGACTTGAGGGCTGGGGGAGTTTTGTTGTCCAGCTGAAAAGGTCAAGAAGCAAAGACAAATGTGCTTTTCTTTTCTTGTACTGGAGTAAATGTGACTCCTTGAGCAGCCTTTTGGGGTTTTTTTAAGTGTTCACAAAAATTAAGTAATTTTCAAGAATTGAACTACTATTTAAAACCTTCTCAAGGGGGACTTATTTTCAGTGCCTAATGCTGAGCCAACTGTCATGCCCAGTGAGTGCCTAAAGGGAAGCCCTAACTACAATGCAGCTGTTTTGCATTCCAGAGCAACGAACTGCAGAGGGAGATAAATCGCAAAACCCAGGAGATAAGGGCTCTTTTTGCAGAGTTATCCATGAAGCAAGCACTTGCCCTTAAACTCCAGCAGGAAATCAGAGACAAAGAACAAGCTGTGATGACTGCTTCACTGATGATAAGTCAAGACCTTTCCCCTCCTAAAGCAGAAAAGGACGGGTGGAAGATCCTAGACAGTGAGAAGATACAAAAAGCAGCAGCTGAAGCCAGAGCTGAAGTAAGTTTTTGTCATACATTGCAAGAGCTCCAGGAGCCAGTGCAGATGATGGTACAGAAAAAGACAACTGACAACCCACTACAGTGGGTTTGTGGAGTTTTAACTCGAGTTTGGCACCACCTCTTGGAGCTGGTCATTGAATCTTAAGGAGATCATATATTAAAAACCTCACGTTTGGTTATTAAAGTAGTTTGTGTGACCATGCTGTTTGTGTGACCATGCTGAAGGGCAGGACAGCCATCAGTGGAATACTGCTTTTCACTGGATTTCAAGGTAAAGCTGCAAAAGGTGGAGTGTGGGGTTCAGGAGAAGTAAGTTTAATGTCTCCTGCATACAAGATACAATGAGCATCAGATCAGAAGCAGCAAGAAATCAGATTGCTGAGCAAGATACTGAGGGTAGGCAGGGCAGCATGGCAAACAGCACTTGAAACCTTACCCTGCTGGACACTGCCTCTGTCCTTGAGGTGGTCAGTGATCCCAGAGCAGAAAGCTCCTACATAGTAATAGTTTAGAATAAGAAACTTCTGTCATGAAACTTCTCCTCATGCTGTGACTCAAGTTTCCTTTCAGTGCTGGGGCTAAATGCCCACTCTAGTAACTATTCAGGAACAGAATTATTGCACAGATGTTCGGTGCATAATTACTACATCTAATTACTACATCTTTTAAAAGTTCATCTAATCTGTTTTCTTGACAAATAACAAAAGCATGGCAGGATCAAATTGTCTACTATAAAAGGACAAACTCATATCTACATGGTGAAACCTCATGCTTTCCTTTCAATAGCCCTTCAGCTTTGCTGGCTTGCCAGGGATTAGACAAGGGTGTCACCTTTGTCACGGGTTCTGTGCACTGGCTCGGGGCAGCACTGGAGTTTTAAAACACATGAGCCCTGTGTGACCAAGCTGTGCTTCTCTGACAGGAGCCTGCAGAGGAGACAGAAGGTGCACTGCCCAGCCACCATCCCACTACCCCCCAGGAGGAGGAGGAGGAGGAGGAAGAGGGACTCCCTTCAGATCCAGTGAGCCCCGGCCAAGACATTTAAAAAAGCCTCCTGCTGAGCCATCTGAAATCTGAACAGACAGCACCTGAAGCAGGAGAGACCATTACCAGCTGCTGGATCACAAGAGTTAGCAGCATTTACACTGCACTGAACAAAGATCTGTTGGTGTTCAGCCAAATTCCATGCTGAAAATGAAGTATTTGTTCATGCCAAAAGCACAGCTTACTGGTCAGTGATCCAGAATCCTTTCTCCTGGTACCTCAAATGCAATGCAGTATTTCCAAGTGTCAAGAAAAGTCCTCATGCTATACTTACTTTTTTTTCCAGGTGAAGTTTTATTCCAGCAGAAGGTATGTTAAAATACATTCATTAAAAAGAAAAGGCTAGGAAATCTTCTCCTGTTACTAATATAATACAAAGAGGCCATCACTTATAGCCATACACCAACATGGCTTTCTGCAGTCTGGGACTGGAGTTTACACTTGCCAGAGAAATTCTAATTATATTTAGAAAAATATTCTTCTCACTATGCAGTTACTAAGAAAGCTAAAGCTTCACTGGTGGCAGTGACAAGGCAGTGACAATGAACTTGCCAAGTCACTCCCAGGAACTGGATCTTTTTATTTCACTGGTAAGGAACAGGGAGCATCAATGGAGACTACTCAAAGAGAATATCAGAGGTTGTTTTGAAAACCTCCCAGATATATAAAATATTAATGAGTTTCTCTAGTTTACTAGTCTGGAATTTTGTAGAGGTTTTTTAAAATCCAAAAAAGGCTGCAGAAATCCTGCATGGCACAACTTGGCAATTTTCTCTGTGTAACATATTGCTATTCCTATTTGAAATTAATGTCACAGTTCAGAACTTAAAAGAGCAAACAATATTGGCTCAGTTACATACAAACAGAAGTTGAAAACAAAGGAAAACAGCCTGCCTAATTTCTTTCTGAAGCTGAAACTTGAACTGTAACACTAAAAGTTGTAAGAAAGGATTATGCAAAACTCTGTCCGAGCCACTGTTAAGATCAATTTCTAAAGCTTTTTTCTTATCCTGTTTACTTACAATATATTATACATATCTTTAAAAAACAACAAAAAACCTCTCAAATAAACAAACAAACCCTCAACAAAATCTGTCACGTGCACTTTAAGGGGATTATATTTTGTGCTAATTACAAAACTGAAAATATTAGAATGCAGCTCTAGAAGCAGAAGTACCATAAGGTAATTGATACCACCACAAGGAATGACTATCTCTTCACTCATGCCTGACATAAAAAGTCACCTGTCATTCTTACCTGCTTTACACAATCACACCAAGAAATCCTTTTATTAATCCAAGTAAACAGTTACTAGTTCTTGTAACCCTGCAACTGGACTGCCTTTTCCAGCATTGTCTTGTTAAAAGAAGTGACATTTATACCAATTTTCACAGCATGTTTTGATACTGTTGTTCTACTTCAAAATGAACCCACAGATATATTTCAAACCTAGGGTTATGTCAAAAGCATTTCTCTAGGATTATCTAGAAGTCAGTAATTTCAACCTCAGTTTGTTGGACCAAACACTGTTTTAGTAGCTCATGTCAGTACCAGTTACTACCCAAAATGCAGGTTATTTGGGAAACAACATTGCATTTAAATAAATACTTTTACAGAGGCACCACAGTTTGACAGCCTTCTTCTACAGCATGTTATTTCAGGAGTATTTGAGGCCCAGAAGTGTCATAGTGTGCTTGAGTGCTGTTTCCTCTACAAATCTTGCATTTACATGGCCTTGTTTTTCACATGGATGCACACCTAGAAAAACATGGTGAAGAAGTATTTACAAAATTGTACACGCTCCTGTACACTTCTAGCTGTCTATTAAACATCTTCATCACCAATACCAAAAGATAAGGGGTAATAGAAATGTGTTTTCATGCACCCAAAATACTTACAGATTTCAGTAGTGCCCTTTGGATGCTCATCCATGGCAAAAACTATCCTATTAGTGGGATGTAAGTAAATTATAACCCACACAGAGGGAAGCCTCTCTGGAGGCTGGACTTCCAAACTGGAGGTCCAAACCCAGCTTGAAGCAGAGTGGCTGTGTTGGTGCTAGCCCATGAACTGGCCCAGGGCACGTGCTCACATACTGCTGCTACATGGTTCAACTCTTTTTCCTCCCCAAACAGGATGATACCCATACATGGAGGCTCTTGGTCCCTGACACCTTCCTTCAGCAGAAATATGACCAAACCTATGTGTTCAGACATCACTGGAGTTTTAATAACTCAGTAATGTGAGTATAGGCAGGATACATCTGAGTGAGCATCAAAGGGTAACAATCACTGGTCTTCCAAAGTACAGAATGAGCACTACCTTGATTCTCTATCTCTGCCAGCATATTAGTCAGGTAGTTCAGTGGCAAAAACTCCACGGGGAAGGAGAGTCTCTCAGGGACAGGCCTGCTGCACTGTAAGGGAGAACATTCCGTGTTACTTCACAAAGTCACAGATGCACCAAGGTTTCAATGTTTCTTTAGTGTGTTACAGTCCACAGGAAGCTCAGGAATCTCAATACTGTCCAAGCATAAGATTTTAAAACAGCCTCTGTGCTCTTACCTGCCTGTTTCCCAGCTTCTCAAGCAAAAGTTTCACATATTTCTGTGCTATTAAATTTGCATTTATCGGATGATTCCAGTACTGGCGGACCTTTTGACCAAGAGCCTAGTAAGCAAAAAACAAACCCCAAAACATGAGAACATAGAATGGGACAGTGGAAACTTAGAAAGAGGAAAAGGCAGGAAAAGCTGACACAAAATCCAGGCTGCAAGGCAGATGTGCTTTGCTTTCAGACCCCAATGACAAGGCTAAGAGGTCATCATGTTTAGCCATGGAGCCTTCCTTTTGTAGTCAGTAACTAAGAGATCACACTGTGCTCTCAAAATGTGGGAAATCAAAATCTCCTCACTCAGTCCTCACCTCAGCTGGTCTGTCCCAGTGCCACTGTCCCACTTGACATGGGTACTTAAGTACTAATTGAACCTTTATCTTTTACTGTGTTTGATTTCAATCTATTCTTCCCCCAAAGAATAAAGTAGATGCCCCATTCCTCAAAGCTCTTTCAGGACAGGGCTTCTCAGACTCAGTCTTAAGGAACCTTAGAGAAGTAGAACACTGGCAAGGAAAGATACTGGGAATGTAATTTTGGATCCCATTATTCAGGTAATCATCATCCTGGAAACTGATAACATTGACTCACATTCCCAGAGCCAAGAGATTCAAAACCAGGTTTCCCAAAGCTTCCAATCCCAACCAATAAGCAAAAGAATAGGAACACACTGTGAAATTAGCTCCACCTTCTGCTAATTTCCCTGTGTAGATCTGCCCTTGCCCCTCCCCTTCAGCTGTACTGCAATGCAGACAGCTGTTCATTTTAAAAAATGCTGTACAGTTTATTGGAGCTTAAATCCTTGCTTCTGATTAAACTGAAGTCATCCACTGCATGTAACCTGCTCAAAATAGTCCAAGTCACCCCAAAGTGACCTTTCTGTCAAACAGACTATTCCCAGCATTTTTTCCCAAAGCTGTAAATAGATACAATAAAGCACTGAGTCTACTGTGCATAGCTAGCAGCAGTTGTTCCCTAACCCTCTCCCAGCTCAGCCCTTCACGTCAGAGCGTGCTTGGAATGGAGTTCCCCACGCACCAGGCCCGGGGCTGGCAACTCAGGGCCCCGTGCTGACCCCAGCTCACCAGGCCCTGGCCCAAAACAAGACACAGAGGACAAAGAACATCCTGTGGAGTTCTCCTCCTCTACCCCTTCTCAAAACTGCTGCCAAATAAAGAAGCCTTTGTTGGAGGAAAACCCAAGCAGCACTTCTGGCCATTTGAACTATAAGTGACAGCACATAAAGAGCAAACAATGGGCAACTCATGTGGAAAAAAGCCTGCTCTGCAGTGAGGCATTCCCCAAGGGGGATCCCTGGTGTTCCTCTGCCTCTTGACTTCTTGTGCTTCCCCTGCAGTCCTGTGCTGTGCACTAACAGCAAAAGGGGAGAGGGAGAAATACATCTCCCATCCTGCTGGAGTGATTTATGGAGGACCAGTAACCAGCTCTTGTGGCTACACAAGTCAGCTTGTCAGTGGGTGAGACTGTGAGGTTTAACTGAGGGGAGATCTTGTAATCCATCCCTACCACAAAGCTGTGGTACAACACAACTTACCAGCTTTTACTGTACCAGCTTTTGAGCATATTTTTTCAAATGTATAGAACCAAACAGAGGTCACAAGTGAGAAAGACTCCATGGATACTAAGAAGCACACACAAAACCCCCATAAACCCCCTTATAAACCCCTAAATAACCCTCATTGACTTATGCAAGTGGTAGTCAGCAGAATAGTGTCAGTCTTGTTAAATTCTGTAGGATACTGAAAACTCTGTTAAACACTATGGAAAAATCTGTAATTTAGGTTATCAAGGTAACCTAAAGGAGCAGCAGATGGTGAAACTGTGGCTGTTCTGGTTATATTTGAATCAGGCTCTATTTGCATCGCAGCCAAGTCTTTCATTGGTTTGACCCTATGCACAAGGAGTAATTTCCTATCAATTTCAAAATCCAAGAAATTACAGCTAAAGCCATTAGTTACCTCTGGAAGTCTCATGACAATACTAAACTTCAGCTTTTCATTCTGTTCAGTGTCATCCAGATCTATAAGCAACAGGGAAAAAAGCAAGTCAAACAAACAGTAATCACATAACAAACTTTCAACTTTCACTGAAGACATTCTGAATAAACATCACCTCCTTAGTGAAATGAAAATTTCAGTTTAAAGACTTATTTATAAGTTTATCATGTGTACAAATACATTTGTGTATATTTGTCCATAACTTCACTGTTTTATGTAACAATTTATACTGTAATTCAAATGCACTTTGATTAAGCACAACTCTTCAAGTTTATAATATTTAATTTATCAAGATCAAGCACAGATTGATACAGATACAGCACATTTTGCTGTCCCTTCTCTTGGACACTGGAGAAATAGCACAGCACTGGGCACAGCTGGCTCACATTCAGGTACCACGGACCAGCACCCCCTGGGCAGCTTTGCAGCCACTCTGCCCCAGCCTATGATCCTGTCTGGGGTTGTTGTGACCAAAGGGCAGGACCCAGCACTTGGCCTTGTTGAACCTCACACAACTGACCTCAGCCCATCAATCCAGCCTGTTCATATCTGTCTGCAGAGCCCTCTCACTCTCCTACCCAACTTGGTGTCATCTACAAAATGGCTGAGAAGTGCTTGATCCCCTTGTCCAGATCATTGATAAAGACATTAAACAGGACTGGGCCCAATACTGAGTTCTGGAACCCCACTGGGGACCAGCCACCAGCTGGATGTAGCTCCATTCCCCTCCACTCTCTGGGCCCAGCTCTCCAGCCAGTTTTATCCCAGTGAACAGTTTTATCCCTGGCTCCTATCCAGGCCACGATCAGCTGGTTTCTCCAGGACAATGCTGTGGGAAATGGTGTCAAAGGCTTCACTAAAGTCCAGGCAGACAACACCCAGAGCCTTTCCCTCACCCCCTGTGTGGGTCACTCAGTGACAGAAAGAGCTCAGGCAGGACCTGCCTTTCACAAACCCATGCTGGCTGGGTCTGATGCCCTGGTTGTCCTGCACACACCATGTGATGGCACTCAAGATGATCTGCTCCATAAGCTTCCCCAGCCACGAGGTCAGCTTGGCAGGCCTGTTCTTCTCTTTCCAAACATAAGGCAAAAGCTGAGGGCTGAGTAGCAGACCAACTTCCTCACACACAGGTGTGCACTTTCACAGAGTCACAGAAAGTCCCCAACAAACCCTACTATGATCTTTAGTATTTGTTTTTCTAAGAAGTCTTAACTGTAAAAACAACAAACTCAGATTCTCTCCGCACAGATATTTCTCTGATTGCTGTGGTAAGGCCAATCACATAGCTTGAGCCCAAACTTTCTCTTTTCAGGTAGGCAACACCCTCAGCTACAGCCCTCACTGAAACAACACTCTAAGGAGAGCTGAGTGTCCTGGGCAGTAAAACCTGTGTCCAAGGGGAGTGGTTCAAAGGACAGCACTGCCAGTTAGCTGGCTGGTAACAAATGAAACACCACGTTCACTGTACCTTTCAGCAATTTCCTGACACACGTTTCTGTCAATTGCAAGATGCCATTGTCAATATAGTGCAGGAGGGTGTGCAGAGGCAGACATCGAACACCAAGACCCAGGTGCAGAGTGTGAAAACCTATGCAAGAGACAAACTTGTTTGGTACAATATGTAGTTTTTCCTAATTCTCTATTTAAGACTGGAATTACTCTAGCTAAAACCATCACTTCCCTTGACTTCCGATTGTTTATAATTGGTAAGGAAATCAATTTATCAAGTCAGGTTATCTTATTTAGACATCTGTTAAGTCCTCTCAAGTACAATCTTGTCAGAAAGAAGAAAGCTAAGGGGACTGAAAACAGTCATTAAAGTCATACACTGTCCCTAAATGTCTCCAAGCTGTTGCCTTATATCTGAATTGCTCTATTAATTTGTCTTTTATCTCCCTCTCTCCTCCTAATTAATCAAAATCTGAGGCCTCACTACCCTCAGGATGTTGTTGCCACGAAGACACTCCCATGGGCAGCATTAATACTTTCCTTTGACATCAGCCTGATGATGGTCTTGTTATCATGTAACACTACTGTGTGGCAGCATTTGTGCCCACACAGACTGAGGGACAAACTCATACCAAAAGCAGTTGCAATGACCAAAGACAGATCAGGAAATAAAACCCAGAAAGATTCAAACAGAATTGGAAAGTGTTAAGATATTAAGATGTCAAGATGTCTTTCCCCAATGAAAATAAGCAAGTGCTTTGAAAATGCTGTAAAGAATTATGAGGAGCTCTAGGAAATGAGAGTCTACTATCAAGACCAGCTTTTCCATCAAGGCTGGAAGTAATCCCTTCAGGAAAAAACTGAAAATTATTAGCAGGGCAAGAGCATGAGAAAAATCACTCTATCTGCTACAGGATAGGAGTTTCCCTTGTGCCTCTTGACAACTTCCTTTGTGCCTTTAGACAACTGAAGTCCAGTTGTCTCAGTCTTAGTTCTGAGATAAGACTGCACCCACACATTCCATTGGAACCTCTGTTTAGTTTACTCTGTTTCTAGTAACTATTTAGTTTTGCTTCATTTCACTTGTACAGGTTTATCAAGAGCCTTCCCCTCTCTAACTGACTTGAATAGCTGTCAATACTGCCAAAGCTAACTTGACACACAAGCTGCAACCAGTGCTGTGCTGGGAGGAATTGATAGCACTGCTTTCCTCACCCATGATAAAAACAGCAAAACACAGAACTTACCAGGAGGTAAAGGCATGCACATGCCATTTGCTGCTTCCAGAATCCGACTCATGATATGGAACACCGCAAACTCTGCTGCACTTCCTCTCTCATCACTGAGATTACAAAGTAGCAACACATTAATTGCCATACTGGGAGTGCACTGGATGCCTGCCTTTGGGATGCAGGGCCATGGGATGCTGCCTTGTTTACTGAGGTGTCTCAGCCAGCACCAGCAGCCAGTGCTGCAGACACACAAAGTCTCTGTGGTGTCCCCATGTCCTCCCCCACTGATGCACATTTACAAGGCTCTCAGCAATACCTGGAATCAGCAGCAACAGGTAAAACGGTGCTGGTGTGAGTGACCTGGCTTTTATAGGTGTTTAATACCCACCACCCAGCTTAGGACCACTGCAAACTCAGCAAGTTTGAGCTCCAGCCATAACACTGCCTGTGTGGTTAATATTCACTGGCCTAGAGAGGGCCAGCAGGATCCTTAGGAAGAGTTAGTGACAGTAACATTGACAGCAGCACAAGCACTGAAGAGTTAGTAACACTGACATTGACACTGACAGCAGCACAAGCACTGACTGTTCAGAGGAGTACTGCTGATGAAGACCAAAATCATTATGCCCATATTTTAAAAGGCAGGCTGAAAACTTTAACAAATCACTTGCTCACAAGCAGAAGATACAGGAATGAAGCTGGTATCTCCTCCAAACTTCTTTCATTATTCGATGCACCAGATTCAGCTAAAACAAAAAAGAGAAGACTGGATGTTTCCAGGAGCCTGTATACAGCAGCCTTTTGGCCTTCATTCATTCCACACACCAGTTTATGTTAAAAGCTTCTCATGGGACTCCTACTAAGTCTTCATTTTTTTCTCTAGGGCCTTAAAATGTAGAGTTATTAAAATTAGAATTGTAACAGAATTGCCCTATTCCAGCTGTTTAAAGTGCTTCTAGCTTATCAAAGCATCATGCAAGACATACAGCAACACACTGTGCTTCTTGGAGATAACTGATCTCAGGCTCTTGCAGCAAATTCTCAAAGATCTGTTTGCCATGAAAGCAAAAACAGCATGTCCAAGTGGGTGAGCATTTGGCAAGGAACACTCTCAAGGGCTCAGCAAAAGCAGATAACGTTGAAGACAGTGGAATGTTCAGTTTGCCAGGAAAAGTATGCAGGAGCAATGACAGATCTAGTCCTGGAAAGGAGGGAAAATGAGACAAACAAATGCCTCTCCTCATCTATTTAGTTTCCTTTTTGTCCCCAGTGAAGTGAAACAATCCCTTGGCCCATGTTGTTGTTCTTTGTGCTCTCACATTGACATCCACCACACAGTCAGCATATACCAAAGCCACAAGCCCTGTTCTCACTTGGGCCTTCTCAGCTTCTGCAGCTCAGAGAAACCACACACGGAAGAGCTGAAACAACTTCCTCCTGGTTGTCATGTGTACCCAGTTCCACATCTCAGTAACACAACTGAGACACTTCCTCTGTGCCTTTTATCTCTGGCCCTCAAAGCACAGCAATCAATCAATCCCAGGAAACTCAGGAAACTAGTCTGAGCCCTGTTCTGCAAAGAGATGTCACAAGAAGTTAGGAACACTTTTCCTCCCTCCAGATGGGCAGAATCCAGGAATGCATTTTCCCTACTCTCTTTTCTCCTCATAGGCCTTGCCCTCTCCATTGTCTGACTCATCACAGGCTCTGAGCAAGAGAGAAACAGGGCACACAGGAGAGATCTGCATGCAAAGGCCAGAATTGGAATATTCATCTTCAGTAATGTTCCTGAGTGTTCCTCTGTGCCTTGGCCAGAAAGCTCTACAAGGTAGCACCTTTCCCATCCACCACAACTTGAGCCAGGCTTGCACAGCTGTCTGATGCAAAATAACTACCTAATACTTGCCATCTCCACACTTTCTAAATGCAATGGAAAGATCCAATTTGATCTTTCTGGAGTATAGCAAGTTTTCTAGGAAATGAGTGATTTCCAGTTTCCACAGAAGGGTCACAAGAGCCACACCTGCTGCTGGAATGAATTTCATCTCTGGCCAGCACAGAGAGTGCAGCTAAGGCCTCTGCACCAGGAGCTGCAGCTGGATCTGAAGGATCAGTTGAAGTGAAGGCTCTTACAAGCTCCAAAATCACCAATAATTATTTGTGCAACACGGATGGTTTTCAAGAGTATGCTACTCCAGAATAAGCATTTTTTGCTTAACAACACAGCAAACTGTACAGCTTTCACAGGGCACAGAAAGCTTAACAACTTCTTAAGTTACAATCATCCAAGCTATCACAACATACTTGCATCTTAAACACGTGAATGTTTGTGATGTGACACCCACACTAACAGCACAACTCTCTTTGGAGATTAACATCTACCCTTGGCATTGTAGGAAATACATACAGAAAGATAATCCACATCTCAATCTTTTTTTCAGAACAATACACACAAAATAATGTGCATGAGAGGAAGGCAGCATTATCTGTCTGATGGAAGGAGCACAGGCTGCTTCCTGTCCAAGGTTAGCAGTGGGTGTCTGGGGCAGCCAAGTTAAGAGCTACACTCACAGCAGGGGAGGCCATTTTTCCCTGAATAACAGACACACAATAAGAAGTTTTTTGGGGCACATCCACGAAGCCATTTCCCTTGGAGTGCTCTAAACTAACAAGAGAACACATGACCATCAGCAAGACAGCACATGCAGGAGGGCCTTGGCTGACAGTGCTGTCACCTTGTCTTGAAACATCTACAGTTCCAGGCAACAGTGCCAAGGAAACTGAAGCTCCCCTAAAGTAATTGGGAACCACAAGTGCTCAGCTCCCTTGGCTGTTTCAACAAGAAAGACTTCAAAGCCCAAGAAAAGTCAAAGAAAAGAACCAGGAGCAAAGGAGAAAAGGAAGTGAGACAAGGTCTTGCTGTCTTTCAGATCCCCTCCTGTGCAGTAGTATGACACAGTCTTCCTCCTCCCAAGGAAACTCAAATCCAAATGGTGTCTGTCTGTCTTCTGTTCCTCTGCAGCTGAGCTTACAGACATCAGGGGAAATGTGCAGCTACTGCAAGGACTTGCAGAGAAATTTCAGCAGTTTATTCAGGTCTGCCTGTTTCCTGTGCCACAGGCTGCCTGCTCACCCTGCCTCCCCTTCCGCTTGCTGTCAGGGCAGCAAATGTCACACTGCTTCTGTAAGATATTTCTCTCCTTTCCTGCCTCACTGAAATGAAAAGAGTGAGAAAAACAGATATGGAGCAAAGCTAAGGTAAAGTGATTGCAGAGGAGAGAGAGCCTATGGACAGCCACTGCAGGAAAGGTGGCACATGGACTGGGACCAGGCACAACCCAGCTCTGCAGAGCTGCTCAGCAAACAAGGAATTCCCACTGAGGTGTGTTATCTACACTTCCCCACTTTACTTCTCTGTATACAAGAACACACAGTTCTCTGACAGCAACCAGCCTTTGCCTGTTGTTTTACAAGAAACTCTCAGTGCTCCCAAGTTTTGGATTCTCTGACTTCTTCTGCAATTGATTTACACAGTGACTACACACCATGGAGCCTAATCTCAGCCACTCCTGGGCTCCTGAATGTAATGCAAAATATCTTATGAAAGCAAACAGACAAACTTCAAGTCTCTTCCTGTTTCATTAGTTTCAATAGCTCTGCTACTCACTGCTGATGCTACAGAAGAACTGCAGGAAGACTCAAACCAGTTCATTCCCCTGAAGAACTCTGAAACATTTAGGATATGGAAAGGTTTGAGAGATGTAAGAGTTTCTAATTAGGATGAGGGGAAATGTAAGGTTAAAAATGAAATCATTTTTAAAGATTTCCAAACAGTGCCTAAGATGCACCAGCAGAAAGCAGAAGCAACTTTTAGAGGCACGTTATCTTCATTTATAGTAGCTTTTCTAAGAATAAGCCTGTCAATTGAGAGAATTAGTCCTGAGAGTTTGCTTGTGGGGAGGGCTGAGATTTATTTTGCAAGATTTAGTCTACAATAATTTAGCCTTGCAGATCAAGGTTGAATAGATGTTTTCACATTTTTTATCTTAGTTTTTACTAAAAGTGAACAAATTGTTATTAGAAATTGAATAAAAGGAGAATAAATGTTCCACTTGGGCTTTTTTCAGCACCATTTTCAGGTACAGAGCTTTGGTTCATGTTGTACTGTTCCTGTTTTAATCAACCACTAGTTTCAGTTTCTTTCCTACACAGATACATAAAAGTCTGCCAATTACCAGTGAAACAACTTGTGAAGTTGTCAAAGTGAGGCCTGAAAAGTCAGGAAGGGCAGTGGGGCTGCAGGGGTTCAGAGTACGCTGTGACATTGACAGAGTAGCTGACTCACACAGGACTTTGGAGGACATGCAGGCATCTGGAGCCTCAAGGAAGTTTCCCAAGGTTTTCATCCCTAGAACACAGCACTATGGGGAGTTTCTACTGAACACTGGCACAAAGAACAGGATTTACAGTAGCCATGCAAGCTTTTGAGAACCCTGCGTTCTGCACTTAAAGGACACGATCTTGAGACAGACAAAACCAAGTAGGTAACTTCTGTGCACAAGTTATGGTTTTTGTGGCTTTTTGTTTTTAAAAGGTCTCTTAAGAGGATGAAAGACAGAAAAATAAGAACTTGGAAAGCAAATTTTCACAGTAGTTTACAAAGATTCTTCATGCAAAACTGTCTCCTGTCACACACACACTACTGAAGGCACAGTGTAGGAGTGGTGGTGATTTACCCACATGTCAGATTGTAGTGACAGCTTTTTTTGTTCATTTTTTATTTCCCCTGGTGGCACTTTCATTATTCAAGACTTGCAGAAATGTGTTCTACAGGAAACCAAATTGATCTAACAGCTTTAAACTTTCAGGATGAGTTCTCATTTTATTTCTGGGAGTAGACAAGCTGTAAATGGAACTCTTTCTTCTGTATTCTGAGTGACTGGTAATACTTTTAAAATAATATTTAAATATTATTAATTTTCTTTATCCATTTATACAATATTAGGCTGAAAAATATATTTAAATATCTTTTAAAAAAATCTTCCCACCAAATATATGCTATATACAACTGGTATACACCCAAGGACCTACAATCCAACAAATACACACTTGCTCACAATAGTGACTATGAAATCAAACTAACCAGGTTTGCAACATAATCCAAAACGATTTGGTCGATCTTCTTTTTTCCAACATATTGTAGATGTCTCATAAGGTGATCCTTCAGCTGAGCAACCATCTAGAAAAAAAGCCAACAATTTGTTGTTGTTGGGCATCTTCAAAGAAACACAAAAGCTGCAGCAGGTGCAGGGCCTGATCAATAGGCACTGGTGCAACAAAACATTTCCCCATTACAAAACTCCAGTCAGAGTGAGATCCCAAGCTGCTGTACAATCTTGCTAAATGCATCAGCAGATGTGAATATTCAAAATGGTTACTTGGTGCAAATTCAGCAAAATGAATACTAAGTTGAACTTTCCATGATACTGAAAAGAAAAAGCTTACAGTTCTCACGCCTCTCTGTGCAAAGCCAAGGGAACAGGATGAAAGAAGGATTTAAATATAACACTGAATTCTAAGAAGTACTTATTACAAACAAATAAACCTGAGAGATTTTATGACAGACAAAGCTAGCACAAGTACAATTTGTGGTAGTTGCCAAGAACCTGAGAACCAGAGTGATTAACAGCAATTTCAGGTTAAACATTAATTGTGAAGTCATTACAGTTGAGTGTTTGTTAACATACAGCCCATGCCACTCCCTACTCTCTCCTTTCTGAAACATTTGCTGACCTCATGTAGCTTCAGATTGCAGCTCAAGTCCATGCTGGCTCTTTTCTGAGAGTTACTAAGAAGCTCAGAGTGAAACTGGAGCAAATAAAAATCCCTGTCTCAAGGAACTTGTATACAGACTAATCCCACTGTGTCAATACAGCAATACAGGTATGAGGAAGGCACAGACAAACTGACCTGCTTTTTGGATCTGTCTGAATAAACAGAGGGGAAGGAATGTAGAGAAGCTGCAGAGAATGAGAGGCAAAACTTGGAAACAGGGAGACCACTGCAAAGAAGGAAAACTTGCCTCAGATGTGGACAGACAGGACAGTGTTGATCTGCTCTTCACTGCTGAGACCTTCCAGTGCATGCTGAAGAGTCAGTTGATTTTAAAAGTAGAAGAACAAGGGATAAGCCAAGACATGAATTTAGACAGAGATCAGGTAGGGATTTGAGACAGGATTTATTGCCCAGAAGCATATAGATGGTAGATGCTTTAGGGAGATCACTGGCAAAAACAATGGAAAAGAAGAAAGGACCTCAGAATGGCCAGAGGAGTCTCAGAAGTGACATAGAAGGAAAAGAAACAGTAAAAAGGCTGTTAAATTGAGGAGCAAGAAGATCTCTGCTCATCACATTGAGAGAATGGAGGGGGAGGAATTCACTTATATATGTTTTAAAGGCATAAAGAAGTCAAAAAATAGCTGACAGATTAAATGATCTCCCAGTTTCCAGCCAAAGTTATATTGGGAAAAAGCATTTTGACAAATCAACTTTCTATTGCTGTTTTTCCCCTATGCCTTACAATAACCTGCTAAGATAATATCATTATGATGATATTATCATGATATTTTAGATGAACTCTAAAACTTAGGAAATGCCATGTTTGCCCCATAGCTGCCCTGAGTGAGCTTCCACTCAGCACTGGGACTTGGAAGGTCACTCCTGACACATCTGTGGAGCCTGTGCGTCCTCTAGTGCACACTGACAGAAGCACAACATACCAGTCCCATGAGCAACTGCTGCTGATAATCCTCCTCTTCAAAGAGAGGTACCAGCCTCGCCTCTGGAACAAACAGAGCAACAGTCAGTCAAGGACATGGCACTAGGGAAATATCACAAGCACTCAGCCAGCTGCAAAAGGACTTAGGAGCAGACGAGCAAACAGAAGCTGTGGTGTGACCTACTCTGCTGCAGACCTAAGACACTGAAGAACCATGGACTGGATAGGAGGATAGAAAAATGGAAAATAACCCTTTATCTGCCATCCACTTCTTCTTCTCTTTGATATTTAAGTAAGAGTTATCACAGAGTGGTGACTCCTGAGAGCAAAGAGGCAGAGAGAATGTTCTGGTAACACCAGCACTGATGTGCTACTTAGATCTTGTCATTTACAAACAAACAAACTCTAGCAGCTGCGTGGGTTTTCCAAGAAAATGGCTAAACAGAAAGTAAATAGTTCAGGGAATCTCCTCCCACTGATTCTCTCCCATACTCTGGCTGCTTCTGGTACTCAGATTTGTAGACCACTATGAAAAGAATACAACTTCTCTAACTAAATGGAAGGAGATCACAGTGTCTGCTGAAATAAATAACCTATATTTCCTAATCAGTGCTTCCTGTCTACTAAAACAAAGGAAGAAAACCAATCTTCTATTTCATGACACAGATAAAACCAGCTCAAGATTTTATGGAACCAAGTGCTGAACTCTTCCAAAATTTTCACCTATTTTTGCTCACCTTCAAATATATTTACATCACCACTTAGCAGCACAAAGACCTGTGCTGCTTGATTTTAAAGGACTCAAGGACAAATCTACAGGGAAACACTACATAGATGTTTGTTACTGGATGGAAGCTATTTAGAAATTATCTAGTCACAGTTAAACATCTGACCTCTTTATCAATAAGCACCTTTGAAAACACAAAACTGAGGTTCACAAAGTTGATACAAAGTCTCTCAGAGTCAGAGCCCATTGCAATAAGTAGCAGTGACACAGATGACTGCTGTCAGAGGCTGGGAATGTGTACACTGAGAATTCTTGGTAATAAAAGGACCAAGCAGCACTCACATGAGCATCATGTCACAGCACACATGGCAGGGTACATAGAAGGCACTGATGTGTGAACATAATACACCACTAAATTCAGTTTTACTTATTTGTGACAGAGGAACTGAGCATCTAAAAATCTCAAGTGTTTCTGGCCCAAAGAAATTCATTACACCTGGTCTCTCTACATGTTTTTTAACCAGACCTAATCTCCTGCACCAGTTCTGATACTGCAAAGGCAGCTACAAGTGGAGAAGACTCAGTAACAGTCTGAAGAAGCGGAGAAGACTCAACAGTAACACTGTGTCATTGATACTCTGCTCCACAAGAAAAATCCTGAAGATGTCCTTTAGCAGACCACATTTTACTGCTTATGTTGTTAGATCTAACATGAACTAGGGACTTTATTTTCAAGCATTTCCTAGTCAGTACATGAATGTTTTCTTCTCATCTTAAATCTCAAACTCTTCTGTGCTGAAAACACACATAGCAACTGATTTTTAGCAAACAACAGCTGGATGGAAATATTCTAATAAACCTAAGTTTTACATCAAGAAAGGTTTCACTTACCAGAGTCCCAAGTGTCCAGATGAGAAAGCACCCTGGGGTTTGAAACCAAAATCAGTGTGTTTCATATGCAATACTCTAAAGGCTTTCATAACACCACTAAAAACTCAAATGAGCCTTTGATCTTTCAAAGACAGCTAAAGACATCTGAGAACAGTACATGTGACTAAATGTAGTAAAAATACTAGATAGCATTAAAAAAATTCTGTCTAGGTTGCACGAGCATGACTTCACATCTACCATAAATTCCCTAGCTCTAGAGGCCTGTATTTCAGATCATGCTGTAGAGATTACAAGGATTTCAATAACTGATTTTCATCAGGATAATCTTCTTTAAAGATATCTAATCAGATACCTAAACAACGAATTAAATGGCACATTGATTCCTCCAACATATTTGTGCAAAAGGAGAAGGGGTAAATTTAATATAAACCAGTACGTACTTTTTGGCATTTTCAAAAATATTCCTCAAATATGCTGAGGTTCTTCTCTCCTCTCTCTGGTTTGTAAAACAAACAAAATTCCCAAAATTAACAAAACAGAAGACCAAATGAAATACTCCCTGACGGAATGAAGATCAGAAATTAATTAGGTTTTCTCTTTGAATGGAGATAAAACATAGTGGAGCCTCACACCATCTTCCAAGTGCCCATGCTCTCACACACTCACACACATGTAAACCTCACAACAATACAGAGTAAGATCTGCTTTTCTTTAATTTCATGCATTATTTTAAGAGAAAAAAACTTACAGGCAATCACCTTAGGTGAAATGACTGCAAGTCTTTGCACTCCTGATAATCAGATTCCCATTTACTTATCTTCAAAATAAAAAAGCAACTTGTTCATGCTTGACGTTAAAACCCCCATTTCAGAGGCAGCTCTGGGGAGTTCCAGTGCCTCAGCTCCAGTGGCTCTCACTCACCTCTTCTGAAAGGTTGCGCCATTCCCTCCTGAGCACCTTACTGTGGTAGTGCAAGTGTGGCTCTGCATACTTCACACTCTCCAAGTTTGAGTTGAGTTTCTCCCAGAAGCCTTTGGAGTTTTGGAACTGCAAAGTGTTGCAGAGGAAGCTTGAATATAGGCTGCCCTCTTAGAGAAATACCTCATCACCCTCCCACTAAGTGACTGCAAAGACATGTGATTAGTATAAAAACAATCTAAGTGAAAAAAGTTAAAACAAAGCATCAAAACTAATTTCTTTTGATGGAATGGCAGTGGTAGCACTCACTTGACTTGAGGTCAAGATTTGGTGCCTGGGAAGGAACAAGTATTTCTGGGTCACAATTCATCTGACCTATTTACATGTTTGAGATGGGAAGAGCTGCACCCCAGACTACACTGGCCATATTGTCTAGACTTCCTCTGGCTGTAAAAAAGGGCCTTAGGCTACTAACTTAGATGTAAATGTTTACATTTGGTCAAATAAATCCCATTTGAGGTTTCTAGCAGTTCTAAATAGAGGAATAACACCATGGCCACAACAGCTGCAGGATGCCACTAGTTTCAAGCTGCATTAAGACTTAGATTGCAAACATGCATTTACCATCCTCAAGTAACAGTGCTTCATCCCAGAAAAGAAACAAAATCCAAAAATTTCCATAGCAGTTCTAAAGCATTTTACTCTAGTGCTAAAAGTAACCTAAACTCAGCTGTGAACAGAGAGGAGGATGAAAATCTAAACAAAACTACACAGGTTTCCTAAGCTAGTTCTCGGACTGGGTATAAAAATTTGAAGCTGCTGTTTATAAGGGAGGCAAGATGCAATGGGGGGCATTGCTGAGGAAGAGATGAGATTAAGGCAGTTCTTTTTGACAGTTTTAAAAAACAAGAGATGGTACAAGCTTTTCTTGCCCCTCTTAATAAACATTATCTCCCAACACAGACACTACAGTAACAACATTTGAATAAAGAGAGCTTTGAATTCACAGTATTCCTCCACTTGTACTAACATACTGGATTTTGCTTCTCCTCTCAACTATCCTGCAATAACAATAACCTTAAAAGAAAACCTCAAAAGGAAGAAACCACTTCCTACTATAAACTATAATTTGTCAAGGAAAATAAATTTCAAAGATTCAATCCTGCCAGCCACTTTCCTCTTGCTGCCAGTGCCTATTGTCATTTTATTATTGTAGCTGCAGCAGAGACAATAAATCTTGGGTTTTGCTTCATATTAGTTATACTTAGCAACTGCAAACTAGGGTCACATATGGCACCATATGTTCACTCTGTTGGACCTAAGTCATGAGATCTACAACCTACTGCTGCAGAATGTTGCCTAAATGTTACCCGTAGGAAATCAGAGAAATGTTAAATACAGCATAAGGGTATCATCTAGTGACCAATCCATGCAACAGCACCACCACTGCAATTCTGTGTTCAGGCCACACTGGACTTGGATATGTGGCAGGGGGAAGCAAGACAGCAATTTTCTTTCATATAAGAAATCTCTAACAGGAAGTGGTAGGCTTGAGTGTTGTCTGCTTTTAATCCCAAAAAAATGCACTGTATTAGACCTCAGTAAAAAGTCAAAAGTTTGAAGTAAAGGAATTTTTCAATTAAATCTATTATTTCTTGAGGATCACCAGGGTAAGGACTAAAAAGAGAAGGCTTCTTCATCTTAGGTGCTTACTTGGGAGACACTTCTAGAGAGTCAAGAAATAACACCTAAGCATGACACTTAAAAGACATTGTATTACCAGAAGTCAAAGCAAGGCCTCATCAGTTTGCAATACTCAAAAAGCTCCCATGAAGCCTTTCAAAGGTAGTGGGTTTTTAACTGAAGATAGAGAGCTCTCTGCTACACCCTTGGAAAAGATGTGGGGTGACAACTGCCTTCAAGAGGCCATGTCTCTCTGGACTGCAGTGCAGTGTCTCCCCAGCAGGGATGGCATTCAGGGGGTGTTGTAAAGCATCATTCTGCACCCCAGGGGCTCAGCACAGCACAAGGGAGAAACTCTTTCCTGCTGCTCTGACAATTTCTTGCACTATATATTTTCACTCTTCCCCTGGACCTCCTCCTATTTTCTTTATCTCCCTTCTTCCCCCTGCCTTCTCCCTTTCCAATTGAACTTATTTCTACCCTGCAAGTTTAGTTTGTGCTTAAAAAGGGGGGGAAAATTAGACTTATTAATTGCAATCCTTATGTAGAGCTTTTGGACAACTGGACTAACTGTTCCCCCTTTCTAAGTATATCTTAATGAACAAGAATTTAGTCATAAAAACTCCTGATACCCAAACAGAACAATTCTTTTCATGTGAATATGGACATAGCCCTCCCAAAAGCTCTCAACAACTCATGGACTTGAGAACTCCAAAGAGTTCTCAGAGTAACAATTAGGCATTTTTTTTTTCTGAAATGCCATAAAATCTCTGCAACAAAAATACTACTTGTAGAACCAGGTCTGTCACCAGGGTCTGACTCCTGATGCCAACAACATGCACCAACTGAAACACCAACTGACCACTTAAACTCGAGCTGTGGTGGGTTTGTGACACTGCTGTGCTACAAAACAGCCAGAGCATTAAACTTTACCCTGTGCATTAGCATCTTTGTCCTCATGCAAGAGTCACAGCAATTTGCCATCAAAAGTAGCAGGAAATATTTGTCTTTAGCTCAACTCTGACCTTTTCAATCTGTTTAGGTTTCAGACAGAAATAGGAAATGAGTTCCACAATCAGGAAGTATAGCTGCTAAAGGCATGTGCCCCCAGGGGCTTGAGGTTCAATCTCAGACAAATTAAAGTCCTGCTAACTTTGACCTCAGTGAATTACAGGGATTATCTGCACACAAATTTTCTCAAGATCTGATTTCCCCAGGTGTCCCAGTTCTCAGGGCAGCCTTTCCAAGCAAAGCCATGCAAAGCCCTATTCCCTGACAGCAACCCTATGAATGTGTGCAGCACAGCTGTGATGCACTGCTGCAGAGTGAGAGAGCAGTGGCAATTTCACTGATTTTAAAAGGTTTTGTGAACAGTGATGTTTTATGACTAATTATAAGCACATCTTTAAAGAGCTACAAGGAACAACATTGTCATGTATCCAGAGTCTCATCCTATGTGTTGCTGGTGTGTCTAAACTCCTCACTCTTCCCCTTAGCTCTCCACAACAAACTGCTTATTAAAATTCTCTTTCAGATTTTGTAGGGGAGTGCTTAGGAAAATTTCAAGAATTTCTCTAAACTGGAGCTGAGGGAGTGGAATGGGAAGACAGGAAGAATCATTCACGCTGTTTTCAACGGAAAGGACAATTTCCTACCCAAACAACCTACCCTGCTCTCCCCATCCAGCCCACTGCCCTTTCCAGGCTGGGAAAATAGACTTTATTTGTCTAGATTGAGTAGCCAAAGCCCTGACATCAGTGCAATCACACGATGCTCTGGACAAAACAAAATGAGAGGGTCATAAGCCATCCACACCAATGGGAGCACAATGCAATTGCCATCCAAGTGGGCATATGTAGACATGTGGAAAAATCCTACTTGTCTGTTATGCCACCTCTGCCTTCAGCTACCAAAATCATAAAGTGAAGCAGTATCAATATGATTAACAAGAATTAATTTGGGGATAATCCTCCCTGCTGAATAAAGGTGTCTTCAGAAAGGGAAAAAAACCCCACCATCTTTGAGTCTGATTAACTGATATTTTAGTAAATCCATAAATCCTTTCCAACAGGGCAATTTTCTGTTCACATCTATTTTTGGATAGGTCTGTGGGGATACTGCTGCATTAATATTTAGCACACCTCCAACCCACAAAAAAAGCAGCTACTAATCTGCAAGTACAAATGTGGTTTTATACTGGAACTTACCTCTAACACAGGTAGAGAAATGATGTCTGTGGCACATATTACTCCAGGGACAGACTATAAATACAGAAAAATTATTTATAGTCTTACAATTTAGCATAGAACATGGGGCAGCTAATCTCCATCACCCATTTCCTCCAGGAAACTAGCTAGCTAGCCAAAACTGTGCCCTTATTTTTAAGAAAAACAATATATTAGAACAGTGTCACAGCAGAGAAATTAAGACACTATTTGCTCTAACTGTAAAATCTGGCTTGAAGTTATTTTACTTCTTCAAGCTTACTTGTAAATCTTAACTCCACTGATTCTGTTTGTCCTGGAAATAAATGCATGATTTTGCTGGTTAAATTTATTCTGTATTCATTATAAACCTCATGTGATAAGGACTAAATTAATACTTCATTATGAAAACTGAGATATTTAACTGTCCATTCAATTAAAATAACTGTTCTTTGTTTTGCAAATGCTTTTATTTGTTGACAAAAAATTTGCCTTATGGAAAACACCAAAAAGGGTAAGACTTGGCAAACTAAAACAGGCATAAAGCACAGGCATAAAGGTATCAATTTGTAGCATATCTATGAAAAGGTAAGACACACAAGCTATAGGCTGTACTGAGGGATAAAAAACCAGACCCTCTACCTATTAATTAAAGTACCAGCTGTTATCTCACCCCAATCCAGTCATGCAGTGATGTGTAGGGCAGGAGTTTATCCAGGTTCTGAGTTTCTGGACACATTCTGCAGTACAGGGAGGCTGAATGTAATGTGAAAAGATTTATAAGGGCAAGATTGTATGAACTATCAGTTAACAAGAGTAGCCTTCACTGTTCCTTATCTGACACTTCTTTAGGGACAAATCCTGCTGCTGTCTCTGAAACAGCTTCCTCCATTGTGGAACTGGTCCCATTCTGTGCACAAAAGGAGGAAGAGAAGTCCAGATGGCTGCAGGGCTGGGTCAGCTGCTTGGCTACAGCTCAGCACTGCAGGGGTCCTTTGTACAAAGACTCTGCACTGGCTAGACTGAGAAACTACCTATTACAAGAGAGTATCATGATAAGCCAAATCCTTCTGAAAAAAATGGTTTGGGCTAGAGCTAGAGGAGAATGGAGCTGAGGAGACAATCTCCAGAGACCTAAAATAATGATAAATCCATTTGTTCCATTAGACAGAAGAATGCATTTGAAAAGCTTTACTGCCAATCTGAGTTTGAGATGTCTATGCACTTCTAAACTACTGATACTGTCTCTTAATGCACAAAATGCAGGTTAGTTAATGCAAATCATAACCAAAAAGTTCAGAAATAAGAGTCAGTTTGTACTGCCATGGCCTCTCCTTAGTGTCAACTGGAGTATGCAGGAAAACTCAGAATGCAAGAAAAGAAATACCTACCAATGATAAATTCTTGAATGGGGTCAAAAGAGTGACATGTTGACAGGTTCTCAGAAATCCACCGAATAATCTGTCAGAATGAGAACAGGGAGCTTGTCACATCTCTCTGGTTAATCAAGTGTTGTAAGAGAGTATAGAAAATTTGGTTCTGGTAGCTGACACTTTGCATGGAGTAGTGATAGTGACACAGATGCTTTCAGGACAGCCTGGACTGATAACAGGGGTTTAGGGCAGCCCAGCTGATGAGCCTCTTGGCACTGCCAGGTGAATCAGGACCTCTCTTTGGCTGATGCCATTCATGCCCTGCTCCTGCCTTGTATAAGACACCAGTCACTGGAAAAAAATTTAGAGGAAGTTCTTTTCCCACCTGCATTTCCAAGTCTTCTGTGTGTTGGAAGTAGAGCAGGGCACAATGCAGAGCTGCCAGTCTCTCACAGTCTCGTTTGCTCTTCTGTAGGAGCTGCAGCAAGGCACTGTCACTGATGCTCACATGGTACAGGCTTCCTGCACTGCAATCCAGGACTGCTGACACCCATGGGCACCGGATGGAACAGTTTTGTAGCGTGTCAATTCTTGCATCCTCACCTGAAGAACATTGGTTTGAGAACAAAAAGGAGTAAGAACATAAAATTTGCCAGCTACCAGTATTTCTCCTAAGATTCCTAGGCCCCCAGCAGTAAGAAAGAGTCTCCCTCTTGCACTACCTGCCCTGGTAGTATACTGAAGAGGAGTAGGAATGGTGCTGGCTCCATAAAGAAAGCAGATAAGGAGTACAGTCCATACTCAATTCTCTCCTTCCCTATTGCTGACACAGAGAAGGTGTAGAGATCTCAGGCTCACAGTGCTGCTCCAAGGCAAATCAGAGTACCTTTGATGGAACAGAGCAGAGCACAACGACAATAGCACAAGTTGAACACTAGAATTAGCACCTATTGCTACAGCTTGTGCAGGTCAGAACTGCTCACATGCAGAAGCATGATACAAACTTCTATTGGTGCATCTCTTGCCATCAATCCAAATGGCCAGAACAGGCAGGTTCTGCTCTACAATTATTCACTGAAGCCTCAGACCAAAATCATTTTATTTATGTACCGGTGTTCGCCACCATGGTACCATACAGGTACTGTATTTCAGAGCCCTTGCATCAGAGAAATCAGGCCCACCATCCAGCAGTGATGCTTTCCACTCATTTTTAGCAGGACAGTATTTCATTACACATACAAAACAGGTATTAGCTTCCTATGATGCTGCCCCTGCACCAGTTTCCACAATTTATGTCCCCTTCACCCAATCAGAACAACAGATTTCTGTTTTCAAACAAAGGCACCCCACTTCCAAAAATAAACCACTTCCCACAAAGACGTGTTTGTTGGAAATGCATTGGAAATGAAGTAACACGGATCTCAGATGAGACTCTAAATTAAATTGCATCAGCCTGATCAGGTGAAGGAAACACAGATTTCCTTTCCCCACACCCTCCAAACACACACATTTAGAGCAACTCAATTGGAGGAAGGAAATGTAAAATCAAATTTACATCTCATGTGAAATTTGAAAACAGTGGAGGACCAAGAACATGGGCAAAGCTAGGGGAAGGGAAACTGCGAAACCAAGGCAGAGAATTTCAAATTCAGTGAAAGGTCTTCTTCCATTTCATAACAAGCAAGAAGTATGAAATACATAAAGTATGAAATGCCAGTTCAGCTTCTCTTTCTAAAATGGAAAGTAGCAAAAATGTCATTTTTTGAGTATCCTTCCTTTGTCAGAACACTATGCAATAAGGAAACATTGAGAAACACAACTTTCATGTAAAGAGATATGAACAAGTTTCCACAACAACAGTTAAATTACTTAAAGCAGTTTTACTATACCTGTCAGAAACAAACTATAGCACAGCATGTCAGGATGTTGAATGTTCAGAAGGTGCAGGAACTGGCCAGGCAAATAAGCAGCCACATAATAGTCTATTTAAAGAAACAACAGTGGTCAATTTAGCACTTGATCACTTATTTGCTTTAAGAGGCTCTTTCACATGATTGGCTCACTTCTCTGTGAGGAATTGATTATATCTAGGAAATACAAAAGGAGTTAATTAAAAGCTGCTGTTGTATTAACACAGGAAACACTAGCAGTACATTTGGGTTTCCAGGGTAGGATTCAAGAAACTTGAGATACTCAAGAACTCAGCAGCTGGTGTCCAGCACGGATTTTGAGGCAATTTCAGAGGAAGCTGCTTACTAATAGTGAGGTATTGCAATATCAAATGCCAAATACAAAAGGCAAGCAGAAGAAAAGCAGCAAAATAACACTGCTCCCTAAAGCCAAGAGAAAAAAAATCCTTCCTCCCAGAGAAGAGTTAGCCATTTGTCTCCACACTACACAGAGAATGGCAGTCACACAGGAAAGTAACACAAGTAACCTACCAAGATTCATAAAAGCCACTTCCTTCAATTGATGAGATTCTGTTCTTTCTAGAGAAACTGTAAAAGTTTTGTTGTAACCTGAGGGGAAAAAAAAAACTTTAAAAATCTCAAACAATAAACACCATTTGTTACAATCCACCTACGACTTTATAGCTAGAAACTTCTGCAGTTCCCACAGATGCAAACAGGGATCTTTTAGACTGCTTTATGGGGTTGTCTGCACAGACAGATTTAATCCATCCTGAACAGAGTTCCTGCACACTTAGTAGACTGGCACCTACACAATGCAGTTCTTTAGTGTGTGAAAACTAGCCATGCACTGCCCAGCCTACATTTGTGTTTAGAGAAGCACTCCATCCCAGAGCAAGCTTGTGCTCTGGGATAATAAATACCTTTCTCCCAGAAAAACCCAAACACAAATCCTTTATATAGCTGTGTTTCACATTTTGGTGATCTTTCAATTGCTTTAAAGAATTTCCACTTTGTTTATCTGCATACCCTATTGCTCTAATTTAGTTCAGCTCAGTTTATACAAAGGCCAATTTCAGACCTGCTGTGTTTGCATGGGCTTTGCATCAGCACAGCTGTTGTTTTAATCTAGACTTCTACCACACTTCTGGCACCCAGTAAGAATGACACAATGCCCTCAAATTTGCTCTGAGAAAAGCTGAAGATTCTAGTAACTAATGGTGTCATGATCAGGATGCTACTTAATAATGCATGGAAATTCAATGTAAGATCCACAGTTTACAGAATCACCAAGAAAAAAATCACCAACAGCAACACTACAGAGGCAGAGGTGTCAAAAGATACAGTTTTTCATACAAAATACTGACTGAAGTTAGCTTGCAATGCATCAGTACACTCCCCATCACCACTTTGTCACTTGCCAGCATGAGCACATGCAAGCTAAAACCAGCACTGCAGAATTCAACTGCAACATCGTGACTTCTCTGTTTATGCTGCAGTGACTGTTTTAACAGGGGTGGGAAGCTTCCAGCCAAGATTACAGAGGCTGCAGAATAAACTGAACTTCTTAAATGTCTTCAAAATATGGTTTATGGACTGCAAAATGTGAGTAATGGACCCAATATACCACTGATTCTGTGGGTCACTGCAGGACCATTACTAAAATTCTCTTGTACAACTGATGAATCTTACATGAACCCACAAACAGCTCTGCACCAAACAACTCCATTCCACAGAGGTCATTTCAGACTTAGCTAGTCAGTGTCACCATATTTATCCCCAGTTTCTTCCTAGTACAGATCAGGCCATGGTTGGCTCCAAGCAATCCAACAACTCTTTGGCTACATGTCAGGTGTGTCTGGGGAAATCAGGCCCTCACAGCAGTGCAGTGCAGTGTGTCACACCCAAAAAGGACTTTTCCCAATTTGTTAATGCCTCAAGAACACAAAAAGGTAGTTCACTCAATCCCACAGTATTCCAGCAGCAAGCAAAGCAACTTGTATGTGCAGCTATGACCTATGAGAAGCATCCTGACACAAGAAAGCAAACAGTTAAGGTAGAACAGAGACACAGTGTGCACTTGAACACAGTTACTCCATAGTATGCAGCTTCTGCAGCTTCTCAGTTGAGAAATAATTTGCCTCTCTGTTCATGTATCAAGTAAGAAAATCTTGATAACGAGAACTTTTATTCTGATTGGAATAAAACAATGTCCTTTATTATTTTAAAACAAAGGTCTTAACTTTAAGAGCTTGAGCACCACTTACACAGCAACTATTCTTAGAGTCAGTGGGTGTTGCACCTCTTGCTGTGAAAATGACACATTGAACTGGAATTCTAAACAGACATTCAAGCTAAGAGCTGTTGGCTCTATTTCCCATACAAATGCCTTATGGCATAAGTACAACACACCTGCAAGCTCCCACAGATTTCATTGATGTCTGGGCTCAGCATGCCGGAAAGTCTGGCTAGAAATAAGGGACCAAATTAATAACCATTTACAAGGCCACTGGTTTGAAGCTACTCACTCAGCATCAGGCAGGAAGCCTACAGCAGGAAAGCCAAAGCTAAAGGCAGCTGTTGTCTTGAAACACCAGCCACAGTAGCTTATTGTCTGCAGACTTTGGTGGGTTTTTGTTTTGAAAGGCATTCTCTGACTCTTTCAGCACACTGTCATTCTCCAAAATAAAGCACAGTAAGTTAACAAGTTAGTCTTACCTTTATGTAGAAAATATATGGAGTATATGATCTCATGAGGAATATCAGAGACTAGACTACAACACACACACAAGCCTCCTAGAAAGACAAAATAGGGAAAGAAAATTAACTTGTCCAGCTGAATATCCAGACATCTTTATACCGCACAAAACCAAATCAAGACTGTTTCAAATTAGGAACTAAAAATAATTCTCAAAAAAAGGTAAAGATTACAGGAATATCTATTATGGACTCAATTCATCATCTACCTAATGAAATAAAACCAAGAAAGAACAGAGGAGGCAATCTGGCACAATGGAAAGCTGGGTCCTGTCATGGCCAGCTCCTTCTTTTACAGGAAGTACATTTTAGCCCTTTCCAGGAGAAATCATGCTTGCAGCCAGAACACTGATCAACCCTTTCTCTCCACAGACTGCCTCAATACAGATATTTTGTGTTCAGGAGCTGTCAGATATGCTCAACAATATAATAAAACACCATTTCTTTTCTTTTCAAGTAATCTCATATTGGCAGCAGCATGAATACACTACCAAAGCTTTCTCACACTAGAAGTGATAGCCACTTCTCCCCTTTCCAGCCCAAAGAACTGCTATTACCTTTTTTAGGAGAGAAGTCAGTCCTTGAGGCAAGTTTATTTCAGCCAGGGTACTGCATACAGGAAGGTTTCCCACTCTCAGAATAATTCTAGATCAGATTGCTCCTGTTATGACCCACTGGATGGTAACCCTGCTTTCATCTCTCATAAAAACTTTAATCCCCTTACTCTGATGCCTTGGCATTCATGTTAAAAAGAGCTTCCAAACCACATTATCCCAATACAGCTGGGATAGGTCATCCACAAATACAACCATTCACCTTTTACCTTTATTGGAAATTTATCATTTAAAAGAAGAAAAGAAAGTAATACTAATACAGGTACTGTTCTGTAAAAAATAAAAGGCTGCGTATACAAGTTATGCAGAAAATGGCACAGTATGGAAAAAGCACAAGTACAAAAAAAGCACAGGTACCCAGTTACTTTATTTGATTAAATGCCTTGGTATTTCACACCACAAGGCTGTACCATAGCTGTGATACAGATATGGCTGAGACAGTTCTTGTTTCTGCCTTCTGGTGAAGGTAACTGCTTTCTTAAGGTGCAATTTTTCTTTCTGCTTATTCTTAGCTGACTGAACATGGTTTGATACAGTTTTGCTTGGATATTTGAGTCATCCAGACAACAGACAGGGCATTTTGCCAGAGCCCTTGGCTTCTATCAGAACATGCATAATTTTTAAAGTAGCAGCATCAGGACTCATGAGGAAGACTGGAGAAGTTCCAGCAACCCACTGGATTGCTGTTTTATTATCAAACAGCTCCCTTCCAGAACTGCAAATTTCCTTCTTGTATGCTGGAGTCTTCTGCATACACTGCTCTGTAAATTGCACAACAGGCAAGTGAGTGTGCTCAGACTGAAGTGTCAGTGGGCAATGTGCAAGCTGACCACAGAAACTGCAGCTCTGGCAGACTATAAATAGGATGTGCATCTTTCAACTCAACAATATTGCTCCATGTGTCAACAAACTGAGCTACAAACAACCGGAAATAACAAATGGTGCTTTGTTAATGCAGACAGAAACATGGCAGCCTCAGACCAACAGGTGTCCGAGCAAAGTTATATCTGCCACAGTCCTGGCAATCCCAGCAGAGCAGCCAGACACTAAGAATACATCACAGACTCCTTTCCTACCCTTAGCAGAGCTCTCTGCAAATTAGAGCTGGGTTGTGCTGCTGCAGGGAAAGCTTATTAGCCAATTGCAACTGTATGCAGAGCCAGGTCTACCATACTACCCATTTCAAAATCATTTGCAAACAGTAAAAGCTGTAGCTGAATGCTGCAAGGTGAGAAGACTCATGTGAGGATATACTTGGATGGATACTTATCTTTCCAGAAATAAAAGGGAAAAAAGATCTTGACCACAAAGGTTAAAAAAAAAAAAAAGGAAGAATTTAAAAATAAAATTCTACTCCTATTCAGGAAAGAGCAGTTACAACTCTGGCACTTGACAAAGTCAGCCCATTGAGACTGTAAGAGTGTAAGAGTCACCTATGATATACAGAAATTAAATTTTCTCTACAAAACTTTAACTAAATTCCTCATTTCTGTTCAAGCAAAAACTCAAGACATGAGGCTGTAACAGCATCTCAACAAAGCATCCAAATGTCACAACTCAAATACAACATTGCACCAGGGCATTTTTGTCTTGTTGTACTGACTTAGGAGGGACTTGCCTCATTTAACCTCAGCCATCCAAACATCTCTCATTTAGACTCCTGTTCAGCAAACAAAGAAATAGGGATTGAGTCATCCTCTGGAGATGCCTATTTCTTGAAACATAGTCCAGATGCCTAAATTTCAGGGGATAGTTAGCTGATGGGAATCCAGTGTCTATGACCTCTTACTACTGCATTTTTTTAATATTGAGCAAATTTAATTGAAAAATATTTCTAAAGTACTAAGAGAAAACATAACAGTACAGTGTTTATCTAATAACCACTGAATTCTGGGCATGCCAAGTTAATTCTGAGACTGGAACTGCTTGATCTCAGCTATTCAAGAATTACGTGGGGGTTTTTATCTGGAGAGATTTTGTCTGTGCTGAGTGTAAGGAACAGAGCTACTTTTTTCTGCTGCAGAAGTTTGAGAAAGGAGAAGTGATTTCATTCAGAGTTCAGACTGGCAGGAGCCAATAAGAGTTTTATTAAATGGGAAATTGTATGGAATATTCCAGTTTGAAGTTTTGCCAATTACACTTTGCCAGGGATGTCTGAATGGTACAAGCAGGGATACTGGCATTAATATCAGAGCTGTGCTAGCAGGCCCACAGCAGGCACAGTCTGCTCCACAAAGAACTTGCAGTCCACTTTTGCAAATCACCCCTGAGGCACAAAAGGGAACCTTTAGTGTGATTACCCATAGTGGTCTTCAACAACTAGATATGGTTTTAGCACCAAAATAGCTTGGTCCAAACTGTTAGCTACCAGAAATGGGTTATGCAAGGTAATCCTCAGTTTTAAGCAATATTCAAGGCCAAGCCACATACAGTAATCTCATTTAAGTGCAATTGTCAAATTATCTGTTTTGCAATAAGTGCAATGAAAAGCACTTTTGCTTTTGCTTTAGAAAGGTTCCACACAGACTTTAAATACTGTGTCACCAGACAGAAAAAAACCATTTTACTTCACAGTAACTAAACAAGAGTCTTGTTGGAGGATGACTGAATTTCATCCTAAACTCAAGGAGGTACTTCAGCCCCAGAGGAGTATAGGTTTTAAAAGGAAACATATATATAAATAAATAATATTTTCTATTATTGTACTAGCTGTTTATATAACAAATTGTCTTGCTAACAGAGAAAAACCCTAATCTACATTTGAAAGATAGATCTTGGCTTTCTCTTACTTCTAATTGCTTCCCTCTGATCTTTAGAAGCATGCAGTTTGCCTTGGTAAGAAAAAAAGTCCATGTAAGGAAGCTGTACTTCACTTGATTTGCACTAATGGTCCTTTCAGTGCAAGTGGCAGACAGCTCAGCAGTTCACTGTGTGCACAGCAGGCTTTGGGGAGGGACAAGTACAGCCTCTCCTGCAACACTTCCCTGTACAACTCTGCTGACCAGTCACAGGTCAAACAGACACCATCTCTGCCTGCCTGGATGGTCTAACACAGAAAATGACTGTGATGAACAGATACCTCTTGAGACCAGTTTTTAATCCCAAAAAGCTCATGGCATACATTAGGATGGAGGAACACTCCAAACTCCTAAAGGTTTCAGAAACATTTTAGGTTTAAGTTTAAGGAATCATATGTATACCAAATCCCTGAGTAGCACATGCCATGTTTAGTATCACATACTTGGACCTTCTAAACACCACACACTATCAGCAATCCAAAGCTCTTAAAGCCTGCATTGCACACGCTCTGTGTACATATGTCCCCTCTGTAACACAAATATATACTAGATCAGAAACCCAGACAAAACCTTCCTTGAATTTACTTTCTAACATAATTGTGGTCAGCTTTAACATTAGATTGCTTT
The DNA here is from genome assembly GCF_012460135.2 of Molothrus ater. NCBI lineage: Eukaryota > Metazoa > Chordata > Aves > Passeriformes > Icteridae > Molothrus > Molothrus ater. Next base: position 12,658,147 of record NC_050482.2, on the reverse strand, counting down.
AATGTAACACACAGCCATGCTTTGGTACCTGCTGGGTTCTGAAACTGCCAAGAAAATGCTAAGGTGTTCTTACACTGAGATATTTCACTGGTACCAGTTCTTTGCAGTTGGGCTACCAAAAGGTTTCTGGGTGACTGTTTTATTGTTAGTAGGTTGATATATAAAATCCTGGGTACTTCAGCTCAACTTCACTGCAGCTTTCAGAAGGTAAGAAATTTATTAATAGTAATAAAGCACAGTTGCCTTCTCCCTCTCCCCACAGTTACCTGCAAAGTATGCTCTAAAGGAATACAAATCTCACACTCACATTATAAATTTTTCTATTTTTGTGTGTTTTCCAATATTTTATGAATAAATCCAGTAATCAATTAGGATTACACTGCATGATAATTACTAGTGGAGGTAATTTTGACCATACTTGTATTTATTCATTACCTGCTTTACTTGTGAAAACCTGAAGGTTTTTCAAAGATTTAGATGCAACATCTTGATCTTGACAGTAATCATATCCAAAATTCACAAGTCTATGAGCAAATAAAGATCACTAAGTAAATCACTTCATCCAAAGAGATTTATCACAACAAAAAGATCACCAGAACAGTCACTACGTAACCAAAATATACTAATTAAATTATAATCAAATGTTCTGTAATACAAGTTAAATTGGGCTTTAACCAATTTGCTCAATGCTGTTAGAAACAAGAATCCCAAGACTGCACACTGTTATCCACCAATTTTGAACATGCCTGACAACTTCATATTCACTTACTGCACTGCCCAACCATTCCTATACTTTGAAGTGAAAGCAAGTTGTCATGACATGCTGGAAATCCAAATACTTCTGACACCTAATAACTCAAAGGTTTTGCAGACTAACTGTACAGCCCATGGCTGTAAAGCTACATTTTAATCTGTAAAAAGGACACTACTTTCAGTGGAAATAGTGCAAAGGAAAAGCTCAAAATCACACTCACGTGGACCTTGTTATACCATGATATTTTCAGTCTCATGCTGCCTGTGTTTCAATTGTTTTACATATTTTTAAATCTACAAGGCCTATTTTCCCCCTGCAAAACATGCAGCAGAAGATTGTAGTCAGTCTGCTTCGGTTTTTTTTGTTGCAGGGTGTTTTTTTTATTTGGTTGTATTTTTTTCCAGGAAGTATTTTGATCCTGTAGGGATTTTCCCCTTGGTCTTCTGCAATAATTTTGAAAACCAATAAAATAAAGTAAAATACAGCATTGAAGCTCTTACAAGAGCTGTGTTCTTTCAGCACCAACTGTAAGAGGACACAACCTGCACATGCAGGAGCACCACACTGAGCCTTATGCACAGCACTGAGACATTCTGAGACCGCAGTTGGGGCAGGGTGGAACTAAAACACCTCCAGTTACTGATACCTGGCCTGACAGCTCTGCCCCCACTTTTTATTCACAAAAATAAATGGGCCCTTTTGGAATGTGAAGACAGATGAGGGTTGTGACAGAGTTAAACCATCCTGACTAGTTTTTTCATCCAGTTAAAAGGGAGCCCTCAGGAGACAAGCTCAGATGCAGTCATGTGCATGGCAGACACAGAATCAGACAAATCTTCATCTTTGGAAGTGCAGGCTGCTGGAAGGAGCATGCTGGAGGAGAACAGAGTACAGGCAGTGTCTTCACAGGCCATAAAAAGGTGCTACTGGTTTGCTTAACTGCCCAATAAAACTTGCAACAGCAATTAAAATGCAGAGCTTCCTTTGACAGATATTTTAACATCACCATTAAAATCTGCCCAAGGTTAAAGCAAATTAATTTAAATAGGTTCAGCATACTCAGAAGGTTTAACCTATAGCTAGCTCTTCAGACAAATAATTTTTTTAAATGGCACTAAGAAGCAGTCAAGGATTAAATTACTTTTTACAGTTGACCCCGATGAGAATAAGAACTGGAGGCCTGGGCACAGTTTTCATGTTATTCTCATGTTCCAGTGCCATGTAGGCAACTGCAAACAAAGATATTGTGGTTTGGACAGATTTTACTAAGGTTTGTAAAATGGAGCATGTATAATAAATTACCATGTATATTGAAAGGAAAGCAAACCAAAACATTAAAAAAACAAACAACTTACTTTAATTGTGTGTCATTTACAGCAATATCCAGGTGTGATTCCAACTGTTAAATAAAAAGGAAAACAAACTTGTTCTTTACAGAGGTCAATATACTATGTTTAGTATTTCAGACCAGTAAAATGTGTCATAGTCACATTTCACCAGATTCAATATTTTAACAAGTTTATTTATCCTCCTCTAATCCTTACAGTCATTAAAAAACCTCCATAAAACAGATACTTAAAAAAAAAAAAAAGAAAATAAAAGCCACTGGAACAAAGGTCTAGTAAGAATCACATGTTGTAATTTTTATGTTCTGGTTTTTGTATTTTGGCTGCAACAAATGTTCCTGTCTCACTTAAAACTGACAGAAAATCACATGGTTTCTTTGTCTAGTGCACTTGCTAAGCCTGCTTTTTCAATAAGTGAGTATAAGTTCAGTACAGTCATGAATGTCACTTACTGCCTTCTAGGTCAAAACAAGGTAATTCCAATAAAGTTACCTTACTGTGGGGAAAAATCTGAGTCTCACTGAATATATTCTTGACAAGAAAATAATGCAAAAAAATCCTAAAAAACTCCAGTTTTCCTTTGAAAAAGTTTCAACAATGAAAAAGACAAAAGATCTCTGTACCAGTACCTGGAAAACATAATTACATCCCACTGTAAATAATAAATTATTATTTATAATAAAATACTCAGAACTTACTATTGAATTAAAATTTTCCTCAGGATAAAACTGGACACACCTTAAAGTACTCTTTGATTCCTGGAATTAAAAAGAATGTGTTTTGTAAGTAAGAAAGGATATTATACAGACTGGGAAGTGACTGGATACTCAGCACCATTCTTCACACTCAATCTGCTTTGCTAACAGATATGCAGAAGTTAGGGGACAAAAGAATTTAAAAACCACATATAACCCCTCACAACAGCACTGTGACATGTTTCCTTCCTGTCCCAGATCATTATCTGCCAATCATAGATAATTGCTCTTGTGGGCTCTCATTTAAGCACAGCAATAGGCGTCTCACACATTTTAGAAAGTTAAAAAAATGTTTTTCCATATCTACCTATATGGCAAAAAGAATTGCATCTTGCTTTAGTCAGTTCAAAATGGGTATCTCAGAAACAAAAACATAAATATATTTCTCCATCACAGTTCACTTCCTGTTATTTCCTAACATTCACTCTTCTCGTGGCTAAGAAGAGTAAAAAAATTTTTTTTATTTTATTTACAGAGAATGCATCAAGTGCAATTAGTCCCTCAGACAAAATAAAAAACCCAAACCCTGGGTTTTTTTGAGAGTTTCAAAGCTTCTTGCCAAGAACCTGTCCTCATTTGGTCTCTCAGTAAGTCTGCACACAAAATACTTTCTAGATGTGAATCCTCTAGAAGACAGGCATTATACTCACAGCAGTTTTGGATAGATTTAGATACTTTTGAATAAAAGACCTTTCTAAAGCAAGAAAAAAAAAATTTAGCAAGCCCACCTTTTTTATAGAAAGCACTAAGACCAGTCTTCTTGTAATGTACCAAGCACAACAGCAGCTACAGCAAATTTGGCTTTTGCTTTAGGTTATTTGAGGCAAGAACAAGAAAGACCATCCTAATGAAAACAAACCCCTACTTGCTACTCCACACTAAAAACTTCACTGTCACTAGACAGGCAGGAAGAAAACTGCAAGAATGACTTTCAGCTCACCTTTGGAACAATGTAGAAGAGTCTTTGCTCCATCATATCCCACTGTGCCCAAACGAGGTCATCTACAACTTTGGCTCTTGGAAGCTGACCTGACTTTTGAATCACCTACAGGGAAAGAATAAAAATATTAGAAGCCATCAAATAAAGTTTTGCAACAATTATGCACAGTCTGTGCTTTAAAGAGAAAAGCAGTGCAAGAACACACACAGAGAGCAAGGAGGTTGGAAGGAACAGGCTCCTTGTCAGCAGCATGAAGTCCACTTTTGTTGTGTGCAAGGTGCTCAGTTTAAAGAGATCAGAAGCACAGTTTTCAGAGAACACCTACTAACAAATCTCTTCTTCCAGTCCTCCTTGCTTGCAAGAAATTCACCACTTAAACTGCTCAAAGTGAACAAAGAATAGCAGAGGCACCCTTCCTCAGAGAGGAGGGAAATACCACAGTCAGTTCAGAACCAGCTACATTAACTGCTGAAGGGAATGTGTCAGCTCCAAAAGAGATTTCTGTCTGAAGTCTCAGCCATGTGAGAGAGAGGGCTGGAGTAGAGAAAAGGCTAGTACTGTGGAAAACTCCTGACACTGTATACATGCACTTGCATGATACAGGGAGATTTCATGTCAACCAAAACAAATCTGTTTGTCAGAAGGACATCAGATCTGTTTTCTGATTGTACTTAAGTCTTAACTGCACTACTGTAGTCTAGCATATAAAATACATCTGCTTGAAGGGTCATGACAAACTGAGAAAACCACCAAAGATTGCAAAGGGACAAAAATCAGGCCCTTAACTTTTCCTTCAAAGCCTACATTCACCTCCATAACACAAAACACTGGCTTTCATGACACAATCATTTACAATATTGGACATTATTTTGTTATATTATTAGACAAGTGCTCATTAACAATAAGTCTTTCAAGAAGAACATTCACAATTTGTTGACAAATTCATGTTAGAAAAAGAGATGAGGGGAAACAAAGATTGGAACATTCACTGTACTTGGGCTGTATCTAAGTTTTACATCTTCTGTTCATTTGTTTTTTTAAGTAAATCCTCTACTGGGTTCACACAGAGTCACAACAGACAAGATTAGGAAGGCAACTCTAAAAATATTTTAAATGGTTGCAAATATTTAAAATAGTTTTAAAATTAATAAACACTATATTTACTCCTAACTTCTAACACACAGAAACATTCAGCAACACATAACAAACCCAGTAAAATAAAAAAATTTCCTCAGAGATTACAAGGTGTAAAGTTTTTCAATCAGCTTTGTGGTCATCTGCATAAGCTGCCATAGTAATCAATGCTTTCTTTAATAAACTTTGTGTTGCCCAAGCATAAGACAAAAAATTTCAAAACTTTCAGCTAAATTAATTAAAGTAAAAAAACCCTCAAAATCAAAGATTTTTGAATCTTACCACTTTGTGTTCTTCTTCTGCAACAACATGGATGTCAAATTGTTCAATATCTTTAAAATAAAATTTTAAAAAATCATTACAAAAAAAAATTTAAATGGTTTTATACAGCTTATTAAACAAGCTCACCTCTTAGAATTCTGTAAGAACACTTCAGGGCCAGGAAAGTTCAACTCCAGTGCAAGAGGAAATCTGTGACACATGAGCACAGGTGCCTACACAGAGACCTGGAGTCTCTTCCTTTCCTGAGCTGAGAGTGGCCTCAGTCATAACCCCTCATGGAAAGAGTTCCCTGCCCACCTCAGCACAGCCCAGGCTTGAAGAGCAGTGACTCTTGTCACTGCACTGAATGTGCCCAACCAAGCCAAGGAGCACCCATGGAAAGAAAGAGTCTGCAGAGCTGCCTGCCCATGCCCAAGACCATCCCTGACCTGTTTCACCTCTTGCCATGAACAGCCCTTCCCACACAAAACTCCTGGAAGTTATCCACAGCTGGCCTGCATGAGAAGTGCAACACCCACCCAGCAGTTGTTGTGTTTCTGATTTAGCTCTGTCCACCTAAGGCCACCTTCCCAAGGTTGGTGTCTAGCTCAGGGAAGATGGGTCTCTCCAAGGGGATGGAATAAGAGATCTCACTCTATAATAAGTTGGGAAAACCCAGTCTTTTCCAAATGTCCATTTTATCCATTCCTTGCCATTAGATTAGGTGAACATACAATGTTATCTGAATCCAAGGAACTATTGCTCTATTCTTGTCCCACTTCCCATGTTAAATGACATCTTTTGGTCAATTGATTTGCTCTGGATTTATGTAGGCAGCTATAAGGAGTCTATTTTAGCTTTTTTAGAAATAAAGATAACTGATGAATGCAAGAGCTAAGCAACTAATTGTAGATAAAGATGGTCATTCTGTTAACATTGGAAAAATATCTGGTAAATGATACAGTTTTTGAAAGACCTTTGGAATACCTGGAATAACTCACACCCTTCTTTTTCCTGGTTTTTTTTTCCCCAGTAAAAGTCTACCAAAAATACAAACTATGACAATCATCTTGAAGTAAAAGAATGACAATGTACTTTGAAAATATTAACTCACATTTATCTTCTGAAACTAGCAAGAGACGACTTTCTCTAGAAGCATTTCTGCCTTCAACTGGATAAAGAAACTATACAGAAAATGTCACAGTAAGTAGTAAAGTAAAGAAGTAAGTAAAAACCAAAGTAGTTTAGAACATTTATCTAAAATGTTTTGGGGTTTTTTAGCTGGGTATTTATGTATTTTTCAATTTAATCAGACACACTAATGATATTTAATTAATAGAAATAGCTGTTATTACATACTAATAGTCACCAGTCACTATAATTGCAAACTTTGGAAGACTGAAGAGAAATAAAAAAGTAACCTTCGTGTTGGAGAAATATTCTATACCAAACATTTTATGAAGTTTCATTTTATGACATTTTTTTATTTCTCTGAAGAAACAGGGGACATTATCTCTGTAACAGCTGCAAGATAACATGAGATATTTCTGCACTAAACCATGGCTTCTCTCTAGCATAGCAGATTAAAAAGGCTTATCTTCAGATTAGTTGGATACTTTACCTGTACTCGAACACAGCTATCCACAGCCTTTAGCACTCTCACATTATTAATGGGATGAATTTCGATTAGCAAGGTTAAATACTTAGACACTGCAAAAAGAACATGTTTTAGATAATATTCTTTGATGTAAGCAAGTTTGTTTTTTAAACAGAAATACCTGAGAAAGCAAGCAAAAAGGCCCAATACTTCAAACAGTATTAAGAAATCCACTTGCAGTACCTGACTGTAAGAGCTGAGTTGCTCTTTCTTCCTCTGAGTATTGACAGAAGCTGACTGCTGTGGGAGGAGAAAACATCAACACAACCACAGTGAGTGTGCATATTGGACATTAATCTTATCAAATATCCTTGAAGAATGAGCATCACAATTCTTTTACCAAAACATGTATGCTAAAGGAACATCAGAAGCTCTTCTAGATGTAGCAGGTATGCACAAATGCAGGAGCAGAAAGTGAACAGAGGGGCAGTGTGTCTTAGATGTTTTAATAAAATTGCAATATTGTCACAGCTGTGTCTTTATGTTGTTACCTACATTATCTGATTTTGGATCCACAGAAATTAATAAACTGCTGTAGGCCACACATAGGTTTAATTAACATTTAATTACATTTAAGTAATTCTAAACCCAAATGTATCATCCTACTAAACTAAATCTTGACCAAAAAAATCTAATGATAAAGCACATATTTACCCAATAAGGTCCTTTCATTGTTGACTGAACAGCTGATTATGTGCAGATTCTTCTCAAACATATAGAGGTGCTGCAGAGAAAAACACAGTAATGTTAAAAACTGTGCTTTTTCGAACTCCATAAAGGAAACCATCTAATTGCTTCTTAGGAAAACACTGCTGTCCCACAGATTTTAACTTTAAGCCCAGAAGAACCACATTTCAAGTTTCAATTGTAATAGTTGTCCTTTTTCTCATGGTTTTTTTTTTTTAATGGTTCTTTCGAGCTCTACGTTGCCACTAGAGCAGCATAGCAGACCATTATATAAATACAAAATTTCACTCATTTCTGACTATTATGGGGACACCTTCAAAAACTTGTTGTCATGATTTTACTTACTGAATTGCAGTGTGTTCAGTTTTAGAATAAAATAATCTCTTAAAATGGTATCACCAAACAGACCAAGAATAAACACATATAAAGAAAACTCCAAACATTTACTTCTTGGCACATGTGTGCAATATGAAGAGAAGTGGAAAGGACTTGTTTAAAAGGTTGTTTAGAAATGAAGATTGCAGACATGATGCTTTACTACTCTCAACCTTTCAGAGGTTCTGCAACGTGGTGCATTTTAACACTACTGAGAATCATTCCAATACCTCATCTTTTCTGTTTCCAACAAGGACACACCCCTTAAGCACCTAACATACTGTGTTGCAAAGCATCAAAATCTGAAACACTGCAGCACTGTTGTCACCAGAGAGAAACCTGGTATTGCTCTCACCTCGTTTTGTTTCGTTTGAAGATCATACAATCCAATGTGAGTGTTTCTCTGGTTTCCCTATAGATGAAAACAAATTAGCACTAGCAATATAAATATACACAAAGTTAAGCACTGGGGGTTTTTTTCCTACCTCCCTGTTCTCCCTGCCCCTTGACACACACCCTCACACACTTCCTTGTCCTATATATAAACAGGCAGTTAATTATCTAATTCCAAGAAAGCAAATTCTAATTCCAAGAGAACAAAGATTTATTTTTTTCCTTTTAGAACTAACACATGGGATAAACCTGAAATGTGGCCAATCCACAGCCCACAAACCATTGCATAAACCTAATGCCTCTCTCTCACTTTGCTTCTAAACTGGTTTTAGTCACAGGCAATAGGGCCAGGAAGAGAGATGTCTGTACAAGAATCAATAGGGATGCTCTGGCCCCTGGAGATTTAAGGCTGGAATTCTGAACTTCACCAAACTGGTGGTCAAAAGGGAGCACAGAAGCATCAAACATCACCAAAAATCAGCTCCCAGTGATCTGGCTGTAGCCTGAAAAAGGATTTCAGGTCTGCCTTAGGAAGTCAGTTTTTGAAGGCTAAGTATTTTATAAGCTCACCATTAGCTTTCTGCCTTTGAAGAGTAACATAATATATATCCTTTCCAGCTTACTGATAAATAATATATGATGATTTTGTTCGAGGCACTTAGAAATGTTTGGGACTACAAATCAAAACTTTACTACTTCTTAATTTTTACCATACCTTAAATTTTCCAAACATATTAAAAAAGAAAATTCTCCTTTTCAGCATATACTAGATAGCAAATCAAACTGATGTGTATTAATGTACTCTGGGTATGGGCACTAAATTGCTAAACTACTGACATTAAATCCAGCCACACAGGCTTCTACTTCCACAGTGAGCTTCATTGTTTTTAACAATTGCTTAGGGGGAGAGGGCAGAGATCTGTGGTTATTTACAAATTTATGGCATCGTGCTTTGTGAAGTTGAAACAAAAGCCTGAGTATTTGCTTCCTAAGGGGTCTATTTCTGAGTGTGTCATTATTGTTGTAGCAATGACAAAAGTCTTTGACTTCTGATTTAAACAAGGAAAACAAAATGTCTTTATATTAAGACACAGGCTCCAGGCCTCCTAATTTAAGATTAAGCAAGTGGTTTCACAAATAACTATTTTTTTTCAAGTGTGTTTGAAATGTTAACACCATCTTACTCAGAAACTGAAAAATACATTTTACAGGACTGGTAACAGAGCTACATCAATGCCCATGACTAGGCATAAACTAGGACACTTGTTTTCAAGTGCACTCTGAAGATACTTGCATTACCTTGCAAATGGAATTCACTTCTGTTAAAAACATCTTCCTTTACATTAACTATTAATGTCACAAAATATAGACACTGTCAAAACCACAGTACAACACAATACTCTAAAATAAGCTTGAAAATAAAACTCAGTGTCCACTTTCCCCTGGTTTCACACAGAATACACTTGACTGTCTCTCACTTAAAAGACAAAGGTTGTTTTCTATTTGTATCCATGAGGAAACAAGGCAGGCCAGCTCAGTCTAGTTTACATCCTCCCAAAGAACAGGCTACAGTGGCCAGTTACCCTAAGCTCCACCAACTGCCTTGGCCAGATCCCTACAGACTACAGTGGCAGCTTCAACACCCAGCATGCAGGCACACACCTACATTTAGACATGTGAACCTTGAGCTACAGCTCATCCCTTGTGCCAGCTGCAAGAGCCTAAGAGCACACAAGGCAGTTACACTGTCAGAGGCCCAAAAAAGCTTAGTGTGAGATTCCACAGGTGCTACAAATCAGCAACACCACACACACAGAGTACCAGCTCTCCTGCTGAGTTACATGTGTATTTGTATTAAGTCTTCTAGGGTCTTAAGCAATGAAAAGACCCCAAACTTTGAGACACTCTTTAGAATTGTTTTTATGGTTATTGTTGCCTTGTACACGCTCCCCTCCCTATGCTTGTACTAAAGGAAACATCCACCCACAGTGAAAGCATATTAAAGTTAAAGCCTTGCTGAAGCCTCACCTCTTCCCTTAACCCTAGGGAAGCTGGAGAGTTTTAGCATTGTTGAGCCAGAGAGGAATGAAAGGCACCCCTACTCTACTGGAGTTGCTCCTCAAGAACCAAGATCCTCCAGGATCCAGCTGGATCTACAGAATCTTCTGGACTGAGCTGCACAGTCAAGAAGCACAGCTTGTCTCATCAGAGGAACAATGAGAAGAAGACAAAGTCTCACTTTCTAAAACCATTAGAAAACCCACTTGGAAGTAAAAATAAAACATGTACCATGGAGAGCAGAATCCAATGTTAAGAAGCCAGCTCTAGATACTTCAAGGCATCAAATAAACAGGGGTTACTTCAGACTACTTGCAATAAAGTGTTATAGATGAATCTTAAAGACAGGTATATGCAGAAACAGTGCTAGATAAATGGTATCTTAAAACATTTTAGTAGGAGAAAACATTTAACTAAAGCAATGCACATGAATTTAATAGGCTTCACTAAGAAATTGAGTGTGAAATTATGTGTTTATGAAGTGTTTTAAAGAAATTGCATTCCATTCATGGGGAGATTCTGGGCCAGCAAAAAATCAAGGGCAAAAACCCTATGGACTTAATCAGGTGAGTACTTTAGTCTCCATTTCATCATTCTTAACCTTTGACTGAAGTGGAGACGGGTATTTTCCCACTGCCCAACCCCCCCAGGTTGTAATCAGTTGTGTTTCCATGTTCTAATGCTTACTTCAAAAAAAATTAAACTACAAGAACTCATTTAGATTCACATAGAGTATTATTCTCAACTATTTTTTTTAAATTCCAAGGTGGACTTACCTTCCAGGTATAAATAATTTTTCCATTTCTTTCAACATTTACAACGTAGAGTGCTGATGAATTCTCAGAAGTGTCTGAAATAAGAAGTAGAAAAAGACACAGGATTTTTGTTTTAGCTAGTTCATCCTATAATTTATGCACACTTTAAGCAAATATGCTAAATACATTTTTACTTGTAAATACTTATTTGCATATGCCAAAATTACTCCTTTCTGGAAAAAGAGGGAGTACTTCTTACACCATGATTTAAATCTGATAAACTTTAACACAGATAGTTAAGGGACTTCAAAACATGCAAGAAAAAAAAATTTTTGTAAACACCTACCTCTTCATTAGAATTATGATTCTAATTACCTCTACCTTTTGTTATGAAAATGGAATGTGCTTTTTCAAAGAATAAGAAAACCAAACCAAACCAAAATGACCCCCTTGCATTCATTTACTATACCCAACATAGAGTTCAGACAGTTAAGCCATACTCCAGTCCTCTGGCCACTACAGGAAGAGAGAACCAGCCCGAGGAAAATATCATTTGCTCACACCTGCCCCTTCAGCAGCTCAAAGGAAAGCCTGAAAATAAACTACATCTTTAGACATTAGTTCTACAACACCAACAGCACCTCTCCTGTGTCATTCTTAGCTCCTCCTCCTCCAAAAAGAAATTAAGAAAAAAAAACCCCAAAATCCAAAGAACCATAAGGTCAAATACCATATAGAGAGACATACAACCTACCTACAAGTACAGGGAACTAAACAATGCAGGACACAAAATTATTTGGGATGTGAATGAAAGAGTACTGTTAAAATAGAAACAGATAAGCAGGAAGCTAAGATGGACACAGAAAGAGAAGAGCATATCTGGACAAAGCAGTACAAATTAAAATGAAAACTAACAAAAAAAAAAGATCAAATATGGTACTCAAGGTGAGAAAAATGCATGCTTTCCTGATGCTGCTTTTATGTTTTCTCATCACTGCAGCCATCAAAAATGTGTTTATCTGTGATGGAATTTTTACTAGAAGTGGAAGTTTTGCCCTTATTAAGGTTGAAGCTGTATGATTGGTCTCAATTATATAATAAAGGTGGCCTGCAGTTCAGTAAGCATCATCATAAAGAACTCTCCTCAACCTTCTGCAAGCATTAGTCAAGTCTGACACTATTTACTTTGCAGTTATCACAAAGTTTTGATAGAAGGAAGACACTTAGTGAAACTTAGTTTAACAAGCCTGATACTATAAACTGGCTTGTACAGCTTGCAGTGATAAGAAAAAAAAAACTGTTTTCAAGTATTATCAGCAGAAAGTAAATTTTCCATTTGATTGTGGGAGGATAATGAAAACCCTTCCTGTACACTGAGCAACACATCACTTTCTATTGGTTTCAGATCACTCAAAGTACACTATAACACCACTATATTAGGGCTAGATGGTGACAGCTGGGAGAGTCTAAGGTAACATGCTCTCTTTTTTATCTGAAGCTTCCTGGAACTTAACAACCACCTCAAACTTTCAAGATGAGTACTACAGTCTCCACATTTTCTCATGCAATATTTCCTTGGCACAGAATATTGGTAGAGAAGAAGGTCCATGTCAATGAATTTACCTATCAGCGGACACAGACATCTTAAAGGAGCTGAAAAAGTTCTGTGTCAGAAAAGAGTTGCTCTTTTCTAGAAAACAGTCAGTGGGAATATGGAGGCAAAGAAGTGGCAATGGTCTCTGCCCCTGGAAACTCCTACAGTAAAACCCTGCACATAGAATTACAACTCCTTCCTCATGCCCACAGCTGAGACCAGCAGATGAAGGGCTGCAAATGAGCCAACCCAGCCTGCCTGCCCAGCACACAGCTTTTAGCAACATAATCAGGAGGAAGCAGAGTTTGATTTCCTGAAGACCATTATATGCAGCTCATACCAAATTAAGTGGAATAAAGAGAACAAGGCTGGTTCACTTTGCCTGCCGCTCCCTTCCTCTCATCACAGCTACTCCCAGCTCTCACGCAATTAGCAGTTCTCACATGCTATCGAGTGCTTTCAAGTCCTTAGGAAAGAAAATAATAAATATGAATAGGTAACATCTGAAAACACTGACAGAAAGTACCATGACTCCTAAAAATTACTTGCTTTCTGTGATTAGATATTTCTTTGATGTTTAAATTAATCTTTTCAAATCCCTACCTCCCACCTTCACATTCCTAATAAGACAGCACTGCATGAAGAGGAAGTCACTATACACAGATAAGTTTAAATGCAATACAGCAGTACTGGTATTTGATCAGATGCACCGTCCAAACTAGAGTCTTATGCTTCTGTATTAACAGGGACATTATTGAAGGAAGACTCCATTACATTTTAAAAGACTCAACACAATTTTCTCCTTCCCAAACACAAGTCAGTGCCATTTTGAGACCCTTATTTCATTAACATATAGATTGACTTATCTTTGAATTCATCACTGATGAACTGATAAATTCATCCATTAATCAATTATGCATGGAGAATTTCAGAATTTTACCCCAGATCCCTCAGTATACCTTTCAATAATTGTTCAGTATATGTAGAAAATGTGAAGTATTTTTAACAGATTTTTTAAATGATAGCTTGCTAAATAACTCCCTTATTCTCCAAGCTGATACTTTCTGGTTTGTCACCAAACAGCCCCTCAATGCGGGAAGCAATTTAAGTATTTTAAGTAAAAGCAACTGAAGGCGTTCAAGTTCATCACACTTGCGTATCGATGGTCTTGCTACTGAAGCAATAACTTTTACTGTATTATTATTTTATTAGAATAAGTTTTTCATCAGTTTCTGAAAAGCAGAACTGAGCCAGCTGCTCTGCAGACGAATAACAAGCAAAAAGCCACAGTGCCAAGAACACGGGAGGTCATTTTTTTCCAACCACCACCCCGAGCGCTCGCTATGCCGGCGATCGCACGGTGCTGTGACAGCTGACGCTGCATCTAATTTTAAACCAGCACTCGTTTACCAAGCACACCAAAGCGTTCAGGCTGTGGGGCTTTTCCCCCTAGAAAGGGGAGTAGCGTGGGAGAGAGAGTAATGCTAACACTTTCTCTTGGTTTTTTTTGGCCGGGGTGGGGGGGAAGGGAGGAAGGGAGAAGAAAAAGAGAAAGCCCCAAACGTGTTAAGAAGCAGGAAGAAAAAACGAGTGTAGCAGATGTGTAGAAGTGTTTTCGGCATGTCAGAAATTCCTTGAGTACAGCGAACTTGCCCACCTCAAGTAACCCCGGCACCCGAGGGTCGCTCCCCTCGAGCCCCGGCACCTGAGGGGAGCCAAGGGGCCGAGGGGGCCCAGGGGGGCCCAGGGGCCGAGGGGGGCCCAGGGACCGCTCCCCCGCCGCCATCCCCCGGCCCCCGCGGCCGGAGCTCCCTCTGCGGGCCTGCCCGGGGTCCTCTCGGGGACCCGCACCCGGGGGCCTCCCCGCAGCCCGGCTCCTCCGCGGGCCGGGAGGGTGGCCGGAGAGAGGGAGAGACGGCCGGCCGGAGGGATGGGGCTCTCCTCGGCCTCCCGGAGCGTTACCTAGAGCCGCGGCGCAGCCCCGCTCCGCCAGCCAGGGCAGCACGTCCCTCTGCAGCTCGAACTCGGGCACCAGGCGCAGCAGCATAGCCCCGGCCCGGCCCGCCGCCGCTCCGGCTCGGCTGCCCTCAGCCCGCCCCCTGCGTGGGGGGCGGCCCTCGGGGGTTCCGGCGGCTCCCGGCCCGCTCCCGGCGCCGCCGGCCCTTCCGCTTCCTAGCGCGGCGGCACAGCGCCTCCGAGCCTCCCGCGGCCGTCCGCCTCCGTGCTGCTGGCCCGCCGACTCAAAGGCTCTCGTTTTCCCCATGGAGCGGGCGCACAGGCTCCTCCTCAGGCCGGCTGGAAGAATCACAGAATCACAGACTATTCTGAGTTGGAAGGGACTGACAAACATCATCCAAGTCCCGCTCCTGGCCCTGAGCAGGTCAGCCTCAAGAATCACACCATGTGCCTGAGAGCGTTGTCCAGACGCTTCTTGGTGCTGTGACCGCTTCCCTGGAGAGCCTGTTCCAGTGTCCCTCCATCCTCTGGGTGAAGAACCTTTTTCTAAAATCCAACCTACACTTCCCCTGACACAGCTCCAGGCCATTCCATCCTGTCCCTGGTCACCAGAGGGAAGAAGGGGCAATCCTTTAGGAAGCTTCACCACAGAGTGACTCCAGGGGCCTCGGGCAGCAGCCTGTCAGTGAGGCCTGGAGTTGAGCTTCAGTCTCTTGGTGTTCACAAACCAGGAGGCCCCGTGATGAGTTGCCCTGCTTGTGATCCCCCAGGAAACATTTGATGTTTTCCAGAACTTCAAGTAGCATCCCTGTTTTCTGAGGCTGTTCACTCTGAAATTGCTTGTTGAATAGATGGAGTGTCTGTCTGTAAACTGCTTGCAAAGCTTGGGATGTCCTCTCAGACTAGGCCTGGCCTGTTTGTGCTTTTCATCTGCAAAGGAGGTAAAACTTCATGTTATCTTAGGGGAGGTTGTGGTTTGTTTGCTTGGGGTTATTTTAGCTGTTGAAAATATTTGTAGCACTGATAAGGTGCTACTCCATGGCTATCTATAGCCTGCCTAATTACCATTACCCTTCTGAAATGTGCTGGCTGATATCAGCCAGTTAAAGGTGGTATAAAAGTGGGGAGGGGCTGTGAGGACACGCACCAAGCTCAACATACCCAAATACAGAACAGCTTGAGCCTGTTCTAAGAGCTAATCCCTGTACCAAGTTTTCCTCCATCACTGCTGAGATCTGGAGCTATAAAAAGACCAGATCAGAATCAGGTATGTCTGCAAAATGTGGATGAAAGGCAGGTTGATAATCAAAATGCAAAGCAAACATGCTCTTCTTCTCAATCTTCATATTGCAAACTTTTACAATTTTACCACAAATTTTGTATTCAGCATTTTTCTTAAAGCTCCCTAGATAAGTGGTTGTGCAAGAATTTCAGCTTAAATTTTCACTGTTGTGAAATAAAGCTTGAAAATGTGACTGGAGTATTTATTTCAGACATGAAAGTAGAAAACAGACAAGAGGTCCTGAATGGGAGCGTTTTTTAAGATAAAAGATGGGGCTATTTCATGAGTTTGAGAATGACACAACTGGAAATTACACAACTGGAGAGGCAAGCAAAGGAGGGAAACAAAGCCAATGAAATGACTGATTCTGTAAGTATGTGCAAAAGGGGAGATTTTTATGTGGAGAAAGTCTCCTGTACCCAGATCTATAGCTCATGTTTATTATGTAAAATTCTGTATTCCTTGAGCCATCAGTCTGGCTATGCACATCAGAGGCCATATCTACAGGCCCAGAGCTCCAAGTTGACTTCCTAGAAGCACAACACATTCCTCAGGAACCACAAAGCTGACTCAGAGTTCAAGTAATAACTCAGTATAGAGTATCAGGCCACCTTAAACCTGATACATGAAATTAAACAGTTGATGAAAAAGCCATAAGCATCTAAAAAAACCCTTCAGCAGTCTTTGAATTAAGACAGAGCCTGATATATTTCTGATAACATCTCCCGACTTTGCTAGATAGAGAAAGGAGCTCATGGTTTAAAGAAACAACCCATTTTCTTATCTCTGTCAGGTGAAATTAATGTTATAACCCATTTGTCACTTTTGCCTGCATCATGAAACTAAATTGTGAATTTTGCTCTCAATTTATACTCAGTTTCCTTTTCTGATTATCTGACTCACTTAATTTTGGTTTTTAGTTCCAGTCTGAAGCTGTGCAGGCACAAGAGCTGATCCCAATGGAGCAACTTCCAGGAGTGGGATGTGAAACTAAAGCTCACATAAAAAAAGAGCCAAATTAAATTTCTCTATTTTCTTTTTAATTTAGAAATCTGTTCCTGCCTTAGTAACTGGAGGATCTCCCTTGAATTTTTATCTGGATTGAGTCTTGACCACAGGGAAATCATTAGAGAGCAGTAATGGCCCTACTGAAAACCATCATCAGCATTGTTTTACTGCTAATAACAATTTTTGTGCTAACTTCCTGTGTCCCTATAATCCCTTTTCACACAGTTCATACTGCAAGAATTACAAAATTATGCCATGACACAAGTGTGGGTCTGATGAAGCATTGCAGCCTGACATGGCAGGGATGGGTTGAAGGCACCTTTCAGCTCTCAACAGAACAAAGCTTTGTTCATGGACAAAAACACAGATCCATAAACCATTGATGTGTTCCACTTTGGGAAATTATACATAGGACTTCTTATGAAGAATGAATATCTGAAATAATTATTTGAGCACATGACAGCCTGGCAAACAGTTCATGACTTTTTTGGGAAGTACTGCTTACTGAGGGCAGCCTCTTCTCCCACCGTTCCAGTAATAGAGGGTTTATTGTCATCATGTCTAGACAGTTGTTTCCTTGAATGTTTTCATCCACTCAAACACAAAAAATATACACAAATTTTCTTCCTGAAGTTGGTGCTTAATATGTTTACTAAATCCTCTTGGCAACACAAATAAGATGCAAATTGAAATCAATATTTTAGTAGTAAAATGTGCAATTCAAAGTTAGTAGAATAAAGTACCTTTATTTCAGTGTGTGAGATTACCTTTTTTGAGTCTCTTTAATCACTGAATATCAACATAGATCTGAGTTATTTCACTGAAATCAGTCAGCATCTGTTATGGAATCCAGTGCTTCATGGAAGTGCTTTTGTATGCTTTGTTTAATAATTCATCATAGGAAATAGTCTTTCAACTGCTAATGAAAAAATAATTTGGCTATTCATGCTCATGTTAAACAGCACCTTCTTTTAAATGGCTTTACTGAAGTCAGTAACATGCTCAAGCCAGGAACATGAGTGAAAGAGGCTCCTGAAACAGTTAAGGTATTGCTCAAAGTGAGGGAGGGGAAGAGAATGGGACTTAGGGATGTCTCTGACTGTCATCCAAGTGGGACTTAGGGAATTCTCTGACTGTCATCCAAGTGGCATTTTTGTTTCCGCTGCTTCTCCCTCCATGGCCCAGGCTCTGAGGCTCCTTTGTTCTTTCCAGAGACAAACCCCTGCTAGTGCTGATGAAAGCCCTGTGAGCACACACTGTCTCAACAGCTGTTGGAGGAGCTCTTGGCTCTATGCTTATTCTTCAGCTCCAGCCTGATTGGCATTCATCAGAGTTTAGAAACTTGGTGTTTTTTTCCTTTGTGATGTTTCAGTTTTGATTTCACTTTGCAAGAGGACAGTGTCAATACTTTGCAACAGAGTTGCAATTCTCCTGGGAATTAGTATAATAATGCATATATCAGCGAATCAGTTCCAATTTCTTACACTTTTTAGACGTCTTTCCATTATCATTTTTATTGTAAAATGAAAGAAATATTTAACACAAATGCATTCCTTCAAAATGTAAAGTTGCAGTGCTGTAGACAGGAACAGCACAGGATGAGCACATCAGTCTGACTTTTGTCTCACTGAGCTTCAGGCACTTTGAATATAGTGTTCTAGTGTGAGGTTTTTTGTTTAGAGTCCTTCTGGTTAATGAGGAAATATAAGAACTCCAGAGGGTAGCTGATACCATCTGGTTTTAGCAGTTAATTTGAGGTGCATTTTATCTGATTGTGGATGCTGGTTCTCCTGTCCCCTCAGTTCTGCTCCCCTGCCTATTGGGAATGTGCAGCTGAAGGCCTGGAGGAAAGTCCCTTCCCATGTCTGCCTCCAATTAGATCATATCCAGTGTAATATGGAAGGGGGCCCTGAGGGTGCAGTTTGATGGGCAGCTGATCTAACAGCTCATGACTGTTGAAAGGATGGACCCAGACTTCATTCCCTTGTTTTCTTCTCCCTTCCTCATCCCCAGGTCCCTCAGCCTCTTTCTTCATTTGCCAGCTCTCGTTTCCATCTAAAACCTCTGTAATCCAGCGTATTGGCTAACACACTAAAATCTATTTATTTTTTTAATGGTTTAATTTTCTACCAGTTTATGAAGGTGTCTCCAGTCACAGAAGGCCTTTACAAGTCCACGTCCATTGCAAAGGGAAGCAGTGGTTGTGTGGCCCTGGCAGCAGGGAGAGGAAGGGAATAGAAGATCTCCCTGTACTGGTGGCAGTGAAGTGTTACACTCACATGGCTCATTCAGACCCTTTGCAAAATGCCTTTCTCTGACATTCAACTTGAAAGAATCAGTCATTTTTGCCCAGCATTGCTCTGGTCCATTGCCCAGCCACTGCTGGCATAGTTTCCAGACCAGAGAACTGATCCAACTGAAAAGTAACCTTGAGGGAAGAAAGAAGGAGGTGGAAGAGGATGGTTTCAGTAATGCCAGTTGTCTATCAAGGTTACTGAACCCTTATGTCAACAAAAATGAAGTTGCTCTACAGAACTGGTAATAAACCACTCATTCTGGGCAAAAGACCTTGGGGATACTACTTTTCCTGATGCTGGTACTCACGTAGGTCAGTGTCAGTTTCTGCCAAACTGCAGCCTTAGCATGGGGTTAATGGTACTAGAGGCACCTGCATCCCCTGACTTACTGTAAAAGGAGTCTAGGTATGAGCTTTTAGCTGATTGAAGTCAGGTGAGTAAAACCTACTTTTAGCTTGCTTGGCCTGCTTTTCTGTTTCCATCAGGATCAATCCACTGCTTTTTAATACCTTATTTGTGTACTCTAACAACCATTTCTTTGATACTGTGCAGCACTTAAAATATACTCAAATTATTCTCTAAAAATCTGAATACATTTCCCTAGCACATCCTAAAAACATCTTTTATTTATTATATGTTGGTTCCAAACAAATGTCACATTAATAAGCAGAGAGGCTTGGGTAGGTGTACGTCATCAGTCACGCAGTGGTTTCTTCTTCCAAAATACTTCCAGAATTAGGTCTGACCTCTTTTAACAATGAGCTATTTATAGGATTCATAAGGGCCTTATCCTCCAACCCTGACTCAGCCAAAACTCACCACTGACCTTGACCTCCTGTAGTCTATTCTTGTAGCCTTACTCATGTGAGGAGCTTTTATTCGCTGACCTGACTTGGGGAGAATATTCTCATGAGTATGATTTTGCAGGCTTGCTTCCCAGCTCAGTGGGACATGGTCAAATGCCACAGAATCAATTCCTGCTATGCATGTGTTATTTCTACAATGTTATAAGTACAAAAATAAAGGGGAAATATGCAGCTAAGTTCTGCATTCAGTACTGCAACAATAAACTGAGTGTTATTACATTAGGTGTGTACAGCTACAAATGAAAGCATTAAATTCTCATTTTGGAAGACAGTACATGTATTTTTAGAAGAAAGCAGTCACTAAATTTCTCAATCATAAGAATTATTACTGAAAGTGCTTGATTTTTTTCTCAGGAAGATACAACTGTTTTTAAGTAGAATATTATTGCAGTGTTAGGTGATTACGCTAGCACAGTATGACAATGGCAATCTTTTTTCTGTATTTTTTTTTGTCTTTTTCTAAAAACCCTTCTAACTAGTGTTGATTTTTTTTAATACCCCAGTCTGCCCTGGGTTCTACTCAAAAAGGCACCTTTTACCTTCCTCTTCCTCTTTCTCCCATTTTGGGCCATTGACTGCTCAT
This sequence comes from Molothrus ater, assembly GCF_012460135.2. NCBI lineage: Eukaryota > Metazoa > Chordata > Aves > Passeriformes > Icteridae > Molothrus > Molothrus ater. Next base: position 12,637,446 of record NC_050482.2, on the reverse strand, counting down.
TCCACTATAAATGACATCAGTCCAAAACTGAGGAATGCGGCAACTGGGCTTGATTCCACCTCTTCCCATAGCACTATTAATTGTTCTTATCACAACAGGAGTACAGGAACCAGAATTTTACTTAAAATTCCATATGGCTGCATTGTTGTACCTTCAAAAGTGGTCAGTTCCAAATGCTTCTGAGAAAGGTGCAAGTAGCCCTGTGGCTGTCAAATAACGATACTGTGCACCTGTCTTCAATGTTTGATTTCATTCTGATCTCTGATAGTCAGAGACTGATTTATCCTCAAAGTGTAACATTTAATATTCCAGGGTATTCAGATTAATTAGAACTATACATATTCTCAAAATCCATAGAAATGTTTAATTCCTTTTTTAGTTTTAGGCTCAATGACCTTTTTTATCACAGTCTAATTACAGAGTACATGAGAAGTAAGAGAAAAGTAAGAGAACTATTTAAGAAACTTCCATCATTTAATTGCCTTGAATTAATTCCAAACTCCTGCTCCATCTTTCCTATAGCACATTTAGTCTTCTGTGCTCTTTCCTAAGTCAATCATAATTAATCTTTAAAATTTTTCTTCAGAGAAGCTGCTTTCCATGCTCTAGATCATGCTTGTAGCTTTTCCTGAACATCTTCTGAAGAGGCCTTTGAAAAACCAACTTTAAAACCCAGAAGCAAGGTATATGCACTGGTTTTTCCATTTTGTCAGGACACTCAGGAGTGTGGTTTTCCTTTGCATGGGCAGAGGTGTTTGGCCTATCATGATCATGGTTAGGCCTTTCATAAGTCTGTCATTAGAGACTGTGTCAACCACTTCACCTAGTAATAAAGATCCTTATTTTATAATTCCTAGAAATCTTTTTTAGCCATGTTTTTGTGGATGTATACACATGTTACTGACTTAAAGTACTATTAGATAGTTAGATGATTTTAATGAGAAGGTTTGTATGCTAGCCCATGAACATTCTCATTCTTACAGTGTTGGATGTACCCTGCCCACGTTTTATTTTAAATTTATCACTTTATAACATCTATGTTATTTCCTCTGTAATCCTTCTGCTGTTTTTGTATTTTTATTACAAGAAAAATATTATTGTAATCAATGTTCTCTGCTGGGGAAAAAAAAAGCTAAACAGGGGTGATTATTTGTTTTGTGTAAAACTTCAGACTGACTAAGCCAGTCAGATCAAAGGACCATCTAAATAACATCTTGCCTCTGACAGTAGCCAGTAATAGATACTGAGAGAAAGCATATATAAAAACATAAAAGTTTTTTTTTCTGCTCTTGCAACTCTTCCACATTATAAAATTAAGGAATCAAGACAATCTGGAATATACTAATTTTTTTTTTTGTATCCAAAAAATCCTATGATAATTTGTTTAATGATTTAATAAATGGAATAGAGTACATCTATCTATTTAATTCTCCTGCCTGATAATTTTATGTGGTGTACTGTAGTTTTTAAGTTAAGAAAAAAGTGCATTATCATTCTCCACTCAGGATTTTATATACATTTATCACATTTTCCTTGTTCCAAGGTGAGGAGTGTATTTAATATCCTTTCATGTAAAATATATGCCCTACTTCTTATAATCCTTATTAAACTTCTTTGTGTTTTTCTGAGACTTGTATTTGAATAGGCATACAGAGGCTTTATTCTTTGTAATTGTTGTTTTTATTTTCTTGGGAGTGCCATTGATCCATAATTTGCATTTTTAATATTGTAACAAAGTTCCCTTTAATTTTTCTTACGTCAATGACTATTTGCTTGTCAAATTCTCACCTAGACCTTCTAATTTCCATTTTATACTTTATTTTCCATAAGTATCTTTTTGAAGGCATGTAAATGAGTGGTTTGCTTTTCACAGGCACAAAAGCCATCTAATGTTAATTATCAGCTGTAGCTCACACATTGCTTTTAGCTTTGGCCCCAGGGCAGGAAGCAGCTGTCCAGGACAGCAGACTGGTGGGGACTGTTCAATTGCTGCAGAAACAGTCTGCACTTGGCAATGTCCTTCAGAAGACTCAGGAGACCCAGATGAACCCACAAGGTTCACCAAGGCCAAGAGCAAGGTCTTCCACCTGGACTGGGACAATCCCCGGTATCAGTACAGGCTGGTGGATGAAGGGATTGAGAACAGCCCTAGTGAGAAGGACCTGGGGATGGTGGTGGATGAGAGCTGGACATGACCTGGCGATGTGCGCTCTCTGCCCAGACAGCCAGTTGTGTCCTGGGCTGCATCCAAAGCAGCGTGGGCAGCAGGGAGAGGGAGGGGGTTCTGCCCCTCTTTCTTTGTTCTCATGAGACCCCACCTGGAGTTCTGCATCCAGGTCTGGCATCTTCTGCACAGGAAAGAAACAGACCTGTTGGAGCAGTGGCAGAAGAGGGTCACAGAAATGATCAGAGGGCTGGAGCACCTCTCTTGTTGAGGACAGGCTGAGAGAGTTGGATTTGCCCAGCCTGGAGAAGAGAGGACTACAGGAAGTTGTTATTCTGGCCTTTCTTCATTTAAAAGATAAGGCTTATAAGGCTTGTATGAAAGTTGGAGAATGACTTTTTACTGAGGCCTGTGGTGATAGGAGGAAGGCCAATGGTTTTAAACTGTAAGGGAGATTGCTTGTAAGGAAGGAATGTTTTATGATGAGGGGTGGGTGAGGAACAGGTTGTCCAGGTGAAGCTGTGGATACCCCTGGAGATGTTCAGGTTTAGATAGGACTTAGTGCAACCTCCCTGCCCATGGCAGAAAAGAAGTCCCTGACTGTGGCAGAGGGTTGGACTAGATGATCTCTCCTGATGCAGATTGAGTCTGTGTTCACTACTTGCCAAACCCATTTTCTTACCTACTCCTTGCCCAGTAGGAAGAGAGTGGCCATGGAAAACAGCAGTGCTTTGCAGTTGCAGGAGGTTTTACATGTTCACACATTCCTAGTGGGGACTGTGGGTAGGGAAATGTGCAGGGTGGTGCTGGGCACCGAAACAGTGGGACTGTGGCTCTTGGTTATGAGAACAAGAAGCTTGCTTAGTTTTCATGCTCTAAATTGCTTAAGAACCTCAGATTAGATGCTCTATACTGCTTTGTGGACTGGGAGCCTAATGAGGTTAGCTAATGAGTTGTATGTCCCTTATTGTGCAGAATGAATGTTTCTACAAAGTTTTGTTTTAAGAACTCCATGAATAATAGCCTTGAGTGGTATTCTCAGGCTGGGAAAAATTACATAAAAATGTAAATACATCTTTAAAAACTGGTTTTAATTACTTAAAAGCTAAGTGAACCAAATACCTTAATTCTAATTTTCTGATTGTTGTGTGACTTCTCTCTGAAGTGAGGTTACAATTATTTAGGTACCTTAAGAACACCTCGATATTTTACTGTAAACACCCTCACTTCTGTTTTCTACATTTTAATTACTTGTAAATATATTTTTTTATCAAAATCCTGAAATAATATTTTTGGTTCTGAATGAAAAGATCAGCTTCATAGGTCACTTTAAATATCAGGACATCTCAGATTGCCTGAACTAAAGGCAGTGAAGTCAGTTGAAAGTAGTATAGCTTGCTGCTGCTCTGCTTTTTGTCATTTCTGGAAAGGTTTGAAGTAGGTGAATATATGGAAAGTTAGAAAAAGAGCAATCTGGCTTAAAATCTAGGTGGAGGTAGAACATTTGCTCCATTAAACAACCTAATGAAGTAATCATCAGAGTCACTGAGGAGGGCAGGCAGCATCCTGCAGAGCTGCATTTCCAGCTCACTGATCAGGCTCTGTTCCTTCCACTGAGAAACTCACTGAGGCCACAGGATGAATGCACAGCATGCAAATCTAACCAGTTGTAGGTGCTTTTTGTAGTTCTCCCATGACTAAGAAGCTAATGATCATGAGTAATTTATTTCAGCCTTTTATCCTATGTCTTTTTATCTAAAGATGGGATCCCCAAGACGTCACCTCCTCTAAACTGTGGAAAGCACAGAGCAGTAATTTGTAACCTCCTCTCAGGGCTTCATTTTCAGCTGTGCTAGTCTGTAAAACCACCACTTCTCCAGCACATCTGATGGGCTCACCAGGCATGCACAGTACAATTTTCACTTTCAAATGGCCAGTGCAAGAACATTTGTTTTAGGGGACTGCAAACATCCTAAGACCAGCTTTCAATTTGCTCAGGCCTGCAATCCTGCTGTAATGACTGCCCTCTCACCATCCTTTCCATAGGATCTGTCACTACCAGGAGAAGCTGAGTGTTTTGAAACGTGCTGCTGTTCCTGGAAGAGCAGTTTGATCAGGGCAGACTGGTCCTTTTCAGGTGAAAGGTCATGAATTCACTTAGGAATTCACTTTTGGATACACAAAATTTGAAGAAAGTATGTGATTCCTTCAAACAATGAAGTAAGAGTCATCCCCATGACTGAAGAGGATGAGTGTGAGGTGGAAGGCTTGGTCTTCTCCAGGGGGGGGATACAGAGTTTCAAAGCAAGACTAATAATAAACACATACAAGTCTCTTATAGAGTTGCCTAAGAACCCAAACTTGTGCAACTGTTTAGTGAGTGGAGGAAGATGAGTAAGAGTGGTCTGTCTGCCCCTCACCCCACCACCTCAAGGTGCTTTGTAACTACAAATACAAAGTGGTACAAAGCAAGGAATGTGTAAAAATAATTAACTCAAAGAGCAGAGTTATTAGAGCCACGAGCTGGGCCTCCTAGTGAACTAGATCAGGCTTAATAGTCTGTGAGGGAGAATTGTGTTCATAAAGTGGGGAAATGTGTGGTTTTTTCTTACAGGTTTGTTGGGATTGGCCTACATGGATGTATAAAGGTTCCAGAAGCAGGAAAACACAGGAATTACTGCTGGACCTGAAAGAGAAAACTGCAGATTTTAGGACAACTGTGTTCATGTAAGGCACATATCATTTTTCTTAAAATAGGCTGTCTTTGAACAGTAAAAGTAGATATGTTAGGGTGTGTGAGGAGCACAGTAAGTTTTTGTTGGTAGGTTGGTTTTATACATACATACAAATATATATATATATAAACAGAAAAGAGAATCTTATTATAAATTAACTGGCTTATTGGTGTCAGACTGTCCCAGATCCTAGATTCATATATTAGCTGCTGTTAGCCCATGAAGATATAGCTGATGCTACTAAGAATTACACTTTTTAGCATACTTTCTGAACACTGTAATGCAGCCTTTCCCACCTGGACTACACCTCTCACAACCCATATAGAAGACAAAATAAATGAAAAAAGAATTAGAGACAGGTATTAAAATCTTGAAATATAACTAATAAATATAAAAGCTGGGAAAAAATTCTGTGTAGCAAAACCAAATTAACATAAGTAGCATTGCATCTTTAACTTTTTTTTTTAATTGAAACAATTCCAGAATTAAAGTCACTTAAGGCTTGTCTTTAGGCCAGACTGACTGGAAAATGTTTCAATTTCAATGAACCACTGTTTGGTTTAGTCTGAAACTGGTAAGACCTGAAAAGCTTCCACAAAATCTCATTTAAATATAGCAATGCCCAATTTTGGTAATGTAACATGTACAAACAAGATGTCCATCAGTTTAGTTGGCAATTTTGAAAGATTTCCACTAATACTCTGCAATCTTCTGAAGCATTTGAGAACCACAAATACTATGGACTTTTTTCCCCTGCTATTTAGAGAATAAATGTAGCTTACTTTCTATTGTTTTTTTATGCTAGTATTTTTTATTCCTGCTTCAGTGTGGTTGATACAGTAAAGCTTTTTCTCAGTGCTCACCTTTTATTCTGTTGGGTGCTAGTTGTGCCTTTTGACCTGTGCTGGGGATTTACTGGTACAAAATAGGAACATAATTTGGTTTGGACCAGAATTTGATATAATATTTTTAACATCTGTATTCCACATGCATCTTTACAGATTATACTTATGGGCAAAGTATTGGTGCACATTTGAAAATCAGCTTTCTAGACACTAGCTAGACTTACTAGCTAGTAATCTTACTGTGGGAATAAGATTGGTATTTAAAGGAAAAAATTAGTGAATTCTATCTCATGATTTTTTCGTTTTGTTTCCTCTAATATGAATTAGAATGACTATATATTCTTGAATGTGTCATTTCAGCTTTCAGTTTCTAATTTTACAGTATTAGATGACCAAGACTGCATTCAGATCATGGTTTGTATTTTTACAGACAAATGTAATTTTTACCATAAAAAAATACATGTGAAAACTCAAGCTGCAGTTTGAAAAACTAAAGAAAGCAAAAGTCAGGTTTGCACAGATCAAAGGAATTACAGCAGTGAAGAGTTTGGTTCCCAGGCAAATCAAAATGTTTTGCCCACCAGGACTGCAATAGGGCATGAGTTTACAGTTTGGTTCATTTAAACTATTTCTTTACCAGAAGTGCAGGCAGTCAGCCATAAAAGTGGCCAAACCAGGAATGTATTGTTCTAATGTTTATGAACTCAAAAAAACCCAAGCAGAAACCCTTCAGCCATTCTGTCCCACTTTGTCAGCTCTTTTAAAGTTTTGCAAAAACAGGGTGATATGGAATATGTTTCATTTTCAATAAAACCTTGCCAGAGAAAATTCTGAGGGCATAAGCCACATTTCTGGAAATTGCAATGACTCAAGTGACCTCTTGTTCTGACAACTACAATTTTAAGCCTGGACTACTCTGATCTGTAATCAAGATAGGGAAAAAGAAACAGTGATGTAGGCAAAACAGACAGGACTGGATTGCATCAGAATATGATGTTTGTTTTCTTGTCTGACCCAATTTAATACCTAACTTTGAGATAAAGAGTAGTAAGAAAATTGTGAGGACATTTCCTTTCTCTTTAATTTAGTCAGTGGTACCATTGTTTCAGGTTGGTCATTTGCTTTCAGGATTGTTTGTATTGTGCCAGGCTAAGGGCAGCTGTACCCCTATGGAATCGTGGTACTGAGAAGCTGTCTGGGAATTCAGGAGATTGGTGCTTCATCCCCCACTGAGCTGATCAGCTGTATCCTAGACCATCCTAAATGCAAGTATGCTTAAGTGCTCTTAACACTTCCATTTTCTAAAGCCTTTCTAGTCCATGGCCTTCCAAGCTAACCTGTTTTGGTATTTAACAATCCTTTAGGTTGGAAAGCATATTCCTAATGTGTATGCTAAATCTCCCAAGCTATAAAATAACCTAGTTATTTCTTGGTTTTCCTCTTGTGGCCATGAGTAGGAATTAATGATCTGCTCTTTGTCTAAGGAGAGACTGTTTCATTTTTTTTTAATGTACAGTTATTTAAATATATATCCAATATGCTAAAGTGCATTAATACTGGAAGGGGGAGGATTTGCTGTATTGGACCTAGTTAGTGGTGTGTGCTCAACTCTTCCTCAGCCGTAAGAGAAACTCTCCCTTTTCCCTGTATTTGCACTGGTGCAGCCAGGTGGAGATTCAGTAACCTCTTGCCCTGCTCTGAATTTTTGCACTTGTAGTGCAGATGTGGCAAGGGCCTGTGGTGTTGGCAAAAACCTCTGTTCAGTGAATTTGTCTCAGGCATAAATTTTATCCCTTACACAAACATAACCTCAAAATGAGCAAATCCTGCCATTGCCTAAAACTGTGGAATCCTGTAGACCACAGCAATAGCTTTGCAGATCAGGACAACATTTCATTCAATGTTTTAACCTCTTTAAAATATTTGTAATTACTAAAAGCCAAATTATATTATCATGTAATGCTGAAGAAGCTGAATTCTGCTGAGTTAATCCTGAGTAATACTACAGCCCATAAAATCAAGTTTGACCTCAATGTGTATGACAGACAGGATTAATCAATTTAAAATGTTTTCAGTATTTCAGATATGTGGAATGCTTTATAAATGATAAATATTAGTTTCCCTAGCTGAAAATGAAAAAAAGCTTTTGCCCCAGTAACCAACATTTGATCACAGTTTAAGTTATTGGCTGTGGTCATCCAGCTCTTAGTCATGGCTGTGTAGAGGGATCTTAGTGGAAATATGGGAAATGGGAGTAGTAAAAAGTCTGGGATAATAAAAGGTCAAGAGCAGCTCAACAAATCAAAATTAACCCCAAGAAGTAACAAGTACATTTCAGCAGGTCTCTTTTCTTCTGTCCCCCACCTCATGCTTTGAAACAGGATTATCACATAAACAGACTGTACAGTGGATCTGTGACATTTTAAGAATTTATGGGGCCTACCAACAAATTCAGAATCTGGGCTACCAACTGTCCAAAATTTCAGGAATCATTAACAAAAAGGGATTTTTCTTAGCTCATGGTTACAGAAAAATCTCTAATGTGACATCTGGACTGCAGAACTGATGCTGCACTATCTTATCTAAATTGCAGAGATACCAGAGGCTTCCAAAGTGTGAATATTTTTACTTTTCTTTAGGTCATTTTTAGATGATGATAACACCTTTATAGCACTTCCTATTCATCCAGCTCTTTAAATGCTGGCTAGAGTCTACACTTGGTCATTGTACAAATCATCCTCTGGTATTAAATGAGAAGTGATGGGGCCAGTGTGAAGTACAGGCCTGGAAATTCTGCTTTCCCTTAGCCTTTCTGTAGCTCCCAACATCCCTGGTGAGATCCACCACCATATTCCTGAGTGTGAACTAATGATTGCTTCCCTAAAGGCATGCAGCCAACACAGTCTTATTTATTGGTTTCATGCAACCTTAAGTCTTCAGTTGAAATTCATTTGGAAATTTACAGAAAATTCAAAGTAAATGGGTATTTCCATGTGGCTTAGAAGAACAGAAGCCACACAAAAATGGAAGCAACTCTACATCTTGCACTCAGTACTCTAATGGAAAATATAAGCACTTGGTTTCCCAGTAAAGCTTCTCAGAGCTAATTTTAATGTAAACAAACTACTGCTTAGAGTGCTAATGGGTTTTTGCTGTGACTTGTGAGACATGTTTCACTGTTTTATGATATTCTTTTGTAGGTGTAATAGCAATCTATTGCCTACCTAAGATTATATTTTCAAAATGCAGTATTTCTAATGTATGTGCCATTGTTCTGGGAATTTGAATTGCATATAAAAAATTAACATGAAATTTTGCATTGTAAATTGGCTTTCGATGTGCAAATTTTGGTGCATGCATGGAAGTTTTGCATCAAAACATTGGGAAAATAGACATAAAGTGCATTTTTTCAAAAATGAGCTGATAAGGAGTTATTTGGAAAATGTAAAATATGTAAGAAAAGGAGGAAGGGTAGATAAAATGTCAGTACTGACATTTTTGTCACTGCTCATTTACACATTTTACAAATGAAAAAAAGTTCAATAAAATGCCAGACCAGCTTTTTCTTTCCTTACCTTGATGCATCATTTTCAATAATTAGATACTTACTATCTAGTGCAGAATTGATTTAAGCTGTTACTTCAGATGAAAGTTTTCCAGAGGAAAGACTTTGAGATTTTGTTCTCCCAAAACATGGCATAGGATTCTTCTCCATGAAAAAATTCCTTCTGCTTGAAATGGGCTTTGCTTCCCAAAGCAGCAGTGGGATGGTGTAGCTTTATTCTGTGCTCACTGAAGTCAGTAGGAAGTTTTGGAAGTCTACAGAAAGCATCAGCCTCATGGGGATCTTTATAACCAGTCAGAAGCCTTTTCTACAGCAGATTTTTCTTTGCATCAAACACACAGTGACCAAGACATCTAAATGCATTGGAAATCTTTGGAGCTGCAAAAAGATTCAGTGGGCTTTGAACTACTTCCAAAAGGCCTTTCTCTACAGTTAAACTTGCCCTTGAAGCTCTGCAAATGTGTTGTATTAATTTTTTAATAAAGTTCCCTTGGCTTGTTGTACATAGAGTACAAAAAATGAAAAGATGTCTCCCTTATAGATGCTGTTCTAAAACAGAAAGGGCATATGAGAAGAAAGTACATGTGAATATGTTGGTGGAAACTATACAAAAGAATACAAAAAAGGAAACACTGCATTCAGATTGATATGCTGGAGAAAAATCAACAAAATCTCTATATCTGATGTGGTGTTTCACAAAGCTACTGGAGATGCTAGAGGTCAATGGGCAAGGGTCACCCAGTGTTTACTGTAAGTGTACTGATGTTTTTAGATTGTTTTAAAGCTTAATTCCCTCACCACTGTATTTGAAATACATGGAGGTATCATCTAATGAAAGAAAAAGTTCTCTTTGGAGTTCTTGTCTTCACAATCAAGGATGTTAAAAAGGAGACTCTGGAAGTATTTCTACTGAGATGGACACTACTCAATTAACTGGCCATAAACAATCTTGGATATGTAGAGATTAGTTTGGGAATGGCAATGAATTATTCAGGATAGTCTAGTTTAAAGATGACAGCTGAAAATTTCAAACATTGAGCAGATGTAATAGCTTCTGCATGAAGAAACTCAGAATAGTTTTGGACTGACTGGCTTGCAGAAGAAAATTTAAGGAAGGATTTGAGAGAGAACTCTGAACTTGTTAATACAATGGGTGTTAGCCATCATTTTCTGGTACATATCCTGATACAAGGACTTAGGAGGAATCAAATGAAATCCTGTTGGGCAACAGATTTAAACCAAGCAAAGGGATGTACTTTTCCAGCTAACATATAGTTATTCTACAGAACTACTAGATACCATAGAATGTTTTGGACTTCAAATGTATCATGTCAAGGAGCTGCAACACTCACAGATACTGTTTATAACTGTAGCACAGGATGTCAGTGTATAAACTCCAGGATTTATTCCAGGATGTCCTTAGCTGCAAAGTGCCAGTGCCTGTGGATGACCTGGCTGTGCATCTGTCTCATCTCTTGCATTCATTCACCCAACATCCACCACCGGCCACTTTAGAGATAGGTTAAAGGGGGCACTGACCCAGCTGGACTGTGACCTGACCTGCTGTGATCAAAAATGTTGAAATGCTTTTTTCGTTGAAATTTTGGAAAGAAACAAAAAAAGTCCATTGAAATTCACTCTTTGACCTCTATGAACAAAAATTACCAGCACAAAAAAAAAAAAGGTGTAAAACCAGTCATATTTTTAATGTTAAGCCTTTTAGTTACTATTACTGAGCAATCTTTAACCTACCATTATGGTGAGAGACCATTACCTATAAACTGCCCATGTTGCATTTGAGGGGAAAAGGAAATGGGGAAGGGTTTTAATGTATGTTGCTTGCAGTTGGATGCACATTAATATCTCAGGTTCATGCATCAGACCTGTACTTTTTGCACTCAATTTCTAACCCTTATTATTTTATCCTATTTCAACTGGTATTGTTGGAAAAATCCCAGTTTTGTTGAACTCTTTGTCCTGATAGCAAAATTAACTTTTAAATGTTCTCTTCATCTGTCTAATAAACAGTTGTTTTAAAATGTAGAAAGATTTTTTTAAAACATCTGGCTTTTTAAGACTTGAGTCAAGAAACTTTTTATTCAATTTTAGAAGTTAAAGCCTTAGTGAGTAAAAATACTCATTTAGCAATCACCACCCATAACCCATTGTGAATGATAAAATCAAAAGGTGACAACAAAATAATAGTTGAAAATATTTTGTTATAAACATTGCTGAAAGGTAGGCTCTTCTGAGAAAAACAGTTGAGATCACTGTTAGGTCAAAAGGAAGAAGATTGCATTAGAGAAGTGTATGATGAGCAACGTGCACAAAAATATCAACAAAAGGACTGAGAAGATCAAGTATTTGATATTCATAGGCCATAATCTGCCTCTAACTAAATTATGAGGTAATAATGTGTAAAAAAATTACCTGACCTCCAGAAAACTATTTAAAAACCCTTTGTTTTGTGTTTTTTTTTTTTTTAAACAGATGCTTCACAGATTTCCTTGTGGAAGCTGGAAGTATTTTAAAATGTTAATGCCTTTATGTGCATTTTCTGCCAAGACGGATTATGTTATTTATGAGATTGATTTTGTTCCTGCCTTTGCAAATTATTGGTAATGACAGAATAAAAGTGCATATCAGAATCCCCTAACATTAATGTTCTTAAGCTTAAGTCCTAAGCCTACACTTCTTGTGGCTGTGCCACAAAGAGGAGATTCCAAATTCAGCAGCTCTCAGTATGCTCTAAATAAAAAACACCCGAAGCAAGGGCCAGCTAAACTCCAGCAGCACCATCCTGTACCCCTTTTCTGGTGGTGGACCCAAATGAGTGTTCATGCTGGCAACCCCCATTCCTCCTCACAGGGCTGGTGGGACAGCAAGGGCTGATCTCCTGTACAGGACACAGAGCCACAAGCACCCGCTCCCACACTGTCCCCTGTCCTGGTGGTGGCTGCAGAAGGATCTCCCACAGAAGCTGGATTGCAGCTGCTACTGGGGTGTCTGCAATCAACCCATGTTGTCATTCAGGCTGTTTTTCAGCTTAAAATGTGACTGTAAAATATAAAGGAGGTTATTCATTACTGATTAATTGCTTAAGCTCTTAGGAGATAGAGTGAGAGGAATCGATAATAAATATCTATATCCATGTATATTTCCCTTTAGAAAAGCCAAGCAGCTGAAATCAATGAAGGCTCCAGCTTTTTGGTGATTGACTGCTTCTGCTGAGCTGGCTACTGAAAGCAGAGTGTGAGCTGGAAAGTCTGATAATTCACTAACATGTGTGAAACAGGTTTCTGAGCTCCTTCACCAGCAGCCCTTGGAGCAGCCTTGTGGCAGGAATGGAGCAAATGGAGAACACTTTACTGGGAGAGCTCAAATTTATGCTCAAGCAGAGAAAGAATTATTTCATGTTGTCATTAAGTTTAGAAAAGTCAGAAAGTTTATCAGTGTTCTTTCAGAAAGAGCCAAAAGCACCAGCCCTCCTACCCCCCAGGTGAGAGTCACATTAGTAAGAAAAGTAAGAACAGTAAGAAAACTTTCTATATTTATTTATGAGACACATGAAAATCATAATGTGTCTACAAGAGCTTTGAAGTGAGACACAATGATAGGACAGCAAGGAAAAACATCTGGACAAGCTCTGGAGAGGTAAATTTTATAAACAATTCTTGGAAAATATTCTTAAGGAAGGTTTGGCGTCCCTGCTGCCAAATCTTCTGTGAGAAAACCTTTCTCTGTGAAAAAATATGGGAAAATATAGCTTGTAAGTGAATGTCAAACTGGAGGCTTACATTACTTTTTGTCAAACAGGTCTCACTTTGTTTCAGAATATGAGATGTAGGACCAGGGCACGGCACAATACACTTAGCATAATCTACAAATAATTCTTCTGATACAAAGGGAAGTAATATAATATTTTAAGAAAACAAAAAAATCATTTGGATAGCTGGTAGAAAACTTAATCAATTCTTACAGACATCTAAAATAAAAATGGAATTGTCTTCAGGAAGTGAACTAGTCCTACAAGAAAAGGAAACAGTTCTTTTGAGGAAAATTTGGACATTTGAGAAAAATCCCACAGAACTCCTGCTGGTCTTGTGCTGACCAAAAAACATGCAAGAATAATTTAAAAAAAAATTCAACACAAGGCAGAAACAGAAGAAAAAAATAATTTAATTGTACAGAGAATATTAAGGATAAACTTACAATAAGCTTGTGCTAATTTCTGAGGCAGAGCCTGAAAGCATTTGGTAATGGAATTATTCTAACACAGAGGTAACCAGGACATGCTTGCAGCAACTATTGCACCAGTTTTATTAATGAAATTCAGCTAAATAATTAGTCAGCAAGGCAATCAATAACAACAGGATAACATTAATCAGCAACATTTATGATAAAGTTGTTTCATATAACAGAACACATGAAATATCCCAGGAATTTCAGATATTTGAAAGCTATGGAGGTCTCATAAATGCACTTGCAGCCTGTATTATTTGGAGGTCAATGGACCTAGAAAACTATGTTGAAACAGCAAAGCAAACACTAAGGCAAATGAACATGATTAAGACCCTATCTTGGTTTACTTCACTATAAAACCACACCTCTGCACCCAAGAGCCTCAGTCACATGTGCAAATGGACCAGGAAGATCACTTTGGCAAAAAGAAATTTGAGGGTGTTCTCATGAACTCAACCACCTCTCATTATAGGACTGTGAACTGTGACAACAAAAACGGTGAGGGTAAAGAAATGTAGCTGTCTAGAAAACCTTTAGGTGCCACCATGAAGCAGAGACAAAGAGGCCTCATTTGCAGACAATAAAAAAAGGACCACCAAATTATATAAAACCTGTGGTTCAAGTCAGAGAAGCCACATTCACTCCAGATAAAATAAGATATTCCAAGTAGGATTACCATCCTTCAGTTTTCTCATGAGCACAAATTATCTCTCACTGAGAAAATGTCTGGCACAGTATAGAGAAACTGTGTATTTGTCTAGGATTTGGAGGTATGCAGCAACCTTTTCCTGGGAAATCTGACAATTGTGCAATGACAGTGAGCATGCACAGTTGGGAGGAGAGGCGTGGCATACATTAGAAACCTTGGACATTCACAACACATTGGAGATTCTGGCTCCATGTGCAGAGCAGCTTGGTGTTTCTCCAAGAAGCACAGCTGTATGTGCAGTTTGATGGCACAGCCCAGAAATTCCAGTTTCATTCTGCAGGTGAAGCACAGGTTACTTCTGTGTACTGTGACTCAACACTGACAGTGCTTAACTCCAATTCCAACTTGAATAATTGCAAATGGGTAAGAGCAGTTTCCTTTAGCTCTGTGCCTTGTTTCCAATAGTTACTACCAAGTAAATTTCCTGAGAAGGCTATAAGGGTCCTCTAGAAGCCCTCCCCAAAATAGGTTTTGAGTGTCTGCTGATCAGTAATTCTGTGACTTCCTAAACTATTTGATGTGGGTTTGTATTGAATAGTCCTAGGTGTCCTTTTGTTCCATGAATTTGTCAAAATCTTATTTTGAATTCAGGTACATTTTTAGCATCCACAATGTCCTGGCACAAGTTCTATTGGTTAATAATGTGACGAGTGAAGACACAGGTCCTTTTGTTTGCCTGGAGACTGGCAGCTTCTGGCTTCATTTGATATCTTCCAGATTTTGGGCTGAAAGAAATGGTTATTTCCTACTCACCTTATTCAGGCCACTCCTGATTTTACTGTTCTCTAGTATATTATTTCTTTTTGCAAACAAAACCCTTAATCTATTTTATTGTTCTTCAATAAAAGAAGAACAATAATCACTCCTGTAATCACTCTGTATCTTTAATCATACTTGTTGCACTTATCTGCATCGTTTACAGGACTTCTATATCTGTCTTCAGATGGACACATAACTATAAACACTGCTGAAGATGTGGATATGTAATGCATTTATACAACAGAAAAAGAAAATTTTATATTCTTGATCATTTTGTAGTGATTTTCTAGCAATGTTTGTCCTCATTTAATATTCCTCTACAGTGAATTTTTGTTGCCTAGTCATTACATGGTAGGAAGTTCTTATGTGAGTCTGCAATCAGCCTCTCACTGACTAATTCAGTGCCATCAGCAAATATTTTCATCCCTTTTTGACACTGTTTTCTGATCCCTTGTGATCTGTGTTGAACAATGCAAACTTCAACACAAAGCCATGTGGGACTCCATGTGTGATCTCTTTCTACTCTGAGAGGCAACTAATACTTAACCTCCTTTCTTCCCATCTTCTGAACATTTCTTCATGTCTGATTAGCTTCCTCAAGAGCCTCAAGGGAGGCAACT
The DNA here is from genome assembly GCF_012460135.2 of Molothrus ater. NCBI lineage: Eukaryota > Metazoa > Chordata > Aves > Passeriformes > Icteridae > Molothrus > Molothrus ater. The sequence continues at coordinate 12,621,807 of NC_050482.2, read as the reverse complement.
TTTTAAGTGCCTTCTGGAAATCCAGACAGATGGTATCAAACAGATCTGTGGTGCCAATTTGTGCCACAGATCTGTCAGAGGATTTTGGTAGAGAGGTGAAGCACAGCTTCTCTTTAGAAAAATTGTGCTGACTACCTCATTGTACCATATTTATCCTGGTGTCTACCAATTCTGTTGTTTATTATTGTTTCTTCTGTTTGAATCAGGGTATTAGTTCAGAATATTGAAGGTCTGCCCTGCAGTCCTGCTTAAAAACTGGTGTCAGGGCAGTGAGCAATAAGTTTAGCAATGGCTTCTCTGGGCTGTCTCTAAGGGAAATGAATTAAATGGATACACAATTAGGCAGCTGGATCCTTGCCTTTGAAGTACATGCAGGGGACAACCCCAAGATTCTGTGCCCATGCTCTGGCATGGGCTGAGCAGTGCTGCCAGGATCACTGCATTTGAGAAGCTTCTAAATAAAAATCCTGATGAGTGCTTGCTCTCCTGTGGATCTCCATTTCTGTGAGCAGTATAGAAGACAACCATTCATATTTCACTTAAAATGAAACAAAGCAAAACCAAAAAAGCAACTCGGGCAACATGTAGATTTGCACTTAACCAGAGATCAGGCTTTTCAGGAATAGTGAATTTTGCTGAGCATATTAAAAGGCTGTTTATTTGGTTATACCAGTTTTACAGAATGTGACTGTCGACTTGACTGGATTTGTATAATGCAAGTAAAGGCTAAAATTAAGAGCAGACTTAAAACATGAGTACAGATAACTTTGTGAGCATTCCACTTTAGCAGTTGTGTGTGGACCTGAGAATATTTTGGCTTTCTCTGTTTTTATTTGTAGTATTCAAGGCATTCAGACACACTATTACCAACTCATTGACTGCCAGATAGATTATGGGGAAAATGGTGTGCTTTACTATGTTAAAGGCTCCTTGGTTCTTGGTTGTTTGGGAGAAAAATAATGTAATCCAAAGAGTTGCTAATGGATTCTGTAGGTATTTTCAATAAGACAGCCTGTATGTATATATAGCAGATTTGATCTATTAAATGTTTGTCAATTATTTGTCTTGTTCTGGGAGACTTCCTGGCTGCTTAGCAGATATATCCTTCCAACTGACACCATACTAATTTGTAAAAAATACTAATGGTCCAGGCAGTGTGTCTTTCACAGGGCTGCAACTTCAAAAAACATTAGTGGAAGAAATTTGCCTCTTATCATTTTTGTACATTGCCTATGATTATTGCTGTCATAAATTAGAAATACTCAGGTGTGTTCTCCATCATGCATACCTTCGATGCTTGATGCTCTCTGTAATGAAAGGCACAACTCTGATCTTTGTTGCTCTGCCCACATGCTTATGCCATTGTTTCCTTGATATTAATAATTTACATCCTGTTAAATTCTTTGACACAAATGCTTTGAAAATGCTTAGTATATGCTATAATACCTGATGGTGATTTTTATCTTGCTAGTTTTGTTTCTGAAGTTGCATCAGTAAAGGAGGGAAGGCCATTCTCCATTTGTAAACACAAAGTTTCTGGACAATACAGTCTGGGGACTTTGTGTTTACAACCATCCAGATGGCAATGAGTGTGAATTTTGCATTTCGATTCAGATGGTCCATATTGATGTGAAAACAACAAACCCCCCATGTTTGCAGAAGATTGCCTACTGACTATGCATCTGGCAATGTAGCAGGTATATAATTTATTCCATGTACAGAGAACATGTTGCACTTAGAAAATAGAACCAAATAGAATGGTTGCTGACTCTAATCAAGTAGAGTTTCTTCTCTGATGAGTAGAAATTAATGCTTGCCAGAAGTATAAGTTGGTAGAACAACCAGGACCAATAAAACAGTTTCACAGTTAAATAATTAACCAGCAAACATACATGCAATCAATACTGCAAGCAAGTTCTGTTAATGCTGAGGTCATAGCACTTTCAAGAGTGCATTTATTCAAGCAATTACTGCATTTTTGTACATACAAGCTAAATAAAAGGAAGAAAAAAGATAATTTTAAAAGAGCTTGATATTAATTTTCTTCAATAAGTGATGCTGAAATGTAACAGCTGCATTGTACTTTACTCTCATTCTTTGTGCAGATTTCCTTTTATCACAACTGAATCCTTCTTGTCTTCCTCTTTCTATTTTAGTTCATATTTACAGATTTTATAATCCACTTTAGTTTACTATGTAGCTAAGAAGCCTGAGGTCTCTACTATGAAAATGGAACAGTTTTAACTACTGAAATTTGCATGCTAGTGTTTTTGGTTTTCTGGATTTGTTTGTTTTGCAAGTGGAATTTCTCAGAATTCAGTCATGAGCACAGGATCATTCAATGGTACTATTCATCACCTTCATTAATGATCAAAATAAGAATATGCTGATGAACTTTTTGGTGGCAAAAGGCTAAAGAAGGAAGAAAGGCAATCCTTGGGGACCTGAGGACTAGGAACAGGGTGGAAGTTAGAGCAAAATCTATTCCACTGGAGGGCAGTTCCATTACAAGCCTTGTCACAGAGTTTGCATTTACACCTTCTCATCAAAATCTAGATGGTGTAAAAATCCTTTCCCCTCAGAGCTTGCACATGAATGAGAACATGCACCACCTCTACTAAATGTGATTCCTCTTTCTAATGGCCATCACTTAAATTCTACCTCTGCCATCCAGGATATCCTTTTTGTGTCTCCAGGTCAGAACTATGACTCCTGAACCAAGATGTTTGTCTCAGGGCCAAGTTTCTCTGGGCTCTTCTTCTTCCACAAGTTTCTGGGGAAGTTCCATATTCAGGGGGAGAAAAAACTGAGCATCTTATTTATTTACTTATCCAACATTTCCAGTGGGCCTGAGGTGACAAGATTGGATGATGTGGACTGTTTTCTTGAGAAAGAGCCCTCCTTGAAGGCTAGGTCTGCTGGCTTACTTGTTTTCTGGGTCCTATTCCAGTGTCATATAATCTGTGACCATGCCAAGGCCTTGGTTAGCTGTTAATGGAATGTGCTATGAATGGTTTGGGTTGGAAGGGAACTTAAAGATCATCCTGTTCCAACTCCCCTGCCATGGACAGGAAGACTTTTCAGTAGATGAGGTTGCTCAGAGCTCCATCCATCTTGGTCTGCCCCAGGGATGTTTCTTTGGGCAACATGGTCCAGTGTCTCACCATCCTCATAGCAAAGAACTTCCTTCTAATATCTAATTTAAACATACTGTCTTTCAGTTTGAATCCATTCCCCCATATCCCATGACAACCTGGACTTGTAAAAAGTCTTTCTCCATTTTTCTTGTAGGCTCCCTTCAGGTACTGAAAGACCACAATTAGATCACCCCAAAGCCTTCTCTTCTCCAGGGTGAATAAACCAAATTCTCTCAGCCTTTTCTTGTATGACATCCTCCATCCCTCTAGCCATCTTGGTGACCCTCTTCTGGACTCACTCCCACAGGTCCATGTCTTTGTTGTGCTGAGGACCCCAGAGCTGGGTGCAGTACGCCAGGTGGGAATAATGACAGCCAGGCATTAGAGAACCTTTGGCCATTCCTTGCTGTTCTCAGGCAGCAGGCATCACTCTGGGAAATGACATACTGCCCATGCTTAGCAGCAGTGAAACTCTAACCAAAAAGCTTCCTCCTGTGTTTCCTCATTTTCCTTCAGAATTACATCTACTCCTTGTGCCTTTTAGCCTTCATCCTCAGCAAGCAGATGCAGAGGTTAGGGAAGTTTTTCAACAATCTGGAACTTGGCACATACCTAATCTTCCCCATCCAAGAAAGACTGATTCATCTTAAAGAATTAATTTGACTCTCCAGCTATGAAGAAGACCCTGTTAGAAATGATGAACGGTTTATGGCATAAGACTAGAGCAAATGCCTAACTTTTCTAATATAGTAAAAAGAAGATGACTGTGATAAAGAGATATTTTGTGCTGGAAAGAATATCCTTGAAAAACTGAGGTTGAAAATAAGAAAAACCTCCCAGAGTTATAGCACTGAGGTTTTGAATACTCTTCTTGTGTGGCCAGTGGAGGCAAATAATGTGATTTATTTGGAGATGAAGCTTGACAGTGTTATTAATTGGATTATATTCAGATTTATATGTAATGGCAGGAGCTTGGACTTGGTGACTTTTGCTGGTCTTTTCCAATTCTTACCTTATATTCACCTGTTCCTAAAATAGGAGAGCAGTTTGGCCTAATTTCAACAGTCAGAGAATTCATAAGGAAATTCAGGACTGCAGAGGAGCTCCCAGGTGAACTCCACGTGATGGTTTTGAAGAGGCAGTAACATTAGATAATACTCTTACAAAAAAAAAAAAAACAAAACAAAAACCAGCTTCTCCTCACTCTGTGTGAGCTGCCTTCTCAGAATGTTCTAGATTTCACAGTCTGTGTTTATTTATTCTTATGATTACATTGTCTTTCAGCTGAAGTAGAACTTCTTTCTCCTTGATTTTTTTAATCTGTTGGTACACTTATAGATCAGTTGTAGCCCTTTTCAGTCTTCAAGTCCTTATTATTCTCTGGAAAGAGACTTTCCATTGCCCTTTTCACACTAATAGTCCCTCTGAAAGTTACTGCAATCTCATTAAAACATATCGATAGAGCAACACTGACACTCATTTTATTTGCATTTTTCTACTAGGTCCTGAAAAATTCAAGTTGAAAAATGAGTTTACAGAGAGGATTGGCTTTCCTACCCCTATTTAAACTGTTTATTTTTAGCTAAATATTACTGAATATGGAAGCAGTCCAGTTTACATCCTGGTTTGATTTCCTGTTTACATGAGCCAGTCTGGTGTCACCATCATATTTCTGGACCACTCTGGAAGCTTGTGTGCAGCCTTCCTTCCACCTCCAAGGAGAGCTGCCCTACACAATGGAGCTATTGTTGTGCTCTCTGATAATGAAATATGAATATTGTTGGACACAGTATATGCTGTGCTTATGTCACTTTGCTATAGTGCACAGATATAACAGCAAACCTTTCACTGAAATGTGGGGAGAAAACTCACGTTAGAGAATAAAGTCATAACTGTATCCATATTTTTTGAAATTAATATATAAACAGATCTGGTCACATATAGGGTGGCTCCCTAGAGTATAATTTTTGTGGACTTGAGGGGGAGGAGTGTCTTTAGTATTAATTTTTTTCCCCCTTCCCATCTGGTTTTGTTTCCCAAACTATAAAGCTTACTATTTCCCTTAAGAGACTATTAAAAATATTTTTTTTAAGTCTACAAAATAGTTGAGAATCTGAACTGGCCATTATGACTACTAATGGTCATAACAGCAGGCCTTTCACAGGAGGGACTCAGGGAGCTCAGTTTCACCAGTCCATCTAATGCATTAGCAGTCCCTGTCCTTGTTATTATTTTAATAGGATTTTCAGAATAAAATGGAATAGTATGTGCATCCAGAGAATGCTCTGGTAAAAGAGCAGTGTTTTATAATTTTGGCTTAGATTTATCTAGCAATTTTTTGTTTTATTTTCAGTAAAGATGCATTTTAGAGATGTGGGAATACTTTAATGTGTGCTGATGAGTGTAAAACTAGAGATAAACAAGTCTAAGATTTGTTTAAGGATGATACAAATACTGCTATGCTAATGGATAAGAACCCTGAAATAGAACTGGTTAATTCTTTTGTTCTCAAGACTGATTCACAATAACTGAACAAGATAAATTGAGCAAAGCTCATTCAGTTTATAGTAACCTTTTGTATTCATCGATGCAAAATTTCATACCAAAATTAGTTTTTTACAAGGGAATACTGAAAACTTCATTTTTATTCAATTACCCACTTTAAAATCACATTTTGAATGAATTTCCTCCCATTAGAACATCCAGACTCTTTCCTGGTATCTTTTCAACACGCCAGTTTGTTAACGACGCTCTTTCTGATACTTGCAGGCGAAGGCTGGAGAGCACAGCTACCTAGCATGGCCTGTGCACAGGCTTACCTTCTGCTGCTGCCATTTCCATTTCAGATGTGCTGTGGCTGTGCCTGGGGAATACCCTCGAGGAAAGCTTTGTCACAGGGAGGCAAATGAGGCTCCCCGGGGCAGCCCACCCTGCAGTGCTGCAGCTGGCCCGCAGCAGCCCACGCCCCGGCACCTGGCCCAGGGGCGCTGCCGAGGCACAAGACAGGGCTCAGAAATTCTGTGTCCAGTTTTAACAAGGTCAAAAGATGCAGATGGAAAATGGCTCCTGATTGTCCTGATCCAATAGCACAGAGCAGGTCTCCTAATGCACTGATAGTGACATGTATAAATAACAGCCATCGGGTCTCTCAGGGATGGGTTCACAGTGAGGCTATCAAACAGCAACTATCAAAAGGGGACACAGCAATTCATTTGAAACCCATATGCTATTTATTTTAATACTGTTAAAAACTTGCAGAAAATCTTGATTGTATTCTGAAACTTTTGGTTTTCCACTCACAAAAAATCAAAGAAGTACCTCAGTCAACAATCTTTAATTAAATGAAATTTTAAAAAATAATAATAAAAAAAGCAGAAACATTTTAAGTCTGGACAATATTTCACAGCTATTTTCTTTTTAAAGGTGGTCATGGTAGAATATTATGCTGATAATCATAATGCACACTCTTATTTTTGTTTCAGTTACATACTAGCAATACCTAAAAACCACTTTAAACCTCAATGCTGCTTCAGTAAGTGCTGCAGCAAGAACAAAGTTTCTTCTGTGTACTGAAACTCTGTTTGTATGGGGTTGGGAGGTGTATGTTACTCTTAGATAGGATTCCAAAATATGCCCTGATCATGGAACTCAGTAATTCTGGTCTAAAATATTTATTACCTGCATAAGAAATGTAACATATAGAGGGTTTCAGCAATATCACACAATGAATCCCAGAAGATGGAAATAAATACATAAAAACTAAGCAAGCCAGGTAAAATTAAACTGTAGTAGGAGTATTTTCAGTGGTAATTACAGGAGTCTGTCATTGCTGAACTTAGAGTAATAGAGGCAAATGTCAAGAAATTCAGCAGTCACATGGTACTTAATGAATATGAATGGAACATATTATACAGACACTGATCAGGTCTTTATGACTCATTTAAAATAAGATTTGTTTCAGGTTTAAATCAGAAATTAAATTCATTTGTAGTATACAAAGGATACTATGCATCTTATTCAGATCTATTGTCCACAATTCCTTTTGTTTCCAAAACTAGAATTTTGAGACTCCATGGGGGTTGCTGTCTTTTAGTTTGTTACTTATAATCTAAGTGGTTAAATTGTAGCTGAAGATCAGCCAGAAAACTCGATACAGTATTTTTATCCTCTTCAGAAACAAAAGTGACTAAATACTGAAATGTTTTGAGCATATGAGTATACAAAAAGTATGTGATCCTGATATTCCTGAATGTTTCATTTAACTATTTTCAACCAGCATGAAACATTTTGACATTTGTGGAAAGACACATTGCATTTCAGTTTGTCAGATCAAAGACAAATGTTTCGCTTGGACTTAGTTTTTATGTGTACCCTTGAGCTGTTCAACAGCTTCCTGGCATTTGTACTCCATGCTCCAGTTCTTTCATGTGCTGAGTCCCTAACCCAAGCTGTGCTGACTTCAATGGTAAAGACATTTCTGCATCTGTAAGTATAACAGTGCATTGTTTTTGTCGGAAAGCAGAAAAACATTGGCAAAATTGTTTCCTGTGGAAAATGTAACTTTTACAGAAACAGCATTTTCCATTGAAACACCACATTTTTAGAAAACTTCCAACTAACTGCACGTAAAGTATATTTCAGGAGTGTTATTATGAAATCTATAAATGCTAACATCTTTTTTTATTCTAAATAATTTTGATTACAAAAACTTTTCAGACACCCAGTATACATAAAATTAATTGGGCTTTCATGTATAGGATATATTTATCATCATTTAATTGTAATTTCAGTATTACATTACTAATTATACAACAACATAAAGTGTTATGGTGCATTACGGTTCTTTTGCATCCAAATAGTGAAAGTCCATGGGTCTGCAGATTATTGCAAAGGGGAGAAAAAAACGGTGACAAAGTGAGCAATCATTGTAATGTAGTAACACGAAATTATAAGGAATACACAAGATCTTGTTTTGCTGGACAAAGGAGGTATTAAAACTGTCAGAGGTGATGCCCTTACTCAGAGCTGTAGGGTCCTTTCACCCTTCCCTCCCACCCCAGTCCTTTGATTTCTTTCTGAAACATACTTTTGGGTAGATATGTGCTGGGTTTTGAACACAGCTCCAAGCCACAGAGGCACTAAAGCCAAACAGCTTTGATGTGAGCCTGTGCTCCATCTCAGCTGGAGGGAAGACTCTGAAGGTTGGTAAATGGGATTTACCAACCCATGTCCCACCCATTGACTGGGCAGCACCATGGTATGCAGGCCAGGAAGCACATTTACCAATTTACACCATGTTTACCTTGTGGGAATATGAGAAGCCACCTTGGAACAGAAAAAAAGCAGCTGTCTGCCTTCCCTGCTGCAGCTGGAGTAGTGCACGGCAAAATGAGATTTTAGCAGAGAAGCTGTAGGTGATTTACTTGCTTTCCTTCAAGGACCATACTTATATGGATTATTAAGACAAAACTAGAATTTTCTTCTACAGATCTGGGTTGAAACTTCCTGTTCTATGTCTAGGGTGAGTAATTCACGCTGTGTGTCTGTTTTTCCACCTCTCTCCTACAGCTACACAAATAGGCACTCATGCACACATGCTGCATTGGTCAGATGTCTGGGGTTAACCCAGATATTGTGAGCCTCAGATCAAAAGCCTGGGTTGAAATGCTATTTTTGCTGCTGAGGCTTGAGGTGTCTGTTCATAGCACAGACATGAGACAACTTCATGCACCATTTGCAGGGCTGTGGGAGATAAAACTGGTGCTATTTGGTTTGCAGCTCTCCCAGGTACAGGCACACATGCACAGGCAGACAATGCCAGGCACAGTTCTCCACGCTATTCCTAATTTCTTTCTTTCATATTTACCTTTGTTCTGGCTAGTGACACATGCCTACTTTGGGGGCTTTTTTTGTCTTCTGAGACTGATAACCTTCTTATCAGTTAAACCAAATGAAAGGCCACGGTTACACTTGCTGGTTCACAACAGTTTGTTACAGTTGAGTTGCAGATTGTGAATGAGGCCAGACTAACAGCTGGGTCCTTTCCATGTCAGGCAATAACGACATCAGGTTCATCACGATATTTCTTTTCCTCCTCTATAACTCAGTTGTGTGAATAAATGAAGAAAACCATATAACATTCCAGACTTCCTTAATTGGTTGTGTAGTCTCAAGTATCACTTTTCTGAAGTTACCTGCCATCTGGCACTGGGAGCAGGTTTACCAGGACAACTGCTGCGCAAACAGCAACCTTCCTAAGCAGATGGAAATCCAGCAAGGTGGCATAGAAAAATTATCTGATGATCCGAGCCCCAGCTATCCTTGTGGTCTCAGGTCTCTCTCTAATTTCTGTCTTTCCCTTTAAAGCTGCTTTTTTGTATTGTAGAAAAGGAGGTTTGGAAAAGGAGAAGGAAGAGAAGAATTAAAACAAGAAAAGCAGATATCCTTGTGGCTCTTCAGGGCCAATTGATTAGCTTATTATGGAAGCTGGTGCAAAGGACGTGGAGAGGAGACTGAGCACTGACAGCTGATGTGTTTGTGTGGAGTGCTCACTAAAAGCTTTCACTAAACCTCACCACAGAGCTGATGCCCTTTCCCAGCTCCTTCATGTGTCCTTATGTCTCTCTCCTCTATATTAGCTGACGAACATCAACAGCTAAAACCCCCAACCCCTTAATAAGATGCTGAAGTCTGCAGCAAGTCATGTGAAAATGCTAAGCCTCTCAATTTTCCAGCCTACCCCTCTGCCAGAGATGGCTGTCTGCAGCAGATGCAGAAGGAAATGTGTCCATGCATCAGCAGCTGTAGTTCAGGCTCCTACGCCGTATCTCAAAACTTGCCTCCACTAGGAAAATAGTGAGTTAGTGGGCAATGAATTGGGCTGAGGGTAGTAATGTGCCATTTTACTCAGTCTGTGTAGAAGTGGTATTCTTTGGCAGCCTTCTAAAATACTAATATCTTACAACCAACACTGGAGGATCAAGCTTTCTGTAGGTTTCTTTTGGTAACAAAGCCAGATTAATGGAATGATCAGAGAAGAAAACACACCGATTTTCTATGGACTTAAATTGCAGCTGAGTTCCCTGAGCAGGTTCGATGTCCTGTCCGACAGGGCTTGTGTTGGTGGCACTGCAAGCGCCACACGCTCCCGGGACAGGGAACGAGCAGGAGTGACTCAGCCGGGTTATGCTTCTCAGCTTGGACCTTTATCATCTGCCGGTGTGACAAACTTCTACTGGATCAACAGCATCACTCAAGACTGTGGAGATCTTCATCAATGAAACTACATTTTAAATTACTTCACTTGGAATATTTATTAAGCTATAAGGCTATACATATGCACATCTCCACAACTGCTTTACTTTGCTTAAGCAGAAGTTATAAATGTCATCAGGACACCAAACATGAAAGAGTTTAACTTTTCCATATAACATTAGGAATGAAATAGCACATTGTCAAATCCTCTGACACCACGTAAGGCAGAGATTTTAGGCTATGTTTAAAATAGGAGGGCGCGGGGTGCCTGAGCCCTCTCGTTGCGGTGCCGAGGAGTGCGGGACCCTCTCCCCGCCCGGCACCGGGCCGGAGCCCGCAGACACCTGCCGGCGGCACTTCCACGAACCAGCTTCGCCTGCGGACATTTTTATTAAGTAGATCTATCTGTCTGTCTGTCTATCTATCTATCTATCCGCACACACGTACATATATATACACGCTCACATATAGATACATACTTCATAAAGAGTATACACTTACATATATATATATATGAAAAATTGATATAAGCACACACATATATATACGCTTAATATACATACATACAAATACGCGAGGAGCAGTCCCTGGCCAGGTGTCCGCGCCCGTCCCCTGTCCCGCCCCGCCATCTTCCCGCTGCCCGGCGTCCACGCCGCCGCGCCTCGGCACCGCCGCGGCAGCGACCCCCGGCACGTCCCACGGCTGCGGGCTTCCCACCCGCGGCGGGACCCGTCTGATCCGGGCGTTTCAGTAGGATGCTGCGTGAGCCCCCAGCCCCGGGACGCGGCGCTGTGGCGACTACATGTCCCGACATGCCGCTGCCTCCCGGCGCGGCGCCGCGGGCACCCACCGCCGCCCATTGTGCTCCAGCCAGGGGAAACGGCGCTCCGCTCCGCCTCCCCCTCGCGCACCAAGTGGTCCCTTCCAGCGCTCCATGAGGCGCCCTTCGGGCGGTCCCATCCATGGGAAACGAGGGGGGGGGGGGGGGGGGGGGGGAGCCGGGGGGGAGAGGGCAAGGCGTGGAGCCCAGCGAGCGCTCCCTCGAAACCCCGGCGGCCGGTGATTGGCAGGCACGGCCGCCAATAGGGCGAGGCGACGATCGGGAGAGCCAATGGGCGCGGCGGAGCGCTGCCGGGTCGGGGCGGGACACAGGGGAGGGGGCGGGGCGGGGCGGGCGTCGCGCGTGCGCGGGGCGGGAGGAGGAGGGGCCGTGTCGTGTCCGTGTCGGCTGCTCCAGGGAGGGTCGGGCGGAGGGAGGGGAGGATGGAGCGGGCGGCCGGGCGGCCGTGAGCGGGGCGGGAGCGGAGCCAGAGCGGGGCCATCAGGCCGCGGGCAGGCCCGGGCGGGGGAGAGGCGAGGCAGGGAGGGGAAGGAAGGCAGCCGGGTGACGGGTCGTGCGGCGGAGTGGGCTCCGGGCGGAGAGCGAGCGGGCGGCCGGGGCTCCCGCTCCGCAGGGCGTCCGGCGGGGCAGGATGAGCCAGGAGGAGATCCTGAGGAAATTCATTAAGCGAGTCCAGGCCATGAAGGACACGGACCACAATGGGGAGGACAACTTCGCCAGCGACTTCATGGTGAGGGGCGGCGGCGCGGGTGGGGCGGGCGGGGCTCCTGCCGCCCCCGGGGCGGAGGGGGGTGACCCGCAGCCCCTTCCCCATCCCCCGCCAGCGGGGAGGTGCCGGGGCGGGCGGGCTCGCATCCCCGGGGGTGACCGGCTATTGTGTGCCCCGGGGCTCGGCCGGCTCCCTGTGCCACCGCCGCTTCGGAGCTCGGCGGGGGGAGGGAGAGTGTCCGCCTGGATTCAGCTCCTTCCTGCCCTCCAGCCCCGGGAGGTTTGTCACCGCGGCCCCGGCTCTTCCCCGCTCCTGGGCAGCTGGTGGTCATCGGCTCTTGCAAAATTCACCGGGAGGCTCCTCGTCCGCCCGCCCCGCTGCTTCCCTGAGCGCATAAAGGGGACGGAGGCGAGGCGGGGGGGCTGCGAGCGCTTCCTCGCCCCGGCAGCCCCTTTTCAGCAGGGTCGCCGTCTGTGATGGCAGCTGGGGATAATCGGGCACTCCTTCCCCTTTGATTTGCCCCTGTAGCTGCCTGCTTGCGATTCTCTTCTTTCCGAGGAGATAGATGTGTTAAACGTATTGCTAGTCCTTGGAGGAATATTCATCTTCCCTTCGCTAACGTCTCCCATCCCCCATCGCAGCCCTGCCTGTATCCCTCGTCCTTTCTTCCTTCCAGATCAGTTCACCGTCAGCCTTTGGTTAACGTGTGCGCTCGGGGAAAAATTCTCTCGGAGAATTTGTGCTTTTCCTGGTTTATTTTAGCTGTTTAATAGGGCTGTTACAATATATCGGGAGTTTTATCTTTGAATTGGTCGTCTGAGCTGTGAACAATAATTTTGATTGGGCAGATGTTGCTGGCACTTTTCAATATCATTTAAATACTTAATATCAAAATGCAGTTTTCATATGCAGAAGAGCTGAAGGAGAGCGGGTTAGTGCCCTCCGTATCTGTCTTTGTAGCTCGTTTAATTATGTGTGGCTCTTTGGGATTAAAAGCACATCGTTAGCCCTTTAAGCTGTCAGTCTGTGCTCGTGCTCTGGGAACAAAAAAAAAAAAAATCTCAATGTAAGCGTCGCATCGGAGATTGTCCGAAATGTGGGGAGGAGGCCGCGGATGTTGCGCAAGGCGAGGGGCGTTGGGAGCGCTGGCAGGTCCAGGGCTGGAAGAGGAAGTGGACTTTGGGAAGTAACGAGTTCATCCAGGGTGGGGAGGGAGCCCGTGGGAAATCGGCCACGCTCTTTGGGCAGGATTTTGCAAATGCTAAAAGTATGCTGCTGAAACATCTGAGCATGTGGGAAAGGAAGAGAGAAAAGTGTGAAGAACGCCATTGGAGAGATAGGACCCTTTTAAATCTTCACATGAGAGCTTAAAGGTTACAGAATTTGACAGAAGCTTTTCATTAAGTCATAGTTTTAGTAATAGAATTGCTATTTAACACGAATTGACATCTTGCCTTGTACTGATGAGCCTGTCTTGTTCATGTAAATTATATATACTTTACAGAAAGGCTGGCCTAGGCTACTGCAAAATGAGGGACATTTTTAATAATCTCTATGTTAAGATCTCCTAATCCACCTCTACCATTTCATATCTGATAATTATCCTGATGTTTTAGTTTTGTTGTAGTCTAAAGATATATAATAGATATTTTTATCATCCTTTCTTTGAAGCAGTGGTGCACCCCTGTATGGAAAATAGCTTTTGTTTCAATTTCTCTATTTGACAGCATGTTGTTTTTGTGGCTTTCAACAGCATAGACAGTGAATTTTCCCATTGCTTTCCTGTAGCAGGAAGAAAAGAGAATATGGGTAAAAATGGGAAAATAGGATTTATAGGAACTAATGGGCAAGACATTTCAGGAGAAAGATGTATTACCTGAAAGAGTGTTGAATGTTTTAGGGAGAATTGTGTTGAAAATTTCTTTTGCCCTTTAACACTTTGTATTTCAAACTTTCATATTTGATTTTTGTATCGGAAATTAAAGGAAAACCAGGAAATTAGGATCTTCAGTTCTAATATTCACCTTTATGTAATAAAGCAGACATAGATTAGTGTGATGACAAGAATTATAATTGCTGATTTTTAAGGGTTTTTTTTTTCACTATGAATGTTCTGGGGTATTTAGGGATTTTTGGGGTATGAGTTTTCGGTGTATTTGGCTGTCTTAACAGAGCTATGCCTAGGTCCTCTTTGAAATGATGGAAAAGGAAGAAGGAAAGAGAGGTAAAGGGGATTTAAGTTTCAGTATTCTGTTCAGTTAAAGAATGAGTAGATGTTTTTCGAGGGGTGAGAAGGGAGGAAGTTGTGTTATCTCATTTAAGTGCAGGATGTTCTGTGGCTGCTAAATAGTGGCAAGTTTGTGGAATAGGAATTGCTGTTACTCATCGCTTCATTTCCAAGTCAAAATGGAATCTAAAATGTGAATGGAATAGTGGGTGAATGCAAATGAAAACAATTCTTTACTTTTAGGTCTTTATTGCCTTGGAATAATCTGCAATAGTTGAGTAATAGGCTTGGGAGTTGTACATAGGCCTGAGAGAGTGAACTGAAAGTACATGCTGGGTGCCCAGGAGTGCTGGAGGACAGGGTAGAGAAGCTCGAGGTGTGCACAGGTAGGCTGATAAGCTTGGCTGATTGCTATTGAAAGTCCAGAGTGTAGATGACTAAGACTGCAATTTAATAATGCCATTGACATACCTGGAAACAACTTCCTCCTGGAAGGTGGAAAGTTGATTATTACCCACTCCACCAGTGCCTCCCCATCTCCCCTCAACAGCAAGATAAACTCTATGATCTGGGCACCAGTGGCAAGTTTGTTACTGGAAATCAAATGCAGTTAATTAATTTGCACTAGGAAGTGAGCAGGACTTTAGATCACTTCAGTACTCTGGGTGTGCACAGTTAGGATTAAATGAAGTGGATAGTTTGAAAACAGGACAGACATGTCGGTAAGCCTTGCCAGTAATCATGTGGATGTGGATATGGGGCAAGTGGGCTTTTTCCTAAAATAATGTAGGTTAGGACATTGCTACCATGGTTGTAGTACATCCAGGAGTATATTTTTTCCTGGGTTTTTGCTGACATTGCTATTTGGGTGGAAGGAAATTAAGTATAGATTGCTTCCTCTTGGTGTTTCATGCTGTATGAATACAACCAATGGTCCAGGTTCTGATTTTTTTGTAATGAACATGTGTATTACATCAAACAAAGGTTGGAAGTCAAAGTTCCATATGGAAGAACAGAAAACAGCTACTCTAGAATTTAGAAAGACCTTGATAAATATTACTTGCTGATTTATTTTTAAATTTTAATCTACCTACGATTAACACATTTTTGTTTTCTTACATTATAGTCATGACAAAAGCATCCTGACACTCATTTCTCTTGTTTGATGTAGACTGCCATTGTTATAGAGAAGTGAAATATGAGTAGTGTGAAGTTTTACCTTCAAAAATCAGATGTTTCTATTGTTTTGTAGTATATGACAGTCTTGCTTCATCTTCTGAGTTATATATCTGGCTAATCTCTTGTCATGGAATACTGTGTGTGGCTGAGAATGGGTTTTTTGTGATGGCTACTGTGTAGGAGACTCTCAGCTGCTGTTTGGAGGAAGTGGTGTCAAAATGGTCTTGTTTTAGATCGTTGGTCTAAATAATAATAAATTTTTTTAACAACTTCATTGCACCTAGTCACAGATCTCTGTATCTTTCATTCAAGAAGGCACAGGTAACTAACTCAACTGAATATTGTGTGTCTGTGTTCTGTTCAGTCTAAGATGAAACTTTTAGGTTTGGAAACAGTAAAGTACTCGAGTTGCTGTTTTCTGAAGTATGAAAGGGAATTTGAATGGTTTGAAACAGGTAAAAAACTAGTTTCTATGTCTTTTACATCTAGTTACTTTTGGTTTTGACATTTTTATATTTAAGGACTTCCAACTGATTGTTTTGTGAAAATGCTATTTTAAAAAATGGGAGATGGAATGTGCTTGACTTGTAAGGATAAAATGTGGCTGCTCATAGGAAGTGCTACGCCAGATGCTATAAAACTTACTTTGTGCATTTTTTAAGGCTTTTGTCTTTGTTTTGTTTTTTGGTCAGTTTTCTCAGGAAAAGGCACAATTTCTAAAATGCCTAAAGGCTGCTTAAAATGAATGAACAGTCTACACTATACTAAATCACTGATTAAAACTACTAAGATACCTAGTGAAACTCCACATACTGATGCCAGTCATGACATAGATTTTGTTCTGGTCCTGGAGCAGCATTAGGGATACCAGAAATACCTATTCAACTGTAGCACTTCAGAAATGCCCTTCTTGAAGCTTCTCTGTGTATTAATGTGTATTTGCATAAGCCTTTCTGATTCAAATGCTATTAGTGCACCTCTTGAGTATCTGTGAAGATACTTTTCAAATTTATAAGACAGGCATATAATCTGGAAACTTAGAAAACATTTATTTTTTTTACTGTCTCTGCAGTTTTTTTTAAGATCCCACCGTATAGACATTTTTGGAAGTGATGTTTTCTAGTATCTATTTAATGAGTTTGGTGCTTGTAATATATTGGTAGAAACACTAATGCTTTGTCATATGTGTTACAAAATACATGCTGTCTTTTCAAGAGATATTTGTATCTGTAAAGGTTAAACTGGGAAAAATGGTTTGGTAGAATCAACTACATGGTAAACTGTTTCTTGAAACTTCAAATCCAAGATTTAATTGGTATAAGCAGAGGTTTACATGGAATTCTTGTAAATTGGGTTCTTTTGAAAAATCTATTTGGAGCACTTGTTTTCCATAGAGTGTGGCAGAAGGGGTAATTGCCTTGGAGAAAATGACCCCTAAATGTGTTGTACAGCTGATCAGTCATAAGGAACTCTGCTCTTGGCAATCAGTTAATAGGTCATAGGCAACTGTCACTTCAGATATGCCTTGTGCATTTTTATCGTTTCAGGGTTAAATAATGGATCTGTTAGTAGTCACCTTTCATATTATGCTTACATTTTTCTTGTAAGTGTATTTGTAAAGTTTTGTTTCCATTTACATATTTCAGCTAGATGCTGTTAATTCGTCTGTGGGGGGCACACCCCAGCACATGACTCCATTGTGTGTGGTTGTAGTCATCCAGGCCATTCATAAAGCTTCTTTTACATGGACCAAATCTGGTTGGAGCAATGTCACTGAATAGTCATTTCAGTAAGCCCAGACTTTAGAGGCTTCTGAAAATTTGTGAAATACTGGTCATTCAATGTTATATGAAAATACAGTTTTGCATGAACAATCATTCAATTTTAATATTCAGCTTCTTTGTGCCCTTCTGAGGAAATGAGTGCTGTTTTTGTTGCTTCAAAGATGCCATTCTGAATTTTCACAGAGGTGGTTGAACACAGCCACAAAGCTGCTGTAGTGACCCTGGGGTGTAAGAACTTGCAAACTCTGCCTAAAATTGCTGTTTTTTCAGCGCATGAAACTAAACCAAGTCAGTTAGGCAATGCTCTGGGTTGTGTCAAATAGCTTGTGTGGTAATAAGTTCTGTTTGCTCATTTTCAAAAGACAGCAGTGTGTAAGTCTACTGTTCTCATGGAATAAAGGGTTGTGTATGGATTTTGTAGAATATTAAAGAATTGTTCAGGAGGAGCAAATGGTAATGTTGATCTTGCACCTCATGGCATACTACACGCAATCCAAATAATTTAAATAGCATGTCAAATACATACTTTGTTTTTATTCTTACCTCAATTTTGCAGCACCTTTTGCTGTATTTAGTTATATATATATATATAGATAGATACATCTCAGTCGATATCTATATATGGATATGTCTCATGTGACCATAATTCATCAACCTTAGACCCTAATCTATCATTCTGTAGCTCCATGTACGTGCTTATGTATTTGTATAAGCATGGTAGTAAAGTCTGTGTAGTACTCTGCATGTGTGTCACTGATCTATAGCATGAATTTCTTGGTTTGGATTGCATGTAATTTACTTTAGAATTGCAGTAGGTTCAGTTAAATGAACTGTTTTTCCTTGATGCTGTTATAGCCAAGTATAAGTTATCAGCTCTGCAAGCAGGGAAAGGGTAAGCAGATATTCAGATTATCTAAGGTGTATGCATTTGTTGATCATGAATGCAACAGAAGTCTGAGGCTTCTATATTAATCTCTTAAAGCCATTAGTTTGTAATGAACAGAAATTATATTCTATCTTCTTCGCTGTTACTATTTAAGATTTGTGGGTTTTCCATTGTGTACTGCTACAGTTTGACTGTAGTATGCTTAGTACAAAGGACTTTTTGGCACAGGGAAAATAGTAATGCATTTCTTCTTAGTGTTGGGAAAACGTGAAGCTGTAGGAGTACTTTGGGTATGCATTTCTAGAACTGAAATCAGATGGTAGATGATGGTTTTTTTCTTGGTCTTATATAACAGCCCTTCAGTTAGGGAGAGGTATCAGTGTTAAAGGTCAGATAAGGAACTGAGTAAAGCACAAGTGAGTTAGGTAGAGCAGGAGCTCTTTGTGCCATTAGGAAGTGCATTGTTTGTATCCTGGTGTTTTCCTCAAGCTGTTGTACTCCACAATTGCTGTGGTTATGCCAGCACAAGCCTGGATAACTCAGCTGTGTGTGTTTGCCCTTAATGAACCATGGACCTGCATTTCTGTTTCTTTTAACTAGCATGTGAATGTTGCAGAGAGATTAAGCTCTTTGGTTTCCTACTTCATCTGACAAAAAAAAACTTGCTAATATAAACTTAACTTGTGAATTATTTGTTCAAATCTGAGCAATCAGAATGTGTTTATGAAAAGAGAGCACTCTGGTATGGCTGTGGAGTTTTGGATCTGGAACCTGGAGCACAGAGAGCAGCTGTATTTTGGAACTGTGTCTGGAGTCCCTCTGCACCTTCAAGAAACCAGATTGTGTTCAGACCCAATATTGGTGAGACAATATGAGTGCAAAACCAGTAGCTTTACTAGGGAAGCTGAGAGTGCAGCAAGGTAAGGGAAAAGTTGTAAGAGCAGAGTCAGGACTGGCAGGCTTTAGGACTGTCATTCTGGGTTGGAAACTTGTTTAAAGTATCTCTGAATGTCAGGATGTTTCAGTCACTGAGGTTTGCATAGGAAGGTTACTGCTTGTGTCCCTGAGGGCCTTGTTCTAGCTGCTGTTTTGTCATCAGCTTTAGAATGAAAAAAATCTTACACAGCTAAAAAGATCAAGTAGAGAAAAATGTTTCCCAAAAGGTACCAGATAAATAGAGGTATAAATGGATGACCTAGTTTAGTTGACCTAATTTTTGCTCCTATCTGTCCTCCTACAAGCCAATACTTTTAATTTCTTTAAAAGGCAATTTTATTGGTGTTAATTTATGGGAAGACTTAAAGACAGTATTGTCCTAATGGAAGTGTCTTGTGAAAGTAAAACCTAGAAGACTTGAATTATCAGCTCTAAAATGTAGCAAGGCAGTTACTTCAATGGGGGAAAATATCTGGCTATTACAAGATGACTGAAGCTATGAATGATGTTGCCTCATGGGCTACATATGTCATTAGGAACAAAGCAAATAAAGAAATATGTTTCATTCATTCATTCAGATTTCTGTAAGGAAGCATCAATAATTTTGAAGGAAATCCTGCCATAATGCTTTGGATAGTTAATTTTCTAAATTAATTTTATTTCTTAGCTCCCTTAGTTCTGCAGAAAGAATTGAGTTGCCTAGTGTTAGGAATGGGCCAAGGGCAACTGCATGAGTTAACTGAAAGTTTTAAGTGCTGTATGGATTGGTTGGATTGTGCTATTTTTAATTTTCTGTGATTTGGAGCAATTTTAACACAGTTATTAAGGGTATCCATATGACTTGTGTTCCTTCCTTTTTGGCAGAAAGTCTATCTGCTTCATGTTTTACATGTTGGAGAGCAGGCCTTGATTCCTAAACATTATTGAAATTTATTTGTTTTAATTGCCTGATCTTTGCTATGATTTTTGGTGTCTAAAGTCATGGTCTGGAAAGCACCAGCCTCTAAGGGGAAGTTAGCTTAGTTAAAATCATATTGCTTTAAAGAATGTATGTACTACTTTAATCTCTTGCATTTAGTTATGACACTGAACTTGTCATTTTAAAACAAACATTTTACATTAATTTCCTTTTTGTGTAGTCTCGTAAGGTGTAGCTGAGTTTGTTTTTCTAAGCTCACAGTACAGTGGTGTCCTCTTAAACAATTTTACATCTTGCTGCATTTGTGCTGCTGTCTTGTCATTCTTGCTGCCTCATGTGGATGACATCTGCTTTTTGTTTTCCTCTGCAAACACACAGATGTTTTGGACTCTGTGATCACTAGAAGAACAGCTTTTATGTGGATCAGTGGAAGAGTGGGGTTTTTGGGGGGCTGGAGAGGTAAATGACCATCTTTCAGCTGGCAAGGCTTGTCCCTCTGGGCAGCTAATACAGCCAGAGAGAGGCTGAAAGGTCATGAGTGATGTCTGATGCTCCTGCTTTTATTGCCATTGAGCAGTCAGCACCTCTGCTGTTGTTGCTATCCTTGCTATCTGTCTTATTTGCTTTAGGGTCAATATCATGGATGAGAAATTAATTTCTTGTGCTGAGCTAGACTAGTACTAGTCTGGTTCATGCACATTTTTCCTGGACTTACTGGCATGAGTTCCAGCTATTTGTCACATTTGAGAGTCTCAGGGGCCTGTTCCAGAATTTTCATATTGTTTTCCATTGTTGATAACATTTTAAAATACATTTTGTCTTCCATTATGAGAGTATGGCATTTTTTTATTCTCCTGGTAGTTTTTGGAGGACACAGCTATCTTTGAACAACTTGGTTCCAAACTGAAAGGATGTTTCATGGGTTTCCTGTCCAAGTGTTCAGAGGACTTGTCAGTGTAGATTATGCATCCTGTTTAAATGACTGATTGCTGTGGGAACTGCACTGCTCTTGAGAAGCCTGAAGAGTGTTCTACTCTGTCCTAAATGTTTCACTTCTTATTTGATTATGTTTGACTCTGTAATGCATGACCCTGTGATGGAACAGTGTCTTTTTTTTCCTCAGGTGTGTGGGTAGCACGTGTGGTACTTGGGTATAGCTTCCTCCTTAGACAAATGTTCATATTGGATTAGTTGTCTACTTGTTTCACTGCACAAAACTGCGAGATCAATTAATATAAAAAAGCAGAACAGACAGAAGAACAAGTGATAGGAATAGTGCACTGCTCTCAGACTGTGGGTAGGCTGGGTTGGAAACTGATGACTGGCTGCTCTGTGACTGAGTAAAATTAATCATGGAGATGTCTCAGTGGTAAATGTATCATGTTCTGCATGTTTGCAGTGCACAGCTCTTTTTTTTACTGTTTTTACACATGTAGAAAATAAGTTTTAATCTTCCTATATTTTCTACTTGAATCTTTACCTTCATGCATGGGAAGTAGAATAATGCTTTCATTATTACTTACTCCCTCTTGTATATTCTGATTATTTTAGCCAATAGGTAATTGTTAATTGAAAAGAATACAGTTGTCCAGTAGGAATACTCAGGGGAAACATTTAGCTCAAAATAAAGCTGGAAAAGGAAACACTGTTCTGGAGGGAAGGGTATATGTAGGTTAGTTGAACTGATTCAAGAAACTGAGAATTCCTGCAGAGTTGAATTAATTATAAATTGTCTATAGGGCAGCACCCCTATTGCACAAACTGCTAAAGGAAGGAAATAATCTCTTAGATACTGTGAATGTCCCCAGATAGCTCTAAGTATTCAACAGTTACTTCTAAGATTTCAAGTTTAGTAGTTTAGGTGGTTACACAAAACTGTGTGGATTTTTATTATGACCAAATTAGACTGTAAAATCAATTTTAACTCATTTTCTTTGAGATTGCATGAACAGAACTGTGATGTTAATGGACATATAGGGAACTATATGAAAATGTTAATAGAGAAAAATGACTGGTTTTAGGCAGGTAGAAAGGACTTGGAAAGTACTATAGGCACACACTGGAATTTACTTTAGTAAAGAAATATGGTGTTTTATAGATGCTTTATTTTTCTGTTATTTCTACTTGATGAAGACTAGGCCCAGAAGGAAGAAATATATGTTCTTTCCTTTAATAGCTCTTTGCTACAGAATTGCATTAAGTGCTACACAGGCACTTAAAGCTTTGGACATGAGTCTGCTTTTCAAATTGAGTGTTCTGAAATAAGTTGTTATTAAGCTGTGGGTTAAGCCCTATCACAACCTTTTATATTTTCCTTATAAACAGAAGAACTTTTCCAGAGGCTGTTCTACAGAACTACTGTGGAAATTGCCCTGGCATTCTGTAATAACCCTGCTACAGTTGCTTCTTCAACTGGTACCATCTATTTTCTTAATGTTTTGACTAAGATGATGAAATGGGAGCTTTCATTTCTTTTCCCTTTTGTGGTTGCAAATGCAACCAATGCAGCTTGCAAATTGTCAACTTCCTATTTTTGTTGTTCTGAAAAGAGCAGGTAAAACCATGGCAGAGAAGCCTAGTTGGTTTTTTTAACAAATTACAGAAATCTATAGCCTGTTGATAAATGATTTAAAATGAGAGACCAATAACACTGAAAAAAAATGTGTGTATCCCAAAGTCAGCAAGCTGTTGCCATAAATCAGTGTGATTTCCTAAAGGGAAAGAATATTTCTTTCTAAAATGCTAGCTAATTCCATAACTAATTCTGATATGGATTATCCTGAACGTGAGTTTGCATTTGGTACCTTATACATGATCAAACACTACAGCACTTTTGGTGCAAAGCTTTAGCAACATGTCTTTCTGGCATGGCAATTTAGAAAGCATTAGCACTGTTTAAATTGGTGATCCTGTGAAAATGAAGCCAGCATCCTGTTTCTCCAGCCTTACAGCATACATAATGGGCTTCCTTTCCTGTATTCATAGAAAAAATATTCTCTGTCTGGTACAGTAAGATGATCTAATCATCCGATGAAAGTATGTGGGTATAAAAAATTTCAATGAAATTGAAAGAGTCTTTAGCTCTTATGGAGAAAGGCAACTTCCAGATATATTAAGAGTATCTGAGGTCAGGATGTGTTTAGAAGTGAGAAAAGCAGCAGTGAAGTAACAAGGGAATGCAGTGAAGGGATATAAGTAGGTAAAGAACTTATTTATTTCTAGAGACTTATTTATTTCTATTTCTAAGTATGTTTTGAGCTAAAACTGACCGTGAATTTTTGCTAGGTAGAGGATCTTGTAGGGCACGTCAGGGAGGCACTGGAATTGGCTTTTGTCAATAAATGCAAAAATTAGTTTCTTCTGTTCTTTGAGTGCCATGTGGTTTATTTTTTATGGGGCTGTTGTATTACCTACCACTTTAACACCCCCACAACTTGATGCTGAAGTCAGCAGTTTCCCAGGTTGCGTACTGATGGTGTAGATGAAATAGTTTGCATGGAACACCTGAATAAGAAAAATGATAAGAAAGCAGACAATATTTACCTATTATTGTGGGGTTTTTTGGCCCCTTTTTCCTCTGCTAACAGGTTCTTTTTAGTGTGGTACTGGAATCTGGTGTTTATTGGTGACAGCAATGAACTGGCCATCGCTCCCATTCCCCATCTCCCTGCTCTGCTTGGGAGGAGAAGGTAGAGCCTGGGAAGGAGGCAGTTTTGATTTGTTTTGGAGGAAGGGTGTTTTGGTTTGTTTTTAATATTTGTTTAACTTCTCATTATTTGTTGGTAATAAATTCAGTTAATTCAAAGTCGAATCTGTTTTGCCCATGTTGGCTGTCAGTGAGTGATCTCTCCCTGTCCTTATCTCAACTCATGAGCCTTTCATTATATTTTTCTCTCCCCTGTCCAGTTGCAGAGGACTGGGGTAGAGTGGCTTTGCTGGGCACTTGGCACCGGCCAGGGTTAACCCACCACAGCAGCTTTACCAACTTCATATGCCTGAGCTGCAGATCTGTTTGGATGGAGATCCCAACCTTCTCTCCTTCCTGTGGTTGGTAGTTTAGTGGGTATAGGATTGTCATATTGTGTGAAGAGTTAAGTACATAAAATCTTTTAATTTACCAGCTGGGCTTGAAAAACTCTTAAAATTCACAACACATTTTGCAAAACTGAAGTTATCCAACTTGCTTCTGGACGTTATCTCAAAGGCCATGGGGGAAGGATTTTTGTGAAAGACAAGACAGAAATGCTTGCTCATGTGAGCTTCCTCTTGTATTATTCATACTCTTGTCTTTGACTTGTCTTTAGCTTATTGGATCTAGCTTGTGGACATTGTATAAACAAGATATCCTTCAGGAATTCTGTATTTATGTCAACTAGTTGTTGAATCATCCTATGAAGTGTGTAGTTTTCCACTGGGCACAGTACTTCTGTCAGATCTTATGCAAATTCCAACATGTGTTTTTGAGCCATATCAACTTTGATCTGTCTTGAATGTTTTAATTATGCTCCTCTCTTTATGTTGTGATTGGATTTTACTAATTGTTTTTTTTTCGTTTCTGTTTGTGATTTCCTTATTTTTTTAAAACCTTTGGTTTTTACTGGTTTTGGATGACAGAAGCCATTGCATGATGAGTGGAAAACTCTGAATAAGTTTCATACACTTCTTCAACTTCACCTCACTTTTAGACTAGAAGCTCTTCAGAACAAGCTTTAGCTTCATGCAGGTTTGATGAACTGAAGGTAAATGATTATCTATAGTATAGTTTGGTACCCTTTTAAGCTTGTGAGTATTGCATGATTAGTTGTTGGGATATAAGAAAGTATGGGGAGAATGTTGGAATATAAGAAAGTATATGTATGGGGGCTTTGGTTTTTTTTCTTAATGGTCAAAGTAGAACTGGCTGGTCTATTTGGATCTTGGTTTTAAATTCAGAGCAGAGTAGCTTAGCCACACGTTTTATTGACCTTGTTATCCTCTTAAAGAGCAAGGATTACATTTACATTTATAAATGTTACCTGCCTCTGATAGTCACTGTTTTTTTAAGGACTGTGGACAATGAGATTTAACCAGACTGGTTTAAATGGTCTTTGTAAGAATGTTCATGCAGTGTCCCTTATGAATTTTCTTGTTGTGGTTTGTTCATTTCACCAGGAATAATATTTCAGTGTTTGTATTGAACCAGGTAATATTGCTTATGGATCCCTTTCCTCAAAAGAGCCACTGTAGTGTTGAGCTGTTGTCTAAGCTTGCTTATTACAGAGATTCATGGAGACCAAAACCTAATTTGAGTATTCAGAAATCATTATTGAGTCCTGACAGCTACAAGGAATGCAGTCAGTATTCAGAGGGAGCAGCAGTGAGGCTTGCACTGGGGCCAGGATGCAATGTTCTATAAGTGGTGTACTTGAGCACGCTCACATCCTCTGCTATTCACCATAATGCAGCTATAAGAAGCACTTGCATCCTGATAAGACATTGTGATACTTCACTGCTCCTGTGAATTAATTTGCTTTGGCTGTGGAGTATGTGTTTCTGTATTTTGCATTTTAAAGCCAGGACTTAGCAATCCTGTATGTCTCATCCTATTACTTGTCATGCAGTTACTGTCTCTTTAGAACAAACGTGTATTCCTGTCTGGGCTTATTAGCATTAATAGCTGTTCTGGGAGCCCAGTGGAATACTGATGCACAATGCTAGAAACTGGGAATGAGAAGAAGGTAGCCTGTAAGGGAAGTCACAATGGAAGGATTAAAGAGGGCATTGCTTTAGAAAAATGCTACTCTTCTTTAAAGTCAAACTGCAGCAGCAAATTCAGAAGTTGAGATTGGATTTAACTGACGTGCTGAAAATTAATTGAGGTCTTTTAAAGGTATGGATTTGGTTTGGAATGCTGCCACTTCCATTAAGGGAAAATAAGATTGAGAAATTTTGAGTCCTATTTAACTGTGCTTAAATAATTCTCCTAGTAGTAATTGTAGGGAATTCTGATATTTGGAAAGGGTCATTGTTTCTCCCCAGTCCAAATTTCATGCAATATCCATAGCCTGTTTTCTAGGTAGAAACACTGCTACAGGCAATCCTCAACATCTGCAGGAATTTACAAGTTTGGGTTTTTTCTGACTAAAGGCACATGTGTGTCTACACTGAAGAGCAAGTCACATAGTTTTTATGGCTGTAAGCAGCAATGCTACTTGTTCCTTTTAAGCTGTTTAGTGCTACATAGCCTCATTTTTCCCAGTTGCCTTTTTTTTTTATGTCCCACTTTGGTTTAATATTTGCTATCTTTGTGAAATTTCAAATTCCTTTCTTCCTTATTTAACTTTTCCCAAGAGTGGCTTTGATAGATTGGAGGAAATAACTTTTTTAATTCAACTTTCTTCCTTTCCTGTATTTTATCTACTTATTTTATCTTTCTGAAGAGCTGTGACTAGCAAATTTGGAGATTGGAGAAATGACACCTACATTACAAATAATGGAAGTGTAAGTTCAGTAGTAAAATGCTATAATGTGTATGTTTCTTGAGGGAGGTAAAACAACATTTTGATGGAGAAGACAGCAGAGAAGAGTAAAGGTTAGGAGGAAGCTGTTCAAAATGAGAAGTTTGTGGAGATTGCATTGCATTTTAGTGACCTGAAGCAGGAAAAGTGTTCATGGCTTATTTGTGTGCAGGTTGGCAGCCTGTTGCTCTCTCCATGACTAATGTATGTTGAGCAATGTACTGAGGTGAAGGAGACAGTAAAAATATGGAAGAAGTTCTGCTTGTGCCAGGAGCTGTCACCAGCATTTTGCATTCAAACAAGGCCTGACTCTGGTCTCTGCAGGCAGTGGGGCTTTGTGATGCCAATCCAGTGGCTGCTGCTCTTCCAGAGTGTCCTCTGACAGTCACATTGCTAATTCTGTGGCTTTGCTGAAATAGGTTCTGGTTTTCCAGAATTAGAATGTGAATTTGACCACAGCTCAGAATTTTTTTTTTAACGTAGATGTAAGCCAAGAAAAGAGCAGCTTTCCTGTTCCTAGATGGGCAAGTGTGGGCTGCAGTCAGTGTCCCTAGCAAGTTCCTGTACAGACAACATTTGCTCTGAGATGAGGAAGGAATGAAAATAAAGGAGATTAGTGGTTTAGGAAATAAGATTAAAGTGACAGAATTGGAGTAAAAACTAAGAGGTAAAAATTGTAAAAAAATTTTGCTAAGAGGCAAAATATTGTAAAACTTGATGCAACAGTTAGAGGAAATCTCAATATATATTAGCTGTTGTCATTGATACTAACTATTGCCTCTGGTAGAGGAAAGACAAAGCAGCTGACCCTTGTCTTTAGGGTGGGAGTGAAACCCTGTCCTTGGGTTAGTTGATTGTACCAGAAGCTGAACAGACTTGCATTAATGAAGCATAGCTCATACCAAACTTCAAGAATCCCAAAGTTATAAAGAAAAAAACCACTCTCTCCTTATCTTATAATCATGTAGATCATCAAAACCTGTCTTTCCTGTATTCCATTTGTTAGCTCCTGCAATATACGATGGAAGGAAGCAGATAAATAGCGGTTTATGCGTTTGTGGTTTTAGCTAGAGGGAAACTTCTTTAAAATCAGAAGTATGCCTTAGAATTGGATCCAAGGTGGTAACTTGCCATTTTCTTCAAGGTAGAAAAGCTTAGAATCTACTTTAGCTGCTTTTTCTTTATTTTTGAGGTTTTCTTAAAATAAGAAACCTGTGGTTTCCATTCAGTCTCACTAACCCTTTAGCATTTGTAATTTACAGGGTTTGGGTGGTAGCTAAACATTTAGGCACATAATTAATAATAATGAAATCAGAATCAATAAACCATGAAAGAAGTATTGCTTTGTAAAAGCTACTTGTGCTGAGGTGTTGGGCTTGTTACTTGAACAAGTAAATTAGTTGAATATATTGAATATTAATAGTTGTTGTGTTTGGTACAATTGAATAATATGAATGGGATTGTCTTATGCTGCCTGGCAAGGATCTCAAAATGTTCTAAACATTTTGAGTTTTTTGGGGGAGAGGTGTGAGGTGTCTGGGTTTTTTTAAGTGCTGTTGGAATTAGGATCTGCTACACATGGTACAATAGGTATATTCATAATTAGGAAAGAAGATGAGTAGATAAATCCACAGATCACTGTGTGTGACCAACCAATAGTGTTAGCAAGGTGGATGAAGACATGATCTAAATAAGGCTTACAGGAAGTGCTGAAGAGTTGGAATTTGGCCAAGATGTTCCCCTGGTTGCCTTTTTTTGCTGTTCTCAAGTACTACTTGTTCATTAAGATTATCAAAACAATTATCTTGGAAAGAGATGGACTAGCGAGCACAGTGTTATTGTAAGGCATACATGCACATGGGAAATAAAAGCTGGAGTTATTTCTGTATTGAGGGCAATTTTCTTGAGATTTCTTTGGATTTGCAGCATAAGAGCAAAAGGGTAAAACTGTCTTAGACTTGCTTGAGCAAATAGAATCTGAGTAGAAGACAGACAGTCCCTTAAAAATAACTTGGTTAGAAAAAAATGAACAGTTCAAGTGATCATAACTGCAGTTGTGGTGGTTGGGAGAAAATAATAACATGAATTGGATTTTTTTTTAATCCTTTCCAGGCAGTGCAATGCAGTCTGGTGTACATAGTGCAATAGGTATATTAGTAATGAGGAAGGAAGATGAGATAAATTTTAGGATCATATGATACTTTTCAGGTTCTTCATCGTATTAAAATGATGTAATGTGTCAAATCAAATATGCACTAGTCTAATACTTTATTGTGACTGTAGGATACTATGGGAATGTCAGGAATGAAATGGAGCCATCCTCCCAGTCATTCTCAATGGCAGATTGTGAGTAGAAGCTCAGACTGTGTCCATAGTAGCAGCAGGTTGATGAGCACAGGACACCAGAGCCCATCCCTGGGAGGACAGTGCCAGGTACTGCTACCTGGCAGGTTTCAACAGGCCCTGGACTGCTTGCAAGTGTTTCACTTTTTTGGTTCTGTATAATTTCCTTTCATTCAACTTCTCCCATTTTCTTTTTTTTTTTTTTTTTCTCTAAGAGAAAAAGTTGTGGTGAATTTTTTTTTAGCCTTTTCCTGTCTGGCAAGAATAACAGATGTAAGCATGCAGTAACTATAAGTGGTTCTTCAGGATGTGTCTTTAGCCAGGTCCTGTGCTCGTTCAGATTGGCTTCAAGGTGTTTGTCTTGCTGGGGGATTGAAAGATTGTCTGGCAAACTGATCCAGTATCTTCAAAAAGAAAGAAATCTGTACTTCATAACCCTCTGAAATACTTAATTTCTTTTTTTTTTTCAACTTCATAGCCTTCCCAGTCTCCTCCACAAGAACCAAGAGGTTTCTTGCGTGTGCTACCACTACAGTGATAATTTTCTTGTATAGGTTTCTTAAAATCATTAAAATATAACATAAAAACATGGCTTGTTTTTTCTCACCTTCCTTGTTTGTCTGTCTCCTTTTGTAATGCATGATGCTGCTTCCCCTCTGGCATACCCCTGCCCATCAGCCCAACATAATTTGTAGAGGTGTCATTGGTTTACAAGTATGGTCCTACAGTCGAGTTCAAAATTCCTTTTATATCAGTATTCTCCTTTTAGACTTAAATTTAGACACTGTAGAAGAGGTCAGGCAGCTGGACTAGATGATAATTTTAGGTCTCTTCCAACTGAAGTATTCTATTCAAAAC
The DNA here is from genome assembly GCF_012460135.2 of Molothrus ater. Taxonomy (NCBI): domain Eukaryota; kingdom Metazoa; phylum Chordata; class Aves; order Passeriformes; family Icteridae; genus Molothrus; species Molothrus ater. The sequence continues at coordinate 12,592,237 of NC_050482.2, read as the reverse complement.
TTAGTTTGCCTTGATATCTAGAAGTAGTGCAGGTGAACAGAAAGTTCTACCCATTTCTTCTGACAGCAGTCACTTAATGTGCCTGAACTTTGACTTTGGCTTTGCCTTTTATTTAGGGTGTGGTGTTTCATGCCTATCTCAGAGGATTTCACACTGTGCTGTAATAATTTACAGTATTGCTTCCAAGTCTAAGCTTCTTTAAGCCTGACTTATATTTTAGTAGAGGTCGAACCCATTCTTGTGGTTTGGGTTTTTTTTTTTGTCCAAAACCACTGGTTGGTGTTTTGGAGTATTTCAAGAAGCAGGAAACAGAAATAACTTTATCTCTCAGGTTTTTTTAACACCCATGTTCAGCATCCTGAAAAATGTCAGTAATGTTTAATGAAAGAGTTCTCAGTCGTGAGGTTCTCAACTCTATTGGCCGAGCTTTGTGTCTGGTGCTGTATTTGTCTGTGTCTCTTACCCACAAATGCTGCTGTTACTGGCTGCTTCTGCTGTGGCCCAGGGATGCTTTATAAGGATTTCCTCCTGTGCAGTTGGCCTGATAACCAGGGACTGCCAGCTGCCCTCTTTCCATTGGGATCCAAGGTTTTCCTCTGCCCAAGAGGACACTGACATCTAGTGGATGGGTTCCACTGACACAGGGCAGGAGAGCTGCTGCTTAGTGGCTGTCTTTCTTCTAAACTTAATTTTTCTTTCATTTAGATCCTTGAGGTTGTTAGGAAAGAGAAAAGGAAAAGCCCAGTCCATTTTTATCTAACTTCTGGAGTTTAAGGAGGGAAGTCTGTGCAGTCAAAGTAGTTAGTTGTGCTTTGTTGTTGGGTTTTGGGGTTTTTTGTTCCTTCAAGTCACCAGCATATGAGCCTTGGCTGTTTGTAATAAAATGATTCAAGTTAGGGCATTGGCAGTTGTCCTCCCAGCCTGTGAAGAACATAAGATTCTCGTGGAGCACAGCAAAAGGTAGATCATAAAGTCATTGAGTGGTTTGGATTGGATGGGACCATAAAGATCATCTAATTCAATGGCCCTGCCATGGGCAGGGACATCCTGCTCAAAACCCTACCCAGCCTGGCCCTGAACACTTCCAAGGATGGGGCAGCCACAGCTTTTATGGGCAACCTGTTCCAGTGTCTCACCACCCTCACAGTAAAGCATTTCTTCCTAATATCTTAGGAAGAAATAGATCTTCCTTATAGAAATATATAAGGAAGAAGAAATGTATTACCTTATATCTACACCTGCCCTCTTTGAGTCTGAAGCCATTGCCTGTGTCCTGTGGCTGCATGTCCTTGGAACAAGTCCCTCTCCATCTCTGTTGCTGGCTGCTCTAAGGTCTCCTTGCAGCCTTCTCTTCTCCAGGCTGAACAACCCCAACTCTCAGCAGGTGTTCCAGCTTCTCACCTCTGACACAGACAGTGCCTCTGAGTTGCCTCCAGTTCTGTGCCTGTTCTTTCTAGGAAACTTGAAGCCTAATAATTGCCTAATAGCTGCCTTGCAGCTTGTCCTGGACATGTTAGCTTAACTGGGAACCAAGTAGCAGAACATTTAACAAAACCACAGATTTTCCAGGAATGTTCCTAAGCAGAGAACAGTGCTTAGAAATCAAACTTATTGAAAATATTCATCAAAATGTTTGTATTTCTTTAAAGACAAAAATAGACATTTTGTTTCTGAAGTAATAAAATCCACATTTCTTTATCAGAGAAAATAAACACTGCTTAAAGCTTGACAGCAGGAGATGTCATGCTTAAGTATTGCTGCAGATTATTGTTTGATCTCTCAAGTGTTTAAACTATTCTGCACATTAGTACTCATTAAACAGTAATGTACTGGGTTTGGATTTGTTTACCATCTGGTAACTTTGTACATGTGGTTAGAATGAGACAATTTTAAGGAACTTAAATTAGGACTTAAAATCAAAGAAAAGTCTTTCAGGCCCCTTTAATGGTACAAGGGTCATAGAAAGTATAGACTGACATTGCTTAGGATGAGGGTGTTAGGCTTAAATGGTCAGGGACTGTTTTTAAAAGGAAAATATTGCTTCCTTATCCAGAGTAAACAGTATCCAGATTTTTTTTTTCCTGAAAGATGCTGATATTTGCTAGCATTCTTTGGTTATTTTGAAAGTATCTCCAAATTAAACCAGACTATCACAACCCAAACCCTTGCCATAAAAAAGAATTCATGTTTTATATGAGTTACCAGGAAACAAGTGTAAGAGCTATTAACACTTTTTGTGTGCATTTAGGCAATGCAAGCAATAGTAGAATATGAATGCTTCTGTCCTAAAAGGAAAATTTCATTAATTTCAAGTTGAAATAGTTTTACTAATTTCAGACCACAAAGAAAATCAAAAGCATAGTCCATTAAAACAGAAAAACCACACCTTTAACTAACCTGTTGTGGTAATTAAGAAGAAAAACTTTTTTTTTTTCCTGTGGCCTGTTGTCTTTTGAGAATTTATATTGTTCCATCTATACCTTGCCTACATGCTGGACTAACTACTGAATACAGGTTATGCCTGTTCTGTGCCTTTTTTCCTTGGTTACTTCTGTAACTCTTGAGTTGCTACTTAGTTATTTATTTTATGCATTTCTAGCCTACAACTTTATTTGGCACTTTTGAGGTTTTTTCTTTTTTCTTTTACCCTGAAAGTTAGTTCATTTGATTAATGTTATATTCCCATCTTCATCTCCTACTCTCTTCTGGTTTGTCATCAAATGTTTGTTAGTGTGCACTGCTTTGCTGGAGAGGTCATGAAGGAAAATGCCTGCTTGGTCTGGGAAGTTCTTTTGAGAAACTCTGCTTGTGAAATCCCTTCAGTCAGATGATTTTTTTTTTAATTTTTCCTTGTGAAAACAAGCTAAAGAGACTAGTCTGGACTGAATTCCTGTAGAAATTCACATACTCTTCTTTTGAATTGGCACCATATCAAATATTTATTTGAAGCTCAGATTGGAACAGTTTCCTTTTCCAAGAAAGGAAGTGGAGTCACATATTCCACATAGATGAGAATTATAGATAAAGATCTTGAGGTGGGATCTGAAGGTGTTCCTGTGTGTTTCTGAAATACCTGGAAGTAAATCTGTCATCCAGAACCTGGAGGTGTTGAATAAAGTTGTTTGTGGATCAGATAAAAACCCCGTGCTATTGTTTACCAAACAAACTATCGACTTGTACATTTTGGATTGTAAATAGTAATCTTTTTAAAGCAATGGCAGCTGAGGTTTATTTTAAATTTATCAGCAGCTTGATTGACAAGGCCCTTGTCTGAACCAGATTCCTTCTACCAGTTGACTTGAGGAACTTTGTATTTGTTGAAATTTGGCAGGAAGGACTGTATTTAGCACATTAACTGTGTAGCAAATTTAAGTTGTGGAGTACTTAAAAATCTTTAGGTGATTGAGCATATACTTCATATGAGGTAATTTTTTTCTTTGCTCTTCAAAATATAAAAATTACAGAAATGATTGCATTATAAATGTAAAAAAGTAATCTTACAACAATTTGGAAAATAATTTAAAATTTGAACTCCAGTTTTGATGTACAGAATAAAATATATATATAAAGGCTTTATTGTAGAAGTATGAGGAGTATAGTGGTATAGGTTTTCAACATTGGTTTTAAGAGGATGCACAATGAATGTCTTTTACTTGATCCTTTAGGTATAAGCTTTTGTGAGTCTTCAGAATTAAAAATTTCCTCAAAAATGTTCATGATTTTAAAAAGGTTAACTTCAAACTGTTTGATTAGAAGAATACTTTGATTTGCTTTCTGGTAACTTCACTGTAGTATTCTTGTCTTGGTATCTTGTCAAGATACAGGCCTGCCACAGGGACAACTGTTTCCTTTGTAGCCACTTTTGGATGGGCATGGCCTGGGAATACCTGGGTTAAGGTTACCATGGAACTCCAAGTGTTAATGGTATGGCAAACAATAAATGGTTGTCTTGGAGAAGCACAGCCTTTTCCTTTTCTTGAAGTGCTTATTGAACAAAATATGAGGCAAGTAAGACACATTCTCCTTGAGTTGTGACACTATATTAATTCTACAATATGTACTCTTAATGGTAATACTGTGCAGATGACTGTGGGTTTTTTGTGGGAGACAGTTGCATACAATATAGCATGAATGAAGAAGATTTAAGGAGCTTTAAGGAGCTTGCCTTGAATTCAGCAGAAAGAAATTAAATGACAAAGTTCATATTGTTCAAGCATTTGAACATTTAGCAGTTCTACTTGAGTGTTCAGCCATTAAAGCAAGAACTTTAAAGGAGAGAAATAATCTAAAGTCGTGCATGGAAATAACTGGTTGTCTGAATTTATTGTTTCTGTACTAGCCATTACTGCCTTGGTTTCATTTCAATAGTTGCTTTGTAGCTCTTTCTGCCAGAATTATGAGAATTTTGTTGGCCATTGGATTCCCTCTCCTGTCTCTTTTTGAAACCAGAATTGTTCTTGGAAGGTGTGTGCTTCTGAATTGTTGGGGACAAATTTGTTAGGCAAAAATTGACAGATACAACAAATATAAATTTGCAGTGATTACAACACAAAATTACTTTGTCTCTCTCTAAATATTGTGCTGCTTATTAGCTAGGGTTATTACTGTTGGAATCTTAGTACAAGTTTGTGACTTTAATGAGGCTACTTCTTTCTAGCTCTTAAAATGCTATTGAACTCTATCATAAATGGCCTCTTTATGACCAGCACATTCCTTGGCTTCCAAACACAGCCTCAAAGAAAGGGTGAAAATAGTTGTGAACGTGTTTTCTCCAGATAGTAAAAATATATTTTCTATTTGATGTCTTAGCTTTTTTTTACAATCTTTTATATATTCCCTGTGTATGAGTTGCTGCATGGGAAGTACTGATTCAGTGTTTGTCAAAAATTTTCTTATTTTTGTTTATTAAATAGTGGGGGTTTTATTTGCCAATCATGAACTGGCATAACTATCAGTATTATCAGTATCCTAGTCTTATCTGCTGAATAGTGGGGATTCTAAACTGCTGAAAGTCTCTAAAAATACTGTGTTTCTATACAAGGTTCAAGCTTGCTTCAAAAAAAAAGTAGTTAAAACTTTTGGTGAAAGACAGAATTGACATATTTTTATATGAATTGTATATTAAACACTAAATTTGTGTCATTGAGTAGCAATTCAACTGTATGCCAAAGGATGTCACTGAAAGGAACAGCACCTCTGAGCTCTAGAGATGTTTCAGTAAGGTAATTTGGACTCAAAACTAGATTGCAGGTTACAGTGTTTCTTGAGTGCACAAACAGTTCTGCTTTTTACCCAGAGCAGTTGTTAGGCTCCAGCTTTTCAGCTTAAAATCATTCTCAGTGCGAGTCTTACAGGGCAGGATCTGTGTTTCAGATAAATTTGCAAGACATGGCTGTTAAAACCCTTTTGGGAAGGCAGGACGTAACTGCTATGGCAGACCTTTTTTGAGGGAGTGTGTGCAGATTTATTAAAAGGCTTAAATAAGGTTTTTATAAGGCTCTAAGACTATTCTCCTGTGCCCTTATTTATGGCAGCTTTGGTAGTGGGGGACTAGCAGGTAGGAAATTCTAGTTTACTTCTGTTGGAGTGAAAGCTCAGTGTTTCCTGTTTCAGTCATAGTGCTTTTTTTTTTCCACCTTGTATGAATTGCTTGGAAAACAAACACTGACCTCAAGGAAATGTGTTCCAAGGCGTGGGAAAAGAGGAAGGGTTTTGCATCTTGTGAAGGAAGAGGGAGGAGAATTTGGGTTGGTTCCCCCCCTTTTCTTTGGTGCTGAGCAGAAATAAATGCGAGATACATTCTCCATGGATCTTAATGTTCATGCCATATACTATGAAGTCACAGGCAAGGGAATGGTAAAGACTGTGGGAGTAATAGGAAGTGATAGATAATGAAATAATTCAGGGAGAATTTATATGGCTAAAACCCCTCAATATTCTTCAAGGATAGAAGCTAGTACTCATTTAGATCCTCATGCTGTTTGTTGATATTAATTGTACCTCATGTGTATTTGCTGTGCAGGTTTTCCTGTGAATGCTTCTCACAGGGTGCTTTGGAGTGTTTCAGGATGCTGTGTTGGTTGAGACACAAGCACTGAAGCTGAAGAGCCACAAAGCTGTCACAAATAGTGACTGGTCCAGCCCCTCCTGTGACCATGAAAATATGGCTTTTGTTCTGTTTAGCTACCTGATTGACCTGGAATAAAACCTCTTGCCTATGGGGTGTTTCTTTGTGGAAAGAGTCTCAACTCACCTTTAGATACTTTCTTCTAGGTTTCCAAGGGTTGATCCTGGGACATTGTTACTTTGGTATCTGTTCCTGTTACATCAGAGCTGTTGGGTTTTGAAGTAAATCTGGTGTGTGTAACAGAGAGGAGGACCAGTATCTACTTCATCTCTATTTTGGGTGAAGGACATGGTCTGTGCAAGTTTTCACTCAAATGTTGCACTCACAGTGTAGTGTCACATCCAGGATGTCAATTTAATTTACTTCAGAGGCAGAGTCTGGGATAGACTGTAAAGATGGAGTAGACTTGTAGTGTGGTAGCCTCTCCTGGATAACTCAGAGTGGCTCTTGAAAAGAAGTTTACTTAAACCTATAACCATTTTTTGTTTTAAGTAAAGATTAAATGTGATGCTTTTGATATACCTGTGCTGTCAACATGCATAAAGCCTAATACTGAACAAATAAGAGGAAAATAATCCAGTAATTTGGAAATTATGATTTTAAACAAGGGAGTTCCCTGGGTTATGAGTTTTATTTCTTTGTTTCTTAACTGCTTTGCTTCCATAGACTGTTTGGGTTTATATTGTGAAGACAAAAAGTCATCCTGTTGCAAAAAAATGTGAGGCTTATTTCTGTTTTGAATTATCAACAATTGTTCTGGAATTGCTCTAACACTCAAGAAGCTGCTAGTTGTAGTGTGCTAATGTTAATCTTTTCTGGTTTTGCATCAAGGTACTTCCTAGACTTGAGTCCAAAGCAGTCAGCCTTCTAATTGTGTGCTTTCATAATAATAGAAATTTTCATGCTCTTCACTCATCATCTATAAAGAACTGTTACTGTTTCACTGTCCAGCACATTTTCACTTCTTCTAATGTGTTCACAGTAATCACCTCAATAATGTGAGTGTGCTGAGGAAACAGTATGGTTCAGAGATGGGAAGTTATAATCCTAATTCTTAATGAGTGTGCTCAGGACATACATTAGCAACCTACTAGCTAAAACCAGAATATGCTTTAGTAATTTAATGTTCTGTTTTGCTCAATTATCTCCTTGCTTGTTGCCAAACCACAGATCTACTTAGTCCTCTCCAACCTTGTAAAATGGGCAGTAGGTCTGTGGCTTAACTATAATGCTGAACATAAATTAATTGTAATTGATAGTACTGCTAGTTTAGACTAGGATTAACATGCAAATAATATAAAAATAGTTTTAGAAATGAGGGAAAGGAAAGGAGACTTGAAGCAGTCAGCCCACATTTTGATAGTGTCTGTGTAAAGCTGTCTTTATTTATTAGTAGTGTGGGAGATGTATCCGATTCTAACATTTTTCTTGGGGAAAATATAAGTTTAGAAAGATGGGAAATGTTGATCTTACTCTGACAGTACCTAATTCTGGAGAGTAATTCCGTTGGAGTTTTTTACCTGATTCTGGTTTTAATGTGATACCAGAGAATGTGAGATGTGCACCTTTACAGGCTTGCAGGATTATCATTTTGCCTTCTCTGCATTATCTACCAGCATTGTCTGCATTGGCTGACACTTCTTTATGGGGTAGAAATCTCCAATTAGTATAGTGACATGAATTCACCTCTTTCCTGAGAAAATAGCAGAGAGTTAAGATAATGTAAAATCATTAAATGTCCTGAGTTGGAAGGGACCCACATGGATCACTGAAGTCCAACACCTGCACAGAACACACCATACAATCTAATACTGCAATAATGCTGTTTTCAGCTGTCTGGGTCATTTTGGAAGAATTTTTCTTCTATGTGGTTCCCACAAGCTTCCTGGAATGCAGTGGGGTTTGTTGGACTCATCAGAGTCCTGCTCTGAAATGCAGAAGACAGAGCTCCCAAAGGAGTGTAGTTACCTGTAGGCCTGTGTATTCATCACTTCAGCAGAGATTCCCTTGGAGCACCCAGGGTGGGTTGGTGCTGCCAGAAGAGAGTGCCAAGGCAATGAAAACTCTTCCTTCTATCAGTTCAGCCTGCAATCTCCCTTCAGGGCTTTGTTTCAGAGATAGATCCAGTGCAGACTGCTAACCTGGATTTTTGCAGCCAAAGCCATCGGTGAATGTTGAGATACAGTGAAGTTTTACCAAAGCAAATCATTCTCCTTCCACTGTTTATGTTTGACTAGTGTTTGGGAAGGCTTTATCCCTCCATCACAAGGGCTAGGAATTCTGGCAAACACTTGCTGTTTGAAAGCTGACAGGAATCAAGGGGGAGATACTGGCATGGGTCACAAGTGTATGCTATTTTACAAGTACTCCTGAGACAAAGTGCTGTTCACTGTGTTCATTTATTCCTTGCCATTGCAACCTGGAGCTGCTCTCCTGAATAGTCCATTCTCCACCTGAGTTCACTACCACCAGCTAGTCTTGGTGTTTCCCAGACACCTCACTGGTGAGAAGGTGGGATAGGAAAACTCCAGCTGGATTTGCAAGGCATTGAACTTGAAATATTTCTGGAACCAAAGCAGTTTTAGGAAGTCAGAGCCCCATTTGAGCACTGATACCAAAGTCTGCAGTGAACTCTCTGTTGCCAAAGGCATCTCTGGCATTTTTTCATTCGTAGGTACAGAACCTGAAACCTGGGTTATCTGACTAGAGATAACCAGAAGATAGTAATTTTGAAATTTTTGTGGGAATTTAGTTCACATTGCTCCATACAGGTACATTTTTTCACTCTCTAGGTATTAGGGAAGGTATTCTGCCCTGCTGAGCTTTATCTAAATTATTTGAATGAAACCAGAGTTGCACATAATTCTTGGTTTTTTTCTTCCCTTCCTGTTAGTAAGAAAAATGCAATGCCCACCTTATGATAGAAACAGCTCTCTTATTTAATGAAATGAGTGCATTAATACAACATTTTTGAAGTGTTTCCTAGCATCTTCTTTATGCTCTGATTTTTAAGGAAACTTTTATGGAACCTTTTCTTTAATTTCTTGTTTCTTTGAGTATTTCTTCATGCACTTTGGCAAATTTTGCAGAACAAAATATGTTCCTTGTCATTGGCACAATGTCAGGAGACCACTGCCAGAGCTGACTGTGTAGAGCTTCCTGAGCCTGGTTGAGTATGGCAAGTGGGTGTTGTGGAATACTGTAGCACCTTCCTTGTGGCACTCTGATATGTCCTGCTCCTCAGGAATGGTCAGAAAGCAGAGTCAAGAGAACATCTCTGTTGTATTATCTCTTGCTTTGCCAATTAGAAATGTCAGAGAAGGCTTGGGAGGCAGTTTGAAGACTTGAGATAACAGAAACTCTGGCGAAATATTTGTCTTGTTCTCCTTGAAAAGAAGCCCAGAAAGGAGTCAAAGGAACTTTTATATCTTAAATAAAGTTTATGCTTTTGAAGTGAGTTCTTTAAATTTCAGTAGGCTATATAAATGCTTTCTTTAATCCACAAACAGCACTTCTATGATATTAGGCATTGTGTCTTTAAAGGCTTTCTAAAGTGCTAAATAAATAAGTAAACTGACAATGAAAGTCAAAGCTCTGTATTTCCTGAACTGATTGGACAAAGTTCTTCTTAATATGGTAGGATTCCACAAGTTGATCTTCAAAAGCTGGTTTGTCTTTTTGTAAAAACTGAAATAGATTTGTAGTACAGATTGTAAAACCACTGTGGAAGTTGGAAGTATGTTTCTGAAACTTAAATTGTTTCAAAGACTCATCTCCTTACTGTCACATGTGGTGTTTGTCACCACCCCACAAACCACTTCTGTCATGCAATGAATAAGCAGAATTAAAATTGAGCTTTTCTAATAACTGGAAGAACTAAAGGCCTTGTGAATGCAGCTCTTAAAGTGTATATTTCTGACTCATCATGCTTGTCTTTGACCTTTTGGTTTGTTGTTGAACAACATGCCAGTGAGGATTTCCGTGGTACCAGGACAGCAGCCCCACTGGGCAGGGTTATCTGCAGAGACACCAGGCTGGGCCTGCCATGTCCCTGCTCTTGGATCTTCAGGGAAGCATTTTGGTGCCCAAGTGTCTTCAGGGAAGCATTTTGGCAGTTGACTGACTTAACCCAAATGAGTGCTGCCTTGTGCTCTAGACAGTTGTTTATTAACAATTAGCTGCTTGAAACCAGGCTGAGACAAATCTTGCTGCCTGTCCTGTCAGCTTAGTGTGGTCTGAACAGAATTCTTTTCTCTTCTGCCCTGTCATTACCCCCATTCTGCTATTGAGTACATTCTCCTCCTCCTGGTCACTCTGGGCTGTAACCTAGGAAGCACTGGATCCTTTGCATCCCACAGCAGGCTGTCAGCACACACTGCAATAGTCTTCTGCAGGAATTTTCTATTGCATGTAGGGCAGAATCCTCTGCTGACTCTGGCACTTTTCCATTCCTCTGGTACTCTATCCAAAGCTCAGTTTTAAAAATTCTTTCCTTACTCTTTAGTCGATACTTCCTCTTCCAAAGCATGAAATAGATATTATTCTATGTAGCAGATACTACTATAAATTGTAAAGAGTGCTCCTTGCTCATTTTGATTGCTCTTAGGACTGTACTTAGGTATCTTCTATTACCCATGTCACAGAGCAAGTGGCAAACATGCATTAAAAGCATGGATCCTGAAGTATTTTAGGAACAGATGTGTGCTAAAATCAACCTGTGTTTCATTTCCAGGCTTTGCCTTGGAGCTGAGCTAAGCTAATCCTACTTTCTGATCTGTTTAGCAAACTGTAGAGCAGGGGAGATTGAATCATGTAGGGAAGAAGACTCTGCTGGATTCTCATAGCGTTGTTTTCTAGAAAATGAAAGTTGGTAGTAGGCACTCAAGCCTTTTTGGCTTACAATTTGTCCAAATTGTGTGGGTGAAAGTGCATGCCTTTTTTACTTGTGTGCTTTTAAAATGGGCTTAGCCAAAAAGGATCATCTTCCTACTTTTTGATACCTAACCTGACTTCCTAGAGTGTGTTCTTTCTCAGGTAAAATAACTTCTGCTTTTAGTCACGAGTTTTAAAAGTAGTTTTTCTCTAAACTTCTTTTAAGCAGAATCACGACATTTGCCCTATAATAATCAGTAAGATGGATGAGAAAACCCTTTAAGACTCACAGCCATGTTGGAACAATGCACAAAATCATATTAATGACTGTTCTTGGAAAGTATCATTGTTGGTCTTTGCCTTTTTTTCCCCCCCTCTTCATTGGAGATGTCAAGCCTATTTCAAAGTATTTCTCAGCCTTGCAGTTCATAGCTGGTTTAACCAAATTATGTGCATTCATTTGGCTTTTTCTAGACTCCTGGGTGTGTTCAGTCTTAGCACAAGTGATATTTTTTGACTTAGGAAAGGTCAATGTTATGTAGGACAGTCTCCTGCATGCAGTGCTATTCTTTGTGTGTGCTGTGTGACAAACCAGGTTTCCTTGCCTGCTGTGTGTTCAGGTTATGCTGTGAATTTATTTTTAGTGTTGCAAAGATGAGCATAGTCTACCATGAGGGCTTCAGGAACTGTGTGTGTTTTTTTAAGAATTGAATCTTCCTGTACCTCACTCTTACAATACTTTGAGGTTAAATATTTAGCAGCTTGGTCACTGTGTGGTCAGACACTAGCACATCTCCAGATATTTATTGTTTTGCTTCATTGGTTAATATTACAGATTTCTGAAGAAAATTCATTTCATTTATATAAAAAAAAGAGTTGTAGGCTAATTCTGGTGCACTTTTTAGTGTTCGTTGATTGAATCTGTGATGAAATTCTTGCAGAAGAGAAAAAAAATTGAAAACTGGTGCTTCTTGATTTGCCTTTTTTTTTTTTTTACTTTATCATTTGGTTTTGCTCTGCAAATGTCACTTTCTGGTTTATTAGATGTGTATTCAATTAAATTAATGACAGGTTTTATCCACATTTGCATAGGTATTTTTTTTTTCTATATCCATATAAATTTCATTAAAATGTTTTCTCTATGTAAGAGAGATGCTAAGTTTTATGTGATTTTATTCTTCAGGTTGAGGGTGGGGCTAGGACAATTTTGGACCTAATATGCATAATTAGTCACCTCAATTGCAGAATAAATTAGGAGGAATTATTGAAGGGCTTGAGTTGCCAAAACATTTTTTTAATTAAAGTGTGCAGTGAGTGTCCCAAGTGTTTTCTTCTTGAATTCTTCTAAAGCTGCTGCTAAAACTGGCTTACAGACAGATCATCTTTGTTATGATACCTTTCTGCCTGTAGGTTGTTGCATAGTCAGTGACAAACAAGATTTACATTTTTAACTGGCAAAAAGCCTCTCCCTTTGTCCCCCTTCCCCAAAAGAACGCAAATCATGAATATTTTGAGTCTTCAAGTGTACAGTGATGAATTGAATATAGAGGGAGGGAAACATGAAGGGTGTCTGTCCTTCTGCCTGGGCAGAGCACCCTCCACTGGGGATGCTGAGTTTGTTTGGAGCTACTTTCAGTCTTCCTCTTGGCAGTCTTGTGCAGCACCACCACGTCAGTGTCGATAGAATGGCTGGGTTTGCAACCACCAGAGTTACATTTCTTAGTTCTTTGGTGTTCTTTTTAAATCTGTATGTCTACAGAGTTTAAAATAACAAGGACTGCTGGCTCCTCTTGGATTTATTTTTTTCAATGAGAACTTTTACTCCTCACTTTTAAGGTTGCAAAGGCCTAACTTGTTTGGAATGATAAAAGCTGTACTGCTCTTTTTATTTTCTAGGTTACTGCAAGGCAGGGGCTGGATTTTATTATTAGAGGTTTTGACTCTCTTATGTTTCTAGGGTTTGAAATAGATGGAGGGGGAAAAATGACATACTGTTGTGAGTACAGCAGACTTCCTGTCACTCATCTTAATTGTGCCTGAGAGACAGGGACCTTCTTTCTTCCAGCTTGAAACTCCACAGGAGCTGGGTGTTAGGAGTTGGCACTGGTTAAATGTAAGATTTTGCTTTCTGTTCAGTTGTCAGTGCTGGAAGCTTGGTGCCTCAGAGCCAAGTAGCAGCTGTTCCTGAGCCAGCCCATGCTGTGCTCTTCCTCCAGGTACCCTGAGATATTTCTGTTTCTCACAGGTATTCTTAATTCAGTTGTTACTCAACAGGGCAAGGTATTGTCCAAGTAAAATATGGCCATAGTTCATGCTGGGGCTGTAGTGGCTTTTCCAAAATTATTCCATGTCTCATAATGCATAGAGCTGGCATCAACTTAGGCATAACCTGTTGATGTGCTAAAAGTACTGAAATAAAGTACTAAACTAAAGGTGTTTAAACTTCATTGTAGTGAATATCATAAAAGGAGAGAAGAGATTTTTTTTTTTTCCAAGTGATCATCTTCGTCAATGAAACTAATCCCTTGTGATGTTTATCTTAAGGCTTGGAAATTTATGTTAAATCTTTTATTCCAGAGGTTAAGAAGATTATCAACAAAATACAGAACAGAGAAGATCTACCCAACAGCCACTGGAGAAAAAGAAGAAAATGTTAAAAAGAATAGATACAAGGATATATTACCATGTAAGTCTGATTTACATGTTGATAGAGGACAAAGGAATGGACTTGTTATTCTCCATGTATTTTGAATTTTACTTTTTAGTTATTACTGAAAGGCAAAATTAGAGATAATTTGCTGAAAGATGTTTTTATTTTTAACTGAGAAGGCAAAGGGACTGAGGGTTCTTATATTTTATCAGGAGAGGTATCTCCTGATAACATAAAAGATAGAGATGTTCTGGTTCTGAGCTGTATTGAGCTGACACTTTCATTTTAGCTCAGAGTAGCTGATAACTTTACTAGATGCTTAAATGTATGTTTTCCTTAGGAGCATGTTTTCATGGCAGAAAACAAACAAATGTCGGTGTATAGTCTAGGTGAAATTCTAAGGAAGCTTAAGGAACCTGTTTAGATGTAAAATAGATCTTTTTTTGCCTGTTTGCATCCTGAAAATGGTGTTGAAGGACTTTCAATGCCGGATTAGCTTTGGTTTCTATTTTGCTAGAGTCCAAATGAAATTCTTTTTACTGTGTAGACACAGAAAGCAAGAGTCAGAGCACAATTTAGATTTTAAACCCACCACCGTGTGGATATTACAGATACACGTGCAATTACAAGACTGTTTGTTACATGCTAACTTTGTGGAGCTCCTGGGGTACAGCTCACTGTGCCTCTGGATCTGAACAGCTGACAGTGAGGTTCAGGGGTAGTGTTGTGACAAATGCCCCTTCTCTTGTCCCAGAACACATATTTACATATTTACATATTTACAAATTTACTCTGCTTATTAGCTGGGAGGAAATGTTTAGTCAGTAGAGTGAAAGAGAGAGAGGAAGTTGTTATTGTCATCTTATTAACAGTGTCCTGGCATTTTGGTGGATTGTGAACAATATAGTGAAATCTTGGTAGCAGCCAGGCTGAACTGGTGAGACAGTGGTTTTACTTCTGTGGAAATAAAAACTGAGCCACTGGGATCTGAGAGGGAATAAAGCTCAGAGTGGGGAAATGAGTGAACTTCAAAGCTGACATTGAGGAAAACTGAAGATGTATTTTCAGTTTAAGTGAATATCTCAAACATCCAAAGTCTCCAGCAATGAAGTGATGGGAAATCAGCTTGAAATGAGAAGCAGGAGAAAGGCCAAGTATCCATGTCTGTCTCTTGTAAATCCAGGAAATGATGTACATTTATAACTTAATCAGAGATTAGTATTTATCAAAATTGGTACCAGAAAGTTAAGAACCTCAGCACTAACTCAGCACTGGCTTTGGAGTAGGGTGCATGTTCCCCTTAGAGTTTACTAAGCCATCCTAAAAGGTAGTTAAATGCAACATGGGGTTCACTGCTCACCTGAAGAACCAATTAGTTATTGTGAACTGAACCTTTATAACAATATAAAACAATATCCAAGCACTTAATCTACAGAAGCTGAGAACTGCAGTGGATTTTTGGGGGTGAATACTATTCCAGACCTTAAGCTCTGTAACAGCTGAGCTGTGTCACACAGAAGCAGGATGGCAATGTTGGCATTTGGAAACTGCTCTAGAATTTTGGATCTACTGTGCTGGGAAAATAGGATCCCTCATTAGCCTGCTACTTTAATTAGTCTGTTCTGCCACTTCAAAGCAGTTTTTAGTCTAAAGTCCATGACACCATTTCATGGTTAGAGAATGTTCTTGCTTTTGGTGTTCAGCATGGAACACCATGTCTATGTATCAGCACGGAACAGTGCAATGTGTTTTAAGGGTTTTTCTAGGCATTTATATGAGTGTGTTGTCTTTAGATTTGTGATCTAAAAGTCTCCTAATTTACACTTGTGCTTTTTTAAGAAGCATTACATGGTAACAGATTTTTTTGCATGTTATGGGTACTCTGGCAGAAAAATTTCACAATTTTGCAAGCTTTTTGTGAGAGCTTTCTGTATAGAAATAACTCTTAGCATTTACTTCTTCTAGGCACAGTTCCTTGTTTTATTATCAGTGATGTTTTGACAAAACAAAAAACCCAACTAACTGTGTTTTCTCTTTTGAAATATATTTGTTCTTTGTCTTTTTCTTGAATTTAGGTCTAATCAAAGGTTTAGCAGCTGTTCTGTGGTTGAGGAATTGACCCTGGGAGCAACAAGTAACAAATTGCTTGAGCAGCTGCTGTTTCTACCTATACTTCTGTTGCCCCATTTAAATATAATTTCCTTTTTGATATGGATTTTCAACTGAAAGAACCTCTAGTGTAAAGATAGTCTGAACAATTTTTATATTGTAGCTAATAAGTGTTGTTATCAACAAGAGCTGGAAGGACTGGCAAACCTGCCAACCACCTACACCATTTCAGTAACAATCAAGTTGTTGTATTAAATATGCATTTTTTAAGGCCAAAAAGAATAACAAACTGTTTAGTTTATTCTGTCAACAAATAATAAGGCTATTTTTATATTGCTGAGGATTTTGGTCTCCCAAGAGCTGCTGGTTTTGTCAGAAGCTTTCTCTGAGACAGCTGGTAATGTTTGAGGCAGAAATTTGACATGTCCAAAAGCCCCTAAATGAAGGAATCTGCTGCTTTCTAGTTCAGAAGTGCCCCAGCAAGAGCCTAGCCCAGCCTCTGGGGGACAGGGGTCAGTGTGTGCCTGAGCAGTAAACCCTGGTCCTGTGTCCTGTTGTGGTACCTGATGGAATCCTCCTTGGCAGAGACTGTGAGAGCTGCCAGCTGCTTTACCTGTGCTCTGGTGTTTTGTGTTTTCTGCCTTCCCTAAGTGTGGCTTAATTCTGACCACCATGCTCTATGTTAAAGCTGTGTAACTGCAGTTTTGATGGCTTCTGATTAATTGTATTTTGCCTCTTTGTAATGAATTGCTCTTGGAATTCCAGGGGGTGATACCCTGTGAACTTGAGTATCAGAAGCACAGAGCAGTAGGAGCTGCTCTGCTTGTCACTCACTACCTGAGCTGGTTTACCCATAAATCAAATGTATTGACTTGCTTGTGTGACTCACCTTTGGAAAATGTTCTTTAATGAACTATATATATTATATTTTGTACTATATATATATATTATATTTGCTGTTCTATATTGATTTCCTTGTGTTGTAATCCTTGTTCAAAAAATATTTTGGTCTGGTTTTTTTTAGTTGATCACAGCAGAGTTAAACTGACCTTAAAAACTCCTCCACAAGATTCAGATTACATCAATGCAAACTTTATTAAGGTATGTGCTACTAGTTTAACAGTTCTTCTATTCTTTTTAAGCTTTTTGTTCTTGTCAGTGCAGTTTTAATATTATAGTCTAACATAAGACTTTAAAGCTGTAAGGGAAGATATTATTTTACTATGACTTGAATAAAATTGCAAACATGATGCCATTTATAACACAATCTTTAAAGCTTTGATTTTACTCCTAAGTGGAAATATAATGTAAAATACTTAATTTTAGTGGCAGGCAAGTGCATTGGAGATTTATACCATAGGAAAATTCAGTTGTTTTAACAGGTGATGTTTTTAGGGACCATAAATGAAGTGTTTGACAATTTGTGTATGTTAATGTACCTTTCACTCTATTCATGGAAGAAGTGTGGCAAAGGAATTAATATTCTAACATTCTTAATCTAATAATGGCAATGGAATTAATCCAGCATTCTTAAAGAGAAGCCAGAATTGGACTAAAAGCCTGTTACAGTTTTGTTTCAAAGTCTTAATATCTTTAGCTGTCTTTGTAGCTTTATTCTGATGCTGCTTCTACACAATATTTATTTTTCAGAAACAGGTAAAATCTAAATCTTCCTGCAGTAAATCTTCCATTTAGCTTGAAAAGCTGAATATTAATGTACTGAAAATTAATATAATGAATAAAATTAATATTAAATTGTATTTATTAATATAAATTCTAAAATTTTGTATTTTTGAAATGTATAACAGGGAGGGAGGAACTTAAATTTGTTCAAGAGGATGCTTTTGTACAGAAAGATTTTCAATTTTTCTTCACTGAATGTTTGAGTAACAAAGAAAATGCAGACTTAAAGGGAATACTTATTTCCTGCAACAGTCTCTGGCAGTGCTGTAGCTGTTGTGATCTTGGCCTCCCTTGAGATTACCAGCTCAATTCCCACTAATGTAATTAGGAGTCACGTTTCGTATTCGCCCTTCCTGTGATATATATAATAAAAAAAAAGGATATTCTAATTTTACACCATTGCAACCCAAAACCTTTTTTAATTCAGTGCAGATAAATGTTCTTTATAAACATTAATGGTTCCTTTCTGCAATCCCAGGGAGTACATGGGCCAAAAGCATATGTTGCTACCCAGGGTCCTTTAGCCAACACAGTCATAGACTTCTGGAGGATGATATGGGAATACAACGTTGCTGTAAGTACCTGTAGAAAAATTCAGTGTTACCTTATTTCATGGCACTGTGATTGTGTAGTTTTTTGCTTGAGCTGGCTATTATTATCAAAATATTGACAGTGATTTAGATTATTTGCTTCCCAAATGTTGCCTTTTGTAGTTAAATGCAATTAATGTTGTTTATTCAGTTTAATAATGTAAATTTAAAGTAATAATTTTGTTGAATGAACGTTAAGTCCTTCATATTTATGAGCAGGTTCTTGCTTGTTTTATCTGTAAGGTAGGAGACCTTACAATTCTGACTTAATGTAGACTGACAAAATCAAATACAGAACCAGCATGTGAAACAACAAGCAAAACCCCAAACCAGTTACCTTTCCTTTTATGCTAATTTTGGGTTAGTTATTGCTTTATATATTCTATGTGTGTTTAAACAGCTTTTGTCAGGAATTAACTTTTAAATACTTGTGGAAATTGGATAGGTTTGACAATTTTTTTCTGAAAATTTTTTTGGGAGGGGAGTAGTTTTTTAACACTTACCTGTTTGTGCATTTTTATTGTGCTACTCAGGCTTTCTGATATAGCTTCACCTAAGAAATTTGATTGATGGTCAAGGGGTTTTTTTGGGGGGGGGGGTTGTTCATATTTTATGCATTCTATGTCATTTTAAGCAAATATAGCTATGTTTCTTCCAGCTGGTAAATAGTTCTCTATTTTTATAAATTTAGACTTTATAGTCAGACTGAATAAATTAGGTATTTGTGCAGGATTACAGTGAATTTGAATTAAGTATCCTTGAAGTGTTGTATTAGTGATGTAGATTTTGTGAAGGATGAAACTTGGTTAGTGTTTTAGAATTAGAGGAGCATGTGTATGCAGGAAAGAAAATATTATTTATAATTAGTCTCTTCCTTAGTAACCACTACAAGGGTATCAGTATCTGCCTGACAGAAGCAAGGGGTGAAGTGTGGGTTTAAGTTACATGATCCAAAAACCTCTAACTTGGAGCACCTTTTTTTTTTTTTGTCTTTTCAGATAATTGTAATGGCCTGTCGAGAATTTGAAATGGGAAGGGTATGTGTCCTAAATACAAAAATAAATGAGCTTTGCCCATATGGGGCAATAGCTGTGAAACTTCATCTGCCAAATCTGTAGCTGTGATAATAATACCAGATGAAGTGAGAATGCTTATCCTTACATTTCTGTACATAGGAAATGGTTCATGAGACTGCATTTCTCTGCCCCATTTGTGGGGTTACATGATTATTTAGGTGTCATCTCAGTGTGTGTTTGTGTACAGAACTGTACCAAGGGTTTGTTTCTGGCTGTGTCACTGTGGAAAAAGTGTCTTGCTCTTTGTGGGATGTAGGCCAACTATGAAAATCCCAAGTCCTTCAGAATTTCCTGTCAATTCATACAGCTGCAAAAACAATTTTTTTTTTAATCTCTCTTCTTTATTCTTACAACCTTAGAAGGAAATCCAGAATTGTGAATTCTCAGCTTCCATGAAAACTAAGCTTTCATTGCTCCCCTCTGCATGATGCTTAGGCATATGGTACAGGCAGACATGAAGTTTGCATCCTAATTTGCAAAGTGTCTTTTGCCTGTATTTCTGTGGGTTGTTTGAGGTCTTGGTTTTGTTTTTCTCTTATCCAAAAGAAAAGTTATTTTTATTATCTTAAAAGAAGTCCAGAATAAGGCATTCAGGGCTGTGATTTTGTCTGCTCTGCTTCTGTTAATCATCTTCCAGTACCATGCATGAATTAAATTGGGCTTCTTTACTTTAACAGAAAAAATGTGAGCGTTACTGGCCTCTGTATGGAGAAGCAGCTGTAACTTTTGGACCATTTCGTGTTTCTTGTGTAAGTATAAAGCTTTATAAGTTAATTTTCAAGTATTTAGTGGGTTTGTCACTTAAATATTCAATGAAATGTATGTGGTGGGCTTTTTAGTTGTTCACAACTAAGTTTTACCCAAGGACTCTCAAAGGAACATGCACATCTAAGCTGTGTGGTTTTTTGAATCCTCCATGATTGTTTTTTTCTTTCAAAGAAGGGAACCTGTGTCCCTTGCTCTTGTATGTTTTTATGTATTATTTCTTGAGCTTTATATGCTGCTTGAATGTCTGCACCAGACAAAAAATCAAAATCTTGTGCAGTTGTTTTGTGTGATACGACTTGTGTGTTCTGAGTGAGCTGAAGTACCACTGGAACAGGTTATTTTTATTAAGTTAATTATCATGACATGTTTTTAGGTGTTCAGAAAGAGTTTTCATGCTTGCTTATTCAGCTATTAATACTACTTTGAAATAGTCTAACAAGAATTAAGTACACTTTGATTCATCTTGTCAGGAAAATACATACTTGCAGATTTTAGTCTATAAAGATTCTGAGTAACCTTTTCCTAGGGTAAATTGATTCAAATTTGGCTGCTTTTTGCCCTGTTCCTTGGGATACTGGGGAAAGGGGTTTGTGTGTTTGCTGTAATTGCCTTAGCTACAGCAGAATCTATTACCTTTGGGTACTCTGGTGTATGTGGGCTGCATAGCTTTAAAACCTGCAGTGTTGCAGTTGTTGATGGGAAATGGTAAATTCCCAGGAGGAGATAGAAACACATTAAAGCATATATTCAGTCTCCTAAATTCTCTGTGGGAAGCTGCAGTGCAAAGTTTTTAAAGGCATCTTCAAATTCTGATGTTACTGATATTTAAAGTACAATAATATTGTTTGATTTCTGCAGTATAAACTTTGCTTGATATTCCAAAGGAAGATTTGAAAATTCTGTGAGCTAGAAGCTAGATTTTTTTGGCCACAACCAAGATAATTAGTGATTCTTTTAGATGCACCCTTAATTGAAAACAATGGAAAAGGAAAAATATAAAAGGAGACCTCACAGGATAGAGTGGTAAGAGGCTGAAGTTTATACAGCAAAAGTGTTATAGAGGGATGGCTGTGAAAGGCAATCTGTAAATTAAAAGTATGGAGAAGTAAAGCAAAAGAGGTACTTAGAAATATTCTTATGTGGCTCATTGATGACTTTGGAACAGACAGTTTCAAAACTCACACTTTTAAGTAAAAGTAACCCATTTTGCACATCCTGTGCAGCAAGCTGACTTGCTGGTGTATTAATCTGTGTTTTGATTGCCCCTCTCTTGAGGAAATCATAAATACAAAACCAATAAATTAAAAAAGAAACCCTGAGTTTCAAGTTTGATATTTTAGTTATGCCCTGTGTGTTGCATATTGATTTTTAATTTTTTTTTCCAATGCATTATTGTTTTCTCATGTTTAGGAAGCTGAGCAAGCAAGAACAGATTATTTCATTAGAACATTATTACTTGAATTTCAAAATGTAAGTACACAGTCACTTCTTGTCTCACCTTCAATGATTGTTCAAAAGTCTCCAAAATGATACAATGTCAGAAACTCGTGAAAGTATCTTCACTTTTTTAGGTGCTGATTATGGATGTAAATGATAAAGTTTGGAAGAGATGTTAAAATCTTAGTATATAAAGGAGAAATAGTGAAACTCTTTGCCTTTTCTATGTTCTTGTTTACCCAAATGGATTAAGCTTTTCTTGTAAACTTACACTGAAATGTCAGATGTCAAATGTCAAGTGTTAGACTTCATTTGACTGAAAAACAGCTACCAGTAAATAAAAACTGTAGAGCCCTCCTGTAAAAACACAAAGTATGATAGTCTAATTTGCAGAATACCTGTCATTTTAATTGGCAATCAGCATTAATAAATGATTTATTACAGGTTAGTCTCATTTGTGGTTATGTTTTCTTTATCAAAGTTTTGTTCCATTTCAACAACAGATACCACAGCAGTTATGAGAGCTGCTTAATCATGAGGGGAGTGATTTTGGGGAATAATTTTTGTCTGCAGTATTTGCTGGGAATGCATGAACTTAATCAGTTTCTGTTAGTGCTCATAACTGACTGGGCTGTGAGACAGTTTAGATAACAGAAATTCTGTGTAATAATGGGGGTTTGTGGCATTGTTTGAAGTGGTGCATTTCAAAACAGAACTGGATACCAAAAACCCCAAAGCAGAACCTGCCTTCCTTTTAATACCCAAATATTGTATGAACCAGTTAGACCAGAGACTGTGGCTGATGTAGATTTTGCTTGCCTGTACTACACATGCAAATGATGTTTGGCTGTTGTCTCTGGGGAGTTCTGTCCCACTTAGAAGCCTGTGTACTGCTTAAAAACTGAGCAGCAACAAAAAGTTACAGCTTGTGCTGAGCTTTTGATCTTAGCAAGGAAACAAGCTTGTTCCTGTGAGGAGCAATTTAACTGAAAGGGTTAACAAGATGTGTTGATATTTGATCTGTGCATCTGATAACGTGGTTTTTCTTCAGATTTATGTAGCCAATTTGCTTGAGGATTCCTGTAAAATTAACTGCAGACTTTTCATCTTTCTTTGAAGTATTCTAAGCATAGCCTTGCACTGGGGAGGAAAAGTGTGTTTGTGGTATAAAGGAATATCCTTTTAAGTTTACTTACAGGTTTTCCAGAATAATTATGTATTTTGTCACTTCTGTAGCATTTGCAGTGGATTATCATACAAAGGAAGCTATGCAAAAGGATTTAAAATTCCCATAAATCTACAGAGTTACTTTAGTTTCTAGAAGGAAAATCAGTTTGACTGAAACTTGATTATTTTCAAGAACTTTGGTTGTTTAGTATGTAAGTGGCAGTAGAGAAAAAGGGCTATAAAGGTTCTTTTAAATGTTTGATTTTCCTATATAAAACAAATCTTTTTTTTTCCCCTGACTACTCTGCTTATGTGAAAAATCAATAGTGTTTTTAGAAGTAATTGAGTGAAATTTAATAGATAGCTGTAACTCTTCCTTTTTACTGATGACCTTGATTTTACATAATCATGTCGATTTTTAAATTTGTGCTTTCTTAGGCTGTGTTTTCTCTTTTTTTAGCTAGCTGTGGTGTTTTCAGAGAGCTGGGAAAAGTCAAGCATCAAAAATAGATAAATTTCCATGCTCAAAAGGCCTGCTATGTTGCTTCTCACATAATGAAACAGAAGGTAGTGTAGGTCTTGAAACCTCTAGACTATAATGTGGATCAAAACCTTCATGCTCTCCAGTACATTACTTTGAGGAGGATACTGGAACCCAGAGGTGAACCCCAGCATGGGAAGGTGCAGTAGAACTAGCTGCTGGTTCTGCTGCTTGCTGCAGATGCTTTGGATAGTGATGAAAGGGAGGATTTTCAGGGATTCAGGGAGCTGAGTAACTGAGCTGTTCTAAAGCCTGCTTCTTACCTTGTCTTAGTACTATTGTAGCTCCTGCTGCTAGAATAAAGTGCAAGTGTGATCCATATTTAGGTATGGTCTCGATTATTTCTGTTGTTTTCTTAATTTCCCTCTGATAGCCTGTGCACATGTGCACACTCTTTATTTTGTAGTGTGACAAAACAACACCTTTGCCTCCATTTTTTCCCTCAATGAAAGTTACTGAAGTACAAGTAGAAAGATGAAAGATTCTTTCTCCATTTCCAAGTTCTAGCTGTAAGGACATAGAGCCTTTTCATATGGTGCAGCATTGTTGGTCCTTTACCCATATAATAGAGAGGGGCTTCTGAACTGTCCCATAGGGCATCTTATGCATTAGCAGCACTTCAAATATGGTTTCAGAATTTCTCTTTTCTTTTTTGTAGTGGTTGTGGTTTTTAATCCAGTCAATTACTTGTCAAAGCAAAGGTTCATAGAGCTACTCTGGTACAAACTGAAATGTGTGTTCTCTTTCTCCCTGCTCCCCCTTAGGAGACTCGTAGTGTCTATCAGTTTCATTATGTTAACTGGCCTGACCACGATGTCCCTTCGTCTTTTGATTCTATTCTGGACATGATCAGCTTGATGAGAGAATACCAGGAACATGAAGATGTTCCTATTTGCATACACTGCAGGTATCAAATGGATTTATCTTTTCATTTTAAGCATTTTCATTTTTTGAAGTCTAGACTTTTTTTATAGGATGCACTAGTTTTAGTTTTGAGTCCAAATTGAGTTATTTATTTTCGTTGAAAAATTCTCATGACAAAATTTAATTCAAAATCATCCAGGCTTCATTTTCTTAAAACTGATGTCACAGTGAAATTTTGCTTTTACTTCAGTTTAAGACAGAATATCAATCAGAAAAGAATGAGCCTTTCAAAGGGGACCTGTTTTGAGGTTCTTAAGACATAAATCCTTGTGAGGACAAAACAGACTTTGAAGATCACTGCAAATCAGCTTGAGAGTAAAGGCTCCATTCTCAATAGGAGAGACTGCATAGCACCACTAAGAACTCTGTCTGTGCTCTAATATGACAGAAAAGATCTTGAATGAGCAGGTTGTAGTTTCCAGTTGGGAAGTCTTTGCTTCTAAACAAGAGTTTGATCCTTGACCTAAAATTTGGCTACCAGAACTGTTGAGACTGAATTGCTATGAAAATGTTTTGCTACATTGACACTTTCTGACAATTTATCTGAAAATCTTGCCTATTGTTTTTAATGCTTTTTAAATGAACAAAGGTTCATGTGTTATGTCAGGAAAAATTGAATTCAGATTGATAAGCCAGGACATGTTAAATTCATGGGAGTTATTAAGTCCTTAGAGCTTCGTTATTCTCTTAGGGCTGTATCCTTTTTTTGAGTTGTCACTCTTCAGTGAGGTCTAAAAACATAAACTGACTTAGCACTGGAATCTATTCACTTTGTCCTGTTCTTTTTGAATGTCATTATAATTCTGAATGTTGATTCTTTACAGCAGTGTAATTATTATGTAATAAATATGCATGAATTATAAATCTGCATGTGTAAAACAGAGGAATTCATACAATTAGGAAAAATAAATAAGATAGTTTGCTGTCATTCTTAAACTTTCAGATTTATGTTTTCAGCTAAAGAGGAAAAAATATGGATGTGATACTAAATCAGAATAATGTGGCAAGTCTTTCAATGTCTTCTGTTCTGCCATTTTACATCATTTATCATTAAACTTGGAGAAGACCACACCTGATGAAGCAGTAGTAGCTGGGAATAGTGTGACAAAAGGAAGGGACAATAAAATTGTCAGCTCTGAATCATCTTTCGTGACTGCAGTTCCAAATGGCAATGAAAACCTGCATTAAAAAATTCAATGCTGCATTTTGCACTGCTAATTTCATTTTTAAGACACTATAGTGTCAGGCTGAGTGAAATTAAAATGATAGTTGAAGGATTTGGAATTTTTTTTTTAAATTTTGCACTTCCAAAATATGAGGCTTATAGTGGTTTTTTATCAAATTTAAATAATATCTAACACTTATCTTTTTATGTTATAGTGCAGGGTGTGGAAGAACAGGAGCCATCTGTGCCATAGATTATACATGGAATTTGCTTAAAGCTGGGGTAAGGAATCCTAAAAGAAGTTTTATGACATTCTGTAATTTCATAACAGGGATTGATTGAGCTTCAAAGTGTTCAAAAATAGGGAAATGTTTAGGACATTCTGGAACTCTTTACAGGTTGGATGTTTAGTTTCATTGCACTCATGCTTTAGTATGAACTTACTGTCTTTGACAGCAAGTTTTTATCTAAATAGGTCTCTATAAAATTCTAATTAAAAAAAATAGATTTCAGTATAAATTGATTTTTAAATTTAACTTTCTCAGTCTCTCTGATTTATCATGCAGCTAAAATATAAAGGGGTTACTTCATTCTGGGATTTTTAGATTATGAAGCATTGTTAATATTGCAGTGCCATATTCATGGCATTGGTTATTTCATTTCAAAAATGCTTGAAATGCTCTCATCTGATCTAAATCAAAGGTAAATTTGAAGTTGCTTTGAAAAAAAATTTAATAGTTGCAGTGTGGAGAGAAGAGATTAACTTTACCTATAAAAGTTAGACTTTTTTGTGTTTAACAGCTTTTATATTGTTGTTTTGACAGTTATGTCATTGTAATCAACTTGCTTCTGTATTTCAGAAAATACCTGAAGAATTCAATGTATTTAATTTAATCCAGGAAATGAGGACACAGAGGCATTCTGCAGTGCAAACAAAGGTATAGGTTTTTTAAATAAATGTGATAATATATTGCTATTCTTTGAGAAGATCTTGTGCATTAATTTTTATCTGGTACCTTACAGGAGCAGTATGAGCTTGTCCATCGAGCCATAGCACAACTGTTTGAAAAGCAACTGCAAAAATACGAAAGTTGTGCAGACTGGAAGATTGCAGATGGAGTGGTAGGTGTCTTTCCCATATGTAGCTGTTAGCTTCTGATGATAATTCTCCTGTGAAGTTGTTTTTAGTGTTCAATGGTGTGATCTTATTAAGCTCTCATGGTTTTTTTAAAGTACTGCTTGCATTGAAATAGGTTAGGGGAGAGAAATAAAAGTTTAAAATGCTTTTGTCAGAGAGCTGCATGCTCTATCCTTTTAACAAAGGAGAAGGAAGTGGAAAAAATATTCTTCATTGGTATTTACAGTATTTGAGGATTTTTCTGTCTTTCTATCCTTCCCCTTTAAATTTCATATGCCCTATATGTTTGTTCTCTTTTTTTTTGTTTAGATATGTTTTCTTGGCTGCTGCTGGGCACTGTGTGAAAAATGGCTTTTGGATTAATATATTCTTTCTCTCCCACAGTCCAGAACTCTGTACCACCCTTTGTCCCTGGATTGTGTTTTGTTTATTCAGTGATTTTCTGTCCCTAATTGGTGCAGATTCCATAGCTCTCTAGAGGGAGTATGAGTGGTATCTCCAGGACTCTGAAATATCTGGAAGCAATTTTAAAAATGCTTTTATTAATAAGCATCCTATTTATTTTAGGGATCTAGCTATCCTATATGTGCTTTCTAGGAAGTCTAGAATGTTTTCAATTCTTGGATTAAATGTATCCACCCTTCTGCTAACCCCTGAGCATTTATATGGTTCATGCAGTACTTATGAGGTCTTCAGTCATGACAAGGAGCTTGTTGACTAAATGCAGTATGGAAGTATGGATAGGGCTGGCTATTTTTATTTGTTACAGGTTTGATTAAGCTGATGTGGGATTTTTATTTTTTTTTTTCCTGAGAAATGAGCATGGCAGGGTTTGGAATATGCAGATTGATTAGCTTTGTACAGAAGTGATTTCTAAGTACTTGAGTTCTGATTATAAAATAATAGGTAGATCAGTCTACTGTATCTTCTGGTTATTTGCCTTAAATCTGACCTGTGTCTGTGCTCTTATATAGGATGAAAAATGTCTCTTACTAACTTACTCCTATTGCTATATATACATTAAATGACTTGCATATTCCAGAAGATGAGTAAAGCTGTGGCAAATTATGGTGGTACTCTGTAACAAAGGCAAGTGCTGTCTTTAGCACAGCTTGAGAGATCTGCTGACTAATAAAACAAGACCAAGTAGGAAATGGATAGGTAATGTATATGGGGGTGAGAGAGGGATGAATCCCAGCTCTGAAAAGGCAGTGATGGAGTGTGAGTTTTGAGTTTTACTTGGATATGATCTTGGTTTATGATCAACAAGTTGTAAAGGAAATTGAATTTTAGCAGTTACTTGGAAACTGGTAAGAGCAGAGAATGTAATGTCCTTGTGTGGGTACTTGCAGCTGGACTACTGACTGCATGTCAAGTCTGCTTATCTCAAAAATATGTTGCAGAATTTGAGCATTAAACAACTGGACAAGGATCAAAGGTGTTGGAAGGCTCAATCTAAAGAACAGCCAGACTGAGATGGAGAAAAAAATGGCTGAGGTTAAAAACAGCAGAGGCTGACTAACCACAGAAAGCTGATTACTCTTAACTTTTTCTAAGGAATACCAGTGAGACCTGAAAGACTTAATGAAAAAGTGACATTTGTCTAAAAAATGCAACATGAAGCTGCAGAGCTCCTTGCAGCTGAAAGCCTGTATCTTTGGGGTGAATATCTCACCATCTTGGAATCTTCCATGAGTTTCACTGACCTCTGACCTGTCAAATTCCAGAGCTGCAATCTGTTGGAAAACATTCTAGGGAAGGATCCCAGTATGCCTGCTCTGATCTTATTCTTCCCTGAAGTTCCCTTCAGTCACTGCTGGAAGCAGGGCCAAGTCAATCTTTGTCTGACTAGGCATAGCCTGCTTTGTGTTGGGAAATGATGCTTCTGCCTTTTATTACTTGAATAATTCTGCAGAAAGCTTGAGGGGAACCAAGTCTCATAGGTGGAGAATTTCTGTATCTAAAAGTTTGGTACTTAAATTTGCTACTGTCCATTTATTACAAAAATTGCTTTGAATGAATTAACTGGTGTAGGCTTAGCTTCTGTTCAGGATTTATAAGGGAAACTTCACATATCCAGTTAAATATTTTCTCAAAACTTTGAAGCTCACTTGAGACATCACTTTGATATTCTGACAAAGCTCCTTTTTTTCCTTCAGGAATGTGGCACCTGTTGTATATAATGTCTGATTTTCCCCAGAAATTTTCTATTTTGCTTTCTTTTAAAAAAACAAACAACCATTCTGGGATATATCCTGGTTAAAAAACTAAATCTGAGGCAGGAATTTTTCAAGTAACTTTATTAAATACAATGTAGTATTCTAAGGCTCCTTCATGTATGTTACTCTGCCTGCAGATGCTACAGCAGCTATGAAATCTTCAATATGTGAACAGTTTTTATTATGCCCAGTGAAAAATAATTCCAAAAAATTCCAAAAAATACATGTGCCTACTTTGGCTATAATACTATTAGTTAAGTAGGAGATGCTCCTGGGCTGAAGAGGAAATGTCATCTATTCTATTTTGATAATGCTGTGAAGAGCTGGAGTGCTCCGTAGGGTCCATTTCATGGTTTGTTTCCCTCTTGCTGTTCTCATTTCCAGCAGTGTTGAAATGGGTTGAGTTCCAGAGGCTCTGTGAGCAGGGCTTGCCAGCAACATCCCAGTAAAATCCCAGTAAAAGGTTAATCTGATTGGCACTGAGGGGCAGCATTCATGGGGAAGTAGCTCAGACACAATCCCAAACGTGTGTTCTGGGAACTTGCCAGCTTTGCCCTGCTGGAAACAATACTGTAAAAAGTCAGCAGCAAGGCATGCAGGGCTTGAACAGAGACTTAGGATAGGGTTAGAATTTCCATCAGAATTTGATAGATCCCAAACCATGTCAAAAATACATGATGTGCTTTAATGTAGGAAATGTATACCATGTAGTTATACCTGTTGTGAATGTGTAGAGCTGCAAATGTTTGACAGAGCACTAAGTATTTAAATGAATTGAAATAAGGAAAGCTCTGCTCAGATACCAGTAATTTCAACAGTACCCCAAGCAGCCAAATTTCAGGGTGAAGAATTGCTGCTCAGGAGCCATTTTTTTGTGACAAGGAAAGAATTCAGATGCTAAATTTGATAATCAGAACTATTACCTTCCCCTACTTAGTAGTACTTTCCAGTTACCAAACAATTAAATTGGAACAGAGTCCTGGACTGAAGCCCTTCTCACTGAAATTCTTGGTCATATTGTCATGTATTTCAAGTCAATAGCTGTGCTTCTCACCATCACTGGCTTTGTTAGTACTGCTGTGAAAATATTACACTTGATGTTGTGTTTGGAAGCTTTGAAAGATATGTGAAATCATTAGTCTTGGTCATCTGATAAGGTATCAGTCAGATTTGTATCAGTTAAATATTTTATGAGTTATTTGAGAGGGTTCTTCATGAGCTGAAGTGAACTGGAGCTGTGAATTGTAGCTGTCTTGGAAAGTCTGAATCATATAGAATTTCATCAAGTTGGATGTTGTGTTTGGAAGGCAGAAAAAGAAAGTTGGTTAAAAGACAACCAAGCTCACTCTCAATTCAGAAATGTTTCTTTGAATTTTTTCTCTTGACAGTACCAAGCATGTTAGGGTACTGCAAGTCCTTGCTTTGCCCTTATCCATGAGTAGAAGCTTGTGTTAGTAATCACTTTCTCCAAAATCTGGCAGTGCTGGTGCTCTCAGTGTCTCTTGCATTTTGTGCTGTAAAAGCAATAGAGTTCTGTTGTGGTGGTTGACTGCACTTGTAGAAGTCACGGAGGAATTGGATGCTCTAAGAAGAATGTTGTTATTTGAAACATTAATGGTTTAGAAACTGTAAGTGAAAAGTCTGTGCTGTTCATATTCTCTTTGGTGTTTGGCAGCTTGGAAGGATATTTTTTGTCATTGCAGCCTTCTAAAAAATCATGTATTTCTTCAGAGACATTGATCTCGTTGCCTCTGTTGGAATGTTTTATTTAATCTGAGTCACTTGAGTGTATCATTTCAATCTGAAGTATTTCTCTTTTTATCTACTGATGCTCAGTGATTCCCATGCTGCTTTATAAAAAGGGCAAAAGGAATGCCTCAATTCCTTTTAAGGGAAAACATGAGATTACTTCTGGAGGAATCTTTGCAGTAAATTTGCCAGTATTTTACTAGTACAGAAAGGTTCTGAATGACATTAAATATTTCCACAGTGAGTTTCCAAAAGAAAATGATACATTGGAATTCCTGGGAAAAAGGTTTTGAATTGTAGTCAGTGTGTGTGAAATCTCAGTCTAAGACTGAGATCCTCTATTTGCCTGAAGTTAGTGCCAGCAGTTTGGTGACTGAGCCAGTGGTGGAAGCAGGTGGAGGAAAGACCCCCCTAGGGAGGTGATAGCACAGTTTGGGTTACCTTAGACAGTGGGAAGTCCTTGTTTCTCTGCATTACTGCAGGAACACGAGTTACTCTGCATTTTAGTAGACCGGGGGCAATCTACACAAAGTATTTGAGTTTATGGCCTTGTCAATTATTAATGTAGTCTTTCATAGGTAGGTATGCACTTGTCTGTATATCTGCAGTTTAACAGAATACCTAGAAATTCCTAACCATGAGCAGTTGCACTTGATCTCAGTAGCTGCTTCCTCAGGGGAGCAACTCCAAGGGAGCTCATGAACTGTTGAGCATTTGATGCAAATAGACACAAAGGTTGGGGAAAGATCCTGTTTTTTTCTTTACCCATGTTACACTGAGAAGACAGTGCAGTGAGACAGTAGGGTAGTTGTCCTCTGTGAGAAAGCAGGGTGCTACACTGAACACTTAGTGAACTGCACATTTGTAAATCCATTTTTAAAACATGATTCTGTATGATAGCCCCTGTGAGCTACGTGTGTTGTCCTGATTTGTCTAAGCTGATACTTTTAAAAATTGTGCTCTGCCTGAGAATGCAACATCTGTCTAGAGAAGCAAGGGAGTGCTGACTGATGTTGATAAGCTGTGCTTAGGAAGGCTGTGGAAGGCTTTTTCTTAATACCACCATCTGCTCCTCTCCACAGATGCAGTCATCCCAGTGAGATACCCTGTATTCGCTTTCAGAGCCGAGCTCCCTCCTTTCTGCTCCGTGCTGGTTTTTCTGCATGTTTGCCTATTCACTTAGTTTGATGTATATGACAGGGAAATCTGTGAGTTGGTGTCACTCAAGGGTGAGAAATACTCAAAATACTGGTTATTCCCTATTCTTGTAACACAGAATTGAGAACAAGTGACAGGGAATGACTTCTCTAAAAGTAAACAAAGCCTTCACAGAAACATCAATCCATGGAGCTAATTAAGGAAAGTAGCAAAGTACCTCTTTTTTTTTGGTGACAGTAAATCCTGTAATCATTCTTGTTCCTCATTCAATGTAACTAAAACAGTGAATGGATCTGGAGCTGAACCTGATGCACAAGTGAAACTTTCAACACCTCTCTGTCTGAAGCCTTCCCTGTGTACAAAATTGGGGAACCACTGGCTTTTCTGGTGTTAAATTTAAAAGTATCATTTTGTGTGTGCAGATTTTCTTGTTGGGTTTTGTTTGGGAGTATAAATGGTTCTTTTTCAAGGAATTGTTTTTGTAAACTCTGTGGTTGTGCATGTGCCTTGGACATTTGAGTTTATATACATTTTTTTAGGGCTTATACATATATTTTGTTACCAGTAACAAAAATAGCAGCGCCCTTTCAGCTACTTCTGCCTGTCTCAACTAGAAACAGCTTGTTAGTGTATATGTGGAGTTTAAAAAAGCTTTGACATATGTTAGCTTCTCTAATAAGCTTTTTCTTCTGCCTGTGAGAAAAGCATATCTCAGGAAACATTCTGTTCACAAACACTTTACAAACATAGAAGGACAGGGATGCAGCTGCTGGTTTGTTTTCTGGACAAGTTAGTCTAGAGCCAACAGGCACACCCTTTCCCTTGCCAATACCCTTTAGAAAAATGAGTGCATAAATAAGAAATGTGTTCCTGAAAACTTCTGTGCTAGTGGAGCTGAACTGGGAGACTTTTCTGCTCTGTTGTAGGATGGAGAGGTTGGTGGTGAGGGGGAGGAACTCTTGTGGAGTCTCTCTCTTTCTAGCATCTTCCTGCCTTGTGAAACTGGGATGGGCTGCAGTGCTGAAGCAAGGCCAGCAGCCCACTCTGTGCTCAGGATGCAGTTGTTTAGGATGCATTCATTTCTAGCTTTGGTTGTTAATACTTCTGAGTAAGGGGAGCCTTTTTAGTACAATACCAATGCACTCAGTGCTATCCATAGTAACAAATACATAAGGGAGAGATTCAGAGTTTGCATTGCACCACTGGGGGAAGCAGGGAGGAACATGGCACAACCATTGAGCAGGAAACAGTTTATTGTGGAATACTGGGAGCCTCAGCATCTTTGGCACCAAAATTTTTGAGAGAAGCTGATGGAGGGGTTGGATGTTCATGGCCCATGGTAATGTTTCCAGTGCTGGGGACCCCAAATCTGGATGCAAACCACTGTAGACATACTAATTTAAAAACCCCAAAACAACTCACATTCATATTTTTCCTCAGTCATTAGTTGCTTCCAAAGCAGGTGAGAGGAGGTGAATCTGCCCCTCTGCTCCATGCCTGAGACCCCACCTTGGGTTGTGCTGCCAGCACTGGGGTCCCCAGCACAGGAGGGACCCGTTGGAGTGAGTCCCCAGGAGGGACACAGAGAGGAGCACAGGGATGAGCAGCTCTCCTTAGAAGATTGAGGGAGTTGTGGTGGCTCAGCCTGGAGAAAAGAAGGCTCCAGGGTGACCTCACTGTGGCCTTGCAGTACTTCCAGGAGCTCATGAGAGAGATGGGGACAGGGTTTTTAGCAGGGCCTGTTGCAGGAGGACAAAGCATCATGGTTTTCAATTCAGACAGTACATTCAGACTAGATGGAAAGAAGAAATGTTTTGTGATGAGGATGATGAAACACTGGAACAGGTTGCCCAGAGAGGCTGCAGATGCCCCATCCTGGCATTCCTGCCAGCAGCCAAGGCCAGCTTGGACAGGGCTCTGAGTAACTTGATCTTTTTAAAGATGTCCCTGATCATTGCAGGAAGGTGTGGATTAAATGGCCTTTGAAGGTCCCTTCCTACAGAAACTGTTCTATGATTGTATGAAACCAAACAACCTTGATTGACTGCAGTGGGAGCTTCAGTGGTGTTCATTTAAATGTGAGTGGCTTTTATCTGCTAATTGAATCTTACTCCAAAAAAACCCTGATAGCTTGAGCTAGTGGTCAGCAGGACAATGAACTCCCTGTGCAATTTCCCTGAAAGGGCTAACACCATCCATTCATTAAGGAACAATAGGGTGTTTCTGCTGGAGTACTTGTGCAATATTATATTTGACAGCAACTTAATGGGGGCATTTAGGGAAAAACAGTAAGAAAGATCAAAATAGTTCATTTTTTTCTGCACAGGTAAAGCTCCACTTAGTACACTGAGGAATAGAATTTGATAATAGACTCTTCACAGTAGCCAGCAGCAGTATGGTAACTTTTAAGACAAGTAATGGAAGCTAAAAACATTTAACTAATTAATCTGAATTGAAGTGAAGGTAGTTAACTGTTGAGGCAACTTGTAGTTTATCTTCCAAAGCAAAAATTGCTCACTGAATTCAAATGCAACTATCACATCTGAAGCAGAAAATTAACAGGGAATTGCCTTTTGTTCTGTAAGACTGAGGGAGGTCAATCCCTATCACCAGTCTCAGCAGCAGGCTGGCAGAGCAGACCCTATTGCCTGAACGTGGTATTGGCCTTTGAAATGTATTACACCCATTTGGGATATTGTTCTTTTTAAAGATTGCTTTTTAAAAGGGACCCTCTGCAAGAACAGCCTTTAGGTAAAATGAGCATTAAAGTTAAGATAACACTAAGGTCCTCCTTGGTTTTGTTGGGTCTTTGGCTGTGGCACATCTTTGGAAATAGATGTCAGCTTTAGACTGTTGCATGTTCTGCTTTGATTTTTAATCATATATGGTTTTTTCCTTATTTTTGCCTAGGGGCTGGGCTGTAGTTAAATAAAGTTCATGGCCACTCTTGGGGTGGTGTGTTTTAGATCTGTGGTGAAACCAGTGCTGGTTGTTTGCAGCTAAACAGTGCTGGTTGTTTGCTGCAGCTCTTGCTGAGCAGTGTTTGCACAGTCAGGAACTGGCAGAGGCCCACCTGTGGAAGGTTATGAGTGATTGCTTTGGCATTGCTTCTGTGATTTCTTTTTATCTTCTCCCACTTCTCCTTTGCCTGCTGAACAATTTTGTCTTGACCCCCAAGTTTTCCTGCTGTTCCTCTTTCCCCTCCAGGGGTGGAGTGGAGCAATGAGAGAGAGAGTGGCTCTTGTGGGGTTTAGCTGCCTAGCTAAGGTTAACACACAGCAGTATTTTACATGTATATACATGTAAGTCTAAATAGCTGCACATATAAAAAATATTTTATATTAATGGTCCTAAATGGAAATTAAAATCTTCATTCTTTGCTGAGTAAATTAAACTTTCTTGTACACAAATGGGAGGTTATTTGGAAGTGTTCTAGATCAATGCATTAGGAAACAAGGGGTTAAGATCTTTCTCATTTTCTCACAACACTGTAGATTATTCTTATCTTCATTGGAGTGATTGTACAAGTGAAAATAACTAGACTGACTGGAAAATAAATGCTTTATTTTCCAATTATTCATTTAATTATTCAAGTGAATAATTGGGAGGGTGTATGAGAGCTTGCTCACTACTAAAGAAAGATCAGCTTTTGAGTATTTTCTCTAGTGGATTGTTCAATGGCAAACAGACCAAAATCTTCAGTCAGAAAAATTTGAAGTTGGATACACAAGGTGAAAAATAATTTTGTACATTTAGAAGAGAGTTTTCGAAGTGATCTCCATATGGCAGCCAAAAATAGATCATAATGTTATATATTACTGCCAAGTGTCATTACAGATCTTTGGACCTCACAGTTCAAATATTCTATGTATCAGCTTTACAGCCATGAGTAAAAATATCCTTTTTTCTTTTAATCAGGATGAAAATAATACAGAAAATGCTGTCAGTTCTTCAGATGCTGAGAAACAGGATTCTCCTCCACCAAAGCCTCCACGGACCCGCAGGTACTTAACTGTGATCCTCTACTATTTTAGGCTGAAAGATAAATAAAAAATAGAATAAAGCTACTGATAGCATAAAAACTAAAGATTAATATGTTGTGTTTATAAATAGAAATATACATAATGCAAATAGAAGTCTTATAATTGACTCTAAATATAAGCTACAATATTTTTGTGATGTCTGTGTTTAAATATACCAACCTTGCAATGATTATCTGTAAATAGACATGTTTACTAGTCAGATATGTTAGATCTACTTATGTTTTAATTCTGCTAGGTGATAGTAGCAAAACAAACTTCAAATAACCTCAAATAATGACTGAATCCTCCTTTTTGGAGACAAAACCATAATGACACATACCCATTTATTCTAGAAAAATCTCAGACAAATACTGCTTTTGACTAGAGTATGACAACCAAATGCTGTTATTATTGAGAAGAGTTGGTCTCACGAATCCTTTCATTCAGCAGAGGAAAATCTTCTCTAGCTTTTAAAATGCTTAGGCATAGCTTTGCAGAAGCCAAAATGAAATCTGAACCAACAGATTCATCACCCTAAAACAGGTGCCCAACCCAAGTGTTAAGACAGCTAAAGAAGCAGCTCTCCTGAACGGGGTGCCCAAGTCCCCCAGCTGGTTTGTAGCAGCTTACAGTTGCCTTTGGCCTTTGGCAGGTGATCTGGCCTGTGTTAAAACAGATACAAGGGCAGCACTTGGGTTTCCTAAAGCTGTTGAATGACATAAGAAACCACCAGCCAGGTGATATTCTTGGATAATATTTAGGCAGAAGTAAAGTAGAATTCCTTTAAAATAAAGAAAGAGATGGAAGTAGGTTAGGGCCTTTTACAAACAAATGATAGGTTGGTGCTATGTAGGCAATATATTTTTTACCTTATTTGGATTGATGGTAATGGGACTGTATTCAATGATGTAGATTAAGATGATGACAGAGGAGTGTTAACCTGTGTTCATGATGAGTTCCAAGCTCTTGAAACTTCATCACTGAGCTTAGAAATATGATTTTGGTCCAATAGATGATTTCCTTACTAGTGTTCCTTGAAATAATCTTAGGTGAACCTTAGTTTTTATCATTTTTATATATTAATATAATATTAACATATGTAAAATTCATGTAATTCATGTTTAAGCACACATCTGTCTTATCTGCACTGCATTGTTCTTTACTTGCTGCATTAAGTTAAAATCTTTTAATCTCTCCTCAAGGCCTGGGGTTTTTTGGGCCTGTTTCCATGAAATCATACTTTCCCATCTGCCAGCAGTGGCAGGCAGATTGATTTCTTAGAGGTGAATAAATGGAAGCTTTTAGCAAAGCTGTTGTCTTTCTAAAATGGAGATTATTTTTGAAAAACAATTAATTAAACTCCTCCTGGAAGATGCTTCTGAGGAAAGACTTCATTTGCTATTAGTCACATCTGCTCAAAATACCCCCTAATGAGCATGTTTTATTCTGGATGTGGGGGGTAATTTTACAAATCTACAGCCTGACTCAGGACATAGA
The DNA here is from genome assembly GCF_012460135.2 of Molothrus ater. NCBI lineage: Eukaryota > Metazoa > Chordata > Aves > Passeriformes > Icteridae > Molothrus > Molothrus ater. The sequence continues at coordinate 12,555,345 of NC_050482.2, read as the reverse complement.
GCCAGGTTTTGTGTATTGTGGATGTTTTGGCATAGATTAACATCCTTTTCCTGGGGAGGATGGGAGAGCAGAGTCAGTGAAACATTTTAATTTAATCCCCATATGTACAGGAAAACATTTTTAGGTTGCCAGCCAAATGTGTACTTGAGTTTTACATGCACTGTCTCTGAAGAAGTTACAAGTGAGTTGCTAAAGCTACTATTTTTGAAAAGAAATAAGGCTTTTACATTCTTTATAACCTATGTTGTAAATGCCTTTATAATGTATATTTAGTAAACCAAGCTGCATTTTTTAAATGGAAGGTTGAACATGTGCTTTTTCTAAAGCAAGAAGGGCTCTAGGGACTGATAGTGCAGAGTACTTTGGGTGAGCTTGGTTTCAGGTGAACTTGCCTGAGGTGATCCTGAGTGAGCAGGAAAAAAATGGGATTTTATTCTAGGCCTCAGGATGCTTGTTTTCCATATTGTTACTGACTAAGCCATGTTTGCTTAGACAGTAAAGTCTGTGGTACCTGTTAGTTGTTTTCTGACAGCCCCAAATCTGCTGGATGAGATGGTGGCATCTCCTCTGCAGCCCTTTGCACTGGCTAACCATGCAGGTCATGGCAGGATTTGTCTGTGAAGGTGGCTTTCTCACTCTCTCTTGTTCTGTTTGTAGTGGTCTAATGAAAACATCTCAGGATCTTCTTTAGACTTTAGGATCTCTTCTTCTGAAAGTGCAGCTCGTATCCTGTAGCTCTTGTCTGTGCTGAGGATGAGATGTCACTACAGACTTTTACCATGAGTGGGAGGAAGCTTACTCAGAGAGTTGTAATTAATCCTTTTAGTACTTGCTTTGGCCTGGGCATGTATTGGGGAAGGAGTGATACTTTCTAGGCTGCTTTTCTGTCTTCTTGGAAGTTTGGAGTATCTTTAGGATATTGTAATTATATTGGTATTAAATTGGTATTTTATTAGGTCACCATGAAGCATCTAGCTGGGCTTGTTTTGCAGAGGTTTGGAATTGTATTGCCTTCCAAGCTTTTATCCCTTTGTAGTGCTTTAGTGTAATTACACTTGCTGTACATTATGTGAGTGTTATCATTTAGCCTAATGTCTCTCTCTGTTTGATGTCAACATAAAAAATATTCTAATATTACTCCTTGATTATTACAGAGGTAAACAAGAACAACTCATTAGTGCATACACCAGCACCTTATCCTAGAAATTGCTTGGCAGTTGATGATCACTTCTTGTGGAAGTCACCTCTCTTTAGAGGACCTGGGGGATGGAAAGTCTTTGTTAGCTGTGTTTTAATTATTTTCAGGTTAAGGTAGGAAGAGGGCATAAGGAAGGTTTAACTTTGTTATATAAGAGACTGCAAAAAACTTAAGTTTTAAGTTTACGTTTAAGTTTAGACAGTACTTGATTTTAGGTGATTGATGTGTCAGAATTCAGAGGGAGCACCTTAATGCCTTTCAGTATTAGTCTGTGAAATATTTGTGTGCTTAGTAGTTGATTCTAAAGTACTGGGGAAAAGAGGTGATTTATTTTAGCCAGGCTTGGTTACAAAAATTTCTTTATTTTCAAGTTCAAATGCAGTTTGAAATCAAAGCATAGACTTAGACATAAACTCATAAAAAGCAAAGATGATTTAACAGCTTTTTTGTATGCAGTGCAATGAAGAGCAATGTGCTGCTGTCTGAAGGTGGAAGGGTAAAATACTGTAGCATTTTAACTTCTCATCAGATTCTGTTCAGACTTCAGTCCAATGATAGTAAATACATTTCCAGGGTTATGTATTACTCTATTTCATTTCAAGCCCTGAAAACCATCTCTATCTCCTACAAAGCTAAGATAAAACTCATTGATGGGTATTCTTAGTTAACTGTCTCTAACACGTATGCCACAATTAAAAAACCAAAAAGCCTCAGAAAGTAAATTTTAAGAAATAAATTCACCAGCTGGTTGTTTTTATTAATTCATTGTACTTTTATATTAATTTTTGTAGTACTTTTGCAGCAGCTTCACTTACCTGGACTGTTGCTTTTCTTTCATGTGGATGGCAGTGATTTAATGCTAAAGTAGAATAATGTGGTTGTCTAGCTTCAGTCTGCTTATGTTGAGTTTAATTTTCCTATTTTAATTATGAGGGAGGATGTAGAGCTTGGTATCTATTTTTGGTTGTTCATATCAGCTGCATTCCATGACCTTGGCATCACTCTCTTTTATTTGAAATACCCTACAGTATGCTGCATAGAATAATCATGGATTACTTAAGGCTTTTTTTCTTTTCAACACTGGCCAAGTTTCACTTAAATCTGAACCTATTGTGTGCAGTTGCAGTAATGTAGCTCTTTTCCATCAGGAGTAGAATGGATTAGATTTTAAAGCATTCTAAAAATTTATAATGAATTGCAGAAAGCAATAAATGGCTTGTTTTTCTTGTATACATTTTTGGTTGAAAGCTGTGGGAAGGTTTTTTTTTCCGGACAAGTTATAGTACTTTTGACAAATTTTGTGTAATTGTTACTATGAGAAATAATTGCAAAAAGGTGTTCTTGCCTAATTCATGGTTTACCTGACACCTGAGAAGGCACTGGGGCGCTGCATCAGCTGTGTGGCAATGGGAGTGTATGAAAAAGCTGCCATAATCACCCAGGGGAATTCCATTTCCAGCTGTAAATGAGGCAGTGCCAAGGTAGTGGCATTCCAAGATTATCAGGAGCTTTTGGATCTGAAGAGGCACTTGAAGGCTGAGTCATGACAAAGCTTTCTATTTTTTCATCACACCATGAGGTTTTCAACCCTATGTGTTTATTTAAAGGTATAGTACAGGGAAGCTTACTTCTCTTACTTGAATGGCCTGGCTTTCTTTGCTTCACTGACTCTTTTCTGTCTCAATAGCTCCTTCATGAGCTTTCTGTGAGTTTCCTGGTACTTTAAACCAATCTGGTCTTACTTCTCCTGTTGTTTTTGAGTATTAGTAGCAGATAATTTTCTGCCTCTGGGGGCAGAAATATCTGTGGAGCACAGCTGGTGAAGGACATGCCCAAAGACAGCATTATGCTGCAGCCCAGAATGCCCAAGATTCACAAGACTTCTAGAAAAAACTAGTGCCAAACAGAGATCTTCTGAATGTGTTCATGTCCTAATATTTCTGCTGCGTGGAAATGAACAGAATCATTATTTGCAATGCAGAACGTGTGAAATAGTAGTATTAAAAATATCAGTAAAATGGAAAAAATCTTGCCTATTGGGATTTATTTCTGAATTTAAAGAGAAAAAAATACATTAGGGTGCTATTTGGGCATCTCAATTGCTGAGGACAGATATCCTTCAATATTAATAAGGCAAAGAATGATTTTGACAAATAATTTCTCATGTCTTCACTGTAAGCTCTCATCTAAAAATGAAGAAGTGACATTTAACTTCAAATGTAATGATGAACATTGTAGTAGTTCTGTTGAGATGTGTAGGAGGAAGGTGTTTAATCAACTTCTGGGCTGCTGATTTGTGCAGCATTTCCTTTATCATCAGTTCTACAGATACATCTAAGGGAACTGTTTGCATAGCTGTGAGGCTCTGTTTACCAGTGGATCAAAGGGTAGAGTGATTGTATTGACCAGTAATTGGTGAAGAACCTTTGAATTGGTGAAGAATTTTGACTGATATTGTGGACCTATATCCTTGTTATATCCTGTTGAATGCTAATTTGCTCCTTTAGCTTATTGTAATGCATAAGATTAGGTCTGTGCCAGAGAAGGAATTAGTTTTGCTGATTGTTAATAACTCTGGGTCAGGAAAATCAGGTCAATAAGGGAAAACTGTGATTTTCAGTAGGAGGATTTAGTGGAGATTACAGATGAGCACCACTGCTGGTAAAAGGGGGCGTGTAAATATTTGTGCAAGTGTACCCACTGTCTCCCTCCCTATTTGGAAGAGAGGAGAGAAATGCAAGAGGAGGGAATTCTCTTGTCCTTAGTGTGTATTAAATTGGAGCAAGATTAATGCCCCTCCGTTTTATCTTTACTTTCTTTACTGTCTTTTTTTTTTTTTACCTTACTGTCTTTTCTTTACTAATTCAGGCAAACACCTTATTCTCAACCTTATTAATTTTTCAACAACTATAGGCAAGAATTCCCAAATTACTTCAATTAAATTGCTTAGACATGCTTTGTATTTCTTCTGTTTTAATGTAAAGAAAAGCAGCGATATACAAGTGCTGGGAGGAGGAATTTGAGGCCCAACTCTTTGTGACAGGAGTCAGGCAGAGAATGGAAGAGATCACCCAGGACTGCAAGAGGACCTGGGGTTTTCCAGATACAAAGATACAGGAACTGGTAGAAGATCATTTGGAAGCTGGGAAGCTTGCAGTACTTGAGGGGTTTGGATTTTCACAAACTGAGAATCCAAATGGTTCTCTTTAGTATGGAGTCCCTTGTATAAAGATTTTAGTTCTGCAACCCATTCTTCTATAGTTTGGTGTTAATAAAGTCACAATGATGAAACACATGCTGTAGCCTGTCCCAAGTCAGGTGCTTTTAGTGCTCTTGTAAACTCAGTTATGAAACAGTCTTTGGGCTTTTTTTGTTTTGGGTTTTTCCCTATATGTCATGATAGTCTCAAGTGTTTGCACTTGCTGGGTCCTTCTTAGGCATGGTTTGGAAGTAGAGGAACCAAAGCAGTACTTTGATTGTGCTCATTATGTGGCATGCAGACAAATAATGAGAGCCTGTCCTTTGTCTTGTAGACAGAGTTCTTGTGCAACCTTGTCCTCCTTATGCTGGAGGGTCTCATGAGAGCAGAGCAGGGGCAGAGCAGAATTCCCTCCTTCCATGTGCTGGCCATGCTGCTTTGGATGCAGCCCAGGACATGGTTGGTTTTTGGACTGTGGGTTGGTTTCTGCACACTGCTGGGTCTGTCCAGCCTCTGTCCACCAGCCCCCCCTGTCCTTCTCCACAGGCTGCTCCAGGCTGTTTAACCCCCAGTCTGGATGGATGCTGGGGGTTGCTCCAACCCAGGTGCAGCACCTTGCAGTTGGCTTTGTTGAACCTGATGATGTTCTCATGGGCCCAGCTCTTAAGCTTGTCCAGTTCATCCTGGATGTTTAAAGGAATGGAAATTATAAAAATGCCTTCATCAGGTGTGCTAAATGTTTGTAGTCAACAACTCTGCATCTAATCAGACCAATATGCTTGAAGAACTTCTCTTCTAAGTAGCTTGAGATGAACTGCAGTTATAAGTGCTGTGGTTTCACTAATATGCACTATAATTTGGATCATAAATTCTACTGAAATTATTTTTTATGTTGTATATACCTCATGTCGACTAAATTTGGTTTGCAACTAAGCCAAGACTATCAAATACACAAACATAAAATAAAATCCTCTTGAGCATATACAGAAAAATAAAATTGAAGGAAGATATTCAATGTTAAGTGGGCTGTAAGGATTTTTTTTTTTAAAGAAATCTTCCTTGGCTTTACTGAAATTTGAATTCCATATGTCAAGTTTCTCAGAGCCACTTAAGGAAAAATGTAGTGAAATGCTGCCACAAGAGGGCCTGTCTTACAATGTCTTTGCAGAATGCTTCTGGGAAAGGATGTGAGCAATCTTTGAACTATTAGTGAGGATTAGTTGTGGCCTGAATGAATGTCCTTGTGATATTCTGAAAGACATTTTGAGGATGTTGACTTAATTCCTGCCTACCTCACTAGTCATATTCTATAACCATTTTCTGTGTGCAATGGAAACTCTGTGTGGAGTTTGATATTGGTGTTACAGCATTAACTACTGCAGTGGCAGATGGATAGATAGCTGAAATCTTGTCAAAATGCAGAAAATTTAGAGAATTGTGTCTTGGTTGTTTTGCAGTTGCCTTGTAGAAGGAGATGCTAAAGAAGAAATCTTGCAGCCTCCAGAGCCTCAGCCAGTACCACCAATCCTAACACCATCTCCCCCATCAGCTTATCAAACAGTCACTACGGTGTGGCAGGACAATGACAGATACCACCCAAAGCCAGTTTTGCACATGGTTTCATCAGAGCATTCAACAGACCTCAACGAGAATTACAATAAGTCCACAGAACATTCAGGGAAGAACGAACCCAGCGAACACACAGAGAAGAGGCTGGAGCGCAACCTAAGTTTTGAGATCAAGAAGGTCCCTCTGCAGGAGGGACCACGAAGCTTTGATGGCAACTCCCTGTTGAACAGGGGACATGCAATTAAAATTAAGCCTGTGTCATCCTGTGTAATTGATAAGAGCTTTAAGCCACAGGAACAGATTTCAGGGGATTCATTTGTAGATGCTTCTCAAAACTCATGTATGGAGTACAGCGTGCCACAGTCTAACACAGCCTTAATACCTTCACCAGAAGCTCTGCAGAGTCAGCAGGTGTCTGATGCCCCACCCAGACCAGACCGTCTGCCTCTGACAGAAAAGGGACACGCCACGTGGGCACTACAGGGGCCTGAAAATGCGCTGCGAACCTCCGTGTCTGAAGAGTTGTCTTCAGATACTTTGTGTCACGGTGTTCAAACTCTCTCTCTAGTATCGAACAGCCCAGCTGAGCATCCTTGCAGTGATCCTATTGATCATACTCCTCTTTGTGTTCGAGCACCCCTCTGTTTCACTAACCCTCTCCACGCAGATGATTCTGACACGGATGAGCTGGACTTCGACAGGGCCACGAGCGAAAGCGCGTCCAGCGTGTCAACCGCAAGTGCCACGGTCTCTGCTGCCACTAACACTGAAAACATTTCTGCCAGAAAAGTATTGCCAATGTCTATTGCTAGGCAAGACTTAACAGCTGTAACATGTTCTGAAGATGGCAAAGGTAGGTTTCACTGAGGTTCAGAAGTGCTGCTCTTTATCTAGCTGCATCTGTAGTGTTGGACAACATAAATTTCTTTGCAATGCAATTTTCTAAATGTAAATTTAATCAGTGTAGTAGGGCAGCTTCAGAGAGGGCACAGCTCTTTTCCTGACAGCTTTCAGTTTGCATGTGAGCTATTTTTGGTATAAAGTACTACAGACCATGATTAGCTGCTTCAAAAGCTGTACTGTGAGCTTTATTGTGAGCATTTGTTTAACGCTTTATTTATAATGCATTCCTGTAGGTTTGTATGTAATTGTAGGTTTCTATGTTATTATTTGGTGCATATTTTTTCTCTATGCCCAATTTCATGGAAGTGTCTATAATAATTGAGGGTTGACTAGTCAAAGCATTTTCAACAGCCTTGTGCAAATACATAACAATTTCATGCTTATTGGTTGATGTGCTGTACATTCCTAAAAATGTAGATGTAACCTTATTCACTGCATTGGTCTTTAAAGTTGCTCATGATTTGGCTCCTGCATTTTAATAGTGTTGTAAATATTTAGCTGTGCTTTCCTCTTTTTCTGTACATGGCTGGGGGTGACAAGCTAATACAGCTGTTCATCTAAAAATCCAAGTTATGCTTTATTAGCACATTGAAAATTATTTAGTGGCTTTTTATCTTTTACTACTTTTTTGAGGGTTTTTTTTTGCGAAAGTTTGCAAGTTAGAACATCATTTATTGAAGGCAAAAGTGTCCCAAAACATGCAGGTGCAGATTTCAGTCAGGCTGGCACACTTAGTGCAGATGGAGGACAGAGCAGGGAAGAAGAGATTAGGCCTTGGCAACTGCTTGTGCAAAGCCCAACAAAACAAGAAGTAAAGCTGTGGAGCTGAAGGAAGAACATGAACCTCTGGATCCAGCTCAGACTGCTGTGCTTGGAGCTGCTGACAGTGATGGCCTCATCTCAGGAGTCTGTGCAGACTTCATGATTTTCTGAAGTGAAATAGGGCTCAGTGTGTTATGCAAGATGCAGAACCAGCTGAATTCAAAGTATTGGCTTTGTGAACTGAATGTTCACCAAAAGTCATATATCCAGAGATGTGAACTGTTTTGCAGCCTTAAAAACAATCTGTTTCTGTAGATCTTGATATAGATCTATAGATATTGTGATCTGTGCCTATAGATCTATAGATTTGGGGTTAGATTGTGTAAACACAGGACAATACTCGCACATACCTGTATATGTTAAACAGTGTGGCTTAAAAGATGCTCTGCAAAGCTGACAAAGTCCTTTTGTCATAGTTACTTCAACCTTACAAGCAGTTCTCCTTGGATTTGTTTCATAGATTTGCAAGCAATTGTATTTTTCTTTTTAGCCAGAATTTTTTTCTTCTTTCCCAGAGCAATCATTGTTTGTCACTGTTTGGAAATTATCATTTCTCTGTGCATCTCATTATGTAGATGCTGTAAGAACATGCAAATAAAATAAGTGATATGTCATAAATATGATAAAGAATTGGAGAAATGTCACTCTAGAATTTGTTTCATGTAACTGTGTATCAGAAACGTCTTGAAATAACAGTACAGCCCTTGTGCTGCTGGTATGTTGATGATTTCACAGGAACTGATTAAAATTCTAACATTAATTTTTCTTATCATTTATCTCTTGTTAATAAGGGTGTATCTCTTCCCCATTTGTTTAATAGTGAACACTTCCCATTTTATATCCTGGTTGCAGGTCTTGTAATTCCTCAGGGACTCAAGAATATAGGGTTAGATTGCTTTGCACCAGTGACCTAAACCCTGTTTACAGTGGCTTTCTCATTTTCACACTGGCTCAGGACTCCTCTGTCTGAAGCTGGGAATGTGGCTGCAATCAGCAGTGAAACTTGTCTGTGAAATTAGCAGCACCCTGATTGCCTAACCATAACTGCTTCGTGCACGATCTTACCACACAGTTAAATCCTCTTTTTCATTCAAATGAAGTGAAAAGTAGTTGTACCCTGAGGTAAAAGGAAAAAAACAAAGAGAACAATAAAACAGAAACAACACAGAAACAAAACCCTAAAAACTCACTTTCAGTTATTGCATATCTAGGGTGACTTTATTTGATAGGTTTATAGAGGCCCTTTCTGTTAATGAAGGTTTTCTTGTGCTGTATGTAACCTTGAGATGGAGCAGGTCTCAGAAGTCACTTGGAAGACGATGGCTTGTAGAACTTGATGGAATTCTGTCCCTGCAGCAGCTGGGGATGCTGGCAGCTCAAGCTTCATGGCTTTATTAGTTAACATGTGTCTTTGTATTTTTGAATCCTGTGCACAGTACAGTTGTCAGATGACATTTCTTATGGCAGCAGCTACTTTAAATTGTTTTAAACCTTTAATTACTACTTCAAATTTCTTAGCAGGTCAGAGAGGGGCTTTTGCTGCCAGAATGGCTTTTGTTAGTACACTCCTGGGAGGTGAGAGGGAACAGGCTGGGGACAGGATGTGGTACTGGCACCAGCAGTAGCCATCTCCTCTGGCTCCTGTTTACCCTTAGGCCTAGTGAACCTTGCACTAGGCTGTTTAACTGTGGTGTGGGAGCCAATGGGCCTCAACATGGACTTGGTAAGCAAAACTGAGACCTGAAAGAATGAACAAAAAGTATTCATTTGAATTACTGAGGTTTTTTTTCCCCCTCCAAATTATTTAGACTGGAAGTGTTTTTGTTTTCTTGCTTGCATAACACACAAACTGATCCTATGCCCTTAATGTGAAGTTAATCTTGGTAGATGAAGTTGCTCCACAGTGTTAGTGTGGTAAACCAAAATGTTTTATGATACTTGGAGCAAATTTTTCTTTTGCTTTAGATACTATACCAAGTTTAAGATTATTGCATATATAAAAAGATCAACTGCTAAAAGTCTAGGAGTAAAATCTATGTATTTTAACTTATCTAAATATCATATTTGATTTAGATGCTGATGCTAGTGAAGATTCCTCTCCCCCGCTCCCAGAAAGAACACCAGAATCATTTGTGTTAGCAAGTGAACAGAGTGAGTTTTTGATGTTTGGTGATAATTGGAGATAAAATGTGAAGAGCATGTCAGTATTGTATTTGAGCACCCCTGATTTTTGGTTAGTCTGTTGGAGCAATTTGTAAAATGGAACGAATTCTAGCATATGCAGTGCTTATTTTAGGATTTAACTTTTGCACACCTTTGAACACAGAGAAATTATTTTTCATTTTCTGACTAACTATGGTGTTATATGGTATTTAAGTAATTGGGGACTTCAATATTAGTAGAGCTGGTTTTCAGTCTGAAGGGTATGGAAATGAGATGATACAGTGGAGAAATGCAGTATTGTTAGGGAATTTCCCAGCTATTCTAGTTCCTACTGCTCCCAGGTAGGGAGTGGGTAGGCACATGAACACTGTTTATCTGATCCCCCTTTCTTGGGCAAAGGAAAGATGATGACACTTCATTCTGCACTGCATGTAGTGAACAAGCCTAGTTAGTCAAGTTTTCTGTAGTTCACTCTTTGACTCTGTCAAAAGGGTAACTGCAAGAGAAAGCTGGCACTTGCAGATGATGTGCTCCTATTGTCATAGTTCATTCATCAAGCTAGTAATGGCAGAATACAAAACAGATGAATTGAAATGAAGTGATAAATTAGGTTGATGCTTGGTACCTTCCAGAAAACCTAAAATGATATAGTTGTTTACTGAGACTTTTGTTTAGTGTCATTTTGAAATTTAAAAAATTTGGGCCCAAGTAGTTAATCTAAATATTTTCAGCATGAAAATGCTGAAGTTTTGTAAATGTGTTCTTTGAGCATCATAAGCATAGGTAGTTCAGAGTCAAAGTGATCCTCTCTCTGCCTATTATGGACCTGTTGCTTTTCTGTGACCACACAAGGAAAATATCCTGGAGATATTTTCTTCAAAAATATCTCCAGGACTGGAATCACTAAAACCACTTCTATTTTGTTTGTCTTTTTGCACGATGTCAGTAAAGGACAGGTGTGGCTGTCCTGACTTGGATGTTTACTTAGCAGATCTGTAAAACACACACTATTACTGCCCAGCTGATGTAACAGAAGTTCTAAATTGCCCTTGAAAAGGAAGCCAATTCCCCTGTTGATTCGGAGCCCCCAAAGGAACAAAATGAACATCCACAATTCAACCACTGTACTCTTGTGCTTTGAGTTATATTGTGGCATTTTGCCTTTTCTGGAGCACTTTTCATGTAAAGAGATTTTCATGTTTTTACAGGCATTTAATCTTTAAAAAAAAAAAAAGGTTTAGAGGTTTAGAACACATTTCTAATGGTGTGTACTAATGCCTCATCCTGAGGAGATGTGAAGTATGTTGAGCTGAGTTAATTCTCCCCAGGCATGCCCTTGCTGAAGCCAGCAGTGCTTGCGCAGTCGGAGTGGAGCGCGCTGCGGGACCAGCACCTGCCTGAGCAAACAGCCTCCCCAGTAAGTGCAGCTGGCAAGTCTGTACTCAGCACTCGGCTCTGCTTTGGTTGGGAGCTGCAGCTAAAAGTAAAATCCATACTTGTGAGAAGTTGCAGCTGTTGGTCATCTACAACTGGCCAGGTTTTCCTCTGTCTGAGCTGCTGAGTTGATGTGAAGAGTATGTTTTCTTTCCAAGAAAATGATCTGTTTTTCTAAGGTCAGCAGTGTTTTTAAAAGGAGCACTCCTAAATATATGTTAAACTATGGCCTTAAGAGTGTAAATATGGTGCTTTTAGGGAGCTTGCTGTCTGCCCTTAATAGATCTTAGGCCAATTCAAACTGGAAGAGAACAGCAGACTCTCATCTAAACTTCTGCAGGGCCTCACTCCAGGCTAACCAGAGATTTTTCCAGCTGGGTCTTGAGAACCTCCAGGGATGGACACTTCTTATGAGCAACCTGTTTTGCTGCCTGAAAATGGTTTTCCCTTATGTCCATATTTATTTTAAACAAACCATTTTTGCCCATCAGATTTCACTTTTCTCTCATCCAGCTCACAGTCATCCTGCATGAACAGTTGGCAAAACTTTCAAAGCACAAAAGTCCTTTTTACATTTGTCTCTTTTTTTCATGTGCCCCCAATGTCTCACTTAAAAGTATGGCAAAAAAGACAGATGTGAATTTTCCAAGACTGTAAATGTAGTGTGAGAACTAACCTACCTAAATTTGCAAATAAGTTGCAGTGTCATGTTTTCAAATTTTATTAAATGCTATGGTTCTAATAGTAAATTCTCATACTAACTACTATAGCATTTTTTGTCAATGTTGAGACAAGTCAAAAATGTAGGGATAAATTAGTATTTCCATGAATGATTTCGGTGAAGTTTTCATAATCTTAAATTTTTGTCTTTCTTTTAGTTTTCTGGAAGTGGTTTGTGTAATTATTTTATATCTCTCTAATTTACAGGGTTTGAAAACAACTTCACCTATACTACCTGGTAAGTAGTGGAAACTTTTCTAATTTTTGTTTTCAAAATACATTTTTCCTACTGAACAAAAATTTGCCTGAACTTGGTGTTTGTTCTGAAAGTATCTAAATATATTGTCAAATATACTTGTATTATACTAAATATATTGTTACCTATGATGTCTAAGCACCTTTAGTTTAGAAAGAACATGAACTGAAGCCTTTATGTAGATGTATCAAATGGCACTGTGAGCTTTTGCTATAAATAGATGCTATGTGGGATTTCAGCTATCCATACAAACTAATACAAATAATCCATACAAATAATAATCCAGATATGGAAAGCAGGAATATGTTGCTGTCACTGAACATTTACTTCATAAACAATTTTCAAGTTTTGCTTTTAGGAAATGAGAAATTGTCTTTCAAAGCTTTATTTTTGTAAATAATATTTGCTGCCAGTTGTTTTCTGGACTCTAATGACAAGTGTCATTGCCACAGTGGTGACTAAGTGGATGTTACAGTGAGGGGTCTGTGTGTTTTCTAGATCGTCCTGAACGAAGCAACAAAACACCAACTGACATTTTACCTCAGATTTCTTTCTCTGGTTCCACTGACACAAGAGGTCAAATTTCAGAATTTCCTGCAGAAGTAACAGATATTGGTAATTACAATTCTTTCAGAATATAATCACTAGATGACTTAAACAGGGGATTTGCTCTCGGTACTGGTTTGGATAGCTGCTACTACTGCCACCCTCCAACTCACTGAGGTGCAGAACCCAGACAAATAAACCTGCCTAGTCTCTTCAGCAGTGCTGAAGAACTTTTCCCCAGAGTAAATGATTAAATCATGTTTCACTTTGAAAAAAAGTTGAAGTGTATAAAATATAGAATTTGTCAAATGGGTTATAATTTTTGTAAAGTTTTGTAAATTTTCAAAACTTCCAGAAATAATACCTGATAACAGCTTAGGTATGCAGAAAAGGAGGGGAAAAAATATAACAAACGCTGTATTTAATGAAAAGTACTTTCCAGTGAGGTTTAAGTACTGAACTACAATGGTATACAAATTCTTCATATCTGTATTTCCTATGGCCAGAGTGCCTTCAGAATTCCTTGTATTACCAAGTTGTTTTCTGGCCCTGAGAGTAAATCTATTCTGTAGGAGCTGAAGCCATGTCTTAGTGATCTTCTGACTGCTGCCAGCCTTTGTGAGCCTGTGTTGTCCCAGCAGACAGAAGCATTAAATACATTTCTTTCCTTAGGTTTTGGTAACCGCTGTGCAAAGCCCAGGGGACCAAGAGAGCCACCCTCAGAATGGACATGATCCAAGAACCAATGGACATACTATCAATAAATTATACTGGAAAACTCAAGTGCCACTGAGAACTAGAGAAATAGAGTTCCACTTTCCTGGGGGGCGACTAATACAGAGCAGTGTAGATCTAACTATCCATGGTACATTCTTGCAGCGCAGCCCACGCAAAGCCTGACACGTGGTTCACAACAGTGGATTCCAGTATCACAACAACCTTTTGCTGGGGCCATCTACCTGCCTTACTACACTTAGGAGAAAGTATTACATATGATTTATTTTGTAACTTCAAGTATTATTGCCTTAATGTCTTTTAACCCTGTTACACGCTGCTTGTAGACATATGTTAATATAGTAATACTTTTGACAGATTGTGTTTATGGACTACTTTTTGCTAACATTTGATTACCATGTATGCATTATTTTGTATATGTACAGGGCAAGTCAGTATATAATTTGATAAAGTTGCAATCATAAAATATTAACAGAAGATGTAAGAAGTCTCTGCATGATCTAAATTTTTGTGTACCTTATTTGTAAGTTATTTGCCCTGAAGTTTTAGAAAATAGTTTCTGGGGTTTTTTACAAAAATTGCTGGACACACACAGCCAGAATTGCAGGTTAGCAGAGATAAAGATTGTAATGCATTTTGTAAATTGTAAGCAAAAGGTTATTTTTATATTATATACTGTTTAATTGTCAGACCTGATTTGTTCTGGTTTTCATCTGGTCATGGAGATTCAGTAAGTGCCTTGAACAGTATTGAATTCTCTTAGCCTGTGTATGTTTCTTCAGTGTTTTGAGTTCATCTGGAATTAGATTATCAAAAAGATTTGTATGTTTCTTAGTATATTTGACCTGCCAGTAAAAGAGAAACCATTTTACATAATCAACACTCCTTAGTTTTCATTTTAGTGTTTCATCAGTTGCAATCTTTAGAAAGTTCATCTCTGTCACCTTTCTGTGTAGTAGGATTTTACGGTTTTAATAGGGCGTGTTTCTAACTTGGGAAAACCAGAACACACTGCTAAAAGGACTGTTCAATACCACTGTCTTCTCTTACAGATGGGGAATACAATTTATGTTGTTCAGCGACTGTGTATGTAAGAAAGCAACTTATATGAAGGTTCACCTGGAGCCCTTGCAGCTACACTGTATCTTGGCAATATATTATGTCAAGAGTTAATCCTTATAAGGATTCCTTACCTAAACTTTTCTGTAATACAATCTTTAAATTAAAGAAAGTAAAAATCTCACTCTGGGTGTTTTTACTCTAAGGAAAGAAAACTGTGTCCAAAAGCCAAGTGTAACACAGTGAAGGATGGCAGTCTGGCTTAGCTTACAGATCTCATACTTGAACAGAACACTGACACTCAGACCCTTATTTTTAGTAACTACTTTAAAAGTTCTGGCTAGCAAGAATGCCAGAGAAGCAAAGAAGAATGTTTAGAAGAAAATGTTCATTTTGGGTAGTGAAACTATATTAATCTGAACTTGAGCTGGGAACATTGATGTGCTACTTGTACCTTCAGTGTCTCTGCTAAAAGAGAGCCAATGCCCCGATAGCAGCTCTGTTGTAACCTCCTGAAGGGATGTAACTGGCAATTACTGTCTCTGACTCTGGATTTAATCACCATGTGCTTTGTACATGTGACAGACTGCCAAGCTGGGGAGCTCTTTCAAAGAACTGTGTGCACTATAAATACTTTTCATGGATGTAGTTTTGCAGTTACTCATTTAAAAATAAATAACTCAATGATATGTGCCACCTGGGATAATCTATATCAACTATATTCCTGACTTGTGCACGGTTCAGACAGCTGGAATGTTCTGCAGTTGGCAGAATAAGGCTGGCCTGACCTTTGTCTTCCTTCCCTCATGTTGCAGATGATTAGCTCAGACTTTCACTCTTACAGAGCTCCTGTGGATTTGTAAGGCAAGATGGGCTGTCAGCACCCAAGGGCAGTCCAAATCATTGGAACATTTGGGAAAAAAAGTTAAATAAGAAAATTTCCAAACATATTTTGGATGTACTTTGCAAGGATCCCTTCCATATTTGTCCACCAATAAAACACAAATATGTGCAGGTAGTAGATTTTCTGGTTTTCACAGCTGAATTTCACTTAACAGCAAGGGTTGTCCCAAATCTGTGCACTACATACAGGCCATCTTGTTATGTTTATTTAAAGGACATCCAGGTTCATCTTTTTTTTCCCCTCTTTGTTTTGCACAGATGTGGATCATATTCCAGGCTGTTTGTCACAGAAAAAAACCTCAAAGAAAGGTTGCAGCCTTTCTTTGCTTTAGTGATAAAAAACTGGAATTGTCAGTATGGATTTCTGTTTCTTTTGACAGAGCTGATTCACAGCTTGCTGTTCCCTGCTTTGAGTTTTACATTTTCACCTATTGTATTTCAGATAAGCTGGCAGTTTTAAGAGCAAGGTGGAACCTGCCCAATGTCATTACTTTGTGTATCCACAGTTGGGGGTGGTGCAGCGATAACTGCAGCTCTGGATGCTTCACGCTCAGGAGTTTCACATCATAACTTGGATTGTTATCATCTTCACAGCTTCATCAAAAAAACCTAGATCTTCACTTGTGGTTTATTTGAAATGGAGTCTAAAAGAGTTTAAGCATTACATTGGCTTGCAAATTATCACTAAAACCATTTTGTGCGTATATTGAAATCAATCCTGTTTAGTTCCAGTCTTACACGTTACTTTTTCTGAAAGCAATCTGCAACTTTCATCTCTGAAGTGCAGCTTTTCAGGCATGGACTTGATCACTGTAGCAAAGAAGCAGTAATGCTACTCAACCCAGCTATTTTTATTAATAATTGCTGCATTGGCTTGTTTGTCTTTCAGAATTTTTCTAATATACCATTTATTAATTTTTTCTAAAGATACTCATATTTAATTAAATCATGCAGTGAATTATCACTTGAAAATAACGAGTTCTCTGTGTTTTAGAAATGTGAATTCTCAAGGCTCAGAAGAAAGCTGACCTCTACTAATACCATTGCTTATCTCTGTTACTCAGCATATTTAAGGTTGTGCATTGATTTGACAGGTAACGTTCTATTTTGGTAGTAACTAGAGCATTACACCAGCATTTTTGTTTCTTGTCTGCTAGGAAAACCTGCTGCATTTGCACATAATTTTCCTTAAAAGAAGTTTCTAACTTGGGAACTGGGAAGAACAATTAAAATCTCAAGGAATTACCTCTGTGTTTTTGTATATTGGAATCTTGGATTGGGTTTCTTTGGAGATAAATCTCTAAATGAGTGAGATCAAGTGCAAGGCAGTGACTGGGCAGTGTGATAACCCTGTGCTGCTGGAGCAGTTGCTTGTAGCTGCAGGTCAGACTGTTGGGAAGCACCCAAACACAAAGCTCTTGTCTGCAGCATAACCCTGACACCAGAGAAAGGGAAGACAGGGTTGGACTGGGGAAAGAGTAGCAATGAATATTGCCTTGAAAAGGGAATTTTGAGGAGGAACAAGACAATGGAACTGAACAACCAGATAAAATTGCACACAACTAAGGCTTTGAGAATTTTCTCAAGGCTGGAGGGAGTAGTAACATCTCTGCAGTATAAACAAACAAGTCACAATTCCTACAGCCCATTGCCACAGAAGGACCTTTCTCACAATCTCAAAATGCTCTTCAGCTCTTGAGAAGCTGAAACAGCTTCTAAAGGAGGTTGTCCTGTGTGGCTGAAGAGCAAGGCTAAATGCATGGAACAAATGAAGCTAGGACTGAGCATGGCTGGGGCCTGCCAGCACAGCACAGCGACTGCTCTGGAGCCCTCGGAGTGTCTGAAGCCTTTAAAACAGCAAGGCTGTGCTTAGTAACAGGCTTAGTAACATCCAGTAAGAGCCCAGGCTCTCTGATGTGACTTTTCCCAACCATTTCCATGCATGTACTTAATCAAAACACAGGTTTGTCAAGTGTTGGGTCAAACAGAACTAGAAAATAAATAACTGTTTTCTTGGCTGCAGTGCTGTCATATCCTCAAGATCTGTACCAAATGCTTCACTTCATCACTTCTAAGACCACTTGGCAAAAGCTTAGAATTTGCAGCCTTAAAGCAGTGAGTGAATAAAATGTTGTTTGCTGTTTTGATCTATTGAGTTGTAGTTGCTGTAACAGTCGATTTCTTTAAAAACTTGACTCTTGCTTCTGAAATTGTATTTTGTCTGCATCAAGCACTGTGGTGAAGCCAAGTAAGAAATCAGTTTTGCATTTTGGCTCAAATCCTGCAAAGTTACATCCCTGTGCATGTAAACAGCTGTGGTGAGCTCAATGCAGGTATTCATCCATGGGTGTTGCGTGTTCGTGTTTGTAGCTCTGGGGCACTCCTAAGGACAGGGGTTAGCTCTGCCTCACTGTGACTGAGCTCCACAGATTTCAGCTGGTGAGGTGAAGTTGTCTTTCACATCTCTAATTCCTGCTTTCATCTACAGTTACAGTCCTTAATATAAAAGATCACAGGCAGGTAAAAAAATTGATCTCTTGGGTAGGTAGTGCCACAACCTCGCAGAGAGCTTGACTGTCAAGTCAAAAGAAGAGCCAGACTTGGATCAAAGATGATCCCATTTTTCAAACATGGAGTATCAAAGACTGCTGAGCTTTTCTGCTTACTCTACTCAACCTCTTCACCAGAAGACACCTGGTGTGTGGTTCCATCCCAGTATATATTCCACCTGCTACATCTCTGGCCTAATGTTAAATGGACCAAGAAACCCCATCAGGTTCATAATCAAAATGTTTTCAAGTCTTTTGCTACATTTGTTCAAATTTTTATTTGCTTTCTTGCTGTTTTCGTGTTAAATGGTATATTCATTGTTCAAGTGAGCCTGGAGAAGCTGGCAGGAAGAAGACACAAACCTTGTGAGGAAACATGCCAGCTCTGGTGTCCATTTGCTGTAGCTGTTCTTTTATTTGCTGCATCTCCAAAATGTATATGCTTTATGGTGAATATTTAACTTGGTAATGTCAATTACACATTTTATCAGCCCTGCCCAGTGCACTTCTCATCTTATGGTTTCAGTCTTGTCTGCACTGAACACTATTTTGCTGTAAGTGAAGGAAGGTGGGCCTCATTTCTAATTCTAATTCCACATGTTACTATGGTATCTGGACACAACTGAACCCACCAGTGAAAGGCTGATAGTTTTGTTAAAAAATAGTAATGTTGCTTCTGATCTGTTTCATTAGAGACAATCAAAAGCTACAACAGCCATCCCTGTGAACTTCTGTAGGGAATCTAGGATTACCTTTCCCATTGATGTGAACAGCCTGTACCATCAGGCTTTTCTGAAAAAGCACTTGTATACTGGATTTTATAAAAGTTACTTTAAAAATTACTCATAACTCAGGTCATGAGATTCATGGAGAGTAATGTGTGAGCACTTCAGAAGTGAAGCAAGTTTCCTGGACAAAGTGATCCAAAGAATCATCTCTGCTTGGTGTGTGGTAAAAAGTGAATCTCGCAGAGGTGGGAAGAAAAAGGAGCACGTAATGCCAGAGGACAGGAGGTGGGAAGAGCTGAATTGTAGCAAGTACAAGGGGGAAACTGTCTTTGCTTGTGGGTAATAAAAGGCTGATGTGAACTTGTTAAGCAGGTTCCTGGTTTTGTAAGCTCCTCAGAAGGGCAGAGGTGTGGTTGGGTAACAGGAATGCAGCACGAGGAAGACGCTTCTTTACATAAATTGTTGTGTTTGAGTTTCTACTCAAATCTGCAATTGAGTATGAGCCTCTTGCATTTTGACTGATCAGGCCTAGACAAAGATCACTCCAAGGTGGGAGAAGAAGAAGGATAATAACCTAATAAGGATAAACTGACCCTTGAAACATCCTGGAGTGGGTGGGAAAGGTGGAGATGTGAAGAATGTTTAATTCAGAAAGCAATCTCTTGTCAGGGATTTTGAGACCTCAAGGTGCTACCTGAACAAGGGCACTTTGTGATACCATTGCCATGCAATGAATACGTCTTTGTCTGCCTCTTGACATGTAAATCGCTGGTAAGAAAGAAGCAATGCAAGTAATTCTTTTTATAATATAAATCAACTTGTATTATACATTAGGACTAGTGAGACACCTAACAGCTCTGAAAAGCGTTGCTGAGCAGCTCTTTCCTCTTCTGTGTCATCAGACAGCAAATTCATACCAGTTCATTGAGGCTGGAAAGAAAACTCAAGTGTATTTTTTTCTCTTAAGTCTACCCTTTTTGGAAATAAATTTTCAGACCCTACAAAATATTTCTACAGATAAATTAGTTCTTCACAGTTTGGATACTGGGTGGTGGTCAAAGTTGTCCTGAATTTTCTTCTCTGCCTCTACTGCCTTTCACATGTTTTGTTTAGAAGAAGGGAACGCTCATTTGGGCAGCTATTCCTCAACAGGGAGGGTGGTCTCAGACTCCCTGATTCACAGGAAAGGGGGTGTCCAGTCTTACAATTAAAAAAAATGAAATACATCAGGGCTCTTTTGGACCTCAGGCAGCTGCCAGCCTCCTCTGGGTGCTAAGTTGGAATGGCTACATGAGCCAAAAGGGCTCTCTTAGAGATCTCCATGACAGTCCCCAAGAGTGAGTTCAGCCCTGTCTGAAGGAGGGCTCTGGCTCCAAGAGACACAGCTCTGCTCTCGGGTCTGTCTGCAGTCCCCGGTCGCAGGGAGGTGTTCTGGGAGGGGGCAGCCTTTGTCACTAAAGCAAATGCTGTGTTTCAGCTGTCAGGGCTCCCCTCCTCACCACTTCTGGAACATGTCATGTGCTCTAGGGACTCCCCATAACTCAGAAAATGGATAGGTGCTCTCACAGACATATCACACACCTATCTAATTTATATTTTAAACCATGAGACACATCCTCACTTTGCTAGAGACCACAATATGTGTGACAGTGAGGTCCAGAAAGAGGGCACCGGGGTAGGTCACTGCTTGGAAATTGGCTGCACACTTCAGTTACACAACTCAGAAGGCTGGCTGGAGTTGTTATTAGAATTTTTGTCTTAATGATGTTTTGTAGATATATCAAGCAAGCACTTTTCAGTATCTCTTCTTTCAGTGATTAAGAATGTGTGAAGACTTTTTCCATCTGCTTCTTCCTCTCCCTTCCCACTAACTCTGAGCATCAGAAGGAACCAGCATGAGGGAGCTGACTTGGAGCACCTCTGGGCCAGAGTCTGTGGTCAGATGACAAATCTGTCCTGCACACTTGCTGGAAGTGGGGCTATCCATCACGTAGGCTCAGCATTCCTGCCTCTAAGCCAGGGCAAGACTGTACAAGTAACAAGGTACAACTGTGATTTCACATGAACAGCCTGGGAGGAGCCTGCTCATCTCCCATTTCAAGACTGTGATCTGAGGCTGATAGTGATGTGTTAGATTTACAGTGAAGTTATTCCATCTATCCTGAGTGAATCCCAAAGCCACTAACTGCCATCCAGTACATATATTTAAACATTTTTGGGTGACTATACTGTGAGATGCTTTCCTAATGCCATGGTCTGGAAATTTCAGGTGCAATTATCTTCCAGTTACATTGGTACATCAGAGAAAATCCAAGGAGATTAAGGCAAATGCATTTTTACTTTCAACAGTTTGTCTTAAACTGTTTCCCAGAATCACTGTGGACACTGATCTGAAGAGCTGCTGCTTTCACTGTGGAGTGAAATTTGTGAATAGACAGAAAGCTCTTTATTGTGGATTTTTCCATTAAGATGTTTACGTGAGCAAGAAGCTGAAGTGAGCAGTGAAAGATTAGCTGCTACATATAACTAGCTGGTTGTTTGCTTTTTATATATACACTTACAAATATAAACTGCTGCTTTGCAAATAAGTGTCTGTACCTGAGGCACAAGACCTTAATGTTCTAGAACTGAATGTACTCCAAATCAAGGCCAGGCTGGATGGGATCTGATCCACCTGGTCTAGTGAGAAGTGCCCATGGCAGAGGGGGTTGGAATGAGATGATCTTTAAGGTCCTTTCCACCCCAACCATTCCATGACCATTCTTTGAACTGTTTATCATTCCATAAGCCTTTAGGGATAGGAAAAACAAAAAAGCCATCAGGAAATCCATATGGATTTCAGTTCATTGACTTGAACTCTTTGGCAACAAGAAGAGGTGTGCATACCTCATAGAGCTGCTTCTTAAGGAATAATAATGGAGGTTAACATCTCCTCCATATGTAAGGAAATAGAGTTTTGCTTGGCCTGCATCCTCTTGCTTTCACACTGATTTTAGTAATTATATATCTTTTGTATTGAAAAATTCTAAAGATCTTTCAAATAGTCAAGAAGCTATGAAGACAAGAGCTAAGCAGATATCATTTAAAATTGTGCATATCAAGACCTTCCAGTTTGCTCCATTGTTGTGATTGTTACTACACTTCAAAAAAGAAATATTGGAGCTGGGATGTTTCACATGTTAAACACAAGTGAGAAAAGCAGTTCTAAAGACTAAAGAGCTGTTACAGCAGTAGTCTGTAGCTGTTTGAAAAAACATTAAACAAGAAACAAGTACTGTAGGTCCTCCCTAAAGTGTAAACTCCTTTTTGTGGTTTTTATGGATTCTGTAAAATGTTGGCAGAAGAACAGTGTAACAAAAACCATGAGTGTCCCCAGCTGTCTGCTCTGCCACGCTGCCAAATGTCTAACCCACCACCCCTGAGCAGTCAGCAGAGACATCTGCTGCTTCTGAGGGGAAAAAAGCCTTTTTGGGATAACTGCTGCCTTGGTAACTGGTTAGATCAAAGATGCTGGGCTGCACATTCCCATTGCCCAGGCGTGGGACACTGTCCCTTGTGAAGGACAAGGGCAGGAGGGGGCAGTTCTTATCCCCCTGCAGCAAGGCTTGTCATGCTGTCAGCAGCTCCCAGTTATGAGCCAAGTTAGTCCCCAGGGTCTCATTTAGTTCAATTGTTTGGGTGGTAATTGCAGAAGTATTTGGATGTCACTGGTTGCTCTGAAAACCCTGACTATGGAAAATGAAGCTCTTCTAAAATAAATCACACTTTTACATGATGGGATCACCTTTGTCAGTTCAGTTCTGTGCACATAAAGCTAGTTTTCACCTCCATTTCCAAAGATGAATTAACTGACTTTCAATGTGTTTGAAGGAAAAATGAATAACATTAGAAATTACAGTTAGCTAATTTTGCAGACAAAAACCAGCATAAAGACATCTAAGTGTTTTCAAATGTTTTCAATTTACACTTGGCACAATTATTTACATGCTTGACTTAAGAGCTGAGCACATGCCAAACCAAGGAAGTAAGCACATGGAGAGTAGACTGTTGGAATTATAAAAATATTAAATAACACTTCTGAAAGCTGTTTTTTTCTTTGGAGACCTGAGTAAGGCTACAAAGCATCACTTTGGTAGGCAGTTCAGAGTACAAAGCCAAAACACTGTAACTCAACCTGTGTACAGCATTTACATTCAGCTTTTTATTTTATACAGGATGTCTGAAGTTATTCTAAGTTTAGGTGAGCATATACACTAATTTGTTTAAATAAATGCTTTGATTAATAACCATTTATATCAGCATTTCATAATTATCCTAATTTAAATGGCAAAGCACTTGCAATAAGCAGGCTAATAACATGGGAAGCTTATTCTTAATGCATGTTGGATACTGGACTGCTTTGTGTCTGACATTTTTACTGACATGGTTCTCATTTTGGACTCCATGGTCTAAAAAGGCTTCATGGATTTCCCTAAGTGCATATAAAACTATAGACAAAAGTACATTCATATAATTTCCATAGTCAGTTTCAAGGCTTCTGCTGAAAGAGATGAGCTCTCTGGTCTCTGTGTGTGGGGTGCTGCCAACACCTCAAGGACTGATCCCCACACAGACTCCCAGTTCACACTGCTCTCTCTCTGCAGGGGACTGACTGGTGACATGAGACACTGCTGTATTTCTGTGCAGTAGTTTGGTTTGGGGCAGTGTTTTGACAGTGTTTCTCAAGACTGTATCACTTCATATATATTTCACTCTTTTCAATTAGTATCAGAAAAAAATTCTGATTCTGTATTTTACACAAGCTATACTTCTTCTATTTATCCCCTTTTTTTAAAGACACTCTTTATTCTGAAGCAGTTTTGATGTTTCTCATCTTGTCTGTCTCATTCAGGAGCATCTGCCTGGGATATGTGCACCTGCAGCCAGAGATTTAATTAAAGTAAAAACAGGTTGTAAGGAAGACACCCTGAAATTTAGTTTTAATGCTTTGGAATGTGTGCTCACCATAGGTATGGTGGAACCCTTTAATGTATCTGTGTGATTGGTGACAAAACAAGTGACAGGGACAACACCCCTCCCTCTAAAGCCCATACAGCAGCACGACTGCAGGAGCTGAAACAGAGCTGGCTTCTGAATTTCATGCACCCTGCAATTTCCTCTGCTGACAAATGGGTATGAGATAGCAGCAGCAAACCTCCAAACATTAGTCACACTGCTTTCCAACAAGCAACAATTACATGTAATAGGTACTCTGTCATCTCGCTCCAGATGAATTTGGTAAAGAATTCACTCATAAAAACTTGGCTTATGCTTACAAGCTCAATATGCTACTTCGGAAAGCACAGGAAACAACTTCAGCCTGACCTGAGTTTAGTAGCATATTGTCAGCTGTTAAAGTTTGCTGCACATTTATAAGTTTATTTGTCAGTTCTAAATCAAGTGTTGGGCTATGAGTTCTTTCACCAGTTTTATCTTTGTATCTCTTTTCATATTGCTGGGTTGAATTTTAAATTCAATGCATTTTTAAGACATCCAAGCATGTCCAGTACGAAGGTCAGAAATATGAACTGCCTTAATTATTAACATCGATGTAAGTGCACATATCAAGATATTCATCTATTTATACAGCTATCCAGCCCTATTAGCCTAACAGGTCTTGCTAAGTCTGCTGCCTGGAGAGAAGCTATGTACTCTTTCACAGAGGTTTGGTCAAGCTCCTTGAACCAAAACCAAGGACTTACTCTAGTTAAAGAACAAAGAAACAATGCTCTTCTGTTACTCAAAGCCTCTAAAAGCAAGAGGTGAAAATATGATTGTGACTTATCTGAAGTTCGAGTGAGTTAATATACTGTTAACTTGGGATCAATACTGGCATAGAAGTAAGATGAACTTGGTTGTAAAGCCTGTGAAGTTGAGACAGTGCCATGAGGTACCTCAAATTCTCACTCTGGAGTCACCAGAATCCAGTTTCCATTAGGGACTGGTATGCAGGGATACCAATGGCCTTGTGTGCATATTGTGGCACCTCTAACATCAGCTGAGACAAAACCACTGATTTGGACTAAGGTGGATGGGTCACCTTCCCTTAACCTGGAAAAGAGGTGTTCATTAAAATGCACAGGTTTTTCTCACCCACTGATAGAAATAAACATTTCTGAGGGGAGCTGAAGAGGACCTTCACACTCCTAGGCCCAGTCTAGTTTACCAGCCTATGTACACATGGGTAGATTTGTACCTTGATTTCAGTCCGGGATTGGATGTGAGTTGACAATTCCTTAGACACCACACGTGCCGTTTCCCCCAGCAGGCCCAGAAATATAGTTTGAGGATACACTCTTACAGTAGTGGAACTTGAAACATCTGAGGAACAGGCAGAGTTGTCTGGATACAGGAAATCTGTTCTTTGCTGCTGTTCAGATGAACACTGAACTGCATTCAACCTGGTTTACAATTTCAAAAGAAACAAAGGAGGAGATAGCCCAAGTGCTAGGAGCTAACTCTGAGCCTCATCAGTGGCAGCTCAAACGAAAATGCTTTGTGGAGCAAAAAAATCGAAACTTAAAACCTTGTTTGCCTGCTGATACATCGTTTACAGGACTTCTCAGAGCAATTTCATCTGGCTGCCATCTGCCAGGTTCGGTTTAATGTGGCAGCGACTCTGATCTCCCCCCGGCAACCAGGAGACCTGAGGTGTGACTGACCTGGGCAGGAGCCCGGCAATGCGAACACTCCAAAGAAATTCCATGCACTTCCACGACGCTTCCTGCTGGCACCAGAACCTGGGGGAATTTCAGTCTGCTCCTGAACCGCGGCTCTGGCAGCTTTAGTGGCCAAAGGTACGAGGGGGGGTGGGGGGGCTCCTGTTTGAGACACTGAGCTCAAACCCCTTGCCTGAGGCGCGGCGGTCAGTGATCCCCTGGTGACAGACGCCCGACCGTCCCGGCGGGCTGGCACCGGCACTCGCACAGCCGCCGGGCTCGGCAGCCTCTGCCTTCCTCCCCTCAGGCCCTCCGGAGCTTCCCAGCTTCACCTGAGTCCCTCCAAGCATGCGGGAGAGCGTGGACAACTCGGGTTCAGGGAGCACCGAACGAACAATCCCCCGGCCCCGGACCATCCCGAGGAACAGGTTCATCGCCTCCCGGGATGTACATCCACCGGGAACGGCGCTAGTCCAGACCTTCCTTATTCCCAAACAAGCGCCCTTCCCAGGAACAGCCCGCGGGCTGCGGGGCCGCGAGGATCCCATCAGCCGCTCCCAGAGCAGAGAAGCCCCAAACCTGAGGCGTAAACAAAACCCCCGGGATGCGCCAGGGTCCGAACCTTCCTTACTCCCAAGCAAACGCCTTCCTCAGGCGCGCCGCCTCTCCTGCCCAGTCCCCGCCGCGCTCCCCTCACGCCGCCCCCGCGCGCCCTGCGCACTCAGCCGAGCCACCGCCCCCAATCCCCTGAGAGCCCGCCCCCTCTTCCCGCCCTGCGATTGGCCCCTCTCGCTGTCTGTCCGGCACCACCCCGGCCCATTGGGCGAGGCCGTGGCACTGCCCCGCCCCCGGCGCTATCGGTTGGGGCGAACCGAGAGTAAATAGACGCCGGAGCCCAAGATGGCGGAGCCGCCCAGTCCGGGTCGTGGCGCGGCGCTCCCCGAGCAGGAGCTGCTCGGCGCCAGGACGGCCCCGGACGCGAAGGGCTCCCGCGGATCCCAGCCGGTCGCCAAGAAGGTGAAGGGAGCCGAGGAGCGGAGCCTGAAGGGCGCTAAGCGCGTCAACGGTGAAGGGGGCGGCGGTGGCGGGAGCGCCAAGCAGCCGCTGCCCGCGGTCGTGCCCAGCTACAGCGGCCCCGGGCCGTGGGGCTTCGCCACGCTGCCCTCGGGCCCCTCGGCGGGCGCGGGGGGCTTTGCGTTCCCTTCCCCGCTGTCCCGGAAGCTGCTGCCGCCCGCGGTGCTGCTGCCGCCGTCCGCCTCCCCTTCCTCGTCCCACCCGCAGCACCAGCACCGCCACCACCGGCACCGCCTGGCGCTGGCGGCCGAGGCGGGAGGCGGCGGCAGCGCCAAGCCCAAGAGACCCAAGGAGAAGCGGGACAAGGAGAGGAGGAAGCACGGGGCGCTGCCCGTTGTGGCGGCGGCGGGAGATGGCGGCGGGGCCCTGAGCCGGGATGAGAACGGGGAGGTGAAGCTGCTGTTCCCGAAAGGTGAGCGGCGGGGCAGCGGGCGGCGGGAAGGGAGGGCTGGAAGGGGCAGCGGGCGCGGGGGCCTCGCTGGAGCTGCCCGGCGGCAGCGGGAGGCGGCTGCGGCCCGGCCCGGGGGCTGCGGGCAGCGCCGGACCCCGTCACACGTCGCTGGCCCTGTGGGCTCGTGGGGAAGGCAGCGGCGGGCTCAGTCCGCCGTCAATCCTGTCAGAAAAGGGGGTGTGGAATTAGCGATGGCGTCAGCCAGAAGCTGCCAGAGGCCTTAGGTTTTCTTACCTATTAGGGAAATGAGGATGCCGAGTAATTTATTAGAAATATGCGAACAAAACTGAATTGGGGAAAAACCGAGAACGTGTTGCAAAGAATCGCCGCAATTTAAAAATTAAATCGTAAATGATCTCATTTCTTAGGCTGTTAATTTTTACAGGCTAAGTCATTGAGTACTAGTTAAAATGCAGTTAAAATTTAGATACTTAGACTTTTGAAATCTCATGTAGTTGCTGCTCCAGGCTTTCTTTATTTTTTGAAGATCACATCTCCCAAGGAATGCTCGAGGTCTTCAGGATAAGGGGAGGATTGCTGGGTTAGTTCATTAGTGGTGCTGGACAAAAATGGCCATAGGAGGTAGGACGAGATGTCAGGCAAGAGTCTTGCTTGGATTCCTGCGGTGATCCACAGTAAATCTTGGGAACTAAAAGACAATACATGAGTATATGATGACAGTACAAGAATACTTGCTTTTATTTCTAGTGTGGCCTTTCCCAGTCTCCAGTGACCTTAAACCAGATGTTGATGCTTTTACATTTACATTCCTTATTGAAATATGAGGAATTTGAAATGTACACTCCATTACCTAGTTTAATCAAGTTTCTTTTATTTTAAAGGAACGATAAATTACAGCTGTTGTGTAAATTTAAGTTACTTTGATTGTGGCCTCTACCTGTAATTACAGGATCAGTCAAGCTTGTAGAGAAATATCAATATGCCTTTTTGTCTACTGATTAGGTTGCCTGGGCTACCTTACTTCATTTTTTCACTAATTTCCATGAGTATCTTAGTCTGTGATTCACTTACCTTTGAGAGGTTTTTTTTTAGTTTACTTGGATCTTGATTGGTGGTGTCCAAATGGGTTTTAAGTATGTAATTTCAGTGCTTTCAAGTGTTCCATTTTAGGGCTTCTCCCCCCTTTGTTCCTGTCCAAAAGGTGCCTGGGGAAAAGCATTTAGAAATGATGCTCATTACCTGTTTGGTGTTGGTGAAATCATTCAAGGATAGCTGCTAATAAACTCATCCAAATCCTTGCTGCAAAGCTGTGTAATTAATAACCATATTTGCTCTGATTGCTGTAGTGTCCTACCAGTGTTAAAGAGTCATGTTAGTAAACCTTGGAACCATATTGCAATAACAAGATGAAATATTCTTTCACATTGCTTAAAGAAATTGACACTGATAGTGGTAACTGAATAATTTATGTGATTTGTCTTTAAAGAGATTCTGCGCCTTGTATCTGGAAAAGATACTTTTCTCAGAGCTTAAGCTTATATATTCACAGGCACAAATTCTTTTAAATTCTTTTTTTTTTTAGTTGCTGAGTGCTCAGAACAGATATTTTTACCTTACATTTATTACTCGAAAACTTATCTACATGCAACAAATAAATTTTCAAAGGCAAATGATACCTGTTTGGTATCTGAGTCTGCAGATTTCCATTTAGAGGAAGTAGTTTCTAAACCTAAAATTTTGTGGCATATTTTCCTCTATAAAAGAAGAACTTTCTTTTAATTAAACTATATATTTTTTCAGAGAAGGCTGAGAAAGTGAAGGATGCACTGACTCTTCTGCTGAGAGCTGCCAGCCTTTCAAAAGTGATTCAGTATTTGACTGTAGATTAAAGAACAGGTTTGTGCTGTTAATCCTGTGAATAATTTACTTTGCAGAGAGGAAAGGGAAGAATGCAGTTATGATGCAGGGAGAAAAGAATGGCTGGGGGGCAGGCACATAGAATCCTAAGTACAGAGAAAAGCTAAGAATGACATTAAGGTGGGTGGGTGGAATAGTCAGGACTTGTGCATTGGGAGTGCTGAAGCTACAGACTGGAAAAAGATACCAGAGGGGACTCTACCTGCAGCATATAATGAGTGAATGTGGAATGAATTTGAAATACTGACAGGAAAAGAAAATAGCAGGCAGAAGCAGTGTGGAGGTGATTCTGGTCTTGTTTTGGGGTTTATACTTAAGATTATACTTAGGTGCTGTACAAAAGGCCAGGAAGGTAGGATAGAAGGAGAATGAAAATTTTAGGCAGCCTACAGGGTGGAATTGAACAGCATGGGTAAATTTAGATGATTTTGGGTAATTATGGAAAACTGAAAGGCTTGCACATACAGGATGTATGAGGGGCAGGGAATAAAATAGAAATAGGAATAAAATATTCTCCTTCAGGTGTGGCGAGCTGAGTTTGTAGAGCTGTCATCAGTGCATTTTAAAAATCGGCCTCATGCAGGCAAGTGCAGTCTCTTGTTCCTGGAGTCTGCAGTTAGGCAGCCTTTCTGCTTTTGGTGCAGTGGAGAAGGAGCAGCAACGTGGAGTTGATGGTATTGATTGTTTTTCTCTGCTAGCATTCATAACTGATACACGTGCCAGGGTTGCACCTGCCAGCAGGAAAGCTGTGCCAATGGAGAGACTAGAGGTATAGAGGCAGGAATACTAAGAGATAAGCAAGTGAAATGAGAGTTCTTGGTTGGGTGAGAGTTCTTGGTTGTTTTGAGGCTCTGAAAATGGAAAAAGTCCATTCTCCTGTTTGCAGCCATAAATGGAGAAGTGTTGCAGGTGGGTACATGGGATGGAGTGGAATTCCCAGTCATTCCAGTACCTATAAATGAGGAGGAGTTGTGTTTCTGGTCAGTGAGCTGTGTGCTCTGCTGCATGGAGCTTCTGTGTGTGAGGAGAAAAAGCTTTACCTTTGTCAGAGAGACTGAGGGCCTGCACAGATTTCAGTATAGAGAAAAGGAGAAGCAAAGCTAGAGGAATCAGGAGGAGAATGGCAAAATTTGTCTCATGAGACTCTTTGGACTGTGGTATAGACAAAATAATACAGGGAATGAGGGTGTGCAGTGATGTGGAGTGAATGAATGTGAGATCTGGCCTTGATTTCTCAAGCAACTGCATTTGCAATTGCAATAGTAGCAATTGCATTTTCCTAATTTTAGTTTAATTATGGTAATGATGATAGGGGTATTGACACTGAGGAGTAAATTGTGAGGTTTTTCACCTTGCATTCAGAAAAGCTGATGATAGGAGCTGTTGTGTCCTTCACTTGCAGTAGTGAGTGCGAGGTAAGGGGGCCTAGTTCCGAGGCACCCTAATTTCCTAAGTGATAGGAAGATGTTAAGCTTGGTAGTAGCCAAGGTGGATGATGTGTTTAAAGCTTTTCAAAAATTTTTATATTTTCTTCAAGTCTTTGTTTAAAGACTTCTTTGGTCTTTTAATTAATTGCAAAGAGCTTTTAAGTTGCAGTCTCATAAGCAGGCCTTACAGCTTGTGATTCCATTAAATGAATGGAGTTCAGTGACCCCTTCAGAGATGATCTAGCATGCAGAGAGCCTGAAAGAGCCTTTTGCTGGATGCATGATTTATTCTGCAGATAACAAGGTTTAGGCTGTTTAAAATAAGCTTAAATTTCACTTGTCACGAACATGCTGATAGTGGAACTAAAGTTGTGCAATGTTTTTGTTTTTAAAGCACAGTGTCAGTCTGACAGAAATGATTGCAGTTCATGCTAGGACTCTGCTGATTCAGTTAGTCATTTAACTGGTACTCTGCTCTAGCAGTTCATAGTTGACATTGTTTTCATAACAGTGCAAAGCTCAGCTCAGCCACTCCCCTCTTCATTAGACAATGCCTGTCCAAATCTTTGGTTTTGGTCCCTGTACTTGCTGTAAGGTGTAATGCAGTTGCATGATGCATCTTTTCTGCTTTTCTTGCTGTTTCTGTGTATAATTTCTCTCTCCCTTTTTTCTTTTCTTCAGTGATCCATTTGTAAGATTGCCTCAGTGTGCAGGCAGTTGCAAAATGAGATTGATGCCTTTTGACTTGCAGATGGGGATTCCCTGTATGAGCAGGAAAGCTGAATATGGCACTGTAGCTCTTGTTTTTAGTATTAGTCTATTTTTTTTTAACTCTCCCTCCTTTGCCCCCCCCCTTCCCACCCCCCTTGTTTCTCCTGCTATCTTTGAAGGATAGATAAGATTAGATGTCAGATGAACATTTAGCAGTGATTCTTCTGGTAACAGTTACCTTGTATCATGTGACCCTTCTGGGATTTTAGCTTTCAAGAAGTTACACTTTTCAGTCTTAATAATTTTGGTCTGCATCCGAGGGATGCTCATTTCATAGTCTCTGTTACCAAAGTAGGTTGAAGAAAGTTTTGGATCTTCTTTTTCCCTTCTTTAGAACTGGGGCCATGCATCTTGCTTCTAAGGTTGTCTTTTATTTTTTCTTCTGCTAAACATTTCCTCCTTCTGTTAACTACTAATTCCCTTTTTTTCTTTTTCCTTGGACTGTGTGGCTTGACTCACTTCCCCCTCCTTTCTGTTGAATTTTTTAAATACAGCAGTCATCTTCATGCTTATGAGGCCTCTTGACCTCTCTCATCTGAATTCTTTAATATATTTCTATTTAGATACCCTACTGTAAGCAGCAATGTCTAGAAAGTGTTTAGGGTTTTAAGTATGGTATTCAGGAGGAAGAGGCACTTCTCAAATTTCTGTTGCTGTCTGAGATTTACATGCAGGTTTCAGAGCTGGTAGTGACATTAATATGCAATGTTGGGATAAATTTGGAGCAGTGCATCTTTTTCTTGAGGGACCCTGCCACCTTTTTGATAAGATAACTTGATGCTTGCCAGGCAGAACAAAATCTTTCTAAGCTGGAGAGCCATGCCCTTCCTGTAACCCAGAATCCAGCTTTGTGTGTAATTTACACAGCAAAAACTTACTCTGGTTTTAGAATACCAAACAATTTTCCATAGTTGACACAGGATCAGGAAGCTGAATCATTTGATCTGAAACCTCTAGAAGAGACCTTGTTTGCAGCTCTCACATTCTCTGTTACTGATTTCAACTCCCCAGTGCTGGAGCTTAAACTCAGTTCTGTGTGTAGAAGGTCTCCTTAGAAGTGAGAAGCTTAAAGGAACTGGGAACTGTAAAGGTCATATTTCAGTTTTTTGGAAGTGTTTTAATTCTGAAAGGGATCTGTCCTCCTTTTCATTCATTGAAGAGCTTGAGGAAATATTCTTGCCTGATAATGGGATTTCTTTAGTCATATCTTGGATTTTAAACTTAAATTACTGAAAGGAGCGTCAGCCATATGTTCCTGGTTGCTGGGATGTGAAACCTGTCCCTTTTTTGATGGTTTGTATTTTATCTTGAACATACTGTGTGTGTTTTTCCATGTTCATTAAGCTGGGAAACCTGCTCTGCAGTGTATATTGTAGGATTTAATAAGTGCAGGTGTCAAGCTGTTAACATGGTGATGTTAAATGTACTTCATGTACCTGCATAACCAGTTAAACATGGCTTCTTGAGGTTTTATTTTTATGGATGTTTGTTCAAAGTGAAGAGAGTGCTGATGGAAGGGATGGTAGCTGATGTTCTTGTATGCCTCTCCTTATTTCCCCTTCCTTTCAGTTACACTGCTGGTGGTGTTATCCATATTGATGGTGTCCCTTAGCAGTAGTCTGTAAATATTTTGCCTCATGTGCAGTGACAGCCCTTAAATCAAACAGAGGAGAGAGAGGCAGAATACTTTGAACATAATCTATGACTGACTACTAATGTGAGTTACCATCTGGAAAATGATGCAGAGCAGCTGCAGCTTTTGGCATCTGCCAGGGCTGTACAGCTCTCCTCTTTTAGTGCTGAAATGGACTTGCTTGTTTGAGCTCCTGCATGGACTTCAAGGTGCAAATTTCCCAAGTGACAGCCACCACTTTGCACATAAGATCCACTCAAGAGCACTTCCCACTTAGTACTCACCCTCTGTGCTCTTTTTATCTTTTTGTCTGTAGAAAGCTTGCAGTAGAGGCAAAGATAGGATTAGATTTCTGAAATCAGGTGTGATCTGTGAATTTATGTTCCTGTATTTGCTGCTTAGGAAATCGTGGCAATCATTATGAGAAGAATGACTACTATGAGTATCTCTTGAGTTGGGAAACTAAGAACTTTTACTGTACCCTTTAGTTGTAAATGGCTATTTATTGTATAAATACAATGTATATCCATTTATTTTATTTAAGTACTTAACCTAACATCCAGAAAAAGTAGCTTTGGAATTTGAGGAGGAAGTATGCATATAATTCTTAATTAGTTCAGTTCATTGGGTAGAATTGTTGTAAAGTGAAGATATTTTTCAAATGCCCTTTAGAAAGGTGAGATGGCACACACCATAACTGTCTTCCTGTCTATTTTTAGCACTTCTTTTATTTTAATGTACTGCTGTTGCAGCATTTCTTTTGGGTGTGGATGTACAGATTTTGTGACATGCAAAGCAAAGAATATAGACTTTATGGTGACACTCCTTACTGTAAATTTTAATGAGATATGTAGAAATCTCTTAATTCCTTAGGTGTTGTATTTTTTATAAACAGAGATACTTATTCCTACTAAGCCCTGTATTTTAAAAAGTATACACTGGTTTATTTAGTAGAGTTGGATTGGGTTTGCATGGCAAGGTACCAGGGGAGATACAGGAGTGGCCAGTGATGGTGGTAGCATCTCTGGGATTATGTATTTTAAGAGGGGGAAAAATTTACTACCCAGGACCAATTGCAGCTGGAGAGAGGTCAGTGCAGAAGGAAGGGCAGGAGATGCTCCAGGTGCCAGAGCAGATTCCTCTGCAGCCCCTGGGGCAGCTCCTGGTGAGGCAGCTTTGCCCCTGCAGCCCAGAGAGGTCCCTGGGAGAGCAGAGATCCACCTGAGACCCTTGGGAGACTCCAGCCTGCAGCAGGTGGGTGTCCAAGGGAGGCTGTGACCCCATGGAAGCCTTTGCTGGAGCAGGCTCCTGGCGGGACCTGTGAGCCCTTTGCTGGAGCAGGCTCCTGGCAGGACCTGTGTCCCCTTTGCTGGAGCAGGCTCCCGGCAGGACCTGTGAGCCCTTTGCTGGAGCAGGCTCCTGGCAGGACCTGTGAGCCCTTTGCTGGAGCAGGCTCCTGGCAGGACCTGTGAGCCCTTTGCTGGAGCAGGCTCCTGGCAGGACCTGTGTCCCCTTTGCTGGAGCAGGCTCCTGGCAGGACCTGTGAGCCCTTTGCTGGAGCAGGCTCCTGGCAGGACCTGTGTCCCCTTTGCTGGAGCAGGCTCCTGGCAGGACCTGTGTCCCCTTTGCTGGAGCAGGCTCCTGGCAGGACCTGTGTCCCCTTTGCTGGAGCAGGCTCCTGGCAGGACCTGTGTCCCCTTTGCTGGAGCAGGCTCCTGGCAGGACCTGTGTCCCCTTTGCTGGAGCAGGCTCCTGGCAGGACCTGTGTCCCCTTTGCTGGAGCAGGTTGCCAGGTCTGCTGGCAGGACCTGTGAGCCCATGGGGGCACCGCGCTGGAGCAGGCCGTGCCCGAGGGACTGTGCCACATGCAAAAGCTCCACACTGCAGCAGTTTGTGAAGAGCTGAGCCCGTTGGCAGGACTCACACTGGAGAAATAGGTGGGACAAGTGTAATGAAAAGATAGATGTCTTTCTTTTTTGCCCTGGGACACAAATTACTTCAGATGATTGGCTTTTAGGTTTAGTGTCTTTGGAGGTATGTGAAGGCCTTCCCTCCTGTGTGTTTGGGCTTTGTTATTTCTGTGGAGGTTCATTTCATCCACAGCAGCTCAAAAAGCTTTTTTTGTTTTTCTTTTTTATTTGTTAGGAGTAGTCTTGGTGGAAGCTAACTGCAGAATATTCTGTGGACATGGAAAGCTTATTATAAACATCTTCCTACCTTTTACTACTTTGTGATCTTGTTGCCCTGGAAGTGAAATGGAGACCAGTAGTAGCTTCTACTGGTAAATTTCAAAAAAGCTGTACGAGAGCATTCCGTGTTTTCATAACTCCAACAGAAAAAGATTTTCTTGTTTTCCCTTACCAGTGTCACTCACTGCTTGTTTATTCTGTGATATGTAGGTTGTAAATTGTGTAATATTGGGGGTATTCATTTTAAAGCAGGAATTTTATGAAGAATGTTCATGTTTCTGGATGTCCCTGAGGAGAACAATCTGCAGACTTTTGTTTGAGAGTTGTGTTTGAATTCTGCAAGCCAGACTAGAAAATACTTACTAATACTCAGAAACTTAAGACAGTTCAACTGAGAATTAAGTTCAAGTGTTAATCCATGGAATAAATAACTTTTAATTTTTTTTAATGTACAAAGTTGTTTTTTTTTTTAATTTCATATTTATGCTTTTTTTTTTAAGATGAACTACTGGCTATTGTTAAGCTATTCTGTGAGCTTTGAAGGAGGAAATCAGAAAAATCTGTACATTCAAATTGAGCTTCTCAACTGTTTTTTACTTGCATCAGGCTCTACGCTGCTTTGGTTACAATACTGTGATTTCTAGAAGGGAAAGTTTGGTCCAAATTTCCCTCAGCTGCATTTACATTGTATTTGCAATCACTTATGGTAGGATTTACTTGTGGCTGTTGCTGGGGGATATTACAGAACACATTCATTGTTTCTTTTGTTGGGAAAGTTTCACCATTGACTCTAATTGCTTTGTAGATGTGAAAATAAACTAGAGGCTCTTTAAAAGGTTCTCTGTCTTTATGTGTTGCTTCTGACAAAACTGGGAGATTCATTGGCCTCATTTTCATGAGCTGGCAGTAAAGGGTTCTTTTCAGTCTTTTGTCCTTTTTCAGCAAGACTCAACATCTGTATATGCTCTTCAATCTTGCTTTGATTTGTAAGTGATAGCAGAAGTCAAGTGTGCCTCTTAACCATACAAAAATGTTGAGATAAAATCTAGGTCTTCCCATGATAATTGTAGTTCTGGCTGAGTTGATCATTCAGCCAAGG
This sequence comes from Molothrus ater, assembly GCF_012460135.2. Lineage (NCBI taxonomy): Eukaryota > Metazoa > Chordata > Aves > Passeriformes > Icteridae > Molothrus > Molothrus ater. The sequence goes on along the minus strand of NC_050482.2, from coordinate 12,519,341 downwards.
TTATAAATCAAGCCTGGTGTTACTGCCTGCTAGCTGAGTGTCTGCTTTTGGAGTGTTACATTAACTCCTGTTGTACAATTTACCCAACTTCATACTCAAGTTGCAGGGGATTTACAAATCAGAGATTCTTTTTTGGGGAGAAACAGGTTGGAGAGGAAGATTTATGTCAGTTTAACCTATTCCTAGAAAGGTTTGTGTTGCTTAGGAAAGCTTGTTTGGTTTCCATGGTCTGCTATACACATAAATCTGCTTTGTCATCCATCCCTTCCCACAGAGGTGCTAGGAGGAGGCTGTTCTTGGACATGGCTGTTTCAATCACTTAGAACTAAAACATCCTCTAAGTGCAGCTACCTTATTATATTTGTGCCAGTATAGTTTCTGTTCTCTCCCTGCTGCTTGTGATCTGTGGAGAGGCAAGAGGCATATCTCAATTGCCATCTATTTTGGGTTTTTATTTGACTAATTTCTTATGACTCTCCCTAAAATACATCCTTTGCTTCACTCTTAGAACTGTGAGGGTTTAAGTTCTGTACCCTCGTTAGAATACTGCTCAGAGGAAAGATATGAATGCTGTGGAATCACTGTTAGAGCATTCATTTAGGTGGATTACTGTCAGCTCTTTGCACCTTTATCAACATGCTTCCTGAGTAGTTTGGTTAGGGGTCACTCTACATTGCCTTCTAGAATTGAGGGCTTTCTTTGGCTTAGTTCTGAAATATTTCTCATTTGGTAGTAGTGGACATACTCGTTACTTCTATTTTATGTGAATGCTTAAGGAAGAGTAATTGCATTTCTTTGCTTCCACTTGGGGTTTATAATGCAAGTACCATGAATAAAATATCAGGGCTGTCTCTCAGCTGTATTACTGAAGCATAACATTATGTAGAAGCTTGAAATCAGATTTCCTCTTTCCCTGTGGAGGTTAAAAAGCCCAGTGAACTCTTTGAGCAGGTACTGGCTTCAGGCCAGGCAGTAAGGCGTGAAGTGCTGGCTGCCCTGCATATAAGCCTAGTAAAATCTGACTTCTTTAATGCTTGGCCTCGTAAGTGAATCTCAACTTGGCTTGCAAAGATGACTGCTTGAAACTGAATTCCTCTAGGTCTAGTATTTTACATACAGAAAGCATGCCTAAAGGCTCTGCTTTTCTGTGTCAGGGGTTTGGAGTGACTTGACAAGAAAGTAAATGAAAAATGAGACTGCTCAGTTAAGATGTTCTGATTGTAGGTAAGCAGGGGAAGCACCAGTGAATTAAATTTGCTGTGTGAATACAGCATGTCTCATATTTTTATTAATTATATCTGACTGCTATTGATGCATTAACCTGTGAATATAATATAAAAGACTTTTCATTTGACAGATTAAACCATCTTTCCCAGGTATTTGCAAAAGCATTTAAGTTCAGAGTATGTATAGATAGTTAGGAGGTTTTCAGTTTAGATGTGCACCCAAGAAAATGCTAACTGTATTCTTTTTTCCTCAATTCTTATGCATGCAATTCCATTTTCAACAAATGAGCTGACTGCAGATGCAAAATAAGAGCGGAAGGTATAGGAGTAAGCAAAAATTACTGTACAGTTAGCTTGCTGGGTTGTTGCATACAGCCACAACATAACAAACAAAACTTTTCTGAGGTAAAGAAGCTTATGTTGGATTATGCAACAGATAAATATTAGCTTTTCATATTGTAAGTACTGGGATTTCCTTGTAACTCCTCCTCTATATCCTCTTAATAGAGCTTGCGTAAGAGTAATAGGAAACATGTATGTTACAATTACTTTTCTGTTCTTGCTTAATTGTGAAATATTTGCATTTCAGGTCAAATCAAAGACAAAGTTAAAGAAAGGGAGAAGAAGCAAAAAGAAAAGAAGAAGCACAAACTAATGAATGAAATCAAGAAAGAAAATGGAGAGATCAAATTATTGCAGAAAGGTAAGTTCAAGCTATGTAGTGATTTTTCATTCTAGTGCTACAGGTATTTGTGATTGGATGCTGTGTTTTAATACTATGTTTTTCATTTCACTTATGCCATTTTTCCTGTTTAGTTGGTACAAAAGTTGTGAATTAAAACCTGATATAGATGTTAATTTTTTTTTTGTCAACTGTGCTAGGTACTGGAAATTAAAGATAAAACTATCATCACAGTGTTGTATATACAATAGTAGTAATAGGAAAGACCAGTACTTCAAGGAGCAATATTAGTGATTCTTCAATAACTGCTGACAAGATGTAGGTTATCATTTTATATCTTGTGGAAAGGTGAATGCATGTTATATTTTATGTCTAACATTAATTGTACAAGACTGAGTAATTAAGGGGCTATAATTCAGGAGCTTTGTCAAATACTGGGCAATTCTATGCAACATGCAGTCTTAATTTTGGCTAATTTCTTCAACTTTGTTTTCTGTAATGAAAGGTAGTTAAGGTTACAATGTACATCCATTGAATCTTAGAACTGTACAGTAGTTGAGGTTGGAAGGGATCTAGTCCAGCTGCTCCAAGTATGATCAACTAGAGCAGGTTGCCCAGGATTATCAGACTTCTTATCTCCAAGGGTGGAGGTAACAGTCTCACTGGACAACTACATTCAGATTATATATACAGATTTTTTTTTTTATAATGATGATGATAAGAGACTGGAACAGGTTGCCCAGGGAGGTGACAGATATTCCATCCCTGGCAGTGTTCAAGGTCAGGTCAAGAATTGGGCTCTGAGCAACCAGATCTGATTGTGAAGATGTTCCTTCTTGTTGCAGCAGGTTATAGACTAGATGGCCTTGAAAGGTCCATTCCAGCACGAGCTAAGTGTCTGTTGTATGGTCTGAAGAAAGGCAGAGACTGCTGGGAGTGATAGTCTGGAGAAGAGGAGGCTCAAGGGGGATCTTACCAGTGTGTGGAAAAACCTGATGAAAGGGAATAAAGAAAGTCATCAACCTGTGCTTCACGGGTTTATTTCTTCCAGGTGCAGGGTTTTACCCACCCCTCTGTTAACTTCATGAGTCCCCCAAGTTTCTACATTCTCAAGGTCCCTCTCACTGCCAGTGCAACTCTGTGGTGCATCAACTCCTTCTCCCAGTTATGGATCAGCTGCAGCTTGCTGAGGGTGTGCTCTGTCCCATGATGCATTAATGGAGAGGCTGAACAATACCAACACAAGATATTAAGGTCTGGATTACTCCAGCAGTGACTGTTTCCAGTTGGAATTTGTGCTGCTGCTCACAACCCTTTGAGCACAGCAGTTGAGCCAGTACTTGAACCATCTTACTCTTCACTTAGTTCTTGCTGCATCAGATTTTCTGTGAGGGTGTTGCTTATTTGAGTAGACTAAATGCTTTTTTAATCTGTTCTTTTTCAGTCTCTGCTTTTGAAGTTAGGAACAAATTCCTGATATGTTTTTCTGTTACTTTGTATACTGTAGGATTTAATTTACAAACCAGAAATTGAAACTCTCAAATTAAATATTGACCTTCAGGAGAGGTCAGAGGCACAGAGCCCTTTAATTTACTACATCATGTATTATACTCTACACACAAGTAACTGTATTAACAACAATGACAGCTTAAAACCTGTGTTGATCAGATCTCAAAGTACTGCTTTGAATTTGAGGATTGTGTAAGCTGGTGACTTCCTGTGCAGAGGGCAGGTGTGACTTGTCTTTGCTGAGCATGTGGAAGGAAGTTGGTGGTTGAGATACAGGACAACACATAACTGCCATAACCGTGGGTTCTTCAGGCTTAGTTTGAGTAGCAGCCTTTTTTTACACTGGGTCCTGTTTCTGTTGCCATTCAGCAGATGAGGTGCAATCTGCAAAGACAGCAAGCTGTCTTGCACCAATCAATAGATGATAACCTAATGGGGCTGTTGAGCCTAAAATAGTGCTTTATTTTCAGTTTAATGTTCAAGTGCATATGCTCAGGGACTGTGTTAAGACTTCTTTTGAGAAGCAGGATAGCTTATTTTCACAGCAAACAGTGCTACAAGTGCATTAGATGCTTTACCCCTATTTTATTTGACTTTTTATCACTCAAGCATATTTTATATTTTCTTTAAGGTGTTGGCTGTTAAGTGTTTTGTAGAGGATGTGTTTGGTTTGCCAGTATCCTGCAAAATTGACTCCTCTTTCAGGGAAAGAAGGGAGTGAGTCAGGAGAGCAGGCAGCTATTTAGAGCAGACAGATCATCTCCACAGGGTTTGTATCCTGTTCAGAACAGCAGCTTGGTGTTTTCTGTGGGCCTCCAAATCTGACTGAATGTGCTTGTATGTGCTGTGAGGTTTGTATGACATTTCCTGAGCTGTCCTGCTGATCTAACTTTACATCCTGGGCAAGAGAGCAGAGGCAGAAGTGCTTTATGATGCAGCTTCTTGTATATACCAGTGGTCAGTGTCTCTGTGACCTTTTCAATTACTAACTCTTTATTTAAGAGTGTCTTCTTCCTGTGTAACAAAAGTTAAACTTCAAGCCCTGTTGTTTTGAGCTCAGGATTTACTGTGTGGGCCTTGAAACGAGTCTGCTTTCCATTTCTTCAGGCTTTTGCTTTTGTGGTTGTTTTTTCTATTTTTAGTGTGTGTGTGTGTTTAGAGACCAAGAGTACAGTGCCTAAAGACAGCTTATTTCGTTCTTCTAGGTATTATATCTATATCTTGTTGTAAAATACTGCTCTGACCATCTGTTTGTGACTGCCTTTGGCTGGGGGGGTGGAGGTAACAGCCTACGTGACTTCAGACAGCTCCACTGGCTGTGCAAGGTCAGAGGTGATGAGTTCTAGAAGAGGTCAGTACTGAGGGACTGATGCCTTTTGAGGGAGAGCTGGTGCATAAGCCTAATTTTGGTGCTCTAAGCTGAATGTGGCAGAGTTTATTTATACTTGGAGGCTCTGGGTTGCGAGCTGTTCATCTGCCTAAACTTGGGTTGGCGTTTTGTTGAAAGCAGTGATAAAACTTGCCCATGTTGGAGGAGGGTGATTCTTAAAAAGGGTTTCTCTACTAAAGGAAATGAGGCTCTTTCAGAGAGCCTGATGGCTTTTTTTATAAACCTAGAATGAAAAGGTTTTTTTTGTCATCCTTTTGCACTTAAAAGATGTATTCTCTGTAGATAAGGCTGTAGAATTGCCTCAGTGTCTCTGTCTGCTGTGTGGAAGGAAGAGCTCAGTTTTCAGACAAAAGCTGCTTGGCACATGCATATTGTTAAAAATTCAGAAACTCTAAGTGATTTAAATTTACTTTTAAGAAGAATCTGCATTGTAAATAGTTACTGTCTAGATATGGAGCATTTAATGCAAAATATTTGCACCAGTGTGATGTGACAAAGTTACTGGAGGTTCTGCAAAAAGGAGGATGATTAATAGGCTTATTTGTAAACAGTCCCATTTCTGTTTTTCATTTTAGAAAAAAATCAGTCTTGTTTTCCTGATTATTTATATCTGAGCACAGAAACTGCTAAAATTGCAGTAGGAGAAATTCTTAGTATGTGTTTCTGCAAGATTAAATGCCTTGCTTTATTGAATGCCAAAATTCAGGAAAGAACTGAAAATGAACATTTTATTTGCTGGTATGAACATACGTAAATCCAAATTGTTTTCTAAAGACTTATTTTAAAATTATTCTTCTGGAAGAAATGACATTTAATTGTACATTTTTATGACCCTTTAAAATTTTTTTATAGATGGGTTTTTTACACGAGTAATTATAAAATCAGTATATTGAACATGAGACATGAGTCTTCATGTATCTTTAGGGGAAATGTTCCAGTATTTGTATGCAGTGCACTTTAGTTGAGGGAATGAGTAAGACTGAGGTAAGAGTGCAGGGCACACAGTCCACCACACTGATTTGTCTTATACTGAGTTTGCTTCACAGTCCTTATGCACCAACTTACCAACTTTTACCAATAAAATATATGACTAGAGGGTAAAACACAGATGCCAAATGAGATGGAGCAAGTGGCAACTGGAGGGAGAGCTGTGCTGGAAAGCTTTCTGCTGGAGCTGGGGATCTGGAGCTTGAAGCAAAGACTTCTGGTACATCAAAATGAAAATGTTAAATTTTGGTGGCTAGGCTCTCCTAAAGTAAGGAAGTGAAAACCGATCTAAATTACTGGCTGCTGTTAGAAATGTTTGTGCCTTCCTGCTACTTAGCTGTCAGCTAGAAAACTGTGGGAAATAAAGAGTTAAGTGTTACTAATTTTTGGCTTTTGTTTTGACATGTCTTAAGTCCCCCTCTAATAATTCTGGCTGTGACCTTGAAGTTGAGAAACACCTGCTCTGGTTGAAACAACTGAATAAAGTATTTGACTTCATGGTCTCTGCTTATTTAAAATTTCAGATCAAATGATCAAGCACAACAAATGGACAAAACACAACATAAAATAAATTTCAGGTAATGTCTGACTTCTTGCAAAAACTTACATTTGGAAGGTGTCTGTAATTAGACAGATAAACCAGATATTAGGCTGTCTAGCATCAGTTTTAATTACAAGTATGTGTCATCTTTTAATAACAGAGCATTGGCTTATTTGCAGAAAATTTGAACAGTTTTGAATGTCAATCCTTAGTGTAGTAAGTCCCATGTCACTAACAGTGACAGGTTTATTATGGCACCATAAAAAATAAGGTGTGCTGAGTTAACTTGAAAGATCTACCAGTCCTATAGATGTGTGCATGTGAGAATTATTTTTCTATTTATGGTACGTAAGGTTTGGTGCCTAGAAGATGGCTAAAAGTTACTTAGCATTAGTTCTGATACTGCTGAGTGTGTGCATGAATGAACAGAATGAACATAACATTCTTCTGATTTCTTAATTGATACAGTGCAAATTTTGTAGCTCTATCCTTATGCAGATACTGCTAAGCCAAATAAGAGTAGAAGCTGTTCTTTGCTTTTTTTATAGTCCAGTAAAGTGTGAACTCAGTCTACTTTTTAACAACAGGTCAGAGGGGAAAGTTCCTGTAAATGTGAATGCTGAGAGTTTTTCACCCCCTGTCCCTGTTATTTCTCATTCTTGGGGTCCTAGGGCAGTGAGTTACATTCAATGAAATGTTTTCAATATGACTGAAAATTGTTAACTTCTGTCTTGTGTTTCCAAACCATGTGGTGGAAAAAGCTTTGTGTTTATAGGTTCAGTGCCTGTTGTGTCTAAATGGATCTCAGGACACATAGAGACAAACATGCCATACATCTCAAAATGTGTGAAATGCGATTCCAAGAGTCGTATGTATATGTACCTATGTACACACCTGTAGTGTGTGTGCTGGTGAAGACTCTCTGAAACACCTGTCTTGAAAGTTTTGGGTTGCCAGTGTGTGCCTCAGCAGTAAGAGGTGAATCCAGTTAGCTTGCATCAAGTACTGCACTGCTGTTCCCAAATCTGACTTAAAACAAAGTAGGTTGGATATCTCACCCTTGTGTTGGGATCTTTATTTAAACTTTTGGATTGCTTATTTATGTTTTCATTAAGTTCTTCCTGCCTGGAGCAGCTTGATTACTGCCCTAGAGAAATGTGGAAAGCTGCTTTTCTTTTTTGGTGTCCATTAGTGAAGTGTCAAAGCAGTGTTACTGGTTTTGGAAGAAGCAGCTCATTTTACTTTAAAGTACTTTGATATATGCAGCAGAGAAGTGACTGAATGAGTGTGTTTCTGCTCCTCTCTACAGCTAATACAGAAGACGAAAACGAAGAAATTATTTATTGAACATTGCTGATAGCAATTCCAGTATTCCAGCAAGCTAACTCTTTTTGCTCTTAACTATTTGCAGCTTCTGAGCAGCTTTAAACATCTACTTCAGAGTGGATCTTTGAAATTCATCAGAGCAGAAGCCTTAGGCTAGAAATGTGCTTCCTTCTCTATCTGTCACATTCTATTCAAGCTTTACTGAGAAGTACTATTTAGTTCTAGAAATCAGTTTTTCATTTTGTGTTTGTATTCCTCAGGAGAACTGTCTGTACACTAAAATAGTTGAACATAAGTATTCTAAAACTGGGTATATGCAGGTGTCAAAGCAGTGTGGAGACCAAGCACCACCCACACTCATTGTAAGAGGATGGATGGAGGAAATTGTAGTATGACCTGTATTACAGATAAATGAACTAAAATGCTACCTTTAAAAGGTAAATTTTATAACTTCTTTGTTAAATTTAAAAGTTCCAAGTGTTCAGGTTACAAAAATTTCTATTAAGGTTTCCTAGGAAACTGATCCTTCTCATAAATGTGCTGTTGGGTGAGGTGGTGGGACTTTTTTAACCTGTAAAAATTCAGCTTTGTTCAGTGCTGGGGTGGATGGAGAAGGTGTAGCTGAGCAGACAGGGTGGTTTGCTGCCCTGAGGAGGAGAACCCTGCTGGTACCCCCTGTGTCCTTCTCTCAGTGGCCTGAGTGCTTTAGTTGCTGTCTGACGGGAGCCAGTTCACTGATGCAGCAGCAGAGCGAACAGATCAGCGTTCTGCTGAGCCATCGAGTTGCTGTGCAGCTGATGAGCAGCAGTCAGTAGCAGCAGTGCTGCAGGACCCTGTGCCAGGAGCAGTGGCAGAGCAGAGTGGGGGGTTGGATCCTCTGGCAGTGAGCTTACACATTGCTCAGCTGTGTCATATCCATTTGAAAGCTGAATAATTAAGGGTGCCACATTTTTTCAGTCTTCCAATATACAATTTGATTTTAATTTTTTTTTTTTTTGCAATGTGGGGTGTATGAAGTATTTATACAAGTAATTTTCTGTATGTATGTCATTTGCTGCTTGTGGGGAAGTGGAGTTTTTGACAGAACTTGTGTATGCAGTAGCAAAAGCTCGTGTGAATTTTAAAAAGGCTCAAAACAACTAAGCAGTTTTTGAAGTTGTGTTACCTAATTCCTGCTTGAAGTGGTTTTAGAGATCTAAGTTTTACTCTTGATGGTATGCAATTTCTTTCAAAGTGTTTAATTCTAGTAATGTTTTGAAAAAAGCCCATTTGGAATCCTCTTTATCTTCTGATTTCTGTGTTTTAAGGCTTTTTTCTGCTTCAGTGGGATCAGTAGTTCAGACATCGAAGACTGGATTGATGTTTTGTCTCCCAAGGATAGACACTTACCATTTTTCTCTCTTTTAGTTGCAAGTAGCAGTTCAGGGGGCTCTGCTGCCTTCCATCATAGATCTTCGGTTGGTTTTTTTTGTTACACAGCCTTTTGTTCTTTCAGTGATTGTTGCTCTCTTGCTTTCCAAGTGTTTCAGAATTAAAACTGATCTCAGTTCCATCCTCCTTAAATAGAGAGATCCAAAAAGTTCCGTGGAAGAGTTGCACACAGAAATAGGGGGCAATGGGCAAATATTCATTTTGTTCCAAATTGTGTCCATCATTTTTGCAACTTGGTGTAATTTGAGAAAGTGTGCAATGATAAATTGTAAAAATTGATATATATGTAAATGGCATAACCCTTTTATCTTGTGTTCAGAAGTAAAACCAGTCTGTATTAAAATCAATGTATTAAAGCTGAGAGGAAAATTTTTCTATATGTCCAAAAAGGAATAATTTTAACCCTCTGGTTAAAAACTTATCTCTTCGGAAGGTTTCATAGAGATGGTGTGGAAACAGAGGGAATGATAAATGTTCTTCATTAAAAAATGTCTTAGTGTAATTCCTTCTAAGGTTTTAAGTGCTTCCATAGATGTATACCAAGCTAAATAAGAAATACTTTTACAACTGGGTTTGAAGACAAACCCTTTTTGGCTATGCTCACAAGAACTTTGCATAATTTGAGACTGATTTACATTCCATCTATGTTGTTTCTGCTGCTTTCAAGACCATGGCTGTGCTCTTCTGAGTGCTGCTCACTGATGATTAGAAAAAATCAATTATTTCAGTTGGAAGGGGCCTACAGTGACCATCCAGTTCAACTGCCCGACCACCTCAGGGCTGACCAAGAGTTTAACCTGTTGTTAAGGGCATTGTCCAAACGCCTCTTAAACACTGCCTGCCTCAGGGCATTGACCACCTCTCTAAGGAAGCCTGATTTATTGTTTAATAGTGGCACTGTTTGTTTTTTTAAAATTTTATTGCATAGCTGCATCCTTGAAATACATTAAGTGAGGGATTAAAGAAACTGCCACCAGATACTACAGGAGCAGTTGAATGAAATTGTTAGTAAAACTCCTCAGAAGACCAAAAGGAATGGTACAGGTTGAAAGGGGAAATCAGATAATCTTCCTTCTTGTACTTTAGGAATGGAAGTCAGTAGTTTTTGTTGTTTTGCACAGATACAAATTCATACCCATCTATTATATAAGTACTTTACGTTTCAGCTAGTAATGATATAATATAATTTAATAGCTGGATGCTCAGCAAGAACATAGAGATGCTGATTTTCGTTTGTCTTAGGATTTTCTTTGGTGATAACAAGCGTGCTCAAGTGGGAGAGAGCAATTTGGCTCTTACTGCAGCAAATAGCTTCTTGCTTTGAAGTTTGTTGCCATTTATATTTCTCTGATTGAACCCCAGTAAATACAAATTTCCATCCTTTTCTGCCATACATAATGTCCCAGATATGAGTGACTAGTTTCAACAAAAAACTGATCTCCATTTAAAAGCAAGTGAAGTGGGTTGGCAGGTAACTCCTGCTTCCTCCTGCATCACCTTAATGCAGCATTTGCTGCTATAATTCCATAGTTTGTATACTCAAACTAATATAATATCTGCAGAATGATTGACTTCTTTGTGATATCCATCAGCATAGCAAAAAAATTTCATATTTAGAGTGAAACAATTTTAAAATGCTACATCAAAGCATTATTAAGAGTTTGCAATACCCATATACCCCCGATGCTTTTTTGCAGTTGTGTATTCCTGCAGTCAGGAGGAGGGGAAAAAATGTCTGAGTCTGTATTTTGAGATTTGTATTGAGATTTCAAAGCCTGCAATATGTAACTTCCCACTGTCATAAACCATTTCTTTATTTCCCACTGCCTGGAGCTGGTGCCATAATGACACCAATACGATACCCAGAATGTAGCAGTAGGTGATTTTTGATCGGTATGACATTACACACAAGGACCCTGGCACCCTGAATGAACCTTTTCAGGATTCCTCTAAGGTTGAGGTACTTAGTTGCTGAACACCTGTTGCTGCTCTTCCTGGTCTTTTCATGCCCACTGGACTTAAAGACTCTGACAGAAGGAGGGTATTAACAAAGAAGTGGTGAATATTGCATCTACCAGATGAAGCAGTCCTGTTGCTGAGGTTTGGTGCTGGGTTTACATTAAATTTAGCCTAAGAAAGGACAGACTTCCATGAAGATACTGGCAGTTGAACTTTTGGCAGTTGAACTTAGCTAAAAGTGAAATTGTGTTCAGAGAGTCTGCAGTGTTAAATCTGATTCTGAGTGAAGGGAGTCTTTGTAGTTATTAACTGTGTAGATTAGGTTAAGAAATCCTAGAATCCATTTCCTTGTTTGGACTAAATAAGAAATGAGGTGACCTCAGGGCACTTCTCATTCTCCTCTCTGTGACAAAACAGAATCCAGGGAGATAACTAAATCTGCCTCCACTTCAAGAATCCCAGAAGTATTTAGCTGCGATCACAAACATCAGGAGACTCAGACCTGAGTGTCTCAATTGCTTGTTCTCCTTTCCAGTATCTGCATCTTCCATGTCCAACCTCTTAATCATCAGCAGGAATCTGTGATTCCATACACCAACAGTTGTGGTCTCAGTTGCTTTTTTTCTTAAAGGACTCTTGTTCAGTTACTTGGATGCAGGATGGCAAGCTGAAAACAATCTACTGCAACATTGTAGTAGAATCTGGCTAACTTAACTCTTGCAGATTTCATATTACTTAGTCTTGCAGTGAAATACACAATTTTTAAACTTAAAAGCTTCTGTGTTTGAACATGCCTGGTTTTGAATTGCTGGTGTGAATATAATTTTGTGCTGAAACATACCCACTAACTTTGTTTTACGATGTGCTAAATCATTTTGACCGCTTGATCTTAGGGCAGTGTAGTGCTAGAAGTTTTTTGGCTACCACTTCTATTACTTGCAAAAAAACCCCTCAGTTTTTAAAACAAGTGAGAACATTTACCTTGGGAATCACTTGAATGTGCTATCCCCAAATGACTAATTTCTGCCTTTAGGACATTTTGGACATTTAGGATAGTTTGTTTTCATGTCAGCTTGTATATTAAGAGAACTTGAAGCTAGTTTCTTTTTTGTAAGCATTTTCTTTAATGTGTCTTTTAATTTTATTTATGTTATAATATGTATGGGATGAGTTTTTAGAAGAAGAACCCTCATGTTCTTCAACAAAGTTTACCTAGTTGTGAAAGAGTGGCCATGTGAAGAAGCCCATCAGACAAGGTCAGTTCTGGCCGTGGCATCTCGTGGGCAGTTTGCTGCTGCTGTTGATATCCATGGATGGTTTGTAGGCCCCTTGTCTGGCAGTGTTGGACAGCTGTCCTGTGATGTCTCTGGACTTCATGGGACAGCAACTGCTGTGACCAGCTAAAGAGCAATGATGGACTGCAACTCATCATGAAAGCAGCCTTGGGAAACTTGGGTTATTGTGATGTCTTTCCCTTTTTGTCTCAGCTTATTTATCAATTGCACATTGCAGGTGTCTCTTACCCTGCTCACTTTTGGTAACATACACATTGTGACCCTTGCTTTTGGTCTCTGGTCTTTGTGTGCCATGGTGAGGGTTTTGGTGACTTTGAATCTCAATCTTTAAATATATATTTTGTATAAAAATTTCCTTAAGAGATCTTTTTTTAAACTCTCAACAGGTGGGAAGGAGAAACCGAAAACCAATGCAGAAGAGCTGCAGATTAAAAAAGTTAAGAAGAAAAAGAAAAAGAAACATAAAGAGAATGAGAAGAGGAAGCGTCCAAAAATGTACAGCAAATCTATTCAGACCATCTGCTCAGGATTGGTTTCTGACATTGAGGATCAGGAAGCCAAAGGCATCATAGATGATCATCTTAAGGATTTCAATGGGAAAAATATGGATCCCAAGAAGGACTGTGAGTCCAAGATACCAGAGAACAGTGAGTTTCCATTTGTCTCGTTAAAGGAGCCACGGGTTCAAAATAAACTCAAAAGGTTGGACACATTGGAGTTCAAACAGCTGATTCATATTGAGCACCAGCCTAACGGAGGTGCATCAGTTATCCATGCCTACAGTAATGAACTCTCCCACTTGTCTCCTGTGGAGATGGAGAGATTTGCAGAAGAGTTTGTGGGTCTGGTTTTTAGTGAAAATGAAAACTGTGCAGCTTACTATGTAATGGGTATTGTTCATGGGGCAGCTACTTATTTACCTGACTTTTTAGACTACTTTTCGTTTAATTTTCCCAATTCACCAGTGAAAATGGAGATTTTGGGAAAGAAAGATATAGAGACAACGACTATGTCAAATTTTCATGCTCAGGTAAGAGGTTATGCATTTTACTTTCTAAAGTCATATAATGGTTTCAAACAACTGTGAACGGGTTTATTTTTAGAGTAGTTGCTATTAGCTCTGCTATGTGGATGACACAGAAGACTAGAAACAAGGGATTTCTTTAATAAGTCAGTTCTGCATTATTGAAGATGAGAAGAGACATAAAATTGTTAACTGAGACATCAGATTGGATTTTTGGTGGGAGGGCAAGTGTTTGCATGCTTGTATGTGTAGGTTTCTTTGGATTTGTTTCTGTAGCTGAAGTAGTTAACCATGAGTTTAGGAGGGTTATAATGGTTTAGCTGTGGCTTTCTGGTTTCTGAACAGTAGTATGTCTGTATTGTCATAAAACTGAAATGCTTTAATACAGTGTTATACATAAAAACCTGCATAGAGCAAAGTTATATTAGCTGCATTTGCTAATATGCTAGTTTGGGTTTTTTAAATCCATCCTCAAAGAAGAACTTGGGGTTATTGTGGCTGTGGATTTGGTCCTTATCCCTTTGCATTTCTCCTCACTTGGCTGGATTCTCTGGAAAGCTCTTCATTTAAATGGTAGAATGACTGGCAGCTTTTGAATATTCTTTTATTTCAAATTTTTTGGAAAGAAATGACTGTATACTCTCTTGACAACAGCTGCTGATTAAGCATCACCTCTGCTGTTTATTAACTTGCTGTAGAAAATACTTTTCTGTTGCAGAGAAATCATTTATAACACTGGTTTTCAGGAAAAAAAATCTGTCCAATTTTCACCTTGGTGATGAGGATATTGCAAAAAGCCCCTACAGTAATTATGAAACAATTTATGCAGAAACTCAGTCCTGTTATTTATAATCAACTTTATCTCACAATTACCCTTTTAACTCTCATGTTTGTGAACTTAGATGTTGTGTGGATCAGCTTTAAACTATTTAATCTTCACTTTTGAGACGATTACAGTTCAAGTGTAAGTTACACTGTCATCTCTTTCATGAAAACCGTGCCTATTTTTTCCCTTTGGCTGCATAGACATTTGCATAGAACACCTGCATGTGTTGACAAATTTCAGGTGTGTTATGCACAAGGATATGCAGAACTAAAATGTTGCTGCAAGAGAACATTTGCAGTGCTGGCTGAGAAAATACCTACTGCCATGGAATATGAATATTGTGTGGACTACAGTCACTGTTTTTCTTGAGTATGTAAACTGAAACACTAATAATAAAAATCACAGAACACATAATGGGCAGCTCTCCAGAGCTGCCCTTTGGCCATTTTAGATAAGAAAAGCTGGATTTGTCCTTGTAAGTATGTTCCTTAAATCCAGCTGTTTCTCTTGGGTTGCATTAACACAGGCATAGCTTTGTGCTAGTGCCTGCCCTAAAGAAATAGTTAATAAAAGCCCAAATTTTATTGTTGTGAATTATCATAGAATTATTTTACTAGAAGGATAGATTAAATTGTTATTACAATGGTGACATCAACATCTGTAGTTAAACCAGTCCTGTGTTCTTTGGGGTTGAAATCCTAATTCCCCATTTTTGTGTAAGTGAAGGAGGAACAGAGAGAGGCTGTGGTAGATGAAAGAAGCTGAACTGTGTTATTACAGCATTCAGCTGCTCAGCTCCATGGTCTAAGCTGTATTTTACTTGGCTGGAGGTTTAGTTCTGGTATCTTCTTTTCCTTTGTGTTCCCTCATTTTTTTCCTTAGTCTTCATGGCATTTTATCACTTCTCACTTTGGTTGCTTGACAGCAAAGGCTTGGCTCCTCATAGTTTTGCTAACTAAGGGGTAGAGGGTGTAAAATAACGTGTACAGGCAAACATCAGACTTTGTCTTCTGTGCAGCATTCTTGTTTCCTGGAATATTTAAGTCAGTATCTTGGTTGCCTAGTTATTGATTCTAATTTTCCTTATGGTTTTCTTATTTCTCTTTTACTTTGGCTGTTTATTTTGGTTTTTTTATGTGGTCTGCTACAGTTAAAGTGTTTTGTTAGCTTTGTATTCTCCTTTTTGACATGTTACATTTTTGTGCAGACTGAGAACATTATCCTCTAAGTTCTTTGTGAATCTTTTAAAGGAATTCTAATATCTTGTTGCAGTATATTTTGATGAAACTTTAAATATATTTGGTTTTCTGTTCCTACATTTCCCCAGCTTTGTGCTGTGGTGTTCCTTGTCCTGGGCAGCTGTTGTACAGCCTTAGTTGAGGAAGGATTTGTTTTCTGAGGTCTAAGTAGGAAGTTGATTTTATCAAATCTGCTTTGAGTGTGTGTCTTGGACGTCATCAGCTTTAAGAAACTTGAGTATTCCTTTGGTAATTTTAACTAAAACATTGAAATGAAGCTCACTTTGGTACAAGAGGTTCTTTGGTGGTTTCTCAGATTACATGTAGCACATGTAATCAATCTAACAAATGTAAGTATTTAAAAAGATCAAGAAAAGTGTTATAAAAAGGAGAATGAAGGTTGAGCCAAGCCTGAAATGGAAAGTGTTATAGAGTCTTTTATCAATTTTTGTTTTTCAAGTTGATCCTTTTGTTACTACTCAATTTTCCACCTCCTGTTTTGTGACAGATATGGGTTTGTGATTTTTTGATTTTAAGTAATGCATATTTCTAAGTCATCAAATTCTGTGACAAGAGTCTGCACAGTAAATTCTGTTGCTGAGGTCAAATTGGGGTCCTCCTAAGTTTACCTGGAAAGTCTGCATCACTCAAGTAATTTACTTAGTTTTCACAATTGCAGAGTTGAAAACTAACTCCTTTCAGCTTGCTTCCCAATACACCTATGTCAGATAGGAGTAATGTAATTTTACTTGTTAGAAGATAAGGGACACAGATTTGTGAGAATATTTGCAGCAGAGAGGAATTTGGAACTGGCTCTTTCTAATGAGAGTTAGCTTTTAAATTTTGCAGGGAGAGGAAATGGGGAGTTTTTCATCGTCCAGCTTGGGCCTATGCCTGAGTACTCCTTAAAATTTTTTTGCATTAGTGTAACAGCTCTTTCTGAACTCACTGACTCACTGCAAGGCTTAGTCAGACAGTTCTGTAACTGGGCAAAATGAAATTAGTCTGGATATCCCTGTAGCCACGAAGTCAGTCCTTCAGGTGGTGAAAAATTGTCTTGTAGCTCCATCTTGCCTGGGCTCTGTATTTGTGTAGATGGCAACAGCTGCATCAGTTACCCGATAGCCATGGATCTCATCAGGTTCTTAGGAGGATTTTCAAGAACGTAAATAATCAGCTTTTGCCAGCTACTTGCAGCTTACATCACTTCACTTAAGCTATTTAGTGCTGTTGAGACAAATGTTAATATTTTGAACTTTTAATTTTTTTCCTTGTGCTGGGCAAGTATAAGTTTTTATTGCTATGCTGAAACCCCAGAGCTCACAGCTGATGTTTAACAATGCTGAGCGCATTGATTTTACTGTCTTGCATCGGAGGCAACTTCTTAGTACAGATGAAGTAAAATGCTGCACAGTACCAGACAATTCCTCTGCTGCCAAACAAGATGGATTGTTTTAAAGCTGTATTTGACAAGTCCTTGTCTGATGTGTTTGTGGGAGATCTCAAGGTGATTCCACTCTTTACAAAGAAATCCTTTGTAAAGTCATTTTTTCCTTGTTTGACCTCTAGTCCTTTTATTCTGATCTTTAGTGGAGAAGGCAAACAATTTATCCTTTTCATTCAGCTTTCTCTATATTTGAAGATTGCTTAATAGCTTCTTTTCCCCCCCTCTAGATCAAGTAATTTGAGTTATTTTAGTCTGTGATTGCATGTTTTATACCCTTATTACTCTTAGTGATCTCTCCTTATGTTCAATTCAGTCATCCATATTTTTTTCTTAATATATGATACTAAAAATCGACAGTGTCTGCCTGGTGTATTGATGACTACGAGAAGATTGCTGCAAGTGTCTTGCAAATTATTGCTCTTGTGTCTATTTTTTCCTTTTTAAGAGCAGTTTGTGATCTGCTGTAGCAGCAGCTTCTAATTGAGTCGCTCCCCATTTCAGGTTCACACAGTTCATTAAATACGTGTGTGAGTGTAGTTCTTGCTTTTGTTTAAACTGAATTACATCCTTTGCACTCAGACCCCCTCTCCACTTTCAAGCTTTGTTAATTTTGATCCTTTCCTGTGACTAGCAGTGTTGCAATGCCTGTGGGTTTTGTGAGGATACACTGCCTTCAAAGGAAGGATCCTTGCTGCCTGCCTCAAAATGAGATAGGTTATGTGAGCACTGACTAAGCTGCCCACAGTTTGCTCTTATTAGACCATGTTTCTATAGCAGTTTGTAGAATATAGTGGAAATGTCGAATGTTAAGATGTCTACTGGTCCTCTGAACAAGCCTATCCAGTCACAGTAACAAAGGTTAGTTTGACTTGATTGTTTTCAATTTTTTTTACATGACCGTGTTTATTAATTCTTACTATCTTATTTTCTAGGTAGATGATATTTGTGTCAATTATCCAGCTAAGTGTTTTTTTTCTGTGAATTGGAATTAGGCTAAATAGTCTCTAGCTCCTCTGTCTTCTGTTGACACCTATTTCTTTAAGATGGTGTGCTACTGTCTTCCAGATGTGAAGAACTTGTTTTGTTGTTTTGAATTAGAATCATGGAGTGGTTTGCTTTGGGAGGGACCCCAGGGACCATCTAGTTCCAATCAGCTGCCATGAGCAGGGACAGGACACCTTCCACTAGACCAGGTTGCTCAGAGCTCCATCCAGCCTGGCCTTGAACACTTCTAAGCATGGGCCATCCATCAGCACCCTCACAGCAGAGAAATTCTTTGTAACAGCTAAACTTGCCCTCTTCCAGTTTGAAGCCATTCCACCTGCTCTGTCAGTACATGCCGTTGTACACTGTCCCTCCCCAGTTCTCTTGCAGTCCCCTTTAGGCACTTGAAGGTTGCTCTAAGATCTCCCTGGAGCCTCTTCCCCAGGCTGAACAACTCCAATCTGCCTGTCTTCATAGGAGAGGTGCTTCAGCCCTCTCATGATCTTCATGGCCTTCCTCTGGACTTGCTCCAACAGGTTGATGCTCTTCCTGTGCTGGGACCCCAGGCTGGCTGCAGCAGCACAGGTGGGGTCTCAGCAGAGCAGAGGGACAGGATGCCCTCCCTTGCCCTGCTGCCCACACTGCTGGGGTGGCAGCCCAAGGTACATTTGGCTTTCTGGGCTGTGAGTGCACATTGCTGGGTCACGTTCAGCCTCTCATCCAGCAGCACCTCCCAGTCTTTCTGCCCAGGGCTGCTCTCAGTTGACTCTCCATGCTGCATTTGTGCTTGGGATTGTCCCAGCCCACATGCAGGGCCTTGCACTTGGCCTTGTTGAACTTGATGAGGTTCACAGGGCCCATCTTCCCAGCTCTGGATGGCATCGCTTCCTTCCTCGTGTCAACTGCACCACACAGCTTGCAGTTCTCATTGATTTATTAAAGCTTTGTCTTATCTTACTGCCTTTGTGCTGTAGGTATGAGAGGATGCACATCATTCAGCCTGTTCACTTTAGGAAAGGTCACTCTAGCTGTACAGTGTGCAATTAGACAAATGGCCAGAGCCAATCTAAAGAAGATTTTCTGCCAAAAGAAAATGTCCTCATTCCTTCTTTCCTCCCAGTTGAGTGTTCTAGTGCCAAGATGTGGTGCTTCTTGAACGGGTGAGTTCAGTTTGGTTCATTAATCCAGCAGAACTACTTAAATACTCTTGAGGGATTGGTTTTATTACTGAGTTGGCAAATTATATTGTTTAAATGTGTCAAAGTTAGCTCAAGGATGACTGTGGGTCTACACAATCAGCCCTATTCCATAACAACAGGCAATTGCATCTTCAGAGAAACAATTTTTGTTGATTTTGTTCGCGTTTTGGAGTAAATTCATGTTGCCATGTTAGCTGTGATGGACACTGAGTAGTCAAATATTAATGAATAAGTATTTTAGAGGAAGATCTGTGATTCATGTTTGTGGTGTGGCTTTGTGAGGGGTTGTCCTCACTTTTTCAGGTTCTGCACACAGAGCTTGTCATTCCCCTTCCCTTTTAGCCTCTTCTAATATTATCTTCTCCTTGCTGTTCTCCTTGTTTAGCTCTTTAACATTTCTTTTTCAGAGAGGTTTTTGCTGTTTAGCTCTTTAATAATTTGTGACATCCTGCTTGAAATCATTAGTTCCTTTAGTATTTGAGAGGAATTGCTGAAAATATTTTTAAAAGAAAATCTCAAATAATTGTTTAGTGCTTCATTTCCTTATCATTAAAGATTTGTGCAGTATTTATTTCCATATATTATTCTCCCGAGTTCTAGAGAGAATTCTTTTATACTGGAACTATGTCTTTTCAGTTGTGTTTCAGTAGCTTTCAGCAGAACTTTGTTTTCAATAGAATTTGCTTCTTGGTTTTAAGCTGATCAAATCTTGAGATTGTGTTTCCAGAAACTTCCAATTGGAAAAAGAACTGTTTTTTGAATTTAGGTTTTTAATGACAATTGAGTGATGCCAGAACTGTCCAGACATGCCATTCTGATACCAAAACCCTGACCTAAAAAAAAGAGAAAAAAAGGTGAAGGAAGGAGTATGAAGTACATGTGGTTTAATAGTAAAAAGCAGCCAAACAGATAGATTAAGGAGTATTTGTAAAATCAGAGCAATTTTGATGAGTATTTGTTCAGTGTTGGCTCCCATTTGAAACTGGAACTACAAGGAGGCATTTAAGGATTTGAATGAAATTGGCAAGGAACAGAAAACTGTTTGGGCACTTGATTGAAATGTGCCAAGTTAGCAGGAGTGGTAATGGCCTCTTCATGGCTGCAGCGTTTGAGATTAACCTTGACTCTGAAATGAGATTTTTCTGTTCTGAGATACCAGTGTGTGAGTGCATTGCTTGTGCACTTCTCTAGCAAAACCCTCAATGTCCTTGCATATTCTTGGGTGGTGTAATGTTTTTGGGTTTTGTTGTTGGTCTTTGGCTGGACTTCATGGGTTTCTTGAAATTGAGTTCAGTTGGTGGATAATTTTGTTTGATTGTTGTTGGTTATTTTTTTCTCTGAAGACTCTTCGCAGAATTTTTTGTTTTAAAGGTGAAAAACTGAAATAAATTTAAATCTTAAAATCCTAGCAGGAAAATGAAGAAGTTTCAAATAAGAAAAAAGCCCTCCTCTGCCTAAACCCCACGACAGCCCACACCCTACTATATTAAAAAGAGGAATTCAGTTGTTATGTGCCCCAGTTTACATTTTTTAAATTCCTCTCTTGACATGCATGGTTTCTCTGGATTGTTCCCTCCACTTTGTGACTTATTCAAACACAAAATCTTTAACATATAGTGTCTAAAATGTTTCCACTTGTAGGATGATATTGCTGAAATGTATGTTTGGTATTTATATATATATGTATTTTTGCATTTAGTCTCCAGATTCTTGTCAGACACCAAGACATTTCTGTCAAAACATTTGCTATTGCATTAAAAAATCAGTTGAGGCCGTGCGAGTCACAGAAGCAGATAATTCTCAATTTTACTAATTGTGGGTTCAGTGGTGGTTTTACTGTGGCAGTTTTCCATTACTGTGGTGCAAGAGAATGACACAGTCTCCTTTTGTGTGCTTTTAGGTGACATACTTCAAATGTAAGCTACATGAGAAGAAAGAAGTTAGGATGTTGTATTTATTATGTTTCTATCTCTTTTACCTGTCCATGGCATTTTACTGCATGTATTTGGTGATTTGTGTGTGTTCATTCCTGACCACATGCTGGAAGAGCAGCATGTCCTTGATTTCTCCTTTTATTATGGATTTAAATTGTTCCAGTTTTGAGCAAGTCTGTAAAATTCTAAAAAGCTACTCACACTGTAAGCTGTGAAATTGCATCTGGGAAGATTGTTTTATAGAAGGTGTGTGTATATATATATATATATATATGTGTGTATATATAAAATACTTCATATGTGTAGTACTCTATTAGCAGTCTGTGCATAATTTACTATAGAATTTGATAAGTACTAGTTTTAGTACATCAATATTGTTTTTATGAGTTTAGAAATACATAGAGCAATCTATTTCTCTTCCTGTGAACAAACCAACCAAAGGATACTGACAGTAAAAGGAAGGGAAAATGTTGCTGTTATCTAAGATGCCATAGGTTATATTTATTTGGTTGGAGTCTTTTTTGGGATTAATTTTAGGTTTGTCATCGGTCAAACATCAATAGGAGGTTTTGTTGTTTCCACACTATTATTTAGTAGCAGTCTAAGTTGGGAGTGAGTGAAAATTAGCTCCTCACTAAGAATAACCCTTTTTATTCATGCTTTTCTAAGCCTTTAGCCTAATCTGAGGTAATGCAGTTGAAGCATGACCCTCTTCTCTAAGCCTGGAGTTTAGGATGCTACAACCCAGTTCATGGAAGAGATGAGATTAGAGTTGCTTTTCACTTGCCCACAGCTGCTTCATCTTTCAAACTCTCTTGTTCTTTCTGGCCAGGCATTAGTATTTATGGCCTATGTCTTTATTTATTTTTTATTATTTTATAAAACAGAAATTTTTTTAGGTAATTCCAGGATTAAATTCAGATCAGTCAGCCTAGGCTGGCTCCCTGTTCATCTTCAGAGGACCTAATGCTCTCAGGAAAGAAGGGAAAAGAGAGCAAATCTTCCCCTTTGATCACCAACATGGATTTATTTCCTGCTTATACTGGGTCTGGATGGGTTAATTTTCTTTGTGGACTGTGCTTTGGGTTTGTGACTAAAACTGTTAGTAACACACTGCTGTTTTGGCTATTGCTGAGCATCACAGGCAGAGTGTCAAGGCTTCCAGGACCCCCCTGGTGAGTGGGCTGGAGTGGGCAAGAAGCTGGGAGGGGACATGGTTGGGACAGCTGGTCCCAAGTGACTGTGAGGATATTCTGTGCTGTAGGACATCAAAAAAACCCTGAGAGGACTGATGGGTTGGCTGGAAGGCGCCTGTTGCTTGGGACTGCTGGGCATCAGTCTGCTTGTGGGAGTTGGTGAGTGGTGGAGAGCAGCACTTGGTGATTTTTCTTCTTCAGTTTTGTCTTCACTGAGTAAACTCTGTTTAACTGGACCCCTGCATTTCCTTGCTTTTCCTGTTCTCTCCCATGTCTCACAACTGTGGGAGGTGAGTGAGCAGGGGCTGTAAGATCAGTATCTACTGCCTGGGGTTAAGCCACTACAGAGTTCATAATCACTCAGACATTTCATTCTGTATTTGCAATGATGTGATTCTGAATATGGTGCCAGAATAAACCACTCATCATTTGTACCTTTGACATTACTTAAGCATTCATGTTGGTATTTCTTCACCCAAGCTAGATCTTGAGAAGCAATTGTACTGCCTTGTGATAAGGGGAGGGTGGTTGGTCAGGAAGCTGGGGGTGAAAGGGCTTGGACAAACAATGCTTGAAAAAGTTGTGCTCATTTTTCAGTTTTAACTTTCAGTGGCATAGGGGTTTTTTGGGAACAAATGAAAAATTTCTTAATTGATCCTTCTTAATGCAAGCATTATGCTGCAGCTAAATACTTGCTGACTTTAGGTTTCTTTACCAGCACCTAGTGGTATATAAGCCAAATGGGTGGGTTGATCCAGCTGGAAGCTTCACAGCTTTTCCAAGCTTTAACTTAGTATTTTTAGGAGAATTTTTAGAGTTTTCACTTGGAGTAGTTTCACAACCAGTTTATCATATTCTATATGAATCATAAAAAAATTATTTAGGATGAAAAAGACCTATAAGACCTTTTTAAGAGTCCAGGTGTTAATCCAGTCTTGCCAAATCCATCACTAAACCATGTCCCTAAATTCCACATCTACACATCTTTTAGATGCCTCCAGGGATGGTGACTCAACATTTCCCCTGGGGAGCTTGTTCCAGTGCTTGAGAATTTTTTTGGTGAAGAAATGTTTTTGATATCTAATCTAAACCTCTCTTGACACAACTTCAGGCCACTTTCTCTTGTCTTATCACTTGTTACATGGGAGAGAGGTAGCATAAAGAAGCATGGAAAAAGGCAGAAAAATGGATCTCTTTAATCAGGGATGTAGATGGAAACAGCATCCCAGTATCTTGGACTGGAGTAGTGGAATACTAAGCTACTTATGTCAGTGGAAGAAGCATCCTTTTGCATGTTAGGCATTTTAATGAAGTGTCAGATTTGTGGGTGTTTGTAGCTTCAGAAAGTGGTTTTAGGCTTCTTCCTTGCTCGTTGCTGGGGTTGTACAAGCTCCTGATGCTTTGTGCCAGTGCAGATGTAGCTGAGGACTGAGCTGATGCAAATTCAGCAGAAATGAATGTTTGTGATATTTTATCACAAAATCACCAGCTGTCTCTGCAAAAAAAAAAAAGAAAAAAAAAAAAAAAAGAAAAAAAAGAAAGAAAACCCTGCAGGAAATGTATGACTAAGGATTTGAGGAATGGGGGAATATTACTGGACTGTTCTTTTCAGTGTGTCTGTGATGGCTTGCTGTAGCATTAGCTAAGACATTTTGTAAAATCCTACTTTTAGAATCTGTTTGCTGGGAGGAAACAGATGACTGGGATGATCAGAACAGTGTTTGGTTCTGCATTTCTTTCTGGAAAGATCTGGTTACATTAGTTGAGTGTCTCAGAAGGGCACAGTCTTGTTCCATGCTTTATTTTCAGGAACTGCTCTTAATTCTTCCCTGCACTGCCATAACTGCTAGGAATGTTAATGGTCTGTTTGGGTGAGGACCATAGCTAAGCAGTGTTTCCTTAGCTGTTTTCCTTGCAAATTTTTACTTTTCTTGCTTTGGATGCAGAATGTCCAGAGGTGTCATACAGGAGCCTTACTTGGTGTGTGCAGTAATCCATCTGCTCTTTCCTCCGTTCTGAGCTCTTCATATTTTATCTCATAATGCCAGCGTCTTTCAGCCTGTTAAATAGGAAATCAGAAGCCTAAAGTGACATGATCCTCATCAATCTCATGCCTGAGTATTTTGGTGATCTAACACAACAGATCAGATTGTTGAAAAAAAAAACTTAAAACAATATGTGTTTCTGTTCAAATTTTACAGTAGAAGATTTCTCATGAGAGGTGAATGCTACAGCTGTCAAAGTCTGAAGGGAGCACAAGATGTGCTAGCACAGCAAAAATGATCATTGTTTCACTTTTTGTACAAACTCTTTATGGGCCTTGTGTTCACTAATTTGCTCAAGTTAATGTGCTCACAAAGAGGCAGTACTGGAGAGGATGAGTAGCAGCAGAGATGTTTAGAGTTACAAGTAATTTAACTCAGAGTTCTCCCTGTTGCAAGAGAAAAGGTAGAAATTCAGCTAGACTTGAGTAACACGGGTAAGAATCCTTATTGACTAGTTACTGAGCATAACATGCATTGATAACTTCTTAGAGTTACTGGTTTGGAGTGTTATCTTCTTGAAAGGCAAAAAATATTTACCTTCAGGTGTTAAAATAAAATACAAATTGTTGTGGATGTTTAATAAGATCTGTCTTTGAGTTTGTAGTAATTGACTTCATAATAATCTTAAATACACTGGAGACTGAAGGACTAAAATAAGTCTTTCTTTTTAACTCAGAAAGCATAAGCATAGAGTTCACAGGTGCTCATTGAATGTGGATTTTGCACAGTAGAGGACTTGTATAACTTGTGTTGTCATATTCTACTTGTAGGTAAAAAGAACATACTCTCATGGTACGTATAGAGCTGGCCCAATGAGACAGATCAGCCTGGTTGGAGCAGTTGATGAGGAAGTGGGGGATTACTTCCCTGAATTCCTTGATATGTTGGAAGAATCACCCTTCTTAAAAGTAAGAACAGAACTGAATGGGCTGGGAGAAGGGGGACAACATGCTCTGTAGTGCTGTTATAATAATAAAGTGAGAGTATGTGATACTTGTTTAGATAGCTGAGTGTTCTAATAAATGCTTTCATCCTGAGAGATAAGGCTGCTTTTAACAAGTTTCTTAAAGTAACTCACTGGAAAATTGTGGCTTGTATTTCCCATTAGTGTACACTGCCATGGGGAACACTTTCTAGTTTAAAATTAGAGAGTCGTAAAGACAGTGATGATGGTCCCATTATGTGGGTACGGCCAGGAGAGCAGATGATCCCTGTGGCTGACATGCCAAAGTCACCTTTCAAAAGGAAGAGGTAAGTTGAATTATTTTACTTGGTGAATGTCTGGTTAGTAGTGTTTTCTTTACAAATTCATTTTATCCCATACCTTTTACTGTTTGATATTATATTTTAATATAAACTGCAGTAAATCTTCATCTCCAAACCCAATTTTGTTGTTTTGTTATATAAGAATCTGCAATTTTTTGTTTTAATTTTTACTGTCTGGCCAAGTAAGGTGCTGATCCTTTTTGGAGCTGTAGCAGAAATTTAAAGTAAAAACTTAAAGAAAATGTGTACACACATGCAATTACTGATATATGCCATGAGACTGCAATTGATACCCCTGTTGTCACATATGAGTAGATGGTTGTGACCTCTGGGTACAAAGGCTTTTCTCTCACCTCAAAGGTAACAACTCCAACATTAAATGAAATCTTTAAGCTTTGCTGTGGCATTGGGTGTAAGAACCAGCTGAAGAGTAGGGACAGCCTCTGCAGAACTTGAGTATTGTACGTCATAAGGAATTGTCAAGGGAGTTCTTTCCAAAATGAGAACACAAAAAGGGAGTGTACAAGAAGTGGGAGCAGGGGCAGGTGCCTCAGAAGGAGTTGAGACATTGTTCAACCATGAAGGGATGCAGTTAAAGCCAAAGACCACCTGGAGCTGAATTTGGCAAGGGATGTGAAGGGCAGCAGGGACTTGCACAGCATATGGACAGTAGAAGAAAGTCTAGGAAAATGGAAGGTATTGCTGAATGGGGCAAAGAGCCTGGGGACAAAGGACACAGAAAAGGCTGAGTGCATTTTTTACCCTTGTCTTTTCTAGTAAGATTTACTTTCAGGAAATGCTGTGTCTGCATGCTCTGTCATGGAGACAGTAAGACTGTCTGGAGCAGGGGCTACTTGCCTTCAGTGGAGAAAATGAGATTAAGGAACTTCCTAAACATGCAGATTAGATAGACACAAGCCTGTGGGACCTACTGGGATGGGTCACATCCCACAAGGGCCGTGGGAGCTGGACAATATCATTGCAAGGCCACTGTCTTTGAAAGGTCATGGCAATTGGTAATTCCTGAGGACTGGGGGAAAGCAAATGCCACTCCAATCATTTAGAAGGGTAAGAAGCAAAACCTGGGGAACTGCAGGCCAGTCAGTCTCACCTTCATCTTAGGAAATTGCCATTTCAAGCATGAGCAGCACAGCAGATGGGGGGACAGGGTTCTTCCCCTCTGTTCATCACTGGTGAGACACATCTGCAGTATCTGCCCAGTTCTGGGCTCACCAGGCTAAGACAGACACGGCCATACTGGAGTGTCTGGTGGCCTGGGAAAACTGGGATTTACTCTTGAGAAAAGAATACTCACTGGGATCATATTAATGTGTTTAGGCACTTCACAGAAAGTTGTAAAAAGGACTTATTTCAACAGTGCCCAGTGACATGAACAGAGAAAATGGACACAAACTAAATTATAAAAAAAATCCATTTAAGATAAGGAAAAGAAAAGCGTTTATTTTTTTGTGTAGATGAGCAGTCCTATTAGCTATGATGGGAATTAGATAATTCAGAGAATGTTTATATCACTGTTACTGTTTTTCCTGTGCAGAACTACCAATGAAATCAAAAACTTGCAGTACCTACCTCGAACCAGTGAACCCCGTGAGATGCTCTTTGAGGACCGCACGCGAGCCCATGCGGATCACATAGGACAAGGCTTTGAGCGGCAGACCACAGCTGCTGTGGGAGTGTTGAAGGCTGTGCACTGTGGGGAGTGGTAGGTGTTGATTGGCTTCACCTAGGTGACTGAGAAATGTTTCTCTGAATTGCCATTTGTAATTGGAAGGGAGTGTGGAATAGGTTAATCTAGGATGAAAGATTCAGTGAAGACTTCGTAGGTGCTGGCTGAGCATTAGATGATTGTCTGCTCTCTTTAAGTGCATCTGGCTTCGCTGTGTGGTTGAAACCAGAAAGGTTCCTGGCAGTGACAGTTCAATTGCTATAATTGAGCTGCTGTTACTGAGGTCATGTTAGATGTAAAAACACCTTACAATTCATTTTGCTTCAAGTGGTGCATAGAGACTGAGCTGCTACTGCAGCAGAGGTGCACATGGAGAGACCTTCTGGCAGTTCTTTGTGTTACCTGGAGATGAGCAGAATTCTCATGCTTCTGCTTCCCAAGTCATGGTTGTTACAACCTTGATTTACTTATGGAAGCTCACCTAGGAAAAATCCTGTTGGAAGTTGGGTGGTATTTTTTGGTGTCTGTCCTTAGAATTCCTGTGTGAGATTCAGGAAGTGAAATGTGCCTTGTTTGAAGCTTGTTTACATGTTAATGAAATAAAAAGCCCATAACCATATGGGCTTCCTGGTCCAGATTGAAGAGGCATTTTTCAACATCTTCAGACCATGAAGAGTGACCTTAGTCTTGGAGGCTACCTTTGCATATATAAACACTGTAAATACCTTCTTCTCTTTGTGTCTGTCTAGAAATTAGAAGAGTGAATTCCCTGTGGATAAAAGGATGTGAATTTGTGTAACAGTGAATGAGTTCATTGATATAGAAAGTAGAATAATTGTCATTGGGGAAGAGCTGGATTGTTCAGATGATAATGTGTTTGTCTCTTGGGCTCTGAGGTTTTCAGTTTCCTTCCTCTTCAGGCTGATGACAGTGGGAGCCTTCAGCTTCCTGCTTGCTCTGACTGTGCTGTGGTGAGTTAAGACAGAGCAGCAGTAGCAGGGCAAGAGCTGAGAAAACTGTGTAGATGTGAATGTTTTAAATTACACTTTGCACATTTGAGAGAGGGACTTGCAAAGGAAGTAAAGAAACCAAACCCCACTCCCTGAACTTGGATGTTTATGGAGATTAAGAAGTTGAATTGATAGTAATTTAAGTGTCTGGGAACTTCCCATTCTCATCCTATAGCTTTATAGCATACTTGAAAGTCCTTCAGTTTGAGGAATTAAAAGAAATATCAGTATTTCATTTCAGTGTAAAGACTGAATGTATCTTTTAATTCAGAATAAAAAAAATTGTGACTGAAGTATGGAGAGGAATAAAATATACAACACAAGCAACACAATAAAAGTTATGTATTTCAGGCTTGATTTGGCCTAAATTATAATTCCTGCTTTCCCTTTCCACTTTTATGTAATTTTGGAAAGCCACTTGTACTTACATGATGAGAACTAATCAGGGCTTATGAAAATGAAGCACCATGGATTAATGTAGCACATTGAAATTATTTCAGGTATTAGTTTCGCCATAATTTGCAATATGTGGGTGGATTTATTTTAAAGGAAACAACATGAATTAAAGTTTTGAAAAATCTAGTTTTTATTTTTCTTCAGTTTTGTTTTGTTTCTTTTTTTAATCTGTTTGAGTAGTTGAACAAATCTGAAAAGTTGAAGATATTGTGGGGTGATTAAGGCACTATGGCAGTAAAAATGCACATGTTTCAGTGATGAGATAATGTACGTAAAAATAAAGCTTTCTGTGAGGAGAAAATAAAACAATTCCTTGGATGCCTGAACTAAATCCATAAAAATGGATTGAGTGGGCAAAAAAAAGCTTTGTAAGTTGCTGTAGATTTAAAGAAAGTAGGATTTATTTCCTAGTTGATAGGGATGAATGTTAATGTTAGGTGGGATAAATGTTGTCTTTAAGAACAGACAGGAACAGAACTGTTGAAAAGCAAAAAGCAGATTATGGTACTAGAGGACAGACATTAAAACTAAACATTGTATTTTGAAGAAAAAAAAAATACTTGTCCTTTCCCAATTGTGACAGGATCTTGATTTGAGGTATTTTGTAAAATTACTCAATTTTTGAGTATTTGCAATTTACAGAAGAACTCTGACTATTGCTAGCAAACATTTTAAGTACTGAACTATAATCTGATAAATGCAGGTGTGATCATGCTGATTATTTAATGCCATTTTCATTGGTGATACCAAGTGAGCTTTAGAACTTATCAAGTGCCAGTGAAATTTTAATAATGGAAATTTATAAATTTTTTATGTGGGAAATTTGGGTGGGTTTTTACAGGGACAGCAAAAGGCACTTCTTGGCATTGTTGTTGACGAAATGAAACCTGTGCTTCAGCAAGCAGCTTTCAGGTTTGTGTTCTAGAGACTGAAGTTGTGCTTCTCTGTGTGATCATAGGAATTTCGTATATATTGCCAGTCTTTATGCATTAGGCCAGAAATATTAATGGTGAAACCTCAAGTTTTGAATCTATTTTGAAAAGTCACAGCAAAAGGAATCCAATCCTTTTGAAGAATGAGTTTAAGGGGAAAAAATACTGCCAAAACCAGTTCTAGCAGTTCTCTAGTAGAGGCTTAAATGGATTTTTCTGAAGTTATCTTATGTTTATTTTCATTTAATGTCTTTTTGCACATTAACTGAACTTCTGTCTATAGTTCTGCTTGGGGGGAAGATACACGATACCTAAAATAAAGGTTTTGCAAAATATTATCTCAAGTTTGTGTTGAATTTAAAATTATCTGATAGTATTTTTTTCTCAGTTGTTTGCAAAAGGAATGTTGTGTTCTGTGACAAAATTGCAGTACAGAGCTGGTGATCCATCATCCTCTTGGACAGATACATATGGACTGAGAGTAGGAATGACAGTGTATAAACCAGAATAGACAGTGCTGGGAAACACATCAATTTGGATTGAAGTTCTCTAAGTGTGCAAAATACTCTTTCAATTGATTTTAAGTCTTAACTTCATTTACAAATATTGGGGGCGCCAAATGCAAATTCATATTTTAAAAATAAATACTTC
Source organism: Molothrus ater (assembly GCF_012460135.2). Lineage (NCBI taxonomy): Eukaryota > Metazoa > Chordata > Aves > Passeriformes > Icteridae > Molothrus > Molothrus ater. Next base: position 12,489,100 of record NC_050482.2, on the reverse strand, counting down.
CATTATAAAAGGTAGATGAATGTAGTTAATGTTTTTAACACCACTGGTTAGAAGTGTTTCTGAAGCTTTTTGCTTTCAGTGTTTAAATTGGGAGTATATGGATCAAAATATAGAGACACATTTTAATCTTTAATAAGTAAAATATGTGGTCTGAAAAGTCTCCCTAGCATACTTTCAGTAGTTGATCTGGGATTTTTTTTCTCCTGAAAATAGCCTCGGACTGATTATTTTTTTGCTTTATTGAGGCCATGACCTAAATAAAATAAACATGTCTCCTATGTTTAAAAAGCCTGAATGAACTGTACCTCACTGCCTGCTTCCTAGAACAGTAATAACAGGACACATATATATCTTTATATAAAAATAGGTGCTCATCTTGCAATTGAAAAAGGGCTCTTGAACATCTATTGGATTCTGAAATATTTCAGAAGAAAATGTTTCAGCTCTGCTGCATCGGCTGCTCCCCAGGCCCCCTATGTCTGACTTGTACCCTGTTTTTGGAGGGTGGAGGCAGGGTGAGGGATGTACTGCAGGGGTGGCAGGTGCCAGCCCTGCCTGCAGGAGGCACAGGCAGGAGGGCAGCAGTGGGTTCTGATCCCTGCTCCCACTCCCTGCTCCCATGGGCAGTGTCTGGATGTGCAGCCTGTGCCCACTGAGGAGCTGCTGCATTCCCTGCTGCATTCCTGTCAGCCCAGGGGGCTACAGAGGGGCAAGGACAGAAATTCTAACCAGGTTCTCTCTGGCTGAGAAACTGTCCTTGCAAAACTACTCCAAGGTGAGCTTTATGCTTTATAAATGAAATCTTCATATAATCACATTTAAATTTTAAAAATCTTTCTGAAATGCAAATATCCCTCAAAAGCGAGTATGTAGAGCTTTTATTTTTAACATGTTTTCAGTGAGGAACAGAGTTTGGCCTTTAGATCAGGAATTTATAAGGATTGTAGATGCTTTTGCCTTTTGTGACCTGATTCTAGATGATGTCTCCAGAGGAGCTGTATTAATGGTGTGTATTTCTTTGGGAGAGATGCTTTGGAACTAGAGATGTTTCTCCTAACAATTGGAATATGGAGACAAAGCCTTATTCAGACTTTGCTCTTGGGTAGCTCTCTCTAGTGAGCATAAATAGGGATGTATTTTTAAGGGATGTTTTGTGGAGCCATTGGCTGATTACTGGCATTGTGGCAGCTTAATGTAGGTTCAGCTTTTACTCCTACCTCTGGGCAAGGTGTTGGAGGCTGAGGTGCTGAGCAGTGCTCCCAGTCAGACTGCTCTGTGCTCAGGTACCTGATGGGTGCTGGAGTGCTGACAGAGTAGGCCCAGTCTATCTGGTACAGCTGTCTTTCAACATCTAGGCAACCAAGAGGCCAGCTAAAAATAGAAATGGAAAATAGTGTGTTTTGTTGGCCTTTTATTGCTGCCTTTACTTCCACTTATAAAGAAATTGTAGTTAATTTGTTTAACCAGTTTAATGAGCTTCTGTTTTAGAATTAACTGTTCTGATCAACTTTTTTTTTTAATTGCTGATTATGGTAGAGTTGTTGCGCTTTTTTAAGTTAAAAAATTCGCTTTATCCTTGCTTGCAGACTTTTTGTTATTTTCTGCAGCACGGTAGTTTCAGCCTCTGACTGTGCACTTGTTACTCTTCTGTAGGTCTGAGCAGCCTCGTATAACCAAAGATGTAATTTGTTTTCATGCTGAGGACTTCTTGGAGGTAGTTCAGCGAATGCAGTTAGATTTGCATGAGCCTCCACTCTCACAGGTAAGCACACTGAGAACTGATGGTCAGTGTCCTCTGAGTACTAAGTCAGAGTTTTCACCTTTCCCCACCTTTTCCCTACAGTGTGTCCAGTGGGTTGATGATGCAAAGCTTAATCAGCTGCGAAGGGAAGGCATTCGCTATGCCAGAATCCAGTTATTCGATAATGACATTTATTTCATCCCGAGGAATGTTGTGCACCAGTTCAAAACAGTTTCAGCTGTGTGTAGTTTGGCTTGGCACATCCGGCTCAAGCTCTATCATTCAGAGGAAGAACTCTCTCAAAACACAAATACTGTTGAAGCAGGGACCTCTGCAGACCCCAAGTCTTCGGTTGTTGGACTTCAGACTGACAGAGTTTGTACCGTGAGCAAAGATACCTCCGAAGACACCAAATTTCCAGATGCTCTGCAGACCAAGTACCTGCAGCAGGAGTTTGTGCCCATAAAACATGAACCTCTTGCATCTCTCAGAGTAAAAGAAGAACCCATGAATGTTGATGTTGCTGAAAAGACAGTGACACCTAATGACGTCGGGGGACAGAATGTTCAGGCTAGGCTGGGTCACGCTGAGTTGACATCACTAAAGTTGGAAGTGGATTCTAAATTTGAAACCGGCAACAAGGACTTACAAGGCAAGTTGTGCTCTGGAGGTCACGTACATCCAGATGATACAAGACAGCCTAGCTCATCATATCCAAAATTGCATGGACAAAGAGAGGATGATTTTTTGTGCTGAATTTGTATATATGGTTTTAAATTCCTTTTTAAACTTAATGATGTAATAATGTAAAGATCATAAATTGTGAGGCAAGTTTGTGACTTGTCTTCGCATCTGTTACAGAAAATAGTTATGTAGCTTTGTAACATTCCTCAGTGCCTGTCCATAACTGTGAAGTATCAAAGCACTTAGGGCCAGATGCACTGTAAACACTGCAGGTTTAACATAAAGAAGTCTTTAAATAATTTTGAGTTGTAGGTTTTAGAGTAGAGCTGACATTTAACATATATATTTTTTGTAAGATGAGCCAGAATTCTTTTTGACAATTCCAGGCTTTTCCATAGAGCTTATTTATACCAATTTTTTCATTTTAAATGTGTCAGCACTGTAGTGTAAATATCTTTTTTAAGAATCTTTTTAGTGTGATTTATACTGAAATGTGAGCTGCTTAATAAAGGTTCATAATAACAGATTGGTTTTATTTTTGGGTCTGCAAAAAATAATTCAGTCCAACTGCCTCTCTTAGTGGTTATGTTTCTGCCTGCCACTAATGCATAGGATGCCCTTACGCCTTGAGGGTGAGGAGCTGTAGCAAACTGAGGTAGAGCTGAGGCATCTCTGTAAATGCAGATTAGTCAGAAGGCAGAATCAGTCCTCCCTTCACACAGTTCCTTATGGGTGCTCATTCCAGGCACTCCCCAAACTCCTGCTGTCAGATACTCATGTGGAACAGGGAGTCAGACTGGCTGTTTGGAGGGCACTTGGACACGCAGTGGGCTCCAGGAGTGCTGCCAGTACCTGCCTGCATCTCTCTAGATGAGCTGGTGCAAGGGAGCAAACTCTCTCCTGGGCTTTGCCTCTTGGCCCAGCTCAGGGCACAGTTCAAGTTCAGACAGTTCCACTTCACATTAAAAAAAAGAAAAGCAACCAAAAAAATCAACAAACCCACAAAACAAGCCAAAAAAAGCAACCATTCCCTCAAATCTGTTATCTGACTGCAATTAAAAGAATATTTAAGTAATTACTTACCAAGCTAAAAAGGCCTGGACTTTGGCAGTGACCTGTAATTCACAGAGACATACCTGGATTTGAATTGTCCCTGTGGTGATAGTGCCAGGCAATAAAGAGGCTGTGTGGCTTATATGTGTACTGGGAAGGTTCCTCATGAGTCACAGTTTGGAAGCAAGAGGTGTTTCATTAAGAAAATAACAACAGTGTCCAAGTTAACTGTTCTCTTTCCCCAGTTATGGAACACTTGGATTCTTTTAGGTTGTGTTCTGAGGGAAAAGAATTTCAAGGCTAGCTAGCATCTGATCTGGTAACTCTGTCATTTAACCTGTTTATTGTCTGTGTATTGTACTCCTGTGTAGTTCAAACACAGCCAAATGATACGTGTCTCTTGGATAGCTGCACACAGCAGTGAACTGCCCTACAGCCTGTCCTTCAGCTCAATATGTAAAACTTCACATCCAAGGCCTATTATTTCCAAAGCCCTCTGTATCTCTGATTTTTGGTAGGAATTTTCTGTATAACATTTTTGGAAGTTGTACATCCTTAAGTACCCAGTTTATAAACTTTGATGCAATTAGTGGTCACTTTGGCTTCATTAGTAGCAATAGAAAAATGTGATTTTCAGGCAATGTCCAGTTCAACTACCTGAGGTCCTTCTGTTGTAAATGCTTTTTTCCTTATAGGTTGTTAAAATTTAAAATATTACTGCATACTCACAGGTGGCACTAAAATCAGCTCTTCATTAGATGAGTGCGCTGATTGGTTTAATCCAAAAGATGTCAAGAAATTATTAATTAAATCAATATTTGAATTGCTAAACATTACTCCTACATAGCCATAAATATGTATTAGAGAAGCAATAGGAATGTGAGTCTCTTGGATGTGGCTAATACATCCTTAAGTCTTACTACTGTTTTCTTTAATGCTGGCTAAGAGATTACTACCAGTTTTGCAGCCTCAGGGATCTTTCTTTCCCCTTTGCTGTGAGCAAATGATCCATGTGTGATGTGGTATTTTATTGCCTCTAGCAGATTCTGATCTGAAAAAATTAATTTGTTCATGTAAGAATTTGAGCCTCCCTTATAGCAGGAATGTGGTCTCAGCTCCCTTGATTGTTTTCTGGATTTTCTGGAAATAATACTTCCACTTGTAATCTCTGGCTTCATGAACATCCATGCACAGTTACTTGGCCATTCCTGTTCTGTGTGCTGCCCATGGGAGAGCAGCAGCAGAGCAGAGCTGCAGCTTGCACCAAGCACACAGCTCTGCAGCTGGGATAGATGAGGGCTCCAGCTTTAGCCAAACCAGCCTTGCCAGATACTGCTTTTTAAAACAAAAACCACTCAAAACAAACTCCCAAAACTATTTAGTTGACTCAGAATAACAAATCTTACCAGTGTGCTGGTCATGCATAGGCTGACCATTTGTTTGGGTTCATTCAAGTCATTTTTGGTAACCTGTCAGATTTTAGTGAAGTGTGGACACACATCCCCCAGGACAGCTGCCAACTTTCTGCAGCATAGGCCCTGTCCAGACAGAAAGAATAAATCCTTGAAAACTATGAGCAAATACAACTTTACACTTAAGAGTAGAACTTTGTTTCTTTTTGGAGACCTGCTCAGTGGTCTTGGCTGATGTAGTCTTGAACTTCTGCTCAGGTATCTTAATCCTGAGGTTTTGCTTCTGAAGTGCCCACATATTCAACCCATTTTGTTCTTACCACTTTCAGAATTTTAAGAGATGTTTTAAAGTGGCAGCTTTTTGCAGTTTGTATGTATTCTTTTGGATTTTTGAGACAGACTAGGTTCTTACTTTAGGCAGAATTCCTTACAGAGCGAATTGGAACCATATTGGGATTTTCAATGGCTACCAGACCTCCCTTTGCATTTACAGATGTCTGCAGTCTGGGCTGTCTGGCTGCATTATTGTTTAGTTTTTACTTGCTTTTTAAAGAAAAGATTTAAAAGAAGTGTCTTCTCCCTGTGGTATGTTCATTTTAATGAGGTTGTCCTTTGAGAGGGGAGTACTTTTTCTGAGAATGTCACCTCCCAAATTGTTCATTAATCTGACAAAGGCCTTGCTTCAGTCCTGCGCTATGGCCTTTATTCCTGCTGCATACAACTTCATCTTCAAACTTTTGCTTCAGCAATAAATCTTTCATGTGTTTTGCTGTACTGAAATTAGTCCTTGCTTATTGCTTTTGCCCCTTCTCTGGATTTTGGTGATATATAAATCTGTGTTATTTTGGCTGAAATCTCCAGTGTTTTAGTTGTCTCTCTTGGCCCTTGTTCTTGTGCAGATTGGAAAGAGCTGCCTGAGGCCATTGGTGCTGTTCCTATCTCCCTGCACGTGCAGTGGTGTTCCAGTTAATAACATGATGTGCAGAAAATTAGATGTTTTCCTAGATCCTGGTACATATTTTTTGGGTAGCAAAGAATTGCATTGTTACAGTTGCTAAAAAAGCTTTCAAGGGAGGTAGCTACTTTTTTTTTTCCTTTAATATTACCGGATCTTTTGCATTTCACTGGCGACTGACTTCATGTGTTACATACAAGTGTTACTCAGTGTTGTGTCACCCCCAGCCCTCCAAATGCCTGAAAATTGACTCTTGAAAGAATTTTCATTACAGGTACTGCTGGCATGCAGATTTTCCCTTCCTTGTTACTATAGCGAATATTTCAATACTACTTTAACTGAAATATTAACTCTATCTAGTATTAGAAATAAAGTATTATTTTAGAGGGTGATGATTTAATTCTTCATCTGTGAAAGAATTCCTTGATGATAAATAAAGTTGATTTTTAAGTGGATATACATGTGCACAGTAAATAAGTTGGAATTGCAAAAGATGTAGGAAATGGAAATCTGAAATAGTAGAATGCTGTGAAAGCGATCCGAACATCACAGATTTGGAAAATTGAGTAAGTCTTCCAAGAAACACAAGACTGGTATTCATTTATCAAAATGACTGTTTTCTAATATCTGCATGTGAATAAGATGCTGAATTGACCAAAATAAATCCATGATTTTTCCTTGTTCATTGGCAGAATGAACTGTTGTGAGATAGCACACTGCCACGTGACCCTGCTAGGCTCAGAGCTGTACTGATTCTGATCAACAGATCAAAGAACTCCTCAAGCTTCTCAAGTGTCATTTTATTTATTTTCTTGTAGTGGTCAGGTGTGTAGAGAGCCTTGTGTTTAGGCAGCACAGTGCCTGTACCTTACCAGTATGTATCCAAGCTGGAAATGGAAAAGACAAATTTTCACTGCTTTGTGCTTTGCTGTGAATGACTGTCAAGAATGTTTGTTTGATTTGATTATGAGTCACTGTGTTCAGCTGATATTTTATTACTTTCTTAAACAGATGAAATGCACTTTAAAATTGTATAGAACTTACTGATATTTTGTGCAGATCCCACTGAATTTGCAACATATGTGGGAATATTTGGGGAACTGATTCCCATCAGTCACTCATTTCATTTTTCTTAAAAATGCAAGCTATTTTGTGTTCTGTTCAGAAGCAGTGATTAACTTCACAATATTTAGGTTGCTGTTAGAATCATCAGGGATACTGACATTGCAAATTTAGTGTATTATATTCTAACCACTGTTTTTCTCTGTGCTTTGATGCTGATATGATCTCTGCTTTGAAGCCGTGCTGTACTTGAGTGCCAGCTAAACATTGATCTTCTCTTGTTCTGGTCATGCTGATAGATGAGCCTACTGATGAGGGCGTTAGTCCTAAATAGTCCTTTAATATTTGGTGTACAGTTACCTGATACAAACATTGATTAAAACAGCAGTTTAAACTTCTATTTTTATCAAGTTTGATTTTTCAATAGCTATTTTGATACTCTGTTTTCTCATTGAATTTGCCATCCACTGGAATGATGGTGCCATGTTGGGTGCAGCTCAGGCCTGTGCTCTAAGGGCTGTGCTTTTTATGGGAGCTTTTTCATCTGGCTGAGACAAAGTGGGGCAGTTAGCAGAGAAAGTTGCTCCTGGTGTCTGGAGATGAAAATCTTGAGAATTAGACCTGTGTGTGGGAGACTATGTAACATAAGTCAAGGCTGCTAAATCTTTATTCTTAGCATGCAAGAGTAACACCCAGATACTTGCCAATGTGAGCTGAAGCAACTGAGTGTTTTAATTAATCACAGAAATTGAATTTTTAGACTAAAAACATCTTTAAATGGTGATTTTTTTAATGAACTTCAGAAAGAACACTGAGATAAAAATTAAGGTGGATGAACTAAGCTCACATTCTCATTGCTTTCCTGTTTCTTGCTCTTAGGCTGTTGTTCTGCACTGTAGAGAGACTTCTCTTATATTTGTCTGCTTGGGATGTTGGTTTTGTTAGGAGCGGCAGATCAGAGGGAATGGCATCACTGAGTTGCAGATTTTCCTGTTCTTTATCCCACCTCAGTACAAATCCAAGGAGGAAATGCAGAATTTGTATTGAACAGTACTCTAGGTCGAGCTGCAGAGATTCCCTAAGTTCTCAAAGCCTGATGCTTTTCAGCAGCAAGTTGATAGCCAGGCCCATTCAGGTCTCCAGAGCTTTATGGGAGATTAACTCCATCAAAACCTTTAAAACCAGTAAAGTGACAGTAAAAAGGTGCAAATGTTTTTTTCACAACTCAGCATAGTTGTTTTTACTGCAATCCTAATTAAAAAGCATAATGTGTTACATGATAGTGCTATGTTTTCCATGCTAGTAAATTCAAACAACTTATTTCTCAGGATGCAATTATTCAGGAGCTTTTTGACTGAAAAGCCATGTTTTGGGGTTTTTTTCCCAAAATTTTATTGATCTTAAAATAGGGAACACCTGATGTTAAAATTCTAAGTTTCTGGGAGTCTCATAATTTCCACTTTCAATTCCAGTTTCTGTCACCTAACTTTCTACACTGTGGAAATGTGAAAATTTTCATGAGGTTAGGCAAACATTTTGCTTCTGTACTGTGATACAGATGTATCAGGAAATAATACTGATAATACATCCCTCAAGTGGTTGTGCACCCTGTCCTGTGCTAGTTCAGGCTTTGTTATTGCCCTCTGTGCCTGGCAGTGCATTTTATGTGTGTCTGCACATGTTCTCAGAGCATTCAGGGTAAACTTTGTTATAGGTGGGGATGCACATGTCACAGAACTGCATTTTTCAAGTATAAAAAGAACACAAAACTAGATACTGTTCTAAAATGGTGACAAATCAAGAAAACCAGTAAGAATTGGCAATTGCAAATTTCAGTTTCATGACCTTTCACACGTGTGTTAATGATTTTTTGTTATCAGACAAAAGCAGATACTCACCTGCAATGCATACTGAAGTGTTCAAACCTGTATACATGATGGAAAGAGAGAAATTATGTGGAGTGTATCTCTCCATGTCCAATATATATCATCAGTACACAGAAATAACTTCCATTTGGTTTCAACAAGCTTTTGAATTGCAGTTTAAAACAAAGCTCCTGAAAGCCAGATTCTCTCCTTTGCCCCCCATCAGCAGCTGCAGGGAGCTGAGACATCCTTGTGCCTTTTTTATCACAAATCAGTGTGAGCCATCTCAGCATGGAGCTCTCCTTTTCCTGCCACCTTCAGCAAATTTGCTTTTCACTTGTTTTATCTTGTTACTGAAGATCAGTTGGTAAATTGAGGAAAATGTGTGAGGAGATTGGTGGAAATTGGTTCCACTTCCAAGCTGTCATCAGCACCTTTGAGAACAGCGTAATTATGAACAGATTTAATTAATTCCTGCAGCTGTTTCTGGAGAGGTCACAGTGGGCTATAGTGTACTCTGTGTCACAGATCCTTCTGAATGAAGTTCTGATAAGGCAGAGATGTGTGCACAAAGATCTCAGCACTGTTCAGGTCAGTTAAATATGATACAAAATTCTCAAAAGGGAAATGCTCTTGTCCAAGTTCCCCTGTAAGGACAAGGAGCTTGGAAAGCTGAGCAGTTCTGTCTGGCTGTGTGTGACTTCTGTATGACACCAGCAAGAAGCATCTGCTTCAGCTTTCCAAATAATTTATTTCAAGGTTGGTAAACCTTTTAAAAAAAAAAAAAAAGCCAAACCCACAACCCAAACTGATATTGCTGATCTTTTCCTATTGAATTAGAGGCAACAATTACAAGGAGATTTGTAAGGACTGTGTGTGATTCTAGTTAATTAGAGATGCCAAACTTTCCGATAATTGTTACATCTGTGGAAGAGAAGGGCTTTATTAAGGGGGCAGAGTCACCATTCATGGCCTATCTTGCTAATAATACACCAAGTTCCAGTGAAGCCAGTTCTTACTCTTCCATCTTTTGTTTTCTGTCATAACAATCAATTACCATTGTCAGCTGGGCTGAGGAAACCTGCTCTGCTCTCCTGAGCAGCATGGGGCTGTGCTGGCATCCTCTAAACAAGAGGGTTTGGAATTTTATTTTTCCAGAATCATCAGATGGAAAAGGACCATGGGTGTTCTTTTATGCTTGGTCCCATACCTACCACAGGTAAGTGTGTGTGTGTGTGTGTGTGTGCAGATAAAATCATCTTGTCTGAGGTGCTTGAATGCTTGTTACACACTTGTATCACTGCTTGCTAAGTGGCTCATCAAAGTTTACCTGAATTGGAGGTAGGGCTTTAGATACTCTTCATACATTTTGAAAGCAGCCATAACAAATGCTCAAGGTCTAGACTGCCTGCCATGGAGTGGCATTCCATTCCAGACAGGGGCTCCGTGGCTTGGGTTCCCATTTGCAGAACAGAACCAAGTGGGACTTGCAGATCAAATCTGTTCTCCCACCCCACACACAAAGCTGGACACACACCCAGCACCCTGTTCTCTGCACCCCACACATGGGTACCTGTGGCACCTGTGTGTGCTCACTCTCACAGCTGCTGTAGCCAGCAGGTCTCAGAGCCTGTTCTGACATTAATGTACCCCTCCCCACAGCACATCCTCATCACAAGTGCCAGTTTTTCTTGTAAAATCACTCAAGACTGAAGGAAGTCAGTGCTCCATGGGACCCTCACATGAATGGGCAAGAACTCTCAAACACAGAGCAAGATGAAGTATTTTTGAGAACTACACAATGCATAGCTACACCTCCAAACAACTGCTCCTGCTAGACACTCCCCATAAATGACCTGATGTGCATATCTTGGGGCTGGGTACATGGGTTTGCTTAGTAAAAACCAATGATTTGTTATAAAAAGAAAGAGTTTATAAATATTTTTACTTTTTTTTAAAAACAGCTACTGTTTTGAATTCTTTTGTCTCTGTCTTTTCCTGGCTTCTCCTTTAGCAAGGTAGGACAGTCAACCATTCTGAAATAAATAAATATTACTTAAATTCATTTTATAGAGGATTTGTTACCTGATATTCTGAATTCAGATTAACTGCCATAGAAAGCAACATGTTTTCTTAGATAAAGCTCTTTCAGCAGCCTCCCACAATATGGTTCCTCTGTGTTTTTACCCACATCTGTGTGATGAAACAGCAAGAGTAAATCCAAACACTTCAGGAAGACTTTTTTGCACAGACAAGTACAGCTGAATGTACATACTTAAAATTTTACTAGTGAAACACTTGTCTAGGTATGTCCTGTTACCCTAGACTGTTTTTCATTCACTTGACATTCTTTTGTCTCTAGGAATGGATCAGTATTTTCAGTATGCATGTTAATAATGTCCCAGATAACTGCTACATTTGAATTTGGTGTTACTGTATCTCCTGGAAGAGCATTTTAGCCCACAAAATACACTTGTAGTTCCAGTTCTTCCCTCAAGTCCTATTGTTACCTGACAAAGGTCATTTCCTCACATCTGAGTTTGCCAGTGCTCCATGAAGCCAAGGCTTCACCCCCAAAAATTTCATATCCTCTGCTATTAAAGACTGTCTTGTTCAAGTAACACTTTGAGGCAGGTACAAATGCAGTATTTTATACTCACCCTGTATTTTCAGTCTCTTGCAGCATTGGTGATCTCTCACTTGGAAAAGAAATACCATTGTCTCCCTCTTCTCTGGATCTCAGGACTGCTGGCATAGCTCAGCTACCAACTGTGTTCCCTAAGGTTAACAAACTGGTTGGTTATGGGCTGTTACAGCAGCTTAGAAAACTGCTTATTTTTACACTGGTAATGGAATCTCACTGTCAAAAAAAAAAAAAAAGGTGTTCCTTTTCTTGCTCTTATTTGACTGCTGTCAATTGTTACTGATTTTTAAAGCAAATTTAGCTCTGTATGGAAATTACTGTTAACTGGTTATTTCTTGACTTACAGGATAAGTAGCAGAAAATGTTAGTCCTCTTTCCTGGGGTTACTCAATGTGCTGGATACTCTGGGTAGAACATTTGTGGTTTTTTTGACAAGGTCTTCTACCTGCACATGAAGAACCCATATCTTATTCCATGTAACAAGTATCAGCAATCATATTAGAACAGCTTATGTTGAACAAATACTTTTATTTACAAGAGCATATGTGAGTTTTAAAATAAAAAAAAGAAACATGTCTACTTTCAATCTTCAGTCTGCTTTAGCTTAAGTCTCCAGCTTGACTCATTTGGCTTTCTAGTTTGAAGATCAAATTTGTGGCAAAATGGTAATAATCTAGTAATTTGGTGCCAGTCCTGGCCCTGGAAAGCACCTGGCCTAGCCTAGTCTCTCCGTACATAGAAGATATTGTATCCCAGTTCCACCATGGCCCCCAGCAGCAGGGCCCAGAGGGGGATGAACACGTAGGCCAGTTTCATGGTGGTGAAGCGCTGCAGCTTGGCACACAGGGCCAGGCAGAAGGCCAATTTCAGCAGCATGGCAACGAGGTACCAGACTTTCTTCTTCATGTTCTGGGAGCCGTTGCGGGGGTCAAAGCCAGACTTGCAGCGCCCAGCCATTTTTACAATTAACATAACGAGAAGAATTGTGTCAAAGATCCACACTGGAATAAAAATGAGGAACCAGTTCCACGGTGCTTTCTCATCCAACTTCAGCACCAGCATGATGAGGAAGAGTAAGGTAAAAAGCCATGTCAGCAGCACTCTTTGCGCCAGGGACATTCTCATTTAAACAGCTTTGAGAGGAAGGCCTTCGCTGTCAGCAACAACCTAACAAACAAAAAGGGGAGGGAAGGCATCAAAAGATGGCTCTACACCACCACGAGGCATATTCCATAAAGGAGACCAATTCCTTGCTCTTGCTTTCCCACTGCTAGCCTCACCCACATGCTGCTTCCCAGCACTCTCATAATTAGCATGCTCAGCTGAGCAGGGTTTGCTCCAGTCCACCATTCCCTTGGAGTGCCTTAAGTCAGCTGTGTAAGTGCCTTCATCTAAATCTGTTCAGTGAAACAAACTGTACTTTAATCCTAAACAAGCTGTCAGACTAATTTAGGATTTCTGAAAGCTAAGAATATGTTCAGATCCATTTTCCACCAGTACTGAGGCACTCAGAGCTAACACTTGAAAACAAAACATAACAGTTCTGTCTCTGTAACAAAATAACCACAGTAAAACCTGAACCAGCACAAAGAGCCCAAAAACCCTCGCAGGGATCCTGCAGTTTGCAGAGCTGCAGCTGAACTGATCTGGGCTCACACTGAGCACTGCCCAGCTTTCTGTCAGCCAGCAATCTTGAAATGACTAAAAGCTACAGATAAGGTTTGCTTCTTGGCAGGTATCTCAAGTATTTCAGACACTGGCTGACAGGTTTATTGGCTGGGTAGGATATTTAAATTTCTCTGTAGTCATGACAAAAGAAAAACAAGATAAATGCATCTGCTGCTGCAGTCATGAAAGTGAAGTTTTTATCTTCCTAACTGGATAGTTTTTACCACTGCATCTGCCAAAAGCCTTTCACTACAGGTGTAAAAAGCAGAAGTGTGAAGGACTGTGATCTTCCTCTAGATTTCATGCTACAAAAATGAGTAATTTTCACCTGTGAAATGGTGCTGAAATATGTATTTTAACCATTTCAAAAATTCGAGTTAAAATTTTTACTAATTTCCTTTAAAACACAAATAATCTTTCACCTGAAATAAGAAAATGAGCTTTGATTTGTTCCAGACTAGAAAAATATTTGAATTACTGGAAGTGTGATGTTGTGTTCTGAAGCAGTGAATGCTGAGCACCAGATGCTGAGGGAAGGACAAGAGCTGCTGCCCCTCTGTGCCCAGGAGCTGCTGCTGCTGCTGCTTCCTGTGAGTTATTACCACAGCACACAACATCACCTGACTGTGGCTGCTGAACTCACCCAGCAAGCACAGATCTACAAATCTACTGCCACCCCTTTGTTTTTTTTAGAACTGGAATAGTTTTTTGCCAGATTAGCAAGTTGAACAAATTCTGTGCTCAGATAAGATTTGCTGCTGGAAGGAGGGAAGTAAAAGTTGCTGTCTCAACTGGTTATGAGATGACCTACTATTTTACAGTGAGGGGATAACAATTTTGTTCATCACTAAAATTATCCTACAGTTTAAATCTGCATCTTCTGATACACAGTTCAACAAACAGATCTACTACTTTGTTCAGTCTGGGTTTGAAGTTTGAATGGATTTGATTCAGTGGATTGGATTTAGTAAGATTTCTTGTAAGAAGATCCAGTTATGGATTTGATTCAGTGGATTGGATTTAGTAAGATCCAGTTTTGCCTAAAATAATCTAAGTTGGAGTTGCAGTCAGTGTGTCCCCTCCTTGTTTTGGGGCTGACACTTGTGTCCGAGTCAGGCCAGTTCCCTGAGCTGGAACTAGAAAAAAAAGAGAAAGTTTAAAATAGGATTTTGTAGTTTTGCTTTTCACAGTCTGAGTTCTGCTCAGATCACCAAAGGGTCTGGTCAAAGGCAGTTCCTGACAGGGTGGAACCAAGACCCCCCACCCTTCTCTTTGCTGGGGAACAGGGGAAGCTCAGAAGCAGCAGTCGAGTTAAGGGGACAAAAAAATTGGAGGAGGTTTAGATAGCATTGTTTTGCTCTTGTTACAGAAACAAACCTAAACCAGCTGGCAGGGGATTGCAGAACAATTACTATGTCTGGCCTAAAGCATTTACCGTATTTTGAAAACACTTGCAATATTCTCACGTGCAAGTCTGTGGCTAAAGTGAGGAGTCATGGTCTGAAATGAAGTTTCAACATTCTTTTCATGAGAATGTTTTTCAAAACCAGTTCTGGAAGTAAATGCTACAAACACTACAAGAAGGACACTCTCTTATTAGCAAACTGGAGAAAGCAGAAACCAAAGAGAAACAGACTGGAAACTTAGGTCTGAAAAGAAAAAAGAAACTCAACACTCTTAAAGTATCAGGTTATCAGATAGATACCCAAAGAAGGTGCTATCGCCTGTCTCTAGAGGAAACACAAAGCTACTGAAGATGTATTACATGGGGCTACTCAATTTGAAGGTTGTTCACTTGAAAATACTTTCAGTTTGCTAAGAACCACTGGAAAACACAGGCAGAAAATTCAGCATGGAGAAGTTACACTGCCTTTCCCTGACCTAACAGACATTCCTGCCAGGTTGGGCAGGACTGCAAGAATCCAGTCAGTTTTAGAGGCATTTTGAGATGAAAACTCAAGAAAATCCAAGTGTACTTTTGAGATCTTAGAGTCCAGTTAAAGAAACCTACCAGATTTTGAAGGCTGAGAGCTGGATATAGAGCTGACATAACAATGAAGGGTTTGATTACATGGAGCATTTGATTATCTCATAGTGAAACAAAGATGATGGGCAGATTCTCTGCTGGAGCCCAGCTATCCCAGCAAGCTGGGTGACACTGGAAAAGGATGCAGCTGTGCTACAGGTCTGGACTGGTTCTTCAGTGAGAACACAGTGAAAATAGAAAAGCTCCTGACTCCTATTAAAGGACCAACATAATTAGAGAGTGAATATTTTCAGTGAGCAGAAACTATCCAAGGAGCATCACTGACCTTGGTGGGATGATCTGCATAACGAGGATATTATGAGAGCTAATACTGTCCTGTTTAAGAGAAAAAATAAAGAGGGCAACTCACACATGACAGTCAGCTCAGCAGTAATAACATGAACCTACACATTTAGATTTAAAGCGTGAGCATCGCCTAAAAAAGTCCTGAAATTCGTATTATGGTGAAGCCATATTAAACAGAACCCCAGTTCCATTACATACCTTTTTAGAGCCTACTCCGATCTATAGGTGAGTTAACACTTCGAAAGAAATACTGCGGTAGGCCCGGCTTAAAACCCCAATTAAACACAGCTTTGTATTCACAAACTCGGCCCCTCCCTCGGCCCCACGGCCTTGTCCCGCCAGGCCCCGCTTCCCCGGCCGTGCCGGCGGTCCCGGAGGCGGGAGCCCCCCTCGCTGCCCGTCACCTACCGCAGATCCCGGCGCATCCCCCGGTCCGCGGGGCCCGCGCTCAGCTGAGGGGGCGCGGGGCCCTCCCCGCCCGCTCCGCCTCAGGGAACCGCCCGCCCCCCTCCCCCGCCCCGCGCTTGCTATTGGCCAGCGGGGGCGCGCGTCCTGCCGCCCTCCATTCTCATTGGGCTATGGCGACGTCGCTCAAGTTAATCCCGCCTTCCTAGTCCGGCTGTCGGTGACGCCCCTCGAGCCCGGGCCGCCCATCCCGGCTGGCGGCGGGTCAGCCTGGAGCCCCGCCCCCGCCGCCGATTGGTGTAAAGGCCTGTCTGTCACAGCAGCCCCGCCTCCGCCTCGCTGCCTGTCCGTCAAGCGCAGCCCTGCCTTTCCCGCGCTCTCGTTGGTCTGTGCAGCTGCCAGTCACGGCTCGGCCCCGCCCCCGGAGGCGGAGGGGCCGCCATTGGCTGCTGTCCCCCGCTGGCCCCGCCCCCGGCCCGGCGGCGCGCGCGGGTGGCGCGCTGTTGCTGCCGCCGCTGGCGCCTGGACGCGCGCGCCGCTCCCCTCCCTCGCGCTTCCCCCGCCAGCTGTTGCCTCGCGCGCGCCTTCCCGCCGCCGCCTCGCGCTCCCGCCGCCGTTGCGTGCGGCGCGCGCTGCCCCGCGGCACCGGCGAACGGTGAGATGGCGGCGGGGGGGGGTCCGGCACACGGGGGGGGCTCCGGCACCCGGGGGCGTCTCCGTCCCGCCGGGGCAGAGCGGGGGGAGAACCGGGGCGCCGAGTTCCCCGCGCGGCTGGGGAAGGGGCCGACCGCGGCGCGGGGAGCCGGCCGGGGCGAGGCGGCGGTGCCCTCTCGGCGCTCGGGGACAGCGCGGCGGAGGCGCGGGGCGGGCATCACCGGCGGGGCTGCCGCGGCTGCCCTGGCCGGGCGGCGGGAGCGTGGCGGCTGCCGCCCCCCAGCTCCCCCGGAGCAGCCCCTGCCGGGGCACGGGCGGGCGGCCGCGGCCTCCGCGGCGCCGCGGTTCCCACCGGCGGGAGCCGGCGCCGCTGGGGCGGGGGTCCGAGCGCGGCTCCGGGCGGCCCCTGCCCGCAGCGCCGCGGAGCCGCATCGGGGCCGGCCGGGCAGCGGCCGCGCCGTCCCGGAGCCGTCGGTGTCCGGGCTGCCGTGTCCTCCGGTGCGGGCGGAGATGTGCCGGTACGGTCCGGGGCCCTTGCCGTGCTCGGGGCAATGCCTGCCCGCTCCGGCTCTGCTGTGAGGCTCCTGCTCCCACTGAGCTGCTTGAGCGTACCGAGAGCTGCCTCAGTGCCTGTGTCAGGTGATAGAACGATAGAGCGTCTTTTCTGCTTCCCTTCAGAGCTTCTGAATTTCGGCATCTTCATGTTCGTCTCTGACCTCGTCTCGTGTCTCTTGTGTTTTACATGCGTTTATGCTTTCTTTTGCTTTACCCTTTTTTTTTTCCTCTTTTCCACCCTTAGGCAGTGGCAACCTGACTGCAGTTTATCCTTGGTTTTCCGTTTGGGAATCAAAATACTAGGGAACTTCTCATCACTCAAAGTTTATGCTGTCATATTTTTTGGTGTTTTATTTGCTGTCTTTTCTGTTAGAAACAAAGGAGCTGAGGAAAATGTATCCCACAGTACTAGAAGCGTGCAGGTGTTTGTTACTTTTACTTCTGTTTCTCATACCCTAGCCTCTGAGTGTGTGCTACTATCAGATCTATCAGATTCAGTGAAACTTTGAGTCCATGGTGTTAAGCTCTGTACCTGGTATTTTGCCTTTTACTGCTTTTAGCTGTTACTGGTCACTTGAAAAGCAACGCTGCCGAGTCTTGGATTTTGTTCCAAATTTGCCAGTGTCTTATCCATCTGCCATATAATTAAATGGAAAAAGTAATTAATTGGAAAACCTGACTTGTTGAAAGTACTTTAATTAATGTTCTGAAATTCTTTGTGATGAAATGTTCCTACAGAAAATACAGCTTGCCTTACAGTTTGGAGACACGACTTCTCTAATAGGAATGAGACTAGGGATGGTGTGTCATCAGTAATTTGTCTGCTTATATCTTCCTGTTGATGATGTTAAACAGATGGTGGTATCTGTTTTATCAGGGAGAAGTGCATCACTTGAAATGACCTGTTAATCCTAGTAAGTGAATCCTAATATCTTCAGCTGCACTTGGAGTGGTCAGTAAGCAGCAGAAGGATGTATTTCTGTATTTCTGTTACATACATTAGTGCTTGGCATCAGACTTTGTTTCCCTGAGATTAAGAGGCTAAAAGTGTTTTGTGCATAAATCTCCGGGTTATAAATAGCTGTATGCATTTGGCTATTTTTGTAGCTCTGAAGTTTTGGTGATCTTCTTTGGTTTGCCTCTTTGCTTGTGACTCCCTGGAAAGGATAATCCTTTTCTCAGAAGTCTTATTTCTGTTCCACTAAGGTGTTTATGAATGTATGTATGCACATCACCTTGATGGACTCCACTGTACAATATTTGCCAGCAACTTTCATTTCTGAAGGTGAAGGTTGAGAGCAGTGCTTGGAACCTGTGTATTTAAGATCCCAATCCGTGTTTGAAGTGGAATATTTGTGCAGTTACACATTCTGTTGCTATGTTTTACTGCCAATGTATGTTTTTATTCTGGATATAAATATTACAAGGGATAAAACATGAGCCTGAGTCACCAGAAAAAGAATTCGGAAACCAGAATTTGGAAACCTAGTTGGTTTAATTCAATGTTTGCACAATAATTTTTTCCCCTTGCGCTGTGTGGAACGTGACATACAAATAAGTTGTCAGTAATTGTTGGGAACTCCATGGAGAATTTCAAGTATTCTGGGTTTATCCCAAAACAGAGTTAGCTCAGCTTGTCTCAAAAAGTTGATCCCGGCTGTATCCATAGCTGCCAGGCATTGGTGTGAATTCTGGGAGAAATCAAAGTCCTGTCGGTTTTGAAAGGGGAAGCAGTATTGGTGTGTTTTAGAGGGGGGACAGAGGTGTGTTAAAGAATTCCAGTCAGCCTGGTTTGAGGCAGCTGACCAGGCAGTGAGGGGTGGCATGCTGCTGGAGTTGAACAATGCTGTTCCTGTCGCAGCTGGCAGGGGTCACTGGAAAGCAGTGGACTTTATTTTTTTCCTAATTCTCCAAAGTTACATCTACTGTCTTCCTTGGCTTTTTCTATATATATCTATCTTTACTTATTTCTAGTAGAAATACTGTTGAAGAATTTTTTTGTCTTTTCTCAGGATCCCTGTGAGTGAGAATGATACCAGTCAGAGATTGGGATTTGGGTTTTCTTTTGTCTGTGAGGAAGTTCTTTTCATAATAAACAGTGTTGTTTATGGATTCATCATCAGACAGTTTATGTGGATTTTTAGCAAGACACTTATTAAGGGCACAAAGCTTGTACAATTGCTTCCTTTGTCTGTCTTCTCCCATTTGAGTCCCTTCTTACTCAGATGATGAAACCAAAGTTAATGGCAACTGAAAGACATTACCTACCTACACTGTGACAAATTTTTATAAAACTTTTGATAGGTAGTGTCCCAAATTAATATTCCTACCCAAAAAGGGCAGTCATAATCGAGTCCCTCCCTTCTCCAAGAAGTGAGCAATTGTTGGGCAGTCTATGTGTTAAGCTCTGAGCCATCAGCACTAGCCTACTTTGACTGGCCCAGCCAAGCACTTGGGATGGTTGTTATGATGGGTGGGGGGCAGGAAAAATATTTTGGGTGGTGACAATGGTAAGAGCAGGCAGCCTTAATTGCTTCTGCCCACAGAGCAAGGTAGGCCTGTTTTTTTCTCTAATGTTTTTTTGTTTTGTGAAGGAAACAAAACAAAACTCTTGGGGTACCTATAGAGGTAGTGCTGCGTCTTCCTGTTTGAGGATCATTGATCACCACTTACTCAAAGATATGTGGTGGTGTGAAAATAACAGACTTTAAAAGCTTTTAATATCATGTTTTCTCCCTTGAATTTACTGTTCTGTTATTTATAAAGGTCCTTCTTGATGGATGCAGAGGAGGAAATGGTTAACTCTTTGAAGAAATTGTTAGAATTTTTAAGAAGATCCCAAAGAGCTTAATAAATTGTCACAGTGGAAAAAAGGGTTAATTCTGATTAGAGTGATCATGTATTGCTGTGTAATGTTTGGATATGCTCTACTTGTAATCATAGAATAATTTAGCAAAGGGTCATTGGAGGTCATCAGTCTGGTCCAGCCCCATCTCAGAGCAGCTTCAAAGTTAGAGCAAACACGTATACATACAGAGAGACAGCCATTGTGCTGTCAGGAAATTTAGAAATACAGCTTGTGTTTGTGGTGGGCTTTTTTGTTTGGTTTTTTTTTTTTTTTTTAGTTGAAGGAGAGGATATCAGGGAGTTCCTAGAACTATTCTCTTATTTTTTAATTTATGCATGTGAATGGGATTTTTTCCAAATTTGTTTCCACTGGGAATACATGTAATGTTCAGTATTTAATTCCTTGCTCATTTGAGGTGATCTTGGTAGATATTCTCCAAAGAGCCTAGATGGCTTTCTGGAATGAGTCCAAGCATTGGACTCCTATTTGCAAATAAGTTGTGGTTTCTGTTCTTAAAAAATAAAATACAACTGCAGAGTGGGAGAAGAAATGAAAGCAATATCACATCAAACGTGAAATCGTGCAAGCCTCGCATTTTGGAAGTTGGCCAGTGCCAGATGCTTTTGGGGTTTAGGTGTTGGCAGATGCTGCCTTGGCACTGAACACCCTTGGTGTTGATGTGTCCAAGGGACAGTTTGTTCTGTGTGTGGCTCATGCTCTCCTTGGTGTTGGCTTCTGGCCGTCCTGCAGTCGGGTTCAGGGCAGTGTTTGCATGGCCCAGCACAGCCCAGTGATCTCTTTGGATGCTTTCTTGCATCCTGGGTTATGAAGCTTGAGATTCCCTCAGCTGTGTGTTTATTTTTTTTCCCCTTATTATTATTGTTATTGTGTGTTTAAATAGCTGCTTTCTTTTTGAATGGCAGTAAAATCTTGGCTTCAGTGACTTCCTGTGGCAGTGAGTCTAACAGTCTACTTATGTGTTGTAATATAATATTTCCCTGTTAAAAATTTGGCTTTGCTATCCTCTCAGCTTAGTTAATAAATGAAGTTGCCTGTATCACTGGGAAGCTGTTGTTTTCTTGACTTTATTTTCTGTTTTTCTATTGAAGTCTCATTTAATTTTTTATAATGCCTTATTTTTCTGTTCATGGTTGCCTGTTTCAATAGGAGAGTCTTTCAAGTTGTTGGTAATTCATAGCCCTTCTCAGAACCCCTCCCCCAGTATTTTAATATTCTTCTCCCAATAAAGTAGGTGTATTTCAAATCAGATTGCACAGCCTGATGAACAGAGCTGTACTGTAGTGTTTTCCTTGTCATCCCCTTTTTATTCAGGTCTCCCTGCTCTTCTGACTGTATTATATTGGATGGCAGAAGTCCCTGAGCTGCTGAAGTTCCTTTCTGGATTTGAGATATCATTTCTTAAGGCTTTTAGTGGTGTTCATAGTTCACTCCCCCTGCCTTCCATTACAGATAACATTGACATGGTTGATACTGAATTCCATTTATTTTGCCTTTTCATTGTTAAAATTTATGCATATTCTTAAGCTTTGCTAGTTTGAGATTGTCATCTAGAAATGTTACTGCTTCAGGTTTTCTTTTTTTCTTTGCAGTATAAAAGATAAATATAGTGAGCACTGCTGAACCTTTTAACAGAAGCTTAAAATTTGGAATAATAGGACAGGGTTCAGTTCACTCTATTTCAGAATTTAATTTAGGCAGTACTTCACAAAAATGCTAGTCTCCTGGTCCAGATAGGAGAAGGAGAGGGGAAATAGCCCTAATAAATTGAGATTACTGTGTTAATGGTGCTTGAGGAAGCTTATGGGGAGAGATGCAGAGTGCTCAAGCTGGCTGTGGTCAGAGCTGTTTGTGCCATTTGTACTGGAAATTCACTCTGCAGGGGTGAATCCTTGAGAGCTGCTCGTGGGCTCAGCAGGGGCAGCCAGAGCCTGGGAGCTGTGTGATGGCTCTGGGGCTGGCAGCTGGTCACTAAGGACAGTGTCCTGTGGTGATACTGGTTTAGAGTGCTTAAAACCCTTGTGCAGCCTTACAGGGCATCCTGACTTCTGCCATCAGTTGTGTGGACGTGTCTTTAGGAAGAGATTTGTCTTCTTGAAGTTCCTTCTTTAGAGCTCTGGGAGCTAGCAGCAATGTGGGGCATCTCTGCCCTTACCTGTCAGGCCCTGATAAGCAATGACATGTGTGTTCATCTCTCTACTAAAAGATGGATGGTTGGAAAGCTTTCCTGGAATTTGCCATTTCTGGATGCTCTCATCCTTGAACAAGGGAGTCACAGACACATGTGTGCTGGATGAGGCCCTGAATGTCTGCCTCTGTCACTGCTGTGTGCTAAGGTATGTGAAAACTAGTGGAACATAGAGACACCAGGCTAGGAAAATTTAGTCTGTTTGGTTTCAGGATTAGGATGGTTCTGCATGAAGGAGGCTGGGGATTTGTGTGCAGTTTGCCTTGGACTGGCACTGAATGGAAGAGCTGCAGGCCAGTGGTCTGTGATCCAAGGAGCTTCTGGGCACCAGTATCAATAGGTGATCAATAGCCTGCTCTATGCAGACTGGATGCTGCTGTTAATCTTCATTATCCAATTAGCTGATTGCAGTGAAGAATGTTGATTCCATATTTTGTTCAGTGTTTTGGCTGGTTTTAATCTGTGGCAATGTTTGCTTTTCATAGATAACAGACTCTTTGGAAGCCTTTTGACATCTTTCCAAAGGTTCTTTGAAAGTCCACATATGTTCTACCACTTGCTCTTGTCTATCAGTTACTTTGACATGTCCAGAAATACTGATAGACTGAGACATGATCTTCCTGTGTAGAAACTGCTGATTAGACCCTATCAGATAGGCTTTCGGGTATAATGGTGTTCCATTTTTAATGATTGTTTTGAGGACCTTGCCAGATACACATGTAAGGCTTGTTACTCAGCAATTCCTTGCTTGGATCACTCCAGAGACCTTTTTTTTTTTAATAATTTAAAAATTCATGCTCAGCATTTTCAACTCTGTTCCTACAGAACAGTGGCTGTTACAAGAGGCAGCAGCTTTTTCCGACAGCTCAGCCACTTCATGCCTCAGCTGCTTCAAAAACTTGCTGGATAACTATTTGTGGAACATGATGCAAACTTGGTGATTTAGGAGTGGTTTTCAGCTTCCTGACTGTAGTCATCAAGAAGCCACAACTTTGCTGTGCAGTGCCTGGTGACAGATAAACATGTCTTCCTAAACACACGTCAGTATTTCCAGTGAGCAAGATTTATTATTGCCTTAGGAATCTCAAGAAAGAAGAAAGGCATTTTATTTCAAGGTGGTGACTATATTTGTTTGGAGGGTTTTTTTTTCAAATATTTGTTAGGGCAGATATATATATATATATAAATATAAACTTGGTGTTTATAGAAATTCTGTTCTTTAATAAAGTTGTTACAGTTGTAAGAGCAGATGTGTACATGCAATGTTTCAGGGATTTCTCAGTATAAGGTTGCCAATGTTTAATGGGATATGTATGTGTGTGCGTGTAGTATTCAGTACAAAAAACAGGAATAGAAAGAACTTCAGATTGACCATGTGCTGGTTTTTATTTTTTTTTTTTTAAAGATGCAGCATTTACAGAAATGGCTTGTAGATCCAGTGTGCTGACAGCAATTACTGTATTTGGTGAGAATTTTGAAACTGAAACCTCTTACAGTAGATAAGAAGCAAAATTAACTTGAGTATAGTTCACTTTAAGGGCTTGGACTCTCCTCTACTCTATTGATCAGCAGAATATGTTTAAATATTGGAAGCTTTTTGCTAATTGATAAATACTGCAGCAGGCTCAAAAGTAAATTATGGGAGGTGTAGAATCTTGGACTTCTCAGTTCAGAGTCCTTCCCCCCTATTTTTATGAGTAAGGTATCAATGAGACTGTGTCAAGTTACTTCAAATGAAGTCATGAACCGGTTATGTAACAAAATTAGGAAAGTTGCACAGATCTTAAGGCAGAGATTCCAGAAATGTCTGCAGCAGTTGCAACAACTGCATGCAGTGTTCTTTTACCATAACCTGAAATAAATCTCAGAAATCCTGATAGTCAACATTTTGTTGCTGTTTCAGGCAGTTGTGCAATTCACTGACAAAACAAGTATTCCTTGGGTGACAGTTATTTTGTGTGGCACTTCCTTGCTTCAGATATTGGTGGGTTTGCTGTGGAAGTGAGGATGGCTAGGTTGAGTCTGCTTCCCATCAGCTTTTGAAGGCTGGTTCTCACTGCATGCTCTGTGCTGTGTCTGTGATACCTTCCTGCTTGGCTGGTGAGTGATAAAGGGCATGAGCTTATAAGGAAATAGGCAGCAGCAGAAATAGGATCAGGTGCAGTGGTTTGTGGGCAGAATACTGGGGCCTGAGAAGAAGATGTCAACCTTTCAGCATCTGACATCTCACTGGAGGCACAGGCAGGCCTGGCCTTGCTGCCAGATGTGTGTGTCTGTCATCATATATGGCATTTTTGGTACATCTCTGTTCAAGAGCAGGGTTTCATACACAGCAGCCAGCACAGTGTCTGATTGATGTCTTATTGTTGCTGCTGTTGGCTGATGAGAGAGGCCTTCTCAAACAAACTAAAACCTCCCAAAATAAGCATTTAGGGATGTTAATTTTTTTTAATCAGTTGTTTGGGGGTGATTGCATTTTGGATTTTCAGTTTTTTTGTGGAGTTTTGAGGTTTTTTGAGATGGAGTGAAGGGCAGAGTTTGAAAATTCACTCTCATGAGCAGCATCCTAGAATGCTGGTAGCCAGTTTTAGCAGAGTTTTGGTCTTCCTTGGGGAAAGCAAGTATGTTAATTCCTTTTTATTTACAAACTATTATGACCTTGGGTTGCAAGACAACTTGGGGAGGCTCAGCAGGCATGGCAGGAAGAGTACTTTTCATGCTGGTTGCTGGATATCGTCCTTAGGTTAGCAGTGTCTGGGGTTTTCTTAATTTAACTTGACTTTTTTCCCTTCAGTTTTGACTGCTGCAGGTTTTCTTAAGGGTAGCTGGGAGGAACATGATAAAACCTCCACTGAAAGGTGTGAACCTAGGAGTGACAAGTTTCTCATTTGCTGGTATACAATTTGCAATTCTGAAATGCTGTTTTGAGAACAGTGATGCATAGATAAAGTACTTAAAAAGAACAGTGAGTGCATTGCTTAGTATTTGATGCTCTGTTTCAAAAAGGAGATGTAGGTTTAATGGTTTATGTGTAATGCACATGAAAAGTAATGGTTCTTTTGGAGCATTGCTTTAAGGCTTTCATCCTGTTGTTTGTGGCAGAGGCAGAACTCCCCTGGGTTTAAGTGGAGGAAGGATAACTCCTGGTAAGTTTAGTGCTGTATCTGCAATACAGGGCTGCATGCCTCCCTTGGTTTGTTATGTCATGGCAGAAGCAGCTTTTCAGTCAACAGCAGATGCCCAACGTGACTGAGCTGTTTAATGGGCTCATTTAAACTTAAAGTATCAAATAATGTCAGCAATTTCATGTTAACTCGTATTTTGATGTTGAACCTAGAAAGTGAAGGGTTTTTCCTTTAATTTTTTAAATCATTGTTTTCCAGCTGTGCACGAACAAGTTTAATGCTTTAAGAGAGTTTGTGTGATACAAATGTTGCAATTAAATTAGTAGTTTAGGCCATAGTCTTTACTGCTCAGATTCATTGTCTTTTCTTACCCTACATGCTGGGAATCAGTGAAAGGACACCTGTGATTGTGAAACTGCAATATGGAGGATATAACATAATGGTAAAACAGTTCTAGCTTGGAAAGCAGTTGAAGAAACGAGGTTGTAGTATTCTCATTGCTTTGTATGACAACCTTTTAAAAGCTGCCTTTAATTTCCTGAAGGTACTAAAAACAATGACTTTTTAAAAAGCATTTGAGACAAAAGCAACCTAAATTTTGCAGTTTTAATTCTGATGATGTATAGTGAACATGCAACTTCATTGCATCATCAGCCTACGATCATAATGAGTTGAGAAGGACACTCAGGTCTTGACTCAACAGCTGGATGGTATCCTGACCATTCAGGTTGGGATTGCTGTAAAGGGAACAGGTTCCTTGAAATACTGAGTGATTCACAGTGTTTACAGGCAAGGACAGCCTATGCGTCCTTGCTTGTGTTGTATTTTTAATTATGTCCTTTTGCTAGTTGATACTGCTTAGACTTGTATATTCTTTTAAAAAGCTATTTTTTTTTCTTTGTCACTATGGAAGAGCACAATTTTATTCTTCACTTCTGTCAGTTCAGATTGCTTTAGACTGTTATTTAGGAATATATACATTTATGTCTGACTAGGGTCACCAAAGCCCTGTGGATATGAGTAAAATTTCTAAATATACTTTGAATTTATTTAAATCCTATCTTACTCAGTAAGCACTGCAGTACTGTGGGGCTTGAGCTCTTAGCTACCTGAAGGCATCTATATAGAAATTTCTGTGGCTTTTGAGAAACTGCTACTTTGATTGCAAGGTGTATTGTGTAATATGATTATGCCCTGAACTGGGAAATAGCTAAGCAACCCCACCTTTGAATAGGGATCACCAAAACTAGGTAGTCCTCTCTATTAAGCTTTAGGAAAGTAATGAAACTTTGATTAGACAATATTACTAGTTATTCATAGCATTAACTGTGAGTTTGATGAAAATGTAACGAGAGCTCTGTTGATTGTTACAGAGGGATTGTGAGCAAGCTTTTATATTTGGATGCTCTGTCTAATCTTTGAAGTTGGGAGTATTTTTTGTGTTGCTTTGAAGTCTTCAGTTAGTTCAGATTAACTTAATCTTGCTGTAGTTACTCTGCAGAGGACATTGTACAACTGAGTGCTGAAGCTGGTCCCTATCCTAGATGCAGAGAATGTGGAGCAGAAGGCTGGGTCCAGAGAGGATGAGGGGGAACCAGGCAGCAGAACAGGCACTGCTCTCTCTGCCTGCGTTTGTCTGTCAGCTGTTTTCACTTTGACCCAGTTGATCCCACTGTGCTTTAGAGCCAGGCTTTTACAGGCTGACCTCAGGATCAATGTCAGCTGGAAACATGAATGGCAGGGTAAGTTGCAATGAATATGCAGAGTTCTGACATTGCTAAAATACTTAGTCTCCAGTCTAAGGTGTTCAGTGAGCTCTGGGCAGATAGTCAGAGCCAGGACTGCAGCTGAAGTGTCTTGAGTTGTTTCCATCCATCCCTCACCCAGATAAGCTAGCTTCAGGCTGAGTCTATTAAACTCACAATGTCTCATTAAGCCCCCCAAAACCTAAAGACAAACTAAAAACCAAACCACAGACAAATCCCAGCTCCCCCAAGCAGAAACACAGAAATAATTAAATAAACTTTTTCACCTTTCATTATTGTACTGTCTCAGAAACGGTTGTGTAGCTCTTGAAGAAAGCATGTGATATTTCCTAGTAGAGGTATTTTTAGTTAGCACACCAAACTGTTTTGAGACATCAATCCCATGATTTTGTCATATTTACTTTTGTAAGTATAATCTTTGCATTGTTTATGCAAATGTATATGCTAATAAGCTTTAAATGCCACCAGAATAGATTTATGGAGGATTTAATGCAGAGAGTTTCTTAAAAATATGAAAACCATGGATAATCTAAATAACAGGTTTGTTGATCAAAATCAAAGAAAGCCACTTCTTTATATTTGGTTTGTAGTTTTGTGAGGTAATTGTTTCTTGAGGCAAAGGATTTTTGAGTGAATTAAAAAGCTACTGCAAACAAAGGTTACTGCCTTTAAAATGGTTGATCCACTTTTAGCCATATTCAGCACAGTTCAAGGTCTTGGATTAATGAGTTAATGTTTGGTTTCCTGAAAAATAATTGGCCTTGGAGAAGGACATCAAGTTAATGTAGCTGTTGAGGGAAAGGTTTCTGTCCAGATTCAGCAGTTCTTTACTGCTGGTAATGAGTTGTTCCAACCTTTGTCTCATCCTGTGATTAGGCTGGTAGGAAGTTGGGTATGTTGTATTTGAGAGGAGTGTTATTTAGGAGAAATGAGAAGGAGTTAAAGGTCTCCAAGATGAGGTCATGAAGGCAGGGAGGGTGCAAATGTGATCAGTATCTGTGTGGCCCCTTCCTGCACTGCGCCCCAAGTGTGATCAATATCTCTGTGCCCCCTTCCTGCACTGGCACCTGTTGTCACTGCTGTCACTGTGACTGTGTGATGTGGGTGGTGTGTGTGGAGGCCATGTGTGTGTGGGGAAGGGTTTTATGTCACTTTTGAGTCCAATGGAGCAAAGCATTTTTAAAGTCAAGTTTAATTGAAGAGGTTTTCCAATAAGAAAGCAAGTCCTGTTGTAAGCTTTGTATGGGTGAGAACAGAAAGGTGACCAGTTCATGTGGTATGTCAGATTATAGCAGTCTCTCTTGGACTCCTTCCTTTATGTGATAGTATTTTTATATTTATTGTGCCAATGGATTCTTGATAATTGATAGTTGCTCTTAGGAAAACAGACTGTTATCAGAAGCAAATGGATCAGAAACAATCACAGATGTTGACAGAGTCATGGCTGCTAGCTTTAATGACTTGATGTGACTTACATGATATTTTCAACAGTGGAAAAATCGAGGTGTTTGCTTGCTCAGTCGGACTAATTGTCAGTGTTCTGACATTTCTGGAATTTTCAATGACTCTTTAAGCTCTCTGAGACATTTCTTTCTCGAGTTGTGATTTTATCTGAAGTTGTATAGAAGATACAGGAGTTGCACTGTTAGAAATCTTAAAAATAGGTTCATTTGGGAAACATGAACGTGTGTGGCATGAGGTCTCTTAGAAATCCTCAATCCATTTGTTGAAGATTTGTACTATACTGTATATGGTGCATGTCCAAACTAAAGGCACTATTATTTATATCTTTTAAGTAATGCACTCTATAAAACAGGAGTATGTCTAATGGACATACTCCTTTTTTTATACAGTGCATTACTTAAAAGATATAGGCAGAGAAGAATGAACAAACAAATGTCAGTGCAGAACTGAGTCTTTTGGAGGGTCATTTTTAAAATAAATAGAATCATACTGAGTTGGAAGGGAGCCATAAGGATCATCAAGTCCATCTCCCTGGCCTCGCACGGGACAGCCCCATGTCTGTGGCCCTCCCTTGGGTGCTGTCTTACAGCTGAATGTCTTTTTGTGTTGTGGTGCCCAGAACTGCCCCAGCACTGGAGGTGAGGCCAGCCCAGTGCAGAGCAGAGTGGGCAATCCCCTGCCTTGCCTGGCTGGCCATGCTGTGCCTGATGTCACCAGCACAGGGTGGGCCCTCCTGGCTGCCAGGGCACTGCTGGCTCATGTTCTCATGAACCAGGACCCCAGGTTCTGCAGCTTCTCTCCAGCCTTTTGTTCCCAGTCTTTACACACAACCAGGGGTTGTCCCAGGTGCAGAATGTGGCACTTTCCCTTGTGAGCTTCTTATGGTTAATACCTGCTTTAAAGAAAAAACAACCCAAACCCTGAATTTTTTGGTGATGAATAATGTACAATAGTGTCACGAGTTGCTCTAATGCTTAGCTCTTTCATAAAGACACTCATTTTAATCTGTTGTACAGTTTTGGTTTCTATCCCATTTGTTGAATGCTGAATTTTTCTCTATCTTTCATATCTGTGTAAAAGCTGTAAACAAATGCCTTTAAATCAATAAGTAGATCCCAAATAGTCTTTTATTACATAAACTCCCTACAGGTTAATCATTCTTGCTTCCTTTTAATAAAGAAATAAAAGGTGTAATATTATTGTTGATACTAACAACTGAAGTATAATTTTTTTACTCAGGATGGATCTTGGAAAATGCTTGATGTATACTTTGGGGACTAAGTCACTGCCATCCTTATGACATCCTTAACCATGTCCTTGCCATCAATGAGGCCACACTTGGGGTGCTGGCTCCAGTTCTGGGCTTCCCAGTACAAGAGAGGCACAGATACACCTGAAGACTTTTTAGTTTTTTTTTTTTTTTTTTCTTTTTTTTCCCCCCTCTCTTAATGAGCACTGACTGACTGATTACATGAAGGAAGACTGAAAAAATGCATTTCAAGATACAATTATTTTACATAAGCTGAAAGGTTGGGTTTTGGTCTTTTTTTTCATGCTGATTACAGTGGCATCAAAGATTAACTAATGCTACTGCTATTTGTTACCATTAGAACAACCATACCATTCTTTCCTGGTTTTCTCCTTTTGGCTTAGTTTTGGTCTACCATTTTCATGAGGGTGCTAGTTATGATTAGTGAAGTTCTAGCACTGATATTGTTTTCTTCTTCAAGTATGTATATCTAATGGTGTGTATGAATTTTTCTTACATTTTTTAACAATTATTGCTGCACTTCAGAGTACTGTGTTGGGCCAATGACTATAGGGTGCTTAATTTATCAGGAAAAAAAAAACCAAACTGCATGTAGTAAAGCACTTTTGAGGTTCCTGTGAGACAATGACAGATCACCTCTCTGCAGCCTGTGTGTTTTACTGGGAAGGAAGGACAAAACTGGGGCTTTTGATGTCCTGCAGCAGCAGATTTGTAGTTTTTTTTTGTTTGCCTAGAGGAGAAAGCCCAAACTCTTAGTGAAATAGAGATGAGGCAATGTGTAAAGTAAATACAGCTGTTCTGTGATTTGCAGGTAACGGGAGTGTTTCTGCATTCCCTGCTTGGCCTTCCTAGGGAAGTGGAAGTAAAGTTCTGTCTCTTTCTGTTAACAGCCTAAAATGACTCTGTGAATTCAGTGGAATAAATGGCGTCCAAAGTAACTGATGCTATAGTTTGGTACCAGAAAAAGGTAAGATTTCTATTTGTTTTTATGGTGGCCTATTGTGTTTATGTGTTACTATAACAAATATAAAATACTTATGCATTACTTGTTAGCATTTTATGAGAGTGAATAGCTTGAAACTTTTCTTCCATAGGTAAATAAGTATTTTGTGACATGAAAGAGCTTTTAGTGTATAGCTAAGCCTATAGTCTTAAGTCTATAGCTTTTAGTCTATAGTCTTCTAGCTGAAAACTTCTTACTCCCTTGGTTACTTGTGCTCTGCAAAAAAACAAATTTTGTATTCTCAGAGTGTTAATTAATGTACAGGAGAATGTTGTTTCTATATCACAGAAAAGAATCCTTGTATTTAAGTAGAAAGTAAGAATTGAAACAAATTTTTTGTCAGTAACAAAAATCCTGTATAATACCTACCCAAAAGAGAGAGTCTTGGCTCTCTGTGGTTTAATTAGCTTCTGTGAGTTAGTGTTTTCCTTGGGTCTGTAGCTGTCATTTGGAGAGGGAACATCTTGTCCTTAAGCACATAATGCAGTGGTCTTCAAAACAGGACTTCTGGTTAGCTTCTAGCAAAGCAACAGTTACTTGCTAGAAATAAGGTAATACAGGTCTGCTTTGTTGAGGTCTTTACAACAGTGAATTAAATGTACAGTTGAAAGAGCCGAAAAATTAATTTTGCTGACTTTATTTATACCAATCATTCAATTATGTATTAAAAACTTGAAAATAATTCACAGTTTAATGATGAATTTTTGTTTGGTTTTTTTTACCATTTACTCTGATTTGGAAGATGACTTGTAAAAGATCTAATGTAATGGAATTCAGTGCAGGATCTCATGGAAGGGGAAAGTGATGTTGATTTTACCTGCTTCCACTCATTCTCTCATACACTTAATTTACTAATTGCACAGAGATATCAGAGTACTGATATCCAAACAGCAAGCTGTGTTTGTATTTGGGCTGGCCAGGATCCCTTTGTGCAGTGCAAGAGATGCTGGGTGTCAGATCCTCGTCCTGTCTCTGAGGTTGCTTTTGTTGGTGATGATGCAGTATCCTTTGGACAGATCTTGCATGATATTCAGCTTTACATATAGATAGTCCTTTGATGCAAGAAAGAGCCTGCAGTCTCTGTAAATCTTAAGTGAAGTTCATGTTTGTTGTCTGGTTGGTTTTGTTTTTTTTTCAAATGCATGTGTGTTTCCTGTTGGTCATACAGTAAAAGGAATGGCACATTTGATATGCTCCAACTTTCCATCCTCCTGATGTTAGGAAAGCAGGATGAGTCACTGAGGTGTGCTTTTACAGAGGGCAGACCTTCTGATCTTGATATAAACCAGCCATTTATCAGTTTTACTTTTCCCAGAACATTGCTCCTAACAGGATTACTTGTTATCAGTACAGGTCATTCTTTTAACCCTTGTTCTTTTGTTTGTTTCCAGTGATTTTACACATGTCTCCATTTTCTTCATTCATAGTAAAACCAACATTTCTGTGGTGAATCTCTGTAGGCTTTTACAGAGATCTGCTTGGCCAGGACTTGCACAGTGCCTTTATGGCAAGGAGTTGTGGTGAGGTGGCTTTTGTTACAAGAGGGATAAGATCATGTATAAACCAGATGCTGGTCTTCTCCCTGGTGTGAACAAAATTTAATTGCAATCCACACGTGGTCTGGGATCTGCCAAATGAGCAAGTTATGTTGCTTCAGTATGAGGAAGTGTAATGTTTTGAGACAAATGGCTGTATTGCAGAAAAGTTGCAGATGTTCATGTGAATTAGACTGTGATTTCTTAGGTACCACAAATTCAGGGTTCTCCTGGATCTGGCTGGTAACCCCAAAGAGTTTTCTGGCTTTGTAGTGTGGTGTGTGTGATCTGTTCCTGGGAGTATCCCGACTCTTTCACCTTTGCCCTTGATTTTGCTTATTTATTTGTTTAAATCTCTTACATGACACAGTATTTTTTTACCCATGGATTTGTTGTTTAAACCAAAGATTTCAGTTTGGGGAACAGAAAGAGTTGTCCTAGTGTTCAGTTGATTCCAGACTTTCTTTTTGGTCCTTGCTTATGACATCAAGATACTGAACTGTAAGATCTGTTGTTTGCTTCCAGTTTTAAATTTCAATTTCAGTTTTTATTGTAGTTGTCAGAGTTGTCTCACTGGTTAGATCTGGTGACTCATTACACCTATAACTGGAATTGAAAGTGGGGAGAGATCAAAATGTAGTGCATTCCAGCAGTGGAAGTTTGTTTCTGGGGCAAGAGAGAACCAGGGTTGCAGTCAGTATTGATCAAATTGACATTACTGACCTCTTTGATGAAATGAGAAAAAATAAGCTGTTGTTTTGGGGAGGTGTTTTCAGATTAATAAATTGGTGTATGCCTTGAAAAAGAAAGTTCACTTCTGGTATTTCTAGTTATAGATGACTAGAAGCATTTGAGTAGGTTGGGGCTGTGAAAGAAATACTGAGTAGATAACTTACTCCTTGTCTTTCTTAGTTTTCAGTTTTCATGTATTTTTAAATATATTTATTTCATGTGTCTCTCTGCTGAGTTTCCAAGGTCTGTTGGTTTCTCAAGAGACATTTTTATATCTCTTCAATGGAAAGAGTTAAGCAATTGAGCTCTTCCAACCCTACTTAAGGCAAGTTTTGCAAACAGCAAGTTTACTCATGACTCATACTATTGTCTGAAATTGAGCTCCTTACACCAGGATGATTTAGTAATACCCTTAATTGTTTAAAAGGTCAGACCTTTTATTATGTAAACATGTTTTTCTGTTTTGACAATGGATTTACTCTGCTTTTAGTGTACTGGAGCTCCTGATTACTGTCTCATAAAAATACAGTAATCAATTCTGAATTATTTTAAGTTTGATTGTAAGATTTCAGAGTGGTATTACAACAGCTTGGTTTTTGAGATACAACGTTGCAAGGAGAGAGTTTTAGTGCTTCCAGTATGTTTCCCAGCCAGTACAAATACTTTTTCAAGGCATAAAATATGTTGACTCAGTAGACTAGATACAGGTTGACTCAGTAGAAATTAAAATAAAGGAAACGTCTGCTGTATTTCTTGGTGCTCTGGGGAGTGCAGTGCTGAGATATGTGTGACAAAGGGTTTGCCTGGCTTGTTTTCAGCCCTTGGAGCTGCCCTGCTTCTTGCAATAAAAGGGAGTGGCAGGAGTGTCTGCCTGGCTCTCTGGAAGGGTTCCAGACAGCTTCTCATATAGATGCATCACTTGGTTAATATCCCTAGGATTAGGTGGATGTACCAAAATACTGAAATTGCTTCAGCTTGGTAATTGAGTATTTTGTGGAGAAAGCCATCACAGTGTTTCCTGTGAAAAAAATCTGACACCCCACATTTATTGAAAACAATTGCAGTATCTGGTGGCATAACTTTTGTATGATACTGATACTATATATGTACTTGAAGTATTGCCTGAGTGACAGTAACTGATGTTAAAAATAATAAAGTTATGAATAATTTAAAATATTGGTTCTATTGCTTGTAACTTTTTTGCATTAATTTCTTAAAATACTTTCAAGCTTTACAGATGATAATAGAGGGAATTTTTGGTCTGGTTTCCCGTTTGGAGAAGATATGTAAATTTACCTTAATGACTTTCTGATTTTCACTCCTTACAGAAGCCTTGATGCTAAAATGGGAAACTCCTTCTCCTGCAATATTACCAACAAATTTGTACAATTATGTTGTTCCTTCTCTTGGGGATGGTTGTAGGGGAAGGCAGAATGAAACTTATTGAATTGAGGCTGAATCCTGCACCTGATTGCATATCATTTGACTCTGCCAATGCAGCTCTCTGCTGCTCTGGGTGTCCCTTGGGTACATCTGTTAAAGGGCACAATAAAACAAATCAGATGTTTTCTCTCTCATGGCTTTAAAGGGCAAAATTAGAGTTCTAATGGCATTGCTTTAAGATCTTAGTATTCAGTGTTTTACAGCTCATCAGTCCAAGATTATACTTGCCTATTTAGATTCATGGAATGGCCTGGGTTGGGAGGGACCTGAAAATTCATCATTTTCCAACCCCCCAGCCACGGTCAGGGACATCTTCCACTAGAGCAGGTTGCAACTTGGAGCACTTGCTAGTGAAGACCAAGGCAAAAGCCTCAATCTTCTCCATGTCCCTGGTAACCAGATCTCCTGTTTCTCTCCACAGAGGGCCCACATTTTTCCTAGCATTCTTTCTGTCATCAACAAACCTGTAGAAGCTTGTTTGTGTTGCCCTTGAGGTCGCTGCCCACGTTTAACTCTATCAGTGCTTTAACATTTCTAACCTGGTCCCTGTATTAAGTTAATAAAGGAGGAGTTAAATGATGATTATACCCTACCTTGAAACCACCTGATTTCCTTTTTGGCACTGAATACACATGATGCATTATTCTCCCTGGCACAAAGGCAGGTTTTGCCAAATGGACAGGCTGTATGGCTATTTTAGGTAAAACTTCGGATGCTGAAACTGCATTGACTTGAAAACATCTAACTTCAAGTGCTGAAACTTGAGGAGTGTTGGAGCTGGCATTTGTCAGAGCATGGAGGAAGAAAATGTGTGTTCAGATAGAGCTTCCTTCCACATGTGGTACTCAAGCAGTTGCCTGACCTAGTGGGGATTTACCTTCAGCACCTTGTTTGGTGAGGCAAAACTCTGATTTCTGAATCTGAAAACTCTGAATTCTGAATGTGCAAAAGAGACCTCCAGCAGGAGCTGTGGCTGAACAAAGCAGGCTTGCATTTTGCCTGCCTGTAGGCTCCCATTCCTGCTTTGCCTTCCCACAGACTCCCATACATTTATTTAGTGAATTTGGTCAGGAAACTCATCCAGCTAAAAGTAAGAGTGTGAGTCTATAAGGAGATGAACCTGTGTAATGGCAGGGGAGCAACACGATGAAATCCCTCTGTCTTGGGAAGGGTTCTCTGATTCTTAAATCGTTTAATTAGAAATTATGGCCTAACATTTTCTTTTCTCTTCCTGTGTGATCTGATTGAGATTTTAGCCACCCAGACAAATGCAGGGGCAACAAGGAAAGCATGCTATGGGAAGTGGAAACGATCAGGGACATAAGGGCAATGCTAGTCTAAAATCCTAGTTGCAACATCAGTAAAGTTGGCTAGATTTTCAGAGGTCTTCAGGGAATTATACTGAATAATGAGCTTGTCAGAGTGGTTTTCTTTTCCCAGTTACATCTTGAGGCTGTTTTGTTTTGTGCAACTACATTATTATTTAAAAAAAAATAAAATATTTCAGAGTTAAATCCTTAACACTTGGAGAGTAGCTGGGTGTTGTTAGCAGTAGTGTAGCCATGGACCCAGGAAAGGGATTGCTCTTGGCCAGCTCACCTCAGACAGCACCTAGGGTGCTGTGTCTAGCTTTGGTTATTCCTCTACTCTCATTTAGTTTAACCTACAAACCTGGTTTCCAGCTGTTCTTCTGTATATAGTTTATGTTTAATTGCATGATGAAAGGAGATGTTTTGTGGTTTTCTTAGATATCTTAAAATTTGTAAACCATTACTCAGGGCAATAAGTATGGCTGACAGATCTTAAGAAGAATTAATCTGTAAAGCATAATTCAGAACAAACATTAGTATGTAGCTGATAAATGTTTAATTAGATATTATTGGACTCTAAAAGGGATGGTATCTCTAAAGTAAGCCTTAGTGAAATTATTGTTCAGTGAAATGGCTGTAAATACAGTGCTGTTGCAGTTATTGAAAGAATTTAAGTGGGTCATTAGTTGCCAATTCAAATAGTTAATAATAAATAACTCTAATAAGAGTTTGAATTGCTTGCTTAATTTTACTTCAAATAGCTGATTTCAGCTCTCCCTCTGGCACCAGACAAGAAGAAGGGAGGGGTATTGGGATATTTTAAAATCAGAAGTAACAATTCAGCAGTTATAAATTCAAGGCTCTGTGCCTTAGGATGCAGAACCTTAATCCCTTCACTGTCCTTCTCCATTTAACTAAAAGTTACTAAACTCTTTGCTGTTAACAGACAGTGTGCAACTGTCCTATAGTGATTTCTATCCGTGGTTTATCAGCTAAGTTTGTCTTAGTTTAGCTTGTCCAGTCCACATATCCACCATAAACAAAATTGAAAAAAATCTACCGCCCTTGAAAATGAAAAATATCCAGAAAAAACCCCATCCCAAGACTAGAAATCTACTCCAACAGAGATAATTATACTGCTGAGCTACTAGAGTATTACCTTTACTGCAACAGGGATCAGTTCATGTAAGAAATAAACAGTTCAAAATAACTTTTAATAATCCTGTTCTAAGTTTTGAGAAATCAGACATATTGTAAAAATTAATTATATTGTCCATATAGAAATTATTTATATATGGATATCTTAATACTAAAATTGATACAGAAAATCATACAGTTATTTTAATTATGTTGGACTGTAGAAGTTAATAAAGCATATCAGCTAATATTTTAGCACAAAATATTTTAATAAGGTGTCAGGCACTCCAAGGAAACAACTTTGTTATTTATTTACCGGACTCTAGATCTTACATATTCTGGATTTGTAATACTATTGTGATGTGGCTTGTAAAAGTCTTCAGAGGTTTTAAAGAGCAAAGTTTAGCACACAAGTTTCATTATTGATAAACATTAAAGTTTTAAGATCCAAGAAGAAATACTATGTATTCTTAGGATTATAATCTTTGCTAGTCTGCATGCTCATAAATTATAAATGCCTCCTGAAATATTGATCAATTCCATTAGAATCAGAAGGGCCTTGTGAGTATTGGGCTACAGGTTGATAGCATCACTACATTAGCTTAAAGTGAATATCAGTGTCATTCACAAAGCTCAAATTCAATCTTGATGCACACGTGGCTCGCTATGAGAAAGGCACCAGGAAGAAACACTGAGCAATGCTAAAGCCCTTTCCACTGTGCTTTGAACTAAATATTGCTGTGTTTTCACTAGCTTAA
The DNA here is from genome assembly GCF_012460135.2 of Molothrus ater. Taxonomy (NCBI): domain Eukaryota; kingdom Metazoa; phylum Chordata; class Aves; order Passeriformes; family Icteridae; genus Molothrus; species Molothrus ater. The sequence continues at coordinate 12,451,473 of NC_050482.2, read as the reverse complement.
CTCTTTACTTAAGCTAATTGCTATTGCTGTTATACAGCCAAGCTGTACAGGTGCCAAATTTCACATGTATGAAGGAATTTGATCAAATGCTTCCTGACGTATTTGATTGGGAAAGAGTAAGTGCAGTTATTTTTAGATAATTGCAAGAGATGCACATATCTTTTAAACCCAGAAAATGTTATGAGGAGTCTGCACTTAATAAGAGTCTCAAATTTATTTAATCTTTCAGTCAAGAGCTGGCTTTATTGAGTTTACCAAATGTGTAATTGTAATTTCCCGTGCCAAGTCACATTCAAGTTAGATTTTAAAAAAAAAAATTATTACTTCTGAGGAATTTTTTTTTTCAAGAAAACCTATTTGAAAGTTTATTATACCCTGTTAATTTAGGATGTTAAACACCTGCTTCTCTGTTGTGAAAGAGTGGCTGCAGTTTTCAGTTGCATTTAATTCCTTATATTCTGAAAATTTTTATAGTTGCTTGAAGAATGGTTGCTCATTCTGCAAATGCATAAATGAACAGAATCCCTTTTATCTTCTTTACTTAGTATTTATTGAGGTGTGGGATCTTCAGAATTTTAGAGTCCAGTTGGATAGACTGGATAAAATCTTGGCATTGAGGAGACCTGGGGTGCATGATTTAAAAATGACATCTGTGTATAAAATGAAATCTACTACTTTATCTAACTCAGCTACAGATAGGTTATACCACAGTTTGTAGTATCTTCAGCATATTACTGACAAGTTTCCTATAACAAGGTTGTGTTGATGCTTGGTGACAAAAGTTACATTTCAAAATGAGACAATAGGCTTGTTACCTGACTTTTTGTTATTTTATTTTCTGCCAACTCATAACAGACAAAAAAATGCTATAGAATACAAGCTTGGATTAGCTATTTCATAAATTAAGTTAGAATAAATTTCTGTGTGTAATCAATTTGAAATTGGGATATTATGTTTTATAGTTTGCTCTAAGAGAAGTTTATTCCCCACTGTAGGGTAGACTGATGGATTGAAAGTATCAGTGATGAGCTGTTACACAAAGAGTCTTGTGTTAAGTCTTGAAGAGATTTCAGAAGCATTTTTTACAGTTGTGTACTTAAAAAAGGATCCTTTTTTTGACTCCTGCGTTTTGTACTTTAAATTTTCTCTGAAGGATGGTGCAGAATTTGCAGCTGTGAGGGATCAGGCTGCAGGCCCAGTGGGTGGGCAGTAAATGGGTCCTGGAGTGGCTCAGGGCATTCCTGTTGGCAGAGCAGCTCCAGCCAAGGCTGGGGAGGAGCCCTGGGACAGCTGCTCAGTGAGGGAGACCTTCCTTTGAGCAAGTGTTCTGTATATTTAAATTATTCAGGTTCCAACCTGATCTTATCTCTGGAAGGTTATTCCTTCTTTTTACTTGCCTTTAGAGCTTAATTTCTTTGGTGCTAGACTAGGTGCTAGGCTTCTTTTCCATGTCCTGCAGGTGTGTACAGTTGTGAGGAAATACATGAATAGCCAAGAGCCTGTATTTGTTTTAGATTTACATTAGATTTAACATAAAACAGAGTTCAAATGCAAATACTTGTAAATCCAAACTCTTTGAAGCTGGAATTCACTGGTGCACTCAATAATTTAAAACTAGGAAGGTTTGCTAGTATTAACTTACCTTCTTCAATTCATTCACAAATTATGTTGATTTTAATTCATACACGTGTCCAACATCTCTGATAATCATTGTATGTTATAATTTAGTTCACTGTAAATGAAAATATACCTTTCAATGAATTCTGCAGGACACATTTCACAAACTCTAAATCTGCTTTCCTGACATAAGGGAGAGAAAAAAAATAATGCCTGTGTTTTTTGCTTGCCTTGTTTGAGTAACACTAGTTCTTCCTATTTTTGTTTAATGTGGGAAATGAAGTGTGCCAGTATCCAGTATTCTACTTTATAATGTTACCTTTGTTTTCATGTATTTTCATCTGATACATTTGGAAGAGAAGTTTAGAGGGATGCTTATGCAGAGGGTGAGAAGGGAGGTTGAGTATCAGGTTGGAATTTGATGTGCTGAGTGGCACACACACCTGCTTAAACTTTATTAAAACACAAAGAGGTGACATGAAGTAGATTAAAAAAGAAACCCCAAACAGCAACAAAAACCATGTGAGAAATGGTCATGGTACTTGCTGTCTGTAATTCTCTCTTCCACTCCTTTCAGTTCCCACCAGCACGCCTTGCTGAACACTCCTGTGCTCAGCTCTCAATAGCTAAAGGTGATCAGAGGTGGTTGGGCAGATCCCCTTCTCCAGTAAAACAGTTGTAAAGGACCCTGTCCCTTAAAGTAGCTCTGGATCTCTTAATTTTACCTCCTGATGGAATAATTGCTTTATAGGGCAGTGTAAAAAGAGAAATGCAGACAGCAATATCTCTGCTTCTTGTCTTTTTGTGGAGATGGAAGATGCTGCCTAAAGAGGGAAAAGAAATATTTGTAGGAAAATATAAATATGATTAAGATTTTAAATCAGCTGACTTCCTTATGTTAGATATTTTCTGAGGTCTGTTTCCTAGAATTCCTTTAACAAATGATCTGGTATTTGTCTAAAAGAACAACACTGTTTTAATGACTTTCAACTCTATACTAGTTTCAGCTATGAATGGAATTATGAATGGAGTTTACTTTGCAGCTTTATTGGCACAAAGGCTTCCTTCCTCATTTGGTTGCTGCTTAACAGAGGGGGACACAGACTTGGATCCCCCCTTCTGTCCTTGTAGAAAAAAGTATTTTTGGAAGTGGGGAGGGCAGGACACAATGTTATGCAGCACAAATATTTTACTCGGGGCTCTTCTTAGCAAATTTACTGAAAACCAGAAAGGCCTGAAATTTAATTTGAAATGTATTTAGAGGAAAAAGCCAGAACAATTAGCTGTAAATGCCTGGGTGGAGTGGTTATTCAGTATATTGACTTTTTAATTGCTGGCTGTTATCCAGGTGGAGTTAGCTGTTAAACTTCCTTTGGTTTAATTACTTTAATTGTAGTAAGTGCTTAATTCTGCCCACTACTGTGCCTGACTCCCTAGTTATTTTCCACGGTTTCTTTTTTTTTTCCCAAATGTGAGGTGTAAAGTGTTTATTATTATCAAAAAGCCAGTGGATTGCTTCTTTTGCAAAGTTTTAAAGTAGCAAACTATAGAAACTGTTTAGCTCTTTTGAATGGGAAATATTATTTAAATTTGGGAAAGAGTAATTCAGTTTGTTGGTCTCATTTTCAATCTTAGATATGATTTGGGATTTACTCCTCTAAATTAGATTGTTTTTAAAATGTTTATTTATTTCCACTAACTGGTCAGGTTCAGAGGCACAGAAGATGCCTTTAGATTTCTTTGTTTGTGTAGATGTGTGCTGGTTTCCCTGAGTATTTGTTTTGCGTTTATGTTGGATCCTTGGTTAAAAGATTCTTTAAAATTAAGAATGATTTTTTCTTTCTTTCTTTTATAACATCTAAATTAATGCTGAAGGCTGAAATACTAAAACAAAAATGAGAACAATGTTTTCTGGTACAAGGTGTGTGCATTTGTGCTAGGGTCTCTTATGTCTGCTGCAGTTGTGAACTGGAAGGAGTAGTCACACTCTTGCAGTAAGACTGAATTTGTGCAGGTTTGCACAGGTGATGGGAGTTGTTCCTCTCTCCTCTCTGTCAGGTGTCTGACCGAGCTGCTTGTCACCTCTGCAGGCTGGAAAAGGAACTTTGAGTCCCAGGAATGGCATCTGTCTGTCTCTCATGGCCTAAAAGTGATCCTACACTTAACTGCTCAGAGTGTGTGATGTGAATCAATCCCCAGATACACAAGATTTATGTGTCTAGGTAGAACAGCTGGGGTGGCAAGGCTTTAAAATCACCATAGTAAAAGAGATTATTACTGATTATGACCTAGAAATACTGTTTGTGTAGAGTTCAAAGCAATCTGATGATCTTTGATAACTTCTTACAAGACTTGGATATGTTGTCTCGTATATTGACTTGTTCCTGTCACCATCTTAAATCCTGAAGTTTCAGATTGCCCTTCCTGTAAATATCTGACAGTCAATGGGGAAAAGTGCTGTTTCTTGATATTCATTGGGTTCCCCCTGGGCTATAAGCTGGTTGATTACCAGCCTGACCATATATCTGGTTCCTGTGCACTGTCAAGAGGTAAAGCTAAGACCATCTGGCTTTAAAAGTGGGTGGAGTGGAATAGGAATTACAGATGGTTTAAAAAACAAATTGAGGGTATGGGTTCAACTAGATGTGCATATTTCTTTTGAAGTTATCTGAAAGACCATGTCAGTGTAGCTGCCATAGTTCTGCTCTCTCTCCTATGGAGGCTGCAGTCCTGACCTGGGGTGGGAGGGAGTGTGATCTTCCCAGTGACTGGGCTTGCACAAGTCCTGGGCTGAGGCTGGGGCTGTGTGAGGCTCAGCTCTCCCTACTGTCACAGTTCCATTACAGATTAGCTTGATCCTGTCCAGCTGAGATGGAACGGAGACGATAAAAATTTCTTTGTAAGCTCCCCAAGGAAATAACTTGCTGGCTTCATGCTTCTCTTGTTGAAGGTTGATTTGATTTTGTTTGATCAATATCTTTTAAATACTAATGTAGGTTTTTTTTTCTTTTTAGATTGGAGCATATGATCAACAAATATGGGAAAAATCAGTAGAGCAAAGAGAAATAAAGGTAATAATGCAGCTTTTTTCTTTTTGTGGTTGTGTATGCTGAAGTAATCTACATTGTATGTGGTGGTATTTAATACTGGTAAAGTAAGACTAGACTTTTGGAGTGTAACCAAATGTAACCAGTGTAATATGCTCTATTTATTTTACATAATTAATAACTCTGCACCATTTAGTGTGATGCATCATTCTGTATCTCAGTACTTTTTTTTCTTTTCACTTATCTTAAGACAGGGCTTACTTGTGTTAATACCTCTGTCTTTCACTTTTCTTTGTGATGAATTCTAATGTCAGTTATCTGAGCTCTCTTTGCTTTCAGTTAGTTACCTTATACCTGCAGTTTACTTTCCCTCCTTTATGATGCTGTCATTGTTTTGTACAGTTTATTAGACTGGTAAGTACCTCAGGCTTTGTTTCTCTGAATAAGCAGTTTAACAGTGTTCTGTGCATTTTGGTTTAACTAACAGTACCATCAGTGTCTGCCACGTTGCTAAATTGCTTTGGAGATAAAGGAATCACTCCTATAGGTACCAGTTCTGTGGGTTGTATATGAAATACCCATGGTGTTAATTTAGTCAACATTTTCTTGCAATTAACTTTGTTTTTTTCCCCTCCAACACTGCATGGGAGTATTGTGCTATTTCTGCATGAGTTTCAAGGTGTTGCTATTACTTAACATCAGTAAAATGTACATTGCTTCAGTTTCCTTGGGGATGGGTTTTTTCACTCTGCAGGACTTAAACAAAACTGTATGTGGGGGCTTGCTTGCCTTCTGTGGGAACTGTTCCAGACCTGAGCTACAGAGTTTTTGTACAGAAATACACACATGGAGTTGCACCCCATGGTATTTCAGCAGCACAGCTGAGCCTGGGGCTGCCTGAAGGGTCCTTGCCATGGCCATGAAACGCCATCACAGCTACGAGAGGAGTTCATTAATTAACTGCTGTGTAATAGCACGTGACTCAAATAGTTACTGCAAATACTGCAAAAAATTCTGACTGCAGACAGCATCTTATTTGGCTCAGGAGTCCAATAACTAACAAATTACTGGTGGTGCCTGAGTTTGGGTTGACTGAATGAAGTGCAATTCGGGTAACACCAAGGCACGTGACTAAGTTCAGGGATTGCACAGTAGTGCTTTAATCTCAAAGCTCCTATGGTGCTTTGACATTATAAATTTAGAAATAATTATGTAATGATTTATAAACTAACATCACTAAAAATCTGAAAAATTCATATATTGTAGTAGAAAATACGTTTCTCTTACTACAAATTTATAATTTAGTTATAACTGCAATAGGATCTATTAAGATTAATTTTAAAATTTGGGTAAAAGAGTTTTTACAATAATAACAGTTATTTTTAAGTATTTTTACTTAAACCTTCTTTTGCTAATGCTTACCTGAAAAGTGTTTGGTGCTGAATACAAATTATATGAACTAAATGGATGGATCTGAGCATTATGAAACACTGAATATTTTTTTTAAATCACCCTAGTCTGAAACTGCTGTTTTCCATGTATGTTAGAGATTTGTGATGCATTAAGTGTAGAAATTGCATCTGAATAAATGGAATGCTTCTACTATATGTGGCAAACAGTTCAGGAGCTAACTCAGTGAAGTCCATGGATGCTGAAAGTACTGTTTGTCCAATGGAATTTTTAAAGAATGATTCACCATTTCTTTTCCTCTGAAGGTCACATCAAGTTGTACTCTTGACTTAGATTTTTCAGAGTTCATTCTTAAACATGAAAACAAAATTTGAGCCACAGTGGTAAATTTTTCCTAAGATTGAGCATGTGCTTCTAGGAGATTTTCTTCCAAGAGGCACATCTTTATTTAGACTTTCAAGAGAGATCTTGTGGGCCATAAGCACTAAAACATTTGAAAATGACTATACCATTCAGCATTTTCTTTTTAAATTTCAGTTTTCTTTATGAAATGGAATGGCTCACTTATGCAAAACTCACAAGAATCTGTAGCTGATTCTAGAATTATGGTAATTTCCAATTCTAATTATGGGCTTCTTTCTTTTCCACATAAAATTAATGCAGTTTTAGGACTGCAGTTCTCTAAAAATCTTGCATTATAAGGTCTTTGTAGTGCTTGCATTTAAAATACAACTGGTTGTGTCTATTTTTCATCTTTGGAGCACATTTTGTCCTATTCACATTTCAGTTGTATATTAATTTTTTTAATTGTTTCAAGTAAACTCATTTTTCTAATAGACACAATGTGTAATGACTACATATCTAGCTTTTTTCAGTTTGATTTTTTTATCTTTATTTCTGCATGAAAAAGATATCCAGTTTAATTTAGATGTGAGAAATATTTTGAGCTGCATTCACTTGAACATTTTGCTTGATATTATTCTTACAAAGATTAGCACTAGCAGATTTCACTAATTTGTTGCTCATTGACAATAATTTCATTTATATGCTTTCAGTTATACCTAATGTTTATGTTTTAGTAGTGTTTTTACATATGGATGAGTCTTGGCAATGGTAGAAATGTACGGTTCACCAATTTAAATGCTTTTTGAATGAGAGCAGTTAAATGGTTTTCATAATAATTTCATTTGTATCCTAAATATTTTTTGAAATATTTATTTTACTCTGAATGAATTGTATGCTGTGATTTCCTTACTGTCTAATGTGACCAAGAATCTAAGCTAAGAGGAGCAGAATAAACTCACAGCTGTCTCTGAGACTTGAGAGTACAGCATCACATTTTAGCATTAAAAACAAACTTGAAAGCTTTGCCAGCGAGTTTGGTTCTTCTGTGATGGAAGATGCTGCTTCTAAAAGAAAAGATAAGCTTGCTTTTCTTCCTGCTGCATTCCTGTTGTGTGGGATTTTTCCCTTCCTTTTAATTGGCTAATCTATATTCAGTACTGAGGAAAAATTCAATACTTTCCTAGAATTTGGATTTCTGAGAGCTGGCTGATTACTGCCTCCAGCATTGCCATGTGATTTGCTATCTGGGTTTGGAATTAAGGAGTTGCAATGTAAGAATTTTGTGAAGCTGAGTTAGACATCTAAGACAAAAAGAGATTCAAGAATGTAATTTTTTGCAAAAATTCTGAAAAGCTACTAGAAATATATTACTAATTCTTGCAAGTGTGTGCATACATTGTCTGCATAATGCAAAGCCATGAGTGCTCAGTGCCTGTTTGAAAATTAGCCTGGTGGGTCAGTAATTGGTTGGGTTTTATATAGATTGTAAAGTGTGTAAAAGGCATCCATTGTGCATTGTTATTTGGAATGCTTAATTTATAGTACTTTATGAAATTGACACCTTTGTCTGAATTTTCAGTAGCAGTATGGGTTTAATACAATTACTGACCACGTAGATAATTTTGTCTTTTGTAATGTCTGTCATCTGCATGAAAGTATTTTGATAGTATTTATCTATTGCAGGGTTTGAGAAACAAACCAAAGAAAACAGGACATGTAAAACCAGACCTCATAGATGTTGATCTTGTAAGAGGTAGGTTCTGAGCTAGAAAAAGCTGAATTTCTCAGTATTAAAATAACAGCCATCCTATGTCTTATAACAAAAGTGGATTAGTAGGTTTAAAATAACACCAAATGAAACATAACACAGCCAACACTACATAAATAACTCTTCCCTAAAGCAGATGGATAGACAACATTGTTAAATAATGATATTAAGATTAAATAAGAATTTAATTTAAATTTTGTTGTATAGGTCTGGATTTTGAAAAAAAAAGGAAAGAAACTTGTGCATTGTCTTATATCATTTTAGAGTTATTAGTTTACTAGTTTTACTCCTACTGCCAAGCACTTAGACTTCTTTTAAGTCTTCTGACATCTGGAGGGAATGTTATGTTGAAGTTTCTGGAGGGTAAAAATGTATAGGCCTTGATTGCTTCTTGCCTGTTTTAAATAACAACATGGCAACAGAAGGTCAGATGATATGAGACTTTCCTAAACATCTTTATTTAGTCTTTAATTATTCTTATCTGTATGTAATTTCCCTTATGCCTTGTGAAGGCTAGGGAAAACATTATTTAGTGTTTTTATCCATGAGCCCAGCAGCCAGCACAGGAAGCCAGGTAGTGCAGGTTGGGCACCCTCACACCAAGCCTTGGCCTCCAGAGGCCTGTTCGCCCCCATTGTCCCTGGAGATTCTCCTTCTGTGTCCCTGGAGCTTCACCCCCATTGTCCCTGGAGCTTCACCTCCATTGTCCCTGGAGCTTCACCCCCATTGTCCCTGGAGCTTCACCCCCATTGTCCCTGGAGCTTCACCCCCATTGTCCCTGGAGCTTCACCCCCATTGTCCCTGGAGCTTCACCCCCATTGTCCCTGGAGCCTCACCCCCTCTGTCCCTGGAGCCTCACCCCCTCTGTCCCTGGAGCTTCACCTCCATTGTCCCTGGAGCTTCACCTCCATTGTCCCTGGAGCTTCTCCCTTTCTGTCCCTGGAGCTTCTCCCTTTCTGTCCCTGGAGCTTCACCCCCATTGTCCCTGGAGCTTCACCTCCATTGTCCCTGGAGCTTCACCTCCATTGTCCCTGGAGCTTCACCCTCTCTGTCCCTGGAGCCTCACCCCCATTGTCCCTGGAGCTTCACCCCCATTGTCCCTGGAGCTTCACCTCCATTGTCCCTGGAGCTTCACCCTTTCTGTCCCTGGAGCTTCACCCCCATTGTCCCTGGAGCTTCACCCCCATTGTCCCTGGAGCCTCACCCCCATTGTCCCTGGAGCTTCACCTCCATTGTCCCTGGAGCTTCTCCCTTTCTGTCCCAGGAGCTTCACCCCCATTGTCCCTGGAGCTTCACCCCCATTGTCCCTGGAGCTTCACCCCCATTGTCCCTGGAGCTTCACCCCCATTGTCCCTGGAGCTTCACCCCCATTGTCCCTGGAGCTTCACCCTCATTGTCCCTGGAGCTTCACCTCCATTGTCCCTGGAGCTTCACCCCCATTGTCCCTGGAGCTTCACCCCCATTGTCCCTGGAGCTTCACCTCCATTGTCCCTGGAGCTTCACCTCCATTGTCCCTGGAGCTTCACCCTCTCTGTCCCTGGAGCCTCACCCTCTCTGTCCCTGGAGCCCCACCCCCATTGTCCCTGGAGCTTCTCCCTTTCTGTCCCTGGAGCTTCTCCCCCATAGTCCCTGGAGCTTCTCCCCCATAGTCCCTGGAGCTTCTCCCCCTCGGTCCCTGGAGCTTCTCCCCCTCGGTCCCTGGAGCTTCTCCCCCACAGTCCCTGGAGCTTCTCCCCCACAGTCCCTGGAGCTTCTCCCCCTCGGTCCCTGGAGCTTCTCCCCCTCGGTCCCTGGAGCTTCTCCCCCTCGGTCCCTGGAGCTTCCCCCTTTCTGTCCCTGGAGCTTCTCCCCCTCGGTCCCTGGAGCTTCTCCCCCTCGGTCCCTGGAGCTTCTCCCCCTCGGTCCCTGGAGCTTCCCCCTTTCTGTCCCTGGAGCTTCTCCCCCTCGGTCCCTGGAGCTTCTCCCCCACAGTCCCTGGAGCCTTGCCCCCTCTGTCCCTGGAGCCTCGCCCCCGATGGGAGCTGTGGCCTTGCCCTGGCTGTGCCCCCCTCACCGGGGCTGCTGGCACCATGGCCACGCCATGGCCACACAGTTCCCCCCAGCTCTGGCATTGGCAGCCCGTCCTGGTGCTCAGCCCCGTGTCTCAGCCCCATGTGGTGTCCTTGGGCACAGAGCAGACGGCCCCTGGCCCAGGAGAGCCCAGGCAGTTCAGGGAGAAGTGAGTCCAGGCTGTGCTGAGCAGCTCCTGTGGCATGGCCAGACAAGCAGCGCTCTGAGCAGTGGCTGTTTGTGTGACCAGTCCTTTTTATCCCCTTACCCTTCAATTTCACAGCACTTGTTCCTCCCTAAATTGCCCAAACCCTTTCTTTCCCCCACCCCTGGATTATCCCCTAAATGCCCTGCGAGTGCTGTGCCATCTGAGCTCCTTTTCCCTGGCATCCCACAGTGAGTCCCACCCCGCAGGCAGGGTCCCTTTTCCTCTGGAAGGTGACTTGGAGAGCTGCTCCCAGCAGTGCGTGGCGAGGGATCACACCTGGTCCTGGTGTCCATTCCGTGGTTTGGGTTCCCACCTGCTTTTCTGCCTCTCTCCTGCTCTGGCCTCATGGAGATGGGCCTGAGCTGGGCTGATGGTTCCAGTGATGGCTCTGTGAGGAGAACCCTGGAAGGACTTTGAAAAGTTTTATTTGGGCTCCTTCCTCCGAATTTCTCTTTGATCTGCTCTGTGGTTGTACAGATCGCTGTTCTCACATCACCTAACAGTTTAATTTTTTAAAAATGGGAATGTGAGAGAAAGAAACAAAATCAAATAACATTTGAACCTGCAAGAAACTAAGAAACAGTGTTGGACCTTTTCAGTGCAGTGATGTACATGAATAGCATTTAAATGACTGCATCGATGTCTAAGTTGGCATTAAAGTAGTTTCAGAGCTGGCAGTGTTTTACCTGTGCACCATAGAGCTCACCAGTGCCAGTGCTGCTTGTAAATGAGATGGGGATGGTGTAGCAGCATGCAGTTGTTACTCTTTCAGTCAATAACTTTGCATAATTTAAGTCACATCCCCACTAAGTAAATTTTACCCAGTTTTCTGGCTGGGAAGAAAAAGAAATGGAGAGGTATGGGAGAGAAAGGACATTTGAATGAGAGAGATAAGAAATGGTATAGAAGGAGACACAAAGATAAATTGTTCTTTGGGTGGCTTTCCTGCTCCTGGGGCTAGTCCTCAGCTGGACAGATTCACTTAAGTGCTTCCCAGTCTCATTCAATTTTCCTCAATGACCTGGCTGGTGCAATTTACAGATGTTGGTATTTTAGATCCCTTTTCTGTGTTGGGAAGGGACTCTGCTGTGTATGCACAGCCTGTGGAGTTTTCATGAGACTTGTTGCTTTGTATAAAGTTTCTGATACCTTTGTGAAACAGAACAATTTTTAATAATTCATTTTAGAGTAATTTTGACATGGCAATGTTTTGTTATTCAAACATTCTGAAATTACAGGTATTTGTAGAAGTTCCTAATAATGGCAGTCAAGAGGGCGTCAACAATTTATGACATATTTGGATTAAGAGGATAGATATTTATTTAAAGGAGCATTTATTAAAGGCAATTATTTGAATAAATCTTGTACTTCTGCCATTTCACTGTCTTAACAACTCTGCTATTGAACAACTGAGATTTCTATTAGCCATAATGATGAAATAAATTCAAATTTCTTTTCTTTTTTTTAAAGGATCTGCTTTTGCTAAAGCAAAACCTGAAAGTCCTTGGACATCTTTGACGCGCAAAGGAATCGTGAGAGTTGTTTTCTTTCCATTCTTCTACAGGTGGTGGCTCCAAGTGACATCAAGGGTCATTTTTTTCTGGCTGCTTGTTCTTTACCTTCTCCAAGGTAGAGTTGGATTACAGCATCAGCTTCAACTGAATGGCCTTATTGTAACCATATGGAAGCTGCAGAGGGCTGCTTGGTTCACTTAATGCTGCTAAGGTCTATTCCAGTATTTTCAGAAAATATTGGAATGATACAGTCCCAAACATATCTCTTGGTTAACATTTCTTTTACATATATAAAGGTTGCATAATGAAAGTTTTAACACTCTCCTCACAGGCTTTCTTCAGCATTTGGCACATGTTAGTTTGTCACATCTGAATATAATTCAGGTTTTCAGGACAGCTGTTAACAAACAGAAGTCAGTTGACAGTTTTTGGGATATTCAGTATTGAGTTCTAGCAATCTGACTTTGTGAGTCTCTTAATTGTACGTGATCCATAAGAGGAAAATTAGAAAGGGAAGAATGTCATGTAGTGAGTCAGTGTCTATCAGTATGAAAGTCACCAAAAAATAAGTATTTCAGAAGTTTGTACAACAGATATGGAACAGAAGGTTAATGAAAGTTGGGAGCAATATAAGTACCCTGAGAAGCTAAATGACTAATGAATTTTCCACTGAAATCCAATTAACATGCAATATTACTTTTTCAAATTCACCATCTGTCGTCTCAGTTGTGAATCATTGTATCATTTGGAAATTTTAATTGGAACAATATATGGAGTTAAAAAAAAAAGGCAGTACCTCTTGTGTGGTGATGTTATTAGCAGGTGTAAAATTAATCTCACCATGCCAGTGCCTCAAGACCTGCAGCACTGACAAATACTCATGTGGCCTTCTATGAAAAGTTTTTCTTATCCCCATTTCTGGGATAGATTCCTCATTTGTCTGTGTGATGGTAAGGGAGCCTGTAGTGTTAATAATTTTAATCTTTTTTATAGTAATATAGGTAGTAAAATACATTAGTTGTGGCTGGTTTGTTACCGTGTTCATGGCTGTCTTATTCTGAGAAACACCATTGCAGTAATTTTTTAATGTTCCTATTTGTAAATTTATTTTAAAAAAATATACTCACACCTAATTTGTGGCACCTCTGTAAGACCCTACAAGTAGAAGAATAGTGAGACAATGCAGATTTTGAATGCAAGCAGGTTTTTAGGACATTAATTACAGAGCTTTCTTAGAACTAGCCTTTTTCCTCTCAGATTTCTTAGGGTCTCTGGTTTACTAACCTGTGCATGGAAAGCATCATTTCCCTAATCCATATGGTCTGTTATGTGACAAAGTATTTCACAACTATATATGTGAGTTAACAAATAGCAGGAAATAATGAATAGTATTCCATATTACACTATAATCCAATTATTTGAAATACTTGATACTAAAATCGTGCAGAATTAGCTGCAGGTTTTTTGATAGTTTTTGAAATAAATTAAAAGACTTTGAATAAACATGTAAGTGAAATTAAATGGACATATTTACTTATTGGGAACTATTCAAAACAGCCCCCCCAAGCACTTAAATAGAAGTTTTGCTTCTATTTTATTCAGAAAGTGTGCTTAGTTACTAATTTTGTACAGGATTGGTAAGGCAGCACCAAAATGTCAAGAATCCATGATGGAAGATTAAAAATAAACCACCTCGAATTCCAGTGGCCAGATTTCTGCCCTGAATCTGGATTTTGTATTGAAATTTGGACTTTTTGTCATCATGACAGATTCTCGCTGACACTGTTGTAAAATGGTCTGACTATATTTCATTTGTATCTGTTCATAATTAAATAATTTATCTTAAGTATTTTCTAATTTATGAATTGCATTACTTGGAATTACAGCTTTAAAATTGATTAGCTTCACCAGGGTACTTGCTAGCATTTATGTAAATCTACAGAAAAAAGCTTTTCCTTGGCTGTAGATTTAAACTCCAGGGTTTATTTGCTTTGGTTTCCATTAGTGTAAAGTGATTGGCACAATGTGTGATAAAAGAACTGCAGAGAAATGTTTATGCTCAAGGTCATGGAACAGGCCAATGACTTAAGATAGAAGTAAAACCTCTTTCTTCTACTTCCTTATTTATCTAGTATATAGTAATACTTCATTTTTAACTTAAAATGTTTTTATATTCTAAGGGGAAAATGAAGTGCAAACTTAATGTTTATTGTGTATTTCTTAAGTATAAAGTAAGAAACTTTAACAGTGATGTAATGGTTGTTTGTTGGGGTGGTGAGATATATAAATAGATATGTATGCATTTTTAAATTTGGTATTAAAAATATTTCCAAACTTTAAATGCTTTAAAAATAAATGTTTGCTGGCCTTTGAAGTGTAAGGTGGCTTTCTCCAAGGCAGCTTTTTGTTCAATGTGATATTATTGCATTTGTGTCTGTTTTACAAAATAAGGCACTGTATTTTAGAAAAGCAGAGGTCAAAATACTGGAAATACATAAAGAAATAATTAAAAGTGCTGTAAGAAAACCTGTTCCAACTAATTCTGCCTAGCTGTTGATAGGAGCAATTCTTGGATAACCTGCTCTAGAATGTATTGTCATGCTGTGCAGAGATAAATTCTTGAATTTCCCTCCTAATCTTACTTTAAAAAGATCAGATTGGTAACATTTTTCTAAATCTGTGTGAAACGTTGCGGTAGGAATTTGCAATCTGCAGATTCTTGTATTCTGGAAGGTGATTTCTTCTAGACAGCTCTGCTTTACTTAATGTTTTTAAGTAGCAGTAGCGAATTTTAAAATTATTTGTGTAGACCTACTCCTGCAAAATGTTTCACGTGGGGGTATGTGTTTATCCAGATTGTATGATAGGAGCCAAAATCAGCTCCTTCTTTACATTTTATACCTCATGGAGCTAATTGTGTGTGTGAGTAACTCAAATAAGCTCATTTAGAAAGAGATCACATCATCTTTTGCTATCTGTACCTATTTTATTGATTTTTAATAAGTTGGATTTCTCATTGATGCATGTGGACTTTGAGAAGACTTATACAGCAAAAATGTAGTTCTTTATTACTTATAGTAATAAATAATGCTCCCATGCAAAACTTTTGTACTTTATTTAAGAAAAAGACAGAGAAGAAATTAGAAATAGTTTTTCCACAATCAAAAGTGTTTTGTATGTTCCTCATGATTCTAATACTGGTTACCTTGCTGAAGATTAGTTAGTGAAAAACACATCAAACCTCTTTTAAGTGGAGAACATAACATCCAGGTATCTGCTGTCTTAGGTGTTGCTTCGTGGGATTTATTTTAGATGTTTGAATGTGGCACAAAGCTTTGTACGTGGCTGCATTTTGTTCAATTTCACTAGAGAACTGGTGACAGCTGTTGAACTTGTATTTTTTGTGCTAGAAAAAGGTCTAAATTATGGGACTTTCACTTCTCAGTAGTACACAAACAAAACCGAGTTCTCATGCGATGTGTGGACATTAGGCACAGAGAATTATTTCCCAGATCTGTTTCTGAATTGTTTCTTGGAGTTTCTGTGGGCATTTTTGGTTTTTGATTTTGGTTTTGGTTTGGTTTTGTTTTTTTCTTGATAGCTCCTCTCAGCTGAGTTATGTGTCACAGCTCTTCAAGCCAGAGCACGGACAGAGTAAGCAGAGAGGAGAGGGGTTGCCTTTTCCTCCTGCTTCATGCCTGCTGGATGTGTTCAGGTTCTTCTGGAGCCTGTAAAGATGTTGCTGAGTGTTTGGGCTCTGGGTGCAGGAGCCTGATTGTTGGCTGTATATGAAAAGTGGTTTTAGGGTTACAAAACTAACAGTTAGCCATGGAATTGGAAGCTGGCCTTTTGTCCAGCCACAGCTGCTAGTTGGAGCCTTGGTCACTTCAGCTGGACAACCCCATAGTTTACATGGTTTGTCTTTTGATCTTTCCTCACTGCTAAAAAAGATGCACAGAAGTATGTAGAGAACCCTTTATAGGGTTGTACTTATGCATGGCTGCCTTTCCATATGGGCAGTTTTGTCCCTTGGCTCTGTGGGTGGGACACAGTTTAAAATGCATTCTGCTGTGTAAGGAGTTTCTAGTCTCAAGTCTCATCAAACTCACTGGGTTTGCTTTGTCATAACACATGATACAGAATTAAATTTATTTGGACTGCTTTAAGGATGATATTTACTTTTTGCTTTTGTCTTCATGAAACATCCTACTGATGTTCCACCATAGTTGAAGTGGTTTCATGACAGATACAGCTTTCCAAATGTTCTTCCCCTCTTATTTCATTCAGCCATTTTTTGAGCAATACCTATGATATCACAAGTATGAAAGAAAAGATGGGTACTAAGACAGTCAGCTGTTTAGACCCTAATTGCTGCAGGTTTTCAGGAAAATAATAATTTTGTTCTCTCAGAATTACATGAGTTGGCTTTAAATGCAGGTAAAGGTCTGCATCTGACTGTTTTTTTTTTTTTTTTTTGACAAAAGCCATATGAGTTGGCCATTTCAGACATTAAACTCAACTTCATTTCCCTTCTTTTCCAGTTGCTGCTGTAGTGCTATTCTATACAGCCCAAAGCCCACATAATATACCTCTGACTGAAGTCATTGGGCCAATATGGCTCATGTTGCTGCTTGGGACTGTGCACTGTCAGATTGTCTCAACACGAACTCCTAAGCCACCTCCCAGCACAGGGGGTAAAAGAAGAAGGTATAGTCTGTGTTAAAGTACTTTAGTTAAAGACTTATAGTCTGTGTTTAGTAAACTACTGTAGAGAATGTGCATGAAAAAAAATGTAGGGGTTCACAGTCTGTGCTTTGCTAGAGATGAGAAATTGGTGCTCTGTTTTTATTTGACACTTCAAAATTGTGCTTAATTGGTGCTCTTTAACTTTTATGCATTGATTAATTTAGGCATCGTTTTATTAGAATTTTAATGTGTTAAATCTGACATTTTGTCTCAAAACAGTTATTTGAATAGTGGTGGAGTGACAGTGTTTATATTACAATTAGTTATTGTAATAAATGTGCAAATTTAGTTTTATGAATCTGGCTAATAATCTGTGAAAAGTATATGCAAAAAGAGATGCTCTTGGAAATGCAGAATTTAAGTCTTCCAAGCACTCCACTGACTGTGATTGCTACAGTGAATTGTCCCATTAAAATGGGAAACACTGCAGCAGTGACTTGTGTAGGTCTAAGCTTCTGATGATGAAATGAAATGTGTTTTGTGTTAAGTATATAATAATGAATGTATGATGCTGTTTTATTAAATAGAGTTTATTAAATTGATATGACAAAGCTTTAGCAAAATACTTTGAAATCTTGCTTGTTTTTGCATGCTTAAACTGCTGAACACATTATAGAACTAGCAGATTGCACTTACAAAACTACCTTCCCATTTTAATCTCTTCTGATGAAGGAAATTAAGGAAAGCAGCACATTTGGAAGTACATAGGGAAGGAGATGGCTCTAGTACCACAGATAACACACAGGAGGGAACAGTGCAGAGCTACGGTACAAGCACCTCTTGCAGTATTGGCGCTGTCTTCAGAGATATCTGGCATGCTGCTTTCTTTTTATCAGGGTTTGTATTTATTCAAGGCTACATAAGTGTTAGAGATGCACTATCCCTTTTCTAATTAAGTAAATATTGATGTAATGATTAAACTTCTGTTGATCTAGTTTTTTGCTCTTAATAGCAAACTCATCTGAGTATTTGAAAATGGACTAATGTGTTGTTTCTTGACTTTTGCAAATGCTGATGCAATGATTTTGAAAAAATATTGAATTGTCATAGAATAATTTGGGTTGGAAAGGACCTTAAAGCTCATCTAGTTCTCCCCCCTTGGCATAGGCAGGGGCAACTTCCAGTAGACCAGGTTGCTCAGAGCCCCATCCAGTGTGGCCTTGAGCACTCCAGGGATGGGGGCAGCCGCAGCTTCTCTGGGCAGCCTGTTCTACTGTCACCACTCCCTCACTTAACAATTTCTTTCTAATACTGAAAGCTAAACTTACCTTTTTTCCATTTGAAACCATTGCCCCTTGTCCTATCACTACATGCTCTTGTAAAAAGTCCCTCTCCAGCTCTGGAAGGTGCTCAGAGGTCTCCCTGGAGCCTCTTCTCCAGGCTGAACAACCCCAGTTCTCTCAACTGTCTTCACAGGAGAGGTGCTCCAGCCCTCTGATCATCTTCCTGTCCCTCCTTTGGACTTGTTCCCACAGTGCTATATCCTTCTCATGTTGGGGGCCCCAGAGCTTAGTGCAGTGCTCCAGGTGGGATCTCATAAGAGTAGAGTACAGAATTAACTTTTAGTTAAATTATATTTTGTTGTTTTACTACAGCATGTTGGCTATTGGGAAATAAAACAACTTAGTTTCTCAGTTTTAATCCAAAGAGAAAAATTCAGCTGTTTAATTTTTACTTTATTACATTACCTCCTTGTTACTCCAAGAGAATGCTTATTCAACTCTGTCACTGTCATCAAATGACACTCTTTTTCTTCAGGTTTCAAATAAACACTGATTGGGCTATTATTTTTTTTTTTAAAAAACCATTCTAGAGCTGTATGTGCAGGACATGCTATGCATGCAGCATTTTGAGTGCTATGTATCAGCATGTATTAATTAGTGAAAATATACTCAATAAATAGTATTAAATTGAGAAAAGGGATAATGCAAGTTATGACATTGATGTTTTGTCGTGCATGCTGCATTGTAAATACAGCAACACTAATATGTCTGTCATACCTGTGATCTGTGCTCTTAACCACTGGTAAAACTCATGTTACCTTCTGGGAGTGTCTACTTGAAACCTTGGACAAGTTTTGAAAATGTTTAAAAGTGTTGTAAGAGGAGAGTTCATTTGACTTTTTCTTGTGTGGGTTAAGCTGTCTTTGATAAACTGTGGGTCAGTTATAGTGATAGGCACTGGGGCTGTTCTTTGGGTCTCTGGGCATTACTCTCTGGTATGCTTCAAGTGTAATCTTGTAAGCTTCTTGATGTTTTGTTTTCCCTTCATTGAAGCATTGAAAATACTGTTCTGTAGTAAGAACAGTGTTGGAAGATTTTTTTCCTTGCCTTTCTTGCTGTGTGGCTCAGAGTATTTTCAGTTGAGAAGGGTTATGTGGAACTTATCCTAAAGACTTGTTTAAACCATTTAATGAGAGGTACTGTGTGTATATATATAGATGTTAAGCCTCCACGATGACTACTTAGTATATACAGTATCTTCAAAGGAAGAAGAACACAGAGTGACTGAGAGTGCTGTAAACAGCCCTTAGTCCTTTGTTACCCCTTCATTGCAGAAGCACAGTTGTTTGTATGTCTGGAGCCATACAAACTTGTCTAGATGAAAAATAACCTTCTTTTTCCCCAGGGGAACATACAGTTCAGTTTCTTCATGTAATTTTTTTCATGGTAATACAAACAGTTTTGTCAGCACAATGGGAGTGGGGATGGGAATGAGGAAGCAAGAGCACAGTGTGACTGCTTGGTAAGGTTCCTTAAAGAAAATCTTAAGAAATCTCAGTGCAAGGAACCTTCACAGCTACACTTGTCCTGTTTCTTAAGACAAACTTGGAAGCTCTTTAGATAAGCACATTAGAATGTCTTATATAGAATGTCTGATTAGTATTTATTTTCAGCAGTTTTTCTCTTACACAAATTTTTGACATACTGTTTTCTGGAATTTTAAGTATAGGTCATAAATACATGATTTCAAATTAACCTCAGAAATTACATTCTCTGTGTTAGGGCAGGACCCTGTGTACCTACACCATTTGCCTGTGCTCAGATCATTGGTAAACTGGAGCTGTGTATTCAATAAATATCCTTTCTATTGGAAGAACTCAGTCTGACTTAAAAATTAGAATTCTAAACTTTAATCCAGCACAGGGGCAATTTAGAAAATACTATTGATAAGTCTTACTTGAAAGAGGGCGGTATCCAAGCAGGTGATCTGTTCAGAATGCACTACTGATTTGGGAATTTGCCCTGCATATCTCCTTACTCCAGTGGAAATCTTGTAACCTCTAAAATGTTGTAATCTCTAGAAGTTTTGCAGTGGGAACAAAGGGGAAGAGTTTTTCTGATCAACCTCAGTGAAAATACATTGAGAGAATACCTGAGAGTGCAAATCCACACTCTTCCAGAAATTTTATTGAACTTTCTTTGGTATTTTCCCTTGATAATGCACAAATAAGACTGAAAGTCATTCTTGATTTAGCTTTTGCATATATTCAAGTCTTTTAAAGCATCCTGGTTTGTTTTACTCTAAATTTAAGGCATTCCTGGTTTGTTTTACTCTAAATACTTGTAGTTACAGCCTTAAATTGTAAAAGTTAATTAAGGATATATGTATATATAGTAATTCTAGAGAACCATACATTTTTGCCAGCTAGGGATATATTGTTTGTGTTTGTTACTGTGGGATTTTTGTTTTGTTTTTCTTTGAAACATGTGTACAAAAGCCTGACTTTAAGCTCAATATACACTTTTCTGGCTTGAGGCTTACACTTAAATTCATACAAAAAATAACTTCGGTTTCTCTGTTAGAAGGAAATAAAGAGTTCAGTCAAGCTCCCTGAGACTTAGAATGAGCCTTAGTTGATACCAGACCAATAGCTTTGGTCTTATGATGTTAGCACTCAGACATTGCTTGAGTAGTGAAATCCCATCTGAAAAAGTTGTGCATACATGCAAGTGTTCCTTTTTTCTCTTACCTGTTCCTTTTCAACTGTTTGAGGCTACTTCTAGCTTTAAAGTTTTGTGTAAAATGCATCAAAACTTCTCAAATCAAATTTGGAAGAGCTGTCTCATTAATCTGCTCATACAGTTTAGTAACTTGTGGAGGAAATGTGTCTGAGTGGATGTGTGTGTGTGAGATGAGAACTTAAAATTTTCTTTCAAACAGTGCAGAAGTAAATGCAGAAGTGCTGGAGGAATATTTAATGAATTACAGATTAGCTTATCTGGATTCCTCCTTATTGCAGATAATTTAATGTTACTGCTTCATCCTCATTACTCACAACTGACCTTGCTTATTATTTTGCAATGAGTTGCCACTGAAAGGCAGTCCCTTTGCTTTAAACAATATAAATGTTAACTTTTTTTCTTAGTTAGAGTGACAAATTAAAGATGAGAAAGGAGAATTAAACACCTTAGTAACATCGTCTCTTCTCTTGATCATTTGGTCTGCGTCCCTTTATTCCATTTTTTCTGCATACCGTTATTTTGTGAGCTGAATTGGTCCTTTTTGGATTTTTTTTCCTATTTTATCCAGCTGTCTCTTGCCATTTTTTGCTTTCAGGACTCCCCTTTATGTGTGGGATACCTTATCTTGGAAGGAATGTGAGGCGACTCTCCAAATTCTCCCAATTTGTTTGATGTACATATTAAAGAGGAATTTAATCTTCTGCTGTGTAATCCAAGCCCTCACAGAATGCCTCAGTCCTTAAAGAGAAAGGCAGTGCATATTCCCTCACAGGAGCACCAGATCAATTGAACAGATTCTTGATAGTTCAGTGTTCTTGAAAGCCCAGTGCTCTACTTGAAATAAAAATAAAAAATTTCAGAAGCATTATTTATAACACTTGTCTTCTTTCCTCTCTTTTCCCACCTAGTGTTCTGAAAATCTAAAAAGCAAAATTTAATTTACTTTGACAATACAGAAGCTTAAGACTAAAAGTCCCTGTCAGTAAGGTAGCAAGTTGCTATTCCTCTTCATTCCTTCATCCATTGCACTTTGTAGTTTGGGAGTATAATCATCCAAATGTTTGCTTTGAGAGAGCCTTCTTCTTGCATGAGGTAGTCTTGCTGGTACATTTATTGTCTAGGAAAGGGCTTTGATTTTAGAGGATGTTATGGGAGACTATTCAGTGAGAGATTTGTCTTTTAAAATCCTTGAGATTTTATCCTTTAAAATACAGCTTAGTTGGTGTGTTTGTAAGAGATAGGGAAAAATGTTGCCTGGGGTGTTGCTGGATAATGCAGAAAAGAGTAGATCCCCTTCTGTTTAGTAGGGTCAGTAAGCAGAGTATATTCAAAACAGCACCAAATATCAGTGTACAGAGTACTAAACAGCATGTTTGTTTGCAGCTTCAGGAAATTGCATGCTTGCTTTGAATTAATAATTATTAAAGCAACTTCTTGCATCCCTCTTTTATTTGTTAAGACTGAATAGAGGGATTTCTCTTTCACTTTTGATGCTTGTGATTCTTCTATTAGCAAAGCTGCTGTGAAGTTTTATTTTTAAAATAGGTTTCTTTTTCTCTTCTTTCAGTAGCTAATCATATAAATTTCTTTCACACCCTGACAGTTTATTTTATAACAATTTTAGGAGAGGATAATGAGTATTATTTAGATGATTAAATAGTTACAAATATGGCATCAAAATCAAATGTTAATATTGTTATTTTGTGGATATCTTAGTAAAGCTAAAACATTGGTTGATAGGAATAAGAAGGATTTAGACTGGGGAAATAATTCAGAGAAATAATTAATTTAATACATGTATTTGTTTTAAATATAGATCTAAGAAATTAAAAAGCTCAATAGATAAATCCACTGAAACTGATAATGGCTACGTGTCCCTTGATGGGAAGAAGCCAGGTAGAGGCAGTGAAGAAGGCGTGCAGGGCCATGAGCGTCGCTGCGAGGTCATCAGGCCAGAAGAGACAGGGTGGAGCCCTTCCACAGTCAGAGATGCCCTGAGCAACCACAGTCACCACAAAGTAAGTGTGTTTGTTGCTTTCTGTGATGCCTTTGATGCATTTTTATCTGCTTTATTCTTAAAAATATTTGAAAAATTAAATTAGGCTTAGGGTCCTGGAGCCAAAATTTGTAGTGAGTTGCCTTACTTCATCATATTCCTGGCCTTTTCTTTTTCTTGTAGGAGGAACCTTAATGGTGTTCAAAAATTTTTTTGTGTTCTTTATTTCAGTGCACAAATTTGTGTGCTGTCCTCTATCTGTGGGTATTTCCTGACCAGGTAAACCTTCTGTGCCTTCTCTGAGAGTGGGCATCTATGATCTGTGTCTGTGATAAAATGGAACAGATTTTGGATTACTGACAATTTGTAATTTTAAGGTCATTCTGAGCATTTCTTTGCCTGTGAATCATCTTCCTTTTACTTTTGTTTGTTTGTTTGTTTTTTGGGGTTTTTTTTGTTTGTGTTTTGTTTTGTTTTTTGTTTTTAATTGATCTGTGTGAAAGATGAGGAAAGCAGGATTTCCCTCCAAGTGAAATAGGCAGGACTCTCTATACTGAGGAATAGAAATGAGAGGGAATAATAGAATTATTATAGAATCATAGGAAGTGATCATGGAAGAAAGCAGAACTTTTAATTTGTCTGGGTCTTATTATCTGCTGGATATCCTGTATTCAAAGTAACACACATTAGTGACCTCAGTATCCAACATACATCCTCTAAGCCTTCATCCTTGTAAGACATTGTAAATGTTAACTTTGTACTGAATATGTTGATAATTCAGTCTTATACTGTTAATTTTGACTGGTTGGTTGGTTTGGATCTTTTGGTTAGGTTTGTTCTCTTTTCAGAAGCAGATACATTTTCTCTAAGCCTATCTTGACATGTTCAGTTTACAAAAAGTCATATTTAAAATAAGAGCATCATAATCTTTCTTGAGGCTAATGTGAACTAGGCTTTCCATTGAAAAAATATTTTTGTTGCTACAATTTCTATTCCATGATTCCTGCTCTGCCAATTTTGAGTCTTGGAAATGCATTAATAGCTGGTTTAACTGAGCATAGATACTGAAGTTGCAGGAAGAAATTGGATTTCACCAGTTGAGAACAAGACTTAATAAATGTGACTCTGTGTCTTACTAATTCTGTATTTCTTGCCCTAGGATACTGCCAGGACTGTGACAAATTTATCAGATGAAGTTTCTAGCGAGGAGGGGCCTGACACTGGCTATTCCTTACGCCGCAATGCGGAGCGCACCTCTAGCGACTGTACCCTTCGCAACAGGAAATCTCACCATTACAAGAAACACTACCCTCTGGAGGTAGGCTCATTTCTATTGCTTCTTGCCTCTCAGTTCTGAAAACAACTTGACTTCTTATTGACTAAGGCATATAGAGCAAGCAGCTTGCATGTGCTTGGTTGCTGGCTGGAGTTAAACTATGACATTTCCACAATTTTTTTTTTTTCCCCCATCTTGAATTTTAGGAGTCTGTAAACTGGAAGTCATGCTAGTGAGGAACATAATTTTTTTTCTTTGCCTTTGTTTAATGACAGTGTTTTGAAATTAAAAGATTGTAATACGGTTTTTTTGAGCTTCATCCTCTTTTTCAATTTGTCGTAAGGAGAATTAAAATATGTTTGGTAGATTTTACATTGGCTTATGGTAACTCTGTTGCTGTCTTTTGATACCAGTTATCTCCTCTGGAAATTTGCTTTGTTACAGAAACAGTAGTAATTGGGAATATGCAAATTTTCAGCATGGTTCTGCTCCTGTTTCTCTCCATTTAGTATTTTGGATTCACTCGCTTTCTTGTGGAGAAGTCTGATTGACTCTGAATTTTCATTTCCTTGTCTTTGTTGAAACAATAATATTAAATCTTGTAATGAAATCTTACCAAATTGTCAATGTATAAAAAATACCAAAATTTTAAGAGACGTGATGACATTACAGCTTATAATAGGGGATTTCACAGATTTCATATGAGCAGAATTCTTAATTGTAAGGACTCAAGACATTGAAAGAGAATGGAATATCTTATTGTGGTTTTGTTTATTTATTCATTATTTTTAAAAATTACGCTGTTTTGCTAATGGTATGCAACTTCACAGATATGGAACACTTTTTAAAGGCTGTATTGCTATTTTTTCTCAAAAGTTGAGCAAAGAAAGCAAAAAGTAAAATCAGCACTGACAAAAGTCCACTGACAGATGGGCTTGATGGGCAGAGCTTCATAAGTAAACTCTCTACTTGTTATAGCAAAAGTGTATTGGAAGAGTTCAGGTACTGCTTGCTCTGATCACAACTGCAAGGCCTTGAAGTTGATGCTTTGCATAAAAAACATTTTTAAATAAGCTGTTCTTTCACTCATTTCTTGCAGACTTTGGTTAGAAAGATCCAGAATGTTGATTGATGTCAGCATTTAGTGCCTTCTGCCATATGTGGTTTGTGATAATGGCACTGTATTTTTCATGTTACAGGAGATGTCCCTTCACTGTGTGCTTGTGCAGCCATAATGCTTCACAGGAGGAAGCAGAAAGACACCATTACAGTTGATTTCTTTTGTTTTTAAACTTAGATATATTTTTCTCTAGTGTAGAGAGCTTCAAAGCTAGGGAAGACTTAGTAGATAGCTTCAGAAGCTAGAGACAGAATGTAATCCATGTTTAGCTGTGGCAGTACTGTTTCACACTGACTCCATGTTCACTGATCTGGCTGATGCAATCAAAGAGGAAGCTTTTCTTTCTTGCTCCCAACTCGCCTCCCCCACACCATTACAAAGAAAATGAAACAATAGTTTTCAAATCAGTGAAAGCTTTCTTTGTATTAAAAAAATTAATAAGTGAAGTCAGTGGATATACTCTCAATTTCTGTCCTGCATTTTCTTTTATCTTCATGTTTATGTGTCTACTTAATTGTTGTTTGAATAAGCTATTTTTCATGTTCTTACTTTATTAACTTTCAGCCTCAGTGGTACCCAGTAGTGACTGCCTTCTATAAATATCTTCTTTTTTGCTTTAAAAAAAATTCTTCAGACTCTTTCTGCATTGATGTTATCCCTCTCTTTGTAAAAGGTGGAGAAAGAGTTCAGATCAAATTTTTTCTAAGCATTTCTTTACACAATGATTTGCATAAAATACATTAAACATGGTTTTCAGAAAGAATGAAGAACATTTCTTCAGGTAGTAATGGACTATGAATCACACTAAGTTAGTATGTCTGCTGAAACAGTGCTTAATATTTTTTCAGTGTAGAAAATTGTGTGTTCTCAAGAGAAATTAGTAGAAATAAACTTGGTGTAAGAGGGAATGGAAATTGCCAGAGGATGGCAGTGAGTAGGCTGATGCTGCTTTTAATACTACACCCCTGTCTTGCTGGAAATGGATTCTCTTTATTGTAGAAAGTAGTTTATACTCTACATTGTTTTTCTGAAGACAGCAGTAGATTGTTTCATGTGTATGCACTGGGAGATTTGAATGTCCCAAACTTCAGATTTTTCTTTCTTTATTCAAGAGCTAGGTACAGCTGGAGTTTACAAAGG
This sequence comes from Molothrus ater, assembly GCF_012460135.2. Classification (NCBI taxonomy): domain Eukaryota; kingdom Metazoa; phylum Chordata; class Aves; order Passeriformes; family Icteridae; genus Molothrus; species Molothrus ater. The sequence continues at coordinate 12,425,272 of NC_050482.2, read as the reverse complement.
CATACTTGTTTGTCAAGTGCAGTTTGTTTAAAATAATTACATTTTTATGTCTAATTGTGCAGATTACACATAAACCTGGCATTAGCTATGCGTACCCTTGCTTTTTTTCCCCCCTCTATACCTGATGCATTACTGTGTTCAAGCTCACTCTGTCTTTGAGAGGTATGTTAGTAGTAACATGTGACTTTAGGGGCAATTCCTCGAAGCTGGAGATATAGCTGGAGTCTGTGGCTTGATAATTGCTGTTAAATTCTAAACTAATGAGCTCTAAAAATCTGTGAAGTAGTTATTTCATTTTAATAATGAGTATGATTAGATTCTTCCTTATGTGACCCCCTCCCTAAAAAACAGAGGCCATGGACTGTTGCTTGCTTTTTGGTACAGTGTCTTAAAATGTGCAACATCTTAGACACACTTGCAATAAACATACAAACCTTTCTGATGACAAGGATAATGCATTAGAACCTAAAAATCCAGATGAACACAGAATCACTAACCTGAACTTTAAAACACCTCTGCCAGGAAATGATGTAGAATAAAACATCAGCATTAATTCCAGTGGATGTTTGGCTTTCAGGATACACCTAAATCAGGTACCAGCTGCAGTTCCCGGTGCTCCAGCTCCAGACAGGACTCTGAGAGTGCAAGGCCAGAGTCAGAAACAGAAGATGTGCTGTGGGAGGATCTCCTGCACTGTGCTGAGTGCCACTCGTCCTGCACCAGCGAGACAGACGTGGAGAGCCCTCAGGTGAACCCATGTGTGAAGAAAGAATTCAGAGATGACCCATTTCATCAGGTTGGTGCCCACCAGTTCTGGTTTTTTACACTACACACAAGGTCAGTGTTACCTTTCATACATCACAGAAAGCCTGGGAGAAAGACCTATATCAGATGGAAGGAACAAAGCCAAAGTGATTTGATAGAATTAAAATAAGTAAAGCTTGATTTCTGCTACTCAGTCATTAATTTTTCAAAAGAAGAGGGTATGACAATATATCAAAATAGCCTATAGAATATTTGAGTGCTTGAATCTTAATTCTAATTTAGGGCAAGGACTGATTGATTTACATTTCCTCTGTGATAGGTGGTTCTGTTTGGGTATTTATTTTTCTGTTTTGGGGGTTTTTCCCCTTTTTTTTTGTTTGTTTGTTTGTTTTGTTTAATTTTTTAATTGTTTGGATATTGTTGGGTTTTTCCCCCCTTCTGTTTTTCTCTAGTGGAATTGCTTTTTATAAGCACTTTTCAGACACCTTTCTGTTTGCATATTTGGAAATGTATATATAAGAAAAGCAAACAGAAGGATAACATATGCTTTATGTATATGCATATATATGTGATATCATGGGTGTATTATACATGCCTAAATTCTATTTGATTATAATTTTTTTACCTTAAAATTAATAGTAGCAATTTGGATTATTTCATGCAGTGTTTTCTATTTTTATTTTTAGTTCTTCCTGCTTGCATTCAATAAAACACTAAACCTTGCAGTAGTGAGTTGAATTCCAGTACATATATTGACTTAAAGACTTATATTGATTTGGCCACTTGAGAATTTTTCTACCTGATTGCAGATTGTAAATTTTTGAGTTTCAGCTCCCGGTGTTGATACTCCCTCTAGAGGGAGAGCTTGGAAAACTGTGGTTAAGAAAAACCTGCTACAAATATTTATGCTATTTTAATATTATAAATAATTTCTTCTTCACCCGGTAGAAATAAGGGAGATAATTGCATATTCTGCAGATTACAAATATTTCAGATCAATACTTACAAAGCAAGCAATAAAATCAAAATAAAGCTTTATTTGCAATCAATAATAATTAAAATCTAGAAATAATATCATGCCCTTGCCCCTGTCAGCACCAGCACTTCCAGCAGTGTGATGCACATAGTGCCAGGTGACTAAAGCTGAAAGCAATTTTCATCTCCTGAATGGGAGAGGAGGGAGACAGGGCTGAGGAAAATCAAGAAATGGCCACAGCAGTATTTGTCACCTCAACATTTTTTCCATATCCTTTAATTCTCACTTGGCTCTTGGTTTGAAAGAAAGGTCCCTGAGCCCTAAGTGCATTCAGAAGATTAACCTGGGATTGCTTGGCTCTGGGAGCTGCCTGTATTGATGAGACACCTACTGCTCTCTGAGTCTGGCCAGATCCACTGTGCACAGGGGGTCTTTGTGCATAACAAGGATTTTGAAGTCATTAAAAGCAAATAATAAAAAACTATTTCCCTTGGCCTTAACCTGAGAAGAGTGCTTTTCAGGATGTTAGGGGTAAATAAATAAAATAAATTCATTAAATGTGTCAGAATTGAAAACGACTCATAAGGTGAACTTTGTTTTCATATTTCTCTCTTCTTTGATATGTTTGAGTAGAAAAGAAGCCAATAAATCCTTAATCCCATTAACTCATCCCTATTAGAAAATGGACTATAGAGAAGGAGAGATTTCTGTTCTCACAGCTATTTCTTGGAAAAGAAGGGGAGGATCTTAAGGAATGGGGTTAACATATAATAGAAGTAAATGCTATATAGCAATATTTGTGTCAGTCTAAAGTGTTTTGGTTTGGTTTTTTTGGTGTTTTTTTTTTATTTGTGGTTTTTGGTTTTTTGTTTGTGTGGTTGGTTTTCTTGTTTTGGTTTTTTGGGGGAGGGGGTTTGTTAGTATATTTCTGACAAAGGCGTATTAACATGAGAATAGATTCTTAATTCTGATGGAAGATATTCTTTGTCTTTCCCAGAGTCATTTGCCTTGGATCCACAGTTTGAACCCAGGACTGGAAAAAATAAGTGCAATTGTATGGGAGGGTAATGACTGCAAGAAAGCAGATATGTCTGTGCTTGAAATCAGTGGTATGATAATGAACAGAGTGAGTATTTGTTTTACTTTATGCAAATATTGTGTTTAGAACTGTAAGCACTACCAAGCCTGGTTTATGTGGTTTTTTTTTTTTTTGGTTGGTTGGTTGGTTTTTTGGTGGGTTTTTTGGTGTTTTTTGATTGGTTGGTTGTGGGTTTTTTAATTTGTTTGTTTTGTTGTTCGTGTTATGGTTTAAGTCTCTGTTATTCACATTATTGTTCTATGGCTACATCACTCTGGTTTACTTGTTAGTACTAGATTAAAGGGCTACCAGATCTATAGTTTTGGGACACTAAGAGGTGTTTGCATTGTTAGGTGCTTGCTCACATAGCCAACCTCAGTTTTATTGATCCATGTTGTGAATAATCAAGTTGATCTCCTTGATTTCAATGAACAAGTAATTTATTGGGTTAGGAATACACAGATCTGGGTATCTGGATGCTAAAGTTAGGATTGGAAAAGAAAGCTTTCCTCTTTAGGAAGCAAACCTCTAAGAGGATGAGTGGGATGTTCTCACTAGTCCTCCCTCCTTTCTCCTAGTACTCCTCTTGAGGAAATAGTTGGAAATGCATTTAATTGATGTGCTCTTTTTCAAAATAGGCAACATGAGTATTTTGTGGAGTTGCTTATAAAGCCTAGCATAGCCAAGAAAACTCTCACTAGTTCTGACAAGTTGATACTCTCTCCCACTTGGTAAAAAGCAACTTATTCACAAACCTAGTTCTGATCTCTGCCTGACTCAGAGGCTTTACAGGTTTGGATGCAAGACACAGAAGAGACAAACTCAGCAAGCCACAGCCAGCAGAACAGAACTCCAGACCTGTCTGCACTGTGCACACTTTGATTCCACTAAAAAGGATACAACCTAAACCAAACAGAAATAGCAGCAACATACAGGATCTAAGCAGCCCAGTCTGATTGGGCCACTTGGCTAATTCAGCATTCAGTGAATTTTTAATGCAGGAGTATGCACTGGAGTTTAACTGCTGTGTTTTATTGTTGGGTTTTTAAGTTACTTGGTTCCTGTGCATTAAGTGCTCTTTGAGGAGTTCCTGGTTTTTAAATAATAAAATGGGATGATGATTGGTTGAAGTTTTCATACAATTTACCAGATTATAAAGTGGTCTTTGTGATAAAAAAATTAATATTTTGTTTATTGAATGAATAACAAAATCATTCAAAAATTAAACACATTCATTGTTTTGTTTTGTTTTGTTTTTAGGTGAACAGCCATATACCAGGAATTGGCTATCAGATTTTTGGAAATGTCATATCTTTAATCTTGGGTTTAATGCCCTTTGTCTTTCGACTTTTCCAAGCTAAAGATTTAGAGCAACTCGCAGCACATTCTGCCACTGAGCTCTGCATGACTGCATTTGGATCAGATGGAGATGTTCTGGTTCTCTCAATGGTTATTATAAGTTTCGTGGTCCGGGTGTCTCTTGTGTGGATTTTCTTTTTTCTGCTCTGTGTAGCAGAGAGAACATATAAACAGGTATGAACAGCAAAGCAAGAGACTTCATCTAAAGCAAACCAAGGTTTAATGTTTGCATTTTTTGACTTTGTGGCTATTTTAAACTTGTTTTCTTCAGCGCGCTGTGAGTCATAGATCAGTGATGACAAACACTTCAGTGGGCTTGCAGTTCAGGAGATGACTCAGTTCCAGTGGACTGAAGTCTCTGAAGCTGAAAGGTTTTTTTTGTTGGTGTTTTATTTTTTTCCTGGAGAGAATTTCTGGGTGAAAACTGGCTCAATGCATTAACCCAATGCTTAGTCATGTCCCAGTTTGTTTCAGGTTTCCACAAGGAGAAGTAGTTTCAGGAAAAGAGCTCTATAAATTTGCAGTGTGTTTCATTCAAAACCTTCAATTTAATTCATAGAATCATAGAATGGTTTGGGTTGGAAGGGACCTTAAAGATCATCCAGTTCCAACCCCTCTGCCATGGGCAGGGACAGCTTCCATTAGACTCGGCTGCTCAGAGCCCCATCCAGCCTTGCCTTGGACACTTCCAGGGATGGGACATTGAAAATAGTTCTGTCCATCCCTGGCCAAGGCCCTGCCTGCTTTGCTCTTAGATCAGTTCTGTAGGTGGAGATGGTGAGAGCTGCTCTCTGAAGTGCTATTCCATTGCTTGTTACTGCTATGGAAACTTCAGAGAGCTACCTTACTAGCTGCAGCTTATAAATACTCATGGGTCTGCAAAAGAAACATTTTTATACTTTCTGTTCTCAAATTATAGTCAAAATATGTGATGTAATACAGTAGAAGGAAATCAACCTGCTTCTAATAATGATATCTGTTGAAAGGAACTTCTGTGGTATAGGTGCTCTCTAATGCAAATGATTGGTTTATTTTTTCCCAGATTTTAGGAATATAGCAGATCTGCTGTATAAAAGTTGAAGAAAGGAACTCAAAGTGTAGCTAACTTTTGTTAATCATTAGAATGTGGAGACTTTTAAAATGTTTTAGTGTATTTCCTCTCTTTAATAATATGCTGCACCTGCTTCTGGTTTATATTAGCATATTTTAATTTACGCTGGTACGTTGTACATTATGTTGACATATTTAATGAAGCCTTTTCTCTAATTTTTTTAGTACCTCTGAAAATCATTTAACAGCTAAGGTAATTTTTTTTCTTCTCTGCAGAGGCTACTTTTTGCTAAACTTTTTGGTCATCTAACATCTGCCAGAAGGGCAAGAAAATCAGAGGTACCTCACTTTCGCTTAAAGAAAGTGCAGAATATAAAAATGTGGCTTTCTCTCAGGTCCTATCTTAAGGTAAAATAATTTATATTTTTGCTTTTAATAAGGTTTTAACTCAATACATTTTCAAGATCTTGTTTATGTTCTAAATAAAATATCTCCCATGGTGCTGATGGAAGGTTGGTGTTGTAGGCTATTTCCTCCTGTACACTTATTATTGGTTCATATGTCCCATATATGCTTCATTTTTGTGACTCTGGGCCACCAGTGCCTGCAGGCAGATTTTGAGAAAGTTAATGTGTGGTTTTCACCTTGTTTTAAAGCCTGAGTGTGTTCAGAGTTAGAGTCTTGTCCTAGTAAGGCCAGCTGAAAAGTTGTGTGAGTACATTGGGTAAAAAGTGACCACATGTAGTTTAATATTGACAATATCTTATTTTAAGAGTCTCATCAGTTGGTGTCATTAACACAAGGAATTTATAAAGCAAGACAGTTGTGGTATATTTGTGCTGTGAGTGTATGGGTGCCAGGTGAAGCTAGAAATTCTGCCCAAGTATTATCTGTAAGACATTCTGATCCCTGAAATCTCCTATCACTAGTTTTTACAAGCCGAAAAAGATTAGTGAAAACATGAAGGAATTATGGTGTGGAGGCTGGAGAGGGTGGAAAACGGGACCTATAAGCAAACAAAATTTAGTGTGGTGCTGGTGGGATGAAAGAAGGGTAATATCACTTAGATAATAGAATGTAGAAACATCACTTAGAATGTAATTGGGGTGTTTTAAATTTCTGCATATGGTAGCACTGTTGTTCAATGTCTTCCTTTCTTTCCTTGGAACCACACTTGTCTATTCCACCTTTACCTGTGCCACTGAAAACATTTGTATAAAAAATGTGGCTAACAAAAAAGTGGTCAGAGGCAGGTGTTAGGGAACTGACTGAGCAGAGAAACAACCAGTGGAGAGCAGTGTGATTGTGACTAGTTGTGCTGAATACCTGTGCTGCTTGGCTGGAGTTTCACTCACATGTGCATTTCCTCTGTTTTCAGCGTCGTGGTCCTCAGCGCTCAGTGGATGTGATAGTTTCATCTGCCTTCCTCCTGACTATCTCAGTTGTGTTTATCTGTTGTGCACAGGTAAGGAAACTTTACTTGTAGAGAAACAGCCATGACTTAAATAGTTTTAAAAACAGTTTTGAGTGGCTTTTACATGGTGAAGTCCAATAAGTTAAAAGACCCCAGTGAACAAACAGTAATAGCTGTTAGAGCTTTTTGGAATAGAGCTCCATTCTGTATCCTTGTTTCATCTACTTTAGAATATTTTTCTGTAATAGCAAAAGAAAATTCTGTTGCAGCAAATTAGAGGGCTAGGCTATCGCCAGTGGTGTGGAGTCTAATGAAAGCAAGTGGTGGATTCTGCACCTGGGACAAGGTGATTATTGAAGGTTGTCCTGTGCAGGACCAGGAGTTGGCTTGATCAATGATGTTTGTGTATCCCTGCCAGCTCAGGACATTCTGTCATATCACTGTTATAGTTTAAATCTGTGTCCTCCTTCATTTTTCATTGTGTTTTTTGGAACTTGTATTTTTTTCTTCATTTTGCATCAAAATACACTTCCACAAAGACACTTGATACTGACCTTGGCTGATGCTTTTTGTGAGAAACAGGCTTGTTGGCTATATTGGCCTGCCCTCTAGTGGAAAATCTTTTAGTAAGCAAATCTATCTTTAAAGAAGCTTTCTGTTGCTTAAGATTTGTCTTTGAACTTCTGTTTCAAAATATAGAGGATCTTCTGAATGGCTTCTGGTTGTGTTTTCTTTACAATTTCTAGCTAACTATTGTGTTTGCCTGCTAGCTAGCTGTAAGTATTTTATTAAGAATGTAATTTACATATAACTTAGTACATGTGAGGGTGTGGGTTTTTTTTTTAATCCCATGTAGTGCCCTTTGCAAGTCTGAACAGGAGTTAAAAATTGTCTTAGAATGGTTTTTTTTTATTTATCTTTTCTCAGACCTCATATCTCTGATACAGTGTTGGTTTAAAATTATGAGTCAAATTTTATAGGCCTAAAAACCTTCCATATGTTTATTACTGGGATGTGTTTTTTGAAGCTGTGAGATATGTTACTATTTTCTTATATCATAATGCAATTATTATTTCAAATTAAATTTTGATTTCTTTTATCTTTTTTTCTTTTTTCAGCTACTTCACATGCATGAGATTTTCCTTGGTTGTCACTACAACTGGGAACTTGTAATTTGGTGCATTTCTCTAACTGTTTTTCTCTTAAGATTTGTTACTCTTGGATCTGAAACAAGTAAAAAGTACAGCAATACCTCAATATTACTTACTGAGCAGGTGAGAATTTGTATAGACCTATATTTTTATACCTAAACAACTCATTCATCTGGTAGGTCTCAGGCCTTGTAGATTTATTAAAATAGTTTGGGTTAGGGAGTTAATTATGGGGAAGTGAAGCAACTTTGCAACCCAGAGTTCAATTTCTGAGAAAAACGTTTGACTTCATCCCAACTTCTGTTTAAGTGAGTGGGCTTAGAGGTACCATCTCCTTTGATATAATTTAACATCTAACAGAACACAAACATAAAAATTAGTTTTTAAATACGAAAAAAATCCTGGAATCTCAGTGTTGGATGGGTGAGTAAAAGATCTAAAGACAAACTTAACCCTCTATGAAGTGAGTTGCTGTTTCCAGGTAATAGCTTAGGACTGCTAGGTTGCATGGGTTACATATAGCCTCTTCTAGACTCCTTAGAAATCTCTTTTTTCAGTAGGTTTTCAAGCTTGTCTTTGGATCTATGTGTGTTTCTTCTCAGGAATGTTCTGGTTGGTGTTTGTACTTCAAACCTCCCTCTCTGCTCTGCCTGACACTGCTGATAGTTTTCCAAGCTAAGCATGTTCAGTTAGGTTAGAAAGAAATCTCTTTCTTATGAAGTTTCACACTGGTACAAAACAACCCTTTCAGGGCAAGGTAAATAGGCAGTTCCAGAATCCTTCACAGGTTTTCTACAGAAAATGTGTTAAAGTAGGAGAATAAAATCTTCCACGCTGTGTGTCCTAAAGTCAGGATGTGAGGCCTGTGGCAGATGATATAAATGACTCATTCTGCCTTTACTAAAGATAAGGTTGGACACTGAGAAGCTTGACTGCCCCTCTCCCTTGTCCTGAATGAAATATTTTGCACCAGTCTGAAAACTCTGAGTTCCTGAGCCTGGAGAGTTTTCCATTGTTCTGTCGATCCTTGGAGCTGAATGTCCCAGTAAAGTTTGTCTGCTGTTTCTGGAACGAAAATGGAGGGAAGTGTTTGGGATAAGGATTGCAAAAAAATGCAAAGAGCAAGGGGAGAGAGATTGTCAAGCCTTTATTTTGCTTTCATAGGTTTCTATACAATGCTCTTCCTGGGAGTCAATGTTTGAACATTTTAATCTAGCATGGATATTGAAAGAAACATTTTCTCTATGTCCTCAGAACTTAAAGAAGTGTTATGTCATCAGACATCTTTGCATTGAGTGCAGCTTATCCTGTTACAAGTCTTTTTCCTCAGAATCCCTGAGAGCTTTATGAAATGAAAACCAAAATAGAATTCACAATTGTTCTCAGAAAACAAAAAGGATACACTTCACCCTGGGTAGGACTCGTTGTAGACTGGTTTAATTGCTTCAGCTGGATACTACAGCATATTTACAGTGGTCTTGAGACAGACTCATGGAAGTCTAACATTTTGGCTTTTGAAATATTGACTGATACTCACATTATCTAAAAAAGCACATCTGATCCAGTGTCCTGGAAAATGGGACACTGCAGTTATTAGGCTTAGTGAGAAGAGAACAAAGCTGAAAACAAACACAGAAGTACAACAACAATAACAACAAAAAAAACCCCAAATGAGTCTCCACTCTCTGATACCATTTAAATGGTCCACAGATAAGATGCAATTGAAAATTCTACTTTTGCCAGCAAACTTCCAGGCACTTCTTTGTGCTTTCTATTCAGACTATGAATTTCATGATTAGGAGTCATGATAGGAAGCTAAAAGGGATTTTTTGGATTTTCTGCTGTTTGGTTGTAATTTTTCAGGTCCTTCTGAGAGTGTTTTTAATTGGTCTTGTAAATCTGTGAGCAAAATAGAATGTATGGTCAAACCATAGCTGTCACTTTGCCAGTTTTGAATCTCAGAGTAGGTGTGGTAGATGGCTGTGCAGACACACTCCTCCTGATGGCAAGTTTGTAATTGAAATTAAGGAAATCATAACAGCTCTTAAAAGAGATCTTTGAATCTTCCTAGGGTTTTCAGAGTTGCTAATTAGAGCCCTTGTTTTTTGTTTTTAGTCGTGCTTATAACTCTTGCATTGTTGAAATCAATAGTTTTATCTTTAAAAATTGTAACCTCTTTGGCTCTGAAAGCAGAATTTTAATGTATAATGCAATAATAATAGTGCAGGAGCTTAATATACCTTGAAATATATTAGGCATTGTTTTTTTTTTTTTAACCTGTGTAAGAAACTCACAGTGGTCTTTTTAGGGAGATCTGATAATCAATTACTTGTTTTAGATGTCTATGGCCCTTATTTCAATAACCACCATACAACGAGGTGGTGAAATATATCATAGCATAGTCAGGTAAGTGTCATTTGAAGGACTACTTCAGCACATTTCTAAATTGTTCATTTTTTATTTTGCAGGTTGTCATCCTAAAATAAAAAGTTAGTGGCTTTTCAAGACATTTTTTGCTTTGATTTGCTTTTCTTATGCAATAGAAAAAAAAAAACCCTAGCCTTTGTTTGATCTAGGATATCAAAGATGGGTTGTTTGAGAGTGAAAGCTGATGTTTCAAAATTGCTAAAAGGACAAAAGACAGCTAGTTTGAACTCTTTAACTTTCTCAGAAATAATGACCTAAAAAAGTCTACTTCACAGAAGCATTGAAATGTTCAATATACTGTTCTCCTACAGCAATGAAGAGTTTAATAATTTTTCAAATATTTCAAGGCACTGGAAAGATTGATTTTTCTGCTCTCGAGGTGCTCATGAAATACTAAATTACACTAGAATCTTTTAAAAGAAATTACACTTTAGCAGAGTTATGGTTTAGCATTCCATTCTGTTCAATAGCTTTTGAGGATGTCAAGTCTTGTAAGGTCTGCCTACTAGTATAAAAACCTTCTGGGGATGAATTGTCAAACCTCAGGCAACCCTTGAATGAGGAAAAAAGTTATGCAAACCCTACCTATGTTGATTTTTTGTGCCTAATTTATAGACCAGACTAAACTTTAAACTTGGTGCTATAATAATGTCAAATGTAATTAATTTGTTAAATCATAAATTAGCATTATATTTTCCTATGGTGCTGAGCCAGGACGTGTTCTTGAATATTAAAAAGGAAACAAAAAGCTTGCTTGCTTGCAGAAATTCATTGCAGTTTTGTCATATGGCTGCTGAGCAATCACATTGTTGAAATATTAAATAGTTCAAAATTAATTCCTTTGAATTCTGAGTAGGTGGTGATACTTGTGTTTTTGTTTTAAATCAGATAAACTTGTACTTGAAAATGGAGAAAAAGCCTAATAAGAAGGAGGAACTGACACTAGTGAACAATGTTTTAAAACTTGCTACTAAGTTATTGAAGGTAAGAATTAAAATGGTATTCCCATATTGTAAAAATGAAGTAGAATAGATTGGCTAAAGAGTCACTTGTGTGACTTCTGCAGGCAGTAGGGTGTGCTTTGGTTTAAATTTGCCCTGTACCTCTTCACAGGGATGCTGCTTTTTTGTACACTGTAGTCTGTTATGTTGCCATCATTCTGGATTGCAAATTATTACTGCATCCAGGAAGTTTTATTCTTTAGCTGTGTATTAGCAGTGTGAGAGAGGGTACTTCAGGGTGGTCAGGATGATGAATGCTTGGGTGTGACAACGTTCACAGGGGTTCTTGGATGAGGGAAGAGATGAGAATGTTGACTCCATGTTTCAGAAGGCTTGATTTAATATTTTATGATATATATATTACATTATAACTATACTAAAAGAAATAGAAGGAAAGGTTTCATCTCAGAAGGCCAGCTAAGCTAAGAATAGAATGGAATGAATAACAAAGGTTTGTGTCTTGGACAGAGAGTCCAAGCTAACTGGGCTGTTGTTGGCCATTAATTGTGAACATCCAAGATGGGCCAATCCCAGATGCACCTGTTGCATTCCACAGCAGCAGATAACCATTGTTTGCATTCTGTCTCTGAGGCCTCAGCTTCTCAGAAGGGAAAAAATCCTAAGAAAGGATTTTCACAAAAAGATGTCTACGACACTTGGGAAATAAATGATGAAATTTTATTGGCTGAGTGTCAACACAGTGATGATTTGAGACCTTGTGACCTCACTCTACCACACACTGGATTTGGGTCCCTTAGGCTGTTAATTCCCATGTGCCAGGGGGAAACCCATAAAATGCAGTTAAAACTTTAATTTAGCCAGTCAGCAGCTGAGATCAGAGTATTTCTTCTAGTTAGATGAGTAATTCCTTCCACCAGCTCCCCTTGAGCAAGGTGTGTGTTGGTCCCCTCCTCTCTAAAAAGATACAGAGCACTTTTCCTGAGAGGACTGATGGAGTCAGCAAGGACTCAGAGCTGACAGTGCAACTGCTTGAGAGCTGTGCTGCAGCAATAAGGAGAGCCTGACTAAATCAGTGACTGTCTCCTGGTGTAGGCAATAAGGGACTGCAGGGCTTTCAGGACCTGGCTGTGGAACAAATGGAAGGAAGTCTCCTCAGTGCATCAGGTGGTTCAGGTACACAGTGGATACAGAAGGGATACCTGGATTCAAGGAGGGACTGGACAAGAACAGACAAAGCCCAACAGGTTAAGGATGAGCTCTCATGAGCTCATCATGAGCCAAAGTGTTTGTGTGCTGTGAGAATGTGGGTAAGGTTCCATGCTGATCAAGGCTTGGTCTAAATGGCTTCCAGTTTTTTCATTTTCTTTTCAGTGTTTCAAAAAAAAAGCTTTCATGTTTTACTCTTGCCAAAAGTCACAGCCTTTTCCAGTGGGGAACTTATCTTTTGTGGCACAAATCCCAGACTCAGGCCATCATTCAGTTACTGTGAGAAGGTACCAAAAGTGAGATTTTCAAGCCACCTACTAGGAGCTTTAAATAAATTCTTGGTAGTTAGTGATTCGTGCAATACTTCATGTCCAGTAGCTAAATGGGCTTAGGGTTTTTTTAATTTGATTTTGTGTGGTTTTGATCTTTAAACTCTATAAAGACTAGATTCTGTTGAGTATTCTTACTGTTTTCTTACTCATAAATTTGGTAAGATGAATCCAGAATCTAAAAGCTTTTTCCTTACAGAATTTCTCTGCTGTCCTTCTCAGAATCATGTCTTTTGTATCTTTTGTATTTGCAGCAGAGTTTTATACAACATTACATCCAAATGAAAAGGTTGTTCATTGTTATTTCATGTTTTTGAAGGAAGAATCATACCTTTGAAATTCTTCATGTTTAAGAAAGGGTTTATAAGGGCATTTTCAAGGCCCAGGATGTAATGCAGGAGAAGGATGAAGATGAATTTAAAGCTAGAAAATATAAATGACCAAAGCAGTGATAGTTGGTAGATTTTATATAATCCACTCTTATATTTTCAAACTCCTTTTTATTTCCTTTATTTGACATATTTCTAGGCCAGAAAAGTTTGGGTGACTATATTCACACACCAATAATTGAAAATCAGTGAAATAGCTTCTTTGTTTGAGTTTTGCTACACATTAATTTGGGCTAAAGTTTTGTTCCTTTCAATTTAAAAAAAGTAAAGTGTTGTCAGTCTAATGATGGTTAGGACTTTTTTTCCTTTATCATCCCTTTCTGGCTATATCAATCAGCTGTTAGTTTCAAAGTCAATGGAATAAGAAGGAAATTACAATAGGAAAGATATTTTTGTTAATTTTCATAGTTGTGAGGTCATTATGAAAAATCTTACTTTTCTTTTTTGTGGTTCTGCTGCCTGTCAGTTCTTTTAACACTGAAGGTGATTTCTGAAAAACTGTAAGGAATTTGGAGATGGTGTCACCCAGCTCTTTATTTTCTTGGCTTCATGAGCAAATTGGTAGGTCCTGTACATGGGTAGCCTCCAGTTTTTTGAAGAGTTATTCAGACAACAGCAATAAACAGCCAGTTACTGTGATATTTTCCTGCACAAATGTTTTGCTCCACTGGGACTTGAAGACTTCCTAAAGTAATATTGCTCAATACATATGTGAACAAAACCCCCTTTGTGTCATTTTTGTTTTTTAATGATGCTGTTGCTTTGCCTTTTTAGGAACTGGACAGTCCCTTTAGGTTATATGGGCTTACAATGAATCCACTGCTTTATAACATCACCCAGGTTGTCATCCTGTCAGCTGTTTCTGGTGTCATCAGTGACTTGCTTGGATTTAATCTAAAGGTAAATACTTGGGAAGCATCCCTTTTTTCACTATAGGTGGAACACATATTGAAGCATAGTTAATTCTTAACCAGGCTAACTAGAAGATTTATTGTTTGAAAACTGTTACTAAATTACTAAATTAAATCTATATCAGAAGAATAATGGTGTATTTGTCAGAGCAGCCTTAAAACTTTTTTTTTTTCCTTTTGTGGCTTTGTAATTTCCTTTAGGACACTTAATTACAAGAATTTTTAGATAGAAATACGGAAACATTTGTTAACATAAATACAAGACCTCCCTTAACTTAACTTTTCTTCATATTCCAGATTTGATTTCTGTCTTTATTCCTCACTGTTCACTCTGCAGCTCTTTAGGGGAGGCAGGCAGAGCAGGCTATCCTTGTCTTGCACTGCAGTGAAACATTGCAGTAGGAATGGTATTGCTGTGACCAGTCCTACAGTGTTGGTTTGTCATTGCTGTAGGGCTGTCCCCTTGAATCCTTTTCTCAGGCCCACCCTGAGCTGCAAACTCTGGAAACTATTTCAAGATTCAGGTTATGAGGCACAAGCTTGTTGTTGTCACAATGGCCTTTACTGGCCATTAAGTTTGCTTACATCTGCTATCTTTCTCTTGTTAGAAGTAAATAGATGTAAAATGTATTGTATTGGTCATTAGAATATGTAGCAAGTGCAGTAAGAAAAAATGTGAAGGTATTGCAGTTCTGGTAACAGAAATAATTTGAGAAATAAGTTGATGTACTGCTCTAATTTTTCCAGCTCTGGAAGATCAAATCTTGACAGTATAGAAAGAAGATGAAATAACACAGTGTTACAGAAAAGGTCATTGATGGACAAAACTGTCTCACAGCAGCCACTGAACCTGTACTTCAGAAGCTACAACCTCTTCAAGGAAGTAATTTGGAAAACGGAAGTGTTTACATCTGTCTTGTGCAATCTTTGTATTTATTTCATCTTCTCACTGCTTTATGTTTGTTTTAGTTGACATTTATGTTTTATTTTCAAATTCCTTGTTCTGTTCTGGAAAGGGTCAATTTAGGAAGGGTCAAAAACTGTGTGAGAGTTTGAAATCCTGAAATACGATCACACTAAATTGCTCTATCTGTTGTTAAAGCTAAGCCAATGCTGAACATTTTTAGTTACCAGTAACACTATATGGAAGTCATTTGATTTTTGATAGTGTGGTAAAATTGCTTAGAATATTTCATTTGCACCAGTCATTTATGAGGACAATGTCAATGGATGTTTGGTTGCAATAGAAAAGTGAGACATACTCAAAAAATAGAGTACTGACAGTACAGTATGACAGGTAGCAAAAATGTTTTATATTACTATTAGAAACAATTTCTAATATTTTGAGTAATTCCAGGATCTAAACTCATATAGGCTGCAGTTTAAATATCCTGGGATATTAAAAAGGTATTATATAAGAAGTCAACAAGTGTTCTTTGATAACACATTTATTAGAGCAATAATTGTAAATTGTTACCATGCTGTATGATATTTTGATAAAAATTAAATATTGTATTTATTTGAAATACTGGGCTGTTCTGTGCAGCTCTGACTGTGCATGTGCACTTTTTATTGTTACTTTTAATGAGAAACTTTATACATATAAATGTATATTAATTGGGATATATTATGGTGAACTATGGAGCAGTATGTATTATATGTTGAAGTTGAATATTTAAACAAGCAAATTATTTACTGGTGAAAGGAATGCTTTGAATGACTGAGCAAAAAATAGGTAGATAGATGCTCTCCTCTTGTACACTATAGTATATGCCATTCATACCACATTGAAGTTTAAGAACAATTAAACACAAAGAACAAGTTGCTCTGGTGAGCAGCAGAGCTGCAAAGCCTGGTATTTGGCAGGTTTGTGTCTTGAAATAACTGCCATTCCTCCCCAGCAAGTGTCACTGCCATGTGCTTTCTGCTGGGGTTTCTAACACCTCTCCCTCTGCCTCCCACAAGGACCAGTCATATTGACTCATGGTTCTCCGGTGTGACAAAAATAATGTGTCCATCCCTGTGAAATTAAGTAACTTGTAACAAACTTTCTTTCTACAAGGAAATTATTCTGGGAGGATTAATACCACGAGGCACAAGTATTCTTATATTTTCTGTTTCTAAAATACTGGCTTCATACTGAAGAATTACAAGTAATTGTTGACAAGAGTCTGGATATTGCCCTATGTTTGCTAATGTTCAGAATCTTCAAAGATTTGAAGTATTGAGTCTTAAACTTATGTGGTATAAAAAATATTTTTATATATAAAGCAACACAAACAAGCATTTTGTATTTTATTTGCCTCTGTACTAATGTTTAATAATGACCAAAGTGCATTGTGGTTTTTGGAAGAATGTATTACTGGAGCTTTAAGAACATACTATATTTAGTTTCTCATGTGAAAACTTCAGCTGCCTCTGATCTGTTTCTCCTTTCTCTGTTGTTTGACGTTGGGATTGTTTTTAAAAATTAAGTACATTTTATACACAGTTTTTTCCAAATTATGGTACAGACCTAGACAGAACTTAATTTTGCACAAAATATATTTAAAAAAAAAAAAAGAGAACAGCAGGAGTTCTATGGGTGATAAAAGACAAGGCTGATGCTTTTTACAGTCTGTCACTATTAACACCAAGAAGAAAACCATTCTTTAGTCTAGAGTGGAATTAAATTATTTTTAGACATGTGAAATAGTGACTATATGGCTTTCATTACTTTAAAAAAAAAGGATGAGAGAAAACAGCAATTTGGGTGAAGGTGAAATTAGTTGAACCATGTATACCTCAGCAACTAGCACTGTGCGGTTTGTTGCACTAACAAATGGCGGCTTGGGGAAAGTAAAACACTTGTGAAATGAAATGAAAAATAATAAAAACCTTTATTTGCTACCCTTAGGTATATTCATTATGTTAAAAATGAGAGAGGTTTATTCTCCATCCCTCAATGTGGAAAGTCCAGTATAAGAATAGAGGCAAGTAGAAATATGGCAGATCTTGCGTTGTTAACTGTTATTTTTTGCCACGTGTTTTGTAACTGAAAGTGTGATCAGGCTTGGAATAAAGCTTTCTATGGCTGATGGTAAAAAAGAAAAAAAAAATGTAGTGAGCTATGTCTTTAGTAATGTCCAGCATATTTCTGTGTCTTCCTGTTTTGATTTAAATCAATATATTCTATTTAAATTAAAGCATGTTCGGGAAAGAAACATGCACACAGAATGCAAATGATAGAGAATATCATCTAGAACGACCCAAGTGAAAGTACAAGTGAAATGCAGAAAGATACTTTAATAATTTGATTCGTTTTCTATGTTATCTTCTAGGAATGGGACATTTAAAATCCTTTGGGTAGCTACCAAATTTAGTAGCTTCCAAAAACGTCTCTGGATTGCAAGCTTATTTCATTCCAGGTAATGCTTAAGGATATTACTGGTTTAGATTTCAAAGGTCCATCTTTGGCACCCAGCAGCAAATGGTAGAGAGAGTTTTTTACAGGTGATGGTAGTGGGCTGCTGCTCCTGTCATTCCTGGGTACTTCAAACCCTGAGGCACCCAAGGTGTTTGTCAGGGGAAAAGGAGGAGAAAGGTTGTTGGTGTTGATCTGCCCACTGCTGCCTCCTTAGGAAGACTTTTTGTTATGAGTTTCTCAGTAGTGAATGTAAGAATTTCCCTCAGTAGGAATGTAAGAGAAGACTTTGAAGGAGGAATACCTGATTGTTTTTCTCAGTCCATAACGCAATCAGGTTTTTATTGCATGACTGCACAAAATGTATCTGTATTGGTGCAGGAGCTGGGGAAGGAAATCTTTTAGTAATAAATAGCAGCTGACAAAGTAATCTTTTCCAATGGGAAAAGCAGTCATCTTTTCCAGTGTAATTCTTGCAATACATCAGAGGAACTCATCTTGAGAAGGTGCCCATGTTGTTTGTTTTGTTGAAAAAAAACAACCAAAAAAAAACCTCCGCAACAGTCCTCACACAGTTCACCACTTTACTGTGGCTTTCCTCATGAATACTGCCTTTGTACCTTGTCAGTCTTAGGAAAAGTAGTGACTCTCAGCTGGGTTGTTAGGATCCTGCTTTGCTGACACTTCCTTTTCCTGAAAATCACCATCATCTTGTCATTGGTGATGGACAGAGCCTGCAAATGCCCTTTAAGTCCCTGTCTGGGGGGTGTTCAGACAGAAGGTGCTCTTGGCAAATCTGCTGGGTCTCAGGGAGTGTCTGACCACAAACCACCAGGAGATACCTGCATTGCCAGTGTTCCTGACTGGGCTGCTAGAGGTGTTGGTGCTAATACCTGTCAGCTCTGCTCATTTTATCTGCTCCTTTGCCTTCCTGACTGAGCAAATAGACCCCACTGGTGGCAGCAACAAAGCAGCTGTCTTGGGAAGGGGGAAATGTCCAAGGCTGCTGTGGACAGTTTGTGAGAGGGATAGATAACTCAGGAAGGAAAGGGAGTGTGATACCTCTGATACCTGGAACTGATGACCCACTTCTGGTGACAGTTCTGCTGTCAGAGCTGGATGTCTGCACTGTGAAACGTAACCCCTGAGCCCAGCTTTGCCTGGGGCTAGGTGGAGATAAGATTTCCTCCTTACTGTTTCAAGCAGTCAATCACTGCTGCAGTCTGGCACGTCATGTACATTCCCTAGACACACAGGCAGCCCTGAGAAGGGGCTTCATGTGAAGCCTTTTGGGAAAAGGACACCAAGGTCTCCCCCATAGTTTGTTGCTACTTCCCCTGATTAGGCTGGGACAGGACAGAAGTTGTAATGGATGGTTCAGGGGCAATAACAGAAATCAGAGGAGGCTGCAGCTGTAAGTCTTGTCCCTTGTTACTTGGTCTTGCTGTGGGTGGTCATATTGCAGGCTGAAGGCTTTGCAAGCCTGTGGCTGTAGAACACTGCAGCTTGCCCAAATCATCTTGGGGAGGCTAAAGCATGTGGGGAGGCTGGTTCTAAATGTAGAGAATCCCCATGTCCTGCATCTCAGAGCTGATCAGCTGCTGCCACCAGGTGTCTGTCCTCTTTGGTAATTTTGATCCTCAAATGCTACACCTTCTGCAGTTTAATATGCATGGGCAGCCACAGTATTCTGGAGGATGCTGTGTTGCTCAGTGTAGGTGTTTGGCACAGGGGAGGTTCATGTGAAGGAGAATTTGCCAGCCTGCTGTACCAGGAGTTGGATCTGCTTCTCCAGCCCAGGAGCAGTGCCTTGCAGCAGGCTCTGCTGGGGGCTGGTGTTGGAGCACGTGGCTGCTGCCACAGCAGCCAGGAGCCCTGGGCAGCCCTTCAGGTGCTCTAGTGTCACATTTAGGGCAGGTTGGGCTTGCTGGCAAAGAGGTCTCAGCAGATTTTGTTTTAGTGCTGTCATGCCCCAGACACGCTGGAGTCTTAACTATAATTAATACAGGTATGTAAGACCTTGGATTTTAATTGGATGTTAATGTAGAAGCTCAGGTTAAATTGCAAGTCTCATCTTGGTTATATCAGGGAAGTTTTGAAGTGTGGCTATAGGAATAAATGGGAAACAGGAAAGAAACCAGTCTGGTTGATGCCATCTGGATTGTCTGTCAGGCTGCCTTGTGAGAGCTTCCCCCAGGTACCTTTGGTGCATGTAGGTCCATATGGAATGTCTGAATTATGCAAGTCTAAAATATCTGTAGAGCATTATTTCAGATTAGTTAGTTTAGATTAAGCACTGGAAAGTCAGTATGTACCTCAATATCTTACAAATAACTTTCCAAAAGAGTTATTAAGTAAGATAAATTTTTTTTTTATGTTTTTGCCTATATCTTCCCTATTTCTTCCCACTCTTTAATCATTTTACACTTGAGTGGACACTTTGCCATCCCTAAACAAACTTTCAGAAATCTGAAGTTGCTGTGGATTTGGTTTTGTGATAAGAAGTCAATTCTCTGGGCTGTAAGCAATGCCATGTCTCCTGCTGTCAGTAACAGAATTCTCTGGAGAGAGAAATCAAGAGAGATTTCCTTTCTGGCTCTTCAGAGATGAAGCTACAACATTCAGTATGGACACAAGCACCTCTGATAAAATAAACAGCACTGATGGCTGGTCAGATTCAATTTTTCCAATACAAGCTTGTATAAATTCACAATCCAGAGTAGGAAATAAGGTCATGCTGCAGAAAGATTTGTCCATTTTATTTCTTTTTTTTTCCCCCATGTTTGATTAATCATTTCAAGGAAAGGAAAGCACATTCACTTTAGGGACAAGCTCCCAAAAATATTCAATTTCTAGCTGTTTAATTTATTACTTCAGTCTTTTGTTTAATGATGACACAATACTTTATGTTTAGGCACGCTTGCATTCCTAAGCACCCACCAACTTTTCACTTCTAGCCCTCACAAACAGCTCCTGCTTCTTGAGCATGGCCTTACTGGTAATGAAATTTGTCAGGAATTAGCTGGCTGCCTTCTGCCCATATCACAATCCAAGCCTGAGTCTCTGGGTATGTGATTATGCATCAAATGAAATCTTCTTTTGCTCTGTCTCATGCATGTAAATAAAGGGGAAGTGAATTACTTCACTAATTGAAAATCACAGTTAAACAAATGGAACCTAAGTGGAAGTTGTCACTAAACCAGTGAGTTTTGATGAAACAGTTGTTTGGAGTACTCCATAATTTCATTAAACCATCTCTACAATGGTGCTGACTGGGGTCAAAGGCAACCAGCCCAGGGATAAAGGTTTGACCTCGATGAAAAGTCACTTTCCAACAGCTCTGCATGCTCTGCTTACTGTACCCAGGGCTGTGGTCTTCTACTTTGTGTAGGGTTCTTTGTCCTGAGATGTCTGAAGTTTAGATGCCAAATTGACCCAGGGCTTCCTTGGCAATCATTAAAAAGTCACGTTTACCTTTAGAGGGGAATTCATTCAGTTGATCTTTGACCTTCATTTTAGTGAACCTCTGAGATATTTCTCTCTTGAGTTTAAAGGAAAAGAAGTGTGTGGGTAATTTAGAATCAGATGCAAAACTTCCAGCCACTTAAATTAGGGCAGATAATCTAACTTTACTGTTTTGTTCTGCAGTGAAACTTTAACAGTGTTTGCAGCTGTGTAATTAGTTTGACTGCTATTGGAAAGGAAGACAATTGCTTTCTTCTTTTCTTTTTTAATTTTACTGTTTTCTCATAGAAAAGATTTCCAAACAAGTATTCCACAATCCTGCCCCAGCACTCAGCTCTCTCCCTGTGCTGTGGAATGGCAGCTGGTGAGCTGCCCACATCTGTACAGCTGCAGCTCACAGCCTGCAGGCAGCACTGTGCAGGCACAGCAGCAACACCCAAAACAGGCACAGCCTGTGCCAGGGTGACACACGGGTGTATCTGGAGAGATCTGTGTCTTTATTACTAAAATGAGTGACTTGAAGGATGGGTAAGATGGGCTCTGGCCTTGACCTCACACATGGGGAAACGCTGTTCCAGTTTTGGCAGAGTTGCAGGGGTTATGCCTCCATTCTTTCCTATTACACTGGAAATCCCTTGTGGCAACAATGCTGCCAAGTGTAAAGGTGTGATGCCATTGAGGTGCAAAACCCATCTAGAGGCAGAGAGCCCTCCCTGCTTGGCCAAGATCTCTGTGCAGAGCAGTCCCTGTGATGTGTGTCCTCCCAGCAGCTGCAATCAAGGGTACCCTCTGCTCCGAGGGAGTAGGGCTGACAGAGACAAGGCTTTGCCTTGTGTCTCCTATGTTATCTTCAGGCTGTGGATTTGCAGCCCAGTCAAAGATACTCCTCAAAGGCCTTTGCTGGCTGGCCTGCAAGTGTTTGCTGGGTGGATAAAAATAGCAAAAAATCTCTCCGGCTTGCAGAGGGGGAACCACTGTTAATTTACCACTGTCCTTCAGCACGGTGTTCTGGTTCCAGTCTTTTGTAAACCCGTGCTAAGTTAGACTGTTTCTAAGTGTGTTTGGTGAGTTATTTATTCATCCAGCATTTGTGGATGACAGAAATAACTCACAGCGACCCTCGGAGGCTGATACTGGAAACAGGCCATTACCCCTGGCTCTTGTGCTGTCATTGTGCAGGCAAACACAGCAGGAAGAGCAAAGTACCGTATTCAACCTGCATTTCTCACCTCCCCTTTGTGCATCACCTTTTGAAGCAATAGCTCTTGAGAGCAGATAAGTGCACTGAGTATAATGAGGTGAGTCTATCTCCAGTCTTACAGATGTGAATATTACCGGGCTTCTGACTTCTGTGCTGTCCAGGGGTCTGACTCTTCACAGCTCTTTCTTGCCCGTGCTATGAGCTGTTTTCACCACTTGTGAAACTGGCTGAAGCAGTTCCAGCCCCTCCCGAGTAACTCTGCACATTTCTGCTGCCATGCTGCTGCTACTCCAACCCACTTGGGGTTTTCTTTTAACACCATTTATTTCAGTGTTGTTCATACCCCGAGCGCTGGTGCTGCCACAGCTGCACAAGCCATGTGCTGCTGGAAGGGGGTGGAAGCTGGATTTTTGGCTGCAGAAAGCATATTGTGTGGCTACAAACAATAGGGATCACTGCCATCAACCTTGGAATAAATAGGAGCCATTGAATTTATTGAAATTGGATTAATTCCCATTGTGTATAGAGGGGAATTAATACAGTGAATGCAAATAACGTAGATGGCCAACAATTTTAGCCTTGGGGTGACATAATGCTGCAGTTAGGGACTGCCATTATTTCCTATTCTTCTTTCCCACACACATGTGCACAATGTGAATTCCAATTGCACCATAAATCTTGGCTTTCTCGATAAAAATAAAAGATTAGAAATTCAAAGTATGCAAAGGAGTAATTGTAAAATAATTGTTATAACTTGGAGGAAACAACAGATGTTTCACTTGTTGCTGGAATTCTCTGAAGGAGGACTAATTTTCCAAGCATATCGAGTACATGCTAATCAGAAGCATTTTTCTCTATGCAGCAGCATAATGGTATTCCTGGAAATGTTCTTTGTGTTGGCTTAATAATGCACAGCCAAGGAATGCACTACTGGGACTAGTGGAGCAGCTTTTGCCACTACCTTTATATTTTGTTTCTTTCTAATTCTCTCAACTGGGCTATTTGAAATAAAAGGCAAAATAGATTTATTAATGTTTAAAAATAATATTTAAACCAACCCATGAAGATAAGTGGGGGCCTCATTGAAGATTATGTTGGTGCCTTGTTAAAGTTACTACTGATAATACAGATATTATCAGTGTTATACCTGGAGCTCACAGGTGGGGAATGTACTGAGAACACCAATTCTCTTTTCTCCAGATCTCAGCCTTTGAATCAGCTCCTTCTAACACCAGCTGTGACTTCAACTCATGAAGACACCAGCCCAGCTCTATAAAACTTATAGTTGTGACTGCAGTACAAGAAAATCATGTGTATTAGGGGGCTTGAGTAGTGGTTGTGGTATCAAACACGGAAGAACTTCTACTGACCTTAGATGGAGATGCAGACAGGCTGGAGAGGATCAAGCCACCATCCACACCTGCCCTGTGAGGAAAGACTAAAGCAGGTGGGTCTCCTCCCTGGAGCAGAGAAGGCTCAGGAGTGCCTCATCATGGTGTTACAGTGCTTAAG
Organism: Molothrus ater; assembly: GCF_012460135.2. Lineage (NCBI taxonomy): Eukaryota > Metazoa > Chordata > Aves > Passeriformes > Icteridae > Molothrus > Molothrus ater. The sequence goes on along the minus strand of NC_050482.2, from coordinate 12,401,674 downwards.
AGACAGCTAAAAGAGAATGGAGGCTCTCCCTTCACAAGGGCAATGGGTAGAAATGGTCTATTTCAGCCACAGATTTCCTTACATATGCAGTTCTGCATTCTAAAAATGCAAAGACTTTCATAGTACCAGAACACGAGACCAAAAGACAAAACCCAACAAGAAAGACAGCAGGACTGTTAATTCCCTGCAAAACTCCTTCTTAAATGCAGTTATTATTTAAGGAAACATTTCCAGAGCCTTTGGGATAGAGTTGTGAGAATCAGACCTGACAGCATCTTCCTCTGACTGGGGCAGCCACAGAATTATCAGCTGGGAGTACCATTTCTTCTTATTATTCTTCTAAGAATATTCCTATTTTTATTATTTCTGTGCTTACTAATGCACTTTATTCAATACCAGCAGTAGGATTATCTGGTTTTTAACTGATATGGCAGAGGGAAGAAATCATAGTATTGAAATCAGGTTCTGATTCTGATTCTGAGGTCCTACCTTTTGGGCTTAAGATTTCAGACTTAAGCAGGAGCAGACTTAAGCAGACTTAGGATTCTGAGGTCCTACCTTTTGGGCTTAAGATTTCAGACTTAAGCAGGAGCAAGTTACTGACTGTTTGACTACAAGCAAACACTGTTAGTGTCCTAAAGCTATGATCTGTAAATACTTATAACCAGCATCAATACAATCAGAGACCAAAGACCAAAAAAGAGTGGTCAAAAAACCAGAGATATCCCATGTGCAAGTGTCCACAGCCTGCCCTGATGTTTGACAACTGTTCAGGTGAATGGTGTACCAGCAGCACGTAGCTCTGGTTAAGTATACGAGGTTGTACAGGTTCTTTAGATGCTCCATTCAAAAATAAGAGTTTTTTTTCAATATATTTGGAAATTTTGCACCCTCTTCTCTGAATGAGCCATCATTAGCTGATGGTTTCTTTTAATATTTGCAGGAGATGTTGGTTTTATGATGGAGTGGTGTTCTGTTCATGTGTGATGTGGTTGGGAGGAGCAGACAAATGGATCACTGAGACATTTGTCTTAGAAAGAGACAGCATGTGCATGGGGCTGGAAGAAACACTTAGGTGAAGACTCTAGACCAAGAATCACCAGCTGGGGTCTTGAGGAGAGCACATTTTCTCCACAGAAAGAAGGCATTGCCTCTTTAGTTTAAGGCTGATTGCATGGAATGTTGATGTTTAAATTAATGGTAGAAATTGGCAGTAAGGTTTCACAAGAGCAAAGTTTTGCCCATGCAACCTCTTCATGGTGTGGGGGGGCTGAGGGATAGGAGAGGGAAGATGTCAAGCTGAATGGAGCACATGTGGTTTCCTTTGAGTCCTGATGGCCAGGATTTCTTCCAGACCTTCAGAAGGGTTGGGATGACATGGAGACAGTTGTCCCTGGAACTTTTCTCCACACAAGATTTAAGTGGATACAGTGCACTGCTGGACCTAGATGGTTTGGAATCTTAGAATATTTCAAGTTGGAAGGGACAATATAAGGATCATCAAGTCTAATTCCCTGCTTCTTTCAGGACAACTTAACACTAAACCATATGACTAAGAACATAAATCAGATGCTCTTTGAACTCCTGTGGGGTTGGTGTCATCACTGCTTGCTCCAGGAGCCTGTTCAGTGATGGCCAACCTCTCTGTGAAAAACCTTTTTCCAATGCCTGATCTAAACTTCCCCTGGTGCAGCTTTGTTCCACTGTCATGTCACTGGATACCAGAGAGAAGAGACCAGCACCTCTTTTCTCTCCCCTTGAAGAAGTTTTAGGCTGCCAGGATATCACCCATCAGCCTTCCCTTCTCCAGACTGAACAAGCCAAGTGGCTTCAGCCACTCCTTGTGAATTTTGACCTCAAGAGATTTCACCACCTTAGTCACTTTCCTCTGGATGCTCTCTAATAGTTCTATATCCTCCTCAAACTGAGGTGCCCAAACTGCCCAGAGTGCATTCCAGGGCAGTGTGCAGCAGGACAATCACCTCCCTGGACTGGCCTGTAATACTGTGACTGATGCAGCCAGGACACAGCTGGCCCTTTCAGCTGCCTGCTCACACTGCTGGCAATTTACCATCAACCCAGAGCCCCAGATCAATTCTTTGGTGCCAGGGCTCTGGGAGCCAGGGCAAGCTCACCTGGGTATGAGCATGGAGGAGGAGAAGTTACCATGTAGAGGGGTTGATATTTGTTTTTGAAAACAAGCCTGGAGCACTCCACTCCCTTGTTAATGTATCAGAGCAACAGGGATGGCATTTCTGGCTTTTTTCTATTTGCAGCATTAGCAGTGGTGCATCTCTGGGTACTTGTGCCATGTTCTAAAACATATGGCAAATTGCTTGCCCATATGGGTTTGAAGAGCAGTGTTTGTTCGGCAGTTTAAACCTCAGAACAATCAGAAGACAGGCTTTGCATTCCAAGCTGGAGAGCGTGGCAATCATCTCACATTGTCTAGACTTTCCTCTCTCTGTCATTTTTACATATTTTGCAGTGATTGCATTCATTTCCTCTGTCTTCCTTTCTGCCAAGATCTATCTGCAACCTAGATATCAGTTAAGATAGTTTTTCATATTCATGGTATTAGTCACTGTGAGCATATTTGGAGTGAGCACTTCTGATGCTCCCATCCATTTTCCTTATGGTAAATTAATCCTATTCTGGGACGGTGATGGAAATGGTGGTTTTTCTGATTTATCTGTGCAGATCTCATAAATGAAATAAAAACCCCATAAAGCCAGTGCTTTAAAATAATGATTAATCTCATTTTTCTTGGAAGATACATTATTAGACAGATATAATATAGAAAACTCATTATTTTGGTTGTAAAAATGTATTAATTAGAGGACTGTGTCACAACAGAAAATGAAGACAAACTTACTACAGAGTAATTTTCATTAGAAACTAGTGGAAATGCAGTTCTTGACTTGCTGGACTTAGGAGTTAATTTTTCTTTACAGTTTTCTGATGTTGATGGGATTTTAAATCACTTTTGACAAATTTGAGTAACATCACCAGTATTAGCAACCCGTTTGTGAGCAGGTGAAGGAGAGTGCTTAGATAATGGTGAAACATCTTAAAATGGGCAAAGGCTGGAAGGTGGCCTTTAATCAAAACCTTCCTCCTGCTTCCTCAGCTAAAGGGAAGAGTATCTCACCTGAAAGTATTGATTAAGTGGTTCTTTTCTTTTGCCTTGGGCTGAAGCTCGACGTGTTGCTCTTAATCTTCGCTTTCCAGTGTGAGGACTAAGGAAAATTTGCCTTTAGGATTTTATTGCCTTAGGGTTTGGGCATCAACTTATCAAGCAGACAAAATCTTTGGTATAAGCAGGAGTTTGGTGGTTGTTGGTGTTTGAGGAAGCAGTGAGCCACCATGCAGGCGCTGTGGAGCTCACAGCTCAGCTGCACATGCCCCTCTCCCCAAATTTGTCCTGTGTACAGCCATTTCCTCGAGCTGGAAATCTGGGAGTTGATTGGTTTTGCTCATGTATTTGATCTGTGTGTTGCTGTCTGAGAGGGTAGCTGTCTTTCTTCTTTCAGCTGTCTTGGGAAGCTGCTGTGCTTTGGGCTGCTTTGGGTCACCAGAGCAAGGCACTGGCCTGAGTGCTGGATGCACATTCCCTGTTTCTGCAGGGCTTGTGCTGCTCTTCTCTGCATCCCTGGTGCTTCCCAAGGCATGAGGCACAGCCAGGCATGGACCTTCTCTGCCCCAGCTGCACATAGATGTATCTGCCTGTGCCCACCTTTCTGTCTCATCAAAAATAGGTGTGTGTACATATTGCACACCTGTACCTATCCCAGCCTGACCCTGCCAGCACTGCACAGAGTTGCCCCTTTACTGCCACTTGTGCAGACCAGACCCTTAAAGCTTTGGCTGGTGATTGAGTGAAGAAGGGTAGACAAAGTTTTATCTGCAGATCCCTGCTGTGATTTGGATAGAATGGCTGTTGTTCATCCTCCCCTGCAGGGCCATGGCTTACCCAGCTCAGCTCAGTGTCCCCCAGCCCTGGGCCCAGCTCAGCCTGGCTGGGGTGCTGAGCTGCCCTGCTCCATCCTGCCTGCAGATGGGGACTGAAAACTGCATTTGGAAGGCACAGATGCTCTGAGTGCTGCAGCTCACTTCCAGAAGGCAATTACTCTTCTGCTGCAAGCTGGGCTCTGCCTCCTCCTGAGACCAGCATTTCATGAAGGGGGGATGCAGCATTTAAAGAGCAGCAGCCTTTCCCCTTGAGCTGCCTTCCCAGGTCCTCTGCTGAGACACAGAAGGAACCTGAGGACCTGTGGTGGATACAATCTATTAGTGCAGACTTCTGTAAAAAATGGGCTGAAATATGTGGACTGCATACAAATATGTACACATATACATGCATTTAATATGCTTTGGTTTACACATCAAACCGAAAATGCTGGATAAAAAACCCATGGCCAAAATGTTTTTAATGTTGCCTATTCTGGGGCACAAAGTAGCAGGGAAGGGCAGCTTGGTGAGCCTGGCTTTGCTTCTCTGTGAAGGGGTGATTTGGACTGAGGTGATCCAGCTAGCAGTTGTTACACTGATAATCTGAGATGGCTGCTGTGAATCATGCTCCTAAGCTGAGGTGGAGTGCCCTGGGACTGTGTTGTCCATGTTTCCAGGCCAGCTCAGCTTTGCAGAGTACCCAGGGGTAGAAGGGCACTGCAGCACTTTGCACACCTGCAGGCACTGCTTTGCTTTGGATGAGGCAAATCCAGGTATTTGCTTTTGAGCACGTGCTGAAATCCTCCATGGTGTGTAAGAATTACTCCTTGTTTTGGAGAGAGACAACCAGGGGATTTGGCACCAGATCTCTGGCTTTTATGTTCCTTGTAAAAGGCTTGAAGAGCTCAAGTAGCCTGGTACTCTGCTGGGGATGTTTTCCCTGCACTGAAATAAACCAGGCATTACTGCTCATTTCTCTTCTAGGTTTATGTGAAATCCTGTCCACCTTGAATCAGAGGTTTATGTTTTATTCCAGTGGAGCCAAGCTTTCATTTTTATTTCACAGGGAGTTTGGTCTGATTTATATGATTAAGACTTTTATAAAACTTATTATTCTTGTAATTATTCTCTTGTAATTATTCTCTTTTTCCCCTTTTAGAAGTTTCCTAAGTGTGGAGGGACAGACACCCCCATAAATTACATCTCTAAGATGAGGCTGTTTTTGTGACTGTGAGCAGTAATATTGATAAACAGGAAGAAAACCATAACAACCTTATGCTGCCTTGCACCCCAGCAGGAAGATCACAGAGAGCAAATGCTTGAACAGGAGCATTCTCAGAAAATCACAAACACTTTAAATTTGGCAGCCTGGTGCAGGGTAGAGAGGGAAGCATGTCAAGGAGGTTAATGCCACTCTGCGTTTTCTTCTGTCCTCCATTTGTCCTTTTGTCTCTCTCCTCCCAGATTTTCACACTGAAGGCTTATGAACAGTGCCTGTTCATATTTGCAGAATTTTGGTATGTAGATAATTAAAAAAAAAAAAATTCAGATGCAGGCAAGTCTATTTTGTGTTGATGTTAAAGAAGACCACAGAACAAGTGACACTGGCCCTTTGCCTCAGCTCCCACAAAGAGCTGCTGCAGGACAGCAGTGTTGAGATGCTGGTTCTGCAGCTGCCCTCCAGTTCCTTAGCAGGACTGAACCCCTACATTTATCCTGGGCTCTCTCAGGTTTGTGAGTCTTGGCTTGCCTCTGCATCCCATGTGCTTGTGCTGCAAGGTGCAGGTCCCCAGGCTCTGGTGGTGTCAGCTGTCCTTGTCCCAGGGGAAGGGCATTACTGGAGAGCCCTGCTGGGACACAGGCTGCCACAACTCACCCCACTCTTGTGCTGGTGAACATCAGTCTTGTGAGTTGCCCCAAAGACTCTTTGATCTCTTTCTATCTCCTTGGTCCCCCTGAGGTCCCATGCTGGGCTTCAAAAGATTTACAATGGCTTTTGTTAAATATTGAAACCTTTTGCAACACCTTGTTATGTTTTACAGGTTCCTGAGAGACTGAATTTCCAAAGCATTTTTTGTTGAACAGCACAAACTTTAAGTCCCAGCTGTCTCTCCAACTTGTAGTCTCACTCTACCAGCAGTTGCAGGCTTTGATCATCAAAATTTCTATTATGCAACTTGATTAAAGGTATTCAGATTTCAAGGTGAGAGCAGAGAGAGATTTACATTTGAAGTGATTTATTAACCTGCTGTAATTTAAGGTCATGCTAGTTTCAGAACATTGTTAGTACTTAATTTCAGTCTCTCTTTGTGCTATCCACTAATAGACAACTAACATTAGTTTAATTCAAAGGCTTTTTTGCTTCCTTGGAGGAAATACTAGAAGGAAACAAAAGCGCTGTAGTCATTAAAAGGGATTAGGGAAAAAAAAGTGCTTTTGAATTCCCATTCTCAAAATCCCTGTGCTGCAAACACAACTGATTATTGTACCACCTAGGTAAGAAATAAAACATTGCCACCAGTCTCCCAATTTCCATTGTACCTTCCATGTCACTTAGCAGCAAGGGAGTATCAGTGTGAGCTGAGTGATGCAGGTAGATTGTAACCACAGTCATTGCTTGGTAGTCTCCTTATTCTTATGATATGAAAAATCCTGGATGGGCTAAGTCTGGAATAGACAAACACAGTTCAGCTGTGCATATCATGACTGTAATATCCTCATTTTCTACCAGTGTCACTGTGTGGTACAGGGGGATAACAGTTCTAATCACTTGGTAAAACAGCTGGGTTGTCCCACCCTTAAGGCAGAGGGAGTCCTCAAGGTTTGTAAATGCTCATGGTTGAAAGGAATCACAAAACTCAGAGGGGCCACAAAACCATGAAGTTTTATTAGTAAATTACACACTTGGCATGGAAATTGGTATGTTAGTCCCTGATCAGCTATATAAGTACATGAGAGTGGCTTTTGGATAAAGAGGAGGTAAGATGAAAAAGTACAGAGAAAGAAAGAGATGAATGAAAGAGAGAAAGAAAGAATAAAAGGAAGGATGGCCAGGCTTGGTGGGAGTACCTTTTTTAGATAATTTTCCCTGCCCTGATGACCATTTCCTCTCTTTCTATGTGAATTAGTCCATGCAGAGTCCATTCTTTCAGACTTTTCTGGATGTGAGTCAGAGGGCTTGATGGGTCTTGGGTGGTCTTGATCCCCACTGTGTTCCATGCCCACTTCTCAGCTTAATTTCATGCTTGCACTGAACTCTGTGGTGCTTCTCTCCAGCAGCCAGAAAAAGGATGTTTGTCATGGAAAAGTGCTGCCCTACCTCAGTATGTTCTCCCTCTCCAGACACATCTTGTTCTTTTCCACAGCATGTTATTACCAACAATCCTTGCTTGGCTCCACAGCCATCCAGCTATTGGTATTTGAGACATGCACATTATCCCCTTATCTCTGGGCTTCTATACCAGCCCCTAACCATTCTTCAGAAAACCAAGGGAGTTAAAGAGTATTTTGGGATTCAGGCATGGTACAGACAGTGCTCACTTCACTGTTTTCATATGAGTCACCTTTTATTTCCTGGAGAGTAGAATAATCATTTGATACACATAACTACAAGGTCATGACTACTGCAAGAAAAACAACACAAAATTCAGGTATCATGATAGAAAACCAAAATAATCCCAGTACAAGAGGAGGTCAGGCCTGAATGTACTTATACAGGGTTTATTGGTGAAAATCTGAGCAGGGGTTGCTTGTGCCACTGTTGGGATGTGGTTTTGTGAACCTGTGTGTCTGTCCATGCATGTTTAACTCCTCTTTACTGTGGAGGAAGCAGGGAAGTTTCATTTCATTTTCTCCCCTTTAGGCAGGGAAGTTCCATTTCATTTTCTCTTCTGCACCAATCCTATCACATGTGCAAAGAAGTGGAAAATAATTTTGCTTCTGTGCCCCCAAAGGAAGAAGTTAGAACCCAGGCATTGATTTCTTCCATATTCTGAGAGGACCTGGTCCCATTTCTGAGACCCAGGCATTTGAAAATATCTGGAATAACTTTAAAAGAGAAAAAACCCCATAGGTACAATTCATGGGAAAAAAAACACCAGACCAAAAAATAAAATTATCTGGGAGGTCTGCAAGAAGGAAAGGTAAACAAGTGTGAGGAATTGGAGTTGGGATGGTGGGCTGTGGGCCAGGGACAGATGCACTGAGAGGTTCCAGGCAGAAGCACTTGGAAGAAGGGGCCTGTGATGAATTGCACTCTGAGGGAAACCATGTGCATGGTGTGTTAGATACACACACCTCCCTCTAACAGCTCCACACCAAACCCTGAGCTGTGCTCTCCAGGCACTGAATGCACAGCACAGTGCAGAGCAGTATCAGCTCCTCAGGGGAGGACACAAGATCTGCCATGCAAATGTGAACTTTGGGAAGAGAGAATTTAAGTTACCAACATGACACCTTTGCAAAGACATTGGTAATTACCTGCTAGTTAGATGCACTGTGAAAAATCCACTCCTATGAACCTGTGACACCCACAGTAACTCACTTTTTGTTACTTCCTGAGCACTGCAGGTGTGCTCTGGGGCTGCGGCAGGCAGTGGCTATGCAAGCAGGGCAGGCAGGACATGACAGCACTGGGAGTTTGGGTCTCAGCAGGACTCCCTGGGTAGGAAGGCTCCAATTCTCAGAAGGGCTTGGTCACCTTCCCTGTTGGTGCTGGTAGCAATTCTCCAGGTTATTCCCACAGTGGCAGAGCTGCAGCTCAGCTTCCTCCTGACTGCCTGTGGGGCTGAGCCTCTGCCCCAGCTGTAGAGGGTGACTGAGGGCAGATGTTGCACACAAATAATAAAACAAATAACTCTGGGTGAAACCTCAGGGTTTACCTGCTTAACTCCTTCATGCAGACTGATCTGGACACATCTCAAAATGTCTCTTAAAGGCATCTGGGAATGTTTTAGTAGAGATTTAACTATCCTGACTTCAGAAATGGAGATGTTGGACATGACATTGAGCTAGTGACCCTGCACACTTTTTCCAGTCAGTGGAAATTTTAAGATGCTTCTGCAGAATAAACAATTCATTCCTAATGGTGTCAGACAAATAGTTTTCTGAAAGTGCCCATTGATGTCCTGCACAAAAAGCTTGGAATGAGGAATGATAATGTAGATGTCTAAACTTGGATGAGATTAATCCTGCTCTGTATTTGCATCCTATTAGTCTCTGGAACAGGAACTGAACTTGGGATACTGAAATTCATCTTTTTAAACATTGGGCTACTGGATATTCTCTGTCTCATTTGCTCTATATTGTATAAATGTTTACAGGGGCTGCTGATTTGCCTTTAATCCATAATGACCAGCTGTGCCTCAGAGCCCTGGAGCAGCATGAAGCTATGGAGGAGGAAAGCTGGAGCAGAGACTGTGTTTGTGCACACACACACACACATTGCTTTAAAAATCCTGGTTTTCTGTGCCCAGTCACATGGTAAAAGGCAGCATCCTAGAAGTGGCTGCTTGAGTTGCAGAATATGACAATGGCAAACACAAGGGCAGAGCTCTGTCTCTTCCAGAGGTGATGGAGGAACTGCTGCAGGTGCACAGCAATGCTGCTCATGTTAAGAGCAGCAAGGAAGATGGCGCTGGAACAATTATTTTCTCTCTTTGTCCCTTGGTCCTGGTCTTGAAGGGTCCACAACTGCCTTTTGTACCCCCTTGCTGCCTTTTTTGCACAGTCACCCTATGCAGGATATTCACATTATGTTTTTAGCTGTGCCTTAAACGGGTTCTTTGCAGCTCTTGGGAACACTAACTGGTGATTTGTGCTTTGTGTTTGTCACCTTGGGGTCCTGGTGTCATCCTGTTCCTTAACACATCATTTGAGATGTCTGTGCTTACAGAGCTCCTTGCTGTACCACATAGTCTTATCCACTGACTACCAATTCCTACTACTGATAAGGCTACACGTCCTTTGAGTTTTTGACAATGACACACTGCACAACATTTTTCATGCTTCAAGTAATAGGAAAACCCTAAAAAGCTTGTTTCAAAGGGGAAAACTAAAAGACATTGCATAATGAACTCACATAGAAGGTTTATTCTTGGGAGGATGACTGGTTGGTGTTAGCCTCACCAGACATCTTGTGGATACCAGCCTGGGGAGGTTATTTCCTCTCTGCCAAAGACTCAAATTTGACTGTTTTTTAAATTATTTGATTTTCTCATCCTACTTTTATAAGTTTATGTAGTTCTAGCTTTCTTTACTTTTTATGGGTTATATTGATTGCCTTACTCAAGCTGTAGGTCAGTCTGTCTAACTGTGTTGCTGTGATTTGAGTTCTTATGATTTGGTAGTTTTTCCTGCGTCCATTTTGTTCCGTGTTTTTATGCCCTGATTCCATCAGACACCATGAAATATCTGGTAGTTCCCTAAGGTCACATACATGGTAATTTAAAATATTTTTGAATGGTGCGATATTAGCCAATAATAAGAATTCTGCAACTATGCATATTATTTGTGATGTAGAGGATAAAATTGCTTTCTTTTAAAGTATTTTGGTTTTTATTATGCTGGTGAATGACCTTAGTGAAAAATATGCTGCTTGCATTTTTCCCTAATGCTTTTTTGCTAAAGTTCAGAAGATCAGCACTGGGTTGCAGAGTCTGTTTTCTCTTGCCTATGAATAACTCTCTATACAGAGCAGAAGAGCTTTAGCGGGCCCTGCCTGTGTGGCTGGCATACCCTGCATGCCAGGGGCACGCTCCATGGGCAGCCAGCCTGCTGGGGGCTGGAGTGGCCACAGGTCTGAGCTGCCCTCTCCCAGCTCTCTGCTCTGGACACGTGTCTGTGCAGGCATGCACTGTGTTCCAGCGCACTGAGCAAAGGCAGCAGCAGCATCCCACTTGGGCTGACATTATCCTCCTTTCCCCCAGGGCAGCTCCTGTCACCGTCATATTTTCTGAAAAATCTCTTTGCCCAGGATTATTCTCCTGGGAAGCGGAGAAGCCTCAGAGAAAAATGAAAATAATAATTATCTCATTTGCTTCTCCTGTGTTTTGCTGCTTTGGAATATGGTTTGGACATTGTTTACTAACTGGTCATTGTTTTCATTGGTTTCGTGTGAATTGTTTTAACTTAATGACCAATCACAGCCAGCTGTGTCGAGGCTCTGGCAAGAGTCATGAGTTTTTCATTAGTATTTTGTTAAGCCTTCCTTAAGTATCCTTTCTCTATTCTTTAGTATAGCTTTAGTGTAGCATTCTATAATATCATAATAAATTAGCCTTCTAAGAACATGGAGTCAGATTTATCCCTCTCAACGACAGGGGACCCCAGAAAATACCACAAGCTCCCACCACTCCTGCATCCAATGAAAGCTGGCTGTGGACAGCTTTTTGACATACAAAGGCAAGAAAAGGGAGTAAGAGATGTTATTAAATGAATGGGTCAATTCATACTTTGTATTTCACTATACTACAACTGTCTTTGTGCTTTTTAATCTATGACTTCAATATGGTCTTTTATAAAGAACATATAATAGTTCCTTACTGTCCCTCAGGCTATGCTGGCTGAGGTTTCCTGAGCTTGGCACCTTGATGTGAGAGTGATTGTTGCTGTTGTACAGTGACAGCTTACAGTACCCTGCTTTGCCTCGTGGGGCCCATTTGTTCCACCTGAGCCTGCAATGTTTACATGGCCACTCCTGGACCAGTGGTCCCCAATCACTTTTCTGTGTTGGCTGGGTCACCAGGAGGCAATCCAGACCTGGACGGGGAAAAATCAGCTTCTGATTCTGCAGGGTAGTTTGCCCCAGGCCAGCCTTGGGCTGATGGTGGCAGAGCTGCTGTACACACTGATTACCGTGTCCTCTTGCTGTGAGGGAAATGCTTGAAATGAATGGGGAAATTAGGGGGAATTTGTCATTGTGTTGATCCATAATTTATTCCATTTGGAATAAATATATATTCCATTTGGACTTCATCAGCTGCATAAGCAATGGGAATTGCCAGGCCCTGCACATCAGAGCAGGGACACCTGAGGAGGAAGGTCTGACAAAAAGTGGAGAGCTCTGGTGCCATCACCTCAGTGACCTTGTCACCTCCACTCCCATTGCTGGGGTGCTCTCTGCAGCTGATGAAGACCAGGGATGCTGGAGCTCATAAGCGGGACTGAAATATGAGTAACTTCTATGTAATTTGGAAAATACTGTAACAATCAGTTTTAAAACCACCAACTATCAAATGTTCTGAATCTATTCCAAAGCCATTGAGTCTGGGACAGAGCTGCTAATCAAAGAACACAATGGAGCTATAAAACTATGAGGTAGAGATCTACTGTTAACCTCAGGGGACTGAAGGTGTGGAGGGGATCAATTTGGGCTGCACTTGCAATTTGTATGCCAGTGTGAAATATGCTCAGTATAAAGAGCAGGATGAGGGATGAGAGGAGGGAATTGGGCAGAGGCTGCTTGAGGTGTGTTCCCACAGGGAGGGAGGCTGCTGATCCTCCAGAGTTGCTTCATGACCAAAGTCTGGGGCTGTGATCTTTCAGTTTTGTCATGTCTAAAGCTTATCTTGTGTTGAGATGTGAAGTCAGGGCAGAAGCATTGCTGGAGCTGCCCTCTTTCAGGAAGAGTGCCTCCCTATAAATTAGTATGGCAAAGGAATAAACAGCCAGGTTAAGGGGCTTGTACACCCCAAAACAGACCCTCAGAACAAACTGTGGTGTTAGGGAAAGAGCTTTTGCCCTTGACATGAGGCTCATTTGTAGGCTTATGGTGCTGGGTGCTGGGAGGTGTCACAAGGCAGGACTTGGTGCTGTAGGGGGATACAGTATGGGTAAATGAAGATGTATAGAACATAATCTTATCCCCTGAAGAGTTGCAGCTGAGCCAATTATTAAAGATTAGGAGCAGGCCTGATTTTAAGAGGCTGCAGCTGTAGCCAATAAGAAAAGTGTTATAAAAGAGTAGATTGGTTGGTTGAGGGAACTGGGGTCAGTTGGCCACTGTGGGGACAAGGATGAGTCAGTGCTAGAGGAGCTGCCTACAAGAAACATCAAGGAGGTACAAAACTCTGACAATATGGAACTCTTGCACTGTAATGACAACATGGTGCCATGTGCTAATGATGCAGAGCTGTTTGTGTAGCTCCACAGGCAGAGCTGGGAGCCCTTCCCAGCTGGATGTCACACAGGTGCTTCTCTGTGCTCCTGGTACAGGAGGGTGCTCTGGTGCTGCTGTGCAAGTCAGATGGGAAGGTGCCTCCAAAAGGCTTTGTGACCTCCTGGAGCTGCCCATGGCATGGGCACACCAGACACCAACCTGAAAAGCTGGGCAGTACCAGGGATATTGCAGACAGGAGTCACTCAGGAGGCGGCATATGCTAGCATTCATCTTTCCTGGAGCAATATAAGAAGTAATCAATTAGTATTGTTTGTGATGTTCAGGGTTTGAGAGGTACTCTGAAATATTCTGTACTAACAGATTGCAGTGTTCTGTGTTGCCTGCTGGGTTTATTTAAAAAAAATTTCTCGAGTGAATGAAGTGCTAATTAGAATAGGTGTTTCACACATGGTGACTGGACTGTGCTGGGAAAGGTCTGATTTTCTTCCTGAATTAAATAGGTACTTAAGTCTAGCTTTTTGTACTGCTGATTTAGAGACAGGATGAACAATTTTCTGGTTTATGGACTGCAATTATTTAAGTACTTTAACTAAAGCTCTTGGCATAGTTTTTAATCCTCTTGGAAAAGTACTAACACCAAAATTCTTTAATTCCATATATATGCGTGAATAAAAACTTCAGAGCCATGGGCAGCCCTGCTGCTTAGTGGTGGCAGGAGAGTTTTGGCTGGGGTGCCTGTTATTGTTCACTACTTTTGAGCAAAGGGCACTGCAGGAAGAAAATCTGCATTTCTTTTAGAGTGTTAGTAAAGAAATGTAAATATTCAGGTGGCTTCAGTGACAGCAATGTCCCCAGTTTACTGAGAGGGGAAGGATAGAATGATGCCAGGGCCTTGTCTCACTCCTGCTGTAGCTGTGGATTTGTGGCTCCTCAGAACTTTTATTCCTGCTTACAGCTGCATTGGAGCTCTCATTATGATTGGGTCTGACTTTCTTATTTAATTGCTCCTTCTACTGCTTCCACATCTACAACGTGTTTGAGTGGACAACAGGTCTATTGGCACTATGCAGCACCAATGGGGTGCAGAGATCAAGGGAAGTATTCCAGGGATTGAGTTCTCCACCTTCCTGTGTCACAGTGGTGCTGGTGCTGGCCCACCATGGCAGTGCCAGCCCACTGCTGAGGCTGCTCAGTGTGGCTGCAGCCCCTGGGCAAACTGAGGGATTCATCTCTTGGGAGGAGCCCATCCACACCCTGGAGTCACCACTGGAGGGCAGGGGACAGTGTGCTCTCCTCTCCTAGGCCCCAGCCCAGGCATTTTACTGAAATAAATGAAATTCTCTTCAGAAGTGTAATCACTACGTATTCTTTCTTGCTGTCCCCAAGACTTGCAGAGCTTTGTTGCAGCATTTGTCATGTTTGATAGTTCATCTTATTCAGTTTTTAAGCTTGAAGAAGTTGAAATTAAAGCAGGTTAGCAGGAGGCCACATCCCAGAAAAGCTCATTGCTCCTCTTTCTCCCTGCACCACTTCTTGCTTATTTATAATGTTTTCCAGTTTAAATGTCTAAACTTACAGGAGTTGATCTGTGGATGAACAATAGCTTTCTGGATTAGTCTTATGTGTTTTTGTTTTTTTTTTTTTTCCTAAGAGCAGCAGCCATTCAACTCAAAGATGGGTATTTGGGCAGTTCCTGAATGGGAATGGAAGATGGTGTTCCAGGCCCCTGGGTGGGACTGGGAGTGGGTCTTTGTGCACTGGTGTTCCCCCAGCTGTTTGAAGGATATAGATTTGTACCTTTCAAGCAAAGCTCTCCTTTATCGATTTATTGAACTGGCAGAGTGACTTATTGCCATAGAGGCACTACAGACAGGAAGGGCACAGTGTAAGTTTTAGATTGGCTATAATTCAGAGATAATGCTTATGTTACTGTGTCCTGACAAGACATTTTAAAAAAGATTGCTCTAAGCTTAGGTGCCAGCTATGGAGATAAATGTGTGATCACATCATTGCTGTTAGAAATATTGAGAAAAATATTCCAGAATGCTCAAGGCTGGACTGAGCATGTGTGCCTTGGCTCCAGGAGGGTGGTGGCTATGCAGAGCCTACAGCACCAATTTGGGTGGTGGGCAAGGGCTGTTCTGGGTGTCCCTCTCCAAGGGAGAGGACAGTTCTGGGTGCTGAGCAGGGGACCTGTGAGAGGCTTGGGGCACTGCTGATTGTGGAAACCCAGGGCACTGGGAATATTTCTCTGTCTGCTCTGGGGTGTCCTGACCCCCAGGGGAGCACTGAGCTCATCCATGGAGAAAGTTCCCCAGACTTCAAGGTAGACTGGAATCCACAAAAGTGTGAAATAGATTATAGAGAGTAGTGCAGGTGTATCGCTTGGTGAGAAATTTAGGTTTTGGGATTTTTAGTATGTTGTGGATGGAAGCAAGATGGAGGACACAGGGTGTCATCCTGGGTTTCTTCTTCATGCTTCTTCCTTCTTCTTCTTGGGTTTGGGTGGCATTTTGTAATGGGGCAGAAATTAGACGTTGCAGGCTCTTTGGGATCAGTTTTTGGGTTAAAAGGGAAAATCATCTAGGTGTCATTTCTTAATTGGATAGTTGAGTCTTAAAATACCTTGTAACAAGAGATTGTTGGCCATTTTGTGCCTTCTAATGAGAAGCTGCTGAACTCACAGTAGTGAGACTGTTTTACTGATTAGAAACAATAAGCACCTGAGTCTGAACATGAACTACTGTCTGCAGTGCCTTCAATGCAAACCCAGAGAAACCAACAACTGGTACCCCAACAGTGATGTGTGAATCCTGGCCCAAACACAGCTGTTTCTATCGACAATGCACCAGATTTCCCTTTGGGAGTGATGGCTAAAGTCACTGACTGTTTGGATGACAGCTGTGAAGGTGGAAGTGTTTGGTTCTGTCTCCCCTTCTCTGGGCCCCCCCACTGACACACGGTGACAGAGCCTTGGGGGTCCTGGAGTCTGGCAGCTGTGGAGGGTGGGAGTCCTGCAGGACACAGCCATGGCGATTCTCTCCCAGCCCTCAGTAGTCAGGGGAGCAGGCAGCCTGCCATGCTTTGTGGCCTTTTTAGCAGCAGTTAAAGAAAACATCCTAGCTTCTAGGGGATAGAAGAGGGAAAGGCTCTTTTGGAGACTTATGTGAAATGGGTCCCTAATGGGATCAGACATCCCTGGGCAAGTCCAAAGCCTTCTCCAGCTTTGAGCTCCATGGCAGTGTATTGAGAAACCTTTCCACTTCACAGTAAGGCTAGGCTTCCTTCCAAGCAAGGAGAAACACCCTTGGAGGGTGACATCCTCATTTGCTGAGGTGTGCTCTTCCACTTTTGCCTCTGCAGTTCTGGCCCCAGGTTTCCATGGCAGCAGTGATGTACAGAAAGAGCACAGAGGATAAGACAGAAATGTGCCTGCAGCTTTGCCTGTCCCTGACTTTGTAAAATGAATTTGGAGACTTCCAGTAGAGATCATGGTATGTTACATCCACAAACCCTCGCCTGGATGCTTGAATCATTACCTGTACAGACATTCAGCTAACAAGATAAAACATTATTTGTACTTGCAAAAGTAGTTACTGGCTGCATGTAGACTTAGTATGTCTAATAAGTAACGACTGGTAGTTTCTGGAGGACAAGGGATATGATTTGGGCTTCAGTGCAAGGTGTTGGGTGTGTCTTTACATTTGTATGACAGCCAGGAGTGGGTTAATGACTGGTCATGACATCTCTTAGAAGAGGTATCTCATGCTGAGCTGCTGATCCACATCAGGTGGAGATTGAGAGATGCCAGATGGTGACAGAGAGCCAAAAGAACAAGGGGAAAAAAAGGAAGACAAGTTCTGAGGGACAAAAGGAGAAAATGGAGAGTGGACAATTTGATTTACTGAATGGCAGCAGCACTTATCTCAGAGGCAGGATTAATAACCACTGGGGAGCTGAGGAGGAAGAAGAGATTCAGAATGAATCTGGTGGTGATGAGAGCACATGGGATGTAGAGAGGGCTAAGCATGAGATGTTTGTGTTCAGCAGAGATGGCACAAATCAGATGGAATCTCACCTTTGATGGGGATGAGAAGGTTTTGGCAATAGTGGCTGGCTGCATGTTCAGATAAAAAGCATCAGGAAAGAAATGGGTCCATGTTTGAACTTCTGCATCAATTCCTAGCAGGCAGCTCTCCACACTGGGGCTAAATTGTTGGCAGTCTGATCACTGAGGCCATGGAATAAGTGGATATATGGGCTACATAGTGGATATATGGGCTACAAATGCCCCTCCTGTTTAGGGGAGCACAGTGGAGTGAAACCAGTGCAACCTATGCTCTGCTGTAGCTAAACCAAGAGTGCTGTCTGTCCAGCAGCTTTCTGGAAGAAAAGTTGACATCTTGGTGAGATCTTGTGGGAGCTATTAAACTTCCTGGCTTTTCTTATTAAATTTGTTTGAAGGTCTGCTCTTCCAGGCTCTGCAGTTTGTATGAATGGCCTGAAGCAGTGAAGTACTTGGAGAAGGGATGAGCTCCAGAGCCTGCATTTGCCACTGGTTAGGAAAAGGGCTGCACTGACATCTGTCTGTGGTGTTTTTCTGGTCAAAACTCCTGCCCAAATGTGCATTGGTGATCACAGGCTGGCAGGCTTACTTACACTGTTACCCTGCAGTATGGAGCAGAGAATCTGCATCAAAGAAGGCATCTATCTCCTTGTCTTGTTGCATAGGTATGAAAAAGAGATATTAAAAGGTGTCATAATAACAGTAGAGCAATGCAAATGCTGTACCACTATGTTTAAAAGACAAAGGACATGTTATTAATAGAGAAAGTTAGACTGGATGAAACCATATGTCTTCAGCACACTTCCCTGTGATACCTCAGGGTCTGAACCAGGCACACACCCAGATTTCCAGCCATGAAAATAGTGGCTATTTAAACAGCAGCAAGTTATTTTTGAGTATTAAATATGCTTCATATTTGCTATGTGTTTATTGTAATGCGAAATTATGTTATTAGTTCAGCTAGTTGAAATTTTCTATGGGGAACATTAATCTGAAAAAAACAAAGTTCTGCAGAAGTTGACTCAGGCTGTATGAAGACAAATTATAATTTTTTGAAAAAAATATTCTAAGGAAACAGGAAATACTTAGTTTTAAAAATGTCATATTTGCGTGGAAAATATTGCTTGTTTTCCACATAGACATCTTACAGTGTCTAGAATCTATAAACTGATGATTTATTTTGCCTAACTAGAGGTAAGAAGCATTTAATGAGGGGTGGATTTTTTCCCAAAAGAGGCTGGCTAGCTACCAATATTTTTACACCATCATGATGCTTTTAGAGACATTTTTTTTCTGTAAAATAAATTGTAAATATAATTGTGCCCCCTTCACACAGCTTGCCAACAAAACCTTTCTAGGCCTAGTAAGAACTGCCTGATTTCTGAGATAAATACAGTTTATGCTCAGGTTAATTCAATATATGTGGTGTACTCTCAAAAGTTTTCTCTCACTGCTGGAGTCTGGCCACCCTGGTCCTTTGTCTCCTGCACTGGAAGCAGAATAAGGGTTTAGGCTTCTCCATCAAGGAAGAGATATTTCTGTGTCTGTGTTGCCTCATAAGCCTTGATTGCCATTATAGAATTTGTTTGGTCACTTACATGTTTATTCATATATTGCAGTAAGAAATTAAAATGGTCTATTCCCTTTTTTATAAGGCAGTAGCTAATTAACTCTACCCATATGCAAGAAAATGGTTGTTTGTCAGGGTAACACTGAAGCATGTTACTCAAAATTAACACAAACTATATACAATTGAAAAAATGAAAGATTTTTGGATATATATTTTATTTGACAGTGGTTTAGAATATCATACAGTAAACAAGATTTCTGTAAAAGTTAATTTATCCATAGTGGTGCGTTTCATAAAAATAGTTGCTCACTTACAGCCTTTCTGTGACTATTAATACATGGAATTATATTTATAGAGATAGAGCTGTACAAGGTAAATTCACAGCTAACACTACACAGAAATATTATTTGGAATGGGGTTTAGATGATGTGCTGTCTTCACAGGTTATCGATTACAGCCGCATAAAGCAATTACTGCACAAGGAGTAGCTGTGAACTGTGCAAATTAGAGTTTATGCAAGCATAATCTCAACTGGTTTTCAGATTTCATTGTTTGCTTTCTTTATACATAAAAATAAGATACCGGGACGTGCATCTACACTACAGAAGCATTGTCCAAAATCAGAGTCAATAAATTAATGGCAAATTATATTGGATTCTAGTTCAGGGGATAAAGATTTTTTTTTTCCCATTAAATAAGAGTTTTATAAACAGCTACATGGATTTGTGCTTTTTTAAAAATTATAAATGGATTTTTCTTTCTTAAAAAAAAAATTTGAAAGCTGCAAAATCCTTGACTTGAGGCTTTTCAAATAATTGGGCAGGAAGAAACATGTCTATAAATTTCGCAGTCCAGTGCAATGTTTGAGACATACAGTAATGTGCTAATTTCTTGGAACAAAGCCAATCTCAATCTAGTTTTTCAGCAGAGCGTGTGAGGAACTAAGATTGCTAGTGAAGAATAATTTTTAAATATGAATTTTTGACAGTGCTTAGCTTTACAATTTTTTTTTTTAATTACCAATGTATTATTGCCCAGGATTTTGTTTTAATTTTGACAGACGAATAAGCATACGCACGCTTACACAGACACACACACACATCTGTTGGAAACAAGATAATGACTGATTGACTGAACTCGGAGTTATTTCCTGTGAAGGCAGACTGGAATGTTTACCTGGCACTTAAGGCTTAAAATTCAAAACAGACAAGCAAGAAAGATAAAAACAAAAAGAAGAAAAAAATGGAGATAGGAAAAAAATGGTGAAATGGAAACCATTTTAAAAATGGAAAAATACTGAATTACTGAATGAGGACACCGACAACTGTATTTCAGAAACCAGTCTAATTATTGTTGACGTGTGCCTGAAAGGCACCTGCTCTGCCAAACTGAGGGGATGAGAGGTGAGAGTGTCCTAAGTAAATGTGGATGGGTATGAAACATAGCACTGTTGATAAGTGATGCTATCATCTTCTGCAGGAAGGAAAGGCCTTTCCTTAAGGAAACTGCAGCTTTTTCTCTGTAGCACTCTTCCTTTCATTGCAAGGGCCTTGCAGATGCCTGGGGTTTGAGCCTGACCAATTGGTTTGTGTGCTACCTCGCAGGACTTGGGGAACCTGTAATAAATCACTTTTGAGAATAATTTGCAAATACAACTCCACCTTAACTCCTTTCCAATGTACAGAAACATGGTTTGTTCACAAAAATGGCAGTAGAAATGGTATCACAGAAACTAATCCACTGGATTCCCCATTCCTCCCGCAGCACCCGGTGAACTATTCTACAGGGTACCACGTGGACTATCCCAAAGCGTTAACAGTGGAGACGTGTCATGGGTGTACAGTTCCGAACGATGCTTTAAAGAAACCCTTTAACCCCTGTCTAGATATGTCGAGAACAATTTATTTACAACATTTTAGCTCCATGAAAAATCCTCTCTCGGTTTCAGCTTGCTCCGTGCAGTTTTATTTAAGGCGATGTTCCAGTTTGTGATTGCTCTAACTTGTTCCAGTTTCTTGATATAAAGTTTGAATGAAATCCAAGTCCTTCATGCAGTGGGAAAAAAATGCTAAAGCTACACTGCACTATCCTTCTCTGATGTACTGTCCTTCATATTGTTTTGGTTTCTTCCATAGCTGCCAAAGTCCCTAAAATGGAACTGGGACTTTAGGGTCGATTTTAAATCTCTGTGTTGACTATATGCTTTTGAACTTATTAGATACTGTGCACATTGTCATGGAATTACACACTAATGTTTTCATTCCTCAATGCTTTGTGTATATGTGTGATAGTTAAAATAAATTAAAACAAACCAATGTGAGACAAAAACTAAGAAGAATGTTCTGCGTCAGTTTGAGACAGTTAGAGGGCAACAGTCCCTTGCTTATCTGCTCATGGCAGAAGTACCAGACTTCAGGACGCTTGGTAGCTTATCTGAGCCAGGGATTTTCCACGGCCCCGGAGAGACCGTTGCCTTTCGAACTGTGGTGTTGGTGCTGCGAGTGCTAATGGAGTGGAGATGTCCCTTCCTGGGGAACTCGCTGGGTTTCCCATCAGGGTCCCTCTGGCTGTGGTCCATATCACTTCCAGGCGAGCTGCAGCGGTTGCTACTGTAGGTCTTGGTAGCTCCCGTATCGGTCTTGACGTGGTCGGGTGCTGCAGCTGACTTCTCACTGGTGTTTGTGGATCTGTGGTCTCTTTTGCTAAGAGATCCTCCTCTCTTGCTTTCTGGCTTCCTCAGCCTCCCAAACTGTTCATCACTGCTTCCAGCACACATGTGCTCTCTTGCGCCAGCCTCGATCATAACGCTGTGTCCCACCGCTTTGCTTTCTGAGGTGGGCCTGCCACCATCAGTGGTCTTATTTTTGCCTCCTGAATATCCTTTCCAAGAAGCCTCTTCGTGCTTTGACCTGTCTACCTTTTTAGGACTTGCTGACCTTTCTCTTTGTTCTCCTAACCTTTTCTTTTTGTGACCGTTCACCGAAAGCTCCTTTGGTTTCCTTACATCGTGTTCCCTCTTGATATCCCATGTTGGCTCTGGGCTTATCTGGTGAGAAGGGTCAGAGGGTGGGGCTATGTGTGATGAAGATAATGGTGAGATTATGTCGTCGAGGGAAAGAGCTACTTCCGGCAGACCTGGGGAGGTGGCAGAGGGAGCACTCCAGGAGTTTGGTTCGTCTGTTTTAACAACAAAGAGAAGAGAGTTAAGGGCGTACCCAGCAGCACAGTGTATTTATTGCATAGGCACATGTATTCTGAGCAACACTGACGCGCAAACCATGTACCAGCCTAAAACCCCTCTGCTTCAGCTGAGGTGAAACTCCCTCAATTGTGTGGAACCAATAGGGAGAAAACAGAAAATAATCTCTCCAGAAAAAAAAAGAAAAAAAGTACGGGAAACACAAGAACCTCAAAGCTGGTAACTGCGAATGCTGGAAACCCCAGTCTTTTTTTCATACAGATTCCGCTTTCCTCTGCCTATGTTAAATTATTCTTAAAATAATAAAGGCACGTGCTCATGAAATCAAATAGCCTCTTTTGTAGCTGTATAATGGATTTCTTAGCTGGGCAATATCAGTGCTGTCTCTGAGGACAAATGAGAAGGACTTTCTGCCATCTATTAAACGTGTCCCTACAAGCATATAATAATTGACAAGAATTTGTAGCTCAGATAAGGTCATCATTGAATTCTGTCTCATATTTTTTCTAAACAGATATAGTATTGCGGTGTTTATGGCCCCACAATTCTTACAGGGTACGTTTACAGCTCTGCCTTTATATCACAGTGTCAGCTGCTGAGTCTTCAGGTTGTGCATTTTGAATTTCTCTTGGTTACTTAGCCTCAACACAATACAGGTGGTTTGTGCAAATCCTGTGCAAATTATTAGCCAAATAAATGTCTCCTTTGCTGAATCACAATGATTTTCCTAATCCAAACCAGAATATTCTGAGATGCCTTTCTCTTGTATATACATCCTCATTTCTTTTGATTAACTTTCTGGCAGAAAACAAATCAACCATGATTAATGACACCATAGCTCCCATTCTTACCCGTCTACTTAGAGGTTAGAGAAATCACTGAACTTGGCTAATGTCATTCCCTATTTAGCACCATTTTAGTTAGGCTTTGAACAGTATGAGGAATAATCTGTCAGAGATGAAGGACTGTCTCAGGAATCCATGGAAACGAGGTAGAACTTGTGGCAAGAGCTGCAAATTTTCTGGGGGAGAAAATGTAACCTTCTAGCTAAAAAACAAGCGTGGACTTCTTAAGGTCAGGACTAGTATCTGTCACTGATATCAACTGCCCTTTAAAAAAGTAACATGCTTTTTTCTCAGTGCTCTGGCTGCTTTCAAATTATCATGGAGACGCACATCATCTCAAAAAAATGGAATAGATTCTACTGCCCAGCCCTGGGATCTGCAGCTTGCTTGACTAAAACAGCACTTTTAAGTAATAGCTGGATTGAGTGATTGCTGTCTTGCAGACAAAAATAGGAGAGACAATAGTGAGGTGGGTGATGTAAAGGGAGGGAGCAGCACAGTTAGCTGAGGAGCTATTTATTTTCCCAGATGGTGTTTGTCATATGCTTTTGCATAATGAGCATATGTGTGGAGAGGATTAGCATTTGAGAGGGGTAGAAAGTACAAGTTCTGTGTAAGACAAATAAACATTGAGCTGGGAATCTAAATGGGATGAGGGTCTCAACTGAATTTAGAAAAAAAAGAAATCACACTTTCTTACCCTCCAGTTAAGGGTGACTAATGTACCATCTGCTCCCAGCTTGGCACTCAAGCAAGAAAAAATAAGAGGAAGACTCGTGCATGTAGAGTGATCAGCTCCTAGGAGTTTGCCTACAAAAAGCATTGACCTTGATGGGCTTGTTCTTTACTTCTGTTCTTCTGCACCACCAGCCTGGTACAGGCCCACAGCCTGTGCCTGATGGAGGAAGCAGAGACCCCACCCTGGCTCTTCTTCAATCTGAAATCCAGGAGGTGTCATTTTATCTAATACTTGAGCCAGGGACCATGCACAGAGTCCAAATCACTAAAACTATCCTGGGACTCAGCATGAAGCTCCCTATGTGCACCAGCAAGGTAGCTGAGCAAACTGAAGAAGCCACCCTGAGCTTTGGAAAATTAAGTTTGTACTTTTCATGGCATTGTCACTCCTACCCAGGGTAGAGGTGGTGCCAAGGGTTGGATCAGTGTATTTGTCTGAACTACAATCTTCTTTCCTAGGTGTCCATGAGATGTTGTTTTTCACAGTTTTTCAGTGTCAGTGAAGAGTAGTGGGCCATTATCCAATCTCATGTTAGGCTGTGAGAGCTTCTGATTACAGAAATAGCTGATTCCTTTGGGTAGTATCAGCTACACACCAGTGAAAACACCAAAGGGCCTGCAGCAGCAAGATGCTTTGGGTAACAAGACTGCCTCTGTGGAAAAGGAACCACTATGCTCAAATCAGCTGCTTCTCCTCCAGGAGGACAAACCAGGGGTGCACCATTCAAAATCAAGGTGGCAAACATGTTGTGGCTCCTCTGAGGCACAAAGGATAATATGGTACCAGTTATTTGAAGGATGCTCTGGAGAAGAGACCTGGAGGTTAGTGGCCTACTGCTTTATTGCCTGGAGATTACAGAATTTCTTCTGTTTTCTATTTTAAAGGAGATGAAAAACCAACCAAATGTTGTAGTGAGAAATCATAGTGGGTTAGAATGTACTTCAACAAAAGTGAATCAGCATATCTCTTACATATACTGATTTATAAGAATAGGTGTCCATAAACTGGGAAATGCCATATTATATGCATTACTGGATTTTATCTCTCCCCCAGAAAACCCTAAGTAAAAGACAACTTGGCCAATCAAGTAAGAAAACCTGTAGCCACAGCTTTTTTGGTTTGGCTGTGGGACAACCTCAGGTGGGTCACTGGCTGCACTGTGTTTAAAATACTTGCTGGGAAGGCACCTATATATAGGTTGTATTTCCAGTGGTTATGGAACAATGCTGCCATGGAATAAAACTATCATTTGTTTTCTTTGGCAATATAGCATTTGCAAATAGGAAGAAAATTACTTTTTTTAAGGTTTAAGTACCATCAGTCTGAGACAGCGAAACCCAACCTAACCTGATTTTCTTTCAAATGAAATGACATTATATAGAAAGTCATTCTCAGCCTTGGTAGACATTAATGTCAACAAGCCATTGTCATTAACTAGTGAGGAGAATACTCATGTCAGGGTATTGTAGCCAACTTCCCTCTAATGTTTGAACATTGTGGAAAAGTATAAAAATTACTAGAGTAGAGCAAAGTGCAGGAATGTAAGTAATTTGTTACTCAGAAAAAAAAAAAAACCTTTTAAAGAGCTGTGTTCAAGCCATAAGGGTTCATTTGAAATTGTTCAACCAGCACTAAAATGATTGCTTCTCCTTAGCAAATATAAACAGGAGAAAAATGTAAAATTTTATCCTGCAGAGCAGTTAAACAAGTAATTTATTTTCATGATTATACTCAGTTTCTAGCTACATTTTTGAGAGAGTTATTAATATTTCTGAATACTTTTTATTCTGTTGGTCTAAGGCTTTTTATAAAACCTTTGGGTTAATTGGGAACATAACCTACTTTTATTGTCTGTTATTCCAACATATCTCAAAGCATTTTGTAACATACTAAACCAGAGACAGAGCACTGATTTTACTTTGTTCTTCCTTCACCTCTGTGAAGAACTGAAAACAATATTTGTTTAACAGAGCACGAACTACTAATGCCCAAACAACTTGCAAGCAGATGAGTAGACTATTGCATTCAGTTGCAACTGCTGGAGAGGTTTAGGGCCAACGTAGTTTTGAACTTGTTTCTGACTTTGTCACCATTGATAACATTCTTACTGTGAGAGAAATTGGTTTTCAAAAGTATACCTCTCACTGAAGGCTAATAGATGCCTGCCTTCTTTCTTTGAAGGGAGAAAATCTCCCTTGACCTACTAGTTTAGACAAGACAAATGAGCTGGGAGCAGCACTATAATCTGTCACTAGCATGGCATTTCATTTGCTGTAATTTAGTAGGTGTTTGCTGGGTGGCTTTTAGTTTCTACAAGCTACTGTAACACAAGTTGGTGGCACTTCTCCATGGGATGTGTAAGAGTGACTCACCTACGAGCAGCTTCACATAACTCCCAGGCAAAGGAGTAAATTGATAACTGAGTAAGAGCCACCACAGACACAAGACTGAGTGTGTGGGAGGACAAGTGGGAGATGAACACAGCCATTCTGGGGCAAGAGTGACACAGGGAAAACATCAGGAACAGAAGTTTTCTGTCTAAAGGGGTTTTTTTTTTTATTTGAGGTAGAGCTGCCACATACATTAATTGTTTGTTTTGGTCTGTCAGCTCTCACACATTCAGTGGAGTGGAAATGAGGGTACTGCTCTCATGAGTCTATTGCTCCTGTCTTACCCGTTCTACCTGGATCCAGTGCTTGCTGATGGCTGAGCCATGAGAAAAAGAACCCTGGCTTTACTCCTAATAGAGAGGAGAGCTCTGCCCATGGACCTCTGATTTGTGGCTAGGTTCTCCCTTAGCATCAAAATATTTTAGATAATTGTTTAATAATTTATCAAGGATGTGTGGTTTTTCATCAGATATAAGTATCCATAAAGTACTAATATAATTTATTGAATATTTAGTAGTAAGAGTAGAAATTACATCACATTCTATTACTTAAGTAATAAAATCTCAAAGCCTTTTTAATTTTCAAATTATATGAATAATGTACAATATATTAAAGCTTTGAACACTTTCATTAGTCTGGATGAAGTGTTTTCTGAACTGTCTAAGCAGCTGTTCTCATATCTTCCCAGAAATATTTTCCTAGGGAATCAAAAAGGGTTTGATTGAATAAAAAATATAGTGCTTTATTTTTTTCCCCCCCATTTTTTTGGTCTGCAATTATGTATTGCCAGGAGGTGGCAAGCAGTTCTTACAGATGCTGCTAATAACAAAAATGGGACAAATTGTCCCCTGGTGAGTATCCACTAATGTTGGTAGTGCTGCACCAGGAGGGCATTTGGGTCTTTCTCATTATAGCTTGACATGTCTTTGATGTTCCTGATTGCATTGGTCTCCTGAAGCTTTTCTTTAGCACTCTCTAAGGAGGGATATTTCAGAATATATAAAGAATCTTTAATCTTTTATCCTGACACTTCCACAACCCAAACACACAGCACCCTTTGTCTCCTGAAATAAATGATTCTCTGAAGATTTCATGGTTAGAAAAGCCCTTGGTACTTTTTGTTCAGCTGTGAGCCTTATGGAAATGTGACACAATATGCCACCCTTTCCCCAGCCTCTCTCAGTGAGTGGCAATGGGCTCTGCCCCCACCTTGCAGCTTGCCTGTACTTCTAGCTATAAATTGTAATTCCTGTTAATTATTCAATATGCTATGCAAATGTTTTCTCACAAATTGCACTTTTCTTGGCTTAAAATTACACTTCCCTTGTCTCCCCTTCCACTGAACTTTTCCCCATTCAGATCCCTGAACACCAGTAGCCCTGGAAGCAAACCCCAATGGGTTGAGGTGTCCTCTGCTGGGATATGGCACTTCCTTTGGTCAGTCACTGTGGGCACACCCAGGTGGGAACAGCCTTTCCATCTTTAGCACTGCTCTTATGCTTTACCAAGGTACGATGGCAGTGTGCTATGAGTGCAAAAGGTTAATTCTATGTATAGGAATTAGATACATGCCATATACATTTATAAAAATTAACACAGGTTATACTTGGTTATTTTAGCATAGGAACTACTTCTCCTTTCTCATACTTGCAGTTGAGTGATCAGATTAGTATTTTGAAGCCTTGTTTCTGATGCAATGAAAACCTAATCTAGTTTTCTATCTTAATGTAGCCATATTTGTTATACCACTTGCCTGTTTGTACTCAACAATGTCATGGTGACTCTGAATGTTTAGAGTACCTTATAAAAATAACTTTAAATGTTGCTTTGCTCAAGAACGGAATCTTTCTACTTTTTAGTAATTAGTTCTTTTGGCTTCCCACTTTTGCTTTTCCAAAGTTTGAGGATGGTTGCTCAGGATAATCAGAGTTATTTTACAAGTCACAAAAGATTACAGGAGAATGAACATGCATCTGAATCCTGACATCTTTCACTTCTAAATTTTGTGCTTGGCATTTTCAAAAGAGCAGAATGATTCATTAAGAAAGACTGATATTTGTGGTATGAAACAATGCCAGCCCTGATTTTTCTGTCCCCAAAGTCATTGTGCATTTTTGCTTTTGTCATTGGTCTAATACTGGAAAAGGTGGCCCCTATTCCTATTACATGGAGCTATTGGTGACACAGCTTCTGCAGATGTTCACAAGAACTGAAGAGATATGAATGTAAGTGTAGTGTAAGAGATGAACACCTCAATCTCCTGTGTAAACTTAAAAGGTTTAATTTAACATCCAGAAAATTCAGTCACTGACCCATTCCAAGGCTGGAAAGCACAGCTCTACATCCTCCTTGGCTCAGCTCCTAGTGCCATTGATGCCCTACTTCTTTTCATGTTCCTGGTCATTACTGATGAGCAAATATTTAGTTCCTTTGGGTTCAGTATATCCGTCTTCCATTTTATACTTTACCTAGATATTAAATGGAAGATGCCCTAAATATTTTTGCAGCAGACTCAGTGTTCGTGAAGTTCTTGCAAGGGCCATTTACTGAGACTTTGAATGATTTCATCTCAGGTAAAATTCACTTTCATCACCTTTTCTGTACTTTGCTTAGAGGTTTGTTAGAGAAGTGCTTTCATGTTCAGAGATCTAATTTTGGAATTATTGCAACACTTCAGAAAGAGCAGATTGTTAGTTATGCTTGGAAGACCAAATCTACAGAAGCTCAGGAGATGATCTTACTTGGTGGTGGAGCTAAGGGAACAGACAGAAAGGGAAAATTTAAACTTCAGTAAGAGAGGGGAAAACTGTATAGTGCAAGGAAAAAAGTTTAAAAATTCTTCAGAAAAATGCTGCGTGTTTTCTTGAAACAAGAAAGCCACACACATTGATTTGTGTGGGCTTTAATCTGTAGCAAGCACTATGTATGAAATCACTTTTCAATTTCTTATGTAATGTAGTCTTTAAATATGATTAACAAAGAAACATGGGAAGCAACTGATCTGAGTTGGAGGGTTCCTATTATTATTCTGCACTGGTTTTGATCCTACATTATTATACCCAGGGCATCATCAGTAAATCCCTTTCCCTGAGTTAGTTCTTTAATTATGGCACTGTTTCACCAGCATTTTACTGTTCTTACCACTTGAGATAATAATTTAATTGCCTCACAGAGTCAGAGAGAGAGGTGGCCCAAAAGACCTCTGGAAATAGATGTCTGCTCTTCTGTTGAACATGTACACAACCAAAGGAGGGGAGTTCCTTATGGAAACCCTTTTAGGGGCTGTGGATCAAAGCTGAGTGGATGAACACAGAGATCTACACCCATCACCCCCACACCAGGCCCTTTTTAGAAAACACAGGCCACTGCAAGAAAGTGGCCTGAGACCTTTCAGGCTGGCACAGGAGATAACTAGTGAATTCAGAAACACTGAGACTTTCTGCCACGGAGAGCAGGTGGCCTGGATTGTCTTGGATATCTTGGGGTGGGGTGCTGCTTTAGCCCTTTCCTGGTTACTCTGCCATTGTTCACCCCTCAAATATAAATCACATCCATAAACAATTCATTGTGATTTTGTAATAGTGCCTAAGCTCTGCATCATTTGGCTCTCTCCAACATCACTCACCTTACAACAGGGTTGAGACTTTGGCACTGCCCTTACAATTGCAAGAATAAAAAAGGATCATTTTTCTATGCAGAAAAAAGCTATCCAAAGCACGGGATGGGAGAGGGGAGAAAATAAGGAGCCACACCTACAAGCAGGTTGTATTTCAGAAATAGGTAAATTAATGTGGTAAATCAGTTTACTAATTTACTGTAATAGTCTTCTGGCTGTAAATCTTAAGGCCAGATCTTATGGGTACACAGTTTGCCTCTCATTCTAAGACCCAGCTTAGTTTATTCCATAGATATTATTCTAATAAACAGTCCTATTAATTAAATATTTAAATCATCATGATCACCAATCAGAGTGAACTTGGTGTGAGAGACTGAAATGTTAATGGTTAATGACAAACAATTGTCCATTTCCAAAAGTAGCTGGTGCTTTGCTGAGGATGTGCAGGGTCACAGCCCAGGAGCAAAGCAGGGGTGCACAAACTTTTGTTTAGGGACAAGCTGCGTTTTGAGCTAGATAGGAGAAGAGGCTGATAAGAAGCAGAACCTATGAGGTGGGATAATAGTTTTTATCATGCCAATGTTCTCCCTTACATGACTGGCTCAGCTGTAAAACCCCTCTGGGGAAGGTATCAGGACATTCACCTTATTCAGCCCTTCTGATGGGGCATAACTGGCTCAGCTACAATGACATGAGAGGTGGCTGTCATGTCTTAGAAGGTCCTTTTCCTTTTTCCTTTTCCTTCTCCTTTTGCCTTTTTCTTTTCCTTTTCTTTTTCCTTTTCCTTCCCTTATATATTTTCTTAATAATAATATGCTTTTATATTGTTATATTACTATAGGTAATAATAACCAAAATGGCTATATACCTGCTTTCCATTTCATCCTAATTGTTCTAAAATAAACCATATATATATATATATATATATATATAAACACCAACCATTCAGTGTTCCTTCACTCTAATTCCCCCCAAGAGATCTATTAACAAGAACTGCAGTTCCCCTGCCTCCAGGGACAGGTTGTAACCCTTGGCAAATTAGATTTTTCCTTGAGTCAGCTTAATCCATCTGCATAAATGTTGCAGGATTACTAATACTGGAAGAGCCCAAGTGAAGAGCAGCAGCCTGCATGGGGCTTTTACCTCCACAGGAAGCTCCTCTCTGTGGTGTCAATATTAAGTGTGTGGACAGCTTAAGTGCCAGTCTTGAGTGAGCCTGCTCTGACCACACATTAGGCCCTATTCAATAGGGCCTCCAGGTGGTTTGGTGCCCTTTTTGAAGTGCTGAGCATCTCACATATTTACCAGATCAGAGCTACTCAGGGAATACTCAACCTGTCAATAAAGAAGGTTTTATTTTCCCTGTGTGGTCAGGCAGCAGAGTAGAACTGGAGAAACCTCAGCAGTTCTCTCCCAGAGCTATGCTGGAGCTGGAAAAATTACATTGGAAGTTACTGTATAATTAAAAAAAATAATGACTTTCAAATTAGTTTTTATTAATAGAATTAAGCCACACTAAGTCATAAATATGTTCATAAATATGTTAATAAAATGTGTGGTATTAATGAAAAACATTCTGCAGAGACTGAATAATTTAAGAGTTGGATATTACACACTTAATTAAAGTTAAATATTAAAATTATGAATTATCACAGCTAAAATGGGTGTTAACAGTAGGCATCACATTCAGTCAGGTCAACAAATAGCTGTTATTAAAAGCATGTAGGTAATACATAAAATTTACTTAATAAGTGAGGAGCACTTTGACTGTGTATGAAATGCTCCTAGAAATTTGTTTCTGGTGGGCACTGAGCTTCTCATTCAGTGAGAACGGGATCTTAAACAAAACACTTGGTTTGAACTCAGGCACAAAGCTCATGAATAAGTAGTCCTGCTCTGCTTAGGGTAGAAGGTGCAGAAGCAAAATCTTCAGACTGGGAGTTTGTCAGGACTGTTGTAGTATCTGATATCTTTGGAACTCTGAGACAAATGTATCTGAAAACTCTATGATGAGATGGAAGTGCATGAATAAATGAATTTTACACTGTAATATTCAGCTCCTAATAAGTAAACACAAACTACGTCTTGTTAGAAAATCCAGATGTTCAAAATTCTGGGTTGCATATCTGTGTTGCTCTTGCACAACAAAATTCAACATTCTCTGGTCATGTTTGTTAAGCATTGGTTGGAGAGTTACAGTTACCTCATACTGTCAAAGTCAAAAAAAAGCACATTTCATTTTCTGTGGTTTTTTTTCCCCAAGATAGGAATAAGGAGCCCTAAGAAACCTGACAGAAGCCATGACCTCTGCTAACCTTTCCCTGTGGTTGGACCACAAAGCATCCGCCAGGAGTTGCACCATGGGATGGTGGAGTGAGGACAGAGGCAGGACCTGCAAGTCCCTCCATGGACAGGGTTTGCCTTTGCCTCCCTAGTGCTTGGAATAACAGTTCTTTGTGTCACTCTCTGTGCAAGCACTTAGACTCATCATGTTTCTGATGTCAGTGTGGAGAGACCATGAGAAGCCTTGTTAGCTTAATTTAGTCTTGAACATCACAGAGTCAGGTCACTGGCAAGGCTCCTTGACACAGGATGCAGGATACAGGAATATTCCTGTGTGCCTTCACACAGTTCCCTTTGGTCCCCAGCTCCCTGTGGCAAAAATACCATCACAGATATGTGGGGAAGGTAACTCTGAGGAGGAACAAGTCACAGTGATGCAGTCTTGTTATTAATTGGGGGCCTGTGGCGAATGAAAGAGAGATGTGAGATGAGCAGCAGGAGAGGGATTTTCTGGGATTTTGTGCTGCAACAGCAGAGGATTGGACTTAGTCCTGTGGCAAACTGCAGAGACACAGGAAGTGTTACTGAATTGCTATTTTACCTACTTATCTGGATTACATGAGGAAAGGAAAAACTGATGTGGAGACAGAGGTATGGCTGTGTTCTCTCAGGTCCTGTATTTTGGGTACTGATCTTCCAGTATTGTCAACTGGATGGAAATACAGGGAGCCATGAAAATAAGTGTCACCGTGATATTTTCTGAAAAATCCCTTCACCAGGATTTCTTCTCCTGGGAAGCTGAGAAGCTTCAGAGAAAAATATCAACAATAATTATCTGATTCACTTCTCCTGTGTTTGGCTGCTTTGGAATGTGGTCTGGAGATTGTTTATCCAACAGGTGCATGTTTGTGAATTATTTTGACTTAATGACCAATCACCATGAGCTGTGTCACACTCTGAGGTGTCAGTCACAAATTTTTATTAATCATTCTTGTTAAACCTTCTGTCTGTGTCCTTCTCTTTCTTTAGTATAGTTTTAGTTTAGTATTCTTTAATATAATATAATATCGTAAAATAATAAATCAGTCTTCTGAGAACATGGAGCCAGATTCTCATCTCTCACCTCATCCTGGGGACCTCACAAACACCACAAATAAGTGTTAGGAAAAGATTTGTGGGTGGAACTTTGCCCTTCTTTGGGAAGTCTGCTTGCCAGTTTATGTGAACCAAACCCGGGATAATGTTTGTTCATCTGCTTTATTCACTGGAGTTTAGCTGTAATTATCTACACTTTACACCATATTAGTAAATCTACTCCAGAATGTTATATTAGAATAATGAAGTTTTAATTATAAAAGAACTTGCTCAACAACCTTATTAATAAATCTTTGCTCAGATATGGGGGGACACTGCCAATTTTGGTGTGGATTAGCAAGGTTCTGCTTTAGTAATAATACTGAGTAGTCAACTAGGAATTTTAATCTTTAAAGTGCTTCTCAAGCATTAAATAATTAATCCCCATAACACTCCCATGAGATAGGTAAGTAAATATTACTATTCCTGTGATACAGATGGGGGAAGCCTGGGTTAGACTATTCAGCCAGACTGGTCTGAATCCACTGGGAGTGTAATTGCCAAAGCAATGTTTAGGATTCAGTATTTTTGCATTTACAAAGTGAGGTATTGCCTTCCTGGAAGCTCAAAGTCATTGCCAGAAAACTGAAAGAACTGTGTCCCTCTTTCTTTCAAGACTGTGTTTTCTATTTCTATATCAAAGGATAAAGGTCTGCACAGCTTTTGAAACAGAAATTTTCTATAAGACTGAAATAACTATATGCACCCACTTATACATACACATCCAGTGTTATTTAATAGAAGGATGTTGTACTTTTCTGCCAGCTGCTACATATTTATTAAATACTAAAGACATGTTTATAAAGCAATTTTTAATATTAATTTTTGCCCTTGAGTAGTTTTTTACCCATAGCAATAAAACATTCTAGAACCTTTGGGAGCCCATATTCAAATTACCTGATGATTTTAGACCAATTTTATTAACCAGTATATTGGTTCATTTAGTTAGTCTTTTTTTTTTTTTTACACACCACAGGTTCCTGAAATTAAGTTGGTATTGCTAGAAATAAGAAGGTGGTATTGGAAATGCAGCAGGAATATGAATGAATGTTTGCAGTTCCACCAAGGTGGTCACAGGCAGAAAGGGCACTTTTCCAAAATGAGTATTGATTTTTGCACTCCCATCAGATAAATGATATATGAGGCAGTTCAAGTTTCAAATAACACCCAACCTCAGCTCTGGAGATTTATAAAATGAGCATCAAAAATGAGGTGAACTGGATTATCTGATCAGTACTCTGAACAGATAGGAGCCTCTGGCTTCAAAGTATAGGCCAAGGTGCTTTAGCCATTTATTAGACAAATGTAAAAGCTTCAGACATTCTAATAGAACTAGAAAAAACAGTTTGTAGCAGACTGCAAACTGGCATCCTCTGAAGGATATAACTGTATTCAAACAATCACTCCACAGTATAAGCTCCCAAGTTTTAATCTATTTTTTGCAAATATGAATGCAGGGGTCACTAGAAAGGGCCACCAAACTCGTGGTGCAAGGAAGGACAGGCAGGTATCCCTTGAACTGCAGGAACCTTCCAAACCACCTGAATCTCTCCTGTGCTGTGTCTAAGTTCCAGTCAGGCTGCTGATCATGTCCCAGAAGTGATTATTTATACAAAAGGGAAAATATCCTTCATGTGAGATGAGGTCTTATAACAGACTGCTCCATGATGTTATGGTAGAGCCTCTCCTAAGGCATACTAGAATGGCCAATTTATCTGTTCTGCTTCAGGAAATTTGACTCCTTGCTCAGTGATCTAATGAATGGTAGCACAGCCACATTTTTGGTTGGAATAAGCCCCATCGAAATGGGCTCTTTAGGAAAATTCTTCCCCTCCAAACTCTTGCATTAAAAATACCTGAAAGGGAGACATTTTATAACAAACATATTTTCATTTCACATGACACTGCTTTTTTATCAAACAAGTATTTCAGTTTTGGTGTTGACCAGAACTGAAGTTCTTCTGATTTTCTGGATACATTATACTGAGAAAAAAAATTCTGTTGCAACATTTCCTGCCAAATAGATGAGAACCATTCACAGCTGGGTGACTTCAAAACTAATTTTAGCTATATTTATAGAGTATTTACATTTCTACTTATTTCAGGAAAAATACTTATTTCCTGTGTATGTTTTTCTGTAGGAGGAAAAATAAAGATGATGCTCAGAGAGTTGAGAATATAAATATGTAGAATTTGTGTTGGAATTGCAGTTCATTGAGCTGGGACCTGTAAAATGGCCTTAATGCCAGCCTGGATATCTCACCTCTAACCTCTATCTAACCTCTTTGAGCTATGTTCAGTGAAAAACTAAACAGAGGCAAGGTGAGAATACAAGGAATGGTGGAGTTAACATTTCTATATGATGCAGGAACTTTGCAGCTAGGAGGTCTCTCATGGTGACACTTGAAATACATGGGAACATTTCCAAATAGCCTCTAGATGTGTCCAGCTCTGCAGCAGCAAAGCATATGGATGTGTCTGTGTTCAAAAAAAATCTCATGTATCGACACAGACTGGAAATGAACTCCAACTGGAAACAAACTGGTTAGATTACCTGGATCTGCATGCACAAGACTGATAACTTAAGCCCAGTTTAGTTCTGCTGGGGGCAGAAATTCTGTGAGCATCACACTGGAGGAGCTGCTTGAAGCTGAAAGGCTGTAAGAACATCTCTGGATATTGCTCCCTTTCTATTTCCTATCTGTCTGCTTCAATGTGTGGGACTGTTCTTGCAATTGCAGCAAATGTTCTGCACTGTGCACAGTCAGCAGCAGGCAGAGCTGGATGCATCTGGACACTGCTGAGTTTGCTGTGATGATAGCAATCAATAGGAAAACAGAAAAAACAAGCTTTTCTTTTCCTTTGCTTTCCAGGTATCATATGTGGGCCCTGACTCTATATTACAAATTGGATGCATCTGAACAATCTGTGTGGTTGGATCTGATTCTCGGAACAAAATTGCTGGAAATTGAGAGCAAAGAGCTTTGTGTAAATTCAGCATAAGCACAGGGTTTAATAAATGACTTTTGCCTATCAGCACATTTCAAAATATGTTCAATTTTACATTTATTTCTTTAAGAGGCTGCATATAAATATTGTTTGAGATCAGCACCTAAATTCCACCTTCATTTTCTTATTATTTTTGCAAGCCAAGTGCCATAAAAATGAGGAAAATTACAGGTTAAACTCAGAAGTTCAAGATTTTCTACCTGAAAAGTCATATTCAGAAGATAAATTTTTGTCATGAGAAAAAATGGAAATATAGCAGACCTATGCACTAGCAGCAGTATAACATGCAAAACTCATTATTTAGGATATTCAAATACATTTGTAGAATGCATAGCTGCTGTGATGTCTTAGATAATCAGTTATGAAAGAAAAGTTGAATACTCTAGAAACTATTAAGCGAGCTAGCATGTAAGAAGAAGCCGGAAAATACTCTCTAAACAGTTGTGAGAAACAAAATGTATTAGAAAGATAATATACATGCAGAGTTTACAAACCGTGTCTTTAGGGTGGCCCAATAAGTAGAAATATGGGGACCCATGCTTGTCACTTTTCATGCACATGGAGAGACTGGAAGGTACCATTCCTAAAGGAAGGGGAGGAACAGCCTAGGACCAATCATTAGAATTAACAGAACCAGTGACATACAGACATTTTTACTATTGTTAGAGCAGAGAATTCTTAGTAAGTTTAGAACAATTGAGAGAAAAGCTTATATGTAACAGGAAAGAAGTATTTCTGTAAAGCTAAGACAAATAGGCATGCTGTAAGTCTAAATATTAGTGGATTATTGAAACTACTGTACATATATATTCAGGGCATAGATTCACCTGGTCTATGGATATGGAGTACATCTTGAGGTGCTTCCTGAAGGAGCCATAACAAATCAAAAGCAAAGGGTTTAATGCATTTAAGAATGGTGCCAATTTACTTGTATGAAAAATCCTTGTATTGGTATCAACTCTGACATTTTTTGGTTTTTTTTTGCTGGAGTGGTGCTGAAGCAGGAGATGAGAGTTTCTTCAAAATTTCTTCAAAAATGACTTATTGCTAAATAACTTGTGGGTTTTATCTCTTAACCAGCAATTTGCATATACTGACACTTTAATCTTCCTCCCTTAAACAGCCCAAACTGAATCTAAACTGTAGTTCTGTAAAACCACCTGTGTGTAATTAACCCATGGGGTGAGCAGTGTACACAATTTGGCAATGTGTGAAGAAACAGAGATTCCAAAAATACACAATGCACCCCCAGGACATGTCCTCTAAGAAAGCCAAACAAAGCAGGGGAAGAGAGGGAAAGGCACCATCATTGTGCAGATCCATAAAGCACCAACAACCACCACGCAATGCAGATTCCTTGTTCTCCAAACCTCAGTGATTCCAGCTCCCACAGCTCTGTGTATCTGTTAGTGTCACATCACAGTGTGACCTGGAATGCTCAGGGCCAGATCCAGATGTCCAAGATAGGGCAATGGAAAATTTTCCAAAATCTCAGTGTAAATGGGCTGGAGTCTCTAAAATTTATAACTTCCTGCAGGAGCTCTTAAGGAACTGAAACAAAGTGAAACTTAATAGAAACCTTATATCAAACCTGATTTTGTAGTCCTAGATGTAGGAACAGAAACAAATTAGTTTATTTATTATTAGTTTAGAGGTTCCTTACATGTGAAATTCAGTGTTTTTGCTTCCTCTGCACTACCAGACAGAAAATGACTGTGACAGGGGCTTGTGCCTTGCTGGAGGGATGGAATCCACCTACAAGTGCTAACCTGCCTCAGCCTTCTCCACCTCTACATTTCATTATAAGACTCATTGCTTTCAGGAACTTCTAGGAACTTACATATTTTAATGTACTGTGAGTAATAAAATCTCCAGTCAGGAAAGGCCAGGAGCAGTAAGCCAGAAAGAAACAAACTGCCAGGACTGCTGAGAACTGAGAGTGAAACACTACTTTCCTAGGAAACTTCCTCCAAAGACATCTAGAGGAAGGAGTAGGTGTTCCACATAAACTGGAGGTTTTTGGGGCTGATCAATCATTAGATGTAACTTGCTTCTTGCAGAACTCACAGCTGGATGGAGGGACTGATTTGTCAGCTTTACTTCCTCTTGGATGTTACCATTTTGGGATTTTGTGAACAGTTTTCCTGCATTTTGCCTTTGAGGATGGTACTTTGTCCCAGTGTTTGCCTGTGCAAAGTACATATCCTTCTCATGATGTTTCTATAGCTCTGCCTTAGGCCTGAAATACATAACCATCTGTAATGAGGCTCCCACAGTGTAAACAGGCAGATTTTTAGAGCTGCTGCACACCCAGCAGCTCCTGCTGAAGTCAGTGACCCCTTAGGAAGGTGCACACATGGGAAATTAGGCAGCCATTTCAAGAAATGTCTTGATCCATCACTTTATTCAAATTGTTTTTAATGCTGGTGGGAGAAGTGCTCAGTTCTGCAGTGCTGACTCTGGGTTTCGTGTCCTGTGACATGAATGAAACCTCACACTCTCTGCAGCCAGACTTCCCAGGCATTAAGTGCTTTTTGGGATCAGTATTCCCAGCAGTACTTCTAGTCTTTCTTGCACATTAATATGATTTCTTGCTATGACTTGGTTCTCTGGAGCACTCAGCTGGCAGACTATTTCCTATGACACGTGGTGCTGATGCTCTTCGGGTTAGGATGAGCTGTGATAATGCAGCTCCCATGGAAGCACGGCTCCTCTGGCTATCCTTATCCTCAGCAAACATGTTCTGAGATGCTGGCTGATAAAACACCTGTTTTCAATACTTCTTTTGTTGCACCCTGCTGTGAAATCAGCTGTAGTTTTGGAGCATTAATCATATCTGAGCTCCTTGGCTTACATTCTGTGCCTGCTACAAGGGGATTGAGGCCTCTGAAATGGGCTGGGATCTCTGGCATTTGTTTTCAAGCAAAATCAGCAGCTGGAATGGAGGTAAATGATGCATTCACAGCACACTTTATTTCTTACCCTAGGTTTGAAGAGTGCTTCAGCTCAGCCAGAATTTTTCAAGATTGGAAATGGACAGATTTCCAGGCAGTATAAACTGACATAACTCATTCAGATTTACACCCTCTCAGCAGCTCACTCTTTGTTTCTTCACTAAGTGCTTTCTTCTTTTCAGTACACATCCTTTTCTTTCACAAATCACTTTCTTATTATTGATGAATTTTTCTTAAAACTGCTTTTACAGATGTCAATCACAGGATCATTCAAACACTGACATTTCTTGCACATAAGTACATACCAGCATATTTTGTACTAACAGAAACATTGCACTGGAGTTTAAAACACAAGGAAAATCAAGAAATTGAAGGCTGAAGACAATAATGTGACAGTCTTGGCTGGCTGGTTTAGGTAGCTCTAGATAAGTTTTCTCCTTTTTAGTGCTGTGAATCAGTGTTGCTGCTGTTGGAAAGCACAGCCTTACTAAACCTGGCTTGGGAAGTCCCCGATCATTTTGCCTGTCAGGGATTTGAGAGACAATATCCAGGAGAGGACCCTGGTACACTTGTGTTATTATATTTATCCCTAGGCTTCTGCTGCATGCCACCATTGCAGTCCCAATACCAGGTCTGTCCTCCAGACTTGAATTTTTATACTCAACCAAGTTTTATTTCCCACAATGCTCTCCACAGCTGGGGCCTGATGAGTATAAGAAATATTTCTGACATGTAATTGCTTAAAAAAACCCTGATTATTTCAGTATAGAGAGCTCCACTTAGTCTTGTTACATCTCAGCTGTGAAATTCTGGTTGAAGGA
The DNA here is from genome assembly GCF_012460135.2 of Molothrus ater. NCBI lineage: Eukaryota > Metazoa > Chordata > Aves > Passeriformes > Icteridae > Molothrus > Molothrus ater. The sequence goes on along the minus strand of NC_050482.2, from coordinate 12,361,979 downwards.
AGAGGGAGTTACTAAATATTGACTGTCTGCTGTCCTCAGGACCCCTTTGTCCTAAAGCCTACTGTCATAATCTTCTCTGCATTCAGTCTTACATTTGGAAAAGATGTTTCTGGGGATCTCTGACAGATGTTCTTTGCATCATGATGACTTAACCTTGAGATCTGGCCTGCTTGAGACGTGGCCTCCCATTTTAATTGGTTCTGCTTGTTAATTTCTGTTTTTAACTTGCTAGGCAGACTGCTGTTGGAATTTAGGTTCGCCTTCTGTTTGTTCTTAGACTACTTCTCACACCTTTGGGAAATGACCTAGGGAGGACTTTAATTATCTCAGTTAATTTCAACAAGCATCTTCTTATTTTGCTTCCATTCCCCCTCCAGACTGGATACAATTCACAGATTAAGAACTGCAGATGTGCAGATGTTTTCCTTTGCTGTGATGCTTTCTGCAGGTTGTTTGTACACCATGAAGTAACTCCTGAACACTTTCACTCCTTTTTCGGTGCAGTAGGAAAAATGGCCTTTCAAGCTCAGCTACTTAGTTCTCCTCCTGTGTAAAGCTGTAAGCTGGAGACGCACTTTGAAAAATGGTTTGACTAAAAAGCACTTCTTTGATGAATTTTCTTTGTAGCAACTTTTATTTCTCAGTAATCTGCATTTTTAAACAACTAATGCTAAGTATTCCAAATGCCTTCCCAAATGGCAAGCTTGGCTTTAAACAACACTGTGAAGTCACCTTGTTGCTTTCTCTTAGCACTAAAAGCTGTGTCTCAATTTCTAGTGGTTTATATGCATTTTCTACTCATCATCTTCTGTGGAAGACTTGTGCACATTTTGGAAGATTTGTTTTTCTGAATCAATGATACAATGAAGATTTTTCATGTTTGTGTGTTTTTTGTTTGTTTGTTTGGTTTTTTAAATTATTTTTTACTGGAATAATGTACGATTTTATAAGATTATATAAATAAGAGAAATTTATTTTGGATTTAAGTGCCGTTTGGAACTGGGACTTAGGAAATTCAGATTTGGAATGGTTCTGAACTGCAACTGATTCTTTGCTCATTGTAGCCTCTGGGGCCTGCCTTAGATGAAATTGTTTTCTGAGGAAGCAGAGGACTGCTGGTATATGGTTCTGCTGTTTGAGAAGGATTACTGCCACTGCATCAGTCCTGGCCATTTCTTTGTTCTTTCATTAAAAATGATGCACCTCTCCCATAAAACAGTTTTGCAGGTGACCTGAATTTCTGTTTGAGGTCTCTCTGAAAGGATTGCACACTAGTTAAAATTGATATTAAATGTCTTAGTGTGATTTTATCAGAGCCCCTGAAAGCCATTTTGGCTTTGTTTCTACTCACCAAAAGTACAAATCACTAACTGCATTACCAGATAGGTGGGCTATGGCCCATCTTTTCTGCCTTTATTCAGAAGCTCTTGAAAGTTGTAAAAAATGCAGCACACACTGTCCTGAGTATTGGTTTAGCCATAGAATTAGCTCTTGTTTAGAGAAGAAAATAGTGCAATTACCTTGTGTATTGACAGCTGGGAAAGAATTGACTTTCAGTGCAGCTGACTTTAACAGAGGTATTGAATTTATGTTGGCAACAAAGGCTCACCTGAACCTATAGTTAAGCCTAAGTATTTGAATTTTTATGTGACTGTAATTTCTGATTCTAATGGGAAGGCATTCTGGAACTTTAAAAGGAAAAGTAAAAAAGTTTAATAGAGTTTTGGACCTCACAGCATAAAGAAGTTAAGGACTTTTCATTAAAAAGTAGCCCTTTCCCTGAGAGATTTAAGGCCCAGAGATGCACATCATAGAACTTATGTAAATATATGAAATTGTTACACCATACTATACAGTAAGCCCTGATTTCAGTTTTTTAAAAAAACTCTTCATCTTCAAAATTACCTTTGGATAATTTCTTTTTAATTTTTGTCATTTCAGTTATGAAATAAGGTTTCTATATTGTCTAAACGACTCATACTTTTTGAAATATTTAAAAAGTCCCAGGAATCTCTCTGAAACAAAATATAAGAAGAATGGATCCTGTTTTCTCACCACAATGAGCAAAATCTCATGTTCTAAATTCATAACTGACTTCTAATTGATCATCCATGCATTTTGTCAGAGAGAATACAATGGGTGAAGTTGTCAAAGAAAGGAGTACATTCTTGACAATGCTTAGAGTCCCAACCTGAGCCACTCGATTGCATGGCAACAAGATCATCTGCTGTGACTCAAAATGTGCAGAGAAGTACCAATAAGGAAGAAATTCCAATAAAGGAAGAAAAGGAGAGTTTATGGGCAAATCAGCTACTCCCAGCACGCTCAGAGATGTCCCCTAGGAGGTTTGTAGTGCTTCCTCCAATGCACATCTTAGAAGCCACTGCCTGTGTTGGGAGGGCAGCAGATGACAGCGATGTACACACATGTGAGTAAGTCCACCCCATCACAGGTAAGCATTTAAGGCAATACTTAATGTGCTCCAGGAAATTGCAATATATAAATATCTGCTATTTAATTCAAAAGCATTATAGTTAATTTATTTAGAGTCATGCACATATAACATATAAAGATGAAAACCCACCATATTCTGGGACCTGGCCTGTTCCACGTTTCAACAGCAGTCGCACTCTCCTGCCACCAGACTTGATTAGCTCTATTGCTCTGGCATGTGTCATGTCCCTTGTGCTTTCTCCATTGATTTCAATTATTTGATCTCCTACCTGTCAGGTAAGAAGAATATTGAGTCAGACAGAATTGCAGTAAAATGAGTGTTTCAGGAAGAGACATATTCAATGGATCACAGGTTACTTGAATGACAGACAGACACATCAAGGAAAATTTGTTCCTGTCTATCTGAGGAATATTACTGGCAGATCAAATAACCTCCAAAGTGGGTTCTGAATATGGTATATCAAATGCTGCTTGTCTTCTGCTGAAATCAGTGTAATGCCTTTGTAAATTGCTCACATCTTCTGCACATAAGAGGCTTTGTTGAATTGCTTGACGTGGTGGAATCACTGGAACATTATCCCTGCTATTCTGTACATGCACTGTTGGGTGAGCCTGAGAAGAACTTTGCTGTATTGCTGTTTTCATAGAGAAAAGAGAGGTTCAAAGCACAAATAGAAACTTCCATCATTTCCAAACCTCGGTGGTAGTAAAGTTTCACACCAAATTAAGAGTCGTTACGAATACGCTGTTAAACAAAGAAAGGTTAGTGCTATGGCACAGGACAAGCAGGGTTGCTGGGTTCAAAGAGCATGCTTTGAACTATTTACCACAGGAGCTTTTTGCTGGGAGTAAGCACAGCCTGTGGCTGAACTGTCTAGTTAGAGCAGCTGACTCCAGGGTTCTGATTATGGATTTCTGCCACTCATCTCCTGGCCAGATTTCCAGTTAGAGCTGGCTTCATCATTATTTTTCTGCTCTATTTCTACAGCAGTTAAATGTGGCACTGATGTCTGCACATCCCATCCACCCCAACTTGCTTGGCTTTGCCTCCAGCCTGCATGTTTTGGTTTTGGCTGGCTTTCCATGCTGGAAGCCTTCTCCTTCAGCAGGGGAGCAGTTGCTTTCTGCTGTGCCTGGTCAGCACAGCTCAGAGCAGTGTAGGGAGCAGCACTGCACAGCCTGCTGTGCTGTGAGACCCCTTTGTGAGAGCCTGGAGCCAGCACACACAGAGGTGACAGGTGAGCCTGCTGTTAGCAGCACCACAGCCTTTGGGATTTGTGTCTTTCAGAAGCCTCCCAGCCCCCTTGGAAGGGCAGCCTGAGTGAAACCCAGGAGCAGGGATGGTCTCCTGGGGCTGGTAGAGGTGCAGGTCCAGGTGATGGCAGCCAAGAGCAGGGCAGAAGGGTCTCAGTGATGGGTCAGCACACTCATTTGTCGGGCCAGAGGAACACTTTTGCTCAGCAGGATCTCACCTGCCTCACTGTGCACCTCCAGCTTCCTCACAGTGTTTTCACCACACTAAAACAACAATGCCTACACATCCTAGACAAGAGGTTGTGACGGTGTTCACAGGGGTCTGAGGATGAGGGAAGAGACGAGGACCTGACTCCATGTTTCAGAAGGCTTGATTTATTATTTTATGAGATTTATTATATTAAAACCATACTAAAAGAATAGAAGAAAAGATTTCATCAGAATGCTAGCTAAGAATAGAAAAAGAAGGAATGAATAACAAAGGCTTGTGGCTCGGAGAGAGAGTCTGAGCCAGCAGACTTGGACAACCACATGAGACCAATCACAGTCTTGGATTGGTTGCATTCCACAGCAGCAGATAACCATTGTTTACATTTTGTTCCTGAGGCCTCTCAGCTTCTCAGGAGAAAAAATCCTAAGGAAAGGCTTTTTCATAAAATGTGTCTGTGACAAGAGATGATACAGACTTCAAGGTGACACACACTTTCTTTCCCTCTTACAAGACTGTCTTAACAAAACCAGCTCTTAGCTGGCCTTGGACGTTGAAATATCTTCTATTTTGTATGTTTTCTTTGCTACAGTTGTATTTCTGTCAGCTCAAAGTGTAATCCCTCAGAGGTTTTCCTTCTTTCCTGAGTTTGAAATATAATATTTACCAAATAAATGTGCACGATATGAAATGTCAATACAACTCCTAGCATCAAAGAAAACTGGAAAGGATGTCAAGAAGTTATCTAGTCTTTACTTTTGATCAGAGACAGAAAGAATGCTAACAGAAGTGGTATGACAGTGTTTCTCAACAGGAATTTATAGAATTAATACTTTGTCAATAGAACTGCATCATCCCAGGATCCTGTATGCAATCTATGCTGATATTTTGTATAACTAAATACATTGATCCAAATAAAACCTATTAGCTTTGCTATTACACTTTGTAAATGCTGCAGTATTAACAGTGGGGAGGGGAAAAAAAGAAAGAATTATTTTGTGCAGGATTATTTTTGCAGTGCAAATTTCTTTCTCAGCTGATTTTGTCTCTAAAAAAAATTCATTTGGTTGTACCATGCAGTGCAAAATTTAAAATATTTCTGGCAGCCTTCAGGCCACACTGACACACAACACAGGTGCCCTCTGGATCATGGTGACATCTCCTCCAGGTCTGGCCACACAGGGCTCTCTGCATCCCCCAGACTTTTGGAGAATGCTGTTGGTTCACACACTTGGGGCAAAACCAGAAAATCTGTATTATCACTCCTGTAACACAGACAGAAGATGGATTTGTAGCATCCCCACAAGGATATTAGTCAGGCCAAATACAGACAAAATTCAATGATTTTGGGAAAACCTGTTTCTAAACCTCATGAAACAATTAAACCCCATAGAAGTCCTGTAAAAGTCAAGTCAGATTTTCAGAATGCTTGAGGACAGTTGTTTTGTTTATTTTTTTTTTGTGGAACATTGCCTGGGTAGACCATATTTTGCAGAAGGTATTTAAAATATTCTTGATAGCATGTCTTGAGAGAAGTGCCAGATTAGATCAAATGAAAGAGGTGTTTTTAACACTCCTTGATGAATAGCTTTTAAAATTAGTACTGAAAGCTGCTTGAGAATGTACAGTCATTCAAATAAAATCCTCTGCACTCCAGAGCAGACAGACAGAAAGATTTTAATACAGTTTAATATGTAAAAAGGTTAAGTTAATGTCACATTTTTCCCTTGCTGTTTGCCTTCCTTCTGTTTTCACTGGTCACTATGCAGGAACTGTCTTGTATTAATGTAAACTTTTCTGTATTTCTGTGAATTCACAGTTTTTCTCTCTGTAGGCAGCACGTGGCTCATTTGGTATTTTCTTTCATTATAAAACATTGTAGTTGAATTGATATTTCCTTTTCTTCTGAAATATTGTGTGCAAATAACTTGAGAAAGCTTAAAATAAGGCTAGGATCTTGGTTATGTGACTGAAGGAGGGGAGAGAAACAGGATGGCAAAAATCAGGTGCTCTGAAATCTACACCAGAAAGGGTGAGACCAGAGCTATAATGAATAGTTGCAGGAGCAGTGGGTTAATTGTGTTCCTTGCTTTTGTGTCTTGTGGCTGACTGATGTACAGCTGAATTATTCTGCCTTTGCAGCACAAGCCCAACTCTGATTAGATGAGGAAACAACAAGGAAAAGTTGTCAACACTCTTACCTCAAGAAAAGCTTCAATTAGACTTTGCACTCATATCTGGAAATTCATACAAAAGAGAAAACCTTGGCTGAGGAGCTGTTCCCCACGTGTCAGTAAGGAACAATTGTTTTTTTCCTGCAGTTAAACCTTGATAATTTCCCCTTCCTTTCCCTCCATGATGTAGATTTTCTTATGGCTGATATGGGACAAAACCCTGCTGTATGGGCTCTCTTTGTCCAGGCATTCAAATATGCTTTCTCCCTCAACTTTTCTATTCTGGAATAAATTTTTAAATTTGTGGAGCTATTTCTGACTTTTCTAGATCCAGTGATTTTTAAAGAGGATCTTAGATATATCCACATATTGAAGATACACCAAGGTGAAGCCAGAGGTAATTGGAAACATAAAATCAGTGTCTATTACATGGGATCCTCATTTCTCTTTTTAGGATCAAAAGATGATTCCTGCAGTTTATACCACACAGAATTTCTCTACACTTCTCCTCTGGATCCTTCCATGTCTGCTCACAGTGCCCAAACTGAAGATATTGTGAACGTGGGAGGGTAGGTAGAACAGATCAAAATGAAAACATTCTTTCCACATTTACTAATAATGTTCACAGAAGAAATTCTTTGCCTTTTTGTAACACATCAGATTTGCAACCCGTGCTCAGTTTGGATTCTGAGCAGTTATCTCACATTTATCATTGTGCATCTGATTTCTCTGCCCTAAACTGAGCACTGTGCACCTCTGTGACTTTTAAGAGACTGACTGCTTCAGTACAAAATTTTTATTTTGAAGCAGTCTGTTTCACAAAGTCTTTTTAAACTCCCTGTGAATAGTGACATACTGGCATCAGCAAATTTTATTTTATTATTAATCACTAGATCTCCAATTAATAATGGAATATTGAACTGGGCTGGTTTCATCTCAGACACCTCAGAACTACACTTGTAATTACTATTAAGGAGCAAATCATTCAGAGCAGCCTTTGAGAGGAATTATTGTCAGTAACCTTGTTAAAAGAGATTCCACCTAGGGCCTGACCCTTTTCATGTGAATTTCACAGAAGGTAGTGCTGAAAAGTGAAAGGAAGATTGTACATTCTCCACCCCCTTTTTCCTTTTCCTTATTTAGAAATAAGAATGAAAATCAGACATAAGAAAGGAAAATTAGACTGATGTGACAAGATTTGCCTTCCACAATTCCCATGCCAGTGAACTTTCTCAACTTTTTGGGAACTTGTCACAAATTATTTCTGAGCAAAAAAATTAAAGGAATTTTTAAATTTGGCTTTAAAAATAGGTATATGTTTTGCTTCCTCTAGTCTAACTTTCTTGTCCTCCATGAATTGTTAGACATAATTACTAATAGTCTATAAATTTACTTACCTTAAGTCATTGAGCATACATGAACATCAGCAAGTTCTGCAAACTTGAATCTCAGTATGCTTTAAGCAGTTTTCTCTTTATTCTGATTTATACTAATTTCTCTGTTGATGTTTTTGTGAACATCTCAATGGAGACTGATACAAAGAACACACCTAATATTTCAGCCATCTCCACATTCTCATCAGCAGTAGACCCCTTTTTTTTTCAGTTCTCGATGTTTCTTCAAACATGTGAAACAGACACATGTACCCTTTCCCAGTCCCAACAGGCAAGCCCTGCATGTGGGACTCTCCCCAGGCTGGCATCAGCTCTGCTTTTTAACCTTCCTGGTGGTCTTCAGCAAAGAATTCAAGGTAGGAGTGATTTACCTCTTTGTTCTCCAGATGTTCTCAGCAGCTGAAGGGTGAAGTGTGTTGGCAAGACAGCCTGGGAAGCTTGCCTGGCTGCTGCCTGAGCTGTATTTTTTCTGAAGAAACATGTTTTTGCAGCTATGAATCTGGAAATTTTATTCACATTGGCTTTGTGTTGTGTTTCTTTCTTCCTGAAGAATATGACCCTTGCTGAGTTTCCATGCTGTTTGGATAAATACCTACCCAAACCCACTGGTTCTTCTCCTAACCCAATGCCACTTGGTAAGCAGAACGCTCCTCTGTTATATTCTTACAATGTGCAAGCACAAAGTAAACACTGAATGCTTCACCCCCTTAATGCTTTGAAATTTGAATATTAATGATTTAAATGCAATTATGAAAGTAGTTTGTGTGTATGGAAAGTGTTTCTTTACAAAATCTGTTTCAGTTCAAGTTAATTCAGATGCTCCATCCATGTGTAAGAACAACTGAGCTATAAAATTGGGCAACATGTCTTCTGGCAAAAATGAGAAGATAATATTCCTAAGGAATGTTTAAGTAACATCACTATTGATAGGTTAATTAGAAAGAAAATTGTAAAGCTTCTCCAAATCATTAGAATAAAGTGCCTCAAGTACATATGGGTTTATCTGCAAAGCCTTCGTTCGGCTCTGGTCATATTTTAAAGCAATTATTACTGGTCTTGTTAAAAAAAGCCAACCATATACACAAACATGGTTTCAGGGTGAACCAGAAGGGAAAAACATATAGCTTTAATGTAGTAAAGAGGTTTTTCCTTGCTTGAGTGTTCTTTTAAACCAGGTATGAGAGCCTTGTGTACGTTTGCCTCCGTTGGTGCGTAAGGAACAGTCTCTAAGCAGGTGTATGGTTCCCAGCTGCATGAAATGAAATTAATTGTGTATGCACATTTTCAGTCCATGTTAAATCTAATGATAAAAGCAGCCTCAAATGATTTGTGTGGAGGCCATTGCTATCTGTCATTTTATTAATGCATTTTATAATTAAACCTCAGGAAAGAGACAAATCACACTTAATTATTTTTATGTGGGCGTTCTATTTTTATAACTGAAACACTTTTACATGTTATTTGTTGAGGTTGTTATTGGCCCAAAAGGCTGAAAAATTCTCAGTACTTGGAGACCAAAAGGCAATTCCAGAGTATCTATTTTGGTGAATTTCCAAGTACTGTCAAGCTCAAGTATCATTGCCTGGAGTTAGGCACAGGCTAGATATGTGCTGAGCAAATCTCCTCACAGCAGAGAATGTGTGCTGCCTGGAAATCCCAGGTATAACACACAGCCTGAGCAAAGCTGTGGGGTTTTTGGTAACTTGGACTCCCTCCAGTGCATTGAGCTTGATGTCTTAGCAGAAGACCTGTTATTTCTCTTTGGGAGAATTACAATAACATGTCCCATGCTACGTTTGAACCAACCACATAAAAGTTTGGAGTGAAAAAGTTTTTTTCTGTGGCCAACCAGCTATTTAAGCAGCTGTGGCTTCTTACCCCTGGAAATGCCAGGCTCTTTGTTCCCACAGAGAGATAGTCTTGACTCCTGCCCAAAAGAAGGGGGAGAGAGGGGCCATAGGACATGGTGCAGAACAAGAAAAGGCCTTCCCACCACTCCTCAGCAGGAGCTCCAGCTTTTTTCTTTTTACTTTTTCACCTTTTCCTGAGAGAGAGAAATGGTAGTGCTACTTGGGAAAGAGATCTTGGAAAGAGGAAAATGTGCATGCCTGATTGTTTGCAAAGAGTGGGGAGTGCAAGAGGGAAAAATGGAGCTTTCAGTCATGAGGGCTGAAAAGACAGCAAAGTGGATTTCTGATACAACAGTACACTTTATGCCTTCCACAACATCTCTGCAAAATAATCCATGTATATGTGAAATAAAACTGTCAAAGAGAAAAGGAAAATGCATTGCCCAACTGCATTTGATATGCTATTACTTTTTTAAAACAGAGGTAGGATAACTCATTGTAGCATAATGTAATATTAATAACATCTACTTCACCATTACAATCAGGGATAGGAACCAAAAGAGACCATGAAAAGGAAGAAGAAAATTTTCTGGTATCTTCTTGATGGTCTCAGGCAGTTCTTATCAGGCAAAAGAAAAGCAACTTCAAGGTCCGACAAGCTGATTTTACAGATCCTACAGAGAAACCTGAGAATGGAGATTGCTTCATCCAAAGTTGCATCCACACAGCAAAACAGAAAAGAACATAAACTCCAACAAGATAAAGATGAAGCCACAAAAAGATTTTGAGGAGGAAAAATGCTGAAATGTAAGATCTAAGAAGATGTTTTCAAGCACACCATAGGCATAGAGTCTGTCAGATCTCAAAAGATAGTTTGGGCACAAGGTAGAAAAGACTGCAGAAAACAGATTAATTCTTTTCATCAATTTTTACCAAAGAGGAGGGCAGCAAAACTCCTGCAGAGGGTCTGCTCACTGCAGGGTTGAGTGAGGAACTGACTCCAACAGCAGGTCCGTGGCAAAGATTTTATAGCAGACTGATGAAACGGATAGTGAGACACCACCAGAAGCAGATGACTTTTATCCTCAGTTCTAAAGGAATTTGGATATGAAGCTGTTCTACTAGTAGCTATAGGATATAATCTACTGCCTAAATCAGTAAATTGCTGAATTTCAAAGGAATGGGAAGTGGCAAGTGTGACACCAGTCTTTAAGGACGGTCCTGGAAAGTAACCAAGCGAGTCTCATGTTCAATTGAGCAGATGGAAGGAAGCAATAAGGATGGTGAGGCTTAGCTGGCACATGGATAATGATGATCTAGTGGGAAAGGGTCAGTGTGGCTATTGTAGAGGGAAGCCATTCCTCACAGATCTATTGCAGGTCACTGGAGCTCTCAATGACTATATAGATTAATGTGATCTGGTTAGTATACTGACATTTTCAGAAAGCTTTTAATAGTAAAGTCTTCAATAGAGGCTCTGCTGTGGGATGAAAAAGAATAGGCTCTTCTAAGCAGGAGATTAAATTCTAGGGAAAAAAGGCTTTAAAAAAGTGGTCAATTTTCACAATCAAAAGACTTTATCACAGTGATTATTCTGCTCAGCATACTTGCAAATGGTGTGGGGAAGAGGTGATAGGATTTGCAGACAGCACATTACCATGCAGTATTCTTATATCTAAACTTAAAAGCTCTAAAAAAAGATGGCACAATCCTGTGTGCTAAAGCAGCACGTGAAATCCAGTGGTGCTGAGTGCTAAGCAGCAAGTATAGTACATGTGGAAAACTACATAGTCCATCACTCTGAATCAGCCATCACCCCTGAAAACACAGATCCTGCTGTCCTTGTGCTTAGCTGAAAATGTCAGCACAGCCAAAAAGCCAAACCGAATACCAGCTGCTAGGGGGAAAGTGGAGAATAAAGGAGAAGCCATCACTGTGTCATTTAGGAGCACCAATATCGTGAAAAATTGTTCTTGTGCTTTCACCTCCAAAGAAATGTGATACATTGAGAAATGGTTTGGAGGAGGCCAATGAGGCTGGTCAGGGGTAAAGAACAGCTCCCTTTTGATGCAAGGTGAAATAGGCTGGTCAGGTTCAGTATATGATATAGATCAATAGAATAAAGAATGATATGCAGAATGATGAAGTAAGGCTATTATATTGTAACTACAAACAAAAAAAGGAGTTTTTTTCCAAACAATGAAGGCACTTTGACTTGGAATCCATTGACACATTATATCTGGAATATCAAAAGCATGAATACATTCATATAGCTGGTTAAAAATAGTCCTCACACTGAGTCCCAGCATAGAAAAATATATAAACCCCTGACTGACAGCATCTTGGATGTTATATGCAGTGAAGAATAATTTCATACTTGTCCTACATTCCTTTTCTAAGCATCCTTTACTTGTCCTTGTTGGAATGAGGATACTAGGCTGGGGCCATAGCAATGGGCCTCATATCTTTCCTTTTACCTTTAGAGATGACCTCTCCCAGTTTCCACTTGTTGTGATTTGGGAAAACACAGAAGAGAAGTCAATGCCTATGTCACTCCTGTTGCTGGACAAATTATTTAATTATCAGAGCAGCATCATGTGGTGTGCTCATTTGTTTTCTAACACTTGATTCTTAATTTTTAAGTTAGGGTTAATTAATTTTTTAGACCTGAAAACCTTCATAAATATTCCATAAACCCCAGATTTAAATAAGATGCCTGCCTGCCAACTAAGTATCTTAGTCTTAAAATTTAATACTTAACTATTTTTATCACAATTGTTAACTTTTTTTTTTCATAGCTGGCTTGAAAGATTTTGCTACTAGGCATAGAGTTAGAAGGATATTTTGAATGTACTAAACTGGATAAATTTTTGTAATAAGGATTTTAATTAAGTGTGTGAGAAGAATACTCCTTATCCTTACCTTTCTGCAAACAAATTTTTAAAAATACTCACTGATTTTTGGAGAAATGCTGAATAATAGTCCACCTACAGTTAATTTGCTCTTGATTTATTAAGCTTTTATACTGTCAAAATATATTCAGGATCCTCGAGGGCCTCAGTTTGCATTTCTTTGTTGTGCAGACAGTAGAATTTTGATCAGCTTTATATCTGCATGTCAATATATTCTTCCTTGAGTTCTGCCAATTACACTAACCCAGCATTGAGCTCCTCTTGCCACAGGCTGGCATCCAGCTCATGTGCTTGAGTATCCCAGTTGAATTCTCTGAGTTCAGATCAATCACACCTAGTCTCTCCACAAGTGAGGTTGGACAGTGATGTATGTAGTAGGGAATTGGAGTGTGAGTTAGATTACCCCACAGGGACATGCAGTTTGGTGGGAAAGCATAGCTAACATCTTCCTGTACTGTTCAGATGGATCACAAATCACAGAATAAATGGATGGGCCTAAGAATATCTTTTGTCTTTTTGTTCCATTAAATGACAGTGTTGACATTCACCGAATGCTTATTATGAAGGTAAGATTTATATTACTGCATAAAGTAAGCCAGGTATGCTGCAGGTTTTAAGAGTAAGTGCTACTTATGTAGAAAAGATGGGCTGCTTAACTGGCATGAATCACACTGTGGGCATTTGTCTTCCAGATGTGTGCACAAAACCTTAGCCAAGCTGCTGCGGGTGGAGCACTGTATTTTCCTGGGGTGTACTTCTGCCCCTGATGTGTGGGATTATTCTAAATATTAGTATTATATATATTCCGAATTTTCAGTGAGGTTTCTGACAGCCTTCTCATGCCCTCACTCATGTCAAGGGCTCAGCAGCTGAGTCCCTACTGTGCCAGCACACCATGTGGAGAAGACTTTCTGGCTCTTAGAACCTATCACTGCTCCTCCTACATTTGTGCTTGCTGTGATTAGAGTAAACTTGCAAAGGGGTTTCCCAGCAGCAATATCCACTTTCCTCCAATATTCTGAACATAAGACTTCACTGCTTTTTAGGACCCGGAGACCCTGAGGATTTTCATGAGTCACTCAGCAGTATGTCAGTCTTGTTCTTTGTTTTCAATATAAAATAGGATTCCAAAGTATGCTATATCAGAAATTAAAGATTAACCTGGTAAATCCTTCATTCGTTTTTGGATGCTGGGATTGTCTTAAACATTTGTAAAAACTCATGACTGATCAAGCTATTCCTTCATTCTTCCAGTTTCCTTGCTGCAGCTTTCTTGATTGGATAAAGAAATGTCTGTATCTGTCACCTGCTCTCTTTACTGTGTGACAACTGTTTCTCTCTATTTTTAATGATTTTGGCTCTAATCACTCTCAAGCTGAGCTGAGCTACTTCTTGCTAACTGTCCTTACTGATTGCAACCTTAGGTGTTTTCCACTGCAGACTGTAGGAAATCATCCTTTAATGTGGGGCCAATCAGTGATGGAGCTTCCCAAATAGATGCTCTGCTCTTCATTAACAAGAAATCTCAGAGAGGCTCTACACAAGTGAGGAGTCAGTGCAGATTGTGGTGTCTGCATGGCAAAGTGATTTCAAGGGTTTCCATTTAATGTAGAGTAAGAAATTGTTCATTCTTTCTTTTAAGCTTTGATTAGATTTGATGGTCTCTGACAGGAAACAATCAGTCCTGTTGATGATCAGTGCTTTTCATATTTCCCCATTTTCCATATTCCTTTAGCAACAGGAATACAGCTGATGTGATTCTGGTCTCCTTACATTATTATTGTATTTTTTCAGTCCATCCAGAACAGCAAAGACTTTGCTCCGGATGGACTGAAGAAATACAACAGTAATGTATGGAGACCAGAGTCACAAATGTTAGAAGGTTCCTGTGTATGAAACTACAGGGACTGCATGTGGTTTCTGGTACAAAAATTTGGTTGTACAGTAGGAATCTAACAAAATGGTATGTGGTAGTCCAGGCATTTCTGTTGGATTTTGTCATCTCTGAGATGCAAGACAACAGCAACTGAAAAATAATTTAAAAAAGAGTGAGGATATTTTGCACATGTTAATATGGACTTATAAAAAGTATCTATGGAAGTTATATTACATCCAAGCCTCAGAAAGGGAACAATTCCTTATTTGGTGGAAACAGATGACTGATCTACTAAGAACCTAAAAATCAAGGGCTGCAAAAAAGGAATACCATGATTAAATGACTAGATGAACACCAAGCTAAATGTGTGCAACATCTAGGAAAAAAGAAATGTGAAATGGAAAAAACACGGTGATGAAACAAGAGAGAGATTTCTGATTTGCATGATATAAAAGAATTTCCAAGCACTGTAGGATCCTAATTAACTCATCTCTGACTATCTATTCACTGAACCCTGAACAATTTAAGTGATTTCAGGGTGCCCTGACTTGAGATGTTTGGAAATGTCATATTGCAGGGAGACAGGTTTTTATTACCTTGTTAAACTCCACATTTAGAGAGCACAGATGCCTACATACCACCTGCTCCTTTGAGAAGCCTGAGGAGTCTTAATGGTAACAAATTAATTCTGTGAGAACATAGTTAGCTACAGCCAACCATTATAGTCCATCCTACTGCTCAGAAGCCTGGAGTCCAGACTTTTCAAAGGGGACTCAAAGTTATTTCTCTTATGGCTCAAGAGACGGCTTAAATATCAGATTACGAGTTTGATAGGAGAGCTCTGTTTTGCAAACAAAGAGGGAAATGTCAGTTTTGAATGTTGCCAAATGCTCATACATGGGTTTTGACAGTAGTTTTAAATTTAATATTTATGTCCTCCATGACTTGAAACTTTAGTTCTGTTTCCTTTCAAATAAGAGACAGACTCCCTCTTTCTGCCTGTCTTTTTTGACCCTTGGTTATTGGATACCCAACTCTCCCCTTCTGCTAGGAATAATTCTTGGTGTGGGTAGATGAAGGTTTCTGAATAACCACAAATAAGGTTGGTGTGAACTTTATTAGTATGGGAAATTATTAAATACACAAACTGTGCTGGTTTGCAGAATGCCATGAACCTGACCACAGCATAGATTAGTTGCTGGTGTGAGCATCACTGCAATGATCACTCAGCAAGCTGGAACAACCAAGCAAGGCCACACAGACTCTTATGCAACAACACAGAAGCTCATAATTGACACTATAGGAGCCTCCTGTCCATTGTGCCTGGTTTTATCTCCAGCTGTGTACAACTGAAACAAAAAAGGGGCATGCAAACCACAGAAATGCAACAAACAGGAAAAAAGACTGAAGAGTCAAAGCAGAATTGCAGAGCATGAAAGATACAGAATTCTGCTGCCTGGATTTCAGATGTCTGTCCTGCCAAAATATAAGAAAAATATGCAATAAAATGAGAAAAATAATGTAGCATAAGGAGATCTGAGGAAGCTGGAGATAGGGCTAAATGGTGCATGAGGACTGAGAAAAATGAGTTGACAAGACAATGAAACTAGAGATGTCAGAGATGAGATGTATGGCTTTTGTGGAAGATGCAAAAAAAGGATCACAAAGTGACAAAATGACACAGATGTACACTGCCTATAAAAAAGCACATTTCACCCTCATTCTTCAAGAATTTAATGTTATTCTGTACCTTTGCAGTCCTCAGCCACAGTCTCTTTGTTTGACACAGGTTTCAATAAACATGCTGGCTGCTGGAGATACCATTCAAGGCAATAAGAGATCTGTTAATCCTATCTCATGTCTAGCAACACTACACATGCTTAACAATCCCCCTGAGAGCAGTAAGGAACTTATCCCTTCCTTCTTAGACAGGAAGGGATAGAGATCTGCAAGCAGAGCTCTGCCAGTCATTGTCCTCAGCATGAGGCAAGAATAAAATATAAGTTAGCATGAACCTTATCTAAATAGACCTGTAAAATTGTTTCCAGTAGTGTCTGAATCTTCAAAGGCTGTGGGGACTGTGCTCCACATTGTCTGTGTTATGTCCCTTGTCTCTGGTGACAGAATCAGCTCAATATGACTGTCACTGACAGAGTGTGTGCCATGTTCTTGTCCTGCTCTGAGACTGGACCTTGCAGCTTTATTCTTAACGTTGCCATCACCAACTAGTTTCAGTGGTTCTCCCTGATGTTAGAATTGCTTGAGAAATGGAATCCTGATAGACCTCTGCCAGTCTGGGAAAAGATAACAAAGGCACTAGTAGTTCTCCAAACTTTTTTCATGGTTATTTTAATACATCCTTGTCTAATGAGCACAGACATAAATAGATTTTTTCAGAATTTGCCACTGTAGCTTGCTCCCTGCTCAGCTGTCAGAATTAAGTCACTATTTACATACATTACATAAATTTTATATATCTATATAAAATACACTGTGAGTATTTACTACCAGTGTAGTGATGAGGTTCTCCCTTACAGCATTCTCCTGTGAGGAGCTGCCATATATCTTAACCATAAATGGCAGTAAAGTCTTGCCACAGTTAATTGTGGTGTATGATCGGACATATGATTTTATATGAAGCTGCACTTATGGCTGTGGGTCTCCAACACTGGTTGAGAATAGTTTAACAACCATGTGGGCAGAGGATGTATGCAAAGAACCAATTTCCTGTAGACCTCTGGGTCCTTTGATGGGCATTTCCTTCCCATATCTAGTGATTTAATTTAATCCAGGTTAAATTAAGATATATGCTTGGGCTTTCTGCAGTCTATGGGCTCAAATAAAAATCTCAGTGCATGTGAAGGTGCCATGACTAAGTGTAACAAGACCATGAAAGTTTAAAACTGCTTTTAAGGGAATAATTTGTTGAATCTCAAGACTTAATACTGTGTCTGTCTAGGCTGGCAGAAAGGGATCCCTGAGTCAAAGAGCAATAGGATTGGAGAACTGATGAACTCAGTATGGCATCAACTCAGTGCTCTTCCACCTTTCCAATTCCCAGAACAATTCTGAAGAAATCAAAGTAGAAAGCTTCATCTGTCATGAAGTGCAATTAAAGACTATTTTAGATGTTGTAATCCTAAAATGGGGTGTTCCTTGGTGAATTTGTTTCCAATAAAAATACAGCGTGTCTAGCATGCCTTCCCCAGTAGGGAGACCAGAATAACAATCCAATTATGATTGGAAATGGTGATGTGATAATGAACTTCATAAAATCTTTTTCTTTCTTAAATCAATATTTACAAATCCAGACAGTTTTGGCAGGGCCAGTGGAAGATCATCACTTCTTGGGCTTGTTCTGTGAGTCTGTTCTCTGTCTACTCACAAGTCTCACTGAAATTCATAAAAGCCTGAAGATCAAACTGGAATTTTCATAAGGATGTCCTGATTTTGATGTCACTTTCTTCATCTTGTTTTATCATTGGTTTCTTGTTCAATGTCTCTTTGCTATTATTGGCATACTGTACTCCTTCCATACTTACCTTCCTCAGTAATGGATCTACTTTTTTTCTTTTGCAAGAGATAGCTCCATTCCAGTTCTTTATTTATATCTGTTTTCCTATAATCATAGGTTTTACTCTAATATCCTCTGCATCTGTAATGCCTAACACTTTTACATGTATTTAGACTTTAGAATCTTTTGAATGTGAGGTGGTGGACTCCTGGATTTTTTTAACACATGTCCAAGTGGAATATAGCTGGTGGGACTCATTCCAACACTGTGGTTTGGCAGTGCCCACTAATAGAGTAAACATACAGACTTTAACTTTCCCATCCAGAGCTGTTTTCAGTTTGAGATTTCATTTCTTCAATTATACAGTTTTATAAAACCACTAGTATAGCTTCAGCTCTATTACTTTAAGGTAATTATTTTATTTATTTATGTAAAATAGGGAGCTTTTTATCAATATGGCTGAGTCTCTATCAGGGATTTTACTGGCTATATGCAGATTGAAAACAAAATGTTATTTGTGGAATATGTTTGCTTGTTACATCTAAGTGTCCTACAGGTAACATGTTTCATTATATGATCAATTTTTTGCAACAACTTCTCTGGTTTTATTTTTCTTTTCTTGGTTTCGTGAGTGGGAATGGGGCTGGACTTGTGTATGTTATTTTTTTATAAGCATAACCTGTGCCTTGTGCTATCTGCTTCAGTATTTCTCTGTAAAGCTTTAGTTAAATTAAAGAAGGCTGTTCGAGGAGGAGGAAACAGCAAGCAAAACAATAATGGGGACAAGTAGGTTATCAGAATGACTCTTAGCTGGGAAATGTTCTATTAAGATCCTTCACAAAAGCATGGTTTTCTACCCTCAGTGCTGAAAGCCTAGAATCAGAGAATTGTGTCTTTAAGGACGTTGGCATCTAAAGCAAGAAGCACTGCCCTGATTTTTGCATGTTTTGCTGTAGAGCTGCACCTTTCAAACAGAGAGATATAGAGATGCAACAACCAGCCAAGAAGTGTGATGAACCTGCAGTGGTAACAGCTGATGTAAACTTAGGAAAGGAGATGTGGGTACAGAACTCTGCTTCCTTTGCCCACCTTCCTATGTAACATATTTCTTTCAACATTATTTTTTGTTTGCTTCTATTTTTTCTATTTTTGCTTTGAAGCTTTTTCTCAAAGTTCTCCTGTCCATCAGTCACAGGTCACTGAATATAAGAATCTTTCACCTTCCAAACCCATTTGTCAGGTTAAAATGTCTGTGAGGCAGGAGAACAAAAAAGAACACTCAGTGACAAGGATGCATGGTAGAACTGGTTCCAAAGAATGATGCTTTTACAAGGGAGAAAACCCCCCCAATTATAGCTATCTGGTCAGAATAACACTTCTTATGTTAGGCTATCTGTTGTGGCCACTACAATGAAAAAGTTTTAAACCAAGATGTTTCAGAAACCATATTAGCAATATTCCTTAAAGCATGCAGAACTTTTCCTAATGCAATTAAAAAACCACCAACTCCTATTCATGTTAAATACTTTCTATATTTTGGCTATTCACAAAGTGAATAATCTAACTTCATTCCTTAGTATTAGTTTATTTAAATGATGCACAGATTTTAATGTTCATTTTCTACCTAATACAGATTATTATTTGAAATGAACCTTCTTCAAAGGTGTTATTTTATTTTTTTCTGTATTCTTAGCCATATGTTTCCAAACATGTGATTCCAGAGCTTATTAAAAGCACAGCTTTTTCTCTGTCTCTAATCACATTATAGCTACTAATGTACATCTTGCATATGGCTTCTCACTAAGAGCAACAGACAGTGATAATACTAAATAAAAGAAAGAATGAAGACCAGAGAAGATATTCTGAAGCTAAAGTTCCAGCTGCAGCACAAAATCACCTGTATTTCACACAAAAAATGCAGTGGGAGTATATCTCCATTACCAGTTGCCTGCCTGCCACACTGGCTTTCCTGACACAGGGACCGCTTTTGCTGCTGCTGCCAGTGCCAGGGGCTTGCACTCCATGATACAGCTGAGGACTAGCTGAGTTTTGAAATTCTACCAAGTCACTTGAAGCACAGCAAAACTCCTGAGCTATACCCAGAAAGACAGTGCTCTTTCAGTAAGACATCAAATTTGATCAGATTGTTTAGACTGTGAAACAGAGTAAGTGTAACAACCATGACATTTGTAAAATCTGTTCTTACTGCTGTACAGAACACAATTTTCATTGCCCATCTTTGAAATTAAACATTGGTTGAACATGACTGCACTAATTAGACACATAAACAACTTTTTATGTTGACTCTTGGTAGTCTTGTCTATGTTCTTTCTTTCTCCTTTTTTGTGTACTCACAATTCTGCAAAGTATCAGCAGGTCTGGATGAGTTTATAACTTGTCTTTATCACAACTGGACAGATTAAATGTCTCTATTTTTGATTAGGTTTTTTTTCCTATACAGACTGTGTGTTTGCTTTTTTTTGAGATCGTGATCCCTACAAACAAGATTAAGATCAATGAACAAATTTAGCAAACAATACAAAGACAACTTGCTTAAATTAGTTAACACAGATGAGGTCTTAGGTTTCATAGTTATCTAATACATATTATATAGTGATCACTTTACTTTTGTGATTAGAGACCAAAATGTTAATTATATTATTATTGTCTAAGAAAAACCAAACTTCGCCTGACATTTTTAAGTTGCTTAAGATAAGAGTGAAAATAATAATGACAAAAATTTATAACATGGTAAAAGGTATTATCAGTCAGAAGTAATACATTTATTTTTGAAGAAACAACAGGGATGTACTATATGTATCAACTAATTTCTTGAGCCCCTACAGAATGAGCTTATTTTACAAGAGGCATTTGGCATTATTTTTTAAAATCTGATCAGAGGTGAAAAAAGTGCTTTCCCTTTGACTCCATCACCAAACATATCTGTGAATGTAAAAAAAAATGTCATAATGTATTTTACTCACCCTCATCCTTCCATTTCTTACTGCTGGTCCATCTTCTGCTAACCTCAACACATACAAATCCATTTTGTACTCCCTTCCTCCTCGAATACTAAACCCAAATCCTTTGGCTCCTTTCTCCAAATCAACGGTGAAATAATCAAAGTCCTGTACAGACAAATACAAAATGAAAGCCATTTAACTATATGGGCATTGTGGTATGCATTCAAGAAAACTTTAAAATTGATCTCTTCAAAAATGTATTGATCCACTTGATATAAGCAAAGGTCCAGAGAGAGGTCAGGGAGGGAAATTGTGATGTAGCTTCTGATCCATTGTCAGCCAAGAGTGCAAGATCCATGGGAGCAGCAGAAAATAAAAGCTTGGGTTGGGCAGTCTACTGATTAGAGAATTAAAACTGGGGGTGCTGGGAAAGAGCCAACCCAAGCATCTCTGTAGATGCTAAGAAGCATCTTATAAGGTATGCACGTGGGGATAGAGATTTGCTATTTAGATACTGAAATGCACAATATTTTCATGGGGTTCTCTGGATCCCATTTAGGAATTTCAGTATTTTTCTTGGTATGGTTTACGTGTCTGGTTTTGAAAATATGGACATACAAACCACCTGCACATGGTTCCGGCATATAGTGTCCATTTGCAGTCTCCTGTTTAATACTTTTTGACCTCTGCTTTCCTGACTTTATGTAAGGAGAAAGGAATGTCTTTTTTAAAGTCTGAACTTTCAGCTAAATCCTCAACCTTCAAAACTGTCAGTAAATATCTGTCATCAGAGGAGTCTTGTCTAAGGTACCATAACTCTTCATCTAACTCATCATCGCTTTGAATTTGTCAGATCATGCTTGATGTCAAAGAAACTAGTTGCATGGGCTAGTTTCTACTTATCCAGAGTATTACCAACAGAAATTTAATTTTATCAGCCAGGATTTTCATTCCTTTATTTATTTATTCCGATTAGATAAAATCTTAATTTTCAAGAATGCTGTAGAAATGCAGTCTGACCTAAGAACACTCTCTGTCTGATGAATGAATACATGCCAAGAATGAAAAAAATTCCTCTGCTGATGAAAAGGCTTTTTATGTTAGAATTTTTATTTCAACACTCTAGTACCTTAAAAATGGCATTTATTTAACATTCCAGTCACGCAATTATAAATGCAATGTTAATTTACAGATCACACATATTAATACATTAATATTAATGGTTTGGAAGTAATTTTCTCTACAGAGAAGTAGTAACTCAGAGTAAAACCCTTTAATGTGTCTTTTCCTTCCATAGTGGCATCTTCCCTACCAGCATCCACGACCTGTCCCTACAGACCCTGCTGCCTTCTATGTGGGTAGGGGAGCTCTGGGCGTGTCTGCCTGTAAGAGCCGAAATGAGGGATATGGGACTCCATGCAGCTCTCCACAATGCAGTTTATTCCATCCAAGAGTTACAGCAGTCCAGGGTGGTGGGTGACAGAGCCTGTGCCCACAGCTGTCAGCTCCAGCTGCAGGCAGGCCTGGAGACCCTTTGGTTTTGGTTACAATGCATTATAGACTTTTCTTTGCTGAGCATCTTAATACAGTATAATCAATCTATGCCTTAACCTTTATCTATAGCCCTATCATAATGACTATAATTACCATATTCATGTTACTAGTCTCCAATCACTACAAGTTAGTACATTAAAGTTTAAGCTAGAAGTTGTTTTTCAGTTTTCTTGCAGTGGAAAATTCTGAGACCTTTTTTCTGCTTGCAGCATTTGCTGACTTGTTTGCCTGTGCTATCTTTCTGCTTGGTAAAAACATCTTCTCGTTTGAGGTGGGTTTATCCTCTGCTCTAAGTCATAAAAACCCCTTCTAACTAACACACCCTTTGCCTCCTTGGTTATCTAGTAAGACTGGCTCAGCAATTCTTTCCTTCTATATCAAAACCTGCTTTCATTTCTATTCCTTCTTCACATTCTACGTTCAAAAAAAATCTTTCTGCCACGCATACACATCTGTGAGACTTTCCTGTCAAACTTTCATCCTTCCCAACCTCTGCCTGTACCTGGGGCTGCCTGTACTCGGCCAGGGGGTACTGCCTGGTGTCGGGGGAGTGCTGCCTGTAGTCCATCAGCGGGGGCTGCCTGTAGTCCAGCGGCGGTGGCTGCTGGTAATCCATCACTGGCGGGTGCCGGTAATCCAGCGGGGGCTGCCGGTAGTCCGTGGAGGATTGCCTGTAGTCCGTGAACGGGGGCTGCCGGATGTCGGGCTTCACATCCTGCCTGGCTTTTACTTCTGACCTGTAGCTGAGGGAGGCAACAATGGTTCAGTTTCAGAGAGCAGCAGACCTCATGAGGAATTTGCATTGCATGCAATAGTGAGTGAGGAGTGAGAGCCAGCTGCCTGGCTGCAAAACTGCATGGAACAGATTTTCACAGGGAAGCAAAACTCTCCGGGGTAAATAGTCGAGGCAGCTGAAAACAGTGAGCACTTTTGAAACATGGGCATAAGCAATTTTCCCTGAGGTCATACTGTGCAATTTTCAGGCTTGTATCAGTGAGATCAGGATTGGACTCAAAGGGACAGGAACAAAAAAGCATCTTGATTTCCACTTTGCCTATTTTAAGATGAAACTGCATGTGAAAACACCCATTATACTCAGTACAAAAGTTCTGAGTTCATAAAGTGGTTTTTTCCAAAATTAATATTTCTATAGAATAAGTGGAATATCAGTCCAGTGTACATCCTCTTTCATCGACATAAAGTATTATTATGAGCTTCTTAAGGTTAAAAATGGAAAAATTCTTTGTCTTAGTTGTTATCTTTTTAATGAAAGGTATTCTTTGATAAAACATCTGTTATTATATTGTGTATTATTTTTATTAAACACTCCCTATGATGCTATCTGGTTAAAAGCTATGTCAGTAAATTCATGTCAGGAGTTATGCACAGAAATAACACAAGGTGAAAGAAAACAAATTTGGTTATGAGGAATTAATAACAAGTAAAATATTGATTTAGCCGGGAAATGGGTAGAGGGAGATAGGTCCTAAAATTTGAAAGAAAATGTGACTTTCTGAGATACAGTGTCTAGTTATTTACTTTTTTCAGATGGGAATTTCCCTTAGCACATGGAAATCAGCACGTAATGGCACTTCAGGGTGAAGTAAAGAACATTCCTAATGGCAAACTTCCCTACCTCAGCCATGTGGTGTACCAAAGAGGCACAAAGAAGGTCCTGAACACTTTTAGCAAGGTAATTCTGTAATAGTGGTTAAGGTTATATTTTAACAAAAATGTTCACAGAGTGGATGTTCTTACACTCTTCCTTAGGTGCCAAAGGAAATATTTATTTCCTATATAGGAAATAGACATTTCAAACTCTGCTTTAATAATGGACTGGAAGTTTTCAGTCAACCGAGTGACCATGTCTGTCCATGGACACATACAGACACAGAGATGCATATAGACTTTGAAAGAGATTTTGAAAATTACACTCTGAAAAAAATGACAGCGTTGTTTTTGATTATGTTGATTTATATATACAAAGGTAATCGGAATCAAAATGTTTCAAATTGTCTGATATATTTTGGTAAAGAAACAATGTATGTGGCTATACAAACAAGCTGTAATCCAGTTTATGAAATCTAGTGAAAAATAATACTGTGTGAACTAGCAAGAGTTGACCTTTTTTTGAAATAAGAGTCATCTCTAGGCAGGTGCCCAATATATGGCCACAGCTGCATATCAGAAGATGATGTTTTTATTCACAGATGGAGGCACTGTAATTTTTGCTGAATATGTAAATGGTGACATGAGCAATTAGAGCTTACACTTTTCAGTAAAATTATTACAGAATTTCTTTCTGGAACTTTAATTAATATCATTTGCTGCTGCCATCTGAAAATTCCCAATTTAACAGATATTTAATAGTGACTTCCAATAGCACAAAACTACTTTTGTGAAAACTTCATATTGAATTTTGTCAGAAACATATGTGGTCTAGGAGGTGATCACGTGGAGAAAGTACTCAATAAAATATAAGGGAAAGTAATTTTCCTTGCATGACTAATTGAAAGAAAATAATTCTGGGCAAGTGAAAGTACTACATCTGTTAAGCAAGGAGAATTAGAGGGTGTAGTGTGTGAATCACAAGTGAACTCATGTATTTTCAGAAGAGAAGAGTTGCAATCCTGTAGCTAGCATCCTTTGGGGAAGAGGATCTTGATGATATGTGTTGGTTATGGAAGATTAGCATAAAGACAGTCAGTGTAATCAGCCTTGTTTAACATGCTAAAAAATAATACAAAGACTAAATAGTGTTGATTGGAGGTCACAGAAACTTGTATCATCCCGCAGCCTGTGTGTGTGCTTTTTCTATAAACAGCATTTAATACAGATGGCCACAAAATTTCTGTCCCCCTACCATTTGATTTCCATTATAGATAAATTTGCTAATGTAGACGCATAAATTACACACAAGAAATTGGCCGGTAAATGATACACCAGAGATTAAACCCACCATAAAAAAAATCTTCCTGACTCCAGACTGACATACAAGGGGCAAAAAAAAAAAAAAAAAAAAAAGAAGAAATAGAAGAAATGAGAAAGTGCAGAACCTGTTTTCGTGTCCCTGTGGCTGGAGGGGCTGTGGAGGCGGAGGCTGTGCCACGGGGCTGTGCTGGGCGACGGGGCTCTGCTGCGCCAGGGGGCTCTGCTGGGCCATGGGGCTGTGCTGCTGGGCCATGGGGCTCTGCTTCTCCGAGCTGGGGGCCGAGGCTGGGCTGTTCAGCTCTGCTTCATGGGGACATGGAGATTAAAGACCTGTCACAGTGCAGCATTTAATAAAGGGCAAAGGTACACAATAATAATTTTTGGTCACATGCTACGTTGACAAATTTATGCTTTGTCGCTTTTACTCTCTCAGGTTATAATTAAATTTTAAGACATTTGAACCTAATGGTCTCCTTTTGATAGTGTGTGGGATCCGAAATCTTGGTGACTTCAATAATTCTGGTTGACACTGTCATTATTTAAAACACAATTGAACAAGGGAAATTGCTTCCACATTTCACATATTCTTTTAAAGCATAAAATTCCTGATCACAGAATGATGGAATGATAGAATCATAGAGTCACAGAAGAGCTTGGGTTGGAATGACACTTAAAGACTGTTTAGTCCAATCCCCCGGCAATGAACAGGGATATCTTTAACAAGACCAAGCTGCTCAGAGCCCTGTCCAACCTGGCCTTGAATTTTGACAGGAATGCCAGGATGGGGCATCTACCACCTCTCTGGGCAACCTGTTCCAGGATTGTTACCAGTGTTGCAGTGTTTGGTTACCCTCATCATAAAAAAACCCAAAAAACCAGCTCTTTTTTATGTCTGTCTGAATCTGCCCCTTTTTAGTTAAAAGCTGTAAGATTACTTGTCCTATTACAACAGGCCCTGCTAAAAAGTCTATGCCCATATTTCTTATAAGCCCCCTTCTGACTGCAAGGTCAGAATAAGGTCTCCTTGGAACCTTGTCTTCTCCAGGCTTAGCAACACCAATTTGCTCAGCCTCTCCTCATAGGAGAGATGCTCCAGCCCTCTGATCATCTTCATGACCTCCTTTGGACTGCTTCCAACAGCTCCAGAGGGCCCCATGGCTGGGGTCAGAACTCCAGGCCAGGTCTAATGAGAGCAGAGTAGAGGGGCAGAATCACCTCCCTCAACCTGCTCATCCATTGAACAGTCTCCTCATCAAATTCATCTCTTTCCAGTTTAGAGAGAAGGATGCTGCGGGTACCATGTCAAAGGCCTAGCAGAGGTCCAGATAGGTGAGATCTGTAGCTCCTCCTTTGCCTTTGCTGTCCATTGATGTAGTTACTCCATTGTAGAAGGCCACTTGGTTGGTCAGGCAGGACTTACCCTTGATAAAGCTGTGCTGGCTGTCCTGAATGACCTCCCTGTCCTTCATGTGCCTTAGCACAGCTACAAGATATTTGAAATGCTTTCCATTTAGAAAAAAATTCATTTTGAGAGAATGAATATTTTACTGCTTTTTCCACTGTTTGGGATGATAGACCTGTCACAAAAGCTAAAACACTGGTGTTTAGTGTTAGGAACACATTCGGTCTGCTGTCTTTGAGCTCATCAAGAGTTTCTTGTCTTTAAATTTTTGGGGACTGTGAGCAGTAAAACAGTAAACTCAATCTCAAAAAATTCTAACCATTTAAACTGATATTTTATTTCACTGTGTTATGTCAAATGACTAAGGTTCCACATAGGAACAGTGCAGAAAACCAGAATCATTCTTTCCAAACAACATAAAATTTAAAAAGTCAGAGAGATTGGCATAGGAAATATGGTTTTGTTGCTTTGCTATAAATAAAAGATGCCAATCTTCATTCAGGCTTCCTGCTGGACTTGGGGTACTGAGCTCATATCAAATGTATTTCTTCCAACTCCTTTGGTACTGAGCTCATATCAAATGTATTTCTTCCAACACATTAGTCCTGTTCACCATTTACCTATTAGGATGCATACATGAGAAAGACTCTGCCCACAGGAGGACAGAGCACTGCAGAAGTTCCTGCATTATCAACAGCAAAGGCAAACATGTTTTTGCTATTCCTCCTTGCAACAGAAGGAGTGAGGCCAGTGTGGCATGGTGTAAAACAAACAAAATGGACACACACATATGGCTGAGCACCCCTAACAGCAATAGCTACACATGATACAGATCTTGCCTAGTTTTACATTTGAATCTAGTTTGTATTTTTATGTGGTTTATTTTAAACTTTTAACATGTGAGTTTTTCCCAATGGGTGCATATTCTCTACTTATCTAATTTATGCCCACAATTATTATAAAAATTTTGGCTACTTTATTGAAAATATTTTCAATTTAGGATTAATTGTCAAAAAAGCTTGTATATTTGCACTTAAAACACTCCTCATGCAGGCATAAGCAATACTTGTCTGTGTAATTACTATGCTTAAGGCTGTAATTTCCCATCTTGCATCTGTGAGTCTCTTTTGTATTGCAAGTTTTAGAGAGGAAGATTGGAAATGTTGTCCCTCATTTCTACATTACTCTCATAACTATGGATGAACTGGTCAAATCATGAGCTGCTTCTAAAACTGCTTTGCATTTATATGGTATTTTTTACCTGAAAGTATATTACAGAGGTATTAGACTTTTTACCAATTTTTCTAAGCTGAGAAGCTAATATCAGAAGGCAAAGGAGATGACTAATGTCACACAGTCACACAGGGAAGCTGTGCCTTGGCACAGATAATTTCTCACCACTAATACCTGAGAACATCTTGTAGTACTGCAACTCAGCTGCACCTCTGCTTTCTTTCTAGTTTAATGTATCCATCTCTAACACTAAACTATTAATGATGTTATTTAACCTGGATACCAGAGAGGCTCAAACAAACTTCATGGACTGTATGAAGTATCACACTTGTTTTAGATGCTGTAAAGCTGACCTCCAGTAATTACAAGGGTGCTAATTGATGTGAATTCTAAATGTGTGTACGTTTTTGTTTTTCCCTTCACTGAATTCATTTAACAAAGTAGATGAGTTCCCTCAGTTGCAGTCTGTGACCAGTGTCAGACAATTTCCCTGTCCCCCTTGCTGGATGCAGCAGCATAAGGTGAAGGTCATCTAACTGGGCTATGGATCATTAGGTAATTCCATTACTTTCTGTGTGTCATTCCCAGCTCTGCTGGTATTTGTTGCTGAGATATAAAGACATGGTCTCATTAATGTCGTACAATTCATGCAGCAGTGCAGCACATTGTTAAACTAAAAAGAGCCCTGAAATCAACCTCAAACCTCAAGGAACCAACATCAAAAGATCTTCACTGATTAGATGTGGAGCAATGACCAGAATAATGATTCTATCCCCTTATCCTCACCCTAAAAATGAGATAATTTAGGGTTCAGTTATTTCCTGCCTTGTGCATTTACAGTGATGTATCACTATGTGATAGTGATGGAGGAAGCTGCCAAATCTGAACTCTTCCTGCACATCACTTTTTGTCACACGTAGCTGGTAGCTGATCATGCCTGGTGACAACCATTGCAGTCTCTTGTGAATCACTTTGTCAAACTTTGGCTTGGCTTATAGCAAGATATAAGGGAATGAACTCAAAACTTGGCTTTCTTGTAGAGTGCTTTTCCATGTAGAAGACAATTCTTGCAAAAGACCTTAACATCCTCTTTCTCTCTCTCTGTCAGATTTCTTCAGGTTTGCTTTAAATACCCCTTTCACAACTGGAAACCTTTTCAAGAATTCAGATCCTAGCTGAGCTAGTTCTAAGCTCATAATTCTGGTGTGCTGCACATTACAGCGGAGGAAGGAGAACAAAAGATGCTCTTTCAAGTGGTGACATAATTTAAGCTAATTGGAGGCTACTTAAAATTTTCTTCCTGTCTTTAAGGGCCATTGACTTACCCTCCTGAGGAATGATGCGAAGAGTTACACTGAGACCTGCATCTTTAATTAGCTTCACAATATCTGCATGAGGCATGTTAATAATAGACTGGCCATTCACAGCTAAGATCCGGTCTCCAACTTTAAGTTTTGCACAGCGATCCGCAGGGCTTCCATCAATTATCCGCCCGATTTTGTGGGGTACAGCTAGACAAGAGACAATAGACACAGTTAGCATATGCTGAAACAAGTGGTGATGTTCACAAAAGAAAGAAAATTAGTTCATTTTAGAAGGAAGTTTTATATGAATTAAAAAGCAGCTTGTGTAAAAGCATATAAGAAAATAAATTCTTATGCAATGTCATTTGCAGTAACACAGTGCTGTGTTTTTTCACTAAAAATTCAGAATCCAGATGAATATATACACATGGCATATACATATGAAGTCCAAAGTTTATAATTCAGCTATTTTGCAAACCTGGCATGAAACAACATAATAAGCAGATCAGGGAAACAATAAGGCATTAAAACAGGGAAAGGGTATAAATTTATACAATAAGGAGCAGTCATAAATTGTCTCCTACCTCCTGTTTTACAGAATTTCTTTATTTTTATGTTACAATAGAGGCACCAAAAATATTATTTATTTTATAAACAAAAAATTGTTACTGAAAATGTCCAGGGTACATGAAATTGTTCTCCTCCATTCAAATGTGTTTATTGATAAGTAGAAATAATACTGAAGATTTATTGAGATGTGCAGCTCTCTAATTAGGTATTAATAATAAATGAATAGAATTTAATTGACAGCTATGAGTACACAAACATGTGCTACATCAAAACAGCTCAGCCCTCTTCTCAAAACATTACAGAACAAAGCTTCTCCTTTTGCTCTTCTCTGTGGTTTTTCACCTTTCTGTTTACTCCATCCATGCTCTTGTTTTGTCTCTTCTCTCATTTTCCATTAAATTTTCTAAATATTGTTCTTGATTTTTTGACAGTGTTTGTACTCTATTATGTTCTGTTTTTTAACCAAATGCAAATGCTATAGCTGAGAATTTTCTCTAGGCTCCCCAAAGAGCATTCTATTTTTCTTTCTCCAAACTACTCATAAATATGCTTATCACAATTAAATGACTATATAGTCTATTAATATCCTAATGGTGTTTGAGTATTCCTCTGCAGTCCCACACTTCAGTCCTGGAAAACAGCACAAGGCAGCTCAGCCTCACTATCCACCTTTAAATTGGTGTTAAAACCAGTGTGCTTCTTTTTTCAAAAATAGTACAACCTTAACATTTAATTATCTGCAGAGAACTTGGAAAAATGAAAGAAAAGATGGTTTAAACACTTTTTGGGAAATATCTAGGCTATCAATGCTCATATAAACCAAAGCTCTAACAGGACGTGTTCAGAATACATTGCTGCAGAAGAAATTTCTCAGCACCCTTATAAACTTTTACTGAAGGTTTTGGTGACTAACCCATCTGATATAAAGTCACAATAGACATACCTCAATAAACATACTTTTGTTTCTAGTATGGTTGTAAGTGTTTACAGTGTTAAAAATTAATTTTTGGAACACTGAAAATATAAGTGAGTACTCTGAAGTGCAAGCCATAATCAAAGTGCATGCTTCTTTACCACTATGGTTCAGGCATGAATATAAATTAAAACACTTTAATTTTAATAAAACTTTACTACCACAGACACAAAAAATGTACTTCAGAAATGCATTGTTGCTTAGGAAATAAGCACTGAATTAATGTTACAATGTCTAAACATTTCTATGTTTTAAAACAGATTTAATATGTATAGCTACACTTTCTACAAAAATTGTGTTTATTTTACCCTTAATGAAGACATTTAACTGCTAATACATACATATCAGTGAGCAAACAAATAAAAGAGTAACTTGACTCTTAAACAGTTTATGTTTACAAAGAGCTTTTTTCATCAAATCTATTCTTAAAGCATCAGCAAGAATGACTTAAACTAATACTGAAATCTGTCTGTTTCTGGCAAATGTAATAAAAGATCTTTCTGAAATTGTCATGTCTTGACTGCATATCAGTGGAGATCTGAAAATGAGACTGTCTAATGTAAAAAAGTAAGAATTTTGGTACTAAGAAAGAAGGGAAAATATGGTAGAGATGCCACAACTAAAATTTCCATGCTTGCCATTTCTATACCTAAAGATGTTTTTGCTAGCCTAAATATTTAAGTAGAGACATCATTTCAGTAGTAAGGGGTGTGGGAGTGTAGGGGGGTGGGAAGTCCTATTAATTTGGCAGAAAAATTTTTTGTTGGACTTCTTGTACCTGCCAAGTGAATAGAGCAGATGTCTGCATGTTTGAGATGTCTGCTGAAACTGAAGCTGGAGGTGGGAGAGCCACGAGACTCCAGCTCCGATCCAAATCCTGAGACAAAGGAAGGGAGGGAGAAAGAGGAGGAACTTGGTGTTCTTTTCTTCTTCCCTTTAAGCCTAATGGTCCTCACCTTCCTGATAAAGATACCTACTCTAAATGTTTTGGTACCCCTGAACTCACTTCATTCTGTTGTGTTATGAAACGATCAACAGTAGGTGACTATTAGATAAAAGCTTGTGTCTGTCAAGGTACCTTTTCTACTCCACTTTGCTATTTGGGGATTTAATGCTCCTCTTCTTATGGCACAGTAATGCTGTACTGTGCCATATGTTGCCATTTGATCTTGCTGCAAAGTAGGGTGTGGGAAAACTGTGCAGAAGGAATCTGAATCTCTGTTGATTCAAGGTTACATTGCTATGCTCTATTGGGTTTTATGGGCAAATCCAGGGACTTACTAGAGGAGCTCATGGCCACGCAGCAGAAACTGGTTCATGCACATTTCTAGATAATATGAGGAGACATTTATCTCCTGGCTCCTTCCCTCTCAGGATAATATTATCCTGAGGAGTTTCTGTTCTTTGCTTCTTCTCCCAGTGGAACTCTGCCTGAGAGCCCTCCTAAGCCACAATATCCTGGCTGCCATGGTCCCAAATGCTTCCTTGAGAAGACAGGATTTATTTAGGGCTTTTTTTTACAAGCATGAATTCTTCTAAGGGACACAGATTATCTAATGTGTAGGTTGTTCACAAAAAAACCCCATGTTAAAATACATTAGAAAACTTTCAATTTTTAGAGAGAGCCTTTGGTGGTGAAATACTTACTTTGAAGAGATAAGAAGGAGCAACTCTCATAGGGGATTAATGAGGTAAAAGCTAAGGAGCAAAGGTGGAAATGAACTGTGAATTTCCATAATGGACAATTTTTATTGTTCAGAATGGTCACATCTAAAACAAGTGTGGAAGGGCTGTAAACTGTCAGTAGGGAATGGGTTGACAGAAGCGGCAGAGGGGAACTCATGAAAAGAAATGCAAGATGATGCAAGTAAGGAAAAAAAAACCCTGCCTAAGATTAAGAAGAGATGAGCCCTAAATTAATTATTATCACTCAAGAGACCTTGAAATGTGTGCCTACTTGTCTAAAAACATAAACTCATTAAAACAGTCAATATGACTCTAAGAGTTCTAAAAGAGTAACAAGTGAAACAAACTATTGCTATTTAATGCTGTGCACCTAAAGTTTTGGTATTGCTAATTGCTTCAGTATCCTCATCTCAGAAATCATAGCAATGAACTCACAAAGATTCAGAGAAGGAAAGCATGGAAGTCAGAAGCAGAAAACAGCCTCTGCTCAAAGGAGTTGTCCATGAACTCGCTATCTATGCCTTCCAAAAGAGAATTTGGGGCAACCTTCTGGAGGGGCAGAAGAATAAAAGGATTAAAAAAGGGATTAACCAATTTATGGGGGTGGACACATTGCTGAATAAATCAGAAAGCCTTGGCTGTAAAAGCTGACACAATGCCTGGGAAAGGTCTTGTCCGCTGTATGTGCTGTCCTCTCTGCTGCTGGTCACACCAAAGGGACAGCAAGGAGCTGTGTGGCTACTTGGTCTCTCCCAGCATGGCAGATCTCTTCTTGGAAAGAAACCTCCCACGTCTGGCATTTATTTAGGGTTTTGTTAACATACAGTACTTTTTTTTTCCTTAAATTGCATCTTTGGGGTCTTTTTTTCATCTGAGCAGAGCATTTAATGATGTAACCTTTTAAAGGAAGTCCCAAATCACCTGACTAGTGGTAAATGTTTTATATCACCCTTAAAAATTTTTACTAAACTATTCATGCCTCTTCTAACAATTCACCACAAGCTGTTCTCCAAACATATGTATATATTGAAGAGTGGCAGCCTGTGCCTGGATGAGAGTTTGCACAGAATCTGATCCACTTATTTCAAAACACTGAGTTACCTGAGCAGCATGTAATATTAGCAGGCTATAAAGAGAGACTTGGATTTGTGACTTTCTAAAAAAATAAAAGTCACACATTTTGCTAAAAGTGAATGTAGAAAACAAGCTGCCCCTTTGCAGAACAATTAATTTCTAGGTTCTCTCATACTACACAATGAATGAGACTGCAAGGGAAAAATTACTGCAAACAAGGATTAATACATATTTTTTAACTGTTGAAAATATGGGAAATTAGTAAGAATGAGTTTATATGTATACAAACCACACAGCTCTTCAAAATAGACATAGAGGGTCTTTTTCTCCAGTACTATCAAGTAATGCAAAATGTGATACTCAGGAGTGATATAGTTGGATAGCTACCTTAAGATAAAAAAAATCCTTCCAAGAGAGAAGGCATAATCCTGGACCAAAAATAATCCAGCAGAGAGTAGCAATGCTGCAGAAACCTTATCTAACAAAAGGTCTTAAAATGGAATGTAAATTTTCTGCAGTGTATTTTTCAAAATTTCATGATGTGGGGAAGATTTGAATCCTGAGAACACCAAAGCTTCTCTGATATTTGAAGTCATTAATCTCACCTCCTAAACCTTGCTCAGATATTTACAGCATTACAGCACAAACTCACCCAGAGCTGGCCTGTAGCAGCTGAGGCTTTCCCTGAATGTATTTAATCATGCAATGAGCAGCACTTAGCTCATTGAAGAGAAATTAAAAAATTTAAAGAGAAAATGATTTAAAGGAAATCTTTGCATTTAGAAAGTGGATAAGGTCTGCTTTCAGAAACTTACATTTTTCTCTATGTTTTTATTTGATAAAAATCACTCACTTTTGCTCTCCATGATTCAAATTAATATCCTTACCACACCTGCAAGTCACAGAACAGAGAACAAATTTTGTGTCGTTATACCTGGGTGTCCCTATGCTTGGGTCAGCTGTACACCAACCCAGAGCAGTTGCTGAATACAGACACTGCCTCTAACACCATATATCACAGAAACACAGAAGGGTGTTTGAAGGGACCTTTGGAGATCCCATAGTTTAACCTCCTGCTAAAGGAGGTCAGAGCAAATAGCACAGAATTTAGTCACATGGGTTTTGAATATCTCCAGAGAAGGAGATTTCACCACCTTTCAGGGGCCTGGTCCAGTCCACAGTCACCCTCAAAGGAAAGAAGATTTTCAGAATGAACACTCTGTGTTTCAGTTTGTTCCAAATGCCCATTGTTTGGCTCTACTCTCTTGACACCCACCCTTAAGATATTTGTATGCAATGGTAAGAGCCCCTACCAGCCACCTCTTCTCAAGGTGGAACAGGTCCAGCTCTTTCAGCCTTTCCTCTGAAAGAGATGTTCCTGTTCCCTAATCACCCTCTTAGTGTGGTAATCACATATCCTCTGGACAGAGAGAGACAAAGCTGTCCCAGGATTTTCCTGGGAAGCTGAGAGAAAGCTCAGAGAAAAGAATGAGAAACAATTCTTATCTCCATTTGCTGCACCTGTTGTTGTGCACATGTGGAATGTGTTATGGAGATTTGTTTACCAAAGGGTGATTTCTTAATTGGCCACTGGATGGTGTTTGGATTGATTGACCAATGAGGTCAAAACTGTATGGGACTGTCTGTAATGGTTACGAGCTTCTTAATTAGTATAGTATAATATAGGATTATAGTATATTGTAGTATAATATAGGACAGAGAATAAAGCAATTGATCAGCCTTCTGCAATCATGGAGTCAATGCTAATTATTACCCTGTTGGGTGTGCCCTGCACCTTAGCACTTCACTGGGCCCTCCCCAGTCGTTTCATGGCTGTCATGACTGAGGAGAATTGTCCACAGCCCCCCAGATGTGGCCTCTCCAGGGTTGAGTAGAGGGACAGGACCACCTCCCTCTACCTGCTGGCAATGCTCTTCCTCCTGCTCCCCAGGACACCACTGTGCTTTTTGGCCACAAGGACACAGTGCCAGCTCATGGGCAGCTTGTTGTCCAGCAGGCCCCCTAGGCCCATCTCCACAGAGCTGCTTACCACAACTCAGCCCCGGCCCGTGCTGGTGCCTGGGTTCATTCCTTCCTTAATGCAGGATCTTGCATTTGCCTGTTTGAACTTCATTAAGTTCCTGTCCCCACAACTCTCCAGACTGCCCAGGTCTGGCCAGCAGAGCTTTCAGGTGTATCAGCCTCTCCTCACAGTTTTGTAACATCAGCTAACTTGCTGAGGGTACACTCTGTCCTTTCACCCAGACCATTGATAAATAAGTTCAACAAGACTGATATATCTATCAGCCTCTTGCTTTTTGAATATGAAAATAATTTCTCCTCATTTGAAAGACCCAGAAGCTAAAAAGAGTGGATTCTAAGAAAACATTACCATATATAAGGCTTTTCTGATTTACATCAGTATTTTTTTTTACATCTATTTAGTCCTAGACACAACTGTTGAGACTATGTTTTTTAGATAGCAACTCTCCAGTTTTTCCCCTCTATATAGTAGCTAAATGTCAAAAAGTATCAGTTAAGGGAAAAAAAAAATCAAACCTCTACTTTATCTATTAAAACCCTCTGGCAGATTAATTCTTGCAATGTTTTCTAATGTTAACAGATATAGACTGTAAGCCAAGCAAATGAGCCTTCCTGAGCCAGCTGTCCTTTTCAATGTTACACAATGATCAAATGAATATTTATTATATTCTCAATTCTCTAAACATGCAAAGGTTTTCATTCAACTGGTAGGCTCCAGCATATCAGATTTTAATTGGAAGAATATATTAAATATAAACAGCTGTAATTTCATTGGTATAGAAAAATCTAAATTTCTGAAAACTTGAGTATGGTGGACTTTTTATCAGGGCTAAAAAAATATTTTCCTGATATGGATAGGATATTTTATGTGACACTTATTTGGAAAATAGAAATAGTATGCATTCTGCATACTTGCATGTAAAAATAATCCCTTTTCTTTATAAGATTAATGAATCTATGAATGGAAGCATCCCATTTTGTGCTGATATGGAGCATATTTGCTTGCCTAAGAAAGCTAAGTGGGAAGGAGTGCACATACCTTAGAAAGCTGAAGATCTAAGAAAAAATAATGGAACATATAGACTTTAATTAATGCTTCTAATGACAGTAAAGTGAACTCTGTGGAATTCCTAGAAAAACCTTGGTTCTCTTGATGGATTTTGCTAAGAAAACTCACAGTGTTTTTTCTTTGAAAACACATGAGCAGCACCTGTAGGTCCAAACAATGTATTCAGAAATACAC
This sequence comes from Molothrus ater, assembly GCF_012460135.2. Classification (NCBI taxonomy): domain Eukaryota; kingdom Metazoa; phylum Chordata; class Aves; order Passeriformes; family Icteridae; genus Molothrus; species Molothrus ater. Next base: position 12,325,367 of record NC_050482.2, on the reverse strand, counting down.
TGGAATATTTCTGGAGGACAGAAATCATCTAGAGAGGGGAGTAATGTAGTTAAGATCCTTTATTATTTATCTCCAAAAAATGTCAAATAGACAATTGAATATTTCATGCCTGCAAACTGCAGCAATGTATTTTGATGATATTAAAAACCTCTTTGACCCCTTAAGGTTATTTCACTATGATAATTGCTTATGTTGATTTGAGAAACTAAATCACATAGGAATTTCTTTCAGCTGCAAGTTTTACTGTCTCATAAACATACTTAGAAATGTGCTTTTGTAGCTGAAGAGGCAGAACAGTTCAAACCTGAGTAATAGTGGTGATGATACTTACTCTTCCAAGACCTCAAGTCTTTTGCTTTTGCAAGAAAGTAGAGGAAGGAATAGAGTTATTGAAATAAACATTCTTAAATCAAAGGAACCCTTCCTCACTTTCCTATACTCGGGTATAGAAATGGGAATCCAGATTCCTTGCCCACAAACTGCAAATATCTTCCATGGGGGATGCACACTGTGGGTGGGTTTTCACTGCTATGCTCCAAAAATCTCCTAGATGGGGTAGACAGACATCCTAATTTCCAAAGCTCTGTATCCTTTAGAATTTGAAGACTGGTCACATAAAATTATGTCCCTAACCACCATCTTACCCAGGAAAAGCAGAGGTGAAATTGCTGCACAAACACTCAGATCACACAGCTATCACTGATCAATAAACTGGCTTTTATCTCTAAACTGTAAGGAGTTTAAAGAAATTCTGGGCTGAATGGGACTTACTCAGAATGCTGGTTTCTGCAGTCAGCAGAGGCTTATCTTGGATTTATTTTTTATAGTTAAGGCTGCATGTTTTGAGAAATGAAAGAAACTTCTTTCATTAGACTGTTTTATCCTGCTTTCAAAATCCAGCAGGCACTGGCACATGCAGTGTAGGGACAAATTAAATCTACAACTCCTCTTTTGCAAAGCAGGAGGAAGATCATAACAAGTATGCACAGTCTTTAATTTTTTGAAAATTTTTTATTGATTAGGCCTGTATTTTCAGTTTGTTTACACTTTATAACTGTGCTAATTGACAGTACCTGCTACAGCGAAATTCCTGGAAATATTGCCAATTTTCCAACTTCATTGGAAATTGCAATTTAACAAGGTCTGTTTACAACACATGGTTTCTCTCTAAAAAAATTATGATGTTAAGAGATTTAATGGGGATCACAAGTACTTATTCTAGATGAAGCTGCATCCCAAACAGAAAAGGTAAAAGTATCAGGAAGATATGAAGAAGACAGGAACAAGTTTACTCCATAAAATTCTGGAACAGAAATCTCATTCTGATCACCTCCAGAAGTCTGCAAATGCTTTTCCATAGGCTGCAGATAGTGAAATTATCTTGATACCCTAAAAATAATTCCCTAAATGTAATGCATAGTGTAGATTAATTACTTAGATTTAAGTATTTTAGATATAATTTCTCATATGTGGAGAAGGGATGAGAGCCACATTCCCCTTTAATGTTGGAACAGGATCTGGGAGAAGGCACAATAGTATATTTTAGAGGCAGTGAAGTTAATCCTTTCGTTGGAAATAGGTCAGGAGCCTGGACAGGTGTATTTTCTTTTCTTAATCTCTTAGCACTCCAAGATCCTCTGCGTGCTGCACTAGGCAAAATGACTTGCTCCTGGATATACCACTCAAGCACAGCTCTTTATTTATCCACTTTATCTCTTTTTACTGATACAGTTTTGAAGCATGGTTGACCTTTTCTATGCCCCTGCTTTGCCCTGTAAAATCTCTTCATTCAATCCTTGTCATTCGTTTTCAACTCCTGATCTCCCCACATCAGAACTGCAGTTCAGTGCAAGATAATCCCCTGTGCTGGATTAGAGAACATCCCAAGCAATGCTTTGACAAATGGGAAACAAAATTTCAACCATTATAGACGCAGGAAAAATAAGTGTGCCACAAGAATTGGATGGTTAAGCAAGTACCAGTAAGGTAAAATGACATTCATATCTAAAGGCTGGATCCAAATAACTGACAGCTACTACAGTGCTGCCCATCACAAAATGTGAAAAAAATAGTGTGTTTCCTAATTATGGCTGTAGTCTGCCCTTATCTCTGTCTATCAATAGTAAAAAAACAGCATTTAATATTTTGAAAATTTCTGCACAGCAAAGGCAGGCCCATAAACCAAGTGTAACAACAAACCCCTTGCAAACCATATCAAGAGAAAAGCTGACCAGGACCCTAAACCTCTTGGAAAAAGAGTTTCATCTCTAGTTCTGGGAGCTGCTGAGCCTTTCATGGCCCATTCTCAGGTCAGAAGGAGCATGAAGCACTCCTAAGATGCTGTGAGGGAGCAGTGCAGCCCACACCCCACCAGAGGGTGGAAAAGGGATTTGAGACTCAGCTGGAGCACTGCGACTTCACGGGATGGTCCTGCAGCTGCACAGACAGAGCAAACTCTCCTGGCAAACAGGACAGCTTTGTGCAACCCCTTCAGCTTCAGCCCAAAGGCAAAGCAGCAAACCAATGAACCTGCAGCTTTGTAGCCAGGAGCAACCTGGCTGGAATGACTGCTTCAATTTTAGCAGGGCTTGAAGCACCTGGTGACACAAAGTGCTTGCTCCTGTACTCCACAAGAGCTGTTGTAATCTGTTGGACTGTAAAACACAGTTTGTGAGTGGGATTTCAACAACGAGGAAAATACTGTCAGTGCGTAATTAATTCCCTCCTGAGTAAGAGTGGTGATGATACTTATTCTTCTAAGACCTCAAGCCTTTTGCTTTTGCAAGAAAGTAGAGGAGGGAATAGAATTATTGAAATAAACATTCTTATATCAAATGAACCCTTCCTAATTTTGCCCTGAGGATGCTCCAGTGAGACAACTTCCTGGGTGCTGCTCCTCCTAACAGTGTCTGGCACTACATGATGCTCCCTTTATTTTGCCCATTTTGAATTTTTCAGAACTGCTTTGCAATTACAACATTAACGTTAACATGTGCATGCATGGCTGCATAGCATCATTCTGTTCCACATGGGGATACAGGAGCTGGCAACAAGTGCACTGCCTCTGAAACAGGGGACACTGGAACCAGAGCACAATATTTCACCCAATTAACATATTGCTGCTATCAGAAGGAGTACCTAGCATGGTGCCATGCAGGTCCACATTTTGATAGTGATGTATCATATATTTTGGATATTCCTATATCCATTTGATATTTTCCTACCTGTTGGTATGCTTTCTACCCCTGATTGTGTCTTTCAATAAAAGGATTTTGTGTTATTTCAAGATAGAGGGTACCTCAGGAGAGTTTCCCTGTTCTACCAAAGGGCCCAAAACTTAGATGCTGTATTCTGGATGGATGCCAGTGAGTGCTGAGTAAAAGGGGACAGTAATTTCCCTCAATCTACTGGCTATGCTCCTGTTAATAAAGGTTAAATGACTTCAACCAAGTAAATATTAAGTAAAGAATCTCTCTTACTCTAGAAAGAGTCAATAATTTTTAGACTGTTTTCATTACTGATGACAGATGATGGAATTTTCAGGATATTTTTCCTACTACAGTTTTGTAACAGAATTTATATAGGAAGGGTACCTTCTTCTTTCTTCTGTCACTGTCTACAGCAAATGTAATTTTTTGTTCACTGTTCTTGTAAACTTAGGATTTGGTACTTTTGGGGATCACTGAAATTCAATGCAGTTATTATTTGATTAAATTCTCTTGTCACTTCCACAGCAGGCTGTCATTTCCCTTTACTATTGGAGGTGCTCAACTGAGCATCAAAAATGACTACTTACACAGTTGCTTGTGGAGAAAGAAAAGTACTGAAAGAACACATTGGAGGGTAGGAGGCAAAGCAGGATCTTGAACTTGGGTCTGCAGTCACAGAATTTTTCATTGCTTGAGCATTTTCTCTTTCTCTCCCCTTTCCCTCTCCATCTGCCCCAATCACAAATTCTCTCTATAAAATAATTTTCTTGAAAAAAATCATGACTGACTTAACTGATTAACATGTATGTACCACAATTGATTATTTTTTTCTTCTCTGATCTTCTGCAAAAGAACTTCCAGTTCTTTGGCTATTATATTCAGTAATGTGAAAACTCAGAGTCCCAAGAGGCTAATTAGTTATGGTTTTGTTACAATATTAATTCCAGCAATAATGGAGTTTTAAAATTCAGCTGAGGTAGCATGAAAAGCAACTCTTTTAATAAGTGCATGATCATGAAATACTGCAAAAAAGTTTTCTGAGGTAACTTGCTATTGTGAGATAATGTTTTCCCAGTATTCTCTTGGCTGCTTTTCAGGTATGAATTTAGAAGAGTGGTGTTTGGCCCTGAAGTTGAAATTGTGTTTTTATTTTGTCAGGAACCAGTTTCAGGCAAAAGAACAGTTCCTTAAAAATATATTTTAGTGTAGGGGAAGCATTGTATTAGGCTTTAACTTGCAAAATGATAAATTTTCTCACTTCTCTTGGTTTTTCAGTTGTGGTTAGCATTATTTGATGGAGCATGTGGATGTCTCTTAATGGAAAGCCTTTTTTGCTTCCTTCTTCCAGAGGGCTCAGCTCTCATTGGGTTCAATGTCATTGGAAAGATCCAAAGTTGCCCCTGTGCCTCAGCTGCCACTACCTGGGTTTGAGTCTTCTGTAGGTCCTATGTCACACCTTGTAGAGAGCTTTTTGGATAATTGGTTAGCTGAGAAAGGACATTTCGATGTGATACCGATGGATAAGGATAGGGGAAACAAGCTGGGAACTAAGCAACCAGTGTCCAATCACTGAGAAAGGTCACAGTGACCTTCTCTGAAACGGGAAGACGGGGGAGAAAATCGCTTGCCAGAAAATGCAGATATCTTAGGTAGAGAAGCTGGAAGAATGCAAACATAGAAGCAAAATAATAGTTAGAAGACAGAAGTAGGTGTGGTTGATCTAAGTGTGCTTTAACCAATAATGAGCTCAGCTTTTGCAATATGTATAAGCTTCATTAACACCAATATAAAGATGTGTGAGTTTTCAATAAACTTCGAGATTTGCTATTCACGCATATGGTGTGTTGCATTTCTCCCACCATTCACGACAACACCTGTCTGACCTCTCCCTGGATGTACCCAGGACAGCTCAAGTGGCACCAGATGTCTATGTTAAAGCAATAAATTTGACCCACAGAGAAAATTAGTTTTCTGAACAGAAAGTGAGGTATAATTATTAAGGGCAGATCTTGCCTTTAGAGTACTACAGAGTACAGAGAGATACGCCTATCCCCCATACTCAGCTGTAATTTTTATGATGTCTATACTCCCCCTAGTTAAATCAGCCTCTCATCACCTGCATTTAAGAAGTTCTCCCAACTTCTAGTTGCTTCTGCAGTCCCATAATTGGACAGCTGTTGTCATAGGGTTTGCTTGATGTAAGCTTTTTTTCAACTTGCTGAACTTCATCTTGATTTTTAAAAAAAAAGTCTAATTCAGTTGCACATAGGAGACTAATTTATTCACATAACCCTACTTGTTACTTACAGTGTCTCTTTGAGACATAGTAACAGACAAAATCCACCTTGTGAGTGAATCCTCCATTTTTCTGATGGCCGAAGAAGTGTGGAAAGTGCAGGGCTCCAGAGGCCAGAATAACCTTTGGTTTTGTTGGAGACAAAACAAGCAGTGCCTCTGAAAAAACACTGAGAGCATCTTCAGTTTAAATCTCTGCTGTGATAAATTATTTGCAGAAAGGTTTAAATTAACTATTGGTGTGGGGTGTCGCCCTGATTTTTTAAGACTTTCTAAGCCTTCTGATGTTTACATTCGTGTAACGAACTTTCTCACACTTTCTGTAAATAACTTATTGTTTTGCCTTCTTTCATAGAGGAAAGAGAAATCTGATAGCCTGTTAGTTTGTCCAGTGTCATTGGAGAGGTGACACTTTCACCCTCCAATCCACTGTCATTTTTAGAAAACTATAAATGTTAGTCAGAAAATAAACTTCCCTTTTCTTCACCTTGAAAGCAGCAGTGTGTGCGCTTGTGTTGTTTCGTGTCCTATAGCGACAGTGGTTTTGTTTTTTTTTTTAAATTTGGGCAAACTTGGAGAAATATGAACTGAAAAACTGCTTTACTCACTTATTGTGGAGCCTGACTCGGGCCTGTTGAGGGAGCTGATGATGACGAAGCCGAAGCCCTCGTTCTCCTTGCGGTGGATGACCACGTCGCTGCTCTGCAGGCTGTGCGACGCGCAGCCCTCAGGGCGGCGTGGCCGTGCTGCTGGACACGGCGTGATTGCTGTTGGCGTAAGTCGTGTAGTCACTTCTTGGAGAGCTGTGGTGTGTAGACACCGAGCCTGGGCTTCTGCCATTCTCTGGGCAGGGTTCTCCTGCAACATAAATCACACCAGTGTCACAGCCTGACTTGCTCGGTGGCTCTGTGACTTACAGTACATTTGCTAATGCAACGTGAATACAGCTGACTGTCTACAGAGCAGACTACCCCAAGTGTTAAACTAGGAGCTGTAATAGATGCAGAGAGACAGGAATCTACACAATTATGCAGAGCATTCAAGGGCAATCAGATAAAGCAAGCATGAACACTGACTGCTACACTAGCTACAAGAGAGGAAAGTAAGAAACAGTGTCTATCTGGATTGCAAAACCATTACCAGGCGCTATTCCCTTGTCTGCTGGTAGATCTGTCATCAAGAGGAAAATGTGACCGTCTAATCCAATAAAAATTATTTGTGTTTGGATTACAAGAATTAAGCAGGGAGCTAACAGAGTAATTAGGATTAGCTGCATAATGTTCTTCTTACAAGTTGATTAGCTTGTTCAAAAAATGTTCAAAGAGCAGAGCTGTTATACAATGCAAAATCATCACAAGTAGTTTTTCTGTGGGTGTCATGGCAGAAGCAGTGGTCATTTAAAGATTTGGAGATGCTCTTGTTTGGCAAGTTCAAAAGAGCAGAAATGAAAATGAGTCCATGTACACTTTAGTATTGCTTTACAGTAACAAGAACACTAAACAAGTTAAAGCTTGTGGGATTACACATTTTTTAGTGTGAGCATTTTGGCAATTGAAAACAGTAAATTTACACTTCCAGATGGAAACAAAAAGATTTATATTCTTTGCAGATCTAAATTGTTTACACAAATCAGCATTTATTGACAGTTTTAATACAGAAATTTCAGATAAATGTAAGTATTATGTTTTCTGTTTGGAACAAGAGTGGCAGAGTAATTTTACTGAACATGTGAGGAGCTCCCACATATACACATACATCCTAGGTAGAGAGTTTGCAAATTAGATTTTCAGTGTGTGTATATATTAATATAATAAACAGCATCCAAGGACAAGCTGTTGTTTTCTCAGTCAGGTGTGTCCTTTAGTAGTCCTTCTGCAACTATGAAATAAAGTAATTAGAGAGTATAAAGAGGAAGAAAAACAAACAATTATTATACTCCTGAAAATCTCTAAGAGTTATTGAACCAAATCTGCAACTAAATGCCATAGTCAGTGACAAGAGAGTTCTCATTTTCTGGCTGTCGTGTTTCAGAAAGCTGAATATTGTTTATGTCAGTATGGCTGCAAGAGAAAGAAAATTCTCTTACCCTGTAGAATGACCAAGAGCTGGCCTGGCCATGAAAGAATGCAATTGAATGTCATTACATATAGCAAAAGAATAATAAAGGAGGAAGAGCTTAAATGGCTATTTGACTGTCAAGTGTACAATAGATACTCATCACAAAAATTGCATTTTGCTCCTGCCTGTGAAAAAATGGCATTTCAATCCAAAAATCACATATTCCTAATCAAATTGTTTTCCAAATCTTGTGAATTGTGATTTTCTGTTCCAGATCTGGGTAAGTATATGTACAAAATAGTAATTCCAGGTGAGGGCTAAGATATGTACATCAGCTACAGACAGGTAAGGAAAACCCCAGATCCCTCTGTTGTATACATTCATGCTAGTGAGAAATTCCCACGAAATCAATTGCCCTGATGTATTAGCATAGCATTTTTCAGTCACGCCCAACACCAGCTGTTTTAAATTCTTCCACAAAGCTTATGTTGTAAAACACCACATTAAAACCCTGTTCAGCTCCTGAAATGCTCAAACATTAATGAGCTACACGCCACATTTCCTGGTGTGGCACTCTCAAGGCCCAAGAACAACTTCAGGTGTTTTACCAGCTTGCTTACTGTCTGCACCGGGAGCCCAGAGTGGCTGGTAGAGCTTTAATATTTAAGGAGCAGCAGCAAAGGCTGGCACCGCTCTGTGCCAGCCCGACCTGCGGTGCGTGCGGCGCTGGCGGCGAGGGCTCGGCGTCATTACCTTGGTTATTGGCCATTTTCCTCGCGCTGGGGGAGCTGCGAGGGGGCGTCGCACCAGGCGCGGGGGCACCTTTCTGGCTGGAGGACTCTGGAGTCAGTAACAGAAGAAAGTCAGTCCTGCAGGAGCACGGCTGGCAGGGAGCTGCGGTGCCGCAGTGGGAGGGGGACTGCAAAGACGATGGTGAGTGGGAGGGCGGCTTTTTTGGCACAGGAGCGAAGGGGAACGGCGCAGGCAGTGACAGTGGGTCTAGGGCACGGGCAGGCAGAAGACAGGACAGGCTGGGAATGTGGTTTTGCTCATTTCTGGTACCTCAGACAAGTGCACTCACCAAAAACGTTTTAAAAGTCCTTAAATAGACTTCTTTCCTCAAGTAAGCAATGGTTCTAAAGGAAGGTCATCAAATTGTCCCATTAAAGCTTTAATAGATGCTGCCACACGCATTTTTCAAGGTTCTGATGTTTTTCAGTAATTGAGACTGAGTTAGTCTAAACATCTAATTTACTACAAATACTTCATAGTGGTTTAGGTTCATTTTCTGAATATGTCTGCTTGACAGAAGAATCTGGCCCTTGTGCCCTACAGAAGATTTTCAGCCGGCTTGCATTGCAGTTCAGTGGGAAATTCCAGATGACATCAGTGAGACCAGAAATGGGCTTTTAACACATTTAAGAGTGAAATGAGTTCCTGCCCTAAAACAGTTAACAGTCTTTGAGCCTTTCTCTTATTGACACAGTCAGCTCAAATGGCTTTAACTTAGGTGAATGTTTAGTCCCAAAAGTGGACAAAAGGAGACAGCACAGACCAAGACATCATGGAACAAACCCAGAGCACTTATGATGACCACACCAGGGTTGCCAGTATGTTTCCACTTCTGAAGGAAACAACACGCAGTTGTTTTTGTCAGGGGAACAAGGGACACATATTTACAATAACTCTTTCCTCAGAATGACACAACCATTCACTTAGATTTCCTCTATTATTTTAAAACAGCACCGGTTTGTGCTGCCAGCATTGGGATCTGTTTTTCCTTTCACCTTTCCCAGCCTTCACTCACCCGTGGGTAGCACCTTTCTCCTCACAGTAAGATTCACCTGCCCGTTTCGGGCGGCGTTGTGCATCAGATCAATCACGTATCGGTGGGTTTTGCCGGCCACTGGAATCCCATCCACGTACACCAGCTCATCACCAGGGTGGAGACGGCCATCTCGGTCTGCTGAGCCCATGGCAATCACTGCTCCAATGAGAATCTAGGCAAGAAACAGAATCCTGTCATATATTGCACCGAGCCTCCAATTTAGTGACATGAATGTTGCAGTGATTTTCTCTTTCTTGTGAAATTAAGCTAGTGATTTAGCACAGGTGAAGAGCTCTGTGTATGTCTGAAAGCTGTGCTTGTCCTCTATTGTGGGTATGACTGAAGATGCTTCCTCATCTTTGGTAAGAAGGTAAGGTGTTTCCTGTCACCATCATATTTTCTGAAAAATCCTCTTTGCCCAGGGTGTCTCTCCTGGGAAGCTGAGAAGCCTCAGAGAAAAAGGAAAACAATATTGTCTCATTTGCTTCTCCTGTGTTTTGCTGCATTGGAATGTGGTTGGAGATTGTTTATCCAACATGCAAATTGTTTTGACTTGATGACCAGTCATGGTCAGGCTTTGTTGGACTCTGAAGAGAGAGTCACAGGTTTTTAATTATTATCTTCTAGCCTTCTGTCTGCATCCTTTCTCTATTCTTTAGTATAGTTTTAGTATAGCATTCTTTATATAATATAATATAATATAATATAATATAATATAATATAATATAATATAATATAATATAATAATAAATTAGTCTTCTAAGAACATAGAGTCAAATTCATAAATTCCTCCTCCATCCAGGGCACCCGAAAACCACAATTTCCTACCTGCACAGGAGAGATACACCAGGGAATCCTAATCTGAGTCCTGCTTGATATGTTCAAATCAAGATAATCTGCCTCTAAGGAGTGTTGAGTTTCTATAGACTACATTATAACAAAGACTTAAAAAGATTAATTCCATATAAGGGTCTTTTTATTTAAAATTATCAAGTCTGTGTATCTCTTATCAAAGGTTCTTCACTGCTGTGTGATTTAAGCACCTGGAGTTATATACCTGAGGTCAGCAGTGGAAGTGACCCCACTACACAGAGTTGGCTTTGGGACTCTTTAGGGGAAAAGAAGTACTATATTAAATGTTATTACTCTTAATGAATGATTGCTCAGGCAGTGCTTGGTTAAAATGGAAAAAAGAGGAAAAAATATCAGCTTGTTCTGGGCAGATGTTGTTTTCCCAAATTGACATTTAAATATAGTTTGTATGGGACATATAAAAAATCTGTCCAAAACCCTGTAATGACTTTCTCCACCTTATATGCAGATAATTTCACATAATTTCCTAGAAGAAGATGTATATATTTTCCCTGTGGAATAGCTGGTAGAACAGTTCAGATTGATTCAAACAAAACCTGCTTTCTTTGAAAGAATATTAAAGCATTCACAGAGCGTGTTTCAAATTTTCTGTTCTCTTTTTCAGTCTGAGAGTGAGCATAAAATGATGGATATGACATGCCATGTGACAATCTGCTTTTAATAATAAAAGATAAAAGCTATGAATCATTGCTTTTCATGATGAATTGCAAAGGCTAGGTGTGGTAATCACACAGGTGGGCCTGTGGTTTTTTGTGGTCTTAGCTGCAGAGTTGCAAGTATCTCAGCATAGTGTTTAAATGAAATCCCCTGTGGAGCCTGGAGAATTTTCCCCAGTTTTTCACCTCCCTTTGGCTTACTTTTGCTTTCAAAACTTAGCAAAGAGAGAACATGATGCAGCTTTTCCCCGCTTTCTGGTGTTCCTGGGATCCTGTTAAGCAGTGCCAGGCTGAGTGGCTAGAGAGGCTCTTTCAGGTTCTCCATCCTGTTCTTCAAATGTTGAAAAAGTATACCTCAAAGCTTTGGAAAATACTTTGTGCAAAATTCAACCATGAAATATGAATTTATGCTCCTTTACCAGACAGAAGAGAAGCTCTCCAAGGCTACTTTTAGCTAGATATCCACAAAGTATTCTCAAAACATTTGAGAATTAAGCATCTCACAAGTAAGGATTTCTTCCTAGTTATTTTGAGAAGACATGGATTATAACCTCTACAGCATGGGAGATTGTAGGGATTGGCTTCCTCCTTTGTTGAAAATTTGCAGTTTTTTTCGTAATTTTCTGACAAAATATTAAACAATTTGAGCACCTTTAACCTTTGTAAAAACAAAATGCAGATCATTGCATGGTACGTCATCAGTATACAGAGCAAACTAGAAAAACTCGTTCTAGGTCTAAGTAATTATTGCTGATATTTCACATGTCCACCATGTAATGTGATTGTTACTCACCTCAGTGGTGGATTCCTAACATAAGCAGCAGAGCCATACTTTAAACCCTTCAGCTAGGTGTGTTTGTCAAGATGATGGCTCCCATATCTATTATTTGGGATATTTAATAGCAAGAATAACTCAATTTTCCTAACTTTTTCATTTTCTGTGTCTGAATTTTTTTCTTATACAGTATCTGCTCTTGTTTCATGGCTGAGAAGTTGCCATAATAGTTATCAATTCTACATGTAAAGCACAAATTGGAAAAATATATATCGGGATTATAATACCTCTGAAATGCAGTTCCATACTGGCATGAGATGGCTTTGAATGTGTGATGAGAAGGATGATGTGTTGTAGAGAAAAAAGAAACATTTCTTTTATTGTTTGAGATTAAACAGGACAAATTCTGGGATCAGGATGATTGTGGCAGAGCCTAATCTGAAATTAAAGCCTGTGTCTATTAATTTATACAGGTTAATCTGCATTGATATTGACTTTCTTTGTGATTCTTGGTAATTATCTGAATTTGTATTAGTTTTTCTGAATATAACACAGTAGCTTCACAGGCACATAGCAAAATTTAAGTATATGCACATAAAGGGTGATTCACCTAATTTGAAGTGTCAGTGTTGTCTAAATCCAAGCTAATCACCTGAACTCTGTCTAATCACTGTTAAAATAGGACTTCCCAAGGCATGGTCTTACCCTAACATTTTGCTCTATGTCTTAGAAATGTAGAAAGGTACTTAGAATATATCTTGGCACTGACAATAAAAAGAATACAGCATATATCTTGAGGACATTATTGAGAAAAATCCCAGTTCATCCATGTTGAAAAGGTAAAACTTAGAAAAATTATGTATATGTTCCTGTGATTCTGAGTTTGAGCTGCACAAATATATGCAAAATACATCTCCCCTTTGGGACAGCAATTTGCAACTTCAGTAAAGTTCCAATTTATGTGTTTTGCAGTCTTTCAGTAATGTTATAATTCACCATAACAGAGATTATCTCTAAATCCTCAAGTTAGTGGGAGATGTGATAAATAGCTGTTGTAGGGCAATATTATAAGATTTGAGAGCACAACTCACAGTCTTGATACTTGAAATATCTCAATAAATTTAAGTATTTCCTTTCAAAACTATTTTTATGCTCACAAATATGGAAAGTGGAGCAGAACAGCAGCATTTCTCGTCTAAGGTGCCAGGTATCTGATATACCTAGAAGGAAACTAAGCTACAGTCCCTCTATAGTGTCAGTATTATCCTTCTAAAATAATGTTATTTGGATTCTGCTTCTTTGAAAAAGTTATTGCCTTATGCTGAAGAATCCATATTTCTTTTTAGATATCAAACCACAAAGACAAAAGCTTCCTTTTGTTCCATGTTACCTGACGGCACAGCAGGAGAGCTGAAATAAAAATTTCAAAGCGTCTCAGTTCTTGTTTCATAGGAAAGGCAGGGGTTTGGAGAACAGGTAAAAACTGCTTCTGCTTTTCTGGAGGTGAAAGGAATGGGAGGCTGCAGGTGGGCTGTCCATGGGGGGCAGGGAAGCAGTGGAGGAGAGAGAACAGAGTTTAGAAGTCTTGTACTGTGAATACGAAATAGAGGGACACTAAAAAGAGTACATGTGTTGTGTTTATTGCTGTTAAATTTGAGCAGTGAAAACAAGATGGAAAACCACAAGGGAGTGAGAATTGAAAACCTCAGCACTGCCACACTTAATTCTAAGAAAGTTCTTTTTGCCTTGCACAATCCTCAGCTTCAAGTTAGGCTCTTCTTAACTCCTGGGGACTTTGAGAAATGTTTGCAAAGACATGTAAAGCCCATTGGATTGATAAGTCTTGGGGAAAAATGCTTTTGTATGTGCAAACCATGGGACAGAGATAGCAACCTTGAGGCTAAGGGCAGGCTGAGAGCAATTGCTCAACAGGACAGTGAAATGTGTTAGAGGGTGGTTCACAGAGGGCAGCGTTTTTGGTCCTGCTTTCCAAAAATAGCAAGGTGCTTATCTTTACCCTTGATATCCAGCTACAGCTCTTTGACTTCAGTCAGTAAAGTCAGGTCAGTCCTTTGCTGAAGAGACACTAGAAAGAGCTGATCCTCTGTAATACTTCAGTGCATAATGCATGTAGCTGCAAGGCAAAAAGCTTGCTCAAAATTTCTTTTCTACTGGACTGGTGAGCAGACTGAGAGTGTCAAGTCTCTCACAACTCTGGCATGTGCTATGGATATCAACTACCAGAATATCAGGTATTCTACCTGAGTTTTCTCTTAGTCCTTTGGGTTGAAATAATTCAGTTTTATATAAATAATCATCTTTTAGATAAGTCATCTGAGCTGTACTTTTCCCCATGAGATTGTCATAAACCTCCAACAAGCAACTGCTTAATTATCCATTTGTAATGAAAATAGAACTAAGGGAGACACCAAATATTGGTGTCACCAAATATCACAAAATATTGAGCAGCCCTGTAGCCAGGGACACTTTCCTTGGAGATAGGAAATGACATTAGACATTACTGTCCAGAGCAGGTAGAAGGAGATTTCCAAATCTTCCTAGAACATAGAATAATTTGGATTGGAAAGGACATTAAAAATCCTCTAACTCCAATCTCCCTGCCATGCCATGGGCAGGAACACCTTCCACTACATCATGTTGCTCAAAGCTCCATCCAGCCTGGTTTTAGAGGTAGTACCATTTCCTAAAAATCTAAAAAGATAAAATGGAACATTTCCACTAACACCTCAGAGATTTCCTTTTTGGCTTCACCCAGGACGTGTGCTTTGAGAACGTATACTGGCTGGCCTGTCCAGAAGGGACAGGAAAAATGCTCAGTTGGAGAATGTGCAGATGATGGCTCAGTGGCCTCATTTTATGTGCACTGGGACATGCTCCACAGAAGGAAGTTACATTTCAGAGGGGCTCAGGCACACTGCAAGTGTAGAGGATGAAGCAGTGCTGTCTTGGAGTCCTTCTGAGCAGCTATACTTTACATTTGAAAAACCATTGAAAACACTTATTCTAAACTAGACTGAATTTCAAACAGTACTTGAAGCATCTTTTTTAGAACACCCTGCATTCTTTTCTTATTATGGGAGATATCAGAAAACTGTTAAGATATATCAGTACTTTGACAGATATTGACAATTTTAAAATATAAGAGCTTTTTTGTTTTTCAAAGCCATGTGCTAGTTAAGCTTAAGACTTGAATGAAAAATATACTATTTTGTAGTAATTTGAATATGGAATATATAAATTATTGACTAGGGAATATACAAATCTAATAATTAATTATACATTATCTCAGAAATGTAGTAACACAAGATTCAGACTGCTTAAAATTGTGATAGTAAAGCACTATCATTGTTGAGATTAGTCCTAGCTGTCAGATTATAGTTACACCATTGAGTTTTTTTGGAGAGTAGTGATTCTGCCTGCTCTCAAAATTATAGTATTTAGATAGATCAGTAACTTATAAAAATATTTATACATTTGTGGTATGTCATGCACATTTGAACCTTATTTTCTAGGCTTCTATGCTGTTTCTTTTAAATATTGTGCATAAGATTTATTTTATATTTTATTAGCCAACCATCTATGTTAATTTTGTTACCTTTTATTTTGCCACAGGGGTTTCTCCCTCCTAATGGTATAAAGCTATCATTTTTATACTTGTTGCCTCACATGATGTGGCCATTTAACCTGGAACATTGACTATCACTCCGTGGAAAGGTCTTCTGTTTCTGGAAATAAACTGCATTGTTGACTGTGTCTTTTAACCACATGCACACATTTTGCATACAAGCTGTCTACTCTGAACATGGTTATGGATAGTCTTACATAATTGGATTTTTGGAACCTTCTGCTTAAACTTGATTTTGAAAAGTTCAGATTAAGAGATGCCAGGTCACACTCTGCAGTAATGGGATGAGTGATGCTCTGTTTCCACCTTAATGTCTTCTTATTCTAACTTAATTCTCAGATGTGAAAAACCTGAGAGTTCTGGGTTTTTATACAGATGAATAAAAGTAATTTTACTTGTAGCCTTAACATGGTGTTCATTTGGGTTCAGTTTTGTAGTAATATTTTTCTGGCCTTTACACAGATTATAGAATGTGGAAGGAAGAGGGAAATCAGGAAGAAATAACTCACAGGCTGCCCAGGCTCATCTCCTCCCAGGATCCTGAAGCCAAACCCAGACTCCATTCTCCGAAGGTGAACATCCAGCTCCTTGTAATCGGGACCTGGTTTAAAGAGAAATCCCCTTGAGCAAAACATTTTGGTCTTGAGAAATTGCACCAACCCCTCCCACCTTGTGCTCATTTGCACATGACTAATGGCATCCTGGTTGGAGCTGGTGGAAACAAATGGGCCACAGACAAGGAGGAGAACTGAAAATGTAGGTGTCTCTTGGAGGGTGGTTATGTTCAGTAGAATACACTAAACCAAACTAGAATACATTCACAGAAGATCAGTATGGAAAAGTCTGTCCAAAATAGAGGTTAAAAATGTGTCTTCCTAAAACTGACTGTATAAGGGACTGCAGCTCATCCACCTCTGGTCTCTAATTTGTCTTTTCCCTGCAGTTCATGAAATCCTACAAAGAGTAAGGAAATGGGAGACAGAGATACATCAGTCCAACTCACAAAACATGAAAATCATTACCAGCCATTTAAGTTCCAAATATACATATATATGTATGTCTTTTTATGTAATGAAGCTTTTAAGTATTCCACTTCCACGTAGTACCCTCAATAAGGAGTTTTGATGAAAATTATCATTATAAACCTCTCAGTCTCAGAGTTTAAATTGAAAGCTAACATCATTAACTTGAACTCCTTAATGCTACTCAATTAGTCTCAACAGCTTTGTGAATCAATAAGGTTGCATTTCCATATGCCTGCCTAACCTGTCTTTAGACATATATTATGTCCTGCAATATATCAGTTGAGGAATATAGAGTCTTTTAAATGTCAGTTTCTTATAAAAATGTCTTTAGCTTCACTTGAAAGAACACAGTATTCTGGGATAATAATAATATCAATACTATTAATAATAATAATAATTTTAAATATTAAAAAATGAAACTGTAAGCATTTAGAGGACTACGAAGTTGTCTGTTGTCTGTTGTGACTATTACTGTCTGCATGCTCAGAGATGCTTTAGGCTCATCACCTAAAGCAGTGATTGACAGGAATGGTCTTTCCTATGGATTGCACTCTGGTCTATACATTGTGACACAAAAGCTTTTGCTCAGTGTCAGCTTGTTGCTGACCCCAACAGAAAAAAAGAATGACAAAGTTTATTTCAGCAAACTGCTCATAAGTGTCTCCAGTTGTGCCTTGTTCCCTCAGGATGGGAGGGATTGGAGATGGCTGAAATACTTCAGCAGCTCTCACTTACAGATCTCCCCTCAGAGCCATCAGTGGGCACCTCATAAACTGTGGAATTTGGCACATGACAGGTGTAGTCTGGGATTAAAGTCTGATTAGTTTCAGTCAGGTATTATTGCAAAGACAGATGCAGAAAGACATGCACTGACTCTATACTATGACTGCAATAAAAAATTCTTTGTAAACAACAGATTTCAACAATCTGTATTGGTGAAAGTGAGACTGAATCACAAATATTCCAATTGGTAAAATAAATGTATTACTTTTCCCTACCAATTTCCTTCTCGTATATTGAGAAGAAAAACCCAAACAGAACCAAGCAGCTTATTATACTGACTTTTCCCATTTATTTGATGTGTCTCAACACTAAGGAGCAAATGAATTCTGGGTGTGTACAGTATGTCAGCTTAATGCAAATAATTTTAAAGTTGTGAGAGGCAAAGGAATTTCAGAAGAAAGCAGTACTTTATCTGGTTTTCTGTGCCTACAAGGATGGGGCTTAGCACTAGGGAGATGTTTTTGTAGATAGACACGGTGTGATCAGCATTTGAAACCCAGGTTTAACACTCAAAGGCACAGTCTCCAGCAGTCTGTCACAACCCGAGCACTGCCTTTTTGTGTACAAGGGAATGAATATGCACAGCTGGGAATACAATAAGAAATTATAAGAATGTCAGGTTGTGAAGAATACTTGCTCTGGCAAACTGAGATGAAAACGTCCCTCAGATACATTGACAAAGCTGAGCCAAACCAGCGCTGGCAACAGACTCTAAAATAAGGGGCATTATTTATTTTTTAAAAGATGCTGTTTTTCTACCCCATTTAGAGTGGAATAGATAAGCCAGCTTGACCATGAAAAGGTTTTCAGGATAAAAAATGCTGTATAGCGGCATACTCATACATACGAGCTCTAAAACAGTTTGGAAGCCTTTGGATGTGGGCAACAATGTTCCTTCCCAAAGACTTGGAATTCTGTGGAGTCCATTGTCTGCCAACAGGTCACTGAAAACTGCTTTTAAAAAATAGTGCTCTTTTCAGTCCCACTAAGGAAGCAAAACACTGGAAAGGATCCCTGGGTCATCAAGTCTAGCTTCCTGTTACTGCAAACCTCTGCAGGCAAACAGCACACAGACCTTACCATACAGACCCAGGCAAAGAAGACTCTGGCAACTGAGCTTGTTTGTGGCCTTTGTCACTAGGTCACCCACCTTGCAGTAATATCATAATATCACAGTATCTCCAGTGATTGACTGGTACACAAACCTGTGTGCTGTTTCAGCTTTCACGTTGGGTATGATATGACTGCACTGATCACCTTTCCACTGCTCTGGAGACAGCTACACCTTAGATTCCTGAACTTCTCTGAAAGTGGACCTGGCTTCTACCCTTGGCTTATGTGCTTAAGTGATTCATAAAATAAGACAGAAGACTTATTGAAAGGCTCTCCAATAACATTAATCTTTCAGTCCAGATTCTTCTAGTAGAATTGCTTAGCTGCTTTCTAGCTATTCATTTTTACATTTCATGCTAAGCACTGTCTTTTCCAGGCTAACATGGAAGTGTTACAATTATAACTGGCATTTTTTTAAATGGAAAGTATAGATTAATTAAGCACATATCACTTGTTTGGTGTAAAAAATCAGTTACCAGTTAATCCAACCAACCAACTTTTGCTGAACTCCCTTTGTATAGCTCTTGGTTTATCTCCACATTGGCAGATTTAGTCTTTGATCAAAAACACATTCTAAAGCTTTGCTGCTGTTGAGATCCTTTTTTCTTGTGTTTGAAAGACAGGTAAATTGTTCACTTCTTTGTACTTTTTCACAGGAGCTCATGTTTGATAGATTTACTAAAAGCTCCTATGATTATGTGGCAGGAGTTTCAATATTCCTGAATATACATTGATTAAGTATTCTTTCCCATTTAAATGATTACATTTCATCTGATATTCCTCTAGTGCTTGCTTCTCCAGGATTCTGGTACTTTTTTGTTCCTCACAAAGGCTTTTTGGATAGACTAAATTTTGTGTTTTCTTACTGGAGCAGATTTTCAGTTGATCATACAGAGAAAATTACCTGTACTTACAGAAAATGACACTCCTGAGCTTTGCAATATACTACAAACTGTTGGTTAATATAACTTCATTATGGAAAATGTGTCTTTTTGTTTTCTCTTGCTAGCCTAGATTAGCACCTTGTGGTTCATGCCAAGTAAGAAGTATGAATAGGCGTGCAGACAAGCCAACACTGAATTAACACTGTCTTTTCCAGTTTGCTTATCCTTCCAGTCAGCTTAATGTACCTTAATGACCTGTCTTCTACCAGTTTTACTGAGAGTTTCACCTTAAATTCAATATTTTTGCTCATGTAATATAGGTACCCTCTGCCAGAATGACAATGCCCCCTGTCCTTCCTTGCCTCTCTACACATTTATATTAGAAAAAGAACTTAACTTTGCCTGCTAGTAACTTAAATCTCTCTTATTTTATTGCTATACTGCTTTGTTTCTTTTTGTGTGAAGGAAAACTTAACAGTTCATTTGGACTGGAAGAAAAAAAAAAATCACTCCAATTCACTTTGCTAGGCTATAAAACCATCTGGCTCCCCCATGAATTTGAGAATGGTATTGGACAAGCTGTGATCTGATCATCACTGCACAGTGAGGAGAGTAAAGAGCATTGGGAAATTCTTTCTGGTTCCTGAATGATGGGGGATTTGCTTTAAATGTAATGGTACCAAAATAGATTGTTACTGAACACTAGTGAGATCTCACAGGTGAAGATGTGATTATCAACTCCCAGCTACCTTTCTGCACTGTATTCATCTGAATCTCTGGGTGGACAGCACACTGAGATGCATGAATGCAGTTGTTTCTTAAATGTTGAGAAAATATACACCTGAAAATGCTTGATTAATTTTCTGTGTGAGACAAATTGAACAAGTGCTATGTGATTTTACAGTGATGAACCTGATATTTGGGATGGTCCTGTAAATGTTGATATAAAATTTTTATTAAATCCCTTCCATATTGCAGCTAAAGGAAAGATGAAGTGCTTTGCTGTAATAATTATACAGCCTTTCTGGGTGTATTCAGCTACCTACTGAAAAGAAAAACTAATTTGGACTCCTTTGCTGAAGATGGTGAAGATTTTTTTTTCATACAAATAATTATAAATTGTGAATTGGGATTGACACAAAACTACAGTAACTTCATCTGAGTTTCAGATGCTCTTGAAAGATACGAAAAGCTTGAAAACAGTCTCATGGATCTGCTGCTCTGCAATGTAAGTAGCTTTTTAAAAAAGCATACATATTCCCTCTTGATATTTATAGAGAGGAAAGCTGGCAAATAAAAAATTCAGTATGAAAATCATCAAAGAAAAGAAAAAAGAACTGGTGTGCTAACAGAGTAATTCAATGTATGAACCCTACTGTTTTATGCAAAACCAGTCCAATGTTATATTTAATTTAGGATCTCTGTCCAGCTTGTGTAGGACTAGAAAAACTTTGATAGGATTGTCAAAACAGACTTTTTTTTGGTATGGGATGCCTGTTTCAACTGTTCACTTAGCATGATAACACTGGGAAATCAAATATTACTGTTTTTTAAAAAAGTCCATTGCCATTTTACAAGATCAGTGTTGACTCAAACACCCCAAAAATCTCTTGATTTTGAAAAATTTTTCTTTTATATTTTTACAGCACAAGATATAAGTATGAAAGCAAGGAATTGGTGATAAAGTTAAGACAGAAGTAAATTCTGATACAAAAAAAAATTATCTGGCTTAGATTTGGGCATGAGCTATAGAGATACAATTTTATGCTAAAGAGTGAACACTAATATGAAAGTACACATAAAACACAGTAAAACATAAAAACTGGCTGAGGAAAAAGAAACACCTTTCCTTGCTCAAAATGCAAATCTATTATAAAAAGGTTTGGCATAAGCATTTTACAACCCCACAAAGATCATACACAATAAAATGGTGACTGGGCAGTCAAGACTGTCCATCATCTTGAGAAATGATTAAAAAAAGAATAGCTAAAACATAAAATGGAGGACAACTAGTTTACAGAAAACAAAGGCTGAAGAATACTTGCCAGAGGAATCCGCTCGAAAACCAGTCCTGGGCAGCACTTGTTCTGAATAGGAAAATGGGGAATTAAAGGTGAAATACATTTCTCAAGTTATTTAAAGATGCAGCATCAATTTCTCTGCTGTGTTTTGAATTACTAAAATGCATTTTCTATTTTTACTTGAAATTTTATTTTCTCCTCCCCTTCTTCTTTACTTTCCATGTGGTGCTGTACATTATTCCTGCTAGATTGAGACCTCCCTGGCCATTTCTGTGCAAAGTGAAAAAGATGTTGAGGTGGTAATGTTTCTTTAACACAATGTATGTTCTGATGAAGATAAATATTTTAGTTTGGTTAAAATTGTTAAAAAATAGTGACAATATTTGTGCTTATTCTAGTACAGCAATAAAAGTGGAAGTTTAATGGGTGTGTTTGGATGACTTGACCTCAGATGGCTTGACCCCTGCTTTTATACAACTCCATTGCAAAATGTCTTTTATCATTAAAAGGAGGAAGATTTTTTTGCAGAGGGATGTATGTTGCCAATAAGAACAACTGATTGTAGATGAAGGGAAATGCAGGTTAATGCCTTTAACATACTTTTTATGCAGGTAGTTTCAAAGTATTTGTATTTCACTATATGAAGTGCAGCAATGAACTGTCTTGTTTTCATATAAAACTATTTTGCTTGCATTAGAGGAAGCTAGATGAGTCCATAGCTGAATTCAGTCATGTTTCCTGTGCTAATTTTTTAATGTTCTGAAGAATTTCTGGTTTATTATTTTGGCAGCACCCAGAGTGATTTGCAAAACATTCCAAACCAGAGGAGATTTCTATTGACCTACACACAACAAAAGCGTAAATCAGGTATCCCATTTGTGTGACTCTAAGCCAGAATATCATACCATATCATACCATGCATGTTTCATGCTCTGAAGAGGTAAGGTCTTTCACAACAGCATTTGCAGGACAGTGATGCAAGCTATGAGTATATACCATTTTCCTAAGGCAGAAGGGTGTGGTGAGAGACATAATACAGCATTTCCTCTGTGGGAAGCTGTGTACAACTTTGAAAGAGTTGAGACTAAAGCCACCTGCCTTCTGGTGGACTGCCTCCTAAAGGCAGCATGGGCTGCAATGGCAGCAGCTGAGTGATTCAGAGCTCTCTTGAGATAATACTGAAATGGTTGTAGCCGGGCAAAGATGTTTTCCAAAAGACGGCTAGCAAGAATGGAGATGTCTTAAAAATTTTTGGTATGGATGTTTAGATAACAGCCTTGATCTGTCAAAATCCAGGTCCACTGAATGGGACATCAGTATGGATTTGGTGTTCCTGTTGCATTTGTGTTTACTGTCTGTGTTGAGCTGTGTCATGTGGGCTATGCTGTTTGACTTTTTATAGGTGGCTGCATGTCTTTACTTTGATGGTTAAAGGAGAAAATTCCTTCATGCCCTTTAGATCTTGTACAGTGATTTGGGATCCTTCCAGTGAGACGTGCTATCTAAATATAAAATATTGCACCAGCACAGCTCCTGAAAACCAAAACCTTTGAAACTGATGCTGCTCCAGTGCAAACTTGGAGAAATGATTTTTTATCCTCACAGCCTTTCAAGATTTTAATGGAACTTTTAAAAGAGACAAAGTGATTTTAATGTAGAGAAAGCAATTTCATCTTGATAGTCTCAATAAGCTTTTAGGTTTGAAGGTACACAAGCTCTTTTGGTCACTCAGCTAGAATTACTCTTTGGAGCTGCTCTAAGATTGGTTCATTCTGTTTCCATTTCTCCTTGCAGTCACTCTAATATCACCCAGAACTGGTCTCAAGCAGCAAAGTGAAAGAATCAGCATCATTCTCAAACTGTGACCAATTAGGGAACAACTTGCTCTGTTAAGACAGACAGCTATACATTTTAAGTAAGTTAGCAGTGTCCTTTTTGGGAACTGTTATTTGTGGCCAAGTAAAAGTGCCTAACAATGGTTTCCTTGAAAGCTATTCTCATGAAGTCTGACATTGCTTTTGTTCCTTTGCCTTGCAGAACTTCATGTAGATTCTCACAGTGCTAATTATCATCTTGTAATCAACCATTCAGCACCTAGCATGTGTTTTCACTGTAGTTTAGGAATTCACACACATGAAAATTGGAACTGTGCTATGCTGAAGATGCTGAACCAAGCTCTAAAGTTTTTAAATGTCTGATCACCAGAAAGATAAACCCAGGTGCAGATTTGTGGTTTTGGTGACCATAGCAAAGCAATGTTCAGATTAGGAAGAATCTGCTGTCAGCAGTATGGGTCTCTGGGCAGTACACATAATTGTGGTAATGTCACTGACACTTTGGAAAACAAAATATGTCCTCTAAATAGCTGTGCTCATACGACAAGCAAACTGTTAGCAAATAGTAGAAAACTTCAAAGAACCTTTAACATAGAGGAAGGGACTGAATTAGCACTGTCTCCATGTGTGAAATGCAGAGATAAGTAGTTTTTTTCAAAACTCACCTAATTCTGTTCTCAGAGACCCTACAGAAAAGCAACTTCCAACAGAGGAGAAAGGACTGCTGGGCCTGGTCCTCAGCTGAGCAGAATACATGTAATTTGTGCACATCCTGGTGCCTTCTATCTGCTAAGGATAAATTGAGCTGGTAATTTTACCAGAATACTGAGAGACCCTAGTGAGCTTTGTTTTATAGAAATCTGTCAATTAGGTGTATAGGAAACTAACTTTACACAAGGCAATTTGAAACTTTCCATTTATTTATTATTAAATTAATTATGACATTTTGCTAAACTTTTAATAGATTCTTTTTACTATGTTAGATATCCTGCCTCTAACTCATAGAAAATGAGGTAGAAGAATGAAATTTTGGAGAGGTCAGGACATAGAGACAAGTCTACCCAACACTCCACCATGAAGATGAATTCAAAGTGCTGAAAGTTTTAAAATGATGACATAAAATTTCTGTATTCGCCCTGAGATGCCTTTTTGGTTAAACATCTGCAGCTGCATTGCCATGGGTAGTTGTAGTCTTTCATGTGAAATAGGAATGAAGTACTTACAAAGTAGAGCTTGAAAGTATAATAAAATACTTGTTAAATTCACTGATTTAATTTTTTAAGTTCAGCTAACCTGTCCTAGAAACAAGAATCAGGAAAGTAAAACTAAGAAATCTTCTGAACTATTGTTTGTGTATAAGTATATTAAATAAATCTCCACCATGGTGATGATTCCCTGTGCTCTGGAGAACGGGGATGCAGCTGTGAATTTTGAGAAGTCTTGCCATACATCAAGATTTGGGGGTTGAAAGTAGATCCCTTCCAACCCAAACCATTCTATGATTCTTTGCATATCAGATGAATGCAAAGCCAAGATTAATTTTGCTATTAGAAGATAGAACAGTAAAAAGCTTGCATGCCTGCCTTCTTGTTCAGTCTAAAATAAATTACTCTAATCGATTTATTTCACTTTCACTCATTCATATTAAACTGAAAACTGTAAAATATTTGTGAAAACAGCCAAGCAACAAACAAGACCTGGGACATAATCCTGATTTATATGAAATCAATGGTGAAAATAGCAGGATTCTTTGCTGCCAAGATACAGCCACAGGAGCACAATTCACCCACAGCATGACACAAGGGTATTTTTATTTACACCAGTGGAGCCACTGGTATTCTCTGGAGGAAGAGTTATGCTGATGAAAGGTAGGGACAATATTTGATAATATTTGTTTTCCATATTCTGCTGTTTTCTGGATCAGTCTTTGTTGAATGCTAAATACATGGAACAAAACTAGCACAAGGGAACATCTGTATTTCAGCATCTCACTACTAGCCATGCTTCAGGTGAACAGGAGTTTCACAAGTGAGAAGAATGAGTGTGATTATGCTGCAATGTCCCTTCCAAAGCTGTGCAAGCAGCAGTTTGCCACAGCCCATAGGCAATGCAGCACCCACTTGTCTCATGCCCCAACTCCCCTATGCCTACAAGTCAGTTCTCTTAAATTTTTACTTTAAGTCCACGCTGACACTTTGCAGATCAAAATCTCTTTGTGTACCTTTTAGTAAAGTGTAAATTGCTAAAGAGAAAGAAATACTGCATCTTTAACACTGCCATCAGCTGTAAAGCTGACACTTCATATTAGCAGAGGTCATTAGGGACCTACTTTGCAATCCAGCAATCAAAATCATTTTACATCCATGGCACTGTGATGATTATACACTCATAATTCCATTTGAAAGTGCTTTTGGTTTCCCTGTCAGTTCTTATAAGCAACAAATCCATTTTGTCATGGTGAGTAACTCTTTCTGCAGTGATGAACAATATAAAACCATTTGACATTAATCTGCTAAATTTCCTCTCCTTTTATTGTATATCATCTCTTATTAAAAAGAGTTATATTAATTTAATAATATCAGTTCTTAGACCATCTCCATGCTGTTACTTAGGGTAGCAATAGATGGAAGGAAAACACCAACATGGACTGTTTGGAAATTGCTTTGAGAAATTCCCTTCCTATGCCTCAGTTGTTCCTACTCTAGGTCAAGGAGTAGTTTGATGATAATAGACCTTTACTTAGCCATTTTCCAACACTTTTATTTACTAAGGGAAGGCAGGCATGACTTACTGACATAAAGGGCACTAACTGGTGAATAGAAATGTTGAAGGATATGGAAAACTGAGGGCAAGGAAGGTTTGAAACTAGAACTTGATTTTCTAGCTTACAGTCCCAAGCCCTTCACCCATACAAAACTCCCTTTCTACAATACTTCAGAATACCATGTCTTTAGTGCTATCATAGTTCTGCATTTATATGCACCTGTGCACAGATGTGTGCACATATATGTTAAAGCACCATAACCAAAATTGATTTCTTTTTAGACTAAAAATGAGCAAAAAAGGGAAAAAATTTTAGAGGCATTTTTTTTTGTCAGGAAAACATTATTTGAAAAAAGTAGTAGTACCAATTATGTGAAAAATTTCCTTCAATTTTTAATAATTTCAATCTTTAATTTTAAGTGTAGCTCTTCAGCCAACAAGCACTGTCAGGAAAATTTTGCTTAGCTGTAGACTATGCCATAAAACCCCTCAGGTGGTCATGCATTCAGTGCTAGACCTAATATTTTTTTTTATATCCATGAGTATCAAATTTGGGAAACCCTGATTGCCTTAGTGTTTTTCTGCAAGACTGGTGTTTTTGTAGTTACACATTATGTATCAGTGTAATGCTGTCTGACAAATCTTTCCTACTTTAATGCATATCTGTGCTGAAAACCTGGAGTGATGCTCCAGAGGAAATGTAACCTGTGAATATGAATTGAAGTGCTTGTCTGTGACCCTTACAGAAAGGTATTTATAAGTCTGCCAAAGAATGTGCCTTATTATGTGGAGGCAAGTTATGCAAATACATTTTCCATTTACATATTTCACAGGTGTTGGTGAACTTTGCTTTTTGGTTGCTTTCCAATTTGTTAAAATCTCTGGCAGTAAAAAAATAATGCATTGCATAAAACAGCTGATAGATTTGAAAGCGACTTAAGAAATTCAAAATACTGTGGTCAGAGGAGAAAATAGCATGGGAGATTTTGAAGAAAGTTACTTTTGCCCTTCTAGCTAAAGGTGGAACTGTAATTGATCAGATTTCACTTTTAATGAGAGCTTATCACTGGCTTATCTCATTCTTCCTACTGGCATTTCTGTGTCACATCACCAGCCTTGGCTACCACACTAACTGAAGGACAAATATAACCCAATCAATGAAAAAAAAATTATTTTACCTCTTTCCTTAGAGGAATATAACCTCAAATTTCTATTATAACTAGAGAAATATTATGGAATTATGATTCCCAAGAGCTTTGTCACTCCTGGTTGACTAATGTCTACCTACAGGGGTGTCTGAATAAAGTTTTTTATAAATTGTGAATCTACAATAAACAGAGTTCAATATAAAATATAAGACATGAGAAGGAGAATTTATAAAAGCAAAAATTTTAAATTCAGCTGAATGAGGTCTCCTAATGATAACTCAAGGGCTCCAGTGACAGCTGTTTTAATCTGGTACATATGAAGCCATAATTTTTTCATTAATAGGAAATTCCTGATCTGATGTTCCATTTTCTACCTTTTGTACCTAAACTGGTTATGGGGAGAGTCACAATGTCACTTACACTCTAACAGTTTTCGTAAGGAGAAAGGAGACAAAGGTTTTGCTTTGAATTAATAGAAGAACAGAAAAAATGAAAAAGTATCCAGTTGAGAGAATTACATCACAGCAGAAAGTTAGGTAGGTATTCTTCAGCATGCAGAAGAAATAAGAAGAGATGGGGAAGAGAGTAAAAAAAAAACCCATAACCCAAAACAAAAAAGAAAAAAAAAAAACCCAAACCAGAGAGACAAAGTAAAGAAAGAAAGCATGAGCCAATTTCCCATCTTTTGCTTTTAAGCAGTTATTTAGATGACATGGTAGTCCTCCTCAGTGTTTGGACACCCCTCATGATCTTTTTTTATCTACTTGGAGCTTTGACCATAGGGATAGGTGACAGCTAAGAGGGAAGACCTGATAGGTATCAGCTAACTCATGACAAACAATTTTCAAAGGTACTATGACTTCCAAAATAGAGCTGCACTCTGTTTTTGTACTAATGCATCATTTGATTGCCTCTATGAACTATTTCCATGCAGAAGTAATAGTGCTTTGCAATTCATATGTAACCATTACAAACTGAAATCTTCCCATCACACAGGGTCTTGAAGGTTCTTCATTTTCCTTAGGTGGAAAAACATTTCTGTAGAATGAAAATCATACTTTTTCATTGAGACTTCCTGCTTGCAACCCTCTTCTTGCTATCATTAGGTAGGCATGAGCTAGAGGCAATACATTGGTCTAGTTCTTGCTCTGAGTCATGTTCCTTGTGCTCCTCACAGAACTACCCTGTTTTTCATAACTTGCTTCACTCCCTCTCTGACTGGGAAGCAGGAGAATTTTATGAGGCCCTGCTGAGTGCTGACTGTGGGGAAACCCTATGATAAAAGGCTCTGCAGAAAATCAGAGCTATAGAAGTTCCAAATATTAACTGTTTAGTAACAGTCTCACTATGAAAGAAACAAAAAATTTTGCACTATCTCTTTTTTTTTTGAATTTTTTGGGTCATGATTGTTCACTTCTCTGCCCTATTTTTAGAAGATGAAGATGAAAAGAAGGTCTTGCCAGGAGATAAGACAGACTTGCTTTGAGATAAGAAGTACTTAAAAAAAACAAGTAGCTGAACTTTTCCTGTGCACTTTTAGGGTATGTTCTTCCCAAAGATAACCAACCTGACACTGCCATATGGTAGGAAACAGTGTTGTCTTGAAACTCTCCCTCCTATATACTCAAATTAGATGACAATTACTTGACTCAGTAATGGATTTCCTTCCTGCTGTTTCCATCTTCAGGAAACAGGACAACTATGTGGTGCTAAGGCTTGACAAATCAAATTTGCTAAAATGTGTGCTTATGGCATTCATGAAAAAAAAAATGTCAGGGAGAATAGACATCTTTTGAGGTAGCTATTTATAAATAAGGGATATGAATGAATGCAGACAAGATCTGGTTGGAAACTAGTGGAATCAAATCTTAGAGAAAATGTTGAGGGGATAGTGGAGAAAGAAGATAGGAAATTAAGTTTCCAAGATTAGCTGGAAGATGGGACACTGATCGAAATCTAGGATAAGGTTACTGCAGTCTTGCTTTTCATCTCTCAATTTCTTGTTTTGGGCCTAGCAGCTTCACTATTTTTAATTATTTGGTTTTCTAGGCAGCTGGCTGAAAACATCTCACATAGAGTTTCCAGTTGCCTTTTTGACCGAACTCAAATGCAATTATACCAGTAAAACACAGGCTTTAGCATAACTCCAACCCACATGTTAGATGCTCTTCCTATTGTAAAGCATATACTCCTTAACACAGTAGATCATATAAGTAAAAGATAAGAGTTCATGTTGGTCAAAGAAGGGCTCAGAAAACTTGAAGAAAGCACCCATGAATATTGCATGGTGTAATATATCTTGTAATGTAGTATATAGTCTTCTGGGGCGTAAGTGAATCTTTGTGGTTGACATCAGATCTATATTCCCACAGTTTTATGAAGGGCACACATGGATCAAGCATAGATTGGGGATCAGGATGAAAGAAAATGCCATATAAATACATGTGTCATATATCCATATGGCATTTACAAAATTTTCCTAATTGTCTCCCAGAGATATTTGTTTCAATGTACAAAGTTGGCATTCTTGGCCTGATGACTTTAATTACAGAAGATGGTTCTGACTGTTGAGTGGAAAGATTTTTGTTAAACTTCATCACTTCTAAAAGCTACTGATATGGGAAATTATTATTTGTAAAGGGTTTTCTGTTTGTTAGAGCTCTATACAAAGCCAAGAGTTTTTTCAGTAGAGGTGCTGAACTACATAAAATAATTTCTAACTGTGGAATGGATTATTTTCCTTTTAATTTATCATATACCCAATTCTATCACTTTGGAGAATAACATGGCAGTTCAAGCAAATGTTTTTATTTATATACTAGTCTAGCCCTTAATGTATGTACAAGAGAAAGCGAAAGAAGGGAGATGTCTGAAAACTATTTCCAATCTTTGATCAAAATTGGTCTTCTTTCAAACCTATTTGGCCTACTCCACACAGTATCCTGATCCATACTTCAATGAGTTTTAAAATTTCAAAAATAATAGTCTCTTTTTTGTACATTGCCTTGGGAATACCAGCCAACCTGGACTACATGGTGTTTGTAAATGTAGTGGAAAGTTTAGTTTCTATGCCTAACAGTTTATAATTTAAGATTAAATACTTTTTTTACAGGGGTCTAAGTACTCAAATCCATATTTAGGGTGAGTAAGATATCCTGGTAAGATGCTGGTATTCCTCAAAAAAGCCAGCAATTTATTTAAGTACATGGAGTTAAATAAAACATCAACAACTGCCTCCCTCAAAAAAAAAAAAAAATATCTGTATTATGGAAATTGAGTTTTAGGGTGACAATCTATATTGAAAAGTGTTCCACTAATAGGATCAGTGTGGCAGAAGATGGTGGCACTGGCCACAGTGGGAAAGAACTGAGGACTATGACGTGCAGCTTTGAGACTAGATCAGGTTCACTTGGAGTTGATGTGAAATGAACTCTGGTGTTCCTCCAGCATGTCCATTCTTGTGGGGACTGGGAATGCCAAAGCCAAAGAGGAGATGCTGATGCTGTAATTCACGTATCAGGCAAGGCAAGTAAGAATGGTATGAACCCAGTGTTGGGGACAATAATGTATTTCCTTCAGACCATCCCTTTGCATGCTGAAGAAATTTGAACATTCCAGGTCTCTGGGCCCAGCTAACTTAATGGGCTCGTCTGAATCAACTCCAATATTTTTTGTGTAATTTACAGCATATTTTGGTCCATAGGCTCAAGTATTTTACAAAATGAACTGAAAAGTGGCATATGCAAGTAATGGCAGTGGTGAGAAAGCTTTCAGTAAAAAAGTTAACTATCTTTAAGAATTTATCTTAGTAAGTGCAAAGGCTGCAGACAATTTAGAACAAAATTTTTAGCTAAAATGTTCTTTACAAAAAGAGTAAATAAGTCTAAGCCTTTTTATTCTTGCTGTCAAAAATATGGGCTATATTTCCAAAACCATGAGAAATTAAATCAATATGAGCATCTCAATGGCTCAGTACTGTTTTGTATAGGTCTTCAAACAGTACTTTATGCTCTGGGTTACTTTCTAACTACCAAGGACAATGCAAAAACTTGTCAAAGACATTTTTATAAAAAAAATACATTTGAAATTTCTTAAAAAAATGTTACTTTGAAGTGAAAGCATGTGACACTCTTTTTTTCATTGATAAATTCACATCTTCCTATTGGTTGACTATGAAATAAAAAAAAACACAGTAAAATGTGGTGAGACATATACTGTGCTTCACCAAGGACTTAACAGTCAAAATGAGGAGATCAAAAATATAAGGAAAAAACACCTATGAAAGTCAAATATGAGAATTTAGGTAAGATCTAAGGAAATATATAAGTGTACAATTTCTGAAACATTTACAATGGACTCTATTTACTGGAAAAAAAGTAGTTTCTTTAAATTACAAAAGATAATTACAGAAAATCATGTCAACAGTGACACATTCAAAGGCAAAATTTTAAGTACTAAATGGCCAGCAGGGTCAAGAGAGCTTTCACTTACGCCTACTTTCATAAATAGCTCTTGATTTCTCATACAGCTCATACGGGTCAGGTTTTCGTGGATCAAAGGCCTCTGTTGAATCAGGAAATGAACTCCTGTGAAGAGTGGGTGGATAGGGAATATTCTGTGGCATAGCTGGAGCAGACACACTTGTTTGAGGGCTGCCTTGATTCTCCCATCGTTCCATCATCTGGAATAAAAACATACAGAAAATAAAAATAAAGTTTTGCAAAAACTGTCGCTTCCACAATGAGACCAAAACCAGTGATTTCTGTTGAGGATGTGTTTTGTAAAATTAGTAAATCTGTTTGCTGCCTTTTGAAATGAAAGGTGTGTGTTGTGCTGTTTATAAAATGACTTGGTTAAATTTACTCCTTAGTTTGTTGCTCATGGCAAGATGTGACCTTTCTCAGGTAAGATTAGGCCCAGCATTACCTCTGGAGCATGTGGAGTGCCTCTCACAGAATGTGCTGAGCTACTGGAAATTATTTGCTAAAGGTGGAATCTGTCACTTTGTAAAGACACGATTATCAGATTCATCAAAATGCATAACATACATGAAGGTAGTGCTTAGCAAAGGAGGGACAGACCGTGTAGCAAGTGAAAGTTCATAGTGCTGTATCTTCTGAGAACACATGAAAATAACAAGCTGCCCAGGGAGAAGGAGATAACTGTAACTGGGACCAGAATTTACAGCTCCAACAGAAGATTTAATAAACCAAAGTTAAACCAAAAGAAAATCAAAACAAATCAAAACCGAAGGGAAAATTATTACAGCACATATTCAGGCATCTAGTGTTCAAAAAATCTCACTAAAGTGGCATTATACAACCAAGCACAGGATAAGGCTTTCAAATCTTCCAGGCCATTTACAGGAAAGCCTACAACAGCCTATTGTCTATGCATGAAAGACACCTCAGTTCACGCTTTTTTCAAGACTGTCTTTAGCAGTCTTACATGTACATCAAACTTGAAGATATGATAGGCTGTGCTAAAGATGGCTTGAGGATCTGCTTTTTTATTTCTTGAAGAAGTTGGCTACTAATCAAATTGCATTAGCAAATTTCTTTGAAGAGGCTAAATTAAACAAAACACAAATGTTTTTCCCAGGAAATGAGTACTTAGCTATTCCTATAACCCCTCCTGAGGACAAGGGTGGTAAAGCCTCCAGAACAGTGTGTTCTCACACATAACCCAACAATGGTAATTACACAAAAAATGCCTCTTGGAAACAAACTCATCTGTAATTAAATTCCACTGACTTCTACTGTTGTATCAGCAAAGCTTTATCAAAGATGATTGCAGGTTTATAGTGGGCTTGCTCTACAAATTCTGTGACTATCATTTGTCTTTAGTTCCTTGGTTTCAGAAGGTGTTTGGGTCAGCAGGTAATCTTTACTCTCTGTTCTGATGATTAACTGCATCAGGCTTTTTTCACACCAAGTAAGTGTGGACTATAGATGTTTTAGTGTCCTCCTGGTGAATATGCTGAATAATTATCCTGCTGCATATCCCTGGTGATCTGACCTTCTTAGGCTCATACTTAAGAACACATGGATTATAGATATTGGCCATTTTCAGTTATTTTACAAAGTATTATTATAACTCAAAACGTGCTTCTGTCAGAATTTCAGCAGTAAGTAGGGCTGGTTCATTCAAAACTCTAAGTATGTACATTCTGTGCAATACAGTGGCATATGGAAATACTCAAGCTGCCATTAAAATAGCTTAGGAATTTACTTTGGGTATCTTCAGGTACCCTCTATATCAAGATAAATTTATCCTCTGCAAATAATTGCCCTTTGGGTAAATTAGCCTGTGTGGTAAGTCACATGGATAGCACAGTACTACTTCTGAGCCTTGAAGAAATTACCTCCAGTAGCTATAAACACATATATAGTATATAATTGCATTATGGAATTGTAAATTGAAAGGTCTCTAGAAACACACCTGATTATGACCCCTATGTCTAAATAGGAAAGAAGAACTAAGCTCAATTCAAGCTCCTTATGATATAGGAAATTACCAGGAAAATATGTATAGGCTTTACCTTCCCTTAGGAATCTAAAAGAAGAACACAAGCCAGTGAAACCAAACTATCTTGTCATTATGAAGATGAAAGACATGCAGGGCCATGTCTGTCTAGAAGTGAAAGATTCCTAATTTCTTGGAAAGTGATGGGGAAATAGATCACTTACCTCTTTCAAAATGTGAAACTGGACAAAATAAAAATACTTAAAGAAAGATTTAAAAAAAGAAAGGAAAAATATCATTATCTTTGATGAGCAAACTTTACCCCGGAGAAAGGACAGGAAACTGGAGATCAATTGGCAAAACCCTACTGGGTCCCATATGTCTAACTCTTGCTTGCTGGTTTGCTCTAAATCTTCAAGTGTGAAGTTCAACCAGCTAAATAAGCAGATAAACAGAAGGGAAATTATATCTCCCAAACCTGTATTAACTAATTAAACAGTCACCTAGCATTCAGTAATGGAAGTTATCATAATGCTACTCCAGAAAAGAAGGCATTCTTGAAAGTGAGTAAGGACAGTAGTGAGTGAAGGGCATTAACTCCAAACTGGGGCAATGGTTTGGTGATATTGCTCATGGTCGTTTTGCACTAATATTATACATGATATACACATATAAAATATGTACAATATACACAGGAATCACTGGAAATATCTGTTATCCCAGGTTAATGTGCTTTCCTTTGCTGTTACACAGATCAAGGCTGTGCTGAGGTGTTGGGGAGGCTTTCTAAACCTCCTGTGCTGGCCTTACTGCTTCAGACTGTCTGCACACAGTGCTGCAGGCACTTGGTTTCAATCTTCAGGCCTTGGACATGAGAAATTTATGTCTGACTATTTCTCTAGTTAAAAGTGGTGCCAGACAGAGGAATTCACACTACCTTAACTCAGTTAATCATTAGTGAAATCTCTTGCTGAGATTACCCCAAAATAGAGTGGCTGTGAGCAGTGAGTCTGCCTGCAGGTACAGCACACAATGGTGTTATATTGTTCTGCAAGCCCTGGTTTTCCTCACATCATTGCATGAAAAATTGCATCAACTCAGGTTGTTTTTCTAGATCCTGATTATTGGCAAGTGCTTCTTGAGCATGAACAACCATACTATTTATATAATGAGATATTGCAAAAATTATCAACAATAAATACACTGATATTTATATATTTGATGTGTACATAAAAGGGCAAAGTATGGACAGGAGGAGGTCTTCAAATGTGGATCTTTAACAAGAGAGCAGCAAGCTATCTATTTCCTCACTTTTTATCTGAGATTAAAAGTCGAACATTCCAGCAATTCAGGAGTCTTAAACTGGTGAGAGCAAGCCAGCTTTTAATAATCCAATTTATTTTCAAAAATGTCCTGCTACATAGATGAGCAAAGCAACTTATGCAATACTTATTCCAATGTATTGTATACAGACTCTATCCTTTAACAGCAAAACCACTACAAGCTGAAGCAGTCTGACAAAGTTGCATCAGCTGATTAATTGCTATTTGTACTTGACAGGGTACAAAAATTATTTTGGCAAAATTTAAGCATGCCATGTTCCAATATGAGAGTATGTAAAGTTCAGATTTAATGTACTTCCCCTGCCTGCTCCCCAGTAAGAAGCCTCTAAGTCCTTTAAAAAGTGTTGCTAATGTTATTCCCATTGCTCTTAGGAGTCTTCAGGATCTATTTCCTCTACACCCTCTTGTGGAGAATTAAGAATTGCTCTAAGGTCTGTAAAATCTCAATTAAAAAGCCAAATTAAAAAAAAATAACAACAACAACAAAAAAAAAAAAAAAAAAAAAACAAACCCAAAAAACCAAACAACTCCCTATAATAAAACAAACCAGACAACCAAAAATAGTACCCTATGAATTTGTTTTATACTGTGAATGCTGTCACAAATTGAAAAAATTATATAATGTGGTGTCAGCAGAATAAACACAGTAATTGCTTACAGTCCTACAGTGGAAAGTCTTTACACCTTGGGTTTTACTGTCAAAATCATAGAAACATAGAAAAGTTGATTAAAAGGAGCCTCAGTCAGTTATCTAGCCCAAGCTCTTATTTGAAGTGTGACTATTGCAGCTCTAGATCTCCTAATGCAAGAAAGAGTAACAGTCTCTTTGAGGATGTTAAACTCAAGCCACTTGTAAACCAGAAAAAGTGCATGTTGTTAATTTCAAAGAATTTGCCAACTAGAAGACTAGACTGGACTCATTTCTGCTCCCTTCTTCTCCAGACCTCATATTTTTAAACCTCCACATTTCCGGTTCTTGCCACCCATCTTAACATGAGGGTTTTCCTTCTTCCACTTCTGGCAGACTCCAAGTCAACAGACCCTCAGAGCTTTTCAGGGAAGCCACCACTGGTGCTGTGTCACTTGGAGCTGGGGCACTGCTGAGAGGCGTCCCATGAGCTGGGAACAGGATGGGTAGGTGACAGTCTACAGAAATTTGCTTTGCATGATAGCCATCTTATGAACTCAACGTGTACAATTTTGAAAGAAAACTTACAGGCTTTGGAGTTTTCCATGGAGAAAAGAAACCTGAAATAAACAAAAAATAATGTTAGCAGCTTTTTCTGATGCATAAAGAATGGAGGCTAAGTGGTGTCTATGCTCCCATTCTCATTCAGGTCTGCAGATAATATTGATAGATATGAAAATTCTCTACACACAAGGGGTGAAAACACAAAACACAAGGGATAGTTTCTAAGAAAAAATAGATAGAAATATATATATATATATATATACACACATATACATATATATATATATGCAAGTGGAGCTATTGAGATCATTGCCATACTTTACAAACAGCATGGGATTAGGTTGAAATTAAAAGAACTAATCAAAAGGACTTCCAAATGTCTTGGTGGACATTGGATAAGACACCAAATGACCTGGTATTGATGTGTCAAATGCAGTCGCACCTTTAGGAAGAAGCATTCAGAACATCCCATCAACAAAACCTAATAATACAAGAGATTTTTTTAGAAGAAAAGCCTGAAGAAAAATAATGGTTTCATTAGTCTAGATAAGGTGGCCAAGTCTCCAGAGGATTGCTTATTTTGATACTGTCCTGGTTTTGGTCTTCGTTAGCAAGAAGTCATGCATGACTACCTCTTTTACACAAGTAGTTATCTCCTTTTCCTTAGTTACTCACTGATTGATAACTTGCTTCAGTGACTTCTCTAAATTTCAACTCTTGTAGCTTACAAATGTTTAAAACTCCAGATATGTCTTTTTCATAAAAGGAAATTATTTGAAACACTCATTGAAAACGCTGTTCCTATCTTATGCAATACAATGTTAAAAACCTTTACAAAGTATCAAATAATAAAAAAAAGCCTTTAAAAAAGGTATTAGATCCCTTTTTTAAAAAATACCAGCTTTCAACACAGCTTTCATTAAAAAACTCATTCTTAGCTTAATAGTAGGTAAAAAAAAAGTCTGTGGACCTTCCTAGGTAAAATTAAAAACTAATAACAAAGAGTTCATTTGTTTTGTTGGAAATGGAAATGGTGCTTTAAGTGAGATATCTAATAGGAGGGCTGCTCTTTCATTCAAAAAATGAATTCAGCTGAAAGAGTAGTACTGACTTCATTATTTCTTTTTCTAAAGCGAGTCTAAAAAGAAAATTAAAATTATGTGAGCATTAGAATAGTATCTTTCTACAGAAAAATCACAACAGGAATTATATTTCCACATATATTTAAGGTTTGTAGAATTCTGTGATTGGTAATCTTTTCTGCCCTGATACTTAATTAATTTTGACTGAAGTATCTTGCAGTGTAAAATCACTTGAGCCATTTGTAGTGAAACACTGGCTATTTAGTAATGCTGATGTGGTTTTTTTTAAAAAAAGGTCTATTGAAAAAAGTAATCCTGGAAAGGTTTATGCTTACTGACTAGAGAGTGCCTGGATAAAAACTGCTTTATTAACAAGTGGACAGATTTCTTTCCATCTGCAAACTCAAGCTGAGATAACAGGCATCCTTGATAGATCTGGCTTGTACACCACTTTCAGTATTAAAGATTCTGTAGCAGAAACTTATTAAATAACTTATTGGATGGCAGATGGCTACCTTTTTATTACCCACTATGCTTCTGTACTGTTAATAAGAGTGAAAACTAAAAAGTACTTTTCTGCTCTGAGCTAAAGATGAGACTAGAAACTTGCTCAAATCAACTTACTACCCCAATTTGTTGTTCAGAAAGTATTGGCAGAGGTAACACTCCTTACCCATTGGTACTGGTGCACCTCCCATAACTTACTGTCATGAAAAATTACTCCTGATTAAACTGAAAGGTCTTTTTTTCCCTATTTATTTACTGTCTCCACCTAAAAATAAGTTATGCTGGAGATATCATAAAAAATTTACTATCAATGAAAAATATAATAAGTGTTTAAAAATCAAATACACAATGACATATACATCAAGTCAAAAATTTTTTAAAGCCCCTCAATTAAAAAAAATCTAATTATTCATTTAAACAAAGAGAATATAAAGTTATATTTAGCTTAGAGGTTATGGGTACAGACTGCAACATACAAATGACAACATCTACACTCAAAAAAATAAAAAGCAATATTTATTCACACAGCATGAAATTATGTTAAGAAAACTAACGGATATAGGATGCCAGAGAAGTAAAAGATCCAAAGGAAAATTAAAAAAAAAAAAAATTGGAGATCCATATGTGTACAAATGGGTGCTATAGAAGCAACAATCTCTAAAGGTAACAAACATTGGGACTAATAGTAAAATCCATTCTTCTGATTTAATTCCATCTGTTACACCTTGACCTCATGTAAAATAAGATAATCTCTCACCTCTGTCATAGATTAGGTGCTGGGCTAAAGGGGTGAAGGCCTAGTTGCATAAAGGAACTTTACATTACATCTCATACCTATTTCTTGACAATTTTAATATTCTCTCACATAAGATCTACACTCACAGATGAACTAAACATCCTTTTCCCAACCTAAACAAAACTGACTTTTATAGAACATATGACATTATCAGTTATTCAATGTGAGACTGATCATGGATAATTGTTGTGTACCAAAATAATTATCACCAGTATTTAAACACATGCAACAATTGCTGCAATTCAAGAGAATATTGCATATGTAGAACACTGCAAGAGTAAAAGAAACAAATCCTCTATATGTAGAAAACTGAGGCTTAAAATCTCACCAGAAGAATATACCTTAATAATGTATATTCAGTGTCCACTCAGCAGTGTTGGCCATCTAGAGCAGGCAATGAGAAGTGGACTTTCATTTGGTTTGACCTTACTTCACACCAGATTTTCCTTGACTTTCTGGTGCTCCTTAGATGCCATGTGAGCCCTCTCCAGCAGGGAGAGCAGGATCCCACCTGAGTGACAGCTGCCAGCAGACTGGCACCAGTTCATTTACAGATACTGATTTATCAACAGGGCTGAAATTTGTTCTCCAAAAAATGCAGCTTTCAATTTCCTTTGAGAACCAGTACAACACTAATACTGCCCAATCTTCTGATGAACTCACATCCAACTAGAAACATATACTGGATAACCTCTGACAACCTCATTCCACTTCCAGGTTTCTGCTTCACCCTCCCCAGACTCCCAGCCCCCTGCTGTCCAACTTGGGATGTCTTCATAAAAACTTGAGTAGCTGAAAATATTATATGAACATTTACATATGAACACCCCTCACCTGCATATCCACACACATGTTTAAAATTTGAAATAACCGAAGTCAGCTTAGATCCACCTAAAAATACTTCATGCAGCCTGTTCTTACCATGAGTGGCTTTTGGCTCACCCAAAAGCCTGTGGCTCACCCATGTGCCTGACAGCCACCCCTCCTCATGGTAACCTCACCACACAAGCTATAGTCCATTTCTTGAAGATTCCTGTATCTATTTTATTAACACTCCTTGTAAAGACAGCCAGTACAGGTCTGCATCAGTTCAGGAAAGGACAGTTGGGTTCCTGGCTTTTGTTAAAAAAGCCCCCACCATTGAGCCAGGTGCTAGCAGGAAAATACTGTGGCAACATGTAAGCATGCAACAATAAAAATACATAACCTCATATACTTCTGCAAAATTCGTTTTGAGAAAATAATGATTTCTTATTCCAGGTTGGCTATTTAAACTGTAATAAGGTACAGCAGCTGGTGGCCAACACATATGAACATTTAAATTGTTTAATTTCAAAAAAATAAGCTGAGGTACAATAACAACCACATGTCCTCTGCATTTTCTCATAAAGCGGTGTTACAAAAATTATTTTTGAGATTGCTTTTTAAGTTGTATTTACC
Organism: Molothrus ater; assembly: GCF_012460135.2. Classification (NCBI taxonomy): domain Eukaryota; kingdom Metazoa; phylum Chordata; class Aves; order Passeriformes; family Icteridae; genus Molothrus; species Molothrus ater. Next base: position 12,285,630 of record NC_050482.2, on the reverse strand, counting down.
ACCTTCCAAAATGAGCTTCCCCTGGAAATCAGAGCTGTGATGGTTTCTATGTTGTAACTTAACTAAAAACCACTGTGAACTGAAATCAGATTTTGGGTTCAAATGTAGCAGGAAGAAAAAACTCTTTTTCTTTTTTTTTTTTTTTTCAGATCAAGGCAAATTCCAGCTTCAGTTTATTGTACTTCTCCTTTTTGCTGAAGATATCCTGTAACAAAAGACAAATCACATCACACTCATTGTATCTACTTCCTCTTGTAGCCAAGTTTAAGTATGCTTTTGTTGTAAAATATTCTTACAGATATCACGTGCCTTACACTTCAGCAAGGATTTACTGTTGAAAAGTTTAGTTTTCTAAAAGCAGTTTATCAGGCAGGACTTAGAGCATTTGCAAGACAGAGCTCTGATTAATTTCCTTTTCAGGTTTTTTGCAAATTCTGTAATGTCAGTAGTACAAAACCAGCCCTTGGTTATTAGTCTGCTCACATGGGGATGATTTTTGCTCCATTTCCATCTTCCTTATTCTCATTTTTCTCATTATTCGTTATTTGCACATTATTTTGCATTGTTTCCTGGAGAAGTTCTTCACACGACGCAGAATCATAAGTAACTCATAGCTATTGCTAAGACACAGGACTCTTAAGGATGTTCACCTCTGTGGCAGATGTGTATGGATGATTAAACTAAAGCCTGGGAACAGTTTGATTTCTGCAGTGACGGTGTGTGCTTCAGGGAGGAACTCAACAGCATCCAACACAAAGATTTTTAATCTAAAGCAACGTTCAGGGTAAGTCAACATCCCTCCACATCACTTGTCACAGTTTCACTTTTAATGAGTGAAAGCCCACTAGCTTTCACTGGGCTTCTTGGGAGCTTTTTTGTGCTTTAATATCCTTGTTGCATATGGCTTCCTGAGCAAAGCTGTCTTAAGCACTGAACAGACCTTTCTCCTTCCAAGATGCTTGGAAGTCACTGAACAGATGGCTGATGAGCACTCCCAGAGCATTAACTGACTCCATGGGCAACTAATCAACATCCATGTGACAACACTTCAAGCAAAAGTTTTTCCTTCTAGAAAAGTTACTGGATAAATTTACTGTAACACTAGATTTATTTTCTGTGCTTTTTTCTTTCTCTGACTGGAATCCCTGAGATGTCTATCGGTTGTCTATATGGGCTTGATTTACAAAGGTACCAAATACTCATTTACTTCAAATGGATGTGACAGGTGAGAACACTGAGACTTCAGACTCGGGTGTTCACCTTTAGCAGGTTCAGGGAACTGTTTCTTACCACGCACATTACACCTGGTTTCTCCCTCTGTATGTTTGCCTTTTGTTGAGCTATGTTAGGTGTGGTCAGATTGGGTGCACAGAGCTAATCCTATCATTGAGTTGACTCATTAAGATCTAAAATATCCTACAGCTGAAATTCTGAAAATACTTGTGGGAGAGGTAATTTTTTGTGTGTATACAGAATCAATATATACCATTAATTCAATTACTTTTCAAATATTTTCTCCTTTTAACGAAAAGAAGTATGATCAATGAGAAGTAGTACATTCAATTAATTTATATACTGTAGTAAACAAAACCTAAAAGGAGACAATGAACAAAAATAAATGGAAATAATACCTATGAAAACAAGCAGGTGATAAAAAGTTTCAGTTGATCATGTCATGTTTAAAGTAACAGATGATGTATAGGGAATGGCAATTAGTAGTTCCATTTCTAATAAAATCAATCATTATCACATAATATTTTTTCAAAGGTCCATTTTTTTCAAACAGCTCTAAATATTGACTCTTACTCTATCAACAACAAAAAGTTGATTTACCTTGAAATAAAGAGTAGGTGTAAGAAGACTGCAAGCTCTAGCTCTTCAAGCACAGTTAGCTACTCCTGCTGTCAGCTGTCCTGCAGAGATGGTGCCATGCTGTGGAGGATCCATTTGGTCTTTAGCTGGGATGGCTCCTGATGCAATGGGCCAAAAATCAACACATCCCACATCAGAGTGAGATGAATGACCCACTGCCTTAGACCAGGCCACAACATTCCATGTGTTTAGAGCCAGTGCCTTTTCCCTTGCAGTAGGTGATATACAAGCAGCATGGCAAGTAACTGCACTGTGCTGCAGTAACATGGAGGCTGGTTACAGTCATCAGCTGCATCAAATGCAGGTTCACATTAATAAAACTGAGAAATACCTCTGTCTTCTTTATGGCTATATACATATGCTCAGATGTTATTAACCCAGTTTTTCCTGAAAAAAGACTCAGAACAGGTGCAAACTGATTCTCAGTAGTGGCTTGTGCTGGTATTTTGCTTTATGTTCCATTACTTGATTGCTCCTGTTCTCAACCCAAGCAAAACTGCACCAGAAGTAGTGCTTCAGTTTAAATCATCACTGTTTTTCACTCTTTGGCCTACTGTACCTATGAAAAGTGATCCCAAAGATTAAACACATTTCTGTCTACAGACAATTTATGAAAGTATGGGTGAAAAGCAGGGACTGTTCAAAGGAAGGTCAGCTAGATCTTTACTCTGTTGGGGTACCACCCTGTCTGGCTTAGCTCTACTTCAGGGGATGTGGGGGCATCATGAGTTCAAGTCTTTATTTCAGCTCTTCAGAGTTTCAGACTTCTTGACACGTAGCATAGAGTGTGAGACAGAAGTTTATCAGAAATGACCTAGAGGTAGAAGAGTACTTTAGGAAAATGTAGCTGATCTCTTCCTACTGAAGTGGCTCTGGTGCTGACATGATTGCCTGTGGAGTGCTCCAGTGAGATGCATGGGGGAACTGTCTGAATTTGGGAAGCTCAGAGGAGGGCCAATAGCAGCCTGCAGCTCATGCCATGGCTGACTGGACCAGGAGCACCAGGCCAAGCCTTCCTCCAAAGGATAGAAAAAGCCCGTAGGGATCTCTGGGGGCCAGGAGCACCATCAGCAGGGTGGGCACACAGGGCATGGTGTGGCACCAAGGGCATGATGTGACAGTCTGGCAGCAGCTGGCACAGAAGGGCACACAGGAATGGTGCTGAAACCCTGCCAGCTACAGGAAGAAAGGCCTCTCTAACTCTGCACCCAGCATGAGGAGCACAGCTGCCCAGGTGGAACTCCAGTGGGATCATACTGCCACCCCAGTGCCAGGATTGTACTGCCCTTGTGCCAGGACTGCTGGCACAGTGAGTGAGGATCTCCTGTGCTCAGTGACACCTCTGGGAGGAAGTGAGTAGGCTGAGGAACCAGGGGGAGTGTAAGAGTATCAGACTAATGGAATCTCAGAATATTCTGAGTTGGAACAGGCACACAGGGATCGTCAAGTCCAACTCTATGTGAATGGTCATCCAGGGATGGAGCCCATGACCTTTGGTGTTGTCAGCACTGTGCTCTAACCTTCACTCCCTGCATTCCCAGGGACAGGCTCCCCAGATAGACAAGACACATGATAGAGAGAATTTGTTATCCTCTCCCCCTGGCTGAACACAGTGACTTAAGGATTGGTGGCAATGGTGACAAGTGCATGTCTCCTCTGAGACTGCCTCACCTCTCCAGCTATCCAGGCATAGCAGGTATGAGGCTCTGCAAGTGGAACCAAACATAACAAGGCTGGGGCTTCATCCAGCATGGGTGTGATGCTGTCATCAAGTTGGGCTCCTGCCTGTGCTAAAGCTGCCTTCCAAAACAAAGATGGGTCATTGTCACAGGAAACTCTCTTCTGAAGGGAACAGAAGGCCCAATATGCAGCCCAGACCCACTTTTATGGAAGTCTGTTGCCTCCCTCCAGCCTTGGTTAAAGATATGAAGAGAAAGCTTCCTACCCTGACACAGACCCATTATTCTTTTCTCACGTAGGCAGTGATGAAGTTGCAACAAGAGGTGAGAGGGAAATCAAGACAGACTTCAGGACCTTGGGATGAGTGGTTAAGGGATCAGAAGCACAGGTAGTGTTCTCCTCTATTTTTACAGTTGCAGAAGATTATTACAGAAGAAACAAGAAGAACTATCAGATCAATCCTTGGTTCTGAGTCTGGTGCCACCAGCAAAGTGTGGGTTTTGTGTTTTTGATCATGGGTTAGTTTAGAGAACACCAGGACTTCAGAGAACAGATAGGGTACAGTTTTCTCATAGTGGGGAATCTATGCACAGGAGTCAGCAGGGCTCATTGAAAGAGTTTTAAACTAGATTTGAAAGGGGTAAGAGATAAAACCATGCTTGCCAGAGCTAACCCTGGGGGCTGCATGTCACAGAGGGACAGTGTGCTAGCAATGCCCTCTGGTCTGCTGTCTCAGTGGAGGTAGGAGATGGATCCATGCAGCAGTAGACATGAGGGTTATTAAGAGCTAGAAACCATGGAAGCAGCTGACAGTGGTCACACAGGAATTAGGGCTTCTCTCCCCAAAAAGGTGGCAGTACCAATAGCCCAGCTGGAGAATGTCTACACCACTACACACTGCACAGGCAACAAACAGGAAGAGCTGAAAGCACAGTTCTTGGTACCACAGGAAAGCCATGATGTAGCTGCCACCACAGAAACGTGGTGGGATGACTCACATGCCTGGACTGCTGCAATGGAAGACAATAAACTCTTCAGAACAGACAGGCAAGGAAGGAGAGGCAGCTCTGTATGTTAGGGGCTGTCTTGACTGTCTGGAGCTTAGTGATGAGATGACACAGCTGAATGTTATGCTGAAAGAATTAAGAGAGGCCAGCTAGACAGATAACATGGCGGGAATCTTTTGTAGACCATCCAGCCAGGATGAAGAGGCTCATGAAATATTCTATAAGCAGCTGGGAGAAGTCTTACAATCACTAGCATCCTGACCTGTATCAGCAATAGTGTGGCCAGCAGGCCCAGGGCAGTGATCATTCCCCTGTACTCAGCAATGGTGAAGCCACACCTTTAATCAATATTGGGCCTCTCAGGACAAGAAAGACATTGAGATGCTGGAATGGGTCCAGAGAAGGGCTTGCATAGGGCCAGGGAAGGATCTGAAGCACAAGTCTGATGAGGAGCAGCTGAGGCAGCTGGGGGTGCTTAAACTGGAGACAGGGAGGCTCAGGGGCACCTTTTTGCTCTACACATTTCAGGAATGAGGTTGTGGTGAGGTGGGCGTTGGTCTCTTTTCCCAAGTAACAAGAGCTATGACAAGAGAAAAGGGCCTAAAGTTGCACAGGGGATGTGTATATTTGGAAAAATTTCTCCACCTAAAGGATTGCCAAGCAGTGGAACATGCTGCCTAGGGAGTTGGTTGAGTCACTATCCTTGGAGATATTTAGAAGATGTGTAAATGTGGTACTTCAGGACATGGTTTAGTGATGGACTTTGCAGTGCTAGTTAATGGTTGGCCTTGATGATAAGGCATTTTCAATCTAAACCTTTTTATGATTCTATGATTCTAAGTTTCCATGTTTATAGTGCTGATACAAAACCTTAAATGACTGTGAAATCAGGTACTATCAATATTCAACTTTTTAAACATAGAAGCCCTTTTTGTGCAGTTCATGAAGTTTCACTGACCTAGCCTGCTTAAGCAACAAATTTTCAACAATATTCAAGTCTTCACAAATAATGAGAAAAAGGATAGCTATTCAAAGTCATGAATGCTAAAGTATTTGCTGTTCAAGCTGGAACCCTCACCGGTCAACTGAGTCTATCAGAATGTAATCTAAAATACACCAGAGAATCTCAAGGTACCATTAAATTTCACTTTCATGAATAGCAAAGAGTCTTTGTTAGCAAGAATACAGCCATCAGAAAAGGTCAGGAGCAGGCATAGTAATGAGTTAATTTACATTCTAATGGACAGACAGGTATTTATTTTCCTTAGCTGCTACAGCTCTGTGAATTGCTTATCAGTCAGAGATTTAAATAATTTATGAAACCAGGAAAAAATCCAACAAGTACCATATCCTTCTAATTAATCTGGATGTGAGGCAGAGAATTTTTGCATCATATCTAAAATAGTGCAGAGTCAAATGCAATAGTTAGTGACAGTTTCTGATGTGTAAATATACTAGAGGTTGAAAAAATAATAAAAATCCCAATTTTTGGAAATGAAAAATACATTTTTGGAACAAGCTCTTTATGTGGTCAACAAGAATGAATTATTTTCCAAGGACAAAGTTAGATAGCAAACACCAATAGAATGTCTCACTTGTGCACAAACTGTCTTCTCTTTTCAAACACCAATTACCAGAACAGTGTTACTCTGCTACAGATTTATTTCCTTGCTGATAGCAAACTATATTATCTCAAGGACAGTCATGTCTTGCAACTGAGGAAATGCTGCTGCAGAACAGATTTTACTGGGACAGCTTGAGCTGAAGTAGAAAAAGTTATCTTATGGAATTGAGGAAGAGCCTCATCTCTTTTTATGACAGAAGTTTCTACCAAAAGCTCAAATCCTTAGGTTCATATCCTAGTTTTTGTTTTGGAGGTGCAGGTAGTATTGGATGAACTGTTATTTTCCTCTCTGAAGTCTAAGAATATGTATTTTTATTTAAATACGAACTCAATTAGGAAAAGTCTGCATGCATAGGTACTCATACATGATGAACAAGACATCTCAGATGTTTGCTCACAGTTTCTATCTACATTTTGAAAAGGTCAAGGGTATATTTTTTTACAGACATGAAAAAGAACCTTTGGTTGCCTGAAGGGAAATTTTCCCTGAAGAATCTCCAGGTTTGCTCGTGTCTCTTGTCCAATGACTGCTGTTAAAAACAGTGTCACTGGTTCTCTTTCCAGACTAGAAATTGCACTCTTGACTGTGCTGCTCTAATGCTGTGAGAACTGGAAATGAAAGCAATGCCTTGTCTCAGGCAAAAAATATATTGTTGAATGCAACTCCCCCTGAGCAGAGCAAACCCAGCAAGGTGAAAAGCCTGGTATGTGTCATACACACAGAACCAGCAACATCATTTGGAATATAAATTGAGACTTCAGAGCCCTGACAGCTTGTGGCTGTTGATTCTAGAAGGGTCTGCAAGTGCTGCCATACCCATAAAGACTTTGTATGCTTGCTAAGAACACGTCTGACAACTCAGCCTGGCTTTAGTGAAAGCTAATTTAAGCCTCAAAAATTTTCAGGAATACTGCATCATATTTTTGGAGCTCTCTGGCAGTCAGAAACTCTGCCTAACTATATCACTCTCTCTGCTGTTTCATGTGTTTAGATTCTACTCCCATTTAAGCCTTAACACTTTCTAAGCCAAATAAAGAAATCTCACAGTGAATTATAGTATGTCACATTGATGAATATCAAGGCATGTTCCAAATATTTCCTGTTAAAATGTAGATGGTGCATAAGTTGTTTTAATACAGTGTCCTAAAGTCCTCTTCATGAAAATACATTCACAAAATGACTTCAGCAAGTGTGGGGGAAAAACATTCAACAATAAACCCCTTCTTTTGCTTGCATGTGTATCCTCCTAGTGTTGTCAACTGTGACAAAAGGACCTTTGGTGGGAAGTGAGATGGAATATACATGGGCATCTCAACAGAAGAGGATGCCTACATGTCAGCAGTTAATTTAAGTCCTCATCAGTTATAGCTGACACACAAACACATATGCCAGATTTAGATATTGATATTCAGACAAGTAAATTTTCATGTCATAGTCTGTGAATTAGGAACTTAATATAGGTCTAGTATCCAGGGTGCCATATCTAATGTTATTCAGAAATCTGTCCTAGATTGGCGGATATGACACAGAATCTATGGAAGATTTCAGAGCTTCAGTTGTCATCCTTACTCTGCCATTCCAGTGAAGATTTCTTGGTATGCCAGTGCACTTCAGATGGCCCTGGATGTTGCTAATGAGCTCAGAGTCTCCCTCCTCCTGATTTCTCTGAGATTTGGGAGCACTGGACAAAAGTTCACCATAAAGCAACAAATAAGTGTAATTACAGAGACTTGGAAACCTCCTGGTTTCCTCTGACTGCTTGTCATTATTAAATTACACAGTAGTAACTTCAGTATTTAGTGTTTAATAGGCATCAAGCTGTCTGCATGGTTCTAAATGTTACTAATTTTCTTTTGAAATCTGTTCAGTGGAAATGGGTACTGTCAGGACCTCAGGTGTGTTAACCATAATCAACTCATTTTCATACCACATGGTGGAATGACAAACACCCAATGGCAACATAATAAAAAGGTAATCATGCCACTTGGCCACAGTGGTGAAAGCTGGGGATAAGCATTAGCATGATTATTTGATGCTTTGGATCCAGATGTTATTGAAAGGAATAATTAATTTCCAATTTCCCGCTCCTTCACACCAGCTTGACAGATGAGCTTATTCCTGGCTACAGGGATTCAGGTAGAACAGAAAGATTGACAACAGCTGGAGACTGTGAAAGAGAAGACCAACTGCAGAAGAAAAACTTATCACAAGACCAAAGTTTACATGATTACTCTTAGATGTGAAAATACAACATTTAATGTTGAAATGCAGAATATTTGGCAAGGGACATTAATGGAAGACCCATGTACAAAGAGTAACAAAACTGTGAAAAGAACAGAGAAGTTCTAAATTTGCAGTTCCCTGGTTGCACCTCCAGGTAAGACGCTTTGCTTTGAGCTACTGAAGATTTGATATTGTCCACTCTCACATGTACCTAGTCGAGATAAATGTTTTTGCTTTCACATTCTCACTCAGGAGGTAATTCTCGGTATACAACTGACTTATCAAGAAGAACAAAACTGAATTAGTAAAAGCCTTTCTGATCATTTCAGTGATTTAAATTATACTGGTTAAAATGACATGAAGTTCAGGTGATTTAGCATAAGACCACAGGAGCCTGAAAGAAAAAAAGTGAGAGAGTAATAATGATTGATGGGCATGATATTATTGCAGTATAGAACACTGAAGAGTATAAAGCATGATAAATTGATCAAGATGACCTGGCTTGCAAAAAAACCTGTTAAGAAATGTCAATTTTTTATGAATTCCTGAAAGTTTGGAGTCGAGCAATTAACATAAAGAACGGCTGTGTCCTGAAGTCTAAGGAGAGAGGAACAGTATTGATGTGAATTTTATGATGTTTAGATTATGTGCTGGTCACATGTAGTCCTGCATAGGACTTTGAAAAGTTAATGAACAGAACACTAAAAAATGATGCTTAAAAAGGATCCTGACAAGATAGTTGGGAAGTGATAAGTATTAAATGAATGTATTACAAGGAAAAGGAAGAAGATGTGAATAAATTGATTTCTTTTTTGCCTGTGACATTGCTGTGTCTCTCAGAGGAACACAAATTGGTTTCAGACTTGAGTTAGATGACCTGTCCAACATAATGGAAAATAAACCCCTCAATGCTGAGAAAATTGGAACAGTACATAAACATGACAAGTTAAACAGAGGAGATTATGGTGCTGACAACCGTGAAGCACTTTGTGGATCTTAAAAATTAGCATTTTTAGAAAGACCTGCTAGGGTACATTGCATCTATGTCCCTCCTTATTTAAAATCAGAACTGACTGCGTAAGAAAATAAACTTAGATGTAGTCTTTGGATCCATAAACCATCTTCTTCCTCAATCTAACCTCATTCCTCAGTATCCCCATTTGATCACAAGACAAAAATTGAATTTATGCCTGAAGAACATAGCTGGCTGAAGGAATCTGGATGAACAGCACAATTCATCTGTGATGATCATGATACTTTCTCCTTGGGTTTCCCCGAAAACCAGATAAATAAAATGATACTAAAGTTAGATCTGTATGCTCTTTACCCAGCCACCCTACAGCTTTACTGGTGTATAAGCCCAAGCTTATAGAATAGGAAATAGTTTGTAGAGGAAATTTCCCACTGGTGTTCTTTTTTAAAAAATTTATATTTTTAAACTCTAACTTAAAGAGTATAATTTAAAGAGTATAATTAATGAAACAGGGATCAACCACAAAGGTCCACTTCAGAGGAAAGGGAAGGAGAATATTAATTCTAATAAGAGACTTTTATCAAAGGGAGTTTTCATTAGTTAATGGTAATTCTCTAATACCATTTCTGTGAAAAGCAGCTGCATTTCCAGAATGTATTGATGGGTAAAATAACTGAATAAATCAGATCTCAGATGTAATTTCTATTCAGGTTTTAGACAAAATACCTAGTGACCATCTAACATTTAGCAGGATCATCTAATATTTAGCAAGCACTAAATATTAGATGTCCCTCATAACATGGAGCCTGAAGTAATTTACCCTGTTATAAGCAGACTTTTGCTTTTCATACCATCAAAAAGTTTTTGATCTATCAGGCAACTGACAGTTCTAGATTAAGTTGCTTTACTTCTCAGTGATGTTCTCTTTGGTAAGTTTTTTTAAAAGCTGCTTTAGGACTCATAGGATAGAGGAAACAAATTACAAATCCACTCTAATTAAAAAAAAAATTTCCATCTACTCAGAAGTTAGTAATTCAGAAATAATTGCTGCAGCTTGATAATAAAATTATTTTGCAAGAGAAAGGAAAAAAAAAAACCCCTTGTTTTTGGACTCTCCAAAACAATTTTTTCTCTGAAGAATGTTCTGAAAGTTGTGTATTCTGCCATACAAAGAGACCTCAAATTGGACACATGGCAAATACCCATGGATTAATTCTCCTTAATCTGGTAAAGTTTATTTACTGCTGAGGCAAATAGAAAAAACCCAAACCAGTGTGCAAGTAGCTATCACATATTAATGAATAAAAAATGGGTAGCTCTGTAGAAACACAAGTAATGAATTTTATTCCTCCCTTTCCTAGTAGCAGCAAGTTAGAAATGTAACTCAGTTGCAATTCTACACCAGTAATCTGCAAGAAATTAATTCAAATTTAGTAACAAAAGTATATATGTTTTTGTACTGCAATTCTTTATCTTTCAGACAACAGAGAGAAGCAAAAAAAAAAAAAAAAGCTTTTGAGTACTTCAGAAATAATATTCACTCTCTAGAGACTAGGCCGGATCCTCCACCTGCAAAATTTGAGGCATTAATTTTTCTTTCCTAAATTTGTTTTATTTATTTTTTTTTAATTTGCAACATTATTTTCAATACACAAAATGATTGTTTTCTTATTTATTATATTGCATTCTAAACCACTGTTATTTCTTTTTTATTTCTTTGATGTCCATGTTTTTTGACAAATATAAATTTCATAGCTTTAAGTTGCAAAAGAGAAAATGATAGAAATATATTTCAGTTTGAGTCTCTTTTGTTCTGACTTCATAATTATAATAATGCATATTATTTTTGTCTTTGTCACCTCAAATTGTAGAACTGGTGCAGTACTACTTTTCTTTTCTGTAAAACTCTCTGAAATCCCTAGAATTTCTGTGTGATTTTTGTTTTTTCATTACTAACTCACAATTAAATAGCCACAGAAATGATCCTCAGTTCAGAAGAAAAAACAGCTTCAGTTCTTAGTTCCAGAAATCAAGCCTTTAATCTGCAAGGTAAAGGATAAACCAAGCAGGTGAAGAAATTACTTTCTATTTTGTGGCAGTATAGCAGGTTTTGATTTGGTGTTTTCTTCCCACATAAGCTTGAACCCAGCCTAGCCAAAGATTTTATCTAGACCTGCCTAGATTTCTTCTTATAACAGCTCCAAAGGCTTGATTATACATATAACCAAACAAAAACCCAAACCACTGAGCTTTGTCATAATAGAACTAAACCTCATATGTTTTCAAATAGGGAAGATGTAAAATCATTGACTGGAGAACATAGAAACCAAAGAAACTTTGGAACAGCTTGCCCTGCTCACGATGTCCCTACATTAGAGGTCCTTCTTTCCAGTGAAATCAATGACTCCCTGAGACGTAAAAAGCTGTGTATAGTCCCTGCTAGTCCCCAGATTTTCATCCCATTCCATCTGTGCTTTGCTCTCTCAGCAGTTTACTGGATTGGGCTGTAATCTCCAGCTTTCTGCCCTGACCCTTCTTCCACTTGCTCAGAAGCAACAGCCACTGGAAATGTCTCTCCACCAGGAGCTCAGGATGGAGGGGCAGAAGGACCCTCACTGCAGAAGGACCTGCCTAGCTCAGGCACTTCTCAGAGGAACAAAGACAGCCTACACACTTGGAAAAAACCAAAGAGATCTCTCCATCAGACTGCTGTTGTCTATTTGGCACAGAAGATGGCTGCGGCTGTTTTGGGTAAATATTTACTCCTGTTTACCACAAAAGTCTCTGAAGCAGTTTTATAGCTAATAGAGTCTGATACCCAGAGAGCTGTAGGTCAGCTGTGCCTCCTACCTGCTGAAAAGAGGATCCCCAGACAACACAGCTCCTACCAGTACTCTTTATGTGATCCAAAACATCTTTTCTGAATGTCTAACTCTTCACTAGCTGGTTTCTATCCTTTCAGCTCTGTTTTAGACTGCTTTTCCCAAGCAAAGTCCTTTTCTTTAATTTTTACAAGCTTTTAATGAACAACTCCTTGCAAGATTCCTCACAGGAAGTAAATCCTGAAATTACAAGCCTAGTTGTCTCCACAGGAAATGAGATCTATTATATGAGTTAGGTAATAAGGAAATATCTTTCCATCTTCCTTGTACATGGACAACTGAATCAGCCTTTACTTTTGCTAATGAAGAACTGCATGGAAAATCCTATAGAAATCCCATATTTCAGGTCAAAAAAAAACCCCCAAACTTTAGTGAAAGACATCTACAGGATGCTTTGCCCAGTATATGGAAGTGTCACATAGTAACTTTGAAGCAAATAGGAAAAAAATGGAAAAATAAGATGGAAGGAGAAGTATGAAGAAGCAGAGAAAGAATCTGGAACAGTACCCCATTGATTTTCTTAACATTAAAAATAAGTGCAATAAAATAGTTTACCAATGGAATCTTACTAAGAAAAATATAAACAAAACATTTAGTTTTAAGAAGTTTTGCTGAATCTGCCTTTTTTCATTGTGATGTTGTGCTCAGGTGATTATACATAATGATTCAAAAGCACTTTTACAAGTTTGGGTTGCATTCCTTACTCTCTTTCAAGAATTAATTTGCAATGACTGGATAAAAACACTTCCTGTTTGCTGATACTTAGTTTATTAAGCATTCCACATTGCTCTCTATCAGTAATGTCTTATCTACTCAATGACATGGACCAAACTCCCTGCCAGCTGCAAAGTTTACCAGTATTGATTTTATGTTTTCTACAGGACTTTCAAAGAAAGTGCATTTAGTCAGAAGCTAAGAACTTTTCCTAGAGACAGTTCATTAAAAATAAATTCTGTCACTGATTTCCTACTTATAATTAGGTTGAAAGATTGATAAGTGAAGCAATCTTCCAATCCAATGTAAGCCATACTAATTTTACTTGTTTCCATTTTTAAGGAGTTGTTGCATGTAAAGACTTACAAAATTCAATTATGTAAAACCAATTAAATTTTACAATAAAACTTTAAGTACTAATAAATATATTAATATATATTTAATACAAAATATTTTATGTACTCTACATTTCTAAATTCACTTTTATAAAGAAATCCAGACTGTTTTCTACAGTAGCATGAATGGGATTCCAGATTTAGCCTTACTTCAGGAGATAGCTTTCAGCTTTTGTGATAATGCAGGGGGTTTTAATAACTTTGATTATTACCTATGCTCGCCTCTGCTGTGTGGGCAGGACTCATCCCATGCACCCTTGTTCATCTGGCTTGTCAGATGAACTTGTCAGTTAACCTAAGGGTCTCATCCAGACTTCTCTCCAATCTGTGAAGCATAATGGGCAAAACCAGAGAACAAGCTGCCTAGACAGTGACTGAAAAAAATGATTTAACTCATCTTCCACCACTGCCTGTTTTCCACCACTGGCTGTAGGGGTAAATATTTTGACTCATGTAGATTAGTAATCTAACTGTTTTACAGTTAAGTTGAGATTCATCTGGCCAAAAGTGAGTAGAAATTTAAATTTGAAATGTTGGTAGGTGAGTTTTAAAAACTTTAATAATCAGCAATGAAGAATAGGTTCTTTTAGAATACTATTGATTTCTGCTACTTTAGATGTTTACAGAAGCTGCATGGCACCATAGAGATGCCTGTTTCCCTCACCACAAAGAATCCCTGTTGCTGCCCAGAGCAGATGAGGAAGGATTCACTGTAGCTGCCGACACAGGATCTCTGATAACAAGTGTTGAGGAGAATGTGGGAATATGTGTTGCATAGCAAGACTGGGAAGACAGGCTGAAGGATGTTGCATGTAAAAGATTTTCAGCTTATCTGCCTTTATGGACATGTGAAAAAATATAGAATCAATTCATCACTGTGAGATGAATGGTTAAAAAAGACCCTATTGACTGAAGCTGTATTTAGATGGTTCTTCTTTTAGTACAACACATCCTAAAGTGATACTATTGAGATAAAGAACTTGATAAAGTTAAAAGTCTGATATGCAATGAACAAATTACAAGAGAAACCTCTTGCTTATTCAAGATTAACTTAAGTAGAAATAATCATTCCAGTTGGTGGTCATGCAGTGAATATTAGCTACGTCAGACTCTCCAAATGTTTCTATTTTTTAGAGCCAACCCCACAAGCCACTGAGATCTCTCAAAGATGCTACAAAAAAGTAAATAAACACTGCATTATTTTTCAATTACAGTGGGAGAATAATTTGTTGTTTATTTAATCTCAAGGAACACATCTCGCAAGCTGAAATCAAAAAGCATGTCACCATCCTTCCTGCTTGCATTGACTTTTAAATAACTCTCATATACAAAGAAATATATATTCAGTATGGTGTAATAAGGAGATAAGATTAAAAAGCTTCTCTTTCTCTCTGAGAAGTACTGTGGAAGAAGTTTAAAATTATCCAGATGATTATTTGTTCAATCAGAGACCCTCTCTTTTCGCACCCTTGGCCTAAATATGAGAAGTATGGAGAACCGTGGAATATTCTAAGTTTTTATATTGGAAGGGACAGTTGGAGTTCAGCTAGGTCAACCTCTTGCTCAAAGCAAGGCTAAGCTGAAAGGCTGGGCTGACATTCAAGAATGGCAACTTCTCTGAATTGCCAAACAAGGGAAAATGGAGCCAGAATGACAAGCAGTAAACATGCAGACTGAGGAAGGACTGGGTAAAACATGGAAACAGCTAGTGAGGAATGGCAGAAGCTGGATGGAGATGACCATCTTTGATTCTGCCAAATTTTTTGGCTCTCACTGGCCACAGATCAAAGCCCTGTGGACTTTTCCCAGAATTCTCTCTGGGCTGCTCTAGGGCCTTCCATCAATGTAATCTTCTTACATTTTGGCTAAACAACTGAGTCATCTGCCAGAATCTTTCTATTTTCACTAAGTCCTTCCTCATATTTATTCCAGAGAACACGAGATGTTAAACTGTGAGAGGTTTAAGAGTGATGCAAAAGAGACCCTCTGTCTTGTGCTACACTACCCCATTAGGATCATGTTTACAGTTCCTCAACTGGTCATTCTTTTCTTCCCCTTAAGGAACAGGTTAAGGTGTCTTTTGCTGCACTTCAGAGATATGATTGTGTTTAAATTGCAGTAGAGAGGCACTGCTTGGCCCCAGATGCCTAAAATAATCAAATTTATTGAGAACAAGTTAAAATATGGAAGTTATGCAGGGGTTGTAAGAAAAAGATATTGGCTTTAAATTGATGAGTGAATTTAGTGAAACTATTAAAATATAGATAATACTGCGGTATTCCCATAATTAGCAAACCTTTTCTATGACGTCAAATAATCCCTGAAGTATTGCCTAATAATTTTTAAAAATTCTTTAAGAAAATGGCATTATTATTAACATTATTACTACTACTATTACTATTGTCATCATAATTTATCAAATTAAAAAATTATCCAGTTTTCTCCTATGAAAAAAACCTAATTATAGAAATGGAAATTAATTGATAGAATGGATGTAAAATGTAAAAATATTCTCATTCAAATATTTTGTATCTATGCTTGTATTCATGCCTAGAGAGTATTTTTCTAATTATCTGAGAATTTTTAGAAGTGCTCGATCTAGAACACATGAAATGCAATTAAAAATGCTTAAATTATTGAAAAAATATTCTAATGAGTCCATTGACTATAATTTGTATCAATGTGAAATACACATTAAAAAGAAGGTGACCCTGGGAACTTGTAAAGAAAGCTTGGCTTCTTTTAATTTATGGTATTAAAAGGTTACAAAGAAATAAAAGTCAATATTTTTCTCATTTACCAAACAGGAACACTGCACAGTATGTTTCTTCTGTGCTGAAATACTGTTCTAACTTATGAAAAATTTGGCTTTGGAAAGCAATTTATTTCCTTTAGAAATCTGTTTGGACATACTTGGGAGACAACTTTCAGAATTTGTGCCTGGCAGCTTTGGCTTCCATGTAGTTTTTCAAAATTGTAAACTGAAGGTGACACAACAAAAGGGTATGAATCCTGGTGCTGGTTTTGATTGAGTACGAATTATGAGTCAGCCAAAGGTTTCCTGAGAAGTCAGTGTTGTACTTATTATATGTTATAATCTTGGTTTATAAAAAAATTTAAAAAAATTGTTGAGCATGGATCATAGAGGGCAAGAGTAGCCATTGTTAAAGCCTTCCTTCCCTTTTTAAGAATGTAAATGAAAACTGCTCAAAGAGTTGTACAGGGATTAATACCTCATTTAGAAGACTAATTTAGTTTCTGCATTTTTACTGGATATGCAACCATAGGGGCCAAGAGAGTTTTGTGGCTTAGGAAGTGCCTGAAAAGCACACCTTCCCATCTCCCCAGTGCTGTGTCTCAAGTCTGTAGCACAATAGATAATGTAGTCACTTGTTTCATAGTGTATTAGCTTACTTTATTACTATAAAATATTGCACTATTTTACAAATCACCACATCACAACATCTACACAATGTACTTTGACAACAGATTTGGAAGCCCAACAAATGTTGTTTAATAGGACATTACATTATACTGAACCAACATAAACATTGTTCAACACATTTAGACTAAACTTTAGACATGCCTCAGTACACAAGCACAGGTTGTATGGTACTTTTTTAGAGTCCAGCTCTGTAGTTCTCCGTCCTTAGGCTGAGATCTCCCAAATCTCCTCTGAAGAAGGTGAGATTCACTTAGAAACTAGACTAGGGGTGACTGGGGAAAAACCCCATGTTTCTTCATCCCTCAGCATTGCAGTAGGCTCTCCCATGTACCACGCTTGGGAGGTATTTGGCTTCAAAAGATGTCATCTTTCACTGAGATGCACAGTCCAAGATAATACCATTATGTTTTCTCATAATACTGCTTGCAAGTGCAGAGGAGAAACTTCTCTGGCCTGGCCAGATTCCAAGGTAGGCAAGCCAAAAAGTCAGTTTTCTCAAACAAACTGTTCTTCAATTTGTGTAAATTCATTAAATGAAACCAGTTTGCAGTCCTGCCAGTGGAGCTCTTGGGTTCTAGAGTGAGTGGACTGTAGCTAGCAGACAGTAACATGCCCTGTGCTCCTCAAGAGCAATTGCCTGTCCTCAAGGCAGAGTTCCTGCAGCTCTGCACAGATCCTGTGTGCACAGTAAGTCTCTTTGTAGTCCTAATAACTCTAACATCTGACTTCTCACTGTTTGTAGCCTCTTGGATATAAGAATTTAATGGCAGAATAGCCACTGGAGCAATGGTAGTTACCTCTTGTGGCATGCAATGATGACAATACATGCCTATATACTTGTGTTTCTTTTTGCTAAAAGGTTTTCTACAGGTACTTATTTCTCCAGTGTGCAAACCAATTCCTCCCAATGTCAGCAAGAGTTAGGCACACATATCCCTAGGAGAAATGTCCCCATGTTTTAATAGAAGCACTGTTCAAATTTCACACAGACCATATAAGCCTTCATTAGAAAACAGTTTCACCAGTGATAAAAGCATTTTTGAAACAAAATGCTTTCTAAGAGTCATTAAAAACCTTCTGTGTAATATATGTAAAAAGGATTTACCTAATGCTTTGCAAAATTATCCACAAATGTACCACACAGTGCACAAACATTAATAAGAAAGAAGCAACAAAACCATAGCACTACCACTTTGAAATGCAATGCAATTAGTACTACTTCTAGTAATACAGTGTAACAGCTACTAACGACTATTAATGTCTATTTTTCCAGGAATCCATATTCATTAAGGATGTCTATGGTTTCTTTATCTTTTATTCAGAAATATGGAAGCACTGCACACTGTTTCACAGCTAATCAGAGCTACACAAGAAAAGATATGAAAGTTTCATTAGTGCAAATTTTAGGATAACTGGTCTCCTGCCCTAACTCCTCCTGTTAAAATTTGTCATTTCTTGTGTTGGTGAAAGGTTACAACTTCTCTTAGTAAAAAGATTTCGACTGAATCCCTTCATAAACAAGGCTCTATATGTAACTTATTTTTGTTTACCTGCTATAACGTGTAATATTTATTGAAATTGATTTTATACCAGATAATTGCAACAAGGTGGTTAAGAAGTATTTCAAGTGAATATAAAGCATAAAACAGTCTCAAGGTGTAGGGCAAAAAGGATTCAAATAATTGAAAGGTTGCTAGGAGAGTGTATATCTCACAGTTAAAAATATACTCTGCAAGGTGAGACATATCTTGTAAAAATGTGTCAGGAAAGCAGTGCTTCAGGAATTTTGATAATTTACCAGCAAGGTTTTTTTTTTTTTTTTGCATGTACATGGTATTTTCTAATAATCTTTCAGAAATTTTATTTTTGGAATTAACAAAGCAAAGACAACTGTCCTTCTCACAAGGCTGTTAGGAAAATAATTTGCACATAATTCTGATTTCTATGTAGGGAAGGTAGGAAGGGACAAGTGTCCATGGCTGGGAAAAGGGCAACATTACCTCTAACAGAAAAGTCAGTGAAGTGGACAATATAGCATGACTCACAGTATTTTTGATCATTAAATGCTTTTGGCTTCGCTAGCTAAAATAGCAACAAAAATGAGCCCAAAAAAGGGAAACAACTCAAAAGCCAGCATGAGAAGAATATGTTTACAGAGAAATCATGCTGAGGAAACTGTTGAGTTTATGATACCATAAAAACTCCTAATTTTGAGAAGGAAAGGCAAAAGGTCAGCTATGAACCTTTGTTTTCCATCATTTTTAAAGCAGATGGATCCAGGAACAACAGAGCACTTAGAGGGATGGCAAGGCAAAATGGTGTGGCAAATTGGAAAGAGAAAATTGTAAGAGGAAGCTGTCAGCAGCATGTTCAACAGAAGGCATTAATGTCTTCAATTTCTAGGTATCAATGGATCATGTGGTTCACTTCAAATGGGTCAGTGGTCACGGTTAGGTTCATGTGCACATTCCCTTTGTGTGATAAAATGTCCCTTAAGCTCACAAACAAGAAATACATGTGACATTTAAGAATACAGGAGGGCTAAAAATGCAGATATTGCCAAATATTCCTCTCAACATTAGACTGCTTTCAGCAAATAGGAGGAAATGGATCAGGAGCAAATATACAGTTGAAGTAAGCATCTGGAGAGGAGAAAGTATATCAGGAAACAGGAGGAGATGTGAGACCTTGTCTGTCCCAAATTCTCCTCTCAGAAACAATGAAAGAAGCAGAACTTTGTGAACAAGACAAGTATGAATAGACTACTGTTAATTTAGAGTACCCATAGGATGCAAATAAACCAAGATTGGGTTCCTTTAGGAAGTGACTGGAAAGGAAAAAATTGCCATTGACTGAGGGATGTAAAACAGTAGAGACAGTAGGATGATGGAAAAACTCTGTAAGTTCCAAATCAAAAACCTACATCATACTTCCAAGAATTGAATTTCTTTAAATCCTCACTGTTCACTAGAAAGTCCTGAACTGGGGATGAGCATGCCATGAGATACAGGGTCTCCAGTTTGCAACAGGTACTCTTAGTATTTTGTATGAAGAACTGCAGAATGAGAAGAAAAGGCACAGAGACCTCAGCAGTGGGCTGAGGTCATGGAACAAAGAGATCAGAATTTCCTGGGCCAGACTAGTGCCACCTCAGCTTGTGCAGCTTTCCCAAAAGGCAATAGCCTGGAGGTAAAGAAGCATGAGCTTTCCTGACCAGAGGAACTGAAACACACAGCAATCCTGGCCAAAAAAACCAACCCAAAACAAACCAAAACCAAAACCAAAAAACAAAACCCAAAAAACCCAGCAAACCTCTATGGGAGAAAGGCAAAATTGGAAAATTTGAAATAAGTCCATGGAAAGGGTACTGAGGATGGAGGGCTCCTTCCACTTTGGTCTGCTTATTTTGAGGGGTTAGTGTTTTTCACTAGAATGTTCAGAGACTTTTTTTTTGGTGAAATTTCTTCCTGTTTTTGAAATTGCTGATACTGCATGTGATGCACTGGTATCTGTTAGTGGTTTTAAAGAGCTACACACTTCAAGTAAGATGTATACAGTGTCTGAGAAAGATAATTTGCCTTCCTTTTATTCACACAATTGACAAGCATGTAGTCAAATTCTCCCTCCTCACCTTGGCTGTTCATTGCATGTGGCTGCCACTATTTCCCATGCTATGCCATGGTGACACTGGCTGCTGACAGTCCGGTCCCACACCAGGACCGGGCTAAGAATTAAACAGTGTCCACAGTGTGTCAGTTCCCTGGCTCAGTTTCATACCAAAATTCTCACTTTCTCACAGCCAGTTTGGATTATACCATTTTCTGATTCCATGATTATAAAATAGCCATCTGATGTAGGAATTTTGTCAGCCTCCCACTTTTTGCATTTAATGTTTCACTCTCAGCACCTGTTAAGAGTTGCCATAACTGCATGAATCAGTCCTGGCTTGTCTGCAGGTTTCCTTAACAACAGTATTTCAGACACAGTCTTGATGGATCTAGATTTGAATCTATCAGTTCTTTTTTAGACAGGAACACTTCTGGAGCTGGGCTGCTGTCTATAGGTCCATATATTTCAAAGGTACTTTCCAAATGAGATGGCATATGTCAAATACTTGGATAGTTCAATTAGTAGAACATGCTAAACCTAGTTTTTGAAGTCCTCATTACTGAATATTGCTATACATAAATTTGCTACATACCACTTTAACCACTAAGTGCTGTTTTTCAGTAGCACAGGACTAATTCAGAATTTATGATCTACATTCAGAAAGACTGATTTTCAAGAGCTCTTCCACACTATTTCAGCAGACTATACTCAATGAAATCTACTGCAGAAGCTGAGGATAAAGTGTAAAGCCTGAAGCAAAGCTGGAAAGGAGTAAATCTCTTTGAGTGTTATTTTCTTTCTCTTATAAGAATTTTTTCCTTTTTTTTTTTTTGGTAACAATTTTCCACTAACTTTTCCATTAATTTTAGATTGTGTTATTCAGTGCAAACACCTCTGTCAGCTCATAGTAATCAATGGAAAAAATATGGCTGTTCAGCAAAAACAGATGTAAAGATACTGAACTATTATGGTGCATCTACTTAGCAAAGAACTTTTCCAATAAACAAGAAAAAGACAGTAAGAGCCCTAGCCAGTGCTAGAGAGATTCTTTCCTTTGATGGACAAGTATATTATTTCCATTACCATTTTGTTTTTTAACAAGCAGATACATTGCTAATTCTGCTTTAGAAATCTTAAAATGAGTTGACTGAGCTGTGGGACTTGATCCAGCTGGATTGTACCCCCTGAGAAGTCTCTGTTTGGTGACGGTGAGAGAGATTTTAGTGGCCTCTTCAAATTTGAGTACTGTTTTGAAACATGCAGACCTTTTGTCCTCCATACTCTGGCTGTTGACCTTTTAAGCTTGTAGGACAATGGTTTTTAAAATGCTGTAGCATGCATACTGTGTGCATCCAGTGTGCATCCAAGGGAGTATTTTTTCCAGTGTGAAATACTACTTCCTATAGTGAGAATAAATCTCAGTCAATTTCAATCTGTTTCTTGTCTGCAATGTAGATAAGATGGCTGGATGAGAGAGAAATTAAGTCACTTACAGAAATGGATTTGTGGCATACCTAATGGCACAATTAGGTGTCCACTCAGGCCATATTCATATCAGAGACAGAAACATTACAAGGCAACACAAAAACCTATGCAAAACACAGCCTTCCTCCACAGGCAGGAATAGCCCTTTGGTCTTAATCTTAAAAATGAGACATTAAAGACAGTATGCATAGGGTAATGATGGAAAAGGATGGCATAATTCAAGTGTCATTACACATCAAAGATTATAAACTAAAACTTGGATCCATGAGTACTGAGAAAGTATGCCTTGCTTTGCTGATGTCATTGACTAAATATTTGAATCAAAAAAAGTTTCTCTAAATATTTGGTTTTGTATTTAGATTATCTCACATGACCAAATCTTATCACCTGTTTATTATTCATAACATGTTGGATAGACACATACACCTGAATCAGTCATCCCCTACTCCCTTTATAATCAGTCAAGCAGCAAATGTACTTTTGAGATATACTTAGATATACCTGACTTATTTGAAACATCTACAGTGGAATTACATTAATAACATCGTAGAAAAGTCCATTTCTGCA
The DNA here is from genome assembly GCF_012460135.2 of Molothrus ater. Classification (NCBI taxonomy): domain Eukaryota; kingdom Metazoa; phylum Chordata; class Aves; order Passeriformes; family Icteridae; genus Molothrus; species Molothrus ater. Next base: position 12,263,153 of record NC_050482.2, on the reverse strand, counting down.
CAGGACTATAAAAGGAGACATGATGACCAACACAGACATAATAACTGCATTCTAGGTGCGTAGTTAGTCACATAAATTCCCTTTTCCTATGAATAGATGAAAAAAAAAAAGAAACAAAACCCTGGTTTTCATCTTAAAACAGTTCTCATATTTGTGTTAAGATATGATTTAGCCATCTCTTAGGTAGAGTAGGTTTGAGTCATACATTTTTTTTCAGTTATTTTGAATCAAGCAAAAAAAGTGAACTTTTAAAAAATTTTGATTTTTTAGTCTCACAATCTTGAGTTATACTCATTATTTCTGATGTACAAAAATTTATGATAGTAAACTCACATTTGTTCTGTACCATCCCATCAAGTTTAATGACACTGCAGTATTTCCAAACATTTGTTTTAGTCTTGGTAATTGTTCTACCATGAACAAAACACTCTCTTTCTCTACCTTGCTTTCTCTAAAGCATCCAACCACTTCCTGCCCCAGCAGCAGAGGGTTAAATGTTACTGCATTTGGACCTAGGATGCTGTGTCACTGAGGCAGGGGAACGAGCTGTACCTCAGTGTTTGGCCTGAGACAGAGCAGATGGTGCAAATTCACAGTGCCTTTATTGAGCACTGAGCTCAGTGCAGCATCTCCTACCTGCCACAGCCATGTGCAGGAAACAACCACAGCTCAGTTAATGTACCAGAACTTGTGATGCTATCATATTGATCCATGTTAAACTATCATGTTTTGATCGTGAATCAATGATCTACGAAGAAAATTTTCCTCAGAGAGAGCAATTATCCTCTAGGGCTTGAGTATGTTGCTGCTTCAGGTTTTTTTTGCTACTGTCCTATACTCCTTGCTGAAATATCTATTTTGTTGTCTATTATTACTCAGGCTTGTTCAGCATGCTGGATTTCACACTCCACTTCTCTCTGAAGACTGGTGTTCTAAATTGTTTTCCTCTAGAGGGTGATTATCCTGTCTTTTTCAAAATAAAATTCCACCTTTTTGGGGTTACATTAACACTTCTAATTCTCCCAATGCTCTTTTTTGGCTATGAAATGCTTCCTAATTTGTCAACTTAATAAAAAAATATTGCTTTCTCCATTGTTCAAGATTCTTAATGGTCATTAAGGACAACCAGATTTAATACCAGTGAATACAACAATTAACTTTCTACAAGTCCATATACTATAGTGAGTCTAATTAAATTATCATCCTAATTTGGTTTCATTCCAAAGAAATATCAGATTCTGTCTCTTGTAAACAATTCTTTTATATATATATATATATATATACCTGAAAAATACTTTATTGACTATGTGCCATTATTGATTATGTGACTATAGATCTCCTATAATCACCTGAAGTTTGCTACTTCTGCAATTTGATATAATGATACTATATTCCTTATTCTAAGGATTTTTAGGTATTGTAATGATAAACATTTGGCATATGCAAACACTAAAGCTTCACATCCCAGTTTCTATTCTTCAGAAGTAAAGTAGTTGGTATTTTTGCATCTTTGTGCATAGAATCCTTTTCTTTTTCTTTTGAAGCACAGTACATTAAGTGACATATGAATGACTTTAGAGAAAAAAAAAAGATTTTTAATTAAAAAAATCCAATCATTATTTACTTCAGGTAATAATAATTACGATGGATGCTCACCTCAAACCACCAAAGAAATTTTGTTTGGCTAAAATAATAAAAGCTATGAAATCCCTGTCAAGTTTTTAACTCTTTTTCTGTTCTTATTGCTTCTTTATGGATGTCTTGACTCTCCCCTTCCAATGGTGAACATTCAAACTTACTGTGTCAGGCTGGTGAGAAAAAATGAGTTGCTAAAAGCTATTTTTTAAAATCACAGAAATATATACCATGGATCTCTGTTACCAGGAAAGAAAATAACCCCAACAACTGTTGTACAAAATTTTTACAATGAATGAAAAGGAGGCAAAATGACTTAGGAAAACCAGTAACCTTGTAAAGGGCAAATAAATTGCTCTGAGTTTGATCTACATTAATGAGTCAATACATACAACTATATCTAAAGCTTGCAGCACTGCTTTGGGACTACATGAGTTTGCTGCAGACACCACACAAACTATTATGGGGTGAAAGGTCTGGAACTGGCCTAGCTTTACCCTTATACAGAGATGGGACCATTGACACTCAAAACACATAAAGGAATGTACAACAAACTGTAAGATTTTGCCTAGGATACTTAATTACAGACACACTTTTCCAGAACCAATGGTGTTACTTCCCACAACATGGAAATTAATTTCCAATCTAGCAAACAAGGATGTAGTGAGTATATGTATGTCTTTATGGTTTAGAACCTTTTACACACATTTTTGTAATTGTACAGACTTTCCAAACTTACCTCCTCTATGGATAATCAAAGAAGTTTCACTTCCAACAGGACATTCTTTAAGTATATCCACTACTTCTGCATGGCTCAGGTTCTGTACATTCTGCTGGTTGATCTCAACAATGAGGTCACCTTCACACAAACCAGGACATCCCTGAATGTCTAGAATTTGCTTCACCCTCTGTCCTGTAGGACTGTCTGCTATAGTGAAGCCAAAGCCCTGGGCCCCTTTCACAATGGTTAAGGTCATGAGTTCAGCTTGGGTGGCCCCAGAAGAAGCCATTGATACATTATCATCATGGGCAGGTGGTGGGAATGTGCTATCAAGCTGACTATCTGCTGGAATGGAGTGCAAGGAGTGTGGTGGTCGATCTGTTACGTCTGGAACAGACTGAGAAGTCCTAGAAATGTATTCCAAATAAGTTTCATAGTTATGTCTTCCATTTACCACTACCGGAGGCCTCTCCATTACTGCAAGGGGTGGCACCATGCTGTTGGCAGGATCTTCAGGATCAAAGGGCAAAGGGTATCCACGACATAGCACCAAGTTGACACTCTGACCAATAGGAACAGACTGGAAGAGTTTGACTACATCTGCGTGAGTATGTCCAAGGACACAAACTTCATTAATATAGACAATCACATCACCTAGAACGAGAAGAACAAACAGTGACAACATGAGACAACTTCAATTGCTGCATATGCAGTACATTTTTTTTAAAATGAGATAGAAGCCTACTAAAAAAAATATGATAAATTCAATCAACATACTGACTCATATAGGAGAGACAAAAAAGTAAATTTTGTCTGGCAGTAAATGTAATACAAAGACACAATGACAATACCAGTTATTTTCTGTGTAAGCTCACAGATGGAAAATTTAGATGGATCCAGACATTCACTTTTTCTTGACATTTCCTCCCTATTTTTCCAACTCCTTTCAGTGCAGTCTCTATAGATTACTTTTTTAATAAGGTAAAATGAACGATTATTTGGAGACTGTGTTGTCAAAAAATACCAATGTTTGGTGAAGAGTAAAAGAAAAAAAAAAAGTAAGTATTCCTGGACTTCAGAATCAATGAATACCAATTCAAGACTGTGTATGCATGTGCATAAGGAAACAGTTTTTGCACTGATCATGATATTGACACTTTCCTGTTAAAAGTGATTACTTGCCATCAGCTATTCAGAACTGCTACTGTCATTTCCTATTCTAGGCATGAAGTATCTCTCTTACATAATATAGAGATGTTTCACGGCATTTTGTTGTAGCCATAAGGCTCAAGGACAATGACACAACAAATTTTTTGGTAGGTTCAATAGCTTCACATTAGAAAAATCTAGGCAAATAGATGAAAATCAATTTAATATTTTCACCTAAGCAGCTGGTCAAATAAACCTAAAGATATGACCTTTACCTTCAAATCTTGTCTCATGTATAACAGACCTACTAGTCTGAGCATATGGAAGCAGAATTCTTTAAGTCAACAGGCTATTTATGGATCTCCATATTGCCCATGCACCAACCATCTACTGTTATTAAAATTCTCAGAAATAAGTTCAAGATTCTTCTTGGTGTTAGAATAGATCTATATATTTATAGCCATAAATAATTTTTTAAGTACTGTTAAGGCACATATTAAAATAAAAATGAGTTATCAGTGCAAACAATATTCAGAATAGTTTGATGACCCACATTCAGTTTTCACTTTCATAAAAAAGTTTACACCTTTATAGAAAAAGAAAAGGATATTTGGTTGGAGAACTCTAGAAGTTAAAGTATTTTTCTAAGTGAAGACTGTCTTATTATCCTATTATTAATCACCAGGATACTATGAGATGTCTACAAGGTACACAATTAAAAAATTTACACATCACAACACAAGGCTTTTTAAAGGTATTTGAAAACTCAGCAAGAAAATGAGAATGATTTAGAGAGAATGAGGTGGTTTGGGTGGAATTGCTTCAAGTGTATTTATGTAATTATGTCTTTCAAATACTTCAATCAAAATATCTAATCCAGCAAACAGAGGATAAGAGCATCATCAAGATGCCAATGCAAGGGCTGTTTCTAAGTGAGAGCAAAAGGCAAAGGCTGTTTCTATGTGAAAATGAAATGGTCAATTCCCACATGATCAGTCTGTGTAACAGCCTGACAGTAATTAATTGCATATGCACAAACTGTGATTCAGAGGAAGATTTCTTCAGAGGCTGCCTAGGGAAAAAATGCTAAGGAAGTTTGTTTAAATGATTGTGAGCATTACACACATAAACCTTAGGAGCTGCAAATGCTTTCTTAAATGTGCACCATAAATAGATTCCAAAACAAGCACAAACAGTAATGTCACTTCATAGGCACTGCTGAAAAAGCTCCAATGCTTTTGTCTCAAGCAGCTGAAAATAAAGCCATTTTCAAAAGTCAGAATTTAAAAGAAAATATGCTCCGTACAAATTGCTGTGGCAATGGCTGCAATTCATCATGATTTGCTCATGCCCTGATATAGAAAGATCTTACCTGCATTCTCATCCCTGGCTCCCACATTAGCAGTGAGGCTGACATTGCTCAGGACTGCTTCTGTTAAGCTGAGAGCTCTTCAGTGCATGCTGCTGTTTCAGTAACTATGCTTTAATAGTAACCTTGAGACTTTTTAATCCATGCAGTCTTTATTTCCCTGAGAGCTGGCAATGCAGCTATGTGGTGGGAGGAGACCAATCTGTTTGTTCATCCTCTCTTACAATACATTAGCAGAGTGCAAAATGAAAAATGCAATTTTTGTGTTGGGCGAGTAAATCATTGCCTGTTTTCAGCCCCTCACTTTAAGTATTTGGACAGGATTAGCTAAGATATAAAACTTAAATCAATATGGTTTCGATATATCAGAAAATTACATAAACTAGTTGACATTATATAGAACTGTAGTGAAAAGAAATTAGCTTTTGCAAAAGGAGTGCAGTCAGGAAACATACACGCCAAGTAGTCCCTTTCCCCAGTCACTAAACAGGCAAAACTGAGCACTAGAAGACCTTGGGTAAGAACTTCTTCAAATAACAGCCTTCCATTATCCCTCACAGGCCAGCAGAAAATCCTTCAGCATTTCCTGAATCAATATCTTTAAAGCTCTTTGTTGTTTCTGAGGTATGACATGGATAGCATGGCTGGGCAGATGCTGAAGCTGTAACTCAGGCACAGTGGGGCTGTTTGGGACCCACCTGCCATATTGTCACATGGAGAATGGACAGTGTGATAAACACAAGGGCATGAGTTACTAAATTCAGCTCCAAGAAAGAAGTTACAGTGGGGCTGCAGTGGGGAGAAACAGTTTCAGATCATGAGAAAGGAAGGAGTGAAAAAGGGGTTAATTTCAGAAATCTCTCAACTGTACTTTCTCCAAACCTAACTCATTTTTCCAGGCTGAGAGTTCCTCATTGCTGACACAGAGAGAAGTACTCAGCATTTGGTAGGAAGAGAGAGATAAGAGCATTACAGAGCCAGTGCCATGCTAATGCAAAGTTCAAAACCTGCCTTCTTTAGGAAACCTCCCTTAAAGGTTCCTGTAGCATCTTTTCTGCCTGTTCTCCTCTTCTGCTTCTAATAATAATGGGTGCATATGGAAAAGCATAATAGTGATCCACTTTATATCTCCTGTCTGATTTTCTGAGCAAGCCATAGTCTGCCTCCAGAAATCACAGTTTCACAGTGAGTGGGTATCTTTGAAGTTATGCAGAACATTTATATTAAGCATCAAACTTTGCCTGACTTTTAGAATTAAATTTGCTAAAATGACTGGAGCTTGCTTACAGCTTGCTGATTGAGCTAGGCAGGGATCTCTAGAGGTCAGAGTGTCCAAACCCTGCTCAACCAGAATCCCTTAGAACCAGTTGCCCAGGATCATGTCCAGGTGGCTTTTGAAAACCTTCAAGGGGGTAGACTTCACATCTTCTCTGGGCAACCTGTGTCAGTGCTCAATCACCCTCCCAGCAGGAAAGTGTTTTCTGATGTTCAAAGGGAACCTTCTGTTCACTCAAACACTGTTTGAGTGTTTCCCATTGCCTCTTTTCTTGCCACTGGAAAGAATCTGGCTCCAGCTTCTTTGTACAGGTATTTATGTGAATTGATAAAATCCCTCTGAGCCTTCTCTTCTCCAGGGTGAACATCCTCTCTGTCAGGCGCTCTCCAGTTTCATCTTCCTCACTAGCCTGTACAAACCGTGCTCATGCCACCCCAACCTCATCTTACTTGAGAATGTTCAGGGATGAGGGAGCCCAGAAGGGCTGATCTGATCTGTGGGGAAGGCATCTGAATCAGACTCTCTAGATGAACTGGCAGGTTTGATAGACACCCAGTAGACAACAGATACCGTGGCCTACCTCTCAAAAATCTACACTGCCACAAAAACAGAATCTTCAATGTCTAAATTCAGCACTAAGTTGAAGAATCTTAAAGAATACTGACAGCAAGAAAATTTGTCAAACTGTCCTAAAGTTACCTCAGATTTAGTTAAGGCTCTTGCATTTAACTGAAAAATTTAGGAAAATGGGTCTGGAGGGGACTCCCGGGATGTCTGAACCTAGTCCTCTATTATCAGATACAACACAGTATGTTACACTTGATGAAATTTTATGTCTTCTTCACAGAAAAAAACATGAACTCCCATAATATTTCATATATTTAACTAGCTGGTTTTGCTTATTAAAGTCTGCTGATCATTACTTATTGTCATGTAATGTTAATTGACTCAGTGCCTGAATATTTGATTAGAGGTTCCATTTTGTTACTTATGTATTTCAAAGCAAAAACCAGATCTGTACTGTCATTATCTTTAGTTGGATTAGTAACTGGTGAAGAAATTTCTGAGCTTCAACATCTTTTAATGACAGATTCTGTTTTACATTTGTCTCTAAAATAATGTTTCAGAATTAAATCTGACACCCTGGGGATTTTCCACAAGCTTTAAATCTGAAAAAAAAAAAAACCAACCTTTTTCATGCTTGAAGTGCTTGATCCAAACAGAATTTGTTTTATTGATATAACTTGTTTAATCACAAATTATCTTATATTTTCAGGCAATGCTACCAGCTCTATTTACCTCCTTTCTGAAGAACCTGTACTATTCAGTTTACTCCAGTTATTGTTTTTGATAGGTTTTTGTTACCCCTGGGTTCTCTGTGTAAATATCTTGTAGGTAAAGTTTGTCCATTTTCTTACCTATGTTCCCACTATTTGTATACAAATATTTTGCCTATTTCTTCTAGTTATGCTTCTTGTACACTTAGATTTCTGGCTGTACTTCAGTGAATTTAATTGCCTACTAGACTGTCATTCTCATTATTAATTAGAATTCACTAAATTTTGAAGTATGAATGCAAAGAAAAAAGTGCAGATCAGATCTTCAACTGAAATTTAGTAGAAATGTCTCCATTCTTTCTGACAGGTTTTTGATCATGCTCTTAGTGCTAGGTTTATGTGCTTAAAATATGACAGAATGCTGTGATTTGGGGTGGAGGCAGCTCTGCTACCCCCCTGCAGCCAGCACAAGCCAATAGCAACAGTGCTAAAACCAGCTCATGGTTTGGCAACTCAGCACAGGACACACCAGCTCTGCAGGACTTGGGCAGCATAATTTTTTGCTGCATTTATAACCCACATAAGCTCTGCTAGCTTCTCCAGTATTATTTATTCCCACTTGCATTTCTCACCCATATAATCTAAATGCTACATATGCATACTTTGCATCACTTTCAGAGCTAGCAATACATGATTACTTCATCGCTGAAGCTTTCCCTTCACCTGCCCACCCACACTCTCTACTGTCATTACCAGATATTTCTGTCACTTCTCAGCAGTGACCTTGTCTTCTCTTTCTGCAGAGTGCTGCAAGATTGCTAGCACTGGAGCCTGTTAATAATGAATTCAGAGCACGTTTCCAGTAGCAAAATATGAAACATGCGGGTAATTTTAATAACAACAGCATGCGATTGATGGTCATGAAAGAAGCAAAGATTTGTAAGAAATGAGCCATTTTCACATTCACACATACACTTACAAGCAGCAGTAGGGAGAACTAGTGTGTGAGGCATCCTTTAGTTAAACAGTAGCAGACAAACTACATTCTGAAACTTTGAAACTCAACTTCCCTCCACTTGCCACAGATGTTAATCCAGTGTGTGAATAAATAATTTCCATTACAAATGGCCAGAAGCATTTTTTTGGCTGTAAAAGATTCCAGAAAGTTCTGCATAAACAGAAATTCTCTGATTTCTTGTACTCTAACTTGCCACAGAACTCTGTAAAACCTATTTAGCTCTAGCTGCTGAGATCTGATGGCCTGACTTTTATGGGCAAAAGATAAAGCCTGGGGTCCTGTAGCTCATGGTAGCCTGATTAGTCTTAAAATTAAAAAAAAAAAAAAAGAAAAAGAAAAATGCCCTAATTTTGTTAATACTCAGTATAAAATTACCCTTATTTTTAAATAAAAATTTTGGAATTACAACAACTTCTTAAAGGAGATTGCAGTGTGAGTTGACTATTGCCTATTAGTACTGAAATAATTAAAACACCTGCCAAGAAAATACTTAGTTCTTCTAAAGAGGAACATTAGATTAACTGCTAAAACATATCAAAAAGGCAACCTGGGGAGAAGTACATGCATTCAATAACTCAATAACTACAGCTGCTGATGAAAAGAACTAAATTTAAAACTGACCACGTTATTATCATCTTTGTAACAACTTTCTCTGATAGACAGTCCTGCAGCAGCCACAGTGAAATGAAAAGAGCTGCTGGGAGACATAATGGGCAGCTGCCTCTGCATTCAGAAATAGCTTCAGGACCACTTGCTGGTATATGAGAACACTAAATAGTCCATTAAAATATCACTGCTCATACTGACATGGAAGACCCATTTCCAGGCTTCATCACAAACAGAAAGTTTTACTTGTGTTTGACAGATAACCACTCTCCACAGTTCCTTCTTTCACTCACTGAACTCTGGGAACTGAGGTTCAGTGGGAAAAATTATCACATATTATAATAATAAAAGTTATTACCTATTTAATCAATCATTAATGATGATTATTATAATTTATTAGTTCTTTAAATCAGACAAAAAGTCAAGCCAACATGTATTCCTAGGCATTCAAACAGTCAAACTGGCATAAAATAGGCTTAGATTTTCCTTTTTCTGAAACCTGAACAACAGATATAGATCATCTGTTTGTCAGATTTGAGCCAGTACTTGCACAAACAGCATTGTAGAGGTGATAACTTGGGCTAAAATCTGTTCCCATCACTGGACTTCATCATTCCTATCATGAAGGACTGAGCACTGGCTCTGAACTTTGCTTCAGGGGCCAACACAAATATGTGACACAGACACTTGTCTGCAACTTTACCCAAGACTCAGATCTGTTGAGAGAGCAGGTGCCATTTTTATACAATAAATTTTTTAGAACCCATTTTAATTCTACTGTGACCCAATGCATATGCCTAATTAAAAAGCTGTCTATTCAAAATTTTTGTGCTTTATCAGCATGTATCATGTAATTACGCTCAGGCAGATGTGGATTAGTAGAAAAAACTATTTCCATTTTATTTGTATTTTGCATATAGTGGTAAAAGCTATTTAAATAGAGGCATTTATTTGGGAGAGAAATAAAATACATTCCAGAAAAATCTAAAGACCTTGATTATTTGCTGATCTAGTAAACATGAAACATTGTAGACTAAAAAATGTAAGTAATGCAATAGCAAAAGCATACTTAAATGAATGCTGGTCATAAAGCACTAAAGAGTAGGCAAATTTTCTTCCTAGAAACAGTTTTCACTTCTTCAAGCATCTGAAAGCATAGCACGGATGTTAAAACTGCTACTTTACAAAAATGTAATTACTTAAAAGATGGTAAGTATATTGGAGGCAAGACCACATGAAGAGAAAAAGGTCCAATTTTCAAGGTAGCCTCTTATTTACAAATTATGTAAGCTTGTTCTGTCTAAGCTTTGCTTGCAGGAACTTCTTGTGCATCCTGAAATGCCTGGTGTGAATGAACTGCGTGACAGAGCGTCAGTGGATCTGAAGAGAGAGATAAAAAATGTATGCCACGTTTGCATAGCTATTTGGGATCACTTTGGAAGGTGTCACTGTGTGCAGAGGCTCAGGAAGAAATGAAACCCTTCTTTTTCTTTAGAAAAAGGAGGTCAAAATTTACAACACATTTGCTTTTGTACGCACATTTTATTTCTGCAGGCAGCGCATCACATTTATCTAGGTAATGGCTCCCAGGAGGAGGAAAGTAGCCCAGCCAGCCTCCCAGCAGCCTAAAGGCAGAAGGGCATGGAAAAGCATGATGTAAATACCAAGCTGCCCCTGTGCCCCACTGGGAATCCTGGCCATGTGCCACCTGTCCCTGGTGGAAGACATTTTCAGCAGCACTGTCAACTGTTCCCCATTGCCACAGCTGATTCCTGACAGAAACTGCCAGGAAGGAAAAAGGGAGATGGATGAGGTGAGAATTAGATGGAGCATTTTTAAAGATGCTGCAGCACAGTGACAAATGCCTTCATATGTTGAAATATAAATATAAATGTTACTGGGAATTTTTAGTAATAGGCAGTCATGTGAACTGAAATGGTTAATAGAGCTATTTTATTTCTTTGAGTAATGCTAGCACCATGAGGACAAGAATAACTAGCCACATACTGAATTAGTAATTTGTGAAAGCAACAGCACATTTTGGACACTTAAAAAATATGTGCAAAGATAGATGAGTAGGATTCATCTCTATTTAAAATCTATAGAGGTACAACTTGAAAATTCATTTCTATTTTAGAGATATTATGGTTTCCAAGGAGATTCCTTGCAACTGCAGTGGGCATTACTGCCAGAAGTGGGTCAGTTTTATAACTGATATCTATTTGGTAAAACTATGATTTTCATAATTGTTTGATCAATACTTTGCTTTTCCTGCTACACTCGCACAGTGCCCATCCAGGTGCCTAATTCCCCAGCTGACTCTCTGAGACCAGTACAAATCTGATTTGACTATCAGTCAGGTTATTAATTTAATTTAAGGCTAGGAATTACAGCCTTGATTTGTGGATGTTTTGTGTATTCATTGCTCAAGTCCACATTCTGCTGACTGAGATCAGCGTGAGCTGCCAGCAGTCAGTGTCCTTATTTCAGATCCAAACCGTGGATGTGGAGCCAAACACCAGGCACCAAATCTGAAGGTGCTGCTCTGATGTATTGATTAGAGACATTAATCTACAATAATAACAACAACATGTATCCACATTCTTCCCAAAAGAAATGCTTGCTGCTATCCCTGATGCTACCTTTTATGCTAAAAATTCACTACCAAACTTTATGCTGAAGAATCTGACTGATTAACATCTTAATCATGCCATTAGTTGCAATGAAATGTGTGCTCATTCACTGCTTCACCCTAGTTATTGCAGCTTCTCCTGTCATGCCAAACCAGAAATTCAGAATATATATATATATGCACTCCTTGCTGTAGATATATATAAATCCTCAAATCTTGCTCTATCTTTAAAGTAGTCAACTGGATTTAACAAGGTCAGCACCTTTCAGAGGCAGATATTTCAAAAAAAGGTCTGGATTACTACAGATTAATGCTTTTAATCAAAATTAAAGACAGGAAGCATTTTATCAAGCAGAAATTAAATGTATCAAAACATTTCCATCTAAATAAAGGCATTTTTACTGATATTCTACTACATATAAATACCTCAGTGCATTTGAAATGGAGCTATATTTGATTACCGATTCATTAACGTATGCTTATACCAATGTACGGCTAATATATAACTAATTTTCTACTCATAAGTTTTATAAAAGTCATTCAAATTTTAGTTTATATGGGCTTATTTTATATATTACCTCTATATTTTATTTCTTTTCTGATAGCAAAATTATCTACAAAAATAATTACCTTAACTTCAGAGAGCTTCTCACATAATTTCTATAACAAAAGATCAACTCAATAGTTTTTCAGGCATGTATGAATATATTACTTGCTTTAAAATTGCATGGTAAAGATAAATAGTTCCTTTAGGTTCTCTAAGGTTTTACAGTATTTTTCCAGGTTAATAGAGGGTAATGTATTATCAAACTGACCTTCCTTCCAAGCAAATGTTGGTTGCCTTAATATCTCTAGAGCCTCTTGCACAGCCAAGCACTCATTTTCAAGGACAATATATTTTTACTCTTTGCAAAACAATTTAACACCTTCACCACTGAGTAATTACTTCACTTTCAGCTCATTTCTGAATACTACACTGAGTATAAACTACAAAGTTCAGCTTGCATAATATTTTTTTTGTAAGGAGGCAAAATCATTAACACAAGCCCCACCAAGCTCTTCCTTTAAAACTGCTTTAAAACAGACAGAAAACTCCAGCCTTATAATAGTTAGGAAAAGGTCACTTTCTAGCCTTACAGCTTTATGGCTAAGAATCACAGTCCCCTTTTATGAGGATTATCCTATCTCCCACTAGCTGCTCTTCCTCCTTTTATGTCTCATCCACCTTCTCTATTTTGTGTTTTGGTTTCTGAGAGAGAGAATTTTTGGTGATCTAATATGGTTTATAGCACTGAAAAGTCTCAATATTGTTGGAACTTAATTTCCACTATAGTAAATATTTAACCAATTACAACACCATTACAGGGCAAATACTCCATCATTTTCCATTGCATTGTAGGGGTTTAGTTGGATGTTTGGATTCCAGAACTTGCCACAGACTGCTGCAATATGGATATATCAATTGCTGTTCAGTAGTCAAATCTTAGATTTTATATATAAAGGGGCATTAACCCTGTAGTGTATGAGAACAACCAAAGCTTCTCCTTTAGCAATGACTTAATTTTCTGGGTGTCTATCCTTATTAATTTTTTAATTAGCTAATGAATAAAAGTAAATTAAAATGTGTTATTATGAATAACTGTGATGCCACATCAGACTATTTGTTCAGACCATGAAAAAGCAGTCTCACACTATGTCTGCCATCTCCCAATGCTCCCTGTGAATCAGCCCACGGTAATTAAAAAGCCTTTCCCAAAATTATCATTGTATCTGACTTTTCCTCAAAAGGCTATCACTTCATGTCATTTGCTTCCACACAATATTTCTATCCTGCTCCTGACAAAGCAGGTGGCACCATCAGTCCTGAGAATGTATTGCTTCTCTGTCCATCAGAAACTGATGGACATTGGAGATGGTAGCCATAGGCTTTGAAGGTGATTCTTGGAAAAGTTCTCTCAAGCATATTATATGCACAACTCTTTGGAAAGCCTGTAAAAATGGTGTGAAGTGGGACAGCCACTCTGTAAACTTCCTTCTAAGAAATGTTGCATGAGCAGTGCACAAAGAAGGGCAAGAATGCCTTGTGTTAATGGTGCAGCACACAGGAGGCAGGGGATGACTAAGGGTGAGCAATGGATGAGTGAGTGTGTGTGATGTGGGGCTCAGGAATGGAAGGAGCAGGAGGAATGTGGGACATGAATTCCAGCAGCAGAGTGAGAGAGGAAGCAGAAATTGCTGTGCTTTGTTCTTCCCTGCCTTTAAAAAACCCTAACTCCTGCCTGTCTACGAGCCCTGTCCTGCTTCAGGAAGGCAGAAACAGACTGGAGTTATACTAGTGGATCCTGCTCCAAGAGCTGGTGTTTTTAAATGGAGGGCAATTTACATTAAAACTCCTTTTGCTCTTTCTCCTTCTTATGGCATTTTAAGGATGAAATTATTAATTTTTTAGACTTGTGCATACAAGCAATGCTCACATATAGGCACAAGCAGAAAATGGTTTCCAGACAAAAAACAGGCAGGTGTCAACTGCTTATATGTCAACTACAATTCTTAGAAATACAGTTAAATTACACAGTCATTATTTCCAATGGGGATTTTATTCAGAGAAACTCCAGCAACTAAGATCAAACTAAAAAAAATGCAAACAACCTTGGGTATAAAAATGAAAGTATGGCTTCTTGTCTATTTTAGCTCTCTCTGCTTTTACTACGAACTACAAGCTCAGAAAAAACCTCAAGATTGTCTTTGTGAATCACTCAAACCAAAGATGGGGCTGCTGACACTAACAAGAGAGACATCACCATAAATAATACTGTCCTAACAGCAAAGTTAAGCATTGCTGGGTGAATGAATTCAGTGTTTGTTTGACCTAGTGCATTTTGATTTCATGGATTTTATGATGATATACCAAAGAGTATACCAGTTTATACCAGTTCAATACAATTAAAAAATCAAGAAGAATAAACCAATTCACAAAATAGAACAAGCTTTTACAATAATTGATAAAAATGTACTGTTATAATTACAAAATAAAATTTGTCCCTAATTTTATTCCTTTAATAGTTGATACATTATGTTTTTTGCATAATTTTGAAACTGACAGTCCTTTAGCTGTTCTCAGCAAGAAAGCCTCAAATTGTTTAGCATTGAGAAATTTTACATACATAAAGATGAACCAATCAATCAATCTATTAAATGTCTAGTGAGCCTGTAATACTGTAAACTTCTTTTGAAACATTTTCAAGGCTTTCAGCATTAAATAGTAAGTAAAATTATAATTAAACACTGTGAAGAAACAAATTCTGAAGAGCTCTATCATTTTATTTTTATTGATATTGAAACTATCCAGTCTTTTCACTCTCCCTCCAAAACCACACATATTTTTATCTGTTATGGCAAAACTATTGTAACAGCACTCCCATCCAAGGAGTAATCTGATTAACTGAGACTGTGGAAGAGGTTTATGAAAAAAAAAATGATATCATGTTTGTAATGTCCCTATAGCACAATTCCTAGCACTACTTCTATGAATCATTCAATATGCTTGGGATAGCTAGTGTGAATGCTTCTCAGGATGCTTATTTGTTATGTGACAGACACCATAAAAGAGAGGACAGTAACTCTGATATTAGCAGTGACCACATTTTCGTTCTCTGACTTCACTGTCCTCCCAGATTTACTGCAATGAGCTGCAAACGAAATGCTGAATGCCACAGTTCCACCTAGCAAAACTCATCTAAAAGGTACTTTTTGAAAACAAAAGTATGTATTTTCACACTAATTCATATAGCTTCAGCTAGCTTCAAAACCAGTAGTGATTTAGAAGGAGAGTAAGTGGTCCATCTACTCTAAAAACTGGAGACCATGTTCTGGATTCTGAGGCAATCTGGAATTTATAGAACAGCAAGCATAGCTGTTTGTCTGGTGCAGAGCTTCTGATGAGCAGAGGTGGCACATTTTCTTCCAGCTGTGTTCACTTGGGTTTGAAGGCACAGGACAACCTTCACCCTGAGAGAGCAGAGAGCACCTGCCCACATGTCCAGTTTCAGGCTGCTTCTATCAGAAAAAGCCTCATAGCACCAGAGAGCGCTCAAAGCCAGCCTAGCACAAGGGAGTAGTGGAACTGATAGTGTCAATTAAGCGATGGAAATAGAGAAAAAACAAATACTAGCAGCAATGGAAGGAGGAATATAATGATGTGAAGAAATGGTGAGACAAATCCCTCTGACAGTGCCTACTGTCCCCCAAGCTGGCCAAGGCAGCTGGAAGGGCCTTTCTGTATTAGCACAGTCCTTGCCAGTCCATAGATAATCTTACAAAGGGCATGCTCCCCAAACCTACTAATGGCTTTGTCCTGTCAGTCAAAAAAATATCATCATTAAAATGAGTAATAGCACACATGAGGTTCAGGTCCAATGGCAAGCCTTCTGCATGCACAGGGAAGAACTATTTGCACATAACAGATGTGCTTCTGTTCCACTGGAGTCTATACAGGTCCTACTTTGGATCAGAACTAAATATTTCCCCAGCTCTCTCTTACCCACTCTTCTTCACCCCACATTTCTTCTACTGAAGGATTCTTACTTGCCCTCCCCCCAGTCATAAAAAGTAGAATGAGTACTTATCTGTATAGTTATTTTTGTGTAGTTAAAGGGAATCTGCAAAAGCAAGACTGTTTAAGATGAATGATAATATATTCCTCTTTTTCCCTTGCACAAATAGAATCCTTTTGGGAAGGATGCTCTTGAGGCATAACAAGGACTTTGAATACCTAAGTAAGACCCAGATGTGCTTAGATACCAACACAACAAGTGAAAGAGATTAAAAACTGTTTCCATTAAAAGAGAAATTAGTTACATGAGCATTCTGCAATTTCCTCAAACCTCTCACTCTCCCAAATTAACAGACAGATGCACTGCCTAAATCAGACACAAAAATACGAGGTGTGCCTTTATCTAATGGAAGGATAATACTGTTGCACTAAATTGACTGAAATGCAAAGATATGAAAGAAAAAGGAATGAAAATTATATGAGCTTAATGTGATTTTTCTCTTTTACACATAAAATGGAATATAAGAGAATATCTAACTCCATCACTAATAGCAATAAAATAGTAGGGCCATGAGAAATTGAAATTACTCTGAAGGAGTAGGTTTGATATTTAGCCTGTCCCTAAGCCCTGCTATTGCAGGATGCAAACCAAGGTCACAAAAATGTTGTATCTCACGTAATTTCTAGTATTTGGGAGAAGAACTTGCTGTCACTGCAAGAAAGAGTAAAAATCTTGCTGCAGTCACTTGAAGTGGATGCAATTATACTGTACAGGTATCGTGCATCACTCTGCTTGTCAACTGGACAGGGCTGCTTGCATTGCCATGGGACTGCTGTCAGAAGCTGATTAACCACACTGCCTTTCTCCCTCCAGCCTTGACTCTGAGAGAGGTTGTTTCAAGTGTCTTTTCTGATTTCTATTATGTACTCCCAATTTGGGGTGATCTTCTGGAAAATGATAGATTAAAGGTTGTCTACATTGTCTTGATTGCATTTGCATTGTGCAAACAGATTTTGATACAATCTTTACTGAGATCACACTTTGTATTTTATTCTCTTCTATAGGGTCTTTGTTCTAGCCCCTCCTTTTCCCCACACTGGGCCTGGCTGTTTCCCACAGCTGTTTTCCAGTTATGTGAGAGAGAGGGAGAGACAGCCAGCCTGATGTAGCTTGCTATGGCCACTGCCAGTACTGCACAACTTGACTGGAGACCCAAATCAGGGAAAGCCTGGCTTTTTCTGCCAGCTCGTGGTAAAGCAAGTTTAACACAGAATTTATACTGGAGAAAAAATAGCAACTGCTTCTGACACACACAGGCAAAATGAGACTAACATCTATGTGTGGTTATATTTTTATGTGGAAAAGATAAAATTCTATATACCTGGGATCAGGCTGATCACACCTAGCTTGGGGTTAGGTAGAAGATTTTTCTCAGTCTGTGGCAATATTTCTGGAATAGGTAAATTAAAAAACCCTCTAAAATTTAGAAATATTGTGATTTTTTTCACTAAATGTTCTTAAGCTCATAATATTTTCAATTTGAATTTTTTTTACTATCTCCCAACATTTTTTGAAAAATATTACTTCCAGTTGACCTGAGATTAGAAGTATTATGCCCTAGAAAACATAATCATTACTCTTGTAGCAAAAAAAGAAAGGATTAAAGTATCACAATGCTGCTTTCAGAACCGAACGGACTATTGAAAGATAGTATTTACAACACTGCACAGTTTAAAATAAAAATCCATCCGCTCAGCATCTTGGCTGGACTGGAATTTTTGGCATAAGCAATTGCTCAAGTATAATTCTTCTTATTATCCCTATTTCCCCAAACAATTCAGAGCTACTTTTTCAACTGTGCTAGAAACAGTTGAATCTCTTATATAATAGTCAACGGCATTTTCTTTTGATGCAATCAAGTTTGGCCTAAAAAAATATACTCTTGTCTGGTATGCAGAAAATAATTGGAACAAGACAAACTAAGAGATTAAAAAAAAATCTGCCAAAAAATTGAAGTTTTTTTGAACGCTGAGTAAGGATGCTGCCATTGTGACCTGTCTAGAAAATGACCAGAGATGATATGAGTGTTTTCAACTTCTCCCATCTGTGTTAGAAGTACTCCCTCCCATTAAAAGAAAGAAAAAAAAAACCTTCTAAAGTGATACTAAAAGTACAAACACATAAATGTGATCAATATTTTCACACCATGTGTAGCACTGCTATGTTGCATGACTTTCCTGTGGAATTTGACAGAGGAACCCACCCTCAATCCCACTTGTCAAATAAACAAGGTTGGATACACATGTGGTTTCCAGTGCCAGTGCCAAGGTCTGACAGGAGGCAGTGTCTACTCTGGATGGATGTGTTCCTCTTAAAGTGCCTGAGGAAAACCTGCCTGAGCACACCAGGTTGCTGTGTGGCACATAAACTTTTGTGGAAGTTTCAGTGCAAGAAAGTCAACCAGACTCCAACAAGCAAGTACCAAGAGAATTGGCTGAGGCTCTGCCCAACATCAGGAGAATAATCCTGGTAACCTGCTAGTGAGGGGAGTATAATTAATGCTGCCCCACACATCTACTGTGTCTTTCAGTCCCACACAATGATGCTTCTCCACTTTCCCCTTACACTGTCAAGTTCTCATCATTACCTCAATTTCCACATTTTCGTTTCCCACCTCTTTCTGATGCCTTTTTTCAACCATCCCAGTGCAAAAACCCCATTTTTTTCAGTGCTCTTTCAGCCTTTCACTGTGTTACAGGCTTAGGGCTGACAGCTTCTTCAGAACTGATGGTTCAAAGGCAGATTTCAGGCCAATTATCATGAACTGCTGATAGCCTCTGCTTATTGAGACTTGCTATTTTGCTTATGTTAAGGTGGAATAGAGGAGATCACAAATAACAGAGCAGCAGCACAGTTCAACATGCTTCATGATTTTTAGCCCATGAATAAATTCTCAAGGAACACCTATCAAGACAGGGTGTCCAATATTATCTGACTTTTCCCCAGCAGTACTACAGGTGATGCTCAGTATGGCAGAGAAAGTCTCAGTAAATACTGCATACAATGATGCTGATTTTAATGCAGAAGAGATTAGTTTAATACAAAGAATTTTAATTTACTTCCATTTGGAGCTAAAGAAGAAAGCAATACATCAAAAGGAGTGAAACTGCCAGTGTTTAAAAGATCTGTACTCACATCAGTGCTCTCAGACCTTTCTTGCAGAGCTCCTTTCTTCTTTTCCTTAGAACCTTGCCCTCCCCCTCCTGCCTCCTACACACTCACACACGCATAGAAACACCCACTCTCCAGCCATTTCTAGCATGAAATTACTGCCTTTTCTCCCTGCCTCCCTGCAGAACAAAAACAAATTATGTCATCCTCAGCTCCAGCATATCCTATTGCAGTCGGTTTTCTCCCTGTTCTGCACCCAGTCTCTGGAGATTGGACCCTCTTCTCCCCTCTCCACCAGCCAGTCACCCCCCGAGGCTGACAGCCAAGACCCAGACACCAAAAATTTGTCTAAGCTCTGCACACAGCCCTCACTTATCTGGGCATGGCAGCAGAGCAGTGTTCAGGGCACCCTGGCGCTGCCACCGTGGCACTGCTTCCCTCTGGTACCTGCTGAAGGAGGAGCTGAGGAGGAGCCAGGGGTGCCCATGCAGCTCCCACTGCTGCACACACAGAGATTTTGGGAGCTCAGGGCACCTCGAGCTCCACCTCCATCCATGGACTCAGGGACAGCACCACACTTATGTGATTGCTGGAGGGGAGAAGACATTTTTGGGGCAGAGAGAGAAAAGGCTGGAAGAATTTTTTCCAAGGGTTTCTCACTTTCCATCAGGATTCCCTTCCTGCCCACCTCCTGGTTGGAAAAGTGCTCCTTATGTCATTGAGAAATTTTCATTACAGGTCTTTAAACAAACAAGCTATTTTTTAAATGTCAGAGTCATCAATTACAAAGAGGCAGCTGCATAAGTGCTGGAATAAACCTTGCTCTTCTTATAAAAGCCATGTGAGCAGCTAAACAGGGTCAGATGAGAGGTGCATCTGTGCTAATATCCTGATCCTGGCAACAGACAGTGAAAGATGCTTTTAGAAGTGAACTTCTAATAAAATGGCCTCAAATGTCTCTGTAACTCCCCATTAGTTAAAGGTTTGCAAAGCTCCTCAAATATGATTTATATGCCTGGAAATGTTTTGTCATCTCTGATGCAAAATAGTTTTTTGGATAGTTTTATTTCATGCCATGCAACAAATGATACAAGTCAGAGCACTGACAAAAATATTGATCCATGTGCAATAGAACACAGATTTCTCTTTTAATATATGTTGCACAATTGGACTTTGACAGTATTTGGCCTTAATATCTTAAGCTGAACTCCATTAGGCTTCTCTTCACTTATGTTTTTAGCAGTTATGATGGGAGTTGCTAACTTCAATAATTATAGGACTTTACTAAGTTCTAAAATGATTATTTCTCCTTTTGGATGGGGAAATTCAGGTACACTGATGTAAACTAATACGTTCAAGCAAAATATTTGCTAACGGTCAAGACAGATATTTGCCATTCTAAATGTACAGCAGAAACTGTATCTTAAAACTAATTACTTAATTGATTCTTAATTTCTCAAAGAATTTAAAATTTGTTCTCTAAAATGGTTAAAGGCAAAAAATGAGTGGATTTTTTGAACTCTCAGATTTTAATATAGGTATAGATGGTATTTGGTTGCACAAGTGTGGAGGCAGAGATGAATATACATCAATCTACTAATTTTTAAATTCAAAATAAAAATAAAAATCTGAGTTTCAGTTAAATACTTACTTTTTGTTTTGATAATTGAATGGTAAAATAAAGCCCTATATGCCAAAACAAAAGAAAATCAAACGTGGCATGGCTGACAATATTGAAAAGTACAATTCTAGATTATTTTCATCATGCAATATGAAATTCTCACTTTCCCTGTCATCTTTTTATATAATGACAATCTCTTTCTGACCTCACAGATCACTCTTCTAAAGAAACAAAACATCACTATTTATTGAATGAAATAGTACATGAGAAGATGATGACTATTATTTTCAATGTATATTTTTTTCTGTTCATATAAATAGCCAAATAATGTGAAATAGCTGTTAATAACATTTGATAGAAGAAAAGTAATTTCTGCAACTGCAGCATTTTTGACAGCTACTGAGTTCAGTGCATGCTGTTTACTCAAATGGCAGCTTGCAGAACTTACAAAAACTGTCCTAATAAATGTGAGGATTATGACAATATATTTATCATCTCCTAGTCTATGTTAAATATCCTAGTAGCAGAATCTGCAGATTTTGCATGATGAAGTTCAGACTGAAGAATGAATTTATCGGCTTCCTAGAACTTTCATACTCAAAACAAGTGTTTATTTCAATATTAACACTCAAATTGAATAAAGGTGTATTGGGATGTGATACTGGAGAGAATAAATAATTTAACACTTTTTTGCCTTTGTATGTTGCATACTGAAATAAGTATGACATAGTTTTAGTATCCTTGTCTATGCTTTTGGCCTTTGTGGCCATTTTCCCATGGAGTCAGACCTTGAATTAGTAGGAATATGAGACTGCACATACTTGAATAATTTGTGTCCAAAATGATCTCTCTGCTTCTTCACCTTCGCTCTTTCACATTTTACTTTACCATATTTCTTGATTTCTGTATGATCTCATTTTCTGCTAAAGATATAGCACCTTTGAGCACCAGAATGTCTCCATTTACTCTTTCTACAAGAGACTGAGGCCAGTGTCTTAGGTTATACAGGGTGTGTATGCCTTGTGTTTATGGTTTGTGTTGCACTTGTCACAAGAGAGTGGATTTTTATATTATCATCAATCATATTTCCATTATATCTTCCCATCAAATTACTTCATCATTGGTTTCTCTATCTATAGCAGGTGCTGGAAGAGTTGCTCTAATGGCTTAAATATTAGAAAACACCACATATAAACAGACCTGTACATATACTCTCTCCTGCAGAATATCATTTATGTAACCCAGAATTTCACCTATTTACATGTCCAGTATTTTGCTGTTTCAAGTAACAAGTACACATTGTCATTCTTGGGACTGATAATCACTGATCAAAATATAGTGTCAACAAATGTGAATTTCTTTCAAAATGAAGTGCCAAAAACCATGAGTATTGTGAGCTGTTTCCTTTGTATAAATATGAATTTTATCACAGCAAAAGGAAAGACTGGTGTTCTTTTCAGATTCCTCCTTAATTTCTGTGTAATATGTGGACTTGAAAAAAATAAGTGACTCACTTCAAAATGAATTTTGAAGAAAAGTCACCATAGGAAAGAAAACAAGCTGCATATACAATATTCAATCACGATACTGGCATATTCTTTATGGGTACCAATAATATATGCAGTAAAATATTATAAGTGCTGGAGACAAAAATGAATTTATAATCCCCTGTATATGATTTAACTTAATCATCAAACTTCTTATAATGTTGTTGTTTGAACAGTTAAATGAGAGATAATTAAGCCTTTTAATTTAAAAAGGTTTTTTTGCTTTTTTAAAGTATTCATAAAACCACAAATGTGAGTTTTTGAATTAGGCTAGGGGAAATAAACATCATTTAAATTGTCAGAAAAGGAGTATTATTACAGTAATTAATCAATCAATCACTGCTTACTCTAATAGATGATAAAGAAAACCAAAGGAGTCTATACACAGACTCTTGTTGAAGAAGGAATGAGGTTGTTTAAGCAGGTGTCTAATGTAATTTCTGCCAGCCTTTGCCATTTGAGATATTTGTATGTGACTTGCAGGTACCACACAGGATTTACAAGAGAGGGCTGCCTGGGAAGGCAGGAGGAGGCTAGGTGGGATCCCTGGAACTTTTAATGGCACTGGACACCTATGTCCCTGCAACTGAATTGCACCCACACATTGGCAGTGTCAGTCCCTTCTCCTCCCTGCTGCCACCCTTCTTGGGAATCGATCTTCCATGGTGTCCTGCATTGAACCGCCTCGAGTTCAGGTACTAAGCATAAAATATGAGGTAGAAGATTCCCAAAATGTCTGTGTTATGGCAGACTTTAGAGCTAAACCCCAAGACAGAATCAGAGACCACTGAATTCCATTTGTACTAATAATTGGAGCCCAGAGTCATCCCATGAAGTAAGACAGCATTTGATGTGGGGAGAAGGAGTTCCTAAGAATTTTTTTTTAATTGTTCCTGTGACTTAAACAACACACTGTCCATTTTCAGAAGCATTTTGAAATTCAACTTAGATGCTCTGCTACAATTACTCTTTCAGCTTGCATCAGTAATTTTAATTGGAGACTTCAAGGGAATAGACAAATGACAGGGCTAAAAAGCATCAGACGCTCTCTTCATAGCTCGAGGAGTGTCTGTTTGTAGGCACTACTTCAGGAATGCTCAGTAGCTCGGAGGGGCAGCACAGACTCAAGCTCTGAATCCCTATCAGGCAGAACAGATAGTGACACACGGACTTTTTGCAACTCAGAGAGAACACAAGGATATTGAATATCACACCAACCAACTGAAAAATCTGACAAGGTGCACACAAAGACCTCAGATGTAGACAGCAAAGGTGTGTGGTATACAAAATGTGGATACTTTTATAGTCTAGGCTTGTCTCTGCCCTGGTTATCATTCAGTGAGTACCTCATAATATAGTGAATATCAAAAGAAGAAAAATATGAAGAAAACACTGAAATAAGAATCTCATGGAGATTAAAATTCAGTAACTTTGAGACAGAAGTAGATACCTTTCCTTGTCCTTTGGTCAACATAAGGAAAAATTTACAGATATTAATGTGACTACTGTCTCAAGTTATCTGAAAGCCATAGAAACATAAAAAAATAATGAAAAATTAATCTTAAAGGAAAGTAGCAAAAGTATGAAACATTTCTAGCAACCTAAGTACTACCTTCTTGTCTTTCTATTTACATACAGTGCTCAATGAATTGCCTGCCTTAAAATTTGAAAGAACAAGGGACTGAAAATGAGTCTCTTAATTGCTATTAATATTCATCAGATGCAAGTATTAGTTTTACTGTCATCATCACACATTTAAAACCACCTGCCAGATCCCTTTCCCCAGCTAAACTGAGTCTTAATATATGATATAAAATAAATAGTTAAACTGGAATTTTTTCCTTTGCTTTGTGTTTGAAACTCCTTAAATATAATGTTGTCATACTTCAGCACTTTCCTCTGTGACAAGGAAACAGGAAATTTGTCCTGTAAAATTTAAGATAAGATTCAGATTTAGCCCCCTTTAAACAACAAAAAATATTTAAGAGTTTTGCTTTAAAGAATTCTGGTTACTTAGAGACTCAGGATAAAATTGTGAGGACTAGCAAATTGATAGATTGTTAAAAGAGGGTTAATTTTAACTCTACTCCTCTTGCATAGCTTTCACACTAGTTATATGATGTGCAAGCTTTTATGGTGAGAAATATAAAGTGGATTAAATTAAATGGGATGCTGTGTATTGCAAAACAAAACAAAACAAAAAAAAAAGGTGATATAATTTTGTCTCAGCTATGAACTAGCAGGGCATCTGTTAACTCTGTCCTCATGCCTGGTGCAAAGATCACAGCACTCACATGGTGGTTCCACTCTCCAGGCCCTCATAATCTCCTTGATTTAAAAAGCCAAATTAACTTGTGAAATGAAGGAAGGCTGGTACTGCAAAACCAGGCTGAGGTTTTAACAAACAGTTACTCTTCATATGTCTCACCAAAAATGTAACCAGCACTGCTAGTGGAAGGAACTATTGGTACTGGTTGTACCTGATGCAAATATAGGACTTCTGCTGTGCTTTGCACCATTTCATCATCAGCCTGGAGGATGCTGGAATGCAAACAGTAAATATAACAGCAAATTCACACTGACTGGCCTAA
Organism: Molothrus ater; assembly: GCF_012460135.2. NCBI lineage: Eukaryota > Metazoa > Chordata > Aves > Passeriformes > Icteridae > Molothrus > Molothrus ater. The sequence goes on along the minus strand of NC_050482.2, from coordinate 12,237,987 downwards.
CATGGGTGGGAGAAATCATTCTCCACAATGCCTGAAGTAATTTCTGTTATTGCTGCTAGTTACTTTCCAAACACGTAATTTTCTTTCTCTGAACTCCATGGGATGATTAGCCACATATGGAGACAGAGAGAGATGTGCAGTCTCAGCTAGACTAAAACACCAGGTGAAACATCCTAGCTTCCAAATAAAGCAGAGGAAGTAAGGGAAGCAGATAAGCAGATAATACAAGCTGGTTTTATACATGTTGCTCTGCTCTCACAGTCCTGCCTCACCTGGCATCATCTTGTAGCTGCAAGACTGACACTTCATGAGGCTTTGGTGCATATTAAAAGAGCTTTTTAGCCTGGAGATGCATAAGACAAATGAAAAGATAGTCCTTCCTCAGTGGTCCCACTAGTAGCACAGCTTCTCATTTTCCTAACACCATGCCTTAACTTTGGAGCCAGCTTTCCTGGAGCCACAGGATGAGAAGGTGTCAGGCAGGTGAGATAACTAAATTTCAGCCAGCTTTAGGAGGCACTGTGGAAATCAAGACTCACATCTATGTGTCCAACTCCTGGCTAGTGCACCTCTTGAGATGGTGGTAAAGAGCTGGCTACCACAGGAGGGGAATGTTGTAAAAGAGAAGATTATTGGTTGAGTTTTGACTGATAGCACTTCAGAAAGACATGACCTGTTTGAAAATGACTATAGGTAATGTGGTGTGTGGTCATGATACACTGGGTCATGTTCTGAAATTATTAACATTTCCAGATGACTGCCAAAACATAGATTTTAATTTTAACATATTTGCTTCTTTGGATTGAAGGCATTCTTTTTGCATACATAGTTCATCTTTTCTGTTGCTCAAACTAGAGAGCTTGCATCTCAGCTGAGCTCCCATTAGGCGAGATGATGGTTTGTTCACATAATCTGATAATGGATAAACAGGGAACAGAATTAATCATCTGTTTGAACTTGTAAAAATGCATCCTTTTGTAGATATCCCCAATTCCTTCTGTCTTGAGTACTCCACTTTTTATAAAGGTTTTAAGATATTAGCCTTACTGTGAAAAAATATGCATTAATGAAATGAGATAATTCTTTCCTAAGCCTAGTGATATTATAGGCTCAACCACCTGATAATGGCTTTGGGCTTGCTCTTATTCACCTAAATAATAACATTCATGCTTTTGTAGATCAACAAGTGTGGTTTCTCCAATTTTCTCACATTTAAAGTAACCTCAGCTTCTTGAAAAATTCTTCATATGCAGAAGATTGTTATGGGTCTTGACATATGTCCATGGACAGAAGCAAGGCAATGGGCCGCTCCTTCCAGCACTTCTAACAACTCACTCCCTTTGGAGATCTCTGAGGTGCAGTGGAAATTCTGAGTGGTACATGTGGGACCAATCTCTAGCTTTTTTCTCTAGTCCTCATCCTATTACAGTCATACAAAAGTAATAGATGTCTGCTTATTCAGTAGGTGTAGACATTTGAATTGTAGACAAGTATATCTGTTAGCTGAACCTTATCTTTAATTTATGAATTTCTATCTCTAGAATAGATCAACTAATATAGAAAATCTACCATTCCTGAGAGAACGACATCTAAAAAAGTCCAAGTTTTCATTGTTTACAGATGATTTAGCATCTTAAAGCTGGCCAAATGCATACTTGGCAGATGAAATGAAAGAATGTATTCCCTCATTTTTGATTCACACTGTTGAGCTATGACATTTCCCCGCAGATTTATGTTTCTGGAAAGTTCAACCTGCAGTGACCAACAATATTCATCAGTCAGAAGGGTCATCCCCAGACTCCAAGAACCACTTTTGGACCATGTCTTTGAGCTGTTTCCTGCAAATTTTCACCAAAGGAAATGGAGCTTGCTGAAATGCAGAGAGTGAGAATCTTTCCCCGAGCTTGATTATGTGGGAGTGTTTCAGTTTATCCAGTCCATTGAATAACCTTGAGACTTGTAGGAGAGTTTTTGCCTCTGCAGCTTGAGCTTTTATCTGACTCAGCCACAGGCCTAAAGCTTTGTTTGCCTTAGAACAGCAGTCAGTCAAAATCACTCACTGTATAAAAATCTTCTCATGTAGATGCAGTTTTTTACCAGCATTTGAATTGAATGCAGGGGCATCTTAAATACAGTTTTCTGTTGGCTGCATGAGGCTTCAGACAAGACAAAGCAATGTAACCTCCCAGAAAAGAATGTGGTATCAGCTCCTAGGCTGTCCTGACATAGACAGAGATGCTGTGGAATGTAATGTTCATATCCAGCAGCTTGATTGAGCTCCAAATGCTAAAACATGTCCTAGAAAGGCATTTTCAGGATTATTAACAACCATTAGCACACAGATGCTAGATTTACATGAGGGCATAATAGCCCCTACAAATACTGAAACATCTGGCAAATGGGATCAGGAATGCAATTTCGGTTGTTTTTGCCTCATCCACTAAGATGTGGTTCCTCTGAGTCTGCTTGTGAGGCTTATTGTGGGTCTATGACAAATATAAATACCTCTTAGTGCCCAGCACTGGGCACCAAGGGGTTCTGATAGCTTGTCAGGACCTCAGATATCTTGTGTTGCATCTCAGCGCACTCGCTTCGCCTCATTGCTCTGTTCCACAGCAATGCCAAGTCACTGTCAGGCAGCTGCTTCTGTGTTCCCAGTGGCCTCCAGGCTTTCAGCAGTGCTCCTCAGGGGTCAGTACTGGGACAGGCACCATTTAACATCTTTGTTGGTGATTTGGACACAGGGATTGAGTGTACCCTCAACAAGCTTGCTGATGACATCCAGCTGTGTGGACACACCAGGTTTAGTGGAAGGTTCACCTGTTTCTGGTATGGGAGGTGGGACTGGATGATCTTGAAACCCTTTTCCAACTATATTCCAAAGGATGAAATCAAAAATTACTCCAGTTTGAAACCTTGAAGTCAAACTGCGTTGTTATGATCACATTTAAGGGTGACAATGTCTTACATAGATTCACTCTTTGAATAGCATTTGTCTCTGACCCCTATATTAGACTTCGGGTGGAGAAACAAACCAAAGTTGTTTTCTATGAGCTTGTTTCTTTAACAATTAACTTGAAGTACAGCTTCAGTGTTTTCGTGTCTTCATCTTGAGGCCAAAGTTTAGGTAAGATAAAAGATGGTGCCTTTCCTTTGTATTTCCCCCAAATCTGGTGCAGGTCTGAAGTATGAAGATTTTGATCACCACTTGGCCAAAAAATAGCATCAGCTTTGCAAGGGATAGGGTCCAGAATCATATTTGAGCTGAGGGCACCAGTGCTGTGGTTATTCCTTACACTCAGGTTGCTTCACAGATCATTGTAACTGCCCTCAGAATTTCTACTATGATGCCCTACTGTCATATATGTAGTGCACATAAATTGAACTATGACACATGGTATCAAAAGAATAAATAAATATTTTAAAAGCTCTATTCATTATCCAGTGATGCCTAACTAACAAACAAAAAGACAAAGATGTAATTTCAAGTAGTTTTCCAAAGTAACATTTTAACAGCTTTATGAGCAAAAAGCTATTGATGGAACCTGGGAGGCTTTCATATCTTCAGTTGATTATATTGTACAATAGCTCAATAGGGAGAGAAACTCTAATTCAGGAAATGTGAAAAGGATTTGATATCAGGAAATGCAAGCACTTTGTTGAACAATGCTTTTATAAACATTCTGACCTTAAGTATATTTTTCCAGTTTTCCATTAACATAAAAATTAGTTTATTCATAGAACCAATGTTAGATGTCACAATTATTAGTCTGAGATTCTCCAATTACTTTGTCTCAAAATCTGTCACTCTTCTTAAAAACAAAGACATTTGAAGCCAAAATTTGCTCTGAGATCTAATTTTATATGTTTTGGGGTCACATAATTGTAGTCTGATTATATATTTGAATGTAAGTTTCTGTTTTGAATTCCTAATATAGTTGAATTAATTGAGGAAAAAAGCAATGCTATTTCTATGCATTTAAAAACCATTTTTCTTACATGTTCTCAGCACAATCCATGACTACAATAATGACCATCAACAGTATTGTGAAACCTGTATTCAATTTCAGCATAAAAATTCAAGTAAGTTGCAAGAATACCCTGTTTTCCAGAGAAAATAACTCCATATCATCAATTTCACTAATAACCAACTCATACTTCAGAGGGATGAGCAAGTAACTATATTTGAGTTCTGCATCTGAGAATGCTAAACCATTACAAACAAGGGAAAGCTCTCATGCCATGTATTAGACAGTATGAAAATATTAGGGAAAAATGAAGTTTATGTCACTGAAATCTTCTGAACTTCAGGAAGTCTATTGTATCCTTTGTTCCCCTAATCAGCTAATTTAATAAATCTTCCCTTTGGGAGCTACACTGCATTAAGTTAAAATAGCAACAAGTACTGAGAATTAAAAAGCTGTTAGATTAATGGTTTTTGTAAAATCAGTGCAAAAAAAAATCTATATTCTACTTTTTTCTTACATTTTTTTTTCTTCATACAAATTTTCTGTTTATCTCTTTGGCATCAGAAATTTCATGATGACTATAACATTAGCTTTGAAGCAAATCCAGTTATTTAAATAATACTTTTTCTTTAAATAATACTTTTCATAACCTTTACACTTCCTCCTTGGCGAGTCCTGGATAGTCCAACAAAATAAACTAAAATCCAGGTGATTTATTCTGACATACAAATATGACTCTGATAAAAAAAAATAACTACAATAAAAGAAAGATGAAATGAAATTTCCAGAAAAATAATTTCAGACTCTCATCATATTCCACTGTCATCATTTGTGCCTGCATTTATTACTCTGTCCTCTCCCTGCACTGTGACACATTAAAAGGATCTTTCTCTGCTGCTGTGACCCATCCACCTGGGTCTGTTATCAAAATTTAGAAAATTATCTTCATAGTGGCTCTGGCCACCATGAAATGGGTTTTCTACAGCAGCAACAATCCCAAACTAGCATTTCTTTATTTCAATGTCTTGGTGAGAAATGGAAGTAAAAAATTATGCAAATCAATAAATTATGCTGGGGAGAGATGGTACAGAGTGCCAGGGCTGCACAAACACAGGAACACAGTTCCTAGTAACCAGCTATACCTGTGGAAAGCCCAATGGACCTAAAGAGCAAAAATCATAGAACAACAGAAGGGTTTGTGTTGAAAGGGACTTTCAAGATCATTCACCTCCCTTGCCACCCACTAGACCAGGCTGTTCAGGGCCCTGTCCAACCTGGCCTTCAACACTTTCAGGGATGAGGCATCCACAAATTCTGGGCAAAAGTCTTCACCATGAAAGCTGAGAAACACTGGGACAAGAATCCAGAGAGGCTGTGGAACCTGTGTCTTAAAATTTTCCCAAGACCCTGAGAAACCTGATCCAAGCACAAAGTTAGCCATATTTTGAGCAGGGGGCTAGTGACTGAAGGTCCCTGCCAACTGAAGTAATTCTATTGTTCTCTGACTGTCTTTTCCTAATGAAGATGACAACTGCTTGGAAACAGAATTCATCTCTGTCCAAAAGAGTTTCATCCATTCATAGACCTGATGTGACCTTTCAGACAGTATTTGCAATCTTTATCAATCTATGAACATGAAAATGTTTGCATTTGTGTTCTAGATCTTCAGAGCAGCTTTCAATCTCTTCAGAAGTTTCTTTTATTTCATGAGTTTTCACAGATTCTTTTTTAATAGGACACAAATGCCTGTGTGTCCATATGCCACACTGAAAACTCTTGTTGATAGTTCTAATGAGAACAGTATTGGATGAGACTCAACTGATTATTTTGCAAAACCATCCTTTCTAAAGAAATAAATTTGCACTTAGTAGTCTGTGTTCTCTGTCTCTTTTCTTTCCATGTAGACTTCCCTTAAGTAAACAGTCTATAAACCATAACCCATTTTTATGCAGGGAAATGCAGAGATCTTTTATCCCTTAAATATCCCTATTGTGAAATAGGAAAAATATCTACTGGCACTCATTAGGAAGAAATTTTTACCAAGAAACTTACCTTATCTACATATTAACACAGGAAGTCATATGGAAAATGTATGTAATTATGGAGAGAGTGAGACTCAGAAATCTATTTCTTATATAAAAGAACAGATGAACCTTCATAATTACCTGTTTCCATTTTCCCATCTTGTGCTGCAGGCCCATCAGGAATTACACTCTTCACCTGGAGAAACTCATCCGGCTCGTCCCCACCAATGATGGTAAATCCAAAACCCATGTTGCTTTTCTTAAGAGTTGTGCTGAGGAAAGTCCCCTTCAGCTGTGATGCATCGCGGGTGAAGAGTGGTTTTTCTACATCAGTCAACACAAACAAGAAAGACAAAAGTTCTGATCTATTCACAACATAGCATGGACAGCACATAACAATATTGGCTGACATCAAGTGGCAGTGTATCAAAGGCAAGGAAATAAAGAGTGCAGGCATTCCAGGAAAAATATTTGTGGGTTCTTGTACTAATACAAAGCTTAAAACATATTTCCTATCTATGGCAGATCAGCCATAAATGAAAAGATATAAATATCCTTTGATATTAGAAATCCATTTAGAAGTGGCTATTGCGTAGCTGAAATAATCACAACAATAAAAATGATCTGTGAGGTAATTTAAAAACCTCTTTCCTAACCTATAAATTCAGCTTTGTCTACAAAGTAATACATTCCTCATAATTTCCCTCCCAGCCACAGTGAGGAAAACATCCCCTGTGAATGTCTCATTCCAAGAGGTAAATTCTAGACGAGCTTTTCTCTCCAAACACACGGGGTTTAGGCATCCAACAAGTGACACACATGACTGCTGTGCAAACTCCGTGTCTCGTGCCTCGGGGTGCAGTGTGGGTCCCCGTGCTGCTGTCCCGTGCTGCAGTGGGTGAGGGAGGGTTGGGGAAGGTGCAGATTTGTGAGCCCAGCTGGCCCCAGGGCTGGAGAGCAGCAGGACGTACCGTACAGCGCGCCGGCCCCGGCGGGGTCGTGCTGGCACTGCCACAGGTCACTGACGCTGCGGGACCTCCTGGGAGCGGGGCGCAGGCGGGCAAATTTGGGTCTAGGTAAGGTTGATGAGGAGCTTTCTACTGCCACAAAGGAGAACAAGCCTCACTCTCTGACTATAACCTCACGTTACAATCCATTAGTTGATACCAGTACTGCTTGATGCTTATGCAGCTCCTTTTGAGCGCATTCATTTTTATGTTACCAAGTGGCTGCATTCCTGTAAACTCCTATAACACTGTGCTTGAGGCTTTTAACATAATTGATGCTTGCTAGATGAGCTAGCTTAGAAACATACCAAACATCAATTAAGAGTAATTTAGAGAAAGTACAATTAAGTATTTCACTGTTGCCAACCTTGGGTGCTCAAGAGAGAGTTGTACATTTCCAGGAACAGAATTTATGATTTTATTTAGAAAATTACTTTGGGAGTCTTATTGTTCTTTCAATTTCTCAGCCTTTAGGAAACACTAGATTCAACTTTTCTGGTTTTTTCTCTGCACCTCTGGAAGTTTTAGTTGGCTGGTGAGTCCTGCAACTATTGGAACCCAGACATTTAAGGGAGAAAATATAGGTGATAACATTTTGAGCATTGGCAACACTACTGTTTTAACCAGACTATGACAAAATCATTGTCAGATAAACAGGAGAGCAGGATCTTTTATCTTAACCAAGATAGCTGACGTGGTACTGTACCTCGGAAACCTTGGGCCTGCATAGGCTTTGTTCCAAGTTCTGCGTTGGGCATGTTATGCTGCTGTAGCTTCCTTTTTGCTTCTAGGACAGGGTTTTCAAATTGAGTTCTTCTATTTATGTGGCTGGAAAAAAATTGGTTTTGATTAAAAACTGGGTTCAGTTGGGTAAAATGATAATTTTCACAGTAGGGTGCTGTAGGCCCCAATGGGCCTGAGCGTGTCCCTTACATTCCACACAATTTTGTTTGGGATGAGGATATACAACTCGTGAGTGCCCTGTGTAATGAGCAGCACTGAGCAGCATCCTATCACTTCAATATGCTAAATCTGCTACATAAAAATGGTTGTGATCTATGGGACTACATATTAAACAGCAGCACTGCTGAAACATGCTACAGCAACAGTTTTTCATGTCTTCGGCATGACCACTCTTCTGTGTATGATTCAAAGGATCTCAACTAGTTTTGTGCATTATTGTCAATTAGTTGTAAGTGAATTTACTCACTTACAGAAAAAAGAAAAGCCTATACAACAGAGTACTTTTATGATGGTAATTTACAAATAAATCTAATGGGTAATAAATTGAAGATGATTCCTTTTTAGTACTATGGTGTGTATCTGCTCAGCTGTACACAAAAATCAGATACAGAAATGAAATTAGATGGCAAATTAGAACTACACAGATGATATATGAAATATAAGAAAAGTTAGTACATACATTTTTTCTTGATGTTTTACATTTCCTACTACAGGTCATTAAGTCAGTCCATCTCTGGCATTAAAATGCATTTTTCTGCATTGTGTTTAGGACTATGATCTTTACTACTACTGTCACCATATCCTTGATTTTAATTCTTTAAAGCGCACATTTTTTCCATCACTGAGCTATCTTTCAATTCTGTCGTGGGATATGTTTTACATGTTTTCCAAGGAGGCAAAATAATGTAGTAGGCTGCATGGAACATAGCTGTAAGACAGGATCACAACAGAATCACAACAAAGAGAAGGGGCTTGTACTTCCAACACTGCTCTGGGCAATCAAATACATATGTTACAGAAGGGCAAGCTTTTGTCACTCCTTATTTGTTCTCACTGGGTTACCATCTACTGCGGTCTTCTGAAAATCCAATCCCAATCATGGGTTTAAGCACTTGGACGGGTTACCTGGTAACTTTCACAACTCTAAGGTCCTAAAAGGGTATTTTTTTACATAGCAATGACCTTTTGTGCTACATCAAGCACTTTTCAGGTCCTTTGAGATTTTGATCCTACCACAGCTTCAAAAAAGATAAGTGGAATTGCCATTAGGAAGTGAGGTAGAAGAAAGGCAGCAAGGCCCATGGGAGTGCAATACACTTGCAAAATAGGATTTAGTGTCCAATGCTAATGAAATGAAAGGACTTTCAGTCATGTAAAAGAATATTTGATTTAATGAGATGAAGTAAATGTGATAAATCCTTAAGTTGCTACTTTGTTCACATGGCTATAACTCATTCAAGGGGCTGCTAGCTTACTCTCGTACTCTAAAATTTACATTAATAGCTCTCAGTAAATTTTGATCTATGCTGCAGACAGAGAAAGTCCCTCTCATTTCCTTCCATTCTTCAGACAGGCTGTTTAAGATTGTAGTTATTCCTTTCCTTCACTTTTGCTTTCTGTTATTTCTAGTAATTGTCAGGGTGTTCAGCACCTTATTCTATTGCAAACCTAGAAACTTATGATAAAGGGAGAAAAAATTCACTAGTTAAAAATGGAGAAAGCAAGACTTATGTGCATTAAAAAAGGTAATAATGAACTACTAACAAAAGCATGAAAAAAGTAAATATGTGATGTGTTTATCATTTGATGTATTTTCATGTTGTAAAGGAAATACTGCTTTTTCCTTTACACAAGAAGTGATGAAACTCAAATACTACATAAAGTTCTGAGCACCCATGATCAAATGAAATGAATCTCTATGAAAGATTTTACAGGAAGACCAGTGAAATAGAGTATTCTATTATAGAAGATCAAAGGAGTTTTAGCTTTTTATTCAAGCAGAATTAATTCTGATATATAATTGCATTCTATGAATACATTTGGAAGTAAATACTAGAATGTATTAAAGATGGCAGGATTTCAGACTTGAAGTCTGTAGGCTTCTCACAAGAGATGTGTGAAGTTAGAAAACAGCTTCCAGTAGGAGGTATGGAGTACAATACCTAGCTTGTTTTATGTTAGCATTTGATAAGTTTTAGACCAGAGTTGCTATACATGTGGGTTAGTTGCTTCAACATAGGGATCATCTCTTACTTTTAGTGGCTCTAAATTATCCTGCCCTGTCCTCCAGCTGCCCTCCACAAGAGCAGAGATTTCCCATGGCTTTTGTGCCATATCGTGCATATGTAATGGATATCCAAGATTACACTCCAGTCTTCATTCAGGACCTTGCATTATGCTTAGTGTCATGTTGCAGTTGCAGGGAACACCTGAAGGAGAAGGGCCCCTGCAGACCTAAGACTCAACTTATATGTGGTTCTGTAATATAAGAGAAGTTGGGATTTTAGCTAATCTGTGATCATGGCTCAAGAAAGATTAGTTATTGTGGTACTGACATCACAGCTAGAATCAATTTTCTACTGCCTACCTACAGTTTCTATATAGTTTAAGTTATTATTTGGTCCATTTAAACAGAAATATCTTTAGCAACAGCTGAAAATGATATTTTGTCCTATAAGATCAGATAGGAAGACTAACAGGTTCTTGAAGCACCTCATGTTGTTGGTGCAACTTTAATTATTCTAAGCTCCAATTTATTCTCATAGTTTGACTGCTTTTTGGTAGTGTGCAATCTCCAAAGCACAATGTGAAATTTCCATCTAATTAAAAAAACCAAACTGCATTAAATATTGTGTCCAAGAGAACTCAAAGAAAAGGAAGTTATATTTCTAATCAGTAATTTTTAACAGTCAGTAATATTGTACTGATGTTACATGAAACACACCTCTTTTATGCAATTTTAACTGCTATACAGCTTCTTGGCTAAATGAGAAAAAGTGCTCCTGATGAGTTTACTCGAGAAAGAAGTTATTAAGCCAAGTAATTCTCTTGAAAAGACATTCTAGCTTTACATCTAGCTACTTCAACAGCATACACAATATTTATTACTAGCCTAGGCCTTCATAAGACAAGCCAAATGTGAGTTTTAGAGATGGTTACAAGTAAGTGCTTTTGTGGTTAAAACAGATTTTGGATGGTAGCCAAAATATATTGCTCATTTCTCATAGGATCTAATTCAATGAACAATTCTAACTTTTCTTCCTTTATTTTATACAATATATATTAAATCAAAAATCCTAATCCAACTAATTTATTCTAGTGCCACTGTGGCTGTGCAAAGAAGGAGTGGCTGGTGCTGCTGGCCTGTGTTATCTCACTGTATCTCAACTGGAGACAAACCCTCAGAGGTAGGATTTTCTTTTGAGCTGTGTTTATTTCTGATGTCAAAATACTCTGTATGATGGGGAGGAACCATCACCACCAGCCAAACTATAAGACACAGACACAGTTCTACCCTCTCAGCAGTCAGTGGGGCCAGGCTAAGTTGTTTTTGTGATGAGTTTCAGGTTAGATGCACTTAGGACAACTGAAACACATCATTAGGAGATTTGTGGGCCATAGTGCCTAATTTGCAGACTTTAGTTGATGGTCAAGGCACAGAGCTCTGACAAAATGGTAGCAGGTCAGAGCATGGGCATCAGTAGAAGGATTTTAACCTATCTCCTTTACTTAGCTACTTTCATATATGAGATGGGTTTTTTTCAGTTTTTGCCTACAGCTTTTGAAATTACCCATTACCCAATGGGTACCCACATGCCTATTAGCCAACAAAGTAATTCTGGGGATCCAGAGGCCTATAAAATGGATATTCTAATGTATAGCTTGTGAGTGCCTAGCTACTCTTTATATTCACATTTTTCAGTTGATAACACGTTATAATGACAAAAAGACCTGAGAAAACGTTTTCTATTTGAGTAGAGAATTGTCAGAAGTTGTAAATCAAGGAGGTATGTTTTCCTAGGATAAATACCTATATGGCTAATTTAGCTGTTTTATTAAAGAGCCCATGCCTGAAAATTGAGCTCTGTGTTGTAGTTAGTCATCCTTAAAGAGGAAAACAATCTTTTGGCAATTAGAATCCTGAAAGACCCAGTGCACTCTAATGACTACTCTCTCTCCATAGTTCTGCACAGCTCAGTGCTGTTAGTTCTTAGTTTACAAATTAAGGCCAGATTGCCTGAAAGTTAACAAACATATAGCAAACATTTCTCATTTATGTCCAATGTCTACAGATTACAAATGAGTCCTGGACCTGCATAAAAAAGCAAATGGAAATTATAATATTCTATCACACCTACATAAATGCATGATTAAGAGAGGTAGTTATACTGAGACTTTTTTTAACAGAACTTGCAAACAAATTTACATACACTGTGATTTGGTTTTAGTAACTCGACTAGCAAAAGGTTTAAGTTTCTTTGTTCTGGTTTGTTTTCTTTTTAGCTTTTTCTCTGGTCTCAGAATATTTAATCTGAACATGGCTGCTCCTTGAAGGTGAAAGGGAGTCTGTCTGCCTCATTGCCCAACTGTACAAACTTGCCATGAGATACAAGCACCTCAGTGAGCAGAGTACAAACCTTTCTTTTATGAGGATTTTGTAGGCCTGCATGTAAACTTGGACTGGACCTAAACATGTGGAAGTTTGTAATCTTGCTTCTCATAATTTACCTACTTTTATGACAAAATTAAGAGAGTTTATTGTTATCTGATTTTATCTAGTTAAAAATGAACTCATCTGTTGAGTACTATAATAAAAAAGCTGTGACTGTTATATATTGCAGCAGGAAAAATGGAAAGCAATCTTTGTTTCAAACTTATTGAGCTCAGACAGCAAATTAAACTACAGCTACATTTTACTGACTATAAAACTCCATGTGAATTTAGCAGGGCTGCAGTTTTAATGACACACCATGAGCATCCATTCCACTTCTAAAAACCTCAGAGACTGCAGTAGGTTTGATATATCTGTCCACAAATATTATCTGTGGTAGGATTAATAAATTTGGCCCTAACAGCCTTAAAATATGTAATTGCAAAATAACATCTGGGCCTGGTGCCTTGCATCTGTTTACCTGTGGTTGGACATGAAATGCAGATAAATACTTGTTCCTTTTCTGACTCTGCAGTGGAGTGTGAGCCTTGCTGGTGCCAGAAAGCCTCAGGCTACACCAACAACCAAGGGAGTCTCAGTAAGAGATTACTGCACAGAAATTGCACAACACCTGTTACACGCCAAAATACACTAAAAACCACTGGGGCAGAAGCTTTACTTACACCCAGCAGCTGCATAATTGTATGTGCAGAAATCTTTGGCAGGGGTTATGTACAAAATTGTATGAGAACTGCAGCCCCTACCTACCTGGGGACATCATAAAAGAACTCAGGCATCACAAGGGGGAGTAATTTAATGGCATTATGTAGGGACTTCAAAACTTATCCTTTTGCTTCAATCTGGACTGACTGAGGTGATGTGAACTGAGCAGCAAAGTAGATGGAGCTGCTGCCTCTTTCACCTGAGGGCAGGAAGCAAGCTGGGGACAAAGAAGGAGAGCAGGTGCTCTGGCATTTGGAGAATGGGACAGAAGAAGTCAGCAGAGCAGTGAGCAAACACCATTTTCTGTTGATTGTTTTCTTTGTAGAAGGCTGGGGTTGCATGGGCATTTACAAACCGCTGCTGTGACAGCAGGTAAGAAAGGGGCATCTTATGTCTTCTAGACCTCCAGGAATCAGATGATTTTTTAGTTTCCTTGCACACCTGGACCCTTGCATAAGAGCAGCATATCCTGAAGCCTGGAAAAGCTGCATCTCCAATACCTGTCCAGGGCAAGTCCTGCAGTCAGTGTGCTTGTATTGATCAAGAGACCAAGGGAAAAATGTGAAATTTTCTATTTCCTATGAAACAACTAGATAAATATACTGCTTGAGTGTCAAGATTTGAAATTGAAATTTTAGGTCAGGGGCAATATTCTCTGAAGATCTCTCTTGTTTAATAAAAGGCACTAATGGATAGCTGTTTCTCAACCTTTCAAGTGCAATCTGCACAGTGACAGGAGTGGTTTTCTGTCTCCTCTCTTGCATACTATCTGTAGAGAGCAGAGTGAAAATAGATCCCTCCCAAACAGGTATCACAATCTGAATCTAGATTTGTTTTTCAAAAGTCTCATTCACTATGTTAAGAGCTGTCATTCACTATGTTAAGTTAAAGCAGAGGAAATAATCTCTCAGATTTATTTTATGTTTGTACATATTTTACGTACAAACTGGCCAGATTCTACCATTACTTCAAACAAAAGCATTTTTTTGGCCTTTGCACAGAGGAAGAAGCTTTTTTCTTCTTTCATAACTAAAACAGAATCTGAAGAAAATGAAACCAAGGATTGTTCTATGAAAGTAGAATTTATAGTGTTTTCAGCTGCACTTTTAAATACAAAATAAAACATAAAATTTTATATGCAGCATATAAAAAACTTGACTGCTGGTACACCAGTATTAACACCTGATTTGCAGCAAGGGAGGACTACCCAAAACCAGATTTTAACTGAACTAAAATGATGATGCTTTGCTATATTCATTGATTGACAAGATTTATGCCTTGCTGGATATCCAAAGCTTAGATAGAAAATGCAACATCTCTTTAATGGGTATGTTTGTTGCACAAGTGTCAGCTGGAATGATACCATGGAACCAGACCCTGGATAGAGAGGGTGACTGAATGCCTGAGGCACTGATTTGGGACACTTTGAATGTATCTGGATATATTAACTGCCTTGATGACTGAGAATTCCTGGTATACCCTTAATTTAACAAGTAATTGTACCCATTCCTTGCCAGGCTGAGCACTGCAGAGGATACCAGTATTAGGTCATGACATATTTATAGCAACTTAATATTGAACTTAGGAACTTACTCAACATAATAAGTGCCATAAATGGGATCATCAATTTTCTCCCAGCCATATGGAAGCTCTGAAAAACAAAGAGTTAATCCCTCTCAGTATATACAGTACAGAATGCAAAGATTTCTAAAAACAAAATTGTGGATCTTTGCTGGGTGTTGAGGGAAATAATAGTGAAATTAGATACAGTGACTAAAGCAAAGCCAAATCATGAACACACCCCATGGCAGCCACAAGTTGTAGTAACTTGGAAATTTGCATGTAAAACCAACTCTTAGTTTATAGGGCAACACATTTTGGTTCAACTTCTTTATTGTTCCAAGAGTTGTACCAGCCAACAACTGTAGCACATCTTGTGTTTCATCACTGACAGAGGAAGTGAGGGCATTCTATTTTCATGAAGAAAACACACAAAAAATGTTTTTTGAGCTTTTTTTTCTTAGGAATCCTGGAAAAGTTGGTCTAGAAGGAATGAAAAGAGTTTGTATCCCGCCATATAAGTACAGTTAGTATACTGAAATGTTTGCATTATTCTTCTTACTGGGATAGCAATTCCACAATCTCCAAAGGCATCCTGTTCCAAAGGTAAGTTATATATCAGGAACACAGGAGCACAGAACAGTACATGAAAGTACAACCAAAAAAAGATATTGTAGCATCTCTGACATAAAGCTAACTACATTTTTCAGAAACAGAGACCCCTAAAATATTCTGGTCTTAAAAATGAAACTGTTGCAAATACTAATTCAACAATCTTGAAAATCAACCTGCATTCATTTATAACCAAACTGCCACATATATATTCATGTACATTGATACTTATTATCACTAACTGAATGCTTAAAAAATATTATATTCCCAACAAAATTTCATCTTGTGTTTAAAAGGCACGAGACAGAGGCAACAAGTATTTCAGTTGATATGAAAAGAGTAAAAACCTCAGTACCAAGTGGTGACATGGATAGAGGAGACTCACAAAGGGATGGGCATTCCCATTATGCACAGGTATTGATTTCTGTGCAGTTAAAGACTGTGACACAATGTATGGGGAGTGGTGCTGAGATTCTAAAAGGAAATTTGACTCTGGAATTCCTTATCTCAGATTTTTTTTTATTTTTAAATTCCTATTTTAAATTAACTTT
Source organism: Molothrus ater (assembly GCF_012460135.2). Taxonomy (NCBI): domain Eukaryota; kingdom Metazoa; phylum Chordata; class Aves; order Passeriformes; family Icteridae; genus Molothrus; species Molothrus ater. The sequence goes on along the minus strand of NC_050482.2, from coordinate 12,222,147 downwards.
TTGGAGACAATGAGTACTGAACTAGACAGAATAGAACTGATTTAGATCACATTGAACAGTCATTACACTGGTCATAAAGAAGTACTCCTGGAGGACTTGAGCTTTTTTTATTTTTTCACTAACAGTATGAATAGACAATTACTAACTTGCTCAAAGGGGCAAATAGGAAAGTAAAGCCTGAGTGACAAAAGGGAGGCTAAAGGGTTAAAAGGCCATGTTAACCTCTGCTTGTTACTTCTCCTTTAAATGCATCTGTAGTAGCTGACCCTTTCTTGAATGAACCTGTTTAGACTGCTGGGATCTTCATGTCACATTGCCCCCAGGGGATGCTCCTGCTCAGCCCATTCCAATCCTGCAGTGAAGGATACAACCCTCTGCAGGAGACAGGCAGATGAGGAAACTCCACATTACCTATTTTTTTTAACAGAAGGGCTAATGTTGATACTCAATTTTTCCTATTTTTCTTAGAATATTGTTAGCTTTGAAATCTTCCTAACTCCACATTCTGAACTACTTTTTTTGTTACTCTCTTCATAGGAATTAAGGCAGCATAAGGTATTCAAGCTGGTCTCAGAATTACAGAGTAGTTGATGTTGGAAGGGAACTTTGGAGGTTCTCTAGCCCAACCCCTCCGCTCAAGGCAGGGTCAGCCAGATCAGATTGTTCAGGACCATCTTCAGTCAGCACTTGAATATATCCAAGGATGGAGACTCCACAACCTTTCAGTGTAACTCAGCCTGTGCCCTTTTGCCTCCTGTCCTGTCACCAGACACCACTGCAGAGAGCCTGGTTGTGTCCTTGCACCTCCCTTCATGTATTTATCTAGATTGATAACATCTCCCTTGAACCTTCACTTCTTCAGGCTAAACAATCCCAGGTTCAGGTCCCAGGTCTCTCATCCTTTCCTCCTAGGAGGGATGCTCCATCCCTCAATCATCTTAGTGGCCGTTCACTGGACTCTCTTCCTCATGTCCATGTCTCTGCTGCACTGGGAGCCCTGGATGCAGCACTCCAGCTGTGCCTCACCTGTGCTGAGCAGAGGGGCAGGGGCTTTTCCTTGGCCTGCTGGTGATGCTCTGCCAAGTGCAGCCCAGGAGGCTGCTGACCTATGTATTGCAGGGACACATCACTGGCATGTCGAGGCTCTAAGCATTAGAAAGCCCTGTTGATGCTCTTCCCAGACCTTCTCAGAACTTGAGTGAAATGAGGTGAATCACCCTACAACAGCTCTCACAAAATCCTGTGTATCTTGGGACAAGACTGTGTAGTGTAATCCATAAATATTCAAAAAGAAATCAGCTGATGCACAAATCCTGTACTGTCCCTACAGAAAATTTCATTGCCAACTCATGCATGATAAGCAAAAATCACAGCAAAAATCTGCTGTGAAAAATGATGCTCCTACCAAACACTATGATGCAGGATGAATATAAAATATTAGCTTAAGTACTATTAGTCCATTTTATTTTCATGTAACCTTGCACAGTTTTCTTCTGCTAATTAACTTCATGTTGCTTTCATATCTGTCCATCTAAAATTATATTTCTTTAAAGAAAACTCAGAGAGGTACCTGTAAGACCTGTACATAAAAGTACACACAGACACACACATCTCCCCACAGACATACACACACAGGTGTGCAAAGGCTCCTCTCCCAAAGTCCATTAGTAGGTGCATTTTTTCAGAGTATGAAATAAATAAATAAATAAGCAGATATTTTGTCCAAGTTTGAAAGTGGGTGTTTTTGTGTAAGTATATACAAAGTATATACTACAAGTATATAGATGCAGATAACATATTTAGTTTTACATATTGATAAAAATCTGAAATAATCGAGGATTCACTATTAACCTATTGGCCTATTTTTTCCTAAAGTAATACTTAATTGTACTTATGAACTGGCACAACTACTGAGAAGGGAAAAGAAAAAATCCATTTACTAACCCTAACCCTAGTGTAAAAATCTGTAAAAATTTTATGTATTTGACATACTAAGGAGAATCCACTTTTAAATGCATGGTTTGAATGACTGATTATTTAACATCATAAGATATCCATGGGTTCAGAAGAAAGAAAAACAAGATTACCTTTGTGTACCATAATACACTCCATGTAAGGTTATGCTCTGATTTTATTATTCCATTTAAGATTTGGCCTATAAGCTATGTTTAATTAAAATTCTGTGTTGACCAGTAAAACAGAATTGCTAGAGCACAAACCCCAGGCCCCTGCCTGTTGAGAATGGCAGATAAGATTAGTGGAGTGTAGTTTACTACAGAACTTCTCTAAGAAGAATCTTCTGCTACATTAGCTTTCAGGAACACTGTGATTATTTTTCATTAGATTAAATTGTGGCATCTATTCCATTTTTCACTCTTGAAATGAAAGATTAAAGGACGGAAATACTTTACTGCTTTATAAAACAGGAAGCTTAGCATTTGCCAGATTAGGGGTGAGGGCATTACAGTTTCTCCTTTTGATTTCACTGTACCCAGGGATGATCATTAGGGATGAAAGTGAACATTAAATATTTGTAAAAGAGAATTGTTGTACAAGACTAGTGAAGGAGATTGCTAATGGATGTGAATAGGGAAAGGAGCTATATCTTTCAGCTGATATTCATTTGGTAGCATCAGCATGCTCATTTGTGTGCAATTTTTGCAAGCACTGGTTCATGGATACTGTGCTATAGAATGACAGACATCTTCATCTTTTGGAACTCAACATTTCTACCACTCTTGTCCTCCAAGTCTGAAGACTGCTGAAGGATTTCTCTCTATAGAAAGGAAAAAAATTAAAAAAAATACCTTTTATTTTTAAATCTTAAATATCTAACATCCTCCTATCATCCAGTGCAGGGCCTGCTCAGGAATATTTATAAAATCACCTTTTAAAAATCAGTAATAATTTGTGCAGTGGTTGGCAATGCTGACACCATGAGTGGATGTAAGGGTGCTAGATAGTCTCTATGATGATATATTTATATCCTCCAGCTTTTGCAATGCATGCTTTATTCCTTACAAGACAAGCAGCATCTAGCCAATACCAGTCATCCAAAACAACCTTTGCTCAGTAACCATCTGGGTGGGCTTTTAATTCAGAATTGCCTTTCTAAAAGTTAAATGCCGAGTGGTAATGAAAGTCAGAAGAAAGCAAGAAAAAAAGGAAAGAAAAAAAGAAAGAAAGGAAAAAAGAGAAAGAAGGAAAAAAGGAAAGACTGATATGAATTTGAGCAGGTTGCTTTAATAATCAATTGTAGTGCCTTCTCATCACAGACTGCTTATGCTAATGGTGCAGATGCTCTTATTCTGCCTTCTGAAAGCTGTTGCATTTCAGAATGATTTTTAATGGTGCCACTTAACATTCTCTAGGGATGGAGGAAAGAGTACATTTTGGATCTCAGTGTGCCAAGATGAAAAAGCACACCACCAAGCCTGAGATTAATTTTTCTGAAGTTTATCATTCACTGAGTTAAAGAGAGTCATAAAAACTTCTCAAGGTTTCAGAACAACAGACAGCATTGTGTCACTACCCACCCCACTGACATGCTGGAAAGAAAGATGAGAGCATATTTCCTGATTCAGCTGCAAATCAAAATATTTGTTTAGTTCAAAGGAATATAGCATGAGAGAGAAAAAAATAATATAATGCCTGCTGTTATAGAAAATACTGTCATTGAGCATGTGGAAGCTGTGGAGGAACAAGTTTGGTTCACCTGCCTTGTTAACACCCAGGCACAGGCCAGGAATCATTTTCTAACCTATATAGGAGATTTTTCAGAAAAAAAAAATACTGTATCTTCCCACTCAAAAGCCTGTGATTTTTTAATCTCTTGCTTTCCCTGTTTTCTTTCTCCCTTTTTCAAATTCAGTTTTGCCTTTTCAAGTCAGTTACCTACTGGAAAGGGTATCAAAAGAATTGGATTACAAGTTAAAAGCAGTGCAGCCCCACAGTGCTATGCAGTGTCACAGTCTTCCAGTTCCTCTAAGAGATACAGTCTTTGCAGATATTTGTCTCTAAGTCTAAACCAGTGTTCCTCACTGCATAGCTTACACAAAAAACCATTGCTTGTAATACCCCAAGGCACAGCACACAGGTTTCCAGGGGGTGGATGCTGCTCCAGGCATGCTGTGCTGCTCCCTCAGGAGCTCACGGTTGGAGATACTTGGTTTGGATGCTTTTGTTTGTGCAAGTCCACATTGTCCAGATGATACATGAAACACACTGTGGTTGTGCTGCTGCTCCTGAAACCTCTGATACAGCTTGCCATGAGGAAAGAGAGGAATTACACTACTCACTGAAAATCAGGACTTAACCTATTACCCCCATACCTATGTGAATTTTTCTAGGTCACCTATCTGCATTCCATCTGGAGCTCAAAAACTGAACCAGATCAACAGGTACATGCTATGGAAACACTAAGTGGGTGGAGAGAGAAAAAAATTAGATAAAAATGGAAGTTGAATTGTTCACTCTCTCCGTGAAAATAACAACAAAGGTAGGATTGACAATTCCACCTCCACAAAAAAACCCTAAATTGACTACTCCTTTAAGGGAAGATCCCTTTAATGGAAGATCTGGAAAACCTAGTGAATGTACCACCTCCAAGCCAAGCCATGTAAGTTCAATTTCAGTGAAAGTCGTGCTCTCCAAATGCCATTCTCATATCAGGAAATTTCACAGAATCATGACTGTTTATGTTCTGTCTGCAATCAAAAAACATTCATGTCCAATTTATTCTCACAAATAAAGTGCCATTATGCAAAATTTCTCCTTGCAGAATGGAAATAAATGTGTAAGTAATACATCTGATAAATGCATCTTTTTCCTTCTGTGCAGCTTATTGTGACATGCCACATCCTTAATTATGTAGAACATAGATTACTTACTATTACTATAAATTCAATAATATTTTTCCCAGCATTGTTACTAAGTGATACTTGCAACAGTTGGGATATTTTTTTAACATTAGGTATACTTGATTCCTCTGACATGGAGAACTGTGCAGTGCTAATTAAGATTTGCATTAATACAAAGTGTTAACTGAATTACTGGTATTTTTGTTTTGTTTTTGTTTTGATTTTTATTGTTCGTTTGGTTTTGGTTTTGGTTTTTTTAATAAAAAAATCTATAAAAGGCTTGTTAGCTTTTCAGTCAAATAAAAATTAAAACCCCCAATCAAGTAGAAATAAATAGGGGGGAAAAAACTTACATGTTGTGAACTCAGCTAGATTACTGTAGGCACTGCCTGAGGTGGTTTCCTTAATAAAGGTTTAATGAGGAACTCAGTGCTCAAGAGGTAAGTGGACAATAAGCTGGTCAAAAGTACTTTCCATGGACCTTTTCAAGAGAAAGCCAAGAGTTTCTGTTAAAATATTTTAAACAAAATGCAAAATCATGTTTTCCATGTATCTATAAAGAATAGATTTAAGGAAAGCAGAAACATTGAAAAAAAGATTATAAAAATGTTACAATTTTTTTCATCAAATCTTGTTATCCTTTTATCTTGTTCTTGTCCTTACTCCTGCATTAGTTGTGCCATGTTCCTGGCTCATATTACAGAACTTCTGTGGAGACAGAAGCTTAAAGCAGCTCCTTGTTGATCTCAAGGTTCCCACTAAAGTGACCAGCATGTTGCTGGGGAAACAGAGATATCTCACATTTTAGCTACAAGTTCTTGCTCAGAAGGCTGGATAAGAATGCATCCAAGCTTCCTAGAAATACTAAAACAGCAGTGTGCCTTAGCTTCCAAGAAGAGCATGGTAAACTTTCTGAATTCAGTGTCAAATTACACACCATCTCATTTTTAATATAATAAAAGGTACTCATAAACAGAGTCACTGCAACACCCTCACAGCTCAGAGCTCTAAACTAGCTGACATGGGCAGTGCTAGGAGTGAAGTCCCTTCAGGATGAGGGACATTTTCTGCAGATGCTGACTTGCCAGAGGAGCCTGACCTGTGCCCTGGTGGGCTCCATGCCCATGAGCCCAGGTGGCCCCACTGGCTGGTTCAAGGTTGTGAGAAACAACTGCTCACTTTGAAAATTTAAAAGTTTTATTAAACCTTGACAAACATACAACAAAAGGACTAAATTAGGAAAAATTTGCAGCACTGGGAACCGCCCCTCATGCATACCACACGGCCAATTCATCTTCAAGATGGATGCTCAGTCTTTTATACCCCTGGGGGTTACATCAGACAGCCCTGGCCTCTCCCAAAATCTGTCAGTCAGCTCTTCCTTGCCCTTTATCAATGGAGATTGCTTTCTTGTAACTGGATTGGAGGTCAGGTGTTGCCATGCCCACCCCCTAAGCACCCCCAAGCTTTTCCATTCCCAGCTGCCCCATGCAAGGGGCACCTGTGCACGCCTTCTTTGTACCTGTCCTAGACATCCCAGGCTGTCTGATGGCAACAACAGTACAGGGGGGAAAAGGGAACTGTGGGGAGAGCAGAGGGCATCTAAACTACAATAACATAACTAAACAGCACTAAAGATTTTCTTAATATTCCCACAATAGTTATCCTTAACTGCGAGAGCCAATCATCTCATCATCCATCTCTAACAAGTTTCAGCCAGGCTGTGTTAAAGGCCAGGCTGAATGGGGCTTGGAGCAACCTGGTCTGGTGAAAGGCATCCCTGTGGCAGGGGACTGCAATGAGATGCTCTGGCACTGGCCCTCTCCTTTTGCCTGCAGAGCAGGAGCCCTGAGTACATCAATTGCACGCTGCATTATCAGTTTGTATTCCTGAAGTTCAGCAGATTTGCTTCATGCCACGTAGAGCTGCAATGTGGAAGATTCTGCCTTTGAAACTGATTTTATTAACACAGCTGTTTTGTGCTATATTCCTTAGACTTTGAAACAAACAGACTGAAAAGAAACACTCTGTTTGATCTTTTGGATGTTCAAATTTTTCAGTGCTTGTATCTCATTACTGACTGTATCAATTCAGCCTTGTTGCAAAACAGCCTTGTTTTCTATCTAACAAATGCATGATGTCATGAAGTTAGGCTTAGGCTTTTCTTCTATTTGCTTTCCAGTCTCTTACTTTATTTACATTCATTGTTTTGTTGTTATATGTTTAACTGCATACCCTGTGAATTTGTGGAGTTTCTGAATTTACTGTTATTATAAAACCTTAACCCTCAAATTTGGCTACTGACCTAAAAAGTTCCATATTAGAGTATGTAGCTACTAAAAGTGCAGGCCAAATTTTATGGGAGGCTGCCAGGTGTTTTGTCTCTCAGAATCAACAATTTTAGTTATCTGTTCACCTCTTAACCTCTAGTCTTACAAATTAAAATGTTTATTATTCTGTAATAAACCCAAATGACAGATTTCAGTGCTATTTTCAGTGCCTTTATTAAGGGGGAAACAGAAATACCCTCAGCCTTTGCTCACAGGGTGAGTGCCTGTGCCCTTGCCTGTCTTGGTTGCCCTCTGCTGAACTCCTGTGTATCATGGGGCCCAAAAACTGGGTTCAGTATTACAGATGCAATCTAACAAGTCAGTTATCAGCCTGTACTGTTGCAAGATTTTGTTTCTGCCCAAGTGTAGAACTCTGCATTTGTCCTTGCTGAAATTCACAGGGTTTCTGCTGGGCCAGTCCACAGCCTGACGAGGTCTCAATTCAGCCATGCCCTTGGCTGTGTTGATGGGGTCACCTGCAAAGCTGACTTTGTTGCCTCCTTCAGACTGTACCTAGCCTCTTCATCACCCAGATGCTCAGGAGTGCTCCATACAGCCATGCTGCTCCTGTGCATGGAGGAAGCCACTTTTTCCTCATCTTGTCTAACCCTCTTTCCTGGTCAAACATGTTATTTTGCCTTGTTTCTGAAGGATTTTTAAAATAACAACACTGAACTTCAATCAAAATTTCAATCAACATTAGAAAACATTTGTTTCATGACTGCCTTTTTCTCACTGGGCCTTGGGAGTCTCAAGTCAATGTTTCAAAATAAATCACATAGAATAATGCTGTCTGTTTTTCTGGTGGCTTCTTTCTGCCTTGTTATTACAACAAATGGCAATTACTTGATTTTATTTGACAGGCCAGTGATGGAAATGGATAGATGTATTATAAAAGGAGACAGAAAAATATAGCATCTGTAATGCTAATGTAAAAAAAAAAAATAGCCAAGTACTACTTTGAATGCTTACAATGAACTGATTATCTGTGGGTGGTCTACAAACAGAAAGCTATCCTGCCCAGACTGTAAAATTTCAAAGGTGCATTATGTATTTGTGATGAGCTGAAACTGCCTCAGAATCACCAGATGACCTTGGATGGAAATCTGAGAGCAGGTTAAATAAACTAGAGCTGTGATCAAGTACAAGACATTTCTGTGTTTTATAAAGTGCATTACATTTCTGTGTTTTATGAAGTGGCCAGTGAAGTTCTATACAATCAGATAGCAGAATCCTCCTCAAGGTACTTTCTATATGATCTGTTTCTATGACTACCATGCTTTTTAATAACATGTTTTTTCAGTTCTGAACTTGGCTGCATATACATAATGCAGATACAGTAGTTGTTTAAATAGTATTTGATGAAATAGATAAATCAATACAATTGATGAGAGAGATTACATTGCACTGGGGAAAATTCATGTTAACACTGCACCTGCTGAAGCAGCAATTCTTCATTTATACTAGTGAAATAAGATTAGAGGCTGTTTTTTTCTTCTCAGTGGCTTCATTGCCTTGCTGAGGGTGAGAACTTTCAAGGCCCATTTTTTATTACTTTTTGCTTTGCCGTACAATCAATAAAAATCTGCTTTGGTTGCATGGAACTGCTTTCTGAAACCTCTTGTTATAACTTATTCATAGTTATGCATTAGTGATATTTATGGGGACACTCACTCCATACTTTAAACATTATGTTAAAAAATCTCTTGGCATTTGAGTGACAAGAAAATATATATGAATTCACAAGCTTATTTTTCTTTATTTGAATTGTAATGCCATCTGCCAAAACTCACTCTCAGTATGGTTCTGTGACAGCATCAGGAAGGAGCTTTGCATGAGAAACAGGTGTGTGGTCCTTTGTTAATGTACCAGACACAATGTGCTTGCATTCATAAGGGCACTTTGCAATTTCAGTGTTGAATTAATACATCTATTTGTGTCAATGACAAACTAATCAGGTTTCTAAGTCACTTTGCCTTCAACAGTTTTAACTGTGTGAGATAATAGTACAATAAAGATCTACCCATTCTTTCTTCATGTTTCAATATTCATTAATATTGGCATATCCTAACATGGAAGAAAAGATATAGGAAGAAAGAAAATAAGAAAAGAAAGAAAGAAAAATAAAAGGAAGGCAAAGGGAATGCAAAATATGCGTGTCGTCACTTTTTCTGACATTTCAGCACATAAAAAATAAAAATCATTACTATGAAAGAAGATGAAAGAACTACTTTGCCTTCCTTTTATTTTTCTCTCTTCCTTCTTGGTATAAAACCTCCCTAAGAGTGAATAGAGTAGCAACCTAAACACTAGAGAGGGGACTGAGAGGATCCTGTGTTAGTGGAATGGAGATGGAAATGGGACAGAGAGATGGAAAAAACAGTTATTGGACGAAGAGAGTGTCTGCTCACTTTTTTTCATGCATTGTAGCACTAGACTATTTGCATGTCAGGAGACTGTCAGGTTACTCAGTTATGGCTGCCTTTATCATAAACATCAGCCCAGAGTAATTGAGGCATCTGACTTTCATGATACTGATACATGCAATTTTGGAATCAGCAACTGATCTACTTAATTCCAACAGAAAGTAACCTTTTCCCCAGTCTATGCCCTGGCATGGGTATTATATAAATTGGTTATTTAAATTAAACTAATTAATTTTAATCACATTTGTGCTTAATGGTTGAAGTAAAATTTCCAAATTGAAGCTGTACCAACTCAGTGGCAGAATAAACAAATTTAAATTTGATTTCCTCATTTTCTGCCAGTCTGTTAATTTCTGCTCTTTACTATACTCCAGTCCCTTCAGCTTCTTAAATATCAAGGTCAGGACAAGTTCTTTAAATAAAAGAGACTTTCAGACTGCTTCTGCTACAACTACCCCAAAAGCTGTATGGTCTGCCACAAAGTTGCAACAGAATATAGGAACACAAAACACAAACATTAAACTGATCTCTCACTGTAGTGTTTCACTTCAGCCTAGCTTTGCCCAACTATTTTTTGCCTTTCTAATTCTTCTGTAAACCAGCTTAGAATTAATCAAATAAAGGCATACAAAAACATATCTTTTACAGACTGACCTAGTGACACTTGATTGAAAGTTTTGAGGGTTTCTCCCTATGGCCCAGGAGAAAAATTCAGAGTGATTAGGCTGGGTCCCCTCAATGTCAACATTCAGAAAGCCCAGTATGAAAGGCAGCAGCATGACCTTAGTGACTACAGCGTCAGTTATTTACAAAAATGCATGGATTAGGGCCCAAAAGATAATATAAAAACTGCTGTTCGACCAAGGCTGTCCCTAAAGCACTAGAAAAGAGTCTGAGTACATCAGAGAAATAAACTGCAGAAATTGCAAGCAGAAGAAATGATAAGATTGACTTTGTTGTCACTGTGTGTAACTATGAATAGCTGTATAATAACCAGGGAAGAGCAAGTAAGTACAGAACAGATCAACTTTTTGTGGCTGATTATGTTTCTTTTCAGTCATTTGCAGTCTTCATGAAACTTAATAAAACTGTACTGACCATCTGCAGACAGAACTCAGAGGATGAAAATTTATTGAGACTTTTATATTGGACAGGTGTAGAGACTATTGTCTTAAAGGCAAGCAGAGTTGGAAGGCATTTTACACCTCTCTTGATAGGCACTCTACTGATACATAAAGTAATGGTGAAATTATCAGCCATAGCTTTCAGATGCAGGACAATGGGAAAAAATTAAGTTTATCATTTATGATATATCCGCCCTGTACACTTTCCAAGAGATAGAAATATTTTTCCTTTGCAATCTTTAATTATTTTGAACAAAATGTTATATACCTACTGAATATGTGAGCTCAGTTCCTAAGTTTGCCTTTTGGGCTGAGCTACAGTGAAGACTTGTGGATTTAAACTAGTGATTACTTTCTTCCTCAAACTGTATTTAGGTGCTTGCGCTTCACAGGCTTGGTTAACATCTGGTTCACTGCTCTGTGCTCACAGAAAAGATGATTTCTGTACCATGGGAAAAAAAAATAAGCCTCCAAACCTTTATCAGAAGCCTTAAAATGCAGGGAACTGAATGCTACATGCATTTTAGGTGCGTATTTGTCTCTGCTCCACTGCCAAAAATAGTTGTGCAAGTGCCATGTTTGTAAACTGCTTGGGTTGGAACACTTCTAACACCTGTGGCAATGGCAGGCTCTGCCAGCCTTTTAGTACACAGTGAAATGATAAAAATGTATTAGCTTTCCACTTTTCAGTTGCAGTGCTAATTACACAAGGCAGCTGGTGCTGCAGGAAAATCTGTACTGTTTAACAGTAAAGGAGTTTAAGTGGAAGGAGGGAACGTGGTGCTGCTTCACAACTGTCTCATTTTTGTCTTTCATCTCTTTTTTCCTTCCAGCATTTTAAAATTACTAGATGATGAGAAGGACTAAGGGACAGGAAGACTGGTGGAAATATTGAGAGGAAGCAATGGTGTGCCTGTGAGGGGAGAAGACATGGCATGATAGCTGGGAAAGTCTTGCTTGGACTGGCCCAGAATTGCCCATTTCCCTCCATATATTATGTCTCTCCTTGAATTGTCAATGTCTTCTCATTTGCCAGTACTATTTCCATTTCCTCCAGTTTTCCTTTCCTTTTTTTTTTTTTTTTTTTTGTTTCTTCTTCTTTTCCCCTTTTATTTTTAGAAATTGTTTGAGTCAGTAATAAGCAGGATAACCTTTGGTCACCTAAAAGTGACAGAAGACAATGGTGTTCTCCTGCAAGTTAAAATAAGAACAACTGTTCATACAGTTTGTACCACATAGCCTAAAGAAGAGAGAACATTTATGTTTACAAATTCTGAGTTTGCAGAAGCTGAGTCTGCATATCTGTGCAAAGTGTAAAAAAAGGGGGGGGGGGGGGGCTGTATAATATGATTTTAAAATCATATGCTGATTGTTCCTTTAAACACAAAGCCCCCAGTGATACAAATATGTAACTCACCAGTGAGTGCTTAACATCCCAAGGATTTCATAAAATTAAAACTCATTTACATGTCAGTCTAAGGTCCTCCTGAGAATATTTGCATTTCCTTGTCTTCCTATAATAAAGGTAATTAATGCCACTCAGTTTTTTTAGGACTACAACTGTAAACAGGATAAATATGGGCTGTATCAGGCCTGTTAGACTTACATTGTCCCAAAGAGTTTGATGTTCACAACATTTAAGTGTTATATGATGGGATGACCCTGTGGGGTGCCCAAAAAAGCCACCCTCTCAATCTCCTCCTCAGCTGGACGGGGCAGAGAAAATAAAATAAAGGTCTTTCCCTGTTCCAGCATGGAGTCCTCCAGGGATTCCAGGTGGATCTCTTCTCCCCATGGACCTCCCTGGGCTGCAGGGGCACCGCTGTCTCAGCAGGGGCTGCAGGGGAATCTGCTCAGGCACCTGGAGCACCTCCTGCTCCTCCTACACTGACCTGGGTGTCTGGGGGGCTGTTTCTCTTACAGGGCTGTTTCACTCCTCTCTCTGGACAATGTAGCTGTTTTTGTCCTTTTCCACTCTGCTTCTTAGCTATGCTATCCCAGAGGTGATGCCACTGTTACTGATTGTCTTGGCCTTGGCCAGCAGTGGCTCCATTTGTAGCCATTGGACATGGAGGAAGCCATCTGCCACCAAAACCTTGCTATGAGAGCCCAATATACATTGTTTTCTCAGATTTCCAGTATCCTGCACTCTTGTGTTAGGTATGGTGATTTCTAATTACCTGCAAAACTGGGGGTCTCCTGAGCAACTGCAACACTACAAACATCAAGGTCATTCTCGTGTCCCTACACAACAGGGCAGTTAAAAGCAACTGGTGTCAGTGTCTCTGAGGTAAACTCTGCCTACTCTTTGATTTGCAGGTCAGGCTTCTGCTGTCAGGACATTTCCAAGATTCTGAAATAATTTAATAAAGTGAACTGAGACAGCAGCAATTCATAGCAATCAACCACAGACATTCCCCTCCACACTTGATGACAAAATACTGAAATAGCCAATGAAAGTAATGAAAAATACTGGATTAGTATCAAGGTCCCAGAAATCATCAGTTCTCAATTCAGTGTGTTCACACAGCAAAATTGGAAGTCTGGAGGCTGTTTTGCCCTAAAAATGGCAGGCAGCAGCACCTTCTTTGCTGTAGCAAAAATAATTCACTGCAACCAGACAACAATTAAACCATTTCACAGATCCAATTATCCTTGACTGATGGGAGATTATATTCAGCCCTGCTCCTGATTCTACATTGTTCTCTTATGAAAGTTTTCCCAAAGCCCTTTGGGATCTTTCTCCTAACTGCTAATAGCAATAGGTTTATTTCTTTTTATTACAAGAATAAACATTAAAAAACCTTTAAAGGACTGGAAATTTTCTGTGGGTCTATTGATGACTATGTTATTTTGTGTAATCACAGTTGTCTCCCTTGAGGAGGAGCTCTCAATAAAGGCATCAAATTGTGATGCAGAGCACACAACTTTGATACAGATACTTTTAAAGTCTCCTACAATTCAAGGATACACAAATAAGCCAAACCCGTTCTTTCATGACACTGTGCAAACCTGAGATAATCTGGGTAATTTTATAGCAATGAGAAGGAAGGGATATTTAGCAGGGCAAAAGGTCTGAGGAAATAGAGAGGAAATAGAGACACATAATGTGGAAGTTGCTGCAGTAGGAACATTTCTGTGCATGGACACATGAATTTGCATCTCCCACTGGCAGTAGCTTCCCAGCCCTGGTGGGAACCAGACTGTCCCCTGCAGCACAGTGGGCTCCTCTCCCAAAAAACCTGCACCAGTGTCACCACTTGATGGGAAGCAGCAGAGTTTAACCCCTGGTAACTGTCCATTACCCATGTCTTATCCTAAAAAACAGAAAATATTTATGGAGGGTTTTTTCTGCTGTATTACCTAATCTAATGGTCAGAGGGAGATCACTCCTCAAGGGAAACTACTCTTACTGCCTCATAGGTAGGCCACTTATGTTTTTAATTTTAATAAATTCCTAAACATTTCTTATATTAAGGACAAAGGCTGTGACAGTAAAAGGAAAAATATAATAAAAACCAAAGCCAAGGACATCAGCACTTGATCTGTGAGAACAAAATATTGGATTAAAGAAAGGGAAAAGTCATTCAGTTACTGCAATATTAATGGTCTTGAGATGCCAAATATGAATACAAAATTCAATTTTTAATCCATCTAAAAGTGTATGTCTGTAATCTTTGATTTAAACTCATGTCTAATGCAAATCTTATTAAATAGATGAAAATGTTTGAACGAAAGAAAAGAGAGAAGAACCAACTGCATAACTTCTCTTCTCTTCCAGAATAATATCTTGATCTCTTCAGGATAGCACACAAAGGTCCTTAATGTTTCCCGTAGATCAGTTTTTGCTTATTCTTTTTTTTTCTTTTTTTTTTTTTTTTTTTTCATTTTAATGGCTATTTTGGATAACCTTTGTGTTATCTAAAGGCCAGAAAATGGGAATTTCTGCTAATGGTTCTACTTCTAGCATTTCACATTCCTTTTTGAAGTGATATAAACTAATAAAAGGAAGATAAATAAAACAAATGTGCATAAACAGATTTTGAAAACGTCAAAGTGCAATTTTCAGTAAGAATAATCTCTTTTCTGATGTCCATTCCAAACTATAGAGTAGACTGACAACATCCACAGATTATTTTTCACATTTGCTAAAGAAAATACCTTGTAACTCCATTTGTATTCAGTTGATGCAAGACAAAAAAGATGAAGATATCAAAACCAGACAGTGTTGCCATATGTTCCAGTATAGAAGCAAATTATAGTACACCAACACCCCATCACTGTCATATAAAAAGGCAGCAAAGATAAATGTACCCTAAAAAAATCTACTAAAGAATTAAAAGATGGGTAAGATAAGTTTTAAATTAAATAAACCAATTTAGCCCCCTTTTTTTCCTTCAATATTACTATTCCTTTTTTTTTTACTTTTTCCTCCATTATTAATATTGTCACAGGTTCTTTACGTACTTCCTCTCAACTATCATTAGAGATCTTAATGTAATCTTTGACCAGTAGCTTCACATTTATTTTTTTCTTACAATTAAATCTTCCAGGAACTGTATGTTGAATAGCTTAAGAATATGTAATCTTCTTATATCTGTTACATCAAAAAAATCTCAGCCCACACATTAGTGGTCCTCATAGCATCAAATCATAGTATTATATATGCTGCTCTGTCAATTTTTTTTAAAACTTGAAATGTGTGACTTGTCTAGTTTTGTGGTTTTTTACAAGTCTAGATTTTCTCATCTCAACCCTCTTTTTCCCATCAAAATGTATTTCCTCTGGAAAGAAGTTTAGGGGTCAGGGAGGCTGTGCTTTGCTTTTCTGTGGTTATTGCTATGTGTGGGTATTGTTCTGGGTGGAGGGTATCTTTTACTAGGTTCACTTTCAGCTGAGTTCTGAACATTTCATGTACACACAGGCATGGAGATGGAAATATGAAAAGCATGGAAAATCCCTGTATTTAAGACTCTGCTTTCCAAGTATATAGATTACTGCATTCTTCAGTTTCCCTTTTATCTTCAGAAGAAGAAATAATTACCTATGAGCTAATAATCACATTAAAAACTTCAATGGAATTACAATCTTCAGGAGAAATGAGGAGGGCTTTGAGCAACCTGGTCTGGTGAACGATGTCCCTGCGCATGACAGGGAGGTTGAACCAGACGACCTTTGAAGGTCCCTTCCAACACAAACCATTCTGTGATATAAAGGATAATTGGTGACGTGCAATGTGGACAACTTGTCTCCAGGAATGACACTTTCTCTACATACAAGCTACTTCTTTCATTGCTTCTTCCACCCCCTCATTTCTCTCTACAGCTCCCAACCAGTCACAGTTCAGAGATGCTTCTTCCAGATCCTCAGTTCCATTTTTGTATATCTTCTCACAAATGTGTTCCCTCCTTTCTTAATAATTATTTCTTCAAATTGCTGCTAATAATTTGTGTTGATTCACCCTGAATTAGCCTTCAAAATGAATCAGAAATCTTAAGAAGTGCTATGACTTATACAAAATATGTCAAAAAGTGTCTTTTGTCAGGACTGCTGGTTCTTGATGATGGTGTGGGTGGGTTTCTCAGCCCAGCAAGGTGTCATTGCCACTACTTTTTTGAAGCAGACACAAGTCTAATAATACATTAGTCATTTATATGGCATCCTTCACCCATAATAATGATCTTAGAACATCTGAAGGTCTGTGAACTGATCCAGTGCAGAGTGCAAAACCTGACTGGCCTGACAAAAAACAATATTCTAGGTGGGGAAGGAGGACTTCTTACAGACCCCTTAGGAAGCACAGGCTGGGAAGACAAGAAGGGAGAATTGCCCTTTATGTGATAGAACAGCTGGAATGCCTGGAGCTCTGCCTGGGGATGGATGAGGAGCCAACTGACAGCTTGTGGCTGAGGATCAAAGAGAGGTAAGGGTTGGTCTGTGTTTTCTACAGGCTGCCTGGATAGGAAGGACAAGTGGATTAGACCCTCAGGAGAAGAACCAGATTAAAGTCTCGACAGAAAGAGAGAAACTGTCCCACATTTGGAGACCCTGGTCATCATGGGGTGCTTCACCCAGCCTGAAGGTTCAGGTACAGATTGAAGGTACTTCAGTCTGCTGAAGGGAAAACACAGCAGAGGTTCCTGGAGTGCAGCAGGAGCTTTCTCATCCAAGCAAAGACAAAGAGGAGAAGTGATCTGCTGGATGTCATCCTCACTGGTTGGGGATGGGAAGGTCATGGGAAGGTCACTTGGCTGCAGTGACCATGAGTTAGGGAAATTCAGGGGTCCCCCCCCAACATCAAGCATTCTGTGATTCCCTCTATCAGGGCAGGAGACACTGGCAGCATCTACAAGATCTGAGGTAGCCTAGATAACTGGATAATTATTTGCCAAAAGTATTAAAAAATAGCTTAAATAACTCCATAGAAACAGGCACAAGAAAGGCAATGCAAGTGTACAAAAAAAAGTGAAATGTACAATAGTATATAATGGGTGAAATAAATTTAGCCTCTGTATTTATTCCTGCTTATGTCCATATGCAGAGCCTACACAGCAGGCACACACCTTCTGAAAATGCCTAGGTGTTTGCTTTTACTGCCTAGATCTTTTAAATCTAAATCCTTTTCATTGAAGTTAATTGAATATTAAAGAAATTTGCTTTCCTGTTTCACAAAAGTATTCCCTTAATCCTTAATAGTACATGCTATCACATTCCAATCTAAGATGTAGGACTTTTAATCATATTTACATATCCAAATAACTTCTCTCTAATCACACAGGCAACATTTTATTGACCTATTTCAGTTCAAGCTCATTAAACACAGCTGCTCTGATGCTTAAGAAAAGAGAAGAATGTGAACAAACAACCCCTCCACTCCTCCCCAGTTAAGTGTAAAGGTGTAAAATTCAGAAAAGCAAAATGGCTGATTTAAATTCTCTCATCTGAATTCTCTTCTCAGGTCCAACCAAGCCTTCAGTTTCTTCCTCACTGTGAACTGAGGTGTACTTGCAGGATTTCCATTGAACAAAAGGGACTAAATGCTGTCCCCAGTCTGTAGTGTGCAAGCCCTCACTGCAGCCACGTTTACACAACTTAGGTCCCAGAAAGTGTCTAGCAATAGACTTGGCAACACAGGGCTGCAAGAAATCTGAATTTATCTTGCTAAATCTCATGCAGAATAAGACCTTTAAGAGCTAGTCAGGCATCCCCTCAACGTGTTTGGAAAGCTGATCCTTAATTTCTTTGCTGCACTGGAGTTGTCAAGAGTTTTCTTAGATAATAAGTTATTCTGGGCTGACATCAGCCAATACCCATTTCTTTGGTAACCACAAAAAAAGGCTCTCTTTTATACTATGTGACAGTACATATTAGTAATCATAAAGTTATAGTAGCAACAGGTCAAGCAGTGGCAAAACACTATTTTCAGAGCAATTGAAGATTATTTATTCTGTAAAACTTCTAAGCAAACACAATAAAGACACATAGGACTGTTGAAAAAATTTGTATCTGTGATATATAATTAAATTTTTTAATCTGTGATAAACAGCAAATTAGAAAAGAATTCTATATTATTTGCAGGCTGAGATGGAAGCAGATGGAGAAATTGATAAAATGGGATAGATGGCATTTGAGCTTCTGAGCCATACTGTTGAGCATTTTTGCTTTTCTGAGATTTCCAGGATATGCAGATATGTTTCTATTCAATTAAGCCTGAATTTGCCTCCAGTTACAACTCAGCATTTATTGAATTGCAAGGATCCTTATATTCAAGAGTTCATGTGCTGACTTCAGGTAAATCATGATTCTCAGCAGCATCATCCTCACTACTGAGGTATTTTATGTTTGTTCTTTAAATTACTTGCTCAAAGCAATACTTGATTTCCCAATATGTAGCTGAATAACTAATTCTCCAACAGCTTAGCAGAATCTTTACCATATGAAATGCCAAATCTGGTTTCTGTGCTCAGCTTTCTTTTTTCACAAGACTACTGAAATGTGCTTACACCCTACTCCAAAATATCCACAAAGTACAATAACATTATGTTAAGAAGCATTTAGATATGAGAGTTTAAACGGTGCTTTTGATTCATGATATTTAAACCAAGAGATTAGCTGATTAAATCTGACAAAATAATGGCACCTGCTTCTGAATGTGGAGCTGTTATTACTGGTGGCATAGTTAAAGTTGCTTTGAGATTGGTAGCTACAGCTTGTACTGAACCCCTTGGACCTGGGCCAGCACACATTAAAGTCAATAGAAAGGAGATTTGCTTGCACCAAAATCAATCAGAAGTGAACTCGTGACATTTAGAGCTTGCAAAATTGTATGTATTGTCTGCTTAGTTTCCTAGATGCATGCTTGTTTTGCCTACAGAAGCAATAGTTGTCATAAGAACTTCTGGGCTGCAGAAATAAGATACTTTCAAAAGCACAATACCAAGTCCTTTTCTCCTAAGGAAAATATCTTTAATAATGTCCCTTAATAACAGGTTTTGCTCATGCAGGGGGGTAGAAATACTCAAAGGAAAAGATGGAAAATTTTAATTCACAGGAAAAGCATTAGCTTTATCATGTCTTTTCTTCGCAATATACCGATGTTTTAAAATATCAAATAAATTAAGCAAATGATATTATGCTCATTTTTGCAGACGGGGATGCTGAAACACACACACACAAAAAGATGCAATTTCTCATAGTCACACATTAAATCCCTGGCAGTGCATGGGACAGAGTCCAGGACTGCTGATTCTCTGTGAACCACTACACTACACTACTCTCAGCATGATTTAAAGAGCCACCTTCATTCTCAGAAGACAGCTTTGTAAAATATAATTTTGCAAAAGATTCTCAGTTGGATTTCACATGCAGTACTTCTAAATCCAATTTTTTTCCACTCATGCTATTTCCCAGATTTTTGATTTCACAAAATGTTTTGGGATTAGCTTCTGAGAGCCTTGAGTTTCAGCCAAACATGGATTATGGATCAGATAATGCTAATTACATGGGCAATAGTATTGTAAATTGAGAAATTAACACAGAATTAATTTAGTCACTGAAGGCTGGAGTGATGCTACAAGAACACAAAATCCATAACTAGAGACTAGAATATGATAAAGATTAATGTTTAAAATATTTATTCTGAATGGAATTGGGTGATAAGTAAATTTACTTACAGACCCATAACTATTCAGAAACAGGGAATAAGAGTTGGGATAGATTTGGCCGCTGATATTTTTTCTATTATTCATAAGAATAATACTTGTTTAATTTAAACACAGTGTGCAATTACTTCCCATCAAGATATGGCCTCCATGTTCAGAGAAGATTTGAAGGAAATTCACCATTTCCCAGAAGTACAGCCTTACCATTGTTCTTAGTCTAAAAATAACTGTTTTCATTTGCTTTTGCTTTTTCAATTCTTGTGATTATTTGCTTAACAGACTAGAACCTGTAGTTCACATATTTTCCTGTCAAGGAGTATCCTTCTCACCAGGTTAAAAAATTACTGATACTCTGTATTTTTTACTGGTTGGCTATGCACAAAATGGAAGGGATTAATCACAGAACAGATTAATAAAGTGATGCCTAAAAGGTCTGGTGCATAAACCTGTAACTGGCAAACCTCTGCCCACACCAAGACTTTAATGGTTATGATGGACACGATTAACAAAACATCCATTTTATGTGTAGTGTCTTACACTACAGTATTGAGGATTTACTGGAACAGGTAGACACATAAATATGTGCTGTTTCTATGTCCTCATCATCTTTTTTGTTACTTTTCCCACTGTGGGAGCTAGCAGTCACAAACACCTTTATGAATGATAAGGTTGAGTTAGAGTGTATGAGAAAGGTAATTGTGAAAATTTAGTGATCACTGCACTATTCCTGAAAACTGCTCTTTCTGATCACAGAGTAGAAATTATATCAGTAAAATTTGAAAATTGGGCAAATTTTTGTGCTATGTCAAAATTTTAAAATTGACATCTGAAATTTTCTAAGTGCTGCATCAAAATATTTTAAAAAGTATTATTTTGCATGACTAGTTACATGATAAGTTATAACCTGCTTATAGCCATTATGCAAGCAGCAAAGTGCAACTTCTAAATTCTGTGTTCAGTTATTTTCTCTAATATCATTAGATATTTGGTGACTAAATGGTAATAATTTCTCAGCCCTAGTTACTGTGTATTGTAAGCAAATGAAGGGACCACAATTAGAGTCTTTATAATAGACCTTTCAAAGACTATGTGATATATTGTCTTGATTCTGATGCTAAAATAGATGAAAATTTTCAATATTTAGAACAGACACTTTAAAAAGACAAATTCTGATCTGTAAGTTCATACTCCTAATTTGAAAAAACTGGTAGACAAAATCATTACTGTGGAAATGTTTCCACCAAGATTTATACTTGCTCAAACTTCCTTCTTCACCCTTTCCCCAGACTACTATGACCATTGTTACTTTCTAAAATCCCTGTAAAATATAATGTGATTCACTTTTTATAATTTGCAGAAATACTGACTAGCATACATCCTTTACTGAAGCTATTACAGATGTACTGATGCTATACTAGAGTGCTTTGTGGAAGTAAAAAACATTGCATATGTGCTGGATATAAAAATTGTAAATTTGAGCAAGGTTGACCAGCATGTTTAAAAACCCCTTGCACATCAACATCTGAAAACACTGAATGATGCAAGAGACAGCAATGCCTTTGTGACAAATTTTTTTAGCTCATCTGTAACTTCTAAATGCTGAAATGTTCTATTCCTGGCTCACAAGCATCGTAAGTACACAGCCTCACAGAATGTTTCAAACCAGCAGTTGTGGTGGATGCTTTGAAATCATAGTACAAATACAGTATTTCACTTCTTTTCAGCATCAAAATGATGTAATAAATCACCAGTCAACAAACAGCAGAGATTTTGGAGAA
Organism: Molothrus ater; assembly: GCF_012460135.2. Taxonomy (NCBI): domain Eukaryota; kingdom Metazoa; phylum Chordata; class Aves; order Passeriformes; family Icteridae; genus Molothrus; species Molothrus ater. Next base: position 12,200,469 of record NC_050482.2, on the reverse strand, counting down.
TGGCAGGTGACCAAGGAAACTATGACAACAGCATTATAATAAATTCATCTCTCAAAGGGCTTTGGAAACTGTGCAGGCACTTGGATTGTTAGTGTAGCATGTAAAATATGGAAGAAAACCCCAACATTTTCAGACCCAAATGATGGTGTATTGAGCTGGGCTCAGTGCCCCACTAATGCTGCTACACAGCTCCAGGAGCAGACTGAAGAGCTGCCAGACTGGGGTCTGAGCAGAGCAGGCACCCAAATATTCACACATCCAGTTTTGTACATCTGCAGGCACACACTGCTTTGGAGGGCTCACTGTGGAGCATTTAGGCACATGAAGCATGATTTCATTATTCAGTGGATGTTGCCATAGTATTATCTTTTTAACACTGACATAGTTTTTTCCTCTTGTGGAAATAACAAGCTAGCAGAGAATGGCTCTAAAACAAATGGAAAGCCAAACCAAAAAGAAAAAAAAATCTATGTAAGGCAGAGACTGAATCTGCACTATCTCACTGAAGAATATATTAAAGTTAAAGGTGCAACATTGCATTCCCATCTTTAAAACCTTAAGTAACCTCAGCTAGAAACAGCACTTCACTTTTTGCAGTCTTTTTTTTTTATGAGAAACCATGCTAGAAAACAATCTGATTTAAAGAGTTTGAACTCAATAGTTTTAAACTTCTTTGATAAAAGAAAATAGAAAAAGCCAACAAAAGAAATAAAATCCTGCCAGGGTATCTGATTCTAACATCTCTATAATTCAGTTTTTCAGAAGACAGAAATCTACTTGATTTGTCTCTTTAAACTAAATTCAGCTGGATTTCCTCAAGTACACTTAAAGCCTTTAGTGTGACTCACTTCAATTTAGGATCTAGAGAATAAGGAGAAATAATTGGTCTTGGAGAAAAAAAAAACCCAACAAAACTGCAATGCAGAAAATCACAGTTATAAAATGGGAACTTCAGCCCATGATATTCTGATATTCTGGAGTGGAGGTCAGATAAGTATGAATGATCACGAGAATGAAAGCAGGGATGGTACCTCCTGCTTACAGCCAGGTCCAGTAAGTCTCAAATCTAACCAAGTACTGTGACATCACTCTCTGATCAAGCAAAGGAAAAGTTGTCAAATAAAGAAATATGCCATTTTACCAAGGCCATAGTCACACTCACACAGGTGGCAACTGTTTTTTAAAGCAACTAGCCTGTGATCCTGTGGCAATTGTGATTACTAAAATGTATGCCCAGAATTTAGGCAAACAGGAGAGAAGACAAGCTGTCCATGGAGCTGCTTTCTAGTGGCTTCAGAGCAGGACCCTTATGTTGTGGGCAGTGCTGGCCACAATGACTGTCACCAGGCTGCTGGAAAACTCCCCTCATAACCTTCCTTCCACTTGCTTTGAACTTCTGGAAGAAAACTGAAATGAAAGTGGTCCAGCTATTTCCTAGAAAAGGCTCATAAAAATATATTTGGGACAATGATAAAAGATATCAGTAGATCTTGATTTTGGAATGCTATAAGAAAGTTTCTGCTTGGGAACAGAACTTAAAGAGAATGTTTTTACATCAAGCAGGGCCTTTTTTAGACTCAAAAAAAATAAATCACTAAATGTTTCAAAACCTGGTCAGGTAAAATTTCTGTAGATCCTGTCCTTTCTAAGCATGCATAAATGTGTCAGCTGATGAGACAGAAATGTGCACCTTCTTATCACAACTGTACTACAAACATATCTGAATGAGATAACAGAGGGAGAATATCAGACTTTGTAAATACTTGTTCTTTCCAAGATCATGTAATCCAAGATACTTGAATTTCACCATTCCTTGTCTGCTGGGAGCACTGCTGTGTGTGCTGCAGACTGTCCAGCCCCCTGCTAGCAGGAGGCCCTATAGACCTTACAGAGCAGTCTACAGCCACAACCCATCCACTCTGCTGTTTTCTCACGTCAAGGAAGGTCTGGTATTGAAGCTGCTCTTTGCAAAGTTGCAGATAAACCACATGCACATAAATATTTCAGTGTTATCCCCCTCCCGCCAATTAAAAAAAAATCAATAAAAAATATGGAAATGAATACTAAACTTTTATAATTAAAAATGAAAATATGAGTTCCAGAGTCTTAAACCCACCACAAAAAAAATGAACACCACATTACATGCAGTGTAAGAATGCAGGTCTTCAGAGCTAGATTCAGCAAGAGCAAGTTAAACCAAGGTTCAAACTGCCCCACTTGGCCACTTCTTCCTGCAATTCCTTCCATCAAGCACTTTGCAAAAGAAGCAAAAACATCCCACAGCCACCAGTCTCTTCTACGGAGCTCTGACCCATGCCAGAGTACACAAAGTTCTGTCCTTTGTACTCAAGGAAGAAAGAGCCCAAGTGAAAGATACTCATACTCACATAAGAAAAAAGAAAATACCACAGTCTGTATGAACAAAAAACCCAAACTGAAATCACACAAGAAACCTGAATTTTCCTGTGTTTGGATTTTCAGGACTATGTTTCTATCATCTTAGCAGCATTATTTAACTGGGTTTTTTTTCTTTGTGTGTGTTTATGTATTGAAATAAATTATCTAGGCCAAAGTTTTGTACTGTCTCCACATGTATAATAGGATTCAGGAAGACAATTACCACATGGCAATTTTTCCATACCTGAGGTTTATTTCAATACACATTTCATACTGATATGATCACAGAAAAACCAACTACTTATAAAAATCCTAGTTTTCCTCAAAGCTCAAATGGAATGCAGAGTGAGATTAACATTTTAGTTTCTGTTTTTGATTACTTGGTGGCATAAGGATAATGTTGTAAATTAATTAACACATATACAGCAAGATGCAAATAACATTAGTCTGAGCAAGGACACAAGTTTTTTTTCAAGGTACCTAGGAGACCTGAAGGGTCTCTGAAGGGACCAGAATATGGAGTCACAAAACCAAAACAGCTGCATATTCCTATGCACAGTGACAGAAAAGGAAACTGGATAGCTTAATCCCTTGTATGTGTATATTAAAACTGACAATTGAGGTTTAAACAGATTTAAACCAATTTTAACTACCACACTACTACAGAGTAGTTGAAAAAGAGAAGTAAAATCAAAAAGCAGATTGTGGATTATAATTCTAGAGATTCCATCTGATAGTAAACCCAACAGTAAATAACAAGGTTTTACTGATTCTATTGTCTGATATCCACAAAAGGTGATCTGAGCTGTGAGTAGGAATACTATTAATTAATTAATCTCATTCAGTAATATGCTTAGCAGTTATACAGCAGCAAGCATTCAACAATATTAGTGTAGTTAGCACCTTTAGTGTATAAGTAGCTCCAGCCATCAATTATTTTAATTCTTAATACTATTCCAAGTGCTTTTCTGCTACTGAAGAAATGTATAGGCTGAAATAATGATTTCACAGTACAGTTAGCTAATAAAATTGTCTTCTTGATATTGTATTTACTTCTCAGCTGGAAAGGTGGAAAAGTATACAGTTGTTATAACAGTTTCCACAGCATTAATGAGACAGTTTCCCTTGAGCTGTGGCAGTAATATTTGTGATTAATTTGGTTTTAGAAAGTTTTAGAAGGAGTTTTAGTTTATATTTTTGCAGAGGTTTGGAAATCACTACGAAGAAAATCAAAATACCAAACGCTTTGGACAACAATTTTTTTTCTTGCCACCTTATCTTGGCACATGGAAAAGAGCTATCCAAAATGCAGGAGAACTTGTGGTCAGTGGCGCATTTACTTGGTTTTGGAAATTGATCAGAATTTCAATGAAAGCTTCATAGAACTTTTCTGTAACAAAAGTTACTAGGAAATCTGGCTAAGGCAAAATGTAATATTCTCAAACCCACGCCACTTGTACTTACAATGTAGTGTAAGAGCACGCTCCAGGCAAGGTCTGAGACTGAATTCACCAGCCAGACAGTTCCTTGCCTTCAGAAATGCTCTAAATGATTGCTCTGAGGCAGTTCAGGTGTTACTGCTCTAAGTGGGAGCTTTAGATACATCTTGTGCTTTTCAACTGATGTTGTAACCCTTAGGAACAAGACCTGAGAGCAGGTTCAGGAGGTCTCCAGCTGCTCAGGAGCCTCCAGGCGTTCCCCTGCAGGCCAAGCCAGTCTGGGTTGGCTGCACTGCACACTGTCTGTCCTGGCAAGAGCAGACACAGCAAAGCCTCCCTCCTGCTGTCCCATCACTCTGCCTCTCTTCTGGGCACACATGAAACTGGGAGCCCAGCACCACGGCATCCACTACTCCATTCCAGCTGGGAAAAAGCTCTCCTGGGACCCACTGCCTGCCCCTGAGCAGCTCATCAGCTCTGGAAGGGCACTTACCCTGAGGAAACACCACTGCTGCAGGTGCCTGCTCCCAGCCTTTCTCACCAGCATCAGGGCCTCCTATAAGCATTGGAAATACTTCTAGAAATATCTGAGATGCTGGACTGGAGCCAGTCTTGTCCCTGGAACACCCAAACCTATCAATGAGCCACTGCAAACCCAGCTGGCAGGTAGAGGAGAGAAAGAGCTTTCACAGTCACTTCTTCCAACTTCTGTGTGCTGAGGGAGATTAAATGGGCAAACATTTCTTCCTACACAATGCAATGGGTGTAGAAATAACTTGAAACCCTGCCTGCAGTCCACGGCAGTAATGCAGGCCAGAGCCAGATGTACACAAGGCCATTGATTCTCATACCAGGAAATTTAATTATTATTAAATAAAAAGGTAGAGGTAAATTAATTCTACACAAAGGCAGGTTAAAAAGATCAGAACTGTTTTAATTTTTTTAATTTTTTTTTACAGATGGATACACAGAAAATAAATTGAACATAGTTATCTTCTGCACATTTAAATAGAAAATCTAAAGCCAGTGAATTTAAGTAACGGAAATAAATTTTTGTTCTGTAAGACCTGATTAACTCAGGACCACAGAGTATCACCAAGACTTAACAGAATTTAAAACAGGTTTAGCAATTTGTAAATATAACGAAAATTTTGGTTAATAACTGAAGGAAAAACTTCCTTCACATTGAGGTACTATCACAAGCTCATGAAGGTTAAGAGGAAACTTCCTCTAATTCAAATTAAACTTTAATTGCCACTCCTGGGCTTCCTGTGCTTTTCTCTGAAGCACCTGCCATTGTTAGTGTTGATCAGCAACAGGAGTGCCTATGCTCATTCTGCAAAGCAAGACCACTAACCTAAACCCTCCACAGATTTCTGTACAAGTGCTGTGATTTCTACTGCAAGAAATAGCCACTAAGAAAATTGTGTGTGTTTTTGTTAACTCTGTGATTTGGCAGCATGTTGTGGATTGTCTGTATCAGTCTTTTGCTGATGGACTGTCCCTTTCAGGCTGCAAAAAGAATATTCACCAATATCACCCTACCAGTCACAGCAAATGGGAAAAACAGAAAGGCATGAGAAAGAGAGACAAGATGCATCCCTGCAAATAAAATGTAAGACAGAATTGTGGGCCTGAGTTTCTTTGCTATGCTGTCCTCAGATTGTCCCAAATGATTGTCTTTAGCAGCAACAGTGCACTGGAAATCATCCTTTAACTTTCAGAGTAAATTAGACAAATCAGGACATGGAGTTTAAAGGGTTCTGTAGCTGAGTATTTGTTGTGCAATTTTTAAATAATCACATTGAAGTTGCTTCCTGATGGCTGTCCTTTGCAAGTGACAGAAACTACATTCCAGAATCTTTTTCTTCAAACAAAATTTATGTATAATATTTCAATCACTGGAGATTGGCTACTTGTATTCTTATGACAACATGAATGCACATTATTCAGTGGAATTCCTACTTTGGCAAGGGGAAAACTCACCGTTACCCCAAATTCCTCCTACCATTTCAATAGATTAACATTATTCTTTTCACTTTCTATTATAAAATGTTTCTTTATTAACATTTCATCTCACTAAGATGTTCTAGTATACTTTAGCTTTCAATATTCAACCATACTGAAAATGTATTATGTCTTATTAATCACTGGTAAAATACATACAGCACTCAGATTCCCAGATAAATGGTGTAACAAAACAACAAAAATAATATTATTAGTACCAATCAAATTCTATAGTTATTACAGCTAACAAATTCACAAACCACTTGCCTGTTTATTTCCTCCTTTACAATGTTTTTCCAAAACCAGAATGTTAGAGATGAAAATAATTTCTCCTATAAGGACAAATCAAGAAATTCACAAATCCCAAAATATATTAATATTTATATTTTTGAAACAGCTCACTAGAAGCTGATATTCATGGTTCCAGGATGTCAGAACCAGCTTTTGGGGTTTTTCCCTTAGTAACAGTTTTACTTCCTGATAAATAAGTAAATTTTATTACTTAAATAACTGCAAAACACACATCATGTATTGACTCTAATGTGAAAGTTAAAAAAGAATACCCCATTCTTGGGAAAGCAGGCCTCATGCATCTTAGGATACTTTTAGCCAAACATTTTACAAGCAAGCCATTTGAGTTTGACTTATTACATACTGAACTGCTTTACAGGAGCTGAGTAGAAACTCCAGAGACAGCCACTAATCTATTAGTGTACACACACATCTTCTCCCACAAACTTTTATGCAATTAGGCCAGGCTATAACTTTAAATATAAGTGCTCATTATCTTAGCTACACAAATCTTTAGTTAATTTTCATACACTATTACGGAATATGGGTCAACCTCATTATTTCCTGTCTACTGAGGACAATTCCTCTTCCTGTTCATAAAAGCTGAATGTCATAACCTATGAATTAAAATACTTGCCTTGTATCCTAGCTTTTGTTATTATTACTACTTATGCAAGTTCCACTAGAAATGGGACTTTTTGTTCTGTGCCTGCAAGTTCAAAGCCCAAGGTGAAACTTCACACTAAAAATTATATGTGATTAAACTGGAACCTGGCAGAGACACAAACCCAACATGAAGAGTTCAACTCATTAAAAAAACATCAGGCAGGCAGGTGCTCGGCAGTTCTGGTGTGACTGAGTCACACAGCAGATGGGGGTGAATAGTAAGGGGCAGATCTTTGCTGGTGTGCATTGCCTGAGCTCTGCTAGCTTCATCAGAGCTGTCACAGTTCACATGAGAAGAAATAGGCCCTTGCACACAAAAAAGCACATAACCATCCATGTATGTGAGTTAAAAACAATGGTAAGAGCCACAATACTGGAATATGAGGGACAAAATTCTACCACAACATCTCATATTTCATGAGGTAATGACTCAATTTGCTCAGTCAAATGCCAGACTCTTTAATATCTGCTTTTTAATTTTTATTTTTAACATGTTGATTTTAATTAATAACTCCTTTTTGGCTGGAAAAAGTAAAGGCTTTAGGATATAAATGCATTAAAACCAGTGTCATTCCTCTGCTGTTAAAAAGTGTTATTAATAATCAGAAGAAAGCCAGTGTTTACTACACATGGATGTGCAAGAGTATTGCACCAAGCTTTGATACCTTTTTAGTGGAGTGTAGGAGTGTGTGCAGGCATTTACAAAATGAGCCTTTTAAGTCCTTTCTAAAGCAAGACCTAAACTAAAAAGCTAATTTTCTGCAGTTTTAGGGCCAAATACATATTTTCCTCAATGTTCATAGGGATCTGTCAGCTATAACAACCCCATATGCACTCTGAGAGGGCTCTTGATGCTGTTTTTGTCATCTTGGTAACAGTATGCATACTTCATCTTCCCAAAGTACAAATATTTGGGATGCTAAGTGCCATATCCTATTGTATTTGCTGGGAAATGCCCTGACTAAGGCAGGAATGATGCATCTGACTCCATGTTCTCAGAAGGCTAATTCATTACTTTATGATACTATATTATATTAAAGAATACTATACTATACTAAAGAATACAGAAAAGATACTTACTAAAATGCTAAAAAGATAATAATGAAAACTCGTGACTCTTTCCAGAGTCTCAACACAGTTTGGCCCTGATTGGCCAAAGAATGAAAACAACTCCCAGCAGAATCCAGTGAAACAATCACCTGTGGGTAAACAATCTCCAAACACATTCCACATGAGCAAAACAGAAGAGAAGCAAATGAGATAAGAATTGTTTTCCTTTTTCTCTGAGGCTTCTCAACTTCCCAGGAGAAAAATCCTGGGAGAAGGGATTATTTCGGAGAATGTGAATGCTACAATACCCTGTGATTTTCCTGGGCTGCTGCTGTTAGATAAGGGGGTGCATGGACACAGAATGCTGCTCCTGTGAGGGGTATGCTGTGCAAAGGGAAAGGGATGCAGCTGTGGCTGGCCACCAAAATACTGCCCAGGAGGACTCATGGCAGCACAGGGCTGTGTGTGACTCTGAACTCCTGGCTGCAGAGCAGAGCATCTCTACAGCCTTCCCCTGTGCTGGGGTCTTGTGTGTCCCAGATCCAGCAGTCAGGGGGGTTTTACATTACTGGAATAAATACCAATATAGCCGGATGGAACGTGCCTGGGCTCGTCTGGCCTTGCTGCTTGACCAAAGGCGGCTGCTGTGGTGGTTTCACCTCAGAGACACCTTTGGCTGGCTGGATGCTGCAGCTGGGCGCTTGGGACAAGTCCAGGCCTGCAGGAGCTCAGGTTTACCTCTGGTGGAGAAGCTTTTAGGTGAGGTGAAGGAAAAAGGAGTCGGTTCTGCTGTAGGGTTTTGATCCAGAGCTTTATTCCTGGCACACAGGCCTCTGAATCCAGCAACAGTTCCAACAGAACTATCGAACTGTGTGATTGCTGTGTCTCTGAACCCCAGGGAGAGGGGGAGAGAAGGGGTAGGGATCCCACCAACCAGGTAATAGGGGGGAAGTCTCAGGGGACAAGTGACACCTGGATGGCCCAATGTCCCCCAGGGTTGAAAGGCATCTTTTGAACTTCACCAATCATACGATGCCCTTTCTGGAATGCCAAGATTGACAGACAGCAGTCAGCAAGGGGGCAAGGGGAGGGGAAGGGGAAGGGAGAGGTTATTGGCACACCTGGGGAAAGAACCAGGATGACTAAAACAGGCTATTATATCACACTGCAACATTCCATGGGAGCATGGTGGGGCTGAGCTGAGACAGTCAGAGAGAGGAGCTGAGAGCTGGTAAATGTGTGGCAAGAACATGTGAGGCTCAGCACATCTAAAGCTGCTCACAGAGGAGAAATCCATGCCCAGGCTGGGCTGTGCTGTTCTAATTGGAGTCACAGGGTGTCTGACAGCCTGAGCCTCCTGCAGCTAATGGGACTTGTAGCTGAAATATGATGATTCAACTGTGAAATTTCATCACTGAGTATGATCCTGCACCATACCAGTCCAGATGACAAACTCTGAAAAGCGAGTAAAAGTCTTGGAATATGTCAAGTTTTCTTCTCAATAGGGTAAATTGGCACTGCTCCTGGTCACAGTAAGCCAGAGTGCTCTGGTCAGTCTGATCTAAAAGCAGATACTGCTCATGGCCACATAATGAGCCAGTGGCTGCTGTCAGATTGAACTGATCTGCAGCAATTTTTGTTTGTGCAATGATTCTGTTCTACAAATTCTTAATATTACAGAGATGGACACAAACCCAGACTGATTGTGAGTGTGGTGTTATGTAGCATTGGGCCCACTGTTTGTACTAACTGAACCTCTTCTCACTGACTTACTGTGCTTCTTAATTAACATGACCTTGTAGGTCATTATTTTCATTTAAGGGAAATGCTTAATGAGCACTCTACTTAGTCGTTCAAAAATAATTGGAGCCACTTAAAAGCACAAGAGTGCTCAGAGAAGTACCTGCCCTGCTGTGCCCCATAGGCCTGAAATACTAATACCTTTCCTGCAGGATCAGGGATTTTTTTTTCACTCTGACAAGAGAAAGGAGTTTCAAGTCTCAGATATTATGTGTGGGGGCTAATTCCTCCCACTTAAATGATGTTAAGGAAGCATGACTTTATCAGAGGCTGAGGTCCAAAGCCTCTCTGCCCACTCCCCTCAAAAGAGCAGAATCATGATGTCACGAAGTTCAGTCAAGAAAGCCTTTGGCACCCTGGCATCCACTGGGAATGAGCCTTATCTTCCCTACCAAACCCTCAGCTGTGGGGCTGGCCTGACACCCCTTCTGATCACCTGCACTGTCTGGAGCTTCCATGGCAATGCTGCTTCTCGTTTTTCCCAGCCTGTTTTTCCCTGCCTGACTCACAGACTGCCTCAGCAATCCTCTATATATTTTTAGTTCCATAAAGCTTCCAGCTGCTGCATGTTTGCTGCCCTTCCTGGGAACTGTTGGCCCTGGTCACAAAAGGCCCACACAATTATTAAGAGGGATGCTGCCTTTTCAACTCCTTTAGCTCTCAGTATGAGGAATCCCAAAGCAAGAGAGAGGTCTACCCTAAGTGATTTCCTTCTTGGGAGCTCTTGAATTCACAAGCATCCCCATCCACATGCAATGCACATGGTGGACACAGCAAGGCCAGGTGTGGGGGGGGTGCCTGTGGGGAAGGACTGGCCAGTGTGATTTTACTCTGTTATTTCAGTTGCACTGAAGTAAATCTCACCCTTTCATTCATAAGCTCTGCTCCTTTTGTCCATATTATGCAATTTCATATGGAAGTCCATGACTTGTTTCCCATATTTAACTTCAGCAAATGCCTGTGCACACTCAAGCAGGAACACCCCACATCCCTTCACCACAGCTGAGAACAGCAAGGGCAGTCAGGAGAGCCCAGCTCTGACTGAGGTGGCAGGGCTGTAACAAATCATTACTTTTTTCCTGCCCAAGCCATTTATTCTCTCACCTGATATACTCTGTTCTTTAGGTACCCCACCAAAACCATCCCATGGTTGTTCACATCTCTGACCCCAGCTCTGCTTCTTCTGCTACTCCTAAAATTCTTGCTGAAGAGGACTGGGAATGCAACAAGTCACAATCTTGGCTTCCTCTGAGAACAGTGGTCTGACCTGAAACTGCACCTCCCAAGTGAATAAAGGAAAGGACAATACTCCTCAGTTAGAGCAGAATTTCCCCCTCATAGAAAAGGTTCATGTTCAGACAAACCAACTCGATGGCAAGACATTTAAATTTTCCAGCTTGTAACTGGGAAACCTTTTGGAATCCATCCTATGTGCCTGTGTTGATCACCACTGTGATCTCAGCTACAAGATTCAAACAATGTGTTTTGATCCCTCTCAATTCCAACATCCTACTAGGGCAGAGAGACCAAAATGTTTTCTTCCATTTATAATGCATTCATTCTTCACATCCCCATGAATCAGAGATGATGCCATGCTAATAGGCTCTGTTGGAACTGCAAGATTGAAAGTAGACAGTCTGTGGGAGGAAAGGTTGCAGGGTCAAGCATATTACTCTCAAATGATTCCAAAATGGCTCTGCCAGGTCAATTATTGCAAGCTATTATGGTACCTGTCTCCTCTGTTCAGTTGGATTGAGTGCAAAGCCTCATTTAAATTATAGATGAGAACAGCACAGTAGTTACAGACTCTACATAGAATTAATGACACACCACAATGCTTAAGTAAACGAGTTTTTTTATGTTCACGAATAAAATGAAAAGAAATAAGGAATCATCTAAGAATTAAGCTCCTCAGTACTCTGAGCAAACAGATAATTCTCTTCTGGATGTTCTACTAGTGTGTACTTTCACCAGTTGCAAACCGGGCAGTACACACAATTCAACACTTATTTGAATCGTTAATAGAAGTATACTGCAGCCAGTCTGACAAAGTGAAACCAACCTGATAATTGCTTCCTGATAGTCTATTAAATGATAAATGTGAGACTGTAAAGGAACTGTCTGGTACAGCATAAAGAACAGCTCTGACCAATTAAAAATGTATATTTCCAAGACACAGACTTTCATGTGGTGGAATAACTTAGTGGGTTTCTATCAAGGTCTGTCTCAGTAGAGGTGTGATCAGAGACAGAGATCTGATGAAGCTAGACAGAGAAATATGAGCATCCAGTGCCAAGACAGACTTTAGGAACATTAAGAACAACAAATATTAATTAGATGTCCATTATGAAACTTCAGCTTTTGGCAGCCTTATACAGATTGAACTTCTGTACTGTACATAGCAATTTGCATGTCTCACATCATCTTTTTCACTTGCACTCTTTTGATGATATTCCTAACTTTTAGGCATGGTGATTTTTCTCAAATGTCTTTCCAGCTAGTCAGAAAGGAAGACATCAGATAAGAGACAGAGCATATTGATTATAAAGTCCAAGGTACATATTTCAAGGTAGCAGCTGACCTTGCTCTGTGGCTCAGCATTTCCATCTCCTGATATATTTCTCTTAAAAATATTATGAACTGAAAGAATAGCACAACCCCATCAAGGCAAAAGAACTAATACTGATCTTGCCTTCAGCTTGACCTTGACTTCAGTGCAAGGTACCTAAACTGTCCAGTCATTTCATGTCCTCCAGCCTCACTAAACTGAGCTCTTGGTGGTGGTATCACTTTCCTCTGCATTCTTGACAAGCAGTCAGACATGATTCTGCTTTTCTTCCTCACCCAGACACACTCTCAGAGGTGACACGAGCCTCCTGTGGGGTACTGGGTTTCTAGATGGTAGATAATTATTGCCATTTCACTGAGATCTGGGTGGGGAAGGTTACTAATGTATTAGAGGAGTGATGCAAGGCTGTCTGAAGGGCAAAGAGATGAGATCAAATTTTACTGCTATAAAGGATCACAGGCTTTGGAAGAATTTTTCCTTTTCAGGGGTAACCAGAACCATACACTAACTAGCATTACTAGCATTACTTTCTTTTCAAAGAAAACCAGTCCCTTGCTTTTGTTATAAACAAAAGCAATTCTACAGTTTTTAAAGAATTAATGCAACCTTCCCTAAAAACTAACAGCTCCAAGGAAAGGACTATGGACCATAGGTAATCTGGAATACAAAATATATGATAGAGAAAAAGCTTCCAGTGAAGTTGGATTCACTGACAGGTGTAAATATCTTTAACCAGGAAATATCTATATGATGGGTTTGAAGAACATGGGATAGAGGTTACCAGGGACTGGAATAGGGGGATAGTGTAGGGTAGGGATGCCCAAGGTTTCTGATTCCCATAAATCTTTTTGCAACCCTTTCTGGGTATGTATAGCGCAAAAAAGTGAATCAAATAAGTTTCTCTGTAATTTTGGAAGTTTCATAATGGTGATTTTATTTTTGGCTATCTAACCTCAATAGACAAAGGGTTGCATAACTTGCTCCCTTTCTCCATTTCAGTAGATGGTGTGTTTTATATTGGTGCTTCTGATGTGGCTTTGTTATAGCTGTAAATATGGAGATAGAGGCACAGTTTCTGGAGCTATATTTATTAAATCTCAACTGAGACTTTCTCAAAGGATCAAATGGAACTCAGGAGCTGGGGAGACACGACCCTGCTAGAGCTGGAAGGCAGTGGGGAGGCTTGGGAAATGGGAGAAATCCCAGATGCACCTAATTAAAATTCACCCACCTCTCTGAAGGGAAAGCTGACATGAACTTATCTCTGAAGGGAATTATTCTCCCTTGGGATACTGCATCCTCAATTCTAGGACTTCCAGGCTGAAGAAATAAATGCTGCCTGCCAATATAACTGATATTTGCTAAGAACTCTGCAAATGTTTCTAATTTTGCCTTGTCAAAATGGGTACTTCAGAATAACACAAAAGTTGTCCAGCTCACATCAGTCAGACTATCGATGAGTAATGACAGCCCGGAGGAGTAAAACCTGAAGATTAAGGACATAGCAGTGCTTGATGATTTTTCATTTCTTCCCTTACAGGTTTGAAACTGACAGTGACTTCAGAAGGCATTAACTACCCCCAAACAAACCCAACCAGAACTTTTTTTTTTTGCATTTACATATTTACATATTAAGTTTTATTTTATACACTTGCAAAATATATTCTCACTCAGAATATTTCATTTTCTTCCTTATATTGCCATTTGCAAAATACATTCTCACTTAGGATATTTCATTTTCTTCCTTATATTACCACTTTCTTTTTCTATGCAATACTGAAAATGCAAGTAATTGGTATATGAAGACAAAATACTAGTGAAGGCACCTCAGTTTTATGACAAACTGCAATTAAGTGTTTTGAAAAATATTGTGCCTCCCAGTGGCACCAGAAAAAGGGGTTACACAATATCTGTGAAAGTGCTCCTCAATTGCTAGAACTCTATTTTAGTAGGGCTTTAAATCTCTGCTAGGCTGACTAGAAGTTTAAAGAATTTAACATTATCTTTTAACACAATTGCTGCTGTGGAAGTTTTGTTAGATGCTGAAGAAAAACTACTTTCCTTTGACCATAACTCAGCTGTAAATTAACTCAAAGTCTATGATCTTCCTTTCAAATCACCTTACAATATTTAGTCATTGCTCTTCACAATGAAAATTTTTCCTTGTCTTTAAAATGCGTAAAACTTGTTCCCATCTTAGAGGAAATGCTGTTAGAAAATTAATTTTCTTTCAAAGAACTTGGACATATTAAAATACACACATATGCATTTATTAATAGCATTGTTTAACATGCTAAATCCCAATTTCAGTGGTCACTTGAAGCTAGTAGAACTTAACTTTGAAGGAAGACTATGGGTAAAGAAGTGGGCTGAGCAGGTGATAGCACAAAGCACAGTTACTGAGCTGAAGACATCCCATTAAAATAAACTTTAATTGCTTAAGGATTTTGTAAGTCTTTAACCACTTAACATAAAACTTATGTGCTGGGCGTCTGCCTTACTAAATCAGACCAGGAATTCTTTTTAATAAACTCATGCAGTTAACACATACATTGATTCACACAAAAAGGATTGGATTAGAGTGGGTAATGCTGCCTAAATTTTGGTGTTTCCTCATCCCTGAATGGTTAATGTTGAAAAAAACCCTCTTTATTATTTGAATACATTTATCTTGGGCACAATGTGAATTTAAGAGCTGTATAAGTTTACTAAGGGCTTTCAGAGACACATCTTCCACCTGAATTCTACAAGGAACAGAAACTAATGTTGGGATACATGGTATGCAGAACATGCACTGGGATTAAACTCCAAATAGACAGCAAAGGGCCCAGGATGCAGCCTGGAGAACTGAACGAGGCTTAGGAGCAGTTCTGAATTTTGTGAAGGGGTAGAGTCCATTGAATTTAAAGAAAGCTGGCCAGTGCAAACTGGCTTCTCCCCCACAGCACAGTTTCCCAAGGAGTGTTGGGGGTTTCAGCAGGCATCCAGCTGCCTTGGTGCCTGTGGGCTCAGGAACATGCTGGGAGTTCCCATCCCACACCATGACTCCTGCAACAGCTCTCAGCTCCTTGGAAATAAATAAGGTGCTCCCTCAATAGGAAAATGAAACAGATACTTTTCCCCTAGAATTAGAATTACTGTAAAGTTATTCTTTGTTGCCTTTCCAAAGAATTCTAAATTTCTTTTAAGTCACAGTAAATGGAAAAAATAAATGTCTAGATTATAAAATAACACAGCACTGCAAAGAGACCCGAAACATCTGATAATTACAAAGCATTAAAAAGGCACAATGAAAACAGGAGTGGCCTTTCTAAAATCTGGGCACATGCCATAAGAGGCAGTTTTATTGGCCTTAAGAGACATATAAACCATAGAATGATACAATTTTCAACTCTCCAATACACTGGAAAAGACCTTTAAAATCATCAAGTCCAAGCATTGCCTCTGTACTGCCAAGTCCACCACTAAAGTGTGTCTCTAAGTGCCACATCTACATGTCTTTGAAATAACTTCAGGGATACCCCTCAAAACTAGAATGTAAAAAAAAAAAAAAAAAAAAAAAAAAAAAAAAAAAAAAAAAAAAAAAAAAAAAATCAGAGAAAAAATCAATAAGAGAAGGCTTGAAACACATAAAGAATAATTTATGGAAAACTTGGCTTTCTTTTAATTGCATAAATTTTACACTACTCTCTAACACCTATAGATTGGTTTTCCTTTTTTTTTTTTTTTTAATTCTTATTGTTTGTATAAATAGAATAGTAGAGAAGGAACATGCATGCCGTGAGGAAGACACAGTTCATACCACACAGATGCTAAAATAGTCTCAGCTGTATCAAAAAGAAAAAGCTCTTTTTCAAGAGCATGGTTCTACAGAGTGCATGAGAACTTGCACTGCTGACCTTCTGCACCTACAGTTCTGTCTTCTGGAAGATGGAAATGGATTTTCTTTTTTTAAATGTATGAAGTACTAGAGTGCTGTTTGTTCCATAGCTTGTAAGATTTACTAGAGCAAAAGAAATGAGAGCTTTAGTCAAATGGGAAGGCAGGTGTCCCTCTTGAGATTACAAAATCAATCAGCTCTTGTTTACTGTACAGCAACAGTCTCCTGCTGTGGCTAAGTTGCAGAGACTGTTAAAACACTGAACAACATTACCATAAACCTTATCTAGTTTGCTGAGTGAATTTGGTTGTCCCCTGACACACAAGTTGCTTTCTCATTGCCATACAGTTGAGCCATCAATATTTCAGTCTGGGGTGAGGAAGGCATATAGGACATGATAGGAAGAAGTCCAGAAAGGCAAATGTGGATCCTTAGAGCAGAGCACTACTTCCCTCAACTCTCTAAAATTCACTCTTTAGAGTGAATTCACTCCTTGGAGTCTGGAGGAATGAGGGCGCAACACAGACGAGGAGCTAGTGATGTCCATCAGTCATTCTACTCTCTTTGCAGCCCCTTCCGAATAAACCCCAATTTTTAGGGAGGAACTGGAGTACTGAAGATGTTGTAATAGGTGGAGAGCTCTTTCACACTCACCACTTCAGCCTGTGTACTGGAATGGGTGGGCTTTGAGTACAGTGGTGTGCCTTCACCTGTGCAATAAATGTTATGGGATTCAAGGTGAGTCTCATGTCTCTTTCATAATCTCAGCAGAAATTATCTTTGGGTCAGGACTGCCTGAAAAAATCATGTGTCCAACAACAAAACATCAGGACCACCTTTCACACTGCGATTAAAAACCCCTCACTGACCTATTTTATATGGCAAAAGTGGGGACCTTAGACTTACAGTACTGTAAGGTTGCACAGCTGAACAGCTCTACACCAGCTCTAATCAAGGTGCATGTACTTCATAATGTTCTTATTTTTGTTCACCCCCTTTTTAACTCAAATTTAGCCAAAAATTCCATAGAACATTTTTCTTGATTTAGTTTTTACTGTTTGGAACAGTAAATCAGTAATATTTCCTCAAAGACAAGATTTTTTATGAGGAAAGATGTCTTCTATTGCTCATTGGACTAGCTAATAATGTACAAACATTGCCATGTATCGCTCAGAGAAAATTGTAATTCTTATTTGCTCTATTAACTGGTTTTAATCTCCTAAGTGACAAGTTCAGACCACATATTGCCATTATCCTTTGTGAAGTGTATTAACAAAGACTACAAAACTTGATACAGCAAGTCTACTAAAGCACAACAGTAATGCTTCTAATGCATTTACTCAAATTTTTTTCTCTATTATTGACAATATGGCATACCACCAAGTGCTAAAAATCACAGTGAGGAACTAGACAGCATTTGTTTTCCATTTCCAGTTATTTCCAGTTATTTATTTCTCAAGGAAGACTGTACCCCTAGTGTTACTAACAAATACAGTCTTTTTAAACACATTGAATTCTTCACTGAGAAGTCCACTGTGTGTGCTTTTCAGATAGAAAACTTTCCAGTTCTGATGTCTGCTTAAACCAGAGCTGTTTATGATGCCAGAAGAATTCTCTTTTGTTGTGATGTGTAACTAACCTAGAAGCATTGGTTATGAAATATCCCATATGCCCAGGCAGGGAGAGCTAAGTCTATAAAGCAGGATTTAAGAAAACACGTTGTTCAGGGCTACAGAATCTGATATTGTTCATGCAGTGCTTAGAGCAGAATGCACAATGTGGTTTAAACACCTGGCATTGTCAACATCTCTGTACTCAATGTTCACTGGGCATTCCAAGGTGCTCTGCCCCAGAGAGAAAATCCAAACAGCAGGAACTACCAGCTGTCTGCCTTCTCTGCACTGCTCAGGACAGTGGAACTGTAACAGTGTCTGAAAAACTGAATCTGCACACAGAATTAAGCTAGCTCATAAAAATATTATGCCATTGCCAATTAAACATAAAACTTTATACCCACAAAGTTTCAATCCTGCAGCAAATCACAGTAAATTAAAATATACTTTCCATAAAATCAAAAGAAAAGAAGAAAATATTTCTCTGCTTTTTTATTTAAACGAAAGCTTTTCCTTCACAATTGGACAAATAGCTTGATATTTTGTTTGGTATACATAAACATAAATATTCTGTATCTATTTGTATATTATTTTGTAAGTATTTTTTTCCTTCAATAGTCTGAATCACTACATTCTGAACTGAGCTACATAAAATTTATCAAGTCTTTTTTCTACCTTGCAGACTCTGCAGATTTCAAATTTCAAAATCTAAAACAAACATTAGAAGAATCACACTGGAAAGTCTGCTTTAATTTTTCTGAACTGGAGTAAGCCCTTCAATGTTTTTTGCACCAAATTTTCTTCTCGAAACTATTAAAAAAGAAGACAGGAGGTCTTTTTAACTAATAAACTTTACACAGTTGCTGTCCATCATCTTCCCAAGCACTACTGGATCCCGGCCTTTTCCCCAGGACTTCCATGACTTGATTAGATTTGGGGTTCTGAGACTGCAGAGGAAAAGGACATCTATCACCTCCAGACAGCCCAATCTAACATGTATTTTAATGTTAATAAAGCTGGCTGCAGAATGCTGTCCACAATTCAGTGGCAGCTATGCAGAGGGATGGAATTATTCTTTAGACAGAGGAAGCACAAAGAGTGGTAAACAAGAGAAAACTAATTTTAAGAATAATGCTACTTTCCTTATTTTAAAACCATTGAGAGTGCTAGGATTTAGAAACACTTTGTAATTTTTCTCTATTGTCTTTTATTGCAGAATTCATTTTGTCTCACCTAAGCTAAAGAACATGGAAGGAACTGTGAAGAGGTACCTTATACTCATAAATGCTTCTTTGATGAAGATGAAATCTAAAGAAGGAGTATAAGAAGTTAAGATTCTAAGTACTAAAAATATTCAAAGAAGCCTAGGGATTATTTATAAACCCTATGAAATCAACTGGAAAGACTATGAATATATTCTGTATTTTTTTTCCTGAAATCTAGTAGCAAGAAACAGTATTTGCCACAGATAATCACTATGGTGATTGTCTTGATCATTATGAGTTACAATTTTGGCATAAATTAGTGGCTGTATATTAGGGGTGAATGAGATACAAATCATATCCTTCTAATGCCTATGTTCAAATCTGAAGTAGATTGTTTAAATGAAGTTTGTGTTTCCTACAGTGTTAAAACTTAGTGGAAAAAATTCAGAGCCATTCCAAATATTGGGTGACCATGTAGTATAAAGCATCAGCTGGTCCAGAGGTCATTTAGAACAGGCTGGCAGATATTGACATGATCTTGCTGGATGAAGTGTCTGATTATTCTCAAGGATTAGAGGGAAAAGGTACACATCTCCAATGAGAAGCTGGGTTTCAGTAGCAGAAGGTGGAGGCTAATGCTCTGTGGGGTGCTAGCAGCAGAGTTAGGTGTTAACAGGTGTAGTAAATTTAACAGCAATGATTATTTTTTGTAGAGTAGACTGTATTAATATACCAGATAGCCTCATGATATGTTTCATACACAAGGTAAGCATTTGGGTTCATCGGGGCATTGATCAAGGATGAGGGAGTTAAAATACGGGTTCTTTTTCCCAGTTGTTTGGAGATTTGGGGTGGGAGATACTTCAGCTGAATTATAAGCTATTTTTTGTCATTAAATTTCTTAGCATTCATCTGGCACTAAACAGCCAGCATCTCACAAGTCATCCTAATAACATCAGCAACAAAACTTTCCTTGTCACCTCCTCCTTAAGGGAAAGTTTCATGCTTCCTTTCTTACAGATGTGGCTATTTCCCAAACCAAGGCCTTAAGTCCCACTGTTATGCTCTGCTTATCTGAATTCCCTTCCTTCCTTTGGACAGGTCCCTCTAAGTTTGTTTAGTCACCTCCCTATCTCATTTTCCTTAAAAGAAGAGTGAAATTATTTGTGAAGTGTATGAGGAAATATATCTTAGTTTATATTTATTAATAATCAATTGTTTCAGATGTATTTCCATCAGGATTCCTTGGTCTTTGCTGAGGTAAGTGACAGGGAAAGAAATGCACCATATGACTGATCTTGGGATTCTCTTTGGAGTCCACATAAAGAAGGCAGGCAGGATCCATTTAGATTGCCAGAAACTCTACAGATGTTTCCCCCACAAATTCAACTTCACAGAAGAGAGCAGAGACATAATCTCATGCACATCCAGTCAGGCCAGGGTGAAAACTGAGGTTCATACCTCCTCTCTCTGTTGAAGGTTTAATTCTGCTGTATCAGAGATGCAGTGGGTACCATATAATGGATGACATGAAGGTTAAGTAGTTTAGACTTTGGGGCATACTGAAACCTTCCAAGAGAAGAACTAATAGGCATATTATTTCTTGTGGAATATTAAATTTGGTGGCAATAAATCTATGCTACTAATTCCACCTTTTCCCACTAGGAGAAATAGAAGAAGGCTAGCATTTAAAGAGAGATAGGTTCTAAATGTAGCCATAGTGAAGCTCATTGTTGTGGCTGATGAAGAAAAAATTACTGCAAGGTGAAGCAATATTCTGTATTTGTGTAAGTAAAAATCTATGCCTGAATGCACTGCAACTGAAATACACAGGATTGTATTCATCATCACGTCTGATGCTGATTTCAGCAGGAACACAGCAGCACTTTCTCTGGAATTCTGCCAGACCCTAGAAAATATTTGGCATCTGAAAAAACCCAACAAGGTGAAGGGTGACAGTTTCAGGAGCATGGTTACAGAATCAGAAGTGAGAACAGTCCCCATGTATGTCAGTGAAAGGAATAATCACATTTCAACAGACATTTCCTTGCTAGGCTTTGTTCAAAGGATAAAAGCTGTCAGCATTGTGGCATACCAGTAACAAAAAGAAAAAACTGACAGGAAAATCACAGTTGGCAGAAATGGTATGTCTGTGGTTCCTGCTGACACCACTTGCATCTATTTTCAATGAGAAAATTGAAAAGTTTCCATTTCATTTAGGGAAAGGTCAAAAACATACAAAACAGATGATGAGCAAGTTCTAGTAATCAATGAAACAGGTCTTCCTCCCCAGCATAAGCTTCAGTCTGTAGACTCTTGAATGGGATTGTCATAGAAACCTACTGAATGGGGCTTTTCTGGATCTCCCTGGGAATCCCTTCAGGACCCGAGCATTCCTTCTGTAGGTGTCTGCATAATCAAATTCCCCTCATTTCTGCCCCCCTCGAATGGCTGCAGTTGTGGGGTGTCTCCAGCCCCAGCCCACAGGGAGTGTGCCCTTTGGGTTAACAATGTGTCCCCAGGCTGATCCTACCTCACTTCACACAAGTCAGGTGCTGACTGAAAAGTCACAGGGAGAGCTGGGAGACAAAATTATGAATACATTTATGTATTGCATTCTGATTTCAATTTCTGCTTCCAGTGAAGCCAAAAAGCTGCTTCCATCTTGCACATCATTCACTTTTTAATATCTTAAAAGACCTTTAAACCCTTGCTGATTATTTTCTTTTCACTTTTCATAAATTGAAGTCCATAGAATAACGCAGCTTATTTACTTTCCTGTATCTGAAATACAGAAGCTCTGCTTGGCCTAAATTAAGGGAAAGGCCATGACACACATGTGGGTGACTTTGGATTGCCTGTGATTGGCATAGTGCAAATGTGCATCAAGGCAATACTAATTACTACTGAGACATAAAAAGTCTATTGCTTTTCTTCATTCTAATCCCAAAGGCAAATTGTTCATAAATAATATTTGAGGTTAATACAGCTATGTGAATCTCTATACAAATATTTAATCAACCACCAATTCAACTGCTAGATAGTGCTGGTTTAACTGCTGCTACTTGGGCACTACTGGAGACTTTCCCTTGAAAGTCATATTTTCATTAGACTTTAATACAGAGATATAATTAATGGATAGCTGTCACAGCTGCTCTATCTGGTGATTCACTAGAAGATGTCTGAAAAATAAAATGCATTGCAAAAATGCCAGCTGCAAGTGGCAAACGGGAAAAACGACATGTTACATTATTAAATGAAAAATGATTGACTATTCATTGTAGTATGCATTCAGATGAACACTAAGTTACTGAATTAGAATTCCTTGTGATAAAGAGCCTGGTACAAAAAGCCTGGTTTTCAAAAGTGTCTGTACTTCCCTGTCAGAAGTTTGGACTGGTCTGTGCTGCAAGTCTAGGTGAGAGCCAACAAAACATGTCCTGTCTGTGCACTTAATAAAGCTGTTTCCTTATGCCAGGATGCCTTTATCAACCATCTGATGAGGTCCTTTCTCTCAGGAAGGTGACACTGCCTAACTGTATTTTTAGATACTCTGTAGAAAATAAAGCACTGGGCACTCCTGGAGAGCTAAGAAGAAACTCAAGGTACAGTCAAATCTTTGCTTGTGCACCAGCTTCAGACATGATTCTGCCAGATAACAGTTTCCCTCATAGAGTTGCAAAGTTTAACAAACCAACTCTTACCATCTTTAGAAGGGAATAGGATTTTTGCACTTTTAAGTGACTAAGAGCGGATCATTTACCGAGTAGCACAAGTTTAAGTGACAATTAAAAGGTAGATATTGCTGAACAGTGGTGTTTGTAGTACCAGAAAGATTTCGGAGCAGCTTTCTACTGCTAAATCCCCCTGAAATCTGACAATAGCCACAAGATGCATTTTGGATTAGCAAAGACAAAAGCATGTGTGAGTTCAGACTGCTCCTTGGGTGTGAGGAAGTTCATGTAAGAGACTTCAAACTGCTGGCATACATGAGCTTAAGAAAAAATGGTGAGGACTAGCTAGAGTTTAGGACCAGACAGCAAAGCAAATCTTTCCAGTAAAAGATGAGAGCGCTTGCAGAACTAAACTGACCCAAAAAAACAAATTTAAAAGCAAAAAATATAGTACAGACATCACTCCCCAACCCCCCCTCCCCTGATTAGCTGTAAATTAGACAGCAAATTTACACAAATATTAGTGTATTGATTATCAGCACTATAACATGAAAGGTTTAATTTAACAGCTGAATAACTTTGGGCATGTCATTACATAACAGCCAAGCAGGTGACTCTCTTTTGCCTCTAAATTTAAATTTATATTGTTAATTTTCTACAGTAATACCTTAAGTGCCTGAAAAGTTGATTTTAATAAGATGGTGGATTTCTAAATTGATATTTCAAACCTCTAGGTTGATATGTACCTTTTCCATAGTGATGATTTTCAACAGGCATTTTAAACAAAAGATACTGGTAAGGGTTATCTACATGCAGTAATGCATTCATCTATCTTTTTTAAGAACAAGACTATAGGTTTTCTTTTCTTGGAAGGTGATAATCCTGAAACTAGATCATGCAGCTTGATAAACAACGGTAAAGTTTTTGTTAGTTTTATACACCCTAAATCCAAAACATTTTCTTGAAATGATGGAATGGGAAGCTAGCAGAGCTAAAATCATCATTTAAGTTTCAATTTAGTTCACTGAGTGGAAATCTACTCTGCATATCCAGCACTGTAAACATGCAGCCTCCTTCCCTACAGAAGATTTTATGGCTGCCTGTCTAGTAAAGATATTCTCTGTCTGAGGAACTTGACAAGGAAAAAACCCAACCAGGATCTAGGGGGAAAAATAATTACAGAGAAATAAAACCCCAATTTACATACGCACAAAATAATTGCAGAATAATGACATCTGCAATTCCTTGTACCTCACTGGTCTGTGCCTGGGCAGAGGCACCCGCCTGCAGAAATCCAAGGGCAGGCTACAGAAATAGTGGGTTAGAGTTTGGAAACTCCACAGAAAAAGGGGTGATGGGCAAATGCCTAATTAAAAGACACACAAGAAGAAAAGGGGAATTTACCAAATTAAAAAAAAATAAGGAAACATAGGCAGAAGTTATTAAAAAGAAAAAATGCAGGAGAAAATATGCCTGGTTTATGATACACAGCAAAAGGAAAATATGTAAATGTTAAACTGCTATAGAAAGAGGGGATTAGAGGAGAATTTAATACATTATATATTGAAAAAAACACTGTTTCCTTCCTTTTTCATTCTGTCTAGTTTTTTTTCTAATTAGCTCAGCACTTGTGGCTTTCAGTTTTGTGCTTTTAGTGATTCATTTATAGTGGGTTATCTGGGGCATTATGTGGTGCAAATACTAAATAACCATGATTATAATTGGTTAATAGCCCAAATGCCATCAAACATGGAGCTTCTGACACGATGCCACAATGCACAGTAGCGTACACCTGTTACACACTAATTCATCATCAGTGGTCAATCTGCAAATATTTCAGCAGTCACCACTGAGGAAGATAAAGACCATGGTGTATAGATTTTCCTTCTCTAAACAGGGGCCTGGGTTAAGTCCATGACAGATAATCTGTGGTATAGGACTGACATTGCTTACTCCTGAATTAACAACATCTTTAAAGTCTGATAAAGAGTCTGTATCTGCAGAGCTATCAGCTTGACATCTTTAGCATCTGCTAAGATCACTTAAAGGGTGAGGAGGGGAAGAGAGATGGGAAAGGAAATAGGATGAATAGAAATGAGGTAAAGAAAGGTTATGAGGATGATAAACAGTTTAAGAGTTGAAGTAGCCCTCTAGTCTAAAGAAGAAAAGTTGGGCTTTTTCTACACATTAAATTACCTCAAAAGAGACAGGTTTAAGCCCTGTTTCTGAAGATATATCTAATAATACTAAAGAGAAAAAATATCCTAATAAATCCATGACTAAGAGTATCTGTAGGCACATAAAACTGTTAAAGCTGCAAAATCCTCTTAAAAAAGCCCCAAACCAGACATATTAATAGCATGATGTAGTGTCCTTGTTGTTCCTGTAACCTTGTGATTGCAGTGACATTGGCAGAGCATAAGCAAAGGCAGCTACAAACTTCTCCACGTTGAATAAATGTTACATTCCCTGTTGCTGTGGGGATTGCCCAGTCTGAAATGTGCAGGATACAGGTGACCTGCTTTTGGGCACAGGGTGGCTGAGCCTGCTGTGCTCAGCTGGCAGCACACAAACCTGGCTGCTCAGAGCTGGGCACAGCAGCTCTCCTCTGCAGGGCAGGCAGTGCCTGCAGTGATAGGGCACTCCAGGAAAACAGGGGTCCCTCAGGGGCAGGCAGCCCCCATCTGTGATCCAGAAGGAGTTCTGGTCCTCCATGGTCTTGGTGTGGGAGGAGTGGAGGTTCCTGAAGCTGGAGTCTAGAGTATATCTGTCCTGGTTCAGGGCAAATTTGGGAGAGAACCCCCAAAGGGGCTCCTCTAGGAAAGCAGATTCATTCGGCCCCTCCTCCCCAGCTGGGCCGGGAGAAAATACCTCCTTGGAGAAAAGTGGAAAAAACCTGTTAATTAAACAATAAAACCTAAACAATATTAAACAATAAAACCCCTTGCTGCTCCAAAAGAGATGACAAACTCAGGAAGTCCCCTCCCCGGGTGGCAGCTCAGCTCACTCAGTCTCTTATCAGTCCCTCAGTGCTGGAAATGCCGCAGGCCCGGCCTGGCCCGGTGGGCCTCAGGTGGAGCTGCCGGTGCTCTGCTGGTGTTCAGGCCAGAGCAGGGCTGAACAGGTCCAAAGAAAAGGGAAAAGGAAAAAAACCCACAGTCCAGGGAACTTCTTTGCCTCAGCAAGCTAAACTAACTAAAAGCAAAGGAGAGCTCTGTCCTGCTGTCTGTCCATCCACAGCACAGTCCAGGAGCAGGAATGTGGAGGAGCGAGTGCAGTGTATGAAAACAAACTGCTGCTGCTTCTCTCCCCCCTTCACTCTCTGGAACAAGTCTCAGAGGTGCAAAACTTATTATTCAGCATAAACAGAACAAGATGATTGGGGATAAAAGCATCATATAGTCAACCTAGGACAACATCCCTGGGAAAAAATACTGAAGGACAGCTGAGAGGTGAGAGGAAAAGTACAGCTGGGATTAATCAGGAGGTACTTCTTGAAAGGTAGGATAGAATGGGAGCAGTTCCCCACACAGCTGAAGTGGGAACGGGGACTTTTAAGTAAAAAAATCACTAAGATGCGTCCTTCAGGCTTAGAGAGCATCAGCCAGTCTGAAGCACGGGAAATCTATTGCTTTTTCCTATTCTAACTACATCTCCTCTTCAGGAGTCAATACTTCTACCTTGGAAGAGCACCAGCTCTTCTATGCCAGCTTTCAATGTGGCATATATTAAACCAATGGAGATAGGCATCTCCAGGAATTGATTTTGTAATGAAAACAGTGCAGGGCTAACTGTAGTGGAACTCCAGAATGGCATTCAAATTGATAATAAACAACTCAATTTTCAGCCCAGTGGTGATAGAGCATTTAACACTAATAATTCCAGTAGGCAGTAGACTATGTTGTATCTTTGTTTTGCCTTGCCTTTCCAGGGGAGGGAGTGGAAATCAGAGAATACTCAGAATCCAATTACTGGCAAAAGAGGTGGTACAGAACAGTGCCAATGGTGGGATTCAGCAAGAAAACAAAACAGGTAAAAGCTCCTCAAACAGCAATCACTACAGCAGTTCCCTGAAGAATAGACAGTGAGCTCTAACAGAGGTGTTGCAGAACCACTCACCAACCTCTTCTTCCACAAAAGGGAAGTTGGCAGGTTACTTTCTGGTTCTTGGGACAGCATGCTTAAAGCTCCAGTAAGAAGTATTTCTTCAAGATGTGACATTGAGCTTTGTCCTTCTATGCTAACTGGTAATTTGACAAATGAATTTTAAGATTTCAGTGAAGGTTTGGGCGCCACAATGTGCTAATGATGGCTAGGTGATGTAAGGTCTCTTAAAAGGCTAATGGATGAGATTCACAAGGCTAAAGGAAAGCTCTGTTTTCTCATAATGAATTTGGCAATTTAACTAGAATCATTAAAAAGATGACATTCTAGAAATCACAATAGTGTGGACTTCACTACAAGTATCGGTGTTCCTTTAATGGTCCAAAACCTGCAGGTCAAATTAGATCTTGTAAGAGACTGGTTCTGTCCTTTCCGTTTTGACCCAGTTTCCCTTTATGACAAAAAGAAAGAAAATAGTAAAATGCTTCATTCACCCTGTAAATATTGTAAATTGCTTTTATGAATTGATTTGCTTTTAATTTTACCTTTCATCATTACATTGTAAACAAGCTGATGTACTGATGATGCACACTTCTGTACCTATATGTGGAATGAACGACTTCACATTAAGGTTAGGGAATTTACTAGTTTTTATTCCTTTAGAAAGATATTAGCTAGAAAAATTCAATAAATCATAAGAATGTTCCAATACAAATTTAATGTCTGTATAATGTTTTAGCAAACTGCATTTTAACACAGTATCAGTAGGTCTTTGGATACCTAAGGATTCCACTTTGTCATTATTAATGTCTTTCAAATGGCACTATCGTTTGAAAATAGTATTTTTATAAAATATCTTTCAATGAAAAGAAACAAAAGCACTGTCTAAATGTACCTATTTTTCTATTTTTACAATTTAAGAGTGTCATTGCTTTATGCTAGTATGTGTAAGAGAATTGTTATGCTGTCCTCCCCTTTCAAATTGCTGTGTAATAATGATGCAATATTCACATTTCATATACTATAGAAGGATCCTTTTCTTGCTTATATGGTTTATTTCCTCCAAAAAAGACTTGATTTAAGGTCAACATCACAAAATAATGCATCCTTTAGAGTTCCCCACTGCAATGCAGAGTTTTGCTAAGATCAGACAGGCTGTGCCCTTGGCCATTCGGGAATCCCCAACTGGCAATTTGGCTTACAAGCCATTCTATTCATGCCTCTAATCAATGGCCTCTTTTTTCCCAGGCTAATGACAACCTTATGAAGCAGTATTTCTCCCATGTCTCTCAGAAAAAACAATTAGCCAGAGCTACAAAAGCCAATGACACAAATCCATCCTCAAATTGGTTTTGTGATTTAAACTGTGGATCCAAAAAGGTGTTATAAATGACTTCATTGTGAAACCACTCTGATCTTAGATTTACTAGGAGACCAGGAGACAAGTTAGTAAAAGCAGTTATAATGTTTAGAGCAGGGCTTGATCCTGAGAGATGCAGACCAGCTGCATCATCCGTTGACTCTGCTGAAAATTCAGCAGGTCTGTCCTTCTCTCAGTCAGTTCTGCACATCATGTTTCTCTATTTCTAGTCAGCATCAGGCAGAGTGGGCACAAATGGACCTCTCTCAATAGACCTGCCTCATGAAAACATCAATCTAATACTTAACAGAGCTGTGCATCTCTCCTTAGCAAATCTCTTTTGTCAGCCTCTCCTGGATCTTGTGTTTGAAGCATTTACTTTTAGTGAGACTGTATAAAGCCTTTTGGGAAACAACCCAAAAGTTTCTGTTGGGGAAAAAATGGGTCCTTAGATTTTGAGCCAATATTCTATTAGTGTTTCATAAAGCTGATACAGAAAAATAAGCACTCATCTTATACTTTATATATTTTTATGTCCATGCTGTGTAAATAGATGTGTGTATGTAGACATGTATTTCTCTTGTAACACTACAAAGCTTTGTAAATAATGAACTTTCACAAATTTCACACTAATTAAATTACTTCTTGCTAATAGGTATCCATGGAGGCTGCTCCCCAGGTTTTCTAATTTTGCTCATTATGTTCTCTAATTTTTCCAGAGAGACAACTCAAACAGCTATTTGATATACAACGGCTGTACCCAGCTGGCTTTCACTCGAGCAGTTGCTTTGATACAGCATCACATGATGATACTCGTTACTTCAGATAAATTATTCAGAAACTCCCAGATGCAGTGTCCTGCAGTTTACCAAGCTATAGGAGTTTCACTAAGCTGTGATGCTGATATATCACAAATGAATGTGAATTTCTGAGTAATTATATACTCTTAATAAGCCAAAATAACCCAGCAACTGGGTCACCAAATTGCAATTAAACATTAGCATTATTTCTCAAAAGGTTCCCTTAATTAAAAGTTCTCTTTTTTTCCTATTCTGTGTGCTATTTAAGGTTACTTAGTAGATATAACACAGTAGCAAAATCTTCTAAAGCTACAAGTTTTATTTCCTGAAATTCTTAAAATGGTTAATCTTGAAAACCAGTGTAACATTTTTAATGATACTACAGTATTGATGTGTCACATTTGAAATTTGGATGAAGTGAGGTCAAACTTAGCCCCAAATTTTTAACCTTTCATTCAAGTTTTTCCAAGCATTTAGATGAATCGATAATACCAGGGAAAATTATTGTTAAAACTAAAAATTGTGTGTGTGTGCGTATGTATATATATATATACATATATATATATTACAAAATTTCCCCTTTACCTGCAGTTTTTAATTGAACACAGTCCTGACTCCAGGGCTCTATCCAAGCATAACTGTATTTCCTTTAAGAACAAGACACCTAGTACATTCTAGAAAACATTCTCAAAGCAACAAAGTGAAGCCAGAAGCCGATTCCCCAGCAAATCTGGCTGCTGTTCACCTCTTACACAGCTCTTCAGCAGCCCAGCATCAATGGAGTTACACAAGAATGGAATAAAGGACAAGTGTAAAAGGCTCGATGTGTCTTTGCAGGAAGAAAGGAAGGTAATGCCTGCTGCTGCTGCTTTCTCAGACCAGTTTTGCTGGAAATCCCATACTAAATAAATTTCTCTGTCAATCCCCCAAACTAGTTGCCTCAGGATCTATAAACGGGAAGGCTTTTCCTAGAGTGTGCCAAGACTGAAGCGAAAATCATCTCATGTACTTCAAAGAGCTCCATGTCATTCTCACCCAGGGTCGATCCCCGCTGATTCCCTTCAGATCCACCTCGTAGGCAGGGGTGGCAGAAGGAAAATCCATCTCATTTAGCATAAAAGCTAAGGGTGAGGTGAGGCACTCTTTGGACGTGTCTACAGATACAAAGAGTCCCTGCTGTCCAGCTCTGGATTTTCAGTACCCCACTTTTCCATCACTAAGTTGGGCCAGCTGGTTTCATTTCTGTGGAGTAATTAAATACAGCTAATTAAATGGAGCTGCTGTTACCATGCATTCCTAAAGCCTTCGTTTCAGAAACAAGATGATTGTATTAACTCTCTTTCTGGCTCTTTTAGCACAGATTTAGTCCATTTTACTGGTGAATAAAATTATGCAAATAATCATCTTAAGGGATCAAGCATAAAGAAGGTAAATAAAAATTGCCGTAAGTTCTTTCTCAGGATCTTTTGATTCTGAAGTCACTTTCCTGATTCTGAGATATTGGCGAAAGACTCAGAAAGCTTATTCCAGATAATCAAATTAAAACTGCTTGTGAGAACCTGAAGAACAATCTCATAATACCGAGTGTTAAAATGGATGATTAATTTTATCTCCATAAATGCAAAGAAATGCAGAAAGTGAAATAAGAATGCTAACTGTGCATACACACATACAAAATGATGGGCTCTAAAGTGAATATTAACACTCAGAGAAAGGATCTTCAAGACACCAGCTTAAGCCCATGGGGAGTCAAAAAGCAAACATAATGTCAGCAATGTCAAGAAGGGAACTGAAGCTAAAACAGGAAGCAGCATTATGCCATCAATAGTGCAATTACATCCTGAGTACTGCGTGTAGTTCTGGTCATTCAACCAAAAACAGGTAGCAGAATCTGCAGAGGTGCAGGAGGAGATAGTTAATGCTGTCAGAGATTTGGAAGACCTCATTTGCCAATGTGAGGTTTTGTGGGCTAGGGTTCTCCTGCTGGAGAAATATCACATAAAGGAATATGATAATGGTGTATGAATCCTTTCCCAGAGGGTGGAAAAGTTTAAAAAGGAATTAGACACACTTATAAAGGACAGTTAGAGCACAGTGACCCTGAGACCATCACCAGCTCAGAGATTCTGTAATACAGTGAGAGATAAAAAGTAGGAAGGTGCAAGAGTGGGATTATGCCTGCTTTGTTTCTTGTAGCCTTTTCTCAACCATTTGCTCCAAGCAGTACTTAGAGATAGGATACATGTTAGACAGAGAGCTATTCTGAGCCAGTAAAACAGATTTTGTGCTCTTACTATGTTGTCCTCACTATGTGTAAAGTAGGAATTTATTCTACATAAGATTCAACTTTACTTCAGCTACAGAATCACAAGAAAGGACTCAAGAATTCTGTTTCTAAATCTAACATGCTAATATAAACAGCCCTAATTCACTTAAAAATGTATTATTTTTTAAAACAACTTAAACAGTTGCTAAAATAGAAAGAAAACTATGTTTAACTTAACCAGGAATAAAAAATTGCTTTCAAACAATGAGTGTATCTAGTTTTTCTGGTCAAATATCACACATAAGTTTAAACCAAAAAGACTTCTACAGCTTGTAATCCAGATATTTAGTAAAACCTTTTGTAGGACTATACTTTCCCAGTTCTAACCACTGTTCATGAAAAATACCAACATTGAATATTCTTGAAAGACCTGCAATGTATAGAGTTTTTAGACAACCCTAGTGCATTATTCTGGTGCTGAAGGTTTGAGGGAGTTGATTTCCTGTATCTTCAAAAAAAAAATTATTGAAACACTTCACCAAAAAAAATACAACTTAAAATGATGTTAAAGTCCAACATGAAAACAACTTCCTATAAAATTCAAGCTGAGGTAGCCATACACAATTTTAATTTTAATGGTAGCAAGATATTTCTCATCTCTCATCAGGGACTCTCCTCAGAGCATGACAAAAATCCCCATTGTATGAACTAAGCAGCCTAGGAACGCCTGATCACAGTCATCCTTTTAGTTTAACTCCTTTGATAAGCAATTCCCAAAGGCAATGTTTAAAGTTTCTGGAGAAAATGTATCTCTGGCATTAAACTCAAAGACTTGCAGTGTTGGAAATACATTACAGAGAAGGAGAAATTCCAAGCAGAAATCCAAAATTCTTTCAACCAGTTTAAAGCTTATCTTGCTTTGCTTGGTGTTGCAAAATCTGCGTGTATGAATATATGCAAAGCTGAAATAGAATTTAGCTACACATAATGTTTGAAAAATAAAAGCTGTGGCTCAGTTCTCAGAAGGATCAAATCCACGGTGGCATTATTTCAACCTCAAATTCAAGTCTCCATGACATCTCAGCTGATGGGCACTCAGTCATGTGAAAGGCAATGTACAACAGCAAAAGCTGAAGGGCAACATTCCCAGTTCAAAATCTCCTCTCAGTTGCACATGATACTAATGAATATCAATATTCCTCTTATCTTATAGAGCTCCCTACAGCAACATCAGTGGGAGATCTGTGTACATAAGGAGAGCCAGGTAGCAAAACACAGAACCTGCAGCTCAGAAGTTATGGTGATTAGAATGGTAGAAACAGCTAGATCAGGTCAAGAGGATGAGATGAGCATGCCCTCACTACTGCCCAAAGTATAAATATTGAATGAACCACACCAACAACAGCAAATGCACTCTGAAGTTTGTGCAAATTCACTACCCCTGTGTAACACTGTACATGCAACAGGAACATAAAGCAGAATTAACCTTCCTGGGAGCACGGGTTTTATTTTGAAAAGAAGGACATTATATAAATATCAGCTCCACCTTTCCACAAGAAAAACATTTTAAAGGTTTTCTTATTGATTTTTCAAAGCCTTCTCTATTGTAACAACAATGCTTAGCTTAACTACTGTGGCAATAATGAGGCTCATTTACTATCCCAGAAAAGGAATAAGAATCTGCCATTATGTTTCTTTCTTAGATTAAGAAGTATGCAACAAAAAATACCCTGACACACTACATATTCTAGCTGGGCTGTCTATCAATCTGGTCATTATTAAAAATTATTCCAAGGAGAAAAAATTTATTACATTTTCTGAACCTCAAGTGAAGGAAACATTAGCAGATCAGTAACTCAGAGATGATGGCTGGCAGAGAAATGTGGGGGGTGAGGGTGGTGTTAGTTTTAGTTTTGAGAGTGTACCAGTAATCATGGGAACAAAGGCAGGACTCATGCAATTTGCCCATCAGTCATTAATTGTCAGTGACCGCTGCCACAGTCATTCAAAAACAATTAGAAGTGAGAGAAGGAAAGTGTATCACAAAGGCATAAACAATCCAGAATAACCACAGCTGGCACACACATTTTTAATGGGGATTTCACTGCCACAAGGATGCACATTGTTCTCTCTGGAAAGAATATTCATGAGGACATAATTACAATATTTGGTGTTGCATAAACAAAATCTCAAAAAGCACACTCCTCATCTGAATAGGGAACCCTTCAAGTCAATCAATGAAGGAAGCTTACACTGACAAAAAGGAAAATCCTCCTTCTTACAGATGTATTATCTTTCCACCTAATCCAATGCTTCTCAACAGTAGCCATTCAGTGGATTTTGAAGAAGTCCCCTATCACCTTTCACTGAGAGTTTGTTTGGGCTTCTCTAAACAAAAAATAAATCAGTAAGGCTATTTCAAAATTAATCTAAAAAAATTAATAATGACAGGATTTTCTGGCTTCTTCTCTTCTAGTAGGGTCACTTACAATCTTACTTGTGCTTAAGTCAGAGATTAAAGTATGTTTATTAGTTCTTTATCCATAACAATTTATTCTAATTCTGCTTTTGCCTATATAGTGATAGTGCAGCTAGAAAAAATTCTTCAGTTCTTTACCAAGGCAATGTTCCTTAACCTCAGAACTGTACTTCTTGCAGGATTAATATTAGAGATTAATATTAGGGAAAGATTATCCGCTTTTACTCCTTGCTAGACCAAATTCTACTTTTTAAACCACGTGTTAGATTCAGTTACTGAAACAATATAGAATTTAAGCTAGACATAATGAAATTTTAATGAAATACCATTTACTGAAATAGATCTAAGACTATATTTTTCTATCCAGCATTACCTGTTCAATTTATTTATAGAAATTTATATGTTAATAAATATCTTCTAATAACAATCAGGAATTTTATAAACAAAAACTGTTGTGAGAATTCCAGCAATCAGTATAGCAAGCAGTACCGTTATATTTGCTGTGATCTTTTCACTAGACCAAGAGAAGTCCAAAACTACAATTTAACTTTTCAAAAATTAACACCCACGTTTAATGACTAATCTAAACTACTCAGGATATGTTAAATATGACAGCATAAGACCAGACAGTGTAGGGAAGTGTGAGAACAAAAGGATAGTTAGACAAAATTGAGGGTGATAAAATCCTCCAAGAATTTGAAAAAAAAGAGGCAGGAAGGGGACTAAGCTCAGAAAGTTCAAAGAATTTTGAAACTCACTTATGTTGTGAAACAGGCATTTTCTGTCATGTGTTTAATAGTTTGGAAGACACACATTCTAAGGTCTTTCCATACCATTTTTCACTACTCATCAGAGCAACATTTTATGATCCTGTATATTAATGCAGAACTTGCAAATACAGTCGTAGTCTTCGGTTATGAAGAGACCAAGTAAGTCAAATAGTGGTGGGGACACAAGGCCCAAGCAGAAATATCATGGCACAGAAAGTGACCATAGAGAATTGAAGGGTAGAAAATATGAAAATATCTGTATTTTTGAACAAAGTGGACCACGAGAAAAAAATGGCAAGTTTAAATGAATATTAATGGAGCCACAACTGGTAACAGCCTAATGGTCCCCACTAAACTGTCTGAATGATGAGACTGATAGGTCTAAAAAAACATCTGCCCCCAAACCACCAATGAGGGCTGTTCTTTCCCATTTCCAAAGCTGAAGGAAATCGAGTGATTCCTCTAGACCAGTGGAAGAAAGTAGAGGGTCAATTGAAGATAGAAACCCTTAAAATATGAATGTCTGAGTATAAAAAATATAACAGTCCCAAAATAGCTAAAGCTGACTTGGTACTTCCTTTGCCCAACGGTGAAAATTTGTAAAAAAATTACCTATTTTGAAGCTAAGATGATGGTCAAGCAAAACCTACAGTATGAAAAGCATGAGGTCCATCCTGTGAGAGCAGTGGCAGACACTTTTAGATTCAGTAGTTGCACATGACCACAATGAATGCTGAAGTATTGAATTGTTTAACTGTGAAAGTGATATACTTATTCCAGACATTTTTTTGAATAGAAGGAACAGGAATTTCAGATGTGGATCAAATATTTCTGTTTCTGTCATTGGAAAAACAGAATGACTGAATTTTTGTTAAAGGAGTGAAAAGTGTGAAAATTGTGTTCCTTTGTAAGGAAAAACCTTGCTCCCTCCAGTAAATATTCTGTTATAGAGAAGGTAAACTATAACTTTAAATTCTCTAGGCAAGGACTTTTCTTGTAAAAAGGAAAACTCACAGACTACTTAAAAGAAAATAGATAAGAGAAATCCAGCTGGGATTGAAAGAGGAAAAAGTATTTTAAAAATATAAATCCTACTCTCCTTTAACCTTTGCTCCCTCCTTCCAAAACAAAAAAACTTTTAGATAGAGCAATTCATGTTTTTCATGGTGGTGTCAGAGTTGAAAGATTAAATAAAAATTTCTATAATTAAAACATTTCTCAAATTTTTCAGTCTCCTTGAGCAAATGTACTGAAACTAAGTCCAGTGTCCAGTATATTTAAGTATGCAGACTAAAGAAGTTGTAGTTTCTGTTAGCTCCAGAGTGAAGCAGAGCAATGTTATCACTGCAGTGTCAGTATAGGAAAGATGTAGGTTATCAGTAGTGAGATGTTATCTAAACTAGATAATTTCTCAGACAAAATTGCTAGTTTGAGCTATTCTTATTAGTTTTCATAGTAAGATATGACTTCTTTCCCCTCATATGAATCTTTTCCCCTCCATGCACCAGAAGGAAGAGGATCCAACAGAAGATCTGGGTGCTTCATCTTTGTGTGGGAAGATCCCTGGGCAACCTCAGGAGTCACCAGAATCTGGCCTGCATGTCTACAGAAATATGCACATATTGATATGTAAGTAAGGCTCATTTGTGTTTAGAGCAAGTAACATTCATCTGGAATCATTCTGCATTTCTATGGCCTTTTAATCTTTACAGTTGCATAGACAAAAAGATTCAATGTTTTACCAGAATGTGTAATCAGAAATTATTATTTTGATGAAACATTAGACTGTATTCTGTAGAATGTAATTACATATAAAGGTTTGATGTTTAAGGGAAACAAATTCTAACATTTCTTGTCAGGATTCCAAAATCCTGCCTATTTGCCTTATCAGTCCTTTTACCAGGTTTCAGGATTTCCTCATATCCAGAGATACTTTTCCCTTTTCATGTTTCTATACTGAAATAATTCTAATGCTTAAAGACATCACAAATCCAAATACCTTTTTATACAGCCAGCAACACATTCTCCACATCTCTGCTTTTTATACTTTCCACCTTTTATAGCCACTTATTCTATTCCAAAGCCTTCTACTATGAATTCTGCAAATGCAGTTCCTCCCTTCTCGACAGCTCTGCAATATCTACCATCCACACACTAAGTGCTTGTGCCTTCCTCCCACTCAGGCAGATACACTTCCCAAAAAACTTGAAATGCTACCACGTTTTTTTCCCCTGTCCCACAAACAGTGATTATCTGCCAGTGGGTCTTCGAGGGTATTAGTCATGAAAGACAGAGGCTTTTTAAAGTGCTGCATTATCTGTCAAATCTTAAATACAGGATATCTGTGCTCAGACAGGATTTCCCAGTTCTATTTAACAGGGACTCCAGCATTCACCTCACTTTGAGGATTTTAGGCTGGAATCAAAGACCAGGTGTCACAAAAGGAAAATAACTGAGACCTTGTTTAAAGTATACTGAAAAAAAAAATAGAAATCATAAATACAAGGAATTCACTTAATAGTAAGACAAAACTCTGAGGTAGCTGCATTTGTGAAACTCAACTGCTAATGGAACAGAAAGGTTTGGATACATCTTCTCCTTAATTGTAATGCATTGTAAGCAAAGAGCAGTCAAGGAATGTTTGGAATTAATGACAAATACTCTACCTTTAAAGATATCTGCAAGTGTTACTAGGGATTTTAGCAGCAATGGTCTCCAAAATGATTGCCAGGAAATAGCCAACCACTCTTTGCAACAAGTCAAAATTTCCATCAAAGAACACCAAATTTTGGCTTC
This sequence comes from Molothrus ater, assembly GCF_012460135.2. Taxonomy (NCBI): domain Eukaryota; kingdom Metazoa; phylum Chordata; class Aves; order Passeriformes; family Icteridae; genus Molothrus; species Molothrus ater. The sequence goes on along the minus strand of NC_050482.2, from coordinate 12,163,303 downwards.
TAAATTTGATAAAATTGTTGATTTATTAGATGAAATACAAAATGAGAAGATTATGAAGAATAATTTTTAAAAATTATAAGACTGACATTCCTTTTTCATTAATGATCTCTGTTAAAAATGAGAGCTTTCACAGAAAATCAGAAGGAGTAGAAATAATAAAGACAAAGGTAGCTGGCCATATTGTAATGACTATAATCTCACAAGCTCCTCATTGTTAAATCTATCATGCTTCATTCTCATTTAGAAGTCAGAGACTGAAGGATTAAAGTTATGAAGAGAATAGGATTAAAAATCATGTATGTTGATTTCTACCTATGATTAAACAAGGTGCTTATTTCAGAAGGAATTTCAACCTGTTGTTCTTTACTGGCATCAAAGCCTTGATCTTTGCATAATGTGGTGGTGTGAATTCTTTTCTGTATGAAAAAACAGGACCATTCCTTTCAATGGTCCTTATAGGAATGTTTCACGTCACCTCCATTCTCATACCACATATTGTTTGCATTTTAGTGGTCAAAAAGCAACCTCATACTGTCAATGAGAATTCTGCTACTTGCTTCAGTGGTGAGTGGAATCCAATTTATAGCTCATTAAAGATGTGAATTGTTAAAACTCTGGTCCTGTTTCTCCTGAGGAGTTTACAAAATCTCTCTCCCTCCCCTCCTAAATTTCATTACACATTCTAGCTGAAAACTACTTAAGCTTAGCCATTTAACTTGGCAACAAAACAAAAAAGAGATGCTCTCAGAAACTGGATGTGAGTAGCTTCAGCAGCTCCAGCAGGAATTCAAGCCACCACAGCCATTCTGTAGTGGTCCTGTAGCCTTGAACCACCTTCCAGTAGCAGTGTAGTTTAAACTGTATTATCATTTTAGCTCCATTGTGCTGGTTCTGTTTTGGGGTATGTCACTGGTGAATGTGTCTATTTTATTCTGAAATTAAATTAAAAATTTTAAAAGTCTTACAAAATAATAGTAAAATTTTATTGCTGTTAGAAACTGCATAATTCACTGTATCTCACACACTGATGAGCATGCTCTGTTCCTTACAGGGGGCATTTGTTACACACATTGTAATACTTTACGCATAAAGGGCCATTAGCAAAAATATTACTTCATATCTCTATGAACCTTTTCAGCTGTGAATCTCAGTCCACTTTATAAGCTAATAATCTTTACAGGCACATGAAAGATGTGTTTATGTAACCCTCTTTCATAAAACTCAGAAACTGGAAGTGATTATTTTTCATATCACCATGAAGCAATTAGAATGAAAGCCTGTGGTTTTCTTCACAAAAGATCATGGGACAAGATAGTAGCTTCCTTGACCTGCTTTTAGCAGCCTCTAAAATCCTCAGATTGCTGGAAGAGTTACTATGGGTTGCCACTACCTCCAAAGACAGGGATCCTTGCAGGCTGGGTGCCTCTGGGTCCCTGGCCTCTCCCCATTTAAATGCACTCTCTGGGTGGGCAGTGGGAGCAATGACGATGAGAGAGCCAAATGCTCACTAAATAATCAAGGAAACAGAATTTTTTTGTCTACTTTTACTCCTTCTTGTCCTTGCAATTACCAGCTCTGTTTAAGATCACTGTTAGCACTCTACAGGGATTTGTATGGCTGAGACTGTGAGAAACTCTAATGCTTCTGAAGGCAAAGTAATACTCAGTAGTCCATTACAGCTCAAAGGACTTATCTCTTACACTGATAAGTGTCCTTCAAGGAAGCTTCACTCTATGCAAGACCTCCCCCCAGAGAGGTACCAGAATCTGCCCAGGGCACAGCCAGCCAAGGAACGCACATGTGGACAGCTGTTTTGTCTGAAAACTTATCCAAGGATGAAGAATTACTCTAATAAGCTGTGTCACTGAACCGGGCTGTCCAGAAAAGTGTCTTCTGAACTCCCAGGAATGAGGTGACCCTTTTCTTATTTTTATTATCATTATTGTGAGTTTGGCATCACTATTGTAATTTGGTCAATGAATGCCCAGATGGTGTTGCCAGCATGAAATGCCCTTCCAAAGGTCATAACAGTTCAAAATATTTTGTTATGGTTTAATTAATGCAAATTGAAAATGCAAGCAGAGAAAACTACGTTCAATATGTCAAAAAATGACAGAAAAAAATTAATTGTGATCAATATTATTACAAGTAATGCCAGCTCCATTACAAAACTGATTAAATAATACTCAAAATGGGGTTAATAACCTGCAAAAGGGAGTTCTAAGTAAAAACAATCAAATAAAAAGCTATTTGTAGGAAAGTATTTACCCTCTACAAGTTGCCATTAGCAGGTATCAGAAAACACAAACAATATCCGTATAAGAGAAAAGTTCTCTACGTGGCTTCCAGTGAGAAATGTGTGAGGGAATCAAGAAGTAATGCTTTGCCCATAAAACCAGCATGCCTATGCCCAAATGCATCTATAAAACAACAGTATGAAAGGTTGGTACATCTCACTGCAGCACTGTAAGGAATCAGGTAACCAATGATGAATTCTGGAGAGCTGTGTGGGGCAGTGAGAGCAACAAAGGCACCGCCTGTGACTGCAGGAATGCGGAATACACAACCCAAAAAAATGGGATGGGCTGGGCTTCAGTTCAACATGAAGACACTGAAATGCAGCAGCCTGTCTGCATGCAGGTGTTCACACAGGTGAATCTGGTGTCTGTGTCCTCTAAGTGCCAAAGCAGAGCTGACATTTGCAGTCAATGAAGTATAAAGGCAACTCAGCTCACCCTACATAAATATCTATATTTTGCAGTCAAGTTGGTGGGTGTAGAGGAGATGGAAAGACAGATGATGGATGAATGCTAGGTGAAATCAAAGTTTTATTTATAGTTGTAGGCCTACTCATATTTGAAAACTAGGGGATGGGAGAAAGGAGGTTGACATAAAAAGAGAGAGAGGGTTAAGAATGATACAGACTATGGAATGGGATGGATTAGTAATGAAATTAGTGAAATTTTTAAAGGAAATATGTGAACTTGACATATTTGATCCCAGGAAATTTCAAGAGCTGTTTAATCCCCAAACTGGATACAGAAGAAATTGTTGATTTTTCTCCAGAAGAAAAGTTCCCTGAAATGACTTAAGATATGAAAAAATTCATTGCTACATTTCTTAATTAAAAAATGAACTTTCTAAAACCTGTGATATGTCATTACAGCTGAGCTGCCTTTCAGTATTAAACTACATTTCTTACTGCCTTGTGGGACTCATCATTGTTTTCCATATTCTCTCTTGAAGAACAGACTCAGTTAGAAGACCACTCACATAATAGTGGTCTCACTGTAATCATGCAAAGCCTGTGAATCTACTATGTTATATGACTTTACAGGAAGTTTAGCAATGAAGGAATCCAGCACACAGATGCAAAGGGGGCAGAATTATAACTTCTCTAGTACTCTACACATAACAATTGTTTAACCAATTTTGATGTGAAAAAAAATAATTTAAAAGTAGTATTTAAATCCAGGCAACAAAAAATATTTAACTTATATTTTCAGCAGGGAAAAAACAATTATCTCTATTAAGGTCAAGATTTTCTGGAGGAAATCAGAAAAGTGTAAAAAATTGCAGCTGTTATTGTAGAACTGCCAGCTATTTCTGCTTATTGCTATTATGAAACTCAGATTGGCACCATAAAAACAGAGCATAAGAGGTGGTTCTTTCTTCAAAGTCCTGCCATCTAAGTAGGTCTGACAGAGCAAAAGTCAAAGTAATTTGCTGAAACTCACACAGAAATTCCATGACAGAGAGATAGAAATGAAGATCATCACTTAAAATCTCCTGACCTACAAAGAGATTCAGAGCAGTAGGTACCATTAAAGAAAAACAGAAGGAGTCCACAGCACACATGTAGGTGAAGAAAGCTTGACTTGGTAGAGCTTGTCAATCTCTTGGAAAAAGCATGTGAAAATTCTTAAGAGGAGGGATGTGCTGGATGGTTGATTCAGATTTTACGAAAGGAAATGAGCAAGCTCTGGGATTTGCAGCTACAGAAGCCAGAGATAATGAAGAAATCATATTTGTGAAAGAGCATTGAAGAGCAGAAAGCGGAAGAGAGGAAATGCCTGGAGCAGAGAGGGCCCTCAATATCACCAGCCCAGAAGATCAGGACTCTGATACCCTGCTCTGCTTGGACATTGTCTGGTGTGGAAACTGTGTGCTGGTGGCAGAATGAAGAAGAAGGATTTATCAGGATTTGCACTGAAAGGAGAACACAAAATTTGGGTATTCACAATCAAAACCTGATAGCAGAATGTGGTAGATGATAAAGAAGTCATAATGTATCTCAGAGAATCAATACAAGTTCCAGATGTGGCAAAATGAATGTCAATGAAAAGCAAGAGTTATGCATGCAGTGATAAAGCATCAAGGTAGGTATAATTTCCTATCTAAACACTGATGTCTTAAATTTTGTTTCTCTGAGTAAAGTATGCCAGAAAAAATCACAAAGTGTAACAGAAAATATGTTTGGCATAAAAAAGTCTACCAAGCTATAGCTGAAATTAATTATTGAAGTTAGATTAAATTTTAACAAAAATTAAAAATCCCTGTGTGCTATAATAAAGTTCCTTGTGTTGAACTACCATGGCAAGGTACAGTAATTTTAAGTCATATAAGTGATTTTGAAGAACTTTTTCCTCTGCAGGTATTAGATTAAAAAAAAAAAGACAAATGACACTTTTAAAAAACAGAAGAAACTTAGAAAAGATAGGATGTTGGAAGAACAATCATTGTAAGAATAGAAAATCTCTCCCTAAAGTCTTTTATGCATCACTCCAGGTACTTTGCATTAATGAGCTAAGCAACCTTAAAAGAACAACATGACCCAGCATACTGTAGTGATTCAGTAATCCAGTAGTCAAATAACTAAAAAATAATGCTTTTTCTTTAATGCACTGATCTTCATTTTAAATTGTTTCAGACACTTAGGCATTTTTTTAACATGTCAGTGGTGTTCTGATCTCAGTATACAACAGTTAACAGAAAAAAACCCAAAAAAACAGCACATATTTACTCCAAGTAACTCTGTGCAATGTTACTCTACAGATACTGGTAGATTTTTTTCCTGCTTTTTCCATCACGATTATCTAAGGAGCAGGCTATGATATAGGTTCATATAAGTAATGTGAGAGATTTACAAAGCAAAGCTCCTGTGCCCTTGTTTTGTTTCAGTACCAGACCTCTATTGTAATCACTGTAGAATTTAGTCTGGGAGCTCATGTTGTCTGTGCTAGAATAAGCATCATAAAATCATTCAGACATGTAATTTCTGATGTCAGAAGAGAACGTCAGAATTGCTGCTGAAATAAGGAAGCTATTTTTGGAGTATAGCAATCTTTCAAAAGAAAGCCATTTACAAAAAAATCCAACCCGGGATTTACCAAACCACTGACCCTGCAATTCATACAGCCAGCAACTCCTCAGTGACCTCTTAATCAGCCCTGAGTTTCCTTTCTGTTCATAGTATTTACGTTAACCAAATGAATGTGTTTGGAAAATTTAAAATAAATCAGATGCAGTATATGAAAACTTATGAACACATTTAAAATATTTAAAAATGCTTTGAATTCATGCACGTAGCATGCATGCATTTAATGCTCTGTATCTCACAACAATAAAATAAGTAGCAGTATTTAGAAATCACAACATCTTAACTGACTAATCGAACTGACATGGAAATATAAAACAATGAAAAAAAAAACCCTTATCAGAAACAGATCGGTTACAACACATTCTTGCCTTGACTTTATTAAATGCTTTAAATACTGATAAACTTTATCAGAGAAAAATCAGAAATTATACTGGTATGATCTGTATTATTTCAAATCTCTGAATCTGTCAATATAATAATCTCTCCTGCAAAACAGCTACAGCTCCTTTAAGCATCCTCAGCAGAATGTATGCTTTTAAATTTTAAGGCATTAGCAATGTAGTACCCCCCCAAATCCAGCCTTGAACTCTGACAGACACTGATCTCTTTTCTCCCTCCCACACCCTGTTTTATCAGACGCTATTTTGTTTAAATTGGCTATTAAATAGCATAGCACTGTACCTTTAAATACAAATCAAACAATATTCATATTCCCACGGTGCTGCTAGTTTCCCTTATGCATTGAATCGCCTGTAGATTAAAAGCTCAGAATCTGAAAAGGATTCTGTTCTGCAGACCAAAGTTCTCTGTAGGAGATGAGGGAGAGGGTCAGTCCCGGAGTCACACACACAACAGGCAGAAAACACACTTGTGATCCTCAGCTTTGGATAGCATCAGAAAGGGGAATAAAAAGCAGAAACACATGGCACACTGAGAACTGGTATCACTTATGGCTTCTAACCAAAGCAGCAATTAAACACCTTTCATCATTCCCCCAAATGCCTGATTTTTGTAAGAACTGAAAGAGACACACACACACAAAGGAAAATCCCCTCTGAGCAGCAAGGAAAACTTAATCACCTACCATTTTCTTTGCACTCTTCTGGAGGTTTAGCCTTTTTCGCAAGTCGTGGATCCAGCCATGATGTTGTCTTTGTGTTATGGCTGAAAAGAAAAGAGATCACTCTGAGCAGACACATACTGAAAGGAATCAAGTTTATTCCTTAAGAAAAAAGGGTTAGTCCAACAAAATTGCAATCGATACACTTAATTTGCTTACTGGTTCTAAGTAGCCCTGAAGGAGGTGTAAGAGTAATTGTGCAAGGCAGTTGTAAATTTGGCAACCTCAGCTCCCTGTCCTCAAAGCAGCTATTTTTATTAAAATCAACTAGAATGTTGCCAAGTTAACCTCATTGAAAATGCAGAACTCATCCAGAGCAAAAGGAATTTATTACAAATACAGTGTTCTCCCGTTGATCGAGTGCAGGCGACAGGATTCTGTACCATTCTCACAGTTTTCGGATAGAATTATTTTCATCTTAAACCTGTCCTTTTCATAAATACAGGTTTGTTATTTCTCTCCAGCAGCAGTGACAAGGCATAGCAAAAGTGATGCAAATTACAGCATGCTCCTGCAAAGTCTACATTTCCGGACAGGGTGATTAATGATACTTTGTTTAACAAACCTTTATCTCTCCATACATAATCCTTCTATAGAGATAAAATAGATATGCACAAGCTGAATGAATCATGTGGCTCCTTTCTATACTCAGAATAGATCTTTGAGAAATCAGCCATCAAAGAGCATTGAACTGGCAAAAATTGTTTTCTGGGAGATTATTTTGCCAAATGAATTGATACTTAGCATAGCTAATGAGACTTAAAAGCCAGATCCTTTCTATGTATACTTTACCCATAAGCAATTAAATTTGGAGCCAAATATTGCAAACATGTTAAAGAAGACTATAAACCAGAAAATGATGTCATCATTGCTCCTTGATTTTTTGAGATGCCTTTCCTACAATACCATCATTCAGAGACACTTCTAAACCATGTTTTATTTATCTGATACATCCTAAGAGGAAGCTCATTCCATACAATACTAAATGATTTTGTTTATTATTAATTTGCTGTGTCATTTTTAAGTGTACTTATGATTTCTCTTATAAACATTGGTATAAGGTGTACAAAAACAGGGCACCTGGCAAAAAAATGGATTAGGATGTAATTGTTTGTGAGTTTGTTAGTTATTGATACAGTCCATGTGATCCCAACACCACTGGTTCCCCTAGGGAAAAGTAAATAAATAGAAGAAATTCCTTCTCCCACTTTGTCTTCCATGGCAAATAAATTTTCCACTGCCTTGATTTCTCTCTCTCTCTCTCTCAAAACAGTGACAGTGCCTACTTCTCAGCATAACTGTCACCATGTTAAAGCTTCCTCCACATTTTGAATGGGAAAGAAGGTAGAGCAGAGTTATGTATGGATGAAATGGCAACTAAAATGAAAATTGAGGCACTTAAATTATTTTTTCTTAAAAACATTATCTAGTCTAGAACACCATTCATGACAGGTGAAGATGATAAACAAACCCTTCCCTTTGAGAGCTGAGCTGTATTTGCAGATATGAAGAATGATGAGCCAAAGGTAAGGTGAATTTGAAATGATGCCAGGAGCCTGTGCTTGGTTGCAAGTGTAACTAAGACACTTTCTCAGAAGCTCTGGCTGCCTGTGGTCTCCTGTAGGGTGCATTTTTATGCTGCAGTCACAGCCCCACCACAGCTTGAGCAGACATGCTTGTGCTAACTTTAAATTAACTGGGGGAGATGCTCCAGCAGTGCCAGTGCTGCAGGATGGAGCTCAGCATGGGCTCATCACCCCAGCATCCATCCACTGAGCTCCTTGGGTGCATCCAGCAGCACATGCTGGGCTCCACACCACCAGGGATACCCTGTTAGCAGTGCCAGAGCTCAGAGTGAGCTTGGACATTGCTGTGGGAGCTGCAGCTGCATCTCTGGAGTGTGGGCATGTCTGGACAACAGCCGCTCTCTCCCAGATCTTAATTCTGAATTACTTTAGGGACCCCCACTGACTGCAGCGACTAAATTAGAATCACAGATAGTTTCCTATGACTTTAAAAGATTGATTATATGATTACTATGATTACTACTAGCAATGTTTGCTGTGGTAGAGAGAAAATCTCAAAGCATTTTACAAAGGAAATAAAAATAACCAGCCCTGGTTTAGAGGCAAGAAAATGGAGTCGCAAAATCATGAAATTACTGTCCAGAGCCTCCAAACAAGCCAGTGACAGCAGCAGTACGAAAAGCCAGCTCAGTTGCAAGTCAACTGGCCAATGTCCACCCATCAGACTAGGCCAGTTCACTAGCCCTGGAAACGTCCCTATAATATTTTTAGAAAGAGTTTTTAAGTATCTACAAAAACAGGTGCCAAGCTGGAAACAAGCCCAATTCAATATCAATATTTAAAAATGCGAATTAGTTGAATTACAACCTTCAAGGCTTTAGGTGAAACTAAGAACAGCAAGCAGTTCTTCCCTTTAGCATAAATGTGGCTTCCACAAACCCAGCAGGACTGATGTCCCAGTTTTGTGCAAGATGGCCATTTTAAACAAAACCATAAAAGAACTAAAAAATCAACAGCTCTTCCAACAGAAGAGTGACCCTTCAGTCTGCAGTGAAATTTCACAGAATGGAGATGATATTTCATTTATATCAGCTCTTAGAGCACTCAATATCCTCTTCTAGGTGATATATGTCAAACCTGTTCAGCTACTTAGTAACAGCAAAACTCATCCACAAGAACTTTTGTCTGTAACAAATAATTTCAGGGGCAAAGAACCATTTGAAATTCATCCCTTTTTTCCTTGCTGTGCCTTTTCTCTTGCCCTGCCTCTCCACTTTATAATCTCTACTAAACATACAATGCAGTGGGACTAAACAACTCCAGCAATGGGACTTTAAAGGCTTCTAGAACAAGTACTCTAGTGGGTAAAAAATCCTTTCCTGCTCTGAAGGCAGGACTTGAAAGAAGGCACAATCAACCCCACCTGACTTCTAACACCTCCACAGTACCATCAGTGTCCTCCTATGCTCTCCCTAGAGTTGTTTGCTTAGATCATCTTAGCAACCAGGTACACAACACACAAACGGTCCTTCAAGGAGGAGAGACATGACAAATGTCACACTGCTCTCAGTAAAAGAGGGAAATGAGTAGCCCTGAGTACAGAATTGTGGTTTTATGCACGTCTACATCTGTCCTGGATTGGAGTTTTACTTGGCAGGGTATTCTTCCAGTCTCCCCTTTGTCAGCTATTCCCTCTTCAGCTCTGCAAAGGACCAGAATGTGTAAAAGCTAAAGGGAAACAACCTTTATCTCCTGCTTTTAATATAATTTAAAGGAAGCCTTGATAGGAAAGCTTCAATGCGGGAGAAGAGACTGAAGGAACAGTAAATTGTAAATTGGTCAAATTAACACTAATGGCAAGAGTAACATGAACACATATCTGCTGCATGGCTGTGCACACTGAATTCTTAAGCACCAAAAAGCCTTGTAAGGGGCATAACCTGCCTACCTTACCACCAGGTATAATCAGGTGTGTTCACTTGGGAAGTCTTATAGACAGACCAGAAGGAAAAGGGGCTGGGGATTTACAGATTAGTTATGAATGAACAGCAGATGAATTGCAGCAGCAGTTGTCTCAAACAGGCATTTGGAATTGTCAGTGATGGAATGAGAGTGAAGTGATGAAACAAAAGCATCCTGTGAGAAATACAGCTGTGGCTCCAGCAACGTTTTACACTCACCAATGCTTCATTATTTGGCAATAACTATACCTTATCATTAAAAACATGTCTAGAAAACCCATAATTTCAATGATTTTGATTACTAGTTAGGTCTACTGAGATAAGTGCTGGCAAATCAACAATGCATGTCTTAGAATCTCTCTAAAAATTAACGGTAAAATCCTAATTTTTGAAATTTTGGAAGCAAAGTTTCCTTAACAAAAGGATCCCTTTGGTCTTGATTCAAGCAGGTGGAGCATGGAAAGATCATATCTTTTTAAAATTCACCCAAATTTGATACCTATGTACAAAATAGAAACTACATATTGGCCTGAAGTGTATTGCAATTGGTTTTTTTTAAAGGTTGTTCAGTAAAGAAGTGGAGCTTAATATTTTAGCCAAAAGTCAATAAAATATTATTGTTGAACTAACTTAAATCCTCTCTCTTTGCCAAGTATTTGCACCTAGCAGAAACAGTTTATTATAATCAGTCATCTGGTATTAGTTGCACACAATTTTAAATATATGTGAAAGAAATGTTCTTCAGCTGGGTGAAGAGTGAAACAGAGAGTGAAAGAAAGCACAGAATACTTCCCAGAAGCCTTGACTCAACCTCATGCTCTTCTCCAGATTTTCTTTGTAGCTCTGCTTTTAAGACTTCACAGAGACTGCTGAAATGCCTCTGTTCCCTGTTAATAGCTCTGGAGCTGGGTACCAGGCCAGAGGCTTTCTGGGAATCTCACTGGATACTACTCAATATCTTTAGGAAGTAAAAAACACTAGGAGTGTGGCTTTTCTTATCTAACCAAGTGTTATCTTTTAATTATAATTATTTGTTAGACAGTATATTATTTCACTTAATATTTGAATATAATAGATTTGTGTTAACAAACTGTCAGTTTAAAGCACTTTGACAGATAAAGTTTCTTGTACTAACAAAGCCTGCAGGCAATCTCTTGAAACATTTTTGAAGGAAATACAGAGTTACTGATAGGAATAGCCTTAATGTCTTGTAAAAGCACTGCAAACCTAGTCTAAACTGTGCATCTTGCAAGGTATGTAACTTGCATGTTATTGTGGAGAGCATTTCCAAATGGGCATTGTTTCAGTGTGTTTGGGGGCAGCACATATGGGTTTTTTTGGGTTTTTATTGAACACATTACATTTAAGCTGGTTCTCGATCTAACAACTTGAGCAAAGGGGAACAGACAAGAAGAAAACCACAATGCCCTGTAATGCCCTAACTTCAGCAATGCTAACTCCTCCCTCCTCTTTTTTTCTGCTGAAGCATTGCTTATCTACAGAGATTTTCAAGTGGCACAATAATGATCTTTAAGTAATTTGTGTGTGGAGGTTCATGGATAGGAAAACAGAACATTAAACCAGAAATTTTGCAACCCATTCATTGTGAGATGCTCCCTAAGCTCTTTGCACACATGTAGGAACAGACACAAAAGGAAGTTGTCCTCTGGTAGTGGTTTGCATGGCAGCAGCTGTGAGTGCCAGCTTGCCTTGCATTTCACCACGTGCTCAGAGTTTGTGGTCCTTAAGAGACCCAGGCTTGGGAGTTCCTATCCTCTGAACCTTAGATGGCCTTGGGCAGTAGATAAGTGCTTATGCACTCAGCCTAGAGACAGTGGCACTGCCTCTCTAGGCATTCACAGGAGCAGAATATGCTTATGCATGACTTTTTGGGGAGTTTACAAATGCCTAAAGTCTCCTATGGTAATTTCTGCTGTTGAAGTAATTCTGTTTGACTGAGGCAGTTTAATTTCTGACAAAGAATGGGCTTCCCCTCATGTGACTACAAAAATTACATAGCTAATTGTGTAGGATTTGTCTCTCTTCAAGGGAGAGCCACCTATACAGAAAAATTTATCTTACCTATCATCCAGCAGAACCACCTAAGCATAGTGACATAATGCTGGTCTTATCATCTCCCCAATGGCCTCTGGCTGTCTCTCCAGATGGGTCCTGGTGTTTTGACAAGTTCTGTGACTTATCTATCATGATAATGGAGATGTCTTGGGCTGTAACTGTGCCTCTACAGTGGTGCTTTGGCCTAGACCAGGAGGTCACTTTGCGAATAAACCTCTCCTTCAGTTATCTTCTTTTTCACATTAAGTGTTCTCCAGTCTTGTAAGATTTTCACTTGAATTTAAACCAAAGGATGCACAGCAGGATCTCACCTAGTGTGAGTCACCTACATTCACAGGCATGCAGCCCACAGCACCTGAAGAGATCTAGAAGCTGTGGCTGCTGGGTCATCAGCACCAAGAGTTTCACTCTGCAGTCTTCTGATATTGCTAATTTAGATATAGAAATGGTTTAGATCAGAAGGAGCTCAGACTGGTTTTAACTCAAATCTGGTCTGGTGGATGGAGTTCAGGCTCCAGAGGTTGTAGAAAACTAAGTGCTCTCCCAGAGTTCAACTTTCTTTTCCATTTTGTCTGAAAGGAATCCAATGTGGCTACACTGAAATGTGAGCCAAATCACAGTGTGTGAAGACAGCCAGAAGATTTCCTTCAAAAGTGCACTCCTGACACAAATTACATGCTCCTGCAGACATAGTTTTGGATAACTGGAGACATATTTACTGGTAGAAGCAGCTGTATTTTGGCAAATTAATTCTGCCCTTATATATGGACAGGATGAATCAGCCTCTGGAGATAATTATCTCCCTCCATTGACCACAGAAGGAGTCTTGGCAACTGGTGTATGTTAGATACCTAATGCTATATGGCAAGCCAGGTGAGCTGATTCTTCTAGTTCAATAAATACAAAGGAGAAAAGTTATAACAACACTACAAATATCAGAGGAAATGTGCTGGAAGATTAATTCTGCAGAGCACAGCAGCAGAGACCTTTGGGGGAATGACTAGAAATAAGAAAGTAAGGAAAGACAAGAGGAGTTAAGCTGGCAGTTTGACCTGCATGTCAGCAGAGATAAAAACAGCAAGTGAGAGCAAGGGACAGCACACCACTAGTACAGACTGATAATGTCTTTATAACATCAATAGACAGGAGAAAAAAAAAAAGAATTCATCATTCCACAAATTCTTTCCAGTTCTACCATCTTCATGTTCCTAATTAACTTGTCATGAGGCAAGGAAGTGGTCTCAGGAGAAAAGATCCCTTTTGGTTTCTTTCAGCTGCCTGTCCTGCTGTATGTCATGTTGAAATCCAAAGTGCATTAGAAATCTGATTTTTTATGCTGACCAAAACTGACAGATCCAATCCAACATATAAACAAAGAAAACCAATTATAATGATATTTACAAGACCCCTGATGGATCAGAATTGTCTATGCAATGTATCTTACTGATACAAGTTGGGCTTGTTTCCCAAAGAAAAATCCCATCAGAAGTGAATATTATAACAGTATGTGGAAAAAAAAAAACCAACAAAAACCTTCATCCTAATTGCTACTTAATTCAAGTAGTAGAAATACCCAGACAACCAAAACATTTCAGTATTATAGGCTGATACTCTGATGTAACATACTCACAGAAGTGCTGAACTAAATAAAAGTTCCCGTAGTTACTGCAGGATATGAAAGTAATCTTGAGCAGTTAGAAGGGTACACTTCTACCCAGTACTTTTAGTATCTTATAGTACAAAATATAATAATGGTGTATCCAGGCTTAACTAAAATATCCTGCTTTGTGATGGTGAAGTGATCAGCAGTCAGGGACAACTAAATATATCATGGTTCTGCAGGTAAACAAGATGCTGCGATAAATGTTATTCCTGCAGTCAAAAAACTTTCCTGCCTTAAAAACTACTATGAAGAAAAACTGATCCCAGCGAAGTCCATAGCAATATTCTGGTAGCTGTACTCTTCAGATATCACCTGAAATTGCACCAGCTGTATTAAAAAACTTAATGGATGTTTTTTACAGTGAAAAGGAGAGTCCTTGGCAAAGGACTATTTTATAGCTGTTTTTCAGTCTTTTATGATACTTTCATAAAGAAAAAAAATCTTTAGCAACTAGAAAAGATACTGCAACAGGTCCAAAAAAGCAATGCTGACTATACTGTTTTAAGAAGTAGGTGTTGAATTAGTAAGAGACGGAATGTCTTCAAGATGTACGGGAAAGTGTTTTGTTAAACCTTGTGTGGCCACATTCTCCTAAAATTCATCCACACAAGTAAAAAAAGATAATCCTTTAAAGATGTTCTATTGTGGTTTGCATTCATTTTAGACTTTTCTCTACTAAGAAAATCATTAATGCAGTATAAGCAAAGGAAACTACACATGCTTTTGAACAGTATAGAGTCAAATTGCTTTAGGTTTCCTGTCCTACTGTCCCTTCAGGCCTTTCAGAGTTCTGCTGCCTATGTGTGGAGAGAAGGCTGGAGAGAAAACCAATTTTGCCTTTTATAAAAGAGTATTAAATTGTGTAGTCAACTGTACAGGACAGTCTATGATGTAATAATGTAAGGGTTGAAGCAAGATAGTTGGGTGAGGGCCACATTTCAGGCTGACTGCACATGACAGCATGTGCACCTAGAATCCTGGTCCTTTCTTATTTGCTTCAGCACTGCACTGGACCAACACAGCAAGCCCTGATTGCTTAGGAGCTAACAACCACACCTGCTGACTTTGTGAGGACAACACAAATTTGGGTCCCTAGTATGTGATCTGAGAGCTGTTGGCAAGGCAAGGTCTGAAGGCTATGGGGAATCACAGCCTTTCCTTAGCCTGGGAAAGGGAACAGCTAAAAATCAGTGACGACTATGATTTATTTAAGCGTGCCAAAATATACCACATTTATCAGCCATATTTAAAGCATGAAAGAAGGAGCAAAACTGGAGTGTTATTTGATGGCATTCCAATTTATATACAGTCTGTTAATTATTGCATGTTCTCATTAGCAAATGTTCTGAGTGAAATCAAATGTAAGAGATGGAGTCCTATTTGTGTAGTGTGTGCCTGTATTTGAAAATTCAGATTCATATGTAGGGGAGGCTGGAAACAGCCCAAGAAATGTACTTGGGCTGAAATGTACTTCTTCCTGAAAAACACTGGTAAGTATTATGTTGCAAGAAGAGATGCTCATGTTCTGTCTGTGAACGCTAAAATAGGTAAACATAAGGTCATGCACCTATGTCAGAAAGGGAATGAAAGGAAGAAACAGAGCAAGACATGCTTTAAAATACAACCATCCTCTGAATCATTCAGTGAATCTGGTAGATGACATGATTTTTTTTTTTGTAGTCCTTGAGGCAGAGGAAGTTCCTTCCACTGTGCTTTACAAAAAGTTAAATGAACCATTAATGATTAACAAATAAATAATCCTGTCTATAGACAATTATCTTTCCCCTTATGAAGTCACTTCCTCTCTCACTGTAAATCTGCCACACTATTCTGATGGCAGTTTTGATAAGTGAGGTCACACCTGAATTTTAGAGGTTAGTTTGAGGTGAATGAATGAAACTGCTGCATGAAATCTAGGACCTTTGGGTATACCTGTGACAACCTGGAACCTGAGATCGTTTGCTGCTGGAAGGCTTTAGCGTTTAAAGGCACAATTCACATGAGCCCCAAATAAAGCAATAAAAGATGCTGCCTAGTGTGGCTTTTTCTTCCCCACTCATTGTGATGTACACTTTAAAAATGTTTGTTTTTCATCTATTATTTAATAATCTAGTACAATCTTTACTACTGTTCAGGGAGATGTTGTTAGACAAATAGGTTTTTGTTGTCTTTTTATCTTTCCGTTTTTTTGTGAAAGCAAATGGAGTCTCTTCATGCCATTAACCAAAGTGACTTGTAAACAAAGAGGCAATTTAACAGCATCCCCACAGCATTACATTCCTACTTAACCCTGCAAAGACTGTGCAATGTGAAAGCTCAAATGATCAGAGAGTTGTTCCTTTTGCTAGGATTCTAGTAAATAATCTAATACTTTTACAGATATCTAATTGCACTTTTTTGCAAATACATTGTTCAAGATTATAATCCCAAAAGCAAGAAGCCCTTACAACAGACCTTATATCCAGTCTGCACCTCTGATTGATTTCTTTGCTTTACATAACATTCATTTAGTGGAAGTGAATGATGAGCATTGTCAGAACTGTAGTGTAAACCAGAGCATTTCAAGGAAAGGAAGTGAGATGTAACATTAAAGGAATTTGAGGAGTGCAATGGCTGCTCTGTAGAGCATCAGGGCTATTTGCTTTCACTGCAGTTGTTACAAAATATATATTTATTTTCTATTAAATTACCTCCTGCAGTATTTACTACTCTCACAGCTTGGGGTGTTAGTGATCTACCCATTACCCCTTCCCCTGTCCCCCAAATGTACCAAAGGTTATTTGTTAAAAGTAAAATAAAAGTGTCATATAATTCAGTCTGCTTTCTGTCAGAGCATTCAATACATGTGGAAAAATTAAATTTGGGAGTAAGGTAAGAAGGAAACAAGGGTTTCAACTAGCCCTGAGGTCATCCTAGCTCTTCTCTGCTTGCTTGGACAAATTATAATTATTCTTTCTCTAGAATAAGCACATTTTTGCCCTTTTCAGCAAACACACTTATGTTTTAATAGTTACTGCTATTTTCAGCCTTGTACATGCCAGAAGCTATAGTTGGTCATGCCAGTATTCATTAAAAAGTCACATGCACAAACTTTATTCTTAACATTTGTTTACACTTCATGTGATAGTCACAACATTTTAAATTAAATACAGGATTCAAAGCATAATTGACACCACCAAATGTTGTTTTCACCTACTAATAATCAGAATAACAGATAATGCTCCAAACTGAGGCAGTTCCTTAAAGCAAACATAAATGCTCCTTCTACCTCTGTAGTAGATTTCTACCAATGAAAATGTTGGTTTTTCCATTTTTTTTTTCTTTTGAGGAACAAAATGTTATACCAACCCAGAAACTAGATGTAGTTTTATCCTGGTAATTTACAATAATCAGAATCATAGAATGTGCTGAGTTGGAAGGGATCCATCAAGATCATCAAGTCCAACTCCTGCCCCTGTGCAGGACACTCGATCACACCATGTGCCCAAGAGCATTGTCCAAACCTTCTTAATTCTGTCAGGCCTGGTGCTGTGAGCACTTTCCTGGGGAGCCTGTTCCAGTGCTCAACCACGCTCCATGGTGAAAAACCTTTTCCCGATATCCAATCTAAATGTCCCTGACTCAGCTTTAGGCCATTTCCTTGAGTGCTGTCCCTGGTCACAAGAGTGAAATCAGTGTCTACCCCTCCTCTTCCCCTTATGAGGAAGCTGCAGACTGCAATGAGTTCTCTCCCCAGTGTCCTTTTCCCCAGGCTGAGCAAACCAAGTGACCTCAGCTGCAACTCACAAGGCTTCCTCTCCAGACCCCTCACCATTCTCATGGCCCTCCTTGGAAAGCTCTCTAATAGCTTAATGAGAGCACATAGGGCATAAAGAACTTTCATATCCATTACTTCAATGAGTTTACTAATTAGCAACAGGTATATATAGTCTGCCAACAGGGAAAAGTTTCCACACATAACTAATTCTCCTTATAGTTGGTTATTTTACTATTTCTATATACAGCATGGTCTCCCTCTACTGTTCATTAGCTAGCTTTTAGTCCACTCATTTTCCTTTCCTTTAACTGGGAAAAAGCTTCACCCTCTCCACCTCTGTCCACATAAGGAAGGACAAAACCTGTGATTGTGTTACTTTCCCAGCAGAAAGCACCAGAAGAGCAGAAAGGCCTTGCTTTTAATAGAAGAAACAAAAGCTTTAATTCCTACCATTAAAGGAAGCAGACCAGTTACCCATCTTAAAACCCAGCAGGCTTCCATCTAAATCACTAATGCAGGAATTGCCACCAGCCCTCAGAAGCCCTGACAGCCAGAACATTCCTGCTGCTTTAATGAGGAGGAGTGCAATGCTCCACTTCACCATACAAACCCTTTTCCCACCCAGTTAAATACAATACAGCTATTAAAAATAGAAGAAATAAGACTTACTCAATAAAGTAGACTTCCCCCTTTTCTGTATAAGCCATTTCCCAGTTATCAGGCAGTGGGCCCAAGTCATCATTCTCTTCAGGTTTAGTCTGTTTTGTTACATCCATATCCTCCTTTGCTTCTTCAGGCTGACCATATCCTGGTGCAGGACAAGGCTGGGTGGTAGATGCCTCACCCGAGACAGCTGTACTCTTCTCTTCATGTTCACTTGATTCTACAAGAGAAAAAAAATGACAGGTTTTGGATATCCAAGTTAATGGTGAAGAATTTATGGGGTGCAAGTCTCTGTGAACTGCAAGCCTTGAAATAAAGAGAAAAATTCTGTTTGGTTTACACAAAGGTACCTCTGATGATGCATTTTATTTGGAACACAATAAAAGAAAATAAATGAATAAAACCAAACTGAAACAAGTTTAATAAAGAGTTCTGGCTCCTGGCTCATTCTGTCCCAGGAGTCCTTCCAGACTAGCAGTAAGCTCTGAGCAGAAGGCAGCTTCATATCCAGCAGCTCTACCGTCTCATGTCTTAACTTCTCAAACTATACTCATAAACACATATATATACACATAAAACAACTACTCCACTGTTTTACTACAGACTACAGATCCTTTTCACTTAAAAATGTATGTGCACTAATTGCTTTATGCATCCATATATCAAATAAACCAATGGCATCCATCAACTCATAGCAATATAGTAACCATATAGAAAGTGGTTGTGATTTCATTGTTGATATGACCTGTAGGAGGCTTAGCTTCCCAGAGCCAATACCAAATGCTTCAGCATATCAACACTGTAGTGCACAGGAAAGTTCACGAAGATGACAATTTATTAAATGATCTAACAGTGCACCCAGAGCAAGGAACTATGCAGATACTTGTGTGAAACATGTAGGAAGGTGGAAGACAGCTTGGGTGAAATGTTCTAATTAGTGGTGCTTACAACAGCAAGAAAGAAGAGCAACAAAAAGTTAACAAAACTGTCCAAAAAGGCCTAGATTTTAATTAACCCACAGAATCAATAAATGTGCTGTTATGGCAAGCAGTGGTAAGAGAGAAAAGGTTTAGGAGAACTAGTAAAGATTGAATAAGCAATACTAAGAATACAAGTAAAAAATTCTAATGAAAAAGAAAAATAGTAAGTATAATCAAAGATAATTTTAATTAAGTCATGAATTTGCAATGAGCTGCTACTTGAGGCAGAATTGTACAAAAGGTGAAAACTAGATTAAATTGTTAAGGACGAGCACAGAAAAATAACAGCAAAACAGGACAGTCAGTCTAGAAAGTGAGATATGGTCAGGACATAGAAACAAGAAAACTTTCTGTAAGTATGATAATGATAATGATAATGATAATGATAATAATAATAATAATAATAATAATAATAATAGTAGTACCAAAAGCAGATTCTTTCTGCTATGTGGGAGGGAAGGAGAGCTAATAAATTATGACGCATAAAAACCCCAAGGCAATTAGTGCTCTTTTTGCCTCAGCCACTGCTACAAAAAAAAAAATCACCTGTGATTAAATGACTAACATAATTAATATCAGCAATGGGGCTAAAGAAGGTGGAGTGGGCAGAGAACAGGTCAGGTGAAACTTAGATGACCTAACTGTTCTCAACTGGCAGAGCTGGATGAAACGGAACCCAGGGTACAGAGAGTACCACATAAGCAGACTCATGGAAAGTAACACCAACACCTTCCAGACTTCATGAAGAAAGGAAACTTGGAAAGGACAAACACAACCCTGGTTTCAGCAAAGTATATATTATTTGGGTTTTTAGATAGTTATATATTCTTAATTTCTGAGTACCTAAGTTTCATCTGAATGATTTGCTCAATTAGGCCATTTTGCCTTTTTGTAAAAATAAAAATAAAAGGAGGAGGAAGACACATGAAACTGTAGCTGCACATCTTTCTCTTTTTATTTCCTAGGATGGGAAGTAAGAATCAAACCACTGACATGTAAACTTTTCAGAGGTCATAAATATTTGTCAAGACTTTTCAGGAAGAAATTGTGTCAAACTAATCTTTTTTCTTTACATGACATAGTAAAAGGTGCTGCTTCTTGGCCATAAATGGTATATACAGCTTTCATGATCTTAAAAAAATACTTTTGACACTGACACATCAACCCTTCAGAACAGCATGAAAAAACTCAGATTCAACCTTGGAAAGGGTAATGATCTACAGCTCTACATCCACATGCAGCACATGTTGGTAAATCTTAACTCATGTTTGCACTATGGAATTTGTGGAATTACAATCTTTTTATGCTGTTTGGAAACATGAATCTGTCTGTAGCATTTTCAAATATGTAAAAGCTTCCTGCAAAGCAGAGATGATGTACAGTCCCCACTTCTCCTGAGAATAGGACAATGTAATAATTGCTGAATAGTTTTTGGGGTGTTTTGTTCTTATCTCTGCAAAGCAAAAGTCCTCATCTACTTGAGGCATTATTAACAGATCTGTGAGTTGTATTCCTGAGGCTGGCTGCAGCCTTGACCACATCTCTACCACAGGAAGGAAGACATGCAGATTAAACTGAATATAAGACAAAGGTCACATGGCAGATACGAGCACAGCAGAACAAATTCATTTGGGGCAGAGATGAATCACACACAAGGACTATTGATCAGCCAATGTGTCTGAAAAGCACAGATGTGGTGACACTGCTGTGCCCTGGGATTTTACCATATCTTTAATATGTGTTCTTCCTCAAGATCTTATTTTCAATAGGTCTGAAGGGGTCAGATTCATGATTTTCAATAACTATATTAACGAAGCCCAGCCATAATAATGACAGAAAAAAAAAAAGAGTGAAAATTGTTTCTATTATTTACAGTCTAATTCTTGAAACTTGCCATCTAAACATGCAAGAGGACCTTGTCACTTTATTCCTTTATTTTAATGCCACAGATTATTCATGCAGAGAAGTTCAAAAACTTAGTGTCTTCATGCAAGAGAACCAACTAATATGAACCAAGTAATCTCAGAAAAAAAAAAAAAGGCAATTTATGGGGTGGTTTTAGCAGTTCTGAATAAAAATATTTCACATCTTTATACCCTTATTGTATCAAATTGATAATTTCTTAAATTCTGTACAAGAAAGAGTCCATCCTTTTAAAATAACTGTTGAATACAAGAGTAGTTCAACTTATGTTTGCCAATATATGTGAATGTGTCTTCTTGTAAAGATATAGCTTTGCAGCCTTGCAGTTTCTCCCTTTTCTATAGAGCTGGAGCCATATTCAGGTCTTGGTGCTTTTGTATGGAGGCATTGCTCCTCCTGACACAGTGAGAGACAGGAGCTGACCTGGGCAAGGAAAGCAGGAGTCATGGAGAGCACAGAGTATTCTGTGGGTCACAGGATGTGACTTAGTTGTGATAAATTGAGTTTAAAGAACCTAGAAAAATCAATGGATACCAAATTTTGTGTGTTTTTAAATTTTGAGTGTATTTTAAATGTGTATGTTTTTTGAAGCCTTGTATGGTTTTTTTTTCATGCCTCTGGCTGTCTTTGCTGTGTAATAATAAAACAATAAACTCAACATGTTGCCTGGGTCTAGTGCAACTTGCATGGTGATTGATGCATTGGGACTCTGGTCTTTTGTTCATTCCTCAGGCCTGGAATGATAATTTTGAAACTTTAAGTCATATCTTACGCCTCAATTAATTTGAGCCTGACAGAACTTCATTCTCTGGGTGCAACTTATCATTGCTCAAGTACTGTCAGAATAATGCACATACATAAGCATGCTTTCAATGTGAAAGTGATTCCTCTGGAGTTTGGATGATAAACTTCATCAGTCAGCAGTGGAAAGCAAATGTGACATGACCAACACAGTGTCAAAAATACTGATGCTGGTTGTAAAGGAGACCAACTCAATCCATTGCAGACATTAACAGTGACAGCAGCAAAAACTGCTGAATGTCTGACAAGTTTCTGGTTACTCTTTGATCAAGACTCTTTTTACCTCTTTGGTCAAAGCATTAGTTTCATTAGTTTTGCAGAAATCATTAATTTCAATACAGTGTGTGTGTGTCAGGGAAATCTCCTCAGGTGCAATATCTCTCACCCAGTAATGTGCTCAATTGCACTAAGCGTAAAAAACCCAATACTAAGTCTAGACTTGCCCATCCTAACAGTTAATCTATAGATTATGTCTCCCATATGTTTCTTGGCAAACAGTAAAGTTCTTCATTTAAATTTAGCCATTTAAGCTCTTTTGTAGCTGTAGGCTGAATTAGTAATTCTAAACTGTAGAGGTGATCCCCTAAAATGTGTATCTAAAACAGCTATGATCTCTTACACTGTGAAATTTCTTTTTTCTTCTTATTTTATATCAACAGAGCAAAAACAAATAGCTCAAACAAAAAAGTAAGACATTTAGGCATATAATTTACTAAAGCTGGATGAGATAAATCCCATCTCCCAAATTATACTATTTTGTCCTGAGAGAACTTGATCCAGGATGAAGAGTACTCCATCCTAAAAGGGCCAAGAGCCAATGCACTGAGAAGGATTCCTGGTGGCTTTAGGGCTGAGGACAGAGGACACAAATCAGAAAGAATAAACATATTGGGTAGACAGTTATGGTCACTTTGTCCATATACAACTGTCTCAGGGAAATCTGATGGACGTGAAGCAAGGCATATGGAAGGTATTAATGAAAAATTGCTAAAGCTCAACACTAGCACAGATTATGCCAACAGACACTGAAAAGCTGCCTGAAAATTCAGACCAAAAGCACAAAAATCCCTGTAAGCACAGATATATCACTTAACTGGTTTGATAAGGATGAGTTTCTTTTCTTCAGAATCATCTTAGATCTGTTACTATTTCAGCCTCATGGTCCTATGTGTTAGAGAGGTACTTGAGTTGACAGGCTTGGATATGCAGTTAATAAGCCATTAAATTGCTGAGCATCTATAAAAAATGAATCAATGTTTCAGATGTCCCAGGAGCCTTATAATTAATAAAAGCCTCCTCCTGGAAGTGAAGTATTTAAAATAGAACACTCTTTCTAAAAGAATTGGCAATAACAAATGTCCTACCTTTGCTGATTCTTTATAAAAACTAAAATGCTCTCTCCACCAGGAGTTTAAAAAGAAATAAATTAATTAAAATATTCTGGTTTTCCTGATTGTTTAAAGACACAAACTGCAAATGCACTGACATTTTAGAGGTGACTAAGCCTCTGTCAGCTCACAGAGAAAATGACTGCAGTAGCAGGGTCTGTGGGAGCCACACTGCCCAACAAAGGCAACACAGCATGTATGTACAGAGCTGCTTTGCTACAATCCCCAAAGTCCTCAATCAGTGTAACTGAACAACAAAACACTGCTTATAAAAGCATGAGAGCCAACACAGGCACTGCTTGTTCTGCTGGCCACACCAATAGGATTTACTCTGGCAGGGAGAGGAGGGGGAAGACGGGGTGGGCTGTCTTACACTCGTGCTCGTGTATTTCATTCTGTTACACAGCACATGCCAGCGCCTGCTTCTTGTGGGCTGCCTCGTCATTGTTCACACAGAATTTGCCTGGGAGAAGCATATTATTGGTGTAGAATTCAAGGAAAATGCAGGTAAATATTGCCTCTTGATCCACTTGGAGCTGAAACATATTGTCCTGGAAATTGCTGCTCAGCAATGGTCTCCCATGTGGCACATTTTGAATAACTACAAAGAATGATCTTTCTAACGATTTCTACAATACACATCAGAGACCAAATCCTGCCTTTGCCTCTTTCACTGTGGAAGTATCCTGGCAACAGCAGCAGTGCTGATGTGAGGAGCTCCATCCTTTCCTGCTTAGCTGTGTAGGAAGGGCACTAAGTGTCAGAGAAATGCCAACAGATGCAATCTTGTGTGGCAGGGATGAGCAAGGCTTGTGCAGCATGTGGTGGCAGTGGCAAGGGAGCAATACTGCAGCCCTTTGGAGAGCCAAGGGGAAGAACCAGACCCACTCTCACCCCACTGCTCCTGGACACCCCTGGTAGATGGGGATGGGTTCTGCCCAGGAATTTTCCCTTATATGTAATGTTAGGCAACAGCTAAGGGAAAGTAATGTGGCGAAATCATCCTGGATGGGAAGATATCAAATTCAGTATCCTTTGTAATGAATCAGGAATTAAAAGGGTATATATAGTCTTTGCAATATGAAATACCTTCTACAGGGCTTAGATGATGAGGCAATAGGTTTTTTGTTCCACAGTTACCTATACTATTTAGGTCACTATTAAGTCATTTTATCTTCTCATCCATGTGATTGTCACAAGACTTCTACTTTAACAATCTGAGTTTCTAAGTTTACCAAAAACGATTCACAGCAATATTTCTCAGAGATATAAAAATTTGAATTCTTTAATTTTCTACATGAACAAAACCAAAATAATTTTTAAACTCTATTTCAGGATAAGAATTATTAAGTTCAGTAAAATATTGTTTTACTGAGAGGTGGACGGGGAAATTGATTGCCTGCTTCAGAATAGGCTGGAGTGCTTTCACTCAAGATACCAGCCAGTACCCAGAACCCCTTTTTTTTTTCCTGAAGCACTGTGATTGAAGAAGTAAATCAACAATTGTCTTTCAGATGTCTTTGACATCTGAAACCCTTATCAGCTTTATGAAGGCTCTGAAACATTCCTGAAAAGCGTCCTCCAGATGGTATTGCTGGGTAAGTTTTAATGGCACTGCCACACCTTTGTTAATATGGTGACTTTAGCCTTCCATTATATTGATAAGTCTTCATGATAATTTACAAAATTTCATTTCATAAAGTTCTGAACAGTCTTGTGAGTGTCACCATTTGAGAACAACAAGACCCAAAACACAGAGACTATTTATCTGAACAAATTGCAGTTCTCTAGACTCCCTCTATAGTCAACAGAGAGGAACAGGCACTTGTGAATGATTTCCTAACATAGAAATCTAAACCAGGTCACAATCCATGCTCAGAAAGAAGGTATTTTTCTCTTTGGTCTATGAAGAGGGTTCAAAGAGACAGTTCAGAGACAGAAATCTTTACAGTGGTTGAGGCAAGTGAGATGACTCCTCAAAATAGAGGTTAAGTAATTATTTTAGGCTTCAGAGAAATCCTAATATTCAGGATTCCTGCCTTTCCCTCTTGCAAGAACATCCTTAACTGAACATGCATATTCTCACTGCAGAAGGAGGTAACTGAGGACTCTGAATAACAGAAGCTCACTGCAAAGTAAGAAGGAAGAACAGACCTGGTGTTACTGTCACGTCATTGCCATTGACCACAGGTCTTTCTTCCTCTTCTTCCTCTGGTGGTTCAATGCCTGTCTTCTCCATATTGCTCACAGATTTATTCCTTTTTCGTTTGCCTTCAGCCCCTGGAGTGGCACCTGGGAGGATCTGGTCTGTCACATTTAACAGCAGCGGAGCCGGTTCTGCTGGAGGCTTGGGAGTGCCGTAATAGTTGTCTGCAAAGAGAAGAAAAGGAATAACACATGAGACTGCAGAAATGCACAGGCTGCTGCTGCTTCTTTTGTCTTACATTAATGGATGTGTGAGGTGGGATCTGGCTCATCAGCTAAAATAAAGAACAGTTCAAAATGTTTTCTGCAAAATTGAATGTTTACCTTTTCTGAAATGGTAATTAATTTTCTTTGTGGTAGCACAAGTGATCCAATCATGCTCACAAACAAGTATCTTATTAACAATTTCTGAAGCTATAACAGGTTAAGTTTACATTCCTCTCATCCAAATACCTGGCAACCAGAGCTGTTCTCTTATTTCAAATCATTTGTTAGGACAAATTAGTTTTGCAACATTTATGCTACAAAACAAGAGTTTCTTAAGGATCAAAATTATGATGAGAATATTGATTATTTATTATGTTATGTCATTTTCACTCCCTCAAATTATCTCACCTGCTTCGAAAGTAAATAATCATCCAATGATTCAGAGATTTGCAGTTTTTAGTAACATTTCACTATCTTGTTTTTCATATTTGTGAAATCTTTGCTATTCACTATTTCAAAATTTATAATAGTAATGCTAATATATTTTCAAAGAAACCTTTGAAAATAAGGTTGAAATCTTATGCTTTAGGGCTTAACATTATCTCCAAGTACTAAGGAATTCTGAGAAGACTTAAGGTGGCTGACAGATTACCCTCTATTTGTGTCTCCTGAAATTTCTGGCAACTTCCTCTGAGTCATCTACTTTCTGTCAGAAGGATTATTAGATTAGATGGACCACAGTCCCATTTTATCTATCAATATCTGTATGTTTGCAATTTCTAGCACATCTGATCTAAAAATTAGTGTCTTGCTGATACCACAAATTTTTCATTGAAAATATGGTTAAAATAGATCAGTAACATAATTAAAATATTTTTTAAAAATGTACTTTCTAGAAAGAAACATAAATAGTATGAAAATATTATGACAATATGACAATATTATTGCAACCACACATAGGCATGACCAAAAAAAATGCATATGTTATACATGCACAGTAAACCATCATAGAATACATTTTGCAGGCAGAGTAAAAATTATCACTGGCACTTCTATTTCTGTGTGTTTCCAAAGACTTACTATGTTCAGCCACATGACCATCTCAATACAGGTAAGTAACTGAACAGCCTTGAAACTACTGAATAGTCACTGAATTTTGCAGAGCAGTTTAGCAAAACAATATTAATAACAGATGTTTCTGTAATTGTAACACACAGTAAAAATGTACAGTGTTAAATGACACTCACAGTCACTCTGGACTTAGGCATGTTTGAATAAAACTTTGACTCACAGCAGATTTTCTCAGGATTTTGTGAGATGGCAGCAGGTTTAACAAGAGCCCCAGCAGGGCAATGAGATGTGGCTCTGTAGGAGTGACAGTGGGAGCTCTCTGACTGCCAGAGTCAAAGCAGGGGAGCAGCATTTGGGGTCTGAGGGGCAAAAAGCAAATCTACATTGATCCACTCACAGAGACTGTGCCTCCAGAAAATGTCAAGACCAGATCTGTTTGCAGTCAAATTTCTATGCTCTGACAGTCCAGGCTGTTTTGAGAATATCTGAAAACCAACAGTGCTCAGTTGGAAGTTTACTTTTGTACTGCTCTAAGATCATGTTACCTTTATTGGTGAGACTGTGTGTCTGCAATATCCCATACTTTGAAAAATGGATTCCTCAATTAAAAAAGCTCCCTGGCCTAAGCCATTTTACCAGTTTTAATCAGTGCCTCAGAGGCCTTAAGCCTGACAAAACTTGTCAAATATGCACTGATTTCCACTGATTCCATAAATATGAGAGGATATATCCCAGGGATATTGTACTAGTGCGACACAAACTGTGAAACTAAAGTGCAGTACCTTGGCTTTTTTTTTGTTTGTTCTTAGTTTTGTCATTGTCATACAAAATTGAGTGCAGTAATAATTAGCAGTAATGCTAATATCCTGAATAGTAGATGAGGTGTTTTAACTGAAGGATGCTCTCATGTTATTTTAAAATATTAGACACTTTTTTACCTTGAGTGACTATATGCATCTGTGAGAGACAGAGATAAAATTCATACACACAAAAAAATCTATGAATATCACATATATAAAAATATAAGAAAAAAATGCACGTATAAGATCTGGGGCCAAAGAGCATTTAACTCATTTGATTTCAAACTGAAAATACTGTATAATTTCCAACTTCTGTCCTACAGCATAAAACTTTATGTGCTTTATGATCCAGTAACCATTCATTTAAAAGTGAATTTAAAATTATTTATTGCTAGCTACTTATTGATCTATACCTTTAATTCAAAAATATGCAGAAACAATGCAAATAAAAATAAGAAACTACACATGTACTGATACAATCAATGTGTCATAAAAAAATTAGTTAAACTCCAATGGAAAAAATATATAGAGTGAGAGATCCAGCCATTTAAATGAAGGAGCAATGCTCCATTACAGAAAAATTAGAATCAATCTAAACTGTATCTTTTATGAAGAAGAGATTCTCAGTGTCTTGAAATTCCTTACTTGAGACTTGGGAGATTAGAGATGATGGAAGACTCTCACAAAACCTTGGCAAATGTCATATCTAAGCATAATATAGAGACTAAATGTTTAAAAACAATAACTTCTGTTGCCGTTAAATTTTGAAAATCTCAGATCTCTTTTTCATCTTCCCCAAGCAAGGGGAAGGGTTCAATAGGTTATTGTTGAAACACTAATCAAAAGGTACTGAAATTCATTTTCCTGTAGGTAAAAAAAGGAACATCAAATAAGCAATTTCAAGTGTAGTTAATTTTTAAAAAGGAATTATTAAAAAGAAAAACAAAAAGAAAAAAAAAGAAAAAAGTAAAAAAAGAAAGTGTTCTAGAAGAAAACATATACCTCTCATCCTCATTGGCAGTCATAAATACCAGCAGTTAGGAGTTTTTTAAAAAATGAATGGAGCACAAAACAGACAACACCTTTATAGCACTATACAAAATCACATAGTATCCTCTCTTTTGTATACTGCCTGCTGTTCTGGAACTTGCCTCTCAAAAATTACATGGGGGAACTAAAGAAGGGCAATTAAAGCTTGGAACTGCTTAAATTGATTTTGAGTTTTCAGCTTGGAAATGGGACAACTGAAGGGGGTATATGGCAGATATGTAAAAAAAAAGGACAACTCTGGGAAAGTGCCTAGAAAATCAATGAATGGATGCTTAGCTTCCCACTACTTGAGGACAAGAGGATGTCCAATAAAATTAGCAGGTTTAAAACAAGCAAAAGAAGTGGGGTTTTTTTACACAGCATAAGAGAATAGTGGCATTCACTGTCAGATGCTGCCAGTTACATAAATGCAGTCAAAGAGCAATTATACAAAGTCACAGAAGAAAAAAAAATACCATGAAAGCCTATTAAATGTAAAGGTACAAATTCTGAATCAAGAGTTCCATACAATCAGATTGGTAGAGTGCAGAAGGTAACTCTGCATGCCTTCCCTCTTCTTGTATTTTATGCCTTAATACCTTTCAGGTCTCTTCCAATCTAGGTGATTCTGTGATCCACCAAGGGGCAGTTGTAAAGACATTTTCCCTCCATTTGACTAAGTGCAGCTGCTCTATTACTCAGGTTCCTCCTTGTACTCAGAAAATTGTCTGTATACTTACCTGCCACCCCTGCACAGTCAAGAGGTCAGTTTAAGCCTAAGTGAAGCCCTTTGTGCTGGCCCTGAATCAAAGCCTTGGTGCAGGCAGGCAGTGCACAAAAAGCCCCTCTACTGAATCCATCTGGCTGCTGCTCCTGATTGCTTCAGTGCTTCCAGCTGCTTCTGAGTGCAGCTGAACACTGGAGATGGTCTGGCCTAACCTATTTGGCTTGGCTGCCAAAGCAGCTTGGAAGCCATGGCACAGTGACAATTACCAAGTGTCCCTTGCCACCCCCGAGCTGCATAAACCCTGATCAGCACCCTGATTCTACAAGGAAGAGTCAGACAAATTAATGGGTAGCCTTGCCCTGATGACAGAAACCAGATCAGGAAGTCAGAAAGTCACAAGAAGGAGACAAATGAGGAAATAAGGAGGAGGAAACAGCTTATTTTTTTCTTAACTTTAGTTCACCTATGTCAGGATGTAGTAAGATTTTATTTTATCGATGAAGCGTTTGATGGTGAAGCAATATCCTAACTTGCTTCCTGAGAAAAGGTAAGCCTTTGAGGAAGAAAAGAAGACAGAGCACTTGGGTGGTAGCAAAGAAGCAGAAAAATCCTCATGCTGAAATGATAACAAGACTCAGATATACTGGCAGTGCCTATACGATGTGCTCAACACCCAGTGATCCCAGCTACTGGGCACAGTTATAAATGTGTCCCCCAAGTCGTGCTCTACTTGTGCTCCATTGCAGGGACTGACCTACCTGCATTTTCCTCTGCCTGGCCTTCCCAGTCCCTCTCCCTTTCCTTTTGTGAGGATCCAAAATGCAGCATAGAGTGGACATCTCCTCTTGCCATCCTTCCAGACAGAGAAGGGAGAGGCAGGGCTTTGTGCCAGGTCTGCACTCCAGGCTCTGGAGGAGGAGGAGGTGCTCCTTTAGCTCCTGGGCCAGGCCAGCCTGAGCCATCAGATCATGGAGAAAGGGGACCATTGCTGAGAGCACCCTTTGCTCCTGAAGCTCCCCTGATCTCACATAAGGAATTAAAAGCTCTAGTTTAAAAAGGTATTATAAAAGTTGAAATAGTGATGAGGAATTAGGAAATTATAGTAAAAATGAACAACCAGACAGAAAACAAGAGGTGTGCTAGAGCCAGAAGCTTTTAGGATGAATACTTCCAGCTGTGGTGTGACTCACATTCTGAGCCCAGAGCAGAGACACATTCCTTTTCACACTTATTTTTAGAGCGAGATGAAACAATACCCAGCTACACATACACACCTGCCTCTGCTTATTCAGCACCCTCATTTAGATTGATCTGTCTTTTTTGTTTATACAGCTTTGAATTGCTGAAGTATCAGTCAAAATTGTGTGAGTCAGCCACAACTCTAGGAAATGAAAGACAAACCTTATTTTTCAGTTATGAGAACAACTGCAAATGTTATGACGAATGTTAAACCTCTACATATTTTCTTTTGTGATCACTGACTACTGATAATAAACTAAGGGAAAGTACTCTGAAGTCTAATTGCCACCTAGATTTGAGTTACATTTGATATTTTAACAGTTCACAAATACATATGGAAATGTAATAGATTCCAATGGTATAGAGAGTTTTAGGTAGGCAGAAATCACCTTTATTTTCAATAAAATAATAATATGAACAAATATGAATATTTTATAATTTGACTAAAAGAAGACGGCTGAACTTATGACTAGAAGCCAACTGCATACCACAAGAAGCATCTCTTCATGATATATGTCTGTTTATAATCAGTATCCAGACAAAGACTGGTGACAACTGGTGTCCCTCAGGGGTGCATATTGGGAAAAAACTGTGTTTAATATCTTCATCAGCGACACCACCAGTGGTGTACTCTCAGCATGTTTGCAGATGACACCAAGCTGAGTGGTTTGGTTGGTGCACCTGAAGACCAGGAAGCCATCCAAAGGTCCTTGGACAAGCTCCAGAAGTGGGCCCATGGGAATCTCATGAGGTTTAGCAAGACCACCTGCAAGGTGCTGCACCTGGGGCGGGACAGCCCCAGTGTCAGCAAAGGTGGAGCATGAGCAGATCAGGAGCAGCCCTGACAAGAAGGACTTGGAGGTGCTGCTGGGAGAAAATCTGGACATGACCTGGCAATGAGCACTCACAGCCCAGAAAACCAACTGTATCCTGGGCTGCATCCAAAGCAGCATGGCCAGCAGGGTGAGGGAGGGGATCCTGTCTCTGCTGTCCTGAGACCAGACCTGCAGTGCTGCATCCACCTCTGGGATTCTTGGTGCAAGAAAGGCATGGACATGGAGCAAGTCCAGAGGAGAGACACCAGAATGATGCACCACTCCTGCGACAACAGGCTGGGAGCTGGGTTTATTCAGCCCAGAGAAGAGAGGACTGCAGGGTGACCTTTTTGTGGCCAGTCAGTACCTAAAGGAGGCTTAAAAGGATGTCTTTTTTGAAAAACCTGTGATAATAGGACAAGGGATAATGGTTTTAAAGTAAAAGAGGGTAGATTCAGACTTGATAATAAGGAAGACATTTTCTTATTGTAAGGATGTAGAAACACTGGAAGTTTTCCAGAGAGGTAATAGATGTCCCACACCTGCAAACACTTAAGGTCAACTTGGACAAGGCTGCGAGGAACCTAATCTAGCTGAAGATGTCCCTGCTCACTGAAGGAGCTTGGACTAAGGGAGTTGGACCATCCTTTCCAACTCAAACTATTCCATGATTGTATGAAAAGCAATGATCTTTTCATAACAAGGTATTTATTTTTTTAAATTTAACCTGCTTTGGAGTCTGCAAATTAACTATTATGATCTATATTCACCCTATCTGGCTCTAAGTGTTTAACCAATGGAGTGTTTAATTGGAACTAAGTAAAGGAAGCATCTTCCAGGAAGTGCCTTAAAAACATCGCCTTCTGTAATGACCCCCAGCCTGCAAGCCCTGAGACATCAAGCTGATGTCTGCTGCTGTAGAGTCCACACCCTGTGCACTCTTGGCATGTAAGTTTAAGTGTAGCCTTCTGCTAACCTCCAGAAGACAGCAAGAAAACAAGCTCATGGTTTTGGTATTTTTGAGGGCAGGCCAAACACGCTGGCAGCATAACCAGCAGGGTAAGACCATATGAGGTTGGTAGTCTTTTAAATTTTGTGTGAAGGTTTCCTAGACAACATATCCCAGGAATAGGTGTTGCAGACATCCTCTTTGAAGGATTTGGTATTAAACCATGGAATTGTTAAGACTGGAAAGAACCTCTAAGGTCATCAATATAATTGTTAACACAGCACTGCCATGTTCACCTCTAACCATCTCCCTAAGTGCCACAACTACAAGTTTATTGAACATTTTCAGGGATGGTGATTCAAACACTTTCCTGAGCATCATTTGTGTGCAATGGATGTCAAAGACAGGAAGGAATTCTTAAATGCATGTTCTGTGAACTTCCGTGAACCAAGCCTGTGGCACCTCTGTGCTTTCACTTCACTGTGCACACACATCACTTTGCCATAGAGGCATGTCCAATCAATTGCCATCTGCTTGTGAAATCTAACATCTTGAAATCTTTATTCGAACATTTCTGATCATCTGTATATGTAATTTAGAGCATTTTTTATGCCTGTTTTGCTCCGCAGTAAAACCACACAAGTATAGAATATTCAAAAACTGAAAAATCCACTTCTCTGTTTTCTTACAACCATCTTATAAAATTCCTAAAGAGGAAGAGTACGTAGACTTTGTTAAAATATAATTAGTGATGTATTTTAACAAAATCCAAGACAATTACCACCTCCTTAAGGAAGTCTAGCAAACTTCTTTTCACCCACTCACCCTGAGTAATTTATTTTGACGGGTGACTATACTATAATTAAGGTCTTTTTTTAATCATTGCTGTAAGGTTGGGTGAGTAGATTTTGTTCTTGGGTTCATACATTTTCATGACAGTTTTGCAAAGCTGCTTGATGGATTGAAGTTGCAAAACTCTTACCATGACTCCAAAGAAAGTGGAATTAAAAAATGAAGCCTTCTGAAGCATTTAGAGTTTAGATTTTCATTGGTATTATTTCTACTCATGGACTTGTGTCATTAAAATGGCAAATAAATAGCAAAAGTTGTAGTTTAGATCTCCCAGAATTTAGAGAAAAAAAAAGTTACTAAATATAGATCCACAATTATGTTTTTAAACAACAGGTTTGAACTTCTGTTGTGTTCTCAGATATATTCACAAGAAAAGTTATAATTTTACTATGATCTTTGTCGCTACTTTTGGTTTCTTTTAGACAGACTGAAGGTCCCAGAAATGTCTTTGCTCTTCTTTTACTAAGCCTTTGAATCCAGATTTCTTAGTTCTCTGAGCCTTGCTGTTAAATTAAAGTCTGAATTAAAAATAAAGATTAAAATTTATTTACTTTGGGAGTGCTGTCTGAGTGAGTTACACATGATACACAGAACTAATTCTGTACTTGCTGGATATCGACATCCCCAGGGCTCCTTGTTACAAAGTCTGTTTTTTCTCCCCTTTCTATTTCCTAACTGCATTGGGCTTCAGCTATAAATCAAGTTACTTGAAAGAAATATTTTCTGCACATCCCATGATCCTGCTAGAACAGAGGGGTCAGAGTTATTGCCTCTGCATTCCCAAGAAACACTTCAGCATTTTCTGGCAGGGGCCAGCCAGCTGTTTCCCAGGGGCAGGGGGAGATCTGATGCCTTGTGCTGCTGTGCCTCTTCCCCAGGCCGAATTCTCATTTGGGTTGGTCTCTGCAGCTTCTGGTGACAGACATTAAGCAAATACGTTAACTTCTGTGTCAAGTAATGACATTTTAATAACTGGCTTCAGGATTGTCTATTCATCTACATTAAAATTAAGCCACTAATTATAGCTGTGGATTTTTGCCCAAGAGTGTTCTGGCCTCCAATGAATGCAATAGCAGAGGAAGTTTCTAAATTCACAAATACAGCAATGGAGACTAGATGGGCTGTCAAACCTTCCAGCATGACAAAACTGCTGTTCTCTTGCTGTTGGACACCAACTGTCCCAAATAAGAGCATCTCTTTTCCATCCATACAGACTAGGACAGACTTTATAGGTAAGGATGTACAAGTTGGGTTTTTATTTCTTAACTAGCATTTTTCAAGAGAAATATCAGTAGGAAATGAATTTTAGTAACAATAAGGAGGTGATAGAGTACACCTGATATGCATAGGGCATGGTCTGATTTTGAAAATTTTGAAGGCCCCAAATTAAGGCATATATAAGCTAGTTCTCATTTAAAAAAATATATTTTCATCAGAGATATCACTTCACAC
Organism: Molothrus ater; assembly: GCF_012460135.2. Taxonomy (NCBI): domain Eukaryota; kingdom Metazoa; phylum Chordata; class Aves; order Passeriformes; family Icteridae; genus Molothrus; species Molothrus ater. The sequence goes on along the minus strand of NC_050482.2, from coordinate 12,128,719 downwards.
TTTAGTGTATTTCAGAGAGTTCAAAATTCTAAGTTTTCTTCATCACTGTTTCCATAGTTCTCTTTTACATAGCTGCTTTTCCTTTTAACGACTCTTTTTTTCTCCCACCTTTTAAAGTACTAGGGTGGCTTTATCTCATAAATACTCTGCATTCCTTAGATTTTGCTAATTAATCTTTTAGCTGATTGCTCATCTACAAATTTTGCCACATATGCAAGACTAATCCCTAAAGTTCTGTGTAAGAGTACAGGAAGCAAGTAGACAACAATATCACCTTTACAAAATCAGGTACAGCCCAGACTGTTTTCATCATCCCTTTAATTTCTACCAAGACCAAACCATGTGAGCAGATACAATTCTCTTGAGCACTAAATCTCTCACAGTTGGGAAATAAGAGTTCTCCTGTCAGATGTGGGAATCCCATGGGTTGAAGGTGTAAATACCTTTCAGATAAAGTAACTATAAACATCCTGTGTTAAGCCCAGGTGGAGATGGCTACACAGAGGGAACTGTCTTGCTTTAAGATTCCTCTAAGATTAAGGTCCTGACCTTATTTCTCCCAAATATTCTTCAAGTTTGTATTTCTTTCTGAGAAGCAGAACACATCAGTTTTAGATAATGGCCTAGAAGAGAGAGGACTGCTTATCAGATGCAGCAGAGTGCTCCACACACAGCAAATCATCACACATCTCCCAACCACCAGCAAATATGAAATGACTTTCAACTTTCATAATTTGATCTTCTGCTGAGCACAGTGTACCAGAAGTGAAAAATCTAGACAGACCTCTTGAAAAGGCTACTCTTACATACTTGAGGAAAATCATGGACAAAGAGAAAGGATTGAATAATTAATACAAAATGGAATTTGGACTTCAAAAGCAGGAATCACAAAGGTATCACAATGCACGCTATTGGAAGACCACTATGCAACAATACAGCTTGATAAATACATTAGTAACTATTTCATAGCGCCCTGCACACTTTAAAGCAATTCTGTCATCTGACCTCATCTTCTAAAAAGCAGTAGTATAATCTGAAACCTCTGCTTTTCCAGAAAAGAAACACGGTTCAATTCCTAAACAGTGCGTTCTTTGCTGCAGCTAAGCACAGATACCAAGATACTTTTTCCCACCTCACTTATAATTTTTATTGTGAGTTATTGTCTGGATGGGACCCTTGAGTAATCACCTGTCCCCAAATGTGTATGATCCCTAAGTGATGTAGAGAGCTAATTTCACTTTTCCTGCTCAGAAGTTCAGTATCTAAAATAATGAACTCTCTTCCCCCATCTGCCCTGGTAGTGATTTTAGATGAGATTAATTGACCTCTGGAAGTGTACTTGGGTTTTGGTTGTTACTTAAAAAGAAGGTCCAGACACCTTTAAGCTTACTTATATTAGAGGACATGATTCAGACCCTTAATGATCAAGGTCCCAACACACTAAATCATGCTATTACTTTCTTCCTTCATTTAAAGATTTAGGCTAAGCAAAGTTTAAAAAAGAGATTTTCTGCTTCCCTTTGTATATTTTATATATTATGGCTAAGATTTTTGTAGAAGTAAAAATCCTCTGCCATATTAGAGAACAGCTTGCAGCAGAGTCCCTCCCTTTTGACAGTAGTGCCTACATGGTTTTACACCCTTACAAATTAACTGGAAAGATGAGAAAAGTCTAAGAATATTTCTAGACAAAATTTCATCTAGTTCAGTCTGGGCCACAGAAACGAATGTTTCTGAAGGTTCAGAAGGCTTAAAAAAAGAGAAAAAAATATATGTCACGGGAAGTTATTATGTTAGATGAAATTTATTACTGATTAATGCAAATCAGAGAGTGATTTTGTTGCAAATTACTATTCTTTCTAGAGTGATACTGGCAGTGCTGCTGACATCTCTCTGTATAGTAGCAGCTTCCTTCTGCTAAATAATAAGCAAAGTTAGAGTCATTCACTGAACTAAAGGAATCAAATGTCATACAGTGTTCATCATATGGTTAAGAACTTTATTGCATGCAGCATTGGCTCAGACTTTAAGGAAAAAAAAAAGTTCCAGAAAGAAAAAATGTTCTAACAAAAGCAAGTAAAATTATAAGCTTCCCATAATAAAAATAAAATGCATTTTAGTTGTACAAATTAACTATATTTCTGTAGAAGGTGGTATGAAGGAAAGGATGTGCCAAGTTTTTCAGATGAAATTTTGTTTAAAAAATGGGAATGAATTTTAAGAACATAGAGTCACTATACTAGAAGTTTCTGAGAGATTACCCATATGTTAAATCAATCCACACTTACTACAGATCTATCTGAAAATGCCATGTGTAGGGCTGGGTGAAGTTTATTCAAAAATGTTACTGCAGAGGTCTTACAGTCATGAGAATTGTGTGATCTGTCTTTTGCCGGACATAAGAAGCCGGATTAATGCCCCCACCCCAGGTTTGTTCACTACTGTATCTCCTTTTTCTTTTTTCCATAGGACTTAAAGCTTATTTTAAAAGCTGTGTTTATAGACACCTTATACATTTTCAGAGTGGCATTTTCTCTGTGTTATAGCTGGAAATCTGTCTCCAACTGCCTTGACAACCTTGTGAAGATACTCTAGACTTAATTTCATTTGACAGTTTCTTCAAACCTGAGGAAGAAAAGAGATCCCTGTAGTCAATCAGTTTTTGTATTCATTTATTCAGGCTGCTACCAGAGAAAGTTATCTTGCCAATTGTAGAGGTATGTAGGGAATCCTTTCCTTTTGTGCCTAAAAAGCCTCTGCAGATTGTCCTGGATAGTCATCTTGCACAACATGAATAAATCAGATGGTCCCTATTGGCCTTTCCTTAAGGAGTTGTCAGAATAAATAAAAATACTTCTCAGAGACTCACAGTGATTCCAGGTACAAAAAATAACCAAATAAACTTTAAAAAAAAGAGGAAAAACTACATAAATTCTGTTTTCATCAACAGATTATTTTGCCATATTAGTGAGAATCATCAGGTGTTTTTTAAAGTAATTTGAAAATTACTTATAAAGCCAAAATACTAAGCCATAACTAACAGTTAATGGAGGCTCTGTGTTCCCTGTTTTCCTTAAAGCCAGTGGGATATCTCTTTCTAAAGTGGTATTTTTTATCTCACTATTCTCTCCACCACCTTGCTCCTGAGATGACTGAGATATAGAGCTTTACCTTTCTCATGTGAGTTTTAATCCACAACTCTACTGCCAATGAGGTCTTGTGCTACACAAAGACATTTTAGCTCCTCCAGAGCTCAATTACTGCATAAAGATCTATGATGAGGCAATCCACAACCCCAAGAACCTGTCCTAAAACCACACAACCTACCAGTGTTAAAACACAACTTTAAGCCAGGGAGAAAAAAGAAGGTTTAAAAACTAATTATTTTTAATCATTCAGAAAATTTCTGATTAGACACAAATTAAGAGATTTTGAAGAATTAAGTAATTGATATTGCCTGGGGTGAGTTTACCACATACTAGTAGGGAAAAAAAAACCAAAACCAACCAAAAACCAGGGAAATAAAAAATCTTGCTTATGCTTGATGAGTCTTTTTCTCCTGGTTCTTGCTCCTAAGCTCTATAATGAGGCATTCTGGCATGCTCTTCTTCAGGCCTCACAAGTTGCAAACTTCACAACGTCATTCTCCCAAAAGAGGGAATGGAGGGTCACCTTCATTCAGGAGCTAAGCCACCACTGGGAGGGCAAGGTGAGACATTAAATAAACTCTGACCTTCCACTGATTCTTTTCTTTGGACAAGAGACTAACAAGAAAGTGGCCAGAGGTTGTAAAGAAAACGTCACAACCACCATCAGAGCCTGGACATTCTGCCATTTGGCCCACTCCTATCGCTCAACCTCTGAGTGTGGATAGGACTGCTGGGGAAGTGGGGTAAAAATAGGTGCTTTCCACTCAGTTATTGACTCTGACAGAATTCAGGCACCAATGGACACTTTGGTCCCAAGGTCATGGAGGTCTCTGCATGCCCAGTACTGCAGAAATGCAGCAGCTGCCAGCTGCTGACTAAATTAAGTGTTATTGGAGTTGATGGCGGTAATGTTACCCTTCATTTACGCTAGAAAGATACAACAGAAATGTTGTTTAAAACAGTGAGATTTGTAGATCCATCTGACCAACAGCAGAAAGAGCATTGTAAAAAGATGAAGAGTTTTAATTTTGTTTCTGAAAGATGATCTCTAATAACTGCCTGAAGGCCATTAGACAAATAATTAAAAACAGAAGTAAATGAGTTGCTATTCACCACGTTGACTGTGGGGGAAAAAAAAAAAAAGGTAGCTGAAAAATCTGTGCTGTTTTCATTCTCTGTCAAGGACAGCCAAATGTTTTTGATGTGTGGCCTGCACAGTCATTACAGATTGAAGCCAACAAGCCAACATGCACAACTGTCCAAGTGTTTCTTATCTCTCTCTTTCTCATTGACACACTGTGTTGCCCCAGGCTACCTTTTGTTGGCTGTCCTTTTTTTTCCTGCCTGCCTGTTTCATTTCTGATCCTAAAATCCTGTTCTGGGGTAAAAGACTTCTCTACTCTGTCATGGATACCTCTTGACTCTGCTCTGTGAGCAAGCAGAATCAACAAAGAAAATTAAATGTATCTGTCTTGTTTGACTTTATTTTTTGAAAACCGCACCTAATAAAAATTCTCTGGTAATACCAAGCACTGGTCTGGTCCTATGAAAAAACTAAAGGGCTAGTGCTCTATGGAAAAAAAAAAAAGAGTTTGGTATGGATAAATTATTTAGGTAAACTCTGCATCTGTGACTGATAGGAATCTTCCAATCTGCAAAATTCTAGTACAACTATGCAAATTCCTCCTGTGAAATAAACATGCCATGATCTCAAATTCTAAGTTTATCAAGTGTTCCAGTGTTTTAATTATAGCTAAATCTTTAGAGAAGACCTGTGTTTTCCACTACCTTCATTCCACTATGAAGCTACCCTCTCAAAGATATCAAGGATGTGATTCTCCTTTTGCGTGACCGTAAATCAAATACTTCCACTGAAGCTAATGGACTTACTGTGTTATGAAGGAAATGCAAAGTTCAAGCATTTAAAAAGTGCAATTCTGTCAAACAAAGGGGTTTTTTTGGGTGATCTTTGAGTGATTACTCATGACAAGATTCACTATATTTACTCTTGTAAATAGGCAAGTAATTTCTCTTTAATTTTCAGTCTGGACAGCAAATGGTTGGGAAGAGTCACAAAGCAATAACAACCTTGAACACTTATGCAACACTTCACATTTCAAACTGCTTCAGAAATGTAAACCAATTAGGCTGACATTATGATTTATGCTAAGGGAGACAAGAAATATATAAACAAAGTCAAATAGAAATGCAGGGCTCCAAACTACAGTTCTGTGAATTAGAAATCACAGAAAGAGCCTTCCAGGGACTTCCTGGGAAATGGAAGATAAAACTCTGGAGTAGATTGAATAACAGCTAAGATATTGTAACCTAGTTACTGTTGAATGGTCACATGTGGAACACAGAACACATAAATACACCATTTGTCTAAATAAGCATTATCAGCTTCATCTCACAAATAACTATCGTTCATTAGCTCATTAGTGAATTTCTTGAGATGTCTTATTTACAATGCAATTACCCCTGGCAGATCTGTCTAAACTGATAACCAAAGGGCAATTAAAATCAGTACTCATGCCAGACCATTAGATGGTTTAAAGCGTTATATCTGTGCTACTGGTTTCTTTTAGAAGTACGTTGTTAACATCAGGAGCATAAATGTTAATTAGAGTAATGACTTCACTCACTAATTTCTTTTATACAAGGCCATTTGGATCAGAATTCAGCTCCTCTGTTTGAAAGGGCTAGTTCTTTTTAATTAGGACAGCTACTCCATTGGTACTAGCAATAAATGAGAGGAGAGATCAAGGTCTCACCCACCAGGGTTTTTCCACTTTTTTGTTTCTGTGTAGCATTCAGTACCTCAGAAAAAAGCTCCAGTTTTAGTCAGAAAAAAACCTAAAGCCCTCATTCTTATAACGTTAATGTAGATCTTTTACAAACATTTATTTGCAGCCCAGATATTCTCATATCATCATTTTTGAGATAAATTTTCCTCCCTGCATGTTTCACTAGGTAGACCAGCAGCTTTAGGTCATTGCTATTCCACTGGATCACCTCCCCTAAGGCAGGTTTCTGCGCCAGAGTGAGACTAGTTAAGAAAAGTGTCAAAGACTATTTAATTTCAAGCCTTCTCTGCTGTTGTGCATCTCTCACTCTTCAATCACGCTCTGACCCTGTCGAGGCACACACGTGCAGCTGGGAGAGGATGGGCTGCTCTTAGCAACAGCAGTGCCCAGTGCTCTGCCTGCTGCTGACCTGAGCTCCAACCTGCACACATCACAGCAGGGACAGACAAGCAGCAAAAAAGTGTAGGCTGAGGAGACACAGAGAGGAACACATGACTGCACTTGCAGGGCAGGAGACATTTCTCTCATCACTCTTAACCTGGACTGGCAAAACCTCATGGACTTTCACAAGGCCACTGCCACCTTTCCTTCCTTAAACGTTGGGATACATTATTGCAGAATACATTGGATTCTAAGGAGTTAATTCTTGGCAATATTTCTTAAATCTGGCACGGTATTTGCATGCCTTACAGCAGTTGTTGGCCAAGGATGGTCTTGAGTCAAGAAGGGGCCACAGTAACATGGTTACTCCACACCCCAAAGCAGCAGAGTGCAAAGGATGAACATCATGTTCTCAGAGCCTCTGAAGCACTGTATTTCTGTGGGTTCTGAGATCCACACTTCACATTCCTGTCCCCAAAAGGGCAAAGAATAAGAAGGAACAGACATAACTGGGAGTAGACGTGGGCATCAGTCCAGTTCAGCCAGTTTTGTTGGGTACAAGTTCCTTCTGGACTCTAGTGCCAGTCTACAAGCTTGTGGGCAAATTACGTGTGCTGAGTCATGAGGTACATTCCTCTACAGAAAGTAATAACTGGCAGATAGATAATGATACTCTGGAGCAACCTGTATTGCCTCTTAGCATCCATAAAGATGGCAACTTGTGCGGCCAGAGATGTGCTCAAGTATTTACTGTTACATGCGCACAGTAGTAACATCATGCTCAGGCAAGATTTCTCATTCACTGATATGAGAGGCAGTCATAGCTTGATCCTAACTAGGTCACTAGGAGTTACCAGTGGGAATATGCAGAAGCCCTCAAAGAACAATTTATTTGGGCAATACCAACAATCCCTTCTAAGATTAAACACAGGAAGGAACTGTCTTACTCTGATACAGACCCAGAGCACATTTCTAAAATCAGTGTCTTTAATTCTATAAATAAAAGCCAAGAAAATTAAAGATTAGATAATGATAATAATAATTATTATTATTTCATATGTCTAAAACCAGTATACTCCTTGTAAATAGTTAACACTTGGTCCAACTTGTCCATACTAAATATCATTATAGAAGACTAAAATTGCAAAATTAATAATTTGTCAAAATCTCCTCAGTTCTAAAGAGTTTTGATAGTTCTGTGGCCAGCTGATTGCACTGAACTTGACTCAGTACATCTAAAGAGCAAAGTTTAAAGAACTGCAAATTTGCCAGGTTAAAGCTACATCACTGCAATGACAAGGTGATGCAGACATTTTCCTTGTTAGGGCACTACATAAATTATAACCAAAATTTATATTAAATCAAAGGAATGTGTCGTCACCACTAGAGAAGTCAACAGTGTAAGCCTTGCTATTAATGGTTCACAGTGTCAGAAGATCAAAGGTGACCCTGGCATGGAGAATGCACAAGAATTAGATCCTCAGACAGATGATCACTGAGCAGGCTGCAAGGAAATACTTACAGAGCTACTGTCAGTTCTGATTTTTAAGCTGGATGTTCCACATTAAAAATGTCATTCAGAACGATCCTAAAACTTGCTGATGTGTGCCATTAGTTCAAATGCTGTGTTAACAGTACTACATTAACATCAGTGCCTCTCTAGCACAAAGTTTTGTGTAACAAAATTGGAACAAATAACATTCGGAAATGCTGAATTTCCATGCACATTTTCTGTCCAGAAGAACTAATGATGTCATTGTCACTATATTCACCAACCTTGCTGAGCAAGACCTATTTTTGTGTGAAGTTCTTAAAATAGCTTTTAAACAGCAGCAGTATTGGAAGTTGGAATAAATCCAAGACTTGTGAAAGTTGTACCTGATGCCCCTCATCATTGCCCTGTTATGGACCATCATCCTTGTGGACTGATAATTCACTCTATTGCTCCTAGCTGTATCTGCCTGAAGCAGATCAGAGGGCTGTTGAGTACAACCTGCTCTTCTGGCAGATAAATGGGAACTACAGGAAAGAAAGGGATGGGAGAAAGCAACAGTGAATAGCCATATTGGCCAGTTCTCCACCAGCTGGTGCTGGGTGGGATGTCTGTCAATGCCCCAGCAAAGGAGTGAAATCCAGCTGTCATACTGACATAATGAATACAACTCAAACACTGCACACTAAAGTATGTAAGGATCTTTTAACCTATTAAAAACCCTTTTTTTGGCGCTAGCATTACCTTAATATCCAACTCCCTTGTGTTCTATCTCTAAATCTCCTTTAGTTTCATATAAGCCTGGATTAAATATGGATATTTCAGGTTAGTAATCAAAAAAGATTTCCAGATGCAGAACTCAGTGTCCTTCAGATGCCTGTAAAACAAAGACAGCTGTACACTGAGTGCAGTGGAGAAATCACTGGAAATCAAGAAACCTGAATGGTACTAAGTGTATGTAAATTTGTACTGGGTAGATGTGAAAGCAAAACAATCAGAACTGCTTCAGTCTGCCAGGACCTCTGCAACTTGGAAAGAGGTTTTGGGCTTGACTGCTCATGGGTCAGTCTGTTCACAAAATAGCAGGACTGTTCATGGGAGAGACACTTTTAAAACATAATTACCTGGTGGTTAGAAACCCTTGGACCAAATCCATTCACAGACTTTATTTGAAGAAAGCAATGTATGGATGGACGTGAATATGAATGCTTTGTTTACCTAAGTGACTTGTTTTTAAAATTATCATGCTGATTAATCACTTGACTCTCTTTTTCAGGAAAAATGAAGATAATTAATGACTTTAAAAATTATTTTTCCTTGCATTACTTTTTTGTTGTTGCTGTTTTGTTATTATTTTTCCTTGCATTACTGTTTTGTTGTTTGGTTTTTCCTGTTTTTTTCCCCATAAGAATGCTCTTCATGGAAGCTTTTGAGCTAAATTTAACCTATCTACTATGAATGTAGATATCATTCACTGACTAAAAAGCAGACATAGCCACATGTTAGCTTCCCTTTTCTTACTACTCCTGATTTACTATTTCATTTGATCAAACTGAAAAGCTAACGTGCCAAATTATTTACTCTGAGAAAACCTTGAAAGTGCTTGTCATTCAGCTGATTACATTTTAAGTCAAGTAAAAATTGTTGAACAAAAAATATACTTTTTGAAGCAATAAAAAAAGCAGAAACGTGAATTGTTTAGCAAAGCTATCCCTATGATTTTATATACTTGCATTCTGGTATTTTGTCTGCCTAATATGGATTACAGCTTCTTAGTAAATGTATTCTAAAAGAAGACATCTGAGATTAAGAAACACATTATTTAAGAGCTGTGTTGCCTGTGCATGCTTTGAAACTTACACTTGTTTCTTATACACACTGTAAATTTTTAGTTTCCAAACCATTGATATTTAATTAAACTGACTGAAAATGAAACAATTTCATGGCTGATGATGCTCTCTACAGAGTGAAACAGGACAGGAAGGACATGAGGAAAAGCAGAGGGAGCTTTCACTGGATGAAGGGGTCAGTGCATTGAGCAGTCACAGTCTGACAGACATCTCTGGCACTGCCACTGTGTTGGGGAGGTGCTGCTCTGACAATGCCAAATACCCCTGGCACTACTAAAACAGAGAGTGCTCCAGTGTTCTTTAGGATGTACTGTGCAGATTTAAAATGGATATTTTACATTTATAGACTAAACAGACGGTGTGTTCTTCTGGGACAGCCCTATTATGCAGTTGCTAAGCAGCCAGAGCCTCACTTGCACAGGGCTCATGTGCAGTGCCCTGCCCAAGCATCAGACCTGGCTCAAAGGCACCTGCACAGCTCCTGGCACACAGCAGTGCTCCCAAAAGCTGGCTGGGCTGCAGGGGCCACACTTCACCCCACAAAATGCCTTCTGGCAGGGCCACTAACCACACAAACCCCTGCACACAGCCAGGACATCTCTCTGCGGATCTGCCTCCCCCATAGTGTCCCGCTGGCAGCAGTGGAGCTCTGGGAATGCCAAAACCATTGGATGGCCCCATCTGCTGTGAATGCAGAGGATGCCACAAATAGATTCACCTGGGATGCTATGCAGCAGCACTGCACCAGGAAAGGCTCAACCTGTGGCCTGAGCACAGGCAGAAAAGGGGCTCCTGCCTCAGGGTGACTCCAGCTCTGACCTCTCCAGGCTGCTGGCATTTCTCTCTGCTGGGAATGTAGCACAGACTCTTGTAGCAGCATTCTGCACAAGCCAGTATGTCACCATGGTATTTTCTGAAAAATCCTTCGCTGGGATTTTTCTCCTGAGAAGCCTCAGAAAAGAAATGTAAACAATTATTATCTGATTGCTTTGGAACGTGGTCTGCAGATTGTTTACCAACAGCTGCATCTTTGATTGGTTCCATGTGAATTGTTTTTACTTAATGACCAATCCCAGTCCAGCTGTGTTGGACTCTCTGGTCTGTCACTGGTTTTTATTATTTTATCTTGTCTAGCCTTCTGATGTCTCCTTTCTTTTTCTTTAGTATAGTTTTAGTATATAATTTATTTTAATATAATGTTATATCATAATATAATAAATCAGCCTTCTAAGAACTTCGAGTTGATTCTCATCTCTCACCTTATCCTGGGGACCCTCACAACACCTCAACACTATTGTGATCCAAACCAAGCCACTTCTCTTCTTCCCTACAGGAATCTTATTAACTGGTATGGGGATAATATCCAGGTTCTCAGACTGTAGCATATCATGGTACCCTTGTGAACACATCCATCCTTGAATTAATTGGCATTTGAATTGTTGACTAGGAAAAAATAACTTTAAAATTAAAAATTTAATACATGGTAACCCGGGGTGTCTCATTTGCCTCCATTGCTAAAAACATGTGCTTCATGTCTAATCTGAACAGGTTCAGGTTACAGCCAGGGGATTGTATTACACTGTGGCTGCGAGACTGAACAACTATTACCTGGTATCTGTTTCTACTGACACTGCAGAAATACTTGAAAAATGTGACAAAGTCACCTCTTTGCCTTTATGATGCTAAACCAAACAGATTCAAGTCTGACTCTAATATTTCTTATGAATTCCTCTCCAGCCTGCCATCTTCCTGCTTGCACTGCATGCACCACAACTGGACAGAGACAGCCAGGAGAGCTTCAAGCAGCTTCATACACAAAGATGATGTAACTTCTCAGGTCCTACAAGCCTAAAGACACTTTATCTCTGCCCTAACATCATAGCAGGAGCTCACACCCATTAAATGTGGTTTCCTATGCTCTTTAACTACTGCCAATTATGAGAAAAAATATCACGACCTGTATAAATGTGTTGCAGACCAATCATCCCTGTAGTCATTTTATTGCAAAGCTCCCATACCTTCTCAGTGATTTCTCATGGGCAGCTCCTCACAGCACTGACTCCTTCTTCTTCACAGCACAACCAACAAACTCCATCTCTCCTCACCCAGCTACCCCACTCTTTTGTGGCCCTCATCTTCTTATTGGGCACAGCTGTGGCCTGTTAAGGGCAGGCCTGCTCCTAACCTTTGGTGATCAGTACAGCTGCAACTCCTCAGGGGTGAGACTGCCTTCTGAACTGTTCTCTTACATTCTATCCCTCCACACATTCCTTCATTGAAAAATTCATGTTTACAGCCTACCATAATTTACTGAGCTCTTCTAATGCAGAACTGGTCACCTGCCTTTTAGAAACCAACTCCTGACTCAGTAAAACATCTCTTCACACATTTGGGTTTTAGTTTTTAAGAGAGTGTAGTATACAACCACTCTGAAAACTATGGTGTCTACCTATCAGAAAAACAATTTTTATATACCATTTTATACCTACTGAAGCACAAGAAAGATGTCTGTGGGGCTGTTGCACAGAAGAAGCTATGAGAACAAAATGAATTAAGCTTAACAGTGACAAGCTAACACAGACAAATACTTTCTTGAAATACTGTGCTTACTCAGCTGTTATGACTGAGAAGCCTTCAAGAGAGATATATATACACAAGTTTACATAACAGGAGGACCTGTATCAAAACCTTAGGAAGTTAAGAAATGGTTGTATGCATAAAGGTGTGGATTCCATCCTGTTATTGACAGAAACTGCATGACAAACTGCTGGAGCAAAAATGATAGATGATATTAGTTACATCTATAGCTTTGGTACTGGAGAATAAATGGTATACTATATAGTGAATGCATCACAGACCACTGAAATGCTGTAACCTTGACCAAGAAAGAGAAAAGTCAAATTTCAACTTATCTGAATTTTAACTAATGTAAATAGGATTCTTCACACTTGCTTTAACAAACCTTTTTCAAGTGTTCAAGCAAGAGGCATATTCTTATTAAGACTTTAAATAATATTGCACATCACAGAAGCTCCCTAGATATTTTGACCCCTAGTTAGGCTACTAAAACAATTAGCTGATTTATTTACAAGTTTTTTTTTTTAATAAACTCTCTAATAAAAATTATGCATATATCCATAAGTTATATAATAAATTATATCTAGTTTCCAGTCATCTAGTTGCACACTAATCCAGGTCATAACATACTTAGACATTTGGTTACAGCTATAGTATGTGCTGTGGTGGAAGAAAGATTGGAATTGGAATTTTAATCCCCTTGACCTGCTGCAAGCTACACTGACGTACAGTTTTTATCTGTTTAATAGGACAGGTTAAGGAAGACACCCTCCTAGACTATGCTTAAAACACTCTGTGTCAGTCACACATCAATAAATATAACTAAAAAATGGCAGTTTTCTCAAAATGATGGGAAAAAAATGGTATAAAATTTTCTCAGACTGTAACCTGATTCTGATATTCATCCATGAAAAACTGGCTTCCACTTCTCATGAGTGGGAAAAAGAAGAAATTTAAGAAGGAGATAAAACAAATGTGAGGACAGCAAGCTTTGATGTTAGGAACGTATTTAGTTTTATTTAGGATTCATTGCAAATCCCACTCTCTAAAAAGTTTTGTGACTTTTAGTGTTCCATAAGATCACTCAAAACTTATTATTTATTTAGTACCATTCATCTCCCAGGTGCCTTAATGACTAGAACATCACAAATGAGTGGCAGAAAAAACACATAGTGTTATCTCCTTCAGCACCTACCAGCATAGATCTTTTCCTTGCCCTGCAGTTATATTGCTTTTCTGTGTCTATTTTAAATATAATTAAGGTATAAAATCAATCTTAATGAATTCCCTTTTTTAATCCAATGCCTTCCAAATAAGAAACAGACAGTTAAGATAATTCCTGTTGAGAAAAAAGATATCAGAATCTCACAGATATTGTAATTTGAAAAGAGCAGTTTACACATTATTTATCCAGCCACCAGCTGAATACACCAATTCCTTAGAGGAGGTGGGGGATGTTGCACCTTTATTGTTGCAATGTCTCTTTGCTGTCAGTACTTCCTTCCCTTAAAGAATGAAGAAAAAAATTAGTTTCAGAATAATTTTACATGTGCTCCTTCAATTTCCTTTTACCTATAGTTTAATTCTCAGGAAGATCTGATCAAAATGAAAGTGTCAAATGAGTTTTAAATGACATAAGGCAATCCAGTGATGAAATTTCTCATGTTATATAGACTTCATAGCTATAGAATGTATTCGTATTTTTTCTAGTTTTTATTTTATAATTCATTATTATTGTGCTTCAAAGACTCCATATACAGATTTTCTTAAAAGAAATGTGGCCTATAAGGCTGTTTAAATGACAGAATGGTTAAAGTCTGTTTAGATTAAATCAGGAAACCCTTCCAGGCATATGGGGGTCCAAATGAGTCTGTACAGACACCTGTGAGCAGAGGACAGCTCTGGAAAGACTGAAATATTCCTTGTCATTCCAGACAGATATTCACCATTCTGCTCAAATGGTGATGCACGACAATGGTGCACAGACAGAAAAAGGTATGGAATATTATCTAAGACATGTCTGGAGAGACCAAGAAGCCTCTCTTATCTGTCATTAACATTCCTTCAAAATTCTAGTCAGACTTATAAGAAAACCCCCAAACTTTCAGGCCATTCAGGATTCTTCTGAAACAATTGGCATAACTCTTTTTTCTCTTTAAAATGAAAGTTTAGGATTTTCTTAATTCTGTTTTACATCCCTAATCTTTTCCTCTGAAATTGTCTTTCTGCAACTCACACTCAAAGTGACACCAGTGTCCCATGCACTGAAATAAGAAGTGGTTTCCTGGCAACAATATCGACACAAAAGTTCTCGTGATTTTTTCTCTCACTCCTGTGTCTTAATGGATTGAATAATCTGAATAGCAGAGAAAAGCAGCATGCATCTGATCTTAATGAACTGTAATAGCTAGAGACAGCATGAAAGAAAGCAAAGGTATTTGTGCTATTTATAAACTACTGGATCAGCTGACACAGCTTTGCCAGCATTTGGAATAATTCATATTATATTCAGTGAGTCATTTCATGAGATACTTTAGTGTATCAGGCTATGTGCAAAATATCCTTACACTTCATTTTTACCAGCAGTTTGATCTGAAAGCTATAATATATTGGAGATTAAGAGAAGCATGGGTTCTACCTTCAATATGATAAAGAGATGGGGAAAAAACAGCAGTTAATTAACAAACCACAGAATGGAGTGGCCATTTGGATCCAATGCTCTGCAGAAGGCTTAAATCAGTTTGTGATTGCTTAACACAGCTAAATTGCCCCCAGATCTGTTACCCATCCTGGAATTACACAATCAGTTAGGATGGAAAGGACTTCTGACATAATTGAGTTCAACCTGTGACTGAACATCACCACATCAACTAGAGCATGGCACAGTTTCAACCGTTTTGAATTTCTCCTGCCACTTCTCTAGCTCACCCTACAATAGTCATTCATTGGCAAGTGGATTTTTCCCATCCCAGGAATGCTGTGGAAAATAAAAGAGAAATAAAATGAGAAAACCGAACTGTAATGTTTGGAAGGAGTTATTATCAGTCTGCTTTTGTCAGGTAGCATTCACACCATCTATTCAGCATCTACATTTACAGATTAGTGTCACTATTTATAAGGTGGCTTATCCTATACAGTTTATATATATCTATATCATCTATATCTATATACATTACTTTGATGTAAGTATAGGTGAGAACCTTTTCTTCCCCCTATTTCTGTGGGGATACTAACAGTGGATCTGGTCTTGTCTGTGCAGCTACTTTTACAGCAATCTGTTTTTCATCATTCTTTTTGAGAACATCCAACTAAAGAAAAAATAACACTATAGTTTGTGTAAAGAAAACTCTCCCATACTCCAGCCATAAATAACTAACAAAGTCCACTCCAGACTGTGGCTACTAAATGCAGAATAAAACAAAAAGCACAAGTTTACCAGCTAAAGAAACTGGAAATACTGGTCTACAGTAAAGCAGAAAACAGAGCACTTCCAAAATTTCCATAGTTTAATTCTACAGTTGTGATCTAGAGGCATTTGACACACAGCCAAATACTTGTCTGAGATTTTATGTGATAAGCGATGTGTAATTTACAAAATTCTTTGCTGGTTCTTCTGGGACTGAGAGAACATCTCACTGTCGTTTGTATTCACTGGATGCCAAGACCAAATGTATAAATATTACATTTCTCAAACATGAATATAAATGAAAAATGAAGTATGTGAAACTAGAGCATGAAGTGAACTTAGAAACAATTGGCAATGCCAGAAACATGGGAAAAAAAAAAAAGATTCAGCTGCTGCAGTTGAAGGTTTATTGTTAACATTAGCAGAGACTGAATTTTGTAACTTCAGTCTATTTCACTGTATGGAACTGGGCAATTGATAACAAATCCTGAACCCACACATCCACCTTTAGTGTATAATCTTCCATGATATGAAGTGGAGCTCAGTATTACAGGGCAGCTGACCAAGTACAAGTGTCCCCTGCAGCTCTGCAGCCAGTAAGATGTCTGGGGCATTCACACAGGACTAGTAGACTTGAAATAGGATTCCTGGGAGGCTTGTGCCTTTCTAGAACATCAGCTGAAGGTTCAGTGAGATATACCACTTCTGTATATACCTTTGGGCATTTAAGTTTGGATCAGAAGTGCACATGTGATGCAACCCCCCCATTGCTCCTATTTCCCATGCATTGCCATGCCATGTGGAGCCATCTCAGAGCCCACAAACTGCACTATTTTCTGATGCAACTAACACAGAAGATGCCCTCTGCCCCCTAAGTGTGTTCAGCCACCAAGACTAGGATAGAACCTAACTCACAGTGGTTAGGTTCTCTCCTAGTTCACAGTGAAAGCTGGGACCAGAGCACATGAATTTTTCTCCTTGCAGAGCTGCTCCTGTATTCCTGTACTACCTTCCAGTGCAAAGGCAGGCTAGTATCATTTTCTCAAATGATACTAAAGGACTGTTTTAAGCAGCTGAAATCTCCTGGCCTGACATTGGAGGGAATGGTTCAGTCCAGCCTGAAGCTGATATACAATGGCTGATCGCTGAATCCCTCTCCAGACTCCCCTTGGCTAATTAACTGGATCTAATTAACAGATAGCAGCGGGACATCAGAATCCTGGACACAAGTGTCTTAGCATGGAACTGACTCCCACCATTTGTGTCAGCATCACAAAATCTCTTAGGCACTATAGTTTTGTTACCTAGAAAATTCAGCCTCCCTACAGACCCATCCTCTGCTGGCAATGGTTGGGCGTGGGTGATCCGGGATATCTGGTAGGCAAGCAGAACACTGATGCTCTTGTCCCCTTCCAATATCCTTCAAAACCTCTACACAAAACATCAAAAGAAAACCTAAAAGTCAAGCACTACTAAAATCTTAAGTTAATAGAGAACAAATTACAATTAATATATAAGCAAGGGGGCAGACGACTGCCTGTGAAAACCAAATTTCTGTTATCTGTAGACAGATGTTAGTTTCTGCTGTGAATTTTCCTTTTAGCTTTAAATAGGAATTTTAATTCATAGCACTAATCAAAAGCTGCTCCAATCTTATAAAAAATGGAAATAAACAACACTTATTCACCATGTGAATACTAAGTTGAGTCTTGGAAAATAAACGCATAAAAATTAGCATTTTTGGTTAAAAGTACAGATGGGAAAGATTTATTTTGTTCTTAAAGCTGGATTCTAGGGACACTTAGGATAATAATTTCCCCAAATAATTTTCTCAGTCTGTGCTTTAGTTTACTATTGATTTTCTAAATGAGAACTTTGCTGCTGCTTTTTTTAAAAAACATAATAAAAAAAATTTTGCTGTCAGAAATTAACCCTGAGAGCTTGATGAAATCCTTTCTTTTTAAATTTAATCTGGCTATTTTACTAATACTGCTCACAATCCTAAATAACCTCTCATTCTTGCTGACATGTGCACATTTCAAATATTTGAAACATTGTTTTGCAATCACTTTTTCACTGTAGTTATATAAATCATTTAATCTTTTCATTATTCTGGTCTCTCTGTGCTTGGTAAAAAAAATAAATTGAATAAATACATAAATACTCTGAATAATCAAGTAAAAATTTCTAAATCTACTTTATCCACACTATTATTTACAGCTTACTCCTTTGTCTTGTTTTGTTTCCTAAATAGTACTATAACCTTACCTGAAGTGCAAACTTTAAACAGCATTCAACACACCTTAAACACCTAATTCACCTTGGCATTTCTAAGATTTTTGCCGCAAGTATTTTCAGTCATCTTACATAATTTTCAAGCTAAAGTAACTGGATTTAAAAGTTAGATAAATCTTCAGAAATTATATCATTATTTTAGATAACACTGAGATATAATTGATGACAAAACTGCTTAATACTGGAGATGTGACTCTCAGTACAGGAGCCTGTTTTTACAGATTCCTGTAATAATGAAAAACTCTGAAGATATGAAATTAAATGTGAAAATTTATGAGCCCCATTAATTATTTTCTGTAGACATTAAAGACTTTCTCCTAAGAATTTGTCGAAAGGGATTTTTTACTCACTATACTAATAGTCTATGTGCATGTGAAGTAAAATACACTAGAGAACGTGACTACAGAAATGTGTCTTTCTTTTCATTTTAAAGTTTCTCAAATTTGCATATTCTTATTGCTTGAGCTCTGTCTGTAGGTGACTAGTTTGTGGATAGTACATTTCAAGGATTATCAAAATTCTGAGCTGTGATTAGTCATTTGATTGGAACAGAGAAGTCACATGTTTTTAGTTATTACAGGAATAATAATATAAAAATCCTAAATGGAGAACAATCATGAAAGAGCATGTTTATGGGAACATTGCAACAAATATTCACAGTGATTATTGATGTATCTGCTTAGATTCAACTAAGCTATAATAGAATCAGTAAAATGAGAGTAGAAACAAGTAGTGTACTAGAGTGAAGGGTATTTCAATTACCAAGGCAATAAACACCAAAAGAAATGTCATACTATTTACTGTACTATTTACTATTTACTGCAGTTTCATTTCTAAACACCACTCATCCCAAACCCGCAGACTAAATAATATGCATTAAGATAATTTTTGAAAACTAGCAGTGAAAACATAATTTTAACTGATAATGGAACACCAATCAGGATGTTTAGGGTTTGGCTTTTCTAGCTTCATCAACTGACCTGGAGGAGTACATCCTAACTTCACATTTGGATAGGATGGTGATTTATAAGTGACTTTAATATGAGAACATGAAGGCTTATGATACTTAACCTCCAAACTCCTAAACCTATCTCATAAGTAATTTTCATGTTTAACTACCTTCTTAGCCCTATGATTGCCTACTGGAAATAAGGTGCTTCTAGTCCTATACTGTTCACATTATTTAATGTAGACTGCATTCAGGTATATTTCTCAAAATGGTAAGCTATCTCATGGTCACAAAATATACTTTTATAGTGTCATGGTATGTTCACAGAATATATATCCCATGATCTGATTTCTAAGCACTCAATCCATTCCTAGTTGGAATGTACATCTTAAGCATAGGACAACATAAAAAAAACCTTAAGTGTTGAGTTTGAAATTAATATTTTAAACATATATAGCAAAATATTTAAATTACCTCAGGATAATTTTCAATTTCTTTTTTCAGAGAATGTATTGGATAAATGACATGTGACAACTCTGCCCCACTAATAAAACAGTAAGAGACACAATTGGGAAATATTATTGTACTGGTGATGCAACTACACCTTAGAAGTCAAACATGAAACTTTGAACATGAATCACCTGAGTGAGACTGTGAATCTCCTGAGGACCAAATCCCACTTGCCCACTCAGTGATCCAGTTGTCTTCACTATCACAAATTAATTTTTTTTTGCTGATTTATAAAAAAGCCTTTTAATTAGCCAGGATTTTTGCCACTTTATTGAAACTGGTGATGATGAAATTATGAAAGGCAGTACACAATTTTTCTAACTTTAGATTTTGTACTCTAATTCTTCCTAATTATCCAAAACATCACAGATGCCTCTATGCTCTCCTTAGAACAAACATGGGAATATCACCTAGATTGCCAAATTTTTTCCTTAATTCTGAAATGACTGAGGCCTAATCAGGATTTTTGTCACAGTAATTTTATTGGAAGTGTGAAAAAATATCCCTCACAGGCTCCTCAACTAACAGGACTGCCTTGACAAAAGCTTCAGAGTGGACATATTTAATCTAGCAAAGAACGCCTCTTGTTGGGATAGTTTATCTTATTCAGGGAACCAGTGGGAGTTCTGTCCTTACAAAACCTCTCTTGCTAACATAAGGCACATTTTCTCAAGAATCTTTTACTGATGTGAATATATCAGCAAATATGCCATAGTGTAAGAAGTCTTAAATTCAATTACAAAATTATACTACTCAAGCCTTAATGCTTTCACTGGATAAATTAATATTAACTTATATACTAATTATGGTTATTGATAGGAAAACTTTACCTCATATTCAGAAGAAGTTTTCATCACATTCCTGACATTTCCAAAGGTATTTTATGTATCTCAGAATTGTGAGATCCTGTATTTTTTTTTTATCTTGTAGTTTTTAGAAGATAATTTCTCTAATATTGAAATTCCTCACTAGACCTTTTAGAAACCTTCTAAAGACATCTTCTTTTCTGTCTTTTGTTACTGCCTTATTTGTCTTTCATCCTACTAATGTCATTTTAGCTGAAAAAAATTACATTGCTTGGAGGGAAAACAGAACTATGTTTTCCTACTAAGGTAATTTTCATTTATCTGGTACCTAAATGGATACCCTTGGACATCAGGAGAGAAAGAGATCAGATATAGTTCCCTTTTCACACATATGTTTGAAATCTAATTCTACTGCTGTGCTTCAGAAGCAATGTTATCTCAGCCTCATGGATGTCTATTTTTCTGAACTTATTGCTATCACAGTTCAATGCAATTGCCATCCTTGCTTCCCAATTATAGGAGAAAGATACTCAGTTTCAATTATTTACTCAGTTTTCATGTGGGACCATTCAGGAATGTATCTGTTGTGTAAAAATACACCTTAAACACATATCTTCAAAAACTCTTGTAAGTTTTCTAGTTATCATTACACAATATACCACAAAAGGACCAGAACAGATAGAAACTGCAGAGTCTAGAAATTACAAATAATAATAAGTGCAAGAAATAAATATATGCCTTATTAGAAACTATGAAACAATTTATGACCTGACAAACACTGGACTATTTGGTGAAGATGAGCATTTGATTGCATTTATTAAGAAATGGTTTCCATGAAAGCAAAAACATTAACTGTTGAGAAATAAATTCTTTGGTGATTGAAGTTCCTTATGGTTCTCCACAAGGCACCTTTGAAACCCTTTACCTCAAATAATGCTGGGGAAGCATAAAATTTGCAAATAAGTACTGGGCTCCAGCAAGCATCATCCCAGAGGGATTAACAAAAAGACAAGAAAGCTCCTTCAGGAACAACTTACATTTGCTGCCATGAAAAGAAGAACAATAACATGTCTAGGAAAGAGCCACAAGTCAGTGAAGGCATTTAGGAAAAAGAACTCATCAGTGAAGGACAAAATGAACTAATTCTGGTTAAGAGAGAAAGGACATATGCTGTGCTTGATCTGACTTGCAAATACAATGTATCAGGGGAAAATTTCTGGCATAAAGCAAAATTATTAATAAGTAATGCTAGCTGGAACAGAAGCCCCACTAGAGGAACAAGGAGGTCCTAGTGGAGAGCACGAAGCTTCCAGGCTGCCTCTAAGGGCAGGGAGATCTTTCCCCAGTCTTTCTGGAGGGAAGGACTGGAAGTCTTGCTGCAAGACCCCATTCCTCTGAGCAGCATTTCTGGGTGAAGAGGCCACAGGGACCACAGCACCATTAACTTGGTTTCCTCTGTACCACAGAACATGAGGCTTTTCTAAACCAATTCTAGTGAACTAAAGCATAGATGCTTTCTGTGCATTTTTTCTTTAAAAAATTAATTTTTGCTGTAATAAGAATTTTCCAGATTTCACTTTTTTACCCCTTATATTATATACTTAGCTTCCAGTCATTCTGCATAAATTTGTGGTACCTCAAATTTTAGTTTCCTCCAGGCTAACACCCTGCAATTTCCAATCACTACTAAAGGATATTTAATTTTAATATCACCTCATTCCCTCTAATTTAATCTGTAAATACTCATTTATTTCAGACTTTCTACTTTCAGCTTAATTCCTGAGATGCTCTGTGATGAGGTCCCAGGTTACACATGCCAAACCCATCCAAGTGCTACTGAGGAGAGTGTTAAAGCAGTGAATCTGGTAAAGAAACAACAGTGAGCACTGACTGAAGGAGCTGCAGTGAAGTGATATGTTGATAACTTTTACCTTGGATCCAGAATTTGAAGCATTTCAGTGCCAAAAGACAAGTGGGAAAAAAATTACATGAAAGAATAGCATCAGAGTATATGCAATGGTTCTAGGAATACTTAGACAGTATTTAG
The DNA here is from genome assembly GCF_012460135.2 of Molothrus ater. Classification (NCBI taxonomy): domain Eukaryota; kingdom Metazoa; phylum Chordata; class Aves; order Passeriformes; family Icteridae; genus Molothrus; species Molothrus ater. Next base: position 12,106,450 of record NC_050482.2, on the reverse strand, counting down.
AAACAGTTTAGTTAGACTGAACTAATTACAAGTCAGAATACAGTGTGGGGAAAAATCAGAGGGAAATATGATCATTACCTTTTTGGGAGGGTTAAACCCAGAGTAAGAAGGAAAATGATTGTGAATGTCCTCAGTGGATACAAATAGGAACAGCTGATTAAACCTGTGCACAATAAAACCTCCAGCCAAGGATCAGGAGGCATTTTCTCTCTGTTAGAATGTCAGATCACAGAGCTGCCTCCCAAGGGAGGTGGTGCAAGGAACTTCACCGTATGAGTCATTCAAAATTAGGCTGAAGCAAAGCACCTGCACATACCTCAGGCAACATAGCTTCGTTGGCAGGCAGATGATCTCAATGACCTGACAAGACTTAACCAGCTCTCCTTTTTGTCATTTGATTTAATTTTAGTCTATTCATATTAAGCAAAATGAGAAAAAATAGCATTCTGTGTAGCACCCATGTATTCGTTTCCTCAAGTGACTGATTACAAATGAAAAATACATAAATTGTCATAAATATTCAGACATCTGATAGGTAAATCTAATGACTAGCTCTGGTTTGTGTTATTATTTAGGAAGTTATTTTAAAACATTGCCCCCTCTCCCCCCTACCGAAATGACAAATTTTCCCCGCCAGAAGGTGAGCCAGCCAGGGGTAATCAAATACATAAACAAGATTTAGTTATACCTGGGATGATTATGGTTAGAGCATTTATTTTTGGATTCCTACTGCTTGAAATATCTACCTTTTCAGACACTTAAGAATGCCAAAGTAAAAATGGTAGCAGCAGAAAAGAAGACAGTGCTGATAAGAAAACATTCATGTCTGAGCAGCAAGACACTCCAAATTTGCTCCCCTGAGTTTTTCAGCATGGATTTCAGAGGACTGAATACCTCATTGATATTTTTTTTCCAATTCCAGCCACCATGGTTTAACAGAGAAAGGGGGAGCTTTAGCCTTCAGCTTTGGGGTAATTTACAGGAAAAGAACACAGAAAAAAAAATTCTTAATCTACTTCTCATATTGAAATTCATTTCACTTTCCTCTTTAATATTACATTTATTTTCCATGATTGAAAAGGAATTAACATGTCTGTAATTATACACTGCAGAATGTGGGGGAGAAAGCAGAATGGCAAAGTTCAGTGTTCTCAAAACAGGGATAACAGGGAACTTCCACTGCAGAAAACCAGCACCTGACCTCTTGGATTGATAGTGAGGAAATTAAATATATATATAAAATTCTTTGAAGAAAAGCAAATAAAATATCAATATTAAGGAAAGAGAAAAAAAATATCCAAGTACACAGTGGTCTATTATTCTGACCTCAAAACTACAGACGCCTTTAAAACACACTTTGAAGTCAAAAAATGGGAACCTGATCTCTCTTCAGTTTGAGTTTTACATGAACCCTTGCACACAAAGTGACTAAACCAACATGGGTTCATTCAGCTCAGCAGAATGAGAATGAGGTTGAACACAAAAATTCTACATTTGCAAGGGGTGATGTAAGAGTAAAATGAAAAACTAACTGGTACTTAAACATAATTTTTAATGCCATTTCACACATTGTAGTCTGTCCTGTGTAGCCTCTAAAAATATTACAGTAAAGCTTAATACTTACAGGTCATATGTAATATCTTCCAGTCCCACATGGGAACTATGTTGGATATCAGCCACACTCAAGGATATATCAAAAGTTAAAAGGGAAATTATGTTTAGACCATTACCTACCAAAGCAAAGAGTCAAGGGAAGAAAATCCAGTACTGACATAAAGGTGAATCACTTTGGCTTATAAGGCACAAAATCCAGAATTTAGAGATAATTTTCTACGTAGATGAGGAGTGATGTTCTAGAGCAGTATTTTCATATGAAATAAGAACAAGATATTCTATGATTGTGAGGTAGAGCTTGATAAGTTTACAACAGCAGAAGTCTGGGATCCCTTTCCTAGAAAGAACAGAATGATGCAGAATGAGGGAGGGGGATCTTGTGTCCAAAGCATACAACCAGAAGCACACAGGGTGTGTCAAGGGTGGCCAAACTGAGGGCGTTAAACTGGTAATTACAGGAGAGGTGGAGATTCCTCAAAAAGCAAGTGAGCAAGTTGAAGATGGAATAGGCAAGGTAAGATCCAGGGGAGATGGGAAGTGAAGTGACATAGAAATCAACAAAACCAATGATGAAGTGGAATCACCTTAAGCCAAGGTCGATAAGAAAGAAGGTGCTCGTCAAACAATCTTGAGATTTTGTGATGAATGAACCTGTCTGGGTGCCTCTCTGAAATGCTTGACAATAAGGCATATGGCATGGGCAAACCAACAGGAGGAATCAGAAATCCACACACAGTTACAGCCATTGAGCTAATGGACATGTGATGCAACAGCAACCAAATTTCTGAAATGGCTGGGTACAGACTCTTTTGGAAAGACAGGCTGGGAAAGTGAGGTGACTTTTTTTGAGACTGCAGCTGGAAAGCCTGGAACTCTGCCTGGGGATAACTTACTGGTGTGTTGGTTATTCTTCCCCAGTTTTGCTGAACTTCACGAATTTACTCTCAGCCTAATTCTCCAGCCTGTTCAGGTCCATTGGAATGGTAGCACTGCTGTGTCTATATCAGTAACTCCCAGTTTTGTACCATCTACAGACACAAAGAGTGTATGCTGTCCCATTTTCTGGATCATTAATGAAGATGTTTGAGGAAGAGTATTGGCCCCAGAATCAATCCCCAGCATAACACGACCAGTGTCTTACCTCCAACCTGACTTTGTACCACCGATCTCAACCCTCTGGACCTGGCTGTTCAGCCAGTTTTCAATCCATCAGACTGCTGTCTTGTCCATATTTTGCCAGTTTCTCCATGAGAGTGTTGTTGGAAACAGTGTCTAAAGTTTTGTTAAAGCCCAGGTAGGAAATATTTGCTGTCTCCTCTTCATTCACAAAGATGGTCCCTAGATGACCTGAAGAGGCACCTTCCAGCCCAAGCAATTCTGTGAGCCTGTGATCTTGAGGGTGACCATCTGTGTGTGCCAGACAAGAGGGGCAGACAGACTGTGGCAGTCTGTGTGTCAGATCTCAGATAGCCACTGTAGCGCCAAACTGGTTGGCACTGGGTAATATCAGCTTTACTGATATGGGTAAACCTGGAACCTGACCCCACCTGTCAGGATTCTTTTGCAATCCTAGGGAATGTTAGAACTCACTTCCTCTGAATTTATGCTCATCAGGGCTATTGATGGAAATGGTAGCTCATCTCTGCATCTGTACCCAACAGATTGAAACACTGATGTGTTTTCCTGTCCTCTGTTTGATCATTGGCCCTGGAACAGTCCCTGCTCTGCTAAGGGCCTCTTCTGGGATCTTAAACAGGTCTTCAGCTGTGTAGGAGTGTCCACCTCATCTACTTAACTCCTTCAGCAAGAGCCCTGTAATTTAGTGCACCCAAAGTTAAGCGCTGAAATTCTCAATACAGAGAGAATGAAGAGAATTGAATTCCTCTAGGGGATGATTAGGAGCACTAAACTTAAAGACTTTAAGTAACATAAATATGTAAATCACCCCTCAGTTACCTCTCAGTCACATGCAATTTTTCCTGGTGGATTCCTGACTCATTCATACAATGAAAATGTACAGAATGAAATGAAAGGAGGACATTCAATATTAATTTTATCTGAATGCTGTGTGTTTTCATAACATGTATCATGCACACTTGTGCAGCTGATAAAGTTGAGGCGCTGTGAAGAATTTTTTCAATACCTAATCAAAAAATACAGAGAAGGCGTTGGAAGTCACTGGTTTGCTTTACCTTCTTCTGCCTTGAGGATTTTTTTTGGAATGTCACTTCTGACAGTAAATGCTGAAATACAAACCAATGTATTTCAGAGCATCTTTGGAATGAGGAAAGAATGAGATTAAGCAGCACAGTAAAATAATTATTTTGTAGATTGCAGGTCAGCTGCATGAAGACTACTATAAAATACATCACTATGCTTTGCCTAACCCTTTTTTTACAAATAAAATTATACTTATAAGTTGAAAAGTTAAGACAGTGCTGAAAACAGTGGAAAGTGCAACCTGTCATTTAAGCAATAAAATAACCCCCTTCTTGCCCTACTTTTTCTAGATATTAACAGCATTTCAACAAGACAGTGCATTTCTATGGGGGAAAAAACCTGTCTCAAAAAAGTTACTGTCTATGTGATGCATGTTTCTTCCTGAATCTTGCTTATCTAATTGGATAAGCAAGACACTCCAAAAAAAGGGTCCCTAGAGTTCATATTAGCTGTCTTACCATTTGAAGACACATGTAAAAATTAGGCTGTGAGCAAGCCCTGTACCATTAAGATAAACACTCCAAACATACTATATATGTACAATGAGGAGAAATGATGAAACTTTCAAAAACCAGAATGATTTTCCTTAGAAGAAGAATCATCTTTTAATCTTTAGCTTGGAATGATTTTATTTTTTCCCCCCATGTGACTTTCACTGGCAAAAGCAGTAGTACCAAAGGTCAAAAAATAGTTTGGAATGCAGGAAATCACTCATAACTGATAAAACTGAAAAAGCATATAGAATTTAGGTAAAGACTGCTTAAAGTCCTGAAGGTCACAGATGCAGGCTCTGCTCCAGTTGATTCAACCTAAGCCTCAACACAGAAGATAATACCAAATGTTCACCTCACAATTCCTACGAATATTTTTCTCTGAGTTTGCATTAAAGGTGAGGCAAGAGGGTTATTGTGCTGTGGTCAGCTCAGCCTCCTCACAAAGCATCTCCTGTTGACTGTGTTCCTGTTAGTGGTTTCTACCTCGCTCTCCAGTACAAACCCAGTGAGGAAAAGACAAAAGCAACACTGGGTGGCAAACCAAACTTTTGCTTTTGCAAGCATACTTGCCTTTGTCTCAAGGTTGTTCCTTTAGTAGAACAATCCACTCCAGCATTGATGGTAACCCCTTAATGTGGGGGTTGCAATGAGGCACCAAAGGCTGGGAGCTGATTCTGTAAAGGCAATGCCAGGTGAGATTATGAAGGGAAATTGTTAAATAGTGCCATAAGGGCAGCTCCTTCATTTCTTTTGTTTCTTTCCTTTTGATTTCCTTCCTTTCTCTTTCTAGCTAAATTTTGCCACTGAGCATACAATCATGCACATCTTCATACCATCTGTCCTCTTTCATATTTGTTACAGCTGATTCAATCAGAGTTTTAATTTAAATTTTCATTGGTCAAGAGATTTTTATCCTGTCTCACACAGAGAGGTAGAGCTTTTCCAAAGATAATAATAGTTTCAGTAGCCTGCAGAAGATTTTATTTCTATTTCTTTTAGCTGTGGAGTTTTTATGCTCAGCAGACTAGTATTCAAATACAGCTGGGAACAATGTGACAACAAAACATGTTCTAGGGATTACCAAAACAAGTACCTGCAACCAAAATCTCTACAGGGAGGTGAGATAGAATTTTTCTCAAAGGACTCTCATTTATGAAGTTACAACAGCCAGCAGCTTTTGGTTAAGTCTAGCTTGTAAAGAAAACCTCATGTCTGACATATCCCGAGTGCCAGCGTGGTGAGGAGGATGCTCTTTCCCTTGTCACACTCAATCTATCCGTAGCAAATGAAGTGCTCCTCAAAACAGTGATAGTGCAGGATCTACTCCAGAGCCTGTACCCTCTGCTGTGGAGGTTCTAACAGCCTGGGCAAGGGAGGAGGAAAGACTTGCACATTCCTCCTTTGTCTCTGTGTAAAAGCCTTTCAAACCTTATCATTAAAGACTGTTAATGGGATATTTTGTGATAGCATGCAGCCTATCCTGCCTACTGTAGTAGAAAATGGGAAAGCAACTTGCTTTGGATAAATCCTTTGGAGTTATTATGAACCACACTGAATATAATTCTCTTTAACAGAATGTATTAAAAATGTTGACAATAATATTGTTCATGCTAGAATCTATGCTTTAAGGTTTCTTAGTTGTGAATTTACTTTCCTAGTGAAGCTTTAAGTTATGAAATCATTCAGCTGCTCTCATTTTAATGTGCTTATTAAACTAATATAATGCATTTCTTATTAAATTGAGCAAGAAAGCAGCTGTGAGCTACAGCAGTTCCAGATCTTCCCAGTGGTGGGATCTTCCAGCTCCTCAGAGTCAGAGAACAGTGCACTCCCAGCTGCAAAAGCCATTCAATCCTCACTGTATTTACCTACCTTTTAAGCACTGCCACTTTTGACTAATTTACCAGCAGCCTTTTATTCATCACAGCACCCATCTCTTTCCCTTCCTCACTTATTTTCCATATCAACATTATTTTCTCACTTGCATAACTCCTTACTCAACTCAGCACTTGATTTACCTTTTCTGTTCTTGTTAGCACCTGCTCTTACAAAATCTCTTTGTATCTCCTGCTGTTCCTGACGTGCCCTCAGGAAGAATTATTTATAGCCACACTATGATGTCATGAACTTCAGGCAGATGAAGTTGGAAGGGACTTGCAGAGATCATTTTGTCCAACCCCACTGCTTAGGGAGGGCCACTTGGAGCAGGGTGCCCATGGCCAGATGGCTTTGAATGTCTCCAAAGATAGAGACTCCACAACCTCCTTGGGTAACCTGTGCCAGCACTTGGACACTTTCACAGTAAAAAGCATTTTATGATATTCAGACAGAACATGTCTGTGCCCATTGCCTCTTCAAGACCTTTATTTACCTCTTTCATCTCTAATGTTCCAGTGTACAGCTGTGAAAGCAGTCAAAGCACTGGCCCATGGACATCCACTGCTTGGCATTCAGCTGGTTTCCCTACTGCCTGCTTTCATCTATCGTCCTTCATGTTACAATATACTCATAAATTCACAAAAGAATGTGCTTTCTCTGTTATTTTCTCTGCCTCTGCAGTACCTAGGCAATGGTTTCCAGTCTATGCCTGGGGTTGTCTGACATAAATACAAATAGCAACAATTCTTTCTCCTAAAGCTCCTAAAACCTTACTAGGGAAGAGCATTCATAGGCACAAGACACAAAGGAAGAACAACAATATAATTTCCTTTCAATTGACCTCAATGTCTGTGGAAGACCCCACAAATGTGTCTACCCATGGACAGTAAAAGTATTGGATTCCCAGTCACCAACTTGGAAGTTCAGGATTCTTATCAGGCACATCATTATGCGATTCAGAAGGCCTTCAGGACTTTTTTTTAATTGTAGATTTTTTTCTCCCATAGTCCTGAAAGAGCACATAATATAATTTGGTGGTGAACTTAGATCAAAGCAAGATTTTTGTCTTTGCATTCCTCTGATCTTCAGCAGCCTTGAGGATGCTCTAAACTATGTCAGATATCAACCTGCCATGGTCATGGCTATCTTGCATCCTGTCCCTTCCTGCTGATGACTGAATCAGATTACAATTTCCTACTGAGTCTGGAAACACAAATCTCTGAAGAGCTGCTCATTTTTCAGATTGTGGCACCTCTCCTGCATCACTTTCAGTGCTGGTGAACTTTCCTTATGCAGGTGTAGTTTTCTGCTACATCAGTAGTATCTTTTAAAACTTATTCTATATTCCTGGCTATTCTTTTCCTCTATGCACAAAATAAAATAACTATAAATGTAGGTCATCACCTGTGCTTTATATTTAATTCTCTAGCTGCATATTTGGTCTTGATCTCTGATTGCTTCTCCACTATTTTTTTGGAGAGAACCTTCCATTGCAGTTCTACTTACGCTTTCATTTACACAAGCTAAAACATAGAGCCATTATTTTCGAAAACAGTGTAAATCAAATACACAGATTTCCCTGCACTTGAAAGGTTTTGCTCATTTGTTTTTAATATCTTCAGGGTTTTTTTTGTTTTGTTTTTAATCAGAAACTCCTTGCTTTGAAACACAAACACTTCTTTTAGTGCTTGTGTTTTTTTGGTCTTTTATCTTGCTTTAATTAGCTCACTTGGGAAGTAATGTAACACTATTGCACAAAAAGCTGTATCAGTAGCTGAATCCTTCTTTTCAATTAACCATACAAATCTAGGCCTTCTTCCCACACTCATACTGCATTATTTTGCACTTGGCACAACCTACGTCTCTCAAAGTCCTTCATTATTTTAAGGTCATCCAGACAGGATCCTTCCTGTCTTATTTTGTGCCAGCAGGCAGAAAGATGCACACTTTTTTCACCTGTCTGGAGTCCACCACAGCAACCATGGCCAGGGTTGCATGCAGGACTGCAAAGTTTTACAATACCTTGCTGTTGAAGCAGAGTAATCAAAGTGAGATTTAAAAAAAACAAACCCACAATTCCATCCAAGGCCATAAAATGGAATTTTTTGTGTCTTGCTGCAAAGCCATTTCTGCTGAAGGAATAGAAATACAGAAACTGCAATCCTTGCTATTATATAGAGGCCTTACACTGATTTTATAGAACATTGTGCAAACAAGGGAAGACTACAAAGGTAGCTTTTGCTCCCAGGAAACCCCTCGCTGCAGATGTGTCAAGAAGGCAGAAGCAAACAAGAAAAAATAGAGAATTGCTCCTGGATACACAGGAGAGAATCAGGAAGGCCAGAGAAAAGGTGAAGTTGGGACTGCTGAAGCACATCAATAGCAACAGGAGAGGTTTCTACAGCCACAGCAGCAACTAAAGGAAGACTGGGAGAACATGGAATAGTGTGATGGGTGACCAAGAGATGGAGAGGGTAGGAAAGGATAACCTATGGCAGGGAAGTGTGCAAGACTCAATACCTTCATTTCCTCACCCTTTACTGGCAAAGTCTGCTGCTCCCTCCCAGGCCACTCAAGTCTTTTCTTAGAACCAAAGGATGGCAGGAACAGGTACTACCATGGTACAGGTGGATCAAATTAGGTACTAATTAGGCCAGCTAATTAGTACCTAATTAGCTGGTACCACACTCCTCTGTGTGAGTCCATAGGACTGGATAGGATGCACCTGAAAATGCCAGGAAACTGGCTTGTGGTTGTTTTGGGACCGTTCTCTCCCATGTTTGAAAAATTGTGATCAAGAGAGCAAAGACTAGAGAATGCACTCTTTAGTCTTCAAAAAAGGCAAGAAGGATTTAGAGAATGTACTCAGAAAAAACATAATCTTTTGATTCATAGAAAGGTATTAATAGAAATGTATTGTGGAAGCTTCAGTATACCTTGAGATTAGAAAATATAATGGCTTCAATATTTTTTGAAAATTCTGAGACTGGGAGAAACAGAAAGAGGATTTTCTCCTTTTTTTTCAGAAGAACCTCCAAACACCTTTTGGACTGAAGTTTATGGTATTTAGCAGAGTACTATTTGATACAAAAAGGTGATATGAAGCTTAATATTGAGGAATATCATAAATATGAATGTGGAGTATCCAAGAGGAAATAAAATCTAGAGCAGCTTCACAAAAACATAACAACATATGAAATACATGTAAACTGGATATAACAAATATTGTGTCTTTCCAGTAATGTGCTGAAAAATGGAGACCTCTGTGACTGAGTGATGTAGGAAAACATTTCTGCGGAGCACATAATAATGGTTTCCAATTTGAATGTCAAATTATTTTACATCTTTTGTAATACCTACAGGTGTATGTGGCTTATCAGTGTGATAGCCTGGTAAGGCACGCTGTACAGTTTGATGTTTTTATCCTAACCCTGTTTGCATTTAAACTAAAGCTACACTATATGTACTGCAGGCAAAATTCACTTAGAAATGTAACTCAAATGCAAACATGAACTGGTTGTGACCTGTTTTATTAAAAAAAACCCCACAATCAAAACATAATGTGTCACATAGACAGCATTAATATATACTATACTGAAGCATACAATACTATAGTACAGCCTTTAATTAATCCTTCTACTAGTGCAGGAATATTTCTACTAATAACTACTTTTAAAATTTCTAAAAGATGAAAGTTGTATCTACACCTCTGGAGGTTATTTTAGGTTTTAAATCACACAGTATGAGAATTTCCCCCCCCCCCAATATTAAATTGAAATGTTAATCTTTTCCAGCTTCATCACATTAGCCCTGGTTACTTATTTGCCCAACTTTGCATTTTCTTTATTCATCCATTGGGTTCACACATTTTATATTCTCTGAGCTTCTCAATCATTACTCAACAAAGCCCTATCTGATGAGTTTTCGAAATTTATTCCCTACAGCTCTCCTGGTAATTTGCATTACTTTTGCCCGGACACTTCAGTTTATTAATAGTTTTCTGGTAGTAACTATACAGAATTCTAAAGATTAGGGCTGAGGTCTTGGGCTGAGCTGATACAAGGTCAACGCAGCTTGGGAAAAGGCATGAAGGCAAAATTTCTCTCTTGATTTCCCTGCAATTGAGATCTTCTTGGTGCTCATCTAGGTTTGATACAAGCTAAAGTATGTTGGCAGTGGTTTCAGTGAGCCTGTTTGAGCAGACCAGGTTTCTGGAGCACTCAGACCCCTAATTTGTGCTCTGTTGTACCTGGTCATGCTCTGCATCCTGGGAACACACCCGAGCAAAGAAGACTGCTGTTTGCCTGGTGAACATACATCCTTCTGATTTTCTTGGGTGTGGTAATTTCAGAGTCCCCCGGATGAAGGGAAGGAAATGATGAATCTGACTCTATGTTCTTAGAAGGCTAATTTATTATTTTATGGTATTATATTATATTAAATAATGCTATACTAAAACTATACTAAAGAATAGAGAAAGGATACTTACAGAAGCCTTAACAAGAAACTAATGAAAACCTCTGACTCTCCAGAGTCCTGACACAGCCTGACCATGATTGGTCATGAAGTAAAAACAATTCAAATCTTGGATAAAGAATCTCCAACCATATTCCAAAGCAGCAAAACACAGGAGAAGCAAATGAGATAATATTGTTTTCCTTTTTCTCTGAGGCTTCTCTACTTCCCAGGAGAAGAAATCCTGGAGTAGGGATTTTTCCAGAAAATATGATGGTGACATTTGGGAAAATCACCAGCCAATAACTGAGCTGAGTTACTGTAGCAGCAGTCACAGAATCTCAGCAAATCCCAAATCAGATGAACTGAATGTCTGTGCAGCCCCTGTTGAACTATGCAGCCCCAGCCAGCAGAATTATGGGTTCTACCAAGCCTCAGGTGACAGTGGCTTATTCTGTGACCTTGTGCTGACACCTGTGATTGAAAGGGGCGCTGGACACTGGCTCAGGAGGAGCACCTGCCAGCACCCTGGAATAGCCAGAAAGTGCTCTGGCCTCCTAGAACCCTCTGCCTTGGCAGCCCAGCTGTCTGGCAGGCCAGGCAGGGAGCTCAGTTGAGATGCTGACTGCACCACAGCTCAGACAAGTACATCCCACTCAGCCTCCTGAACTCACACACAGCTCAAGTGTGTCCATGGCTATCTGCTGGGCAGGGGATGGAGCTGACAGATGCTCCTGGAGACAGAGATAACTCCAATGACTGCTGGTTTTCTTTCAGTTGAACCCTTTCAGAAGCTGGGGGGAAGCCAGTGATCTCTTGGATTCCTCTGGAAGCACACAGGATGAAGGAGCCATCAATTCTTTGGATGAGGATGCTGTCTGTTTAAAGGCTGAATGGCCCCACTCTCTGCATTTCATGCATAAAACCCTAGTCCTTAAGCTTCTGTTTCCTGGATGCCTGTGGGAATGGGCTTGACCTATACTGACACATGTAGTCAGTCCCCAGGTGACATTTTTTAATGCTGCATTGTGATGTACATCTGGATGTTATCTTTTCTCATTGGTTGCATTTTTGCAGTACATCAAAACTGACCATCTCTTAAACTTTTATGAAATAATAGTATTTGTCTATTGACACGATCTGCAGGCTCAGGGATCTTTAAGCTTCCCAGTTGTGTTACCAGTGCTGTGGGGGATTATGACCTGCCTTGGCCCACAGGGCAGGACCTTCTTACCATGAACCTTGTTGCTAATCACACACCAGGAATATCAATTGTCAGAATAATGAGCATTTAGGCAGCCTCAGAACAGACACAAAGTATACCATGTGCAACACTACTCCAACCTTTCAGAGTTTAAAATGGCATTGTAGAAATTATGAAAGTCACCCTTTACAATGCAAAAGTATAATTTTTAAAAGCAGCTGTTTTTTCATACATAAAGGAAATTATATGTATTCGATTTTGATTCCTTTCTTATCACTTCCCAGAGAAAACGACAAAATACTTAAATGAAATTTTTAAAAAGTAAATGTGATGTTTTATGATTTAAAATGAATTTTAAAAATATCATACATGTTGATATATTCACTGCCATTACATTTTGGAGCTTCTGACCATTTACTTTCTTTGCATTTCATATTTATTGATGAAATCCAACTCCTGCCTCTGGCCTAAGAGTAAGAGAGGAAACACAACAAAGCCCATAAAATCCTACTAGTAAAGAACAGGTGCAAGAACCCAATCAGATCAAGTCACTGACTATCTAAGATTTCTTCTCCTATTTGCTGACCTAAATGTTGAAATATCCAGTTACATGTTCTCTGAATATGGGGGTGAAAAGCTGACATCATATTAATATGAGATCTACCTCTTCAAGAGGCACTTTCAACAAGAATATGATTTTTATTATCAAGTATCTCTTCTCATTCTTCTATGCCCTTGAAAACTCTTTCTGCTGTTAAAAGATATGGCTTTTGAAGGACTACTATTTTTATCTCTATGCACCTATCCTCATGAATGCTTTGTTTTCCATTTTAAATCAGAATATTTCATTAGCTACTGTGCTTAGGTCTTAGGAGGGTAGCATTTTATTATCTTTATGTTGATTAATTTTCTTTTGTATCCATCTGCTGTGGAGTGCTCAGGATGTCCTGCACACAAGGGAACACTGCACACAGTAAGTGGGTGGAATTTTGAATACCTTACAATTTTTACAAGGAAGAATGGAATCAAAACTACTGGAATCAAACACCAGCACTTTATAAAACCATTATCACCACAATACAGTAATTAAAATCTCCATTGCCTACATGGAACAGTCCTTAACTAATTTTTGTAATTTACAGATATTAAAATGAAATGTTAATTGAAAATGCATTAGCTGAACAGAAGGGTTTTGATCATTTAGGCTAAATTTGGCTTGAGAGAAGAAATGAAAGCCTATGTAAAACTTAATATCTTCTCAAGGAGACAGCATGGGGACTGTCTCCAGGTGAATGGAATCAGAGCACCTCCCAGTGTTGCTTATGTGCCAGCTGTTGGAAGAGTCACAGGTAAGACATTGGCTGTGACCCCACATTCTCTTCCCCAAGAGAGCTCATTCTAATCCTGACCTCTTAAACCTGTGCCTACAAAAACTGCAAGCTTTGTCCTTGAGTAATCAAGGAATGCAAAACACTAAGGTTTCACCCATGGGATGTATTCAACCTGTTTTTTAAGATATAATGATTACAGATTTCTGGATTGTTAGGGAAATCCCAGCTAACTCTCACCCTTCTGCCAAATAATACTCCATCAGTGAAAAAGAACAGAGGTGAAATTCTGTTTTCATTTAAGCCAGCTGGAAATTTACCATGGAATTCTGTGGGGCCAAAGAAAGTCCATGATCATGTAAGGGGTTAAATAGCTTCAGCGATCTTGGAATTTTCACCAGTGAATGAATTTGAGACAATTCCAAACAATCAAGCAAATAATAAAAAGTGGATTTTTGACAAAATTAATGGCACAATAACTAAAATAATTGCTTTTCATGGAATAAATTAAGGATTATTATATTAAAAGCAAATAAAATGTGTTTTACAAAACAACAATTATGGAGATTTTCTGAGGAAAACAAAAATTTGATAGAAAAAAAAGAATTCTACTTAGTGCATTATCAGTAAGTGTACTGGTCGAATTAGTTCTGTTCTTATTTTTGCCACATCTAAGGGTTATGAACAGGCTTTTTCATGTTTTCATTTGTTATAGAGATCCACATTGCTAAAATACCTCTTGCTTTAATGTATTTGAACTACATTTCTATCCTTATGGATTGCCAACAACCATGCTTCTTTTTCTTACAGTATTTATACACTGAACATCTCTTCTTATTTCTGGTACTGCCACTACATATGTCACTTTTAAGAGGCAATCCTACCCATAGCATGCATTGCACTTAAACTCTTACATTTTTAACACTTTGTAATGATGTCTTACTATAACCTTCAATCATGTGCCTTAACATATCTGGGTTTTGGAAATATTGAAGCTGTTACATTCCTGTTAATGAGTGTTTACACTCTTAAGCAAAATACAGTTCAAGTACATTTTAATTCTACTGCTACGCTGCAATGGTTAAGAATTTTGCTGATCTAATAAGGAGGTGGGAGCAACATTTGATATCAGTGACCCATGAAGTCTCCATGCAAGTTTTGACACATTGGAGAGATGACAGTGTGCTGAGCCAAACCTCCTACCAGAGAAGCTGTACACACACACACAGACACACAATTTGTCTGTTCATCACAGATTTTGCTATTCTGCATGTTATAGATTTACACATTGTGTCAATTCAAGGACCATCTTTGATCTTCATGCCAGAAATGAGGAAAGGAATGTGGGTTATTTTGCTGGGGCAGGTCATCCTGGGTTACATGAGTCTGCATGGCAGTGGCTTTCATTTTGCACAGGAGCACCTCCTGCTCTGGTTACAGAACCAAGGTTATGTCATCTAAATAAGTGTGTTGGATAATGAATTTATCATTTTGAGCCAATTTAGAATTTCTTTAATCAGCACAGTAAATTGGAATTCTACTAAAAAGCAAACAAAGTGAAACCTTTAGGTTTTGGTTGTGTTATTATACAAAGACCTTGAAATAAATGTTTGATGTGCTTCAGGCAAGTATCTCCTGCCTGAAATAGCAAGGTGCTGTTGTATAAAAAAAATTCAATTTTAGATAAATGTGCATAATAAAATTTGTAATTTTATTACCAATTCAAAACCCAGTAACAATCTCACCGAAGTTAACGTGACTTTGATTTTTAATCTGAGTGAGAGTAGAACTGCCTCTTGTATTCTTTCTCTTGTTCTGCATGGAATAATATTACCTAGACTGACAGGGAACTTAGCCACAGGTAAGCCACAAAGCATAGCAACTGTTTATGTAATATCATGTATGCCTAAAATAATTAATATCTATAAAGATAGCTTTCATATCAGCAGTTGCTCAAAAAGACGTAAGTAGAAAAGGTCAAAATAATAATGCATTTAGTCCTACTGAAATGAAATATTTTCATTTTTGCAAAACTGCTAAGAAAAGAGATTTGTAGAGTTTTTATCCTGAACATACTATTGCTTTTCTACAGCACTTTGGAATGTTGAAGTTATTCACAGCTGTCACAAAAGCGGTAGACAAAGAAAGGTGTATCCAAAGCCTAAAGCAGTAAGGAGGTCACAGAGTATCCTATTTTTAATTCTAAAGAATTTCTAACTTAAAAATCTATTTTTAAACTAAAAAAAAAGTGTGCTTCAAGGAAAAAAACACAAAGAACTATACAACTCTACCTTTCTAAGAATATATTTTGCTTTCACTTTTAGATTGTATCCTGTCCAAGTTGGAATCACAACTCTTATCTACTACAACAGAACAAAACACTTCAGATTGTTTTACTTGTTTTATCATTACTATAAGAAAATATCCCCTCCCAACAATACCAGCTTCTATAATGAACAATACAAACACTCAGTGTCAGGTAAGTCTGCACTTGACCTCCTTTTCCTCACTTACCTGGATGTTCCTGATTCTCTTTGGAATTCACACAGTAGAAAGTAAATTGACTGAAACAAACCTTCTAGGCAAAAAGTGATGAAAAACAACACAGGTATACAGTCTGAATTTTTATCTCAACTGAATGAGAAATCTCTTCTTTAAAACATTATTCTGGTAGAGATGAACTGGTTCACAGTGTTTGTGGTTAGATAAACAGCATAGACTGACTCAGCTACTCTACACAGAAACTTAGCTAAATGCAAAATGATTGTCTTAAAACAAAAAAAAAATTTTAACCAATTTATTAATACTGAGAACAATTAAAAAGAAGTGTGATTTGTTTCATAAATATAAAAACCAGTCTTGATAAGGAAAAAATTATCTCCCAGAGAATGTATGCTCAAAGAAGTTGCTTGATCTATCCAAGAACTCAAAAAATCATTTCCTCATGATGGCAATAGAGAATTTCTTTGCTCTGGTTGGTATAATTTTTACCAGTAAACTTAATCATTGAAGTCCTATTGTGCTCAGGAAAACTTATGACAGGATGATTAGTAAAATTATTCCCCAAAGAAGACGTTACAGTCAAGAATTAACCAGGAAATTGTGGAGGAGTAAATTTGTATGGTCATATCCAAAAGACTATGCATGGGAATAGGAGAAACAGCATCTGTACAATAACTATATTTTCTCATGTGTTATCTATTTTTTTCCATAAGGCATAGGGAGATAATATATTATCTGGTTTTTGTCAGAATGCACATCTGGTGATTAGAAAACCTGGGAATCAAAGACAGGATTTGGGCAGAATTGGTCTGTTGAGTTTAGTTAGCTGTAAGTTTAGTTTCTGATTTCTTGGCTTCAGTGAACTTGTCACCTGTGATAAGCAAATGACCTGGCAGATGTTGTACAGACACAACTTTGGACCTCTCTTCAGCTGGGTCCTCAGCTGGTTTGAGGAGTTTTGCAGACTTCCTTAACCAATATTTCACCTTGCTGTCCAGTCAGCTCTGGTAGCTGGTATTAAAAGACACATCTCAGTATCCCTCGAGGGACAGAAGAGCACTGTGAATTAATTTAACACAGCAGTTCAATCTCTACAAACTTGCTGCAAACTAATGAAATTACATGGTCAAGCAATGACAGACTTGTGCTCCATTTAAGCTCCTCTAATGTTACTTTCAAACACCTAAGGTAACAAAAAGACACTTCAAGAAAGGCTTGTTATTAAATTAACCTGTGATAAAAGTAAAATTGTGGTGTTGCATTAATGTTTAGGTAACTTGTACCATTGCATGTCAGACAGTGGTGAAAAAAGTACAAACCTGAAAGATGATGTACTTTCCTTTATTTGACCTTCTTTAATGGAAATCTTTGTTACAAGTCTTGTATTGATATAACTCTTAATGAAAATTTATTTACTGGACAATGGGTACTTTGTGCTGATTAGGTGGGAAAAATTGCCTTCTTTGCTGCTATTTATAACACAGCTAATGATTTTTTTGGGGTGAATAGCTTCTTATTTATCTTCAGATGCTTTTCTTGGCAGGGACAAAGTAAGGACAAAAAGGTCTTTATTGCTTTTTTTGCTAGTAGGTGAAAATATGGGACTGATTTCCGTAAAATGGCTCTACTCGCCCAGGTATTCCCATATATATGGGTCATATTTTTCCTATAAATGGTGTTCCCTCTGAATATTGCAGTAAAAACCCACTATCCATTACCTAGTTACTTTAAATACTAGTATATTTGCAAGAAACATCTGGTTTAAAATAGTGTATCATTAATCTGGTTTCATTAAAATACCCTGCAATGTAACTGCCCACCTCTTTACAACAGTTTCACTTTCAGGACAGCTGTGTTTTGCAAAAGGTTTAAAATCAGATGAATCATTGGTTCTCCTGGGAAGCAGTCATGGAGTAAGCTGCTGGCTCTTTGCCCCAGAGACAGGATTTCTAATACAGCCATCAGGACAGCCCCTATCCCTCTGCCATATTACAAGATTAATGAGTTCTTTTCATTAACTTTATAAAGCCTGTAAGACATGACATAGCAAATTCTTCTTCTGTTACTTACATAGTGAGGTTTCAGCTTCTGATATAGATGGACAATTGCAGGATCCAACATGCAAAGGAAAAGTGTCAGCCTCACACTTGATTTCTGCTGTAGAATGTGTTTGCCCTATGTTAAAAAAGCAGCTGTATGCTGAAATTCTGTGGAAATGCCCTTGAGTATTTGGGGTAAAGGACTAGTGTTTCTGTTCTGTAAATGCAATGTAGTACCATGTTTCTCTTAATCACTATAATATACTAAAATTACAATGAAGTCATCTGCATTTAGATTTTATATATGAAAATATTTTCATGATGGCCATATGGCTCTTCACAAATTTCTGATAGCAGTAGCAATGACATATTTCTAACAGGATAGAGCAGAGCAATTCCATCAAATGAGAAAACTACAATGGAAACATGATATAAATTTAGCAGTAAAAGCCTGCTTACCTTCATATGTTCCACTTTCTAGGAGAGCACCACTTTTCTCCAATTCCATAAAATCTTCAACAGTGATGAAAATATAGTCCACACCAGGGACTTCCCCCTCCTTATGTGGCCTTGTGGTGCCTATTAGGAAGATGAAAGACACACTGTCAAGAACATGGCCTAAATGCAGAATGATCTTTTGAAAGCTTTGGAAAAGTCACAAAGTAAACCACTGACACAACATTTTGCATAGCACATCTTCCTTGTGAGGATGCTTTCAAAGCAATCTAGCTCTATTTGCTGAAGCTGACAGAGGTATTTGAGATGTATGTTTAAGATCGTGCCAGATATTATTTGGGTCTATATTTATTGCCACTAATGAAAAACTATCATACTGTTGTTTTTACATTTCTAGAAAGACCCTTAGTGACATCAGGAACTCAGAAGTAACACAAAACAAAGTCTTTTTTACAATTAATCTGCTTTGTGATATTTTAAACATTTATTTAGAACACAGAATAATAGTTCTGTAAGTACCCTTCTGTAAGGGTTATATTCACATTGCTTGTTTCAGTGCCATAAGTGGACTTGACAAATGGTTAGGCTTTAGGGCCTGTGGGATTAAAATCACCTGCTAACCATGCTGTCAAGCTGCACAGGTGTTTATATTTAGTTATTGCCTCTATTGTCATCCCTGGATGACAGAACTCTGTAAAAGCTGACAGATAACATTACACACAGTCTGACAAGTGTCTTGGCTTAGCTAGCAGAAGTTGGGATGTTAGCAGGGAAGAGTCTGAAACTGACCTGATTTCCTAATGGTCCTGTTTATTGTGGTCAGGCTATCTATCCCTCATTTGACTGAAACCACTAATTAAGTCTCAAAATTCCATTTGGAAATGGAAGTATATTTGGTTCTCCTCAGTCTCAGAGTGTTTGAAACATCTTAATCAATTCTTTATCAATACTGTACTGATTACATCACACTTGTAGGGTTTGGTTTCAATACTGTTGACACTGGGAAGTGGCTAGAAACATGTCCAAACTCCTTTCTGTTACTTGAAGACACAGAGACATAAAAGTGTTAGGTTAACTCCATTGCCTGTCATAGGGACCTTTTTCTCCTCAGACACAGCCTGAAGTCCATGGCCAAGACTGAATGAGACTGCCAAGACAGTATTTCAGTACTTAACATGGGGAATATATTTTGATAAATCTATAAGACCCTTCCCTCATTTTTTCCAATTCCTTTCTCATCTCAACATATACAACTAAAACTGGCTGTTAATATCTGGGAATTCTCATACTACTTTCTAGAATACTCTGTCTATCTGGAGTAAAATTCTGGGCTCCTCAGTGAAAGAGAGATGTGGTGCTCTTGAAGTGGATAGAATGGAGGGTGACAAGGATGACTGGGGGACTTGAGAATCCCTCTGATGAGTAAAGGCTGAGGGAGTTGGGCCTGTTCAGCCTTGAGAGAAGACAGCTGAGAGGGGACCTCATTAATGTGCATAATTATCTAAAGAGGGGAGGTCAAGAGGACAAAGCCAGGCTCTGCTCAGTGGTGCCAGCCACTAGGACATGAGGCAGTGTCTGATGCACAGGAAGCTCCATCTGAACATTTGGAAGAACTTCACTCTGCAGTGACCAAGCACTGGCACGGGCTGCCCAGAGAGGGTGGGAGTCTCCCTCCTGGGAGATATTTCAGAACCATTTGGATGCAACCCCGAGCCATGTGCTCTGGGATGACACTGCTCGAGCAGGGAGGTTGGAACAGATGTCCCACTGTGGTCCCCTCCAAGCTGACCCACTCTGCGATTTTGTGGTTACTTTTGTGTTTTGGAGATGGTATTGTTAAAGCCCTCAGACACTTGGATTGTCCATAAGCACGCTGAGTTTATTTCCCATGGATTATCTGATGTCTGGGGATGCAGCAGCACCCCTAAAGATCTCCAGCCCTTTGTGAGAACTGTATCAGAGCACTCTGGTGTGCCCCTGAGCTCCAGAGAGCTCTGCCAACTGCACAGACATCAGATGTTTGTTCTGTGTTCTCTCTCCTGGGAAACTTTTCACTATCAAAGAATATTGACAGAAACTGTATCTTCCTCACAAAACACTGGCAAATCAAGGCTATTCCAGACACAGCACAGGGAGGAAGCTCACATATTAGATGAGTATTTCTAGCTTACTGTTTCTTCAACATATTTTTAATGTAGACAAGCTTGGATTACTAGTTTATCAATCAGAAAAAATACAAGTTATATAAAATGTTAGCCCTGCTTTGAATAAAAATTTGGACCAGATGATATGAAGAGCTCCCTCACAACTGATTTTTTTAAATGATTTTATGCTATTTAGTGTTAATACACCTGGTTTGTTTGAAACATCTGGATATTCAGCAGTCTTCATCATGGATGATGGCAAAGTCTCACAGGAGGTCCAACAACAGACTTGGTTATTCCTGTGCTTCTCTATTTTGCTCACAGTCTTTGTTCAATTAATGTAGAAAACTGTAATGGACTAAATTTCAGATTCTGAATCCCTCTCTTAAGTTGGAATCTAAAGACCTAATCTTTCTGCCCTTATATTACTAAGTCATGTTTTTTTCAGATATGGTACAGAGACGATAATACCTTTTGCATGTCTTGCATTAATGAACTATTAATTAAATATTCTGTCTAATCTGCTTAGACAACAGCAGCAGATAACACTGTGCCTCAGTTTAGGGTTTTCTGATAACAAATTCTGCACTTCTTCTCTCCTCCTTTACTGTCAGAACTAGTCTTAAAGGTGCAGAACTTAATATCTAGCATAAACAGAACAGATGATTGGGGGTGCAAGCATCATAAAGTCACCCCAGGGCACACTGTCACTTAGATGGCTCCATCCTATGATACTACTCAGGGAGCCAGCTCCAAGAACCCTGCACCGCACTGTGTACTGAGGGCTGCAGACCTATAAAAGATCAAGTAGTCTGCAAAAAAATGGAGAAAGGAGTAAACCAAGATCAACAGCTGCTTGAATTCAGGGTGACTCTACCCCAGCTACAGCAGCTCCAACCCCTGAAGAACTTAATTGATCTTGATAAAATCTTGCTGAGTCCCATTTCCCTCCTGCATCTGTTTTCATTCCCTCAGGCTGGAGGACCTGTGATGTTGGAAATGGTTAAAGCAACTCCCTGGCTAATGGAATAATCCATGGTTATTGCCTCTTTTACTCCTTCACCCTGGAGGAATGGAGTTGCTGCTAATAGTACTTCTGCCATCCCTTATAGTTTTCTGTAAGCACCACAGACATTGTAATTTTAATAATGCATATTTACAGAGGTGGACACAGTTACTGGAGCATCTTAAACACCCATCAAGGTCTGAACATGAGATCTATATATAGGACTCTTACAGACCACAAGCAATTGCCTTTAACCTAGAGCTATACTTCTTAATAAAATTTGTCTTTAACTGCCTCCATATAGACAGATAAGCAGGCCTAAAACTTATGGTGATTCAAGACTTAAAACAAAGGACTAATTTCAAACCTCAGATTTCTACAGAAACATCTTTTGTTATGCAGCATCAAGGCTTAATAGGACACAGTCGCTGCCACTTATAATATTTAGCCCTTCATTAATGCAAAATGGATAAAAGAACTCAGTTACAATTTTGTTACCAAGGTAACCTATGAAAAAATTATCTCTGAATTCCATAATGAAAGAATATTATACTTTTAGATATTTCAGGACCAAAACCAACAAGTGGTATTTGCACTATGCATATTTCTGACAAATACAATTTATAGGTGTAGTTGAAGACACAAAATGAGAAGCTCTCAAGTAACCATGACCAGTCTAGTCATGCAAGTGCTGTCACACAACCTCTAGATACCTTAGAAATTGCAGGATCTCGGTCTACAAAATCTGGACTTGTATTGACCTTCTTTGATTTTATGACCACTTTCATCATTCACCAAACAATCTCCTCTCAAAACATATATTAAGGTCATATTTTGTTTGGATTTTTAATTTTAAGATGGATAGTTGGTACAGTTTAGAGATGTTTAAGTTATGTGCTATATCTTTTTATTATTATTATGTTGTAAAAAGACCCTTTGCCTTTGCAGCTGGTTTCTTCTCTTCTACAGGGGAATTATGGTGATTTGCCATTCTTGAGTCCAGGCTTTCCATGCTCATGTGTGTTGCAGGATGGTGCTAAATCCCAGGAGAGGAATTAAGTGCTGTTTACATAAGTAGCACCTGAAAGAATATTTTTCTTTTAAATGAGTTTAAGGTACCTGAGGGCAGGTGCTTAGACATGTAAGAAACCTCTACTTCTATTAAAAAAAGAAGTGTGTTAATTTAATAGCAATAAACTATTTTTGAAATAATGCTTTTATGAGCTTGGGGAACAATAAATAAATTAAACTTTAATGTTGACTTCTAGTGCAGATTGGAAAAATGATCAGTTCATGTGGTGTTCAGTCCAGATTGCCTTTATTAGTAAAAAAGGATAGAATTATTGATTCTAGAAGACTTCCAGGGTTGGAAAGCTCTGCACCAGTTTGTAGAGGCAGGAGAAGAACTAGGAATTTATGTCTATTTTTAATCTCAGCCTTCAATTACATAATTATAACATTTTAGTGCTTATTTGGGAGCAAAGTGCACAGCCTGACTTTGAACATATTTCTACTACTTAGAGGCACTGAGTCTTCACAGTCAGTCTCTCTCTCTGTCCAGCTCTGCCACTTTCAAAAGCAGGAAAGCTGCTCCCTCAATTTTTTTCTTTCTTTTTTTTTTTTTTTTTTGCTTACTCCATGTAGTTATGGAAAAGAAAAAGAGGCAAATTTATTTATTTGCCAGCATAGGAATATGAATATTAGTTAAAACTCCCAGAACTGTGACAGGAAAGACCCACTCAGTACTTCAGACATATTTTAAAGAACACTTCATCCTTGCCGTAAATAATCTGTATTTTACTGTCTTTAGCAGCATCTCAAGGTTAATATTGTACTAGTCATGTCCTTGTAGAGCAGATGTGATGGTCAGGAAAGTGGAAGAAAGGCCTTCCCTGCATGGTCCATACCATCTCACAGACTGGCCTCACAGGTTTCAATGCTCCAAGCTTACAGGAATGAGATAAATATTTAAATTTTTACTTTTATTTTTGGTAAGTTAAGGGCAAACCTGGCACACCACTATCCACTTCACACATATTTAGTTGATTTATATTTGGAATCACAGATTGGTTCCTACTGCATGAGGTAATTTTAAAAGCAAAGGTGTGGTTTTGCCACAAGCATTTACAGTGTAAATGAAGAGCAGGGGAATAACCTAGTCCTTTTTGCACAATGACCTACTTCTAGAGTAATTTTCCAAATGTATGGAAGTGAAAAATGTCTAGTTTTGCTTATCTGTTCCAAATGTAACAAAATGCAAAGAGAAAAATGCCTTTAATATATGAAGCCCTTTGATTAGATGTTCTACTGAGAATTTGTTCTGTAACTCAGCTCTGTACAACAGCTTGTTGTGGAGCATGGTCTGCCAGGCTGTCATACATTACAGTAGCTGGAGGGATCCCTCCTGCAGAAACAGACTGCTAATCTTTAATAAACTTCAGCTGAGCCCTTGGTATGACCTCGTATACACTTTGCCTTAGAAAAATTCAACAATACTTAATTAGGTCTTTTGCTTGTTTGCCAAATTACTCTGGAACACTATTACTGGGAGGAACTGGAATGTATGGGAAATTACACCTATCTTGTCAAATTACTAACTGCATTAAGCAGAGAAGCACCACATTTGTCTTGATATACTGAATTTCCAGCTGAAGAGAATAATAAACATAATTTTCAAGTAAAGTGATTTTAGGCATATTACAAAGCCAGAAGCTTCAAGTGTTTATGACAATTCTCATAACAACAACATAAACCACAATGGCATAAGTCCCTTCTTGCCAATGTTTATGAAGAATAAAAGTGTTTCCCCTTTCCATGTGTGCAATACCAGCATTTTCTCTGATTTATTCCTATTAAAAAAAAAAAAAAAGGTGCAGAAGCAAAGGAATGAATTCCAGATTCCTGAAAATGTTTTTCAGAAGTAATAGTTTCAAACTGCATTAATATTTGCCAAATGTGTTCCTGAAGAAGATCTGGGTGTTAATAAATTCAAATTTAGCAAAGGTGCTGAATGTTCTACAGTGAGGCAAGAACACAGCTGAGAGAGGATCTCATCAATGCATAAAAATATCTTAAGGGCAGGCCTTAAGAGGGTGGGGTCAGACTCTTCTCAGTGCTGTTCAGTGACAGGACAAGAGTCAGTGGGCACAGACTGAAACTCAGGACATTCCACCTGAATATGAAGAAAAACTTCTTTACTGTGAGGGGACAGAGCAGTGGAACAGGCTGCCCACAGAGGCCAATATTTAAAAGATATTCAAAACCTGCCTGGACACAAGGATGTGCAGCCTGGTGCAGGTGAATCTGCTTTAGCAGGAGGTTGGACAAGGTGATCTCCAGAGGTGCCTCCCAACCCCAATCATTCTGTGAAAGGAGGCATTTAGCAGCTGCTGAGCTCTGAGACTGCAGCATTATTTGCAAAGTTACCTGTACACAGAGTGAAAAAATCAGATGCTATTTAGAAGAGGTGTTGTTTTTAATATAGCCTGGATTTTCTGATCAAGTTTTAGAAGAAAGTGAAAAGCACTTAGCCATACTTCATCACAGAACTAAAAGCTTCATGCCTAGGTGCTTAATTCACGTGAACTAGAAAGAAAGTTTTGTAATCCCTGTGCATAATTAGCATTCACTGAGAGTAGCAGAAATAACAGGTGAACTACATGGCTCAATCTACTGTCTGCTGAAATTAGGTAGAGAATTTGATTCCCATCAAAAGAAACCTTTAAAAAGAAAATAAAAACCTCACCCATGGTTTTCATGGTTTGTACTACAATTTGGGATTCACAACATACTAGGGTATGTTTTGATTTTTGCTGAAGAAACAAAACATAAGACTGAAAAGCAGTCTCAAGGGACTGCACACTGGGTTGTAGTGCACACAACTACTGCACCACATAGTTCTTAGAACAAATATTTTATGGTGCACAACAGAAACAAAAAATTCCTGAATTTGAGATTTATAATGCACATAGGAGCAGATAAGCACGTCTTTATGGAAAATGCCTTCTTTGAATGTTTCTTTAGATCTTCATTATTCCCAAACTTGAGACATATGCATTAGGTAGGCTAGATAAGCTCCTGCCTGGTGATGAGCATGATTATTAGATTCCAGATGCATACATACTTTCAAATACCTTTTAGAAAATTATTTTTAGATTCAATATGCAGACAGGAGCCTCTGATTAAACAGAGCCTGGGTTTTCTATTTGTTCTCTTGGTTTTGTGCAATGTGACAGACAGTGAACAGCCCTAAGATAATTTATGCACTGTAAAATAAAGTCATATTGGAGCTGAATAGAAAAGTAAAACTGAGAGATGCAAATGACAGTAGTTCTAGCTAAAGACTGTGGATAGGAACTTTATTTATTTATTTGGTTAATTATGAGAGGACCACTGGAACCAGCAAGAAGCACCCAGAGAAGAAATGCAGCACAACAGCTGTGCACTGAAACAGGTATTGGAGACTTTTCTTTAAACTGTGGCATACCCAGATTTACCCTTACACAGCGCAAGGATTTGAATTTTGCACTCTATGCCCTTGTCCTGTGTAAGGCACTGCTACACTGTGTGTTCCCTCTTCGAGGCTATGTGACATTGGTGGCTGGGTGGCATCAGCTGGGTCACTTTCCTGAACTTGGTGAATTCCCATGAAGCCTGCTGGTTACTTTCTTTTGAGAAGAACTCTGACCCAGTATTAAGCCAGATATCCAAGTTTCATTGCCAATACAGCATTTGAGCAAATAAAATAACTCCTTTTTGATTACTCTTGCCAATAGAAGTCTTCAAAATGTTAACAAACTGCAAAGAGAATAACTGCAAAGCCAATAACAGAGAAGTGTAAATACTTTGTGTAAAGTTAAGCATGGATGATGGCAGGAAATACTTGTAAATAAAATCAAAAAAGCTGTTGCTAATGCAAGTATCTTA
Organism: Molothrus ater; assembly: GCF_012460135.2. Taxonomy (NCBI): domain Eukaryota; kingdom Metazoa; phylum Chordata; class Aves; order Passeriformes; family Icteridae; genus Molothrus; species Molothrus ater. The sequence continues at coordinate 12,080,184 of NC_050482.2, read as the reverse complement.
AATACTTAAATGATATTCTTCATAATTCCTGGAAAGGCCAAATTGTGAAATGGCTGTTCTGGCACTTGGAAGCGTAAACCTTACAGGGTTAGCTAAGTCCCTAAAGGAATCTGATTTTCAAGGCTCAAAAAGTGGAAAAGATGAAAAGAAGGAAAATCAGGTAGGAATAATTTTGGATTCCATGTTATTGCCTCAAGAGGTTTTTGTGTTTTGTTTGACTGGTTGGTAGGTTGCCTTTTTTTTTAAGGCAAAAATTAGTACCAGCCAGGAAACTCCAGAAGACACTAGGATTTCATTAATAAAACATGTTAATGTCTTAGCAAATACCCCAGCAATATATCCCAATAGCTTTCATACTTATTAGAAAATGAAAACTCCATATCATCTTTCCAAACAGATATGAAAGCAAGCAGCAAACTGCCATAAAGAAACATTTAAGAACAAAACTTTGAAAATATGATGATTAATGACTGTAGTGTATGAAGTCTGGGGTTTTATTTTGGTTAACTAGGAACTTGTTGAGCTAATAAATAGAATCCAAGATATTTCCTTACATGCTTTAGACAGTTCTTCTTTCATGGATTTTCACTCTTTCAGGTAAAGATCTAAACTAAGAGATCATTACAAACTTTTTCCTCTTTTGTCCATTTAGAATTTGATTCCTATGGCACATAGTTGTTTGCACCCCCATAAATCTTTATTACGACTATAAAGAACAGGTTTTACATAAAATGAATATATGTGCACAAGAAAATTATCTGACTAATGAAGACATACATAAGAGCATCATGTTGAGAGACTCGTGTATGCATGAACATTTATGTTTCTACACAGATTTATAAAAATCATCAGCTAGTAAAATCCAGACAAACTTTTGATGTTACTAATAAAATAAAAAGCTCACCAAATTACATGCAAAATGCTTTCTACTACTAGAAAAGCTTAATTAGAAAATAATTTCTTACTGTCTTTGGATGAACAAAGTCTTTTCTGGGAGATGTCTGATTTTTGCAGCTCTTCAAGAAGATAGACAACATAGTTAGAGAACTAATTGCATAGTAGCCACTTGGCATGGGTATCTCTGCTAAACAGGAGACATTACAGATGAATTTTTGTCCAGTATTTGTTGTCATCTTATTTCAAAAGTGCCATACCTTCTCAGTGATTTCTTATAGGCAGCTCCTCACAGCACTGACTCCTTCTTCACAGCACAAAGCAACAAACAAACACCAGCCCTCTCCCCAACCAGCTACCCCACTCTTTTGTAGCACTCGTCTTATTGGACACAGCTGTGGCCTGTTAAGGGCAGGGCTGCTCCTAGTCTTTGGTGATTTGTGCAGCTGCAGCTCCTCAGGGGTGAGACTACTTTCTGCACTATTTTCTTACATTCTATCCCTCCACAAGTATTAGCAAATTTGTTATTCCTGCTGATGGCTCGATGGGCTGGATCATCAATGGAAATATTATTAAGTGAGATTTGGGATGAGTTGTTTAACTGTGATGCCAAAACATCTATTTGTACTGTGCATAATTCAAATATACCTCCAGAAATCCTGGAAGAACACCACTTCTAGTTTAAAGGACAACATTTCTGCTATCAACAAAAGAACTTGCTTTTTTACCATTTGATTTTATTAACATTATAAATAAACTGTTATGGATGTCTTCTGTTATGCAGCTTGTACTTTTTACCACACAGAGCTGAAGAACTCTCTTAAGTTGTAAACACACCATAGTGTACCTTGAAAGATTCTGCAATCCCTGCAATAATAGCTTTTCAACTCAAAAAACACTAATATTATTATTTGCTTTTTATATTTTATTCAAACATAGGAAGCCAGCCACTCTGTATGTCTATTTAATAGAACGTTTTCAAAGGGTTGGTGAAGTTGTTAGCCATTGCTACTAAATCTCAGGAAATATTTAAAAATGAATTTTCTAAATCTACAGTCTTACTTTGAGAGGCATTAAAAGAGGGTCTGTGAAATAGGCTACCATAGAAATCATCCACACATGTATTCTTAACCAAACTTCAGTACTTCAGCTGTTTAAATTTGTTTCAATAATACTGAACAATTAATAATGAATAAATAATATGAAGCAATAAAAGTATTTTAAGAGTATCAGGGCAGATGACTAACAGAAAAATGAGGGGCATTTTTTATGCTTAAAATAGGCAACTAATTAGTATGTGTGAATTAAAAAAAAAATCTGTATTTAAAATGTGGCAGCCTTCAGATATGTCTATTCAATCTCCACAGTCTTCAGATTTATGTTCTGATGCACCTCTGAACAGTATCTGTCCACAAGGCATGCCAGCAAGAACCAATCCAGAGCATTTCTTCTGAATCAAAAAGTACTTTGAAAAACTACAATAGATGATGTCTGAATGGTAGAGGAGACTCACATGTTACTTGGGCTTCATGTCTTCCTGTTTGTAGCTGCTTCCAATGGTTGCATTCCTTGGCTTTCAGCCCTAAATTTGATATACACAGCCAAAACTCTGTGCCAGTCACCAGACACCAGACTAGACCTTGATTTGGTGACTAAAAGATACTCAGATGTAGCAGCAGATACTGTGGCAGTCATTTTTACGGAACAAGTTCAAAGAAGAGAATGAGTGGCTGTGCAGTACTGTGTGCCACACTTCCAGCAGATTTCCAGCTGAAATCCCTGGTGGCCAACTGCTATCCAGATAGCAGAGCAAATGCTCTGCTGAGTCACAGGGAATGCTGGTCCCTCAGTAGGGATCCCATCAGTGCTAGACAGAATTTTGTACTGTGGGATGCCACCACATGCTGTGGAGGGCTTTGAGCAGAAGGAGAAGTCACGCCGTGGGACTGCTTCCCATGGCAGCACTGCTCTGTCCCTGTGGAAGCACATTTCCCATCTGAAGGTTACAGACTGTTGAAGGCTGCACCTCTCAGGCACACTGGCAGAACAAGCACATATTTTCTTGTCTGCTTTTAGAGTAAGAAAAAAAAATCTTGTTCCCTCTTTGCTCCTCTTGCTTTCTCAGTACAAAGAGCAAAAGTAGGACATAAACAACGATGTATGTTGTGAATCCCTGAGAGAATGAATGATTAGGGTTAATATCTTAAACACTGTTAAAATCATCAAAGGATGGACCTCTGTCCACTGTAGCAAACTGCTCATCTGTGACCACCGAAGCCAAATCCCTCCCAGAACATGTCTCCTGACTAGAAATGGGCTGTGAGTTAAGCCACCTGATGGGAACTTGAGACAAGATAAATCTGGTCCTATTGTCTAGTTATCTTAAGTCTAAGGAGAATTAAACAAGCTTAGAGGGAGAAGAACGTACCCACAAAGGCAGCCTTTCTCAGTAGCTGTGTTGAAAAGCAGCTCTGGTTGGGTTCATCAGGTGAGGGGGCAAAGCCCACAGACTCATTTGCTGAGGCCAGGCCTGCACCCCGAGGGGGAGCTCAAACCCTGCAGTCCTGCATGGTTTTCTTTCTCATGGTCATTGTCCTCTGCCCAGGGGTAACACTGCCCCCTCTCCCCCGTGGAAGGTCAGATGGGGCATTACTGGCTCCGGGTGCTGAGAGGCAGCTATCGTGTCTTAGAAGGTGCCACAAACCATCAAAACCCTGAAGTGTCCCCAGACCTACTGCTGAGGCCTTCCACCAGGTGTCTGCACGTGATCTAAAAATGATCAGGGTGTGTTGCAAGAGGCACTGTAAAACTCCCCCTCCACATGGGGAAGGTGCCTGGTTGTCCCCACCCAGCCTGAGCCTGTTTTAACCCTTGGGACTTTGCGTTTCATGGGTTTCTTCCCCTATCCCCTACGGATCAAGACCATCACTTTGACCAATGGTAAACTACATTGCAACAAACAAGTCTCATCATGAACTCTGTGGGTAGTTATCTTTCTCTTTGTTTCTTTTCCCTTATACATTTTCATAGGTGATATTTTTATGCTTTCATATTGCTTTATTACTATAGACAATAATAGCCAAAATGACTACCTACGTGCTTTCCATCGTAACCAAACACAACCAAATTGTTCTAAAATAAACCTTATTTTATATAGGGTTTATTTTAGAACAATTTTATATAGGCTTTATTTTATATAGGGTTTATTTTATATTTTATATATCTAATATATATATAGATATATGTTTGCAAACATAGATCATTCAGTGTCATTTCACTCTAATGCACCCCAAGGGATCTGTTAAGAAGAACATGTTTTACCAATGTCATCTGGGTAACAACACCTTAGAAAAACATTTCTGTTTCTCTTTCTCTTCCACTGTTCCTCATAGAGAATAATGTTTTCATTGAACTAAGACCTTATGCAGTAAATTCCAAGGAAACAGTGTTTTATTTTTCTGTTCTACCAAGTCCAGTTTAAAATAGTAGCAGAGAAAATCTATTCTTTCACATCAATGAATGTATCATGGAGCGTTTCTACCATAGTATTCAGAAAATAAAATTATTATTTTGAAACCATCTTAATTTTTCTATTAAGTTACTTTTCCTAAAAATATTACTTCCCATTAAACATAAGTATTTGAAACTTTAGGGAAGAAGTTTTTCCCTAAAAACTGTTTTTAGGGAAAAAACTATTTTCAGTTTAACTCACATTAATAAAAAAAAAAAAATGTCACATTCCTTGATAACAAGTTGAATAAATTATTTATACAGAAGTCATTATTTTATAGCATATTCACAAACTCAAAAGCTGCATGATGTAAACTAAAATATTACTACTGCCTTCAATTTTTAAAAATAAATTTAAAACCTTGTTAATTTTTCTTTTGAAGGTAGACAAAAAAAAAAGCTAGATTTAACTTCAAAGGAGTCAAACACAGTGAAATTGAGGAAATAAATTCCACATAATTCTGAATGTGGGAAGCCATTGCTATTCTTATCTCCAACAGGAATTATTTCTGAGGTGTAACTCTAGCCCTGGTGAAGGTCGTTTCATGAGGACTTTGTGATTCAGCTAATGGATAAAATCCTTATTCCAGAAAAAACATAAATTTTATGTCTGATTAGGCTTGGAACAATCTGAAGGATTTCAGTCCCAGGTGTGACCTTGATGCTTTTCTTGTATTTGACAAAGCTTAAAGAAAAGTTACTGGTGAGTAGCAAGTGTTACTCTGGTTGGATAACAAAAATTGATGCTTTTCATATACTGTGAGGCTTCCTTTTTTGATATGATGAGTTCTAATAATCAACCTTGCAACATTCAATTCTGTAGTCACTAGAGAGCAGTTATTTTAGCTCCAAACAGTTAGCAAAAGCTAGCATCTGTTCCTACTGATGATAACTGAGCAAATTAAAAGTACCTGCCTCAAACTGAGGCAGATCTAATGATCTTCTTATTTTTATATATGCAATTAATTATTATCTAGGAATTTATGTTCTATTAATTAGTATTAGGAAACAAAATTTCCTGAAAAGTGTGGGTCAATTATTCTAGCTCCTCAGCTATGAGAGAACATGAACGCTGTGTATTTTTAGTTTTAAGCATCTTAGGATTTCTGCCTCTTCAAAGTTCAAGAGCTCTCTATACCTGTGTAGAGTATCACTATTGCTTTTTCACATCTCTCCTATCCAAATCCTGACCCGTTATGGGTTGGGTTTTGTTTATTTAGATGGGTTTTTTTTGGTCCCTTCATCCCAGTATGTAAAAATGCCCCTGCATTCAATAGCTGTAAAATCTAAGGTTAATTTATAACTTGTCAATTTACTTCAAGCAGTGTACCTGGCAAACATACATTGCCTGCTCTTTAGCTTGCTCTGTGCTTGTCAAGTCCACAAATATGTGCTTGTCATGAAGTAGGGCTCAAGTTCAGACACTTCAGTTCTAGGAATCATCGTGGCAGCCAAGCTTCTCCTTATTTGACCAGTGGTCAATCTCTCCAGATGAACAGGGTTTTATTTAAAATAATGTGTGGGGGAGATTTTTCTCCTTTGGGACACCTTTCAGCATTGTGACCCTTTCTAGGAAAAGGTGGTGTCCCCACACTTACAGTGCAGGGCTGCCCTCCTACCATGGGTGTTGTGGTGGGGAACACCAAGATAAGGAGCTTATTTGGGCTTATTTTGGCTCATTTTGGCTCAGGCTCCTTCCTTGTGTTTTTGCAGCACATGGCATTTGTCACTCAGCTGTTCAAACACGAGTACTGCTGTGCTCACTTGGTACTAGTCAGGATATACTGCTACACTCAGACTTGCCAAACCTCAGCTAATTCTGCTGCTGCAATTATTTCTCCAGGGGAGAGCAACAGTGAGCTCAGGAAGGACAAGGCATTGCTGCAGTTTTTATGGGAACAGCAACACATAAACACATCAACACTACCAACATCAACTCTTGTGGCACCATGCTCAGCAGAGGGAAGGAGTCATTTACACCATGGGAAGTGACTTTTCTCCTCATTTACCAACCAGCCTCAGGTTTGCCACTCAGTAGGACTTCTTCCATGCAGCTGTTGAACCAGCTCACAGGGAGTAACATTCAAATAATGAACTTTCTCTGATGGGTTACCAGATTGAACTTCAAACCTAACTCCCACTTTGTAGGACTAGTTTACCTCAAACAGGCATGGAACTCAAGAAATTATGCAGACAAAACTGTCAGCCCACAGGAAACACAGATGTACTGGTGGAGCATCTTTGTCAACCATTTGACAAAAACAGCGTAGTGTCTTCAGTGACCAAATAAATACAGCTCACATAAACCTGTGACTTTAATGTCTAATTCCCACAGTTTAACACTAAGTTCATTGATTTATTAACTATTTTGCTTGCTTTTAAAATGTTTGCATGGTTCTATTTTGGTTTTAAAATAATGTGTTTTAAAAAATGTAATGTGCATTGCAGTCTAAAAGGCTGAATTAAAAAAATAATAAATCTAATACCACTTTTTTTAGGTATTGAAAACCTAGTCAAGAACTAGTAGCTACATCAGTTGACCTTGAGGAAGAAAAATTATGAGAACCAAGGCCTTTTTAATTTTAGCTGTAGTAAACAGCTTCTGAAAGTAGAATAAAACAATGGCAGCAATAACAGAGCTTTATGTATGCTGAACGCCACAGGAAGAAAACTTAAAAGAAAAAGAGAGTTTTCAATACATTGTGTTTGCTTAAGGCATGAAGCTGTCAAGGGCAGCAAGCATATTTTATTAAAGTAGTAGATGAATTTGTGTATCTAAATTATATTGGTTGACTAAATTACATCTAATAAAGATAATAATTATAAATTAAGTAATGCTATAATTACTGCATAAACCCACCCCCTTGCATATACACTGAATATAATTTTTGCAATATGTATTGCTTGCACATCAATCTGTATAAGGAACATCGAATTTTAATGACACTTTATGAAGATTTAAGATAGAAGAATTATGAGTGCAAATTGGCCTATTTATTATTTAACTCACAGTTGTTCTTTATTTTTATCTGCATAGAGAAAATTAATACATCAGTGACAGGTTCTGTGATTTACCAGAGCTTCAAAAAATAAAAAATGGAACTAATGATGATGATATATGTCCAGAAATATTGCATTCAAATACATCTAATGAAACATTTCAACTTGTTGAGATATTATTCAAAATATGTATGCAGTAAAGCATATCCATACCATGTAGCACCAGAAAATAAAAGATAGCTTACAAGTTTTAGTAGTCAACAACATTTTGAATAAGTCATATAAACTTATGAAGATTTTGGAAATGATCTATTAATCACTAGAGGGAGTGTGTTATATTTCTATGTGAAATAATCTATTAGCTACCTTAAGTCTGTATCTCTTTCACACTTTTTTCCTGTAATGTAAACCCAGTTTTAAACAAATACACACCTATCTCTTTTCAGAGCAGTCCCAAACTGCCACTAGATAAGAAGGTAAAGGCACAATGCAGGCTGTTTAATTTTTGATCAGCCTCAAATAAAGAACAATCAAGTTAAGTGGGCTCTGCTGATGCCAATCTCCCATAGGAATCAATTCTAAGTTCCTGACATTCTGAAGTATGATTGTGGAATATCTGAAGGAAAGAACAGAATTTTGAAGAAACCAACAATATATAATCATACCCACAACTAGCATAAATAACAGCAATTTCATTGATTTATACCAGCCAAGATGGCGTTCTGTGGCTTTAAAAAATTCATGCAATTGAAATCAAACTTATAAATCACGCATTACAATTTCCTCACACTTTAATATTAATTTAAATCTAAAACTTTTCAATAAATAATCTTTCTCTTACTGTTGCTTTTTCTATCTTAGAAAGTAAAGTCAAGGAATTCACTGCAGGTGAATTCGTTCTCTAATAACACAGAGCACTTCTGTGTCACCTGTTAAACCTTCATGGATTCTTGCGTGGAGTTTTTTTGGGCTGTTGTTATTTAAAAAAGAATAGGCAAATATATGAGATCCATAAATGTCCTCTCTAACTAAAATGTAGACAAGACAAAGTCTTGACATATTGCAAAGTTTGGAAGAAGCAGGCGACTTCACACGGAAAATAGTAGGAAGATAAAGAAATTAGTATTGCAGAAGAAATTGGCCATCTCAATAGAAAATGTATTTTACTGACAGAAAACTCATTTCTCCCAATGAAGAAAGAGCTGAGAGACAATCTCCTAAGGTGAAATGTAGTGGATCCTAAGCTCTTTCAAAAGTGCCCTTAGAAGAAGACACAAGAATGGAGAACAAAGGTACAGCACCAAGTTCTCTGCTGTCGCCCCATGCTTCAATATCCCAGAAAACCCTGGATAGCAATATCCAGGATATAGTGGATATATAGTGGATATATCTTCATTCTTTGGTTCTCTAACCTTGGATGTTGCTATGTAGATGTGCTGTTTTTGATGACAGTCTTGAGTTCATACTGTTGGACATTTTAATAGTAATTATGACTGTCCTTCTAAGAAAATAAAACTGAATGACATAAATGTTCCCCCTTTTTTTTTTCTTGAAAGAACTGAAAGTCACAATGTTGCAAAAGCTGAAACGTATGGCAGTCATACCTAAAATTTGCTACTGCGTTTTTGTAATAACACAGGTAAAAGAAAACCTGATGAATAATTATGTACTAGAAATAAATGTACTAGCCATTAGAGACCAGAAAGAAAAATGCATGAATTACACACACATTCTTTATCCAAATTATCCCAGAGTCCCTGAAGATTTTGTGCTATTGTAGGAACACATTTAAACACACATAAATCAAACGAACTCATAATATGTTGACTCTGTTACAGCAACAAGGGTATAAAGAGATAACAAGAAGATGAGTGAAAGCAGATGCAGGTCCAAAGCATGTATGTTCTAGGATCTCACAATAGAAGGATTTAATGAATATTTCAAATTTTACATAATGGAAGAATGATTTATGCCTTCAATTATACAATATTTTTAAAACAGGAATTTGGTTTAATGAATAATTATGTGCTTCATAAAATGTTTAGTACCATGATCTATCTAGTAGCAAGAAGGTGAGAATTCATGCACAGAGATTAGAAAAAGGTGTATGTATTTAATTGAGGCTAATTAACAATTTGAATTATTATAATGTAGAAAATTCTGTGTATCTTTAAGGTTATTTTCCCAGGAATTGTCTTAATTGTTAAAAATGGTTGAAGAACTCTCTCCTTTATATAACATAGGAGGTCAGACAAGGTGAACATAATGATCCCCTCTGGCTGTAGAACTTATGACTCTCTGAATTCAGCATGAAGTTAGTGATGATTTTAGCTACAGAAGTATTAGCACATTCATTTTTGGGTAGTGTACTGCTACTCTTCCTCAAGCTGCCTCTCATGAAAGGCAGGTAACTGGATGAGACAGACACAGAAGCACCAGCTTCACTATATGGATAGCACACCTCCATCCATCCAGGGATAAATGATAGTCTCTGGAAGAGATATGACACTTATTCTGCTTACTTAGATCTCAGGGATTTCCAGTCCCAGAGTCTAAAACCTTCTCAGTGCTGATCAAGAATTGGTGGCCAATCTCAAACATTTTACACAAGCAGACTTCTAACTGTCACTCTCCAGTCATTCTTCCTTCACTTAAAAAAATATCCACTTCACTTAAAAAAATATCCACTGCTTCCAACTGAAACTGTGGTTTTATTAACAGACATCCAAGAATGAGTGGGGTGTTAATTTTCTCAGCCTAAATTCTCCCCTAATTATTCCAAATACACAGAAAGAAAAAGTAGCAAACACTATCAATTAAAATATTAAGATGGGAAAAAATTATATCAGAAGTAATCAAGCACTGGAACAGGTATCCCAGAAAGACTGCATATCATTGTAGATTCTCCAAGTTAGCTTAACAAAGTCTTCAGCAACATGATCTACTATCCAACATGGTTATAACTTTGCTGTTTTCCAGCTGTGAGTGGAATGTTGGACCAAATGATCTCCAGAGGGACTTTCCAGGCTAATTTTGAGATGATCCTGTGATAATGGAGTTTACCAGTAAAAGAAGTGGCCACTACTACTCAACAAGAAATGCCCAGGAGAGTGCTGCCTTTCTGAAAGTGAGTTCAAATGCACCAGCAGCACCAGGCTTTCCTTGAGATTCGTTTTGTGCATTTGAATCTAGAATAAAATCCTCATTTAGCAGGGAACACTCCTATGCCCTTCAGTTCAAAACTTGAGTGTCTAACACAACTCCCAAACACGTAGCAGTTGTCACTGCTAACTAATTATGCCATGTGTCCTAAAGTCCATCCTGAATCTTCAATTACACCTCTGCTTTCTTGTCCTCAGCTGGCCTACAAACAGGAGTACTTGAGAAAGTGTAACCTGATGTAAAAATGGACCCAAGAAATAGATTATATTAGAAATATATTATATTTTAGTTACAATAAGCCAGTCACTGACTTTAATTCAGTCATTTAATACTGAATTAAAAATGGGAAATTCAGTATTTTATATTTTAAAGAATGATTTGGTTCTTTATGAAAACCAGTCTCTTTGCCTACTGCTAACAGATATAGTGCTATAATAAAAAAGTAAAATGTTACATAACATAATGGTAGTAATGTTTATTGAACAAAGAACCATAAGATATTCAGGAGTCCATCTTCTAAAGCCCCACAGGAGCCCTGAAGGAACTCATCTTTGTTAATTGGAACTAACAGAAGGGATGTTACCAACACAACAGGCAGTACACAATTGTATAGCTGTGTTTTCTGAGGAATGGTGGTGTTACATGACGCTCACAAGAAGGAACAGGACACAGATGAACCTGAAATCTTACCCTGTAAAGCCATCTCCCTTGTGCTGTGTCATAATGATTCACTTTTGTTGATCAGGGAATACAGAAATAACATAAGCAGCTTTATTGGAATACTATGATTTTTTTTTCTTTTTAGTACAATTATTTTATGCTGTCAAAGAAAACTAATGGCTGGATTCGTGTTTACCTCATATGGCACTACAGCACACTGGCATGAGAAGACCTTAGAGGGAATTTGTAATTCCTCTTTTTTTCCTTAACCTGCATGATGGTACAGATGTGAAGGAGACACAGATTTTCCCATTGGCAACACACTTTTTTACTTTGCTTTAATTAACAGATTTGAAATTAACTTTTCATTCTCCATGGACTTTTTGATTCTGTAGCTTATTTAACAAGATATTTTGATGAAGAACTTAAGAAGGTTTCTAAAGGTTCATTATTGAGAAATCTAAATTTCTGTGAAAAGGTTTTGAATGAGATACCCAGTTATTATGTTACTTGTAACAAACTTCTAAAGAGCTGCTTTTGCATAAAAACATAACCCATACACGAAGAGGTACTTTTCAAGTGCACAACTTTGGGTTTTTTTGAAATTCTAATACACGTCTACTTTATCTTTTGAAGTGATAAAATTTTTGCTGACATTTTGTACAGAAGTAAAATAAATATAGTATGGTTAATCCTATAAAACTTAACATCATATTATATTTACTTATTGAATGATTATAATTTTATAGATTGTCTACTAGTAAGTGTACTGTTTCTCTTGTGATTGGGAATTACATTCTACTTAGAAAAAATAAGATCTTTTTAATTTCATCTTTCCATTTTGCATTCTGGAGTTTTTAGCTGTATTGCACAAAGTCCTATAGAATGGTTTTAATTCACATTGTTTTGTCACATTAACAGCAGGCAAAAATGTAACTAATAATCATTAGTTGATGTTTCATCACACCTGAGATTAAGATTCTTAATTATTTTATATAGGCCCTGTTTGTAACTTTAAAGTTAAATAAAAGCAATAAGAAGAGACTAGAAACCATGCAAAGTACACAGCATAAAACTACCAGGAAAATCAGAAAGCTGAAAATGGCATGAAGTTGACAACAGAAGTTCCAGTGCAGGTGATAATTCATATAAAATGTGGACAGTACAACTAATTCTGTGTTCTTAGCAATGCAATACTAAATGTAAGAAGTAAGTTATTTTAAATATTACACCTAAAGCATTTAAACTCCAGAGTCCAGAGGAGTGCAGTTAAAGTAGTAGAAAGTTTTCAGCCTTGAAAGGTGAACAATAAAATACCACCTTATGCCTGAACTAAAAACTTTTCCTCTACTGTGTTTAGAGGTACCCAGTACCCTTCCTTGATATAATGGGCTTTTTCATCTTGAGTATTTTTTCCCTTAATATCCATTCCTTCAGAAAAATAATGAGTATTCACTGTATAAATTTCCTAGGCCAGTTGCAATATGATCTCTATATTTGATTCACAGCATGAAGGGAAATCGTTGCACCTTCATGAAATAAAATCTATTACACCAATTTATGTAATGGAATCAAGAATATTCCTAAGACTTCTGATTTCTTAGGAATATACCGAAAAAGGTAAAATTAATTTCAGCTTTTAATCTAGTTTATTTTAAAATAATTTATGAAAAATGAAAAAAGAAATTTCACTTCTGATACTTCAATTTTTTAATTATTGTTTTTACAATACTTTGCTATAAAATTAAAATACTGCGTACAAATGCCTTCAATTAAGAGTTCAAAAGTGCTCTTAAAAAGTCATCCTACAGTGCAGTTTGATATACAGACCTTGACCTGAAATAAATGCAAGGTAGACAATTTTGCACATACTGCCCCTGTTATGAAATAACTGTCTATTTTCACCCTTTTTTCTTATAAAAATCTCTCCTTATTTAATACCTGTTCTGAAAACTACAAATGGAATGCTCTTCTACACATAAGAAAACAAGAAAACTAAAGCTGCAGAAGAAGAAATGTCTTGTGGCTTTCTGCTCACATGTCCTTGAAAGAACCAACTCTTCACATAGGAAGAGAATTCAGTGTCCTCTCTCAATCAATGTATTGATTTTTTGCTCCAAATGTGATGCTCTGTGTCCATCCAACAGGTACTGGAATGAGCTCATCCATGTTTATCCAATGTACGTTCACAGTGTCTCTTTCTCCCTCATTAGTGAAGTGCTGCCCTGGAGGTGACATCCTCATTTTGGATTAGTGAAACAGTTAGAATGTGCCACCTAGAGCCACCACTGCAGATTTCAGCTGAGTCTGAGAAACAGGATAAAGTCTGAAACAAAGTACTCAGAAATCCTTTTTTTTTTTTTTTTGTATTTTAAAGTTATATTTCGAAAATACAGTCCATAAAAGTCACCGATTTACGGACCTAATATAAAAGTACAGCACAAATACAGTAAAACTTCAAACTCTGCTGGTGTATTGCCCCACACTTTGAATTCACAAAGCTAAGTTAAATCCTAAAGATTTCAGGTAATCTTTAGGACTTAAGACCCTCACATCTGAAAAATCTTTTGAAACTCTGCTCTGTTCTCTTGATTCTACTCTAGTTTTGTTCATCATCATACTATGTCAGTAACATTGGCAAAATTAATAACTCAATACTTATTCCCACAGCATGAAAGTGCTAGGATAGATGGAAAAATTATCCAAGCTAAAAATTAACAGTAATGCATTCTTGATATCTTCATGCTATCATGCAGTGCTAATGAAATAATGGGTGAGAAGTAGCAAATACAGGAGGTGGAGTTTCATCATGAGTAAAATCAAAAAAGCACTCTTTCAGTTCCAGAAACATTCTCATATGATTCTGGATTATATGCATTGTGGTGTCCAGTCTGCACCCAACATTTAAGAAATGCATCTTTTTAATTGTCTGTAGTGACTCCGCTCATGTTAATGTGATAGATCAAGTACCACCTGATGTCTAACTGTGCAAATAATTTGAGGCTGGCTAACTTTTGTTCAGATTACTTTCCCCATGATTATGGGAGAAAAAAATGAGCTCAGAATAACCACAAGGTCTGACAGCAGAGTAAAAGATGTTCATTGAGGAAAGTGCAGTGCTCACAAGACAGGCTAACAATTTTCTAAAGTGCCAAGAGGTGGAAAGGGTGGCACTATTATTTTTGGGCACTTTTTCTGAACAACCAGAAGAAAGGTTCAAGTCATTTTGTAAAGCTCAACATTGGACTATACATCTCATCCCCAAGACACTTCAGCATTATCTGCTCATAGTTGCACATTAATTCATGAAGGATAATTTAAAGAAGACAGTTTGGAAGAACATTGCTACTTCTATCACCCTTTGCAAAGATGTATACAGATTTTTTCATTCATTATCATCAAGCTGAACATTACAGGGTCTGGTGAAATAGCTATGTTTGCATTTTACATATTATTGCTGATTTTACATGACAGATTTTCTGCAATATATATATGCACACACATGTGAATATATACTAAGTATTTGTGTTATAAAAAGATGCCCGTAACATATAGCAATCTTATTCATGATTTGATTTAAAACATAAATTCTGCTGATCTTTCCTGAACTTTTTCCACTGTGTACATGATTGTCTGCTTTCATCAGGTTGGATTTTAAATATTTAATGAATTGAAACATACATGAATTGCCCTGAAGGCAATTCCATTTAGGGACTCTGCATCGGCCATGTAAAAATATTTCTCCTGAGACTTTAAAAGAGTTTGACTGCTCTGAAAATAATTCCACCTACTGAGGAAGAGAAAGAGGCCTAATTTCAGATTCCATGTCTATGGCCAGTTAGAACAGCAATAAATACACCAATTTATAGGCACAAATTGCTCAAACTCCTGAGGATGGGGGTCTTGATCATGCTATAAGGAAGAAAGAGTTGTCTCTCCTGTAGTGCAGTTCTGCAGACATTTACTGTCATTGCTGTAATTTTTAAGGCAGCACTGCTTCACCTCCTGTCTGTGACCTCTTTCTTCTGAAGGAATTAAGTATCTATGTGCTTGTACATTCTCCAGCTCATAGAAATGAGAAATTTAAAACACTGACGTTATCTTGTTCTGCAGAAAATGTGCTGAGGCCAAACTCAGAAACATTTCAAGCTAGAGATAGGAGACAAGCATGGGACAGTAAAAATAACAATAACAAGACAGACTCTGTGCATTTAAAGGGTTCTCTGTTATCTCTTAGATCATTGACAGACTAGCCAGGAAATGGCTGCAAAGGTGCATCTTGGGCAGAACCTTGACTATTTCACGCTGCTTGTTTGCATAAAGTAACATTTTAGTGTTTGAGATGTCCTCAGTTATCCACAGACTGTTACAACTGCCTCAGTCCTAAATTGTGTGCTACCCATTCTGATATACTTGGGGAAACATCAATAAAGAAAAGGCAATACACAAAATTCCTCTCTAAATAGTGATGGACAATTAAGTCCCTGCAGATCATCTTGTCTGGGTTAGACTCCTGTTAAATCTGTGTTTCAGCAACTCTCTTTCACTTATCACAATCCCAACTGAAAATACCCTTCACTACTACCTACCCCATTTCTTCACAATCCCCCCTTCTCCCTCTTCTTTCTCACTTAATTCTTATGGCCTTGTTATTTTAATTTGTAAAGCATCTGGGGAAGTATGCAATAAAAGCCATCAACAATTTTGTTTTGTTTTACACTTACATGAGTTCTTACAAAATTTGCACACTCATTTGGAAACACTCATTCTGTAATTCTAAAAACATATAAACATTTCATAAACAGTCTTCAGGGGATGAATAATTTCAGACCAGTGATGGATTACTGTAGAATAACAACTCAGTAAAGGCTAATATGATACTGCTAAGAGCAGTACCTACAACATTTACATCAAAATTAACTGAGCAGGCACATATTCAGCTACATCATTTCTATTGCTGTCTCTTATCCCTTAATAGAGTCTCTGAGATACAAATATCACTCACAGTGGCTCAGATTTCTTGGTAAGCATCCTTTACATTGGCAGTCTCAGAACCATTTTAGAGACTTGCAGAAGCTCAGCTCTTTAGCTGGTTTCCTATCTTGTGATGCTATTTCCATTTATTTACTACTGACTGAGGAATTTACAAAGCTATTTAATCTACTTGCTAAAAAGAAGGAAGTAACAATAATGGCATTCCCCCTGCAGAACCAAAGACATTTTCCTAGATGTACTGAAGTGCTGATTCATGCCTTCATATACTGGCCTTATCCTATAGAGCAGACATCAGTTTTTTATTTCTTGGAGAGGCAGGAAATCAAATTCACAGTCTGGTACGGAAGAGATTACATGGTTTGTGGGAACCTATTGCTCTTTAAGAAGAATCTGAGAGCTGTGACAGCTTCTAAATGACAATGTATAAAGGTCAAATCTAATGTAAATCCACTAGGTTCAAAACAACAAAAACTATTTAGTCCACGAATCCTGCTTTCCTTAAATATAAATTACATTTCACATTTCAAACAACTGCAGCAAGTCCTCCTGTGGGTTCAGCTCAGTGCTTTCAAAAACATTTGCCTTTCACTGAGATTCAGGGCAGGCCAGATTTTCACAGATGGAAGTGTATAGTTGCAAACACCTGACAATATTTTACATTAATTACAGACTGCATCTGCAGAACTCACCAGGAGACATGACAACAAAAACCTTCAAAACCTCTTTTTCCCAAACAGGTGCATGTACATCTTTAGGTTTTATTCTCAAGCAAGCCCGGTGCTATTCTGCTCAGAAAAGCAGAAAACATTGTGTATAAACCACAGCAGAAGAGAAGATCCCAGTATCACAGATTCTATGGGGCAGGCCTGACTTCTCCTCCATCTCCGACACACAGTCCCATCCCAGACACGGTGGTGACCCACTCTGGACTCTGTGATCATGTTCTGAGAAGCTTTGGAGCATTTATGTCCATTGGCACTTATCTGTGAAACTTGTGGCTTTGAGAAGATTTGGGAAAGTATCTCTGAAAAGGTTTCTGAGGAGTGAGCACTTCTGTTTGAGCTGTGGGGTGACAGCCAAGGTTGGCAGCGCTGTGCATTTCTTAACTGGGTATTTTCACCTCCTCTTAATGAAAGATCTATGTTGATATTGGTCACTGTGTGTCAGATCCCTGCAGATCTCTGCAGAGCAGAGAGCACAGGAAATAAAAAGCAGGGAGGATGATTCCCGCCCAGAGCTGAACAGCTTCCCCTCTTGGACCTCAGCACATGTTGTTATGACCCAAATGCTGGGACTTGCTTAAATTTGCTTCCATGAAGGAAAAAGTCAAGACTACAGCAATTCAGGAAATGAATGCAGGTACAAACACACCCTGCATATAGACACATCTTTCTCCTGTGTCCCTCTATATTTTTTTCTCTTTATTCTGCATGCTTAAGACACCTTACAATGTCTAGGTCTAACAGATGGAATCTAGGCTGGAAGAAAATGTCATCATCCCTCCTGTGCAAAATGACACCACCCAGCAGCTCAATGAGAGGTGGTGAATGAGGACTCTGGCCCCTGGGACTGTTGGCTGAGCCACTGCTAGAGTTTACAGAACTCTTTTACAGATGTTACCTATAGCTAGATTTGTATTTCTATACTTGGAATTTTCAAAGCTGGATATGTCTTGTCATGATGAAGCTTCTTTTACACATGTATTACAAGGCTCAGCTCTAAAGACCTCCTGTACCAATAATTACACAATTTCCATTGGCAGAATATTTAATTGTATAATTTTGTTCTATTAAATTTATTTCTACCATTTAAGCTTAAAAGACTAAGCCTGCTACTCCTGTGTGTTTATTAATTAAGAAAAGTAATCAATCACTCTTTATGGTATTTTTATTTATTGGTAGATACTTTTTTATGCTTCTCCTCTGCATTTTCCTCCAGTGAACATGGCCAGATCTATAACCATCCTTGTTAGTTCCTACTTTTCAAATTCATTCTTTTATGCAATGCTTTTCAAATTTATACTCCTGCACCCTCTTCTTTTGGACTGAAGACAATGATAAAGTTCCCATGATTGCAGCAGTTCAGGATCAAGACATGGTTTGCAACACTTAGCACAGTAATTTCAAACAAAATTTGCAATTCCTGATTGCACCATAGATAACTTGTTTTTAATACTCAATTTCTAATATATCCTTAAAATCACAGAGCTCAGCAAAACACATATGCACTTTATGCACACATTTCTCTTTAAAGCATAATTCACCTTTTGCCCAAAACCATGTAACAGCAATGCAAGTTTCATACATAACTCACTCTGCTTCTAAAGCAAAGAGTAGCAATATCTATTACTAAATTTAGTATTTTTGCAAATAAACAATATTCTACCATACCACCCACAAAGAAAACAAGGGAAAACTACAAACCATCATACACAGAAGACTCTGATTTGAGCTATATTTTTGAAGTATATTTAAAGTATATTTAAAAATATTTGAAGTATATTTTTGAAAAAAATCCTACAAATACTCTTAGTCAAAATAGTAATAACAAGAGTTATATGCAAAGGATATTGTTTTAAACAGGTTACACTCATTACTCATTACTCATTATTTCAGGTCTTGATTTATGTATATTTTATAAAGTTTGTAAAATAAAGACCTCTGCATGCTATTTTATGGGCTTAATTAAATAATTGACCAGGATGGCATTTTTAAACATATCTGCTCCACACAAATGTATCTATTTTTACAAATCCTGCAACAAAAAACCCAGCTAAAACTATGTCTAGAGCTCATTGACACCACAACTGAATTATCTTCTACAAAGAGAACTGTTGCACAATCATAAAGTAACCTGGCAAAACTAAAGATTTAACTTCTGTTTGTTTTTAAAGTCCTCAATATAATGGATGTCCTAGGGGAGCAGACAGGACTTTACTAGTCATGCAAGCCTACTGATTCCAAACAAAAGGGAAATTGAACTCAGGATGCACAAAGACAACTCAAATGATCTCATCTGACCAGACAGGATGTCAGACCATGGCTCAGTCTAGATTACTCACAGATTCTGACAAATATTCAAATGTAATTTATTTATTTGCTAATTATTGTTGGATGATTGAAATGCAGGGTCACCCTCCATTCTAAGATAAGAAGACAATAAAATCCATATACAGTACCAGCTGAGGCTGCAACTAGAAAATTGCCATAAATTGTCTCTCTAAAAAGCAAGGCTGTGTTTACAAAAAACTTATTTTTCACTAATAATTTAGAGACTAAATACATTAATGTACACTTTTACATTTATTTGAGGGGGAAAAATTGCACAGATGATGTAATATAAATAGGAGAAGTTTGTAAAAATTCTGCACAGAAATGCAGTGAATACCTGGTATTAATAGTAACAGGTTCCTCAGAGGAAATCATACAATTTATCAGAGAGCTTCAGTCTCCATTAGATCTTGAACTGGATATGAACATTTCTTTGAATTGAATTTAAATAATTTCTCCCTATTTTTACCTGCTTTTATTTAAACCCCATTTAATTTTGATCCATACTGTTAATGACATTAAAATAGACCTCACAACTGTTTTTTATAAGTAAATGGAAAAGAGAACCAAATTCAGTCCATTCAATTGTAGACTGTAATTCCCTAGACACAGTTCACCTTGATATTGTTGCAATAATGTACAGGCCAGAAGACTTAAAATACAGGCAATTATGTTATTCTAACACTCCATATGATTATTTCTGAGTATCCATAACATTCATTACAAACTATGCTCTTACTCTACCCCTCATTCAGCAGCCTCTGAGGTGGGTTAAGCTCTATTCCTTCTATTCACAGAACTGCTATATCAAGACACAGACAGATGAAATGAGCTGCCCAGTTTATTCATTCTGTGAGCAGACAGAAATAGTCTGAGGCCTGTGGCAGAAATAAAAAGAGAATTTGTGCTTTTGATGAGTGGGTTTTGCACCAGAACTGGATGGACAGAGGTTTCTCAAGTATGATGAGAAGGAGGGGAAGAACAGGAGGCAACTGATACTTTTTTGATGGGCTAAGTCTAATTTAAAAAATGTTGGCATTGGTTGCAGCGGAATATTTCTGAAAGATTGCAGTGGAATGGCTGATTTTTTAAAAGAGATGTTTCTATTAGCAGCAGGACAAGACAGGATCTAATGCACTAGTGAACTCAGCAAGACAAATAAGCCAATTAAACTCACATCACATTTTCCACTCATTCAAAGTATGAGCATACAGCCATAATAAATCTAATTACAATATGATGATGCAACAAAGGCTATTGTTTATATAGCAGGCCAGAGTCCCTCTCCTTTTCTTTACTTTTTTTTTAGATTTCCTCAATTTCATTTAGTCATTTTACAGCTTTGTTAATAAAACATAATCTGAGACTGCTGTCTATTCTCACACACCATATTTCTTTTTGTGGAAGCAAAAGTATAACTGGAATAAAAGGATCTTATAATTTGTAAGCTATCTCATGCATCTTTCTAGTATAATCTCCTATGAACAGGTTAATTTTCTTAAATCCAAATGATGGTGCTTCAATATAAACTTTCAATTATCAAATAAAACTTTTCCACAAACAAAAAGGGAGCATTGAGACACAGCACTGCCTTTTAATATTGCAGAAATCATATTTTAATCTCCTTTGCGAGATTTTCTCAGGAACACTAATAAGGGAAAAGAAAATGTTAGCATTGTCTCTTGAATTTCCATTCAGGGAATAACTATAATTCCATTTCAGAGTGAAAAATTAGTTAAAACCAGTGAACAAATAAGATTTGGTTCCTTCAGTTTAAGTGGTGATACTCAGTTGCATCTATTTTCAATATTTCTAGTTCTCTGTTATGAAAAAAATCTTATTAGAAAAGAAACATGGATAAGTGTAAGTCAGGATATCATAGTTTGCAAATTTTCACAGCAACAGCCACTAGTGTGTGAATGGAAAATATTTTCATAGCCAGATGATTGAATAAAGTACCTAAAGGTCTGAAGATTATGTTTAAAATTTTCCTTTAAAAATGTCAACCACAGGTCTGTCTAGTCTCAAGTTTCTCACATCCTCCCATAATATTTCTGGAACGATATTGATAAGGTAAGAATAGTTTGTTATGTTTTGGTTTTGTTTGTCTGGGGGTTTGTTTGCTTTATTTTTTCTTTTACTAAGAGCCATTAGGAAGTCATCCTGAATTCATCAAAGAGTTACTTATCCCAAGTTAGATTCAACAGAAACAAACTTTTTTAAAAAAAACTGTTAGCAGGATTTGTGTTGGTTTTTTATGGTTTTTTATGTTTGTTTTTACTTTTTTGGGGTTTTGTTTTGCTTTTCTTTGAAAAGAAACACTTTGAAAGAATAAACAATTCTCTAGAGTACTTTAACTGGAAAACTAAGAGCATCTTAATTACTACAGTGGAAGATTCTTCAACTGGAAAGACAGCTTCATTATAATCAAAGTGCATTGTCAGAACATGTCAATTTAAGAAATTGTAACAAATGTGTAGAAATGAGGCATTAGGATTTTACTACTTAATCCTTATTCATTTTGGCTTATGCATTATAATATTATTTAATGTACTTAATATTGTGTATTTGCTATTGAAATATTCCCAAATAAAACCCATAAGCCCAACTTTGACTATTAAGTTAACTGGAATGAATGAAAATATCAGTATCTTTAGTTTTACATATGGAAACTTCTATGACTTGCTGTGCACTACCACTAAAAAATAATTAGCTCTCAATTTTAATGAATATGTTTTCATCTTCAACTTACACGTAATTATCTAAAATCCAAATGATCCATTGATTAGTTTAATTCATTTAAATGAACAGTGTACCACCTGCAGATTGCTCCCACCAGATGGGAGGTGGCTTGGTGTTTGCACGAATTCTGATTCAGGGCCCCGCTCTGAGTCCAGCAGGACTTTGAGCAGGCTTCCTAATGCATTCCCAAAAAGGCTGTGAGAAGAGAGAAACAAAATATATGGCAACAAAGTGGAAGTGCCCTGTCCCTGAAAGAAGCTTTCTGCTGACTGAGGATATTAACTACCACCACTTTCTTAAAAAACTAATAAGGTGCTCAGTATTGCTCTGGGAGAGATTCTGGCATGGCTTAGGCAGGAATTGTTGAACCTGAAATCAACTTCACCATTTACAAACAATTTTTTTCTCAATGGAACCTCTTTACTTCTTCAGAACCTTGCATTGTGCCCTGATATCACCCAGTCTATGGAGCACATAAGAATGTCTTCATGGTAATAAATACTGTCTGATCTTTCTGTGTCTTCCCCTCCAGGGCTATTTTTCTCCACTGACATCCATCCTGGGATACTTGCCTTCATATGTCTAAGATTAATGAGGCATTTATATTCAGCTTCGATGCTACGGAAGTTAACATTGTTTCTCTTGTTATGGAACAGAAATGAGCTAATTAGTGACCTTCAGAATTTGGATTAAAAGTGATTTTTTTTTTTTTTATAATTGGAAACATAACAGAGCACACAGAGCCAGCAACAAAAAAATGTTTAAAGATCAATTGATGTATAACAAAAATGTAGCACAGTTCTCCGGGAGGAAGGAAAGGAAGGATGGGAAGTTGAGAAAGGAAGCACAGATAGATAGAATTCTGACCAGAGCTATGAAAATAAATTGAATTTTCATGGGTGAATTTAAAAAAGAAATGTAAAACAATCCATTTTACATTGTGTCGATCAAATACTTATTTTTAATCAAAATAAATCCGTAATTTTGACTTCTAAGCTTATAATGGTTTTAAAAAATATCACTGTGATTAAATTTTGTTTTCTTTTAATAAGCATAATTTTGGAATAGAATCCTTCAAATATTTCAGTTAAAATTGTTGATTTTTTCCCTTTTAGGCTAAAAGCTTTCTGTGTCATTTTATGAATGGCTCTTTTCAAAGTAAGAGGAATCTTTCTATGTAGAACTAAGCCATAGGACAGTTAAAACAGCCCACAAACCAACACAGAGATAGAGAAAGGTAAAGAGATAGTGAAAGTAAGAGAGATGGAAAGAAAAAGAAGGGATGAAAGAAAAAGAAGAAATACAGGAAAGGAGAGCAAAGAAAGTCAGGAAGGAGAAAGACGAGAAAGGAGAAAAAGAAAAAGAAAAGAAAAAGAAAAATCCATTCCAACCTCTTTTTCAGAGTTTGCTGCACCATTTTTCTCTGTGCTGTCTAACATGTGTGAGAACTGCCAAAGCGAGACCTGCAATGTCCAAGGCAGCTTCAGAAGCACTACTAAACAATATGCTTTGATTTCTTTTCTATGAAGAATTGTCTGAGCAAATTTGATGAATAGCTACAGATTTTAAATATAATTATTGTGTGGTTTTCTAAATTTCTCTGAATTTGTTAACAGCATGTCCAAGGACAGAATTCTGTTTTTTAAGAAGATACATAATTTTCTTAGAACATTTAAAAACGGGGTTTGTTTGTCTTTTTGGGGTTTTTTTGCAACATTTTTTCTAAGGAGTAAAGTGAAAACCGATTTTATGGTTTATAAAGTCCCACATGAAAGAAGTTTTGAGTACAAGTTGATCAAAAGTTATACACCTCTTATGTGCACTGCAGGGATGAATAATTTCAGAATCAACAAACCAATGCATAAATCATCTAGTATTATTGAAACTAATTGGGTTAGCCAAGATCCTTATCACAGCTGTAGCATGATCTTAGTCTGACTCAGCCAGGCTGACAACCACAAGGATTATTGACCAAAATCTTCAAACCACAAGAATAACAGACTGAAAACAGCAAAACTGATTGCCAAAGGAAATTATAGAAGTCTTGGAGAACCTCTGCTGGACCTGTTCCTGTCTTACCGTCTCTGGTTTTTATTTTGTGGGTTGTTATTTTTTTCATTACTTTGCTCTGGGTGAGACTCGGGGAGAGAAAAACTGAAGGAGGGAAGTAGCCAAATATGGGGGGAAATCTTAGGCTCAACCTGCAGACCTGAGCACATATGTGGTTGGGTGCTACTGTCACCTGAAACAGTGTCACTCCAGCAATCTCTTCTGTGGTCATTGACCAACTTTGGGGACAGTCAACTGGCTGAGGTTACAGCTATTCTGGAGAAAAAAATCCCAAAAGCAAAGCTTGAAAGCTCAGCTAGCTGCTAATAAATATAACTGCATAGGCAGGACCAGTTCAGCCTGCATAGAACCTCATGAACTGCAGGCTTCTGAAGTCTTGCTTTAGGGCTTTAACTAATAACTGAGAGCTTCATTCAATGGTTTATCACCTTCACATCAATTTCAGTAGCCTTGAATGGAAATTTAAACAGCCTGGTATTACAGGAAAAGAGTGAGATGGCATCACATAACTAATTTCTTTTTTCAATAGGCTCTAACAGACTTTTTCCTTCAAGAAACAACTCACTTCAATATTGCTCCACTAATGGCATTTTTTGTGACAAATGATCTTAGTATATTTGTTCTAACTCAAATGGGAAAAAGTCAGTAAATGTGCAGCATTAGTTTAAAAGTATTTCAAGGGTGAAAAATCAAAAATCCAAGGCAGAGAGGCCAAGTTTCATATTGGAGGGTTTCTCTGATATGAAGCCTTTAAAATGAAATTAGGGTGTAATACCCATGAGAAGATGAGAGGTTCAGGATAGAAACATTTGTAGAAGTCTGGGTTTTGTGTCATGTAGTCAGACATGACAGATGATTGCAATGACCACTTCTAGTTTGCAGATCAATGAAGAGTTAGTCTAAGAAAATTTTTAGCAAATGGACTTAATCACAGAAAAAGATCCAACAGAGTATCCAACAAGCATGCATGACAAAGACTGCCACTGCTTGTCTGAAATATCTTAAGTATCAGATATGTCAAATATTTCAGACTATTAAAACCAAACCAAACCAATCCAATCCCACCCTCAGCACTTTTCTACAATTTCAAAGTATCTTTTTCATATTCAATAGCATTGTCTAGCACAAGTTATTTCTGCCAGTGTTGAAGGAACTACAGGAGTTAGATCAATTAAAAGTTCCAGGAACTAATTGAGTAACTTAATTTTAACTTTGAGTTGATGTTACACGCTCACTTCTGTTTCTTATTTCCAAAATGCCATTTCTTCTCCTTAAGTAACAAGGGTAAAACGTGAAATTGTGTGCAATTTATCCAACAGGTTCTGCTTTCATGGTTTCAAGGAGCAGAGTTAGCTCATCTTAGAAAATTAACAGCTTTTAGCTGAAAACTGCCAGTGCTTGGATGACATGCAATAGCTGAACATCTGGGTATTCCCAGCCTGTGACAGTGGGAGGAAGAAGGGTCAATTTAAGCCATTGGTGTGCTCAGCGCTGATGAGCGACATTTATTTCCTCCCACATATGAAATTTCTCAATCATACACTTGCATCATGATTAAATTCTAATAATAATGCATTTAATTCCCATGAATATACTTTGAACTTACTTTAATATCCCAGTTCCCTTAATTATCACAGCAAAGTCTTCTCTCTAACTAGAACTGAAAATAATTTTTGCTTAGAGGTCAGCCATTCTAAGCAGTGAAAAATCTGTGCAATTATTAGACTTTACCATGGTTTGGAGAAGGGAGAAAGGGACAGAATTACTGATCCTGATGTGGCATCATTTGAGAAAGTAAAATTGAATCAATATAGTCTAAGAACCCGCATTCTCATTCCCACCTTCACTTTGACCTTAGACATTAAAAAATGATCTTACACAGGGAAGAAATATCAACAGTATTATTAAATAAAGATTTTCTCAACTACTTCAGGAAAGCCTGTCCTCACCCTATAAATCCTATATTTTCAGAAAAAAAATTCAATTTCATTTAATATTCAATTTAATTTTTTTGGGAAAGTAGGACCTTACACTCTGCTACATCCAGTCACACACTAAGTTTGACGTCATACCTGGGAGCTCTCAGAGAAAACCCCGAGCATTTTGCTACTATTCAGTCAGAGGAAACAGAAGATCATCACATTGGGGTGTGTAGAAACTAAGACATATTCTACACACTTTAATTGAGTTGTTCATTTTTGCATGTCATTTTGCAGCCACATAAAATTGAGAGACTGGATACATAAGAGTGAAATTAGATCTATATTTCCATATCTTGACTATGTTTAGAAGTTTCTTTCCATGTAGTTAGTGGACTGTGTGGCTCAGCAAGGAAGTATGAAATCCTAGCACAATATTCAGATGAATGGCTTTTCTCAAAAGAGCTATTAAAAGCAACCCAAACAATTAGTTTAATTATCCCAGCTCAATTTATTTTTTAAAGGCATAAAATAATAGTTTTGTCTACATATGCTGTAAATGTATTCTGAAGGTAAGTGGAGAAAGAAATAGAGAATAAAGAAACTGGTTTAAAGCAGATTTTAAAACCTCATTGTAAGGCTAATCTGTTCTGAAGTGCTCACCAGTGACTCTTAGGGAAGTTTAACTCTGCAAATAAATGACATGTGGTCTAAAATACCCACTTACATCCTTGATGGCAAATATGAATTCATATTCCTATGATTCTGCACTAAAAGACTCACAAAGGTATAAAGAAAAACTTTCCACTCTTTAAGTGTTTAACATGCTTTTTTGAGTTCTGAAAGGTGACTCAGTCTCACAATTTACTCTCAGGCATGGTTCTCTCTCCCAGGAGAATCAATATCCTGATGAGCCTGTAACACTAGGGGGTTGTACAGAGAAAAACTTAATTTCCTTGGGCACCTCACACCATCAGATATTACCCTGCCTCTTCTCAGGCTTCACCAGTCCCAACTAACTAAATAATTTGAGTTGACAGACTCTGAAAAGTATTTTTTAAAAATGACATTTAAAAAATAAATGCACATTACTTTTGCTTGCCTTTTAGAATTTGAAATTTAAAAATCTTCATTTTTGTTACATGAGGTGAATTATCAATCTTTCCTCATAATCTAAATTTATGAATAGTAATGAAAAACAGGATCAAGTCACATTTGCCTGAATCACAGGACCTGGGGAAAAGAAGTGTTATTTAGCATATTCTTTGAATTAAAAATTCGAGGAAATATGTATTTCACCATCTGTTTAGTCTAAAAAAAGTCACGTGAAATAACAGAGTAAAATTCCTTATTCAATGCAGTTAATGAAATTAATGCTACAGCATTTTAAGAATTAACAACTTTTATATATTAGTGTTTTGGTCTAGTCTGTACTTTCACAAAAACTAGACTCTATATTGCTTTTAATTGTTTTGCTGCTGATTAGATGTCATCCCCTATTCCAACATTAGTCTTTTCTATGTTTAGAACCTGAAACAGGATTCAAAATCACTTGTGGCTTAAGAGAAGAGTCCAGTATGTGAAATTTGAAAATGGATAAAGTGTTGTTACTACTCAATGTTCCATTTTTACTGGACAACTGCTTTTTGCCTAAATAAAGTTAGGGTAATCTTCTAACTCCCATAACCAGAAGAATACCACTTTCAGAGGGCTGCTAGAATAGAACATTGCTTCAGAAGATGCTACATGGGCATGGGCAAGATTCCAAATTAATATCCTCTGGTGTAAATTTCAAATAGGCCCATTGACTTATTCTAACTCCACTGGAGTTTCCTGCTGGAGGGAAACCAGGGTGAGGTCAGAACCTGGCAGTTCATTGTTGAATGCAATCCACATCACACGCTGACTGCTTTCTAAAAGCAACCCTACTGTAATGTGGTCAGCAGTGTCTAGTACAAAATACACACTGTCTGTCTACTGCAAGCTTTGAGATGGAGCTGGTTTGTAACTTCAGACTTCAGATTTTAAGTGAGGCTTAAAGGTGCTTGTGAACATTTGCCACAGAGAATATAATTCCAAATATTCATTTCAATTGCCATTATTGCCCCAAACAATTAAGAAATATGTTGCCAAGCCTTTTCATGTGGTCTCACTATTTTTTTACACTGAAAATGGCTCCCCACCTCCACCTGCCTATCACTAAAACAAGATCAGGTTACAGCATCAGATCAAGCTGATTGCAAAACATCTACTTGCTACCATGATTTACAAACTGAAAACCAAACTGACCCAAGTGTTAAGCAATGTAGATTAAAGAATGACTTAAGATTAATTAATGCAGAAGGACTACAAGCATTGCTCTGTTTAGGGTTTACCAGCTGCTCTATTTTGTTTTGTGCCAGACCCCCACAGGAGTCTTCTTTAAAAGTAGTAACTAAGGGAAAGAAGTAGCAGAAGGGAGGAAGCATAACAAAGATTTGCACCTGACATTTCTATGCTACATCATTTATTCCCTTTTTGCTGCAAAAGTGCTATTGAGTGTCATCTCCAGGCCAGGACTAGCCCATGTCTGGGAAACCAAGTCAGAGCAAGTGCTATCATACTGCAAGAACCTGGACCATTGTTAAATGCTCCATTTTTCAGTCATACTAATAACTGAAACAAGTGCTAAACACTGCCCCTGCACTGTTAGAAGTCAATAATATTTTATTGAAAAAAGATACAATGCAAACATGGCCTGCTTCCCCCTGGAGCCTCCCAGAGAATGATACCACACACAGTATCCACTGAGTGAACAACACTTCATAGTGCTTATTTCCTTTGGTTCACTGTAGTTAAGAGTGGAGCTGCACGTACCCTTTCATTGATTCTTGGGATACAAAGGGTTAAAGCCCAGCAAACACCTGCTTGTGCCTTATTCTTACACATTGTCTGCACATGACAGAAACTGATTCAGAGACAATAATTGTTCCTACACAGGCATCCTAATCCATTTCTTCCATTCTCCGATACGCTTTATAAGTTTCCAAGCCAAATGTGTTTTCCACAGAAAAGACAAATAAAACACCACCAAGCCAGAATGGACTGCTGGAGAGGGACTGGCAATCTGGCTGTAGGACACCAGTCCCAAATTTGACACAAAGACACTACCAGACTTTGGGGAGAGAGATACAGGACATTTTCCAACGCTGAAATATACTGATAGTCATCCTAAAATACTAATTAAGCAAGATCTATGATAGTCATAAAGGGATGTTCAAAGTAGCCAGTTTCTCCAATACTGCAATATTATTTGCATAAGAAGAACAGATGGATTTCTAAAACCAGTATGATGGCTCTTTCTGCACTTCACTGCCCAGATTCTGGCCAGATCATATCCTTTTGGCATGGTTCCTACTACCAAAGCTCGATAGAGACAGATAAAGGGAGAATAATGGACACTGACTAAACAAGAAATCTCCAACTGATCCATAGTTATCCATAAGTTCTTTAATATTCTAGATGAACTGTTCAGTAAAATACTTTCAAGTGCATATACAAAAATAGGTATAGAGCCTCTGAGAAGCTGCAGACATGTTAAATGTGAAATTTTGATTCCGCACATCATACAAAGTTTGACATTTTCCACTGAATCTTTGCATGAAAGAAAACATTTCCATACATATTCATTAATTCAGAATCCTTTGAAGTATATCTATTTAGAAATTGTGATTTCAATACAAATACTTTAACAGATTGTATTTTATGTATATATCTTTTTATGACATAAGGAACTACATTCAAATGTGGAAAAACTCTGCTCTGGGTAATTTGCATCCTTATGTCCCATTATAGATTTTCCTATTTGGAGTTCCATCTGGTCTTCAATATCCTTCTGAGTTTATTACTTTAATGAGATCATCTTGGGTTTACATACCTATAATTTTATTACTATTTGGAATTAGTGTTGCCTGCTTACCTATCCATAGACTCTTTCGTCTTACCTTCTAAGCATAACAATGAGCAATGCTTGGGTAATACTGATACAGAATGAACAAAAGGACTACAAGGGAAATTATCTTGTTTTGAAAAACCCCTAATTAGGAAAAAAGAGTTCATGCCAACTTATTTCTTAACCCTTCCTTGGTACCCTGTGTTGAAAAAGTAATGACAGTGTACTTTAGGGTTTAGAACTAAAAATTGCCATTTCTGTCTAACAGACCTCCAATGTGATCTTTGGACTGGCTTGTAGTACAACCTTGAGCAAGCTAATGTATTTGGGTAACTGTCAGAATGACAGACATGCCAACAGAATACTTTGAAAACCTAAGCATTATATATCCACTATGCATAAATAATTTAAAGAAATAATTTAATGCTTCTGCTTTGCCAAGTTCAAGGCAATTTGGCATAAAAACACTGGCAGGGCATACAATCAAGGCAGACAATATCTCTCTGCATTTATCGTTGCATATGTAAAACAAGAGAAATAACTGAGTTAACAAATCCACACTACTCTTCCTGGAAGACAGGTCCTATTTTCACTTTCATAATTCTACCAGCTTAATTTCAAACTAAAATTTTACTCTTGCACTTCCCTCAGAAAAATTGGCCAAGCACCTTTGAGTAATAAGGCACATCTTCCAATTTTCAGCCAACATCTGTTCATGGCCAATTTATTCCCATTTATCCTTGTGCCAAGATTGCACTTTCAGTAAAGTACCATTTACCACCTTTGTGTTTGCACCTTGGAACCAAGCAATCATCTATCAACACACATTTTTGTCTTTGTTTCAAGCTCTTTCTTTCCTGTCATGAAACAATCTCTCATTACAACTGGTAGAACAATATCCTTTTCTGTTCCTAACACAATTCCAATTTGTCTTCTCAAATATTCATTGCCACAACTAAGCATAAAAATCTAGACATGGTCACATTAGTTTAAATAGTCTGTGCTGTTTAATCCACGCTGTGTTATCTCCATCAACATTTCATGTTGATGAGTCTCCAAATTGTAGCAGAAATATTTAATGCAAAGCTATGCAATTTTTTAATAAAATATTAGGTTTCATTTTACTTGTACTCTTCTATAATATTCCATTCATCCTTTGTACTGAAAATTCATTTATATGCTGTATTTTACACTAACACCACTGAAGGAATCATTACATACAATTTGTTCTAATAATGATCTTTGTTAGTTCTATTTATAAAATCCCTTTCAGACCAATAGTGGCCTTTAAGCAAAGCCTGCTATTGTTAGCTAGATTCCTTTATGGTCCACTACTCCATAATTCTTTTATTAATTCTCACTTTCTAATTTACCTAATACTTTCCTATGTGACACTACATTAAATGCTTTTCTGAGATCCTGACTGATTAAATTTAACTTTGCAGCAAGCAATTTGCTTTTATTTTTCAAAAATATCAGTTATCTTAGACAACCTTAGCATGATCAAACTGACTAAACCCAGGATGCATTTAACCACTATATACCTCATTATTATTTCTTTTCAAAATTTGTTCATAGTTTTTGCATGCCTTCTAGGTCAGCTTCCTCTAAATTCCAGGTCTTGTCTATATTAAAATTCTTAGCTCTTCATTCCAGTTGACTTCTTCCAGTTGACTGAGAGATTAAGAAAACTAATTAGTTTTCCTAATCTCTCAGTCTTCCCTATTCAAAATTAGAGTGTTTAACTGCAGACCTATTTTCTTTATTCTTCCATTCAAGTTAAACTGAATAAAGTAATGAACATTCAGTCTGTTTTCTGTAGGAACTTCCGTAATATTTTGCTTAAAATAAGTTCAAAGACAAAAACTTCTTCATGGGTTGTGGACTATTTGGTGACAAAAAGGGCTATAACTGGAGTTAATTGCTGTTACTAGGGACATGCTATAGCTGGACATGAACCATATTCCATTGTGAACAAAATGGCTCCAGTTTTCACCCCCATATTGCTGGCAGAACTTCTGCTCTGTGTCCCAGTCCCTATCTGATTGTGCTCATTTTTTCCCTAAAGAAAACTAGGAATTTTCTCTCCAAATACATGTACTTTTCAGAACAACTACCGTAAGTATAATAATATTCTGATGTGTGTGGGCATCTCTAAACAATACTGGTATAGGAGGGAATAAGCAAGTCCTGAAGTAGTTATCTTTTTCAAAGAAAGTTATAAAGAAATCAATATAAGATAAACAGTACAGAGTGACTACAAAGTATCATGAGCTTCACAGGAAACTTGAATTTTTCTCTCTCAAAAAAAAGATTTCTTATTAAACTCTCATTGAAGTCAGTGAAGGAAGGTTGCTGTTTGATAGGATAATTTATCCTTGCTGATAACTTCATTTCAACTGAACAAATAAGCATGTGACACTTGGACTTAGATCCTTTTTTTACTGGTATTGTAGTGTCATTTCACTAGATTCTTCTCATACAGAATACATTAAAATGTGGACTGTTACAATGGGACATAATATATAACTGTTTTGAACCATAGTCTCAAATAATTTTTTTTCTTTCAATAAGCATATTTCTGAAAAAAAAATAGATTGTAACTGCAAATAAACTACTTTTGTTCTACTCAGAAAGCCTGTGCCCTAAATTGTCATCTGCCACACTGCATCCTACAGTACATCAGCCTGAAAGGGAGCCATCTAGCAAAATAACTCCAAGATGTCTTTGTTCTCAACAAAAAGCTATCCTGACTCTCTGCAGATGTTCTTCAAGGACTCTTTAGAAGCTGTTTCTCAAGAAAGACTTTCCCGAATTGGATAGAGCTTATTATGTAGTGTAGATATGGGTATGTCTATCCATATCTATGGTGGATAGAGCTTATTATGGATTGTGCTGCTAAACCTTGCAATTAAACAGAATGTCAAAATTTTATGGAATCTTTTTCAGGTAAATCAGTTAAAAAATGAGTTTATATAAGAGAGAAATGTGCACCTTGTCCCTCCACCTGGTCTTCTCTGAAGTCCACTCAGGAAGAAGATTCAGGCTTTCTCCTGGGGGAAACTGATGAGGGTGTGGTGCCTTCCATGATGAGACCCCCACGGCCCTGTCCTCCTGCCCACCACTCCAGAACCAAGGAGAACACTCTATTTCTAGGAGAAAATTCTACTTGGAAATGCTATGACCTTATTGATCTACAAAATAGACAAATAGAAGGGAGGAAGAAAGGGAAGGGTTCTGGAAAATAATGTGCTGGCTGATGTATATACTGTCACTCATAAATTTCCTAGAAAGAAATGACACTTGCATACATGCCTTTCACTCCAGTCCTCAACCTCTTAAAAGATCTTCAGAGAGAGAACTTCTTGCTCCCAGAAAAGAAAAGAAAAGAAAAGAAAGAAAGAAAAGAAAAGAAAAGAAAGAAAGAAAGAAAAGAAAAGAAAAGAAAAGAAAGAAAAGAGAAAAGAAAAAAAAGCCTTGCAAGCTTCACTGGTGCCTCTTGCTGTATTTAGTACTTTAGCTAGCTTTTTCAGAGAAACTTGGGTTTCCTAGTCCACCACGTAGTGGTTTAAATATTACATCTAAATAAGCTAAGTACAGAATCTAAATTTTAAGGATGATAAGGAAATGTGATCAATGGCAGGTTTTCAGGAACATTTCTTAAAGCAGCTAAGGTTTATTTTGGGGGATCATCATGCAGGAAATATATTCAGAATGTCTTCCATTTTCAGACAGCACAAATGCAGGGGTATAAAAACGAGTCTATGAGCTCACATCATTCAGTCTTGCAATGTGAACTGCAAATAGTACATAATATGTTACTAGGCACAGGAAAAATTAACTGTGTGACCTTGGCAAGGATCCCAGTTTTTAAAATAAAATAAAATCTTCTAAAATAGGTATAAAATCTACTTTAAACAGGTTTTAGAAATCCTTAGTGGATAACTTTCAAATGACAAATTCAAAACCAGCTGAAATGTACTACATTAGGATCACTGATTTAATTAAGTTACTAAGTTGATAGGAAATACTTAGCCTGATCCATTAAAATATCTTTGAAAAGTATCTAGCTATTGTTAAAAACAAAAACATAGAATAAAAAATGCAATATACATTAAAAAGAAGGAATAATTTCATTTTAGATAGACCTATTGGCACATGGAAGTGCCCAATGTTTTTTTCAGAAGATGCTCTCTTCTGAATACAGTTTTGTCTTGGATAAATTGTTTAGAATATTGATAAAAGCAAACCTTGGTAAAGACCTGAATGCTAAGATAGGAGGAAAACTATATGAAAAATAGTAAAAGAGTAGAGGATTGCAGAAGTACACAGTATGAACAATGGTATGGGTGATAAAGGTTTCATTTATCTAGTATAATGCTGTATTTTATTTATGATAATTAGATTTATGAAAGTACAAACTGGTGTTCATAAAGTATCTAGATACAAAAGAAATATCTCATTAAAAAATTTCTGAGAATTTACTGAAGTCTGAAGCATCAAGGTCTGAGATACCACTTACACCAAATAAAATATACAACTTTTATTACTTGGTATATTATAATTTTCAAACTAGTATTGAATGTTACTCATCTCCAGTGCACTCCTTTGTACTTTGCAAATGTCACCAAGGTCACGTGATTGCTCTCAAGAGGAAAGTCTGTACTGATAAGGAATTGATTTGAAGTACAACAATTTCATAATTGCTAGGCCATTCATCTATCCAACCAAAACAGATCAGCAAACAATATGCCTTGCCAAATAGAGTTATTTTATTTCTCAATAAAAAAGTTTCTACTGAATTATTACAGCAACTTTGGATACTCTGTTTTTTGTTGGTTTGGTGTTTGCTTTTTTTTCCCCCCCTGAAAAACAAAGAATAATAAATGGTGACTTGAAAACAACTTTTGAACTCTTATTTAGATGTCTTAATTTAAGTCTTTCCATTTGTGACTCATGTTTCTCAATAGAAGAAAAATAGGTTGGGAGCCTGTTGCTAAGATTTTTTATATCAGGAAAGGAAGTATTTGTTATAAAGAAGCCTCAGAAATGTGCTCCAGGTACATTACTACTGTTTTTCATTCTAAATAACCACTTTTACATCTCTCTACCCCCTGTCCCCCCACCAAAGCATAACAACAACAAAAAAACCCTCAGTATTTTGGCTGTTTAAAGAACACATAATTCCCTGCAAGACATCTATATAAGAATAAGAGCGTCAGGGCAGATTTTGATCTTACTAACACCAGTATAAATGAAGTGTCACTTTCTTGACTTCAGCAGATTTACAGTTAATTGTGATCAGAATAAGACCTTAAAAATTCTGATTTGGACTGGGATGACCAGCTGCTACAGTTCTCCCTGCAGACAATGTGTGAGCACTAGCACAGGTGGCCCAGGGAGGCTGTGGGGTCTCCATCTTGGAGAAAGTCAGAGGCATCTGGCCATGGTCCTGAACAACTTAGCTGGTCCTGCCTGAGCTGAGGGGTTGGATCAGATGACCTCTAGGGGTCCCTTCCAAAGGGAGTCTGTAAAGTCTCCTCATGGATTTTCTGCTCTGTCAGGGCTATCCTGTCATTACAGACAGATTTAAAGTGATTTCACTACCCAGCCCAAATGGAAATGCTTCAAAGGGAAAGGCTCACATTGGTTTCCCATCACCAGGAAAGGAAAGAATGCACTGAAATCACTCTGGGGTGTGATACCCAATCCAGAGGGCTGGAAGAACTCATGGTACTGAAGGAGTGAAAAAGTGGACTAAGGGAGACAGAGGTGTCTATATCTGGGGTAGACTGAGTGGGAATGCAGGATAAACATCCAGATCAAATAAGATTGTTATACTCTGTCTCCCAGCTGAACAACTTGTTTATTTCTTTTCTCCTAGGCAGTGGAGATATGTACTGATCCATGCTAATTCCCCATAAGAGCTAATATTTCTGACAGTTGTGCCTTGAAATGAAGAATAGCTCTTAATGACAGTACCTGTTAGCCAATACTGCAGTATAGACTGCTGTATTGAACCCACTGAAGAAAAGAAAAGCTTTAGAGATCAGTCATTTCTTTAACACTTGCTTGCCCTTGCTTACATCCTGCCATTTAGCAGTCCTCCCCTCCTAATGTGCAACTCAAAGGTGGCCTTGGTCACTGCTGTCCTTGTTAGCATGTGGATGCAATGTCTGGCTGATCTGGGGGCAGAATGGTAGGATCTGAACCCCAAGATTTTAGGTGGTTAAGGTCTTTTGGTATGTGAGTAAAGGATGATAATGCTGATAAGTGCAAATCTAAACCTCAGAGAAAAAGACACATGCCAGAAAAGGTTTTTAAAATGCTGTCACCCTTATTGAAAGTATGGGAAAAGGAGCTACATGTAAACATCAAAGTTCCCAAGACATATCTCACCCTGCCCCAGCTCCCCTTCCCTTAGTCTAATTCAAATAGCTGTGTAGAAGAAATAAAGAGGAAAAACAGAAGGGAGAGAATTAATCAAAGAAACTCAGAAAAGTGAGGACATTCTCATAAGCTTCTGCTTTTATCCCTGGAGACACCTTCTCAGCCATTCATCCACCCAAGTGTTAAAAGAATTTTCTTTAATGCTTTGCTAATTACAATCAGCTTTTCTATCATAATTTGGGGTTTTTAATTGTTTGTTTTCTCAGCATGAAATCACAGCAAGGTTTATGCTGGTCTTACAATTGACCTACCCTCTGTGAACATGCCCAGACAACAGGAAACTGGTTTCTTTGGAAACAGGAGCTATGTGAAATCCTTTAGTATTTCTATTCATTTCAAGCTGTTCACACATATGTAACAATAAGGCACCAGACCTTTAGCACGTGACTGAACTTCTCCAGGCAAGGTAATTAAGAGGAACACTACAGTGACACCCCTGGCTGGTAAAACAAATTGGTGCCATTTGAATAGGAGCAAAACAAAAATCCCATCATCTAAACTACTTTTTCTGTGTATGAGGGTTCTTAGTGGTCATAACAATACAGAAAGCATCAGAAACATCAGAAACCAATCTGGGTGACAGCTGTACTGTGTAATGTGGAGATGTTATACCATGGGGTTATACCATGATGTTATACCATGTTATCCTTCTGATGATATGGAGGCAGCACGGCCACATGCATTGAAAGCTGATTTATGGAGAACAACACATTAGTCACTGATGGGACTAATAAAGCCACTTTAAAAATATTCAAGCCAAACAGAAGACTTCCTAATTCCCCATTAATTCTGTTTTTGACTCCTAAAGACTGCAGCTGGACACTGACAGAATGTCTTGGACACAGCTGAGACAGGGGAACCTGATACCAGCACTTTCAGTTCACTTTGTTCTCTGAAAGCAATTACTAGCCTCAAAATTGTCATATCACAAGAAACACATACCAGTTTCCCAGGCACCGCCATTCACAGGGTGGTATTAACATAAATTTCAGCTTAAGGTGCTTTAAGACAAAGTATAGGACTGTGAATAGCAGCAACTGAGGAATCAGCACAAGAATACTGCTCCTGCTTCAATCCTGCTGGAACTATAACCTTTAACAAAGTTGTGGGCAGAAAGTAAAGATAGAAATGTCTTATTTTATGTCTCCTAAATTTAAAACCCTCCATCTCTCAGAGCTCAGTTTCCTCACTTAGAATTTTTCAGCAAATAGCAAGTTTCCTGACTTTGCTGACATTTCCCACAAAATTCCATGACATTTAGATGTGCATAAATCAAATTGTTCCTGAATTTTCTTTGGTCAAGAATGTGTAGAGATTCTTCATGGTGCCTTCACACTTACATTAGAATAGCAGATAAAAAAGAGACAATGAAGACATCCTTCCCCATGCTTTCCCACTGAGGGATTCCAGGAGAAAAGGAAAGTTAGAGATGTTGAATGCACCTGGCAGAAATAATCATATTTCAATCAGTGAAGACAAAACCAAAGCATTTAGCGATATTTTAATTATGACAACAGAACTGGATTTTAAGAGGAAGTTGCAATTATTTAGGTATTGAGATACAATACCTAAATAACTTCGATAGTTTTCCTATTTTCTCCTCCGTTCTGTTCCTCTGGGGAAACAACTGAGGAGAAAATAGGAAAACAATCAGAAGTTATATCCCCAGATCTGATACAGAGAAACAGAGACAGGCATTACTCAGACACACACATACATTCATGCAGATATTTATACAAAAAATGGTAAACAACCTCCAAATTCAGAGGTGAATATTGCTTAAGAAGAATGAACTTTTTTTCTAGTAATGCTGCCTGGGTTTCTATTTCAGGGTAGGATTCTGTTACAAGAGATGAAAACTGCAGAAAAATAGGACTTGGTAAAGGGACACTGACATGAGAATACCCAGCAAGAGGAAACAATCACTCATCTCAATAAGAAGAGATAAGAGAATCAGCTCAATTTAGCTTTGTTTGCTAGCTCCTCTAAGCATATTAACATCTCTTGATGAACCAGGGTGAAATCTGCTATAGACATAAAAGTATGTATATTTGTCCTTAATTGCTAAAAGAATATGCATTAATTAAAATATATTCAAAAGGTTCTTGAGTTTTTGAGTTAAAAGTGAGGCAGTTACCTTACTGAAGTAGAAAATATTAGAACTAGGATAACAGTTGGCAAGACTACTAGTTTAGAGTGATGTTTTCTTGAGTCATGGCCAGATTACAGACTGTTTTAGCATTGCCAGTAGGTTGCCAGCATTGAAAGAGGTGTTGACAATCACAGCTGATTGGAGTCTCAGTTACTTTTCACCATTTTTTCATTAACTATGGAAGCCATGTAATCACTGGCAGTTTCTCCACTGCTTCCAGGGCATATGTTTGCAAAATGTCTCAGTATAGTCACAGCACAGGTACAAATCTGAAATGAGGCAGTGGCCTGGGGACTCAAAAAAGCTAATGACAACTGGGCAAGAAAGTCAGGTAGGTCCATTGAAAAAATGCACTGCTCTGCAAAACTACCTCTGACATGAGCTACTGTGTGTATCTACCACAGATAACACCTACCATGGAGCAGAGTTCTGCCAGTCTGGCTGATCTTGGACACAGGCTTTATTTGTCAGGTATTTCTTACCAGGACAGAAGGCTGAGCATTAAATCTTACTGAAAAATCTCTTCGCCTGATTTCCTCACTATAAAAGACTGAAAATCTTGCTACATGTTGACAAAGAACCAGGAAAGATTTGGAGGTGTCCTAAACCAGTCATGGTACATGTTTGAGAAAGAGAGACAAACCTCAGTAATTAATGGTACCTCTTCTTGATTTAATGACAGAAC
This sequence comes from Molothrus ater, assembly GCF_012460135.2. Lineage (NCBI taxonomy): Eukaryota > Metazoa > Chordata > Aves > Passeriformes > Icteridae > Molothrus > Molothrus ater. The sequence goes on along the minus strand of NC_050482.2, from coordinate 12,040,964 downwards.
TCTTAACTCCAGGGGGGAGGCAGGAATTTTATACCAAAATGGCCTGTAGCCTGAGGCTTTGTTGTTGCCAGTGTGACTACGTCTAGGGAGGTTCTCTCAGGTAGCCACAGGGAAAGGATCAGGACAGAATTTTTCTACTGTATCTTTCCTAATGAAAGGACTCCAGAGTTTCTTCATGAGAAGAGAGCCATCAGTCAGACCAATTCCTACCATAAGAGAAATTGCTGATGTCCTCAAATCCAGTTCCTCCTACTGGAGTTCACCCTGCCAAATAACCCTGAACATCAAGTGATAAAGCCTTCTGATGAAAACTAGCAAGTTCTTGACCCTTATATTGGAAGCTCATTTAGGATCCTCATTCTTTGAATAATTAAAACCACCTTCTAATCCTTTTAATCCCCTGATTAAAATTCATTCTTCATAAGTGTCAGCAGTAACTCCTGATCAGCGCTTAGATGAGCCAAGAATTCAAGGAACATGATGCTTCCAACACAATTACCTGGGAAAAAAATCTTGATGAGAGCAAAGCTGGAGTATTTCCTCTGCTTTAAGGACATACTAATTACTGGGGGATAATCTATGCCATAGGGGGGGTCATCAAACACAACTTTATGCTATGCTATGCTATGCTATGCTATGTTATGCTATGCTATGCTATGCTATGCTATAATACTGTTTTATACTATGAACTAACCTGGTTCATTTTCTGCTACTTGTAAGACCCGTCTTCCCTAATTCACTCAGTCTTCTCCTTTACAGCCTGTTAATTTTATAAGCACAATTTTATTAATGTACTCCTGTCAATAAACTGGAAGGTTGACTTGTCTTTGAACAATGATCACTTGACATTAATGACAATATGTACTGGTATTTTCTTTGTTTCAGATGACACCATAATTTACCATCATGGTCCAAAATATTCTAAGGATTATGTTTTGCACACCTTTTATTAATGAACTCTCATTTTTTGTGGATTTAGGTGCTAAATCCAGGAAGACATTAGGAGACAAAGCCTAAGAAGAGAGCGGCACATATGGCAAACGTGATCAGAGTCTTGAGTTAAGGGGAATTGCAACACACAGAAGATAATTCTCATTGTTTTAGAAAATGATTAGATAGCAACAGGAACTGAAAGATCTTAATTGAGTTACTACTACAAAGAAATGTAATCTTTAAATTTTCAGCCTCTGGGTGACTTTATCCACAGTAAATCAAACAAAAAAATCAATAATGATGAAGAAGAAATAATTAGTTTTTAATAACACATTCAGTAGTTAAAAAGGATGTAATGACAACACCTCATGCAAAAGTCTGTATCAGCACACAGATTCTGCTCATACAAGATATTTTATGAATAGAGCTTAAAAAAGATCATTACTAAATCATAGAGCTCTGAAGAAGGCAGAATATGACATTTATTTTTTCATTATTGCTTGTATTTCTGAAATAAAAATGTTCATGCATGTCCAGAGAGATATGGAATTGGATTATTTAATTTCTCCAAAAATATCATCTTTGGATTTATTCTCTAAGAGAAAAAGCAAGTTGTTTTGTGTTTGCTTTTTATTCTAGAGTAAACTGATCCCTCTTTAATTGATCTTGTACCTATAGTATCCTTTGGAAAGTACATGGAGTATATTCTTCTATGTTATAGAAGAGTACATTAAGTCTTTGAAATTTAGTGGAATGGGTATCATTAAAAAATGTGTCCTTGAAATGTGATCAGGAGGTAGAAATGGATAATTTTAAAAACTGATCAAAGATTCTATATATTTGTATGACATTTCTTCTCATAAAAATGAAAACTGAATTATTTCTGCAGTAGAAACTATGCCTGATGTTTCCAGTACTATTTGTTCTCAGCTTACTGAATTTGTGGGATTTTAATAAACCACAAGAGAGATATTTCTACTACACACCCCAAGAACCCCACAGCGCAAAACAAAATAACTACAAAACAAGACATTTCAAAAATGAAAAAGAAAACCAGGGTGAGATTTGCCGTATCCTCATTTTCATGATACAAATTTGATGAGAAGTTTGTATTTGTTCTGAGAAATGCAGCTGTGCTTTGAAACAGAAATCTGCCACTGATTCCTGCAGTGCCTATGACTGGCAAAATGTCAGAGGCTTTTGTGCATTCTCCCATATTTGATCCTGACGCAAATGCTTCATTCTGCAGCCCTTGAATAGCCCCAATGCTTTAATGGTGTATGTTGAGTCAACCTCATGGAAGGATCCTTGTGGGATTGCATATTTTTGTGCTATTGATATTTCATCTGGAACATGGGAGATATGAACTGCCAGCTTTGCAGTGTTCCCAGGGCAGCCATACTAATATTAGTTTGCATATTTGAACTTGTAATGTAGATATGGCAAAAAACCTTACAGCAAACAAGCCCAGCAAGGAATTAAAATTCCAGTCCTGTGCAGCAAACATTGTCCAGCAGCTCTATAAATTTTAGTCTAGGTAATAAAAATCCTCTACTTATTAAATCTCAACAGAACACTAAACCATTACTTATCTGTTCTTTCTTTTACTTTTCCACACCTTTGAAAGTATATATCAGAACTCCTTGCAAAACTTAAAAGCAAACAATTTTGTTTTCTTAATCAAGAAAAATACTATAAAACAGCCCTTCACAGGCAGAAATACAAGTAGAAATTATTTAGATTTTTTAAATTGTCTTAATAACTATCAGCAATTATAAAATCAGACATTTAAGATTCAGAATCAAATAAAATACAGTGTAAATGTGGCATAATGTAGAACAGATTTAATTTTTTTCATTATTAGTTATTTCCTTTTCTCATTTATCTGCTTCAGCTGGCTTTTGCTCAGAAGCCTGCAGAAGCACCTCATTGGCAATTCCAGCAGAAGTTTCATGAACCCCCCAGTCAAGGTTTGAGCTGGGCACTGGCAGTCATTCAGTTCACCTTTAAAGTCTGAGGCATGTACAGCACACCCACACAAAGCTCAGAGGGTGTCTGGAGGCCAGAAATCTAAATACACATCTTCCAGGCTGATTTCCAGTGGAGAACCTGTATTTCCTGTAATTCTCCCCCAAACCTTGCAGCACTGATACTGCTGCACTGCCCTGCCTCCCTGAAATGAATGAGTTCTGTTCCTGGTAATTATGCAGCCCTTCAATCCACTCACTCCTAACTTTCCTTTCCACTGTGCTATATTTGACACAAAATGTTTAATCAGGTTCATTTATCATGACTGGAACAGCCTGACTCATTCCCCATTTATAATTAGAAAGGATTTCATTTAATAAATGTTGAGTGCTCTCAGCTACCAAAGTCAGTGAATGAAGAGTTTGCTCACCACTGTACAAGACCAAGGGTACATAAACTTGTTTTATATGGAATTAGAAGATGCCCAGATTTCTTCAGAAAATTTTCAAAAATTGAGGCAGTAAAATGCTACTTTGCTTCTATGTAAAAGGTCCCAGCCTGGAAAAATGGAGGTAGCAGGTAAGTTACTCACCTTTCTGCCTGGGTCAGTCTCTACATAAAATGGTGGCAGTGAGGAATTTCTTCTTTTGTTAAGTACTTCCAAGGAAGCCTAATTACTCATTCTATATCTGTAGAATATTTAATAGCAATTTATTTCCTAAGCAGCTAATATCTTGAATGCATAATAAGAAAACTGTAATAATAAATTTAATGCAAACTTGACACAACAAATTAAAAATAGTCAACCTGTGGCCCAAAGGTCAAAATAAAACCATGAGAGATTTAAATGTTTGAAGGTATTGAGGTAGACACATGGAAACTTGTCTTTATGTCTGCAGTCTAAAGCCATTTTACTTTTTTTTTGACTTTTTGTGGTGCTGGGTTTGCCCTATATAATAACACTGAGCAGTGCTGATTGCTTTAACCCAACTGAAAAAAGGTAGATCATAAACCATTGCCAATTAATTTAAGCACTGCATGGTCAGCCTTGAAAAAACATGCTGTGATTCCCTAAAATGGAGAATCCTCATCAGTTCCCATTGTAAAATAAGAGAAAGAGAACTGGAGTAGAAAAAGAAAAGTATAAAAGAAGAATGCAAGGAACAATGGGTGCATAATGGGTGAATAAAATGTCCCTACTGCTGTATTCTCTCTGCCTGAAGGCCTTTACTGGGGAAGGAAAGAACTTGAAATGCATGTGCTAAATTTTGAAGCTGTATAAATTAGAATTTGACAGATAAAGCTGGCTAAACGAGCTGAACTTCTGTGCTGGTAGGTATTTAACATATATGGGGCCATAACTTTAGCAATGAATCTTACAAAACGGGAAATATTCAGTAAGAATTCATATAATGAAAAGACAAATTTATAGAATATGAATACCTAGGAAGACAATAAAAATGAAGTACATATGCTAGGAGGGAAAATTCTTCCTGTGAAGACATTCATTTCTTGGATACTTTTAAGGAGTTTAGGCACTTCCTGGAATATGATTGCTTTACTAAATACCAATTCATTATTTAACTTTGGTATTTGACCTAACTTAATGCATCAGTTCAATACTTAAAGCTAGGTAGAGTGAATATAGGACATATTACTTCAGATTTTAAAACATGTTAAGTTAAAAAATAAATAATAAATATCTTGTTATAAAAAGACCAGATCTTCATAGACTCATACAATAGTTTGGGTCAGAAGGAGTGTTTAAAGGTCATCTAGTCCTCTGCACAATAACCAGGGACATCTTCAACTAGATCAGGTTGCTCAGAGCCCCATCCAGCTTGGCCTGGAATGTTTCCAGCAGAGGGACATCTACCATCCCTAAGGGCAAACTGAGCCAGCGTTTCACCACCCTCATTGTAAAGCAGCTCTTCCTTTTCTCAAATCTGAATTTACCTTATTTCAGTTTAGAATCATTAACCCTTGTCCTATCACAACAGGCTCTGCTAAAATGTCTATCCCCATCCTTCTAGTAGTCTTTGTGTCATGGTTTCACCCCACATGGCAACTCAGTACCACACAGCTATTCATCCACTCCCCCTCAGCCCCCACAGTGGGATGGGGATGAGAGTCAGAAAAAGGTAAAACTACATGGGTTGAGACAAGAATAGTTTAATAACTGAAATAAATTAAAATATAATGAAAGTGTCAATAGTAATAGTAATGAAAAGGGAGATAACATAAACAGAGAGAAGAACAAAACCTGAGAAAAACAAGTGACACACAGATGTGATCATCCCCTTCCAGCCAACTCCACACAGTTTATATATGGTATGGTGTAGTTCTGTGTTACAGAACATCCCTTTGGCCAGTTGGGGTCAGCTGTCCTGGCCATGCTCCTTCTGGGATTCTTGTGCACCTGCATCCTGGCACAGGCTGAGAAATTGAAAAGTCCTTGACTTAGAACAAACAGTACTGAGCAACAACTAAACCATCCGTGTGTTATCAAAATTAATCTCATACTAAATGTAAACCACAGCACTGTGACTGCTATTAGGCAGAAAATTAACTATTCCACCCAAAATGAAGACTTCAGTGTTGAAATGGCACAATAAGGTCTCCCTGGAGCCTTCTCTTCTCCAGGGGCATCAGCCACAATAGTGTCAGCCTGTCCTCATAGGAGAGCTGCTCCAGACCCCTGATCCCTTTTGTGGCCCATCCACCAGCACCCCCAAGTCCTTCCCTACAGGGCTGCTCTCAATCCCTTCATCCCCACCCTGTATTGGTACCAGGAGTTGCCCTGGCTTAGGTGCAGCACCAGCACTCAGCCTTGTTCAACACCACAAAGTTCCCATGGCCATTCCTCAAGTTTCTCCAGGTGCCTCTGAGTGCCATCCCTTCCTTCAGAATTGTCAGCTGTACTGCTCAGCTTGGTGTCATTTGCAAATATCTATTTCATTGATGAAGTTATTAAATGTACTGGTCCCAGTATGGACTCCTGAGGGACACCACTTGTCAGTGATGTCCACTGGGACATGGAGCCATTGACCACTGCCCACTGGATACAACCATCCAACCATTTCCACTGAACTTATCAATTTAGAGAGGAGGATGTGGAGGACTGTGTCAAAGGCCTTACAGAAGTCCACACAACATAGACAGCTCTTCCCTTGTCCACTGATGTAGCTGGTTTAAAGATATTATTCAAGTCTGCTAGTCAACCAATTTATTTTATACATTTAATGCAGTATTATACAGTTATTTTCACTGACTGGAATTCTGACAAGGCAATAATATCCTGCTCTTAACCTGATGCAGTTATGTCCCCTACTTTAACTGACTCTCTGACCATAATAACTTCTTCCCCACCTATGGCTCTTACAAATTCCTGATCTTCACTTCAAAAGATCAATGTTTCATTATTGCCTCCACCCAGGTCAATTATCTATCCATTTCTGACTTCATTTCTCCCGCTTTATCTTCCCTTTGCTTTTTTCCAACTATTATGCATTGAACACATTTCCTGCCCTCCCTCACTGCTGGCCCTTGTCTCACCAAAGTCAGACAAGTCTCTTTCCTAATTCTCAGTACAAATCTTTCATGCCTATTGCACTGAATTCAGGTGGAAAAGAACAGAGTTAAAACCCAACAGCTAGACAGGTCATGGTGTCTGCCAACCATTGTGCTGCTTCCCAGCTCAGTGCTGCCCTGTTTGAACAGTGCTTTCCATAAGTGACACCATCCAAAGGGCAACTTAATCCAACTCATCACATGCTAAGGAATGCAGGAATGCACAGCTGTTCCCAAGCTCTGCAGTGCTGCCCTGCCTTGAACCCTGTCCCAGGAGGGTCAGTAAAGATGGGGATCAAGAAGGCTTCTTTCTGCCACCCCAAATCTTTTAACACAGAGTAAAACACAATAAAAACTTGCCTCTGTATGCTGCATACAATTGCTGCAAAGCAGATTATTCAAGAAGAGTATAGAACAGTCATCTAAATATTTCATTTTAGTGGAGTAAAATAACCCATGCAATTCATAATTAATACAACTATGAATTATATACTGTAGGTCATTCCAGTTGACAAAGAGGATTTTAAATAATTTAAGGCAACAAATCTATGTATAGTCATTAGAACATACAAATTAGCCCTTCATTTGACTGTATTGCTCAGCCTTATAAAGCTATGCAAAACATTTGTAAAGAAATGGAAGTATAAAAACTTGCATATTTTCCTTTGCAATGAGCACCAAACAAGCAGAGACTAGAATTATAAGTGAGAGCAGGGACATATTCTAATGGATTTGTCATCAGGAGATAATGCAATGCCATTAACTCATTTCAGATTCAGCAACTGCATGTCATGGTAGGTAACACAAGCTGCCTCAAGACCTCAGAAAAAGAATCCAGAAGGAGAAAAAGAATTTCCAAGACAATGGCTCACGGGTATATCTCACCCCTGGTCAGTGATGTCTATTTTAACTTTGTTAGATTTCATTTTTAATGAGTATCATATTAAAGAATGACTAACTTGACTCACAAAGTCCTCTTAACTCTATTGAGAATGAATAGGACTAGCTGAATCTCATTATTTTTGTATAATAAAATGTACAAAAAAAATACAAAAACAAGAGGAAAGAATGCTGATTTCTTAGTGTAGAAAGTCAAAACCTTCAGAATTACAACAAAACTTGACCAAAAAAAATTGCCTTTCATAAAGCCTACACAATCTCTCCTTTAGGTTGCACCTAATAAAAGCAGTTCTGACAAACATTTAAGGAAAAGAATATCTGAATTCATATATATTCTGACTAAAATCCATAGTATTAAGCACAGGTAAAGATCTGCTCTTCATACAATAAAATAATTTCCTCTTTAGTATTTGCCTTACTGGCATTATTATTCATTTAACATAAGTAGTACAACAGCCTAGACCATAAATACATGCATAATATTGATTAAAACTTAAGCTGCTATAAATGATCTCCATAGAAATTTGTAACAATTTACAGCAGCAAAAGACCTTCCTCACTGATACCTCTAGTATGTGTTTATCTCTGTCTCTTAAATAATGTAAGTAATTATGTACTTATCCAATGTACTGGAATGACTTGCAGCAATTCTAGTCTGCTGGATCTCAGTTCAGTTCAGTTTAATATATGATAAATATAGGTTCTATAAATGTCTTCACTTACTGTGTAAACGTGTTAAAATCAACTATTAGAAAATAAAGGTTGGTGGCATTAGAAGTGGGAAAAAAACCAGATGTCAGTGTCTTTGTCTGGGTTTTCAAACAGAAAACTCCCATGTGGATGATTCTGCTGACTCCCAGGTGGGGTTCAGTGATAAAGTAAATCCAGCTTTAGGGTTCCTAGTACCAGATCAAAGATGCCATAACCATATGACACAGAGTACTGATCCTGTTCTAACACATATATTTATTTCAAACATGTCAAAATATTTTGATACCTTAATTCTAATGGGAGGTGCTTTTGTTCCCCCCCAGGTTAGGCATTGGCAATCCAGGTATTTTTCTGCAAGTCTAACCTGTTTTAAAAACAGCATAAACTCAGAAGTTCTTGCTCTTGCTAAATCAGCATAAATGCAGTTGTGTAGCTCCTCTGGATCAAATATGAGTTGTCAAATGACCTGAGAAAGCACAAATCTGACAGCAGGAAGCAAATTGCTCTCCCTCAAAAGCCCTTTTGAACCAGCCTAAACTGTATATTTGAGCCATCCCAATCATCTCTGCTGAGTTACTGACACCAAGTGCCAGCAGGCTGAGGTCTCACTGCATAAACAATGGCCAGCCTTAATAGGATCCCACAAAGAAAAAGTAGTTTTCAATGATTACTTTAAGCCATCATTTTCAAAAAATGTCACCAATTCTGCATGACTGGCAAAACACGGGATTTGGAAATCTTTGGCCATATTTAAATATAAGCATAAAACCTGAACCTGTGTGCAGGAATACTAAAGTGAGCCTTGATTTCAGTGTGTTTATCATAACTCAGACTCAGTTTTTCCAATGTCTCAAAATTTTGGTACTAGCGATTTTAAAGCAATAACATGAAGTTCATTAGTGTAAAAAAAGTCTTGGAGTTTCAAATTTTACCCATTTCATACCAATGTGATAAGGAGAATGTTGCTGAAAATCATCGCAATAAATTATGTTCATTTTTAATTAATTTATACTTGGTTAAACATGGATATCTGAAGGCACTAATATGGATCTGTATGCTAGCTGCTAATTATTGAAATCATTCACTAGTGAAAGCAGATGTGCAGATGAAACCTTTTCATCATCTTTTTCTAATGCAATTCTCTTAGGTTTATTTTTTATATTCAGCATGAAGAGTAGTAACTTGATACCAATGTCCAGGCCAAATAATAGCATGCCAAGAAGTTATCCCCTTCCTCAAATGCTTTTCACATTCCTTAGCAACCTTCCAAGAACTCATTTGGGCTGCAGAAGCTATCTGTTCTCCTTTGGAATTGGTCTATCAGGGCTGACATACAGAACAGTGTATTAAAACCCAGACCCACCTAAAGCCAGGGTGTCCCTAAAGCCTGGATAAGGATACAATTCTGTGCACATCAACATGGATGTAGAAAGCTTTGGAAGAATCCTTGAGATCTGTGTAACTCAAGCCCTGCAGCCACCAAGACACAGCAGCCACAGCCACTCCAAGTATCAAACTTTGGCATTTGGCATCCAAGCAAGGGTCACCTTCAGCATAGCTGCTGAAGAAAAGGAGCTGTGGATTAAAATGAAAAGAGTAGTTTAAGTAGTTACTACTTAAGTAGTTACTCTTCTGTCCAACACAGGCAGTAACACAAGGAAGAAAATATCAAATTTTGCTTTATAGGCATCTGAGGAACAGGACAGTGGCGTCTGGAGCTTGCAATGGGCAGGTAGGAAATGTTTTATGCTGGGAGGCTGAAAGGTAACTGCTCAAAGAGTACAGAGAAACTTTATGTCACTGTTTGGTTTGTAGTGCTCTGTCTCCTGCACAAAGGTACATAAATCTTCTAATTGTAATTCATGCAACTGACACAAAAAATGTCAGATTTTTCCAACCACATGCCTACCATTTAATCAGGTATTTTTAGCTGAAAATAGGATTGGTGATATGTGGAACCTCTTTCATAGCCTTTACCTGTGTTTTTTTTTAAAAGTTCTACATCACTTGAACATGCTGCTTCAAGTGATGTAGAAAGAGGAAAAACGTCTGTTTTTTGGGTTTTTTTAAAAATAGTTGAGACTATATGACTTTCTCATATACAAGTAATAACTTCTTAAATATTATGTCATGGTATAGGAATTATGATCCTGAGTAATTCAGCATAATTTTTTTCATACCAACACATGGAATTCTCTGTGTAGTCATAGCATTTGCTTGCCTGCTCACTTTTTAGTTGTTTCTAGAATAAAAGCCCAAGTTTCCTAAGTAACTAACGAAGAACAAGGAATAACTTATTACATAGCAGTAATAAAAAGAAGTAAATGGAAGGTCTCCAAGTAGACCCTCAGATCTTTAGTCCTTTAATGGTGGTATTACTGAAGTGCTTATCTAGGTCGTTAGAATTTTCATATCTTACAGGTTACAGAGGAAATGTTTCTAATGCCACAAGGACTCAATAACGACTGCAGTATCATTTTCCAATTTACTATGAAGTTGTGTTTTAACAGCACTATAAACACAACAAGTAAGTTAAAATCTACAGGAAAAACGAAAAGTAGGTGATGTTTTGAAGATCAGGTCAGCAATAGGTAATACTCTTAAAAAAACAACTTATTAAAGACAGGGAATGTAAAGTAGATAATATACCAAAATAATTATAAATAACAATTGTGTGCAGCAAAATGAAGGCAATCTCCTCCTCAGTCCTCTCTACTCCAAATGCCATAAATAGATGTAGTTAGAAAATCCTCAAACTGTTAAAGTAAATACAGTAAAAATTACTGGTGTCCATTTAAGTCCTGTGTTTGTTCAACAAGGCCTTGGTTCTTCATTTGTTCACAACTGGAGAGGCTTCAGGACCTGTGAGGACTCCTTAAGTCTTTTAAAAGGGATCTGTTTAGGTGTAGGTGTCATTCCAAATAACCATCAGTTGGAAGACTGAAGCCCAAATGGGAACAAAACCAAGACCACTGAAAATAGTGTGAATGTCAAAATGCTATAAGATTATTCCATCAGTACTTCTATTGCTGCTACACAAAAATACACTCTAAAAACCAAGATACTTTTTTATTACACAGCTCCTTCAATCACAGACTTATTGAGACTACTATGTTTTTATGCTACATGCACCTGAGCACAACAGACTGATAGAATATATTTTAAATAAGCAGTAGATACACTCAATAGCAATAAACACCAAAACCACTGAGATTGATTAGTCCTCAAGTCTACACAGAGACATTGAATCATCTCACATAAGATACTGAAAATCTGTGTGCCATTATTCAATGTGTGGCTGCCTATTTTAAGTGTATAAGCACTTATTATTATTTTTAGTTTCTGCTGGTCTACTTGTGAAATGTTGACCTAAATGTCAAATTTATTTTTCAGTTTTTCTTCATAAAAGTTATCAGGCTCCCTCATCAATTAGCATTTTTATTTAAATAATGTGTGAGTTAATAAACAGATTTCCTATAAGAACAAAAATTTATTGAAAAATAAACTGGAAATTATGAGACTGGGTCCATATTTCTGTGGAAATGTTTGTTAATTCATAATATATTTTATCAATTGAACACTTTTTAAAAGAAATAATAATAATAATAATAATAATAATAATAATAATAATAATAATAATAATAATAATAATAATAATAATAATAATAATTCCAAACAAAACATAGGACACCAAAAAATATAATAAGCAATTAATAGCAGAAAAGGGATCCAACAATCCAGATTTGCTAACGACAGCACTGTAGAAGACCCTAATGGGTCTCACTTAATTATGAATTAGTTCAATAATGAAAGCAGACAATTTAAATAATTACATAGAAAATGAATGAAATCCTAATTTTAAAGCACACATCATGCACACTGGAGCAAAACAGAAGCATTTCACTGAAGAAAAAGTTGAATGAAGTAAAATAATTTTTAATACATCTTTTCCTTTTGCAGCTGAACTGAATGTCTTAGTAAATCTTTCAAATATCCATTCAAATGCTTTTGTCACAAATAGGAATGATACATCATACTTCTGTTAAATATATCCTTCAGAAAGAGAAGGAAAAAAAGTTTCATTTTTGATGGCTATGGTGAATATCTTCCTTGAGAAACTGTACCATTAGAAAGCTGTTAGTGTTTCTGTGGTTTCAAACCATTCTATTTAGACAAAACAGGGTCTGAGTCATTTTCCTGTGTATTTGTGCTTCTTGCCTCTCCTACCTCTCCTAGTATATTATTTGGGACATTTTTCTCTCTAGGAATATTGAATTAAAAGGTTTAATTCTGAAAGAGTGTCTTTCTCTCCTCTAGCTTGCCTGTAGTTCATTTCCCACCTGATAAGATTCTCTTTCTGAAGGTACTACTAGATTGTTTTTTTCATAATATGTTGATCTAAATATCGTTGTGAAATTTGGTGTGGAGGAAGATTTATTCTCAGAAGCATCATCATTAGACAGAAAAAATATATCTTGAGAAAGAAGATAGTACTACTGTTTTTTCCCCTGACTCCCCAAAAGATAAGGAACATTTTACTCTCTATTTGCAGGGTTTTAGCACTACAGTGGGTCCCTGGCCCACAAAGAGACACATTAGCTGTTATGATCAGACACAGGATGTATGCAGACACACTCTGCCCACCTTTATCCCCAAAGCACTGTGTCTTCTGCTGCTCACAGCCTCCCCTGACTCTCAGGTTTGTGAACCACACAGTAAGGTTTTGTTGACATGAATTCTTCTAATCCAACTCAGTCATCCCTACTCCATGGGTTTTTGTGATGGATGTGGCCTTAAGCACAAGGAACAGCATTTTCATCTTTAAAAGGCTGCAGACTGATGGAAAACCATTCCTTCTTCACCGTGTCTTATTAACAGTGGATGAGTCAGAAAGAAAGATAGAACAGGCTACCAAGTTGGAGATTATTTTGTCACAGGCACTTTCCAAGTTTTCCACATGGTGTCAGTGGCTCCTCTCACTTTTTTGAAAAGAAGTTAGATTAACATATTTCCAAACTCATCTATGGTGTCACATTTTCAATTGTATAGTGATAGTGTAAATACTGCTTAGGTTATGCTTTCATCACTGATGCCATGAACCTTAAAAATGGTCATGTTTGCACTTTAAATGAAGAATTTGTTATTATGTGTTTGACTAAACACTTCCCTTTAGTGAATAAACACTTCTCTTTATTGCCTTCCTCTTAACCAAATCTCCTTATTTCCTAAGATAGGCAAACATGCAAAATAACAAATATCCTTCCTTAATAATACCAGCCTAGAACTGAATAAACCTTTTATCCAAAACACAATCCATTGACAAAAGCACTACCCTTTTCACACACCCAGGAAGTCCAAAATAGGTTTTACTTTAATTGCACTAAAGCCATAGACTGTCTTGCAGAACATTCTTATTGATTTATGACTCATGATATATATTACAGCCACAGCTATTTTTAGTGTCTCAGTAAAAAGGAATTATGACTTTGTTCAGAAGACAAGCAGTACAATAATATGTGCACTGCAAATGTTAAACATGAATTTTAGATTTATTTTTATTGAAAATTAATTGCCCTTGATTTCTTTGTATTAAAAAACCCCACAAGTTACCATTAAAAACTAGCATTTAAAGTGTCATCCAGTGAATATATTACACCTTTACTGCTTAAACTTTCAAGAACTTGGATGAAGAGAAAGACAAGAGGATTGCAATGTCATTTACTGCTCCACCTGCAAATACACGCTAAGCCACCTGAATAGTGTCCTGCTGCCACATTTTCCTGCTGGTGATGACCAAGGACATTTTCTTCTGAGAATAATCTGTAACTGTATCAAGGATCTGCCAGGATATGTAGATGGACAGCAAAACCAGTTTTAACCACAGTTTTTATATACCCTCCAAAAGGCAGTTCAGACACATGTTATGTTCAGCCCATATTCCCTGTTTATATAGTCCTTACTAATATAAAGAATATTACTATTACCAAAATATTCTTTATTCTTCCCTCTAATCACAGACAGGGGTGGCTGAAGAGCAATGGTCACCAGACAGCACAGGGAGGAGGGAGAATGTCCCTTCCCATAGATTAAATGGTACCTTTAACAGACTCTAGAGATTCCTGTGAAGAAAGATTATAGTTAAGCTTCCTAATACTTTTTTTCTTATTTCTCTCACTTTTTTCTCTTCTGTCTAAGGCAGCTTTCAGTGAAATCTCTGAAATCAAATACATATGGTCACACCTGCCTAGATTTACAGGAAAGACCTTTTCTTAGCCATAATGTCCTTTGGTTTGAAATGCTCTGCCTAGTCAGTCATCACTACAATAACACATGAATTACATCTCCTCTCAGGTGTCCTAAGATTTCTCATTGAAAAGTGAAGAGAGCAGAAAAGGTAGACAAAAAAGTGCAGGTGTCAAACTGGCCCCCTGCCAGTTCCATCTAAATCTTGAGGTTGTGCTTCCAGGGATAGCCCAGCTGGCTGTAACAGAATGGCATTGGGATGTAATTTTTTTTGTGAAATCCTCATGTCATCTGGCTTTTGGTCCCTTTAGGAAACCAAATAGTGACTGTCACACACACACACACACCAAAGTCATGCACATGTACTCCTGTCCTCCAGCACACCCACAGCAGCACCTACTCAAACAGACACAGACAGCTCCAGCTGCACCAAAATGAGCTACAGGCTGGCACTGAACCATCAGAGAAAGCTTTCAGAAGTCTGTACTACCACTAATTTTGGTTTTTCAAAAGCAAATGCACTCTGATTAGAGTCTTCTTCTGTGCATAATATGTTTTAAATAAAACACATATCTTTGCAGTTTCTGCAGCTGGAAATTATAACAGGGGAATCATTAGCACTACTTTTAGTGTACAGAATGTTCTATTATGAAGTATAAATATAACCTACACCTTTGATACTGTATGCAGTACATCACTTTTTACATGATTTTTTTTAAATAGACTATCTGTCACTTTGTGAGAACTAGGAGACATAGATTTATGAATTGATAACAGATCACAGAGTATTTTTCTTCTAGGGTAGTGCTGGAAAATCACTTCTATTCATAGCCTGCATGAAAGGAATTAGTGACCTCAATAAGTTACTGAAAAATCCATACAGTGCTGAAAAGTCACTACTGCATCTATTATTATAATTAGCTTTACCATTACAACACACCAGCAGTGGCACATAAAGAGAAATGTAGAGCGTGATCTAAAGCCAGTAAAGGAAATATAACAATGCTGATACGGTCTCTGTACCATATTGATGACCACTATTTACACATGGTGGCCATATTTTTCAAAAGTAAGCTCCTAAAGGAAGGCATCTTAGTCTGTATTCACATTTTTTTAGAATTCTGATCATTTTCCAACTACTGAATCTGAAGAAATTTAGTATATGTAAAAATCAGGGGCTCGTTCAGGAAGTAGCACTAATATTTAATTCAAAATATCTGTTACTGAATGGTCAGAATGTTTTGGTATCTTTTACTTCAGATTTCTTCAGATTTTTTTTTAAAGAAAGGAAATTTCTGAAAATAAAAATGAGTACAATATAAATTAACATCACCAGTAATACCATGGAAGGTGAGCTGTACCCTGTATTTCACTGTATTGTTACCTATTTGGAGGCATTATTTTGCTCAGGTATATAGCTTGACAGTTTCTCAGGTATATAGCTTGATTTTTATTTGTAACAGAAAATAATTACCAAATTATTAATTACCAAAATCCCCAAAATTATGGAAAACTGAGCTGGCATTGGAATGTTGCAACCTTTTAATCCATAACAGAGATCAATCAGTTAGTCAGAAGGTGGATACCACTGCTATTAGTACAACTTTCCAACAAAACTGGTGGGCAGTTCAAGGGACATGAAATTTCCTTCAGAGAGGGAAATGCAAAGTGAGTGAATAAGGATAAATTAACTGTCTAAAGTTAGTCTCTCATTTACTTTCTATAGTTGGTTATATATATTTCACTATGGATATGATGATGATAACACAGAGGAACTGTACCAAAGCATGGATAAGACAAGAGAAGAAGTCAATGCCTTGGAGTACTCTCAGTCATGAATCCAGCATGACTACAGAGGGAGGAAAAGGACAACAGGAACACAGTGGGAGATCCATCACACAGATCAGAGTTCCATGAGAAAATACATGATCAACAATGTTCCCAGTTTGCTCTCTGTGGCAAGTGTTGAGCAATCAGGAAAAATCCTGATTCCAGGAATTAGGAGAGGCTCTGCAATTACAGTGCAGATCATCCCCTTTAACCAAAAATGTCCATCTAAAGAAAAAAGGTAATCTAAAACTTTTCAAAAAGCACTCAAATATTCTTATTTTTCTACTTTTTCTGAGGGCAAATATACAAAAAATAATTTGAATTAAAATAAAATTATTCATAATATCTTTTTCATCTCATTTTACAATCACCACCTAAAGTACACTAGAATAATAAAGAAGAAATCTACATTATTTTAATCGCATTTTTTCGTGTGTTCAGCTCTGCACACTGACGGTGTACAGCAGAAAAAACATTATTTTTGAGTATGTCCTAAACCAGCATCAATTTGGAACTGTGCATTTATAGGATGTATAATTTTACATCCCTCCTGTGTTTGCAAATGGAAGCAAAAGAAACCCACCAAAGAAGAAAATGTGATTCACTAAAACCAGATTCTGGTCTTAAAGAGCTCACAATTTACACAGTAGGTCTTGCAGGCAGTGAAGGCTATAATCTACCTCAGAATCTTGGGAAAGGAATAAAAATCAAGGTCTCTGGAAAGAGAGCTCCACATCTTTGAAATGTATTTTCCAATTTTAACAAGCTCAAGTTCACTGCAGAAAATATACCATGGCAGCACAAATTTTCATACAGTGAAAATATGAACAAGATAGGAAAACTACTAGGATAGGTTATTGACATGGTTGGATCTGCATTAAAAAATATTTCCTCTGAAGCTGGGGAAAAAAAAAAGGCATGTTTCAGTCCATTTGAGCTATAAACCAGAGTACTCTGGAGCTAATAATACAATGTGCCACTGCAGATCGTACAGTAAGATTATGACTTCCCCTTACGCATGGCTGAGCTGTTTCTCTCACTAGTACTTCTCCACAAACAAAGATGGATGGCTTGGAAAGACACTGGGCTTTGTGTTTATCTCAGATGAGTGTAAATCAGGAAAAACTATAGCAAAGTCAATGGGATTATTGTTCTATAAAATGGATGGGAGAGCAGGACACAGCTTCCTGCCTGCAACACACAAAGCGGCATTTTAAAGCCACACTTTTAATTCAGCAATTCCTTTTGCTAATCTGGGATCATTTAAAGATTTTTTTCTCTCCCCTCCCCCAAGCGTGGCTGTGTGACACCTTACTTCCTTGCTTTAAATGCCCCAAAGTCTGATTTAACATCACTGAAGCTTCATTAGCTCATCATCTGCCACTGAGCAAACCACTGCCTGCGAGGTGCCCCCAGCCTGGCCCCGGGGCCACACACTCCCACTGGCACTCCAGATGTGGCCTAACACAGCCCCAGCAGTGCACAGAAATGTTTCTGTGTCCAGTCCCCTGCACAGCAGCAAGGTCAGGGAGTGGCACAGGACCCTGCCAATGTCCTGGGTGTCCATACACCTGGATGTATTTCTCTGTTGTGCTGGGCTTAAAGGGGCTGGCTGAGAGCAGAAGGAACAGGGGGCGATTTTAGTGAAGGGCATGGACTGGCAAGAGGGCAATGACACAACTGGCATTTCAAGTGCAGTGAACAAAGAAAAATTGCATTTTCATATTAATGACATTTTGAGGAAAGGAGACAGGCAAGAGAAACAAAGAAAAGGGCATATTTCTGTCTGGTTTTGAGCTTCCAGAAGAGGTTTCTCCATTTAAAGATGTGGCACAGATGAGAAAGTGTCGCAGACATCTTTTTTGAAAATCCTTTTCTTTAGGATTTCTCCTTCTGAGAAGCTGAGAGGCCTCAGAGACAAAATGTAAACAATGGTTATCTGCTGCTGTGGAATGCAACAGGTGGGTCCGTGCTTGGTCTCGTGTGGATGTTTGGATTTAGTGACCACTCACAGGAGAGCTGGGTCTCTCTCTGTCCGAGCCACAGATCTTTGTTATTCATTCCTTTCTATTCTTAGCTAGCCTTCTGAGAGGAAACCTTTTCTTCTATTTCTTTTTAGTATGTTATAATGTAATATAGTATCATAAAATAATAAATCAAGCCTTCTGAACATGGAGTCAACATTCTTGTCTCTCCCCTCATCCAAGAACCCCTGTGAACACTGTCACAAGAAAGGACCATTGTGTTTTCTGCTAGTTATCCTACCTGTCCACTGTTCTGTTGCCTGCAGCACTGGGATGGGCTGGCACCAGGAATGCATCCTCATCTTTAAATCATCTTTAAATTAAGATACTTAGCCTTTCATAAAGATATGCTCAAATTCTACAAGAGGTTCATAGGGCTAATAAGGTTTGCTAATATAGTAAGGAAAAATAATTCCCTCTGCTTTAGGGATTATCAGGTGAAATTCTGTGTTTAAAGGAATGCATAAAGTTGGACTAGACCAGAATGGTCCTTCCTGGCTATAAATATCTATGCAACTATCTCTCATGATCCATCTAGAGCATTTAGACCAAATAATGCATTTTCCTAATTAAGATTAATTGACAAAACTTTTAAAACAGAAGATATTTAGAGTCTTTGAAAAATAATACAGATACTAGAAAGCATCCCATTTTAAAATCAGTAGCACAATGTATATTGAAGATTGTTGCTTGAAGTTCTCAAATCAGAGAAGATATTTAAACAAAACCCTCAAGAATATAACATAATATTTGGAATTAATTATGTATCTGGCATTATAAGTTATTTTCATGTTAACATCCCATTTTGGCAGTCATGGCACAGGCTTTCCAAGGGACTTTTACCATAACTTTAAAGGAATTGTACCTTCTGCAGTACTAAAGGTGATGTTTACTGGTATCAAACTGTGCATTGATCTCTGCAGTCATCTGAAAAGGAAGAATGGACTCACAAATAGGGTGGGTTAGGGCTGGATAAGATGGATAGGTTACGATAGACATGGAATTGACAAGAGACGCTACCAATTTGTGCCCATTTCTGTCACTTGATGCTGTGCATGGGCAGGACTTTCAGCACTGTCATAATGCCAATTTAAAAATGTAAAACCTTAAGATTGGCATTTATTCCTGGTCAGATAGAAATTTGGGGCAATACTAAAGTCTGAGCTTAGTCCTCCAAGTTCTGCATCTGTGTCCCTATTCTCAACAGGTTGATTTCCAGAATACATTGTAGTGGAACAATCTCCTGTGCTAAAGACACTTCTGAATTTTGCATGAGACTTCAGAAATCACAGTGTTTCTGCTGAGGTCTTGCAGTAACAAGGTAGTATGGATTTTTTGGTAAGATGTATTTAATGAGGGACTTTTTGCATTCTTTCTGGTCTCATGGGGAAGTACACGTGTTTGAAAATGAATGAACAATGAAAGCTTAACAAAGTAATGGAGAAGAACAATACTGCATTTGTTCCCTAGGGAAACGGGAAAGAGTACTTCCCTTCCCTTCCCTTCCCTTCCCTTCCCTTCCCTTCCCTTCCCTTCCCTTCCCTTCCCCACAAAACACACACTCCCTGCCTGTTTCCCAAGATTTTTCCAGAGTTTACTGAACTCCCTGCACATAAAATATTAAAATAATAAATCTATCATGACATCTCTCTTACTAACCAAAGTTAACAGTACATGGTCCCTAAAGCTCAGCACACAGCAGGATCAAAGCCATGTTCACCTGTTGGGTTATTCCAGGCCATAGGCCAGTTTGCATCCCCTCCTAAACCATCATTGCAATTTTTTAATAGCTGACATGTGAAGAGCACTCTGGAACCTCATCCTGCTTGGGCACACAGTGGTTGCTGTTTCAATGATCACACCTCCCTGCTTCCCCTTTCCTGTGCTCAGGAAAGGCTCACATGGCATCTTGCCCAGGGAGCTGCATGAGTGTGGAGGCTGCTGTGCCTGCCAAGCCCCAAAACAAGTTTGAGAGGAGGGCAGTGGAGCCAGGCAGCCCACTGGGGTCTGCAGGCACAGGTGGGCACAGTCAAAAGGGAAACAACCACTGGTGGGAGACTGGGCTGTGTCCTTTGAAGGAACATGTGAAGAAGCTGTGCTATAACAAAAGGGTTTGTTTGTGTTAAGATACGGACAACATATGGCTTGGTAATTGCCTTCAAATCCACTCCTGACTTGGCAGAGTTTAGCTAAACCAAAGCAGTCTTTTGGAGGTTAGGCCAAGAGCTGCTTCAATTTCACAGGCCATGTTGCATTTCATATGATACCTATTTATAAAATCCTAGCTACATGTGTAAAGTTAGTGTAGAAACAAAAGTTCTGGAGAAAAACCAAGTTTGCAGGAGCCATCTGTGTCCCTTCCCCCCTTTAAACTCAGATCACAACTTCAGCAAGTTTCTTAGTTCAGTATGAACCAGAATAAAACTCCAAAGTTGAAATGCTCCAACTTTTGTTGACATTTTGTCTAATGAGAGAAGACAAATTCTGAAATTATTACTTAGAATATGTAGGGTTTCTGAAGTGTTGTTATTTCATGCAATTCTATTGGCCCATAGAGTTTGCTCTGTAATTATTCAATTCAAACTAGTTTTGGTGTATTATTTTTCATCCAAAGCCATTTATTAACCCATCCAAACATTTAGTCATCCGAACCCATTCTCATTTACAGGCTAGGAGCTGTGTGCAGAGATCAATGCTGTTACCAGAGATACTGAGCTGAAGTCATTGCTCTCAGAAGATCTGACCAAGCAGTTATGTTTTAGACTGGGATTTATGTACACATCATGCTCTTCCCAGCCATATTTGTCTGCTCTGTTTTCTTATTATAGTGAAGAGGTGAAACATTTAAACATTCTGTCTTTGTGAGAACTTCACAGAACATGACTGTAGGATTTTTGCATATCTCACTTTTCTGTCTGCCTACAGTAACAAAAGTACAGAGCAATGAGGGAGCAAAACTGCTTATGCATTACTTATTGTCATTAAAAGAGTCAAGCAGTTTTCTGCAGTAACTAGAACTTTAAAAAACAAGTAAACCACAAATCTATCTAAAATCAAACTCATTTTGTTAGATCTCTTTGCAAACAGAGCAGCTTTTGGATGTAATTTACTGTGGCCCCTCTTTTAGGAAAAGGCAATTGAGGCAACTGCTTGGAGCTTGTCTGATGGCTGCATGATTTTCCATTAAATAGACACTATTACCACCCCAGCTTGAGGATGTTATCTCTATGATGCCATTGGCATCTGCATCTGATCTTTTTGAAGTCTATATGAATTCTATCACTCAAATTCTCTGCTGAAAGGACTAGCTCTCTCAAGAACAAGAGGCTAGAAGGGGGAATAGATTGCCTTCCTGATTTGCCATCAAAAATGAACAGGAAGTTCTTACCTTCTGACAGCTCTGAGCAGTTCAATAACTAGACTGATTTGTTATTACTGCTGCTATTCCTTCAAAGAAAAGCCCTTTGCCTCTTGCACCTTTTCCCTTTTCTTCCTCTATTTAAGTAAGTAACAAATGAGGAAAATAAGCCTTGAGTACGAATGCCTGATCTGCAGTGTCAATAGTACTGGGAACACATATTTATCTACTGCATTGTGCTGGCATTTCTCCATTAGAGAACATTAAGGAAGAGATCTGTGGAAGCCTGGGGAATATTAAGTCCTCAGGCAGCCAGACCTGTTCCACCACAGACTGGCAGTGGCAATTACAGAGCTGCCTCAGGTGAGGAGCACTCATTTACCTGAGCTCCCCATGCTCTTTGTGCAGCTTCACAGGGATCTCCAGACATTGAGCATCTCCTCATCATGCCCATGCAGGTGGCAGCTGTTAAAACAGATAAAATGGCCTTTCTCTCTGTGACCTTTTGGCATTCTTGTTCCACAGGTCCTCTTCCTCCTGATTATGTCTTAAACCTAAAGCTAATCTGTCCTTGGGATCTCCAAAGCATCTCTTATGCTGGCAGCTGCTGTTCAGTGGAAGAACTGCCTCAGTACCTCCAGCAGACAGGGGAAGATGTGTGCACAATGGATGGAATACCAACCAATTTTTGAGGTTTTGCAGCCTCAGGAATGTTTTGCTTACTAAATAAGAGTCATATTCTCAGCCACAGAGTTTATGTGAACTCTCAACCACACTGGATAATGCAAATTTCCCCTCACGCAGTACCCTTCCTGCCCGACAGATCTCCAAGCCTATGAATAGCTAATGTATTTCACAGGAGCAGCCACAGAAAGAGAAATTAATTTAACACTAGCAAGGATTCCAAAGAAAGAAATACACTCAACAAGGCAGAAATTCACACCTCAGTCTTCTGTTTTGCAGCACTGCATGCTCATCCCTGAGTTTACCCCACCATCCTGCCAGCAGTGCCCTGGCAGCCAGGAGGGCCAACTCTGTCCTGGGGACATCAGGCACAGCATCACCAACTGGGCAGGCAAGAGAGGGGACTGTCCTGCTCTGCTCTGCACTGGGGTGGCCTCATCCCAAGTGCTGGAGGCCATTTTGGGTGCCACAATATAAAAAAGATACTAAGCTGTTAGAGAGTGCCCAAAGGAGGGCAAGAAAGATGGTGAAGGGCCTTGAGGAGAAGCCGTGTGAGCACTGAGGTCACTTGGTCTGTCCAGCCTGGAGGAGACTGAGGGGAGACCTCACTGCAGTTACAACTTCCTCATGAGGGGAAGAAGAGGGACAGACCCTGATCTCTGCTCTGTGGTGACAGTGACAGGACCTGAGGGAGTGGCCTGAAGTTGTGTCAGGGGAGGTTTAGTTTCAGCATTGGGAGAAGGTTCTTCCCCCATAGGGTGGCTGGGCTCTGAACAGGCTCCCCAGAGCATTGGTCACAGCCCCAGCCTGAGAGAGCTCAAGGAGCATTTGGACAATGCTCTCAGGCACATGGGGTGACTCCTGGGAATGGTGCTGTGCAGGGCCAGGAGCTGGACTCAATGATCTTGGAGGGTCCCTTCCAACACAGCTTATTCTATGACTCAGTGGGATTTCTTTCAGCTCTCCTTTTATCCTAACCTAGTATGAATTGTTTTAAATCTTTGTTTTTCCCTTGCTCTAGTATAATTCTGACATATAAAAATCTGTATCTTGCAATTTAAAGTTTTCACTTAGGAAAGAATGTGTAGAAATATTCACTATTTTTTTCACAATTACAATTTTTAAGTCAGTATTTCCCTACAGAGTTCCTTTAAAAATCATTTTGCATTTTCCAATCTTGCTGACTTGCTGAGTTTTCCAGCCTGAGATCTGATGAATCAATACTGCATTATTATTACCAGCACCTACAAAAATATAATTAGAATGCTAAATATTATTTCAATGCTTTAAAAATCTCATATCCGTTTCAATCAGCTGTCAGCTCATGAGAAGGAGGTGGTGACTAACTGAGAGAGCAGAAAGGGCAGCAAATTTCTCAGAGTAGCTTGGAATGATTCACAGGAGAGCAATAGTGAGAATTGCAGGGCTCACAAATGATGATCAATAGACAATCTTGAGAGAGAAGTCCTTTGTGCAGCCACAAGATACCTATATCAGCTGTGGGAGTGCTCTGTGTGAAGCAGAGTGTGAAGCCTGGGTCAGGGGCTGAAAGTGATGTGAGCCCCATTGTACAGTCCTGTGGATACCCTGTGCCAGAAAGCAGCATGGATGGGCTGTGTAAATCTTGCTGTGTTCATAAATCAGTTTGGAGCATCTAGACAGGTAGGCTGGATTTGAGGCATCCAAAGAAAGCATGCTGATGGCCCTGGGTGCTTTTGCAGCTGTATCTGGCCAGCCTGCAGAAACTGAACTCCCAAAGATACTAAAAAAAAATTGTTGGAAGATTTTGCAAGGGCTACAGACCCATTTCCTCAGCCATTTGTCCCTCTTTAACGTTTGAATGCCTGTAAAAATGCTGTCAGTTAGCAGTGATTTGAGTCTCACTGCAGTCTGTCAGTCCCTGCAGCCAATGGATGGGAAGCAGGGTTTGCTTTGGATATCACAGGAAACAGTGTGAGCTGTAGTGAGTTTAATTTCCCCCACTGTTTCCACATGCCTGAAGATGAGTGGGATGGTGGCCTCCTTTCCACATTGCTGGAAAGGAGATGATAATCCTTCTTCCTCTGGCCAAATGTAAACTGACACTGCTTGAAAAGCCTCCCCTCTAGCATGAAGCATCCCTCAGTGCACTAAATTAAGAGCCTGGCCCTAAACAGACAGGGCTGACCTTTCAATGCTCTCATACTGTCCTGCCTTTAAGAAATATGACTCTCCCCCTTTCTATATTCTTTTTTTTTTTTTTTTTTTTTTTTTTTTTTTTTTTACTAATCTTTATGGTTTCTTTCTCCCTAAGCAGCTTTTTACAGGTACAGTGAGGTAGGGAGTGCTACTGTCTGCTCCAGATGCAGCTTCTCTGAGCCAGGCAGAGGAGCTTCAGGCTCATAATAAAGCAAGTATATTCTAAGATGAGTTCTGCATTAGAAATTGTGGATTTTCTCTTTTCCAAAGTTGATGGTTAATACAGAATTTTTGTGGGGTTTTTTCCCAGCTAACTTTGGAGAGAAAATGCTGGGGAAGTTTTGGGTTTGGCTCTGAAGCCTGAATCTTCCTAAGCCTACACCACAGGTCCTTGAATATGTTGTCAGGCTTAAATATTAATTTCAGATAGCAGCAAACTGGGGCAGGGCCTCATGTGGATCCCTGAGTGTGGGATATCTGACTTGGCAGACTTTACAGAGAGGGAAGAAGTTCCCTAATCACTGAGAGCAGACCAGCACAGTGGATCACAGCTGCCTTGAAGACAGCTGCCTGAAGGATGGAAATTTTTTATAGAAGTCATATATAAATGCTGCAAGGACAGAGTTGCACCAAAAATTATTTACAATTTATTAAGTTGGAGAACATTTCCATACCAGAATATAGGAGTAAACAACTGGAGACTCAAAAGTGAGCCTGGGAGGTTTGGGAAACATTAAGAAAGGGAAGGCTGAGCACCTGCTTATCTCCATTGCAGCCCTGTGTAGTGCAGCAAGAGTTCATGTCAGGGCAGTAAGGAGACAGCAAGGGCAGGTTTCACATGCCAGCACACTCAAAGAAGGCATTTTTGTGCATGTTTTGTTTGTGGCAACACTGAAGAGATACAATGATTTATCTCTGCATTACAGATATTTTCTAAATTACCACATAATTTGAAGCAGCATCCTTAGAAAAGAAGGGACACTCTGGGTCATGAACAATGCTTCAAGTGATCCCCTGCTTGCTGCAAATTTAAAATCCCTGGTCTTTGAAATGTTTGCTATGAATGAAATATTTTTATATGGGGAAAAATTGTAAGGTTGTCTTGTGTGTTTTTACAAGTTCAGATTCCTGGTCTGTCAGCCTGGCAAAAGTCCCTTTAATGAACTCAGGACATCACATCTACACAAGTTTTTTGCACTGGATGGGTAGAAGGCGAGCAAAACATTTCCAGGCTTCCTCTAAAACTGCCATTTCTATGGGGTGCAATTGTTATTATAATAAGCATCCTACCAAGACATTCTCGTTTAAAACAAACCTTTTTCTTCTTTTAACAAATAGGCTTCTGTCAAACACTAATCAAGGCACTTTTGTGAGCTGAGGTGGTGACTGGTATTAGTGACTAGACACTTCTGACTGCATCTTAGTGCTTTGTTCCTCACAGGATCTTTTCCCAAGCTGTAAAATGTGATGCCAGATTTAGTTTCTAAAGCCAGAATAACACTAATAGACAATAAATGGGTGTGAGTTGTCACATACAGCAGCATCACGGAGTTAGTGCTATGTCTCAATTAGGAGCAGATTGAAAATCAGTGGGAGCAGACAGTATTCTTTCTGGTTTCTGTTCTCTACAGCAGTTCTTGAGCTGTAGAGAAACTAAAAACAAAAAAAAAAAGAGTACATGTTTACTGGTGAGGAGAGAAGCCTGTAACCACAGTGCAGCCATGAGCAGTGTCCCTGACCTGCCTGCTTGCATGGATCTGTTTATCCCCACACACAAAGCTGAACACAAACATGTAGATGACACAAAGGCTAAACCATGCCTGTTTTCTAATGGGAAAAGCCAGTGCAATTCCTGCTGGACAACAAATGTGAGGTAAAGTAAATGTAGGCAAAGTTTTTTTTCTATTAATATGATAAAACTTCTGGATATTCCTAAAATTAACTGATGTTGCAGCTTCTGCTGGTTCTGTTTCATATGTGTATGAGTATGTCAGTCCCAACTCTTGAAGAAATCATCTGAAGTTTTACTACTGATTTCTGGGGGACAGAATTATATGTTCTGAGTTGTGAACTGTTTTTAAAAGTACACAATGAACTCATTTGCCTGCTGAGAGGAAGCAACAACTACCAGAGATTACAACAATTTGCCAGTTCACCCTTGTACAATGCATTGGCAAAGCCCTTCCAGGAGGGATGCTCTAACTCCTGAAGTGCTGTTCCTTTAATGCACCTGAAACACATTTTCATACAGTTTACACAGACAGATTGCTACACTTAACAATGATATAACCTAATCTATAACAGAAATGTGTTATATCATTTTAATACTGGTACAGGACTTGAAATCAGTAAAATCATCAGGTACTAAGAAAATGTGTACCTCATTTAAGAACAATGTTTAAATATACTTCTATTGAGTCAGGCTTCATGGTTATCCTTTAAACATTTCAATATTTAATTACTTTTAATCACAGTCTCCATAGTTCAAAAACTCCTATCAGCCACACAGCATTTCTGTTGACTAAATCCAGCTATATCAGATAGGGAATTAATAGTCATTCTGTATAATACATTTCACAGTTTCTAAACTTCCCTTTTATTCTCTGAAGCAAGCCATGGACAAAAGAGCATTTCCTTTGAGAAGCATATGCACATTATTGGCAAAGCTGATAAAAGGGCCTCTAACAGCTGAAAAGTTCACTCACATCATCCAAAAACAAAAGCTGAATGGCTGAAGTTAATAGCAGTGAAAACAAAGCTAATAATACAAAATATATTTATTATTATTTGTTTATTTGACCCTTATCTGAGACATTGAGGTTGTATATTCATGAGAATGAAATGCAATGAGTTAAATAGGCAGTTGCTATGTTTTGCCTATACACATGTATCCTCCTAGGCACTTTTAAATGCATTGATATGCCCCAAGATAAGTAGAATAAGCATTAGTGAATATTTTTTGTATCAGACATCCATGCAATATGACCTGAAAATGGAGAGAAGCAATCATATTAATAGAAAAAGATTCATGGACCAGTGATCTGTGGTTAAATGGAACAGTCACTCCCAAGTCTGGGTTTGTCCTCGCTTAACTCAGTTCCAATTAAGCACACTAGAAATAACTGCTCAAAATATTATTAAACTTACCCACTTTATGGCTTTGTGTAAAAACTGATAACAACACCAAGTCAAAAAATAGCACACTTTCAGGTTTTTGGGGCCAAACTGAGAGCTAAACAGAAAAATTCTTTTAGCATAGCAGGCTTCATCCACAACTCAAAACATCAAAGGAAAGATGCCCAGAGCCTTTGCTATATCCTTCATACAATGCCTTTGAAGTACCTGTGTTTACATGACCACTGTAAATATAAAATGCACTGGTGGCATCAGCCAGGGCTGAGGAGTAACATGCCGTTTGTGTCTGCAGGATGTATGTTGTCCCTGAGGCTGGGAGGGAGATGTAAAACCGTCCACAGTGGCTTTCACAGCAGCTTTCCTTTCCCAGCTCAGGCACAGGAGCACACCCCAGCCATCCCCAGTGCAGCACTGAGCCTGACCTGGCTGGGAGTGGACACCACCACTGGTCCCTGTCACCATGATATTTTCTGAACAATCCTCTTTGCCCAGAATTTTCTCCTGGGAAGCTGAGAAGCCTCAGAGAGGAATGAAAACAATAATTATCTCATCACTGCTCCTGTGTTTGCTGCTTTGGAATGAGGCTTGGACATTGCTTACCAACAGGTGCATGTTTGATTGGTTCCATGTGAATTGTTTTTAATTAATGAACAATCACCATCAGCTGTGTCAGACTCTGAGGGTCAGCCACAAGCTTTCATTATCATTGCTAAGCCTTCTGATGTATCCTTCCTCTTTCTTTAGTATAGTTTAATATAGCATTCTATAATATCATATCATATCATATCATATCATATCATATCATATCATATCATATCATATCATATCATATCATATCATATCATAATGAATCAGCCTTCTGAGAACTTGGAGTCAGATTCTCATCTCTCACCTCATCCTGAGGGCCCTCACAAACACCACAGGTCCCTTCCCATGTCCTGCAGTAAGGAGCCCCAGGGGACCCTGCTCTGGATCCTGCTCCAAAGCTCCACCACTCCCAGTCCCAGGGGACCCTGCAGGCTGTGCCACGGTGGTGTAGATGTACCCAGCTATCAGCACAGGTACCAGCCAGTGCTGTTCCACAAGTCCATCTCTGGACCAGCCCTAAAACCTTCTCTGGACTCATTCCACACTGCAGCCATGGCAAATCTTGCTAGGCACAACTTGGCTCTATAGAGAGGTACCTCAGCGTCTCCCTTGCTGTTGAAATTTGACCATATGTACAAATTTAAGAACCGGAAGGAAATATAATTTTCCAACTACTTTAATGTGACATATAAATGATCTTTGCTGATTTTTTTTAGCAGATACCAATATCTTTATGATGTTACTTCAGTTAAAAGTCCATCTGGGACATATACATACCTCCACTTACTGTCCTAAATACCTATGTTTTATTGCTCTTTGGAAACACTAAATTACATTTTAGAGGAAAATGAACTGGTTACATTTCCTCCAATTTTCTTTGTAACTATGTCTCATTGTATTATCACCTCTTTTTACAACCTATTCATGTCAGCTTGAACAGCATGAAGAAAGCAAATGAGTCCCGCCAATAAAATATGCCTGCTTAGCTGGTGTAGTCCTAAACCTCTCTCAGTTTTGAGAAAAGTTCATCTTTCAGTTCATAAGGAAAAATAACACTTTTCTCATATAAGAAGCCCAATATATACTCTTTCCTTAGAGTGAGAAATTGGAAGTTTACTCCTATCTCACTGGGTTTTTTTGTTGGTGTCTATATTCTTAGGCCACTGAAACATAACATTATACCTTTGCCCTTGATAAGGTGTAGCTACATTACCAACACCCCAATAATCAGACAGTAATGGAGCATGAAGTAAGAAACATAAAAAAGTAACATAAAATTGGAGATTTTTGGGTTTAAAGAGATTTGAAAGTTATTAACAGTAGGACTTCACATTTTTATCTTTCACTTCAAATAGATTTAAAAAAATCAAACCTGTAAACATCACTTCATAAACATAATTTTCCTTATATTACTGATATACAGACAAGGATGGTGTTCTAGAGAATTCTGGTCGACTAATTCCGCATGTGGTTTGAACTCTTCAGACAGTTTGAAAAGCAATCAGTGCATTTGTGATATTGGATTTGCTTGTTTTGATTTAAATTTTTGAGGGCAGTATCTTGAAAGAAGAAAGACGCTGCAAGGAAATGAACACCTTGGTACAACGCTTTACAGACATATGTTAGGTAATTCCTCACTTTGAATATGAATTCAGATACATCAATTAGCTTTAAGTTCTCTTCTGAGTATTTTCAACACGTTGGGTTTAGGCATAATTGGATTTTTTACCCCTGAAACACTTAATCAAGGCTAAATCAAAGAAAAAATTCACTTTCAGAAGAATTCTGCATTATACAAAGAAAATACTTCTCTATTTGCAAAAGATCTGCCAGCTTTATTAGGTTTCCTTCATTTAGAGACTTACTTGTTTTTCCTTTTATCCAATTAATGCATTAAATCACTTTGATGTGTTGCTTTTTAAATACGCAGTCTCTGCAGTTATAAAAAAGTACTAGACACATCAGCACCATTCATTTTCCCAAGCTGAGACAACACTATGCTCATCTCAGGTACAGAGATGATTTTAAGGTGACTTGATTATTCCCCCAGTGTTTAAACAAACCTTTCATCAGTTTTAAAGCTACACAGCTGAAGTGTTTTCTTCCCTATAGAGCAAGGATTTCTGTCATCAAGTTAGCATGAGTCAAAGAGATCCTGAGGAAAAATCAATGGAAAGCAAGTCTCGTAAGATGAGTGTATTTGAGAAGTGTAATCCTTTTCTTCCATCTTACACATTTTCCAATACCTTCCAACGCAGAAGAAGCTAGCATATGTGAAATCTGAGAGCAATTTTGTCATAAGTAACCTGTCTCCTCTCTACCCCTGCACAGCCAGAGGTGGATATATATGGAACTTGTTATGCACCTGACAGAAGTGCCAACATTCTCAGGGAAGATATAAACAAAAATAAGATGTGAAAAGAATATTCAGCAACAAGCCCTTAAAAATGAGTTTATCAGTAATTATGTAAGGTAGGCATTAAATATTACTTATAAGATTATATAATTATTTTTATTGATAAGGAATACCAGGTCACTTTGGAAAAATGCATCATGCATAATCACATCTCTAATTTTAAGCATGTTGCATAGAAGGATGGCATGGTTATCAAGCTCTGTATTTCACTGTCAAGAGATCAAAAGCATTAGGGACTTGGGTATGAATATAGACTAGACCACCGCTAAAAAGAAATCCAGAACTCATTGGAATCCCAGCCCAACCTCCAGTGTTTTCTTTGCTTCCAGGAAGCCAAGTCACAGCTTATTCTGCCAATTCACATCTGTCAAGGACACAAAGAAAGGGACTTGTCTCAAGCACCCAACTTTGCCACAAGCATTAATATCTGTGTTTGTATCGGTGTATTTAATAATAATAATAATAATAATAATAATAATAATAATAATAATAATAATAATAATAATAATAATAATAATAATAATTATTATTATTATTATTATTATTATTATTATTATTATTATTCCCAGATTCAGGAGAATACACTTAGGGGAGCATAACCCATTTGTATGGAAAGCTGGTAAGTTTTATTGCTATACAGAGTCTATGTGAAGACATGCTAAGTCAGATTTTTACTGATATAACTACATGGGACACACACACACACACACACAGATTCCACAACCCATCTCTACCAAAAGTGGTTTATAAAAACTCCAAAATCGGATGCAGTGCTCAGCCTCGTGTTTGTCACCTATTGGGAGCTGCTATTCAGTGGAGGAGGTTCAGCTCATTGAAACTGTTGCATGTCATTGCCATGGCAATGTGGATGTGGCTTCCAGGGTGACGCAATCCCAGAGTCCAAGTGCTCTGTGAACTCCTGTTCTGCCTGGAACTAAAAGCCATGCTGAGAAGGATTAGTACTTTTCATTTCTTCAACTGCATGGTTGAAGAAATGAAATGGGAAAAGCTGGGACAGCCTTAATTCTTTATGAGAGGCTTTAGCCTTAAGTAAAACCTCTAGCTAAGGTTATATGAAAGGTTCAAGAAGGAATATTGGATGTTTCACAATGAATCTGAAAACAATGTATCTCTAGAGTCATAACATTTCTGTCACAGACTATGGTTAAGTCTTTAAGGAAAACAAAGAAAAGGTTTATATGAAAACCAGCATTTTTTCTAGGCTAATAAAATGTATTTTGAATCTTTTTCTGGCTTTCTGAGATATGCTTCCATCTTTTGTAAGCTTTTTTGTGCATTCTGTACTCAATGTATTTGAAAAATAAACTTGCTTTATGACTCTCAGCTTGTGTCAGCACTTTCACAGTGTAAACACAAGAAGCTTTATATAATGTAGATTATGTTTAAAGTAAAAGTGTCTTTCTCAAACTCCCAAGTATGCCTTTTTTTTTCATTAACTATATGAATCTTAATGAGATCAGAATCCCTGTGTAAAACAGCAATAACAACGAGCTGAGCCATGCCAGTGCCGCCTGTTTCTTCCCACTCTCATTTTGAACTGAGCTGTGTTTCAGTTGACACAGTCATACACCAAAATATACTGCCCCAGTAAGGGCTTGGCAATCACATAGAGATAGCACAGTGTAAAGTGCTGGCCACTGAATCCTTTCCTTGTAATTTCCAAATTACTGAGTTAATCTTTAGAGGTTTTTCCTGATTTCAGCCTGTTTAGAAATGCATGTCAACAGCAGGAGGGATCTCTACCCATTCCTCCAGTTGTTTAACAACATTTACAGATTTTGTTCTCACAATATTTCCTGTTCAGATTTGGTTTCTGTACCAACCCATCATCAGGTTACTGTGAAAAAATAATAATATCCTTCTTTTAGCAATTACACAGCTTCCTACTATGTCAATCCCTTTGTTATTTTCTAAACAAATGCACAAAACTTTTCTTTATTATTTCTCCACTTACCACAAGCTGTTTCAAAGGTCCTAACACTTTTCTTGGAGTGATTTTATACCTCTTTGATTTCTGATTTCTGTTAGTTTTGAATCAGCACTCATAAATGTGGGTGTACAAGCCTTGGGTTGTTATGTTTTCATTTCTTGTAATTTCATCACATTTATTTCCAGCTGTATTGGTTTTGCATCACCTGCCAGAACCAACAAGAAGTTCACTCCTGGGACATCAGCATTGGTCAGTAAGCTACATGGGACAAAAAAGCATGGCACACACTCCTCCTACTTCATGTTACATGTGTGTAGAGTTTTTAAACTTTCTTTATAATTTCCATTTCTAATGTCAGCTACAGAAATCTCCCAGTTAATGTTTTATGTGTATTTACCAAAATAGCAGCTTTCCAGGGCTTTTCAAGCTATGCTCTGTTCTGAAATTCCTATATGAAAATGTTTTTCTCATGAAGAATTCACTGGTCATGGTGGTACTTCTTCTATTTGTCAGTCATCTCTTTACAGGTCAGAAAAAAAAAAAAAGGTGTTTCAGGAAACTAAGTATCTTCACCAACCAAATGCGAAACAAATGAATTTTCACTTTGATTGTCTCAGGTGCTGTGAGCAATAAAAGTTTGTCATCTGTTTCAATGTATAAATTCTAAGTCACCTCTGTCATGAAAGGCTAGAGCACCCAGCCATCCATTTGTGGCCATTTCTTACTTGTGCTGTACCTGACTCCAGCCTGCTCTCCCATCTGTCAGCCTCCTCCTGTCACTTCAAAAGCAGAATCTCAAAGCATTCTGGAATGTGGCTTTTTCTCAAGTGACATCTCAGGGTTGAGAGACACTTGTGAGTATAGCTAAAAGTTACCACTTCACTACAGGGCTCAGTCTCTAATTTCTCTGCAGGAGATGCTGCCTGCAAACCGACAAGTGGTTTGAATCCTCCTTGACAGAAGGGTCTGGAAATGTAACAGCCCAGAGCCACAGCAGCTCATCATGGCCAAAGTAACACTAAAGAGCTAGAAAAATATTCAAGGAACAAAAGCTGCCTCACCTACACAGAATAGTTTGTTTATGTAATAGGATTTGTGTCACAAACTGCTATTTTAGGAGCAGGAAATACTATTTTTTTTACCACAGGATTGTGCTAGCACAGTACCTTAACTGCTGTTTAGAAACCCAGATTTTGTTTTCTGCCTGTCTGGATCTCTAGCTAGGCAAGTCCCATATTGATGTAAAACATGCTTTTGCAATTATCTCTCTCTCTCTTTTTTTTTTTTTTTCTTTTTATTAGAAGAAATAAACTCTGAAAATTACCAATTTGCTTCCTATCTTGTCAGCTCCAGGAGGAGATCAAAGGAAGACTATTAATATAGAGAGCTGGGTGTTCTATAGAAAAAAAATTGTTTCTCCATTGCTGTTTACCAATACTCAAAAGTTTATTCTACTACTCTTATGGAATATTGATTTTAATTTTCAACTACAGATTTTTTTAAGATCCCTACAATACAACAGTGTAGAAGAAATGGCCTATATTAATTTTTAAGAAAGTCTTTTACTGGAAGTCTGGACCAAGCATGGTCACAGGAAGTATAATTCAAGATAATGTTGAAATGTTGAAGCAGAAAAAATAAAAAAAAATCTGATGTGATTAAAGGGGTGTGACATTTCTCCTTTGAGTTAAAATCATGTAGGACTTGATAAGAACACAGCAAAAATTAAAGGGGCTACACCTAGTGAAATGTCAGACATCCAGAACTGAGGGTGAAACAACTACAGCAATCATGTTTATAGATGAAGGCTGTTTCACTGATCCATCATTACCATAGACAGAACCAGGAGCTCAGAAGAAGATTTGGCATAATGGAAGTCTCATCATCACACATTTTTAACAGCTTAATGATCTCCTCTTTTGTGTAGCACATGCCTTGATTCAAGGACCAAGGACAAAGCTTATTTGTGTTACTAGATTTGTGTTATTAGATTTGTTTGACACAAACTGGATGTGCACTCTGGCAACAAAAGTTAAACCAACCTCTATTGTGAACAGAATTTTTAAACAAATTTATTTTTACAGCATAAATTAGAAATTATTCTTCCCTGTATTGACTGACACATCTAAAATCACCCGTTACTTAATATTATGACTATGAATTTCAAATAACAAATAAAAAGGAAAAGAATTCAGTAGAAAAAAGTATGATCACAATGCATCTAGACAGGTGGAAGGGTATAAAGCAGCAAATCTGGCTGCTGAATGAGAGATTATTCTGCAAAATGTCTGTATTTGGGTCAGTGAAGGTGATATGCCTAGTTAATTGGTGAATAGAGCACAGCACTGAAATCAATGAAAAACATTGATAAATGATGAGAATGTAGTTGGTGCTCCACACATTGAGTACAGAAAATCTGATTTGCTTATCTAGGAGATTTTATGATACAGCTGCCCCTGATAATAGCAGGGACTGAATTCAATGGCTCAGAGTTCTCTTCCAGTTTGAAAAAAATGGTACAGGCATTTTAATTTAAAAGAAAATATTCAATCTCTGATACAGTGTTACAACTCTACTAATTTCAATGGTCACTATTTTGCTTCTCGTTACCAGAAAATTGTCAAATAATTTAATGTGTGCGCAGAAAGGCATCAGGTTTGGTCCTTCCTATGCAAAAAATCAGTTTAAAACTATAATCTTGTATATGAACCTCATAGTGTCTCTCTATTATGGATGAATAGATGAATAAGTTCCTTGAAATGCTTTAATACTGCATGGCTTACACTTCTAAAAAATAACCTTTGTAAAATATGCTTTTATGTTAAGAATTCTGAAATCCTGGAACAGTAGAATACAGCTGTACAGCTAC
This sequence comes from Molothrus ater, assembly GCF_012460135.2. Lineage (NCBI taxonomy): Eukaryota > Metazoa > Chordata > Aves > Passeriformes > Icteridae > Molothrus > Molothrus ater. The sequence continues at coordinate 12,005,606 of NC_050482.2, read as the reverse complement.
AGAACACAACCCCTTTAAGGTGGACACTGAATTTCTGTTTAAAAATGATACTGATCAAGATCTGTAGTACCTACTGCATCAGAGGCAATCACTAATAAGTTAAAAGTCATCTTAATGAGGAGAAAAAGGAATTATTTGTGAAGGACTAGTAAAGAGGACTAAAATAGAGCATGATAATAGTGAAAAAAAAAAATAAAGATGAGAGGATTAAGACTAATGGTCCTAGAAAATAACTCTTTTGATTATTTCCTGGAATATCCTCTCAGTTTGACACTACCACCTGGAATGCAGAATACAGTGTTGAAGCAAATGAAATTATTCACCTCTCTTGTGCTTATTCAGTCTTTGTCTCTTGCCACTTTAATATAAATTGCAACACTGACTCCTCATTAACCACCATCTACACCTCTTCTCTGATAAACCCAGCACTTTTGTCATTATTACAAACAGACAAACCTTGGACCACCTTGAAATTTAATGCATCTGTAACTGTGAAAACAGAAATACTGATAGCAACATTTCAGAGACAACTAGCTCTTCATGTTTTTATTATGCATGCCCATGTTTTGGGAAACACTCCTGAGCACAGAATTTAAAGTTAAATAATAAGTAGGAGTTTTAGCTGAAGTAAGTTTTCTACAGTGTAACAGAAGGTTTAAAACATAATGATTTAACTTAATTTAGTATAATTGTAAAATGAAGGTGATACTTAATTCTAATCCTCCAGATGAAAGTAAGTGCCAGCACTGTATCAGGAGAAATTTACTGTGCCAACTATTTAGAAGGAATTCATCCCCCCGCTTGGGAAGGAAGAGGTGAACTTACTCTCTTCCACTGCTAGGAAAATACCACTGATTTTGAGCAAGTAATTGCAGATTTACACCCCAGTATCTCAGATCAGAGCATGGCTTGTAATAAAGCTGCAATATGTTTCAGGACTGAAGACACTTCTTCAAAGACTTTAAGATAAAGCACATGTTTTAGGCTTTTATTTAACCAGATTTCATTCAGGCTGAGCTTCAAGGAACCTGAGTGTGAAAGTGCTAGAAGCTGACTCTCTGCCAGAAACCACAATTTTCTCTTCCTCTCATATAATACTACACCACAAAGCACCCAGGATTTCGGACCATTTCTCTCACAGTGCTTCCTCTCTGCCTTTTGTCATAGGTAGGGATGCTGTGTAGAGGCCACAATAATTGGGTTTCTTCATCTTCACCCTTCCACCCTCTTCTTCCTCAACAGCCTGTGCTTCACTAGGATGATGAAAACCTGCACAAGGCTTTTTGCCCTGGTGAAAGCCCCGACATCAACCCCTCCCAAACTGCAGTGATGGAGAGGAGCCTGGTACAGTACACCAAACACTGGGTCCCTCTGGAGGGAGGGATTTGTGAATGTGGGATATGGATGTTTTAGAGCAGCAGGAGAATGGCATGAGCATCAGGAGCAAGGAGAAGAGCCTGAGGTGGAAGTGAAGGTCTCCTCTGCCCTGAAAACCTTACCACCTGGGGAAGGAAACTTGATCACTGGTTTGACTCTCCTTGGACACAATCCAGCTCACAATTCTTTTTCTTTTCAAAGGCATTTTTCTCCTTCCTCCTCAGGTTCTATAAGGCAAAACCATCCATTCCTGTTAAGTAGCATGGTGTGTCAGTTTTCTGGCATCTGAGTTAAACAGTAACCATAAAGAACACTTATGAGAGACAATATCTGTTCTTGATGTAAAGTCTTTCCAGAATGGGGAACTGCTTTTAAATAACTTCTTTGAAGAATAAAATAGAACAGTTTCCTGATAATTGTTTTATTTCCATGGAGAAGTGAAGGAAAAGTTGTTGGGCTTATATTCTTTGCCATGACAGCTTGAGGATGTGCATAACAATTCCTGTTTCTGCCATCATTAATTTTATTTTTTCTTTCTTATTTCTCTTAATTTTGTTTTTGGTTGCTTTCTCTGTTTCTCTATGAATTGTTTGATTTCTTTCCTTTTTGGAGATATATTCCAAGCTCTCTGCTCTCAGCTCCTCTCCATGCCCTTTCTTCCTCTGTGCCACTCACTGAGCTTGTTAAACACTCTCCCTCCCACTGACTTCTTGGTGCAGAGATAGTTGGTTACAAACCTTTGTAACAATGGCCAGAACCTTTGACAATGGCCATTTCTCTCTGTCAGTGTAAGATGCTCATGCCAAGGCTCAAGGATAGCCATTTTCAGAGAGAGGGTCAGTAATTTTAAGGGCAAACAGTTGTCACAGATAACTGTACTGCACTCAGACAGAAATTATTTGTTCATCAACATCTATCTATTTCAGTCCAATCTCCCCTCACACCTTTGTGGAAAGGTCAAAGAACCCTAAAAAGGATGAACAAATAGGCAAACCAAATTCATAGGCAAAGTGATAAGATGCTGATATTTCAAAGACATGCCTGCAAAAAAATAAGGAGGAAAATATTCCCACCCAGAGAAGAGGTGATTTGATGGAGAATACTATGATCCCAGAAGAGGAGGCACATTCTATGTCAAACACTTTCCTAGATTTTTTTGATAGTAATTGCCTAAAAAAGAGTTTATTCTGATTCCTTTTCTTTTCTTTTTTTTTTCCTTTTTGGATTACTGTACTTTGCCTTTGCCAGGCATGACTCATATGCACAGAAATGCCTTTATCATAAATGAAACACATTTTCAGATTTACGTGCTGACTTAGCCAAAACTCAAGGCTTTTGAGTTTTAAAGTTTTGAAGTATTTCTAATGATGGCAGGAAGGTCTGATGTGCTTGAAGACATAAGGCTCATCACCAAGGCAGCAGTAAGCTCAGTGAAGGCATAACAAACCAATTTTCCTCCATGACTGGGTCACCCTGTACTGAGGTGTAAAGGTCTAGTTACATACACACCACTGAGCATGTATCCACGGGAGCAACGCTGGAAATGACATTTCTTCTGCATTGTGTGACCACATAAATATCAATTTGTGCTTTAGAACAAGAATGTCATATCATTTGGAAAAAATCCTAGTATCCTCATAAGTTACATTGGAAACTGGGAGGCATAAAAGAAAAGTATTACCCCACATGGCCTGGTGCTGGAACTCTTTCCCAGTGTGAAAAGCAGGATGCTGGGCCAAATACCCTACTGTTACTCCAGCTGGGGAAACAAGTTCCATATCAAACATTTAAGATATTTTGCCAGTAATTTTTGTATTTGTTGTTGAGGTGGAATCTGCACTGTCTATTACATATACTTATTACAGTGGATAATTCATGTACACTAAGCCTTATACACAGAAGTGACTGAAAACCACAGAATACAATTAAAAAAATAATGCTTGGCATGAGGTAAGAGTGTGTCCTCCACCTTCAAGAGCTACCACACCTGATGTGGGCCGAGAACCTCAAACTGAGAAGATCAGTACTTCTTAAAAACCATGGTCATTCCCCTGAGAGACTGTGGGGGCATGTGGGACTTTCCTATTAAAATGAAAGTGGGAAGAAGAAATGAGCAGGACAAGAAAATATTCAAGAGCTGGTCACAGTACAGTGTGCCTCTGCCAAGAACAGTCTGCACCTTATCCCTTGGCAATACAGAGCAACAAAAACTTTTTCCTTGTTTCTTCTAGGGCTACACATCTTTTTCCACGGACTGCTGTGGCTATTGCCAAGAGCTGTGGCAAAAGAAGCACACTAATCTCAAACATTGTAATGCTGAACTAGCAGATAATACCAAAGCACCTACATTTTCTTGTGCTCTCTCTCCTTTTATTTCTTTCCTGCCTGTTATCATGACTATACCATGGAGAGTTTTCTTTGAAGCATTCTTCGAAACACAATAGACAGTATACATTATTTATCCTAATGGAATAGTGTGCAAGGCACCCCCCATATCTCACTTCCTCTGAATAACTTCAGGAGAGAACAGAGCAAGATAAAAACAGGCTGCTTTTTTTTAGTGAGAAAGTAATGAAACCTCACAGAAGGCAATCCTCATGTGGATGAGGTTGCAGAAGTAGGAGCAGCAGGAGATAGAAAACCCAACTTTGTTTTCTCCCATGCTATTGAGTCATTGGGGGAGACAGGTGTAGGTACTTACAAATAGCAGGTACTTACAAATAGCCACATACAAATCCAAGAGCAATATATTTAAGACTTGGGAAGGGCCCTGAGAACCTGACTATCCCTACAAAGTTGCTTCTGTTTAAAAATAATTGTGTACTTTCTCTGTCTCAGCCTCCCAATTTATTTTCACACTTACAAAGGAGTGAACCCCTATGAATTTTTTTATAAAATTAGCTACAAAAATGTAAACTACTACTTGTAGGAGAGAACTGTCAACACTGGGAATTTGACTTTACATATGAGCAATAAGGTATTTTTATAGAGGTTCCACCATTTAAGAGGCAGAGAGCATTTACTAGTGTAAAGGAACAGTACTGTAAATGCCATTATTCTGTTGGTATGAAAACAGCAGCAAACATGCTTCCTCCGTTTAGTTTTGAATTCTGAGCAGAGCTCGTATTTCACACAGTAATAGTCAGTAACTTCCATGGACAGGGAACATAATTACAGTGTCCTAGCTCCAAATGGCTGAAGGTTGTAAAGGATAATATATAGCACCTGCTGAATCTGCAGAAGGAAAAAACCTAACGCAATAAAGAGCTCCCTACTGGCACACTCCTCCTTTTTCAGAAGGACTTTCCAATAGGCACAGGCAGGTGTTTTTTGATGGTTATGTCACTGCAGTTGGTTCAACAACAGCATTTGACGGCTGCAATGACAGAATGGGAACAGACTATCCCTTCATTTTTCCTAGGTTTTAAAATCCAGTCATGCAAAAGCTAGGAAAGTTTGGAGTTACCCTTTCCTTTTGTGCAGAAAATTCCTCCTAGTGCTGTCCAAGGGATAGCTGCCACTCATCCCATCAGGACTTCTGGGGTGCAGTGCTACTCACATTTCCACAAACTGTTCACTTGTGTTTTCCAGAACCTCTTTCTATTGCATCACCTGAACAAGAAACACCAAAACTGCAGTCTCCTTCTGTCAGACAGGAGCTGCAGAGCTCTGAAGACAGAGACACACAGGCTTCCAGTCAGCCCAGTCAGTTATGTGACCAAACAGTGAACAATTATGATGTGATCAAGCTCCTTTATTCAGCCATCTGCAATTTTCCCCAGATGTTCTAGATTTATGGAATATTCCAGTGGCTGGTGTCATAATCAAGCTTTGCTTTTAGATATTCTTGATCCCAACCATTGATAGAGAACCTTAATTAGTGACAAAGGCACTGTTCCTCACACCTCTTTGGGTCATGTGCACTGTTAAAATACAAAATGCTGGATTGTATCTGACTGCATAGCATTACTGGATGATGCCAAGTTACCTTCCAGAATTTCTTCCAATAAGCTAATTCTGAAGGTGAAAAATCCTCTAATGAAAGGGAACTCTGCCCTGTCCCTGCAGAGGCTTTGCTCACCCATGTTTCATAACAAATATTATCACCTCCTGGATCATCATGGCTTCTGCCATCACAGAGATGAGTACAGCCACTCCAATAACTTTGGCCAGCCTCATGAACAATCCTGGAGATTTAAGCCAGGACCTTGGGAGGGGAGACAGATGGAGAGCAGGAGCAGCACAGGAGTGCCAAGGCTTTGTGCTCCCATCAGAACAGGTTTATCAGCAGATGACCAAGTCTGAAGTTACAGTATCCATATCCAATTAGTCTGCTTGAATCAATCCAGACTATAAGAGTTCCTAAATCTTTACAAACTTCCAGAAATCTTAATTTCTGGTATCTAGGACAGACTTTTATAGCTTACATCTTCTCTGTCATCAGGAAAGCACTCTAGCGGCAATAATTCTTCCCACTGTACTTCACTGCAATTTATTTATTTGACTGGAATGGAAAGGATAACTGAGAAAGAGAGCTTTTATTGTGATGTGCTCTCTATTGCAATGCTTCCCTCATCCAGGCCCATTTGTATTCCATCACCTCTGGGTTATGAGCAATTCTGTCACTGGGGATTGTCATGGCTGTAAAGACTTAACTCCTAATACCTCCAGATTAAAGAATTTTTCCCAGGCACTTTTTTTTTTGTTGTTGTTCATATTTTCATAAGGGCTAACAGTTAGAGGGTTTAGATGTTCCGTGATCACCCACTGTCAATCCTATTTGCTTGTTTTCTTTGCCAGGAAGGTGATAAAATGTATTTAACCTGAGCCCCCCTGCAAGATCAGATTTTCTCTCCTAAATGTTCTCTGTCTCATCTCTAGAGTGAAACTTGGCACCAATTTCAGCAGAGGCAGAACAGAGCCATAAACCCCACTCTCCTTTAGTACCATTCCTATGATCATACAGGTATTCAGGATACAGATGCAGATTATAAAATTGTCCCAAGAAAGCCACCAGCTTTCATTGCTCCCTTCAGCAGTTTGAACCACGGCAATATTGGCTAAATTCTTTATGGTATACATAGTTGATGCTGAGATGAAAAATAATCTCCTTTTTGTCGTAGGAAGACTGATGAGATTGAGAGTATTGTGTTCTGTAGGCATCTGGATATGCACCTCTCCATAACCCAGCTCCTCAGCACCAAATACTGATTTCACCTGGACTAAAGAAAGACCTGGTGGCAGAAATTGCTTCTCACTGTCCAGAACATGGAGTTCTGGGGCAGAAGGGAAAAGTCATAGGTGGTTAGTAAGCTTAAATCAAAGAAGGTTTACATAAATAAAGAAGTTTGTGGAGAGTCAGAAAAAAACATATGAGAGGAGAAATACAACAAAATTAGATGGGTGACAGGAAATGTAATGTCAGGTTTGAAGCATCTTGCATGTTTCCAGGAGAGTTTTCTTTATTTTGTTGAAAAGTCAACCTAACCTTCAAAGGTTAGAGAAAGAATAGACCCAGCCAACTTTCAGTTTACAGTTTTCAGCTAACTCTGAAATGTTTCATTTTTTACAAATAGTGGGCAGTCTAAACATAGGTATGCTCTGTACAAAACCACCAAAGGTCACCAAAAGAACATCCTCCTCTTCATCCCACAGCATAATGCAGTCAGAAAGCAGTTGCTACAGTGATCAGAGAGTTCTCTCTGAAACTTTTGTCTGGTGCTTTTATCAGACATGTGCGTCTGAGGTATGCTATATACATTATACATGAGGAAGCAATGACAGAGGAATGGGAATAGGAATAGCTGGGATGTTCTTATGGGAAAAAAAAAAAATTAAATTATGCTGACCATACTCTTTTCTTGGCCCTGTGGGCTACAATCAGCTCTGTTATAGTGACATCATTTACAACAAACTTGATTTAAACTGGTTGCATTAGGGCAGCTGGGAATACTATATGGTCTTTAATGTTCTTAAGCTTATTTTGCAGTGAGAGCATGATGGTTTCTGTATAGGCATTTGCTACTGAAATGGGAAATAGGTGGGCTGTTTGATGAGTCTGTCAGCTGGAGCACTGGCAATTGCTACTTGGACTGCTTCAATGTAAATAGAATTTTCTTAGATTTCAATACTCTAGGGCTGAGTCTTTTTTCCTGTTAGTATATACTAATCTTTCTAATTCTTGTTATTATTTATTTTCATCACAACCAGGAGACAATCCTGACTTTTCTGTTTACCATATGTTTATCCATTCAGGATTCAGGATGTATTTACACAGGTTTCAGAAAGTGATAGTGAGAAATTTTCCTAGTGCCACCATTTTATTTGTGTTTCCCCTCTCCCTTTACAGAGGTCCAGTACGTCAGTGTTGCACCACAAGAAAATGTGCATTTCCAAGCAAAGTCCATGGACAGTTTTTATTTTGTAATGACAATGAAAGTCAAAAGTCATGCTAAATTTCTTAAATCAAATTTTCACTTTTAAATCCCACTTTAAATAATGTTGTAGTTAATAATCACATAATCAATAGACAGTGTCCCTAACTCGATGTGTGTGTTTCCTTAGGGTTAAATTTACTCAGGTAATTCCTTCTGGAAAGTTTTCTGCCTGCAGTGATCTTCAATCCAGTTTTTCCTAATGTGTAAAGTTCTGAAATCTAATTTGTTCCAGTTCAGTATTGGACTTCCATTTTATTCTGATTGTGTACATACACACCTGAAAATCAGCCAGGTTTGGTTTACCTTCCAAAACTGCAGCTGCATTCCAGTGCTTTGTAACTATGGCCAGTGTGAATAAGGCACCTGGAATCTTTCTGTCACTCAAAGATTTTTAACTCTATGTATTTGAACATCTCTCATTGACATTTCTGCTTGTCTGATGGTTTGCAAGATGTTTGTTTTTCTTTTTCACGATCCCACTGTGCAATTGTGTCACTTTCCATGAAGCAAATGTTTACTACTGTCAAATTATCTACCTGTACAGAAGGAGCAATGGGATCTGCACTCAGTGTTGAAGTTCCTTTTTTGCTCCTTTCTGGCAGTAGCGGAAGCATTTAGGTCTATGAAAATTAATCTCAAAAGACTGCAATAAGTCTGGCAAGTAACATTTGGAGCTTTTATAAGTACTGCACACAACATGCTTTCTAAGCACCAACAAAAATAGTAGGCACTATTAAGCAGTCACAAAAAACACTGGCCACATTTTCTGGAGAGGATCCATACTACTGACAACTTCTCACAGCTACCCTTCTGCCTCCTACTTGCCCTACTTTTGTGCTGAGGAGCCACCCTATCTGAGGGAACATTTAAAGAAGTGATTTTCACTGGAGAGAAATTCCCATTTGCCCCATGAATCCCCTGGCACAGATCCCTCTGGAGAAACACGATCCCCCTTCCTCTCTCCCCTGCAGTCACCCCACACATGGACAGACAGAGGCTGCTCCCAGCTCTGGGCTGCAGCTGCTGCTCAGGAAGGCTGGAGCAGAGCTGCAGAATCAGGCTGAATGGCCATTCCATGCCGGGCTCTTTCCACCCAGCACACTTGTAGTACAATTAAAGGAGTGCCTCCCCTGCTCCTCCTCTCCCCTTGCTCTTGTAGTATCTGAACGTGAACTCCCTTGGATAAACAAATGCTTGTACCCATACATATCCTTCTGGCCTTTAAGGACTTTATTCCAGTGCCTTTTGTCAGGATTTTCAGTTTTACCTGCCAGTTGCACTCACCACCAGCTGGCATTTCTTTTTCACCTGTATCATGGGCGGCACATCATTTAAGACACATGTTTTTCAACCCACTTACCTAATTCCAGCAGAATTGGCAGAAGCTGCTCTATTAGCAGTATTTATACAACACATTTGCAATACACAGTTTGTAAAATTATTTCTTTTTTGTAAGCAGTAGTATTGGCACGAGGTTCTGATTTCAGGTAAAACAACCACTGCCCACTACAGCCCCTCAGCCAGTCAAACAGCCAAAGAAAGCAAAGCAAAACAAGCCAGTCAGACATTACCAGAGAGAATGGTGATTATAACAAACAACAATACAAGGGGAAAATGCATGGCTATTCAGAAACTGTCTTTTGGGGACTGAAGAAGAGATCTGGAGCCATTTTTCACTAGGTTCACGAGAAAATGTCAGCACACAGATGCTACTGTACTGTCAGATTGCATCTTAATTTGGCCAAAGGGGACCCAAGCAGTCACCCCTCACAGACATTTTTAAAGGCCCATTACAAATCTGATTTATTGGTTGCTAAGAGTCTTCCTGCTATAGTCTGCAGATTTTGCATGACATGGAGCTGAAATCCAGTTACAGATAAATGTCTGCTTCTCTGTATGATCTAAATCCATCTAAATTCAGTATTTCTTGGGCATCGGTCAAGCCTCCCCCGGTTTGCCCACCCCCTCTCCTCCTAATACCTCAAGGCAGTTTACTTCAGAATGAAGCAGAGCATTAACCTGTATAAAATTGCTAATTTGTATGTAACTCTCTTGCTGCCATTAAAAAAAAAAAATAAAAGGAAATGCCTTTTGTTCTTAAGAGGCAGGGAAAAAAATCAGGAACAAAAGAAATGCCACTGCCCAGCAAAAGAAACGAGAAATTGCTAGGATATGTTTTAGATGTTTAGGCATGCTGGTGGTAACAACAACAACCATTCAAATATAAATGCTAATTTGCTCTTGATCTTTGATTTTTAAAAAAATCGGATGGCTTTTTCCTCAAAAAAAGGGAAGAAATTCCTTGCCTTCTGTGAAAAGCCAAAGATCATACCAGAGAAATGCATTTGTATTGCTGAAGAAACACCATTCAAACTTGCTCTACTTGAACTGCCCATTGTTACAATTCAGACAATGTACAACAACAAGCACGGCTCAACTTCTAACCATGCCCGCATCACAAGGAATTAAAAGTCAACAGCTCTTCCTATTTCCATAAACTCACCTCCAAAGCCTTCATTTGCAGCTTCTCTGGCAAAAATCTACTAGCATTGGAACAATTTGTTACAGAGGCATGCAGCTCGTCCTAAAGCCTCGTATTTCGTGAAGGAACTATTCTAAACAAAGACAACGTCAAAAGCTACACAAGGATCGCTCACAGCAAGTCCAACTCAGCCCAAGTTTGGGTTCAACATCTGTCTGAACACAGCAGTGCCTCCCATTTTCGTTCTGTTTTGTGGGATTAAACCCCATCTAATCTTTTTAAGTGACCCTGACTCAGGTTCCAGCTACACTGCTTTACAAATCCAGAGAGAGAGAAAGAAAAAAAACGGCAAGAAAGAGAAGGCAGCGCCTTATCCCACCTTTCCATGGCTCTCAGCCCGTCTGTCTTCGCATGATCTGCAAACCACCTGTACTGGATCCAGCCCATTCTGGGGACGGAAATTATCTTCCCGGTAGATATAGTCTCAGCTGTGCTTTGATTTTTCGGCACGAATGTCTAGAATCTTCTGCTTAAGCCAGGCACAGCAGCGCAAAAACTGCAGCTGAGCTCTTTTGTTTTGCCTCTCTCCAGGGCTGAGGCAGCGGCGCTCCCGGCGCTCCCGCTCCCTCCGCCCCCGGCAGCGCCGGAGCGCTCGGCTCCGCCGCCGGCCCCCGCAGCCCCTGCCCGAGCGCCGCCGCCGAGATCGCTCCGTCCGTCAAGGGGCAGCTTCGGGGGGCGGTCAGGTGATCTTCCGGTTAAAAACCGGGAGGATGCTCGGGGATTGAGCGCACGGATCCGTGGTGGGATTCAAACTAGCCATTTACATTACAAAGCAGGGAGGGAAATAGGGCTCCGAGGAGATCATCAGGCATCCTTCTGATCCTTCTGCTTTTTCCACACAAGGAGGCACAGCGCAAAGATATGCAATTAAACTTTTCAGTGGCAATATTCATATATAGTTTGGATACCATGACGCTCCCAAATATTTAAAATTAGGGGCTTATTCCTAAATAAACATAATTCTTTTAGATGCAATGCTCGTTCTGTATCCCTTTACAGATTCTTCCCACTTGTACATTTTTTTTTTACAATACAATATTTAAATATTTATGCTGAAGCCATATTTAATTTCTCATCAGCAAATGGACCGTACTCAACTAAAAACAATTCTTTATTCATATTATTATATTGCAATTCAAGTTATCTTTGATGTAAGGGCCATTACAGTTAAAACTGACTCTGAATTGTAGGCTATCCAATGGCCCTGCTCCCTGGGATTACCCTGATTAAAGCTACCATACGGTGCAGGGCTTTGGAATTTAGGCTCTAAAAGACTGAAAGAATTCAGATTCTGTGAGAATCCTAGTTATTGCCAAGTAATAAGAAATACCCAAATATTGTTGCAACAGTCAGAATTACCAGCAAACAATATGTTAGAAGAAGATCTTATAGGAAACACACTGTGAGTCTTGATAAAATACTGCATTTAGACCCCCAGTTTCCATTAAAAAAAATTCTATCATGTTTAATGAGACCACAATTTCACTCAAAATATTCCTTATGCACTCATTATAAAATGGTAACAAACAGGAAACACCTGCAAAAGTAGGCTCAAAGGGGAAAGTAGGCATCCACATTTAATCAGTCTTTCTGAGAAACTAAATGTGTAGATGTAATGTACCACCTATTCCAGAAGAAATCTAAAGCCATTTTCCTATGACAATGTTGTTAAAGACTCAGGTTAAAACCAGAAAGTCTACTCATCCATCCACTACCCAACAGAGACACTTCCAATACTTCCCAATGTTTCCAACAATATAAAAAATAACCATTTACTTATCTTGTATTAACTGTGGGTCTGTCCACAGACACCTCAGTTCCTCTGGCACTACACAGTAAATGAGATTTCCACCTTTTACTTTCTGTACTATGACGCTTATGATGTAAGGCAATTCTTTTGATAAGTACACAAAGGAGAAACTTGGATTTCTTTTAGGACACTGAGGGAAAAGAGTTATATGAGAGATCATGGATTAACTTCACCATATGACTAGGCTATTATTATATCTACTAGATTGATAATAACAACTCTGTCTTTCAGAGACTTAGGGTTTTTAACCCTGACACATCCTTTTCAGTAATGCTCTAGTAAGAGTGCTTCACATCATTCCTATCATAGCCAACATTTTTGCCACAGTCCATGAGCTTTTGGCAGAAGCCAAGAATCACTCCAAGGGGCTGGTAAAATTCCCATAACTATTACATATGCATAAAATTCCCATAACTATTACACATACGTATATATATATATGGGGCATTATTTCAAACCAGTCTTCATGGGGGAAAAAAAAAATCAGTGGACTTTTGCTTTTCTACATTTCATTTAATTATATATTGAAAAAAAAGTCAGAAGTGGGACACCTGTCATGCCTAGGTAAGCACATCCTTGTAGAAAGATATCTAACAACTACTGCACACCTAACACTAGAACATGTTTAAGATGATCCCAACAATGAAGACCATAGGAACCAACACAAGACAGGAACAAAACAACTTCATCTCAGTTGTCTAAGTTTCTGGTTACAGGTGGAATTCTGCAGTTCTTTTGGGCCCTCTGTCTAGCCACAGGTAGTTACTCTATTAATAGTTTTTTCCTTTCACTCTCCTGAAGCCATAATATTGCAAGCAGAGTGGTGACATTCACTGGATGCAATGGATAAAATATGAGAGAGCAAGCTGAGTAAGCCACCTGGAGAGGCTAGAAAGGCCAGACAAGCTACACATCTTCAGAACTCAGAATATATATTTGTATTTTCTAACTTGGATACTGTCAGCCTTTTATTATTATTATAAAGTCAACATAAAACTTGGTTCTAGCACAAAAATAGGCCTAAACTATCATTGGTGAAAAGGCAAATAGACACAAATTACCCTGCCTGATACTTAAGAATAGTTACAATACTGTGCAAATCATGGGACTGCTCAACAAAGTTTCTGATGTAGCCAATTACTGGAATGCAGTTGTGTCATTCTGCACAGGCTCCCACTGAATGTGATGAGTTTCTTGATAAGCAAGAGGATCACATCTTATGCACACTTATTACAGTCATCAAAATGTTCACTTTTGTAAAGCTGAGTACAGTAGAGCTTTTCAACAATGAAATGCTGTGGTCACCCATCTATTGCAAAGTATGGTTTACAACTCTCAAAGGGAAGTAATTTCCTGCCTAAGAAATAGAGCAATGATTTTAGGTTTCCAAAGAAAAGCCTTTTGTAATGCCTAGGCTGCCATACGCATTGACAGGAACATTCAGACTTTTTATGTTGATGCTGTAAGTACAGGTCTAATCCACTGGAAGGAACTGGAGGCTAATCTTCCATCTGAAGGCTGTAGGTATACATGCAAGAAGGCATGTAAATAATGTGTACAGACATGTATACATAATTAATAAAACCATGTAATAAATATGGATGAAAACCTGTCTCAACCATGCAGATAACAATTATGTTTTGGAAATTATGTGCAGTAATATTTATGAAAATAAAAATCAGTACAAACTGATACTTCACTCAGAAAATAAATACAGGTTTTTTTAATCATTAAGTTTATCTCCTGTAATCTTTAGAGAGGAATTTGAGAGTTTCCCAGAAGAATCACTAGTTTTAAATCATACTCTCTTAAAAATTAGAGCTTTAATTCAAACAACAACACAGACATAATCAAATTATTGAGGCATGACAAAAATAAATTAATGGTCTACTTTGTGAGAGAAATAGTCTCAATATTTGCAATGTTAATTTCAAAACAGTAAAAAAATGCATATATCTACATAAAATAACAATAAAAAATTCCTATTTTAGTTATAATAATATAAGCCTTAAGGCTGGATTTATTCCTAAACAAAGTCATAGAAATAGGTTGCATCTTTTTTTACAGTTAATTTATATGCAAGTCAAAAAGGTATATCCTTAAAAATGAAACTGCATTCAATCAGTAAGAAAATGGGTATGTCATGTATTTATGAAGTATCTTTAAATCTGTGCAGCAAACAGGCACAAATGGCTTATTTTTCCATTACTCTTCAGATGCAGAATTTGCAAGTCTATGTTTCAAAATCAGTGCTAAAGGAAGAAAACAGCTATAACTACATCAATATTATTGATGAATGAAAATAACCAAGTGCACACAAGTTACACACATGCTTTATACAATGGGGCAAACCACAACAAATATGGCATTTACAGTAGTTTGGGTAACTTCCACCCTTAAAAATATTGTAAATTATATTCAGGAAATTTAACAATTTTAAGGTAGATTTGGTTTGGGTTTTAGCTTTACAAACAGTCCTTTGTCGTCACAAGTTAAAGATTACAAAGAAAGTGAAAGAAGGCTGAGAAAAAGATGTGGTCTGAATCCAGTTATATTATAAATGAGCCATTTGCATGTGGTCTGTGACTCGTGCTAGAGAAAGCTGCTATAGAAGGCCTTTCCATGGAATGGATTAGTTGTTATATTTGACTTTAAAATAGACAGAACTGAGAGATGATTAGTTACATTAACACAAATGTCCTTTGGAATTCATGACCTTTCCTTATCAAATTATTGAGGCATGGCAAAAATAAATTTGCTACAAGAAGAAATTATGGAAACTTTCCCCTCTTTAAAAACCAGGTGAATGATAAAAATAGAAGTAACAAAATTCCTTTGACATTGAGGAGGAAATTCGCCATCAAGTCTGCTGGAATGTCCATGCTTTTTTCCCTTGTATGGGGTATGTTGCACATTGCACAAGATTGCATCCAGATTTTTTTGATTATTTACAGTGAGGGAGACTCCACAACCTCTGTGGGTAATCTGTTTGGTCACCTACACAGCGAAGAAGCCTTTCCTTGTGTTCAGCTGGAACTTCCTGTCCAATCAGGTTTCTGCCCATTGCTCTTTTCCAGTTGCTCAGCACCACCAAAAAGAGGCTGGTACATGCTGTTGACGCCCTCCCTTCAGATACTTACAGACATTCTTAAGGTCCCCTCTCAGTCATCTCTTCTCAAGACTGAACAGGCCCAGCTCTCTCAGCTTTTACTTTCCTTATAGGAGAGATGTTCCAGTCCCAGTCATGTTCACAGAGCTGCACTGGGCACTCTCCAAGAGCACCAGGTCTCTCTTATCCTGAGGAGCCCAGACACAGCACACCAGATTCACCAGCAGCCTCATTAGGGCTCAGTAGAGAGGAAACTTATTCCCTTGTATAAACTTTGCACAGAGTCCAATTAAATTCTATAAAATTTAACTTGTGGATGATTTGGGGAATGGAATGTACAGCTTCCAGAGAAACTTTAACAAAATTACTTTGCCAACCAGTTCCTGAGACTTGTGTTTCAAAGAAGACTGAGTGTCTTCATCTAGCTGATAAACACACTAGCCTTAATAACTTTGGCAGAAGTCAGTAGGTAACGATGGGAGAAAAGTCCCATAAAAATGCCTGCTTATTTTTTTGAGGATATTAATTTAACTTTCTTGGGATAGTTCAACTGTTTCTCCTTGAGCTTGTAATATTGCCTGTTCAGGCTCATGATGAGAAGGAGAAGATAATTATAGTCCTCTTCAGACAGTGTGTTCATTAAGTGTGTTATTTTGGATAAGTAAGTTTTTTAATTGGCTTCCAGTGCCTGCCAGTAGGATGGTCTGTGGTAGCATTGCAGTGAGGATCTGTGCCCCTACTGCTTTCCCCTGTTGGAATTCAGTAGAGTTTAATTGAATTACAATAGGGGTAACCACAAGATGTCAATTACTGGTTTATTCAGTGTTCACTCTTCTTCCAATGGCACTTGATTGACTCGGCACACTTCTCTTATTAGAGGACCTCTTCCCCTCTTCCCAGAGAATAAGATGCCACAGTCTTTATTAAACAGCAGCATAATTCACACAACTCTGGTGGCACTGACTGCAAAAATTAAATCTCTACCTGGTCTGAGTTTATAGCACGTGACCTACTTTATTTGAAACTAGTGTTAGAATGTCTTCCTGCTCCTATGATTTTGCCCATGTGTTGATACTTTTCCTCTCTGGAACTGGGAAGATACCATTTTTTGAATTATGCAGAACTATCTTTTGTCTGACAGAAAAAAAAAAAAATTGTTTGTTCTTTTGAGAAAATGGAATAGTTTGGAAAGAATCTTTCTAGATTTCAAAAGTTTAAGTTATGTGAAAGAATTAAATAAAAATAAATCCATAACCTATCTTTCTGACTGCTCCCTAGTGCTCTGTCATCCAATTTGAGACCTGAAATCATAAAGACGCCAAAAGTTTTTGCTAAAAGCACTTAGTATATTGCAAAGACAGTTACCTAAATCCATGAAAACTGGTCAAGTATTTTGCCAATTCTCCTTTTATGTAAGTGATATCTTGATTAAATATAATTTTAAACAAAAAATTAAAAAACACAAAATAAAAAAAAAAAATTGCCAGTTTTTTTTTCCCTTTGTTAAATAGCCAAGATAATAAGTTTTGTAAAACTTCTTCACAGAGAGAAATAATTTCCTGATCTGTAAATGTTAATTAAAGTGTAAATTTGAAAAATCACTGTGGTTGTATCAAAATTAATATGACATGACTATGTTTTTACTGAAATGTTATTTCACCGTGATGTAAGAAGAGCTAAATTACATTTTAGCAAAAACTTTTTAATCCTGTGAGCTACTACTAGTAGGAATGAAAGAGAAAGAATAAGAAAATTCAAATTTGCAGAAGGAATGGATATACGGTTAGAAAATAGAAAGACTCTTGACTGAGCCTACTAGCATTGTTGCACTGTGCTTCCAAGTTATCACCTGCTAGAGATTATTTACTCAACTGCATGTTTACTCAGTCCTCTCTAGTCCCTGTATATGATACAACCCTCTTCTAAAACAGTTCTCAAAATTTCTATTGCAAATTTTGGAATAAGATAACTCTAATAACAAATTAAGAAAACCAATCTTTAAAGCATTAAGTCTACTAATTTATTATATTCCTATTAATTGTAACTATGTATAGTTGTAATAAATGTATCTATACTGTATATATATATATGTGTATATATATATATTTCACATCTCTTTCAATTTGTGGCTTTGTAGGTTTACTCTGCTATATGGAATTCAGAGTGCATATATAAATACTGTATATATTTATATATGTATATATAAATGTATATATAAATAAATGTATATACAATTGTAACTATATATTGTAACTATTCCTATAAATATGTAACTATGTAACTATTCCTATAATTGTAACTATGTTCTTTATTTATTTAATGTCATATTAAAATAAGGGAAGTCAAAAAAGAAAGCAAAATACATTTTAGTATTCTGCTTGTATATGCTATATTAAGATACCTTGTTTAAAATAAGTCATATTTGGGGTTGCTGTAATACCTTTGAAAAAAAAAAAAAAGGAAGATCTATACTTTTTGTACAAATAGTCCAAATCCACAGCTTGATATTTACAGAAAGGGAACACATCCATTATTGTAACTCCTAATGGTAAGACTATAATCCTCTTCTGAAGCCAACAGTATTTTACTGTGAAGTGGCTGATTTTAAATTTCATATATGATTGTTCTGGGAAACTCAGCCTCTGGAAATTATGACACATTTTTCCTTTCCCCCCCCGTCCTGCTGTGTTGTAAGGGAAGAGGAGGTAAGCATTTTTCATACAATTGCTCTTCCACTCTGAAACTTCAAATGTGGGGACTCATTTGGGCTTTTGTAGGCTTGGAGTTTCAACTGAAATTCTAGGTTTTTTGTTTCCTATTAACAAAAGACAATCATTAAATTATTCAGAATACATATAAAAAGAATTGTAGCTATATGTAACTATGAGGTACAACAGCTACAATTTTAATTATTTTATTTAATCTTTCTTGTACTTTCAGTATTTTAACTAGGTGCAATAATATTTTCTCATTAATATGAATCTGCTTTTATTGTTATTAATAGTAACCACGTCTGTATTCATGCATGTTTTAAATGTTATGTTTGCATGTTATGTGCATTTTAAAATCTGAAGAATTGTGTCACTTGAGTCGTATATGCACACATAAAACTGATAGTTTTGTATTTAAATCAATTATTGGACAAGTGTGCGAGAGACTTTTCTGGTACCATTTTGATTTTTTTTTTCTTTCTAGAAAATTTTGCCTAAATAAAGAAAGAAAGCTTCATATTCATAGTGTAGATAGTAATATTCCATCTAGTCATTAATAGTCAAACACACAGTGGCACATCTGACATAGGCAGCTGAGTTGGGAATTGAAACCATAATAATTAACAATAGATTTCCTGATCTCACCATGAAAAGTAAATGAAACACTCTGTGGTGTGCTTGCCCACTAGAAGAGGGAATTAACTCAGTATGAAAAGCAGAATGGAAGCATATCTCTGATTAGATCTAATGCACAAGGAATGCAACAATGGGAAGCTTGTCTCAGCAGAACACATCAAACTCTTTTCTAAATATTGTGCATGAGTATGCAAAAACATGCACATTTCCCATAAGAACCATAGTGAATGCACAGGATGTACAAAACAATCTGTACTGCAACAGGGAAATAAATAAATAATTAGATAAAGAAATGAATTAATAAATAAAATTGATGAATGTTATTATTTACACAAAAAATTTAATCCAAAATTTAAATTTCCTCAATAGTTTTGGCCCCATTCACTTCAAATTTCCTATTTAAACGACTCCTCCTCACCAGCCTGGCGGCGCTCAGTGTTCAGGACCCTGGAGAGCAGCAGCGCCCCGGGCCCCGCAGCAGACACAGGAACAGGCTCAGCCCTGCCCTTCATGTTCCCATCATTGTTATCCTCTCTTCTTATTCTGTGTCTCCTATGACTGCTCCATATTTCCCTTCCTCTTCCTCAAATTGTCTTTTTCTCTTATAGTGACATTTACTGTTGCAGCAACTTTTTCTCAGAAATAAAATGTTCTCCCTTTCAGTCTTCAAAGTGTGTTGGTTTTGCTTGTTTGTTGGTTTTTTGGTTTTTTAAGGTTCCTTATCCTTAATGTTGACAATATCATCATGGGACATCCAATAGAATTACTGTATCAAGCATTATAGTTTTGTTGTTTTAAGATGTACCTGACTGGATGTGCAGCATTCTTTTCTACTGTTTATTGTTAGAAAACTTACTTTATAGAAATGCTGGATCAGAAATTACTGTGTTTGTAGTCATAAAAAGTAGTTCAGTACAGCCATAACAATGCAGTTGTAGTTACTGATCTTCTTGCATGTATTAAACACATTTTAATACTTCAGATTCTCTTCAAAACTTGAAAGAAAAGCTAAAATTTGAAATCACAACTAAAAATCTGATTCTGTAAAAACTTACAAGGGTGAATAGGCCCAGTCCATTCACTGCACCTATTCACCTGCACAAAGCCACATGGTAAATCTTTGCAGACCTGTTCCTACATGATCTCATTAAGCCCTCTGAGTTTAACTAACTCTCAGAGAGATACAAATCAAGAGTGATTCCCAAAAGTCAGTACAGACTCACTGGTGTAACTCAGCACACTTTTTTTATTTTGGTTTCTTAAGGAGAACCAAGTTTCTGTAATGGCTTTATGAGAGGGAGGCAAGAAGGAAGGAAAGGAGGATCTGGGTATAGAATACACAGAAACATGCATTTGTCTGTCTGTCCTTCAGTCTCCCCGACTATGCTGGGGCACAATGGCCAATTTAAAATGAATTTTATAATAGTCATCTTCAAATGCAATAGTCATCTTCAACCCATCAAGCTTTTAGAATTTTTGTGAAGATACAAAGGGGTAGGGGGAATCAGGAAGGCCTGAATAATGAGCACATTATGCAGATCAACCACAAGATTTATAAGAGAGCCTTTTTGTGGATTTGGCATCATGGAGGCATTCTTTCTTTCCAAAAGCCATGAGAGTTCAGAAAATATATTTCACATCTCTCTTTCAATTTGTGGCTTTGTAGGTTTACTCTGCTATATGGAATTCAGAGTGCATCCTCAGCACTGGCTCCCCATCAGAATAAGAAATATCCTTTCTTTCTTCACCAATAAACAAAAACTCATGCAATGTGCTTTGGAAGATTCAGACAGAAACAAAAAAAGAAATCCTCAAAACAAAACAGTCAAACCATTGACACGCTGTGATGGACTGTTTATAGTGGCTCCAAGGCACCTTTTACCAAAGATCCACTTTCAGCCAAAGCACTTATCAATATACAGCAGGAAAATCAGGGTGATAGAAAGTGGGAGGTAAACCCCACATATTTGCAAGAATAAGGACATGTATACTTTAGACACGAGTAAGTCAAAGGTGCCTACAAAAGCATCACATTCAAACACCATCAATGAATCACAACCCTACTCTGTCTGGATCACTCAGAACTCAATTTGGGTAACATATAGGTCATTACATAAACTGGTAACTGAGCATAAAAACCAGTGTGTCTGGCAGACAAACTTCATAGGTCTGGGGTGAATTTTGGACTCTACAAAGCTCATTGGGCTGAAGAAATTTTTCTTCAGCACAAAATCACAGATCCTACTTCCACATGCAGTGAAAGAGGAAGGCAAACCATCCTCATTGCAAGGCAGGAGCTGTTATTATAACTGAGACCCCCTGCCTTCACATTTGAAAGCAGAGCAAATAATGCCACTCACTCTGTAGGCACTGACTGAATGTCAAATGGAAATAAAAACTGGTACAGCATGCTCCTAATAAATAATATTTCACTTCTATATGTATTTTTTTTTTTTTTAGCACAAATAAAAATCTTTTCTCTTGAAGAATCTTTGATAACTTGACTCTGACAGAAATCACAACTTTTTTAACCTCTTAAAGAAGTGGTTTTTTTTCTATAAGGATTCTGGAATTAAGAAGCCCTACATTTGGCAAAAGAAAGTTGACAAAGATTTTATAGGAAGTGTGTGAATTCAAATGTGAGCTGAAAGTTAGAACTGGCAAGAGGTAGTGACTATTATCAATAGGAATTCCTAATGTGCAAGTACAGAAAATTAAGGTTTCCTAAGTCTTATATCCTATGCAGTGGGAACATAAGAAAGAGTTAAAATACAGAGGAACAATTGCAGCTGCTATATGGGTAAGTCAAAACTAAATAGTAAACACCCAATTTTTAATAATACTTTAGGTGGAAATGTTATGATTTACAGCTCTGAGTTGGCATCCCAAGCACTCAGCTCACAGTCTCCTCAGAAGGTAGGTACCAGCAACTACTCATTTTTCAGGGTGTCAGGCCTGTATCCAGTTGTCAGAATCAACACCAAGAGCCTAGTCTTACTTTTTTTCTACTGTATTTTTCTGTATTCTGTGGAACACCTTCACACATGAACAGAAACCTGTTTTTGACATACATGTCAAGATTTCTGATATTACAGTTTACCTCACTGTTCTCCGCTGACAAAAAAATTCTTGTGAACCAAGATTACACATACCGAAATTCAGTGCATATTCACTCAACCCTTTCAGTTTCTTCTATGGAGTTTGATAAAATAAGAACAAACTTTTGAGTATTGTCAAAATCTTGTGGCCTAGCAAGCAAAAAATACAAATAGAATATTGTATTGCAAATATCTCTATCTTGCCACCCCATTAAAATATGATACAGAAGGATTTTTAATTTCATCGAAAGAGTAGAACTGCAGCAAAAGTAACAGTATACAGCTACTCTAAAATGAGAGCTGAAACTTTGACTAGATTATAGATCTTTACTGCTGGTCTCATGTTCCCTAGAGGAGTCATAAGAGTCATTGTGGATTTTTTGCCTTGCATCTGATTCCAGTGATGGCACAGGCAACAATTCTCATATGTAGAATGTTAAGGGTATTTTTAACTGTGAATAAAGAAGAATTCATCAGTATTGGGATGTACTGCAGATGCTACATTAAGCTTGGGAATTCTTTTTCTGCTATTCAACTTTGTTACTTCATAGCAAATATTCTATTTCACAGGTAGTCCTAGATAAGGAAGAGTTCCTTAATCAGTAAAATGATCTTATTGCCAGCAGCACAGGCTATTGAGTGTTATTGGCATTTCATCACAAGAGCAAAAACAGATGACTGAAATGGGGAGAACTCATATCTTTTAAACTAGGCTCCAGTCAGATAAAGTGCATTCTGAATTGAAAACTAGATAATGAAAGGCTGGATTGCTTCTGTCTTCTCTTTTAGAAGGTAGAGCAGGATGTATCAGGAAGAAATTCCTTCCTATTTAGGGCATGGTTAAAACTTCCATCTATGCATCTCCTTTCATGAGACATATATTCCAGAGGGAAGGAAGAGAATAGTCAGAGATCAGTGATGAGCCAGGCCATCACTTCTAGGAGTAGTGACAGAAAATATTATTTTTGAAAACTACTGTCCTTTTTGAAAGTCCTTTTTGAAAACTATGGATCTGTAAATAGAAAATATGCACATCTCAGGATTCTGTGGCTAGGATTTTCAAGGAATACCTGTATCCCACTGAAGAGCAATGGAAAATCCATAAGAAAAATCATAAGAAAGAAGCTCTTCAAGTGTGTACTGAGAGTAAAAAATCATGTTATATAATTCTTGCTCACATTCTGGATGGGTTTTTTTCACTTCCTTTCTTTGGAAACCTACTTTCCTTGAAATCTGATCATCATGCATGCTTCTACTATAAAATGTATTTATATTAATAATTTAATGATAGCTGAGCCACACAAGGTCATTTGGGTTCTGTGAGGTAGAGGTTATTTTACTAGATTTAAAATGAAAGAATAAAAGAAGCCTGACATGACTCAGTAAAAAGGCTTTTTTACTTTAGGACCTAAATATTCTAATCAATAACACTGTGGAATCATTGTTCTCTGAGGAAAGAAACAAATTAATAAATAAATGTATTTAATTGGCATGATAATTCCTTAGACTATTCCAATTTCAAGACAGAGTTTCTTTGGCATAATTGGTCTTGTTTTCATTCTCTGACCTTAATGTCCATCTTTCTCCCTTTCTAGAGTATTACCAATAGATTAATAATTTTGAAAGCCTGCCAAGCTAACAGTGGTGGTGGTGACAGTAAATTTTGGTATTTCCTCAGAACACTGAATTGTGCAGCTAGTTAAACTGATTTGAGAGATGATAAAATAATCTAATGGTCTGTAGTCTATTGTAGTTTCTTATATCTATACCCTCTCTAAAAGCAAAGAGAAATAAAAACATTTTTCTGTCAGAATTCACAAAATAGTCTCAGGAAATGGTTAAAAGTCTGTGTAAACAAAAACAACAACACCAACAATCCATCAAGTAAGATGACCATATCTTTAGATACCCAAATCTCAAAGCAGAACACCTAAGCTCCAACAGTCCAATAACAGAAGTACTGATAGCAGCAACATGAGGATACCTCCTCCCATCAAATGAATTCAGATGCTGGGATTGTAATTACTGATTCCAAACTTAAAAAAAAAAAAAAACAAAATGGAGAAGACATTTGGGCCTTGGTTTGGAAATGTACAGCTGAACAGACACCAGTATTAGGCATGCCTGGAAATAACATAGCTGACATAATTACAGCAGAAAAAAAATTAAAGAAATAAAAAAACCTCATGTACCATGGAACTTATGCTTCAGCAAGTATGAGATCGATGGATTATATGGCTTTTGAAGGCTTTCATTTACAGTTAAATCCAAACTGAAACACCAGAGCATTAAAGCCAGAAAAATCTGAAGGTCAGCATTTTTTTCAATGAACAAAGTATTTAAAGTACTCTCTAAGTGAGCACTTCTTTTGTTATATAAAACCCTGTTCACTGAACCGATTTCCTGTTAGTAGACTGAACCATGGATTAGGTACATTTGATTTGAAGAATGTCACTAATGAAACAAATCATCAGGAAAAGAAAGAGAATTTTAAAGTGTGCTTAGCACACTGCAGGGTCTGAGTGACAAGGTTTTGCAGAGCAGGGTAGAAACTCAATGGGAAGAAACAAGGGAAAAATATGAAAAGGGATGTACGACGTGGCTTTAGAAAGCTGAACTTTCTGAAAGAGGTACTTGGAACTGAGGTAGCTGATGAAATATAAATGTCAACAATCATTATAGCTAAATGCAAGTGAAACATTTGCAGTACAAAGTTATAAAGAAGTGTGGCTGTAGTTGAAGTTGGTCTGGGTTAATGGTGTGTTCTTACAATTTGGATCAAACAATTGCTAGTCAGAGTTCCTGGCTTGCACCAATAATGTTATCATTAAAATGGTGTAATTTTAAGCAAGTAATGACTGCAATGCCTCAGCTTCCCTGTTTATGAAACCAGAATGGCATTTAACTGTGCCGTGGGGCTTGATTATACTCCTAAGGTACAGGGGATCATCGTAGGAGACATAAGCATCTGAATTTCTGTGAGTACAACATCTGTATCAACAGTTCCTTAAACAATAAAAGACATGTCATCTTCAGGATTGGATGTGAAAATAGGGTGCTTCTTTCCATCTTTGTAAAGTAAATTACACATAATTAGAAAAAGGAAAGCTAAGAGAATATAGGACAACTTTATAACTGTGCTGAGAATCCAACACTCATCATCCCACATGTAAAAATCTATAAACTTTTAGGACATTTTTCTCATATTTGTTTGGAAGATACTCAAGGTTATGCATCAAAATCTAAAATTCTATAGTTCATCATCATGCTGCAGACACAAACCA
This sequence comes from Molothrus ater, assembly GCF_012460135.2. NCBI lineage: Eukaryota > Metazoa > Chordata > Aves > Passeriformes > Icteridae > Molothrus > Molothrus ater. Next base: position 11,980,602 of record NC_050482.2, on the reverse strand, counting down.
TGATGATCCATGTTCCTATGCCAAATGACATTTTCATTACCATCAGGACAAAACAGTTCAGCAAACTATTTCACTATTTACCATAAAAACTTCCAAACATTGTTAGATATATCCTTTTCTGGATACCATCATGCTGAAGAGGCAGCTGCATTCTCAGCACCTCTCCAAATGTCCTTGACTCTTCAGATAGTGAGAAATTTGCATGTGTGATGCCTTTAACTTACCAAACAGCCCCAATTCAGTTCTGGAATCTTTCTTTCAATTTTTTTTTTCTTTTAGTTTGGGTTAATTTGTGGGGTTTGTGTGGGGATTATTTGTTTGGGTTTTTCTTTGTTTTGCTGCTATTGCTGTAGGAGGATTTTATGTTTTAGTTAGGTTTTCAATCTTAAGACAATATTCCTGTATGGCAGAAATCAGATATAAATCTATATCCTCCCACATTAAGAAATTACAATATCTGAAAAAAAAATTGTTAATACACATTTAAGACTCTCCCTAGTATCTCTTACAGAGCATCACTTTAGAAAAATTAAACCTTCTGAAAAGCATAAAATAAATAATTCCAGTACATGACAGCTCAGTCTAACTCACTCCAATTTTACCTCTACAAAAGCCACTGGGAATATCTGTGACAGCCCATCTCCAAAAGCAGTGCATGACAGGGCAGAGTGGTAAAATAGAGAGTGAGTTAAAGGGAAGAAAAAGTGTTTCTGTGAAGTAAACAAAGTGCTTTTTCCATGATTCTTTTATATCATCTGCAAAAACAGAATGCAAAATATATATGGCAGGCCATGGATTAGCAAGGGCAGAGCTAAGGTTAATTTTATATTTCCTCCTTTACCTCAGTTTGAATTTGACAGGTAAAAGCAGTAGTGGTTAACTTGTGAATCAGGCTACAGAGGGATATTTATAGATGCGTAGGTAACTCATATATTTCAATTAATACATTGCACTACTTTCTATAAACATTAATTTTGTTTTTGTGAAGATCTGTGAATGCTAAAATATAAAAGCAACACCCTTTTTATACAAGATTTGAAGCTGATTTAAGTGGAAATAGATGTTGCAGAAGTTGAAAGCTGAGTAACTGTTGCAATTAGGCAGAAGGAAGCTGGGTTTTTTTCCACTCCTGACTACATTACTACAGCAGAAGAGTAATCACTGTTTCCATTATTCCTATAATTCTCATCACTGGATGCTGGAGTTACTAAGATACTAAGAGAGATGGATTGTTAGTTTTTCTCAAACCTAAATAGCATCAGTCTCTGTGTGTTACACTGCTTCCAAGTACAAAAAAAAAAGAAGGCAGATGTTTTACAGATCTCTAGTTTTGAAAGAATATGTACAGAGGCAAAATTTCCTGACCTCAGGCTCCTTGCAGGGGGTTCTTAATGATCCGCATGAAGCCTGGATGGTGGAGGAGTGTGCTGGTTGCTGGTTCTTTGTGAAAGAACATGCCTGGTCCCTGAACATGGAAAAATGAAGTGCTTATTATTTAAGTTATAACCTGAGCTGGATGTTATGGAGCAGTGAAATATATAAATGTTATTTTATTTCCCCCACCCCTTGTGTTCATGACTGAAATGCTTAGTTTCTTTTTACATGATTTTATATGCCTGCCCTTGGCCATCCCTAAATCATTGAACTTACCTTTTAAATTGCAGCTAAAAAAATTTAAAAAAAATCAGACATAATATAGACAGAGGTTGGAAAAGAAAGAAAGTAAGTCCTGGACAAAATTTAAAATAAATGGGCAAAATGTATAGAATTTACATAGCAAAAAATTCCTGTGTTTGAAGCAAACTATCTCAAAATGCTTCATCCTACTAGTTTTTTACTTAAAGACACATAAGTGCAGAGGTACTATATTCTTGAAAGAAGAGATAAGAACTACAGAAAAATGCATTGGGGAGGAAAGATGTGTTCTCACTATTGTCAGTTTCTGCTGTCATGAAAGGAAATGGGGCAGACTCAGAAGCAAGCAGTTTTCCTAAGAAAATTGTTTTTACTATAGAAAACAACTAGGTAAGGGTTTGTCTTTTAGGAAGTCAGCTCTGAGTTCACTCCCAACTTTTTCTGGAGTTGGGGATAAGATTTTTTTTTTAATAAATAGCATCATTCAAATGGAAACATGGGATCTATGCTTTAAAACCCATTCAACTTAAAATGGAAAACAACAAATCATTATGGGCCTTATGAATTAAAGACAAAATTAGATGTCTATACACACTCAAGAGAGAGCATACTATTGGAAGAAGTACCTAGTTCACAGGAATTTTAGAAGAAGAAATTAAAGTATTTGAGTTTATCTGAAGAGATCTTCAATCATAGTATTTGGGTTGCTATATTGAGCAAACTGTGAGTTGATTTGAAATGGAAATATATATCTTTAGAGTAAAGGAGTGTGCAGATGGTCTTGGATGACTGAGAAACAAAACGAGTACTAGCACAAAATGAGCACAAACTGTTCATTTTATGAGTTGTCATGGAGAGAATTATGAATGGAAAATATTCTTACACACTAATGAAGGCAGGAGAGCCCTAAAAGCTGCATTAATTATACTGTAACTGCATTACTTCAGTATGGACAATTTGTGGTACAGTATTTCTTATTCAAGTGCTGACAAACTACTGTGTAAAATTTCATGCAAACACATCAGTTTTCTGAAGAGCAAAACAAAACTTTTAGATTTGAAGGAAAAAACGAGCTATATGGAAAAAAGTTTGCTCGTTCAGCAGAAGTGAACACGCTAATCCTGAGAAAAGGTAAGAAAGGAAAGCAGTGCATTTAATTTTCATTCCAGGGCAAGAGACTAAAGGACAAACAGAAATCTCTGTGTTTCTTTCTGTAAAGTCAAAGGTGGATAGGTGATGCAGAATAAGTTAACAAATGCAAGTATTGATAAGAATGACTGATTGTAGTTTGGGAGGTTAGGTGAACTAGCAGTTCAGGTATGACAGCGGCAAAGTCAAGTGAATTCTGGACATCTGTTTCTCTCCTAGCATGAATAGTTTTTACTTTTTGTGATAATTAATCAAGCTATATGTTCCTTTTTATTCATGTAACGTCACTACCATTTCTGAGGTCACCTCAAAACCAAATTATTTTTTCTCTAGTGTATTTAACCAAAAAAACCCCTCACTTTTACATAGGTATCTACATGTTATACTTCAAAATAAAAAAGCTGCAATATTTAGTTCCAAAAAAAACTGAAAGGAGATATTTCCCTTCCCTCTCTGTAATTCATCTAAGAGCTTAAAGAAAAGATCACATGGAGTTTAATCCCTGAACTGCATTTTTCAGGAAACATACTATTATTCAGAAAAAAGTCACCAATAGCTAAGCCTATTACTATCACTGCCTTAACATTGCCTTATGTTATAGATGTGCACATTTAAGTGAAAAAGAAGAAAACAAAATGATTTTGTGCTCTTAGTTTTATGCCTATACATGGAAATTTGTGTATTTTTCTAAGACACAAATTTTAAGAATACATATTGCAATACACATCTACAAATTTTAAAAATATGTATTTTAAAAAACCAGAAACTCCTAAATTATAGTATGCATGAAATTATAAGTGAAACTATTACCTAACTACTCTGAATTGCTCTCTTCAATCACAGATTTGTTTCATTTTGTTCACAAAATCCATTGTTTCTGAGAAGTGTTCTAATTAACAGCTTAGCCAGAGTTAGAAAATGCTTTCCATGCCAGTTGCTTTTCTCTGGAACAAGACAGATAAGGAAATAAATAGGTTTGCCCTTCCAGAAATGCAGTTAACCCTTTTAAGTCAGCTGATCCATTCCAAAGCAATTTCCCTTGATATAGTTAGTACTTTATCCAACAAAAGAAAAACAAACCAAATTCACTTAAACATTAATATAGGTTTACTTCTAGTTAACATTCTAATTAATCACACAATCAATACTGAAATATTTCTAACCTTGTTTGTAACAAAATATAGATCTAGATACACTACTTCCAAGGGAATATTTCTCTGTTTAGTAAAATTTAAAATAGATATGCAAAAAGTCAAGCCAATGGGAACATTTCCAAGCAGTCCTGCTTCCATGTGAGAAGTGTGACTTTGCCTTAACTGCTATTCCTTTCAACATTATTGTATAGTGTGAAGTGATTTATAGAGTGAAATACAATCACTCTATAAATACATGAGAGATAATTTAGAGTGTAGTTCCAGTATGAAAAAATCTTCTTTGCAACCGTGACTACATACTGGTCTAGTTCCTGAAATTTGGCTCTTTGATTTATTCCTATTGTTTTACATTGAGAAAGGGACAGAGTTTATGCCAGTGCAGAGTAAACTTGCCATGGCCTCATCCTCTCTCTCTTCCTCCATTCATTGTGCTAGTTCAAGATGTTGATCTGTCCCAAAGCTGACCAAGGTACTTTTACAGGAAAAATCCTGTCCCACAACCAAGCTTGCTTACAAACCACAGCATCCCCATGCCACCACAAAGAAGCTCTTTAAGATCTGACTACTCTGAACTTAAGCATAGGTGGTTCATCTACCCCACAAAAAAGTCTATTCTGTATTGCAGCAGCCTGTCCATACAGTATGCTTTGAGCAGGCACCTGCTAAGCAGGATGCTTTTGTTCTCTTTACCCTGCACTCTATTGACCTCAAAGGCTGGACTTTGGGAGGCTTATTAAAACTCTTTGCACCAGCAGTTCAAGAAGTCTTCAATCCATCTTGCAGTCTTTTCTCTAATAAGTACTTTATCAGTTAGTCCATGAGGATAATACGGAGACAGGGCTGAAAGCTTTGCTAAAGTCAAGATGTACATCATCTCCTGCTCTCCTTATTCACCATACTAGCTATTTTACTGTGTAAAGGCATGATCAGGCCTGATTTCTGCTTCATAAATTCATGTTGATTATTTCAAATCGCCTTCTTGTCCTTAGTGCATTTAGTAATGGCTGCCAAGATTTTTCGCTCCAACCCCTTCTCAATGACTAAAGCGAGGCAGGCAAGCCTGCAGTTCCTTGGACATCCCTCCTTTCTCTTCTTAGATACAGGAGTAATATTTGCTTTCTTCCAGTCCCCAGGAACCTTTCCAGACAGCTGTAACCTTTCAAGCAGTGGCCTTGTGGTGACTAGCCAGATCCCTCAGTGCTAATGGGTAAAAACCTCCAGGGATACACTCATACATCTGTATGTCCCATCCTGCCCTACCCACCTGCTCCTTCTTCCCTAAGGGTAATTCTTCCCTTCCCCAAACTTTTCCTACTGACTTCAGGGATCTAGAATTGCTGAAAGCCAGTCTTAACAGTAAAGACAAAAGCAAAGAAGACACTGGGCACCTCATCCTTTTCCACCAGGTACTCTGCACATTACAGCAGCAGGAACACATTTGCCCTACTTTTATTTTTTTTCTACAGATGTACCTGCAGAAACCTACTTATTTCCTATCATGTCCCCTACTGGATTCAAATCCAGAGGGGCTTTGACATGTCTAACCCCTATTCCTGCATGTTGGTACAGTGTTTCTATATTCCTCCCAGATCACATGCCCAGTAAACACTGGTTTTGGTGCAAACTAAGTTACAGTTATGTTTTGTGTGTATATAAACTTTAATTCTATATAGTACTTTAGTACATTTTTTTTTCTGATGGTGAGAACACTGTTGTTTTTAAATCCACTCTCTTGGAGAGTTATACATTTCTAAAAAATAATAATTGCAAAATTCATAACTCATTATAATTACCAAGTTAATTTTGACTACAAAGCAAAATGCCTCATTGCCAAATCATGGTTTTCCTTCATCCAATATAATCATTTGATTAGACATTCTGTTCCATATTTCCCTAATGGCTTTAATTTTTCACTCTGGAGACTGAATTTTTAGTCTTGTTTTTCAGATGAATGTCATAGCTGATAAAGAATCAACTTACTTCTAGCTTGTTCACAGATAATGATAATAAAATGGGGAAACATCAAGGATGATTTATTATACCACATCGAGCAGTGAAGGAAAAAAAAGGCAGTTGTGCTTACTTCATTTTATTTAAATGAATGTGATAATGTCCTCCTTCTCCACCTTTTCCAAAGTAATGTTTATTTGCATCTGATTTCCCAACAATACTGCATCATTTAAAGGAAAAAAAGGGTATTTCTGAAAGCATATTTGGTAGACTGAGTATGTGCTGGTGTTTGCAACTTAACTGCCAATTTCTAGCTACCATTGATACTCCCCTTTAAGCACCTCTTAAAATGTGATGTCATTGTTAGGAGAAATTAAATTTCTGGGACTGATAAGCAGTAACAGCATTGTCAGCAGGAGAGATGCAGCTCTGCAGGGAGCAGTGCACCTCTGCCCTCTTTTCTCATGCTCATGCTTTGCTACCAACTTGTACTGTAATTCTTCCATGGTTTCCACAGCAAATATGTTCAGGATTTCCACTGACTCCACTATTAAAGCGTCGGCATCCACACTTCTCCCCCCATGTTTGTGCAATCCTCTGCTGGACTGACCAAGGAATACTGGCTTATGGTCTAGCTGTAGCACAGAAAGGGAATAGGATCCAGATCCCTCTCTCATACCTGCAACATCTCTGTAGGTTTTGGAATGGTTCTTATAAAAGCCAAAACAATCTCCAAAATAAATTCTGCTTTTCTTACTAAATCTGGCTAGTGTGAATTAGCAGTATAAAAATACTTTCACAATAGATTTACACTTCATGAACAGAAGGCATTTATTTCTGTTCTTACACACTATAGTAAAAAAGAAAATATTGAGTAAATAACATTTTTCTTTTTTTTTTTCATAAGAGTAGATTTCCAGTGACATATGGGACCCATTTCTATTTTTGCTGCTTTACAAGATGCTGCAATGACCTCTAAGACGAAGACAAATCCACCCTCCTGTTTAGCAAAACCTGAAGATGGCCCTTCCTGTCCTGTCACCCAGAAATATCTGTAGAAGGAAACAGGTTGTGTTAGTCCTTGAAAATGCCTTGATAATGAGCATAAGATTAATGATACATGGGAGAAAAAGGAACATCTGACAGGTTTATAGCTCTGTCCCTCAAAGTGTGGCCAGTGTGGCATTGCCAGCTCTGTTGCTACACAGCATGGTGGTGGCTGTGAATGATATTCACGTTTCTGTGTGAGCTGCACAGAAACATGCAGCAAAATCATTTCTCATGCTTCCAACAGAGCTCTGGTGAATGAATAAGAAGCAGGAGAGGAGACTTTACCCTTTGCCAAGCTTGGAAGCTCCCTTTTCTTGAATTGTCACTGGTGTAATAGGACATCAAGAGTTTACAATTAGGATGACAAACTATTGCTTGTTTTTAGGAGACAAAGTGGCAGAAACTGCCAAGAGTGAGTCCCTTGCGTGCCTCTGTATGTAAGGTGAGAAAAAAGGGAGCCTGGAATAAAAGCTTTACTTAGAAACAGCATGTAAGCTGCGTGCAGGCTCATTGCTACTGGGATCTTTTTTACTGAGAGATTTTAAAAGGAAATTTAATAAATTTTTAAAAAATAAAATTTGTCCACATTCTCAAGCCTGAGATTACTTTATGAGTGGAGACAGCGAATTGCTCACTTCCCAGAAAGAGGGCATGTTGTTTTGCTGAGGATTAGAATATCAACACAAGCTCCTCACAAACAATCTAAGTTATTCTAGGACTGAATTCTTCCTAGAGGAATTTCAGAATGTATTTACAGACAACATAGATAAATTGCCATCTTTAGTCTTTCTTGATAACTTGCAAAAACCTTTCAGCTCAACTTTCACCCACAACATTGAGCTGATTATCCACAGTTTATCTAACAATGACAAAGATAAATATTTAAAAGACTCTGTGATGGCATGAATATGGCTAAGTCAAATAGCTCTCAATTAGCAAGACTTTAACTGCAAACAATGGGAATCAGTAGGAAAAATGCTTGTATGATCAGGACCAATCTCCAGGCTCTAAAACAGATAAAGAAAATTTTGAAGTTGCTTTAGTCTCTGTAGAAGTATGAACTCAGATCTTATAATCATCTTTGAATACTGGCTCTCATTTTTTAAGTTTTAAATATGATGACCAAACTATATTGATGAATCTCATGAAATAGAACAGACAATTTAAAGGAATATTAAGGGGTAGATCTTACCTGTTTCACATTGAGGAACACTTTTACTTAGCAGAAATTGATATGTCAATTTGCAGACTAGATGAGGCTATAATTTTGGTTAATTTTAGCAACAGAAATGATAGATGTCAAATACAACCTAATCATCTAGTCTGCCTTAAAAAAAGAGACAGGAATGTCCACAGGGCAGTGTTTTCCACTTAGCTTTTGTACTTATCTTAGAGGGAATTAGCCTCCAGCATCACCTATCTTTTTCTGTTAGGGAATCCTAGGCAACTATCTCAGATTTATATGCTTAGCAGATTTCTTGTGAACATTTTTAATGCACCTTAGGAAAGAAAGATGTCTGCAGATAATTGACTGAAAAATCTGAAGCTTTTATTTAATTTTTTAAAATTATTTGTCCATATTTTTTTGTTTTGTTGTTTTTTGGTTTTTGTTTGGTTTTTTTTTTAATTTCCTTGTCCATATGCATAATTTAGGGTACAAGAAAGGAATTTGGAGTTCAAAGCATCAGTGTTTCCTAAAAATGAGCACATCAGTGGACTGAAAAGGAACCTTTGTTGCTCATACTTACAAAAGTGCAACAGATGTTCTTTCATATGCTTGAAAAGATACACGGAGACTTTTAAAAATGCTTAGTTACTTAACACTCAAGTTTTACATACAAGAAACCCTGTTAGGTGCTTGACATTTTATTGGATGCTTAAATACCACCACAATTGCTTTTAAATATGTTTGAAAAACTGGACTGTTCAAAAGTCCTGAATTGCACAGCCATCTACATCTATCATGTGTGTTTACACATCCTCTAGCACCAAAGCAACTGAATGATTGATGAAAGACAACAGTAAGGACTGACGTCACTGGAACTAATAAAGCATAATTAATTATTGAAGTGCCTTGTGACTGATTGACCTTGATGTCCAACTGAAACATTCATAAATCTGTGGAAATCTAATTATTTAATTAATTAGACTCCTCTACTTCTGTCACATCAGTTAAAATACACCTAGCTCAAAAGTTTTTGAAGGGAACCCAAAGACAGATACACGCAGACAGGGGGGATCTGTGATCCTTGCCTTCTGTACAAATAATGCTACAAAGAAAAATCTCTTCTATGCTGGCAGAAACTTTGAGCCATTCAACCTAAAGCTCAAATTGATCATCATCCAGTCTCATTCAATTTGTTTCAGTCTTATTCAGCTTGTTTCCAGTCTTATTCAACGTGTTCAACACCAATGACCTGGATGAAGGGATAGAACGCACTCTGAGGAAGTTTGTTGGTGGTATGAAATGGGGTGAGTTACCAATACACCTGAAGGCTGTGTTGCCATTTCACCAGTCCTGGACAGGCTGGAGAGTTGGGCAGAGAGAATAATGAAGTTCAACAAGTGAAGAGTCTGGCACCTGGGGAGGAACAACCCCAAGTACCAGGGAAAACTGAGGCCAGCAAGTCGAGGGTGGTGATCTTGGCCCTCTACTCTGCCCTAGTGAGGCCACATTTGAAATATTGTGTTGGATTCTGGTCTCCACAGTTCAAGACAAGGAGCTACTGGAGCAGGTCCAGTAGAAGGCCACAAAGTCAGTTAGGAATCTGGAACATCTCTCTCATGAGGAGATACTGCGGGAGCTGGGCTTGTTTTGTCTGGAGAAGGAGGCAAAGAAATGTAAACACATGCCTCAAAATATATATATATATTTATCCTATTGGGGGAAAGATTTTCCATGTTTTTTCACATACAAGGTAAAAAAAAAAAGACTATTCCAACAATAAAAACTATTTAAGTGACAAATTTCTGACATGACCTCTTACAGTTGAAGAAATACTGTGCTTGGCCATATAAATTGAATAAAGGTGATGTCAAGTTCAAATGAATATGGGTACTAAAAATATCAGAAACCTCCTCACTCAGCTTCCCTGAGCATTTCCAGGTACTAAAGCTATCTCTGAGGTACACAGCATGGTGACCATGCAACCTATTCCTCTGTTCATTTAAAATAACAGCAAATCTTCCATCAGCAGGTCTTAGAAAAACAATTCCTTTCTCAGTGCTTTTCAGGTCAAGCACTAAAACCAATCACTGGTGATCCACAGGGCATCATTCTGTGCCTTTTTCAAATAGGCATAACAGGTAATAACTGGCCACAAAAACCCCCTTCAGTAGAATTGTGAGAGAGAAACTGATGTGAAAGTGATGGACAGCAGCCAAGCTGCATGGAAATGCTTCTCAGTATCCCCTGTGTCTGTGTCTTATCATTGTTACTGGTTCCTGCAGATCTATCTCAATTACCATCTCCGCTGTAGCAAGTTGATAAAGTGATATGTTAATGGGTAAGATGGAGTTCTGATAGCAAGGGCAGAAGAAGGCAGCAAACCTCAAACTAAACACAGACACAAAGAACAGACAATTAAATCCAAGGTCTGTTAGGAACTTCAGCAACAAATCAGAATAAAGAACATAAGAAAACTGTGAACTGAAAGAAGGATCTCAGAAATGAGGCTAAATAAAATAAATTCTAGTCTCTCTCTCTTTTTTTCACCTCTCCGCTCTTCATTTTGAATTAAAAAAAAATATATATATGTAAGAATTCCTGGAGTAATCCTTTGATAAGATCAGTAGCTTCTGTTGTGGTCTAGAAACTCTACCCCTTTTCAGTGAGTCCTGATCACTTGGCCATCTAGCCAAGCACATCCAGGGATTTCTGATTTGTACCAAGGCAGCAACACAATCCTACCCAACACAAATGAGATTTTGCTCCATTTTCCCTTCTGTCCTCCTGACCACCTACTTTTTTTGCCCTCTGCCCATCTCTCAATTTCACAGTGACCCTGAGCCTCACTATGCCTTACAGCACTGGCACAACAGGCTGCAGCAGCTCCTGCTGAGAAGGAAACAACTTGCCTGGTGGTGCCTTAAGCTGTGAAATAATCAAAAATAAAAAGAAATGTTGTAGAGGACAGATTGCAGTAGCTGTTGACTACAACTGTGGGTACCACATTAGGGTGCCTGTTTGTGGCTGTTATAACCATTTACACTGAGAAGATATTCTGTTCTTACTACTATGGTTGCTTTGACAAAATTGAAAAAATAGCCATTATTCACACTTGCCAACTCAAAATTCAGAGATAGAATTATTCTTAGACTTCTATATGTGCATGTCTAAAATAGCAACTCTAACCAATATTTTCAGTCTGAAAAGTACATTTGTACAATTTTTTGCATTAATTTATTTTACTTTTGCATTTTGATTTTAGTTTTCACTTTTTTCCCTTTCATCCTACATAGTTTTGGTATGGGATTAAATTGTTTAAGATTTCTGTACGTAAACACAGAAACTATTGAAATGCTGAAATTCACATGGAGTAGGGTGAAACTCTTAGCATATTGGTATATTGAAATATTTCTATTATCCTGGATAGAGTTACACTACAGATATGGTCAATGCCAAATGGTCAACGTAGTCTAAATAAATGTTATTGTCATATTGGGGTTTTTTTTTCCTGCATTCAAACAAATTGAAGTAAATTCAACTATCAGCTAAGAAACTGCTCAGTGTTATATAGATAAAAAATACAACCCCTCATCTTCCAGAGGTTATTCAATGCAATGTTCTTTAAAAATAAAATGCAGTAAATATTTATATAACTCCCTCAATCATCAGACGAGTTATCTTTTTCTATTAATGTTCATGGAGATATGGGTGACTTTGACCTCGTCTTGTGGGATGCAAGTGATAACAAAGTAAGATAAGAAGAATTCAAAATGGTGTAAAAGGTAAAGGATCAAATTATCTGGTAGCAAATACCTACTTGGCTCCATAGATCTTGTTGCCAAACAACTTTGCTGCATACAACGTTTATTTGAAATACAGTTTGAAATAGAACCGTGTAGGAAATAGGGATAGGATAAAATCAAATTACAGCTAGATGCTAATGTATATCTCTCCTGTAATCAAAATGGTAACATCAAAATGGGCTATTATGGCAAAAATATACCAAATAAAAAAACATGCCCATGAACATATTTCAGAACATAGCTACTTGCAGGAAAGACAATCTAAATACAAGATTACTACCATATCCTCTGTTCTTTCAAAGTTTTAGTAGGTGTTTCACATTTTTTTTAATCATATGACAGCAAGCATGCCTTTAAATAAAAATTACTCTATTTCAAGATAATACCTATTCAACCAGTTGTTTGTTCACTGAAAGAAAGCCAGGTTTAAAGAACAGGTTGAATACAGCTGGTTTTCCCAATTACTAAAAAGCACAAGTGGAGATTAACTTCAGCAAGTGCTCACAGCAAGATTTGATTTGGCTGTTTAAGTAAATTAGATTTAAAATATCATTAGGTTTTTCCTTTAAAACTTGGGAGTGCTAACTAAACTACCAAACAATTTTTAGAGATAGTTAATTGTGCTCCAAACTGTCAAATAATTAAGGGCTAATTCTGTAATTCAGTTTATTCTCAACTTATACAATAAACCTATTATATGTTCACTCAGAAAGAAAATAGAGCAGAAAAAAGCACTTTATGAGCTCTGCTATAACTAAGGAGTTGCAGTGTTTACATTAGTTTTGTAACTTAATTACCAAAGATATCATTAACTGTGTAGACTGGGACACTTTTCTTTTATAGCTGCTGTAATTTTATTTGTCAGGCACTGGCTTTCATTGCAGGATAAACTGCTGTTTATTTTTAAATTTTGGCTTCAGTAACTTACCCCACTGAATCTCTTTCTTTTTAACAAAATTAAGGGTAGTTAGAGCTCATGCAATTGTATGATGAGACTTTGTGGAGGTCAATCACAGCAATGACACAAGAGCTCATGGGACATAAGCAGTCTCAGAGTAGTGGGTTTTAGGAAAACATTTCCCAGGCCCATATTTAGGATATGAACTCTTGAACATGCAAAGAAACAATAAGTGCTCCTTTCTGTCTCTGTCTGAGGCAAAAGCATTGGGCCATTCACACTGCTATATTAATTACACACTGAAAACCAAATTATATCCATCCTCTACAATTCAGGAATGTAGAAAAGAGAAAAGATGAAACACTAAAGGAGAATAGTAGTGACTATGTATACTCTACAAAAATGCCGGCTCACCTTTGCACATGTCTCCAAAATCTCTCAGGAGTCCCTGATGTAGTCCCAAGAGAAAAGAGCCTTTTGAGTCAGTTTATCTTTTCCTACAGCCACATGACACTTGTAGACAAACCTTAACATGATTTTCTTCATGTTTCAGACAAGGACATTTTTTTTTTTAAATCAGAAGCCAAATGAGGCTGCCCATAATGAACAAATCCTTCCATCCACATAAAAACTTTCTTCTATGATCAGATTTATTAATATAATTTCTTTAAGCACTCAAAAAGATTAGCTCCTGACACTACAGCTCCATAATGATGCCTCAACCTTGACTGTGTGATGATGACATCTTTAGCATTCAGTGTTTTCCTGTTTAATGTAAGTAGAAAAAAGTGCAGTTTCCCAAATTATCTCCCTGGCTTGAATCTCCTTAAATATATACCTGGACATATAAACCTAAATCCACTTAAATGAGTACTCAAATAAAGAAAAAGAGTTAGGAATCAAACTGTACCTATCGCACTATGGACATGGCCAAAGTTCAGAGCCTGTAGATAAGATACATGTAAAATTTCAAAGCTTACATAGACTGAGGAAAATAAAGAGAAAAATAATGCTGACTGGACTCTTCTCTACTCAAGCCTCTTTTTTTCATACTGGGTATTTGGTACAGCTGCAATGACATCCTCTTCAACTCCTTAGCACCACCGCCCAGACTGATTTTCAGTCATGGATCAACTCACCCATTTACCACTTGCTCAACCTTGTCATCCTTCTGCTTTGTTTCCTTTTCCATGTCTCAATGGATGCATTTGACCTCCTTCAGAATCATCTCCTCTCCTCCATCTTTCTCTGTAAACCCATGATCCATCAATGTCCAGTATTTATTTACTATTTCTAACCTCATTTTCTCCTGTCTTCTGCTTTAGCAACTCAGGTTTATTTGTTTCCCTATCACAAAACAACCTTTCCTCTATTATTCTCTATTATGACTCTTCAACATTCAAATTACATCTCCTACATTTCTAAAATTAGAACATTGTTGAAAATCTTGTATACTTGTGAAATAAGATCACAAACAAAAAAACCTGAGTAAAATTTTAAGTTGCTTCTTGTTACAAGTGATTGAAAAATGATATTTGAATGCTTTGTATGCACAGACTGTAGGTAAGTCTCAAAACCCAGATTATGGGGAGATACATTGGAAATAAATAAATTCTCCAGCTTCCTTATCCAGTCTATGCATTTGCTGTCTGTCTGGGGCATTTAATAATTGAGAAGGACATTTTTTTTTCTTTTTGAGAATGTCTAATAAAGCAAGAATACAAAACTGTATAGCCTAAAGGCTGTATTACTGGTAAGCCTGTGCTTGTCCAGGATTACTCATTACTATCTGCCACATGAAGCTGTTTACTTTGTGTTTTGGTACATAGTTTAAAGCATCTTATTTGTGCAATGTGCATCAGTCAACCTTAATACCAGCATTTGCAACCAAGGGTAATGAAAAATACAGTATCTGTCATCTATCATAATTGTATCTTTTCCTAAAATTACAAGAAAAACATGTTATCATCATTTGAAAAATGGGCATTTAGGTACATTGACATAAGCACTTTTTTTTTTCTAATCATATTAACACTTGCAAGATTAAATAGTGTTCATTCATTTAGGATAAATCAAAATCTGGTCACATGAAGACTATTATCACAGTGGATCCTGGTGCAGCATCATGCTACACGTTGAAAAACTTCTAATTGCAGACAGATTTTTAACATTTACCTATGGATGTCAAGCTGTGTGACTCAGACACAAAATGTATGTATACACCTATGTGTAAAGTAGATATATAATTCAGTCTATGCATGAAATGCCATTCTGGGTTCCCAGGTTGGGCATACCTGCTGTTTGCACCATCCCTGCACTAGGCCACATAGAGGAGTCTGTGGAACTGCTCCATTTGATATTTATTTGTCTGAAAAGCTGAGGCTCATCTGGTTGTTCTGTGGGGCAGGGTGTGACGCTAACCTGTGGACACAGTATGTTCTCTTAGGCAATGCACCTTCTCATTGCAATTTCCTCTTGTGTGAATACATGCCAGGCACAGCTGGCCACCCACACAAGCTCAGCCAACCAGCTGCTTCTCACACCTGGGACCACAAAATGAGCAAGGCTGCATAAGAGAGGAATTAATTATGAAACTGTGGAAATCAGTTTTTCACTCAGTGCTTGACATTTGAATTGCCACTTTCAACTGCATGATTGAAGCAGCCTTCCGTATCACTGCAATTCCTGGTCAAAGTTTCCCAGAAAAACCCACACACTACATGGAAGAACACAGGCAAATCCACAGGAGGATTTGTTTCAATCACTAGCACTATAAAGTCTGAAAACTCCAAAAATAAAGGCACTGATAAATGAGTGTATTAAATGAGTCCAAGACACCTTTTTGTAGGGAGCTATTGGCATATTTTGTACTTACATTTCTCCTTGTATTCCTGAATTTTGCATATTGGAAAATAATTCCAGAGAAGCTACATCTTGAGCAAGGCAAAGCAAAGGACTACCACCTCCTTGCTTAGAGGACCCTACCATTTTAACCTTTGTAGGTTCACTGTCTAGCTAAAGACATGACACAACAAACAACTAACCAAAGTGCTAGAAAAACAAAAAACAGCCCACTTTACATAAAGAAGATGGGAAACCAAATGCATAAAATTTACTCCATCATTCTTGCATGCCATGCACTGTCAGACTTCACTGAGTACAAGAAAATCCACCTAATGTGTTTCTGATTTCACTGGTCCCCCAGCAGGACTGCTGCTGGTCAGCCCCAGGTGCCCCATGGCCCCAAGAAGCACAGGGTTGAAAGGGCCATCACACAGCTATCTATAGAAATGCACACAAGAAATTAATGACTTGCTCAAGATCTCTCAACGTGTCTGGCATTACTGGTTAGGTAAGTGCTGCTCTAAAAACTACTGCTGTAAATTCATGGTGGTCAAGACCATTTGACCTCATATTTCTACAGTTGCACTGCTCTTTTTTTGCTGCTTGACAAGCAGTCTCCAGAAAATGTTGTTTTTCTGTTATTTTTCCACAGCAGTCTTTTACTAACCAAATCATACTGGAATTTTTAAAAGTGGTCTAAAATGGGTAATCAGCCTCTATCAAAAGGTAACACAAGAGGAGTGCAGAACTCACAATATTAGTCATTATTGAAAATATGAGATATATTTTTTTGAGAATAATGAGTCTTATAATTTTACTTTTTTACTCATACATTCTGTTTCCTCACAGAAACAGTCTCCTTTTCTGTTTCTAAGCTTCCCTTCATCTTGCAATCAGAATTTTGTCCTTCCAGTGACCACAGCTGCCCAAAACAGTGCAAAAACAGACACAAAAATAAGCAATAGAACATGGAAGAAAAACAAAATGTTCTCTATGTTCTGATGTACAACAGAGATTGCATGGAAGAAAAGTTTGTTGTTGCATTCATTAAATAACTCAGGGTTGTTTGTGCATACTCCCCTTGAAAACCAAAAGCAAGCCAAGAAGGAAGGAAAGGACTCTCTTCTTTCAAGCACCCTTCAGCATGAAAAGAACTGCTCCTGCTATTTCTCTAATGAAGAGATGACTTCATTATACAGACCTGGTAATCATGTAGATAGTGAAAGGTAGCTACATCTATTTTTACCTTGTCAATCTGTTGGACCCAAAAGGCTTAAAATGTCCATAACCAGTCTAAGTGGCTTGTGATGTTTGTTCCATAAGGATAAATACACACAGCAGAATAAGGGATCCTACCCATATATTTCAGTGGTCAAAGGAAAGCTGGCTCAGATGCCAGAAGGAATATTACCACATCTACCGGTGCGTTTTGCCTGGGTGAAGGAGGCTTGCACCACAGCAAAGTATATTACTACAGACAGGAGGCCATCCTCATACAGCTTTAAACCTTTCCCAGAATTTAAATCAGCACAACCTACTTCTACAAGGAACTGCATTTTGGAGCAATCTCCAGAAATTCACACTGCAGTATTATTTAGGCATAGCAGAAATGCTTGCAGGAATTAGCCTCCCCACAAAACCCCACTGCTAGACAGTTGCTTTCATCTTCAGACAAAAGTACGAGCTTGATTTTCTTCTTTACTTTGACTTTACATAGAATAATTTGAGCTGTCACGAGGAATCAGACCAATTATCCATCTAATCCACCATCCCATCTTTGACAGAGGCCATCACCTCATGCTTCAAATGAAGGTGAAGGGAACTCAGCAGTTGACAATTATGAAACAATCAGCCCATAGGCAAAAAAATGCCATTAGTTAATGTTTGGTCCTGTACTCAAATCTGTGAGTCTGTATCCCTTCTCAAAAGGACATGCTTTATCTGATATGACTATGGGTATTCTTCAGTCATGTGTATATCTTCTTGTTTTTAATACTTTCAACTCCAAAACTCAATTTATTCAAAGACAAATTCAATATCACACAAAGTAAAAAAACAATATAAAATAATTATTTTATCATTCAATATTAGTGACTATCTTTAGTTTTAATGAGTACTCCTTCTGTTTGGTATAAAAGTAAAATACACAATAGGAGCTAATAGGTTACACTGTTAGTACTTCCAATTTATTACCTCTCACTATTACATCTTGCTTGTGGACACAGGTTAGCATCTGACTTCACAAGATCTCTTCATTACTTTCAAAGTCTTCTGCTCCTATTTATTTTGCTCTTCAGAATTCTTTCAATTTTTCTTAAATGAGGTGATTAAAATTTAGCATGGGAAATTTAAACTGATAAGATGATACTGAATACTCTGCATTTTATTTTCTAGTTAGTCTTTGATCTCCTTAACGTGATTGTCTATTTGAAAGTTCCTGTGCTCAAAACAGAATTATTAGCAAAACCTCCATGAAATGGGTACCTTGTTCCTCAGCAGGAGCAATTTCCATATCTTTAGGCCCAGTGAGGTATATAGATAATTCAAATATATATTTTAGTATTCTTTACTTTGCATCTGCCATCTCCAAATTTCTTCTGCTATCATACCATACTATGTAATAAAGGTTCATAGTCTCTCAGAAGCTAAGTGTGCCTAGCCCTTAACTATTGTGATTTAATTTGCAAACCCCTCTCCTGCTCTTGATCTTTCCTGGAGAGCGTTAGAAAACTTTTGCTCAAGTATGAAAGACATTGTCAAATCATACAAAATCACTGTTTCTATAGCCTCCTGATCCAGAAGATATGTGATTTTGAAATAGGTATATAGCCTCAGGCTCAGCACTCTAATACAGCTCCTTGGCACCTGGACAACAGCTGACCAATGACCAGGATGGCAGGCAGGGTGAACAGATGATTGATTGTGTCTACTCATGGAAAGATACCTGAATCAGTGGAATTTTAGTGTAATTATTACTGATCTACAGCATACCAATGTAACTATCAGAGTAAATGTCTAGTGGAATTTAAGTGTCTGTATCGACTGGACGTTTTGATTACAAATGTAATATATATGTTTGTGTCCATCAGATTTCTATCACAAAAGGCCGAAGAACTTCTGACTTGAAAGCTCTCACAGGAACTCAAGATTTGTGAAAATTGCAAGTTAAATGAAAGCAGTAACACACGTCTGGGTATATATTGTGATTAAGGAGCATGGGGCTGATCCAAAATACTTTTTTTGCATCCTGTGAGTTTTCACACCAACTTTCAGAAAAGTATCTTTCCAGGCATAGTAGGTTTCTCTTGTCCTATTTTTCGCAACATTGAACATTGCTATGTGTAGTTATTTAAGGACAGGTACATTTACATTTGCTTAACAGAATATAAGGACTCAGCCACCTTTTAAGACTGATGCATGAACTTCAATGATAGTCTTTCCAATTAGAAATTCACATTAAAATAATTAATACCAAAAATTAAAAAAAAACCCAAAAAACAACAATAAGCAAGCCAGGGAGAAATATCACCTTTGAGTTTTCAGTTCCAGTGTGACTTAGGGTTTACAATACAGCCTCCAATGTAATTCCTAGGCAGTAAGTTGTACTGAAATCTAAAGCAAAGAATTTCCAGCAAAATGTAGAGCTCTCTATTGCTTGAAAAGACAACTGGCACAGAAACAGATCAGTTAGGAAATACTGAAAAAACATCACTTTATTATAATGGCCAAAATGTATTTTCATTTCTAATTCATTTCTATATTTAATACAGAATGATTTTAATCCACTGTTCATGTGTTCTAATCATGTCAGATGTGTAGGCGTCCTGTAATTCTTTATGAATAATAAGGAATGCAAATAGTGCTATCTTCACACTCACAGTTGACTGCACTCTGTTGGCTCCCCATCAGCACCTAATTTATCAGCTACTAATTTTCAGAGAGATAATGTCTAAGGCTAGAAAAATATCTTTGTGCAAATAACATTACATTGCTGAGGAAGAATGTTAGAAGCTTCTGACCAATTACATGTGCACTAGGGCAGTCTTATTTGATAGAGGCAATTTTCTACATTTCCCTCACCATATTTATCAAGACTTTTATTACTATAATAAACAGAAACTAACAATGATTTTTGCAATCTAACAAAATATTCAGATACCTCTCAGTTAATACAGAAATTTTTTCTTTGAGGCTATTATGTATTGAAGTGGCAACAGCGCACTTCAAATGAGGACTGCAGAAAGAAATGCTAATATAATCTGAAATTATTAGTAACCACTCCACAAATCTAATATGAAAAGACTTTATAAACCTACTTGTAGTATCATTAAGCAATGTTAGATGACTGAGACATAATGCACTTTCCACTATTTTCCATTTCCTTTCTTTCCTACATAACACAGACGTTTCTGCAGAGTTAAATTGGAATTTAAGTTTACCTTCCTTGAGAAAATTGAGTTAAAACTTTTGATGCAATAAATAAATGTTTAAGTTCGCAGTTTTTTAGATTTTAGAATGGATGAAGAATAACATAATTAAATATGTTTCATTTTGTCAATAAACTTCCAACGTCCTTCATAAGGATTTTTTCCATCCAACTCGTTTCATATACAAATAGCATTTCCTCACAGAAAATATATTTTGCAATAACTTAGAGAGTTACAGAACCTAATCATTCAGGTTGCATTAGCAAGTTTCCATGCTCATAGATTTGAGCCCTGGAGGAAATTTGATACACAATTCGTCTCTGTGTTTATTTGTTTGGATGTCATATTCTAAGACGTTACTTTAATTTTATGATATGTCTTACTAGAAATTATGTTTTTGTGTCAAAAGTTTTCTATGCTTTGATAGGAAACAAAAGAATAGATTTTAAAACCTTACTGGAACATTGAAATAACTATTACTCTTCAAATATCTGGTTATTAATACCTCTACTGTCACTAACTAAAATAAAACCTTAAATCTGTCAGCCCATGAACCAAAGAAAGCCTTTTCTAATATTTAGATTGCTTTAAATTGCTGCTAGTGACATACAAACTGCTTTAACCTTATAGCATGCAATAATTTCTATGATGCTGCATGCTGCAAAAATCTTCGTATCTCAGAAAAAAGAAAGAAGAAACTTCTGGAAAGTCACAAATTGCACTGAAATTATTTTCCCATCTTTTGTGAAAGAAAATCTATTCTTTCACAAAACCTGGGGAAAATCCTATAGCTAATGAATTTAAAACCAATTTCTGGTTGCCAAGGTGTCTTAATTTATGAACAAAATGCCTGGTCTACTCCTAATTCATCAACTAGCTTTTCACGTGACCTCAGGAAATTAAAGTGACTTATTACATTTTCAGGTTCACATCTTCACAAAGAAGTCATGATTTAAATCTTTTCACAGTATTTTGGTTGCTTAAGCAGAATATATTCTATAACTACTTGAAAAATATTATTAAAGCTTGATCTGTGGAGATGAAAAACTTTGGGTAAAAGTAAAAACTTTCTAATACTACAAATGACTACCATTTTTTGGATATTTTTGTTCTCACAGAAGTTTTGGGGGGTGTTTGTTTGCTTCTTTTTGTTTGTTTTCTGGGGTATTTTTTCAGTAGAACAGTATAGTTTCAGTTTTAGGTAACTGAAACATACTGGAAGAAAATAGGGCCTCAGAAATACATATCAATATATACTGAAAAGATTAATTCTAACCTACTTATGGATAGCTAGTAAAAGCAAAAAAAATTAACAGTATTCAGGGACAACATGGAACAGTATTTGTGATGCACCTTTCCTATTTTTGGAAACACTGCAGAGATGCTTTGAACTTAAGCAAAAATTGTTGGTGCTGGTGTGTTTTGGCATATGAATGTTTTATCAAACCTGGTTTGTTCATCATGGCGTTTTTCCTATGATGGTCAAAGAAAGGGGGATATTTCCCATGCTCTCCTTGATGTCAATACCAATTGTGCCTTGCCCAAGCTCTGCCTGGGTGCTGCCCATCCAGGGGCTGTCAGTCCTGGGTTTTTTGCAAGATTGTATGAAGCCCATCCTTCATGTAACTTATCTGAAGAGAAATTATGTAATGCCTATTTTTTTTTCCCCCTAAGCTTTTTCTGAGTGGAGCATGCCATTTCTGTCTAGTCTGTAATGCTTTTGTTATATAAACCAAGTCACTGACAAAATCTGATGTCAAATCCTATTCACTGGGGATTGTTTATAGCCAAAAGATCAGAATGACTTTCAACCCATTTTGTCAGGAGTCAGTGTCTGCTCTCCCTTACAGAGTTATCCTAAGTTCATATTACTTTTTCACGTTTTATAATTCTAAAAGAGTCTTTCTAAAAAAAAATATGAACAGAACTGGAATTTTAACTTTATTCTTTGTACCACAAACAAACAGATATTTAAATATGGGATCACTAAACCTGAATTCAACATTGTTCCATATTTCAGTTGATTTCAAATTATTCTTGCAAATATCTTTAATTCTGTATAGTTATAATAAAAAGACAGAAAATTATGAGGGATTTGAAGTTGCATCAGTTAAAAATTTCTTGTTAATTTTTATCAGCCTCTTATGCCAAGTAAGGTGTTATAGAAAAAATATAAGAAGATTTCATGGGTGGGGTATTTTCTGTCTGCATACCTTGTCTGTGGAACTCACTGATTAAACCAATCAAAGTGTTGGGCAGAATGTCATTAATCTCTGGGGAAAAAAAAAAGCTATTGCTCACTCATCTCTGAGAAATACAGATATAAAAAAAATGTGATCAGTAAAAACTCTTACAATTAAATAATGTGTATAGATATTTTTGAAACATCATTGTCTTGGATTTAAGATCTACTTCTGTGTTTTACTGGTTTTGCTTGAGTGGAAACTAGTGAGTGGATTATTCAAGACCTAGAGACACAAATTCATCATACAGAAATTGTAAATTTCAATGAATCAACTTGGAATTAATTTAAACAACAACTTTTTAGGTGTTTTAAATGGGTACTCAAGCTTTGCTAAATAAAAAAAAATTCTTATAACTCTGGGTAAAGAAGATACAGATGAATGGTGCTCAATGAATGAAATTCATAGCTAACTAGTTGGATGAGGCTCTAACTCAACTGACTAGAAAACTATGACCAGAAAAAAAAAAAGCTACAAATTTAGCTCTGATCTCTAAGTAATATAAAGGCATCCCAAATTGCCATCTTTTGATGACCTTAAAAATGTTAGTTTCATTTCTTAGATTGCTAGAAGGTATGGAATTTGGTTATTTAGAAATATGAATTAATGACACGTTAGACAGCAGTACAAATTCCAATTAGGAATTTTGTAGCAGTTCTAGCGCAGAAGGGATTTTAAGTGAACAGGTACCAGTTCAGCCATTTTTGCTTTGCTGTTATTTCACATGGCTTGGCTCCAGGGAGTGAACTCCAACAGGCAGATCCCCCTGGACACTGGCACAGGAACAGGAGCTGGTGTTTGGCCAGTGGTTCTGCCTTCCTCCAGTTTGTTCTCAATCTGTCACAGCTAAGGGTCAGCATTTACACTGATCACAGAGACATTTCCAAAAGCACACAGCTAACACTCACATCCAGTTCTGATGTTACATTAATGATTGGAAGAGAAATTTCCACCCACCTGGCTTTTCAGGGAGCACATGAACACACCTGCACATGCAACCATAAACATATGTATATATCTGCAGAAACAGAGAATTTTGAATACAATTTTTCTTACCTATAACACAGTTTTGCAAGACTTACAGGAGGAGAAATAAAACTTTGCAAGGGCTTTTCTACCTTTTCTAGTCTTTATTAAGAAAAAAACAACTGAGTTATGAATATGCAAGTCAAATGGAATGTACTCATCCATTTTAAAGTATTTTAAAAATTTTATTCTAGAATGTAGGAATACCTAATGAAAAACTTATGGGAAATAGATGGCTCTTTCCTCTTAGGTTCCATATTATAGTCCACACTTTTTTACAACCTAATTAATTAGTTATGATAACAAAAAATTGCATTTTTTATTGACCCTCAATTCAGTTACTAAATTTTTTTTCAGCAGTAATTGTCTGCTTGGAAAATTTACTCCTATCTTTGTATCTTGGTTAGCAAAAGATTTTGAGTTTTAGCAAAGAACAGAGTTTGTATCCCTTACCAATGCTGAGAAATATGGAAATATATAACTTTATGTCATATAAACATCAAATCTATCTTTTCTATTCATATTGCAACTAATTTCATTCTGAGAGAAATATATATATTTATATATAAATATATAAAATATATCATACTTATATTTTAAAAATATATAATACTTATATTTTTATTTTCCCACACTTACATATTTCTAAATTAAAAAATTAAAACACTTTGCAGTGATGTATTGCATAGCTTAACAATGGAGAGCAATTCTTTTAGCACAACTATGTGTGGTTGAGTGAAAAACTGCTGAAATTCAAGGGAAAAGCTTATGATGACTTCAAAAGGTTTCAAAGGTTTTTGAACAGGCCCCCCAGTGTCTCATCCACTCTAATTTTTAACACTCCAAGCAATAAAACTCCCTCTAGTCTTCTTTAATTAGCTCACACAGTAATTCTGTGAATTATTTTAAATACAGAATCTATTTCACATCCTTGTTGATTTCACAGTTACTTGTGTAGAGCTCTCCTATTAGTGCATTCTCAGAGAATTTAATATTTAAATCTTTTTTTAAATCTGTTCATAATGCCTTTCTTCCAGATGTAATCTCCAGATGTTTCCAAAATCACAAGGATAGCTCTTTTATAACCTAGGAAAGTCTTTGATGTCTGTTTGTGTGACTGTGGTATAGCAGTAGATATCTAGATCAGTAATATTTCATTTGACTTGAATAAACTGTATTTTAAAGAATCTTGGAAATTCTTTTTCCTCTTTTTTCCAGCAGACCTAAGAGTTTGCAGTAGATGTTTCTAGTGCTTCTATTCAAGATAAGAGAAAAAAACAATCCCACCTAATTGGTCCAAAATCAGTTTGCTGGAGTTGTGATTATTTTTGATACACTGTTGTCATATTATTGCTACTTCCTTTTAAGAAGTACTGTAATACTCCTACAATATATAATGATTGATATTCTATCGATAAGAAATGTTACTCAACACTTATATTGGGCCATTTGGTCTTTCTACATTGTATTTTGCATTATATTTTAATTCATATTCAGAGATACTGATTAAAAGAGTATATTGCCAATATCTTAACCTCTCTAGTCTTTGGCACTTTTGGCTGTGGTTTCCCACTTTGATTCCAATTCCTATAAGTGAGCCAAATTCTCAAAAAATAATTTCTCAATGTAAAGTCTGATAAGAGAAATATATTGATTTTTTTTTAAATATAAGTGCAATACTAAGGATGTAAACCACTGCAAAGGCATTTCATAACCATAAATGAATAACCATGTCTTTATTACAGTCTGTCACAAGTTTC
The DNA here is from genome assembly GCF_012460135.2 of Molothrus ater. Taxonomy (NCBI): domain Eukaryota; kingdom Metazoa; phylum Chordata; class Aves; order Passeriformes; family Icteridae; genus Molothrus; species Molothrus ater. The sequence goes on along the minus strand of NC_050482.2, from coordinate 11,955,495 downwards.
ACACCAACTAAACTGAACAATCTGTGCTTTAAGGATCATAGAATCATAGAAGAGATTGGATTTGAAGGGACCTTAAGATCACCTCATTCTAAACCCCCTGCCATGGGCAGGGATACCTCCCACTAGACCAGGCTGCTCACAGCTCCATCCAACCTGGCCTTGTACACTTCCAGGGATGGGGCAACTGCAACTTCTCTGGATAAGCTGTTCCAGTATCTCCAGTCTTTTACCCTCAAGGGTAGAATTTCTTTCTAATATCTAATCTAAACCTGCCCTCTTTCAGTTAAAATCTATTGCTCCTTGCATCACTACATGCCCTTGTAAAATGTTCCTCTCCACCTTTCTTGAAACCCCCTTTAGCACTGGTAAGTGCTCTAAGGTCAGCCCAGAACTTTCTCTTTCACAGACTGGATAGATCCATCATTCTCACCCTCTTCAGAAAGGAGGTGCTCCAGACCTCTGATAATCTTTGCTTTCTCCTTTGGACTCACTCCAACAGGTTCATACCCTTCTTATGTTGATGACCCCAGAACTGGATGCAGAACACCAGGGTTTCACTTGGGAGCTGCTCTCAATCTCTTCTCCACCCAACCTATATTTGTGCTTGTAAATGCTTCAACTCGCATGCAGGACTTTGCAATTGACCTCGTTGAACCTCTACGAGGTTCACACAGTTCCACCTCTCAAGCCTGTCCAGGTCCTGCTGGATGAAATCCCTTCCCTCCAATGTGTCGACAGCATTGCACAGCTTGGAATCATTGGCAAAACTGCTGAGGGTGCACTCACAAAAAGATTACTAGATTCTTCCTGACTATGAATGACAAATTTTCTCACACAAGTAAGCAGAATTTCTTCAGCATCCATGTTGAAACCTATTGTTCTGGGTAACAGATAAAATGAAGAAATGTTGCATACAGCTCTGCCTCCCACAGTCTCATGCCCTTAGTGGACCAATATAACGAGTGGCTCACAGAAACAAATCTTTTCATGTTTGGTGTGTTCCATTGCTCACTTATTTCATAATCTGAAGATTTTAGACATATGATACCCATGTCAGGATTTAGTAAATTTCCTGTGGTGTAGCTGTTGGTGTTCCAAGAGTCAGAGTCTCTGAGTACAAGAGCCAGATTTGATTTGCTTAAAAAGCATGGGCATGACTTAAAGTCTTCAATGGTATCTATTCAATAACAAAAGAAGTTAGAAATCACAGGACACTTTTTCTATATGACTTTAAGACATCTCAGTCTGAAAATACAGGGAGAAATATTATTGTCCTTTTGGTATTTTATTTTATAAAACTGTTATTTATTTCTTAAGAACATAAAAACCTCCAAACCCCAAAAAGTTAATATCCTTTCTCAATTTATTTATTGAACTGATCTAAATAGAAAAATTTTCATGGTCTTGTTGGAATCTTCCTCTCAAACAGACCAATGTATTTCTGAAAAAGAATCCTCAGCCCTCTTCTTCCTATATGACTGAGATAAGATTATTGTAGCTCCTACATCTTCCAACAGCTCTCATACCATTTAGACATTTATATCATACCACATACATAGAATACTTTACCCTTAATTTGAGGTTTTTTTACTGACAGTCCTTTTCACTCTAACTTAAAACTGTCTCTAGGATTATTCAAACTCCCATCAAGTCTAGAGGAAGCTTGTGGTGATTCAAACAAGATTCTTTCACTTCACAAAAAACATACCCCCTATTCACTTCTCTTCACTAAAATACCTTTGAAAAACCTGATATAGACTTGCTGCTTAGAAAGAGAAATTGCAGTTATTTTGACTGTTGAATATAGAACCTAGAAGACATGCTACATAAAATTGATAGCAGTTTACAGGAACAGATCTGCTTTTTAGACCACAAAACTGCTCAAGATACTTTGTCACCTTGCTGACACTATTGACTTTACTCCAGATGATTGACTCATGAATCCAAAGAGAGGGTGAGAAAATGCAGTCTTAATTAGCACCATTAACAACTGCAGAAAATTGAAGTTTCTCATGTGTTCTTTATTAAGACGTCCCTTATGTGAGATGCTCTATTTCCTCTTCTATTTTAAATACAGGTGGGTTCAACATCAGAAGAAAATATTACCTGAAATCATGTTTAAAACAAAAAAAGTGAAAAATATCCATTCAAAGCAGTGGCAATATCAGGTGTTTTATACAAATGATGACTGCCCTGAGCAAAGCAGTCGTATATGGTTGTACTGTTCTCTGATCAGTAACTGTGAAATCTTATTTTTGGGGTGGGGGTGATACTTGTGCATGCATGTTTGTTACCCTTTTTCTTTTTTAATTCTTTTTAATGCCAGGGCAGATAAATAGCCCTTCCTCATCTTCTATCCTTATCTGAATAATATTAATAAGGAAGAGATTGAAGTCTAGGGATCCAAAATACATTTGCTTACCTAGAAGCAAACCTTTTGAGAACCTGTGCTCTGCAAAAAACCCCCACCCCACTTGTGAAGATACAGCTGAACATTATGTGACTGCCAATCCACTACATGGTCTTTAACTGAAAGCCCTGTAGCTAATGAGTTACCTCTACTGACACTTGACTTGCAAGCCACAATCTCAAAACTACAGCTCAGTCACTTGTACTCAGTCAAAATGTTATGATGCTATTTTGTGTCCTTGACAGATTTAACATCACAATGATACACTAAAGTAGCTCTGCTAAGAGTGGCTCCTGTAAGCCCTTTCAATAAACAGGAAAATAAAATCCTTAAAAAAAGAATAAAAACAGCCAACAGTTTACTTAGCAGAAATCTGTAACTTCTAAATGGTAAAACAGAGATTAATATCATGAGAAAAATGAAGTCATGCAAATGACATTATCAGGTTTTCAGTTTCTGCAGTGAATTACATGCAGCTGTGTGCATTTGGACCACAACTGTGCATGCTCTGCACTGCATCTCCTTGGCAGTTTGTAACAAGGCCATTTGCCACATAATAAGAGATCTGCTCAGACGGAACCTCAAATATTTACTTAAAACAACAGGGCTCATTACAATCAGTGTTTCACAACAGCAAGCTGCAAATTCAAAGGAAAATAGATGACTGTGTATATGTGGAAATACCATATTTTGATCCATGTACAAGAACATTTCCACATAACACTGGGAAAACGTCCAGAAGATGAGCACAACATCATCTTTAGTGTGGTACTGTGAGAAGCACATAATCCAAATACAGGTACAAATGTTCAGGACAGCTCCTGGGAAACTGCTGCCAACCCATTCAAAACTAGACACCCAGTGAAAGCAAACAATAACCAATCCATAGTCAGCTATCAAAATAAGCTGCATTTCTGTGTGCAGTTCTACATTTGATTTTTTTTTTGGTTCTATTTTTACACAATTTTCAGAAATATATAAAGACATTTTGTTTGTTAAAAAATTCATACTGGAAGATATTTTTAACTTTACTATGCTATTCAGCAGAGCATACAGAATATGGAAATGTAAATCCTCCACAAAGTATTCTTGTTTAAAAAAAAAAATCATATTCTGACTCCTCATAAACTTCTGTGACATAGCTTTTGAAGCATAGACCAGCAAGAACTGTGCCTAACAGTGAGAAAATAAAGGCAGAACAAAGGAGATTCTTGAATTACTCCATATCTGAATTACTAACGCACAACAATTCATGTTTTGTGAAAAAAAATTAAAAATCTTCTTATTGACATACCAGTGTTTTACTTTGACCCTCCTTCATATGACAAAGAATGTAACTGATTTGCCATGTTTGAGGGGTCTAAAAGTTAAACCTTTTACTCTAGGTCAGTCACAGTCAGTTCTCTTCATTCTTGTCAAAGAGAAACAAGCACCTCCAAAAGATAATACGTTTCATCCTAAAATAGCTTCTAAAGTAGGCCAGATTATTTATCTTTCAGCTATGCCTATTTATTCCATTTACTGGAAGGGAAGCCTTTGTGACTAGCATGAAATTAGACAACTCTCTTTAAGAGGACTGAAGTTACATAAAATTAAACCTGTTCAAATCATCTGTCTTTCATTTAAGGATTGGCATGGGAATACGTGCATTTAATACGATATTTATTTTTATTTCTGCAAGGATTTTTAGAGAGTAGTTAAACATTTCCACAATGTGTCACTGTGTTCCATACAGTAACACACAGATTCCTTACCTGGGTGTAAATACATTGATCAAGTAAATGTTGAGCCTGCAAACAAGGTCTATTAAAAGAACTTCATATTGGATCAATGTCCATTGCTTTCAGTTAAACAGTCATTATGTTGGTTATTTACTTTGCTTAAGCTTTTCCTAATCTCTTTGCAAGGAAAATTTTGAAGTATCTCCACTAAAAGCTTGGGGAGTGCTCTACAGCCTTTATTTCTCAAGGGTCCATGGGAAGAGAAATCAGACTTAATCTAAAGAAAATATTTCACCACACCAATTGAACCTGGGCTAGCAGGTAAATGTTGTCATCACAGCATGGCTCTGCAAAATTTGTCCACTGATAGATGTACTGTAGCTTTCTGTACCATGTCAAACAATTAATTAGATCATTCTTTTTAAGCTAACATGTTGCCATCTTATTACAAAAGGTCCCATACCTTCTTGGTGATTTCTCATGTGTAGCTCCTCACAGCACTGACTCCGTCTTCTTCACAGTACAGACAACAACCTCCACCTCTCTTCACAGCCCAACCAACAAACTCCATCCCTCTCCACACCCAGCTACCCCACTCTTTTGTAGCACTCGTCTTCTTATTGGACACAGCTGCGGCCTGTTAAGAGCAGGCCTGCTCCTAATCTTTGGTGATCAGTACAGCTGCAATCCTCGGGTGTGAGGCTACCTTCTGCACTATTTTTTTACATTCTATCCCTCCACACTAACATACATTGATTTTTCTCCAAAAACACAAACTATCTTCATTATTTTTCCCCATCTCTTTTTTCCTTCTTTTTGTAATCTCTCTAAAAAACTTTCCTTCTTTCACTTGCATTTAATTTTTTTGGTTTTGATTTTTTTTTTTCTGCAAGTGTCTTCAAACTTTCTGCTTGTTCTCTTTGCCCAGCCTTTTAGAAGAGTGGGCTATTCCCATAATCCTTAACATGGCATATAAACAATTCACCACCTAAGCCAATAGCACCACACAGAAAACAGCTGTATATTAAAAGCTGCAAGTCTTCATGTCCTGAAGGTTAGCTACAATGCTCTCCCTACCTCTCCTTTTTTCTTCCCTTTTGCAATTAAGCTCACACCTTCTATTAATAGACTATCCTGTATCGGTGAGTTTTTCACACCATAACTGCATTTAGTGACTACTTTAGCTGTATTTCAAAAGTCTATTCAGGCACCCATCATCTTCAGTACAACCCAGTGGCAGGGTGTAATTTCTGAAGATTTATTCTGGTGATATTTTCTGCAGCAGCTAGCAGTATTGCAGAAGCAGAGAAACAGGCCTGGGAAGCATTTATATGGCTTGACAGTTTTCAAAGGACAACCGAATGTGCATCTAAAGCAGCTTCCAACCCTCTGAGCTTGGCCAGTCACACAGGATTTTCATCTCTCTCCATTTCCACCCACCATTAAGTTTTCTATGGGCAGCATAATTTCTACAATGAATGGATGTATTTAAATGATTTTCATCTGATGTTTCTGTCTTCCAGCCTGATAGGGTCTCCTGCCTCTCATGTAAAAAATAAAAACCCACTCACACTGGAAGAAAATGGCACAGGCACTTGGATTTTAGTTGTTGCAACTGTATGAAGCACTTGGGATATATTTGGAGGCAAAACACTTTCTGATGCCCAAAATTATTTTCCTTTATGGTCAAATAAGGAAAACTGCCTTAGGAAATAAATGATTTCATTCAGCTTGGCTTTGAAAAAGGCAAAACCCCTTAGATTTGTAAGTTTTTCTGCAGGAGAAAACAAGTTGCTTTTTTAGGATTCTGTTGTGAAACAATTCAAGGGGAGATGGTGTTTATCATATTAGTACAATCATTTAAGGGTAATTCTACCTTTAAAATATACAGCACAAGGCTGGATTGACATCTAAATGAAAACATAGATCACTGGTCTCGCAGCAAGACAATTCCCCTGGTGAATGGGTTAAACTGTTGCTGTCAGATTGAATACAATTATTACAACTGATATGCAAAGAATTGCTCTGTCAGGAAATGTCACTGTCATTGAGCACTGTTCCCAGGCTGCCTCCAATTTTTTGTCTGGCTCAGAAAACTTTAATAACAGGTCAGAATTCAAATGGAAAAATTTAACCAAAGTTCATAGCTTCTCCCAGCTTCTATTTCAATTTTCATTTTCTGCTTTGTGTTTCACATAATTTTTTGGTTACCAGGAAACTTTTCTTAACTGTCCATTTTCTGGTTTACTTAACTCTTCTTCTCCATTTATTGTTAAGTGAAACAGTTTTTGTTGATATCTCTTACATGTCTTTGTCTTTTAATTATTTTTTCAAATAACCATTAAGAAATCACAGAGACAGCAAAAGACAAGTACAGAAGAAAAAATAATTATTTTCTGAAGAGCATCACTTAGAACCTATTCACTGTAATGCCTACCCACACCCTGTGATCATTCCTTTTCCCATCCTTTCTTTATTGCAGTCCTCCAAAGGTTGCTTTTGGTGGTAATCTTTTTGTCCCTCTACATTTTTGCTCTCAGTAAGTGAGGCATTTTAGGACCTTGTATTTCTGTGCTAACTCACCAGATCCTCCATTGTATTTTGGAGAAAACAATCACCTTTCCAGTGTTTTCCTGTTATTTTCCAGCAGGTCACAGATTCCTGCTGTCCCTATGCATGACACTGCGCCAGATCTTTGAGTGAGTTTGCAAACTTCTAGTCCTGAAAGGCTGGTGGCTGGGGAATAATACTTTGGGAGCAAAAGTGACCTCAGGAAAGTGGGTTGGGGGTGGGTCAAAGGGGAGGTTAAGTGCCTGTTCCTAGAGTAACACTCTTTTCCAAGCCAATGAAGCAGGCAGGGTGAAATGCTGCTGTGATGGCAGGTAGTCAGTTATTGACTGAAGGAAATTGGTGCTCAACAGGGTACTCAGCTTGACCCATCTAGGAACTGTCTTTGGGCTGGAGTGCCATCAGTAACAAAAGGATAGCAGTGCCAGAGGACAAACCAAGGGCTTTGGGGAATTCCTTTTTCCACCCTTGCTGAGGAGCACCTTTTTCTGTATGATGTACTGTCCCTCATAACCCAGAGCCCCCAGGAGGATCAGAAAGGGGCTGACTTGCAACTTCTTCAGCATCTGTGATGCTTCTGCCCTTGCAGATGGGAAGAGCAAGGGCTGCCTTCCCTGCCAGCCCCATGGAGGCTTTGCTGACCCGTGGGGGCTGAGAGCTGCAGAGCTGCCCAGCAGCCAGGCCACTGACCCCAGCAGCCTCAGCTCCTCCTGCCCTGCCACTGCCTTGCATAACCTCTGAGAGACCCAAATTTGTCACTTCCCATCTCCTCCCTCTTCCTGCCACTCTGAACAAAGACACTGCCTCCTGTGCGACTCAAGCACACAAGTGTACCAGGGTCTGTAAATCCATTTTATTATCAGTTTGTTGTGAAATTATAGACTCTGACCCTTTAGCCAGAATCCAGCTTCAGGTATGAACTAAATTCCCTCTCTTTAGGGAAAACCATCAAAATGCAAGGATTAATCCCACTTTAATTTGCCTCCTGGTATGCTGAGACAAATTTGTGTGCAGGTTCTTTTAACTGAAGATATATTACCTTTCTTAATTTTAACTTCTTGTAATAATCAACAGATTTTTGAAAACACTGACTTCTACCAAAAAATGTGATGACAGCTTTATTTCAGCCCATATCCCTGCATACAGCCATCCTGAGAAACATCCCTTTTCTTCTCCCCTCATCTAAACTCTCATCTCATTTTCATCTTCTCAAATCTCCTCAATTTTCTAACTCAGGAAGTTTAAAGTTCACTTACTGTTTGCTGAAACAATTATCTCCTTTTTGCTTGAGAGCCTTGTATGTCCAGCAAACCACAAGGCAAGATGAGGGAGCAGTTATTGTATTGTCATTGCCATCTAATTAAAAAGATCCACTGCAAAGAAGTGTCTAAAATTTCAATTAATTCACTAATACATATATATCTCCAGCTCTTTTGTCTGTGAATAAAACACTAAACCTAAGTACAATGTCTTCCTGAGAGTACTGGCTTCCTGAAATAGGAAGACTCAGAGGCAAGCAAATTGTTCTAATCAAAGCTGCTACTTTCACCTTCACTATTGCTAACCATAACACATCATTTTAGTGGAATGATTGAACTGATGCTTTGTGAGTGGATGTAATGGCAGATAACAGGGCATGGTCTAGGGAAACCAGCTGTCATGAAAATCTGCAGAAACTGGGGAATGAGAGAATCCTTCTTCCCAGAATAAAGAAAATTGCTCCCCCTTTCTCAAGATGGGACAGAAATTCATCTTTTCCTCAATATTAAATGTTTCAGTAAGCTCTAGATGTGTGAAATACACATCCTTCATGCCAAAAGTCCCAGCTGTCCACTAAAGACTTGCCAATATCTCTTTTTTAAATATGCTGCCATATTCATATGGAAAGTGCTAAACAGTACTGTATAACATGATATACACATAATCTATATAATTATGTGCTCTAAGCTAATTTTAATGAAACAATAACATGCTAATTTCTCATTTTTGTCTTTCTAGAAGTTTTATTTCTGTTTCACCAGTTCACCAAAATTTGAGCTAAATCAGATTACTAACTATGCTAAATACATATAAGCAACTCACTCCTCTATAATATTTAGTCCAAATATTTTTCTTCATGAGCCATTGTAAGATTTGACTACATGGAGAAGGCAAAATTTTCAAATCCAGTTTTCTCATTCAGACAAAGGACTCTAAAGTAGTTGCTCACAGAGAAAAAAGCACCAAAATTATATATTTTTAGAAGTAAGTATTTTTCCCTCATATTGGAGTGTAGTGTTTGAGAAGAAGACCTTCTACTTCTACCTGATTCATCATTCAGTCAGTGATGGGTAAGTAAATTAAGAGTAAAATCATACGTATAAACTGATTTTCTCATTAAAATTATAGGCCTTGCTGTCTTTTCAGAAGCAGACTCCTCTGAGTAAGTAAACAGTGTTAATCATTTTGCATGAATTTGTTTTGAAACAATTATTCTTACAAATAATAAATATTAGATACTAAAAGACAAGTGAGTAATTCTGAATATTCTGAATGTTGTCTTATTTATGTATAATCCATTTTTATATAGCAGGGAGCCAAGAGACTTTTGCTGGTGGATTGCTATGAATCAAAACATCTTATTAGCAATATCCTTATTTTCAGGACTATCACCTAAAATCATAAGCAATTTTTTTTTTTTTTTAAAGAAGAATACAATTACTCCTTAAATGTATTCTCAATATTTTTGATAGTCTTAGATTTTGTATGCTAATTTCTTTGTAGATAATTTAAAACCTTGAGATCAATTTGTTTAAGTGCAACAACCACTCCAGCCTAGGACAAAGAAAATATGATTGCTTAAATCTCATATATGCATCTTCTCATAGGAGTGGAATACAGATGAGCTGCAAATGAAACACTCTCATCACCACACTGCCCAAAGCAATTTTCCAGTATGCCCCCTCCCCTCAGGACATATTTTACTCCACCTTTACTATGTTTATAACATGATTTACATGTTAATGAGAAGTGACAGGGACTAAGTAATTAGGAAGCAAGACTGTAGCTCGTCATGCATTTTAAATACTGTAGACTGCAATTCTGAAATAAATATTCAGCCCCTTTCCTCATTTTCTTCTTAATTAGAAAACACAATCAATTTAGTCTCTGTAACCCAAATATACCTTCCAAAGGTAAATAATGGAAAAAAATGCATTACTACAATAAGCATGACTGATCAGCCTAGTTTTCGTATATTTGGTAATTTTTTTTATTACATTCTGTTCATTAAGCTTGGACATTACAGTGAGAGCAACATAAAATCTAGAGAACAGTCCTTCCTCTGGGGCTGTGACCTCTGTAAAGCCACAGTGGTTTGCACTGGATGGAAATGCTGCATGGATGTGCAGCTGTGTGTCTTACCTGGATAATTCTGTGGGTAAAGAACTTTGTGTTTTGACTGGGGAGAACATCTCTACATGGGGCTATCAAGGCCCTACAATAAAGTCTGAAGGCTTCTGTGTTTGGACAGAATGTCTTTCTGATGATGTACAGGAAGAAAAGTGAAGAAATTCAGGACAGCTGACAACTCCTGTGTATGTATAGAAGGCGAGGAGTGGGAAATGCCTACCAGTACAGCCATTTACATAGCAGGGATGCAAATGGTGCCAGTCAACCACAACCTCTTTCACCTTCATCTCCTTTCACACCCCTTCCCCACACAGAGGGACTTTGCTCTTCCCAAGTTTTTACACGGTGCTCTTTGTAAGATCAGGACCTCAGAAAATAAGGCTTACCATTTCAATACTCATTGTCTATGGTGCCAAGGGAATTAAATTTCAGAATACACTTCTGATCTATGAACACATTACAATTCCAATTATTCAGGTCAGGAAAAAACTCAGAGTAAAAAAAGTAAGTTGCTTTATTTAATTAAAAAAAAAAAAATCAAATCATTCTCCTTGCAGATCTTCACAGTTTTTTGTGCCAAATATATAACAAAGCTTAAAGACTTCTGAAGCTAAAAACTCTGTTGGGTTTATGTTACCATTCTATGCATTTTCCTTTCAAACATTAAATGCTTGGAGTATGTCATAGCAATGTGGTGCTTTTTTTAGTAAGAGGTGCTGCAGGAAACAGAATGCACATTTACTGGTCCTGATTTTGTTACTGAAAATAATTGTAATGGGTACAGATATGATAGAAATTTCTTGGTAGAGAAGTGACCAAAATGGAGCTTATAACTATTAGATATGTGATGATAGGTATGCTACCTCCTCTCTGAACAAGAAATACTTTCTATCACCCCATTTACAGTTCTCGACTGCCTGGTAAACTCTGCTCATTCACAGGACTTTTAGGTTTCCAGATGCGTGCTGCTTTTGCATAGAAACTGTTATGGGCTACCTTTTGGATTTGTGCTGGAAAGAGTGTTGATAATTCAGGGATATTTTAGCTATTGCTAAGCAGAGCTCACACACAGTAAAGGTCTTCTCTGTTCCTCACCCCACCAGCAATTGGGCAGGGGGTGCACAAGGAGTTGGGAGGGGACACAGCTGGGACAGCTGACCCCAACAGACACCGTGGCCTCACACTCAGCACAAAGCAGGGGCAAGAAGGAGAAAGCAGGAGGTTTTTGGTGTGGTGGCATTTCTCTTCCCAAGTCACTCCTGTGCATGATGGAGCCCTGCTTTCAGGGAGGCTGCTGAACACCTGCCTGCCCATGGGAAACAGTGAAGGAATCCTTGTTTGGCTTTGCTTGCACACACGGTGATTTTGCCTTACCTACCACACTGTCTATCCCAGCCCATGAGTTTCCTCACTCTTGCTCTTCTGATGCTGTCCCCATCCCCTCCAGGGGCAGTGAGTGAGCAGCTGTATGCAGCTCAGTTGCCAGCTGGGGTTAAACCATGACAAGATGCTTACATAGTGCTAAGAAATCTAAGCATTCTCTAGGGGCATATTATATACAATTGCTATACATGCAAGGTCTTTACAGCCATTACCATGAAAAGGATCTTGTTGATACAGGATTTGAAAACTAATCATGCATATACGATAAAGATTGAAGTATAAATAGATTTTACCCAAACTGAAGTGCTAAGAGATGACAATGATGTATGCAAAGAAACTCCAAAGTAGTGTGAACAGTTTACTTTTGTCTCTTTTTCTAAAGAAATATATTCACAACTTTTCTCTCAGTATGAAAAGTTATACTCTAGTTATTATATTTAAATATGAACATTAATGTCAATCTGAGAGCTACCCAAAGGTAAGCAAAACATGGCAGTGATTAATTGTTTTTTGTTAGCAATTTTCATGGGAATACACTCTAAATATCTCAGCTTGAGGTACTCGTCTCCCTCATCTATAAAATATGCAAAATAGTTAATTAAAAAGGGACAGCCAAGCTATTTCCAGATCTATATTACCTATATTGAACACATATGGAAATAAAGAGCCAAAGCCCAACACTGAAAGGTAACTGGCAAGTACAGGATTTCCTTGTAATTACCTCTGAGCTCAGCTAGCCAGATAAGCATAAATTGCAGTCTGTCTAGCCATTGAATATAGGAAGATAAAAGGTGAATTATTCCTTTGAACTAATTTTTGACAGGTGAAGTGCTGGCAGAATAGTGAGACAGACTTTCTCATCTTAATAAAAAAATAATTAATAAGTCAACTTGACCATCTGTTTACATATTGTATTGCTACTACTGTATCTGAAAGAGTGTGAAAGATGAGATAAAAAATGCCCCCCTAATAATGTTTAGTAAATTAGTTTTTTTTTAAAAAACGAAGAAAGGAGAGTTTGAAATGCAGAGGTTGTAAAGGGCCAAAATAAGTTCTGAAAGCTGAAGCAGGTATAGTCGACCAAGAAAGGTGGATTTACTTAGCATTGGTGCAGGAGCATTTCTATAAATTAACCCAAGGCCCATGTCTCATAATTCACTTGACAGTTTATCAGCCCTGAAAATGAATTCAGGCAATTTAGATGAAGGATGGAAGCAGTGGCTTCAAAGCCCTATGAGGCAGCTCAGAAATATTCCCTGAGCTTAAGCTTTTTGTGTTCTAAAGGTTAATGGTCCCCAATCATGCCTTCCACTGGGTTTTATTAGTGTAAAAACCAGCCTGCAAGATATGCTGGGTACAGCATAAGAAAGGTAAATAGCATGAAAGATAGTTGTTTTCAAATCAAGCTACCTTATATTTGGCTTAGGGAGGATGGGTTTATGAGTCTTCAAAGCCACCCTGAGGAAGAGCCAGGACTACAAGAAAAACCACACATTGTCCATCGGCTTTTACCATGGTTTGCTAGTTCCTGGTGCTGTCTAAGGGTTATATTTGGAACAAGACTTTTCAAACGTGCAGTAGACATGAATGTATCTTCTAACCAATCCATTATACTGATGAAATCTGGCATATGGTCATTTACAATTATTTAAAATAATTTTCAAATATTATGCTTAGGTCTGATCCTCTCTGCACACATCTGCAGTTTAGGAGTCAAAAGTCACAAACCTATCTTTTATGAATTGAGCAGCTACATGCACAATGGACAATTTTATTTGGACCGTGGTTCCTCATACACACAAAAACTCAAAAAGAGGATTCTTTAATTCATGTATTCTTAGCATTAAAGGGACAGAACTCACTTTTGTGAGACAAAATTCTGTCAGTAATAGATTTACTAACTGTAAGCAAAATTGTCAATGTTTCTGTTATCTTTTTTCCTTAGTTCTCATAATGTTATGAGAAAGACTGTCTCAAGCAGGAAACACAGACTTATGCCTGATAAACATGACTTTGGCTGATTCTTAGTATTCTTAAATACTTATTGTAATGATCTGGATTTTTGGCTGCTATTTTTTTTTCTGTCCATTGTGTAGTGTTGGTCTTTCTGCCTGAGTTCCGACTCTACAGAAAAATTCTGGTAAGAATTTAATGTAATTAGGGCAGTCTTTATTCCTGCTCCAAATGGCTTTATAGTAATGCCATGCCCTATTAAACTGCCTTGTGCCATGCTGAGAGAGTGCATGGAGTGGTCTGTGGCTGGGGATTCAAAGACTTAACACTGTGGTCATATTGCATTGTGAATGGCACTGCATGGTTCTGTTAGACAAACTATAAAAGTTGCTGCACTTAATCTGTTTAGGTAATCTTCCTGACACAGTGCTTCTGTCCAAGTGGGGGGGGGGGGGGGAATTCCCTGACTTCATTGCTGTGCAAAAACCTGAACTGGAAGGAGCTGTTGTGAGCATCAAAGATGATTCCTTGCTGCCTTGCTCTTCCATCTCTGCTGAAGTTTCTTTCACCATGATAAACTCATTCTGAGAGTCAGGCTAGAGATCTCTGGAAGTTAAGATGCACCTGTCCCAAGCTTGCAAGATCCTTTATTGGAGACTGATGGGAAAGAAAGGAGGTAAAGAAATCTCAACAAATGAGAAAGCCCTATACACTACTCTTAATATCTTTTACTTTTCCTCAGAAGGGCAATAGTAGTACTGCCAATATCACAATAAGCTCTTAGATTTCAGTTCAGCTTCACATGTTGCCTTTTGTATAAAACACAAAGAATGTGAAGGAAACAGCAGGTTCTCCTTGTATTTTAGATGGCTGAAAAAGTTTGTGTACCTTAAACTTTTTTAAGATATAGCTAGATTTAATATTGCTGTAATGGTGGAAAGTGTTGGATTCTTTAATTTTAATCAGGATATCTATTTTAAACTTAGAAGCTTCCTGATAAAAAAATGAATGAAAAAACCTCTACACTGTAAAGTAGCATTTAAAATATATATGCCCATCTTCCTTGTAAAGTTAAACCTGTAGATAGGTTTTTGGGCATTCACATATCAACTGAGAGAAGGGTTCAACACTTCTTCATCTAAGTAATAGGATAGCCACTTCTAAATTTTTAATCCAGGTAAATTTTGATCATCCAATAATCTCTTGTGATAAGATGTTTGACTATATTTTTCAGACTTCAGACTCTGAATAAATACTAAAAATTTTACAGTAGACAACAGAGGTTATAGCTTGAGGATGTTTTTCTTCCTGCTGTAAGAGCATGTTATATAAATTATTAGAGAACACTAAAATGGTTTTCTTTAAAATTAGGAGAAACATATTGAAGTAACACAAAATTGATGAAATTATTCACTTACCCTCCTAAAACAGAATAAATAAAATTCAAAAGGATTAATACATATGAGAGGTCATAAGTGAAAAGAGAACTGCAATATCTCTCTAGCTTTATTAGAAATAAAAAACCCTCATGCAATACTTTTCAATTACTAAACTAGTGTTTATCTTTTCACATATTCACAAAAAACTGCTAGTAGCTATTTAGTCTTAGATTTTTTATTTACAGCCCAAGAGAACCATTCTGATTAGCCAGTCTGACCTCTTCGATAATCTTTGCACATAACATTACACATAACAGGATATATCTTTTTAAAAACATTTCTTTAATACTTAAGGTATTTAAAACCTTTTACACAGTAATAAAATAAAACTGACCAAGCAGTGTCCAGAAAATATCCACCAGTTCTCCAGAGGACTACAAACTTTAAGCGCTCCAGTGGAAGTGATTGCATATCTCAGAGAGAGATGATATGAAATTTTAAAAGGTGATGAACTTCTTAACTAAATGTAAAATTTAGCACTCATTTACACTCTGAAATATTTTATAGCCTAGCAGAAAACACATTCAATATATATTTGACCCCAAATTGATTTTTTTATAATACTCAATACTTTTTACGTAACACTGTAAGTTTTAAGTAACTGAATTTAAAAAAAATATTTTTTTTATACTATGCACTATATAAGTGCACTCTGGCATGATCAAACTAGAGCAACAAATTTTGAAGTTTACTGCAGATCAGCTAGAAGAAAATAATATTATTCACATATACTGAACATGGCATAGCACCGACTAACATGAAAGAATATGCAGCATTAGTTTTAAAGTAATTAGAAATATTTAGATATTTATGATTATATTTATATTTATTAATTAATATTTATGATTACTTGGCATATTGAAATCAGCATTTGCATAGTGCAAAAATATATAAATGTAATGGCTTCTTTACTATTTTTTCTTACTTTTTCAACGTTTTAAAAGAAGGATTTTTTTTTAAAGTTAAAAGAGCAGATGCAAATTGTGGGATATATATTGTATGCCTAAAGGCCTTCCAAACTCTTCATTTGTCTTTATCCAGCTGTGTTTTTTAGCTGCAACCTCTAATGCAGAAGCAACCTTTACCACTTCTGACTGGCTTACAAACTCATGTCGTTGTGTTTGCCCAGCATCATCCAGGAATGCAAATGGAATATCAGAGCAGCATGTGACCTTTACACAATCCCACTTGATGCACCAGCACCAGGAGCTCCAGCAGGTCCTTGGAGCTACCCAGTGCACTCCCCTGTGTGTGCAGTCCCTGTGGGATACACACAGGTGCACCTCCCTCCCTGCCCAGGGAGATGTCTGAATCAAGTGCAAGGTTTGGAATTTAGCTACAGGATAAACCATGAATTTCCTTTCTTCAACATAAGTGCAGAAATACATGATCATTACCAAAACCATTCAGAAATACACAGAATAACCTTAAAGCTCAGCTGATATATTGGACAAAGCATCTAGAAAATTCTTATTATTTCTACTACTGATGTAGGCACAGCAAGCAATTAAGGAAAGCTCCAGGCTGTAAGAAAATGCCTTTCACGGGGTGATGTGATAGATTAATCTGACCTTTTCAAAGGCATGGCCCACACAGGATTTCATACGGCGAATCCTGTATCAATTGCGTCTCTTTGACCTAGACACTTCCTAAGGAAAGCATGAAGGGAATGACTTGCTTTTAAGAAACCTGAATACAGGTGTCTCCACTTAAACCTAATGCTTTATGTTCAACAGAAATCAATTCAACACTGTAAAAGTCTACAGAAGTCTGAACAATCAAGTGAACAATCCACTGATCTCCAGGATGAGCTGCAGCGCCACGTGCTCTCCTGCATTTCTTTTCAGATCTCATCCAGTCCCCAGATCCAGCTTTTATTAGTCTTTGTCTTTTAAAGTAAAATACTTCTCCTCTCAGAAACTACTTTTTCCATAACTACCTCATAAGTACATTTTTGCATGATCAAGTCAGATTTAATTTTTCTTTTTTTCTTTATACTATATATGTTCAGATTATTTGGATTCTCTCAGGTTTTCTAGAATTAGAATCAGTCTTATCTTACTGTTATTTCCTGAACACTTTCCAAATATGCAGATTTTACTGAATAGGATATATCTCTTACTTCTGTCATGAAACCTCTATACTCTTACATTACTGAAAACTCAGAATTATGCTTTCCAAGTAACACCAGCTGACAACTATTATAGGCTTTGGAAAATGTAGTGGCATAAAGAAGCATGGTTAACTCTTTTATTTTGTGTCAGGTAGTTTACAAGCCTTATCAAACTGTTTTTTATTTTTGCATTAAAGGAACGGACTGGGAAAACAAAAAGTCATATGTTTAATTCTATGTATAGTTAATTTCAACAATTTCAGCAGCCCTAACCCTAGCAGGTATACAGACCTATGGTAAGGATATAGTTTTGAATCACCACTTTTAAAATCAAAACAAAACTAAGCTGTATTCTCAGTATTTAGCATTTAATTCCTACATATATGTTTAGGAGCATTGAGTCTAACCTGAAACCTTCTAGCACTGGATATTTAGGCTAAAAAAATCAGTTAGGCCCTTTTATAATAGACAGACTATTTAAATCCCCCAAATAATCACTAGTCAATTATGAACAGGATGGACTATGACTGAGACTGAGTGAACATGGTCAGATGGGCAATTGCTCTGCTGGGAGGTTGCTCTCCACTACTGAATTTTCATGGAGAAACAAGACAGGAAAGGGAAAGAGATTTTCATTGACAGAGCTAAAACTGGAAATTTTCAAAAGTTTCCCTACTCTGAGCTGAAGAATGAAAAAAAAAAACTCTCTTAAAAAATGTCTGATGGAATCATTTAGTTAGTATGGAAAAGAAATAATTCATGCAATCTGTTCATTTGGCTTGAACACAAAAAATGAAAGGTAATAAATTATTATAGTTGAAGAGGTCACCAACAGAAACCCATGAAACAATGTTGAGCCAAGTTTGGTGGAAATAGAACAAATCTTATGAAAAATGCTTTTTAAAACGTATGGCTAATACTGCAAGGAAAGCTCTTTTAAAGTTCTCATGGATCAGTTGAGGACATTTTTGTTAGAGAAAGATATGAAAAATTCAATATTACACATAACATTAATTATTGAATATTGTATTGCATATCACTTGCACTTTCATTTCCCTGCAATTTTCTGTCCAAGACCATGCAACTGAAAGCGAAAGGGTAAAAGCTATTAATATCTTGTAAATATATGTATTTCTTTAAAAAAAAGAATCAATTAATGAAGCATCTATGCTGTTTCTACTTAAGATATGGTGATGGGTTCTGAAAATGAATAATATCATTTTTTAAGTGAATCTGTCAAAAATAATTGTGTAGCAGCAGTTTAGAGGAGTACATGCTATGAATATTCTCATTGGCCTAGTTGTAACACTGTTATTATAACTGTTTAATAACCACATGCTTCTCATTTACTACATATGAACATAGATTTTATTTGAAGATGCTCTTGTTATACAATTGAGGTTGGTCAAAAGAGAAGTAAACAATTTGGGAAGAAATTTGCTCTGACTTGATGGAATCAAAAATATTATCTTTGAGTGTGTCAGTAAGGGCATGCTACATACATACTGAAAAATAATCTCCTGTAAAACAATAGATGTTGAAAACTAGAAAACGAAAAGACTGAAAATTCACCTGAATGTTTACTAACTCTCAAAAACGGGATAATGTTGGTGTGAGTATTTTCATGCTCCCCATCCATCAAATTCACCAATTATTTCCAGTCAGATCTCTCAGTTTTCTGGTGGGAGAGTGGTTATACAATATTTGACTAAATATATGCCATTGACCTATCCTGACTAATCTTTTCATCCAAGTTGAACTGAGTCATTTTGCTCATGGGACTTCTCTCATCTGGCCACACAAAATATTGCTACCACACTGTCCTACCAGCTCAGTGAGCGCAGGTAATTTGACAGCTCTAATGAGTTCTGTACACACAGTCCTGAGAACTCAGTAGAATTTCTATTCTAATTCATTCAAAGAAAAGGTCAGTTTGCATATTCTGTCTCATTGCTGTATAAAAAGTGCATAGTACATAATGACTAAAGGCCAATTCCCTCAATCATTAAACATACAGCATTCATGGTGTTAATACTAAGGTTAAAAATATATATTTATGGACATTTTTCTATCGTATTTATTTCCTAACAACCACCTCATCAATAGAAACATTGAACACCTTCTGAAAAGTCTTCTCTAAGTGTTGATTACTTGAAAAGAAGAGGCCTTGCTTTGATAGAAACAAATTTTGTGTTCACTAAAGCATCCATATAATTCCTGGATAGCTAAAAGCACAGAATTCTCAGGTGCAGGGAATATACTTATTGCCAGGCAGAAATACATTTCGCAATATATTTTCTCATGCTGTAACTCTGTATTTTTGAAAAAGTGAACTATTTCTTCTTTAATATTTAGAGAACTTTTTTGAAGAACCGTACTTTTTGTTTTGAAATATGTCAGAGAGACATTACTGGAATATCCTGATTTTGAAAATATGAAAAAAAAAAGGTTCTCACTAATGACATTCTCACTAATAAATGGGCCTTTATTCCCTACACAGTAAATTACTCAGTGACATCATTGACAGAAGCTCTGGCTATGTTGGAAAGTATTGATTCATGTTACTAGACAGTATCTAATTAATTTGGTGGATTTCAAACCATTTCAGAACTGACTGACAGGTGGAAATGACCCAGTTGAGTAGGGGGGAAAAAAAGGTTTGCACATATAGCTGCAGCACAGCTGACCAGGAGCAAACACTGCACAACCACACAGACATGCAGGGAGGCTTCTGCGGGAGCTCTTTCAGTCTATTTGGGTTTTGTCAGTAACATTAAAATACCCTAACCTTACGTTTTCTAAACACTTCATCCTTGTATCAAAAACCCCTAAGCTGTGAAATATTTTTAAAGTTAACAGTGTGCAAGGAAAACATTCAGAATGGAGTTCTATGAAAAGAATTTTCTAGTAGAAGGTTGGATCGTAGTTCAAAACCACAAAAAGATTGTGAAAAACAAGTGTTCAAAAACACAGTAAAAAAAGACTTATTTTAAAATCTGTTATGCCTTATCAAGTAAACCTGTATTCAGTGTCCTCTCCACAGGTTTTTGTAAAGGGAAAATGTCGCTATAAACTGACCTTTTCCTGAAGCATTTGCTAAAACTCTACAAATGTCAAAACAGCAGTTCAAAATGAAAACAGCATCATCAGGAAGGAAACTCCAGGGGTACTTGTGCATGTAATTTAACAAAGTAACTCGATGTATGAACTGTTTTCACTTTGGCATGTAAGATCCCCATCAAACTAGCAGACCTCTAGCTATATGTAAGGCAAAAATCTAGCCAATAGTTTTTCTAACATGCAAAGTTCAACAACTTTCCTGGCATTAAATATGGTTTAAAAAATAATGAGAAAAGCAAACTAATAAGGTTTAATTACCACTGAATAACATGCAGGTCCAAATAACATGGAGAAATGTCAGGGCAATCAGACAAAAGTACACATTGTCCAGGTCTCTTTTGTCCTTTTTCATCTTTTATTGTATCACAGTCAGTATTAATACATTTCTCTGTCACCACAGTAAATGAATCCTCATTTTGTTTTGAATGGGTATTCACGGTGCTTCAGGAAGACCTGCCAGTTGAACTGGAAGGCTGAGAGAAACAAAAATGCATAGAAGTGAATACCTAATGTTTCATCCAATCTTATTTTCAAACAATTGCATGACCCTAGGATGATAACTAAGATTATAGGGTTTTTATTTGACTATCAAAATATCAGAGAGCTAGAGTGGAGAACAATATAACTGTATTTGAACCTAAAAAAATGCCACTGCCTTTGGGATTACTGGGTAGCTTTGAAAAACAACTGTCATAAGAGATTCTTACAAATGTCATTGATTGATTGAATGAAACAAAAAGCCACAGTGTTAATCCTAACCTCATTCTTTTGGATACTTATCCATCTCCTGCCTTTTAAATCTGTTGTCACATGCTTGAAGTTCACCAGACACTACAACCATTCATTCTTCTGAGTTATTACAGAAAAAGAACCCATCCCACCTCACTCAGGAAAGCCTCTAAAATCACTGAAGTTAATCAATTCACTTAAAATGCAGGAAAAAAATTATATGAATAGAAGTCAAACAACCAGTCTCAATGACTGAACCTTGAAGACAAGGCAGCAGATAGCACAGCAGTCTCAGAATGGCTAAACTAATACTAGCGAGTAGAAGCACATCTATGCAAATGATTTTGTGCAGTGAGTTTGTAGAAGGTACTGTTTAAGAGCATTGATCTCACTATTACTCTAAAATATTAATTTACCACAGAGATGTAACTAGTAAATTAAAATATCAGTGCCTGGTACAACAACTAGGGTTCCTTCTGGGTTCCTTCCAACTTGAGATGTTCTACAATACTTTACTCTATTAGTACAGACTTTTGGCAGACCATTGGAGGTGAAAGTAGGTGTTCACAGGATAGCAGTAAAGATTTTGTGACTGATGGATGCACAGGTTTGAATACTGAGTTTTTTCCCTAATGACTCCAACAAATACTTTCTACAAAGCACATATAGACCTCATCCTTTTCTTCATGTTCCCTTTCACTTGGGCCTAACTAAAACCAAATTACTGACCTGCAGCCAAACTTTCTGAAGTTGCTGGGTTGAAAAAAATGTAGCAGAAAGCCAAATATGACCTTCAAGCTAACGGAGATCATGAAACAAAATCATTTCTTGTTATGGAAATTTAGAGGGCAGGTTGATAAAATACAGATTCATGGGGACTGATAAATCCTTACAGTATAACATCAAGAAAAATATCCAACCCATAAATTAATCCATTCTATTAGAAATACATCTTATACTAAAGTGTGAAGCACTGGAAATCTGTAGAGCATCAGACTGAGTTTGATAATCAAGAAACACACTGGATGTTATATCCTGTTGGAAGAATTATGCCTGCTGCTCAGCTTTATGGCTGTCTAGAAGCCATTAAAGTGCATTTAGCTGGAAGTGAAACAATATTTTTCACTGTTCAAATGTGGCAGTTTTGAGTGTGAGACAGAAGACAATTTAGGAACCTCTGAAACACTCGTTGGTATAATAGCAGCGATCCATCCTCCCTAAAGCAGCAGCTAATGCTTTGGTTTTCTCCTCTTTTTAACTAGCAAAGTGCTCAGAGGAGCTCTTGTTAAACCCTGCTTTTGCCCCAGCTGGCTTTGCTGGTCTTGACTCCTAGGATTTCTGGAGGCTCACCTGTTTTGCACAGTGCTTCATGCCCTTAATTCATGCATTAAAAAGCATTTCCTCTGCCTTGTAAACAAGGTGGGAGTTTGTTTCCATAGAAACAACAAAAAACCGGGAGCTGTTTCTGTTTCCGTAAGTGTGAGGCCCTGGTTTTATTCCTTAGGAAAAGCATAAGGATCCCACATCATGCCCTCTGTGAAGGCAACACAAGAACCAGCACCTGCCTAGATGAAGTCTAATTCTCTCAACTGTGAATCATAAACTGACCTCACTATCCTTCTGTTTATTGAGATGTAAGCCACAAATATGATATTTCCTAACTACACTGTTATTACCCCATCATCATAGTACAGTTTTTGGTTCCAGCTAACATTTTAATATCAATGCATGCTATTCAGAACTGGACCTTTTTACATTATTTCCTTGGCCAAATAATAAAATGATTCAATTATACCAAAATTTGGCACAAAACAATGCCAAAACCATGAGGTTTCCATGTAATATAGAAGCTGACCTAAATAGAAAGAACAGTAATTTTTATACAACTGTTCTCATTTTCTTTTGATTTTCTCTCTACATACTACACATATGAAATCTCAATTTCTGTTTGCTCCAGCTTCAGGAGTATTGCAGCACAGCAAATACTGAACACTTTAACTCCTCTGAGTCCTCAACAGTCAGCACTTGTTTCACATTGGGATTTTCTAAGGACTACAAGACTCAAGTTTTTCATTCAAGTTACTGATAGGTTCATGTTTAGTGGCTAGTAAAACCTTTTCTTTTATTTTTGTTTTCTTTTTTTTTTTAATTACCATATATTTGCACTATCAACTCCTTATTATGGAGCTTCTACCTATGACCAGAGTTGTGAACTCTTTCCTGCTTTTTCCATATGCACTCAACATGTGTGCACCTTGTTTCATAATACAGATCTAATTGCTTGTACAGCCACATTATTCTGACAGTTGTAATCATTAGAGACACAGACACTCTGTGTCTTCATCAGCAAGTTACAAGAAAAAGGACAAAGTAAAGAGAAATCCTTAAGGCTTTGAATATAAATATTACAGTACAGCTGGCAAATTCAATTTTTTTCTTTGATATTCTTAGTAAATACATATGATATTTTGATATCATATTTTGATATTTGATAATGAGCATTAGGTTTATTCTCAAAATGAGTAAAAGCATCATTCCCAATCCCATTCCTTTCCTTGTTAACTCTTCTGTTGTTTTAATATCATTCTCTCTTCAGATTTTTGTTTTCCTTGCAATTAATAGTCTTTCATTTCTACTCACTGGTATTATAATTTATCTGAGTTCATTGTAATCTCTGTCCTGTTGACATCTTTTTTTCTGAAAGTTTACACTATTACTCAGCTGAGTGATTTCACTGACTTCACAGGGCAAAGAGAGAAGGGGTGATAGATAAGTACTCAACAGAAACCCCAGGTGCAGATAATCACTCCACTTATCACTGTTTTCTGCCTTGTTCCCTTTCCAACTTTAAAAATACTTCCAGAACCTTTATGAGCTGTCTTTGTTATGCTCTCTACAGGGGAAAAATAAAAGAAGACAGTCTGAAATAAAAAAGCAGGTCATATCTTTACATTTCTAAGCCTCAGAACCTGCAGTGAGACTCAATGATAGAAATGGGATGCAGAGAAAGAATTCTGATCTTTCCAGGGCTTGAATGAATGAAAAGGATACTCATCCCAAAATATTTTAGTTGATTTATATGGTCTTTGAGTCACTGTACAAGACCAACTTTCACTAAGTTGTAAATCTCAGCAAATCAGAGGCTTCCCAGAGAAATTCCCAATCACACAATTCATCATCCTGGTAGACCTAAGGTCCTTCATGAAATACAACAAAAATCTCTTGTCTCAAGACTTCGTTTATCATTTATGGAACTACAAATAAAAAAAAAATACTTGGCATCACCTTGAGAAGATTCTTTAACTAGACAGGAGCACAAAAACTATAAAACCCACCTGCCTACCCGGTTTACGCAGAATTTACTCTCAAAGAACGGAGTATGAAGTAAAAAATTCTGGTCCAGGAAGTAGTAAACATTCTGTATGTTACAGACCCTAATCTTATTGGATAAATTAGGATAATCTTGTCAAGAGTACATGAAGTTCTATTTCTTTCAAGTTACATCAGGAATATAGGTCCTGCTGTCAATTACTTCATCCCAGCGCTTCAATTACACATAAAGAAGAGAAATTGTGACATCTAAAAGATTGATAACAACAAGAATGTAGTCTGAAAGCATATATGTATAAAATCCATACACAAATGCTTTTTCACAGCAACTACCCTTCTCAGGAAGAAAGAATGGGATCAAATCCTAAACAGTGGCATCAACAGCGAGCTTAAAAAAATCATGCCATGAGACTCCTGCTCATTTTCTCTGAATATTGGAAATTAATCAGTGGAGGTTGCTTTTCTTTCTTTCCCCAAATGTCTGGTTTCTCAGTTCCCTTTATCTGTTCTTTCTGAAATGAACACTTTATGGCTACAAAAGTTCACACTCTTCGACAATGAGACCGTGTCAACAATCACTTTTGAGATAATCCTCTAATCTTCACTGATAGTCAATGGAATAAGTACCTCATCTATAAGTACCTCATTTTTTAAGAAGCAAAGCCTAAAGTGAGTAGCACTTGTACTGGTGGCCACATCATAGACATTGGCTGTATAATTTATTGCTGTACGGTGACAAGTACTAAGACTAGAAGATACGGATGTAATCGAGGTCATGGAAAGACACATTGTGTCAGAGGTTAGGACACAGACCTAGGAATGGTGAAACACTACTTCAGCTTCCTGTTCTGCTACGTGGTCCTGACCAAGTTATCTAGCTGCTTTAAGTTAGATTTAACTTAATTAGTCATCTTCTCTGTAGATATCTCAGCTAGTTATCCAGACTCCCTGTGTGGTAAATAAGACGAGATGACTCACGCCCTCATCACCCAGTTCCCACTGAGGGCCTACAACAGGAGTTTAGCAACTAGTCCAAGTGCAAAATTTGCATTATAAAAGTACAAACGTAGGTGAGAGTAATCTTGTTCTGCATTAGAGATCTGGCTAGACTAGATATAGATGAGTTTCTATTTTATCTGATTGAAAAGTAGCTTCAAAAAATGCCCGAAAAGGGAAAAAAGCACTTTGAAGCATGCTAGACCCACTAACTATTATTTCCTTTACCCTCCCCTAATGGTGTGCCTAAGTTCCTAATTGAATAATGGGTCCAGTTACATTTTCTTCCTTGCAAAGGTGCCATAAATTTACAGAATAAAAATTGTGAAATACCCAGATAACACAATAATGGAACCATATAAGTACCTGTGAGAGATGTATCCAGCACTACCTGTACATGATCTTCTAAAAGTGCAAAATGAAATGAAATAAATCCCCTCTGCTGTATCATTATGACTGAACATAGTAAACATTTAAGGTCAGAAATGGAAAAATGAAAAATTTAAATCTTTTATATGCATTTTTTTGTCTTCTGCTAAGGCACAAGTCTGCACATGCATGTCTAGAAAATTCACTGTGTATTCATCATCTTCCATGAAGCAAACATTTGGGAACAAGCAGACTGGCAAGCAGATAAAGTGAACATAATCAGCTATTTTTACAAATGCCCTTCTGACTTTCACAATTCATTGATCAAATGCTGATTTTTTTTTCCTATTTTATATATAAGAAATTTGCACACCTTTTTAGGCTGCTTGGTTGAACCAGCTGGCAGAGATTAAAGATTACTAAATTCTCTCTCATCTGTTATTCAAAAGAGTAATCCCATTGCACATGGAAGAAAATAATTTTGCATTAATGATTAAAGACATAGATTTGAAATCAGCTAGAGATTCTGGAACATCATGCTAATGCCTACCCCATCAGTTGTAATTGCAGAGTTCTAGACCCACTGATCCTGGGGCTATGGTGCCTTTCTTTAAGGGCTGAAGGGAGCAGACATGTCCTCTGGATTTTCTATTTGAGCAGATGCATTGCTCGAGGCATCTCAAGCTCTACAAATTTACCTTGCAGTTTTAGTGGATTTTCCTGGATTCAAAGTGAAGATTAAGAGTGGCTGCAAATGGATACCAAACACCAAGAGCTGGTTTTGAGATGCTGCTTGGAAAACCTCATCTACATTCTCCAAGTGATGTCAGCAAACCACAGGCAGAACAGTTACTTAATCAGGAAATTCACTCAGTGAAGTTTAGGTCCTGCAGCCACCAAGGTGTGAGACCAGACAAGCACTTGGTTTCTCTCTCATCTTGCATTTGAAAAAGAAGAGAATTGTGGACCTGTTCTTTGGTCAGCATCAGTTATCTTTTGATGCAGAACATTCAATTAATATTATGTTACAAATATAATGTAGAAAATAAACCTCTTCAAGGTAGTCACAATACCTTTAATAAAAGATGATAATGTGCATTGATACATTGAATTTAGTTTTGAATTCAGTGACAAATTGAATCTGCTAAGAGTATCAGCTTTAAAAAAGCTTATTGAATATTTTCCAATAAATCAAGTTCAGCCATCCTGCTGTCTGTATCATTAACAACCATTGCATATTAGATATAGTACAATCTACTAATTAATAACATTCTAAACAACTCAAGATTGTGAAAAATTTTAAAACATCTCAATGTTTTCTTCATATATAGCATATTGATGTCCTGAAAAAAATCATTAAAGAAATTTATAATTTCTGAGGTTCTGCTAGCACTGTATATGGCAGGAGTACTACCAATAAAAAAAGAAATCTAGTACTTTAGTAACAGTCCTTTTGCCCTTTTACATCTGTCCTGTTACACATGTTTGAAAAGAAACCTAAGCACCAACTCTCATTTCAATATACAGAATAGAAAATGGTCTGTTTACAAGAGAAACCCTGAAAACTTGCTGAAATGTAATCAGCAATGTGAAATCTTTAGTGCAAATCCATAAGTCAATGTGCAAATCTTCACCTGGTTGCTTACCATTATCTCCTTACTTAAATGGAAATGTGTTCTAAATAATTTAACAGAGATCAAATTACCTTCCTGTCTTATACATGTGTCCCTCTACACATTTTATTTAATATTGTATGATATGTCCTGCATTTACTTTAGGAAATTATTATCCATTCCATCACTTAGAGTAATGTATTAACAATCCAGATCAATTTCAAATGTGCTAAAAGAGAAATATTTTAGATGCCAGCAGTATTAGGAAAACTAGAACATGAACTGGCAATCTATTTGCACAGACCTGCTTTGCACTGTATATACAGAGAAGTATTTATCTCAGAACAAAAAAAAAACCAAAACAAAACCAAACCAAACCAAACTAAAACAAAACCAAAACCATAAAAAACCCCAAAACAACAACAAAAAAACCCCAACAAAACAAAAAACCCTTCTATGCAATTGGTCTAAATTCCAATAAAAGGGAAATGTTCTGAAAATGCAAGAGCCAAAGAAGCAATCTTGCATCATTATAGCAATACCCTTACAAAGAATAATCCGTTTTCAAACAATTAATGAATATAAGTCTTCATACCTTTTACTCTGTCAATACCAATCAGCATTTACAATGCATAGCATCTTGGAGAAGGGGCTGAATTCAAGGTAGTCCTTTTCCTGCAGAGCAAACCTGCTTATTTGATCAAAATAATCCTATGGAGATGTTTGGCACTTGTTAATTGCCTCTACATATGGATCAGAAAACAGAGTGAAAAACATCAGTAAAAACTATTCTGAACCAAACCCAAAAGTAAACACACAAAAGACATGGTGTGTCAAGGTTCTACAAGTATTGTCATCTGGCATCTGTACTTCAGCAGCTAGAGCTATCTGTCAAGACTCATGCTTTCAGATTGTTTAGGTGGATAGATATGCATTTACAGTTTTCTATTTTTGAAACTGTTTTCCTAAACAAAACAAGCTATCCTGCTCTGCTACCCTGAATGGCCAGAGAATAGAAAACCCAACCTGAGAGTAACATATGGCACAAGTATCCTGAATAAAAGGCATATTATGACTGTCCACTTTATGCCTCATTTAGACATGTAATTTATATAATGAAATATCTGGCATTAGTGTAATCATTCAGGGAGCCCAAGTGATGTTCTCAAGTCTGACACCACTGCAGAATTCTGATGAATTGAAGCACCTATTTCTCCCCCTTGTGTTTAGACATATTTCAAGGAAGATTTGATGCATTTAGCATATTTAATGCAGGATATATTGCATAGGAGGATACTCTACAGGAAGCTAATTAATACAAAACAATAAACAGGGAATTTATGCAGGTACACAGCCTGGAACTTCAGAGATATCTTTTCTGTATCCGGATATCAATACATACTCAAGAGTGACCATGAATTAAAAGGTAAACATGAAGTTAATTCCTCCTTATTTTTGGCATCCTCAGGACATTCTGAATTGATCTCTAGAATGCATAGCTTCATTTTCTCCTAGGTTTTGTACTACAGCTTAGAATTAGTATTTTAGACTTATTCCAAGGGATGCAGCAAAAGATTTGTGTAATGAGAAATATTAGATATCATATCATATCTATATTTAATTTGGTTCCATTTTTCTAGAAAATTAATACTCCCCTGCAACTACAAAATATTACTGGTCAAAATTTTAAGCATTCCTGCAATTTTTTGCCTCTTTGTTCTGCAGAAACTAAAAAATAGCTTTGCATTGACTTTAACAGTATTAAAGGTCAAGCTGTTCACAAAATCACAGAATATTCTGAGTTGGAAAGGACCAATGAAGGTAGTTGAGTCCAACTCTTAAGTGAGTTTCCCAAACACAGAGAGAACCCACAAACTTGGCATTATCAACATGATGCTCTAACCAACTGAGCTAATCTCTTTTTGTAGGTGTGTAACTGAAATAAATGCCGTTTCCTGAAACTTTCTTTATTAACAATCATTTCTAGATGACCCATAATTATTCCCTCTCAAAAAAAGCTACTATTTAAATATAGTGGAAAGCTGAGTTTTATCTGAAAACAACAATAGTCAGGGCACTTCATGGAAAAAGCAGATTAGTTAGCTAATAAGCCTGTCCTTCTGGAACTTTAATTCTGGAAATGCATGCAAGCAGAGAAGAGGCCACAGCTGAGGCACTTGTCAAGTCCACAGCAGATGCTGGGTTAGACTTTTGCTCTCTTTCACAGCTGTGCACAGGATCTGAAATGCTGCCACTGGAAATGCCAACACATCATATGTGCTGGGATATTCTTCCTTTCTATAAGAACAAATACTTGTTAAAACCATATGATTCAATCCCTTTCCATGTGAGATCTCAATACTGAAAACCCTACTCTAGGTGAATATATTTTGAAAAAAACTTTCAAAAATGTTCAGTGATGTCAGTAGGTTTTGCATTTTTAAACTTTTCTTTATCTTTTATAGAAGACCACAGAATACCTAACTGTGTTGAAATACCAAAATGTCTCAATGTAGTGTAAGAGAACTAAGGCTCTTTGGAGAAGACAGACCTAGGAAGGATCTTAAGGTCAAAGTGCAACAAGGAAATATTACATCTATTTCTGACTTCTAGCTGTTTGGAAGAAACAAGAAACAATTTTCCCTAAGAAGCCTATTTAGTGATCAACCAAGGTGGTGACATTTTGTCTCTAAGGACAAGAACAGCAACAACAACTGAAGAAAGCAGTAAATGACAGAATGATGACTGAGTGAAGACACCAAGCCTTAAAAGCAATGAAACAGTGATACATCAGCTGAAAGCATATTCAGGTGATAAAGGTCAAAAAAAAAAAAGGAGAAAAAACAAAGTGAGTGAATTCCTTTTTGGGACTTTCTATACAAAGGAAGCTTAATACAACATTGGGGTTTTTTTGTGTTTTAGTGTTGTAAACTGTTCCTCTCTCCTCCAAAGGACGTGTGCCAGTCATTCCAAGAGAGATTTTCTGCCACTCTGACACATAACTGTGGCACCTTAAAAAGCTAACAATTTGGTTTTTTCTTCAGGCCAAATTTCAACTAAATGGTCAATGGTACATGATCTGCAATATTTAGGAAGTATTAGAACATGACACTGTCATTGGCAAGTCATCCCTTAAATCTGGCAGATATTTATGAACTCTTAACACAGAATACAAGGAAAAGAAGGAAAGAAAATAAACAAACTGGAATAAACTCACTAAAAACTTAATAGCACATATAAGGTAGGTACTTTCCTTTACACATGATATATAACATAAATACATTTTACACTTGCCTTGTACTTGTGATCCTGCAGTCCCAGGTCACCTGCCATGTACTGTATTAGAGTTCCCTCTACTGGATGAGTGACTGAAGCTATTCCTTAAGAATTTTCAAAGTAAACTTTCAATTTACTTTTTACTCTGTTTATTGACCTGAAGTTCTTATACTGAAAAACTGAAGTCTTCTCTTGGTGACATATTGAACTACAAGACCAAACCACATATAAACAATTATAGATTTCCTTGATCTTAGAAGGATTGTTCAATTCAGTAAGTGTTCACCGTTCAATACAAAAAGTATTGTCCAGGTAATGCACTTCACAATAGAAGCTTAAGGAAATTCCATAATCTGAAAGCCTCAGGAAAGGGCCAGATTTGCAATGGAAACAGTATCTTTAATGTCAGTGATATATAGGTTGTCTATGCACAGATAATTGCTTAGTCAAAAACGTAGAAAGTTATCTTGGTTTTAGTAATTGCACAAGAATCCATTGAAGTAAAGGAAAATTTAAAATCTGATTTCCTCAAAGAAATCTGAAAGTTTAATTAGGCCTAGTCTAGATGGCTTGTAATATGAAGAGTAATTTCTTAGCCATGGCATTTTGCTGTTACAGTTTAAGGTTGCAGATCCTCTCCGATTACTCATCTCTCTGATCTTTAGTAGCAATTCACCACTTTCAGAACATATTGTGACAATTGTTCAACTGGAACTCAAAATAAAGAGTATGCCAGATGACACTCCCAAGCTTTGCAGTATTCATCACTTCCTCAATCACAGTTCATTGTGCCTTATGATGGTGGATGATTTACTAAACTTGTTGGAACTTCTCCTGGTACCTGAATGTTGACAGCATATATTTCTATGCTGTCATGAGCATGCTTATAATTTTCAAAGGCGTAGGAGAACCACTGCCATGTTAGCAGGAAAAATACACTTATTAAACTGTGGCAAAAGAAATATCCTGCTTTGAATATTAACTACTGGAAAACTCCAAAATACCAGGCAGTCATAAGGACCTTTCCAATCTCATCCTGCCACTATTTTTTCATTCAGCACTGAAATTAGACAATCAAATTGAAACTAGGCTCAATTTCTATTTCTTATACTAGATGAAATCTACTGCCTTATCTTTGGGAATTTGAACATCATGGCCTATTTTTAGAGCTTTATGTATTTCCATGCTCAAATCCTCCATTGGAGGTCATTCACATGGTTTTAATGTCAAATATCTATGTGGAGGAGCAGAGGTGAGAAGGAACTGCACAGGAATTACACTCCAGCAAAGGAACAGTTGCAGAGCATCAATGAGGCTGTGTCATTCCTGTGGCCTTAATGAAGAAAGGATAGATTGCTACAGTTGAAAATAAAGATTTCTCCTCAGACTGCGTGTGCTTTTAAAATAAACATGCTGCAGCAGATTTCCAAATCCTTTAGAGCTGCATGTACAAATACTGCCTAAGTAACACATTATGCTCATACCTGCAACTGAGTCAATCTCTCCTGATTAGTTATGCCATATGTGAGAGCTCATATCTTAAGAATAATTAATAAAGATATTTTGTAGGATTTTGCATTTTTAAGATCTTAAATGCAGTCCTTGTTGATAGCATGGTGGTTGTATACCTTACACACAACCATATATTATTTTACAGATTTTATCCATTAAAACTATTTAAGAATATTCTCCATGTGCTTGCATATGGTTTCGCTAATATCAATAGGAAAACTCCACTGAACTGAATCTGCTACACTAAAACCTTAACTGGGTTTTTTTAAGGATGTGTTTTGTCAGGGTTTGGTTCACCTTAACATTAGTACAGCATGAATTAAATCCAGCGTTAATCTTATCTGCTGAATTGATTTTACTTAGATATACCTATCCTTTCAGGTGGACTAAAATTCACACAGTCCTCCATGGAGGCAATCATTTTAATATTAAAACAAAAAATGCCTTATGCCTAATTAATCTTGATGCTTAAGTTTCTGAAATCAAACTATTGTCTAAAGCTAAGGATGCTGTATGTGATAAATGGCCAAAAAAAATGCACCAGAGAAAAAGCAGAGGTACATCTAAGCTGAGTTTCGATATGCATGGATTCAGATATGTTAGTCTAAACATTTAAATAGTAGAAAATTTGAAAAAAATATGAAATTGAACAGCTGGACCAGACATCCACATTCACTGAATTTGCTGCTGACCTGTAGTGGAAAAAGTCCTAAAACATTTGGCATCCAGTACATTCTTTCAGGCCAGTGGCTCTGGGAGAAGAAACTACAACTGCAATGAAATCTCTCTTGCTCCTGGGAAGTCTATGTTGTGTAAAGCCACAATGAGTAAATATAATTTCATGGATTTTTTGGGTAGTGTTTTATGAAACATGAATATTTTTGACATTTATTCAAAAGAGGTGGGGATACATGGCCTTCTGCAGTATCAGCATGAGTTTCCTCCTCCTAAATGAAATATAATACTTTACAGTCCTCAAAATGTTTTTCTTTTTCCATGTGCATTTCTAGAGAATCATTATGATGTATGACATACTGGGTTTCAATTAGACCAAGATGTGCTAGTACTGTATTAACATTTCATAGAACAACCAGTTTTTGCTAATTTATTTCACACCAAACTTCCTAGCTTTAATTAACAAAAGGAAAATATCCATTCAATTTGATTAAAGATCCCCAGGTACACTCATGTCCGTCTGAGGAAGTTCTTGTGAAGATTATGATAATGAGTAATTACCTTATCTAAAAGCTGTTTTTATTCCATTGTCGGGAATGAAGAACTTGAATTGTTTCCTCTCAGGAAATTAAAAAAAAAAAAAAAGAAATATTAAATTATGTTCAGACTTTGGTTGGATAGTGAAATTTACCTCTGTATTTTCTCTCTACTGGTTTTCATTAAAAAACCCCCACTTTTCCATGACATATACTCATACCCTTTTCGGTGTATGACAGAACCCCTTTCCTGTTTGAGACTGGCAATGATGGTGTCCCTGGAAGTATTCACACACTTTGAAGTGATTTTTTTCCTTTTTTTTTTTCTTCTTTTTCTTTTACAGGCTTCACCTCTTTGCTAGGTACTGACATTTTTGACCTAGATCCAAAAGGAAAGAAATTACAACTGCACCCTTAACTTCTCAGGAAACATGAATACAGTTCTCAGATATTAACTTCTGTGGCACTGAGCTCTTGCTCCCAGTCAGATGCTTTATTTAAGGTTTTATACAACTGAGAAGTACAGTCATAAAAAGGCTCTTTCAGCTGACCTTATTTTTGTCTCAAAGACTTTTAATCCCTCATTACTTAGAACAAAAAGATGAAAGAAGCCCTCACAGAAGCAAGGGTACACTGGGGGCAGGCTCACCATCCAACACATCCCATGGAGGAAAGCACACCCTGGCTAGCACAGATTGCCTACATACAGGCTGAAATACAGATGCACACCATGGTCAGCCCTGGTGTCTTGTCTATCCCAGCCAGAGAATAACAATTCCCTTTTTGGCTATGCTCTTGGGCATCCTTCACACCAAAAATAAATTAGGGGAGGGATGTCTGCATGCCTAGCTTTGCCCTAATGTGGTGCTTTGACAAGATTAAGTTCACAGCTGATTTAGAAATACCAAAATGCAAACTGGTTGAGTGATCCAGAAAAAATCTGAGTGCTACCAGTAATCCTATTTTTATTTTCTAAAGGGAATATTCTTTACCTTCCCAGCAGTGCTGGCTAGGATGCTGGAAGGAGTGTGAGAGTTTGTGTTTGTGTGCAGCCAGGAAGAGCAGACAAAAGGTATTATCCAAAGTGCCCTTCTCACAGACATTCCTTTTGGTGGTATGAAGACTTAGTCCCCAGCTTCAACCCACATTGTTTGTATTAATGTCCTAACAGGTTTCATGATTTGTTATTACCATTCCTTATTACCAAGGGAGCACTCTCACAGTTGAAACAGTTTACTTTACGATGGATCAAGTCATCCTTAGGGAAAATATCTAACAAGTACTTTAAGTAAAAAGAAGATATGTGGACACTGCACAATTCATTTTTAATGAGTTTTGCATATCATGCCAAGTGAAATTATTGTGGGATGTAGAGCATGTGTTACATAGGATAGCAGTGGGGAAAGAAGTGAATGAGAGGAAGGGGAAAGAGAGTTGTTTCTTTAAACTACTTGCTTCCTGAGACTTCCACTCTTTGAAACTGTAAATATATCTAAAGTTAAGGAGCCATTAAATACACACACCCTTCACTGCACTGTGCAAGAACTATATACATTAGCATATTTTTAAGAAACATGCTATCAACAGGACAGATAGAAAAAAAAAATCCTAACAGTAGACCTACCTTCTCTTTGTATCAGTTGTAAATTTCCTTGTCATTTAAAAAGCAAATTATATTTCAATATTATCAGGTCACTATCAATGTCACTTAGCTTTGCATCAGGATAAAAAATGTTCATTATGGAAACTGCTGTTTCTTCAAATGAAAATACCCTCCCCTGTAGAGATATCCTGCTGTGTCTAGTTTTCTTGAGAGCACAGAGGCTGATGAAAATGCTGCTCTTTCCAGAAAGGCACTTTCTGATCATCAACAGCCAAACTCTTGCTCATGGTGCTGAGTTGGATCACAAATAAGTGCCCATGACAACTGTGCTGCAGGGTTCAGGACAGCTGTGACCAAAATCCTTCAAAGGAAGGGCATTTTTAATGACTTGTTATAATTACAGGATTTTAATTTTTCCGAGGTGAAATGCTGGTGTATCAGCTTCAATGAAGCTGATGTCTCTGCTTATATTGATTCATTTAGAGTAGACTCATGCCTGAGTTTGCCAAAATCTGCAGCTGTTTTACCCAAAGTAAAACCTCCTGTGGAAGACTGGAATTTGCAGGTCCAGTTATTCAGTCAAGTGGATGTAGACTTTTTCAAAATCTTTTAGGCAGAAAACCAAAAAGCTGCATTGTCATGGACGCAGAGAACTTACTGCATAACAAATATATCCATGGAATCAACAATTTGACCCCAAAAAATCTTGTTTTGATTGGCCTTCTTCTGATCTAAAGGCCCTCCACTGTGCACACCTATCTCTTATAAATCAGAAATTCTTTACAAATATAAATAATCCAGTTCAAGTTCTGAACACTAAGTTAAAACCATTTCTTTGAAAGAAGTGAGATTCTCCCACCTAAGCTTGGAGAAAGAGGGAAAAGAAGAAGGATATAACAAGTAAAGACATTATATCAAAGGCATTATAGCCAAAGAACTGTGCACTTTATTCCCCACTTGGTTCTCTGAAGTGACCTTCACTGGCAGCTGCTACCAGACTATAAGAAACAGCATCTCACTTGGGAAAAAAAAAATTATGATTGCCATGGCAATAAACTCCTTACAATCAGCCTATGGGAACTATAAGATGTCTACCAATTTCCTGGCTTACAGGAAGGGCTCCTCACCAGCAGGAGGAATCATCTGTAGCTGCTGAATTTTAAGCTCTTTTAAGAAACTTGGTCTCTAAATAACTTATCTTCATTGAGTGAAAATGGCTCCTTGGTCAGAGAATGGGGGTAGATTTGGCAAGTCACTTCCTTTCAACTCACTGGAGGTAATTAGAAATCTGTTGGGATAAACTGGGTACCTGCCAGGTAAACTGGAATGGGAAGCTCATTAAAAAGCTTTTTTTAAAACATGCAGTCTAATTATAGCCATTGAATGAAGACTACAGGAAAACCCAAAAACCAGTGCTTTGGGTAATCACCAGAGACTTCTCATAATCTCCTTGCACCTGTGGTTTTGTTGGTCTTTGGATTATGGATTATTTTTTTTTATTCCACAGACTATGCACATGTACAGAAAAAACCACAACAGAACAGCCCAGTTTGGACTGTTGTTCTTTTGTATCATTACCCTGACTAAAATATAGCTTTAGCAAAGGAGAAGAGAAGTTTCAGGTGGTTTTTGTGAGGGTTTTTTAGGGAGGGAGGTTGTTGGGGGTCTTTGGCTTGGTTTGTGGTTTGTTTTTTTTTTTTTGGCTAAAAATTGGGCTTTTTTCACTTGCTTTTTACAGGAATAGTAAACCTTTTTTAGTGAACTTTTTAGGTCTTAGTAATTTTCTAAAAAGGGTCAGTGATGCAAGCGAAGAGATGGACAAGACGAGAACGCCTTCCCTACCCTGAATAGCCCATTAGTGGTTATTACAGGGCATGTTAAGCAAGTTCATGCCCTTCATAACTTCATGGGTCAGTTGGCAAACTGTCTTTGAGTGCAGCTGGGGCCACACGGGTCACTTTGAAAGAAAAATTTCTGGGGTTCAATATTCTCAGCTGGCCTCTCAAACGACCAACTACTTTCTACAGGAAAAGAAAAACATGCAGATATTACTGAGAAATTGTCAGGATATTTCATTTGATACACAAGCAGCAAAGAGCAAAAAAATTATGAACGTAATAAGTTCGGTGAAGACACAGTATCACACATAATTAGTTTTTCACCAAATACTTTTTCTTAACCATACTATAAATAAATTGTTCCTTCCACTCTTTCATTAATAAAGATCAAATGACAAGCCATCTTTGTGAATGAATAACCAGAAGGTACTGCTGCAGCCATGAAGAAATGTTTTCCACAGGAAACAAGTAGTTCTAAGGATGTCCAGATATAGCAGACCAATTGGGTATGCAAAAAACTTAATTAAAATTAGCAATAATTCCTTAGGCCATTTCCTCTTAAGTAAATATTCTGCATCTTTCACATTCCTGCATGATCTACTCTGACAGTTTTGGAAGAGTTGCTCTTTTTAACAGATTGCAATCTAACCCCAAAATAAACATTTATAAAAAGGACATTTTTAATGGAATATTTCATTTAATCTTCTAGTGGAGCCTATTAAAAACATGTTCAGTTTAAAACCAAAGAAAAATGACTTTATTGAAGGTTTTATCTTAGGAATTAGGATTTTTCATTAATTTTTCTTTCAAAAAAATTCTGTAGTTATTCCATTGGCTTTAATAAAAGTACTTTTGGTACAAACCTGTTTTTTTTTCCTTATTGCTCATAAGTTTTATAGTTCTCTTTACTGCTTGCTTTTTCTGCACTGCTTTATGCACAGGGATTATGATAGCACTGGATATTATAATGAGGATGGTAGGCACCAGACTGCAAAATTTATTTTACCTGGGTACAAAAAGCAAGACAGCAAACTGTCTGGTGGCATCAGTATTCTGTGATACTTCGTGTAGAAGGCCCTGCTATTCCCTTTAACTCTGGAGGTTCCCTTTATCTCACATTTCTCTAGCAAAGTCTGACCAGGGTAATCAACAGAGCACTTTCACAATTGAAACACTTTACCTTAAGAGTCATTTTAAATGGGAAAATATAAAAAAGTGGTACATTCTACCATTCTGTAGTCCAGACATTTCTAGAAAACAGTAGCTTTTTACACAATTTTCACACAAATAATATTGGGGCAAATGCTGTTCCCATGCATGGCTTTTAGTTTTTGTTGGTGGGCTATTTAGGAATTACTGAGAGAAGACAGTTGTCACACATGTAATTGCCCCTTTGAATAGGGCTTTCTCAGAGAGAGCTGAAAACAGAATTCAAGCTGTTAAAAGCTCCCTAGAAATGTCATAGGCACACGAGAAAAGAAAAAAGGCAAAGTGCTCTCTGAGGGGAACTGTGTGTTTCTGTGAGGAAAAAAGCATCTAAAATTGCATGAGTACATCTGGAAAGGACAGAGATACTGCAGCCTCCATTCAAGCTACCACTGTCAGCAGACCAAAGAGTGGGAATTTGGGAAGGGATTCCTACCCATAAGACCATGGAATATCCATATTCACTGCTCCTGATAATCATCTCATCTGAAAATATCACTGCTTCTGTGACCCCATGTCCCTTCAATGAAGCTTCATGCTACTTTTGATGAACTGGGTCACTTTACTAATTACCATACATCTTGGTAATACTTGTGAGTTAAGAAGGACAAAAAGGACCAGGAAGCCTTAAAAATATTATTAAATGTCATGCCCCACTACTGGAAATATGGCAAATTATAAATAAAAGACTTCACCACACATTTTTGTCCAAATAGCTATAACTTTGCAGAAATGCAAGAACAAAAAATTATGTCAGACACGTCAGACACTAAGACATTTTAACATCTCAAAACTGTCAAATATTTTTTCACTTTCCTAAGGAAGCAACTTAAATGATAAATGACTCAGTGTAGATGAGTTTATTTATAGTTTACTAGATTCTCTTAACTTAGGAGAGAGCAAATAATGTCCCCTCTCAAAACAATGTTGTCCTTTCCACATGGGTACATTCCCGTTCTTACCTTTGTGACCATTTAAAAGTTTTCTCACTTGTGATATTTCTGTGACTATGATTAACTAAACACTAAGCTGAGTTCTCATTTCTAGTATAATTTTTAACTCTTCCCCCATTTCCTTGACAATCCTATTTTTAAAAATGAGGCGACAGGACAGATAGGAAGTTTTAACTTGTGATTCATCATAAAGAGAAGTTAATTATTTTATGCATACTATTCCTCACACTCAATTATTTTTCAAGGCCTGCATTTTTATTAGGATTAATTCAATACTAATTTTTCTTCTGATGTATTGTAGAAATCAGATGTTCTAAGTCACTTAAGGCATGATAGAAGTGCTTTTTTACCATCTCTTTGCTATACTGCACCACCCTGTTGTTGCTCCTATTAGTGTGCAGCTGGGGTACTCCAATATTCTTCTGCTTTGGAATTTTATACACATAAGCACAGAATCACCACACCAAGAAATTTCATTCCTTTGCAACAAAGAGATTCTTATCTTAGGACTGCTCTTTTACAATTTAATGTGTTTCTGCAGCTCACTTTGTAATCAAAAGTTGCATCACACACAGAGGTTGATCATTAAACCCTTTGCAGGATTGCCCATTTCATCATAATCTCCCAGGGCATTCCTTTAACTCACTTTCTTTGGCCCAAGGCCAGGCTACATGCCAATGGAAACAGTACCAATGGTACTGTTGTATCACAAGGACTGGGAGAAGTGTTCGACATGCAGTTATCTCAGATAATGCCCTTACCACACTTCTAAGTTGCTTTTTCTCAAGCGAAATAACTGAATTTTACATCAGTAAATTTTTTTTATTCATCACTTACCTATCCTCTCACTGTTTTCACTGCTCTTACATGCATTAAATTTCAAACTGTCCTGCTGCCCATTCAATTCATATTTACTTTTCACTTTCCTGGTGACAGGATTATCTTTATACACGTCTAGTAGACATCTTTCACTGACCTGGAAGAGTCACAGTTGTTCCTCACTCAACAAATTGCCAGTTCCCTCTGCCAGGCACTCTTGCATTTCAACTAGGGTTCAGATTAGAGTGCAGAATATTATTGTTCATGCAATTACTGTCCAGGTCAGTAATGGGGGTCATCAGTAATTAAGATCTAGAATGCTTCTGATCATTTTTGTTTTTATTAAAATACCTAAACCAGACATCCTTCTGTTTCAGGGTGAATTACATGTTCTCACATATGTAAAATCAGGAAACTAAGACTCACACTACTTCTAAATTAGGTGTAAATCATAAATTTCTCCCTTTAAAATGAGAGCTTTTATGTATTGTCTTCAACACTTTCAGTCTCCTGGAAGGAAAAAGACAGGTTAGCGTATCTTTAATTTCCATCTGATGGATAAATTTTAATAAAAATTAAAATTAAAAAAATAAAACCATGACTCAGCTGTAATAGAAGTATTTACTTATTTTGTGAGCTATAATTACCATAATGAAATTTGAAACCTGCTTTATTTTTTAAATATGCATTTTTCTATAAACAGTTTGTTTATAGTGATAAGCCAATTAATGCTTAACAACCATTTAAAACATGGCAGTACATAACCATCTGGTCATTATTGTTCTGACTTGAACTTCATGACATGAAATGCTAAACTGATTTAGAGATTTGGTTAACTGGCAATATCTACTTGATCTATTTTTTGAGCATGAATAAAAAATAAATCAGAATAGTACTAAAATGCAGTTATATTTCTAAAACTCCAATCACTATCGCTGATTCATGTTGGGCATCTGACATTTTTGGCATTTGTTAGGCCAGAACAACTTATCTTGTATTGACAAACCTATACAGTGCCAGTGGGATTCTACAAATCCCACCCTCAGCATATAGGATTTGTAGAAAAAAAATTATTCATTCAAATTATGAAATTAAATAACATTCTGTACTTAAAGAAATTTTTAAAAATTCCAGTTTCTGTCGGTGGGTAATTCAACAAGAAGTGCAGAAAAAGAACCTCACCCATCAATGCTGGGGCACACCCATCCAGAAAGCAGCTGGGCAGGAGAGGACCTGAAGGACTCCAGGTGGTGGAGCCTGGACAGAGTCCTGGGCACCTGGATCCAGACAGCCTTGCCAGAGCAGGGGGTTTGGAGGAGACGCCCTCCATAAAGTCACTCCCAACCTCAGCCATTCTGTGACTCTGCTACTATTGATTGAGAGTAAAGATGAATTTCTCATTTTCTCTGATCAGTTATTCTAAGATATCTACAGTGGCATATTGCCCTCATTGTTAGGAAGCAGCATTTTATTTCCAATCTGAATATTTCAGATTTCTATTTCCAGCAGCTGAATCTTAAACTACTTTTTTTGCACAGACACAAAGATGGGTTACTTGGGTTTCTCTCCAGGAAAAGAGAAAACTAATTGGTGTTATTACTGATTCTGAAATGCTCATATAATAAATCTGTTCCCTAATTGTGTTTGCTGGCACAGAGATGCCAGCCGCCACACTGAACAGATGAATGACCAATCATCTCTTTATTTTCTTCCTTAGAAAGAGTGAAAATTACAGGGAAAATTAATGCTCTTAACTTTTTTCCATGGACATTATCTTGAAATTATTCCTAAATTGAAATCACAAGCAGAAGTAATTTCAAATTTCTCCAGTTGTGCCATAAAAGAGTCCAAACAAGGATAATTTCACATCTTTCAGGTTCAGAGATGCAAAGAATAAGCCTCCCAGTGTGGCGACATTTTCCACACACTATATAAGGACTGGGGGGTATCAATGGAGTGATTCCTTCCTCACCATTTTCACACTGCAAGTTGTCCAGCAATTACCTTGACAATGTATAAAACAGAAGGATCTCACCCTCCAGTATTCCTAGTACGGGGGTTATGATGAAAAACAGTATCTAAAATACACAGAGATAATGCCAGGTTGTAATTCACTCACAAACATTTTCTATCTGGCTCTAACTCACATTTTTTTAAGGCCCACTGAAACATCATCGAATTAAAAGCATTCTCATTAGATTCCTTTGCCATGACAACAGCTTGGAGGAGGTTTCAGAATGATTTTATGACACAATTTTTGTGCTGTGACATATTATTTTCATGCAACTGTGGAGCATGCAGACAGAAAAATATTAAAGTGCCTGGATCTTTGTATGGAAGTGTATGGAAATAACAATCACCTTTTTTTTTTTGTGTTGGTCTCTGCTGCATGCCAGAAGAGACCTTGATTCTGCTCTGTAGTGTTTGATTTCAGGTGTGCAACTCCCATCATGGCCAGTT
This sequence comes from Molothrus ater, assembly GCF_012460135.2. NCBI lineage: Eukaryota > Metazoa > Chordata > Aves > Passeriformes > Icteridae > Molothrus > Molothrus ater. The sequence goes on along the minus strand of NC_050482.2, from coordinate 11,913,483 downwards.
AACAAGGAGTAGAAAGTTCATAACAGATGCAATTGTCTAAATACCTCAAAACCAAATGAGTTCTTTATAAAATCCAATGCTGTATTTAAATGTAAGTTAACAAAAGTCTCAAAACTATGGAATTTCTTACCTGTGAAAAGTATGAATGATTTCCACATGTGACAACGTAGAAGCTGCTATTGGATCATTGTATTTATTTGTGATATTTCAAATTACAAACCTTACATATATTCATGCTATTCCTCTACCTCTTTAGGAACTTATTGGATGAATCACTTAAACTTATTGGCAGCAAACCCTGGGCATCCTGCCTCACACTTAGGCAACAGAAGGGGTTATTCCACACACATCAGTTTAGGAGCTATGACCCAATGACTTTGGGCATTTTTTGTGTTCAGTAATTGCACAATCCATTTCATACCAGGATGCCGTTTTTGATCATTGAAAATATTAGGAAAATAAAGCAGAGTTTGCTGTTGTTTAAATACATGGGCACATTGAGACAAAGCTATGTTTTCTTTTTCTGTGCTCAGAAGTCTTCTTCTGCACCCATATGTTTGATAAACAGATGCAATGTCAGATAATTTTCTCCTTAGCACAAGAGAAGCTTTGCATACAACCCAAACTTACTGAGTGATATAGCTTAATGGGAAATCACCACTCTTTCCAGTCAGAGAACAGTGATGTTCTCAGATTTCTTATTATGAGCATATTTTATTTGTGGCTCACAGCAAACTATTTCTGAGTTGCAGTATGCACTCTTTTAAAATTATAAGAAATACTATGAAGCTGTCAAACTTCAACTGCTTGCTTTGAGGGAAGTGTTAAGTCACTGTTTTAACTGTACTGTCAGGATACAGCCCTAGTGCATGGCAAAAAACCCCAAAAAACCCCAAAAAACCAAGAAAAAAAATCAGATTTCAAGAGTTCATAAAACTAAGACAATAACATTTGAGAACTCCATGGGTAGAAATAGAAGCATTCACTGTTACACATCTGTCCACAGTTAATATAGAACCTTAACAAGGGGATATCTGTGGGGACTTTTTGCCCTTGGCAAAATTGGCTGGATAACAAGGGCTCTTAGGAATATTTGAGCAAGTGTTTTCTTAAAATTATCTTAAAGAGGAAGATGATCAGTAGCTGGATTAAACTGAAATGGGGAGTTAAAGCAACTTTCAAAACAAAAAAGGCATCAGCTTTAAATAAGTGTAAAATAAAAGTGGAAAAAGGCACTCCCTGTCTAATTTGGGTTCAGGTATTCAAGTGGTTATGATTTTTCTCTGAGGGTCGTTGAGGAGACACCCAATTTAACCTTACCCAAGATACTTGTGCTTTCTGTCTGGACAAAAGGTGCCCATAGGACTGAGATTCAAGTAGGATACATGTAAAAACTCGACTGGCTTTTTCACCTAAGGTTAGGTGAAATGAATGAAGGTCTAATGTAGAGAATGTATAAAATAATTCTAATCCTACAAGCTTATCCATCAGGAAGTCACCCAATGTTTTCAATAGCTTCTGATTTCAGTGAAACTTTTGGCCTCAATTTTAATGGAAGGCTTTGTTTTTGAGGTATTTGCTTTCAGTGAGCAACTGAGAAGACATCAAAAATGCCATTGAAAAATATAAAAATTGTGTATATAGTCTGCTGATGAACACTTTTACAGACAAAGACAAGTGTGTTACAGCTGATACAGTACCTGCTCCCTCACCTCATACATTTCAGTCTGTATATCAGAATTTCACAAGGCTGTTGTTAAGTCCTGAGACAGTGGAGATCTTTCTCAGAAAACCTGACAGGCTCTTAATTATATGTGTTCTGGAGAACACTGGTACAATACCAATTTAGTTTCCTTGGTTACTAACTCATGTAATCATAATGTATATATTTTACCACAGCCTTATTGTGACATGCCAAAGAAAGCATGTCATCATTCAGGCTGGCAAGCACTTAATAAAAACCAGCTGTACACAACTTTAGATTATTTAAATTATTTCAAGCATTCTCTTTTCATTTGACTCAAATAAAATGGCAGCAGTAAATCAGGGTATGCACAGAAAAAGTCAGGATTATATTAATTATAATTTTGGCAGTGTAATCTTTATGATCAACTGTGTACAGTGGACTTCAGAAGATGTAATAAATGTCAATGTCTTGTTATGAGTTCTGTATGAAAAAAAAGGATCTGGTTGGACAGAAGCAGATTGATATGTTCTTCACATCTTCACTAGGAAAGAAAAAAATGTCTCAGAATCATAACTGAAATATTTGCAGTCTCAGGCTTTCATTAGCATACAATAAGATACTTAGCTTTTTTCCCTGCTCATTTCTACCTCATGGTAAAAGGATGACAATTTCTTTTTACTTGAATATGACAAATAGATTTTGTCAATGTCTCTTTAGCTATAGGGTGTTTTCTGATATTCAAAATGGATGTCTCTGCAAAGAGTGTATCTCAGAAAAGCCAGACTTAAAGGGAGAGTTTACCTTTGGTTTTATAGCTTTGTGAATTTATCACATTTGGGGAGCTATAAAGAAACATAAAATGGGTTAAGGGTTAAGTATGAGCCATGGAGTTTGAGTGGATGTGTGTGAGAGAAGACAAACTCCATTAATTTCTACTGCAGGCAGTTTCACTTTCCATTGAACAAGAGTCAATGGAAAACAGCACTAGTGACGTTTTCTCCATTTTTTTACACCTCCTTGGGGGCAGGCAAGTGGTGGGGAGTCGTTCATCTGAGGAATTAGCCACAAAATAGCTCTGCCTGCTCTCATCTGCATGCAGTTCAGTTCTTGCCTGCTTTTTAAAATCAGCTCTGTTCCTTTTCCGTAGGTTTCCTTCAGCCCCCTTTGGAATTAACTTTGAAACAGTTGAAGATCACTCACATAATATATACAAAAGGTTCCATATAAAATGTTGAATGCAAAAATCACTACAAGTAAGGCACCGCTGGGACCCCTTTGCTGCAGGGTTTCTTTTGAGTGTCCAGCCTCAGTGAAGAGAAAAATGTCCTAAAGAAGAATCAATTGTAATTCAGATTCCTTCATTTATACTTCAAAGTGAATTAAGTTACCTTGATGATTTGTTGTATAAAAGATTTTAACTTTTGAAAAAACTACCTTTGTCAAAGGCTTTAAAATACCAGCTGCAGGAAAAGATGCAAATTTACAAAGGAAAAGTGAAATTAGCATCGTGAATGCAAGAGGTGAATAAACAGAAAAGTGACTCTGGAAGGGAACTTCGACTTTATGTACCTAGACATCTGTGTTTAAAATGCTTATTGGCCTCTGTGTATAAATGTTGAAAAGAACATTTTTTCCCAGGGTAGATGTCAGAATAGATCAAATGCATGGCTTGGAATACACTCAGAAATAGATCAAAGCAAAACCACAGCTCTACAGTGGTGCAGCCTTGTTGGCCACAAGTGAGACCAAAGCAACATTAGGGTTCCCATCACTATTTAATGGCATGTGACCAAAAAAATATTTTGGTACTGTTGGAAGCAGTGCTAACTGAAATCTGGAATCCCAAAATGATGTTTTGAGGGAAAGGATTATTATGGTAGTCGTAAGCAAAATATAAAGAAAGAAAAGTCCTAGTAGTGTCTGATACGTAAATCTAGTGACACTAAGAAGGCAGGTTGTGAATATGGTATCCATAACAAGTTCAAAGCTGGTAATGAATAAATTTCACATATATTAACGTTTACATAGATGAGAAGTTTTGTCAGGAAATCTGCTCATTAGATGTTTACATCATCTTAGTTGTGTGACTTGGAACAAAATTTTTATTAGCTAAAAAGTTTCATTCCTCAGGTGAGGTGTAGAAACAGGTCAATGTGACATGCTTATACCCAGGTGAAAAATCCAGCAGCTTTTAGCCTTGCTTGTATTGAGAGGACTATACTGTGACTTAGACTGGATGTCCCTTAAAGCAATGAAGGGATGATCTGGGGCTCCTTCAGGAACAAGGAAAAATCTGAGAGAGAGAAAGAAGAGAATAAAGGAAATGAGAACACAACAATATGAAGGTTCCAGTTTGGGAAGTGAGAAGGGAGATTACACTTTTCTTTCTATGAATAAATGTAGATCTGCAATGATAGCAGCTGTCACTGCCATTGGTGTCACTGCCATTGGTGGGTGATAACAGAGACAGATAGTCTGGAAATTCCTGCCTAACTCTCTGAGTATCTTTCTGAAGCTATATGAAAGACACACACATGGTTTAAAGAGTATTAGAAGGCCCCCTGGATAGCTTTTAAAGAAATTTAAAATGTTTTCTTTTGACAGAATTTCATAAATGAAGGCATTATTTTTGGGAAGTTTAGGTAATAGTTGAGAAATTCTAAAATCTCAATTTAGAAAAGCATTGTCAATATAAAAGTTACTATGAGATTAAATAGGTGTGACATTGCTGATTTTCTAGATGGGTTTTCTTAGTAAAACTCTAGGATGCCACCATACATCCAAAAATATGTATTACTATTCAAAGATACAGAATGCTGTAATGTGCACAGTTGTAATTGAGAAGCAATGCTGCCACTTTCTCATAAGACAGAATGTAAAATTTCCTGTGAATAGATTCTGCAGTCAAGTCCATTTCTTGATGTAGCTAGGGTTCTTTTGCACTTAAAAGAAGGGGTTAGCATCCACTTTGTGCCAATGTAAAGTCTTCCCAAAAGCACTATTGAGAAATTAATGGTTTTGATGGCAGGTAACGATGTAACCAACACAGAAATGATTTTTGAAAAGAAATATAAAATCCAAAGGCTTTTCATTTTCAATAACCAGAAACAGAGTTACAGAGTTTGAAATTAAGCCTCTTAAGTTTTAAGCCTCTAAAGATACAATAAACTTAATATAGTGGTGGGGTTTTTTGGTTTTTTTGTTTTTTTTTTTTTTTGGTAACAACAGTCTTCTTTACTGCAACAATTTGGTCAAAACCATCTCATTTCTAATAAGGCACAACTCCTATGCCCCACTTTGCCTCCTGCAGACTTTGGAGTGATTCCTGGTTCCTCACCTGAGCTATACGGAACCAGGACATGTCTGAGCACCTCTAATGGACATTTGGACTAATGGACAGTTCATGGACATTTCTTGGTAAGGAACACTGGGCAGTACTGCTGCTTGGAGAAAACTCCTTGAAAGCTCAGTTCACACTGAGAGACAAAAATGTCTCTCATTTTTAAAAGGATATCACTGCAACGTATTTCTGAGCTACCCCAGCACTCACAATGCATCTCAAATGCTTCTGAGTTTAGGAGAAACCCCAGAGAAATGTCTGGGATTAAAAGAGCAAATTCCACATAAAAATTTAAGTTTTTCTATTCTCATTTGACATAGTTCCACTGTATTTCTTAAAAGAATGCTACTGGTGTTTCCAGCTGATACCTAAATGCCTGCTTGACACAAAGATCAGGAACAAGTTCTCTTATATGTTATTAATTATTTCATGACTCATGTTACCTTTACAGAACTGCTGTAAATAAACAACATAATCTCAAATTTATGAACACTGGGCTAGATATGCTCTTAGCAAGCTTTCACTTTTTCAGAATCTTTATTTATCTTTGTTTTCTGTATCACTCAAGGTTTCTAGCTGCAGCTGCCAACACGTATTTTATTATTTTTCTTTCCTCCAACAACATCAGAATGATTGCATAAGACTAAGTACCAATTTGTAAAACTGCAAATTTATGGAAGAAAGTCTCTCTGTGAATGCCAACTAATTTTTTTCTTTTGATATTTAAAGCAATACTGAGTTTTCCATTAAGAGGTTGTTTCAGTCTTCACATTTACTGAGAGCTGTAGTTATTTTACAGTAAAGCAAGCATGAAACATTTTTTGCAGAGTACTGTTTAGCAGAAGTAGTAAAATAAAAATAAACAAAAAAAAAAAAGGAAACAAAGTAAGATAAAAGTCTAATTTTTTTAAACCCCCCCTTAAAATGTTATTATTTTATGCAAGGGAAAAAAATTAAAAAATGTTTTATGACTATCTCTACACTGTAACTTATGACAGAAGAAAATTACAACACTTATAAACCACAGCACTAAAAATTAGAAAATGTCAGTTTAGCAGTTTTAATTAATGTTCTTTCTTATTCCTATTATAATGAAATCTTTAATAATCCTGTCCTATTACTCTCCCCACAGCTTTGCCACTTCAATCAGTCTTTGAAAAATATAACCCCTTATTTTCATTTACTGCAGAGAGCCCTGTGCTCCCCTTGTCCATCTTCCCTGCTGCTCTCTCTGAGCCCATCATCACTGAGCAGCCTCATCTCACACCTTCCTAGTTCTTAGTCCTTATGCAGAAAAACAGTGTGAATGAGAATTAAAAAAGAAAGCAAAAAACCCAAACAACAAAACAGCAAAACCCAGTGTAAAAACCCACTGTCTTTCTGCAGTATCTCCTGTTCTGTCTTTCAAGGAAATTGATATCCCTTGTCTATGTGAACAGTGATGGCCCAGGGTCTTACTGCTCTGCTTCTGTTTTCAGAAGCTTATGTGGGCTAAAACGGCCCCATCAAAATAATTTTTATGAAAATGAGACCACACAATTTCAGTTTTCCAAATTGCCCCTGATTGTGATCAGAGCACCTGGGTTTAGCTGTGAAGGCTGCACCAATTTTGCAAAGGGAAGAATAGGTAGATCCTCAATTACAGCTGCACTCAGGCATGCTATTGCTTATAATAGTGCTTAAGCCACAACATGACATTTATTCTCAGAGGTAAAGGTCAAAGAAATAAATAAGGAGAAGTGACAAAAACAACCCTGGCAAAGGTGCCCCTTCCTAGGCAGCAATTATGACAACCTGCACCATGCTGCAAAATTAGCCTGCAAAGTGAATTATTTGAAAAACATAAAAATGAATGCAAACAGTTCTCTTAATTTAAATCTCAGGGTGAGCACTAGGTTTTGGGCCTTTTTGGTTTGTTTTAAAAATATGCAAGTGTCAATAACCCCATTATTTAAATAAAACAATAAAGCTGCTCCTCCTTTTCAGATTTGCAACCTTTTACAGTTCTATGATTAAAGTTTTAGCTAATTTTGTAATTCAGGAGAACAAAGCAATTTACAAGTCTCTACAGAAAAATGCTACAAAACTTTAATTATTTTGAAATTTCAGGAACGCATTTAGCGCAACATTGAAAAAAGCTAGTTGTGCCAATCTACAGCAGTAACATTCAGAGAGCTGTTAGCATTCAGTAATCATTTCGAAAAGGAACTTGATGTTTCCTGGCTATCATAACAAGGTTAAAGCCTGAAACTCTGCTAATTTCTAAAAATCCTCAACAGTAATGAAGTTAAACTGATTGACATCAGCAGAGAAATTGTTACTGGTGTGTATTCAGACAACTGGAAACTCTTAGGAGTAATAACTTAAAATTATTGTACAAAAGAAGTTGCAGAAGAGGATGAGAAGAGTTCTACCTGCAGACCTAACTCAGCTGTTGCATCAGTAAGGCACAGCTTCTGACCCTCCCAAATCCCCTGCTCCACCAAAGTCTTTGTGAGCACTACACTTTGGACCTTGACCTTCCAAGGTGCTGTGGGTGGCCCCCAAGAACACATGGATCCCTTCCATCTGCAATCCCTGCAGGCATTGCATTGTCCCCACATGCATGAATACAACAACTGCATAGCTCCAGGCAGTATCAACAGGGAACAGCACATATCATAATTAATGTAACATTTTCATAGATTGAAGCACCAGGGGATAAATAGGAAATTCAGCCTTTTTAAAAAGAAATAGAATTGTTAGGCACACTTTAGTTGTCATGCACTGAATTTTCATTTGAATAATACAATTTAGGAGAAAAAAATAAAACAGATGACACAAGAAGGAATATTAAGAAGAAGGGGTTTATCTGATTGCCAACCCCTTTTCTTTGCATTCATGTAAAATAGGCTGATTCCTCTAATCACCAAACTATTCTAATAATAACTATTTTTACTTTCCTGGCATTACTCATCTGAAATATCTTACAGATCCTGACCCAGCATTCACATGTTAGCCATGCACAATACATGATAGCAGGATTCTACACAATCAGCAATATTATTGCAGCATTTCTGGCTACAGTGACATTTAGACAACCAAACCCTTGCCTCTGTGGACAGCAAACAAGCTGAGATTCTTAGCAGAGTGGCACTGGTGCCTGCAGAGAATGAACAGGCAAGTCAGGCTCATGTGCTTCTGGCCATGAACTGAGAGCAGATTGATTATCAATACTGACATCAATACTCATCTCTCCCCTGTGCTACTGCAGAACTTATTGAGGAGCTGGAGGGTGAGGGGAAGGTGAGGGTGAACTCTTTACTGCTATTCTCTTCCACACTTTACAGCTGGGATTGTTTACTTCTGCTCAAGCTTTTTAGAAGGAGGAGTAGTATATGGCTCAGATTTAACAAAGCAGTGGGCCAGAATCCCAAATCTGATCAGGAAAGTGAGAAGAAAACCAAAACTCTGACTTCTAATATTTTAAACGATTCTACATAGAACATGAAAAAAACCAACCCCAGAATAAAAGAAAAAACAACAAACAAACAAACAACAGAACCCAAATCCATACCAAAACAGACAACCACAACAAAATTGCAAACCACTTAACAAACAAACAAAACCAATAACAACAAAAAAACCCCACCAAAACAAAACAAAAAAAACCCACCCAAACCCCCAAAACCACTTGAAAAAATCTACTGGTGCTAAGAGACATATATTGGATATTGCTCTGATATAATACTGCAGAATAGTATTTGCCAAGTTGCTGTGGTATTCTCAACTTCCAGAAATAAGAATTGGGCTGTATCATTCAGAATCAGTTTTCCTATCTAAAACTTGGAAGCACAAGCCATTGGCAAATAAGCTTGGAAGTACACTTCTGTAGGAGATGGATGGAGTAGTGGAGATAAACAAATGGAACATTTAACTACATCATAGGTTTTTATAAGTGGAAGTGCAGGGAAAGAAATCCCTTCCCACCAGCCAGAGGGTCACTATTTTCCATTCATCTCCATCTGTTTTTTCTGGCACAGACACAGCCATCACCTTGAAATGCTTAGGACTGTGCATTGTTAATGAGGACACTCCATACTTGCCCAGGAAATTGTTCCCACATTTTCTCTGATGTCTCTTTGGGGTAAGAAAGGAGAACTGGGATATGAATGGAGACTACAGCACCATATGGAATATTGCATGGAGACAGATTTCCCTGTCTGTCACATGCTGCAGCAGTGCACAATACTGCCTGAACAGGGATAGTACACAACCATGGGGACAAGGGCAGCTCTGCACAGTGAGGTACATACATGGTTTGAACCAAAAAAACAGACCTACATATTTTAAATGTTCCTCTCTCTCACTATAATCCCCATTCTCATCTCTTTCTGCACTGATATGGCAATAAATTAGAAGATGTTTCTGTGAACCCATTTAAAACACCTCTGCTGGACCACATAACAGGAAGATATTTTCTATTTTGTGCCATGATCTGCACCAGAATAAAAGTGGAATGGAAGAACACAGAGACAGAGCACTACAGACCCTCCTGTGAATGACTTCTGGAATAATCAGGATGAGACTAGTTTCTGTATTCACTGTTTTCTTACTTCTGTGTACTCTTACACCCTTATTAATCCTTCTGTCCAGGAACGTGATGTGCTTTGTGCTTGAGTTTAATGGACCTGGAGACATTGATTTGTTCAAGCTTTAGCTTTGAAAGACTGTTAGTGTTGTGCAGATCACATCTTTATAGGGCCCACATGGAATCATATAATGAAAGAAAATTAAGCTGCTATAAACCTCACTGTATTGTCTGGGGAAGAGGTGCATTATTTTCTAACCTGCAGAAAGCTAAGGCTTTTAATTTAACAAAATTCTACAAGATACATAAAGAATGAAATTAATTCTCACTTCAACTCAATGAAAGTTCATGATGATATTTCACTTGAACAGTAAAAATTGTGCTCCAAGTTATGACTGTTTCTCTGTACACTTCCTGTGTAATTTTCCTTATGTTCTTAACCAGTGGGTTAAAGTCACCTCTCAAGTGACTTACAGTTTATTTTCACAGCCAAGCTAAGGCAGTAGTTTTCTTCCTTCCCTTAAGACTGGTCAGAGCAGAAATGGGTAAAAAAATAGTAATCATATCAGAAAAGGTATCAAGAAATTAAATGCAAGGCCTTTTCTTTTGTACTGTATGTATATTTTTAACTGGATTTAAGATGATCTTCAGTCTAAACCAATGATCTGGTTTCAGATTGAGTACTAACAAAAGGCAGGAAACTGTAGAAGGTTTCCAATTTATTACACAAACCTTTACAAATTTAGCTTCTACAGTTATCTTTGGTATTCCTCCACCACCCAAATGACTTCACAGATGACTGCCTCATTGTCTGATACTGTGTCATGTACCCTGAGACCTGGTGAGGTGTCACTCCATGGAAGGATAGGAGGCGCATTGTTTGGTCAGTGCTTACTGCCTCTCCAAATCGATCATTATCCTTTTAAAACTCTTAAAACTTCTGCCTAGTCTTTGCTAACAGTTTATGAGCACAGACATTTGCAAAGCAGAGAAAAAAACCCAGTTATTGCACTTTACATTGCAGTTTATGACACAATGAGTCCTTAACAATGGCAACAAGGCCATGATCCTCAGGAAGCTCTTGCCTGAGCCAGAGAGCATGATCTGGCCTCTGGTCATAACACAGTTAAACACATGCCCTTAGCAACCCTCCATGTTTCCAAACTCAGTAAAAATTACCACCAGAAGAGAGCACTGACTAATGAGCTGGCTCATGTTTAACTTTGCATCAACCAGGACCCTGGGTTCCTTTCTGTGGCACTGCTTTCCATCCTCTTGTTTCCCAGCCTGCCTGTACATCCAAGGCTGCCCCATCCCTCGTGCAGATTCTGTCACCTTCCCTTGTTGAACAAACTCTTCTGCTTTGCTTCTCCATTTTCCTTTATGTTCATCTTTCCAGCTTCCTTGTTTTGTAGAAGAGAGAACTTAAACCGGAAACCTTTTCCTTTTTCAAAAATAAACCTTTAATCTTTATTCTGAATTTTCTTTTATGATGCTAATGGAGGATTATACAAGAACTAACATTTTCTCATGTTTATTATTGTTTCTCAAATCTCCCACATTTAAGAAAGAGGGACAGAGAGACAATATAATTGCATCTTGCAGGAGCCTTCTCTTTTCTTTTAGACTTTGCTGCTTTTTCAGAATTTTAAAAGAATATAATAGAGTAGGAATTACTTTACAGAAAAAGAAATTCACAACTTAGAGCTGGGTTACTTTCCTCAACTATGTAGGGGAAAATGCTCTTAGAAACACAGTGCCATGTGGACTTCTAATATTTTTTTTAAATGTGAAAGCTAGTGGAAGTAAGGTCACGACTGAACCCCTCAAATATCCTGGGTTTTTTCCACTTGATTTCTCCAGTTCAGACTGAACAGTTCTGGTCCAGGACAGAAATAACCCTCTATCTTACTCTGAAGATTCTGAAAATTAAAGCTCCCTGCAAAAACCTATCAGACATGCCAGAGCTGGGCAAAGCAAATCGAGGATAACGACAGGAAAGGAGTAACTAGATGCTCTCTTTTTGTGAAGATGATGAAAGAAAGGATTTTCTCCAAAATTCATCACTTTCTCCCAGGACATTGCATTATAAAGTACAGAACAGAACAACAACTATTCTCTGACAGTTTACAGTCCAGATTACTAAATTGTTTCTGGCTCCAAGTGCCATGTTTCTGACTCAGTGCAATTTTAACTGTGTATTTGAATAATAGTTTGTTGGTGCCAAAGTCTTAATACAAGTAGAGATGCATTTGCAGTGTAGATAAAAGTGACTAATGATCTCATGGCAAGTTCTGAAGCTTTATAGGAAATAATCATTATTTTTGAAGTACATAAAATAAACTAAAGATTAGATAATATACAATACAGCTAGCCTCCTTCTACATGATACACAAGGGAGAATAATCTGTGGTAATTGATGGGGAACTTTACACTTCACATATTCCTTGAAACCCTAGATAGTAGAATGACTCACTACTCAGCTGTACCTTCACCATGTCCTCACAGGACTCTGAAGAGAGAGAGAGAAATTTTAAACCAGCCTATTTTTTATCCTATTCTTGAGAAGGCAGCTGCACTAGCTTATCTAGAGGACATAAACCTTGAAGTATATATTTGGGAATATGCCTTGCTTATTGTATGAACAAAATTTACAAAGGTCCATGCCCTAAGCATCAGCTTTGGTTAAAGCCACCTTCTGCAACCTGTGTAAAACCGACAGCCTGGAGTCATGAGCTCCCTTTCCCTGATCAGTTATGGCAGGCTCACAGTCAGACACCAAACCATGAGCAGGGAGTGAGCTGGGGTTTAAAAATCTGGAGCCAACCACGTGCAGAGGCTCAGAACCACTCAGCATCTTAGTGAGAGTCAAAGCAGGACATCTCTAAGGGAACAAGAGAATTTTTTTAATAGATGCTGCTACTATGAGGATATGGTATATAAAAGTGACTTCTACTTTTATGTAAGAAAGGAAGTTTTGCCAAATCACCATTGCCAATGAATAAAAGGTAATTGAATGATAGCTCATTCTCTGGGTTCTAAGAGCTCTTCAAGAAGGAGAACAATGCAATGTGCATTTCCTAATTAAATGAAGTGTTCTGTGAAATGAATGAATCATAACAGGGCAGAACTTTACTGAAAGACTTCTGACATACCTGTGACCAGGAAGGGCTCCACAGATTCTTCTGCAGAAAAAAAAAATCCATTTTTGCAAGGAGGGGTATAATGGTTTTGATTTCAAGCTTTAAGGGAAAAAAAAGACATTGGGTTTCTCTGTGTTAAAAAACGCCAAAAGAAATAACTGGTGAAGCATGTACTCAAGTCAGTACCAACGTGAGTTGAAGAAATCATAGCAATAACACATTGAAAAAGAAAGCTCAATAACCAGTCAAAATCAAAAACAGGAAGCAGAACTTCCAGATAAGTTAAAGGGAGTGCTAGTGTGCATTTTGTCACTAGCTAAAGGCCACTACAACACATGTGGAGACTGCACCTTCAGCAGCCTAGAGTGAATTTTGTGCTTTCCTACATATGAAATGATCCACTCTTTTTGTGAGCAATGTGAAAATATCTTAGCAATGTATAACAGGTATTAGTGATTAATTTCAACAAAGAAACATTGATAAAATAGCAAACAATAATAGCAAATGGAATTTACTGTGAAAATCTGTAATTTACTAAGAAAATCTGGTCTCTTAACTGAAAAGCATAGTGCTTTCTAGACCCTGTAATATATGTCCATGCAAGCTTTTAAAATTCAAAGACAAGAATTTAAAAGCCAAAACTACAACACTGTTCTGCATTTAAATCCAGATCCTTGCTTTCATTTGAAATACAGAGGTCTGGAACCTCTGCATTATTCTAATTATTTTTTTCTAACCAAAATATATTTCTGCCATCTCTACAGTAAAAAAGTTTTTCTATTCAGACTCAGTGGAATAAATTTGACAGAATTATTTGAATAATCCATAATAGATTGATAGCTAGTCAAGAGGTTGATATGTTAATAACAGTAATACATTAGAAAAAGAAAAATGCATTAGGTAGAATCAAAACCTGGAGATAAAGCAGAAATATAAAGTTTTGACAAACTGTCATGGGTCAAAACCAGGACAGTAGTATCCTCAGGATACAGGAAAATAAAAAGAAAAGGACTTGCAGAAAAGTAGTTTCCTCAAACCAGTTTTTCAGCCAGTAAATTACAAATTAATCTCACCCCTATTGATGAAACCAAAGTTTTATTCACTCTTCAGGTCTTAAGCACCTCTTCAGGTGTTACAGCACCTCTGTAATTTTCATTCTCTAACATTTTTTATTCTGAAAAGGATTTATTCTAGCCAGGGTTACTTTTGAATCTAAAACATGCTGCCAGTAGAGACACTTGTCCATTGACCTGAGCTTATCATGCACAGAAGGTTGAAATTCTTTCCTTTTTTGTAAGACACAGAAAAGATGCAGAAAGTTGTGCCTTCCTCTGTATGGGAAAATTTTAGATCTTGAAAAAACATCTAAGGTTGTATAGTGTCATGAATGTTGTTAGTGACCTTTTTGAATGAATGGAGTGGTGGCACGGAGCAGGGTGTCCAAACAAACCAGGAAGGACCTGGGCTCCAGCTGGTCTGAGGAGACTGCTGAGCTGCAGGGGCACTTCAGAGACATGAATGAGAGAAGTTGGTTGTTTGGAGAACTTGGCCAATGCTTACAAATTCACATGACTTTCTCAGTAGGCACCAGATGATCTATTCATGATCCATCATCACTTCCTCTCATTTGCTTTTTTATGGTTGTAGATGAAAGCCCCAGAAGAGAAAAAACCCAAAAGAAGCACATCCTCCCAAAACTGATACTGGACCTTTTTGTTCAATGATGCAAATACAGATTTAGTAGTTTAAATGGTCATTCAATTCAGAATATTGATTCTTTTACACAACTCTATTTGTTTGTTGATATTGTTCTGAATTTCTTAGGGATAGCTATTGGTGTTCCACGTTCACTGTTCAGTTTTTCTTCAGTTAAAAATCACCAAGTGAAGATTATCCACTGTTTCTGACAGTTTATCTTATCCAGACTAAGAGAAAACACAGATATTTAGAGTATCTCAGCTTAACTTAAGAAAAAAAAATCAATTTTTAACCTATTTGATTGCAGATGGAGGCTAAATTTACCTAGAGGATATATTTTAAAATCTTTTAACTTCAAAAGGCAATTTGGAAAGATCATGTAGGAAAAAAATTGCTTTAGAAATCATAGGAAGCTTACATTCAACAATGCTGCCAGTTCTGTTCATCATATTTGTAATTCTTAAATTTTAAGGTACTTTGTTTCTTTAAGAAGAAAGGTCAGTAGTATATCTAAGACTTTCAGGCTTGAAAAGCCTACAGTCATAGGGAGATACAACCTCTACACAACTTCCATCTGCTTTAGGCTACTCAAGAACTATGACTTGTACTTGTGAAAGAAGTTATTTGTGGCCTCTTCTATTGTTGACTATTCTAGTTCTGCTGAAGCAAGGTACTTCACCAGATTCATGCTACTGCCCTTCCAGTTTGCTGCTAGTAATCAATAAAATTAGGGCTATCATCAAAAGTCATTTAAAATTACCACTATCCTTTATCCTTTTGGTATTCACAGGAATTAGAGAACCCATTTTACAATACAAGAGAGCCTCCTCAGAGTTTAAATAAACACTTGATGATTCCTGGGGACAATCAGCAAAACTGTTGTAACTAAACTCTCATCTGGAGTTATGCCTGTATTATATCACATGTAAATAACTGCAGACAGATGTGATGAGCAACCTGAGATACTTGGCATCAGTCTTTAAATGACATGCCAGGTAACATCAGTGAAGGAAGATATGTGATAATATGTGATGCACTTTTGTAGGAAAGCAGCTTTAGAAAGATTGGGTTTGCAATTTCAGAGCATTTTCTTATCCTTTTTTTCACTGCTAAAACTTTTAGTGACTTTAGTGGTATTGTATCAACTTTCCAGTTGGCAGGACATCAGATTATCTGTTAGAAAAATAATTCATACTGGCACTGTTTTACAAAAAAAAAATATTGATTTTGGATGATTTGGTTTTTAAAATGGGAGAAAAGCATGGTATTTAAAAGAGCAGAAAGGAGGGAATAAAGGAGGGAAGAATGAGAGTAGGGGACAGAATTATCAGCCTCAGTGTCTTGTAGATGTGATTTGGGTGCAAAAATCTCTGAGAAATAGAACTGTTGTAACTGTACAGCCAATGAAAGCATCCCAATGTCTTCATACAACCTTTATGGAACATTTAAGTTACAATATCAGAAGTGGTACACAACTACTCCTCTTCATTTTGTTTCAACTGTTCTCACTTCCTACTACAGTTATACCACACCAGACACATTCCTTCCCCCCTTCTTCTTGAATTGTATTTATTTTCTTTGCATACATGTTATTTTAAGGTGAGTACTTAGTCACTGAATACCTGAAAGCTGATGTCCCCAATATGTAGAACTGAGAAATTTCTGAAGAAAAAAGACAGAAATTATGTACAATTTCTCTCTCATGACTAACAGAAAGTATATTATTTTCCATCAGTGTTGTTATTGGTAGATATAGTCTGGATATCTATTTATCCTAGACCTTAATTAAAATTGGGGCTCACCTTGATAAATAAATTTTAATTTTTTTCCCCTGGTTTTATTTTTAGCTACTTCCTGCTGAAGGCAATGCAGTGCCTGCAGGCCAAAGATGCTCTGAGCACAGGCAATTCTTTGTACAAACTGATGGAGAAGGAGCTGACTCCAACTTTTACTACTCTGCTCTGAAACAGACAAAAGGTCTCATAAAATAACCTGAAAACTCAATACAAAGATGTAAATGCCAAATTCTTTTGACCAGGAATTTGCAATGCCCTCAGAAAAAACAGGTCATTGTCCCAAGTGCATTTTCAGTGGGTAATCAAGAATACTGAATGCAGCAGTGGAAAAGAAAGGAAACTTCACAGGCAATAGTTTAACCACCACTCCACCTCATGCAGGACATTTTAGGCATTGTTGGTGCTCAGTGGCTTTTTTCAGCTGCTCTTTTCCTCTTCTATTTAGGCTGTCTATTGTTGGAAGCAGTAACAGCTCTCTCATCTTCTGGTACATGTGGCTGTGCTGCAAGCAGCACAGTGGGGCCCTTATCTCACATAATTACCTGAGTTTGCTTGAGATGCCAATGACTTCACTTTAAGTACACTTTGGAGATGTGCTCCATGAGATACACAACAAGAACATTGTAAAGAGCTCTGCATTGCTCTATTCTGAACCATCAAAGTCTAAGCAATAGCTAACACTGGAAGAATAATGTAGTCATTAAAGTTAGGTACCGTTATTTCAGTGATGCAGACATTTCTTGGCAGTACGGTATGCTAAGCACAGGTTATTTTATCCTAGCAATAGCTCCATATGACATCAAACTGGAAGCTCTTTCACTGACAATACCTCTTGTAAGATACTTTTGACATGAACAAACTTGTAAGAAAAATATATTATACCATTGGCAAGTCTTTTTCACACATTTCCATTTCAATTTTCTTGGCTATACACTTTTTAGAAGAAAAAAAGCATTTTTCAAAAAAGATTTGAGAGGCTGAATATTTGTCCAAATATGGATTAGTCAGGTATGGCTCACAACCTTATCCATAGGAGCAGAACTATGCACAGAGAACTTCTGAGTTTGGCTGCCCTCAACCAGAATTATTGCCCACTTGAAGTCTGCAACTCTTTCCTCAGCTTGGAAATTAGAAGCCTCATATGAAAACCTAAGTATGAAACATGGATTTAATTCAGTATTTACTAATTATTGTGACCAAAATAAAAGGTATTAGAAGAAATACAAACTATGATAACACTTTTCATTAGGAGAGGAAAGTCTTACACACTCCCAGAAGTCCTTTATTTCTGATTGGTACCCATGAAGTAGATTATTAATAACTAAGATTTTCCAATATATTACACTTCTCTGACAGAGGGAATGACGTTGTTTGTTTTGCACTCTTTTGCAGATGGAGATTTCTTCAGGTCTGACAGTGAATTCCCCTGCAGCTTCAAGTGTAATCACATTTTATTGAATTTAGTACCACCAAAGCATAAGCTAATGGCTCTACTTTTACTATATATGATAAATAAAATCAAGACTCAGTAAAAACAAGTTATCACTGCATGTACTTTTTCTTCTGGGAAGAGGACTAGGCAACAAACATAAGTATGCTGTAAGATATAACATTTCAACAGTACACAGATAACAGTGCAGCATGTGGGTTAAACTTATATATAGACCAGAATAAACAAAAATACAATAGAACAAAACTATATTTGAAAAATAGACTCTTATTTATGTTGACTCAAAATGAACTAAATCTAAATATTCACAGAAGGTGGAAAAATTAAGTCACAGTGCAAGTGACTTATTAAATGTTCATAGGCATCATATTTGCAGTTCAGTGTTAATTATATTCACCTAACACAGGGCACCCATGGCATCGACAGGAAAGCTGAGGAAAAGGAGAATTTGTATCCCAATTTGGTATGTAGGAAACTGCTACTCATAATGATTCTATTTCTCACCCCTGGTCACTCATATACAACATATGGCTCAGTTACAAACTTTTTTTTTTCCCTATGCTGCTGATAAATGTCTTAAAAAAAACATCCTTCCTCCAAATTTTGTGCTAATGGTAACACTGCAATATCCAGTACTGTAAGGCTGATCCACATACCCAGTCCTCTCTGTTCTTACATAATTCCCTTTTTGTCTAAACTGAAAGACTAGGAAGGAAGCTTCTGCATCCCCATAATGTTTTAAAAGCTATTTTCCCCCATTTTCACTGTGAAGAAAGCATTCCTGGGCAGCATCCTCCTACATCCTCCAGCAGGATAGACCATCTGAGCTACTGTCAATTTGAAGTTACATCCCAGAGGATATCAATGAGCTTCTCTTCCAATTAATGGATGACTTTTTACTTTTATGAATCAGCTTGTCCTTGACTTTTTACAGTGCTGTTAAATCACAATGTTTTCCACTATCATTTCACATTCCCTGTCTGGAAAGGAAGCATACACTGATTCTATTTTCAATGACAGCTACCCTGTTTTGCCAGCTCTTAAAGAAATAGAATTTGCAATTGCTGGAAAGGACATATCAAAGGAGATGGGTCTGGCCATGAGTGTCACTACCAAAACTGCTTTCCTGTGATTTGCTCTCCTTAAAGCTTTGTTCCTGAGATGACACAGAGCTAGAGCTACCTCTTCTCACAATAGTGAAGACTGGAAAGCTGCTTGCCCACATGGCAACTGCAGTTTGCTGAGAGCACTACCAAGCATAAGATGCGGCATGACCAAGGTGTTGTCTGCCTATAGCATTCAGAGCCCTACATGTGTTTTGTGGCTGCTCTCCAAATCCCTAGATTTGGATGGATAGTGTCAGACAGTGCTGACAGCTACCATGTTTCACCATGCCTATTTTTCTGTAGGCATGGTAAAATGTGGTAGTGAACAGTAGTGCTCCTAAATATCTTCAGGGGTAAGTTTAGGACATGAAAAGTGCTAAAATTCTACAAAAAGGAAAAGGGGAAGAAAATGCATGACACAAACTTCAGCTAGGTCTTCTGAAACTGGAAAATGAGGAACTTTTCTTTCCCCAAAAACTGCCTTGGTAACAGCTGCATCTTGACTGCTGCAAATACAATTGTACATCCCACCCTGAGACATATCTATATCATTCCTGTTGGCAATGCAGGGAAAATCAATTTCATATGCACTGAGACCTGTGACACTTATGGAATGCAGCTTTTGACTCTCAGGGTTATATGGTCATTTCTAATTTAGTAGAAAGGGGCACTGCATTAGCAAAAATAGAGAAACATAAGTATCACAAACCCAACCAATTCATCCCATTCCTAGGGGCTACAAATTCTGAGGGCAGAATTGACCCATTATTATCACATCATATGATTCTGGCCCATCCATTCTTTGGTGTACACAGGGATGTGCACTTGTATAATAGACAATTCAAAGTCTTACCTGGAGTCATAGAATGCTAACGGATTGGAAGAGTCCTAAAAGGTCACCTAGTCCCAACACTCCCTACCATGGGCTGGGACACCTTCCACTAGAGCTGGTTGTATAAGGCTTTTCCAGCCTGGCTTTAGACACTGCCAGGGTTGAGTCCAAAGCCCAACTTCATCTAGTTTTTAGTAAATACCAGTTCAGTTGTCTAACTTGAGCTGACTTATCCTGATTTAGAAGAGGTATGGATTAGTTCTCTGCTTCCTGGTTTCATAGAGAATATTCACTTATAAAATGCAAGTGAAAGATGACCTAGTCTGACCTAGAGGGCTGAGAAAGCCATGGTCATGCCCACTGCACTGCTGGGGCTGGTGCTGGCGCTGCCAGTATGAACAGAAAGCAAAGGACAGAAAAACTCAAGGTCAAGGACTCTCTGTAAACCTTCTAATGGTTTTACTGGCAATTATGCCTCTGTAACAGAGCAAAGATTGCAGATGCATTTTTAAAAGGAAAATGTTGCCATCTATTTTTCAATCTTTTTCCCCTTCTTGGTGTTACAACCTTGTCATTGGAAACCAAATCTATGCTTCCTGCAGTTGGGTTTCCCTCTCTATTTTTCTGCACAAGAATTTGACAAAAATGAGTGCTGCTTTTGCTGTGTTGGTATCTGTTGACAGATTTGTTATAAGTTCATGGTTAGGTGCACTCATAAGTGAACTTGTGGGCAGTGGTACAGGCAGTTAAACATTACCACTGCATATTAAGGACAACCAAGCAGTACTCTTAGACTATGTACAGGGCTTAAAAATAAAATACTGCCCAGACCAGAAGATTTTGAATACCAATGTCCTTGAAAGGTAAGTTTGTGATTCAAAAATTAGTTAAGTTATATGAAAATAAGAAAATATTTGAGAATATTTTCCCTCCTAGGCATGAATGCTGGGGACAGAGTAAAATTGCATTAAAAAAAGATTTTCACCACAATTATGATTTAGAGAAAATTTTGGTTGCAAACTGTGTGATGGTGTCCTTTTTATTTGACTAATTATGAAAAATTCTTTAGCTAATGAGATATCATCCTGTCTGCATTCGATAATTTCTTTTTTTTTTAAATACCCACTTTGAAAAAGGATTACTTTCATAGAATTTTCAAGAAAATTTTGAAGAAAATATACCAATAAGGCACTATGGAGGTTTTTTTGGTTGATATTTTTCCTACCACTACTACTGAAAAGAATCCTCCACTCTACAAGAATATTTGCCAGCTTACCTGACAAATTAGCACCTGCCATCTGCAACACTATAGTATATTTCAAAATGTAGTTTTTACTTAGTCAAAAATGCTCACTATATAATACAATAATGACCTAAGAATTTAACAACATAAAGTGACACAGAAGATGGAGAAGCCACAGCAGAAAGAAAAGGTTGTATTTTTTATAGGTTCCAAATTGTAGTCTTTGTGGTTGTAGTGTTACATTTTGAATGACAAATTTGCTTCTGTGGGTACTTTATTTTACTTGACACCAATTTATTATTGCCTTGAATGAAAACAAAACGACCTCAAAAAATACTCATTATGCCCATATTGCTGACAGTGTCTGTCATACACTTGTGTGCAGTATTTGCAATATTGTTGTGTTTTCCTTCTTTAACCTGAACCTGTGGCACTAATGAGCATGGACTGGGGTTATAATAAGAATATGCTTAGGTTAATGATGCTCCCAGACATCCTTGGAAGTGAGATTTAGTCTCAAAACTTTTTTGTACATGCATTTCCACTTCAGCTATGATGTTTCTCAGCATTTTCAGGCAAACCTAATTCATCATAACTCTCACATAAATATAACATATTTTGTTTTTTGCATACAGGTAATAATTTTTTAAATGTTTTTCTCCACCTTCCTTTCTGATCGGTTGAAAATGGAACATTAGAAATTAGGAATTTATATTTTTTTTTTTAGGAGAATCTTTTCAGAGCTCAATTCTTTAATATTATGAAAGAAAAAACATACAGTAGCGTCCACAACAACTCAGCTTTCAGAGTAACCTCTCATTACCATGTAAATAGCACAGCCACTAACTCAGTACACCTTCCTCTGCCTATCATTCCAGTGTCAAGCCTGTAAGTTCAAAAGTGCACCCCTATTTGCCAAAACCAGAAGACCCATTTTATGTCTGCTAAGCAATTATTTTATGAGGGAAGAATGATGGAACTTCAGTCCATTTTAAATGATATATTGTCTGTCAGCCAAGTAGATCTGTTCTGAAAGGCATGGCCCTGACAGTAGGGCATGGCTTGCGTGACTCTGCTTAATTTCATGTCTGCTGTTGAAGTAGCTGAATATGGTCAATACAACAAAAACTATTTTAGAGTTTTCAGAATATGTTGAATATTGACTTATGTGGCAACAAACACATTTGCAAGACAGTACAAACTTTCATTGCCATGCCAGTTGCATTCAAACAAAATCTAGTTTATACATTTCTTCTGTTGCCCTATTGCTTTCTAAATCCAATGGCATTATTACAAAATAGATATGTGAAAC
This sequence comes from Molothrus ater, assembly GCF_012460135.2. Lineage (NCBI taxonomy): Eukaryota > Metazoa > Chordata > Aves > Passeriformes > Icteridae > Molothrus > Molothrus ater. The sequence continues at coordinate 11,891,306 of NC_050482.2, read as the reverse complement.
ATAAGGCAGATCAAACTCTCTCTGTTGGACCTCCACTGAACCAGCCCAGAAAAATGTTTTTTTTTCTCTTCAAATCTGTGCTTTCTAAGACTAGAGAAGAAATAAGATTATTATTATTATTATTATTATTATTATTATTATTATTATTATTATTATTATTATTATTATTATTATTATTATTATTATTATTCTAGAGACAGACTTTATGAAATTACAGCTTTGAAAACACCACAAAAACATCAGCAGTGTACAGCTGAATTTCTCAGCAGTGATGTAGAAGACTGGAACCAAGCCACAAATCTATTTACAGGAAGGCTGTTTAATCCACAGATCACCTCTTCATGCATAGCAAAGGGCCTCAGCAGCACTCACCCAGACAGTCTACTGGCACTAAAAAGGCAGGTTTGTCCATCTCCACCCTACTTACATGGCACGGTGCGGAGGTAGAGATTGTCTCTTATGATCTGCTGGAGCTCATGGTCCACCGAACCTTTCTGGAACCGTAGATTGAGGTAGTGACGAAGGTCCTTATCAACGATGCCTCCTGTCAGGGAAAAGACAAATGAAAGTACAATTTAAAATTATATTGCTTTGATGGAAGCAATGAATCACTTGTGAAGTCTTTGTGGCTCATTTTTCCTTCATGGTTCTGTCCCGATGGAGGACAAAAAGCACACAGAGCTTCCTGGTTAAAGCATGTGGTTGGTACAGTATTTTTTACTATTGATAATTGTAAAGGTTAAAAAAGTTAATGGCTCAATAACTGGCTCAAATAACTGGCTAAACCCGTACAGTTCAGAAAATAAATATAGGATCATAGAGCTGTCAATTATCTTCCTGCACAAAACTTGAACGCATTATTATCATACAACTACCTATATATCTATCTAAATAATAAAGTATTAGGTATTATATTTCCCATGACTGTTTACCAATTTCCCATTTCTTATTAAAGTAAAAATCTTGGTTCCAAATCTCTGCAGTGCTCAGTGGTTTTAGTCCATGTGTAACCAGAATGAAATGTGGCTGTATTTAGTGATCACATAAATGTTGTATGTTCTGGTATATTTATATTGATAGAACTCACAGCTGAGAGACACTATCAAAAACGAGGGTTCATATTTTACTTCCACCACCAAAAATGGTATTACAACATCCCAGCAAAGCAGTGCACGTGGTGGGAAAACTGAGTCAAAAACCTTGTATTTGCCAGTTTTACTATAACTTTAGGACAAAGCAATTTCAACTACTGACTGGAAGATGTTCCACTATGAAAGGCATATCTATAAATCTAATCCAACATGATTAATAAGAATTTCCCAATATAGTTCCTCCCAATTTCTCTTAACCTTGAATAGGGATCAAATATATAATTATGGAGAAGTCTATAAATAACTCAATTTCTTCTCTCTCTGAAATTCTGACATAGGAAAAATATAGAAAATCATTACTACATTGAGTTCTGACATATATTCCCAAGATGAAAAATTGCAAATAGATAGATCCCTAACTTGTTGCTTCACACATGCAACCTTAAAACATTTTTTCAAATGTCATTTGCTATTGAACCTTCTGCCTAAAGTCTTATTGACTTAGACTATATAAAGATTTTCCTGTAAATAGGAACACATAACATCCCTACCAAATTATTTGAAAGTCACTGAAGAGCACAAATGGTTATAAATTAAATATATTTCTTCTTACAGATATTCCTATTTATCTACCTACTCTAAGTCCATAATGTTATTATTGCTGCTCTTTGTCAGTAACTTCAAAACTATTTTTCCAGGTTTATAAAGAGCTTATAAATAATTTCTCTCTTCTTTAGCTAAAGGCAAAAAACCCAGCAAACTTTCACAATCAAAAGAAGGGGGGGAAAAAAGCACCCCAGCTCATAAGACACAAAAATACCTGTATGCCTGGTTCCCTGAGGCTGAGAACTTCCATATGGATCTCTGTTCTTCCAGGATCCTCAAGCTCTAATTAATCTACTACTTTGGACCACTAACCCTGTTTCTTGCAATAGACAAGTTTTTGCAGATGAGACCATCCTTACTTCTAATTTCTTGTGAGGTTTCTGAGGCCGCTGTAGGAAACTCTCTGAGTCTGCTCTCCTTCGTGATCGGCTGCAGAGAGCAAAGGTCCTGCAGCTCTTGCTCTTCTCACTCTAATGTACAGAACATGCCCAGTGATGCAGATGCTTTTTGGCAGCCTGAGAAAATGCCAGCTCGGGAACAGCAGCTGTAGCCTGCCCACTGACACAAACCTGAATCATTCAACTTATAACATTAGGAAGTTTAGGAACCTACACAGATTTCTGACCCTCAATGTCCATTTTTTATTTACAGCCTCTCATTTCAAGCACAGCCATTTAGTTCATTTAGTTCAACACGTGTAATGAATGCCCTAAAACCGCCTAAGCACTTCATAAAAAGAGTCACCTGATATTTTTGGCAAATTCCATATTCCAAACTAGATATAAAAACATGTATTTACAGGAAGAGATGCCTGCAGCCTTGCATTTGTTACATGCAATTCAAAAGCAAGTTTCTAAGAGAAATAAACAGAAATAAAATCATGGTGCAGAGGAAATAAAACTTCCAAGCACAATGGAAACAATATAATTTTTTCTTAATATCTGAGTATATAATATAGTTTTGTGCATTTTAAAGAGCAGTCAGATTAACTACAATTAACTACAATGTACAATTACAAATTTTCTTCTTCAAAAGTAATTTTGTTGTCTGAACTAATTCAGGTTTTTCAATACTTTGGGCATAAGCTACCTTTTTTTTTTTTGAATCTGGTATAACAATGATTTTTTTCTCCTGGAAATTTTAAAAAAATAAAATAGTTCTAGAGCTCAAAAAAAAAAAAAAGATGTAGTATATTTTTAGTTCATCCTTTCAATTTTCATTCTTTTGCTTTTCTCCTCTAAAAAGTTCTGTAGTTTTACCTGATGCTTTTTAAAGCATATTGACTCCAGAAGTGCTTTTGTGGTATTTAAAGTACCTAAGCTTTGGAGCAGCCTGATCCTTTTGAAGCACAACCAGAACAACAGCTTGTGTGTGCAGTTATGGGTCCCTAAGACTTTTTGCAAGACAACTATAGTGAATTGCAAATATGTAAACCAGCCTTGATTCAGCAGCAGTGAATTACAATTTGTGTTACAGACTATATAAAGCAAGAATAACATGCGTAATAGTAACAGGACTGTGTCCTCCAAAAGGCTGAAAATATGACACAGGAAATGTTGTCATTTGGTTTACTTGGGAGGGAAAGAAGAACAGTAACATTGACAGTAAGTTCATAGAAAAAGAAACAGGGGAAAAGCATTTTTGCAGTCAGTAACTACTATTTAATGGCCCTATCCAGCACCGTTAGACAAGTGACTGACTTGGTTCCTGTAGAATTCAGCTTCCATTTATTTTCTCTTTCTGTAGATCATCGAAACTTACTGAGATGTTGAAAAATTCCTGACATGAACCCAACGGCCTTCTTTTCTCTTATTCCCAGCTGCCCACAGTGGGGGAGCTGGGGATGGTGCTCAGGGACCCCCAGTGCCCATTGCACCATTCCACAAATCCCCAGCACTGCCCAGGGCTCCCAAGCTGGAGCTCAGAGGGAAGGAGCTCCCCCAGGCCACATCCTGCTCACTGCCTGTGACAGCAGCAGGGAGCACTGGTGTGTGTCAGAGGTGTTAAACAGCTCGAGCTTTAGGAGCCCAAGCCATATAAAGGGTTCTTTGGCCACACTGACACAGGGGGAGGCTGACAACTGTGTGATGGAGCATCCACTGGCTGGCAGCCATGCGGTGCTTTTATGCTTTACTTTTTGCTGGCTTGAGGCCTGTGCTCTGTTTCATTTCATTTCACTCCAATGAATCCCCTTGCTTTGCTAGCTGAGAAACATAGGTTGTGAATTAAATACTCTCAGTAATGATCTCTTGCATAATGTATGTGTGGTTTAGGTACAGCTACCAATCATGATAGCAAACTCATAACCATGACTGAAGTTGATTCCAGACATTATCGAATAAGACACACTTGGCTGAACTAAAAACTGCTCTGTTTGCATGTTATACTTATGAATCTAAGGAGCAAAGTATAACTTTTTTACAGTGTTCTAAGGCATTTCTCTCATGTTTGCTTGTCTTTATAAAATCTAATAGAAAAGACCAATCAAGAAAGAAATAAAATAAAGAACACACAGACAAAAGGGTACTGAATCGTTTCTAGATCATTAGAAGATACAAATCTGAAGATAATTGCCATTTCCAAGAAAATGGCAGGGATAAATGCTTATCATTTTCTCTAATTCTAAATATTATAACAGTTTTTTTGCAACTTCCTATGTGGTAACTCACTGATGTTCCAGCTGGAGTCTACATTTATATTATATTTTCCACGAAAAACTTGTAAACACAAACATCCCTCTTGTTCCTGCAATGGTAGTTCTAAATAATTTGTTTTGCCCTTAAGACATTCTTACTGGTGTAAATTTTCAACAAACACTTCTGAGTATTCACCCATTAGTATTTGCTCATCTTGTATCTTAACCTTTCATTGAATTGACTTCCCAAAATGTGGTGTGGTAAATTTTTTTTATTTTTTTAACAGTAAAATCAATTGCATCTCATCTGAGAATAATTTGCCTTAGATAATTTATTTGCTGGGATTAAAATTTAAAAGATTTCAGTTTCCCTGGCTTCTATAAGTACTCCTGGTTAGAAATATCTATGTGCAAGCAAGAACTTTAGATCTATATTTGCATCTGTACATGCTCTGCATTGGGAGAAACTAAAGGAACTATCTTAGTATCATTACTCTGTGAAAGCAGATGAGCTTATAAACTTTCAGTATAAACTGCCCCCTCTCTTCTACTGTCCTACTTCAATCAGATTGGCTCTCCCTTTGTTTTTAAAAAGCTTCTAGTTCTGACTTTAAACATAAGCCATATATCTGGCAAAATAAAATGCCCTGAATGGTTTGGCTTTCAGCAGCTTCAGCAGGAGCATTCTACTGGAGAGTCTCATCCAATTATTTATACAGGTGGTACCTGCAGCTTCATATCCAAACCATGGGGTGGGTCTGTGGCCATCTGAGAGCAGCTCAAGTTTCTTCTGCACCTCTTCAGCAGAATACATGCAATTTGGTGCCTGCTAGATTAATTTATCCTTCACTGTTCACAGATAATCTAATTGACCTTTCTATAAGTAGCCTAAATTATGACCTAAGTTCTTTAAATCAGCTATATCAGGAATATCTGATTTATTATTTTTATTATCAGCTATATCAGATTATTATCTGATTTATTATTATTCTTTTACCCAGGAACGTGAGTGCAAGAATATTTTTTTTGTGACTCTCTGTGAGATATATCAAATAAATCATAGTCATCACAGGTAAAAATCTGTGTGCATGGTCTAAATGCTCATTTCTGAAGGTCTTTTCAAATGGTCTGGTAAGAACCCAGAATACCTGAAATTACTGTAGAGAACCCATCTTAGTCATTCCAATAATTTTAGTGACACCATGACCACTTATCTTTAACCATCTCTATCTTTTTTTCATTCTGTCATATACAACCTATTGTGAGGTGACCTATAATTCCCTCTTCCTGTCCTGTTCTCCATCAGCTCACACACCTCCAGGCTGATGCAAAAAAATCAGAAATGAGCAGCGGTGAGGGATGGGCACCACACAGCTGTGAGAAAGCTCATGTCAGCCACAGCTCCTGAGCACTCTCTCTATCTTACACCCTGAAAGATTTTAAGCATAAACCAAAATTTCCTGCTGTATCTCCTGGTTTTTCCCCAGATGATCCTCTCAGAAGAAGAGCACCACAATTCCATTTTTCCTCCCACAAGTTCAGTGACATTTTATTGTAATCAACTTAAAAAAAATCCTTAAGAAATATTTCATTAAAGAAAAAAAATCATGATTTCCACTACTCAGATGAATTCATTTTGTTTGCAATACAAATGGTACTGTTTAAACAAATGAAATGTGTCTTATTTTAATAATTGAATAATGAATATCTCAGGCATTTAAAACATATGAGTCAGTATAAGATGATTTACTTTAATAGTTTCTTTAACTACCAACAGTTAACCAGAAAAATCACCTTTAAGAGAGAATATGAAAATTCCAAGTAATATGAAAACTCTTGTTTGGATTTTAGAAGGATTCATTATTAAAATACAGCCTGTATTTAAGCCTATTATTTGAGGGAAATCATTCTCAACAAACCTTTCTGGTGCTCAGATTAGTGTAAAGATGAGTGTTGGCATTTCCCCAGTCATGGCATAATGGGCATTCTCAACAAGGGATGATCCTTCAAGTCTCCATGCAAAACATGTAAACACCATAACAGTAAAAAACCACTTTAGTAAATAATAAGAAACATTTATTTCACTGGCAGCCATCATCTGAAGATCACACATTTTATTTTAAAGCCTTTCTATCCCTAGATTAAACTGTTCATCATCTTTGCACTTCTGCCTGCCTTTCACCACTACCTTTAGCCAAGTCGGACTTATCTGCAAAGCCTCAAACCTTTGGGGTGAGCTATGAGCTCTGTGGAATGTGTGGGATGGAAAACCAAGATGGAATTATGCAAGAAAATCCTCAAGGAAAAAACTAATTTCTTTCATGTTTTGGGCTACGCCAATAAATTCCATTCCATGATCCTTTAATGGAGATCTAAACAAATTTCAAGGCTTTGGAAAATATTAGATCTTGGTATTCTTCTATGTGCTATATACAATGAAAAACATTTTAAGATCTAATTTATTGATGGGAAATGGCCTTCTCTTTCATAGCCTGCTATTTTGTAGTCTTTCTCTTTGGCTATGGATTATATTACTAATCTTTTTGCTTATGGATCTTTTACATACACATGTATCATATTTATAACACTTACACTTGCATCCTTAGCTTTATCCTTTGATTTCTTCCTCCTAGCATTTTAAATTCAGAATTTTAATATACAGGATTGTAGGATTTACAGGTTAAACTGCATGGGGATGACACTACATACAGACTATATTTAAAAATCTGCAATCAATTCTAGCCAATGACTGACTTTCTCCATTATGAGAATTCATATTTGGAAGTATGTCTCTGTATAAATATGTAATTCCCTGATCTCTACAGATGATATATTCCACCTGCTCTCCTCAGACCAAGAATCTGGCTGAGGTTTGCACACTCTTTGATCTTCACAGTGGAGAAAGTTTCCATTTTGTTTCTGGGAACAGAGGAGTCCTCACTGCCGAAGGACACCCTGGGTTTAATTCACCGCTGTGTTACACCTGCCTTTGTTGTACCTTCTGGGGTAGTCTGAGGACCAGATAAACAGGATACCCTGGAGCAGCCACAAATGAGACCAGCACCACGGGGGAAGGCTGATTCTAGGAGCACTGTAAAAGCATATCATTCCATGGATTTATTTTCTTAGCTTTTGTGGCTAGCCTCAAGCCTCTGTTTGAAATGTGAAGACACATGTGTGCACTGTGCTGGAAGCAAAAATGTGGTTTGTAATGATACAGAGAGGCTGTGTCAGCAGGAGAATCAACTGAGCCAAACACATCTGCATTTTGTACTTTACCTCAGATTGCTGAACTTCAGCTCTTACTACAATACATACCTCCACTCCTCATGGCTACAGAGAGAGTTTTCCATTGCAAAGCCAGCTGCAACACCTTCCAGAGGCTGCTAGCAGCATGCACCATGGACTTTCTAATCTCAAAGTTACCCCAAGTCAACTTCAAAAAATGCATATTTTCCCAGTAAAATAATTTTGTACCTTTTCTGTGTAGAGGTACTTTGTTTTGTTTTCCTAAGTTAATTTACTGCTCAGGACAGTTCTAGATTGAAGTTGCTGGGAAATGCCATGATTGAACTGGCTGGTAAAAAAAGTCCAGCTGTCATTTCTGTAACAGAGAGGACAGTTTGGGGCACTTTGCTTTCAGAATACTCCTCTTTTATTTGGTGCTCCAGTTAATAGGTGCATAAATAAAGTGATGCTCAAATAATGCTGCTGTTCTCTACAAAACCTCTTTGGAAATGAACTGCCTTTTACTCCAGTTTTTCAAATTCACTAGAGCTAATTATGAACCAGCTGTTTGTAGATGCCTCCAGTTTATCAATGATTTGATTTTTAACTTACACTCAAACTTTAATGACTGCTACTGAGCTATTTAAAAGACTCATGTTGCTCCTACTAGACTTGCTACAAGGCAAATAATTATCTTTACAGATGTTTTTGACAAACATAAAATTGTGAGAGATCATACATTTACTTACAAAATGAGAATGTCAAAACCCACACTCATCCTGTGCAGTCATATAAAGCCAGTAATATTTTCTCTTGAAATCTGTACATATTTACTGAAGTCTTTACTAGCAGTCAAACACTACCTGGCATTCAGATGTTCCCACTCTGGGAAATCTCCTTCTATTTGGTCAAAGGGTATCACAACATAGTATGAAATTTGCTAGCACCAATGTTTGTTATGTAACCAAACTCTCACATACATCTCCCAAAGTTCTAGAAACTGACTTCAAGAAGTCAGTTGGAAAAGGGAAATAATAAATTTTATTCTTATAAAGACAAAGCCCCTTCGACAACTGATGGCACATAAAGATGAAAACTCACAGAATAGGCTTAACCAGAGATTGACTGTATCATACTAAGAACATTTGAACAGACAAGTGAGGCTGGTTTTAGTTTCAGGAAAACATTTATATTGTTATTTCACTTGGATATATTTCCAGAAAGATGTTTTGTATTCTGGGAAGATCTATATTAGTCAGAAATGTCCAACAGACAAATTTAATTAATGAGGAAAAAAAGTATCATAAAGATGTAAGAATTTTATTTTTAATCAAACTGTAGCAAAATATTTTTAATGTGCATACTTGGAGGAAAAAACCCACCCATGTGCTGCTCTTAGGAAAAAAGAGACAAATTGAGTTCTCTGAAAAATGCAGCATTAATCTGCAATACACAGTAATGCTGATAATGGGGGCCTGATTTGTTCTGCCTGGATACAAATTGTGCCTCACTCCATCAGTGCAATTCTCTGTGCTTCAAGGGTGACTCACCCAGCACCAGAACCCTGCAAGCCCTCTTGGGGTCAGCTGGGGCATGCTCAGAACACCTGCAAGAAGGGCTTGCTCAGACAATATTCCTCAACATTCTCACTTGTACCAAAAGCCACCTCTGCTGTCCACACCCAGAGCCTCTGCAGTCCCCTCTGAGTCCCATTCTGGGCCACCTGCCCCTAAAACCCTGTGCTGGGAGCTACATGGATACACTGCCAGTCTTCATGAAGGTTCTGTCACAAGTTTTATTATTCAAGCAAAAGCAGAACTTATATGTTCAAATTTCTCTTCCAGTGGACAAACATTCTCCTGTCCTTGATTTGCAGTGGGTAGAGCCAGCTCCTCACAAAAGTAGACAGAAATTGATCCCCACCTTTAATGGAAAAGTTACCGTTGTGTTTAATACTCTTTTTCCATTAATACATCAGTACAACTGTTCATCTAAGTAGGGACACAAATATTCTCTTTCTCTAATACTCTTCATTTTATCTTTGTGGAAGACAACTGTGATGGAACTTTGAGCTCTGACATGTATTTAAATAAAATATGAAAGACTGAATTGGAATAGTGGCATAATTTTACCAGACTTGAATTATTTGAAAGGTATTTTACTTAAATCATAGCTGCACAATTTTAATTGCTTGAGATAGAGACTTATTTTCCTTACTTCTGGAAATAATATTGCCATATTAATAGGCTGTGAATTGCTGACACTTTGTAAAAAGAAAAATTCATCTGGATAAAAGAATCCCAGTAATACACAATTTATGAGGGAAGTAAGCTCACAGAGGTTACCACTGTATGAGTTCTAATAATAGTTCAAAAATATGATTTAGGTTGGTATCTGAATAATGGCAGCCCAGTTTTTTAAAGTCTTTGTAGCATCTCAGTCTGAACTCATAATGGACCATGAAAAACCACTACCATAATACATTAGTTTCTTGCTTTCTGATAGCACAACAGCATTTTGCAGACTTGTACTCAAGAAACTTGTCAATGGCAAACTCTATTTTGCAATAGATAATCTAAATTTTTCTATTAAAAAACTATTGATTATCAAAAACTATTGATAATCTCTGAGATTGAATTGCATATATTTTATCAAATGTGTTTCCTTCCCTGAAAATGCTGCATTCCAGAATCAAGTTTCATTCATCTGTCATTCATATCAAGTGAAAACAAGAGTAAAACACTGAGAAAATAAAAGGGGAAAAGCTTTCCAGCTATTTTTCAGCAATGGGAAATTAAGCTGCAAATAAGCCTGAGTCTGAGAAGGCATCCTCCAGTTTTACAAAGAACACAATACTGAGCACCAGACAAGTGTCACAGCCCTCTGCATCTCACCTGTGTGGGATGTTTCTCTCAGCTTGCAGCCCACAGTGGCACCACCTCACAGTTATCACACAAATTAGCCAGGACAGCCAGAAAATGTCTCAGCACACAATACTAAACAAGTCATGCTGGAAAATGAGCAAGGGGCACTTCTGTCCCCAAGCCAAGGGCAGGTGAGTGCCTGGGCATGTTGAGAGGCCACTGGAGCAGTGGATGCACTGTGTAGCCCTTGTGGGATAACACTGGAGTGGTGATATGTCCTGCACACTAAGAAACCTGCATTTCAGTCAAGGCAGAAGAGACTGAAGACACTGGAGTGCTTGAGGTCACTTGGAACAAATTCTGCTCTACTAGTGGAACAGGTCATGTTTAGGCTAAAAAACAAATCAGACAAGTATAACTAGACTAGCACTCGATGTAATATTTAGAAATTTACAAGCAGACCATACTGTAAATTCCACTGAAATGTAATTAACACCCTTCTTAGTTGTTAATTAAATATAAAAATATTTGTCATAAAAACACTCAGCTCCAGGTACCAGAACATCCACACCAGAGAACTATTGCTCTGGATCACAGTCTGGGTTGTTATGTTTGGTGATCTGTCTCTGACAAACATTTTGTCAAGGCAAAAAAAAAAAAAAAGAAACATCAGAGTCAGGGTATTCTGGCTCTGCAATGTGGCAGGGCAGACATCCTCTCTAATTCTGCCTCTGAATCATTCCCACTGAGGATACAATTCCTACAGTCACTCTTTTTTACACATATAGAAAGGAAAATCTTCCTACTTGTGTCAGAGATAAGCTGGCAGGATGAAATGAAAGCAAATAAATAACCACAAAATACAACACAGAGATTTGTAGATGACAAAGCAAACGATTGCCATGTACTTACTGCTGACAGAGCTTTCTAAGCAGTGCAACACTGTTCTTCACTTCTAGGCACAGCCAGACTGCATGAGCCATGTCTCTGGATCAGACAAAAATAGTAGATCCCCAGCACACAAACAAAATGCAGCTTCAAATTAGCCTGGTCTCAAAAACCTACAAAAATGGGACTGATTTTTAAAACAAAAAAAATGGAAGTCTTTTTAACGCTACTCAATAAACACTTCAAAATTGCTGTATGTGTAGCCAATAGTGCAGAGTCTTTATGCCATCAAAGGTACCTTTTGTGTAGAATGGTACTTTAGCATGAAAGACAGCACTTGGTCTTGGAGCACTGAACCAGCTGCTCAGTGCATGAAGAGGCTGTTATGTTCTGGGATGGTCTCAGTTGGTTAGCTGAGTCCCCTCGTGCTGATTTAATTAGCACTGCTGGAAAATGCAAATGACCAAAAGAGGCACTGTGCATTGTGCAAAATTAGATTGTGAAAAATATGTGTGCTTACATAATATGTTTCAACAGAGAAATAAAATTCTCCTGCTCCCAGGAGCTGTAGGCAGGCAGATGGTGGGTACTCCAGCAAGATCATGCACTCTGCCTGCAGAGACACGATGCCCTCAACCTCTGGGGAAGAGACTGCTGCTGCATGTCTCTAATACCCCAGTTTGCTGAGCCACAGAACAAAACACACAATTACAGCTGGACTTAAATTGCTCACTCTGCATCCCCAGAAGCAGAAAGGTGTCACATCAGGGGACAAAAATGAGATGACAGAGCTGTAGGTTCACTTTGTTACCCTTCAGGCACATTGTCCCTATGGCTATGATCTACTGGACAAAAATCAATATAGTCTGTAGTTCAGGAGTATGCCTAGTTGTTTTGCACAGAATTTATTACATTTTCACAGTTGTTACTTAATTAAAAGAGAAAACTAGAGGGCTAAAATCATGGGACAATAAAGAATTTGGCAAGCCACTGAGGTGTGGATTAATAGTTACACATTTCCAGTTTTATCTGTGTATGTTAAGGTCAATATCAATCTGCATATGGTACAAAGCCATTAAAAGAGCCTCAAACACGAACATTAGCAAGAAGGATGTGCCTGTAATTTCACCTGCCTTTCTCTGTAAAGATTTTGATGCATATCCCATAAGAATATTAGATCTGTACTTTCCCAATGCCCATTTCCTTCATTTAATGCTACAGGCCCAATATACTCTAAGTAAATTTTACACCATGTAAGAAATGCCAGCAGTCAATTTACCTTTTCCTATTTTTAACATGCTTGACAGTATTAAACTAGCATGCAGATATAATGGAGAGATTTATGGTTTTAAATCAGGAAGCTAATAAAAATTTTCTGTTTCTCTAAGACTGCAATAAAACAGGAAATTAAAACAATAAAAGGCTGGATTCTTGGATGCTTGTACAGCAATAGAAAAGAAAATTTCTGTTCATCTCATGTATTCTCTTCTACACACTTGAAGACTAAAAGGAAACAGAATAATTTCAGTACTAGGCTTGAAGAATTTTAACTTTACCCATTTTGAACACATTTACTACTGTGAGGTCTCTTGGACAAACACTGGTGAACTTGGGCCTCATATGCAGAACAATGCTGTGTGCAAGTCAGATTGTTTACTTACCCTATACTAACAAGCTCAAATAATGCTAATGCCAGAGTAGGTCTTCATTCAGATTTTGGGGTATAAGGTGTCAGAGCAGAAAGACACAGATGGTTACATTTAGAGACTCTGCAAGTGTCTCTTTTGCTTTAGGAAAACAGGCAAAGGCTGATGGCACAGGATGAAACAATGACTTTAAAATGCATATTTCATGCAATGAATAAACCATATCATCTGCTGCACCTTAGGAAGGATGCTGTTTGTTTCAGGTGTCCCTTCAGACTAAAATGTGCTAAGGGTTCAATTTGAACATTGAGGTTGGTTCTGAAGGCTCCTTGAGCTGCCAAGAGATGCCCCAAAACTGCAAGTTAGTTTACATGACAGAAGAACTTAAAGATTGCAGTGGACTTGCTCAATGTGAAGTTCCCAGAAACTTTATGGATAACTGAAAAAATTATGGAGCTTGGGGATCAGTATTAATAGAGAGCAAGTCCTACTGGCCCTGCCAGCCACACTGAGTCCTCAGAGGAAGTGAACCCACAGGAGCAAGGCTCTTGATGTCCCAACCAAGCAAGTATTGGGTTTGTATAAATCTGCATGAACCTAACAGATCTCTATCTTTATACCTCCTTCTTGCAATAGATGTCAGATCTAGAGAAATGCCTCATAAAAATGGAAATATGTGTATGTTTCTATATCAGTATAGCACAAGCCAACCGCCCTAAGGATCTTCAGACTCTATAATACTGAGGGGAAGAAATATTTTTCCTTGCAGTCAAAGAACATTATAAACAAAAAATAATTTAGACCCCCCCCAATCAGATTTCTTTTGCACAAATAACAAGTTGCAATGGTGTCAGAATGTCAGTTTAACTCAGATTCGGGACTTGTTTCTACATCAAAATAGTGAACTCCTGAGGAGGAACATCTAGAGCAGGGTAGCTCTCTTGTGTTAACTGAGACAGTGAGGGAAGTGAAAATCCTGTTCATCCCAGCAAAAAGAAAGAAACCAAAACATTTCAAAAAGTTATGAATGTGTGATGTTGGTTGAAGCTTGAGCAGAGCATCCGTGGCTTGCTGTTTAGAGACTGACTTCAGTTGAAGCTATGATCTTATTCCTGAGGTGAATTCAGAGGTATTCCATAAAGCCATCTGATTTTTGGTGCTTTAATTAAACAAATGGAGGAGAGACAGTTCAAAGAAAATTGAGTAGAGCACTCTGTCCTGTACTGCAGTCTGGAGTCATCTTTGAATCTGCAACAGACTAAAGACACCATGAAAAGGGGATCTGGGTTTTGTTCTTAAGGAACATATAAAAGATGTAGTAACTCACCAGTTGTCAAAGAAGAGCTGGCAGATGCCCTTATTCAGAAAGGGAATAGTCCAGTGTAGGAAAATATCAACTTTTTTTGGTTGGAGATATTTCAACAACAAAGGAATGCCATACATCAAGGAAAACCCAGAGGAAAGCTAACTTCTGAGGATGCTGCCAGCAGTACAGCACCTCCTGAAAAGTGTCAACTAGTTTAAGCCTGGTGGACTCAGACAGGCCTCTCACAGCTGGCCCTTTATGGTTTATCTTCAATCAAAATGAATCCAGCCTGTATCTTGTGATACTGATCTGAAGGAAGAACTCAAGTATAAAATTAATTTCTCACTGCAAATATGTTTCTCATGCTAGAAATTCTTTCTTTTCATTCTATACTATTGCTATGTGTCTTGTTTTTGCTTGTTCTGCAAGCATAATGGTTATCTGATGCCCTAACAAGTACCCCAAAAGACACTCATTACTATTGCTACTTTCAGTACTCAATACTATTCCTACTTTCATCATCATCATCATCATTATTAACATTAATGCCTGTGTTAATCTGTGTCAAAAATAGAACACCACAAAGGGAAAAAAAGATGCAGCCAACTACTACACCACAAACAAGAAAAAAATGTTACTGAAAAATTCTGGATATTAGAAATAATTTATGCAGAGTTTCAGATTCAAACAAGCCAGGCTGCCAAAGGCTACTGAAGGAATGATTGGGTTAGAAAAATGTCACTGAGCAATATTTATGTCTCTAAACTTGGAACCCAGTCATGAGACAGTCTTAAAATTACTTCTTTTTTGTTTTAAGGAAAATTACATTTTCTGAATTTCTACATCAAAAATGTGGGGAATTTAAAAGCATAACACAGAGAGAAGGCATATCTATCATTTGGTGGCTGCTGATTTGGAAAGATCAAAAACCACCCCAAACATGAGCAAAGGTATGCAGTTATATTTTAAGATTACAGATACTAATACTTGATGTTCAAGGTCAGAAAAAACCCTTTAGATCCTTTAGTCTGACCTCCCACATGTTGCAGAATATGCTACTTCAACCAGAACAGTGACCCTTGTACTAAGACTATTAATTCATGTTGCTACAGCCATTTCCAGAAACTCCTACAGGCTTGAAGATGAGAACAGCTGGAGACCCTTCCCTCTTTCTGTGGTGATTTCATTGGCCTTTCTCTTGAAAATGTATGCCTTAATTTTAATTTGAATGTGTCTGACTTCTGTTTCCAGACCTTGGTCTACAAATACCCCTCTCTCCCTTTAATGAAATACCTGTAACTGCTCCATGAAAAAAAGTTTTATGTTGCAAATTAAACCTATTCCTTTCTCCTTCGTCCTCTTCCATTTCCTGTTCTTTTTCTTCTTTTTTTTTTTGCTTTTTTTCCTGTTAATGTTGAGATGAACAAACGGAGGGAACAAACTTCTCTGTTTTTATATCTCTTGGAAGTTTTCCCGTGCAGCTGATTTCTAATTTGTCTATATCACATATAAAGATAAGACCAGAGCTAGACACAGACCCCTCACTGCCACTCACCCCAAGAGCCACAGAGGACCCATGACTCTACCACCACTGGAACTGAAGGCAATTTGATGTTTCTTTAGAGGAGCAAGTGAAATGAGCTCATGATTCTTCTGAAAATTCTTTAATTTCTTCACAGGGGCAATAGAACTCCGTGTATTAAGGAGTATTTCAGTATCAGAACAAGAAAGCTTTTAATAGTAATGAAATAAGCTCTCACAGGACACAGAAAAAAAGAGGATTCAACACAACTAGGAGAAATAGGAAAATTACTATACAAGAATAGGATCTATTCTATTAAAAACATCAATCATGACATCAATGGCACAGGTGACCAGTAAGAAATATGCTCTAAGAGCCATTTGAAAAGACAGAGGTATTTACTATGATTTCAAAGTCAGCCACTAATACAGGAGGTGGATATCTATATATATTTTTTTGTGATTTGGGCCTAGAACTTCGGCATTGCAAGATGAAACTGCAGAAGAAAAGCTGGAATACTTTAAAACAAACAGAAAAATGCTTGCAAGAAATAATGATAAAGACTTAAACATTATTTCATATATGAAAACTGAACTTGCACTTTTCTGCAAAAATATCTCTAAAAATTCTAATTTGCATTTCCTCATATAGTTTCATAATTTTCACCTACTTGCCTAAAGTTTATAGGTACTGATATCCCTAAATGGTGAAGTGGCTTATGACATAAAAGAAACTGAATTTTACAGCACAAAGATGCTATGGTAGATTCAGATTAATTGTTATTACTGAAAAAACATTTTCTTAACTCTTCGAAATTTAGAAAAATTGGAAATTGCAATTTGATAAGGAAAAAAATTTTTAGATGTGCTGGTCACTGAGATTCCCATCCCTAATTTGTTTGTTGGGTTTTTTTTCCCTCTAGTAGATATTTGAACAAATTTAAAATGAGAATAAAAATATTTTAAGTCTTACTTTCAGTTGTACATATATGGGAGGGCCAATAGAAAATTATTTCCTTTTTATTATTAATAATTCTTCTCTTATTTCCACATTGAAAAACAGGGACAGGTCTGATGCCACAGATGAAAAATATGTGATGTTATAGAATACTGAGTGATAAACTGTAAGCAATTATACCATTAACGAATACCAGGAGATACCTGTGCACAAGGGACAGTTAAAACTATTCAATAGTTAATAATGCCATATTAACTGGCATTTCACTGCTTCTGAAGGCTTAATTGTCTGACATTAACATTCTTCCTGCACTCAAGGGATGTTCTTTACACCACTCCTTTAGCTAAGGCAAGTGTTATTGCAGCTAGGTTTCCTGCCCCTCCTTCTCCCCAAAGCACTCTGTTGGTGGTTAAATAGCTGCTCCACGGACAGAGGAAAATATGTATTGCTGATGAGCAGGACAAAATAATGAGAAAATTATTCTGATGAACACTAGATGTATATTGAAATTTCTAAATCCCTTTTGGCACACCACAGAGGACAGGACACCATTTGGCTGGACAGGGTTATATTGGTCCTTCTACTTAACATGATTTTTCAAATGAAGTATTATTTCATTTTCACATTTATTTTCCTGTAGATAGAAGTCCCTCAAAAATGGAAGATATAGAAGTCAGTGTCCACAGAGCAGATCACTGATTAGCCAGCATGATAATTCTTAGTTTTCTCTCAAAGTCTCTCAGTTTACTGTAACAATAACCTCTCTCTGCTTTTCCTAGATCATGCCCTAAGCTACAGCACATTTCTATAATGATGGGTATGGTACATCACTCACACCTTTTCTGTAACTAAGATCTTTTTAATAACCAAGCTCTTCTAGGATAAACAGGTGTTCTGATGTCTTCCTGCCTCTGAAAGCCTGCTGACCTGCCCAACTGAAATGCCACTTCTCTGACTTGATTCCTATGGCAAAATGACATGTAAAATTCATGATACTCTTGCCTTTTTTGTATAGCTGTGTAAGCTTGTCTTGCTTGTAAGCACTGTGGTTAAAATTTTTCATCACTCGAGGCCTCAGGATTCCTTCCTCCATCCTCCTGAAGTTTCAGTGCAAAATGAATCAATTTTTGCCCTGACCTCCATAATCCAGGTTCAATCCTTTGCAATTGGTATATTAATATTTACATCCCAAACTAGATACAACACAGAATACTCTTAGATGAAAATAATTGCCTGCATTTAAAAGGCAATCCTTTTGACAGGTCCTTTTTCCAAGAAATATGAACTGTCATTCCCTTAGAAATGCTTGTAAGAGAGGCAGATGTTTCAGGACTTTTTGAGCCTGTTTCTCAACAAAGGATTTTTGTTTGTTTGTTTCCAGTGCTGGCATGCCTAAGAGAGAAAGAACCAAAGTTCATTTCCAGCTGTTGCATTTAAAAGTCTCAAGAAGGAAAGAGTAAATATGGCTTCCTTGCTTTAATTAATTTAAAATGTCACAAGCTTTATTTTAAAATAAATTTAAGTTTGTGTATAAAGAGTGTTTTTATTTGGTAATAATTGCTGATTCATTCCAAGGTCCAATATATTCCTTCAAAAGCTATTTTGGAAGATGTTTTTCTTGGAATAAAACATTCCTTTACAGGACATTTCATTAAAATATACAGAGAATCAGTGATATGTGTACCAGGCATCTTCTGAAAAGTAGGATTTCACATATTGTGGTGCTGCAGCTGGCACCAGACTTGGAAAACAATTGTTTAACCAGGGCTTCCTGGAACAGATTCCTTACAGACACCAGATCAGCTGCTCTCAAGTGCATTACAGGTGGAAGAGAGGACCTGAGAAGTGGTGGAACTTCTCCTACCTCACAGTAATATGATTGACTTTTTCCTTGAAAAATGAACATCTAAGAGGTGATAAAAGTCTATAAACAGCCCAGGAGAACTCTTTATTGTATATTTAGGCTATCTTAAAAATGTTAGCTGCTCCAGAAAGATGAAGTATCTGGTAAAGTATATACACATTTAAAATAAAGCCTTATTTTCTTACCATTGCTAATCAGGTGGTCAAAAAACCTTCTTGGATTTTATGTGCCAAAGGCCAGTCAGAATAATGCTGTCCTCCTGTTCACAGACTGGAATCAGTTGAAGTACTTATCTCCCAGGCTGGATAATAAATGCCTGCTGAGGTGGTGTCTTAGAAGATCATTCAGCAGCCTGTGCCTTTGAAACCACCATTTGAAATCCATTTGTAAAACCAGCATATTTATGAAGTTGCATTCTGGATCAGGCAACTGCTAAATTTACTGTGTTTGGAAATTCTAATTCTACATACCTACAGAAAATGAGTAAGATCAAATTTCACAGCTAATCTGCTGCTGTGCTTCACCACTTGCCATTTGCACATAAACATCTTTGCAGAAAAATACCTCAGTGGTGTTTTCATGTCAGTAGGTTTTAGCCACAGCATGCTACACTTTTACAAAAATCAAATTGCTCCACTGTTAGAGAAGGACTTTTAAAAATGTATTGATGAGTCTTGCAAAATGCTTGGAATTTCTTCCAGTAGGATTTTTATCATAATCACAGAAATATGCTCCTTGGTTTTCAGGGAAAAAATTACTTAACAAACTCATAGATTCAACTGCATGAAAGTAGAGGTATTATGCTGTTAGCACTTATTCTCATCAATTGATTTTCTTCTTCCTGTACTCTTTTCTCCCAACATAAGGTTGCACTGTAGCTTTTACACTGCATAATCCTGTACTTATAAAACAAGGGAGTTACGGAGAAAGAGGAAAGGAATGCCACTAAGTCAAATTCTTTATATTTAACTTCTTAGCCATTTGCTTTTGTCCCCACTTTCTATACTTCTTCCTATACTTCCTTTTGTCCCCAGTTTCACTTCTCTATCAATACTATGAAGCAGACATACATGTCTAGTATCTGCAAGGGTATAAATTTCAGACTCCCTTCAAAATCCCTTTAGGTTGGTTTGCCTTCAAAACTGAAGGCAAATTTTTGCCCTGACCTCCATAATCCAGGTTCAATCCTTTGCAATTGGTTTGCCTTCCTTTTTAGGTTTGCCTTCAAAACTGAAGGCAAATTTTTTTCACACAAAAGAAAATACCTGTGTCTGATCTTCTGAACTTGCAAACTCCAAACAGGCCACAGAGGGAGAGAAGTGGCCATGCCTGGCTGCCCTCAGGTACCCTGGGGCACCACTTGGGCTATTCACAATTCTTACAGAGGTCCTTACTCCTCATCCATTTTCACCACCATGCACTGCTTGCTTTCATTTGCTTTCAGATTTTAATTTCTTAAAGGCGTCCCTGATGCTGTTTTGAATTGTCAGGGAATTAATTCTACAGATACTGGAACATGAAAATTAAAGTTGAAAGCACCCAAACCACTGAAGCTGAAAGATTCATGACTCTCACAGCTCCACTCATTTTCCATTCCTCACTTACCGGGGATAAATTAAATAATACCATTAAACAAATATGATTCATCTTCAGCTGTCTAAGAATCAGATATCTAGTCTGAAATAGTCATTTGGTCTCCCTTGGCAGTTAATACAGTGACTAACAATGTAGACATGACTTTAGAAAGGGTAAAAGAGAAGTAGAATCATAAAGGAGAAAGAGGAAAAAAATTATCCTAGACTGATGCAGGAAAACAGGACACTAGCATTTAGAACACAGTGTCTCATAAGACTGCCTGCAGTCCACTTGCAAACTTTCCACCAACAGCCTTCTCACTCCTTCCCATGCATTTCCCCCTACCCCAAACATTTTGGCATAATTCATAATTAGATTTTCTGCAGGGACAGTTAACTTCCTAGCCAACCTAGCAACTAAAATTTGCTAAAGTATCCATCAAGCTTTGTTTTACAATACTATATGGGAAGTGAATAAGCTTATAAAGATTTTCTTGTATTGTACAAAGAATATTGAAATGTCAAATCTGCATACTGTGTAGCAGTGCAACCAGAATCAGAATTTAAGGCTAAATCTGTATGGACTGTCTTCCAAAAGGTTTAACTGAAAAAAAAACCCCAAAAACCCAAAAGGCAAAAAAGTATTGCTGTCAATAGAAGTGCTATTTTCCAGAGAGCACTAGGAACATTCAATAAAGCAGACATATGGATGCACTTTATTCTATCAAAAAATAATGTTAAAAATCGTCTCTAGAGACTTGACAATCCATTAGAAGCTGTTTTGGTGGGGTGAAAAGTGAGGTATTAAACCAAATAAAATATGTATGAGTTCTAGTAAGTCATCTCTCCAGTTCCTTAACTTCTAACCTCTTCAAATCTTAAACCCTGATTTTTTTTCTACAGAAGTTTCTGGCAGAAAGAATTACTTTCAAATCAAGGTGTTCTGCACTGCTACCATTAGCTGGTAACATTTTCTAAAAGTGTTTCTGTAGTGACCCATGTATGACTCAAACACAGTTCCTTTATTGCAAAACTATTTTCAGAGCTGCCTGTGACTCAGGGGCCTCCAGCATAAGGAGAACATGGACCTGCTGAAACGAGCCCAGAGAGGGTCATGAGGGGGATCCAAGGGCTGGGCTTTCAAAACAGGTTCAGAGAGTTGGGGCTGCTCAGCCCAGAGGAGAGAAGGCTCAGGGAGAGATAGAGATAAGGAAGAAATTCTTTCCTGTGAGGGTGGTGAGGCACTGGGAACAGGCTGCCCAGAGAAGTTGTGTACTCTCCATCCCTGGGGAGTGGTCAAGGCCAGGTTGGATGGGGCTTTGAGCAAACTGGTCTGGTGAAATGTGTCCCTACCCATGGCAGGGGGACAGGAATGAGATGATCTTTAATTTCCCTTCCAACCCAAACCATTCTATGGTTCTATGATTATTGCAGTGTGCTTCTGGCAGGAGTGTGGTGAGTTAGATGACCCAGTTTAAATTAAAAATAACAACTTCAGTTCATGGTCTGCTGCAATAGGAAGACTTATTCAGATTACTGTACATATCAGCACACAGAAAACCTGTTGAAGATTTAGTAAAATCCTTGCCTGATTTGTTGCTTTCTATTTTCTAAACAGTCAAACACCCACAATAGCTATATCCTTTTATTAGCTTTTTTGTTTATATCCTTTATATTTTATGAGCGCACAGCATGATCTGTCCAATGCTTAACTACATTCTAATCCTTTCTTTCAGCAAGTACTTAACACAGGAAGCATTTTCAGCTGAATGCCTTACAAAAAAAAATCTTAATTTTTAGGCACAAGTACAAAACACTGGTAACTTCCTTAAACTGTCAAAAAACGAGTGACTACTTGGAAAGAATTTCCAAAGCCAGACAGAAACATGTGAGACTATGCATTAATGCATAAAACAGAGAGTCCTGTGAATGGAGATGGAACATATCAATTCCACTTCTGACTGACTCATGCAAACATCACCTGACCCTTCTCCTGGTGTCCTTTTCTCTAGCTGGTGCTACCAGGAGAACACACCACCACCTCACACTACAAAGGACTACACTGAACCACGGACAGGTCCTTGTTCTCTTAGTAACTGCATCTGATGTGCTTTGTGCCCAATGCAAGAAAAAGATGTAACATACCTCAGTCTGTTGTACGTTAGGTGCAAAAAACCAAATGAGATTCCTGGCTTCATTGTTTGAAAATTCCTCAGGCATGTGTGTTTGTTTAATGATAAGTGTGGCTATCACTGAGCAAAGGACCCCAAGATTCTGACCAAACTACATCTAAATAAAGAAATTAGAGGAGAATAAGAACCCCTTACTCAGGTGTGCTTAATCCATGCCTTCATCTTTCACCTTTAGAGATTAAAATTATGATCACTTGAAGTTGCTCTTCCTTCTCACACCTCCTTCTTACACATCCTTCTTACACAATTTGGTTTCATAACTCTCTTGGGATCAGGGGCCTAAAATGTGAACATTACTGTTCTCAACCTGCAACTACTAAAAGCCTTTAATGAATACGAAAATAAAGAAATCTAATGAAGCTTGATCTTGCAAACGAAGACAGACCTACTGAGATTTTTCAGTAACTTCTTACATGGTATCTGTAAGACCTACTTCAATCATTTGTTTATGAGTGACTTTCCTTTCTTGCTTTGTCCCCAACACATTACCAACAGGCTAATTTTATTACAGGGTTGCATTTACACAATTAATTGCCTCCCAATGCAAAGCAACAGACATTCCTCACTGTCGCAGACATCTTTTCACTAAAAATCTTTTCTTTAGGATTTTTCCTTCTGAGAAGCCAAGAGGCTTCAGAAACAGAATATAAACAATAGTTATCTGCTGCTGTGGAATGCAACAAGTCCACCTGTGATTAGCCCATCTTAGGTGTTTATAATTAATGGCCAATCAAGGACCAAGATATCTCGGACAGAGTCCGAGAGAGCTGCCTTTGTTATCATTCTTTTCTTTTCTATTCTTAGCTTAGTTAGCATCTAAGAAAACCTGTCCTTCTTTTTCTTTTTAGTACAGTTATAATGTAATATATATATATATCATAAAATAATAAATCATGCCTTTTGAACATAGAGTCAACATTCTTGTCCCTTCCCTCATCCAAGAGCCCCTGTGAACAGGGTCACACCTCACCATCATCCTGTCATTAAGAAGCAGCAGCAAGCTTTCTTGCCCAGATTTCTATCAGTGATTTTTTTCCTGGAAGGAAGATCCTCTTAAAAGGATTCCTCACTCCTACCAGAAGATATTCTGCTGATAGTATTATATTTTCTAAGGTCTGTGCAGAGCTGGAAAAGTGTCATTTGAATTCTACCATAGAGACATGTGTTCACTCAGTTTGCACCCAGGACAGTCCACCTTTATCAAAAATAATTCCACTAAAGTCAACCAAACTGCACAGACACTGATGCATAGATAGGTAATAGGAATTGGAAAATATGGGTAATGCACATTTCAAAAATAAAAACTCAGTATAGGTACTGTAGGCTATTCTCAAATTGGTAACATAACTGGGCAGTACAGCATGATGCCTGCAAGAAGAGGCTTTTTCCAGACATTTTCACAAGAAATCAAGTGAGGATTGGCTCTTACAATTTTTTTTTCAAATTTAAGAAACTTTCTGTAAATTGTTTTGGTAGCAGTTCATTGTGCAGAAGCAGATAATTTTCAAGATGAGACTTTTAATCTTGGTTTTTATCACTCAATTACCTGCCATGTAGTCATAAGACTTTATAGTTTTTTCTTCTGAATTAGAGAGTTTTAATTACAATGCTGAAACATATAAGAAAAATTATTTAGGCATTTTAAAATAATTTAAAATACATTTTGTAACTAAAAAGCAAATAAAATTACCTATTTGCAAAAATGTTAAAATAAAAAAATACATTAGTCTTGCGCATGAATTAAAGTGTACCTAGAGGCACATGTAGAATTAAAAATCAGATGGTATTAAAATGCAATTAAGAAACCATAATTATATGTTAAACAGGGACAAAAAGACAAGGGATAACTTCCTATCTCAGCTGTGGAATAGCTGTAAGGGTAAATGAACTGAATACAGACTCCCCCACACAACACATGGAAACTGCAGTCTTTTGTAGAGCTGTGTAATTACTGAGGATCTCAGCAGCTGCTCAGAGAAGCTAAAAGCTGGTGTTGGCTAAGCAGCTCATTCATGGTTTTGGATGGCAGTACTTTAGCTCTCCTAAGGAGATGGTTTCAGTTTTATCTCTATCTGACTCAAAAGGCTTCCAAGGGGGCTATAAGAGTGGATGCTAAAGACTCTTTATTAGGGCTAATAAACTGGAATCCGTTTGGATGCTGCAAAGACAAACTCATTGCTGCCCTTCTTCCGGCCACTGCCACGTGCACAGGTCTGGCTGCAGGGCATTGGCTTCCCCAGGTGCCCTTTGTGGGCACAAAGTCAATGAGAAAAGGAAAATTTGGGCAGGAAAAGGTCCGACCCAGAGGAATAGGTCTTTGCTGTCCTCCTAGAAACACTGCTGGGATCTACACTGAGAACAACTACATGTAAATGGTGAACAAACAGTTATTCCACACAGCAGTTTTAGTTGTTCCATTGCAAAATGGTGTCTTTAGTCTATTTTACTGTTTTTCTGTTTGCTGTTGGGTTTTGGTTTTACCTTTTTGTTTTTCTGGGCTGTTGTCTTTGTGGTTTGTTTTTTTTTTTCGTTTTTGCTTACAACCTTGGTTTCAGGAATCCTAAGAACAGCAAAATTTAGAAGCTATTTTAACTAAGCTACTTAGAAATTGCAAGAAACAATTTGGAGAGGTATTCTTTCCCTGGAAAAAAGAATATCCTCACTTAGAAATGTGCAAACCCTAGTAGAGTTAAAATTCTGCTTGCAATGGTTTCACCCAAACTGAGATGTCTGTGCATTTATGTAATGAATAAACTCTAATGATTAATTATATGAATATTTATATTTTGCATGCTACACATACTTTTAATCTACTTGTTTGCCTACAAATCTGGTAATATCTTCTTTACTCATAATTTTTTTCAGAAAACAGTGATTTCTCTCACCAAGACAGAAGTTTGAGGTAAGATCTGGAGTAGTGTGGGCATTTCTTTATATATATGTATATAATGGCAATTTCTTTTCTCTCCATTTTTAAATGAAGTTTTGACCTAATTGTCCAAAGTCCAATGTGAAATAATTATTTCTACTTAAACAAGTCTGCTAACACAAATGATAAATTTGATTTGACAACTGGATATTCTCATGGCATGTTGATGACTCATGTGTCCTCTAACCCAAGTCGCAGGCCAACATTTTACCATTGTTCTTTAGAGAGAAAAAAAAAATGCACACAGCAAATGTTCAGGTCTTAACTATACACCCATTATCTAGAGATAAGTTTTATCAACTTTTCATGTTCTAAATTTCCATTTGAATTAAGTTCATTTAGTGTAAAATGTGCAGTGCAGAAGAATGAGTCTTTGCAAAGCCCTTTTTCAAAAGGTAATAAAAATTAATATAATTTTAACCCACTGGACAACCAATCATGTCTTTCAGTGTGGCTCAGGAAGTTACACGGTCTGTGCTACAAATACCAAAATGTTTACCCTGACAGGTCCCAAAACATCTGAGAAAGATTGTTTGGGGTTTTTTTCTGTACAGCCTCATAACACTTGCTAGCAAAATATGAGGCTTCATGGGTGGTTCATTGTAAACTACATTTACAAGGGTCTGTGCAGCCTGAAGTAAGTGCCAGCTAATGAAGAGATATTTTCCCATGTTTTGTTACAAATGACACCATAATTACAATGATTTCTGAGAAAACCAGTAAATTATCACAAACTACAAATGCTTCTAGACAGAATTCATTTGTTTTCCTTTTTTTAATTCAAGTTATATAAAAATATAGAGAAGCTTCAACAAGCACTCTACAAAGGGAATTTTTTTTTCTTATGGTGCATGCATTATCAAAGGTTACAAATGGGAAAAATAGTAATTAAAAAATTAAAATATTTTTTCTAGGCATAAAAAATGGGATTGCTTTTGGAGATAAAGTTCATTTAATCCAAGTGGCTGTAGCTAATCTAGATATTTCAAAGGAAAGTGAAATAAAGACACCATTAGATATTACTTGGTTTTATGTGTGCCTAAATTTCATAGCTGCATATTAATTCATAATTGCATACTTCACACATGAAGTATGAGAGACTGCAATGCCTTTTGGAAATACAAGAAATTCAGTGGAAGAATTCTTAAAAAAAAGAAGCTTGCAGTTTTTAAAAAATATAACTTAAAATATACATTATTCAATTACTAAAGCATCTGAAATTTTTAGCCTCATCTTTTGTGTTATCCTTGATTCTTTCTGGGTTTCCTTACTGTTTGGTTCATTCCACCAATAAATGAAAGTATCTAATTTAACACCTATGTGATGATAGCATGCATATTTTTATTATAATAAACTTTAGAATTAAAAAATTCAATGGTAATATCTGCTTATGAAAGTACACTCATTCACAAGGCAAACTGGCAGTCAAAAAAACACAGTGGCAGCATTTAAAACTGATGTGCTTCTTTATTAGTCCATTCATTCAGATTAAACAAAGGGCAAAAATCAACACAAAGTAATAAGGAATTAATCCCAATGTCTGGAAAAGTTTGGTTTTGGCCAGGTAATTCCTACTCTCTTACTGTTCTATGTCTCGTTGCTTGTTTGAAGGTGGCACAGCAACTCATTGTCTCTTTACAGACCACATATAGGTTGTTCAAAATGAAAAGTTCTATATAATGATAAGATCTCACTATCAAGCATATTCTAGACTGAACAGACTAAAATTATGCTACTTTTTTTTGTCAAGTGCATTGGAAGTGTCTGGGTAACTCATTTATGTTTTAATGGTTTTTAGCTATAGCATGAGCACTATTTAATAGAATATGGTGTCCTCTATCATTTACTTTGAGGGTAGACTATATGCCTGAAAGATAAACAGATCTCACACAGGGAGCACACTAAGTAATGAAAGGAATATATGGAAGAAACACATTTGGAGCTGTCTTTTCCTCTGTGAAAAAGTAATTTGCACATATGCATACTCTATTTCCATTTATTTTAATAATCTTCAGACTTTCAGCTGAGACTAAAATGCTTCTCTGAGCTGAGAGAAGGCATGTCCTTTATGGTTGAAGAGGTCTGGTCATGTAGGAAGAGGGTTGGAAAGGTTCAGCACTAAAGGAGCTAAGCAACACAGAGATTTTTCCTATTTCCCAAACAGAGTCCACAGTACTGAGAGAGGCTGATGGCAATGCTGAGAAGAGTTGGATTGCACAAAATAAAAGATGGTTGCAATAGATCTGCTGCATGTGAAATTCCACAAAATAAGGAATAGGAAACCCCTACCTCAAAACCAGCCTGTACTCTACAACATGCAGGAACCTCACCCAGGCATGGTGGCACCTGGTACAACGTTTGCAGGGAGGAGCATGAGCCAGGTCCTTCAGAAGTCACGGGGAAATGAGTATTGTCCTTCAAAACTCTGCTGAGGGGAATGAATGGTGATTGTTTCCCCAGTGGTTCTTCTCTGCCTTTCAGCTTTTAAAGAATACACTCAGAAATGTGTGAGGACACCTGCATTCAAATCCTTCTTCTGCAGAAAGTGATTCAACCGATCAAGGCTCAGCCCAACAAGCACGGTTTGCCAGGCACAGTCTAAGGTATTCCAGGGGCCCTACAGGCAACTTCAAATCGTCCCTAATTTCCACATTGCATAAATATTTGCTGGGAAAGAGACAGATTCAGTGCAAGGCTTCATTTTAGGGCATTTATCTGTACTGGTAGTCCTGACTTCCAGTCCTTGCTGTATCTTTTTGCTCAGCACTTCTTGAAACCAGAACTAGTGTTCCTTGGTGGTATGGCTAATTAACTGTGACAATCAAATTTTCCTTCTGTTTTTTTAATGTTAACATTCATTAACATTCTTTTTTTTTAGTTGATGGATCTGAATTGTTTAGGCCAAGTGGAACAGCCCTTATGAGAAGAATTTAGACTACATCCTTCATCACAGAAAATGCTGATGGCCTGATTATTTTCCTACACAGAAAACTGAGACATTTAGTTAAGAGGTAGTTACACAGACTTCCCTTACAGTAAATGGGGAGGAATGAGCATTTTTAGACATGATTCATCTCACCCTAAAGCAGCTGCTTTGGTTTATGCCACACCAGCCAGACTCTACAAATGCCTGCAGAGATCTAAAATTAGGTGAACATAATTACACCATAATTACCATAAACTGCCTCTACACACAACAAAAGAAATGGGAACTTCTTCAGGGAAATCAGTAAGAGGAATTTCCATCTGGAATTGCCCTCCTCTGTTTCCACTAACATAGTGGGGGGCTGATGCACTTCAGAAACAACTGTGTGTAGGTGCGATCAAACAAGCTATGAGTCTCCAGGGGCAGGAGCCTCAGAAGTCAGTTTTCTGTGCAGGCCTGTTGAGTAGGCAACAGATGGACCTCCAGTGTTTGCCTCCTTTGCCAGGCTAGCTCCTTATATTATTTCCTGCTATAGTGCAAAGCCCATAAGGCATTTTACAATGCAAGTTAAAACATGAATATTCACTGATCCTATTGCTGAGGAAATTAGCATGAAGAGTAATGAAGTCTTCAAAATACTCATGGCCATTGCTGCATTTCAAGTGCATTGTACTGAGCTATTAAACAATTAAAAAAAATCAGCTCATTTCTAAAGGGGTCGTTTGGACAACAAGATTAATTCTTTGGAGAATCAGAGAGACTGAAACTAAGATTATCCAACTGAACAGATTTATTTTTATGAATGGGGGATGCAAAATGATAGCTAGTGAAAGTGCTCAAAGATTGATAGTCTTGGTTTGGAGAGGGCAGTGAGCCACTGACTGATTTGAGCTTATCATAATCAGAAGGAAATTCAAGTCTGCTTCTACACAAATTGTTAGCTATCTCTGTATCTTGTTCCTAACAGTAACAGATGCTTCAGAAACAGGTGCAAGAAGACCATATCATACCTACGTGCAGTAGCACTTGATCAATATCTATTTCTAACAGTAGAGATTAGGACAAACCTCTTTAAAAAAATCAAATTAATTATGATCAAAAATTCTGAAGATCAATGTTATTTTTCATATTATTTGGTCAACTCCAATATACATTTACTATTATTTGCCTTTCTAAAAAAAAAAAAACAATCTCAGTCTTATTGACACTTTTTTTCCCATGAGAATTGCTTCCTAAAAGAATTACTATTTTAGTTTTTATTTTCCTAAGCATACCTTTTTTACATTCTTATTATTACCAACTCTTTTTGCCTTTGTGAAGAGGCACAATAACTTTTTTACTATCAAATTACCTATTCTAAATATATTTCTGACAATGTGATTGTGACAATGTAGCTATCAATTTGTTTTACAATTTATTTTACTTTTAAAGAAATGATAGGGTTTTAATAAAATATTTCAGGGGGATAAAGGAATTGGACTGGTTTTCTGTAATTTAGTTAAGTATTTTTCTTCAATAAAAATTAGAAACTCATTACTATAGAAAAATGAGTGAAATATTTTCTTGCTCCATTTCTTAATTAGCAAGGACATGAAATATTGCTTATCATAGTTACATAGTATTCTGTCTTGCTCAATAATTTTTTTTCCATCAGACTTATTTGGTATAAATTGTCTGGGAATGGTCATAAAAACTTTTAATAATACACTTTAGAGGATGTGAACCTCTGTCACACAGAATTAAAGACAATTCAAAATACATATTTTTAGGAGAGGAGACCTTGGCTATCCCTGTAGCTCTGTTCAGCTCCATTATTTTGATATTTTTGTTTCCACACATATTTATATTGTGGGTTTTATATGCACTCAGAAACACAGAAGAGAAAAAGCAAAACTGTCATATCTGATATTAAAGATTACTGCAAAATCTTGAAGGAGTAACTATACAACAAACTCCCTGCATATCACAAGATTAAATATTTGTCCGTGAGAATAACTGGCTTTAGCCTGAAGTTCTCTGGACTGGACCTGCTCTGTCAGGATAATTGCAGGTAAATTTTGTCCTTTCTTAGTGCTGTGGCAAATTGGCTGGTAAAAACCTGCACAGCCTCTCGAGCTGGTGCTGGTAACAAGGGTTATCAGGTAACATCTGCCAGCAAAGGGGATCCACAATCCCCTAGATATCCTCTCTGACCTTTGCTGAAGCCTGCCAACTCTTCCAGCAGAAAGCTTGACAGGTGTGCAGCAGTCTAACCAGCCCCTGCTGCTTCAGAATTATACATTTATTTTCATATTTAAAGATGTCAGGAATCAAACAGCAAAACTGTTGCCTTCACTGTTCAGACCCAAGCATTTCACATACACCACATATGATTTATTCTGCACTGTACAATTATTATTAATGAGTATGAGATTTTAGTCTTAAATTTTGATTTAAACATAACAACCATGTTGTTTAAACATAACAACCATGATGTTGAAAAATATTAAATAAAATATAATATGTCTAAGAAATTGATTTTATTATTTCTATCCATTTGAACAGCACCTTCAGACACCTTCAGTGAAAGATACAGCCTTCTTAATATAAATTATTCGCACTTTTGTTAATCTTGTATATAGTTTCTAAATAGGAAGCCACTTGCTAATACTATAACAGATGAACATTTAGATAAAAGAAGCTCGAAATAACAAAAGAGAGTCCTGAAAGAAAAATAAAACCATTTTCATAAAGCTTCTACAAAGCACACCATGGAATCAGGAAAGCAATTTTATTGTAAGGCTAGTACCTGAGGTCTCTGAATTTATTTCATTCTGGATGTCACCTCCTAAACTACTGAGAATTGAAGGATATGTCAAATTCAATGTGAAAGTAATTTTTTACAAATATAAAATAAAGGCTAGAATTTTACCTAAAACCTCAATGCAATAATCATTTAGGCATTCACAGAATACATGTTGTCCAGACCATACCGTGACCAATAATAATAACCCAGGAAATAAATGCCATGAAAATATTAAAAATAGCCTTTCTAAGCCCTCTCCTGAAAGTGTATAAAATTGAAATTATACAGAAATACAGCTAATGCATTAGAAATAGATGTAGATAAACACAAAACAAGCAACACTTTACTCAAACAGGATTGTACTACTAAGGAAAAACATCTTGCTGGGGTTCAAAGGTGAAGCCATGACTTTCTAATGAGGTTTATTTCCTGCAGAAATACTTTGACAGTCTTAATAGCTGAAGACCACAGAAACTTGGACATGTTTGTGTGTATACCACTACCAAACAGCAGCTAAATCTGATCTGCTCAGTTTGCTGTCCAAAACACACTGCTGGGTAAATAAGTATGAATCTTAAGCAAAACCCTATCTCCCACTCCAGTTATTCGAGGATATTGATTGCAGTACTGCAGGAACAGGTATTTGTTTTAGAATCTTGCTGGATGAGTTGAACATCAAGTGGACTAAACAATCAGACATTGGTTCTTTCTGAATTAATAATAATAACAACAATAATAAAAATAATAACAATTCTGAAATGTTTAGATTTTGCTTGTGACCGCTGTCTCAGAAGAGCTCAAAGTTCACTTGTGTATAAAACAGAATCCCCTTGTCATTTTTTGTAGATTTTCCTGACAACAGGAAAGTTCAAATGGCTAAGAGCAAAGCAAGAAACAGATTTCATAAGACAGCTTTAAATGTTAGTCAGGTACACAAGATTGCTTATGTACTTTAAGATCTGATTGCTGCCCCTTACATGAAAACCAGTTGTTCACTAAATCAGAACATAACCAGAGAGATAAGGATTTCACCTGTATAGATATTCTTCCATTGTACATTTATTTATATAAATGTACATATTTTTACATCAATTGTGCCACACCATCAGTTAGAAAAATAACTTTTAGATTAGTTCCACATTTTCCAGAGCTGTTTGACAAGTTGCAAAGCAATAGACTTTATTTCCCAGTGCTGTAATCAACACACCAAGTACTGGAATATTGCCCTGCTGTTTTGTGTCACAAATTGACGTGTAACAGTAGTGACAAACAGGGTCTTACTCTTTTGGTTACAATATTCATGCATTTCAGTAAAGGAGCTTTTATATTTTCCCACTTACTACCACCCCTAAGTTCTACATAACTGCCATGGTGTTTATCAATGCCAAGCAATTTCATTTCTTTTATAGGTGATTTCTCCCACAGTTGTTTTTCTATACAACTCCAGGCATACCTGGAAAGCATCATCCCTCCCACCATGCCACTCCTGACAGCAGTTTTGTCTCTGCTAGAAAACTTTTAACATTAACAACAATAAAAGTCATGCATGAAAAGAGTCAGATGATTTTATTTCTCTGGCAACTAATATATCAGATGCACTGCAAGAACATGAATGAAATTGTTCCACAGAGAGACTGAGAGCTTAAACTTACCCAGGGTAAGTTTTTCTACACATAAGATACTACAGAATCCTCCACCCTCCAGGATCCTTAGGGCAAAAGAATGCTGAATTAATATAGCTCCAATCCTAAAGTCTTTGAGACCTCTTCAGTGGTTTTAAAGAGAGAAATTGTGCTAAACTCTGGAAGAGCTAAAACTGGGGAGGCAGTCACTATTTCTGCACTACATGTGACTTTCTCATGAGAAGTGATTCCCACCTCACTCTGGCACAGGTGAGGGCACAGCTGGAGCTCTGGAGTGGGTTCTAGTTGGGCTCTCCACACTCCCAGTCCAGAGAGAGACACAAAAGCAATCTGAGGGCTGGAGCACACAAGTGCATCAAGAACTGTGGCAAAGCAGAGCACATTTGACATTTTAATTCTCCACTCCTGACAGCATATAATAGCTGCTGTTTTCTGTTAGCTACTCAGAGGGTACATTTCCCTGAAACACATAGGATTTTATTGATATTTTAATCGCATTTGGTTTTAACTTATGGCTAATAATATGTCTTTTCTTTGCCATACTACCTTCTCCTTGCAGATTAGCCAGCAGAATTTTTGTGTTCTGGTGCCCTGAAAGATATTGAAGTATTCATTATCAGCCACAGTTCTCAGAGAATAAAGTTAAAGTGACTTGCTTGGGGCTGTGAAGAAGCTGTTAGAGAGTGAGAGTCAAAACACAGATCTTGGTACCTTAAGCCATAGCCAGTCTCCTTACATAAAAAATATTGTTTCATGTTGAACCAAGACCCCATTTTAACAGGCCACCAATTTTATTTATTTATTTATTTTTAATATAATAACATGCTGGTGTGCTTATAGCAAGAACCAAACAATTCATAGCAAAGAACAGAGAGACTATTAAACCCCCACAGCAAAAGAACATAACCACAGAGAAAACTGTGTTTGTTCTAATGACCTGCCCTGAAGATCCTGTAGGGCATGAGAACTGACCTCCTTTGGTGGCACAGAATAAAAGAGGAAGATATTGAAGGAAATGGGTCTGGTCTATTCAATCTGCTTGGAGCATTTATGACAAAGTTTCATAGCTCACCTAACTATATTATCCATTCCTTAGAATATAAAGATTAATTGAAATTGAAATAAAGAGTTTAATGCCTTTCTAAATCACGTAACTCCAGAGTTGTAAATAGAGGTACTGAATAACTGGATACAGTCTAATAATCATAACAAAATATTAACTTTGCCCAAGGCCTGAAGGAGATGCAACTTTTCTGCACAGATGCAAAAATACAACAAAACAAAAGAGAAGCTCACTCATACCCCAGATTTGAGCATTCCAGTCCAAAGGATAAGGCACTGGACTGTTACCTGCAGCAGGACATGAAGAACTGAAAAATTGGGCTAAGACCATAATCCATTTCTTCCAAAAGGAAATGTTCTTGTGGTCTTCAGCTGCTGATGACATTCAGGCCAATTATTATATTAATTGAATTGTGCTTTTTGTACAATACCATTTACATGAGCGTGAGGTACACAGAAAAAGGAGGGGTTCTGTTCTTCTAGAATAAGAAGAAACTTTAGTTCTGGAAATTATTATAACTTGATTTCAGTGATCCTCCAAACACCTCTAAATAAAGACAACAGGAAGAATGGAGAGAGCAAGAAAAAAGAATCTCTAGTTACTTCAATGTAATGTTCTTTCTTTTTTTTTTTTTTTGAAACAACCTTCAGGTTGCTTCCTTTCTGTGACAACCAGTAAGAGCAGTAAGCTCTGAAATACTCACTTTGCCCAAGGTATCCATTAAGAAATGCTGTAACACACCATGTGACTGGAGACATGTTAATTGTAATACCTAATTTTCAAGATACCTTTCTTCTTTCTTATTCCCAGAGTCTTAGAGTGCTGCCTTTACACTGTTGTGCTACAGAAGCATCAGACTTAAAGCAAGCACAGTAGATATATAACTAACTCGATTATATAGAATCTATGTAGATATAGAATGAATAGAATAGAATAGAATAATTTTCTCTTTACTTTCTGAATTCTGTCTTGACTCTTTATCTTCTCATAAACTTCAATAAAAACAGCAAGAAACAGGGGACTTCCATGAAAGATAAGAGGGTTCAATATTCTGGAAAGAGGAATAGAAATAGCAAGATTCAAATATCAAAGAAGGTACAAATCACCTCAATGTGGCTGAGGATGTGGGCAAATGACCAAACAAGGTCAAGTGACAGTAGTGAACAAAGTCACTTCAGAGCAGCCAAGGAAGTGTCACCAGTTGCCAGGACTGGCCTGCCTCTCCAGTGAAGGATGATGAAGCACATGACTATGACCTCGTGACTGAAGAGGTTAAAAATATGTGCATTTTTCAGCAGCTGCTCAGCATTAATTTATCATAAAATTGTAAATCATCTGCATTCAAACATCAATTCTCATCTTTCAGTTGCCACCATCCTTCTCCTATCCTGTCTATCCAGATTGAAGAGTCTTCAGGGAAGAACTGAGTCCTCTCACACACTTCTGCAGTACATGGCAAAATTTGGTGTCTGCTTATTCTTTGGAATTCTAGCTGTTGGTAAAATAAAAAAAAGAAAGAAAAAACAAAAAGTAGAATAATGCTTCATATTTACTAATATTTTTTCTGCCTGCATTTTTCACACATACTCAATTGTTTTTTTATGGGGTGGCAAAAATCTTTAGCTCAGACACCTCTCCTCTTAGCAAATATTACTCCTGGATTCACATTTTCTGGTTAGTCCATAAAAGCAGACATCTATTTTGCAGAAGATTCATGCCAATGCATCATTTGTATAGATCCAAGTGACAGCATTCAGACACAAAAAATAACTCTAATGCATTTGTATTTGTAGTTCTGGGGAGTTCTGCATTCAGGGCACATCTCTACCATAGTTCATTTCTTAGTAAAAGGCTTTGAGCTATAGTATATGAAAAGCACTAAATAATCCGTGCCAGAATATAAAGTGAACCATCTTATATTTAAAGATTAATGTTTCCTCCAGCTGAATAACTGTCTTCTGGAACTATCTGTGCTCCTGTGCAGGGGCTGTGTTTAAATTGTGTGAATTAAAAATAAGGAGAAAAGGTTCATCAGGCATTTTGCCTTGGAACTATTTACCTAAACTTCAGACATGCTCAATGGGGAAAATAAAAAATTCTAGAAGTCCTTAATTTCATTGATCCTCTGCTGAAACTAGTTTTAATTTTTGATGCTGGTTTTTCTCCAACTGCTCAACATTACTTTAACTTGTTTATTATAATATTTTTATATGAGATTTCTCAAACCTCATTATCTCCAGAGAGGCCTTTCAGGCTTGTCCACACAGCGAAAGAATCTGCAAGGTTAAAATCAAGCCTGAGATGGACACAAGTGAGGTGCACATTCCTGTTCACTGCTGCCATCCCTAGCCCAGGCAGTTTTACCAAAGTTAGTAACCACAAGACTGATGACTGCTGAAAGAAACACTGAGCCAAACCTGCCACTGAAATTTCACAAAGTATCAGACGTAAAAAGGATATCATTTTATCACTTTTTCCACCAAAGTATCAACAGAGGTGAGACCATGTCCTTTTCTGCTTTACTTTCCAATATCAAAGAAACAATAAATAAACACAATAAATTAAATACAAACTAACCATAATCTTCCAAACTGTTAAACCACACAATCAGAAGCCCTATACATTGATTTAAAATAAAAGTTGATGGAAGAAAGGGTCAACAACTTCTGGCTTTTGAAATGGGAAAGTCTAAAACATCCTCATGAAGCACAAACATGGAATAATATTGTCAGCACTCCCAGGGAAACCCCAGCTCTCCCCAAGTTCATTTGCAACAGCAGGAAGAACACGTCCTGAGGTTAAAGAGACACATATTTTTCTACTGAAATATTTTCTATTACATAAATGTGCAAAAGTATTGCTTTTCAAAACAGGCAGACACAAGCTCGGAACCAGAAATATTAAGAACAAATTAAACATTGCTCAGCAGCCTGAAATTACCAGTGAAATTGCAGAGACAAAATGCAAGCAAATTTATATCACACAGTTCCTAATATCAGCAGTGATTTCAGCCTTTGCTGTTAACTTCTATTTAATTGAGTATTGTCTTTTCAATTTCCTAATAACAAAACATTTTGATTTTTCTATTAAGTTCCAAGTATACTGAACAGGCAGATGCAACCTGCATCACAATTCTCTACTACTGCAGTACAGTACCAGCAACTGTGGCAAGTGAGCAGAGCACAGCACTGTGCTGTGCAGTGTTGGCTGCCTGTAGCAGAAAAGGGCTCAGCTCTGAAAGACTGAAAACCTTCACTAAAACTGCAAGAAGGACAACAAAAAGGTGCAATTAACAACAGAGAACTTTGGGATTAAAAGAAGCAATCAGCCAAGGATGTGACAACAGGACAGCACAACAGGACAATTCTGACACGGACAAGCCATGCAGTGCCTAATCAGCAAGGTCTTCTCTTACATTTTCTAAATAGAGTATTTCACTATTGAATATCTATTAGCAACTCTTATCCTTTAAGTAATACAGAATTTTCACTTACAGTGATGTACACTATTCAGAAAATTCTTTCCCATTCAGAGCTTTTACTCAGATGTTGATGCTCTAAGTACCTGTGAATGATTTTAATGTACTTGTGGTGGAGAAATTCAAAGCAAGGCATTTGCCAAGACATAGATTTGTCCTATACACATTGCAGTACAAGTGGAAATGATCTACAGCAACGTTTAGACCCAGAACCCCATGGCTTAACATTTTTTGTTACTGAGAACTTTTGCCTTTGGCTGTCTGAGCTTAAAAATCAATTTGCTACTTTAAACTTTATGCTGCTGATGTCATTTTTATTGTTGAACTCAATGATCTGAGAACTTCAAAGGACAAGATCATGAAGAATTGCTTCCCATTTACCACAGTTTGAAGCAAAAGGTGACCAGTTTCAAGTCTTCAGTTTCTTTGCCCTTGTGCAGCATGAAACTCTGCAGGATCACTTCGTGATTAGTAGAATCAAATTTGAATCTCCAGCTAAAGAGTTTGGCTCTCACATGCCATGTTCATATTCTTTTCCATTTTAACAAACTCCTAATACCTCTCTCTATTTTCAGTTTTATGACTGACTTTTATTGATCTATTTCTGCTCTCAGCTATGTTTACTACCAGTTTATAGCGATATAATCAAGATCAGATTTCATTTCAGTGCCCATGAAGCCATTTTCCTAAACAAAATAAAAATTGTAACTCTGTATCTATGATTCCTAAATAATTCTTGGTGATATTTTGGCACTGCATCTGCTTTTCTTAATGTCTCACTCTCCTTTGTGTCTCAGAACCAAGACAGATTGCACAGCTGAAATGTTAAACACCTCATGAAAAGTCATTGATGTCTACCTGGGATCCCCTAGACTCCTTTTCCTCACTCCCTTCAGCAAAGGGGAGGGCTTAGCTGCATCATCCAGTGACACAAGCAGAAAACAGAGGTTTTGTCATTTTCCAGACCTCTGGTGTGTGCTGTTCCCTGCTGACCCCATCAGCCATCCCCTTCGCTGTAGGTACCCAGCCACACCATGGCTGTGGCTCAGCACAGGAGCCCCTCCAATCTTCCACAGGGTGCTCCTCTTTGGCTGGGCCCTTTCCCATCAGCAGGCTGCATCCTCTAATCCCAGTGCTGCCAGGCCATCAAAGGACACATTTTCACTGCTTTGATGTGAGAGGACAGAGAACGATTTTTGCTAATTGACAGCATTTTCACTGTTTGCTGACAACCAGAACACTGAGTTTGGCCTGAAGCCCTGGATTCTGGCTTATACTTTTCATTCCTCATGGTGCTAAACTGAAATGACTGCACATTATAAACACATATTTGGAGAGAACCTCTCCATCACTCCATTTTTATTTGTTTTTATTTGAGATTTCTTCTACAGACAGGCTTTTTATTTGTTTCCTTCCATTATAAAACTCGTATCTTCTTTTTTTTTCCCTCTGTACCTTTATTTATGCAACATATGATTTTGTGTTTATCTGAATGTTTTCTGTCATTTCTAATTTGATTGCTTCAATGACTGTGCAATTTGGTGTCTGAAATCAAAGCTCTGAAAATGTCAGGGTGTAAGCTACAACATCTTAGCTTTACTTTTATAAGGCCATAGAGTCTCTCCTCAGATTTCTGCTTTCTTAAATGTGTTTGAATGGAGCTATAAAACAAGTCTCCTGCAGGAACCAGTCGGTCAGTGAATGGTTATTGCTTCAGTGGGAGCAATCACACAGTATCACCAAATCTGTCAGATGGACACAGCTAATTCTTTGGTGTTTGGCTAGTAATTACAGAGCAGGGGAAAATGCCTCTTAACCTGGAGGCAGTAACTACAACTGCTGACACACTGTTACTCTTGTACCATGAACAAGCTGGCAGGGAGATTAGTGTTCCCAAAGTCAATGCTTGCCAGCAGTTATTGAAGCATGTGTTGTGAGATACTGTGGAAAGTTACAATAAGGAGTAGCTGATGCTGCAGCTCTGTTTATTGGATTGCAACTCCACTTTCTCCTGTTCCAGGAGGCAAAAAGCCCTCTGTGCAGACATTGCAACAGGAATGGCTCTGTAAACTTGGTCTTGAACAATCCATTTGATTACTTCTAATTGAGGATCTGGACTCAAGAACAGGAGTTTTTGATTGACAAATTCACAGAAGATCCCAAATTCACAGAAACCACATAGAATGGTTTTGGTTGGAAGAGACCATAAAGATCACCTCATTCCAGCCCCCTCTGCCATGGGAAGGGACCACTTCCATGAGACCAGGTTGATCAGAGTTCTATCAAACCTGGCCCACTTCCAGGGACTGAGCATACACAACTTTCCTGGGCAACCCATTCCAGTTCCATTTTGCCTCACCGCCCTCACAGCAAAAAATTTCTTCCTAGTAACTAATCTAAACCTACACTCTCAGTTTGAAGCCATTTCTCCTTGTCCTGTTACTATAGGCCCATGTAAAATGCTTCTCTCAATTTTTCTTGTAGGCTCCCTTCACATACTGGAAGGCTGCAATTTGGTCACCCTGGAGCCTTCTCTTCTCCAGGCTGAACAATCCCAATTCTTTAAGCCTTTCCTCATAGGAGAGGCTCCACCTCTTTAATCATCTTAGTGCCCTTCCTCTGGACTTGCTCTGACAGTGCTGGGGATCCCAGAGCTGGATGAAACTCAGGTAGGGTGAAAGCAGAGCAGAGGGGCAGAATCCCCCTCCTGCCCAGCTGCCCATGCTGCTTTGGATGCCACTGGGACACACCCAGGCTCTCATCCAGCAGCACTCCCATTGTCACTGAAGACTGAGGCACAGAAGTTGTTGAATACCTCACCCTCCTCCTCATCCATTACCAGCTGTCCTGGTTCAGGGCAAATTTGGGAGAGAACCCCCAAAGGGGCTCCTCTAGGAAAGCAGATTCAATCGGCCCCTCCTCCCAACCAGTTCGGGAGAAAATACCTCCTTGGAGAAAAGTGGCAAAAAAACTGCTTAATAAACAATAAAACCTAAACAATATTAAACAATAAATGCCCTTGCTGCTCCAAAAGAGATGACAAACTCAGAAGTCCCCTCCCCGGGTGGCAGCTCAGCTCACTCAGTCTCTTATCAGTCCCTCAGTGCTGGAAATGCCGCAGGCCCGGCCTGGCCCAGTGGGCCTCAGGTGGAGCTGCCGGTGCTCTGCTGGTGTTCAGGCCAGAGCTGGGCTGAACAGGTCCAAAGAAAAGGGAAAAGGAAAAAAACCCACAGTCCAGGGAACTTCTTTGCCTCAGCTAGCTAAACTAACTAAAAGCAAAGGAGAGCTCTGTCCTGCTGTCTGTCCATCCACAGACAGCACAGTCCAGGAGCAGGAATGTGGAGGAGCGAGTGCAGTGTCTGAAAACAAACTGCTGCTGCTTCTCTCCCCCCTTCACTCTCTGGAACAAGTCTCAGAGGTGCAAAACTTATTATTCAGCATAAACAGAACAAGATGACTGGGGATAAAAGCATCATAAAATCAACCTAGCACTGTTTACTGGGGGGGGCAGGAGGAGAGTGAAGGGGTGTACACCTTTGCTGACCATTCTTTTGTGAGTTACACACCCATAGAAAACTTCTGGCTCTAACACAATTCCTAAGCTGAAGGGGAGAGGCTGATAATAAGTTGTCCTCAACCAATTTCTCTTCCTCTTTCAAGCACAAGATGAGCATGATTTCTGTCTTTTTATTGCTTCAATTTACAGAGGCAGGAGAGACACCAGTGGGAATCAGCTGATGGGACAGCTTTGGGGCGAGCCAAAAGCAAGATCTGACTGAGCTCTGGCTGGGACCACAGCACACACCCACAGCCAGCTCAGCACCCAGCTCCATTCTAAGTGTAAAACCCTTAAGTATATCAGAAAAATACAAGCTTTTATTCTTTTTTTTTTTTAGCTAATAACCTTTTTCCTCTCCACTCCTAGTAATGACATCACCAGGAAGTTTATTAATCTTCTGAAGAGCTTTAAGGACAGTTTTATTTGATAAGGTGCATTTAAAACACATCTGATTACAATCTGCAGCAAAGTGAGAAGTTACTAGACATCTGTCATGTAATTGCACCATCATTAATTAATTTTATCAAAATGCTACTGCTTTTGTGATGTTGCTGGAAAGTTTATTTTAAACTAGTATGAAAGAAAACATATTTTGCATTGCCACCAGCTGGTATGGAAACTTTTGAACTCTACTTAAAATAAAACTGGAAATGAAATACTCTTGTTTCCTCTTCTGATGTTGCTAAAATCAGTTAAAATAAAAGACATGGATGGTTGATATTATGATTAAGAACAGGAGAAAACCAGCAACAAAGATAAGAAAGAAGGAATGTCATGTTCTGGCTAGCCTTGGATAGTTGTTAAGAATTCTTAGGTAAGAATCCTCAGCACATATTAGAGTCAGGTTTTTTTAAATCCTTCCCTAGATAGTAAGATTTTTTTAGATAAATTCAGCACCATGGATGCTTGATATTCAGCCTCCCAATTGAAACAGCTGGCCTAACAAAGGCATAAGAAGCTTTGTGTCTCTAAGCCCCTGACTGAGTTCAGCAATGATCACAGACTGACCATATGGCTGATGTTAAAAAGAAATATCGAGGAGTTACTCGTTCAGTGATCACCACTTATCCCTTGCTCTGACTGAGACAACAATTTTGTGGAGAAAACAAGGGTTCAGGGGCACTGAGGAAAAAAGGAGGTAGGAAACTAAGTAATTTCATGTATTAAAAAAATAATAATAATTCTTACAGTGCTATTTAGCACATGGCCCAGGCTAAGATAGCTTGCTCAAGAAGAAATAGTATGGGGTGGCAGTAAAAGGACAGTCTTTCTATGTAGATTTACCACCCAGAGAGGAACATAAGGCCAGCTTCAGGCAGAGGCAAAATAAGTAGATGTCCACACTAGCAGACTGTCCTAGTCAGAGATGTCCTGGCTGTCATCTCTCCTCAATGGCACTGTCCCAAGGTGATGACCTTGCTGTTATTACTGCCACCAGCAACAGCCTGTGTGCCTGGGAAAGGGCAGTGGAAACACAGGGAGGTGCTCCCACTCTTGCCCCACACTGCAGCAGCCAGAGAGAGGCTTTTTTTCTGTACTTAGAACCAAAAATACTCAGTTTTGTGAGAATTAAGCAGCATTGATCTAGTTCTGATGATTAAGAGTTTTTATTACCAGCAGTGCTGAGAAGTAACAGATCCCAGCCTAGGGATCACAGTAAACCTGGCCTATCCACAGCACACAGCTCTGCTGTACCACCTCTGGCTTTTCCTTGCTCTCTGCATCTCTTATCCCAGGTTTGTGAATCTTCCAGCCTTACTCCAAATTCCCTTCTCCCTTCTAACTCTGTTTTGGCTCCTTCTTTTCTTCTCCACCTCTGCTAAACCTTTCCTTTCATCTTATCTTGAAGAAGTTCTTTCCTTTTCCATTGAGTCTTCTGAGGCATCTCCTGCTGCCTTCACTGCTCTCTGCCAATCCCCAAGCACTGTTTCCCCACAGACTCTGAACTCCCAAGTGGGTCATGTTTGAAACTCTCATTGTGGTTCAGCAACTTAAAAACAGTTCAGTAATAGGCAGTACTTGGCTGAACTCAAATCCAAAGCACAGATAATACTCTGCTGCTTCATACTTATTTTCTGAGGTAACAAAACAATATATATTGTCAAAACTTGAGCTGCCTGTAGTCCCCTTCTACCTTTATATCAAATAATCCTTTTGTTCTTTCCAGAGCCTGTTGAATAAGAATTTTTCATGCTTATTTCAACCTCTAGACATTAATCTTCTGAACTTTCATCAATAATTGGAGGATCCTGTAATAAATGATGCATCAATGACTTCCAATTTGTGAGAACAGTTTCTAAAAAGACACTGGAAGGGGGACTATGAATGGGTTTCCATCCTAACAAAATAGGCATACTAGTGGATGCTGCCTTAAATTTTCTTATGATTTCAATAATTTAATTTACAATTCTGCTTGTTTGGGTTTTTTAATAAAGGCTGGATATCAAAAGCTCCAGCTGAAATCATGAATGTGACCAACAGCATGCTCTCTGAGCTCTGTGTGCCAGAAGAACCCAGAGATTCTCAGAGATATAGTGTGAATGAATGCAATGTGTAGATTTTTTTTTGTAAACAAAGTTTAGATGTTTTTACCAAAAAACCCACAAACAATCAAAAAACCCCCAAAACAAAACAAGCCAAAACACAACCAACCAAAAAAACCCAACCCAAAAGAGCTGTTGTCCAAACTAATTGTTACATTTTCTTCTTATTGTTTATTCAAAATTTTATTAATCTTAATGATTGCTTGCATTTATTAAAGGGGCAATGTATCTAACTCCATAAATAGATTTATCTAATGGGAATATGCTTTGGCTTTAAGTACACTGCTGGAAAGGAGCCAAAATCATAAATCCCATCACCATCTTTAGCCAAATATGAAATT
Source organism: Molothrus ater (assembly GCF_012460135.2). NCBI lineage: Eukaryota > Metazoa > Chordata > Aves > Passeriformes > Icteridae > Molothrus > Molothrus ater. The sequence goes on along the minus strand of NC_050482.2, from coordinate 11,847,666 downwards.
CCAGGTTGTTTTTCTCACCTTGAAGGCCTCACTGAGCACTACAGCTCCTCATGTATTTGTTCCCATGTTGCCTTTCATGCCACTGATTTCTAAGTAGAAAAGCAGAGCATGCCCAACAGCACTTTGTTTGTGTACCAAGCTCATTTGCTTTAACTATTTGGGACCTTCATGTAATAAAGAGCCCTCACAGATGACCAGGATATTTATAAAAAAGTATTAGATGCAGCTTCTGTTGATATTTAGAAAAACATGTGTGGCTCTCGTATCTGAATAGCAACCTAGCATCTTGGGAAAAAAAGTGGAGAACAAAGGAAACCAGAATGAAAATTTAACTGAAAATTGTATAAACTGCTCTTAAAGCTGCCTGCTTCAATCATCCATAAGAAGGTGCTGATTACTGACTTGAAAATTTAGTCAAGCTACCTACCAAAATCCTACCAAAATAAGGATTAAATTTATGAAAAAAAAAAAACTGAAGAAATTTTCCAGTGGAAAAAGTGTAAGGGATAAAATAATGGATTTTCCTGCAGTGCTCCTGCCATTGTCTCTGACTGGAAAAGAGAACAGCAGTAGGGATGTGAGCCAGACTGCCAGCTGCTCCAGGGGCCAGAGAACAGAGTCAACTTCATGCTATGCTCTAGAAGTCTTTGAACTTTACTCTCAACATCACTTCTTCAATTCCTAATCAATTAATCATTTGGAATTATTTCTATTCTACTGAGAAGAACATGGTCCAAGGCTCTTTGGAAAGTGGCTTTACTAAAGAACTTAAAAGTAGAGCTTGTAGTAGAATTTAATTTGTAGTTGAGAAGGTTTCTACAAATTTATCCCTATGTTTTACTATTGTGGACACCATCCAAACATGCCCCTCAAACTCAAAAACTTATTATTGATTTAAGGAGTACGTAAATATCACACCTATTATATTTAATACTAGCCTTTTCCTTCTTTGATCTTCTTGGCTTGACAACAACAGGTCATTTTTTATAAAGCTTACAAGTATTTAAAGGATGTTATCTCAGAGCAACCAAATCACTCGATGTTTCTAATTCTTTTACTGCAGTAAACTGAGCTGCTTTTTCATCAAGACTTTGTGCAGGACAAAAATATGTGCACAATACATACAAAGACATGTCATTTAGATCCAATGACACTATGTGATCTAACAAAAGACCTGAACAGTTAATGTAAAATTTCTGATTTTATTAGATAATGAGGTATCTTCTAGCAACATGAAAGAACTGATCCCAAGGTCACTGTGGGGCCTACACTTCACCAGTTTCACTTCCACATTTAAAATGGGTTGGAGCTGGATTAGAGGATTTACAAAGGAAAAGAAGCTGGTGGCTTATTCACCTCTAGAAGTTATTCAGCACTGGAGCAGCTTCTAAATCTTAACAAGAGAGATGAAATTGTGATGTGTGCTTCTGTTGTGCTGAATAACTGCAGTGAAATTCACTCTCTGATTATGAATGGGTTTTATGGGTTTCATCTTTTCTCATTCTGAAGTTTAAATTGAAATGACCAAGAAGAAAGAAGGCTATCAATCCTAGAATATCCTTTCTCACTGCCAATGGCACCCCAACACCAATGAAATCTGATGAATTCTCACTTTTCACTTCAGCAACAGTGGATAATATCCTTAAAAGAATGGAAACAGATATTTTCAGGTTTAACAGAGACACTGACTAGACAATAATGTAATTACAGGTCTGAAATATGTGTATGTTGTACTTCAAAATACTTAGATCATGTCTTCAAAAAAACAAAATAATTCAATTTTAATTTAGCTTTGGTTTTGTCACACAGGTAAGAAACATGACTGTCATGTCACATGTGACTCAGTTCATAATGCCCATGAAAAAGATCTGTAATGGAAGGCAAAGCTTAGCCTAAAAGGCAAAGGAACATGTTGTACATTTGTATGCAGAGGAAATACGTTGGGTTTTCTTCTGTTTCCTAAGGCAGTGATTTCAGTTATTTGAAAGCACTACAGAAATATGTCACATGCTACTCCAAAAAATAGCACCTCAATCCTGAAAATTAATCCATCAGGAGCAATCTTGAGGAGCACAAATCTCTGCCAAGCACATCTACAGTGCATCGATTTTCTCATTCAAAGATAATGTATTCATCCAATTAAAAACATTAAGGGGTTTTTGTCTAGTCTAAGGCTGCTACATTTTTCCATTTAAACTGACAATAAGTTTGTAAAACAAATCTCTTTGGTTTTTGGGTTTTTTTAAGTTTGCTACTTAATGGTTTGATCCACTTTTCCACAAATTTTTGTCCAAATATACCCTTTTAACCTACCTCTGCCTTAACAAGCCCCATGCTGCAGCTTGCAGACATTTTTGATTTGTATTCAATCTCTGAATTTGTTCAGCATCTATAGAGTCTAAAATTCATAATTTCTCAACTCTTTATCACCACATTTGTTTAAAGAAAAATATAAAATATGGATTACATGTAACAGGTGCCCAAACCAATCTGTTCTCCTGGAGACTGGAACAACAGGAAGGCAGGAACTATTTTTAGAGGTTATCTTATTTTCCACCATTTGTTTCATCCCTATATGCAAAGAATCTCCAAGACAAGAGGGGCAAAGAAAATTGCAAGAAAGTGGAATGGTAGATTCATAATAAAAAATTTCTTTCTCCATTAAGCATTTTCTTTTTTAATTTGATGAAGCCAACTTGACCAAAGATAAGAGTGCAGCTTACATCTCAGTTAGGAATCACAACTATTAGACCTACTAAAAACATACACAAACTGGATTAGTGAAAAAGATGTCTGGCATAGTTTTACAATCAAAAAACTATTTTATTAAATGCTCAGAAGCTTTTCCTAGCCCACAACTATCCATGTGATTGTTTAACGCTCTGTGAATATTTAAGTACTTAGGGTTACATCACACCATCTCTGTCCTTCATGCTTTCAGGTAGCAAATCTTATCAAAGTAATCAGCAACTTGCCTCTTTTGTTGATTGGGAAGGTTTTCTACAGTGGAAGTGCTAAACTCCCAGGAAGTCAGAGCAGCATCAATTCATGTTTGGAAGATTATCTTTATAGGAATAAATATGGAGCAATTTATTTCTGAAGCATCAAATCCCTCTGAGCAATTTTTACACTTGAAAATGCAAACAATTCCTAAGCCCCAGCAATTTAAATAGGGTGTAAAAAAATGCTGAATAATGATATTCTGTAAGCTTCAGTAATGAAATTAATCTCAAGACCTTTTAAATACAAGGCTTTAATTTAATGGATTTCGACTGGGTTTTTTTTTTTTTTCTGTTTCTGACAGTAGCAAAATAGAGAAGAAAAATAGAAGGGCACTTGACAGCTAATAATGCTTTATTATGGAAAGGTCTTTGCCCTCCAAAGGCAGAAGAACATTTCTGCAGCCATTATTAATGCTAGGAGATGCTATCCTGCCCAGCTGTGAAGGTAATGATGATGCTTGTGCCACTGGCATGGGGCTGGGCTCAGCACTGAGCTGGATCACCACAGAACCAGAGCCAACAGCCTGTGGGTGTTTGCCACTTTTACACAGCTCCCTTACACTGGGGTCAAAGCTCTTCCCATTTCCACAGCAAGATTTTTTATGGACAAATCAATTTGTTAACTGTTGTCAGAAAAGGTTTTGAATTTACTACAATAATTCATGTCTGATTAATTTCCCAATTTCAAACAATTTGGGCCGAGCTCAAAAGAAGGAGCCTGCATGGTGGGGGCTCTACAAGCATTTGCATGTGTGTGCAGGTGGCCCAAACAGAACCACCCATAAGCAGGAGGGTGGAAGAGCAAGTGACACCATGTGGAACACTTAGGTATCAAAACAACCCCCTACAATTTTTACACAAGTTTGACAGACTCAAGGACAACTTTGGTATTAAAATAATAATAAAGCATATCTTAGGCAGACAATCTTAAAAGAAATTTCTCTGTCCCTCTCTGATGCAGGCATGTGCTGCTGCAAAACACTAATTTCACCTGCAGGTTGGCAAGGGGCTGCAATAAATACCTCCAGGTAGGTAGATTTGTGTTTCACCTTGCAGAGCTCTGTTGGATGTGTTGTGAAAAAGAGTGCTATAAAATGTCTCTATTATTATAAAAATACACTCAAACTCGACTCTCTGGATAGCCACAAAATATTGTCTCTTTATTCCAGATCTTTTAAACAAACTGCTGTAATCCCCCCTCCAGGGAAATGATGTTAAATGCCAAGAGGATGCATGGACTCGTAAACACACACTGTCTTTCTCTAACTGAAAAGAAAAATATTAATATAGCAGCTCTACCATTAAAAACCTGCACTAAAACCACACACACTAGTTTCTAAAACAACTTCAAATCTGCCCTGAGCTGCTGTTTGAACAAATCTTTATCACAATGATTTTATTTCAGCACATAAATGGAATCAGTTATGCTTCACTGAGCTCCTTTTCTCGCCCTCTTCTTTTTTTTTCTTTACTTAGTGGAACTGTCTCAAATTAATAGGTTGGTTTCCATATCTTATAAATTTTGACTACCTTTTAAATACAGAAGCATATTCGTTGCAGTTTAAATTTGTTTGAACCTAGTATATATGCAGTTCCAAAAAATCATACACAAATAGAAATGGCACACTTCTATTTCAAATAGCACCTAATGGTCTTTTGCTACTGCACCCATTTGCAATGTCATCTATAATGCTCCCAATCTGGTTAACAAGGTCTGCTTCCAACACTCCACTTGGATGCCCAATGTAAGTTTCATTCTTATTAAACCTAGCAGCTTTTGCTCTTTATTACAGTTCATTCCAAGTCCACAGAAATAAAAGAAAAAGTTACATTTTAATTAAGAAGATGTGATTTAGGTTTGCTTAGGAATGACTAGAGATAGTGACAGCCCATCTGGTTTTTACATTCTGGATGGCTGCTTAAACATGCAAGATTTGATATCACATGTAAAAGTATCTTCATTAGGTTTAACATGATTATGAACCCTCATCACAAATTATGTAGAAAAAATGTTAATGAGATTGTCCAAACATAAAATTGTACAAATTTTAACCCTGCCTGGATAACAAGGGCCCAGTAAAGCTGTTCTATCCATCTTCTCCTCAGCTGGACAGAGAGAAAATGCGAGAGGCTCACGGGCTGAGATATGGTCAGAGAGAGATCAGTCACATGTTACATCCTCAGCAAAACAAATCTGACTCAGGAAAATGACTTTAATTTATTACCAATCTAATCTGAATAGGGCAATGAGGAATTGTTGTCATCATATTGTAAAGCTCCCATACCTTCTCGGTGATTTCTCACGTGCAGCTCCTCACAGCACTGCCTCTTTCTTCTTCCCAGCACAACCAACAAACTCCAACTCTCTCCTCACCCAGCTACCCCACTCCTTTGTGGCCCTCATCTTCTTATTGGGCACAGCTGTGGCCTGTTAAGGGCAGGCCTGTTCCTAATCTTTGGTGATCAGTACAGCTGCTGCTCCTCAGGTGTGAGGCTACCTTCTGCACTATTTTCTTACATTCTATCCCTCCACAAGGAATAAAACCCAAATCTTAAAAAGGCCTTCCCTTCACCCTTCTATTCTTCCTGGGCTGAACCTCGCTCTGAATTCTCCGCCTCCTCTCCTCAGCAGCACAGGGGGATGGGTAACGGGAGTGTGGTCAGTTCATCCCACACTGTCTCTGCCGCAGTTTCCTTCCCAGGGGGAGGACTCCCCTCACTCTTCTCCTGCTCCAGTGTGCGGTCCCTCCCGCAGGAGACAATTCTCCATGAACTTCTGGGCAAGTTATTCCCACAGGTTATCAGTCATGAATTACTCCAGTGTGGGTCTCTGCCATAGGATGCAGAGGTCATAAATCCTGCCAGAAAAGCTGCTCCAACATGGGCCCTTCTCTCCATGGCACCACAGTCCTGCCAGGAGCCTGCTCCAGCAAAGGCTTCCATGGGGTCACAGCCTCCCTTGGACACCCACCTGCTGCAGGCTGGAGTCTCCCAAGGGTCTCAGGTGGATCTCTGCTCTCCCAGGGACCTCTCTGGGCTGCAGGGGCACAGCTGCCTCACCAGGAGCTGCCCCAGGGGCTGCAGGGGAAGCTGCTCTGGCACCTCCTGCCCCTCCTTCTGCACTGACCTGGGAGCCTGCAGGGCTGTTTCTGTCACATACTCTCACCACCTGTAAGAAAACCAGAGCTACCTTTGGGCAAAAAGAACCAGGCTCTTTCATCCTCCTTTGAAAAACAAACTCTCCCTCAGGGTACAACTCAAGCAAGTGTGGGCTCATAAGAGCACCTGTTGGCCTCAGCTTATCTCTCTGGCTACATCCACAGGTTTAACACATACAGGCATGGCTAAGGATGGGCAGAATGCATAATTATATTGTAATAAATGCAAATCAATGATCACACTAAGATATAAAGCACTGTGACAATATAAGCCAGAATCCCAGCGTCCCTTGTGCAATGGAAAGAATAAGACAGCAGGAAAAATCACATCACATCACATGTGATGGTGACACAAGGGGCTGGTATGTGATTGCTTGCAGCACATCTTGTATAATTACCTACATAAAGAGAAATATATGTATTAAAAAATCTCTGGTTGTTGAACCACTACAAAATCCATTAAATTGCTTAAATGGTTCTTTCAAGTGCTTAGCATACTTTTGTGGGCAATAAAAATAATTAATAATAATGCCAAAAGCAGGTAAAATACTTCTCATTTCTCACACTCAGTAACATCCCTACTAAACAAATCTCTGTTTACCAGACAGAAATACACCATCTGACAGAATGACCTACTGTGCAACTATTGGATTAATAATGGAGAAAAAAGATTCATGCATGCCCCAAGTCAGAGAATTATTTGTTGTTTATATGCTGCATTGCCAAAGGTCATCAAGTGCTATAAATCTACACTTCACAATTCCTTAAAGGAATGTAAATTATATATTTACCAGAAACATATAACCTTCATGTTAGAACTGTACAGGGTCTGTGTCACTTTAATCATTTAAATATTCCAGATATAGTAGGCTGTCTATAAATATTTCATGCAACTAGGAAAATCTTGTTCATATGCCTGTTGATTCCCTACAGTTCCCATGAATCAGGAACCCAAATGGTCCTATGCCCTCAAATGCAGTGGCTTATGAAATCCCATTTACCCCGCACACCTTCACTTTCATCAACAGCAGCCTCACTTACCAAACAGTTGCTTCCATGGGTGAAACACAAAAAAAATATCAAGTCCTATTTTGCTAGGAGTCAGATGTCAGTCTTTGTGAAAAATAAACACAAATAATTAGATTTGTTTGGGGGGATTTCTGGTCCATTTTTATTTTAAACTGAGCATTGGAAAAAAAAAAAAAAAGAAAGTACAAACTGTAATTTTGTGGTTTTGAAATTCTGCAAACCGTAACAACTCTAGTGGAACATGGGTTAGAGTAGGAGCATTTCATGCCATTAGCTGAAATGTCAGCAATGGATGCCCATGTCACTTGCTGAAAAGTGAAAACATTACATTGCTTCATCTACAGCCACAAGAGTAGGAAACAAGTAAACAGCTGTGTTTACACTCCCTTTAACTGAAAATCTTGTGGAGAGCTACCAAAGTCATAAACCAGCTATGAGTGTCCATCCACATACTTGCAACTGAGAAAAAAGGGACATAATTTAGTCTCAAACATGGGTCCCACAGCACGAACTTGACTGTTTGAACAGCTCCTGACAGCTCATAGAGATGCTACAGGAACAAGGCCTGCTGAGAAATCTCTGAGCTGTCATGCTGAAGCACTGACATGATACACACTCAGTTAATTTGAACACTAAAATTTTCATGGCTTTCACTTGAGATTTCTGTTAGTAATTTACTAATGAAAGAACTTCTGTGCCTCATTTGGGTAGAGCTGGTAATTATGGAATAACGAAAGCATGAAGGGAAGGCTTGTGTAGCCTACCTTTGCCTGTGATCAGATCTGCTGCCTCTGAAGATGACCATAGGACTGGCACAAAAAAAGATCCCTGGTGTGTGTGTCAGCAGGTAGATGTTCAATTCTTGTTCTGCTCCAAAAAGGATGTGTTTGCATGCATCCTACATTGAAATGTCTATTTGAAAGCAGGCTGAAGGAACCTGACGCTTCCTTATACAGTTGATGTTTTAGGGATTAAAACATCATGAAGTATAAAGGTATGCATCTCAATTTTTTGAAATGCACAATCATAGTGAACTCTATTGACTGAAAATGGGTTCAAATAATTTCAGATAGACATTGTCTATGATTAATCTTTAAAAGCTATAAGCCATTTGCTCAGTTATTTGGTTAGTTGAAAAGACATTCAAATTTGTAACAAATAATGGCAAAAATTATCTGACCTCAGGAAAAACATAGCAGGATATGCAATAAATTATGTGCTTTGCAGCTAAAGACACTGCAGGTATAACAGAACATATATAATTCCACAAGTAAGGTCTAAGGGATTGGAGTTTTTTTAAGCCCAGAGTAGAGAAGGCTTCAGGGACAGCTACCTCATCCTACCAATAAATATCAAAAGGGTGATCAAGAAGAGAGCTCTCTACTGAAGTGCAGAAGAGAGGTGATGGATGTGACTTGAAACAGAGGGATCCTCCTGGGTATAAGAAAAAAATAAAATCACTGTGAGGATAATTAAGCACTGGAAGAGGATTCCCAGAGGCTGCAGGTTCCCATTCTTGGACTTTCTGAGACCCATTTGGACAAAACCTTGAGAAACCTGCTCTGAATTCAGTGCTGCTTGTGCTTTGAGCACATGGACTCTTGAGACCTTTCCCACCTGGGTGAATACATGCTGCTAAAATTACCTGATGAAGTTACAGTTTTCAGCTAAGAACTGCAATCTGTTCAAGGGCTGGCCAGAAGAATACACTTACATGAGAAAAGTGCAGGTATGGTTTTTCTCTCATGTCTTTAGCAAAGGCAGAAGAAGATAACATGTATATTAGTTTCTATATAAAAAGAGTAATGTGATATAAAGACTGCTTTCCTCCCAAGGCTTTAAAAATTCCTTGCAGAAACAAGGCAAAGATTTAGATAGATGCCTGACAAAAGAGACATGCAACCACTGTAATTCAGGATAAAGGTTGGCATTCAGTCCCTGGGAGATTTTGTTCATCAGGTTACATGACAGAAAGACAGCTGCCAGGAATTGTCACATAATGCATTTGAGATCTATATACAAGGTCTAGTGAAAAGAACTGCTTTCCAACATTATTTATAATAAATATATTTCAAGCTCAATGGAGAGTTAAAGCTAAAACTATGGTACAGACACGTGTTTGTAGACAACTTGATCTAAACAATACAATAGCCAAAGTATGCCTGGTTAAATTAAGTTTTTTTAGTTTGCTCTTCTAGCGACATGATGCTTTTGTATTAGGGTCAGGTCTGCTTCCATGTAAGTCACTAACAAAAGTTTCGGTGACTTTATGGGAACAGACTGGGCCCTCATTCCTGAATAATTTTTCATGAATATTAATATAAGTGGAAAGGATTAACATCAGTTAATCTAAAATGGAAGACTCCAGAGCTGTTGTCCTAGAAATCATCAAGCATCTCAGGTAATGCAGATGCCATCCATGAAGAAGCAGCTCTGCTCAGCCCACTATTTGTTTGTTGACTCATATTTCAGCCTTTAATTCAGGGACACATACACTGGGCCATAGTTGCTGGAGGTTTGACTCTGGTTGAAAGGTTTGAGTTCACAACATAGCTGGCTAAAGGTGACATAAAATCACTCCTCCAGGTGACAGCAGTCGATGGCTACAATTTTGAACTCCTAGTACTGCAGCGTAAACTCAGTTGCTTTTCTGGAAAAAATAAAGTCAGTGACTGAAATGGATTGGGACAGAGAATGTGTCACCACATGGTTCATGCATTTAAGTGCTGAAGTATTTGCTTCCCCAGTCCTGAAGAGCTGGTTCAAAAGAGAAGATATGATTTTCAGGCAAATACTGGGGAAGAACTATTTAATATTTTTGATAATTTTCAACACAATTATTGACTTATTATACATACATACAGCTATTCTTAAATCTCTCACTGGGTCAGAGAAGGTAAGAAAACATTAGTTCAGGTGCTTAGATTAAAGTACAAATGCTTAGTGATATTAAATCTTTGGCATAATCCATCAATATTTTTTCCTGAATGACCACTTGGTCACCAGAGTCCTATTTATTTCACCCATAAAAGAAGCCTCTATTCACTTCAGTCCTGGCCTGATCAAGTTTGGTACCCAGGTCCTGAGAACAGGAGCTGCAACCTCACTTTTGCTGTGGGCTTGAACCAGGAACGGATGTGTTAAGCCAAGTCCTGCGGCGGCTGAACTAGAGACAAAGTCAGAAAGAATTTAGTCTTGTCTTTTCCCCAGTTACTTCCTTTTCAAACATTCTGTGATAATAAAAGACATTTTCCAGGGGTAGGGACATACCTTAGGAGGCCAGAGATTATAAAGAAAAATTGACAGGGTAGTTTCCAATACGAGCATAATTTGGTACTTGTATTGATTTAGGAAAATTCGGCAAAACTACTCCTGCTGCACAACCCACTGGTCTTCCTTCACAGTGCTTTTTATTTGGGAAAAAAGACCAGCTCAGTTAAGATTCAAACCAGCTCAAATTTAATTTTTTTTCACTCTATTGCTTCAAAATTTTACACATAATGGTATTAGTCTTCAGTTGCATATTATGGATCTGGATTTGTTTGAAATTTCAAAGGTTAGAGACAGCATTGGTTCATATCTACCCCACAATAAGGTGGATTTTATAAGCATATATTTAAGGTGGGCTATTATAAGTATAAATAATTATAATGAAAATATTATCCTTTCTGTTCTTATCCCTGCCTCAAAATTTTAAAAATTCCTGTTCCCATGATATTCTCCTTTTATCTTTCCATAATGGTAATAACATACTTACTGCTTGAGATGGCTTTTGTAGCTCCAGCTGCACTTCGGCATTTAATAAACTATAAAAGCCATTTATTGCTTCATGGACTCAGTCTCCAGGAACATTATCACTTAACCATATGATTGCCCAAAGCAACAAAAGGAAAGCTGTCTATACAGTAGATATATGCCCCATTCATCTTTTTGTTTAGTTCTACTATCCAAAAGCAAATTATGGCTTTTTTGTACCACTAGTAATGTACCTTTACAAAATCAGTGAAAGAAAATGCACATACTGTGCTCACACTAAAACTATTTTTAGGGGAAACCACCAGCTGGTAACTTCAGCTCTCAAATTATCAAAAAGATAAAAGAGAAAAAAAAAAAGGAAAGAAACCCGGATGTTTTATAGGCATTGAAACCAGAATGATGCCATCCCAGTGCTCACTGCTGAGCCAAAAGCAGGAAATATTTCTCTCTCATTTGCATTATTTTTTTCAATACTGAACATCCTGTCTTCTACCATTGCATTTCTCAATTATTCAATGCAGCTTTTCAAGTTGGCATTTGTCTTTGCTGTACAGAATAATTTACTACCATCAGCAAGTTTCACTGTAATATTCCAGATGATTCATGACCAGGTAAGAACCCACAATTAAAAAAAAAAAATATCTACCACTGAATACCCTTTAATAGGAAAATCATATTCCTGTCCAGTTTCCTGAATGCTTTCAGCCAGTGCAAGCATGTCCTCTTTTATCTGATTATTTCCTTTTTTTTCTGTAGCATTGCCTACTGTCACCTCAACATGAGGCAGATCCCCTGTCCCTGTGAAGGAGGCCATTAAACAAAATCATTTAATTACCTCATTAGTCTTATCAGCCTTGCATACTGCTTTAACTCCTACAAAACAAGGCTCTAGAACACAAAGGCTGTATCCTGTATCCCTCCCCCACTGGAATCTTCTCTGAGCACCTTGCAAGTTCAGTCTTACAGCATATTCCAAACACCCCACATCTCTGCACAACACAAGCAGGGCCTTTGCCTCTCCTTGCTGCTTACTTAGCTTCCACATGTGTACTGTGTCTCATAAGACTTTTGATGCTAATGAAATAACCTGACTCCTGCTAAATAATTAACTACTTGATCCTTTTGGGACGTCCAAGTCTTAATGAAAAATTTCAGTTTTCTTGAATGTTAAAAAATGAAGTTTTCTCTCTAAATAAATCTGAAAAAAAATCCTTTAGTACAGTAACTCAATTTTTGCTTACCCAATTCTGATCATATTCCTGTTGATAACTTTTCACAAGTTGTTTTCACTAATCACCTACTGAATCTCAGTGATCAAAAAAATCTCAGTGATCAAAAAGCAACTGTTCAGCTTTTAACAAGAGTGAAGGAGGTCTAAACCATCCACTTGATGTGTGGCACCTTCATGTCATATTTGGTTTTTCTCTACAAAATTTTCATTTTCTTTCAAAAGCTGATTAAATGCAATGCAGTCTTGACCACTTGTGAAAAACAGTGAATAGTCTTATAAATCAAAACAATTATTTTTATTATGTAGAATTCAATAAATCGGAATAACCACTCATCAGAATAAAACTATCAAAAGAAGAAACAGAAACTTAACATATTTCACTTATTTTTTCACACAGCAGTAGTGTGGTTTGCTTGGTTGGTTGAGGTGTGAGGGTTTTTTTGGTTTTGGTGGTTTTTTTCCTCTTAACAGTAATTGTATGGTGTTTCATTCCTGCTCCTTCCATAACTGCACTAAAAATGATATATAAACTGACAGGAATCACTCTGCCTATTGCTGAAATTCACTGTGATAAAAGGCAACAGATGTTGAATAGCACAAATCAGCCACTGAAGATAGGACCAAAAAAAAAAAAAAAAGGAGGATAAAAAGGAAGAAAAATTCATTTACAAAGGCATCCAGGACACAGGGTATTTGTACGTCTACATCAGCAGAGCCTCTGAATTCAAAGGAAATGATACCCACCATCTAAAGTACATTATATAAATCAGCAGTACAAAATGTGCCCATGTGCATTAAATTGTTCATCTCCAAGAGAACAGAGATTCCTATTAAGAAAGAAGCAACAGCATTTTTGCAAGCATCAGAAGAAACCAAATTCCCCTTCCTTGTTGCTGTATCTCCCAGTCTGTGTCACTTCTCTGTGGAGGGGGCTTAGAGGGGAGCAACAAAGCAGGAAAGAAAGGCACATTTCAGCTCACTTTTTATCTGCTCCTGATAGCCCGAACATAGGAGAGAACCCAGTCCCACCTGGAAGCTCAGTGGTTTTCCTATGTTAATTTCAAAATAAACTGAAATTTGATAAATGCATCATACTCTTCCTGACCGATGGCAGGTGCTCTCTACCAACTGATTATCTCAGCTCAACACCAGCTTTCTTTCACATAACTTACACAGTTTTAGCAATTCTTCCCCACATCACTCTGCCTCAAAACTGGAGAAGGATAGACTCAACATACTTAATATAGTAAATAAAAAAATCAGCAAGAAGCCTAGGACACATAATTGTGTTTAAAAGCCACTTATATCTATTGAATAATGGGAATGTAAGATGCAACATTACTCCAGCTTGTGGTAAAGACACATTTCCAAGTGGTGGAAGACTTCAAGGAGATCCTTGGTTGGAGCTCTTGCTGGGTCACTCCACATAAACCTGTAACTAAAGCTGTTGTACATGAAAAATAGAGTTATTCCTAAGTACTGACAGAGAGATTTTTCAGGCAACTTAATTGATCAAACCCAAAAGATCTATGCTCTTTCAGTGTTCTTACGAATTTCCACAATCTACAGCTAGTAAATAAATTGACAATACCTCTACTATAAAAATAATGGGAATTTTTCAAAGGTTTTAGGGACCAGGGTTTGAAAGAGGGGTGATATGGATTTCTTGCAGCAAAAATTATCTTTCTTCAGCTCCCTGCAATGATTCACAGCCTATTAGTTTTAGTCACCAGGTAGGAAGTGACAAAAAAGGGATTTTTACATTGATAGTCACAAGTCATTGGAGCCTCCCTGCTCACATTATACCCAAGTGGGGCAGAAAGAGTTGTAGCAGAGGAAAAGCAATCTGACATGTAATAGGGCTGGGCAGCTGAAAGCCTTGTGCATCATCAAAGCAAGGGGGAGATTGCAGCATGAGCAAGGTTAGGAATCTAGGATAAGGAGATTTGAGAGCCAATAGATAAGGGGGGATGCAGAGAGATAAACACATGGGCATGAAAGCAGGAGAGATTATGAAGGACACAAAGCTGATGGGGCACAGGAAAAAATGGAGAGCTGGAATGGGAAAATCAGGACTGTGAAATGTTTCAGGGGATTACAGAGCCAAGGGAGGTGCAATATAGGGATAAAAATAATGACAGAGAAAGAAAGGAAGCGAGAAACCAAGGCTATGGGCACTTAATTTCTGCATGTAATAAAAATGGAATTTCAGGGTAAACAAGCAAGAATTTTGCTGTTTTCTGTGGTCCTTGTCCATAGCCAGGAACACAGATACCCGAGTATATTATTTATAGTTGTGTGGGGTTTTTTTTTATGTGATAATGACTCTTTTATTATACTTACATGCCATTCATTTTTACCATTTAAAAAATATTTTATAAAATAGCAATGATTTGTTTTAAATTTACAAAATATATCAGCTGAATTATTTAATATTTAAAGAGGTAAATAAAAAGAGATACCAGATTAACCATGTCAAAAACAAATCAGCCACACTTAACATGTTTCCAAATTCCTAAGGAATAAACACAATTTTTTAATAGGAGCCAGAGAAGATCTTCCTGTTCATATTCCTATAACTCATCTAGTTGCATCTATACAAATGATGCTAAATACTGATTCTGTCTATGATCTCCATTTTCTTAAAATTTAAATGTAAACAAGAGTAAGTTTGGAGGTCCCTGTTTAAGACATGTTGGGAACACAATTCTATTTTGATGAATCTGGGCTGCTCCTGACCTGTAATTCAGAACAGTTTAACTAGGGAGGTCCCCATCTTCTGCTTTAGGTTAGGTAATGGAATGAATAATGGAAGTCCAGCCAAAGCAATTTTCGATGAGAAGTAATAATTTTTAAGAGGAGAACTCTATGTTTAACTTTTGCACTAGAAAACTTATATAATATTATCACACTAGAGAAAAGACTGAGCTCAAATTATATGTTTTACTTTCATTTGAAAAAAAATCTCTGAATATTTGCTTTATTTTCTTGGAACTTTTCTGAATAGAAAGAATCTCATAGATGGCTGTAGATAAAAACCTGTGGATAGTTGACAATCTTCTATCATTACAATGCCAGTCAGGACGAAAAGAACCAAAAAACCCCTACCTGCTTAATACTAAATGCTTAATACTATTTTATTATCCAAATAGAAATCATGAAACGGCAGACTCTTAAAAAGGTGCTTGACTAAAGCAGTGAATGAAGTCTAAATAGGAATAGAAAGGATAAAGCTGTCAGTATTAATGCACACAGGTTTTTCACATGACATTGTCTTTATATTTCTAACCTGTTATGCAAAAAAGTCTTGTAAAAAGGGTTTTTAATAGTTATGCCTTCTGGGAAGAAAGATTCTGACAATGTCTTCACAGAAAATGCAATTGCATCACAGGCACAAACACTAGAACATATGGTCTAATTTCACCTAATTTAATCTAACTCGCAGAATAAGAAAATATTTCCTCATATAATTTCCAGTTCTCAGTACTTGGGCAGTATCAAGCAGTTAAGGCAAATAGATTTATTCATCTTGTATGCACAACTAAAAGTGAAGGAAATTTAAGGGATAATAAAAACAGATTCTAGGACAGCATTAACAGTTTTTTTAGAGACTGTATTTTGATTTCCATTACATTTCTCTGAGATAACTGCAAAACACTTGAGTTCAAGACTTCATCAACAACACACCCTGAAATTTCCATCTCAAATGCTGAAAACTGAAATCTTGATTAAATCTTTTGAGGATTTTTGCAGGTTGTGAAGGATGTGGAAGGTCTTTGGTAGATAGACTTTGGCTGGGAATCGGGGGTTGCACTTCAGGCTCTCACTGACTTCCTCAGCTCCCCAGACAGACGAGGGGGATTGCAGCTCTATTTATCTCTCTGGGCTGAAAGCCCACATCTAGTTACTGAGATTAACCAAGATACTGTCTGTCAGCTCAAGTCACCACACGTGTGTTTATAGCCAAACATGAACAGGAGATTTCACTGAAGTTTAAACCAACACCCTCTGTCTTCCTTTATCCATGACAGCAGATCAGCTCGTGTGTGGTTTTTCCCAGGTGACAAGGAGAGTACATGCAGTAACCATATCTCAGATAAGGGGCTCTCAGATGAAGGAGAAGCTACCTTGATCATTTGTCCTTTTGTGAACATACCTTTATTATATGTATACAGAGCCTCAGAAAACAGATTCTTCTCACCTGTTCCTCTGAACAATAATATTTTGGCCCTTCTGCTATTCTGTTCTTTTATAAAATGATAACTGACTTCTCTGAAGGGGATTAGAGCTTACACTCACTAAAATGGCTACAGTGATTAGTTGGATAATTCTGGCTAGGAAAAATGAAATTTAAGTTGTACATGCATGCTATTTTCAACCTTCCTTGAACTTCCTGCAATTAAACACATTAAAATTGAAAGTTCTAATATTTTTACAGCTGCTTAGATATCTTCTTTACACTGTGAGAATACCCTAATGCTCTGCAAGGAGTGAGTGCCAATATTTGCTATGTTGCCATCCTGAACCCCCAGGACCTTCCAAATTGGTTCAAAAGGTACAGTTAAAATAATTCTGCTTATCTGTCACTGCTGGGTTTACAGTCTTTCCCCATCCACTCAAAACTGCTCTGCTATCCAGATTTTAGGCACTATTTGTGGTCATAAATATTTCCATGCCTCCTTTCTAGTTAGTACAAAAAGCCAAAAATTGACATCATGCAGTGTGGTTTCATGACCTTCATTCCTCATCAAGACCCTAAGAATTAAGTTCTGAATAAGTTTTTGTTTGCTGTTGATCCTAAACATTTCAAATGCATGTACTTAAGCCTACTGGAGGAGATGATTTCATCTAAGAGAGATTTCCATACAGCACAGCTCCTTTAGACACTAAATACAGATTATGACACTGTTAATCCTCTGAATCCAATGAGCTTGAGATGAGTTTGGCTGTCCCAATATCTCAGCACCCACAGATGCTGCAAGTGCACTGCTTCATTCAGTGTGTTGAACTTCCCTGCACAAAGCCATGCATCACCTCTGCAGGAAGGGTGTGGGCATGACATCCAACATGTAGGCCAATAAGTCTATATCTAGGCTCCTAAACCCTAATATCACCTATATATACAAATGCATACATAAAACTAGCTTAAGTTTCACATGGTGTGAAAGTATTCCCTTACAAATGGCTTCCAGACTGTCAGTACTTCTGTGTAGGGATAAAAAAACCAACCAAACAAAACCCACCCAATAAAGTGGCAATGTGCAGGAAAAAAGATGAAATAAAGACAGGAAAACATCTGGGATACACCTCTCACTGCAAGACTGTTGTGCTGTCTTAGGGTGCAGGGCCAGTTTTTTATTGCCTTCTAAAATAAAGAACATCTGGGGCTACTTCATGTGGTTCTTGGACCCTTGGCTACCAAGCTGCACATCCAAAGCAGCACAAGTCTTGATTAGCTCCTAGATGTTAATATATGCTCTTAGATGTTAATATATACTCTGCAAATACTCAGATATTGCAGGACACCTAAAATTGCAGTAGGTGTCCACAGGCAAACAATGGAGTCCTACTCCAGATGTAACAACCTGGTTATTTACTGGTCTCTGAGTTTGTGGGATTATTCCTGTTGTTTCCACTATTGCCCCCAAATATCAATCTGTCTCAACATAAGCTACTCCTGTGTGTCATTTTTTCCTTCAAACAAATAGAATAAACCCCTAAAAGCGCACGTGTAGCAGAAAAACTGTAAGAGAAAAAATAACCATCATCTTTAGTGCACATCTACTTCTGTAAAGCAGCAGCACTGAGTTGGACTGAACAGTGGGTTTATAAAACAGAACATTTGTAGTAAAGGGTAAGAGAAGACAACACAATGTATGCAAGACCATAAATTAAGATAAGTATTGTGCAAGTTATTTATTCCAAATCAGCTCATTCCAATTCTGTTTAAACAGTATTTCCATATGTGGAGCCCCCAAAAACCTAAGCAACAAAATGTGAACAAATCTGTACAGGAAAAGGTCCTAAGATTTTATCATGTCAAATTTTGAATAAAATGAGACACTTCTCAGAAGAAAAAGAAGATTTAAAAAAAACCAAACCAAACAACAGATCAATGAGACTAAGACTCCTGATAGACCAGAATTATGATTTCCTAACTATGGTCAAAATCATATTAAAAAATAAAATGGAAAACTACAGTTATTTTAAGAAATATATAGCTGAGTTACAACTCCACAGGGATCTACCCTAGCATTAAATTCCATTACAGCTCCAGATTACATTTCTGCTGCTTGAGAACAAGAAAGGCAGAATAAACTCAGACAACACTATCTGCATTGCAACTTGCTCCAAGTCAAGGCCTTTGTTCTGCTCAAACGAGCAATGGACAGACTATCACTGCTCTCTGACAGCACTTCCCCAGGCGGGCCTAATAATTAAAAATAAATCCAACTGTACCATGGCAGTATTTACACAACATTAGTCATTGGGGAAGCTTTGGTAACTGTTTATTTCCTTTTAATAGTTCATGTTAAAATGCATGCTTGTGGCTTTGTGGAATCCCATCAAGAAGGAAAAAAAAAAAAGGTATAATTAAGACATTGCAGGAAACTCTTACTTGCAGAACCATCCAGAATACATTGCTGGCAACTCAGTGGTACTAGAGATGTATTTGAAAGCCAGGAAATCATAGCTGGCTCCAAATCTGCAGGTATTAAACTTGGACAGTGAAGAATGCTTTTTTGTTGTTGTTGTGTCATCAGGGCATATTCTCTCCCGCAAACTTTTCTATGACATTCATTTTCCCCAGTCCTTGACTACCTATCAATGCCTGAGATCTGTCACCTATGATGTAGGACTCAAAGCCTGGAGGGAGATTTATTGATATTTTATGCAGCATTAAACAAGGAAGTTAAAAAAAATTATCTGAGACTGAAGCAATCTTTATTTCATAATGTCTGTTCCCCTCTGGTTCCTTAGCTGTTTCTTCATCAGAACAAGGGTCAAAACAATTTTTTGAGAGTTTAGACATCACATGAAAAAGAGCACTCAAAAAAAAAAAAAAAAAAAAAAGCTACCTTTCTCTAAGGTAGTTTCTTTTAGGATCCTTTATCTTCAGTCTTCAATTTTTATTCTGCATGGCCAGAATAAGTACTCAGGAAGGTTTGAGTTGGTTTTGTTAATACAGTGTTTCACTCTGTTATGACTTCCTTTAGGCAAAGGTGTTCTAATTCATTAAGACTGAGCTATTTTCAAACAAATTAAAACAAACTGAGAACTGTGAGTAGCTGTAATTTAAAAATCACTTTCAACACAAACAAGCCCACTGATATTAGCAAACCTAACCCACTCATTTCTTGACTTGTGTTCTGTTCCCCAATTAAGAACATAACACACAGCTTGAATTTTGCTTCCAGGGCTGGTCTTTAGAAACAGTTTAAGGTTCAGCTGCTTCTCTCTCACTACTACACAATTTCTTTGCTCTTCTATCTCAGGAATGGAGCTAATGAGATCAGGCTGACCTGGCTGCCCAGGGAGGCAGCAGATTTGTCCCTTTTCTTATACCCTTGCCCTGCAGAAACATGTCACACCATTTCAGGCACCTCAGAGGGTCAGTGACCTGCAACTCTCTCCCAATTCATCTTCTCCAAGCAAGCTGCAACATTACAGGCACTTTTGTGGCTCTACTGATCAAGCAGGCTCATGGAAAAACTTTCACAGCATAAAATGGTGGATCTACCCACCACCTTTCAAAATAGAAACTTCCACATCCAGTAATAGACTTTAATGTAAATAAGATGCTCTCAGTCATACTGTTTGGGTGTTTGGGATAGAAATATGGATGATGAAGAAAGGACAGCTACACAGATGGCAGATGAGCTGTACATTCTCTCCAAATTTATGGATGAGTGCATATTCTCCAGTCAACATTACTCCTTTCTCTTTCCTAAAAATAACAAACACCAAAAGCAGCAAGGACCTTGGTAAAAGACTAGAAAGTAAATTTTCAGGAAAGCTGGGAGAAACTGCCAGAACCCTGAAGAGCATCATTAAATCTTAAACTGGTAGTACACTTAAAAAAAAACTGGTTTTACTCAAATTGATCATAGGAGGGAATTTGAAGGAGGAAAATGATCTGTAATGAAGAATAGAGTTCTTATACATTTTGTTAAAGAAAATAAATATTTGAATTGATAGTAGAGAAAGGCACATGTATTTCCATGGTTCCACCATCTACTTGTCAAATATGTCAACTGTCTCAGGCTATTGGAGGGAGGGCAAACATCTTACCAGGAGATCATAATCAGCCATATCTCCTTCCACTCCATTCAGCCCAGGTAAATTGTCACAACTGAACAGCTGTGATCAGCATTAATCAGTCTAAAACAGTACTAATGTACAGTTAATATTCCTTAGGAACACAAAGAAGCAGCTCTTCCTCTCTACAAATAAACATGTGCACCGCAAGGGCCAGGCTCTCCTTTCCAGCTTTGAGACTTGAAAGCATCTAAGTTAAGAAGGGTCAGATAGGCAACAGCTCTTTGAAATGCCCTTCTTTGAAAAAAAAAAAAATTGTATATACTTCAAAATAGCAATTGTAAATTGTTGTAGCAGTCCCTGCTGGCGAGCAGACAGGATGATTGGTGCATGTCCACACAACACAAGAGACATTAACCACTGGACAGAGTCCACATGGCAGCAACAGGAATAAACAGATGGATGGGGGAACCCCAAACCAACAAACAAACATGACAGTTTAGTCTAAAAATAAGACAGCCAATGAAGAGACAGAGCATGAAAACAGTCATCAATTACTCAAAAGGCTGCTGCCAAGAGTAAGAAAGTAATGTTTGGTAGATATTATTAGCAAATGATAGACCCAATATCTAAGAATGATTAATATGAGATTACTAAAGAGCTCACTTGAAAAGTTCCTCTGATGCCAAGCAGCATCTGTAGCTGTTCCTGAATTGGTTTTGTTTCTTTCTGCCAGATACTCTGAGCGTTCCACACAGCTTCAGGGAGAGTTGTTAGGGTGTTTTGGTTTTTTTTTAAATAATGATTATTTTTAGTATTGTTCCATGACTAGGAAAGTTCTCACTCTACAGCACTGAGGCTGTAAGAGTGAAGGAAGACATTCATGCATTGACTTTCAGGAATGTCCAGTTACAACTACCAAAAATTCAGTCATTATTTTCCCACAGTTCTGGAAAAGCTGTATTTTATTTCCTAGTCAAAATGTCACAACATTTATAAAACAGACAAGGAGAAAAAGCATGTCCATTTTCTTTATGTCTTTGACATCTTTCCATCATAATTTATATTTTACTTCTGCTCAGGACTTTCAAATGACATTTAAAGTTCAAAAATTTTATAATGGAATATTTAAAGGGAATTTATATAGCATTGCAGACATTAGGAAAAAATCTTCTCTAGAAATCAGACAACAGGATAAGGGGATCATATTTTAAACAGATACTGTACTACATGTTTTTTAAAAAAGGCACTAACTTATTGAGATTATTATGGAACAGTATCAAACTAATTTAAAATGCATGATAATTTTTATATTTAAATAAACATTTCATGCAGCTTTAACTGTATTTGCACAATTGTTGACTGTTTTCCAGCAGGTTATGATAAGAAGATCTATCTGGGGAATCACAGAATGGTTGAGGTAGGCAGAGAACTCCAGATACCCTCCTACCCAACCCCTCTACTCAAAGGGAGGGCACCTACAACCATTTGCTCTGGGTTGTGAACAGCTCTTGGATATCTCCATGACAGGTGATTCCACCTGATATCTCTGAGCTATCTGTGTCAAGTTTCCATCCATCCCAACAGTTTAAAAAACAAAATATATTCTTGTTGCATGAATGGATGGATTTCCTTATCTTTTTTTTTGTGCCTGTTGCCTTTTGCTCTGTCACTGAGCAGTTTGACTTCACCTTCTATACAACCCATCTGATATTTGTACACATAAATAACACCCAACTGATCCCCTTCCCTCAGGTAATTCCCACTTAAAGATGATATAAATCCCTTTCAAGAGGGATGTTATGGAAATCAATTTAATCAGTGCACGAGGTCAGGGCCAGCACTTTGACTGTCTAAAGAATCAAAGTACATGAGTGGCATACTCCAGTAAAAATAAAGCCCTCTTAGATCCCAGAAAATGAGAAAAATACAAATGGTATAAAACCATGGCTTGTTCAGGCTGTCAAGCATAGTTGCACACCAAAAAATGTACAAGCTGTTAATCTGGGGTGGTTGTGAGCATGATATCTTCTAACCATGCTGCACATGAGCACAGGGGAACACAGGACATTCAGTAAGGATTCTTCTGCTAACCTCAGATGCCAGTGTTCCTGAAATTAGTGGCCAAATTCCCACCAACTCATTTAGGACAAAAATTTGTACCTAAGCCAGACAGCTGGGAATTATGAACAGTGGAGGGAAAGTTCAGATGTTTTAAGTGTCTGGACTTCAGAGTAATGTCTGTCCTTACATCTCTGCTCCAAAGGAGTGATCTTTGTTGAACCCACTGAAATCCACTCCTCTTCCTTTAATGATGTGATGTTCATGGATATGCCCTCCAAATATCCTATAGATCACCTCCCTTCCTTCACTTTTAAAGGCTTGTCCCCTCTGCCAGCAGTTCATCTGCTCCTGCAGTGTGTTTGTGCATGAGGGAGCAGGATTTCCTTTTGAAGAGCAGTGAAACCACTGAATTTCACTTTAATGTCTGCTAAGTCTGTCTGGGATACACATCCAGCCTGCTCTTTCAGGGCAATGCATTTGACATTGAATAGACTTCCAGAGGTTTAATAAAAATTCTGTTTCTAATATCCTAAATTACCTGGAGGCACTGAGACTGATAAACTGAGCTTAGGCTGTGATTACAAGACACCGTCTTGTTGATTTGCCAACATCCTTTGCCTGTGATCAAGTTGTTAATTCTGACCATTCTGTCTTATAACACAGAACTACCCCCAAAAAACTTGGAGTCAGAAAACCAAGAAACACTTTGAAAATATCTTCATGATGAGTTATTTTAAGGCTGTAATCAAAGAAAAAGCAGACAGGGCAGGTTACCTGCTGCAGAAGTTTCAAACTGCAGCTCTTTGCTGCCCTCTCTAGATACAAGCAAAAACTGGAAATTTGGGACAATGAAAATGGAATTGCAACTCCTTTCTAACTTTTACACCCTGGGTTATTCACTAAAAGACATGCAGTATTACATTGTTTTCAGTATATTAATTAATCTCAAGCACTGGATTTCCCTCTCACCTCCCCAAAAGACACATTTACCTTGGTCTGGTCATTTAAAACTGATATCTGGTCATTTAAAATTGATAATGACATCATACAGAAAAGTGTCAAATGTCTGTGTACAATGAGCTGTGGAAGATGAGAAGTCCATGACCAATCCAAACCTGAAATTTTCTCCCTTAGTTTTGATCTATTGCTCTCAGCATTTCAGCATTAAAAGGCATATTTTGGAAAAGGAGAAGAAAAAAGAGGAACCTTCAAAAAATAAAGAATTGTTGTAGAGTTTTCCTAAAAATATTTCTCTCCATATATATCCTTCTTTTACTTTATTCCTAGTGCTGGTGCTGACTCCCTTCATTGCTTTGGGAAAATGAAATACCTACTGTATCATTGTGTTGGGGTGTTGTGAAATTATCACTTTTAAGGTATTTTGAAGCTGAAAAGTGCTAAGTGTTATTATTATTACAGATGGATGGCCTGTTAAAACAAATATGCGAAGCTTCTCTTATCCTAAAACTTAAGACAAAAGTCTGAAATCCTGTAGGAATTAGTACTTTATAGCCAGCCTTCCATTGCAACTGTTCTTGCCTTTGTGGAAACTGCCAAGGAAAATGCCACTTTGCTACAGCTCAAGCTGGATGCAAAAAACCATCAGACTGATGGCACTGAAAAGTAAAACAAACTGAATCTGGACACATTCTTACCCAGTCAGATGGATGTACTTCTGATAACAGGACTTTTAATGCTAATGAACTGCTTTCTGGATGTGTCACCCACTGCTGCCCAGTCAACACTTAATAACCCATGACCAGATGAAGTAGAAAGAAGAAGGAACTCTGAATGTAGAGTACGTGCACTGTGAAGGTGTGAAAAAAAATGGTCATTGAATCTATTTCAGGAACAACAGGGCTTTTTCATGAAAACATCAGACTCTTGTAGCCTTCTGCACAGCATGAAGAAAACAGCCCCTATAGCCACAAAGTGCAGCAAACACATGGAGCCCTGGAAATTTCCACAGGACTTGTGTGCCCTTGGTGTGAGGGACAATGCTGGCAGAAATTTCTTTGAGTGAAAGTCTGTTTGAAGAAGAAAATATAGAGTTACCCATCTCTTGTCACACAGGTGTTAAGATTTGTTTAGTGCTATGCCAAATGATGGGGATGATCTTGGCAAAGGATCTATTATTTAGTGCTTGGATTTTTCTTTGGTGTCTGAGGAACAGAATCTCTAAATTCTAAGCTTCATGCAAATCTATTGCTATAATACAGACTCTTAAAGTTTAATCCTGTACACAGGACTGAAGGCTACAGAATGCAGAAGACTTCCTCAGCCTGCCTTTGCTGTGAACTACACTGCTCTGGCAGTTGTACAGGGAAACACAAAGAGCTTTCTGCCCTTCTCAGCAGTGGCCAATTACCCACTGCACATACCACACAGCTCTGTCCTTCTTACAAACCTACCTCAGAATAGGTACACAATCCCTCTATTATAAATATTTTAAGAGGATAAATTTACATATTAGATGTACAAAAGATACCTTATAAAAGATATTTTTCTTAAAAAACATTCCTGCTACCACTGAGACAGGGGAACTGCAGGGCTAATTAGCACAATTCACTCACTGCTCTCTGCAAGATTAAAATATCAAACACTCCTGACAAAGGCTTAACAAGGACTCAGTGCAGAATAGTTTTTTCTAAACTTCTGGAATATGACTAAACAAGAATGTAAGTTTGAAGGGCAACTACAGTTAGAGCTTTCTAAAACTGTACCTTAAGAGCACCATACTGTTGTCTGATGCCTCACACAAGCCTTTCCACTAGAAAACACTAAAAACTGGGAAGAGCCTTTTAAAAGAGACTTCTCCCTACCAGCAAGCTGAGCTGTACCAGCCTATCAGGTGTTTTTCAGTACTGGGTTTGATCTTATCCTGAAATCAATGCAGGAATACTTTTCATTATGAAACTGCATAGTCACTGAGACACTGAGAAATCTAGTTTGTAAAATTCTTGTGAGAATCAGTTAAGCCAATCTGAGTTGAAAATGCAGTCTTTCATATTTTCATATTAATCTGAAGCTTTTCAAGGCTGATTATTCAAATAAGAAAAGGAAATGGGAGAGTGACTTTTCTTGCTTTAATTTTAATTTTTTTCAGGGGTAAATTTCTCCTGAAATTATTTAACACATTTTTTCTTTTCCAGAAAATAATATTAAAATAAAGTTCTTATGGGAAAGAAAAAAGAAACAAAATCAGAAAATACAGTATTTAGGTCACTAGCATACACCTAGTAGTCACAGAACACCTCATGAGGCAAGATTAAACAGGACACTTTGAAATCCTTATCATGATGATAAAATATGGTTAGCTGCACCCATAGTGATCTGGTGAAGAAAGATAATTAGCTATTAATGCAAAACTTAAAAAAACTCTTGGAATACCTGGATATTTCAGTCATCAGATACCAGTTAGTTAAGGATGCAGCCCATGAAAATAGAATGCCAGATTCCTGTTTTTATGCCTCTTCTCCACTCACTGTGATGCAGCAACACTGGGCTGTGCCTGCTGATGCTCTTACACTACAAACTCCTCTGTTCTGGGTCATTCTTATCTCAAACCTATTTCCAGAAACCTCCAGAGCAGCAGGCATCACACACTGCCTGCAGCAATTGCTGGAGATGGGTGGATAGGTCCCACCCTTGTTTGGATTTTCCAGAACAGAGGCAGCCAGCCCAGCATGGAGTCACTGCAGCTCAACCTTGGCTTCTGATCCTCACCTCAGTCTGGAGCTAAGTCCTGGGTCTCTTTCAGCATCATTCTCTGCCTTTTTCACACCTGCCCCTGCCCTCCATGTCTGACTCCACTTGCTGCATCCACATTTCATGTGCCAGACCTTGTGTCTTGCCTCACCCACAGCAAATCTTTCTGATCTCTGCTATCCATTGTCCTGGCTACATGCCCAAAGCCCAAACCTAAGGTTTCACTGTGAGGAGCGCCACCATCAGAGTTTCACTAGCTTAGATCACTTAGCTGGAAAAATCTTCAGGATATAGCAAGAGCACTAATAATCATGATCTATAAAGCATTTTGATAGAGTTAAATCCAGCTTGCTAGAAATGGGATATTTTTGACTTTCACTGGCAAAGGTTTGATTGCTAGGAACGCCAAGAAATATGAATCATTTGTCTGGAAGTGCAACTGACCTTTGAAATGCTTCTTCCCAATAGAAATTTCAGTAGGCAACAGCCAGAACAGCAGTTTCCTTTCCAAAAAGAATGCTCTGCATGTTTTAGGACTCCATGACAATGGGATAGTTTTAGATCTGAAGGAATCCCAAGGGTTTAGAAATTTCTTGGTCTTTCTCTGGCAGCTCTAAGACAGAATAAGAAAAAAAAAATCTCCTATTTGGGCATGTGCTGTATAATTTACCCAAAGGGACCTGGCATTTCCTAAGCCTCATTATTCATCCTCTCAGTGCTGTTTCCTATGTTTCCCTGGAGAGAATTAAATAATAAAATCCCAAACTATTTTGGACCTGATTCTCAGAAATTTTGAGCCTAATGTAGCAATTGAAGCCTATTTCTTACATCTGCTCCCACTGGTTTGAGTGATTACAGGACATTTACATGGCTCTCTTTATAACCCACGCACACCCTGCCATTATGTGAAAACCTGCTTCTTAGACATTTATTTCCTTTAATTGTCCTCTCCACACAGGGAAGTTGTTAAGATGTGAAATTTCAGTACAGTACTCTAAGCAGCAAAATCCTAGAGATGCTTAAAAATTAATTCTTACAATTAATTTTTAAAGCAAATATTCCTTTTAAAAATAATTCCAAACCAAGGTTTCTTCTAAAAAGCATCACTTTACCTACTGCATGCACTCCACAGGGCTATGTACATTGTCACAGAGCTAACCACAGGCCCTCTCTCTGATAAAAGCAAACTTGGAAATTAAACTTCCATTACCATCTGCACTTCTCAAAGATCAAAAGAATGGCCCAATAAAAGTCTTATCTTGGGGATGAGGCTGGGATATGGAGGCTCAGTATGAGCTAGAATGTCTTAATATTTTTATTTGTCAGTGCAGGTGGCTTTAGGCTATGAATTGATTCAAGACATTACTGTCATTACAAAAGCAAATAAAATTATGCCTCTGTGTACAAATATCAGGAAAATTATGTCAATTATGTGAATCCTAGTACTGTAGAATGGTTTGGGTTGGAAGGGATCTCAAAGATCTTGTTGATCCACCCTCCTGCCATGAGCAGGGACACCATGCACATGACCAGGTTGCTTCAAGCCCCACCCAGCCTGGCCTTGAACACTTCCAGGGATGGGGCAGCACAGTTTCCCTGGACAGCCTGTGCCACTGTCCTGCTGCCATCACAGGAAAGAATCTCCCCCAATATCTAATCCAAACCCTGACATACTGGGCACACTTGATGCAGTCCAGGATCTCTTTGGCTTTCTGGGCTGGCAGTGCACACTGCCAGGTCATACTGAGCTTCTCATCAAGCAGAAAGAGACTCAAAAAGTGATACGAGCAAATGCAAAGGAAATTACATTATGGCATTGACTTCAATGAGGGAAGGAACAGTATATTTGACACAGTTAAATATCTTCCCCAAATTAAATTTTATGTTGTGGCTTCAAAACCAATTAGACAATGCTACAGTTGGATGATTTGCCAAATTATCCTTTCTAAAACTTTTGACTAACAGGCAATGGAAAACTGCAATTATGGCATTTATTTTCATTTTTATAGTGTAGTATATCTAGTGCCACACCTCAATAAAACCATTTAAGCATATTTGGAAATTCATGGACACAAGAAGCCCCTACCAAATCATTATTCCAAGATAATGGCTTTTCCATTGACTTACCTGAGGCTGAAAAGTAACTTAATGGCTCTACTTTTGCATGACAAGAAACACACACACACACACACATATGCTCAAATTTTTGGCATTCTGCAACTAAACTTGCTAAATTAAATCAAACATAAGCTCTCATCTCCCAGGGGAGGAAAACAGCAGTGCCACAACATCAGCATATAGTGGGAATAAGCCAATAGAGGTCAGCAGTACATAACAGAAAAACCTTTTTAAGATCAGCCCACCAACTAGACTTACCCACAGTAATAAAACATTCTTAGTTGATATTTGGTGGAATTTTTTTCTGAAAAAAATTGAGCTTTTTTCATAACAAAAAGCATTTTCCTATTTTGGAAACCATCAGTATTTCCTCATTCACCATGCCCATCATAAACCTTCACAGTTTGATTCATACTCATTTAAGTAAGCTCTTATACTGTACCATTCCTTGGATGTTGGCCATACACAGGTTAAATTTTTAGTTACACATCTGAGAATTTCATTGCAAGAGAGCTTAGTCTGGTACAAAACCAATTACTAATTCAGGCAGCTCAGACTTCATTTTCTTTTCTTTAAAAAATGTTTTTCAATAGGAGAAATTTGGTATTTTTTAATCTATCTTTCAAATTATGTCATACATCACATTTTTAAAAATTAAAAAAATCTTTATTCTTCATCTTGATTTTTACAGTGTGTGTCTGCTTCTTGCAGATAAGGTTTTTTGGATATGTACCTGAACTCAGACTATGAAGAAATTTTAGAAATTAAAAAAACCCAATTAAATAGTTTTAAGAAAAAATAAAGTTTTAAAAATTCAGAGATTGTTATGAACAACAATAATTCTGCTTTAATTCGACTGTAATGATCATTTATATCCTATGAATAACAAAATTGGGAGAGACAAATCCTTTATAATGAATGCCTACTTGAAAAATACTACATTCTATTTGTCCAAACAAGTAGTCTGGCAATCACAAACCATAATTAACAAAAGGAGTATTAAGCTTGGAAAATAACCAAGGCAGCATGAAAAGCAACAGTTTAAAACAAAGCCTTTAAATAAGGCCCAGAAATAATTACTTTTTTAGTGGGCAAGATTGTTAAAAACTAATTTACCACCTGCTATCATAGAACAAGTCTTGTTCATCTTAATAAGGAGGTAGTTAGATATGTGACTGTACAAATTAGCACATATTTTAACTTGATAAGGGATAAGAGTACCCAGTGAAGCAACTGCAGAATGAAAATCCTGCTTCTGAATCTACTACACACACATTACCTGTTAATGTCTCAGAAATAAGCAGGGGAGATTTATTTAATAAGCAGGATCCAAGAGGTACTGTAAGAATTTTGTACTTACAAATTTTAAATGTTAAAGTTTTCTTCCTTTAAAACAATAAATTCTCAGCCTTTAGTCTGTATATACACTTGCATGTAACTTATAATGAAATCCTACAGGTTTCAGCAGATATCTTTACATGCATTAAGCCACTGGTCTCTTGAATGAACATCAGCTTTCACAGAAACCATGGCTGATAATGCCAGAGTGTCCCAGGGAATTAATGGAAAAACTTTCATTAATCTTTGGTCCACATGCTCTGCAGGACTTTGAAACTCAAAGATTTCTCTCTTTAACCTTCAGAGTGCAAAGACAGTTGGAATGATTATCATGATGCTGTGTGTACATTGCTCTCATCCCCAAGGAATTTAGCACACTAACAAAACAGCTCTGCAGCCTGTGGTCTCAGGTAAACTACAGAGCAGGCAGGGGGCAAGGAATCAAGATCAAAGTGACTTTAGGCCTTGACCATTAATGTTGTCCTACCATTTTGCATAAAACATGCAGTCACCACTGAGTTGTGAGAAGGACCATTTCTAGGCTGATTCTTCCCAGCTCAGAGATACCAGGACAGGCTTTACTCCTGTATTTTATGTACCTGGAACTTCACTTGACCTCATGCCTAATTTATCCCACCTTAGGATCAGAATCAGAGCCACAGTGTCTGATCTTTCCATAATGGAGCTGTAATGACAGTCATTTAGAATACATTTGTAATTATTAACTGAAACCATCAGCCTTTATCCAGATGAAAACTTACACTATCAATCAGTGATGGATTTCACTAGTAGTTAAAGCAAAAACTGCAAGTTTGGTTACTACAGTACAAAACTTTTCATTTTTAAAATGAATATAGGCAACAAAATTCAGCTGTACATAAAAAAAAATCCATGAATTTTCATAAACAAACATCCTTTGCTTATTAGCAGGACTCCTGGTTCTCTGAGCTTACAGTCTAAGTACCACAGCCATTTAATCTTGGCTATATTCATTCAAATAGGTCCTTAGAATAATTACATTCAGTTATAGCATCAAATTTAAACTAGACAGCTATTCTCTAGAGTTTCAAGTATATTACCCTTCATTTCTTTTGAATTTGGAGAGTGACTTCATATGCTGAGGAGGAAAATTTAAAAAAAAATTAAAAGCTTATAACTTTCCCCGGTAGTCAGCAGAATAAAGTTTTATGGAATTTGTTGTTCATTGTTTTGCTTTTCTGTTTTTTTCCAGAAAATCTTCCACTGCATGGTCAAAATTTTTTTCAGCCCATCAGAAGGGAAATGACATTTAAAGTTCCAGTTTTATCAGAGTATATAGTTAGTTTAGCTAAATATTTCATTAATTATGAAAATATTGAGGTATTAACTTCTTATTTGTATATAAAGTGTTGTCTCAAACTCAGAAAGATGAAATTAGCTTTTTTGAGGGAAGTTTATAGAGGACTAAACAGCCAGGTCTTTGCACACATAAATATGCAGATACAGTGAAGTGCTGTTCCATTAAATGTAGTATCTTGAAACCACCTAAACTATCAGAGCCAAGTTTTCAGGGAGAGGAATAATACCTTTTATTAGATTCAGAAGCACATATATTACCTCTAACTGTGTAGGTTGCCCTTGATTCACAATGTGCTCCCAGATGAACACAAACCCCCTGAACTGGGAAGTCCCTCCCGTGTTGAGAGGCACAGGCACTTTGTGGCAGTGGTGTGCATTCCCTTGTCACACCATAGGCTCTCCCCAGCCAGCCCTGGGGCTGCTCACACCTCCAGCTCTTCTAGACTGATGCCACTTGTCTTCAAACTCTTTTCTTTTCCAACAACAGTGAGCCTTTGAGATATTTCCTCCACGTACTGGTTTTTAGAAGGGTGTTCTTATTGGGCATCCTCAGTACCTACACAGCCCTTCCTGCTGCTGCTCTGCACAGGGACCAGCATAAACAAGGAGGAAAACCAATATGGATATACAAGGCAGGAGAATTTTAGCAGGAACTTTATAAATGTTCCATAACAGATTTTCCTGACACTTTTGTCTACAGTCACAATCCTGACAGAGATTTGGTTACTTTTGTGGATCACCCATAAACAGGGAGTCCTAGTCTTTAAGTACCAGACCTTCTTGACACAAAAAATGACAAAGGTAATAATGTTTGGGTATAATGGACTTCAGAGGCTCTAAACTCCTGAAAACATTCAAGGCCAGGTTGGACAGGGCTCTGAGCAACCCAATCCAGTTGAACATGTCCCTGTTCATGGCAGGGGGATTGGACTGGATGGCCCTTTACAGGTCCCTTCCAACCCAAACCATTCAGTGATTCTATAAACACTGTTCACAAAACACAGTTACAATTTGCAAAGTTTAGCAAAGCCCTGGGATGTGAGCTGGGCCACGGGAGGTTGCTGGTCCTGAGAACACTCTAACACCTCCCAGGGCTGAGTGCTGGGTTTGAATTGCTAGGAGCAAATGCACTTACATTGCTTGGGTCTCTGCAAAATATTTAAGGAGCATAGTAAATACCAGGTCTGAGAAACAGCATTTATTTCTTCTTCCTCCTCCTCTACACATGACTTGCAAGTAAAAATCAATGTTATTTTGCTTAGATTTCTTCCTCTACCCCTGCACTGCCACAGAGCTGTTTTCAGACATCTACAGGAGGGTATATCCTCATTTGGATTGCAGGGAATCCCATAATCTCACAGGTGACTGCATCCTAATGAAGTAGAAAGATCTACGTAATCCTTGCTTGCAGAGCAGCATCATTTATAATACAGAAAATTCCTATTGTAATTTTCTTCTTGACATGTTACAGTCTCACTTCAAATTTCTTGAATTCAAAGAGGGCTTTTGTTTTGCTTTTACCATAACTATTTATTTTAACTTTGACTAATTTTTTTTCTTAACATTTACTCCAGTATGTCATGCTCTGTTTGAGAGAAGTAATTGGTTCCTTCCTTGAGGGAAAAAGCAAAACACAAGCATATACAGTTTTTGCACACAAGCACATGCATTTTTGCTTCAAAGAAAAAATAAATAGCCTTTACACCCTCTAAATATTAAAACCACAAAAGTCTTTGCCCAAGTGAATAAAATGTTAATTATTTTAGATTTATGGTATTCTTATACCACAGTTTAAATAGTGTTTCTTACCAACCAAGCGAGAAAGCTTAGCTACACTAAGTAAATAATATCAGCTACTGCAAGGCAAGAAATTGCTGTTCTGGTTACAGCAGTGAACTAAGATTAATAAGGTCTTAAATTCCAGATTCTGTCAGTGTCTTGCTATGTAACATTAAAAAAGATATATCATCATGCCCTGCCTTTAGTTCCCTTCTATAAAACAGAAAAGTGAGAACTGTAAAATTATTAGAACAACATTCTGGTTTTGTGCTGAATCACTGGCTTGTGTAGTGGGGCCATAATTGGTTAGGGCTTATCTGCCACGCTGTAACAATTAATAAATGATAGCAATCTATGTCCTCATGAACAGAAATATCTCCACAAAGATCAAACAGTTCCACCGCACATTATTTAAAAAACTGAGTTAAAAGAGTGCCATGCCAATACCAAGAAATGCAAGAAGCAGGAGTAGCACCTGAGAATGAGGGAAGGCAGTGCAGAGAACCACTGACCATGACAGCTGAGAATTTCAGTCAGGTCACTAAAACATCTGTATCCCTTCCCACTGCTGCTGCTGGCTGGGAGGGAGGATTTTGCTACCCAAGGAAGGAACTGCCCTGCCCAGGAACTCGTGCATCCTCTCAGTTACCCATCACCCTGACTCCATCAAACCCCAGGGCCCCACTGACACCCCTGGGGCAGCAGCAGCAGTGTAGATGGGCCCTTCTGCATGGGCTTGAACTGCTTCTTGTTTCCTCTACTCCCTGCACCATCTCTGAGCAGTTTCTACCAAAACTGATCACTTCATTCCTCAGAAGTGAACTTAAAGAGCAGGAAATGCACTGATCTCTCACATGTGTAGCCTGCAGGCACTGTGTAAAATCAGTGCATGGTGCAATTGTGGTTGTGGGTTTAATGTGAAGTGAGAAATGCTAGTCAAATAAAATTAGTCATGTACAAAATCTCAGGCATGTTTTGCACCTGTTTTACTCTTCATAAAAAGGTAGATAAACCACTGTAAATCCTATCTATAATAATGTTAGCTCATGGATTTATATTTCCAGCTAAAATTGCAGTCAACTGCTGCCACATATAAGATAGCACATCTGATGTGGAGGGAAAAGGCAAGTAGCTATTTTATTTTCTTTGCAATGGGCTTTACTAATCTCACACGATCTGGAGGGAGAGAAGACTCTAATGGATTTGAGTGCCACAGATTATACTTGTTAGGTAATTTTTCAAAAGTGCTTAAATATGCACAAGAGTTCATAAAAGCTTCAGAAAAGATAATAGCACTCCAAAGGATTAAAAGGAGTAAGAGAACAAGCAGTGGAATGCATACAGTGCAATTAATTAATAGCTTTGCACTCTTTCTTGCTGTTCCTTCTAGCAAAATCTCCAGCAGTAGCCAGGATGAGTACAGTAATTAATCCCTTTTATCATCTGAGATCAGCATGATTACTGGGCACACCTTTTAAGTGGAAATCTAGTCTGACATCCTGACCCTAATTACTCACAGCCATGATTAAAGTTGGTGATAGAAAAAAGAATAATTGCACAACACAGATTTGCAAAAGTCCACTCAATAAAGTGATTAAACCTAGAGACCAACATCAACACTTAAGTCACAGCATCCTCTGCATAAAGTCAGCCAAAAGCAGGAAGGAACTAAAAGTTAGATCTGACAGTATTCAAGGCAACACTGAAGAAACAAGACATCAGATTGGCTTCCAGCCACAAGGAAGGCAGCAAACATCTCTCTTACACATTGCAGAAACTGAGACACCAAAACGAAAACATTTAAAAATGCAATTCACTGAGATGCATTTGACACAACTCTATATTTTAATGAGTCATTTTTAGAGTCAGGTGATTTGACATGCCATCACAGAAGTACATGAATGAATCAGAAGCAAATTACTTTTTTGAATGACTGACTAGGGAATATTGTCAAACTAATTTATCAGTTGTGTTATTTATTTGGATAACTGTATCACTTATTTTGACAAAGGTAAATCAATTTTCAGTGTTCATGTAACAAAAGCTATCACACAGAATGCATGGTGCTGCATGTGCTCAGAGGAGCACAGCTGCATCACTGGTGCTTAAAGGGGTCATATACAACAAAATTTCAAATTGCTTCACTTTAAAACCAGGAACTTGTGAAAAGCCACTCACTATTCAACCACTGTGAAGTACCTCCCAGTCCTAAGTTATCTAGGAATAGAAACATTATTTTTTGCTGAATAAGAAAGAGGCAAGCCAGCTTTATGCAAATCAACTGATTTTAAATATAAGCAGCTTAAGACAACCCTAAGAAGTCTTACCATAAATTTTCTGATTTACTTATAATAGTATACAGTTTATAACAATAAGTGAAACAGAAAACTGAGAGCTTGATCCTGCAACATATTCATGTGATTTAAAAATGGAATAGTCTGCAAGACTCAGAATGTGGAAAAGAACTCCAAGCCTAGGCATGGTCACTTGGTAAGTACTCAGCTTTATGATGACACAGACAGATTGGTCAATGGCAAAATTGTTCACATGTTCACAGAACTTAATTCTAACCAGAAACTGACAGTCACATGACTACGCTTCAATAAATTCACTTTTAAATTACTACCATCATAGTAAGATGGGTCTGAAATCTGAAATTCGATGTAGCACTGACTCCCCAGCCTGGACTGACAGCTCCTGACTTGAGAAGCTGTCTTTATTTCTATAATTTAAATATAATGAACCAAAAAAAAAAAAAAAGCCAAAAAACCTACCATATCCAAATCATTACAGTGTTCTCCACAATGCACCATACTCTAAGGAAATTAAAAAACAAGAGACATAGGAAATCCAAACACAAGTCATTACCCCGCTCTCTCGTTTTTCTCCCTAAAATTGTGGTAACAACAAACTACGCTTGCATGCTTACAAAAAAAAAAATAGAACTTACTATTCCGAACAAGAAGTAACCCAAAATTCATTTTCCAGACAAGCTCAGATGATTTGTACAATACTAGACAGTGTAAGTAAGATCAGAAAATAGATCAGAAATTTGTTAAAAGCCATGAATACAAAATTATACATTTGGCTTCTCAAAACCATCTTTTACATAAGTATTAATAATAATATCAGACACTTTACCACACAAGCTCTAGCAAAAAGGCTCTGAAAGTAGGTGAAGCTAAGGGTAAAGAATGGATTTTTACAGCTATTAGGAAACATTTTCAGGAAACCATTATTAAGAGTGCTATTAAGGGGTGTTCTGGTATGGTACAGTGATACACTTCCCCAGTCATCTAGGACATGTCTGGAAGCATTTATACTTTGGCAGTGCACAGATGCTCAGCTTAGAATTGAGATCCCACTGTGAAAGGTAAAAGGTATACAAAGGAAAATATGTTAGGCTGGTAAAATGTGCATTTAATGTGCACTGGTTAAGAAGCTGAAATTCCCCATATTAAAAGAGAGAAAGAAAAGCAGAGTAAAACAGCAAGAGATGGTACAGATCTGCAGTTAACCCTTCTAATGTACACTGTAATTATTTCAAATAAAAGTAGATTTGGAGCAAATGAGGGCTCCATGATCCTATGCTTTAATTTGGAAAGCAGGAATGTGTCAGCACTGGAACTGGTAACACACAGATTGAGAGTGCTATGACAGAAATGTCAAAGTTCATGTGAAAAGCAAGAATGTACATGAGTGCACAGAAACAACTCATCCTAACTGGTTTTATTGTGACAGCATAAGGACAAGGACAACTCTACCTGTCTCTGAAGTCATCAGCCATTCTCCCTTGCTCTCTGATGGCCACTTGCCCTGCAGTTCATGGTCCCTGGTTTAAACCAAACAGCTGTTTTTGCAGAATCAATAGAGTAAATCAGAGTGCAGAGCCATCCATCTGTGAAGACAGTTTACTCTGCTTTCTCTTCTAGGAACAATGTTTAGATGACTGTATAAGAAAACCAAGTGAATTGTTTAGGACAGCACTGGGAACGAGCAGCCAGTGCTGGTTTGTAACGGGGTTAGATGTGATAAGCTGAGGCTCTGACAGATGTGTCTCCCCAAAACACTTAAAGAGAGTCACTGCTGCTCTTCCCAGCTGCTGCTACTAGATCACTCATTGGGAAGAGGAGTGCCTTAGATTTTCTAGTGAAACAAGACAAAAAAAAATTGAAATTAAGTAAGTTAAGCAACATTTAGGTTAAAGTAGTTTAAATTTCATCACTCTTGAAAAAATTCCCATACCTCTTCCCATAGATTTGGGAGTTTCTTAATTTTACAAGTCATCACTTGTCCAAAGGTTTTCCATGACATTTTCAAGCATTTTACCATTATTACTTGTTGAGTTCAGGTTAAACTCTCACATGATTTCCATTTTCACAATAAAAATTCCCATTTTCCAAACAAGATTAAAAGAATCCCACATTTTCAAGTGGCATTTGCATCTCACAGAACTGTGTTAGTAGTCATTGCTGAAAGTTTATCCAATATGCTTTATTAAAATCTTACAAAACTAAGATGACAGATTGGTTTAGATGTGACATCCTTAAATTTGTTTTTCTTTTGACTGATTTATTATTTTTAAGCTTGACTCATCAGAATCTAAGCCAATGTCTTCTGTTTTCATTAGAGGTTTGAACACTTGATATGAAATACCAAAGCTTAAATCTGCTAATACAGATTTCAAAGAAATCTTGGAAGGAGCATTCAGGCCTGAATTTGTGCCATTCTCTTATCCATCTGTTAGAAAAATTGAAGGCCCAGATGTTTCTTTGCAAATTTATCCCACATTCATAAAGTTCAGTGAGTCAACTACTATAGGTGTATTCCTGCAGATTTGGTAACACTCTGACACAATTTTGCTTCCTGAAATAAAAAGACATGAAGCTATTATTTTACTGAATTTTATGTAAAACCAATTGTTTCTTTTTCTACTTCGAGCAGTTTATGCTTCAAGTATTGTCACCATGATAATTTCTGAGAAATCCCTTTGCCAGGATTTCTTCTCCTGGGAAGTTGAGAAGCCTCAGAGAAAAATATAAATCATAATTATCTGATTCAGTTCTCCTGTGTTTGGCTGCTTTGGAATGTGGTCTGGAGATTGTTTATCCAACAGGTGATTGATTGGTTTCATGTGAATTGTTTTTACTTAATGACCAATCACCATCAGCTGTGTCAGACTCTGAGGTGTCACAAGTTTTTATTATTCATTCTTGTTAAGCCTTCTGTCTGTATCCTTCTCTTTCTTTAGTATAGTTTTAGTATAGCATTCTTTAATATAATATCATAAAATAATAAAACAGCCTCCTGAGAACACAGAGTCAGATTCTCGTCTCTCACCTCATGCTGGGGACCTCACAAACACCACAGAGCATGGAGCAGCAGTTCAGTGTTGAGATGTCTCCTCCTGCCTGCCAGCCCCTGGCCTGTGAAGCAGCTGCAGCCAGCCACAAAAGCCACTCAAAGGTGGGCCCTTCAAACACCCAAAAGATTGTCCTCAGTTTTCCCAAGACTTCCTCTACAGTCAACTATTGCTCCATATTTCCCTTTCTCTGTTTCCACCATGGCTTCACCTCCTTCCTCAACCTGGATTGTCCTGTTAGCCCAACTTGGGAAGGACAAATGCTGAGCAGCAAAACTTCCAGCCACAGCAAACCCCATCCCTGACAAATCCACATCCAATATTCCCACTGGTTTTGAGCCTGAGAATTGAGCCAAATAGTTCAGCCTATGCCATGAAAAGGTTTCACCAAAGCAAAGAAGTGGAAGAAGGTGAGGATCTGGACAATTGGGCTCTGGAAGTAAAAAGAGAGGCAGGGAAGGAGTATTAAATTAGTGTTTGGGCCTTCTAAGAGTTCTGCTTTCATGCAATAATCATGCAAATGAGAGGATATTTTATCTATGTAGCCAAACACAGCCAGACACAGTTATAAACATGTCTGGGCTAAGATATTCCCCTGATTAGTCAGTGTAATAAAAAAAGGAGAAAGACTAATCTATGTAAATTAAAACATGCAGCAGAGCCTTTGTAATATCCAAAGCTGCTTAGTCAGGCTTCAGAAAGACAACACACATTTTATGGTTGACGCACAAAGCAGCACAGCTGGAATTGTCTGCTGGGAGCTAAATGCTACCTGTAGGCTTTGGTACCTTTACTGCCTGTCACCTGGTGCAAAGCCTTACAGCATGTTCCAGGAATACCTTGGGCTGCTGCCAGCACTCCTGCCAGACACAAGGTAAGAGGCTTGGTTAGGAAACTGGGTATTTGTTCTCTTCTGATTTTAGAAGGCAGGTGCAAACACGACAGGATTTTGATCCTTAAAAGCTGAAGATATATTTAGTACGGTCAAATTTATTAATTTTAAAGGCATTACTGAGTAAGACAAATACAAATAATTTTGAAGAATGAATAAATACTGGAAAATGTAGAATAACATCAAGCAAATGTTCTTAAGTAGCACACTGAGGATAGTAAACTACTGCCCTGGTTAAGAAGCTCAAATTCTCCTTCATCTGCTTAGGCACATAGGATTAAATAACAGGTTTTATTTTACAAGCTTTGCTTTAGTTTTCATAGATTATTAACTTATGTAATCAATCTTGTCATAATATTCTGATTTTTCATATTTCTAGGATTATTGGTAACAGTAAAAAAGCCACTGCCAGCATTTGGGGAATTCAGATTGTCCAGATTCTAACAGAAGAAAGCAACAATTTTACACCAAATATCCTGGATATGACAGAGAAAGAGTATCACAATAGTTTGAGCAACAAAAGATGGTGATCTGCTGGACTTAAGGGCTTTGTGACAAATGAGTATGGGATGCATCCACCAAAATTAAAGCCTTGTGGTTTTCTTTTACTTAAATTTACCAAGCAATCTTTTTCAGATTGAATTGCTTTGGACATCATAGAAAAAACAAACAAACAAAAACCAAAACAAAGAAAGCAAGAAACTAACCCACAAAGAATAGACCTTGAATGGAAAAGTAAATTGTTTTATGTTGTTTTCCCATGATAACAATACTTTCAATTATATGCTAAGGACAGCTGCTGCACTTGATGACAGATCCTTTTTAAACTGTCAGCTGAGTCAAACCACTGCACTGTGCATATTCCAAGTTCACACAGTGATTGGCTTCCTTTGGTATAAAGGAGTAGGGGTCTTGATCTACTTAGAAATAATGTTTTTATTTAGCCAAATACAGCCTAAGTCATGCAAAACTGTACAGATAAGCACAGGCTACATAATTAATAACAGTAATTAAAGCAAATTACATATTAATGGTTATTTCATAAAGCAAAAGAACTTGAACTCCCCCTGGAAGGGGGCTTGGTACTGGATAATTTTTATGGTCCCTTCCATCATTTTATGATGTTTCTAAGGTGTTTCTTGAGCTGACCCTGAAAGTGAACAATTAAATGCTTAATCAGTAAATTCACTGTTAAGCCAAAGGGTTATTTTACCTTCAGTAGAAATAGCATCTCTGCTTGCCCTTTAGAAAAGTAAATTACAAAAATAATATCTGGACAAGAAATAGTCAGTTGTTCTTTATGAATGGGAAACAGGCATTTGAAAATTTCTGACTCTACTGAGTTGGATTGCTCCCATTCCTCACAGTACACAATGTCCATTTGGTGAGCAAGCTGGAAACAGAAGAGCTCCTTTCTTTAAAAAGCACATTTGTGGCTATTTTGTTAATAGAGAAAACAAACCCTGTAGGGCATGAGCACTACTCAAATACCAGAGGAATGCATCTTGAATGACAAAATATTTTGTAGCTGTACAGCCACAGGTGTGCTTAATGAGCTGTACCTCAAGTCTGGAAATGGGAAAAAAGATAAAGCAAACATCATGACATAAAATGTTAAGTGACTGCATTAAGCATAACTTTCAAGCAGTTTCAAATGGTCAAACTGAAACTGTTTTCCACACTTTTAATAATTTCCTCTAAAAGAATCAAGGACAGGGTAATGAATTTACAGACACTGATCTATAAACTAGCAGCTCATATAAAGTAACTTGTTAGAAACCCATGCTATTCCATGAAGTGTAACTACCACCACCACAGTTTAGCAAAAGCCAGGGCACCTGCATCCTCTGAGCTCCTCAAAACCTTGCAAAGACACATTGTAAAAACTGAGATTACTGTTGGCTCAGCAAAAGCCAGAGGAAAAATCACATCCAGACTGCTCTGCTGTTATCCTGGCTGCCATTTCCTCATAGTCCTCTCTACCTCTGCCTGTAAGTTTGTGCCATCTGCCTCTTCTGTGCTTTCTGAATATCTCTTCTACTAAATGCCTCTGCAGTATCTGCTCTTGTCTTTGCTGCGCTTCCTTTAGGCAGAGAGTTTATCTTAGTTGGGCAGGTGGAATAGCCTGTCAGTGATAAGAGAAGGTAAAGGTGTTATTTTTAGAGCTCTTAAGGTTTACCCACAGGCTTGAGTCAAATTTGCATGAAGCTTTAGGAAACCTCTTCAAGACTCAGATCTCAATTTTAGTTTCTCTTAAATACTTAAAACCAGATCAGCAAAAAAAGAAAAAGGAAAAAAAATAGGAAAAGGGCAAGTTCTGGCTGGCTGAAGAAATGAGCAGAGCAACAGCAAATGTGAAGGATAATATAAACTATTCCATGGAGGAAAGACAAAGGCCAACTCAATATGCTGCAGAAGAGTGCCAAGGCACTGAGTGGAAAGAAAGACAAAAATGAAATATAAACTAAAACAAACAAAATGCATATATATCAATATGTAATGAAAGAAACTGTATGCTGTGGTTGGTCTGAAATAGTTATCACCAAAACGGAATGAGACCTCAAGGTTAGGGTTTCAGAGAAAGAAACTATTGACTATATCGACTGTTAGGAAGTACTGATGGAATGAATGCAAAGTCCATTAGGAACAGTGACTCAAACTAAAATAAAGCAAAACAGGAAATAGTACAGCAGAGGATATACACTGTATACAATGGGACTTTTGAACTTGGAAAAGATAAAAGTAGGTGGGACAGGAAAGAAATCCAAGATATCTGCAATGATGAATTAATAGGCAATATTTGTTCACTGCCACCTTAAACAAGGATTAGGGGGCATCAAAAATTGGCATCATATAGCAGGTGGCAACAAAAGGCATTTCTCTATGTATCTCACTATAAAGATATTATATTACTTCCCAAAGGATTTACAATGTTTACCTCAGTTCACAAAATGGCTGGAAAACTTTATGGAAGAAAAAATTGATAACTAAAAAATTGATAACTATGGAACAGCAAGCCCTCTCCTAAACTTTGAGATCTGATTATGATGTGCTGGAAGCCATCAAAGTACTCTAGAAAAGTCTCACAACCAGACAATCCTGTCTAAAAAGCCTTCTTAAACACCTGTGGCAGGCACTGCTGAGGGTGTGAATGGATCTCAGGTCTGGGTTTAGTACAACCAAAATCAGGTTACTCAGGTAGAAGTTACCTACTTGGGGTCCTTGTTGAGTGGATGTGGTAATTAAGTCTTTGCTCAGAACACAGCAAGATTGGAGCAGAACTTGCACTGAAAGAACAAGAAGTGTTTCTGCAACTGGAGTACTGGAGATATGGAACTGGAATTAGAGACTTGCATGGTCATACAAACCAAATTCCAAATCCCCATGGAAAACCATGCTCTATCCAGAGCAGGACTCCAACAAATTCAAAAACCCCGGTGAACAGGTTAAATGTAGGCCTGCAGTAACTCAGGCTTGCTACTACTGCACCATTGTCTTATTGGAATATTTAATAGCTGTCCACAAATGAGGTTTGCCATCTAACAATCCCTGTTTATTTGTGGTCTCTTCAACTCGCTGTCAACTACTTTTCCATGAAAGCAGCATCTTACACATGCTTATTATACACATGCTGAACATGCCTGTAATTAAATGGTAACACTTCAGCATAGCAAATTACATTCCACTCAGGGCATGGAGGGGATCTCAGACCTTTACCTGTATCAGTTGCAGTCTATAAAACCCAAAAGTTAAAATACTCATTTACATAGTCAAGCTCTTGATTGACAGATCAAGCTTGCCTTCTGCCTCATTCCTGCCTCCCAGACCATGTGCTCCAGCCTGGAAGCAGAGGGCTGAGGAGCTGCCACATCCCAGGGGTCCAGGCTCTGGGACCACACATCCCCCCCTCCCTCCACAGTCTGTGCCAGGCCTGGGCACATCCAGCCTTGGGGCTGGCTGACACCACTTCCAAGCATATTCCACATGAGGATGCTTAAAGAATCCATTGGCAGTTTGCAACCTTTGCTCACATCCATGCTGGAGGAGCAGCACAAGGCTTCTGTGAGATCCCTCCAGCTTCTCCCTGGCTGCAAGCACTGGAGACCTACAGGAACCAATCTGGGGGCTGTGTCCTCAATTTCAGCAGTGTTGTCATAAAACACTTTCTTTGGGTTTCATTCAGGGTGGAGGTGGGAGAAATGCTTCCATTGTTCCAGAGATTGAGAAAAAAAAAAAAAAAAAGAACCAAAACTATCCAAATCATCACTAACAACCCCCCCCTCAAAAAAAAAAAAAAAAACAAAATCTGATCAAACTGATTACTTGTACTTAGTTCTGACCTTCACATTAAATGTTAGAGACAATAAGATAAAGATACAACAGTAATTGTGGCACCCCAGGGCATCCACATAAAATCTAGACTCAGTTTTGCAGAGTGAAGGGGAAGGAAGAAGAAACTGCACAGAGTCCAGAAAAGAACCACAGGAGAGCTACAGGATGAGCCAGGAAATGAAAGAAAGAGCTAAGAAAGTAGTTTCAAATATATCTGCAATTCAGCTAGACAGCAGCTTGTAAAAGGACTTGGAAACAGTTTTCCAAGGGACAAAAGCTAATACTGAAT
Organism: Molothrus ater; assembly: GCF_012460135.2. Lineage (NCBI taxonomy): Eukaryota > Metazoa > Chordata > Aves > Passeriformes > Icteridae > Molothrus > Molothrus ater. The sequence continues at coordinate 11,804,011 of NC_050482.2, read as the reverse complement.
GAGTTGTTTCTCACAGTTGTTTCTGTGCAATTAACTGAGTTAAAGACAAAGACTGAAGCTGAGCTCAGAAGTTATCTTCACAGATTTCTTAAACTGTGAAATAATTACTTCAGGAGAATTGTGGGAATGCTACCACTTCTGGGATATTTTAAAAACTACAGGGGGCATAATCCTAGAAACAGTATTTCAAGAGGGATTTTTACTAGCAAGTACTTAACAGAGCAGTTCCATTAGTTGCTTGTACCTTTTGATTTATTAAAACTCAAAATTGCTGGGGTTGTCCAGTAAATTACTTTTGTGGTAAGTGTTCCCTGAAAGTAGCAATTTTTAAAGGTTAAACAATCTAAGTGCCACCAGATTAACACAGCATTTGAGAATGTTTACATGCAACATTCAAAGTCTATAAAGAATCAACTGCTAAAGACAGGAGTCTACCCCAACTCTGGATTATATTTCCTCATTTCTTTAATTCCCCATTTAGCCACTTAAAACTCAATTTCATCTTATTTCAATTCTTTTAATGTTTTTTTCTTCATCTTTATGTTGCTCTTCTATTCCACTTTTTCTTTTGTTCCCTTTAATCTCTATTACTTTCACTTCTCTTCTCCTGCACATTCTGCTCCATTCTGTATTCTTGCATTATTGCTGTCACATATGCCCTGCCAGAATCCACCCTTTTTTTTTTGTTTTGTTTTTACCTCACACGCCCTTTCTTTCTTCCAGTTATTCTCCACTCTTTGTGGCTCCCTTTAGCATTTTTCATTCAAGACAATATTTGCATTTGGTTATGCAGTGCAAAAGAACATCACAGTTCAAACAATTTTACACAAATGTGCTTCTCCTTATGGCTGTCCTTTCTTGTGGCTTCTGTTCATACAGTGTACTCATTTTGTTCTATTTTATTTAAATGCCACAAGGTCAGGATGAGGAACAGTCATTTTAAGACTGAAAGCAAATTGAAAGGAAATAAAATATTTCAGTAGGAAATAAGATGGCTCTTTAACTCTTATCTGTTAGAAAATAAAGATAAAAAGATAGGCCAAAAATAGGATTAGAGGTCATCTTCCAAGAACTTCTTATTTTAAGAAATTGCCATCTTTTTATTTCTAGCAAGTAAGCTATGATCAGAAGGTATTTCCCCTCACCCATTTCATCTTCCACTGCAGACATTTTTTATTTTTATCTAACCCCAAATACAACTCATGTTTCATCAAAGACCTATTTCTTTCTCTAAATATTTTGGTGACTAATCCCCATTAAAATGGGAATTCAGAGGCATCACACATTTTTCTCCCTACTCAGATGTTCAATATTATTCCCTGACCCACTGGATCTTTTCTTGCCTCACAGTCATTGCAGCTACCTGAGAATTTAATACAGTAAACAAGCAAAAAACATTGTGCCTTTGAGTTTTGTTTCTCTTTGTTTTGGTTTTTTGTTTTTTTTTTTTTTTTTTTTTTTTTTTGTTGTTGTTGTTGGGTTTTTTTGTTTTTGTTTCTTTGTTTTTTGGTTTGTTTTGGGTTTGAGGGTTTGTTTTTTGGTTGGTTGATTGGTTTGCTTGTAGGTGTTTTTCCGCCCAAAAAGGGATCAACGCATTTCGGGCTGCTGTGGGTGCAGTCAGGGTGACACTGTGCTGTGGGTGCAGTCAGGGTGACACTGTGCTGTGCCCTGGCTGCTGTGGGTGCAGTCAGGGTGACACTGTGCTGTGGGTGCAGTCAGGGTGACACTGTGCTGTCCCCTGGCTGCTGTGGGTGCAGTCAGTGTGACACTGTGCTGTGCCCTGGCTGCTGTGGGTGCAGTCAGGGTGACACTGTGCTGTGCCCTGGCTGCTGTGGGTGCAGTGAGTGTGACACTGTGCTGTGGGTGCAGTCAGTGTGACACTGTGCTGTGGGTGCAGTCAGGGTGACACTGTGCTGTGGGTGCAGTCAGGGTGACACTGTGCTGTGCCCTGGCTGCTGTGGGTGCAGTCAGGGTGATACTGTGCTGTCCCCTGGCTGCTGTGGGTGCAGTCAGGGTGACACTGTGCTGTGGGTGCAGTCAGGGTGACACTGTGCTGTGCCCTGGCTGCTGCACCCTTCAGTCCTGTTACACTTGCACACTCAAGCACTACTTCAGCCTTTACACCTAATTTCCTTGCTCAGGATTAAGATGTGGACAAGGGAGGCTGCTGATTCCTGTTTCTTTCAAATGCTAGGATTCCTCAACAGTCCATCTCTGGTCAGCCAGAATAGCAAAAATGTTGCCACTTTTCAAATCATAGTACATTAGAAATAGCCAAAATTTTTAATGCATATGGAGATAGCTAATACAAGAGCATCCTAGAAGAAGAAAATATAAAAAAAAATAAAAGGATGAAGGAGCAAATACTAATTAGTTTCTTTTCAAAAGAAGAGAAGAAGAATCCCATCTTAAAACTGGTTTTCACACACTGATTTTCAGTCTCATTTTTATGCTGTTCTCTGATTACTAACAGAGACATGCATAATATTTCAAGCACACCCAGGTACATTTGCTTAGCTGATGTGCTTTAGAAGGTTCTTCATTTAAACAAGAAACTAGCCCCAGGCAAGTGCCTCACAAGAAATACTTACTAATAGATGCTTAGCCCTATATCTTAGCCAGTAAAATTAAGTTGCTGACAAAACAGATTAATCAGCTATCCAGCAGAAAAGGAATATACACACAGTGGCACTGCAAAGACAAATTTCTAAACAAATTTTATGCCTAGATAATTCTCCTTTTTAATTCAATTATTTATTCATTTCAATGCCATTATTCAAAAGGCAAATACCAGTTTCTACTTTCTTAACACTAGCTGCAAATAAGAAAGCAAAGACATTTTCTGTAAAGCTCACCTTCTCCAGCAAAGACAAAGGTAGAAAATACAGAGGGTTATATTGCAAAATGACTTATGACAAGCATGTATGATGTCTAGAATAAAAACAGACAACTACTGTTACAGATTACTTAAAAGCACCTAAAACAGACTTGAATTTTACCATTATCTTTGTCCATTGTATTTAACAAGCAGCAGAAATTACAGCAAAAGATTTTCCTGCTATCACCCCAGGATTGAATGGTCCTGAGCAGTGACCGATGTGTATGCAAAGGGAATTTTCCATTTGCTTCTTTCTGTATGCTACAGCATTGTGTGATATCCACATCTTGCACCACTCATGATGGATTTGCAATCTGCCACTGAGTTAGACCTGTTTGCTGTAATTGGAACAGTGGAAACTGTTGCTCATGTTCAGTGAAGGTAGGGACTTAGTATGTAACATCTTTCCAGACATAATTACATCAAAGCTGGGTCAAATTAAGAACTGAAGTCTTTAAATAGAGATTCTAAGGCTCTGTAAGTCTTGCTAATGGTTTTTCTGGGTTTTTAAAACAGACTCTTCAAAAAGTACAAAGTGTTCAGCAAAATCTAGGACATGTTTTCACAAAGGAATTGAATTCTTTTCAATGATTATATTGTGTCACAAGCAGACTGAGATGACCTATATCATAAGGCAACATATTTCTGGGATCATAAAAAATATGCCACCAGTCCCTGCCCCCCCCCAAAAAAAATTCTTACTAAACTTTTATTTTTTCCTCCAAATCTGTGCCTAAATAATACATTTCTGTCTTGATCACTGAATCATCTTATGTCCAGAAACTCTCATGACCTTCTCTTCCAAATTTTTTAAGTGATACTGGAGCTCATAGTGAAAGAGAAGATAGAGGGGACTGCTGTTTTCTACAAAAACTTTACTAACCCTGGATTTTATCAAGGAAATGCATATGTTTCCTTGTTTAGTATCTTCAGTATGATTAGCACAAATACTGAGATGGCTTCTGAAAGTATGGCCTTGGAAGAGATCAAAAGGAGTCCCAGAAGGATATGGGATTTTTGTTGCCCACTGTAATGGGGTAACAGTCTAATGACTGATTTCCCACATGATTGGCTGTGTGCTTATTTGCCTTTATAGGCAATCAGTTTCTACATTGAAAGTATAGAGACAGAACTGGTAAAGCCTTTTTGCTTTTTGTGTTCTGCTGACCTAATGAAATCACTCAAGGTTAATACAATTAGATGACGGATAAAGTCCTTGATGGATGGGACTGCAGTGACACTGAAAAATGTGGTGCTCATTCTATTAAGAGAGATTTCTGCATCCAATGCAATTAAGGGAGTTACAGACATGAATATGGGAGTAGTTGGAAGAAGGAAAAGAAATGGCATAATACATCTGCAAACCTCTATAAAAGACGTTTGAATTGAGATAAATACTGGTAGAGAGCTTTTCTTTCTTCTGATGAAGGTCAGTGTCAAAACCATGAAATCCTCAAGTATTCCTTAGGTGGGATTTTCCTGAAATCTGCCTGTATTCCCTGCTGCAGAAACTGAGAGGCATGGAAGATGAGGCAGTGCATACTGTGGAATCAACCTACTCTCAGGCCAGAAAAAGTCTCTCAAGATACTTTAAAAAGGACACACATTTTTGAAAAGTTTTAGGGACAATATAAAGGTAAAAGGTGTTTCTTGGCTTGACTTTATCACATGAGCCTTAAGTCAAATAAGCATTTTGAAAAATGAGCCTCTATTTTTTCCTCAAAAATCTACAAACAGCAGGAGTGATATTTACAAACATCAGAAGCAATGTTAGAAACAAAGTTATGTTCTGAAAGAAACCAAGCAGAACATGATGCTGTACTCAGCTCTATTACTGGCTCCCTGTGCCAATGTCAATCCTCCTAGAACTAGATCAGACAAAGGAACAAAACAGAAGCTGATGAGGTTGTTCTAATCTTCATTTGACAACCTTTTATTTACAAGAAAGAGAATAAGGAAAGTATTGGTAAATGCACCAATCCAGCTTGGGCTCTTTTCATGTGAATTCACTAGTGTCTAAATATTCCTGTGCTCAAACTGAACTAGACCTGACTCTCCCTTTTCCAAAGCCTTCAGTACCCTAACCACTGGAATTTATTTTTTTCTGTCAAACTTGGCTTAAATTGGACAATTGGTTTTGAATCTATCACCTGCATCCCACTACCTGCATTCAGAGACCCTAGACAGTAAAAGTCTTATTTCCCCAGGGGAGATGAATGGAAATGAGCCACTAATGCTCATTAAAATTTTAGCACCAAAAAAAGGGCCAAATTGTCAGAAAACCTCTGAGGAAACATTTTTTCTTGTGCAAATAGTGTTGGCAAATCCACAGTACTACATTCCTTCTGCTTGGAAGTCTTTGTCAGCAGTCAAAGCTTCACAAAATAACAGACTTTTAAAACATCTACCCTACCCCAGCTGTAAACTACTTGCTTTTCTTCCTATGGTCTTTAATAGTGTGTGCAGATCCAGTAAAATGGATGGCAGCTTTCCATCATAACAATAACTGTCACATTCTCCTGATAATAATAAGCACCCCTGGAAATTAATTTGCTGGTACAACTTTTATAACCATTATTTCACTCTGCTTTCCTCAATTACAGAGGAGTTATGCCTACCTGGTGTTTTTCCTTAGTGTCTCATCACAGATCACAGGCATGCCAGGTCTCCAATTCAATATAATGAAAACTTCTGATAGAAAATTACATTTCTGAACCTGGAAAATATTCTCTGTGATGACCAAGCAAATACTTCTTGCTGTATCAGAGAAGGAAAAGGGAAGGGAGAAGAAGAGGGAGAAGGAAAGGGAAATTTGCCTATTCTTCATTGTAATGATTCTGTGAGAATTATCAGAAGAGGATTTTTGCTGCATTATCACTCCAGAGTATGAAATGTAATTACTCTTTAAATATGGATAGCACAGAAATAAGAACAACATGTTTTTGTTTAATTCTGACCACTGAAAAAGACACCTGCTCAAATCTGCCACCAAGTGACCATTATAAGTTACTTGGCAAAAGCCCATATTAATTTTTTCAGTACACCAGGACATTTTAACAAGCAGATCTCATTACAGGACATGCAATTTCCTCACCTTCATTGTAAAAGTAACAGTACTAATGTTCTTAATGTTTATGCTTGAAAGGAAAAATAAATATTTATCACATTTACTGAGGAAAATTTTGGTTATGGCTCTTAGGAACCCTCTTCCAAAGTACAAGTGTCATTCTGGATCTCATCCAAGAAGGCTTCTAACTCAACAAATGACCAAAATAATCAATGCTTTAGTTTAGGACCAAAGAGAATGTATGCTTCATCTGTATATCCCCATCGCTAACACTGCCAGAATGGTTTCCACCAGGATGTATTAACCTTTCAGGAAGATTCTCTTCCCTTAACAGGCTAAAGACAGACCTACTTAAAATTATCATTTTAATTCATGTAAGAAAAATGCACTAAAGGCAGCAACAGAACCAAAACATGCAAGCACAAAGGTACTAGAGATAATAAATTCACAGTCATGCTTTGACTTCAACAGAAGAATTAGCCAGGTTTTCTAGCTTTGCTATGAAGTTCGGGAAAGTGGCCACCCTTGCATGCTGATATCTATTTGAATTTCTATGACCTGAGAGCTGAGTTTGATAACCTGAAACATCCTAATTAAGAAAGAAGTATGTTTAAAATCCTCCTCTTATGCTAATCTGCATTGCCAAGCCCTTTTGGCAAAAATGCATGAATATTGCTTCTGTTCCTTCCTTCACATATTTTATCTGGCTCTGAAGAGCTCTGTGAAGATATATAGCAGCAACCTTTCCAATCTGAAAGACATCATTTATCACCTGCTCAGACAAGTTCTGATGCTTGAAGAGACTACAAGGTGTTTCATAACTGTTATCAAGTTAAAAGAAAAAAAAAAGAGAGAAAAAGAAGGGGGGGGAAAAATACATATACAATGAACAAGGATATTCTAGGGACAGTTTTTTTTCCACACTATTGACCCTGTAAACCTTGGGGCACGTTTTCTCCTTGGTACACCTACTTAGTCCACAAAAGATGCTGATTTTTTTCAGCTGCAAGGCACTATTATATATCTTCCAATTTCTTCATACAAAGTCTGCCACACAGACTAGCTGTCCTAGCAGGAAGAAAGCAGTTATTCATGAGAAATGACAATGGTCCTTTGAGATTCAGGGGATATTACACCTTCTCTATTAGCTATCTAGTCCCCAAACTATTTCACTTTGCTATTCCTGATACCACATGGTTAAGGCTCATTCTCCAGCTAAACAGGTGAATCCCTTATAAATTAATGAAATTTAGGATCTTGACTTCTGCCAGTAGGGTGATATGATGCAGCATGGAGAAATTACTGAGAGGATTAACATGAACACCACGTCACTGAAGCACACTTGCAAATGAAATCATGGTTCCCAGATTATTTCCCTAGCAGCTATAGGGTTTTTTTCCCCCCTCACATAGACATGTCTTTTCAAGATCAGCTAGTATCCTTCCAAAATCAGTTTCTACTAAATGAGGCTGATTATTCCATCCAGGCTTCCTAGTATAGCACTTACTACACCAGGCCTGGTTTTAATCACAAATCATGATACTGCATAAAAGAGCATATAGGTTTGTTGCTGTCTCTGGAGGGAATGATCAGCAGAATGCATTTCCATCTTCTATTACTCTAAACACTGACTTTAATACTTCTGTAACCCAGGAGACTTTTCAATATTTAGAAATATTTTTAAGATAAAATGAAACCTTATTTATATTTAGCAAAGAAAAGCCAATGCCATAAATTAATAAAATCACCTGTGTACTGCAGGAGATGTGGACAGTGAATGGGGATCTAACAACAGCACCTGCTTTGGAGGTTTTTATAGAGGGTATCTATAAAATGCTTCTCATGGCTTTATCCAAAGATGCTCAAAGATCCTGCATCATTAGGATCCAACAGCCATGTTTCATGGTTTCTACTCTACAGACAACTTTGCAGCCAGATTCTTGCACAGCTCCACTACTTTCCCCTCTGGGCAATGCCCATTTTTCTCCTTTTTTCTGAAGCCATAGCTGGCTGTCATTTCCCAGACTGAAAGTTCCTTGCTAATTGCAAGGACTGAGTCCAGGAAGGGTGGTTAAGAGCCATGCAGCTTGTTCTAAGGTCTGGAGTTATTCCAGAAACCACTTGCAAAGCGATACCCCCCTCTTGTTTTGCTTTGGGGACTGCCTCAGACTTGCCACTCAACACTTATTCCTTACTGAGGAATCTGACAGAAAAGAAAAAAAAAAATTAAAAGTTCACAAACTGTGATGGATTCTGGTTAGTTTCAAGCTTTCAGCACAATTTTCTGCTCTGGCACTGAGACCTGGGATTTTCCAAGGCATCTAATTTCAGTGCCCATGTATCACTTTCACAGATAAACCTTTGGAAGAGGGGATGCAGAGGGCTGTGTGAAACATGCTGACACAACTATATCTCACTCCTATTAAAGTGGTTTGGTTTTTTTTAAATTTAAAAAGAGCAGAAATCATACACTGAGCACCAGTGTTAGAACGCTGGTGAAAGCAGGGGCACAGTGTTACATGATCTTTCAGGCTTTTACCTGCCTTGGTATTAAGTAACAAAAATTTGGTTTTGAAGCTTTTTTAATGTACAGACATGGAAGCAGAAGTTACATCTTTGATTAGTAGTCTGCAAAGGGTTAACAAAAGGACAAACAACACCAAGTTAAAAACAAGGAACAAACCCTTTTGAGACAGTCATGCACATCAGACCATTACTAGGAATGATAAATTCCACAGCCTCACAAAATAGAGGGAAGATTTTGTCTCTGGGGGTTGAAGCAGGCAGCACAGTAGGCTAATACATGTGTTGTTAGTAAGAGGGCACTTCTTTCTCTGTATTAGGTTTTTTTCCCTTTAGTCACAGGAAGAAAGAAGCAGGAATAAAACATTGTCATCTGAAGCAAGACTAAAACATTGTAATCTGCAACTGCAGACACAAGGGCACAGAAACTCACAATGGTACCTGTAATTTGTGGAAACACACAGATACTGGTTTGGATTTCTACAAGTGGAACAAAGTCTTCTTCCTTAAGGTCCATCTTCCCAAGCAGCATTAAACACCAGAGGGGATATTGCTTTTCTGGGGAAGCTACACTCACAGCTCTTTTAAGAATACATTCACACTCCTTGAAATTCCACTACTTATACACCAGTGCTTTCCACTCAATCTCCCAGTTCAGATTGAGGCATTTTTCCCTGTAGAAGGGGAAAAAAAAACCCAAAAAAATCCAAATCAAAATCCAAATATCCAAATCTCTTGGCAAATCAGATTAGATCTGTGCCTTATTCTTTCTTCTGCATCATGCATTGGGAGGGCAGAAAGGGAACTGAAGGCCAAGAGATTAGCCCTCCCTATTGGATTGCAAAATGTAAGAAAAAAACAGTTCAAACAGATTATCTTTTAGACCACCTGTTTATATATTTTGGGGAATCTGTTCTTATGATTCTCTTGTGAAAAGGTGAGCAAAACTGAATGCAGACATTTCTAGGAATTCGTTTTTCTTCAAAAAACTTGTGATGCACTTGAAGGTCAGGAAATATTATAAATTCAAGACCCAAACCCTCTGATCAGCTTTGCCCCTGAAGGACTGAGATACCTGGGCTGATCTCCTGAGAAGGCTGGCAGCACTAAGCTCCATAACTGCATGCTCAAGCTCGAGTACAGAAAGCTGAGTTCTTCAGCCTGATCAATGACTTCCAGCACAGCTGTCAGGACACAGGTGGCTCTTCACTGCCTACTGGCAGAGTGAATCTCTGAAGGGAAAGAAAGCAGCGAACCTTCTACACCTGAAGCTTTCACACTTGGGCCAGCAGCTACCCAATTGTGTTTTTTCTCTCCTGGCCCAAAGCTACTCTGTATGCTATGAAAAGCTACGGAAGTAGGTATCTGCTTTTCCTTCTGGCTCTCTCTCCTGCATTTGAAAACAGTGCTGTCAGCATTCAGGCACAAAGACTCAGGGAAAAGGAAGAGCTGGACTTGGATGACAAATCTAAATTATTAGCCAAAGTGTTAGAACTTTTGAAGCTGACCCATCTGGTTTTTAAAAAGCACAGAGAGCTTTCATAACTCTTCCCTAATGGTAATGATTGGTAGCTCTGATCCATCTTTCAGTCAGCTGTCACTGCTCACACTGCATCTCTCCAACCATGAAGTACATCACATTTTTCCTTTTAAACAGACCATAGACCTTCATGCACCAAAGAACAGCATGTATTATTTAAGATTACAGGTTTTATACAAATATTAAGTAAAATATACAGTATATGCATCAAGCTGTGATGAAAAGAAAATGTAGTTTTACAATTACAATAATTACCTCTCCAATGACTCTGAGGCCAAAAGGTCCCCTGCTTTTATATTACCTGAACACACTCAAATGTTTGACAAGAGCTGTACTATTCATCTTTAATGAATTCAAATATCATAGGACATAATATCTGCTTCACTGGGAGATGATTTTATAGAAAACTTTGTTAACATAGTCAAGAGTTGAGATTTTGCCTGTCATGTACCTCCATACTGAATATCACAAGAACATAGGATAAAAGGGCCTCTGGCTCAGTACAGACATTCCTATAAAGATCCACATCATCTGAGATCCTGCCTCCAACAGGCACCAAAACTGGAAATAGAAACAACCATGTGAAAGAAGTGTAGTTGCTTAGCATACTCTGTATTTCAAAACAGGTTATAGCTGAGGAAACTCCTAACCCACAGGAGTTTAACCTTTATCAATTAATATGCACAACTTCCTGTGATGAGATTGCTCTCAGCAAATACACACTAAGAAAAGTAACTTGAAAAAACCCAACCAAAACCTAAATCTCCCACCAGCTAATATGTGGAGCCAATGCATAGAACACTTATATCAAGGTATTTGGAGCACCATAAATGCTTTGTCATTTTGGGCCCTGCCTCTGTGACATGAAAGACAGGAACATCATACTACTATTACTATTATATTGATACGCTATTTTTTTAAGATGCCTTGTACCTATCACATTTCCAGAGCCAAAACAAAAATAGGTAAGAAGTGTGATGCAATTTTATCTACCAACTCATAAAAATTAAGTTAGAATAAAAAATTACATTTCCCAAGCTTCTCTTTTTCCCAAGGACTGCCACGTGTTACCACAATGAGGCTGAAAAACTAGAAGAGAGTTATGTGCACAAACTAAGATCCATCCACCGCCATTTTGTTTAAATGCTCACCCTAACACCAGAACCAAAGACTGTCAGTCTTTGCCTTGTCAGGCAAATGATACATTCCTCTGGAAAAAAATACTGCCCATAACTCCCACACTGGCCATGTTACACAGCTTTTGCATGCATCTGCTCAAAGCAATAAAGCAGATCATGGTCTCAGTGATAGAAAACATCCTGCCCTGAGGGCTGATAGGGATTCTGCAGAGGCAAAATGTCCTTGAAAAAAAAGCAGACTGGGTAGAGCAGGTAGGTGAATATGACTTCCTTCCCCTGGCCTCATCTAATTTCAAAGAATCCTAGAATTGTTTGGGTTGGAAAGGATCTTGGGTCTTTATAAACTGATATGGTTTCCTGTGAGGATAGGGAAATTAACTGAAAGATCTCTGAAGAAGCACAACAGCAAATGCATTCACAGCCAGCAGGACAGACCCTGTCAGATCTACCAGTGGGAGGAACTGCACACAGCCAAACCTGTGAGTGATGACCTCTCTGAGATTAGGATATTTTAGGCAAACAACACAGTTCTTGAACTCTGTTCCCAGTGGGATTCAAAAGGGAATCATGCCCATGAGTTCAGCATGCCAACAAGGAGGCATTGAGCAATAAATCAATAGCCAAACTTTATCATTACACAGCTTGGGGCCACAAATTCCAGTGAGCTGAGATGGGATAAAGGAATAAAAAAAGAAACATTGCAATATTATATTTAGAATAATTTGGAGAGCACGGCATGAAGATCTGTCCAGTGATGAGAAGGATTTCATTAACAGAATAACAACATTATTTTCTTTGCAACTCAAACTAATGACAAAGTACATTTGTAATACACTTAGAACTAGAAAAGTGAGTTTTGTATATTTTTAAAGCAACTGTCAATGTTGTTACATTAGAGCTATTAGACTAGATAATTTTTTTAATCTATTCATTTTATTTTTACTACTCTTACTTTACATTTTGCACAATAACATAAGTTACGGACTGTTTTCTTTGTTAGACAATTTGAGAGACATAAGCAGATTCCATCAAGCACACTGGGATACCACTGCTCTTCAGAGCACAGATTTTCATTTCAGATCAAATTCTTCCAGCCAGTTTCTGCCCTGTAGCATTGTATTTGCAGGGGAATGCCCCAACAAAGGCAGGAATGATGCATCTGACTCCATGTTCTCAGAAGGCTAATTTATTATTTTATGATACTATGTTCCATTAAAGAATACTATACTAAAGAATACAGAAAGGATAATTACTGCATGCTAAAAAGATAATAATGAAAACTTGTGACTCTTTCCAGAGTCCCAACACAGCTTGGCACTGATTGGCCAAGCAAAACACAGGAGAAGCAAATGAAACAAGAATTGTTTTCCTTTTCTCTGAGACTTCTTAGCTTCCCAGGAGAAAAGTCCTGGGCAAAGGGATTTTTTTCAGAGAATGTGAATGCCACACTGTAGTCCAGTCAACTTTGAGGCACTGTTGGTTTGTTTTCCTGTTGCACAGGAAGAAGCACAGACTGTGTCTGATGGCCTGTTCTGTGCAAGAGCTGCTGGACAAGACACAAGTCTACTCAAGCACAGCAATATTAAGGAAGAGATTAACCCCAGGTTTTCCTAAAGCAAGCTCTGAGACTCTGACATGAATCACAGAGCTCAGGAAGACAATACAAAACACCTACAGTAATTCCAGACATTAGGTTTTAGAAGACACTGTGGAGCTCAAAACAGGAAGGTACAAATTATAAATGACTAAATAAGGAGTTTTTTTTACCCCTGTTGTTTTAGTAAAGTGTTTCTGTATTTAGAAATCAATGATGTATAGAGACTAAAATAATGCTATATAGACAAATACACCATTTAAGGAGCTAGCAGAGATTATCAAAAGTTTGTAATAAACCTTTTGAAATAAGCATTCAAACCCAAGAAGGCACTGAAACACATTCTTCAACTTTCAATATAAATTGAAGTGAATAGACTTGGCACTCAGCTCTTCTGAGAAAGAGCTCATAAGACTCTTCTCTCCAACTCAGCACAGCTGGAACCCAACTGTGAGCTTTGTTACTTGAGCAGCAAAAAGGGAACCTCCAGTCCACAGTCAGCACAGTCACTGGCAGAGCTACTGTAGTGATGCAGCCATGGATCTCTCATCCAGGCGTCCCCCAAAGCCTGCCCCTCTCTGTGACATCCCTGAACTGCTTCAGAGAAAAGAGACAGCCACAAGACTGCACATTTGTGAGCCAGTGGGCACATTTATTGTCAATAATTTCCATAACAGGTAAAATGGTGTTGTATGGAGCTGGCCTCAGTTCCTAAAATTCATCTTAAGCTTTTGTGGTGCACCATGTCAGCTAACGGCTCTGACTTTGCCAGAGTTAATACTGCCCATTATGTTACATTTCACTGGCATACCAATGGCAGGACTGCAGATGTCAGCTCGCAAATCCCACCCCATGAAGCCAGACACCCCTGTCCTGGCCTATCCCTATCCCCACAGCCTTGCCCATCCCCTCTTGGCTGGGTCTGATTGCTGCTCCTCTCCCTGGGTCAGATCCTGTTCCCCACCCACAGCTCCTTGACCCCTGGCCCCAGGAACCCCCGGCAGTAAATTTTGAGGGTGTGTAAGTAATCCACACCTGGAGAACATCATGTTTGAATGTGGGAGCCCAGAACTACCAGTCCACATATAAAACTGAGCCCATCTGATTTATCTTTTCTTAAGAAAAAAATTTGGAAACAGCTTCCTAACAGTCAAAAAGAGCAGGGGGGCAGTGGCCTGATCTGCTTCCAAATGCCTCTCTTTGCCTGTAAGGGAGAATGCTCCAAACCAAGAGCTAAATTTAAGAGTTATGTGTCATAAGATGCTATAATTGATTATTTGACCTTTCCTTTGGTCATCTCACCAATAAACAACCACCATGTTATCTGCATTTTACTGTTTTATCACAGTATTCTACTTCAAAAAAAGAAAAAAAAAAAAATCAGTGGCTGATCATGTTTCATCAATACTCAAAAAATTACCCTTGTATGTAGTATGAGCAAGGCAGGAACTGCCAAGACTCTTAACCAACATGACTCCAGAAACAGATGGCTATTAGGAGGGTAGTTATTATAACAGAATAATAAGTCTTACTCAGTTCTTTATCCTAAAGCTTTTTTTAATTACATTTGAATAAATTTTCCAGACCAACATAATTACTTGCAATATCACCTGCTTCCTTTACACACCATGCAGACAGAGATGGTGGGAACAGCCCCACTATTATTCTGGCAGTGAAGAGTGATGAAATCTTGACTCCAAGAAAAGACTAACGTACCTAATTTCAGTCTTGGCATTTAAAGTAATATTTTTGAATTGAGGAGTCCAAATATATCTCTTGCATCTACTTTCTTCATTTACATTTTCCCTTTTAAAAATGCAACATTAAGCTCCCAAAAGAAAAAAAAAAAGTAATAAAATCACTAACCTGAGCACGATCACAGAGAAGGAAGGATCTGAACAGCGCTTAAACACTGCTAAAGAAATATCCCTGCACTGGCAAGGTCACTGCTGTTTCATGGCTGGGACTCTGCTGACTGGACACTGCTAAAGCAACCCAGTGGCAGGCTGGTCTTCTGAGGAAAACAAACACTTAAATATCAAGCCCACTAAGCACATTTTCTCTTTGCATATGTTTGAGATTTTAGCTTAAGTTCTCATAAATTAAGTGTCCTGCAGCCTTCTCTGCTTTCTTTCTCTCTCTCCCTTCCCCATTTTGTTTCCAGTGAAAAATCAGTGCTCATGAAAGCTGCAGAATGGGAATTTCAGAGACTAAAGGCCTCTAATTATGTAGAAAAGTGCAAAAATCTATCCCTCCCCACTTAACCCCAGGAATGCCTCAACCCCTCTGTGCAAGGATCACATCCCTAGAAGGGTAAAAAAGAAATTGTGCAAGGAAACAGTTTGACCTTGAGCTTTCTGCTAAGCCTCCAGTGATGTTAATTATTGCCAAATCTGACAAATCTCCCCATGGCAGTGTCACCTTGCTGTTGGAAAATACACTGGCAGCCAAGTCACTGGAAGGTGGCCACTGTAAGAACAGCTTGTTCACCAGGGGCCTGGGTACCACATTGTCTAAAACCACTGCTTTGAACTAAAAACAATAACAACAACATCATACTGTAAAACTTAAATTGACCTTTTCCTCTGCCACCCCACCAGAACAAATTTCTATTGATTGAAAAAGAAAAATTGCTTAGTAAAAAGCAAGGAAGCATTCTGCAACAAAAGACTCCCTAAACCAGAAGGCCAGAAGTGTTATCAAGTTTATCTTCTCATGGATCTGAAACTCAAATGCAAAGCCTTAAAAAAACCACATTGAATACACTAAAATGAAACCTATATATTTTGATTTTAAATTATTTCACTCAAGTTATACCAGAATAGAAATCATTTGAGAAAGCTACATTAAAAAAAAAAACACAAAACACTTGCACTGACTTCGGCTGCTGGCATCTCAATTCCAGAGTTTTAAATATGCATATCTACTATAATAATTTAAAGTTGACAGTTTCCAGAGTTTCTCACACTTGAGAAAAAATATTTCTATTTAAATGTGTAGCCAGATGCAGTCACCAGAACAGCTAAGGAACCTTCACTGGACAGGAAGAGAAGGGATGTAAATTTCCATTATTGATATTTAGATGAGCTGGACCTACAATAGATTTCTACCAATGTTATCATATAATAAAGCTATAATTTAGATTCCCAAACTGATGCAAACCCATACATTATTTTGATGTGCTTGGTTAGTGTACCTGTTGGCAAAGTACCTTTGACATAATTAGGGTAAAAATGACTTAAGTTTCAAATTCTACGCTTCTGGCTCACACATCATTATGAAGGTTGTATGGAAACATCTTGAAAGGAAAATCTGGTAATACATTACATCTGAGACTTTTCATTACCAACAAGAAGTGATTAAATAATAAATCACTAAACAATTCAAAACGTGTTTTAAAAAAGGGCAAACCTGAACTTTGCCTAAGGACAGAGCAGTGCTTTTAGAGCAGTGCACCTGCAGTCACCCTACTCATTTAAGGGCATTTAATCTGCTCAAGACTTTTAACCTGGATTCATGCCAAGTTTTAACCTTCAGACAGACCTCTCCCCCTGACCCATCCAGGTTTAGAGATGCTATCAAATCATTGACTCATTTGCTAGAAAACACTTTTCACTTCAATCAAGGCTGGGAGCCATCTACTTCAAAGGGAAGATACTGGTACAAATCACTTATTCAGAATCTGTACAATGCACTGCTGAAAATACCTCTCATCTCCCCAAGGACAAAGTACTTCTGCAGCAGACAATACATCGACTAATCCTAAAGCATTAACACACAAAACCAAAATAAAACAAAACCCACACTAGAACAAAAAAAAAAAAAAAATCTTAATCAAATAAACCCCCCCCCAAACACAAATAAACACATACACACCAAAAAAGCAACCAAAGAGGAAGCCAGTCCCTACCCATACACACAGATCAGTGCTGTGCCTTTGCACCACCACAGCTTTACAGCAGTGCTGCAGCATTCATCTACACTAACAAAACCTGAATAGCTAATGCTAGCAACATTCAAACAAAAACTATACACATACAGCCAGGAAAGCTTTTCTTGCAACATTTACTAAAACTAAACCATGCACAGCAAAAAAGATTAATCCAGTTATTATATCTGCATTACTGAAGTCCTAGATGGGAGTTAATCAAGCAGTGGAAAAACCTTGAAAAGCAGCAAGGTGGTACAATGCTGTTATCCAGATTTTATACACAGGTGAAAATATATTTAATACTCAATATTTTAAGTAGTGGAGACCTTGGATGGGCTGAGCAATTTCACAGTAGAGAGACATCTATATGGTGATTTGTACTTCTGGCACAGACTTAAAATATAGCTGATCATCAATTATCTGGGCAAGGAAAACATATTTAGTGTAAGATTCTTAATTTTTTCCCTAGGTTTTTCTTGAGTAATTTTAAGATACAATTTCAGTCCATATACATTGATATGAATTGACTCACTCTGGAATCAGCAGTTTAGCAGAGAACAGTGTTTGCAAAGGAGCTGCAACATAGAACATACACAAACTAAATGGGTAGGGGCCATAAAAGCAGAAGATATATTAAAAAGCCACAGTTGCTTAGAGCAACTTCAGCTATATCTTAATAAACACCTAAAAAACTTACAGAAAGCCATACTTAAGGGATAGCCTTCCACATGTCTGCAATATGATCTAATCCTTTTTTGTATGACCTTATCCAAATGGGCAAGACCTTTGCCCATTTTAATGTAAAAGATGGCTGGCAAAGTTCATTCAATGAACAGATACTTAAAATCTGCCTTTTTTCTCAGGCAGATATCTGGGATGTTCACTGTGTGACCATATGCTTTAGTTTAGCATGCCCCATTCAAACATCCACTGCAAACAGAAGCAATTCATTTGCTAGTACATTTTTTCTAGTATTCCTTGATATGATCTCAAGCATCAGAAATATTAGTTCACTTTCATCAGACTCTGTCTAGGAAGATAAAACTAACTGAAATTTTCAGATGAACTTCAAGACAGTAAAAAAATCACATATTTAGTGATTTGGTGCCCAGTTAGCAAGGAATACAATATCTTATTTTCTAGAACTCTTCATATTATTTGGGCTTTACATATCCAAAGCATTCAAGCTCTCTGCCAATTCTGAGTGTTCAGCATGCCTGTAACTGCAATCCCAACTTCTATTTTCTGTGAAAACTCACATTTAAACAAATTGATTAAAACAATATAGGAGTTCAGAGGGCATCAAGTCCTTCACAGCAGCACTGAACTTTTTCTAAGAGAAGAAAGTCCATTCCCTTCCTACCTTCCAATTTGATTCACTCCATGTGTGAAGATTTTTTTCTGCATGAAATGAAGCAAAGTTGCAAAAACCATTCATGGTGAATCACAGGAACCATGAACCTCACTGTTTTCTATGTATAAAGATTTTCAACTTCCTTGTCTGTTAAGTGTTCTCAAGCCTTCAATTTCCTTCTCTGCCTATGGGCAGGAACCCTTCTACCTAAATCCCCCGCTATCCTTTCCTCCAGTGATGCATCTGGTGCCACCATAAGGAAGTGGGCAAACCCCCTCTGTCTGGCATTTCAGGCAGGAGAGGATCAACTCAGCACTGGGCACATTAAAAGTGAGAGGACCGTGAAGATATCATTGCAAGCGTACCAACATCTACACACAGCCAAGCTCCCTTGGGCAGGCAAGCACAGCTTGCTGTGTCACCAACCAACACCTGGCAATGAGACAACACAAGACCAGCTGGAAGTGGGCAGTGGCACTGCAGGGGCTCCAGTCCCTGTCCAGGGCAGTGGCAGTGCTGGTAACCAAATGGCTGCATAACATGAATTGCATCAGCAGTCTGGGGATATGGAAACGCATAAGCAGTCTCTGTCCTGACCCAAGTGCCCTGACCTCACTCCCTAGGCTGCACCACAGCCACCTTCAGCAGACAGCTGGAGAACCAGAGAATGAGCGTCCTCACCCTGAGAAGGTAATTTACAGCTCTGGAGTCTGAAACACTGGCTTGAATCCCTTTATGTGGGAAGTTTTATCATTCACTTTCTATAGGCAGTGAAGGACACTGGTACCCACAGCTCATCTGTACCATTTCTAACCATGTTCACTGCATGTGCCTTGAGTCAGTTTGGAGCATTTAAAATCCTCCCTCAGGCCCAGGAGCCAGTGAGCAGGAAACACCCAGGGGTTCTTAGCTCCTTTCCACATAAGCAGCCACAGTCTCCAAAGGAGCTTGAGCAACAGCTCACTCTTGGGATTTTGCTTTGCTGGGGAGCTGTCCTGAATTTAAGTCATGAATTTAAGAACACAAGTTTACATTTTGGTGTTTTGCTTTCTTTTCCCACCTGAAAAAAATAAAGTCTTTAAGGTTTTTCCTAAACCAGATCCAATTAATTACCTGTGTCTTTGTGTGGTATTTCTGTTTCATCAGTGGTGTTTAAAGTCCTGTTGAGTTTTACAGGCAAGCTCCTAGCAACATGAAGAAAATATATTTTACCTCTAAATTAATATTTCAATCTGGCTACTGACAGAGTGCTCACCTACTTGACCTTGAAGTTTAAATGAAATCTTAGTCACATTAAGAGTCATCTCACATGTTCCAAAGGTACACTGGAAAGGAACAACAGCTTACAATCCAGAGCATGGTTCTGACCAGGAGATGGACAAGTTTCCTGTTTCAGGGTCACTTGTGGGTGAAACTCTACCTTGGCTAAAGTAATCAAGACCTTTGATGTTGATTTCAATGAAAACAGGGTTTCGTTTTAAAAGGGGAAAAAACACCCAACCCAGCCCATAATGAGAGACATTAAACCTCCAGCAGGAGAGCCCTTAAAGTTCTCTGCACACAAGCAGACATGTGGCCTTGCCTCTGTCACTGCTTCAAGCTCACTTGGAAAGCACAAGCAGTTGAATTTCTTAAATTCCTAACATGTTTTCTTATGTTGAGAGACTTGTCCTTTACTGTTGTTACTATTTCTAAAAATTTGAATTATTTCTATTGCAGTTATCCTTTTGATCTCTGTGCTATTTTTGCTGAAACTTTTCAAACTACTCCAACATTTATCTACTTCCCTAGAAGCCAAAGAAGGAAATTTGTTCTTGAAAAAGGGGTAGAGGGGGAGGAGGGAAGAGCATTCCTTACAGTCACGTTTTAATACGGCATTTCAACACTAGCATTAATTAAACACCACCTGTTTGTACAAGCTGAAGAACTGACCCCACTAGATTTAAAAGCTAAAGAAAAACAGGATAAAGCTATCAAGACATACTCCAATCCCACAATATTTGAATTGCACATATCCAGTTCTGGCTTTCCTCAGTGAACAATAACAAAGTTTGAAGGATTAAAAAAGTCTGACATTTTCCAATTCATTATAAGTATCTCTTATTTCTGTATTTTTTTCCCTTGGTATGAGCTAAGAAACATGAAAAACTAATCTCATGTTTTCCTTCAGTTTGATATTGAGTGGAATTATTTGACCTCTCTTTTCTTATGCTCATTTTCACCACTCCTTAAACATCTTTCTGTCATCTCTATTGTACCAACAGTAGATGGCACCAGTAAATTCTATATTCATTAAACACCAAGGGGTTTTGTTGTTGGTTTAACTTCCATGGCTATATTTTCCTAAATGTATTCTATGGGGTTTTTTTTCTTAATTAGTCACCATAAAATATTCTACTTGTGAAAGCCTCTTAATTTATTGGCATATGCTTCATTAAAGTATCTGCTTGCTATTCACATGTTTAGGATAATAACACCTAAAACTATAGCTTGATAAAAAGCCAAAACAGTAATTTTCTAATTTAATTATTCACTAAAATTGCATTAATTTAATAATGGCAACTTGGATTTCTGCTAGCAATGTTCTTGTTTTCACAGAAGAAATTTTTTTCCATGTAACTCAATTTAAACTCATTTCACAATCACGTTAGCTTATTTATTTAGCTTATACATTTAAAATGCAGAAACTAGGCAGCAGCTCTGCTGGTGTTTGGGTCAACATGTTCTTTTACCTTCTATTTATCTACAGGCTCACACTTATTTGTGCTATTCAGGTCTAAGCTTAACTACACAAACACTGTTGCATCAGAATTTTTTCTAGATATAAAGTATATATATATTTACAAATTAAAATACATACATATAAAAATTTTTAAAATACACTTCTGCACAAGAAATAAAATATAGCAAGGTCTAGAAAAGATTCAATTTCCCCCCAAATACCCCAAAGCAAACCAATCCTAAAATCTCCATTGGGGATACACGTATTTAGTTTACAAGAAGTTCATTTCACATTCTGCAGGAATATGAAAACACTTCAAGGAACTATTATAGCTGAATACATTTGGTCAGATAAATTCCACTTTTAATATTTTTCAAAATAAATTATTAATTTAGCAAATTTTTGATTAATTTTTGCAACAAACTTCACTCTACCAGAAATGAAATCGTAATTTGGGTTACTACATACATTAATATCTATATCATCCATATCTATCTCTCTCTATATATGTACCTGCCAACATAAACAGCAACCAACAATGGCCACAAACAGGAAAGGTTGAAAAGAGATGATTCTTTAGAATCATCATTTAAAAATTCAATGAAAAAAACATTCCAGTGCACTGGGCAAAAGCATCAGAAATCTAAAAGGAAGGCTGTCCCTGTGACCTACAATAATGGATTGCTGACCTATTGAGTTCAGAGATCAAAAGGCTTCCTGCATCTCAAGAATATGTCCAAGCAGGCACTTAACAGCATTCAGATCAATGGGCTTCCTTTCTCTGTCATCCACAACATCCGATATCCGCACAGAGCTGATGCTCAGCCCCGCTCCCACCCCAAACTAATGATCCCCAAGCTCCTGTTGGTGCGAGAATGACTCGTGTCCAGGTCTTCATGTGAAGAATCTGCCACCCCCACAGAAAACAGAAAAAAAATATGTTTGTAAACAGTCATGGTCACTGAGATACCACAAAATGACAGTGAATTAGATAAAAGGCAGCTGAATACCACAGCTGTGAAGCACATGAGGTTTTCAAAAGCTTGCATAGACCAGAAGTAAAAGTAGACATTTTCTGTTTGCTACTGGCCTATGCCTTCAGGGGAAATAAAGCAGGAGGGAAAAAAAAAAAATTCTTTTAAAACATTAAGAGTAAGAGCACAGAGATGGTGGGCAATAAGCTATTGGCCCTTACACATGCATAACTCTGAATTGTTTATCAGCCCACTCCAACAGGCTGACCTCAAAGGCAGGAGAACATGAGGAAGTTCCTTGGGGCTGTACTGCTCTTGAATCTAAATTAACAGAAATCCACCTCACATCTAGAAAAAGACTGCTTTAAACACTGAGTGATTTGCAGAGAACCTAACGAGGGATCAGAGGTATTAAAGTGTAGCCTACACCCAGCTGGTGCTGCAATGATGTCTGAGCTGTATTTGGCAGCCATGTGAGGCACTCAGGCTGGAGGTCCCACTCAGTTCATCCTTCAGGGCACCTTTCACCCTTCTCCTTTGCTCCAATCATGTCTATCCCTAGCCCTGCATTTGGCAGGAAAAAAAAAAAGTGTTTGCACACACATTTCCCATTTGGAACAAGCTCGAGGGGGCTTTTTGCCACTCGTTTTGTTTGGTTTGGTTTTTTTTCTCCATATAAATGAATTTTCAAGCTGATTAAGTCTTCATTGTTAAAACCCTTTCTGGGATACTCTGCAAAACAGCATTGTTGATCTTTCTGCTTCCATCTTATACTCTATTTGTGATCCCTCATTTCAATAATACATATATTTTTTAGGATCATTCTCCTTTTATTCCCCGATGAAAACAAAAAGAAAACAAAACCAATCAAGCAGCCAAACACAAATGCAAATTTGAGGCATTCAAAATAATTTAGAACATCTAACTTCAAGCTGCAACTTCCTCTGCATTTTAAAAAAGGGGAAAATAAATTTTCCAGCTTTTGGAATTGCAGCACTACTAGAAGTAATGAAATCAAGACCAGTAAGATCTAGAAAAGCCTGCCTAGTGCTCAAAATTCACTACAAATTAATATTTGCAGCAATATTTTAATTGAATCCCCTTCAACCTCCTAACATATTCCTTATATTTTTACAGTTAAACAAAAAATAAATCTCATTTTTTCTACCAAAAAATTGCCCAGATTAATACAATTGATATAATTAATATAAGTTTGGATTTATAGTCTCTGCTTTGTTCCAATATTATACAAAAAATTTGTAACAGCAATACAATATCGAGAGTAGTACAGAAACGCCATGTTAACAAAATTCTACAATCACAACCACAAACCAAAAGGTAAAAAGCTTTTGATATTCCACACAGTTTCTGTTCTTCCAATTCTGGCATGACAATCATTGGTGGCATTACAACTATCTGCTGGAATAAGCAGGTATAATTAAGAGCTGTAATTAAAGTACTCCAAATCAGTCTCACAGTAAGTGCAGTTATATCCCCTACACTACAGATTCTAGAATTTGGTATAATCCTGGGATAAATGTTAAGTGAAGAATCAATAGTGTTTAACTTACAGAAGATTTGGAAGGATAATAATAACTCTTTAAATAAATATATGGAAGTGGCTGCTACAAATAAAAGAATCTCTTCTCATTTACAGAACTGCAGTAAGACATGTTGAGGTAGGAGAGATGGAAAAAAAAAAACCACTGGTATGAGAGGCACCAGAATGGACTGCCTGGCCACAAACACTATGGAATTTCCATTACCTTTAAGAAAGAGCCAGATAAACATCTGTCAGGAAGTACGTAGGTATAGTTGATACAGCCTCCAGATAAGAGAGGAGCTGGATGAGTTCTCAAGTCCCCAGGCAACCCTCTCCTTATTTTAATTCTAAGTGATACAATTTCTATATTTTTAGTAATTACCAAAATTATAAAGTAACTCTTTTACTCATTTCTAAGTTATTTTAGCAGAAACTTCCTGTATATTCTCACTGAAGAATTCAAAAGACACCAAATTTTCTTTTTCTACCCCTCAAAGTAAAAAATCTCAAACTCCCAATACACTGTTACAATCAATTTTTCTACAGTAACTTTTATCAGTTAACATTTTAATAATATGTACTATTTGCAGAATATAGCTACAAGCCAAAATTAAGTATATAATAAATAAAATGGGATTGATTTGATCTTTGATGTTAATGTAACAGTTTTCCTCAATGACAAAAAACTAGTGAAGGAGTTCCCATTTTACAGATAATTTTATTTAACAGACCAGAACTTTACAGCATGAATGATCTAATATCTGTCAAAATAGAGAATGTGTTTTCCTATTTCTTTGCCAAACAACGTATAGATGTGCACATGCACTCATACAACTGCATGGCTGAGACTGACTGGTACCTGAGACTTGTCCTGACACTGAATTTCAGGGGTTACACACATAGCTGGTTTCTGCCTGGTGCTGTTCACCTCAGCACCCATGTGAGGGAAGACAGAAAGCCTGCTTTAAGCATTGCAGCACCTCAGTAAGCTCCAGCCTGTGAAAAATCCTCTTAGGTAAACACCACTTGTGTTTGTGTAAGTTACACACATCAGCCCTGGTGGATCACAGCCTCTATGAAATATCTGTGAGAGTTTATCAGTAGCATCTTACTCATGTCTATAGCACAAGTATAGGACTAAGGAGTGAGAGCTATCAGTTATCTACACATCCAAAATATTTCTCTTTGGTTACCTGGCATTAGACCTTTATCACCCTCTCTCAACATCACTACTTACACATTTACTTTTTATCATGCAGCCGTCATCTGCATTTATGTGGAAAATCTGCTATGTCTACCCCAATATATAATTGGGAACATCATCAAAAACAAAAGGCATTTGCTGATGTGGACCGTCTGTGGGGTTTGTGGATTTGGACTCTTCCCAACATTCCTTTTTCTTTTTCCCTCCTCTCATTTCAGTGATTTCAAGTAGTTGGGGATTTTTTTAGAGCAAAGATTACACCCTTTATTTCCCAAACCATACATTCCTCATAACATTCAAATCTTTATACCTCTATCCCTCTTCCAAAAGGGAAAAGTAAGCCACAGCTGAGCCAAATTTCAGAGGAACGTGGAGACTTCTTAAATTTTAACTTCACAAAAATGTGCTTAAATTCAATTATCGAAACCAGGTGCAGATAGGTCAATCACCAGAATTGCTGAGATGCAGTCAGAATTCCATTCCAGAATAAAAGTAATTTATTTAATTAGAGAGGGGAAGAAGTCCCATCACCAGCTAATCCTTTAATTTCTCTTGTACCTCAGGAGATATGGTTGCTTCTGTTCAGTATGACACATGGCAGTAAGTCTGTACAGTGCACTGTTCTGAAAAATAGACTTTGGCATGGAAACTCTGTAGCAGCAAGTTACCCAACAATTGGAGAAGCACTTCTGCTTCCAGCTTCCTCCTCTTCAAGACATGAGACCTTTTAAGCCTCATTCTCCAAGACCTGGCTCTTCCAGCAAAGGTTTTACTGTGACTACCCAGTCCCAGCTATCGCTTCCCTTCTCTCTGCCACAACTCAATTAATAAAGTCAGGCTAAAGCTTTTTCTGCTTTACACAAATAACCTACAGAAACCCACTGAAACTGAGGGCAAGGGGCAACAGCAGCTCTTCTTATCCTCTTGCAACACATAGTAACTGCAGCATTAGTCCTGACACTGAGTTTATTCTTGGGGGAAAGTGCTAAATCTTAAAGTACATAGAAATAAAAAGACCGTTGTGCATCCTATCAACTACACAGCACCAAAATTAAGATCCTCTAATTATGTTATTTGTTACCATACCTTTACTCACAAATCAAGGGTGTACCTTTATTGCAGCGCACATCATAGCTGAGACAGGCACAATACACAGAGCATCACCATACAATTCCAGAAGTCTTCAACCCATGCAGAGTAACACCTCACCACTTCAGATATCTGCCCATACAGAGCAACACCACGTCACTTAAGAAGGCTACAAGCATCTGCCCTTCTTGCTCTTTAGCCCAACCTTTTATACTCCCCATGTTGGTGCACTGCCCCTGTGTGCCCTCTGTTCCCTCTGGTGGTTGGTCAGTGCCCCTGGGCCCTCCATGGCTCATTAGCTCCAATATGATTCACCTGCTTCTCACAGCTGCACCCATAATCCCAATTACCACAAACTGTGCACCTACATACCTTATCAGAGCTACTCTGACTGAAGAATCCATTGCAGTCACTTGCTGTATGCTATATTTAAGGAAATTCCTTTCAGCGATCATCTAAATGACAAGCTTGTGCTCTTATCTAAAAAAGTAGTTGTGAACACTTTAGAAGTTTTGCATAAGAATTTTAATGAGGCTCTAGTGATTTTGATATCAGAGTATAGTTAATGCAACCCTGATTTTCACCCCAAGTTATTGTCGTATTTTTGCCAAATTTGAGGGTAATTTACTTAGTAAGAATCTGTAACTGTGTTTGGCATCAGCAAAGATGTTCATTTGATTGTTCTCATTCCCACTGCATTCAAGTGCCTTTTGTTATTTTGTTCCTGCAGACTTGTGGAAAGGAATAAGCCAGGATATGACCCTTATAAGTACATAATTTTTAATATCCAGATCAAGATGAGGTACCTCAGTTGTGACTTTGCATTCAGGAGTGTTACACACTGTGACTGACCTGTGCCTGCCAGCTGGGCCAGCAGCAGCTCCCACAGTGTGCCAGGTTCTGAGCTTGCTGCCATCCCTGCCAGGACAGCTCGGAGCAGCACTGAGGGCACTGCTGCTGTGCCTTCCCATGAGCCACACGAACTGCCTGGCTTGCCTCAAACACCTCCCTGGCTCCAGCCTGCCTTCCTTGGGATGAGGCAAACCAAAACTAACTGCTAGAGGACAATGTCTATGCGAAGGATTTGGGAAACACAGAGGAAAACCTAAAAGAGCTCTCTCAATCTCGGTCTTCACAGAGTTTTACCCAAACCATGGGGATTTTTGTATAACTGCAAAAGAAGTAAAACTGCAGTGAAAACTTGAAAAGCTGCTGTTTAACTGAGAGACTGATAATATTTTTCTATGCAATTCTGATACAAAAGACATTAATACTGCTTTTGCTTCCCTGAAGCACAACAGGTTCAGCTAGTTCAGTCCTACAGCTCTTGGGAATGATATCCCATTGAGTCAGTGGGACCTAGGTCTGATTTACATTCCAGGATTTTAAGAAAACAATACATTTGTATTCAGTGTGCAGAGGGAATCTGGAGTCAATTAAATCTGTAAAACAGAAATGGACCAACACTGAGGAGGATCCAACATCTCAGTCACGCTTGGCAATCTTCTCCTCCAGAAGCATGTGACCAAATTACAAGTCAAATAAAATGAAGCATGAATATTTCATTATGAAGCACTTTAGAAATAATTTCAAAAAAATTAAAATCAAAAACCCATCCCTAAAAACTGGCACACAGATTCTTGCTGGAATGCTGAATTTGCTCCACCAGCCTGCCTTATTTTATAATTAACCCTTCCCAACACAACTTCCTTGAGGAAGAGCAAGATCAGGATTGTAGAGATTCTGGTTACACTCTCAGACTGACATCTTCATTTAAGTACAAAGCTCCTGTGCAGATTTTACTTCTAGAAAGCAACTTAGGCTTTTTGAAACTTAATAGTCACAACCAAAATTTAAAAGAATGTGAATAGTTTGAATGAAGACCATTTTATGAAGTCCTGGGCA
The DNA here is from genome assembly GCF_012460135.2 of Molothrus ater. NCBI lineage: Eukaryota > Metazoa > Chordata > Aves > Passeriformes > Icteridae > Molothrus > Molothrus ater. Next base: position 11,776,548 of record NC_050482.2, on the reverse strand, counting down.
GTCAAATAATTAACTATTCCACTAACTTCAAGAAATGTAAGCAAAAAGTGGGGAAAAAAACCAAGCTATAACTTTCTTATTTTTGCTTTTTTCAGTGACCAAAATGCAAAATGTTGATTAACAACAGGACTGTTTAATCATAAAAAACCATCATGGCATAAGTGCCTCATTCTTCACGAGTTCTTGTTAGACGTCATCCTCATCCAGAAGAGAGCGCTTCCAAATTTTCCATGAAGAAGTATTTACAAAAAAAAAAAATTTATTATTTATAATTTATTCTACATTCACATGCTGAGTTCTTCAAGACCACTCAGGGTTATATATTGGTAGACCTTAACTCTTGGGAAGAGAAGAGCTCAGCTGTCACTGTCATATTTTCTGAAAAATCCTTTTGCCAGGATTTCTTCTCCTGGGAAGCTGAGAAGACTCAGAGAAAAATGAAAATAATAATTATCTGATTGCTTCTCCTGTGTTTTATTGCTTTGGAATGTGGTTGGATATTGTTTATCAAACAGGTGGGTGGTTGATTGGTTTAAGGTGAATTGTTTTTTCTTAATGACCAATCACAGTCCAGCTGCGTCGGGACTCTGGAGAGGGTCACAAGTTTTCATTATCATTCTTTGTAACCTGCTGTCTGCATCCTTTCTCTACTCTTTAGTATAGTTTTAGTATAGTATTCTTTAATATAATATCATATCATATAAATAGTAAATTAGCCTTCTAAGAACATGGAGTCAGATTCTCAATTCCTCCTTCGTCCTGGGGACCCAGCAAATACCACACTCAGCAGCATCACTGCAGCCTTCGTTTAATCAGAGATGGTTAACCAAAGATGAGGAGCGAGCCTGCAGAATGTTCATGTCCCCGAGAATTCCCGAGTGGAACAATAACATCAGAGAGATTCACTGCTTCACATGCACCCACAACACCTTGTATGTGTGTTTTGGGGAGCAGCTGAGCACCCCTCCACCAGACTGGGGCCTGTGCTGGCAGGCAGCAAGAGGCAGGCATGGGAAGCACAGGGAAGAGTGGATTTCTTTGCCTGACAGGACACCTGAAAATGTCAGATGGAGACCTCTGTCAACACACTGTCCTCCTGCGCTCCTGGCAGCCAAAAGGGAGATGAGATGAGAGCAAAGCAGAAGAACCCAGACAGACCTGACAAAAGAGTGCTGTGGGTAATGAGATACGCACACCCCAACGTGTTCTGACAGCGCCGGTCGGGACGAGATACCCCACAAAGCCAATGCAAATGCCAGACAAGGATCAGCAACTCCACTCAAAAGTGCAGCTTGGAAAAGCCAAAGGTACAGGCTCTATCCTGCATGGAACAGAAGAGGCTGCAGTACAGAGTGACAGACTGTGGGAGTTAGCACAGTTTGTTATTCACTCAGTAAGATGTTACCCAAAACAGAAGAATGAAAAAAGTGTCTGAAGAGCAATGTTTTGGTTTAGAGCTATGCAAGCGTGGGGGACTTTCCCCCTTATATTTCAGAATTCATAAATATACTAGAAGTCCTAGAAATATATTTCCCTAACTAGATTTTATTGAAAGCAAAGAAATAAAATTTTGATGAAGTATTAAAAAGCTTTTGCCACTCTCCTCTTCTTTCTGCTTGTCTGATGTGTGAGTCTATTAAAGCTTCAGTGACAACTATTCCAACCCAGTTATAGAAGGTACAGAAATAGGCCTAGTAATAAATCCAGCCTTTACAGATAAGGATGCACTGAAATGGCAAATTCCTACAAGTCTGACATTTTCACATTGTTATTGGGGTATTCAGCTTACAGACACCACCAATGGATAGAAGTTCCAGTGATTCCAATGTCCTCTACCATGATGTATTTATTAGTCAGCAAGATAGTAAAAAAAAAAAAAAAATTTTGGATTTGCTTTTCCTTTCAGAAATAGGTAAAGGGCAGACAGATATTACACAATAAAGCAGGTATTACACAAAAAAAGCTGCACTTTTGAGAATTAGAGAACTTAAAATCAAATCCATTACCTTCAGTTAATTAGGACCATCCCAGAAAGTATTCATTACCATGTAGCTGGGTTTGGGGTTTTTTATCTCTTCACTCCTGCTGTTCATTTAATGTCTTACTGTTCCCTGAGTTTCTTTTGACAAATGAAACATCTTTAAATACAGTAGAATTGAATCCATGCAGCATAAATGTGCACATGTGTGTGCCAAAATAAAGCTTTATCTATATGACATCACCTGCCCTGGAAAAGGCCCTGTTCAGACACTTCAGCAGGACAATGTGCCCTGAGAGCCACAGCCCAGGCTCTGCAGCAGCCTCTGCTGTCAGGATGGGAGAGCTGATATGCAGACTCCATGCTGTGAATGTCTGCAAAAGTCTGCCTCAGACGTGTAATTCAGTGAATTCTGTTTGTTCTTTCTGTGTCCTGAAAGCTGTCTGAAGGAATATCCTGTCACATCTTTGTGTGCAAGCATGTTGTTTTTTCTTGAAAAACACACAACACACATACAAACAGCTTCTCCTCAAGTCATGGTTTATTTGCTGGTTCCCTCAAAAGTTATTCTGAGGACAAGTCTTAATATTTTCATGCTGGCAAAGTCCATCTCGGTAAGAGTAAAAATAGCAAGAGAGGGCATGTGAGGCACACTTTCCTCATTTTTAAAATAATTTTTCTTCTAGAGTAAAAATCCATGGTATTTTATGGCCTCCTACAGGGCGTATGCAAGCTTCAGTCACTGAGTAGTACTACCCAGCTATAAATTTTGCATTGCAGGCTCAGTACATGCACTTAAAAATAGCCTTGTGGTAAATAACACCATTTGTAACTTCTCCATTGTGCATCACACAGCCAAATGAAATTGCAGATGAGTTATTTCTGTTTCTGCAGTAGTTCACTGAAATCGTAGTCCAGTTCAAAGGTTGTCTTTAAACTAATTTATCATCATTTGCTATTATAAGAGTGCTTCAAATCCACAGTTTCATCACATTCCAGTGCACCTTAGGAAGGGAAAGATGCTATTTGATCTCTTGGTCTAATGTTACACCTGGTTTAAAGTCTCTACAAACAACTCCCTGGAAGCAGGCAAACATTGCCACAGGAAATCAGCACAAACAAAGCCCCAAAAAGCCCTGAAGGATCAATCTATTTGATGCACTTCTATTTTAATCCACTCTTTGGTAACAGAGGATGGTAAAATACCTCTGAGTCTTCCATTATCTGCATCATGAAGAAAATAGCAGTGAAGACATATTTTGCATCTTCAAACTTTGTGACTTGTCATTTCCTCACTAATCTTACAGTGTCTCCTAGTCCAGTTATTGTATGCAGAGGTAGGATCCCATTTCTCTCCTGTATTCCTTTGTTTTTTCTCTCGTATTTTCCTCTCTTCAACTTGAATGATCTAGTAGTGGCAACAAGATGTATCACTGTTCTCTCTGTTGCAGTCTTTAAATGGCCTTAAAATGCTGGACTCCAAAATTCTTGTGTCAGAAATGCTGGAGGTTTGTAGTTTTTTGGCTTTTTCTGGGGTGTAAATGTTCAAGGAATAATCACCATAGAGTAAAATTTCCACAAAGCATCCTCCACACTCTGCTCCCTAGAGATAAACAGAACTGACTGTTATAGTCCAAAATTTAACTCTCTGGAAAGGACACTTCAGAGGCAATGATTAATACATGCTTTTTAAAAACAAAGAAACAAAACACCCAAACTCTTCAGGGAAGTGGTCACAGCACCAAACTTGTGAGAGTACAAAAAGCAATTGGACAATGCTCTTAGACACGGTGTGACATGGTGCGACTCCTGGGGTGACCTCTGCAGGCCCAGGAGCTGGACTCAGTGATCATGATGGGTCCCTTCCAACTCACCATATTATATGACTCTATGAAAAAAAAGAGCCAAGAAAAGGTCTATCAAGAAGTCTTATCCTTTATTTTATTTTATTTTAAATATTTGGCCAGAATTTTCTAATTCTAGCTACCTTAAGTTTGCTGAGAGGAAAGAAAAAAATCTCACTGACCCTTGCAAGATTTATGTTTGTGGTACATCCCTTTTGTCTCATTATGTTTTGCTTCTTTTATAAGAAAAAAAAAACAAAAAACAAGTAGGAAAATACAACCAACCAACCACATAGCCCCAAGGAAACACAGGGAGCTCTTCATCCATTCCTTGAAGCAGACTATATGTAAACTTCAAATCTACAGTTGAGGCTCAATTATCCTAATGATCTTTTCTAACCTGAATGATTCTTTGCACTTAATATATGCTAAATAGCCATTTCTAATATAGATAACATTAAATTAAAAAACTAACATTAGTCCCTGGAGAAGAGTGGGGCAGATATTTCACTACCTACTGTCTTACAGATGTTTTATACATTTTCTGAAGTGAGAATAAAATAATACAACAACGATCTGGTCTCATGTCATGGCTGTAAATGACTTCACACAAGACAGACAGAAGTGCTTTTAATTTGGGATCAAAAGATACACAAAGTTTTTCTCTCCTAGATTATTTTTCTTGAATGACAGCAGACTCAATCAGGATAAATGCCTTCAAAATACAGTCAGCCTGAAAGTGCTAAATCCACAAGCAGTTCACAAATGCCAAATCCCTTTTTTCATTTCACTCTTATGAGGCTGCAAAACTGGATAAGGAAATTATTTTATATGTCTTGTTTTCTCCCTCCCTTGCCTTTTTTGATAGCTACTTTGTGACGTAAGCTTTCACAGGACAGGAATAGGAAAACTGGTGGATGCTCATTTTTCTGCTCTCCTCTATGTGTTTATTGCCTGGGATTCTCAGCAATGGTTTTCTTCTTGAATTTACCATCAGGAAAGCAGGAAAAAAATCTAAGATGAAAGGGAGTAGTAGAAGAAAGGACTCATTGTAATGCCTCAATTATGGAAGAATATACCACCTTAAATATTAATTGGGCTCAACACTAGTCATGACACCTCTCTCAGTCCTTCACAGACACCTCTACCAGAGAAGAAGACACAGATTAAATACATTCCCTGCACCGAGTTCCTTCTCACCTATCTGGCCTGCCTCTCCAGGCACAGTGCAAGAGTTTTAATGAGGAAAACCACTCCTGACATCAGCACTCTCAGGATTCCTTGTTATTCTTCAGAGCCATTCCCCAAAACAGTGCAAGTGACAGCAGCTTCTTAGAAGAGGGGCCCCACAACCTTCCCTACCACCCAAAACTTGCAACAGATTGATCCCCATGGACTTGTATGGCCTCCATGGGAATATGACACATGGATCTATTTCTCCTATACAGGCAGTTATGCTACAGCACCATGGAACTTAGGGGTTTTAATCCACATTAAAAATGAAAAGTTAAAAAAGCAACCCAAAAGTATTTCAAACATAGCTATTTCTTTTGGCTGAGCTCTCAACTGTGTGGAAAATATCCTACTCCCATTGTAATATTCAGATGACAGCCAGGACAGCCACGACATTATGATTTTCTGGAGTGGAATAGAATTGATAAATAGTTCAGGGAAAAAAATAAAATAATAATCTCAGCCTTGCATGTAATTTGATTTATTTTCCCAGACAGATTTACATAGGCATTACCCACAGCAGTGAAATAAAAATTCACATCCCAGAAGAGTTTCATAAAAAATGTCAGTAGTGAACTACTGAAATCAAACTTTCATGGCAGTTTCAGGAATACACTGATTGGAGAAGAATATGAGTGAACATAAGTTTTGCCTTTAACAGGTCATGTAAACAAAGTGAAGAGCTGTTGAAGTGTACTAACTGTAAATACTGAGTTTAAACCACATATTCCTGGACAGGTGATAGCTCTTTCATAAATGAATGAAAGATCTTGCCATGCAGGTCTCTGAATTCCAGACTGGCTTAAAATACATTTTAACATGTATCATTCTGGAAGAACAGAATGAAATTCACTCCTCATCTGAAGATCATTTTAGCTGCAATATTTTACAGACTAAAAAATCTGCAAGTAAAAATTAAATAAAGAGGCACAAAACAAAAGAAAAAAAAAAAAAAACAACAAACCTCTCACCAAAATAAACCTCAAAAAATCTGCAGAACATCCATGTGGAGCCAGGCCCATCATCTTTAAAACAAGACATTTGGTGGAGTTTGGCAGGCAAACAAAACAAACACAAGTCTGGCAAAAGTATCTTGCTTGGGAGAATAAGGAATAAAATATGATTGCTCATTCTGGTAGAGGTGGGGAGAGGAATGGTTATGGCATGTGAATTTTGGAACTGACCCATAGAGCTGGGTAAAAATGAAAACATTTGGAGACACGAAATGGAATGCATTAAAATAAATAGGAGAAAGATATGCTCAAGTCAAATTGGGTTCTGCTAAGTGAAAAAGTTACTTCCATCTGGCCCAATGATGGAAAGATGCCTATATGTTTGAGACTCACAGTTCAAAATTATGAAGCAAGAGTCAAGTTATGGAGCCATGCATCAGATCAAGACCCTTTCCTCAATTCAATATCTCTGAAAGGGAATGCACGGAAACATTTCCTCAGTAGTACATAGCATAAATCTGCGTGCATTTTGAATCCTGAGAAGGGTCAAAATGAAATCATAAATATTGAACCACAGAATCATAAAATTCTCCAATGCATTGTTTCAAGAAAAAAGAGAAGAAGAAGAAGGAAAAAAAAAAAAACATTCCACAAGGTGTTTGAGCACATCATTAAGCAAAGGTCACATTTTTTCTCTTGATGGAAGGATAGGCAGAAGATACAATTACTGTTACATAGATACATCCAAATCATTCTGATTTTCCTCTGGAGTTTCCTACCAGCCTAATCAGTGTTTACTTCTGCCCATTATCAACACCTGAATAAATGACTTTGGGTAGTATGAACTAAAAAACTGACATTTGTGAACTCTCCCTTTATTACTACTGGACCTAATTCTGCAAAGACTGAAGGGTGTGTATTCTCAGGTTCAATGGGATTTATAAAAATATTATTGATTACTCTCCTATATATGAACCTAAAAGCCAAAGAATGATGAATTTGGAAAAAATCCACACTTGAGTACTAACGTAAAATGAGAAGGGGTTACAGGAATGTCTACAAAATTTAATACAGATACCTTTACAGCCACAAACTGTACTAGATTCTGCAGCATGTACCAGAATTTTAATCTTCACTAGCGACTGCCTGTTCAACAACTTACATTTTTCACTTAAATAATGTTTTATTTTTTGTTTAATAAATGAAAGCAACAATCCAAATTTAGAATGAATTGTAAAATAATAACAACTATTTTGAGCAACTAGGAATGCAAATAATTTTGGTAAGTATAAAACTATTTAAATGCCTTTTTTTTTAAGAACAGCTCTCTCTGATCATATTTCTGATGGGATGAAAATTTAAGTGAAATTCTTTCCAAGAACAAATTTTAATTTTTCAGTTCACACAAGCTTTTGGATGCCATCTCAAAAGAGATGTACACCTTTACTATGTAGCTATTCTCAATTTTAAGCATGCTGGAAAATTTATTCAGTTTATATCCATTTTTTTGAATTCAGGGTACTATAAGAGAAACAATAGGAAACAAATAAAATGTGTCATGTGCAGCCTTGAGATCCAGTCCCAAATTAAAAAAAAAATAAAAAGAGTAAAATAATTTTAATTGTACATAGAACAGAGTAACAAGTTAAATATTTCAGCTCAGGAAAAGGGTTATTTTTAATTGACAGGAATTAGCAACCATTGGACAAAAACCAAAATAGTGTTAAAAAAGAAAATCAAAGGATATTAAAGGTGACTGACCAAAGTGTTAAAAATCCATGCAGTGTTTCTGTGCAGCCAAACAAATAATCCTGAATATTTGGCACGCGTAACCAAAAAAAGTGCCAACTTGGACAGAAGCAGCTGATAACATGGTGGAAGAAATGGCTGATGATCTCCCCCTAGACTCCTGTGGCCTTGTTTTGTCACAGAAGTGGTGGGTTATTATAATGAATATTGAATACTATATTTAAAAAAAAAAAAAAAAGAAACTCTACTCATCCCCCTAACCTCACTTCCCACCCCCAAAACATGGTGTTCTTTCTACACCACCAAGGCAAAGAAAACAGGTCTCCAGATATTTGAAGGATTTTTACCCAGGGCTTTTTTAGCCCTAGGTCTCTTTCTTACAAGCCTTCTGGTCTTACAGATTCCCCCACCACTTGCTCATTTCAGGAAAAACAAAAATGGTCATATGCATGTCCCTGTGTTTAGTTTTCCTCTATATTTTCTAATATTTTTTTTATTACTTCATGCTCACAGTGGTTAGTAGAAATACATCTAATAATAATGCTCTTTCCTGAGATTAGAGTGATATATAATTGTACTAATTCAATGTTGCTTCCTACAGAGAGTTTTCATTTTTTACTTAATGGAAACATCAATGTTAAACCATTTTATCCCCTTTTATATGATATACTGCAGAAAAATCACAGTGTCTGAACATCAGTTCTCCATTCTAAAAACCGTAGATACAAACCCTTGCAAGGGAAACAAAGGCAGAAATTCAGTCTAGACTCTGGTTTGTGATTATCTGTAAGCTAGAGTAAAGGACATTTTGGCTTGAAATAATAAACTGATTGTAAATGAAGCACTAGAATAGCTGATGATGAGGAGGTTCATTGGCACTGCTCTGGAAGGAAAGTCTGCATAAGCATGAAGGGCAGTTTTACCTAATGCACATTGTTAGAATGAGTAAATGAAATCAGGAATCACATATCTCTGAAGTAAAACTTGGAGTCAAACAACACTCACACAGCTAATTAGTAAATGTATATCTGTAAGTATTTAAGCCCATGCAAACTGCTGAAAATTAGGGACACAAAACATTTGGTGCCAGAAGCAAACAATGCTCTCTTTTACCCAGCCAAGGGATGCAGCAGTGAATGCTCAACACTAAAAAGCAGCAGCTGCCTCCTGTGACCAAGGCATTGGCAGATCCTCCACTGGTTCAGACTGATGCTAACCCAGCAATTTTGCAATCTGCATCTCTTATCTTTCCATGCCCAACATCCAAGTCCTTTGTGGGGCGTCAAACAAGATCCTTATGTGGCATCAGCTGAGATCTGGACTGAGCTGATCAAACAGCCTAAGGCTTGAAAAAGACAAAAGTAGAAATAGAATTGGGTGTGGTCAATGAAAAACCTTTCAGAAAGTTTATAATAGGAAAGTTGTTAGCACTATAACACAGCCCACTTCCATCTCCTTACTTAGAGACTATTCTGCTTTCAGAAATTTGTTTTGCATAAAGGAAGGTGGGTCAACCCTTTTGAAGAAAATTCAATATACACAGTGATATTAACATAGGGTCCTGATATATTTATGGGACAATATTTAAAATTAATGTCTTTGTTAAATTACCGGTTTTCCTAAACGTTTAGAAGATGACACTTTGACAAGTTTAAGGAACTTGTGTTCTCCTATCTCATTTCAGGGCCTCCTCACATCAGCATTGAAATCAGGAAAGAAATGCAAATTTTTCTTAAATTATTTTAGCACTTCACAATTCTATGCTTTTATATTCTAAAACATGAGGGAAGTGACATAAAAAGTAAATTTTAAGTTGTATTTCTTTGGTTAAAAAAAAATTAAATCTTTTCTGATTTTCTAATCAATGCTGTACTTTCATTTCTATGTATCTGACAATGAAATTGTCAGAAAACCATCTGGGTATGATTTACCTAACTTTTTACTGTCTTTACTGATTTTACAGAAATGAAAAATGTTGCCTTTAAAAGAAAATATAATTAATCTAGAACCAAACATCCAGGATCCAAAACCGAAGTAAGCTTCAGAAAGGCATTACTTAGAACTAGCAGTACAGAATCATCCAGATACATTTAATTTGCTTCCCAACAAACTAGCTCTAAATTTAGAAGACAGAAGTCATTCAGGTGAGAGCTAGAGCCTACAAGCAGATATACTGTAGGATCTGAACCACACATCTGGAGTTGGGAACTATTCCCAATTTATTCCAGCATGGCAGGAGGAAATCTTGGCAGGGTCTACCAAGGTCCTCTTTCTTTCCCAGGATGGATGAAGGAGCAAAATAAGAAGCTAACCCTTGGAAAAGTTTGTAGCCAGCATATTTGCTGAGCCATTGGATGTCCTGCCCAGAGCTTAGATGGGGCCACCAGCATGAAGTAGCTCTGCCCCAGCCAAGCATCAGCATCACTGCCTCATCTCCAGCTTTGGAGCTCCTCCCATGGAGCAGCACTGCCCAGTAGCACTTAAATGCTTCATTCACAAGTAAAGCAAGGAGACAGGTCCACATTTCTCCTACTAGAATGGAAGAAGTTTTTCTCCACTGCCTCCAGACAACCCTTGGTCAAAGTTTTGTAGCTGTTTTCTTGGGACTTTTGTAGCTCCTCAGCTCCAGCTGTCCATGAATCAGCTATTTCATGACCTGTTTTCCATATGCACATGTATTTTCCCTTATCTCCCCTTTTTCTGTAACACAGCAGTGTGCACTAAAACTAAGGAATGCAACTCCTCTTTAAGCCTTTGTGTTTCTAGTGTTTCATCCACAAAAAAATTCAAGCAGGCAATAAACTTTCCTCCCTCTGTGCCATTACTTGTAATGGTAATCTGTTCAGGAAATTGTCTGCTGCTGCTGAAATCACAATAACCATCTCATTTGCAGCAAGGCGGTCATATTCAAACATAAAATGCAGTAGAATGCAACCTCTTGAGACAGTCCTATGTTAAAGTTCCTAATAAAGGCCCAAACTCTTTTTCCATTAAAAGTACAGCGACTTTCCACTCAATTCAATGCAATTTGAATTGGGTCTAAATTACTCTTTTTGAACATTAGGTCAAACTTTCATCATGTGCCCTGGGAGAAGCCTGGTAATTCTACCCTGGGACTCCTTTCTGTTGGGCATTAACTGATTTTACATTATATACATCTCAAAAGAATTTCACTGCATGGTTATAAACCATTTTTTCTTCCAAAACATAAAGAAAACATTATAATCAGGAAAAAGTGAGCAACTATAGAAAGCTGTAGAGTTTTGACTCTTTACTTGATTTTCTTGTTTTGGCCAGGATAAAGTAAATCAAAACATCTAATAAATTCAGCAGTTTATGGCTCTTTCTTTCCCATTCCTTTGAAGCAAACAATTGAATGCTATTAGAAAAGAGGGTACCTCATAATTCAATATCAAGATTTTTGGTAAAGTGCTGCAGTGTCATCCTAGGTTGTCACTGTCATATTTTCTGAAAAATCTCTTTGCCCAGGATTTTCTCCTGGGAAGCTGAGAAGCTTCAGAGAAAAATGAAAAAAATAATTATCTGATTTGCTTCTCTTGTGTTTTGTTGCTTTGGAATGTGTTTGGCTATTGTTTACTAACAGGTGTTTGTTTCATTGGTTTCTGCTGTGAATTGTTTTGACTTAATGGCCAGTCACGGCCAAGCTGTGTGAGGTGCTGAAAAGAGAGTCACAAATTTTCATTACTATCTTTTAGCCTTCTGTCTGTATCCTTTCTGTATTCTTTAACATAGTTAAGTATAGTATTCTTTAATATAATATAGATCATAAACTAATAAACTAACCCTCTAAGAACATGGAATCAGAGTCATCATTTCCTTCCAATGACGGGGGTCACAGAGAATACCATACTAGGTATTTTTTTTTGAAAATTTCTGTCATAGTTGAAAAGTCATCACTTAATACAGAAATCAGGCTTTGCTATACTTTGGCGATTCTACCTCCCAGAATGGTATCATTCCAATGACATTCAGAAGGAATATATTAAGTCAAAAAGACAGACATTCTTGCTTCAGACCATGAATTTCTGTGCAAGGTGTAGATGTAGGTGCATAGAACTTCTGTCTTTAGAGAAGCTTCCTCTGACTGTGGACCTCCTCAACTGCACGTGGGCCAAAAATACGATGCTGATCCAGAGAGGAAAAAGTGCACTTCACAAAGTCATGAAGGGGTTTTCTTTCTCAAGCTACACAGTGAGTCACAAAGGAGATATTTGTTTAATGCTCACTTTGCTTCCCCATGTTTTTGCTTGAAACAATTATGCTCGGCTGTATCCATCAGCTTCAGCTCAGTGGGTCAGGGCACAGAATTTATTTCAGGAGGTTTTAGGTTCTGCTGACACACCATTTGATTTTCACTTCTGCCAGACAGTTGGGTTTTTTTCTTTATGCAAAGACTATTTGAAAGACAGGAAGAAATAAAATGCCTATAAAACCCATACACTTACAGAGAGCAAAAAAGAATATAAAAGAGATGAGAATTTGTTCTTGCTGGGTGACTACAGAAGGAATGCTAAATTTATGTGAAAGTCACTCTTGTCTTATAGAGGATATCAACAGGTCAAGAAAACATTAAGCAACTATAGCAGTGTTCCAAATAAAACTGAAGATACTGAAAGTTACCATACTCTGGACTTGAGGCAGAAGAACAAAGGCAGGCACGTAGTCTTCACTTACAGCAGACAGAATGCATGACCTCCAAAGATAACTAAATCAATAGATAAACAAATTATTTTTTAAACCTTGGAAACTCATAAATTCTGCTGCATAAATTCTGCTTCTCTACTGACACCAAGGACAACCTGATGACTCTTCTCTGATTGCAGGTGGTAAATGTCGTTGGAAGTTATAGAAAAACAATTCCAGGATCTTTGTCAATCAACAGAAGGATTTTTCACAATGCAAAACAAAAGGAAAGATGGTCTAGCCAAAAACATGGGGGAGAGAGTGATCACAAAAATCTTGGCAATAAGGGGCAGCTAACATAACTGAATGATTGAGAAGCTCTGTATTAACACATGAACGTTTTGTTGGATTCATATATACTAGCATTTTAATGCATTAAGTTTGTAATAAAAGGTTTTCAATGCACCTATCCTTGATGTCACATGGTTTGTTCTCAAGCACACATCTTGCACACTTGAAGTACTTTATCTCCTGGCAGAACTCAGACTGAAGTCACACAGATTTTATCCAGCACATCCAGGCTGTCTCTCTCCTTTACAATATCAAGGCCATCCCACCCAGCCTCTCTCCCCTCTCAGGTTTATCTCCAACTCCAGCATAAGTCTCTTCATGCAGTCCAGCAATCCAACCACCAGTTTATCCTCTGTCCTTTGGTCAGCCACAGCTCCTTTCTAAGATCCTCATCTTATCTTAGTCCTGTCCCCCCTCCTTTTTAGCCATGCAAACACAGCATTTATTTACCACTTAACTAATAATCACTCCCATTCATCTGCTCAGTTCCTATCCCATCTGAAGTTTAATCCTCAATGTTTAATTCATATTGCTGTGCTAACTGATCCTAACAGGATGCTCACTAGAAAACATGACAAGCAAATTCCTCGGTCTCAGTTCCTCTGGTTGTACTGGTTTGACCTGTTCAACTCAGAGCAGCAATTTCAAGGAAAGCCCCATCTTAAGGGAGGCAAACATCCAATACATATGTAATCTTTTGGAAATGCAGCTGCTAAAAAAATCTAATAAACTTGACCAAGAATGTGTGAAATGCAATTTTTTTCAAATGTTCATAACTTTGCCAAATGTGGGTGGATTTTTACAGGCGTAGTAAAAAAGCATATCCAGGTTATAAACTTCAAATCCGTCCACTACACTAAGAAAAACCTAGATGCTCAGAAAGAAAATGTACCTAGACATTTAATGTCAGCAAAAAAACCCTAATATTGCAAGATATTCACTGGAAGCCTAGCAGTTCCATCCAGTAAACTGACAATCTAAGAGCTTCAAGTACTAAAATAAAAACCACACAGAATAAAAAACTTTTGCAATCCTCAGCCATAAACATGAAAATTTTCTATTAGAGGAACTGAAAAAGACTTTGAATTTTTTTTTTATCCCTGAAGAAATAAAATTAAAATATATTTTAATCCCAAACAGACACTTCACCAGATCCACCATACCATCTGATACCATGCAAATTACATAGCTGACTTTAGGAAAGGCCTGGAATTTTATCTTCTTTTTCACCTATTGATGCACATTATTATCACCTTATATACAGTACCTAATAAAAACTAAAGAAGAAGAAATGAAAAATTAAAGAAGTCACAGATATTTGATGAGACAGGCAAGACAGTACAAGTACTTTAAACAAGTCCTACAGTGAGAGCACAAATGGATTTTCTACAAGTGCTCTGAGCTCTCCTTTGGGCAAAACACAAAGGCTGTGTGCCCTCCTTGGCTGGATAACCTGACAGACAACTGCCATGTTAGTATTTCTCTTGGTTGTTCTTGAAAAAGCTATTGCTACTTATTAATGAACCCTACTGTAGGTCATCATTTGCAGAGGAAACAGACCCTAGAAGAGGAGTGGAATCTTTTAAAGGATCGAGATGTGTTGATGTAGAAATGAAAATGTTGTAGCTGCTTAGTGGCCCCATTAATAAAAAAAGGGCCTAGAATGAAGGACATCTTATAGGAAGTCCTTCTCCCCAGAATAAATGGCGCTGTGTAGCACCAAAAGAACAAGCCCAACCACACCAACAGAAGGAATTGCCATTTGATCAGTATTGCAGACACACTGTGTAAAAAATTTGCCTTACTGCGTAAAGATTAATTATCTTGTTGGTTTTGTTTTCTAATTAGATAATCCCAATAATTTATCCTGTTCTATTACTTTCAATATATTTTTACTGAGAAAACTGTTTACACAGATGCAAAGCAAGACTGTAATTTAGCAAGAAACAGGCATCCTTCCTTTGCCTTACCCCTCAGTGAAGCTGCTCCTTCCTGTAGGAGGAACAGCCAAAATCCAAATCATTCAATTTCCCATACATGCAATTCCTATAGCTTCTAGGCAAGCCCATTTGGCAGATTTTTTTTTTTCCTATTAAAAGCATAAATTCCAAAGGCCCCTCTAGGTTAAAATTTCTTTTTTCCTTAAACAAAAAGGTATTTCAAGCTTATGGAATACATTTATCTGATCTCCAGTACTACCCAAGTAAAAGCAATAGATCTTAAAAATGCCTTTGGAAAAAAAAAAGACATGCAAGATTTATGTAAATAATCTGGACAAGCTCAGGCCTCTTTGGACAAATGTTAAATTAAAGATATGCCAATCCCTAGATTGGCATAGAGAGACCAGTGAAAATAACTGTTAGTAAACTGAACTGAAAAGGTTCCGTTGAGCTTTGATGGCAAAAGATTTGTTATGATCAATTACAGTGAAACCTGGAGGCATTTATGCTGAGGTTTATAATCATAACAGCAGCAGCTGGGAGGGAGTAATTAGTTAAGTAGGGGGAAAGTCAAGGTAAATGGTCTCTCCAGTGCTGCCTTTTGTACAGTGTTGCACAATAACAATTTTAATGCACAAATCCGACTTCTCTGTTTATGAATTAGAGTCCTGTCTTTGCCAGTCTTTCACTCCATGTGCTGCTAATCTTATATTCACTGCTACTGAGCACAGCCTGCATCAGAGGATGTCTGGCTGCATTCCTAGTACATTGTACCAATAAATATTAACTCCCCTACTCCTCTAACTCCCACAAAATAATTCTGCATGAAATGTTTATGTATGTTTATGACCAGCATTTATGAGAAATTAGGCTTTATTTGATAAAGTTCTGATATCCGTCTAGAAAAACAAAGATAAAGTAGCATTCTGCCAGCTAGCACAACCAGTTAATTTCATTTAAAGGGAATTCTTGGCACATTTACCTTTGGTCAAGAGCTACAAGCTTACTGCAATGAGAAAGTTTATTTTCTGACATTAACTGTTTTGTCATATAGTAGAATCATAGAATGGATTGGGTTGGAAGTGACCTCAGGGATTATCAGCTTCCAATCCCTCTGCCATGGGAGAGGATCTCTTCCACTACACCACTACACCAGGCTGCACCAACTCTGGTCTTCAACACTTCCAGGGGCATCCACAGTTTCTCTGGCAACCTGTTCCAGCACCTCACCACCCTCATAGTAAAGATTTTCCTCTTCACATTTAATATAAATCTATTTTCTTTCAATTCAAAGCCCCCATGTCCTATGGATAAATGCCCTTGCAAATCTTCCTCTCCAGTTCTCTGTTTTAGAAACTGTATGGCTGCCACAAGGTCTCTGGAGCCTTCTCTCCTCCAGGCTAAACCCCAATTCTCTCAGTCTGTCTTCACTGGAGAGCAGTTCCAGCCTTCCAGCGCTCTGATCATCTTCACAGACTCTTCTGAACTCACTCCAACAGGTTCACATCCTTCTTACGTCTGTGACCCCAGAACTGGACACAGAACTCCAGGAGGGGTTTCACACGAGTGAAGCACAAGAGGAGAATCACCCCCCTCAACCTTCTGGCCACACTGTTTGTGACACAGCCCAGGACACAGGTGGCTTTCAGGACTGTGAGTGCCAACAGAAATATTAAACGGCACCAGGGCCAGTACCAACACCTCAGGGATGTCACTTGATATATCTGGTTACCTCTACTCACAGATCTGTGCTGTTAGATAACCTTAACCTCCATCTGTCTACAAAGCCACCTTTCCTCCCTTTACAGACAGGTATCTTTTTGTTATCAGTTATCATTTGAGTAAATTCTTTGCCTGATCTGAAATAAGAAATAATGTAATTTTGAAAATTGCAAAATCTTTTAGTGACAGTCTCAACTGGGCAAAGCAGAAAATTTCTCTTGAGAAATCAAATGTTTGACCAAGCCTACAAGAGCAGCACTACTACTTTTTAGGAAGACAAAGACAATGAGATCTTAAATTCAGGGTAATTTTATTGATCAAACCATTCTAAGAAAACCACTTGTTTTCTATGAGCAAGATCATCCATCAGAAAGGGACTGTTTGGCCAAATCCTTATCCCTATTCTTTAGTTAAACTACTCACAGTAAGATGTACAATAGCTATTTAGCTCAGGTAATAATAAACCGGAAGTTCTAAAAAAGAGGAAAATGCACAAATGCACCTTAAAAAAATTATGTGAGCTAAAGTATATTCACAATCATGGTATTCAACAGTACCATTAGACAACACTTGACAATTCTGGGCAACAGTGCCCTGGAGAAGCAAAAGTTAATGTAATTGTATAACTAATTTTGTTTAAATTAGCATTATGTAAGGTTTACACAAAACCTTTAAAAGAGTAAAAATATTATAAATTGTGTTGGCAGGTAAAAAAGAAAGGCCATTCACTCACTCTGAGACATTTCAGCAAAGTGGCTTGTATTTAGCAGAAAAAGAGGAGATTAATATTTTTTCAACTCTTGGAAGCTAGCATTCAGGTATCCAAATGAAAGCTGGTCACCCTGAGTTCACCTACTCACTGGGGAGAGAATCAGGCACTTCTAAAAGGTCAGCAATCAGATTTGTCTTAGCTTCTTATGTAAGCATCTCCAGGGACTGAGTGGCAGAAAGACAAAACCAGTCGAATAGGGAGGCATTTACTTCAGATACTACAAACAGGGAGTGGAGAGAGGTGCACTTTTAATATTAATCAGAAAGTCTTAGGAATTCTTTTCTATACTCATAGATCAGCACCAGAGACTCAGCAGTCTTCTTTCAAGGAAGGCCAGCAGTCATCATTTTGCTTCAAGTTGAAGCTAGTTACCCTAGTTTTATCCAACAGTTTCTCAGAGCATTATAACACAGATAACTTCAAATGTGGTAAGTTCCTCATTTCAAGGGACACAAATTCCTCTTTTACAGGCATTGGCTGAATCTTGTGGATAGAGAAGTCTGGCCCAGGAGCTACCTGAGTTTCAAGTGGTCTTGCAGAGTGGCCCTATTTTGTGAACTGCTGGCACAAAAAGATAGCAAGCGTAGGCTTGAGTCTGTGGCCATCTGCATAGGACATGTGGATGAAATTGGAAGGTTGGGTTGGCAGTCTCTGCAAGGACTGTTGGACACATCAGTAGCTGAAAATCACAAGTAAGAAATATATCCTACCCAACAAAATTCAGAGTTTTTGAGTTAACAAATATCACAGATGCATCATGTGCCACAAGCCCTGAGAAGGCCTGTGCCATGGCTGACTTATGTCTTAAGGACGTGACTCTAAACATCAAGTCTCTGGAATATTATGAAGATTAACTTTAAAAGAACAAAGCAATCCACACGTTCATCTTATAAGATAAATTTCAACTAATGTGTTTTCCATATTCTCCTGTTTACTTCCATCATAACAATTGCATTTTAAGCTTTTTGAAGGCTCAGTGACAGCCCCAGCTTTACTACCATGTTAGTTTGGGACTTGGTCCAAAGGCAACTTTAATAAGACTCCTTTCCAAGTGCATTGGAAGCATTTGTGCTGGTGAAACAGACTTTCTTCTCCACAGTCTCCCAAAGAATCACACTTTTGATCATGAGAATTCTGTTAACAAAAAAATACTATGATACTTGTAAAATGAAAAACATACACATGCCAATCCTCCATGAAAAGCAGTCTGACTACAAATCTGTAGTCTGCTCCCAGGCTTTCCAGAATTTCAGAATAACAAATTCCAACTGGCAGATTCTAGTTATGTGAATTACCATTGGGTAGGTAAAAAAGCAAGAAGCTAAAGCAACAGCAGAAGTGAAAGGGAATACAATTCCAAAATAAAAAGAGAGAAAAAACCCCCAAAACCCAGCACCCAAAAACATTACTCAAAAAATCTGTTCAACCAGCATGAGCAGACAACCTTGGAGAGCTGACAGGTTGCAAAGCAGATTGCTGGCACTGTGTTTTGACTTGCCAGAGGAGAGAAATGACAACTAGAATACAACAGTCTTCATGCAAATACTTCAAGCAAGGGTAAGAGACTTGAAAATAGACTTTAGCAAGTCTCAAGGTGTAGTTGAGTCAGGCAGCAATGCAGGAATACATTCAAGGCATTCTGAAGCGTCAATCTTCTCAAAATAAATTTATTTTACTTTTAAAAGGCATAAAGAAAGCTTACCTCAGATCACAGAATCTGACAAGTTGGAAGGAACCCACAAGTATCATTGAGTCCAGCTCCTGGCCCTGCACAGCACCATCCCCAAGAGTCCCACATGTGCCTGAGAGCATTGTCCAAATGCTTCTAGGACTCTGTCAGGCTGGTGCTGTGACCACTGCCCTGGGGAGCCTGTTCAGAGCCCAGCCACCCTATGGGGGAAGAACCTTTTCCTAATGCTCAACCTAAACCTCCCCCAGCACAACTGCAGGCCACTCCCTCAGGTCCTGTCACTGTCACCACAGAGCAGAGATCAGGGTCTGTCCCTCCTCTTCTCTCATGAGGAAGTTGCAACTACAGTGAGGTCTCTTCAGTGTTCTCTTCTCCAGGCTGAACAGACCAAGTGAACTCAGCTGTTCCTCATACAGCTCTTCACCATCTTCATGGCCCTCAAAGAAAGACTTCTCTGTAAGAAGATGGTTGTCTACATGTCTGTCTGACAGAGTAGTAACTTATTTGGAAGTTTCAATCATGATGATCTTCATTTCACCCTCTCTGTTCCACTTCAAGAGTATTTATTTCCTCTAATTCCTAAACTGTACCATGTGTAAAATAAGAAAAATCACCAGACACTTTACCCAGTCATGACAACAAAGTAGAGTAGCAGGAATTAAGCTGTTGCAGCATGCACACATCATCTCAACAAGATGCTTTTAAGATGTTAGGACTTCATTTAAACACCACGTCAATGAACACAAGTCAAAAATTCATTGTGTCCAAACACATGTACATCAGCTGTGACAGTGTCCAGGCTGTTGAGTTATTCCATTTTGAATCAGACAAATGTGGTGTTTTCAAAGCATGTTTCTTCCTTAAGGTACATATGTGGTAAGTACATGGAATTAGAAGAGGACCAGGGCATCCTGTGCTTCCAAATGAAGCTTTATGACAGTAAAACCTACACTGACTTTATGGTCCATAGGATCTCCTATCACAGTGCCATAATAACAATTAATGCCATAGTCTGTACTCCTGAGTCTGCTCCCAGTTTGTTCTTCAAGCCTAGAATGCTGGCCTTTGCACTGCTCAATGACTTTAACTGCAGCAGAACTGCCCAGGCTCACAGCCTGGGGGATCTTATCTTCATAATCTTGAAGAGGTTTCCCTCCATCCCATTTCAGCCTAAAATATTAATATATTTAGAGAAGCTTTTTAATCAGGATTTATTATACTCATGCCAAAAACACAAAGTAAAAGCTGGTATGTCATCCAGTTGCAGGTGTGCAACTGTGAACAAGTGCCTGTTTCCAGGACAAAAAGAAAGACAAGTTTCCTACTATTTTACAATATTTTAATTTTCCAATGGAAAATAAAGAAAAATTAATGAAGGGAGGGGCAAAAATATCCAGTGGGTAGAAAGGGAAAGACATAAATAAACTGACATTAGTGAAAATTCCACAAAGTCCTTAAACTCATACACAAAGTGTGTGGTAATAATATATTTTCTTATGCTAATTTATGCACATAAATTTATGCACTCTTTATCACCTCAATCTCTGAAATATTTACATCCAAATTAAAGTTGCAGGACTACAGTGTTTTCACAGAAGAATCAAATGCTATTTTAGAATATTTTCCCCCAGGTAAATCAAATAATTGAAGTTCAGTGAACACATTCTTGAGAGCTCTCAAATAAAAGCAGATCTTCTGTCAAATACACAAAGGAAACATGGAAAGTAAATTAAGACAGAATATAAGTACAGAGAGAGATAATAAAAACAACAACAGATAATGCTCTCTACCAATTGCTGAAGATGATAAAGTGGAAGTTTGGTGGGAACCATTTGCCAGACCCAAATACAAAGACTCATAAAAGTAATAGTAATTTCTCAGGAGCAAAATCATTATTATACATGCATATTTCAGGGTAAGAAAAAACCCCAAGCAATACAAAATGTGCTCAGAAAGCAA
This sequence comes from Molothrus ater, assembly GCF_012460135.2. NCBI lineage: Eukaryota > Metazoa > Chordata > Aves > Passeriformes > Icteridae > Molothrus > Molothrus ater. Next base: position 11,755,713 of record NC_050482.2, on the reverse strand, counting down.
GAAGTGTACCCAGCAAGAACCTAACTGTCCCTCAGTGGACACAGCACACAAATCCTTGTAGTAGCAGTATCCCAGCTGATCTCATCAAAGTGCTGACAAGGGAACACAGCCCCAAATTTCTGCTGTAGAAAATGCAATACACTTGTGACTCTTATGACCTCAGAGGGAAATCTGTGGCCAGCTAAAGGAGAAGAAGAAAAGCTGTTTTTCTGTTCTCACCTTGTCTGGCAAGGTAATTGCTTTCAGAAACAGTGGAGACTGCATTAAAAGTGGAAGAACACTTGATTTGAAAGGACAGCTTTGCAAGAGAAATATTAATGAGAGAGAGTGACAAGGGGTACAGCACACCCTAGAGCACTGATGACAGCACTGAGGCAGACAATGCTAGCCACACCACACAGAAAATATTTCCTTAGCTGTAAAGAAAAGTCCTGGGATATATCAGAGAACCAACTGGCTTCTCAATGAGCTTTTAAGCAACTGACAGAAGAAAGGTTTTCAATAACTCACTCAAAAAAAGAGCTTTTTTTTTTTTTTTTTGGATGATAATGCATGAAAGTTATTCTGGAGGGCTAAATATAATTTCTATTATTAAAGTAGATCTATGGAGAACAGCTGAAGCATTTTATATGGGATAGGGCAGCTCTACACATGAAAGCAAGACCATCCCAGAAACACAATATAACTCTAAAGATAGCAAGTATAAATCTTGTCTAGCTTATTTGGAGTAAAGATAAGGGAGATTTATTTGATAACATGATCTGTGCATGCTTTCTCTATTAGGGTCTACTACTGATCAATTTTAGATCAATTTACTGATTAATTTAAGTGTACATTACAGGCCTGATGAATATATCTGGTTCCTTTTGAGGGTTAATCTGTCACTTACATAGATTATTAAGGGATTTTAAATGGGAATTTTATTGACCTAAGTACTAATAAAAATCTTAGTGCTGCAGATGTACATGGTCCTTTATAAACAAAAGATGTGTTCCATTCTAATGGTACTGAAAGAGAAAAACATATTTAGAAGACTTTTTAAAAAGCTGAATTATTTGTTAGACATGTAGCAATGTTTGTGCAGAAGACTCAGTCTTTCCTAGTTATTAGATCATTGCTTTAGTACAAAGATCTGCACAGACTGTAGTCTCTAGCAGCCATTTTCTGTTGCGTACATGCAGTCTATTTCCTTGAGATTTTTATAAACGTTTTGTTGTGGGGGAAAAGAGCTTAAAGAATTTATCTGAACTGATTTGTAAGCAGAATAACCTAATTACTTCCATAGCATAAATTCCATGCCATAAATTTCATGTATTGTTTACATTTCTCTTTTCCAGTTCTTTATTTAAATGATCATGAACAAGTTTGCTATTCCGAAAGGACTGGAGCAAATTCAGTTTGACATATTCTAAAGTAGCCTTTTATTTATCCTTAAAGTTTTATTTGCTGTAGTGTTCTGAGCACTACACAATAGTGTTGTTTGTCATTTGGCACAACTTAAAACAAAATAATAAGAAATTATATTGCTGCTAAGGAACACCATTATTTACTTTTTCATAATTACAACAATTTATGATATGCATACTCAGTGAATACAAAAAACCCTGAAGTACATCAGTAAGATGAATTACAGTGAGATATAAGAAATTTAATTAAACAATTGCAACCCTTCACCAGCATGTTCTGTATAAAAGTAAAAATAAATTTAAAATAGTGAGTTTGACTGGGTAACCAAAGTATTTAGATTCACAAGCAACTGCAGCTATCCCTAAAATACACAATGAAACACAGTTCATGAGATTATTCCAATTTACTTGTGTCTCTAGGGAAAAATGTTTCTAGAATAGAATAGCTTCATTTTAAATCAATATATCAGAGTCAACAGCTAGACCATGTTACACATGCATACATAACCACTGAGACATGAGGAAGTTTTGCACGTTCTTGAAAATTTTAAATTGGTACTTCCTGGCTTATAAACTATTCACAATAGAAATATCCCAGCTGAATGCTCAGTGATCAAACATTCAATTTCTGTACGTCAGATGTGTACTCCACTTCATGTTATATACAGCAGCAATTCCTGGGAGTGATTTAGTTCCTGGGAGAGGACAGTTCTGGCATAGAAAGAGGACTTGTAAGTTTATTTGATTCAAGGACTGCAGAGACAGCACAGGAAGGAGACAGGTTCAAGGAAGGAAACTGGGAACTGATTAATATTTGCATCCTTTTGAATATACATTTTCCTCTCTATTGAAAATTAATTAAAAATCAAGAGCCAAAGGTAAAAATAACATGCTTACAAAATATTTTGGTAATTTTTACATACCTGTTTAAGTGGATTACAACTCTGTTAACAATTTAAAAATCTTATAAAGATTGGGTAACTTTCTGCTTGACACTGCATGTCAAAATATGGAGAAGCAACAAAGCAGTAGCAAGAGATGCAATTGTGGCTTGAGAAACAGTAAAATCTCTAACTTTGGCAAAACAAAGTTTTAAACATTAGAATTTGCCACATGGCATTTAGGGATGTTGAAGTTTATGCTGCTCTACAGGGACTGAGATATATATATTGTGGGGATATAATAAACAGCATTTTTTACCTTAAGTTTCTCCTTAAGCCAAGGAGTATTATGCATTCAACAAGGGCAGCAATCATTTATGAGATGTGCCCAAGAATACGCTTCATTCTTTGTGAAATGTTACACAACAACAGATTTAAGAGTGAACGGCACTTCACTCAACAGGTTTTGCAGGAAGACCAACAAAATTAAGGTATTTTGTTGTTGATGATGTTGTTGTTTCATAGTAATGTCCTTAGGCCTCAGGAAGATTAGGAGACTTTCAGTACAAGTTAAGATTTTAGTACAAGAACTTGTACTTCTTTAGTAAAGTACAAGGACTTTCATACAAGTTAAGAACTGGTTGGTCTTCTGAAAAACCTTCAGTCCAGCTGACCTAAGATGGGTAAGAACATTTAAGGAAAGTGAATAAAAAAAAAACATTCTCCATTCCTTAAGGACAAAAGATTTGTTAGCACAAGTTATACAGAAACGCTGTGAAAAGAAGATGGGTTTCACGAAGTCTGTTATGTAACACAACTGTCTTCCCCATCTGTAAGCAAAAATTGCATCTAATTAAAAGTGCAATGCTTTAAAGAATTAAAAAAGGGAAAGGGTGGGGAGGGGGGGAAAAGGAAGAAAAATCCAAGCCACTGACGCTAGGTCTCAGCAAAAATGGAATTACTAGAAGCTAGAATCATTCCAGGAGATGGATTCCCCTGGCATTCTCTTCAGAGCTCTGGTATAAAGAGATGGGTGCACGCCTGCAAAGGAGCCTGTGTGCAGTAAATCAATCTGTCAGGCACTATCAAAGTACATAGTTAAGAATTCATGGGCTTTTCATGATGGGCATTATGTAACCAGACTACATTTCAACTCAAGTGGCTCAAATGTGACTTGAGTTTTACCTCCCTGTAGTTTTCTAGCCCATCTTTCAACACAAAAATAATGACTTAAAGACTTTTAACCATTCAAATCTTTACACATTGACAAATCTGTTCCAAAACTGAGTAGCAGCAGCTCAGGAAAAAAAAAAGTGTAAGAAGATACCATGATTAGTTCTTTGAAATTTTTTTTTCCAGGCTGAACACATGCACAGGATCTGGAACTCATGGCAACTATCTAATCTTTTCTTAAGAACTTGAGTTATGTGCAGGATTTGAACATTATGGATTCATAATCACATTTGTCTCCAAGCTGAGGGCAGCCCTTCTAAATGAGTATAGTACCAAAACCTTCTAACTGCTTGCCCACCACACACCAGATCAAGCACCAAAGTCATCTCTGAATGCTCTTCTGCCACCAAGAGCACCTCCAAGCTGCACACACTCCCTGTGACTAAGAATCCAATTTAGCTCTTGGAAGAGTCGCAGAGACCTGTCTGTTTCTCTTTCCTGTCCTACAACAGAGGCATTTCCCTGGCTCTGATACATCAAGGGAATCATGAGGGGAATCAGGACCAATCCTGCAGAGTTATCTGGTGAAGAGTCCAAACAGTTAGAAGTCAATAGGATGTGCACTATGATCTCAGGTAAATAATTAAAAAGCAGCTCATACCCATGTCCTCTCTCAAGTATACACATCTCTGAGTCACTCCACACAAAGATATAGGCAGTGATAGTGGATCTGGTTAAACAGCTAATTTCTTTGTTACCTTGGCCACTGTCTGGTCCTTCTGACCGTCCATCTCTCCTGAGGCCCTGTGTTGAAGCTGGGGCAGGTAAAGCACTCCTGAATCTTGCCAGGTAATGAGGGAGCATCCTGGGGCAGATGGGGGAAGAGTTGCACGTGTGTCTGTGAAACAGCAGAGGCTGCAGAGTGGGTTTTGTGGGATTGTTGTTGGTGGAGTTAATTTGTAAACAGTGCAGCTCTGTGAAGAACTTAGGGCTGGAGGATGTGGAATCAATTACCTTCTTGGTATTTTTGGGTGGAGGGAGAGAAGAGATCTACAACTTGTGCCAGGAGGCCCAATGTTTTGGGAAAGTATGTAATTTCATGCAAATTGAAAGATTTTTTTTTTTTTTTTTTGTTAAGTCTACTGTTGGATGGAGAGGGGTCCAATGGAGGGCTACAAAGATATTTAGGGGACTGGAGCAGTTCTTATACAAGGAAAGGATAGGGGAGCTGGGCCTGTTTAGTCTGAAGAAGATAAAACTGAGAGGGAATCTGATCAATGCATACAAATATTTCAAGAGTGGGTGTTAAGAGGATGGGGCCAGATTCTTTTCAGTGCTGCACAGTGAAAGGAGAAGGGTCAATGGGCACACACTGAAACACAGGATATTGCATCTGGATGTGAGGTAAAATTTTACTATGAGGGAGACAGAGCGGTGGAAGAGGCTGCCCAGAGAAGCTGTGGAGTCTCATTCTCTGTAGATGCTCCAAACCACAATCCTGTGGAATCTGCTCCAGGTGAATCTGCTTTAGCATGAGGTTGGACAAGGTGATGTCCAGAGGCCTCTTCCAACCCCAACTGTTCTGTCATTCTGTGAAATTGTGGGCACTAAGTGCAGGGAAATTATGTTCTTGTTGCTCATGGGGTAGCATCAAAGGCTGAAGAAGTTACCCAAATATATATCTGATGAAATGCATTTAAAAATTTGCCAAGAGTGTCTCAGCATTACTGTTTAGGAAAGTATTAATTGCAATGGGTAAAGTAATAAAAGTTGCTTTTGTTGATGAGTTAAAAATAGTATAAATATTGAAACAAAAAACCCAAACAAACCAGAAACATCTTAAAGCTTAGCCAAAAAAGGAATATCCTCTTCTATTTCACTCTCTTTGAAGAGAAAGCTTTGTTCTTTTTTCCATGGCAGTCAAGAGACTTGTATACTGCATATGTCTCCAAAACAACATTAAGAAGAAATTAAATCTCTAATAGTTCATAAATAAATTACTCCTAGTCAGATTATGAATTCATCCAAGTTTAATTATAATAAGGACATGCTCACAAGTATGTAAAAACTTCTGGGTTTAAAAAAGCATACAAAATTAGTACTGAGGAGTAACTGCTGTAGTAATTACTCTTTTTTTCTTTGATACAGGCAAAAATCTTTCTCCCCTAGAAGAAAAAGTAATGGGAAATTTTGATCTGTAGATGTGTGTATTAATATTATAGACTCAACTGAAGCTGATCCCCATGTAGACAGGCAGTACAGCAAATTCTCTGCTCAGTATCTCATTCTGGAAACTGTTTACTGAGACTAGTCACAGAAGTAAGTAAGTAAGGGACTGATTTTGTTGAAGGATCAAAGCTTCAATTTATAAGTTACATATATTTTAATTAGATCTCATTCAGATATTGTACACTTAGGCAAAAATCTGTTCTGAAGGTTTCTGCTCCTATTCCTCTTATTCCTACCTGCCTCCTGCCCAAGAATAATAGAAAGGTCAACCATCAGCCATGGTGTGGGCTTTACACCCTAATTAAGGTGTTAATGAAGGTAGGTAAGGTGCAAACTATGTCAATGTCAGCTTTCAGATAATCTCTTCCTTGGTATCAAGTTCAGAAGGCCAGCTCCAACCTTGCAATACCATTTGCACAAATCTGTTTCTGTTAAAGGGCAAACCAAGGGGAAGTTTCTATCTGAGTAGGGAAGTGGGCCTATACAGCCCACTCAAATTTCTATATGTTGGTCCATTGTCTACTTTCCAGGAAATTTAATTAGGTACTTACCCAGTTAGTCTGAAAATTCCTTGCCTGCCTTAACTGAATCAGCCGAGTACAGGTGATTCAATGATATTAGCCTTTCTGTATTTGCAAATTGGCACAGCTTTTTATGCTGCCAGACATTGCCTGAGCATCCACTCCTGGAATCCTGAGCATGCCACGAGCAGGGCAGCTACCCCAGAGGTGAGTGCTGAAGTCCTAAGGAAAAGCACACTGAAGTCTGGCATCATTGGAAAGGGGAAGATCTCGGCATTGCTTCTTGGAGCAGCGTGAGGTTTTTATACAGCAGGAATATAATATAAAAAACAAAAGTTCCATGGAAAAATTACTATAACCTTAATTCACACAGAAGTGCAGGGCTCTCTCTGCACAGTGATTTTTAGATGATCAGAATTATCTCTCATGTCCTCCTTCCTTTTCATTGGTTCCCTATAAGCCCATAGATCCCTATGGCTTGAAAAGCATCCTTATCAAAATGCAAAGGGTGGCTGCTGGCATGCTACCACACACTGCCAAAAAAAGGCTGGGCTGACTGGGTGTCAAATCTATTTCTCTAGCATTTGTACTGTTTCCCTCCATTTCTGTGAAGGTGCTTGGCACTAAATCTGAGTAAGTCTCTCAAGGTGCTGAAAAACCCCACGCAAAGGAGAGCAGTGAGTATTTAAATGAGGCAGACTGGATCCTGTTCATCTTCAGAAGTTCCTCTGTTGAATATAAAGGAGAAAAAATAAAATTATGGTTGGCAGACGGAACCATATGAATATGGAATTGGGCACTAGCTCTCCTTGTCAAGTAACTGGTTACTTAAAATAGCAGACTGGATTCTGAATTGCATCAGGGAACTAACAGGTTTATCACGTAAAAGAACGAAACTTCAAAATGAAAATAAAGTACAATTATTTTGAATTAACTCCTAGGGTAATCAAGTATCAAAATGTAAAAAATCTGAATACAAAGTAATTTACTGTAATGAAAAATAGTGTTCACACCAATCTGTCACACTTTTTTGGCAAGTGAGATATCTAAGTGAAATGATTATACAGGAAAATCAAATCATTGTATCTAGTAACTGATGAAAATCATTCAAACATTGCATAAATTAAAGATTACTTTAGTGCTGAAGATGGCTTTTTTTATGCATCACAGGAACAGGGTTTTACTGATTAATGTCAGAGGACATAGAAAACATTTTGTGGCTGATATGGTCTGGAAAAAATATGAAAGTCATTTTTATCAAGACCTTTATGGTAATGAAGCTGGAAAAGGTATGCATGTGAAAAACAAAAACTTCTTTCTGGCCTAGAGAAAAAAGATGTCAACAGGGAAAGTTAGATGCTATAATGCCTGAGGTTAAAAAAAATTCTCCTCCAAGGCCTGTAGTTGTATAACTTGCATACTGAGGGAGAGTAAGACATTTTTGAGCAGTATTTGGAAGTAATTGTTGCAAGATGTTGTAGGAGATGAATGGTTGAACTGATGCACTGTGGCAGTGGTTGGTGATCTTGGGAGTTGTTAATGAGTGTCAGGCACTTCAGCCACTATCCTGCCTCCAAAAGGAAAAGTGGGAGGGAGGTCTGGCTGCCAAGAGGTTATGTGTACATGTGTGCAAAGAGAGGGGGCAGATGGGGACAAGTTCTGGTAAGTATCTGCTGGGAAATCTAATATACTACTGATAAAGAAATTAAATTATTTTATCAGGTACCCAATTCTACCCAATTGTCTGGATATTTTCCCATTCCTGATATCCTCATTTACTTCAGGCATCCCAGGACAGACCAAAGTGAGAAGGGAGCAGAACAGGGAAAGGTGATCCAGTGCCCCTGTAGGTCTGCTGGGGAGGTATCCCATGTGCTGGAATGGGAATCCACACAAGGCAGAGAAAGCTAAGTGCCTGTGAAGTCTGACCTCACTGGCAGCACAGACCAGGTGGGTGGATGAGTCAGACTGACAGGGAACTCTGTGTAAACTCATAGTAGTAGCTTTCCATCTGCTGGCACTGCTCTCACATTCACAAGTTTGCTAGCTACCTCATGGAAAATGATGCACTTGAGAGTCTGTGTACTATAAAATGAATTTTACAAGCACCCAACACAAGCTACCAATTTATTCATGAGCATTTCTGTTCCTCCTCTCCCCTAATTTATGGCTTTGTGCATATTTTGGTCCTTTGGGCACAGTTGTTTGGTTCCCTGTGCAGTCAGTTGCTCACTGTCTCACCAAAGGCTCATGCACATCAAACCAGCCTGCCCCAAGCTTGGCTCTGCCACATGCAGACTGAGCTGCCTGACTTAGAGATAATGCCAAAATCTCTATTGAGAGCAGCCCCTGCAGTGCTGATATGAGAGTGCTGATGTGTGGGGGGTGGCCCCACAGCATCTCCAGGCAGTCTATCGTGCAACACAGCTGCAGCTTTGCAGCTTTCCACAGCACACCAAGCCTTGCAGCCACCTCTAGAGCTTCAAAGCCTGCACCCAAAGTTGGTGGCAATGCTGCCTTTCACAGCAGTGAGTCAATGATCAAACCCTGCCACAGGGAGGGAGAAGTAGGGGGGGAAAAATATCTTTAAAAGAAACAGGGAAACTGGCTGGGGGGTTATTAGCAGGTGTTGCAAGTTATTCTCCTTTTAACTCTGTTTGTAAAATGGATTCGATTTCCAACTGGTGATGTTCCTTTAATCCAAATTGGCAAAATAGACCACCAGCTGTGGCAAAAGAACCTACAAGCTGAAACAATCTAAAATATTTATAATGATGTTTTTCTATTTAAGGACCAACAAAATAATACAAATAAAATGTAAACAATATGTGAATTCATTAACATAAAACATTCAGCTTTTGCCTTATGCTGCACTAAAATAAGGGTAGTGTATGCTTTTCTGTGCAAAATTTATAATCCCCCATTTTCCTTTCATTTAAAAGCATGAATTTACTCACACGAGCTACTAAATAATTTTAGCATTTTATTCAGGTATGAGGCAGATCCAAAACCAGCTTGACCAATTTCCTGGTGGGCTGCACCCTGTCCATGCCAGGAAGATGCTTTTCCCCCTGTACTGCCCTGGGACCTGAGCTGCATGGGCACGCTCAAGTTCTCTGTAAGACCTAAGCAAGGAAGCTCTTCAGGGTGGGACTCAGTCAATATGAGGAATTTCCCAAATCACCAGCTCCATAGTGGGTCACATGGCTGGAAACATGCATGGAAATTATTTCACTAGCTGAGAAAAAGCCCTGATCTACACAAGAGAACTCTCTGCTGGGATAAAGATGAGTTTGGACTGAACTCCTCCTCAGCCTGAGGAGAACAGAAGCCACATTGCCCATAATCTATGAATGACAGGCTGCAGGGCTGGCCCAGGTGGAGGAATACACTCTGGTGCTGTTGAAACAGAGGCATTGTGTGGGCAGGAAACCAAGCACTGTGGGGACACAGGGAGACAAGGCATGGAGGAACAGGCTCTACTTTAGTACATGGGAAAATCTCCTAAAATGGAGAGTTTTAATCCATAGTGCCTGGTCTCTGGAGAGGTTCTGCGTTTTTACCAGAGACTAATGTGACCTGCCTATATCTGCACAGCTCACCAACACAGGCCAGGGCACCAAGCTGCAGGGTCAGGCTCTGTTTCACCCCCTCAGTTCAGTCCCATCCCAGTGTTTTGTTGGGCTGGGCAGAGAGTGCCCACCTGCCTCAGGCAACAGCCATGGGTGGGTGAAGTTCTCACCTGGGAGACACAAGTGGAGGCTGCTGAAGGCAGCTTTCTCCTGCTTCCTGGGAAGTGGATGAAAGTCAGCTACTATCATGCTACTATTATTTCCTTACAATGACTGCAGTAGGTTCTCTTCACTTGTTCCATAAAAACAAACCTGGAAGTGGCTCAACTCCAAACTGTAACCCTTCCCAGGATCCAAGGACAGAGATTAACTCTTGCCATGGGGTAGGAATTCAGACACCATTCTTATACATTAACAGCTAACTTCTAGTGGCTTCTCACTCAGCTTCGGGTTTTCAAGTTGCCTCTTTGAGCTCCAGTCTTACCCATTCAGTTTCCTGGGGCTTAGGCACCCAGTTTCCACTGTAGCATTTTCAGGGGGTCATTATGCAGAGCAACCAATGAGATACCAGCTTGTAAATGTGTCTTTTATAAGCCCTAGTCCTCACGCCATTCAGCAACAACTTTCTGAAATGCATAATGTGTTCATCAAACTGTTTTAATGTGGTTGTGCCCTTCATGTAAATAAAACACTTTTCCTTTTTTCTGTGGAATGAATTGGATTTTTTTCCATCTTGTTACAACATCTGTTCAACAGAGTCAAGTCCAATACAGTTCTCAGGTCAGTTCCTGCAGCCTGAGCAAACAGAAGATGTTATTATCCTAATTTATCTGTGGGAAAGCACTGAGGCCAGCAGTTCATGTTCAACATTCCCTGACATGCTCAAGTTCTTTGATTTTGGATAGTTCCAGAGCCAAGGAACAATGTCATTCTGTAGTGGGAAATTCAAACAGATCAGAAATAATTTGATTTTGGAGGATTCATGCTAGCATGAAGGCAGCTGAGGGAATTATTATGGGATCAGTTTCATCTACAACCTTCTGACATCACTGAGGCTCTTTCGTTGCAAACAAGTATGTATGTGCTGAACTTTAATTATGCAGCTGTTAAAAAAGCCACATAAACAATATGCTGGAATCCTGGTAGCATTCAATACCAAAAAATTGCTAATTATGTGAGAACAAAGCTATATATTCATGAGCACCATCTACTGGCATATTCCTATTAGCTCAAAATTTGCTTATAAGCAAATATCACACAGATCCACAGAAGGGATGAGTTTGGAAGGGACTTTTGGAGGCCTCCTGGTCCAACCCCACTGCTCAAGCAGAGTCACTACAGCAGAATTCACAGGACTGTGTCCAGATGGCTTTTGAGTAATTCCAAGGATGAGAGACCTCATACGTATACAAATGAACCATGTGTGACTATTTATTTACAGTTAAATAGATATAGAGATATAGATGATATAGATATAGATGATATAGATATAGATGATATAGATAGATATAAGAACACATTTCAAGTAGTAAATGTGGTTAGAAGGCAGCATAGTGTCCTTTTACTCAGCTCCTTTACACTAAGTGAGTAAAGGCATGAGGTAGAGATTCAGATCCAGAATAAGAATCTAGATGTAGGTAACTGCATATAACATGGGCTCAGAGTTTAACTGCCTAAAAGTTTTCCAACAATAGCTGAGATGTTTTTAGATATCCTTCTTGTGGTCCCAAGAGTGCAGGAGTTCTATCATCCTACGTTCTACCAGACTTCTCTCCTAGATATTCCATATCACAGACTGTGTCATCTGGCATGGCACTAGAGGTACATGTGTAAGCAAATTTTTGAGTACTCAAGAGACGACTTCAATACATGGAGGAGAGTCTCTCCTTCATAAGACTAGAAACTGCAGAAGTCTTAATTTTAACTTTCAAAAGTTATCTCCATAGGGCAAAACTTACCTTAAAATACTTAGGAATAAACAATACTATAACCAAGTTTTCAACATTCAACCAATGTGCAGGAAAAAAGAAAAGGAAAAAAAAAAGGAGCCATTAAAGGCAATGGCAACTTTTCTTTTTGTTGTTAATTAAACAATGCTAGAGACTTTTTTGTCCAAGTATGTAAAGTCCCATGCTATAAGCACACAGTGAGATTTTTACAACATATCAAGGTCTATGTCATATGTAACTAGACTAAGTCTACACAGAAGAATCATTTTGGATCCTTCCACAGGATGCAGCTCCTGTGTTTGAATGTTGAAGGGTATCAGTGCAAACAACCATGGCTCTGACTGACCCTTCAGCAGTGCCTAGGAAAGCAGCTGTGCTTTGGAGTACCTTCCCTGACTAGAGGCAGAACACCTTCACTGACCCCACATGCATCATTACACTGGCTTCTTAAAAATCAATATTAACTATATAGCTGAGGCTCTTCATGCAGTTAGAATACAGAAACTAATAATAATAATAGCAATAATGATAATAATAATGATAATTCTATACATATGCAAACTGCATTTAACAAAGGTTTTGCTTTATTGTTTCACTGTAGTAAACCATGAAGGGGTTTGTTTGTTTGTTTTTACATCTGCAGTAGCAGCTGTATCATTTCCAAGTGCATCACCTCACCACTGGACAAAGCATTGTTCCTCCCATGAGACCATCAGCACCATAATGGATGTGACCCTGCATGAGCAAGTCTGGAAAAACCTGATGGCTCTTCTTATCTGAATGTCAAGAAATGAACAAAGATTAAGTTTCCAAGGAGAAGAGCCCTTCATCATTTTCAGCCAACTTTAAGCTTTGATTCCTATATTTATACAGTTCATTACTTTTTCACAAGAAGCAAAATGTTCTTGTTCCATAGCTGAATCAAGCTATGCATGAGGATTTAGCAGCATATATATTAATCATTGCATTATCTTCATTTTCTTAAAGAGAATATGTAACACAAAGGAAGACAACAAGAATTATTCTCCAAGAAAAAGCAACAGCTCAGCTTCACAACATTAACTTTGACAAATATTCATGAAACCATAACTTCAGAGGTCCAAAAAAGGAAATAGCTCATATTTAAATGAATTCATTTTCACAACTATTCTCATTAATCTTGTCTTATGTAGGCTTATATTTTAAACATAAAAGAATTCCTTGCTTCCATTTCCTGGGATATTTTAGCTTCATGCTTTCTTAGAACAGCTGTACCCAACTTCATATTTATGCAAACATCTTCACACTATTTTCCAGCTACTTTTCTGTGAGTTTATAGAAATGTGTATTGTCAGACATAGAAGGTACACTTCTTAAAAGCACTTGTGGGATTTGGGATCTTGGGTTTTATTTAATTTCAGTCGCAGCTGTGATTTCATCTTTATGGGTCCCTCAAAAACTAGTTGTTTGACAGAACAAGAACAAATTTGTTCTCCACAATGTCACTTAAACAGCAAGTTATTAATTTTAACTTCTGATGGATTTAATATAATCATCAGAATTTCCTTATTACAAGACTTACTGTATTAACACAACACAATTTTCAATTAATGCAATGGAATCTTAAATCAGAGTCTAGAAATTACACCTCCTAGATAGGTTGCATTTTCTGTGGATGACACCATGTTACTGTATTATTTCTTTGTATTCTCTGTTTCTCAATTTACTCATTTGCAAAGTAAATACTAAAAAAGCAATTATTTCATGTAGAAATTTTCAGCATCCAGACAGAATAATACAGGCTATCATTCTACAGATGTTTACACTGAACCAACGTTACACAGTCTTTCAAAAATACCTCTCTTTTTTCAAAGTGAGCTCTTTGGGTTTTCCACCCTCTGAAAAGTATTTCCTTCTTTGCAAATATTTTATGGTCCTTCAGTCCACTTAGTCTAGGGAAGAACAACAACATTTTTCTTTGCAAAAAAATCCATGGATGTGACCATGAAAAAGCTGTTTCTCCTATAGCTTAAAAAATCTATACAATTAATCTTGCCTTGCAGCAGCTGGAGAAAATCTGAGCTCCTAGAAAACTTTTCCTGACAATGAGAAAACAGCCCAATGTGACAGAATTGCACAATCAGAGCAGGGATGAGGTTGGCACACATCTCTGGAGAACATCTCATCGAGCCTCCTGCTCAGAAAAGAGTCAGAGCTGTTTGCTCAGGGCTGTGTCCATTGCATTATCTCCAGGGATGAATCCTCCACTACCTCCCTGGGCAACCTGTCCTGGTTTTTGTCCACTTGAACAGCAAAAGTGTTTTTTTTCCAATGCTTAAATGGAATTTCTTTGCCTCTTGTCCTTTCACCGGGCACCACAGGTAAGAGCCTGGGCTCTGTCTTCTCTACCCCCTTCCTTCATGCATTGCTGAGATCCACGTGGCATTTCTCTCTTCCCAGATCCCTAAGAATCTCCTTAAATAGGAGATTCTTCAAGTTCTGTGTTTCTGTGTCCCTTCCTTGGACTTTCTGCAGTCAGTCCATGTACTGGGCAGCCCAGCTCTGGACACAGCAGATGCCAATATAATGTGCTTGTTCCCAAAATGAAGATCTTAACTGATCTGAAATGGTATGATTATGTCTTCATTTATCCTCTTCAACTGAATTTTCATTAAAATCTGTGTCTTTTACCACCCTTTTACAGATGAAACACCTTGTAAAAATCAATGAGTGTTTAAGGTATGGATCAATGTTATAATATGGCATTTAGTCTTTATGTGAGAACAACCTGCTTTAATTGGCTTCTCATTTAGACTTAGGGTCTCTTCCTGGCAGGTTGATTAGTACAGATTCTCTGTCCTTTATCTCTGTACATCATACTCTTTGACTTTGTAACAGTTTCGTCTCTGCTGCCTGCTCAGCTTTGCCCATTGTATCTAATTCAACAACACTTCAAGCAAATAATGAAAAATATTATTGGAGATTTAATATTTAACACATCTTAAAATTTCTCTCTATGGAAAATTCAGATGGAGTCAATGGGTATTGTTGGAACACACAGACAGCAGATTATTTAGGCTTGTGGTAAGCAAAATATTGCTAGGAAAGGATTTAGATAAGAAATTGCAAGCTAAAAAATAAATCAAAATATAAAAAAGAATGCACAATAACAACAAAGACTCTCTAAAATCCCTGCTTACATTCACAACAGTGATGGTTAGCCCAGCAGAGAAAGGAACACCAGTTACAATGATTTTAGACTACTTACATTAACTTGCACTGAGCACAGTGTTCCTCATGTATAATACCATGCTAGTCTCACAGACAATTACCTGGTAAATAATTTTTTTTTTTTGCATGGAAAAAATCCTCTTTCTAAATAAAGCTCTATTTCTCTACCTATTCAGTGGTGAAAACACCAATATTAAGAATATTTTACATTCCTTTGAAGAATCTTAAGAAAAAATCATACACATGATTTTATAAAAATAATTCCAAATTACTGCTAGCTGAAAGTCAAAGGTCAGACTATTTCTGACTGGGACAGAAGGGATAATGAGGCCATAAAACTAGCAGAAGATCCTGAATAAAACTAGGGAGAGGGAAAGTCCCATTTCCACAAATCCATGGGGATTCTTCAGGCAGACAATGATCTGTTTGTCATCTCAAGGTAGAGAATAATCTCAAGTTTATTTGCACAGAGCCTGCTCTCTTATCTAAAGTACATCTCCTGCACAGCCTGAGGGGATGGATAGGTAAATATGTCCTGTGAATGAAACCAACAGCTCTCCATAGATTAAGTTCTCTTGCAGCAAGCTGGAAATTTATTACAAGTTATTTACTTGAATTATGTATGCACCTATACATACTAAGTACTACGAACTCAGATAGAAAAAACCCTAAAACAATGATTTTACAATCATATTAACTGTATGAGAGGAAACAATTAATGGAAGCCACAAATACTTGTGAAAGGAGTACAGCAGGATAAATTTATGATTAGCTTCATAAGCAGCTAGCAGATTGCTGACTGCTACTGAGCTCCATGAATGTGCAGCAGCATGGAGGGAAATTCTGAGGAAGGATTTGAATGAGCACAACATAGCAGCTAGGCAGACATTTGTCAACAAAACAGTGCCTTCAGTCAAAGTTATTCAGTTTATTTTTTTTTTCCTCCCTCAGGCAGTGGAATTTTGGGTGTGAGGCAAAGGAATCCTTAATCAGTTTCTGATTCAGCAACATTTTCTTTAACTAAGAACAGGTGCCATATGTTGCCTCCCATGAAGTGTTCCAGAGTATTGGACAAACACTGGGCATATGTTTCACAAATAAGCAATAGGCAAATAGCAAATATATTTGCAATATGCTGTAGTCACTAAGTACAGAGGATATACTGAGATTTTATGACAGCAGTATTTTTACAGGACAGGAAAATATAAGTATCAAACTTCTAAGCATGAAAATAAAAAGAAGTCAGATATGGCGTAACAGAAAATTTTATATGGTTTGGGAATTGATGTAACATGCAGTAGGAATTTCTGTTAAAAAATCTCCTCCAAATCTGAGGACACCAGATGCAGGTACAAACAATAGCAAGCTGGTTTGAATATGGGTTTCAAACACTACCACATACCCAGCTAACAAGGCAGAAAAATCAAAATAATTCTGAGCACCCTAGAGTTGGGTTCAATTTGTTTACATTAAAAGACTTCCTGTTATCATCTATACCTACCAGAAAGACAGCTAGAGCAGGCTATGGAACAACTGGAGAGATTCTTCTTCAGCTCAGTGCATAATGCCAAACATCGTTTTAGAAAGAAAAAGGCAACACTGCCCAGGCAACACTGAAAAGATTCACCTCAGCTCTCCAGAAAACACAGACGTGCACAAGGATTAAATATGAAAAATAATATTTGAAATATTCTTTTCAGTGTCTCTTACTGGGAATAAGACTAGCTGCACATTGCAGTAAAAAGAGATGTCAAATCATATTAGGAATATTTGAAAGTCTACTTTTTAAACTAGGATTAAGAGAGAAGAAGCTGTAAAAAATACAACTGGTTTGTGAGGCAGAGAATGTCATACAACATGATCAAATGGGCCACATTAGCTTTAAAACTCTTATCACATAAGCATAAATGTAATTCCTGACTTGTCACAGATTTAAAGAATCCATTTGGACAATGTTTCTTCTCTTAAATCTCCTAATGATGCTGTCTATGGAGCTGGAATAGAAAATAACCAAACGGGGTCATCAGGAAACTAGACTGTGCAACAGGATGGGGTCAAAGAATCAGGACTGAGTGAGATAAGCTGACCCAGGAGAGTTGGGCCTGACCCGAGGGAGTCAGGAGTATGCAAAAGAACATCACAGATGGATTGCTGCCTGTCCACTCAAACCAATGAAAGATGTGCTGTGCAGAAGCAGAAAAGCAGCCTGGCCACCCAGGACTATTAGGCCACCAGCCTGAAATGAGAAAGACATGAGGACCCTATTCCTAGAGCAGGCTGTTGACTTATTTTCACAAATAGCACAACTGAAATGACTAACAGGGAAGGAGTAGCCTATGTGGAAACTGACAGAAACTCAGGCTAAGTTGAGGCTGTGAAAAGGCACTACAAACTCCCAGTCTCTCACCAAATGAATAGTGCTAGTGGAATCTGTAGTCACTCTCTAGGCAGCATCACTTAACTGGACAGTTTGTCTTGCAGACTCAGAAAGTGCGCATGTTGCCACACAGCACACTCACAGAGAACACCTTACATTGGCAAACTGCAACTTCCTTGGGTTTAAAAACAACACAGACAAGAAAAACTCCATCAATAGCAATTTTTTTTTCCCACATGATAAATGGCAAACTCAGTAGTAGCAGTGATGTCAAAGAAATCACTGTAGTTTCTGACAATACTCTTATTTGCAAGTTTAGGTTGAAATAAAACCTTCAATTAAAATGATTAAAACCTCAAATCAAGGTTGTTGTGTTACATAAATAAACATCACAATTACAGTTACTGGAGAACTGCCTATATTTAAAAGTATCAAAGTCCAATAATCTATTTTTCCTTGAGAGACAATTAGCCTACTACACTGCACACAGCTGAAACCCAGAGCACTCAGAGAGAAGTGCAGCCTTAAAAACTCGTACAGCAGACCTCAATATTTAAATTATCGCTTGCAGTGTTGAGCAATTAAAACTGCTGTGTATTTTCATTACAGCTGCTTGTGAGTCCAAAGAGCACTGTCACATGGCATGCTGCATGCACCAAAATGAATACAAATCTTTACTCAGGCTGGGTGTGTCTCCACTAGATGTCAAGGGAGGAGGATGTCCTCACCTGTACCCTGCTGTCCTCCTTGAGCCAGCTAAGTGTTTTTCAGATACTTTCTCATTAACCAATACTTTTCCATTACCCAACACAGAGTTATATTCATGCCACTACAGTCTTGCTGCAGTTCTTTGCCATATATTATGTATTGACAGAAACTAGCTTTGCACCTGGCTTCAAGGGAATCAATTAGATCCTGATATCTACACTGTTTTGAGAACTCCATCTGACTCAGCTGAAGTCAAGACTTTAACCAAGGTCTCTACATGGCTCCCAGTGTATGAAGTTCTTTAAGAAAATCATCTGGATGAAGTGAATCATATATGGTTAAATAAATCACTGAGAACAATCCTGTTTACTATTTACAAAGGAATCATTAAGAGCTGCAAGAGCTGCTCAAGAGTGGCACAAAACACTTAATACTCCTCATGACTTTGTGAGGGACATGATTACCCCCATTCATTTCAGCACTGAAAACCAGAAATACCAACTAAGTCACAGCAAGCAATGGTGACAAATGATTCAAAGAAGACTTTGTGGATAGGCATGTCTAGAATAATAGATTTATAAACCACTACTCATTTTTTGTATTTTAGAAACAATAACAAGGTCAAGGAAAAACAAAAAATCTCCTTTTCAACATAAGTTTCCAATGGTGGCTCTGATGTACAAATGCAAAATCAAAGCCTATTGTTGTCCTCTGAAGAACCATAGTGGTGATTATAAAGCTGTGCATAAAGAGCTTGTACCCATCAAACAGGGACTCCATTCTCTCATCTGCATCCACAGCTTCATGTAAACACTCAACAGAATATTGAAACCTCCTCACTGAGGTGGTTAAGGTTGATACTATTGTTGTCATCTCAAATAGTATTAAACCCAGAGAAATTCAAAAGCTCAAATGAAAAATTTGGCATTTTTAATGAAAATATATAGGGATAGTCGGCACAATTCTGGAAATAGACAATTTGCCCCAAAATACTGTTTTCACACTTATAATAATAATTTCTGAGATCTGGTGAAATATTATTTTTCATTTCCTACCAACTTCTGAAAAATCAGGAGTGTGCAACAGAAGGCATAAAATTCTGATATTAGTAAATGAAAATATGTGATTATAATATGTAGTGGACTTCCAGTAAATCTTTCATAGTGGAAAAGAAATGTGAGCTCTCAAATCCATGTCTTTAGGGTACCAAAGTGCCATTAAAAAAATGAAACAAGCCCCAGATACATCTTTCTTCTCTTTTTTCCTTCTCACTCTCTATGCTTCATGAAACTTTGTTACTATAAAAGAAATTTAGAAGGGAGTCAAATGTTTGGTTTAGCCACAGTTTTAAAGAATTAGTCCAAACACCTCAGTTACAGAATATTATTCCATCAGGAGACAGTTGTCTTTCATCTAGGCTCTGGCTCACCTCTGACAAGACAAATAATCAAGCTTTAAATTTTTTCAATTTTATTTTCTATGTTCTGAAAAAATAAAAAGGCAAGAATGAAAGACAAAAAATAACAGCACAGTGTATGAGGCAACACAACAACTAAACAGTATTAAATGTCATTAGCATTCTGGAAATATTTGTGGCCTTTCATACTCAGAAAAAAATGAATCTACTTAAGCAGTATTTCCTCTGGAGAACAATACCAACAGCCTTTGATTTAGCAGGGGGATGGTCATAAATGTGACATTAAAGTGGAATTAACTTTTTTGGATCAAGATTCATGAACCAGTGGTTCAACGCCACAATCACATTCTTCTTTTACACAACAAATAATGTAATTTTTTGATGATTCTAGCAAAAACTGTTGATCATCCAGAATGTTTACTCCCCAATTTCAAAGCATGTCTGAAGGTCATACAGTTGTTCACTGCCATAGATTTAGATAAAGTAGCTCAATATCATTAACAGAAAGCCAGGCACAGAGTCAGAGCAACAGATGCACTATAAATTCTTGGAGAACCAATACAAAAGGAATTTACAATGCAAAGGAAAGACAAAGAACAGGGATTACCCAGGGGACCATAAGAATCTAATAAATGAAGGAATAAATACAGTTTATTGCCAAAGGTGTAAGTCTGAAGAGCTTAAGCATAAAGTGACGATTCAGAAACAACTGAGAAACTAGGAGCTTGCGTAAATCTTTCACAAATAGGGGAGTTTATTTTGTGGCAGGAGATAACATGTAAAAATACAATGAGATAAAATGTGTCTGATGCTGCCAGAGGAGGTAACAAATTAACTGAAAGAATATGATAAGGGAATGTGAGAGTCATAAGTGTTGCAGTTGGCAGGAGGAAAAATGAGAAAGAAATGAATTGGAATAGAAGCAAGAGAAGCAAATTAATGTTT
This sequence comes from Molothrus ater, assembly GCF_012460135.2. Lineage (NCBI taxonomy): Eukaryota > Metazoa > Chordata > Aves > Passeriformes > Icteridae > Molothrus > Molothrus ater. The sequence goes on along the minus strand of NC_050482.2, from coordinate 11,735,325 downwards.
GAATAAAACTCAGAAAGTTCATTAGAATTTTTTTATTTGCCCTGCAGATCTTTCCCCAGAATACAAGGTTTCATTCTCATTAGATTTTTCAGTGAAAAATATTGACTCTTTGTCACAGAAAACAGGAACTTCCCTTAGACCGTATTTTTCCACCATTTTCTGATGATTGTTACAAAAACTCTCGCCAGCCTCAGGATACATCTATTCTACTTACCTTGCCCACAAAGATGTACACAAGAACTTTCAGTCAGCTTTAGTACTAGTAAAGGCTCTGGGACTGTGGAACCCAGTGCAGACTATCAGACCTAGGTTAGCACTGTGTGCCATGATGGCATGGCCCAAAATATCCATAATAACTAAGGATTTACATGTGCAGGTCAGCTCTGCCTCTACACCGTGACTAAAATTTGCATTTGCAGTTTGATTTGAATGATTTGCTCCAGATTCCTAAGAGCCTGAAATTCTGCCCCATTTCTCTCCATCATGCTGGCTGCCCTAAACTTAACAGGCTTCATCAGGAGGACTTGAGAGATCAGTACCATCAGGACAACAGGGCAACAGGTACTAGTGAAGCAGGAAAAGCTTGAGCTGTAAGAATTTGCAGGTATTAAGAAATCAAAAGGACAACTCAGTGGATTGAGGGTCCATCAAAGTGATGTCAAGGACCTGGGGGATCCAAGGCTGGGAGAGTGGCTTTAGGGAAACAAATCCACAGAGCAGGGATGGAAGGAATGGAAGGTTCTTTCCACATCTTGCAAATATTACCTTTAAAGAATATGTTCCACAGAAATACTTTATAGAAGAATAAAAAATATTCAGATCAACTAGGATTTTACAAAAAATGTTAAACTCATTTTACTCAAAACATATAATCAGTAGATTGAAAAGGTTTTGTGCCAAACTTATCTACAGGAACAACTAATGAATAATCTATTGTTTTGCAAATCTCTCATTCTCTACAATGTTTTACATCAGGAATCTCTGCTAATAAAGTTAGAAGAAATAACATCTCTTTTCAGAGAAGTTATTATTGGCGTACAATTACTCAGTAGAATTTAAATGTTAAAGAAAAATAAAAAAGAACTTAAAATAAAGGAACTTGAGCCAAATGTCTCCAACCTGAGGAACAATTACTCTCAAGGGAATATATACTGTCAGCCTCTTGAATTCTTCCTCAGTGTGCTTTTACTCTGTACTGAGTAGCATAAAAAGAAGGAAATCGAAACCTCTGCCTTCTGGGATGAATAGATCTAGACAAAATACATTGCTTTCTAAGCCATTAAGTAACTTCAACATTCAATAAGCATGAGTGAAATAATGTAAATGAAAAAGCCCAACCAACTATTCATTAGGATGGGGACTAAGTCATCGTACTTTGCTGTGGCAGCTTACAGTCAACAGAGTGATATGAAGTAAAGCCAAAACTCCCTTAATAATCCTATAATGATTCTCCAGATCCCATAAATCACTAGCAATTACCAATACTATTATTTGTTTGGTATTTTGGGATAGCAAGTGACTTAAGGCCTCTGTGCTATACAGAGAGTAATAAACTAATAAAAAAAGCCACCTGGTCCCTTGTTCTCTGTAAGAAGGATTTTTCAACTGTACATAGGGTTTTAGAGGGTCCATGTGGGAAGGTGGAGACTCTGCAATGACTTTAACATCAAAGAAAACTAGTGACTATAGTTAATTTGGAACAGTCATTAACTTCAACTAGTGTTGCTAGTATAGGATCAAGAGCATGGAGAATGGAATATTAAGTCCAGAATTATGGAAGAAACCCAGAACTGCAGTTGGAGTTCCAAAGTCAAGTACTGCTACTGTGACTTTCCTGCATGCAAAGAAATTTCTGAAATAAGCCTGTGTAATACAGACTACAGTGCTAGTAACTAAATCCAGAGAATTGTTTTCAGGTACTAGCAATATTGCCCGAGGTCATTCATATGATCTAGAGGACTCCTTTGGAATTAAAAATCAAGGAGCCAGACTTGTTTAGCAATTCAAACAGTGTGAAATAGCCAGAAGGTGAGATTTCTTTAGATTAATAAAGAATAACCCAAAGGACTCTGAAGTCAAAGCACAACTAAAGAACCAGTCAAAGCTGCAGCACTTCATTTCATCAGGCTTTTGACAGCATGTCCTGAGAGAGATTATTTTATCTTCAAAGTGACAGACTCTTAAGTTTTGTTCACTGAACCAGGAATCTGGTGCAGACCCAACTTCAGTCACATTACCAATAGTGAAATCCATTTTAAATACTGACAGGATTATACTGACCCTCAAAGGGTGCAGTACCTTTCAAGCTGGTTTTCTTTTGCTTTCCATCAGAGGACACATTTCTGACTAACTAAACCTCCACGTGTCAAAGCTCTGTTGTAACTCCCCTGACTTAAATAAGCTCTGACTAGCTATAGACTTGACTCTAGAGATTTACTCCAGTCCTATGCACAGCTTATTTACAATTACAGATAAAATGATGTCAAGGGAACTGTTTAACTAAAAAAAAAACAAAAACCAAATCCACAAACAAAAACACACCAAAAAAAACAACCTAGGAAAATCATGTCACATCCCACTTCTACAACTGTCTTTTCTCCCCCATCAGTCTGTGAATGCTTTCTTCCTTTTTTTTTAGCCTGTACTTCTTCTTTCAGCATTCTGGATGTGGGACAGCCCCATGTTCTAGTGATGATGGAAAACTCTGCCATAGGAAAATGCCTCAAAACTTCATTTCCTCCTTGGGTGGTACAGACTGGAATCATTGCAAAGCAGTATGTTCCACTTCTGGTACAGAGACTTGTATCCTGTGCTTGTCAGTAAAAAAAGTACAAATTAATGGGTAATTTCTGATGCTATAGGAAGTGTACATTCAAGTACAAATTTTAATTTAATGTTATAGCATCCTAAAGAGTTCAGGTCAAGACATTTTTTAAACAACTCTTGACTTAATTCAGTAATGCAATTAAACAAATTAAGGCTTTAAAGATCAAAATTTTAAACTAAAATCAATGAGCATCCACATATTAAACTATGCACACATATAGGTAAATACAGTCTTTGCGTGGGACAAATTAAAGCATTTGCAAAAAGTCACAGATCCCCAACCCTCCAGAAAATGAGATGTGAATTATTGAAAATCTGACACTGAGTATCCCTAGTCACTACTTACAGAGCACAAACATTAAATATTTAGATTAAAATTATGCATTTGCCTCTCTCAATTGAGGTATATGACTAATCAAAAATAAACTGAGTAGCTCGCATTCTTAAATTTTGGACAGTGAATTAAGTGCTGACTCACATCACTTATTACATTTGTTTGTCTGAGAGATACTTAGTATGAGAGAAGGAATGTCCTTTTTTAGCTCTTTGCAAAATAGCTGTTATAGGGACATTCAAGTAAAAAACACAGACATCAGAAAAACTTCAGTAATTCCAGAAAGTTCATTTCTTTCACTTTATCATTTTCTCTTCCACTAGATCATTTTCCTTTAATAATTTGTTTATTAATATATTTTCCTCTAATTATGCTTTTCACTTCACAATATTCATCATCATCATCATCATAAATAATCCAGTTATTTTATCAGGAGATTGGCCCAACAGAGGTGTCCTTTGTCCTTCACAATTCAGTGTCACCTGTTTTTTCTTTTTCATCTGGGCAATCAAATTTCACCTTCTAGGGCTCTGCCCTTCATCCAAGGGCAATGAGAAAAGCCATACCAGGACCACTTTGTCTTGGTGCTGAGATGGAACCAGCAAGAATCTTCACACAGAGGACATGGCTCTTGGTTTGAGTTCTGTCACTTAAAGTCATTCTACACATCACTAACTTCTCCTTGTGAAATAAGGCCTTTCATTTTTTTAAGTCATACTCTTGCCTTTTGATTTAATCAAGCTGTCCTTCTATCCCAGAAAATTCAAATTCTGTTTCTAATCAGCAGAAAAGAGAACAAGGGATGAAGAAGAAAGCAGCACATCATACTAGACTACCCTAGAAACCTTGTATAGATTGTCTCCTTTAATGAATAATGAATCACAAGCACAAGCCTATTTGGAAATTCTCCAGCAGGTCATTCCTGTACCCTCAATGACAATACTACTGGGATAAGAAGTTACAGCCAACAATGTCATGGAGATCAAAACAGCCATAAATAATGTTGACTTCTGTATTTTCAGCTCAGACATCAGCTTCTGGATACAATGAATTGGCACTGAGCAAGAAACTGACCTGTTACAGGATACTACATTGTTTTGTGGGCAAAAAACTTCAATAAAAAACCCCAAAAACCTCCACTCTAGCCAAATTCAGTATGAAATGCATCCAAAATACAAGGCCATAACAAAAATCTGAACCTTTTAAATGAACAGTCCTCCATTCTTACCATATACAAAACAGCCAAGCATGTAGGTAACTCATACAAGATGCTTCATACAGGACAACTAAGCAAATCTTACAAGTTTGCAACAATTTTAGGGAAGCATGAAAATTCATGTATTCTTGCCAACTGTTTTATACGATATGGCTGGCCTGACTATTTCCCTCCCACAAGAATCTTAAAAAACAAAAAAATTGCATCTCTCCTAGGCTTCAGTAAACAGCATCACCCTGCAACTCTGCTTTCCCTACCTGGAATCCAGAGTTTCTTGCCTTTGAACCATCAGACTACTTTTTTTTTTGAAACAAATGAAGGAGCTGGGTTCTGTCCAATGTAGATAAGACTATCAGTGCATCACTTGGGTGATAAGAAGCTGTGAACACTTCGATACAGGATGCCCTGTCTATCAAATGCATAATGTCCACTCACACCCTCTCCACCACAGCCCAGTGCGTTCAGGGAGGTTTGAGCTCTCAAAGGTCTGCAGGATGACTTCTGGTTTTGCAGCCCTAGGAATGGATAAAGACTGAATCTCTGATCCTTTCATATTACTGTAACATCCACTGAACAGTTACTTTGGACTGCTTTTTTTAAGAAAGAGGTTTTGCTCAGTATATACATTACCTTTATCTAGATACCAATATTTGACTTGCTGGTATTCCTGAAGCACAGTATACTGTGAAATAAGGAAGACAGGAATTTATACAAAGTAGACTGAAAATGCTGTTGGCAAAATAATAACAGTAGGTAGGAATTTAAATTACAAAGTCGTCCCTTTATATGTCTTCTCAACATCCTATGACCATTGGAAGATTTCTCAGCTTTAAATTAATGGGTTTCAACATCTCCCTTTAACATGAAAAACCTTTAAAGTCTGTGGATTTTTTCTCCCTTCACTTTCAGAGATCAGATAATAAGTAGAGCTCTAAATAAGGCCATCTCTGCCTTTTAGCCAGATAATGCCTTTTAAAGCTTCTGTGGCATAAAGAGTACTGGCAATGGAACTGCATTATATTAAATCATCCATTGGCAACACACACAGAATACATTTGAAGATAATGAATCCTATCTGATGATCCTACTGAATAGCTGTGCTTTCACATCCTTTTCTATTTAGACAATATCATTCCATGCCATGAAAATAAATGAATTTACTCACACACATGAATTATGTATTAAACTTCTTAGACTGATTTGCACATAAAGAAGGAAAATTATGGTTGATGCCCACAGTATAAATTGCCTTTTTTGAGGTTTTATGCTAAGCTTTAGAGATTTATCACTGGAAAACTGGCTTTTTTGGTTATATTTATTGATCCTAATCTAGAAAAAATAACTTTCTCTTAAAGATTTTTTGCTTCTTTTTAATTTGAGCAGCCACATAAAAAGGCAAAGTTTCTTCTCTTTGTCCTCATTCTGGGTGATGATGGCTATCTTTGTCCTACACTGCAATGAGGTATTTATCTATTCTGATTATCCACCACTGAATAAAAGTTCAAATCTGGTGCTGGAAATTTATTGGAGTGCTCATGAATGATCTACATATTTTACAACCTATACAACTGATGTAAATGTGCTTAGAAGGGAGAAGGAACAATTTCCATGTGTCTTTAAAGGATTCTCCAGCTACATTCCCATTTCAGAGAAATGTGTCTCTGTGGTTCAGTGCTCCTTTCCCACAATATCTAGAGAGCACACCAGCTTTACAGAAAATGGAAAGAAGATGGAAACATGGACTTGAAGATAATTTTTCTTGTCTAAGGCTTCCTAAAACCTCCACCAAAAAATTCTGCAGTTATATGTGCAATTTTTTTTGCAGTCTTGGAATTAGAGCTCCTGTATTTTAAGTGGCATAAGTTTGGAAATAAACTGAAGCCTAATGTTACACAAGTAGCTGGGGTGCATGATATGTGGTCAAACATTTCTGTATCTTGAATAATTTTCCAATCTGCAGAGTCAAAAGCAATCCAGCCTCTTAGGAACAACTGGAAGAAAGCCTACTGACAAGAACCTCCCCTTCCCTTTTTCCATTACCATTTCCATTCTTTTCCATCTTGCTTGTCTCACCACTGCTCTTTAATCACACGAATGTAGCTACATTGTACTAGGATTTTATTCTTTTAGTTTAATTCTCAGCAGTATGCCTTCTGGTGCTTTGTCTCAACTAGTTATTTGTCTTTTATACATCATTATTCTTGGTCAGTTTATCACCTATACATTATCTTTCTTACTCACACAAGGTGGTAATCTCCTTGGGAGGATCAAAACAAAGCTGAAGTTCCATGTTCTGCTTTCAGAATCCAGTCAATCTTAACAGGTCCTGGACTGGACCTCTGTAGACTCTAGTGTTTTACAATTTCTCCCAGTCACTGGGAGAAACTCTTAGGTTAAAGATGTTTGAGTTTCAATAAAAAAGGACAATGTCTTCACTATGTGCTCATAAAACAGGGGGTTCTATTTTCCATGAAGTTATTCTTACTAAGATGCCGTTCTTGGGAACAATTTATTGACTTCTTTTTGGATACTGGCCTAGGTCTCTGGCATCCCTTTCTGCATCCCTTTACACAGATCCTGTTACAAAGATGTAACTCAGCCATCTGAACATTTAATTCTTTCCATGTATATGGTATATTATTTTTGCAAACACTTCACAGTTGCAATTCATAAACCCTGGAGATTTTCTGGAGTTCCCATTAATTATGAAAAGGTAATTAGGAAAAACTTGCAAGGTGCTAGATATTGAAATCCAATATTGAAAACTGAACAGCTTATTCCATAAAGCTTTTATCCTTTAAGGCTGAATATTATGCATTAACTTTTCAAAAGAAAGACACAATTATAACTTACACAGGTTTATCATTGTTAATATTTCTTCCTTTTTGGTTCTTACTTTAATACTAAATCTAGAAGAGTGTGAAAATTCTTTACTTTGAATAGAGGTCACCAAGATGGAAAGGTTGACACATAGAGTGAGAGATGAGGCAGACAAAATCTAGTTGGCCAGATTCCTCTGCAACATTCCAATGATGCCGTATTTCTTCACATAGATTTAAATGATGTGTAAAATTTATAATGGCAACAATTTCATAAGGTGTTCAATAAAAATTCTTCAATGCAGCAAAGGTCATTTAGACTAGAAATCAAGATATCTATTATCAAATTAGAAAATAATATACTTATTGAGAAAACCTTTAAAAATAATTGCTAGCACTGCAGATTGTTTTAATTCTTGAGTCTCATAAAATAAATGATGAAAGCAAGCATAATTAGAAGTTTTTTAATGACAAACTATTTCTTTCACAAGCAAGCTATGCTCCTTTTACCAGTTGTTCAAGATGCAAAATGAAAATTATTTGAATTTTATGTCACATCATGTATGTGACAAGATAGCACATCAGGTCAAGCTAAACCAAATAATGTAAAGTCAGCATCAAAAATAAAAACAATCATGTCACCTATGTCTGTTTGCTATTATACTCAGCAGGCGGTGCTCTAATTTCCAAGTGTTCCAAATAGTCTTTCCCAGAAAAAATTAGAGTAAATTTATATTTCTCTGTACTATTCCTTAAAAATCAATGCAAGAGTTTACCACTTCATTTCTCAGGTACATCGGGCATGACCAGCAAGTTATGAACAGTGAAAGCTCAAGTTCAGAATACTCTTGTGGTTTTTTGCTGTTACAGTACAAAAGTGTCAAAATTGGAATTGCACTTCATGGGCCTTTCAGTCTGAGAGATCAAAGTGTCAAAAATAATTATGACAAGGATTTTATATACCTTAAGTACACAGGACCAGATTTCCCTTACCAGTTCAGCAACTGAGAATCTCATGTAAGTTGAAAACAAGAATAGTTAATTATAGACTGCAGAAGAAAACTGTTAAAGCTAAATTAAACAAGAAGTCAATGAGGTGGTAAATTTTGCTGTAAATGAAGGTAAATTTGGAAGAGGCATTTTTGAAAATTCGGTGGGTTTTTTTTTATTTACATGGTAGTAAATTGAATGCAGGATATTAAATGGCATGAAGACCACAAGGCACCCCTTCTATCTACATTTTTTTTTGGATTACAAGAAATTTTTATGAACTGTGTATTCTTCCCACTTCTGTTGATTGTGCTTTAATATAACCATTATTTTTTCTCTATCTATAGAGGCTTTTATGTCTATGCTTGTAAAGCTCTGTGCTTTGTGAAGTGCTGTGAGCTGAAATGTATTATAGTAATGCAATCATCATTCTTATAATGATGGACATTCTCAGAGCACTTCCTTTTATCTAGATGAAAACAGTATGACAGCCAAATTGACTTCAGTAATGAGAGAAATATAACTTTTTTTTGCATTTGTTAGGCATCAGCTGATGCCTGTGTGCAATATTGAATTAAAATGGGTACTGACAAAACTTCTACTCTTCCTGCTTTCAAGTTGAAGGGAAGACTCCTTCAACACCTCCTTTGGGGAGGCTGTGCAAGTCTCTGGGTTGGGGAGATGCAGAGCATACAGGGTTGCAGGCCTTCAGCATACTGGCAGTGCTAATGAGATACCTTCTTCCCATTCTTTCCTGGTTTGGTGCTCTTGGAAAAAAAAAAAAGGTAAATCAAAGTTCTCTTTCCTTTACACCAAGTCTCAAAAGCATGAAAACCTCAATTCCATGGACCTGAGTCTTTCACTGTTATCAAATTCCATGAAGTGATGGGGTGATGTCGTGGAACTGGTTCATCCTCATCCATTGTAAAACTGGCTCCAACAGCTTCCATTTTCTGACATGCTTCTGTCCAAGGAAAGAGGATGACCAAGAAACTTCATACTACTCAAAATTTCCATTAAAAATTGAATGCTTTCCAAATTTAGAGTAGATTCTACTGAGCACTGCAGGAATGAACTTTTTACTCTTACACACCCAAGTAAAGAAATTAAGCTTAAGCATCAATGTTCCTTGTCCAAAAAGCCTTTTTGAATATCTTTAAGTCTACCAGTTAATTTATTTAAAGGAGGGAGACATTCTTTGAGATCTAGTTCTGAAAGTACAGACTACATGAGGTAGAAAAAATAGTTGTAATAGAAAACACCATGCAAATGAATGCTGAGTTTGGAAAGCTGCTCTACTTTCCCTGACAGCCACCAGAATATCTGAAAGATAGCCATTAGGAATTCCTACACTACTCAAAAAAAGTTTTAATTAAAACTGCCACTTTAATAAAGATGCAATAGTGAAAACATTGAGAAAACTGCATGGTGCACCAGGCAGAGGTTTCCCACTCTTTTAAAGACTGTTCTTGTTTTGTTTCCTGCCTTCATTCAGATAAACCTAAACTGTCCTATCAAATGAGTATTTAAAAGAACAAGGAAGATGATAATAAGAAAAAAATCGCCATGCATTGAGTGGGTTCAACCTCTAAATGTTGACCTGTGGCCACAACTAAGGGACAGAGCAATTGGTCACCAGCCTCCCTCACTGTTAGATAAAGGTAGGCAAGAAGGACAAAGATCTCTGGATCTTTGAGTGTCTTGAAGCTAGAAGAGAAAAAAATTATGATATTTAAGATACAAATTGGAGTCCAGATCTGGATTACAAACCACCTTCTGAACCATTCTGTTCTTATGAACTGCAGACAAAATACAATCAATAACTAATAGGAAAATAAGGATAGGAGAGAAACAATGATACGGGGGGAAGTGTGCAATACAGGTGGGGAAGTGTGCTGGTTTTGGCTGAGATAGATTTAATTTTTTTCACAGTGTCTGGTATGGGGCTGTACTTGGATTTATGCTAAACATGGGATTGATAATCTAGAGATGTTTCTGTTATTGCTGAAGAGGGCTCACACAGAGCCAAGGCCTTTCTGCTTTTTGTACTGCCACACTGGTGAGGAGGCTGGGAAGGGACACAGCTGGGACAGGTGACCCCAAGTGACCCAAGGGATATTCCAGACCATGTGACACCCTGCTCAGTATATAAACTGGGTAAAGAATGAGGAAGGGGGGATTTTTGGAGTGATGCTGTTTGTCCCCCAAGTCACCATCACATGTGATGGGGCCCTGCTCTCTCCTGGAGATGGCTGAACTCCTGCCTGCCCATGGGAAGCAGTGAACTGATGCCTTGTTTTGCTTTGCTTGTCTGCACAGCTTTTGCTTTTTCTATTAAAGTACCTTTATCTCAACCCAGGAGTTTTCCAGCTTTTATCCTTCCAACACTCTCCCCATTCCCACTGGTAGGGGAGTGAGTGAGCAGCTGAGTGAGGCCTGAATGCTGACAGGGGTTAAACCATGAAAGGAAGACAGAAATATACATAAAATTTATATGAAAATAATGCTCTTAACTTGAAATTAATGATTTTTGGACTAATCATATAAAATTGAGGTGCTTTATTTACATAGAAGCAGAATACTTCCATAAGGATGTGTGACAATTAATACCTGCCTATGCATAATTCATATGAAAGCTCAAGGCTGAAACATGAGATTAGATATTACTAGTAGCAATTCTGAAAATTTTAGCAAAAATGCTAAAAATCCAAAGAGCCTCTCAGCCTTAAGAAATAAAACTCAAAAGACAAGCCATCACAGCACCTGATGTGTGAAGCCATTTTTTTCTAGACCATCAGTTCCTAATCCCAAAGCAGGAGGAGCTCTGTAGGCCCTGCCAAAGTAACTCAAGTGCTGTTATTGTTGAACTGTTCCATGGTACAACATAAGGAACAACTCCTGCAGGCTATATGTGAAGAAGAGAGTGCCCTGATATCTAGAGGGCTTTCGTCAGAGCTTAATGATTTGTAAACATGGGAAAAAAGAGAAAAAGTTAAATCCTTTCTTTTTGTCCTGATTGCTATAGTTTTCACTGTTAAACTTTCTAATCTCACTTTCTTGAGTAATTTGACTGTATTTTTTATTTTTACTATTTTCTTTATGTCTTCAGCTTGTTCCAGCATCTCCAGAAAGGCTCTACTGAGGTCCAGGTTCAAAGGAGAATTTAACTCTATGGGCCTTCTTATCCTGATCCATGCTGATTGTCTGCACCCATTATTCCTCTGGGTATGTACTATGCCTTAAAAATAAAAAAAAAAAAAGGTGAAATTGGGGAAAAGAGCAGAGTACTGAGACAGCTTCCTTTATTTGTATCTACTAATTAGTAAGGAGTTTTAGCTCATCTATCTTAACACCTCTCACATCTGTGATATGTTTTCAGATCTCACAAGCAGGGTAGGTGCTTACTGGCAACAGCTGAAGTTTGTAAGGAGAGTGAGGGTACTTTGTGTGTGTGTTCACTGTGGGTCCTGCTGTCTCCTCTTGAATCTTTCAGACAAATTTCCCAAGAGGAAAGAAAAACACATCTAAACCCTGCCTTCTTTGGTACTATTTTCTGCTATCTCTGTGTCTCTCTGTTGAGCCTAAGAAGGGCTGATGAATAAAGAATCAGAGCTGAGGCAGGACACGTAACACCACAGCTGAGTTCTGCAAATGATGGCGGGAATGGCATAAGATGCTGTTCAGGCACCCCACGTGCTGCTTTGGAGATAAGCCATCAGCAACAGATGACTGCACTGGGAAGATCCATTGCATCTTTGTGTCTGTGTGGCACCTTTGTTCAGCACTGCTGCTGCAGTGACACTGGGACTACTGCAGACACTGCTGTGTGGTGACAGTGGGTGACAGAGTCCCTGGTCAGAAAAAATGCCATTAAACTATTCCTGGAATTTTTGTACCTAGTGGGCTTATAATAACAGGCTTGTATTATAAAGGACATTGTGAACTGACAATTGCATAATGCTTATGGCAAAATGCTGTCTTGTAGACAAAGTTCCAGAAGCCAGAGTCATGATCATCATACACACCAGGCAATAGAAAAAGTCCCTGCCAGTCCAAAGAGATCTGGGGAACAAAACAAAAAGTAAGGAGCCACAACCCACTGAATATTGAGGGTACAACAGAATTCTGAAGTTTCACGTTCCCTGAGCAAACTTTGATGATGCTAAAGGATAGTATCCAGAGCAATAGCTTGAATTGTGAGCTGCCATTGCCAAGACTTTGCTTCCAATCCTGGTATTTAAAAGTCATGTAGATGTGGCACTAAGGGACATGTTTTAGAAGTGGACTTTGCAGTGGCTGTTAATGACTGGATTCAAAGGTCCTTTCCAGCTTAAATAATTCTATAAAGCAAACTGAGACGTTTCCAATAGTCTTAGAGGAAGAGAAACTTATTTCTGAGTCAAGGCTGATGGCATATTTATTCTTGTTGTTTTTCCCTGATTTTTTTTTTCCTTTTCCTCTGCCACTGCAGAACTCCCAAAGGCATACAAACTCCCAGAAGACTCAGCTGCAGGATTAGGTTAATTTTTAATACCTGGTGAAGCCATGTCTGGTGCAGATGACAAGAAAAGTCAAGAACTTCTGCTGCTTGTGATGCAAAGACCTAAGTCCCTTGTCACCAATTTTTTATTGCTAGCATGACTTCTGCCAGAGGCTCTCTAACAACAAAACCAGGAAGCATGTGAGGAAACAGTACCTCACATGAGCAAGGTAATTTCTGCTGTCTTTTCCAGTGTGTGAAATGGCATTAGACTCAATATTAGTCTCAGAAGTGGCATTCCTTAGTATATAACATGAAGTCTCCTTTCTAGTCTTGCCAACAGCAGAAGCAAGGGGTGCCATGCATCTTCTCATAACATTTTATGATTAATAAATTCAAACAAATTATGGAAGTGACCATAACCTGAAGTTTTCCTGCTCACTCAGGAATATACTTTACTCATGGGAGAATGCATGGACTAAATATATAAACCATGCTATTTCCTCTTGCTTTTCTTTAAAAATACTTTCTTTTTTTATTGAGTTTTGCACTCCAGTTTCTATGTGCCTTCATTAATTTATAGAACTTACTGGTTGTAGGGATTCTCTTGAAATATTGCTTCACTGAACTTATGATATGCTAAATGGTCTAATTTATCACTGTCAAGCATGCAAAATTTGGGACATACTATCTCCAATGTAATCTCCATTTTTACATGATTCTTCTTTTAATAAGAATTTCTAATGTCTTTGCCCATAAAAACCATGATTCAACAGAAATATGTCAGAGATTACTCTTTTATGTGGTTCACCAAATATTCTGAAGAGACACATAGCTCTACCTTTAGTAGGTACAGTTCTATCTCCTTAGGAACTGATGGAAAATTCAGGCAACAAATCCAAACCCCAAGCATTTCCTTTCTAAGACCCTGTCTGGGCCTGTGCAGCTGCAAAGAAGCAGTCACAAAGAGCAGCTCCTGTCTGTTGACTGCTGGATGTCTTGGGACCATTAGCAATTTTTATGTTCCAAGCACATGTGGCCATGTGCTCTCTATGCACCTGGAAGGTTGGTCAGCTGGAGGGAGGTCCTGGCTAGACACAGAGACACAAATAATGCTCCAGGAGCTGCTGCCTAAACCGAGCAACACCAGAGCTGCAGGAATATGGAGGGAGCAGGTGTGAATCTGACACACTATGACACAGAGTCTGTACAGGCTTTTGCATACACCTGTGCTTATACCTAAATGAAAATCTTGTGCCATCCAAATACTAATCTATATTTTCAGTGATGAAGCAGGTATACACAAATGACAAACAAAATTATAAAGCAATATGACTCCCACCAGAGAAAAAATCTCCTATTCCTCTGCTCTGTACATTAGGATGCATATGTACTGTAAAACACATGCATAGTAAAATTGTGTACACATTGAAAATGTGTATCCTGTTCCTAAATGCATATGGGCTTTGGGACCTCTTCTGGGTTGGAGTTCCAAGGCCCAAGATCTACTGCAGAAGATGTCCTAGCTCTCCTCCTCCATCACCTGGATTCAACCCCACTATAACATAGTTTCTTTCCAAGTGCCTGCAGAACGTTGATAAAAGTGTATTTGAGGTACAACGGCAGATTTTTACTGATGTGACTCAGGGTGTGGGCATATGCAATTCACATTTATATTATGGGGCTGATAGTACCCTTTAAGTGCATCAGCTATTTGCTACATAAGCATGAGTCAGCTCTCATTGACTTGGGGAGTACAGATCATCATTTTCTCAGAACTTCAGCAGCTGCAGGATTCTCAGAGTAGTTTCTAATGGTCTATGACCTAAAATGGTGCATTTTTCTCCATTTTCTTATGCTAGAATGCACATGGCAATGATGAACAGGATATATATTTCTTTCCAATGCACTTTTCAAACTATCATAATTAGTGTCCACAAAAAGGACTAAAGTAGCAATTATCTAAATAATGCATGTTGCTCATCAAAAAAAAAAACCCTAAAGTTTTCTAAAAGCAAGGTGAATTAAAGCCTTTTTCACTAGTTATTTCATCATCCTGCAGGTTACTCATCCATCAAGCACAAAACCATCATGCAGTACCCCAGATGCATACTTTTCCTGTTGAGAATTGGAGCACTATCTTATACAATGAGATCTGACCACTCAAACATTGCTCAGCTTTACTGTGCTAAATGGCTGATGGGATATCTTGATTAATTCATGCCAGGTCAATCTAGTTAATTCAGTGCTTTCAACTTCATTAAAGTTCCTGGAAGATAAGGGTACTCATCACTTTGAGAACATTGCTCAGCTGGATCCAACCTTTCTAATTTTCTATTAAAGTAACAATAAGAGTCTTGTTCCCAGCTGGTCTTGTTAACATTACATACATGTGCCACCAGACTTAAAGCTGAAGTTACTCAGTTTTATTAAGAATATTTGGAACTATACTGATGAAAAAAACCTCTTCTTCGCTGTCTTTTGTAGGAGAGGTGTATCTGACAACACTGTTTATGTTAAATACAAATTAAAAGCCTTTATACTGTCAATTTATAGATAGATTATCTCAAATTAATATGAGCACTACAGATGAAGCAGAACTCCTGGTCTCAAATTGCAGAGGCACTGCAGACTATTTCCATCACTTCAGGAACTGGCTCAATGCTCACAGCCAGGCCAACAATTGAACACTCACAGTAGAGGAGACTAAATACTAGGAAAATACAAAATTCAGATGAATTATGAGTGGACTGTGGTATTTTGTACCCAGGGATTAATCAATGACAATACTAACAAGAAAAAGGCTAAGAAGCTTGGCATAGCACTCTTATTGAAGCTTTATCACATGATCTCTTCTATGTGCAAGTGGCAGGGTACATTGGTTGGGAGCTACAGGGAATACAGAATTTGAGTCCACTAGCTGCTCACACTCCGGTTTTTCAGAGGTTCTAAGGGATACTGGTGAATAACAGGAAAAAGGCAAAAACATCTCTGTTCCACACTGCCCCCTCTCCCAACAGGACAATTCAAACACAAAGGATCAGCACCCACATCTGAAATGTTCATCCAGACTCTGACAACAGTGTCTGTCCTCATTTCACATCTGGTGAAAGCTCCTCCCTGAACAGCAGCCTGGAGAGGGAGGGATTCCCTTCATGGCTGATATCATTCCATCAAGAGCTATTTTTAGGGATGTACTAAAAGAAATGCTAATTTATCATGGCATCAGCCTTCATATAGTCCTCACCCTTACACTTCACAGGAGCTGAGCACTGTGGGTACTGTTTAGAGAGCATGGAAAGACAGACAGGAATTCAGCCTGAAACACTAATTTAAATGCTGGACTTTCTGGGGCTTCTCAAGGGACCCAGCTGAGGTATAAATTATTCCCTCCTTAAATCCAATTGCAAATACAGTCTAGGCAGGAGGTAAGTGCTTATCTCCTCAAAACAGGAGTCCTGGAAGCTTTCAGGTAAGGAAAGGACATGTTTACTAGGTTATGCAGTCCTGGAAAGTAAATTTGCTGGATTGCTGTCTGGGTTGGTGGGTTTTCAGGCTCCAAGGATTTTAGCGCACTGGATTTTACTTTAGGTCCTAGCATCTGAATACCAGACAGCTCTTTAAGGTTGGGGAAATCAAATTCCCTGACAGAGAGGAAAGGTAACCTCAGTCAAATTAACATTCAGTAAACCTGAGATAAGTTTTTCAATTTAACCTTACAGTTCAGAAAACTTCATTTAAATTTAATCATTCTAATTCAATTTCAAGACCAGAAAAGCTATCACACCCAGCACACAAAAAAGTACTTCTGATAATATTTTTTTGTTTTATCTTCTGTATTTCTTATACTATACAAATCTATAATTCTATATTATTATTCTATGGACAGAAACAGGCCTTACAACAAATCTTTGCAATTTCATATAGTAACCTGTTGTAGGATAATTATATTTGCAACTTCTCACACTAAACAAGAGAAGTCCAGGATTACAAATACATCAAGTTCCATAAAGCTAAATTTCACTTTTTTAAAAAAATAAAAATAATAAAGGAACATAGACCATAAGGTAAGACATTTCAGAGATGCAAAGAAATCAAAGACCATGTGCACAGAAAGGCACTGCCTCCATATGGAAAGGCATTAAGGCTTCCTGAAAGGCTTTCTTTTCCATTTAATTCTAAAAGACCATGAAATGCATGCATCAATGCAAGTAACATTCTTGTTTGAGTTCAAGACACATGAAAACATTTCATATAGAGGTCCACACTTAGCCAATAAAACTACAATCATGTTATTTACAGACCACATGTATGTCTTGTTTCCAGTAACACAATTTGTGATGGGTTAAAAAAAGAACACCACAAAATTTAACAAAAGTACGTGTAGTGCTGGCTCTATGATTACATAAATGCACAGGTATACTCAGCAAATAAAATACTGAAGGGGAAAAGAACTATGCCATTTATCTTTTTCAGTACACTCTCCCCTGAGAAAAACCTCAGTTGTTTCCTAGGATTTGTTTAAAGTTGCTGAATTAGTAATAGGAATTGCCACACTTACTGATCATCCAGAAGAAGAAAATAAATTAGCAGAGAAATCTCCACCGCATCAGCACAGAGAACACTGACTGCACACAGTGGTAACACCTCTAGCCCTGGTTTTGGGCACTGGTACCCTGGGCAGGCCGTGGAGGCTGTGCCCATGGAGGGAGAGCCCTGCAGAGCCTGATGGCTGGGGCAGCCAGCAGGAGACCTGGGCACTCTGGGCACTGAGGGGAGCCTGGGAGTCACAGCCCTGGGGTTACTGGAAGCTGTGAAATTTTTCTGAGAGAAGAAGAGCTGGGGGGAAGTGTCTCCAGTCTCCAAGAGATAACTAGCTGTAACTAGTAACTCAGCTGCAAGGTAGAAAATTTAAGCACAGAAAGAAGCAGAAAGGCATAAATACTAGCATGAAATCTGAAAAGAAATACCAGAGAAGCTTTAAAGTTCTTACCCTGTAAGCAAAGCAAATGCTCCTCCAGCTTCTATCACTAGTACTTCCAGGACAGCTGCAGTGTCAGTCTTTGGTGCCAGCATTCAACATCCATCCCATTGCACACAGTGCCAGCATGAGTGTGCAGATACTGAGGGCCAAAGGCCTGATCTTGAGGTGTGTAGGTTTTTTCCCCACTGACAGCAAAGGAACCTGAAGGCACTCAGCACCTGATAGCACCAGGGTCACTGAGCAGCAAGATGGAAGTTTTGTGTCTGAGTGCGCCCTAGGAAAGATCTCCCACAGAGCCTTAACTTTCAACTGCTTTTCCTTTTTAGCACAAACAATTTTCTACAGTGCTCTTTATGGACGGGTTTTAAAAGCAAATATAACCCAATACCTGAGGCAGATCCCATTTCATGCTGTGCCGCGAGGCTGCCTCGGGTGGGTTTAGTTGGGGCATCTTGAAAAAGGGAAAAATGTCTCACTTCATAGGGTTCTTATTTATAGATTCTGATTATGATGCTATTACAGTTCACAAATTTCTACAAACTACACATATGACCTTCCTGCTACCTAATTCCTACATCCTAATTCCAGACGTAGTGGTTGCATCTAAACTACCTTGTATGGAAATTTCCAGATACAGAATATTTACACAGAAAATTGTCTGAACTATTGTAGGAAATTATCTGAACTTTGTTTAGGTACTTCTGAAAGGGCACTTACAAGAGAAATACAGCAAATCCACACTACTGTACTACTTAGCATAATAGCATTGCAGGAATTTTAACCTAGAAGTTAGTTTTTGGTTTGCATGTGCCAGTGTCCAGGACTGGGTCTAGATTTTCCTTTAAAAATTAGCCATAAAGAACAATCATTAGCACTATAAAACCTCGCTATCCCTGTATTTAGGCCCAAGATTTTTTATTCTGTTCTCATGGCAATTATCTTGTACAAATTTGGCCAGATTTTTTCCCTTTTCTTCTAAAGAAAACTATTGAAGTAATACTACAGCCACATTGAAAGATGTTAGAGGTGCCCCACTACCAATGTTTTCTATAAGTACATGTTAATAACTGATAAATCCCAAGTATTTGGACACTCTTACATTTAAGAAGACATTCATAAGGAAGACTCTGTATAAACACTCAACAGTTATTAACACTCTGTCCTCAACTCCCTTTGTCAAGTACAGATGTCCTACTACTCACTCACTACAAACAGGCAGTTTAGTAAATCCATATGAACAAGGCATGGAAATCCAATTTGACTGCACAGCTTCCTGACATCTCACAGGCATCCTACCACAGGGAAACCAAAAAAGCATCTACAAGTCTCTGTGCTAATATGTACTCTGCAATAACTGCTGACACCCCCACAGGTGTCTAATTTGTTAGGTTGCTCTAATGTCACCTACTATGCCACAAAAACACCATCTTCAGTCCAGTTGAAAAGAGAGAGATATGTTCTTTCAAAGGAAGAAAATACTTGGCCATTACCCATCTTTAACTTATAAGCACGTATTAAATATTTAACATAAAGTAATGTTTAAGCCATTCAACCAGAAACTGGAAGAACTGGGTCTAATTGAACACCTTGAGAACATTGAGCTGACACCTCCCTCCATCATGGATGAAGCTCTCAGGCTCCCTTTAGGCCCTATGTACCTCTTATTCTCAAAATCTAAAGCCTTGTGACTGTAAACTCTCACCTTGCCTTAAGATATCTGACACAAAAAATGGAAAAAAACCTACTACCTACCTAATTCTCTAAAATATCTACCACCCTCACTAAACATGAAGTATTGAAGAGTCCAAGAGAGCACCAGGAGTGAACTGCCTGGACCTGCACTCTCACTGTGCTGAGAAGGCCCCGACAAAGGAGGAATGATGAGGAGGACTCCACTGATGTCAGAAGGCTAATTAATTACTTTATTACACTATATTATTCTATACTATATTAGATTACATCTAAACTGAATCTGTCAAGCACTCAACTGCACAGAATCTCAGGACTGTCACCTGACACTTTGGGTAAACAGCCTCCATATTGCATTCCACTTTTGCACAACACAGGCACAGCAAATTATAAGAATTGTTTTTCCTTTCTCTGAGGTTCAGAGAATGTGAAAGCCAGAAATATTCTTGGGAAGAATTGTGCCTTGCTTTTCTCTGTGGGGAGAAATGTGGAGCTACACTGCGCTACACTGGTAGATGCAAGCTCCCGATGACCTCAGGGGAGAGCTGTGAGTCACCACTGCCTGCCAAAGTCCAAATTACTGACCTCCTGTTTGGTGCCTCGGTACTCCATCAAAGAGGAGAAACCTTCCAGATATCCAGATACTCCAGCATGCTCCTCCCAGCTTCTGTCTGTTTCACAGGTAATCAATTATCCACCCAGAAAGGCTCAGTTTGTCAGAGGCCTCCTGCCTCCGCACTGATCTTGCTGCACAGCCCTGCTATGACAGGTGAACACTGCAAGGTTCAGTAAAAGCAGGAGGGAGCTAAAGGCTCCATGGAGGGCCAGGCAAATGGAAAAGTGCAATCATCAGCACTGCAGTAGCAGGCACTGGGGTTTTTTTAAGGGCTTCTTAACTCTTACACTGTCAGCAGATCTGTCAGACTGGCAAGGACGTTGCTGTACTGATTGTAATTCCCCACTGAAGCTGTGCAAAGCCAAGAGATGAAGGGTTCAAATGTGATATTTTCCCTTTCAACACCACAGGAAGAAATTCATGATCATTATTATGACAAGGAATATAAACCCACCACATGCCCAGGCTTAGAAATCTCCATGAAGATGTACAAAGTCCACAGGTAAAACCAGGTACCCCTCACACACAATCAGAGCTGCAGCATGTACTTCTTGGGACATGCTGCTATCCTGCTCCTGCCAAACTTCCACTGGCAAAGCTATCCATCCATTCTCTAGTGCCATAAGCAGCATGTTTGATCCCTTCCAATGACCACAGTGCTCAGGAGTTTCACACAGTCCCTTAGCTT
This sequence comes from Molothrus ater, assembly GCF_012460135.2. NCBI lineage: Eukaryota > Metazoa > Chordata > Aves > Passeriformes > Icteridae > Molothrus > Molothrus ater. The sequence goes on along the minus strand of NC_050482.2, from coordinate 11,714,683 downwards.
TGGCTGTGTGGCATTGCCAGTGAGATGGTACTGATGCAAATACGTGCAAAGACAATGGGGATCTCTTAGAAATCCTGCTGGGGCTGTCTGAGGATGAGACATTGCAGCCCTTGCCCAGCAGTAGCCCTGAATACAGCCATAGTAACACAGCAGCTGCAAGCAAGGGTGATAAGCAAAGACTTCTGTGCACTGCCAATATCCTCCTATGCCAGCATGTTGCATCAGCTTGATTTCGCAGCTTCAGGCTCACCTGTTTTTCCAATCGTTTCAAATTCCTGTTCTGATCTCTTAAAAAGTTCTCCCCCTGGGGTTTTTGTTGTTTGGGGTTTTTTTTGGGGGTTTTTTTTTCGGTTTTTTTTTTCCCCCCACATTTTTCTTTCTGATACAAGAGACACAGAGTTTCACTGACTGGAGAAGGCTTGGAGACAACAGATCCTTCTTCCTCCGCCATGAAAATGGACAGGAGCTTTGTTAAGAGTTAGACAAACTTCCCTGAACTCACCCAAAACACATGTTTAATGTATGAAAATTCTTGTTTGAGCTCTGTAGACACAATTTACAGAAGCTTGATCTATCACAAGGGTCATGGAAAAAATACAGGGTTACTCAGCAATCAAAATAAGGAATAGCAGCAAATATCCCAGATGCCTGCCAAATCCACAAGTTTGCCCAGAAAATACCAGTCATGCACTTGCCAACATTCATTCTTTCCTCAGTGGCAGCAGTTTTGCTGCAGGGTCAGGTCCCCTCAGACCATGCCAAACTCCCCATTTCCCTCTGTAAGAAACTAAGAGCTCATCCCAAAACTGCCCCCCAGCCCTGGGACAAGTGGCAATTAAACTCCACAGGAGGCTGAGGCAGTGATAAAGCTCAGAATCTTCCCAAAGGGCACTGAGTACAGAGAACAGTCACATACTGTACAGTGCAAAAGAAGCTTTAATTGTTAACACATTTGTTTTCCGGTTTGACAAGTGCAAGGCAACTGTATTAACCTTATATAGAAGGGCCACTGGCAAGGAGCAGACCTGAAAGCCAACTAATATTGAACTCTGGATTACCTACCACAATGGGACACCAGTAAGCAAATAGAGAAGACATTTCAAAATGAGGCAGCTGTTCTTGTTGCAGCGAGCACACTCAGAGCCAGGAGTTGAACTGTCCCATACATATTTTCATACAGGCCACCCTTGTTTACTAAAACCAGATGAGATCAGGCACAGTCTTGCCACACAAGACTGAGAAACTGGTCATCTTTAGTAAGGGAGGCCTGAAGTTCAGAAAAATTACATGCACCAAGGAGTACTCTTAGGGCTTTATCCCTCTGAATGAGATGACTGATAAAAATAGAACCAAAATATTCTTAAGGGCAACCTGACAAAAAAGTATCTACAGTGCTAGCATGTAGTACTATGTTTATGTCTGTCTTATTTTAGCAGTTTATGTCTGCTAAAATGTACTAAAAATATTAAGATTTCTAGTATTTTCTGCCCTATTATTATGGCCCATTCTGTCCACTTCGTCATTAGATTAATTTATCCAATTTTAATTAGAGTTGGTAGTCTGTGACAGGGCATCTCCAAATGTCAAAGTCAAAGCCAACAATAACAACAAAAAACAAAGAATACTGTGAACACAAATCCCATTAAAGACTATGGACATTACACTACTGGCATTGATGAGTTTGCAGGTGTGCCCTGCAAAGCTGCATCACCCATCGACCCAGATATGTGAGTGGAATTCCTAGACTTGAGAATGCAGGGACTCAGAAGTGAGCCAGCAGTCCAGTCATGGTAAACACTTGTTCTGCTTGGAAGTGGACTAGGATGCTTGGGTGTCTCCACTTGACAGGTGGTTATGGAATTTCCCAGGAAATTGGCAATCAAACTCTCATATCTGATGTGAGAAGTGCCAGGAACTCCTCATGCCCCACTGAGTTCTTCCACCATATGGGCTCACAGCTGCACCAGACTGCCACCCTACATGATCCTGCTGCAGCTGGTTTTGTTTATCTACACTCTTGGTAAGCTTTGTTATGGCCTGGTGGCATCGTACAGGTCTACTGGAGCCAGAAGATCTGGGATGTCACATGGCTGGTGTGCCTGGCCTTCTGCTGGAGAGGTAGCGGGGCACAGGAAAACCCATCACACCGAGACACTCTGCCTGATGACTCTGTGAACAAAGCAAGGGACAAGGCTGTCACTCCTAGCTGACCATCCTGACCATAGGTGGGTCAGACTTGCACAGGCAATACCTGGGCAGGTACATTTCTTTCTGGGCAGTCTGAACAATCTGCTCTTCCTCTGAAAAAGTCTGTAAAGGTGCTAAGCCCAGTTCATGCAAAAGACTAATTTCTCAAAGGCCTGCTTGTCTTCTCCTTCACGTGACCACAGCCCGAGAGCTGCCCCCTTTGAAATTACCTAAAAGGTTCCTCAACCTATCCTCCCTCTCTCAAACATGAGACCAAAACCCAGACCCACCAGTGTCCTAATCCTGCCTGTTGTCCAGCAGGAGTGAGGAAAAAAATCTTTCTCCTGCATGATCTGGGCTGGGTGCCTAGAACATGTCCTCCTCCACATAGGCTGGCAAATGCTGTACAGTCCAGCCAGAGGGCTCTCAGGAAACTGTCAGGTGGTGATGGCCTGAAGATCAGTAGTTGAGTCGTGCCTGTAAGGTGGAGCCTGCTGGCAAAAGAAGGAAGGGAAGTCCCAACGCAAGGACTCCAGACTAGAGTGTTTTAGATACAAGTGGTGCCTGTTGCATTATGAGGACCATGCCAAGAAAGAAAGGACAATGCTTCTGGAAAGGAGCTGGTCTCTCACACTGGTGGCACAATCCTGATTATCACACTGAAAGCCTAACAAAGGTGAAGCCTGAGTCTACATGGACACCTCCACCAAAGGTGAAACCTGAACTTACCCTGTCCTCTCCAGAGAGATGAGAATTGTCCTTCTCCATCCCACAGACAGGCTGACCTAAGGACATGAACTGGACGGCAAAACCAGCCAGTTGCACAAAACCTTACATATGTAGAAGCAGGTATCACCCATAAGCAAGGGCAGCTGTACTCAACCACGTAAACTCCTCCAGTTTTTCTGCCCTGGTGTACACTGTGACCCATTCACTGGAAAAGTCCCAGGTAATGAGCTCATTACACATGGGAGGCTTTGGCAAAGTTGTGGTACCAACTGCACTCTACCCATGGGAAGAATAGACACAAATGTCCTCTGAGACCAGTTGATACTGGGTCATCTGTGCCAAGCAAAGTCTTGAAAACAATCAACAAGAGAGTGTAAAGACACAGGGGGAAAAGGTTATGGCATTTGTCTTTCAGCTCACAGAAATCAGGCTCTTCTTGGCATTTTTAATCATTCAAACCTCGACTTGGTCCACAATTATTACTCATGGCATTTCTTCTGGTACTTCTAATGGCTCAGAGAAATTGAATAACCAAAGGTTGGGGGTCCAAAGACAACACAATAGCTTTCTTGAAAAACAGGGTAGACAGAGCTGTTGCTCTGTGTTCTGTACAATCTGACTCCAGTGACATGCCCCATCCCTACAGTGCTTGTCCACCTTCTGAATTCCGGTAAACAAATGCCAGAATCTTGTTTTTGTTAACTTCTGCTTCTATTTCTATATTTTTAAAATGGCTAATCGCAGCTGTCATTGTTGCTGAATGAACATTTACCGCCTCGCTGTAGCCTTTAAAAATACATTTATCATGCAAATGCTGGTAGAATTTTAAGTATAGCTGAAATAATGGGTAGTTCTGTAATAGCCCTCCTTACAAGATATTGTGTCACAGTTGGCCACAACAATCCAAAAATAGAATGATTGTTCTCAAAATCAGTAGCACACCCGATATGGATTGCTCATCTCTCATCACAAGGAACACTTCTGTTTTGTACAGCTGTACTCTTTCTTGCCTAGATTTGACTGGTCACATGCCATGCTAAATTAGTGTGGTTTTTGGAAAAAAAAAATTGTGTTGGTTATTTGTATCACTCCTTTTTTTATATTTTTTCCATTATTTAAATTTACCTAATAGTAAGACACCTTTTATACCAAATTATATCAACTGCTTGTACCACCTGGAATCTTGCTTCCAGGAGGAACCAAAGGGGATTTTTAGAAGGAAGCAATTAAAAACTGTATATATAGGTACTACTGCAATGCAGGTGCAGACAGAGCAGTGGGAATTCTCTCCGGAGACTATCCTCGTGGTCAGCTTACACAGCAACTCATTTCCAGCTCTTTCATTCCCTTGAATTGCTAAATATTTTCTTCATATTTTACAGATTATAAAATCTCTTGAAGTGCAAACAAGCTGCCTCTTTGGATGACTTCTCATTGCAATAAGTTTCAATGTATGAGACTAAAAGCTGCCAAGCCTCATACAGCTCTGAGAAACTGAGAACTCTCAGGACCCTCCGGCATCTGAGTCTTAGGAAGCAATCTTTCTTTGGACACTGGCTTGTTTTCCTTTAAGTGAGTATGAGGTTCTCATTTCACAGGATGAAGAAGAAACTGAAAATACAAACTTCATAGTTTTGCTTCTTTTTTGCCTGCAAACAGCTGCACACACTCTGCCTGAACTTAAGTGAGGGATCCTTCTTAATTTGAGGGATCCTTCTTAATTTGATGGGAGCAAGAAAGATCCCTGCACTGGAGACAAGTTTTTAACTCCATCAAATTTCCCATGGGATGCCCAAAACTAGACACCACATGCTAGAGAACCAGAGGTGAGATACCTGCTGCAAAGCAGAACATACCAGAACTTTTTACTCCATCCAGGCCTGAACTCAGCATCTGTGATTGCTTAAACATGGGTTGCATATTGTATGGCTTACCAACTGAATAGGAACCACAGAGGGTGCCTGAGTAGAAATAAATTAATTTCATCTGCCTCATTATTTTTACATTTAAACCAATATCCACAGATTTAAAAGAAACTGTGCAACCCTTATTTTACATTTTACTGTAATATATATTAAAAAAATGGAAGTTATAAATTAAGAAATTGCCTTATGTTAAAAACCAACCAAATCAGCTAACTTTCACAGAAATGCAGTCTACCCAAGAACAAAACTTTGGATATAAAAACTTCTAATTAAAGACCAGTTCTCAAATATTTTATGTACCCTTAACTCGTACAACTTTCATAAAATGCTGGGTGCTCAGATTAGGTGTGTATATATATTATGATTGATTTCTTGACTCATCAAGTCTAAAGCTGATAGGCATTTTAGGCTGCAGACAGCTTTCATGAGCAGATTTTTTTTTTTCTTTCTAAAAGAATGCTTTGATGAGCTGCTAATAAAGTAGCCATTTAGAAAACTGCATTTTAGAAATAGCATAGATAATTAGCCATCCCTTTCAGCATCCTACCTCTCTTACAATCTATGTAATTTCTGGTATTTAGTCAAGAATCAATTACTGAATTGCAAAATGTAATTAAACAGTTACAGTAAGTTATCAAAATGAATGTGTGTTACAAAAAAAAAATAGTTATAGGAAAAAATGCCTAAATCAACCAGGTCTAAGCCAATCAGGTGCATTCCAACTGTAAAGAAAATAAATGGGGACACTCCACACCCACACAAGGCAGGTTCCAAGCTCATTTTTAAATACTTCACAGTTCTATACATAGAAGACTTCCAGCAAAAGATATTTTATGGTGTCATAGAAAAGAGTTTCACTAAGTGGCACAGCTATTCAGGTATCATTATGGACTGTACAGAACTCTGCACAAAACAGCCCTGAGATCAAGGCCCACAATGATTGCTGCTATGTGAAGAAAAAGCCTCTATGTTAAGGAGTTTATGATGTGAACTCAGTCTGCTCAGCATTTAAGCTATTAATTTTTTGAGAAGGTATTCTACCTGTAAAAAAGATGTGGGCATGAAACTGAACCTAATTCTCAACACCCAGACAATTCTTCATGTGTTGTCTTTCAGTTTGCAGCAGCAGTAGAAAACATAGTTTTGTCCAGTAAGGCTCAATTTTCCTGAAATTTTAAGTTCTTTCTATGCTGCCTATTTCCCACAGTGAAAGACACTACATTCCAAAATCTGACCTAATATAAGCCTGAGCACTTAGCAGTACACAGCAGAGTTACAAGAGAATTCATATTTGCTGAAAATGAAGAAAAAGCAGAATTTTCTATATTTATATAATTCTTTGTGCTACTTTGTCCCAGTATACCACAGTGCAAGCTGGCTTGTACTGGGCAATTAATTTGGCTATAAATAAGAAACCCAGCTGGTTCCATAAACCAGCCCCTGGGTTGACAGAGAGGAACTTCAACCAACTATTAGGTCCATCCTAAGCTGCAGACATCTCATGTGGTGTGGGAGCTGGGTGGTGTCAAAGATCAATGAGTTATCCAGACCAAGTTTTTCAAACCCCCTTTATAAAGAGGGCTTCAAAGAATAAACTCTCCTGATGGCCTCATGGCCATTGGGCTGTGTGTCACCCCTGCCTCCCACCACCGATTCCACAGAACACATGGCCCCCCCGCCATGTAATACTACTTGGGAATAATTTGGTGTTCAAACAGTAATCATAACTTTGGAGTAAGAACTAAATTACTTGTTAACACCTTATTAGTTACATAAACATTGCATGCCTGGTAAACTGTGCAAAGAGTGTTGAAATATGGCAGTGATTTCCCCACGCCCAAGAGGTCATCAAGCAGCTCTACACTGGTCATCCCTCTATGGACAGTGGCTTTTGTGGCACTCTCTAGAGATCTGTTTACATAAACCCCCAACTATAGCAAACATACAGCCTGGTCAGCGAGATTACTGTAAATCTTAATCCAGGTATGGAATGCTAATAGGAGTCATGTGCTGTCCCCAGGCTGACTATTTACTGGATTCAGGAGATATCAGCCAGAGATCAAGGCTAATTCAGCACTCTGCCCAGTTCCCCAGCATTCCTGCCAGGCCACATCAAACAGAGCAGATGATGATTTATCACCACTTCATTCAGCAAGGACTCTCAGTAAGTAAGACCAGAGGGATGTGAAAGATCCCTGATACATTTGGCCACCAGTGGCCAAGGTTCTGTGTAACTCTTTATCTGACCTTACAGCCAGAACTCACCACAGTGAATGACAGCATGACCTCAGTTCACACAGAAGCCACAGAATAAGAAGAATGGAGCTGACTGCAATTCTGACATATCTCAGAGGAAAAAGGATTGCTGAACGATTTAACCCCAATTGTGTAAGGCAAAAATCCTGATTCACTAATCAGAATTAGATTTTGCAATCCTTGCTAACACCCAAAAAGGTTTAATCTTAAACATGTACTTCTGATACTTCTTTAGTGATATGCTAAAAAATTATAATAAAAGAAATAAGAACCACAGTTTAGGTTTCCTCACAGATATTATGTTATTTCTGTCCATGACAAATTACATTCACTAAATTTTGACTTATTGCCAAATAGCAGAAGAGTAACCACCTACCAGGCTCAATTTAGTAAAACACGCTTATGCTGATTTACATATAGAACAGAGGGTTGGATGGTGTTAAACATTTACGTTTAGGCTTTTGATAAGTTCATACACCAAACAAATTATTTAACTTCCTGAATAAATGATTCAGAATCCAAACATCTCAAATGGGATGACGCCCCCATTGTATGTGATGAACAACTGAAGGAAACTCAATGACTTCACTATCTAAGGGCAAAATTAAAGAAAATTACACAATGAGAAATCAGACCAGCCTGCGTTCAGTTCTTCACAGTTGTATAATTTCAAAAGGACTGCGTAGAGCAGTTCTTATACCATATAAGTGTCCCTGGCATGCAGGATGGAGACATCTACTTAGAAGAGGCAAATTACATTTTACATCTCTTCAGGGAGAAGAGAATTTGCATCTTGGGCCTCCCACTTCCTGGCAAGGGATCTACTCATTAGGCTATTACATATAAATGATACAGGCTAATGTATATACACACACATATATGTAAATGCCACATTTTTTAGGTATCTGTTGAAGGGCCTGGGGTTCCCAAATCCCCCTTCACAGTGCACACAGTAACTTTAGAGTAGTAAACTTCAATCTCAAGGACCAGTAGACCCAAGACAATAAAACAGACTACTCCCAAACTGAAGGAGAAAGCAGGGAAATAGGAACAATCAGACATGTTCCAGCAGGGCTCTGCTGAGCCAGTTTTGTATTTTATCTGCAAAGGCAGAGGAAAAAACCCCACACTATCTGAAGCCCTAGTTATTTATAGTTTATGTTTACTCTTTGCTCAGTAGAATAAATGTGCTGAGTATTACTGTGATAAGACATAAAAGCATTACTTGTTGTACTGACACATGCTCTAGTAAAACCTTTAGAAATGCAAATAATGCTGCTAAGTTGCTCTTATTTATGTTTCTAAGTCACTGTACTCTTATCTGCCATATCATCCTTCATGCCCTAAGCACCTTCTGAATAGCCTGCTCCTTAAATTGCTTTTTATAGATTAAATCACTTTTCCCAGAAAATCACATGCTACTGGTACATAAGCCATGCAAATGATGCCCAAGGCAGGTAGGGTACTGATCAGATGGAGCTGGTATTTAATGATTGCAGTTTAGCAACACTGAAGTTCACACTCCCATCTTCCACTACACCCTGTGTCTCACCAACCTCCTCCCCACACACCTGTCCACATATCCTTTTTGCCCTCTGCAAATCCCCACTATTCTTAAAATCTCTCCCTCTTACCCCCTGTATTTTTTCAAGTACCCCTTCGACCACATTTTCTCCTCTTCATCTCTTCAGTCTCACCCATTCATAGTCCTCATAAGTGGCAGACCCATCTACTTGTTCTCTTAACTGCTATCCTCCCTTGTGTTCCCTTCTGTTTATTTGATTGTGATGAGTTCAGACATGGGAAGGTAATGGAGACCTGCTCTCTACACAGCTGCCCCCAGAGCTGGCCAGCCAGAAGGTGCATCTGTGTGAGCTGTGATATCGGATCTCGCATTGTCTCCCAGCATAGCTAAAACCTGCCACATGTTTTTAGGTTGCAAAAAGCTGCCTGAAATGATCAGACACATCTAAGGAGGGAAAAGGACAGCCCAAAGCACCCTACTTTATCCAGCTAAGACCAACCTTGACCTGTGAGGCTGAAGTCCCAGACATCATTATCACTAACCCAAGAACCACAGCATGGGTTTTCCAAGTGGTCTGATGGCTGTATTCCCTTCACTTGTATGAGTGATTGTCACCAGATACACTCTGTCCTTTTGGAAAGAGCATGGACTTGGTCTTTTCCTTTTTTCCCCTTTACCAGCAATGGCATATGAATGAAACACAGCAAACTGACTGCTTCACTACCCTCTCAAAATTGTAAATGGGGAACTGTGATTAAGAGCCCTACCTAATCTTGTTGACTCAATTATTTAATCTTCTAATATTTTTTATTCCTTTCCTACTATACCTTGCAGAATTGCCTATGCCCAAAAGTAGCTCAAGTCCCCACTAATGGCTGGGTTACTAATAAAGGACATCACTTAGCAATGACATAATTCTGTTTTCTGATAGATGCCTCTTAATATGGAATTAATTTCTTTTCTTCCACTGAAAAAAATGCTGTATATTTGACCTATGCCCTTTTTCCCATTGCAATTGTCAGAATGGTTACTTTGACATGTCATACTTATGACATTGAAAGTAATTGCAAGATACATACACACACATTCTGAAGCATGCAAGTAAGGAGACAGTCTAATTTCACAATTCATAGCTCTGTTCACACAGATTTATTGCCTAATAGAGCATAAATGCTATCACTCTCTGTGTCTCAGATTAAGAAATGCTATAGTTATACTAAGTGGTGGATTAAAAAAGGCAATCTCATGTGAAAAAGATCACTGCATAGATAACGAGGTGAGGATTCAAATAGTACTCAGAATTTGAAGTACCATTTTGCCTTCATAAAGTCATTAGTGCAACACTGGGCTCAGCTTTGCTGTCCATATTTTAAGCAGCTGTTGATAAATTTAAAAGAGTTCAAAAGGAGCTACAGAAACAACTGGAGAGCTGGAAAATGGATAATACTCAAACTTCAGGTGTAGTTTACACATGCTCCTAAGAAGCAATTTAGTTTTCCTCTCCAGATTTGAGTAAAAGGGTATTTTTGAGTTAATTTTCATTCAAATGCCTAACAAAGTTCAACAACTGGAAGCTGAAGCTAGAAATACATACTAGAAATAATTAGGATTTTCTAAAGCGTTTGAATAATTAGCTATGGAACACTTCACGTATCACGAATTTCTCATACCTTAAGGTCATTAAATCAAGAGAGTGCATATTTCTAAGAGGTATGCTTGAGCTACAAAACAACATAAAGAACCTCCAAAACTTAAGGCCTTCATTAAAAACCCATCTATTAGAAATTACACTGGGAGTATGAGGTAGACTCAATTGTTGTGATAGTAACAGTCTTGCTAGACTGAAAAACTGCAAATCCTGGAATGAAACACAGCAGAAGATGCAAGGCAAGTAAAGCCAGACTCAGCTGAACCTTTCCTGATAAATCCACATGTCCAGAATAGGTTCCTCTGTGACTCCAGGCATGATGTTGCACAGTCACCCATCATGTTACTGAGTAAAAGTAACCTTCACCCACAAATGAGTATTGTTACTGTACATCCTATACAGTCCTGAAATAAAGTGAAGGAAACAAGAAAGTAATTTAAAGTAGTTCTGAAATCATGTAATTGGCCAGAAAAATTAAAGCTTTATCTGGTAAAGGTGGATCATATATTTTCCATACATTTTTTTAAATGGCTATGGAAGAATTGCCCACTCCAGTGGCTTCTTCATCCCAGACTCAAGCAATTATTTTCATGTCTCCTTGGGAACCAAGAGTTATTGGCTAGAACTGAACAAGCTGGGGTTGTAGCCAGGTGCCTTGAGAGCACAGGAACTCACCTGCAGTGTTCTTTCTGTGTCCAATAATGTGACTTTGCAGACTGAGGCTCCTACCAAAGCAGTCACTGTAGCAGGGCCATCCAGCAACTCTGACTGCAAGAGCACTTGTCTCAATCTATTGCTGGCATAATGTCATACTCCAGTAAGCAGAAAGTCATGATTATCTCCCTTTCCTCGACCAGACAATCCTGCCAAAAGTGCCACCACAAACCCACAGTGGGGGTTTGTGCTACAACACAGCACTCAGGGCACCTGACTGTACCTGCAGACTGCACCTGCTTGTCACCTGTCAGGGGAGAGGGCTTGTCCAAGGGACAAAACCTCACAGGAGCTCAAAGTGGATCACAACCACAAACCAGGACAGCTGCTGACTTCACCAAATGCTGAACACCAAAGGCATGCCTAAGTCCTCTCTTTTAACTGTCCCTCCACAATGCTATAGCATGGCTGAAAAAGCACCACAAAATAGGCTTTGAAAGTAGAGACAAGTGCCTGAGTGTTGCCACCCTTTCCCATGTTCATGGGGGAGACATTCAGGTAGTAACTCAAAATCTTCCTCTTCTTTTCCTCCAAGTACAAAGGATTCTCTTCTGAGCCATCATGCTCTAACAAACTTACAGCAGCATGTATACAGCTAAAAAAAATCCAAACCCAAGCAACAACAAAGGTCTTGCAAAAAAGCAGCACTGCAGGCATGTGCTTCCCTGGGGAGAGGATGAAAGGGCAACATGTGACAGATGTTTGTCATGTCATTTTATAGAGTATTCAAATCCACTCAGAAACAATTGTAGTGAGAATGGTATAAAAACCTAAACAGAGCAGACTAAAAAGAAGCGTTACAAAAATAACTCTTGAATAAGAACAAAAGAAATTAAATATAGAAAGACCAAGAAAGTGGTTTTAGGAAGCTTTGTTTGTTTTTTATGTCAATTTAAAGAAAAGAATAAAATCCCTTTTAAGGACTCTCTCAAATCCCAAATTTGTCTCCATTATCTGCTGACTCAGAGACTTCACAAGACACTCTGGCTGGGAAACTGCAGGGGTTGCTTCCTACATAATATAGTATTGATGTACCGCTGAAGGATGTAACAGCACCATGAAAGAGACCATCCTCTTTGCCTGCAGGGCTTCTAGCTATTCTCTTAGGCTCCTTATTTCCTCCCTACAGTCAGATCCTCATTTTCCCTTATGTAAAACTCCTTTCTATACCAGTTTTTTAAAAAAGCAGATAAAAAGAATAAATAAATTGTCCTCTGGGAAAGTGACTTGGCAGTGAAATGTCATAGTGTAATGGATACCTGATCATATAGGAATAAATTTCAACCTTGAAGTGCAAGGAGAAGCAAGACAATCTAATCATTCATTCATATAAATATGTATGGAGGCAACCTACAAAAGTGTTCACCCAGTTTGGGCAATATGTATTTTAGCCTGCAAACTACTGCACAGTGGTTGCACATTCTCCTATGGGGAAGATGGCACAGATGCTTTGATTTTTCAGGCTGCTGCTGCTCACTAAAAGATAGTGAAAGCACCATTCTTCAGTCTGAACTGGTTATTGGTATTCTATTCTAGAACTGAGGTGCTTAAATCATTTTTCAAACATAAGCTGTTAAGCAGCCTAAGCAAAGAAAAATCCTGTATAGATTTTTTTTTTATTATTTATGGTAAAGTATTCAGATTCTGCAACAATTAGATTAGGAGTTATTTTCAAACAGTTTCAAATACTTCGTCCACAAATGATTAAAAAAAGAACATTAAAATTCAGCTTACCTGCAGTTCCTAGAAAAAAACCCTCCACCTTTCTTCCTCACAGGGGCTCAACATCCATGAAGCACCCCTCTCTTCACACAATAGCCTGTGTGCTGTCATCTCAATAGCTCTATTTTCCACAACCTGTTCCCTGGTTTAAGAACGTATTTCCACAAATTTCCCCATTTGTGCAAATGTAACAAAAGTTTCACAATGTAACCAAAGGCCTTATGTACAGCACTAAAGGGATGGCCTTTCCTAAAATAGTGGGACACAGCTCTGGGAGGGACAGGACAGAGGAACAGCAGCGAGATAAAGAGCTGAGGAGGATTCATGGGCTGACCAAGGTGAGCAGACACAGAGAAACCACAAAGCCCAGACCCACCCCCTGTGCCCTGGGCTGTTGCTCAGAGGGGTTTGGAGGGAGGAAGGCACTGTGGAGGGCCATGACATTGTCTGGGCTTGGTGAACTCCTGAACATCTCAGCCACTGCAAACTGCTACAACGATTCTTCAAAACAAAAAATTGGCATTTTCTCTTTAGCAACAGGTATCCAAGTAAGAAAGCAAAACCAGAAAAAAAAAAAAAAAGCACCCCTTTATCTGTCATCTTCAGGGGATAGGGCTGCTCCAACCAACAAACCGAAACGCTGGAAGTTGGTTGAGTACCAGCTTCTTTCTCTCTCCTGCATCCATACAGCCTCAGTGAACAAGCCAAAGAGAGGAGAGGACACTCAGTCAAACCTCTGAAGAAGAAATCTCCTCTGCTTTCTAAAGAGGAGGTCCATTCCATTTTTATTTAATCCATGTAGGAATTAAAACTGGTTGATCTACATTCTGACATTTAATCAAGACCATATTTAGGCTAGAATAAAATAAATGTCCCTATTCATAATCCTATATTAAAACATAAAGGCCTGTGAGTCTATAAGGATTCAGCTGGTAAACAAAGTTTTCCCAAGTTCCTCAGCTGCCTGAAAACCCCACTAGCTGCTTTGGTAATTTCAACACCTGTTTTTAAAAACAGGGCTGATAGTCTGGTCAAGTAATCAAGTAATTGAGGGCTGCAAGATCATACCCTGATTTTGGAACACTTCCTTAAGCTCCAAGGGGATTATCTGTTCCAGTTCCTACCCGAAGTGATTAAGTCACACGATTCTGAACACATCACAAATAAGAGACCAAATCTGCTTTTCTTTTGTACAAAAGATTCTTCCAACATGTGAATCAAAGAGGTAAATTACAATAATTAATCCACAATACACAAGGTAAATTTTAATTAATACACAATGAGGTGAATTTTATCCTTGGTGGTCAGACAGGAATTCAGAAAGAGGGATTTTTACCATCTAGTAAAAAAAAAAAAAAAAAAATCAGTCAGGCATAAATCAAGTTTCTGCTTCTGTGTTCTCTTTACTGAAACTCACTTGAAATATACTTTTTAGAAAGTGTCCTTTTGAATTCATTTGTATTTTTAAAACTCTAATAATTTTAAGATTGTCAAAGTTACAGAAATCTGGGCAGCAATTCTAGATAAAGTGAATTTTCTGCAAAATTTCACCACAGAGTTATAAACATAGATAATAACTTGAATTCTGACACACCTTTGGCATTACTTCCTTGATTTATTCTTACATATTAAAACCTAGCCACTTATTTATTGTGGTTAACAGGGTGATTTTACTTTTCTCCTCCACTAGTTTTACATTGTTTCAGTGAATACTAATGCTTATGACCTGTAATCAGCTATGGCCAAACAAATGAAAGAATCTTATAGCCGGAATCAGACCAATATAGTAAAACAGTGTTAAACCACATGGAGACAACAATTTATGGAGGCATCTTATTGCTCATGTTACTGAAGAACAAAATTTTGCTCTTCCCCCCACTAATACATAATAAAACCAGATTTAACTAATTTAAACTTTTTTTTTTCCCTCATTCCTAGAAAAGTATGCAGACACTGAAACACAAAACTACTCTTTGGGGTGTGATGACAACTTTTATATATTTCACTTTCACGGACTATTCCTATTAATTCCAGAAATATAATACAGATTTCTTTAAAAACCCAAATATATCTTTCTGTAACAGGTGGTGAAATGCACCCTACAGTGCTAAGAAATTGAAGTTATTGGAAATGGCAGTAAATTTACATGACAACTGTCACTGATACCTCCCAAATCTATCATACATACACCAGTAATCTGCTCTTTTACAAAGCATCCACAACGTTTTTGAACTCTTGTGGCAACTGGAAGATAGAGAAATCCTGCATGAGACAGAAAGAAGCGTGGCATTACAGGTGCCTCCCAAGTTACTACTTCTCAGATGTTATTTACCCTGGGAAATCAGTAAGTTTTATCAAGAGCAAAAACACTTGACTCCACCATGATCATTCAATAATTTATAGGGAATGTACAAAATGCCAGTAGAAAAAAAAAAGCCAAACCAACACAAATTCTCCCTTCCTCTGTGCCTCATCTAGTTATTTGCCTTTTCCACGTAAATTTAAAAGATACTAATCCTTGTCTTCAAGGTATATGGCTACTTCCTTTTCTGTAAATACTGATTCTTATTTCTTATGGAGGAGTAAGATACATTCCTCCCCTTGAATAATGGCCCCTGCAGAAATGAAGACCTGTATCTTACTGAGTGGAATTAGCACCAAATGCAATCAATGGCTAAAATGATCATATGGCTCTTTTAAAAAAATTACTAAACTAGATCATGCACTGCAGGAGAGCAGAAGCCAGACTCAGTAATAACCCTGGGAGTTTCAGTTCCTGCACTGGAATCCTGGAGAACAGAAGACAGCTGTGATATTGGCTGAGGTCAAGCTGCATGTATGTCAATACAGGAGAAGCTTTGGCCTCAATCCCCAGTGATCATCAGTGCTCGACACAGCTCTCTCAGGGTCCCTGAGACCATAAAAGTATTTGAAGAAACCAACACTTTATTACAACCTTACTCTCTTAGAGAAGTTTCACGAGGTCTATTCTATTTCAGTGATTTCCTGCTCCCTTGTGTTCTTTTGAAATCCCAGTCTTGGCATGTTTTCCTCTAGGCTTACATGCTCTAGTATTCAAACAGTGAATATTCTACCTCAAAAACTATTTTTTTTCCATTTTTCTATGGTCTGTACTGCCCAAAATTGTAATATGATTTTCCAAAAATCATTACACGTCCATATTTCCTAGTGAGATTAATGATGATTCAGAGAGGCTATGAAAAGCCATTCCAGCTCTGCTTCAAGATCACATTCATTTAGATCTTTGATGCCAAAGCTTACTATCCAGAAAGTCAAGCACCTATAAATCTAGAATCAATAAAAGGTAGAACTGCTCAAAGACAAATTATCAAAACCATTTGAGCAGCAGATTTTGTCCCCAAATTCTCCCCAAACAGTTCTATGTATTGAATGTTCTAGTGTAAGAGCTTTACAGTAAAACATATTTAAAAAACTGAAAGAGAAATAAACAAATTCAATCTGTTTACATCTCATATTTGTTTATACTGATTAATTTTTTTTTGAAAGAATTGCCCTTTCAAGACTATTCAAATAAACCAGGCATAGTTTTTTAAGATCATTTTGAGGCAAAATAAAAGAAGATGATACCTTCTCTTACTTGATATCTGAGAACAATAAACAGCCCCAGGCCTAGCATGTAGGATACCTGACAAGCTACCTAAAAAAATCCCAAACAGTTCAGAAGTGCTTAAAAGAATCAGTATGTTCAGAAAAAAAAATGTTGAATTTCAATTTCTTTAATATCAAACAGACATCAAAGGAATAACTTATGCTTTTTTTCTTTTCCAAACTAACTGCATTTGGAATGAAGTTTAATACTTGGTTGCTAAGTGCAGCCTTATCTTTTCCTTGACTGATTTTTTTCATGCACCTAGTCCTCCCAAAGTTCACTGAAATATCACAACCAGCCTTTAGGATTTGGGCAACTAGAATCCAGCAAATACAGATAAAGAGGTCTGTCTAGTCACCTTTACTTTTGACTCTGAGACTGAGGTTTTTGTAACTCTCTTCTCTTTCAATGGTGCATCCAAAACCAAGATGAGAATGACCACAAGTTTGATTTTGGATGAAAACAGAAGTGCAAAACATTAGAAATGAAATGGAATGCAAAATGCAGATTCCTTATATGAAGAAATGAAATAGACAAATCACAGAATGATAACAATGCAGAAGAAGAATAATAACAAACTAACACAGAGATATTTTTGGTCAGATACCTTCCAAAATGTTCACAAATACTCAGGCAAAAAATCTAGTAAGAGTAGGAAGGCATAATAAAAAGATCCCTGACTTGATCAGAGAATTGTCTCAAAACTGACATATGCCGGGCAAATGAACAAAGAACACACCTCTGAATTAAAAAAAAAAAAAATTATATAATATTTACACAATACCTGATTCAGCTTTCAGAGTTTACTTTCCAAGGATCAGGTAAATATTGAATAATTAGCAATTTCATGTCTGTAAATCATATCAGTATGGTACCCTGACTGCTATTGCAGACCAATGCATCACAATCATTGATTGAGTTCCCTCAGAACTCTTTCTGAGGAACAGACCTATCATTAGCTTAATAGTCTTTGCAATTTTGTTATCATTGGGGAACAAAGGCAGAGAGCTTGGGAAATGTATTTGAGGTTTCTAAAGAATCAGAGCTCAGATCTCTGAGTGCTTGCCCATTCCCTAATCTACTTAAGCATCTTGAAATCTACACCATTGAACAGTTCAAACACTTCACAATACTGAAACCACCAGTAGATTTACCACTTTAAAATAATGACATTATTGTATATCAGCACTGTATCAAGTCTGTATCTGTTGTCATCATATTGCAAAGCTCCCATACCTTCTTGGTGATTTCTCATGGGCATCTCCTTGCAGCACTAACTCCACCATCCCCACAGCAGCACCACCAACAAACTCCATCTCTCTCCTCACCCAGCTACCCCACTCTTTTGTAGCACTCGTCTTCTTATTGGACACAGCTGTGGCCTGTTAAGGGCAGGCCTGCTCCTAATTGGTAATTAGTACAGCTGCAACTCCTCAGGGGTGAGATTACCTTCTGCACTATTCTCTTACATTCTATCTTCCCACATGTATCAAGCTGCAACAGCCGTCAAAAAGAGATGCACTGGTCTGGCATGGATGGCTAGAAGAGGTTGTAGCTACCTCCAGTCTCTTCTCCATCCACCCAGACATCACCACCAAAGGCCCAGGTGGCCCCAGCACTGCTGTCCCCCTCTCAGCAGATGCTGGCCCTGCCAAGCTTGCTCTGACACCCCCAGCTGACCACCTCCCTGATTTTCTTCCCCTGGCCATGGGACTGATGCTGCAGCAGAGATATCCCCAGTCCAGAACAGCTGCAAGCTGCATGCTTTTTTTTTGAGGCATCACATCACTTCAAATGGATTAACACTGGCTTTAAATTATGGAATCTACACAACATCTTCTGAATGCTCTATTTTTATTTTTTTACTTTAATTTCCCTTCTGTTTGCTCTTTTTTTTTTTCTTTTCCCCTGAGGGTTTGGAGTTTTTTGTTTTGTTTTGGGAGGTTGTTTATTTGTTCATTTGGTCTATTTGTTAGTTTTGGTTTACTCCTTGAGATAGCATCTTTATCAATACTTCAGGAGCCACACTCAAGGCCATTACACATGCCAAACAAATCCTGAGTGGCATCAAAAGGAGCACGACCAAGGGGTCAAGGGAAGTAATTCTGTCTTTTACTCCACTCTCCTGAGATCCCATCTGCAGTGCTGTGTCCAGCTCTGGGGCCCCCAATAAAAGAAGGACATGGACCTGCTGAGATGAGTCTAGAGAAGGGCCACAATGATGATCAGAGCTCTGGAGCAGCTCTCCTTATGAAGACAAGCTGAGAGAGTTGGGATTGTTCAGACTGGAGATGAGATGGCTCCAGAGACCTTGGAGCATCCTTCAGTACCTAAAGGGCTACAAGAGAGCAGGAAAAGGACTACATGCAGTGGCAGGACAAGGGGCAATGTTTTCAAAAGAAAAGAGAGTAGGCTTATTAAGAAGAAATTCTTTACAGTGAGGGTAATGGGAGACTGGAGACACTGGAACTGCTCAGAACAGTTGTGGATGCCCCATCCCTAATGTTCAATGCCAGGCTGAAGGGGGATTTCAGCAACCTTGTCTGGTGAAAGGTGTCCCTGCCCATGGCAGAGGGCTTGGAACAAGATGATCTTTCTTGGGGTGTTCCAACCCAAACCTTTCTGTGATTCTATGATAGCAACAACATACTTCCTAGTCATTGTCCTCAGAGGTATTCAAGAAACTACTGGATGTGGCACTTAGCTCTGAGGTCTACTTGACAGGTGGTGACCAGTTAAAGGCTGGACTCCACCTCAGCAGCCTTTTCCAAACTATTTCTGTGGTTCTATGTATTGAGTGTTCTAGTGCAAGAGCTTTATAGTAAAACATATTTAAAACACAGGTAGAAGTGTGAAAAGAGCCAAGAGAGCCAAGATGTTTGGAACACAGTGAGATCATGAACATAACTCCAATCAAATCACAGGGTCAAAGACTGTGATAGATGTTTGTCTGATTGATGCTGAACATGCTCCAACACACCAGTAAGGATTCAAACAGAAGGGATCAGTTAGTTCTCTGAATATGCTTTAATGTAGTACAGAAAAACGGAACCTCTTCCACTGATAAAATGAAAAAAAAGCATGTCCACAAAAACACAATCACAAAAAGAGGATATTTAACATACACAACACATTTAAAATTTGGACGAAAAGACAGATTTTCAGTTTTATTGGAAATCCTTTAATCTGTTGGTTTAAATCAAATCCTTAATGCTACTGTAACTTCACCACTTATGCATTAACATGCCATTTTTCCAAAGGTTCTTGTTATACACATTCATAAAAATTGGGAGGAACACAGAATTTTTTTAGACCAAGTACATTCATTTCCTCTGTTGATCTGAATTGCACAATGAAGGACAACAAACAGCTCTAACAATCTGTTACACTGAGACTCTTCCACTTAATGTCTGCATGGGGATTCTGGCTCACCAGGCACCGTGCAGGAGCCTGCCAAGGGCACTGGCTTCTGCGCCATGCACAAAACACAACTAAAAGCACAACTCCCTTGGTCTCCCATCATTTCCAACAAGCACAAGGGCCTGCAATGCCTTGTGGGGAGAGCAATCTCTCTCCCTTCTGCACTCTTGTAGTCAGAGTCAGGGCACCAGCGCCAGGCTTCCTCCACTTCCCAGGCTGAGCTGTAGAACAGTCCTTCCTGCACATCACAGCCAGGGCTCCAAAGGCAACACATCTCCAGCTCCCAGTGAAACTTCCCAGCTCTTAATTAGATGCTGTCTTTCTTAAAAAAACAATTGAAGAGCCCTGTGCAAGGATATGTCATCTGAAAAGATGGAAATTCTCAGGCAGTAACATCAGCACTACAGACTAACAAATCTTTGTATCCTCCTAGGCAATTGGAAGGGATGGAATTAATCAGCAGTGCCTTCCATTTCTATCTTTTTTTCCCTTTCCCTCACTTTTCTTTGCTGACCAGATTATTCCTTGTATGTTTAGTAAACAAATATAGAAATACTTTGCAATTTCTGAAAAACAGTCAGAAATTTCCTGGTTTCATAAACATTTGTAAGACAGAAACAAATTACAGGCATTGCTTACAGACAGTTTTAGTAACCAAAACTGAATTATAAATCTTTAAAACACAGTTGCAACATACAGAAATGCAGTATCTGAAAACCGTTCATTTGGAATTCTCCTATAAGAGAAATATGAAATATTCTATGCTGTACTGTGAACTTGATAAAACTGATATGAAATTTCCCTGAGTAGCTGATATTGGCACGTGAAAATAAAGCAAAGCTCAGCAGGACACATGAAATTCATGCATTTCCAATGTAATTCCAAGCAGTATAGCATAAATCAGCATGGACATGTAATTCTTGGATCTTGTTTGACATAAGGGAAGCAGAAATGATGTATTGTTGCAGGTGTTTTGCAAGCAAACATGAGACCCAGCTGATTGTTAACAGACAAACTTTTTTCAAAGGAAAATGAGCTGAAGGAAGATCTCAAAGCTGACAAATGAAAAAAAACAGGTGGAAATAGTTATGACCACTCCTGGGCTGGAGCAGTCAGAAGCTATTGCTTGTGTTACGATGGCACTGGAAAGAGGCTGCTCCTAGGGGAAGCAGGAGCTGGCTCCAGCAGGCTTGAGAAGCATTTTGGGGGATGACAGCCACTTCCAGCTGGGCTACATGCTGGGCTGCTCAGCATGGGCAGCTCCATTTGGCACCTCACACTGAAAACTAATGAACACCTGCAATCTTTGAGAAAACTGCAGTTTCTAGTCCCTCAAAGCCAAAATTTGAAGTTATATGACTTGTAATACTGTTAACCATAACAAAGATGACCTTGTTCCAATCCCATGCCATGGGCAGGAACACCTTTCACTAGACCACGTTCCTCTGAGCCCACCCAGCCTGGCCTTGAACACTTCTAGGGATGGAGCACCCACAGCTGGGGGTAATTACACCTCACTCACAGTTGGCAATTTCTTCCTAATTTCTAATCTAAGCCTACCTTCTCTCAGTTTGAAATTTTTACTCCTTGTCCTATCACTACACACTCTTGTAAAAAATTCCTCTCCAGGGACTTCTTTGTATTTTATACAAACCCCCATATGTGTAAGATACCTTTAGGTGCTAAAAATGGAGCCTCTCTGCTACACGTCCCATTTTCTATTGAAGATATATTTTACATACAATTCAACGGCACAGCCTTTGCAGTAGGCTGGTTAGGGTAATAAAAGGAAAAGTGGGGTCAGAAAAAAAAGTCTGATCTTTGTAAAGTAATTTCCACACCATATTAAAATTTAAATATTTTATTTACAAAATAATTACTGCAAGTTCAATGGATATTCTCTTTGTAACAAAAAAAAATATTTTAAAAAATCTAAACTATAATGAGGGATCCTTGACTTGCCAATTTGGGTGAAACATCTTGCTAGGGGCTTTTTCCCCTCTCTATTCTGCTGCCCTTCTGAAAAACTCCCCTGAAAATCATACTCTGTAGGTTCACCCACCTTAATTACAGGATCTTTTCAAGAGACAGCAGTTATCTGTAGCTACCAGCCAGAGGGGGGAAAAAAATTTAAAAGGCTACAGACTCACAGAGGCCTGGCTACTCCTGGATTTGATCAGAAATCACTTCTCAGCAGTGACACATAATACTGTTTTCAGGCAAAACATGAATAAACATGTGCATAAACTTTTGATTCAGAGCAATGCCACACTAGTTCTGTGATCCATCAGATCTCAGAAGATAAACATGATGTGATGGGGTCATTTCTTGCTAGAAAGGCTTCCAAAGAGCAAAAAAAGGAAAAGCTGGAAAGCTGCAACTAGTTGGTGGTTGAGTGGATAGGACTTAGGGTGCATAACATGTGGTCAGGCAAAGCAGCAGAAAACCTTGAGTTAAACAGATAAAACTATGCTGAGAAAGACTAGTCAGCAAACAAGGATTCTGCTCTAAAAAAAAACAATGAAGCACTGGCATTTGGTTTCATTTTGTGCTTTTAATAAACAGAAGGGAGGAGAAAGAAGGCAATCTTTCAAACATTATTTGAGGAATTTATACCCAAGTGTAGTCCCACACCAAGGCCATAATTGTACAGACCTGCTCCACAGGTCAAACTGGAGCCCATCCAGGCCACCTGCTTGCAAGTGTGCCTTCAGCAACAGCTTTATGGTGCCCCACACAGCATCCCCAGAGGGCAAGCTCAGGTTCCTTCTCACACAGACAGCAATGCTCTACTCCAGCATCTCTTTTGGAATTTGGTTGGGCCCAGCACCCTGTGCACCTTCAGCTATCCCAACCCTCTGAGCACAGTGGGAGACACATACAGAGGCAAGAGAAAAGAAAATGAATATTCACCAGTGCAGTGTGGTGGTGTGTGATGTAACGTTGTTTGATTTGGTCTGGTTCATCCTGAATAGTTTCCCCCTCTTTCCCTGGAAATCCCCAATTTCTTATCGTTATTTGTCTATCATGTTTCCCCTCCCCTATCCATCAGATGTGTCTTGTTGTCCCCACCCCTGGCCTTTGTCCATCACTTGGCAGCCCTGCCTTTCCTTCTAGAACCTTCTCCCCAGGGTGTCAAGTGATTGGGCAAGGGCAGGGACCCCTCCCCAGTTTTTTGCTGATTTGTTAGCCTCATACGTTCATCAAACTATGTATCAGTTTTTTCATACCCTCATTTGCCGTCGTGTTGCCCCTCCCAGGCCCTCCCCCTTCCCTTATAAGCTGTCATTTGCCCTCAGTTCGGTGCTCAGTCCTTCTCCCTCCACCCTGCTTCTTCTCCCCCTTCGACCTTCCTCCAATAAACCTGCCAACCCTTCCTGAAGGCTGAGTCCTCCTTTCCTTGCCTGCGCCTCCCTGCGTCTGCCGCCCTCCTTGCTCTCGCATCGTGGATCTCATCAGGACCCATAGGCGCGATAGGAGCTCCGGGCTCCTCAAGCGCCCCTTCGCCGCTGATCGGGGCTGAACGTGAGCCGGGCAAACTCATCACCCCAGCACCGCAGCAGTTTGGCGCCCAACGCGTGGCGTGAAGACCCCTGCATCTGAGGCAGTCTGCGATCCTGAACACCGTTCGGAGGACTGCATCTCGGAACAGGAGTCCCGCGACGCGCGGGTTGGATTGCTCTAATCCTTTGGGCGACTCACCGCTCTCCGTGTAGCACGCCCTCGTTTCGGGAGGTGCGGTGCTCCGGAGAGAAGAAGGCGACACCCTCTCAGCGCACCCTAAAGAGGCCGCCTTCGGCGCAGGCAGCTCCCGCTAGCAGCAGCCTTGGTTCGTCCCCCTGACGGGTGAGTCTCTTGGCTGTGTTGTACAGCCCACCACCTGACCTCACGGAAAACCTGGCATAGGCATCCCGGTCCTCTCCTCGGCCAGTGGGAGGGGGAGGTCAGGGTCAGTGGGGACCCCGTTTAGTTTTATTTTAGATTCCTTTTGATTTCCCTGTTGCTAGCGGTAGAGCGAGTGGCTGACCCCTGCGTATTCCATCTGCAAATATGGGTGCTAAACTGTCGGCCACTCAGAAAGGGGTTTTTTACCAAGTTGTGGGTACCCTGGGGGGTGGGAATTATAAGTTTAACAAAAGGGAAGTTAAAAGTTTAGTCCGCTGGCTGACCCGTACCTACCCCGATTTAAATGCCGAGTCAGTCCGGGATCCCAAATTCCTGAGGCGAGTCCAATCCCGCCTTCAGAGAGAGATCCAAGCTGGCGGCAAATCCTTTCAGAGCCATTTTTGTTTAATATCCCTTTTGATTTCTGCCCTCACTGTTAAACCCTCCTCCCGGACTCAGCCAGCGGACCCCCAGTTATACCCCAGTTCTCCCCGTCCCCATGCACCTGCCCTTCGTTCCTCGCGCCCTCCCTCCCGAACCGAGTCCCTGCGGGGAGCAGCCCGCGACAGCCCCGCGCCAGGGAGTCACCCGTCCCTGAGTTCCTCGCGGGCGACTCGGTCCCCGAGCCTCCGAAGGTCTGGCCAACCTCTGGAGGAGACTGTTCCTGCTCCCTCTTTCCGCACCCCCTCGACCCCAGTTGTTAAACCCAAGGTTCGTTTCAGTTCTCCGCGGTCCTCTCGCCAAGATGGCGTCAAATCATCCCAAAATGGAGGGGACCGCGTGTTCAATCCTAAAAAACCCCCTTCTCCTTCCCAGAGTTCCCCCACTCCTTCCCGGGCCCCCCCCCAAATCCCTCCCCTTCCCCCCTCGCGGGTTCCTCCCACGTCCCCTCCCCTTCCCCCTCCCCCTTCTCCCCCCCCCTCCTCCTCCGCCCCCTGCTCCCGAAACTCCTCCCCCTCCTCCCCCGCCTTCACCCCCTGCAACTCCTCCCCCTTCCCCTCCTCTCCCACCACCCCCCGCCTCCGCAACGACGTCATGTGGCCCCTCCCACAAGGGGAGGCACTTTGCTGCAGAACCCTCCCTCCAGTTCCCACGCCGGGACCCTCCCTCCCCCGCTCCCGGTTCCCACGCCCTCCCTTCCGGTTCCCACGCTCTGGGGGCTAGCGGGGGGGGGGTCCCGAGCCGGGGACCGGAGCTGTCTGCAGTCCCATCAGCAGCCCCGGTCGTTTTTCATCCCGCGGGAGATGGGACAACCCTGGCTCAATGGGTCCCCTTCTCTCACTCGTCCATGAAGGAGCTGTGCAAAGCACAGAAAGAGTTCGGGAGGGACTCCGAATATTTTCGGGGACTCCTTCAGGCCGTCCTGGCGGAGTCGGTCATTACACCTGCCGACCTCCGCCGAGTCTTCCGCTGCCTCCTCAATTCGACCGAGCAAGTGCTCTGGGAGGCAGCGTGGAGAAAGGAAGCCTTGAAGGTGCTCCCGTCCCTATGGGATTCCCCGAACTCCCGGACGAGTGTAGATGGGGATGTCATTTCCATTGACCATATGCTTGGGACGGGGAACTGGAGTGACGGAGCAACCCAAGCCAGAGCCATACCCGTGGAGGTTCTGCAGCAAACTGCCCGGGCGGCTGAGAAAGCTTTCTTGGGGTTGCGAGCGGCCACACCCCAGGTCCCATATGCCAAAGTCCTGCAGGGTGCCGAGGAACCATTCCTCGAGTTTGTGGAGCGGCTCCGAAAGTCCATTAACTATCAGGTTGAAGGAGAACACTTGCAAGCCGAGCTGTTAAAAGAGATGGCATTCCTCAATGCCAACTCGGCTTGCAAAGATGCAATCAACAGCCTCCCTCTGGAGCCAGCTCCCACCCTGCGGGACATGCTTTTGGTGTGTGGGAAAAAGGTATTAGTTCCATCAGGTACCGGACCACCACCTGCCGCAGCCTCCCGTCTGAAGACACCTTTTCGTCCTGCCGCCGCCGCCGTCGAGGAGCCCCCATTTACCACCGACGTCTGTCCCACTACCGCGCAGCCACTGCCACCAACATCAGCCCCGGTGCCCAAGCCTCCAGCCACACCGTGCCATCTGTGTGGGAAGCTGGGGCACTGGATGCCCGCATGTCCCCTCAAACAACAATTTTATGAGTTTAAAAAGTCCGTGCAGGGGACCCACGGGCAAACTGTTCAAAAAAACTAATTAAACAGCGCAGCGGCCCCCTGCGCCAGGACACAAATGCGGAGGCCTGTTCACACCATCCGTCCTGGCGGGAGAAGAGGGAGAACAGTGAGATAATGCCTCCAACTGGACTTGACTTTCATACCGGACTGACACAGCCACCTATTAATACTCATGCTCTTTCATCCTGTGTTTCCTCCCGTAGGTTGCAGCTTGCGGAACCATTACATCTCCGTTCCGCCGGTTTCCACCACGTTGCTGTCCTCCCGGAGGGTCTAACAAACTGGGAACGTCAAAGCCACAGTCTCCTCGTCCTAGGCGACACAAAGGCGACCCCACCAGAAGTGAGTATTGTCCCGAGCCTGCTTCCCGCTGGCTCGGAACAAATCTCACTCATGCTGCATTGTGTCCACCCCCCGCTCTTCCTACCGAAGGGGCAGATAATAGCCCAATTCTTCGTCGTGCCACGACCATCCACTGTTTCCACTTTACCATCTATAAAACCTCAATCAGCGGCCCAGGCCTCAAACATACCTACAGTAGCCTGGGCTCAAGCCCTTGGGCATGAAAAGCCCAAACTTATTTGTAAATTAAAAAAGGGGGGAGAGCAAGTCGCACTACGCGGCTTGCTGGACACAGGGGCAGACGTCACGGTTATTCCCTCTCGGGATTGGCCGTCGCGTTGGGAACTGCAAAGCGTCCCTGGCCACATCAGAGGTGTAGGAGGGCTTCAATTGGCGAGGCAATCGAAAGGCATCGTACAAATTACGGGGCCCGACGGACAATTGGCTTCTGTTCGTCCGTTTGTATTAGATTATACGGAACCCCTGTGGGGGAGGGATCTCTTGGCCCAGTGGGGAGCCCGAATTGACCTACCAGTGGCTCCCCAGGTTTTTCGGGCAGCGACCACTGCTGAGCGCCCCACCTGGAAGCTGGATTGGCTTTCGGATGAACCAGTACAGGTGGCGCAGTGGCCGCTAAACAAACAAAAATTAGCGGCGCTCAACGAGCTCGTGCAGGAACAACTACAGAAAGGGCATTTAGTAGAGTCCATGTCGCCTTGGAACTCTCCCATCTTTGTCATTAAAAAGCCCAACAAAGACAAATGGCGACTCCTGCATGACCTCCGTCAAATTAATGCAGTTATTAAAGATATGGGACCCCTCCAACCAGGGATGCCGTCCCCTGCGATGCTCCCTAAAGATTGGAATTTGGCAGTTGTTGACATAAAAGATTGTTTTTTCCAAATTCCTCTACACCCTGATGATGCGCCGCGCTTCGCCTTCACGGTTCCATCCATCAACCGTGAAGCCCCAGGCAAGCGCTACCATTGGACAGTATTGCCACAAGGCTTGAAGTGCAGCCCGGTGATCTGCCAATGGTACGTCGCTTCCCTGCTGACCCCTGTTCGTGCAGCTGTGGAGTCAGCCGTCATCCATCATTATATGGATGACATTTTGATTTGTGCGCCAGACGACGACCTGTTGGCTCATGCGCTTGACCTGACAACCACTGCGTTGGTTGCTGCAGGGTTTGAGCTGGCGCAGGAAAAGATTCAAAGGATGCCACCCTGGCGGTACCTCGGCCTTGAAATTACCAAGCGGACCATTGTTCCGCAAAAATTGGCAATAAAAAGCAATATCCGAAGCCTAGCAGATGCCCACCAACTGTGTGGTTCTTTAAATTGGGTGAGACCTTGGTTGGGTATTCCCACGGAAGACCTAACCCCTCTCTTCAATTTGTTGAAGGGGGGAGAGGAGCTGAGTTCTCCCAGGACCCTCACCCCGGAGGCCAAAACCGCTCTGGAGAAAATTCAGAGTTTAATCTCGGCCAGGCAGGCCCACCGGTACCAACCGGGCCTGCCATTCCGTTTTATTGTTTTGGGAAAACTGCCACACCTTCACGGCATGCTCTTCCAGTGGGACGGAGTCATCGGGAAGAGCAAGGACCGCGGGGCGAAGGACCCTCTCTTGATCATAGAGTGGGTATTCCTGAGCCACCACAGGTCCAAGAGAATGACATCGCCACTGGAGCTGGTGGCTGACCTGATCCGGAAAGCGAGATCACGGATCAGGGAGCTGGCAGGTGAGGACTTGACGTGCATTCATCTTCCCATTAAATTCGGCACGGGCCACCTCAAATTAACAATGTTTGAGAACGTCCTTCAGACGAACGAACTTTTACAACTAGCTTTGGACAGCTACACGGGCCAAATTACGATAGATCGGCCGGCCCACAAATTGTTTAATCAAGAATTTGTTTTCACCATCAAGTCAGTGCAGAGCAAGAGACCCCTCGATGCCCTGACCGTTTTCACTGACGCATCTGGAGCATCCCACAAGTCAGTGATGACTTGGCGGGATCCTCAAACTCAGCGGTGGGAGGCAGACATCACTGTGGTGGAAGGATCGCCACAAGTGGCTGAGTTAGATGCAGTCGTCCGGGCTTTTGAGAGGTTCTCTGAGCCATTCAATTTGGTAACTGATTCGGCATATGTAGCCGGTGTAGTGTCCAGAGCGGAGGGAGCAATCCTCCAGGACGTCTCGAATGTTCGTCTTTTCGAGCTACTCTCCAAAATTGTAAATTTAGTCTCCCACCGAGAGCAGCCCTTCTACGTAATGCACGTAAGGTCGCACACCGACTTGCCGGGGTTCATTGCGGAGGGCAACAGGCGCGCTGATGCCCTTGCCGCTCCTGTTCAGGTGGCCCCGCTCCCTGATCGCTTCGGTCAGGCCAAACTAAGCCACCAGCTGTTCCACCAAAACGCGCCTGGCCTTGTTCGCCAGTTCAATCTGACGCGCGAACAGGCCAAAGCTATCGTGGCGACATGTCCCCAGTGCCAGTCCCACCAGCTTCCATCATTGGGCCTGGGGGCAAATCCTAGAGGACTTTCGAGCTGTGAAGTGTGGCAAACAGATGTCACTCATGTTCCCTCCTTTGGCCGGTTGAGCTTTGTTCATGTCTCGATAGACACTTTCTCCGGCGCGGTATTCGCCTCCGCCCACACGGGGGAAAGAGCAGCGGATGTCGAAAAACACCTACTTCAGGCATTTGCTGTTCTGGGCATCCCTAGGCTGCTCAAAACTGATAATGGGCCTGCGTACAAGTCCAGGGAACTGCGCCAGTTCCTGCAGCAATGGGGAATAGAACATCGAACAGGCATCCCCTATTCCCCGACAGGCCAAGCCATGGTAGAGAGGGCTCACCAAAGCCTTAAGAAAACTTTAGAACAACAGAAATCCACCACAAAGGTAGAGCCCCCTCACATCAGACTCTCAAAGGCGATGTTCACTTTGAATTTTTTGAACTGTTCCTTTGAGAGCCTGAACCCGCCCATGGTTAGACACTTCGGGAGCCACAACGCGCTGCAACCTACAGCCAAGCCTCCGGTCCTCATCAAGGACCCGGAGACTTGGCAGACCCAGGGGCCCTTTGACTTGGTGACCTGGGGGAGAGGGTACGCTTGCGTCCTCACTCCTTCTGGTCCCAAGTGGGTGCCCTCAAAGTGGGTTCGGCCTTTTGTGCCCAGGGAAGCGAAACACCGGGCGAAAGAGCAACAAGTCCGTGTCGCCAGTTGGAGGCGCCGAAGGAAGCCCCCTGACCCCCTTCTTCCGCCTATCTGTTTTTTATTCAGTGGTGAGCCAGAACCATTTGAATATTTAGTTCACGTTTCTTAAAACCCAGTTCTCCTTCCCTGATGCTGCCTCTTTTTAGTTTTTCAGGTATGGCACGGTCCCAGACACACCTAGTTGCCACCTACCTCCTTTGGGCCACGCTCACCACCAGCTGCTCTGCATGGACTCTCCCCCAGCCGAAACCTAATGTTTGGCGGACTCTCGCGGAAGCCCTGGGGCAAGATCACCTTTGCCTGAACACGGCGGCAGCAGAAGACCCGATGGCGTCTTGCCTCGTGGGGATCCCGCTCCCCCCTTCCCAGCTTCCCTCCCCTTTCAATTATATTTACTCCTTCAGAACTACCCCGAAATCCCCCACTGCCTTTTGGAGCGCCTGGAGAGACCATCTCCGCTTACAACCTACTCTTGAGGTGAACCCTCCAGAGCTCCATTTGCTCGGCTCTGCACTTGCCCCAGTTTGCCTCATTTTTCGATATATCCCCAGCCCCGGTAATCCTCTATATTTTAGAGAAGCCCCGGGTTCCCAACACCCCCCCTCTGCCTCACTCCAGTATCCACGCACTCTGACCTTGTTGAACCCCTCCAATGCCTCCTATCTCCCGAACCAATGGTGCAAACGCATTGAAAAAATCCCTCTAGCCACCTCCCCGAACGACAAAGCAGTGACCCTTCCCCATGGTTTGTTCTTAATTTGCGGAAACCGAGCTTGGGCGGGAATCCCATCTAATCCTATCGGGGGACCATGTGCATTAGGCCGGCTGTCCCTGTTTACACCCAACCTGACCCATATTATGGATTGGCAAAATAAAAGCGCAAGCCTCAACTCGACCTTCAATTCGGTACGTACCAAAAGAGATCTAAAGAATCTAGATGAAGGCTGCGACTCTGTGATTGAACATTGGGACCGTACAAAAGCGACTGCCCTCACAGTTTTACTCCCTTGGGTAGCGATCGCTAAGTCACTAGGCGAATTGGGCCGCCTAGAGTGTTGGGTTGTAAAACAGGCCAATCTTACGTCAGCCGCCCTAACGGACCTCCTTTATGATGAGAAAGTCACGAGGCAAGCCACGCTCCAAAACAGAGCCGCCATCGATTTCCTCCTCCTGTTACACCAGCACAAGTGCGAGGAGTTTGAAGGTCTCTGCTGCCTCAACCTCTCATCCAGGGCTGAAGACGCGAGAGTCTCCATTGAGCGCATGCAAAATCATCTTGAAAATATTAAAGCGCAAACTACCGACTGGCTGGGGGACATGTTCCGCGGGTGGGGGTTTTCAAACTGGGTAGTGGCCATCCTGAAGCCAATCGTTTATTTATGTTTTTCACTTATATTTGTGTTGCTCGCTGCCTCAATACTATGGAAATTACTGAAAAACTTTATTAACCGAGCCCTCTCCTCTCCGGAAGTCCTCCGACTCCAAGCACCCCCTAACTCACCAGAAGAAAACTCTTGGGAGGACCCTGACGAAGGAGATAGCATGGAGCCTGTAGACCAAGAACTGCCCTATGAGGACAGCGAATTCGAACCTTGAGAACATAAACTCAGATACTTATAATAAGTTAGTCCCCCCGTCCCCCCTTTCCTTTTTTTTGTTGTTTGCGAAAGGGGGAGATGTGGTGGTGTGTGATGTAACGTTGTTTGATTTGGTCTGGTTCATCCTGAATAGTTTCCCCCTCTTTCCCTGGAAATCCCCAATTTCTTATCGTTATTTGTCTATCATGTTTCCCCTCCCCTATCCATCAGATGTGTCTTGTTGTCCCCACCCCTGGCCTTTGTCCATCACTTGGCAGCCCTGCCTTTCCTTCTAGAACCTTCTCCCCAGGGTGTCAAGTGATTGGGCAAGGGCAGGGACCCCTCCCCAGTTTTTTGCTGATTTGTTAGCCTCATACGTTCATCAAACTATGTATCAGTTTTTTCATACCCTCATTTGCCGTCGTGTTGCCCCTCCCAGGCCCTCCCCCTTCCCTTATAAGCTGTCATTTGCCCTCAGTTCGGTGCTCAGTCCTTCTCCCTCCACCCTGCTTCTTCTCCCCCTTCGACCTTCCTCCAATAAACCTGCCAACCCTTCCTGAAGGCTGAGTCCTCCTTTCCTTGCCTGCGCCTCCCTGCGTCTGCCGCCCTCCTTGCTCTCGCATCGTGGATCTCATCAGGACCCATAGGCGCGATAGGAGCTCCGGGCTCCTCAAGCGCCCCTTCGCCGCTGATCGGGGCTGAACGTGAGCCGGGCAAACTCATCACCCCAGCACCGCAGCAGTGCAGAATGACCCAGCACCCTTTAAACACAGGTGTTTTTACCTTCTGCTATGAGGACACCTGGCATGCCTGAACAGCCTGACCTTGGGCTGAATTCAGGACACCTGCTCCAGGGAGGGTACTGATGCCAGTGCTATTCTATCTAGTTCTGCTTGGGCCTTTGCTTTACAGGAGTACAGACTGGTAAGTCTGATGCCTGAGACAAAGTCTAGCTCATCTCACCTATTCCCTGGTGATACTGGCTACACAGAACATTACACCTTTTCTGCAGCAAATTGTTGAGCAGTTTCACCATGCACTGTGAACCAGCTGCCCTGGAGACATCAGCTTTTCAGGGTTTCCTCTGTTCTCACACCTACCAATAACTGCACCTGTAAAAAGCCTGATAAATTAATAATGGAAACAAGGCAACAGCATGCTCATAATCAACTTCAGGACCAAAGTCCTATCAAGCTAACTATATAATAATGGGTGCTGTAGATCAAACAGGAATGCATGGCTGTCAAAAGGACACACGAGTGCTTCAACAGAATAAAAACACAGGAATCTGCATTGGCTTGTGCCAAGTCTATTTAAAGGATCTAGAAGTACTGTGGTACATAGAAGAGGATTAAAAGAAGGATTGCAGAACCTCAGCTAGATGTCATCTTAATGTTATGCAACTCCTTTTTCCTGAAAACAAAGGGTGGATTCAGCAAGACCTAAGCAGCCTTGCCTGTGCAAAGCTAAATCCTACCCTGACCTCTCACTGATCACTGCTTTAACTCCACACCAGCCCCAGGCACAGAGACAGGAGAACAGAGAGAGACCTTCCAGACCCACTCCAGTGAAACCCACTCCACTCCAGCACAGCCTTCCTTTGTAGCAGCCTCTCCAAGGGGAGTGGGAGCAAAGAGTTTCCAGTGAGAAGTGAGAAACTGATGCCAAATAGGAGGTGAAAGCACAAAGAGGCACCAACAGCTCTTCACAGAAGTACAGAGGCGCAAAGGAAAACCTTGGGTACAACCACAACTGGCACAGCAATAACAGAGCCCTGCCTGGGATTGCCAGGTGTCCTTGTCACATCAGGATAGGCTCACTTCTCACAATTCCTCATTAATTTGGTGGGATGTCAGTTTGGGCTAAATCGAAGATTCTGCCAATAACCCCATCCAGTTTGGATCAAAAGGTGGCAACACCAGGGCTCTGGAAGGAGCCACCACCCAGGGAGCCAATCTGAAGTGCCCTACCACTGTGATAAATTAGAGGCTCCCACTGGGTTCTTAATTAGCATTTTGTATGATTCACTCAGCAAACCAAACTCTGCCTATGGTAATATTTTTAGGACTTCTTCTATTCCCAAAAGGTTTTAAAACAAAAAGACAAAGGGGATGGGTGAAGGAATAAACATCCCAAAATAAACCTCACACAAATTACTTATAAATTGTTACTTGTCAAACAGTGGCATTAACAGGCCAAAAGAAGTTTAATAAATGTCTCATACAGTGTGACTGAGTTCCTAGTTGTCCAATTAGCAGTGCAAACAAAGATAAATATCTCATTAAAATATATAAATGTATATAACTTTGATTTCCTACACTTTACCACTTCCAATATATTTCTGAAATGCATTTCATTTAGGAGAAAACTCTCCATCACACTCATCTGCAGATACCTCTGCATGCTTGTGCTTGTTATTAAAAAAGCTTCTGCTTTATGTGGGATTTGTCATGTAAAATATAAAATAAATACCTACAAAAATGTTTTACTTGAGCCATCAATAGAAACCCTCATTGAACGGGAGAGGGGGTTTTGTGTGGATTGTGTGCCTTTACTTGGATGCAGTACTGCTTGCATAGACTTCTAAATTACATTGCAGTGTTCTCCACTCTGTTATTGATTGAGCTGAGATTTTTGGCAAGTCATTTCACCACTGTGCAGTTCTTTCTATTCCTACCTACCCTCTGTGTCTCATTTGCCTTTATAAACCCTTTGGGGCAGCAAGTGTTTTTCCCTGCCAGCTTGTAGTACCTGTCACCATGGGA
This sequence comes from Molothrus ater, assembly GCF_012460135.2. Classification (NCBI taxonomy): domain Eukaryota; kingdom Metazoa; phylum Chordata; class Aves; order Passeriformes; family Icteridae; genus Molothrus; species Molothrus ater. The sequence continues at coordinate 11,680,958 of NC_050482.2, read as the reverse complement.
TCTTATTTCAGTTGGCTTGAAAGGCTAATAACAATATTTATGTTGTAAGAGATTAAATTTTTAAAGAATAAAAGGAAAAAACTAAGCAATTATATTGGAGAAATACAGTGCCACATCTGTGGGCAAACCATACATGTTTAGAAAGATCCTTTCTTCCTAAAAAGCTAGGCAGGCTTTAATAATGAAATAAATTTCATTTAAAAAATAAAAACAAACAAAACCATAAAAAGATAGCACAGAGGACAAAAATCATTATGATTGTGAAACCCAGTAATTTCCCAGGGGTTTCTAAGAACTCTATCTCATAGCCTAGGTCAGGAGACCAAAGAGGGAAGAAGTTTTACACAGTCCCAGCTTCCCTCCTCAGACTGAAATTCACTGAGGCAGCTGAGGACATCAAGAAAAACCCCCTGTCTGGGAACTCTGAGTAAGTTTTTTTGTAAATTATTTTTAGAATCTGGAAGCTACTCAGTCTAAATAACAAGGCCAATATTAGCATCTAAAGGGATACAAGTGAAGACTTCTGTTTTAATGTCCCGGCTGCAAACCTCTTTCCCAGCAGCAGCATCCTCACTAGCTGGCCAGCAGTGCACAGACACAGAGGGAGGAATTCTGCAGCTCATGCAACCTGCTCCTACAGAAATTGGTGAGAAAGTTGCTCACTACTTACCAGAAATCTTCTTAATATTGACCCAAAATAATACTAATTGGATTTACTACTTTTCTAGAACTGGTACTGCTCTAGTCACGTGCAGGAGGTTTTTTCTCACATATGCAAAAAAAACCAAAACCAAACCTTCAGCTTTTTGACTTTTACACTCAGGAACATTAATTTCACTACCCTTAAAGCAGAGGCATAGACATGAATCCCTATCAAGGCAAAGCAGCTGTTACACTTCTGCAAGTCAGATGAACTGTACACAAACCCATACAATATTTCACACATATTTAAAAGTGGCATATATAAGTTTTGTGGCTTCATCTGTTCTGAAGATTATTTCAGTACATAAGTATCACAGGCTTAACATAAAAACTCAATATAAATATGAATCCAGAAGACCTTTTAATTGATATTTCAATTACCGAGTTTCAATTTTAATTAAGGAAACTCAACATCTTGATTATACTTTATTTTCTTAACAAAACCTTCAGTACTGTAATGCATTCTTTTCCTGAAATCTTTTATGCTATTTTTACTGGAAAATGACCAAATAGAGTGACTGTAGAAAAAGCTCTTTTTACTGGCTTGTCTGAAATTCCAGTAATTCTTCTAGAAGTTTACAGGGCAGAAATGTTCTTCCACATCTGTAATCAAGCAGATAAAATGAAAAACCAAATTCTTTAGGAAACGTACTCTCTGTACACAGTATAACAAAGATTTTTTAATAGGCCTCACTAGCAGTAGCTATAATAGAAAAACCATGAGACAATAGACCAGCACTACCAATAATAGAAGCTCCACATTAGTAATAACCACTATATTCTCTTAAAACAAAAAATATTGCTAAGCTTTTATCCACTTAAGAGTTTCTATCACCAAGACTGAATTATGATCAATTAGAGTTACAGATCCTATGTTAAAATGATACAGAATATTTCCAGCAACTAATTCCAAGAAATTCATTATGTTAGACTCTGAATTTAATGTGAATACTTCCTTACATTGCCATAGAAACGAGAGACTCTCAACTTGAAATTGCCATGCTAGTTGCTACAACAAAAAGGCAGTTTCTCTCACCAGGAGTTCAGATTTCATGTGTGAGACAATAGGCAGATATAACAAACCCACATGGAAAGAGAAATCAGAAATACCAGTAAAAATAATGACTGTATGATTACTATATATATACATGTATATGTATATATATAAAATGAAGAGGAGTCAGAGCAAACCACCTAATGCCTGCAGAACAGGCATCCCAGCAGGCCTGATCTTCAAGGGAAGTTTTCCAAATGAGTAGTGTAGTGGCTGAACAGGGAATGTGGGGGGTAATTACCTAAGCAAAGCACTCAGTAGTTTAATCTGAAGAAGTGTTCAGCTCCTCCATCAGTCTGATACAAGAGTTCAGCAGCTGCTCCCTTTCCCACTTCACAAGGATTTCAATTCCATGATAGGAGCACCTGCATGATCTTTTTAGCTTTTTAAGCTAGCAACAGGACCCTGCAACACTTGGAAATATAAACTGCTGTTCCTATAAAAAAACCAAGGCCAGAGAATTAAAATATAATGGGATTAATACTTGTTTATACTAACATACCATTTTGGAAGCATGTGAGAGGCTTATGTGACATTTATAAATGCAGATTTAGCACAAAGAAGGACTTAGTAAGGGAAGTACAGAAATGAACACAGCCATTTCATTTCATACTAGAATCAGCTGTGAGAATGTAACATGGTAGAAACTACTCAGTGTAACTCATATGGGGTACAAATAGGACTGAAAAGTGTTAATCACTTTTCAGTCTAAGTTTAAGTAGAAAAAAATGGTGTGTGTTATAAGAACTTACATGTGAAATGGATGTCCTGGAATGAGACTGATGCCCCAATTTTTTTTTCCTTTCAACTTCTATAGGATAGGTTAGGTGTTGCTTTATGAAATGGCAATATTTTATCAGAAATATGCAGATTAATTCATGATTGGCATGATGGGAACAAAGCTGGAAGATTTTTTTTTTAATTACAAAAAGAACTTTAAAATGTGCAATTTAAAAAATCATTTTGCACATTTCATTTTGAGAAATGCAAGGACAACATGAGATACAAAGCTATTAATAAATAGATAAGTAATAAAAGACAATTTGTACCTGTTTGAAGGAAGGATTTCCACTCTGGAATACTACATGTTACATTAACACAGCTACACAATGTACTTGCTAGTATAGTGTAGAAATTTTTGTTCATTATACTCTACCACTGTTTTCCATTGTTCTGCTATGCATAGTGAATCTAAGAGCACTACTCATAATGATGAAGTCTATTTCTAGGAGATTTTTTCCCTTTTTTTCCTGCATAATGAGGACACAATATTTCTTCAGCATTTTTAAAAACAAACACACTATGACTCTGCAGAGAGTGAGTGACCTCAATTCTGTCCTCAGAGTCTGACCTAACAGACTGTCAAAGGATAACCCTGGCCCTCAGTGTAGTAATCTGGGAACTCTGTGGACAATTTAATAATTCTGGATAAGTCAATGAAATGGCTCCCATCACTGGCCATAGAGACTGGCATATGTTGTCAAGGCTGTGCCACCTCTCCCCCAGACCAGGCACAATGAGAGATTGTCACACCAGCCCTTGTCCCATTAGAACAGGCATGATCTGGAGTGCCAGAATTCCGTGTCAGAGCAAGTTTCTGCATGCTTTCTGAACTGAACTCAAGTGCAGAGGGTAGAAATATCTTTCTGGCAGAATAAACGAGTTGGTGCTAATGCAAGACCTGAAAGATGTGCTACCTGAAAGGTTCAAGATGAATCCCAGCAACACAGGAAGGTGCTTCACTAGCACAAAAGGCTTGGAGTGCGCAAGAAAGAAGAATGTTAGTGGCAGACAGGGCTCCATGGTTTGCAAATGTATGGGGGCCTCCATGAAGTACACTGATCTGAACCAAGGATGGCTCAAGAAAGTAACAAAAATATTATACTGAAATGTATCTAGAAAGGCATTATTTCATCTATGGATGTGGCAGCAGACAGCCAGTTTGTCTAAAAGTCATAAAACACATGCACATTTGGTATCTTAATTCCATTTTCACATGGTGTTGAATACCTGGACTGTTGTCCTTCCTACCCAAGGTGAGAGGCCTGAAAAGAAAGGTGCAGTAATGACTGTGTTTATGGTCCTGCACTACCACTATGAGTGTTTATGGCCATGACACCACAGCTGTGTTGGTACCAGAGAAGAAGGAAGCAGAATAGAACCAGGGAGGCTGAAGTGCTGCCTCAGCAGCAAGGAACCCAGCATGCAGTTCTGTCCATCACAAAACACTACCTGGTAAATCTCTTTTTTTGTAGGAACATCACTCATGGAGGAAAGTAATCCTACACAAATATGTGTTTCTTCCCCATTTCTCAAGTGGTACCATTATTTCACTGTACTTTCATGAGAATTTGGGACAAACAGACGTGTTAACAATAACTTACACTTTCATCTAAAGAAGCAGGAATGCTATTTTTTCTTTTGGAATGAGTTAATTGTGCATATTTCAGAGGGACAGCTTTACACCAGCATTCTTCGGGAGAAACCAGCTGGTCATAGCTTGGATTGGTGCACCATTTGCTGCATATAAAACTGACTGGATGGTAGGCTTAGAGAGTGGGGGGAATGAGGCTACATCCTGCTGGTGGGCAGGCACCAGTGGGGTTCCTCAGGGCTCACTGTTTGGCACAATCTCAAACACAAGATTGTGATAAAGATATTTGTTCAATATCTTTATCACAATCTTGTGTTTTCAGTTCTGGACCACTCAGTGCAAGACAAACATGAGGTGCTGGAGCATGTCCAGAGAAGGGCAACAGAGGGAAGGGTCTGGAGCACAAGTCTGATGAGGAGTGGCTGAGTGAGTAGGGGTGTTTTGCCTGGAGAAAAAGAGGCTCAGGGGAGACCTCATCACTCTCTACAGCTGCCTGAAAGGAGGTGTAGCTGGGTGGGGGGTCAGTCTCTTCCCCAAAATAACAAACAATGGGACAAGAGGAAATGGCCTCAAGTTGCACAAGGGAGGTTTAGACTGGATATTATGAAAAATTTCTTCTCTGAAAGCATCGTCAAACATTGAAAAAAGCTGCCCAGGAAAGTGGCTGAGCCACCCAACCCTGGAGATGTGGCACTTAGGGGTACAGTTTAATGGTGGACTTGGCAGTGCTGGGTTAACAGTTGGAATCAATGAGCTTAAAGGCCTTTTCCAAACTAAATGATTCTATGATTTCAACATGTTTTGAGAAACTAAGACAGACCTAGGAAATACATGTTCCCTGTGCTGATTTTTCCTGTGCTGCAGGCACAGGATTGTACTCTGTCCTGAATATGACAGAACACATAAATTCTAAAACCAAGTAATGTACTTTAATAATCTCTAAATTATTTCCTGGAACTTTCACACAAGTTTACTTTCTCCATTTTGTTCCTTGTCTTGCTTTCCTTCATCTCAAATTCATGTACTGTGGAAATAATCAAAGACACCCAGGAGAAACGTCTGAAGCTGATAAGCAGAGCAAAACAGCATTATTCATATATTACTAATCATAATGTATGTATGAATGAGAAGACACCTGGTAGTGCTGTGTTGACAGCAAGCTACCTTTTGATTAAGCTTTCTGGATTCTAGCAACCTGAAGATACTGACTAGGAGTTCAAGAGTAATGTAAAAAGGATAAATACATGGCAGATACACACAAACAACAGCTTTCTTCCAGCTCAGCTTCTAGTGAAGTCTCCAAATTGTGGATAGCAGGTTTGAATAAATAAGAGATTTTAGGTGAATATTAAAAGAGGATTCAAACCATAAGTACTGTTTTTGAGATTATCATTTTCCAATGAGGATTTTTCTCCAGTTTAGGAATGCTAAATAATTTTTATTAAAGCCCTTAAGTATCTTTCTTTTCTCATGCTTCTGCCCACCATTCCATTTTTCATTGGATAGTTTCAGCCTATAGTTAGAAAGCTAAGCAAATGGCCAGAAAAGTATGACACCTTCTTACTGGATGGATTTCTATGAGGTTGAAGAAAAGGAGATTTGTAACAAATTGGCTGTGCTGAAGAGATACTGTTGGGATCACAGCCCTTGTGGTTTTAGAAAATTCAGTTAAGGCCAGCATTGCAATGGCATTCAGCAACAAAACCGAATGACAGGCACTTTGCCACTGAAATCAATACCATCCAACTCTGTGCTCTGGACTGCACCTACTTGGAGAGGCGTCTATTCAACCTTATTCTAAAGCTTATGATTATTTTATTTCCCACTGCAGAATCCTGTGCCATTCTGTACATTGCCTGACCACCAGAGTGTATGGGTTCTTCGTAACTGTCATATATATTTGCACCAAAACTTGAATGAAAAATATTCTGCAGCAATACTTGCATATAGCAGTACTATACAAATTCTTACACAATCTAAACCTAAAGATGAGAATTTCTACCAGTCTCAAAAAAAAAAAAAAAGATTTTACACATTTTTATGTATATTGTTATATTTATAAACACCTAGGTAGATAAGCAAAAAAATTAGTTTGAGAATGTTAACACAGTCAAAAAAATATCATTATGTTCTTTGAACTTTGCCTCAATAGTCCCCAAAAAAAAAAAAATTTTTATTTGTTTATAGCACCATGAGGAAGAGAAGAACAAGAAACATCTGCTTCTACACCTACTGCAGCACTTTCCATCACTCTTTCTAAATCACAGTTGTGACCACCTCCTCCCATAAGTCCCATTTGAAAGAGTACTTTTTCCATGTATACACCACTTCTTGTATACAAAATATGTAGATGAATGATTTATAGAATCTCTCATGTCATGAAAGGAGCTCCTCATCTATAAAGAGCAAGGAGAAGATCAAGAACACTGAAAGCAAAAGCTCAGAATCCATATCTTTCATGAAATGCTGAATTAATGCAGGTGAGGCTACAGGATGCATAAAGGAAGTCAGACACAATTCTACCCCCTCACCAGGACCTTCCTTTGATGTCAACAGTATCAACAGATGTACAAGTCTTACTGCAAAATTAACTTTACCTTATGTGACTAAACAGAACTAAGCAGAGCACTCTCAATTATTTAATTCCTTCAAGGAAATGATGCACTAACAAAGTCATGGCCCCATCCTTTAATGGCACATTTGTAATTCTCAAGGAAGGAAAAAGACTGATGATTATAATTCTACTGCCAGAGAACAGAGTCCCTGACATGAAACATCACAAGCTCTCTGGAGGAGCTGAAGAATAAATCACAAGCTACATGAGTCAGAAGTCAGCTTCAATGGTCTTTAAATTAAGATGGACAAGCATAAGAATAACATAAAGTAATGGTAAAAAAAGAACTCTGAATTTAATTTCAGGAGATAATAAAATCCTAAGGAGCACAAATTAGGAAAAAGGAATAAGACTATTTTCAAACACCATCTATGCAAAAGTTATAAAGAAAATAAACCACATAGGTTTTCAGGGTTCTTTGTGTCTGGTTTTTGAAAGACCCTTGTAATTTTTTTTTTAATTCTGGAAAATCATGCAGCTTTCTGTTTCAAAATACTGTTCTTGTGAAGAAAGCTTTATCCAACATTCACATCTTGGAATATAGTATACAGTGATATCCAGGAATAAAATATCACCAAAAGACTATCTGTATGCACAGAGTGTTTTAATTAATGTAGAAAATAATTATTTATGACCTTAAATAACCATAAAAATTTTTTAAAATCCATAACTATACGTAGGAATACGTGTATGAAAAAGTCTGTAGTAAAATACTAACATTTTAACTAGCTAACATGTTTACACATGCAGCCAAAACTTTGGAAAATCACGACATTCCTGCATTTCTCTGTCAAAAGCCTGCCACAGACTTAAAAAAAAATAAAAGTTAAGCCAGGTTTTAATTGTAAAGTTACGGATTAACCCATTAAGAAAAAACACTACAAGGCTATTAAACCCCCTAGCCACAAATCAGTGGGTGGGGACAGTACCATCCTGTGTCCTTTCAGTCTTTGCTCAGCAACCACAGTCACAGCCACCAGGAATAGGATGTGGAGGATGCAGTCTGCACAAACTTGGCTGCTCTTGTGTCCATCCTAATGAGGGTGCAAACCTTTTTCCTGACTGGAAAAGCACTTGAAAATATGCCCAAGTACATCTATAGTCAGCAAAACATTCTAGAATATGCTTACTATTGAGTAAGCTATTGGACTGAGAAAATTAAACTTTAGTTCCTCCTTACATTATGTGTAGTAAATTCCTTTCTTGCATAAGGAGCTAAAGAATTAGGGGCTGACAGTTAAAGTCTGACTATTTAGAGTCAGATAAGAGCCATTAGAAAGTATCCATAGAAAGTGTCTGTTTTATTCATATTTTGAATAGTTATACCACTAAATACTTTTAAAAATAAATTAAATTGCTCAGTTGGTCAGATCACCTGGTTACTTAATACATCCAAAGCACTTTCCTTGAGAAAGAGATGCATCAGGCAGGAGCTCCAGGACAAAATCTGCTCCAATGCTCCTGAGTTCTGAAATCCATGTTTTCAGACTGTTCACTGGGATTCTGCTGAGGGCATCTGTGGAAGTTTATAACTCTATGCAAAGAATAAAGATCCTGGTTTTTACAGTACAACCAAGTGGGCTGTTCGTGCAACCCTTCCAGGAGTGAGTGTGCACAGCACAGACCTGGTCAGCCACTGCTGGGAATTACTGTGGATCTGAGACAGCAGGGAACACACAGTGGAACTGGAGGCAACATTGCTCCCTGTATGACTCTTCCCCATGTGATTACTTATCCAAATTAAGATGCCTTTCCTTAACACACTGCTACTTTTACAACTACGCATCTGTACATGTGTGGGAAGAAGACAGCACTTAATCCAAACTGTTCTGCATGTGAAAACAAACACATTGAAATTCAGAAGTATTTCTTTAAGAAACAGTAAAAGGCTCTTATCCTCACCCAAAGGAGCAGAAGGTCAAAATGTACATTTGCAATATGCCCAACTAATGTAACTGCTGTATACAATTCTCTCATTGGAAGGATTTATATTCAAAATAGCACGGGGTTTTGCAGAGGAAACCCTGCCTTCTTTATCTGATGTCAAAGACAGCTTTGCCTTTGACTTCATCTGGGCCAAGATTTCATCCCATGTGTTTCCAGAGATTCTCTGTGATTCTGCCAACAGTAGCACAACAAGTGGCTCTCAGAAAAGAAACCAACCAAAAAAACCCAAACAGGAAATAGTGTCCGAAGAATATTTCTTTGTGAACTCTTACAATTAAGACTAAATAATAATAATATTGATTCTTGCAGTCTTTTCTCCTCATGCAAAACCAGGCACAACATCCTACATCAAAAGCCTATTTATTTATCTGGTGTCATACCTAGAAGAACTTATGTTGAATTATATCATGGAACTGCAAATCAGTTTCTCATGAAGTTTACTCCTCCTCATAATATGCAGCAACTCCTACATTGTATGTTTGGGGTTTTTATAACTCAAGATATTTAGCTAACACAAAACAGCAATATTCCATTTGACTTTTCAAAAGTAATATTTCATCCAGTAATGTGATAAATTATGAAGTATTTAATTATTCCAGAGAGGGGAGTTTTTAATCAAACATAACATAAGGAAAAATCAGGAAAGCACCTTTTCTATGCTTTAAAACAGCTAATTCAGCCATTCCCTGATTTCATCTACAAGTAAATTTTCACTGCTGAATTGTCAAAACTTTCAAACTAGAGAAATACTCACAGTCTCTTAAAGATCACATTATAAATAGTCGTGTCCTACCTCCACATTTCTCTCTCTGACTTCATTCCTAGGCAGCACTGAAGAAGCAGCTACAGTCACATGGTGCATTCAAGGTCATGCTATTCTAATTGACAGAGATAGCATTGATAAATTATGCGGAAACAATGATAATGGAGTCATTAACCTTGTTCCAGCACACTAAAGGTGCTTCGTAATTAAAAAGGAGTAAAAAAGTTACAAAAACATATAAAGATTTTATTGCTCAGCCTTTTCTCTCCTACACACTGCTGCAAAGCACTGCCAGGGAATAGTAATATTGCTGTACCGTGGCTGCCTGTGCTTTGTCACCGAGGGGCGCAGGGATGCACCGGCTTACACTGGAAGGAGGAGTCAGGTAGTAAAGTGCACAAACCATTGACTTGTTTGTTTTTTTTCCAATAGGAAGTTGGATCCAGAAGGCCTCTCTCTCTGGCGTAAAGAGTGCTGGAGCACATGAAAGATCATTCCAGCGAGGAAGTCTTTCTCAGTCCAAGAATCTAAGCTGAACTGTTATTTCCAAACACACAGACATGTGGCCAGTGCTTTGAGAACCTGCTGTAGTGAGTTAACATACTGAACTGAAACTCCTCAGATATGTAGAGATACAGGTACAGATACACAGAAAATAGGTAGAATTCAGAATTTATCCCTTATGTCTCATGCAGAAGATTGCAGTAATTCCCAGACTAAAAGCCTGACTAGTGTCCCTAATTCATGTATGACAGGTAATTTATTAAGGGTGCACACATTAATGAATCACCAGTGGTTGCTTTGACTTAAAGAGAAATGTTATAAAAACAGTGGAGAAATAGGACATATGATTCACATAGCAACTCAAAGTAACCTTAAATTTGCCTTATTGTAAAGAATCTATACGATTTCTGAAAAAAAAAAAAAAGTTAAAATTGGTTTACAGAGTTTACAGACAATCTGCCCTTATCTTCTTGACACTTCAAATGCTGCTTCTTTTGGAATCCTTTCACAGTAAGACCACTCACACTAAAATTATTAATAAAAAGAGGACAGTACAGAGCAGCTTTCCTGGAGTTCAGGTGCCCAAAGATGACACTACACTGGCAAGACAGAATCCATTAAAGTCATTTTCAATCTTCACTTATCACATGAACTATTGTGTCTCCCTGCATAGCCTGACTGTCAAGATATGATCTACAGCATATTTCGCAACTTACCTATAAGGACAAATAAAAAGATCACATCTGTATATAGAGGCTTGACCTCATGGAGATAACTGAATAGCCAACAAAGTACATTCTGAAGGCCTGAGTGGAAATCAGATTCTTTCTACTGGTTCTGTCATGTCTGGATAAACTAATAACTAGCATATTCTTCAAGCATTCAGAAGTATCGCAAATTATACTTTAAACAATAAACTGTCAATTACAAAGAGGAAGCAAAATTGCCCAATTATACCCGAGGCCAGAGAGATTCTCCTCTGTGTCCTCTGAGCACAGGCTGATGGCTAGAGTTGCAGAGCACAAGCGCCTCTGATGCATGGTATCTAAAAACTTCCCACCGCAGAAATTCCCAAGTTTTCAATGGCTGGGCTCGCTGCCCGGCTGGAATGCGTACTTGAGCGATACGCCTACAGCCGCTGCACCACCCATAGCCGAGCAGCACCTACAGACTCGGCTCCCAGAGCAGCTCCTGTGCTCCAGAGATGCTGCTGGGGTAGCAGAAACCTCCCTCGCGAGCGTTCAGCTGCAGAGAACTCAACTCAGCATAGTTTAAAGAGGACAGAAACAAACATGTAAACAGCATCTGTGGCGTCTCTTCTCTATTGACTTTCCTGGAAACGCATTAACCTATTACAGTACTTCAAAATAAATAAGCGAAACAGAGGCAAGAGTGTACCGTTCTCTCCCAAAAGTTTCTTTCTGCCTGTCCCCTCACTTGCTCCGAGCTCCCCTTTCCCTGGGATTAGCGATCGCTTTCACCAGGGATCAAATGAATGACTTTCCCGCTAATGACACTTAAGAGATGCTGAAGCCACCCTGGGCGCCACCAGGGACCCGGCGAGCGGCGGCAGCGCCTGTCCCCACGCCAAGGAGCCCGGAGAGAGGCGAAGCCAAGGGCAAGCCCCGCTCCGCAGCCGGCCCGGCCGCCGCTCCGGCCCCCGGCAGCGCCAGCGGCAGCAGCGACCGGAGGGGCGGCGGGGACCGGGGCCGGTGGCTCGGGCCGGGCCGGGCCGGGCCGGGGGGGACCCGTCCCCGTGAGAGCGGGGCTGCAGGGGGTGCTGCCGCCGCCCCCCGCCCGGCCCCCCCGGCATGGCGAAGCGCTGTCACTGACGCACATTTAATTCGCCCGGCTGCGGGTACCGCGCAGCGCCGCTCGCATCCTCCCCCCGCCGCCGGGGAGGGGGCGGCTCCGGCGGGGAGGGGGAAAGTCAAACTGCAGCAACAAAGTTGCTCCCCCTCCGCTCCCCCAGACCTGCCCCGGCCCCCGGGGGGTGGGCAGAGAGGGGGGCCCATGCCTGCCTTACCTTGCTTGACGCACTTGAGGCGGATGGGGTCCTTGCAGTGCTTGATCACGGCCAGCACATCCCTGATGGTGAGCCCGGCCACGGGGGTCTCGTTCACCTCCAGCAGCAGCTCCTCCGGCACCAACTTGCTGCCGCCCTCATAGGCCACCTTGCCGGGCTTCACTTCCCCCAGGTAGGGGAACTGCCCATTCTCGGCGCCCCCCTTCAGCTCGAAGCCCAGCTGTCCCTCCGGGTTCCTCACGATCACGATCTCGTGGACTCTGCTCGTCCAGTGGCTTTTTTTCTTCAAGCCCTTGGACATTGCCGTGGGGATGCTCTGCCCGACTCCCTCCCTGCAGTCTTGTGCTTCTTCCCCCCCTCCCTCTCTGCCCCCAGTCCCCGGGGCAGCCGCGCTCCTCCGGGCAGGCTCGGGGCGGGCGGAGCGGCCGCGGCTGTGCCGGCCGGCGGCCCCGCGGGCTGCGAGCTGGGTCGGGGAGCGCCTCTGTGCCCGCTGCTCCCGGCTTTAGCTGATATCCATGGCAGCCGCGGCGGCCGGACCCTGCCTGCGCGTGGATGCACTAGTTGTAGAGAAACTGGCAGGAGGGAGGAGGGAGGGAGGCAGCGGGAGGGAGGGGACGGCCGCGGCGCGGGGAGGAGGAGGAGGGGTGTCGGTGTCGGTGCCGGAGCGAGGCGGGCGCTGTTTCGCCGCTCCCGCCTCGCCTGACCCGGTAGTGAAGGCCGAGAGAGAGGCTGCCTGGCACGGCCGGCAGAAGGCGGAGAACGGCCCGGGCGGGGGGGCGAGGGCGCTCGGCAGGCGGGAGGGAGAGCGGCGACCCCCGCCCGGCCCCACCGCGGCCCCGGCCGTGAGGGGGCGCTCGGGAGAGCGGGGGCGCTGGCCCCGCCGCCTGCCCCGCCCCGGCCGGACACTGCCCAGCGCCTGTTCCCGGCTGGACACACTGCCCGGTGCCGTCCCAGCCCGGCTGGACACTGCCCAGCGCCTGCCCCTGGCCGGACACACTGCCCGGTACTGGCCCGGCCCGGCCGGACACTGCCCAGCGCCTGCCCCTGGCCGGACACACTGCCCGGTGCCGCCCCGGCCCGGCCGGACACTGCCCAGCGCCTGCCCCTGGCCGGACACACTGCCCGGTACTGGCCCGGCCCGGCCGGACACTGCCCAGCGCCTGCCCCTGGCCGGACACACTGCCCGGTGCCGCCCCGGCCCGGCCGGACACTGCCCAGCGCCTGCCCCCGTCTGGACACACTGCCCGGTACTGCCCCGGCCCGGCCGGACACTGCCCAGCGCCTGCCCCTGGCCGGACACACTGCCCGGTACTGCCCCGGCCCGGCCGGACACTGCCCGGTGCCGCCCCGGCCCGGCCGGACCCTGCCCGGTGCCGCCCCGCGCTGCAGCCGTGAGGGGAGCGGCAGCGCCTCGAACCGTACGGGGGCATCGCTGGGGGAGCTGCCCGAGCCGGAGCGGGAAGGGTCCTGCGGTCCAGGAACTCTGCTCGCGGCCGGGAAGGACCAGAGGCAGCTGAGCTTCGGGCTGTGGCCGCAAAACCGAGCGACACCTGTTTGCTTCGGGGATCTCCGTGACACGGGCGTTTGCAGAGGGGTTTCACTCCACGCGAAGACCTCAGTTTATTGAGTTGCACACGGGCATTATTGTTTACGCTGGGTGCTGAGCCCAGAGCTGATGGCTCAGGTGGGTGCTACACCTGAAGAGGGTATAACAAGGAGAGGGGTGGCAGTTCTTCCCATGAAATTTACCGACTGTCACCCAGCAAGTGTTCACCACCCTCGCACCGGTTGCCTTCTGCTACTTGTCCTTAGCCAAAATCCCCCACTCCAACCTGCCGACCCTCCCCGGAGCCCCAGCAGTGGTACTATAGTTCAGCAGGTGATACTGTAGCTCACTCCTCCTTGTGAGCTCTCCCTTTACTCAGTTCTGTCATATGCCTCACATGTGCGAGAGCAATGAGTGTAGCAATAGGCATGTCTTTCTAGGAAACTTGCCTTGACTAAAAAAATAGTTTCCATCCGAAGTGGAGGTTGACAAAATACACTCGGAACAACATCCTGACTTTAGGAATGTTTTTGTACCTGCGGGATATAGGAGAGCGGGATACAGGAAGGCAGGGGTCTGCAGACAGGGCATTGAATGGGATAAGGCAGGAGAAATGTACTGTGTGTTATGGCATGTGATTTAAAGATGGTCAGATATTTTTAAAATTTCAATTAAAGTGACTCCGCAATGAAATTTTCCAAATTGTGCCGCTGTTTTTCCTCTTGGTTTCTATGGAAACAGGCCTTTATGTGATCATGCTTGGCTGTGTCTCCTTTACTTCTCCAATAACTTTTGAAGCTGTTGGGCAGTTTCACCCAAATCTATTTCAAATATAATTAAGCTATTTCATGAAAACAGGCAGTTGGGTAGGGCTGAGAGATCCTGTAAATGTCCCAAAGGCTGTAACATGAACTTGCCTCTTATTAAACAGTGATTCACATGGTTGAGAGACCATATAAATGTCTTGGTAATGAGAAAAGTTTCAATTACAGCTCATTATCAGCCTCACTGTAAGTCTGTGGAAAAACAGGGTGCTTCAATTCATTTTCCCTCAGAATTACTTGAGTTCCAGAGGTGGAACAGACACATGCAGAGGGGAAGAAAACATTAAGAAATTACCGACCTCTGTATTTGCAAGTCATTTCACCTTTTTGTTCTGGGGGCTGGTCAGAAGTGCAAAACTCTGTGTGTGAGTAGCTTCACAAAAGTGGACTCAAAGGATAAAGAAACCAAGACCCCAGATATTTGGAAACATGAGATGCATAAGTGCAGACAGCTGAAGATGAGAGGGGAGCAGGGAAGGTACCTTGTCTGGAAGGTACTAAGATGTTTTCACTGGTGGGACAAGGGTTATGTAATGGTCTCCTTTTCCAAAGACCATCATGAATGTCCTGTTTTCACAAGAGAGCAGGGGCTCTGCTCTGGGTAAAAAGAGGCTAAGGCAGTTGGAAAGAAAGCAAGAGAGTCAGTAGGTAGCCCTGCAGAGTCTTTCTGCAGCCCTGCCTTCTCAATTTCCCTTGGTTTTTAGTTCAGAAATAGGGTAGGAGCCAAATGGCTGAAAAAAGGAAAACAAGACATAACATCCTGTTATTCTTTCTACATTTTACCAAAATCACTTCTTTGCTGAGTCATCTGCTCTACTAAAGTCCATTCTTTAAAAGTGGTCACCATTTCTTAATTTGGAGTTTGTAGTCATTCTGCTAGTATAGTATTGCTGTTGTTGATTTGTCTTATAATTAAAATAAATTTTTAAGTAACTCCATGTTTACCACAATATATGTACAATACTAGGACATCTGCCAAAAATGTAGCTTTTAATAAATATGTCAAGAAATATTGGAAATATCCCTAGGTGGGGGAAGGGCATGCTGTGGATGTTATTTTTCTATTTCTTAGGAGTCTCTAGTAAGTTATTGATCAGAATTTTTAAAGTGCTTATTACCATTTTAAGACAGATGACATTAACAGTAGGTAATGGGTAGAACATTTCTGATTTCACATGTGCTGTGGACAAATCCAGCTGAATAAACTTTTCATGTCTAACTGCAGTTGTATCAATCTAAAATAATAACATGTACAAGTGGTGGAATTGGTGTTGCAGGGGAATTAACTTTGCCTTCTGTAGGTGGGCAGCAATGTGAGCCAGGCAGATCCTAGCACAGGCATCTGCAGTTTGGCAGAGGAGTGGGAGATTAGATGGAAGGAACCTTATTGGTTTTCCCAAAGCAGATCTGTGTGTTGGTTGTTCCTCATTTCAGGAAAGGATGGCAGTTTTCAGGTTCAGAGATCAAGAAAACTTGGTGAATAGAATGGCAGGCCATACCTGTTAAGAACAGGAGAGAGTGAAGGATGGCTGAAGAACATGGTGTTCCTCTGCAGCATTTTCTTACAGGAGCCATAAAATTTTAGAGTTTTGAGTTGACTGTTTATGGGTGAAATTTTGCCATCATATCATAACTGGCTTATGTGCTTTGGGCCTAGGGCAGTAATACCAGAAATGCACAGCTTGCTTTGCACCATTTCAGCTAATTTTGTTTAATTTATACAGGGGTAGAGGGTTATCTGTGCAACCAGATTATTCTTGTCTCTGACAGAGCAGGCATCCCAGCATGTGGCTGAAGAAGTGAGTGAGCAGATTTACTGTCTGACCCCTGAAGAGCTTGAAAAGGACTTTGTGATTTGCCAAGATATTTCTGCTATTCCCTTCCATTGGTTCATCCCAGGAGGGTCTGTGAGCTGGTCCTGAGTGTGAATGTAAGGGTATCTAGCGCAGGGGATTTCCTGGGAGCAAAAGTAACAACAGCACATAATGAAACACATTCACCAAACAACACAAATGCCTTTATTATTCCTTTAAATCTGAGCCTGTAAACACAGGAGCCAGTAAGTCACTGTACATTTGGGAGTAAAGTTGAGCACATGAGTAAGCTGAAGCGTGAGACTTCATAAATATATTTGGTAGCTGGAAAGGAATCCTTCCTACTGTAACATTACAGATTCAGTAAAAAAGTAACTGCATTCTGGTTTTATTTTTGTGTTTTTAGATAAGTGAATTCCTCAGACAGAAAATGATGTATTGCACATGCCAAAGGGGATAAAAAGAAAATACATCCATTACCTTCTATTATTTATGCAGGAATGGAGTTCTCTGCCTTGTAATTGTGTTTGTAATGTTGGACTTGAACTCAGAAGACATTAAATTTCTTTCTTCAGCACATGCTTCCTGTGTAACTGGATGATAACTACATGATATGGCTCTCTCATTTTATCCGTTTTAGTATGGGCATAATTCCTCTTTTCTCTAAGTTTTCTATTTAGCACATCAGCCACCAACAGTTATTCTCAAATAACAAGCTTCTCAACACTACAATATAAATTCATCACAGGACATGTATTCATCTAGGACCAGGAATTCAGACGATTAAATCCAAAATCACAAATATTTTCCCTATACCTTTAGCTACCTGTAAAGTTTGTAGTAGATAATCTTCCCATCAGTGGAGCTCCAGAGTGTCTTAGTTGATTTCTTCTGCCTGGAGTTCTAAATGTTCTCCTTGGGATTCTGCGAAAATGCCAAGTCCTTTATTTCTTTGGATAAAAGTAAAATATTCCTAACCTTCTCAGCTGCAAATTTCACCAAAAAACACTAGAAATTTGTTTACCACATTTACTACAGTCACACATGCCTTCTGTGAGTCTTAGTTTTATTAGTATGAGCCTAGAGTTATTTCTAGTATAATCTTTTCCCATTTCCTGGCTTCAGCTTTTGAGAACACTTGCTTTAGAAAGGCTAAAACCTCAGGCTATTTTATCTAAAAATTCTTTTCCCAAGTCCTCCAAATTCTCAAGTTTGATAAAAAATCCATGTTTTATTGTACTACAGAGAAAAAAAAAGAATCACTGTGTGTGTTTGGTTGGGTTTTTATTTGTCTTAGATCAAAATAGTCCATAGTCTTGGCCATCAGTGCTTCAAAATAATTTGTTATTTAATTTTAAACATCAACATTTTGATGTTGATCATCAAAAAAATCATACATCTGGCAAAAAATGCAAAGTAATCAGTAATACTCAGCTGTCTCAACCCATTGGAGGATTCCTGTTTTGGCAATAGCTCTTGCAGAGGGCAAATGTGATCACTTCTGCATGGGAAGAAAATAGCCTCTATGATTTTACTGAAAGATAAGGGCAACTTTTGGGAGCAGAGAAAAATCAAGGACTGAAGTTCATCTAAATAGTATTGTTTACAACAGGTTTATAAGATTGCAAGAAACATTTTGTTCTCTCCTGCTCATCTCTATTGGCTTTTGTTTTAAAATAATCTTTCTCAGTTACTTTTCTCTTTTGCTATCAAATTTTGGTATTGTATACTTCCCATGCTGCTCTTGCTAGCTGCTCATGAGTTGATTAAGGTGAGACACAGAAAATTTGTTGGAGGTCAAAAACTTCCCCAGGGACAAAGTTGTGGAGACAGTCTGTCAAAAAAAATTTGAAAAGAGCCATTGAAATAAACAAATGATAGCCTCTTCCTACAGCAATGCAAGTTTAAATTGCATCCCAGTAAATATCCACAGAAGAAGACAGAATAAGACAGAAACAAAACTGCACACAACACCCTATCAGAAAATAATCTTTAAATTTGTCCTGACAGTAGAAAGATAGCAAGCCTACAAGTATCTTTTACAGTGAAATGAAAGAGAAGTGTGAGGCTCACTGTGAATTACTACTGCTGAGTGGTGGTTGGTATTCTGAAAAATAGCAGATAAAGTGGCTCAGTAAGAGCCTGGGTTTGAATTTATGACTTCTCTACCACCATGGCACCAGTTTGTGCACTTACTAGTCAAAATTATCCTGCATCTAGTCTCTTCATTTTTCCATTTTAATATTTAGTATTCAGTGATCTACCTCACCATTAAAATATCCATAAATATTTGGTTATTTCTGGTATGTGATGATATCTTAGATTAGCAAACTACCATGGACCTATTCTCTGAATTCTTTTTTCCTTGCCTTATTTTCATTTCCCTTGGATTAAACAAAATGAGACTTTCCTCTTTCATGTTTATAATCGGTTTCATTTTGCATTTCATATGAACTAACAGTGCTGCTGAGATTGATCTCACAGCGTGGCTGGGAAAGGAGATGAATATTTTATGAACTTATAAAAGATAAAATGAAAGCATATTATTCTAGGGATGTATTGTTGATGTTCCATGTAAAATTGTGACAGCATGTCCATTCAGAACCTTATTTGCACATCTCTCTCATCTCTTTGAGAGGAATAACTTTTCCATGTCAAAATTCTAGCACTTAATGTGATTGCAAAGCCTTTTTGTCATGAAAATTAACAAATACTTCTGAAGTTAGAAGTATTCACACAGACATCACCATGGAAATTTATAAGAGGTTGCATGTTTTGTAGATACATTTCCATAAATATTAAAGCATGGTGCAATGAGGAGTTTGGAGAAAATGACTCTAAAATAATACCTGCAGAAACTCACCCAATGCTTGTCACTGTTCAGAGGCCGTGCATGAGCCAAACTGAGCAGGAAAGAAACCTCAGTCAATTTAGCTCTCTGGTGCAAGTGGTGCTGAAGCACCCAACTGGCCAAATTCTCAATGTTTTTCCCTTAGTAAGCCTGAAGCTTTAATGAATTCAGTTGGTGAGGATGATGTCTCATTTCCATTGCTCTACCACATTTTTAAATTCAACAGAGTTCCTGATTCGTGCTTCCTCATGACAGCTGAAGGACAGGGTATCCCTTGTCTGATCTGGATCCAGCTACTCTTCACTCCCTGCTGTCTGTGTTTTTCACAAGTGCAGAAACATTTGGGTTGCTTTTACCAGCTGGCTGTATTGCAAGATTAGCTGGTGATGGAGACATCTTTATGTATCATGTATCATCACACTGAGGTTGGCGACAAAAATGGTTTTGAATTAGCAGAGCTTAATTTCACAGTGATGTATAAATACTCCAAAACTTGAGTACTAGGGTAAACCTAGAGCCCTTGTCTCTGCCCCACAGCCAGAGTGTGTGTGCTCCAGATGTGACATAAGGGCATTTGCACAGCCTGAGCTTTTATGCAATTTTGTTTATGTAGTTCTGGAATTGGCCCACACATGCTTAAAAACTCAAGAGGGGCTTTGCTGTATTATCAGGATGATAAACAAAAGTGCTCTCAAGGAAGCTGAATTACGTTCCTGTGCAGTTTTGGTGTTATTCTCAGAATATGGCTCCATGCTCTGTCACACTGGTGGCTGTGCATCATTCTCAATAAGAACATTTCTGCACAGGTGCTTCCATCAATAGCAGCTCACTGATGGGACTGCACTGCACTGTCAGGTCACTGATGCTGCTCTTGAGTGACGTTTTCAGGGGGAAAAAAAAAGCATCAACTGATGTAATGACCTAAATCTAATGATTTGAAGACAGAACCCTCAATCAAGACTTCAATTCAAGGTTTTTGTTCCTGTAAATTGTAGGTCAAGGCCACAGTCTCCAGGAATATTTGACGCTTGACCAGAAATCCAGGTTTTCCTGGGGAAAATGCTCAGATAGACACCTCCACTGAATTTGAAGAAGGAAGCATGCTCACCCTCCTGAAGCAAGACAGGTGCAAGTCAGCCCTTACTGCACTCAGTTGAGAGATTTGTATTGAATACATAGCATATAAAAATAGATTTTAAAAGTTTCAGAAATCAAATAATTCTTATTTTGACTTTGGAAATGTGTTTTCTTGAGCTGAGAGGAACAGATACTGTACTTTATCATTGCCTTGTTATATGATGGCTGGAAATGAAAGAAATACTGTGTTTGCTAGGTGTTGAATTTTTTTATCACTAATCAAAGGAAAAAATGTTCTCAATCACTGTGCAGTTAGAAACACATGAAGAAGAAACACTGCATGGGCAATTAGATTATTTTTGCCATTTCCTACAGATTATTTAATTAGTCTGAGAGACTTTGTTCAAGGACAGATTTGTTAGTTTTCTTCTATCTAAATAACATTGGAGCTCTCATAACCTTCATATCAACATGATGTTTTTTTTCTCATAAGGATTCTTTATTTGTAAGTCTTCTTTTCCATCACACCCAGTGCCTGGGTTGTTGTGTCTGAAGCCACTAACACTTGCTCTTTTGTCCCTGTAAGTTAATGATGTAGGCATTGGTGACTCTAATCCACAGTTCTGCTGCTGCAGTCCTTCACTCCATTCTTTTTCACCCCAAGGTTAATAATGAAGTAGTGGAATAATGACCATACCATAGGTAAATAAGGAGGCTAACACCAGTGCTGAGATTTATTTAAAAAAGGTTTTAAAAAAGTAGAGAGGAAGAAAGAAATAAAGAACTATTCTAATTAAAAAGAACTTTTAAAAGAATTGAATTACTTCCTGAAGACTTTGTGATGTGTATTGGTTTGGGATGTGTCTTGTTTTCACTTTAGATTTTAAATTCAATGAACTTCTTGTCAGATACAATTACTTGCAATTCTCATAGGACTCCTACCATCACTGTGAGCTTTGTCCCATGTATTTACATAATAAATTAGGATTTATGCTCTGAACAGCTTTTAATACAGATATCATGGATATTAGGGGTAAAAGCAGGCAAGATCACAAAGTTCTAAGATCACTTTCTGAGCATATAATAGATGTTGGGAGTGACTGAACACTAGAATAAGCTCTGCTGAGAGATTGACTCACTGTAGGCTTCTAAGATCCAGCAGGGCTCAGCCCTGAGAAACTTGCTCTGCTTGACCTTGCTCTGGGCACTGGGTTGGATTTGGTGACCTCAGAGGTTGTGTTTAATCTCAACAATTCTGTGTGGTTGTGTGCCAACCAGACCCAGGTCACTGGAGTCTTCTGACACAGCTGTTCATTGAGCCACATCATCTTTGCCATGAAGTCGTATGAAGGCAATATTGTTGTGGATGGAGACCAGTTCTGCAATTATTAGATTGAGCAGTACTCCTTCACAGCAATTGTCCCATTGACTTTTATATTAAATTGGCTTCTGAGCACCTCTTGACCCGAAGGTTAAGCTCTTAGTATGCAATTCAATTTAAAAATTAATTGACACTATTAAGACACTTCTTCCAAACCCAAATTAATAACCCTCTTAATTTACAAACCTAGGAGCTCTGAATGAATTAATAATGTATTTACTGGGTTTATATATTGGCATTCCTACAATACTAAATAGGTGCAATTGGTATTACTTTAGCTGGTCTCAGGTTGAAACTGATTTCTCACAGTGGTGAGAGAAAATGACAAATTGCTCATTTGACAGGATTTTATCTCTTGTGGGGTGCACTTTAGAAAGGAGTGCTGGAAATAGAGGAAAATATTGCTTTATCCTACAGAGATGAGCTAATAATGAATTCTTTTTTCCTTCTCTTCAGGTGAAACCAAATTTTCAGTGGGACCCACATAGTGCTGCATTTATTGCATGATTTATTTTCGGGTATGCATTTTTAAGTGTCACTGGAACAAATCTTTTATCCTTGCTGCTTGCACTTAAAAAATGAGTGCTGCACTGGCAGCTGTTTCCCTGCAGAAAACATCTGACCTACTCAATTAACAATATTATTTTCTGAAGTACTTAATTGTTTTCCTGATATTGCTCCTTCAGTTTTGTTATTCAATAACCTCAGGATGCCCTTCTCTCAGAAAGTACACAAGTTTCCACCTGCAGATTTTCTCTATGCAATCATCTTCCTAAAGCAGATCTGCACACTGTTGTACCTTGGCTTCTACTGAAGTCCATCATCTTAGCATTGTCTTCAAAAGAAATAAATGTAGTCAGATTTTTAAAAATTTATTTCTGTACATAAAAAAAAAAAATTGAAAGTTGTTGCTTTTGGGTTGTACCATTGCAAAATCTAAAAGGAATTAATTTTGAAACTGCCTTCTCAAGCTAGAGAGAGCTTCTTTATTGTTAGAAAGAAAGATCCACAACAAAGAAATAATTAGACTAGACTTTTCTTTTAAAGAAGTCTCCCTGAAGAACATGTTTTCAGTCATTGCAAGGGAGCAAGAAGTCACCTTGTTTCTTAGAGAGCAATAACCACAGATAAAAAGTAGGTCAAAATTGAACCTTTTCAAGGTTTGTTTGTTTTCTGTGCATTTAAGGGAAATAAGTCAATTTTGTGATTTAGAAATAGCAAGCCAAAAAGAACAAGTAAGGTAATTTATACTTTTTCTAGGTGTAAATATGATGGAATTAAACTCCATTGAATTGATTTGCATATATTTATGTTATAATTAATTATCAAAACAAAGTCTGTGTGAATATTAAGAGACTCACTTTAATCCTAGTGTGAAAAAGAGTTAAAATAAACTTGAATTTCTGTTCTTAATGATTTATTTTGAACTTTAGTATTCTACTATATGTACATTTATCCCAGTTTACCTTTAGTTTGACATTTATATGTTATCATTGAGTAGTTATAAGACCAGTTTGTCATTTGAAAAGTGGATTATTTTCTAGGATAATTTCTGGAGTTGTAGATGGCAACATAAATTTTTTACAAAGAATGTAGCTGCTTGTATTTTTTATTCTGAATCACAGGCATTTTTTACGAATCTGGAAATTGTGATTCTAGCAGGGATTTTGACTGTTATGAGTGCTTACACTTTGGGAGCTCACTCCTTTTTGCAAAAGCATGGCACTTGACAGTGTTTGTTACTACTAACACTTGGCTTTCTGCAGTGATAAGAGGATGGCAGTAGGCAGGTGTTATGCTGTGACTACTACTTAGCAGGAGAAACTTGCTCCTTATCCTAGCCCTTATTCTCCCATCTGCTTGCTTCACTCGCTGTTGTGTCTGGCTGGAGTCCAGATTTGTAAACTCTTTTGGGGACTTGGATTTTTTTTATAAACATATTCCATGCTTCTAGATGACTTAACACAGAAAGCACAATAATTATCCCTTTTTCTAAGACTGCAGGACAAATATTGTACTCTACAGTCTTGCCTCCTGAGCATCAGAACTTAACAAACTGTAGGACTGCATTGTGGCTCTGTCCCTCACTGTGCAGCTCACTTTTCTTGTAATAGGAACAAGCATTCTTAAGTGCCCTTATTTGGGCTAACAAATAAAAATAATTGGTGTATCTACTACACCAGACTAAATTGGTAAATAAATTTAGCCATTTATATTATAGTATCTTGTTGGTGGTAAATTGGATATAATTGACTGTTTTTATTTAGAATAAAGAGTACCACAACAGTTCCTTGTTATCTTAAACTTCTAAATTAATCAGTGAGCTAATACTTGGGTAAAATGAAAGTATATTCATACTTTTGTTTTATTTTACATTTGGGTTGGGGATTTATTTTTCCCAAAAGCTGGTTAGGGTATTGTGTAATAACACCAATGTTGTGGGTTCAATCCTCATATGAGTAATCCACTTAAGTTGGACTTGGTGATCCTTGATAACCCCAGTGGGGTTCCCCAGAACTCAGTATTGGGGCCAGTCCTGTTTAACATTATTATCAATGATCTGGACAAGGGGATCAAATGCTCCTTCCATGAGTTTGGAGATGACACAAAGTTGAGTGGCAGAACTGGAGGGCAAGAAGTCTCTGCAGAGGGATCTGGCAGGATTGATGGGCTGAGGTCAATTGTGTGACAAGGGTGAGTGCTGTACTTTGGCCACAACAACCCCAGGCAGCACCACAACCACAGGCTGGGGCAGCTGCAAAGCTTCCTGGTGGAAAAGGACCTGCAGGTGCTGGTCAACAGCAGCTGAACATGAGCCAGCTGTGCCCAGGGGGCCAAGAAGGCCAATGGCACCTGGACTTGTATCAGCATCACTGTGGCCAGCAGGACCAGGGCAGGGATTGTCTCCTTGTACTCGACACTGGTGAGGCCATGTCTCAAATCCTTTGCTCAGTTTTGGGCCTCCCACTAAGGGAGGACATTAAGGAGGACATTGATAAGGTAATTCCCTCTCAAGTCAGGGCTTGACAAGATTTACATTATTTTTTTCTAAAAAGGGATCTCTAAGGACATTTCTGGAGTGAGTCTAGAGAATGGCAACATAGCAGATGAAGCCTCTGGAACATCTGAGGGAGTCAGGGTTGTTTAGCCTGGAGAAAAGAAAGTTCAGAGGGGACCTTATCATTCTACAACTACCTGGAAGGAGTTTGTAGGAAGCTGGGGGTCAGACTCTTCTCTGAGGTAACAAATGACAGGACAAGAGGAAATGGCCTCAAGTTGTGCCAGAGAAGGTTTAGATTTAGGAGAAATTTCTTCTATGAAACAGTTGTCCAGCACTTGAGGAGGCTGCTCAGTGGAGCAGTGGAGTCACCATCCCTGGAGGGGATATTTAAAAGATGTGTAGATGTTGCACTTAAGGATTTGGTTTAATGGTGGAGTTGGTAGTTCTGTGTTAACAGTTGGGCTCAATGATCCTAGAGGTCTTTTCCAAACTAAATGAATTATGTGATTCTGTTCTATAATGCAAATTGATTTAGACTCTGAATGCACACATTTTTAAATATGCTTTGAACTTTAAACAAATAAGCAGTTTCTTTATGGACATAGCTCATTAAAGTACAAAATTCCTGCAGGTGATTCTAGGATCAGTGCCCTGCATAGTTATGTTGACTCAGGAAATGATGTTGTTATGGCCTGGAAGAAGCCAAAGGGAAGAAGAGGATTTGTAATTATGTTTGAGGTATTCAAAATTATTTAAAAGTTAATTTACCTACAGGTTTCACAAACTTTTCTCAGGCTCTCCCATATTTTCTTCAGAAGAGTTCTAAAATAATTCTTTGCTTTCCTAGGTTTAGTTTCACCTTACCTGGCAAAATTTAGAATTGCAGATGAATTTGCAACTAGTACAGTGAACTATCAATCTATTATTCCATTTTATTAGAACAGTAATGAAAATCTGATGCTCAAGTGCTAAAACTTAAATGATGTATTTCTGAATTTGTGGGTTACACACTTGGGAAAGAATCAGCTGGACAGAATGCTGTCCCTGTGCACTGCTCTTTGCAGTGTAACATCCTTTATTATGTTGCTCTTTATTTATTATCCCTCTAAAGCATTATTGCACTCAAGATGTACTTATGTAACAGGACATAAAAATAATTTGCAGAGTAGTAGATGGAAGTTAAAACACACTGCTGTCTACGTTAGACAGGATTTAGTTAGAAAGCTAAGAGGAAAGTCATGGAAAATGTAATCTTCTCTATTTTTTTCCTTGTCTTAATCTTTGCTATTCCTTCTCTGTACATGGCATATTTAATCAGATGCAACTGCTTGAAAATTTCTGCGTCTTTAGAAATCCCTTTTTGGAAAAAATTAATGTAAATCTAGCCAAGCCCCGATTTGAGAGGGAATTATCTTAAAACTGATTTGGAATGACAGTCATATTTTATTTTTTTTAAACTTAGAAATATTAATATGTCTGTTATCATAAACAGCTTTTGTTAGTGAATTAGAAATTATCCTGTTTCCCAAGGATGACAATTGAATTACCTATATACACAAAAGTGAGAAAACATAATTATTATTTAGAATAAATTTTTACTATTGTGTCCAAATACAGGTTATTATAATACCTCAATAATTTATGATTATTTCCAGAGTCTGTTAACAAATGTGTTCATGCAAATGTGATCAAACTGTACTTTGACATATGGTATGATGTTTATAATGGAACATGATAATCCGATGAAGAAAAGAGATGCAGATTGATACTTTATAATATCATGGGAGAGTGGATTTGGTTTCCTTACTATGTATTTCCTGTCTTCTCTGAAGTGTTGGATACAAGGTTCAGAACAATTTCTGTAAGGTGATGGTAGTGTTCATTTTTCCTTCTTGAAGGAATAGGTGCTAAAATTAATTTTGGTGTCTGGAGCTTTCTTTGATAACAAGCTAAAAAGCTGAATCTACTCGGTGAAATCCACCCTATCCAGACTCCTCTGAGGCATCTTTGACAAGGCTCAGAGAAATAACTGAGCTGCCAACAGACAAGAAGTGGGAGGAATCACTTGGCTCTGGGGTTCCAAGAGCCTTCTGAACTTTTGGGTAACGTCAGAGAGGGGAGATCTTTCCCGATCTCACACAGGAGGGCCCCACCAGCGCCCACAACTGTGTGGTTCAGCCAAGGGTGCCTCAGGAACAGAGGGGCACAAACTCAGGTCAGCAGGAGCAGGCTGGACTCCCATGGTGGGAAAGGGCTGTTCATTTAGGGAACAGCTACAGCACTGTGAGAGATGGCAGAAACAGCATGGAAAAAGCAGTGGTGAGGCAGGACTCGGGTTTAGCTAGAAGGTGTAAAATGCTTTGAAAATTAAACTTACTGAATATTATTCCTTTATTCTTGTGCTATATTCCTGCATAAATAGATATATATAGGTGAAGTACAGCTATATTTTGTGTCCTTGTTTGTATGGGTACTCCAAATATTAAAATTAATGTATGTAACAATTATCTTCAGAAAAATCGACTTTAGTAGCTGCAGGAAGCATTGACATAATTCTTTAGAAATATAAATTCTGCTTTTCTTAATACCCATAAAACGTTGCTGTTGTGTGGGCAAGGCTCCAAATGCTGTATTTCTGTAAAACAGCTACCAAAATCAGCTACTGTTCATTTAAAGTGTCATTTGGAAACCATGGGAATAGGAAAACTTAATTGGGTGAAAAAACCATTTCTATCTATATACTTTGTAAAACATGTAACAACTTCAGAACCTGCAGATAGTGGCAGTGATGGAACTTTTCATGCAGATTAAACAATTGGACTCCAAAGTCCCCAGTTAGGATAGTAAATTGTCACCTTGATTTCTAAAACCTCCTGCAGAAGGGAAGAATTGACTGATCAGTGCTGGATCTGGGTAGCATCTTTCAAAGATACACTGCACTGGTGGTGTAGGACTGCAGATGTAGGACTCCAGAAGGACTTGCATCTTGCAGAGTTATGGTGTTGTAGATTTGATTTTGAGTAGTCAGGGGAAACTCTGAGCTATAAAATGGGCTAAGTGTAAATTATACATTAATAATTAATGTTCATCTGGGTATAGATTGTGTCCAAGAAAGAGATCCATCGATGTCTTCAATATGAGTGTAAAAATTCTTACAACATTCTTATGTCCAATGTTAAATTGTAGGAAAGGACATTTATGTGCACAAACCATGTTTTATAGCTATTTTTTCCACCATCTAATGGTTAATCTCCGTTCAGTAAATAAAAATCCTGTGATCAATTCCCTTTGGCAGCCTGATGATATGGCACCTGCATTTCTCATATTGCAGCTTTTTTATTTTTCATAAAGTACATAACTATATGAATTCCAGGGAGAGGAGGGATGACATTTTACCCCACAGTCAGAGCCCAAGGAGCTCACATGGAGCATTGTACTGCCTGATTAAATAGTCCTTGGAGCAAGGGCTCAAATTTATGTAACTTTCCAGTAGGAGTTGATCACCCTTATGTTTGTAATGTCTATGTAATATCCCACATAATCTCTGTCTTTGTGTCATCAAGTGGCTATTTCTGTATGTCACGCACAGTGGAACAGTTTAAAGGACTGAGAAGTTCCAGTAACTTGTGTTTAAATGCATTTACATGGGAAACATGTGGCAGGTTGAAAGCTCTGGGCAGAAAAAAGACCTTTTTTCTTGCTGATCACACAAGCACTGTGCTGGCTTCTAGGTAAGAGGAAGGGGTCTTCATCAGCTCTTCATTCTGGATACTGAAAGGTGGGGTAAGTTTTGCTGTTAGAGCTTTTGCAGGGAAAAAGTGTTGGAAACCTGGTTCATGATGTTCAGCAGGGGCTAGACATGGAGCTGGGAAGGGGGCCACAGGGAGGAATAACCACACCCTGCCCAAAATTGTTCACAGTCAGAGCAGCAGCTGAGATCTCATTGAGTTTATCAGTAGCTGCAAAACTTCCCCAGGCAGTTTTGTATGTCACACATGGACAGATCAGGCCACTGTTGGAAGACCTAGGAGAGGTCTAAAGGTGTAGGAATGAAAAAAGAAATAGTCACTAAACAATAACTGGATGAGTGGGTGTATGTTAGAAAGGAGGGGAAATTATGTTCTTCCATTTATTTATTTCTTTTTTGAACAGTCAGTCTAATTTTCACTTATGATAGGATGACATGCATGAAATTATTTTAATGAGCAGTTACTTAAAGGAAACATAATCAGGGAGATTAGGGATTTCTGTACTTTTTCAGCTTTTATATCTGTATCTAAATGTGCAAAATTTTTCAAGTTACTCTCAAAAAAGCTTTAGGCTTTTCAAATATTTTTTTTAAGCATTGATGTAGCCCCATATTTTTCCATTGGTGGTTCAGAAACAGGATTTTCTCCCTATTTTTACTGTCGAAGTCAGTAGAGATAATAAGGTATTTATGCCATAGTAACCAAGTTACAGTTCTGTGAAACAGTGTTGGAAAATGCTAAATTGTGTGTGCAAAATGCTAAATTGTTTCATTACTTCCAAGAGTTCTCTGTGTGGACAACTTCTGCGTAGTATTTCAAGAGCTTTAGCTCTGTGTCTCTGTTTACCTCAATAGAGAAATATTTAAATAAAAGGTTTCAAAATTACTGATGTGTCCATGTATAACAATGGTTTAGGGCATTGGTATAGTGTCCAACTGAACTGACAAGAAAATACAGGACAATTTTTGAAGAATTAGAACACAAACCTAGAATATCTTAATTGGAATAAAAATACTTTTGATTGAAGGTTTTATTATTAAAATGGTGAAATTAGTATTTGGGATATGTAAGAATTTTTTTCCATATTTTTGTTATTGCCATCAATAGTTTCAGCCTAGCCAAATCAGCCATTCCTAATAAAGAACAAAGGCACATCAGTGAATTCCTACCAAGAACACAAACATCTGCTAAGCACTTGCAAGGCTGACTTTGAGGACAAAACACTGTAAATAGGGAATAAGGGTCTGGAACCTCCCATTATGATCAAAGATAATTAAAAGGCCTAGTGAAATTCCAGTGGGCAGGAGGATATACTGGAAATTAAGAATAAATTAGTGCAAAATAGTTCCCAAAACCATTTATTTCTTTTTAGTTCTCCCCAGAATATGTCAATTTTTTTGTTTTACATATATTTTGCTCTTTTTCCTTTTATCCACTTTCCTCTTTTCATTTTATCACAACCCCCCACCAAAAAAACCTTTAAAAAGTACTGCTAGAAGCAGAGAAGTCAAAGTTCATCCTTAGAAATAAAGGCATGTGGAGGAGTATCCATTTAACGCTGCTGCAAAGGGTTTCAGAAAGTCTCGCCCATGTCTGTGCTTGTTTATGCTGTGCAAATGGGAAGGCATTTCTCGGAGGAATGCAGCAAGCAGCGTTTCTGAAAGCAATCGGGAAATTCTTACTGATGTGGGAGTTGCCAGCACTCTCCCAAACTAATGAAAAACCCGAGACTGGGATTACGCTCGAAAGAAAAGTGTTTGCCAATTGGTTTTCGCTATGTGTGGAATAAGAGTGGTCAGAGGTAGAGCTGTGGCTCTCTCCTGAAAGGCCAGACACCGCTCTGGCTGCCGGGGCGTTATCATCCTCTCCTCCCTGCTCCGGGGGCTTCAGCCTCCCTCGCAGCGAGCGCAGCTCCGGGCCCTTCCGCACTCGCAATTCCTGCTCATTCTCCTCGCTCACTCTTCGAAGCTCCTTTCAGTCGCTGCTCGGGCAGTTTGCTGGAGCTCTGCACGCCCAGTCAGGGTCATTTCGGCATTTAAACCCCAGCTCTGGGAGCGTGGCTGCGCTCACCAGTGCCGCCGCTGGCACCCGACCGAGCGCGGCATCCCCGCACCTGGGAGCGACCCGTGCCCGGCCGGGCGGTGTCCCTGCCCATATCCCAGGGACATTTCTGCCTGGCAGTATTTCTGGCGGTTCGGGTACCGCGGGGTGACGCCGAGCATTCCGGTGCCATCTGCTGGCACCGCGTCCCGGCGCCGGCTGCGACAGCGGAGCCGCCCCCGCCTCAGGAGATGGATGGATGGAGGAATGGATGGAGGAATGGATGGATGGATGGATGGATGGATGGATGGATGGATGGATGGATGGATGGATGGATGGATGGATGGATGGATGGATGGATGGATGGATGGATGGATGGATGGATGGTGGGGTAAGCGCCGCTGAGTGTGAGCACTGTAACCTGCTCTACCCCGGGTAAGGACGGAGCTATCACCATGATCAGGAATGCGCAGTTGCCTTCCAGTTCTCCTCCTTCCCAAGGGCAAGGCAGCCCCGAGACACCGAGGCCTGCATTTTCTCTGGTTTTGTGTTATAAGCATTACTTACATTAGCTTTACAAGCACCACAAGTCTGCACTTTTACCAGAAATTTCTGTTTGACGCGACACGTTTACAAACAGTTTGGTTACTCCTGCTTCGTTCAGAGCTCTGATCTGAAGGGATTGAATCCATATTTCCATTTCTATGGAAACAGCTAACTGTCTTCTAATATAGCTGTTTTGTAACTGCTGGGTCTGATTCTGTTCTCATGTGGGCTGTTTTTAATCCAGTTTAGTGCTGTCGATCCCACCTGAGTGGTTTGAAGCTGACATTTATAACTGAGAGCATTTAGATCTGCTGCTCTCCCAGCACACTGCAGAGAAAGGGACTTTCATGCAAAATGTGAGCAGGTTTGCAGCAGATACTGTAAAATACCCCTTACCATCCATCATTTCGATAGCCTTAGTTCTAACTCCAGAGCGAGAACAGCCACAAATTTCTGTTATATGGCTCACACCAGCCTGCCAACTGTGAAGAATCATCCTTTTTGTATTCATTAGGAATATGGAGTTAGATTTGATATTCCTCCAAAAACTTCTGAATACATGATCAGCATTGCATTTGGCTTCAGTGAGGATTCTTTTCCCATTTGTGTTAACACAATGCTATGTGTTTCAAAAATATAAGGTCTTCATAACTGTTCACCCTCTTATGCACTGGCCTGCTAGGGAAGCAGGAGTGGTCATTCTCCCACCCCTGACTGTGGGAAAATCTGTTCTTTGATTTAATGCTATCTGCCTTTCTTCAGAAAAATGCATTTGGGAGTTGCAATGTTAATTACATTTTGAAATGAGGCCTATATCAAATGGGTTTGATCCTCATATCAGATGGTTGTGGCTCTGGAAAATTCATAAAAGGTGCATGGATGTCTGGTCACATTGCAATAACAATTTTCATGTTTCTAACAAGTGAAGCCACAAAAAAGAAAAGCTAAGAAAAACATCAACACTTCCCTAAGACTGTGTATTATTTGGTCATTTGGAAACTGGATACAAAGGTATTCCTCACAGCTGTGTAAGAGCCAGAGCGGGAGTGACCATCACCTCCACAGGCTTCTTGCAGCTCAGGCTCATAATGTCCTGCTCTCCCCAGTTCAGAGAATTTCTGCTCACTTCTTCTGGGCTGGCAACAGCAGGGCTGCACACATTTACCTCTTGGGAACACTCCTCTTCCACTTGCTGGCTGTGAAAAGAGTTAATGTGCACACAAGGCAGGCTTTGTATTTTGCTGTGTCTAACACCATGGGGTAAACTGGTTTTGAGTCATATTTACACAGTTCCCTGATGGGTAAAGTAGACACTCTGGTTTTTCTTTGACTTTTGCTTTCCTGAACTGAATCAACCCACAATACAGTTTTTCTCCCTGGTGCTTTAATGTTAGGGCAGTAAATATTGTTTTTAATTTACCAGTCACAATAGCTTAAAACCAGAGCAGTATTATAGAAAAATCTGTTCTTGACCTATAACTTGAACCATTTTTTTGGAAGGGATAAAATATACATAAGACTAAAAAGAGACAATTTATATGCTAAATAAACTAAAGGGAAAAATTAGATCAACATATTTAAACATCTACTGAAGCATATGAAATATGTATAAAATTTCACATTTTTGGCTAAATTATGCCACAGAGATACTGATAAATCCATTGCTATAGGGTAGAACTGGGGCTGTGGTGATATACCCAAAGAAGAAATCATGGTAGGTGCCAATCAATGCCTTAAACAGCTTGGAGAAGGGTGTGAAGTAGGGCTGGGAGGTGGGGAGATTTTGTTTTGTTGTTGCTTTGGAGGTTGTTTTCCTTATTTAGGTATAAATTGTATTTATTTATTTATTTATTTATTATTATTATTTATTTATTTATTGTAATATTCCTTGAACACTGCCATATTCACTTCGTCTTTGTGGATATATTTGTGGAGACCTGACAAGGTTGATACTTTCACCAGACAACTTCATAATGCTCAGCATGAACCCACTTATTAAATAAAGAAATAAATGTGCCTGGTGTTATGCTCCGTGTGTGACCGTGTTCACAGGGGTCTGAGGATGAGGGAAGAGATGAGGATCTGACTCCATGTTTCAGAAGACTTGATTTATTATTTTATGATATATATTATATTAAAACTATACTAAAAGAATAGAAGAAAGGATCTCATCAGAAACCTAGCTAAGAATAGAAAAAGAAAGAATGATGACAGAGTCCGAGCCAGCTGATTGTGATTGGCCATTAATTAGAAACAACCACATGAGACCAATCACAGATCCACCTGTTGCATTCCACAGCAGCAGATAACCTTACATTTTGTTCCTGAGGCCTCTCAGCTTCTCAGGAGAAAAAATCCTAAGGAAAGGATTTTTCAGAAAATATCATGGCTATGCTCTGTGTTACTCACGTGGAGGTGTTGAGTCTGAAGGAGCTCATCTTCTGATACTCTCTGATACAACAGGCAAAATGTGCAGAGGTGCCCTCAGGCCATCTGCTTCTCTGAACTGACATGGGAGGTTGCTGCCCTGGGGCAGGCAGCAGGGGCACAGTTTATGCAGTGTGATGTAAACACCCCTCTGAGCCTGCAGGAGGACGGAGGGAGTTGTGGGCATGGACCCTGGTAGGAAAGGGCATTTGGCAGGTCCTGCTTGGGTGCAGGGCCCTGGGCAGGGAGCCTCAGTCCCAGAGGCTGCCCAGGGAGGAGGAGTGTCCTGCCACTGCTCTCAGCCTCATTTACACAGCACCTGCCCCATGCTGGCTCGTGGTGCCAGCACCAGACACACAATGTGGTGATGTCCTGTGAGGGACAGTATGGAAATTACCCAGTGTGGATTGTGTTATTCCATAAATTAATCCCACCACTATTTTAACATCATGGGGGTCATGCCCTAGTACCACTGCAGTCTTGGATTCTGAGAGTGGAAAATCTTTTTCTTGGTGTGAGTGTGTGGGGAAATCCAGGCAATCTTGCAAAGGCTGGGCCAAACACACATCAGGCTTGAGTCCAGGACCATAAATATGTCCCAAGTGCACTTGTGTTGGTGCTACCATGATAAAATATAAAAGCAGCACAAGACAGTTTCCAATAAAAAGTTATCACTGTAATTTTGAAAAATTGTGTTTAGACATTTAGAATTTCATTTCTAAGGTCTGTAAGTCTTTCTGCCTTGAGCCTATCACTTTCCATTTTATCTCAGCCTCTTAATTGTAATTCAGGTTTAGTGCTAAGGTGTTAGTATGTGGTGAAAACAGTAAAATCTCTTGTAGTACTGAACATTTATTGGTTTTAAGATGTGTAACACTGACTGTTATTATTTAAAAGCCTATATTTTGTTTTTACTCTGCAGAAATTATGTCCTTATGAACCTCTAGCCTTAGTGACAACAATATATTTGCCTGAGATTATGTAGAAGCAGACTCAGGCAGCCATGTTGTCTCTTCCAGTGTTAGTTAGTTGTCATATAATTTCAGGATCTAAAATGTAATTTAGTGCAGCAATTCTCACGCTGTGATGTCTAGTGCTGTGATGTGGGAATCACTTACACTTGCACAGTCAAGAAAATGCTTGATGGTACAGAAAATTGTGCCTGTGGATGTGATCCTTGTCATCAGATGGTCGATGGCCAAATAACAGGGAACCTCTAATAAATACAAAAACTCCATGTGATTCTTTAGGACAGATCCTGGGATCTCATAAATTGCCAACATCCTCAGCATGTGACCTTTTGTCATCTGTATAAATAGTGTGTAAATATATAGAAGATATATCTAAGTTTATCTAAATCTGCCTGCATCTTAAATGACTTAATAATTGCCTAGAATTTATGCATCACACAGCTTCAGAAATCAAACAACCATCAGTCAGGAGATGGAGTTAAGCTTGAAAATACAATTGCATCTGTTCTTCCTAAAGATATTTTCAATGTAGCAGTATAAATAATTGCTTGCTATCAGTTAATATCTAATTTAATGCAAAATGGAATTTCTTATGCATGCTGGCATAAAACAATGCTCAGTGTGCCTCACTGGTTTGTAGGAGTGAAGGTATGATTTCAGCTTATTTAGGTAGTGAAAAGTGATATATCTCATTTATAATGGTAAAACACCAAAGCTCAGGGGAGGCTGCACCCTCTAAGCACCAGGGCTTGGATCTGCAGTCTGGAGTTGGTTTGATGAATGACATTTCAAGGAGATCTAGAACTCATCTTAAAATAGCTGTCTTTGAGAGAGATCTCTGCAAGTGACTTCCTCAGTTTCTTCCAAATATGTCCAGACTTTGGTGAATTCCCAGACTTGAGTCTTCATTGTGTCACTATGGATCCATGTCAGGAATGTGTTTCTTCTGTCTGCTTTCTTCCTTTCATACATTGCCAATTTCCCTTTTTTTCTTCATTTGAACAAGAAAGGCAGACCATTATGCAAAAGCTTACTTGGAAAAATAAAATGCCTTGAACTACTACAGCTGCTTTGCTATAAATAAAGTTAAATATACTGGTGTTTTAACCTTGCTGTTTCACTACATTAGATTTAGAATAGCCTCACTAGAAACAAGCCCACTGCATAATATCCTTGAAGAACTCATGTTTCATGTGTATTTCAGTTCTTGTACAAAGAACACAAGAACAGTTTGTTATAAACTCTTATTTATAAATCATGACTGCAGGTACACAGCAGGTAGGCACTCCAATGTCTATAAGCAGTGCAAACACTGAGAAAAGCAGAGATGGACTTGTAGCAGGGTTACATCTGAATATCCCAGAGATCTGAGTGACTGTGAACTGCTTAGATATCAAATCTTGAAGGGTATGTCATATGAAACAATAACTACTTTTCTGTTTTTATACACCTTTCAATAATAAATATTTTCATACAGTATAACAAAAAATTCTATAATATAATTCAAATAATCTAGATCTATAGATAAATAAATAAATAAATATTGCAATAAGGAATATTTTTTATCAGTCTCACTTTAATGCCCAGTAAAATAATGAAAAATTTTATTCTGGTTGGTAGTGAAGAGCACCTGGAGAACAATGCAGTCACTGGTGGCAGCCAGCATGGCTTCATGAAGGGAAAGTCCTTCTTGTTGAAACTAATTTTCTTCTATGACAAAGTAACTCCTCTAGCTGATCTAGGAAAGCCAGCAGATCATCTTTTAGGACTCAGCAGAGCTTTTGATACTTTCTCTCACAAGAGATAAAACATCCAGCTCACAGCTGGATAACCGAGTTACACGATGGGAGAGCAATGGGCTTCCAGGCCAGGCACAAAGGTGACAGTGAATGGGGGACGTCAGGCTGGGGTCCTGTCACTGCTGGGGTCCCACTGGGCTCCATCTTCAGCCTGCTTCTCTTCAGAATCATCTTAAATGACTTGGGTGCAGGACTTGAAGGAATACTGAGGAACTTTCTCAACAAGACTAAATTTGGATGAGCTGTCAATTCCCTCCCAGGCAGAGAGGCCCTGCAGAGAGACCTCAACAAATCAGAGGGATGGGCAATCACCAACCACATGAAATACAACCAGGGAAAGTGCTGGGTTCTGCACCTGGGGTGGGGCAACCCTGGATGTACAGACAGACTGGGGAATGAGAGGCTGGAAAGCCTTGATGGGGAAAGGGACCTGGGGGTCCTGGTCAGTGGCAAATTGAACATGAGCCAGCAGTGCCCTGGCAGCCAGGAGGGACAGCCCTGTCCTGGGGGATTCAGGCACAGCATCAGCAACCAGGAAAGAGAGGGGATTGTCCTGCTCTGCTCTGCACTGGGGCAGCCTCACCTCCAGTGCTGGGGCGGTTTTGGGAACCACAACATAAAAAAGACATTACAGAGTGTCCAAAGGAGGTCCATGAGGATGGTGAAGGGGCTGGGGATGAATCCTTATGAGGAGTGGCTGAGATCACTTGGTCCATTCAGCCTGGAGAAGAGGAGACAGAGGGGAGACCACACTGCAGTTACAACTTCCTTGTGAGGGGAAGAGGAGGGGCAGACACTGATCTCTTTGCTCTTGTCACCAGTGACAGGAATCAAGGAAACAACATCAAGCTGAGTCAGGGGAAGTTGATTTCCTGATAAGGAAAAAGTTTTCACCCAGAGGGTGGCTGGGCAGTGGAACAGGCTCCCCAGGGCAGTGGTCACAGCACCAACCTGGCAGAGCTCAAGAAGTGTTTGGACAATGCTCTCAGGCACAGGATGGCATGGGTGGGGTGACCTGTGCAGAGCCAGAAGCTGGACTTGATGATTCTGGTGGGTCCCTTCCTACTCAGCATATTCTGTGATTCTGCTTTTTGGTTTTTTTGGGTTTTTTTTTTGTTCTTGGTAATAATTTTACATAAATAATAATCAGGCGTAACTGAGGGACCTGGTATTTTGAAATGGATTTGATTCCTGCCAAAGCAAGAAATCATGAGTAAAACAATTAATGAATGCCATTCCTCCCTTTCCAGCATAATTTAAGGAAAATACAGACAAACTGTGTAAGCTTTTAAATGTGTGTATCTGTGTGGCAAAATGTAACCTAAAAAGTAAAATGGCAAAAAGGACAATGGTAAAAAGGCAAAATGTAACATAAATA
This sequence comes from Molothrus ater, assembly GCF_012460135.2. Lineage (NCBI taxonomy): Eukaryota > Metazoa > Chordata > Aves > Passeriformes > Icteridae > Molothrus > Molothrus ater. The sequence goes on along the minus strand of NC_050482.2, from coordinate 11,643,570 downwards.
TCTGTTCTGTGATGTTTTAACTCAATGAAGAGTACTGACTTTTTTTAGAAGAATGAATATCAGTTGGAAAAAATAAGATTAAAGTTCATGTGTTTATAGAGCTTCATATTTCCTGAATTAGAGTGATGACAAGAGGTAATAAGAGCTTGTTGGATATTCTCATTGAAGCTGGGACACTCTGAGACTGAGTCACAGTTTGAAGCTTCTCCAGCACTTGTAGCTGACCTGCTCCTGTCTGACACATGAGGTGAAATTCAAGGGTTTCAACATTTTGGGGCTGTGAGGCTTGGAGAAGTGTGAGAAGATTGAGGAGAGCTCTTGAGTTTTATTGCACATACAGTCCAAACTATTCCTCAAAATTCAAGAGAACAGATGTTGCCCATGAGATTGTGACCTTTACCCTGATGCTCAGGTTTTCTCTGTTTACACCAGGGATAAGCTAAAATAAATATATTTACTTCAGATTGCCTGGGGCCCAAATGGTCTAAAAATATTGAAGCTTACTGCAGCATCTCAGCAGTGAGTTTATTTGAACAGAATCAGCATTATTTTTATAGAACACAGAAATATTTTATATAGTTCCAAGTAACAGAGTTTGTTATTAAAAAGCCATCCTCAGCTCCCCTGAAACTGTGTTGCATGGAGAACAATTATCAACAACTAAAACCTTGAAGCTTCTTTCCACATTTAAAACACTCTTTGAAAAGCTCTGAGGAATGACCAAAAAAAAAAATGCAGTTACTAGCCAAGCACAGAGCAAAAGTTTTAGTTTGAGTATCAGTGACATCCACTGTCAGTAGTCCTTGAGCTCTCATAATCAGGTATCTGGCACAGCAGAGACATCCTCACTCCATGCTACATAATACTGCAAGTATTTTCCTTCTAGACCTGGCCAAACTTAAAAAAAATGCAAAACATTGGAGGTTCTTAGCACTTTTGCCTTTTGAACTCCAGGCACAGGGCATTAATTCGTGGAATAGTTGACTTTTTGTTAGCAAGAGGCTAAAAGGGTGCTGTGTGCTTGTCCAACTTTATAATTCATTCTCCAGAATGTGTCCAATCTCCTTCCTTGTGTTTTGTCTTTCACTGCTTGTTCCTCCTGGAATCTAAAGGCATTACATTCAGAGAGCAGGTTTTTTTTTTCTTAATATCCCTGCTTACAATCTCAGTGGCTGCCTTCCCTACCTGTTGGCAAGGGTCTGGGATGGATTTTCAGAACACAGTGTGTTTCAGCAGCATGTTTTTCTTTGTTTTCTCTTACTCATTTTCTACTGGTACAGATGGATGAAAGAAAGTCCTGTAAAAAAATGAAAACCAGTATTGTGTTGAAGCACAGGGAATCAGCTTATTAGGATGGTCAGTGTAGGAGTGTCCTTAGGCAAATTCTATATGCAATGGATGGATGACCTTCAATTCACATAGTCATTTTGGGGGTCTCTGACTTAAGAAATCTTGGGCATGGTCTCTAAGGAGGCCAAGTGTTGTCTTCTTTAGCTGAAAATGATGGACGATTCAGACATTGCATTTTTTGATTAAGCAAAAAGCAAATGAAATTGATTTGCCCAATTTTTATTACACTCAAATCAGAGGAACAATTTTTATTTGGCCTCTCTGTACTTGAGATTTCCTACGAAAAAGGGGGAGGTCATAATCTTTTCCTACTATTAAGGGGTGGGATCTTACTTCCCTGTGCAAAGCCTTCAATAGCTTTGTAAATTTGAGAAGAGGGTTGTGGTCTACTTGTGTGATATAGTTACATATTTTATTCATGTTCCTTTTCAAGCAACATTGAACATAAACATTTTTTACATATTTTTCTCAGTAATTTTTCCTTGTGGTAAATTCTTAGACTCTGACATACTTTGAGCTTGCCTTCAGCAATCTGTACAGATGTTTCTTATTATGATCTCCCTTGTTACATCATTTATTAGAACACTGTTGTGCCAAATGTTTGAATTAGGAAAGGCATGCCATTTTGACGTTATTCAGGGATTTTTTCAGGAAAATAAGGTAAGGTATAGATGATTCTTTGTTTTGAGCACATAAGCACAGACATTTCTGATTAGAGTTTTCAGCAGCTTATAAAAGCAAATGGGATTTGATAGAAGCTGGCTCTCAATGAAGTTTTGCAAAACTTCTTAGAAAGATTTGAATCCTTAATTTGTATGTATTCCCAGATGAAGTTTCATTGTGTAGGAAAATGAATATGGAGAGCTGTTGCATAACCAGCAAACTCCAATTTGTATTTCAGAGAAACATAATAAAGTGAAAATAAATTACATGGTAATAATTGTTTTGGACTGCAGAGCTAGTGCAACTTCCAGGGAGAAAAACAAAACCTATGATTTGCCATGGTATGACTCCATTTTTATACTGATTTATGTGTATTGCATTCAAGAAAAACACTAGAAAAAGAGCAGAATAAGGACAAAGATGACTCAGGTCCCCACAGTGATGATGAATTTCTTATTATAACAAAGCACATACAAGGAACCTATAAAAAGCGAGTACACCTCATTCACTTGACGTTTTTCAGTGATAAAGTACCATCCATCTGAACAAGTTTTCTTTTTAATATATGGCAGATTGTTCAACTGTACCCATCAACAAAATATCAGGATGACAGTGTCCCACAGTGAGGCAGGAAAATATTATTACTCCATTACAGATTGAGGCACAGAGAGACTTAGAGACTTGCTCAAGTTCAGGCAGGAGGAGTAAGGCAGAGATGGGCATGGAAATCACATCTACTGTTTCCCTCCTAGTGACAGGGTTTGCCTGATTTCTTAAAAATATCCTTTCCCCATACTTATGGGGCCAGTGGACCACAGCTTCTCCCTGTTCAGCCAAGTGCAGTTACTAATTCATTTTGATGTATGTGTCTTCCATGAGAACGTGCTAGCTCTTTCCAGTGCCCACTGTGGAAAAACCACTGCTGTGCAGGAGCCTAGCCTTAATTTCAGGTTTTTTTGTTCCATACCTAAGGTATAAGAACAGTGAGAACAGATGAACAATGATGAAAGGGACGGAAAAGCCTTCTCAGTTTTGTGCATTTCTTTGTGCATTGTCAGGGTTTTCTCTGCCATTATCCTTCCCACCCTGCTTGTCAGACTAAGTGGCTTCTCAACAATAGGAACACAGTGGAATTCCTCACTCTGGAAGCTGTACTGCTAGAAACTGCATGTTTTAAGCATCTAAACCCACTATTCTGTTAATCATGTCACTATTCAATGTTTAGCACAGACACGTTTTTATTACTGTTTCTGTGCTCCAGCATCCACATGCTTTATTTCCCTTTCCAAACAGTAGGTTTTCAGCCCTATGTGGCTCTGCATACCAACCACATCCTTTCCAATGCCATCTGCAAACTCCCAGTCACATACAGGTGTTTCTCACCCAATAAAGCAAATCCAAAATCTCCCAGGCAGGCTGAGACAGAGCTCTGAGCTGGCCCTATTTCCATGCTTCTTCCTGCAGGTACCCCAGTATGACAGCAGAGACACCCAGCAAGGTACTTAATCAGCTCTGGGAAACTGTACCTACAACAAATCCTGTTGAGATCCTCAGAAAGAGAATATTTTATAGGAAAGGCATTATGAAATGTCAGATGAGGAAAGAAATACATAAGTTGATCACTGGGAGAAATAACTTTGATCTCTCCCATGGCTCATCTTTCCAATTAAAATTGTTATTCCTTCTCTTTTTGGAGACTCTGATAGTGTTATTGAAGATTAAACCAGTGCTGGTTTTGGAAAATCTCAGATTTTCAGTCTGCTCACCCAACACTAATATTTATTTGCTCTGCTGAGCTGTGAGAGAATATTGAAAAGAAACATCTCCATTTTCAGACTTATATACAGATGATGTCCTCAAAACTTTACAGTATTGTCAGATGCCAGAACACACTTTGCTTTGTCTGTGTCCAAAGGATCACTTAATGGTTACCATTAAGTGCTATCACCATACTAGAAATACATTGACTTTTACCATGATTCCAGTGAAGATAGTTACAACAATTTCATTAATTAAAAAGAAAAAAAAGAAAAGTCATTGTTCTTAAGCTTCCCAGAGCTTTGTGTCTAACCTACTCCAGTTATTGTCAAAACTGGAGTGTTATGTGATATTGAGTGGTTTGAAAAATTATAAAAAATCCTAGGAGAAGGCTAGGAGACCATGGAGGTTGTCCCTAGAGGAGTCCAGTGGAAAGTTTGCCCTTGTGCCAGGCAGGTATGAACCCCCAGCAACTTCCCAGCAGTGAAATTGCTGTACTTTGTCTTCCCAGAAAAGCTAACAAGGGCATCAGTTTCCAGCTGCCATGTCTAGGGAGCTGCTACTTTGGTGCAAACTTTGTTCAGATTTGCTGCTTATTTTGATCCAAACCAAAATCACTTCTATGGAAAAATAAGTCAGCAAACTGGAAACTGGATTTGTATCCAGATTTATTCTGATTTTTTTTTCAAAATTTGGGCCTTTTAGATTGTCAGTCTGGATTAAAAGTATGCAATAACATAAATAGCCAAACATATGCATTTAACTAAATAAATAATCAATTGCTATAGATTATGAGAAAAGCCAGTACCACAAATTTTAAAAAAAGATACACATCGAAAAATCTAGGTATGAAAAATAATTATAATTTTGGGGATTTCTGATTGTCTTTTCTGGACAAAAATGTTTTCAATGTTTACATTAACATTGTAAGAAGGAAATTTCCATTTAAAAAAAACGGAAAAAACCTACACATTTACTGACATTTCCTGAGGACTTAGGAAGAGTGCCAAATGTTGTGAGGTTGAGATAAAGGCAGGGGTGTTAGCAACATCAAGAGCAAGAATAGCTTTCTGCAGGCACTGCTGTTCTGACAAAGCAGTTGGATATATCTTGAAGAATAACTCCCTCTGCTATGCTCACATGCTGCACTGACACTTCTAAAATTTTCTGATTTGTACTCACTGGTTTTACAACATTATTCAATTTTTACCTCATTGTTTTGAATTGTGAAAAGTAAAAATATCCATGTGCGATGTAAAATTCAACAGTATGGTATAAACAAATGCTGCATAATGTTGCTTACACATTGCTTTGATTGAAAGGCTTGATAAAATGTAACAAGGAATGATAATTGTATATTGTGTATTTCTCAGGTATCACTGATCAGAACAAGATACTGAACCACTGCTGAAGATGTCTTGCACCCAGCCTAGGTTTTGCCATATATATTTCACAATACTAAAGCCTAAAATGGTCATTCCGAATTTTTGATGCATGAGCAAATATTGCATATAATGCAGCAGCATGTGCCTGGTCCCAGTTCTGCTGGCACATTATTCAGAACAAGCCTTGTGCCTCTGTGTGCATGAGCTGTGTCCTTTTGGTATGGTGTCTGTGTCTAAGCAGGTTCTTGTCCTAGAACAACATATATTTGCCAGAAATAAAATAATCTTCAGAGAAAAGTCCTGTGCCCATGTCCTGGACATGGTGCAGATCTTCAAGGCTTTTCTATTGTCTTCTGCAGACTTGTCACTAACGAGTAAACTGACAAGTAACATTATTCTGGAAGATCAACTATTGTTTAATTTGTTTTGAAATAGTTTAGCATTATGAACGTTATTCCAGACAAATAAGGCCTGGAAATTGATGCTTGCATGGAAAAGCTACTGTGGATAGTTGTTAGAGCAGTTGATTTCATGGCAGCAGTTATGGCCATTAACATCCCTGGTCAGAGAAGAACTCACCCTATCAGCAACCACCCACCTGAACTTCCCTGGTGGGTAATGGCAGGCAGACAGTCCTTGACTGGGTACCTTGCACTGCCAGTCCCTTGGGAAGCTATTCATTGGAACAGCCCAAAACTTGGGCTTTTTATTTTTTGTTGGGAAGAGGAACCTAACTCTCTTTTTGATATCCTTATTTTTGTGTCTGTGGGAGTCTCCAAACAATACTGTGTTGTATTTATGTGTCTAACAGTTGGAGCCTGCACTTTCTCTTCAGTGATGTTCAGGAAGCTGGATATTGTATAGCAACTAATAAGTCATTTCCTAGACACCAAATTGTAAGTCAGGCTCTGTTAGGTGGATCCCAGAATTCTATAGCTTTTTATTTAAATAAAAGCTAGATGTGAAATGTATTGTTTCATGTTGAAGAACTTTACATAAATCTATTAATGCAACTGCCTACTTGCATTTCCCATATTCCAAAAATAAACTCCTTTAGTACTGGCTGTGGCTCATATGCCTAAATAAAAATATATGAAATAAAAATTGAAAGCAGCCTAATCCTTTTACCATCCATCCTCATGGGAAAAGCTCTGCTGAAGTCAATGGGAAAGACTCAGGGATATAAGATGAACTCTCACTCTAACCAGACATATAAGGTTATCAAAACAAGCTGCTGGTTAAACAAAGGTCATTATTTTAATTATAGCAGACAAAGGTCAAATTCAGTTTCATAAAAACAATTTATACTGCATATTTGAGGGTTTGCTTGATTTCTTGGGCATTTTAGTGCTGGACTTGGTGCTAGAGACCGTGATAATATGGACAATGAAAATAATAAAATCCTTACACTTTTGAAAATGTATCATACTTTCTAGTGGTTTTGATATCCTTTTCAAAAAATGTTACTTGTGAAATACATCTCTTGAAAATGATAGCACAGTTGAGCGTTTTTGTTGAAAAATTAATATTCTTTAGCATCTAGGCAGCTGGCATATCTTGGATCTCTCTGTGTAGGAATTTGTTTACTTTTTTTAGCAAGTACTGTAGTCATCAACAACAATCTTGGATACGCAATCAGCAGCAACTTGTGTCCTCTGCTACCTTATTAATGCACATTATTATTCACAACCTCCTGCAGATCTAAAACACTACTGGCTTCTGAAAACTTAAAAAGTGTGGAGGAATATTAATGCTCAGACACAGAAAAGGACACTAATGTCTGAAGACTTAAGATTCTGCATTGTTTTCTATTTTGCATCAGTATCATCTTATACAGCAGATGTGTAATACACTAATATTCAGATTTATCAATATTTCATGAGTATTCTGTTTACTTTTTAGAAAACTTCATGATACACCAAAGTGCAAGTGGGCATCAGACCTGTGAAAATTCAGTTATAGAACCAAAAGACAAATTACACACCCAAGTTACGCACCCAGGAAGAAAACACAATTTGTTAGGATTGTAGGGATGCAGCTAAATTATTAAGATGGATTTCATTTTACAGCTGCTTTAACATAATAGATGCTTAGTAATAGATGGTTTAAAATCTGTTGATAAAAATCTGTATCTGCACAGATGACTGGCAAGACATATGTTTTGCCATTCAAAAGTTCTCCCAGTTAGAAGGAGGAAATGAACATTCATTTGCTGCTTTCACAGGAAAGTAGTTGGTCTATTAGACTAATAAATGAATGGGGATGAGGAGAAAGGTAAAAAGATATTAGCAACTTTACTGCATTTTTCTTTTTCATTTCAAGAAGGTTGCTGTGCATAGAAGTGCTCTGAGAAGATGGCAAGGTCCAAGTTTCCTGGGAATTAAATGAAGAAGCTCCAATCTGTGTGGCACAGTGTGGCACACTGGAGACAAGCCCTCAGCTGCTCAGCAGTTCGAGATGGCCCCAAAGTAAAGCAGCATCTGGACAAATGTAAGGCAGAATAATGTGGCAAGACTGAAGTACAGGTGTCTGCTGGGCTGCTTTCAGTTCTTCTGTTCATTCAAGTTTACATTGATTTATATTCAAGTGTTACATTTTGCCTTTGCCACGCTGAGGTGGCCAAGCCCTTCACTGTCTCTGCACCTTGGTTCAGCTTCCCTCCCAGGAGCACATGAAGACCCCTCCATAACAAAAGTGCTCCAGTGATTTTCATGTGTTTCATCCTAGTTGACTGAAAATCTTTTGTTGTGCACAGCATCCCACTCAGCCTGGTTAGTTGTTATCTAGTCAACCTGAGAAACTTCAGAATTAACTGTGTGTTTGAAACCATCTGTGAGAATCAGTAAGTTCCTTGAAGAGCTAGTTCATTGCTGTCAGGTGAATAATGGAGGATGACATGAATGCTGACCTCTCTCCACCTACAAAGTGAATCTAGATGACCAGCTTAGACTGGACATCTGACTTCAGATGGCTAAACATAACATAAATATCACCTGTATTTGGGAATTTTGTCCCTTGAACAGAGTATTTCTAATTCAAGTCAATTCTTGCCTTCAAGCTTAAGAGAAAAAGAAAAACTTCGGGATTACTCTTTTCTCCTATATGCTTTTCTCTAATCCCTGTCTTAGGGTTTTAGCTACATGCCAACATAAAGCTCAAAGTCTGGAAAATATAATGTTATTTGGAGTATTTAAAACTTTATCCAAAGCAGTAGGTTTATATAGCTTGTTGTTCTGGTTCTCAGGTTCCTTCCAGAATTCCTCTGAAAAACTGATCTCACCAGATATTGGCAGATTCTTTTATCACCCAGGTATGAACAAGTTATAATGACCCTAAATCCTACATTCTAATTGGAAGCAAATTAATAATCTTTCTCTCATTATCCTGGGTATCTAAAGCAATGATATTTAGAAAACACAGATGACTTTAAAAAGTAAAATAATTTCTCATTTTATAGTTGCAGAAATCTTTGGATTAGGGTTTTGAGCCGTTTTCAATTTACGGAGAGACTGAAGTTATGTTCTCCACATCCAATTGATCACAACAGCAACAGTGATTTTTCTGCCTCTTTCTTCCTCCATCTGTCCACCTCCCTCTACCACCATAAAGAACCAGCTGGCCATTAAAACTTGCTGCCAAGTATACAAGGAGTAAATTACTGTTCTCTGCTTTGGGGAAGCCAAAAATACCCCCAGGTTTGTTGATCAGCATGTACGTCTGTCAGTCAGCGTGCTCCAAACTCGGAAACAGACAATGCATGTGCTGCTCTCAGGAGTTGATGGGGATGTGGCATGGAAACTTGGAACACAAAACACTTGTTCAAGGGAAAAGGGGCATGTGAGGTACTTTACTACAAGGACTAGCCCTCTACTGCTCATGTTGTTTCTGTCTTGCTAGTGAAGGTGAAGGATGAGAATCAGAGCAGCCAGAATAACAGAACTGTTGGGTTTTATGTACTTGAAGTTGTGATGGAGAGTGTATGTGAGCACATAAAGTCAAACACCTGAGAACCATGAATCAGAGGTGAAAATATGTGTTGCACACTAAAAGGCAATGTTTCATATTAAGTAGAGAAGTAAGGTGAGGATTTTTATTTAAGAAGTGTCTATTCTGTTAACATTTATATTTGGAAGGGAATCAGAATGTAGAACTAAAATGCTATTGTAGCAGAGTGTAAATAAAAGCAGATAACATTACACTACACAATCAAGAGTTCAGTGCAGAAAGCAGAAAAAACCAGCTTGCTTCTGCCATGTATTTTAGTTTTGTAGCAAGACAGGTTAGGGCACCTTAAACTTCATGTTTGATTGGGTATCCCTTTTGTATCAAAATAACCTCATCATTCAGTGCCACGACACCTTATGTGCCCCATCTTCAGGTAGGGGTCAGATTTTGTGTTACTGAAGAGAATAAGCATTTACAGAGTTGTTCGACAATCAGATAAAGTTATATGCACAATTTTATATGCAGTTTCTATTCTAAATAGTAGGCAGTTTAGCTAAAATATTTAATCTGTTTCTGATGCTGGATCTGTAGGCACTGATGGGAAACTGTCAGGAATTGCTGTGGTCTTGAGGGCACCACAGGATCTATGGCAGGGATGACATCCTGAAGATATCTGTATATTATACATTGTGGTGCTTTGCCATCTTCTCTCTAGAACACAACTTTCAAGGGTTTGTTAAGGTCAGTCACTAATTCTTTTAAGTCCCTGTCTGCTGAAGCAGATCCAGACTTGGAAGGTGGAGGAATCTTCAGAGGTTCCTCTCTGAAGAGTTAATGTTATAATTAGAACAGAGGTTTGGGAGGCTGTTCAATCTAAATTCTTTCCAGCAACTGTGACCTTAACATTTCTGGAGACTAAATTTATGGTTGCTGGCCTTATTCTGGCCAACGCCTAATTTTTTCCTTTTTCTAGAGATGAATGTCCTCCTCTAGCAATGGAAAATACTTCTGTATGCCTCACCTCAAGGGCCTCGAGTTAGAACACTACCATTTCAGTATTTTTTCCATGAGTTGTAATATAACAAAGCATGCTATCAACTCTCTATGTTAGTGCTTATAAGGAAGAAAATATCCATGGCAATAAAAAAAAAAATGGAAAAGAAATTTGAAGTTCATTAACAACACAATTTCCATAGTGATTGTGTTCTGACAAGATCTAGAGAGATAAATATCAGAAAGTCCATTGCCTTTTTGTTTTGTTTTTAAATGAAGCCCAGAGGTAATGAAGGGAAGAAATGGAGACTTGAAAACTTAAATATGAATGATCCATTTTTATCAATATATATTCTGTATATTAAGTGCTTTCATGGAATAACTGATAGGTCTGCAAATGTGTCTTCTAAATGTTAATCTGTTAAACTACTTCTATCCCTGAAAGTCTGGAGTGCTTGTGTGGTGTGTTTTCTGTTTGTCTTTGTCCATCATGAATCACAGGTAATTTAAATTGAAAAAACCAATTACAACAAGCCGATTCATCCTAAATCACATCAGGACTGTTTCTTGCCATATTTAATTTCATATTTTTTCCAGTGTGCTTATACTTATTCCCAGAAGTGGGGTTCTATTATTGCCCTTTAAACAACTATTCCATGGTCCAATAGATCTTATCATTATTAAGACACTTTTCCTCCTATTCAGCCTGAACTATTCTGTCTGTATCTTGTTATAATCTCGTGACACATCTCTCTCCTTGATATTTATGCACCTCAACTGCTTAGAGATAGTAACTGTGTCTTCTTCTTGGTTTGCATTTAACATGCACATGAATGTGATACATATTAAGTGTAAAAAGTGTATCTTTAAAGAATTAATTTTATACTAAAGGGGAATTGTCTTAGCTCAGCTACATCTAGGAGACCTTTAGCACTTGTAGTGGCAGACAATGTAGCACTTTAAAGTAATTAATGTGATGTCATTAGTGCTTTTAGCCAATGCAGCTACATTATTATGGTATGCTATATACATAAACAAAATTTGATCTCATTCATTTTCTTGCATAGCACTTTCTTGTGAAAGCAGCAGCTTTGCTCAAAGGATTTGTTCCAAAGATTTATACACTTATAAACATTTCAGGCTTAATATTCAAAGTGTATTTGCTATAATTGTTCTTTATGATGAACGTCTCAGCACTGATGCAGTGTTCTTTGGCAAACATCTCTGTGTAATTTATTTATCTTGATATATTAAGCCTGAAAACATTTTTCTGTGTACAAATTTAAAAAATATTAGATTAGAAGCTTCCACTGATGGAAAGGGGAAGCTGAGGCACAGGGGAGAACATTATTTCCTCACAGACACTGAGTGTGTGCTATTTGCCAAATTGAGTGAGACAAATTTGGGACTGGAGAATAAAATGCTTAGATTAATGTTTATGTGTATGGTTGCATATATGAGAGAGAATTTAGCAATGGAATCTGTGTCTGATTGCCAGAACTCCTTCTGAAATCATTGTTCTTCATTCTTTTTAACACAAACCACAGAAGATTTGCATACATTTATCTGAGATCTTTGCATAGTGAAAAATGCTCTTCTTGGCACACTTCCAGAGTACTAAACTTTTGGATTGTTATCCCACATTTATCTATGATGCTTTTTTGGGTAATTTCTCTCTTTGGGCCAGAGTATAATCCCTGGATGTGAGGTGCTCCAGGTGACAGCAGAAATTCAGGGCAGAATCTGCTCATAACCCAGCCTTGCTCTGGGTGAGACCTGCAGGCACATTGAAAAGGGACCCTCCAGCAATGCTCAGGGGCATGTGCAAATTAGCACTTTGCCCTTGCAAGCAGGGTAGTTTCAGTCACATGGCAGAGACATTTTGGGAACACAGCTGGGTTTGGCTGGCCAAGACCACTACCCAGAGCAGGCTGTGCTTACATGTTTCTCTAAGTCCCAAGGTGTAGATGCTTCTCAGCTTTCAAGGTGCTCAATTACCTCTGTAAATCCATCTTTTTGTACATCTCTTCCTTTATGGTATTTTATGGTAAAAACATAGCTTCTGTCACTGGGCACTATCAAAAAATGGCCTATAGAAATGATAAATATCAGCAGGACACAAAGGTACCTTATAGCTTTAAAAGTTGTTGATTCCAAACTGGGTAAGCAGGTCCCACTGTGAGAAACCTACACAGATGTGTTACAGGTTCTAAATCATATTCAAACAGCAACCTACTATATGCAGTGGGAAGTTAATTATTGTGCTAATACTAAAAATGATTATTGTGGAAGTGTAACATTAGGCAAGAATCTTTGCTTTGTTGTCAGAAAGGTTATACCCTTGGCATTTTTAATGCACAGCCTTTTCATATTATTTGCCTTTCATTTCCTGCTCACAGTATGACATCTAAGTGCAGTGTTTCTAACACACTATAAGGACTCTGGGAATATTCAAAGTCCTATGGCCTCTGGTTGTCCCCCTCAGTACTAACACCAGAAGCATGCATAGCCCAGCGAGTATTGCCAGGAGTGTGTTACCACTCAATTTTAGTATAAATGACAATATTAAATAATATTTAGATAATTCTGAAGAGTAGTAGTTATCTGTGGGCTCAGGTTAGGTGGTTAATGTGTTATGTTCATGCCAGATGGGATGCAAAACCTGGTTGGTGACAGCACTTTATCAGTCGGAGAGAAAAGATGCATGGTATGTAAACAGGCATTGCCAGGCTTCACAGAATGTATGTAGGTGGGATTTTTCATCAGGGTAAAATGATGTTAAGTGAAAGATAATAACAAGAATCTTTCCTGATGATAATGAAGAAAGAGCAGATAAATTTAACTAAGTACACTCAGACAGTACAGGAACGGGAAGAGGGACAGAGACATTGTCCAGAAAATTAAAGATGTGTGATGAAAAAGAAATTGGATTTCACCTGGGGTCAGTGCTGTGACTATTTTGATGGACTTTCAAGGTTTGAATGCTAGAGTTAGACATCAGCTTAGTCACCATTTGATGTGATTACAATAATATCCATCTCTGGTATGAATTTATGCCCTACATTCTCCACCCCAGCTCAGTTGAGGGATGGATGAGTGACTACTTCTGGGGTATATGGAACAAGTTTTCCCGTTCCTTCAGGCTTCAAACTGCAGCAGCACTGTTCTTTGGTGTGGGCATTTCCTCCTATCCTCTCATCTTTTTTCCCCAGATTAAGATAGCTACTAGTACAATTCTGTATGTGGAGATTGTTACCACCAACATGCAGGTCATTCCTTATCATTTCAAGTGCATCTGGAAAGGATAAGAGAGAAGGATTTTTGCTTTTTTACTTCAAACTGTTTCCCATACCACAGAAAAGTTGAAGTTAGAAATTTTAATATGGCCATTTTAGTTGCTTGGGTTGAATGGGAAAGAGCTGTCTATTAGAGTGTAATACTTGTTCTGCTAAGAAGCCATTAGAAAACAGAGCTTTAAACTTTGTGACAGCACTGATATAAAAATTAAAGCAAAAGGCCTGTGAAGGAAAAGAAAATCAAGAATTCCATCTGTTTTCCTGAGTCTCATCACTGCTCTGATTATATAATATTACACATCAGGTTGTCTTGTTTTATAATCCACAATTTGTAGGTAATACAATAATAGCATGCAGAAAGATGTCCCCAAAGCATCAAGCACAAATGGTGTTACAATATTACCAAAACCCTCTCAAACCAAAGCCCCATGTAACTGTCCCCGTGGAAACTGAAGTCACACAAGGGTGTGAGAATTCACATTTGGAGCACTGCATGTAACTTTATATGCCTTGTTCAGGAGTCTCCTGTCATGGAGAGTCTTGGTAGCATCTTTCTTCAGACAGAAGAGAAGGAATGGCACCCCTGGGGATGATTCAGTCCACCCAAGCCACCAATGGCTCAATGGTTTGTCTTCCTCCATTGATTTTACATATATTAGATGTCTAAATATGGATGAGATGAATCTGAGCCAAAGAGTCAAATGGACAACTCCAGCAAATAATCTGGAAGGAAGAGGTAGCAAAACAGTCAGAACTACTAGAAATACATAACAGTGCCTCTTTGAAGCCTGAGATGATCTGTAGGCTTTTTGAACGGTTTGGTGAGGAGTGCTAGAGAATGTCTTGGAGGGTGGATGTGCACAGAGCATTTCCAATACATATGAGTAAGATGAATTCAAAGACACAATCTATATTCTCTGTTGAGTAGGTGATTTTCCTGTGGCAAAGATTTGAACCAAACAAGCACAAAAGAATTACACTATCACAAAGCCATGAATTATTCTCTCCTGAATAGTTAGCATTTACCTGTTCTCTTTTTGAGTCACTATTTGGATGATCTCACTAGTGCTGAACCAGAAATATATTTTGTTTTGTTCTAAATACTCTATCATGAGGCTTGAGAAGAAGAGTGTTTTCGGATTTCCACCAGATAAGGCCAGTTCAGGGAGAACTGGGGCACAGTGTGAGTGTGGAAAAAATGAAACTCAATTTAGAACTATCTTCAGAAAAACAACACCAGGTTCCTGAGTTGCTAAAACAACTAAAACTAATTGGCTTGCTGAGTTCACCCAAATGAATTCTGGTATGAATTTTATTTTGAGATAAAACCTCATGGGTCTGACAGAATTAAAATCTTGCCAGTTAGCTCAGTATAATTTTGATTCATTAACTGAGTTGTAATAAAGACCTAATGAAAACACTCTTAACTGTTTCATTTTGGATTGTTTAAGGTGAAAAAGGACTACTCTTTTGGTGGACTGGTAAGTGATGGGTGAGTGCCAGATGTGGTTAGAAAGAGGATGATTGCTAAAGTAATAATGCCTGAAATACCATTTAAAACTATTTCAAGATCTAGCTGCCCAAAGGGGTGAAAAGATTCCTTTTGCAGTTATAAATTTCTCATTCGTTCTTCCCTGGGGTATCATAGAAGTGATGGAGAACATAATATAGCAATTAAGTTCTACAGCAAAATTCCTCAGCAGAGATGTGTATTGTAGCAGGGAAAAATACCTTTTTCTACAGTTGTAAAAGAAAGTGTTGAAAATTACTGACAAAACCTTGCAGTGACTGTGAATGATCCCTGTAATGATACAAGAAATACTGGAAGAAATGCATATAAACCCTGCTTACCACAAATATCCTTCAGCATTTTACCTCAATTTAGATGATTTTCACCTGTGTTAGTCTGGAGAGCCACCACTGCAGGGTAATGTATTGTAAAGCTTTTTGAAAATTATCTGAGTTGTTTGCCATGTTATGCAGGTGGCAAGAGGAATTGTATTAATTATGTAAATCAAATGGTGCAATGTTGTTGCTAAGAAAATATCACTGAATCACAGAATAGTTTAGGTTGGAAAAGACCTTTAAAATCATTGAGTCCAACTCTTAACCCAGCACTATCAAGTCCAGACCTAAATCATGTCTGTAAGTTCCACTTCTACACAGCTTTTAAATACCTCCAGGGATGGTGACTCCCACTTACAAGTGTTCCAATGCTTGACAAGCCTTTTGGGCAAGAAATTTTTCCTATCTAAACCTCCTTTCCCACAACTTGAGGCCATTTGTTCTTGTTCTATTAGACTGACCCCACCTGGTTATAACCTCCTTTCAGGGAGTTGTAGAGAGTGATAAGGTCTTCTCTGAGCCTCCCTTTTTCCTGGTCAAACACCCCCAGCTCCCTCAGCCGCCTCTCATCAAACTTGTGCTCCAGACCCTTCACCAGCTTTGTTACAATTCCCTGGGCATGTTCCAGCCCCTCAATGTCCTTCTTGGAGTGAGGGGCCCAAAATTGAGCACAGGATGCGAGGTGTTATCAGTTACTCATACAGGCCAGGATGCCATTGGCCTTCTTGCCCCCCTGGACACAGCTGGCTCATGTTCAGCTGCTGTTGACCAGCACCCACAGGCAGCTTTGCAGCCACTCTGCCCCAGCCTGTGGCACTGCCTGGGGCTGTTGTGACCCAAATGCAGGACTTGGAGCTTGGCCTTGCTGAACCTCACATGACTGGCTTTGGCCAAGCTGCTCACATCTGTCTGCAGAACCCTCCTACCCTCCTGTCCAGCTTGGAGTCATCTGCAAAATGGCTGAGGAAGCACTTGATCCCCATGATCCAGGTTTATCTCTAGCAAGAGTGGTTTTATGCCATTCCACCTTCAAATCCAGTTGAGAAGCTGTATCTGACACAGGAGCTACTTTAGAGTCTTGTCTAATTGTTGTGTCAATCTGAATTTTTTGTTGAGGCAGCCAACTTCATCCCACTAATGCATTCTGTATCTGTTTTCAATTGCCAGTTTCTGAGCTGTACCTCGAGGGGGGGGAGCTCTTTTTAAAACACAAACCACACTCCGTGAGTTGATTAATTCAGATGAATGGCATTATGGAAAGTTAAGAAAAAATGAGCTCTGACTGACAAAGCTTAATACGATTACTACTTCAACATTTAGCATTCTTTATTTCTTGCTGTGTTCTACTCCCTTTTGGAAAAGGGCCAGAAGAAAAAATGGAAGATCTCAAAAGCAAGTAAACCTTGATTTGCCCCAATGAATTATTTTTCTTTTATTTTGGACTTTAAAAACTATAGTTTTATAACAAATGGATGGCTTTTCTTTCACCTGACCATTTAATTTCAAGGTTACAGTGCAGCATTTTATTAATATCAAGAAAGAATAACCAAGATTCTGTGAAGCAGTTAACCTGAAGTAAAGTGAGCGAGGCATTTAAGCAATGAGGCCTACAAGCAATGAGGCCTTTCTTTTGAAATAGCTGGCTTGTGAATATCCTTGACATGAATTTGTTAAGATATAGTAAAAGTGTCTGGCCTTCTAGTTGAAGTTGAAAGCATAACAAAGTAGAAATGTGGTGACTCTTCCTTGTACTTGTGTTGCTGTAAAGTGCAGTGATCATAATATGGGCTCTCTGCTGCTAAAGGAATAGAGCATCCCCCTGACATAATGAAAGGAGTACTGGTAACTTTGTATTGATCCCAATAACCTCTCCAGACATATTTATTTAGGCTGTCAGTAGACTTCATCTTTTCATTCACAGAGACAATAGAAGTTGCAAAATATTCACTTAAGTCATCCTCCCCTTTAGAGGTCTCACAAAGCATTAAATTCCATTAAAAAAGACTTAATACCATTATGGTTTTCATGCATTAAAATACTATAAAAACATTTTTAATAGTAAAATGCTGTATTTTTTCTCTCTAAATGAAATTCTGCTCTTGAGCCAATTTTCAGAAGGAAGACACTAATCGTCATTGCATTTAAACCCAACTAATTCTTGTAACTGTGTTCTTAGAAACAGTTGGTTTCTAAGAACCAGTGGTTCTTCGAAATGGTTCTTTTGCAAAACACCATCAGTGAACACCAAGAGTCTTGAGCCTATCAGCTAAATTAGTGGTGTGGGACCCCGAAAGGGTGCTGCAGAGAAGAAAAATGAAAAGAAGATGACATCTGAAAGTTGCATATTTCAGTTCAATTGTTCATCTTTATTAGTGTTGTATTTTAATATGCACTTGACTAGCCAGGCATTTCTTTTCTCACGGCAAGCTCACATAAGGACAAAAATGGATGAAAGATTAGAGTCAATCTTCAAAGAAACTGGCACAATATTAACATATGAATTGAAATCTAATCCATATTTTAGATTACTGAAGAAAACAAGTAAATGTTAAGTGCTTGAAAGAGAATGGGCTCCAAAAACACATTGGTGTGGCCCAAGAAGAAACTGGAAATGGAGAGCAATTTTTTAGGATTTAAAGATGATTGAAAAACAAAGAGTGATATTTGAATTCCCCAAAATATGAAATGCATATATTAAAATTTCCATCTATTCCTAGGGAGTCACACTTAGGACATGTCCAAACTAAAACCCTGATTCTTATCTTTCTAGTTAAGACATGGGAAGAACATCATAAGAGTAAAATTTTACTGATTTTGGGTGGCAGAGACCTTACAAGGTAAGCCTGGAGAATGTGATCATTTAAACCAAACCTACATAACTCAGGTCTAGACTTTGAAGACTCCTCTTCAACTCATTCAATTTAAGTCTGATCTGAACACAATCAGTGCCCATCCATCCATATTAGATACAATGAAAACAGATAGGAAACCTCTCTCCTGCACAAACTCTCCATACAATGCACCAGTGACCTATTACCACTGCAGCTGAAATTTCTAATAAGATTAAATTCTCCATCACTGGCACTGAGAAAAGGTCATCTAAACCAGAATATGGCTGATAAGCACTCTGACCTGCACAGTGATAGGCTTTATACTGTTGCCAGTTCCTACAACATCTGAACAAATTCCTGAGAAAATAGACTGGCACTACTACAAAACCTGCAGTGGAAGTATTAAGATTCTGACTTTTTCCCTGCTCTACATGATTAAAAAAAAATAATGAAGTTGGATTTGAGGCAATTCAATCAGGAAAGATTCTTGGGGAAAAATGTAGAAAATTTATGAAGTATTGTCTTTTGATTGTCAGATTCTGGTTGTATCCAAGCCCTGTCAAGGTCTAGTTCCCTAGCTGAAGAATGCTCCAGCATACTTCATAAGCTCTTTTTCTTCAGAGACATAATGAAATAGTTGTGTACTACTCAGCTCTTCATTATATAAAAATAAATTAGCAATTGTGCAACAAATGGAAAATATTAGATTTTGGGATTTTTAGTATTTATTTTTTCAAAACACATGTGTTTAACTGAAAGCAAAACCAAGGTCTAAATTATAAGTTTATACTGTGAAAAAGAAAATAACTGGTAATTTTTTCAGTGTGACTAAAATCAAGGACTATTTTTTCTGAATTACTTTATTTGCAAGTCAATTACAATCGTACAGGAGTCAGGAAAGATAATCTTGTGTTAAAACAGCAAAGGCTGGAGAAAAACCTGGCCCCAGAGGACCAGGTTTATAGAAACATTTCTAGACTGCAAAGAACCTTCCAGTGTGTCACAGGTGGCATGGTCCTTAGCTCTCTAGCTAATCCTACTACTGAGCTATTAATCCATACATGAAGATGAAGTGGTAATACGCTCTTGAATTTCCTTTTCCCCATTTAAATAAAACAATGCATTTGCTAGAAGAACCAGGCTGAAAATTTTATCCCTGAACTTATAGGAGAAAGAAGCTGATGGAAGGAATTTAAATAACATTTAAGGACTTACCCTGGCCATAGGCAGAAACATTGACCTTACAAAGAATAACCCCATACAAGCTGATGATGAAAAAACCCAACCCTGTCCAGAGGTCAGCACTCTGCTTGGCAGCAAGGCTCTATGTGCAATAAACCAGGAATAGCAGTGAAGAATGAAACTCTCTGGGGAGGATTTAACAGCATTACACTGAGAGGAGTATCTGCTTAGAAAGCTACTGAAGAGTTTAAGCAGTGATGAATATAAAGAGAAAGAAAACAACCTAAAGATATAATTGGAAGAAATGAAGGGCACTCAACCCTAGTACTTGACCCCCCTGAACATCCAGTGCCTGTGTTGGAAACTCAGAACAAAACTGAGGCCTGTGTAAAAACACAAATGCATAATTATAAGCATATAAATAGCCCATTAAAGAAATCAGTAAAAACCTTGCAGGCTTGATTTAGTGGCACTGCTTATACATTGAAATTACTCATGTGCTTAAATGTACTGAGTCTGAACCTGACAGGTTGTAAGGGAGGGAGGTTTGTTAAAGTCTCTTGACAGTTATGTGATCTGCAAGAACAAACCCTAATAGGCTCTGGGAAGACCATAGGAGACAGGTACCCTTCTCAGAAAGGCACCAACACATTTATTCTCCTTTCACAGAGCCCCAGAATGGCTGAACTTTGAAGGGACCTCTGGAGGGCACAACTGGAGCAACAATTGCACTCGAGCAGGGCCATCTTTTGGAAAGCCACATCACAGGACAACCCAGTCAGGAAGGTCTGTTAATGTAGAAAGGCATTTATGGGGCTAGGCATAGAAAGCAGTTTTATGACTGTTTTCATTTTTTTCAATGTAGAAAAATTTTCCTGATTTACCATTTTCCACGAGCACTAAATTCAATTAAAAAAATAAAATCAGCAGCAAATAGTTAAGGCCAGTATTTATTTCCTAAAGCTGTGTTGTCTGTAATAAGAACAATCATCCCTTCAAGTTTTCACTACAGTTTACCTAAACATTTTATACTGGGAAAACTCATAAGAATACATCATCAAACTCATGCCCTTATGCATGCTATTGCTAGTATATTTTCCATCTTGCAAGTGTTCAGAAATGTCAGTTTCCAATAAAATTTTCTCACTGGAAATTGAAATTCAGTTATGGCAGTACATTCCTAAGTCTAAAAGTGAACCAAACTGTTTTCATGGCATTGTCTCTCTGCTCAGTCTTATGATTTTGGATTTTAGCACAAGAAAAAAAAAGATATGTGACTAAGACACCTTTGCCTGCTGTTTGTCTCCTACATTTTCTGAAATATTGAACTTCAAAATTGCTTTTGTTCCCTTCCCCTAGTACAATATTGTTTGAGATTCAGTCTTCTGAATACCTGATATGTCCATATTTTCTGCTTGACATTTTGTCTCTATGAATACTGGGTAGGACTTTATTATTATAATGGTTTGAACTTTAGAACAACAGTGATATATAAACAAATCTTCTGATTATTTTCCAGTTTCCAGCAATGTGAGACTTGAAATGTAGATGAATGGCTCTACCAGTTAAGAGAAGAGAATGTTTACTACTGTACATCTTAGAACAGGCTTGAGGGAATTTGCCTCTAGGAATTAAAAAAAGACAGTTCACAGATAGTAAAGCAGAACAAATGCACAGTACAAGAAAGACAAGGTTCAGGGAGATAAGAATAACAATCTAGCTAACAGTATATAATTTGCATTTAAATATCAGTAGCTAGAGTGAGCAAATAAGAAAAATTTCTCATTCTTTCCCCCCCCCAAAATTGGTGTCAAGCAGTGTAAAAATAAATAATGAGAGGTATTCTTAACATTGCACATACACAGTAGAAAATACAGCAATACAAGTAAATATTAGAAAATTCCCTTAACTGCTATTGGATCATGCACTTTGACATACAGGTTATGAATGCCACTCTGGTAAAAAAAAAATCTGTTTATCTGAATTTAGCTCATAGCCCATATTCAAGGGAAATTGTACAAAGAAATAATGGTTTCATGAACACACATGGAAAAACAAAATATCCTCCCCCAAAAATTCCCAGAGCCTGAGAAAGCTTGTTTGTGTAAGGGTGAATCTTACCCTGTGTTGAAAAATTTTATATGGGTGAAAAAAATTTGCAGTGAGTCTTGTTAGACTGATAATAAAACTCATAAAATTACTAGTTAAGGTATGTACATACAAACTTTTGAATGTAATCTTCCTCTTCTTGGAATGGGATTTCCCATCCTGCTGACATATTTACTTACACTACTTATCCTTCCATTCTTACATTTTCCATCCTTGCATCCATATGGAAAACACAGCTTTCAGTCTACAAGCTGAAATCAATCAGGTCAGGATTTTCCACAGGTCATTTGTTCCTAAAGCACAAATTATGAGTAGGATCATTTTGCTGCTCTCTTAGAGCCTGATGCTCAACATGGTAACTCAGTTTATCTGTGCAAGTATCTATTTACCATGCTTAATCAATCAAATAAAGATATGTTAATCACTTTGCTTCTCATACTGCAATTGGGCTGATCTCTTTGATCTCATATCAGTAACTAAGCAAGCAGCTGCTCTACGGCTTAAAGCAAGTTTTGACCTAAGAATTTGTTTTGCCTTTTAATTCTGACCTTAAGTAAGTGTCAGACTCAATGCATAATAAAATCTTTTACTGGACCTCTTATAAGTCCAGCAATTATTTTTTATGCTATACATTAAACAAATTTGTGAATATGTATTCCACCTATGAGACTGATTACAGATGGAAACTTTTCTGGGTATATTTTAGAACAATGGACTTCTTATTTTAAACAATACAATGGAATATGGATCCTGGCCTGGATTACTGCATTTTTTGCTCTTTATTCATACCAATAACAAAGATATCCCCCTTTCTTGAACACCCTTTATTTGGTTAGTAGAGAGATAGGGGCATCCAGGCAAGAAATTTCAGTATATATGGTATTAGGTGCATCATTTTTATTGTGATGAACATTAGGATTTATTGGTGTTCTAGGAGAATATTGACCCTTGAATCTTCTTAGTTAATATTTAACTCTTGGGTCAACAGATCTGGAGAGTCACTTATTCAGAAAGCACCATCAACTTAATTGTTATTGGCAGTACATACTGTAAAAAACCCTTGGAGGTTGATAATTATGCATTTGTTACTAGATGCTATGAAGAATATCACATTAAAAACCAGATATAGTGATAATAAAAATTATCTTGTGATCATAAATTTTTTATGTATAGAAACATGAGTTGTGTTTGAATGGAAAATGCAAAAAACACAGACATCAGTTGTTAGTATGTGTTTGGTTCTTTCATTTCTTCTTTGTTTAGAACAGTAGTACCAGAAATTTTTTTCAGTGACTAAGAAAAAAACAAATTTCTAATTCTCATTAAAAATGATTACATGGTAATTAAATGAGCACATAGCCAGTATTTCAAGGGAGTACAAGCACTTCTTTGTCTGCCTGCCTGGAAATCTGTTCAGCATAATCAAATTCTGAAACTTTTTGTTTTTTATCTTTGCGTGGTCCTCACGCACCAAGCTCGCTAAGGACACTGATCCCCATCTGCAGATGACACAGAAAAACATCTGATAGTGACAGCATCCACTTCTCTTGCTGGTGTAGCTTGATGCCCTGGTCCCAGCCACAGGGAAAGGAGCAGGAGCTGAGCTGACAGCTCTCGCTCTTCCCACCACCTAGCTGGTGAAGCCCACTGCAGCTGTGCTGGATTTATGTGAGGTCTCTGTAGTGGGTCACCTGCCACTCACATACCCAGGAGTGCAGGGGCACTGGGCTGTGGTTCAGAGATAATTCTTCATACCCAGCATGTCATTTTCTCCCTAAAACCCAGTAATGCATTTTCTTCCTCCTCTTTGACACTGAGGTGCTTCATAGGAGTGACACAAATACCTTCACGATTGTAAGGCCCCAGAATTCCTCACCAAGTCCCTTAGAGGGCCTTACAGGCTTTTTATGTACCCTGAGTTGGACATAAGAGGAAACACTAACGAGATATTCTCAAGAAGGCAGAACAACAAAAAACTTCACTTGCAAGCTTTAGAAAATCAGGTAACTGGCAAAAGTTTAAAGCAACATTCAATCAACATGAAGCATTTCACAAAGCATTAACTTAACAAAGGGAAGCCCCCCTAACTTAGCAAATTCCAACCCATCTACCTTTAAGTTATTCAAACTCTGAGAGGAAAAAATTAGAGGGAAAAATAAGAGATACAGAAAATAACAAATAGAGCTAACACACCTGCTTCCAGTGGTGCTCTAAGTGACAAAAAAGCCACAAGAAAGTAGGGTCAAAACATAGAGTAGTGCTGTGTTCTGGTTTAAGTCCAATTTGGCTTTCCCTCGCCCCAGGTGGGACTTCTGGTTTGGTGGCCACTCAGGAGCTGGGTTAGGGATGCTAGAGGTGGGGTGTGGATCTTTGCTTCCAGTCTGCCAGGGGTGTGCACAGGTGTGACACAGGGGGGATACAGGTGGGATGTATTAAGCAGAGCACTGCCTTGACTGGCCCCTTTCCCCACACATGCACCTGAAATGTTTTGAGCCAGCAATCCTTCTGGTCTCTCACAATGACTAATGACTTGAATAAAAGCATGTAGTTTTTAACTTTCCAATTTGTGGCTCATCAATAGGATATAATTTTAAGTTCTGCTTCTTGGAAATGTCTTTCAGTGTAAAGACAGGCATGCCCCTTTTGAGATTGCTGAGGTTTGGGTACATGACTGTGTCCTGCAAGAACCCAGTAAGGTCTGCCTGGCTCTTCTGAAGAGCCACTCTGTGCAGCAGTGACAGACTGATCTCTTTGGCAGCACCAAGAATATCGTTTGTCTTACACAGAAGCAGAGAAGGATGGCAACAAGTGCTTCTGTTTTCATTTGGGCACTCGTATCTTGTGGCTTGACACTCCTAACTTCTTATGTAGTCCTATGATAGACAGGAAATAAAAGTAAGAAGAAAGAACTTTCCTGGGGCTAGAATCGCTCCCCTCTGCTGGCCAGATACCTGGTATATTATCATTCGTTTGTGCCTCCTACACAGTAGAATAAATATCAATCCTGACATGGCTTTTGCATCAGCTTCATGATTAAATAGTAGTCAGGATGAAGATACAAATGGTTAAACAGGTGGCAAGAGGCTGATTCAAGAAAAACAAAGATTTTGTTTTATATCTATATCTATATATATATATGTATATATAAAAGTATATATATTAAAGCACATACATGTCTTTATAAATAGAAATCAATTAGTGTTCCAAGATGTCTTCTGATATTTTATTCATTAGTATGATGGACTACATCATGCATATGAGTAATTATTTAAATATATGAATATGAATGTATTTAAATAATTTAATTTTGAGATTATATAACATGTCTGAATTCAAACTGTGTTGATGCAAACCTATGACAATACTGGCCAAGTCACGCTCTGACAGCATTGGAGCCCTAATGATGTGGTAAATGCTGAAGTGACGTAAATATAAGGTCTAAAAAATAAAATAGTGTATTTCAAAGATCAAGCCAAAATACACAGGTAATTAAATTTCACAAATGAAAAGGTATCTAACACATCTGTGGAGATAAAGGAGCATGACCAAGAGACAAGTTTTCTTTCAGTTCTTTGTTTTAAATTCTATGGGTTTGGTTTTTGGTGTTTTTGGTTTTTTTTTTTGTATTTCCATCCAGATAAGGCTAAGAGTATAACGGAATTTGTCTTTATAATGTGTTTTTCTCCATTAAGCCTCAGTTTTAAAGACATTTGATCACTCAAATCTTGCCTAAATATAGATTAAGAATCTCAAGAAGTCAAAATCAATCCAGCCTACCTATTCTCCAAGAGTATTGCCCTGTAAGTGCTTATAATGATAGCATGCCCTTCTGTTCAGCCTAAATCTCTCTGGATGCCTAACTATAGCTGTTCAGTTGCATGGAATAATAGGAGTGAGATGAACTCCCACATCTTCCCTAAGGGTGTTTTGTTACCATAAGGGCACCCATGTCTGGCACAATTCCTGGAGAAACTGCCAACATTAAAATCGGCAGTAGTGATGCTTTCCTGTTATCTTTTCAATTTGTGCTAAACAATTTAATGATGAAGAGTTGTCCAAAAAACTTCAGTTTTATGTCCATGCTTTGTGGAACCTTGAACTTACAATAATACTGGATAGTTTATTTTTCATTTCTGTTGTGCAAAACCACAGTATTCTTGTAATAACTCTGACAGCTTTCTGTGACAGCTGGGATTGACTTAATTAAAGAATGGGTATTTACCTGGCTTTTTTTTTTAATAGTCAAGTAAAAGGCTTATTCAGCATGATAAAGAAAAGAAAGGTAGCTGCTTTGGAGAATAGGGAGGGCAAATTTCCTTCATCAGTTAATAATTTAACAGCTGTAGCATGTGAGGACCCAGCAGACATTTAAGATGAGGTAGAACAATAAGCAATGACTAGAATGGCATCAGGCGGCTGATGGAGTTAAAAAACCCACAAAGTCATAGTTACCACACGTGGTGGCTCTTGATGAAATTGCCCTTGCACATTTGAAGCCATGTTTCAGTGGCTGATGTGGAACACCTGTGCTGCTCTTCTCCCTCTCCTAACGCTCACCTGGCTCCGTGATGGTCCTGAGCAGAAGCCTCTCTGAGCTGGGCTGGCACAGTGCTCTTGCAGGTGGATGTCATTACAGCTGCTCATTTTGAACAGCATTCCTAACAATGCTACAAGTATATTTCTTTAAATCTGACATTCTAACTTTATGAGGGGAAAGTGTTCTTGCACTCCAGCTGGCGGTGAGATGTGTCCAAGGAGTTTCTCCAGCTGGCTGACATGGGAACTAGCACTGACAGCAGAGCAGGTCTGCCTGCAGCAGTGGAAGATCACAGTTACCTGGGAGCTGAGCAGCTCACACTGCATTAGATCTGCCAGACTTGTCATTTAGGATGCAAGACGTTCATACTTAGCGGGCTCAATTCAGATTTAGTTATATAAACAGACTTTGTAGCTTTAGAAAATGCAATCAAACAGGAAGAGTAGGTACCCAGTTGCCTGGTCTCCTAGATATTTAGGTCCTGCTTTCTCAGGTTACAGTTGTTTGCCTTTAACAGGAGGGAACAAAGCATGCTGATGCACCAGACTGCCTGGAATAATATTCAGTGTTGTGTTTTCAGGATTTTCACTTCTTGAGTCTCTGCTTTAATTTCTGATCTAAAATGCTATCTACACAGCACAGCAGTCCTGGTCCATTTTGTCCTCATCCTCAAAAGAAGGCTGGTTAATTTGGATGACAAGTGAATGAACAACCTTGATATTTCCTAGTGATTTCTTCTACCCTGCACGGACACTTGACTGTAGGCCAAATGACTTCCCCTCTGCAGGTTTTCAGCAGCACTGTGAGAACACAGAAATTTCAAGTAGATATTTTAGGCATTATGGGCTGCCCCCAGAGCCAAACATTTGCCTTTTTGGTGAGATAATCTTATGTCAGGAACTTCTGTGGGCAAGTGGGGTTCTGCTTGGAAGGGATGTGACCAGCAAGCATGTATGTATGTATGTATGTATATGTACATCCCAGGAAGCAAAGCTTTAGTCACATTTCACAGAGGACATCCCATTACAGGACCCTGGTGATGAAACAAACCTGCAGCCACCAATTTGGATCTTGGCATTTCACTCCTCACAGCACAGAAAGCAGATGGAGCTCAGGAAATCTCCAATCCTCATAATCCCCTCCTCCTCTAAAGCCTGCAGGAGGCCTTGGGTACTGCTGGGATGTTTCTGTTTAAAACAGTGTCAATATTCTGCTCTAGTTTGTGTATGCTCACACCACTGCACTAATAAACCCTTTTGAAACTGCTGTAGGCAACATGATCATCCAGAATCATGAGCAGTTCTTTTCTTTCCCCAAGGAGAAACTTTTCATGTGTCTTTGAAGATTATTTGATAAATTATATGCATACTGTGAAATCCGTGCTTGGTAAAAATACTGAAGGTGTGTTCAGAAGGAAAAAAAAGTGGAGTTGCTCCTGACAGTGCCAATGAATGGTTGTGTTGGGTCTGAGCCTTCCTCTGGATGTCCTGCCTTCCCAGGGAGCATGGGACTGTTCCCAGCAGTATGATGCAGTCCCTCTCAAGATTTGGGATGTGCTAGGATTAGGGAGTTCTTAGAATGCAAAGATGATTTTGCTATGTTGAGTACTAAGTATTAAGAATTGCTTCAACAGGAGCAGAAAACTTTGAAGCTATTCCCAAACAAGATTCTCTCTCTAATTTTAAGTATGGAAGATGCCCTTCTTCTGGAAACAGCCTTTCACAGAGTGGTCTGTCAGGAACTTCCTAGTGGAAGCTGAACTTTCAGGGAATGAAAATGGTGAAATGGGGGGTTTAACTACAGTAGAAGTGTTGCAGTAACACTGCACTTCAACACCTCGCTGTCACCACCCTGAGTACCTGGCTTGGGAAGATAACAGATGTTCCCAAGACATTTGTGAAGATCTTTGGTTGTAGTCTTCCCTATGGAGGAGTGAAAAGAGTGTGATAGTGACAGTTTTTAATTTGTAGTGAAATATGTTCTTGTGAAAAGCACCTGATCAGCATAGCAGAAGATGCACATCTCTTTGAGGAAAACTGTGCAGTTTTGTTGCTGAGGCAACAGTGGTACATGGGAAACAGAAACTCAGCATTCAAAACCAGGGCAGACTTTCTGTGCATCCTTAGGATCCTTAGGCATTGACTCAGTAAAGCAACTTGGTTTTCCAATGATGTCATTATAGTGTGTATTTAAAGATGTGGTCAGAAGAGGACCTTTTTTTATGTTCACATACTTTGAATATTTTATTTGTAAGATGTGTAAGATCCTTAGGACCAGAACTGTGTCTCACTGCATGTTTGTTCAAATACCCAAATATCTGTGGTCAGATCCCCAGGTGCCTGCATAGCCCATGGCAAACACACAGAAATCTCGTTTGAGTTAATGGAAAAATCTCTTTATCATTTTATGTCTTTGTATTTTCCCTTTAAAAAACAACTCTAATAATAAAAAACTCCACTGTGCATAAGTTCAAGCAAAATTTAATGCCTAGAATGTCAGCAGATCCAATGGATCATATGCTCCTGCTGCCAGGGCTTTGCCTGTCATGGCTTGGAGTAGTCATGTGCTTGAGGGGGCTGGAAGTTGTGTTTCCATGGTTATGTAGCTCCCGACTTTCTTTTAATAACCCAGACAAGAGATTTGTTAATGTTCACTTATGATAATGGGAAATTATAGAAAAAAATCACTCCCAAGAGCTTTTTATTTTTGTCCTGCACCGTACAAAGGATGAGGTGAAAAAAATAACAACAATTCATCCATATAACTAGGACTACTTAAAGCCAGCAAATGTGACTTTTATGCCATTGCTTGTGAGCAGCTCAAAAATGAAGGCACAGTGAACCTGTTCCAGCTGTAAAGGAACCTATCTCAACTGAGAATATTTGCCCTTGCTGACAAATCTGTGAAGAGCATCATGATGCAGGAAAGGTTGCTCTTGCAGTCAATGGTCCATTCTTTTCCTGTGATTGCATCACATTCTAGGAATCCTAATAGAAATAGACACTGAAATTAGGAATAATATGTTGAGAGAGGCTTTTATTCATCTTCTGCATGAGGGTATATCAGGACTTTTCTGTGGTCAATTGAACAGTAATTGATTCTAATGATAGAACATGAGGTTACCAATAAGGCTCTCAGAGTTTTTAAAAGTAGTGCAGCATGGTGAGTATTCAATGTTAATAATACCCATTATGTTTTCTATGTTGAAAGGGCAGTTACAAAGGAAATAGACTGGCTTTGTTCACACGGTGAAGTTTGTAATATGTTAGGGAAAGATGTAGTCTCAAGATCTGAATATCAATTTTAAAATAAGAAACAAAATCAAATTCATACAAACAAATTAGCAATCTTATTACT
The DNA here is from genome assembly GCF_012460135.2 of Molothrus ater. Lineage (NCBI taxonomy): Eukaryota > Metazoa > Chordata > Aves > Passeriformes > Icteridae > Molothrus > Molothrus ater. Next base: position 11,614,319 of record NC_050482.2, on the reverse strand, counting down.
CAGTCCAGAAATGTTCTGATGAATATTGAAATATATTCTGAACAAAGTAATATTGAACAACTGAATACAGTACCTGTCAAAGTTGAGATGTGAACTGATGGCAAAAACAGAATTGGGAACTTCTGGATTGTATTATCAACACCATTACATACCCTGGTGATCTTTGGGATGTCACTTAAGTGAAAATGTTGACATTTTTGACCATGATTTTTAAGAGGAATTGAAAAAAAAGAGCAATTTTAGCTAAGGTTCTTTAGGAACCTCAGCTTCACAGGGAGCTAGAAATCATATTTGAAAATAATACTTCACGTATCTGATTTTAGATAGGCACATATGATCTTATCACCTCTATGGCATAATTTTCTAAAATAATAATGAATAATGGATCATTTTCAAGTTTAACTTTTTTTTCCCTCTGGCTCACTTTAGGGTTTCTATACAAGGAGTTACAGAATGGCAAAATAATATTTGATATTATAATTTTCAAGTAACTACCATAATATTAAAGGACTTCAAGAAATGCAGATCCAGCTACTCTTTAAGGTCTTGATTTGATTAGACACTTGAGGAAGAGCCTGATTTACAGCCTTTAAGCTGGATCACTAAAATTAGTGGGTTTAGCAAGAGCCTTAAGTATTAGTGACCATCCATAGCAATTACAGGAGTGATGCAAATACTTGACTGCAGGTGTACCATATTAAATCCATATTTCAGTAGTGATATAAAAGGAACTTAATCAGAGCCTGGCTTGAAATTGCTGAAACTGTTTTCAGTAGAAATAGAAATGTTTTCATAACCTTGAACAGATTAAAAGAGGTAGATCTTCCAAAGTTATTTCATAGATAGCTACTTGTGGCTCAGAATTGTGTCTTAAAACTTTTAAAAGCAAGATTATCCTTTTTCTTAAAGACACTGATCACATGTGATCATTGAAAATGTTTAGGAACTTTCTTAGAATAATTATGTTTATTAGTCTTAAGCACAAAATTATTATTCCTGTCTGTGTTGTACTTAGACCTTACACATCATGTGCAAATATTTATCATTTTAATACCTGCTACTTCCAGACTTCAATGCCATCTGACTTAGTGCAGAATTTAAATATGATGTCTCAGGTTGAATCCTGTATCACTTTACTGTGATCTGAGGATGTCAAAAAATCAGTAACTTAGGCTGCCACATTTTAATCCATGTGTCAGTTGTGAAACCTTAAATATATTATAACATTATTTCCCCAAATTAAAAAAATGTGAATAAAAGCAATTTTGAATTTTTAAAATTCATGTTTTAAGAGACTTAAGAGTGCAAAATGATCATTTAAAATGTAGAAATGGTTATGTGCCATGTTACATGACAAGGATGCTACCAAGTGTCACAACATCTGAGGACAGGATGGGTCAAGAGCTAAGGAAAGGACTAAAGGTATCTCTAGTCTGCTGTTTCAGGTACATAAATAGATATGTGTAGGGAAAAAATTTGCTTCTCAGTCCAACCACTAATGTCCACTTCTTCTAGAAAAATCAGAAATTATGTCTAGGGCAGATGCATAACTAGATTATATATACAGAGATTCAAGAGTTGTTCTAGTCTGACACCCTGAAAAAAGGATTGCCCTAAAAAGTAAAGACGGGGTTGAAGAGACATGGGAGCTGCAGAGGTGATGCTTGGGCTGACCTGTGGGTCCCCCATCGAGCCTCATTGATCTGCTCATGATGAATGGAATTCCTTGATGCGACAGATTTCATCTTGGGAGAGACCTTCCTTTTCCTTGTGTCTGAAAAAGTCACATTAGAATTGGTAAATCTCACAGATTAAAGGATATGATCTGTTAGAATTTCAACAGGTAGAGCAGGATTTGTTCCCCACCTCAGACTATTTGTAGTCTTGAATTACTTTTCTCATAAGAGACAGAGATTGTACTTTTGGCTCCTCTCAGCGTCTGGGTGGATTTGTAAGTTGTTCTTCTCCAATCATAAAACTCCATAACCAAAAGCCAGTCTTTATTTTCCTGGGTTCACACTAGTTTCAGGACTCAGTGCACACATGAATGTTTTCCCAGGGCCAAGGCTGCAGGAGGAACATGTGGGTGTGATGGGGGAGAAGAGTGCAACTGCCCTGCTCAGAAGGGCAAAGCTTGGGAGTTGCTTGCACCCTGGGTGATTTAGGAGATGTAAGAGATGGTAGAATTGGCTGTATCAGTGCAGATGCAAGTGCCACATGGCCCAGTGCAGTATTTGCAGCACTGGACAATTCTTAATTTCCTGGATGTGCATCAGAGCCAGGACAGTGTATGTTCTCTCAAGTCCATCAGTTTTTCATTCAGGTATTTCACCAGCTCATGTTGACAAGGGGCTGCTGGCATTGTCTGTTGGTACCACACAGGGAGTAGCACTGGTTGGAGCTGAGTTAACTGTCCAAGTAGGGACTTTAGGGTGCTCTGGGATCATATGGGGTTTAGGAGATACTCCTGTCTCCTGTGGGTCCTATTATGCTTAGGTGTCTCCTTGCTGGCACAATTCTTATTGTTGGCACCACTTTGAATTCCTTTGAGGACAAGGAGCCAAAGAACATAAACATTAGGACATTAAAGTGCTCAGCATTACAGTGTCTATTTGATTTTATTTTCCCTTGGAACAAGCTGTACCTCTAATGAAACAACTTAAACCTGGTAATAAATATCCCATCTCCTGACACAGACATTAATTACTTCTTCAAATGAGCAGGTTTTGTGATCCAAGTACTGAGATCTTATAGTAGAGGATATGTATTGTATTTGAATATCTGTATAGAGGCTTTGCCCCAGAGGTCCTGGTTGCCCTCGATGGGCTGCAGCTGCAACCAATGAAGATGACCAGGATAAAAGGGGGCGGGAAAGCCAGTCAGGGAGAGCCTTGGAGGAGCCCTGACCTGAGAGAACAGCATGCAGAAGAAGGAGTCCGTGCTGTGAAGATCTGCAGCCATGAGAATACACCAGAGAGGTATGGACTTTAGAAATCTAATAACAATATGGGACTCTAGAGAAATAACAGAAGAACAACAAGTGGTGACCCCGACGTGATAGTTAACACGACATAAGACAGCCGAGAGCTGTGGTGGCCAAGAGCTGCGACGGAACAGCCAAGAGCTGTGGTGGTTGCTAGCAGAAGATAAGACAGCCGAGAGCTGTGGTGGCCAAGAGCTGCGACGGAACATAGCCTTTGGGTCAGGGAGCTGTGAAAGAGTATGGCCTTTGAGCAAGGAGCTATGTGGGTTATACATGGCCTGTGAGTCATGGGAGAATGTGGGTGTTGTGCATGGCCTGTGAGTCATGAGAAAATGTATTGTATTTAAACATCTGTATAACTGTTAACTTAAGTAAAAACAAAGGGGGAAATATAGTAGAGGATATGTATTGTATTTAAATATCTGTATAGAGGCTTTGCCCCAGAGGTCCTGGTTGCCCTCGATGGGCTGCAGCTGCGATGTCCTTAATTGGGCTGCAGCTGTAACCAATGAAGATGACCAGGATAAAAGGGGGCGGGAAAGCCAGTCAGGGAGAGCCTTGGAGGAGCCCTGACCTGAGAGAACAGCATGCAGAAGAAGGAGTCCGTGCTGTGAAGATCTGCAGCCATGAGAATACACCAGAGAGGTATGGACTTTAGAAATCTAATAACAATATGGGACTCTAGAGAAATAACAGAAGAACAACAAGATCTAGCTCTAAATTAAAAGATAGCACTCTTCTCTTTGAAGAGGACCAGAAGTAGAGTAATCAGTGACAAGGACATAATTTACTAAGGGAGAAGTATTGTTTAAGCTGCTCTGAGAGAAGAAACATTCTCCAAGGCCAGATTCACCCATGCTTTTAAGTAATGATCAACACTGAAGAATTTTGTTTAATTAAACATTTCACATGCCTAACCTGAGAACTTTTTAATTACCTAGTTGAGCTGAAGTCAAGAATATGCTGCAATCAATAGCATAATGAAGAATTTAAAAGAAGCCTAAGAAGTATTTTCTACTATTCAAGGAGGACCTTGAACAACAGATACAGAAACGCATGTAAAGCCCTGAAATCCAAAGAAACAATGGTCTAAATTACAGTCAGGAAGGAATTATATGAACTTGACAAAGACATTTATTAATTTTTAATTGGGAAAAATTAATGGGTATTTCAGAACTAATAAACAGCAATTTGTAAAATAATGATTCACTCATCTCAGTCACAATAGACTTAATCAAGCTGTTCATTGAACTCATGCAGTTCACAAAGCTCTGTTTTTTGTTCCTGAAAAAGCTGATTCTGGCATTTTTACTAAAGAGAAGATATTGAAGAAATCAATAGTATTTAATGTGGAAAAATAATAGAAATATCCAATGCACATTTTCAAAATTTATTTTTATATTGAAAAATTACAAACAAATTTCTCTAAATAATTGAAAAATATTATTGAATAAAAAATAAGGAAAATAAAAATAAATAATAAAAAATAAAAATTAAAAATAAGGAAAAATATTTATTTAATTATATAAATTATTTAATTATATTTATTTAATTATAATAAATAATTTAATTAATCTTTATTTTGCAAAAAAGATGTAAATTTAAAGTTTTTAAAAAGCCCATTTTTTCTGTTGGTGTTTTCCTGTGGAAAATACTTTTCTCATAAAGGAGGTTATTCAATATTAAAGCAATTTAAGCATCTTCCCCCTTCCAGATATGTAAATCTATTAATGGCCTGTATATCTTTATATCATGTCCCTTTATCAACATTATTTATTTCACAGCACAGCTACCTCTCCTTCCTACAGACCACAGATATCCATAGCCCCCTTGGTGTTTGTTTCATAGGTAATACAGTCAAATTGAGAGCTGTCTTTAACACAGAAAAAATCTGGATGGAAATTTTAAATTAGCCATTTTTAACTGTTTATTTGCTTCGCCTATGTGTGCTGATTTTAAAGATGTTTTTAGATGTCTCTAATATTTGTGCCTCCAGGTTTGATCTTTTTCTCTTGCTTTTGTGTTACATATGCAAAATCTAATTGAGTATTTTGGTTTACATTATGGTTAGCCTCTCATTTAAAAAGAAAAGAGATTCAAAGGTATTATTTCACAAATAACAAAATTCAATTGCATACATCTGATCTTCAACCTTTTGCTGGGGCACTTGGAGACTGTAAGTCGTGTCACCCCTGTTCTGAAGCCAGACCAGCCCCTTTGGCTGTTGTTCCTTCGTAATAGTCTTGATTTAAGCTATTCTGATTTTTTCTTGTTCTGTGTCTGCTCTACCCTTTGTTATGGCAGCACAGCTTTTGTGGAGCTTGTGGTGGACGAGATCAGGAGCTGATAACCAGTAACAAAAAGAGTGGTTTTGTTAGGAGGATTGCTGGATTTTCTTTCAGAGTTATTTCGACCATGGGTCCACTCCATCAGAAGGGCCACTGCCCTTTTCAAACAGCAGTTGCTGTTCCCAAACTATTAAACAAGTGCAGCTGAGGGGAAGGTGATGTTTCAAAATGCTATTTATGGGCAAGGGGGGAGCACACTACATATACATGCATCCAGTGCTTTACTGTTAGCGTGATGGAAATCTCAGCAGCTTAATTCAAGTATTATTATTACTCTGGACCTATTTCTGACCTTAAAAAGAAACTAATTATGCAATTAGAGTGCTTCTCTACACAAAAGGTCTCAGTAATAGTGATACAATTGAAATATTAGCTCTCAGTTCTTGGTTTTCTATGCTTTTCCTGAAGAATGCTTACGCTTTATTTCTTTGAACTAACAGTCAGCAGATTTGCGCTGCTGGAAAGGGTAAGAACAAAAGCCATCAGTCCCTGATCCTTCCGTGGGAAGGATTCAGTCTTGTTCTTGCCGGTCTCTTCCCCTTACTTTACGCATTTTTATACATTTTCTGCCATTCACTTTTTTCTACCATACACCTTTGCTTTCGTTCATGATTTTACAATTCTATGTTGCATCCACACTTACACTCTAAGTCTCACTTTGTGGAAGATACTGCTGTTTTCTGCTCTTTGTTACCATCAAACCCAGCTCCTAGTCTGCAATCAGATTGATACAGCTATCTGTATAAATCCATGGTTGTACCACATAAAGATAAGTAAAAGTAGAACAAATTAGCCATAGAGTTGCAGGCAAGTCAAGAAAAGTGGGGGCAGAGCACGCTGGCAAGCCTCAGTCCCTATGGCCTCTCGTTTAGCAGTGGCAGTGTGGTGTTGCAGGGCTTTGGGGTTAGAGTGCTGGGGACACAATTAATGGGTAAGTGCCTGGGTTGGGGCTGTTTAAGTCAGCTCTGTGCAAGAGAAGATTGCCATGACAGTTTGGTTTTAAATCTAAGACTATTTGTTACAAAACCTAAGAGATGGTCTGCAATAATATATGTGCTAGTGATTTTGCATCAGCTCATACAGGCTGAATATGTTCTAATTTCTTACCAGGAAATAATTTAACACACTTGTCAAAAGAGTGAATCCATTGGCTGATCAGACTGAAGAACTTTCAAAACTCCCTCTGTGTGAGATGCACATTGCCACTCTCCCTTGTGACAGTGCCTGCAATTGCCCAGCCAATGGATCAGGGCCCTTATCCAGCTGATCCCACCAAGGTAGGTGTCACAGACATCTTCTATGAAAAATCCTTTCCTTAGGATTTTTTCTCCTGAGAAGCTGAGAGGCCTCAGGAACAAAATGTAAGCAATGGTTATCTGCTGCTGTGGAATGCAACAGGTGGATCTGTGATTGGTCTCATCTGGTTGTTTCTAATTAATGGCCAATCACAGTCTGCTGGCTTGGACTCTCTCTCCGTGACACAAGCCTTTGTTATCATTCTTTCCTTTTCTATTCTTAGCTAGCTTTCTGATGAAATCCTTTCTTCTATTCTTTTAGTATAGTTTTAATATAATATATATCATAAAATAATAAATCAAGCCTTCTGAAGATGGAGTCAGGTCCTCGTCTCTTCCCTCATCCTAAGACCCCTGCGAACACCATCACAGGTAGGGACTAAACTGAATCACAAGCCCAGCCTTGCTTCTGCCTCAGTTACAAAAGCTTGGGTGATCACAGTAGTTTGAGTAATTCACCAGGGTTAGGGCAATGATAGGAATGCTTATTCTAGAAGATTCTCAAAATGCTGTGGCATTCCTCCCAAAGCCTTACAGGAAGATATTGAGGATGGCTTTTTGGCTACCATGCTATCTACCTGGAAGCTTATGGGCATTTTCAGCTGAGCTTCTTTATGCTGTATGTGTTGTGTAGCTAGAGATACTCAGCTATGTCTCTCTTGTACTGTTTCTTTACTGTTCTTTTCAGGACATGACATATTAAAGTTGGCTTGAGCAACAGATCAAAATATAGTATCTAGATGAGGGAATAACCAATCTTGTCTAAAAATAGCATGTCAGTTCAAAAATGCTGAAAAAATATCTGTTGGATGCACTTTTCATTTACTAGGGATTCTCCATAGCACAAATCAAAGACAAATGCAAATGTGGACATTAAAAAATGCTCTAGGCTGTATTCTAAAAATAAATTATCAACTTAAGATATAGCTGTCTATGGATGCTATTTTGAACCACACTGTAAGTGCTAGGGGAATATTACTCAAAATTCATGCTGCCATGTGGTGAATCAAATATTCTTTAAATGGCTCTAGTGGTCTAAGCAAAGAACTAACATGTGAGGAAGGCATGTCTCCAAGAAAGGTGATTCTGAGTCAGCAGCTCACTGAGTCTTCAACACGAAGAAAAATACACTCCTGCAATCCATCTCTGATGACTGCTGGCTGTAATGTACAGCCTATGGGAGAGGGTGCATTTCAAAAAGAAGATTGACATTAAGACCCTCTATTATTTCTTTTAGAGACTGGAAATGCGACATAGAGCTATTAGCAAATGAAATGTGGGTTTGTGGTTTACATGAAAACTGTTCTGCGGTAAAAGGCCTTCAGCTCTAACTCTTCATAAACAAACACACATTTCAAATCAACTGCATTAAAAAGATCTATTGTCTTAGAACCTTGGCAATGAGGGGTCAATGTACCAGTACTGTCCTGTTCTGCCAAGTATCCTGCTTTAGGAGACACATGAGATACAATCTTTGGTAGCAAAGCTGGCTTGGAAAGTTCCTGCTCCCCTCTGCCAAAGCCAGGTTTGACTATTTATCATGCTGTCCTGGCACAATGAGCTGTGTTTTCTGTTGTGCCAGTTTAACTATTTGCACTGGTGTGCATGGATACTTGGCTGTAAAAACCCAAAAAACTTTTTTATTCCTGGAGTGTTGTCTTTGACCAGATCCCCTTGGTCCATTTCATCTGGTGTTTGTGTGTGCTTATTTTATCAGTGAATTTGGAGTGGTGAAAGAGTTTTTAATATAATCAAAAGCAACAATGAAATCAAGCCAGTGGCAAAATACTAGTGGATTAAATAAGCTCAGGTTTCCACTCAGAGTAGATGTCAGTTCTGTCTTATTATTATCATCATCATCACCATCATCTATTGTGCACTCTTGAATAATACATGCCATAAGGCTTTCATGAATAAATTTGCTTGAATTAAATATTTTTTCATAAAAAAAAAAATTAAAAAACCAAATCAAAAAGCTAAAAATATAACTAACATTAATATCGTTAGGTTATTTTGGTGGTTGTTTATACCTCTTCTAAAAGTTCTCACCTTGTTTTATTTCTCAGTCTGAACTTTCCTTGCCTCAATTTTCAGTCCCTGAATCTTCTTTTATCTTTATTTATGAGGTTGATGAGCCAGCTACAATCAGATTGTTACTCAAATTAGAATTAACAACCCATAATCAAATCACCTTTTTTTTTTAGCATTATGGATTCAGGCCTCTCAAAATTTTGTTGCAGACAATGTTTTTCAGTCAGTCAATCATCCTGAATCCTCTCCATTCCTTAGTTCCTCTTCAATCTCTGTGGCAGCAATATAATATTCTAGTGTAAGTGGTTAACCGCTCCTAAACCTCTGATATAATGTCTCTCCACAAATTTGGTATTTTCTTCTTATGTATGAGAGAACCATATGAATCTGTTCAGCCAATGCACCCTTGAAGGAGATCAGGGAGTTGGGTAGCAGTGATGGCTCCCATCTAACTTGCTGTTACTTGTAGGGCCAGGAATTTGCAATATTTTCTGCCCATGCAACTTTGTCTTTAACTTCTCAGAGTGCACAGTACCTCATCCATGAACCAGGTCCAAACTGGATAATTCTTGAAGACTCACCCTGCACTACAAAAGTGCTGTTATCTCCAAAGCTTTCTTTCAAAGTATGACCTCTTGAAAAACAGAAAAAAAGGGGAGTGGAAAAAAAAAAAGAAAGAATAAAGAAATAAATCAAGGCAGTATGTATGAGCAAAATGTATTTATGAGGCACTTCATGAACCTACATGGGGAGTGTGTAACTTCCCTCTACCTTCTCTTTTATTCCTTTACAAACTGCAGACTGCAGCATGACTAGTATATTCTGGGCATGACTATTTCTAGACTTCATTTCTACACTTCTTTTGACTACTAGAAAAACCAGAGGTGAACATAGATCCTTATCCTCACATACTCTTCTCAAATGTCTCACATGGAGAAATATTATGTGCTTGTGTTCCCTTCTACTGTTCCAATCCAATGTGGAATACACAGATATCAACACTCAAATGCAGACTAGGAGTAATACATTTTGTAATTATCTGAAATCCATTAGCATTTCCATTTTCTACACCTAAAGCAGCTGTATTGGAATGCTGGCAGATTGGATTAGTATGCCCTCCTGCTTTGGGGACATGTCAGTTTTTAATGCTGTGGTGTATGACTACACAGCTGCCAGGAATAGACTGCTCCAGCCACTGGGATAAGGCATGGGCTGTTTTATCCTGGTGCATTCCACTAGCCCTGGGTTTGAAATAAAAGTGACACTCAGATATGACTGAAGAGACAAAGGAAGGCTTGAGTTTCTAATTTTTAAGACAATTTTTCTTCTTTATCTGGCTATTCATGTTGCATTGCATATTATTTCGTGCAATTGTTCTGAGTTTCCAGCAGAAGTTATTCCTGTTTATACACCTGACATGGTACATTCACTGGAATAAAAATTAGACAAGGCCTGTAAAGTCATAGTTTTCCACTTTTCCAGGTGAAAGTCCCTGGAAAAGTAAAGTAAGCAATCTGCTTACTTTAAATTTATTTCCAATTGTACTGCAGCCTGGGCTTGACAGAACAGAGTATATCCTGACTCACTGTAAGCCGCCTGGTAAGGCAAATAGAGCCTTAAAATTTGTTAAAATTTTATTTCATCTACTAGAATAAATTGTTAATGCTTATGTTAACCTGGGTGACTTGATCAGATTTCAGTGGTTTATGCAAAATGTGACAGAACCATGCACCATTTCAACAGTTTTTATTTAACTTGAAGTTCAATTCCTCTTCTCTGCCCAAATAAAGTCCAACATAGGATTTTTCTATACAGAGTGTTGTATAGAAACTAGTTCTAATATAGGAAATGACCATCTGCTATAGATTTCAAGAGTGTGCACCCATTAATTGAGATGCAGTGTGCTGTGATAACCTGGCCTTTTTGTCTGTATGCTCCTAGAGAAAGTCATCTTCTCCCTGTTAGTGTGGAGGTCACAAGCAGAGACCAGTAAGTGTGACCAATCTTTTGCTCCATCTGGTGTATTGGCATAAACTGGGCAGCAAAGAGGTCAAATTAGTCAAGAAAGATATCATCCTGGAAATGAGCTGTGGCACAGCTTCATGTGCTTGGGAACTTAACAAATTAAAACCTGAAGTATTATGGAGCTTTGGCAATTGCAGAGTTAGGAAGCCTTTAAGTGCAGAAATCTCAAATCATAAATTGGAAGCTGTGCTCTTAAATCATCTCTAAATATATTTTCAGCCCGTGAATCCTTTGTGGGGCCAAAACCTTGCCTGTTAAAGGCTCACAGAAAGTTACTGGATCTTTTGTATGAGTCAAATAGGATTTTGTTCCCATGCCTAAAAGCATATATCATCACTAAACCCAGGATCTATTACTTTTTGTGACTGTTGTTTTAAAAGCAAACAATAAATTCATCACTGTATCTGTATGTGTAAATCAATATTTTTTCAGAATTTCAAAAACATCCTGTTAAAAAATATACAAGGAGATTAAATATCTGTCTAGCTCTTATAAAAGTGAAAAATATATGCTATTAGGGCTGTAGAATTACATGCAAAAAATTACTAGTGACATGCTGTATTACAATTAGGTATTAGAATTACTACAGTCCATGATCTTGTATGCATAGAGAGGGAAGTAGTCATAAATCAGGCACAGCAGTGGATGGGAAAATTTCAACTTGCTTTAGTAGAATAAAATTTGTGCATGATTAACCCAGAAACTGGGAATTATAGAAGAAGTTAATACTAGGATTGCAGGGCTCAAGCAACAGTAAGCACTGCATAATCAGAGTTCTTTTTATTGAAGAAAATTTCTTCCAAGATGTGAGCAGAGGTTTTAGAGGGGAGAACACTCTCAGTATTATACATGAACTGTGTTTTGGCAGGAAATCTTCAGTAAGGTATATTTTAAGTGAGGGAAGTCAAAATATTTTGGAAGTGTTAAAAGAGATGACTGCAGTAGTGTATATTATAAATGAAGATGATGCAGAGCAAAGAAAGAACAAGGATAAGTGAGTGCAAAAGCCCCCAGGTTGTGTTATCCTTGACAGGTGAGTACCAGGTAGGATAGAAGCCTCCACCTTCTGGAGGGCTGCATGTCACTGGCTGATCAGCCTGCAAGAAGCCATCGACATGGGCCTTGACAAATTGGATTTTCTTGAACAAAAGGAAACCTGCTTATTTCTCAGTGTGGACTGAGCTCATGTCTGGAAGAGTTAGAGAACAGGCTGGTAGGAGAAGCATGGCCTTGAAGAGAGGGTTGACACCAGCATCTGTCATCTCCCCTGTAGTTTTAAGACAATGAGTGATGAATGTGCCCGTCCATTTTAGGTGGAAGGAAAGTTCCTAAGCTCAGTTGGAAGGGAAATAATAATGTACATGGCATAATACTGGAAAGAACTAGTACATTAAGTTTTAAAGTTGGCAGCAAGGCATTGTATTGAATCTGTCAAACTAGAGACGGTACAGCAGTGAGAACAGCATTATGGTAATGATATTTGAGAGAAGAAAAAAAAAGTAATCTTGAAAACTAGATATATGTCAGTTTGACCTAAGTATAATGAAAACCTTTTGAACAAATTTGGAAGAGAAGAATAATTAAGACATACAGATAAATGGAAAATGGGATTAAATGCAATATCGGTTTATGAAATCAGATCAGTCCAAACTAATTTGCCATATTTCATCTAAGATGTGCGTAATTTTCTAGAAAGAGAAATTTAGTGCATCTCATCTGTTAGGATTTCTGCAGAATGTTTGAAGTTTCTAGGTCAGCCAGGAAACTTAATACATGCCCAGCCTCCTCTTTAAATACATATTTCTGAGAAGAATAAAAAACAGATCAGACATGCTTAGGACTATCCATAACATTTTAAGAGTAGACCATAGGTAAAAGCCAATTTGAAATCCAATTTTGAACTGATTATTCATTCATCTTGAGCTTAGTACTTTTTTAATTACAATAAGGTACATCATGTTACATAATGTCAGAAGCTTTATTAAAATTAAGCTACATAATATATTTTTCTTTTGTTCTTATCTAATAAGCTATTTAATGACACTAGAGTGGTTTCATATTAATTTTCTTGACAAAATCATGTTGGTAGTTGTTTATCATTTAATTATCTCTTGGACATTCACAAAATGAACCTTTAATGTGTTTTCCAGTGTATTTCAAGATTTGGAACTAGGATGATTAGATCTGTATTTCACTGAGTCCTCCTTTTTCCACATTAAATTGGAGATAGAGAATTTGGTAGTCCTTTTCCAGTCCTCAAGGTATTATCTGTCTCTCACAGCTTTTAAAAGATAGTGATCAGAGCTTATTTTGTCCATATCCTTAATCATTCAAGGAGGAATTACATCTGGCCATGCCTAAGTGAATACATCTATGTTAGCTAATTATTCTGGAAGTTGTTTTTCTTAGTCTGACTTGTAGTCTATTTCCTCGAAAACATATTGTAGTTATGTCCATTGAAAATTTACTTTTTTTATTTTTTGTAAGGGCCAGAGAAGAGCAAGGACTAAAATGGTACTCCTGTTTGAATCACCTGCATTCTTCCAATTTAATGTGCAATTCCAATGTGATGCGTGATTTTGTATGTAATTTGCCAAATATATATATATATATATATATATATATTCTTCATGATCTAGCTTTGGAAGCAACTGCTATCTCTCCTGTGGCTTTTCAGGTTTCAGTAGTTACAACAAATAATGTCTTCTGAATATTGAACTTTATATATGACTATGATTTTTTTTTATGTCCTCAAATTAGACAGTTTGTTCTACAGTTATGCAACCTGACTGGTACTAGACAGGTATTGGCATTTATTTGAATTTAGCAAGTATTTAATAAACATATTTTTTCCCTGTTGCAAATATGAAGAGGCAGGGAGAAATTACTTGACCTATGTTTGTTTCTTTGTCAGCGCCATACCTCCTCTGGATTTGCTTGGCAGGTAATGCAGCATTTTTGAGTGCTTCAGTAGACTCCCTCACTCTTGCATCCTCTGATGCAGCATGAATGGGCTGCTTACTCTGCACAAATTTGAATTTCACTGTTGTAGCCCGATCCACAAGATTACTGATGCTGAGGTGAATTAGCTCAAAAGAAGTTTCCTAAATAGAATTATTTTATACCAATGCCAACTCCATTTTTTCCCTTAGATCTATATAATGAGCTTTCCTTCTTTATTATGTGAATTTTCAAGGGCATTATTTCTGTGCATAATGCCTTTTAGAAATTAATCTTGGCTTTCAGCATCCTTGATGTTGTTTTATCCTAGGTGACCATTGTGGCGAGTTTGGAGGCACTGCCTATGGCTCATGTGAAGTTTCAGTTTCTCCAGCTAAGTGTAGTTCAGTAGTTCATCATTCCCACCATTTTACATCCTGTGGCTGTACTGTGAAACTCCTATTTTCACATTATTTGCAAATAATAATGCCACTAATAATTTGTACTGTCACTTGCAAATGTTCAAAAATGCAGATGTTCTCACACCCATGTGTCTCTCCTACCTAGATGCCTTATCTGCATCTATGACAGCTGTGGAAATTCTATTTGTACTTAGATTTCTTAACAAAATCTTGTACCAGCCGACTAAGCAGAAAATGCTTGCAGTTTAAGTTAATTGCAAATGTAAATATTCAACAGCTAACAATGGAACAGGAATAGATTTCAAACTATTCCAAACAAGATGTCACAGCTTGCATACAAAACCAGAGTGTATATGCAGAATGTGCACCAAGATGAGTGATTCATATCATAGAGACTTTAAGCACCATTTAAATCAACATGGATTAATTTAAATAATGTTTATCCTTTTCTGAAAGATATTCTGCAAAATATTCTGTTCTAATTAGCTGAAATATTTTGATAATATTTTGATAATATTTTAAATGAGGGAAGTCAAAATATTTTGGAAGTGTTATTTGCTCAATGAAAAATGCATGTCTGCTACATATTTGTCTGACTTCTAATAAAACTACATGGTTTTATTGTGCTACTTAGTACTTATAGTTTTATTATGGTGGAAATCAATCAATGGTGAATTCATTAGTTGGTTGATAATTTGTCTTTTTAATTATTTTTTGTGTGAGGTTGCATTTGAATGGAGATTCAGCTTAGCTGATGCCCAATTAAAGATTAATGGTATTTTGATATTGTTTATTTGGGACTTAAAATGACAAAAAATGCATTAAAAAGCTCCTCAAAACAGGCTTTAATGAAACTTAAGGTATTAAATGAAAATATTATTTATCACTAGTCAATGGGTTTTTTTTTCCTTGCCATGTTCTTCAAATTGTAAAAATGGCTAAATCTCACCATCTCACACCTTATCATTGATTTACAAACTGAAACTGGAAAATGAGCTTTCCTCCTTTTTCAACATGCTCTGGTTCTCACAGCTTTGCTTCAGCTCAGCATTAAGTTAAAGCAGTGAAGCTAAACTGAGATGAAACATATTCTTGTACATTTTCGCAAAACACAACTGTTGTCAAAAATTAGCTCAACAGAACATGGTTTTAGTTTTTACACTGATAAATCCTAGCTCTTCATGCTCTGATTGTTTTTAAACTGTGATGGAAAACCTGTTCTGCTTAATTATATATATATAAGATGTTAAGGGGCTATTAAAGAGTCAGAATAGAAATTGCATCTTCTTTTAAGGGTAAAAATATTAAATTTACACTGGACAATATGCATCTTCTAAAGTGAGTCTTTAACTTTTTACTGATCTGGTACAAAAAAACAGGCATGTGCTGTGCGCACGTGTGTAAATAAACCCTGGCTATTTATGCTTTAATGGTATAATTTAAAACTTATTCTCTTCAATAGCTACTACATTCCTTAAATAGCAGCTTCTCCATTGGACTTGCCCAATCAGCTGAAAACAGTTTAGGAATTTTGCCAGAATGCCAATGATCAAAGAAAACCTGTGATGTTCATCTTACATCATTTAGCCTGCCTTATCTCACAGAAAGCACTGGTAAGGGAATGTGGGATCTTGCTTTAAAGAAGATGTGAATTGACTGATAGCACATGAAGGCACAGGAGCAGCCCCTAATCTGGACACAGAGAGCAAGGGAGGAGGGAGATCAGTTGTAGAAAAGAGAGGAGAAGAGAGTCACTTTTCTGTGGGAGGGTGGACAGCCATGGGGGATAGCACTGCAGTTAGGAAAAGAACAACTAAAGGGATACAGATAATAGCAATGGGAAGGGATGGCAATGGAACGTGTATTTTGGGGGTTAGAAGAATAAAAGGTGATCCTGCAGTAGGCTTTATCTGTGTAGTCAGGCGAGTATGGGACAGTCTTGCAAAATTATTTATATGTTTGGGTTAGAAAAACAGTTCTCCTGTTCAACATATGGATATCTCTGATATTTCCCTTAAATTTGAGATTACTTGAGTGCAGCTTTCTGTATCTGAGATAATTATGTAGGCTCCTGTGGAGGGATAGAACGTAAGAGAATAGTGCAGAAGGTAATCTCACCCCTGAGGAGTTGCAGCTGTACTAATCACCAATTAGGAACAGGCCTGCCCTTAACAGGCCACAGCTGTGTCCAATAAGAAGATGAGTGCTACAAAAGAGTGGGGTAGCTGGGTGAGGGGGGTTGGAGGGTGTTGGTTGTGCCGAGGAGTCAGTGCTGTGAGGAACTGCCCACAAGAAATCACTGAGAAGGTGTGGGACCTTTGCAATAGGATGGCAACAGGCTCCTTTTATGGTTACCGGAATTTTGGTTACAACTCTTTTTGTGCATGTCTAAAATGATCATCTGTTTTACATGCTGAAAATATTTTTCTGTTGAGTGTAAAAGGAGTCCAGTCAAATAACTCAGGTACAGACACAATGTAGACATCTAAAGTTAAACAAAATTAATCTCATGCCCTGTTGGTAAGACTTCTAATTGGGCAGGGGTGGTTTCCAAAATCTATTTGGTCAAACTTTGGTGAAATACTTTGTATTATTGTTTTGTTATTGATGTTGAGCATGGATGAAGATTGGTTCTTTTTCACTGGATAAATTACTGTTTAGCAGTCCATCCCTCTCACTCTCTGTGATCAGTGTGGTTTTGTAGATCTGTGTCACACCTCTCACTCATATTTTTGTTGAACTGAAGAATGTGGCATGGGTGAGTTGTGAATTTATACAGCAGGATAAAGGTTATACAGGTGCTTTCTTTGTTAACTCTTTCTTGTCCAACATGTTCCTATCATGGCTCAATTTTAAAATTTTCTTTTAAACGCTGACCAGCCTAGAGCTAGTATTTTTTTTAGAACCAACCATCATACCCCAAATTCTTGGTCCTGAGCAGTAAAAGACAGAATAAAACAATTTATCTGAAGGTAAAACTGGCTTCTCACAGGGGCATCACTTTACGTTGGTCTACACTAAATTTCTTCTGACATTTTATTGCCCAATCCATCTTGTCAGTTCTTCTGCAGCACTTCACAGTTGGCTCTCATCTTACTATCTTTAATAACTTGGAACCATCAGCAAACCTTATCATCGATTACTGTCTTTTCTAGGTCATTTATGAATATATTAACCAGCAGAGGTCTCAGAACAGATCTTATAGAAACAACTGCTGACATCCTTGATATGTAAGAACTATTTATTTGCTCCTTTTCTAGGTTTTCTATATTTCATCAAATATTTTTTACATGACGGAACCTTCTTTCTTAAGTCATTGCTCAGTTTCCTTTAAAATGTCTTTGGAAATTAGGCTAGATTAAACCAGTCAAATAATTATTATTATCATAATTTTTTACTCTTTTAGAATCCTCTAAGAAACTTATAAAGCAGAACTTGGCCTTAACAAGGCAATGTTGAATTTTTAATTTAACAGTATTCATCCACTGGTCCACTAATATATCTTTTCTCTGTAGTTACACCACAGTCTTTTCCACAGTTATTTTGGTTTCAAACAGATTCTCTGCAGACACCCTTGACCCTTTTCTCCTTGCTCTCAAGGAAAGATTTTCACGTAAGAATTCCCCAGTTTTTTACTGACGTTAAGGCCTTTTTGAAGAATTAATCTGCCCTCTTCAGTGGACTTGTCTTTCCTGAGCTCTCCTTTACACTTAGGGCTCTTCAGGTTTCGTTTTTAAAATATCACTGCAAATGCTGGCACTCCTCCACAATTTATTAAAAAAAAAATCCTCAAACCCTCTTGATTTTAAATGCCAGCTAACCTTTTTTCCCTTAGGGTTTGCCTCTCCTGTTCAAATCATGTTTATTCGCAATGAACCTGGAGTATTTTTTTTCCTTTACAGAAGCATAAAATTGTCCAAGTTGGAAAAAACCTCCAAGAGCATTGAGTTGAACAGTTAAGCCAGCCCTGCCAAGTCCTCACTAAACCATGTCCCTAAGTGCAAATCCACGCAGCTTTTGAACACTTCTAGGAATGGTGATTTTACCACCTCCCAGGGCAGCCTATTCCAATGTCAGACCACTCTTTCAGTGAAGAAAATTTTCTAACACCCAAACTAAACCTCCCCTTGTGCAACTTGAGGCCATTTCCTCTCATCCTGCCACTTGATACCTGAGAGAAGAGCCCAACCTCCACCTGGCTACAACCTCTAGTAGCGTTGGAGAGCAGTAAGTCCCCCTGAGCCTCCTTTTCTCCAGGTTGAACTCCCCCAGCTCTCTAAGCCGCTCCTCAGCAGACTTGTGCTCCAGACCCTTCACCAGCTTCATTGCCCTTCTTCAGGCATGCAAAAAAAAAAAAGTCAAAAGTGTATCTTTTTGCCTGATTTATGTCTTCTACCCTTACCAACATTCTCCCCTCTTCCAGTTTGAATTCCTAATTTCTGAGGAGCATCCTTAGTGTTGGATGCTACACTGATATTATCTAATGGGGGAAATGCATCACTTGTAATATTTTACCTTTCCCATCTTCTGTGATATTTCTTAATGAACAGCTCCATCTCGTTAGGTAGGACTTGTGCCCCTTTCAAGATTAGGTGGCTCCAACATATCCTTGCTGCTGATTAATTTTTCTGTCTCTCTCAGTTCCTGTTATTCAGCCTTCCAAGTCTCATGGGCTTGAATTTTCTCTCTGAAGATTTCATGTTGCTGATACAATTGCTCTGTGACATTTCCCCACAGAGCAAGTACTCAGCATTTGGCATGTCAGAGTGTAAACTGAGAAACTGTTTCCCTTTTGGCTGAGTTTCCCCTTCATTTCTTCTCCACCTAATGCAAAGGTGACTTCCAAAGCAGTTCTGTTTGTCCACATGACTTACCTCACCTCCCATTGTACCTCCTTAATATGAAAGCCACAAAGCATGA
This sequence comes from Molothrus ater, assembly GCF_012460135.2. Classification (NCBI taxonomy): domain Eukaryota; kingdom Metazoa; phylum Chordata; class Aves; order Passeriformes; family Icteridae; genus Molothrus; species Molothrus ater. The sequence continues at coordinate 11,595,355 of NC_050482.2, read as the reverse complement.
ACAAACACTGCAGCAGTAAATGCTGTAGTAAATATATGAGTAAATACATGTTCATAATGTAGCAAGAGGGAAAATAATTTCTTTAGGTTTATGTACTTACATTTATTCACAGAATCCTTTAAGCCCCTCTAGGGAGGGGAAAAAATATAATCTTGCTTTTAGCTAAATTTTTAAATATGTCCTCAAAGTCAATTTCTGGAAAAAAAATTAGAAGGGCAACTTCTCATCTCTCATAAATTCTTAAAATTCCAAGAAGATTCAGGATCACATAAGAGTTTTCCATATGTGTTCCCCAAAAAGAAAGATTAAAAAAATTCTAGTCAATCTCTGTGCAGAAAATAGAATGAGGCTCTTTTGTACATCATTCTCTGAGACTGACATTTAACACAAATTCCTTCAGTGGTTTTTTCATCTTGTAACAACTAACAGAATACCAAAGGAAGATCAGACTATCCTGAAAACTGCACCATCAGACTGCCATTCATAAGGCAGTGCATGGGGATATTAAAAAGATACTATGAAAGTACAAGATGGTGTTGTTCAATACTGAAACTGCAGCGCCTCTAGAAGGTAAAAGCCCAAATAATCTGTGTAAGGTGGTATAAACAGTTCTACAGCAGGGTTCTAGGAATGGAGGCTCCTATAGACTGTAGGCTTGTCCTAAGGCAAGCGCTAAACCCCAGAACTGATCTTTTCTGTCTGGAACTCAGTATTTCATGTGAGACAGAGAATCACAAGTGAGACTCAGTGCTTCTACTTACAAAATATCTGAAATTTCAAAACCAGAGTGTTCAGCAAGATTTGTTTCTTGGCAGTCAAATCTTGGTTTTAATATGACAGAACTAGATTTTGGAATCTAAGCCAATCTGAAATAAGGCCAAATATTGAAAACATGGTGAGGCATATATTTTTTTTAATGCTTCATGAGAAGAGAGTCAATTTATTTTGTATGTATACTATTTGGGAAGACAAAAAAGTTCTCTTTGTTCAGTTTCAGACCTTGAAAATACTGCCCTGCTGTGTGTTGGCATTGCATGGATTTTGTTATTGCACATTTTTCTCTAGACTGGTTAATTTAAGAAAAATTATATGATTTTCTACAAGTGTATATAAGCAGACTAGAGCAGGAGTAACTCCAAAATCTACTATGTAAGAATATTCTTAAAATCAATACAAATGAGAGCTGCTGTTATGAAGTAATATGGGTAGATCCATTAGATTTGAAACTGTACAGTTGAAATTGGAGTTTTGCTGTGAAATAGCTGCTGAAGGGAGCCATGAATAGAGAGGCTTATAGGACATTCCAATTACTTCCTATGGCAGAGATTAAATCTACAACTTCAGTTTTACCTGGATTCCTGAACAAGAATCTCAAGCAGCAGCAGCAGTGATATCCTTCCTCACTGCATATTTAAAGGTTGTTCCACACATTGGTTTTACAGGCACAGGGACAAATCTATCAGTTCAATTTTCTCCTGACCAACCTCCCTAGCAGGCTCTTTGTGGGAGTTTTCACAGAGTCACACACTGGCTGAGGTTGGGAGGGTCCGAACCCCTGCTCAGGAGGGCAGCCTAGACCCAGCTAACCAGGACCTTGTCCAGACATGTTTTTATCTCCACAACCACCTGTTCTACCTGAAGAGTCTACTGGGGTTTTCTACCTAGAGTTTGTTTTTTTGGGTTTTTTTTTTTTTTTGGATCATCTGTGATTGTTTGTTTGTTTGTAAAAAATATAATCCTTGAGATGCTAGCATGTATCCTGGGCTGCAACAAAAGCAGTGTGGGCAGCAGATCAGAGAGGTGATTCTTTGCTTCTGCCCTGCTTTTATGAGATCCCACCTGGAGTACTGCACCCAGCTCTGGAGTGCTGAAGAAGGACATGGACCTGCAGCAATGAGTCCAGAGGAAGGCACTCAGTTAACCTGAGTACTTCCTTTATGAGAAAAGGCTTAAAAAAATTGGATTTGTTCAGCCTGAAAAAGAGAAGGCTTCAGGGTAATCTATTTTTGACCTTCCAGTGCCTAAAGGCAGCCTACAAGAAAAATGAAGAGGGACTTTTTACCAGAGCGTGTAGTGATAGGACAAGGGGAAATGACTTCAAACTGGAAGACAGTAGGTTTAGATCAGATATTAGGAAAAAAAATCTTTACTCTGAGGATGTGGATACTCCATTTCTAGGAGCCTTCAAGGCCAGGTTAGATGGGGCTCTGAGCAACCTGGCCTAGTGGAAGGTGTCCATGCCCATGGGAGGTGGGTTAGAACTAGATGATCTTTAAGGTCTCTTCAAACACAAATCACTCTATAATTTTATTTTTCTGTGTCACTGTTATGATGGGAATGAACATGAAACACAGAAGGGATCCTGGTCATTACCCTTTGGTCCTACATTGATTACATGGTTGCAGACCAGAGCTCCCTTGTACCAGATTGGCCTGAAGCAGGTGTGCAGCTCTGGGCACTACTGTGCCTTTAGCTCATCATGAATGGCTTGGTACATGCAGTGGCAGTTGGAAGAGAACAGCAAAAGGTGAGCTGAGGACACCACAAGTGCATGGGAATTAGGCAATGCATGACAAGGGGTCCCACAGAGGCATCCATTGTGGGCTTCCTGGAATAACCTGGCATCTGTAGTAAGAGTGTCTGATTTTCAAACTATTCATGGACACTGTTTTACTCTCCCTCTCTTCATTAGAATGCTTTACTATAGGCCAGGCCACAGAGGACTAATAAGCAGTCAGGGGAGGCAGCTATACAATTTTGGTCTGCTGTCCTTTAGTAACCGGCCAAGTGTTTGTCTAAGAGATACTCTGACACAGTGACACAGACTTCCCTGCTCGTGTGTTGGCAGGGGAGGTTTACATAGGAAGACCTAGTTTCTAAGTGCGTGCTAGTTGCCAAAGGCTCTACTAAAAGAATGTTTCACTGAACAAATTTGGTTTAACATGTGTGCGATTTATCAAATTTATAAACTGTGGGGGTGACTCAGCTGACTCTGTAGGCTCTATTTGATCCAGTCACTCCTGGCTCCCTTTGCAGTCAATAAAGAGAAACAGGCACTTCTAGATCATAACTCATCTACTCTTAAAGTAGATGCCATTAATGCCCTGATACAGAAAAGCCTGTAATTAGCTGTAGGAGGAGTTGAGTCTGACTGCTTTAGGTGTAGACATGGAAAGCCAGGTGAGATGATTCCCACCCTGAGGCACTGTTGTGCCAGCATGGCTCTTCCCTCAATTCAGTCACAAACATGAGATGCACAATTCAATGGAGAAAATGTGTGATTGATACTCTTTGTATTAGTGGTGCAAAACTATAGATGTGAGGTGTCTCATTTGTTAGAGGAGGTCGCTCAGTGACTAACTAGGAAGAAACAAGTGTCAAGGACAGATCTGTAAGAGCAGAGTGAATATATAATTTGACAGAAACCATGCTGGGCAATGTGCATTATTTTTACGTGACTGTCCATTGTTTCACATCATTACTAGTAGAGCTGAATTTCCCTTACTTTGAGCTTTATTCTACTCTCACAGCACTCTTTCACACGTGTAGCTGCATGGTTTGCAATGAAGTTACTCCTGTTTTAGTCAGTGTACATGGCAGCGTCATTAATCTTCTATTGTAATTTGCTTCTGTTCAATCTATTTGTTCTTAGTAAAAAAAAAAGGTTTCCTGTCAGTTCCTACAGTGCAGTTTTGTGCTGTGCTTTGCAAAATTATTTCAGCATTATTATTTCCAACGGAACGTTGTCACTCAGACTTCATTTCATTACAGAAAATTTACATTACCCTTTTGATCTCCTAAATATCTTCTAATAATTAAAAAGCCTATGCTTTTGCTCTTGAATCTTTATCTTCATCTGTTTTCCTTCTTTGCTGTTCTCCAGGCTGTGCTCTGCAGTGACACGACTGACTCAGATGCCTTACTATGGAGACTCAGATATTATGGTAATGAGCATGATAGGTACATCAGACTCCAAGAAGGACCTCAGGGTCATCACAGATAATTACCTTAACATGAGATGCCTGCAGTGCTGTGACTAAAAGGGATAATGTGAACTTCAGAATTACATTAAGGGGAAGCTACACCAAGCAGAGGTAGGAAAATAATCTGAAGTTTGTGTGTGTCTTCGCCTGGAGCACTGCTTAGGGGGCACAGCTGGAGGCAGATCATCAGCACAGCTCTGTCAATGCTCCAGTGATTTGCAGGGAATCCATGTCCTTAGATGTGCTGCAAGTGTAAAGCAATCACATATTCGTGATCAAGTTGTTTATCAGAGTTTGGAAGAACATTTTTCCTTGGCTTGGACAGGTTAGTTTGGATAGCAGCTTTTAATTTGGCTTTTGCAGTATGACATATGGGATATATAAGTTTTATTTCCCCTTCTCAGTGTCTTGACTCTAATGTCGCTTTTTTCTCCTCCCCTTGTTCACACTGACAAAACTGAGGGACTGAGACCTTACAGGCCTAGGTGGCCTCATTGTTTCTTCTCTTTTTCGTTGCTATGTCCAAGCTGGAGGCAGGTGTGCTCTGCATCATGTCCCATAGTCTTAATCCCCGTGTGGTGGTTACCAGCACTCACACTTCCCCCAGTTTTCTTGGGAAGCAAACCCCTTGGGAAGGCAGAAGGGCATTCTGTGCATCTTGATAGATTTGCCTATACAAGTAGCCTGGGGAGAAGGGTGCTGCAGCAGGGACTCAGTTTCTAGGGAAGCTTTACGTTTAGCTTGCTGCCTGTAGTGTGTAAACCACTTGAATGATTCCTAGGAGAGGATCCCTAAGAGCCTGACCTGTTTCTGTAAGAGTGTTACAAGAAAAATGATGTTCCCAAAAGAAAATATTCTTTACTTTTTGCCAGTAATGTATGTGCTCACCAAAAGGCCTAATATCATGCCTGTAATTGTGAATACTGGCAGCACCAGAAGAAGCCTTGGACTTCAGGAAAGCATGTTTGAATTTATGCTGCAGTGTTGGGCAATTGCTATTCACCCAACAATATTCTAACTAAATTTTTGTCTGAAAAACAGTTTTCCACCATCACTGTCCTTAATTAAATGCTCAGTACTTGCCCCTTTAGTACAGAGAGGATAAATACAGTCTTGTTTTTTGCAGACCCATGAAATCAGTCAAAAGCTCCCCCCCAAGTTCCCTGAGATTTCCAATCACATAGAGAAACAGAAATAGTGCTTCTAACCTCTGGAGTAAAAGCTTTTGGAAATTGTATGATATTTCTTTGAACTTATGTCTGAACTTCCTTAAAACTAATTTAATGACAGAGGAAAGTTTTTATATTCAGCTTGCAAGTAAGGGCTGGAGAGGGAACCTGCCTAGCATGTGACCTCAAAGATTAACACCGTAACATTATCATGGGATCACAGGCTACAAAAAAAACAGGTAAGTGTTCTAAATGGCATGTCAGACTAACACTAAGGACTTTAACAAATGAAACTTTCTTGTTAACAAACTGACATTATTGTATTTAAAGGTCAGCTGACAAAAGGGTATGACTCCCCGGCAATCTTTCTCAGGCTGAGAGCAGGACCTCCTTGGGGAGACACTGACCTTTTCCAGGGGAGGAGCAATCAAGGCTGATAAAATCAGTCATTTCCAAAAGAAATATAACAATAATTATGCACTGAACTAGGAGTAGACTTCTGATAGCTGCATGGTTATTCTAGGGCAGAAGAGACACTATGGAATTCACTGGTTTCTTTCTTCTGTATGTTTTCTGGGGTGACTGCAAGCAGTGGGCTGACAGAATCACTGATACATGAGAAATGGTCTTGCCATGGAGGCTGATGGAAAAGTCCCTTCCCGGTATTTTTAGGATATTTTGGAATTCTTCCATTTCGGGAATTTTTGATGACATTATCCCCATTGGTGACAATTGATTTTCCTAAGGTTTTCTTGACTTCAGTAAATTAAATGATTTCTGCATCAGCTGAGAGATGAGTCTTGTTGCTTGAAAGAATCCGAAGATGAAATTTGCTTTTGCAGTCTCCATTTGGGCAGACCTGTTAATGAGTGTTAGCTGAGTGATTTCAGCCTCCTTGAACCAAACAAATGGTGCAACACGAAGCTGACGCATCTAAAGGCAGATTTACTGAACACCCACAGGACACTGCCTTAGATCCACCTTGCATGTTCCAACATTCCTGTACCCAGATGCACAGTGACCACAAATTCAGAATAACTACATCTGATAAAAGGGTAATACAGAGCAGAATTCAAAAAGAGGTTGGTCATGTACACTATTAATTAATATAAACTTTCAGTGCAGAACTGCATCCACAGTGCCAGTTATGTCTTGGGTCTTGTGTTTGTCAGAGTTGATATTTGCACAAATTGTCAGTGAATATGTCATGAGGCAAAGCTCGTGACCAAGTTCAGTCTAACTAATTGAAAATAATATATGGAAGAATGTTGAAAAATGTTTTAAAACAAAGTTTTAAAAGCGTGAAGTTATTTATATTTCCTCATTGCCTTTCTAGTAAGAGCTGATGTAGAACATAATAGAGCATACTGCATCATCGTTATGGAAAAATTCCAATCATTCTCAGGGTATGTACTCTAATTCAACTGTAAATTACTGGATTTGACACTGGAATCACTTGTGGGAAATTCTGTAACCTGAGCTATGCAGGAATGAATAAATGTTCATAATAATCTTTTGCATTCAAATTTGTGAATCTATGTTCATTGCAGACTGTTTTTTCTCTGTCAGGGATACATCTTTGAGTCTGTAATTCTGCAGGGGAAAGCAGCACTGCAGTGAGATTTTATGATTTTTTTCTACCTACTGAAGACCTGCTGTAAAATGCAAACAGAGCTGAAATCCACTGAGCTACCTGTGAGAAAAAATAATTCTAATGGTAGAAAAAGGAGGGACTCAAGTTTAGAAGAGTTTCTAATTTAACTACTTAAATTTTTAATTAGGATGTATACTGAGACAGAATATCTTGACAGGAGTTCTTAATGTACAGCAACCAGAAACTTTCCACCCATATCCTTTATGCTGCACAGACTGGAGACCTTCACTTTCCTGCATGGAACTCAGAACTGGTGAGGTTCTGATTTGTCTGATAAACGATACTGCCTATGTTTGGGGACTCTGGTTGAGACTGTTTTTGGATTTAGACTCATGAAATAACTTTGGTGATAAATGAGTGGCTGGAGGTCACTGTATTAATCTGGAGTCTCTGAGCAGCATTAACAGTCACTGGGAAGGCAGCTGCACCCTGGTGTCCTTACCTGAGCCAGACCTATCTCTTTGTTGGGATAGGACTTCTGAAAATTTTATTCCCGTATTGCCAGCTATATGTTTGAAGCCATTTCTTGCCTGAGTCTGTGGTTGTCCTGTTAGAAACCATGGCATTATCCATGAGTGCTGTTTCCTGACACCCCCTCTGCTCATCCACCACTGAACTCAGCTCATTGAGGCTCTCCTTGCCAACCCAAGCGTATTCACTTCTTGCTGCTCTCATGCTATATTAGAACTAGAGGCCATATTATCTGCCTTGGAGTCATTGGCAGGGACTTCATACTTAGTTCAGGAGTCTGGTGCAAACTACTCAAAGTTCTGACCTAGCTATCAGTAAAGCCATCAAGCTCCTACCAAATTCAAAGGAACTGAAAGTGTCCAGCAGCTACTAAAAATTACAGCTCTTGATTTTTGAGGCAGGCTTACTTCCTAGTTCTTTCTCCCCTATCTTTCCCTTTTTACTCTAATTAACTATCTCTTCTGCCCAATTCCATTTCCCTAACTGTTGAACAGGACCCTTCTTCTGTGGCATGCCTAGTGTATGAGAGAGAGCCCCTTATTCTTTAATTTTATGGTCTTGTTACTTTAAGATGGCTTTTCTATTAGAGTTTGTTGCTCTTTTGTGCATCCTCTAGAACATTCAGGGGATCCTGTTTATGTCAATGGCAATATTAATCTGAAGATCATGTTGAATAGGGGGCCTACTATTCAAGAAAAAAGATCTACTTATAAAAGCTGTCACAAGAGATTTGCTGGCTACACAGGATGCAGACATTCATTGGTGCACTTGCACAGCTCATTCCTGGGCTGTGTGGGGTTAGGTGGGATGTCAGCCCCTCTCTGCTAAGGAATAGAGTGCTGCCTCCAGCAAGGCTGTACCTATTGTCATCATGGTTGAGCACAGAGGGTTTTACACAAAGGTATCTGCAACACCATTATTTGGGTTGCTTGCTGCATAGCATTGGTTGCATGATAATTCCCAACACCCAGATGGAGTTCTCACATTCACAAGAATTCCCAATTTTATGGTGAGCAATGGAAAATCAATTTAGTGTCATTCTTCTTCCTCCTCTTGTATCCATCTACTTAGAAATAAATGCCCCTAAGATATGTTCCTGCAGCAGGTGTACCACTTCTCCCTTTTTGCAGAATATCAGTGAATCATGATTCCCCTACAAACCTGCATGACTTCAGGTGAGGCAGACTGAGGAGAGAACTTCAGGCAAAAATAAGTGCATAGGTCAGTGCCACTAAATTGAATGCAAAATTTACGGTTGATTTCAGTAAATACAGAAAATTACTCTGTATGACTCAAAATCCTTTTCTGAATTTTTTAACAGAACTGACCCAGGTGTCTTCTTTTATATCACAGCTGTATCAGTGCTGCTTCAAATGTCACAATTAATTTAAAATAAATAATATATATTTTGCTTAAAAAATCTGTGTGATTCATATAGTGAAACTGGGAGTTACTACTGATTTTGATGTCTTCACAGGCCATGGCAACCCCCTAATGTGTATATATCCTTTCCTAGGCTTACAAGGGCAAAATAAGTCCATCATTCATGTGCTTAAAAATTCATAGCATTTGAAGTTGTTGCTATCCTTTCTCCATATATCCCTCTAAAAGCTACAGAAGCCAAGAATTAAAGTTTATACTTTTTTTTGTTCTTGCTGTGGAGATAATTCTACTAAATTACATCAGCAAGCTGTTCCTACATATTCAAAATGTTTACAGTGGGCTCAACCAATTTCCCTTAAGCGTCTAAAACTACTTCTCTTTTTGAGAACAAATTGGGGGACAATTCCAGAAAATGGATTTTTTCAACTTATAATTGCGAGCATTTAAAAATATGGATGATTCACTAAACAAGAGACCTTTGATGCTTAGCTATAACCGTTACTGTTATTTTCTTTAGAAATGTCTATTTGTTTTCTCTAGCTGTTGAAAACATAAAGATATATGTCCAGAAAAGATTTCCCTTGCATGGGAAAAGAGATCTTGTCAGCTGAGTTCCTAATTGGCTTCATTTGTGCAACCACAATATTTTGACAAGGGCATGTGTTCTTTCTGCTCTATTCTACTCTGCCCTTTCCTCCTATACTCTACTTCCACCATCATAATTCATGAATTCCTTAATCTGGAAATACTTAAATGCTGAAATAGAAAGAAAAGCTTGTTGGTTTTGTTTTTTGGTTTTTTTTCCCAAGTGTTTCTCTGCTAATCTGTTGAATTTGGTTAGAGACTGGACAGATAGCTCCGGAAAAACTGGAGCCATGTTCAGTGGCCACAATTTAAGCATTTAAAATTTAAGTAAAATTTCAGATATTTTGAGAATTTGGAGACCTTCTACACTGAAGACATGATTCCATCAATGTTATTGATATCAAAATGCAAATACATATCTTACTTTATTGTCCATTTGTGCTGTTAGATTTGAGTGAATCTGTTTGCTGAAGAATGGATCCATGTGGATGAGAATCCTGCCCTGATTCAAGTTCTGCTCTTATCAGGTTCTTTGAAGTAAGGAGGTGTATCAATAACCCTTCTTCCTCTTTCTGATTAGTCACTACTACAGAGTGATAGATCTTGTCATGTTCAGTGAAAATGCCTTAGCTGTTCCCAAGTGTGAGACAGAAGTTTTCCATAAGTGTAGGGCTCACACTCTTATCCCAAATTTGATTAAGTTGCCACAGAACTCTTTTTTTAATAACTAAGTCTTTAATTACTTCAGTTATGGGGTTGCAGTTGAATGATTTTGCTTATTATAGCATGCAGTGGTTCCCTGCAAGGTTGTATTGGTTTTACAATTTGAGCAAGGGCATGTGCAGGATTGCTTTAGATTACTTGAGGTTAGGAAGACACTGATTTGCATAGCTTCAGGGCTGTTGGAATCCTTTGGGAAGTGAAAGTAATTTTCTTTTATTTACTCTCATTTCTACAGTTCCTTCTGCCACTTATTCTCACTGGGTCAGCCTTTCCCTTTACTAATGTTTGTGTCAGGATATTGCACAAGAACTACACAGATAGATTTCACCTGAGCTTGTGGAAAGATAACACCAATATTTTGTGAATTCAAAATTTTACCTCTTTTTCTGTCAGAAAACAGCCAACAAATCTACTGTTTTGTCAAAAGAAGAAAAATTACATTTTATTTTTTTTTCTGTCAGAATTTTGATATATTCTAGTACCTTTTTTATCTTCCTTTTACCTACCTTACCCCTACTTCTTTTTTCCTCACTGCTGCCACTGTTTCTTCATCTGCAGGGTGGCTTTTCACCACTGCCAGCCCCAACACAAGCCTCTAGAGGCCACACAGCATGAGCAGAGTGGGGCATTTCCACTGCTCAACACCCCTGTGAGAGCACCTGTCTGCTCCTCTGCTCTGGTCGTGTGGGTGCAACACACCCCAGTTGAGTATTGCTCATTGTTTGAAAATATTCTTATTTACGTGCCCTAAATGTGGTAAATGAGGGTGATGAGATTCATTAAAAAAGGGCACTCCTGACCTGAATTAAATGCTAATGCACAGACGCTGGCATTGTATTAATAAATCAGTTCAATAGCCATCTCTGCACCTGGTCTTTCTTGAATGGGGAAAAAAGAACTACATAGAGAATTTCACTTGATGCCTTACACCATCAGGGTTTGTTACTTTTCCCCAAGACAGTATACGTGTCCCATGGACCACTACAGTAGCTGAAGAACATGGTGTTCCCAGGACTGCTTGGACTGGCCAGATCTTCTTCAGATATGACCCTAATTATACAGAAGTCAGCACCCACAGAAATGTTAATATTAAAGGTGGAGAGGGGAGGTAGCACAGATGTTTGTGTTGTTCTATAAAAGGATACTGTACTAACAGTGATAAAATTAGCATACCTGAGTAAGTGCCGAGAAGTGTTGGAATTTAATACCAATATAGCCGGATGGAACGCGCCTGGGCTCGTCTGGCCTTGCTGCTTGACCAAAGGCGGCTGCTGTGGTGGTTTCACCTCAGAGACACCTTTGGCTGGCTGGATGCTGCAGCTGGGCGCCTGGGACAAGTCCAGGCCTGCAGGAGCTCAGGTTTACCTCTGGTGGAAAGGCTTTTAGGTGAGGTGAAGGAAAAAGGAGTCGGTTCTGCTGTAGGGTTTCGATCCAGAGCTTTATTCCTGGCACACAGGCCTCTGAATCCAGCAACAGTTCCAACAGAACTATCGAACCATGTGGTTGCTGTGTCTTTAACCCCAGGGAGAGGGGGAGGGAAGGGGTAGGGATCCCACCAACCAGGTAAGGGGGGGGAGTCTCAGAGGACAAGTGACACCTGGATGGCCCAATGTCCCCCAGGGCTGAAAGGCATCTTTTGAACTTCGCCAATCACACGACGCCCTTTCTGGAATGCCAAGATTGACAGACAGCAGTCAGCAGGGGCGAGGGGAGGGGAAGGGAGAGGTTATTGGCACACCTGGGGAAAGAAGCGGGATGACTAAAACAGGCTATTACATTGCACCTGCAACAAAGAGGAACTAGGAGCAACCTTACCAGTGATTAAACTGGGATGCTTAGGCTGGAGCTTATCAAAATGACATGTGTAATAATCAGAACAGATACATGTCAGAAACCTTGGCTGGTGGCAAGGGCATGGGAGAGCTCTGTAGCCAAGTTGCTGCTGTGTAATACTGTGCCATATCAGGTCTCTTGCATTCAGCAGGAGCCAGTACCCCATTAGTGATTGGCTGCCAGCTGAGTGTAACTCCATTCCCCACCCTCTGGCCATCTGGCTGGTTCTTCACCCAGTAAAGAATACACCCATCTAAGCCTTGATCAGTCAGATTCTCCAGGAAAATGCTGTGGGAATTGGTGTCCAAGATGATTTGCTCCATGCCCTTCCCTGGCACTGAGGTCAGCATGACAGGTTCCCTCTATTCTCCTTCTGGCTGTTCTTGTAGATGGCATTACAGAATTCACAGAATCACTGGGCTGGAAGAGACCTTAAAGATCATTGAGTCCAATCCAGCCCTAACACCTCAACTCAACCATGGCACTGAGTGCCATATGCAGTCTTTTTTTTTTAAACACATCCAGGGATGGTGACTCCACCACCTCCCCGGGCAGACCATTCCACAACTTTATCACCTTTTCTGTAAAAAAACTTTTTCCTAATATCCAGGCTATATTTCCCATGATGCAGCTTGAGACTGTGTCCTCTGGTTCTGTCAGTGCTGCCTGGAGAAAGAGACCAACCCCACCTGACTACAGCCCTTTCAGGGAGTGCAGAGAGAGATAAGGCCACCTCTGAGTCTCCTTTTCTCCAGGCTAAACAACCCCATGTTCATTAATTTCCACTTACCTCGGATTCTCTGGTTAACCAGGACTGCTGGTAAATGATTAAAAATGGCTTGGTGAGTTCTTTCATCAGCTGCCTCATTACTCTCAGGTACATCCCATCTGGGCCCATGGACCTGTGCATGTCTAATTAGCATAGCATGTCACTAACTATTTCCTCCTGGATTCTGGGGGCTTTATTCACCTCCCCATCACTAACTTCCAGATCTGGCAGCTGGTTACCCTGAGGAAGAGGGGAGTGGGGAGACCCAGTTTTTGTCACCCACAATGCTGGTGCTCTTTGTCCCATTCTCTACTATTTTACACTGCAAATTTATTTTTAGTGTTTCCACATACATTGTGCTGTATGTTGTATTTCATCCTTTTTCTACTGTGCACAAACCATGGCTGCCTTGCTCTTTCCTGGTGCTATCCCAGGCCCTCTATGTGCTGACTGTGTCCTATTTAGCAGCATAACACTACCCTTAGTGCTTAGGCTGTCAAAAACATTTTAAAAGATCAATGGTAGAGAATGGTAAACTCTAAGCAGATTGGTATTTTTCCCTCCAGCATGGCCAGGTGTCATTTTCCATAAGTCATTTCCTTTTCCCATCAGAATTCACTTACTAATTCCCACTCAGTTAGGCTTTACCAACTGTTTTCCATAAAGCACCATACTTGAAAATCAGATAGAAAATACCTACTATATTTAAATTTTCCTCTAAAAATAGTTTCTTACTGAGAAATCAGGCAAGCCTTTGGCAATCTGTTTGGGTACTGGAGATCATCCCATTTATAATTTATCTGTGTGTTTTCAATATTGTTTTTATTCCAAAAATTTGTTCTCAAGTCTTACATAACTTTAAGGTTTGAAAAATGTGGTTTTGTAGCTATTGATGTCTCTTTTTCTCTATGTTTTTTATTTTCAATATTTTAAAAGATGCATTTATAGTATTTATATTTTCTCAAAAATATTTTATACTTTATAATGGACATTGCCCTATTATTTATTTATTTACTGTGCAGTAGAAATTGCCCTGTCCTCCTAAAACTCTAAATAAACCTTATTGCTTTACCTCAGATGATAAATTCACCATCCTGTACTTACTTGGATTTTCTATTACTTTTTCAGCAGTTATCTGACACATCTGTCCTAGTTCAATATTATTTAAAAAACTCTTTTTCTTATGTTGCACCTTATTTCTCTTTTCTTCCATGTCTTTACATGGATAAAAACCATTTGGCTTTTTTTATTTGATCTTGCTTCCCAGAATTCTTTCCAAGATTTCTCTCAGCATTTCCTTTGGCAAGTCTCACTTTATTGCAGTCTCACTTTATTTCTAATACCTTAAATGTAGAATCAGAAGGCTTAAAGGGCCCTGAGAGGTCATGTAGCTCATTTTCCTGTCCCAAACCAGCACCACTGCAGCATGGTTGTCAAACCTGCTCTTAGACATGTCCAGGTACACAGGTTATCCTACCTACTAAAGTTCAGTATTCCACTATCATTTCTTACAAAAGAATTCCTGCTGTTTAATTTTAATGTTTCTTACTTGACTTTAAGCTGATTACTGCTTGTCTTTTTCACCAATAACATGAATAACAGATTGTTTCTCTCTGCAGCAACCTTCTGCAATTCTGAGAAATCATTGAGCTGCCACTCAGCTGCCTCTTCCTTTGGCCAGCCAGTCCCACTTATTTTCTCACTGTGAACTTGTGCTCATGACTAAGATTTGTCTCATTTCTCCTCTCCAAACTCTGTCCAACTGATTCTTACCATACTTGAGCCCAAGAATGTCCATCAGCTGCGTCTTCCAGGATATTGACTCAAGTACTTTGGAAATGTGTTCCTTCATGGACGACTTGGACGGTATCTGTATTTTGTTTTGCATCAGGAAAATTTGATTGATTCAGGTTCAGTCTGTAAATCTCTCTAAGGGATATGCCACTGCAGAACTACACCCTATTCTGTTGTGCCCTTCCTATATTTTGTAGCTGATTTCTCCTGCCCTATAATCAGTATCTTGCTCTGGTTCCTGTTTCACAGACAGCCTTATGCTTCTTCAGGTGCTCTCATGAATTATCAAGATTGTTTGAATTACAGATGAATGTACTTGCAGCTTCATCCAGGATGATGTCACTAGCAAATGTGAGAAATACTCTGAATTCCATCATTCAAGTCATTCTTGAAAATATCAATTAGTTTCCACAGCAGATTTTTTCAGAACCCCATGCAATAAATCCTTTCATTTTCACAATGAACCTTCGATAACTACTCTGTCAATCTTTGTTTCAATTAACAAAAATGTTTCTATTTTTGTAGGTTCTATTAGATATGGAATTTTTTCCTACAGAACTCACTTAGTCTTTGCACAATTGACTTCAGGCATTCCAAGCTGAAAGATTAGAACACCTTGTCACTAACATTTTTTTGGTTTGGTTTTTTAAAGTTCAATTGAATTTGGCATCAACCCCCTTTTTTTTTTTTTAAATGGAACTACAATTGCTTTTCCTTCTGCTCTGTGTTACACTGCAGAATTAGCCAGGAGTAGTCTTTTGCACACCATCACAGAATCCATTAATTCTAATAGAGAGAAAAGTCACTCCTGGGTAACCCCAGAGACAGAGTAAACACCAGTTTAAAGACAAGAGCACACAGCAATAGAAGCAAAGCACATATACTTTTCATTGCCTTACAATCTTGTTGATATAAATTGAATATTCATATGTGTGCAAACATATATTTGCAAAAATTATTTGCTGTCATGCATCCTGCAAAATTTATTTCTTGCATTTAATGGTATCTAACATGATCTCTAGAAAATGTCATGATGAATGGAAAATATAATTTCTTTTACCATCAATTTTTTAAGACCATGGTCAACTATTTCTAGCCTCCTTCCTTTTGCCTTTCCTGATGTATTTTGAGTCAGTGCCTTTCAGCTATAGGCTCATTAATGCAGCAGTTTTCTTAGAGGGAAATTTAGTGACATTAAACACACCATGGTAGCAGAACTACCAAGGTCTCAGGTGACCTCAGACCAATCCAAGCCAAGTTTAGGCATTGCACTAATGTCCCTGGCTGGACTTTTGCACTCCTTTTGTGAATTGGAGATCTGGGTTTCACCCAGTCTTTTAAGAAGAATTTTTTCTAGAGCACTTTCCTGAATCAAGTCCCTTCATATATTACAGAGAACTTCTATTTGCAGCCCTTCTACCAGATGCAATAAGCTTTATAGCTATGCTTCAGTAAACAACTGCACTCCACAGAAGGTTGTTTTGATTCTTAAGGCAAATGCACTTTTTTTTCCTGGATTTTTTCAATTTCTTTTTACAGTGCAGCACATTTTCAGTTAATCCAGGTGATCTAAAAATTTAGTATGAATTAACTATTCTCCTCTATTACTACAGCAGGGTTTGCACAGTTATTCAAGGTTGGCCATACGACCAGTTCTGAATTAGTTTGCAGTAACACTGTATTATAATTTTACATGCTACCTAATTGGAAGTATTTTTGCATGCATATTTAGAATGGATTCTACTGCATTTCTCTTATGACACAAAAAATTATGACCTAAGATTTATTGATTCCTCTCTCCTCTGCCATAAATTGTCTTTTCCAACTCAGAGGTATTCACAAGATGATAGTTAAATACTTGATGGTTTCAAACTTACCAAATTTGTCTACTGAATTCTACCATTTATACACTTCCAGAATGTTTTCTTCACATTTTTCTCAATATTGAATAGTTTTGTTGCTATTTTTAAAATATATATCAGTGCTTCTTGACCCATTTATCTTTTATGATATTGTAATTTTTATAATAATTATTTTTTTCAGGAATCAGACTGCCATTTTGTTCCAAGGGCCCTTTTGTACTCTTCCTCCATCATATATTTTCAATTTTTCCCCTTTTTTTCAGCAAATGCTGAAAATCTTGGTGTTTAACCAATGAAGGTTATGAGGGCTATTTATTTTAAGCCAAACACAAATAATTGTTTCTGGAGAAAGAAGGAAGTAATGTTTTCCAGAAAAAAAACCCAAACCTAAAAGATAGTCACTTTATGAATTTTTGCCTTTCTTTAGTCCACATGTTTATTTTAATTTCTCTTAGTGTATTTTTGAGCTACACTCACAGACGTAAATTTTACATACAGATTACACTATAGTGACCATATAGCCTGATTTCTTCCATAACACATGAGGCATGAAATTCCTTGTAGGAATTCTTACCAGAAGCCCAGCAGCTTGTGCTTGAAAGGCACTATTCATCCATCTGTCAAACAATTGCTTTGATCAGTACAATAGATTTTCTTCAGGGTACAAAGTGTTTAAAGGCAATTTGACCCCAATCCACATCTCAGCCTTTGAAAAGATCATCCTTCTACCCTCCCAACGTATGAGATGAGAGGTAACATTTCTTCAGGCTCAGTCACAGTGGAGATGCTGGCATATAAAAGCATATATTAAAGGCATACAAAGTTTTCCCTGGAGGCTGTATATTGTTTTGTCCTTAAAGTTTGTTGGGATTTTGAATGCCATCGTATAGAATGAAAAGAGTGAATTACATTGCCTGATTAAAGTGATAGATAGTGCTAGCTCAAAATAGTCAATATACATCAAATGGCAGTATAAACCCTGAAGGAAAAGTCTTTCTTTCTTTAGGATCTAATGGATTTCACTTCTATGATATCTATTAAATACAAAAATCCAGCAGATATTCACAAATGTAATTTTAAAAATGCACTTAATTAACTTTTCTTCTCCTGAACTCTGGCTGCCTTGTAAATGTTGCTTTTGTGGAAGAAAATGTCTCTGACCGGAGACTACTTTGCATTCAGTTTATGTCCACGTCAGAAGCTCTTTAATGCTGAATTGAATATAATATTTTAATGCACTGGTGACAGAACAGTGTTTCTGCTCTACTCTTAACTTGAATCTCTCATATTTTTATAGGAACCAGAGGATCTCGTGTATAATAACAAGAAATTATTATACATGATCTCTCCATTTGCCTCTCTGTTGGAAAGTAAGGAAAAGTCTTCCTTTGACTTAAGGAAGCCCCAGGAGCTTATTCTCGACAGAACTAATTCTGTCTAATAATGCAAATACTCCCATCCTCTTACCCTTAATTTCATTATTAATAAATTATATTATTTTTAGGATCCAACTCTGTAAATTCAAGGAGCCTCTATCTTCAGAATGATTTAGAAGTTTCCATTCACAGTGAAAATTCAAAATCAGCTGTTTGCCAAAATCTTCAGCTCAGGAGTGATATTACCCACAGAAACTTTGTGAATTGATCTCCTTCTTTCCTCCATCAAATCTCTGTCTTTATTTTGAAAGCTCAGTAGACATGAGCAATATTACTGCTCACCAACAGGCTGACTTTTCTAACCCACTCTGAATTTAAATCCCTCCTCTTTCTTTTAAGACATTAATGAGATTTGGAGCAATAGACAATCATGCATAAACACAAGTTCGTGCTGGCAGGATGCAGGTACCATATTTGTAAGAAATAGTCAGGGCTGGCCCCTGCTGTAGAGGGTACCACGCTTGTTAAGACAATGTAAGCAGTTACAGGCAAAGCTTTTAATTTGGTTTGTTTAGTTTTCTTTTTTATTTTTTCTTATCACCTTGCAGGATGTGGTGTGCAAGAGACTTTTCCAGGTTTTAATTTGAGTGTGTTAATAAGGGATGAGGTAGTTCAAGCTGTGTATGTGTCCTATAAGGGCTTGACCTTGGCGCTAAAATAAACAATGTCTTGATGTCAGATATGTCCAATTTTAAGGACCTTTAATAAATATTACAAAAGTTGCAATTATTGCCATATTACATTGTTACAATACTACAAAGAGTTACAATAATGATGAGAAATCTGCATTATTGGTGAGGATACTGATAGACAGATCCTTTATCTTCCATGCCAGAAGAGAAACAAAATCTTTTCTATGCATGGCACTCTAATATGTCACCTGTTTTGCAGGTCACCTGTACACCAAAACATTTTCAGATGATAAGGCCAGCAATGGCCATGTCAAGAGAAATCTTACAAACACGTGACATGAAGGTATTTTTTGTAATTGAACAGTTTTATTCTGACCATCTGGAAACACTCCACTTCTTTCCATATTTTGACATCAGATAAACTTTCATTTTCCAAGCATTATTAAAGGGAATGTGAGACAAAAATTAGTCTCACCATAACTAATGATAGCATTTGCTAAGGATAGCCATTATTATCCAGAGCAGTTATTAAACTATCAAACCAAACCCATAAAGGAATTAGTTCTATTTGGTCTAAGAAAGATACAAAGGGAAAATCATAGCAATGGTATTGTGATTTGTCAAAGGTTGTACTAGAAGAGAACAAGGTATTTTTTTACATGGCTAAAGTAAATAGGAAAGTGAATTAACTTTTGGCATTGAATAATTTAAATGGAATATTAGGAAACACTTTCTAATCACTGTGAAAATTATCTATTTAAGGTAGATGAGATCTATTTAAGAGAAGAAAGCTCAAAATCTATTTAAAGGATCTTATATCAAGCAAGGACTCATTCATGAGCACCACAAGGTACTGGATGAGATTGTCTCTAGTGGCTCCTTTTATATTTTTGGTCTAAACCTTCAGTTCAAGATTATTCCTTTGAAGATTATTTTCTTAATCTTGAGTGTAACAGTTGTGATTGGTGAGCATACTGTACAGCAGTGAATGTTTAGGAAATTTCCTTTTTTCTGTGTTGGCTATTAAAATTTGTGTGCGCCCAGTATGCTCCCAGCTGTCAAATATGAGGGAACTGGTTGTATTATTTCTATTTTACTTTCTGTTTCAACAACTTGAAGGCCAAAAGCCTTCAGGCTGTTGCTGACAGCAGATTTTTAATGAGAAGTGAGTACTACACTGTATGGTGGAGAACACTATTTAAGGACACAGAACTCGCTGTTCACAAGCCATCAGTAAAATCTGTTATTTCACCTTGCTACCTTCATCTTCCTTTCACCTTGCTTATTTGTAATCCTCTTTTTGATCCATGTTAGGATGACAGTATTTGCATACAGAAATTATTTTTCTACCATTCTCTCTCCCACCTCTGATTTTAAATATATGAGTTCCACAATTTCATTTTTGTTCTGATGTTTTGAAAACTCAGGAGAATTTCAATACTAGATTTTTTTCCTCTTCATGAAAATATGCTATATAGTTCAAAATCTGTGAGCAAGTTATCCAGAAAAAGACAAAATAAAACTGTAATCTGTCTTGATCATTCTAGCATAGTCAAGAGTTAATTAATACTGATAGAAAGAATGTCCAAAAATAGATGTATTTTTTGTATTACTGTATGCTAATAAGCCATAATGAAAGCATGAGAATCTGAAGTATTCTTCAAAAATCAATGTGATAGGAAGCATTTGCCAGGAGAGGTTTTACAAAAAGATCCAAATGATATGTAGTGTTGCCTCATAAAAGTGGTTTGTATTTTAGGGTAGCAATGTACTGCAACATTACTCACAGAAAATGTCCCCTTCTAAATTCTAAAACATTAGGCCATTGAATCAAGAACTATTTTATTATTTGAATACAGTTTACTGCATATAGGAGCTGCAATGAAGATAGCAGGAGGTTTTGTTGAAATTTATTTTTACAGAATTTATGTGGATTCAAATTATATGGAGAGCAGAATGACACAGGTTTTCTGGGGTTTGTTTTTTTCTTCTGACATTGGTTTTCTAAGCTCTTAGTTCAATTTTGGAAATTCCTGCACTACAAATATAGATAATTCCAATCAATTATAGATAATTCCAAGAGAAATGAATGCATGCGTATCACCTGCATTTAAGCTTCGATACTCAGGCTATAATAATTTATTATTTTGTGATTACATCAAACTAACATGTCAATCCCTCATATTATTTTACCCAAAACCTCAAAAATAGCTGTAGTTTTATGAAGCTTTTCCATGTGCAAAGTTGGAGGCACAGAGGAGTGTTTACACTGTTGAAATGAAATATCTAAACACATACATAAATTTCTTTATTTAGAGAAATAACATTTTAGTAGTAAGCCCTTGAGGCTACCATGCAGTGACTACAGAGTCACTGCACAGTATGTCAGGCCCTTGTACATTGTGACCTGGAGCAAAGGATTAGTGAGCTAGATGTTTTCCAAAATACACCTTTTGTTAGTAACACTTCACATGAGCCCTGGACATGTGTGGATTTCCAGATACATGGTCATCCTTGATGAAATATCTGACCTCCGAGCACCTCAGCCCCGGCTGATATTTATTGAGAAATGTCCTAACATTTACCAAGCATAAGGGAGGCCTGTGGCTGAAAATGTGAGCCTCTAAATCCACTTGGAACCAGGAGAAGTCTCCTTAGTAACTAGGTAACTATTAGTTCTGTAATTTCTGTTATCCCGTGGGATCATAGTAACTGCTGTGGTAGTGAGTTATGTTCCCTCACTATAGCCAAATTACCTGTTGAACAGCATCATCAGGAAGAGTGGGGAATGCTCCCACCCCCTAACTGCAGACCTGGTACCCCAGTCTGAAAACAGCAGTTGAGAGGCAAAAGCCTCCTGCAGGGAGGGATGCAGCTGGAGTTGCAATTTTAGAGAAATAAAATCTTTGTGGGGCCCTTGGGCTGCTCCCAGCTGAGTGGAAGGTGGCTGTACAGGTTTTGGCACTGATGTGACCTTGGATATGCATAAAAGCAGGAATCTTGGAGTCTGGGAATCTTTGGAGTAAGATGTCCATGTACATGTTGACTTCAGTGCTCCTATAAGGGGTGGTCAATACCAATGATTTCCTTCAATCAGAATGTTTGATTTATTCATTTGCATCCTGCCCAGCTTTGAGTAATTTGTCTCATGGAGGAACTCAAGATCTTGCATGATCTCTTATGTACACAGTGTGAAAATGCATATATGTTATCAGACTGGCCTGCATGAACAAATGGTACAATCATCTTTGTTGGTTCTGTGATAGCAATGTCCCTCACTGAGGGAGTGTCTTTTTTAAGAAATAACTTTCTGCTCATATTGTCAGTTTAGAAACTGAATCCCAGGACAACTTAATGTCAGATAAAATGTAGAGGATTATCTCAAAAAATCCTGTACTGAAAAAAACCCCAATCTTACATTCACCTCAAATCTTCCTGTCAACTCTCTCATTTAACTTTATGTTCACTCTTAACTTTTCATTTATTTCATGTTCTGAATGACCCAGTGAATATTGTCATTGTCTTCTCTTCCTCCATTCCATCTTCCTAGAGAAATTTCCTTTCTCTTGGAAGTATTTTCAGCTGTTGCTTATTTAGGCTATTAGAAATGTCCTTTTAGAGATTTAAATCTACCAGCTGCCAGATCAATAGTTGAGCTGTGTGCTGTGCTACCAGTTTTTTTTCCCTCCCTAGATAACTTGCCTTCTCATAAGATATGCATCCCATGGCTAATTCAATGGGAAAAAGGTTTCAAAGCCTGAGTTGCTGAATTGTGAACCAATTAGCAGAACTTCTGCAGTTAAAATTAGATATTAGCCAAGCTGGTGTGCGAATATGTTCAACAAATTTCAGCTGAACATAGAGCTCTAGCATTTAGCTGTGATGGCTTAGATTTAGATATATATTCTCAGATGATTAGCTCTGTGCCTGTTGTTATACACATCAAGGTCATCTAAACCCACTTTCCCAGTTGCTCCAGACTGAGATCTGCCTGGAGCTAGTGAATTTTTAGAGCAAAAGATTAACCTATGCTGTTTGTACATGGCCAGTCACTTGTTATGGAATGCACTACTGTAACCTCTTTGGGAGCAAGGGGATACAGCATGCAGCAGATGATATCTGAATGGCTTGAGTTCTCCTTCCCATTTGGAAAGCTGCAGTCTTGAGAAGTATTCACTAGTGGGCACTTTCTGGAACTCTAGTTATATTAACTCTACTGACCTGTCAAATTTGGAGTTTGATTAATTTTGCCAATTTAAAAAGCATGTCACAGCTCCACCTGGTATGCTTCATTTCCTGTAATAAAATACTGCTTAAAATGGATTCATCCTGTGGAAAAAAAATTAAAAAAAGAAAAAAAAGAAAAAAGTTGTATTTCATTCCAGAGCAATTTTTTAAAAGGGAAAGTAAATATTTTAGTGTTTTTTGCTGCTGCTACCATGAAGTAATTTTGAAGCTTTAACACTAGGAGGTCAGGGCCAGATCCAAATCTTAAGGTATAAGAGGAGCATTTGATCTAGATAGTGTTAAAGGTGGCAGGAAGTTGCTCTGCCCAGGTCTGAGACACAGCTCGAGTCCAAAGGGGTACCAGACCCTACTGATGGCTTGCTGAACCTGAGGAGCTAAATTTAAATTTGTTGTTTACATGGGTGTACCTTCCTGTAGAAACAAACTGTCCCAGTAAAACTGATGAAACTCAGTTTTCTATGGCTTTGTAGCCTACATTTTATCTCTGCTAAAGGTCTCTAGATCCTTCCTGCCTTAATTCTTCTGCTTCCTCCAGGCCTTCTCAGTAGGCCCAGTTTCCTCCTCAGTTCATTACTCACAGCTTTCCTGAAATGCACTTGAGGTAAGGCTATGGCATCATGATTTACATCTGCAGTGCTAGAATAGGAAAAGAGCTTTTTGTGTGTCTTAAAGTTTAGGAGGTATAACTGGCTTGCAGGTTAATAGTAAGAGTTGTAAATGCAAACAATCAAATTTAAAATTAAAATTAGCATGACTAAAGGATTTCATTTGCAGAACAGGATTTTAGCTGTAATTTGGCATTTGACTCACAGTGAAGATGACAGGTTACAGACTCAAGAATAATAAAAAACTGCCTCTGGAATTAATTTTCTTCTACATCTTGTTGCAACACATTAGACACATACATTATTTATCATCACATGCATCTCATCTTAAAAAAATCCAGAGCCTTGACCTAGTCACATTCTCTACTCTGATTAGACTGCAGCAGGAGATAATTATTCCAGGAATATCTCTGTGTTGGGATTTCACAGCTGTTGCAAATGTACAACAATTGAGATAACATAAACATTGACAATAAATAAAACCAAGGGATCTTCATGTTTTACAATTTCTTGCAGGAGATACTCCACATAGCTAAGAAAAGCCATAGTCTACTTTTTTTCCAAGATTGCTTTGGTATCTTCACATAAATACAACCAAGCTGACTCGAGTGGGGAATGAGAGGAAGACTTCTCAGATCCCCTTGAGAAGAAATGCATCCTGCTTCCAGAATTTGTCTGTGCCAGGAACAAAACTGGATTCTGCTTTTCTGCTTAAACTCATTTTACGTTATTTGATCACAGCCTAGTGGGAGCAGAACTGTTGCAGGTCCTGACATAAAGCAGGCTGAATGGCCAAAAAAGGATAACACAAACACAGTTTGCAAAAATGGCTCTGGATTGTCTCCACTAATATTGGGAGACAGTTGTGATTCTGGTACCCCTTCCCAGCTAAGCATAAAAGGTAAAAACTAAAGGTGACTTCTGCAGCTGAGACATAACTGTTCAATATTCAATTTCAGCTTCACTTTGGTTAGGGAAAAAACAAAAAGAGGGAACAATAATATTGCAGTCATTTTATAAACCCAATTCTCATTCCCAGCAAATACAAATTTCTCACAGGAAGAGAGAAGAAATGTGTACCTTTCGTCAAGATGTGAATGATGAGAGGGGGCTTTCTCTTCACTTTGTTACAATAACTTGCTCTGGAGTAACTCCATGGGTTCAGTGGCATCGAGCTGATGGACCAAGCCAAGAATCAGGCTTTGCGTTAATGAGCTCGCATGGGCTTGCATGATGAGTGAATTTTTTTTGGGAAAAAAGAACATGAGGTATTTGAATTCTTGCAATATTCTCTCTATTCTGCTGTTCCCCGTGGAGCTTGTTCTAATGTTTCTAATATACAGAAGAGGAGAGCTAGAAAAGCTTTGTTTAGAGACTTCAGATCATATCTACCAGGAAAGTTAAAGTTTTTCTGGCTAAAAACTGATGATAGAATCAGAGAATAATTTATTTTCATCTACTGCACTACTGTTACCTCTATTCCTGACAGAGCTCAAAGAATAAGTCATATTCTAAAAAAAGTATAAAATAGTATGAGAATTAAGTTTTTATATTATGTTAAGAAGTAAATTCACTGAATTACTGTCAGAAACCTAGATACTATTTCTACCAACTTTCCAGAGTCTTAAAGATGGAGATTTGGGTTGTTTCTAATGACTTAATCTCTTTCACAAATTCACAGGAATCACAGTGTAAACAGGAATACATTACACACTGAGAAATAGATGAAAATTGATATTTTGGTGAGAGGCAAACAGCTTGGTAAAGAAGAATATCCTCCCTTTCTCCTCCTGAATCATTCAGCATGCTGTGACTGTAAGGAAGGAAAAAGACTTTTAAAACTGAAGAGTCTGTGAGATTAGAATGAAATGGAATGGAATGGAAAGGAACGGAACAGAACGGAATAGAATAGAATAGAATAGAATAGAATAGAATAGAATAGAATAGAATAGAATAGAATAGAATAGAATAGAATATTTCAGATTGAAAGGACTTAAAATTACCTTCTAATCCAACTGCCCAGCTACTTCAGGGATGACCAAAAGTTAAAGCATAATATTGAGGGCATTGTCCAAATTCCCCTTAAGCACTGACAAGCTTGGGGCATCGACCATCTCTCTGGGAAGCCTGACCCAGTTTTTGACCACCCTGTCTGTAAAGAAATGCTTCCTAATGTCCAGTCTGAACCTTTCCAGGGGCAGCCTGGAACCACTCCCACAAGTTCTTTCACTGAATGCCAGGATGAAGAGCTCAGCACCTCCCACTCCACCTCTCAAGAAGCTGTGGAGAGCAACAAAGCAATGATGTGCCTTGTTTCCCTGGCAGTGGCCCTCCAGGTGTGGACCATGCAGTTCTTTGCCCTGTTTCCATCACTGTGAATGCATCAGGAAAAGCATTCTGCTGCCATCCTGCTCTTGCTTCATCAGGACTCAGCCCTGCTCCTTTTAAAGCAATGACAAAAGTGCACATCCCATTTCCCCTCAAAGGCTTCAGGCATGACTTTTACTTTCCCAGGACTTGGATGCCCCTGATGTTTGTATTCAAACATCCTCTGCAGTCACCAGCTCTGTGTTTGTGTCTGAATAAAATTTCTAAGAGTCCCTCATAAAGCAGTGTATTGGTAGACAATATTTTAACACATATCTTAACTAAAGATAAGGAAATTCCCATGGGCGGGAAAAAAAAATACTGCACCAATCAAAATCAAGTCAGTAATTAAATAAGAATTTCAATGGGCGTAAACACACATTGTTTGGGGGGAAAAAAATGTTTCCTTTTGCAGTCTGAGTGGAAAAAGCTTCTTTGCTGTCCCAAATAGATTACAAGACAGTGGTTTGCAAAAACCACTATTAATTGCTTTTAAAATTTTCCCTTTTAACAACTTTAATCTGGCTCTAACAAACTCTTTTAAAGCTTAGCTTTGTAAAATAGCCTAAAGAAATTGCTATTTTTTCTATTTTAAAGAAGAGAAAAACTTTTGGTAGGAAATCATTAGCTACCACAAAATTTGCTATCGGTTGTAAATATTTGGTCTGCTAGACAGGATACAAAATTGTAATGTTGATAAGCATTTTCCAACTGATTTCAACAGCTTCTGTATCTTGACATTTGTACACTCCAAGTGTCTATGTGCTGTTGATAGTCATGAAAATTTTTTTCTGGCTCTTTTATTTTAGCGAATGCTTCTGCTCAGTGCTGAATTTTTTAAGGAGAATTAAATGAGGAACTGAATGCAACCCCAGAAAATCTTGTCTGAAGTATCTGATATACTGTGGAATGGCATCATACACAGTCCAAAGTCTAAATTTACACTGTCTTAACTTAAGCTGTGGAGTTAAATGTGGAACACTGAAAACTCTATGTGAGCAATTATTTCAGTCCAATAATGTGTTTATTTTTGTTTGGCATATATTGATTCAGAATATTTAAACTAAATTCATTTAATCCAAGACAATAATGTTCACACACAGAGCTCACACTCATTTAATTAAACTGATCTAACAGATCAGATTTTCTTAACTACATTAGTTAACCAAAAATAATACTAAGGAGGATGAAAATTTACTTAAGGCTCATAGGCGATAGAAACACTGTTATGGATGCAAGGCAGGCTGGGATCAGACCCCAAGGGCTATCAGCACTGTCTCTACCTCAGGAAATCTTGAAATGATTGATGATGTTTTTTAGCATTCCAGGAGATTAAAGATATTTTGAAGGGAATATGCATACCCTTTCTAGTCCAAGTCAGTTTATTAAAGCAGAGTCACTGCCCTGGCAGGCTGTGTTCTGCTGGGAAAGGGCTGTGAACCTTTGGTGCCCTGAACATCATCCCCTGCCAAAAACGTGTGAATGTTGACACAGAAGCATGAAACACATCCAAATGCTGCACTGCCAAGCACAAAGATGTTAATCCCCAGACTCCAAACTTGCTCTTTTCCCTGTCTTTTGCTGGAATCAACAGGGCCATGTAGGTGAGATTTCTGTTTGCAATATCACATCAAATTACCAGGAAACAAAAATACAAAAGGATATTTTACACTTACAATACTGCTCATCTGTTGATTGTTTTTCTCCTTTTTCTTTTTCTTTTTCTTTTTCTTTTTCTTTTTCTTTTTCTTTTTCTTTTTCTTTTTCTTTTTCTTTTCTTTTCCTTTTTTCTCAGCCCTTCAGGTGGTGGAGGGCTGGCACAGGTGCTGATTTATCTTCTTCATTCTCTTAAATATCAAAGTACCACATTTATTCCAGGAAATAGCAGGAAGGTAGAAAAATATTCTGAAAAAATAATTATGTGCTTACTTCTCTCCCATATGCCCAGGATATTTGTTTTGGCTATTGTCAGTCACAGAATGCCAGGCTGTGTGGACTTCTGTTCTTCTCTTAAACCACATATGTCATTATGTAGGACCTACCCACTTGCAATTATGTTTTTACCAAGGTGGTTCGGTAACGTTTCTGCTGAGGGAAGCTAACAACAGGCTTTTTAAAGTTGCTTTGTGTTGCAAAAATATGATTAATCCAAATATTTAATGGGTTGGAGTATCTGTGTATATTTGTAATCCATTCTCAGACTTGACTGTGATCTTCAGAGCGAAAAAAAAGTAAAGCTTGCAGTCAGGTCAAATGTATTTATGAATATTTCAGTTTTACACTGTTTGAGGGCTGTATTCGTTAAAAATCATGCACACATACACAATACAAAAAGTATGATTTTTTGAATTATGAAGGGTTTTTTCTGAATAGTTTGACTAAATAGTAATTGAATGACTTGGAAACCTAATTTTATGAACTTCTTCCTCTGCAGCTTTCAAGCAAGTACCATGATCAAGACTTTTAAGTGGTTTTCACAGGAAAGATTAGAGTAACACAAAAGAAAATTATGTTCATTGTCATTTCTTTTACTCCTTGTCATTTCATCTCAGATATCCAGGTTCAAATGGATTTAAAGTTTTATTTAGTGTAAAATTTTCTAATGAATTCTTTGGGCCATTTAACCCCCCCTCTCTCTGCAATCTTAAATTCATAAATTCTGGAGTTGAAGCATATTCTGAGCTTGATCAAATGAATGGCTTTGCTGTGTCATACAGGTAACTGAAGGACTTAGACAAGCAAGTGTCAGCCCTGAGTTCTCATTAATGAGGTGACAGCAGAATATTTTAATCCAGTCCTTCATTCCAAAAATAAAGTATTGATCTAAAGTAAGAAACAAAGGGAGAAGATTTTGTATTTTGTATGGGGGTTTTTTGTGGAATTTTTTTCCAAATTACAACAAGAATACCAGACAACAAACCTTAGCAGAGTTGAATAAAATACAAGAAATACATCAGGAACAAGAAACATAAATACATTCTTAACAAATATATATACAAGGTCAGAAAAAATCACTTCTGTCCACACTATATGCATGAATACAATGTTCTTCTTTATACATAGTTAAAAGCAGAAACCAAAAAATATCAAACAAAAATGCATTCCTATGCTTTTGTCAATTTGCTGTTGCTACAGTAAACTAATTTGCTAATTTCATTCCCAGCTGGAGACTCCCACTTAGTGCCTGGAGGAGTACAAGGGTTTTTGAAATGACTGAGGTACATACCAGTGACAGCAAAAGACTCCCAGGACTTTGTTACTCCCTCATCTCATGAAAGTTAGGAGTTGAGCTTGCTGTCATTATCACTTTCCAACAGAGAATTAAAACCTAGGTGATTGTCTGAAACACCAGCCACCTTGAAAATGAAATATTTTATTCATTGTTGCAAGACCTCTCCAGGTGGGATTTTTAGACAGCCCCAGAGAATCCACTGGGCTGTTCCTGCTGTGTCAAATCCAATTTATTTGCTTACATCTATTGATTAATGCTGTGGGTGGAGTGTCACAGAGATTCTTGCTGCAGGATCAGTCAAATTGTACGTGGGCAAAAGGTGTAAACAGCCAATAGAAAATATTCTACAGATGAGGGAATGGTCACGTAGGACAGCTCTTTGTTAGGTGTTTTGAAGCTGGTTTGGGTCTAGTGGAGACAATCAATAACATTTTATCACACATGAACTGAAGTGGTCATGTACACCCATGGGCAGGTAGATTGTATGAAATGAGCAGAAGAGCATCTCAGGGAGTCTCACCCAATCCAGCTGAACATGCTGCTGTGAGAACCCTTGAAACTAGAACTCCTGGGTGAGTCCATGAGACAGTCCAATTGTGCCCTGATCCTATGCCACAATCCAAATAATTAATTTCTACACAAAGACTTCTGTCTCTGAGAGTCTGTGCAACACCAGCAGCCAGGTGATGTAACCTGATGACAAGAAACTATATGGATTTTCTGAAGTAGGTGAGCATTAGAGAAAAGCTAGACTCCATTTGAGCACTCTTGAGGATGTTGAGACTGATATTCACAAGAACACCCCAGCATAAGGTGAGGCTTTCAGAGAAGTTGCACATTGTCCTTCCATGAAGGTTTTTAAGCCATTAAGCAGCTGCATAAAGCCCTGAGAAGCCTGATCTGACTTCAGAGCTGACTCTGATTCAAGCAGCAGATTGGACTGGAGAATGCCTCCAAAATTTCACATGATCCTTTGATAAGAATATGACAGAAACACAACAGGAGGTTTACATCTCTATCAGAGGTGAGACCTGCCCACAGAAGTGGAATGGAGAATCCTCAGAATAAAGGTGCTCTGAATGCTGTTGCTCAGTGACAGTGTGGCAGGGAAAGAGCAGCAGATGATGCCTGAACCCTCTGGGACACATGCAGGCACCTGAATGCCCACCACAAGGCCACATTCAGAAAGTTGATAGCAGAAACAGTTCAAAAATATGAGTGGGTAAGACAATCCTCAACAAGGAATGGCTGAGATTGAATACTTGCTTTTTAGAAAACCATTATGAAACAAATTGACATGAGCTTGTTTATTAGAGACACCATGGGCAGGTGTCTTTTAAGATGATTTCTTACTGCAGAAAGAAACATCATAGCTGTAAACAGTGTGTGTGAAGTATTTGGAAATGAAAAGGAAGTAAGGAGAGTAAGTTTTTAGAGAGTCAAGAACATTTAAGAGGCTCAGGTCACTTGGAAAGAAGATTCTGTGTAGAAGGAAGGGAGTAAGAGAGGGGTAAAATGATGAAATGGGAGAGGAAGGAAGACAATCAGGACACATTCTAGACTACCCCTCATGAGTTTCTAGCCATCTAGTCAAGGTTACTTCAAGGGAAGAGAGGTCTAATAGCTTTGTAGAACATCATAAAGGTCCTTTGACTTCATATAGAATTTTCATTCACATTAAGAAAACTTATTATATTTAGGTATTGACTTAAAATACAAAAGAGTTCCCAACAGTGCCTGGGAAAAGTTTCAGGCCTGTTTTATAGCCTTAGCTGTACTAAAGCCAAAAGAGGATATTAGAAAAGAGCTAATTATAATTATTACTCAGAGAGAAAATGATCATATCAAAGGCAGTTCAATGTTCTGCCATTTCAGAGGACCTCATGAAGTTCAGGAAAAAGTCTGAGTCAGTTCATAATGGGAAACCTTTTCAAAAGTACCATATTCTTTATGGAAACTGAGTCCTCTGTATAGCCAGAAGGAGAACCGACTGAAAGGATGCAAAGTCATCCTTATAGAGCGTGGATGAGTGCATTAGGAACTTGGGAATAAACTTTTATTACTGTTTTACAGAGTATTAATATTTGTTCCACCATTCACCTGCTTCTGTGAACAATATTTTAGACAGTCACAGAATTGATTTGTGTTTGTAATTTATTCTTGCAAAGAATACCACAGAACTCTCAACAAAAGAGTGACTGCGGCACAATAGGCCTGCACGTAGGAAAAAGCACTGGACTTATGGTTCAGGAGACTTAAAGTGCCAGGCCTAGTCCCTGAACAGCATGACACAAGATACACTGATTTTCAAAGTCTTTTCCTGTGGTCCCTTTTCTCCTCCTGTGCTTTCCCATGTCAGAGTCTTTACTCATTCCATGAGGGAAGGAGAAGAGAAGGAGAGATGGAGGCAGGAGATTGCTGGGACCATGCAAAATATACTTGCTCCCTCTGCCAAATCCTCTTCTTTCTTCCCAGTCAAACCTTTCCCCTGCACTTTTACAAAGTGGTGAGCTGAAGGCATTATTTCAGAGAGCCCATCCTTGAGTCACCAAGCAGTGTGCATTCCGCTTAGGTATATCTAGACTAACATGGAAAAGACAATATTTTGCAATTGTCTGCTCAGGATCACCTGTGCAATGAATTTCTAGATATTGTTATGTGCTCTAAACAAATGTAAAAGCTGTCTGTAATTTTTTTTTTTTTTTTTCAGAAGAGATGCTCATAACAGTGGCTTTGCCTAGAATTTCTCTGGGCTGTTCTAGGCACATGGAGAAAGAAGCAATAGTTATCTAAATACAAACATAATGATTTGTCATATGTCCTCTTTAATGTGAGTTTAATGAAGATAGGAACAACATCATCACAATCTGAAGTCAAACCAAGAGGTAACACCCAGGGAGCCTTGACCTGAATCTTATTGGTATCTTTTTTTTTTTTAGTAGTGAGTTATTTTCAGCTTCAGTGGATTTTTAGAATGAAAAGATTTAAATTGAAAGTGAAAATTTTAAAAAGTGGTCATTGGCCATTTCTAACGCATTCTAATTCTGAATTGGTTTCAGAAATTCAATCAAACACATCTGTGATTTTTGTGGAGCAAAATTTTTTAAGTCTGTTTTTTTTTTTTTAATACTTGCTTGTATTAAACATTTTAAACTGTTCTTCCCAAGCTATTTTCCACCTTGAAGGAGCACTGATCAAAGTAATGGAATTGGCACCAAAGCAAGCATTGCTGTGACTTGTTCCATCAACTGGTTTACACACATTACCTGTGTAGAAATTAGTTGTGATTTTTTTAAACACTGAGAAATGAAAAACCTGTATCTGTAAGTAGCATTTGCTATGTAGGAAAATTCTTCTCTGATGCTTCCTAATACAAAGAAAAGATTTTTTCTCTTAACAGCCACACAGTCACCAGCAAGGCAGTATGTGGGATATAGGGTATCTTCAGAACATATTACAGCAAGTCTGATAGAAGACAGACTTAGCCTGATGGTTCTTGTCAGTCTAATTTTGGACATCTTTTAATTAAGATGATGATTATGACTAGATTTCCAGAGGCATTACCAGACCAGTAAACTTACTGAAATTGTATATTAAGTTCTCACGAGAGATCTTGAACAGTTTTACTGGCAGTGGGTGTTTCAGTCATCCAAGTCTGTTAGAATAGCAAGTCAAATATTCATCTTTCTGCTTTGCATTTGAATTTTCCAAGTGGGCTACATCTAAAGTAGGATGTGGAATTTTAGAAAGTTCATTTGCAATATGTTATTCCAAAGCACTGCAGTGGATCGGTGGCATGTATAGGTGCATGTGGACCCACACAAACTTGCACATGTGGCTGGGTGGCATCAAAAACCCTTTGTATCAATGATCAAGCAAATAATCATTTTCCTCTGGCATAAAAAGAAAAAGGTTGACATTAGAAATTCTCCTGTTATGAAGCATCTATCTAACATATATAAGTGGCATCTGTGCCAGCAGGCTTAAAGGCTCTGGAAGATATTTGAGATACAAACTCTGAGTTGTTGAGGAAATTTGGTCACATCTGTGAAGCAAAACCTTATTTACAAGTTTCAAGTAGGTGAACTCAATCCACTTTCTCTGTAAAATTTTTGTTGCAAACCAGACTCTGCAAGGCTAGTGCAGTCTGGCATAAAATAGTTTCCTCTTCTAGTTCTAAAATAAACTGTTCCTTTCCACACATACAACAGCATTACTTGCTTGACGGACAAGATACTCGTCTCTGGATCTGCATGTCTCTGTGGAGTTTAACAAGATGCAGCCATGTATAAAAGCTGCAAATCTGTTCTGTGAACTGCAGTCTGGCAGAAATCTGTATTTGTATCTTCGTATCTTCTTAGCTCAGCCTGAATGAGGAAAATTAAGAAAACTTGTGAAACGAGTCTTATACTTCATGGTGGCCAGATTGGTTGGAAACACTGTTGAGTTTTATGGGTTTTTATAGACCATTTAAGACATATCAATTCAGCTGGATGGAGCTGTCATTCACCCCCCAGCATACAAACCAAGTCATGAACAGCCTATCTTCCTTCAATTAATTTTGATTTTAAATAAATTGAAAAAAATTCTAAGAAGGAAGTCAGATATATCCTTCACTGTCTTGAGAGGTGATGCCATTATGTCTGCAATGTCACTAGTGAATCAAAAGTGCTTCTTAGTTCTCCTCTCTTGGGCTGTTGCTGGTTAAAAGCATACTTTTGATTTACCATTTGAGGTGAAGAATATTGTTCTTTTTACATATATCTGTTCAGCTCAGTGATAAATGGCCCTTAAGATTCTACTATTTACTGGTTACTGACCTGATGTGTGTTTATTTTTCAGTCCTTTACTTCCATGACCATTATTT
Organism: Molothrus ater; assembly: GCF_012460135.2. NCBI lineage: Eukaryota > Metazoa > Chordata > Aves > Passeriformes > Icteridae > Molothrus > Molothrus ater. The sequence goes on along the minus strand of NC_050482.2, from coordinate 11,561,742 downwards.
TTTATTTAGACACATTTTCTTTTGTCCCTTTGTTTCACCTGCCTTTAATAGACTGCTATCATTATCTTTAAATAGATGTCAGATGAGCTCCTCTCTACAGGAAAAGTGCTTTTAATCTTCATTTCACACTGCAGCCTCTGGCTCTTTCTTATCTACCCTGCAAAGACAACAATACTGGAAGACTTCTAGGCTCATGTCTCTTTTAAGGGCACTGATGGACTCTGTACTCTGTTAGGATGCTTTTTCATGCTTCTGTCATCCTTTTCCACTGAAAAATTGACATGACAAGAATTTGTAAGGACTGTGGTGTTTTAAGGGGCCTTTATCTCTTATATTCTTTGATCCCTGTGGAGTTTCAGAAATGGTTGGGCTGTGATGAAATATGCCCAGGCAGAAGCTGAATAACCAAATGTTCTGAGTTACATTCTAACATCCACTAAGTAAAACTGTGCATCTTTTCATCTATATAAAATAAAATAAAAAAAGACTGAAATCTGATTAATATTCTCTTGATCTGGAAACCTGCACAAATACCATGAAATCTGAAGGATTCTGACCTATGAGTCCTTCACAAGCTCTTAGTAAGCTAGGAGGTGAAAATGTGTCCTGAAATCCAGTGTTAAAGGATGTGACCCATAAAATCATTGCGTTCCCTTTCAGTGTGACATTTTACTTCATACATTCAGGCTGAGAAATGGGATTGAATACAGGATTATTACATGATGAATCCCTTGTTGTGGTCTAAACCCAACAGGCAGCTCACTGGTCACTCCCCCCACAGTAGGATGAGGGAGAGAATCAAAGGGCAAAAGTTAGAAACCCTGTGGGTCTGATAGGTAAAGCAGAAGCAGTGTGGGCAAGCAAGGTACACAATTCACAACCTCCCAAGGACAGGCAGGTGTTCAGCCATCTCCAGGAAAACAGGGCTCCATCTTGGTTGATGGTTAGTTGGGAACACAAACACTGCCATTTTGAATGCCCCTAATTTGTCTTTCTTGTATAGTGTGGAAAATCCTGTGGTCAGCTGGGGCCAGCTGTCCTGGCTCTGTCCCCTCCCAACTCCTTGTGCAGCCCCAGCCTCCTTGCTGCTGAGGTGGGGTGAGCAGCTGAGAAGGCCTTGCCTCTGTGTAAGCTCTGCTCAGCAAAAATTACTGGGTCATCCCTACTGTTTTCATGACAGCCCTATGCAGGCTACTATGAAGGAAATTAACTGTATCCCAGCCAAAACCAGTGCATCCCTGATCACTCAGAGATCCTCTGATACTGCATGCACAAGGACTTCCCAATGCACTGGCCAGGTGTCTGCTGGAGCTGTTTTGGCTGGTCAGCAGTGCCAGACAGCTTGTGCAGCTCTGCTTGTGTGGGAATGGCAGGAATTTCCAGCCCTCCTGCTGCTGGAAAGGGACAAGGGGTGCAGAGGGGCTGCTGTGTTTCAGGCCACTTCTCTAACTCTACCTTCATGACTGAGATGGTGATGTGGGTTCTGTCTTTGAAAGAACCTGTCTGTAGTCCTTCCTGAGTCCTTCTTAGTCCTTCCTCGGTCATTGATTCTTTCTACCTGTCACTTTTATGTGCAGCTACACTGTGAGCAGATAGAGCCCACTTGCACTCTCAGAGATCCTTGCTGGGGTGTGCAGGGCTTGGAATGGGAGCACATGGCTGTGGGTGCACAGTGGTGGACCTCAGGTCTTCATGCAGGTGTAGGACCTCATGCTAGGTCATCCAGAATATACAACCTCCAGGGAAACAGCCCTAGGATCGCCCTGGTGCATACCAACATTTCCTCAAACCCATGGCACATTTATATGACCAAAGACTTTGTCCTGAAAACTGACATACATTGTTATTTTCACAGTACCAAGAAGTTAGGAAGACCATAAAGTACAGGAAATATCCACTGCAGAGCAGAAAATAGACAAAGAAATGAAAGCATGATCCAACCTCATACAGCTCAGTATCACAATTATCCTGGTGATCACCATCAAAACTATGCTGAAGAAGTCAAATTACAGAAAGCAGCAATTCTCCTGCATTCTGTACTCTGATTTCATCATGCTTCTGGTCACTTTACTAATTCTCTGTGACTTCTGCATTTCCCTACTGCTTATAAACTACGATCTTTCCTTTGCAGAAATATTTTTTCAAAATTCAATACCTGGTCTAACAATTGCAGTAAATGAACTTTTCAGCTTATTTTTACTTTAAAAGTGCAATCTGCATTGGCAAGAGATGACTTAGTAGTTTTAACCCAGGTTCTCAGAAGCATAAATTAAAGTGGAAAAACATAAATTCTTTAATTCTTTAAGTCTGGAAACTTGCTCAGCGTGGGTTTTTCTAACTGGTTTTCCTTGGCTGTTGAATTGATTAGATGATTATATTACAATTTCATGAATAATGTGATGTAATTTGGATCAAAAATCAGATGAGAGCTTCTTGGAGAACAGTTGCATTGAAAGCCTGAGACGAAAAACCTGTCTTCTGAAAGAGGCTTTTCTGCTCAAATAAACAGTAGTTTAGATCTGGCATTCCTGGAGATGTAAAAGAGCACAGGACTGCTGAGATGTGCACTGCAATTTTCCTCCCACTCCGTCTGTGACTTAGTTTATAAGAATGCGTTGTACTCACAAACACAATTCTTGGTTCTCTCTCCACAAACATTCTGAGGATCTGTTTTTCACATATTATTTGCTTCGGTGTCCTTAATAATGAATGTGAGGTTTCTTTTGAGCTGGGAATGATCTTCAGTATCAGAGGTTTTCTCTGCTGCCTAGTAAGCAGTGAGATGGTCACAAGTCTTACTGCTCTGCTGCATGTCCTCTAAAACGGTACTGTGATTGTTCTTTTTTTTTTTTTTTTAATATTAATTTGAAGGGGAGGGAAGGTAGTTAAAGGCTGTTTTTGCTTGTTTTATCCATGACTGAGGGCAATGATCCTTACTGGTGTTTCCCATGTAATGCCACCAGCAATGTCTGCATGCAGCCCTTGGAAGAGGTTCATTTAAACTGAGATTATTCCATGATAGAAAGAGCTCAGGCATATGGTAATGCAAAGCACTTCTGACTTTAAATTCTAGCCAGCAGCAACATTGTCTGAGGCTTAATTTTATTATTTAAAAAGCCACAAAATCTCTCATGTGAATACAGGCAGATATTATACAATTGTTAATTTTAATTTATATCTACTTAACCAAACAAAGGGTGGCCTTGTTGGTTTACATGAAAAACAGATTTGAATATATGAAAACACTGGGGATACATGGCTGCAAGACTTAAAAGATATAATCTGATTTTTTCCTTTCTTGAAACATCTGTCTTTGGGAGACATTTCAATCAATAAATGTCCCAGGACCTCAAAGAGAAAAACATTAGTTTTCATGAGGAATATTTAAATAACAGGTTCATCCTTACATTTCTTACGAGGTCTTAAAACCTGAAAGCAAGAAATGGAATTTTAATGTTTATTGTCAAAGAAAATGTTGTTCTTTAAATTAACGATTTAAGGGAAATCTGAAATGACACTCTTTTTATTTTTACTAGGGCCAGATGAAGAATGTGTATCCATGTAAAAACGAAAATAGACAATCTGTGTGTAATGAATATAAATTTTATCCTAAACCAGTAGAACCAAATTAAATATTGTAACATTTAGCACTTCTGCAAAGATATATGCTATCAAATTTACAGTGCAATATAAATGTTCATAAAGAAGATTATTCTTCCAATTTTGAAACCCAGAAATAAAAATTAAAATTAAATGAGCCTAAAATGAACATTGATTACAGTATTTTTTCTGCCCCACTTAATTCATTCTGCTAAACCTAAGGTTCTTAGGACTCTTATTTCAGGGGGAAAAGTTGCTTCTTCTGTGCTACTTTTAAATTGTGTGATAGCCATGGTTCTGGAGGGCAAAGTGGGGGTTTTTCAGGGTTAAGACCTGAAGTAAAGGGAACTTCAGAGACCTTTTTGTACACCTTAAGGTACTGGGTACTGTGGTGTTGGGGGGTGCATTGGGTCCCACTGGAACCTCTTTTCATGTGGGCTTCATGTTCTACCAGTACATTCCCCCTGCACTTCAAAGTGCCACAGCAGGTCATGTAGACCTCCAGGAATTAGCTTTATTCATCTTTGCTGTTAAAGGCAGTGTAACTCCAGAGCACAGAGAGCTAAGGGGGTCAGTAATGACACAGCAGCAGCACTTGGCACATGCCCTGAGCCCTGTTCCACAGCTACATTTTTCACCTGATCTCACTACATGAACACAGTTTGGGTGTGCACAAAACAGAGATTCTGAGAGTTAAGGGTGCTTATGTGCACAAAAAAAAAAGTAGATTTGATCCACATCTCATATATCTTGGATTAATGTATCATTTATTGCTTCTTTTATTAAAGGGAAAGAAAAAACGAACTCTAGAAAACCACACGCCAAAGCCCTCATTACCAGTTACCAATGTTCAGGCAGTGAATTGCTCCCCAGGCACCTATGCTTCCTTTAAAATTTTCAATTTATAATGAAGAGATGAGCTTTTCCACTTGTTGAAAAAACCCTTCTCTTGACATTAAACTTCACCTGGTATTCTAAAGTGAACTCAGGAAAAGAGGCTGAATCTGAAGCAATTTTACTTCTTTGGAGGTAATGAATCCAAGCAGGGCATCATTGCTATGTTTATACTAAAAACATGAGAGAAGCTGGGGATCCTCTGGTACTGCTTCATGTCACGATGGAGGGGACAATTGCCAGATGAAAAGAAAGCTCTTACTGAGGCACATGAATCTGTGCCTTTCAGACAAATTTTCAGAACTGGGAAGACAGTGGCAAATTCCATGTGAGCATAATGTGGTAGCAAGAACTGCAGCCACATTTTCAATGTCAGTTCAGATGTCCCTTTTGAGATGCACTATGTAGTTTCATGATTGAAATGAATATGTACATGAACCCTGTTGCCTTGAGCTTTGGTTTTATCAGTTACATGAATGGGAATTACTTTTTTTTAAATTTAAATTTTTTCACTTGACTACCTTATTTCCACTTTGTATGTCTTGCAAATCACTAAAAAATTTGGAGTATTGCAGCATTAGACCCAGGGATTTTAGTTTTTCACTGCACCACTTTTGGGTAGTTATTTGGCTGAGTTAAAGCAGAGTTTTCCCATAGACAATGAAATGCTCAATGTGGCTGCCTGACAAGGTCATGCATGGAGTAGTAATTTGCATGGAGCTGGCAGAAGTACATGCCTTTCTAGGGCATAAACAAGCTTTGAGAATGCCAAAAATGATACAAGAAAAATAATTATAACTTGAATCAAACCAGCTTGTTTCTTTTAACCTTTCCACAGACTCAGCTAATTTATTGAACTCTGGGCATTGCAGTTAGAGCTCCAAAGAGCTTTTCTGTTCCATTTTGCTGCACTCCACTGCATGAATGATCAGGGAATGTAGCAGTGCCCTTGATTCAGATGTTTACAAATCACAGACCTGTGGTATTTGAGTATCTTATCAGCACACATGATGCAGATAGGAACCTGTTCAGAGTCATGAAAGCACAAAGAGATTCCGCCTGAATTAAAATACTTCACAAATTGCAGGGCTGTCTTTCAAAAGCCATAAGGTATTGCTTTGTTTTTTTTTTCTTTTAAAAGAATATCTACTACCTGCTAACATAAAATTTCTAATACTTCTGATCATAAAGTTACATTATTATTCTCTGCATGAGAAAGCAAATATAAATCAAATTTTTAGCTAACAGTTAAAAAACACCAAAAATATTTCATCTGACCCTGGTAAGTTACTGCAGCAAATATTGTGGCAAAGAACTAATATTCTATTTTCTGTAGAAAGGAATAATAAATTAGATGCCAGGGTGGTATTTTGATAACCATGAACCTATGATTGGCTCTGCCCTATGACTATTTCAATGAGTTGTTTGGTGTTGTTTTATTTGTGTGAATGTGTTAAGGTCTTTCTTTTAATATACTTAGGCATCCTTGAATCCGAAAAAACCAAATTTTATGGTATGTTTGTAAAATCCATGCCATATATAGCATATTGATAATATTATAGTTTATATTATATCCTTCATAGACAGTCCTGTCTGATTTGACTCACACATCATCCTGGTGAAATATTGGTCAAATTTGTAATGAAGGTGTTGTCCTGGAACTGGCATGGTGCAGGAGACACTGGAACACACTTCTGTGCCAGTGAAATCATCTATGCCATGGATAATTTGCTTCAGTTTGGGCTGGGGTGGTAGTGAACTATGGCATGACTCAACTTCACCCTGCCTGCTGTGGGGGCCTGATGTATGGCAGAAAGATTAACTTCAGGCTCCTGTGAGGTTCTCAGTGCCTGATGTGATACACATACAGATGCTGACAATGGCCTGGATCAGATTGTCAGAATAATGTCTCTAACCTGTGTCATGTAAATAAAACTGATGAAATCTCTAACAGGGTCTTGAACCAAGAAAACAAAGATTAGGTCTGGCAAACAGGTAAAGTGTTAAAACTGTGTTCTGGCATCATAGAAAATATGTGATGATCCTGGATGAAATGAAGAATTCCAGGCCTGAGCATCAACTTTGCAGAGCTTTCTGCTTATTATTAGTACATGTATTTTCTTCTACAATGTAAATTTTTTCCACTAAGCTTATGGAGAAAATGTTCTGTATACATCTGCAGGCAGGGAAGAGAAATTATGGAAGAGAAAGCCTGATTACTTCTACCACCCCGTGGAGACAAAGGCTGAAGCATTCAACCATCAAAATAGTTCTGTGGTATAAAGGAGATTAGCATGAAATCTCTTGTCAATAGACATATACATACAGGAAAGCAATTTAATGTGTCCTCATTTGCTAGCATATTGAATTAGACAGGGAATTTTGGCATTCACTGAGAGCAAGTAAATGCTTTCCATGGGCTGATGAGAGTATATTATTGATCAATTGGACACGTTTGTCTATAAAACAATGGTCTCAATCCTTTTGCAGAGACAGATGAATTTAATGTGAACATGCAGAATCAAGTCAGAAATGTGACAATCAGTCAATGTGATGATGAGTTCTTTTCAGTTCAGGCTTTGACTGGCAAAGCATGATGTGTAGGGTGGTCAAAGAAAGAAAAAAATACCAATCACTTGCTTATGAAAGGTCATTGAGGGCAGGTTTGCAAATGTTCAGCTGGGGAGAGCTGAGAGATCTGTGAAACACCATGGTAGTTCTCTGCTGCAGAGCTGGATGGGCACCAGTTATTAAAATCCCTGCTAGTAAAGAAATCCCTGTTCTGAATGATTTTTTGGGACTTAGAAATATTTCATACATTAATTGAAAATTAATGTACATGTAACCAAAATGTTTTTTTTTTCCTAGGAGTGTTTGTGGCTCTGAAAACATCAAGAATTTTACCTAAAATAAGAAAATTTGAAATGCCACATCTGAAAAATGTTACTGATAATTTGATATTATTTTAAATGCTCTTTTCAGAGACAGAAGTTGACATTAAGTAAAAATGACTTTTCACTTTTGGCTTCTTTGCCTAAATATTGATTGATGACCTTTCTGATAGTTTATTTTAGATTTTCACAAAGAAATATTTCCCTCTGCATAGTGCAAATATAAAATATACATGCATAGATCTGAATTTTCTGGACATCTTTGCTAAAGCTCCTACTATATTCCAGGCAGAATTGGTGTGAGCAATTACCAAGACTGAACTGCATGCTTAAAAGAAAATCTGACTTCGCATACAGATATTCCATGGAGATTTTTGTCCTATCTATGGGTGTATTTATATCTATATAATTTCAAGGATCCATTTCTATATATATCTGTATGTATTCCTGAGAGCCAGCATGAATATGGAGGCTTGTGTGCATACATCACTTTGATGAGCTGAACATATTGTATGGAGAACATAAGTCTCCAAGTAGAGACACAGTAATTGTAATAGAGGGTAGAGCAGGTCAGTGTAAGATTTAACATTTTGTATGAGTCAGCTTCAGCTGCTCTCCAAATAAAGAAGAGCTGGTAACTGCTTTGTCCTGTTAGCAATCCAAGAGAATCCCTGCTACCCTTTTACTTGACAAGATATCGAATCTCCTGCAGGGCTGTGATTTACTCCTCTGCTGCCAGCTCTGATTTACCCATGGCTGCTGGATCATTCCCATCCCCTCTGTGTTTGGTGTGACAGGGACGAGGGGCAGGAGCTCTGGACAGGAGCAGAGCTGGATGGGAACTCCTGGGCAGCCCCAGCACCAGGGATGGGTGGAACGTGGGCTGGGGGTGGGACTCAGCCTATGGACAGGAGGGACAGGGCTCTGGTGGGGCTGGAGATGTGTCCTGTGGCCTTTCTGGGGCTGGGACTGATGGTCCTGGGGCTGGATGGTTCTATATCGGTGATATTTTTGCCTGACGTCCAGGAGGAATGATGAGGAGGACTCCATCTTATCAGAAGGCTAATTAATTACTTTATTATACTATATTACTCTATATTATATTACACTACACATTACATCTGAACTGAATCTGCCAAGCACTCAACTCAACTCCACTGCACAGCATCTCGTGACTGTCAGCCGACAGTCCCAACACAAATGCACCTGGATCAAGCAAATTCCTTCAGGTAAACAATCTTCCTCAATGTGTTCCACTTGTGACCAACACAGGAGCAGTAAATGAGATAAGAATTGTTTGGATCATTCTTTGCTTCTCTCACTGCTTGTCCCAGGTTCAGAGAATGTGAATCTCATAGTCCTAGGCTCTGGGCAGGAACAGCAGGACACGTGTGTGCGCTCTGGCACTGACAGAAAACATGACAGATATTTTGGGCCAGTATCTGCTGCCCGTGTTCCATAGAAATCCTGCATAGCAGTGCAAAAGAAGTTTCTCAGGTTTTTCATGACCTGAAATAAGAAGCTTATTCAGAGAAAAAAAATCTCTGGGGTAGGAGGAAAACAAGTGGGAAATAAATACAGGGATATCTCACCTACATAGCTGATTGAAAAACAGCCATGCTCCTCAAATCCTTCCTCTGTTGCTTGATCAAGCAACAGATCTCTCTCTCTGATCAAGCAACTCTCCCTGAGCTTTCCCCACTTCTCATCTGAAAGAGATTCTAGTAACAAATGCATTAAAATTTATTGATTTGATCTCATGGTTCTTTGGCACAAAAGGATCCTGATGTGTTCAGCTATTACTTTTTTATTAGCTACATCTGTATGCATATGACAAATTCCTTGGAGGCTTTATATATCACCTTTTAAAAAAACATCTGTCCATTTTACCACAGCTTCACACTTTGGAAAAAACCTGAATTTAGAGTGAGTCAAACAGACTCAGGATTTCTTTGTGTGAGGACTCTCAGGGCTATTATTTCAAATCAAAACCATGATTTTAAAGAAAATGAAAGCTATGAATCCATGATTTAGCATCTTTATTCAGAATTCAAATGTTAGCAATTTTTTTTTTCACTATTTTCAGTTTGAAAGTGAATTAAACTATTTGCTCAGGTTTAGGGCCTTTTAACTAACAAATGTTCAACCTGAACTCATATTAACTTTTAGAGTGTCCATGTCTCAAACAAACAAAAGAAAGGCAATAATTTTTATAGATATAAGTTGATTTTATCATATACAGTGGGAAAAGTCCTTAGTCAATTTTTTTGCTGCTGTTATTTTTTTCTGGGAAACTGAATATATTTCCAGTAAAATTGATTTACTAAGTGAAAGCTTGAGTGAAAGAATATCTGTGGGATTTTCTAAGTAAAAGAAAGGAAATTTCAAATATTTATATATAGTATATATATTTAGAAACTCCTGTTCCTAACCCCTGTCTTTTGATTCATTCTGTGTTAGCCTGATTTTCAGTATCTTGAGATTTTTAATTTCTTTCATTTCCTATGGTGTTGCACAAGCAGACAGGGTACTTGCTGAATCCCTGCCTCTGAGAAGCTCTGTGCATCTCTTTACTCTTTTTCAGGAGTATCCTATTTAAAGGATAAAATAACCCAGACATTACACATTTTCATATATAAATTTTGTTCTTTTTCCTCAGCATGATACACTTCTCTGTATGGCTAACTATATAAAATGTTGCCCTTAAAAACTCTGTGAAATTTAGCATAGATAAATTTCATATAATTTTAGTGCCCCAAAAGTGCACATAGGGGGGTTGTTTTCTGCTGAAGCACACAAGAAAGCTGAAATGAACTTGAAAGTGATATGGGCTCTTGGCTTCATGAAAGAAAATGAAACGAGATGTTTAGATTGGTCTCTCCTGAATTGCTGGATGTCATGCTTGGGTCAATAAAGCTCACAGCCTGAGTTTTTTACCGCAGTCATGAATTTGTGATTAGGTCAGCAATGAGATAGAGTGAGGTAGAGTGGGTCTGAGCAAGAGTGTTCAGTTTTAGATCCCATTGCCCATCTGCCCCTCTAGGCAGAAAAAGATAGACCATCACTTAAAATGCACTCTGTGACCTAATACTTTTGTGAGAGACACTTCCCTCAGATTTATTCTGCTAATTTCTTGTTCTGATACTTGTGACACATATTTCTGTTCCACTTAGGAGACTGGCAAAAGCAGAATGTTATGGAAGCTTATGAACAAAAGATCTATACTATGCTTATCAATTACCAGTTTCTGGTGGCTTCTCATGGATATGGCTGCCTGTGGCTTATCTGTCCACAGAGCATCTTCAGAACACTGGACTCAGTCAGCCTTGGAGTGCACAGTCATGGTGATCTTGGATGGGCTCAGATTCATGATTAACTGAGCATCTAGCACATTGTGCACTGAGCTCAGCACTTGTCTGACTGAGCACCCCTTTCCTGAGCAGAAGCTGGCATTTTTGCAGTTCACTGGGGAAAGCCCACAGGAAAAAATATGAGGTTTGGCATGACCTTCACCTCAAACTTTTTTTAGCTCATAACTCATTGATCACAGTACAGCCATGTGGAGTATCTGACATATAACCCAAAAAGAGTAATGGGTCAGCAGATACGATGAGATTTTCACAGGTCTCACAAGCAAACAGGTGTTAAATTCTGTCTGAAGATTAAAGAAATTTACATGCTTAGTTAGTTAGTTAGTGTAGATACTCTTACACCACCATGAGGTGTTTTTTAGCAGTAGCATTTAATAAAATGAGAAAAGGGGCTCTACTTTTGGTTTGGTATAACTCTATGCTAATAGCCAGTTTTAGCATTTTAAATATATCAAAAGAATTCAAAACCCCCACAAACTATTAATCAGATGCACAATGGAGGTGAAGACAGAAATACCTATGAGCATGTCTTAGGCATTTGATTTTCTGTCTGATAGGCTTGGACAGTTATAACCTTCCTGTTGGGGAAGATGAAACAGGAAAGCCTGATAAATATGATTGCCAAAAGATTTTGAGAATATAGAAACTATAAGCAAGATTAAAATGAAAGCAAGCTTTCAGTTACCTTAGTTACTGAACAATGGGAAAACAACGGTGTGGCCTGCTGAAGGTAATCAATCCCCTTTTGATGAAACAAGACCCTCTGCTTGCAGGCAGGTCCAAGGGTCAGAGCAGACCCTGCCAGCTTGGCAGAAGGGGTCCAAAGAGTAGTTTTTAGAGTTTAAAATGTAGCACAGTATGGTAATGTAAGGATTCTTATAGGCTGTATGTAAATGCTATAGGATTTGTATCTTGTACTAGATTGGTTAGTGAGAATCAGAATATTCAACACAGAAGAAGATTTATTGTATTGTAACAGGAACCTCGCTCTCTTACGCTTTTGCTCTCTTACCCTTTTACCCTCTCATCCTCTCTGCCCCTCTCTTCTCTCGGGCCTGCTCCGAGCTGCAGCTGGCAGCTCCCAGCAGGGCCCTGCACCCAGGCCCTTTGCAATAAACCTCAAGTTCCACAACCTGGCTTCAGAGATCTCTCGTCTCCATCTGTCCCAACCATGTTATCCCCGTCAATCCTACACCTTCCCCGCTTGTGTTCTGAATTGTAAGAGCAAGAGCAATTCCTGGAGCCAAAGATCTACATTAGTATGTCAGTATCCCAAGGTACCTTCCCCTTTTACCATGGCTAATGGTAAAGATTGGCATAATGATAGCCCTGAGCAAAGTTTTCCCTCTATGAGCCCCATCCAAACATCCCACCATCATTCACTGAAGTGTTTCCACATAAAGTGCTGAAGTATCATCCCCTCCTCAGCTCTGCTTGACAGATGAGTTTGACCATGGTCACACAGAGGGTGTAGAGAAGAATATTCCCCAAGGCCATCCTTCCTCCTACAGGATCTTACACTTTGATCAAGCACAGCTACACTCCTTTGCAAGACTCTGCAGGAAAATGCATCTGCACTGCACTTGCATGAGTATCAGCAGACTGTCCCAGAGAGCCAGGCTGCCATCCTGAATAAGTTCAAGAAATGCCACAGAAATTTCACTTAAAAGTATTCCAAGGTATCGAAGTGGTTTTCATAACAGCTAAGGACAGTCATTCTGGTTCTTAAGTGTGTGACAAGGAAAAATTGGCTAAAGATGTGTGACAGCTGCTGGCAAACTCATTCAAACTGACAAAGCTCTTGAAGTAACTGCCTGCAGTGAAGAGGTTCACTGCAAAAGCAATCACTTTTAATTTTAAGAATTTCCCTGGCTCATAATTTTGTTCTGTTCTGAGTCAGATTTCTTAAATCAAGGACACATTATATTTTAGACTGTAAAGGTATGTCAGATCTATCCCAGTTTTTTAGCTGAAAGGTTTTCTGGCAAAATTATTTTTCCAGTTGCAGTGTTCTCATAAAATTTAGGGAGAAATATAAAGGAAAAAAGAGAAGAAAACAAATGGGTGAATGGTTTTATTTCTCTGGCTTATTCTTTATACTCAGTCCATCTGCTTAAGTTTTGAAATTTGCATTTTTACATGTGTCTGAAGTGCCAGATTCACATGTCATAGAGTTTAATGAAAGTTTGATGCCTGAGAGTATTTCTGAACTGTTTATCCTTTACATAACAAATTTTTAATTTGCTTTCTACAAGACAATGTATTGTTGCCTCATTATGTCATTTGTCAATGTTGACCTGCTCTACCCAAAACACCAGGTAGATTTTTCAGTTTGAACTCTGCATTCCTACTCTATAGGACTCATCTGAGATTTTGAGAATTCATCTACAGGGTCTGTAATTATATCTTTAAAATCTGTACTGATAGTTACAAGGTATTTAAGACCGGTTTTAAAAACTTGGATCTTGGTTTATCATTGCTAACAAACTTTGAAGTCATCTCAGAAAAGTTCAGGACCTTTAAGCCTGTAATCTCTTGAACAAAACCATGAAATAATATTTCTCTGGATTCTCGCTATTCAGATTGACATCAAGTTGAATTACCCATAAATGAAGTGCAGAGAGAGATACTCCTCAGAGTAACAGATATTCTGCATTTATTTTTGTGATTAATCACAGCAGAAGTGCTAGTGATTTTAGAAAATGCAAAAGTGTACACATACAAACCAGTATGTAGAGAAAGTCTTGGGAACAGCAGTGACTGGCATGGACCAAACAATGCTTGAAACACCATAAATAACAACAAAAAAGAAAAAGTCAAATGCAATATTAAGATGTAACAGGTGGATCATATTATCATTAGGGATTGTTCAAGATGCTGGAGAAAAACCCCTCTAAAATATTATTATTTAAGAAGTTAAATCAAAATCTGGATCAGAAACACAACAGTTACTGGAGGATCAGCAGAATGGAGAGGCTTTTCATAAAGTTACTAAAAAAGCTTTGCTTGTTAAGTCCATCAGATGAAGTCTCAGAGAGAGGATATGATTGCTCTATAAAGATCCTTGATGGGTAAGCATCAGGAAGGAGAAAAACTATTTATGGTAAAGGACAGTGCTGACACAAGAACAAATGCATACAAACTAGCTATGGATGCAATTAGGCTGGATATGAGGAGATTTTTAACCATGAGAGAAACAAGAATTGGAAACAGCCTTCCAATCAAAGTGTAAGGGTATAAAACCTAATTGACTCTAAGACAGAGTGCCATACTGGTTTCTGAAAAGAATAATACAATATGTGTCATCAAACAACTACAGGAGCCAGTCTTGTTCCCTTATTGCTATGCATAGGCATATGTGTAGTTTACAAAATGTGTAGAGAATTCATGTTTCTGCATTTTAAAAATTTTAAAATCATTATCCTCATGTAATTTTAATCCATTACTACTGTGTCTGTACAGTACCTTTCAAACTGAGTAGGATTCATTTTGACATGGTTAAAGTGATTAGTCATCAAAATAGTTTTACGAAATAACTAATCAAATGGGATGATGTGACTAGCACATAATCACTTTCCATTTGAAACTCAAAGCTCATCTGTCACAACAGATAAAACGGAGAAACAGAGACAGGAAAATTTGAGCAAGAGAAACCATCTTTTGATCAATGCTGTGGTGAAAGACTAGATACTCAGGCAATTAATATGTAACACATGTTAGTTTAACATGAAAATATTTTGGATGCTAAAAAATTGCACTGCAAACCTTGCAGACCAAAGGATAACTTTCTTAATGTACATCAGGACAAGTAAATCCCTATTGTATTCCCTGAAATTTGGGATAATTAGGTGGAAAGCTGAGAAGACAGGAGGGCTGAGACTGTATTTGGTAAACAACCTGATTTGCTTTTCTGTCATCAAAGGCATCATTGTGCCTATCTCTGACTTTGTACAACTAGACTTTCATGTTCCTGTTTATTATGGATGTATTGAAATCTAAGACTGATTAAGTCCCTCTTTAAAGCTTTTAATTACACTCTAAATTTTTATGAAAGTAAAAACCACATCTTCAGTGTGGTGGTGGTCTGCAATGTTCTTCCTTGAAGTCTCACCTCAGTAATCCTACTTTTTACAGAAAGTAAAAATAATCATTATTGGAACTTATCTGAATTTTATACTCATCTGTGCAGTTTAGAAAAAATGATACAGACCTGCATTTTTTTTATTTAAACAGCAATAAAAAATCAATACAAAATCTCTATGGACTTTAATTTAATAGATTTGTAATTACAATTGTTTACACAGACTCAAACAAACAAAAAAGCCCCTAGGCATAAGTAAAAGCTTCAGACATCTAACCAATAAGGAAAATCAACAGAAAAAAACTCTACTTTGTCTCTCTTTCTGACCAAATCTGTAAGATTTCCCTTAGAGCTGCCAGATCAATAACCTCTGCATGCATGAGAAGATCTTGTAGCAGCTCTGTGAAATCAGTTCCACGCTTCATGGGAAATGCCCTTCTGGCGATGCCCTTTCCTTTAGAACAAGAGGCAATCAGTCCCTCAGCTCATTTCACCCCTGTAACTACACCCGAAGCAAATAAAGTGTTCTTCAGACAGGTTCTGTGCTATCCAAGGCATGGATTTCAGCTCCACACCTTGGGAGCAGTTTGGAGACCATGAGGCAGATGAGAACTGGCTTTGCAGTGCTGTTTTTTCCTGCACCATGGAGCCACATGTTTTGGTAGTCTAACCTGAAGGTGGTCAAGGCTGAAATACACAAGGCAAGTCACATCTGGAATGAGTACTTTAGTGCTACCCATGCCAAAATAGCAAAATGGACTGTGTCCAGACAGAGGACCAGCATGTGCTAAGACCATCCCTGTGCTAAGGCCATCCCTGTGCTATTCACCCTCCTGTGACTAAGGGCCACAAGCTTAAGTCAGAGTCTAGGATTGCAGCACCA
Source organism: Molothrus ater (assembly GCF_012460135.2). Classification (NCBI taxonomy): domain Eukaryota; kingdom Metazoa; phylum Chordata; class Aves; order Passeriformes; family Icteridae; genus Molothrus; species Molothrus ater. The sequence goes on along the minus strand of NC_050482.2, from coordinate 11,546,022 downwards.
TTATCTCAGCTTCTCCCAGTAGACTCAAGTGAGTTTCAGCCTGTTCTCTAATTCTTGCCCATTTCTTGCACAGACATTGGCTAAGGCCTTACCCACTTCAATGAAATGAGATAGAATCAAAATTTTAGTGAGTGCAGACTTTAGAGTGGACACTGCACCCTAAGCCTGATGCATGGCCCCCATAGCCAGCACAAGTAAAGAAGCAGCAGAGTTACCCTGCCTGCACTCCTTTTCTGGTGAGATGATCAAACCTCAGCATATTTACAAGCCTGTTGAGATCAAGAGATTTTACAGAAACTCTGGTTTTCAAAAGCTTTAGTGCTTTCTATTCATGATCTCATTTTCCATATTATTAACTGTTTCCTAATACCCAATTTTTCCCCTATAAATTATCTGATAAAAGTGAAGGAGTGGTTGTAATAGCCTCCATTGCATGAAAGCCTGAAAGAACAACACATTATACTTTAATTGTTGTCTTAGCTGAGAATTCAGCAGCACTGGCTTCCATTAATAGCATCTGTACCTGGTGTAATTTCACATAGTCTTGGCATCTGAATGAGTTTTTATTTTTAATCAGCATAGATTTGTGACTGGTATTAATTTATTGATAAAATTAAGACTCAGAAAACACTATAGAGATACAGTAAAATAAAGCTGATTTTAAAGATTATTTAATCAAAATGGGTCCCATTTTAAGACTGTGTTATCTTTCCACAGTTTAAAGCTTCACTGATTGCATTAAAATAGCTTTAGACATGTAGTGTCAGACCAGACAGAGTCATAAGTTAACTGGTTTTCTCCATCAGAAAACAAATTTCATTAAATTTTCAGGACATCATTCATTATATATTTCCTTTTGGTGTCTCCTTGAAATGCTCCACTTCAGACACTTAAAACACAATCAAGACCACATAATCTCAGAAGTATTTTCTTCCTAAGTGTACAGTCCCTGATTGTGCCCCAAGTAATGAGCCTATCAGTTTTGTCTATTGATGTGATGCTAAAATGGGTAAGTAAAGTTATAAATGATACTGGAAATCACTAACACAAGGGACAGTAGAAACCCACTGTTATTTTACAAACTCTAAATTCTAAACATTTAAGTTGTCTTGCTGTGCCCCAGATTGAATACTGCTTTATAATCTCAGAGTTGGGGAATTTAGTGGGTCAAAGAAGAGTGGCTGCTTTAAGAAAACATTAGAATAGGGGTTTTTTTCTCATCAGAAGGACTCTGTCTGTTGTGTATAACTGCCAGGTTTTTACTATACTGAAGAAAACATTCTTCATGCATCAACCTGGCCAGCATTCTTTATTATACACTTCTTCCCAACACTTTGTGCAGGTAAATCAGAAGCAGATGAAGCTCTAAACACTTCTATCTGCCTTTGATTAGGCATTTTTTCAGATTTCTCACCACTTTGCAGGGTCAAGAGCACAGAGCATCATGAAAGCTGACTCTGGCATGAAGACTGAGAAATGGCCACCATGTAAAACTCCATGGAAAGTTTTACTGTCTCAAGACCCTTCTGTCATCTACAGTTACTTGAATCTGCCATAGCTGTGTGAGATTGAATCATGACTTGGTGCTGCTTTTCAAGGATTTCCTGTCTCACTGTTGTTAAGGTCTGTAGCTAGTTAATCTCCATTATGTAATAGATAAAATACATGCCTCTCCTCTTGAAAAATAACATCAGTTACAGTATTGATTTTAATCTAGCACTTTGCATTGATAAAACACCATGTTTACAAACAGGCTTTAATTGGTGTACGGAACCAAAATCTTTGAATTAGAGTTCACTAAAGCCAGTCAGTTGTTTCTGAACTGGAATAGTGGAAGTTTATTTTTTTTCAAAAGCTATTTACACTACAGCCTCAAGCTCAGAAAGGCAGTAATTTCTTAAACATTGCAGACTCTATATAGCAACTAGAAGATTAATAGTAATTACTTTATTTTAGCACCAGATTATCTGCTAACACTTAAATTCTTTGGAATTACAGTTCATGCTGTGTCAAAGTGAGAGGCTTTATTCCTGCTCTGGATAAGGATCATCCTCTGCATAGATTTCAGCATGGCAGATGGAAGGTATTAGATGATTCCTATACTTTATCTGTGCTGGTAGGATTTTGGTTGTGTATCAAGAAACTACCTGGACACATCCCTTTCCTTTAGAAGTGGTAGTTAAATAACAGGTTGTTGGTATTTGGTTCTTTTGGGTTGGGGTTTTTTAATCTTCTGAGAAGCCCACGTTGCTTTGGCATCAAAATTGTCACCAAGTAAAGTGGTTTTTGTGGCAATGTGTGGCAATGATCATAATTCTACTGGTGCCAGTTAAAACCATGTGAATGAAACTTGGCTCTAAACCAAGGTGTATGATCTAAACATATATATCTGTAGGTGTTCATAAGCTATTATGGCATCTAAGCTCCCTTACAGAATGCTTATAGCCATCAGAGACATACTTAATTCTGGGAACAGAGCTCCTTCAGCAGTTTATCTTCAAAGAAAAGTGGCTTGATTCAGTGGTCCAAATAGAGGCAGGAGGTTGCAGGGCCCTCTATTGTGTCTGCTATCACTGTGGGGATGTCTCAGATGCCCCAGGGTATCTCATCACTACACACTTATGCTTGGGCTACTAAACACCTCTGACAGTCACTGGGTTAGTTTTATAACCTTCCCCATCACTAGAGCTATCATGAGCATAAAAATTGGTCAGGTGAAGCTGTCTGGAGGTGGACTCTCTAAAAATCTGAGATAATATCCATGAAAGGCCATTACTGAATTATATTAGAACATGACATTCAGCAGAAATGTTCTTTTAAAAAAAAAAGTCCATCTACCTTAAGAGCAGAAGGGTGTTTATATTCTTCTGTAAGGGTTAAGATGGCAGAAATGGGAGGAAGGAAGAGAGAGACTGGAGGATGCCATGTGAGAATGAAGGAAAACAGAATGGAAAAAAAGTGAATGAAAATTACTCAAATCACCCTACAAGAAAACAAAGCTGCTTTTCTTCTCATTTTGCTTTTTAGATAGTTTGTGATTGTTCACAAAACATTTCAAGCAGATGGATTTTGCTAGTTTGTCTCTTGTTTTACCAGCTCTCATGTGGAGTTACAAAAATAATACTGTAAATAATGAGAAAGTTTTCATAATACAATGCCATACACATACCACTGACTTTGTTGCATATATGAAAGCTAAGTTCTGAGGAAAGAACCTGGACTTTAATGCAGTATCTCAGTGTTGCTGCAATCAGTTGTGAATCTCCTCTGTATTTCACTGGGAACAGATTTTGACCTTGAAAAAATAGCTCTGTGTGTAAAAAAGTCCATCACTTAATATAGTGTTGTCAGTTATTTTATTTGAAAAATATGTGCTGCATTCATACCCCCCAAAAGAAAAGCAAACATTTTTTGCTTGTCATACTGTTTCAAATTTATATCTACACAGGAAAAAATCATATAGGAGCTGTGAATCACATTTTGAATCCAAGCCTTTAAAAGGTGGGGGAAGGGGGAAGGCTGAGCCTTCCTGGACCTGCTGTTAGCAGTTCTCATTTTCTGTAAAGTGTAATCAGTTGTGGCACCAGCAGCACAAGAGCCGGATGTCGGTGCTGGCAAAGGAGTTCCTGTTGTGCCTTATGACTGGCTAAGCATCTGAAGGGCAAAAGGAATCCTTTGCTTTAAATATCTAACATTTATTTTAAAATTTAAACACAGAAGCTGTTCTTCTGAGAAAGGTACTAAAACTGGTAGAAGCGTGGTTTATGGTCTGTCACTGGGGATCCACGTTACTTTCCTGTAGTATGGCACATTCAGGACTAATAAGAATGCTTTGCTATTTCAGGTCTTGTGAAGCAATTTTTTAAGGCCATAAATTTTCTTGGTGATATTTTGTTTGTGCTGTCTGTAGGAAAAAGGGTAGCTTTGCATGAAATACTGGATGGCCAAAGGCAAACTACAACATGAAATACAGGGGCTGATGGGGATTAGAAGAAGGGTTTAGAAAGGGAAATCTGTGTATTTAACTTAAGAGGTGATGAAACATTCATCTAATTTATAAATATTTGATGAGTGGACTTCTGAGGTAGATAAGGAGTGTTCAGGACAGCACTGAGCAGAAGAGCTGAGAGCAGAGTTATGCAGAGAAAGAAAAGGCTGTGATAATACATGAAAAAAGAAAACTTCCTTCATTTGAAGTCTACTCTCTTTGACTGTTGGTCTACAGAATAGTCTTCAAAGACAGCAACAGAAGTATTACTATTTTGAACTCTTTATTAACATTACTTTAAATTACAGTAGTGAGTAGACTCCAAATGAGATCGAGGTCTTTTTTACTGAGCCATAGCTGAGAGCAAAATATGTCATGAGATAATCCCTGACTTGGAAATCTAATGGGATTGATAAGGCATATAAAAAAGAGAAGAAATGTAAAGGCAGGAGAGATTTCCTAAGGTTACAACCCAAATAAGTGATGGATTTACTTATTTATTCCTAATTTATCTAGTGAAATGAAGCCATGATACATAGAGTTTAAAATTACAGCTGTATGCTAAGAGGAGATGAGCCAAACAACTCTTTCTTCTGGAAAACTCTCCCATTTGCTATAATTGACTCACATAAGCAGAGTGCACAGTGGCATTGTGAGTGCATTTTAGGTTATTACCATTTACCTCGTAATAAGATCTGTGTTAGATATTTACACTGAATACTGTAAGCTCCTCTTAACAACTTACAGCTAGTAAATACATTTCCCTCATTGTTTTCCATTGCTGAGAAATGCATGAAACTGGTATTAAGAGAAAAGTCTCTCTAGTGAGGATTGCATAACTCGAGTATCCTCAAGGCACTGCAACAGCCTCTGGTTTTATGCAGATTATCTTTTCTTTAATCAACATACACTTATTTGGGAAGATCTTACAATGCTTAAAATTTTTTAGGAACCCTGGGAAGCCTTGGGAGTTTTGCCATTTTCTGTGATTGCTGAGATAAAAGCTCTGTGTGGCAGGGGGTCCATGTTTGACAATCAGAATAACCAAAAGCAGCCCATTTATGTGCTGACTCTGCACTCTTAGGAGCAACATTAATGTCAAAATATGTATTTTAACACATGTCAGAAAATGCTACTGATGTTCCTGGACTTCTTTTTTAATGACGAAGTGCAGAATCAAGGTCCTGGCAATAAATGTAATATCGTACAATACAGTTTTCAAATACTAAAGGAAGATGCAAGAAGTAATACACCTCACAATTTGCTGATTTTTTGCACTCATTGGAGAAACAAGATAAAAAATGTTTAAGAGGAGATTTTCTTATAAGAGAATGAGCATTTGCAAACTTACATAGGCTTCTGGCAAAATTGTGCAATAGCAGGTTTTACTTTTATGTACAGAAATATTGTGCAATTTGTTTAAAAACTTAGTGTTTCTTAGGGTATAATTAACTTTATGAAGATAGGTTCTTTGAGGTCTTGGTCTTCATTTCTATTTCCTTACATTTTACCTTCTTTTTCTTTCATTTCTGTATCTAATTTTCTATTGTCTTTTCTGTTCTTTTAAAGAGTATTTTTTTCCTACACCTTTCCTCTGACTTTCACAACTTGTATCTGTAGGGTTCTTCCCAGAAAACTGTGAAGGAAATCTGCACAACAGAAAATCAGGGAGTTTTAAATGAAGTAGGGTGCTGGTGGAACATTCATTACACATTTAGATAACGCTACAATATATGTCCACAAAAAAAAAAAGCACCCAAAAACCAACAAACTAACCCAAACTAAAAAACTGTGTTCCATAAAATCACTTTTCAGGTTTTAAGATAGCTGAAGACACCACAAACATATTGTGGGAATGAAACCCTTAAATGTAGATAAATTGTCATTCAGTAGGATTGTCTTGAGTTTATTGGAAACAAAAATCCCATGGTTTCTTTTTCCACTGTATTTCTCTTTTATTTGAGTGTAGCTCTTGAAATGTGCTTGACATCGTACAGAGGCACAGATTCTGTTGCAATGCATGTGCAGTATAAATAGCTGAGAGAAACAATACTCCCTGTAAACCATTGTCAAGGCTTCCTTCCTTCTCCCAAAGGATTTCTCCTGACTGTCCCTTTTCTCCAAGTACAAAACGTCCCTGGACAGATGTTTAAGGGTATGTTGCTTTCCTTCACCTCAGATCACCATCTGGCAGATTCCTGTTCAGCAAGACTCCACAGGAGAGGATGGACACTCAGATGGGAGCTGGCATGCTGATGGTTCTGGCTCAAAGGGACTTACCCACGTTTCTCTTCTGTTCTCTTCCCTCGCTGTTTCCTCTCCTTGAAATCACTTTCATTCACTGCTTGCATTCTTCCATTTCTCAGAGCACCTCTAGATTTGTCATTTTTCCTTCTCCTCCTCTTTTGTACCTTACACACTTGACATGAAGCAGTTTTGTTTCTAATTTTGATTACTTTTTTTTGCTCCTTTATCTACCTGCAGATCCCCGTAATGCTGGGCAGTCCTTCAGCTCCTTTCATCAGAGGAGACCAGGATTCAGGATGAGAAGCCTTGGACAATGCTGCAGTTGGGCAGCTGACAGTAGCCACAGCATGCACTGCTTGCCAAAGATGCCTCCAGTTCTGACTGGGGGCTACATTTAGCAGGGATCAACTTTTGGTAATTTCAATTGAGGCTTTTAAAAACCACGTGGCATTAGTAATTATAGATGTTAATCCTTTATTTCCTTTCCAGCGCTTGTGGCTCTAGATGAAACATTTTCCACAACAAAAAAAAGAAGTCACATTATGAAAAATTTAGAGTCAAAGAACTAGAACTTTCAGAAAAATCCCCAAAGAAAAAAAGCTGCATGATAAGATCTTATGAGCTTATGACACAGAGCAGGATGCTGAAGAAATGTCAGCCAGTACTGCAGCTCCAGCTGCAAGTACTTGAGAACTGGAGTTCAGGGAGATTAATCCCTCATCAGAAACACAGACCCTTTATACCTCCTATAAGTGGTTGGGCCTAAAAAGAGATATTGACATCTCTGAAAAGACAGAAAATGTACAGAAAGCAAGTTGAAGAGCACTTGCCTGTGCATAAGGGTTGCAGCTGATCTGCCTGCAGTACCTTAAGTCCATCTGGCTTAGACATACAGAATACTCACAGCAACAAAGTCTTTAGCAAATGGTTCTTATAGCTGCAGTGAAGCCTCAGGCATCATTGCTCATGGTACCTCAGACAGCTACCTTAGAGCTAATTATCTCTCTCTGTGTTATTGTCATGCTCTCTGAAAGAAGTCATCCATCAGGAGGTGCTTTGTGTGTCACATGAATCTTCAGTGGACTCTTCAAGGTGCCAGCCCAGACACCTGCTCCTCCTCACTGGTCTGAACAAGGGCACATGGACATCAGGGAGGCTGGGGTGGGACAGCCCTGCCCTGCCTGTGTTTTGGGTCACAATTACACTTTGCTGTTGGATGTTTCATGGGGCAGTGCTGTGCAACCGAGAGCGAGCACTGGGAGGATGGGCAGCAATTCCAGCACAGAATCCTTTGCAGTTTAGCTGTGCAGAAAGTGCCCTTTTTGCATGGCTCACCAAAATGAGGAAAACTTGTGAAATATGGTGCTGTCTCAAGATTGTTTATGTGCAAGCTCAGAAGGAAAGTGATGAGTTCCACTGGGAAAGGGCAGAACTAGGTAAGCAGGCAATGCCACTGAGGATGAAGCTGAACCTTGACAAGCACAATATAAAGCACATTGAAAGGAATGATTTAAGTTATAAGTACACACAGATGGTCCCTGAATTAGCTGCAGTCTCATGCAATAAAGAATTGGATTTTGCAGCAAACAGCTCCCAGTCTGCTCAGAGATTGGGAAAACAAAAGCATTTAGCTGCATTAAGGATGAATGAAAATTACCTGTTCAAGATCAGGGCTTGTACATACATGTTGACATATGGCAGGGATTTCCAAGTGCTTAAATAACTGAGATTGGCAATCAGACTTTTTTTTTCCCCACATCATGTAAAAAGGAGATTAGAAAGTCTGTAGGTAATTAATTTCATGGAAATAAGGGGGAGTTTGTCAACCAAGCAAACATCTGTAAGCACCGTTCTGTTTGCTCCTAGCCCTAATCAGTGGAAAATGCACTGAAAATCAGATTGCCTATTACAGGTAATCTTTGTTACCTCTGTCTCCTATGACAGGAGAAAACCAATTTAAATTAACAGTCTGGTATAGCAAGTCTGGATTTTAGGCTGCCCTACGCAGGACAGTTGTCTAGGTATAGTTCAGACCATTCCCTTCTTGAGCTCCCTATGCCACTGGTTCTGGGCAGCTCCTCACTGGCTGTGGGAAGCTGAATAGCCCTGTTAGGAAATAATTTCTTTATAAAGGCTAGAGAGACAGGTGTCATCTTAAAGACTTTGAAAATTTCATTCTGAGAGGTATCTCCTTGTTTGACAGGGAACCTGAGTATTTAAGGCCAATGCGATGAATCAATCTTTTGGACCAAATACTTGTTTGTACATTTGTAGACAGTAATTTGAACACTACAGAATTCATGTGCTACTGAATCAGCAATATGTGTGGCTCAGTATCCCTAAAGATCTGAACACTGTAAAAACACTGAGTCATGAGTTTTTACTAGGGAATTTTAAGACTGGAATTCTCCTCAAGGAAACATATTTCAAATGATCAGAGGTACTGTGAAAGCAGAAAATGTGGCCAATGGACTGGCTGAAGACACTGATGACCTAGATACAGCTAAAATATTAAGACCTTTATGGCTCAATACCAAATGTCAAATATGACTCATTATGACTGCGAGATCAACTTTAAGTGAAAATCCATTCAAATCAATAATCAGAACTAAAACTAGACAGGGAATGTATGAAAATAATTTCTCCTATGCAATACATGCATTAAAAGAGTTGTTTGCTTCCCTTCTGAAATCACAGATTTTCACAAGTGCTTCAAACCTGCAAGGTTAATCCGCAGCAAAGGATGACTAAGAGCCTTCAAAGAGGAGTAATTAGACAAAAAATAGTTGCACCTTAGCCCAATATTTGAAAAATAATATAAAATCCCACGTCGCAGACATCTTTTCACTAAAAATCCTTTCTTAAGATTTTTTCCCTTCTGAGGAGCTGAGGCCTCAGAAACGAAATGTAAACAATGGTTATCTGCTGCTGTGGAATGCAACAGGTGGATCTGTGATTGGTCTCCTGTAGATGTTTAGATTTGGTGACCAGTCACGGCAGAGCTGGCTCTCGCGCTCTGTCTGAGCCAGCTGCCTTTGGTATCATTCTTTTCTATTCTATTCTTAGCTAGCCTTCTGAAGAAACCTTTCCTTCTATTTCTTTTTAGTATCCTTATAATGTAATATATATATATATATATCATAAAATAATAAATCAAGCCTTCTGAACATAGAGTCAACATTCTCGTCTCTTCCTCATCCAAGAACCCAATCCCACAGCTGATTTCCCTAACTAGTGCATTTACTACTACCCAGTAATTCTCAAGTTACCTGAGTAAATGTTCCAATAAAACATTCAAGCACAGTAAAACTAAAAAGCATACACAGCACAAAGCCTTTTTTAGGTAGTCAATAATTGTATTGCATACAATTAAAAATGGGAGATGTAACTTAACTCTTACATGTGGGTGTAGGATCTGGTAGCGGACACCTGGTTTTGTACAGCTAAAATCCAGGAAGGCCTAGAAACCACAAGGAAGAGCATTTGGTATGGCAGCTCCCCACTATCATGTGTGGAAATAAACATCATTGTCAAAGCCATGTTCTGCTTTTCAGTAACCTCACATTTTGATGGCATTGTGATGTTACTTCTCAGGAACATCCATGAATTTACTTTGATATTTTAATGAAATTATAGATTAGGATTACTATTTGCTTTCCAGAAATAACTATTATACTGCTTTGTGCCCACAAAATAGTGCCTTCATGCCTCCACACTTGCAGTAAAAGTTCTTTCCGATGCAATCTCAAGGAACAGTGATTTTATATTAACTTAAATGGGCTCTGCTAAATATATATGAATACTGTTCTGCCTCCCCAAGACTGTATGTTATTTGCAGCATGATGGCAAATATATCTCAAAAAATAAAAACATAAAGTTGTATGTTATAAAATGAATGGGGAGAACCATGTTCTTATACATTACTCAGGTACTTCATGCTGTAAATTAGGTGGCTAACCGCACACAAATCAAATAATTGAAAATGGTATGAACCTGAATTTTCTTTTGTTTGTTAATGAACACACTCCTGAAAAAAATTTTAAAAACATATATCCAAACTTGAGATTATTGGAATAAGTCCCAACATCACACTGCAACAGAGATATTGATAGAAGCAGAAAAAAATGAATACCAAAACACAGCAAAAGCTCAGCTCAATTTGTTTACTTGCTGGTGAGCTCAACAATTCAGGTACTTGAATACGCTCCTGCTCCCAACAATTCCCACCTTTCTAATTTCCTACACTTCCCTCCCCTATTGAACAAAAAATGAAAATAAAAAAAAAGAAAAAAAAGGGACAGCAAATGAGGCTTTCAGGGCCTAAGAAGCCACTCACCCTTGCTGGGGGAAGGACAAACACAGAGTAGACTTGTCTTACTCATGCAAAAAGGCACAGTCTTGCTTCCAGAACTAGTCCATAACTTCAACAGTTGCAACTTGCACAATTGTTAGAAATAGGATTTCTGAGTGATGAGCTTTGGAAGAAAGATAAGTGAGCAGAAACCTTTTTGTGCTCCCCAGAGTAATGCTGGGGACTTCTACAGGGTGACCATGAGCAATGGTGTCAGTGTGGATCTATAACTAAAATAGCAGGAGACGAGCACAGCCCATGCTTTTGGTTGGTTCCCCATTCCTGGTGTGTCGTGGCTGATGGACAGCACTCTGTTGGTGCTCCCTGTGCTCAGAGCCAGCTGAGCACAGCACTGCTCTCACCTGCTGGCCTTGGGCTCCACCAGTGGCCAGCTCTGTGTCCTGATGGCTTCTGGAGCAGAGCTGCTTTGTGCTGCTCTTGGCAGTGGATGCAAACACTGATGGCACCATCAGTGCCTGACTCAGTCTCTTCCTTCTCTCTCATCAGTGCAGATGTGGAAAGGCTGCTTCCTTCTGAACCTTGGTTAAAAACATTCTGCCATCTGAACTGAATTTTTCCTGGTTCACAGCCTTGCCTGGTTTTTGGTTACCTTCATGCCTCCCAGGGAGAAAAGGGCCTCAGCCATGATCCCACTTGCTGCCTTTGAAACCACAGTGCTACAGGAAAGAGACATCCCCTAATCACTCCGGTATTCCTGGGCCATGCACAGACCAGTTCCAGAGATTAATTCTGTTTGTTAAATGAATTGTTACCAAAAAAAAAAAAATTACCTGACATGCTAAAAAAAAAGTGGGACTTTCCAAAGTTAAATTATGTAAACTGGGGAACTATCTGCATTAAATACACAGATGGGTCTATGAGGAACTGCAGGACAGAGAGTTTTTACAATCTGTACAAATGCTTTAATCTTAAAATGAGAATTGAATCAGTGACTGCAGGTATATGGCTGAGCATAGAAACCTCAGGAGCCATAGCACTTGTAGTGGCACTTAAAGACAAAGCAGCATATCAGAAAGAGAAAACTGCCTAAAATAGATTTACCTATATAAGCTACAACATGGCAGTCTGGGGATAAAAATTTAAACACAAGCCACCTCAGCACAATCTAATATAAATACAATTTAGATCATGTTTTAGATGAATAAATGCAACAATTGGTCCTTTGATCAAAAGTAGCATGTAGAAAATAAAATTGATAATAATGTTACTTTAAATGGGTGTCTCTCTTTAAAATTGCATAACAGATTAATGAAAACACATGTAATACACCAAATTTGTTTTTAGCAAGTTCAATGAGTCTACATCAAGATTATTGTGAGGAAAGGAGATTGGGGATCCTTTTAGTGTGATTGGTTTACCCAGACAGGTTTTCTCCTGCATTTTATTTGCCGATGGAAAGGTTTGCCTGAATCCCATGGCAGGAAAGTTCTGTGTGCAGTTCAGAGTTGCCCAATGCTGTGTGGCTGAGACACCTTTACTTGTTTATTTAAATACACTCTTAGAGGCATGCATTGCTCAGTGTTTAGTGTCTTTTAGTAGGGCTGTATAAGTCATCAAAAATATTTATAATAATAAGGAAGCCATGTCCAGCTATAGGATGTGGATAAAAAAAACCTTACACTCTTCATCTTCTGTTGGTGACCCTGGATTTTGTTCTCTGGATGCTTCCAGATTACTGCCTTTAGTACTGATGTTATTTAATGCATTCAGGCTACAGGCAGATCTTGGTGCTTTCCATGCCAAGTCAAATAAATTCAGCTACCGTGCCCAAAAGATAAAACTACTTATACATTTGTCATCAAATAGCACTTCTGGGATCCATTAATATGGAATATGAGTCTCTTCTCCATTAATGCTGAAGGGCTTATTAGAAATTGGACTCATACAGTGGCAGATACCAAATTTTCCTTTCAAAAAGAAAGTTTATTGTTAAGACCTTAACATTAGAAGCTAAAAGTATTTATTATATACTTCGGGCTCACTCTTATAAAGTTTTTCTGAATGGCTGATAGAGAACATCTCATCCAGAAACACAACTTAGCTAATGAAGAAATAAAATGACATTCACTTTTTTATTTGTAAGACGTGAACTTTAATTGTTGATCGCTTTTGAATTTCCTTTCTCATCTGGTATTATTTTGGTTTGAAATTTGGTTACATTTCATTAAAGTTTTGAGGTTTGGGTTTTTTTCCCATGTTTATTTTTGAATAATCAAGGAGTTTCTGTACATAAAAAATTGGAAGGAAACCTCTGACTTTTACAGACAGTTCATTAAAATGCTGAGAAAAAAGTCCAAACTTTGTTATCTGTGGTATAGTATAGACAATGAAGTAGAACAGTTGATACATACTCATAAAAATGAGGGGACTTTAAAAAAAAACTATAGAAATCTCATAAAGAATAGAGAATGAACTTGAATAATGGCAATGATGACACATTTCCAACAAAGCCAAGACAATAACTGATTAGAGCAGTGGCTCTTAAACGTAATATGAATTATGGCAAGATGGCCTAAAGTTGAATATATGGTGTTGCTGATATTAGTTGAATTCAGCTTCTTGCAGGATTATCCCAGAATTGATTGGCAGACATAGGAAAAGTAATATTTATCACGTAAAATAAAATTAATGAGGTGTTTAACTTGAAGAGCTGAGTTTTGCTGTTGGGTTTGAGAAAATGGTCCATGTAGAAATGTAAAGACCATGCAGCTCCACCTGACTAAACACTGAGATGCAGAAGATTTTTTTTCCAGGGTGCTGGTTTAGAAGTAGCCAATGAACTTCATATTCTGTAACATCTGTGAGCAGCCTTTCGGTAGCGCTGTGAAGTTTTGATATCTTAGTGAAACCAATGAGAAACCCTTCTACAATACTTTCCATACACACAAAAATAATGTTTTTGTTGTCAAAGTCTGGGAATTGGAATCCCTGTGTGTGAGCTTCAAAGTTTAATTGTCCTTGTTTTTACATTGAATGCCTACTTTTACAATACACTGTTTCAGGGAAGGCAGCCTGTGTTGCAAACCTCCCTTATATATGTCCATTGTTGCTTTTTTAAATAAAATCTTTACATTTATCACATTATTTACTTTCTTGTGTTTTGCAACAGGTTATTTACATGGTCAGAATATTAGCATAAAAATATGAACCTTTTGCAGAAATAAAAAAGCATTTCTGTTATCTGAAAGGTTTTTTATTTAAGTGCTGAACAGATAGATGTACTTATAGGAATTCTTCAAACAGCAACAAAGCCAATTGCCATAGCAGAGATCCTCTACAGAAAAATTTTCTGTGAAAATGAAGTAGATGTAGTTTCCTGTGAGTAGGCAGTAAAATCAGTCACAATACAAGCTATAATGGAATTAGGACTCTTGAAAAAATCTGAGGTTTGTTAAGGAAGGAAATCCTCGAGACTGAGACTGTCTGTTCCATCCCTGTGCTGTCAAGGCATCATCAAACTCAGAGCATTGCTATTCAAATAAAATCTGTATAAAGAGGAACATAAGCTAATAGGGAGCTCTCTTAAGAAAGGTACAGTAATGGCACAGCTACAAACTGTGCAAGTCCTGAGGATGAAATTCAGGAAGAGATTTCTGTGGCTGGACCACAGGTGGCAATACAGGAAGGAAGTCTGGAGATGGGCAAATTAAGCCAGGGACAGATAAGTAGAGATAAGTATTCATGGACAATAGCAGAAAGCACAAAATAAGCATAAAATGAAGTACAGCTTGCAAGGGTCATTAAGATGAACAGGAAAACATTCTGTAAGTACCTTCAGAGAGAAAGGAAGAAGCCAGGGAAGAGCTCATCAGCTACAGCGTAAAGTTTTTAGAAACAGTCTTCAGAAAACACAGTCAGCTGTGGTCAGAGAGCTAAGGCAATTAGGGCAGTAAAAATGTAAGCTCAAGGTGTACTACAAAATATATAAATATGTAAGGAATACTTATACTTAGTAGACATTTGAAATTGTTTGAACTGTGAGACTTGAATGCAGTTGAATGCAAGAGTTCATGCAATTGAAATGGGAAACATAACACTCTGTAAAATATCACACCAGTTCTTTGTTTTTATGTTTCAAACAGAGTGAAAGGAAAACCAAAGTATTGTCTAACAATAACTTTTACTTCAGTACTTGGAAAAATACCCAATCACATTAAAAACCTATGTATTTTCTGTAAAAATAGCAAGGCAAGTAGCACTCAATCCATCATGTCCAGCCATGAATGCTTTGTGGACTCCTGGTCACTCCATCTCAGAGGGGATTTAGTAGAACAAAGCTGATCAAAAGTTTGAACAGCTTCTATAAAATAAGGCAATTAACAGAGCAGAACAAACAGATTGGAAAATAGATGATTTAGGCTGTTTGGAAAAAGCCTATAAATTCCTGAAGAAAGTGAACAGGCATTGATTATTCACTGTTTTTCACAATTCAACAACAGCAGGGCAGCCAAGAAAATAATGTTTAATAGGCTTAAAACAATAAAAGGAAAGCCTTTTTCAGGGAGTACATCACTGAGCTGTGGAACATATTGACATAATACACTGTGGAGACCAAATGGGACCAGTTAAATTCGTGGAGGGTTTGCCTATCAGTGGCTATGAAACATAATGAATAGTAAGGGAAGCAGTAAAAACAAATATAACCAGGGATCATAAAAAGCTGACCTAAGATAAATTGGAGAAATTACTATTGTGCATGCTGCTATTGTTCTTGTGGTCTAAGAAATGCTTGATAAGACATGCAGTTATTTCAGATAACCCTTGTTAACACAGTATTTTTCAAATAGTTTTTGTGTCCTTCTAGTTCACTGGTAAATAAGATAGTGGACTCAATACACAGTTATGAGAGACTTTGCTAGGATTTTTTTTGGTTTTGTTTCCTATCCAGTTCTTTATCCATGAAAAGTTCTTTGCCTTTAATCTATTTTTTTTCTCATTATATTAAATAGTACTGAATCCTTTTTACACCACATTTCATTACTTGTTATTAATTTGTTTCTCACTAAAAAAAAGAGCTTTTTGTAGCCTCCATGTATTATTTATCAGCTTCTTTTAAATAGAATAAGAACTCATGATGGTCTAGGACACACTGAACATACTTAGCTCTTCACCTCTGCTACAGAGTGTAGCAAAAGTGTGAAGAGAAATAGGTAGAAATGTAATCAATCATAGATCCAGGACACAGAGCCTGCAAAGAGGTGCTGAATTAAGTAGAACTGTTTAGCATTATGGAGATATAATGGAAATGTAGTAAAAAAAAATGAGATTCTGGTAACAATCTTTAAATACATGAAAAGCTGTTGCAAAGAGAGAAGCTGTCCTCCATGTCCCAGATGAATAACATCTAGGTTGGGTGTTAGGGCAAAGGCTTTTCATGGTAATATGGTAAAAATTGCAATGCATTTATGCAGAGGTTCAGACTTTTCTACCACTGGAGATGTGGCTTTGGGAGCTGGTTGGACTCACTGCTGCTAGAGGGAGTATCTTCTGAGCATCTCTCTGGGATTCTGTAGGCAAAAATTCATTAAAGCTTCCCAACAGCCTTTCTTCATTAAGCCCCAAGGAGAGTTCTGTGATTTCTTTTACTCTTTGTTGAGAGAATTTTTTATTTTTTTTATTTTTTTTAGGCCTTGTGGCTATGCTCATTTTTAGAGGAAAGAGAAAACACTGGTAAGTGATCACTTGGGTCATGATCCTTTTTCTATAGAAGTTAATGAGATTTTTGTTTCTTTGGAGGAGATTGAACCAGAAGCTGAGATAGCAAGTTTTGAACTTACAACTACAATGAGCAGTGAACAATATTTAAAAGAAAACTAGAATGAATGGGAAAGTTGGGTGGACAGGTTAAAATCAAATTGATTGCCCTTGATCTTTTTGTTTCTGGTTCTGCAAGATGTTCTGCTGTTTCTTTTGTTGCGTTGCCTCAGCTTTCTTGAGCAATAGGGAAGGGCAGAGTTCACAGCACATTTGTCTGCAGGACAGGAATTTCCAGCCAGACCAACCTGGGACCCTGGGCAGCAGTTCCCCAGTTAAAAGAGCAGTGGATGCTGCTGGCCAGAGCATTGTGCTCTGCATTAGACATAGGAGCTTTAAAGCTTTATCTATTGGTTTTGGAAATTATTCAAAAGAACTCATTATTCATAAACAATCCCATTTTTTCTGACTCTAATTCATAAAGTGCTTTTAATATTATGCCATGAATTAATCAGTGCCCAACCTTATCAATTATTAATAACCAAGAGGATTATTTTTGTAACAGCAGGCTCATTATCATTTTACTTGATATGAATTTCCAGTGTAGATTTGTCAGAAGCAGCAAGCAGTGATGAAGATGTTTTCCTAAGTTGTGGATCTGAAGTCACAGTTCAGTTAATATTTTGCTGTTTTAACAAGCACCATTCTTCTAATGAATAAAGTAGCCAGAGGCTGCAGCTGATATTGTGACAAGATTTTAAATTAGAACAAGCAAATCACCAGGAAAAATGTAACTCCCAGCCTATCTTCCAGATCAAAAATTTAAAATACATGACTTTTAAAGTCCTGAAAAGCTAGGATAATCTTTAGAGTTTTTATATTTTGCTTTTGAACATATAGAAGTTAGAGGTCTGAAGAATTCCAGGATACTGCCAGGAAGACTGTTGCAAACTTTTCAGGTGTGACCTGACTCTATTGTTGCTGCAACAAATATTTAGACAGTCCAGGACTGAGATTTGTGAAGCTGCCATTACAAAAAATTTTAGTCACACAGTATAATATTTCACAGTGATGCAAAGCATTTGTTGAAGAAGGAACAGCTTTGCTGCAGCAGTTATGCAAACTGCTGTGTAAACTTCATGCAGATATATATTTTAAACTCCAGTCAGGATTTAATTCCAAACTTGCCTTTTGTTTGAATGGGCAGTTGAGTGAATGCCTCCATTGTCTCAGAAATCCTTATTCTAATAATACAAAAGATACAAGCAAATCTATTTCTACTTAGACAAAAGGTAGTAAATTTTTGGTCACTCTCAAAGAGATATATCTCCTTTCCTGTGTGCACCTGCAATATCAATGTTATGGACACTGCTCTCTTAGATTTCTTTAGGAATGGTGGGGAGAAACAGGCAGCTTGTCTGTTGGGTGTTTGGACTCATCAGGATCATCTATGCCACATTAACCTTCTCTGCCCTCAGAAATAATCAGCAGTGGAGTTTCCACAAGCTCCTCAATCAGAACCTTTTACTTGTTTCAGCATTGAATGCTGTCATTACATGTAAATGTAATTTATGCCTCATACTTACACACATGATTTTGTGTTTTACACAGCTACTTTGAGATCTAAAAAATGGAAGTCCAAAATACAAACCTGCAGGCATAGGTAGAATGAGAACTGCATGTGGGTGCAAGTCAGAGTGGCAGCTGTGCCCCCAGGTCTGTGCTGCAATGTACCCATTCCAGCCTGCCTCTAGGATGTGTGTGTAAATCCATGTAAGGGTCATGACCTTGATTCTGGAGGGCTTTGCATAGAATACAAAAAAGCCCCAAGGTTTTTCTGCAGAGGCAGATCAGGGGCAGTTTGCACAGGTGATGGTAAATGCTCATACAGCTCTCTGCCACAGGGAGTCTGTGCTCTGCTTGCTGTGCAGCTCACCTGGAGAACAGGACTGGGAAGAGACTGTCACTGTCATATTTTCTGGAAAAATCCCCTTGCCCAGGATTCTTCTCCTAGGAAGCTGAGAAGCCGCAGAGAAAAAGGAAAACAATATTATCTCATTTGCTTCTTCTGTGTTTTGCTGCTTTGCAATGTGTTTGGACATTGTTTACCAATGTTGTTTCATTGGTTTCATGTGAATTGTTTTGACTTAATGACCATCACAGTCAGGCTCTGTCAAGGCTCTGGAAGGAGTCATGAGTTTTCATTATTATCTCTCTAACCTTCTGTAAGTATCCTTTCTGTATTCTTTAGTATAGTTTAGTTTAGTATTCTTTATTATAATACAGTATCATAAAATAATAAATTAGCCTTCTGAGAACATGGAGTCAGATTCATCATTCCTTTCTGCTACGGGGCACCCCACAAATACAAGAGATGACCAAAAAAGTTTTTAACTGTGTTGGCTTGTGCTTCAGAGCTCAGTGTGGTGATGAGGCACTGAGTGATGTGTAACCTTCCCCCTCATGGTGCCTGGTTCTTCCTAATGCAAGATCTTTTATTTCTCCTGTGCTTCTCAACTTTTATCTGGTATTTGCATGCAGTGTTTTGATTTCTGCACTCTTCAGATAAAAACAAATGCTTTTATGTCTATAATGAATCACAGTCACATGAGCAGCCTTATGGGAACTGTCTATTAAAATAAAACAACGTTATTAAGAAAACATGGGGAAGTTAATAGCAAGAAGTGCTAACTATTTGCAGTACATTTACTGAGCATTGACCAGAAATTCTGGCAATTAAATTGCTTTAGCCATAAGATGTGATGTTTTTCACTGGTTGTCATAGTTTCCATTGTATTTGCATTTCAAACAACAGCATTTATTCATAAACAGTCAAAATATTCTCCCTGAAAAGGTTGCAGGGTGACCTGTCAGGTAAGACATGCCTAATGGCTCTCTGACTGGCTCAGTAAGCCCACACTCAAGGCCTCTGACAGGACTCTAAGGCTTTCCCTTAACTTCACTAGATACCAGAAGAGATGGACACAAATAAATGCTTCTGCATCATTTGACTCAGCTTCAAAATAGACACACTGATGTTGGAGAGCTGCCTACCAAAATAATGGTTGCAACAACAGCAAAGGCAGTTTATCAACCCTGAAATCCTGTCTTGAAATATAAACTGCTTTAAAAAAAAATCTGAAAAGTAGTTACTAGCAACACTTTCTGAGTCTCTCTGTTGCTTGTTTTCAATATTGTGCATTACATCATTTTTTGAAATCCAGAAACTGAGGAAGAAGGTGATAATTCTCAGAAGCAAACAGAGCTCAGCAGCTGATCCAAGACAGACATTAGGGAAAAAAAATGAAGAGGTGAAATAAAAAAATTACCTTAAATATTGATCTCACTCTTCCAAACTCTGCAGATTTTCCACTCTATTAAATAAATGTGAGCCTGAGACAAGCTACTGCTGCCAGGACCTCCACTGTGTCTATCCTTCCTGGGGATGAGAGCGAGCAAAGTCCTACAGAATGCTGCACAATGTCTGCAGTGCACACCAGGCAAGGTAGCAATTGTGCCTTTTGCCAGCTCTGGAGTACTTCCTTGACAGCTCTTTGTCAAATAAACTATTGAAGGGCTAAGAGCAGCTGAAGTGGATGTTTCAAATACTGCACAGCTTACCGCTTTTCCTGCCTTCACTGCTGATAAATATGGATTGTTGCTTCCCAGAAGAATGTCCATGTAAGTTTGTATCTGAATGGATGTATAAAAACCAGAGTATCTTTCAGTTTTTAGGTGAGTAACTACAGGTAGGAGCAGTGAAGCAGTGAGCAAACAAGCATTTCTTTGCATTCTTGCAATGATGCCAGCTGGGACCCAAGGGCAAAGGGCAGCTGTGAGGCCACTTGTGGCTGTGTGACTCCAGAAGCAGCATGATCTGAAGGTCAGCCCATCCCATGTGCAGGGACAGTGGGCCACACCTGTAGCTCATACCCGCTGTAGGGACATCAGCTGACTTCAGTGGAGCTAGGCTGGTTTATCAGCTGAGGGTTTAGCTAAAAAGTGGTTTTCTGTAGCACTTTCCCTTTCAGCAAGTGATGTCAGCCATGCTCCTGCTCTCAGCTCTCTCACTGCACACACACAGCACCATCACTCTGCTCTCACCTCCAGGAAGGGCTGAGCTGTGACAGAACTGGTGGCTCCTTTGGTGCTGCTTGGCTGGGAGCAGTAACCATCGTCCTCTGCAGAACACTGTAACTCACCAGCTCTGGAGGAGAATTTAGCTTGGCAAACAGCCGCCTCCTAAATTTGGGAACATGGTCAAGACTCTGAATATAGGATTTTACATTTTCTTTGGGTAGTATTTTTATTCTTCACCTCTTCCAGCTATTTGGTGGGAATAAGAAAAGATGTCAAGTCAGTAACAAAAGAAAAAAGTTATTGTGCAACACATGCTTATTCCTGGCAATATTGTGCCATGTATTTTAAAAACCAGGGGACTCATTTATAGTTGGTTTAAATTAGTAGAATTACAGGACTGTGTCAGCCCTCATTCAAATGAATTTGAGTCTTTCTATGAAATTCATGGGAGGCTGGAGCAGGCTATTATGTGGTGTAGATGATCGTTTTGAAAGAATAAGAAAAAAATGGTTCAAATTATTTTCACTTGATGTTCTTAAACAATTTGCTTATTACTTTAATGCAGTGGGTCAATGCATCAAAGAAAAGTGTTTTGTGAAAGCATGAGCAATTTGAATGTCAGGATTGCAGTGTATTAGATTAATTAACTGGAAAATTACTGTAGTAATCATAATGGAACTGGAATCAGACCTGCTAAGAAGACTCCCATGCTATTTCTTATTTCTAATGCAGGGTTGTTATTCAATGTTGGTAAAGCTGTTCCTCATTTCCATTGCATTAGCTGGGAAACACTGACAGTGGAGCTAATAATTTACCTCAGAGATATAAAGTTTAAAGTTTGCAGAAGGCTATGAAGATTTGTGAGGGAATATTTCATCCCTTGACAAAGACACTGTACTTAGCCACGCTGATTTATTCTATCAGTTCTTAGTACATAGGTTTGTGGACCAAGGTCACAAAAGTCAATGATCCACAAAGCTCTCATCCTATCTTTGTGCCATTTGCATTGATCACTCATTTTAAGTCTTCTGATGGTGCTCAGAATTACTCTAAATGATTGTCCTTTACCTCTTCTTTAAACTTTTTCATAGGCTGTTCTTTCTTGGGACTGAAACCAGGCATTATATGTCAATGTCTTGTGTCATCTGGAGTCACAAACTCTTATAAAAGATCCTTATCTCAAGAGATTTACAGTTTAGAAGGCTCAAGAAAAAATGAATGTTTCTAAGGCATGATTCATGCCTTCCTAGGACAGTTGTCCAAAACAGACATTCAAAGTGCCTATTTCTCTCCACTGACTAGAGAGGTGGAGCTGACTAGTCCAGATTTAAGTACTGCAGAGACCCCAAGTTAGCATGAACACCTTTCTGCTCCTGTATCTTTTCAAGATATCCTTGCTGGATGTATAATATTAAAAGGTAATTGTTCAAGCAAATGAAAACTTCATTTTCACTGTGTAAACTGCAAAAAAAAAAAAATTGCCCTCGCAACTAAGCGTTTGTGCCTCAAGAGTTTTTGCTTGTGCTTTGCACATAACATTGAACAGTTCATCTTGAGTTACTTAGGACTGCAGAGTGCTTGCTGTGCACCTTTCCTGTGTTCTGAGAAGGTGAAAACCTTCTGATTCTCATCGAATAATGGTGCTGCTAACATCAGAAGTACAGCAGTTTTCTTCTCCTTTCCTATTGTTGAGAAAATTTGTTAGTGAATTTTGTTAGTAAATTTGTCTTATTGTCCAAAAACTATAAGAAACGTCATGCTATGGGTTTAAAAAACCCCCAAAAACAAAGGACTTGAAAGGTGTTCAAGTGTTACCATGTGTTGTTGGAACTGTATCACACTATTTCACAGGTACAGAGTAATAATTTGGTCTTTGTGTGTTGCACTGCTAACAGTAGAAAAAGACATTTTGTGCCTTCCTACATCATATTTTTTCAGCCTTTCTGACCTGTTCTCATACACGTGCACATGCTGCTTCTCCCACTCATAGCATGAGTGTGAGGAACTGCTGGCAGCAGCATCAGCTGCTCCTGGTGCTGCATTTGCTGAGGCAGCACCTCAGGGATGTGGTTCCCCCTGCCTTATTGCTGTTCTCAATAACAACACTTTGAAACAGCTCAGATCTTTTTGTGTCTTAGCCTCCTGCTGCAAGAAACTGTCATTTCTTCATGATCAGGGTGCTTATAATGTGTTAATGCTCCATTTCCTGAGCTCTGTAAAAATAAATGACACATCCCCCCCTTATTATTTCTTATTAATTTTGAAAGAAATTAATAAGAAATAATAAGGTTTGGCAAGTGTAATCCCGGAAATTTAATAGTATGTTTTATGTGTTGCAGATATGTGGTATATCCTGATCTAATCTGGTCTTTGGGACAGTGAAGGTTAAGAAACAAATGAGCAGAGCTGTGTCAGAGAAAGCAAGTACGTGTCCAGACACATCGTTGAAGGAAAGTTGTGTCAAAATATTCTATTCGTCTCTGTGAATCTCTGTCCCTCACATTTTCCTCTATTAAACCAGGCTTTTTATGTTTCAATAAAGGAGTAAGGTTCAATACATCCAAGTTAGCTAATCTATATATATTTAATTTGCTGCATTTCTTTTTATTATTATTTTTCTTTGTTCTACACCAGCAAAATATGCTGGAACAGCAGACAAGATTTTCCAGTTGTTCATCAAAATTCAATTTGATTTCTGCTTCTTCATTTCTTTTTCAAGAGGCAGGAAAAAGTAGTCTTTCCATGAAAAAGCTGCATTTGTTTGCAGCCTGGCTACAACATGAGGTATTTTTCATGAACAAGTATCTCCTTTGTGGTACATTTTAAAACTTCATTGAAGTCACATGCCGTGCACATCCTTTAGTAGATCTGAAATGCTTTGGTTGGAATTAAAGGTACTTTGGTTTCTTATTTCAGCTCTGTCACTAGCCTTGATAAAGCCATTTGACTGCTCTGTACTTGTATTTATCTACCCATTCACAGACTTTGCTGCTTAGATTGCAGGCTCTTCAAGATAAATACAGTTTCTAACTCTCTCTTTTAATGAGTTGTCTTACAGAACCTGCATATGTTCCATTTGGAGAAGGCATATGCCCTATGTGATGACTGAACCCCTATTTCTTCTTGCCCTAGTTTGAAATAAGCTCCAGCTATAGAAATTAAAAAGAGATTTCAGCAGTTTCTGTGGGAATTGCTAATGCTGCTGGGGCATTGACACAGGTAGACCTGGTCAGAGCTTCTATCACGTGGGTTCTTCATCAAAAACCATCCTCTTTCCAAGGGATTTCTTGGGGCTTTTGGGTATTATAAATCTGAGTGAAGTAATCCTATGGAAAAATACTTGAATTAGGATGAGAGTTCCAAAAATCTTTTCATTGAGTTTAGTGAGTTTTAGAAAATGAGCATTGAGCGAAAAATCAAAAATGTGGTTAGATGCTTGTATAGGTTAATTATCTAAGTTCTGTGGAAATAGTGGGAGTGTGTCTAAAAATGAATTTTGATTTTACTTCTTCACCATAGTGTCTCATTTCCAGTATTAATTTCAAGAAAATTGTTAGTTTCACATTGCAATCATCTACATTGATTTGAAACTTAATGGCCTATTTCACCATAGGGAAAACTCCAAGGCAATAATTTCAAGTATTCACTTACTGAACATGTCACAGAGCCACAGAACAAAAAATGAAAATTCTCAGGAATAAATAGATGATCAATTATTTTTTGTTGATGGGGAGTGGGGAAAGAATCAGAATCAGAATCAGATTGACTTACTGAATTTTCTGCTTAATGGGATTTTAACCCCTAAATTAAATGTAGATTTTTAGAAATTCTCCTCCATATTCTTCCCTATTATAATTCTTTTTAATAAAATTTTGTCTTAAAAGAAAATGGAAATCAATCAGCTTGCCTGGTTTGTTCAGCTACATTACTATTGTTGTTTTCCATAGCTAACAAATTGACTTGAGGAACACAGAAATGAGAAAGGGAAATTCTCCTTTCTCAGGTTGCTCTTCAGGGATAATAAGCAAATCTTGTATTGCATATTTCAGATTTCTGTCCTCATGACCTCCAAGTCCTTTCACAGACCATGCAGACAGCTGGCTTGCTCTAGCAGCTCTCCCTCTTGTTCCTAAGGCCCTGTTTGCAGGGACTTAGTCCCTAGAATTTTTATGGAGACCTTGGAATTTTAAGTGATTTCTATGTGCTTACAATTAACATCCATTTAACAACTGCTAATAGGAAAATTAGAAAAGATGAGGCAGGATGAAATGGTAAGTCTGTAGGAATATAAGAACTAGTACTGTCAAAAAAAAAAAAAAAAATCTGTAGAATCCAGAAGCCACTGTGCCTCAGCAAATTCCCAACGTTATCTGCTTTGTCTGCTCTTTCTAGCAGTCCAAGATACATTTATGGTCTGAAAATTCAGAGAATGCTGCTCAATTTGAAAGCAAAGTTATTGTAACTGAAATGAAAAAATGGACAATTCCTCAGGGAACTGACCTTTCCCATTCTAAAAAAGGAGTCGAGTTGCCTTGCTAAAATGTTCTGTAATGATGTACCAAATTTAAACTTTTCTTTCTACACTAAAAAATCTCCTGTTCATTACTGCACAAATCTGAGACTGCAGAAATGTTTTGTGAATTTGACTTGCAAGGATATTTTGCTTCTAACATTTTATGTGCATAAAACACAACAGGTTTTTTTGATAGAATATGCACCTTTGAATGCATTCAAGTAACCCAGAGGAATATCAATCTTCAGTGAAACTTCCATCTAATCAGTAGTGTTACAGCATTCTTCAGCTCTAACAGCACAAGATATTTTGAGAATTATGTTCACAGGTTAAATTTCTTCTTAAAATATATTACCCTGTACTACTTATGAAATATTCAAGCTCTAATTCTTCCCTCAAAAATTTTTAGGATTTAGTAGAACAGAGGGTAAGGGAATGGGTTGTAAAAAACATTCCTTTAATTTCCTCTGCCCTATCTGGATGAAACCAATCTCTCAGAAGATGTTTCATGCTCTACAATTGATGTCCATGGACTGGTGATTCTGTTGTAAGTTCTATAAAATCCAAAGAATGTGTTTTTCCTATTTTACCACACTTTGCTCATGAATAAAAGCACAGTGTAGTCCAATTCTAATGAATTTTCATAAAAATAGACTACTTCACAGTAGATTAGGTAGGTGAAGGACCTACCTAAGAATCATATTAAAGCTACAACAACCTCAAATATTAGATGGAACACCTAGTCAGCTGCACAGTGCATGGGAAACCTGTTTAAATTAGAAACTAAACTGGAAAAATGCTACAATCTTTTATTAAAAAGATTCATGCAGCACAGCATAGATCCTCATCCAGAGGAAAGAGAAAAATTAACATGTTTTAAATAATTGATGTCTTAATAATATTCAGGGAACAACAAATAGTTCTTTTTCACGTACATATATTGCACATCACTTTCTAATAAATATAGAATTCTCTTTAGGGCTGACCTCTGAGCTAAGAGAGTTGCTGCTCTTAGCTGGTCTCAGCTTGCACATATTGACTGGTCTTAATATCTCCAATTTCTGGAAATGCAGTTTTTGAGACTTCAGGGGAGTTGATCAGTTTTTAAATGCTTTATAGGCATAATGAGGCACTTTATTTTTTCCTGTAACTTTACTCAATTTGCACTATTTGGATATATAATTCTTATTGTTGATAAAACCCAGTGTTACCAATAGTCAATATAAAGTGGAAACCATTATTCCATTGCCTTCAGTAGCTGTGGAGATTAATTTAACTATGTGGTGTGTTGTGGAAAGGTTTTGCCCTAAATGCTTAGAGGAAAGGTAGAACTGTCTAAAACTTATAGACAAACAGCAAATATATTCCATTAATGAAGCTTAGAATGTGTATTCAGAAATCACTGTTATGTCACGTGATGCAGAAAAGCAAAATATTAATTTCATAAATAAGTTTCTTTCTCTTTGGTTGTATAAATAATTCATTATTTCCTTCAATCTTACACATTAGGATACATTACAGTTCAAAGGAGATATAATACTGATTTTTTAGATAAAAGACTTTAGACACATCATACTTCTTCTAATTTAACTTGCTCTAATTTAGTGAAAAACCCAAAAAAATTGAAATATTTGACATGATCCAGAGATCAGACAACAACCTCATATTCAGAATATTATAGCTCTGTTCTGTAGGGAATCAGCATGAAATTCAGTCAAATGAACCTTTCTCTAAGGAATGGTGATTCTGCTTTCCTCCCCTCCTTTTCTTCAGAACCTCTTACATCTAAATTAATCCATAAACCTCTGAAATGTTCTGTCACTTGCCCATCAGATCCAAAATTATCAATTAGTTCTTTTGAATCTAGGGTAGATGCATGTCTTTGATCCCTATTACTGTGAATGTTAAAAGGCAGCAATCATCTGGATGTCCCTATAACTACATATCTTAGTGGAAAACACTTTTTGACAACCTGTGGTGGATAATGTAACAAAAAACTTTCCAGTCTGGAATGAGGAGGGAGTCCTCTGTTCCAAATATTAACATTTTCCCTTTCTTTTATATTTGACAGCTCTATTTCATACATTGTCTTACTAGGAAGTACATCAATGCTGCACATAAATAATTAATATGCCATTTTAATAATTCAATATAGAAAATACAATATAAACATTTAGAATTAATGCAACTATTTTTCAATGCAGCACACCTGAGTATTGCAGAATATTAGAGAAACTTAATATTCTGGTGTTTACTTGAGGAAGGACTTTCGGTATTTTATTATGTGTGAAAGGTAAAGACAGTAAGATAGAAAAATTGAAGATGGTGCAATTGCAGTAGCAAACTAATCCTAATA
Source organism: Molothrus ater (assembly GCF_012460135.2). Taxonomy (NCBI): domain Eukaryota; kingdom Metazoa; phylum Chordata; class Aves; order Passeriformes; family Icteridae; genus Molothrus; species Molothrus ater. The sequence goes on along the minus strand of NC_050482.2, from coordinate 11,518,772 downwards.
TGTTCATGTTCCATTACAGTTGTTTCAGAAGCACCTCATTAATTATAATTAACAAATGGAAGACTACTTAAATCAAAAGAGTGTAAAAAAATAAAAAGGTGTTTGTTGAATGTCATTACGGAGAGAATGCTACACTGGGTTTACAGCTGTAAGTTTGGTTAGACTCAGCCTAGGAATGAGAATAAAAATATTCCCTGGTTATTCCCATCAGGACACTCTGCACCTTTGGGGTAGGTTTTTGTATTGCAGCTACTGTGATGCAGACACTAGGAAGGGTCTAAATTTAGTTTCTGTTATCCTGGGAGCTGGGCCATTGGCAAGCAGCCAGAACAGCTGATGTGCTCCCCTTTGACTTATTCCACCACAAACAATTGAATACATGAGCCCAGTGATGAATGTGCTCATCAACAGCTACAGGCATAGGAAGAAATTCTGACCAGGTCAGGCTGATGGTGGCTGGAAGATTTTTCTGCCTTTGCCCTAAAAAATGACCCTTAAGGACTGGGGATGGCAGAGGTGACAGTAGGTCACTATGATCCTGCACAGGTGAGGGACAGGTTTTCAGCAGCACCTCTGGGGCAGGGGCTGCTCAGCCAGCGCTTGGGAAAGTCATCAGGGGACTCTGACCCTACTGGAACAGATTCCCCCCTGCCTTTTGCCCCCAGGAATCCAAGACTGGAACAATGCAAATTTATACTACCTGAATGTTTTATGTGGTGATTCTCATCAACCCCTGGGCTGGACAAGGAGCTGCACCTCAGGTTAAGTGTGTGATAAGGAATAGTGTGGGTGGTTATGAGCAGAAAAGCCTGAAGATCAGTTGAACTTCAGTGCAGATGTCTGTTTTTGCCACTGTGCACAAAGTAAAAACTTTCCATCTGTCTAAAATACTTTATATGCAGTTGGAAAACATAAGGAATAAGGTAATTTGCAATAATAATAATAACACCTCACTTCATCCATTACAAAAATTTGGATTAATGAAACCTGAATGTTAATAAGTGGAGTGGTACTCCAAATCTGTAATGACTGCAGCAATTGAATGAGGCTTAATTGTCCCCTTTAATAGCATTGCCTCTTAGGTAGCAAGTCTCCAGACACTCCGGATAAAAAATAGAACTATGAAAATTATAAAGGTATTGCTATGATTTTTTTTCACAACTAGATTGCTTCAACATTTAATTTCTAACACTTCATATATCTATATAAAATATAGCTTCATTTGTTACTTTTTAAGACTGCAGCACAATTTATTTAGCCCTGCTCTTTCAGCACTTTTTATGTAGTGTGTGTTTGTGATGTCCCCAGACAGGACATGACACTGCAATGTACCATTTCAGTGACTGTGAGAACAGCATTTCTCTCTTTTCCTTGGCACTGATAATAAACCCTCATATAGTGTATCATGGTAGCTGTCATCTTCTAGATTTGTCACAAACTGTAGACATTGGCTTTATGATTACTAAAGAGACAAAGCTATTTTGTGGGTTGTAAAACTGTTAAAGCTCAACTACTGGATTTGTATTTCAGCCTAGATCCACCTGCAAGGCTTCTCTCTTTTTATCTCTGTTCATTTCAACAAGTAGTAGGGGGTGTTTTCCTGCTCTTTGAATCTTTTCTTCTTTCTCAATAAATTTTCAGCTGTCTTCACCTGAGTTATTTCCTAGCCACTGTCTGAATCTAACTTGTTTTGCTATATGGACAATGATCACGTGTTTTTATCTTAACAAAATTAATAATCAAAACCCTGGGAGAGTTAAGCAGTGCCCTAAGGTAGGAAGCAAGTTCTTTAGAAGTCTGAGGTTCACAGAATACATGATTTTGTCTGTTTTATCACCTGAGGAATATGGTTGAAAGACTATATATAAACAAAAAAAATAAGATACATCAAAGGGAGAGCTCATGTTAGTATACTTCAGATAAAACAACAACCAAAAGAAGTGACAGAAAACCCTGCTGATTCTGGACTAATAGGAGGAGTCTGAATATGAAACAAAAATAGTATCTTGCATGTAAGATGAGACTTAATGATTTATGTTATTTCGTATTAGCAGATTGTTTGAAGGACATCAGACACAACAAATATACCAAATGGATCTGGAAAAGTAGAAAGCTCATCAGAATTCTGGTGGAAATAATCAGAATTCTGGGGCAAATTATATAGGCACCAACTTTATTTTGCTGTGAGTGCCAGTACTGAATCAATTAAAAGAAGGCAGACAACATGTTTTATATGTGTAATCAGATATGAAGGACACTGAAGGAGTCAGTGTCCTTCATAAAATTTAAGCATATTTGAGGGGAAAGAAAAAAGGACCCTTAGTAGAACATGGAAAAAGCACAGAAGACTGAATGCAATTTGTGATTTAGGATTAAGTTGATAACAAGCAGCTGTGGAGATAAATCCATTATTCAGTCAACAGTGTACAATCTGCATATTAATTGAGTCTATAAATGTTGGAATTTGCTAACATTCCTTATTTAACTTGCTGTAGTTTCTTCCCTATCTGTTAAAAAAATGAGAGAAAATAAATAAAAACTAGATAAAAATCACGCACCATAATATATGTCCTTGTTTTATGTCTTTTATAATGACAAAGCACTCCAGTATTCTGCCTTCAGCTTTGACAAATATTTTTATTGCAATAAAGCTTACAGGAAAATTTATCTAGATGTTATGGGAAATTTATCTTTGGTTTCATCCCACCATATCAAATATCTTTGTGAAGTCAATGAAGGAGAAAATTATTTCTCTATAGAAAGATTTTGAAAATCCTTATGGATGGAAGTAGTTATGTACTTCTGTGAAATATTAAAACATGTCTTTAAATGATCAGTTTTTAGTCCCTTTGTCCTTCGGTTTTCTCTTCAGGCATAAAGACGTGAATCTGCTTTGGAGTTATTTGCTAGTCATGACCTCACCATGTGTTCAGAGTAAATCATGGGAATGCTGCTTGGAATGTAAATGTTGTCCAGCTGGCCAGGCATCTCACCCAGTCTGCCCTTATGGTTTATTTCTCTGCTGAGCTTTGATTTCATGTTCATTTCTATCACTACATTTTGTGCAAACAGATATCCTCATAATGCTGTTTCTTTCCTGGACAGGAAGCCAAGATTTTACTTTTAAGTATTGTTACTGCTGCTGTTATTAACAATACTGTAATTTTTATTTAATGAGGCCAGTAATTAATTCATCCATCATCAAGGTATGTACAACACTGTGCAAATATTTGTGCACAATAACAATTTATACGTCAGAAGAGCTTGTAAAATTCCCAGCTGCCTGTAACATCAGAGATTTGGAGGCATTCTTCAGACAAGAAAAATCCAAACTGATACTATAACAATATTTTTTCCCTCCTTCTAAACCTGCAAAGAATGATGACCTGGGTGCTTGCACCATATAGAAGGGTGAGGCAAAAAGCTCATTGTTTCCTCATACAGTGCATGTGGAGGTTATTTGATCCTTTCAATAAGCTATATATAATTTTACAGTGGGATTGTGAGCTCCATCCCTCTCCCATGTCACTGTTATGATGACAATTGCCATTACCTACTAGAAAAGAGAAGAACTATTTTCCCTGTACTGTCAGACCTGGGGATGAGGTGTCCTCTTCTGTTTCATCTCAGAGATCCCACTGAGCAGCTGGGTATATATAAAGTGTTGGCACTGTTCTACTTTCATCATACAGATTTTCAGCCAGGAAGAGACTTCTTCAGCTCACAATAAACCAGAACTGCTATCAAGACTAGGAGAAGGAATTACATGAAGGAAATAGAGAATAAAGTTTATGCACCTGCACTGCTAATGCAGCTGCTGTGTAGATTTTTTTTTCCTCATGTACTCAGTGTCATATGGAGCACAGAACAGGGTTTGAACAGGGACATTCTTAGGAAATGAAAAAAAAATCTAGATTGGTGAACTTTTTCTTTTGAGTGCATTCCTGCTCATAAAAAAAAACAACCCACAGAGAGTGAACTCAAGAATTCACTTTGAGCCTTCATCTTTGAGCTTGTTTTGTAATATTTAACTCCATGACAGCATCATGATATCTTTATAGATATAAAAACTGGATATTTTTACTATTTCCTGCTAAGTGTGAATGACAAGTAAGTTCTCCATTTCCAGTTCTTACTCATGAAAAATATTCAGGCCAGCTGATGCATTGAATGGAAGTTTCAGCAACGTCCTCCCATGAAGCTTCATTTTTATGTGACAAACAAAATCATGAATTCTCTTTCCTTCTGTACAGGGCACTCTATGACCCAAGCTGAAACAGATGCAGACCTTTGCATTGCTGGTCTCCTTTTCTTTAGATTGAGAAAATGTTAAGGTATAAGGGAATAAGAGTTATTTTTTGATTCAAGTGAATCAAGCACTTTTTATGAACTTATATAAATGACACTGACATATTCAGAAAAGAATGCTTCACAGAATTTTTGGAGAAGATTTAAGCAGAGAAAACACCATGTAATCAGCATGAAGAAACCCTAGCTGCTATTTTGATACTGAATTTTTGAAATTAATATTTAAGATAAATTTTTTGCCTCTCACATGCTAGATTGGACAATATAAAATTTAAAACCAATATTGCCCCTTCGAAAATTCCTGACATGATTAAAATTCTCAAAGAACAAGATAACTGTTTAAGTAACTTTTGAAAGCAGTGTAAATACCAGCAGCCATGCACTGAGCAAATGGCATGTCCTACGAGGAAGCAGAAAATGGCAGATTGTGTATATAACATGCCAGCTGCACATACAACTCAATGCTGCCAGGTACAAAGGGGTAGGAATATCTGAAGAATTCAAATCAAGGATTGCTAATAGTCCTAATTCCTTTTTTGTTCAGTTTACAGGTCATATAGTGTTGGTAATTAACGTTTGCTTTGCTTGCTACTTTTCTTTAACCAGCTCCACTCACCACATTGTTGAGGTTCATGGGAGAGAGCAGTGAGTGGCCCTACATCTCTGCATTTGTATTGAGAGGGCATCATCAGAAAACACTTCCCAATGGTTCTGTCAACCTTTTGCTCTGTTTCAAATTTCCTTCCCCTCAATGCTTATTTTCTAGTTTTTTGAGCTAAATTGTACATCTGCATAAACTCTATTCATCTCAGCTCAGCCACCCTAATTTAAATCCTCTACAGAGGTGTACCCAGGGCAGCCCTTACTGACCTGGTGCCAAACCTCTGTCTCGTGTTGAGACTGTTACCTTGTTTTTCTTTGCTTCTGCAGTTCTCTTACTCATTTTTGAATGCTTCTGATCCATGATATTTCATTCTTTTCTAAGCACAGCATAGAATCATAGAAGAGTTTGTTTGGAAGGGATCTTGAAAGGTCACCCAGTCCCACACACCTGCAATGAGCAGGGACAACTTCCACTAGATCAGGTTGCTCAGAATCCCATCCAACCGGACTGTGCATATTTCCAGGGATGGGGCATTAATCACCCCTGTGGGAAAACCTGTTCCAATGCATCACCACACTCACTGCAAAAAATTTCTTCCTTATACCTAGTCTGACTCAACCCTCTTTACATTTAGAGCCATTATCCCTCATCCTACAGCAATAGACTCTGCTAAAAATTCTGTCCTCATCTTTCTTATAGGCTCTTTCAAGTACTGGAAGGCTGTAACAAGGTCTCCCCTTATATAACATGTCAGTTATGGTAAATATGATGCATGATTACTCTGCTTTGTTTTTTCCAGGCACTGATCTCATTATGAAGACAACAAGCTACTGCTTCATGATGACATTAGTAAATGAGAACATAATGGCAAGAGTAGTTAGTCATGTCACACTGTAAGGAAAGAGCTAAAGAAGAAAGCTGTGCATAGCAGTGACAATGAAAAATTAAATATTTACTATATTGTGAGCAAGAACAAAATATTTCTGGTTCTGGGTCTTACTGCTTGAAATAAAAAAATAGATTTTGGTACAGTAAAAATATTGTCCTGCCAAAACACTTGTATTGCTTTACTCATTAAATAAATGTAACATTTTAAATTATCTTGTAATGGAGCATAAAAATAAAATAATCCTGCTTCAATCACAAGACTAATTACTATACAAGGAAAAAATTATCTTTTCAGGCATTATATTTATTCTATACATTAAAGTGTCATTGGAGCCACCACTTCCTTTGTTCTAATCTGGTCAGAAACGTGTTGATTTTAAAAAGAGCATCCTTATCATTAAGAAAAAAATGTCAAGAATTCAAATAATAGTAAGATGATGTTACTTGAGTCAAAAAGTCAGAGCAATGCTGCTTTCAAAGTGCATTAAAAACAATTAAGATAGTTTTTATTATAAAAGGTAAAATAAGACAAATTCAAAGTGCTGAATCCATGAAAAATGGAATATTCATGTGCTATGTATTTTAAAATATTTTTTGTTAACTTTCTAGGGAAAACCAGGTGGATTCTTAAAGAGGATCATAGCGTATGTAAACCGGTCACCACCAAAGCAAACCATATCCTTTGAGCCCACTTACATTTATACCAAGAACAAAGACAGTGCACTGCTATAGAGAACTTTGAAAACAAAACATGAACTGTTTGTGTTGAGCAGCCTTTAGCACTCCCCAACAGAGAAAATGCCTTGATATATGTGTGCATGCAGGCTTGTAGTGACAGGACAAGGAGCAATGCCTTTAAACTGACAGAAAGTAGGTTTAGATTAGATATTAGGATGAAATTTTTTACTGAGAGGCTGGTGAGACACTGGAACAGGTTGCCCACAGAGGCTGTGAATGGCCCATTCCCTGGAAATGTTGAAGGCCAGGTTGGATGAGGCTTGGAGCAGCCTGGGATAGTGGAAGGTCTCCCTGTCTGTGGCAGGGTGTTGAAATTAGATGAACTATAAAGTTCCTTCCAACACAAACCATTACATGATACAAAGATAATATCGCAACCTAATGACTTTTCCACCTACAGGGCTCCTAGTTTTGAACCAGGACCTGCAGCACAGAAAGGAAATCTGCTAATCAAAGTAACTCTACTATGCCCCAGGCAGGGTTAACACATGCTGCAGGTTTGCACGGTCTGCATGCATGAATATTCAGGGTAGTTCCAGCACCTAAAAAATCATTTTATTAGGATGGTATGTTCATGGCCTCCCCTATAAACCTGAATGTGTTTCTCAGCAGGAACTTGATAAAAAAATCAAGTGTGGCTGGTTCAGCCACTATTTATGAGGAGTCTTATGAGGAGCAGCTAAGGGAAGTGGGGATGTTCAGCCTGGAGTAAAGGCAGCTCAGGAGACACCTTACTGCTGTCTACAACTACCTGAAAGAGGTGTATGTAGGTGGTGGTGGTCTTCTCTCACAAGTAAAAAGTAACGGGACAAGAGGAAATGGCCTCAAGTTGCACCAGGGGAGGCTTAGATTGGGTATTAGGAAAATGTCTTCACTGAAAAAACATTGTTAAGCATTGGAACAAACTGTCCAGGGAAGTGGTGGAGTCGCTGTTTCTGAAGGAATTTAAAAGATGTGTTGATGTGGCACTTAGGGACATGGCTTAGAGGTGGGCTTGGCAGTGCTGCACTGTATTCCATAATCTTAGAGGTGTCTTCCAACCCAAATGTTTCTGTGATTGTTGCTTGTCAGTGAGTTATATATCCAAGAGCTATAAATATTCACCTTGTTCTCCTCCAGCCTTTATCCAAGCTTGAACTGTGTGCCCAAAATGAAATTCAAGACTCCAGATAAGCAAAGTAAGAAAATCACTTCATGTGAGAGTGCTGTTTTGGATTCAAGTACAATGCTGGACTTCTTTTACAGCCTCAAAGCTATTTGATTTCTCTCCAGTTTGAGAGTCACTACTATACCTCAATACCACTACTATACTGAGACTACAGTATTTGATTAATAATTTCACATCCTCTGTTCCTGCTGTTGTTATTCTTCTCAAAGGGTAAAACTTGGCTACTAAATTGAAAACTAAAAGAATTATTTTGGAAAACAAGGATGCAAAGTCATTTAGACTGCCTCAAAACATACTTTCAGTCCCTCTAAACTGGATAATGTCTAAAAATCTAATAGACTCACTCTTTGTTCCATCATCCAAGCAATTAATGAAAATATGGAATAGTATTCTACCCAAACCAGAACTGTGAGGAATGTAAAATTGGGTATGTTTTCCATTTTGCCAGCACACTGATTATTATTCATACAATGCTGCCATCTGACCCATCTGACTGACCCTGTGTTAGCTAGCTCTAGTCAACACCACCCTAACATGCTTTAAGTGACAAGATGTGACAAGATCTCTGACATCCTCTGCCTCTGCTTCAAGCAGACTGAAAAATTTATTTATGACTGGAACAGACAATGTTCTTCAAGCAGGTGTTTTCCTGCTATACTGAGGAAGATAAAGAAGCCTCATGAGCTCTGGCTTGATATGGAATACAAACCACAAGGGTTTTGTGTATCTTGGGCTGTGACACAGAAAATGCATTGGTGTTAGTAAAGGGTTAAAGAAACAAGAGGCTTGTCACACAGGGTTTCAACATCACTTTAACAAAGCCATCTGACTCATAAAATAGGAGTTGCCAAGCATATCACAAGTCTTGTGCCCTCATAAGTGTTCATCAGCCACAAGCAGCTTGGATTTTTTGAACACACTGCGAACTGGGGGAATTTGTTCCTCTACACAGAAACCTAAAATTGGCAACTGCCATGTGATCAGGCAGATGTCTTTCAATGACTTAGTTGAGACCTAAGATGGCTTATTCATCTCAAGAGGAATTTTTCTATTATTTTTAGTAACACAAGAAGAAGTCAGTACAACATGGATAAGCAAGTTCAAGGGGGGGGGAAAGCCTCTGTATTCCACATGAAGATCAATTAATGGTCTTTCTGTAAAAAATGTTGTTTTCTTGAAATTTACTTTTTGCACTTATATGTTTACATAAATGAGATAGTGGTAACAATTTTTTTCTTATTCAGTGTCATTTTTTTTTTCAAAAGATAATAAAGTTTTCAAAAACAAATTAAAAAACAAAAAGAAAAAAAAGAATGAATGGACAATTTAAGAGTTTGTTGTAATTTTGTGTAGAGAAGTCTTTTGTCATGCTGTTTGTACCATATTTAAATCAGACGGATTATTTAAAACTTCTGTTAAGAGTTCCAGGTTACAAAAGGAACAAAAGAAATTCAGGTCACCCATCATGCAGAGCACATGTATGACCACCCAAATAAAAGCATAAATGACACAAATAAAAGCGTAAGTGACAGTTGCTGAGGGATGTCAAAACAATGATGTGAACCTTTCCTGCAGTAAAAATACCACTAGACAGACAGGCATACTTCTGATTATAAAGCTGAAGGACAGTAGTAGTGGGTACTTCAGGTTTTTTTAACAGGGCTTTAGAAATGTCATTGCCCAACAGTAAACACAATTCCCTTGGTGTAAACAAAAAATAAGTAGGTTTACCCTCAAAGACTAAAAGAACCATTTTTTTCAACTCCTTCCACTTAAACTGGGAATAGAAACAGACACAGGTCTAGTGCATTACAGCCACTGTTCTTCTGCAGGTACACAAGATTGGGAAAAGAGAGAAAATGTGACTAGATTAACAAAGGAGAGATTAGAGGGGGTTTTCTCCTGAGTATAATTTTTCACTGATTACTGTAATGACCAGCCAGGGGACAGTGATTGTGATTTGTAATACAAAGCATGTGCCATAAATAGCTCAGATCTGAGACACCAAGAGACATTCAGAGTACTTGACAACCTGTCTGTTCGACAGACAGTCAGAATGATGCTAAGAATTAGCTGTGGAAATTTATTATCCAGTTACTGGCTTTAGAAGATTTGCGTCCAGTAACTTTAAGAGACATGGTCAGGCTCCTCCACTCTGAGTCTCAAGTCTTGGAGCATGAACGGTCTGAAGCACTGAAAGGAGGCAAAGGCTGTAGCAATGTAAACATGGGGTTTGAGGCATGACCTCAACTGTAATTTTTAAACAAATAATGTCATAACTGTTCAAAAACATTAAACTACTTAAAAGTGGATGATGTACAATTTATATTAAAATTTAATTTTCTACTTCTTTTTAAGTTAGAGCTAACGCAATTTGCAAACTTAGAATTCTGTGATGCAATTTGCACTGAGATTTAGAGCAATTATCACCAAGATTCCACAATTTACCTAGACTACTCTAAGAGCAAGGCAACTGCCATGTCTCAACATGCCACTGTAAGTTGGATTTTTATCAGGCTGGTCCTTCGCTTCAGGTATTCCACACTGTACTGCTGATCTGGGAGAAAATCAAAAATTGCTGCTGACAAAGTTCACGGAAGACACAAGTAATGAGAATGATAAGTAATGGTGAGGATATGTTACAGAAAGAAACCAGTCACAATAATTACTTGATAAATCAGGCTGCAGGCAATTAATTTGACCTTCAATAAAATTGACTGTAAAATTACACCTTTAGGAAGGAAGAATACAGAACCTGATTACGGCATAGACAGATCTATCCACATTAGAAATGTCTTTAAAACAGGCACACTGAGACAATTGTGATAATCAGCTGAACCTTGGCTCCAATACAGTTATTTGGCTAAGAGACTAATGAAATCTTGGTTGTGTACATAGGAATTCATCAAAAAGGAAGTCGCAAGCAGTGATCCAACTGCCTTTTTAAATACCTATATCTGGAACAAATATCTCATAAAGCCAGATGCACCTCTGTTCCACAGAGACATGTGCAGAAGCTATAAATGCTTGAAATTAAACCTAGAGAAGACGAGTCAATAAGTAGAGCACATACTATTAACAGCAAAGGCCATTAATCATTAGTACATAACTTTTCCATGGTGGCCAGAGTAGCTTCCCCAGGCAGGTGCTCTTGGGGTGCCTGCAGCAGCCAAAGTGTCTCCAGGCTGCTTTAACAATTCCCTCAGCCTACCAAACACCTGAGCCCGGATGGTGTAATCAAAGCCTCACCAGAGAAAACGAGAGGACTCCTCGCATGGCAGATCCAGCAGGGCTTACTAAGGGAAAATCCAAGGGTCCAGATGAGGTGAGGGGAGAAACAGGAGCAAGCAAGAACACAACCTCAGCTGTGTGGGAATCTACAAAATTAGAGGGTTTTGGGAAAGCTGCAAAAGGCAGGCCTCAGATACAGCAGAACTGTGATTGGAGCTAAGCAGCAGCCATGAGATAGGTCAGCAGAAAAATTATTTAAAAGGTAGAAAAGCAAGGACAAATAGAACAATGGTCTTGAATTAATGCTTGTCTAGAATAACTCTCTAAGCTACAGAAAAGTTTATCTAGCAAGATATTAGTAAGTTTGAAGCTTAATAATGGAGCTCTGTGCATTGTGTTTTAAGGCTTACAAGTATGCATTGTATGCAAAATAAGCAAGCATTGTTTTAACCAAAGGTACATATGCTTATAGTGCTTGGATAGAACGATTGTCAATATGCTTTTTCTTTGCGTGATTGGTCAAAAAGCTTATAAAGTTGTAACATTAAGTTCTTGGTCTGCTGCCTGGGATGTGAGCTGGCAGCAGCTTCCCATTGTCATAACCATGTAATGAGACTGAAAAATAAAACAGCTCAAGGCATGCTCCACAGCAGTTCTGTCCTGATTTGTACATAGACTCCCAGCGCAGAACACACTGAAGGGAACCAGCAGCGAAGAGCCAGGAGCAGTGGTAGGGCCAGGGTATTTAACTATGGGAAGGTAGGCGGGAACAGGGTACAAATTATCCAATGGGGAAGGGAGCCAGGGGAGTGACACAGGATATACCAATGGGGGAGCAGAGTGGGTGGGGTCTCTCAGGGAAAGCCAATGGAGGAACAGAGAACACAGAACTTTCTGGAACTGCAGTTGATTGACAACAGCATTTTAGCCTTAACAAGCAAGGAACGATGGGGAGCTGTGCCAGCCTCTTGCCTTAACTTCAACAGAGGTATCCTGCGGAGGCATTCCAAATAGGGCATCTGCCTGGCTGTCTTGTACACTTTTCCATCACTGGAGGAATTTAAAAGTCATTGGCTACTCTGGTTTCTGCTGTAAGCAAAAGTTAATGAGTAAAATTGAGTTTTTTGTTTTATGGGGGTCTACAGATTATAGCAATTTTTTTCTGTCTTTGCCATGTTCAAGTCTATAATAGAATTTTATAACTTTATAACTGCCATTATGCTCTAAACCTTCTTTATAATACCAGACTTAGAGACCTCTTTGAGACCTCTGTACTCTGCTGCCCAAAAAGGCAATTATTTTTGATGTTCTATTGATGTAATGCAAACATGACTTTGACTAAAGCATCTGTATTCTTAATGGGAAAATATATATTCCTACTGAAATTCTAGGGAGTTCAATTATGGCCTTTGCTCCTCAACTTACATGTAAATGTAGTAGTGTGACACAAAATATTCCTAATGTGTCTCTGAAATTTACACATAAATGTAGAAGTATGACCCAAAATATACCCTAACAAGCCTTTGGAAACATGAATATTGATGCAGTCAGGGCTGCAAACAAGAGCAGAGGTTTTTTAAGTTTTGAAATAAAAAAAGAGCACCTGGTGAAAAACACAGGGGTTTTGCTTTCCCTTATGTACATCTGGGATCTTTTGTGTTAGTAATATTAATGATGTATTAAACTAGTGTGTCTATTCAGAATATAAACCTGTTGACATCTAGGTAGTTATCTTGGGTAGTAATCTATAGTGAGCGATAAATAGAGCTGTGTTTCATCTGAGGCAGGAGTGAATTTGGGGATAAGCTAATTAGAAGAATTGCACTGTCAGCAGCAGCTGCCGTTCATAAACACATTTTTGGCAACTTTAAAAAAAATCATCATCTCTCAGAAAGTTTTCTCATATGGTAGATTAGTTCCTAAGTTGTGCTGCTAATTATTGCTGCTATGGCTAAGAGATATTTACTCTATGGGATTAAGATGTGTCTTCTGAGTGAGACAATTTATGAATATCATGCCATAAAAAGAAGAGACCCATATAGAAAAGGAATGAGTGCCCTACATCTTAGGAGCTTGTTTTCATGGTCCATAATGCCAGCAGTCTGCTTTCAAGGGACAAACAACTTGCATCACTCAGTTAACTGCCTTTCACTAGTTCTAGTTCAAGCCTCAAGGAAGGCAAAAGAGGTAGTAAAACTTGATTGCATTGTCTCTGAATGCATTGCAAATATAGATTGCTCTCATCAAGAATATCTGTCACACAAATATTAGCCAGGATACATAATCTATTTTATCGGGTTTCCTTTGTTGTCATTTGAAACCTGTGGCTTAATATAGAGAGTAGAGGATGTTTTAGATTATACCAGCTAGATGATTTTTAGTAAATTGAAAAATTTTAAGACCTTTTAATTGTGAAAGAAAAAGACAGTTAACATACTAACAGGTAAATACTTGTGCAGTGTGCCAGAAGCTTCCTGAATATATGTAAATATATGATAATTAGCCAATGTTCATGGTAAAACATTTTCAAGAGTTAGCAAGGCTTTTCTTCATCTGATTAAGCAGTGAATATGCAATAGTAAAAGGTTAACTCAATGTGAGTCTGTCATGTGATGTTCTAATAGCATCATGCTGATTTAACTTGGTAGGCATCACTTAAAGTAGAAACTCATTTTCTCAGTCACCATTTTCCATAATGTCTCAAAACATGAGAGACACATTCAGGGAGCAGAAAGAAATGTAAGATGTGACTTGAAGGCAGTTTTCATTTCAGACATAGTGAAATACTGAGAAAAGTCTGATCAAACCCTTTCAATCTCTGTGCTGGCTGGCTGAGTGACCTTGGAATAGTTCAGGATGAAGCATATGTAACTAAGGGCTATTTGAGCTTGGAATTTGTAATTAAATAGTACTTTTATTGCTGAAGAAGCCTCTGCAACTAAATGACATGGTGGCATTCACCCAATGCCTTAAAAGCAGGCTAAAAAAACCTGAAAAAATTTACCTGTATTTTTCCAATCTCTCAGTATCATTTGATGCTGATAATAGATTGCTCAGTACAATACGAAAGATAATGTCTCAGTATCATCCTTTATCTGCAGCTTGCATAGAAAGTGCCTTATTTATCCCTGCCTGAAAGTGATAATTTCTGTAAAGTAGCTGTTATAGAGTATATAACTGTAGTTCAAACCAAGGGGCAGATGAGTAAGAGTCACACTTAGACATTAACCTACCTTTCTTCCCAAGGCTGCTACTGATCGCAGTCACCAAGGTTAATATTTTCCTCCTTATTTTTATTTAGTGTTACGCTTATTCTACTTCTTGCTCTACTTTCTGTTTCCTTCTGCATCCCATGTCCCTGTTGCCACTATTCATCGTCCTTCTGCTCCTGTTTGCCAGGACAAATATTGAAAATGGTCTGGGACTGTATCTGAGAGCATCAGCAAATCCTTTCAGCTTTCTCTTACCAGAAAACACATTTCCCAGAGCTGTTTCCAAGGAAATGCCACGCCTGCCTTTGCTATTGTATGTGTCCAGCCCCACTGGAACCTGTTCTTGCAATTTAAATTCTATCCAGACTGTTCCTATAGTGAGTTATAGTTGCCTGATATTGGAAAGTCATTGTTCATATCAGCAGTGCTCATAGGGATGGGCTTAAACATATAATTTTGCCTTCTGGTATCAGAGTGTTAATAAAAATAAAGCATGATTTACACCTCACACTAAAGCTGGGTATAAGGGAGTTGCAGTGAAGTGTTCTGTTGTTGGCTATGCCATTAAGCAGAGCTCTGTGCATGTGTGCAATGCAGTACTGCAGATTTAATAAGAAACTCCCTGAAAGTTATTACCAAGAAGCAAAGTATTGCTATGAAGTTTTATTGCCAGATCAAGTAATTCATTTTTTTTTCCCTTGGCCAGAGCTAAGCACACAAGATTAAAAGCCAAAAATGAAAAAATCAAAAACCAAAACAAAAAATACCTCCACCCTTCTGCTTCCTGCAACATCTTTGAAATTGATTTTCTTATCTTGAAGGTTTGATGCTTTTGATATATTTCTACCACTGTCTGGTTTAGGGGTTCCATATGCATGGATCTCTTCCACCTGTACAGGACCTTTCCCCACAGCCCTCCCCCAGAATGGCACATGCTGGCCAGTTGCTAGCTTTGCTAGCTGCTGTGGTCCCTGTAGGCTGTAGTTTTCATTGGCAGTACTGTGGCACAAAGAGAATATAGGAGCACAACAAGAGGCAACTGCTAAGGAGGTCATGGCTGTCCTCCAAATCATTTAGTTTGGGCATGTTTTAGATTTTTGCTCTGCTCTGGTAGTATCCCGGTCCATTTTCTCATAGTCACAAAGTTGCCGAAATTTCCCACTTTTTTTTTTTTTCTCCTCCAATTGCAATTCCTTGGATGCTATCTCCTTTCCAGCGTGTTTCTAAGTCCTTCTTCTCTCTATTGGCCTTCAGCGGGGATCAATTTTGGCAAGCTTTGCTGCATCTGCCTGCACTTGATAGCATATGGGAAACTTTTTTTTTCTTTTTTTAAGCACCCATGCCATGTCTATTAATTTTTCCCCTCATACTTTTGTCTTCCTCCTTGACTTTTTCCCCTGCTTTTGCAACGTCTCTGAGCTTAGTTTTGACATGTTTTGGTCCTTTGCAATGCAACTGTTTTCCTCCCAGACCATTTCTTGAAGACACTAAAACTCCCGATTTTCTGGTTTTTTCGGGTTTTTTTCAATTGCATTTCATTTGATCCTATCTCCTTTCCAGAGTGTTTGTAAGCCTTTCTTTTGGCATTCGCAAGATTCCGTTTCCCTTCCGAAAGGAAATTTCATTTCCTTTCGGGAAGGGAAACGGAATCTTGCGATTTCAATGGGGACCACGAGAGGAATCTTTGGTGCATGTCCCTGGGCTTGATGACATGCCATGCCTTTTGATGCCTTGAACTTTTTCAAACATTTTTTTTCTTTTTTTTTAAGTTTTTTTTAGAGTTCATGCCATGACCCTCATATCTTCCCCTCCAAGTTTAGTCTTGCTCCTGGACTTTTTCCCCTGCTTTTGCAACATTTGTGAGCTTAGTTTTGGCATGTTTTAGATTTTTGCTCTGCTCTGGTAGTATCCCGGTCCATTTTCTCATAGTCACAAAGTTGCCGAAATTTCCCACTTTTTTTCTCCTCCAATTGCAATTCCTTGGATGCTATCTCCTTTCCAGCGTGTTTCTAAGTCCTTCTTCTCTCTATTGGCCTTCAGCGGGGATCAATTTTGGCAAGCTTTGCTGCATCTGCCTGCACTTGATAGCATATGGGAAACTTTTTTTTTTTTTTTTTTAAGCACCCATGCCATGTCTATTAAATTTTCCCCTCATACTTTTGTCTTCCTCCTTGACTTTTTCCCCTGCTTTTGCAACGTCTCTGAGCTTAGTTTTGACATGTTTTGGTCCTTTGCAATGCAACTGTTTTCCTCCCAGACCATTTCTTGAAGACACTAAAACTCCTGATTTTCTGTTTTTTTCGGGTTTTTTTCAATTGCAATTCCTTTGATGCTATCTCCTTTCCAGAGTGTTTCTAAGTCCTTCTTTTCTGTTTTGGCTTTAGCGGGCATCAATTTTGGGAAGCGCTTCTGCATCTCCCTGTAGTTGATTTCATGGGAAAAGAGGCTAATACGAAGCTCACAGGCTTTGGAAAAGCAGGTGGAAAGGCAAGCAGGAAGACAAAATTTGGAGGAGAAAATATGAGGGACATGGCATCGATACTTAAAAAAAAATCCAGGCCAGAATAATTATCTTTCCCAAAGTCATAGCCATCATAAGGCAGGCCATATTCCATCATGTGCCTGCACATGCAGCAACGCTTGCCAAAATTGATCCCCGCTATAGGCGAAAATAGAAAAGGAGGACTTACAAAGACTCTGGAATGGAGATACCGTCAACGGAATTGGAACTGGAAAAGAATAAAAAATTCTGGAAATTTGGTAATCTTAGTGACTACGAGAAAATGGACCGGGATTATATCAGGTGCAGTTCAAAGGAGTAAAAGGGGCCATAACTAAGCTCACAGATGTTGCAAATGTAGGGGAATATAGGAGGAATTAGGAGGAATTTTGAACTGTATGGGAAGATAAAAAGGACATGACATGGATACTTCTAAAAAGTCAATAACGCATGAAGAATATTTTTCCTTAAATCTAAGCCATCAAATTGCATGGCGTGCCATGACGTATAGGCACATGCATCAAAGCTTCCGAAAACTGATCCCCATGAAAATGCTGGAAATAGTAAAGAAGGACTTACAAACTCTCTGGAATGGAGTCACCATGAAGGAAATGCAATTCAAGGGAAAGAAATATAAAATGCTGAAATGTGTTTACTACAAGAATATCGACTGGGATTACGTGAGGTGCAGTGGAAAAGAACTTGCCAAAAGTAACCTCAAAACTGTTGCAAAAGCAGGGGGAAACGTCAAGGAGGTAGAGGAAGACAACCTGGAGGGGGAGATATCATGGACATGCCATGGATGCGTAAAAAAAAAAAAAAGAAAGAATAATCTTCACCAAAGTGAAAACCATCAAAAGGCATAGGATGTCATCAAGTGCAGGGAGATCGACCACAGAATGCCTAATTGGTCCCCACTGATATAGCAAGATCACGTTTCCCTTTCCGAAAGGAAATTTCTGTTCTTCAGCCTGCCCCACCCAATTATCATTACCATTCTTTTTTGGAATTCATGCAACATTCAATGGGGTACTCTGGCATGTCATAAATTTATATTTAAACTCTGTCAATATCCCGTGTGTTCTGAATGTTGAACTTTTCTTGGAGCTTTTGACAGAAATAGAGTGGACAAATAAGATATGCTATTCTCTGTCTGCAGAATCTCCTTCATTACCTCAGTCTTCCTTTCTATTAGCACTGCAGCTCTGGCCAGACAATCGACAACTATTATTAAGTTCTTGGTAGTCTATATCCAGAAGTAACTGCCCCAGATTATTTTCTTTTGAGGATAATTTGTGAAGGAAATAAGGATCTCTTCCACAACATTTGGGGAGCTGCATGTTCCCTACAACCCATACAACACCTCTGTTTTCCAACATGTCCCATAAAGCACCCTCAGTGTTTTCCAATGATTTCTGTTTAACAGCTCACACTTGAACCTACAGATGTCTTGACCAAAGGGCTGCCATGGAGGTCTACAATGCTACC
This sequence comes from Molothrus ater, assembly GCF_012460135.2. Lineage (NCBI taxonomy): Eukaryota > Metazoa > Chordata > Aves > Passeriformes > Icteridae > Molothrus > Molothrus ater. The sequence goes on along the minus strand of NC_050482.2, from coordinate 11,500,635 downwards.
AAATAATCCAGATATTCCACCAGGAGGTTGCTGATTTGGATTTTTCTCCCTGGCAGAACCACCAATTCCCATGAAGTTTACATGAATGTAGTACCTTTGGTGCCACAGGCACCAAAGTCTCATTTGTTTGAAATTGGTCAATTGGTTAAAAAATTCTCAGGAACTGACTGGTACCTTGTCAAGACAGAAAGAGAGGTGCTTTCAGGAACATAGACCCTTAATTTTTTTCCGTGTTATCTCATGGAATAAGCATGAGAATTTAATTCTATTAGCCAATTTCTATCAAGATTGCAGCTAAACTTTGATTTATGTAATTTTTAATGACACAAAAGTCTGACTAAACACCTTTCCCACCTTAGACAGTTATATTTGAATTAGAGTTTTTTCATATATCCAGTACTTTGATTGATTCTGGAAGATCCCACAAAACAGGAAAGTACAGTTAATATTCACAATAGAGGAAATTATTTTTAGCAGAAACTTTCTAGTCTTTCTTTATTCCTCACATAAGTGCAAAGAAGAGTCTACTTGTTTTTTTCTCTTTATAAGTCACCCTAAAACTTGCATCCATAAATTAGAAAATTGCTGTGATATACCTAATAATCCTTAGGGAATTCATGCACTGCTGAAGAAGATTTCCTCTCACAAAAACAGTCCTTGGGATGATAAATACTTCTGTTAGTGAGTTATAAGGGAAAGAGTAAATTCTTTTTTCCATATCTGCACAATTATGGTGGCTGAGCTGCTTGATTACCTCCATGTGGGAGTTAGCACAAGGCCCAAATGACAACGAACAGGGGAAAATGTCCAAAAGCATGGATCAGAGCAGATTCTTTCAAAACAAAATACTCAGCTCAGAAAGCAGTGGTTGATAAGCTGAGAGTTTGATCCTGTGATATGTTTCAGTGTTAACATGCTGAGGACTCTGGAGGAAATATAGTTGACCTCTATGGCTGGTATGAAAAATGGCATTATCATGGATTCTCTGCTTGCAAATAAATTGCTCTGTCTTGCTAATCAGACTGGTCAGAAAAGACCATTCCATCACAGAAATACAGGCTTTTTCAGCAGACTCTCTGCTGGAGGAAAGGACAGCTCACAACTCCTGTGGAGTTAATAAATGTACTTGCAACAACTGAAAGAAAGATGTTTCGAAGCAAGCTCTGTTCCAGCAAGTAATAACAGATTTTTGATTTGTGTATGTGTCTGTGTTTACATATGAGGATTCTGCTCTCACTGCTACAAGTTGTGCACACACACCTTAGCAAGCTTGTTAAAATGCATCTATTAATAGGGTTTTCATTGCACCTCCTGTTGCTCTTTTCAGACATCGATGCCAGTGATGGTTGGTTTCTGCCCTACAAAGGTATCCAGTGTTAGTCCAACAGGACTTGCTCACTGAAACAATTATTCATATCATGCCAGTCTCTCCAGTACCCAACATGTAACCTTAGTTTATACTACAAAACTGTATGGCAACTTTGGCAGCACCAACACAGTGCTGAGACCTTTGACATGAACCCAAAAGAGGTTAAGGCTTCTGTGTCTCTAACTGCTGCTCACTGGAGACCTGGCCAAGCAGTGTGACAGCTGAAGTGTGATAATTGACCAAGGAAACTTTTAGGTGAAAATGCCTTCAGCAGTAGACAAACCACAACTTTTCTTATCTGGAGTACAGCTTTACTGCCTTCAAAATCTAATCATGCGTTTAAGAACAGGTTGTCGGATCAGCAGGGTGTAAAGAGTTTTGTGAAGCTTGAGGCCAGAGTTATCACAAACTGTGTCAGTGAAGCTAAATGTAGTTTCAGAGGGGGAGGTTCAGAGGCAAGAGCTTGTGTGAGACTTGCCTGAGGCCAAGAAGGACGAGCTCCTCACCATGCTCCTCAGCACCCTGTTGCCACTCAGTACCAGGGACAGTCATGAGACAGAAGCAAGCCAGGAACCTTTTGCTGTGTGAGGCTGGAGCCTGTGTTGGAGACAAGCCTAGTGCCCCAATTCTCCTCCTCCTCTGCTCTGTCAAGCCAAAATTCACTCAGACACAGTTTCATCTTGTGGCCACGATGTTCTTCTGGTCCAGAAATTTACCGCTTGACTGAAACTTGTACTGTAGCCAAAAGAAATTTTAGTGCAGGGAAACGAATATGGGCCTAAGGCTACACAGATGTATTTATTATACATCCAAGATTTATAATTGAATTGGATATTTTGGCAATGTGATAATGATCTGATTACAATTTTTATCACTGTGTGTCAGTGTATCCAAATGTAAAAGCTATCTCCTCCCTTCACATTCCACTGCAAAGCCTGCCAAGGCATGTAAGCCCCTGTGTGCCATTTCTGAGGGCTTGCTGTGTGAGGCTTCCATGTTATCTCTGCCTGGTGCCTGGGCCAAGAGATCTCCTGGCTATTAGCCTAAAACAGACCCAGTGCATGGCAGATTTCTCTGAGCTCGCCTGGAACCATGTAATGTCTGGTGCAGCCTTGTAACCTAGCAAGACTTGCTTGAGTCATCTGTTGCAGATGGGTTTTTTCTGTGAAAAATGAAAGGAAAATATTTTAACCAAATGGTGTAGGTTGTCAGTGATGTTCCAGGTGACAAGAACAAGAGTAAAGGGAATTAAATAGAGGAAACATGTAAAATTTCCTGTCATTAGTCTAAGAGGACTACCACTATAAGTGTGTTCTACGTTGACTGTATTAATATTTGATAGCTTGGATTGGTTACTGTGTCTTTTCACTTGACACCAAATCTCCATTTTTGATAGAAAATGTAATTTAGATTCCTCTGAGTGTTTCTACTATTGTTTTTTTTTTCCAATTTGCCTGTTTGAAGCATCTGTTAATAGGAGGGTTTATTTGTACTTTATTTTACAGTTTTTATTGAATAAAATAAGTGTATTTCCTTTTCCTAACTTAAAACAGATGCAAAAAAACCATTAAACTGAACTGAAAAAAGAACCCCTGAGAAGACCTCATACCCATTACTTTTAATCATGAGCTCAGCATTTTATAAATTTAAAATTATATTTTTCTTGCTTGTCTGATGAAAAAAACTTAAATACATAGGGGGAAGAGTCCAGTTATTTGAGATAAGTTGGAATTCTTTGCCTTTTTTTATCAGCACATTGCCAGAGGGAACTCAAAATACCTGATAATCCATTTCCTGTTACAGTGACTATTTATGACAGTGACATTTTCATCTTTCTGTATGCAAGTGATCAGATTTTCCTGTTATCTCTCTCATATTTTAATGGGAGTTTGTAGCTCTCCATGGAAAAGGGATGAGGAGGTTTCAGCTTGGGCTTTCTCAGTTCTGTTTCTGGCTCACTCCAAAGAGGGACAGGGACATCAGCTCTGGATTCAGGAGTGTTGAATAGTGCAGAGAAGGCTTTAATCTGTACAGCAAACCTTGCTCAGAACTACTCCTTGTCTTTGCCTTAGATAAACCCTGCCAGTGGCTACACATAAATAAAAAATTAATTCCAGGTCCAAGCTGTCTTTACACATTCCTGTGGTTACTAACTTGGGCCTATGCTACCTTAAATCTCTGCACACTACTCCACTGCATGAAACAGCCTTAGCAATTGTGATTGATAAATTTCATTTGACATGTCTCAGGTCGTTTGCCTCTGGAACTGGGATTAGACAGATTAGTTTTGCAGGTGTGAGTCAAAGTGAAAATGTACACAAAATCAGGAGTTTCAAAGGGAGTGTGCAGCAAAGCTTGCTGTGTTTGTACCCTGCCTTCACACACCTGCAAATTCTTGATTTTACAAATTTTTCATCCCCGGGATCATCCTTTGAAAATCAGTATTTGGGAAAGTCTGAGAAAATCCATGTTTGTGTTCCAAAAATTAATTTCTGGAAGTGAGGTAGTGCTTTGGAAAGCAGTAGTAGCACTGTGCTTCAGCTATGCATAGGCTGGAACATCCAGTGCATATTTCTGTGTCTTCTTGATTGTCGTAAATGAGCCTCCTGATTTAGACACCAAATTTAGGTGTTACAGAGTTGTATAATGCCTGTGTGTGTGATAAGTTTAGGCAATTATAGACAATAGAAATTTAATAAACAGTGAATTCAGAGAGATTTTTGGACTCCCAATATAGATGCCTATTCTCAGAAAAGAAAAATTAGTAGCAATATTCAGCTGCCAAATCATCATTGCCTAGTGCCAGTAAGATACTGTGGGCTAACCTGTGCATCTTCCTGCTGCAGCAGAACCCTGGTTTTCCTCTGGAATGGGGTCATATAGCCCATCTCTGTACAGATGTATGACATCCTCCAGGGCATCTCAAATGGCATCCACTAGCTGTATTCAGGCAACTGAGTTCTTACTCATTGACTTCACTGACCAGATGTTCATGAGCTGTGCTGAGGGCCAAAAAATCTGACTGGTCTGTAAACACCTGCACTGTAGACACTTAAAAAGATTATGTGGAGACCGTTACCAACCTGGGTTTATATTTGCTTCTCATGAGTGTGTCAGCTACAGTCAAAACAGCACAGCAATCTTATTGGGTCTGACAGATGCCCAGCAGTAGTGAGTGATGCTGGCTGGGAGCTTGTGCTGGTGCACCATGACTGAATCATTCATCTTAATCTTCACTAAGTTGAGCAGAAGTCACTGAACATGTATGATATTTCATCAGATTTCTCTAATGTTGTGTACAAGAGCAGTGAGTTGGGTTTTTTTTTCCAAGACTTGTTTTCCTGTGGGTTTTTCCTGGCACAGTTCAGGGCTGTGTCACCTCTCAGCAGGACCGATTAGTCTTGTGTGGAGCACTGCCCTGAGACAGACTTGATGCTTCTAGCTCTGAATGATAACTCGGGCATGCCTTAATGGGTAGACAGCCCTACATGTCCATGCATCCAGAGACTGTATTAGCCACTACATCACACTGAGAACATATGCCATTTTGATGATCAAAATGTTTTTCTGATTCACTGTCTTTTAAAATTCAATCCTTCTTCCTGCAGGTGTGAATGTAATGTGAATTTTCAGGTGAATGTTTCTTATGCTTATATTGCTCTACAGAACTGACCTTATCTGCCAGGTCCCCAGACAGCGACATTAAGGACTAAAATGCTAACATCACTTCCAGAAGCAGAGAGTTTTTCGTTGGAGATCTGACATCCTTACAGGCATGACTCTGCTCAACTTACAAAGGCTGACAGCAGCTCTGAGTTGGGAAGATTGAATCTTGCTTCTTTATTCTTTAATTAACTTATCCTCTGCTTCACTGTCAAGTTTAATATTAATGTGCTGTCCTTGAGCTCCTCTACTTACCCATGTCACTATTGTAGAATCGTAGAATATCACAGTAGAATGGCCTCAGGGGTCCTCTGGTTCAAGATATTAACCAGTGTTGGACTCAATATTGATCCTTGGGGACCCAAATGTGACAAACTGCCAATTTGAAGGAAGCTATTTAGCACCACACTCTGGGTGCAGCTCATCAGCCAGTTCCCATCTACTGCACAAGTCTCTTGTCCAGAACATAACATAGGAAGAGACCTTGGGAAAACACATCAGAAGCCTTGGAGAAATCTATGTAGACAATGTCTCCTGCTGGTCCCTATCAGTTTCTCGAGGTCAGAATTGAAGGCACTTGAGACAGTAGTTCATATTCGGACTCAGGTGTTTATATTTATCAGTGAAACAGTCTCACAGCCATGAGTTCTGCAGCCTTTCATTAGAAGGCACAAAATGGCTAACTATCTCTTGTTACAGTCTTTTAAGACTAAACTATCCAATTAAGAAATGACACCTAGATTATTTTCCTTTTTAAACCAATAACTGATCTGTCAAAGCCTGCAATATGGACTTTTCTGTCCAATTACAAAACATCACCCAAACCCATGAAGGAGAAGGAAGAAGAAGGTAAAGAAGAACAACTTGTCTCTGCCCTAAAACCTCCTTCTTGCTTCATATTTATTTCTATATTCTAAAACCCCAAACTCAAAGTTTTCCATCCTGTGATATTACACATTTCTAACCACCTACACACCCATAATCCCAGTGCTGTTAATCATTTTTGGAAGCCTTCTCCACAGCCTCAGGTCAATTGCAGTGTTCTCTTGTAGGTCTGTGCCTTTAAGCACAGAAAGTTTAAAATTCTCAGCATCCAGGGTTCAAACAGGTGCCCCGTGAACTGAACAAACTTCTACTTTGTCATAGAAGGTTTTTTAAGCATGACATGTCCATGGCAAATCCATACTGTATTTTCCTAATCACACACTTCATTTGACTCTGATGTCTTGCAGGAGGCTTTATTCCATAACTATCCCAGGGACTGAACTAGACTGATGTGCCTATCATTTTCTGGATTCTCCTTTAAGCCCCTCTTGTGGGTGGATTCAACATTAGCTTTCTTCCAGTCTTCTGGGACATCACCCAGTCTCCATGACTTCTCAGAGATTATGGAAAGTGGTCTTGCTGTGGTGTCAGACAGCTCTTTCAACACCCTCAGCAGATATTGCCAGGGCCCCTTGATTTGTAGGGCTCAGGCTTCTGTAATAGTTGACAGCAATCCTTCCTTCACTGACAGTGGGTCTGTGTTCACATCAGCCTGGACTTCTGTTCCCAAGACCTGGGGCCCAACAGTGCTGGAAAGTCAGAGGTGAAGAAAGTGTTGAGAACCTCGGTCTTTTTCACACTGGGCTCAGCATTCCCTGGAGGTGTTCCAATCCCCTGGAAATGCTGTCTTCTGCACTTCAGAAGTCTCTGCTCTGGAACTCTTCTGTAACTCCATCCACCCCTCAGCCTCGGGAAGTGCCATGTCCACCATCTGTCCCATCAAGTGATCTATGTGATCTTCTGTTCTCAAACAATTAAAACATCTCTTTCTCCTGCTTCCAGATAACTTACTGACTGTATTTCATGAAATGGAATTACTCTGTTTTACAAAATCTAAGTATTCAAATTTATGAAGGTGATGAAAGTGAGCAAGTACTTGGAATTAAAATATTCTCTGATTTTCTATCTGATTTTTCAGATAGAAAAACCAAATATTTGCTCAGCTCTAAAATGAATTAACAGCAACTGGATAGTTTGTGTTTTGCTACTTATACTAAATGTTTCTGACAGATGATTGAAGAGAAACCATATGCTTTATTTTAAATTAATAGTTAATGGAAAAGCAGCCAACCTAATAAAAATTCTGACTTAAATTTTTTTCTCAACTCCTTTCTAAATAAAACTAAAAAAGGTATCCTCAAAATTTTACTTTACATATTTTCACAAAAAAGGGATAAATATTTCTTAAAATGTGTTACAGGATATTCAGAAAGAATGAAAAAACAATTTCAATCATCACAGAATGGAAAGAAATTTTGCATCTAAAATTTTTCTTTATCCAAGGTGACTTTTTTTTCAACATATGCCTAAATAGTTGGTTTTAGTTCTACCTTGTCTTTATAGTGCTTAGTAACCATAAATAAATTAAAAATCCAAATACTTCTTATATTTAATACATTTAGCAATCTTCCTGGAGAAACTGAAAAATCATTAAAATTTTATGGGCAATGAAATGAATTTGGAATGCACAGATGCACAAAAATCCAAAAAGAATAAACCAAATGTTCTAAAACTTCTCTGCATATAAGATGTTAGTGAAAATATTGTTACCTTTGACTGTATGCCCCAATGACACTGAATAAATACATTTTCTGACCATGAAAGTAAAGCTGAATCTACTTGCCTTTTTGTGGAATAAGATTTTTGCTTAATGGTTATTGACAATTTTTTTGCCTTGCAAATAAATTAATCAATGCCATTTTTTTAGGTGTGTGAAGATAGATATTAAAGCAAAATATGAGTTATGTGCAAATTAAAGTATATTGCCTGTGCTAGACAATGAAGCATAGGCATAAGACAAAAGGTAGTAGGATTCAACATGTTTTCTGCCTGGCTTAGAGCTGCAGCTCCACGTGTGCCACCTACAGAAATCACTGCCAGTCTGCACTGTGCAGGCACTGACACATTGGCTGTCTGAGCAGACTGGTACATCCCAGGGCACCCAAAACCTGCTGTCATCGTAATGTCAGGCCATGCCCTGTCTTTGGATGCCTGCTGCTTCTGAGAGCATCTGACCTAGCACTAATTCTTAGGGAAATTACTGGAATAACTGAATAACTTGTTCTTACTGGATTGGGCTGGATGTGATTATGACAGTCATTTCCAGGAGCTAAATGGAGTTCAGCTGCTGAGCTTCATCTAGTCCAGCTCTGGTTTTAATCTCATTTTTTAACAAATTGAGTTGCCTTATGACAGAGGTTCAATGAGAAGGTGATGTCAGAACTTTACATTTCATTTACTGGTAGGCAGAAGCTGAGATGGAAGCAGAGACCTGTCCTTGCAGGGTTTACTCACACTGAATGACAGGTAAAGCTTACACCCCACCCATCCTTGTTGTTCTTCTATTATTTCTCTAGAGTCCCATATTGTTCTTATCAGACTTCTAAAGATAAGTCCATACCTCTTTGGTGTATTCTCATGGCTGCAGCTCTTCACTGACTCCTTCTGCTGCACACTGTTCTCTCTCAGGTCAGGGCTCCTCCAAGGCCCTCCCTGACTGGCTAACCCGCCCCCTTTTATCCCAGTCATCTTCATGGGTTACAGCTGCAGCCCAATTAAGGACATCGCAGCTGCAGCCCATCAAGGGCAACTGGGACCTCTGGGGCAAAGCCTCTATACAAATACTTAAATACATTTCCTCTACTGTACATCTTTAACCCAATTGATTGGGAAATAGAACTCCCTTTTGCAGTGGTGCATTTTCAGTTCCATTATCTCAGAGTTCTGAGCCTTTTTATGCTTTGTGCATCTTCACAAAACTAGTGGAGTTACTCTAGGGATTCTCAAGATCATCTCTGTACATGAAATTGAGAAAGAGAAAAATATGAAATTGGAAATAGGAAACATAAAATAAACAATGTGAAATGAGAAGTAGGTCTCCTCTCATTGATTGTTTTCTATTCACAGAATCCAGCTCCTGGTTTATGATATATTTCAATAACAACCAGAAGATTTGATTTCCACCTGTGATACTCAGAAATCATCAGTAATCCTGTCATGAAAAGGGTATCAACGACATCTTTCGCCTGCAAGCTGGTGAGACTCTTCACCCAGTTCAGCTTTACTTGTCCCTTTATTTATAATTAATGATTAGCACACTGTAGTCCACTGAAGATATGTAAGACTTCAATATGCACCTTGGATCTCATATTACCACTGGACAAGTTGTACCCTACAAAGCAAAAAGAGTAAATGCTGGTTTTACATCTAATTGAACTCAACATCATCATGACTTATTCATCTAAGTTTATGCAGAAAGCAGTTAAATCCTGTAGCAATATGAAGATTGTGATTTTGGATGAACTTTGATTCTTGTTGGAAATGTCCTAATTCTGAATTAATTTCCAGGGTTACCTGTGCCTTTCCACTTCCAATTTCAAGCCACTCTTTCCAAACAACAGATCTGCCCTAGATGTCTGTTGGGATGGAAATCTATTGTCTATCTCACATTTGAATAGCCAAATCACAGTAATATTCCCCACTATCTGAGATTTCACCACAGGCACCAGCTGACTCCACTCCTTGTCATTTGTTTCAAGGCAAATCTCAGGTATTTATATCACAAGAGAGAGAAAAAAAAGGAAGACAAGAAAATCTCTTTACAGTAGAATTTCATTTTCCCCCTGGAAATCCTATCTTTGACCCACTTGTTCCACTGGGATCTGGACAGAGCATCGGAGAAATTCTTCAAGCACTCAGTTTAATTCTCAGATGTTTGCCATAAACTGCCTGGTGTAATCTGGGTTGCACATTCTTTCTCAGGCTAGACAAATTGTACTGAGGCTATTGTAGAGCTGCTGGCTTCATGAAAGCTGAAACTGAAATGTGTAATTATATGATACAGTTTGATACAAGCTTAACATTCCCTACCTGACAGTGTTTTAAAAGGGGACTTAGTTGTGCCAAGGTGATTAATATATTAATCAGGGAATTGAGAACTTACCAGAGCTCTCTAATTAAAACAGAAAAATCCATCCCACCCAACAGACAAAAGGCAGATACACATAGAACTGAGAGCAAAACTACTCAGTCTTAAGCAGACCAGATGTTGCCATCAATCCAATCAAGCAGGCTGATTGAATTGCTCAAATTTAATAGGTGAAATATTGTGCTAGATGTACTTGCCCAAAGCATGTAAACCCTGAATAATACTATTCTTTACCAGTTTACTGTGGAAGTCACTGAAAGGCTATTTCAAATTTAATTTAGTTTTAACAGGAACATTGTTTTAAAGGTTGCTATTGTGGAAACTGTTTACTCTTTACAATTTTCTAAAAAGAAACAAGGCAGTAAACTAATTGCAGATTCAGATACCTGTAAAATATTTTTATACAGCATATCCTCTACTCTTTCCAGCTACTTCTTCCCATTTTAATGATATGTAAGTTTTATTCCTGTCCTGCCTGGAGACTTTTGGAGGACTCTTGCAAGTAATAACAAATGACACTTCAAACAGATCACCATTATTAAAAGATTTATTTGCTGGGTAGGAAGCAAGTACACAGAAGACAAAGGAGAAAAAATAACTTTTCAGTGAATTCTATATCTTCAAGTATTTCATAACTACCTCTAGCAATATTTGTCCCTATGACTCTATGCACATACATTTTTCAGTGTTACCTTGATCCTAATGAAATCTGTTCATCTTCTATCTTGTGATTTGTTTTTAAAACTCTGGGACATGTTTGCAATGGCTGTGCAATTATATTGTTCCAATCTGTTGAAAGCTGGATTAAAGAAATAACATCTGATTGTTCAAACAATATTGCCAAATCACAGAGCCTGGATCCTAAACTGGTGTTTGCTACTTTAGACCATGCTTCCCTTTAGGCATGAAGTATTACCTCAGACCACCATAAATTTACTGAATGCAAACTGAAGGTGTAATCACTGATAGTTATGATCTATAACACAAGATAAAGTCATATTTCTTCTGGTGAAGTCGCAAGGCAGCTGGTAAATGTTCACCTGTATTTATATGTATGCCCAAGTCTGCATTGCCTGGAACTGGGGAGAGGACAAACACATCAGTTATCTACCAAGCCCTAACATGCATCATCCTTTGAATATGTTGTCACAGATACCGTTTGCTCCTAACCACTGTTCTTTGCAACTCAAATACCCATCCAAAAATTATGTTGAAATTATCCATAAACAAAGCTTTGCAGTTCACACTCCATTCCTTCTCTACTATCACTGGAGGTATCCACAAGTATTTGTCCTGCTCCTGTAGCAGGTAAGTGATTTTAGTAGTTTTTGTTTAAAAACTTAAATGCTGCACCAGAGTCATATTTATTTCCTTATTTTAGGTATAATCTGATACATCTTGGGAATGTAATTTCTTTTAGCTTTTTTTGAAGAGGCTTTTTATGAGAAGTTTTACAGGGAAAAAAATGCAAGAGAAACTTGCAGTGAGGGATGGTTATGTTGAAGTTCTGTTTCTGATGGCTCTGGAAACCAATGTAATTACACAAAATTACAAAACTGGTTTATGAAAATGATCTGCTGTACATGTCTCTCACATTTTCTCCATAGGGGCCTAGTTAGGATAAAGGGCAAACAAAAACCAGCATGTGCAGCTCTAGGAGGACTTGACGTGTGAGTTTTGAAAAGATGTGGGAATATTGGGACAGGAGTTCTGCACTGACACATCTGCTCTGAATCATAGCACACTAATTTGTAATACCAAGTTCAGTGGTTCTTCCTCCACGTATTTCAAGAGAATTCTGAAGAGGAGATGTGGATACAGATCCATGGTCCATCTCTATGTGGAACACTGAGATGTTTCAAAACTAGGCAGAAATCACCCCACATCACATTTTGAAATAACATATAGAGCTGGAAGACATCTTCTTAAACCACTGATTTTTGAAACGTGTTAGTCTGTGAATTTCTCCATAATGTTTGTAAATTGATGGGAGAAGCCAGGAACTATTTGTCATGTTTCTGCTTGGGATTTCCTGGACTGAAATACACACATACACATATTGCACAGTTGCCTTCTGTGTGAGAGTGAGCCAGATGTGCTCTAGATATGTTGAACTCACAGTGCAAAAGCAGATGAAGAAATTCTGTACAAATAGCCCAAATTTTCTTCTCTTATTTAAAGAACATTTCTAGGGGAGAGAGGCTGTCGTGCCTCTTAGTCCTACCCAGCAATCAGGATTTCACCCAATCATCACCTCACTCTAGATCTTCTCTGGCAAGATTATTGTTCTGCTGCTGTTCTGAGCCAGACTGGCTGCTGGATCTCTAACTGTGATCAAGCTGAGCATGGAGTAAAGATTTCCCAAGCTTTCTTTTTTTTAGGCATGCTGGCAATGTGGCAGGTGTTGGAGGATTATCCCTACATGATGAGAGAGGCAAGAATACCTGCCCATAGTTCAGCAGTTTATATGTTTGGATTCCTCTGCAAAAATGATTAATGTGAATCCTGTGATTAGACTGTATTTTTATACTGGAATGCTCTCATTTCTCCCATTTTACTTTCTGAAGTGAGTGCACCTTTTTTTTATTTTTTTTTTTTTTTTTTTTAATTTCAGTGGCTAAAAAATTTGAAACCCTGTAAGAGACTTTGTCAAAGCAGAAAATTCCACAAAATAATGTGAGGAGAATTTATTAAGAAGCTAAGTGGAAACTATGGGATAGAATTGTATTGTTCACAAAAAATAATATCAAGTATTCATTTTACAAAAAGCAACCAGGAAATGATTAGTGATATTGTGACACCTTTGCTGTAATAGTGATACTTAATCTGGTAAGTAGCTAATTCAAAAGATGTGCAAGTAAGTTTAGCGATCTCACTGTAAAAAAAAGTGTCAGGCTTTGAACTGAATTTGTGTAATTTTTGGAGAACATGGATCAATAAATGATAATCTTATAATAAATCATTGTTTAATTAGTACTTTGGCTCTTTGAAGAAGTAGCTCAATCCCAAGATCAACACATGGAAGAAAAAAAATTAGAGTTTAAGCAACTAGGGAAATATATTGGCCATTTAAAATCTATATGGATAAAATTAATGATTTATAATGAACCATAAAAATATCTGGTTGGAATATTAACTAAAGGAATACAGGTTAAAATTGGGTATTATTCCAGAACCTACTTTAACAAAGAATATGCCAGTGATTTGTTAGATGTCATAAGTATATCTTCACAATTACCAGGGAGGTCTTACACAGGAGTCAGTATTGATTTGAGATACTCTTATTCTTCTTGATTTGGGATATTTTGGGGGGGTTAAAGCTAAAATGCCATCTATATCTGGGACTGAGACCTCCAAATACCTCTCATTGACCCTGTTGATAGCTGAAAGATCATAACCAGTTATTGACACAGCTTAGATTTAAGAATCAGATTTGGGTAGACTCAATTGTATTTTGGGTTTTGTTTTTTTTTTTAAAATATTGACTCTACAGAAAGTTTGGATTCCAACTTTATGTGCTCTTGACTTCACCTGAGGCAGGTATCTTAACTGGCACCAACTTCCCTCCCTAAGTGGCATCAATCTACATAAGAAGTTATCTGTAGCTATAACTAAAATGTCATATTTTCTCTTAGCTATTCTGCCTGCTTTTAGAATTACAGATTTTCATTATGCTTTAGGTTTATTTTCTAGGTTATAGCATGTGGTTAAAGCAAAACCTTTGTAATAACCAGTGACTGCAGAATGAGGCACTGGAGGTGTTCAAGAAGGGTCAAAAGGATTTGAGACAACTGGTGATTTAGTACATAATTCTTAGTCTTGATTGTTTAAATTTAATTTCTTCAATGCTTATATAGGAACAGCAGAATAAGTGACTTTGCTTTCAAAGTAATAGATACAACAACCCTGGAATCTCCTTTGAGAAGAGATTTTTTTGTGTGAGATCCCAGTTTTTATCTAGGTGTGTGTATCTCTGACAACCCTGATGAAAGCTTTTGTTGGCCCACTAGCTTTGACCACAGAGATACCTTCCTTCAGTCAGAAAAATTCTTCCAGATATAATGAGCCTCACATCAAACCAGCAAAACTCATCTGTTTGTCTCCCTCTTCCCACAACAACACTAAGTAGCATTTTGGTGTCCCCCAGAGCTCAGTAGGGACTGAGCTTCCCACTGAACCATGAAAAGGGAAGAAACTTTGTGAACCATTCCCCTGCCTATGTTCCCTGGCCCTTCCTAACCATACAGCACCTGAAAATGAAGGTGACTAGTGCAGCATAGCCAGGGTAAATCTAATAATTATATTTCTGCTAGGATGGCTCTATTTCTCCTTAGAACCCAAAGGAATTGCCATGACATAAATTGCTATGTACAACACTGAGGAACTGCTTCACACTGATCAATCTAAGGGCAATTTATGTGCAAGAACCATGAAATGAAGCTAAGTTACTCTGGCACCTAATAAGAGAGTGAGATGACGTTTGTCTCTGATTGAAAGCCCACAGCTCTTTAATTATAAAGCATTGTGCCAAACCCATCTTAATTTCATGCATTTTTGGGTTGACCATAATGGGGATTCTTGTTCTTATTTGAATTAAATTTTTAGCTTGCTTTTTCATTCTGAGCCCCTTGCAAAGACTTTAACGACCAATCTGCCAGCACAAACATCACTCCTGGTTACTTCTTAAAAAGCATAGCAGAAAACAGCCACACTTCTCTCCGATCAGTGAGGAGGGCTGATGTTACTAAGCAAAAGGGAGAGTAAATAATTTAAATTGTTTGTATATCATATCAATGTCTAAATCTTTTATGCTAATGGCATGTAATTTGCTGATATGCATCAATGGCATCATATATGTTGCTGCTTCTCTTCTGAAAAATTTTCAAATGCAGAAAATAGTGTGGCACTTCAGAGGCAGGTCCTAAATTATTCAGGTAATTTACTGTTCTGACCAATAACTTGATATTTCAAGAAGTCCTTGCATAAATGGGTATGTAACCCCTCCCTATCAGTTTTCTTTACTGCCCATAACAACACCATTCAATGAATCTCCTTGATTCTTGTGTCTGCAGAATGTTGATCCCTGACAAGCTGTCAGTATCCCCCCAGCCATTTCACAGTGTTGGCAGCTGTCTTCTGGTGTGTTGGGGAAGATAAAACAGGAAAGCCTTACAAATATGATTGCCTGGCAAAAGATTTTGAGAATATAGAAACTATAAACGAGATTGAAATGAAAATGAAAGCAAGTTTTGAGATCCCTTAGTTACTGAACAATGGGAAAACAACGGTGTGGCTGGCTGAAGGTAATCCCCTTTAGATGAAACAAGACCCTCTGCTTGCAGGCAGGTCCAAGGGTCCGAGCAGACCCTGCCAGCTTGGCAGAAGGGGTCCAAAGAGTAGTTTTTAGGGTTTAAAATGTAGCACAGTATGGTAATGTAGTGATTCTTATAGGCTGTATGGAAATGCTGTAGGATTTGTATCTTGTACTAGATTGGTTAAGTGAGAATCAGAATATTCAACACAGAAGATGATTTATTGTATTGCAATGGGAACTTCACCCTCTTACCTCTTGTCTCTTAGCTCTTACTCTCTTAGCTCTTACCTCTTGTCTCTTAGCTCTTGCCTTTTAGGCTCTTACCCTCTCATCCTCTCTGCCCCTCTCTTCTCTCGGGCCTGCTCCGAGCTGCAGCTGGCAGCTCCCAGCAGGGCCCTGCACCCAGGCCCTTTGCAATAAACCTCAAGTTCCACGACCTGGCTTCAGAGATCTCTCGTCTCCATCTGTCCCGACTGTGCTACCCCCGTCAATCCTACACTGGTGTACAACATGGGACACTGAATGAATCAAAGCAAGTGGGGAGTGTGATAATGACACCAGGAAGATACAGTTTGGATGGCCTAACTGAGGTGATACACTTTAGTCATCAGGGTAGCAATATTTTTTTTTGACAAGAATCTTTTGTATTTGCTAGAAAAACATATTCTTTACAGCAGGTCAGATTGTACTTCAAGTGTGAAATGGTGCAAATTAAGGATGGACCGCTCCTCTTTAATAATTAATCTCCTAATTTAAAAGCAAAAGTTTGCTATAGTCAAAACAGCATTTTCCCTTTCTTTTTTCTTTTTCCTTTTTTTTTTTTTAATTGAAGTTTGCTTTTGTAGTTCTTATTACTGGAAAGTACCTGGCTTCTCAACAGCAATTTCGACTCAATATGTATTCCCTTATAAAAGTGCTAACATTTCATCCAGAAACAGTTTAGAAAGGAAGTAAATCCTCCACTGGATTTTTAGATTGGTTTACTTACACAATTAAAAATAAATGAAAACATTTAGAGTCCAATTTGAAGTCTGCTCTCAATAAAATGCACAGGGATCCATGCTGGCAACTTCTATTAATACTAATGGAAGTTATTAAGTATTTCGTCTCCAGGCATTGACGGGAGATTTTCCTGCTCATTTGTAAAGCAGGTGGAAAGTGAATGGTCCTCTTCTCCGTCATGCTCCTGTAAATGTGCATTAGGTGTGGTTATGAACATTAAAAAGGAAATTCAAAAAATCTGGTTTTAGAGCATTCTGTGGAAAGGTAGTAGGAGTTAAAAAATCAATGGACATGGAAGTGTGTTAGACCAAAAAATGGCCTTGGCTGATATTTGTGTCACAGCCGGTGTCATCTTTGATAAATGACTCTTGTAAATCCGTGGGAATGTTGTACCATTCCATTGGAGATGAAAAAGTTTAAGTGCTTCTGATGAACTTTCTAAATGCCAGCCAGCAAATCCACTTGGGGGCTATTAACTTTTGTAAACTTACAAATGGCAAAACATAAATACAAATGAAATATAGGAACCAAACTAGTAGAACTCCTGAAGAGAGGAGCACTAGCCTCCACTGCCTGCTAAAGGAAGACATGTGTCTGAAATATCATTAATCAGAGCTAGGTTTAATAAATTGTGTATGGAATGTCAGAGGAATTTTGAAAGTAATTTTGTGTATTGCCTGCAGATTCAGAGGAATGATTTGTGTACAGCTGCTCAGCAAGTCCATTTTTTTACAGGTTTTCAAGCAACTGACGTTATTTTTTTTTAACTTATACACATAGAGGTTTATTAATTTTACCAAACCAGAAGTTCATACGTGCTTAGCTGTGTTGATCCTACGACCTGAATTCCCAGATGATTCAGGCTGTATTATGTCCCTGTCTTGGATAGATCAGTATTGATGTGGGAAAGAATAGCAGTTAATGTGGGAATTTGCTTCTCCATGGGTTGGTTCATGTTTGCAGAATCTGATAAATCAGAATGACACTTGAAGTCTTTCTTCTTTACTTATACATTTGGAAAAAATACCACTGCTAGAAAATATCTATAAATTGATATTAATTTTATGTAAAATGGCAGACCTATATTTTAAATCCTCCACTACTTACTGGGGATTTACACTTGCCCTATGTTCACACTACAGCTGCACTCCTTAAGACTGATTGCCTGCAATGTACTAGGAGAGATAAAAATGAATGTCATACTCACCCATAAAGTCCTACAAGCTGACAAATTCAGAGCTGCAATTAATTGTTCTCATCCAGAAAGAACCAGCTTGCAGAGAAAGAAAAGGACAGTTTGGTAGTTTAAAATAAATACAACAGAAAACTTTTCTCTTAAGGAGGAACTAAAATAATATAAATGTAAATAACTCCCATGGAAATAAACTATGATTTCAAAGACTTGAAATACTTTGGAATACACATGGTCAGTATAATTTTTTAGGCATGCTGAAAAATGCAAACTGTTCTGCAAATTTAATGTATGGAGACAAAAAATGAAATAAAATAATTTAAAAATTATTTTTTACTAATCATCCCAGCAGGAGACAGCACATGTATGATACTGATTCTCCTGATAGAGATATCACAGTAGCAATTTGCCTTGATATTTTCTTTAATGGCCTCTCCCTATCTTGTTGGAAAAATTCCATTTCTTTAATATTTTATACTTTTACAATGAGTATTTATATTACTTAATAAATATGGAAAACAGAGTCTATTTTTCTGAAGATTCTACTCTTTCTATTCATGCCTTAGAGACTTTCCTGATTCCTTGCAAATTAGAACAGCATTGAAAATGCCCATTCATATTACAACCTTTGCATACAGACTTTCTGTGTGCAAGGAGTCTTAAAACAAAATTTTGGTTTGGAAAGCTTTCAGGATTTTCCGTTTCAGAGTCATAAGGAGCCCTCATTTCCCACCTCGGCAGCAAAGAAACAGTAAAAGATTTAAAAGAATAAAAATATCTGAATGCACTGAGACCTTAAATCTCTGTAATCACAAGATGCTTCTCCTTTTCTATAGCTTTACTGAAACTTGCATTTATTTGAATCTCATTTCACCCTTATAAATGGAAATGTTCAACACACATACACACATGGTGGTGCCACAACACGAGGGTGTCATGGTTAAGGATTTCTGTTAGGAAAGTTGGAGGATGAACAAGGATCACAGATCTGGTAGAGAGATGAAACAATAAAACTTATTTAAGAAAAATGAAACTTCTAGTGAGGCCATAGTGCTTGGGTTTTGGTCATATATGAAAGATTTGTTTTTATTAAAGAACATAAGCCATACATTGAGTCTGAAGTATATTGTGTGGGTAAGTCAAGCCCAAATCAATATAGCAGAGTAAACCTACTCAAAATTTCCTGCATGCTAAAAGAAATGATGGCTGTGCAGTTAGAGGAGAATGTACTTGAGATTCTTACCTGTAAAACATGAGGCAAATCTTTATTTAAGCATGGACACAAATCCCTAAATTGAAGAATCTTGTGCTCAGGCACAGAGTAATTAATATAATTATTTACATCATCTTCTGCTTATATGTTCATGTTGTCAAATTCTGCTTTGATTTTCAAGCTCCCTTCTTCAATCAATACCTGAAATCCCTTCTTCTCAATATCTGGAATTCACTGGAATTTGATTAGTTTCACATGAGTTATATGTCAACATACATCTCTCTTGTATTTGTTGCAGAGACTGTTAGTATTGGTCTACCTTCCAAGGAGGCAGTGAGACCCCCCTGGTTACCTGGTACACATCTTTTGTGCCCTCTGCACTTCAGCAAGTTTTTCATCATGATCTTGTAGAAACAAAGTATGGCTCAGCACAATAAATCCAAGCAAATCAAGAGTTATAGCTCATCTTCACCAGATTGCAATGGCAATGAAAACGAAAGTGTTGCAGTGAAACAGCACTGCCGCATCTGAATGCAGCACTGCAAAGCAAATAAATGTCATGGAGATATGATGAATACTGTATTACCTTATTGCCTAGCCTTTTCTCTGACTCTGGACAGCAGCAGTCCTAAAATGCATAAGAACAGGGCAACTACTTCCCCAGCCACTAGTAATTAGTACCTCAGGGATCTTTGTACTTTCATAGTTCTCAGTGGATTTCTTTACTTTTTAATAATGGTTTTCTTTTGTTGGCTACTAAATATTTTCACATGGTACATGTGAAAATATTTAGTAGCCAACAACATCCTAGTTGAAAAAAAACCCCAACATATTCATTGCACAAAGAAAAGGGGAGCAGTGTAATGCAGCAGCAGTATGATTACTGCTCTTAGGAATAACACTGGTTGCTAAAGCTGGGCTAGGTGAACATGAGTATCTACCCCATTTGGGGATTATCAGCTGTGCCTACTTTCTAGGTTTTAAGCTGCAAATCCAATTTGAATTCTTTCTCTACTACAAAAAAAAAAAAAAAAAAAAAAAAAAAAAAAAAAAAAAAAAAAAAAATGCAGAGCCCAGTTTATACCCAGGACTCTGCATCCCTGCTCTGGACAGATGCATCAACCAAATAATTTCATATAATCTTCTGTTTGATCTGAACACACTTCCTTCATTTCACTGGAAAGTTTCATTACCATTGGACCACAAAAATAATGTTTCTTCTTGGCAGAGTTGTAGTCTGTACAAAACACAACAACATTCAGGTAGAACAGGCTCTGCCGTTCAGTATGTCCAATGAAGGATGCAAGCTGGGACTAGGACATGTTTCTTAATATTCCTGTCCTGGGCAAGAGTTGGAAAGCAAATGACACAGAGCAACCCCAGAGCATTAATAAAGGCTTCAATTAACTGAGGTGGGGCATCCTGGGTTAGCCCACAGACACCCACACTGGCTGAAGAAGAAAGCAGTTCAGTTGACAGAAGTAATTTCAGCAATTAGTCTGATGCTGGAACAATTAACAGAGACAGATAGGGTCATGATTTGCAAAGTGAAAATAAGCAAGTTAAAGCTTTGGGAAAATTTGTTGAGATGACTGAATAATGGGACTGTTTGTTTGGCGCTGCAAAGCTGCCAAGGGCTGCTGCTGCTGGAGCACAGGCTGGGAAGAGCCAAGAGGCAGAGCTGGACATGGTGCAGCTTGGGATGGAGCTGTAGGGGCACAGCCCAAGGTCCCACTGGTGGTGCCAGGTACGTATGACACTGTGGGAACCCCATCCCAGCACTCACAGTGGCTGCTGTGCACAACTGCCTCACACCCCATGTATTTTCTCATTCATGTGATTGGCCAGTTGCCATTTTTGACACCAATTGATTGGCTCCATGTTTTCTTTTGTCCAGGAAGCGATCCTATGTAAAAATGTACAATATGCATCTACCATTCCTTCCATAGATAAGCAGATATTTTTATATGTATAATGTATTACATATAAATTTATATACAAAATTGTACAAATAAGTGTAAATAAATATTTTATTTGCATATACACAACTGCATATAAAATATGTTTACATATTGAAATATAACACCTATATTTGAATATATTTTAACTTAATATGTATTCTTAAATGTGTAGTTGAGTAAAAAAAACAGCTTTAATAAGAGAAAGTGAATGGTTAAATTTTAATGTGAATAGAAAGTAATTAGACAAAATAAAAAGCCTACTGTAGGGCTCTCAGCTTCAAAGGCTGCTGGAGAAGCCTTCACACCTCTGGAGTGGGAAAAATGCCAGATGGCATAGTGATGGTCACAAACATGATGAAAAATGTTTCATCAGAGGTCAGAATTCCTCCCCACCCCATCCTTTTCTGCCCCACAGCATGTCCTGTTTCTGCTGAGACCCTGTCCTGTTCTGGTGAGCTCCATGAGCATCCATTTCTGACCCTTCCCAGCAGCCTCTGGCTTTAGGAGAATGCTGGTTTGGATGTGTCTCATTGTAGCCCTTGGAAGCTGGTGGTGATTAATCTTTCTACTGTGTCCCACTGCTGTGAGTCATTAGCATTTAGTCAGTCTCTGCTTCATACCTGTTTGTTCAAGGGGTCACAGTTTGTGCTGGGATGCTGGTGACCTGATACTGGAGACCTTATCAACACATGTAATTTTTACAATCCTTCTCCTGCTGGTATTTTGCATCCATGTGTTCACATTTTCTCTCCACTCATATCAATATAAAAATGTTTCCAATAGCTTTCTACAGGCCTAGAAGATTCCCAGGCTTCTATTTCCTAATACTTACTATCTGCTGACTAAAAATGACAGCTACTTCTAGTGGTTTGTAAGTTTTCTTAAGTCAACAGGCCTGTGATGTTGTCTCTCAAAATACAGAAGTGTTCTATGAAAAACTTGCAATTTTTCTCCTGCAGAATTGCAAATGAATATTGAAATTAATTTCCTTCTATGAAATCACTTTATCTCTAAATTCTATCCTATCCTGTCTTCATAGATATCTGGTTTATTGGATTCTCATAAGCTTTATTCTGTGCTGTGCTTTCTCATTGCACATTACTCATGCAGTACCTTCTTATCCTAGAAAAACTGAGGAAAAAAGTTTGAGAAGAAGAGGAAGAAACACTGAGTTATAATACACTGTCACAACTCTTCTGTTATGCATTATCAAGGGCTACACCACTGGCTGATCAGAAATTTATTGGCAATAATGAGATTTCATTTAATATCAGATACAGATTTTGATCCAGGTTCAAATGCCACCTTTACAGCTGGGAGCAGCAAGTGACTCTCTCCTGACATTAGCAGTGGAGCATTCAATGCCAGATAGGCAATATGGAATTCAGTTTCAGAAGTCTATTGTTAGGAAAGGCAAGGAAAACTGAGGTGAGCAGGAATAGGGCAGACGTTTTTAAGACTTTATATTAGTAAGAGGAAACTTATATTCTCCATGATTCCATCACAGATTTGGTCTCATACAATGGTAAACATTGAAATTCAGCTTTTAACAGCTACATGAGGTTTGTACCTTCAGTCTCACATTCTGTTAGTAAGACCTGGAGGACTAATATTTCACAATATGAAGAAAGAAACTCTTCCAATATTTTATCATCAGACTCATTAAATAATTTGGACAGCTGCTCCAGAGTCACTAGAATGATCATAAAAATCTGCTAATAAAAGTATGCTAAAACACAGATTCACTCACTAAAGGGTGACCTATGCAGGCCTTTGTTTTGGCTAGGGTTGATGTTATCCTCAATAGCCCTGGTGTGGCATCCAGCTCCAGGTACTAAAGCTGGCTCAAAGATAAAATAAAAAAATACTTAAAATGTGATTAATATTAGGATGTATGTTCCTGTTACATCTCTTGCACCCCATCAGACTGGAAAAAAATTGAGACCAACAATGTCTGCCAGATCAATAAGAGAATTCTGCTTTGCAGGGCTGTGGCAGCTCAGTATAATTTATGAATCAGGTACACAGATAAAGGAAAATGCTGCCTGAGCCACCAATGACAAGACTAATGTAAAGTTTATTTCTTGTTGACATCCCACAGGTTCCTCTGCTGTTGGCATTGTCATGGATTTTCACTTTGATGGGTCTGTGTTGCTCGTGAAGGGCAGTGCTGAGCAGAGCCCTGAGGCTGCCCCAGCAGCACAGCAGAGTCCTTTTAATGGCCCTTCCTCATACATGTGTGCTAGGATACACATATATAAGTGTATATATATATATGGTGTATCTATGGATAAATAATGATGCATATTTGTACACTTTTTACATATGTTTGTACAGATAAATGTGAATAAATTCACAATTAAAGCAATGTGTTTTCTTTAAATGAATTTTCTAAAAAAGTCAAAGATGTTTCTCAATTAAGAAACCAAGTTTAGTGTTTCTGCTGTCACAGTCCTTGAGGGTGATAGTAAGAAATCATTGAGGTGCTCTATATCTTAGTCCTTACTTTATAAATTAAGTACAAAGCTTTCCATTGAACATGAAGATTATCAGCTTCAGAAGACAAGGAATAAAACATCCTCTAGAAAAAAGTTTAACTGGGGTTTCTAGGTGCTGCTATAAAGAATAGCAGTACACAGTACTTTGGGATCCAATTGTATAAAAGAACAATTACAGCCTAATCTCTGTGCTGTAACAGTTCACATCTATCTATGCTCTGAAAGCAGAGAAATCTAAGAATCATTGTCTAAGGTGAGCAAAGTCATCTAGATTTGCTTTGTTCAAAAAGAAAAATAAACCCCACACTGATGAGGACACACTGGTAATTAGTTAGCAGAACTCAATTTCTTTAGAAAACAGAAAGGTGGTAACATTTTTCTTGCACTGATGCCCAGAAGTGTTGGTGAGGTGCGTGTTAATGTGCTTCAGAATACCTAAAGATGAAGATGGGCTATGAGAGAGAATTGCCATAGTGGGAAAACAACAAAAACTGTGAAACAGGATGGGGCAGCAAGTCCTGCCCTTACCAAAACACATCAGCTAATGGAAATTGACATTCTAGTATAGACACAATTTGTGGTGTCCCTTCACACAGCCACCCACCAGCTGAACACTGGGGCAGGTTTCCCACACCCTCACATCCCTTGACCAGCTGCATAACCAGCAGGTACTAAGATAAGAGTGCACAACTTCCTCAAGGTAGTTGTAGCTTAAAAATGCAACGATGAGAGGTGCTCACCATTCCTGACATAAACTGGGTTACAGAATTTCTGTGCCTTGAGAGACTGGGCTCTGTTTACCGTTTAAATCTTCTCTAATTGGGGCTTGCATTAGATAATGAAGTTATCCAGACTGAGGAACTCAGCACTTTCTTTTTTTTTTAAAGAATAGGAAGAACAAGAGCTGCTGGGGATCAGCTGTGAATGTACTATTGATTTCTCTCCTACTGTTACCATGAATGACAAATGCCTTGTAAGGCATTCTAATTTAGCCAGAAACAGGAGCTTTTCCAGCAAAGTGCAACAGCACCACCACAACGCTTCCAGCATGAGGGAAGCGGGGATTGCTTTTGGTTAACCATACCTTGTGAAGTGATACAGAGATTTGTACTTCCCAGCCTTACCTGGACTAAATCCCTGGATTTGCAGGCAGTGATGTTAATCATGCTTTATGGATATCAGCACCAGTGTGGAGCCAAGCCACAGATGAGCAGCATTTGTCTGCTGTGGCACGTGGCAGTCGCCCATGCCAGGCTTCTCACTTGGCAGCTTGAGGTGGCATCAAACACGATGTGTTTGCTTGGTAATTCCCAGGAGGTGGAAAAGCAGGATGGACATAGTCAAACCAAGTTTTATCTGCGCCTATTTTCCAGCATCTTGAAGTATTTTAAATCTAAAGGGCTCTTTTGGCAGATTTGGAGAAGGATGAGGTTGGTTTTGCTCCAAATAGTCAAAGATGTAATGGAATGGAGAATGAAGAACTTATTTCGTGACCTGCATTACTTTTTCAGCCTCTGAGCAAACAAAGGTGTGTGTGTGTTCAATGGTTTGGACACTGGTGATTTTATAATTTCAAGGGAGTATGTAGAAAGCAAAAATACAAAGTCCTACTATTCCAATGCCTCTCAAAAGCAGAAACTAATGTGCTTTTAGCTTTAAATACAGAGTTTTGCATCAAATTTGTATGATGGCTGAACTATCCTGGTTGAATTTTAGCAGAAACTTTCCTGAGACATCCTCATAATATATAATTTGATGCTTTTGCCTGTATATTTGTACTAAACTGCTTAAAAAACATTCATCTTGCCCTTTAACCACTACCAGATTAAAAAAGGGCAATAACTAACCAGATGTTGCTGCATATGTGTCTGTGAATCTGCTTAGTTCAGAGTACTTTAAAGAAAGGCTAAGTAAAATAGTGTAATTGTAGAAATAGTAAACTGGGAATAATGCAACATTGCATTTTTATTCTTAAGAGATTTAAATAAATATCTGAGCAAATCTACTTTGAAAATATGAAGCCTGCACCTAAACAATTAATTATTTCTTACTCTCATGTGCTTGTGAAAAAAGCATGTCAAAATTTATTCTCTCTACTCTTGCTACTTGTATACTGAGCTGTAATATTAGGTCAGTGTTTAATAGGATGCATAGCTATGAAAGCATTTCCAATTCCCATCTGAATGTGTTAAAGAAATTTAAAGGTTACAGTACAGTGCCCATGACCTCACTGTGCTTTAAAAAGTAACAGTAATTTTTACAGAGGAAATGATTCAGAAATCCTATTATCTGTTGCATTTCTTAAGTTATAGAATAAAATACATTACAGCTAAAATGTAGCCATTTCAACAAATATGAAGTGTGTGAAAGTCTGTGTAATTTACCTTCTTTGATCCTATAATTCTAACAGAATTCAGGGGCTCAGGGAATATTTCCATGAGGATGAATTAATTCTGAGCAGAAGTAGCTGTTTTTGAATGGAGCCCTGTGAATTTATAGAAATTCCAGACAACCCTCTTTATGACAACATTGCAGGAACAAAATCAAGAAGCCTCTCCCTTCCATGTGGTGTTTCCCTCTGTTTGTGCCAAAAGTGCCAATACAGCAGTGTCATAGCTTTTCAGATTTGTTGTGTTTTGTTTTTGTAGTTTTCCCACTGGCTTTTGGCCTCTGTCTCCAGCAGAAACACACAGCCATGACCTATCCAGTTCCTTCTCTCCACTAACCATGTGCACACTTAATTACCCCTCTCCATCAGATTGCACTAAAAATGTTTCAGCAGACCAAAAGTTTTATATTCCAACGTAAATTGTGCCCTTTTATTTTGTTCTCAGTTCTGGTGTTTTTCAATGAATCAGCCCCTAAAATTTTGCTCTTTCTGGCAGTCCCAACTTCTGAGTTAAAATTCTTTGCAGTTGTCACCATCCTGAAAGAGGACCTCAACACCTTATCAGAAGAAGCAGCTTTTGTTCTGCCTGACAAACTGGGAACATACTGGTCATGTTGACATCTGTGTCCTTCAAAGTACACTTGAAACCTGAACAGCCTCAGGAAATGTCTTTTATTATCACAAGAAACAGAGAATTGGACAATTTCTTTCCTAGTGTGGGTCATTATTAGAAATAAACAAGAATAACTCCAAGTTGGTATCAGCTGAATCCAAGACAGAATCTGCAATTAGGAATCTAACTTTGCTTACTTATTTCAGGGATTCTGGAGGTTCATCACTCTTTTTTTTTTCCCTATGTAATTTCAAATTTCAAGAAAATAAATAGAAATTGTTCTTTCTAAGCAAAACTGTGTTATGCATTTACATTTAATTTCTGATACAGCTCTGCAGGGTATGGATTTGGGAAATACTGGAGTTTCAGGTTAATCATCAGTGTTTATCTTGCTGTAACAGGATCACCTGGAGCCACTAACTGAGAATTGAAAGTCCTTGTTTGAAATGCATGGGATCTATCTTTAAAAATTTACAGTATGAAATAATTGTAGAAAGTATCTAATGTCTTATACATAAAATGGGATCTAACTGCTACAGGATGAGTTTTGTACTGCTCACATTTGCACTGTAGCAAGCACAAACTCTTTATTTCTGCTCTCAAAAACCTGAAAGTACAAAAAAATTTTTTCCTAAGAGAATGATTCAGCAGCCTGGACAACTGGAAAAATACATTTAAGGAACTTAGAAAATTTGTTTTCCCCATTGCATCAAAGAATGGCTTTACTTAGAAAGAGTCTGCAGTGCAGAAGAATGTGGGAGGAAGCTGAGTATGAAAAAGAATTCTCCACCAGAAAGGAATGGATTAACAGACTTGATCAGAAGTTTTATGAGGGTTTGTTTTGTTCCTATGAACAAACCAATTTTTTTTGGGGGGGGGTGGTTTTGATAGTGTTTATTTGTCAAAACTGAAACCTTTACAAATTTGTGGAAAGTTTAGGTGACAGTGCATTCTTTCTCTCAAAATTGTACTGAATTAATTATTTCAGCAGTACTTCAAAAAAAACACAAAAAATTCACATTTTAAGATTTGAAAAATATATTTGTTTTCTATCTTGTGTAAAAAATGTCTAAATTATAAAAATATAAATATCTAGAAAACAATCTAATGTTTTAACTCTTCTGCAGTCAATTCTCCTTGAGAGTTTGGCTAATACATATGTATGCAATTTTTAATTTTCATACCTTTTTGCAGTAATTATCTTCTAATATCTTGATTTTTTTCTTTAATGGGAAAGCTATTTCACATTCACATCTGCTAATTAACTTAGTTATTCTTACACTTTGGAAGTGAGTGATTGTCTCGTAGATCTCAACTATGTTATCTATGCCAGAAAGAGTCAACTAATCCTGTGAACCTAAAAACCCCAAAAAAGCATTAGAGGATATTAAAATTCATTCATCATTATATTTTTATTAAAAAAATGCTGTGCCTTACCTTTATGCAGGCTCATTCTCTATGTGTATGAACTGCTGATGTCAGATAAAATGCTGAAATTTGGCAAAGTTAAACTCCTGTTTCCAAGAGGGATATTGGGGTTTAAGTTCTTAAATTGGGAAGTTAAGTTCTATTTTCCAAACCACAAACATGTTGCAAAAACTGAACCATTTCTAGGTACAAGTAATATTTAAACCTATTCTCTTTTCTTCTCCTATGACTGCAAATCTGTGCTCCAGAGTTAATCTGTGTCCCAGAATATGCTGAAATTTACATGTCTGCAACCCTGTTGCAAAAAAACAGGCTCTGCTAATGAGTGCAGAAATGTTCCCCCATTCAAAATATAATGTGTTTTAAAAATTAACAATGCCAGAATCGTGCTAAGTGCACATGTTCTGCCACTTTTTAACTGTTGTGAGTCACTTTTGAGTGGTTCACTGCAGAAATATATGTGCAATTTTCAGAAGATGGAAATACCACTGCCGTGTAACATAAATTAAAAATATTTCAGAATTCAGATCTGAGTAGGACATGCTGGCTTCCTGTACATTTACTGATAGAATTAATGTTTTCCTGTAAAGAGCTCTAAAATATTAGGTATTCTCCATCCAAAACTATGAAGAGGAAGTACTAGAGTAGTACAACAAAAAAAAGTCTTAAATCACAGGGCACCAATGTAAAGGCTGCATATTTTTAAATTGTGTCCTTATATACATGTTTTCCAAATAGTTTCTGATTATATCATGGAAGTAATAAAACATACTATTTCTATATTTATGTTATGGTAATAGAAATTCTTTATCAAGGCCTTATGATGATTAAGTATAGCTATTTTTCTAAAGTATTTTTCCTGGAAAGAAAGTTTTACTCTTTTTGTTAATAAAGTTTATTTATTGAAGAAAACATATGAAGCAAATCTTTCAGTGATTTTTTTTTTCAATTATTTGTTGGAGTAATTTTCTTTAGTTTTCTGATTATTACTTGTTGCAAATAAAAAAATTGAAATAAAGTAACTGTAAATTCTCATTTGGCTGAGCTGAAGTATATTCCTGTAAAATTTTTGTTACATAATATAACATATTTCCATATATTTCCATATATTAAAATTTTATTTTCCTATTACTAGAAGTACTTTTCCTTAAAGTAAAGGAGAAAAATGTTTGACAATAAAAGGCCTGGGGGACAAAATGTGCACTGTCCACACATGCTTGAAGGCACATGCCTGCTTGGTCTCTTTGGCACAAAGAGAATAAGTAATATATATTAGCTTAACTCCTCGTATGTTAAATTATTCATAGGCTTAAGTATTTTCAGGACTGGGCCAGGGTTCTGGTAAATGACATGAGTCCTTAAATACTTGGGGTTTGTTTTTCTTTAAATTTGATATGTAGTGTCCATAAATGTAGCTCTCATGATTCTTTAATATATTATGGCACAGAGTTTTACCAGAAGGTCTCTTTACATTCTTCATCTTGTAATTCATATTAAATTGCACTGAATAATG
The DNA here is from genome assembly GCF_012460135.2 of Molothrus ater. NCBI lineage: Eukaryota > Metazoa > Chordata > Aves > Passeriformes > Icteridae > Molothrus > Molothrus ater. The sequence goes on along the minus strand of NC_050482.2, from coordinate 11,471,508 downwards.
CAAACATATAGACTTCTGTTGCAAACTGACTAAAAGTCTATCAAAATCTGCACTGTCTGATGCAATCAAAATTTCCTTGCTAAATCTAGTTCCCTCCCAAAGCTATTTATACATTTGCTAATGCCTCACTTTGTGTTACACCAGATAAGTCACTTTGCATTACAGCTGTGGAGCGTAACATGTAAATGGTGTAAGCAGGTGTGACACAGTGGAAAGCAGTGACTGCAACATGACATTCTAAAAAGTTATGCCAAAACACTCTGCAATAAAATTCCTACCATTATTTTTCTTCAATACATGCATATATTTAACATAGAGTCCTCAGCAGCATCCTTTGAAAATTAATGAAGAAGACCCCTTCTTGATTACTGATCCAAAGATTGCCAGAAACAAGCAGCATTTCAAGCCTGGTATACAGGGTGAAAGCTGTTAAAAAATGTGAGTTCATGTATGATGGATTAGCCATGTTATTTTTACTGCCATAAGCCTGGTAGGAAATGTCTTGGATCTTACACTGGTTTACCTTATTCCACATCACAGACTAAGACATGCCTGCATAAACCCTTGTATACTGGTGTAACAGGCTTTCTCCTTACACAGATAATAACACAATTTCCTATTGCAAACAAGTTTTATGTCAATGTGATCTTTTGTGTACATGTAGTGTGCTACGTGGCAGTGAAGCCCTCATAGATTTCCCTGCATGGCCATGTGCATTGTCACAGAATTGTAGATGAATTTCCATTTCCTCATGCTGTAATTAATTTAATCAAAATTAATTTCCTTGAAAAAAAAAAAATCTGGGACTGGTGCTGTGGCCTGAAGCAATGTAATTGCCATTCTAATGATTGTGGAGCACCTCAAACCCAAGTAGGAAGAAGCCTGCATGACACACACATCTCTCCAGCCCTTGACTCCCTGGCCTTCCTTCGTAGCCTGCCATGGGTAGAGTCCCACACTGCTGTGTTTGTGTCCATTATGAACAGAGTGGTTAGTGGTTTTCACAAGGAAAACAGATGAAGGTTATTAGGTAAGGACCATCCTGGCTTTAGTAATAATCACTTTAAAACAATATTTATTTGGATAACATCCAGAATAAGGACCCCTATTTTTACAAGCTATTTCTACATGAAAGGTTTTCATAGTTGTATAAAATCCATGAGGTTTGCTTTAAAGGTTTGTTCACATTGGATGGGACCATAGAAGAAATTTTAAAAGGGAGTTCTCATTGTTCTGTGAAATGCAATTGTTTGTGTCTCAAAACTGAACAGCTGAAAGATCTGGTTTTGTTAGAATGGGAAATTTAACTATTTCATGTGGAAGATGTTAATTACTGATCAGAGAGTAGGAGACCAGAAGAGGGGTAGTAAATTAGTTTTGGCATAGCTGACATTAGAAATGTGCTTGGATCAACTGAGTGACACACAGTGATTAGCAAATGTGAGCAACACGAAAGGTCATATCATTGTATTGATAAAGTTGAAATGATGAAAATTTGTACATTTTTCACCTATTGTTTCTGATTATACTAATTATAACATCCCGTTGAGACCATGAAAAATATGTTTCTATTGCTTAGATGAAAAGTGTTTTAAATTGTTTTTAAAAGATTTAAAGGGGAAACTTTAAGCAAAAGAAATTTTGTACAACACAACTTTTAATATCCAGTTACAAAGGTATCAGATTATTTTTTTCTTTCAGAAATGCTAGAGCTTCGGGAAATTTTAATGAGTCATAGGATCAAGAGTTGCTTAAAATAAGGTGATAACATGTGACAATCAAGTAGTTCTCTTTGTACCACATTCTCCCTCAATAAACATTTTAGGCCTTTGGAGTAAGAGAAAGGCAAAGAAGGGCAGAGAGACAAAATATATATGTTGTTGCCGGGAATAAGCTATTAATATAGATAAAATATCATTACACAGGCTACAGGGAATATGCAATCCAATGGAGATAAAATAGCTGCTATATTTATCAGCATTCTCTAGTGTTTTAAAATTTCTTAGCAAAGTCACTGCTCATAAAATGTGCAAGACTGACAGCACAAGAATATGAAGTCCTTTGTCTGTCTCCTGGAAAAGTACTGAGTAGGCAGCAAAGTCCTGGTTCTCTTTTCCTATAAAATTATTTGTCATTTGTGTCACTGTTGAATTTACTGCGTGGTTTGCCTTTGATTGACAACAATAATTCATAAAGCAAATGCCTTCCTGCTCTGTAGGCCCATTGTATGTCAAATGAGCAAGGGAGGCAACATTAAAAATCAAAAAGTGCCTGGTTTCTGTAGCTATTTTGTGTCTTCCAGCACTGGACCAGAGAAGGAACCTGATGCTCTGAGGGAGTCACTGAGCAAGCACAAATCAGCTCCCCAGGCCATGGGGAGTGACAGAACCTGGCCCATGAGTGCGACTCAGAGCCATGGACAGGGGTCCTGAGGCTGGGATCCCTGGAAGGCAGCATGGCAGGCAGGCTGCTGGAGGTCTGGAAGGCAGCGGAATGCTTACCAAAATGGAGTGGAAGCGGTGGCAGCAGTTAGAGATTTCATTTAATCCTTGGAGTCTATCCAGATACTTCCTCAGGATCCTACGGCACCCACAGTTTTGTCATGGGAACGTTTTTCTCCAAGGAACTGGGCTGAAACTGCAAAGAGATCCCATAGATCAGGAGAGAGGTGATAACAGTCCCCATGGCCTATGCCAAAAGTTTAAAAGGCATCTTAAATATTTCTACCATAGATGCTGATCTCCTGCCAGCTGGTGCACAGAGTGCTGTGTATGCCAGCTGGGCTGGCTGCAACAGACAGTTTCATCCCAGAATATATATATATATATTTTACCCACTTCACAGTATTTTGCCTCAATTGCCAGCATTTTTGGAGTACACAATTCATCTGCCAACATTCCTGCTCCTTTGTGTGGTGTGAAGAAAATGTACACACTTTTGTTAATATTCTAATTTCACACTCCAGAAGCAAATCCTTGTCACTAGTGATGCCCTAAAGGTTAAAAGCAATTGTAAGGAGTTGATGAGGTTTTGTTTCAGACATGTAGAGAAGAATGCCAAATTCAGAAAAAGAGGAGTAAAAAGCATTGGGCTGTGTGTTAGCCAGTGCCAGAAGTGATGGGCTGCTGTTGTCAACCAAACCCTATAGATGCGTCGAGTGGAGCAGATGGCAAATTTCAATACATTCCACATTATGAGGAATGTGCTTTTTTTTTTTTTTTAAATGAGTTGCTAAAATGTGCAATGAAAAATTGCAACAAGCAAATAAATCATCTGCCTGGATTGTCTGTCACCAGAGGAGCAGGAATGATTTGGCAGCACACTGAAGCAGCACAGTAGCTGTTGCAAACTATTGGTATTTTTTTATAAGAGGTCAAAATGGACCACATGTCTTAAAAGTTCAACAAAGCTTGAATGGAATCCCAAGATGTAAACTATACTTAGGCAGAATTTTCTTGCCTCAGGGACTCTTCAACTTCAACATGCTGATTGCTCCTGCAGCCTCTGACACTATTCCATCTGCTCCATCTGCTGCTGTCCAGTTAACACTGGGGGAGGTTACAGCTGTGCTCTAGTCTGCTAAAAGTGCTTTCCTAACCTGATTATAAGACTACTCAGAGCTACATGCAGGAGAATGCTCCTTCTGTATTAAGCACCAGAAAAACAAACAAACAAACCCAAAAAAACCAACCAAACAAAACCAAACTGTAGTTGCTCCCTGAACTTCTTTCCCTGTCAGGTGAAGATTATTGACACTGCCTGAAATCATAAAGCCTTCTCTGATTGCTGGGAGAAATATCTGGGATGGTAACTTTTCCTTCTTTTCCTTTTCTAGGAGCTTAAACCCTTTGATTCTTCAATATTGCCACCAAAACCTACTTCCACCCTATGTTTATCTATTTGGAAAGGGGAATGGAGAGAAAAAAGTCTTGTTCTGGTTTCTGCTTTTAATGTTCCATTCAGAATAGGACCAGACAGGTGATTAGATTAAGGGCTGAATTTATTTGAAGGTAGAGTTGAGGCAGTGGCATTCTGCCCCCCCTCTCTCTGGTGTGATGTGTGCTCTGCTGTCTCTGTCACTGCTCACCCCCGTCTGTGGACCTTCCTCCCTGAGACACTGGGTGAGTCTGTGAGAGGATTGTCCAAACCCAGTGCAAAAAATAAACTGGAAGTTCAGGGCTGACTGTGTGCTGAGGCTGCTTAACCTCGAGACACAGAGACAGCCAACACTTTAAAAATATTATTTCTGGTTTTTATGATAGACCCTAAAGCCTTTGGACCCCAGCTCTGCACCAAAGTGTCTGAACAATCTCTGAGCATCACTAAATTTGTAATACAACTACAGTCTCACAGCCTAACAAACCAGTGCCATCCCCATTCACTGCAGAAACATTGGGTGGGGTGTTTGAGACCAGCACTCTGTAGGCATTTGCTAATATTTCAATATTGTGATGTACTTAAATTATCTTTATACAGCTGATCTTACAGTATTCCGCACTTCTGTAAACTCTGATAATGTAAGATCTACACTCAGCATGTTTTCTGAACCCACAGACAGTGACTTATATCCAGCCCCTTCTCTCACTTAGAGGCAATATCCTTTCCAGCTGATGGTTTTCTTTTCAGCTGCCAAAAGAAAAAAAAAATACAACACCCATAACAAAAAAGCTTTGGTTTTATTTCCCACATATATCCTAACCTGCTTTCAAAGGGTCTGAAGGAGGTGAATGGTCAAGTGAGGAGGGAAAAAGAGTTAATTGAAATATGGAGGTTATAAGCCAAGTTTTAATCTTACAACCATGACACTGGCTTAGCTGAAAACATAAAAGCATACTTGAGTCTCTTTTTAAGCCATCACAAAAAATTATCTCCAGAAAGGAAAAATAGCTTTTAGTTACCCCAGACTGTCATGAGTGTGATTATAGTGAATTAGAAAATATGTGATGGAAAAAAATCTCTTTTATGCAAAACTTCACCTTGAAGACATTTAATGAGTGAGAGAGTGCAGGTTCTTGCAAAGGTGCACTGAGGACTTTTGCATGAGTCTGCAGTCTTGGGAGCAGACAGCTGAGAGGGAGAAATCACAGATATGAGTACATGTTAAGACTATCTTCATGATGCCAAAAGTTTAAGTGAGATTAGAATCAGTCCCTTCAGCTTTGAAGCATTTTGCTGAGCCGTTTTGGATCAGACCATATAGACTTATACCTTAATAAAAATCCACATATGTTATCTAACTCTCCAGGAGGAAGCATAGATATGAGATAAAACCAGAGCTACAGTATTACAGGCTGCTAAATGCATTCCCAAGATCTGGAGGAGTTTAGTTCACAAAAAAAAGGCTTTGCATTCCAAGTAAATGAGATCCTGCAGCTCTGTAGGGAATAGCTTTAATTGGAAAGTCACATTCCTTGCCTCCCATGTGAATAAATCAAGGTACTTGAATTTGGTCATGGCCTTTGTCTAGCTTGAGGCCAACACCAGCCCAAGGTAATGCTGTGAAGATTAGAAACAGCTCAGTGGAATCAATCTTCACATTATTACATATGTAACACCACAGGCAACACAGAGGGGTCTCAAACTGAGATTGAAGTGTACCCCATTATCTGTAGAACATATTAATACAGTAAACAATAAATGCACTGGTAATACTCTATTTGATTGGGAGTCAAATTCTCATAGGTTATAAAACAAGCTACAGGCAAGCTAGGAGAAAAATCACCCCTCTTAGCTAAACTAAAAATGTGCTAAGGCTGTTTTTATTATTTCTTAATGAATTGCATTTAAACATGCAGACACAAAAATATCATCTGCCCCTATTGAAAGCAATGATGATGTTTCTCTTGTCCTTGGTATTTTTTCACTCCATTAAAAAATCCAGCTGGAAGCTCTCCAATCACTTTAGAAAACAAGGACTAATGTATTTAAATTATCATTGTACATGGAAATATATTATCTTATTTACTGCTTGCAATGCTTGGGTTCCACAATATAAAGTGCTGTACAAAGGCAAATACCTTCCCATATTTAAGATAAGCAGCAAAGTAGGGACTAGAATAGATTTTTTTTAAATCATTCTCTAGAAGCATGGAAGAAGATATCTAAACTCCCACATATACTCTCCTTTATCATTCCAGCTATTTTTTCTATTTGCTATGTAGATATGTCCTTGGTGACACCACGGGGAAATAAATGATTTTGCCGTATCTCCATTTCCAAAATATCCTAAATACATTAGGGAAAATCATTAATAAAGTGACACTTTGAAGCTTCTTTATTACATTTATAAGAGGAGCTTAGTTAATCTACTGTATCAAGCAAGTTTATACACTGGAAAATGCCATGCTTTTCTTAGTCAGTTCCATTTTCTCTTAGAGTGCCCATGGCTATACATTGACATATAAATGTTTTACTTAAAGAAACACTTACAGAAGTTTATGTTACACTTCCCAGGAGTATGAGCTATCCTATCAAATCATGACTCATTTCACTTGGCTCTATAAACTTTAGGCATGAAGCCTAAATGTGTGCTCCAATCTTCCTCCATAGCAAGCAGACAGAGGCTGATTCCAGCAAGGTGTGCAGAACTTTTATAGGAACTTGTACCTAAATCTCACATATCTAAATATAAATGAGCATCATCCCTGTTACTAGTGCAATGGAAAACACTGTGACTGGTTCAAGAGCAGGAAGCCTCCTGCTATAAGATGGCAGCAGCCACAGGGCTGCTGTCAAATAGCAAACATTTTCCTTGAACCTGAGAAACACAGCCACCTGAGTTTCTGAAATCAGAAGTTATTTCTCTGAGGAACCCCACAATAAGCAGCATTTCCCCACTCATAAGCACTGAGTCTATGTGTGAAAGAACAGGAACTTTATTATGCAAATTAGAAAAACCACATGAATGATATGTGTACTCTGTGGTAGCTTTGTCAGCACCTCATAATCACAATGCCTTTCCATTCTGGTGATCATGTAAGAGGAAAGCACCCTTAACTGTATTTAATATAATTTATTTCTGTTTTAGGGTCTGTCTACACTACCAGATAATTTAGTTCTTGAGTTCATGGCAGGCACTGGATCCTTGCTGTGTGCATTGTGCAGATGTTAGTTTACATTTGGGATTTCTTTGTCAGTAACCAACCAGACCAAGTGGCACAAATCTTACACACAGTCTGTGTCAGGGACCCCATCACACCTACAGGGCACCTACACTTTACCCTCAATGGTCTTTAGAGACAGAAAGTCCTTTAGACTCCAGGACTTGCAAAATGTTCCAATACAATAAAAATTCAGTTAAGTGCCCTGCAACACAACTCAATCTACATTCAAACTGAATTTCATCTAAAAAAAACCCACAACGACTCCCAGAAAATAAAAAAAAATTAAATCACTGTGTCTCAAGGCAGTGTGATTACTCCCTAGACAACAATACCCCTAAGCCAATTTGTGAGGGACTGGCCCTAGTCCCAAAAGTGATCAGCAAGAGTGTTTCCACTCCTTACCTTTTAGCTTAGGGCTGTGGTTAACTCCTTGGGTGGGATGCATTTAGCAGTAGGGGTGCAACCTGAGGATATTAGACCCTGCATGCAATGTGTTGGCAGTGCATTTCCAGTGTCCTGAGGTGCAGAAACACAGATCTGTCCTCAATTCTTTACACTGTGCTGCTCAGTGGTGTTACATTTACTGTTTGGCTATATAAAAAAGCTGAAAAGTTTAACAAGCAATGATGCTCATTCTCCATCAAATGATCATTTTGGCAATCAGAATCCTCACAGATGTGCATCAATAGCATACAGGACTTGTAGGTAGAGATGATAAGGATGTTCTGCTTCTCAAAAGCAAAAATAACTATCCTTTTCTCTTATTTCACTTATGATCAGTTACGAATTTCACCCTATTTATGATAAATCCCGAAGTGTCTTGGAGATGAACAGGAAGAAAATTCCTCAAAACAAGATCTCTTTGGAAGCTATTCAGTCTCTCACTCATACTGGGATGTTGCAGAAAATGCCTACTATATGTAGTTTTAAGTAAGAGGAGCTATGATGATAAAAACCTGATGAACAAGGTTTTTTCACTGAAAAATTCTGTTTCAGAAACACTGTGATGTTTTAGATAAAACATTTAATTTCAATGACATTTTTAACAGAGTTTTAAATAGTATTAAATTTTCTTTTTTTTTGTGTCAATAGAACCATAGAATTGTTTGGGTTGGAAGAGACCTTAAAGCTCCTCTCCCTCTAATGCCCCTGCCATGGGCAGGGACATGTCCCACCTAGATCACGTTGCTCAAAGCCCCATCCAACCTGTCCTTGAACACTTCCAGAGGTGGGGCATCCACCAATTCTCTAGAAAAACTGTTCTGATGTTTCATCACCCTCTAAGTAAAAACATTTTTTTAAGTGCAGGCAGCTTTAAAATAAAGTTTCCAGAGAAGAGAAACCTCACATCATCCCAATCCTGCCAGTTTGATGCCAGTATATATTTTTAGTTGGCTTTCTTTTAATCATTATACTTTAATTTCAGTGAAACTTCAATTATTTAATTTTTTTAAAGATTGATTTTAAACTGTATCACTGCCTGCTCCATTTACAGTAACACAAACCATCTTGACACCAACAAAATAAAACATTCTGATAAATTGTAGAATTTTCTAAAATTATATGTTTTCAGATTCTTCTTTCTCATAAATTAAGAAATTGATGCAGTCTACTGAGTTTGAGGAGAAGTATGAAAATGTCAGACTCTTTCACTGGAAGAAAAATTGCTAACAATGATCTAACTAGGCAGAGAAAGCAGTTTGCTGTCTGTTCACCCACCGTGGGAGCCCATTCCCTCACAGAGGTGCTGCTTCCCAGCTGCAGGGGGAAGAGAATTGAGTTGCCTTGCTGAAGTCAGGGCTGTGCAATATACCAGTGTCCCAGTGCACATTCCTGTCACTCACCATGGATCTGTAACCAGAAGGTTTAATAAAGTGTAACTAAAGGGTACAGCACCTTCTTTGGCAACTGTCTGGACTTGGGAAGGCTGAAGGGAGGTGAGGTTCATATATAAACTACAAGTGAGGAATTATCCCTGTAGCCATTGGGATGGGAAGCATTTTAGAAGCATAATCAAAACTGTTAAATGGTAACGAGTTTTTGGAGGGCATTCAGCGCTGTGCTGAGGTACCACATTATGCTTAAAATTGTCCCTCAGCTTTTGTAAGCCACATAGAACAGAAAAAAAGGTAGCCAGGAGGAAGAACTTCTGGGATGGGAGTTTGAAACACAGGGAGATGGAGGTTATATCTGAGGTTTCTTTCAGTAATGGGAACTGTCATGACTCACCTCAGAAGAAGCTGAAGGGAACAGACAGCCCTGTGTCCCCAAGCACCGTGGCACAGGAACGCCCCTCAGTGCCGCAGGTAGGTGCACATCTGGGCAGGAGTGCTGTCCTTGGGCTCAAGGACACTGTAACTAGTCATTATGTGTGTGCAGAGACTGATGAGCCATCAGGAATGCTGCATTACAGCTTCTCTGAACCAGTTTTAGGCAGAGAAATTTCTCAGTGTTGTTATCCCATTAGTGAAAGATCTCACTGCCTGAATTAAGGTGCAAACAAGACTGTGCGCCAAAGTCAGTAATACAGATTTTATTTAACAGTAAGTGTGAGGTACAGAGCTAGATGGAAGTAGAAAAGAGGGACAGGGAGAGAGAGAGAGAGAGAGGGAGAGATCAGGCATGAGATAGTGACCCCTTGTGAATCCAGCAGTGTTCTGTTGGTCTTTGTTCATCCTGGGCTTACTCCATGCATGGCAGGGGCTGGAGTCACTCTTCTGCAGGTGCCACCTTTAGTCCAGGTTCCACAGGACACAGATGCCATTCCCATAACTTGGGGTGGTGATATGTGTGTGAGCAGCTGCCTCCTTTCCCACAGTTTGTCACAGTGGGAGTTTTTGTCTGGATGCCCTAGCTCAGTTGGTCAGAGCATGGTGCTAACAATGCCGAGGTTGTGGTTTGATCCCCATATGGATTGTTCATTTAAGAGCTAGATTGGTGATACTTGTGGGTCCCTTCCAACTCAGAATATTCTGTGATTCTTTGATTAGCCAGGATGTGCTGACCAGATGTTCAACCAACAGGGCTGAAATTAGCACTTTTCTGTTGTAAATTCCTCCCTTCCATGCTTATCTCAAGCAACTAGGCTGTGGTGGCTCCATTACCTCTAACTAAGTTGACAAGTTACCTCTGTGGCCTTGACACTGCTTTGGGACAGACAGCTGTATTTTGTTAAGTCCTTACACTCAGTTCTTGTGTTAAATTTTTATATGTTGCAACTAAGTGTAGGAAAATGTCTGTTTGGCTCCACCTCAGAGGAGGGAGGATTCCAGGTGGTCCCTATGGCACACCAAGTCTGATGGCTTGTAAAGTGCTCTAGAATTCCTTCAGCGGAAAAAGTGGATATTTAAGTGGAAAACTGTGATTATTTCTCCCACCTTTCTTTTTCTACCTAATGTAAGCCTTCTGAAATAAAAGTAATTACATAAATCTTGATTAAGATAACATCTAGGCTTCTAAATTTTTTCTCCTGCTAGTTAGTCACTCTAGGCAATAGAAAAAAAAGGAGTTCTATTCTCTCAAAAGAAAGTGCACTTTCTTCACAATTCTTATTGTTCCTGCCTGAAAGAATCCTACAAATCTTAAAGCACATTGGGGATCCACAAACCTTCAAAGTATGTAATATATTTCAGAAATACTGTTCATAAGCTCTGTTTTTTGAAAAGCAATATTTGTAAGCACAAGATCATTCTGCACATTGCTCTTAACTCCCTCTAGCACTCCCAACAAAATCCAAAAGCAGAATCTAAAAATCTGTGCAAACATCAACCTAAGATTGATCTCTGCCATGAATTAAGCAGAACAGAAATACTGCAATTTCTTTTCCTTCTATTCCTGTGGCTCAGTGATCCAATTTATGTAACCTATTTTAAGATGATCAGCAAAGGAAGTTTTTCTTCTGGTTTTAGAGAAAATTCATAGTAGAATACAGCAACGACTCTGTGGATATATGCCATGGCTATGTTTTAAAAATACATGGGCTATAAAGAAGACTGTAAATTTTGTCTACTGGTTATACCATGGGAAAAGGCTGGCAAATTGAAAACACTTCATTGTGAGTTTATTCTGTAGAAATGTTCCTTTGCTGGGCAGTGAGGCTTTTGCTGTGCTTTGAGATCCACAGTAGAGGAAGACCCTCTATAAATACAAAGCCTTCTCTACACTGCTCATTTTAAAATAAAATCCTGAGGATGATTTCTGCCTCATTTGCTGTACCACGGGAGAATGTGCTAAAGAGGTTCAGGAAGAGGCCAGTCCTTGCTTGACTTCAGTGCTATGGTTTTATTCTCTTCTGCTTTGTCCTTTGAAATGCAACATGTTGTGGCATGGCCTGAGAAAGGCACTGCCTGCTCCCTCCTCTTTGTGAACCTGTGTGGGTGGGAACTGATGCTGAGTGTAGTATATGGTAGAGATAATTCATGCTATTAATGTATAAAATATTGTAAAATCCAAACTATGTCTTTTGACCATCCTGGCCGGGAGCAGTGTCTTATTCATATACATCTAGTTCCCAGACTTCGGACTTCATTGAGATAAACATCAGGGTTTTTAACGTAAGAATAGAAGTTTCCAGGGTGATAATCACCGGCTTCCTCAGGTCGCAGGGACCACTCAAGACTGATTATCACCTCGATGATTAGATCTACAAGCACAATCGGGCGGCACCACCCTGATGGATGTGAATACCGACTTCCTCGGAATCTACTGACAAAATTGAGACACCTGGACTGAGTCTTTGTCTACCTCTGAAGAGACACAAAGAACATTCAGTCATCTCTGCCTCAGGCAGAATAAACTGTATAAGAACTCAGTGTGCAAGGCAGCATTCATGAACAGGGGGAGTGTTGTTGTTCTATTTCTAGAGTCCCATATTGATGCTATGAGATTTCTAAAGTCCATAGCTCCTCAATGTGTTCTTATAGCTGCAGCTCTTCACAGCACAGACTCTTTCTTCTGCATCCCTCTCTCCCTCTCTCCCTCTCTCCCTCTCTCCCTCTCTCCCTATTCAGGGCTCCTCCAAGGCTCTCCCTGACTGGTTAACCCGCCCCCTTTTATCCCAGTTATCTTCATTGGTCACAGCTGGAGCCCAATTAAGGACATGGCAGCTGCAGTTCATCAAGGACAACTGGGACCTCCCGGGGCAAAGCTTATATACAGATATTCAAGTACAATACATTTCTTCTACTATATTTCCCCCTTTTCTTTCACTTACAGAAAGAAAGGTTTTACATACAATACTTCAATTACAATACATACATTTCCCTATGACTCAAAGGCTATGTACAACACACATATTTCCCTATGACTCAAAGGCCATATACAACACACATAGCTCCTTGCTCAAAGGCTATACTCTTTCACAGCTTTTTGACCTAAAGGCTATGTTCTCTCACAGCTCTTGGCTGTCTTATCTTCTGCTAACTATCACATCGGGATCACCAATTGTTATTACAGATATTCAAATACAGATATTCAGGTACAATACATTTCCTCTACTATAGGGGAGACTCTGACATTTGGAGGTCAGATCTGTGTTCACCCAGCGCCGGTTCCGGGCTCGACGCTGACTCTTTAGCTGTGGTGGTTTCAATGACCGAACTTAGGTCTCGTAGACAAATTAATAAATCATTGCTAAATTTTCTTATAAGTTTGGCTCATGATTTGATCATTTATAACAGAACTGATACTGAGGAAATTTCACTTTCATAGAGAATTTTCATAGAAGCAAGGAGAGAATAGAGATCTCTGGTTGGAGGTGTCAAGCCACACCTTTGGGCTCTGCAGCAGGAATACTCTGGCATGTGTAGGACTGCTATCAGCCATCCAAGCAGGCAGCCTTTGCAGAGCAGTGAGGGAGAACCTGTCTTTGCTGTCAGGAGCAGGGGCCTTCACACCATGGCAGCTCCTGCACCCTCCACACTGCAATGGATGTTTGCTGAAGGATCCAACCCTGCTGCTACTCATTTCCAGGGTCCCTGCTGAATCCAGTACAGAGTTTTGAATTGTGATGGAAATAACCATCACAGAAAAAGCAGTCATTTCTTCCTGGAACTTTAATCAGCTCAGTCATAATTACAGTACATCTGTTGTTACTAGATTATTTGCTAACACGCACATGCCTGCACACTCTCTGATAGAGCAAGGACATGCTGGAATTTCTCTGAGATGTTGACAGACAGACAATGTGTGCAGGCTGAAGCATTCTAACTCCATCGTTGTTTTAAGTCCCTGCATTATCATCAAGGGCTGAAAACAGGGAAGGTCAAACCCACAGGTTATTCAGGCTTATAGCTGCTCTGATTTAGAATGCTCTTTTAATGCTTCATTGCAGAAACAAAAGAAAATTCCTGCAACAGTGTTGAACTGGCCACTGTGTATTATTTGGTCCATTTAAAATACTGATTTAATTCAAGATGTTAGATGTGGATTGCTTGCTGGTGAATTTTATTCCTATGTACCTCATCCTAAGGCTTCTGCTCTGAGCTTAATTTGCACTGAGTAGGCAGATTACCTTTTATTATTTACTCTAACTCATAGGTTTTTATTATCAGATGCCAGTGTGGCTGGCTTGTTTTGTGCTTTACACAAACACTGAAACATTGCAGCATGGAAATTCAATCACAGTGCAATTTCACCAAGAAAACTTCTCTAATTTTACACTCAGCTTATATTATTCAGTTATTTCATTATATACTATAAATATACAACCCCTTCCAGATCAGTAAGAGTATCTTGGGAAGCCCTTAGATATTCTGATTCTGAATGCCTGTAAGATAGCACCTGGCTTTCTATGTTAGGCTTCCTAAAGCAAACAATACTCAATTTGAGCAAAAAAAATGTTGGAGACAAAATGTCAAGTACCACAAATTTGTTGTAAATGTTCTCTGCAACTCATTTCTGTATAGCACTTTCAGTCAGGAGCCTGAGGAGGCCAATTTAGACTCAACTGAGTGCTAAAGAAGTGACTAGAAAATTTCAAACCTCTCATTAATCTGCTGTGCTTACTTTCCCACTGAAACCATCTTCCAGGTTCTGCATATGCTCATAACTTAAAATAGATCTGGAAACGGGGAAATACTACAAGTCCAGTGATGAATGTGCTCCCAGGTGTGCTCAGATCATCTGAACTTCTCTGTTTACAAAAAAGTCAGCAGCATTGTTTAACAAAATATAAATCAGTGCTGCCTTTCCCCTTGATAACTCTAAAAAGACAAAGCCCTTTTTGTACGACCACCACAATCATGAGCTTATTACTTATGGAAAATAAATGCTTGGCCTATGCTTGGCACTGATCCCTTTCCAAGGTGATAAAGGGTAAAGCTACTTAAGGGATTGATCTACTAGACAGAAAATCAGCTCTTGTCTGCCTGCCAGGAGAAGTTCTGTTAGCAAAACTCTGCACATCCTAGCTGGAGGCAATGATTCCAAATTAAACCTGCATAAATAATAAAGGATTCATTGTGGGATAAACCAGAATGTGTTGCTTGACCTCAGAATAAAGGAGGAAATGCTTCATTTATGGATTACAAAGCCTTTAATATAAAACTTTTTTTTCTAATTGATGCTAATTTAAATCTGAAAAACTATGCTTAACAAAGTAAATAATTTCATTAGTGCAAAAAAAATTCTTACATGAAAATTCATTTTAACATTTTTGATTTTCTGTTGTTTAAACAGACCCTATCTACTGAAGTATTCAAAATAGCACTTCTGCTGAATGCATTATTAGGTGGAGAAAATAGATTGTCATGTACTCTGATTCATTGCTGGCAAAAAGCTTACATAGGCAGAGGAGAGAAGGAGATCACAGTGGGGTTTTTCTTCTACTTAGCTTTCACAGATCTGGGGTTGCTTGAAGTGGCCAAGTTCACCTGGGTTTTGGCTGGCTGGCAGAGAGCCGGTGTCTGAGCTCGTCCTGGCTCTCAGAGCTGTGAGTGTGCCCTGCTTCCAGACATTTCCATGGAGCAGCTTCCTTGGGTGCCACTGACTGGGCTGTGGCTGAGGCCAGCGTGGACAATTCAGGTGGGAGCAGCAGAGTGGCTGAGAACCTGTCAGAGAACCAGTGTTTTAAGCCCAACCCTATGAGAACTTCTGCTTAAATCTAACTGTAAGAATACAAGAACTGTCACCAGCCATAACCATTTCTAGCTTGGTGGTATCGTACCCATTATTTCCTGCGTGTCTTTGTTGCTTTCCTGAATCATAGTTGATAAACTTCATTTAAAAGAACAACTAAAAAAATGGTCAGAACAGCCTGATTTTTCAGCCTGATTTTTCCTGAAACTACTTTTTTTGTGCTTTGCTTGGTATATCTTTAATTTGAAAAATGCTAATGTTCCACCATATTCAGCATTATTGCTTTTCACAGCCTAATGAATTAGGCTTTGACACACATTCTGATAACTGTCCAACACATCATCTTTCCTCTTTATATCCCATTACTCCTAATTACTGTTTTGTGCATCAAATACTCAACATCTCTGTGATTTAAAAAGGCAATTAATATTACACATTACTGCCAACACTTCTTTTTAACTTTTTGTCTCTGTATGCATCTGAAAGCATTTCTGTTACAGTGTGTCAAGTCACTGCATGAGAATTTGCACTACTAAACACCGACAGAAAGGACAAAGTAATGAAGACATCCAATATAACACATCAAGTTCTCTGCCAACCTGCTGCAGAGCTTTAGATTTCCCTAATAACACACAATCCATAACAAATTTTACACATGCATACCTGAGCAGCAGCAATAAGATGTGAGTTTAAGTGTGATACAGCAGTCTGGACTTTTAAAGTTCACTAAACCCAGCTGAGTTCTCTAATACAAAACAGCTGAGCATTTGTTCATGCCTTATGTTACAGAGGAAAAGAATCAATTTTTTATGGAGACTAATTAAGTTCCCAGGACACTCTTGAAATTGCTTAATGTTTAATAAGATTAGCATTTTGTTTATTGAATATTTATATCAATATTTACACTAATTATACTTAGCAGTTATTAAATAACCTTTGAACAATTATTTGTACAGTTAGTAGGTAGAGTTCTTTTAATAACCTGGGAAGGAGCAAGGTATGGAGCTTTGTACATTATTGCTCCCACAGCAGAGACACGGTGTAAAAAGTGCAGTTTATTGCTGCAAGAAATCTTGTTGACCAAATGTGGAATGCAGTTTTCATTAAAGCCAGAAATGAAACTTCTAACATCAGGTCCTGGGTAGCATCCTCTGTGAATTGGTATTGATCTTGGATACCCCATAACCCTCTGCATCTCTGGATAGGCTGTAATGTACAGGCCATTTTCAGTCACTGGGACCTAAATCTGTTCTGCAAGGCAATTAACAAAAAAGCTAGTGGTCTGGTTTATTAATTATATGTCATCTAAAAAGTACAGGAATGATTGCTAAAGGCACATCTGGATAAGGCACAGGGCAGGTTCAAGGTGTTTCATCAGTCCTTGTGCACAGGGAGAGCCATGAGAGAAGAGTGGGAGCAGCTTCTGGAGATAGGGGTGCTACCAGCCCTTAAGACAGGAGTTCCTCTGGCCAGCAGGACCTTGCCACTTTTCCAGCTGAGCTGGAAAATTTCCAGAACAATGTTTCCAGAACAATGAATATGGATGGTAGTTCTGGTTTTCATAACTACTCTTTGTAAATCTCTCAGCAATCATTCGTAGATATCCTGGGTTCGGAGACCACAGTTAAAAAAAACCAAATCAAAACAACAAACAAACAAACAAACAAACAAAAACAAAACAAAAAACACCCCAAAACAAAACAAAACAAAACAAAAACAAAAAAAAACCCAAAAAAACCCTCCACACCAAAAAACCCCTGAGACTGATGCAGCCAACTGTTGAAAGCAAGCTGGCTTGGACTCAGGCTAGAGATGCAGAGCTATGAACCACACAAGCCTGCCTTGGAGATAGAAATTATCCCAGAGATATTGAACACCCTTGGAAGGGTCCTGAAGCCCTTCTTGGCCTCCAGCTCTCCATGCTCCCCATTTCACACTCACAGAATATTTCAGGGGCAAGGGGGCTCCCACAGGTCTGCTTTCTCAAGGCCTGTGTGTCATCAAGGGCACACTGCTGTCAGTATTGGGAAACCAAATTACAGATGTGACAAATGGGAAAGTCAAGTCCTCATTGTCCAAGGAGATCTGGGAAGGAGGGAGGCTGCACCTCTTTCACTGGCTTGCCCCAAAGCAGGGCATTCACTGGCAAAGATGGAGGAGTCCATCACAAGCTCTCAAAACCAGCTCCTGTTATCTGCATTTGCTGCATCTGCTACCTCAGGGTCCTGCTCAGTGGCTGCAGCGGTTCAGTGCTAATGCAGAAATGATGAAGTGCAGACAAGGGTGGGTAAGCAGAAGTCGTTTTGGATGGTGGAAGCACACTCAGCTTATGCCTACAAGCAGGTTTGATGACAGGTTACTGTGATGGAATGTTAATCAGCATATTTGTAATATGCTTCTGTAATATTTGCAAAAGCATCCAACAGATTTTGTCTTTATTGACCTGCCATTTCCAGCATCCAATGCAAATTGAGAATGGTTATATTAATAAAACTGAGCTCAGGACAATATGATACATTCACTGAATTTCTACATAGTAATTAACTGACATCTTTTGGTAATAGACCTTATATATTTTTATGTCCTTGGCTACTATCCATCATTGGCCTATATATTTCTTTAATATGAGAATATTTGAATTTGCCAGCTAGATATTTTTCTGTATTTGCACAGGCTATGTCAATTCCTAAAATAATAAGAGCAGTGTTCCCCATGGTGTGATGCTTGTCTGTGTCTGTGACAAAAAAATTAGAAATATGTTTGCACTTACATATTTAAGCAACTCAGAATAAAGGCAAAATTCCCAATGGTAATTTGAGTAACAATGACTAGGTGGCTGATTGATACATAAATTAATTATGTGAGCCTAGCTGTGGTATGTCAATTAACAGCTCATCATTTAAACTTTTAAAATGTAAATCTTCTTACTTTCTCTATTCAGTTAAATAAGGGATATAGAGATGAAATTCTGCATGAATGGTCATGAATAATAGCAAAAACTGTATTCCAATTAAAAAGTCAGTAACCAAATGAATCTGACAGATACCAATCAAGCAGTGGTAGCTCTTTTCTAGCAATTTTGTTCCTTAGTGGTCTTCAGGCACGTTAAATTTACATTAACTTCATGCAAGTCATAAGAATTGGGTGGAATAAATGAAGAAAAACCAATAAAAAGTTAATCAAATATTACATTTTGAAGGCTAAACAAAACTGCAGTTATGCACCTGTGTGCCTCTAACAGTGTGTCTACAAGGAGCTGCTATTGCAAAACACAGTAAGAATTATACATTAGAACATGATTATTATTCTGTGTTATCTTCCCAGCTTCCATTGAAACTCAGAGCTGTAGGCAGAAACACAGAAGAGACAAGAGCATCTGAGCCTTGCTTATGAATTTGGTGACTGCTGCTAAAGCTGCTCTGGAAGCAGAGTGGAGGGACAGATGGAAGGGACAGTAGCCATCAGAAAAACCACAAAAAAGAAAAAAAAGAAAAAAAAGGAGCATATCCTGGCCTCCTCTGTCTGCAATGTTGATGTCCTATACACTGAAAAATTGTCATGCACAGGTACACTTGGCTGAACTGGCAGGGACTCAAGAAGTCCAAGGCTGATTTACACCAAATTTGAGTAAATACTGACGTTCAAACTTTGAATATGTTCTTCTTTTTTTATTATTTTATTTTTCACTCTGGTTTCTTTCAAAACTTTGTATTCTTTTAAAAATAGATGTGATCTTTTTTAGGATACTGGATTTAGAGTATTATGACCTCAGAATTCCATGAAGGTATGTGAAAAATGATATCAAGCTAAACTTTTCTCCCCAGAATGAGTAACTATACTACAAAATCTGGGGTTTTTTAGAGAATTAGTACTATAACAGGGTGCAGGGAAAGATAAAGAGAATAATTTTTAAGGACTCTCTGTGTCTGAAGCATCTTGAAATTCAGGCACTAGCAGACAAATGAAGTATGTCTTCTCCAATGCCTGTGCATCTTCCTGCCAGAGTGCTTGATAAAGCACCAATAAAGTTAATTGCCTTTGCATAGCACTGATATAAAGAACAAAAAATATGTGTCCAAGTATGGCTCCCATTTTCAAGTGAGTTCCTTATGCATTCTTCTCCATTCTGTATGCTGTATAATCAGGAGCTGCATCTTGGAATTCACAGCAACTCTTCTCTCTGTGCTGAACATTTATGAGATTTATTACTATTTTTATAGATATGGTAAGTAAATATAAACTGGGAAAGTGTCATAAAGTATAAAACTCATCAACAGATGCTGATTAAGGAGAATTGTTATATAAGCTATATATTTTTTTTTCATTTAAGGTTTAATTTTGCTGGTTTTTTAGAAAAGGGTTCATATGAGAAAGATATGGGAAATGGTGGCAGAAGGAATTGTGGACACCAATGGAAACAGATACTTTTACAAACCTTTACATTCTACCATTGTTCCCTAGGAAGTAATAAAAGAGGAGTATTTCAACAAGTTATTTAATTTCACCTACTATGTTATGAATAACACTTTTACTACAGCCAAAATCAGTGGCCAGGCTCACTGGAAGCAATATTTTTTCATGGTATCATATAATGCCTTGGATTGGAAAGAACCTTAAAGATCATCTTGTTCCAACCCTGCAGTTTTCCCAAAGCCCTATCCAATTGGACTTGAACACTTCCAAGGATATCCACAACTCTTCTGGGCAACCTGTTCCAAGGTTTCTGCAGCCAAGAAACTCAACTTCATTTAGCTTCTTCAACTTTATGCAACTCTCTTGGTCATCCCACAACAAGTCAGGAGCTGAAGGATGCAGCAGACCCTCACATCATGCAGAGAATGATGGATACATTCAGAAGGTAGAATGGGAGATGCTTTTGAAGGTATCAGGCTTTTTGGCCAGGGCCAAAGGGAGTTTTTTGAATTAATCCTACCAGCCTATAGATAGATTTTTCAGTTGCTTTTATCCACCATGTTCTCCTATAGTAAATATCAGCCTTCAAAGATGAACAGCTCAAGGAGGAGATGCTGGATTCCCAGTCCTGGAACTGCTTCATTTGCAGTGCTGAATGCCTGTTTCATGCCTTCAGCTGCCAAATATGGGGATGAGGAATGACCCAAAATGAGGAGCAGGGCTCAGGGTAGGAAAATTCAGGTATTGAATTCCTGTTCCCTGAGCTTTGGTGAGCTGAGCTGCCACAGAACATGGCTGCCTTTGCAGTCAACTGCAGAAGAGCTAATTCCTGTGTCTCCAGAAAGAGCCTGTGTTTCTGCAGCTGAGCTGGTAAGCTGTGGCTGCCACGGGCAGTGGGTTTGCTGCATTAGGAGCTACACACTCAGCTATAAAATAACCTAATTGCTGTTTGACAGAAGCGTTAAATACACAGTGAGTTTGCTTCCTGCAGGAGCGAATAATTGCTATGTGCAATTTTACACTTAGAAGGTCAGATTTTGCTGTGTTAAAATCATACAGTTCAAAAGCAATTTGCTTTCTTCTAACACAGAGCAATTTGGTTCTGTTGTGGGATAGCATAAGCAGCAGCAATTCACTGCAGCACTGACTCAACTGCAGCATTCCTCGGGTACCGGTCAGTATAAATCTATAGCTCAGGGCTTGATCCCAAGCCATGTTTCTGTCACTGTTTCCAGCAGGCTCTAACTCAGGACCTAAAAAAGAAACCCATTGTGAAAAACCAGAGAGCTGAGCTCATGTCCTACACAATTCAGCTGACTCTTCCTGTGCTCAGCATCTGATAGTTTAGGGCTGCAGTATTGATTTGTGTTACTGTACTTTATAGCTAGTATGTTACAAGATTAATTTTGTGCTACTCAGCATCTGCTTTCTCCTTGGGAAGTTTTGTAAAGAATTTTGCTGACTATAAAGAATTGGCTTTTACTTTTTTTTTTCCAAACCAGCTGGACACATTCTTTATACCCTGCCCTTCCAAAGCATAGGATAACAGATACAGTTAAGATGATTATACTATATACTTACATGTGCTTCTGTGCTCACAGGTGAGCAGTTGAAGGCTTATTAGTACAGCTCAACATCCTTGTTCAGTCGTCTCTCACTTCCAGCCAACATTACTGTAGTAGATTATTATTCTGCTAGGGTAGGCTATGTTTTGGCTCTTGTCCAAAATATGGTATAAATCGATACACTTTTACAGAGGAGTCTTATTTTCTGCTTGCATTTACTTGTACTTTTAAATGGGAAATAACAGGGACTGGTTATAGGTAAAAGGGTATATATTTAGTTCAATAAATAAATGTATAACTAGCTCAAAAATAAAAAATGTTAGGTATTACCATGAATAAAATTTCAGATTTCGGTTGGAATTTGTTGATTTAAGTGTCTAGAAATATCACTAAAGCAATATCTAATACTGACATCTAATACCTTTTCACCAAATCAATATAGGCAAGATTTTGAGTACCTGTGATTTGGCTGTGCCTCCCTTTGGGGGTCATTTAGGAGCAGGCAGTGTGTGATGGATGGCAGGCAATGAAATGGATCTTTACACAGCTTAGCACCAGCCCCTGCAATGCGCAGGGCTAATTTCAGGGAAGAACAGGAGAAATAAGTTGCATCATTTCAAGTCCTGACATAAATCCTTTTCCTTTGCTTCAAAGGAAAGGAGCTCTAACCCCATTTGTTTTTGGTCTGAGCAGTTTTGTGCTGGCTTTGTGTGAGACTGTGCTTCATTGCACATTGCTTTGTGTGCTTTTGTGCCTGCACTATGCAGCAAGACATAAACCTCATCCTCCAGCTTAGTTACTGAATTGAAAGCAATAGAGATGTGAAAAGTACATACTCAGTCAAAGTGAGAAGAGGAAATGAAAACATGGATGCTTCTTAAGGGTTGACCCAGGCTGTGTCTCAGAGGCAGGGGCAATGACAGATGCTTTTTAATGAACCCTGAATATATTGCTCATGAAGGCTCTTATTTCATCTGCCTTGCTCCAGATTTGTTCTTATTGGGTTTTATGGCAGCAAAAGCCCTGTTTTATTCTTCAGGGAGTGCCACATGGTGGTTGGGCTGAGAGAAGGGCAGAATTATGGTGCCAAAGATTACAAGGCCTAAATCAGATCATCTCTGAACATGAACAATCACACCTGAGGTTTCTGCAGTAGAAGCATGTAAACTTAAGCCCAGTGAAGTTCTGTCCCTTTTAGCTGGGAACACACCCAAAGACTAGAATAGAATAGCGAGTTTTTTGTAGAAACCTGGAAGCATGCAAGTTTTAGTCCAGAGAAAACAGAATAACTGCTCTCCTCCATCAAAAACCCCTGTCCTTCTCATAGCATAGGCTGTACACCATGACATAGAGAACAATTCAATAAAGTTAGCAGTGTATGAACAAAATTGTCAGGGTCCTTATCTGCAATAACCAAAATGTACATGGAAGTAATCCTTCAACCCTGGACACGGTAAATAAAAAAAGGTCAAGAAGCCTTGGCAAAGGATCTATGGCAATGTACTATTATCTGGGTAAAGGCTGCTGTAAATCACTTTGTATGGCACATGCTCACAAGCAGAAATGGTTTAAAATCAGTAAGAATAAACCTGGGAAAACTGACTGTAAACCAGCTGATGGTGGTAAATCCTGGGAGATGAGTACAAATGTTCATTGCTGCACCATAAAGGAACGTGGTTCTGCAGATGTAATAGACCATAAATCTGATTCTGCCCTCAGTTAACAAGGCCCTTAGTGCTGACCAGAGATAGAGCCACTACAGCTGTGGATTTCTGCCTCAGAGCCTATCTCTGCCATGTTGCCATCCCCAACAACTCTACAACAGAAAGAAAAACAGTTTAGTTCTCCTAAAGCATTTTTCCAAATTCTGTTCTGTGTTATCTTCTTGTAGTGCCTTAAATTTCCAAATAATAAAGGCAAGCAGATTCACTCAACCTCACCTTAGATATCAAAACTCAGTCTGAGGATGTCTCCAAGGGTTCTAGGACATAACCTTGTAGAGGGCAATTCACCTGACAAGTGTAACTGAATGGACCCTTTTGTGCTCAGCACTGAATATAGGTCAGACTTGAGTACTTCTAAATTAAGGTTTCTGTAGCACAGGTGAGCAAGCTGTGCCAGGCCCTCTTCTAGTCTTCAGAAATGAGTTCAGTGCACCCAGTGGAGCCACAAGGCAGTTCAGTTCAGTTTACCCCAAAACAGACATGTCTTTGTAAGATACCTAAAATGGGAACCTGACATTTTGTGAGATGTTCTAGAGGAAGACATGGGATTTTTGGGAAACATATATGCTTTGGGAGGGGCAGTAAGAAATTATGTGGAATAACTGCAGGCACCTCAAACAGCAGAAGATCCTAAAGTTTAGACAACTGAATTGCACTCTTTTATGTGGACCATTTCATGTGAACATAAACTGAACCCAATCCCTAACTGCTTGTGTTAGGACAAATCAGTCCCGCCTGTTGTATTATCTTCTGTCTATGAGATCTACAGGCTTTATATCTTGAAAAAAAATAGGACTTTTTGTTGTGTTAGCCCTTATTTCTGTTTCTTTTCCATTCTTAAGATTGTTGAAGACTTTCAGCTGCCACCAAAAGGGCGTGAATTGAATTTTCTAATGTATGAGGCCAGGGTAGGTACATTCTTCTCTGTCATTTATCACCAACAGATTGATACGCATCACTCAGAAATTCAAACTTTTATAAACTTATCTACAAGGCTTACAATTACTACAGGCTGTGTTAGAAATCATCCAAAATGAAAATGATCTTCCCTAATCCATGCTGTGTGTCTCCCTTTTGTTGTATTTATCATTCATTCTATGTACAAATGTCCTGAAAACTTGTAGGGAAAAAATATGCAGTATGTAAAAGAAGATAAGTTCAAATATGTAATTTTAAGAAGTTAAAACAACAGGATCCTTAAATCAACATGAAAGAAAATTCACTATCAGAAGAAAAGAAAACTGAAATACATGGTGACAGAGCCCTTTTTACTGGAGTTTTCTGAAAGCATATTTGCTTGATAACTCCCAGATCCATTCAGGGCCAGACCCTGAGTATGTTTTTCATTACAGAAACAGTCTGAAGAGCAAGAGTCTACTATCAACTATTTTCTGTTTCCTTCTTCCACTCAAGTTTCCAACACTGAGTTGCAGCAGGAAACATTCGAGGAGATGAAGAAGATGAAGAAACGCAGAGTAGAGAAAAACTACAAGGATGTAAATGGAACAGCTTCTGCAGGTTTTAGCATTTTGTACAAGATTTGATTATGTTACTTGATTTCTATCATAATATGTTTAAAACAGTAGATATCAGCACTCAACATGAGTTTCAATCTCACAATAAATTTGGAGAGCAAGTTGCTAGAGAACAGAATTCCCAGCAAATATTAATGTTCCTTTCTGAAAGATAAATCTCAATTACATCCCTAATTACCTGTAATTATGAAGGTCAAAGTCATAAAGTCAAACACTGAGATGCTTTTTCTCCTTTCTGTAAAGTCATCTTTGAGAAAATCCTTTATGTTTTGGTCCATAGACAAGAAAAACAAATGTTAATGAATCATTGCAGAATATCTTTTCATCTTAACTCTGCATTTGCTTCCTTTGATATCAATATTAGCAGTTAATAATGAGACTGGTATTAATTGCATTTTAAAGTAGTGGGATTGATGTACAGAGGTGGGACCAACTGGTACTTATGCCAAGCACTGCTGGCAATTACACATAACCTTCTTTTAATCCTAATTTCATGCATTATAAAATATAGCATTAGTCTGGAGACAATAAATCACTTACAGACAGTAGAAAGGTTCATTTATCTTTGTAGAGATGCTGAAAAGAAGCCACATCTGAGTTATTGCAAGGAAAAGTGGATTTTTGGACACTTGTGAAAGTACATTTGCAAAACTGTTTCTTTTTCAAGATGCTACTTTTTACACATTTTCACTTACACCTGCTCATGATTTTTGAAGCAAATATCATTCTTCTTAAAAAAAAATAAGTAATTTCCTCAAGGAACACGATACCAGATACAGAAGACAACCTGCAATGAAGCAAGCATGATAGCATAGACAGGTTAGAGTCAGAGTAACCAAGGAGTGGTGCTTGGCCCATGCTCAAGAATATTTTAAATGAATGGATCTCTCAGTAAACAGCACTCATAGCAATCACTCAATTTTCCGTATCTCTAAGGTGAGTCCAGTTACAGTCCCAGAAGAGGAAAGGCTGGATATTTTGGCAAATGGAGCTGTCTAGCCCACTCTGTATACACTGCAGACCAGCATGAGTCTACTCTTCTTACATCACTTACCAGCATTTTTGCCTTTTTCACCCCCCCCGCCCAGGTTCCTGCTCCTCATTGCTGGCCTCACCAGGCATGTCCGCAGCAATCCTTCCTGCAGACTCTGTCTCCACGACAGGGTCAGCCAGAGATGCTCCTTACCCCACAGCCTCTGATTTTATTCTCCCTCTGGGCATCTGAAGATGACTGAGGTCACTGAGGATGTGCATCCTCTGAAGTTTGCTATCCTGGCAGGCAATTAAGGGTAAGGTAATTACCTGGACTGAAGCCCATAGCAAAGTCACTCCAGGTTCCTTGCTTTTAGCAAGTATTTTGGACTGAAGAGATTCTTCCCTGACACTTTACACCCTATATTTGTTAGTATCTTTTTTTAATTTCAGGTTGCTTTTTTCATTTCTCCATTACTGCTTTTGCCTGTAACTGTCATGGCTGGTTTGCAGCAGAGATTTGGATATTGATCCATTGTCAGTGCCTGCACACCATGTCCCTGGCATGAGCTGCAGGCAAGAGGGGTAATTAAAGAGTGCTTGAGACTGCTCCAGAGTGCATTTAGATCTATGTGTATAGCTATGGGGAGCACTTGCAGCAGCCCAGAGACACCAGGATGAATGTGAGCATCACTCACTGCGCATCCAAACTGCTCAGTCTGGCTGAGAGGTTGGCATGCAGGCTGATGGTGAGGGACCTGGCTGGTTTGTGACACCAGACAGAGCGGTGGCTGCTGCAGAAATATGTCTGGCAAAGCTGGGCTCTGCCAGTGAACTGGAATATTCATAGAATCACAGAATGGTTTGGGTTGGAAGGGAACTTCAATATCATCTCTTTCCAAACCTCCTGCCATGAGCAGGGACACCTGTAAGAGACTGAAATGTCAATGGTTAATGACTGAAAACAATTGCCCATTTGTGGAGGGGCAGGGTGCAATGCTGAGGCCAGGTTTGCACCCCTCTAAGGGGGAGGAGGTGAGGTTTTGGTGTAATGGCAAGACTCTGGTCTGCCTAAGACAGCAGGGGTGAACAATTATTAGCAGAGGTTACAAGGTCTTTAAGGGGAATAAGAGGCAGACCCTGCAAGGTGGGATGGTGCTTTTTATCATGCCAACAGCCCTCCCCTACACAGCTTACTCAGTTGTAAAACTCTCCCTCTCCCTGTGAAGGTCCTGAGGATGTTCATCCCTTCTGATGGGACATAACTGGTTCAACTGTGCTGAGAGCCAGCTGTCCTGTTTTAGAAGGTGTCATAAAGCATCAAAGTCCCCCAAAGTACCCCCAGACTCATTTCTGAGACCTTCCACCAGAGGATTGGAAACTCCCCCTGTTCAGTGGCAATACCTGGGTGTTTCCACCTGAACCTCAGTTACTGAGGTTTCATCTGACTTTGTGCTTTGTAGGCTTTTTCCCCAGCTGATGCATCAAGATGGTGAGCATCACTTCAACGATCATCACTTTGACAAATGGACATCCAAACTCCAGCAATTAAGTCTCATTGTGAGATCCATGGGGAGGATGTTTTTTATGGATGTTATGTTTTTACTTTTATCCTTCCTTCCTTCTTTCTTTCTTTTCCCTTACAGACTTAAGTGATATTTTCATGCTTCCATACTGTTATATATATATATATATATATATATATATATATATATATATATATATAGCTTTCATATTGCTATAATACAATAGATAATAACCAAAATTACTACATACCTGCTTTCCATTGCAACCAAATTGCTCTGAAGTAAACCCCACATACCTATATCTGTAAGCACTGATTGTTCAGTGTTGTTTCACTCTAATCCCCCTACCCCAAGGGATCTATTACTAAGAAACTGTGTTATCCTTGCTTTAGGGGAGACTTGTAACAACACCTTCCAGTGGACCTACTTCATCAGAGGCTCATCCAATCTAGCTTGGAACTCTTTCCCATTTTCCACACAGAAACTTCCCTGCTCTGAACCTGAGTCTGGCATGCGCTGAGCGAGCAGGTTCAGTTGCTCTCGTGCATCAGATTTACAGTTCCTGCTTGGAGTTGTTTGTCTGGCTAATTTGTGTGTTTTCGTCTGTAGGCTCCTTATTATTCAGATTTGTTTGTTAGTGGTGAGGATTTGTGTATCAGTCATACAGTTGCAGTGGAAGAGGAGCTCTCTAGTGGAGCACAGCAGCTGTTTAACAGTTTGTATCAGCAGTACCCAAACTGCAGGAATGCAGGGCAAAGAACAAGGCTCTGCTAAAAATCCTGGAGAACAGAATGAAAACTGCTACTCGAGGCTATAGAAATCTCAGCTTTCTGGAAACTGTTGCAGAAAGTCTAAAAGTCCCTCAATGAGTCGTGATTTTACAGACAGAGTGGTAGTGCCTCTTGGAAGCCTGTGCCAGAACTGAGCTCCTGTCACAGCATGGTGTATGAGTTGCAAAGTAACAGATAACAAAAATAAAATTAATGAAGTTTTTCTCTTGAGGGCCCTCATTTGAGAAAAGCAGGATTTTTCTTTGTTTGTGGATAACTGTCCAGATTGGAGTTTGCACTGGCTTGGTTTAATTTCCTCTGCACACAGTATAATCACTGAAATAACTGAGCTGGCTGCAATTATTGGCCATGCAATTTCATGCATCCGTGAAAATTTATTGAAGTACAAATCCTTGCATTTGCTCTAATTTGTGCTAATGAAAGGCCTTGGCACGTTTGCTGGTAAGTCCTATAAAGAAGACAATTCAGAGGGAATTCAAAGGGAATTGCTGTAATGATTTCAAATTAGAGTAATAAATTTGACTTTATCACATTAAAATTAATAAAACTGTTGTTAGTGATTTGATTTTCCACTACTGTGCACCTAGTATGGAATATAAAGATGGATCATCTTTTCAAGAAGTTTCTGGGCATCCACAGTTGAAACTTTTGATCAAAGCAGAGCTATAGATTTACATCTCAGCATATTTCTCATTAAGAAATTTATCTCTGAAGGAATTATTAGAAACTGTAAGAAAGAGTGGGCTACAGAAACACAAAGGCTATCCAGCTGCAGAATGAGAACAAAGTTTAATGAATATTTAGTTTACAATTTAACTTATGAGCTGAATAATGTTACAAAGTTATATTTTTTCCTCCAGATGACAGTATAATCGGAAAAGTGATGTGCAGTAGCAGTATGGATGTGACATCTTTATCTTTCATACCTAAATACTGTTTGCCTGAAGAGCAAACATATTGTTCCTGTGCTGGTTGAGGCTGCTCTGCAGTGAACATACACATTATGCTCAGCCCTGGAAATTCATCTCTTTGTCCATCATATTGTACTTCTCTGCAGTGAAAGCAAAAGCTTTCAAATGTGCTTTTTCCTTCTGTATTCACAAAAATAATA
This sequence comes from Molothrus ater, assembly GCF_012460135.2. NCBI lineage: Eukaryota > Metazoa > Chordata > Aves > Passeriformes > Icteridae > Molothrus > Molothrus ater. The sequence continues at coordinate 11,442,692 of NC_050482.2, read as the reverse complement.
AATTTCCACATGAATAAAGATGAAGAAGCTGAGAAAAAAAAGCAACAAAACCATTCAACTGTCTGTTGAAATTCAGCTGCACTGTATCCTCCAGCAGGAGAACATCCTGACTTGAACCCCCAAGGAGGGAATCACCAGCCTGTGCCCTGCCAGAAGTGTGCTGAGGGCTCTGCTCTGGGCTCTCTCTCTCTCAGTGGGGCTGCTGACTCTGCTGTGAAGTTATAAGCAGTGCCAGTAATGAAATTGTGCACAGATAGCAGTGAAAAATTCATTTTGACTTCAGTCACAAGGCAAATGGAGCGGTCTTCCTTTGTACAAGGTGGCAAGGTGGAGGAGGATAGGTTGATAGAGGATTGTCTTTAGGAACAGGCTGAAGAGGATGGAAAGTGGAGAAGGACTACTTCTGATACTGATGCTGTTTTCTCATCTCCCCTTCTTATTAACTACTTCTGATACTGATGCTGTTTCTCTCCCTTCTTTCTACTCTCCCCTTCTTATTAACCTCCAACTTCTCCTTCCTGCATCTTTTTTCCATCTGACTTTAGATCCCCCTTCATCTTGTCACCTCTAAGTCTCTTCTCTGTCTGGCCAGATGAGTTACTGAGGATCCACCTTGTTGTACCTGTGCTGTTCCAGGAGTACAGTGACAGCAATCTGAAAGCACTGGCCAGATACTCTGTGCCAATAAATTACTTTTAGAAGAGCAAGGCCCACCCAGGCATTTCCAGAGCCTGGCCCCTGACCCTATTCAGCTGCTAGCACAGCTGGTGCCAACAACACCTTGAGGAAGAGGATTTTTGGTACAGGAGTATCATATGTAATAAAAAGCACACAATCCTAGCCCTCTTCCTAGGGAAAACTGAACATGGGAATATTCTATACCATCATGATCTTCAGCCAGTTCTTGATGCAGAAAACCATTCCTTGGTATTGGATAGCCAGGGTCATGTCAGGATTCCTGGAATAAAGGACTGCCTCGGTATCTTTAATGGCTATTTTTGTTCAGGAGGAGTATATAATGGCAAAAAACGATTTACAGTGAAAGCTATCCTACAGTCAAGTCCTCCTGTGAGAAACTGATTTGCAGCACCCAGCTGTTCTCTGTTTTGGAGGAGGCTTCATGGTAACACACATTACACATGTGTAGGGAAACAAACCTCATGGCCATGCTTCTCATGGTACTGCAGACAGCTGTGAAGCTGCTCAAGCAGCTGACTAAGGCCCTCTCTTTATCTTGTTTTCATTGGAGAATGGCTGTTATGTGATAACCAAAGTTATCACATTAAAAAGCAGCACTCCGTTGTTACATCCCTCATCAGTAAGGCACAAAGTTGGAATTAATTCTTTTTTTGGAAGATTTCCACCTGCTTGGAATTACCCTTAACTAAACAGCAGGAATGAATACCACAAAATGATCATGGGTGGGTAGTGATTAAGTGCTAGAGCTATGGAAATGAAAGTCCCTCAGTCTGAGTCCTGTAAAAATTTGCTTTTCACACAGCCTAAGCTATGTCTACTTTTATTAGCTATACATTAGAGACGCAGGTTTCAGTGAGAAAAAAGAAGTAGGGAAAAAATGTTTTCAGGAAAACAGAATTACTCCTGGGTTTTGGAGATATTTATGAGAAGGCTCTCTTTGCAGGGTTTTAGAGTTGTTTTTTCTCCCAGATGCCAGTGTAGAACTGCTGTCCAATAACTATCACAAATTGATTCATTGTTCAATTTTTCACTCCAAGTTCCTGACAGTCTGGATCAAGCAGCTAAGTAGCAATTAACAACATTTATGGATGGCTGATGCAAAATAGAGATGGACTACAAGGTGATCCCTCTGCTCTGCTTAGCTCTTGGATTTGTTTGCAGGCATAAGGCAGATGGAAGAGCCAGTGAGTAACTTTATATAGAGAACAGGAGAGCACCATGTTCTGACAATGCTCTGAACCAGTTTGAGAAACAATAGCCTAGTGTGGTTAGAGTTATTTTCTAATATTTTTTAAACATTTGGTTTTATTTTAAACATAAACTCTCTCATATTACAAATCCTATAAACAATAATGTCCTTTGAGATACAACAGTTCAGCCATTGAAAGGGACAGGTATGAGAGTTAAGCTCTCTGAATGGATGTAAAGGCTCTTTTTTGAACATTGTAAAATGGAAGAATTTCTGTCTTGAACTTGCCTCATTTTTAGAACTTTTTTTGTTTTATTTTGGTTGGTTTTGGTTTTTGTTTTTTGTGGGGTTTTTGTTGTTTTTAGTTTTTTTTTTTGGTCTTCCTGTTTACAGAACAAAAGCAGTTATAATCATGCCCTGTTAGTTTTCATGCAACACACTCATCTAGGGGAAGGTATTATGGTAGTAGGTATTGTTTATCATGAGGTGCACCAGAAATTTAGAACAAATACTCTAGTAATGTTTTGGAGTTTCTGAAAGAGCTGTTTGAAACAGGTAATTTCTAACTCTTCTCTTACAAAGCTCTATGCCTCCCTCACCAGGAACTCAACAGCAGAAAGGAGTGAAAGCCAGCTAACAAGAACCCAAAGAAGCTTTAAGGTATCAGAGCTTTAATAGATGTTTTATCAAGGCTTTCTGGGTCACAAAGTGAAAAACTGAAAAATCCATGTTCTGAAGACATATCGCTCCTGCTTGCAGGCTTTCAGGGCAACAAAACAATATCTCCATGGCTGGGAATTTTTAACTTCAAAGGTCAAATTAGGCTGGTCCACATTCATTATGTGCTTTAGTTTCAAATAAATTTGAGCAGAAGATCTTATGTTTGCAGGAGACAAGGATTAATTCTTATCTGCCTTGCATACCACTTACCTATCTGCTTGGTGGATTAAAATTAGACTGACTCCTGGGGGAGGATGATTAGTGAGCAGAGAAGAAGGAAGTGGCTAAGGTACTTTATAAATAAATTTATCACCTAACTGCACTTTATGACTTATATATTCTCTGCTAGCAGCAACTAGAGTGCTGCAAATTACTTTGTTACTAAAGAAATAAATATCCATGTCTGTCCCTATCAATCTATCCCCTTCTTCATATTCTTTAAGGCAGGGATACTGCTTAAAATAATACATACAGTCTGATTGCAAAATAAGGTTGAAACTTGTTTTAACTGAAATTTAGTTTTAATTGTTTAATGGATCTGTTTCAAGAAACTGGGTTGAGATCTCTTTTTCTGCATCTCAACAACCCATTACAACAAAATTCATATATTGACTTTAGCTCACACTGAACTTTGAAAAAAATTATTCTAGCCTGTATTACAGTTCCATATTGGTCATAATGGCCATGTAAAAATATGTGCTTCTTCTTGCTATGGTTTACTCCTAATAAAGGAGAAAGAGGGAGCAGGGAAGGAATTATTCCTACCCAGGAGTCCTCTTGGAGTACCCCTTGTAGAGCTCATCCATAACCTGGGTCTTGTCCTCCTGCCAGGAGAGTGTGATGAAGTGACAGGAGGTGTTTGTCCCACCTCCACCCTCCACAGTTCAGCGGCACAAGGGTCCCAAATCCCAAGCCTTCTATTGGTGTCCATTGAAGAGAAGAATTGCAACCAATTTTATGGATGTGTAAGGTGAACTCCAAGAGAAAGCTCCTCCAGCTTTCCAGGAGGTCCAGCCCTAATGATGTTGTTGCTATAATTATCATGCCCCATTTGATGTTTGCAAGAAGACTGAGCAATGATCACTTACAACATCCACAAGCAAATGTGTTTATAAAGATCAAACTGATGTGTGACTTAGAGACATCCAATTTCACATATTTTATTTGCAAATTGTTCCCTGAAGACTTTGTTTACTGTTTCATAAAATCCTTCAGCTTTATAGAAAATCAATTCTCTGTCATCTAAATGTTGTCTTAGAGCTCAGCATGCCCTCAATTTATTTTTGTATTGCTCCCTATTAATGGGAGTGTATATTAGAAATAGCTGTGAAATATATGCTGTGCTTTTTTGCTGGGGACAATTTTAAAGAAGTTTGATGAAATTATATTTAAAGTGAGTGCTCTAAATTTTAGATTTGTATAATTTATATGTCCAGGGTGACAGATTAATCATAGGTGCCTGTATAACTTAAAAATCAAAATAAACAAAAATTAACTTGTTGGAATTGTTGTGTATGCAAGAAATTAGTTTGAGTAATAAAAGAAGATTTTAAGCCAACTTTTTCTTTTCAATGCTCCCAGCCTTATGTTAATAGAATTAATGGACTACAGTTTGCCATAGGGAGTTATGTGTTTCAGAAGGGACTGATGTAGACAAAAAATAATGATGGCTGTCAGCTTTGCATGAAGAATCCATAAAAATCACCTGCAAGAGAGAAGGACTGTTTTGTGGACTTCAAACTAATGGCCTGTGCTTGTATAAACACTGGTGAAAAATCAGAGTGACACTGAGAGTCTACAAAGGCCATGTTAAACAACAGCATTGAAACATATGATAGGAAAATTTGGGGTTGGGTGGGAGTCATTGCTATTGAAAACTAGTTATTAAAATAAACATTTATTTTTTGGTCACTGGAGTTGATCTGACAAACTATAATCTTCAATTGATACTGGTTTCCTTCTCTTTATTCCAAACTACTAAAATCAGAGTCTTTTGCTGCACTTTCCAATTAAAATTTCTCATCAGCACTAGCATCTCCAACTCCACAGAGGAGGGGAAGAGAGGCATTGGAGTGAAGCAGATGATGGTCAGTCTGGAACTGGCTACCAATATTTTTGGGGAAGCAATACAAGGAATGAGAGTGAAATAAATAGACAAGAAAGTATGGTCACTGAACTCAGAGGAGAGAAGCAGTCTTGGAAAAATCACATCTGTGAACTTCACCAATTAAAACTGAAACTAGCTAAACCAAATTATAAAAGACACCTCCATTATAAAAATCACCATATTGTATCATATTGTTTTAATAAAATAAGATCATCTTGGGAATTTAAAACATTTACTACAAGTAACTCCTGAATTTAAAAGAATGTTATACATTAAATCAGGAGTAGAACCTGAATATTGCCTTTATTTTTAACAATAAAATTAGTATCTAAACTAATTGGCTCTTGCAGATAAGTGAAAGCACTAACAGCACAAACCAACCCTTCCCTCACCCATTTATCCCCAAGTAAATGTGTAAATGTATAAAAGAAATGTGCAAGTACTAGTCAAAACATAATGATGTATTAAAACCCCACCTCAATGTGTCTAGCTGTGACAGGAAAGTCTTTTGCAAATGGAAATTTTCACTCCACAAAATGCAAATGATGAAATTAAAATGAAGATAGAAATTGAACAAAGCAAGAAGTATCTTATTAATAGTGATAACAAAAGCTCTCTTAAGTCTGGCAGATTATGACCATCTTGTGAACATACCAGGAGTTATCTATGTAAGATCCTAGCAATGGTCCAAAAGTATTTTCAGTCCAAATGATTCTTATTTAAAGACTGTACTCATATCTCCATAGGGAAAAGCACAAAATAAGTATATTGTCAACCTGTGCAAATGGCTGACTAATGATCATATCTTAAAATTTGAACCAATGTTGTGATAGATTAATCATGGCCCTGAAGTATGAAGGAGCTCAGATGGGAATACTCTGACAGCCCATAATAAATCAACTAAGAGCAACATGCAGAGCTAGTAAATAAGCTCAGAACTAAATATACAGTATATGAGTCAAGCAGAGAGCTAGAACAGCAAATAATATAAATAAATATGGAAACTGTAAGAAAGATGTATTGAATTGCTGCAAATGCAGAAATACATAGATAAGAGGAAAAACAAATGAAAAATAAAACCTAAGCACTATTGGAACTTTAAGAAAGGCAAAAATGCTTCCAAGTGTTTCATCTGTAAAACAATACTGACAGCAATTTAAATGGGGAGGGATTTGTATCAGTGTTTGGCTGCTGGAAGAAGGGATGAACATTCTGCAAGGCAGGCCTTGACTGGAGCAGTAGAACAGCCTAAAAAATAACCCAGAGCCCAGGTGGGAGACAGCAGCATCCGACTGGGACCACGGACTCTTCAAACAGGTAGGCAGCATATCTAGATCTGGATAAATATGAAATGACGATTATTTACGGAAATACTGGGATACAGACCCTGGAAAGGAGAAATCATTACAAACCCTAAGTGAACATAATAAATCAATTCAGAAACACTAGCCAATCTCCAGACCTCAGAATATCTCTCATAAATCACAGTTATTTGCAAAATCTGAGGCAATGATTGACCAGAGAATGAAACAACTATGATTTCTTCTTCTTGATACATTTGCCCCATATGTCAGAAAAGTAGTGACCTATTCTAGAACACTTATGATATAATGAAAAGGTAAAGACAAGAGTGACAGGGCAAGAGTTGAAGCATGTTTCTATGAAAGGGACAGCTTTAACTTCTTCTCATTGACACTAACATCAATGGAATAGAGATAGACAAAAATTGAAAGAAATGTCTTACAGTGAGGTTTGTGCATGAAAAGTTCACCCAGCTCTTTCAGGAGCAGGAAGCCATTCAAGTAGAACATGGCCATAAATCCCTGGAGGGCATTTCTTAAAAGCAGGCTGCTCCAGAGTGCTTTCAGCACATGCTCCACGGGAACAGCACTATTCCTTTACACATATGCTGCAAGAAATGGACTGCAATTACTGACAACTTATCCAGGCAGGAACTCTGACATTAAATGAAAGACAAGTGAATAAGAATACAAAATTACAACCCTTTCAGAAATATAAAAGACAGGAGAACACAGACCATTGGACAATAAATTTTCATGTCTCTTAAAAAAAAGTCTGGAGAGAATTGTATGAAACACATGACCAACATTTACAACTATTCATAACATTTTTCCTTCCATCTGTCTGATAAACAGAAAGAAATCTCAATTCTACTGAAGTATGCTAGAAAGACTGACATGAGACAAATATCCAAGAATGCATCAAAATGTACTTTGCAGTGTCCAGACTACTGAGAAAAGAAATTCTTCATTCCAGAATGCATGCCTGTACCAGAAAGCTTATGCATCCTGTGGATCAGCAAACAGCTCTGAAGATCTCTGAGATCTCATAAGATTTGATAGATGTAGGAGAAGTTCAGGCAAGGCACAAAAGAAAAAAAAATACAGTCTTATAGCAGAATAAAAAAGATCACTTGAACACAAAGCACTCATGACAGTGGCCTGATTCCTTGACTGCCTCAGTGACAGGTGAAGCAATGTGTTTGTTAAGTATTCTTGTTATCACAAAGTATTATTTGAGAGAAGGGCAATAAATGAAAACAGGAACCACTCAGGGTCAGATGGAATGTTCACCTGGGAAGAGGAAATATTTTGGGTTGTGTAAGAGAACAGGTTGAGCACAGAGGTAGTTCTGCAAGATATCCCTTCACTTTTGTATGAGCTGGGACTTCCTAAACCAAAAGTGTTTGGTTTGTTTATTAACCTCCAAGGAATGTTTCTTTCCACATAATTTTCTTTATAGCCAAAGGATTCAATCCTTTCAGTACCTTTCAGTGTGCAGTATGCCTGTGTGTAACTGAAGTGTACTATCTTCTCATTTCTTCACCTTCTCTTCTAAAAGCTCTCTCTAAAAGTACTTCAGTGTTTTCTCTGGCAGCTGCTGTTGATCTCATGTGAGCTTTCTCATGTGTTCTCAAACATTTTTTAAGTACTATGACTCATACCAATATCTCTTTTCACATGAGGCTTTGCTAATGTGGCACAGAGCAGAAAATTAACTCAATAAGTTTTACAGGTGAAACATGCTTTTCTTAGAAGCCCAGAATAGCATAGAGGCAGAACAGCTGGAGTTTTGTTGGCTATAATGTTGTTTCTGTGACAACTAAAGCACATCTGTTTCTTTTGTGCCAAAGTACTGCTGGGATGCTACCCAGAGCAGGGCTGATTTCACTGGAGGTTGCACCTTTGCTGTCTTTTATCTGCTTAGAGTGCAAGGTATGAGCAGCATTGTAGAGTCATTCCCTACTCGTCTGCGTGACTGTTCCAAGCTGTTACATAAGGATGAACACTGAAGAGTCAGTGCCTAAATGTCAACATAATAGACAGATAAGAAATATCTTGTATGAAGGGAAAGATTTTGTACATCAGTGAAGAACAATGAGCTAATGAGTCATGGATGTCCTGCATGAGATCTCTTAAGCCTATTTGAAGGCTTATCCCATTCTAACCCCAAATTATCTCACTAGGTCTGATTGGGAAAGGGGGAGATGTTTGCATATTAATCTTATAAGAATTTTCCATCTATGTGATGCTTTAGTGGGTTTGCTGGGAAAAGAGAATTAAAAGAAATCATCTAATTTGGAGTTGTAGCATTCAAGAATGCAATTAATTTTCTCAGCACACTGCTGGTTTCTCCTGCAGCAGAAAGCCCACACAAGAACCTCCTGCAAGTCTGTTCAGACTCCCTGGGACCCCTCAGCATTCACCAGTCAGCTGCACAGGAACAGCTGGACAGAAAACAACAGCAGCAAGAGGAGGAGCTGCTGGTGGCATCTTCCAGACCTTAACCAGGTCAAGCCCAACACTCAGGTGATGATCCAGCCAAGGGTGATGGGGATTTGCAGCCCAAAACTTTCCCCAGGTCCTGCAGACATCTCTGCTGCACACTGAGCTGACTTGGGGAATGAGAGAAATTATGAAATTTCTGCAGGGCAGGGGGAAAAGGGTTCAATTTTGAAGTTCCTCATCAAAAGCACCTGAAGCACTTTCAGTGTCTCAACAACCCCATACTAGCTTCTAAAGTGTTAAGTACTGCAGAAACATGAATCCTTTTATCAGTTTTGCCATGTTTGCAGTTCTTATGAAGGCTTTACTATCTCTTAGCAGTTAAAGTGAATTGTTTCTGAAGCATTTTTTTAATTTTGATTCAACTTATTTTTCTCAGACTAAGATAACTTTATTTGTACATCTTCCCTGAAAATTCAGATTTTATTAACACAGAGGCATATACATCTACAATTAACACAAGAAAAATCCTTAAAAAATTGGAATTAATGCTCTGTAGTAAGTACCATGGTGCTTTGATACTTCCACATGTCTGTCTTGATATCTTCAATAAACCTCATTTAAAATCTGTATAAAGAATATATAAAGTCCAAGGTCACTATCAATGACAAGCACATATTCATTGCAGCATCAGTCACTCAGGTTTCAGAGCTCCATTGCCCTCTCTCTGACTGGCTTGGCAAGTGAGTGGAGCTACAGCTCCCTGTCCTGGACATTTTATTAACTAAAGCATGGACAGTGAAGATCTTGGTTACCATGATGAATGAAGCCCTGTCACTGTCTGTGTAATTTAGAAAGTACAGCTGACCCTCTGTTCTCTCCTTACTCATCAGGCATAATTGCTTAATGACTGAAATCAGAAACTAAATCACACATTTATCATCATGTAATATATATATATACATATACATATATATGAACTCATCCACAGTCAGAAGTTCTCCATCTTTTATCCTGTATATTGCTTTATGAAAATTTATTGAAATTCTTAGGATATATGGTGAGCTGTTAATAAATAATCTTCACTTCTCTCTTTACTTGTAGAGAGTGGTCTCTGAAGAGCAGCAACACTGTAGCAGTAGTTCCATCCTGTATTAAAGTCACCCACGAGGCATCTGAAAAGGGAGCCTGATTTTTTGAGCCAATCTTGAAAATACTGAAGTTCAAAAAATTGCACAAAAAAAAAGGAAAAAGAATTAACTATACAAGGATGACAGAAAATCCAGATGTCAAATTCAGGCTGAATATAGCTAAAGAAATTCCTGAGAATATACAGTAGCCCACAAAAAACTTCTTCCAGTAACATCCTCCCTCCTCCTCACCTCACCCCCAAAATCCCACTGCTGTCAAGGACACTGGATTTTTATTTAATTCACCTGCCTTGCTTTCTTCCTCAGCTAATGCAGCCAGGCAAGCATTTCTGAAGCCAAATACCTGATGAGACTGTCATGAGAAAGAATAACACTTGAACTGTGTGAAGCTAAAGAGCCAGGAAAGAATCTGCACCCTAAGGAAAGTTTGTTATTGCTGCTTGCACACAGCTGGAAAACCCCATCCCTTTGGTAGCTAAAACAATTTAATTAGCCCAACTTGAGCAGCTCTGTTATTACTGGTCCTTGACAAAAATGTTTCACAGCTTTTCCTCTCAGCGTTTTCTTTAACACATCACTGTTAGGAGGGCTATTGGTAAAGCATTTGGGGTCAGCTGCCTTTTCCTCCTCTCCAGCCCATGAGGAATGCTGAGTAAGTTGTTCTCAGCTGCTAAACTAATATTATTGCCTCCAGGTTACAGCAGTTAATGGGTAAACTAACAGCTCCCACTTAGGCAGCTCAGGCTCATATTTCACACATGGCCATCAGATCTAATGAGGGATCAAAAAAATCTGCCAGAGTGTAATTTGATTTTAAAAATCTGTCTGCCTTCAGAAGCTTACAGCTGAGGAAACTGATCTAGGGAAGGGCCATGAAGATTTTCAACTCCAGGTCATTCTTACACCATCATCCAGCTGCTCCCTGGCAGTATCAGTTCAACAGTCCCTGCAAATACATGGCCAGGCCAGATTCAGAGGTAAAAAGCTAATGGACAGCCTCAGCATGCAGGTTAAAGAATTAACTTCTCCCCCAAAATATTCAGCCCACCAGGTTAGAGTTCAAATTGATTGGGAAGGAGTTGAGAACTGGATAAATTTTTTCTGTGGCTGTAGAGGGGATTTTTTTTCCAAATATTGTTAATTTATCTCCTTTTACTTAGTGTCTGTCTACTTTCATTAGCACCAACTCAGAAATATTTATTATACCAATTTGTACTGCAATGAAACACTAGATATAGTCAAGTCCCAAGACTGCTTTGACCTTTCTCATCTTGCTTTAAAAAAAAAAAAAAACTGAAAAAAACATAATTGCTCAGAAGTGACCCCCTCTCATGCTATTTTATTTTTTTTCAGTAAGGGAAGAGTAACAGATGAAATCCACTAAAAATTATTATTTTGGTAAAAGTTATATGAGCCTCTGAGGTTCATAAAATGCATTTAGAAGTTGCTCCACTCCCAGATCAGCCATATGGAAACAGAATGATTCTGTAGGTCCTTCCTGTAGCTTTATTAAAACTCTTGTAAAGTCAGAAGCCTTTGCAGAGACTGTAAGTGAATTTGAACACTTTACCAGGCTCTTTGCCTTGGGTATGTAAAAGATGTGTTACAATCAGTGCTTGAAATATTGCACTTTGGATTGTCCCTCTTCTAATCTTCTTTAAATGATAACCAAAGGCATGCAACCATGAATAAAAATAAAGGCAGAGGAAAAGGCAGAGGAAAAGGCAGAGCTCTCTCCCCTGCTGTCCCTGGGGATGCAGGAGTGTGCTGTGCTGTGCTGCTTCATCTCTGACCACACCTTTTCACAAATAGTTACTGTAGACACCTCCCTGAAAACCTTTATCTTGGTAAATATTCCCCTTTCTGGATTTCTGGCTCAAACTAGCCTTTGCTGCACAGAGTACCACAAAATGAGCAGAGCAGAGTCTCTTTCCTGATGTAGCTGCTGCTTTATTCCCTTCTGTTCTTCCCAGTGGGAAAGGGCTTCTATGGCCACTACCACAGTCCAAATTCTCCTTGACTTTGAGGCACTTCACTACTTGGACTCCTTACCCAGTGCTCAGCCCACACCATGCAGGGCAGGGCATGGCTCAGGCTGGGTCTGTGTTGGCTGCAGGGCACAGACACATGGCAGCCAGAGTCTGATTCCCTAGGAAATCCCCTGGGAATGTGATGAACCAGCAAGATGAGTTTCTTCAAGCTTACTGCCTGAGACCATGTAGCTGAGATGCTCCTGAAACAGTCTGAGAGTAAATACAGCATCTCATATGGAAAAATGATCAGTCAGTCAAAATGCACTGAACCTAGAGGCACCCTTTGCAAGGGGAACAAGGCAGTGAATGCCCTGCTCTGTTCAGCATAGCTGTCTGTAAAGCACCTTGGGATTTTGAGGGGAAAAGCAATGCCTTGGCCCTAAAATCGTATGTATTCTCTAAATTAGCAGAGCACATAACATCACTTTCAGAGGTAACAGTTCTGCATTATAGAAAGTGGTACCATTTTTTTTTATAAGTAGGAATTAAAGATGAGCTGAGCAATTAATAAGGTTATAGCTCTAGATGGCCTGAGTTTCAGTGTCAAGCCAAAACATAGCCACCCACAGTAATTTATTTGTGGGGCAGCTGGTGTTACCCAAACTTGGACTTTGATACCAGCTTAAATATACACTTAAACTTTTTATAGCATTCAGCTACTTGAGATATACTCAATTCCATTTTTCCAATACAAGAATGGACAGATTTCTTCCTCCTTTATATTTACTCAAAAGCCCAAAATACAGTCACAGTGTGACGTTTTCAATAGGCTTTTTTCAAAGATAAGATAAGGGAACATGACGTAGATCATCACTCTTTCTCCCTGGGCAAGGAGGTAGTCAAGACACCAATAATTCAAATATTAACATCTCTCAGACAGAGCCTGGAAACTACAGTGATGGCTGGAAACAGTCCTGAGCCATCAATCTTTGAATGCATAAAGTGTCCAAGGACTCTACTTTCCAGGTTGTTCACATTCTTCACCCATCTAGGTTCCATCTTTTTATTAAACTGCTAGTTAAAACTTCATTGCTGATGAATGTTAGCAGATATTGCTAGACCCAACAACACAAGAACACTGTGTTGATTTTTGATAAAATGTTTTATATAGAGGGTATATATGTTACTAAACTGAGATTAATTTCTGTCTTTTCTGTATAGCAGGGGAAAAGAAGCAAGAGTTATTAAGAGCATTTATTTCAAAAGGCCTGCAGTGGAAAATGAAACTGCTCAGTGCCATATTTCAGAAACCTTGATGGGTCTTATTCTTCTAAAATTCCACTTTGAAACATAATTGTTCACCACCATTATTACTTTACTGCATCTTGTAAGACAGCTATTTCTGCCACAGGGCTCAATCTGGCAGTTGCTCACTGCTTGGTACCTGCAACCTGTTGTCTTGGGGATTGAAATTATGATGATGATGCTGCTTTGTTGGTAGGGCATATAGTCAATACTGAAGCACAGAAAAGCACTACCCATAACCCATGTTTTGGCAGCTTGTCAATAATCCTGGTGTTATGACCAAAAGGGCTGTAGTAGGGCTTATAACCTGTGTCAGGTGAACAGAGAGAATGACCTTGTTGAGAGTAGGGTGAAAAAAAAATCAAACCAGTTCATTTTATTGCCAGGAAATAAACCAAAAAGCAACAGATTGCTCGGTAAAAACACAGACAGATCTTCTGCACTGTACAGTTAATTGGTTATCAATGGGAGAAATAATCATTCATTAGATAATTGTGTTTTCCCACTTGATCACTTCCAAAGAAAAAAGAAAATAAAATCTTCAGAATTTTTAAAAATATTTCATTTCAACTATTCTGTCTTGTCTTTTAATGCTATCACATCCCACAAGTCTTTGAGGAATACACACAGCAAAGCTTTATTAAAAAATGATCCATATTTTGTACTTTTATATTAAAAGTTAAGCCAATTTCAGTCAGCACTGAAGAAATATCAGTCCAAGTGGACAGGATATCATGAGTTAGAAATGTCTCACAGAAACAAGAGGATTCATGGAAGCAAGGTACAGGAATAATTGAAATGTTTTACTACCTACATTATTTTATATTATATTTGAAGCTCGTAAGCCCTTGTGTCCCTCTGAGTGGAAAACACTTCTTTAATTTTCACAAAAGATGAACTTGGTGCTAGTTTGGAGCCAGTGCTGTTCCATGGTGGGCACCAGGGAGAGGATTTGAATGTAGCCTTCTCGAGGCACCAGCATGCCTAACTGAGCCCCTCAAAAGTGCTTGTTTGTTTTCATTGCCTTCACAGAGCACAGCCTTTCAAATCACACCTCTGTGGTCTTTTAAATCACAGTTTAATTAAGATGCCTAAGTAGCCTGAGTAGACAGTACCACCATAGCTCATCATAATTCCTTGGAATATTACAGCAATTTAATTACAGTCCACCACACCCTTGTTAAACCTGGCTAAAAATAGTTTTATTTCATTAATAAGAGAATGCACATGAAGTTTATTTGCGTTTGGTTAAGGTTTGGGGTTTTTCGGTGGTGAATATGTGTGATACCTAAGGTCTCAGTGTATTTCAGCAAAGTGCTTGGAAGGCATAGTAATTAGTCAAGCAGAAATCACACAAAAGGAAATTTAATAAGATATAAAGAGAACAGGTATCACATGGCAGCATTATTAAGGAGAGTTTCACATGAGAAGAAGGATGAGTAAGAGGAAAATGCAAACCCAGGCTGGATCAAACAAGGTGATTTCAGTGAAGACAAGGAAGCACTGATGACAAATTCTGTAGCAGTAAGAAAATCTTATTTGGAATACTGTGTAACACTTTGATCAGATTGACCTAAGGGGAAAAAAACCCACTCCACAAATAATGGAAAAGGTGCAGTGAAATGCTGCTAAGGAGCTCAGAATATGTCTTGCAAGAGTAAAGGCAATTCCTTGTTACTCTTAAGAAAAAGTCTTAGGACAGCAGGATTTTGCTCTGTAAATATTCTAAAACAAACAGAAAAAGGGAAGAAGTGGAATTCAAGCTCTAAACCAAAGCAAATCCTCTTGGAAGATCAGTGCAGTTGGGGTCTGCTACTCCACATTGTGTCCTTTAGCTGACAAAAACTAAACAGCCCAAATATTTCTGACAGCAGCAGAATCATTCTGCATTGGTGAACTTTGCATGTTATAACCTGATCTCTGAAAGCCACAGAAATATATTCACACCCAGGACTACAATTCATGAGCCTAGGAGAGACAGTGCATGGGAATCTTTACAAGGAAAACATCACCAAGAAAACTAAAGTAATTTAAGTATGGCTCTGAATATTCTGGGATAGGAATGCATTAAAAACAATGTTCCATGAAATAAACCATTTATGTGAAAGCACAATCTTTGATCTTGCTTGTGCTGGAGTTTCTGGAAAATGGAAATTCAGGAAACCTTGCAATTGAACAAATATTTGAGATTGATGGCATATTCCAGATGAAGAGGAAATCAATAATTTAATCATTCCATCATCCTTGGCTGAATTTCCTCTCTACCTGTAATAACTCTAATGCTGATCCACCAAATGCAAGCAGCAGCAGAACAGACATTGTGAGAAGAAGGACTATGCAACCCCATCCTGGGAGATATGCCTGTCTGAATTTTCATTCCTTAACCTGGCAGTTCTACACAGGAATAAAGCCAGATCAGCCTTATACCTAAGTCTTCAAGGAATGGATTTCCAACATTTGCTGTTGCAAATGTAATTTCATTATCTGTATCCAGGGCTGAATTGCTCAATGTCAATACAGCTGCTGAGGGAAGACTTTTAGATGTGGATCTTTAGGTCTACTGAAAATGTAAAACCATAAACTATACTAAATACCCATCCTAGGAATTGTTTTTGTACATGAAAAATTACATAGGATATATAGGTACATAGGTATGTTCATCCTCCATAATATAATTGAAAAAGTTTTAAATTTTATTAAATCAATTTGCATTTTATAGTTTGTCTGAAGGCAGTAAACTGAGATAATCATATTTTACTCCATTCTTATTGGTCTCTCAATTCTTATAGGAAGTAAAAGAGCATTTGCAGGGGATGCATTGCAACTGATATAACAGGCAACAAACAGCAAGAGGAACCTTAGGCACTGAAGGACAAAGTGGCTCATGCAGCTGAATAGGAAAGAGGGATAAGGAAGGAACCCAGTTTTCTTTATTCTTATTCTAGCATCTTTCTTGATAGAAAAACTCAAAACCTTTCTCTCCTTTGCTAGACTGGTCATGCCTGAAAGCAGTGAGTGGATTAGAGAAAAATGTTTAAGCCCTCTGTTATTTAATTCTAAAATATATCTATATAATGTTTTTGGGTTTGGGGTTTTTTTTGGTTGGTTTGGTTTTTTGGTTTTGTTTTTTGTGGGTTTTTTTTTTGTTGTTGTTGTTGTTGGTTAGTTGGTTTTTTTGGGGGGGTTTTTTTTTGGTTTTTTGTTTGGTTTTTGGGGGTTTTTTGTGGTGTTTTTTTTTTTTTGTGTGTGTGTGTGTTTTTGGGTTTTTTTGTGTTTTAACCTTCTGGAGAAATATGGACCTCCAACAAAAGACTTCCATAATTTAAGTCCCTTAAATTCTCCAAAACTCATTCCTATGACAGCTACAGTTGTTCTCATGCTTGATTATTAAATGTCAGAAATCAGACTTTACAAGATTCATCTTTTCTTTTCCTCTGAGGGAGCAGGCTCACCCCATTGTGTGACATACAGCTATAGAAACTGGTAAAGAAGTATGAATGTGTGGTAGCAGTAACAAAGAATGGTTTCTAGTAATTTTATCTTTTCTTCTGTACTAAGTATCAGAACAGATACTCAAATCAAACAACAAAGATTCATCAGCCATCTCAAACATCACTTAATTTACATGAAAATCTGTCTGTTTACACAAATATGTTGGGAGAGCAGTAATTAATTCTAGTAAGCAAGGCAGGTAATTTAATTAACTGGTAAGAATTCTGTCTTGAAATGTCTCATTAATTTCTTGTGAGAAAGTGCATCATTAACCCTATGCAAGGATATACTCAAATGTGACACACACACAAACCCAAGACACTTACAGAGAGAAAACTGCTTGCAATAACTCCATTGGAGCTGTAAAATGGTTTTTTTTAGTCCTTGACAGTCCAGAGTGTTCAGTCCTTGACAGTGCAGTGTGTTTAGTTTCTTTTAGATGTCAGCAGCTCAGCAGAGAGCAAGAGAGGAGCAGCTCCTGAGGGTTCATCACTGAGCAGGGGTGCGGGTGAGAGCCTTGGATGAGCTGCAGGAGACACACAAAGATCTCCTCCTGTCTGTGAAATCATTCCTGAAGAGAAATTCATCACAGCAGCACCAAAAAGATCCTACAGCAGAGGGCAAGGGTGTTGACAGGTAGAGAGTTAAGGATGGAGTTTTCCTCATAGTCTGAGATTCCCAAAAGAGGCCAGCAGAGACAGCACACCCTATTCTTGGATCTGATCTATTCCCTGCAGCAAAAGGAAACTTCTCTGTGCCTAGGCTTCATATCACACTGAGGTACTGAGATGATGGAGTCACCCACCTGACAGCTCACTCTCACTTTTTTTTTTCCCTCCCTTCTAAGTTACTGTAGCAGCAAGAAAATATTTCACTGCCTCATCCCTTGAAGGAAGAGCACTTTGAATACCAGGAAAAAGTGAGTAAAAAAGCTTTACAGGCTGCTTTAAGTGAGCTAAGCTTCTCCTGAAAGGAAAACATGTTTTGACCTGACAAAACCAGCTTTAATGGATCAAGGGATATACAGATTTAGGCTATGTCCAAATCGTTAGGCAGGTAGCTGCTGCAGTGTGAAGCTGCATTCCCTCCCTGCAGCCTGTGCATCAGCTTTCCTCCCTGTGGGAAGAGGCAGGATGGAGTGGGGGATGCCTGCCTGGGCTCACCTGGATCCAGCTGGGTGCCAGAAGGCACCTGCAGGTGTTGTGGTTCAGCTGTCATTTCCAGAGGAAGGTCAGACAGCCTCAGAGGGGGCTAAAGAGACACTGCAGCCCCCTGGGAGCAGCTCCCTGCATCTCGAGGCTGTCCCTGCTCCACCCCTTGGCAGTGACAGGGTAGCTGGGTGGCCCTGTCCTCTCCTGCACAGCAGGAACCCACTCCTCACAAGCTCTGCCATGAGGCAGGAGGCAGCTGAGCTCCATCAAATCCTGTGAGGAGTCTGCTCTGCTCAGGGGACAGCAACTAGGACAAGGCAAAGCAGTTTTAACTGCTTGGCATTGAAAGTCTGATCTAATAGGGGATGATCTCCCACTAGAGCTAGGTTTGATTGTCTCCTCAGCCTGGGGGTTTTCACTGATGTGATTTTGAGACTCCTACAAATGAATCATTCTATAAACCTCTCTCTTCTGTAGCTGCAGGTGTTCTCCCTCTGGGTCCCCCTTCAGACCCAAAGTCCAGAATTAACACAGCCAGGAAAAATTTCATTAATCACAGAAGCCTGGGCCACCAAGAGACACCAATCCACCAGGAGGATTTCCAGGATTGAGGCTGGAAACCATCCACTCTGTATAGGAATATTTAGAAACACTTCTGAATGATATAGGAAATCCTTCACTCCGTCTTGGTCTTGACCTTTGAACAGAGGAATTCCTAGTCATGGACACTCCAGAGAGCACCCAGACTGTTTGGTTTCCATCACTGCCAACACCACAAACAGCCAGTGAGACACTCTGGACTGCCCAGGCTCACAGCAGTAGGAATATTGAACATAAAATTTAAATATTACTCTTTCCTGTACAGTCACAATTACAAGATGGTATTCTTAGCAATGGCTGGGAAACCCAATTCAGACCAGCCTTGCTTCCAAGTGGAAACAGCCCAGGTGTCTGATCTCACAGCAAGGAGGAGGAATGAGGTGTCAGCTCTGATACCAGAGGCTGGGAACAAGGTAGGTGCTTCCTGAGAAGTAGAAAATGGGATGCTCAAAATTACATCAACCAGAGACAAACATGCCTCCAGCAATTATAAATTTTATGGCAGAACTCCCTTCTCAGTTGCCTCAGGCTGTTACATACACAGCTAAACAGGATAATTTGTCTGTCTCATCTTTAGAGAGGCACATATAACACAGTGTAGAGCAAAGGTAGATGTGCCACATTATATCATATCTGTTTTATCTGACAGGTTAATACAGCCAAAACTGTCAACTCCTCCTCCACACACACACGTACAAATGGAGGGATACTGCTGATAATCTTTGCCAATAGATACAGCACAAATAATTTAGACTATTTCACAGCACTGTGGCTAGACATGCCATAGCTACTTCTCTGTCACCTTAGGTCTTGAGCAAAATTCATTGATGCCATGAAAATCCTCGACTTAAGCTGATGCTGGCAATTTTTCACAATTGCTACACTCAGTTTTAGGAAGCCAAGGGCTGCCTCTGCTCTGCAGTAGTGGTGTACTGGAGTAGAACCATGCAGAGCTCCAAGGGTCTGTGCTACAGACAGTATTTCTTTCTATATGACCTGGTCATTGTCTAATCTACCTCTGTGATATCTGTAAAGGAAACAAAGCAGGGAAAAGATAGTAAGCCATGAAATATCTGTGACCTTTCTGAATAACTTATGAAGTCCAGTGCACAGGTTAAGCTCTCTGGGAGTATTTAACTACTGGGAAAATACTCAGGTGCTTAGAACTGGTTGTTCTTTTCACTCTTTTCCCACAAAACAGCCTGACCCCCTTTGGATGTCCAGCATTGCCCAGGTTTAGCTCTGTTTTCAGCAGATGAATGGCTCAGGTCATAAAATGAGATGAAATTTACCTATTACTAATTGAATACTGTTTTCTTTTCCTTTCTCTCCAAAAAATGAAATTTTGTCAAGTAAAGTTAACAATATCATAATTCAGGTAAATAGAGATGTATTATATTTCAGATACAAGGATAAAATGTACTTTCCTTTAAAAAGAAAAAAGTGCATGTGGGATAAAATTAGAAAGAAAGCAGGAAGCATGATATGATTGAGAGACAAATAAGCAGCTCTCTATGACTGGGTCATGAAATAGTGGCAACTGCAGCACGGTCCACATGCCAGGACCTGGGACAGGGCTGGTGCTTCTAGGCTGGATTTGGGAGGTGTCCTCTCCACCCAGACCATGCAGGCAGAGGGATGTTTCAGAGAGCACCACTCTGATGTCTCCACTGCTCTAAGGGTGGTGGCCAACTGTGAAAGAAAAGAGCAAGGCTAAGCTGGTGTTGGAAGGCTCAGGCTTTAGGGAGGGCCCTAGGGCAAAGCTGTGACCCTATGACAGTTTTTAGTGCCATGTGAGGCTCTGTGTGCTCCAGCAGTGGAGTTTTTGGAACTGTGCTGGCTGTTTTGCCATCCCTGTTTTCCATTTCTCCAGCACTGCACTAGACAAGTTTTCTCCTGTGGAAGAAAAGGGGAAAACAAGGAAGGAACTATACTCTTTGGGTTTTTCTAAATGTCTCAAAATTACTTAAGTTTAATGACTTGCTGAACAAAAGACTGAATTTATAAACTTCAGTCCTAAAGTGCTTGTGATAGGTGGCATTTAAGCTGTAACAAAAGCAGCTGTGTCGTGTAGTTAAACAGAGAACAACAAAAAAGCAGCTGATAACAACTGCAGAAGAAAAAAAAAAACCCTCTAGAATCATCTGTGGACTGTAGATCAGGAGCTGAGGCTGAAACAGTGCAAATATCCAAGGGAAGGAGAAATGAGATTCCAGCCTGGAGTGAGACAGCTCATTTGTAGCAGTAGCACGAGGCCGGCCAGCCTTTCAGAGATCCCATTTCTCAGGAGCTGGTTATGACACACCCCTGCAATGCTCTGCAAAGAGTACTCACACTTCTGATTACTGCAGTAAACGTGCCCTTCATCACAGGATGCACCCTGACTCTCCTCGCCAGCTTACGCCAAAGGGACTGAGCTCTGCTGTGCTCCATTTTACACCCTGGCAAACCCAAGGAGGGAACATTGGTTGGGGGCACTCCTGCAGTTAGTTTTGCAGTAAAAAACATCCTCTGAGTCAGCTGAGAGGTAATAATTCCATTTCATATGTTGCACAATGTACAGGGTTCCTCAGCAGACATGGGAGCTCAGGGACAGGTATCAGCCCTGCCTCTACCCATCACACCTGGAAATTCATCTGTACACTCCCATGGCTCCCACCAGCTTTCCAGAACCACACAGTTGCCACTGGTCCAAACCAGCTCTGCCAGCAGAGCCTCTCAGGGAAAACAGAACAGTCAACCTGAGCCATGGTGGTTCTGTAGTTGATACAAAAATCAAAAAAACATGGAAGAGTAATCTCTAGCTGAGATTTTCAAAGGATCCTAAGGGAGTTAGGATTCAATTCAATAGTGGGTTGGAGTTACTTTGAAAATCACACTCTCGATCACTGAGGTGCTGCTGTGAGAACTCAGCACTGTGCTGTTGAGTAAAGGCTCATTTTACCAGTCTTTTTTCACAACAAAATTATCCTGCACTGACAGTGATTAATAATCAAGAGGTAGCAATTAAGCTTGTAGTTACAGAAAACACACAGACGAAAATGATGACTAAGGAAATGGTGCTACAAACTGACCCTTCTCACTTCAAAGAATGTGAAAGGTGCAGCAGACTTTGCACTCACTCCAAGATAAATATCTAATTACACTTATCTGCTCATCCTGAAAGCTGTAATGAGGAGGTTGCACATCTAAGAAGTGAGAAAACTAGCAACTACCCTTCTTGAGGGTTTCTATAGGAAAGAGTTAAATTTGCCTGATAGAACAGTGAGTAAATGCTGTCTCTGCCTACCCTGTGAGTCTTTCAGGGTTCAGCCTTTACTGAGAAACAGAGAGTCACTGTAGAAGACACCAATAAGACATACAGACAGTCTGGGTTTTGGGCCACTTCTAAAATTTCTGCCAGATAAGGCAGATCCTCTTCCCAGACTGTCACATTGGAGACATCCTTCCAGTCTTTCCCACATGGGGTGCCAGCCCCAGAGTCAGCTCAAGGGAGCAGGTTTGCACTGTGTGGGACATTGCAGGGGACATTGTAGCTTAGGATTTCAGTTGCCAGCATGGTCCATGGTTTTTGTGGACCCATTGGCTCACACAACCAAGCAAGGAATCACCGTTGTGCGCTACAGCATGGAGCAGGCTGGAGAGGAAAAGCAGAGGAGACACACAAAGATACTAAAGTCTCTCAACCCTCCATAATTTCAGAGCATAACAGGCAAGCATAATGCCAGTCTTCCTCAGCAGTTCAACAAGAAGACACTGCATGTCAGGTCCAGGGAAGTCTGTGGGGTGAAATCTATGTCTTTGCATATCTGGGGATCAAAATGCAAGTTCACAGTGCAGGTGTGAAAGGGATTCATTTCATGTGTGTTGAGATAAACTGCTGCCAAATCTCTGGCAGGCTGTCTAAAGCAGTGGTAGGTATCTATTTGAAGTTATGAATCATGAATTGTGCTGGGCAGCCTACTCCATCTCAGGAGTAAGTAAACCATAGATCTGATAAGCTTTGTATTACCTTTGTAAAACTTGAATCAGGCCCTGGGGTGTTTCCTTACATTAGTGTAGTTAATAAACCCAGATGTGGTGTACAGTTCAGAGATTTGGGGGCAAATCCTATGTTTGCCAAGAAAGAGATACTATGTGAAATAAATATTTTATAAAAGAAATTAAAATAAAAATTCAGAATTTGTGTCTCAAAGGACTAATGTATTTTAGCATTTATGCTGGAATGATTATGAGGCCTCCAATGTTTCATTTCCCTTGCCTTTGAGCAACATGATTAATTTAAATAGACAAAGAACCAAATGGTAAATCACAATTCCTTTGAAGTTTAGAGCTAAGTCTGCTGAATCAGTATTAAGCTGTTCCTGCATTTCAATTAACTCTTTGAGAAACCACTGCTTCATGGAGACCTTCTGTAATTACTGATGTGAATGAATGGAATTCCAGAGGTGATGAAGACCTTTCAGTTAATTGATTTTGAGGCTCCAGCTAGACAAGCCACGAAAAAAAGGAGAACATAGCCCTGAAAGTGGTGATAAGTAGCTTAATCTTCAAGGCCTTTTGGTTTTATTTTTAAAAAGAAAGCATTGAATAAGAATGTTTATTCTCAGTGTTCTTTTGAGGAGCAGCTTCTGTAGTTGAAACAAATGTGTTAGTAGTTAAAAATAAAATCAATGACCTCAGCAGCCTCCTCTAGATGCAATCCTAAACTAGTGCTGACCTGAGTCTTTTTATTTGCAGATTTTTAATTATATGAAGACTGCCTCTTCCTTATTCTGCCATCAGTGCAATGGAACAAAGCCACTTGCAACCTCTTTTCCATAGTGGATTTGGTTCATTTTTTTTAATTCGGGAGACAACAATTTGGAAATGAGTTACAATTATGAATGATCTTGCCAAGGAAGTACCAGAACATGTTTTATGGTGTGGCAAGAGCACTTATCTCCTTTCATGAAATCAAGGTTAGACAAGAGCAAGGTTCATCTCCTCTCCAGGTCATCTGAGTTTTATTGCTTCTAAATATGTTGGCAGTGTACTGAAGCATTGGCTAATATACTACAGCATGAATATTTATTTTTTTTAATCACCTTCTCTCTTTCTTATTTTCATGCTTTCCTGACGTAAAAGGTGATAGAATTTCAAGAGAGCTTAAAGCATGAATTTTAAAAAATTCCTTGGGGGGTAGACAACTTGGACTTTAAAACTCGGTTATTAAATTCTCAAATCTGCTTTATATACACCAAATCTTGTGTATGTGTGAGAGGTAGGAACTGCCACAAATCAGTAATTCCAAGCAAAAAGCATTTTTGGGAATATTACTCACACTCTGATAAATAAAACCATAATTGACAGGTTGCTCCTGTCTGTGCCAGACATTGTAGTTATACTATGGTACATGGGATTGCTGAAATGATCAAATAAATTTATGCTGTGTGTTAGCAGAACTGCCCCCTTGGGTTCTAGCCCCCCCCCACCACAAGCTTATTCACCTGTGGACTTTTACAATTTTGTTGCTTTGAGCCCTAGCATGCTCCTTTATACACCTGGCATGGTGTTGCTGCTGCTCAGGTCATGGACAGCTGTCAGCAGGGGTGGCTCTGAGGGTCTGATCAGCAAGGCAGACTCAGAGCCAAGGGGCATCCTGCCCCCAGCAGGACACAGCCCTGGGACTGTGTGTGCTCAAGGCTGTCCCCCACAGTGTCAGACACACGGGGGGATATTTGGGCAGCTGAGCAGGGTCCCCGGTGGCAGCTCCAGCTGAATTCCTTTCCAGCCTCCCCTGAACAGAGCAGCTCAGTGGCTCTGCCCTGTGCACACATGGACAGCTGCCAGAACCCACTTGGTGCCTCTACACGTTCAAATCCAGACCTAGATCCCCCTTCCATCTCCAGTTCAACATGAAACTGGGCAGTTTTAGCTTTATTGCTCATTCTTATTCTTCTCCTTCCAGCCTTCTCGGCAGTGGCATTGTGTTTTGGAGAAGAAAGCCTTTTGTGCTGGAACTGGAATACAGGAACTTAGAGCTCTGTTTTGAACAAGCAATTCATTGATGAAAAAAAGTTCTTTCAGTGGTTCTTCTAGTGGTTTTGGTGAAAAGCATAAAATACCATTACAAACTGCTGTATAAGCCAGTCAATAGTAACCTGCTTCTGAAAGATACAAGCTTGAAACTATTAACAATGTGGTGAAAAGATAAAATTTGGGGTATTTTTTGAAACAAAGCTATAGTTTGATATATTCTTTAATACAGTATTATGAACTGTTTATTTTAGTTCTCGATGAATTAAAGTTGCTTACATTTTTACCAGAACAGTTTATCAAAATCAGTGATAAATAATGTTATTAGACTTAATATTCCAGCCTCATTTGCTTTTCACACAGAAATTCATAACAGCCAATAAAACACAGCTGTGTAATAATATTGTGCTAAGCCATAAACACTGTATTTGTAAAGTTGACATGCAATAAAAAACTATCTTCTAACAAAAGAGATTGCAGCCAGACTTATTTCTTCCCCTGTGTGTCCTTTCTCTCTCCCTCCCTGCCTTTCTACCACTTTAAGGAGGCAGTGGAGAGGGGGAGGGAAGGAAGGAAGGAAGGAAGGAAGGAAGGAAGGAAGGAAGGAAGGAAGGAAGGAAGGAAGGAAGGAAGGAAGGAAGGAAGGAAGGAAGGAAGGAAGGAAGGAAGGAAGGAAGGAAGGAAGGAAGGAAGGAAGGAAGGAAGGAAGGAAGGAAAAGTAATGTATACAAATCTAAAATCTGCAAATTACTTTGAGGAAATAAAAGTATATATTTTAAGCCTAAAATGAAAATTATCTAATTTTTGTTTGTGGTTTTTTTTATTTCAATATTCTGATGTTTTTCAGCT
Source organism: Molothrus ater (assembly GCF_012460135.2). Lineage (NCBI taxonomy): Eukaryota > Metazoa > Chordata > Aves > Passeriformes > Icteridae > Molothrus > Molothrus ater. The sequence goes on along the minus strand of NC_050482.2, from coordinate 11,417,692 downwards.
TCTACTTGTTTGGATATCAGCTAATTACAGTTGCATTAAGTATCTCATACCATGGTCAGATTTGGTCTTTGGTTGACCAGTCTATTAAATAACTGGAGAAAGTTCATATGATGCATGTTAATTTTATTATCACTATCAAGTCAGAGGATTCACCAGGAAGAAAGGAGCATGAGGAAATAAGAAGCATAAATTCCAAATCCTTTACAATCTCCCTGCCCTGTTTCTCTCCTGGGTTCACAGAGCACAGCCTGATGTACCCATCTATTTCCAACTAAGCGCTTCATGCTCTGTCTTTTACAGAGGCTTTCTGCTACAAGCCCAGAAATGTCCTAAAGCTCTCACTCAAACCAGACTTGTGCAGCTCTCCCATGAAAATACAAATTCCAAACAGAGAAGGAAATTTCCTCTGCCTCTTTCAGAGCTGGCTGGTGTTCAGAGATACCCAAACACCACTAAGAACACATTAAATTGTCTGTATTAGCAAATACTGGTCCACTGACCTTGATCTCACTCATGAGCAGAGGCCATGGAGCCACATTTTACATGTGAATCTGAGAGCTGCAAAAGGAGGTATTAAAGGCAGGCAGGAGGTGAACAGTCCTCATTCCTTCTGGAAACAAGCTGCTGCCACAGTGCCCAGAGGCCCAGCACACTCATTTCAGCTGGGCTCAGGCAGAAGCACTCAGAGACATCAGTTCTCATTAGCTCTGCCACAAACAGGGCAATGGAGGCTTCTGGGAAAACTCAATCAAGGAGATGGATGAAAACAACCATAAACTATGTAATGTTTCTAATGTCTTCCAAATCTCATTAATATATTTCAAATGGCATGGAGTGGTTTGAGTTTATATATGATTTGATTTCTTATGATCAGTGACAACATAAGCAATCCCCAAACTGAGTGGCTGAGATTTCCCCTGGAATTACAAACTCACATTTCTCTAGAAGTGTCTTTTCAGCTATTCTACCTGTTATCATAGTTACATAGAGTCTATGTAGTCATTGTTTTGTACCGACTTGTTTAATTGTTTATAACTCGAATGCAGTTTCAAACTGAATTTATTGGGCTGACTGGAAGCTGCACAGCTTTCACGTGTGTATGGAGCCTTCAGAGTTTCCATTTTACCATTTTCACTGCCAGAGGCCACTTTGCTGCCTATCTAGTTTGGTGTCTTTATAAAATAATGCCATCAATATATTCAGACTGGAATGAGAAGGCACACGTTGACCTTCTTTTTGCCAGTACCTCTGGGCTGTTGTAATTATGTTAAAGATCTATAGGTCTATAAAAAAGCTTATTAAGGTGAGGTTACTAAATGAAAACAAGACAGACAGTGGGGTCAGTTGCCATGTGCAGCTCAAAGCAATATAAATATAGGGTTGTCTCCTTACTTCCCTCTTTTTAAGAAGTGACTTTAGTGCTTTTTATTTCAGCCCCAGTTAAAGGGGTTGTGTGAAATATGCTCAACTTATTTCAGGTGTACAGAATCAAAACAGCTCAATCTTACTAAATAGATACTCTGCAGCTAGAAATTATTGATTCTGCTGATACAATAAAGTATGAATTCTCAGAAATTATTGTGAAATTTCTTACTTTTTTTTTCCCTTAATCCTTTTGTCTTTGAAGGTATGTGCAGATCTATCCTATATCCTTACAAAAAAACCTTCAACAAAACAACTCCCCAAAACCACCAGAAGAACAGAAGGAAAAAACCTTCTGAAAAAATCAAAATCCTTGAAAAATGAAAGCAGCCATCATTGACATGATTTTCACTCATTTTGGCCAGCTCTAGTTAAAGCACACTGTAGCACAGTGTAGCATTCTGAGCTGAAATAAATCACCTGCCTGAAGTTCACATTTCTCTGTTCATTTCAGTGCAATTTAAGCAGACCATCTGACCTAGATAAACTATATAGGTTCATTGCATAACATAGGTATGGTGAAAGAACAGGTTCCTGAGAATATTTTACATTATTACATCAAGGGAGTAAAGCAGCCAGGACTAAGAAAAATAAAGTTCCAAAGAGCATAGAAAAAGAGCAAATAGGGAGAAAAGAGCTAATAAAGTGGATGGCAACAGGTCACATATTAAAACTTCAAAAGAGCTGGTCACAAGGGAAATTAAGAGAAACATTTCAGAGAGCATATGATTAGGATGTGTACAGAAGTGCTGCAGTCAGCAGTGGAAGCTGTGCTCTTGCTTCTCCTTTGACTTACATCACCCTCGTTTCAGCAGCACTAGGGTGTCATCAGACAAAAAATGAAAATGTGACTGCAGCGGGCTACTCTTATTCTGAAATTACCAGAAATTAAGGAGCCTGGACTCAAAGCTCTCATTTGTATCACACAGTGACTTAACCAACACTACTGTTTGAAATATTGATTTAAACTGCTCTTGGTGATTCCTCTCTTTCCCTACTCAAGGGAGAAATTTCCATCCATAGTGGTGACTGTAAGTTCAGGTACTTCCTGCAGCTGATCCCATAAATGATTGTGGTGTGGGAGAATATAACATTTATATAGTCAATGGCAAATAAGACCTGAAGAAAATCCCTGGAGGCGAATAAACAACTTCCCCCAGAAGAATCCTCCTAAAACTCAGGGCAACAGAAGAAAAAGGCTGCAGATATGCCCTTGCAGGATGTAATTTATCCAGGAAGGACAATATCGGTGGTAGCACTAGTTCTTTTGCTCAGTCTCTCTCTAAAACCTAAAAGTTTTCCATTGTATATTTTTTGATTCCTCTATTTTCAAAACAATATCCTCCATTATATCCAGTCAAACTTGAGAACTAATCATGCCCTGGCATCAGGCTTCCCTAGAGAGCATCACCTTGGCCTTCCAAAATTAAACCCCTATGAACACAAAAGAAAAATCACCAAGTGTTTATATTTACCCTCATATTCAGGTGCTTCAATCTATTAAGCTACTTTGAACTCCTGAGGCACCAAAAAAAGGAAAACACCAAATAATAAACTCCATATTGTATTTTTTTTCTCCAAGGTAATAGCGAAGGCAGTTTTACTCACTGCTCTGAATTGGCACAGATTCCCATGAAGTTATCTTATTTTCATCTCCTCTATCCTCTTTTCTTCCTCCCTCTCCCTCCCTGCAGCCAAGTCACTGATCTGGTTTCTGAGGCTCTCCTGGCAGAAGCTCACCCATCTGTTCAGCAATGTCTCTTTGTAATGATGCTGGCATTATTTTTTTCTGCATTTTGTTTTAGTGGTGCTCATCAGAAATGTGCAATCTTTGAATTGCAGCCGACTTCTCATCAGAGTGATAAGTTGTCTGAGTGAAGCTCTGGAAGGCAGAGACCTTTAATTTTACTTTAACAAGCATTTCAGAAATGGGCAGAGATGGGCAGTGGGAAAGCAGACCTGAGTCACCTCCTAGCTGACAGCTTTTTTTACTTCCATATGCATTAAGCAAGAAAGGTTTCCTTCAAAATACTTCTAAAAACAGAGAGAGTGAACTGCTGAAGTCAATTAAATCAGGTTATTTAACATGTTATAATGGACTGACAGTAATTTTTTTAAAGCAAAATGCTCTTTATCTCAGAGCAGTGCCTCTTTCAAAGGAATAGGGCATTAAATACAGCAGGTGAGTATAAACAACCTTGCTCTCCCCTGGACCTGTGATAGGTACATTTTACTTTCTAAGAAGACTCAGGAATTCATAGACTTGTGGGACATATTTTCCTCCACTATAATAATATAAATCAGAGTAATTCCATTTTAACCAATTGATTTTCTGTGAGCTGCATAAACGGAACATCACAAGGTCTGCACCTTTTTCATCTTTTCTATTTTGAAGCTCATAATTTTCATCAAAAATTAGTGACTAGCAGCTAATAATACTTCATATATTTAGCATATGCTATTCTATAACTCTTTCCACAAATCCTGCATCACCCTTGAGGAGAAATTTAAATGAATACTTAACAGACAAGGAGAGAGCTATAGGTTAGCTGGTGAGAAACATGTAAACTCAGAAGGCATACACTGCTCTCTAGTGGCAAGATCAGGAAGTCTTAATACACTGCAGCCCATCACCACACGTAGTCTAAAATATAGGATTTTTTTATTTGTTGCTCCTTTTTTTTGATAGAGAAAAGCAAGGTCAGTGCCCTACCAGTTTTTCCTGATGTCAGCTCTCAACAGCCGGTGTTTTTAATTGGCAGTAGGGTCTGTATTTTAACTATATTTATGATTCTGTGAAAAGTGACTGCAGCATTTTTAATGCTAAAATGTTTCTATAAAATATGAAAAGCATTTCTATATTTAAAAATAAATACTCTTGATAAAAGCTAAACCAAAACATCTAAACCAAGACACTACTTTACATCTTCTGAAAACTGGTTGAAGTAACTCCTGTCAAATCAACTCAGTCCAATTTTGTATGTATAGGTCAATTAAATATTTTCCCATTTCTGCAACGGTTCTAATGATAAATTTTGAGAACACTTAGGAGAATCACTTGTGAAAGGATAAATTAAGTTGTTTTCAGGGCCCAAAATGTCTAAAGAAATTTTTCATTTCCTAATTCAACCCAAAGTCTAAGGAACAGTGTTTATTTCCAGCTCTCCAGCACCCAGTGTGTTGATTCATCATTCTCTGCTTTATGAGGAGGAATTTTTGCCAGCAGGAACAGCAAAATGGACCCTGGGTTTGTATTTCAGCCTATTCATCCTGCTGCCTGTAATGAGAAACCAGATTACTTACCTGATGCCCATGGCCTCAGACATCAGCTGAAGGTGTTGTGAAGTTAATCTCCCCAATGTCTCTGAAAAAAGCTCTCAGCATCTGATAATGGTTGTTTTTTGATTAATAGCTTTGGCAGTTTGCAAAATTCATTTTATTATATGGCTCATGAAAGATAAATCCTACAGGGTGTGACCCATGGACAACAAGCCCTATGTTGAGAGCCAGTTTAAATGAACTTATATACTGTCTTTTTCATATGGTTCTGAATAAAGCTGTGCCTGGAGGGAACTTATTAAGGGAGGGTCACTGGATGGGAACTCCTATTTCACTTCATAGTCAATGGAGAGAAATTTATGCTTCCCAGAAGGAAGGTAGAGGCAGAAATTTGTCTGACCTCCTTCAAATAACTCCTCTGGGCTGAGATGAATATCAGCCAGAAATGTCCATTTCTTTGCATTGATAATAGAGGAACCAGGAAAGCCAGCTTGGAGATTAGTTTGCCCAGAGGAAACTTGCTGAGGTCCTCAGGACTGAGAAAATTGACCAGTCATGGTTCAGATCTTGGTCACTGAGCAAAGATCCTCCCTCGGGTGGGATGTCCATCCACTACAGCTGGCCATCCAAAGGCAGAATGCAAGCAGTGCTGCAAGAGAGATGCTGTTTAGGTGACAGGCCTGCTCTGGTGATTCACTCTTCTGATTTGGTCATGAGAAAGTGCAAGCCATGCTCCAGCTCACTGGGTATCATTTATGGATGCACCCTCCATCTGTGTGATAGAACTGCATGTTATCCAAGGAATGAGGCAGTTTATTAAGTTTTATAAGTAGGAATCTCCATGAATGTACTACATTAGCTTAAAAGCAGCACAAAGATCTGTTTTAAATAAACTTTAACTCTTTTTTGTCCTTGGAGCAGCCATTCACCAAACAAATTATCAAGATTTCAAAGAAAAAAATGTAGTAACACATTAACACAGAAAAATAGTCCTGTAGGGAGGTATTTTTCAACTATTTCAAAAAATCTATAAATTAGCTGTATATTCTCAATTTGTTCCCCATGTTTTTTCTTCAGTCACTGGGGAGGAAAAGGCACTTTAAAGATGACCAGCATTAGTAGATACATTTTGATAAGGAATCTTAAAACCTCTTTTTGGAGATGCCCATCTCTCTCCTTTACCTATAAAGGGCCAACACAGGTAGCTATCCTTGTACTTCCATGAGTAAACAGCAAGAGATTATCCAGCCTTTATCTTTGCTTCTTCACTTTCTTTCCTCTCTCCCCTCTAGCTCATGGTTTTGGGCCATATGAGAACCTTCTAGGGCCATAAATGCTAAAAAAAAAAACCAACAACAAAAGAACTTAACCTGAATCCTTTCTGTAAACCACCTTGCTATGGCGAGTTTTTGCCAGCACCAGAGGGGGAAAGCACAGCAGATATGGCAGCAAAGTGGGATCCCGTGATGACCACAGGCAATTTAACTGAAATCTTCAATGATAACTGAAATCTTCAATGATTCCTTATCACAACCTGATTAGCACAAGTGTGTGGGATTTTCTGGGTCCCCCGTGGCAGGAAGGAAATGATGAATCTGACTCCATGTTCTTAGAAGGCTAATTTATTATTTTATGTTACTATATTATATTAAAGAGTGCTATACTAAACTATACTAAAGAATAGAGAAAGGATACAGACAGAAGGCAAAAAGGTAATAATTAAAAACCTGTGACTCTCTCTTCAGAGTCTGACACAGCCTGACTGTGATTGGTCATTAAGTCAAAACAATTCTCATGTTGGATAAACAATCGCCAACCACATTCCAAAGCAGCAAAACACAGGAGAAGCAAATGAGATCATGTTGTTTTCCTTTTTCTCTGAAGCTTCTCAGCTTCCTAGGGGAAGAATCCTGGGCAAAGAGGATTTTTCAGAAAATATGACGGTAACACTATTTTATTTGACAGTGTACTATTTTATTTACGTCCATGTTGTCTTTCACAGATTGGACTCCTGGCTGAGAAGCTCCAGTCACACTCAGCACGTGTGAGCCTGACTACTCGGGGTGCCATGGGGAGGGGGTTGGCTGTCACCATGAGGGGCACAGCAGTGAGTCCAGAACAGTGTCTGCAACTGTGAAAAGAGACAACAATTATTGTATCTTTTGCAGTTTGGTTTCAACATATGCACAGTGGATTTATTCACTGTCAGCCTACATTCACAGCTTCATTCTACAGAAAAGTTTTCACCAGCTCATCCTAAATACACCTCTACCCTTCTGAATCAAACATTTTTCAGATGTTCAGAGGCAAGAATTACACATATCTTAGAAACCTCAAGTGTTGATTGATCTTGAGCTTAACAATTCTGTGTTTAAAGATTTCATTTGGAGTTTACTGAGTTATAAATTTATCCTGGAGTGTATTTTCACAAAAAATACTCCTTTAAACATCTGCCTTCTTATCTCAATTGCAATCAAAAAGGTTTTGGATCAGTATTCTCTAAATATGCAAACAAGTTGATGGGTGGGATTTTGTCTGTTTACAACATACCACTACAATCCCGCATTTGTGAGTCAGCTGTGACAATCTGCAATTGATCCTAGGACAGAACTTTAAAAGGCCTGTTAGTGTTTGCACTGTTGAACAAATATTCCAAGATACTTCAAATCCCCAAATCACATCTCTGCATTCCAGTGCAGTGTACACAGAACAATTGTGCCAACACTGCTGTATCCCATGTGAATAGCAAGGAGACAGTTTTCATAGATCAGGGTAGAAATATGGGTCCCCAAAAATTAAAATTATCCCAAGATGCAGTACTGTGTTGAGGGCTATAGGGCAGTGCCAGGACGCTGCCAAGCCTGAGGACTTTGACATTTGCAGGGTTTTCAGTGCCACAGAGGTGTGCAGAGCCCAAGGGCCTGGTCAATCTGCCCATTTCCTTGAGAGTTCAGAAACCCAGCTCTGAGATATGGGAAAATGACAGATGGAGACAAGTGAGAGGGCAAAGCTCGGCTCCAAACACATCACATTGCAGAAAGTTGCAATTCAAACACTCAGACTGCTCTGAGGAAGCTGCTTTAGTGCTCTGGAGCAGCTGTCTTGTATTTTATTGGACATAAACTCCTTTTGCAAATATGGTGAAATGCTCTCTAGTGACATCTGTCTTGGTTTGAGAGAGATTATCAACAATAGCTGGTGAGAGCTATGTGCAGCTGAGGACAGGAGGCAAAAAGATAGCTTTTGCAATCTTTCAAGAGCATTTTGTAATGATCCAGACAATTTAAAACTGAGATACATTGGCCTCTTTCCTCTCTTACTCTGAGTGAGGGGTCCCCAGTTTCTGTTTTCCTTTTACTCTGCAGTTTCAGAGAGATACCCATATTTATATGTCTCTCCAAGTAAACATTCACAGCTGTCACTAAAGGACTACAGGGGAGAAAAATATCCTGCTTTCAAGTAGAACTATTGCTAAACTAAAAACATGAGAAAGGATAAGTCCCAAAAGACTGATACTTTATGGCTCAGTCATGAAGTAAATCTCATCAAATACAAAGGGTGTTGAAAGCTTATGGGATATTTCCTGTCTCAGTGTGGTTGTCTCTTGAGATAACTCTTCCAAAAGCATCTACTTTAAGGATGAAATAGAAAAATTTATTTACACCTATTTCTGCACTCACTTTTAAGCACAGTTATTTTTATGAGCTTTTCTTCAGTCTAATAAACCTCTAACTTCCAAACATCCATGTAATTTATAAAATCAGTATTTTGATGTGGGGTTGAGGTGGGTGTGTTTGTGCTCAATTTGGTAAGTGAAAAAAGGAAGCAGTTTTATTCATGTATTATACTAAAGGGAAGGGAACATTTTGAGTGATGAAAGTCCTTCAGTTCACAGCTATGAAACTGCTGTATGAGATGAGCTGTTCTCCAAGACATAACTGTGACTTTAACACAAAGAGCTGTAATATACATACTATATGTATACATGGCAATATAAGCAGTTCAACAGTTATAGCAACATTTCTACCCTGCAATTGAGGAGGAATTCAGTTGAACTTTCAGACTTCCATTTTGTTTCTATCTCACCAAAGTAACTTAATGTAACTGAATAACTGAATTTTCTATGCTGTTTCTCTTTCCTGTAACCAGAGGGTATGGGGCTTTTTTTGACTTGTTTGGTTTGGGGGTTTTTGTTTGTTTGTTTGGTTTTTTAAAAGCAAATAAAACCACACACACACAAAGATTGTAAAGTATTTCTTAAATTACCAACTTGTCTGCTTGGATTATTTTTCCCCCCTTAACTCAACATATCTTCAAAATATTATTCTTGTTTTGCTGCAAGATTTCAAAGCTATAGGGACTGAACAAGCAAGGAAAGTAATGCCACATGAGCTGATAGTTCTGCATGCAGACACAAACACTGAAGATAAACTTTAGTAAGTACACATTTCTGGGATAGTGTTTCTATCAAATTTTCTATTTGTTTATTGAGAGGGTGGATTTATATCTAAGTATCATGGAGAGTTTTATACAGCTGTATAACAATCCTGGTTTATTTCATCTTCTCTGTGGCTATCATTTAGGAAAGACAGAGTTCAGAGGCACTGTAAACATCCCACTGCAGGGCACAGCTCACTCCTCTCTGATACGAGCAAGCAGAAGGCACTGTGAGGTTTTAAAGACACGTACCTACTACACGTGCCTACTTCATGAGAGATAAGAGATTTGGGGGTTCTTTCATCCTTTTGGGAAGGATGATGTGTTCACTAACAGAATACACTAAATTATAGCTACACCTTAGGAGTGCTGCTTTCTTGTTCAAAAGGAGCTGCCAGATCCCAACCATTTCCTGCTTTGCTGCTTATAACAAGCCAGTGCTGCCTCTAGTAGTTGCAGAGTGATTGGGGTACTGCAGATGTGATGTTTGGAAAAAAGTGGTACAGAGGATGAACAAACAGGCCAAATGATGTTTAACTTTGTCACAGCTTAAGACTTTCCATGCTCAAATGAATCTTTGGTCTTCCAACTGCTTTTCCTTATGTGGCATAATCCTGCCTTAGTGTTCTCAGCTGCTCAGCATTTTAAGTTGGTTTCCATAAAGCCTGCATTTTAAGCATTCATAGGCAATTCTTCTCATGAAAAATTATTGCTTTTAAAGCAGAGGGCAAAGGCAACATTTTCCAAGGTTGCTGGCTGCTAGAAAGATGGCCATTAAAATAAAGCATTCCTACTGCAAAACTGCTTTTTAAATTAAAACCAATCCTTTCAAACTACTTCTCTTGCCAGAATTGGGAGTTTGATGACTGAGGCCTAAAACAATAAAAATGAAGGATAATCAGAGCTCAAGAAGTCCAGTGACAACATATAGTGAAGGGAGAGGGTGACTGATGGAAGGAAAAAGCTAACAAGCAAGCCTAAGTGTCTTTTTTATCTTCCTATTTTACTTCTAGTGAAGATGTCCCCATTAATCAGATCCCCAAGCCCTGAGGCTGAGAGAGCTGAGACATGGGAAGCGTAAGCAGGATCTGTGTCTCCATGAGCATCCCAATATGGTGCAGCAGTTAGTGGGTGCAGACTCCAGGGAAGCCTGGGAGAGGCTGGGCATGGAGAGGGAGTGAGGGCAGGTGGCTGAGCCCCAGGACTCAATACCTGAGTTCAGTGCACCCCTGAGGAAAGCTAGAGCTTATTACCAACTACCCTTATGAGTCCCTCACCTGAAAGAAGAGGACATTGGTACTGCTGAGCTTTGGGAACATACAACAATCCTCTAAATTTAAATTTTATTCACACTACTAAAAAAATGGAACTGCTACTGCAATCTTGCTAGCAGCAGATGAGGTAAAATTGCTCCTGAGCAAACACAGTCTTTTCTGCCCTGAAAAGAAAATAAACTATTCCTGCTTGCTTGTATAGGCTTCTCTAAATCTCCTTGCCATCAGGCCAGGTTGTTTCTCCCACTGATCCCTTCTTTGTCTGCACAAGAATTTCTCATCTCCAACCAGACAGGTCTGAGACATGTTCAGCTGGTTACTGCTCTTCTGGAAACCATGGAGTACTAATTTTGTTTCATTTTAGATCAACAAGTGATATATATGCAAGAAAAAGTGACTGGGCCTGAATTTTGCTCCTCCATCTCTGCACTCCTGTTGTGTGCTTGCAGAGGGGGCAGGAAGATGCACACATCTTCCATTGCACTTATAGGTGTCACACACACAGAGTTGAACCTAAACTAAACTCCTTTCTGGGCAGAAGGCCTCATTCTGTGCAATTTAAACTATTTAAGCTATTTCTTAATCATTAATACAATTATTTATTAGTTGTGAAATCTGTTTCCAGCCTTACACAGGCAGGGATTTGCCAGTCAAAAAACCCCCTGGAACTTTATTCACTTGTTATTGCTAGCTGGATCCATATGTGCTTTTGGATGAAGTGATGAGGTGGCAGAAGAAAAACACACTTTTCAATTCCTCATATTCCTCGCTATTCTTTCATATCTATCACATATTAATAGGAAATTAACATTTTACAGAAGAATGTGCAGTTTTCTCTATGCTAGACACCCTTGTTGCTCTGCTAACTTTTTGCATATGGTTTTCTAAACGTAAAACCTACAAAGATTAATGCTCATTTTATAACTTGGAATTCATATTAAATATTCAGTATAAATACTAAGCAAAACCAAAAATAAGCTGTTCTACATGTTTTGGAACAATGTAAAAATTATAACAATGCAAAATAATAAGTACAGTGTTTTATTCAAGGCTGTAAAATCAACAGGCATTTGTAGCTGAGATTTTGTTCCATTTGTGCAGACAATGAATGTTTGTAAATTTTAACTTAGACTTGACAATGTGACCATTTTAACAGGAAAAGTAATTAGAAAAAAAGAGGTAAAATACTGAGAACAAATGCTATTGTAAAAAGCCCACTCACTACTGAAGGTAATGGGAAGCCAAGACACTAGTGAATGGCACTGCAGAGGTGTTTTGAAATCATAGAATTAATTTGTTAGCAAATTATTATCACTGGAAACTGTGTTTTAAGACAGAAAACATAAAGTGTTATGTCAGGAGGATTTCTTTGAGAAGTGTTTTGCAAGATCCAATAAAAGAAGTGAGTTCCAATGGAAACATTTAACTTTCCTGTTGGGTATTCTCAACAACAACAGATATTTTTTCCTAGATTCTTGCAGGAACAAATATTTCAGCAGCAGGAAGGTAATTTCTTATGAAGAGATTTCTCTACTTTGTAGAAAGACAGAATTCTACAAACAAATCACTGGGGAAGTCTAGAGGTATAGAGAGATATATGGACTTTTCCAGTTTGTAGTCTACAGGGATGGCTGAAATACTATCCCTAACATCCAAAAGCAAAATAAATTTATCAAGAAATAGTAGTGATAAAGATTAATGTCTTGATGGAAATTCAAAGGATTTCTATGATTGTAGCTACTTCTAAGGAGTTGATTTTACAAGATTCAATGCTCAATCAAACAGGAAAATATTTATTATCATGAAATTAAAGTTATTGTGTGTTTAAGAGAATCTATAGTCAGTATGTTTCAGGTACAAACATCTAATTTCAGCCATGAAAATTGCTTCTATTGTTGGCAGGTGGTCAGAAGCGGGTATCTGGCTGCAGGCATGGGGGTGAAGGGCAGGGCCCAGGTGATGCCTCCTCAGTTTTGCTGGTGAAGGGGAAACACATGAGAGGGAGCAGATGGTCCTGCAAATCGATACTCTGTGCAATTGGTGTCACCAAAAGGGATTTGGCTTTTAAAAATACAGCACCTTTTGTGAGGATTGAGGACTGTTAGGGAGAGATGGGGTCCAGCTGACAAAGCCAGACAAGAGGGTGTTTGCTCACATGATGACCTCACCTGGTGAGGTGTGATTTAACCTAGAAATCATGAGGGTTGGAAAAACAGTCCTTGGGAAACAGCACTGAACTGGGTGGAAGGCAAAGGGGGAGGGTGACAGGGACAAGAGATGCCTCAGAATTAATTGGAAAGGTAAAGAGACATCAACGTTAAGAGTAAATAAAGACCTGCAATCTGTGGAGGAAGCAGAGCTCTGCATGGAGTCACTAAAATATTGGAATAACTGAGACAGGGTGGAACAGCTTGCAGAGCTGGAGGGAGCAACAAGATGGAGCAAGCCCTTCAGAAAAGGTGGGCTGGGAAGACAAGGAGAAGGGGTTGCCCACTGTGTGAAGGTGCAGCTTGGATTTATGGAGGTCTTCTAAGGGGTGAATGCCCAGCTGGTGGAGAGGCTGCGGGTCAGGAGGAGCAGGGAAGAGGCTGGGAAGGCAGACACTGTGATGGGTTATGGTGAAGAAATGCACAGAGATTTCTTTAAACTTAGGGGTATTTCTGGTCACATCCCCTAGTGCTCATGGGGAACTCAGCCCAAGATCTGCTGGATGGGAGGCTGTGGAACACAACCAGTCAGTGGTTTCTGAGCATTCTCTGAGCATAACTTCTCAATACAGGTAGTGGATGAGACTGACCACATCTCCCAGGCATCTGCTCTTGGTCAAAGTGTTCAGGGAAGACCACTAAGCAGCAGCAGAGCTTTCACTGGGAGATGGAATCAATTATGAATTAATCGATGTCCATTCTGGGAGGGTTCCAAGACCTGACTGGACTAAACCCTGAGCAACCTGGTCTGACCCTACAGTTAACCCTGCTTGGAGTAGGAGGTTACACTAGGGACTTCCTGAGGTCTCTTCCCACCTGAATTGTCCTATGATCCTATAATTTGCCGAAAAACAACTTGCACAGATGGATCATTAAAGCCAGTTCACAAATACCCCAGTTCACTCAGCCAAACCAAATACTGTCTGTTTACCAAAGAGGTAAAGCTGGCAGAAATAAGGGTCATAGTTTCAGGTTTCTACACCATGACAACCTGGGTCAAATGCACAGTAAAACAGTGAGTTATATCAGTCAATTGGCACATGATGACATACGTACAAGGAAGAAACCATTGTTTAACAGTTTACAGATGTCATGAAATAATTCATTTGAAGAAATATAGAGTAAACACCCTTACTGGGTATGACTAAAAATCTGTATTAGTTTTATCAAGGTTAAAACATCAATGTAATAAGCATTTTTGTGTGAGGTCTGCTAGAAGTAAAGTCGGATGTGACTTTGACTTTATTTATAAATGTAATTCTTTTATTTTTGGGAGAGATTATATATAATAGAAGTTGAACAATAAATCCATTTAGGATTCATATTTGCCAGCATGATTTAAAATAATTTTCTGATAATCTTTTTTGATATTTGACTTTGAAATGCATTGAGAAATTGAAAAAAATTAGTTCTGCTTGAGCCAATTCACATCCAGTTCTGAGCATTTTCTTCTTGCCCTCTGAATTTTGTCTTAACTCTTTGAATAAAGCTTTTCCACTTTAGATGGATTTTTTATGGCAATTCATAAGCAGTCATTTGCTTTCTCTTGGAAACCCTCATCAGTCTGTCTGTAAAGGAATATTCATAAGGACTCCACAATGTGAATGAGCAACGAGGCAAACAGAAATGAGGACTGAATGTCTGTGTGTAGTAGATGTAGTAGATGGTGGTCACTCTCCTGATGGCTCTGACACACTGAGTCCCCCTTTGCTGAGCTGCCCTCAGTCCCTCCAGCCAATGCAGTGCACAGGCTGAGACTGTCACAGTGCTACAACCTCTACACAATTCTGATTTCTCATCTGCTCATACAGAGGTGCCAATGACTGAGAAAATCTAGAAACAGGCCATTTTCTTGGGAACAAGTGTACGTGATTTCCTTAGCATTTTAGGTCTTGGATAGTTTTCCTCTCTATAAGGTGCTTTGTTTTAGCCAACACTACACTGTTCTCATGAAGGTGTAATTTCACCAGCAATAATGAGCTAGCCCTCTCCAGCAAGACAAGAGCCTTTATAGTAAAAAAAAAAAAAAAAAGTCATTGGAATTTTGGCCTATATTCAGAATTTTAAATGAAAAAATTTGGCAAAACACTCAGGAAGTGAGTTCCATGCAACCTCCCAAGAAGAAAACATCAAAATCAAACCACGTTAACTAATATAATGCACCATAATATACCTTCATTTTTGTTCTCTGGCTTATAGACAAACACAGCTGTTTCTGTGATGCTAAACAAAAGACAGCTTTGTTATAACTAAATACATCCCAGATGGGAGTGTCTCCTTGCAGTAAATCACACACTTAGTGCATGGTTTTGAAGAGACTTCTTTCAGAGATCCTGCTCATTCAGAATGGTTTCTCTCTGGGCTGTAGAGCGGCAATCTGCCTCCCTCAAAATACCAGTGCACCTACAGCCTTGTTCCTGCAGCTCAAGAGTTAAAACACTGTGTTTGGTAGAGAATGCTGCTCAGCTATATTACAGAGTGAAGTCCTCTATCTGCTCTGAAAATCATAGCAGACAGAAATTATGAAAAATTCCATTTAATGAAAACCTTGAGTAGAGCTAAAAGAATAATTATTTTAGTCTTTAACAAAGTAATGCAAATTTGGAACATAAATAAACTTTCCAAGCCAGGTAATACTTAAAATAAAGAAGTTGGCTAATTCATCCTGACAAACTTTCATTTTCTACTGAACATGTGGCTATTTTTTCTGGAAAATTACTATGTGCCTTCTTGGAAGAATCACCTGCCTGAACAATATACAGCTCACAGCACTGTAAGAAAATGCAAGTTGGAGAAGCAAAAACATATTTAAGACATAAAGAGATAAACCACCACTAGGTGGCAAAATGGTGTTTTTCAAAGCATCCAGGTTCATTGATGCGGTTTTTAGAAACTTGCGCCCAAACAGGGGTGGTTAGATATAAATAGTGCATTGTAATGACGCAGTGTGTTTCACTTTGCTGGAAAGCAACCGTGGGTTTGTATCCCGACTCCACACTGCTGCTAGTGGGATTTCTCCTAGCCAGTCTTTGGCAGAAGTCAGTAGTCAGTACCTGCTCCCATGCAAGCCCAGTTTCCAGTTTCATTTCCATCTGACATACCCAGTTTGATGAGACAACTAATCACTCACAGAATAGCATTACAGAATGAAGGATTTTCTTACATTTCATCTTGTCTGGCACACAATAGGATAGGAGCCACCCTGACCTCATTAGAATTGTGCAAGTATTAAACAGGTGAGATGGAGAGAAGAATCAGTTCCCATGTAAAGGCAAAGCCTAGGCAACATTTTAAAGATGCCGTGAAATTAAATATAAAAAAAGTTTTGGTGCTGCCAGATAGATAAAACAGATTTCCCCTGCCAGCTGGGATGGGATATGGTGCTGTGTGCTGCTGACCTGACCTCCTTGGGCTCTGAGCATCCATCAGCCCCCGGAAACAGGCCTGTAATGTGCAAACTGTGCAAACACTGCACTGCAGGAAAGGGATAAAACCGCTGCAGTTAATATCTAACCTCAAATGAAAATAGGCATTGTGAGACATCCTTGAGTAAGGCCACAGGACTCACCACTGCCTCTTACTCTTTTCTTTTGGCTTTTAGTTGCCATGGTGATGGAATAACTTTTCGTCTGCAGCCTGTTGTCCAGCCAACACTAAATCTGTTCCCACTTCCTCCTTTACAGCATCCACTGTCCACTTCACCCTTGTCTGTTCTCTTCTTCTCAGTCTGTATTAGTCTTGAACCACTCCTTTCTCTCTTCCACAAAATAAATTTGCCATTATAAACCTGCCTTGGCTGAAGAGCACCTAGCTCCCCAAAGAAATACAGGATTTAACAGACCCCAATCTGCAGAGTATCCACAAAGGGAAAAGTCTACTACAACTGCTGCAAATCAAACAGGGGCTAAGCACAGCTTGCTTTGCCTCTGAGCCTTTATTCATTCCCCAAGAAGTTAATATTTAAAGTAAACAGCCTGATTTGAGTGTGCTCCAGGACGGGACATTCCCTGGCTGTTGGTGAGCCAGCGATGCGCAGCAGCTGGGACCAACCCGGCCCAGTCTCAAAGGCAACTTCAGTCTCAGACAGCAAAACCTCAACATCTTGTCTAAATTATTTCCATCCTGCTGTGCCCTGACAAATCAACACAGTGTGCTCAAGTGAGGAAATAAAATGAAGAGTGTGGTCCCCAAGGGCATCTCACAATAACACCCTCAGCTCTGCGCTGCAGCCTTCACAGGGACTGCTGGTCAGCCTTGTGTACACTCACCCAGGGTCACATCCAACATGTAGTTCATGAAGTCATGAAATTAGGTTATTAATGGATGAACAGATGTAAATGCAAAAAAAAAAAAAAAAAACCCAGAAAAAAGAAAAAACAGGAATATGAAATCAACATGAACTGGAAGGAAAATGGAAAAAAAAAATCAAACCTCTAAATATTTCCTATACTTTTCACAAAGGTATCATAGTTACATGTTGGCTGACTTTTGTGCCTTTGGTTTATACTATAAGTCTCTTGCAATGAACTTTTTAATGAATATTTGATTCTATAATTATAGGCTTCACAGGAGAATTCACTTTCTATTTACAACAGAAAATAAATGCTGTTTGGGAGGAGGAAATGTCTGTTGGGCTGAGGCTCTATGTTCTCTTACTGACTAGCAGGTACAATATGTGATATGTGTCCGTCTTAATTTGAGCTAAAGCCTCATTCAGGGACCATTTTCCTAGAATCAGAATGGTTTCAGTTAAAATGGACCATAAAGACCATCTAATTCCAAACATCCTGTCACGGGCA
Organism: Molothrus ater; assembly: GCF_012460135.2. NCBI lineage: Eukaryota > Metazoa > Chordata > Aves > Passeriformes > Icteridae > Molothrus > Molothrus ater. The sequence continues at coordinate 11,400,274 of NC_050482.2, read as the reverse complement.
GGGATGCCTTCCACTAGACCAGGCTGCTCACAGCTCCATCCAACCTGGCCTTGAACACTTCCAAGGATGGGGCAGCTGCAGCTTTTCTGGGCAAAACATTCTGAACAAAATATAAACAGATCTAAAAGTAACACACAACAAGTTTTTTCTGGGTTTTTTTTTTTTTTCTTTTCTTATAATTCCTATATTTTGTAACTCCAAAGCTTAAACATACATTTGCACAGAGAGAAACAAGAACCATGTTTGGTCCTTTGAAAAAACATCAGAAGACAGGACCCAGATCAGTAACAATCAGTTTCTGGCTTGATAAATGCACATTATTTCTGCAGAAATACAATCATTATTGTAGGGCTCAGAGTTCAATATACACCCAAAAGCCTTTCCAAGTAGATGAAGAGAGGTTCCATGATTGTGTAGGGTGGGTAAATAATTTTCATCAGATTTGCCACACTTGCCAGTATGTTCAGGCCAGTATGTTTCTGGAAAAACAACCCAAACATTGATAAACCCAACAAGCCCCAGGCAGGTCTGTTCCCTCCTAGGAACAAAGGGACTGCTGTTATTTGCAGAGTACTCACATTACAGAAAATCAAGGGAATGAGAGTGCAATAAAGACTTGCACTGGCAGATGCAGAGCTGAATCAGTCAATATTATTGTACATAATTCAGCTAAAAAGTCCCATTTGTAATCTACTGGAAAACCTTCTTAATTAGGACATGCTAATGGAAAGTCTGTTCTCTCTTGAGTGGGCACACTAAATAAAAATCTGTTTTCTAAAAATGCTTGGAACATAAAAATTTGAATGAAATAAAATACTGACCTCCCTAAAAAACATACTCACCACCTTACAGTTTGGTCTAATATTTTCTTGATTCCTGTAATCCAAATCAGGCCATATATTTACAGAGGCTGAAAATTCAGGTTTCATTCATCTGACCTGACATGGCCTGACCTCTTGTTGCCAGAAGAACATATGTGTGTTATTCTGAAATTATGTTAATAACAAAGAACAGTGTCTGTGGTGCATTCTGGGCCCTTTAGTGTCTCATGTAATGCATCATGATTATCACTAGGTGATTTTAGAAGTTGTCTGAGTTTTAGCCCTCTGTCTGAGCAGGTTTACAGGACCTAGGTCTGATTTAGCTGCCAGTGGTCACCACAGCCTCAGAGGTGAAAAGGTTCCAACTCTTGCTGCCAAAACTGGAGCTGTCAGGATGAGAGCAACCGTAGGCAGGTTTTGTGAAAAAACAGAGCTGGTCAAAGAGTAAGAAAGAATCCTGAAATCACAAATCCAGTATGTGGTGGAGCTGAAGCCAGAAGTAACTAGCTAACTGCAGCTTAAAAGCTTCCCCTTTAGGCTATGCTGCATTTTGTATGTGCCACAAAGCATCCTGCTTCAGCACAGTAATGGACAACTTGGTTGCCCTTCAAACAGCATATCAGTTAGTACAGACTTCCCATGTGTCTGAAAGTGACTCATAGTCTGAATTATCACAACAAATCATTTTAATAGATATACTTGTGTTAATAACTAAATGTATACAGCTAATGTAACATTGAACGTTACTTAAAATATTGCTCCTTAGTGTTTTATTAAACAGTTGAATGCTTTCAAAAATTGGAATGTCAGACTGTCTCATATTGCACCATTTCACAGTTATTTTTAATTAAGCGCTCTGACAGGAGTGAGTATTTACTTATTTAAAATAAGTCAAATTTATACTTAGACATATCCCAGGCTCAGCATTTCTTACAAAACTGATGGGAAACACAAGCTCTGGCAGCTGTTGGTCTGTCCAAGGTCAGGAGCAGAGCCTGCTGTTGATCCTGTCAGTTTACTGTAAACCCAACACACCTTCCAGGCCACACCTTGCTCATGTGGTTTCTGTGAAGATGACTGATCTGCAGCCTTTTTCAATGCAATGTTTGGATTCCTTGTCCCTGTGACTGAAGGGGAACATTACCAAGAGAATTAATGTTAAATCTGATGAATTTGGGATGAAAACTGTCAGAAGAATTTGGTCTGTTCACACGCTTCTGTACTAATTAGAATTGCTTTGAGCAAATGTTGTTTTAATAGAGCTTGACAAATGTGATTTGTTTGACAAAATTATTTAACATTTCACAGAATCACAGAATCACAGAAATTACTAGGTTGTAAAAGACCTTTGAGATCATCAAGTCCAACCTAACACCACCTTATCAACTAAACCATGGCACTGAGTGCCACATCCAGTCTTTTTTTAAATACCTCCAGAGACAACAACTCCACCACCTCTCTGGACAGCAGAGGAAGTCAGTGAGCTGTAAGTATAAGAAAGGGAAGTCCAGCAGTCCTTAATATTTCACTCTACTGTCAGTAACATTCCCAAACTAGGTGTCTGTCACACATTTGGTACAAACACATAAATACGATAGAAACTTTAAAATATCCAGCCTGATACAATCAGGCTTCTTGAATGTATTTTATTGCCATAGTTTTCTTTTGGAGTTGATACACCCTGAACTCACAGACACATGTGCTCACATGCGTTCATGCCAAACCCCAGAGCCTGGTTTGCGGTCACCCGCAGCTGCAGTCTGCACATTGCCACCGTGCTGGTGCACACCCAGAGGGCTCACACAGCCTCACGTGGGGACGCTGGGGGCTGGGTCATGCCTCCTGCTCTCAGCCCTGGCAGCTGATGCTGTTCTTGGAGATGAAAACACGGCCCTGAGTCAGCCACTCCAGCTGTATGAACAGTTTTCATGCTATTTCAGATGAGCAGTGAGGTTCAACCAGCACTCCACTCATTTCTCTGAGATCTCCTTGTCCTTCCTGTAGGACCACGAGCTTGAAAAATGCACCCACAATGAAATAAACACTGTGTTCCTAATTTAAAAGATGTATCTATATGAGCACCTAGTTCACAGAAAAAACACATTTTTTAGGCTCTAAAGCTGAAAAATTTCTTTGGGCATGCTGTCAAGATCATCTCTTTGAAGTAGTGTCAGCCACTATTCAAAGCTACACAATATGCTGTTTGTTTACTGTGTGCTATAAATAAGAATGCACAAAAGAAGAAAAGATGCAATTGTGTTTCATCTTGGACAGTTAAATGGAGCAATTATTTCTGTTTTCAGATTTCTCTTTACACGTTCTTAATAATGGAATTATTTTTTTCAAAGCTATCCATCAAAACACATAGTTTCAAAATCACAGTCGGCATAAATCAGTTTTGCTGTGCTTAGTAGAATTCTGTTTATTTGTAAAATTGATAATTTGCTCACAGAACTGTTTTGCCTAGACATATCCATAGCTCAACTCCATTAAAATATTGCCAAACATTGCCAGTGCATATAAAAAATACAAAATATATTTACACATTAATTAATTAAAATTGTAATGATAAACAATATTTAAAGTTGTTGATAAATACTAATTAACAATAAAATTAACTTTGAGGATCTTTTTTTTCAGTGGAAACATGAAAGTTTTAACATACCACATGATGTGGATCTATTCTTTTAGTACTTCTACTGTTTTTCTTCTTACCATCTATGCTGCCCTTTATTTCAGCTTCCTTCACTGAAATACTTCTTCAACCAATTTCCCTGCCATTCAGGTTAGGTGGAATTCCTGTGTTCAAGCTTTAACATCTGAAAAGTGTCACAATCTAGGTTAGTCATACAGGTTTCCTTTGTAATCACTGTAAAGGGTCTGTTAAATCCAAGGAGTGATTCATCTAATACCCAAATGACTGAACACAATAGGAGACAAAATGTCTTTCAGAAGTGTCTCTTTCACATTGCTTATATCCAGGTAACACTGCCCTAGACAAATAGCTTGGATTAGATACCTCATTTCTGGACAGTTAAAATGAGAAGAAAAAAAAAAATGCCTTGACCCATTAGTCATGGGAAGGAAGTTTGGAGACACCTTTAACCACTATGGCAGCACAGATGTCAGCTTGCACTGTGAACCCACCTGAGCCAAAAACAAAGTAAACCTGTGGCCAGCCCCAGGGTGCTCTCTCTGTGCTCCTACAGGTACCAAGCACAGGGCAAATAACAGGCCATGTGCTGCTGCAGTGTCTGTAGTGTCAGCCAAGTGCAGAGGTGAGAGAGATGGAAAGTGTAGGCTGAGATAGGTCAGAGAACAGTAGGAGTACTACTGCACATCAGTGTTCACTGAACTGAGCACATCTAGCTTTCATTGTCCTGGAAGAATTTGAGGATTCTTTTTATTTCTCTGTGTAGAAAATACTACAATGCATGTTCACATCCACTACATACCAACACATTGTAAAAGACATTTTGAGTAATATAGCTCCTCCTGATACCTTTTGCATTAAAATGAAGATGAGTTAGCACTATGAGTCCAGACTCCCTCCTATTTCCTCCTTCAACCCCACACACCCACTGCCTCACTTCCACCAATTATGACAGCAAATGAAGCAAAGGGCTCACGACTTTCCCTGGTTAGTAGCACTCATTGGATCCAGTCATCTCAGCCTGTTTCTGCCCTCAGCAGTCAGTACACTTCCTTTGCAGCAGGTTATTGCATCTGCAATAGGAGGAGCAAAAGTCAATGTAGTTCAGCTTCTCAACTGCTACAGGTCACTGCCAGCCACATTTGATTAGAAGGATACTGGGTGATGACAGGGAGAAAAATGAGCTGAACACAATCTTCTAACCATAGTTATATCAGATGTATTTGCAAATTATTAAGATTTGTATTATTTTACATAGGAATAATGAGAAACTCAAATGAACTCTGAGAACTCCGTCTTTGTGCTAATAAAAAGCGCAAAGTTAATTTCTTACAAATAACACCAAAATTAACCAAGTTGTCATCCTGATTAGTTACAGTTTGGATGAATAACTGGGACAGAAGAGCTGTGGGGAATTGGAAGCTATAGGAAAAAAACTTCAACAACTCTTCAACCTTTCCATCCTTCTCTTCCTGCCTACCAAAATGACCTTTCTCCTGTCCCGAGGCATGAGATGTGGCCAGTGAAAGACCCAGAACCAGGCTGTGAATCTGAGGAAAGGCAACATAAAACTGCACAAGATAATGATTAAAAAACATCTGATTGAGAGAAGGAAAAGTCATTGAAGGAAAAATATTTATGATCTGGCTGTGCAATGAAAGATGTGAAGCCAGACCAGGTACCCAGAAAGTCAACTGGAAGATTGAGTCTGCAGTCAGAGCTTTCCTTTCCCACCATTAAAATATTTCTGTTGATCAACAGTAAATAATATACTGTGGGCAGGAGCGCTATACAGGGCAGAAATACAGACACAAAAAACAGATTAAGCTTTTGTCATATTTAATTCTAATTGACGGAAGAACAATGACAGGCATTTCTCCAGTATTTCATAATTAATTGAGAAGCAGAACTAATGAGGTTTTCTGGAATCAATAGTGGCAGTCAACAGCACCAGCCCCTTTTGGGCATGTTTTTCACACTAACCATGGTAACAGTGTAAAGTGTTTCCATTAATGTGACTCTATGTCACCTGCCATACTATGCATTATTTAATGACCTTTCTCTGACATATAATTGCTTTTTAAGATTAGCAGGTGATTTGTAAGATTGTATCCCTGGGCTGTCATACCAGCCCAGCTTTATGCTGGTTTTAAGAGCACAGGAAGAAATGAACTGGCTAAATAGAGAGAGCAAGTGTTCACACAATGCCCCGACTGAAAACCCAAAGGGATTTCATAGTAATCTGATGTTCAGAGAATGTAATAATATAAATGACCCATTCAAAGGCATAGAAACAGCTGTAGAGTTTAGCAAAAGGTCCTATGATTCTCTGCTAGTTTCTCATTTTGAACACTGGATCAATCCCTGATGTTTTTCCCAGGTTGATTCAATGGCTTTATCAGCTTTTAGTGACAACATTTGATTTCTACATCCTTTTCAAATTTTCAATACAAAATCAGAAGCTTTTTGTCAGACTTGGTTGTCATCCCTCGTTCCTTCTTTTCAGCTGTGACTGTTTATTTATTGAATTTATTCCACCTACCCTCCAGCTATTAGCTATATATTGTCTCCATAGCAATCCCTCTCTTCTCCTCAGCACAAAAGCAAAAGAAGAGGCCTGGTAATTGTGATTTGAGATGCAAGGTGTTAATTTAATGCTTTCAGCAGTGCAAACAGCAGGGAATACAGCGCTTCTGACACTTTTGGACATCATCACTGTGTGCATTATTTTTTTCCATATTCATGTTTCATCAACCATTTGCAAATTCTCATTTATCTTGACTGACTTTAACATTGACTTTGCTCACATTTTATAATCAATATAAATTTCATGATACTGTGTTCTCATCAGGCTGCTTTCCTCATGCAATTTTACATTTACACTATATGTCTTAAGAGGCCTTTACAGATTTTCCTTCCCATGGTATGGGGGGGTATCACTTTGTTAAATTTTCTAGATAACAGGTGAATAAGGACACTTTCTCCCACAAGCCTTTACTATATATTTTCTAATTTTTGTGTGTTTTTTTTTACAACAAACCCCTATTGTGAATATCAAGAAAGTTTACTTTCTCTCCACAGCTGAAAACAGTTAGTATATATCTCTTTCCTTCCAGTTACTATATATCTACTTCCTTCTACATCCTATACGTGTGAGAAAAAAAACTACATTTTTGTATGGGTATGTGAAGAACATCATCCAAGGAATTGGATGTTCTGTTTCTGCTTCATCCAAGGTTCTGCTTCCATGTTGAAACAATCTTTGTGTATTAAGAGAAATGGCAACCTATGTTTAGAGAGTACTACAAAGAACTGAGCATTGTACAAAACTACCATTGATTGCAATGTTGCTAGACAGGAGCTGGAACAGAAAAATGACATCTCTGTCACCAGGTGTTTTGTATTTTGTATTATTACTTATAGATTGAATTAAGTGTGGATGGTTCTTTGGAACACAGTGGGCTTTAGGCTCTGCCTTGGTTAGTTTCCTGTCTAGCATGAGCCTTGACTAAACTTTATGTAACAACACTACACTAGGGGTGGACAGTTTCACATGTAATAATATGGAGTGGAGCAGCAAAGTCAAAAAGGGCTGGCAGAAAACTGATTAAAAAGTTAGCTACATTTAATATGGAAAAATCAAGCTGAGCCCCCAAAGAGGTTAGTGAAGTATAACATTTTCAACTGTGAAGGACCACAGGGAAAATTTAAATGGAGTTTAATGACCCAAAGTGAGTTCAGGCAGCATTTTAATATCTGCTTTTGAGAAATACAGCAAAGGGTACTGTGTTATTAAACACTTTACTTATACAGATTAATTCATACAAGTGAAATGAAAAGGATTAAATATTTATAAGTCTGTACTTTTTCTTTGACTTGAAGTAGATGACGGCCACTATTAAATACTCTGTGCAGCAAGAGCATTATCAGAAGTTATCTGCAATTCTCTTACTTATAAGTTCATTGGGATCAAGATAAAAGTCTAAATAAGATTTTCATATCCTTTCTGTTGTAAAAGCACTATAGACCCCTTAATCTTGTTCCCATGCCCTTTGTAAATACCTCTTTTAGGCTTTTTTGTAGCTCCCTTTAGCAACTGAAAGACTGCAAAAAGTTCTCCCCAGAGACCCCTCTTCTCCAGTCTGAATGACCCCAACTCTCTCATCCCGCCTCCACAGGAAAGGTGCTCCAGCCCTCTGAACACCTTTGTGTTCACTCCAGGCTTGCTCCAGCAGGTCCATGTCCTTTATATATGGAGAGCCCAGACCAGGACACAGAACTCCAGTGGGGTCTCACAAGAACAGAGCAGAGGGGCAGAATCCCTCCCCCTCTCCCTGCTGCCCACACTGCTTTGGATGCAGCCCAGGGCACAACTGGAATTCTGGGCTCCAAAAGCACATTGCTGGGTCATGTCAGGCATGTCATGACCTAATCAACACCTCCTCCTCAGGACTGCTCTCAATCCATTTTTCGCTCAGCCTGAATTTGTGCTTGATATTGCCCTGACTCCAGTGAAATGCAGGGATGATGCACTGCTTCAAAACAAAAACAGCCTCAAGACATTAATTTGTACCAAATTCAGGACAATCCTATTGGTAAGAAGCACTGATTGACAACTCAAGCTACAAAGACATTTCGTTCTAAACAAAACTTCTTCAGTGTTCAGTGTTGTTTTGAACCAAATTTAATTTTCACTTTCCTTACATTCAGCCTTTTTATACTTGTTCCAGATTGACAGCACACATCTTTCCAAAAAGCAGTAGCAATCCAAACTAGCTAGCCTTGAAGCAGAAGACTGCATGACAAGGAGTAAAGGCCTTTTTTATGATTTACCATAAAAAGCCCACTTCTTGATAAAATTCATCACCCTAATTCAGTTAATACATATTAAAATCAGAAACCTAAAGGCAGATATGGAAATCTTGTTTTCACTGCAACTTTTAATTCACGTCTTCACTACTATAAAGTAGTTTTGTGACTAAAAGGTTTAAAGAGGGGGAAAATAGGCAAGAGTAAATAATAAAATATTTTCTTAAGTCACACAAAATCAAGATTCTAATACTTGCAGCACCAGTTTGTATAAAAAAAAACATTTAGTAGTCTCAGCTACAAAAAGGTTGGCATGTTGATATGTTCTTACCTGATTGTCCATTACAGTATTTTGGAATACTTAATGGGATACATTAATAGCCAGCTATTCTCAAGGAAGGAATGCCACAAAAGTATAATTAATTTGAGATAATACAATTGCTGCATGTAAGTAACTAACAGTTTCATCCTGGAAGAGAAAGAGAGAATGCAAAGGAAGACCATAAATTATCCTTCAGCATCAATAGATTTCTCTTCAGGCTACAGGGAAAAAATATTAGCAGAAATATCAAAGAAGCTTGTGCTATAATATCCCTGCAGAAAATGCATAAATATACCTATAAAACTTTTTACTGCAGTAATTTTATTTATATATTCATATCTAAATATCTATATATCTATATCTCTATGTAAAGCCTTTGGCTTATACAGTACAAATTGCATACACAGAAACACCACAATTCTATGTAGTCTAAGACCTTTTTTTCTCCACTGGGAGAAAACTGACACTGCTGCTATGTGGTGTTTACTGATGCAAGTGCAGTTTTTCAGATATTTTGTTGATTTTTTTTGTAAAATAACTGTTTTGGCATAAGAAAGAGCAAACAAGCATTAACTCAAAGTCCTAAGCATAATTTTTTTCAGTGGAGAAAGCAGGAAGAAAAGCAGGGGTGGCAAGAAGATTTAGCAGTGAACTAAATTATTTGGATATGTGAATTCTGGAATTCAGTTCTGTAACTAAATCAGTCTATGGCTATTTTAGAGCCAGAGTACAATCTCTCTAAATCAAGAAATATGTGATTCATAGAGATCAGTAGCAGATATGATCGCTCATCTGTAGCTTCACGAGCCATTTACAAAATTTTGCAGATGTTTTTGCAAACAGGAGTGTTGAAGGTTGAAGACCTCCCAGATTTTATATTTTGAGCCTTTCTACCAGTATTTAGATGTCAAACAACAAACAAATAAAATTTCAAAAGTTGGTCTCAATGATCTTGGGAGTCTTTTCTGTCTTAATGACTCTATGATTCTAAATATTTCTAAATTTGGATATTATAAATTAGAAAATTGATCAGCATACTGAAAATGAAAGGTTTTTTGTCCTTTTTTTTTGCTTCAACTTCGTCAAATGTGATTCTCATTTTGCACAATGCTGAACATTTCTGAGTTGGCTGATCATGACCCATCTGCATTATGTAACTGTCAAAAGGCTGTCTTGGCTTTGGATAATGTTGAAAGCAAGTATTGTACACAGGGTCACTAGCCATTTTTATGTAATTTTCCAGAGAATGTCCTAGTTCACATTTAAATGACTCTACGATACAAAATTTCTCCCAGCATTCAATCAGCCTTTTGTCTTGCTCTGAATAGATCCTATTAAAAAGCAGAAATGTATGAATAGAGATACCACACTGCCTGCTTCAACCCACTGGAAGCTGTGACATGCTTGTGAATAAACAATATATACACATACATAAAGAGGAAGTTAAAATTAAAAACTTTGGTGTGAAAAATAGCATTTGTGTTTGGGCTAGGCTGCTGTGGCAAAGGCAGTACTGAAGAACACCTATTCCTAAGAAAAAGGCCATGGTTCTATGACGCCTTTGTAGTTCCTCGTCCCTGAAATCTGCCTTGTTTGCTGTCTTATGGCCTTAAATAGGGCACACCATGAGCATTCATTACTGTTTGTACTGTGCACAGTAGCAGAGGGTGGCCAGGTCACACAGACACCTTCAAACTGTGCTGAGAGGCCAGAGGGGCCAGGGACCCAGTTCTGCAGTGCAGCCAGGTATGGCAGCACTGCCTGGCCCTGAGAGCCCTCCTTGGACAACAATACTCCAGTGTTATCCTTTCACAGCCCCATTAGCTCAGAACCTGCCCTGCTCCTGCACTGCCCAGTGTGGGGACTCCTGGGCAAAGCCAGCTCCCTGGCAGGGCTGGTGCCATCTGTGCCTGCAACCACCACAGGCAAGTCACACACTCACATCACAGGTTCTCCCATGATGGCATAACAGGAAAGCACTATCTCTGCTTTCCCCATTGTCACATGTATTCAGTTACATACACTATCCTGTTTAGATATCAGATGAGAGGCTGAGGAGTTGGACCACTCTGCACAATAACATCACTACCAAAGTGGGTTTTTCGTGCCAATACCAATTTCTTTTTCCTGCCACTTACCAAGATCTGAAACTAGTAAGTAAGAATCAAAACTCAGCAGCCAGATCCAGAAAACAGCTCAGTAAAGCTGGTGAATAGCCCTGTACTGCATTATTATGTGCCCAGACTTCCTTTATTCCAGAGGCTTTTACATTATTTTTAATCAGTAACATAAATCAGGCTTTGAACTATATCTGCAAGGCCCAGCAGCCATTTGGCTAGTAATGAGCTAAAAGGGAGTTCAAAGGAACATCAAAGTTGCCAGGTATCTCCACCATGTTTCAGAATGAACTAAAAGGTTCCTTTTATTCAAATTACAGAATTCTGTATCACAGCTCTCTGTGGCAAGTCACACAACTTTATTTTAACTAGGGGACAATCATGCTGCTTTGAGAATCTGCTTCACTTGGAGGATTCTTCTTTTGCAAGATCATATTCAAGCAATTTCTAATCAGAGATTTGTTACAGTTTATTCCTAAATTATTTCACTTATTATTTATAGGCATGCTGGCATTAAGGAAGTATAAAAAGTGTATTAGCTATTTTAATATTCCATCTCTCACTGACCATTAAACTGTGTACTTGTCATTGAGAAAGAAAGTTTCAGTGGTCTCCTCTGTGCCCTGCCTGGCATGAGGCAGCCACTTCTCATCCATCCCTGCCTGTTCCCTGGTACCACTTGGATGTGTGGCACCTTCTGAGAGCCTGTCCAAGCTGCTGCCAGATACAGGGCAACCAGTTTCTTCTGCTGCTGCTGCTCACATTGCTCACCCTTTTTATTAGAGAATTCTCCTTGGACATTTGAATGATGATTTATACTGCAGACTTTCAATTTCCTTTTTTTTTTTTTTTGTGCATCCACATTAGTTCTCCATGTAGTACTTCAATATTGGTCTCATTAAAACCTCAAGGAGAGATAAAACTGCCTCTTCATACACTTACTCTTTGTTAGCTATATAAACAACTTTTACCCCCCCTTCCCTGCAGAACAAGAATTTTAGGATCCTGCAAAAAACTTCTTTACCCTCATCATTACTTAATGTTTTGTTGGCTTGTGTGTCATGTGCACATTTTATCAGATATGGTATGAGAACTAATTTGAAGTTATTGTACACTACATTGAACAGAACAGAAATGAGTCCTGCTTTCTGCAGAACCCTTCTACAAATTCCAACCATCTATGAAAATCTGGACAAACTATTTACATATATGTCACAAACAACAAAAATACATACCTATATAAAGACACAAAATTTCATATGCATTTTAAAAATCTGCCAGCTCACTTCTCTGCAATCCCTCTAAGGTCTGAATCATGGGAAAAGCATTTTGCTGCATTTGAAGTCTGAATGTCATGGAATATTTAGTCAAAACCTTAGACATCACAAAAGCAAAAAGATTCATTTTTGGAAAACAAAATTCAGTAAAATATTGGTTGGAATTGATTTTGTTCCTACCTTTTACTTCATAAAGAAGTTAATTGTGCATCTGTTTTCTGTTATTTTTGGTCAGACTGACCAGCCTACTGTAGCAGGGGATATCTTAGCAGCACTATTGCAATGTTATTACCATATTTTTTTAAAAAAATAATTTTTCTATATGTATAATCTCATTGCTGCTTTTATAATTGATAATACAATAACATCAGATCTGGTTTTGTAGGAACAGATGCTTGTAGAGATCTATTCTTTATACATTAATTGAAAATACTTCAGAAATGGAAAAGAAATGGAATAGCACAGACTCATGCCAACTTTGCCTAGCAAAACTAAGAGTTGAGCTGGGACTTACTCTTATTTTGCTCCAATATACAAAGGATGCATAGATCAGTGAGTGAGAAGGCATATTTAATATGAAGGAAACCTACCAAATAAGTCAGCTTAGAACTTCTGAGAATGATTTGAGGGCTGGGGGGGAGATTGCAAGGTGGAGGATGAGAGTTGTTTGTGGTTTGATTTTTTGTTTGGTTGTTTGGGATTTTTTTGTAAAAATGCAGTTTTATGGATTCCAAATTCTTTTGCTCGCTTCCTACAGCACTGATTTGCTTTCACTCTAAGACTGTTCTGGGGGAAAGCTACCCATGGCTTTCAGGTCTGTTGGGAAACCAGAGCTCTGCCCCAGCCCTTTGCTCCCGGAAGGCTGCTGTGAGCTGTGGGAACTGAAACCTGAGAATTGCAGCTATTCCTTGACAGAACCATCCTCATCCATCATTAGAGGAACCACTGAGACCTGCACAGCTGTCTCAGCCAGCCAGTTTCAGAGCCCACAAGGGATGAGTGGGCTTGTGAGCCCTTGGTCCAGGTGGGCCTGTCCGTAGCCCACCCGTGACAGCCTCGGGCAGCTCTGCACTCCCACCACCGAGCACCTGCCATGGTGGCACTGAGCTCTCCTCCTTCTCTCCAAGGCTCTCTGTCCTGCAGAGGACAAACCATTCTGAGTGCTAGCACTGTACCTGCTTGTATCTGCATTTGTGACCAGCTCTGGATTGCTCTCTCCTACTCAAACACTCAGCTCCAGCTGGAGCACACTGCTTGTCTGGTTCCCTCAGTTTGCCTCTGACTCCTCTGACCTCCTCTGACTGCAATACTGTGCTTTTTTTAACATGCCCAAGATCTTTCTTCTGGTCATAATTCTTGTTTGCAGCTTGAACCTGCTAATTTAGGGGATAGTTGGATGCCTGACTCCCTTGACTCTAATTCCATTTTAAGCTATGTAACCAGTGAAGCACCTTATGAGCAACTTTGCACTGCTGATCTGGACTGCCTATCCTTGGACAGAGTGTCTGTCAAAGCTCTCATAGTCAGGGCAATGGTCATTATGCACACAGCATCAGCATTCTCCAGTAACAAACAGTACTCAGCCTTTCCTGTTTAAATTCCTGATAGTTCTTTCTCATCTAAAAACATTTCCTGTTTTTGTTCCCTTTGACAGTTTTATCAATACATAATTTTCTTAATCTGGGTTCTCCAAATTCTTGCAGCAGAGGCTCACGACTCAGTTTTATAGTTCTGCTCAGCCAGGGAAATATCTGGATCTTCCAAATATCCCTCGTGAGAGAAGCCTGCAAACAGCATCTATTTTTTTGGGAACAAATCCTAAATGTACTAGTAGCCAGAACTCAACATGATGGAGTAAACTGTGTAGAGTAGTTTGCCAGATTATTCAATCAGGTGATCTTGTGACAGACAAGGAAGAATTATTTTTGCACACTGGAGAGAAGAATCTATTTTGTTACACAGGGTTTTTATTTCTAGCTTCTTTTACCACTGTCTCCAACATAGTGTAATGCAAAGCTACAAGCAAGTCTTACAGATATTGTTGATAGTGGTCATCTTTCCTTACAGTAGACGTGGGATTTGGTATTAATAATGTTGACAGTGCTTAGCTAATGCTTTTTATTTTTATTTGTAATAATAATATTTTTAAGACAAAAAAATTCTGAACATATTTTCATGGTTTTTTACAAATAGATGGCATGACTGTTTCACCTTTGCATTTTTATAAAAAAAAACCTCTGCTTGTGTTCTTGATTTTATTTTGTTCACACAATTGATTCTACAAACTTTACTCAAGAAAAGAAAACCTTCTTTCAGGATCCTCCTCTGGCACATGTAGATTTTTTGGGGGGGTGGAAGGGTGAGATTTAAACAGATAAACAGAGTACTCCAAGGCAAAACTGCTTAGCTTTCAAAGTAAATATTATGCTCAAAATGTAATTTATAATACCAGGCACCATTAGACATAATGTATTATTCAGCTGAACACCATAATAGTATCCAATTCACAATAAAAATTAAAAATTAATAACTTTGCAACCATTGATTTTCTGTATTGTGCATAGATATGAGAAAAGTGAACTACAGTCTACATGAGAAATAAAAGTCTTTAACAAGCTTTAAGAACACTGCACATGTAAACAAACAATAGAATGAAAAACACTACCCAGGCAACTTCTACTAATTTATATAAAAGTGAAGCAAATGGCAAAACAAACAAAGGGGCACTGGAATATAACCAAATATGTGCTGGGTTTATGTGTTCCCGTTTGCAAGACAAAGGAAATAACATTCAAAACCTCTATTTCCTGCAATGAGGCTCATACCTGCTTTGCTCTGAGAAATTATTACCTTCAGATAAATAAACAAGATATAACCAGTCTTGTCACTGCATTAGAAAATACCCTGAATATTTATCTGGGTTTTTCTGATGACATGAAGTGCTCTGCCTTTTTTAGGCCATTTAAGGAGAATTAAATGAGAAAATTACTCAGTCAACAAAACCACAACATTTTGAATGGAAATAAACTTAGATGCTCCTATTTCAAGTTCTAAACTTGAATTGTATCTTTCCTACCAAAAAACTTAGGATCAGATTTTAGATGAAAAGTATAGTAACCTTTCTCATTCACCCAGTAAAAACAATGTTTTTGCAACACAGTGTCAGCATAATTTTTTTAACTACAAAACAATTTCAAAAGATGCTGAGGAGTCTGGCTGTGGATCAGGAATGCACTTAAACACATGTGTCACTTGAAGCACTTGAGCAGCTCCAAAAGAGAAATTCTGGCTCTATTTACATACAGTAATTTACATAAAGTAATAGTAATAGTCACATTTTCATCGACTCCAGTGTACCCAGAACTTCATTACTTCTAACAAAGTGCCTAAAACTAAGGCTTGTTGGCTTATTTAGATTAATTGGTGTAGCTAAGGAAAAAAAGAAAATATTTGGGGTACACAAGCCCTTCTTCAAAAGCTGCAGAATTCAGAGCTAATTACAAGCTGAGAGTAGAAGAATGTATAGGTGTAAGTATAACTCTGGATTGAATCTGGGACCTGAGAATGAAGAGGAACATTTTGAAGATTCAGCAAATAAGCAAGCACAAAACCACAGCAAAGGCCTTCCTTCAGACCTGCTTCGTGCCTCTGCTTCACAACAATCACGGAAGAAGGCAAGCGGTTTTAGCACTTTGTTTCTTCTTCATCTTTTGTAATCTGGAGAATCTTTTAGAGTTATAAAACAAAAATCCCAAGGTCTAGTATTAGGGTCTCTGTCATTGTACCTAGGGAGAAGGACAAACCCACTTTGATAAATATTTCAAAGTTGTTTTACTTGGTGTTTATAATCAGCACTCACAGTTGTTCAGCATTCTAAAATGGAAAGACTACTGCCATAGCCCACACATAAAGAGTTGCAAAAATAAAAAGGACTATGTATTAAGAAAGTACTTCTCATTTCCATGTAAATATTGTTCAACTTTCATTTGAAACAAAACAAATAACATTTATTTGATAACATGGTCCAAATCTACTCCTTTTATAGAATACACTTTACCTACAAATTATTTTAAATTGAAATTATTGAAAAACTCTCTGAATTTCTGTAAGTAATCAGTCCTATTCTTTGATTTGTTGATATGTTTTGTCAGCAAAATCATCACTGGATTTATACTATATTTATAACTGGAATTAAATGCTTGTATTAATACATTAGAGAATTAATTTATCATAAGTAATATCTTCATATGCAGTAAAAGAAAACTGACTATTTAAGGTATCTACTAATATGAATTACCTTTCAGAGCATGTGTGAAGACACTTAGATATGACAGTCAAAAAGTTGCTGTATTGTCTTATAGTTATATTGTGCTTATGTGAGATAAAAATTGACCATTCCTGCAGCAATTTTCCTGAATTTCTCATTTAGTGTAACATCTTATGCAGTTGTTTCATTTACTGTACTTTTATGAATTTGAATAAATATACATTATTGTAAAGTAATTTAAAAAGACACCAATTTGTGAAGACCTAGCATCGTAACAGGAAATATTATACTGGTTGGTAGCTTTGCTTATATATGCTAATGTTTACTTCCTACAATTCAAAACTGATACAGGCACTATAAAAGAGATTTTACAGGAGTTAAATGATTTCCACTTTATAATTTTAGTTTTTGCTGGTGTGACAATTGCACATGAATGCACCTATTTATGTATCTAATTTTTATTAACATGCAATAACATTTACAAATACAACATTTAGTGTTTCAGTGCTGTTTCACACTAACTGGAAAATAATTTCAATTTACTGATACATACAAAGGAACAAAACACAATGTAACTACCCGGATCACATCCCAAAAAGCCCTATATTTCATAATATTACAGGTTTACATGATTTTTTGTGGTTTAATTTATGTATAATCCATTTCTGCTACAGATATACTAAAGATATTATGTCCTGAAATTTTAATTCTGGATTTTTTGCTGGACTTTTAACACTATGGAAACAAATGTCTATCAGTGTGTGGTGTGTGTGTGTGTGTGTGTGTCTTTCTCTTATAGATTAATACAATCTTCATTAATAAAGTGCTCATTTTTTCAATGAGTTTTTCCTTTGTTTATTTATACTATGAAGTCTGTACCATGATTAGTTAATTCGCAGGTCAGGGTAGAACAGACAGTAGATTATGTAGTTTCTTCTGCTATAACTACTCAGAATTAAATCTAACATGGCAATATTTCAAAAACATGGCAACTGTAAAAAAAGAAATATCCTTTGCTGAGCATTTACCCTTGGTTCTATCATATTCTGGAGAGGACCTATCTGCAGTGTTTTGAACACTGAAATCATCAACAGATATTTGCACAATTCATTAGGAACCTGGTCTCTTGGAAAGATTAACATAAAATGAATGAAGAGTCAAATTCCCCTCTTCCCCATTCTCAGCCTTCTCCTAGCAAAATACATGCAGTTCACCTCCAAGGACCTCTGGATTACACAGTGTGCATACACAAAGCCGATTTTCTTCCCACATCATTGTAATTACACTGCCTTCATTAAAATTAACAGAATTCTCACTGTGTATTTCAAGGCAACAGTGAGCACTAGGATGTGCACAGCACTCACTGGCATACACAGCACACGTCTCCTCTCTCTGCCAGCAGCACCTCCTGCACTCAATATACACCTTGGAATCTTCCAAGGTGCTGACAATAATTATTTGCATCCATATTAACAAGCACTTTAGGTGTTAGCATGCTACTGAGCTACAGCTTAATCAATTCAGTATTGCTCATCTGCAGCGTCGGGAAATTTTAAAGCCAAACTTGTTTTGTGGTTCCAAGAAAAATTTCATTTTGAATTAAGCGTATAAAATCTCTTAGTCAGAAAGGCCCTTCACAGAGGTGTTGCATGAGCTCTGGCCCTGTCATTAGTGACATTGCTGAACAGGGACATTATCCTAGCTAATTAATATCTAAAGTATCCACTATCCATTAATTAATCACAGTAACGTGAGAGAAGAATCAGCGTTGTGTATGCATACAGTGTAATCCAGAGGTTCTAGAAGGTGGACTGCAAGCACTTTGCCAGAAGACTCAGCAATGGGGCAGAGGGGCCTTTGACATTTAATTCACGTGGAGGATTTGTATTTGCTCTGTTTAATTATTTTTTCATCTGTTCAAGTTTCAAATGGTGTACTAGAGCTGCTGTTTCAGATTCAGAAAGCCAGCCATGTCCTGGCAGCATCTGGAGCACTGTGGGCAGCAGGTCAGGAGGGGATTCTGACCTGAGAATCTGCATCCAGGTCTGGGGTCCCCAGCACAGGAAAACCAATGGACCTGTTGGAGCAATTTCAAAGGGATACCAAGTTGATTGGATAGATGGAGCCCTGCTCCTACGAGGAAAGGTTGAGAACTGGGTGTGTTCAGCCTGGAAAAGACAAGGCTTTGGGGTGAGCTCATTGTGCCCTTGCAGTACCTGAAGGGAGCCTACGAGGAAGACAGAGAGGGACTTTCCTCAAGAGCATGCAGTGACAGGACAAGGGTGAATGGATTCCAACTGACAGACAGTAGGTTTAGATTAGATGTTAGGAAGAAATTCTTTACTCTGAGGGTGGTGAAGCACTGGAACAACCTGCCCAGGGAAGTTGTGGATGCCCCATCCCTGGAAGTGTTCAAGGTCAGGCTGAATGGGGCTTTGAGCAGCCTGGCCTAGTGGGAGGTGTCCCTGCCCATGGCAGAAGGGTTGGAATGAGCAGTATGGAAGAAGATACCTTGAATTATACTTTGGGAACATTTTAGTTTCTCAGCACAAAAGGAAATAAAATAACTTCAGTAAAAAATATTGTAGTTCAGGTATTGAGATATAATTATGCATATAGTTACATGCTTTATTCAGAAAGTATTTTACCTTGCTCTATTTACTTTTTCAAAGGCAGAAATTCAAATTCTTACCCACTTTCCTCTATTTCCTTTGTAACAATTGTCTTCAATTTCTCATATATGTGTTTGTGTACTGTGTCTGGTTAAAGACAAGAGCAAAGGACTATTAAATCAGATAATTTAAATTAAAATCTGAAAAACAGCAAAATAGAAGGCTGAAGGCTGATCATTATCCCCATAAAACACTGTGCATTCCATAGCAAACACAAGAAATTTATCTATTAAGCCCATGCAGCAAGCAGCTAAAGATAATCTTACAGAAAAATGAGCCCAGGAGCTGGTGATGCAGTCTCAAAAGGAGGTCATATCAAACAACAGCTATTTGTTGTTAAACCAAGCAAAACAACAAAATCTCTTGAAATAATCGCCTCTCAGGAATGAGGCCATGAAACACACAGCTCCTGAGCAATCTCCCAACTCGTCAGAAGAAGGTAAAAGCTGTACAGTTCTAACTGCAGGGATGAAATACATTGTCTCACATAACCATACTGCTGTGAGGCAATGCTAATCCCTGAGTTAGAGCTTACACATTCCCTATGTTCTGGATAACACATAGGGATCATTGGTGTACTGATCAAATACAGACTACATTTATCTACTTAACTATAGTTTCTTTCACTATCTAGTAAATTATTTTATCTTAGAAGAAAATACTTTCAGACATCAGGTACAGCTCTGTGGTAGCTCCAGGTGGTGATTCAGAGCTACACTGCTCCACAGCACCATGTAAGACATTATTTGTTACAAAGCACTGCACTGACAACATTTGTTCTGAATATTGGGAGTTTCCTGGCCACAACAGAGTTAGCACAATCATTCCTCAGCCCTCTTGGGCACTGTGAAAAGAGTTTCTGCTATTCCATGCTCCTGAGAGCTGCCATGTGTGTGAAGTAACACTAGAATACAATAATTTATCCCCTGCACCATTATTGCATAAGTGGGACTAAACAACTGACATTGCTGAACACTGTTGAAAAGATCTCTTATTGTTTCAAAGAAGACTGCATAAGGAAATAATATTGGTGAACCTGTGCCATGTAGTACTTCCACTTCTGAAAAATTAAAAATTGATACCAATTGGCTTCAAATTTTAAAGGAATGCACATTAGAATGCTCAGGAGTTGCCCTGTTTTTTGTAATATTGTCCATGTACAACCAGGTACAATTTAGGAAAATTTCCTAAATTACAATTTAGGAAAAGGTAGTAGAAAAGTCCTAATTTTGAAATAAAGTAGGCTTGGGTTAAATAGAACTAAGAAGTCAATCTTTAAGACTAAGCTATATGTTTAAAAGAGAAGATACTATCCAGTTCTGTTTTCCAAATACAGGGTCATAAAAAGAAAAGGAACTTGGGTCTGTTTCATGTGTTTTGCCAATGAATGTAGTGACAGTGCTAAAGGGGAAAAAGGACAGAGAACACCCTAATAAATACTCCTGGTCAAAAGCATAGAAATGTGTGCTTTGTGCACATGATTAAATGAAACAAAATCCATGCAAAGTTGAGGTGTCCTTCTTGTAGTATCTCCATTTCTGTCACATCTGCCACTCTTATTATCACATTATTTCCACCTACCATAATCTCTGTTTACTACTTTCTTATCTCTTAATCTGTACTTTCACTTACAAATACCCTAACCACGTGTTGTTTATCTCAGAAATCATTCTTTATCCTTGATTTCCAAATCAGAAAAGTATCCCTAAGCTTATTAATTTTCATCTCCACTAACTGTTCTTTCATGAGCAGCAGTTGATATTGCACCCTCTACCACAGGGGAGGCCAGGAACCCTAAAACAAGACTAGGTTTCCATATGTGAGATGAGATGTTTTGTAAAAGCTTTTATCCCACACAGTACCAGGGTGGAAGTCTGCCCAAGAGAACACAGAATAGACTAAGCACCTGAACAACCTAGGAGAGCAGAGAAGCAACAAACACCTTTCAGGTGCCCTGGCATTCTCCATAGCAGTAGGACAATGAAGATGGCCAAATAAAATGTCAGAGGTCTTATAAAGTCTTGAGAACTGATGAACTTTGGGGTTTCTTTAAGAAAGAATTCTGTACCATCCTTTGCTAGGGCTGAGAGCATGCCTACCAATCAGAAGATGTGAAAAATATTTAACTTATAGTTTGAGTGTTATCTACTTCATTGTTTATACCATTACTTATGGTTTATTCATTGTCAGCATCCAAGGACCCCTGCAAAGAAGAAAGACCAAGACATCCAATAAAAATAGAACATTTGATACACTTTTCCATTGAGTATTACAGGAAAAAAATCTTTTTAATTTGCTAATTATAGTAATAGCTGAGTCTGACTTAAAGTCTTTGCATTCTAATACTAAAACACCTTCTGTGCTGTAAAATGCTGCTCTTTTTGAGCTCGTTCTGGGGGCAGAAGTTCTTGAAATTCTATAGAAACAAAAAAATCCTAAGGACTCACGGGAATGATGAATCTTAATTTAACAGATTTGCCTTGTAGGCTTTTGCGCCTTATGTTTTGACTGAAGTTTTTCCTGAGATTCACAAAGTTTTATCAGTTGTGCACAGTTCTATCTACAAATTTCAGTGAAATCAGTGTTTCACCCTATCAGTGCTGACCAGATGGGGTTGTGGGTCCCAGTGACACCGCAGCTCAGCTGGATTATCCCGAGGTCCCTTCAACCCCATTTGTTCTGTGATACTATTATCGGGTAACGGGATCTTTCTTTTGCAATCCAAGTGCAACATGTGCGTGCTGGGGAAAGACTTTGTAAACATTGCATAGTTTCCTTAGGGCTTTTATAATAAACAGCAAAACAAGTCATAAAACAACCTCTGACAGGTCACAGATGTGCGGATGCCAGGGCTCTGAGATAGGGCAGAGAATCACAGAGTGGGTCAGGTTAGAGGGGACCACAGCGGGGCATCTGTGCCAACCTCCCTGCTCCAGCAGGGTCGTCCCAGAGCACATTGCCAGGGACTGCATCCAATTTACTGGAGTATTTCCAGTGGGAAAGGCTCCACAGCCTCCCTGGGCAACCTGTACCAGTGCTCGGCCACCGCACAGTGAAGCTCTCTCATGTTCAGGTAGAACTATGTGTGCACCAATTTCCCTGCAACCTCTCGTCCTAGTGCTTGGTACCACCGGGAACAGCCCTGCTCTATTCTCCTGGCACCCCCTCCCCTATCTAAATTCTTATATACACGGATGAAGGAAGGTCCATCAGAAAAGAGAGCGGGATGAGAAGTTCTGAGCCGCGAGGGGGGGCGGTTCGTTTGGCTTTGGGCTCGTGAGGTAAAGTACGGCTGACCGATCAGCCCACGTAAGAGCCAGCCCTGCTACTGCCCCTCCTGAGGGCCGACTGCCAGCACCCAGCGCCGGCGGGGCTGCACCCCGAGGTGCTTCCCTGGATCCCAGCAGCGGAAACAGCAGGACAGGGGGACAGGGCGGGACAGGGGGACGAGGAGCTCGGCTCCAGCATCCCCCCGGGGTACCCCATTGGCACAGCCCAGCCCGGTGCTCCCCCGCCCCGCCGAGCAATGGAACCTCCCGCGCGCGAGCAGTTTAAATTCGAGCCCCTCCCCGGCAAGTGTGCGGGGGCATCACGGGCTGCGCTGCTTCCAGCCCCGTTCGCGGTCCTGCTCCCGCTGTGCCCCCGCTTCCAGCCCCGTTCGCGGTCCGCTCCCGCTGTGTCCCCGCTTCCAGCCCCGTTCGCGGTCCGCTCCCGCTGTGCCCCCACTTCCAGCCCCGTTCGCGTTCCGCTCCCGCTGTGCCCCCGCTTCCAGCCCCGTTCCGCTCCCGCTGTGCCCCCGCTTCCAGCCCCGTTCCGCTCCCGCTGCGCTCCCCCCATCCCGCCCCCCGCCCCAAAACGCCTGGCCGCCGCCGTGCGCACGCGCGGCCGCGCCCGCCGCTCTTCCCGCCGTGCACGCGCTCCCCTCCTCTCTCTCTCCCCTCCCGGCGTGGGCGGTGCGCGCGCGGTCGCGCGCCTCCGTCGGGGCGGGGGCGGTGCCGCGCGCGCAGCAGCCTCAGGGCCGGCGGCGGGAGCGGCGGCCCCGGTGCGAGGCCTCGGTCCGCCCGTCCGCAGCCCCGCTGTCCCCGCTCCGCGCTCCCCCGGCCGAGCCTCCCCACGCCCTTCCCGGTCGCTGCCTCCCCTCTTGGCCGTGAGCCGAGCCCGGCGCGCGGTACTCGCGACGCCGCTGCGCCCCAGGTGAGGGAGCGGGGGAAGGAAGGAGAGAGCGAGCGGGGAGCACTCGCTCCCCCTCCCTCCTCAGCGCCTCCCCGCCGCCGAACCCCGCCGCTCCCTGCTTCACTTCTCGCGGCGGAGCCAAACAGCCCCTTCCCAAGATGGGCTGCACGCTGAGCGCCGAGGACAAGGCGGCGGTGGAGAGGAGCAAGATGATCGACAGGAACCTGCGGGAGGACGGCGAGAAGGCGGCCAGGGAAGTGAAGCTGCTCCTCTTAGGTAAGGGATGCCGTCAGGGGAGGCTCCTCTTGAGGCAGCCGCTCCCCGAAGCTCCCTCGCCTACCGAGGGGGTAGAGTTTTATAGGAACCCTCCGGGCTGGGCGGGGGGCGGTGCTGCCCTCGGAGACCGGGGTACGTGCTCGGGGCCCCTCAGAAGTTCTGGGGTCGCGGGAGGCACTGCAGCCTCTTGGAGCAGGTGGGCGCCTCGGCTGCCTGAAGGATTAGAGGCAGCGCCCCGGGGAAGCGGCGCGGCGTGGGCTGTCCGGGCCCTGACTTCCATAGCAAAGGGATAACGCCTGAAACTTTTGACCTGGACTCTCTGTTCCTCTGTTGAAAGGAAGGAAACGTTACGTAGGGGGAATATTTACTCTTAATGTTTCTTGTAGACCTGAGCAACATCTAAACTGTTGCTGCAAGAGTAAAGTATAGAAAAGTGTCAGAAGAAAAAAAAAGGCAAAGCACCATTTAACTTCTGAGGTTTTTTGTTTGTTTTGTTTTTTTTTTTTTTGTTTTGTTTTTTTAATTTTGTGGACCTTGCTTGTGTTTCTGGGATCTTACAACGGGAAGTACCGCCTTGATGGAGCTACTACATGTGTAATATAATGACTTATAGCGTGCCATCGTGTGTTCTTCAGTTTTGCTCACAAGTACTTGAAGCTTGCCTTTTTGTGTGTTTTACGATATGCTTTGTGTGTAAAGGTAAGGTTATTTTTAAAATTGCAAGAAAAAAGGAAGTGAAAATTTAAGTAGAGTACATTTGTTCAGGACTAAAACTACTGTAGGCTGGGGACAGTTGAATGCTGCAAGATTTGCATTGAATTAATGTTGTGGGAAGTTTCACAGTATATTCTGTGTAGCTAAACCAGACTGGGTCTAATAGCGACTTAAAATAGCTGTTGAGTTGCAGCTTCCCTCTCAGAGGTGACGTTTCAGGCAAACTTTTTAAATGATGCACAATATCTCACTCCCCTCGACATTGATTTTGCTCTCCTGTAGTGCTCTATTCACTACAAACGTAGTAGACTGCTTAAATAACTTTCTGTTGCTAAATTCTAAGGTGGCTCCAGGAAGGGACAAAAGACTGAGCAAATTTTTTTCTAGATGAAGAAATGAAACAAACCTAGAATGGGAAAAACAAAGATCCTAAAATGATTTTCTAGGTTTAAAATTTAACTTGTGAAATAAGCCAGAAACAAAAGCTGAAATTGTTCTCCAGGAAATGGAAGTGGAAGCCTCTCGGGTCGGCTGAGAGGTGGAAACCTAAATCTGTTAAGTTTTGGGCTGGTTCTGTGCCTAGTCCTGAACACCTTTGGAATCCTCAGCTTGTTGTATGGAAATGTTTTCCTGTATGTGATAATAGCAATACTGCAGATGTTACTGCCTTTTTAAAAAGTGGGAAGATAACACTTTGTGTCATCTGGCATTTGAAATTAATTTTCAGTTTTTTGGTGCTCTGTATGGAACTTGTAGTGCCTGTAGTTTGGTACTTGTTTTCCTATTTTTCATCTTAATTCTTGGGTACAGATGACGTCTGTTTAAAGATGCTTTAAAATTAAGAATGGATTTTGTCACTATTTTAATGCTCTTATGTACTAAGTCCTATGTTATTAGCTTAAATTTGATAAATTCTCTGTTTCTAAGGCTGGGAAGGCTTTCTGCTGGGCTCTCATGAGATCTGAGGACATGAACAAATGGTCAAATACATGTGGGTTCTCAGGGTGTTCTGAGCAGCAGCTCAGCTTGGGTTAGCATTTCCCTCTCCCCTGCTAAAAAGAGGTGTGAAGGCTGACAGCCTGGCTTCTCCTGGGACCAGTGCTGGCATGATTGTTTAAACAATGATTACCTAAATGTTTAGTGGACTCTGGATGAGGTTTTGTGCTTACACCCATGGATGCACGTATGTATTTCACGTGTTTTGGAAATAAAGCTTTTTCCCTTCTCTTCCTTGTAAGTCTGTCAGGTGTCTTGAATGTGATGTGGATGCTTTATCTGGTGGCAAAAGTATTTAAAGTTATTTCCACTAGAGTCACTTTCTTCTCACCACTCACTTTCCCAGTTGCTTGTTCAGCCTACATGTCAGAGTTTATCATCTACTCGGTTGTACTCCTGCATCTATTTGTGGGTTTGTTCTGCTAAGAAGATACTGAAGTGAAAGGAAAAGTAGAAATTGTGGTCTGCTGCCAGGAAAATGCAGTGTGCGAGTGGCATCTGAAACACCTTGTTTATGTAGAAAAAGGCCATGTAGCTGTACACCTATTATTATTATAATTGACCCATTAAATTGGATTTATTCCAGCATATATGAAAATTCTGGTTTTGCATGGTGATTAGAGAATCCTCCTGAAGTTTAAGCTAGAATGCTCAGTTGAGGGAAGATGTTTTCCTAAAATCAATCGATTTCTAGATTGGAAATTTAATTTATTCCATCATATGCTTTTCTAATTTTTTTTTCTAAAACAGGAAATTGCAGGGATTTAATTGGGAGAGATGTGACATTGCTGTACCTGAACCATCACTGTGAACAATGTCACTGATGCATGTTAGATATATATTTTGTTTTCCTGTCTCTAGGAATAAGCAGATATATTTAATGTGCACAAAATACTATTGAACTGGATTGTCTAAGTTCTTTTGTCCTATCTGTAAATTGGTTCATCACTTCATAAAATTTTCAATGCCGCTATTAGGAATAAAAATGCTGGATTCTAAGCATTATCCATTTATAGCTATTTTAACTTTAATTCTCTGCACTTCCATGTGCTATCCCAACAGCAGGAGAGCCTTTCCTGGAAAATTTCTGAGAACCATCGTTCTTAGAAGCTGAACTTGATCTTGTAGTTGGTAAGCCAGATGGAAAATGCTTGTTTATACATGGGATTTGATGATTTTATCTTTTAAAACTATTACATAAACAAGCTTATTTACTTTAATATTATTTTCAATCAGTGTGTAACTTAAGTTTCATGAGAACTGAACAAAAAATATAAGTGCAATATATTATATGACCAACACTAAAAGTTCAACATACAAAAGTATATACTTTTTGTTAAGCAGTTTATTTGTGACAAGTTGACAGTTCCTAAACTTCTGTGTCGTATTTGAAGTAATATTTTCTCTTTTTCTATTTTTTTTAACAGATAAACTCCTATACTTAGTGTAAGATTTCTGAAAAGCAGTTTATATTTTGGCTAGCTTCCAGACAGAGAAAGTAGTAGATCCAAGTTGGTTTTTTCTTCCGTGGTTCCTCATCTTAACTTTTAATTTTTAACAAATAAAAATTCTAGTGATGCTTGCAGAATGAATGTAATTCTTTTGTTGGGAGGTGGTGATTCTGAGTGACCAGTCTGTGGGCTGCATTAGTAGGCATGTGATCCTGGTCAGGTGTGCATCCCCAAGCACATTTCTGTTGAATTAGCAAGAGCACATAAGGCTGAATTTATGCCAACTGCAGGAGAACAGGCAGTACCTCATTTAGTAGGATGCCTTCTGGTATGAGGTTAAACTCATCAGGTTTTATGAATACATTCAAATTGGCACCATGACTTTATAGGATTAGCACTTTGTCTTTTGAATTATCACATCCTTCACCAAGCTTAGCAAATTGGTGTTAAGGCTCTTTGTATCTTGGATGAAAAAGGCAATAAATGTGTCCTAAACATTCTTTAGGAGCAGGTCCTGGGATCCAGGAAGTCACAGGCCATGTGTTTGACAGCTGTCATTGTGTGTCTCCTTTCTGGATAATCACAGTTGTAGATGTGAGTTCAGTGGATACCTTTGTGCTCATGGTTAGCAGAGCCACTTTTCTGTTCCTGAATAGATCCTTGTGATTCATACTGGAATGTGTGCATGTCGTTCTTAAAGATAAGTGACATTTAGCAGGCAGTGCTGCATTTAATCTTTTCCATTGCAGCTTCCTGTTCCTTAAGATGGTAGCTAGAACAATTCTATTTCATTGTTTTTCTAGTTCTTCACATCTCAGGCATCTTTTTCTGTCTGCTTTTCTTTTGTTCCAGACCTTTGTCTTTCTGTCTGCTCAGCCAAACTGTGTATCCTGCTGCATACTCATCTTTTCAGCAGCATCATCTTCACAGTGCTTGGCAGTACCTGGCTTCTTCCAGACCCTGTTGCAACTGGTCTAAAAAAATACATTTATGCTGCTTGTATCATTACTTCTCTTGCCTTTCCTCTAGAATATTCTTTTTCTCCGCACTTGCAGACAAGAAAGACTTTAGGAGTCTGAACTTAAGAGACCTCTCAGAAAAGCTTTTTTTCTCACAAGTATGGCAAATTTCAGAGATGTTGACCTTATCTTCATAAATTATGCCAGCCTAGTCCAAAACATTTGTACGAAACTATTTCCTGTCTTGCCTTCAGAGACAACCATCTACAGATGCTTACCAAGTTCACCTCTTATTTAAAAGCTGCTTTCTGATACCTAAAAGAAGTGTTTAATGTTTGGGTTTGGTTTTTCCTTGTTGGTCTTGTCTGTGTTAGTGTAAACACCCCTGCCCCCCATTCCTGCCTGTCTCCTTAGATTTAGCAGGAGTTCTGAACTAGGAGCTCTCTTGCGTTTTATTGTGGTGCAGTTGGACTCTGCCAATCAGGATGTTACTGATGTGGAGTGACTTGATTGTCATAGTGTAATAATCCCCTTGCTTTTGTGAGAGGAGACTCAGGGATGTGCAGTAAGCAGACCCATTTAGTTATGGTTGTGCTTGTACTACTGCAGTGTGAGTTCTTTTATGCTTGTCTCCATCTGTTTGAATGTTGGTGTAAAACTTCACAACATCATAATATTGGTCTTTAATGTGTGTATAGACTTCAGTATAAATTATCTTTAGTGGTTTCAGGTCTTCTGTTGCATTACTATATTTCCTCTTTTTGGAAGTTACTTTATAAAGTCACTATTTATGATTATATCATGATGTTAGTTCTTTAGCATTCTTAAGACAAAATTTACCTTAGTGCCTATTGTTTTAGGAAGGGTTTAAGAGAAACTGTGCATTATGTGCTTTGCTGTGTTACCAGTAACAGTGACTTTGCTTTTATAAAATTTTGATTAAAAAGTCTAGTCATGTATACATAAAATTAGTTGTCTTATACCAGGTATTAAGGGTTTTTTTTTTAGTATTTTAAGAGTTAGAAAACATTTTAAGCTTGAGAAGTGGTTTT
Organism: Molothrus ater; assembly: GCF_012460135.2. Classification (NCBI taxonomy): domain Eukaryota; kingdom Metazoa; phylum Chordata; class Aves; order Passeriformes; family Icteridae; genus Molothrus; species Molothrus ater. The sequence continues at coordinate 11,371,715 of NC_050482.2, read as the reverse complement.
TTTTTTTTTTAACTTTTCATTCAAAAACAGTGTAAAGCTGCTGCTGTGTTCCTTCTGAATTAGAGGCTCTAGTAAGGTACTTTTTGATAAGCTGTCCACTCCCAGCAGCAGCGGTACCTCAAGACCCCTCATAACTTTTGTAAGAAACTATGATGTAATTAGTGTCTTCCTACTTTTATCTGCAGCACAGTTTATTGTATCATCATTTGATATATTTATATCCTTGTTATATATGACAGTTTATTTTGTCCTATGGATTGTAGAACCAAAGTTGTTGTGGATTTCAGCTAGCCTCCTCTTGTGAAGTTGTTTTTAACTCACATCAGAGCTAGACTTTACAGTGCAGCTCCCTGCATAGTTGTGTTGGCACGACTTGAACTTGGGGCTCTGTGCTCTAGTTAGGCTGTAGTGATTTAAATACTCATATTGCCAGAGTGGGTTGTTCTTGTGCTGCCACATTTTACCTTTTAGTTGTTTTGGTCCTCTGAGAAGGAATAATTGAGTAGCCAGCATATAAGTCTGGCTAAATGATTTGAAACCGAACCATGGGTCTGGCTCAGAGGGCATAGAATTCTGAAGTCAGTTTTGCTGTCTAGCTAATGGATGTCTGCAGTGTTTCCTGTAACATGCTACCTGGCAAATGTTGTGGTACAGCAAAACTGGATGTAGAAAGTAGGTATTTAAGATGTTCTTGTTAAGTGTGAGGGTGTGTTTTTTGGTTGGTTTTTTTTTTTTTTTCCTTGGAAACACTGAAATAAAGATCTTAACTGACTTGATAATTAGCTATTAAAAGTTTGTGTTTTTTTCCCCAAGACATGTATAGGAGAACCTGTATGAATAAGAACTTCCAATTGTGAATCTTAGTCATTGTCCAGCTTTTACCTAGGTTTGCTGTTCTATTCATTCCCCTTGTTTGCTCGGTGCCCTACTGTTACCTCAGGCTTTGTGTAAGTTACACAATTATTCTGTGAATGGAACTCAGTTGATATTACCTGAGAGATTCTGTATCCACAAAGTATTGAAGTTGGTAAGGTGTATATAGAGTAGTTGGAAAAATCTGAACTGGATTTTTCTCACTCAAAACTTTTCACTCTTAGAAGTCCAATTTTTTTTAGTGGCTTAACTTAGTGACATTTGAGTGGAAGGATAACTGAGATTTTAACTGAAATTAGACTATTAGGATGAATATAAACTGGTTTTGCTGGCACGCTTGTGTACCAGGACGACTGTATGCTTCTGCAAGAAGAGATTTGACCTCATCTTTTCTTAATGCTATATATTTTGTTCTCCTTGAGCATTAAGTAGGAACAGGCAAGACAAAATAAGATTTCTTAGCAAGGATGGGAAGTAAAGGAGTGATTTTGTAGACTAATTACCCAAATTTGTGAGTGCTTATAGTCCTTATACAGTACAGGTGTATGAAGTATTAGAGTTGGGGATTTGGAAGATGCTTCCCATCATCATCATGGTTTTGCCTTTAGAATTTGCCAAGTTGTGGAGCCAGCTTCAAGGTCTCTAGAGTTATCTATAGCTTAAAACTCACAGGTAGCTGCTATCTGCACCAGTCCTTGATTTGAAAGTGTGTTACCTGTTGAGGTTAGATTTTGACTTTGTTTCATTTTTGTTCAATTGCTGACTACCCCTTCCTTTGAAACGTATTTCTGTTATTTTTTAAAGTTACTTTTGGTATAATTCACTCAGGATCTCCGCTGATGGGGCTAATTGACGTAAAGCAGTTAAGAACCAATTCTTTTAATTAGAGACTTGTTAAAGAAGTTATAATGCAGTAAATTCTTAAATATGTGATAAGTTAGTTAAATGTGCGATAAGTAAGTGAATTGGTTTTCTGGCTTGGAAATTTAAGAGTCATTGATGCTTTAAATAAGACCACCCCTGATATGCTTTGTTAACTTGATCATCAAGTTGCTGTGTTGATTCACAGGTGTATGCTTACATGGGTACTTGGTGTTTATATTTACCAATACATGTAAACTTCAATATTGTATGTCCCTATAAAGTTGGTACTGAAATTAGAAAATACTTTTTGTGAAGCAACTTATTTAAAGGAATCAACACATTCATATATACTGTGCTTCAACTTCTGAAATAGACCAGACCTCATTACTTTTTCAAATATTCTGGTTAGAAATGTAGTGTTGCCTTTGTAGTGAGTAATATACTTAGCAAAGGTACCTGATTAAATCTTAAGTGAAATATAACAATATCTGGGCAACCAGAATGGACAGGAAGGCTTTACAATCGTTGCTCTAAGCAGATTGTTTTTATCGAAGTAATCAATGTATTGTAATAAAAATTCCTGTTGAAACTGTGAAGTGGGTTTATAATTAATAGTCTAGAATTTATTATGACCTGTTTCTTGACTTGAAAGTACTGGTGCTATCAAATGGCTACCTGTAATCCTATCTTCCTTTTGCAAAGTTGATGAAATATTTTTTTGCATACGACTTTGGGGTTTTTACATGGACAGAGCTGTTGTAGTTGTTTGAATCATGCTGCAAGTTTTTTATTGGTCACTGTGTAAGGACATTCTGAATCTCTGGGGGTTTTTAATAGTTTCCAATAAAACTAAAGAGGTTCTTGCCTACTTTCTAAATCTGTATTGGAATGCTGGAAATAAGCAGTGGATGTTGTCTTACAAGCAGCAGAGCTATTCTAGAAGCTCTCTGTTGCTAAAAAGGGAAGTGCTCTTGCAGCATCTGGCTGAATAGCTTTGCCCTGTCCCTGTCACTTTTAAATGTTTAATTCAGGGTTTTTTTGCTGGTTGAGTAGTCAAACTGGCTGTCCTGATTAGACTTAGTTTGCTGCTGGAGTAGTCAATTCAACTGGTATTTGATAATGGTCTGATGAGGACCTGACTAAAAGCATAATGAGGAACAGAGATATGTGCTGGAAATGCAGAGTAGCAGGTGGAGGGGAAAATGGATGCAGAATAGGATACTTTCAATTTCTGTATTTCTGTGTCACAGTTCACTGTAGAATTGGATTAGGAATAATGTGAAATTTGCAGGACCTGCAAGGTCCACTTGGTAGACATGTTAAACTCTATTCAAAACCCTCTTTTTTAAGATTTCTTTGCTATAATAGGAGACAGAGATAGCCCACGTTAAGGAATGTGCTGATTGCCAGTTAGAGGTAGGAGCTTCTTTTTGTTCCAAATACAGGGAGCATCAGATTTGTGCTTCTTCATGCTCTTGTGTTTTGTAGGTTGTAGGCTTGACTAGGAAGAATCCTCTTCTACCTAGCACTTCTTGGTGAAGAATGCAAGATGCTAGTGGGCAAGAAGTGCAACTGCCAGCCCAGTGTCCAAACAGTAGAGAAGAGAATGGAGGCAACAGTAAAGTTATAGTAATATTAAAATAGAACACAGTGTGAATGCAGTATTGAAACTTGCTATTACTGGAGATATTGGCCTTGCAATAAACAAATTGGGAGTAAACCAGACAATTGTTCTGCGTATTTATAGGTTTTATTTAAAGAAATGTTATTTTGAATCCTGTTGATTTCATGTCTGCTAATAATGTTTTATACAGTGATGAACTGAAAATAAGTAGTGAAGTCTCATTGAAGTGCTGACTGTATTCTTGATGCATTAAATATCTCTTGAAGCATTTTGAAAGTGGATTTCTCAGCTGTGTGCAGATCCTTAATAAATCTGGTAAACTCTTGGCAAAAGTGTTATATTCTTTCTAAAGCATATAAATGCTTAAGCATAAAGCTCTTGAATCATTGACATGGATCCCTTCTAATATGCTTTAGGGCTGCAGTGTTAGCTAGCAAAAGCTGTCATCTAATTCCTAGATGAGAGTCTATTTATATTATTTTCTCTACCTGCTGTTCTGGAAGATAGCAGCATTTGGGGTTAGGTTAGATCAGCCTTTGATGACATACTTGCTTGAAGCCCAACACCTGCTTCTGTAGGTGTCTGTTTTACTCCTTGCTTCTGGGATTATTGGGTGTCTTGGAGGGGGTTGACATTTTCATAAACTTCAAAGCTGTCTCAGTTTAATATGAGACTGGTTAAATACAAATGCTGTTTAAACAACAACAAAACCCAAAAAAAGCTGTATTTTTTAAGTACTGTTCACCCTACTTCAGGGCAGTTTTGTGTGTAAAATGCATGTGCATGGTACAAAAAAATAAGGTGGACTATGCTCATGAATTTTCTTTCTTGCTTCAAGTACAAATAGGAGTTATGAAAATGTTTGTATTTGAAAGAAATTGTTCACTGCTATCTAGGAACTTTTTACATTTTAATCTCTGTCACTTTAAATCCATCTGAGTTCTGGTGGAGTTGGTGACATTGAAGTGAATTTAGGTCAACTATCAATATGGTTATTTTCCTTATTTTTGTAGATCTTAGTCCTTGAGCTACAGGATGAAAAACTCTTAAGTTAGATGTGGATGAATATTGAAAATTAACATGAACTGAAGTTTATTGCTTTGTTTCTACAATAATGGGACAGCTTTTAGTGTAATTTCATTTTCCCTGAAATGAACTTTGACAGTACCCATTTATCACATTTGCAACAAATACCTTGTTGTTATGTACCAAGTAGAGCTTTGAATAAAATCAGTTGAGATTTACGTGAGAGATCTTTTTCCTGTTTTGCTAGAAATGCACACTCAGTTTTCTGATTGTCCAACTCTGCAGTTACATAGTTATATGAGATAGCTGGGACAGTAGGTTCTGTCAAAATCGTAGATAGAGCAACAGTAGTGTTGTTCTGAATTGGAAGTGGGGCTTGCAATGAAAATACATTGTTATTCCAAGTTGTTTTGTTGTATCTCTCTGCCAGAACAACCTCCCTAAAGTATGCCTTTGTTGCAGAGGAGGATTTTTTATAAAGCATTTTTGTTGTGATTAATGATAGGCTGCTTAGTAAGTTTGCCCTGGTGTCTCTGAACCTGCCATCTTTGCACACCGTATTTATAGCATGGTGCATTGTTAAAGGCCATGAAGGCCAACCACACTGTGGAGAGCAATGTCAAGGCACTGTGGTTTTTTGGAAGGTTTATTAGATACACATTTGAAAGACTGGATGAGGCTTGCTGTACTCCGTTGACAGAAATTGATGGTAACTCTCTTGATAGAGATTGTAAGAGTAAAGGACTTGGTTCTTTCTGTTGGAGCAGTCAGCATTTATCTCCTAGATTGGGCTCACATACAACAACCGCTGGAACTCATGTTCAAGAAGATCTTTAATCATATTCTTTCATACCATGATTTTAAATTATGTAGTAATTGTTTCTGAGCATACTACTTTGATTTTTTTAAGTAGCAAATTTAAATCTTACTTCAGTCTTGTAGAGCAGATAGTTATTTGCTGTATTGAAGTTCCATTCAAAATCCTAACAAGTTTTTGGGCTTTGAATTTTGGAGAGATTTCCAAGTATTTTAGATTACATTAGTGTGGATGCTGGCCTCTGATACATTTAAGTAGCCAACTGCTAATCTTATCAAGCTGGGTCAGTATTGGCATCTTAGATAAACCTGAAGCCATGCAAGTTTAGTTGCTGGTGATGTGCCATGTAGTTGTCAGGCAGCAAGCATGATTACCAAGTGGTTTGCATCTCCAAAGGTGCATTAGCACCTGTGTTTAATTTCTGGCATAAGTGAGAGGTTTATTTCCAAGCCTTTGATTCTCAGCTTGTCGTGGTCCTGCGGGGCTTGGCACTTCACATGAAGGAAGCTATGCTTCTGTCTTAATTGAACCAAAAAGTACAATGGCACTGTCCCTGTCTAAGGCAGTGATATTGGTGTTTAAGTGATCTCCTGTACATTCTGGACAGATACACCTTTCTAAAGTAGCTTCAATTCCAAGGTACCACATTTCCTTTTGAATGTTTCACAAAATTTCTGAAATATGACACTTGGCATTGTACTGGTGCTCTCCTTTTGAGTGAGATGACTCCCCTGTACAGTTATAAGTGATGCACATAATGATAAAAGAGTTCCTACTATGTAGCAGTAGCAGGAGCTAGTAATTTAAAACACCTGAGGAATATAGAAATGTGTTTGAAGAGCAAGGTAGAATTTGTATTCAAAAGCTGCATGCATTTAATTTTGTATGGTACATAAAATTGCACATAATTTCTGCTAGATGTCTGCTTATCACATGATTGAATTCTAAGCAAAAAGAACACTTCATAACACTTTGTCATAAAAAGATATGAAGCACTAATTGAAGATTGCAAGTAGCTCAAAACTCAGTTTATACTTCTAAAGATGTGAATAGAAGTTACCTGAAGGTTTGCAAAATGGAGTCTCTGCCCTCCTTGTTTCACCATAAAATTTATTTTTAGAATTCATTGGGTTCCAGAGGTTATATTAAATGTAAACAAATATTTTCTCCTTCTTGTTAAACTAATTAACACTGCCTTTATCACTTGCCTATGTGTTTGCTCTAGTAACAGACTAAATACCAATTTAAGAAACTCAGAGCAGTCTATTAGATATCTAGACCTGAATAAACATACAGGATGCTACTACGAGTTTATATGTGATTGCTTCTTGAGATGACATTTTATCTTAACAGTTTTCTTAAATTATGTTTTATGTACAATAGATTGACTATTTTATTGTATACAGTTGATTTCAAACATCTAATAAGAGCAGTACTGAAGACCTAGGAAAGACAAAATTAGTTGTAATTAATTTTTGATTTCTTAGGGAATTTACAAAAGTGACAGTGGTGTATGGGTATAAATGGTATTGCTTCTGTAGAACTAAGCCTGCATTTGCTGAAGCCTTGAGAATTATCTCAGTTCTTTTATCTCGAAAAAGAGACTGGTGCCATAATTTTAGAATCTGTCACTTCTCTGGTTTAAATCAGTGACGTAATCTGTGATTCACACTATTACTACATGGCTAATTTACTGAAGTATTTTCTGCCAGATACTAATCATATGGATTCTTAATTCATTGAAAGATTCCTGGCACGTTCACATTCCAGTAGCTGTGGAAATTCCAAGACTAATGCCACCTTAGAAGTAATGAAATATATCTCCCTTTGGTTGTATGAAAACAGTTGGGAAGGGGAAAAGGGACATAAACTGCAAGGGCTAGCAGCTGCTCCAGAATAAGAAGAATGCCAGATGGTGGTAGATAACTGTTACTGTTGGGAGACTTCAAAAAGGGGGAGTGGACAAAATAAGAAAATTCAGGCAGAGCAATGTGGGTTTTGGAGAATGTTTCATTTGGTGTTCAACCTGTCCAGAGTGTGTTGTAGCAAAGTTTCCACCGTGGGTTTCTTGTACTAGCCTTGATGTATTTTGAGTATAGTAACACTGATTGGCAGCTTGACTTCTAATTTTAATCTCATGTTTGATGATGTGTCATGAAGTGATAAATTTAAGAGATTATACTTCCAAGGTACAAAACCATGTGATTTTGTAAGAGATTCCTGACCCCATAGCAGAAAGGGTAGAAAGCACTGGGTGTTTAGTTTGTGCTGTGACCAGTGGCAGCTGAGAAACAGGCACAATTCAGCTTGTGCTTTCTACTGTGAAGGTCAAGTGTCTGACAGAATTGGATAGGAAAGGTGTGGAGAAGAGAAATTTACAGTACCTAAAACCAAAAATTTACACGCCCATGTATTTTATTTTAAATTTCACTTGTGTCTTTATGCTTAAGTCAGTCTGGTCTAAGTGTCCTATTCCACAGGCTGAAAAGCTGGCAAACATCTGTTGAAAGTTTTAAATGAATTGCTCTTGTCCATACTTGAACTCTCTTCTGGTAACATACAAGACTGTTCTACATTTTGTGGATTCTGTTCCTTAGTCTGACTTATTTGGTGTTATTTCAAAGCCAGCCCAATTTTTCTCTCTAGTTTTTATCTAATGCTTAAGTTATTTTAATTTAGTCTGCATTTTTTTTCTATGTTAGTATTACGAGGAGTATATTTATTCAATTAGAAATACTTGTACTTGAGAGTTGATTTTGTCCAAAGAGGGATACTGTGAACTTGAAGTTTGCCTTGCTTTTTACTTTGGTATTTGATTGGTTTCTTCAGGAACCAATTAGCAAATGTGTCACAAGTTAGAAGTGTTACTGTTAAGATCTCAGCCCTTCCTTTTGGTACACGGGTGCATAAAACATTTGTTCCAGAAATTAGTAGTTCTGGAATGCTTCCTATGTAGGCAGTGTGTGGGATAATGAGTCATGAGACATTCTAAGTAGTTTAAAGTAACATTTTTGCTTACCTGTTAATTTTAATCAAATTATTAAATGTTTCAATTCATTTTAAACACAGATTTGCTCCATTTGGAAAGAATATTGAATTTAAGATGGTGTTTGCTACAATTTCATAGTAATGAGTCATAGGGTGATAAAATCATTTAGGTTGGAAAAGAACCTTAAGATCGAGTCCAACCCAGTCTTTTTAATTGTTTTTAAATTTCTTTTTAGAATTGACCAATTTACAGCTTGGAGGATCAAATATTGCTTTAGCTGTTTCTTAAATTTATTTGAGCTCTGCTTGTCTTACTTGGCTCCTTCAAGGGAAAGATTCATTGAGACTGATCTGTTAAATGTTTTTTTGATGGGTTGGGGGCTTTTTTTGAACATGAAAATGCTTTGATTTTTTTTCTATTTCCAAAGTAGAGAGCTGGCCTTGGAAGAAAAATCATAATATGAGCTCAGTCCCTCTTTAGCTGAGCGTCAGCTTCACCAGGCTGCGGGTGGGGCTGGTCACAGGCCTGGGTTTATGTTCTGGCTCTCAATTCATGGAGTGCTGTCAGAATTCGTGCTGCATCCAGGCAAATACTGCTCTGGATAGCACAATACTAGCTGGGAAATAATGGCATGTGAAGGTAGAGCCTGAGTATTAAACTTTGATGCAGAAGACCCTTCAGATTATAGTAGAATCTATGGGGATAATGTGAAATTTTGCTATTTAAGTTGGATATGCTTTGCTCCCATACTTTGGCAGTCTGCATAAGGAAGCATAAGGATCTACCTGCTTTCTGGCAAGAGGGTATAAGAAGATTATTAGATTTAATCCAATTTATGTTCTTACTCAACTACATGAACAAAAGTTTTAAAATTCTTTAAATTAGAGTTTTGTAGATTGTGTAGCCCTCTTTTTGAGGAGCACATGAAAGACATAAAGTGTGCAAGAGAAAGAAAGGACTAATCAGTTATTGAAACTTCCATTAATGTAATGACCTAACAGTTAACTTAAATTTCCATTTAAAAGTAAACAAACAAAAAATGCCCACTACTCTTTAAATTCAGAAATTACATGCTGCTGTTCTTCTAGTCTAAGCAGAACTGTCATGTCTTTTAAAAAATATTTTTGTTATAAATAAATAGTAACAGAGCCAGTAAGACTGTTCAAATTCTTGACAGTAGTGATCTAAAATCAAGTATCGCACTTAAATAGCAAGCAATAAATAGCATCATTTACTAGATGTTTGAGGAATAGTCAATCAAGTCTGTCTAAATTTAGATAGTGTTTGGTTGTGACAGTATAGCTAGCTCTGACATTTTATACACAGCTGTCACATGTAATATTTAATACTGCTTGCTTCTGTCCAAAACTTTCTAAACCAGAGTTAGTTGTTCTCATTTTGCTGTATGAGCAACTTCTTTATGCTGAGATAAAAGAGGGAATTTTACAAAGTATACTGTCAGAAAACCTGGCAGAGTTCTGCAGAGGAGTGCAAAAATAATGCATTTCCTTTCAGTATGGTTCAATGTGTAAGGTGAAATTTTCCTGTCTACTTTGCAAAGATTATTAGGAATGCTGCAGTCATTTCAGTGTGCAGTTAAAGGAAAAACCCAAACCAATCATTTCTGTTTTCCATTAAATAACATAGGGGAATGCACCTTCCAGGAACTCACTGCTGATGTTAGGTACTCTGTAATAAATGACTTAATTATTCTTTGTGTATTATGGGTGTATGTGGTTATAAACTGAGAATGTTTTTATGATAATTGTAGGTATTTGATACATGTGAATTCTACCACCACGGAGAAACATGCATATCTGACTCAAAAAATGGAGTACAAGGTGTATGACAAAAATAATTAAATTTTTAAACTATAACTAGCCCTGACACTGACATTCTTGGTTAGTCAAATATGATAAATTTTTAACAGAACATTTCATGAGGTTATGCAAATTAAATGCTGTAGTATATTTCTTAATATCTCCAAAATTGCTGTTGAATGAAGGGAATATAACATCTTCAAATTATTTGAATAAAAATATTAGTCCAAAGCATATTATAGTAATTTCATTAATAAAACTAATCTTTAAACTTTTGTCACCTATTTGCACTTAAGTGCATAATTAGCTATTTTGAGATCATTTGGTTTATAAATGCTTCAGGTGTCTAAATAACAACTGACTTTTGAACTGGTGTCTGATTTCTGTTTATATTAATGTACTCCCATGGCCAGATTCTCAGATTTTGAGAACTATTGCTGCTCTATAAAGAAACTTGCATATTTATAAAGAACTAAGTCTTTTGCTTTGACATGAGCTAAAGATGGCATTAAGCAATCTAGATTGATGCTGACAGGCCTGCTCTCTTCCTTAGCTCTATTCCTCTGAGCTCAGTGTCTCCTCTGGGTTCCAGCACTCATTCTCTGGTGTTGGAGGAAGAAAGGTGTAACCACGTCAGTAGCAGTGCTGGGAAGACAACCCAGCACCATGTGGTGGGACAGCCTCTGACAGCCAGTCTTAAATTGGGCTGAGCCTGTCCTGAAGCTATGTATTTGGTTTAATAAGAGGAATATCCTAAAAGCATCACCTTATAGTATTTAAGTATAGGAATACTTTGTTCTGCAGAAGTTAAATACTTGAGTTGGAAGAAACCTCGTAGAGGTCATCTAGGCCTTGGCACAAAGCCAAGCTAACATCAAAACAGATAAGGTTGCTTGGAGCCTTGTCCAGTTGAACCTTGAAGATCTCCAAGGCTCAGTTTTTACTTCCTCTGTGGGCAGTGCAGCCTCTTCATGGAGCAGGTTCCCTGCACCTCCTTCCCCTATCTCTCTGAAATTAGATGTGCTAGGGGTTCTTAATTGCCTCACATCTCATTGTTGTGTAGGTCTGACAAGTTTACTTCTGCTTTAAGCTGTCAGAAGTGGGTGTTATGGCAAGGACAGAAATTTACAGATATCCAACCTTCTTTACCCCACACCAATCTTTCTAGGATTAAAATGCCCAGTTCCTTGTAGCTTTTCTTTGAATGTCACGTGCCCTCTAAACATCTAAGTGACCTTCAACTGTTTTTTGTCTATCTCATTTCCTGGGTGCTGAGGGGGAGAATTGTATACAGTACTTGGATACAGCATAATGAATGCTGACTGCTGGGGATGAGCAGTGTCCTTTGACTTGTTTGCACTGTTGCCACTGCAGCAGTGGAAGCTGTTGGCCAGGGTCAACCCCAACACCCACACAGCTGTGTGGTCACTCTCCCTTGGGATAAGGAAAAAATAGAAGGAAGGCAAGAAGATACATGGGTCAAGATAATGATGTTTTAATAGGGAAAACCATGGCTTGCACGCACTAGCAGAGCAAAGAGCAGAGTTAATTCCTTCCTTCTCACTGGGAGGCAGGTGTTTGGCCACTTCCTGGAAAGCAGGGCCTTGGCTTGCAGAATGGTTGTGTGGAAAGAATCATAGAATCCTTTCGTTTGGAAAAAGCTTATAATGTCATTGTGTCCAACCATTAACCCAGCACTGCCAAGCCCACCACTAAACCATGTCCCCAGCTTCCAGAGCTGGAGTTTTTAAATACCTCCAGGTATGGGTGACTCCACCACTTCCCTGGGCAGCCTGTTTCCATGCTTGACAATGCCTTTGATGAAAACATTTTTTTACTAATAGCCAGCCTTAAACTCTCCTGGTGCAACCTGAGGCCATTTTCTATTGTCCTATCACTTATTACCTGTGAGAAGAGACTTACCCCACCTGGCTAAAACCTCCTTTAAGGTAGCTGTAGAGAGTGTTGAGGTCTCCCCTGAGCCTCCTGTTCTCCAGGATAAAAAACTCCAGTACCCTCAGCTTCTCCTTGTATGAATTATGTCCCAGACCCTTCACTAGAACCAACCTCCAAAGGTTTTAGCAAAGAAATGTTCAGACAAACACTGTAACAACAAATGACTACCCCTCTTCCCCCCTGAGTTTTTACTGCTGAGAATGGTATCATATTGTATGGAATGTCCCTTTGGTTGACTTAGGTCAGCTGTCCTGGCTGTGTCCCTTCTCAAGGTCTTGTCCAAGCCCAGCCTACTCACTAGGGCTGGGGACCTGGTGGAAAAGACAAAATGCCTTGATGCTGTGCATGCATTTTTCAGCTATAAGAGAACCATCACTTTATCTTACTAATGAGTGTTACCAGCCCTGGTTTAGCTACAAACCTGAAGTGCAGCACCATAAGGGCTGCTGTGAAGAGAGTTAACTTTGTCCCAGATAGACCCAGTGCAGCATCCTGTAATGTGGTTGATCTTTATCACCACAAGGCCCCACTGCTGACTCTTCAGTTTCTTGAGCCCCACAGTTTTCCTAACCTATTAGTCTCAAATCTAATGTGTTGGATGTGTTACTCAGTGCCCCTTGCAGGACTTCATAATTGTCTGTGTTCTGAGATACCTCAGCTCAGTCCTCTAGCATGTGAGGACCTTCTGAATAACACCTCTGTTATCTAACACTGGCAACCACTTCCTGGCCTCCCAGGCTCATGTCAGCTGCAACCTTGATGTCAGTGCATTCTACTTTTGCTTTCGGGTCATTGGTTGAAGATGCTAAACTGTGCTAGCCCAGTGTTGTCTCCTGGAGACAGCCTAAACACCTTCCAGTTAGATTTTTGAACCATTGACACAAGCCTTTAAATGTGACTGTCTAGGCAGTTTTTCAGACACCCTGAAGTTGGTACTTATCCAGCTGGGTACAAGGGCTGCCATGGACGGTGGCATTGGAAGCCTTATTAGAGTCAAAGTAAATTACATCTGTTAAATGTTCTTCACCCCCAAACCCACCTGTTTTCCTCATGAAAACTTAGTAAGTACAGTTTGTACTTTGTAGACCTGTGTTGACACTTCTCAATAACCTTTTATTTTATTATCCAAGATGAAGTTGACTGTCATGAGTCAGGTTCTTGCCCTTTTTTTGGAGACAAATAAGTACAGCCTTTGTCAGTGCCTTTCTGTGGTCAGAGTGTTCTTTTGGTTATATTGGAGTTGGACAATGGGTGATCTCTTTGCATTAGAAATACCTGTAGATTGTATGAAGATTGTACTCACTTCTGTAAAGCTATATTGAGAAAAGGGAACTGTGAGAGGGAGAATTCAGCACAAGTCACAGAAAAACTGGGAGGGTGCTATCTAAAGGGATTAGACTGCAGCTGTAAGAGTTCCACATGTTTTTAGGGTAAGAAGCAGACTAAAGATAGATTGTTGAGACAGCAAAAACTGCATCTTTTTCCCTGTCTGTTAACAGATACTGTTTTTCTAGGCTTTGTATTTTAACATAGCTTCTTGTTTTGTTTTGTTGTTAAGCACTTAAAATGATATCAGGTTGACTGGCAAACCTCATGCCATCTGTTCTAACAAAAAGTAGGCTGACTGTTGGTTTATTCATGCTAGGGTCAAAAGACGGTTACAAGGACTGAAGCCTTGAAGAATTTTAAGGTGTTCATTTGCAGTTTTGAAAGATCATTAATACAGTGTGAAGAGTGGATTTTGGTTACGTTTTGGTTAAAAAGACAGAGGAATTAAGCTTTAGATCTCATTGAAGTTGAGCAGCTTATCACCTGTTCACATTAGAAACACCAGCAGACTGTGTAAAGATTATGCTCTCTTCTGTAAGAGAAAAGACTCTTAGAACTGAGATTTGTTCTTAAAATGGCTTGATTTTGCAAATACCAGATGAAGGTGCATTTTTATATTAAAAATCAGTTTGTAGCATGTTCAACATGTTGTAACCTGTTGAAGGTTTTTATACGGGTTAAATACATGAAGTATAGAATCAAAATGTATTTTCAAAGATTAGTAAAAGCCTAATAGTGAATTTTCACATGTTTATTTTTCAGGAGCTGGTGAATCGGGGAAAAGCACAATTGTCAAGCAAATGAAGTAAGTGTGGTGGAATACGGTGATAGATAAATATTTTTTTAATTTGAATAGAGAATTTATTTATTTTTTTCTTCCATAGGATTATCCATGAAGCTGGTTATTCAGAAGAAGAATGTAAACAGTACAAAGCTGTTGTCTACAGTAACACCATTCAGTCCATTATTGCTATCATTAGAGCAATGGGGAGGTTGAAGATAGACTTTGGTGATCCAGTCAGGGCTGTGAGTATTGAAATACACGCACAGATATACAGCTGAAATATCCATACTATTTCCTTCAGAAATCTTTGTGAGTTACAGTGTTTGATAACTAAATGCCTTTGGTCTTTACACACAAGGTTACCTGTGGAGCAGTCAGCACTGGGTTGATTCACAACAACTTTTTGGTTTAGATACTATTTTCTGAATTCTGTCTAAATTTGGAGATCTAAACATCTGAATCTTAAGGACTCCACAGTCATGTCTCTATTTGTATGGACTTGGGGGCTACTAAGTAGGTAATTTAGGTTAGGCACCTTGAAAAATACAGCTTAAATAGGGAGGCATCTAGCTACTTCTGCACTGTACTGCCTGCACCTCTCTATTAGGTCATAGACACAGTAATGCCTGAACTTTGCCAGCCTCTGAGCTGGATCCTGTTTCATACTGATTTCCAGTGTTGAGGTCTTTATTTTGCTCAAAGAGACATGGGCATGGACCTGCTGCTGGGATGCCATTTTTTCATTATACTAATCCTGGGATTTTTCCCAAGAAATTAGACCTTTTCCTAAGCTTTTCTGTACGTTTTCCATCTTATTTCATCTAATGTCCCATGTGCAAATCTCTGATGAGTTTATTTGCTGTCCCACCTACTGGTATCTCCAGTCCTAACCCTGTGCTCTTACTTATGGTGACCCTGATTACATCCACATCTGGTCAGGCAGGGAGATGTTTGGAATATCTCTGTAAAATGCTCAGTTTATCTTTTTTTTTGCTTGTCTTCTCATTACAAAACTCTATACAGTCTGTGCTGCAGTGCTGAAACTGATCCCCAGAGTTGTTGGTCTGAGCAGCAGTTAAACTTGGTTCAGGATGTATGCTTTTGTCTCCTCCCCACAGAAATCAGAAATCACAGTGCAGAATGCTTGCCAGTACTGGTTTGGAAGCCAGAACTTGCCACAGTGTGACTGCCTCACAGGAAAGATGGAGGAAGGATCTTGTTGTTCATGAACATGTTCATAAGTGTATGTAAGGTAGTCAGGAATATGTTGTCATAAGTTCTTTCCATCACTTTAAGGTAGAATTACAGTTTGGGAGGCAAGGAGGGTTTTTAAAAGAAACAGTATGTAGATTCTTCATTCTTGACAGTCTTCAAGATTTTATTGATTGTTTGAAAAGCAGTTTATAAATGTTAGACAGTATTCATTCAGTAACCTTGTGAAATGCAGTATGTATGGTTGTCATAAGGAAGATGCTTGTAAAATGATGTATAGTGAGTCATAAAGTTGTATCTGAAATCTAAATCTGATTGAAAGCTAATTACAACCATTATTTTATGTACATATGTTAATTCTACCTGATGTTTCTTCAGTTATAAGCATAACTAGTAAAAGCTTCAATTTCACTGGTTATTCCTCTCTACATTTGCTCTCATGTTTGCTGTAGTCTGCCCTTGAGACCAAAGTTTTCCAGAGCACTGACAGTATTTCACTACTTGTTAGTTCAGTGTTTGTGCAGCCCTCTCTGGAGTCTGGCAGTTGATGCTGGAAAGAGGCAGATGGTAGACTTATGTTACTGAATGCGTAGTAAGAGAAACCGGAGGAGGAGTAAATTTAGGTGTTAGCTGATAAAATGACTAACAAGATTTTGAGGGCCTTGTTATATATGATGTCAGTTTTAAGTCATCTGAGTTTTTTGACTTCAGAGAGCTGTATAAATGATGAGGCAAACTTGTGTCAGGAACAATCTTAAAATAGCTGTCCATCCCTGTGTAATTAGTCAGGTCTTGGTGGTCCAAATTATTTTTTTTTCAGGGGAACATTGCTATGGAATGTTAGCATTAGATGTTAGTAGTAGCATGTTCATACCTTAATTATTTTCAATTTTGTTTTAATTTTGTTGTCTTTAGCAGAAAAAATAGCTCAAAATTGTAACTCCTGGTGTAAAGTGTTACATTCAGATTATTTTTCTTAAAATTATGAGGTGAATTTCTGATGGTTTTGTTCTAAAATGGGGTAAGGTGTCTTTGAAAATCACATACTCTTACTTCTGTCATAAGACTAATGGTAGACCAGTGAGTTGGATGTTCTCTTTTTTGAAGTTATTGAATCAAGGGAGCATAGGTAACACCAGCAGGTCAGTTGTAAATCTGGTGTATCTTCCTTTGTGCTACAGGATAGTTTAAGTAGAAGCATTTAGTGAAGGTGCTTCAATGGCCTGTGAACCACTTTCTAAATGTGAGATTTGCACCAGTTGGAGAGATTGTTAAATTGGTTATTTTACATTACCTTATGTATGGAATCTCTTTAAAAAAATGACACTGTAGAGGAAGTTTCCCTATTTCAGTGTAACTAAAGGAAATTCTCTAGCATTGATTAATAATTAAAATAGAACTTGATCATTGCATACTGCCTCACATGTGGTGTCTGTAGTAGTTGTCATTTTAGCAAAAGGAAGATGGGGTAACAGAGACCATTTTGCATTTTAATGTTTGGCCTTTAAAAAAGCTGAAATTAATTATCTTATGCAGGCATAGTGTTCAAATTAAAGCTCCTGAAATCTGACTATCCAACCCTTTGATCTTTAGAGCTCTGGATTTTATATGTAATTATTATTGCAATCTGTTAAGTTTTTATTATTTGTTCACAGTTTTTTCTGTGTATGTATAGTAATCAGTATTTTTGTTTGATGAATGTTGTTTTAGATTTCTACCTACTCTAGCTTTCAAAAGACACTTTCAACTATACATCAACAACCCATTCTTCATATGCATACCTACAAATGTATATATATGTTTGAATCTCTTCAAGTTTGGCTTGAGTTCACTGAACTGCAAGCCTTTCATTTTCAGCCTCTGAAATTCAGTATTACCCAATCCATCTGTAAACAATTTCCCTGTCAGCTCACACAGTCTTTGATTATTTAAGTCGACAGTGGACAGTATCTTTAGAACAATCACTGCTTTCTGTGCTTATCCTGAAAATGGGCTTTATTTTCTCCACAGCTTTGTTTTGGAACAGCAAAGTGACAGATTTTTCTACAGATTTGCATATGTGTCTTCACGTACATTTTGTGAGAATAACGTTATATGTTGCCTTTTTAAATCCTCCTCTTTCTTGAAACACTTTCAGTTCCCAACTGACATGTCTGAGTCTCCCTTTTATCCTTCCTCCTTTCCAGCTTCATTGTTCTCTTTCTTTTAATTACTGGACAAACAGTGCATGCTGTGGATAGTTGTTACAAGCTGATTTTTCTGGCTGATGTACCTTGGCATTGGATCATGTTCCCCTAATAAGCAAGGTCAAGCAGCTACCTACAGGAGAGTACTAATGTGGATTTTCCCTATATCCATCTGCTGTCTTTCCTTCAGTGCCTTACAGGCCTAAATGTAATAGAAATACTTTAGAAAATAAAATATTAAGTTTTGTTGCTCAGTCATAGTTGGATGTTGCTGGTGAACTGGTCAAATGCTGATAAAAGGGGAATAGTGGATTTACATCCTGTACTCCATTAGCCTCACTCTCAAAGCCAGTTATTGTATATAGTTTTAAAATCCAGCATTTGCTCTTAAAAATCTTGATGTTTGCTTGATATTGCATTACCAAGAGAACCTGGTCTCAGTAGAATAATTAAGGCAATGGGTATTTGTAGCTGATTCATCTGAAAAGATTTTTAGAAGTGTTTTTCTAATTCCTGATGTATTATTGGGAAGAAGTGATTATTTGTCCCTTTCAAAGTTGTGTAGTTAATTAAAATTAAGCATTTAATTTGTTTTCTTCAGTTGTTCAGTATACAGCTACCCTTCTGAAGGGTCTAGTTTGTCTTGTAACCATTTTATCCAGGATGTGGTATTATATGAGCATGTATGGTTAGCTTTAGGTTTGAGCACAAAATATGTTACTACTCCTGTTTATAAAAACCTCACTCAAGTTATAAACAGACCAGAAGCTTTGTCAGCTAATGATAAATTCGATTACTAGTCTTTTTCTGTTGTTAAAAAATGTGGGAATTAATATCTAATGCAGAACACTAAAATAAATTTTCTTCCACTTTTTTTTTGTTTGATTACATTTGCATTTACCAGGTTAAGTAATGCATTTGCTGGATCTAGTTCTTAGGTGATAATACTTCAGTTGTATTTCTCAATATTTCTCTCTTCACCCTGTGTTTCCATCCTAAAGGATGATGCTCGTCAGCTCTTTGTGTTGGCTGGAGCAGCAGAAGAAGGATTTATGACTTCAGAGCTTGCAGGAGTTATCAAGAGACTCTGGAAAGACACCGGGGTTCAAGCCTGTTTCAACAGATCTCGAGAATACCAGCTCAACGACTCTGCTGCCTAGTAAGTACTGTGTGACAGACGAGATTCTCTTTGCCTTCTAGCTAGTAGCTAAAGCAGTATGAGGTGTCATGTTTTGACAAATTCTGCTCCCACGTAGATGCAAACCACAGAAGTATCTGGACAAAGATAGTGTCTGCTTGGGTCAAAATGCTGCAGCAAAGCTTTGAGGTTAGAAAGGAAAAGGCATAGTGTAATTATGAGCTTGTCGTGTTCTGACCACATGTTTCACTCCCTTAAAGATGGTAAAGATTGATTTAAGATGCTTTAATAGGTTTTCTATTACAAAAGCATGACTAAAGTACCTTTTTAGTATCTGAGTGTGTCCAAAAAACTGTGATTACGTGATCTGTATCTCTATTACCAAGGATACTACCTTTTTTCATAATAAAGTTTTTCCTATTTGAACACTGCTATGTTTTCATTGTTAATTAATGGTGTCTATTGGAAATATGTTGAGCCAAGTAGCAATTAAAATGTACCTTTTATGCCAGGGCACTTAAGTAAGAAAATAAAACATTAAGGAATTAGGAAGGCAAAAAATAAGGTGGCATGGGAGTAAGGAATGGTAAGTCAGTAAAGGAAAAGAGTCCACTGAAGGAAATGTAAGATGGTAGGGTGGCAATAGCAGTGATAGTGCCATTTTTAATGATTCTGAAGTATTTTGTAGTACTTGAAGCTGCTTCTCAGTTGTATAAGTTTTTTCCATATGAACACTTAATTTGGAGATTCACATACTCTCCTGTCCTGTCTGTGGTCTGTTTTGTTGTGTTAGACAACTGTGACTCAAGTTTCATAAGAAAACTATTCTTCTGGCCATATAAATGTATCTGTAAAATTGTTAACATCTTGTTACACAGAAAATAGAACACAATGCCTTCCCTGTTTACTATGGGAAAAGCACAAGTAAGAGCTGTATAGTTTTTTGGAAACACTGGACTTGGCCTGCATTGCAAGGAGTTTGGCAATGAAAACATACTAATTCTAAAAAATACATGCAATTAGGAATTCTCAATAGAAAGTTAATTGTCATGTATTAGGCACTTTCTCAGACACATTAATTCTGGCCAAAACACTGAGTTACTCTTTTCATATCTGTTATCAAGTAGAGTGATTTTGGGCTTTGTTTATGGTTCAAAGTAATCTGCAGTTCAGTAGGTTGCAAAGATGAAGATGTTCTCATTAATGCCAATAACATGGATGTTTATGGAACCATGTTTGCATTTAGGAATTTCTAAAGAAGAATTCTTTGTAATGGAATAAATTGCTTAAGTTTCCTTTCATCTAGGATGAAATCTCATTGTGTCTCAAAAGCTTATTTTGAAAAAAACTTGGAAATTTGAGTAGAATACTGCATCTTGTGTCTCAGAGAAAACTCTTTATAAAATTCAAGCACAGTGTAATGAATGGACTTAAAACTTATGTAATTCTTTGTAATTCTTTTGTTGCTGTTTTATGAATAACTGAAAGCAGTGTTTATTTTTACCTTTAGTTACTTGAATGACTTGGACAGGATAGCACAAACCAGCTACATTCCAACTCAACAGGATGTTCTCAGGACTAGAGTGAAAACTACAGGAATAGTGGAAACTCACTTTACTTTCAAGGATCTTCATTTTAAGTATGTAAATCGTGCTGCATGGTTATCTGTCCATCAGAGTTCCTGTAAAATTATGGAATATGGAATTCAATGGTGTAATTTAACAAAATTGTCTAACCACAAGCTTGATTATTACCCCCCCCCTTTTTATGGAAAAAAACCCAACAACTTATGCTTGACTCAATTTTCTGAAGAGAGTTGTTGGAGCTCCAATAAATGTTTTTGTTATATTGAAAATGCTTTTTAAGGATACTTTTGATATAAATTAAATCTCAAAACAAAATATTGCATTTTCTGCCATGTTAAATAGCTGTTCTATTGGATTCTTGTTTTAAATTCTGTTGGAGAACTGGAAGCTTATAAGAGTTTGCTGGTGTTGTATGAAAGAGTAATTCCATTTTCCCAAAGAGGTAAATTCAAATATGTCCTATACTCTAAGGTAGTATTTTAGACATAAAAGAATGTCACTTACATTTTCTGTGGTGTGAGATTTAGAAAATAATGATAATATTCTGAGCATTTTATGTCTAAAGACACAGAATCAAAGAATGGTTTGGGTTGGAAGGGACCTTAAAGATTGTCTAGTTCTAACCTTGCTGCAGTGGGCAGGGATACCTTGCACTAGACCAGGTTGCTCAAAGCTCATCCAGCCTGGCCTTGGACACTTCCAGGGATGGGGCATCCGTAGCTGCTCTGGACAGCTTGTTCCAGTGCCTCACCACCCTCACAATAAAGAATTTCCTCCTAATACCTTATCTAAACTTGCTCTCTTTCACTTTGAACTCATTCACCCTTGTCCTCTCACAAGATGCTCTTGAAAAAAGTTTGCCCTGACTCAGGTGCAGCATTCAAGGTGAAAACACAAGATAGTGTTAACCATCAGTGCACTCTACCTCCTAGTGATGAGGAAGAATGAGAAGAAAACTCAGTCAAACCCACTTTAAGTATGGATTTAGGTTCTGCAGAAATTGTTCAGCATGTCTGTATTATATATTTGTTTAGTATCTTTATAGAAAATATTTTTTTTTTCATGGAAATGCCTGGCAAATACCGAAATGTGGATACTTCAGGACTGTGAAAAATCTTTTGTTTCCTTGTTTTAGGGTTTAAGAATACAAAATTTGTATAAATCCACAAAAGAATAGCTGATAAATGGTAATGAATTTCTTGCAAACCTAAGAAGAGTAGTCCTTAGCCAAGCCTGAAGAGAGAACTTTAGTATTCTCAGGAGCTCTCCATCTTCTCACTTACTTTCAAATGTTTCTTGTTCCCTCCTGAAGATGGGTCTAGTCTTTACAGATTATTGGGACTGTTACAAGGACCATATGGTTACACTGCTGTAAAATGTGTCTTTGAGCTAGGCCTGTGGAATTGTTTAACTGTAATGTTGTACATTCAAACATCTGTACCTGTGCCTTAGGCAATAGGCTTAATGAGTTATTAGGAGAGCCTGCAGTACACTCTTACATAACCTTGAAATGAACTTTTAAGATCATCCAAACACATGAAAGGCTTGATTATACTAAGACAAGGGTACATAAGTATGACTAGCTGCACAGAATCAATTTCTTTCCCTTTCTTTCCTGTTCTGCTCTGTGTGTTTAGATTCCTTCAGGTTGGGCCTCAATTCAGCCTTCTCCATAAAGCAATTAACATAGCTTTGATTATTGATTCAATCTGAATTGCAAATAGCAAGTCATCTTCATCCTGTTCTATAGCCTAGTCCAAAAGTTGAGTCTGATTATTTACTAGTTTTGTGTTCAAAGAACACTTTTTTTGTAGAAGTGTTAATTCTTATGGAAAATCAGGTCTCAGTATAAAGTTACAAAACATAGCATTAGAATTGACAGAAGTAATTACTGAAATTTAAGGGATTAATTATTAAGATACAGTACAAAGTACAGCATTAAGTACAAAATATATTCTCTGGGTACAGCCATTTTTAATTACTTGAGAACTGAGTAGTAGGTGGCTGGCTCACATTTGTATAGAGTGATATCCAAAGACCTCCCTTCAAAGATTTTTCTGAAGGTAAGGAGCACCTCTAAGGAATCCTTTTTTTCAGCAGGAATTATCTTTCAATGTTTTTGACATGGCATTATTTCAATGTAGCAGCTTAAAATGGCAGTGAGAATTGTCGCTTCTGCAGTAGTTTTTCCAAGTATAAGACCTTGTTAGAGGTTACAGTGTTTCTGACAGTTTTCCATGAAAAAGCAAAGGGTCTTTTTTTTCTTCTAATTTGTTTCCTTCTCCACTTACTTTTACTGTGGGGTTTTTTTTCCTATTAAAACCTAGCAACTTGGAACAATTGAAGATATCTAAAAATAACAACTGTAATTGAATCCCTTCAAGTGCAATTTACAGTGTTTCTGTAGTGCACTAACATTAAATCAGTCAGGGTTCTTACCTGCCCTGTACTTGCAACCTTACAACTCATGGAAAACAGGAAAGGAGGCTAATAAAAAACACAAGTCAGCTTCAGTAAGTGTCATATGTGAGACTTAATTGCATTTCAAAAAATGCATTTATTGTTGGGAAAATGAGAGATTTTTTACTATATAATGCTTATTTTGTCGTCTAAGATAATCTCTTAAAAATATTTCATATCACATGGCCAATTGAAGAACAGATTTAAGTTGTAATTTGACTTAGAAGAGAGAGGAGCTGAAACTCACCAGGACATTGTTGATCAGTATCTTTTATTATGATAGACTTTTTAGTAAAGCTAACTGTATATTTTATTTTATACAGATTAAAATTAACTTTGTTAATGAAATATAATATTATAAATAGTTAATTTTGTTTGTCTTTCATCTCATACTTTCTCATGTTCTCTAAAATGTGTAGGAAGACTTTCAAAGCTTAAAATTGAGGTGTAAACTGAGAAAATACAGAGTTTTTTGCCTTCTTTTTAAGATGTTGTTCTCAGACTTACACAGCTGATAGTTTGAGATTTTTAGCTTCAGAAAGCTAAAAATTCCAAAGTTCATTCTCCTTTTTGCTTCTGTTTTGCAGAATGTTTGATGTTGGAGGCCAAAGATCAGAGCGGAAGAAGTGGATTCATTGTTTTGAGGGTGTTACAGCAATTATTTTTTGTGTGGCACTGAGTGATTATGACTTGGTCTTGGCTGAAGACGAGGAAATGGCAAGTACCATAATGCTGAAGAAGGGAATAGTTGTTGCACAGAAGCTAAGCTTTGAAGGAAGGCTATAAATGGGTCTTTTGCAGTATTACTGCTTTGTAAGATGTGTGGGGTTTGTGCAAAAGGTCTCAGTGAAATGGTGATGGAACCCAAAAGCATGAATTCTAAAGTATTTCCTCATATTCTCATAAGGAATACTAAAAGATAAGTATTCTTTCAGCCACACTTTTTCATGTTTTAAAGGAACCATAAATTTATGAGGATGTATTGTCAGTATTATACATTTTAGTCTCTTTCTTGATGCCAGAAGTGCATAGTAAGAAATTTTTTTACTTACCTGTATCTGCTTTACCACATTTTGTTTCGTTTCATTCCTCAGTCTTCAGTTTTTGTTTCTTTCTAACTGTGTTTCTCCAATCTCTTGTCTTAGTTGCAGAAATCTTTCTCTTCTTTTTCCTTTCCAACACCCTCGGCTCCTTTCTCCTCTTTCAAGAGTTTACTCCTTCCGTGTCACTGTGCACAGGGTGCATTTTACTCTCTTGAGTGGTCTGAAGTGATGCTTACCTCTGTATGTGAATCATTAACAGACTCTTGTGCTCTTCCTTGTGTTCTGCAACTTTCTATAACATATAATTTGGGGAGGAAAGAGAAATAAGAAAACCTTTCAAGTCAAATATAGTGTCAAAGAAGGTCGTAGCTAGCATCCTGCTACTTAAATGACTGGAACTTGGCCAAAGTACTTACATGTTGGATAATTTTTCTACAGAGTTAAATATTATGGTAAGAGTTAAAATACCTGCTTACTTGATTCTCTAGCTTTGTAGAACTTTCTTCCTTATTCTGGAATATCAGCTAGGTGCAGAATTTATTTTCAATTTCCAGAAGATCTAATCAGTGTTAAGACAAATACAGGTAACTCAGCAATTCTGTAAAATATCTGTACGGCAAAATGTCAAACACACAAAAAAATTATGAAATATTGAGAATTTAAACCTGGAAATGAGAAAAAAGTAGTTGCTTAAACCCTGCTTGTGGAAGTGATCTTTGTGGTAGTCTTGGCTTCTCTGTATTTCCCTGCAGTAAAATATGATTTAGTTTGCTAAAAACTTAGTTTTGTAACTGGATCATTTGTAAGCAGTCAAAAATATGTATCCTTATGTTACTACTGAAGTCTGATAAAATAGAAAGTGATGGCTTTTTTTTTTCACTTACAGAATCGGATGCATGAGAGCATGAAATTGTTTGACAGTATTTGCAACAATAAATGGTTCACAGACACTTCTATTATTCTGTTCCTGAACAAGAAAGATCTTTTTGAAGAAAAAATCAAAAGAAGTCCTCTCACTATTTGCTACCCTGAATATGCAGGTATTGGAGGGGTGTAGATGTCAAGGTTTTGGTTTTTGTTTTTTTTTTGTTGAATATACCTGATTTTCCATGCACAGATCATGAGGAGTTGCATAACTTCAGGTATCTAAAATATTTATATGACCTAAAATTTAGATGGGGGTTGTTTTGATGGGTTACAAATAAAACAGTGCTTAAGTCTTTTTAACCAGGTGAAATATGCTGGTCCACTGATAAACATTTACATGTTACTGCTGCAACTTTTCAGGCTCATTTATTTAGCCCGTTATTTCTAAGAAAATAACAAACTGCTTTTGTACTTTGATATAAGTAGGAATTCCTGAGAGACATGAGAGGTTTTTGAACAGGGAGTGTACATACATTTTGACATTGTGGCTTATTCAGGAAATATACAGCAAAAGAGCATTAATTCATTTAACAGGTCTTAGCATTTTTATGTATCATTTTCATTGTAACTTCAGACAGAAAATAACATGTTGGAAGTAAAAAGCTTGGGAGAAATTTGGATGCCAAGTGTCTGTAACTGAGTGTGGGAAAACCCCAAAGCTTTTAAACGCATAAAAATTTAAAGGGAGTAACTTAAATGAAGGAAATAAAATGTCCTAAACTAGGAAAGTGATGGTTCATTAATGACTTGTTCCTCTGGCACTGGAGTAAATAGAAAGACTATTCCTGCACCTGGAACTGAATTGAGTGCTAAGTTTTTACTATTACAAATGCATCCAAAAGGTCTCCTTCCAAGGTTTTATTAATGGTATCTTAAAGCAATGGCTGTGGAATTTCTCCTCTTCAGGTTTAGGTTAACTGTTTCCAAAGAACCCCCCTTCCTTCAAAGATAGTGCATCTTGTTCTTCCTCTGTTGGAAATCTGCTTACTGAGCAATTTTCTTCTTCTAGGGTCAAACACCTATGAAGAAGCAGCTGCTTACATTCAGTGTCAGTTTGAAGATCTGAACAAGAGGAAAGACACAAAAGAAATCTACACTCACTTCACGTGTGCCACAGACACAAAAAATGTGCAGTTTGTTTTTGATGCTGTAACTGATGTCATTATTAAAAATAACCTTAAGGACTGTGGCCTCTTCTGAGAACAGACAAAAGGTTGTTAAATGGTAAATTACATGCCTGAAAACAGGACTTAAACATTTGGAATATGCCCACGCTGTGTAAAACCTGCATAGATATACTTAATTCTCTTTTATTTTATTTTTAGGTTTGGAGATAGACTTCGCACAATTCTAATCTGATTCTTTTCAAGGTGAAAGAAGTACAAAATGCATTGTGCTCAATGATAGATCAGTACTGTACTTGCCTGTTTTAACAGCTTTATTTATGTTTGTCTTGTAAATTTAAGTAATTAGTTAACACTGAGATGTCAGTTGATTGTATGTAAACTTACAGTTGTAGTAATGTATTTGTATAAACGTTGAACGGAATATTTTAGTAACTTGTTGTCCTCTAAAACATTCCTCTAAAATTTCCATGTTTTATGAAGATACTCTTAGAGGAGACAGACACTTTTTGCCTTTGGATTATTTAAACATCTTGTAAAATTAAATTTTCTTTTCATCTTAAGGGTGCATGCTGCCTTATTCTTTACTTTTGTTGGTAATACTGTATATGGCGTTAGCTTTTTTGATATTTAAACAGCCTCATACACCTTCTCAGACTTAAAGAAACATAACCAATAAACTTATTTTTTGCCTTAAGTATTGAAAAAAAATCTTTTTATAAATTTAGGATAAACACAAAGATTATTTTAAAATTCAAATGAAATTCATAGTGTATGAAATCCAGGCTTGCAGTCTTTGCAGTGGAAATATGGCAACACTGGGAAATTGTTCTTTAAGGGTCAGCTACCCCTGAAGCTAATGGAAATGCAAAAAGGAAGTTGTTAAAACTATTCATATCAATAAAAAAAATGATACTGTGCTCTTTACTCAGCGGATTAAATGGAAAAATTACCTTTGGGGTGTTTTAAATAGCACAGGCTGG
The DNA here is from genome assembly GCF_012460135.2 of Molothrus ater. Taxonomy (NCBI): domain Eukaryota; kingdom Metazoa; phylum Chordata; class Aves; order Passeriformes; family Icteridae; genus Molothrus; species Molothrus ater. Next base: position 11,344,974 of record NC_050482.2, on the reverse strand, counting down.
AGTTCAGAGTAATGTTTTTTCTGCTTACTTTAAGCATAAATTCATGTTCTCCTTAAATTTTTTGCTATTTTCTGGTAATAAAACTAGTTGGATAACTTTAAAACCATAGAAAGATTGTGTTCTCCCACAAGACATGGGGGCTTCACAGATTAAAGCAAATTCCTGTTGCATATAGCAAGAATCTTCAACGTTTTGGGTAGGGTGTTTTAGTGAGTTAGAAGTGCTGATTTTTAATTTCCTCTTTAATTATAGCCTCACAGTTTCTTATAAGTTAAAGATGATTTTCTTCTGGTTATGCTTTCATTATGTGATTTGCTGTCTTAGGTAGCTATCATCCATTGCCTTAGGGATAGTGCCAAAACTGATTTTTTTAATACAGTTTTTAAAAGGAATAAGCTTCTAAATGTAAATAAGTTGATGGTTGTCTTAAATGTATGTTGTCATCTAGAAAACACGAACATACCAAACCTGGAGATAAAATTTTCTATAATTGTTAAAATATTTCAGGCAGCTACAGTACACCGTAAGTTCTTTGAGAAGTAAATAAGTCTTGGAGCCTGTGGCTATTTTTCTATATTATCTTAGCATTTATGTTCTTAGAATGTTCAAAATATTGAAGTCATTGTTCTGTTGTTTAAATTTTGATTGTGTATGTGTTTAAGTTAGGCCTCTGCTTGAGTAAAACTTACCTGCCCTTCTCATTCTTTAATGCTTTCTTTGTTAGGTACAGAATTGCTAAATGCATTTTAAATGAAAGATTAGAAAGGAGATAAGTTATTGCTGGGGGTTGTTAAACATGTTGATACATTGAGCTCTTTCAGCAGTTATGGTAAGCAATCTGTATATCCTGGGCTGCTTTTAAGTGTGCTTTATGGTTTTGGATATGATTTTAAATCTCACTGAACTACTTTGTGGAATTGTATTTACACCTACGTTCCAGCTGGTTTTTGTACTTAATGTAAAACAAAAATTGGGATTAATCAAATTAAATAAATCTAAATTTTGTGCCTTGCTTGAAAGAAATGTTTTTCATTAAATGTGCTGATGGAAATCTTTTTGCATCCATTCTGTGGAGGTAACTAGGTAGTAAAAATGAGAGGATAGAAAGTCAAGAGTAAATGAAAAACTTTGTGCTAGAAGCATTAGGTTTTTTAATTGATTAATTAGTACTTTTCTTAGCACCTTCACTTGGAGAATTTTTGGAATTTTGTAACTAGTGGTTTACGAAGCATCTGTATATTAACACAGAACAAAATTGTGAGCTAATTTGCCTTGCTAGTCCACAGATAATCTTTTTTTTTCTGACCTGATGCATAGCCAGCAGGGATGTTTCCTTGTAGAGGTGCTGCACTGGTAGATCAATCTTTGTCTAGAGATGAAGTTGTCAGCCTAGGCCTCTTCTCTAGGAAAAGCTCCAAGAAGATTTCCATGCAGTTGTGGTGTGAGCCACACTCTTAATTTTCACTGCAGCTGTAATAAGGCTCCATATCTCTGTTCCATCAGGAGCCTGCTTCCCTGTCAGAGCACTGCAGAAAATGGAGGAAATGCTGCAGGTACTCCACTGTCTAAGAGACAATCTTGGCCCTCAGCAGCCTGAGCTCTGTTCTCTTCCAGTTCCCCATTCCTCTGATTTCTTCATGCAGAGTGTGCAGGCAAACTGCTTTCTGTAGCATGACACAAAGAAGCTCTCTCTATTACCTAAGAAATTCCTTCAGGATATTGTAAATGTACTATATGTAAAAAAAAAATATCTTTTTACATATAGTACATTTACAATATCCTTTGTGGAAACTTCTCCAGCCCCATGATCTTGTGCATGGCTGTGGTTGAAGTCTCTCAGTAAAATGCAGCTGTCATTAAGCATGTAGTTATTTTTAAGAGGCTTAACACTGTGGAAGAGTGGTTTGGAAAATTTGCTATTTGGCTTCATTATGCCACCTATGGAATCTGGAGGTTAATTTGATGTTAAATGTAGTAATCTCTCATTAACTAAAACAAGGTCGAGGATCACAGCATGGGAGCAATGTAGATTTTCTGGATTGCTGTTTCTGGTTCCATGTAGGCAATTAGCAGCTTCATGATTTAAAGTCTACATTAAACCTTAGGGAGCAAAAGAGATCCATCTCCAGCATGCTGAACAGCATGGTGGCTGGTGTGCATTCAGAACTGGGGAAAATTAAAGGATAATTGTCTGTTTCAAATCAAGCAAAAAGGAAACCCTGCCAAGATACTAGCTATCCTACTGTGTGAATGTGTCTTGAAGTTGTTATACTTCATATTAGTAGCTAAGATCCTGTGGGTCAAAGAGTAATTGCAGGGTTGTAAGCTTCAAAGCCTTGACTGTATTTCATTTTTAAAAAGGTATAGAAGGTGCAACAAGAGTCTTTAAGGACCTCATCCTTGAATAATTCATAGCCTGTGGAAGTGCACTCATGGTCCATGAATGTGGAACATGAGACTGGTAAAAGAGGAGCTTAATCAGGACTATAAGCAGTGCTTGTAGTTTTTGCAAAATTGTCAAGTTTTTAGACTCTGATGAACAGTAATATTGAAAATTCAGTTGCATAAGTGCAAGAAAACCATTCTGTGGTTTTGCCTCTGGAGCTCTTGCAAAGAAGCTGGCTTGACATAGAGGAAACTACGAACAGACTTTTACTTAGTTATATTTCCAAGTAATGAAAATATGCTGTACTTAAAAATGGCTGTTAAATTTCGTTTATCAAGCTTTTTGTCCTTGGTGTATTTAGAAGCGGTGCTTTTCAAAGTTGGTCATTCCAGACAAGATGCTTCTGGCTGGTTTGCTCTGCTTATGTCTTCTTTTTTGTGGTAGTGAGAAGACTTTGACTGTTACCTGACACAACAGAGATCAGGATTATTGAGCAGTTTATTGCAGGAGTAATTTATTTGATCTAAGGCATAGTTAGGCTTATTTTCAAAAGTCAATAAGGTGAGATCTATATAGGGCAGTGTAATACTATATCAGTTTTTTGGTATAGCATACCCCTTCTGGGTATTAGGACAGGAAAAATTGAGCCCACAGTGTAGAAGTACATGTCTGTAGAACTGTGTCAATTTTGAAAGGAATGTCAGAGCATCTGTTACAAAAGAAAGATTTATGCATGCAAGGATGTACTGATAAGAATGTGCCATCTGAAAATTGACTCTTTTTAATTGCAGTGGAACAAAAGGCATTTAAAACCAAATACATTGTCACTGGAAGCCACTGCAGCTTCACAGAACTAGCTGTTCCCAGCTACCTTAGTCTTCCTCCTTTTCTATCCTCCCACTAAGAGAAGTTTGGGGAGAGGTGGTGTCACTGTGCTTTCCCTCACGGGTTGTGCTATTTGTGTCGACATCTGAGGAATGGGTACCTTGAATCCTGCTACAGATATGCTGATCACTTTCTTTTGCAGATAAAGAATATGCAGATGCCTGATTTAGGATTATTATTAATATGGTAATGTAAGAATATGCAGATGGATTAGAAAATAAGTATATTTAAAACTACTTGTGTTTGTATGGAAAAGCATGAAGAAAAGTCTAGGAAACCAGGAACCTGAGCAGGTGAAGCTTTTTAGTTCTGTATTTTACAGTTCCACTGTGATCCACAGTCTGACCAGAAGTCTTCACGTCACACTAAGCACATCTCAAATACCTCTTGAGTGTCCTCCTGTCTACAGAATGCACTGTGAGACAGTACTGTACAAGTGACTGAGAAGGAAACACATTGCAAATAGAAGCATACTTCTAGGTTTTCTCCATTTGTCAAAAAAAGGAACAGTTTTCTAGACTAAATCAAATTAATAAACCATCTGTTTTGTACATAGTTTCATAATAATTTGTCTCAGGAGCTATAAAATCTTCCTGTGAAAAAAATATTGGGAGGTACAGTCACAAATTTTCACTCTTCCTCTGTTCCAGTGTCATGATTCTCTTGAATTATGATTAAAAAAACCCCAGCCCACAAAATCTATTCTAAAAATGCTATGAAACTGTCATCCTGAGAATGCTAAATAGTTTTGATTAAAAAATGTTAATACTTGTCCTGTAAGTCAGGATTTTTTTTTTGATAGATTAAAATAAAGATTCCTGTTTTGATTCTATAAATCACAAACTTATAATAATACCTTGTCTAACTTTCAAGAGCTTTATTAAAACACAGAATTTTTTGTGAGAGTACTATTAACTTTGACTTGATATGAATTGCCAAAATTTATATTTCTATTCCTATTAATGAGAATTAAAGGTGAATTTATTAAAAAAAAAGAACTGTAGCTATCAACTGCATAATTTAGAGTGTAAAACTGAACACAACAACCAGAAAAAAATGACATTGTGATTTTATTGTTGTAAACATTAGAACATATGTTGAAGATGTGAATTTGGCCTGTAGGTCTGTAAGTCAGCAAGGGTATTTTGTTACATCCAGTTTCTAATGATGGCCTTTCTACTATTTTTTTGTCATTTACCAAAAATGTGATTTTAATCCTTCATAATTCTGGGCAGATTATTGAAAAAAATTTGAATTTGTTAGGCACTGCACATGGACATGAGTATGTTTGATCAAATTCTGAAGTTGTTGCATATAGATTCTGCCCATATCTTTCATAGCCAAATTATGTTGGTTTAGCTTAAATGTCATTAGTTTGCCTTGTTTTTCTACCTATTAACTTAATTCTTTGTAAAGTTCTCAGTCTTTGGCCATCTGATTCAATTTAAGGAATGGAAGAAAGTAATAAATTTTATTATCTACTGAGACAAAAAAAAAAAACAAAACTGTTTTCAAAATGTTTTTGCTCAGTTGGGCATATATGAGATTAATGTTCTGGGAAAGCATTAAAGAAAATATTCAGTGATGATCTTCACAGCTCTGTCCAACATTTGAAGAAAGCAGCTTTGAGGGTGTGTTGTGGCATAAAGTTGTTTTTTTGGTATATTCTTGCCTGCTTTTGTTGTGTGGAGCTCTAGTGAGACAGTAACAGTGAGGTATGTGCAGTTGCTCAGCTGCTTATCCCTTTCCCAGGTGAGGCTGTTGATGTCTCTGTGTTAAAGGCACATAAGCCTGATCTTTCATATATTCAGGGAAAGGGTCTGAGCTACTCAGCAAAAAGAAATGGGCAGGAGGAGGCACCCTGATCCTCCTGGACAGGGGAGAGGGAGCATTCTTCAGCAGTGAAGAGAGGAGGAGGAGGAGGATCACAGGTACACTTCTGATGTCTATTAAGTTTGTATTTGGATGCTATCAGGACTTAGTACAATTTTACAAGTAGAGATGATGTATTTGGGTGCTGCTAGGAGACAGTTGTTGGTATGTTGTACACTTAAACTTGGAGCATCTTGTCCTATCCAGATTCTCAGTCCTTCAAGATCTTTCTTCCTCTACTTAAAAGCTGTGCCAGAAAAAATGGAAGTAGAGCAGCAGAGTAATAGTTTGCCAGTCTTGAATGAGTTTTGTCTTCACCACGAGAAATTTTAGTGTTGCAGCATTTCAAAGATGATCTGAAAGATAAATTGTGAGGTTAAGTGAGTTTTATAGTGTTTTAAATATTAAAGTGCAGAGACAGGAATAAGGTATTTTATATCACTTCATTTTTTCCCCCAGTAGCTCTGTGAAATGAAGATGAATAAAGAACTCCAAGTGCTCTGGGTGAGTCTTCTCAAGACCAGTGTTGAAATATGATGCTTCCTTCGGCTGTAAGAGAAGCAGAATGAGGCATTTGTGTCTCCTGTGGAATTACAACAAAGAACTGATAGCACGGGTGTTTTTAATCCAGTACACTGATAGTTGACATGCTTGGCCAAGAGGAGAGAACCACTGCACTTGTATCAATGATGTAGGACCCTAAATTACAGGAGTCCAAGCGTTCAGGTCGTTTGAGGCCAAACTGTGATGGCTGCTGCAGATGGGTTGTTTACACAAACTGACTTTCAGAAAAGGCTTTGAAAGGAGCTACCTGTTCCATCACCTTAAATGGACTGCAGAAAGCAATGAGCAGTCCTGCTAGAAATGCATAATTTGCTTCACTTTAATGTTCAGCTTTTCAAGTGAGTTAAAAGAGTTTCTCAAGTGATTGCTGTCAGCTGGTATGGGGTAATATGTTTTCTGAGCCTTTACCAAATGCAGTGTAGTTCACATTATTTAAAGCAACAAAACTTGTACTTCTGAGAAGGAAGGAAGGCATGATCACTAAGGAAAAACTTTGCAGAATTAAAATTAGGTACTAGGTAACTAGGACTTGCATTCCTCCAATAACACACACATTATCACATTATGCCAGCATTTCAGAAACTCAATTTTCAATTTTTGAAATAGATCTGTGCCAGGTAGCATTTCTCATTGCCATACTTTCTACAAAAGGGAGGGGATGATGGATGATGACACTCACAGTATTTTCTGTACTCCAGTTGCAAGGATGTTCAGCTGGCAGTTGGGATGCTAAGGCTCAAACTCAGTCTGATGTTTGAAATGTATTTGGCCTGCTGAAATCTGAGAAAATCTTTGTGACATAGTGAGTACGTAAATACTCTGATTTTATTTTTTTACCTTGTTAATTTGATTTCATTTATATGATACTGACCTCCTGCAAGGACTAGAATCTGAGTCACAGTTACCAATACTAGTCATTCATTCCTTTGCAATAAATATCTGTATCCTTTACTGAGTAAAATAAGTTCAATAGAAGGTCTCAGAGTGAGATCCTGTCTCGGCTCCTTGCTCTGAGCTGAAGTTGAACTCTGTCAGTATCCTGAGGGGGACCTGAGCTGGTGGTGCTCTGGTGTGTGAGAATATTGCTGTCCCTCCTCTTCAGCTTTGGATCATAACAAAACCATCCTTACAGACTTCACACACCCCCCCGCCCCACCACGCCCAGAGATAACATCTTATTTGTAATAGTTCACAATGTCTAGTTCAATTTGAGATGAATAATTTTTTGAGCCGCCAGCTCACTTAATAATTTTTTTAGCTACCAGCTGACTTGGTCATCCTTCAGCTGTTTCTCTTTTGAGCTGGATGGATTTGGCCTGAGGAGACTTTCTGTACAATGCAGTTTTTTAGTCCATTCATTCTTGCAGTTTTTTCTTGAATCAGTTTCCATTTCTCCTTGTGTATCTTGAATTGTGAAGTTATTTATAAATGGAAGGGGTTTAAAAGTGGAAAGCTGTTTTTTTTTAATTTCCTTTTGGTAGGGTGGATGAGGATGGAATATGAAATGAGTGTCTTACTAAAAAATACCAGTTTGAATCATCTCAACAAGCTTCAAAATTTTCCATTCCTCAAGATTAGACATTACTTGAGATGCTTGTAGATTACTAAACATTTTAATACACTTTAAAAAAAATCTGATCGAAAAGAAAACTGATAACTTACCAAACCCCCTTTTTGCCTCTGTCCAATTTCTGGTGAGACAAGGATAGTTAATTGATGGCTTCATTAACTCATGATGCCATTAGACCAGGGAGAGACAGACAAAATCAGAGTATTGTGTTCATTCCAGAAGAATTCAGGTAGCACACTGAGGAAAGGCAGAATGATGAAATAGAACTGCAGGAGTTTAACTGGATAATGGAACACTTTTAAATTGCTGAATGAAGGCATGCAGCTTCCTTGCAAGGTGTTTGTCCCTTGCCTGAATTGGCTCTAACTAAAGACTGCTATAAAAGCATTTCTTCGCCTCATTGCCAACCCCTATTCTGCTTTAGAGCCATTAATCTTTGCTGTGTTCAAAAAGAGACTCTTAGGAAGTCAATTTTCCAATGGCCCAGGAGGTATAAGCTGGACTTCTAAGGCGGATCTTTCTTATGAGCTTTGTTCTGGAAGGCAAAATTGTTCAGTTAATGTGTCTACTCAGGTTTCTGTGCTTTAAGCACAGCAAAGTGATGTTTATAGCATTTCATTATACCAAAATAAAATACTCTATTAGCAGTTCTATCAGCACACCTCTTCTCTTGTATTCTTTGTTGGGTACCCAGTGGGGCTGAATTCTTTGAAAGAGAAATGCCATGAGAAGTATGGTGAGAAGGTACAATCAATTATCCTCCCATTGATTAATATCTGATTTGTTTTTTTTTTTATTGCTGGAAATTCAAACAACCTGGAGGTCATACCACAGAAAATCATGGTAATGATAATCATGAAACAGCATCATCAGAATGTATTTTGTCACCAGGATGAGTTTGCTTCTGAGGCCAAAGACTGTAGATTACAGAAGAGCTAAAGCTAAGTGCAGAAATCAGTAGTTCTGTGGGATACTTGAATAGCTTTGTTCAATGGATCTTTTCTTTAGATCTGAGCTGCCTGCTGCTCCCTGGAGGCTCCTCAGCTCAAGAGGCAGGTGGGTAGTTTTGTGACCCCGTAGTTTGTAACGCTTTAAAAAAATTTCATACTGTCTTTGTTGGAAAGTTTTCCCTCATCACTATCTCTCTTCTAGAGCTATGATCTTACACAATATATGGAAAATGCCTCAAATGACTATACTAAGGTTTCTCATTGCCTTGCTATGGGTTTAAATATTTCGTGGCTCTAATTTAGAGGTCTTTTTTTCTTCCATGGTTTCCCTTTATTTTTTTTTCTGTTATTGCACTCTTTTCTATGTTCTATAGTACTGCAGCTGTGCTGAATATACTGTCAAAAAAAACCCCACAAGTACTTATAGTCTTGCTGATACATCAATTATTATGGACCACAATAATTGTTTCCTCTTCAGTTTAGAAATGTCATGCATGTTTTCTTTTTCTGTTTTAGTACTGCACTTGAAGCCTTGTATGCTTTTGAAAATTACTTTTTAGTTCAGGCTGCCTGAAATCTCTCTGTAGTTTAATTTGGGCCATTAACTCACAAAACACACTTTGATAAAAGCTTAGTGCCATGAAGCTTTGACCAGTGTACCTTTCTATTTACAGGGCTTTTATGCCCCCTCTCTTGTTATTTATCTACAACTACAATAAATGCACTTCCTAAGTGATGAATTGATTTAGGGGGATTTTTATTAGGAGAGGGAGGTAACAGGAAATGCAGTGAGTGGATCTTGGGGAAGAGGAAGCAGCTGAGGATGCTGGTGGCTGTGGGATGTGTTATAGCTGAAAAATAAGATTTTAACATCTGTCTTGTGAATGCCATATTTAGTGTTTTGTAGAGGGAGCAGAGGGAAAGTGGCTGTCAGATCTGCACACTGTGGAAAGATAAAGAATAAGCCCATTTAAAGCAATATGGAATCCTTACGTGTTTCCTCTTCTGTAACAGCTTCCAAATTATGATTACATGGTCATATACACAGCCTCTGACTGTCCTCCAGGCAACTCCTGGGCTAGCTATCTTGTGTATGATCAAAGAAGGTTTTGGCACCTGTTTCTGAGCACTTGCTGTGTTGTGTTCTTAAATGCTTTATGCCCCAGTACAAACTGTAATAATTTGGCTTTATTTGGATTGGTACTTTTTAAAGTGTTGTTTTCAATCACTCTTACACTGCTGATGGAACAAAAACTCCTGTCTGGCTGCTGTTTTATAGTGGGAGACACAGCTGGTCAGTCTGGCCCAAGGCAGTGGAGTGCCAAGTGTGAAACCATGCTAAATCAAGGATGAAGCAGTGATGGTCCAAGACAAGTTAGAGGACTACCAAAACCAGACTTTCTAGATCTTTCCCATTTAAAGTGAACAAACCCATCCTGAATTGGAAGTTGCCTCATTTCCTACACAAATACCTGCTCTGACCACAAAAGCAAACATCTTTTTGTTTTATTCCCATAAATGATCATTTGAGGTGAATTGTCTGGAATAGCATTTAATGAGAATAAGACATGGGTACTATTCAATTCCTCACAGTTATTCAGGAGATGTAAGAAGTGATTCCACAAAGTGAATCCCAGCCAAAGGAGTCTGCAGCATGTGCAGGGGACACCATGATTTACCAGTCAGAGGGTTTCACTGTAGTAAATAAGCTTGAGATGTTAGCCTGCTCTGGAGAGGGATACAAATCCTCTTCTGGAAAAAAACCATGCAAACATCAAAACACATCACATTTCATTCCTCAAAATCAGCATCAGGTGTTGGGAATTTCTCTCAAGACCCAAGCAAAAGGTACTGTAACTAGAATACAATGCTAAAATGTACCTGACAGTGCTGCCCATTGCTTTGCTGGCAACATAGATGGGAGTTTTGTGTTCAGCGTTGTCTGTCCCACTCGGCTGAATTCTGCTTCCACTAAGGGTAGAGGGTGACCAGCTAATCTAGTACTGGCTTGCCTGTGATGACCCAAAGCCCCATGCTGGCCAGTAAGTGTGAGCATCCAGCTTTTAACATGGCAGGATTTATAATGGATGTTGTCTGATGTGTAATGGTTTAGTAGCAAAACTTCTTAGCACAGTATTTAGTATCGAGTAAGCATTTAAGTTGGTCTCTGTTTAGTCTGATGCAATAAAATCCAAATGCTGTTATAAACAATAACATTGTGTAATGCTAGCAACAGGATGCTTCTTCTGTATATTTTAAAATCCCCATTTTATTCGGAATCCGGTTGTTTTTATTTATTATGAATCATTATATAAACAATATCATGTCCAGTGTAGGTGAGATGTAAAACAATCCCTTTTCATGATGTAATGTGCTATGATGTGTTAAAGATATTTTCTGTAAAAACAAACTGGAACTTCTTTTCCACAGTTGGAAATGGCATGAAGTATTACTGTGTTACTGAAAACAGAAGGCAAAAATGACTTCTGTAGAATCTCTGAAAGACCATTTCCTGGCATACCTCACTTATTATAATACATTTCTTACTTGAAGTTGCATGTGAAGTCTGTGGCAGAGTGAGTACAAGACAATCATATTCAGCCTTACTCTTTAGATATCTCTAAAACTGCACTATTATCCCTCAGCCATTTCTGAGATCTGGTTCTCTGAGCTGCTGTGATGTAGTTCAGATCATTTATTTAGTATTTAATTACCCTCATGTCCTGGAAAGGTACTCAGCCTTTCTTTAAAGGCATAAGTTAGAAAAGCAATCTAAACTTTCCAAAGAGACAGGGTGAAATATTACTTTAGAAACAAAATCTATAACCTTTTTCTTGGAAAATGTGTGCTTATCTCTTTTTAGAAAACATGTTTATATGACCCTTATCTTAAATTCGTTGGTTTTATCATATTTTCTCTCTGATTAAAAATAGCTGACTTCAGAGTGTATTAACTTCTCCATAGAAAATAGATTTCATAGCTTCTCTTCAGATATAGTGTTCTCAAACCCAGATACAAGGTAGTAAATGTTATGTACTAACACTTTACAATATGATCTATCAGCAATCCTGTTAAAGCAAAATTGAACATATTTTCAAGGATTCATAAAAGCTGGTACTAAAACCAGCTGGTAGCTGAAACTGAAATTGCCAGACTTGTTCCAGCATGACATGCTTTTTAAATCCATTAGAGGAAAACAGAACACTTGTATCAGGCCTTGCAAATAGAAAGAATCTGTGGTGAATTGTGTCTCTGCTAACTTTTGTAGGGATCATCAGAGAGGGCATTTAAGTCCTCCTTCCAAGTGCATGCAGACTGTCTTGTTACCATGCTGCTCTTGCTTGTGCTCTACAGTGGCTTGGCTGAGCAGTGCAGTGGTTCAGCTGCAGCTCCAACTCTGGCATTTTTTGGAGTGTGTCTCTTGTCCACCTCTGCTTGTGGATCACTTGTCTCACACTCACCTTGGCTATACCTGATAGCAAGCAGCACAGACTGCAAGAGGTAGATTTATTCAAGTAAAATGCCTGTTGCTAAGGGTGCAATGCCCAAGGTCTCTGTTTCACAAGATGTTACTCTGAATCAGCTCCTCTTTTGGACCAAATGCCCCTCAGGAGCTCTAGGTGCACTCCTGGTACAGAACCAGATTTGCAGAACTTATTAACTCTAGGAAGCAATGAGGATGCATTTCCTTTGGAAATACATTCCTGGTGAATGTAGTAAACATAACTTAGTGTAGACACACACACCTGGTTACTCACTTGAGGGAGACTGTGCACACAAGCTCAGCCTCTGTGTATCACTGGTATAGAAAGAAGCAGCAACCAGTGCCCAGCACTCTTATTTCCACTGAAGGTGCATGCCTCTGGAAGAGAGCCTTGCCACTGCTCTCTGGATCTTGGGAATCCTTCACTTGCACTGGTCAGTGAGGAATCAATTCAAAGTCAAATGACCATCTTCTGGTGGCCTAAGCCTGTGATGCCATATCTCACTTTTAATATAGTTTGGTCTCTTAACAGTTGTATACCCAAGGTTAATCAGTACTGGTGTGTTATTAGTGATCTCTCAACTGGAAAGGAGTACACATGCCTGTATGCAGTGTTCATAATAAAATTATGATTTTATTAAGTAGTAATTATATTTTTTTTACTTTACAGGCCCTGTAAGCTGTTGTGGAAGGTGATTTGTGTCTCTGAGTCTCTGCAACAGTGCCAGAGACAGCTGTTGCATCACAAATTGCCTTTTACCCTTTAGCCTTTTTCCACTAAGATCCATTTCTTCTCCTCAAGGAAGAACTTGTTCTCCATGGTCTTCATTACCATTCAGCTCTACCAACAGACCTAGAGGCTCATGCACTTGCTTTGAGAATCTCCTAACTTTTCACTGTTGACATGCAGGGTGTTTTCTGTCATCTCTCTAAGGAGAAGGATGGTGTGGGACAGATTTTCTATGAGCAATGTAAGGTGCTTGAAACCACTGTGCAGAGAGCTGTGAGCTGTGCCATACCATCCCAGTCAAGTGTTCAGCAGGCTCAGCCTTGTCCAAGGCTGCCATTCTCCAAACTCCCTGTCCCCTTACTTGCCCAACCAGACATTGTGCTCATCTGTATTGCTTGTTTCCCTGCCTAGAGCACTGATCTTTTCTCCACAGTGAAAGGTTGCAGCATGCACAAAATGTGCCATAACCATAAGGGCACTTTATACGGACACTCATATAATAAAAAGCATAACCACTATGTTGCTGTTATTGACAGTAAAGGTCATCCTTGTTCTACAGAGCTATGAAATTTTGTGAAACCTCTTAGGCTGCTCTTTCACTCTATAAGTTCTGAGTGTTTCTCCTTGCTTGCAGCCTTTTATCTATGGAGATAAAGCATTCCTCCTTTATAAATCTCCTGTTTAGCAACCTGGATTTCTGTAGCAGCCTGGATTTCTGTGGGCTGCCTTCTTGTTGAAGAGCTTAATATTTTTAAGAGGTGTAGGAGCAGAAAAGGCTCCCATCAAAACACTGAAACAATTTTCTTTTTTATGTTTGGGGTTTTTCAGCCTGTGGAGGGAGGAGATTGGGATGAGGTTGTCAGCTAATGGCAGCCTACTTGCCTGGACACCTGGACACCTGCTACACCTGGAGAGCCAGAAAAGTGTCCTTCCATGGGGTCTTCTGGGGAGGGAGACTCAGATTAGAAAATACGACCAAGGAACTGCACTTTTCTTGGTGCCCATGACCTTCCTTCAAATGCAGCCTATCAGACGAGTCTGTTTTTTATTGCTCCCTCTTCTCTTTTTTGCAACATTTTGACAATCAGCCTGCTGCTGGATGACCCACACTGAATTGTATGTGCAAGCCTGGGGATAGGTGAGGCTAAAGTCTCAGATCTTTTTGTGGTGAGGACCTGTTTTATTCTGAAGATATGCATTGTTGCCAGTATATGTGCTTAGCTTACTGGGATCTCAAAAGTTTAATAATATTCAGTTCGATGACAATACCAAAAAAAAAAAAAAAAAAACAACCACCTTGGAGAAGGGTCTTTACTGAAATGATTTACTAACTACTGCTAAACATCCTTTGGTGTGGAGAGGGAGAGGATGGCAGTGCCCTGTGTTCAGTCTGAGTGATCTTGTTTTCGTAATCCTAGAGATGGGAACCTGGAATGGGTTTTTCTGTGGGAAAAGCAGTTGAGTTGGGAGTGTTGGGCAGGGTCTGTTGTGGGAAGGGTTTGGTACTACTGGTCCATTCCTGGTTTTTTTTCCTTGTTGCCTGCTTGGAAAGGATTGGACTGCTGCCTTTGCACTGGTGTAAGGATTCACTCTGTCATTAATCACAGTAGCCACATCATCCTTTGAGCAAACCTGCCCTTCTGCTGGAAGCTGCTCTTCTCATCCACATGTGGGACCATGGGACCTGCTTCTCTTCCTTGTGGCAGCAAAACACCTGGCATGGGCTCTCCAGGAAAATCTACTAATATTCCTTCTTCTGGGGAGGTCAATATTTGGGATCCACACTGTGGCTGGGCTGTCCTGCTAGAGGATAAACAGGCTTAGAAGCATGGAGTGGTCTTGTGGGAAGAAGGTGGAGTGTGGAGGCCAGGGAAGATGCCCAGTGGGATAGTAATCAGATGTTCCATGCTGGGTGACTTGGTGTCCCTCTCCTGTCACAGCTGCTTGCTTTCATCCCATACCATGTGTCCCCAGCGGGCAGCTGCTGTTGGCACATCCTCCTACCAACACAAACACAACCCAAGCCATGCAGGGCTGCTCCTGCTCCTTGCCTTACCATAATGGGGCTGGAGTGAGCTGTTTGTGACTGACACAGGAAGGTGATGTGTCCTCCAATGGCCTCAGACGTACTGAGTCCATGCAGTTATAGCATATGGTCCATTTTACATTTCCCAAAGCAGAGGAAAGCTGCCGCAGAGATGTGAATTCTGAGCTGCCAAATGGCAAATCTGAGAATCTGCAACTTCTGTCTTTGTCTCAATTCAGGAAATACTGGTTCTGAACTGATGGGTGAAGAAAATCCTGGGGAAATAGAACGGAATTCCTTTCAGGAATCTTATGGCAGATACCATGGCAGAACAGATACTGTTGGTGTGGGAAGAGAAGGAAAAGTTCAGATTTGCTGCTGGAGGTTTCTGAAAGTCAAATCTTCTGAAGCTGGTCTGCATCTTACCACAGGATTTGATTGCATAGTCTGAGTTTTTTAATGTTTCATAACTGTAGATGTTAATCATACAGTTTGCAAAAATAAGTTGTGACATCAATTTGTTTTCTTACTTTTTTTTTAAATAAAAAGAAAATAAAAAGAACATAAGATGATTAATTTTTTTTCCTAATTGTTGATGCTTGATTGTGCTATATAAATCCACCATTGTATTCTATTTAACTTTGTTCTTTAGTAACAAAAAAAAACCCCAAAAAAACAGAGCAATGAGTTTAGCAATTGTCCTGTTTGCTTCTATATCTGCACACTGGTCGAAACATTCAAGGATGTTGCTAAAAATAAGCATCCTCTTCCTGCAAGGCAGTGAACTTGGACTGTAAAGTGCATCTTTCAGGGAGGTACACAAAGTAACAGGAAATCAGCTCGGTCTTGTTTCAGTTTACTGGTGCTTGGCAATGATGTCACCCTTCTAGAGCAAGGGTGAGGCCCTGAGAGCAGTAGTAGTAATTCTGTTCCACAATCCTGTGTTTCAGAGAAATGACCTCTGATTAGCAATGAGGCTGAGCCAATATGCAGTTAAAATGGGAAGGCAGGGTCATTTGAGCTTTCTTCAGAGATATCTTTTGTAATTTGGAAAGAAAAAAATAAGTTTATCTACCCATGTAGGCTTTTTTCTTAAATGATAAAGCTGGTGGTAAAACCCAGGTATTTAATGTTGTGTTCCTTATGTCAGCAAAGCTAATAATATTTTTTTGGGCCTTTATTCCTTCATTTATTCAGTTAATAAAATCACCTGATAATGTGAGTTGTGAATTTTGGGCTTTCAGAACTATTATTTGTTTTTTAAAAATGGCAAAACCAAGCAAACTACAAAAAGAAGAAAAAAGAAAAACTACTCTATTGTTACAATGAAGGGAGTTCAGTGTCTTTTTAATTAATCTCATATGTTCTAGAAAATAATGATAATTTAAATTTTAACACATGAAAAATTATCTTTTGAAGTGCCTTAACTCAAGCTAAAGGTATTCATTTCCAATGAAATTTTTAACCCATGAACCTGTTTAAGAAGATTACTTTAACAACAATGATATTTTTGAGTCAGCACAAAGATTATAAATTATATTCCAAATTCCAGTGAGTTTTCTTACTTTTTCTGGTTTGTTGGGGTTTTTGGGTTTTTTTCCCGTCCTCTGAGCAGGTTGGTCAGGTCTGCTTAAGAGTGTAGTGGTTGCACATGAGACTCCAAACAGAAGCCTAATCTCAGAAATTATTCATTTCAGCCCTGACACATTCGATTTATTTTCTTGTTTCCTTTATTCCAAGCAATAGACATTTTTTATACTGTTTGAAGTGCTTGATATTCATGTGGCTTTAAGAGAAAGGATTGTCCTCACTGCATTGATAATTTTCAGCTACCTTTTGCACTGTGCATTTTAGTGCTATTGTGAAGTGTTCTACCTCAATGCAGACATTTAATCAAGATTCATATGAATTTTATTAATCCTTAAGTTCTTCATAAATCAATATGCTGTAATACTTATGTAACAGAAGTTATTGGTAACACAGTGTTACAGAGTTTATTCATATAAATATTAATTCAAAGGACTTTATTAAAAGAAATAAATAGTTATTCCCTTCCTATGACCAAAAAAGTGAAGAATGAAAACAATCACTGGGGAAATGCATCAGCCTACTGTAAAAATCAGATTGTCTTGTTTTCAGAATTCAGTGTCACTGTGTCCCATTTCATCCATATAGGTGGTATATGTGCCCACCACACAGGGAGGATCCAGCATCCATAGATAAAAAAAATACACTCAGAAATTAAGGGTTATCACTGTCCTACACAAAAGGCAAAAATCCTAAAGATTATGGCAAGTTTGCTGAGCAAAGAGCCAAAGCCTATATTTGTTTTACTCCCTCTTCAGGAAGCCTTATATGTATATTTCATATTTAGTATAGTTTGTTCACATGAGCTATCTCTGTCCTGTCATGTTGAATATGATCAGTCAGCTCTGACTTGGTTCTTCCTAGCACCAGGACTCTCAGAGTTTCTGCATGTCTGATGGCAACTCTATTCATCTTGTTTAATAAGCTACATTGGCTCTGAGTTTCAAAAGCAAATGAAAATCTGGTCTTTTAGAAACTGCAAGAATGAAAGGGAAGAAGTTCCCAGGGTTTCAGCATCCAAGTGTTAGAGTGCAATGATGACTATCCAGTGAAAGCCCCTTTCTGATGTAGATCTGAGTTGCACTTGCTGGTAACTCAGGGTGTTTTCAGGGTGATCGAGACTGATTCAATAGTGGGGATTTGGGATCCAATAACTCCAAAGTGAAGATTGCACCCAGTCTGTTGGAAACTCTCTTCAGTCTTTGCAGTCTAATACTTTCAGCTACATTAAAAGGTGATGTAAACCATGTGCACTGCACTGCTGGCATCATTACTGCTTCAAGGTAGGTTTGCTTATAATTCTGTCCTCAAAATATTATATTGCTTCTTTCAGATGAGTCCAAGAGGGAATATTGCATTACTAAATCAGGTAATTGAATAGCCAGCACAGCTGAAGTCTAGCAGGAAGGGTTCCCAACAATGTATTTCTGTTGCTTGAACACTGTAAGCTGGTGGTCTGCTGTCTGTGTCTTTTCTAAAGAAAACACTATCTCGAAATTGGTCTGAAAACAGGACTTATCTGTTGGGAGAGAGGAAAAAAGTTGTTGGATTTTTTTTTTTTTCATCTCTAGGGTAATTAAAAACCTCCCAAACTTTTTAAAATATTGTGAGACTGTCAGCGAAGGGGGGATTCTAGTTAAACAACCTCTATATTGTATTGCTACTTATCACTGAGATCTGCACGGTGTTACATTTTTTAAAAGGTGAGTGTATTAAATCACAGAGTTTTGAGAACTTTCATCTTCTACATCCTGTGAAAATATAGATGATCCAGCAGAGAGGAAGACAAGTGAATAGCTCTTGATCTGGCTGAGCCAGTACCCAGACAGCTCCATTAACAGCTCAGGGAAAGTGCTGCAAACTATAAAGAAAACTGCTGAATAACACACACATCTTGTGTGTACTTCCCCAGTTTGCTGCACATAGACCTGACAGTGTCTTTGGGCTGCAATATGTAACAGTAAGGGAGGTGAGGAGAAAATGATGAAGTGGCCATCCAAGATGTCTTTGACTTGTATCTGAAATTGAAAGTACAACAGATAATGTTTAAATCATCAACTTATTCACAATGAACAAGTTCAATGGCTTTCAATCTAAAAATTCAGGCATACAGGGACATCTTTGTTCTCCCATTAATGACTTTAAGGCCTGATGTTAAGTCTGCTAATGTTATTCAGAGCACTTGAATTGACTTTTGTATGCTGTGGATGTAACACTTTATAAACAGAGTGATTCAGATTAGATGAATCCCTTTCCTCTTAGGAAAATAAATACAGAAGTTCTCTTACGAACTTTTCATATATGTGACCAGGGACTTAAATATTCCTCATGATTTTATTTCTCTCAGGAAGTAGGGAGAAATAGAGACTGAACAGACAAAGCCATTACAGGAATCATTCCTCTGGTGTTTAAACTCAATCATCAAGAGATTTGGAAATGTGGTAAAAGTGACCTTTAAAAGACATGAACTACAATCACATTATCTATTTTTTAAGACGTATCTTGACGCTATATCAAAGATGGAAATTATGTCAGAAGTAAAGATGCACATCTGCCATTTAAAACTTGACATTTTAGGATGGCAAATTATCTATTACTAGTAGAAATAGATTTTTATGTCCACCCTGACTGATATATTCTTGCTGATATATGTTTTTCATTCTGCCCATACAAAGCCAGTGTAATCAGGTGTTCTTTCAGCAGAGCTTATGGCTGCTTTTCTTCTTTGGGGTAGAATAAAGCAAGTACAGTATGTTAATGAATTTGGACCTATACTTTCACAAAGAAAAAGTAAATATGAGCAAATATGTTACATGCCTGATAATCAAAAATTAGAGGCATGAAGCAGCTTCTAAAATTAATCTTTTTATTTTTGCAACTAAACCCTTGTTTTTCCAGACCTACATTTTCAGCTGCGAGTGAGAGGGAAAAGGAAAAAAGCAAGGATCAAATGCTCTTTGGAGTATTCTAGACTAGACATTTCCTAAAATTGACATACTTAAACAATTTTGATATTTCAGGGTTTTGTGGGTTCCTTGTTTCTACTTTCTCTGAATCAATGTCCTCTTTCACAGCAGCAAGAAACATATTGCTGAAGCAAAACAGCAGAACTGCACCAGTGAAGGAATAGAGCATCTTTCTCTTTTCTTTTCTTTTCTTTTCTTTTCTTTTCTTTTCTTTTCTTTTCTTTTCTTTTCTTTTCTTTTCTTTTCTTTTCTTTTCTTTTCTTTTCTTTTCTTTTCCTTTCCTTTTCTTTTCCTTTTTTTTTCTTTCTTTTTTTCTGATCCACTTTAATTCTTCACAGCAGCCTTTCCTTCTGCTTTGACTACTCCGCACACCTATAGAACAAAATCTGTTTTAAAAATTCTTCAAACCAACAAAGTGCTCAGTTTTCTGCTCATTAGTAAATGCCACTGAAGATGAGTGGGAGAGTTGCAAACTCCAAAGTCTGTCCTGTAGGTCTAACCATACCACTCCTGTAGATCTAAACTCCTGATTCCTCTCCATGCTCTTGAGATAACACAGGCTCTTGTGGTAAGCCAAGCTTTCTCCATAATGTGGGTGATGTTACAGAAGAAATATTTTCTGCCCTCACCCTCTGTTTTATAGAGCAGGAGGTGGGATTCAACCCTTTCTGTCTTTCTGGTCATTTTATTATGTAGAGTGTCCAAAGAACAGAGCTGCTGCAGACAGACACAGGCTGCCTTTGGCCCTGCTCTGTGGCCACCCTTGGACATGTCAGAGCTTTGGAAAGAGGGAAGATATTGCCTGGAGAATGGTAGGGTGCTCTGAAAGCACCTCAGGGCCATGAGTCTGTGCTTATTCCTCCCTCTGGGCTCTTTCAAGCTGGATTTAACATGATGGAGAGTCTTTCCTTCTTCCCCTCTGTCAGCAGTTCTCACAGATGATTATCCACAGACAATAACATTACTGTTATGACTTGCTAAGAATTACAGAAGCCTAGTGTGGCTGCTCTAGCTGAAAGAACAGCATGGACAGCAGTAGCACATTTAATTGGCATTGTAACAGCTGTTACAGCGTACGTGTAGAAAGTTTGGAATGGAAAGCTTGGGGTTTCCCACCTAGAAAGGCTGAAATGAAAAACTCATTCCACAATGCTAATGCAGAAGTGGCAGACAGTGAGGACTAGTGAGTTGCTATATCTTTCTTTGTTTTAAACCAATTTGATCTCAGAAATAATATTTAAATGTGGTAATTATGCTGACAGCTTGCTTGCTGGGGAGGCATGCACAACTGTGCACAATTATTAATGTATATTGTAGCAAGGGATTAAAATTTAAAAATTCAAACTTCATATTAATTATTGTGGCTCTTTTAAACACATGGAGGGCTAAGTTGTTCAGCCATGTAATTTGGCCTACTAACATTAAATGATTGCATGTTTATTGGGTACAGTAAGATGAGAATTTTCTGAAAATCTGTTATTGCATTGGGTCTTGCAGTATGTTATTTTCTATGTGCTGCCATTTAAAATAACACACAAATAACACACAGTGGAAGAAAGGCAGTGGAGAGGGTATTGTCACAAATAAATAGTTAAAAATAATAGAGTCTGTAGTGAGTTTAATGGTTCTCAGTTCTTGCCTGCCTTTTGCCCTTTCCTGGCACATGATTTTCTTGCTTTTGCAGTATCTCTCAGAGCCAGCTCTGGAGCACTTCAAATGTAGCACACTGAAGTGTGGTTTACAAGATCGTTTCTAATATTGCCTTACTGCTCTGCTTCAGGAGGAGAAACATTAAACTTCTTCTTGGCCTTGTGAAATGATGCTGTAAAGTATAGACTACAGACAGCTAAAATTCTCTTCTGGATCTTAATTTTCCTTTCATGTGAAAAATGCAGCCTGCTCTGAAGGCATGGAGGAATTGACATATTAAAGCATATAGAGAGATTTTAATTAGGTGAATTAGTCAGAAACAGAAGTAGTGGGTCTTTGTGCAAAATTATAATGAGTCAAGGAGTTGCCTGAGACAAAGTAGGAGCTGGCTTTTCACACATGAGCACGCAGGCAGTGGAGCAGTGTAGCTGGCATGAATTAGTACTGCCAGCTGAGCTGGGATTAACCGTGCGTGTGCTCACAGCCAAGGGTAAATGCAAAGTCAACTTCCAAGGTGTTTTCTGTTCATAAGCTTTACTTTGCAATGGCATTGGAGCACCACAGAGCCATTGTGCCTGGCTCTGCAGACAGAGATGACACATTAAAATCCCATTTTTACAGTGTTTGTTCAGGTAGTATATTTTACAAGTTCCTTAAAAATCCCACCTAAATTTCTCACTTTTATCTGAAAATTTATATATAAAAATTTTGAATTAGAGGTGTGAACATCCACTCAGGGACCTCTTTGTATTAGGAAAGCATATTTGAAAATGTCTTCAATATTTTTCTTCATTTTTATTCTTTCTAAATGTTAGGGTACAAAAAGTTTCAGTTAGTTTTAAATTTATTTGGGGACCCCTCTCTCTCCTATGGTTTTTATGATTCAGAGTGCAATTTTATCATGAGTGTCCTTGAAGCATTTTGAAAGCTTGCTTGTGAATTATTTCTGGCCTTCTGGTATTTTGTGAAGCATCATATTTTGCAACTGAAATATTTTTAGCATGATTTTTGTCACATCTGATTTTCCAAAATCATAGGGAGCCTCTCTTGACACAGATGGAAAAGTAATAAACACCTGGAACTAAAAGGGACAAGTTACAAGTGATATTCTGTGTTGGTTCCCCATCTATTAATTTAATTTCTTTTGATCTCAGATTCAGTATGTGCAGAAAACTTGGAGCCTTTTTTTTATGTTTTCCTTTTTTTTTTTTCTGAGAAGGAGTGTGGACTGAAGAGGGGAGGGAACATCCTTTGGGACTTACCAGGCATTCATCTTCAGCAGCTGAAGGCAGAAATAAAAATCTCTTCTGGCTTGGTTATTTCATAATTTAGCATTATTATAAGTTTCTTCCAAGCTCCTCTAAAATATTAAATACTCTTGCCATAGTCCTGGCAGTGTGATTCTGTGTATGACTATCTTTGGGTTTTCCCCTACTTACAGCTGCTTTAACATGCTTAATGACAGTAATTTGCTGAAATTGACTCACTAAATTTCTCCAGGAGGAAAAAGATACCATTCCAGATTCCCTGTTCCCCCAAAACACAAATGAGGGGTGAATCTGAGTCCTCTCTCCCCAGCTAACCGTGAGCTCTAACTTGTACATCAGGCTGCCATTGTGGGTTTTCGCCCTCCCTGACAGGATTTCTGACTGTTGTGTTTACTTCCTCAACAGCTGGAAATAGCTGTGCTGCCTGGGCTGTGGGAGTGGGGCTCTGCATGGCCTGGCAGGGTCCTGGAGCATCCCCTGGGCTGGGTACCAGCTCCTGCCCATCCAATGGGCAACACTGAAAAGATCCGGAGGAATTCGCCCTTCAGTCTTCCCAAAAGGTGCATCAGGATTAAAATTCCAGCCCTGTAATTTCCTTCTCATGGTGTTTATATTCCCACTGAGGTAAATGAAAACAGGATCTGTCCAGACAGCAATAATTATTTCCCAATGGTGGTAATGGGCACAGTGGGAAAGTACTCTTGCAGCAAAGATTGTAATGCATGAAGCAGCCAGTGGCTTTGGCTGCTGAGGGACTGCTTTAGTCCTCAGACCCCCCTCAGGGCTGGGGCTATCTGTCATGCTCTGTCACTGCAGACAGCTGGTGCACAGCAGGCAATGTGTGTGTTGCTGCAGGCTTTTGTGTTGCTTTAAGATTTTCATAATTAAATATGAAGCAGCAGTTAAGTACAATACAAACTCGACAGGATGTTTTCTCAGTAAATCAGCACAGCTCCATTGGCTTAGTTTACAAGAGTCAGCCCTGGTGTACTGGGATCCTGGCTAGTCATGCTGATCAGCATTGTTCCACTGCTTTCTCTACACCAGTGTGTGTGTAATCTCTTGATTCTTGCTTTGTGCTGAGGCTACAGAACTTAGTCAGGGTTATGGGGCATCTTGTTGTGTGTTTTCAAAGTAGTGTTCTTCATGGTGTTTCATGGTGTTATGATGACCCAAATAATAACAATGAAAGTTCCAGGGTAAATGATGAGTTGGAGAGGTAAATGATGAGTTGTATTGCACTAAATAGTTTATTTAGTAGTTGTTCTGCACTGGGTAACGGGAATTTTATACTGAGTGTGGTATGTCATGTAGATTATTCCCCCTTCCTCATCACATGGTTTCTCCCCATGCACTCCTCTCTACACCCCTGGTGGTCTGCCCCATGGATACCCCTCCCCTCGCCCCTCCCCAATGGCATCCCATTGGCCATGGTCCTCTTTCCCCACCCCCTTTCCCCTGGGGATAAACTCCACTGTGGGTAAAGGTTTGGCTTCTTTTGCCACCTGGGTGGTCGCTGTGGCCAGCAGTGTCCCATCCCAAGCCAATGAACAGGAAACTCGTCCCCACATGGCAGTGTCCCATCCCAAGCCAATGAACAGGAAACTCGTCCCCACATGGCAGTGTCCCATCCCAAGCCAATGAACAGGAAACTCGTCCCCACATGGCAGTGTCCCATCCCAAGCCAATGAACAGGAAACTTGTCCCCATGTGGTGGAAGAGCGCTCCTCCTCTTTTATCTTCAGCCCATGCAGGTCCGTGTGGGCTTGGGTTCCAGCTGGCCGGATTGGACCCATACAAAGCCCAGGGAACCACGGATTACTGCAGAGGCATGATGCAGTGATTGAAGCCTGGTGTTTGTCAGGCTTCCATGAGTGGGGTTTGGGCTCAGCTGGGGAGCTGAGAGTTCCAGGGTCTCCTGCTGCGACCTCAGTCCTTTAGGAGGGGCTGTAGCCTGATTTGCTCCATACAGAAGTAAAGATTTAGCAATGCTTGCTTTATCTGATCCTACCAGTTTGAGCAGGTTTGGCTGAAATTTGCCCTTAAAATACCTTTGTGCTTTTTCTTATTGTCTTCAGAAGTGGCTTCATTTTAGTGAACGTGCATAAATATATATCCAAAACCCATGTATTAAAAAAATGTTCTAATATTTGGTATAGTGGGTGGCTCAATGGTTCCTGCCAATATAATCACAGAAATTAGTGTCACGAATAAAATTATGTCACTGGAACTGAGCTTTGCATAAGTCTCATGTTTTACTGTAGCATTTTCTAAAGAAAGCTGTTATGTAACCCTTCCAGTTTCTTCTAGCACGTACACATATACAATATTTTAACTAAATGTAGGACAAAATGTGTCCTAAGAATTTTCAGATTGAGTTTACTTGGCAGGTTTTTTATATAGTTTTTGGCAGAGAGGGTTGTAGGGAAAGCATTTGGTGTGTTCTACATTTCTTGGTTAGTTTTGCTGATGATGTAACTTCTCTCTGAAAGTGTAAGACTGTTGTCTATCTTTATCCCAAGCCCATGTTTGATCTCCCATGCTAGGGTGCTATTCTTACTGTGGCAAAACACACAGGGGTTTAAGCAATACAGCAAATATCTGTCTCCAGGGCTCACACTCCTCCTTAGCAACTCTTACCCCACATTGCATTAGTCAGCCACCACCAGAAGTAGACACTGTTATAGTCACTAACCTATGCTCAAAAATATATGTCACTGGGACAATTTCACATCTCCTATTGTTGCCTAAAAAAATCCCCAAAAAACAAAACTTGCAACAGTTAAAATAGTAAGATAAAAAAGAGGTCTTTAATGGAAGCTACCAGGTGCCTCCATAGTTATGGGCACACCTGGCATCAGATTTCTACAATTTTTATAAGTTTAACAAATTTTTATTAGTCTCATGAATATTGTCCAATTAGAAGAGCAGTTGGTTGGGCAATTTTCCCCCAGGTTCTGCTCCATTGGAATTTTTTCAAGAGGCTTTTTTGTTATGTCTTCTAAGTTCTAGTGGAAAAAATATATCTTTGTCAGGCTTCTTCTTCTTAAGAATAAGAATAAACATAATTCCAAGTATGCATCGGAAGGATTAGCTTATTATTCTAAAATCCAAGAGAAAGTGCAGGAGAAATACAAGGAGCTGTATAATCAGCCATTGACACTCTACAAAGCTACAAAATATGAAAAATTTATAAAAACCTAAAATCTTTAGGTATCACTAAAGGTATGGTGGCAGTAGGAGTTAATTAAAAGGCAATGTTTGGTCTATTCCCCTGAGTGGTGTCACATAATTGCACAGAGCATGTCTCCTGTGATTTTAACTTTGTGCCCAAGACACACACATGATATAGCCAATGTTGGAGTTGGGAAAAAAAGCAAAGATGCTGGAGAATTCCCATGAGCAGCTGTGTCCATTGCTGAGGTCAGTGCCCAGGCTTCCAGCTGGATGAATGCTGGGGTCAGGACCAGCTCCCGTCTCCTCCTGTTCCTGGAAATGGCTCCGGAGGCAGAGCATCCCCTGCCACCAGATCTGTGCTCCCACCATCTGCTTGGAGTGTGAGAGACAAACCTAGGGCAGGGTTATTCTGGAAATGTGTTAGAGTGACTGTCTGGCACTGAAATGTGTTGGTGTCTGTCATAAATCCTGAGCGTGCTGTGTTTGTTCTGGAGTACCTGGTGAGACTAAATGGGAAGAACCATGAGTGTGTCCAATCTGGAAATGGTGAAGCTGGATAAGTTTTGGACTTTTGAACGTGATTTTAATAGATCAAGGAGTCCTCTATTAATCTTATTTTTTTCTCTATCTGCAGCTTTTTATGAAAATAGGCAGGAATGTTGAAGCTCTAACATGATTTTAAGGTGTTGTTTTTGGATGAGGATTTTCAGCCACTGCACAAAGTGACTCTGATATCCCTTTGGCACTGTCCAGTGCATCCATCCTCAGTAACAGGGCAACAAAAGTTAAGTAGCTGCTGCCTTGAAACTCTACCCCAAATGTTACTGGGGGCAGGACACTTACCACTTTGTTTTCACTATTTCTTGCTTCGAAACTCCTAATTTTCTCTCTAATAAACCTGAGGTACTTTGATGCTTTCACTTCCTATTGAAATGAGTGGAGGAACATATATTTGAATCCCAGCCTGGTTTCAGTTTGGAAGGAAATGTAACAAGACTATAAAAAGCAGGGACTGCAGTGTAGCAATCCACATGGGGCATTTTTCTAGAAGTGAGGCATCATTACTAAAGCCTGCTTATGTCATTTTGATTTTTCTGAATGCATTATGAAAAGGATAACATTGGCATGACACAGTGTCTGGTGGCCTTTATATTACTTTTCTGAGCAATTGCTTTGTGGCTGCTATTCAGGCTCCTGCATTATGTAGTTTCCCATATTATTCTCAGTGTGATCCAGATTATTTGTTCACTGAAAACACTGTGCTAACACTATAGAAATGTAAAAGATGCATCCTACCTCAGCTCCTGATTGAGCAAGGTGTCTGGTGGATGTAGCCATGGTTGGTTTTGACATGTTGAATATTTCAATTTTTATAAGACTTTGATCAGCTGCTTTGTGCAGACTTTTTTTCTTTTTTTTTTCCCTTGTACCACTTTCTGCCTTTAAACAATAATCATGTCAATTTAGAGCATATATTTATATGGAAAAAGAACCAGACAGCCATGGCTATGCCTTGGTCAGATGCAGATTAGAAACAAACTTACAGTGGCCTTCAGGAAAAAAAGATGTTGAAGAAATGTTTGAATCCTTATAAAAAAAGATAGATTTTAGATTAAAACAGCCTTCCTGCAAGCTGTAGATGTGTTTCTTTTCCTTCAGAAGATGTTCCATAGTTGTAAAGGTGTATAATTTCAGGGGATGTCACGGTTGTCATGGTGATTGCATTAATATTGCATGGGCATAAAGTGTGCAATAACATCGTGTCAGTTCCTCCTGCCCTCAGGCTGCCACAAGCTACTCATTTTTTTCCTTCAAAATTGCGCTCATTTCCCCTTATGAACATTCCTTTTACAAATATCAGCTCTTTAATTGTTCACTTTTAATTTGCATAGCTAAATTGGCACTCTGTGCTCAGTCTGTGACAGTGAGAGCAGCCCTGAGGAGAAAGACTTGGGGGTTTTGGTTTATTAGAAGATTGACAAGACCCAGCAATGTGCACTTGCAGCCTAGAAAGCCAAACATGTCCTGGGCAGAGGGGCCAGCAGGAGGAGGGAGGTGATTCTGCCCCTCTGCTCTGCTCTGGTGAAACCACTTGGAGTTCTGCATTCAGCTCTGGAACCCCAACTTAAGAAGGATGTGAACCTGTTGAATCAAGTCCAGAGGAGGCCACTAAGATGATCAGAGGACTGGAGAAACTCTCCTATGAAGATGGGCTGAAAGAACTGGGATTGTTCAGCCTTGAGCAGAGCCTCTGGGGAGACTTTAGAGCACCTTCCAGTACCTGAAGAGGCTACAGGAAAAAAGGAGAGGGTCTTTTTACAAGGACATGTGATAACAAGACAAAGAGAAATAGCTTCAAACTAAAATAGGGTAGATTTAGATTAGATATTATGAAGAAATTCCTCCCTGTGAGGGTGGTGAGGCACTGTAACAATGCTGCCCAGGGAAGCTGTGGCTGACAAGCCCTGGAAATGTTGAAGGCCAGGCTGGATGGGGTCCTGAGGAACCTGGTCCGATGAAAGGTGTCCCTGCCTATGGCTGGGGGGTTTGAATTTGATGTCATTTATGGTCCCTCCCAACCCATCCACTCTATGATTCTACAGTTTACCATAAGGAAGGGACTTCTATAAATGCAAATTCATTATTTAGTTGCATTGCTCAGCTAAGACTGGGAGGAAGAAAGAGTTGTGGATGTGGTAACTTAAAGTCAGGACATGATTATTCTTTTTTTATCTGCTACATTTATGTCCTTTCCCCTCATATTTTGGTCATTTTCTGTCTTAGGTTTGAACTTTCCCCTTTTTGAGTCGATGAAATCTTGGCCAATGGCAATCAGGTAAACCTCCACATTATCTTTTAGGATAAAACAATAATAAGAACCAGAAAAACACAGAAATTCCCATTGATTCAAGCTGTGTTGCAACTGTCAATATTTTGCTAGCTCTGCTCTTCAATGCAAGTTGAAGTTTGTGGGATAGGGAAGTCATGGAGGTACCTGGCTCCTCCCTTCTCTTCAGTCAACTTCAGGGGGCTTTGCCAAAGCTCCTAAGGATGCAGGAGGTGTCCTTGCTGCTGCTTCCTCCTTATATTGGGTCTCATCAAAAGTGGAAATGCTGTGTTAACAGCTGATCCCAAATCATGTCCCCTGCTTGTGTACACCTGCACTGCCTGCATGTGTTTTGTTGTGTTTTGATGAAACCCATTTTGAAGGGGCAGCTGCTGCAGCACTGAGCTCCCTGCTTGTCAAGCACTGTTGTCTGAGTCAATAACCTTCTGCTCCTCCATCTGCACTAGCTGTCTTTGACTTGGATATTTAGTTTAGGACTTCAAAGCCCTAAGGAAAGCCTGTCTGCCCAAGCATATGTTTGTTAAGTGGCTTGGGAAGATTAATTGCTTTCCTGTTTCTGTAGGGTGGCTACTCTGGCACCTTCAGTGTCTGTAGCTGAGTCCACAGAGTGGGAGAGGAAATCTACTGCAATGCATTTACACTTTATATATGAGCAGTGCATTGTCTGCTCTCCTTCACATAAAAAGTGTGTTGATCAGATTTCCTGCCTGTGCTATGGCCAAGCTGATACACTCAGTGTCTCAGAGGGGTTTGTTAGTTGTGCCTTTTCAATATTCATAAACATCAGGCTGCATTTCTGCATGCAGTATGCTGTGTCCATATTGCATAAACTTGTTTTCACCTTCCCTTACACTCTGGCTGCTTTCTGCACAGCTTCAGCCCTGCTGGTAGGGCAGTGAGTGTGCCTGGCCAGAGCCTTTCCAGCCAGCACCCTTGAGCTTGTCTCCTTCTCCCTCTGCACGTGCTGGGCTTTGCTCTCCTGCTGGCTCTGCTTGTCCTCAGCTCATGGAGAAGTTAGCAGCTGTCTGCTCCTGGTAGTTTTATAGTCCATTACATTCCTACTTTTTGGTATGAGTAACCTTGCCTGGAGTTTGGCATAGACAGCTCTCTGTTGGATAGAGTCATAAATACTTCAGTTAGAGCTGCAGGTGTAATGCCTTAGATGATGAATAATGGGAGATTGCAATCAATTCACTTCTAAGAGCCTTACAACTAACACTCATAGGGGAAGGCATTTTTCTTCCAACTGTTTGGAGCATTAAATCCAAAGCTCAGCATTAGAGACCTAGGAGGGCCCATCAGCAAAGTGTCACATGCATTAAGCCCAGAACAGAAAGCCTTTTGCACAGCAAGCACCACAGTATTTAGGAAGATGCAGTAGCTGTGCTCCAGATTACTTACTCAGTATTAAAATTCACCTCCTCAGCCTTCTTTTTCAGCACCTGAAATATTTCAGCTGCCTTTATTTTCTGTTCTCTTTCTATTTAAAGTAAATCAGGTTTATTTTTTAAGCTCTAGCTTATGAGTCACTGTTAATGGGAAGGTGGAGCAGGGCCAAAAACACTTTTGATTGAGAAGATCTGTTCTGCTGGTGGTTTTTGTGAGGAAATGAAAACCACAAACTGCAATAAATTTACTTATTAAATAAGCATTAAAGTTTTCACTGTAAAATAGGATTCTTCATAATTTTTTTCCCAAGTCAGCAAAGTCTTGTATTTCTAGAAAGAAGAAAGTGACTAATTGCATTTAGCAAAGGGTTTTTGACTGGTAATGCTACAAAACGAAAGGAACCCATGCTCTACCAGCACAGGTGAATTTCACTCATTCAAGAGGCATCACCACAGATATGCAAAGGACTACCTTTATTCTGTGGGGTTTTCAATAGAAAAGCATATTTTTCTGTAGAACCAGAACAATTAAAAACTCTTAAATCTTTCAGTGAGTTTATGGCAGTACTAGAAATGGAAAACATCAGAAATCAGGGAAGATGTAGGTGTCCAAGACACCACTCTGCTATGCAGAATTATGCCCTGCTGACATCTTTCATAGGAAACTACTTCATCAAAATGAAATAAGAAGAGGAGGTATTGCTGTCACTCTGGCATGGACAAGTAGAGCTTTCTGTTAAGCTCAGGAACAATATATGGAGAACTTCATTGCAAGTGGTGCTCCCAAGCACATCTCCTGGAGGGTAAAATGGTAACCAGAGCCCTCTTCTAATTCTTGAGGAATTACTAATTCCTCTAGCTATTTCTTGCTGCTGAATAGAGGACACAAACTGCAGCATGGCCTGTAGCCTGAAGGCTGTGAAAATCCAGCCTTGACATCCTGTAACAGTCCTTTTGTGCACTGTACAGGTCACATAAATCTCTTTTTTAAAAAATATGATAGTGCTGCTTGTTTGAAAACATGCTTATTTCCATTCAACCTAGCTTTGGTACTGCTGTGTCCATGTTCACTATAAAATAACCCACACTTTTTAAGATACTGTCAGGTATTTCTCGCTCTTAGAGGTGGATAACCTTCCAGGTTAACTGAGCTTAGCTGTAATCTTGGTGGGTTTTATTCCTGATATCCTCCCTGTGTGCCCTGCTGGTATGGATTTACAATAGCCATTTTATCAAGATCAAGCTTATTAAGCACAGACAACTCCATAGTTTGAAAAAGGAGGCACTTTTCATGCTGATGTAGGAAGTCTGTATGTGTAATGGGCACCTCTCCCTTGTCACTCTCACCATTGGTCCTATTTAATTTCCCTGTAGTCAATAGTAAATGCCCTACTTGCTCTGA
The DNA here is from genome assembly GCF_012460135.2 of Molothrus ater. Classification (NCBI taxonomy): domain Eukaryota; kingdom Metazoa; phylum Chordata; class Aves; order Passeriformes; family Icteridae; genus Molothrus; species Molothrus ater. The sequence continues at coordinate 11,314,221 of NC_050482.2, read as the reverse complement.
ACAGATTTAAAACATTGGCTGTAATTACTTTACCCTGTCCTACAGATAAAGCCAATGTGTCCTAATCTAAGCACCTCCACCTCTCTCTGTGTATTCTCTACTTGAGACTTTATCCACCTACATAACTTTGCCTCAAAATGCCTCTCTTTGATTGTCTGATCAGCAAAAGGGCTGTCACTGCTCTCATTCGTCTCCACAGAACCAGTGTGTCAGTCTGGGGCAGCCTGAAGTAGCAGGGTCCTGGTAACAGCACTCTGGATGAAGTTTAAAATGTACATAAATCTAGAAACATATTAAAATGTCTTTGCTTTCCATGCTATGGAGTTTTAAGTACGGCTGGAAAAGGATATTTTCCTCTTTGTCTCAGTATAAATGCAAGCTAATGACAAATTTGTAATAGATTCTTAAGCTGTGACAAAAACCCTGCGGTGTATTGATGAATAAATTGATTTAATTTTCCCAAAGGGAACTCGACATTATCAGCTCGGGCAGCACTGCAGCAGAAGGTGATGTTGCATAGTATTATATTTGGAATGAAATATTTTAGCATACTGTTTTATTGCTTACTATCTTGAATAATGGTTCCCACACCATGACCCTGGATCAAGGTAATTGCAAAAATCATGAGAGCTCTGTGGCTGCTCCTCAGCCTGCTCTGCACTGGGGCACAGCAGACCTGAGGAGCCTCTGCCTGGTACCCAGGGAGGGGCAGAGTCTCTCACCCTTTGTGCTTCCTCCTGGCCAGCAGTGGGATGTGCATCAGGCCTTGCTGCTGGCGTGGTGGCCCAGGTGGGAGGAGGGAGGCTGGAGAGGCACTGGCAGCGACAGTCTGGCTGTGCTGGCTCACAGCACCACGGCCAGGGCTTGCTCCATTAAGTGCCTTCATTTGTCTGCTCTGTGAATTGCTATCATTCTTCCCATGGAGAAAGGACACATCATCAAACTTGGCAGAGGGTGAAAACTTTACTCATACATGCTTGCTTTGGCTCTGCTATGCAGCACGTGGAAAGGGTCAAAGTCCTGGAGTAATGGCCCAGTGAGCCGAGCTGATAGAAGGCAAAGATGCACATCCTGCTTTTTCCTCAACAGGGAGCCTGCAATGTCATTTGCAAGAGAAACTGTGCAAAGTCCCTCCCACAAAGCATTTTCCAAGATAGCAACTGGGATATCTGGAGCTTGAAGGGGTGCCTGTGATGCAGGTTTCTGGAAGTGGTGGGATGGCTGAGCTTTGAGGAGAGATACTGTGCTAGAAGTGAACAGAGGAAGCAATGTTCTGCTTTGCACCCCAGCCAGCAATAATCTCTTTTCCTGCTGAATGCTGCATTTTTCCATTATAAAAACATTAATCTGTAGGGTATTGGGACATGGTCAGATCCTGCCAAGAACAAATTGTTAAGTAGTTGCTGTGCTCATTCCCTCTTAAAGCTGTAACTGTTGATTTTCATTTTGCAAAATAAGTATCATGGGGCAAAAATGTATTGGCTGTGACATTAAAACTATTTCCCAGAAAGATTAATTCTAAACTGAGAGACATGGAAACAAATCATTCTTAGAAGGCTCTGTTTGTTTAGCAGCTGTTTTATATGTGAAACAAAGGCTATTTGGTTACAATTGTATGATATACCCTTACATTTCAAAACAAGGCTGACTTTAAAGTCTCTTTTTTCAGTTGACTTTAGGTCATGGTACAATACATGAGTTTCAGGCTGACAAGGAACTGGTCATTACTTCACAGGCTCTCACCCTTTGAAGGGTCAGATGCAAACTGCACCACCCAGAGGCACCACAGCAGCAATTCCTCTCTTAAATTGTGCCCTCTGCTTTCTTTGGAGACTCCCAAGAACATTCAGTGCTACAAGTTCCTGCTTCTGTGACCCTGTGGCTATCCAACTCCCCTAAAGTATAGGAGAGAAAGAAAGTTTCAAATTGGGATGTGCACAAGCTGACCTTCTCATTTAAAGGCACTTTCTGGAATTGCCAAAGAAGGTGCAAGGGCTTCTGTCAAGTGTATTTCCAGTAGGTGCCTGTTTGTTCCATGGGGCAGACCTAAATCCCATCACATGTACAAGCCCATTCACTCAAATCAATTGTCTATTGGATCTATCACAGCATAATGGCTTTCAATAAAAAATTATAGCAATGATGGATATGCTGAGATAATGAAATATGCAATAAAGGGAAGAATCTATAAATGTGCAGCTTGCCCCAGTACATGCTGGCACAACTCCTGCCAAGATCAGTAAGAGTGATAGTCTTCTGCAGCAAGATCACTTTGTCCTTGCACTTTATTGACAGTTATGTTTTGTTGCAACCTAGAAGTGGAAATACTGTCAAATACTACATCAGCTCATCAGACAGCTTGCTTTTCCCCCATACACGTAGATATTGAAGCTGTTGCCACTCACTGTTATGGAGGCTATGTCACACTGCTCCTATTCCCAAGTTATTGCAATTTGGGAATGCTTATCTGTCTTCCTGTAATGACAAATATTGTTATTGTGCTGATGATAAATTCTGCAGTCATTTTAATAGTAATTTTGCAGTAATTTTTAAGCATTTGTAAGGCTGAGACAGCACAAGGGATCATAGAAAACCTAATTTTTAGAGCCTGTGCCTGCAAAAAGAGGAGGGTTGCAGCCTCTCCAAGACAGGAGTCCTTTGAGCCCTTTCATATTTGGCTGGATGAACTTTCCAGTCATTGTGAAATAGTGTATTGAAAAAATTCTGGATTAAGTGACAAATGACTTAATAAATCCTTTCTTTAGCCTTTTAGTTGATTTCCACCAGAGAGAGATATTTAATTTAATATGTCATTGACTACTCTCAGGTATGAGGCTACCTCCACAAATCTTTTTGTACTGTCACCTCTTGGCTGGTTATTAAATTAGTGCTGTCTACAAATTTATTTGGTCATAAATTATTTGGTAATTATTGAGAAGTTCCTTTCACCCTGTGTGTCAGATGGTTGTTAGGAAGTAAAGTAGAAATGAATGATTTTTTTTCATGGTAATTTAAAAGTGCTTGGGAATAAGTGGAATATAAGAGAAATTACTATGTTAAATATCTGAATTTTGCTTTTAGTATAAATGTCAAAGAAAATAAGGTCTCTGGACTAGACATCAAACTTTTTATTTATAAAGCAGATTCTTAAGAACTGTTATATTTGATTCAAAATAACCTGATGAGAAATTTTATATCTAATCAACTTAATTAATTGCTACAGCAGTCCTCTTTCTTTTATTTTGAACTTGGAAATGAATAAGAGCCTAAATGCCCTCAAAATATGTTTGGCTCCAGAAACCTTCTTCAGCTTCCAATGTTTACAAGCAACCAGCAGCACTGCCATGGGGATGTTGTCTTTGGCCCAGCAAACAGGGATGGTGTTTCAGGTTTTCTTTCTCTCAAGACACTGTGAGTGCCATTGGACACTGAGCACACTGGGGGTCTGTAGCTGAGCTCACCATGTCTTTGCATGGGCAACTGAGAGTCCGTGGTGTGAACAGAAGGATTTTGAAGCTGGAGACAGCTTCAAATTATGGGCTCTCATGTGTGGAGTTCACAGCTCCACATGATGCTGAGATGGAGCTCACCTACTCCATGGGATCCTGGAATCATGATCATGGAATATCCTGAGCTGGAAGGGATCCACAAGGGTCATTGAGTCCAACTCAAGATGCTGCTCTGCAGGATCTGCTGCCCTTACACTCCACTTGTGCTCCTTTCCTGAGGAATCCATCGGCTCCCAACAACCAGCCATCCTCTAATATGAAATACAAGTCATGCAGCTTTCATTATTTTTGTGATTTGATGTCTCATTTTTAGTGTTGCTTGTCAAGAATCATTTACATGATGGCATCAAGGGAAGAGTGAGGGAGCATTAAGTAAATCATGAGCAGCAAACAAGAATCACAGGCATGGCAAAGCATAAACCCAACTGCTGTACATTGATTTGAAGATAAAGTACTGTCCTGGGTCCAGCCAGGACAGGATTAATTTTTGCAGTAGCCAGGAGGGATCATGGCTGGGACCTGGAGGTTTTTCTATACCATCTCATAGTTTCTGGGGTAAGGTGGTCTTTTCTTGTTGAGTGAAGGTGGCTGGCTTGGGTAACACCAGTTCTGAGCATCACTCACCTTCCTCTTGTACACTTGAAACTTGAGAGGTGGTGATCACAGAGATGATTTTCAGTGTGCATTTTTTATGTATTTGGACCTGCTGTTCAATCTTAAATTTTCATTTTTGTCAGACAGAACATTTCTGTTCAAATATGTATATATTTCTTAGTCTGAAAAGCTGAGCTCCGTTCAACCCTTTCTTTTTGCTATTCCATGATGTTTGAAGGGTTGTGTGCAAAGAGGGTTAGGTTGACCTTGGTTTAGAGGAGAATTATATCAGTCACAGAGTGGGATCAGGTTTTAAAGTATGCACAGATGCATGTCTTTGCTGATAGGATCTGTCAGAACCATATAAATGAACATAAATAAACCTGTTCCTGCTTGCTAGACATGGCAGTGGAGGATAAGACCTGGAGCTTAATGAAGAGAAAGCACAACCTTCTCCTGTCAGCCAGTGTGGAGATGGAAGCAGATAACCTGGAGGTTTAGCTGCACTTTCAGTTAATCCACATGAAGCTCAGCTCAGTTTCACACAGAGGTTGTCTACAGGTTCTGTGTGCTCTCCTTGTTCAATTCACTATCACACTACAACAGTTCCTGCAGTCAGGTTATTGCCATTTACTTGCAACCAGGATAATTTTTAGCCTGATCAGTCTGGTCATCCAGAAAAACTGACAGTTCTCTGTTCATGATTTGTTTATTCTTCCTCTCATCCAAGTTTTGAAGCTGTGGCTGTTTTTAAGGGGGGCCCGGCTGAAGGGATTTAGAGTCCAGCCACCTTCAGTTACACCGGCACTCCCCTGGCACGAAGCCAGTGGCATGTGCCGACCGTGGGTGGGGCGAGAGGAAACAGTCACCGATATTGAAGCAACCACGCCGCAGGAGTGAAGAAAAGAGACGGCCCTCCTCTGCTGGGTGAATTAACTTGGTTTAATCCAGGGTAGGGGAAGTACAGGGTGGCCACCCAAAGGGGGCGAGCGGAGGAGGAGCCCCGGGCCCCTCCGGGGACCGGGTTTTACAGGGAAGGGGTGGGTACACAAGAAACCAATCATAGAACGAAAATTTGCATACATTGAAGACTGATGGGTGGTGTGGATCAATGGGGATAGGTCAGGGGAGGAGCCCAGGCCTACCAGCCAATCACTCGACACCCTAGCTGGAAGATTCTGGAACTTGGGGCGGGGTGCCGGTGATTGGCAGAAGGCCTGGGGAGGGGATACAAGGACAAATAAGGGATAATGAGGGAAAATGAGGAGGGGAAAACCGTGATTGACATAACTGGGGGTTTGAGCCAGACCAACTTGCCAAGCTAGGAGAGGGGGGAACGGAACAAACCAAACACAAACCACAACAAAGTTTAAAACAAACAACCAAACCAATCAAAATAATACAAAAAGAAATACTAAATATTGACCATTCAAAATTTAGATGTAGTTGGATAACCCTAAATAGCATAAAGTTCTTGGCCATTGCATGACTTTGATTTGAATTTCATCTCATTGTTAATGCCAGGCTGGATGGGGCTCTGAGCAACCTGGTCTGTGGAAAGTGGAAAGTGTCTCTGCCCATGGCAGGGGGATTGAAACTAAACTACCTTTAAGCTCCCTTCCAACCCAAATGATTCTGAGATTCTATGATTCTATGTCCTGAAAACCTGGAGGATTTGCACATGGAACCCTCCTGTACAGCTCAATGGGGATGTGCCATCAAGCCAAATCAGTCAGTAACTCTCATCATTTATCAGCTCAATGGGGATGTGCCATCAAGCCAAATCAGTCAGTAACTCTCATCATTTATCACTGGATGCCTGTTACCACTAGGACTTTGTTCTGCCTTTGCTCTGATCTCAGGTAGTTATTTATGGTACTGTTAAATGTTACATTTGTGGCTCTTCAGGTCAGTCAGGGACAGACCAGGCTGAAGGCTGTGGGAAGGTGTTGAATGGCAGGAAAACCTCTCAGCTCTCAGTTCCAGGTGACACTGTGCTCTCTGCTGAAGCTCCATTGCCAGTGGGCCCTGCCAAGCTGGGCAGTAGCAAGAGGGGTCAGATTATGGGTGAAGCTGAAGCATCCCTTCCTCGATGAGAAAGGCACCACCCTTCTGAAATTTTTTAATTCTCCAAGAGGCTCAGAATATGACCGAAAGGCTAGATTTATCTTAGAACTTAAATCCATTAATCCTGCATTTCTTACCACCATGTTTTTCTACCTTTATAAAGTTAGGGGTCTCTCAGTGGAGATACTGAGCTGTTAAATGCTTCTTAGATGAGTGAGCAGGAAGGCTCAAACTGCATGGGTATTTTAGATTTGGAGCCATAGCTCTGATGTCCTTTCTCATGCCTTCAGGACTGAGACACTACCTGCAAGCACTGTTAGATGAAATCCTCAGACTTTGGTAAACAGACAAATAGTGCTGATGTTTGCATCCTTCAAATTCATTTCAGTTTTCTCTGAAGTCCATGTCCTCAGACAAGACTGCTGAATGTCACCATCCCGCTGCACAGGCCTAAACATGCATGTCTGACATTGAAACTCATTGTTTTATTCTAATCCTCCAAATTTAATCTGCAAAATCCTTATTATACTGGCATATTTAGCTAAGAAAGTGATAAAGTCTCTTCCTTGGATGTCACTACTTGAGCACAATGCTGAAATCTGCTTAAGAATAATACTGGACCAAAAAACTGATATCTTCTATTTCATTGTTTTTTACTTTTCTGCTCTACTCTTTTCCTGATGAGCAACTGATAAAGTAAATTTGTCACAGGTTTATGAGACTATTGTTCTTTCTTCTTTATGGGAGTAGAAAAAGGAGTATTCTCAGGTACCAAGAACACTCTTGTCTCTAGAAGTTTCATCTTGACTAGGATTGTCCTATGGAAAAATTCAGGAAAACATTCACCACAGATATTGCACACTGGCTTAAACAGAAGTTTTTTTAATTATACAACTTAAAATTGGTTTCAAAAAATCTTTCCTCCATGCCTCTCTTTTGCTAGATCTTAGAAGGCAATGGTTCCACTCAGCTTCTCTGGAGGGGAAGGTGGCAAGACTTCATCTCCCTTTCATCTGTAGGATATTAATTCTTTTCCAGCTCTTCTTTAAGACTTCCACAGCTTGGAATGACTCCTGTTCAGCACAAAAATTATGTGAGAGAACAGGAAAACAGATAAACATGACTTTTGCTGCTTTCCATTTGCATCATTTTTTGTGTAGGTCCCAAGGCACCTTGACTGAAGAATGCCCTGAATTTCAGTGTTTCCAGGGAGTGAATTCTACACCACACAGCAAATGTGCGGCCCTGAGCTGGTGTCCATGGCTCATGCAGGGTGTCCTGCTTTGGCTGTGATCAGCAGATCAGCTCCCAGCACCCAGTGCCATCCATTCATCTCTTCTGTTTCTTCCCATCCTGTTCACCTCTTAAAATTCTGTGCTACCCTGAACTTCACCTCCTGCTTCTATGCCTCTCCTTTTAAGCCAGCTGTGAGTTTCTCAGCCGATTGAACTCTCACTGAGAGATAACTGCACATTGTTTCCACGATCAGCAAGGTCTCTCATCGACCAGCTTGTCTTACCAGAGAAGAAATCTGCAAAATATTCACAGTTGATTTAGCTCAAGCCACAGACCAGGCTTGAGCATAAAAAAAAACAATGAAAAGAGACAACTTTTCTCTGTCTGTTGTCCCTGGACTGTCTGTGATGCCAGACAGCTCTGCTGAATGAAAGCATGGCTTCAGAGCTTCGAGTAGTGATGAGCATTTCTGCCTTTACAATGCAACCCTGAAATTCTTCACATACCGAGTCAAATGTGTCTGTCCTCTCACAGCCTGAGCTGGCTTTGTCAGCTGGCATCCTCCTATGCAGGCCTGAGGAAGCAGAGTGTTTCTCTGTATCTGAACTGATAATTTTCTGTGGCTATTTTTAGAGACCCGAGGGTGGACTTTTGTTTTTTTTTCCATTTCTTTCGCAAATGAAATTTCAGAGTGCCTCGCTGAGTTTTGACTGCTTGTTTTATTCCTTATGTCTCTTCAGTTATCATTACTCCAGGGTGATTCACGCTGCTTTCCAAATGCATATGTTTGGATGCCTATTGTGGGGAGCTTAGCAACTGCACCACGCTGAAAGCCCAGGCTGGCTGAGGCACGGCTGATGCTTAACCTTTACTTCTCTTTACAGGAAAAAGGTCACTGCTGTGAGCTCATGACTGAGCAATGTTCTGAAATGTTTGATTATCCTGCTTTGCACCTCTGCCTTCTTCCTCCCACATCTTCTCCTTTCCTGGCTATGGTGACTTTTTTTTACTCTGTTACCTGTTATCTTTCAAATGAGATTTTGCAGCACTGACAGTCATAGACCAAGGCATCACAGATACATGAACAGGACCCTTACTCTTGGACAATAATTCTTCATTTTTATTATGTGACAAGAAGTCACAGGCCAGACTTTCCTCTGTCACACCTCAAATTACTCCAAAATTTTCCTGAATTTTCAGTGGATAAACTGAATGGACAGCCTTCAAAACTCAGGACTTAAATCCCGAGCCTTGTCTATAAGTCACTTTGACAGAGACTTAGCCTAGATTCAATTCATTCTATATGACTTCAGTCAAATCCTCTATTCATAACTAGTTTTTGGTTTTCTTCTTAAATCTGCAGGTTAAAATAATTTCAGATAGAATATTTTATATCTGGTGACTGCCTGACTGATGATTTCTAGAAAGTTAAAAAAAAAGTAAAAAGGAAAGAAAGGAAGAATTTATCTTTTTAAAACTCTGTCTGCCATTAGTATATGCTAGTCAGCCTGCTCAAAAGCAAATAGTAATACAGAATGGAAAAGTGCTTGTTAGATTTTAAGCACAAGGAAAATCATGGACTGACAAACTACAAAAAGCTTCTTGTTTTTGAGAAGAAAATGGTCTTTTAGAGAACAAATTTCTACCACAGTTTATATAGAGATAGAATAAAAGCTGTGTAATGGACCAAAGGGAGAAGGCAGGCTCTGTTAAATGGGTAGCAATGGAAACAGAGGCTCCATGTTTCTCTTGAGTTGCATGGCAAACATGAATAAGTCCTTCGAGGAGAGCTTCACTAGAAACTGAATTTACAGCATGTATTTTTCAAGCAATTATATTCAGACATTGTCTACAGCAAAGTCTATGGCAAAGCCTGGAGACTTTTAGGACAGCATGCTCTTAAATCATCCAGGTGCTGGTGCTGGACCCTCCCTTGGTGGGTGCTTGGAGCTCCAAGCATGATGCCAGAGCTCCCATCTGCTCTCATTCACACCACATGGAAAGCTGCTGCATTTTGTTCATCTTTCTATCTTTATCTTTCTTTATCTATCCACCTTTATCATCTACTTTAGATTATTTTACTTGGCTATAATATCAGCGTGGTTAGGTTTATCCTCTTTGCCCATTAGCAGCTTGGTGGGGTATGAAACACACAACAGTAATAAAACAAGCTCACCCTGCGTGCACTTCAAGCTGGGATTGCTGCAGCTCAGGCTCTACAGCCTGCATGGAGCAATCTCAGTCCATCAACCACTTGTGAGAGCCTGAATCCCAAAACCAAAAGCCTTCCTTTCAAACCCTTTGCTTTCCTAAGCTGTGAGTGTATAAATTCAAGGCTCCACATCTGCAAGCCCAAAGGTCAGCACTGAGCCTGGGAGATTTGTTTCTCTTAACCAGTCCCTGAAGCACCCATCTCAGGAGGCACAAATTCCCCACATGGAAGATCTTTCACCTTGCTGAAGGCACAAATGGAAAAAAAATGTGTAAAGTAAAGGAGGGTAATGACTTTTGGAAGATGTTATCTGGGTAAGAACCGATATCAGCATCAAATTTACTGAATTATGTGGAAAAACATGTCTTCATTTATAACAGGCAAAGGGGTCTTCATAACCTACTGTAAACACAGAAAAGTAAATATAAAATTAGACACTAGATGTTAAATAAAATGAATGTGTTTATGATGAAATATGTGCAAATTATCATGGATACCTATCATGGATAATATGTGCAAAATATCATGGATATCTTTTCATTTATTTGCTGAACAGACCACTGTGCATGACAGCAACTACAGTTTAAGCAGTTAAACCAGCAATGGCACATTAAGAGTATTTTGGAGACTTTGGCTTCAAAATGGAATTGTTGATCTTTTTTCTAATGAAAGTAGAAATGGCAGACCTGCTGTTCCTGCTCTTAATTGCAGCCTGGAAATTAGGAGGTACATTTTTCTGATGAAGGTGATCCTTGCAATTAACAGTGTTAAATTCACTTTTTTAATGAATCTAGCAAAAAAACCTCTGCCATTTTGCATATGGTAGCACATGTGATTGTTCAGCATGAGTGCTGCCCTCACATATCTTAGTATAGTTAATTCAAATCTTAGTATAGTAAACCCAAATGCCAAAAACATTAAATTGGCTGGATTAAAATAGTGAGACTTTTACATGTAAAAAATCCTGTTCTTTTTTTTCTTCCTCCCATTTTAAGATTTCTGATTTTGAGCTCACATAGTAGAAAATAAAGAACCAACTTCAATGAAATATGAGTATGTCTTCTAATTAGTGCTTGATGGGAAAGGGGTTTTGGTTTTGGCTTTTGGGGGTTTTTTAGCTTCTGAATGAGGCAGACAGGCTGCAGGCTCCACTTCCCAGTCCAGGTGTCTTGATGGCTGGATTGCCCATTGCACAGGAATAAAATTCTGCCTCTCTGATTGCTGTCTCCCTCATTCTTCCTTTCCACTCATACTTGTTTTGTTCTATCCCTAATCACATGTTTCTGCAAACTATTCTTTTTACATGTATTGGGTGTCACAAGATTATTTGGTTTAAGGTCATGAGACCTCAAGTTCTGCTTTTTTTCCTACTCTTAATGGGCCTCTTAGAATTCACCCTGTTAAGTTGAACTCTGCTGAGTAAAATAGAAGGGTTCAGTATTGGTCAGACCTCAAATCTCAAGTGAAGCTGGTGATGAAATGCGGCATTAAAAAACAATTGCTCCTGTGAGGCCCTAGAACACCAGTGCTAGCAACCCCACCCTGCTCCATCCCAGTAGGGTTTTGAGATATGACTTCTTTCTTCTTCTGATCTGAGCCACTCGTTTGAGTGGAATTGTTTGAATTAGATGAGAGGATGGAGTTGAAGGCTTGTGCGTTCAGCATTCTGGTTTTTGTGCTGAACTGTGGCAACTAAGTCTCATGTGCTAAATTTATTTATGTCCTGGAATGAGATTATAATCCATCATGGTAAGCCCCCCCATGACACTTTTGTTGTTTTGGGAAATATTTGTTATTTATTAACTCATGTAATTATTAACTCATGTCTTGTAAGGAAGAGTTATCCAATACCACTGAAAATAGCAGGGATTTTAGCACTCAGGGTTTGTCTATATCAGAGAGTGATTTCTGAGAGCAATCCCAATCCTTCCTGTGCCTCCATTGGCTCTACAGTTAGATGTCAGTCTCTGATTATTCCCTTTGGCCCTGCTGCCAGCTCCAGGGCACCTCCTCACCAAGGAGACAGAGCTGCTGCTGTGGCCTCTGCAGCACTGGGCTGTGTGGGCTGCCCCAGGCTTCCCAAACAGAGCAACTGTGGCCTTATTTAAAACTCTAGAGGAATTCCAAACTTGAGAATTTGGTGGATTTAGTCAGGATTTTTAAATCAGTAAAAGAACAGTACCTCCCCTTTCTTCTATAAATCCCTTTGTGCAGCTCTGTTTCTGTTAGTGGATATAAGCTGCTCTGTGTTACTCATAGGCTGGGTCTGTTGAGGGCTTGAAAAGAAGTGGGATGTTTGCAAGACAGTGCCTCCACCTGGGTTTGAAATTACATAATCCAATCTTTTGACTGATTTTCTGATTTTGCTTTTTGATTTTTAGCACTAGTATTTCCAAAGTGTGGGAATAAACTCTCCTGCAGCAGGCTATAGAAAGTTTAATAGTGGAAATATAGATGCATTCTACTCTATTGAAAAGATGATTCAGGATTTCCATTGGCAAATCTCATTACCTTTAATTTGTCAGTATAAATCGCACATCTTTTGATGTTGTAGTGTAAATAATTCTATTTATAAAACGTTACAGGGGGTGTTAAAACCCACACCAAACATGACAACAGCTCTTCCCCCCATACAGTGCTACATGACCCTGGTGGTGGATGGCCCAGTCATTAACCCAGAAAGCAGCTATTGATTAGATGTCACTACGTTTGTTACTGAAGGGCTCTGACATTAACTCAAGATTCCTTGCATGGCATTTGCTAAGTGCCTCTGTTTAGAGTTCAGGACCACACATGGTTTGGTTGTTTGGAGTTTTTTAAATTGAGATCACTGCTAATAAAACCCAGTATTTGTCCGTGCTAAAATTTATTACCTTGTCTTTCCTTCATTTTGTTCTCTTATCTTGTATATTTGAGTTCCTCGCTTCCAAAGTTTAGCCCTCAGTGTGAACAGTTTTGTTTATCTTCATAATAGAATTAGTAACCAGATATATCAACAAAATAAACTTGTCTCGCAGGAGAAAAGAATCTCCCACTTTCTTAACCATCCAGGGAAGTATTTGCTGGATCCTGCATATATTCTGGATGAGATCTTATCCCAAAATGTTTTTGTACTACCCTGATGCTCCAAGAGCTAATTTAGAGCAAACATGCCATCCAGGAAACAACGGGAGAGCACTGTATTCTTGCCAAGCCTCAAATATTTGCTCTGAGACAGCCCTCATCAGCTGCTTGCAAAGCTGCAGAGGGGCCAGGCACCAAAATGGGTGGTAACCAGGCTTGGCAACCAGATTAGGGGACTACCATGCATTTTTCAGACATGGCCACAAATATTTATTTTCTTGCTAGGGCAGTGGCTTGAGAATAAATTCTTTCTGGATTCTTTAAAACCTCTTTTTTTACCTTTTGTGGTTAGATGATTTTCAAGGAAATAAATTAAAAAAAAAAAAGGTGGCTTGAAATGTCCCTGTGTTGAGCAAGTACAATAAATCTGGTGGAGTAGAGACATGCAGCTGCTCCACAACCCCTGTGTGCAGAGGAGATGCTGGGCACAAATCTCCCTGAAAGGAAGGTGGAAATCTCTCTTCTACCACTGTATCCATCCTTCAGGGCAGCCCAGAAGCAGCCACAAAAGGGGCTCCTCATTTATGGCATGTCTGGCAAAGGGTGAGGTCAGTTCTTGGTAAGAATGTCCCCAGCCCTGAGCTAAGCAATTTCTGTGTGGGGGTGGTGTTTTTGTTACCATCAGCACAGCAAGCACAAACACAGATTTCGTGGAAATTTGATGATCCTGATAAAATTATTCAGTCCAGAAGATAAACAGCAGCACATTTGGGTTCATTTAATCTACCATTTTCTTTTCTTTTGACTATAAAAAATGTGACTTGAAAGAAATCTCCACACAACTTTACAAGTGATCTTGCAGCCTAACAACACATTTTGATCAAAAAGTGGAAAATTTTGATTAGAAAATGCCACATGATGCTCTGAGAGGTAGAGGCAGCTCATGACCATGCTTTGTCTAAGGGATTAAACCCTCCCCACCATGGTAGCAGATCTTGGCATCTTGCTCTTCTGCAGGAGAAGAGGTCTGAACCTGTGGCACCAGGAATGTGAGTGGCCTGCACTGCCATCCTCACAAAGCACCACACCAGCATTTCTAAACCCTGAGAGTTTGTAACCTGTTATTTGATTTTAAATTTCATGGAAAGTCGTTGCTTTTTAATGAAAAATATTTTATTTAGAGAGCAGATTTTATATTTATTTTGATAGGTAGATTTTGGATGGGCAGCAGTCTTAGTTACCCACAGATACTGAACTGCCAGTGGAGCTTTGTAGGAGTGAAGATACTGATGTTGAAATTCAGGGTATGCTCCAATGCTGGTAATCACAAAGTGGGTATCAACACTCCTATCTTATCTTTGAAGATTCCTTTGCAGCTTGTTTCAATGGGTGTGCGCTGGTGAAGAGCACAGTACCATGTACCTTAGCAAAAGGAGTTTGTTTTCTGGCAAAACAGCTATTCGATAAAGGATATTTTGAATGTAAAACACTTACATAATAATCAAGTTTCACTTTATTGTGGAATATTAAAGTTTTCTTGGACTGAGATAAAGTGGTCAATCTAGATGTAAGAATTTCATTTAACCTGGTAGCTAAACAGAGAAAATATCAAGTGCCAAATCCAGTTTGGACCTGCAGCTTTGCAAAGCCTCTGTCCTGAAGCTGTATTTCAAAGTAGATTTTGGCTGAGAGATGGTGGGTTTGTTGTTTTATTTTGTGGAGAAGGTGATATTTCAGGCTATTTCTTTTTGCTGAAAGACTCTCAAGGTGAAATTCTACAGTAATACGCAAATTAATAAAATCTAATTTTTTTCTCCTGTGAAATTTACTGATTGATTCAGCTCTCCTTTTAGTCCCATGACACACGAGGTAAATTGGAGGAGGCAGTAACTCTATTAGCAAATAAAAGATATAGGGGATGGCCCCTTTAAGTAAAGGATGGTTTACTACCTTAATAAGAGCCATGGTGTGATGCTTCTGCCCTTGAGCACTCTTTTCCTTCTTTGATGTCTTCTATCTATTTATAAAGTGCTCTGAGATTACAAGGATGAAGCACTCCATATAAAGTACAAGGTCATTGTCTGTCTGCATTAAAAAAAGGCAAGATAATTTATTATTTAAAAAGAGGGGGAAAGAATTTTGCAAAGAAATCAGCTTGCCACGTTTTGTTATAAGATCCAAAAAAAATTGATAAAGGCTGACACACTTTTCCATTAAAGCCTAAATTACACACATAGCTTCAGAAAGATTCATCTGGTTTTCTACTCAGAGCAAAAGAACCTGAATAAATAGAAACCAAATCTTAACAATAAAAAAAAGATGCTGAAAGTTGAAATGGATGCAGAATTGTGGGTTCTGGGCTGTAATTACAGTCTAATTCAGGCAAACTGCAATTATACATAAATAATAAGTTGAAGTTACACTGCCCTGTGGAGATGAAGTACTGAAACCAATCTCTGTTTAAGGGAAACTTGATATGCCAAGGTGGAATAAAACATGCTGAAACAACCATAAAAATTGCTTGGTCTGTGCAGCAGACTTTATTTTATTAAGCATGTTGAAAGTGATACACCTACAAATATCTAATATAATGGTTCTTCTGGCTGGTATCATGGATTTTTAGTTTTAAGGAGCAAATCAAAACACAGAAGATAACTCCAGGATCTGTTCAACACCATGTGACTTTTTGATGCAGTTTCCAAGGTTTGTGAATCCACACATGCAGGTAACCAGGGTGACCACCAAACCACAGCTGAAATGCAAGGAGTAGATTTATTTCATTGCATTATTAACAACATCAGGTGGCAGAGAGCCCTGGGGACACAGGCTCCACCAGGCTCAGCTCATCCCAGCGCCCACAGGCACATGGGGACACAGGCTGCTGCAGGCTCAGTCCATCTTAGCAATGTGTGGGTGTGAGCCCCTGCCTGCCCCACTGTATCACAGGGCTTCATGAATGTGCAGTTTGTCACAAGACTGTGCTTTTCTGCTTCTGAGGTTTTGATTTCTCTCTCTCTTTCTCCATGAGGAGGCCCATGTGTGACAGTGTGTTGTCTCTCCACAGGAATTCTACTTCTGAAAACAGGGAGAGGATGAGCAACTCTGGGCATAATAACTGGGGTTTCCCCATTCTGGTATTTTTAGCATCCTCAGCTGCAGGGTCATTTGGGTGAATTTATCTCTTTGATATCCTTGTGCTTTCAACCCTTTCCTCCCAGCACAAGGTTTTGTTTTGTGTTTCCAGGCTAGACCTACCACTTTTATGGTGCACAGGTCCTCTTCGGCTGAGGAAATCTTTGGAGTTTAGGAATCCTACCAGGGCTGGCAGGAGTCTTGACCTGGCTGAGTTTATACAATCAGGATCTTAATCCCTGCCCTGTGTCACTGAGGTTGCCAGGCTGGGTGCTCTGAACTGCTGCAGAAGTCCTTGAGGAGGGCCCCATGCTGAAGACCATCCCAGGCTGGATTCCATCTGCCAGGAGGGCCATGGAGCTCCTCCTCCTCCTCAGCTCAGTGTGTCCACCAAGGCAAGACTTTTGGGGCAGCCCACCTTCAAAAGGGCTTCAAGCACATTGAACTACACAGTCCCAGTTCAGCAGAGCTGCCAAGCCCATCCTTCTCTGCCCTGCTGAACCACAGGTGAGTTCAGCTGTCGTGTTCATTTGTGCACAGAGGCCAGTGAGACTGTCACACTGCCTGCTGTGCTGGGTTAGAAGAGAAGATTAAAAATGACACTCTTTTTTCTTGTGTCCCACAGATAAGAGGTTTTCCAGTTCCTTTATTCTCAGGAGTTTAGGAGCTGTTTGAGACTGGCTGTTATGAACAAATCCAGTTAGCTGATTGTCTGCTGAAAAACCACCCTAATAAATACCAAAGATTTTGGGGAAAAAAACCCCAGCTCCAAGCCCTTGTGTTGTCTTTCTTTGTATTTGAATTTAGCCATCACTCCTCTGGCTGACATATATATTACATCAAGTAGCAGAAAGGAGTGAATTATTGGACATGGTGTTGATTCATTCTTGCCTGACTCTGGGCCCTGCATGAGGGCAGCAGTTGCTCTGTACATGGCAGATATTTGATATGGTGTGTGTCCTGCTATTGTGACTCTGTAAAGCTTCTGAGGATTAACAAAGAAAGGATGTAGAAATATACTGCCTGAAATGTCAAACACAAAAGTGAAATAAAAAGAAATACGTAGGAAAAATGGGCACATTAGTACCTAAGCCTTTTGGGGAACCAGATAAAGTAGGTTCAATTTCTGATTCCACTATCAGTTTTTTTATGTGACCTTGGGCAAATCATTTAACTTCCCTCTCACTATTTCTCTTCTGTAAAACTGAAACCAGGCTTTGTCAAAGGAAAGGGAAAGGGATAAGCCTTACTTCAGCACAGACATCATCCCATGTGGACAATGGGAATATGAATAAATTTCTTTAAAGACAATAATTTATGTGTTCCTCCTGATCTAGACATACAATATGCAGTGCTCAAATTTTCTCTCTTTTCTGTTGTAGATCTCATATCTGAATAAAATAGATTGTACTGAAAACTAACAGCCCACACCTTCCCAAAGCTATTCACTCCACTGAAAGCAGATATTTGACCTCTTGAAGCATAAAAAATAAGCATTCTACTCAATTTCTTCCCCCATTAAACTGACAGAGTTTTTCTTAGAAGAAATACCTTTGGCAAAACATTCATTTGTTGTAAATCTTCAGAAACTGTGGCAGAAATTGGATCAGAACAGTGTCTTACACATTTCAACAGCAGCTATAAAGATATGGAGAAGATTAAGGTATATCTCTTGTTACCAGTAGAGTTTTGCTAGACCTCCCTTGGGCTGACAGCACTTTTAAACATTTGCACGGCCTAGGATTTATATCCTAACTGTGTGCAAGTAAAAAATTACCCTAATTGGTATCAAAAAGTCTTAGTGAATGTATTATTTGGAAATAATTTATTTGGTTTCATGCTGAACTGAAATAATGCCTTCTGCCTTGAAGAACTGCTTCTGTTCCACGATTTACATACTGTGAATAAATATTTAAATCACTCTTTCCTGTGAGCAGACTCAAAGGGGAAAGCTTGGCCACTTTTCACCAAAGCCAGGCGAGATGTGGTGCTGCATTCCAGCTCCTGAGGGCTCCCAAAGAGCTGAGCTTCATCCTGGTCCCACCATGCTGTGGTCAGGGGAAGGTTTTGTGCTTGGATTGCTCTGTAACCTCCTTGCTGTGTATTTCAGAAACACCAGGGATCTGACCTGCAAAACAAAATGCCTTGAGGGAGAATCAAATTTATGATAAAAAGCTAGGAGTTTTTGACCTCTTATGATGTGGCTATCTGGAATATCTGTGGAGGGGAAAAAGGCATAGGATTATATAATTAAAATTATCTAATATTGCACACATTGAACACGGTTATTTACCTATTTCTATCACTTCCTAACTTTTCTGTCTCTGACTTGGCATCTTTGGTTGTATCCTTTACTGGTTGTGAGTAATCTGGGCAGCACATGCTCTCTGAAAGAACAGATTTTAAAAATGTCATTATTCACATTTTTATGAGCAAAACCGTCCTCCTCAAACATCAGCATGTACAAAAATCACAGTCATCTGAGTACTCATGGGAAAGGGGCTGGAGTGGTATGAAATGCAGAAGTTATGCTTTATCTCACCTTTCATAAACTGACTTACTCTATCTACAGCTTTTTCTTTGGGAGTTTTAGATCTGTATAAATACCTGTATAAATAACAAATTCAGAGAAAGTACAGATCCACTGTTTTCCCAACACTAATAAAAGAGATTTTTGTGTGTTCATCACAATAAAAATGTACTCCAACATTTTTTTAAACAATTATACAGCCCCTTTCTTTACAAGAGTTCTTTCTCTTAGAAGTTGTCTTTCAACGTGTCCCTGAATTTTTTAGCATTATGCACTGATGTGGTACAGGAATAAGGCTGAATTGAAGGACTTTATTCCAGGAAAATACAAAAGGTATTGTCTCCTTTCTGTCCTAGAACTGCTTTTTAAAATCCTTTCATATTTAAGGGTCAAGCCCTGAGGAATACTTCAGGTAATATGCATTATGAATTGCACATGGCATGCTGACCTATTTTTCAATACACTCTATTTATTAGTAGACAAATCCCTTTTTTTTTCTTTTTTCATGTAAAGTTTGCATCCAGGCAAAGGTACAGCAGCACTCGGTGATCCAGGCCAATGAGTTATTCTGCCAGGTTCTGCCTTGTTAAATTTGCACACACCACATCATCTTCTTGACCTCATTTACCTCTCAAGAAACAAGTGCCTGAAGCAAAGGATATTTAGTTTTAAAGCAGTTGTTTTTGCTTCATATGCTTAAGCCTATTGAATAAATGTCTCTCTGTAAAAAGGCTTGTGTCCCTGCAGTGACTCTTTGGTACATAGAAAACACGAGAAATTATTGTACTCTACTGGAACAGCAAGTGGGCAACCTTTGACAAAAACATGAGGAGACAACAGATATGTTAGTTACAAACATTTCTGTTCTTAACCTTTTGTTTCATTGCTCATAAAGAAAAAAAAACTTTTTAAAAAGAGGAGTTAATGTGCATGAATGGCATAGACACAATGGCTTCCTGAAAGCCCTGAGTCTAAACATAAAAGTGGGTGCTGGCAGAGGTCTGCTCCCCCTGGAATGCAGATGATCCACTAAATTCCTTGGAGAAATGCATTGAACCCCTTTGGTCAGAGAGGGTTTGATTACCTGGACAAGGTGCTCAGCAGTGCTTCTGCTTGAAA
Source organism: Molothrus ater (assembly GCF_012460135.2). Lineage (NCBI taxonomy): Eukaryota > Metazoa > Chordata > Aves > Passeriformes > Icteridae > Molothrus > Molothrus ater. Next base: position 11,294,759 of record NC_050482.2, on the reverse strand, counting down.
AGGGACTGGTACAAATAAAGAGATAGGTGTGAGCACTGAAATGCAGATGAACTGTGAAAGAAATGGCATACTTCAAAATAATTCAGATAACACACAGCTTATGTCCCTATCTCAAAATAGTACTTCAGTCTCTGCAGCAGCTGGAGGGCTAAAGGCCTCTAGCTCCATCAGAAGGATTTCATCAGTCCAAGACAGGTGGGCAGATGTATTAAAAAATAGGTACAGAAAAGGTGGTGTCTACAGATGTGGCTTATTTCCATGGAAACACATGATGCTGATTCTGTGTGCTGCCAGTGCTACTGCTCAGCTCAAGGCAGAGACTGACACTGAGGCTGAGGTGTGATCCTCCCTCTGGAACTGCTTACCAGATGTGTGCAAAATCATGTAGATTCTTTCTTTCTTTCTTTCTTTCTTTCTTTCTTTCTTTCTTTCTTTCTTTCTTTCTTTCTTTCTTTCTTTCTTTCTTTCTTTCTTTCTTTCTTTCTTTCTTTCTTTCTTTCTTTCTTTCTTTCTTTCTTTCTTTCTTTCTTTCTTTCTTTCTTTCTTTCTTTCTTTCTTTCTTTCTTTCTTTCTTTCTTTCTTTCTTTCTTTCTTTCTTTCTTTCTTTCTTTCTTTCTTTCTTTCTTTCTTTCTTTCTTTCTTTCTTTCTTTCTTTCTTTCTTTCTTTCTTTCTTTCTTTCTTTCTTTCTTTCTTTCTTTCTTTTCTCTTTTTTCCCCTCTGTCTCTCTTTTTGCCCCTTTCTTCCTCCTGATCACACATTATGGTTTGTATTCTGAGTGTCTAAGTTTTTCTCCACATTTAATTGAAAAAGAAAGAAAAATTAAGTTACATAGAAAAATGAAGTTACACACCCTCCAACGTGAGTCACAGGAACTGGGGCTAAAAAAACCCAGGGTACCAGTTTGTCCAGCTAAAAGGACCAATCTGGAATTGAAAGTGGGTGTGACTTTCTCCAGTGATTCCAATTTATATACATAGTTGCCATTAGTTGTGGAATCAGAATTAAATTGTGTCACATTTTTGACAAGGTCTTTGAGGGCACAAGAAAATTCCAGAATTTGCTCATATTATTTTTTACTTAACTTTTTTACTTCCTTAAGTATTAATGCATCTCTACTATTTCTCCACATTAATTATTCTAGTTTATTGCTGCTGCTGTTTCTGGTTCTAGGTGTCTGATGTTTTTTTGTGGTTGAAATCTCATGGGTATGCACTGCTTGCCTGAAATCAATAATAGTGAGAACCACTGACTCAAGGCTTTTCTATTTCTAATCAGTCTGTGTATCATGTGATTTTGCTGTGAAGGAGTTTCCTCAACAGTTGAGCTGGAGACACATTTCTGTAACAAAATACCCCTTGACCACCTCCACACCCATCAGACAGCTATGGGAATAATCTGGGAGTAAGGTTTCTGTGGCTAAGAAGAATTTTTGGGAAACATCAGGTTCTGTCATTGAGAGATGAGTGTATATGTCCAATGTGCTACCAAAACCTCACTGGTGGATTTCACCAAAGGACACTTTGAGGGAATTTTGGGATCTCTGATCATTATTAGAAGCATGGCACTCATGCAAACAGCCTGGCTTTGGCCTCAGCCAGCATTGAGAGCGTTTGCCATCAGGAGCTGTGTACCTTTGGCAGTGCTCCTGCTCCATGCACACAAACACACTTTGCCAAGTCCTGGCAGCCCCTGCCTTGCTGGCTGCCACCACCTACACACAGAGCAGCAGAGATTGCCTCCTCTCTGGGCTGAGCTGCTGAGTCAGGAGCAGGTTTCCCCCTCCTGCCCCTAAACCCATCCATGGTGCTCTGAACCATTGCTGGGACTCGCTTTCTGTGGATGCTGGTGCGCAGGAAACTCTTCTGAGAAAAGTGATGGTAAAAGTCACTCGACCTTTGTCCCTTCAGCTGAGATGTTTGTCATCCACACTGTGATCCCTCAGGGAGACACACAAAAGTCGTGTTCCTCTCAGCCAATCTCTGGAATGTCCTTTAGTTTGGTGGCCTTTCTTTGATCTCTGTGTCTTCTCACACCAAGACATCTTTCCCTTAGAAATTACTGGGTCCAGGTAAAGTGAGAAGATAGGTGTTGTGAGTCCCACTCATCAGCTTTAGGTTTCTTTAGGTCTGCTGTATTCTCAAACCCCACCTTCATTCTAGCACTAAATACTGGCTATGTACTCTGGCATTTCTCAACTGCACCCTCATCTAGTGCAGGCTAATTCACAGATTTGAGGAGAACAAACCACACGCAGTCAAATCTAATTCAGTCTTCTTGCTATTTTCATAAAACCAGTGTGTGATTCATGGAATACTAACTACATATTTTCTTTTGCAGCCACTCATTCTATGCTCACTTATGGAAGTAATCTCCACCTAAGACTCGCTTCCATGTCAGTGAATTTTCTGGTTTCCCTGTCTGACCCTTTGTTTGTGGTCTCCTAACACCCAGTCATTATAAAAAACAGCTTTACAAGCTCAAACACAAGCTCCATGAGCAGCATCCACTCTTCCACAATGGAAGAATGAATAAATGGATATATGTTTATTACTGCATTGATAGTCTGTCTTCAAGATTCTTTTGCATTAAATTCTGCACAATTATCTTTTATTGAAGCTCAGCTTCATTACATTTATCACATTTCTTCTAAATATTATTTCTGTTGAAGGAAGGAAGGAAGAAAGTGATGAGATCATCTGTGTAAAAGTATGACACTCTGGGAGTGTCATTATTGCTTTGGCATTAAAAAATAACACAAAGGGAACCAAAATGTTTCATATCCCTACAGGTATTTCATCATAGTTTCATTCCATGGGTCTCACAGTTCCCAACATCTCCCCTTCCAGGGATGACCAATTATGAACTTGTCAGTGATATAATGAATTTACTTCATTTCAAGAGCATTTCCAGAGATAAAAAGTATCTTGCCCTTTATGTAATTTTTACTTTTTCTAGAATAGTTTTTTTTCATGGTTTTTTTTTTTCCAAATTTTTTACCTAAAGTTGGTTATTTTAATAGATGGGTGCCTTTATGAAGACATGACATTGTTAATTATGTAGTAAATTATATTAAAAAGCAAGATTGTTGATAATGATAATGAGAAAATATTATTTATGTATTCTAAAGGCAGAAAATTTTGAATTGAATCTTACTTGAAAGTATTAATTAATGATTCCGCTGTTGCTAATATCCAGCCTACAAAGAGATATAATTTTATGCAGTGCAGAGGAAGTGATTAAATTAAAGGTATAAAATATTGATGTCTCCAGGCCCTGAGCTGGTACAGTAGGTTAGAAATTAAACATGAAATGTTGAGGCTGATAATTGTAACCCAGATAATTTTACAGAGAGTTTTTTGTCCTTCTCTACAGTATCTGTTTTTCATCCTGTTTTCTGATGGCTGCCTCAAGAATGTAAACACAAGGTGAAGGTGGTCATGAGTCAGTATGAGAGTGGCCTCTTGTCTTTTACAGAAAGACACTTCCCAAAAGGCAAACATCAGCAAGATCTCACAGCCTTGAATTTGTGAGCTTTTAAGCAAATGGCAGGTAGTGACCAATCCAGTACTGATATGAAACAGCAGCAGTGCTTTAGGGGAGATGACCAAAAAAGAGTCATGATGCAGAAAATGTGTGGAGTAGGTTATGGTAATCACATTGACCTCTCCTGTATAGCACACTGGGACGAAAGTGTCACAATTCAATGATTCCTTCCCAGCACTCTGATTGCAGCACAGGATCAGCTCTGCCCCCAGCACTCTCTCAAACAGTGGCTGCTCTGGCTGGCATCGACTGAAATGAGGCTGGGAAGACAAGGATGAGAGGATTATTCTATTCACAGACATGTAACAGTAGACATTTAAATTACTAGGACTCTTCAGTTCCCTTCCAGATTCCTTTTTTTGGGTATTGGGATGGTCATTGTGGATGCAAAGGGAGTCAAGATGTGATGTGAGGAACCAGGTTAATCAATAGTTACAGCTCATCTGTATTTCAAAGGCATCTATTGCCACTTTCAAATTTAATGGAGTCCAGATTCTTAAAGATCAAGGTATTAGTGTTTTCCAGAATACAGGTTAAAGATTAAGTCTAATCTTAACTTGTAAATAACACATGGATAACACAAACAACACATACACACTTGGCCTCTTTCAAAATAAGACATTTCATGAGCTTACCTACAATGTAGATGTGGTGTGTTTATGAAAACCAGATATGGTACATGGGTATGTGATGAAACCTTCAGTTATGCATTTGTAGGCACCAGTAAAGGGTGAACACTTAGTCACTGACATCAACAGTATACTTTTACAGCTTACTTGAGATTCAGAATTTCATGCTTGTGAGTCTCTACCAACTGAGAATCTTCCATGTTTCTATGATTCCATGACTTAGTAATGCCTGTGACTAATGCTGAGCCTGTTGCACTCTACCTGCAAAAATATGGATGCTTGTACACACAAAATATCTGTTCCTTCACACACTTTTTCAGTCTCATTTTCAAATTATGTCATATTGAAGAGTGCTTAGAAAAATGGCCAAAATTCTGTTATTACTGTTTGCACATCATAGTTTTGTTACTGGGGCAACTGGGGACTTTTGCTATGGAAATGCTGTTTTCAGACTTTGAGATATTGGCAGTGCTGCACAGACTTATTTTGATTCTAAAATAATTTTAAGATGAAACTGGAATTAATGGGTATGCTTTGAGAGAGGGCTGAAATACCTTGATGTAAAAAGCTAGACTAACTAGAGCAGCAAATTAACAAAATGGCAGTAAAATGAACTTCCAAACATTTCAACATAAATAAGACTGACTGTCAGAAGGGAGAAAATCTGCATTGGTAATTTGCTGGACCAAGATTTCAAATGCAAATTGATGGCTCCTGAACTGAACTCCTCCTGAACTCCTTGAACTGATGGCTCCTGAAAGACAATGTGGACATTGGAAGAATGTGCAGAATTCCTCCTAGATCAAGACCTGCATTAATCTTTCATGATCTTCTGTTTTATGCTTCCTTCTCCCCTTTTTTTTCCCTTTGCTCTGATACTGATTTCTTATACATCATGATGGGTTAAGAACCAAATCTCAAAGCTCAACTTCTCTCTGATGTGCTTTGATTGTGTGACAGAACAGGAGCAGCAGCTTCAGAGCATCAAAACTGGAGCCCTAACTTGCTGGTATCACTGAAGTCCAGGCAGACCTCCTGCTGTCCTCCAGCTGCTGTTAGAGGTCTGACAGAACTGTGTGTGATCCTCCTGGATCTTACTGGACTGCCAAAGCCTTCCCCAGGATGCTGACTTGGGACCCACAGTGCAGTTCTCTGCTGATATTTGCCATTACTCCAATTGCTGTCTACAGTGGCTTCTCCTTTTCCTTTGGAAGAATGAACTATTCAGTAAAGAGGAATGAACAGAGGTGAGGGCTTTCACTTTTTTTTTTTTTCCCACATCCTTTTCTCATTATGTTCCCACAAAAAAGGTGTCTTGACTTTAAATACACATCAGTTCCTAAGCCACTGCTCAAACTGAGCTAAGTAATAGGTATTTGAGGGGATAGGAGAAAATAAGGAGCCATTTAATCTCAAATTGTTATAAAAAACAGTATGATTAGTATCCTCTTACCCTTGTTGTCTTCAGTACAGCTGCTTCCATCACAGCTGGTCACCCTTGGAGCTCCTGCAAAACCCAAACCAGGAAAATAGGCACCTTTATAGCTGCCACCTGGCCTATTTTATCTTTATTAGACTGCTTCAAAAGTGATTCTCTCTCTCCATGAACTAAGCAGCCTCAATGACTGGCTCTATGCCTAGGATGCCTGCATTTAATGAGATGAATTCCAGTGCTTTTGACATTTTTTGCCGCGTAATGAAGACTCTCCTGATGGCACAGAGACACCAGTACCTGTTTGTCACCCACACTGCTGTGAAGCATTGTGAGCAGGCAGTGGGAGGAAGTGATCACTCTCCATGCTATTTCTGGACCAAAAAGGCATGCCTTACTAGGAAAAGTGCACTGGGATTTTAATCTTTGTAAGGATGGATAGGGAGGGGGGAAAGTCAGCCAGAAATGCATAAACAGAGGATTTATATCTCTGTCAGCATCTCACCTTCTATGCTCATCAGAAAAACACACATGCAGAGAAGTCAGAATTGTAGAAGATTTAGAACACAGCATGAAAATAAACTGAATGGTAATGAGAATTTCTCAGAAACATGATTTCCAGAACTAAGATGCCTCTTGTTACCTCTTCTTCCCTATACCTGATGCTGTTCTCTGAAATACCAAATCACACAGTTTCTCACTAGGTTTCCTCTCATATTTGCTTGTTACTCATCAACAAAAATCCTGTTTCTGAGTGTAAGTCACAAGGAAAAAGAAGGTTTCCTTGAGGCTTTTGTTTCACAGCTCACAAGCTGGTCCCAGCTGTGTGTGAATCATTACCTCCTGGCTGGACACAACCCATCCATCGCCTTTTGAGGAAGGTTTTGAATTTGTTTGGGGAGGCAGATGGGAGAGAGCCTGCCACCTACTTGCAGACAGGGATTTCCCTGGGATTTAGTTAACCTGCCAAAAGGTACTTCTAGGTTTTGTTTTGTCCAATGTAAAAAGCGCCCGAGAGACTGCAGAGAACTGCTGCACTATCTAATTAACATTAAGAGGAGAATTTTTTATGGAAGGTCAAAGAATAGCTCCATGGTTTGTTTGCAGGGACAAATCCTTAATGTTAGTAGTCTTGATTCCCAGCAGGCTCTGACCTGGTTGCCACAGCCAAAGGGAATGCTCTTGGCATACTGATTAAGATTAAAGATTTGGCATACTGATGTAGTGTTTTCAGGGTTCCCCGTTAGGGGAGCAAGGAAATGATGAATCTGACTCCATGTTCTTGAAAGGCTAATTTATTATTTTATGATCTACATTATATTAAAGAATGCTGTACTAAACTATACTAAAGAATACAGAAAGGATACAGACAGAAGGCTAAAAAGGTAATAATGAAAAACTCATGACTCCTTACAGAGCCCTGACACAGCCTGTGTTTGGTCATTAAGTTAAAACAATTCACATGTTGGATAAACAATCTCCAACCACATTCCAAAGCAGCAAGACACAGGAGAAGCAAATGATATAATCGTTGTTTCCATTTTCTCTGAGGCTTCTCAGCTTCCCAGGAGCAAAATCCTGGGCAAAGGGATTTCTCCAGAAAATATGATGGTGACACGCTGTCGTCAGTATGTTTTAATAATATTGCAATTTTCAGAGACTTTTCTTATTCCCAACATTTTTCAACCAGCCCCACATTCCAGTGGGCCCCACATTTCACTAGTGGGCCATTGTGAATCAGGTGCAGTTGTCATTCAGTGGAGAATGCCTCCTGGATTTCAAATAAGGGTTTCAAAAGCAAGAAGGTGAAATAGAAGATTGGAAAAGATGACATTTTACAAAAACCATCACAATCTTTAGTGTCCTGAAAGCTGCAGCCAAAACCTAACTTGACAAGAGAAATATATGACAGGCTGATTGATCAATAGCCTGAAGAGGCTTTTCCTGAAATTAATTCATCCAGACAGATTCTTCAGGGAATTCTCACTCTGTGAAAGTTCCTGGGAGGTAAATTGGACTGATGAATCTTCAAATGCTAGTCTCATTAAAATGAGGTAGTTAAATTTGTCCTCTGTCTTGTAGTTGCTCTAATTGCCTAGAGACAGTGAATAGAATGCCATATCTGAGCATTGGTATGGTGCATGTCTGTGATGTAGATAATACAGAACAGATAGCATGGAAAACTCAGGGATTGGCACCCACATGCCAAGGCTAGAAGTACAGGGCTTAATTTAACAGGAATTGTGACAGTAAATTAGTGACAGCAGGGATATTGTTCTGTTTCACATGTAGGAATTCCTGGCCTGCTACCAAAGGACAAATTATTATTCAGGAAGAAGCAACTGTTGTATTTTATTATTCCTGATTCCCTCGGCGTGTAAATGCAAAAGAGGAGAATCCTGCAGCTCCCTCTGCTCTGACTGTTGCTCCAGGCTGGAGTCATTAACATGAGAAAGCAAGAGGAGCCATCAGGGAGCTCAGAAACTCAGCCCCAAGATATGCTCAGTGTGGAGACAGGCAGGAGGAGCTATGTGAGCCAAAAGGTTTCTCTGATCAGAAGAACTAGAGCACTAAAAGTGAAATCTAACCAGAACTGTGTCTGCTTCTCCTAATCAAAGGAAAACATGAGCTGACGCAAGGCAGATATTTTCACTTCTGTGTATAAACCAGCCATAGGTAACCAGTCATGATGAAAGGAACTTGAGTCTCTGAATCTCAGAGGTAGTCCCCCACTTTAAAAAGTTGTTTGGCTCTGGCTCTTGAGCTTCCCTGATGCACCAGCGAGGAATGAGGAGTAAAACCTTGTCACATTCAAGTACAAGCCTCAAGGAATGCCAAGATGAGCTTTTCCACACCAGAAGAGCAGCATGAGGTGAGGGACTTGGCAGGGCACTAGTGGCTGAAAATAAAACCACTAAAAGTGAGTTGTGATCAGCTCCTGTTGTACTTCAATTAGGCTTTTAATGGAAGAGAGCTGTTGGCTCAGTGTTGTTTTAGAACCTAGGAGTGCTAATCCTAGAGCTTTGTTCAGGGAATTCAAGTCACTCACAAAAGACTTAAAATATTGGATTAGATGATCTGTAGAGCATACTTTTGTAGTGGTACATGTAAGTTTAAAAGGGATGCTGTAATTTCAGGTAAATTCCCACTTTGCATTTCCCTAATGACTGAGCATAACCTGTGGACAAGAACTGAGCTGGAAATCTTTAAACTGAATGACTCCAAGCAAACTGGGATCCTCTCCCTCCTCTGGGCAACCCTCTGGGGCTCACTCTCAGAAGTGAATATCCCAATGGATATTTTATTTCAGTCTTCCCTTGCAGGCTTTTTCTCAGTGTCTAGACTTGGCAGCCTGGAATTAAAGAAGTTGAGGGGCGGGAAGGACTCAGTGAGTGGAGCAGAGGAACCAAATTTAAAACATTAAGTCTTAAATTTACTTCCTGACAGCCATGGCCACATTAGAGGGCAGCAAGTAGTGACGTCAATCCTGGTATAAGCATTTAATTTCCATGTGTTCTCACAGGGTGAATTTTGCTCCTCAGGAGATGTCCTGAGGGAGATCTGGTTATATTCACATTTCAGCAAGGGTGCAGTGAACAAATGTGAAGTGTTTGGTGCGATATCCAGACAGCAAACTTTGGAAACAGATGTGCAGTGGGGACAGTTTGCTTTAAAAATAATTGTGCCAACACCTGCTGTCGTTTCTGTATTGCTGCATGTGTAGGGCTTGGACCTACACTTACCCCTTTTTTGAGCAATGCCCTAAAGGGGAGGCTGATATGCAGAAAGTGTTCACAATCCCTACCTGCCAAAAGACATAGTCAAAATCCTTTGTTATAATTTTTGTCTAATTTTTCTTGGAAAAAAAGAAGCCAAATTTATTAATTATAATTATTTTTGAGATTCTACCATTTTTGGACCCTGAATTTCAAAATGGGTAGGAAAGGAGCCATTGTTTGCCATATGAAGTGATGTAAAAGGGCAAATAAATAAAGATTTTCAGGAGCCTGAAGTTGAGCTTTATCACAAATTGAATTCCTTTGCAATTCATGTATGCCACACTCCTGATAAGAAAGAGCTATTTCCTCTCTGTTTTTACATATCAGTAACATTCAAACATCAAGCATTTTTCATTTTTCTCGTTCAGCTAACCACTAAAATGGAGTATGCTGCTCAAGGAATTTGAAAGGTTTCACAAAACTACCTGTAGATGTGCTGGAATACAGTCCCAAAATCCAAATGAACCGTTCCCACAGCAACCCCTGTTTGTATCATCTGTCACAACCCATTCAGGGATGCCTGAATCAGATTCTGGTAACAATTATGGCATTTTATATTGCAATAATTTAAAATCCTAATACTTTCTCACCAAGGTTGAAATCACACACTAAGTGGACTATTACCAGACTGTTGCTGTGCTGAGGTGCATTTAAAAGATTGTATCTCTCTGTAGCAAGGATGTTGACAATTCCTTCTAATAGCATTTGGCAATTTATAACTGCTGTGTTCTTTCTGAATACCTTCTGTCATGTTCATGTAATCAGAGATTTCCAAACAAAATGACTCATAAAGAGCCATAATTAATTGGAAGAAAGCCAGCTATCTAAAACAAACACTACCATTAGCATCTCTGGCAAGCTCAAAAATAGTCTCTAGAGATGCTACTGTCACAATGAAAAAGCTTTCAAAATGGTATAAAGATGTATGCTGCATGTTAAAGGAATTATTCTGCCCAGTCCAAGACCTTGAGACCTTATATAAATGAAATTTAAGATGGATATGAACCTCTGGAGCAAGTCCAGAGGAAGCCATGAAGATGATCAGAAGGCTGGAGCATCTGCTCAAAAGGAAAGGCTGAGTTGTGATTGTTCAGCCTGGAGAAGAGAAAGCTCCAGGGAGACTTTAGAGAAGCTTCCAGTAACTGAAGGGGCTACGAGAGAGCTGGAGCATGACAGGACAGGGGGGAGTGGCTTTAAACTGGAAGAGGGAAGGTTCAGATTTGATATTAGAAAGAAATTCTTTACTATGAGATTGGCAAAGCACTGGAATAGGTTGCCCAGAGAAATTGTGAATGCCCCATCCCTGGAATTGTTCAATGCCAGGTTAGAAGGGGGTTTGAGCAACCTGGTCCAGGGAAACATGTTTCTGCCTGTGACAGGGGGGTGGAATGAGATTATCTTTAGGGGTCCCTTCCAACCCAAACCATTCAATGATTTTATGACTTTATGATACTTAGAATACCATTTTGTGAAGCTCAGAGGACTACAACACTGCTGTTAGCTGTGTCACAACTGTCTCTGATTTAAGGATCAGGTCACAGGACACAAGGCCCAAAGCCCAAATGGAACCCAAAATGCCGCCTCAGCTCAACTGGAAGCTCCAGCTTTGGAGCACAAGAAGAAGGAAGGAGTTTTCACTTATCTACCATTTGTCATCATTTCTATGTATGTGGGAAGGTGTGGAGTGTGCAAACTCAGTACTCAATATTAGGGTGCAATGAAGAGCTTCTAATCAGCCTTACCATATTTTCCTGTGGTCTATCTGAATTATAGGAAAGGGCATGCACCTTAGATAAGCATGTGAGTGTGTTACTGGTATTAACTCAGGAAAAAAAAAAAAAAACCTTTCAGCAATCAAGAGAATATTTCATAGAAGAAACCCACAGGAAACAGATCAAGTACAGATCAATGAGATGGAGGGTGCTATTCAAGACTCCTTCAATTGAATCAAACATGCTTCATCAGTAAATTTTCTAATCAATAATGATACCAAAAATGTACATAGTTCATCTTTTATTATAATGGGCCAAATTTCTACTTCATCAGCAAAAACCAAAACCAGAAAGTTATGGCTTCCTGGTCCTTTGCCCAACTCTGGCTTGTGAGCTGGTCTGGGCAGCCTTGACACTGCTCGTAAGTGCATCTGCTGGCCAGAGGCTCCACTGGGAGATTCAGAGCTGTGGGTTAGCTAAGTGCAGTTTTCTGACCACATTTCCTCTCTGCCCCTCCTTGTGCCCAACAGTGACCCTGCCTTTAGAGGAGAAAAGAGGGAGTGACAAAACCTAGCTTAACCTATTATACACAGAAGTGAAAAAGTCATCTTCACAGGTTTCACTTGCAATTGCCTAAGAGCAAAAGACTTTCAGTCTTTTTTATAGTGTATTTTGTCACTTTTGTAATATAAACAATTAAGACCCTTACTATAACCCAGTCTTATAAAGACATGCACTCATGACATGTTTTTTCTTTTCTAAAAACTTTAACACTATTTGCTGTATTGAATGCAGTGAAAGGAGAAGGAACTTTATTTGTAGTGTGTATGCTACTTATTAGAAATTTGAATTAAATTGATACTTTCTACTTTGTGTGATTGAATCTGAAATTCCTCGCAAACTGTGTGCAGCAGAATTGAAGGTATGTTTAAGATACTGATGGAAAACCTATTACTTCTCTCCAGTTTTCTGATATTCTAAAACAAATTGAGTTTTGTGGAAGATATGTAATATCATTTAGCATGATGCAGAAAGAATTGCATATAACAGATTGGGTAAAGAAGAGAGGTAGCTGATTATGGGAACACTGTGAAGTGAAATATCCTGTCCTCAGTGAAATAAAAATGCACAAGTCTGTGCTGACCTATAGGTGTGCACATTCCTCCTCAAATGCCAAGAGGAAGTGCTAGCAGCAGTCCAAGGTGATGTTGGAGGAGATTCATTAGAAAATTTGTTTTTATCATTGCTGCCATTACATTATTGGGAAATGCAACCAAGCACCACCCATTTAAAAGAGATTCTGGTCTGAAATGTAAGCATGGCAACCATCAAGGGGTAAGACTGCTGGGGGAATGGATTTGTAGATGAGTCCTGCTGATTAGCAGGCCTGTAAACAAAGGTTCATTAAAAGTCTGTTTTGTCTCTGAGCTACTGTCAAGCTCTCCTATAGAACTAAGAAATGGAGTAAAAATCAAAGGGGATTTAAAATTTTGTAGGACCTGTGTTTCATCTATTTCTGTACAGCTTTGAAGATACACTGTTTTGATAGTGCAGGCAATAAAAGCAACACAGCTTTACCTCTGTGAACTGCTCCAAGGGAAGAGCTATTCACTATATGCTCACTTTCTCTTCATGCAATAATTAATCAGCTGCAGACTTCTTGTTTTCCGAGTCAACTTTAACCCTTTCCTTGCCTGCCCCTGCATGCAATAGCACCAAACCCCCTCAGTAAAACTGATGCTTCCTCTGCAGGCACAAATGGAATGTGTGTGAATAATCTGTACACTGTGACCCAATCCTTTCCAATTAAAAAAAAGCATTTCAGAGTAGGTAGGCAAGATTTCTGCAGCAGCTTCAAGAGTGTTTGACTAGCTAACCTGGGTGGGTGTGAAAGACCTACCCTGACCTCCAAACTCCTCATTGCAGTCCTGCACCATTGTTCCCCCTCCTATGATGGCACAAAAAGCCACATGAAGGTGACTGAATTGCTGAGATCCATTCCAGCCTATACTGTGCTTCTTTCTAGGTAGTAAATTAAAAGTGGCTGAAATCACTGGTGGTTTCCATGAGAAGCTCTTAACTTCCATGTTGCAAAAGTTAGAAGTATATTCCATTCACTTCCTGTTTTTTTTTCCTGGGTGATAATAGTGTCCTTTTTACCCTGTTCTGCTTTGGAAACCACAGATTTATTGGCAGTGCCATGTCTAGTTCACTGCTATGATGGCATTGGAGCTGCCTCCCAAGGACCATAGCTCACTTAGGTTTGCACTGAGCAGGGACCCTCCTGGGGAGTTATTGCTAGGATGTTGTCAGATGAAAGCTGAGGGATCTGTACATTTTCCTTGTGTTAGCAGGGGGACATGGGCACATGGACACTGAGAACTAATTATCTTGCATATCTTAAATCTAAGATGCATCTCTCTCTTTTTCTCTTTCCTGAGATCTAAGAAGACAAACTGTAACTCACCCAAAGAAATAACTTATTTTAATTTTTAGAAATTTGGGATGTGTCTTTGTAAGGAATCTTTCAGAGGGAACTGCAGGTCAACATCTCTGTCCAAGGGGTACCTGATATTGCTGAGAAATGTAATGGAATGAGGACACATCTGTGGACTGAGCAATATTTCCCACCAGCACAGACAATGAAACTACTGTGATGTATTTTACACTGTTACAATCCATCTTCATTACCTTGTGTTGTTCAGGGATCTTCAGGATGGCTGTCTTGCAACTCTTGCTACACTGTGAAGTGAAATATCCTGTCCTCAGTGGACAGTGGTATCTCCTGCCAGGGTGAAAAACCTCAGTGTGTCTGAAAAGACATTCATTTTCCAGTGAGAAATTGTGCTGGAGTTATTTTTCCAACACAAGAAATGTTACTCTGATGAGTTAATTTTGCTTTGCTCCAGAGGATTTTTGCTCAGTCAATGAAAACATTTAGACTGTGATCTTCCTCTGTAGTGTATCTCTGGTGTTTTGATTTCAGCCTACTGATAAGAATAAAAGGTCTCCATACTTTTATAGGGAGATGGGAAGTAAGAAACAGTTTAAACCCTGTTCTTACCAATAGGAATTGTAAAGATTCTTCTTATCTCTACTGAACCCCTTTGCATCTGGACTACAGAAAAGTGCAATAATCAGTACCTGATGTCATCTTTTTCCCTTGCTGAAACTGGTGAAGAATGATAAAGCAGCTACATTCCTGCCCTGAATGAGGGATTCAGCTCTTCAGATGGCCTTTTACATACTGGTACACCTTGCTCCTTATAGTGCCTGTGCCACAGCTTGAAATTTTGGCTGTGACTGAAAACTACACATTAATGAGCCTTTGATAAAAACTGTCACACAGATTCTGCTATTGAGATTCAAAGAGCCAAAAACATGTCAGGAACTATTTAATGGCTGTAGCTCTTCAATTATTAGGAGAAAATGTTAAATACACTGGGTAAAACTCATCTGGTAGGAAGTCACAGTCATGAAAGGCTTTTTTCAATAGTAGAATATAATAAAGATGTAAGACCTAAGTGAAATGTTGCTAGAACTATGATCTCTGATCTCTGTCTCCTGTGGCATCATTCACATCACTGTAGTTATTCTAGTGAAGTGTGCTTTGTTTCATTTTTTCTTTTTTTCTACAAAGGAAAAAAAAAACCTCTAAGTAAAAACCTCAGTCCTGTAATGAGAAACGAAGTATGCAAGCAATTGTACTCTGAGATCCAAATGTATCAGACTGCAAAGTGAATTCACCTTTAGAAAACCAATTTAAATTCAAATTAAGGTTATATCTTATGAATTTAATATGCAATAGTAGTATTGTTTTCTATTGAAGTCTACTAATCACTCTGTGAAGAGTGAAAACAGGACTTTGCAAATGAAAGTGGTCATAAAAGAGAGAAAGCTGTTCCACTTTTTGTTTTAAACAGAAATCTGTTTAGAACTTAGTTAAATATTTATATTAGCCTTACTTAAGTTCTTCTCTTCTCTTCTCTTCTCTTCTCTTCTCTTCTCTTCTCTTCTCTTCTCTTCTCTTCTCTTCTCTTCTCTTCTCTTCTCTTCTCTTCTCTTCTCTTCTTTCTCTTTCCTTTTCTTTTCTTTTGTTTTTCTTTTTTTCTTTTTTCTTTTTCTTCTTTTCTTTTTGTTGTTTAGAAATAATGAATAATGTGAATGGGAAGACATTCCATTATATGTACTCTACAATTCACTCATGAGCCACTGGATTCTAGTAAATGTTCCACAACAGAAAACAAAGTCCATAAAACTATTGTTTGTCTTAAAAAGCATGCAACAAGCAGATACCTGCATATAAAAATATATATTTTCTATTTTCTCAGATACAGTAATTAATGTTTGATGCATACACTAATGAATTTTAATTCATATATATGTGTGTGTGTGTGTATATTTACACACACACATTAATGAGAAAAATGATAGTCATAACCCATCAGACAGATATGGCAGGTATCAATTTGCATTAGACTTTGCTCCTAGTGCTTTCTTGACTCACCATTAGAGCAATTCCTTGCCCAGAAACATTTTGTCTTGTATCACTGAGCAGGGGAATGGCACGAGGGATCAGCATCAACATCGAGCAGCAGAGGTTTCACCAGCACAGCAGAGGAGCCTCAGGCACAGGACTTTTCAAAACCTGAAATTAGCAGCTGAAGCCTCATTCAGTGATTTTTGGCCTGTAGGAAGGACAGCAGAGTCAGTGACTCCTGTGGGATATCTGCTCTGAGAAGGGCTGAACTCAGCAAGGCTGGCTCCATTGACTGGAGCAGGCTTCATGCTGGGAACAGAACGGCTGCTCTGGGTCACACCAGCTCTCTCTCTAAATTAGGAGCTTGACTCCAGGACTGATTTTAACCTTGAGAGAAGGTCAAAGAAGAGATATAAAGGGCAACAGCAGGACTAACATAGCCCATGGCATGCTTTCTTCCAGTCTTTCATATTTGGAGGTGTCCCTAATGAGGAAGATCACAAAGGAGATTGGATCCTCTGCCAGATTTTCACTGAGGTTATCTTTTAAAAATCATTAAAAAAAACATACTTAAGGATTTCGTTTTTCAGAAAAACACAGAAATATTTTGACTTGTAAGGTATATTTTTCTATGCAGTTACAGTTGACAGAGTTCTCTCACCCGTAAAACAGGCAGAAGCCAATTTCAAATCTGGAAACTGTGAATAGCAATAACTTGCTGAAGAGTGTGACCTAATTAGCCATGCTAGAGGGGAATTTCAGTAGGTGAATGCTATTCATCATAACAGTCCAGAATACAGCTGACCTCCTTCTCCCTTGTGCCCCTCCCACATGACCTCACAGATATTTGTGTGGCATTGATCTCTGAAACACCTGTGTGCCCACTTTTTTTACACCATTTTAATGCTCCACTGTTTATTTTCAATTAAAGTTTTGCCAGTTTTGAGAGTGCTTCTGAAGACTCAAGCTCTCTTTTTTCCCTTCTTATAAAACAGGCAGAGCAGCAGTTTTTACTTTGCTGTCTGTGACCTGTACTTTTGTGTGTGAATGTGTTTGCTTGTGCAGTTTGGAGGTCACGGAAAATACAAATGCGAAAAAATTCCATTATTATGTACTTTCTCTAGTTCATTCTGTTCCATTGGCAGTCAGTATCACACTCTGTACAAAAGTTGTTTTGGAAATAATACTTTCAAAAAATTCTGACACAGAATTATGACACTTCTACGTGCTAAAGATAACAATAATCACCTAACAGAGGATTTATGCTTTTTAAGTGCCCTAAAATGAAGTAAGGCTGGTTCACTTTTTCTGTTTCCATTGTTATTTTCTCAAGCTCCAAATAGACTTAGACAAAACAAACATACAAAAAATCCTTTCACTCACAAAAGAGCTTTCAACGTTTTTAAGGAAAGCAAAAAATAATTCATATAAAGTCCTTGATGCTTACAGAAACCTTTGAAACTTCAGGATGACTGAAACTCTGATAGCTGAAATCGAAAAGCAGAGGTTAAGCCTTGAGATCTGCAGAAGTTTGGAAAGCATTTGGTTGCTAGGATGTCACGCATTTTTTAATTTACTGTAGAAAAATACTTAGAAAGATTTCAGATAATTTTGGATGAAATATTTTTTTTCAGTTTACAAAGTTGTTTTTATTATTTGCCTGCTTTTGTTGATTTGAAATGATCGTGTCAGCTGCTTTCTGTCTTGCAAATATAAAGTTAAGCCTTTTAACTATGCTTCTAGCACATCAGAGATTATGCCTGCAAATGCATGCTCATCTATGTTTCTATATGTGGGCCATCCCATGAAAACCAGTGGGAAATATATAAATATTATGCAAAGTTTGTCACTCATTTCAGCTTTCCTTAGAAATTTATTTCCCTTACTCCGTTTTTATACTAAGGGCTAAGAACAATCTATCAGCAAATTCAGTGCAAATCCAAAATAAATCTCCCAAATCCACTGGAATCATCTGGGATTTACACCAGAGTGTTCAGGAAATGGCAGCACTTTGCCAATGCCCATGGCAGGAGGATTTTCCCACATACAGGGCTGCAGAGAGCTCAGGGAGAATCCAGCAGTGAAGGTGGGCATCAGCTGGTGCCAGGTCCTGGGATGGGTCTGTGCCTCCAGCACAGCCCTGGGGCTGTTCCTGATGAGAAAAGGCAGCAGGCTGGGCCCACAACATCCTCTGCCCAAAGAAAATACTGCAGCAGCAAATTTCCCTGCTAAACTGCATGAAAATAAAACCATCAATAAACTTGAAATATTATGACGCAAGGTCGGCTTCACATTCTTTCTCCAGTGTGGCTGTAAAGTGACATCAGCAATGAACTCAGACTTTATAGCTGCTCATTTGTCACCATGCCCAGAATACCCCTCCCAGGCACTGTGCTTTATGCAGCACAAACTGGATCCCCAGGATGATGGGTGACAGCTCATGATGGGTGACTACCTGACTAGTGATTCAGATAACAGCGTGAGATTGAGGAGAGGAAAAACAGGATCACATCCTAAACATTTCTGCCCCAAGAAAGAATCCAGCAAATAGTAACAGAGAGAAAAAATTTGCAGTGATCTAATATTCCTATTATGTTATGATTATCTGCAGAGCTCGAGCTCTGCAGTCTTTCCCTCTTTCTCTTGCTCTAATCTATGTGGGCATTTCTATTATTCCTGTCAGCACAGAGTCTGAGTGTCTTCTAAGCAAGAAGAAATAGTAACTCTTCCCTCCCATCAACAAAATATGGGCTTTATCTCAGCTAGCATGAAGTCTTCTGAAAATGTCAGTGTGCCAAGAAGGGGAGCATGGAAATTTATCATGGATACAACACCTCATTCTCCAGTCTGCTTTCTGCTCTATTTATGCATTGCTTTGAGTCTCTGTGTGACGATGGGAATGGGCTGATGTCTGTGGTATTTATAGGGTATTTATATAAGGAATGGCTCTTTAAGTATAGCAACAAGGTTAAGTGTGATGTAGCAACTCAAGAAGTGCTTTTGACAGCTGAGTACCCCCTCCCAGAAAAGCATTGTCTGCTTAATTTTTATTGCCAATGTCACTTAAATGTAAGATACTTAGCAATGCTGCTTGCAGCACTAGGTCTGTCCTACACAGAAAGACAGACACTGACCAGAAGTGACAAAATAATCACAAGTCCTTGTGCAACAGATGCTTTAGTTGCATTTTATATTACATAAAACTCATTTTAAAAACCTTCACAAGAAGTTATGCTGCCCTTGACAGTGCTTTGATTTCAGTTTTACCTCAGTCAGCCCCTGCTCTGATGCTGCCCAGAGTAACAGGGCCCTCTTACCTCCATTCACATTTCAAAATGAATGAAGCTACCAACAATGTTTTGTTTGCATCTTCACTGAATGGAGAGAGAGTCAGAGAGGTAACAGGTAAAGGCCCTTATAATTCCAAGAAAATATATTTTATGCTCATACTTCATATTGGTATTTCAAACTGTCATACTGTATACTTTAAGAACAAGACAGAAGGAGCTTGTTCACTTTGTGAGTTTTTCTTTTTTCTCAGAACAGTCCTTTGAAACCTTATTTGCATTGAAAATAGTTATTGAAAGCTGAGTGTCATGTCAGGGTTCCTCTTCTACTCAGAGGATGTAATTTTGCTTTGAAAATTGGTCTCTCATCTTGAATGAGCAAATAAGCATCCCGGTGGATGCCAATTAGATGAACTTTTGTATCCCGAGTAGAACTGCTGAGAGCAATTTTGATGGACTGAATTTGCATCTGAATATGCTTTCAACTGGATCTAAAACACATTGTAAAATCAGATTGATCTCTCCAGAGCTCCTTCAATGGAAAAGATTCCAGTAATGTAATTTTATTTGGAAAGATTCGGAGAAAGACATTTGGATTTCTGTTTAGTTCCTAAGACTTTTCTTCTTTAACTACCCAAATAACATATCTTGAAAAGTCAGTAAGAAAGTATTTCAGTTTTTCTGAAAGTAAATATTGAGAATAGTTCCAGTCCTTTGTTTCTGTGTTTTTGATTGAGACTTATCTTCAAGGAAAAATCTGTAACACTGATTCCTATCAGAAAAAACTCAAACACTGAAGTCCTGAAATTCTTTTGAAAAACAGCTTCCATTCTCAGACTTAATCTGTAGAGGGAGAAGCACTGATTGCTTAAAATGTTTCCAGCTGCAATAGTCTAAATCAGGAATTTAAAAATATTTTTGATAGATGCTGCCTTTGCTAATGGCAGCACTGGGTATAATCACTGACAGGAATAGCACTGATTACTGGTATCAGGCAAAAGCACTTCCAGCTCTGACAGTCTGTCTATCCTTCAGAGCCAGCTTCCATAACATTATGATTTATGCTGTGATCCCAGAACTGCTTAGATTTGTACCAAGGTTTTTGGGCACTAGAGTGTCTACTAACCTGGACTTTCATTTTTTGTCTCCCTACATCTGAGGCTGATGTTAAGAGATTCAGGGAAACTATTTTTGGGAGAAGCTGTGCATCAGCATCCTGCCATGAGCAGGCAGGATTGGTGTTCACTTTTAAAATCTGTTCCTCTGCATCCTAAATACCCCAGGCTATAGTAAAAGTGCATAATTACTTCATCTTGCCTTCAGACAAATGATATGCCAGTCTTTTGCAGTAAAAATACTTTTTTTCTCAGCTCCATGGAGCTACAGATTGGTGCTATTGATGTACTGCTGTCATTCTTGTTCATCTGGACTCTCAAAAAAATCTCCAGGATTTTTTTCTGAAGCAGCTATCAGGGAAGATGAAAGGAGCTGTACTGCCTCTAAAACCTCTTGTGAATTGTTGACTCTGCTTGGATTTAAAAGATCAGCTTCAGCAGTGGTGGGCATTGCAACATGAGCACAGGTAGTGACCAGTGCTCTGTGGAAAGGGATCACACCAATGGAACAAAGGTTATCCAAGACATCACTCCTATCACTCAAGTCTAAAATCCTGTGTCAGACTGAGGCATTAATGCCAGCAACTGCTAAAGGAAAGACACCTTAGTGAACATAGAGAGAGTCTCCTGTTCTTAAAAGTTACAATGGTAAAATTGCTGTGCTTCACTGAAACAGGCAGAACGAGCAGGAGATGCCTCTCTCCCTTCAGGAGTCTCTTTTATGTCCAAGTCATTTTCCTAAGGAATTTCCAACATGACCAACCTTATCCCAATGCTAGACCTGAAGGAAGCTCTGATATTTGGTGGCTACTTTTGTTTTGTGTGTCAGAATAAACACAACTGAATCACTCCTTTAAAATTAGCAGCCAGAGGCCAAGGTGGAGGAGTCATTCTGTGGAAGCTTCATCCTGGGCTGCAAAGATCAGCTGAAGGGATGCTCTGCAAGCTGGACCCTCCTGAGAGTGGCCAGGAGAGGAGGAAGAAGAAATTCTTTCCTAGGTTTTGTGCTTTTCCTTTTGAAGGGAGATATTTCTTCAGTCACCACCTTGACTATTCCCGTGTGTTCCTGTGCTGTGAGCTGTCTCTCTGTAGCCAAAAGAAGGCTGAATTTATCAGATGCTCTGTCTGGTACTCTGATTCAGCCACTAAGCCTGTACTGTGATGAATGCTGCTGTGGGCAGACAATGTAATTGCAGGGAGCTTTTGAAGAGCCTGCAAGGGAGGGAGGAGGGAGAACAGTGTCATCTTGACATCTCAAAAGCCCATCAGTTTCCAGGAATAAAGATCACCCATATCCGTTCCCCACCCTTGCAGACAAAGCCCTGGCCTGTGCTGCTTTCTGGAGAGCCCCACATCCCTCACAGTGGTTACATAAAGACCTGATGCACACAAAGGCAGGCCTGTGTTTATAGTGGCACACAGACAAACTCAAAAACAATACCTCTCCCAACAGCACAAGTTCATACAAAATCCCAGGCTTCAGCAAGCTGGAAGATGAACATGAATCTGTGTTTTTCCTTGAAATAGAAACTTCTACAGCAAATGATGGCTTTATCACTTTAAATGCCTGCTTCACAATTTTGGGGGATAGAGTTTGAATCCTTATTATAGGTTACTAGAAGCACAAGAAACACTTTGCTACAGCTGAGAAAAGCTTTCAGATGATTATAAGTTTAAAGCTTCAAGTTGTATATGCTGCTGGGTTAGCAACCTCCTAACTGTGCTGTATTTTCTGTAGCTGCAGAAAATGGCATGTTGCACTTGAATTGTTTGGGAGAAAATATATATTGCATACAGATGGCGAGATTGGGAATTCTTACCCCCAGGAGAGCTCTGTGGAATTGAATATATCAAAAGCAACCCTTAAACTTTTCATATGCTCATCTAAAGATGCTTGCATATATGCACACATGCACATTTTGGCACATTGCTGTTCTGACTTATGGCCAGTGACAGAGCTTCATCTTGTGGGCCAAGATTGCTTCTGCCATTTCTTTCCAGAGAGACCTGGCTGAACATGTTCACCTCCCTTGTAGTCAGCTAGCCTGCAGAGAGGTCAAAGTTAGGGTTACATAATTTCCAGGGACTGTAATCAGTGCTAGGTGCAGCCAACTATAATAAGATGATTCTAGTCAGCAAAATTATCCAGGTCATCTCGCCCCTGTGAAAAATGGGAAAAAAAGAAATCCTTTCCAGGAGGTCCAAAAGCCTTTGGATTGCTTGTCACAAGGTATGAGGGGAAACATTACCCTAGTGCTGTACTGGAGCTTCTTTTTGTTGCTGGTCAGCTGGTGTTGGTGACCTGGCCCTCTCCTCAGACAACAAAAAGCATTACTGGAAAATGTTCATACAGATCTCTGTTAAAAAATGAACTGGAGCTGTGAATCAGCCTCACTGAGGGCTGCAAGCTTCTCTGGGGGAAATTCTGTAGGCAAGTTCAGCCCTCAGTATGTGGAATTTTTTTCCTCTCATCGAACAAAATTGCCAAAGTATAAAAAGTTTCCCTGCAAATCACTTTCCTCAGAGGAAGAAAGTGAAGCTGAGAACCTGGGAAAGGAAAACAGTGTTAGAAATACAGAATCTGTCCTAGTTATGAGGAACCTTCTGTTTCAGCCTGCCAGATTGAACAGTCATTATTAATCCCATTTCACAGAACTGATTAAATTAAAATTTTCTTTTCTATTGTACAGTACTATATACACTGAAACCTTGAGGAGGTAGAAGCTAAACAGGGAGACTAACAATATGAATCTTGTAGTTTATAAGTCACAAAAATCAGGCTTGTGGCAGCTTCAACCTGAGCAGGAAAGATCCACTTATTAATAAACTATCCAGGGAGAGGGAGAAGGAGAGAGAGAACAGGCTGAAACTTCTACAAGATTCCAGGTGGAGGTTTTTTCTTGGCTAACATTTTTTCACTCATAACAGCTCTCACTCAATTCCAGTTGAAAGCAGCTGCTTCCCTAGAATGGGCTGCAGCTTTCCCAACTTTCCTGTCTTGGCCTCATGTCTGTCAGAATTTGACATAAAAACTTGCACTGAAAATGTATATGCAAGCCTTGTTTGTTTTTTGTTGCCTATGAAAATATTCCAGCAATAATTTTTAAAGATGCCACACATTCTTTTGCCTCAGAAATGTGTTCTCTGTAATACCTTTTTTTCAATATTGCCTTTGTGACCACTCAGGGTTCAGCTTTTATACTTTTTTTGATTGTCTATATAAAATCCAAGATATGTTGCTATTCTCTGCCATTAGGTGGATGTTATTTGATTTTGGCATTCAGTTAATGGAGATGGAAACATTGAGGTACATTCAGACTCAGGAAATTTTGCTTGTTTTCACAAAGTCTGTTATATACCATTCTTGTTGCAGAACCCATTTATGAAGAAATTAACATTTCAGATTCCAGTTCTATCAAGTGCTAAATACTCCCAGCAAAGTGCTCGAGTCCTTCCACAGAGGACCTCCATAGCAAAGGTCTTTTTTGGTACCAGATTCTCCTTCAAAGAGGTGTCTGGATTCCCACTTATGTTTAGAAAAGTCACTCTGCAGCAAAACCTTCTCTGCAGGGTTTCTATTGACTGCCCTGAGCTCCTTCTGCTGCATGCTGACTCTTGGTATCTCATGCTCACTTGCTGAACTCTTCCCTCTCACTTTGTAGGGAACTTTACCTCTCTACTCAGGGGAGTGAATTTTGCTCCAAAAGCTGCTTGTCTGTGTCTAAGTCCCTTTGCTGTGTAAACTGCAGCACTCCCCAGCCCCCAGGTCTGGGTGTCTGTCTGAACTACTGGATATGAGAGTCCCTACCTTGTTTTAGGTTCTTAAGAACCAATTCATGGAAAATCAAAGGCTATCCCTGAATTTGCCATACTTTAAAATCAATGAGTCTCTTTGCATTTTGCTTTCTACTCCTTCTCGATCCATCTGTTGGATCTGTACCAGCAGACAGAACCACATGACTTGCACTACAGGATGAAATGACTTTAAATGGCAACGTGGCACTAGTACAGCAATAACATCTCAGCAGCAGACAGTGTGAGATTAATGTCACCATTAGCCAGTGGATGTTTGATATCTTAACCTCAAGGATTCATTGGGCTTGTAAATCTGTAGGAGCTCAGCTGGATTCTCAGTTGTTACAGATCACAGGAATAATGTAAACAGGCATTTGCTGGGGCCTCATGGAACTGCATAGTCTGTGTTTGCTTGAGCAGTCTTCATAAAAAGTAGAAATCTTGTTATACTATAAACATGAATGTATATGTATATAAACATTGTTTTATGCAAGAAAATTCAATAAACCTAAATTCAGTAAGCAGAAGTTAAAAGCAACTGCATATTAAATATTGAAAGGAGAAAGCAGCAGCTCCTTCATACTTGTGAGCTCAGGGATGGGAAGCAAATATTTTGGGCATAATTCCTCACTGTTCTTGTCAACCTAAACGAAAATATAAAGGAGAACAGTAAAATACTTGTAAAATAAAAAGCAGTAAAATTCTACCTGTGCAGCTCCTGAGCTGGGAGAACAGAGGCATGGCAAGCAGACCATATTCTGAGAGTTTTCTGGGTGCCATTTGTCACTTGGTGCCCAGAGACCTCACTGTGTCCCCAAATCAAGCACAACCCACACATCTGGCCGGGCTGAGCCCTTAATGATGGGGCTACTACTGCTCTCTGCTGGTGCAGAGTCAGACTTAGGAAAACACTGCTGAACCAAAGCAACTCTGAGAAAACAAATGCTACTGCCTAAAGAAAACAAATGCTGCTGCCTAGAGCTGTGCAAAGAGTGGGCATTCCCCATCAGGTAGGCTCTGACATTTTCAGCCTTTTTTTTTCCTTTCTGGTTTTAATAGATGCTGGTATATCTTCACACCTGAAAAGAGACATATTTGGGATCTATCACTATATTCTATTTCAAAAAAACCCAAGCTTTTATTTCTTAAATTTGAAACTTTTCTGTTATAATATGCAAAACAAAAAAAACTCAAACAAACCCCAAACAAACAAAAAAAAAAACCACCCCAAAACAAAATGAACAAACAAACAAAAACTCAACCAAAAAACCACAAAAACCAAAATAACCCCAAAAACAAAACTAAACCAAAACTGAAAACAAAACCAAAAGAAAAAACCCACAACTGTTTGGAAAGGGAGAAAATAATTTAGTCTGAAAACATAGCTGTCCTTCATTTAATCCCCTTTCCTCTAAGTCTGTCCACTTTCACCTTCTTCCCATAGTTACTATTCTCTGAAGCCCCAAAACTGTTGTACAAGTATTTTCTCTACCTCATGTGCCTTTTCAGAGGGGTATTAATTTAAAAATTTAAATTACTTGTAGTATGAAAAACACCTGCTGAGAAAGAGCACTGATAAACAAATGAGAGTTTGTTTATTACAAAGAAGACATCTAAAGTATGTTATAAACATCTAGATATCATTTTACTTTCATGAAAGTTCTACTTGCTGTCTCTACTTACATAATGGCTTCCTTTTCTTTCAGATGGAAGTACATTAAAGTAATGATGCTTTCAGTTTTAGCTTTCATATTTTCCAGATTCTGTACTGCATTAGTATGTAACTCTGAACTTCATATAAAGTGTTAGCAAGTTCTCTTCACAGTTTAGTTAGACAAAACCATCTATTTCCAGCCTGAGAACCAAGGACACCATTGCAGCTTTAGGGTCAAGAAGTATAAACAGCAAAATGAGGAGAGCAGTCTGGGAGGATGGGACTTCATAACCTGAAGCTGTACTGGGACAATTGACCTCAACATGTAAATGGACCAAAACTTGCAAAAGTGTGAAAAACTCATGTGTCGGGTCCCATCTTGAGTCCATCTTGGGCAGAGCCATAGCTAGGCTCTGCAACTGCCCAAGGTGTATCCACTGAAGGCCTTTTAATAAATACTTTATTCCTTTAACTCTGCCTAGCCTCTGTTCCAGAGTTCTGATGCTCTTTAGGCATCAGCCTCTTTCCTTGTTTAATTTATATGGGATCAATAATGACCCTGTTGAATAATGTGTCTTGTTGTTTACTGATGCCTTGAGAGGCTACCTGGAACAGAGGCTAGACAGAGTTAAAGGAATAAAGTAGGTATTTATTGAAAGGCCTTCAAAGGATACACCTTGGGCAGTGCAAGAGCCTGGCTGGTGCTCTGCCCAAGATGGACCCACGATGGACCCAAGATGGACCCAAGATGGACCCAAGATGGATGACTGGTCACGAGTTTCCACACTTTTATAAAGTTTGGTCCATTTAAGTACTGGGGTTAATCGTCCAATTACAGCTTCAACTTGTGCAGTCCCATCCTCCCAGATTGCTCTCCTCAATTCCCTGCTGTTTATATTTTTTGAGCCTGAAGCTGCAGTGGTGTTCTTGGTTCTCAGGCTGGAAATAGATTGTTTTGCCTGACTAAACTGTGAGGAGAACTTGCTAACACTTTATATGAAGTCCAGAGTCACACACTAAGGCAGTACAGAATCTAAAAAATATGAAAGCTAAAACTTAAGAAAGCAAGACAAGAAAATAAACTTATTCATTTCCACACACGTATACATAAAAATACAGCTGGAATTCTCAAAGACCCAACATAAAAACTAACTACTAATTGCTGGTTTATTACAAATACAACATACAATGAGCACAATGAGCATCAATTTTAAGCAGAACTCCTAAACAATGTTATATTGGCTTTTCAGAGATAGCACAATAAGGTGTAAAAAAAATATAAAATCAAAGTAATCATGAGGAAATGTATCACTCACAGTACATCTGTTGATGTTATGCAGAACAACCCACTAACATTTCATTCATGGTGAACTGAGACCAAAACTGAGTACCACAACATCTATATGGTGGATGTAGCTCACAAGCCAAATAACTGCCTATTTTACAGGAGAAAAAATACACTTAAAGAGACATTAAAGTCCTTTTTGCAAATCTCTATTTCTAACTGGAGTGAACATGATGTCCCCTTAAGCTGTAGCTCTTTACCACAGCATCAATCAACACACACAACTTGTAAAAATATCCTCAGATCTGCTATGTTCTTTCCCTTCATAAACTAAATAGAGTATCAGTCTATCTCACTCCTCTTTACACATCTTGCTATCACAAAACCACCCACTGAACAGTCCTGTGAGGTAGCAAATTGTAGCTTAGTATCTTTTGAGTAAGATCTCATTGTAGCTGAATAATTTCACTTTACAGCTCCCTGCTCCTGTGTGGACAGGATTTGCACTCGAGGGTAAACAGAGCCAACAGATTTGATCAATGCCTGTTCAGCATGTAAGTGCCCTTTGATCTCAGGTCTCAGAGGATCCTCATATGTGCTGCTTCAGAATTTGTGATTTGCTCTTAATGGGTTGGGATAAGAAGCTTTTACAATGCTCATCCTCAGAATCTCACTGTCCTGTGATTTATATGCCATCCTATGCTTTTAAAATGTTACAGAAAAGGACTGTATTTATGGCAGGTTTTCTATGATGTTACAGAAAGTGGTTTCAGAACATGTAATGCATCATATAGGTACACATTGTAAGAAGGATATGTTAGCTTTTCTGAGTGTCATGCTACTTTCATTGACATTAATCAGATTTATATGTCCCAGTGGATGAAAGGATGAACTGCAGAGATGTTAATTCAATCTGTTAGGACAAGTGGCTGACTCAGAGTTGAAAAGGAGCATGACCCTTCCTCATCAGTTTTCTCTTAGCACCAATGGAGAAAATCTTCTTGCAATCCTCAGTAAGGAAAAATAAACCTCTGGTGTTTCTTGAGTGGCCATTTCTGGCTATTTTATCCCCAGTACAGCTGGTGTCCATAAAGCAGGTTTCAGACTGTTGGAGACACCTTTTCTTCATCATTCTCAGCTTATGGGATCAACCTGGTTTCTAGCTAAGGCAAAAATTGCAGTTAGGCTTAGGGATTGGAATGGCTTCTATCCTTAAGTGCCTTTTCTAGTGCACACACATTTCTGGGAAAATTTTTGGAAACCTCTGGCTATCTTTTCTCTGGAAGTCACGTGTCATGTTTCCATCTCATCTCAAAAATTTCCTTTCCTTGTGAAAATTTCCTATTTTCAACAACAATGTGTGTACATAGTGAGAAAAGGATAAAAAGTCACCAGGTACTAAACTCCCATGGCAGATATCAGTCTTCCTGTCCTCCACTACAGCCTGTTCTCCATAATTCTCCTCACCCCTCACTTTTTGGCCCTTCCAGGGAATTCAGGCCAAGCTCAGGTTGCTGCAGGGCTGTGCAGGGTCAGGCTTCAGCGCTGGGTGTCAGTGCAGGTTTGGCACTGCTGACCACGGGTGGGTGTCTAGAGCCAGAAATTCAGCAACTCCACAAGGTACATTCAGAAATACTTAATGACCTTAAAGGATTAGCCAGGACTGAGAAGAAAGTGATCCTGCTTGCCCTCTGGGGTAACTCAGCCCAAGGAGGTGCAGGTGACCTGGATTTCACCCCATGCAGTAAGAGCTGTCACCCTTGGGCCCTTTCCCTGCCTTCCTCTGTGTATGTCTAAGGAATTAGAGGCATCATGAGGCTGCACTCCTGGGCATGGCTTGGCTGCTGTTCCTGCCTGGTTTGGGGCTGTGGGTGGCAGCAGCAGCCCTTGGAATGGGATATTTGGGATATAGGCACAGGGTTAGAGGCCTGCAGCACTGCTGCACACAGCACTGGGTACAGGCACCCATACCAGCCAAGCTCCCTGCGGTGTCACCAGGAGATGGAGCTGCAGACTGGGCTGCAGAGACCCCTGAGCACCCTGACCTGTGCTGTGCTTCCAGCTTGTCCCTGTGGTGTCACCAGGAGATGGAGCTGCAGACTGGGCTGCAGAGACCCCTGAGCACCCTGACCTGTGCTGTGCCCCCAGCTTGTCCCTGTGGTGTCACCAGGAGATGGAGCTGCACACTGGGCTGCAGAGACCCCTGAGCACCCTGACCTGTGCTGTGCCCCCAGCTTGTCCCTCAGTGCCCTGGGTCCTGGTGACACTGCCTGCAGCCTCTTCTCTCGGAGGATCACGAGCTGAAAGCTCATTCTTGTCACTGGGCAGGCTTAGGCCTCCCAAACATCTTCCACATGAGATGGAAACCTGTCGGGATCTTTAGCTGGTCAGAATGACCCTGAGATACGTTAGAAAGTCTCTTTTCCCAGCCCGGCGCTTGAAGAAGGAGTCAGGGCTCTTCATTTCTCGGTCTCAAGGTTGTTTATTGTTTCTTATCTATAAAATTCTTTCTCTGGCCTGCTGAGGTCCATCCAGCAGGACAGTTCCAGGCACTCTGCCTGCCCCTAGGGTAGTGTTATGTCTTTATACTAAAAACTATGTATACAATGTTTACAATTACTTTCCAACCCCTATCACCCATGTTAGACAGTGAGCTTCTACTCTAAGCCAATCCAAAAGTGCCAACATCACAGCAGAAGATGGAGGCCAAGAAGAAGAAGGAGAAAGGCTGGACACACCCAGATCCCTCCATCTTGCCTCCTGAACCTCCATACCAAAAACCCCAAAATCTACTTTTCCATCCCGTGATAACTTCACTATTATTCTACCTAAACTGTCGTGGCTTGCTGATTGTCAAATAAGGTTGGTAACTTGCTCCATGGGGCATAATCAAACCCACAGGTGTTTTGGGCTCCGTGCCAGGGCTTCTGAGCCCCCTGGCAGGGTCCTGGCTGTCCTGGACAGCCAGAGGGATGTTCTGGGTTCCCACAGAAACCCAATCCCAGCAGTTTTACCTGTATGAGCTTTGGGGCTATGGTGTCAAGCCTGTTTGACTTCTCAGGCATTTACTTGAAGAATATGTTTGAGATATGTTTATTAATGGATTTTTTTCTTAAAGACCTTGGCTTTTATTATGCCATCAAGACATCAGGAATTAATATTGATGTCACCCTGGTTCAAATTATTCATTTCAAATTAGATTTATTGCTGAAAATGTATCCAGGATCCTTACCACTGGAAATCCATTACTTTCAACAAAAACAAGAAATGAATCAAGTGAAGCACTACAAATGAGGCAGCAGCAGGAATACAGGCAATGCAAAATGTATTTTGGCTCTTCACTTCCCACTTCTTTTGGAGACCTACACACCCTGATGGCCCTGCCCACGAGGACAGCTTGCAGGATGCTGCTGTTCAGTAGCCAAGTTCCCTGTTCTAATTAGATTAACCAGATCACAGGGAGTCTGTGGTGAACATTAAGTTGAAATGTATTAAAAAAAAAAAGACAAAGGCAGAAAGAAACCCTTCATCAATGATTCTATTTTAAAAGTAAGTGTTATTTCAAAGCCAAATTTCAAATTTCAGTTGACTATTTTTAGAACTCTGTCATACTCTAACTTCAGCTGGCAAATAATTACCACACAACCACTTGCTCACACACAACCCAAAACCTGCAATGAATGAGGAAAAGGTAAAGTCCATGTGTTGATATTAAAACAGTTTAATAACAGAAAAAAGTAAAATATGACAATAACAATAACAATAACAATAACAATAACAATAACAATAACAATAATAATAATAATAATAGTAGTAGTAGCAACAATAGAAACAATAATAATAGTAAGGAGAAGGAAAAAGAGAGAGAGGAATAAAACCTAGAAAAACTAAGGGTTGCTCAATGCAGCTGCTCACTGCCTGCCAGGAACTCATTCCCAGTCCATCCCTGAGCAGTGACCATCAAACCTCCCTGGCCAATGTCCCCCAGTTTCTTACTGGGCATGATGTTCCATGTTATGGACTATCCCTTTGGCCAGTTCAGGCCAGCTGTCCTTGCCAGGCATGCATCTTGTGGCATCTCTGCCTGGCAGAGCATGAGATGCTGCAAAGTCCTTGAGGTAGGATCAGCACCACTGAGCAACAGCTAAACCATCAATGTGCTATCATTATTCTTACACTAAATGGAAGACTCAGCACTGTGACAGCTACTAGGAAGAAAATTAACCCAGCTGAAACCAGTGAAAAGTCCCATTCTATTTAAAATAGTCAAATATTTCCTGTAGTTAGTCACAAAAAATCAACAAGAGTTAAGGGAGATTAGTTCTGCATTAGCAAGATCTTTGTGTAGAGAAAGGTGCTCTGTGCCAAAGTCCCAAGGATTTTTTTTTGCCATGAGAACTGGTGGGTTTACATCTGCTCTGCAGTGGTAGAAGTTACTGCTGCCATTCCTGTTGAGTAGCAGGATTATTAATTGCTCTTTAGGAAAGTCTCATATTTAATTGTAAACCAAAAATGTTTCAACTTGCCTTTGTGCCTTATGCAGAAACCCACTGTCATTAGAATTTTTTTTCTCCTTACAGATTTACAAAACTTGCCTCCATCTTACTGTGTTTAATTTTAATTTTTCTAAAACTGGGAATTTTGTCAATTTTTTATGTGTACAGTTTTATGCATATGTCCCTCAGCTCTTCTAACAAAACAGTATAATTAAACATTCAGATTTGCACTGCTCTTCATCATACACCATCTAAGTCTGGGGGGTTTGCTTTTGAGGAATAAATGGCAGGTCACTTTCAGTTGTTTATGTAACATACAGAATACAAAACAGAACCTAAATTATGTATTGATACTGTTTAAAGCTATAGTTTTCTTTAGGCCTCAATTATAAATTCTTTTTCATCCTATCACTAGAAGACACAGGATACTGAGGTGTCCCCAGTTTGCTGAGAAGTGCTGATTCCTGGTCTCGTGGAAGATGTTACTGCTTATGGCATGGGGGCTGGAAATAGGTGATCTTTGAGGTCTCTTCCAAACCAAAGAATTCTATGGTTCTATGATATGGATTTAAATAGGAATGTGACTTTGATTCCAGCAGGGTTTATCAGCAGCTGTCATCTTTGTAGAGCAGGAACATTTTTTTTAACCTCCTCATGATATCTGGAAGGTCTGTGTTGGTCTGCAGTGCTTAGCTGTACCCAACACTCCACTGATACTAACTGATGCCTAACTGATATTGCTTCTTACCTAGAGGATTTCTTTTTCTATTTCAGTCAGCATATCAGATGAAGAGAGGAAAGTGGACTGAAGCTCTGAGCAAGGGGATGAATGGCTAGAAAAGCCCACAGTCCTTCAGATTTTCTTTGATTATTATGTCTGTGACTGCATCAAAAACAAATTTGACATTCTGAGTGTCTGTGGCACAGGTCAAGTGACAATATACCTCTTTATCTTGTTTCCTTATGTTCAAGTCTAGAAATTGTTTCTTGATGTAGTTTGCAGCATCTTCAAATGTATTTTGTCCTAGTGGAAAGAAAAGTAAAAGCAAAAAAAGACACATTTCAACTGGTACTTCCTCACAACTGCAAAAAGAGAAGAAATAATGTTTTCTGTGGTTTTTCCCCCTTTCTTTCTATTTGAATTAACTTCATACTTTAGGTATGAAAATTCTGTATCTATGCTGGCTTTTCTCTGGAAATTTCTGACACAGCCTTATATATTCTCTTGCATCAGCTGGGAAAATCTGGTGGTTTTTAATTTCCAGTAGACACTACTGTGACATACAAAAAGAGACAGACTTCCCTTATGGAATGAGTTCTTAAAATAGGAACAAAAATTTTGGATTCAGTTGTGATGTGTGTGTGAGTGATAAAATACTGACTTGTACTGAAATATTGGCTGAGTCCATCACAGCACCCTTCAGCCACCTGAAACTTTTAAATTCTCACCTTCTTCTACCACTAATGGACAGAAATAAGGAACTCTGGGGAGAGAAATGAACCCACCCTCGGATAAACTCCGTGAGTAGGTGAGATGAGTTGAATTCTGGTTGTGTCTGTCTCATACCATTCTTTCATGAGAAGATTCTTAGGTAAGAGGTTTAGTATTTAAAGGCTTATATATAGGTGGCATGAGTCAAAGTCAGTGTTTCATTCATGGCCCACACAAAACATCTGAATGTTTTTTCTCCTGAACACTCCAAACTTACCATTATACTCAGGAAAGCAGATATTCAGGTGAACTTTTGTTATTTTCTCTTGAAAGAGGTCTTTTTTGTTTAGGAACAGCACAATGGAAGTGGCTGCAAAGCACTTATGGTTGCAGATGCTGTTGAAGAGATGAAGGCTTTCATGCATTCTGTTCTGTTGAGATGCAAAAAGTAATCGTGAGACTGAAAAATCTCATCTCCATACATCATTTTTACTGAGATGTTCTTTACTGGAAAGAACCAATAGAGTGTAATAGCCTTTAAATGGTTATCAGAGAATGGGAATGTACCATCAGAGAGTACATTAAAACTTAGAAGCAAAAGGAGTTGTTTGCTCTGACTCACCACTTCTTTATCTTCCACCAGAACCATGTCATAGGCACTGAGTGCAGCACAGAATATGATGCAAGTAACTCCTTCAAAGCAGTGAATCCACTTTTTTCTCTCTGATCGTTGTCCACCCACATCAAACATCCTTTGCAGAAAAAATAGCATATGTACAATGTAAAGCACTCATAAGGATGTAGCCATGCTTTTAATGCACAGAATTCAAATGGAGATGAATGACAAATACCCAGCTTTTCCAAATATTGGTCTGTTTCCACCGCAAAAGGTCAAGGAGTGCTGTGTGTTGTTACTCATGGCTTGTAGTGGGTATAAAATGAAATAAAAAGGCTTAAATACCTGCATGTAGGATTAATAGTCAGTACTTATGTGTGGCACTTTGTGTTCACAGAATTCACAGACTCACCAGGTTGGGAGAGACCTTAAAGATCATCAAGTCCAACCCATGCCCCAAGATCTCAACTAAACCGTGGCACTGAGTGCCACATCCAGTCTTTTTTAAACACATCCAGGGATGGTGGCTCCAGCACCTCCCCAGGCAGACCATTTCAGACCTTTATCACCCTTTCTGTGAAAAACTTCTTCCTAATGTCCAACCCATATTTCTCTTGGTGCAGCTTGAGACTGTGTCCTCTGGTTCTGTCAGTGCTGCCTGGAGAAAGAGACCAACCCCACCTGACTACAGCCACCTTTCAGGGAGTGTAGAGAGTGATAAGGTCACCCCTGAGTCTCCTTTTCTCCAGGCTAAACAACCCCAGCTCCCTCAGTCATTCCTTACAGGGTTTGTGTTCCAAGCCCTTCTCCAGCCTTGTTGCCTCCTCTGGACACGCTCAAGCATCTCAATGTCCTTCCCAAACTGAGGGGCCCAGAAAAAGGAAATGTTGAGGAAATGGGGCTCAGTGCAGGACTAAGACTTGCAGGCTAGGATTTATTTAGGGCAGAGTTCTGAGACATCGATAGAAGACCCTCAAATTCAGTGTCATTTATTACTTCATGGTTTTGCTTGCAGTGAACTGACAAATTGACCAATAAGACACAGGACTGAAGGCCAGTCACACATTGCTCCCTGGCTGTGCATGAATAGATGTTGCCATCTGCTCCCTGCCCTGGAGTGATCCCTGAGCCCACTGCATAACCTGCATCCCACCTTTGGAGGGTCTCTTCACCTTCATTGGCTGCTCTTAAGCAGCAGTTCCTGGGGAGCAGGATTCCCTTCCTTTGTACAGAGGGAATTGTAGGGCTTCCTTCCCTGCAATGATTTCCTTCCACCTTTGCCAGGAATTGCTACTACCTTTGGATAGCATCATATGAACTTTATCTGGACTTTCTATGGGATCCAAAGCCATCTGGGCACACCTGGCTGGGACTCAGGGCCCTTAGCCCTAGCTTCCAGAACTCCCACTTACATTTGCAGTTTTTCAGTGATAAGGGCTAGGACTTTCTTTTCACTGTTTTTCTGAAATGAAAGGTGCCAAACTTGAAGATTTTTCAAGTGCATTTTCAAGAAAACAGGGAAAACATAAAAAAATCAAATTTATCCTGCCCTTAGGTTTTCTGTTTCCTAGTGTGCATAATGACTTTTCCCCGTGCCTCCTGTTGTTGAACTTAATACCATAAAGCCTAATCCCCCCTTGGATAACTCCTTCCTTCAAGAATATGCATCAGATCTCTGGATCCTGAAGTATCTGAAAATTAAACAATTCTTATAGCAATGAATATAATGGAATTCAGTAAGAAGCAATCATGTCAATAGTAAACAGAGCAAAAATAATTTGTTACTGAAACACTGGTTTTTGCAGTATCTTAATCCTTTCTTTCCTTCACGATCAGCAGTGTAGTTGATGTTAAAAAAGGTTATTTTTTTGTAATTTTTCCTTCTTAGGGAAAAAATAAAACCCTTTCAGTGCTCATAATGAAATGTTTCTGCAGCTGAGGAGTAATCAATTTTTTTTTTCTGGGACATTTCATCTTTTTTTTAATTGGGTGTCAAGAAAAGTGAATTATTTTGGAAATAAGGAAGTTGTTGTGGAGCAAGATTTTGATAATAGTAATGACATTCTTCCAAGCATATCTTCACTGAGTTCAGAAGGTCTACTGAAGAGTGGGATCAGCACAAATAAAGTATCTTGACTTTTATCTCTGATTAGTACTCAAAAGTCACCTATAATTACATGCCTTTCTTGATTTGTGGTGTGTAACTCTGAAATCAGGATTATGGCAGGAAAACAAATAATAAAAGCTACAAAGTTTATTCTTCAGGAAAGTTTTGATAATCATGTGAATCAGTATTCACTTCCTGTGAACTTTTAGCATATGGCCTTTGAATATTCAAGAGAAGTCAGTTAAAAAGGACAAGACCAGAGGCAAGACCAGAGGCAAGGCCAGAGGCAATGCTTAAGGGCAGTTTTTGTTGTACTAACCTTAGTTAGCTTCTCTTTTCTCAGCCCAGAACTTAACACACTCACATGTAAAACTCAAGTCCCTCAATAAATGGTAGAAAATGAGGTGATCTTGTTTTACCAAGACAGTCAAAGTTAGTCTAGAAATCTCTATATTTTCCCAGAACTGTTCTTGAAAAACTTAGCTGCAGATACAGAATTAGCGATATACTCCTCCAGTGGTACACACAGAGAGGTCTGAAGATTAAAATAAAGCTTGCCTGATTTTAGTCAAACTGCTCCTAGCACACCAATAGAAAAGACACTAGAAGAGGACCTATGAAGATCAGATCTCCTTTGAAAACATTTAAATATGTTCTGGGCTTTAAGTCAACATTAGTGGAATAAATTGAAGAGCACATGGAAGCTAAATTGCACCAAACCAGCAAAGTAACTACTAAGCAAGGAGCAAATAAAAATCAATGATTTCTGTGCAACTGTAATTCAGTTCCTGGAAGCAGTACTGGGATTTAGATTTTTACTGCACAAAAACAAAATGTTTTCTGTCTCATTCAGTTCAGTAAAGGGACAAGTGTTTAGTAAGTGAGGCATCTGTTTGTGGGTTTTTTGTTTCCATGCATGGCTTGTGACCTGAAGCCCCATCAGTACATCAGCCAAAACTCACTCTGAATGTGCAAGTGTTCCTCTCTTTATAGATGTTTCCATGGTACTTATCAAACTTGGTGCAGAGACATCAGGATCCTCCAGTTGTTTTGCATTGCTATGGCAATGCAAAGTAGCAGTCCCTGGCTGGTTAACATGGATTTGTAATTGTTCTGCACCCCTTTAGCAGCTCAAACCCCTCAGACTCCTTTGTAGTGATTTTACCTAAGAGTACTCAACTGGCTGAAACCACCAATGATTTACTCACATAACACCACTGTGATGCACAGCAGAGGGTAAAAACAGTGGGGTTTGTGTTTGTGGTGGCTTTAAGAGCCTTCCTCTTTTTTACAGAATAAATTTTGTAAACTAAATTTTGCAGACTAAATTTTGTAAACTGAATTCCCAGTTGTGCTGCATTTTCAGCTAGACCCAAATACTAATGCTGATATTAGTATTATATATTATATATACATACATATATATATATATAATATAATATATATATTTATTCTCTTATCAGGGCTGATAACATCCTTGTCAATGAAGATTTCCCTCTGGTGGTTTCTTTCTCCACCCTGAACTGATTTCATACATGAACTATGATTGTAACCGAAGGCATTCAAATTTCCAATGTACAAAGCTGGAAATACATTACTCAGAGAAAAAGAAGATGATGTCCATGACATTGCCCTGTAGCATTTTTGGGCAAATCATGAATTTTCATGCATGATCAGAATATTGATACATGATAATAATTTATTTGTAAGACATCTACTTCAGGATCTCATTTTGTATGTGCAATCTCTGTTGTGTTAAAGCATCTGTGTGGTAGCATAGATGGTTTGGGGAATGCTTAATTGGCACATGAGGAAAAAGAAAGAAGCCAAATGAAAAATGTAAAAGTTATAATCCTCATGCTTTATAAATGTCTGTCTCTACAGGCAGTTTCTTGTCTAGACTGCATTTCTCAATATGTGCCCCAGCTTTTAAATTGAGAATTAAATGCATTTCAGTCCACAGAGAAAAGGATTATAGAACTCTGAAATGATAATAATTCATTCAAATCCATCTTCATGTGCAATTAGATGCTTTTAATTGGTTCACCAAGCATAACTAGATCTTGAATATCTGAAAGTGTAAAACATTTCTGTCAAATTTCTCAGAGGCATTATTTTCAAAAATTTTTTCTGAGAATTTTGGTTTTCATCTTAAATGATCATGAAGATATGTTTGATAATGCTGAAATTCCCCATGGGAGAGATTTTTTTTTTCTTTTTTTTTTTTTTTGGCCAACTGTAGTGCATTCCTGTGCTAAAAGCAGTTATTTCCATTCTCAAAAGAAGAGTGAAAGGTTAAGAGTATGTGCAAATTGGTAGGAATCAAATGTTTTTTGCATGCTCTTAAGGACATTTAAGTAGGCAAATTTCATAATGGCACAATTATTCAAATGGCAGGATATAACTAAAGCTTTTTAGACATTTGCATACGTAAAAATGCCCTTTTAGAACCCAGTATTCTGTGACCTGTTTGTAATGGTCCATTATATGCTCGAAGTTGGAGTACCGATAATAAAATATCTTGCTTTTTCAGCTGTGTAAAAATGTTAAAGAAAACTGGATTCAATGCTATCACAACGATATCACCTGTGTTATATTAAGTCAACACCTGTGAAAGAAAGTACTTAAGAAAAATAAAACCCAAGAAAACTATAAAATAAGACTTTCCTACCTGAAGTTTAAATCCTTGAAAGAAAACTGAGTCTCTATAATCCCAGTTGTCTGCACTCGGGAGTGCAGGATGTCTTGCTCAGTAGGGACATAGTCTGGCATTGCCAACCTGTCCAAATCATTGAGGTAACTGGGGAGAGTGAGAAAGAAATGGTGGTTGGTGAATTCAAAAAGTGAAATGTCCATTACATTATCACTCCACACTGAGCCCCTTTTAAATATGTTATGCAATATCCATATTTAAATACGGTACTGTTGGTTTTATACAACTGAGTTGCACAATTCAGAGGCTTTTTTTTTCCCTTCTATATAGAAGTGGAATTCAATTGCACATAATAAGCATCTTTCTTAGATTTGCAGCTAAGGAAAATCCTTATTTTCCCTAGGGATGGTTGAAAACCACCTTGTCAGCAAAGAGGTTTTGGCCATTTTCTCTCAGCAAGTGGGAATTGCTACCTCAGGGCAAGAACCACAAGCATCCTGCAGAAGCAGATGCATAAGGAATCACCTCAGCATGTCAGACTGGTTGCAATAGTATTTTCCTTCCTAGGTGAAAGGGAGGGCATAATATTTTGGGAGAATTCACTTTTAAGGGCTGTTTTTCCTATAGACCTCTCAATTTACAACACGAAGGTACATAGTGATTTTAAAAAATATATTTTTAGTCAAAACCAAAAGCTTCAATGAAGCTGAGAATCCCCTTCTGAAGAGCCCTTGAAAAACTGTGGATTATCTGTTTTTATTTCTGGTATACACAGATAAATCTACATAATATGAGAACCCAAACCAGATCTTTGAAGCATGTTTTTGTCCAACTCTTCTCTGTCTCTTATAGTGGCAGACACCTTTCTTTAAATGGCTGGGCAGAGCCTCTGAATCCTACTGGCTGGTCTGGGAATCTGTGCAGAGAGAGGTTATGAGTTGACAAAAGAAAAAGAAAAAGGTGTGCTTGAGTAACTTCCTGCATTTTAGCTGCTAATATTCAAATAAAGACCAAAACCAAAAGCAAGAAGCCACACAATAGCTGAAGCATTTTCAGTGTCCAATTGGCACCTTCCTATTGGTAGCCTCATCTCTGGCAAACAAACACTGTGTCTCTAATGGCTGTTAGGCTCCATGCTTTCTTTTTTCCTCTCTGCACTAAGTCTACAGTCTCTACACTGAACCCAGAAGGAAGTTCTGCTGCTCAGTTTAACCAGAATCTTCCAAAAGAAACCTCACAGATCATCATCCTTGTGTGCAATATTTAATAGATCTGTAAGTTAAAAAAAAAAAAAAAAAAGAAGAAGAAAATGAAATAAAATAAAATAAAAATTAAAAATGCTGGAATTTTTCATTTGGATATTTCCAAGTTTGGAAATGGGATTTTCTTATTTTGAGTAAACTGTATGGGAAATGGGATTTTCTTATTTTAAGTTGAATAAACTGTATCCAGTCTGCAAGGGGTGTTGAACCTGATCTGAGTAATTCAATGTTTTCCGATTATTTGAGGCCAGAAAGCAATCTGTTGGGGAAAGGGGAAAAAAAAAGCAATATAGCTCTGTTTCTCTGAGTAGGGCCTGAGGCAAACTCAGCTCACTTTTGTGAAAGGCAGAAACAAAAGGCATTTTGTTATTTATAAAACATGTAAGCACTAAAATAAACCCTTGCATATAAAATAAAGTTCTGACAGTTCTTAGCCACAAATGCCTAAATTCAATTCAACACAGCCAATTGTCATTGCATAAAAAATTAGACCAAGTCAATTATGCAGTTAAAGGAGCAGGAGGCAATTTCAGGCTCATCCTAGAGCCTTAGGCAGCTCCAAGGGGAGACTGCAGATCATCTCCTCACTGGGAAAGGAGGGAATGGAAGCTGGTGGGTCAGTAAATGCTGATTTTCCTTGGCTTGGATGAGGTGACAAGGCCCCTACCCTGAGAGGAAAATGGCTGAGATAGCAAGGTGCACCATGTACTACAATGACATGTAAAGTCACAATTTATAATTCCAATCTTGCCCCCTCCATGCCCATCATTCCATTTTAAAACAGAAATAGTTCCAGGTGAGTCTAAGGGAGAAATTCCAGCCAAATTTGACAAAGTGGGAATTTTTCTATTATTCAGAAGAAGTAATTGTTTTTTTCAATTAAAACACACAAAGGAAAAGCAGTGATCAAACTTCATTAGCATGAGTTAATAATGAAAAATCTCAGAGAACATGATCTCAGAAAGTCAGAGTTTATACAGTATTAATCAAGATTCTATGTAGGAGCTGGTTCACAGGCACTGAGAAACAGGGTTTGGGGTTTAAAAGAAATTGAACTGCAGCATTAGATGGTTGATTGTAGCTGACTTTGAACTGATCATTAGAAGCCCAGCAGTAAGGGCAAACATTAAGTTGATTTTAATGATTCAGAGCCAAAGGCTAGAATTTTAGAAGCATCAGGTACCAAAAAATGAAGCTAGAGAAGCAGAATTTTCAAGAAATTAGCAGAAATGTTCAAGTAGATGAAAAACATCTCACTGTAGCTGTTTTTAATGTAAATCTAGAAATATATAATAATTACAGACACAATCTATATCAACCTCCTTAAATACGGAAACCGATTTCAAGTTAGAACAGGAGACAAACATTAACACTGAAAAGGAATTAATTTATGTTCTTCTATCTTCTATGTAGACAACAAACCTTATTTGCCCAGCAGAGGGTACACAAAAAATGTTAGCTGGTAAATAGGGTTTAAATTTTGTTTTAAAGTTAAGAGGTAATTTTCTTTTACTTATTATGTCTAGTTTGTTATGGCCTTTTAGTGGGAATGGCAGTGGAACCTGTCAGAAAGGGTTTTGTAGAAAAAAATTGCTCTGTACCATTCTTATAAAAATACAACGCTGCTATAGAATGCTGTCAAATCAACAAAACAACATAGGCAATATTTTCTATGTTTAGGACTCTTGCAAAAGATCTTCATTCCTGTTTGGAAGACATAGGAGAGGAAGAATTTTTCATATTTTTTCTGCATATTCCCTGCACTATATCTACAATTTTTGAACTATGAATGACTTCAGGTTGCCTCCTGAGGTCCAGCATTCAGCTATGCCTTTCTTTTCCACCCTGCAGGTGCCCTCAGCCTGTAGGAGGAGCTCCAGGAGTGGGGGAACCTCCACCTCCAGGTCTCAGAAGATGGACCTCAGCTGGAACCAACCTCTGTCCCAGATCTGGAGTCAGACTCGAGTACTCTCGAAAGACTCTGACCCAGTGACACCTCCCTTCATGGAGTGTATGAGCTGGGTGAGAAGGTAGCCAAGCAAGACTGGAGCTAAGCAGGACTGGAGCCAAGCCAGGGGCTCCTGAAAAGTCTGAGGTCACTGATTCATCTGAGGTGAGAGATGTGCCCCAGCTGGAGGGTGATCCTGCATAGGGGTGGGGGTGAGCAGCCCGAGTCAGCCCCCTGCTCATCTGTCTGGTACCTCCAGGGCTCAGAAAGGGACCTGGGGCTGTCAGGCTTGGAGAGCACCTCTGGTTCAGCCGAGGTGGTAATGGCCCAGGGAGCACCTGTCTGCGCAGCCCTGTTAGTTTAGAGGAAAGTTTTTATAGTTTCCTCCAGACTTACATTTAGCATCTTGCAACATATGCAAAGTATCACTCTAGGTAAAAGCTAAGCTGTTTAGAGCCACCTTTCCCTAATTTTGTCTTAGAAGTACTCAGAGGGAGAACACACTTTTTTTTTTTTTAACCATTCAAACAAACCCACAGACACAAGTTTTTTCTGAAACCTTGTTTTCACTTCTTTCCTCCGGCTAAACATTTCTGACATACTATAAACCTTAGTAACCCCCTCATTCTTCCAGGTTAACCAGCAATGATTTGCAGAGGCTGTTCTGCGAGGGGGACAGACACTGTAGCACACACAGGAGCCAGCTGTTGAGCAGCTGTGTCACCTACTATGCCGCCGAGTCGCTGAGCTGGTACTCCGCTGCCCTGGCGAAGCACGCCTGGGTGCCGCCGTCGCGCCACAGCTCCTTGATGAGCTCAACCAGCTCCTGGGACATGCTGCCATCCTCCAGAGCTGTTGCCATGGCACACAGCTTCCTTTCATCTTCCTAAAGAGAAATTTCAGTAAATATTGTGCAAGCGCGCCGTGCCCCTTCACCTCCTTGAAGATGAGCTTGGTTTGTAATGAGTGGAAAGGGCAAAATTTCTCATTTTCACTGGTTTTTCCAGGTTGCTGTACTCGCCTCTGCATGTAAACATCTTTTTACAGGCTCACTTCCCTTTAGGTAGTGCCAAGGTTTCACAACTCTGA
This sequence comes from Molothrus ater, assembly GCF_012460135.2. Classification (NCBI taxonomy): domain Eukaryota; kingdom Metazoa; phylum Chordata; class Aves; order Passeriformes; family Icteridae; genus Molothrus; species Molothrus ater. Next base: position 11,252,444 of record NC_050482.2, on the reverse strand, counting down.
AATTGTGATACACAGAGTTTTCATCTTTTATGGTTTTGTTTTGATATGAGGGCTCAGTTTCATTTTGCCATAGGCATTCACAAATAGTCCAACTTGGATGGAAGGCTTTTATATTAAGAGAGTAATAAGGTATCAAAAATTAAATTAAAAAGGACATTTAAATTTAAAACATGTTACAACCATATCAATGCAGAAATCTATATCTAAAGTTGGTTTTGAATGTGTTTATAAGAAAAAATTTCTAGCTTCTGACCCCAGTAAGAAATGTGACAAAGTGAATATAACTTGTGAATGCATTTCCCCTATGTGGTGAAGAAGAAACCCGTACAGAGTAAAATCCCAAATATTTTAAATATATTATTCTCTAATTTCTTCCTTTTGTAGCCAAATGAAAATATTTTAAATAATCTAGTTCATTGAAAATATTTCTTTTCAGTAGTTAACAGCTTAGGAATTTACTGTAAATAAAGAGCATGATTAAAATAGTCATTTGATACACTGCTACAGCAAGGGATAATTATAAAATATAACTCCTTAGTCATAGAAGCAGACAACTCAAGTGACTTGCAGTCAATAGTTGCAAAAGTATAAATGGATTCTGACAGACACTGTTTTGGCAGGGAGTATGTTTTATTCAAAACCAGGAAGCATCTTCACAAAAATTTTTAACAAATTTATTTTAAGAATGTGCTATATCTTTATGTCTCAAGAGGAGCTGCAGTTTATGGAAAATTTATAAAAATCAGAGACAGATCAAAAATTAAACACTGCATTTTTTTTATGAAAGAGAAATTGAGTAGGCATGGAGAAAAAAATAAAAAGAGAAATTGAGTAGGCATGGAGGAAAAAAACCAAAACTAGGAAATAACCACTAGAAAATTTTCTTCACTGGAAAGAGGGAGGGGGACAGCAGGATAATTGCCCTTCTACATCAAGCAGCACCAGCTCCATTTGCACCCCCATCCCCTCCTGCAGTGCTGGGATCAGCAGAAGCGAGTCACCCTCTCGTGTGTGCCTCACATTTGTCTCCAGGGTGCAACACTTGTTCAGCAGAAAGATAAGAGTTGCAATGTTCTCTGCTTCAAGATATGACATATCACGCAATGATTACAGCTATCCACCTACCTGGCTGGATTTGTAGGTTGAATGGCCTACAATCAGAAGCCTTGAGCTCAGAGTCTCTAGGTGTAGAGGGTACACCTGGAGTTCATTGATTGTTCATTGATTTTTATGCAAAAGGGGACAAGTGTGGATTTTCGTGCTTACATAATTGTCCTGGTAATAAGAATAATAAGGAGTAGAGGTGAGATATCCTGGTGTGACTTTATGATGCTTGTATCTCCATTCCTCTTTTGAGCCCAGAAATAAGTTTTGTACTTTTATGGCTGGTTCTGAGAGAGAAGGGGGAGAGAAGTGCAGAGTTTGTTATCAGGAACTGCACTTGCTCCCCTGCATCCTCTCCTGGACTGCGCTGTCTGCAGCACAGCAGGACAGAGCTCTCCTTTGCTTTTAGTTAGTTTTTAGCTAGCTGAGGCATAGAAGTTCCCTGGACTGTGGTTTTTTCTTTTTCTTGGACCTGTTTAAACTTGCTCTGCTCTGAACACCCAGAAGAGCACCAGGAGCTCACACCTGTGGCCCACACGGGTCTGGGAGAGCATTTCCAGCACAGGAGGGACTGGTAAGAGACTGGGTGAGATGAGCTACAGCCCACCAAGGGGACTTTCTGAGGCTGTCATCTCTTTTGGAACAGCAAGAGCTTTTATTGTTTAATATTGTTAATTTTTTGTGCTGGTAAATGCTTTGCCTGTTAAATAAACAGTTTTTTCCCACTTTTCTCCAAGGAAATATTTTCCTGAACAATTTGGGGCAGGGGCTGATTGAATCTGCTTTCTAGAGGAACCCCTTTGAAGGTTCTCTCCCAAATTTGTCCTAAACCCGGACAATAATAAAGAAAGATAGCAGCAGATTGAACTTATCACATTATCACCCTGATTTGTACAACCTTTTGTTTATCTCTGGCATTTACAAAGACTTCAGGTGATTTTCACACTAAAATAGATGGGAAAAATGTTTTAAAGAGAAAAAAACTACCTTGCTTCCCAGAAAAGATGTTGTTTAAATTAAGTGTTAAGGCCTTTTGCATAGCAGTAAGATGTATTTGCAGGCAGACCTGGAGCATGAGTAAGCACATTGCTTTTGGGACCAAGATAATCTCAGACCTTGAACTAGATGACTTTGAGCAACTAAATCTGGATCAGAACACATAGCAAGAATAAAGTCCAGCTGAAATCACTGCTTATATCAAAACAACTAAAGCTTATGAATTTCTTATGATTTTATGGGAAATGTAAGATAAGTTTTTGGAGGTTTTTGGAAAAGAAGGCAATGTTTAGTGGCAATTCAAATAAATGTGACCAGAATTTCTATTTTCTCTAAAAATCATATACAGATTGCTCTTCTGTCATTCTGGGGGAAAAGAAGACAGGCCCTGCAAACATTCTATACATTCACCTGCGGTCCTAGAAGCCTTTTCTGCAATGACAAGAGTGAGCTGACTGGGCTATAAATGATAAACTTACAAAAGCTGTGTTTTCTGCATTTGGTTATATATAATGCTAAGAAATGGACTGGGCTATTTTACAACTTCTCCGTGCTGTGAAGTCCCTTGGAAAGGGTATCTGTGAAACTGGCATAGAGTGAGCCTGTACAGATATCTCAGAAAGTTTGTCAGGGTTGAGAAAAGAGACTGGAACACTGGGGCACAGGGAGAACACATCTCAGTAAGAGGTGGCAGAGTCTGCCCCACATAGAGGAGCTCGTGGGCTGAGCCAGGCAGGGCTTGTGGCCAGCGCTGCAAGGTCCAGCTGCAGCCATGGCTTGGGTGGTTGATGGCTCCTTGTGCAGTACAGCACATTAACATTGCCCTGTTTTCTGTGTGCTGCTTTTGGGCCTTGTTACGTTTGTTTGAATGACTTGCATTCGTGGAAGATATTTAATTTCTATTTTTTCAAATGCCTGTATGAGCTTTAGTAACCCCTGGAGATTTTGTTTATCATTTTTTAGGTCAAAGTACCGCACGTCATTATAATGAAATGTTGACTTCAGGAACAAGTAGAGCTCTTTCAGATAAGCAGATGTTACTCCCTCCAAGATAAACCTCTAGGGATTAGGCAGAATTTGCCAAAACTGGAATCAACTGATATTCTGACAGGCATTTGAGAAATTCTCAGCAAGATCTGAATTACAGGCTAAATCATTGCACAGACAAGAAAAGTTTTTCCTTTATTTCTGTCCTTGAAAATTCAGTGTGATTGACAGAAGACAACAGGTCTTGTTCCTGTGGCTTTGCCTCCCTCTGCCTGTGCGGAGGATTTTTGACTGTGTCAGGAATGTTGGACACCACTTCCCTGTGGTGCCAGTGTGCCAGTAGTGCATCCACACAACAGGGAGGTCTCTGTTCCAGCACAAATGGCAGACTGAAATGCTCCCAACATGTCTACATAACCTTCTCTCACAGGGCTGAACCCCAAGGTTTGGTCATAAAAATAAAATATTTCTTACATTTCTCAATAGCAATAAATAAGTGACTAAGCAGCTAAGAAAAGGTTCTTTTTCTTTTTTTCTTTTTCTGTTTTTTTTTTTAATGTCTTTGCAACTTGAACATTTCTTTTGTAGCAATCAAAATGGGAGTTTATGCAAAAGTTAGGCATCAGTTTTGAGAAAATAAAAATAAGTGAGGACACTTTGTCACATATAACTCAAATGGAACTCAGTTTCCACTGTCATAAAGAAAATACCAGATCCTCCTTGTTCTACTAGTCTCTACTATTACGTTACAAAAAATTATAAGTGTTCCAATACCTATTTCAAGAGAAAATGTGTCATACTCACAATTCTACCAGGGTTTTCATAACTGATTCCTAACTTAGTCATTGCTTTCACAATGGCCAGGATGGACTGCACTGCATTACTGTAAATGATTGGTCTGAACTCCATGCGCTCCTCGTAGGTGAAACCATCTTTATGGATGATTCTGGTGAAAAAAAAACAACAACAAAAGGCTTATGGGATACATTAAAAAAAAAAAAGCCATGAAAAGTTAGATCAGGCACTTTTGTAGTCAGTGTGAGAAAGAACTGAATCCATCTGGCCCTTGGAAATGCATTTTTCAATGGTGGATCTGCCTATTCTGCTAGAACAGGAAACAGCAGTTTCTGTCTTTGTGAGGTCAGTTGTCTGCAGCCAGTCTGAGAGAATATAGATGCTGTTTTCTCTGCTTGAGGGTTAATCTAAAACAAAGCATGAGTCTAGAACAAGAGTCAGGCCCATCCCTGGAGATATAGGGCAATATGGAAATATATAGAGATATATTTCTGTACTCAGATCCCAAATGTTTTACTTTTGGAAATTGCAATATTAGTCACAGGCTGTCGCTGCTTGTTCAGCCATTCTGATTTTTATCCAGATTCTTACCTAGATAGAAAAATTATTGGCAAATATGTTTCAGCACTGGGAGGCAATTATCAAGAAAATAAGAAAAAAATTAATATTTTTTGTGCATCAGATACAGTTTCTACAGTAATAACAAGGTCTTGTTCTTATTATCTCCAGGCTTTGGAGACTTACATTTTACTCCACAGGGTAAAGAGCCTTAGTAATCAGATTCAGTAATCTTTCTGACAGAGGAATTAGAATTTCATAATCCTCCTTGACTGGAGAATGGCATGTGGTTAAAGTTCTCCAAATCAGTGTGCAGATTATATCACGGCTTAGAGACATCTTTTTTCCACGAGTTGTGAAAAAGGATGAAATCTTCACCCACTTTGGCCTGGTGTGCTCTCAATGAACAGACTTGGAACTGATTTGGCTTCTGGAACCAAGGCTCTATTCTCCCTCACCTCAGCTGGTCAGAGATGAAGGCTATTAAACACAGAATTTCTGGCTTTGGGGTTTGGTGTTTTGCCCCATTTTGCCTGAGATACACTCTGGAGAGAGCTACCTAAGTAGCCAAGTCAGCCCTGTCAGAAAATAATTCACTTAAATAAACACACACAAAACTCAGATGACAACTGATGTGTCTTAACATCTCTCTGATCCATGGATGTCAGAAAACTCAAAAGTTGCATTCCTGTGCCTGTAGGAATATCATCTGTAGGAAAAAAAATCTCTCTAAAATGTTTTTCCAATCACTTCTTGATCAGGCAACTCTATGAACTCTCTTTTGAAGCCTTGTTTTTTTTTGGGTTTTTTTTTTTGAATGCTGTTTTCATCATGAATTCAGATGAATTCTGCAAGATTCAAAGGAGTCCTCTTGAACTTGGGAGAAAGAAAAAAGAGGAGCTCACTGAGCAGGGACCCTCCCTGTTTTATGTATGCAGTCTTCTGAGGCTTTTCTTCACAAAAGCAGGGCTTCTCATCAGATAGGTGGCTGTGATTCAGTCTCAACAGGAGTGATGAGTTACCAAATATCTTGTTTTCTGCTTTTCATTCATTGAAATATTTGTAGAAGTTTCAAACTGCTAAATAAAAGCACAGCATAGAGATATGCAACTTGGTTTTAGAAAAGCTAGATTGCACGTTGGAAATTATGCAGTTAGAAGCACAGATCTCCAGAGATGTTTTATTCTTTTTAGTAGCTCTCATAACCATCCTCATCTTTTTATGGTGCAAGGGCTTTGCAGCATATCTTTATTTTGAGTATCAGAAGATATTTTTTAAAGTTTAGTGGATCGATATAACTTTGACTAAGACTGAAAAAAAGGTGATTTATTAATTAGAAAATTATGTTATTAGCTATACAATAATTATGATTTTGCTGGAAATTTTATTTTCAGCAAAATTATTTCTTTTGTAAACATCTATGAGTGTTCTTTAGAAAACGTTATGCTTCATGGAAAAAAATTAATTAATTTTGGGGGTTTTAACTGAAAAAAAATCCCTTGAAAAGTCCTTGGTTGTGACAGAAAAATGACACTTTATATGAAAAAATACAATTTTTGTGAACAGTTTTCCTGTAAAATAATTAATATTTGTGATAAATTTGACAGGTCATAAATGCACAAGTCTTTATATTTAACTCTCAGCTTTGCAGTGTTCTCCCCGTCCTCCATGCTGTTAAAGCTTATCAGCTTTCTTAAAGTGCTCAGTTCAGAGGAACATCTTTAATCTGCTCCTGCTTGGGGAAGATTTGAGCACAACACATCTCAATGGTTTGCTGAATAGGGAGGGTCTCCTGTATGGAACTCAAACCAGTAATGAATTTATCTACTGTTTAACTGGAAAAAAAAAGGTTAGCAAAGTATTTGGTGGATGGTTCTGAATCTGCTTTATTACAAAATGAGTTGCTTTAATAGTAGAAATTTGTTCTTATGACATAATATCTTTTACTTAACTCTTTAAAATGCAGTGGTGAAGATAAGGAAGATAATAAATAGCTATTGGTGAAGATAATAAATAAGTAGGGGAACTTAAGTCCAGAATAGTATTACTGATTTCATAAACAGTTTGCTTGATTTTTACACAGGAAGAGATTGGTGCTTACAAAGCGGGATCAAATTTTAACAGCTGCAATTCTGTGTAATTTTTTCTCTATTTGGACAGGTTTAGGAATCAGACCAGGACCTCTCTATGAAAATAAGAATAGACACATCAGCAATATTTTATCAGGTTGTGCAGTAAAGGAGGATTTGCCATCAGCGCAAGTATGGTCCCTTGAACTTTGGTGGATTGTTAATTTAAACCAGATAAATAATTAGCATTTTGGCTGCCTTTAAAAGAAAAACATGTATGAATTTAGTTGTAACCTGTTTCACTGTATATGAAAATATTGTCAAACTAACTTGTAAATCAGCACACACATGTAGAAAGATGCAAATATTTTGATATTTACTCTTGAAATACAGTGAAATCAAATTAAATTAATAGGAGAGATGATTCACAGCAAGTGTAATTAAACTGTGGAACTACTTGCTGTAGAAAGCTGTGGATGCTGTTAGTTTACATTGGTTCAGCAAAAGATTCAGGGGTAGACATGAATAAACTGAGGGCTGCTATAGGGACAGAGTGGTCCAGGATGGTTTCCAAGCCACAGATCATCAGATACTGCCAGGGCATCCAGCACAATTGTGTTGGCTTGGCTGGTGTGATGATGTGCAAACATCCTTCACTGGCATCTGCTGGAGACAGGGCTGCCAGGTGGGTCAGCCATCACTGCTTGTCTCTTACAGTCATAGTTCCACCACAGTGACTCCTGCCTAAGCCAAGGAAGCAGATTCCCTGTTCTCCATGTGCATGATTTGGTCATTCAGATTTGACTACCAATCCACCTGTGTGTCTCAGACACTTGGTGATTTTCTTTATAGTGTGTTTGAATGGAAACCTGATTTGAATGGTGTTTCTTTGCATTTTATTCAAATAAGCATAAATATTTTAATAAGACTTTAGCTAGACAGCTTATACCACAAATACCAAATTCAAAGCTGATATGCATATTCAGATACTTACTTCATTTGCTTTACAATAGTGCTCTTTCCTGACTCTCCAGCACCTGCAGAAGGGGAATGTGGAGAAGATATGATTGATAGATGAATAAGAAGCAAGTATTAAAAATAACTCTGTGGAACATAGAATTTTCTGTCTATGAAGAGAGGTACAGATGTCTTAGTTTCTCATTGTACCAAGCATAAAGCCTCCCTAATGTCCATTTGGATTTAAAAAGAACAAAGTCTGGGTTAAAGTATTAATACTGATAAGCAAAGGGCCACTTTAAAATAAGTGAATATTCAGTCAATTAAAGAAAATTACAGAAATTTTAGTTAGCAAGTAAATAAAATATGGATAATGTTTTGATTTAATCTTTGGCAGATGAGCAGGAAAACATGAACAAAGTACAGCCTCTTTTAGTGTCCCATTATTACCTGATTTGTAGCTGCTCTTTTAATTTGTATTATGAGCTTTTGTAAGCCAAGTGAGCCAGGTTCATGCCCTTTAGCCAACTTCTGTAAGCAACTGGAAAACCAGAGTGTAAAGATTTAAATGTGGTCTAGCTCATGATGCAGAGGCAGCACACGAGCAAAAGTCTTGACACTGTTTTTTTGTTCCTCTGCCATGTAGTCTTCTGCCATGGAGCCCTGTGGCTGGAAGTGGGAAACCTGCAGAGCAGTGCATCAGTTCCACCTTGGGAATGATTCTGCAGGGAAACCCCACAGCTGCTGAGGAGGTGCAGGCATTTGCTTACACAGCGAGTTCAAGAACTGGGGCATAGGTTTGGCCAGATTATGCGCTGCTAATTTGCCCTCTTATCTCATGGAAAGTGAGTAATCAATGCAAAGTGTGTCCACTGCAAATCAACACACCTGACTATCATTTGTCAGTCAGAGTGATAAGGGTTGGCAAGAGCTGCCAAAAAAGAGATGGATTTTAAAAGCAGCTGAAGAGAGGATTTAACTTTGTGAATCCATGGGATAGGACTCATAGAACCAGAGAATAAGACCCCTCAAGAATCACCCTGTGCCTGAGAGCATTGTCCAAACACTTCTTGAACTCTGCAGGTCGGTGCTGTGACCACTGCCCTGGGGAGCCTGTTCCAGTGCCCAGCCACCCTCTGGGTGAAGATATCCAACCTAAGCTTCCCCTGACACACCTTAATGCTCTTTCTTTGAGTCCTGCCACTGATCTTGAAGTGATCAGTACTGACTGTCTGTTTCCCCTCAGGAGGATGTTGAAGATTGCAGTGAGACCTCCCCTCAATCTCCTCTTCTCCAGGCTGAACAGATCTCAACTGCTCCTCTTAATGATTCCTCTCCTGACCTTTCACCATCCATCCTCATGGCCCTCCTTTGGATGATTTCTAATAACTTACTGACTTTTTATATTGTGCTGTCCAAAATTGCACACAGGGCTCAAGGTGACAAATATTCTTCATATTTTAAAGAAACTGAAATATTCATCACCAGAATTTGTGCTCTCTTTCCTGGTTGCTGATGCTGTGCCTGAATCCCCCAGGACAGGGCTGTCCCTCCTGGCTGCCAGGGCACTGCTGGCTCATGTTCAATTTGCCACTGACCAGGACCCCCAGGTCCCTTTTCCCATCAAGGCTTTCCAGCCTCTCATTCCCCAGTCTGTCTGTACATCCAGGGTTGCCCCACCCCAGGTGCAGAACCCAGCACTTTCCCTGGTTGTATTTCATGTGGTTGGTGATTGCCCATCCCTCTGATTTGTTGAGGTCTCTCTGCAGGGCCTCTCTGCCTGGGAGGGAATTGACAGCTCATCCAAATTTAGTCTTGTTGAGAAAGTTCCTCAGTATTCCTTCAAGTCCTGCACCCAAGTCATTTAAGACAATGCTGAAGAGAAGCAGGCTGAGGATGGAGCCCAGTGGGACCCCAGCAGTGACAGGTCCCCAGCCTGATGTCCCCCATTCACTGTCACCTTTGTGCCTGGCCTGGGAGCCCATTGCTCTCCCATCGTGTAACTCGGTTATCCAGCTGTGAGCTGGACTTTTCATCTCTTGTGAGAGAAAGTATCAAAAGATTCATCACAGCTTTTCTCTTGGTAGATTACCTATTCCCTCATGGTATGGTGTCAAATATTTCTGACTAAACCAAAATCCGAGGCCCAGACTTTTTAACCAAGGACTTCTCAGTAAATAGAACCAACTGATTACTGACTTCTCAAACACGTTCTGTAAAGGTAACAGTATTCAAATGACAGGGATTCATTTACTCAAATGAATCACAAGAGACAGCAAACCACACTCAAAGCATTTTCTGAAACTCATGATGTGAATGGTAGAAAGATCAAGAGAAAAACAAGCCCGTGCAAAATGGGCTGATGCTGCCATCTGCCACAGTTTGGAAAAAATGCAAATTTTTTGTACATCATTTATTATCCTCTCAGTGACCTTCTGAAGAACTTGGTAAAGCCCTGTCTACAAGGTACTGTTTGCTACAGTTTTTGTAGGGAAGAGAGGAAGCTGTACTGAGAATTTGTGCATTCATCTCATGGAAAGATGCTAGGAAACATAATATAGAAATTAACTTCTCTTTCAGGTCTGAAAGACACTGTTAAAATAGAGTGAGAGATGCAATTTATATCTTTTGGATGCAATTTTCTATATCTGCTCATCTTTAATTTATGAGCCAATAATACTTTTATCAAACAACATGTGACTTTCAGACTTTGGCTTCACCATGGAGTATCATCTTAGTTGTAGCAGCATTTTCAACCCAGAAAGTGGGTCAGGAATAATTTTATTTGCACTTGCTTTTTAATTCCTTCCCTTCACCATGTAGCCTCCTTCTTTGGACAGTCCCTGGTATGGAAAACCAGGGCTAGGGCTGCATTTCCACCTGCTGCAGTGGATTTCTACTTGCAGAAATAGTGGCAAAAGTCCATCACAAAAGACCTAGAGTGATTATACAGGGAGCTGAAGGCATCTTCTTCAAGCCTAGATTTTCTGAACAATAGATAAGAACTTAGGACGAACAGTCATGTCCTGAAGCTCAGAAAGAACTTAATTAGGGTTTTGAGAAGCTCTGTCAGCTCTGAAGATTTATAGGTCTACCTGACAGGTATCACCATATTTTATATGGTCATCACCATATTTTATATTTTGCATATTTAAGATCTAGCTGAAATTAACTCCTCATTTCTGTCTCTATTCCTTTGACGTGGATGACTGCACAGAGAATACTGGCACAAAAGTCTCAGTCAATGTCTGAAAGTCTGGCTGTCACTGCTGGGGTCCCACTGGGCTCCATCCTCAGCCTGGCTCTCTTCAGCATCATCTTAAATTACTTGGGTGTGGGACTTGAAGGAATACTAAGGAAGTTTCTCAGCTCCCTGGGAGCTGAAAGATGTCCCCACTGCTGGTAGCATCAACACTTCCAAGAAATCACCTCCACCATGCCCCAGGGCACACCACATTCACCTTCAGTGAGGTGCTGAACTCTGGCTGGCTGTAACCTGCATCTCCTCTTGCTTTGCGTGCTCCAGAACTGCATCCCACCATATCCCAAGCCTTCCATGGTTCTGGGACTGGAGAGCAGGCTCAGGAAGAAGAGTCATGCAGCAAGGCTGCAAAGGAGCTGTCCCCCATCAGCCTGACACAAATCCCCCTCCTGCTCTGGGAGTGCTCAGCCTGCTCCCTGCAGGACACTGTGACACGTAGACAGAGCAGAAATAGAGAAAAACACCAGAGGTGTCTTGAAACAGTGAGAATCCCACAAATTCAAGGGGAAACAGAACCCAGGCCCTCAGCTGTGATTTGACATTTTTGTTTTTCTATGCAGAATTTGTTTGAATAGCTGTGGAGAGTACAAGCTTTCAAGATTAGCATCTGCTGACACATTGAGGAAGGTTCTTCCATATTAAGGTGCTTTTGTGTCTCAGATAAAGAATTATTATCTCTTTACAGTTGTTATTCCTGTGGAAGGAAAGGTTTAGTTTAGAAAATTTTCCAGAATTAAACACAGGGAAATAAAAAATCCCTGCTGAATATTTTGTTTAAAACCTGTCCTAAAACTCACCGACAATGACATAAATCAGCAAAAAGCAGGCAAAGAAAATATTCAAATAAAAAAAAGAAAATATTCAAATAAAAAAGGAAAATATTCAAATAAAATCGGAAAATGTTTCACACCCCTGCCTGATCTTTGCCTGTGCCATCCAGAAGTCTGGATATTATGAACTAGAATGGAAATCACATCTTTCTGGTCCTCTTATGAGACTCAACAAACTTAGTCTATGAGAGAAAGAAACTCGAGAAAGAAAAAAAATCTAAGATCTAACCCTCTTGAGAGAGAATAACGTCCTTAAATACTGCCCCACTCTCCAAAAATGAAAATCAGTATATTCCCATCAGTGAGATTGTTGGGGTGTCTTTGTGCCCAAACCCTGTGTTTTCAGGCTAGATGTTAGCAACAGGAAGTTAAGGTTCAGTGCTACAGTAACTGTTTCATTTAACTGGTGTTATACATTTCTACATTCAGACTATTTACCAGTGATGTTTTAGTGGAGAGAAATATTTACTACAAAAACTAAACTTCAATTTCTGTTTCCCTGAAGCAGATGTTTAAGTTAAATTGTGTGAGTTGTGCCCCAAAAGGTGAGGTGAGGATGATCAGTTCTGTTGAGGGTGGCTTTTGTCCTGGCACTGAAAACCGTAGACAATGAGACATGGAGTAATACTTTGAAAATAAATAAGTTAAAATTTTAATGATTGTTTAGACTGAAGCTAGGTTCTTATTTCTGTGGAAAATCACTGCGAGCATCAGCTATTTTGGCCATTTTTGAATGTGCACTGCACTTTGCACACCTATAAATTGAAAGTTGCATCCTACAAAGAAAATGCAAATTACAGCTGATGTGGCAGCCAGATACAGCCCTGATACACAGGATATAAAACTTTCATCTTTGAGCTTGTTCCAGACTCATAAAACAACCTGATCTTTTTGAAGTATAAATGCATAGAGACCAGATGGAAAGGTTGGGGGAAGGGATGCCTTTGGCAGCATGGGAGCACCTGGCCCAGAGGATTTAATGCTCTTGGCTCCTGGCCAGCTTGTGAGGAACGTCAGAACCCAACATAATTTCCCCCCTCCCCAGTTTATATGTACATGCCATAAAACCTGTAAATCACCTCAACCCAGTTAGTGTGCTTGTCTGGGTCATAGAACTTGACATAAACAAACATAGTGCCTTTTTTTCTGAATAGAAGTTCTATTTTTTGTAAAGGGATCTGGTGTACAGCTGGAGGCTGTAGAGACACCACTCTAGATTTTAAATAATACTCTCAGAAAGAAGTCAGAATACCCTGGGCTTTTTTTACATTTTAGGTGTAAGGAAAAAAGTGATTACACTGAAAAGCTTATGATGTACATCTCATTTTTTCTGAATATTTTCTACCAACCTGCCTATTGCAAAAAGAAACTACGACATCTGGTCTGAAGCACAAAGGCAACATTAAGGCTGACTGAACAGAAAGCTAGGACTAGGCTGGCTTGACTAGAGATGCCTTTGATTTATGAACTCTAAAATTTCTATCATTTCTGATATCCCTTCAGAGGTGTGGAAAGGTAACAGGTACAAATCTGAACATGGTAGATTTAATTCTTTCCTATCTGGCCATTTTTGCAGCCCCTGTGGAATGATAGGGTGCCCATTCTGCACCTTGCTTCAGCATCTCTGGCTCCAGATGTTCAAGAGACTCTCTCACTCTGGTGGAGCAATACTCTCCTGATACATAGTTTATTCATCTCTCATTTTCTTAAGAAGAAAATTTAAGTTATTAATTTTTTTTTATCTCTTCAACTTATTTTTTACGAAGACTTTCTCATCTGTTGCTCAGGAGAACAAAAGCCTTCCAAACATTAACCACTGAAAAATTTGAATTTTTATCATGTGTAATATGAGTAAAGGAAGATATTGTAAAAATTTATAAAGAAGTATTTCAGATCCAAATGATCATTTTGTCTCATGAGAAGAGTGCTTGTGTAGCTAATGAACCTGAACTATGTTCAGGTTGGAAATGAACATAATAGAAGTTTTTTTTTCATATAGCTTGCATTGAATTTCAAAGTATTTTACTATAACTATCTCAAGGCTGTTCTTAATAGTGTCAGGAGAAGACTGATTATATACATTAAGAAACATTTAAAACTTAAGTCCTTAATACTAAATACATAGATATGTTCAGTGTGTGGGGGGGGTAATTTACTTGGTGTCCTGCTGTAAAACAGCTTCAGTAATATTGTAAGGGCATAAAAGCTTGAAGATAAAACTGCTTAACTTATAAATTCCTCTTTATCTGGAAAATTCCTCTTTATCCTATACATTCCTCTTAAAGGATTTCTTACTTTTTCCTCATGGATAAGGTTGGATAAGGTCAAAGACAGGATCCAGAATTAGATGGATTCTGGTTCTAACTCAGTGTCCCAATTTCTTTTTGTAACAATACATATAAATTACTTTAAATTTATGGAATTTTAAATGAAAATATTGTTCTGGGATTTTTTGACTGACTTAAGCTTTCCTCATTAGGAGCAATATTTTATATTACTGTGGCACAGAAACTCTTAGTATTCTTAACTGGACAGAAAAGCTTTGTAAGCCACAATCCAAATACTGATTTTACATCTAGAGTATCAAACTTCTGCTTTCCTATTATTATTTGAGAAACCTGCATGTTCTTCTCTTATTTATTTTTGAATAATTGTTCTTTGATTTTAACAGGTATAAATAGACCTTTTCATAAGATACAAAACAGAGTTGATTTACTTTATCTAATCTAGTTTTGCCTGAATAAATGTCAGTTTAAAACCATTTTCAAGAACTGCAATTACAAGAAAGGCAAAAAGAGAAACACTCCAATGATCAAAGACTGTTTTTCCATTCACTGGGAAAAACCACTGCTAACTTTTACAGGAGGCTGTTAGAAGAAAAATGTTAAGACAGTGATGGTGTTAATGTGCTCTCAGATATTTCTTGTAAGCTGCACAGCACCATGGGAAAAAAACCCCCAAGAATAAAGCTGTATCAAGAAAAAGAATGCCTTTTCTTTTGCCATTACAGCCTCTGTCTGCTAATAAATTGATCATAGTGAGGATTAGAAGTAGTAGTTTGTGTCAATATTTATTGGTATTCATCTGAGTACTTTTCATTCCACTCTCTCCATTATACATCAAAAAAAGCCATTCTAAATCACTTTCTGCTTCTTTAAAAATGGAATGAAACACCTTGAAAGATAAACAATATCAATATCTCATGACACGTGGATTTTTATGTGACCACTTATATAACTTATTCCTCCTGCAAATGAATGCATATAGATCCACGAAAAAGAGAGATAAGTGTGCTATGTTCTCTGTAAGTTTGTATCATAACATTTATTCAAACAGCAAATTTTCATTTCTCAGAAGTATTCAAAGTCAAGGATTTATAACATTTCAAATTGAATACATGCAGTGACTTGGCCATTTCCAGCCTATTCCTTATGACTTTGTGAGTGGCCACAACCAGAAAATATTTTAAATGTATATTACAGACTTGTCTTCTTCAAATAATATAGTGAGAGGTGAGAAATTCACAGTACTAAAATGTAATTCCAGAGAAAAACAACCCCTCAATGGAAAAGCATTATGA
Source organism: Molothrus ater (assembly GCF_012460135.2). Taxonomy (NCBI): domain Eukaryota; kingdom Metazoa; phylum Chordata; class Aves; order Passeriformes; family Icteridae; genus Molothrus; species Molothrus ater. Next base: position 11,237,306 of record NC_050482.2, on the reverse strand, counting down.
ACAATTTTTATTCCATTTACCCAACAGTAGGAGTTTGACTGTCCTGGCTTCCCTTGCTGCATCTTCCTGGAGTTTCTTTTCCAGTTCTCTGGATCTCCTGGCTGAGTCCTTGCTCTCTGAACTGGCTCCACTGCCCATCTTGAGATGTTAAAAATTCTCTTTATGCAGCTGATTTACTTCTTATCAGATCAGTTGCTTTGATTCAGAAGACAACCATCAGGGCTCAAAGAAAATTTTGAAATCCCATTGGATCTCTCTGGTCAGCCTTCAAATCAAATGGTCCTTTTCACCTGTCACATGACCTGGAGGTGCTGTAGTCAAGCATTTGCATAGCAACACAAAAAGGAAGTGTCATGATGTCACAGAATTAAAGTTATCCATTCAAGATCAAACCGAGATATGCATAGATCTCCCTTCTTGTTCACGGAGGTTTTGTTTGACATACTCCAAAAAATGTGCAAAATGTCTTGAAACACGATTGGAAGCAACTACAGAATAAAATTTTCAGCTTCTGAAGCAGTATGCGCGCCTTGAAGCAAAAAAGCCAGCATTTACAATTTTTGGTTTTCACCTTTCTCAGTGGTAATAGCTATAAATATATGTATCTTATATTTTCAAATGACATCATTTGAATTTCCATAGTAAGGACATTTTGATTATTTTTGATTTATTAAATAGCATGTGGAATGTTTGCTGCATTTTCATATTATGGCAAGTGCATTTGTTTTCTTGGAGTGGTAAAAGACACCTTACAGTAATTTGTAATATCTTTTTAATAATTTTTTTGCAAACATTCCTTGAGTAATTCCTTGAGTAATGTCAGAGTCTTTGCCATTGTTAATGCTAATAAAATATGCTAATAATTGCTAATAAAAATTATTTTATTAGCAGTTATGAGTTTTGGCCGAAAGCACTGCACCTTTTCTTATGAAGAAAGGACATTGGTCAGATTCTCCTCACAGATATGATACTTTCATCTTAGTTTCTTCATAGTGCAGTAGATTATAGAAATGTTTTATGTGATATGATGGAAATATTACTTGGCATGTGGAGTCAGCAGTATATTGAGAAAATATATCTACTCTAATAGTGTGGCAATAAAAAAGTGTAGAATTACTGTTAGAACTAAAAGAAAAAAAAAATATTTTTTTGCCCTTTCTCTTCAGATTAAGGATTTAAGTTAAATAAATCTCACCCGGGTGAAAGACTATAATTCATTCTAGACTTATTCACTTTTTAAAGTATTTTGATTACATAAAAAGCATAAATGTGAAATGATATTACAATTCTCCAATTATTCACTAATACTAGTTAATAATGTTCTAACTTCACAGTATGTAAATATATAAGGTTCAGCATGAAAATAACGTTTAAGGGCAAAACAAGCCTGCAGCTTGTTTTGATTTATGTTAGAAGTATTTTTAGGTCAGAAGATAGATGAGGAAGAGAGCCAGAGGGAAACTCATCCCTTCCTAGAGAAAAGAAAGTTCCCCACAGCAGAGGTGTGTGGCCCCCAGAGGCAACAGGAGGGCAACTGCTGCTGGGTGGGGAAGAGGAGAGTGAGAGCATAAAAATCACCAGTGGCCTCTGAATTCTGAGCTATTACTGCTGGGTAGAGCTGTCTTCTGAAAAAAGGTGTTGTGCTGTGCTGTGCTCATCCTGTTCAGCACTGACTGACTTCTCAGGCTTAATGTTCAGACCACAAGCTGTAAAGACACAAAGCTGGGGTTTGTCAGTATATTATTCTTCTTGTATATTGTCAATATGTTCTTCTTCTTTCATATTTTTGTCAGGATATTCTTCTTCAGCAGCACACAAGCCATGCAGTTTTCAGTCTCCTTGCACTGCTGAAATGAACAATCCATGCTTGTTGATGGCTGAATTTTTGCATATATGCAATGCAAGAAAAGACTCTGTTTTGTTAAGTTATAATACTACTTTGTTTATCGTTTAAAACAGGCCACCATTAGGTCTTTACACAGTCATAGTAGTGACTGATTTGTTTAAAAAATGAAAATAAGTAACTTTGGAAGTGTGATATCAGTGCCAGGTGTCTGCTTATCAGAACTGTAGGCAAGTACAGTGTTCCTGTGGATTTCAGGGGGGTTGAAAAGTAAACATTGCTGAAAACTAACAGAACTAAACATTAACTGATATCATAAATCATGGAGATGAAAATCATCTCCAAATTCCAGGCCCCATTCACTACTGAGTTGTTCTACACATTTACTAGTATAACTCTATTAATTTTACACTTAATTTTTGTGGTATCAAACTGGAAGAGGATAAGGGTAAACCATTCATTTTACTGGATGGGTGTAAATGAATCCTCATTTACATAATTTTTTTCCTAGATGGAAAATAATGGAAAATCATTGTGCATCCCATAATAAAGTTTCCTAACATTCTCAGTTATTATGACTCTGTACAGGAATTGGCTTTAAAAAAGTACGTGCCTAAGCAGACTGTAAAAAAGTAGGTGTCAAGCAGACTGTAAAGAGAATGTGCATAAATAAAGATAAAAAAATATTTCATAAACATGCAGTATCTATATTATTCATTTTATTTCCTCAGCTCTACCTTCCAACTCTTAATAGTTTATTGATAAAAGACCCCAACCCAATCTGTTTCTATTTCTTTAGTGAGTAAACAGGATTCTGTTTTGCTTTAGACATCTTCCTCCTTTTCCTCTTCATCATCACTAACAATGTTTTGATTGAGCAAATTTCTGCTGATGATTTAGCCAGAACTAATAGACAGAGTTCAGCTGATTCCAGAATGCCTTTTGATATATTTTCTTGACCTCTTCTAGATGCAATAATAAAATTATGGTTTCACCTTATTTCTCTTCTATTGTTTCAACAACCTTTATTTGAATGGAAGATTTTTGAAGGTAAGTCTGGAAAATTCTGCTTTGAAATGAAGTTATGCTTTGTAAAGAATATTACTTTTGGGGCTGGAGTTGTTTCTGGTGATTCACTCTAGGTGGTGCTGATAATATAGAGTGCTCACCAAAGCATTCTGAGCTGCATACTGAGCTCTCAGGCTGTCTGAGAGGCTGCTTCTAGTGATCTCTTCAGAATTCATGGGTGGGCCATTTCAGATTCCAGTTGCAAATTTTTATTTCATATTAAAGTTGTAATGGTGTGGGATTTTTTGGCAAATAATATAGATTGTCCTGGTAATAGGATTCTCAAGTTCTTAGGTTTTCATTTTAATTTTCAGTTTCTTCTGAAAGTACTAAACTTGTCCCAGTCAAAGAAAGAGGAATAGCTTAGGAAATCCATACTTTTTAAGTTTTGTCTACTTTCTCTCTAGGTCTTTGCATTTACAATTTGTTCAGACTGAATTTAGTAACCTTTTCCACTTTTTCACTAAAATGAATGTTTTGCCTTTTCCCTGATTAATTTAGCAGAATGAGATGGATAAAAAAGGAGGAAGTTTTAGAAATAATAGATTTCTCTAAATTTAGAAACTTTTTCTACAAATCCTTTAGTATGCTTCTAAATATAGGAACCTTGAAAAATCTTCAGTACAATGCCTTTCACAATCAGCGGAAACCATTCATCTCTTTTGTCTGGCCAATGAATTCCATGCAAAGTGCCCCTGAGATATCCACTGGCAACATTTCGGTGGGAAAAGCACCCACCGAAACATTGACAAACCCATCCAGACTTTGGTCACTACTGATGTGCAGAGATTCCTGCCCAATTATGCATATTTTAGCTTTTGAGACCTGCTGAGAGCTTCATCTCTGGCACTGAGCAGAGTCACGGGGTCAAAGTGTGTGTGGAGCTGAGGCAGTGTCCCCACACAGGGCAGTGCTGCTGTGTGACCTGGCCAGGCTGGATTGTCCCCACACAGGGCAGTGCTGCTGTGTGACCTGGCCATGCTGGATTGTCCCCACACAGGGCAGTGCTGCTGTGTGACCTGGCCAGGCTGGATTGTCCCCACACAGGGCAGTGCTGCTGTGTGACCTGGCCATGCTGGATTGTCACTGCACAGGGCAGTGCTGCTGGGTGACCTGGCCATGCTGGATTGTCACTGCACAGGGCAGTGCTGCTGTGTGACCTGGCCAGGCTGGATTGTCACTGCTCAGGGCAGTGCTGCTGGGTGACCTGGCCAGGCTGGATTGTCACTGCACAGGGCAGTGCTGCTGTGTGACCTGTCCATGCTGGATTGTCACTGCTCAGGGCAGTGCTGCTGTGTGACCTGGCCATGCTGGATTGTCACCTGCACAGGGCACTGGCACTGCCTGGCTGCTGCAGGACAAGGGCCAGGTGGATGTTGGTCCTCCTGGGAGCTTTGCCCAAGAATATAAGGTGGACCCTGAAGAAGCTTCATAATTCAGCAGTGAAAAGCCTTGGGGAATTTTAAGTTTGAACTTGTTTCTACTTTGTGCTGAGGGTTGGACCAGAGACCACAGGAGGTCCCTCCCAACAAAAATAGTTCTATTGTTTTGTTAGAGAAATTTCAACTAGTTTTACCTTAGCTTTAATTTATAAAGCTTGTCTATGAGCCACTAAAGCCTTAATTTCGCTTCTGGTTTTTTACCCTCAATATTAACAAAAATATAAAGCTTGAATTATTTTCTTTTTATTTGTTCTGTCTCTTCCTAAGCTTTCTGTTTCCTTTTTCTCAACAGAATACAAATGTGAAAATCTAAGTGAAACCTAGGATTTTTGTGTCATTTCAGCCCCTCACTCCGAATTTGTCACCTTCTCTCTAGGAAACTTTACCAAATATCAGAAGAAAAAAGGAAATCTTGACCCTTAGCTCTGTATTAGTACAGTGATGATACTGTAATATTTGCAAAGCCATTTAGTTCTTTACCAAATATCAAAAGAAAAAAAAAATCTTGGGCCTTAGCTCTAAATTAGTACAGTGATGGTACTGTAATATTTGCAAAGCCATTTAGTTCTGTAATATTTGCAAAGCCATCTTAGCTCTATATTAGTACAGGGATGATAACTGTAATATTTGCAAAGCCATTTAGTTCTGTAAGAAAGGTAAAAGGACTGATGTGGTCATTCCTTTTTACTGCTTACAGAGGTGATAAAAAGGAAGGATAGAAACAATATCACAGATCAAAGAAAAAACTTTAAAAACAATAAAGAGTTCCCGCATTTTCAATCCTGTCAAACATTGTTTTTCCTCAAATATTGACATAAAAAGCAATACTTTCCTATTTTTGGGAAAATCTTAGTCCCACTATGGCAGAGGTGAGCTGTTCTAGCTTCATTATCCTTCCTGCTGTAATTGCAGCTCATGCTGATTCAATGGAATGCCACATGGTGTGAAAAAAGATTATTGAGCACTAGGGGGGACTCAGTGGCTGAGTATTGGTCAGGTAAGACCCACTGAGTTCTAAAATGTTTGCCAGTACTTCAGCTGAAGCCTTGTCTGTGGTATCAGGAAACCTATGCCAATTTTTGACAGTAGATGTGTGGCTGAGCTGCTGTGTGCAGATTAAGAACTGGTCATTCCAACAGTCTGAAACTTGATAGATACATTTGGCTGACCAGTGCAAAAAAAACAAAAAAAACCCCCAAAAAACCCAAAAACAAACAAACAAACAAACAAAGAAAAGAAACCAAAACCCCAACCACCAAAACAACAACAACAACAACAACAACAACAACAACAACACAAAAAACCCAAAAAACCCCCCAAAAAACCCCAGCAACATCCAGTGCAAAGCTACAAAAGCCCAGACCCTTTATTGGACCAACACTCCTGTTCCAGTCTGTGCTTAAAGGATGCCTGGGATGTGTTTGACAGAGCTGCACTGAGCTTGGCAATGTCCCCTGATTTCTCACATAAGAACAGCAAATATTTCAGGCTTTGATCTTTTTACAAAGATTAACAAATGATCTCTCTGCTATGGTAAGTTTAATTTTTCTTGTGGCTTATTGCTGATTCACACAAGAAAATGCAAAAGAACAGTCAGAGTTAGGGCATAATAAAATGGTTTGAGGTCTTTGAGCTCATGTATTTCCCACTGGATTGTCCAAGACTGCTGGCTCCTGTAAGAGGTGCACCTGGTATTCTTTGCACAGGTAGAAAAAAGAAAAAAATAAAAGGGAATCTTAATGGGAAAATGGGGGATGCCTGCTATCTCTGAAGAAAAGATTAAGTTTCTAGTACAAGGTGAGCAGTCAACACAGTACATTAAAAAAAAAAAAAAAGCTTAAAACAATGGGGAAATATTTTGTCAACATCTTACTCTGAACAATTCCAATTCCCACTAGAGCTATATATTGACTCATCAAGTCCCATTGTTCCATGATAGCCTGAAATTAATGAAGAGTAAAAGCAGACACAATTCTGATTTGACTTGCAGAACCCTTTAAATAACAAATATTTTAACCTTTTCTCTTAGTGTCAAACAAACATGCAACACAAATTATGGGAAAAGTAAAGACATTTTTTCCCAGCGGATTAGCAACTCTTCTCTTTTATTTGGCAGACTTTTTCCAGCTAAGAAAAACTTGTGATTTTGGTGCCCTCATCAGAATGCATGCAGCTCTGCCCTGACACAGCTGGGTAGTGGCTGGATAAAATCTGATTTGTAGATGCTGACAAGGATACAGTTTCAGAGCTTGGAGTGACTTCCAGGATGTCTTTTTTGTGTCATTTGAATTGAGCTATTCTGCATGGAGGGTGTCCACAAACTTTCCATAAGAGCTGTTGCCATATTGCAACAACACCTATAGAAATTAATGTTGAAGAGCTTGTTCTGCTGCTGAACTAATGCACTTTTTCTGAAGAGATCTGCTTTTTTTTTTTCTGCATGGATTGTTATATTACATACTTATGGAAGCTGGCTGACATCTGCTGTATTATATTTGTTCTTTCATTCACACTCCAGGACATAATAACTAAATAAGATCCTTATTTTGATAGGTTTTTAGAGAGGATTTTTTAAACAAATTTTTGAAATTGTTACCTTTTTTAAAGATTCATTTCATTGTAACACTATGTTAAACTTAAATATTTAAAAGGATGGAGCATGACACCTAAATGTGGTAAGGCAAAAGAGAGAGATTTCCTAGGAATCCATAATGTCGAAATAATTCTGGAAAAACTCTTCTATCTTGCTCAGAGTAACTTCTGAAAGTAAAGTTATTTTTTCAGAGAAGCAAAGTTGTCTCTTATTATCTTTGTGGTTTGTAACCATTTCAGCCTCTGTTTTAGTCCAATACATTGTCTTTCTCCATAGTCAGGTCTCCCTAACTTTTAAAAGTCTTTAGTTAAAGACCTAAAATGCTTTCTGTCTTGATGGTATCCTGCAGCACATGACAAACTTCATCCTAAACCAGGCAGCCTGTGGACGTAATATTAGGAATTTTAAGGATTAACGATGGTTTTAGTATTCTTCCATTCTAATTATGAAGCAGTGTACTAATTAACACAACTCTAGCTGACACTTTCCTTCGAAAAAAATGCATTGTCCTGGGAAGAATTCCAGAGAAAAGGGAAATTATCTCATTCTTTTCAGCTCCCACTCCCCTTACAGAAATTTTAAACAGCTGAGCTCTTTAAAAGCCTTCCTGAGCTAGGCTGACCTCCACCCCAAAATGTTCCATTCTTAGATAGGGAAGGAAAAACAAAAACAAAATGTTTTTATTACTCTCCTGAATGGATTGAGCACAGGTCAGGCTCCCTGGGTATTTGGGAAGGGAGATCCTAAGCAAGTATGTTAAGAACTCCACCCACATTCAATAAGTTGATGGGGAAAATGTAAAACTCTGAAACCTCAGCTCTTATAAGAATTGAGGTCAGGACTTAGGTACAAAGGAAAGGGAAGAGCCTACAAGACTAGACAGACATTTCATGAATGCCTGCAGTGTCGAAGTGTTGTTCCTTAAGAAATCACTGACAGGAGTGGCTCTATGCCTTCAACAAAGGGTAAAAAGAAATGTAATTGGGTGATTATAAAATGACATGTTGAGATGGGGAATACCACCATAACTTCAGACAGCATATTAGTCTATGCCTTCAGGGATGAAGATTTTTGCTTCTCAAAACCAGGCAATCTTTCCAAAATTAAATATCCCTCCTGTTTTATTCTCAAAGTTACAAATTTAAGTGGACTTTGTAGTCTTTTGAGATCTTGCTTTCTTGGCAGCTAGAGATGTTTTGTGAAAATGTCTCTTTAATTTCTCCCCTTTCTAGCATCTTTTATGTCTCAAAGACAGCTTAATTTGAGTCTTTCTTTGACTGAAGTGTGGATCAGAATCTGCCAGTTCTTTGTACAATGTCTGTTTTCATATTTGCTTGTTTGAGTAATTCTCTCATTAGAGATTCTGCAAGGTAAGGCTGCAGGTGTTTAAGACACTCCATAGGATAACCTGAGTTACCCTGTGTTGTAGTGTTCAATGTCTGAAATGTTTTTTTTTTGTTCTGGCAATGGATGTTGTGTTTTTGTATTTATTACTATATCTGTTGTGGTAACACTTCCATGGGATGCATGGTGACATTTCTCAGAAGTCACTGCAGTGCCTGTCTCTTATTTTAACGTGCTGTGCAGCTGGCAAGCTGTGTTACTGATATCCCACAAACTCTGTCAGGCTGTTTGTCTGCGTGCCCTCTGCTGCTCCAGAGTCACCCTGATGAAAAGTCACCTCTGGCTTGAGTTGCTGGTGGGATGCCAGGCACTGCCCTGTGTGATTCCAGCTCACATACCTGCCACAGTCCTGCTGGCTTAGCAGGGCTTGTGCTTCAGTGTGCTGCTCTGCTTGGGTCTTATATTTCATTTGTACATGCTCAGTTTTTAAATCTCTCTGAAGCACAGATGCCACAGGGCTGGACTCCTGTGTTTGTGATCAAACTTCTCATATGTATGAATTGAATCCCATTCTCTGTTCACATTCCCAATTTGCAGTTAAACCATTCATTACAGACATGTAAGGTTCAGCAGTGCCTGCTGCTTTTCCACATGACCTGCTCTCATGGATTATCTGGTGGCATGTGACAAAAAGAAACATGTCTTCTTACTCAGTATTTCTCCCCTGCCCTCAGTTATACGTTGAATTTATAGGCATCAGCTATATTAGTAAACGCAAGAGTGCCTGGCAATTTTCCTGGAACTGGATTCTCTGTGCTTGTATGTCTTAGGAGAGCCCCAATAAGGAATTTGACATTTCCTGAACAGTTCATACACTTGGCCAGACAAAATTGGCACAGCTAAAGGCAGATTGCTTGCCTTGCAGATTGGTTTGAAGACTGGCAGTTTATTAATAGACTTGAGCTGGACTGTGATGATTGTTCTCAGTTCCTACAGGTGTGAGTGACACGTTCTGGAGCTGACATGGAACTTCTGTGATATGTTCATGTGCTTCAGGCTGCAGCATCCTCCTTACTTTACTGTACCATCTATCCCAATCCATGTGCCTGGAAGGCAATACTTGTGTGAGTCAGGAACGCAAAACCTATCCAGAAAAGTGCTCCTTCAGTGTTCTGTGGGCATCTGGCAGCTCCCTTCCACTCCTGCTGAACCTCTAAGTACTACCAAGCAAAAAGCAGAGCAGCCTATTTTCCTATTTTTCCCACCACTTTATTATTCTTCTGTCATGTGGAGAATCCTCAAGGTTAACAGCTGGAAAGTTGTGTGCTCAGAAGAGAACAGGCAATGATGTGCTCCCTGCTAATCTGCTGAAACTGTTGGCCTGCCTGCAGTCTGTATCCTGAAGCAGCATTTTTTGCTCAAGGCTCTGCTCAGCATCCTCCCTGTGTCTGTATCTTGGGAAATATGTTCCTACACAGTAAGGGGAAATTGTGAAATTGTCTTGCCAAAGAAGGGCAAGGGAGCTGGGGAAGGGTCTGGGGCACAAATCTACTGAGGAGCAGCTGATGGAGCTGGGGTGATTATTCTGGAGAAAAGGAGGCTCAGGGGGGACACGATCACTCTCTACAACTGCCTGAAAGGAAGTTGTTAACGGGGGTTCAGTCTCTTCTCCGGGGTAAAAAGTGTCAGAACAAGAGAAGATGGCCTCAAGCTGCACTGTGGGAGGTTTGTATGTGTGCCATATAAACCGTGAATCACCTCAACTCAGAAAAGGTGTACATAAATTTGAATTCTAGATATGTTTGCTCATTCACTTCAATAATGAAAAATGTTTCTAAATACATTATTTTGAACAAAAATATTGCACACACAGTATCCCATCAAACAAATCTCAGAATTCTCTAGCACATATGTACTTATTGACAAACAATAATAAACCAATTATCATTTCGGTTCTTGGTGAACATTAAATAGAACTCACATCCCTTACATGGCAAATACACACATTAATTGTGTATTGACATAAATTGTTCAATAACAGAATGTAAATTTTCTCTCTCCTCTCTCCTTCTCTTTCTTTCTTTAATTCATCCTTCCTTTCTCTCTTGCCTTTCACCCTACCCCTTTATCCAAAACAAACCTGTTGTGTGCTTATCCAGTATGCCAGGGACCAACATACCAATTTCCATGTCAAGTGTAGAACTTACTGATAAAACTGAGAGGTTTTGCAGAGTTTCTGTATATGTAATAATTTATTGTTCATTTTTATATTATGTATACTCTTTATTTACATTTAATTTAAATAAGGAATGGTTAATAAAACTTTTTTCTGTCACTGCTGTTACAATCTTGAAATGCATATTTTGGCATGAGTTGCAACTGTCTGCAGATGCTTACAGTTTACAAGCCTACATGTGGACAAGTCACCTTCAGTCATTTTTATAGGCAATAAAAATAATAGACACTTCCACAGTTCAGTTTTCTTTCATACTTGAAGTGTGCAGTGCAGAGGTCTCATCTTCTGCTGCCAAAAACCTTCAGCAAGAATACTAGTCTTTTTTCTCACTTATATTGTCAAAAAAGTTCTTCTGAGCATGTTTCTCACCAGAAGAAAATCCTTTTCCTCAGAACCCTCCTGGTTTTTTTTCACTGTTCCAAATTCAGCAGCTCTCCAGGGAGAATTCTAATAATGTCCTTCCCCCATGCAAGGAGCTGGTGGAGAAGCTGTGGGTGAACTGATTTTCTCAAAGCTGTTGGACAACTAACAATGTCAGCAATGTCCAGAAGGATTCCAAGAGACAAAGGTCAACTTCCCATTTTAGGAAAACACTGTGTAAGGACCCTGAAGTGAGGAGCTTTTCCAGAGTCCAGTGCATGAACACGTCTGACCTGTTTCTGCTGCCTGCAGAGGTTACTGGGGCTGCCTGCAGTGGTTGGTGGCAGCCACACCAGAGACCTCCTGATAAACTCCAGGACCTGCTGGGCAAAAGGACCTTGTGAAATTCATGAGTACTCCAAAAAAAGAGTTTGGAAAATTGAGAAAAAAGTTGTACAATGGCCAAAGCCAGTGATAATTTCCAACATGTTGTAATGTAATAGAAGCATGTTGGAAACATGTAATAGAAATGGAAAGATGTAGTAATTTTATTGATAAAATCAGTTATTTTGTTAAAATAGTCCAGTGGTTGATCTATGAACACAAACTAAAATGGTGATCAAGGGCAATGGGAGACAGGGAATGTCCCTGTGTTGACAGCCACATTCATCCATTCATCTTTGGGTTTACAAGAAATTCTTCGTGTGTAGGGTGGTTGGGTTTTTTTCCCCTATTCTTCATGCAAGAAGGCACATTTAATTTCCCATTACCAGATTAATTGTGTAGTTTAACCATTCACCTAGATGTCACTTTTACAAGGACAGTTTTATGTGAGATGCTATATCTAATTTGTAACCAGGAATGGCATCCATCTCTGGGATAAATTCTACCTGCTTCTTTATCTTGCAGTCAAAATAATAAACATTTGTTAGAATTCACATCTTTAAAAATGAAAAAGAAGCAGAAGAAACCCAAACCCAAAAAGCCAGATCAACAGAAATAAAGCAGAACAGTTTTCTCTACCAGAAAAAGAAATATAAATGAACTGCACAAGCCAAAAAAAAAAAAAAAAGTTATTGTGTATCTGACTACACTGAATTATGATCCACCATAGAAAAACCTCTGTTTTACTACTGGCTGAGTTCTGAATTGCTTTGAGTCTGTGTGGGTGTACATGGAAATCACATGGGAAGAAAAGGAGACAAGGTTTTAGGAGGAGGAAAGCCCTGAAAGCCTCATTTCTTCATATATACTACGGGCAAAAAGAAAGTGGATATACAGACATCTTCTGAGTATGATGACTGTCTTAGAGTCACAGATCTGTCATAACAGGCATACCTGAAAAGAATTATAGCTGCTAATATCCAAGTCAACATCATCAAGGAGAGTTCTTCCCAGAAATAACATTACATTGCTGAAATACAAGTGGAATTACTTAATACAAGGGAAGGTGCTCAGTTTCATCATATTCTTAGAGAGGCCTCTTAGACTCAAGTGTAGAAGCTCATAATGGAGACAAAAATCTTTTCTCCTTGTTACCCACCTTTTGATTGAAAATGTCAGGTGCATTCTATAAAAATGTTGTGTACATTCACATTACCACTTTGTAAATAAACACCAGCTGAATGTAATGGGCCACTGACCTCTCTTATGAGCTCATTTATGCAAGAAATTAATAGATTATTTTAAAAGTATTTATCTAGTGTAATATATGTAAGCAATCTGTAAGTATGACCATAAATTTTTTAATTTGTAAAAATTTTGACAACTTAGATCTATTTTTCCATTATTAATTGATAAAGACTATTCAAGGGAGTTATTGTGTTTAAGTAACAAACCCAAGACAAATTGCATTAGGCTTTAGAAAAAAATGCAAATAATGGTCATAGTGAAAATAAAAAAACCCACTGATTTATAAAGTTTGGAAGATAAACTAACAAGGAAATGAAATGTGAAAGTGCTCATAATAGCTGAAAAATACCAAACATGCATTTTGAAGAGAATGGAAATCAAATTATCAGGTCAGGAAAAAAAAAGGTCATCATTTAAGACAGGGGAGGTTTCTATTAGATCTTATTAAAACCTTCTAACTGTAGTGGTAGTTTAGCAGTTTAAGATGTTATATATGAAGGCTATGGAAATCATAAACATAATAGTCATGTATCAGACAACATTATGGGAGACTAAATCCAGCATATTTACTGCAGAGACACAGAATGCAACTTTTGAAGCCCTATGTATTATTACATTTAATTTCTCTTCTCATTCCCTTGAATCCTAGTGTGCCTTTGCAAAATTTAGCTAGCTCAGTGACTTCTTCTTCTTCAAATAGTCTTTTTTGGCTATCTACAACGATCCCCATGATTGTTTCTCTTTCCTTCCTGAATGATACTCTGAAATATTGTACCATATGCCTTAATGTAGTCCAGATTAGAACATAACTACTTACTTTAAAGAAAATTACAAGGATTTGCTAAACTTTGTTTAGGCTGAGAATTTTTTTCTAGAGCCTCCAAATACATGGTCATTCATTGCTTTTGACAGGATTCCAGGACTCAAAGGGGAGTCCAGAGTAAGCAAAACAGTATTAAAAAATATAATAAAGAAAAAACTGCACATGAAATTGGAACAGATTAACTGAGGAGTTCTTAGTTACCTCTAGGCAGTTGCTGATTTCACCCAGATTCAAAATGACCATTCAAAATTACTCTGACCATCTGGATCAGCCACCCCAGCATGCAGTAGAGCTGTTCTGGACCTGTGGGGTGAGTCAGAGTGCTCAAGTTAGGCAGCAAGGCTCCTCTCCTGAACTCTCCCAAGACGTGTCCAGTGTGAAACTTAGCTTAGACCAACAACAGAAAATGCTAAGAAGGAGATCATAAAGTAAGATGGCTCTGTAGGCTAGTGGTTCATTTCTGTCGTGGATAGACACTCAAGAATGTACATATTTTTTCCTCATACCTTGTACTTGACAACTGGTAAAACCAGAATAAGGATGTTCTCCCCTCTCTTTAGAGAGTTAAACTCACCTTTTAAAGTCTGATTGAGGATGAGAGTCAGGGGGAAATATCTATGGCTGCTCTGATCAAGATTATTTGAAAGACTTTATGGCATAAAACAAAAATCTGAATCTGACGACATTCAGGGTTACATCATACTGGATAGTGAATGCTGAGATTCTCTTAATTCATCCCAAGATTCTTAATTGTTCTTCAGGTTTCTCACTGGCACCAGAGTAGGTGATCAGAAATTTATCCTGTGCGTTTTTCACAATAGGAGTACATAAACTGGTGTGAGCCTAATTACCTTAGGAGATACAAATGGACCTTTACTTCAGAAATTCCTAGAATATTTTGGTTTTTTAAGGATGTATTCAAGACTTGAAAACAGCTATTAAGGTAAGGAAATTGTTTAACTACTTTGAGCTAATTAAACTACTACCTGTTTCCTTCTTTTGTTGAGCATTTATTAAAAACTAGAACATTTTTAGATGATGACAGAAAACACAAATCTTGGGCTGAAATCTCCTCATATTTAGGGAGATGTGCTCGTTTTTATTGTGATCTTCCTTCCCCTCCATCTCTTATTGTTTCACTGATTGATAATTACAAAGATCCTGCAGAGGGTGTTTTGCAAGAGTGGAGCTGTTCAAACAAGATTTCAGGGAAATCCTATGTCTTGTGTTATCCAGTCAGAAATTATAATAATAGTTCAAAACTAAATTTTGCAGTTATGGACTGACTTGTGCTGCATTGCTGCTCAGCTCTGCACAGAAAAAGGCCCAATACCCACTTTAAGTGCTATGGTAACTCCAGGAATAAAGGCATGGTTAGTGATGTATGCCAGGGTCCCTAAAACCTCAGGGAATGTAGGAGCTGGTTCCCCATGGCAACTAACTGATCAGCAAGACATTTATAAGCATAAATGCATGCCTTCCTTCTAGAAAAGCTTTCAGTAATTCCACTGGCAGTGTTTATAGTGTATATCTCTGTACATCTTTTCCATTCAGCCTCACATGCTGCTCCCACCAACCAGAACATTTTGCTGTATTGTTTCTTTGCTGCTTGGATGCAGTAGAAATCCACACACTGCTTTGTTCTAATGTTGTGTTCATTGCTTCTTTTTCTATATATTTTCCTCAGCTTCTCTCCCTTAATTTCATGGTGTTACACCAGGAAGGGGAGGGATCCAAAGATAAAGCAGGACAGGACAGGGGCTTCCTGAAGCCCTGTACTGATACTGGCTCTGAAATGGGGGACCTGGTGCTTATGAGCATCCAGATAACATAAGGCTGAAGAGCAGTGCAAAAGGGAAATAAGATAGAGAACGAGTCAGTCCACACTCTGCAGGCTGTGACTCCCTCAGCAGCCCCACTTATGTGAGTTTCCCTTAAGAAGAAGAAGCACAAGGAAAGATAAGAGTTTTAGATTACACTATCCATGGATGGATAACAGAGAGTGCTGGCCACCTCCTGTTTATCTCAGTTACCCAAACCACAGCAGTCTCATCCCACTTCTGCTGGACCATTACTCATACCCATTCAAACAATTTGAATATTCAAGTAAACAGCAAAAATATATGGTTAACAGAATCAAGCTCAGTCTGACCCCTGTGGTTTTGATGTTTATCTGTGTTCAGGTAGAGAAAACTCTAAAAATGTAAGTCAAATTACATTATGTGCTGGCAGTCTAGAAATCCTACCTTCAATCACAGAAGAATTACTCCTCTGCCAGATGATGCTGTTGAGGAATTCATGGAGTTTAGAATAAAATCATACTAGATATTGAAAAAAGAATGCTAGGAAATGTCTTAACTTTTTTTTTTTTGTACACCACTTTACAGGACCTAAGAATAACAACCAAGTCCAATATTTTGGTGTGGTTTGTTAAGTAGCCAAAACAGGAGAAGCCAGCTCTGCAGCATGTATCCCACTAGAGAGCTCCAATGCAGCAGCAGCAGCAGCAGCAGCAGAATTTGGGATTCTATCATCATTCTGCTTCTCCACATCCTCCCTAATGGTTTGTTCAGATGTCCCCAATGTGGGACCCTCCCAGTCAGGGACAATGATGAGGACAAAGGTGGCTAAATTCAGGATACACCATTCAGGTCCTCTTAAGGACTTCCAGGGTTTATGTTTGAAAAATATGACGTGAATATACAACCACACCTCAAGCCACAGCCCGCCATTATTGTCCCCATTCCTAAACTGATCAAGTTTGTCTCTCTCCCTTTCTCCTACAAATATTTTTTTTCTTTCCCCATTTTGCCTCTTCGGGTTTTTTGCCTTAAATGTGAGATTTGAAGCAAAACCCAAAAAGCTGTTTGTTGGTATTTTTTAAAGCTGAAATCAGAATTTTACTGGACTTTATAACATATATGACTGAAGCTCTAAAATAAAAATACTGTTAAAGTAAAATTACACAGTTCATAAAAAGATAGAAAGAGATGGGAAAGCAAATTCTGTATGCAGACTGGGAAGGAACTAGGGAAATCCCCAAGCCAAGCTTTTTCACTAATTTGGAAAAGTACTGAAACAGATATACAAAAAAATCTTCTATAATACATACATTTATAAACAAAGCTTTGTTAAGGTGAAGTAGTCTCCCAAAGAAGAAAAGATTTATGTCCTCTAATAGAAACCTGAAATTAAATGAAAAGTCAGAAGCTACCCTTAGACAGGTATGTGTAATGCAGTCCTCTAGTGGAGATTTCAGAGAAAATAAGATTACACTGTCCTCATCTCATGCTGTGCTGCATCTTCCCTTCTGTATTTTCTATAAAGCATTTCATAGGAAATTAAATGGAACCACAGGATTAATCTTCATTTGTTCTGGAGTCACATTTTTCCTTTATGTATTCTCCTTATGTCTTCCAAGATTCTAGCCCTACCTGGCGGAGCAATTTTCCCCCTTGAATATATGCACCAAAGACAGAGCAAGCCTTGCAACTAATACTGAATTTTGCTCCTTCAAGAAAGGAGGACCTGGGAGGAGAGGTTGGCTGGGGCTGAGCAGCTCCCCCTACAAGGAGGGAAGAGGAAAGTGGTGGGAAAATGTGTCAAGCTGGGCTTGCTGCTGCTGCTCACTCCCAGGAGACAGGGAAGTAAAGGATGGTGTCTGACACCTGGTGCTGGAGGGAGCTGCTCTTCCCCCTCTCCCCAGCACTACACACCAGCCCACTCACCAGAGAGAGACAAAACACCTTCATAAAGCTGCAGTTATCAGAAACCATGGCAGGGGAGAAGTACAGATGTTTGGGGTTTTTTTTCTCTGTCTGCTTTTCTAAGCAGATGCCCACATTTCCCATGGGCAAATCAATCATCAATAGGAGCGAGTTAATATCCTGCACAGCTGAAGTGTGATTTCTGGCTCTGCCTGTTAGAGAGAAGAACAAGGCAATCTGATTTTTCAGAACAACATTGACAGAAATGGCTGTGGGCAGCCTCTCAAGCTATCATTGATTTATCTCAAGTAAAATATATGTCTGGCAAGACAAGTCTCCATTTAAGCTGATTTAGCCTTCTTTATGTCAAGGTTTATTGGTATTAGTCCAATCTGTTGAGAGTTTCCTTTTGGGAAACTCATCAGGTATTTCTATAAAAACAGCAAATCATTGTGTTGTTCCATTTGGAACATTTTGTACTGTGAACTTGTTCTACTGCCTAGAACTTGTTCCTGCTGCACCTCTTTTTAGCAACTGGCTCCCAAAATTTCAAGACACCTTCTCCTTTCTTGGGTGTGCAAATTATCTTTTTTTAATTTTTTTTTTCCATTTTCTCCATATTTTTTTACTTTTTACTCTTTTTATCTTATTGAACCTTAAGGTCCAGTACCTGAGTACCTGAGATTTGTTTATGTTAGAAGAAAGGGGTGTAAGGATTAACAGAGATAAGATAAAAAGTTTATTGGTGTCTGCCCTTGAGCACAGGCACATGCTGCTGACTGCAGAAGTTGGTACCCAGGAATTAGGGCTCAGAAGGGCCCTATTTCATAGACAAACTTATGCCTTGTGTTGATGGTTTATTGCTCTCACTGAAATAAAACACCACTGCCTGTTTTTCAGTCAGGATACACTTCCACCCCACTCTTTTAAAACTTAAGTGGATTTTAGCAAG
This sequence comes from Molothrus ater, assembly GCF_012460135.2. Lineage (NCBI taxonomy): Eukaryota > Metazoa > Chordata > Aves > Passeriformes > Icteridae > Molothrus > Molothrus ater. Next base: position 11,219,306 of record NC_050482.2, on the reverse strand, counting down.
TCTGAGTAATGTAGTCATGGCCACTGTCACGGACATGGCTGGTGTCCATAGCCATTCTTGCAAGGCCGGCATCCACCCACACTTTCAGAAATGCTTAAAAGTCTTTATAATTGCTGAAAACACTTTACATACTGACCTTGATTCTTGGAGGTTGTAAACAAAGTCAAGGACTTCCATTTCCCACAGATGATTATCTGTTGCCTTGGTGGTGATTCCCTTTATCAGCGAATGCTGCTTATAAAACTTTTTTGCCCGTTATGCTCAACTGTTAGAGATTTCTCTCTAAAGAGGAATGTATTGGTGGAATGTCTTTTAATATATTAAACAGCATCTCTGGCTATTCCTCTTATTAGTATTTTCTAGTTGACATAGTGAATATTTTTATGTACTTCCTGAGATGCTTTGTGAAAGTCATAATTTCAAATGCTACTTGTCTTAATTTTTCATACTACTGCTTCAACTAAGCAGTGGCTACATCTTCTGCTAGCAATATAATTTCATGTTTAGGTCTTTAAGTATTTTTGACAGAGGCTACACAGCTTTTAGAAAAACACGGTTGCCCTGATATTTTTATTTTGAGGGACTGCTGCATTATGTTACTACAAACACCAAAAAGTGACAAAATAAATTAATGAACTCTGTTTAAATGATGTATATGTATAATTTCTAGCAAGCTGTAATGTTCTATGTATAGAAACTGGATTTAAACTAATACAGGCTAATGCTCAGTATCAGCTTGCTTCTGATTTATTTGCATAGATTTGTACCATGAAAACCAGTGAAATAATGAGAAGATCCTGAAAAACATAGATACTTTCTGTGAGAATTCAATTTCTTATCAATATACTTTTTTGAATGAAAAATGTATATTTGTGTTTGTCTTCAAAGTAATTCTGTAACTTGGCTGATATCGTAACTATTGACAGTCTTGTGAAACTGTCATATTTTCAACAGATTGTTTGGGAACATTTTAATTTTCATGTTTCAGGTAACAATTCCTAAATTTAGTCTTTTAATTCTCACTGGACTGAAGTTTTGAAACCTTCCTTACGAGTAACAGATATTGGAGAGTGTAAGGTTATACTTTTTTACCCCTTTAACTTACCAACCTAAATTGAATGACTTTTCATTACTGTGCCTGTGAATTTTTCTTCTCCTGCATTGTATCAGCAATGTAGTTGCTATGATTTGGTGAAAAAATAAAGAAAGCCCAAAAAACCCACTTCAAAACACCAAACCCCCAAACCCATTTCCAGCTGTAAAGAGACTTCCCAGTTTTGGTTTGCTGGTTCTTGTATGGGATGTGGACCTTCCAGATTACAGAATGCTGCTTAGTGGAGCTGCTGCCCTCTGTAAATGTGGCAAGATGCGTGTGATCATGCCTCCTTCCACTCCCTCTGACTCAGCCTTTTGCTGTCCAGGGTCTTCTGTCCAGCACAACCAGCAGCTTCTCTCTTCTTACTGATTTTTTGTCATTTGCACAACTTCCCTACTAAAGACCCAAACCAAATGGGTCAGAAAGACGTGTAAAGATTTGGTTTTCTCTTTAGAAGGGGGGAATATGGAACTTTTCCAGGGGAACACAAAGCCTGGGGAAGGGGATATATTATTGCTATGGGTTGTTTAGATGCTTTCTCAAGACTGAGACAGAGAATGCCATTGTTCTTAGGCTTTGCCATTTTATTGTAACCTTTGAAGGCAGTCCTACTTAAAAAAAAAAAAAATTGAAAAATTTGAAAAATTTGAAAAGAAGAATTCCTGTGACCTGTAATGAAAACAAAAAATAATCCAAGCCAGGAAAGCAAAGTCTGAAAAGATACAAAAGGAAAACATATCAGTGGTTTTCTAAAAAAAAAAAAAAAAAATGGGAGCCTGCTACACTTTATTATTCTACTCACTCCGGGGAATTTCTTCCAAATCTGCTCTGTATCAGTGTGGAATATCCTTCTTTGCCCCTAACTGTTAAGGAACCAGAATATCAGTGGGGATGCTTCCATGATGGAGCAGCAGGAGTAGCAGAAGCTATTTAATTATCCTTAACATGCTCATGTATATGTAATGAACACAGTCACAGAACACTCGGCTGTTTCTGTTTTCTACCTCATTCTCTGTAACTAAATGCAACAGGGAAACTGAGAAATTTATTACACTATAGGTGGATATAGGGGGGTTTAAGTTCTTTGTAGTTAATTCTTGCTATCACAGGTAGTGCTTCAGAGGAGCAGTTATCCTGGTATCCCTGCATTTCCCACAGCTATGGCTCAGCAAACCCCAGGCACATTACTAGAGCACAGGTCCTTCCCCTGATTGCTCAGTGATTAGAAGCCACTTCCTGCTTACTTAACTCAAAAATGTGATTACTCTTCAAGATGCAGGAAGGCTCAAATTTAGACACAGTTGGAAAGTGCACGTTTTTTTTCCCCTCAGTAAAACAACAAGGACAAACTGTTTCTACAAATATCGACACGCTGTTCTCAGCAGCACTACACAAAATGCAGCTGGTCACTGGTTCTGTGCCACTCCCAGAAGCACAGCTAGAGACTTAGTAAAACCTGTTTCCACCAAGCCCTTCACAGACAGCATGCTGCTTTAAAGGCCACAGCAGTCACGTCTCATGTTTTCTTGAAAATAAGAACCACAGTTCCATTTTGTTGAGAATTTCAGTCAGCATTCCTTTAAAAAATACTAATTTTAGAATAAGGGCTACTTGTGCAATTGCTGTGTTACACATTTCAAAATGTCTGACTCAGCAGTAAACTCATGTTACATCCTCAAAGTTCCCTGCAAACAGTGCTTAGTGCAGTGACCCACCACAGCCACTGAAAAATTCATGGACATATCTCTGGATCTGGGAAAAGCCTTCACCAATGGCAGAAGGAAATTCACCATGCTTGGGGAACTGAAAATTGAGTTCTTTATCTGTTATTAAATAATTGACTTAAACTTTGCTTTAGAGTATTTCAGTGTACGTAACAGAACATAATCATCTCTGCCCTCCTTAATGCAAAGGGATCTTTCTGGCCACGTTCCACTCTGGCAAACGAGATATCTAAAATCAAACCTTTGCCTACTCTAACTGTGTCACTCTGCAAAGAAAACAGCACGCTGGATCAATAATTTAAAGGACCTGTTAGAGGAGCTGATAATTTTCTGCTGTAGCAGAAAACTGGGAAAATGCTGATGCTAAAAAATGAAAGCTCTCCAGTTTGCTATCAGTAGGTGAACAGCTCCAGGCTGCTCATCCTGTTGGTGTCCTGCTCCCAGCCTGACATTTTCTGGCAGCACTTTGTGCTCATCTTTGCCATATGAAATTTTCCAGAATTTTACTATATAGATATTTGAATTATATATATAAAATTGAATTTTATATATATTTAATCATTCACTTCAATAATGAAAAATGTATTATAGTATTTCTAAATAGATGATTTTGACCAAAAGCTGTGCGCACATATTTTTTTATAGTAGACTGTCAAAAAAAATCTCAGGCTTCCCTGCCACATGTGTAGTTATTGACCAAGAAAAAGAAACAATTATATTTCTTTTTGGTTCTTGATGAACATAAACCAGAATTCGCATCCCTTACATGTCAAATACACAACCAATGAGATTTTCAGAAAATATTCAATAGTACAATGTAAATAGCTTTTTTTTTTATAAATGGTCTCACTTGTATAATCTAATTTTTTTATTATTTTTACTTACATTTAATATTTAGTTGCATCTTATATTTATGTAATAAAAATATATTTTACATTTATATACAGTTTTAGTGTGTTTATTTCTATTTTATATAATCAAAATTTATTTTATATTTACATATATCTTTATATTTTCTATTTATCTTTGCCATTTATATGATAAAGTAATAAGAATTATGGAATAAAAACAGGCATTATTAGATGTGCACCTTATGTGTTACCAGATCCAATATTCTTGATAGGCTTAGTTAAATATTAATAAATATTTATTTTAGATTCTCCTGGCTAGGTTAGTTTCTTCTGACCTGAGATAAAATAAAGGCACAGACAGCAGGTTCTCTGTGCCTCTGTAAAATTTAACAATACTCACTTTTTTGTCATGTCACAATATATTTAGTATTATCCGACTTGAAAAGGTGGGGGACCACTGGTCACAAAGCAAAGGGAGGGAATTTGGAGATTTGCTGTCAATTCTGGCACCAGCAGTTTGGACTCTGGACTAGGAAATCCTCGTTGGAGCTGTGAACACCCCAGTGAGGCTGAGCTGTGATTAACCAACCAACCACCCCGACTCCCCACACACTGCAAGATGCAGAATTCAATGTGACTGGTCTCAGGGGACAGAACAATATTTTGGGCTTCACTAAAACATACCTGGTTTTTATTAAAACGTGTCTTCAAATGGAGGCTGCTGGATTAGCAGAGAAGGGAGAATCCAGTGGCATTTGGAGGTGACATGGTCTTGGCTGGATACCAGTTTTGAAGCAATCCAGTGCAAGGGCACTGGTGAAGGATAATCACTTTTTGCAGAGTTGCTCTAAGATAGGACAAATTCACAGCAGAGGGCTGAGGTGATACATAAAACAGAAAGGAATGAGGGCGATGAGATTATGACAACCCATGGAGACAAATTTAGCCAGCAGCTATGTGCCACTCACATGAACAGAAATAAAAGTGTAGCCACATTTCACTGCCCACAAAGTGGCAAACATGCTGTAAGACATGGGAACTTGTCTCAAAACCCTATGAGAAAGGGAGAGAATTAGGAACAGGAGATCTGGTTCTACAAAGCTCTGATGGTTTTCATGCCTCCCCAGCACTCACTGTCGTAGCACAGTTGCACAGTCCTGGTATGCTGGGTGCTTCCTAGCAAGAGCTTCCATTGAGGCAACACCAAACTGAAAGTTTTTAGTCTGTCTGTATGATCTATGCTCTTTCTAACACAATTCTGACAGAATTAGATGATCCTAAGGTGAGAGCCCCATAAGCTTCAAGTCTGAAGTGAAATGTGGGCAAAGAGCATCAAAATGAGCGCAGAAATCCTGATCGTAACCTCATGCTCAGGGGTAGGCGGTTTTTAGTGGGAGGCGAAGTTAGTTTGTGCACACAATCTAAGAAATCTTTAGATTCCGTTGGCCAAAAAGTTCCAGTGCACTGTTTTCTTTGAAAAAAAAAAAGTTAGAGAATCCAGACAAGTCTATATAAAGAAAATCTCACTCCTTAATTGTAGAATCACTTACTCTTTATACTATAAAATTGCATGAATTTCCTTGATAGTATGAAATTGTATTAGCTTTCACTTTCTGACCACAAAAAAACGGCTGGTAAATGTATTTTTAGAAACTACAGGGAAATGTAACTGCAGTCTAAAATTACTTGAGAGGAAATTGTGAAATGAAAACCAAAATCTTCTCAATAGCGGCAGATCTTTGAGAAGAGAGCCAGAGGCTTAACAGTTTTGAACAACAGAAAAAGCTTCTTTATTTTCTGGGTGCAGGATAATGTAGCATTGGAAGACTATGGAGAATCTGTCCTTTGATATTTCAAAAACATAGCTAAGAAGAGCTGCAGATGGTGAAACTCTTGGTTTAAACAGGAAGTTGGATCTGAGAGCTCTAGACATACCATTTTCTGCAAAGAGTTTCTCTAGTGAATATTCATTCAGCTCAAGTTCAAATGAATGTCTATTTACTTGGTTCATCTAAAGATGTCACACTAAAGAGAAGAAATAGGAATTCACTTCAGGTGTTATGAGATTGTCCTATTACTTGTATCTGACTTCAGCTTGCCACTGTTTTATGCACTTTGCAATGTGACCCAATAACACACTTGCACTTGTACATGCAAGAGAAGGTACTGCAAATTCACAGTGGCATCTTCTCCTTGCTCAAACCTAAGACAATTTCACATGCCTAAAGCTTGTGTGGAAGAAATGAAGTAGTGAGTCATTATGAGTTGCTTTTTATATATTCTTACTAATTTCACTTTAGGTTTGGGGGTTTTTTTCTTTTTTTCTTTTTCCTATAAATGCTCTTTTAGATAAGAGTTTTAAGACTCTTGGGAACTCTCATTTTTACTAAATCAAACTTTGCCTCCATTATGCAGTTGTATTTCACCTGACTAATTATTGTCGAGTTGGTTGAATCCTGAATTCAGCATACTTGGGCTGAGAAATTTGAGCTGGGAGATTAACCATGGCACCATGAGCAGGAGTTTGGCCTTCTGAAAAGGATCCTTCAGATAACCATCTACAACATATACACGTATGGTTTTTTTGTTTGTTTGTTTGCTTGTTTTGTTTGGGTTTTTTGTTCCCTGGGTGGAATATTTTGGAATCAAATCTCTTTCTAGATCTGATCCCCAGCACAGCAATAAAATGCTGCCCTTTATACAAGCTGTGATAAAAACTACATTTTAATCAACAGTGAGTGATGAAGCCATTAAGTGTACATTTTAGAATATAGGTTTCCTTCCAGGAGATTTCTAGGAACGCTTTATTGTTTCTGTTTGACACTAAAGAAGCCCCATTAATGTTTAGATTATGTTGCAAACTTAACCATGAGGAGAGGGTTATGCCCTCCAGCTGCCACATGCCATGTTTAGATATTTGGCATAAATATGCATTTAAAATAATTAGGCAACTCCTATGCTTTTACCATTCTATTTAATTCATCTGTTTGTACTGCTTCAGGACTGCTGTATTAGGGAGAATATCCAGCTGGAAACTAATCAAGGAATAAAAAGGGGCTTGGCTGTAATGATCAAGAAGAAGGAACAGATCAAGGGCTGAGATCAACAACCTGGCGTTTGAAGAGGAATGCTTAAAATAACACAGCAAAAGAAGAAAGGAATGTTTAAGTCCTTTGTAGTGCTGAACTGCTTTTTTAGGAGATCTTCTGTTACAAAAGAGACAGCTCAAGGTTCTTCTTCCTGTGCAGAAACCCTTTCCTTCGCAGGTGCTCATTTTTCAGTTCTGACTTGCAGCGGTCAGTAAGCTGTACATCTGCTGAAGGGACACTCTCATCAGGCAGGAATGGTGTCCAAGCCGACCATCTGACGTAAATTGTCTCACCACTTAATTAAAAAATGCGTGGCCATCACCATCTAAATGCTTGTAACACACAATTATGTAGTGTGTATTATCACTCGCTGCTTAGACCAATCCTTTGTGCTGTGGCCTCTTTACATCTATCAGCCCTCAGACTTTATAATTAGAAGTTAACATTCTTATTTTCTTCCCTTCAAAGAAACTGGCTGTTTTGAAAAGCACAAATTCTCCACTGAGCCTTCAGGACAATATGTGATGATAACAGTAATTAATTAATTAAGCATGCCTTTTCTGAAGATCTCACAGAAGGTTACAGGAGCTTTTAAGAAATTAATCCTTTGAACATCACTGTGACTGAGGGAAGATGCATATATTTTTTTTAATTAAAAATATGAAGCTTTTAGAATAAATTCCTTGTCTAAGGTCCAGAAACAAATTTTGGCTGACTACAGATATCTTAACCATTTGGTACTCATATCAATAGAAACCAATTTAGTTGGACAAGTTCAGTAAACATAGTGGGGCTGACTTCATAATTTGACTATAACTTTTGAGAAAAATAGATAAAGAATTGGAAAGATGCATTCAAGTCTTTCTCTGTGGGCCACAGTCTTGCTCTTTGAGTACAGATAACTGTAGAACTGTGCAATGCACAAAGCTGTAGAATTATGCAAAGTCAAAAAATATTATCCTATTTAGGGTGGATCTTCCATCAAATGAACTTTGAGTGAGTCTAATAATATACAGACAACATGTTCCTCATGAGAAGATGCTGACTGCAATGTGATCTACAAATGTGAATTTAGGGGTTTAGAAAAGTTTGACCTTCTCTGCTGTCAGGACTGCACTGTAGAACAAGATTTCTGCTTCTGCTAACACTTAAAGTACTCCTGAAGTGAGATATTTGCTTTGGCTTAATTAGCTGTCATGCACAAGTACCAGGGTTTGTTCTTTGGTTCTAGAAATGTGATATACAACTATTCACTAGCACTGTAGCCATTTGGGTACTTTCTGCCATGGCCCATCTGACTGGAAGCCATCATAGGTATACCTTGATCCCTAAAAGAAATTTTTGCTGGGTTTGAGCTTATATTCTTTTAGTGGTTAAGCCAAGAGATCTAATTTATGATCTCTGGGTGAAGGATTTCCTTGACTGTGGATGTAAGTAGATTTTTCATGTGACTCTGCACTTGTGGCTTTCCTGTCATGACTCCTACTCATAATGAACAAGCTATTTTTGTGTCTTTTCTGAAACTTCCTCTTGCAAATAGTTCTTTGTTCATTTACACTAGAGACTGTTTAACTGAACCAGTTTTCCTTATAAGTGCTTCTAAAGATCAACCTCAAATCTGTCTCCTGAGGATCCCCTTGATGTAGTTGGTACAACTTCTCTTCTGTGCTCCATGTCTTTGTGATACTGTAAATCAAATCTGGAAAGTCACAGGCTGTTGCGGTGACTTAGGAGGAAGTCCATGTGTCCTGAAAACTGGATTTGAATGTAGCTTAAGCCATGCTGTATGCTTGTTGTACTCTCAATATTGGAATTATTATTTTTTAGCTTTGGAACTTAAGTCCCATATTTGCTAATATCACAGGTGAAACAGTCATGTCAGCAGTGCACAGGATTTAAATGTTTTATCTCTTTAACCTAACAGAAACTCTGGGATGATCCATAAACACTCAAAGTATATTTTAAAACAGGCAGAGCAAAATAATTTATATTGGTTATGACTTGAAGTCTTTTGAGGGATCAAATATATTATAGTTTATGTATATGGGAAACAACAGATAACTAACTATGAAACAGAACAATTTAGATAGTGACTGTGTCAAGCCAGTGAACTTTTCTGACTCTCCTAAAATATGATGGTTTTGTTTATAATTATCAGTCAATTTTATGCAAAAATACTTTTGACTCTCAAAAGTGAAGACAAATTAGAATCATTGGCACTGTTTCTGGAGGTAGAAGATTTTCAGCCACAGTGGTTAAATATTGGTCCTTGATTTATGCAATTTTCTGTTTTAAAACTGTCTGAATGACCAAATTCAAGAAACTTTATAGAAAAGTCATTCCATACAAGAGGTCTTAGGGATGCCACCTCTTTGGAAATTGTGACACGGGTGATTAATGTGTTCTTCCAAGACTTCCAAAATTGCTTCAAAATGTACCATCTTTCAGGTTGCCATTTGTATCTTTAGCTGTAGGCATTGGCGCAGTTTATAAAACATGCAAAGGAAAAATCTCAGAAATTAAAACAAAACCAAAAACCCTCAGCAAAACAGTGGAGATTTTCACCACAGTCCTCCAAAGAGCTGAATCAGGATTGCAGATTCTGCACCATTTGCCAAGGCAATGCTTTGAAGGTGGTGAAGGTCCAGAACATGCAGCCTGGGCAGTGTGGAATATTTGGTCCACACCCAGCAATTCTGGATTAGGGAGCATTGTGCTAATTAAAGAATATTTTGTGCAAACATGGTGCAACCTACATTTGTGCAAACTAGGAACACTTAAGGGTTTTTTCTTAAGGAATAATCATAGTAAGTACTTATTTTTAATTAGTGGGATTACACTGCTTTTTCTTTTCTTTTGTTTTTAACTATTATTATTATATGTTGCAAGAACTGTTTACGTCACACATGCTTTAAGAGAAAAAATCTTGTGTTCCAGCTCTGTGAAGGGAAAGAGATGGTTTTAGCATTGAAGTAAATGAAATGGAAGACTCTAAAAAGGAATATTATGATGAGGCTTTTCCCGTTTGTGAAGGCACAGAGTAAGAGCCCTGGCCTCACTGCACTCACTCTTTGTTCTGGTACCAGTCACTCTGTGTGTTATACCTACATATCCATTTATCCTCAGTGCTAGCTAGAAAATTACACCCAAGAGGATTTGGAGAACAAATCCAGTTTTTTAGTAGATTTAGTGAGATTAGGATGGTAGCCAGTTCAACTTCCCACTGGACTATATAGAAAGCAGAAGAGGACTAATTTCTGAAGATCTGAGTTGTTTCTCCTGACTTTCTTCAAAGAGCGAAGAAGGGGATAAATTTAGCTGAGCTAGAGATACTTTAGGTACCTTTAACCAGTATTTAGACATTACAAGCATCCTAAAATATGCCATCCACCTAATTCTGGGACTCTGTTGATGCTGCAAAATGAAAAGATACAATAACCAAGTGAGGAATGTTGAGGGTGAGCAGCACTGATTCTCCTATATCGATTGCTAGAGTTGGTTGGAGTGGTGCAAAGTGGTCAAGGAACTGTGAAGTGCTACAGATGGACAGTCAGTGCTCACACTCATGGCAGCCCAGGTTACCCCAGCTTCTCTAAATAGACACACAGGTTGCCAGTGAACATACTGAAAGCTGCTGAGATTAAAGGTGCAGCCATGCTTGATGGATCAGGTAGGAAAAAACCATCAACACCTTGATCCTTTCAGCGTCCTCTGAGCAGCATTATGGCAAAAGATCTGTAATTCAGAGGCAGGTGGGGAAATTAACACCTCCAAATATTGAAATGGAGGTGATCTGTCCAACAATTCCACTTAGGAGGAACTGCCCATGGAGGAATCCATCTCCTAGCTGAGAGTTCATAGCTTAACATCCTGAGATGAATGAGGAATGTATCTAACATATAGACCCTTACCTAGCTTTTTCTCTCTGGTAAGTTTTGCAGCTGTTCCCTAGTTTGTGCTTTGTATGAAGAACACATAGTTCACACTAGGAACTATGAGATGTTCAAAATTATTTCAAAGTCTTGCAGCACTTAGGGGAGTTATGAAGGTATGGAGTTAAGTAACTTGAAAGTGACAATTGAGAAATCGGTGGAAATCTGGAGCTTAGGGAAGCCTCTCCTAAAACTGAGCCAATTTTGTACCTTCTTATGTACCTCACGCTGTCACTCCCTCCTTTAGTGCTTCTTCCCCTCCTTGATCCTTCTGATGCTTATTTGACACTTCTGGGATCAGATTAAGAATAAGAGTATTTGGCAACAGGCAGCACAAAGGCAAGAGGATGACAAGTGGGAGATGTTCTACTGGGAAAGGTCCAGAGGATTTTTACACAACCAGGGTCTAAAAGAGCTTCTGGTGATCCTGTCACCACACTGCATTTTTAATGTCAATTCCGTATTATCTGCACTCTTCGTGCCAAGGCTTGATATCCCAGTCAGTTATCTTGGTCAGAAATCCTGCAATCTTTTTCTTTTTGGGGAGTGGAGTTAAAACTAAGGGAAGCATGACTGTGGGAACTCAGTGATTTGCTGAGGTCAGTGTAAACAAGTAACAAAATACTAGCAGGGAGACAAAGAGGACAAGCAGACAAGTACTGCAATGCAAAAGAGGATATGGAAAATATTAGAAAAACATGCTACAGAGCAGAAAATAAGAATTACCTTGGGGAAACACAGATTTCTTTTTTAGAAAGAAATCTGAAATCTCAGGGCTGATAGAAAAGGCAATATGAATGGTTATTAGTAAGAGAGAAAACTACTAGTTAGGTACAGGAATAGAACTATTAGATGCATAGAAGAGGGATCTATTTTAAATTAAAGATATTTTTACTCTTAAAGGGTAAAATACTAGTAGAAAATAGAACAATAGATTGGAAAATAAATTACTGGGAATAGTTTATAAATCTTAATGGTTGTTGGAATGCTTCCAGAATATTTTCTGAATACTTCACTCTTTTTGCATGATTTTTCTCTTCCCCTTCTAAGAAAGTCTAAATAGGAAATAAAATGTAAAATTCATCAAAAAAGCCACACTCTCAGAGCTTCAAGATTGTTGACTAATTATAATTGTGTGTCCCTTAAAAAAAAAACAAAAACAAAACTGTAAAAGTGAAAAAATTATTCCATTGTTAAGATACTCCTGTTGCTTGTTTTGTAATTCAAATTCAAATAGATATTCAAACAAGGAAGATACTCAACTTTCATTCAACTGTGTTCATGAAGAAACTCTTTGTGGCTCCTTTAATTAATTCACTCAGTTTGAATATCTCTGACACAACCTCTGGGGATAGAGATTCCTTATTCACTACGTGCATGAAAAGATGTACACCTACACAACATCAGAGTGCCAAACAGCTAGCAGCAATAAGAACATTTGCCTACAAGACCTATCCTGCCAAATATTTGTATCTCACAATTTTGGCTAGTCAACCTACTCTTCAGACTGCCCCAAAGTGAAATGAGTTGAAATAACAAAAAAAAAAAAAAAAAAACAAAAAAAACAAAAAAATCTGCAGAAGAAACAAATTGTCTGCAGTGGAACAAGTGAGCAGAAGGGACAAAGCATTTCTAAAGGTCATCTTTGCAATTTACTGTTTCCTGTCTACCCCTAGAACCTGTTCCCCAGAACCATGCCATTTCACTCAAAATAGCCAGAAGAGGAACATAACTGAGGAACAGAAAGCTCATTATGTTCAGTTTAATTTCAGGGGCCAGAATTAGGCAGATTCCTTGGTATTACATGAAATTACTAATTTTCATAAGGATGTAAAAATTAAAGAATGACATCAAACAAACAAAAAACCCTCCTCATTACTTTTTACTTCTACTTGAGGTCTGTTTCCCATCTTTTGTACAGTTTGTTATTTAAGGATTTTCCTTCTTGTGCTTTTCCACTTTAGTTTCTTCAGCATTATTTGGTGGATGGCTGATTTAAACAATTTGTTGAAATTGAAGTAACTGATGTGCAGGTTTCCCATCCCCACTCTTGCTTGCTTCTTCAAAGAAAACTCTGAGGCATGACTTTCCTTGACAAAAGGGAGGCATTTTTTATTTTCTCCCCAAGATTTACCTATTTCCTTTAGTTATGTCAGACAGAGTTCATATCACCTCCACCTTCAAATTAACAAAGACATTTTCTGTGTGCTAAGACTGATTTCAGACTATGGAATTAATGCTTGCATGTGGACCTGGAAGACTGGATATTCAAAAACATGGTCATACTTCTAAAAAATTCAAACTATTTAACAGTGGAAATACATTTCTTCTCTACTTCAGCTACTTAAATTTTAGGTGAGAAATTAAGAAACATAAATAGTCTGAGAAGCAGTTCCTCATATTCTCACATAGGACCAGATTATAAAAAAAAATGTTGATGTTTCCAGGCTCCAGAACAGGCTGTAGGAGTGGGATTCATTAAGGTGGCATATACAATTTAGTGGATAGGATGAACCTAAGCACAGGTGATGGGTGATGCACCCTTGGCAAAAGTACTTTCATTTTGTGCAGGAGTCTGTGGTTAGGAATGCAGAGCTAGGGGCTGGAGAGCAGGGCTCAGATTCTCTCCCATCCAGTCTCATTTCACCCCTTTGCTGTTGAAAACACCACATAGAGGAACAGCAGAGAGGAGGACAGGACTTAACCATCATACATCCAACTCAAATTGAGTTGAAGACAAGAATCCAAGGTTTCAGAATAGCTGTGAAGAACTTCACCTTGGCAGAAGATGATGTGGTTACTGACAGATTATTGACTATTTTTACCATTTTATCAATCCTTTTCCACTTTCAGATTGCTGTGAACTTCCTTCTCTCTCATTTTTTTGGGGGGAGCTCTTCCCTCCCAAATCTCTGCTCATAGCAACCATCTTCTTTCACTGAAAAGCCATTGAGCTTATGTGTAAAACTGAGGATTCTTTTGTTTTTTGTTTAGTGAAGGTTCTTTACAGATCCATGCTTGTGTGTGCATATTACTCTAATAGTGTTGAAGTACAGTAGTTTCCCATTGAATTTGTTATATCTTGCTTTGTAGCTAGGCCTCTCCTCCGCATATCTCTCTCTTTTTTACCTCCCTTCCACCTGCAGCCAGCAGCACTTAATTATTGATGAAATATGTCCTAGATTGTCAGTGCTGCTCATGCAATTTCCTTGATTGTTACTCATCTCCACCAGGGAACCTAGCAGACAGCACCAGCTAGAAGACATCTGTTCAATGATTCTAACTGCAGCTCTAATTTTATGATTTGCTTTCAGTTCTTGATAAAACTACTATATAATTTTTTCTCACTTTTTAAAGTAGGACAATATTATCTTAATCCTCTACCTGAATAATTTGGACTGAATTCTAAGCAATGGATTAATCCTCTACAGTTTTGATTTATTTCTAAGACCAGAGCTATAATAAAAAGGTCTTTTCTGCACTGCGTTTTTAACACTCCATGTAAAGCAGAATAAGCTAAAAGCTCTTCACAATTACATGGAATACTATAGGATGACATCTATGTGTCCTGCCTCTGATAAGGAATTTTTCATTTAATCATTTGTGATTATGTTTTTGCAGGCTATGTTTCAATTTGGACAGACGTTGAACACTTTTTATTGTATCCTCTCTCAGATAAATTCCTGGCGCCAGAGAGGATTTCAGGACTTTGCCTTACAATTGATTATTTATGCAAATGAAGTGAGGATGTGTGCAATGTATTCATTTGGTATGCTGACTGAATTGAAAAAATCCCAACCAGCTGCACCAAGTGTTGGGCTCACTATTGTAGATTGAAACTTCTATCTCAGATAAAAAATAAGATAATTTCCTACACAGAAAGACATATACTTCTCAAAAGATGATTTCATTTATTTTAGTAGTTTTGATCTATATAGAAAGGGCTTGGATTTTGTTTTGTATAATTTAGCATAGAAATTTCAACTTAAACACCCCGGATAAAAAATTTAATTTCAGCAATCGCCCAAAGTTCTTGCTGAAGTAAAAAAAAAAAAAAAACACCTCTGCTTCTCTTTACCAATAACATCTGAACAGACTCTTCAACCATGGGTCATGTAACTGAGCTTCAGCTTTCTCCAAACATTAATAAAGTACACAGAATAGCAAAACAATCTTATTAAGTCAGCTTTCATTCCCATCAGCTCAGCCTCACTTACTCCAGTGGTTTCTTCACAGCAGCTACCAGGAAATCAATCTCTGAAAGCAGGTGTGCTGAAGTGGGAGGCAAGGAAGGGAGGTCAGGCTCTGCTGTCATCAGTCCGTCAGTTCCACCCAACTTTTCTGTTTAAATGAAGGCATGACTTGGGATAAGAGGGAAAATTACCAATGTGGTAACCTTGGAGCAGAGTAAGATATTTAATACAATTAAGCAATTCAGATAAGCCTTATTTTAATTAAACAAACACAATAGGAAGCCTGAAAAAAGTAATGGTCATGAAAACAGATGCTCTTCGAAACCCTCATGATATGGCAAAATTTAACCTCAAAATCCTGTTGATTGCCTTGTTCCTTAGCAAAAAATACAGGATTTACAATGAAAACCTACATGAATCTATTTATCACACATGAATGCAACCTCACCTTTTCAAGAGCCTGCAATCTATTGCATTGTCAGAAAAATTATTATGAACTGCCTTGTGGTAATACATCTATGCTCTTTCTCAATAAAGTATAATTAAATACTTGTTGAAAGCAGTTTTATTGCTATTAGAAGGGCTAAGATACTACACTATACTACTCAACTGCAACTGGTGCATTTATAGATTTGTTTTTCCATCAAGCCTTCTGTTACTATTGAATTATTCTTTTTAAATAGGCCAGTATTAAAGCACCTATGTGGTATGAAGTAATTACTGATTTAGGCTGCATTGTAAGTGACAGAAATTGTAATTGCTAGATGGATGATGAGACACCAAAATAGCAATGCATGAAACAAAGCAATTGAGAAATCCTCTCTTGGACTTGACCTCATCCTAACGAGGCATACAAGGTCAGGCCTGTCAGATTCATGATTAAGTGTAGTCTTCCTTGTTTTGTTCACATTCTTTTCTGTGCAGAGATACCCTGAGACACTGGGGAATCACTACAGAACATTTTCCTTGTAAGCAATGGCAGTTTTTTCACTTAATTCACTTACTATTTTATTCAGATTATTTTAAAAGAATAACTGGTTCCTTAGATGCTACTGGTACAGCTGCATATTCCAGAATTTTTCCTTACTTTTTCTGTTAGATTATTGCCTGAAAATCAGTGCAGGGTTAGAAGAATCAGAAATGTTAATCCATTAAAACAATGCTGTTTAATTTCTTATAGCAATTTCCTGCATTTGTGTGTTTAGAAACTGTAGGAAAAGGAATTCATTTTCGAGGACATTCAGAAGTGGTATCCAAATGTATTCTGAGTTTAAAAAAAAGAGTTGAAACACAGAACCCTCCACTGAAATGTAACAGATCATTAACAAAACCAAAGGAGGAAATCTGCCTCTCCAGGCACTTCTTGGAAGTCTGTAATAATGTATTTTAAGTAAAAATATATGCCTTATTTGAAAACTCCTGAGACAGCACTGACTCTTGTAATTTCCTTTTTTTATTTCTTTACAAAAAAGCTGTAAAGATTGGGTTCCTTTCTGAATATAGTTCTTAAATTATTATCAATGTGCCAGAATTAAGGAAAGAGAAAATATCTTTTAAAAATGTTATTTGCGCTCAAGAATTTTGTAGTAATGATGTATTCCAATATTTAAAATGCAGCCATTAGAATTCTCACGAAATGATGACATATTTTCGCTAAAATTGGAAAATTTCAACACACATAAGCCCACCACAGCCCTTGGAGATAATAAATTAACCTTGTTAGAATTAGGAGACTGGATTCACTGCAAGTTTTTTTCTCCAGTTTTTTTCTATAGATCTACTAGTGAGAAACCTTTCCTCGGAAATGAAATCCGAGGTGCTCTTGCCAAAGCTAGATTCTACAATTTAGAGTCAAACCATCCCAATTATAAGCTTAACAGGGAAATGATGAGCCTGTTGGGTAATGCTGATTTTGTAAGAGTCAGAGCTGAAGTATTCCTAATGTTTTATTATTTCATGAGTCCACAATACTTTTTTTTTTCCTTCCTATATTGGGATTATGTGGCAAGGTTTTGGTAGCTAGGGGGTGAAGGCTGAAGTGTAGGTTCTCTGAAAAGCTGGCAGAAGTTGTGCCCATGTCTGGCACAGGCACCTGCAGCTCCAAGAGGGACCTGTCACTGTCACCTGGCCAAAGCCAAGCCCGTCAGAGATGGTGGTATCTTATCAGTGTAGCAGATGGGAGGGACAGCAGTGAGAATATGAGAGTAACTCTGCAGACACCAAGGTCAGTGCAGAAGAAGGGTGAGGAGGTCCTCCAAATGGTGGAGAAGAGATTTGCCTGCAGCCTGCGATGAAGACCATAGTGAGGCAGGATTTCCTTCTTCAAGTTGGAGAAGCTCATAGAGGACTGTCTGCCATGGGAGGGATCCTGTGCTGGAGCAGGGCAAGAGTGTGAGGAGCCCTTCTCTTGCAGAGGAAGGAGGTGGAGAGACAGCATGTGATGAACTGATCCCATTCCATTCCCCTGCGCTACTGAGGAGGAGGAGGTAGAAGAGTTTGGAGTGAAGCAGAGTTCAGAAGAACTCAGAAGTGTGTGTAGGAAGCTGTGTTAATTGTTTCTCATTATCCTACTCTGCCTAATTGGCAATAAAGCAAATTAATTTCCCTAAGATGAATCTATTTTGCCTGTGACAGTAACTGGTGAATGATCTTTCCCTGTCCTTATCTCAAAGCATGAGCTTCTCAATGCATTTTCTTCCTCTCTCCAGTTGAGGAGGGGAGTGATAGAGCAACTTGGTGGGCACAACATCCAGCTAGAGTCAACCTACCACACTTTTCTAGCTTTTTTTTTCTTAGTTATTTTAAGCATCTCTTTTGAACCTTTACTTTTCTCCTACTTTCACTCCACAGCACACTCATGCTTGAGAGCTGTTAGTCAATTTGCTGTCAAGTCCCTTGAGGCTGTTCAGATAGTACTTCTTAAGTCTTGTTCTCCATTACTGACATCAGAGTTTCCTTTACCCTTTTACCTACTCCTTGGATATAGAAATTGCCTCCCAGCTTTCCTACAATTAGGTATTGTTTATACGTGTCTGGAACAGAACAATTAAAATTGAAAAGAGAAGCCAAGTATCTTTGGGCTACTGGCCTCTGAGTAGTCATTCTTGGCACTCATCTAAAAATGACTTGTGCAATGTCAAGTTCTGTCTCAGTCCCAATATGTTTCCTTGCTCTTGTGTTCTTTCTTTCTGGCATAGCTGCTATTCTTCCCACAATTGCTGCCAGAGCCATTAGAGACTCAAAGTGCATGTGTGATTCCAAGTCCTCACAAAGTGCAAGAAGAATCCTTGTGACATTTTGTTCAGTATCTTCCTAACTTAAAAGCAATCAGTTTTTGTTACTGCTGCTCAGGAGATCCTTGAGCACAAGATACATTTTCAGTCTTCACACCATATTCTGCATTCTGATCTTGATAATAATACAAGTATCAGTTGATTTTGAACACAAGTTTTTACTTAGGATCATTTCACCTATTAATTAGAAAGACTGCATACGGCATAGAAAACAAAGTTCAATTATCTGTTTAAGTAAGGAAATGCTGAAAAAAAGGAATGTTCATTCAAGATAGAAATAGATCAAATTCTTGCCACTGCTTAATTCACAGGGGAGCACTGCCTTAAGGAAGCAAGAGCAGTCCAGGCATTCAAGCACCTTAATAAAGGATCCTTTAGTTCAGAAGTATAACAACAAGACTGATGAGGCTGACAGCCTTTATATAAAAGCTTAAGAGTTTTAAAAAGTAAATTCATTAATTAAGGTATTAATGTTAATAGTATCCTCTGACAATAGACAGGGCCTGATTTTTAAGAAAAAAGCTGAAGAAAACTTGGGCTAAACCGGAAGACAGTGCTTGTTCAAAAGACATAAGGCATGTTCAGTCTTACATTTTCATCAGAAGGTGTTCTGCAGACATAGCATTTTTGTTTGAAAAATACAAGTGAGAGGCCAAAGAAATGAAAGCTAATTAAAGTCTCCTGAGATAAAAAACAAATCTTAAGAATCTTTGCAGTAGGAGAGGAGCTAGGCTCTGTGAATGTTCTCTGGGAGCAATCCAGCTGATTCTGGTGGAAAAAGAATCTGAGTTATGTGGCTAAAAACCAGACAGAAAGTTTTCTTACTTGTGTTTTAAGAGATAGCAGAGAACTATCCACCTGAGCAATCTAGATCAAAGGGGTTTGGGTTTTCGTTTGTTTTGATTTTTTAAATGACTACAGCAATTGCTACTTGGCAAGAGTAAAATAATCTAAAACAACTTTATTTTTCACTGTGTGAACACTGTATAAACAAACAAAACACTCTCATTATTTAAATAACCAGCAATTTCTTATTTTAAAAGTTTTTTGGCAAATCTAATTTCTCTGTTTTGAGGAACGTGGAAATTTCAATTGCAAAGTATCTGATTTTTCAAAGGACAAAATCAATCTTCGTAAATCAGTAATATAAATTTCAAGGCATCCAGTACAATTTGTGACTTCTGAGAATAACAATTTTAGGATTTACGTACATTAAGATATTGCAGTGTTTGGTTTTCAGAAATTGAGCAGAAGCACTGCTTTCACACATGCTGAGACTAAAATAATGCATGGAAATTAACAGGCTTTATCTCCGAAAATTAAAAAAAAAAACAAACATGGAGGCTCTGCTCTTCCACTGCCTTAGATTTATGTAACTTCACTTCTTCAATAATGTAAATACTTGTGGATTCCTGTGACCTGCCACTTGGTCTGGCTTCTACACCTGAATGGCTCTGAGTAGGTCCAGACTCAGAGAAAGGGACAACAGCTGTCACTAATTCCAGGTGTGTAGGCAGCAGGGTAGGCAACAGGATGAGTTCAAAATCCTCCTCTGACATTTGCTCTGTGCCACAGGAGTTTCCAGTCTCACCACCTTGACTTGGCACCAGCTTCCCCCAGGCTCTGCACGGACGGTGAACACTCATTTAATTACCCAAGTAAATCTGGCAGGGACAGGCTGTCTTTAAGCAAGGAAGTACTCCATTTGGGAGTTTCTAAGCTCAAACTAACTTTTAACTTTGGCATGTGCATAAAAGGTGTAACTGCATAAATTTATTTTTACATTTTTATTCATTACTTTGTTAGTCTCTCTGTTGACATTAAGCAGGTAGAACACTACTTCCAAGGGCTCCAAACTTGATAAACTCTATAAAAATCTATTTGTCATGTCAGAGAATGACCCACCGAACTTTTCATGAACTATTTTGATTTTTACCTTAGAAAAATAATCTTGCTATCCCACTGTTTTACCTGAAGTATCAATTACTCACGTAACATATGGCATAATGCTGTGGTAGTTCTGGAAAGGAGTGCGACATACCAAATATATTTCATTTTTTCATTTTATTAGAGATATGTTATGACCAATATAAATGTCAAATATTTGTTGCTGTAATGTTTCCTCATTAATATCACTCATCATTGCATGGCCTGTCTAGGTTAGCATGCTCCTTGCTAAACCTTAATAGTGAACTAATTTATATCTTAGTCACTAATTGATTTTGACTCATAAATGTTTAATTTATGTGATCGGTCCATTATGTGTCTCTAAAACCACTTGACACAAGCCACTGATTGGAATTCCATCTGCACTCTGTGCTGCACTCCATGAGGCTTAGGTTTCATGCATTGGAAGCACAGAATGTTTGAAAAGTACTAATTTTTAATCAATTGTGTATTCAATTAATTTTTACTAATTGCAACATGGTGGAATGAAGAACATAAAAAATAAACGAGACTAAAAACTTAATGAATTAGGCAGAAAATGACAATTTATGCTGTGATGATTTAATAAAGGGTCATATGAGCTCTTTGAACTGTGAATGAAATTCACCCTGAGTAAAACCCAGGGGAAATGCTTATAGGCTGTTTAAATTCTAGTCATTGTATCAAATCTCCCTAACTACAGTCACTTTCTCCGGACTAAACTCTTTTCAGAGAAATAAATCCCCTAATCACATAAGTCGGAATTACAAAATGAGGATTAGAACAAGTCAGACAAAGCTTAAACAATAATTTTGTTTCTGCTCCCTTCTAAGGCCTCGTGAGTTTGAGTAGAAGGTATTTCTGAAATCATGAAATTCCTTCAAAAGCTTTGGATTCACTCGATACACACATGGTATACAATGCAAATTAAACATGAAGTATGGAAGTGGTATTTAGGGGAGGGATAGTTGTAAAAGTGGGAGTCTGTTCACTTGGATGAATTTGATCCTAAGACAGGGAAGATTACATAGAAATGCAGTAGCCACATCAAAAAGATCTGTAGCACTTCAGAAAGCACCTCACTTTAGTCAGTACACCAAGCGTGGCAGCATGCCAAAGAATCAGGTCTGTGTTCCTGCCGTGCTCTTCCGGTGAGGAACCTGGATGGTATGAAAAGTATGGCTCTGCAAGGAATCACAACACAATTTCAAAGGTAGCCACAAGTCTTCCCAGCCACATCCATTTCAGTGAGGCACACATGGAATTTTCCAAGGAAAAAGGTAGTATTTTGCAGGGTGCTTTCATGGTGGAAAATGGCAATAGGCAAGGTTGCAAGAGGCAAAAAAAAAGCTCAGCTTGCTACTAAGCTTCAGTTAGAATCTGAAATTGAAACAAGGCACCAGCATGTACGTGCATGTAAACATGAAAGCATGTGTAATATACTTAGTTGGTCAAAAATGGAATATTATTGACCTCACAGAGGAGGGCCTCCACATTTTACTAGGTCAAAGGAAAGTAAATTATCCACAGGAAAATATGCCCTCACATTTACTATTCAAGAAAATATCTTCTCGCAAGCCTCACCAGCTCATGAGTCAACATATGCCTGTCATGCCAAGACAAAAAAATTCTTTCTATTACATGCAGATGACAAATCAAAATACCAGGATCTGCTGGGTCTAAGTGTCTTTTCGTAGGTTTTTCATAAGACAAATGGTTGGAAGCTGCAAATGATGCCATGAATGCTGTTGAAAAGCTGTGAAAAACCATCCCCACTGCAGTTGTTTCTGTCTTTTTTAAGAAGATCCATGCATGTTACTGGAATGTGCACACATTATTTAGGCATGTGTGCATTAGAACCCAGGGCACATTAAACTGTAGTCAGAGGCATCACAGATGTCCTTACAGGTATCATCTGATAGGTGTCCATGGTGCTTGAAAAAGATACCAGAAGGCTCTCTTGGGCACACAGACTTCAGAAAATACAATGTTCAGTAAAACCTAGAATGTGTAACTGCTGTTAAAATAATCTCACATGCAGAAGTACAGCAGAAAAAAAACTTCCTCACTGCATGAATGTTCATGCTGAAATGAGCACACAAGACTTTTAGAGATACTGTTCTGATATGGAAAAGATTTATCCTCTGAGAAGAGGTGGGTAGACAGCTGGGTAGTGAGATTTGGGGAAAGGAGGAGAACTGTGAGCTAGAATTGCAGAGTGAGAAAATGAATTGTGAGAGATAGACTGGTGAAAAACTAACTAGAGAAACACTAATAGAGCAGAGTGCAGCATGGATGAAATAGTTTCCAGAAACTGGAGGGACCAAGCATTTATGTGTCTGCAATCCTATGGCTGCTACTACCCAGAAAGTCTTGGGAATGTCCTGCTGAATCCTCTCCAATACCATTTTGAGAATCTGATAAGTGACTATTGTTACTTTTTGCCTAAAACAGAGAAGCCTGAGTATAATTATACAGAGGGCGTGTGCTTTGCCGCAAACATGCCTGGGGTGTTTCATGTTGTGACGACATGTTTACAATTCTGTCATCTTTATCCTATATAATTTTAAGGATTTTTTTTTTTAATGCTTAACACTAACGAGTGCTCTGACTTCCCAAATCATAAGCAAGAGATGAATGATACATCTCATTTCCTTTTAGCTGTTGTGGGTTGGAAGGAAGGGCACAGCACTGGTTTTGGTAGCCCAGTATGCCTGCTTTGCCACTGAACCTTCCTGGCACTGTATTCAGAAAACTCTGAGCTTTTCCAGCCTCATCTCAGATCCTCTTACAGTTCTGGTGCAGGTAAGAGGGGGAAAATTCTTTTCTTTTCTTTTCTTTTCTTTTCTTTTCTTTTCTTTTCTTTTCTTTTCTTTTCTTTTCTTTTCTTTTCTTTTCTTTTCTTTTCTTTTCTTTTCTTTTCTTTTCTTTTTTCTTTTCTTTCTTTTCTTTTCTTTTTTCTCATCTCATCTCATCTCATCTCATCTCATCTCATCTCATCTCATCTCATCTCATCTCATCATCTCTTTTTCTTTTCTCTTTTTCTTCCTGTATGGCTGAAGCTGCTCAGTATTCATTTTCTTGGAAGTGGGAGGACTTCAAAAAGAGTGTTGAATGGCAGTTGGGCAGAAAATAGATAATGGGTAGAAATACTGTGGGCTTTGCTCTTCTGAGGCTTTAGGAAGGAACACAAACAACAATACAGTGTTAAGTCACCAAACTTAAATTATTATTTATAATTAGCCTTTTCAGGTAAGATTTTTCTGTGTACCAAAGAGCACTCATAAATATGGTTTTCATTTGCAACAAGCTTTTTGATGAACTGATGGTGTGAGAAGGTTATATACCTGAACTTCATACAGAAGAAGAAGAGAAATAGAAGAAAGAAAAAAGTATCAAGGGAGATAGGGGAAATATAAATGTTAATGACAAGGAACAAGGACAGAATTTATGGAAAGCAGTCAATTCTGGAAGACCTGGAAAAAAACCTAGGGGCTAATCCAAGGAGGGAGGAGACAAAGTAAGGGAGATGCTTGGTGGAGGAGTGACTGCTGAGATGATAGGGTGGAAGGTGAGAGACATAGAGCTGGAGGTGGGAGGAGATTTTCAGAGAAGAAAACAGGGGTAAAAGGAAGCACATGTAGGAAGGAAGGCAGAAGTCTGGCAACAAGTTGGAGGCTGCAGCTGTGAAAGGCACACAGGAAGCAATCAACAGGACTCCAAGAGGATCAAAGGTAGAACAACAGCATTTACAGCATAAGAGGATAGGTCAGAAAATATCCAGATTAATGCAAATTTCTGGAATATTTTTTAATTCTTAACTTTTGCCTGTCACTGATTTTCTGTCTAACTTTAGAGAAGCAGAAATTAAGAGTCAGTTAAGAGGTTTATGCCATGGAGTGTCCCTTGAGTTAGTACATATGGAGTTCTATAGCATCTGTCACAATGACTCACCTCCAGGTTCCTGATAACCCTCTGAGACAGCTATTATCTTAAATATGACTTGGCAGACAGGCTGATAACTGTTGTTATTTGCTGCAACTTTCTGGAAGGAGGTCCTCTATAGGCTGTTCAAATAAAAAAATAATTCCATGCTAACTTATTAATAATTTAATAATTTTAGAAAAATATTAACCCTGCTATGATAAAAGGATTTAGCAAAGATCCAAAAAGACAGGCAGAGGAGGCAACAGCCCTGCCACTTGGCTCAGATGTTTATTTAGACAACCAAGTTCTGAAGCAAAGCCTGTGGAAATATTATAGAGAATCCCATGAATTTGAACAGCTGTACTCACAGCTGGGATCCCTCATCCTGACCTGTCTCTGTGCTTGGTGTAAATAAACATAATAACCCCAAATCTGAAGAATTATCTCTAATATGACACGTATTATCCTGCTTCCAGTACTTTGTGGGGATTAAATGGGATTAGACTGTGTTTGTAAAGAGTTACTGCAAAGTCAGTGAAATTTGGCAACAGGACCTGATACCTTGCCTCCAAATTCTGGGCTATTGCAGAGGCTGAAGGGACCAGAGGCAAAGGCTGGTCTTGAAAGGATTTCTTAGAATTGGTCTTACTTGTGAAGCATAAGTGTTGAGATGGAATTATCTCGAGCTAGAGGTTTCATAATTCTTTATCACTTGAGACAGCTCACCTACAAGGGAGTTTAAAAGGTCTGTGCAACTTTCTGTTTGTGGCTGACACAAGATCAGCTGGGTGGTGGGGCACTGGGCAGCAGGGTTGCTTAGGGTCACTGCAGCAACTCTAATTTTCTGTAAATAAGGAGATAAATTTGCAGGCTCTTCTGCAGCTCTGCAGTTCCTTGTGGCAAGAGTTGTGAGAGCAGCTCTCCCTCCATACAGGTATGTGACCCTGCTCCTGGGCTAGAGGAAGATTCAGAGCACACAGCTGGATATTGTATAAACTGCTTGTAAATGCAATATTGCATCCTAAAACTTGCAAAATGCTTCTAACTGTTGGTTATTGAAAGCAAAGAGAGATGTTATTCAGCCTCTATTTCTTGACTGTTTATAAATCCAAGAAAAGTCAATTCACTAAAATTTATAAAGACTAAATATACTGGTAATCAAATTATTTCACTTGCATATTGTGATAATATTGTGTATATTGGTAATATTTCACTCTACATTGCAATTAGAAATAAATATAATGAAACTTTAACTGCAAAAACTGTATTAATAATTTGCCTCTTAATCATAATATTGTATATGAAAGTCTATTATATAAGCAACTAAATACATATGTTATAAAAATATGAGCAGAGATATCAATTTTGGGGAAGTATAAATTTAATAATGTGATAAAAAAGAATATATGAAAGATTATTAATTATTACATGTAATAATTATTAATGAAAGATAATTCTTAACTACTATATGTAATAATTATTAATTATGGGAATGGTATCATTATTACTTAGAGGGGAAAAGCATATATATCTCTCTGTGTAGTTTTAAAACTATAATTTATGTGCATATATAAAAATATATAATAATATATAATAAATATGCTGAAGTAATATGAGTTAATTTATATATGGAAGTACTGAGATCAACCCAATAAATATAGCATAACCATGTGCTACTTTAGGGATTTATTTTCTTGAAAATTGACACAATAGCTATAATTACCCAGTGATATTTTTTAACTTGGCAGAAATATCCTACTCATAAAAAATATGTAATCTGTAGTTGCTTAGTTTGTTTGGGGTTTTTTTCCTGTCCTCAAGTGAGACTTCAAAAGCATGAATATAATTGGCACAACCAGGAAAATGATCAGAAATGTAAGGGGTTTGGGTTAAATTACTGTATTTTGCAACTACTTTTTTTTTTCTTTCCTGTAACTGATAGTTACATGCATATTTCTGTAACATGTTTTCATCTGAAAGGATAATGCCACATCTTGGAACTGAAAATTAAATGATCTGAGAAGTTCAGGGTATCTGTTAGTTCTCTCATTAATTTACTGCTAGTGCACAGAAATTATTGCTAGTACTTTCTCTACTGCTCTGCTCTTCATAGTGATATTACACAATTTTTCATAATCTCTTTAGATCTTCAGCTGCTGCCAAGGGATCTCCTATGGCACGGGTAATTTTATTTTTCAATGTTGGGGTTTTTGTTTTTTGTCTGTGTGTGAATTACATATGATTCTTTTATTGAGGTAATTAAATACCTTCTCAAAAAAAAAAAAAGAAAAAGGGGGAAAAAAATTCTTTTTTGTATCACAAAAAGTTTTTCTCAATTCCAGCCACCGATTCTGATTCCCTAAGTGGAGTTGGCAGCTGTCCCAGGGGTAGCTTCAGTAAAACTTTCTTCTCCTGCTAGTCTGATGAGGAGCAGGGCTTTCCCCAGCAGTAGGCTGATGGTTTGCCTTTGCTGTTTGAGGCTGGAAGTGTTTGAGCTTTGGTGTTTGAGGCCCAGGGAAGAGCTTCTGTGTCTGGAACATGTAGACTGAAAGATAAGGCTGTCAGTCATTTAACAGGTCTTCAGTACTTGAGAAGTCACCAAGAAGTTGACCTTAAATTTAGATATTCACAACTGGAAAAAAAAAATCTGTACATGTGTTGTTCCTAATTATTACAGAGACATAATTACAGTGTAACTGGTAGGCAAAAATTAACATAAGGACTACCCAGTCATTCTTCAAAACCACTGACATTGTCTGGGATGATTCACTGTGTTGAGTATTTCTCAACCAGGTATTGCACTAGTGAAAGATTTTAGAATTACTCCATTATTCTGTGACTTCTGATCTAGGGAGAAGAGTTTTGCAAGAAGTGGAATATATCCAAGTAGGGAGAGGATTTATTAAATTTCTCCTGACTTTCAGAAGATATTTGCTTTAAAATTTTTGTCTCCTGCCATTGGAGCCTCCTCTCTGTGCCCTCTCTGTGATGTCTAAGACAAATTTTTTTCTCAGTAGCATTACCTTATTACATTTCAGAGCCTCACCCACTTCAACTGTCATAGACCCAGGGGAGTAACAAAGACTGGGAGGAAGAATCTGCTCTTGCAGGACACCTGAGATAAGAAAAAATTAAGAAAGCCAGCCTGATAATAATAGAATTGTAAGTTCTACAACTGATGAGCACTAAGTCATCCCAGTTAAGAAGCTGGCTCAGCACAATTCAGAGATAATCAAATACTAAACACTGAATATATTAGATAAGAACAACACATAAAAATTTACAGCATATAAAGAGTCCTTATAGTTTTTACTTAGGGTGACTTTATGGATTCATCACAAAATACCCATCTTTGAGCACATATGAAATAACAAAGCCCTTGGCTCTGTGTGTGATTGGTTCACTGCACATTGAGTGATGGATTATAATTTTTGAGGCAAGACTTAAGTTTCACTAGCATTAATAGATCAATCCAACCCTTTCAGTAAGAGATTTTCATAGCCCTTTACTGTTCCAGACTCACAAGAAGTCTGTGTTATAATATTAGAGTTTCTCTATTGGATTCTATTTTGCTAAGTTCCCTCCTATCTATATTCTGAGTTACTCTCACATGAACCCACAGGACTGGAAGAATCAGAGTCTGGTCTATCCCTGCTGCTCTTGGGATTTCTTCAACTAATCCCCCTGCTAGAATCACTTGAAAACGAATTTTAAAAGTGCTTTTGAGGACTGATAAAGGCAGCAGCTTATGTATGCCACAAGTGAAGAAGAGCCCAGCAGCAATACATCCAGGGGAAAAACCTGAAGCAATTTCTGGGTTTTCCATCAGCCATTTTCCCCTTAAAGAGCTTCATTACAGTTTGACAGAGGAACTCACCAGTGGCAGGAGCCAAATATATCACACTGTTTCCACTGTACTGCTGCCAAGTTGGCTTCAGCCACTGGTATTTTAGGATGCTTTTCCATATCGTCAGGACACATTGGGAACCATAAGGGACAGCACCTTAGCACCTAACACTTAACAGAGCTGGGAAAGCTATGGCTGGGAGTCTCTGGTGGGTAAGGAAGGAGCTACACAGCAGTTTGATAAGAGTCTTCCAAGCTCTTGTGAGGAGAAATAAGGTATTAATGCATGTTGGGGAGGATATTTTTTCAGGAGGTTGAATAATGCTTGATATGAGTGGTTGGAGTATGAGTCAGGGCATGCACTGGCAATCCTTGAAGGCCAACACACCTGCAGTAAAATCTGCGATGTGAGCCAAGCAAAAAATGTGTAACACCATGTCTGCAATCTTTGTCCAAACTTTCCATTAATGCCAGCTGGTAAATATTTTGAACTTTTTTCCTTGAATTTTCTATTTTTTTCATAATCTGTATGTATTTACCAGAACCTTGTGCAACTGTTTTGGTACCATCAGTATGGCACACTGATATGGAGAGGAAATGAAAGACCTTTTTGGGGACTTTAAGTGGAATTGTTCTAACATTATCATTCTAATCATTAGGTGCCTAAGTCCATTGCTTAGATGCTTTGCAGTTAAAGGGGAAACATCAGTACCTCTAAAAGATATGCACTCCCTGGAACTGTACAAAAATAAGTAGCTGTAGCACTTTGTGATATGGTTTAGTGAACATGGTGGTACTTGGTCAAAGGTTGGAGATCTTTTCCAACCCTAATGATTGTATGGTTCTATGACTCTATATAGTCTTGTCTAAGAAAAGATTTCAAGTACTTGAGATGAGTTATGTTCATGCATCTCTAGTGAAAGGAAAAGAAATCAATTTGTCTCCGGATGCCTGCTTTTAGCTGGATAAGTTTATCGGTAACAAATATTTGTAACTAACTTAAACAAGGAGAAACATAACAGGAAACTATGCCTTCTTTTTATTTTAGAGCTGTATAGATAAGATAGTAAAAGGAAAACTGAAACAACTAAGATATCTGTTCTTCCTTCTTTTATGTGAGGTGACCTGACTTAGAAAACTCTGTTCTATCCTGTGGGTTCATACAAAATAGCAGTCACTGTGAGAACAGATGAGACAGAAACAGTGAATATGGAATTTGGGAATTATATTAGTTCTGTATTATTATTTCATAATTTGTGTGTTTATATATTCATGTTCTTTATGTGCAATACCTGAAGATAGGCCATGCTTACTCTGGGATGGCTCTTGTGAAGTGGAAGTGCAGTGAATTGTTGAAGTTAGTCTGAGTGGATAGCTCCTGCACTGCTTCTCGTGTGCTGTGTGATGATGTGATACCCAGAAGGTTTTAATTTCCTTAGGAAATCAAATTATCTTTCACAAATACACAATATCTCTCCCTATAAAGTAACACCTCATAGTATCTCCAGTACACAGAGAGAGGCAGAAGTCCCACCCAGCTGTGGCATATTGCATATTTTCTTTTTTCTTCCCCGGATGATTCATTTCCATCACTCTCCTTCTCAGTAGAACTGAGGGCACATGGATGAACATGAGTGTGTTGAATCAGAAAAAGCTTATTTGGGGACAAAAGCCATAGGTACTTTTTTTTTTTTTTTGCGTGTGTGTATGCTTTGTTTTCTTTTGAGGGGGGAAGGTTTCATGATTTAATCTTTCACTACTGAGCAAGGTACAACCCATCCTGTGGGACATTTCCACTTCCTGTGAAGAAGTCAAAGAGCCACTGATTGGTGACAATAGGATTTTCAGTAGAGACAATAGAAGCCACATAAAATGATGCTAATAGAATAACCTGGATAAACAATAAATTTGTGCATTAACTTACCATGGAAAGTGGGTTAATATAATTTGTCTCAAAAGCAGGGACAGTACCCAAAAGCTTATAGAAAATCATGTTTTAGATTCTGAGAATATTAGTCTAATCTTTTGCCCTGGGGGTTGGCATTTTACCTAACAACTATAAAGTAGATTTTGTTGGATGTTTTTTAACAGTTAATGTCCTTAAAAAGTTCAGGGGGTGTAGAAGTAGAGACAGAACTTTCCTGGAGCTTTCTAATTTGCTTCCCAACGTCACCTAACATATCTTAACATTTCCCCATCTGAAAAAGAATTGATGTTAACACTAGTTTTTATAACCTTCATGATAGGCAGTTGAAGAAAAAAATCTGAGTTTAATAACTGGGAAACACAGGAATATAAACTCATGCTATGCTATACTGTACAGCAAAGAATTCCTACAGGAATGTGGGAATGTTTATGTAATCATCTTGAAAATTCAAATTGTATGTACCATAAAGCTATGTCTGAGAGAATGGATCTTAATTTAAAAAAAAAAAAGAAGGAAAGAAAAGGGAAACATAAGCTATTTAGGAATCTGCATATAGGAAAGCACCCCAAAGAATGTGTTCTCCAAAGGGCCCACTATGAGATATGTATAAAAGCCATGAATAGCACTCATCTCTTCAGCATTTTCTTGTCAGTAGTATGTTTACTCCAGAAAATGTATGTGGACTTCATTTGGAAATAACAACAGCACTTCCCATTTTCTGCTTCCTGCAGTTTCCTCTGTCTTCATGAGGCGTGTGAATGTCATTTACTCTGTTTCTCCTTTTTGACAACTTTTCCTTGTGGGACAGTTTGTCTGTTGCTGCACCACTGGGGATGCTGATGAAGTACACAACTGTTTGTTTTTGTGTCCTGCTTCTGTTGCTGTGTGTCTCTACTCTCTCTTCTGCAGCCTCTGAACTCTGATCTGAAGTCAGAGGACACAGGACCATTAAGTACTTATGGCTTGTTTTAGTTTGTTTCTAAGAAACAGAAATTACTGACATCCAAAAGTTTACAGCTTCTCTCTCAGATTCCTGTGCTTTTAGCTTGTTTCTGCAGTTGAACCAGGCAGTCCTCATTTCACTGCCAAGCACTGCTGCTGGGAGAGATTTTGCTTATGCAGGATGATCATAGGATATAGTCAATCATAACATTAAGTGGTACAGCTCAGCATGCATATATTGAAATCTGAACATCATTATGTTGAAAGTAGCAGATTCCAACAAAAAACACAGATGTTTTCCTCATGAAGGGTGCACACTGACTCCCACACTGCAAAAAGAGAAAATGAGCATGGTAGGGAACCTCTCCATGGGCACCCGTGAAGGAGGATCCCAAACAAGAATATCCTCAGGAGACCATCCAAGGAGGACATGTACAATGGAAACAATTAATAACAATAAGAGTAGTTCATGGCAAGCACAGTGTGGAGGACTGCTTAACTTTCAGCAGTTAAGCATCCCTCTTTAATTAGAAAAGAGAGGAAAACAAAATTTCTGCACTTTTCAAGGATGAGAAGCTGGAGTTATTCAGGGTCACGAGCTTGCCCTGGCAGTGAGCCTTGTGCTGAAAACTGCACAAAAAGTTGTTTTCAAATGACCAGGCTCACTTTCAGTCTTGCCTTGTTTCAATGCCTTGCTCACTTTCTTGCCTTACCTTGAGGAGGTAAAACCTCAAATTTATTAATTTTCATCCACCTGAGATTTACTTAGCAGAAATTAGATTACAAAAAGGCAGATTTTCCCACAAAAGCTAAGATTCCAAGTAGAGCAACATAAAATAACAGAACAGCACTCAGTCAAAACAGATAGAAAATACTAAACCTGTGACTTACAAACTATTCAGTGTTGTACCATGAGAGTCTGGACCTAAGCTATTTTTAGGAATATTTTTCTCTCTCATAATTAAGCCAAATAAAAGTCACTTTCTCTTGCTGCTGCCAGAAGAATCTTTTAAAACAATCCATTCATTGAATTCACCTGAGATAAAAAGGCATTTATAAAATATTTCTGCAAAAGCTTGTCAAAATATTATTTAGTAGTAGACATTGTGATGGAGTAATATGTTGGTTGATAGAGAGGTCAGTGTAAAAATAAATGTATTTTTAGATACATTCAGAAAAAGAAGCCTTTGGGATGATGTCCATTGAACTTCCAGTAAAATAGGAAGAGCCTTAGCACTTGGCAAGGAAACATTGTATCTGACACCTGAAAAAAAATCCTATTCAAAATATTCTGAAATTTCCTGATTTTCTTCATTGAAAATACACTATCATGATGAGTAAAATACAAATATGCAGATATGAAAGAAGAAGTGACCAAAAACCAAGTAAGTAAGTTACCCTTTTGTCTCCTTGACCTTTGACTCACTTGGATCAAACTTGGATAAAGATTGCAGTCACTAAGTGTCCTACCACGAG
The DNA here is from genome assembly GCF_012460135.2 of Molothrus ater. Taxonomy (NCBI): domain Eukaryota; kingdom Metazoa; phylum Chordata; class Aves; order Passeriformes; family Icteridae; genus Molothrus; species Molothrus ater. Next base: position 11,187,084 of record NC_050482.2, on the reverse strand, counting down.
ATGTAGTTAGTGGCTTTTAGTCAGGCTGCAAAAATAACCCCTTCCCCCAGCAGCAGCACAACTTAACTTTTTCTTCTGGCAAAAAAAAAAAAAAAAAAAAAAAAGAGATAAAGAGGGAACTGACGTCTCTTGGAATATAAAAAACACTCCCCCCCAGTTCACAGGCTGTGCTTGGTGGGGAGGTTTAGCTGCTTGTCTGTCTGCTGGTAACTTGATGCAAGTCATGTGCTGAGTACTTGTGTGTTCAGCTGAAAAATCAGTCGCCCTTATTCAAGGTGAGTCAAATGGTACAACATTTAAAATCAGAGGGTTTTCCTCAGGAACACTTTTAAGGTCAGTTGGGTGGAAGATCTTGAAAATATTACTTTTTTAATGCAAAATGAAATGGAAGGATTTTACAAAGCTGCTTGCAAGAAGAAGTGACATTTTACATGGATTAATGAAATGCTTTGTTACTATGATAACAGTGGTGTTTTATGTTCAGTATGGCTGGCTTTCCCAATTACGTTCTGTGTTTTGATATTTAATATTCTTGAAAATACAATTCTGGAGTCATATGAATTTATTTGAAAAAATGCATATTTTAAAGAAAATTTTCTAGCATTCAATATTTCAGTAAAAAGCTTGAAACTATAATTTCAAAGAACATCTAATATGTAATGAGATTATTTGTATTTTATAAGGGCTTGCTTTGAGTTGATATGTACAGAAGTCTAAGGTAAATAGTGAAGAGAGAATTTAATAAAATTTTTCATCTTTCCTTCTATACAGTTGCTTATAAATTGTCTTTAAGAGATCTGAATGGACCATTTTCATTGTTATTAATTAATATTCTGTTAAGGATCTTTGAAAAAACATTAAAAAGTACATACCCAACACTCTAGAATGGGGTGAATAATCTTATTGATCCTGCAGTCAAATCTGAGTCTAAATGATACAATAGCCTCATAGATCATAGCTAATTTTGTTATGCTAATTTCTATTCTGCTTAAGGTATATAATTTTCACTTGAATATAAATTCCCAAAAAGTGCATTCCTATTGGAAATTTCTACTTTAATCTTCATATTTTAAATTCAGTTCTGATAGATGAGAATAGTATGTTGACTTGTATATGAATTGAGTGTTGTGGTATGAGTGCTCTTCACTCGCAGTTGAGTAATTTATAATTTGAATTGCATAAATTGGGATGTCTAGACTGCTATTACATTGTTTTTGGTGGGAGAAGGGTGAATATTTTTCAATTTTCAGAAGCTTGGAATAGACACAAGTTGTTATCAGTCACTTGCTTTCTAGCTGGTTATTGTTAGTGCTCATGAGACATGCCTAGTCTCCCAAAAAAAAAAGGAAATCACTGAAAAAGCTTGTGGAAACTTAGGTGGAAATGTATTTTGGTGAAAAGTGTATTACTGTGGTATTTGAAAATCTTCAGTATGTAAGTCAAGAAAAAAAGTCTGATGATATCTAAAAGACCCCCTTAAAAATATCTGAAAGAACTAATTTTCATTTTAAATTTTAAAATCTGTGTTTCCAGACTGGAAAAAAAATCTCCTCGTACTGGGGGAATAAATCAAATGGAGTTAGGAACTTTTCAGAATTGATTTTATTGAGTATGTCTGCTTTTCCTCAGATTTGCTACAGTATGTAACAGCAATCAGATTTTCAAATGCACACTCCACCTACCCAGTTAGTTGCCTTTTACTGTTCCATCTTTGCCACACTGAAGATCCTGATCTCAGCCTAGCTACAACCATAAGAGGTTTGGTCCTAGTGGCTTTCACTTCAAAGTTCCTCAAGTCTAATACATTTCTAACTTAAATATGCTTTGAAATTAGTGGTTAAACACATCCACTGCATCAAAAAGCCTTTAATGGCTTTGGAGTGGGAACCACATGGAATGACCTGGTGGCAGGAGGATGGACAGGCTGACTTTTGTAGTAAGGATAGAAGGGATATTTTCCCAAGACTGCAAAGAGTCTTTTGGTCATTCTGCTTGAAAATACCCAAGGAGAAATTCTTAGCATGCCAAATATCTCAAGGGTACAGAAATAGACATTGTTAAAGGCAAGGGAGCCATAACCTGCTCAAGAGCAGGCAGAAGGTGAGTTTCCAGCGCAGTTAAAGGGAGGGGTCTGGTGCCAGGTAGAGATGTGACATAACTGTGAATTTGGGATGACAAGGGAGGACACATCATGGTCAGTGGCCCACTGACCATGGTACCTAATCTGTTAGGGCATGTTGTACATCCTTTATGTGATAGAAGGATCACGTAACTGATAAAGGAAACAGAACACTGTTCCTATACCTGCTTTACTATGTAGAAATTCATCAAGTCCTTCTAGTACTTTAGTCCTCATGAGCAAACTGGTAGAGTTGTTCTTCCACTTCATCTTTCTGTTTTCCTTCTCTCTATGTTTGACCTTGAATGTGTAATTAACTCTTGAAACTGAAACTGTAATTAACTATTGCCTGCTTTAAAATTGATTTAGAGATGTTCACAACATGTCAACAAACAGAAATGAGTAAGAATAAAAAGAACATGGACAGTGACATCTAAAACAGAAAAGGGAAGATTTTCTGTTAACTGGAGGTCTAAAGTAAATAACCAACTTGTAAATTCTGTGTATTTGATTAACAATCTTTATGATTAAAAATAATCATAAAGAATAAATTGCAAATTAGGCAACTCTTTGTCTCAATTATTCATAAACAATAAACAATCTGAAAAAACATCACTGAGAGCTTATATTTTACCACTTCAGCATTAGTGTCACTCTGATTTTCTTTACCAACCCTTTCACTAGGGGCCAGTTTGTAAGACATATTAACATATATGACTGGCAAATCTTACTTTCCAATAACTAATCACAGATATTTTTCTTCTGAGAATGAATAATCTTTAAATTACAGGTATTACACCTCTTTCAAGGATCAAGCTCTAGTCTTGCTTCAAAAACTCTGACTGAGGACTTTCCTACTGGCACAAGGCAGGAAGAGCCAGGGAAGCTCATTCCAGAGCAGTGTAACTCCTGCTTCTGCCTGGTGTGGGAGCCATGGGCACAGCAGGCTGAGATAAAAGCAGGGCTATCTATAGCCTCCTTCTTTGGCAGAGGGAGATTTAAAGATGTCTACATCAGGAAGAATGTCATATGAATAATAACAACGTCAGCTTGCCCTAATGCAACAGAGCCAAAAAAAAAAAAAAACGAAACAACCAAAAAAAAACCCCACTGATAAATAAAACTTACCAGTTTGTTTAGGCAACTGGAATGAAGATAATCATATATAATAAGCAATTGGCAATAGGCCAAAGGTACCTGCAACTTTGTTTGTTTGCTTAGTCTGTTTTGGTTTGGGTTTTTTTTTGGTTTATTTTTGCCAGCGGCTGGCCGCTGGCTGCCTGGTTTTGTCTTGTTATCTTCCTATCTGCTTCATCTCACGTACTTTGTACTTTGAGCTTTGGAATTTGATATTTTTGTTCACTTTCTGCTTATATTAGCAGCTTCTCTGAGGAAGATCCGTGAGTTTGTCTGGACCAAGAAGAGAGGAAAAACCATCAAGCCTTGCAGCAAGAATTTTTGTCCAGTGTTTACCTGTACGCCAACAGAAAAGAGGAATGGGCTGTAACAGAAACTGTGGGCTCCTCACTGGGGCCATCATCGGTGGTGTCCTGGCTATCTTTGGAGGAGTTCTAATACCACTTGGAGATAATCTTATAGGCAAAGCAGTAAAAAAGGTACTTTATTTTTTTTTCACCTCCCCAGGACATATGGTTTGTGATTATTGAATAGTCATTATTTATAAATCTTATGTTCTGTTTCTGTTTCTTTCCTTTTTTTTTTAATTTCTTTGTAAAATATAGTTTTTATAAATTAGGTGCTCCAAATTTCCCTGGAAATATATGCAACAGCGAAATTTAAAAAATATATTATTTATATTTCCACGTCACTTGTTTGCTCTCTCTTGTGCTTCACATTAGAAGCTAAAAAATACTGTGTTTTCAGAATGCAATTTAGAAGTAAGTGGGTTTTAATTTATTGTTTTTATGATTTTTTCATGTTTCTTTATTTTTTCTTTTTTTTAAATTTTATTTTCATACTTTGGTACTCACTCTATGCAGTTATATTTACACACTGCAAATAATCTAAACAATCTTCTACTGCAGAATTTAATCCTACAATTCATGTATTCACCTCACATTCTGTGATTGTATGATCCAAGTAGATGTTCTCCCCATGACTGGAGGATCTAATAAAATGCATCTCTCCATTTTGAATATGAAGATTAATTGAAGAAGAATGTTTTAGACCTGGCAGACACTGGGTTTTTTTCTGATTTTTAGATTATTTTCTGTCCCTAAAATCTAGATTTTTATGTAAAGAAAACAGAAAAAAAATTAATTTGTTAGATCTTTGGTGAAAAGTGTACAGAATTGGGGACTTAAATCATGGAGGAATCTGGAATAGAAGCCCTGGTGTGTCCACCATGGTGACATAAAATCTCCTTAGAGTCACTGCACCCAGGGTTAGTTCTCTGATGGTTAAAAATCTGAAAATCTTAAGATTAATTTTTAATTAAGATTAATTTTTTGGCTATTGCTTAGTCCTGCTATTTATCTGCTGTGGTGCTGAAGACTGTGGATGTCTTGGAGACACTCATCCAAAGGCTCTTCTGGAAGAGCAGCCTTAGCCCAGTAGTTGTTGTAGTCAATTGAGGAGGTGGAAACATGAACTGTCAGGAAATGCTGAACTGTCTGTTGAGGCCCTGGCTATATTATAGCATCATTAAAAAAAAAAAAATAGCTCCTATAAAACATCTTAATTTTTTCAGGTAATCCAATGAAAACCAACCTGTAGAGGGATTTTCCAATTGTTATTGTATTTTTCAAGAATTTAAAGAATTTTAAGGTTAATAGAGAATAAAAAAAATCCTCACTAGATCATGTCTCAAACACCTTGCAACATTTTACAAAAAAGTCACAATTTTAATTCTTTGCCTTATTGAGGAAATGACAGGTTTTCTAAAAAGCATGTAAATTTAAAAATTTACATCTCCTTATATTTTATACTTACTTATATTAATCCTGAGTGTTGTCTCATACCATTCAATATTTTGAAAGCAAATTACAAATACTGGCAGTATTATGTGTTCATCCGTTTATTAACAGTGGTGAACCAGTTATACAGCATGGTTTGCAAATGTCTACATAATCAATTATACCTGCATGAGTCTGTAGTGGTAGCATTAGAGGGAATAATTTTCCCCTCAACCACTTTTTAATTTTCTTCATTGTGATCATGTTTCAGATGCTTGTACCTATTTCAAGGCAGCTTGTTTGATGTATATATATAAAATGTACCAGTAATCACATAAAACATAAAAGAGTACATTTGTAGAGGGTTTATTTATTTAAGTAAATTGATATGTTTTTTCCTAAGCACAAGTCATACCAGACTATTGTCTTTCTGTTTAATGTACTGACCATTCAGAAGCACCATAAGACTTTAAGGCAATTCCATTTCAGAAAAGATGGGCCCAGGTACAACAGCTGAAATATGTGATCAGTTCAGCACATGCTCTGGAGGGACTTCAATTTAATTAAATCTTATTTTGCCGTGTTGATAAAAGGTCTGTTAATAAAAACAAATTTGTTCTTCATTGCAGTTGTATTTAAGATAAATATAGAGCTGACTGCAAAGGAAACAGATCTGCCAAGCAGAGAGTGATCAAAATACATTTTTTTTTCTGAATTATTTAACTTCTGGAAATGTAATTTTTATGGAAAATCTTTGGTAGAAACAGATCAGCTTCCATGACAAATTTGTTTGGAATTTCTTAAGAATAGTGACTGTAGGACAGGAAAAGAACAAAGAGTGAGTTGTTCTTTCAGATGTGGCCTGTAAGCATTTATATGGAGCAGATTGCCTATGGAAGTGTTGTAGTCACCAGCCCTGGAAGGGTTAAAAAAATTAGTAGAGATGGCACTTCCAGATGTGGTTTAGTGAGCACTGCAGTCAAAGTTTGAACTGGATCATCTTGGAGGTCTTTTCCAACCTTATTGAATTGATGTTATTTCCATTTGCACTCATATGAGGAAAAATCTAAAAGATGTCTTCACCCAGTGGGTGAAAACTCAGTATGCCATATTTCTAATGAAAGGTAAAATATCTTTCAGACAAGTAAAGGCAAAATCTTGTTTTAAATTCTTCACAGTCAAAGCTTGAAAAAAGATCCCTAGTTTTTCCTCTGGCTATCCTACCTCAGAAAAAATTCTAGTCTATTGTATGGTAGTAGGACCAATTTTATATTTCTGGAGGAAATGTAAGCTGGTATCAAATGTTATTGCTGGATGAGAATAACAAATGTTGAATAGTTTTAGGACACTCCGTACTATAGCAAGACAAATTGTCCTAAATTAACTTGTTATCAAGGTTTAGTCAAATAACATTGCCGTCAATTTACTCTAAAGCAAAATGAATCAAGTCTAGATGAATTTCTCTAGCATCTCCCAATGAATTGGAGGGACTTTAATTTCAAAGAACGATGCAATCAATAGGGTTTTTTGTCTTTTTCTGCTAGCAGCAGAAGTTTAACCATGTTTCTCTTAAGCTTCCCTTAAGCACACATCTTTACACTTTAGCAGCCTCATTTCTCCTTTATTGCAGTCATTGAGAGATTAGTCAGAGTAAACACAGCAGGGTATATTGTGCTGAAAGGCTGCAAACTGTTTTTGAAGCAAAATGAAAGTATTTGCAAGTGTACAGAAAATCTCAGGTACCCTTGGGAACTGGACACTCTATCAGCTGTTATCTCCTGGTGGGTGGGTGCTGTGCTCCACCCATGAGCAGTCCATGAGTGGACAAACCAAACAAAGTTCATATTACATAAAACACCCAGATGTCACATCTTCATTTGCTACAATTTATTATCAGACATCTGTGCTTCAAATCAGAGCACATGGCTATGTTTTCTAGCCTCAGAATGCTTCACCTGTGTCTACAAAAATTTGGATAAGTATTTTCAACTCTAACCTCCAGCAGAGGACAGAGTTTAAAAAAAAAAAGGTATAGATATATATGTGTGTATATCTATATATGTATAGATATATATGTATATCTATATATATGTGTGTGTGTGTATGTATGTATATGTATGTATATATATATATATATATAAATATATATATATATATATGTGTGTTCTGAATGTTTAAGGCTCTTTAAAGAAACTGTCACTTGAAGAGTACACTCAAAATGACACCAGCAGCAGCACCTTGGCTGGGATCCACAAAAAGAGATTAGAGCTAAACTATTTCAGCTCTGATACTATTAATGGAAAGGTGCCTTTGATTTCAGGACCAAAGGGCAAAAGTCCTGTCCTAATTTCTACAAACACGGAATCTGACCAGAGAGGAGAGAACTTTCCATTAAGGTCTTGGGGGTTTAGAAAATTGATTCTAATAGAGTTATGAGTGAAACATGGAAGTTTCAGACTTCTCTACAAAGAAATACTTTCCTTGAGATTATAAAATACACCTTTTTAACTGACTCTACACATTTCAGTTGAATGTTACTATGTTTGTTGTCATTAATACTAGATATAATCATGTCTCAAATAAAAAAAAAAAGAAAGGAAAGGAGTATTCAAAACAACAAATCAGAAAGATTTTATCTGATATTGTTGGAAAAAATATTTTGACATGGCTCAATTTCTACTTTTTGCCTTTCCCTCCTTAAAACAATATTATCTTTTTAGGCACATGTCCCATCACTTCCATTATGGGGTTTTTTCCCAGCTAGGCTTAACCGCTCAAAGCTATTGGTAGTGGATTCATTTGCTAGAAAACGTTTATCACCACTTCTCTAAGATCTTCTGCTTTCTACCTGAGTGCACATGCTCAGGAGCTGACCAGAAGCCATGTAATAACACCAAATATAGTGAACTCCTGATGAATTGATAATACAGAATGGTGAATGATTTGCCACAGTGCCTCAGTGCTGTACTGGGTTAGTCTCCGTTATCTTTAGGAATAAGTCCTTCAATTGTAGCTATTACTATGTTTATTCATTTGTCTCTACATATCTGTGATCTATGATTGGCCAGATTATATCTAATTTAAAACTGTCTTTGTGACATTCATTTACCTTCTTTACACAAACTAATGAAGCTAAAGCAACTGCTGGCTCTCAGCAGAACACAAATGATCTAACACACATATTCCCACACTATCAATTTTAAGCTTTATTGAGTCCCAGAATTCTATTACCAAGGACTGAAAAGAAATAAAAGTTATTATCCAAAAAAGCATGAGAAGAAAGGCTAGCAATAAGCTAATAATCATCATTTAACAAGTAATAAGAGTCATTCTTCCAGCTGTAAAATGGGAAAAGATTATTAGCTTTTCTTGAGCTTTACTTTTTCAGTTTTACAGAATTGTATTGTTTGTTTCCTCCAGTTTATGTAGACAGGGGAACATACACAATTTTGTTACGGTCCAAAGTAGTTGTGACACTTCTCAGTTCCCTGAAAATGGCATATTTTGTCCATCTCGCCAGATTCTTTGTCAAGACACAAACTTTGTCTTAAATTTTGGGTTTCTTCATCAGAAATCATGATGGCTTCATTTACTTTGAATCAACGAAATACAGCAAGCTTCTATTGCTGACTGCTCTGCATTTCTTGAATTTATGTATTGCTATTTGACCCACCTCTAGTGGGGGGAAATTGTCAGGAAGAAAAAGGGTCAAGGTTCCCACTGGTTTCACTCAATCTTGGCCAGCTGAGTAGTGGTATGAACTTGGCTGTGTAGCAATGTTATTTCTGCAGCTGCTTTTGCTGACAGTAGTTAACTATTGCATTAAATATTGCATTAAATATTGAGATATTAGAGCTGGTGCAGATGGACTAGGGAGCTGAGAAGTGTTTTGTACTATCAGTTGCATATTAGCTTCCAAAATGGATCCTCCTCTCATAACATCCCAAAGCACAGCAGTGTTGTTAGGGAAATATGTAACTGCCCAGCCAGAGACAGGGGTAATATTTAGGATAGATCAGCAGTGATCAAAAAGCAAAAGCAAAGGGCTTGCTGGTGTGAGGGTATTAGTTTGAAGACATGAAAAAGAGCTCCAGATTTTTATTCCACTTTAACCCACCATTTGCACTCTCAAAGTATGTGACAGTGAATCATACCCACCTCTTTTGTGGGAGAAATATTATTAACAATAATGGCTAAATGCCACTGAAAATAATGGTCTTGTTATCTTCCTTCCCCCTCCTTCTTTTGTCCCGCTGCTTCCCATGTTCTAATGCTGATTCCCTCTACACAGACCCCTGAGCCAAATGGCTAATGGGTAGAAAGGTAACACAGAAAGCAAAAAATAAGGGAATTATGTTCCTCCTGTCTGGCAGGCAGAAACAGCTCCCTGAGGCATAAGAGCTGGTGCAATAGATAGATCAGGAGCTGTGGACTGCCAGAGCCAGTTGCCCTTTGACTGCCAGATGAGATCAGTTGTACCCTTGAGGCGTTCCCCAGGGGTGTCCTCAGTGACATCCGTGTCACAGTGAATGCTGGGCTGCAAATCCACACTTTGTGACCTGGCAGAGTGCAGTGGCAGAGCTAGCAGATCATCTGCACTACTCCAACCTCTGGCAGAGGGCTAAAAAGAGGAGGGGAATGAATGGAGGGGAAGAATTTTGAAATGTATTTAACAACACTTAAAGATCTGTTAAATAGATCTATTGTCACAAGTTGAAACTTCTCTATTCTCTGTTCCTGAGTTTTGTCTTCTAGAGAGATTAGTTTGTCTTCTTGACCATATTTGTGCCAGAAATTTAAAAATTTTGCCCACTCCAGTTACACAGTGGGTGGTCAAATCCTGGCATCTGTGCATCTGTCCCCATCTCAGGAGTTGAGACTGAGTTGCATTTTTTATATCATCCTGTTTCTCCAACATTCTTGGAGCAATTCTCTGTGAAAACTGGGAAGGTGATTTTTGAGCCATATAAGCTTTTCCCTCTTCACCCAGGAGGTGTTTGCCCCGTGCTGGGCCACAGGTCCTTGACCTTGTGAGGTTTGAGTGCGAGGACTCAAGATGAAATCACATTTGCTGCAGCAAGGTTTCCTTCCCTCTCACACAAATGCTCATAAATTATAGCAGGCATTCAGACAGCAAGCCCAGTGCTTTACACCACCAGCAAGGTGTTTGCAACTGCACCATACAAAGGATTTTCACAGACAGAACCCTGACAAGATGAGATATTTGTTCCTAACTGCAGGAGCCAGTGACTGGCAGTATCTGTTTTTTTTACCTGGTGATTGCCAAGTGAACTTTAGGGGCACAAACTTAAACTAGAAAAAAATTTAGCAACTTTTGATTTAAAATATCTTCCCTTGCTCTCTAGAGAAATTAGAGCCTTTTAATTTCTGGACTTCATGAGTTGTGCAAATTAGCTAATTCATCTTCGATCACTAATAAAGAAAAGCATCTTTTATGTTGGAGACACACACTCTAGAGTTTTCTTCTTCTTGAAAAACACTTTTATGAATCTTTAGCACCAAGGGGAAAAATTACATTATCCCAAGGTTTGGGAAAATCCCATAGAAGAAGCCTGATACAGACCAGGCAAAGCAGGCATTCCCCTGATTACAAACTTTAAAACTCTCCTACTCACTGTACAGTCCTGAGGCCTGAATTGCCATGTGCCATATGGCTGAGTGGCACTGACTTAAAGCTATTGATTCCTCTAGAGGGCTTCCAGATGTACTGTTTTGTCCCTTCTTCCTTAGATCTGGGAAAATTTCCTAATAAAATGTTATCAGAATTAGAGAGATTTCTTAGAAAGTGTCAGTTTTGGTGACAAAAAATTTTCTGTCAAAGAAACAGTCCTTCAAGAGCACTATGTGATTTCTCTGGGTGCAAAATTATCTAGAGTCTGAAAAGTGGTCAGGTAAAACTCTCATTTCCCCCCTTGGGCTATTTTCAATATTTGAGAAGCAGTTTATGGATTCTGGGTATCATTCAGTCACCAAAGATTTTCCCTTTATAAATGATCACTGGTTTTGGCAAGTGTTTGAGGGAGTGCCCCTCCACAGCAATAGGGAAGCTTTGCTACTGGCTGCATCAGCAATTGTATCAGTTTTTGTGCTCATTTCTTTTTGGGGGACTCACTTTTGCTCTCACTGAGCAGGAATGTCAAGCTGCCTCCAGATGTTGGCCAACTGGGCTCTACATCTCATACTGATGCTAAAATGGTGGTTTTCTTCTGTTTGCTTTGAAATCTTCAACAATCACCTAAAAAGTAAATGCAAAGTCTCACTTGTTTCTTTTGTGGATAATTTTAACTTTGATTTTTGTACTTTCAGGAAGCTGTCATTGTCAATGGTACCGCTGCTTTTCAAAATTGGCTTGTGCCAGGAAGCTCAGTTTACAGGGAATTTTGGATTTTCCATGTGTTAAATCCTTCAGAGGTTATTGAGGAGGGGGCTCAACCAAAACTTGAACAAAGAGGACCTTACACATACAGGTAAGAAAAGACCCTTTAATATGTGACATCATATCTACTGAGATAAAATTAATTTTTGAAATTCCAGCACCATACTTCAGTTAGACATGACAAAAATGCCTAAATTGAAGCTACACACAATAATCCCAAACTTTTTCCGGGTTGTGTCTAACATAATGAAAACAAAAATAGAGATAGGTAACAGGATGTGAAGCTGCTTGCTCTTGAGAAAAACAATACTTCATTAGCCACAATATCACAGAGATGGTTGTGCTCCTTGCTGTTCCGTTTTCACCAGTTTTATAACAGGAGAAAATGTGCCAGATGCCCCAAAAACAAGAGATTATCTTATCATCCATGCATTACTAATAACTTATTTTAATAATGTGGTTTGGTTTTGTTTTTTCACCGTTATGACTTTCTTAGTCAATAGCTTTTCTTTTTTTCAAATTTTGCTTGGAAAAGCATTCCTTTTTCTGAGTGGACTAGCTAGGACATAGATGCAGGAAGGTTTTATTATTTGTTTTATGTTAAATGTGATGTTTACATAGAACTAGCTGATACTTCCTGTTTTACTAAGCTCATAAGCTTATATTATATTAATTATATTCTTATATTAATTATATATTAGAATTAATAATCATATACTCAATTATAATATATAATTAATTACAATATATTAATAATATATTATTATAGAATTAATTAATTATATTATTATCTTCAGCTTATATTAAGCTTATATTTGCTATCATTGGCACCTGTGTTAGGAAACTGTTTTCCTATGATGATAAGATATTTCTCTTTTGATAACTTTAGGGATGTATATTATATTCACAGGGTAGTTTTCCATTTCAGCATCTTCAGCCAAAGTGCCTTTATGCCTAAACTCTTACTTATTTCTCAATGGAAAGAGATAAATTTTGTTTCACAGAGTACCTGGGAAGACAGAGGAAAGGGTTACATAAGAATGAGGAAAAGGACTGTTAAAAAATACTGCAGAAGGTGAATTCCCACCAAACAGAAACATTTTACTCTGGTGCTGCTGATGATGCCTTTTTTTCTCAGGGACAAATCTCAGCCAGAAGCCTAAATCAGACTAAGTCAGAAATGATGACTATGAAATGAAGGCTCCTCTCACTGCTGCACTCATGCCTTCCTAGGATATTTGGTCTACCTGAGGAACTGTGACATTGATTCTCTCTCTCAGTCTCCCTTTAAATAGTTAATAATTAATTACAGTGTAGAACAATTCAAAAACACATTCATTAGGGAAAAAAATTCTCCCAGCTTTTAGGTGGGTGCTCTACACATTAGGCCAATAATTAAAATTTCATGTATGCAAACCAGTTCTGAGAAGCCAAGATCCAGGTGCTCTTCAGGTAAGACCCACCTGCACTGGCTACATCTGTACCATGGGGAAATGTTCTCTGTACCTTTTGCAGCCCCCTACACTCATGCTGGAAGGTCAGATCCTGAAGTATCCTGAAGATCCCTTCTGGGATGGAGCTGTGATAAGCTCTCTGGCCCTACAGCATAGGCTGCTACTTGATCCCTGCTGGCTGCTGTCCCCACAGAGGGGTCAGCAAGAGGGTGGGACTGGAAGAGTGGAGCTAAAGCTAGAACTGCAGCAGAAATTGTACCTTAGAGATCTGCTGCCAGGGCATGACTGGCAGAACCTCAGTGGGACTGAAAGATTGCTTATAAACCTCTACATCATATTAAATATCATCAAAGTAACATTATGGGTTTAACCTGTTTCATTGCAAGGCACGTCTGTCAGATTAAATATCTGAGTTTTTATGTCTGTGTCACCACCTTCTAATTACATGCACCACCTTCTAATTACATGCAACCAGCTTATGAAATGTGACAAATCATAATTAATTTAAAAATTATAAAAAATTATAAGGTCCATTCATGACACAAAAATACAAAGGAAATACTTGCTTTTATTTTAGTATCAATTCCATCTGCCAATAAGGAAATATTTCCAAAAGAACAATATTTGCAGAAAATTGAATTTTTCATGTAATCACATGACAAGTTTATAAACCTCTTGGTGTTTATCAAATGTTCAACATTCATTTTACTAAAATGTTCATCAACTTTTCAAAAACCTTCAGTCAGACATAGCTTATGTGTTTTCTCAAAAGTCAAAGATAAAAAATATTCTCTGTTTGTGTTTTGTATTTCCAGGGTGAGATATTTACCCAAAGAAAATGTCACGGAAGGTGAGAATGGCACAATAACCTACATGTTGCCTAATATTGCTACTTTTGAACCTGATCTGTCAGTTGGGACAGAAAATGACACCTTGACCATCCTCAACCTCGCTGTTGTAGTAAGTAAAGAAAAGAAACTTAGTAAGTAAAGAAAAAAACCTTAGTGTCCAGATACAAATGTTCAGGGAATAGGGCAGAAGTTCACAGAATCTTAGAATGGTTTGGGTTGGAAGGGACCTCAAAGACCATCTAGTTCCAGCCCTCCTGTTATGGGCAGGGACACCTCTCATCACAGTGTGTTCAAAGCTCAAGAAAAATCCTCCCAGTCAATTTTAATATGGGAATAGATCAAGAGTTTGTGGATGGGTTCCCTTTGTGTGAGAGCATGAACATGTTCATGTACAGCATGAACAGTGCTGGGTGGATTTGCCATGCTCTTTCCATAATACCCTCAGGTCTGTTTGGCAGGGGAGGCTGCATTGATTCCCACACTCAGTGTCTGCATGGCCTTGCCACCACAAATCCTGGGCCCCATGGTGCAGTCTTGGAGCTCTCCTGTCCTACTGAGCATTAGTTATTCAAAGAACATAGGGATCTTCACCTAGAATGGTGCTAGAGCCTTTTTAGTCCCGGTGTTTTTGTCTTATCACAGGCTGAGAATGTTTGCCTTTGACAAATATTTACAGTTTTCATACTTATATTCAGCCCTGGTTGTGTTGCACCTCCTTTCTGGTGTTTGCATGAGTGCTCAGGATTGCTGTGAGAATGTGTCTGCAAGGGGCAGAGTATGAAGATTGTTGGTGCAAATACAAAATAGAACCATACCAGCAGTCACAGAATCACAGAAGAGCCCATGTTGGAGGGCACTTCAGAGGATCATCTGATCACAGATCTGAACACAGCTTTTTGGAAATCATTACTTGCAGCTATTCAGAAGCCCATCTGGCCATGGTCCTGGGCAACTGGCTCTCAATGGTCCTGCTTGAGCAGGGGTCGGACCAGAGGGTCCCCAGGGCTCCCTGCGAACTTCAGCTGTTGTGTCATCCTGTGATTAGGGCTGATCTAGTGAACTCAAGTAATCAGTCAAGAAAAATTTTCTGCTTTTGTGTAACTTATGGCCAGTAATTGTTTTGTTAAGAAGTGTCAGTTTTATGTAGAAACTTAACTTCAGGGGAGTTGTAAATCTGGGAACTGGCTTTGGCAGACATTTCTTGGACTCAGTCTCTGTGATTTTAATTTGAAGCACATGCAGAATTTTATACTAAACATTGATTTTTTTTGCCGTTGTAGGCTGTACCTTCCGTGTACCCAAGCGGAATAATGCAATCATTAATAAACTCTTGGGTTAAAAAATCCAATGCAGCCATACTGCAGAACAGAACAGTCAATGAAATACTGTGGGGATACGTAGATCCCTTCCTGGACAGTATCCCCTTCCCTGGCGTGAAGTCCTTTGTGGGAGTCTTCTACCCGGTAAGTGAAACCAGTGAGGAGGCAATGCCTTCAGTTATCATTCTGTGAATAAAACTTAAGAAAGCTGCTCTGAGGAAGAAAATGCTGTAAATTTGTTCAATATTTCTTACTGTTATTCCTTCTTGTTGCATCTGTTACAGTATAATGGGACAACCGATGGACCTTACAGTGTGTATACTGGGACAGAAGATATTACAAAAACAGCAATAATTGAAAGCTATAAAAATCAAAGGTATCATAACATTGTAGAGTAAAAAAAAAAAAAAAATTTCAAGGTATGGCTTTAAGTACTTGATTCACTAAGAGCTATAGATAAATAGAAAAAAACTACAATGATTCAAAGGAAACGGGATCAACCTTGTGCTTAGCAAAACCATGACTTTCTTTCAGCTACCATTAGTTCTGTTAGGAGCTTGGACTTAAGAGAGTTATTGATTCTTTGATACAAGTATTTACTTCTGTTTTGTATTCTTAAGTAGATAGGTTCCTTTTAACCTCTTCTAATGGATCCTGTAATTTATCTGAATTAATGAACATCTCTATCCTTTGCCTTTGCTAATGGGTCAGGATATCCAGGAACAGTTATATTTGCTAATACAGGTAATCAAAGTACTTACATGGTAAAATCGACTACATGCAGCATGACTTTTATTTTATCTTACAGGACTCTTTCATACTGGAAAGGCCACTGCGATATGGTTAATGGCACAGGTGAGTCTATTAAAGCTTTTTAAAATGTCAACACTTTTCTTGATATTTCAAGGGAATAATGAAATACAATATTTAAATTAGCTACCCCAGGCTTTGCCAGTTCTGTATTCTGTATATTAAATATCTATATATATGCAGACATACTACTACTATGGTATATGCATATGTGTGTATCTATTAAAATAGATGAATTATTTATTACTGCAAATCATTTTATCTATGCATGCACACAGCTTCTCCATCTAGAGTAAATGTGGAAGAGAAACAAAATTATCCAGTTCTCATGTTTCTACTAATTATTTTCATATCGCAATATAATTAAGAGTCTGTTTCTTTGCTATAGTAGTTGAAAATTATCTTGGCATTTTAATAATGCACATTCATTTACACTGTTGAAAATTTAATTAAATGCACCAGAATGGATATCCTTATATATGAAAAGAAATTACAGCAACAAAGGAGGAGGCTGTCAGATGAATGGCTTGTAGATCACTAGAAAACGAAAAGGGATGAAGAAGAAAAGTAACTACTTTTCTTCTTCATCCCTTTTCGTTTTCTAGTGATCTACAAGACTGGGATGAATAGACTATAGACAAATATTTTTGAATTTTCTTTTGGAATGCATGGGTAAAGAGCTGAGTTGTTTAAGATACATTTGTTCAAGGTGATATTTTTCTTTTTGATTAGTGAAAGCATTGCTGTGAGGACACCACAACCTGTAGAGCTGAGACTGGCAGGTGTCTTGCTGGAGGCTTTTGCAGAAAGCTCCAGACCTTCAGTAAATGAAGGCTTTTGTGTTGGGTTGCTTTGTTTGTATTTTTTCCCCTCTATTTTCCATTCTGCTTTACCTGGCATAGATAATTTTCCTTTTAACCCAGACTGTGCAGCAAAGTATTTGAAGTATTTAAAATATATCACAAGAATCTGATTTTCCACAACTCTGTGAGCCACAAAGGATTAGTTCCTTTTTAAGCCATGTAATTAATTTTATAAGAAACAATATTATCTTACATTCTAGGACTTCCCCTCTTTTTTATGGGGCCTGGCATTTTAATTTTTTTTAGCCAGGGTCAGCTCTTTTGTTTATTTTTCTTTTGTAACTGATTGAATAAACATATGCTACTAACTAATTAAGTGCTCCAGTAGAGTGAAAATGAGCTTTTACTTGGGAGCAAAGATTGCTGCACAGTTCACAAGGTCATTCAGTGTGACATTGCTGTATTTGGGGATGTAACAGGTTTAAAAATCTTGTAAGTGTGAGAATTCTAACTTATCTTGTAAGCTTTCACATAAAAGCTTAACATGTATAGGAAAATATAAAAAAAAAAGATAATAAAGATAAAAATATAAAACAGGATATTTGTATGGGGCTTGACCGGACTCCATGTTTGCCAACTTCACAAGAATGCCAAGATTTAGAAACATAGTGTGTGTTTAGGATGATCTTGAGTGTTTGAAAAAAAAAGTGCTTCTGTCAGCAGTGGGCAAGTGGCAGTATGTAATTTAGCCTTCGTGCTCTTGCCAGCTGGATTCAAAGACATCACAGATGTTTGCAATTGTTTGGTTATGGCTGCTGCCTAAGAAACTAAACAGAAATTGCTGCAAAAACTAACAAATGTACTGGTTAAAGGTTTGTTACAACACCTTAATTGGGAAAATGGCAGAGGCTCCTCTTACATAACTCTGGGTCCATGCAATGCAGAAATACAAATCTGAGTGTCTGCACTCTTTTAGAGCAAGTGGAGAGAAACAACACCAAAGTGCTGCTCCTCTGACTTACTTTGCATTTCTGCCATGGGGTGACGTGGATTTGTGCTCTTGTGCTCTAGAAGTGGCTTCATTCTCTCCATTAGTTCTAGAAGGACCTCAGCTTAGAGACCTGCTTGAGCAATCTTTGGTGGAAAAGGTTTAGCACTGATTATTAAATAGACAGTATTGAAGTCTAAAGCTGTGTTGCTTGTAAGCACTGAGTATCATAATTGCAGGTGACTCAAGGATCTTCAGAAAGGTTTAGGTATACAAACCTAGGTGCATAAACCTTGAAGCAATGGCAACAGGTTTTTGGCTTCATATTAAGCAGTTTCGTTGTTGTTTTTTTTTTTTTTTTTTTAATATCCTCTGTTTTAAATGGGTTTGATAATATAGCTTCAAATCTGGGGGCAAAAAAAAAAAAGCTGCTATATCTTGGCTCACTTTCAGGAACAATTACATGTTATCTGTGAAGTGCCTGTCAATGTGCAATAACTTACATAAACATTTTTCCACAAATGACTCACATTGTTACTTACTCACAGCTTTACAGGAAAGTAACAACTGAGTATTGAGCTAGAAATTAAACCATGTCTTCTAAGCAGAATTGCTTTCAAGCTCATGTTTTCTTTTACTCACAGATGGAGCATCCTTCCCACCGTTTGTTAAGAAGGATCAGGTACTGCGCTTCTTCTCCTCTGACATTTGCAGGTAGGCTGCTCCCTTCCTGCAGTGTGCTCACACCCAAGTGTGCCTCTGAGGGCTCTTTGTTTTCAGAGGGTGGCTGCAGTGGCTGTGCCTGGGCTCAGGTCAGCCAGGCAGTGCAACATAAACTTTTCACCTGAAACACAAGTAAAGTTGTGTTGTGCTCATGATTCAGAGCCTGATTCTACCACTCTTATTTCAAGTAGCTAATACAATGTACTTTATTTCAGCCAGTTACAGATGCATATTCAGGAAAATGTGACATTGTGAGCTGTTAGACATCTTTAAAAGGCACTGAGGGCCAAAGAGTTCAAAGTCATGAACTTCTTCTTAAGTCAGGTCCCAGCCTTATTTGGTGTGAGAAGGCAACAGGTACAGCAGGGTCCAGTTAGGTCCATCTTAGGCATGTCTGGAAAAAATCATTTATGCAGAACAGTGTTTACTGTCATTCAATAGATACTCAAAATTTTTTCTCACAGGATATTTTTACATATTTTATTTTTATGTATTTACAAACAAGTCTGCTTAATTCATCCCGTGCTGATGACTTTTAAGCCTGCTGCTTCTGCTGGGCTATCCAGTGTCCCCAGGTTCCCCAGTGGGATCACTGAAAGAAATGGTAAAGATTTAAAGTTCATCACAGCATATCTTCTTTGGGAAGTTCAAACCCTTTATTTATTTTGCTGACTGGAAACAGATGCTTCCTTTTTACTAGGTTTAAAGTGGGTCATTTGCTTTGCAGAGTGTTTTTTTTTTTAAGATTAATGTTTTTACATGAAGTTTTTTTTGAAGCAATTTTATCCACAAACTGGAAAACATTTCCCAATTCATAGAAAATAGAATTCTATGCAGAGGAGAAATGATAAAATTCTTTGGATTGATTGCACTCACAGTTTGAGAGATCCCTCCAGCCATGAAATTCTCACAATTTATGAACAGTAAAGGACAATAACAACTGTCCAAAGGTCCTGCTGAAGCAGGGTCAGGAAAAATTGTTCTGTCCATGTTGCAAAACCCTTCTTTTGTTTGGCTGCAATACAAAGTATTGATGTCCTGGTTGCATTACTGTGTAGCAACCATACCTCTGTATCAGCTGATACTGAATTAGCAAAAAGAAGCTTAAGAGCTTAAGTAGTATTCTGATTCATATGCAACAGAATAAGGTTATATGCTAGATGTTATCTGCATCATAAAGCTTAGATTACCCTAAGGTCAGCAAAAAACTGTATCAGAGATGCTTTATATGGATAAGCTGTGTGCAGATGTAGCTGTGTGCAGAGAAAAGAGATCTCAATTAATTTGTTAGTTTTGTCTATATTGTTTATCATTAGTATTTGAAATGTTGTCTGTTGCTTTGTGTATTGTCATGTTCACCACTGAGCTTATACATCTTTTAGTGAAGGTGTGGAATATTGTCCATTACAGAGAAACACACTTACAATTTGCTGAACAGTGCAGCAGGAGCCTGGACATGGGTCCCTGGGGGGGTTCTTCCTTTTAAGAGAGAGGCAGCTGGGGAGATCCTTCAAGAGCATTGGCACGAATTTAGACTTTTAATCCAAAAGGCTGAAACACATTTCTCCTCTTTTGTGTTCAGATCAATCTATGGAGTTTTCCACAGTGAGCAGGTTGTGAAGGGGATCACACTGAATCGTTTCGTGGTTCCTCGTGAAGCATTTGCAGCACCAACTGAAGTCCCAGACAATTATTGCTTCTGCACAGATAAAGAAATATCAGAGAACTGCACCTTAGCTGGAGTCCTGGACATCAGTGCCTGCAAAGCAAGTATGGTGGTGACACAGTACTGCCACACAAGCCATTGAACTGGGGACAAGACACTTGTCCTGTAGCTGAGGTGTTACTCTGATATCCAGGATGTTTGTCTGTGAACTTTTCCGCAGGTTGTTTGTGAGACCCCTCACATTTCTGCAGCCTCGCTGCCCAAAATGAGGAGTATGATTTTTCTGTATTTTGGATAGTGCTATGCAAAGTTGGAATGCCATGGATTGTGTACTGAAACTGCAGGAGTGTGTGTAGAGAAAGGAAAGGAGGGGCACTGTGTAAAAGCCAGGGATAGTTCAGCACCTTGTGTCTGTGGCAATTCACACACACAGCAGGGGTGGGTATGTCCACAGTTGCATGTATGTACACAGACAGCACTGGCTCAGTGTGGTGTTGGTAAAATAAATACATACTGAGTCTGCATTTTGTGCAGAGTGAACTGTGAGAGGTCCCTCCAGGCTAAAACAAGATCATGAAGGTGGGCAGGGACAGTGACAGTCGTGTCCTCACCTCAGCATGAGAATGGGAGCACTGCCAGCTCCACAGTGTAGACGCAATACAAGCAGGATTTGGAACTGCAGTTTATTTCACGATGCAAATTTTCCTCATGACAGCAAATAAATCAGAAAAATGCTTGAATTTTGGGGTTTTTTTGGTTTGGGTTGGGGCTTTTTGGTTTTTTGGTTTTTTTGGGTGGTGGGGCTAGACTATTAACATTTTTATCAGGATTGTACATCTATATAGTGTGACTATGTTTAGAAAATGACATGTGAAGATGAGTGCCAAAGCAAGACTTAATGGTTCAAGAGAGTTTGTTTGTTGTTTGTTTTTTTTTAATAGAAAGACCAGTATATATCTCTCTTCCTCATTTTCTTCATGCAAGTGAATCTATATTGAATAACGTGGAAGGCCTGAGCCCAAATGAAAAGGAGCATGAGACATATCTAGACATAGAGCCTGTAAGTCCAAGTATTTAATACTTGTACCTTGGGAAACCTGCAATGTTTAGATTTAATAGTAGTAGAGTGTGCCTTTTGCCAGAGGGACAAGCAGAAGATGCAATATTTTCATGCTTGCTTTCCTAAGGTCTGCTCTCAAAGTGGTATGGTTTCAGCAGGGGAAATTTAGAGCAAAACTTTGCCTCATTCTGACCTTCAAAGTTTGGAAAATCTGTTTTGATTTTTACTTATTGGGAACATGGGATTGAACCTGATAGATTCTGCAAACTGAAGAATGTCGTAGCTTTTCTGTGATCTTCAGGTACTTTGAGAAAATTATATTCTATGAAAAAGCTTCTGTTTCTTCTACATTTAGGTTTTTTTTTTTAATCTATAACTAGTCATTTTTTGGATAATTACTATCTCAATTGAAACTAAATAAACATAGATGGGTTTATTTCCTATTACTAGAACTCTGAAAAGTCTGATTTAAATACACCTAGTTTAAGTCTTTGTGACTTGAATTGTCTAGCAGATCTCCCAAACAGAATGAATTTATTTTGACTTCTTAAAAATTTACCTCTATTTCTATTTCAGTGATTCAGATCTTTAAGTGTACTTACCAAAGTTTTCTGAATTGTACGATGAACTCAAAGGTTCCAAAATTCTATTTTGCTCTTACTTTGAACAAAAAAATAAAATTAATAATTTCTCACTAAAATTAGCCAATTAAGCTATGTAACTTCAGTGAGGAGAAATGAAGTTAAATCTTTGTTTCACCTTATTTGAAATAAAGACATCAACCAGATTTTCCTAAATATTACACAAAATTTTTAAGAACCACAGCCTTTTTTTGTGAAAGACAGAGTAGAAGAAAGATATGAAGAAATGACTTGACCTTTGTATACATGTTTGTCCTCATATGAAAGGTTTGTTTTCAGCCCTATGCAAGTTAAATATCCTTCATTTTGAAAAAGAAAATTTAGCTGACTTTTGGTGGAAAAAAACCCCTGAAACACATCTTTATATGAAATATGCCATGACTGATTTAACTTTGTCTTCAGGTGGAAAAAAACTTTTGGTGGAAAAAAACCCCTGAAACACATCTTTATATGAAATATGCCATGACTGATTTAACTTTGTCTTCAGGTTTAAATGTAAATAACAAAAGTAACTATGGTAAAGCCACAAAATTAGAACTTCTGTGAGAAATGAGAAACCCTTAGAAACATTACCATTTCATAAAAATTGATCCTTCAAAACATAAGGATAAAATAATCCCAAAGTGCTTTTTTGACACAGTCCATATATAGACTTTAGCATCTGATTAACAAATCTAAATTAATGTCTTGTTGGATGTTTTTCATTGGTTTTAGGTGACTGGTTTTACACTACGATTTGCAAAAAGGCTGCAAGTAAACCTCCTTGTGAGGCCTTCAAGCAGAATTGAGTAAGTGCTACTTCTTTATTTTATCTTTAAAGAATTTTTTAATTGGGCTGACTGGTCTATGAGAGCATCAGTAGAAATGTTTTGGAGAAGAAGAAATAAAAATACTTCCCCAAAGCTTGTTCAGAGTAAATCTTCCTGAGCAGGACACTGCCCAGGTATTTTAAAACACATTTGATTTCCCTACAGAAGCTTACAAGGCAAAATTTTCTTAAAAATAACATTCGGGTAAAACCCAAATGGGGTCATGAGGACGAACAAAAACTGTATTTTCTGTAATAAATCCAATGAGAAAGAGAATTTACGTATTCCCTGTCACTAGATGGTTTTATCACAAGGGTAAATGTGTCTCTAGTTGTTTGGTTTTTTTCCTCTTCAATGGCCCAAATGCACACGGATAAAAATCTTGTACATATGATGGATAAGCATCTTGTACATGTGAACACCACACAGATCTTTATCCTTCTCTGTGTCGGACTGCCCATATACAGAAGATTAGACAGGAAATTATGGTTGCCCAATATATAAAATGGCTGCTACTAGTTGTAGTTTTGGTTTGGTTTGGTTTTTTTCACTCCAATCGTATATTTAAAAGGTACATCTGAAAGACAGAAATATAGTTAGAGAAGAAAAAAAATGTTTAAGCAGAGAGTGGGCTTATGTAGGAAACTGAAAGTAACATGCTGTACTTTTTTTCTCATTTCAGGCCTTTAAAAAAAGTTAAAAAACCCTATGTGTTCCCTATTCTCTGGCTAAATGAGGTTAGTATATTTTATGTCTATTAATATTCTCTGATTATAAACAAACAAATAAACAAAAAAACTACTTAGCTTTTCTAATCTTAGTGCCCTGAAACTGGGTAATTAAACTCACGCTGTGATTTGCACCACACCAAGAGTATATTCAGCAAGTGAGGTCTTGCATATGTACATCACCTTTCAGTGATGTTTTTCTTGCACTGTTTCAGTCTGCTGTTATTGGGGATGAGAAAGCAGAAATGTTCAGAGCTAAAATCTCCGGTAAGCTCCAGATGCTGAGCATGCTGCAGATGGCACTGATCATCGGAGGCTCTGTGCTCTTCCTGGCCTTCTTGGGGTCCTATTTCATATGCAGGTCAAAGAAATTAAAATAAGTAAGTAACCTTTAATGGCTCAGTCCTCAGCAGTGACTTCTTCTCAGGGTTTTAAGAGTTCAGAAACGTTACCTATTTCGCTGTTATTTTTTTTTACATGCTAGAAAATTCAGTAGTTGTTCTGTAGGAAATCATCCAGATAATTGGCCTAATATTTTCAAGTTCTCTTCCCATCCTAAATCTTTTAGGATGCTCTTAACTCAGGGGTGGTCATTGGGAACTTTATCAGAAGAGCAACATTTTTGTTTGTTGTGATTTTGTTTGTTGTGATTTCTTTAAGATTGATGTTTTGTCCAAGACTGTTAAACTGCTGAGAAGTGTCCTCTAGCACCTTTCTGAGACAGAGGCCACACAGCTGCAGATTGCTGTGCTCTCCCAGGACATCCCCTGTCTGAGGTTCAGGGAACCCACTGTAAATGACACTTTCTATTGAGTGCTGTTTTCTCACTTCTCTCTCAGTGGTGCATCACTGTAACGTCAGTCTGAGCGCCTCCTGGACACACCTAGCCCACAGAGGCAAATATACTCCCATGGGGGCAGACTGACCAGGTGGTGGATTAATGTGCTGATTCCTGGGGAAGAAAACACATTTTTGGAGTTATTTAAAAGAATTGCAGAGACATTAACATTATGGTGGAAAGTGTGCTGTATTAAAGAGGTATTCTTAAGCTGAAGACTTGACTCACCATATTTTGTTAAACTATACTATATTACCTTTGTTAAACTATACTATATTACATTATACTACACTATTCTGAATTCTGATTTTATTTCACAACAGGTGAAAAGACTTCAGAGGCAATCAATGTTTAATTGAAATTTCAGCTAAGCAGCTTGTTAAAATTCAGAGACAAAAGGTATGATTCAAGGCACAGTCAACTCATGTGCTGTGGAATTCAACATGTTTTTCCATTTTGAGAAGACCAGCTTACTAACCCAGATAAGCTGATGTTTTCAAAGGTCCACACTTCTGACATCACTAAAGAGGCCACTGTGGAAACTGCACTATCAAAAGACTTTATCTGAAACTTGTTATACATTTTAAATTGCAGTCATGCAGACTGAGGTCGAAGTGCAGTTGGATTTTAGTCCACCTTCTGCCATTTATGCAACTTGCTACTCATTTTCTTCTGGATTTGCAAGAAAACGAAAGCCGCTTGCTAATGTTCCGTCTCCGAGCGCAGGCTGGGAATGACAACGATTTGGAGCTCATGCTGTGCTCTAGCTGCTCTCATTGCAATATTTCTCTCTGTTCCTTCAAGGAATGGAAGCTGCTGCCATAGTTCTGCTCTCTGTCCTCTATTCAGGGATGTGAATTGCGTTGAATGTGAAGTTTATTATGTAAAGTTACTAACTGTAATACATGAAGTTTATAAAAGACTTACTAAAACACATGGTTCATACATTTTATACGGAGATGGCTCACAGATACAACACAGTCATCCATATGCTGATGGGGCTCGTCGGCATTTGGCTCCTCAACTGTTTATTAATCTGAACCACTCCCTAACTCCCAACCTGCTCCACTGCTCTTCCCATTGTCTCCTGTGAGCTTTATTTCTGGCTCTTGTTTGAACAGCCTCTTCACTGCCCTAAGCCCACTTGGCCCGAGGCCTCCCTTGAAGAATGATCTGATATGTCACCTGACAGGACAAGAGAAAATATTCCAAAATGCTTCAGAGACAGGAAAGACTGAGATAATGATTTTTGATCAAACATCAGAGGGTTCCACTTGCTATAGAAGCACATAAATGAAAACAGGTAGCCCCAATTACTTACTGATAAACCATCTGCCACAAAGAAATCTGTGCAACCATTCGTTTAATGAGGTGCATCAGCTTGTAGACAGGTAGCAAACACTGACATCTCCATAAATAGTTGACTTTTTCATTTGATCTGAATGCTGTATTTTATTCTGACAGTAAATGGGGCAAATACAGAGTGTTGCTGGTCTCTTTCCATGGATTCAATAAATTCAGAACAAGAGTCTAAGTTCAGCATTTTCTAAGATTTCGTTTAGGATCTTTAATCCCCTTATTTAGGAGCTGGAAAGAAAAAGGGAAATCAAACATGGCCAGCCTCTCACATCCTGCTGTTTGGAAACAATGCTACAATGGACTTTAAACCAGAAAGGTTCATCTTGCTAATGAAGTACAATGTCTTTGGCTGGGTATCTTTATTAAGGTGTTCTTACCTTTGGAAATAAAGGGAAAATCCAACTGACTATAATGCTGGTGTTTTATTGCGCTGTTCCTCGTGGACAAAGCTTTGTAGCTATCAGTAGAGCTGATGAGTCACAGAAATCCCAAGACATTGTTCTTGAAGGCGAGGTCTGTGGGGTACATGGCTGCACTCTCCTTCCAGCTGTGAGCTGGAGCTGCCCTGGTGTGACTCTGGAGGGAAGGGCTGCTCTCAGCCTGTGTACTTGATTACTCATGGTGCTGGCTAGTCAATGAAAAACATCTTTTTCTCATATTCCCCCTTATTGCTGGTATCATATGTGATGCTCTGTTCCCATATTAGCTTGGGGACAATTTGACACAACTGAAGCCATCCCTAGATCCCTAGAGTCCTATGGACTGGTCAAAAAAGTATGGGGACAGCTGAAGTCATTAAGCCATATCTCCTCTGAGATAAACACAGCTCTGCTGTGGTTCAAGATCTGAAACCAACTTTCTATAATAAAACAGCTTTTGTGTCAGGAAAACATGAAAGGAACAACAGAAGTGCTCCTGTAGTTTTTGATGTGCTAACATTTCAATTTCATTTTATTTGACTTCAAGTACATTGTCAGTAAGTTAGTGTTTGCTTTACTAGTGTTATTTAGTGCTATGTGGTGCTCCAGCAGAAGTGATCCAGCAAGTCAGGCCATGATGTTAAATGTCTCAGGGCCAAATTTTATATGGTTTGTCCATATGCATAATCTCATTGATCTCAATGCAAGTTTTGGCTTTTAAGCTATGTCCAGCACCTAGACTGCACTTGAATTGTAATTTTTAGTTATTTCATCCAAAGCATCAGTTACAGTTATTGTTAATTCATTATACTAAGGCTAGTGTTAAGTATTTACATTTGTTCAAACAGTGCAGGGTAACTTTCATTAGAAACATTAATGAAAATACAAGTAAAATAAAGCTCAAATATTTTTTTCTGATATCCTTATGTTTAATTGTAAATAAAGCCTTCTGTGTTGAATAATGAAGTTCTTGTGCCTCTTTTCTTGGTATTTCGGGGTATGTTTTTTTTTCTAGAAAACCACTTTTGGAAATTGATGAATAACTGAGGCTATTGTGGCATTCACATTCTCTGAACAGAGAGAGATAATTCTCTCCGGTTTTTTACTGGAGAAGCACAGACAGAAGAAGAGAAAACAATTCTTATCTTTACTTGCTGCTCCTGTTGTTTTGCACATGTAGAACGTGTTGGGAAGATTGTTTAGCTGAAGTAAGTTCTTAATTGCACTCTGGTAATGATTGTTTATATTAATTGGCCTATAGGGTCAAAGCTGTATCCTGGCTGTGGGCAGACAGTCACGAGTTTTCTTTAGTATGTAATTTAGTTTAGTACAGTATCTCTTTAATATAGTGTAGTATAATGTAATATAGTATAGTTTAACAAAGCAATTGTTCAGCCTTCTGAATCAATGGAGTCAGATGACAATCATTCCCTGTGTCAGGGGCACCCTGCATTTACTATAGGCTGTGGCTAACCTTGTTAAATCATTTTACTCAGGCACACTGCAGCTCCCTAGAAGGGCATGTTGCTGTGTGCTACGTTAGAAATATCAGTGGCATACAGCATCCATTGTCTCTGCTGGTCAGAACCCGGTGCTAATAACACCAGTGTTGTGCATTTGATCTCTCTGTGGGCAATTCACTGAAGAGCTGGATTCAATGATCCTTGTGGATCCCTTCCACCTCAGTATGCTTTGATTTATGTTCTGGATCACAAAAAGGAGAAGACTTTGTGGAACAAGGTAAGCACCAGCACATCTAAACTGAAGCAATTCTAAAACAAACCCAGGAATCCAAGCAGGGAGAGAGGCCTGTTTCCAAATCCCTTGAGCTGGATGTGTTGGCAGGATGGTGTTAGCACATCCATGTGCACATTACAACACCCTTTCCTGGCTCTGCTGGCCCAGCAGGTTGGGTGTCAGGCAAGACTGGCTATGCCCATTCCTCGTGTTCCCCACCCACCCCAGGTCTTTAAGGGTGATAATTGCTTGTGAAAGTCAGATCTGAACAAAGACCTAACAGCCCACACACTTACACCCAGAGCAGGTGTGCCAGCTCTTGATCTCTAACTGTAATTATGCATTCAAAGCATGTGTTAAAACCTGTTCTTCCCACCTCGCCTACCACTGTCTGTTAAGGTAATACAAACATGTTACTATAACCTGAAAAAGAAAGAAAATTAATGCCTGCTGTGTTAACTGTGAAAGTAGGGAAGGGCTTGTTTTATTCACAGGTCTACACATCAGCATAACAAAACAATAAATTTAATCACTAATAAAATGCACTTGCAGCTTATTTTTTTTTTCCTCAGTAGTCATATAAAAACAGAAACCAGAAAGAGAAATGACTTGCACATACCAAATGCAAACCGCATTTATAAATAAATGCTATTTATTTTCCATTCTCTGTTCCCTCTTTGCCTATCAGTTGGCCCTGATGCTCAGTGGTTTCACCTGCTCCCAGCAGTACCCGAAGCAGGAAGGGATTTACAGCCCACCCGGTCAACAGCCGTGGCTGGGACCTTTTTTTACTTCTATTTTGTGAGAAGATAAACCAAATGCTTTGCAGCGGGCGCCACCCGAAGGACATCCAGGTTTTCACAAGTTCTCTTGCTTCACCTCAGCACGGGCAGTGAAAAATTATGCTGGCTATAATGAAGTTTTGCTACCTCTGTGAGTTAACATCACCAGATACAATTACAAAACTTTTAAAACAGTAAAACAAAAAGTCCATCATAAGTGTCTGCTAGATGAAAGATTGTTGAATGCAGCTCTAAGACAGATTTTAATGACCATTAATATTCTGTAATGTTTTACTAAGACCAGGGTTTCCTTTAAGTTATACGAATTGGTGTTTTTACAAAATACATGGTTGATATAAGTAAACCCACCTAAAGTTTCCAGGACCCTACTTCTTGCCCAGCATCCTTTGGGTAGCACCAAGGATGTGTGGATGAATCAGGAATTACACAGAGCTCTGTGTGTGCTCTTTCATGTGACTTAGGTTTGCAATTTTAACTTTCCAGATCTGTGTGTAGGATTGGGAAAGTCACATTTTTGCCCCTACTTTGCCCTCATAATTTTTCCAACTGAAAATCCCTCATGTGAATATTTCTGAAGTTAAATTTCTTGATTGATACTTTCATGATAGGTGCTAAAGCCAGCAGCAGAAGGTAAAGGCCTGCTGGAGGTGCAGGTACTCTTGGGTACAGACATTTCCTGTGTTGTTACTAGAAATGTGGAAGCATTTCCTTTTCCATGCATTCACTCCACAGGTGTAACTATCTTTATGCTGGTCAAACACTGGGTCTGTTTTGTAAAATCAGAAGTTATCACTACAATGAAAGCACCCCCTCCACAAACACACACTGTGTTGTGGTGGAGCTACATTTTATTCTGCAGTCTTGACAAGCTCAGCCTGGTTGTCTTCAGCAGAAGAAAATGAAGAACACTGGTGACATTCACAGAGCCACTCTGACAGAAAACAAGGAGAAAAAGGTGACCAGAAGCCACTAATTATTTCCATCTTTCCTATGAGTAGTGGGAATGCATTAAGAAAGCACTTCTGGCAAAGCATATACTTTAATTCTATGACAAGTCAGTGCAGTTAAGAGCTTAATTCAGGAAATCTGTTCCAGTAGACATCTAATCTTCCAGGCAGCAGACAGACTTCCCTGGCACCCAGGAGCATCACCTGCTTTGCTGAATGGATGTACATGCATGTCATCTTGGTACAGTCCTGAACAAGTCTAACAGACTTGCATGATTTTTCTAGCAGTAAGAATAAGTTAATGGCCAGAGGTATCAGCCAGAATGTGGAATATGTGCGATCCAAAAGTTCCTATTCTGATGTGAATCCATTTGGATTATACTGACTTTGATGAAGAATATGCTATGGTTGAGGTTATTCCTTCACATGAAGCTAAAGTCCTAGAGGAAGATGATTTTTAATCCACAAAGATGAAGGGGATTTTATCTCTGTTTGAATACTGGTTGAGAGATAAAGGACTCTTTTTGCTGTTTTTAATTATTACTGAGTTAGAATCAAAAGTAGCCAAAAACCCAGAGCCAGAAACTCTTGTTCTCCCTTTCTATCCTGGTGGAGAACCTCTTGACGCAATTTCTAAATGCATCTTCTCTTAAAGGAAGGAGAAAGGTGGATCAGTTTTTAGAGTTTAGATGGTCTTAGAACACCAGATTTTATGAATCCAGACAAAAACCCAGATTTTACCCTCTGTTTCACCTGAATTCCTTTCTGGAGCCAAGCACTCCCTAGGCAAGGGAGAACCAACTATCAAGACATTTAAGTACTTCTGTTAAAGGCTGCTTTTGCCCCAAAGAGGGTGTTCTGTCTGGAATTCCTGAGTGAAGAGGCTGGTGGTCCCTGAAATCTTACACAAAAATAAAGAAAGGCAAATATGCACAGATGGTTTAGCATGGGAATACTTCATGCCACTGTGAAAACTTTGAAGAGTGTATTTAACTCACACTCATCTGGTAAGAGAGCCCTGTAAGCCTTACTTCACAGCTTGAGGAACATGAATTGTCAGCAGCCCTAGTTGTGGTGGTAGAGGCTAGACCACAGCACTTCACAGCCTTCCAGATAGAAATGAAAACCTTTATTCCATAATGTCTAATATCTCATTAGTCACTAAAAGCTTGTGGAGGGATAGAATGTAAGAGAATAGTGCAGAAGGCAGTCTCACACCTGAGGAGTTGCAGCTGTACTAGGATTAGGAACAGGCCGGCCCTTAATAGGCCACAGCTGCAGTCCAATAAGAAGAAGAGTGCTACAAAAGGATGGGGTAGATGGGTGAGGAGAGAGCTGGAGTTTGTCGGCTGGGCTGTGAAGGGAGCTGGAGTTTGTCGGCTGGACTGTGAAGAAGAAGGAGTCGGTGCTGTGAGGAGTTGCCCATGAGAAATCACTGAGAAGGTATGGGAACTGTTGCAATAAGATGATAGCAAAGCCTGAAATTTGAAGCTTATTAACATTTTCACAAAGGATTGAGACACAATAAGTCAAATGGATATCTGAATTTAAATCATTTATGAGTGGTTATACCTTGAGTTAGTACATTTGACTTTATGTTTTGATCTCTCTAACACAGCATATAGAGGAGGCCATTTAGGTAACTACCTCTGATCAATCGGCTCTGACTGAGACCTGTTACATAGTTTTATGAGTGCTTAAATTTTTGACAAGGGGTTAAATTCACCTATTTAGTTGTCAACCCTAGAAGACTAGAAGTTCTCAGTATTTCACAAAGGATGATGTAATTTCTCTACAGGCAATATGTATTTATTTTCATGTATTACATGAGGTATGTATTTGTGGTGTCCACAGCTCATGGTATATAGAAAGTCTAACAGCAACTCTTCCAAAGAAAACCCAAAGTGGTGGGACTACAAGAAATGACAGAGCTCCCTTCAGATGAATATCTTTTCAGGACATCTTTTCTAGTAAAGCATTGCCTGTAAATACTATTTTCCAAGTAACTGCTATTATATGTTATCTTGCTTTTGTGTCATTGTGCTAAAAGAGCTGGCTGAGATGTGCTTCAGTCTGGAACAGATTTTTGCAGCTCTAATTGGTTGCTGAGCATTTTGTGTGTACATTACTGGGAAATGCTAATTCTCTTTCAGCAACTCAGTCTACTGTGCTCTACCTTCTCCCCAGTTTATGGCTTTAAAGTAAAGACTGCAAAGTAGGAATGAAATGCAGAGGTAGAGAAGAATGAAGGGCATCTCAAATGGTGATGGAATGACTTTTGACAAAAACCAACTGCACAGCCACATCAGCAATTCTTAAATACCCCCTTGCAAAGCAATGAGGAGAGCAGCGCTCTGGAAGACTAGGATAGGGAGAATAGCTGCAGGTGTAGGTAGGGCTCTGTAGGCTGATAACTATAAAGTGAAAGGCAGAGTGAAGAGCTTCACAAGAAGAACTAGAAAGCTGATTGCAGAAAGCCTTGGGCACTGCACGGGTTGGGACACCATGAACCTTGAATCACTGGTGAGTTTAGAGCCCCAAACTGTTCACTACTGGTACTCTACCAAGTGTGGGTTTGTGCCTAACATGTGCAAACCAACCAGGGAAAGCAGGAATGCTCAGAACAGTCGAAATTGCCTATCAATATAAATGCAATATATCTCAGGATGTATAATTTTTTATTAATATCTGGTTTAGGAAGTCATGGGTGTCCCATTGAGTTCATCTCATACCACTTGTCACTCGTGGATACTTCAAATATCCTGGAGGATGTTCTGTGAGAAGTCTTGCTTGGTAATTTTACAATATTTTTCTGTACCTGCATTTTTCAGGACTGGGCTTTTAAACACAGTTATTGAGCTGAAAACCAGGCAGAAAGAGAGGTCATGAATGCAGGAGGCCACAGA
The DNA here is from genome assembly GCF_012460135.2 of Molothrus ater. NCBI lineage: Eukaryota > Metazoa > Chordata > Aves > Passeriformes > Icteridae > Molothrus > Molothrus ater. Next base: position 11,154,792 of record NC_050482.2, on the reverse strand, counting down.
AGTCATGCAGGAGGTTAGTCACTGATATGTCTACCTTTGGCAGAGTCCCTCTGAGAAAACTGGCCCAGTCCTCCCTTGATGAGCAGCTAAGTTACATTATTCACTGGTATGGGACCATGTAGTTAAAACTTAAATCCTTTCCCTGTTCTTTATTCACACCCTAGCCCTTTTATGGTACCATAAACCTCTTTCTAAGAAGTAGAAATTAATTGCAAGAATACCCAACTAAATAATTCAGGAGCAGTTTTCTATTAACTTCTCTTGCTAATCTCTTCTAAGTTTTTTGTTTTATTTTTCACAGTCACTTTTTGGGTATTCCAAAACAGTGTTTTGGGAGAAATGCTCTCTTGCAGCCTGAAACCCAGAATGTTGTGGTTAGATACAAAAAGGCATATTTTACTGTTTTGCAGTTCAGTATTTTTGTCCCCCATGTCAGACAGAGCCAGATGGCCACAAGATGGACCCACTGCTGGCCAAGGCCCAAGCCCTCAACAATAGTGGCAGTGCCTCTAGGATAACTTAGCAAAGAAGGGGGGAAAGTTCTGTGCAGAAGAAATTGCAGCTGGAGAGAGGAGTGAGGATATGTAAGAGAAAGAGCCCTGCAGGCTGCCAGGTCAGTGCAGAAGGAGGAGCAGGAGGTGCTCCAGGTGCTGGAACAGATTCCCCTGCAGCCCCTGGTGGGGCAGCTGTGCCCCTGCAGCCCAGGGATGTCCCTGGGGGAGCAGAGATCCACCTGCAGGGTAGAAGAACCCATGCCAGAGCACATGGATGCCCGAAGGAGGCTGTGGCATTGTGGGCAGCCCACAGTGGAGCAGGTTTGTGACCCCGTGCCATGCTGCAGCATTGTGCTCCTGAAGGAGTTCAGCCCATGGAGGGACCCATGCTGGAGCAGCTCATGAAGAACTGCAGCCTGGGGGAAGAACCCACATTGGATGACTTAATGGAGGGCTGTCTGCAATGGGCTGGAGCCCACCCTGGAGCAGGAAAAGACCCTGAGGAGCCCTTCCCCCAAGGAAGAAGAGGCAGGAGAGGCAACATGTGAGGAACTGACCACAACCCGCACTCCCTGTCCCCCTGTGCCACTTGCAGGATGGAAGTAGAGAGCTGTGAATAAAGATATGGTCAGTAAGAGGGGGTGATAGTGGAGCCCTGGAAAATGTTAAAAATAGTCTTTGAAAATATTTGGCTTTGTGTTTTCTCAGATCACTGCATCTGCGTAAGCAGTATGATAAATGATATAATTGTTAGATGTGATGATTGTTTAGTAATTAAATATAATTATTGTATAACCATAAGAAGAATCGTGAGAAATGATGTTGGAAATTTAAAGGGGGCTATGTTTAGCTGAAATCTGTGTATACAATAGAACAATATAAGTTTGATAATTAACATGAAAGTTATGTAATGATAGAGTATAAAACATGTTCACCTCGAACGTATGGTCGGAATCAGATTTGGATGGAAACTACCCCGATTCCCAGGGCTCTTAAATAAAAAGCACCACATAGAATCGCTTATGTGATTATGTGTTTTTGAATGCTAACAAGGGCAGGGGTGGGGGACAGGTATTTTTAAGATTTGGGTTTATTTCTCATTTCCCCAATCTGATTTAATTGGTAATACATTAAACATGTTTCCCCAAGTTAGGTTTGTTTTGCACAGGACAGTAACTGGTGACTGATCTCTCCCTGCCCTTCAAGCCTTTCATTTCCCATATTTCCTCTCCCCTGCCCAGCTGGGCAGGGTAGGGTTAGACTGGCTTTGGTAGGCATCTGATGTCCAGCCAGGAATGGTCCACATGCATCCATGCAGGAATGCCACAGAGCCAGCAGAAAGTGGCAGAGACCAAGGCTTTACAACTCTCTGCATCACAGTTTGCAGAGTGGGAGTAATGTGCAAACTGTGGGGCGCTCCCAAAGGCAAACAGTGGAAAATTTTCAATGAGAAATGAGAGTTCCATATTTGCATTTTATTTTCAAGGAAATACTGAGCTGAAAGAAGAAACACTGTGCAAGTGTGCAACACCTGCAGCTTATCCTTTCTGTATGTACAGGGAGGGAGTACCAAGGACTCTTCCCAGAATTTTCCTACATCCAGGAAAGGAAAATGAAAGAGCTAAGAGTTTCAAATTTCTCCTACTGTGCCCTCACAAAATTGATTCGTCCTCTTCCAGAAACTGAAGGAAAGAGCCTGGGCAGGTCTAATAAGACTTTCTTTCTGCCATTGAATAATGATTGTCCAACCGAACATTCCTGAAGCCTCTGCTTCTTTTTCCATTTGTGCAGTGCTGGGAATCTCGACTTCCCGGCTTCACCATGCAGTTTCAGCGATGCTCACTAGATGGCAATGCAATATCTAGGCAGCCCCAAATCCTCCAAATGTCCTGGAATATCCTGTCCAGAACAGCTCACCCTGCACCGGGTTTTGGGTGGATACACTTGGATGTGCTGAGCCTTCCGCTGAGGACCTTTTTATTTCACATTGATTCAAAACATAAAAAATATGCATCACATCACTGCCTCACATGGTGTGGATGGTTGCAGCATTTCCAGGAGACAGATATTATGGAGCCCTTACTGTACCAACAGAGCATCAGCTCTCACTTTTCCTTCTTTTCTCCAGCCAAAAAAAACCTCACCTGCTCTGATTTTCCCTGCTGCCTGAGGCTATAAGGACACCTGACCATGATCACAAGCTTTTATCTCAGTTTTGCTAGAAATGCTGTTGTGTCTAGAAATGGCTCTGTATGGATTTATGTAATTTTGTATTTCAGATATTTGCTTAAATATGGGAACAATATCCCTCTCAGTTCTTCTGTTGTAAATCAAAGCTCTAACCATTAAAGGAAATATTGCCGTTACTGCAGGACATGTTTGGTTGCAGAGAAAGAAGGTTGTATATGTTTCTATTTTTTGTAAATGGGAAGAACAAACATATTTACAAAAAAATAAATGGCTAGATAGTTATAGGTTGGGAAAACATATGATAACAATATCCAGTTAATAAGATGCCCATGATAGCAGTCATGAATGACTGGAATAAAAAAAAAAAAAAAAAACAAAAACCCATGTATATTGCAAACTTTACTTTTAGTCTGCCTTCAAAAATGTGTCTAGAGACTGTTCTGTAGGGTTTTCAGAGCGAGCAGTCTATGAGCCATTTCTGACCCTTATTGTCAAAGCAACAGTTAAAGCCCTGGTGAGAAGCAACACCTCAGCCAGCTGTACAGGTCTAGTTGAAATTATGACTACTGTTCACCTGTGTCCATTATTTATGGAAATAATGTATTTGTCCATCCCTCTTTGTATATTTTAGAAATGTAGTATTTATGTACTTCACAGAGTTATGAAGATAGGCTATCAGTCTCCTTAATTTAGAAAATTAGTTTTTGTCACTGAAGAAAAATGAATTTTAAGTATCTTTACCCATACAAGCTGAACTTGGCACAGAAATAATCCTGTTGGGAACCTGGTACCAACCATAGTGAAGACTTTTGTGTTGTTGTGCATTAAATGATTTAGAAACTTGTATCCATTATCCAAATTAGCTCCACAAATGAGCTTTGCAGCAAGTCTTCCTTGATGGAAGCTCAGCACATGGTAGTTTATGTCCCTGATGAAGACTAAGCCTTCATGCTGGGTGCCTGGAGGGCAGGGAGAGCATTGCCAGGTCTGAGGAAGTGGTGGAAGCATTTTAAAATAACAGATTTACAATGTGCATTAAACTTTCTCCATCATTGGCTTTGCCAAAGGAGATTTCATGGGCAGCTGCCATTCTGTGGATTCATCTCCAGCTGCCGGCTCCCGAGGGAGCACACACAGCTGCTGATGTACAAAATGCTCTTTTGGGGCTTCTGCCCTGTTACTCTGCTTCCTCCAGCCCTCAGCAGTGGCTGCCACGGGATCCTCCAACCAGGCATTGACGATCAGCAAAAAAAGATATATTGTGAAGCAGGAGTCACTGCACATATGACATCATTACTGCATGCCCACATGAACAAGAACAAAAAGTGAAATTGCTTCACCTTGTACAAGGCTGGAACTCTCCATTTCACCATCTGCAAACACACCCATGACATCCTAGGCTGCATCACACTCACCTTACCCATTTCTTTGCATTGATAGCCACCCATTGCTTTGATAATGATTCCAGCTTCCTGTACAACCTCACCTCGGATCCCCAGTTAATCAGGATTGGACATTCAAAATCAGATGGCAGGGAGATAACAGGAACACATTTTGAAAGAAAAAATGTATTACATCCCTTTAGTTAGGTGTGGCCTCACACTCCTGAGCAACTTTACCGTCATAAATAAACAAACTAAATTCGGTACGGGGAAAATGTGCACAAACCTGTTTTTGGACATGATCTATATTTTCCCTGCATAATGCAGCCCCATACACAAGACTGATAATGTCTTTAAGTTCTCACCAGCCCCTCTGCTTAAAAAACCCTTGGTTTCAGTGAAAATATGTGTGTCCAGGGCTTTTCCACATGGAGTATTAGGGATTTATTCAGTGTGTGCCAACAGTGTAGCTGGAGCATGGGGCACCATTTTGGCACAGAGAGCTGCAGAGTCTGAGATGGGTAGCCTCGTGCTGACAGTCTGACTGCAAAAAGCACAGCCATGGTGTCATCAATTTCTGAACATTACAGGATTAGGAAAAGGATTGGAAAAGAGTCACAGGTTGCTTGGCAGGACTGAGGTGTTTTATAACTGTGCTACCAAAGGATAAAAACCCCTTACACCTTTTCCAGGCTGTGGTCCCTGCTCTTGGTGGCTGCAGGTGGGACTCAGAGAGGGACTTTCCTCAGGCAGCAGTTCTGTCTTCTGCAGCTCAAACCTCCACGGGCAGGGTGTTCACACCCAAATGTTCCCAGAGATCCCAGCACTGCTTACATTTATCATTTCTAACAATTTCAGTGCACCTTAAACTAGAGTTGGTGAGCTATCCCTGGACCTCATGCCCAAGGCTCAGGTTGCTCTGGTTGTAATGAGCCATGAAAATGTGAGCCCAGGGCAATGGATCATGATGCCAACAGACACCACCCAACCCAAAGAGCAGCTGAGGAGCAGAACCCAAACCTACCTACAATAGATGCCATTTAAACAGCACAGGCTTGGATGGCAAACCAGACATGAACTGCTGCACATGGTGACCTGCTCTGCCTTCAAGCAGATGGTCCACCCCAGCTCCCAAAAATCCAATGGAAATTCTTCCTTTAGTGCAGTCAGTGTCAGTTCAAGACATTTGGCCTTACTGATAGGTTTCTTGCAAATGAAAATTTGTCCACTTTGTCTTGTTTCTATGTCCAGAGGTTTTGCTGCAAATGAAAAGCAGCAAGAATTTAGTGAAGTTCCAAGTAATGCCTCCCAGTAAAAGATTTTGCTCTTTCTTTTATGCATTTCTCTACTGAAAATCAGTGGTTTGTAGTCAAAAGTTAATAAATGTACCAGCTTTAAGCATCTGGAGAAATCATAGTCCAAAATAAATTGTATGCTTTATGTATTGTTTAGCTCTGGTGTGGTCACTTGATTCCTGAGGAATGAACACATTCTGTGTGTGTAGGACAAACTCTTCACCCTAAGAATGCAATCTAGCAAACACCAGCTGTCTAGGGTTTTAGCCAACAGAACAGGAGAACAAATAATGATTTAAAAAAAAAAGCTAGAAAGCTGTATTTACAGCTGCATTAACACTTAATAACATGAATTTCTATCAGGCTCAAGAACAAAACTGACCTTTAAGAGTAGCAAACTTGGAATATAAATGCAAAACACGGCCTGATTCTGAAAGCTCTGATAGAAAGCAGGTTTTATTCTTACAGTGCTTGTCAAGCCTTGGACTTGGAACCACAAAGCTCTTTGCTTGCAGAGCATTTCCAGGCAGACAGTAAATCTGGCTGATTTGTGCAGTTTGATATGACAGCATGGCTTGTGCAACTCTTTTAAGCAATAAAAATACACCCTATACTGCAAGATTGTGTCACAGATAAAGGAGATCCCTCTTGCATTGTTTTTCTTTTTCACAAGGGTGCTAAGGGTATTGAAATGCTCCAGGCTCATGCACATATGGTCATTTATTGATTGACTCTGTAGATCCAGTTACAGCAAATGACATTATATGCTCTCCTCCCTAATTACTTAATGAAATCCCCTTGGGCTGCAACAATTTCCATATCAAAGTGGGTGGTTCATGCATAAATATAATGACTGGAGCTGAAGCAATTCTTTTAAAAGCAGTGGCATAAGGCCAAAGGCCATTTCCTACAATTAAATTAGGTAATTTAAAATCAGGTTTGATCAGGTGCTGAGGTGACAGAGGTGTGCTGGGTAGTCTGAGTTACTTTTCAGAAAGAACATTAAGTTTGTGTATCTCTTCTGTTGCTGGAAGTGGTCTGGAAGCTGGATAAGGTGGAGGAAGCGGCTCCTGGGAGCTGATCCTCAGCAACAGAGAGGTCAATGATCATTCCTGTGTTATCTGCTGAGGAACTCAGTTATTGCTGCAGCTTTTCAGCTGTCCTGCCTGTGACTGCTGCTGCTTCCCTCGCCTGCTGACATAGAAGGAGCCCATCACTTGTGTTATCTGACCAGGGCCAAGAGCAGAGGCCTGGCCTGGCACTGTCACAGTGGAATAGGAAAGAAATAGCTCCATTCCACAATATCTGCTGTGTTTAGGGCTGCCCAGCACTAGAGAGAAAGTTTTGGGTTTTATCTTGAATTAATCTTTTGCATTGATCGTGGGACGTGTCTTCAGGAGAACTGGCTCTTCAATGTCACCTCTCTCTGGGTGCCTAAATCAAAACTCCCACTTGACCTGCTTTCTGGCCACAATTAGATAAGTGTCATCTGCCCACAGGTGAGCAAAGCAGTCACCTAAGCTCTTAGAAGTTTTGAGGCTTTCCACAGCAGGTATTATTCTAATTAAAAAGTATGAATCTCCAGCTGTTCTCAGATTATGTACAAGCAAGCCCAGACAAACACCTCCAGAGGAAGAATCCTCTCTTCTTCCCATTTCAGTCACAGGTCATGGCCTAACACAAATATCAATTGCTCCCCAACCAGAAGAGATTGTATTTACTTCTCTCAACCAGTTTGAGATTAGCTCTCTTGGTGCATCTTTAGCAGGGGTATCTAAGTATCTCGTGCTGCTGTTGTTTGGTTTTGCATGGAAAAAAAAGAAAAAAAGAAACCTCACAAGCCTCAGTAGCAAATTGCTCAGGACTGTCACCTGACAGACAAACCAACACTCTGTTTTCTTTGAGCATTTAAACCTCCCTCTTGCTCGGATTGCACTGCAATCCAGCCCAGAGCTTTCTCCTTGTTCCTACTGCACAGAGCAGCCCAGCTGTGGCCTGAGGCTTGCTCAACACCTCTTGCTCAGGAAGGAGGACTGACAGCAGCAAATCCTGAATGAATGAATCAATGAGATCTGAGTTCGTGTGACACATCCTTCTGCAATAATTTGAAACTTACTCCTGCAGAAAGTGTGCTAATGTTTATTTGAAAGCCCTTTGACCTCACTGAGGTATTGTTTCCCTCAGTGTGCTGGGCAATAAACAGCTGTATCAATATTACCTTAACAGAAAACTGTTTTCTCTGTGTCAGTTCTGTTCTTTTTCTGTGTGTTTTCTCCAGTACATGGGTAGCAAAAAAAAATCTCTTTGCAAATTCAGATTTAAAACTGGGGGTGAAAAGGATCCTGATGCTGTTCTACAAACCTGGAGCTACATCCATGGGGGTGGCTGAGCTATGGTCAGCTTGCTCATGTGCCTGGAAATCACTGTGCAGGGTAGGATGCTCCTGCAGGCTTTACAGGACTCAGCTAGCACACACCAGCAAGTCCAAATCATCCTCCCAAAGCTAGTTATAAAATATCAGCAGTTGTTTGCTTACAAGCAGAATACGAAGGCTGTATAGATATACATTGTGTTTATTTGCTATAACTCCTTTTTCATCAGCTTGAACCCATTTTTTATCTTTGTGGAAAGGCCAGTATGCAATGTGGGGTCAGTGGTGATAAGAGAAACTGAAAATATTGGAGGTTAAATGTCTTTTGAGACTTGCATTTTCATTTTAGCTGTTGCTATGTGTGTGTAGCTGTCCACAGACCAGAGTGTGAGATCTGGAATGACATACTCCTCTTGAATTGCAACCAATTTTCTGACCAGCCAAATGAAAATATAAATTCAGGCTATGCTCAACTGTCTGTAGCCTTGCCATATTAATTAAATTACTTATGGACCCAAGTGAGTTACAGGCAAACAAGCAAAAAAAAAAAAAAAAACCAAAAAACCACAGAACCACCCTGCAAAGACAGTTAGAGAGATCAAGGGTCAAGATTTGTGGCAGCAAGAAAAATTAAGCTGCACAAGTGGTAGAAATGCCTTTATTAGGAAGACAAACTTCAGAGGTACAAAGCCCTGTTACATGGCCAAGCAGCTGTTACCTACGGCAATGGAAGGGATTTTTAAATTTACATTTCAAAAAATTTCATCCTTAAAACCAAAACACTGTTTAGTTAGCAGTGCACTATTAATAGTTTCTAGTCCAGGACTGAACTGTAGAACTGGCTCATTTTACAATATTTAAGTGTGGAGGCACATTGTAAACCCAAGTTTTAAGCAGTCTCTGATCAGCAGTAAGAGGAATGCGAGCCACATGCTCGTTAATGTAATGCAGCGTGTTCTAGCACCATCTAGCCAACCTTAAAGGCAACTTCAAGGCAGCAAACAGGTCCCAACTGCCACAATCCATCAGACTGGCAGTAATGGTGTTGTTGGAGCTGATGGGCTAAACAGCACAGTCACAGGACAGCCAGGGTTACAAATTCATCCATGTGTCTCTGTTTGGTTTAGGACTGAATTCACTCCTGAAAAAACATGGTTCTTCCTGCAAGGGAGAACATCCAGTGAAGAAACTGTTTAGCAACCTTACTAATTACCCAGAGGACAGGAAATAATCCAGGGCTTTGGGGTGTGGAGATGATGGAGAAGAATAAAATTATTGCAGCTATGACAGAGATTTGTCAAATAAAATCAGCATCGGAGTGCATTTTAATTTCTACATAATGCCTACATAGTGTCGGAGATATTTTAATTCTAATTTGGGGGGGTTTGATTTTTTCTTGTTACTGAGACCATTTTTCTCTCTTTTTTTCCCCCATATATTCTGAAAATTTTCTCATTACTGTATGTTTGCAATAATCTAAATTTGTGTATGGTAACCATGATCATAGTAACCTAAAATAAATAACACAAAAAATAAATGTTCTTCTCAGTGATTTGGAATGAATTTATGAGGAGATTTTATAGATCACCCTTGACCAGGTGGTGAGAAAGATTTCCAATTTAGAAGACCCTGGACACAGGAAAAGGAGAGTGAGCATGGTTCTTAGAAAGCAAAATCCCACAGGCCTTGTTCAGCCCTCACTCATCCAAGCTGAGTAATGTCAGTAGGAGTTTTCACTAGGAGCCTGGCTTAAGGAACTGAGAAAGGGACTGCATTGGACTGGGCTGCAATTTAATAAGTCTTCAAGGAAATGCTTGCTGGATCTTTCCTAGGATCTGTGGATAGGAATTGCTAGATTATGAATGCATTAGCCAAGGAGTTTATGACATTGCTTAAGACTCAGGGTATTTTAGCATGAACTGCCTTGACTTAAATTCTGGTTCTTTCATGAATTATATATTTTCTGTTTTTTTCCAGTATCTAAATTTCAAGTTGAAAGTATATTGCACCTTGTTTAGTGAAATACAAGTGCGCAGCATGCTGTCAACATTTAAGAAACTGCTCTCCCATCTTACATCTGAAAAAAGGTCACTGCCAAGAATTATTTGCAAGTCAGTGTTCCTGCTTGCTGCACGTGCCCTTCTTTGGGATGCTGGCATGACCCAACTCTGTCTTTGTGCAACTTGGTGCTCTATCCTCATGGAGGGACTCAAAATAATGGCCTGGTCCCAGTTGTTGCTTTGCAAAATTCTGCTGATGAAAAGCAGCCCTGAATTGACTTAATCAACCAGTTAAATGGTGTTTATGACTGTCTCAGCTTTCTGGAACAGCGCAGAGTAGCTGGAGTAAATGGAAGGAGAGGCCCAGAGCTGCCAGTCTGAGGCAAAAGAAGGGGAACTGCAGCATTTCCTTCTCTTCCCACCCTGACAAGTAAGGCAATATCTGGTGTAAACAGAGCCAGGGGGATGCAGCATCTGGCATGGCATGACACTGTCTGCCACAGTCAGCTCTGCCTTCACAGCCAGGAACAGCTCAGTCATCAGCAGTTACTTCAGAGGTTTCCCTCAGAGGGAGATTTATTCTTGGCACCCCAACCTGAGTGCTCTCAAAGCAGGAAAGCTTGTACCACTTCCAAGATTTCTGCTGGCTGAATTTACAGTTGGCTGGAGGATACAGGGGAAGTTTCTGTTCAGCTTATATGGTTTTCGCCATCGTGTCGTTAGCTCCTTTCAAAATAACAGCTTGCCTTCTTGACAGGAACGAATAAACTGGCAAGGCAATTCTTTCTTTGTTAATCTCTAGCTGGTCTCCAGCACCCCTAGTAAATGAACTGTCTCTAACTCCATTTGGCCCGTGTACTGCACCACAACAGCCCCTCTGCAGGGAGGGGGATGACCAGCTTTCTCCAGAGGGCCAGGTGGTTACCAAATGGCACCAAACGCTATTCCTTACTTCTGGAGCCCTGGATAGCTCAGCATTCATGGTATTCTCTGCTTTAACCATTTCCTCATAGCTCAGACATCTCTAGCTGGAAGGCACAGCACAGGACAGATCCATGCATAGGAAAAACCCATTTATAGGTAGATATCATTAATCTTTCTAATTCTTAAAAAACTTGCAAAGGGAAGAAAACTTGTAAGCTTATTGTTCCATATATGTGAAGGAGGCACCTGGATTTGTTGCTGTTATAATAAAAGTAGTCTTTCTCTTCTATGGCAAAAGCTTTTACCCCTCTGAAGAACACAGTCTAAGGGACAATTTTTGTGCTCAGTGGTTTGGATAGCTTGGACTAATTATTCTCATTATTAACCTCAGTTACAAAATAATTTCTCCTACAGGTAATTTAACTGAAGATGTTTAATATGGCAGTCTACAAATAGATCTGTATAATATAATTTATTGATATTTTAAATCCATATCTTTAACTATATCTCAAGTTCCCCAAAACAAAGTCCTGGCTAGGAAACTTTTAGTGTCAGGTATGGAATAAAGAACACTCTGCAACCTGAATGTAGTGCTGAAAATAATGGAATAAAATATTATTTTAATGTTTCTTGAGTGTGAACATATACATGTAGCTAGTAGTTTAGTTCCAATCTTTCTTCTTAAGCTCAAAGGCTACAAACACCTTGGAGGGGTTTTATACTTTTTATATTTTATTTGCTGACATTACAAAGCAAAAAAAACTTGATGAAACAAATAAAGTGCAGCATCTTTTGAAGATTATAAAAGGTAATATATTTAAGAGTATTGGTGTATAAAAGAGTTATAATGAAAAGAGTTAAATTAACATGGGACTATTAGCATGAATTTAGCTGAGGAAAGGAAAAGGAATAAAGAAAGTCCATAGAGAGAAGGAGGAATAGAACCCTAAAGAAGAAGAGCTTTTAAGGAGGAAATGGCTTAATTTTTAACCAAAATTAAGTGGGGCATAAAAGCTCTTCAAGGTCTCAACTAGAATCTCATTGTGAGCAGTGAAAGGACCTTAGTCTTGGTGAGATTTAACCTATGGGAAAATTGGGCTTTCAAGGCTAATATAAAATTAGCATTTGTCCATCATATAACAGCATGCAGCAGTGAGGAAATGTTCACAGTGTTCCTGTAAGAACCATGGCATGTTCCATTGCTCTGCTTATTTCTGGGGTCTTCTCTCTGTGCCATTTTCAGCAAAGCCTTACAAATATTACAAAATTTTTTCCAAATATTGAATCAAATAATGAAATTTCTTAGGCAGATATTGTAGGCAAAACCATATATAATACAGCTTTCACTGAGGCTTTTATTATACAAAAAGCCTGAAAGGAAGCCCTGGACATCATGTCTTAAGTTGTTGGCTTGAACAAAAGTAAAACCAGAAGTAAAACCAGCATGGCTCTTAGGGGCCTTGAACTGCAGACAGGGAGAGCAGATACTGTAAAAAGGACTACTGCAAAGAGCCAAGGAACAGCAACTATCCAAAAGGTTGTGAATCCAAGGTTAAACAAATGCATTTTTCTTACTCCTTCCCCACACTGCATGTTGCTGTACAAGCTAGAAAACAATCCTTTTTATCAACTCTCATTTACCATGGACAACAATAATGGCCATTTTATAATTTGGCTTTTTTTTTTTTTTCCTAAAATCCTTTAGAAAAAAAATATATGGCTCTATAAAATGCTGGATATGTTGAAATCCCTTTGCCTAAACTGCCTTGAATGTGGAGCTCAGCAAACATTCAGGCTCATTTATAAAGCCAGCATATGAGGCTGTTTGTTTATCAGGCATTCAAATCAGGAATAATGAAGCTGATAGAGTGCTAAGAATACACAAATGCTGTTTGCTTTGTAAAGCTGTATATGGAATTCAATAATGAATCCTGGGATATAGGACAGTCTATCACTGTAGAGTAATTATTTGTTGACTGCTGAGCCAGCTGTGTTGAATTTGCTTCTTGGTGTATTCAGAATGCCAAAGCATCTCTAAATCTCAGTCTTTAGTTTAGATTAGACATGTTAAATGACAGCACATTTTTTATTACTTACACTGTGCTAGCCTCCTGATGCTAAAAGGAAATTTTTCTTGAGATGATATAGAACAAGGTAAATTGGAAAGGAGAGTGAATAGAAGAACTTTTGTTGACTAATTACTTGTCTTAAAATGCTCTCAGAGATGGTAATGGCAATATCTACAAGCTGTTGATGTCTTGGGACTGTGAGGACTGATTCTGCCCATGTGGAAACAGAAGAGGACACACATCAATGTTAAAGAAAGGTAAATACTGCATGGAAAGCAAAGCTCCTCTGCATGCAGGTAGGTGTGAGCATGCATGTATATCTGGGACCTACTCTGGTCAAGTGTCTGTGTGTGGTTGTACTTGGGCTCACAGCACAGGAACTCACTGGGGTGCCTGAGAAGGGCTCAGTGTAAAGGATAAAGAAGCTCTGGTTCCCTGGGACCGAGCCATTTGCTTCAGGCAAAAGCCACAATGCCACAACCTGTTTTTTTTATGGCCTGCACAACAGAATTACATCTGCTGCCTTCATTCTGGAGGCAACACTTAATTCCAGAGGCAACAATAATCTGGTAGCATTGGGAGCCACACCAGTGTTGGCAGCTCCTCTCGTGCAACATTTTTCACTGGTCACCTCTGGGCTTCTGTGGCTGCCTGGGTGGGTGTTTACCATCAACTCCATAATAGGGGCATGTCCTAACTCATCTATAAAAAGAGGAAGTGTAGCTGAAGTGAATATTGCCTCAGTCTTGTGAGAAAGTGCCTGAGTTCTGCATCCTGCACTTACTCAAAGGGAAACCTTATTGCCACCAGAAGGGAGACCTTAGAAAAAGCAGAAGCTCCCAGTGGAGGAAGAAAAGTGATCTAACAGACATTTTAAAGTCAAGGGAGAAGTGTTAGACACCTAGAGTTCTCACATCTGAAATCCAGGTCTTGTTTTGCCAGGGCTTGGAGCCAAGGAATCAAAACCTTAAGTGCTGAACCCTTCAGGAGAGGGCAAAAAGAGTCGGGGAAGAAGATCAGCAAAAGACAACTGAGCAGGATGGACAGAGGATCAGACCTGGTAAAGTTTTCTCAGAGTGTAAAACTCTGTAAATGTCCATCTGTTTTGGATCCTTATCCCAACATTTCCTACAGCATGTGGGAGTGCTTGAAAACTCAGATTCTGACCCAGACTGGTCTGAGTGCTGAGCAGGTAACTATCCAAGATCAGCACATCTAGGAACCAGCCAGTACAGAAATCCTGGAGTGAGGTCATCTTAGCCACTCACACCTCATAAAGCCTTGCAGCAACCTATCTATCTGGGAAATCAAAATCTGGGTTTAACAATCCAGAACCTTGTTGTGAAGGTCAGTATTTGTGACATTTCATTTTCAATCATTATCCCAAGGAACTGATGAGGACCTATGCTTCCTTGTTAAAACCCATCTGGATAAACAGCCAGTAAGAAGAGCAGCAATAACACTGCTCAGATGATAACTGCAGGAAAAAGGAGCATACTGGAGGTGTCAGGCAGGTAATTTCACTCCAAGTGCAAGCCAGGAAACTGGGAGAGAGCTGTGAGTCCCTGTGGTGCAGCCCCAGCAGCCTGTGTTCCCTGCAGAGGTGCCTGGAGAATGCCAGGAGTCTCAGCTGAAAGAATCAGGATTTCACAGAATGTGTGACTTTTTTTTTTTTTTTCCCCGCAGTTTAATAAAAGAAAAAAATTTTTATTCTCTTTTTAAACAATGAACGAAAGAAAAGTAACCTGCTTTTATGCAAGGTGCTTATGTGGGATAATCTCTGAAAAAATTAATCTCTGACTTCTCATGAGTTCCTTGTTATCTCTGTGACTGGGGCTTCAGTCCAGAGCAGGGCTGGGAACTGACCAGCTACAATACCTGATGCTCCAAATATTTTCTTGAACTTATTTGGAAAATCTAGAGAATTGTTTTTCAGGTTCTTATCTTAATAATAAAAAAAAAAGTTCTTTTTTTAGTGCACATCCAGAAGGGGGAGCCAACAAATTTTTAAATGGTGCAACACACTTTATTTTGTTGGGCATTTTAGATATTCAATTAAATAGCACTATGTTAAACTACATTTTGTTCTTTCTTACACACTATATGATGCATATTCACTGTCATGACAGTTTCATCATGCTAGGAACTTATACACATACCTACAATTTTAAAACCAAGATTCTCTTAATAAAACACGCATATCTACAGTAACAACAATTGCAAAGAACACATTGTTAGGTCAAGATTTCAGCAAACTTTACAAACTACACAAAATAAAAAGGCAAAAAAAAAAATACCAGTACACAGTGAAGTTCTTGGCAGAGAACATATCTTTACATTTGGTGAAGTTATGCCTAGAAGTCATTTCGCTTTTGCATTTTTTTTAAGGAATAAAATTATATACATTATTTAGAAATCCTCCAAATAGGAAGTATTAAATAGCACAAATAATATTACAGTCTTAAATTTTGGTGTTACCTACAGTAGAGGGGCTACTTTAAACAAAAATTGCAGTTTGTCTATTCTGTACATTTAAGGCCAAACACTCAGCTGGTATCAACCCCAGTAGCTGTAAGGACAACAGGGAAGTTACATTAGTTTATAGCAGCTGAGCATCTGGTTCCTGACTTTTCTATACATGCAGGAAGGCTCCTAAAGCATGGAAGCTTGGACCAGTTATGCACTGACAGAAGCTAATTATATTTATATACTGGAGTTCTCATGCAGCAGGAAAAATGTTAGTTTAAGTATAATCCCTTAAACAGTCATACCATAATAATGGTATATGAAGCAGCTTTAAAAATATTATTTTATAATCACATGAAACTCTGAGCTGTGCTGATTGTTTTAATGGAATCCCTTATTGCCAATATTGTATTAGAAAACAGTGTAACTGTAATTTCTGAGGCCTAATGGGGGCCTATTAAAATATCACTGTACCTAACCACTTGAAGGGCAATTTGTACCCTGAAACACCTATTAATCACTGTATTCCATCTGGAAGCAATTCTGATCCTCACAACAGACATTAGTATCACACTAACTCTGCAGTGAATCTGCTGGGGAGATAGGAAGAGCATGGCAGCATACAGAGAATATGCACAAGTCATTCCAGGAGGTAGTTCTAGACCAGGGCACTTGATTTTTGGTTTGTCACTTACACACCTCAGAAGTCAGTCATATTCAGGGAAAAAAAAAAAAGAAAAAAATGAAAATAAAGGAAAATAAAGAAAACAAACAAACAAACAAACAAACAAACAAAACAACAAAAAAAAAAGAAAAAAAAGAAGAAAAAAAAGATGGATTTCTCCAGAACCTACTTTGCTAGCTCTTGGGGCCAAATTCAATCTCATGAAGGTCAGAGGTCAGAGAAAGTTTCCTGACTGGTTTCCATAAGAAAGATCTTAGTTATTAATGTCTAAATATTGCAGAAATACACATTGAGACCTTGAGTAAGGAGAGCACTTAACTAGATGGCAATATGTGAGCAGGCTGGCACTGCATGCTAGCAGTAGGCACACAAATTAAATTCAAAGAGATCCCACCAGCATAAAAGGGATTTAGAGACTGTTTAAATGGTGTGATCAGGGCTCATTTCCCAGCTGTCCTTCACGAGGTGGTGATAAAGTGACAATCCAGCTAATGGCAGATAAATACCAGTGCTACCTCCATTGCATTAATCTGAATTCACACCGACACAAACCCAGAAGTGTTTCCCCATGCCCTGTAGAATTACTCCAAGTGTATTCTAATAGAATTAGAATTATAACTTAACAACTCAGATTTGAGCTGAACATCAGTTTATATTTTTGTATAATGCCATAAATAATTGTGATTTTTCTAGGGTACTCATACGTTTTTAATCCCTGTTACTGTTTTGAACAGACTCAGTGGCTTCCAGAACACTCTTACATAGTAAAAGCATTGATAATCTGTCCCTCTTTATGGCATTTGCATTGCTCAAAAAAAAAAACCTGATTGCTTTTCCTAGGATGACTTGGTGTACACTCACCCAATTTTCAACAAAACTTGCTTCATTAGACATGACAGCTGCTTCTTAAACAAAAGATTTCTGTTTGAACATGCCTCTCAAGTTATAGTTTTTGGTTTTTGACCTAAACCCATTTTTCAGTTTTATTTTTCCCTCATTCCTTTTTCTTCTTTTTTTCTTTTCCTGATCTGCTTTTTACCAGAGAACTGAAAATAGAAGCAAATTGGGAAAATAACATGGAAAAGAATAAGGGTACAAAAACTGGAAAATGGGAATCGTTTAATTAGAAAATTCTAGTTAAAATATTTGCAACTTTGAGAAAACAGTTGAAAAAATAATGTTTTAAAAATTTCAAAGACACTTATGACTTGTTTCCACATTGCAGACTAGCTCCAATTTAATCATGGAACAGAATAAAGATAATCTATATTTTTAATTTCTGAACAAGCACTATATGGTATATCTACATTCTGTCCTTTGAAAAGAAATTGGAGTGTAATCCTTTGAAAAGTAGCTATAATACCTAAGTCACTTAGGTGTTTTTCAAAATTGTATGTATAATGAACATTCTCATGTTACCTTTGTGCCACTTATAAAGCTATGTAGTGTTACAGGACTCCCTATTTTAATAAAAATCAATATGAGCAGAGGTATTTTAAGTTACATTGCAGAACTCATTAATTTATTACAACTCATACTATGCACAATAATCAGTGCTTACTCTGATAAAGTATAAATTCTTTGTTTTTCTTCTGTTTGTTCCTTCATTTGACCTCTGAGCAAATGAAACATTTCTAGTACATTTTACTTGCTTCCTAGCTGCATGCATTCACATGATTTGATCGATGAGTGAAAGCTGTAAACTCAATATTGAGCAGTAAACAAGAAGAAACTCATGTTCTTAAACACAGTGCAAGGAAATCTTAGTACCATCCTACTCTAAGTATGCATCTTAACCCAGATTCTTTCACCACCAGTCTAGCTGGTCCAGGTCCAGAGTTGCAAGACAAAGCACTGATTTTGTAAAAAATTCTATTCAGCTGTAATTAAATACTGAGATATTAAAGGTGAATCTGGTTTAAGATGAATACCCAGTGCTGCTTCTAGGACAAAGCCCAGGCTTGAATCACTAAGTACCTAAGAAACAAAATGCTCTGAGTTATTTTCTTATGTTACACTGCATTTAATTGGGAGACAGATCTTTTGTGTGTCTTGCTGGATTTTCATTTAATTTTTTATCAGATTTGCACGAATTTGTTCATGATAGACAAATATAAGCCCCCTACACTGAGGACAAAAATATCTATTACTATAAAATAAAATTAAGATCCAGGTAATTGATTTCTTCTATTTCTACTTTTTCTACTATTGATAAGGGCCTTTAGTTTGCTGTAGTCCCCTCTCATCTTCTGGGATTCCTCCCTGTGCTGCCCTGCCTGCCTGCTGTCTTTGCAGTACTGGTTGATCATCTGCATCTCGGAGTGGCTGAAAGCCCCCACAAAGTCCTTGGGGTGGAACTGCAGCGCTCGCACCGAGCTGGCCCAGGTCCAAGGGGACCACTTGTCAGTCATGACAGCCACCATCTCTGAATCCAGCACCTTGAAATTGATCTTTGCCAAGGTCTGCTTGAAGTTGTTCTCTGTTGCGATGCAGTGGTAGAGCCCTCGGTCGCTGTCCTGCACGGAGCGAATCAGGAGCCCGTGCTCAGTAGCTATGATCCTCTCATTCAGCTTCACCTGGAGAGCAAAAAGGCAGAAGGAGCCTTTAAGGGAAGGTTATGGAACAACAGAGTACTGGAGCTTCTGGTAAGCTTCACTTCAAACATGACTTTCTTGAAGTTACTGTATTTTTATATAATTATCTTCAAGAGACCACCTTTAGAAGAGAGCATTTCAAAGAAGGCAAGTGTCGCTAAAGAAAATGACTTAAATAATTTTATTTCTTATGTTAGAATAAATCTGATCAGGATGTAGACAAAGATGAAAATCTGGAAACCACATGAAATAGAAGTTTTCATAATGTTTGAATAGAAGGGTTGAAGAAATGAACTTTTATTTGCCCTGTTGCACTCCTGAGATTGTCTCTTTCAGCATCAAGAGACTGCTGCTGAGACTCAGTGGAAAAAAGGTGCAGGACCAGAGAGGCTAATTTGGCATTGAAGTCAAGGTGGCTTCTCATTAAATATTTTGACTTTGAGCAGGTTCCTGCTGAAGAACTCTATCTGCTCTGCAGAGTCTGTAGCCTCGTATAAAAATTATCACCACAGTGGTCTCAAGTGGGACTTGGCTCAATGTTAACCAAGAGCACAGGTACTCTCCTATTTCCTTTTTGGCTTCAGACTCTGCACTGTCCCAGGAGATGGTCACATCATCTGAAAGAAGCAAGTTACCAGAGCTTGTTATCATCCAATTATAAGTGAATGTGCAGATGTCCCTTTGCATATCAGTATGAAGTAAAAATTGCAAGTTCAATCCATTATGAAAGGAAACCACTGCTGGTATTTTTCTGAATGGTTTTTCTATTTTGCTACTGTATTTTGCATTATACTTGGTTCTCTTGGGAACTAATTTACTTATTATGGTATTCTGCTATTGTAAACTTTTGTAGACATTGTGGAAGACTTCCAGACATCTGAGAGCTTGAAAACTAATCAACACTTTGATTGCCTTATTCAGTCTGTTGTACCATAAAACTGCATCGATTCTAATATCTTTACTGAACCTAAGAACAAAAAAAAGGGAGATGTTCTACTGAAGCAATGGGTTAAGGAATTGCACCTATTGCCAGGACATGGCTTTGAATAGTTAGAAAACTCAGTGAGACATTTATAATTCCCCTCTGTTTTTGTAAAATGGCCTGATAGGAGAATAATACTTTACAGTATTTATAACCTATCAACAGACACCACATTACTTAAAAGTTCCTTTTGAAAGATGTTTCTTTTTATTCATATAGTAAGTGCCTTGGATTTGCAATGGATTTTTTCCCCTTTTATATTACTTAAGGAAGGAACATTCCCCATACACAATCATACTGTATATTACAGTGCTGAAACTCGAGAGCCTTAGAGAGTGCAGTAATGGAAAATGTGATTGCACCATGGTGAGGAAATGCTTTTGTCAATACGTGTTCTTAGCCTGGACTAGTTTCTTGCTAAAGAAACCTTTCACATTTCTCCCAATTTTGCCTTTTATCTCTTCAATAGCACAGAGGAGCTACTGCATGCTGACTTCTTCCTGAACTTTATACAAGTTCTTCCTTTTATGCCTATTTCCTTAGATCAATAAGAAGTTCTGACTGCTACAAACCTTCAGTTTGCAATCAGTAAGGTGTGAAGCAAAGATTCTTTAATTTTCTGTAGCTGTTCTGATCTGACAGAAATCTGTGGGGCTGAGGATGAAGTCTCAGCTGTACTGGGTCTGCTCTTATTCATATGAGTAAATGATGGTCACTGTCCTGCCTCCACACAAATTCTCCAGCTTCACTGTAGCCAGACTGCCTGATAAAACCACAAACTGTTCCCTCCCTTTATCATGCTGACTGAGGATCCTTCCAGAGCTCCTGTTCACATAACTCACCTCTTTCCTCCTGTCATTGTCTTTCTGTAGCAGCCATTTAATAGAAGCCTGAGGAGATTTAGGTGTGCATTCCAGAAAGGTGGTGTTGTTTTTTACTCCATACTGCACTATTTCTGCTGCGTTTCTGTATGCTAGAAAGAAAGAAAAAAAAAAAAAAAAGAAAGAAAAAGAAAACAGGTCAGGATACTGTGAATGGTGATTTGATTAAGAAAACATGTAACTCTTTGCAATATAGATTAAATGAACTATGCCTGATTCTGATATTGGCCAAAATTAAATATTTTTTAGGAAAAAATTTCAAATAAATTAGACGGAATGTGAAGAAGCAAATTCAGTTTCAAATCTCAATGTTTTCAGAGTGACGTGGTCTGTTCTGAGAAATTAGGACACCTATAGGCTGATAAACTTTGGTGATGGGATAACTGAGCTCAGGGATATTTTTCTGTGAAATGATCTCATTCTCTACTACTCCAAAAGAGAATGAAGCATTTAATGTATTTCTTCACCTTTTATGAGTTGGGGGAATAAGGCTGTATGATCAAAATAAAGCATCATGCCCTAAAGAAGGCTCCAGCTACTCCAGCTGCATCCAGCATCCCAGGGAGGAGAGAGAGGGCAGGCTGGGCTCCTGCTCCTCTGCTTCTCTTCCAACACATGGATGGGACTTGGCTCTCAACCTGAAATGTGATGAATATGTAGACAGGCCAGCAACAGAGAGAAAGAGAGATTTATAGCACTCCAGCAACACCTGGGCAAGTGCTGAGCATATGTCAGCACTTGGACTTGTGTCCCTTTATAGTCTCCATAGATGAATAATTGGCAGCCACCAGTAGGAACTTCTGGATGCTTATTGCTTTGGTCCTCAAAACAAAGAGCCTCCAGATTGAAAAGCTTGTCTCATATATGAAATACTTTTTTTTGAGAAAGGAGCAATGGAAATTATTGAAATAATATGAGAACTGCAAATACCTAAAGGTCTGTATGTCTAAAATCTGATTCTGTTCTTGCACAGTCCTAAGACTGGCTTTTCTCAGACTCTACTTTATCTCCAATTCTTTTCAGTTTCTTTCATCAACTGATATGTGAAATTGAAATACATTCATCTGAAGGAAGGAGATTTTCCTGGTTCTAGTCCTTCAGCACATTTAGGAAGCTGTACCAAAACCAATTCTAACTAATAGGAGAATAATGTGGAAATACTTCACATTCAAAATGCATTTCTGTAATGGCTATAAGCGCTAACACAAACATAACAATATTAAACAGACGTGAAACAAAAACATACACGATTGCCTAGTTCTTGATGATTTATTTAAAAATAACAGTGTGCCAAAAATGTTAAGTTTATATGTGCTTAGAGGTCTACCATGTTTTAAGACTTGGATTCAGCATGATGGCTCTCTATGAGCATGGAAGATTCCTTGGCTTTGCTTGGCTCTCTGTTCTTTTGTTCTTTAAGTAAATTTTACTTTTTTCCCCAAACACAGTCATTTTGCTATAAATGGCTGTAAATTATATTTTGCAAGTGTCTAAATTGCTCTTTCTTTTCATCTTTTTTTTTTCCAGGGAAACAACTGCCATCTACCTATCCTATATCCCACTGCTGCTACTGAAACTTCCTTTACAAAGATGCTAAAATACATAAACCTATAAATACATCCACATTGCAAAAGTGGCTGGAAAACAAGAAACTTGCTTCACAAGACTGTCAAGGTTGAAACAATTATCCCCCCTCAGGCCAGAATGCAGACAGTTGACATTCTCACATTTTCCACATGGAAGGAGGAGACACCCACCCTTGGGACAGACGGACAGACAATGGGTGAGAGGTCTCAGCACATGCCTGCAGGGGAACTCAGCATGCCTGCAACTCAGCTCAAGTTGCTTCAACGTGGATCTCAGAGTTCAGGTGTATTCTCTAACACTGGGGCCATCTCTTGGAATTACCTGCTCAAACTCTTCAGCTTCATATAAAATACCTAATACTGACTCATTTAAGCAGAGGGATCTACACCCAACTGACTGCTGTGATCTTCTCTGATCCAGGAGATTCTTCCAACAACCAGTGGAGACCATTTCAGTAGAATTATTATTAACAGAACCTTTCACATGTCACTCTTAAAGCATTGTTCTTTGATTAGAAAAACATCAGTAAAAACATTTACAATCAGCTCTATTACTTGGTCACCAGGTGGTACAGATGAGAACGTACTTCAAAATTCAGGTTCATAATAGAGGTGAAAGGAGCATAATTGTCTGTGTGCCCTTGGTCTGATGGCATACATTGCCACTGCCTAGCTCAGACATGCATGGGGTTCAAGAGGATTGAATTGCCTTTATATATGTGTTTACTCCCATGACTTTGGGCATATTTTACTGGTGTCCATCAAACTAGAGAAAGTGCTTGCTGGGAGAGCAAAGCCTTGGCTCCCCTGGCCAGGCTGACTAAACAGTTGCACAGCTGGAAATAAGAGACTCCACAAAGAAATTTGGAATAGTTTTTTTTCCCCATACAAAGGGAGAAGAGAATAACCATAAATCAAAAGACAGGCCAGCCTAGATCCTGCTGTTTGCTCAAAGGTGTGCTCCAAAACTCAGTATGGAATCAAATATTCAGAAAAAAACTGGAGGTCCAAAGCTTAAATGAATGAAAAGGCATTAATAAAGACTGAAGGGAAACCAAGGTAGAAAAGTCCTCAAATTAACTTTACCTTTTTCTAGTCAACAGCTTCTCAATTCAAGTATGCTGAACTATGTATTTAATGTCTCAACATTTTATCATATATGTGCAAGTTTCATATAATTACAAGGAAAGGTGCTAAAATGAAATCAAAACAAAACTCAGACTTGGAAAATAATTATGCTTTACCAGTAAACCATACTGATAATGTCAGTTACAATGAATCATATAAAGGAAAACCATGTGTTCTTTATATAGCATGAGGATCTCTAAATTACAGTACCTTTCAGGTTGAAACCTCGGCACTGAGTCAGAGGGTTTCCATGTCTCACATCTTGTCTACGGCTCCTCCTGCAATATTTTGTAAAAACAAAATATTATTCCAAGATAGCTACACTGAAAATAACCACCTTTTTTATTTGTGGATTTGCTGTGTTTTGTTTTTTTTACTAGATCAAATGTTAGGGATAATTCATGACCTACTGTGAGTGTGGTTTACTCTTGGCAGGCTTGTTGGTGTGAAGATACTGTTTAGGTGAAGCAGCATCTGTTGAAGCTTATAAAACAGGTGCAGTTTTTGTAGGTAAAGCAGTTGTGCAGTGGAGGCTTAGGGATGGAAGGATCAGAGGTGATAAATGAAAGAGACTTCTGTTCACTCACAATACCCAGCATTCAAAGCCAGAACCTCCAGTGGAAACTCTTCATAAAGGCAAGCAGCTAACAATGAGATGCACAAGATTCATATCTGACACACCAGCACAAAATTATGACAAAGGGCATGTTCCCAACCTCGATTTCACCTGGTAAGTGAAGCTTACCAGAAGCTCCAAGCACTTTATT
This sequence comes from Molothrus ater, assembly GCF_012460135.2. Classification (NCBI taxonomy): domain Eukaryota; kingdom Metazoa; phylum Chordata; class Aves; order Passeriformes; family Icteridae; genus Molothrus; species Molothrus ater. The sequence goes on along the minus strand of NC_050482.2, from coordinate 11,130,978 downwards.
TTTGGTGCCTGTAGCCACCTTCGTAGCGGAGTGACTGAAGCATTCATCCAGAGTGGTGGAGAGCTAAGATTCTATTCTGTCTTCTACTTGAAGAGATGTGACTATTTCCAAAATATAATAAAACTCACCAAGTACTAGGATACTTCTAAGTAGGGAATTTAATATATATTATGGATGACAGATGTAAAATCACAATTCTGTAGCAAACTTTCTGGGGAGCTTACTGGGAATACTGGCATTTCAGTCCTCCTCAGCTAGCAAGTCATAGCTCATAGAATTCAGTGCATGAATTCAGTGCACTATTTTTCTTTAATATTATTAAGATATGTTATTTTCATTGCTCAATATTGTGTAAGGTAGGACAGTATTTATCAAGTTCAAGAAAAAAAATATATTGGTTGTTGCAATGGGATATTAAATAACTGTATTCTGAACCATGCACTGAGGACTTGAGGATCAGAAACCATAAAAAGCCCCTGGAGCTCCAGTACTACAGAGGGAAGGATGACACATCTATGGCTACATTATACCAGGTAGTGCACAAACACAGAGAGTGCTCATAATCCCCTGTCATCTGATCCCATGCACTGTTTGAAAGGGAAATATTTGAACAGTGATGTTTCAGTGGAGTAATTACTGAAATTCCAAGTAAAGTTTTTATGTTTACCATCAAAATGATTTCATTTTATGCCTTGGGGTCTTAACCCTTGTGAACTATTTACACGAGTCAAGGGAGGTCATGAAGAATTTCTGAGTGAATGTCAGAGTTCTTGTGCTACCATGAGCTGCTCCAAACTGTCAGAGATGGCACATTGCTTGCATTATGCAGTTCTGTGAATGAGAACTTAGCACTTAGATATTGATTTAAAAAAAAAAGTGGCAGTTAGAAAATAAAGGTAATACCTATAAGGTGTTTTGGGGTAAATTGAAGTTGCATGAGGAACTGCAGTAATTCACAGGAGACAGAAGTGTCAAAAGAAGCAAATAAGCAAATTCATACAGCAGAAACTACTGTCTAGACAATGAGATTTGGATCTAGTTACCAATGTTTTCTCCTTCGTAATTTGCCTTGTTAGATAAAGAGACAACTCATTTCCTTCACATATGAAAACCAGACTTTTTTCCATACAGTTAGAGGTGTTTATTTTGGTTTGACATAAGGAGAAAATTGCAAACAAAATATCAGCATGAAAGCAAGCCCCAGTGGAAATAACCCTGGTGGGCGTATATAATGGGGATGGCAAACAGGAAACTGCACAGGCTGGGTGTACCTGACTGCTCCTTGTACCTTTTGGCAGCTATGTTACTGTAGGAGTTAGGTGGGCTGAGACTTGGGGATTTTTCTTTTCATTCCTCCCCATATTCTGACCTTTGTTCCATGGAAGAAAACAATGAGTTGGCAGACTGGTGGCTGAATGTTCTCAATGAAAGCAGTTAACAACCCCACGTACTCTACCAATTGCTACGTGGCCAGTTTGGGCTTCACCTGGCAATCTCAGGTAAGGAATGAGTCAAGAAAACTTTGCAATAACAAAAAAAATTGTCCAGGGGATGACATTATTATCAGCAGATCCAAGCTTTGCCTCTTTCTGTAAACTGTCTCCTCTATGAAGGAACAGGAACAAAACCCAGTGACTGTAAGTGGCCTTCTGCACCTGCAGCTCAGGTGCAGACACTGAGCACAGTCACAGCCTTTAGGTTGGATATCAAGAAAAGTTCTTCGTCCAGAAGGTGGCTGGGCACTGGAACAGGCTCCCCAGGGAAGTGGTCACAGCACCAAGCCTTGAAGTGTTTGGGTAATGCTCTCAGGCACATGGTGTGATTCCTGGAGTGTCATCTGCAGGGCCAGGAGGTGCACTCAATGGTCCCAGTTTCCATCTCAGCATATTTCATGATTCTATGATTCTAGAATATGCTACCTAAACCTTTTCTGGCACAACTTGAGGCTGTTTCCTCTTGTCCTTTTGCTCGTCACCTGGGAGAAGAGCCCAACCCCTGCAGGCTACCACCTCCTTCCAGGTAGTTGTAGAGAACATACATCTGAAAGATTTGTACCCTCTGCAGTAACACTTCATTGTGTATTCTGTAGCTTTGTTTGTATAAGAGTGAAATCTTATTAAGACAAGAGCTCACTACAGCCTTCTGCTATTAAATATTTCCCCTGGGAGGAGGAAAGAGACTCCTGTTTTGCATAAGATTATGAGATGGACTATTAGTTCTGTTGCAAATTAAACAGAAATTGCTTTCCCTGTCTGCTTTAATAAACCTCATGTCAAAAAGCCCAAATCCACAGGCATTACATGGAAATCACATTTGCCTAAAATTTTCCTGAAAATAATTCTCACTTAGGAGCAAATGAGGAACAAAAAAATATAAATGAGTTTATTCCTCAGACAGCCTGAGAGATCTTTTGCTGTATTTAGGGCTATCATAATTACATCCATAATAAGTAATTGAATTTAAATGAAGGGAACAAATGTCTCACTGATTTTGTGTACGTGAGACAGAAAGATTAATATTTATGATTAAGAACCATTTCTTTCCTTCTCTTTCTTTTTCCATCCATTATTTTAAATATGAAAAGCCAAGCTCTTTACCATACGCTCCTGCAGCATACAGTCCTAGGTGATGAATATCTACAAGCACAACAGCTATGGGGGTATTGTTTGTACATGCTGATGAAAGGAATGACATCCCACTTCTCCATCACATCAAAACCCTCAGAATGAAAGCCACCTTCCCTTGCAAACTTCACTGGGCTGCTTAACACTGCTCACCTTTTTCCAGTGGGATAAAACCTGGAGCAGGAGTTGCCATCCCAGGCGCAGTATGGATCTCGGGCTAGGCAGCAGTCAGCACAGGCGGTCCCGTAGATGTGGCAGCGATGCAAGGAAACCTGGGTGACCCCTTCATCTGAGCTCACATACAACTGTTGCTGCAGGAGGAAATGGGAGGATTTAGTTCAGATGTGGAGGAGTTTCACCCAAGACCTGGCTAACACACCCAAAAAACCTTTCAATTAATTTTGGAATTAACTCAAGGCCAAGAGTGGAGCCAAAATACATCTAAAGTCAAGATCAACAGCAATCTCCCAGGTGAACAGGCCTATATTATTTCCACCTTCCTGCTAGAAAACACCTAGAAACACTGGGGAATGTTAATGGCTTTTTGGACATTGAGTGTCATTGTTCTGTTCTGGGGCAGACAGGCTGACTTAATATTGCTCAGATTTGAGAACTTGGTTCTTATTCAGTGAGGATTATTGGTTCAAGCCTTTGAACTAAGTATTTTCTCTGCACACAGTCACTTTAATAAATATTATGCAGAGTTCCTAGTTGGATCCTCCATTGCATACATTTCCAAGATGTAAAACCTAGAGATTACGTTGAGGCTTATGGCCAGATTCTGATAGCATTATATACCTGGAAAAACAAGCAAAGAGAACTTTCACAATAAATCAGAGCTTTTGCAAGAGAAGTTCAAAGGGTGTAGATCATTACCAAAACATGGGCCAAAGCGACTGTTTTACTCAAAAAACAATTAATCATTCTAAAAAATATAAATTAATATTGAACAAAAACCCCTTGAAATTCCTTTGATCTTCTTGTCAAAGAAAAAAAAAAGCATACAGAAATCGACTTAGTGAGTAATATTTACTTAGTAGTAGCTTTGTAAAGTATTGAGCAACATCTTGCTTACAAAATCACAGAATACACATTTTCAGCTTTTGTGTTAAGCATTTAATCAGAAATCCTCTCAGCTGTTTTCATCATTCTTATTGCCATTGTTTATTACTACTAAACAAACACGCACAATTGCACCACGGATCCAACAGCCCAAACACCACCTTTTTACACTGATCAGACAGACTTCCAAGGAAAAATTTCTATTTGGGACTTTAGAGAAAAAAACAGGGTGAGTGAATTTCCTCTCTAAATATTTTTTTTTTGATTCCTTAATTATAAATCAAAACAAGAAATCTGACACTTCCAGTTAATTAGAAATGATACATAATGAATAGAAATTGTTTTATCTTAGTGCAAGGGCATATAAACAGCTCGTGCAAACGTCAGTCAAGTTTTCTGTACTCATTATGGAAAACTTTCCTATATTTGTGTGCTCCACAAGAACTGATATTCTAACATCTAAGTCAATTTGCTTCTCAATTAATAAGCACTAAGCAGGCATTCCATTTTGCCTTACCTTTTTAGATGAAATCTTCATTGATGTTATAGGAGAATTACTCTGAAAGACAGAGTAACAAATCATTGTCAAGAACTTTGTCCCAAAATTAACATTTAAAAGTTGCTAAAACCTAAGTCATATCTAAGAAAATGATGCATGTTTCTACCCGGAAAAGAGAGCACTCACTCCTACTAAGTACTGCTATTTTCAGAACTAAACAAATTACATGTAAACAATTAATGTCTCACAAAATATATTGCTGAAACTCAACCACATTATTATTACATGTATCTAAAAGGTTTTTGTATACTTATAATTAACCTGCATCTGTGCTATCTCAGAAATAGAGAGCCATTACTTTAACTTTGTAATAGGAAATGTTTTTTGTTTAATGATGATGATAAGGAAAAATCATAAAATAGCTCACTAATATTTACCACATGATCCAGATAAGAATACAAAGTCATTTTCTTACAAATTATTTACAGTGCATACAGTTTGGTACCATGCAGCATGTAAATTCAGATTGTCAATGACCAGATTATTTTAAAATGGCATGAGTGTTCTTGAATGTTTCTTTCCCAGAGACAGTACTGTACACTACTGTGTGTCATCAGAGCAGTCTATTAATGTCTTTGTCCAAATCAAATATTAAAGAGCTGGAAAAGGAGTTGTTACTTTCCTTGCCTTAAGTCATTATGTTCATCCAAACAAGTGATAAAATCGATGGTAATAAAAATGTTCAGCATTTTTTTACAGTTCGGCATTTGCTCAGTCACAAAGGAAACCCATAACAGTGGGTTAGGATTAATTGCAGATGACCACAACACAGCAGGGAGGTCAGGACCAGAAAATCTGGCTGTGAGTCATGTGAATTGGCAAAGGTTTGGAGAAGTTAAGAGCTGCTTCATGAACTGTTTGGAGTCTGCACGTCAAATGCAACACTGGATCTGATGCCACATTCTCCTTTCCTTGTTTACTCTAGAAGAGGATCTCTTCTTTGCTACCCTTGATATTAACTAGAACAGGGCCCATGATTTCATCCCTGCTCTCTTGGAGAGATTCATCCAAACACCATGATGCCACACAGATTGTAACAGCAGAAGTTATGATATCATGGTTTTTAGGGTTCAGGATAAAAAGGTCTGTGGACAGACACCCAGAAACTAGGTTTAGGCTAAGATGCCTCTCAGCCCACCTATCCTTGTGCTGTATTAATTTATGTTTCAGTAAATGGAATCTGCACTTTCTTGGTGAAGAGTGTGAATTTTAAATAATATCACTCACATATATCTTTTTAGCAGGAAGTCTTCAACAAAAGCCTAGAAAGACTAGCTATGCCTTTATGAGTGTTAACACAGATGCCTTTCTGAGTTTTCCTTTTCTTAAGGAAACCATTAATGCTGCCTCAATAAAGAAACTTAAATTTTCCTTTTTGTATTCTGTTAATGAAATAGAGAAAAGGCCATGACAAAATCCTTAACTAAGCTTATAGACACATAATACCACTTGCCCTGAGACTACTGTTTAATGAATAGCCCATCCAAATATTTGAGAGGGATTTTTCGACATGAGGGTGAACATTTTCTTTAGGGTATTACAACTGTTACATTCCAGAGTGATTGACAGAGGCTATTCCTTTATCTCCCTGTAGTTTTTGTGTTTCTTTTCAGCTTATGTTCTTTTAAACTTGTAGCTTTCTTGGATCCAGAGGCATGTGACTTTGAAGAACAGGAATTAAGCAAAAACAACACTAATTTGATTTCATTTTGCAACTGAGAACTAGGAAGATCTTCAGATAATCAAAGTACAGAAATCTGAAATTCCAACCATACACAGCAACAGCCTCTATAGCGATGCCAAGGATAAAAGTCTCCTTCTGGAGCCTTTAGAACATGACCTCCTAAAAAACTGATTATCAAAATCCTTCTAGCCAGTATATCAACATAAAAAATAGGCAACTGAAATATAGGAGAAGAAAAGGGCTTCAGCTAGCTCTAGCCTTCGTAACAGTCAACATTTTGTAATCTTTATGTGGTTATCAAACTGACAGCATGCACATTTACTTGATCTTTTACCAAATCATGGTTGCCCTTGCCAAAGTCTGTTAGAACAAAGTGTTTGTGTGAACATACACACTGGAAAAACAAAAGAAGGAGAAAGCCAAACCTGAAAAACCTCCATCTCTTCCAAAATGAGTTCTCCACTTGCAGAGAAGTTGGTGGGTAGGACAACAACTTTTTGTACAGTTCCTTGATCTGCAACAGGTGAGAACAAGTGAGACCATGTAACATAGAGAGGGAGAAATAAAAAAATTATAATTCTTTTTCATTAATTATAAAAGGAAACCATTGAAGCAAGCACTTTGACACAGAGAAAGGTAAGAAATGCTTAGTAATTTCTACAGTTTGGAGTCAGTAAGAATGATGAGATGATTCTTTATACAGCAATACTATCGCAGTATTATTCTCATATATGAACATAAGTCATGATAAGGTTGAAGTTATTACCATTACTGTTACCATTCTATACAAAGAGATCAATCAAAATCAGTATATTCTGTTGCTGTACAGACACACAAAAGAAGAATTTATCCTAATAATCTTAAAGCAAAACACAATATAAACAGGTAAAAGGGAGCTACTGCAGGATGTGATATATTCATACCTGATAATAAAATGCTAGGATAACTGATGACATGAAAGGTAAACCTTTCAAAGATTAACTCTATCTAGACCTAAACACACTAAGATGAAAGCTTTTTAAAATGAAATTAAACCAATAATCAAGTACATTATATATTGGTAGGAGTTAATATTTTGCTCTGTAAGATAAAAAGAAAAAGCAAGGCAAAGATATTTCAGCTATTGTATCATGGTTTCCCTCTCAAAATCCAGCTCCAAGCCTCACAAATCCACTCAGAACAAAGGAGTAAGCAGAAATATGTGGCAATGACACTGTTTTTGCAGGGTAGATGTGATGAGTGAGACCAAAGGGGAATTTGTGATTAGTTTTCCAAATTTCTTTTGTGGAAAGAATATGTGTGATGAAGGGGTCCATCTGTGAAGGCTCTTACAGGCTGAGACAGCCACTGAAGTATTTCTGATGTGGCAGAAAAGGCAGACTGTGGGATAATCACAAGAACAAGCATTTTAACTTGGAAAAAGCACATAGAATTCCTCTTACCTGAAAGACCTAGAAACTAGACTGAGTAGAATAAATCTATCTGCTCAATACTGATTCTGAGGAATGAGTACACATGGTACAGGTTCTGTTCAGCCTTCAAATTTTTAAGAGCAATGTAGAGTTGTGCAGTTGATAGAACATTAGCACAGCACAAAACAGCAAGTATCTACATTTATTAGGAAATTTTAGTTTCCTGTTTGGCAAATTATAATAAAGACATTGTAAACTGAAAAAGTTCAATTTTATTTTTGTTTTAAGCTCAGTGACTAAATACTATAGCTAGAGCTGCAGGGTAAGATGATTACTGTAAATAATTTACATCTCCTTATTTCACTCAAGGAAGCCAGACACCACCACCACCACCACCACTACTACTACTACTACTACTACTACTACTTGTTGTTGTTGTTGCTATTATTATTACTACAAAAAAAGGTTTAAAGCCAGAATATTGATATTTAATCACTTGCCCACACACAGAGAGCACACTGCAGTATTTTGTCTTTAAAAAAAAAAGAAGGAAAAGAAAAACTGAAAGTTGACAAGACTTAAAAATGTGTAGCTATCAAGGTAACATGCTCAGGGCATGTTAGACATGAATTTTTCATGAGAATTTTCCACAGAGATATTTATTCTCATTATACAATAGCATGATAAAACAGTTCCTTCTGAAGAAACTTCACTGAAACCAAATCTTGTGATAGCACAGCTGTGGTCTAGCCTGGGTGCCAGTATTAGCTAAGTTATGAGAACCTGAGAGAGATTTACCAACTGCCAGGACCCACAGAAGTGTTAAACTGCTGCAGATGCCTCCCTCAGAGGAAAGGAGAAAGGGCTTGTGTGTATTTCCTCTCCTACTCAAGGGAATAACCCACTCACACATGTACATGGCTTCAGTCCAGTCTACCCCTGCTTCTTTGCATTCTTTTATCAATTCTCTCTCTCTAACTTAGACTCTAGCTTACAAAATAATCAGAAGTGCAGGAAGGAATTGCAGCCATTTGTGGTGTTTTTTTGAAGCTGCCTGCAAAGTGTCAAGTACCTGTGACCCTGACACACAGGGCACTAAGCATGTTGACAGTGACCTTACCTGCAAAGGAATGTAAGGCTGCTGAGCCCCTGAAGAACCGGTTTATGTCAATGATCCATTAGCACATGCCACACATTTAAAATTCCTACATTGTCTTGAGTCCTCAAACACTGCCCCAGACTGAAATCAGAACTTGAAGGGAGATTTTATCCTGGGCATGGGCACAGAAAATACCGATAATGTCTGACGCCAAGTCCCTGTGTCCTAATAACCTCTCCTATTTGTAAAGCAGGCTCCTATCTGCCTTTTTGTCACACCCCAGAAAAACACACAGAGTGAAGGACTGTTTACCTTACTATTCATTCCCTTTGACTCAGGGTTTTACCATTTGCTTTGACTCAGTATTGTACCATGATGGACAAATACTTGTAGAAAGGAATGTTCCATTGTTTTAAAGGAGACTTAATACAATGTTTAAAATAAATATTCAAGGAGGCAACAGAAAGCTATTGATTAAATAAAATTTCTTAGAGCAAGGGATTCTATTAGTCTGTACATATATATCTTTCTCTATACACCTATATATAAACACTTCCAAAAATACACAGCTTATAGTCTATAGCTCTCTCATTTCTTCTAAAAACAGTCTTGCTACTGTAGTCCAGCCTTTTCCTTAATAAATGAAAAGCAAATATTTGCCCCCAAACCCCACTTTTTATTTCTTTCTCAGCAGCACTGCTGTCTCCTCTATAAACACAAACTTGTATCTGACAAATCAAGTCACATGTGTCCACATAGAAAGCTTATGGTGAATTTGAGTTTTGTTGAAAATCTTGTTTGATTATTTCTGCTAATAGAAAAAAAGTGAACTAAATTCCCTGAGTCAGAGGAAAGGATGAAGCACTGTGCACTGCAGGACATCCATGAAAAGCAGTGCCTAAGCTGTTTCTGAGTGTTTTCACAATAGATGATATTTTATGCTGTAAATCAGGCATAAGAGGTCATCAAACAAGTGCAGGTGAAATTTTTTCAAGTTTGGTCATTGTATGAGATTAGAAGGCAGTCCTCTAAAATTGATAAAATTGAGCAACATGGTTTCCTTTGCCATTTACTTGTTCCTTCCAGAAATCCACTTGAAAACAGTTCTCCATTGCTATGATTTTACACAGTCATGAAAAAGCTACTATGTCTCCAGAATATCAATCTGCCACTAGAAATGAAGAGGCAGATTTTTGCTCTCCACTTTCTACACTGGGAGCTGTCTGCAGCCTTGCATCAGCTCAGCAGTCTGTGTGTCAAGGGGAGATGGACAAACAAAAGGGAATCTCCCTCAAGCTGACAGCAAGAGGACAAGAGTGACTTAAAATGCTTTTCCATTTAAACCTGCTTCACAAATGCAGGTGTCCCAGATTGACATCAAAGACAATGACACTGAGATCACATTCCCTCTGAGGGGACTGAGAAACTGGGAACAGCAAGGGAGGAAAGTGCAGGCTAAAAAAAAGGTGTAGAATGTATTCAGAGTGGGAAATAAATGAAGAAAGAAGGCATTCCAATAAATGGAATGGAAGCATACGAGGGAAATCATCATCATCATTATAATTATAATAATATTTCTTGAAATGCAAGACATGATTCTGGACTGATACTAATCAGCTAAGCTTCATCAATACCAGTTAGACTGTGCCTGATTACATTAATTCCTGGTCTGCCTGACCATGGGCAATGGAAAAAGCAAAGCTTAATGAAAAGACACGAAAAACAGAGAGGTTTTTGGCTGAATCAGAAGGTCTCAGTATAAAACTAATTTTCTGAATTTTGACTAGTTTTTATTTCCCCAGTTCTAAATGAACACTGCAGCTGTCAGTAATGTGAGCCTCAAAGAGAGCTGGGACCCATTTACCCCTGAGCCACATCACATGGACAAATTGAACTACAAATAAAACTCCCAAATTTTCCACATCATAAAAAAATTACTGCAATAGGCACCAACTTCTACTCTCATATGAGTTTTGAGAGGCCTCCTTCAGTAATCCCCACCCCTGATGTGTCTGACACTGCTGGAGACCCTCTAAAAACTTCTTCTCCATGTTTTTACCTGTCAGCTTACTGGCAGCTAATTATTTCTGGTCTCTTATCTGAGTTGAACCTGATGTATAAAAATAACCTTACAAAGAAAAAAGAAAGCAAAAAGTTCATAGAATGTTTGAAATCTGTCTGTTTGAGAAAATATTGAGGCTCAGCAGAGCACCTGAGAGGGTGGCAGGTTAGCAGTCAGGGCTGACAGCCACGTTCTCACGCTCTGTGTCTGCTGTAATTCAGAGCTCCCACCAGAGCCACTAATCTCTCTGTGCTCAGTTCACTCATCTGTCAAATGGGGGCAATTTTTTTCCAGCTCATAATATCTCTGTGAAACTTCATAAAATTCAAGCAGCATCAAAGAACAAAAAGACAGATACAAATGCTCACACTTGAGGGTGAAGTTTTTGTATAGCCCCAGCTCAGTCAATCTTTTGGGACACAGTGTGAGCTTGCTTGAATAAAACCTGAACAGGGGAAATGAAGCAGGTAGAGGTACACCCTCTCAACTTACATATCACCTTCAAAGTATGTGAAAAAGCTTTGGATGAACAGGTCAACAAGAGGTTATGAATGACTCAGGCACTAAGACCACGAGGAAGAAGGAAATCGTGTCGGATGCCTGTTGTGCCACTGTTGTGTAACATCATCTCCTCAAGCTTACAGTCACAAAGCTGCAGCCAGGAAAACTATGGGAGGCAAGCTTGCTCTTTTGACCAGATTTATCTCTTGGTTAGAATCTGTAGATCATTTGGCTATGGCATTACTGGAGGCTACTGTTGTCAGCAAGGGTTAGTTTTCCAAAAAGACAGCCATCATAACTATGAAAATGAGTATTACAAACTTATGCTCTGGAAGCACTTAATGCATCTAGACTTTGAAAACAAATGTTTCATCAGAGAAGAAAAGATAATGAGAAACATCGATCAGCCTCATGCCACATCAGATGCATGTGGCTGACATTATTCATCTCAATAAGCCACACTGAAGTCTGTAGTGTCTTTTTATGACAGTAACTTAGATCTCTTTCCAGAAAAGCATATCATATCTTGATAGCAAGAAGCTGAAAAAAATCCCATTGGTGTCCATAGATGTTTAATGTACCCAAGTTTGACCCAGACATTTAAATATTTTTTTAACACCAGGAGCAATAAAAAAACCCTGTGAATAATTTTTGGTGGTGCAATCTGTGTGTACTTTGACCAAAGGCTTTCGTGCTGCAAGCAGTAGGTGGCATGCTTAATAAATGAATATTAATCTCACAAATATGTTCTCATGGTGTTTTACTGCTGTCTTAAAACTCAGATAGAAAACAATCTACCAAAGGATGAACACAAAATATTGAAATCTCAGGTTCTTTAGATCTAACTGAAATGAGCAAACAAATTACACTACAACTCTAGGGTGAATCCAAAAAACTCAAGGCTGAGTCCTGTCCCATCACAGAAATGGAATAATTGAAACAGAATTCTAATCCCAAATTCTTGAATTGAATATGTTATTTCTCATTGCATAGGGAAAAAATACCATCAGAATTACTCTAGTCAAATATGTAAATGAGTGATTATATTCTTTCCAAGTAAATTATCTCTTGGGTTTCTTTTTGGGAAGACAAGGTAGGTAGACAACACTTCTCTTGCAGCACGGCTCTCTACCAGTCCAGACTTGCTCCTTACTCCAAGTCAGCTCATGCCAGTCAGGGGTGAAGAGATCCCTTAGTAGAGACCAAACAAATCTAGCAAGCTTTGTGAAGTGCTTTGGGAGTCTTCGTGTTTAAAAGCAGAGGAAAAATGGGAGATTGTAATAATTTGAAAAGCATGGAATGCCACATGAACAATGTCTGTTCCTGGGATTTATTTTGTTTGCTATGCAGGTAAGCAAGGGATAAAAACCAATGCATTACCTCTGGGTATGGAGCAGCCCCTGTGAGCACAGCACTTCTGCCTGGGGGAGCAAAGGGAACACTACATTTAGTTGACACCAAGGTGAAAAAATTACAGAGCTGCCTATGCCCTCCTGTGCCATGGCTACATGATGAAAACCACTGGGGCTGTCGGAGCTCTGTACTTCTGTTATTCCTCACTTGCATTCAGGAACTGATTTATTACTAAGGCTATAGAGGAGGAAGAGAGGAAAAGCTAAACATTTTGTGTGCTTTGCATCTGGCAAGACATAAAACACTCTGATTTCAAGCATGAGACAGGTCACTGACAGTGACAGACATGGCTGGAAATATCTCAGTTCAGCAGCAGTAACTCATCATTTGAGCTGAGTGTAATTGTCACCAGGTGTCAAGTCCCATTGCCTCTGGCTGTGGGGCTCCAGGCTCACAAGGAAATTATCACATGAAATTCTCCTATACAATGTGGTTTTTGCATTTGCTGGGATGAACTGACACCAAAGCAAATCCCCTCTGCATTCCTTTTGACACTTAATATCTCTATCAAATCCTCCTGAGTCTAACAGAAAGCAGAGAATAAAGAAAACAAGTTTCTCCTCTCAGTGCCTGAAACTTGATCACTTTTATTTTTAAAGGGCTGAGAAATGCAGTAACTTGCATTGCAACGATTTCTTTGGAGGAAGACCTTGGAAGGCATTAATGTCCTGTGCCCTGCTCAGGAAGAATAATGCCTGCCCTCCATCTCACTAGAAAGCAGAAAATGATCCTTGTCCCCAGTGTAATGAAGAAGATAAAGCAATGAATATAAAGTATCAAGAGCTGCACTTTCTGTATGTGGTCCATGATGGGTCCTGTGCTGGTACACAGAGGAGATTAACGTAAGAACAAACTGAGCTATGTTTAGTTTTTCACAGCTCAGGTGTGTGTATGAGGCCTATTGATCACCTAAAAACAGTCAGATGGTCATCAAAGGATAAAATGAAATTACATATGTTTACCTCTTGCAGAGTTATTAAAATGCTTACTATCAAGTTGTGATTTCAAGGACATTTCAGCTTTTCAATAGTTTTCCAGGTTTAACTATCATTGCTACATTAACAATCTATATGGTCTGGGAACTTATGTCTCAACTAATGTTATGTCTCAACTCAATCGTTTCCACTAAGCTTTAGTAGAATTTGCCTCCAAATAACATTGGGTGCTTACAGAACATTTTAAAACAATGGCACCACAATACAGTGGAAAAAAAATAAAATGTTGATTTGAAAGATCTGTACTAGCCTACCAGTCAAGGAAGAAAACTAACAGGTAAAGTAAAACTTCTCTTTTACCAAATTTTCTTGTGCAGTTGTGTAACAAGAGCAGGATGCTCTCTATCAACACTTCTGATATTTCTATAGTAGAAGAATTCTTCAGGAAAGAAGAAAAAATATCCTAACAGCTAACAAAGTCAAAATTGTATCTGCATTAATTAAACTAAAGAGAAAATGTGGGTTTATGTTAGTGGTGGGAAGAGGGAAAGGAGAGGAAGAACCCACCTTGTAGAAAAATCTGTTCCTATTTAGGTTAATTTAGTATTTTCCAACAGCTGCAGATAGGAGAGAGCCAAGAATACCTTAAAACTCATTAATCAATTTCCAACCAGGAAAACAAAAATATCCAGATCAAAAACTTACTAAATTCTCTGAATAAGGCCCTGACTATGTCTTATCAGATATTAAGCATTCACTCTGCATCAGATGGAGACTTGGTAAAGGTTTGGTGGAAAAACAGGGAATCATAGAATTGTTTAGGTTGGGGAAGACCTGAAGGAACGCCATTTGGAACCAGCCACAACTGGATGTAGCTCCATTCCCCTCCACTCTCTGGGCCCAGCTCTCCAGCCAGTTTTATCCCAGTGAACAGTGCTCCCATCCAGGCCATGATCAGCTGGTTTCTCCAGGAGAATGCTGTGGGAAATGGTGTCAAAGGCTTCACTAAAGTCCAGGCAGACAACACCCAGAGCCTTTCCCTCACCCCCTGTGTGGGTCACTCAGTGACAGAAAGAGCTCAGGCAGGACCTGCCTTTCACAAACCCATGCAGGGTCTGATCCCCTGGTTGTCCTGCACACACCATGTGATGGCACTCAAGATGATCTGCTCCATAAGCTTCCCCAGCCATGATGGTCAGCATGACAGGTCTGTAGTTCCCCACATCCTCCTTGGGCCCCTCCTTGTAGATGGGCATCACATAACTTCCGATCAGCTGGGTCCTCCCCAGTTTGCAGGACTGCTGCTAATGATGGAAAGTGGCTTGGAGAGCACTCTGCCAGCTCCCTCAGTATCCTTGGGTGGATCCCATCAAGCCCCAAGGACTTGTGTGTATCTAAGGGGTGTAGCAGGTCACTGACTACTTCTCCTTGGATTATGGAAGCTTCACTCTGCTTCTTATTCCTGTCTTCCAACTCAAGGGCTGGGAGCCTGCAGAACTGGTCTTGCTACTAAAGACTGAGGCAAAGAAGGCATTAAGTACTTCAGCCTTTTCACTGTTTCCAGTAAAGGATGGAAATTCTCCCTAACTCTCTTTTTGCTGCTAATTTATTTATAGAAACATTTTTATTGCCTTTTACAGCAGTAACCAGATTGAGTTCTTGCTGGGCTTTAGCCCTTCTCATTTTCTCCATCCATAACCAAACATGAATTAAGTGTTTTTGTATTCCTTTCACTGAACTGCAGAAACCTGTAGCCTGTAGAAGACATCTGGTGCAGTCCCATACTCAAATCAAGTGCTATAAGAGCAGGCTGCTCAATGCTGTGTTTGTTGGATTTTGAACCTTTTGAGTCTCTGAAGATGGAGAATTCATAACCTCTCTGGATCCTTTTTCCACTGTTTGATCATGGTGATGGCAAAACCTTTTTCCTTTATATCTATTAGCACTGTCCCACACTGCAACTTGTGTGAAATCCCTCACCTTGGCACTGAGCACCTTGAGAAGAGTCCTCATCTGTTTTTTTCCCCACTAGGCAGTTGTACCCACCCATTTGATAGCTGTCAACAGCATTAAGGTCTCTCCTTAGCTTTCCCTGAATAAACCCATTTTCTCAGCTTTTTCTCATGCATCACATCATACAGTCCCTGAACTGATCTTGCTCCATTAGGTCAATGTTTTCTTTGTACTGGTGAGCCCACAGCTGGGCACAGTACTTAAAACAGGAGCCAAATACAGGAAAAAAATCCTTTCCATCAACTTGTTTGCTGGATACACTTCTGCACACAGAGCACAACGTGCAGTTGGCCTCCTTTGGCACATAGGCGCCCTGCTGACTTTGATAGTTGGAGAGGTTTTTCTAAGAAGAGTGAAGAGAGTTACTTTTAATCCTTTCCCCATAGAAGCCTGACATTCTTAAAGATTTTTTTAGCACCGGCTTCCTAAATCTAATAGAACAATATGGTTATTCCCAGCCCCATGTGAGTTTGTTGGCAGACACAGTTTTTCTACGAGCAGAAAACAATCAGGGCCCCAATAATATGTGAACCATAAAAGCAATGCAAGCCATCTCTGTAATCATTTTCTGATGTTCAGACATATATTTGTTCTCCTAGAGTTCTTGTCCTTTGTTCTACTTGAAAGTAAAAAAAAGTAAAAAAGATTAGCCTTTGTGCCTATTGACCTCTAATGCCCTGTTAAACCAGTGGGAGTTTCAGATGTGAGTGAGTCCTAGGGTCTAGTCAGAGTACCACTCTACTTGTCTGCTTCAATCTAAAGGGTGTGATTCATATCAGAATATCTTAAAAAATCTAAATTTATCCATAAAAGAACCACTTAACCTGTTCCCTGCAGACTTCAGACACATAACACCAGATTCAAATTTGATGCAAGTAAAAGCAAAATATAGGTTATATTAGACGGAAATTTTTTTAGAATATTTGGATCAAGTTCTCTGTGTCCACTACTGCTAGGACTCCAACCATTTGTTTCTTTTTCTCTGCTAAGTATTTACATATTACTACTGTTTTCTGGAGGAGTTGTTTCAGCCTTTGTAACATCTTGATCAGATTGTGTTTTTCTTCAGGAGTAGCTTACAGCATATATCAAATAATGATGATGAGCATATAAAAAATTATAATGCTAGATTTTGGTATTTTTTTTCTAAAATCTAATGTTGAATCATATTGCAGACAACCACACTCAAGAGAAGTATTATAATTTAGATCCAATAAAATATATACCAGTGTTGTTTTTTGTCTCATAATTAAGATCAATACATTGTACCTCTTGCACATAATGACACCTATAGTAAAAAGAAAAATACACAGAAAGTAAAGAGGATTCATGGATTTCTATAACATTTCTGTCGATTGCAAACATTTAAACAAATATTTCTGAAAGCTATGAATTGTAAAAAGCAGAGTTGATTGCAAAACTGCAACAGAGGAAAATGAATGCTGCCAAATTTGTCTTACCTGTTCCAAGAAACAAGACGTGGTATCTCCCATCAGCAGCATTCACTCGATCCACAGCAATCTTTGTATACTTGTAGTCAGCTCCTATCCTGATGATTAATGGCCTCTTGTGTATTGGGTAAATGGGATTAAACATCAAAGGGTGGTTCCTAATGAAGGTCACAACATCGTCTGGAAACTCTTTGGTTGTCCGCACATTGGGCGTGAAGGCTCCTCCCGGACACTGCAAGAAACAGGCACAGCAATGATGAACAGTACTTATCATCTTTCAGAGTTTTCATCTCCAGATCACTTACAAATATGAACAGATGACAAAGGAAATTCCTCCCCAAAAAAAGCACTTCAGACTTGGGCCAAAACTTACTATATTCCAGTAAGGGGATTGAAGTGTTGAATAGCTACACTTTGAACTCTCATCACTTCTGATAAAACAAACCAAACTGTATTTTTGCACTTTCAAAATCCAGCTTGATGGCAAAGATCTGTACTTCTGAACCTATTTCTACATGTTTTATGCTTCTAAACTGCTGGTTGAAAAAAAAAAAAATCCAAGAGATTGGTATGGGAAGATACCAAACTTATGTATCTCTTTTTTTACAGAATTAGTTCAAAGGCAGAAAACAAAATCTCATAGTTAATTGCAATTTGGGCAATATTCCTCTTGTCATTTTGTTGATTATAAGATGATGAAAGGGCCTGTGACTCTGCGACTCATCTTCATTTGAAGAGAAATAATATGGAGTTGAGGAGGGAGTCCCATAACAACTTATTTATTTGTCTATACATTCCCCTATGCCTTAGAAGTAATTGAAGTCTATGAATTCTTTGGATGCTTCTTTAAATATAATGAAGAACCATCCCAATAATCATCCCTGAGGCATTCTGGGCCTCATGAGAAAATAAAAGCCATCTTAGAAAACTCAACTCTTTACTGAGTTTGAAACTAAAAGGAAACTGTGAAGAAAACAGAGCTATGTCAGTAATTGGTACAAAGTTCTCCAGGTAGTTATGTTAATTTTTTTCTCAGCTACCAGTACCTTACTTATTGCTGCTCCTGAGCTTTCATTTTTTCCCCTTACTGTAATTCTGAACTGTGAAACTCTCTTCAGAGTACTGGAGATATTCAGAAGTGTTTCAACACAGTATTTTTCCAATTGGAAAATGATTTGTTCAATAAAAAGCACTTGATGGAAATTTGTTTATTTTGATGAGGGCCATTCTTACATCTAAGATGGAATTTCTGGTCAAAACCACAGACAAAAAATAGCCAGTAGCTTAGGGAGAGATTTACCTCACCTGACTCCTACTCTCTTAAAGTCAGGCATTTATTCTTAGGTTTCCTCTGTAGTCAGTAATTCAGACTGAACACCCTGCTTTTGGATGGCTAAAATTACATAAAATGAATCATATTCTGAGAGACATGGAATCTCTCTGGGGATATGTGAGTCATGTGTCCAGCCTACCTGATGAGCGGCAATGCTAGAATTTGGGTTTTCACCTCCCAGGGCATTCCCGTAACCACAGGCAGGAGTGCCTGCTCTACCCTCACTGCTAAAAGCTGTTCCATACTGTGCACCCAATAAACAACTCATTGGGCATACCAGGAAACAAGTACAGAGGGAACTTCAGCCTAATCACAGGCTTTAGACTCATCTTCTGGCTCAATTAGGAGTTAATTATTTATACAAAGTAGAATAGCTCTGGTAGGAGCTCTTCAAAAGAAATTGCTCTGGAATCAGTACCCTCCAGGAAGAAGAATCAGAACTCAGCTCAGACATGGGTTGTTTCTCTCATCTGACATCCTTGCTGATTTATTTTTCTCAGCTCATATTTATCCTAAGGGTTTTGTTTTGGCTCTCATTAGAAATGATGCTCTATGTTAATGCTCTAGGATTGCTCACAAAGTTCAATTCTTATTATCTTGCTTGCTCTATCCTCTCTGGCATATTCATCCACATTCCAGAAAATGTATGGAACTATCTGTTAAGATTAGCAATAAATGCTTAAAAAAGAACTGCATTCATCATTAGCAAGATTATTCTACTTGGTAGTGCTCTGCCAGACCTCAGTTCCTTTCAAGAGGGATTCTGTTTCACAAACAGTTCAACTTAAACTTTTCTGTCTCACATAGCTCAATCAGAAGTCTTTCTCTGATACTTTCATCCCTTCCATTATTGAGTTGGAGTCATAAGACTTTTGTCTGTGACTTATTGCAAAAATGTCTGTGCTATGATTCACACCAGCATGACCCTAAAAACTTACATTATATCATTGTTCCGAGCAAAGCTTTAACAAACATGTTTAATCAATTAATTCTTTTGCTAAACCAGTGACAAGCAAAAGATGATACTGAAGAAACCCATAAGCTCTCCCTTTCCTGGAAGGATTGAATGGGCATCCCATACAGCTCATTCAAGAACTTGTCTATACAACTTGTCACACTTGATTATCTGAATTCTTTAATTTACAGCATATTCTCCAATATGCTGTAGGTACTATTTCTGTAAACTCTGAAAAATGGAAACTACCCTCAAACATCACTGAGTTTAGTAGCAAGCTGCCAATTATGTATTTCTTTTTCCATAAGTAAGTTTTGCTTGTGGAGAAATAAGAAACCACTGGTATTTAGTGAAGGCCAGCCAAACACTGCTGAGTTGATCATGGCCAAAAGAACGTATTGCTTCATTTAATCCTACTGAAGCTACACTGAAGCCTTTCCATTGTTTATCCAGTGTACTGAAACATGATGAACTTTCACTTCTACCCAGAGGTTTAGTATGAATATCTCTTTAGGCAACTGCAAAGTAGGATTTTCTATGTCATATAAAAAGGCACCCCTGTCTAGCCCAGCATCCCAGAAGTTACAAAAAAAGTACATTCCAGAGAAAGAAGACCAAGCCCCACAGACTGCAAACTTGGCTAATCATTTTAACTCTTTGAGCACAAATTCTGAGCAGCGAAAAATCGCCATGTCCCAACTTTCACAAATGCTTTGATATATGTGAAAAATAAAGTTTGTGGCACACATTGAAAAGTAGAATTTTTTTGGCAGTGAAATAAAAGCAAAGGCAAAGAAATTTCATCTTAGAAAATATGACTTAGGGATACTCTGTTGTGGCTGAATCATGAGGAAACACAAAAGCCAGTGATCCAAAAATGAGCAATGGTCATCTAAAGGAATCTCTATGAGCTATGATCTAAGAATTTATCTTCCAATTCAGAGCTCCTCGGCACATCTGGAAAGTGTACATAATTTCTGTCACCATGTTAAATCCAAATCTGATATTTTTTCTCCTTTCTGTTGTGCTGGCCAATTTCTTTAGGCCAATCTGGAATACCTCAGAAGCCTCCATGAGATGAACCAAAAAAAACATGGCAGTGGTTGAGGAAAGACATACAAACAAAACACTCTGAAGCAGCAAGAAACTGAAATATGACTAGAGATTCACAAGAGTGTGAAACTTCCTGTTTAAATGGGTCTTTTTTCTAAAGCTTCAGTACACTCTTGAGATTAGAACTGTATGAATTAATTGCAAGGAAAGACTAATGCTAGCAAGACCTTAGTGGAATGTCAGGTATTGATTAGTTAATTCTAGAGATCTGGGAATGTAAAGTCCTAACTCTTACAGCCAGCAGCAACTGCACTAAAATGTCATGAAGAACTGTGTGAGCAGGGATTGTGTGAACAGGGAGAGCTATTCCATGTATCTGAGCTATTCTATGTATGAGAGAGAAAGAAAGAAAAAGAACAAGATCTTGCAGCATAAAGACAAATCAGACTGAAATAGTGATATGGTTAAAGGTTCCCACAGGGACTGGCAAAATTAAAATAAAATTTAATTTCCTGTGAGTAATGGAAAAGCACCAAAGTGTTAATCTAAAAAAATATAACTGTATTGTTGAGAAATAATTTATGATTCTCTGCATATTTATTTTGTTCTGATACTTGAGAAACTGTAAGACTTCATAGGAGTCAACACACACCCACACAACCATACTTCATTTAGCAAATATGGATTCAGAGATGATTCTAGAGAAAGTTCATACATTCTTCATTAAAGCTTGAAGTATGAGATGTTACATTTCTGTTACACATAAATTAAGAATAGTTAAAAAAGGTAAGTAAGTAAAGGAAAAAGTGCATTAACAGCAACTTGTATACGTCATGAATTGAAAAGTAAGAAGAAACAATAGTTTTGTTTAAATATTTCATGAGATACTTTTACACAACTTAGAATCAAAGCTAGCTGTAATTGTGTACAGAATTTATTGGAAGATTATAAATACCCCTGATACAATGAAAGGAAGTCCTGAAAGCAAGGCACACAACAAGCATTCTCACAAGGAAGATGATGGTGAACTGCATAGCAAGAAAATGCTTTTATTTCTAGGTGTCTCATCTAAGATTCAGAACCTGGTATGGTATGACTTAGTCAAGTGACAAGTCCCAGAAACCTTGTTCTCTAAAACTCTTACTACATCTCCTAAGCATCTGAGTAGAGGTGCAAGATTCTAGAGAACTAAAGAAAATTCATACAGACTGAAGACAGACTTACAGACATTTGGATCCAGGCTGTGGAACACACTAAAAATGCTTTCTTTGCATGCTTCTTTATTTAGCTACATTTTGCACAAATGTACCCACAAAATGGAAATGTGCATGCAAACAAGGGAACTATCACCTAATTAAGCAGAAAGAGAAAGAACAACTAACAGTTTACACGACTTTTAATTCTTTCTAGAAGACTTCTAGATGGGACATGATTTGCAGACGGATTTTCAGGCAACTGAAAAGCAAATAAAAGAGTCCTGAATTGTAACTGTCACAGTCACATACAGACTTTTGTCCCAGAATAAATAATATTTATTTATGCGTTAAATTAAGACAAGCAATTGGCAAGACTGAGCAAACATCTTTGTACTTACAGTGCCAGGTCGTGGGTATGGAATTCTGCCCTGATATGGAATCAGCTGGTGGTTTGGGCCCTCCTTATGTGCAAATGGTCCATTGAACACAGTCTGGATGTCAGACAGATGATACACACACAC
Organism: Molothrus ater; assembly: GCF_012460135.2. Lineage (NCBI taxonomy): Eukaryota > Metazoa > Chordata > Aves > Passeriformes > Icteridae > Molothrus > Molothrus ater. Next base: position 11,109,105 of record NC_050482.2, on the reverse strand, counting down.
AGCTGAGCCTTTAAATATGGAGCTGGAAGACAAGAGAAAGTTAGCATTGCAATCTACCAACTTTTTTAGAGCTTTTCCAGAATTTTTCATGGTCCAATGACGAAACATACCTCTAACATAATGTTGTATACAATTGATTGCTTTAATATGGATTTAAAACATTCTAAATCATAATATGGATTTAAAACATTTTAAATCAACTAATCTAGCTGCCCAATATGCACCACTACTTCTTAAGACTTAGCACCTTTCTGAACAGTAAACTGAAAAAAGAGAGAGGCAGGCACTACCCTACTGGTGCAAAAGGAAGATTTCCTAATGCTAAATATAGAAGAAATATAATCTGGCTCCACTTAAATCAATGGCAAAAATATTGCTGACTTCAGTGAGGCAGGAATTTTATAAACTTTGTACTGCCAAGCTCAGCACAGGTTTCCAGAACTCCTACCACTATATTAACCACAAGATCTCCATGAGCCTCTTAAAATACATGGCTAAAATATTAATCAAAACATCCAGAGCAATTACAATTGTTTGGATTATTATAATCTGTTTCCAGCTTGTTTTGCAAAAAAATGGGGACAAGATGTGGCTGTAAAGGAATTACTCCTATACAGTCCTCAAATCCACCCATAAAACTGGTCTTATGAAGACCCAAGTTTGAAGCTTCCTGAGGGGAACCCAGGGATTCAGCTAAGAAAAAAGTGGGCATGTTCTTCCCACTGCTCTAGATTCAGCCATGGGTCCAGGTAGCACAAGCTCTGAATGGTCTTCATCACCCTGTGATGATGAAGGGCACTAGGGGAAAAATTTCCAGATTGATACTAAGGCTGACTATAGTGATTAAACTCTCTAATTTTTCCTCTTGCTGCATGCAAGAACTGTGGTATTTGTTTAAAAAAATGGAAACTCCAGACAAGTCTAAAATCTGCCTAATGTTAGCTGTAGGATGAAGATAATCCAAGTAACTGTTTTCAATTGAAGAAGAAAAAACACTCCAGAAAAAAGCCTGAAAACATTACACATAGTGTCTAAACAATAGAAGTGAAATCCACATTGCTCTCAGCTATATATGGATTAGCAGAATGAACCTTTTAGATGGATTATGGTATTTGTGGAAATTTTACTAGGTATTAATAGATTTTGAGAAATGCATTTAGTCTTTCCAGATGTTTTATGCTAGATTTACAGCATATTATGACACTAAAATAATTTAGCTCAGTATTAATCTATTTCCTTCTGTATGATTCAGATAAAAATACTAGTAGTTATTAATTCCTGTGATGTTTCTCTCTTGCTACTGTTATGAGTTGGAAGTCTACAGAGATGAAGATACAGGAACTATTAGGGAGTAAAAATCCTTATGGTTTCTGTATTTAACTAGATAACATATTCAACCTATAGTTGAACAAAAATAAGGCAAGAATAGACCAACAGCAAGTGTAAAAAATTCAGTAGAGAGAGAAAATAGCTTGAGAGCCAGGAAAAAGTGCAAGTTTCTCTTTTTTGTCAGCTTATATGTTCCTGTGATTCAAATCTTATTTCCACTGACAAATACCAGAATTAGGTAAAAGTATTTCCAGTTCAGTCATGTTTCACCCCCAACCTAATGATAAGTGTGGTTTTACTACTAAACCACATAAGCTCACCCTTTTATCTTTTTGTGATGTAGGAATTATAGATAGCACTTAAGTTTACAACTTGTGTAATGTTTTTTTCCCCAATTAAATATCATAGATTAATATTCTCCTATCATATTTACATATTTGAGTAAGTATACCCCTATATCCCAATGAAAAAACTCTTGGAGAAAAAAAAATCTGAAAGGATTTTTTTACCAAAAATTGCTATTAAAGGAATTATTGATAATAAATTACATAATTTTCTAATTTGATAAAAAAATTAAAATTAAAAAAAAAACCCCAGGAGGCTTCTTTGAAGGTAAGACATAACATCTAAATAATAAAGGGTAACATATCAGAAATCAGGAAATAGTAACCAATTTTACTCTTTGTTAACACTATACAGTGAGGGCAAGAGGAAAAATAAGAAAAATAAAGGTAGAGGTGGAAGAATCTGTTGGTCCACCTGTCAGTCTATCTTTGTGGAGAGTTTCAGCATAGTAAGCCATATCTAGTGCTTCCACCACCCTTGGGAGCTCAGTAAATGCTTTCTAAACCAGACAGTAAGTGATTACAACAGACTGGAAACAGGGAGCTGCAAGGAGGTGACCAAATGCCACGCAAGCTTGTCCTTTTGTAGCCAACTGAAGCCAGTATGTTTATTGCCATCTCTGTGATCATCAGCCAGCTGAGAGACTGGAAATTATTTGTATGAATTCATGTAAGATATCCTGGTTTGATCCTTCAGGGTGCTGGATGTTCTTCAGGAGGTGTTAAGTGCTCTCAGATGCCACATGAGTTTCACTGCATTGAAGTCATTTAGCTTTCCACTGCTGAGCAGTGACAAGTGGCCCTCCATGGAAATGCTTTCCCAGTGGCAGCTGACAGTATGTCAGGAAGCAGTTTGCTCCAAGAAGCACAGCTCTGACATAGACACCAACAGCAATGATGCTGAGACTCCTGCATGCAAATCACAGCCACAGGAGACACACAAAATTGCCCAGCACAGCCCCATCCACAAAATACCAGTTTCAGTGTTCATATAGAAAATCAGGCAGTTTAGGTAATTTTATTCAAATCTCCATGTTTACCTTGATGTTGTAAAAATTCCATACACGAGCGTTGTTCTGGGGTTATCTGTCTCTAGGAGAAACACATCCTCTGAAAGAAAGAGAAAGAAAAAAGAGTAAGAAAAACTTTATTTTCCAGTTTAATTGTTGATTGTATTCCTTCTAAACTCAACAGTAGTTTTATCTCAGACTTGAATGGGAAAAAGGAGACTTAACCACATGAAGAGATCATATATGCATAAATCTAGCATTTAAACATTCAGAAACAAATTTGGAAATTAACTCCATGCCCTCTAGCCTTATGAAGACAGAAGGCAAAGATTTTCAAATACATTCAGGATCTATGACACACATTTTTCTCAGCTGTATCTTGTTTCAGCAGGTTGTTAAGCAGTAGGAAAACATTAAAGTTGCAGTAGGTTAAAGACAAAGAGTTCCCATAGATGGATGTAATCAAAAACAGGGAAATTAGGTGTTTTATTGTCCAGAAAGCACTGGAGGGCCCTCACTAGAGCATTTTCAACATGATATGAATGTCAGACAGCTCTGCAGTAAAGACTGTGAGAGATGTAAAACTCCCGCCTCCTGTTGTGTAGGGATTTATTGACTGCACTGTGCAAAGCTGTACCTACTCACTGAAATGAATTTACCCACTATTACCTCTGATCTGCTGATTTTTTTTTACACTTCAGTGAAAACTACTTTAATCTCTGACAGTTTCTCCTTACAAATGTTTTTAATCACTATAATCATGCTACCTCTTAAACTTAATTTACAACTCAAAAAAGACTGAACTGTGTGAGCTTTTTATCACAGAATATGTTCTTTAGCTTTCCATTAATTCATGTGGCTCTTTCATTTAACCCGCTGAATTTTTTAAATATTCTTTTCAATGTGTCAAAAGCAAAAGACTTCACCATGCAGAACTGGAAGTGTTATACTCTCCTGAATTATACATGAACACAGAAGCATGTGTTTGCTCTCTCCCTGTTTTCTGAATTTCCAGCTGTGACTGTATTCTTCCTCTTTGCTAGGGAATTGTGCTGGGAGCCCATGCTGAGAGCACTGTCTCCTATTCACTATGGCCCTACATATTGTCGTACAAGAACCTAAAAGCAGTTATCCTACTGCTTTGTTGAAGAGGAGGGGGTTGGTAAATCACAGTTCCGAAAGATGAGCTGCTGTGGCAGCGCTGAGGCACTGCAAACCTCAGAAAATCAGTCCTCCAAGAAGCACCTTGCACATTCCGAGCTAGAGCAAGTTAGGATCTGCTCCTAGGCCCAGTCAGGTTCCACTGAAACCTTGAACTAAAGCAAGTACACCAAGCAGCTGTAAATATATAAACTCAAAAAAACTCCAAATCCCATTTGCTATGGTGGGAATCAGGAATAATAATCAAGAAAAGAGAGAGGACAGAACGGTGAGAAAATCAGAGCCAGATGCAGACCCAGTGCAGGGCACATTAGCTGCTTATATTTATGTAAAGCACATACCAAATCTTCAATACATGAATTTAGAGCCATGATTTTGTGCATTTCAGCCACAAAAAACATAGAATTTGAAACTTTCTGGTAATGTTGTTAGGCATGTAGGTATCAAGCTATGCATCTATTAATTCCTTAATGAAAAGAAACCTCTTGTGATTGCTGTATGCATTGAATATTTACAGTATTTCACATGTTGAAACAAAGACTTATATGACTAAATGATTCCTGAAAAATATTTTTTATGGATAGTGTTATTGCTGGTGCCACTAACAGGATTTATTAGCATTATCTTGAATTACCAAACTGAGGACTCTACCCTGTGATCAAAAAATAGAAAAAATGCATTATGGAAAAGCTGTATGTTACACAGTGCTATAAGAAACACTTTCAAAGGGATGTTAAAAACCCTCTATTGTAATCCAAGCTAGTAGCAAACCAGTAAGAGAGCCACTTAGATGTTTCCTTCCAAGAATTAATTCTTTACATTCATCATTATTTACATAGTTAAGATTAATTACCTTAATTACCTTATAGTTACACAGACAGACTTATGAAGAATTTCTTGGTTTTGCTGTCATAAAACTGCAAGGGGAATTTTGTCATTGGCTTCTAGTGCTATGATTTCACTGTTAACAGTGAAAGAAACTGAATGAAAATCAGTCATTAAACATGCACAAGGCACAGCATTTAGATGAAATTTTAAGCAATGTTTTTTGTGATACCTAATTCATCAAAGTATGTTTCTGTTCCATCTTCGTCCATTACTGAGCACACAAGTCTTGCTTTCAAGAATGTTGTCCACTTGTTCACGAGACTGCGCTGACCACCTGTGTCATTCTGGAAAGGAATATTATTTTCAGAAAATAGGAAATAAAACACAGCTAACATTTTACTGGGCTTTCCCACACTTTTCTCACGTTAATTCATTATCTTGATAATTATCTGGTAAATTTAATATTAAAAATAGATAGGACTAAGCCAAATCCCCTCATCTAAGCATTCTATATACAGAACAAACCAAGAACTAGTTTTCTGAGTGGATCTTCTCTGCTGGGTTAGCAGAATTGGAGGGTTGGGCAGTAGATTTTTGTGCATCAAAAAATCAAAAAAGTTTTGTGCATGCTGTTGACTGGAAGTAACTGTGGAGCTCTGCATCACTCACTGACACCCAGGACAAAGTCCATGCTATCTCTAAAAGGTCTCATGGCTCTATGCAGGGATGTTTCTTGTAGTCCTGACAGCAGCATAGCTGTACCTGACCTAGTAAGCCACACTAGCACATGAGGTGGATGCTCTAAACAGTATTCAGAAATGATGGCTAGTGTGGCTCAAGCTAGTTATGCACTGTTGCAAGTCCTGCTAGCTTGGTCCAGAGATGGCTTGGTCACAGCTTGCTCATGGATCTTTCCAATTTTCCATGGTTCAGGGCTGGAACTGTAACTGCCAAACCAGGTGATGCAGCCCTGAGGTGACAGATCCTGACCAGCTGTGCTGGTGAATGCCTTACATAAGAGCAGTGTTCTCCAAACTGCATAACATGATGTCACCCAAGGAAAGAGAAAAACCAAAATGTGGAAGCTGCTGAAATGGGATTTCAATAAAGTGCTGTGCATGTTTCACTGATGCTGCTGGAGTTGGTAATCCAACATTTTGGGTGACTCATAAAGAGTCTTTTCAGTAGGTAATATATTTTGCAGTCTTAAAGGTGTTAATACATTAATATGATGGTATGGGTACAAGTATACAAATATGACTGGCTCAGATTTCTTTTAATTTGCCTTGGGATTCTGCCACTGGCTTCAGTGTAAGTCTAAAAAGGCTTAGGTCTTTCAAAAATCATTTGGGCTTCATCATAACAGCAGAAAACCTAATACAGCAGTAATTGTGTGAAATGTCTTCTTGAAAAACACCTAAAATGGCCTTTAGGCACTTTAACTAAAGTACAGAGAATGGAGATTATAAAAGAGATCACATTCCTCAGCATATTGCCAGAGAAGGACAAACACCTTCACACCCAGGTACCACAAAATCACAAAACATCAAATTCTAAAGAAAAGCCAAATTAAAGACAGGGAATGTACAAACATTCACAATGAACTTCCTGAAGCATTCCAAAAGAAGGAATGAATAGGCTAGCAGCAATTGTGCATTTATAATTTTTCTCTCATTAAAAAAAAATTGATTTCACCAGAGATATTAATAGCTGCTTCAATCATTTTTCATCTACCGTTGATTAGAGATATAAAAAAAAAAACGAAATAGACACAATGAGGAGTGCTGTGAAAAAAATTAATTATTGCCCAGGAATAGCCACAACTGAATTTAAATTTCCTGTGCACATTTTTAAAGTTAGGCTCATACATGCATCAATGCAAGCAAGCTGAAAGAACAGATGTCAAAAAATGAAAACAGCATTTGAAAGTTAAATCCACCAATTTAAAAGCTTGATATTTCTGATGTGCTTTAATTATTTTGAGTGTGTATGTGTGAAAGCCTTCACTGCTTAAAGTTCATTTTTATTAAGAAAACAGTGTGTTTTATTTGTGCTAAGGACAGCAAGTTTGAAAACTCAACACTAGTAACTATTCTGACTCAGTCAGAGAAATACACAAATCCCTGAACCTCTACATTTCCATATTCTTACACGTATGGTTAGATACGTGTAACCTGTTCAGACCCTAGCTGTAAGCTCAGTAACAGCTCTTCTTAATTATGAATGGTGACACAGAAGCAGGAAATTTTGTCAAATCAAGAGCTTTTCAAACATTTAGTCTTTTAGATTATCATGTCACACTAGCAGCTTATCCCAGCAACCTGGTAAACAAAACAGTTCTTACTGGGCACACTCTTGCAATCATGGAATGAATTTGCTTTGTGCTGCCGCTGTTGTCTGTGAGTCTTTCTTTGAAGAAGAAGTAGATTTTGGCATCATTGGGGTCAGTGCCATCTGGGATAACATGAGCATCCACAAAAATAGGCTCTGAAATGAAAAAGTTTACCGAAAGGGTGAAACCAAAAGATGTATCAGTATAAGCAATGAATGATTTGACATTTACTGACTGCTTCAAGGAAGTGCTGAATATACCAAATATCAACAGGTAAACGGCTCCAAGCTGGCAGCTGTATGTGCTTGCCTCCTCAAACTTTTATTTTACAGCAAATTTTTAGAGGAGCAGTCCAGAAGCAATGGTATTGGATTACTGCAGAGACCTGACGGCTTTGAGGAGGAAGGAAGAACCAATGTGTTATATGTTGCACCTAAGGAAAGTCTCATTGAGACAAAATATAAAAGTAATCTGGAAGAGCTTAGGAATATAACAAATAAGGTTCACAAATAGGAGGGGAAAACAATTTGTGCAACCCAGAAAAGGAAAGGAGGGTAGGCAAATGCTTGAGCAGCACTTGACTTAGAGGCTAGTAAACATAATCAAATGTATGTGCAAAACACTACAAAGGAGAATTAGGGAGAGAACAAAATAATTTATAACCTTAACAGCAAACATACAATGGACAGTGCAGGAGCCCTCAGAATATCTCCTCTGACTGAAGGAAGAAGTGGTCCTTCTCCCTGTAGGAAGGCTTTGTCTTTTCAATGATCATGCAAGATTGCTTGCTCAGTTGAAGTGCAGTACAAAGTTTGAAACAATCTGATACGAAGGTTGGATGTCTGAAACTCATTTTGAACTGCAGCATTTTTCTGTTCACATAAGTCTATTCTCAATTAATATAACAAATGTCATGACTTTGGCTCTAAAAGAATATGGAGATAAATTGTACTTTCAAGCACCTGTTTTGAACAGGTAGATTTTCCAGAAATTAGGCATTTTTAAATTTTCTTTTTCTCTAATTCATTTTAGGATGCACATGTTAGGATGCACAGGTAAGTGTAAGAATGTGTAAAAAACAGAAAAAAAAAATAGAGAGCAGACATAGTTTCCCTTTCATAGTGAAATGAATTTGTGAATGAAATCTTGTGATTTCATTCTAGTCACAGCCAGACAGGAGTAATAAGTCACCAAAAAAAATCAAGACAAAACCACAGTAACTTTACTTCAACATACCTGAAGGCTTTTAAAAAATGTAACTGCTGTGTTAGTTGCTCTATAACCTTTCATAGCTACCTCTGCTCAGAGGGGTGACTACCATTTTAATTTAAATTGATATAATTGGAAGGAGTCTTCTTACCAGTAAAGATAAGGAGAATATTCACAGTGATGTCAGTGAATCAAAGAGTTATTTGATTCCACTCAGAAATGAGTTTTTCTACTCTGCTTAGATATCTAATTCCTCACCACTGAAATAAGTGGCAATGATCCACATTGACTTCTCTGATAGTGGGACACTCTTCTGCACACATTTTGAATGCAAGTGGTGATGAATCTTCTGTGCAGAGATGGATCACCTTGAATTAACTGAAGCTGGTGGCTTAGAATCAAACACTGATTTAAGGCAATATCTGATTCATTAGAGGTGACGGCACTTTTCTAGAAATCAGACTGCCCTCAATTGCCATTGGAAAGGTTTTCATACACTTGCCCTCAAAGAGCTTGGTTCAGCAAAAAAAGGCCCTCAGGTAGGGTGGCCTAGGAGCTTGGTTCTTGCAGGGAACCCTCTATATCTGTGTATTGTCTACAGTTTCTATTTACACACATTTCTTCATGGTTCAGCTTCCTAAATTAAGTTCAGAGTCAAGCTCTTTAAAAGGTAAGGTCTTTGTTTTAAGCAAAGGAAAGCAGAATCTCTGTGATACCCATTAATACTCTAGTAAATTAGAGGCATCTCACCACTCAGCCACTTGGAGTTGTGCTGGTCAGTCCTCACTGCATTCCTCCTGGTTAGACTGCGAAAAATGGCTGCATCTGTCCCCATGAAATCAATATACATTCCTGAAAAAAGCTCTTCATCTGTAAAGAATTGAAATGGAGGGAGAAGTGTTATGGCTTTTGGGAAAAAAAAAGTTTATTTTAAATTCATCAGCTCTTTATTTACACGGGAGTCTATACAGATAGTGGGTCATGGGAATGAGGTTTTCTCTGATTTACAAAGACTCAAACTAGAATGCATGAGAGTAATCAGATTTTTCTTAGAGGCTTTATGGAACTGTACCATTAAATGCCACAGCAGAGCTGCACACATGGGAAACCATTCTTGATAGGAGGTTTAGTTGCCCTATTTGCACTGCTAAGGACCACTGGAGAATAAGGCTAGTGTTATCAAAAAGTACCAAATTCAATATATTAAGTATGCACTTCAAAGAATTTTTTTTTTTTTTGTTACAAAAGTAGTTGAAGTGACTGGGTTGAATTTATTGCTGCTGTAAACTGGCACAACATCTATTACAGTCAGTGGATCAGTGCCAATTTTTACCAGCAGCATTGTTACAGCTGCCCCAGGCAGCCTCAAGCTGACTTCAGCATGGCAGAAGCCAGACAATCATATCACTGAACTTTACTCAGAGTAATATGGAGCAACAGTTGTCCCCTGTTGTGTACTTGGTATAGGGTCATTATGCTTGAGCAGAATGAGACATGCAACTCCTACATTAACTATGAGCTTCTGCTCCCTGTGCAGGGCTTAAAACTCAGCCCATCAGCCAGGATCTCTATCTGTGTTTGTTTCAGTCTGTGTGTGTGCATAAACATATGTATATATAATTATAATTACATATACTATCATTTTCTACTCTGTGAATAACCAAGCAATTTCCACTGACTAATGACAATGAAACCCCAGAGTAGAAAACAGTAGCTAAAATAAACTCTAACTCTCAGAGTGGGAGTGGTGGCTGAATACATTCCAGTACAGCTGGGTCCCTTGATTGATGTTTTTGTCTGTACTCCTGGACTACCCAGAGAGTGTGGTCAAGCTGGCAAGAGTCACAGGCTCAGAAATACTTGAGGCTATTTTCATGCTCTGTGTGTGTGTGTGTGTGTGTGTGTGTGTGTTCATAATCAGCATGGAAGACTTTTGAGAAACTCATGAGAGGATCAAAACCCTGGAGACTTTGCTTTTCTGCTGCTAACTGGAGCCTGAACTGAACCCTGGCAGGGCATTCAGCAGCCACTCTTCTGCTCTCACCTCTCCCCATGATGACAAGATTCCTACACAGGGGATTTAAGCAATGCATTTGCTGCATGTTGCTGAAGCATTTACTTCTGGAGGAGGTATTGACAGAATGATGTTAGATCTGGACAAATTTATAAGTGATTTTGTATGTTTGCCTCCTTGCCTCAATCCATCAGAACTTTATTCTTATTATGAAAAAAATTGGCTGAAAGAGATCAGGTTTATGGTTCTCACTAAATGTTATGTACAGTCCTGTGCATATACACATACATACACACTTTAGAACAGTACTACACTATGTAATTTTAATCCTATTATACATCAACAGTATTACTTATGTCTTAAGCATTCCTAATGTCTGCTTGCTAATCATGTATCAGGGGAGATCCATCAGTTCCACTTCCTTCTGGTGAAATCCTTAAATTCCACACAGTATTTGGTCTGCACAGCACAATGAATTCACTCTACTTCACTTTGTTACTGGGGGGAATTAGTGAATTGATGAGGTATGTCTGCTTTTATAAATATCTCATAGTCTGGGTGGGGAGAAAGATATGCATCCTGCACACTTGTATTGCCAAGCTGCTTCAAAGCACTTTTTTCATTGCTTTGATGCAAACACATCTCTGTACAGCGGCAAACTGTACCAAGTTCAAATTTATTTTTATAGCACCACTTTCTTCTGAAGGGTGAATCAGCTTTCCTGATGTATTCTAGGCAGGTGATGCCCAAAATGGTCAAGAAATTGCATCTATATTTAGAAAGGGTTACTTTTTTGTGGAAGAGTTAGTTGGTCTGGTGGCATTTACTATGTTCTGAAGCAATGGGAGGGAATTCCTACTGCAGAAAGCTCAAAGGTGACTACAGTAAATTGGCTCAGTCCCTTCATTACAACATGGGCTGAGACAGAAAATGCTCATGCTTCTGGCATGGATACTGAGGCCAAATTCACTAGAGCTTAAGGTTTTGAAGTGACTGGACTTTGCAACACAAAGTATAAAACTCAATCTGGGGACTCTTTTTAAAAGGAATTTGACCTTGGTGGAATAATTTAAACTTTGTAGATGAACTATGCCATGAAAGATAGGTCAAACTGTAGGGAAGGTCTCAGTCACATAACAGAGATCAAGGAAGATAACAAAAAGTCTATTAAGATGAACAAAGCTGCCATAGACCTACTGTAGAAAAAGATCAGCTTATTATACAAACAATAATTCAGAAACTATGTTCTTTAATGTTGCTATATAAAATCCAGAAGAACAAGGAAAGGAAACAGTCACTTCACTTAATAATACCAGAATGACAATGAGTAGCAGAGGACTCATCTATCACTGACTTCGAACAAACATTTTCTTAACATAGTGAGTGTCTGTAAACACTGTCCTTAGATCACTGTTGAGATAAAGGTGTAAGTGCAGCCAAGGTTCCGAGAGATGTCTAGGTAGCATTCACCTGTTCTCTATAGGGGTTCAGTTTACATCTCTGTGAATAGATATCCTTTGTACTAAATAGACATGCAGGAATCAAAAAAAAAAAAACAAACCAAAAACCAATTTATATTTTGAACAGGGCATGTAGGACAGACTGTATTACACTTTCCTTAAGATGTACAAGACTTTAAAGGAAATATCTCACACAATATGTAATTGATGTAATTGATTTCAGAGGAAGCTGAATGGCAGAAACATGGCACATTGTTCCCTGGTAAACCTTGGGTGAAATACACAGTACATGTGTGCAATAAGTTTTATTTACTAAGAAATTCTCAAAAATCTGTGCAACTGCTCTTCCCTTCATAACCATAAATACAGCAAGGAGCAGACACATGAAAAATCAGGGCTTTGGCACTAGAAGTGTGTGAACACACAGCAAGTGTGAAAGGTCAGGTTACACTGAGTATATATTTCCAGCTCTTCCTGTTTGAAAAACGAAAAGTATCTTTTAAGATGACTTAGGCTGCACAAAGTGTATTCCCCCTTTGAGTTTTCTCATAGGTGTGCAACAAGCACATCAGAAATCCTTTATTGTTTCACTTTCTGGCCTTTCAGATGGAAGAAAATGGCAAAATTGGTTGGGTATAAAGCCAATTGAAGAATGAAGAGCTTTACAATAGTTGGTCAGCTCTACAGCAACGATGACAACAAAAATGAAATTTAAAGCATCTGAAGTCTTCAGGCTTTCTTTCCCTGGCTACTCTGGGATTTTAAAAATAATTAAATAAGACACAAGTGCTGTCTAGGATGAACAAGGTCAGAAACCATTCAAATATAAATGCTAGACAGGGTAATGCAAAGCTGAAACTATTCCTGGGAAAAAATGTGTAATCTGGAAAAGGGAGAACCTTTTGTTCCCTGTGTCTCTCTCCCCCTTTCAATAACTTATTCCTGCATTTCATTTGTCCACCCACCTTAAGCTTCACACAAGCCTTGAAACAGGGATGGACCCACCCCTTGTGCCCATCAGCCAGACTAAAGGCTGCTCCTGGGAGGTTGAATTCTGTGTCCAGCTCCCTTGGGGCATTCCATCAAGCCACCCTCCACAGGATCATATGGGTTTAGACCCCAGCAGCCTGGGGTATCTTTACTTACTGATCATAACAGACACTGTGTTCACGTTAGGGTTGAAAGAGCAGCGTCCCTTTCCTGATTCACACTTGGAGTCAATCTTGAAGATTTGTTCCTGCAAAGCAGATTTGTGTGTCACTTCTCATGTCAGAAACCATTAGATCTAAGCTGGTTTTTATGCCTGGCTGTTCACAGCATTAGCAATGCTCTATTAACAGTGCTCTACTGGGCACTTTCACTGTATTATTGATAGTTTAACTCTTCTATTCAGAATTCCATCATCCTGTTAGATAACACTGACACATGGTTATTATCAAGACTCTTGCTATAAATTCAAGACACTGAATCAAAAAAATGTTCCTTCTGTCTCTGTTAAGGATAGATTGACTGATCTCTGCAATAATATCCATGGAGATTGCTTCTGTGGTTTTGAAATTATTTATCATTTATTTTCTGAATATACTGGTGTACTTATAACTGTCTAGGACATTGTAATAAAGCTACTAGAACAATAATACATGTAAAATAAAAATCTCTTATGACAACTTTCATTAGATTGTAGCACAAATCATTTGGTCTTTACTGAGTTATCAGACCTCCAAACATCCCCCAAATGACACTTATTTTCCTCAATACCATCTCTTGGATTATGTGTAGAGCTCTAAATCGACAGTGACAGATGATTTATCTATACCTCTTACCTGAAATCTCCTGATTATTTTTTTAAGAAATCATGGTACAGGGATTTTTTATATGTCATGTACTTTCTGAACATTTAGAAAAGTAGAAGCAATTTGGACTACATCTTAAAATACACACAATCTGAATATCTTTAGAAAATCTGCCCGTTTTGGTGCAACTCCTCACTCCTTGGTTCCCAGCATTACCAGCACAGTGTGCACAGCAAGAAATTACTCAGGCCCGAGCTCATTCCTTAAAACCTGCAGTCAGTAATGGCAGATGTAATGCACACTGACTCCCCCACACTGTATACCAAAAAGCTTGTTCTTAAGCTCCTACAACAAACTTCCAATCTTCAAGAAAAGGCCGAAAGACACAATTGCAAGAAAAAAAAACCAAAAACAATAATAACCAAACTTAAACATTTCAAAAGAAAAATGTAGCTGACAAAAATTCCAAAGAAAGGCTTCTGTGAGGTAGATGCCAACAATTAGTTATTTGAGAAAGGCCAGCAACTCCTGATGTTGCCTTTAACAGTTAATGTAAATCACAGGGGAGTGGGGATGCCACACAAGTCCCTCAGCAGCCATTTGGCACCAGAAAATTGAAGATTACACCAAGTTCAAGTGCACAGCTGCAGCAGGAAGTTTTCATATGATTGCTCCCTCTCTTTCCCCCCCTCTTCTGTTTTGCCTAATTTAATCTCAGAGATCTTATCTATTGTTTCAGTAATAAGCTCTCTAAACATTGTTAAAATATAAGTATGAAGTTTCTAATGTGATCTTGGGTGGTTTCTTTGTTGTTTTTTTTTCACTTCTAGATTATATGCAGCTTGATTCTAATCCATGTTTACTATATTAAACCACTATTTACCAATTTAAAATGCCCATTAACTCCTCTGCTAAACTGGCTCCAGGATTACACTTGATTTTCATATATATTAAACTACCATTTAGTCTATAATTATTTCACTTAGGGATTACACTTCCTTCTGTTTGCATTTACTTTGACATTAGAATATATTTGGGTGACTAAGGGAGTAATTACCAAAGGCCAAAGTATTAAGTGTGCCAAAGAAGAAAATTAATTGTTTTATAACTTCTGTTTCAGCGAAAAGGGCAAAATTTTGTCTCATCAATAAATGCCTATTTTTTGTGAGCTTATGTGGGATCCTGGAGACAGAAGAGCAAAACAGGCCCAATTTTTATGATTGTTAGATATGGCTCTGTTAGACTTTCTAGCTTCTAGAGAAAAACAGATGTGCTTTCTAAAATATTCATTTTGCACGTGCAAAAACAACCTTTTGTGCATTGAAAACTGTACCATATAGAAGGTGAAATGATACAAGCAGAGGAGAAAATGAATTTGCACTGATCCCATCAGCATTACATAGTTCCTCATACTGCTCTATCAATTAGTCATGCACTGATATATGCAATGAGTTCAGAAGGAAATTCTTGGGTTTAAACTGTTATGCTATTGTTGGCCTGCACAGTAATGGCTTTGAGCATGAAGTGCCTACAGTCAAGTGTCTCACAGACTGCAGACGTCTGAAACAGCAGTTTATTTAATCAATTGATCATAGGCATGCAGCTCTACAGACAGGCTAAGTGAAGCTGCTTCTGCTTTTCCAAGTCATGTATCTTTACTTTGCATTTAAGAAATTTAACATCTTGCATCATCTGGAGATGTCATTTCCTGCCCTTCCTTCTGTCCCAACCTCATTTACAAACAGTCTAAAATAATGAGATTCAAACTTCTCTGGCCTGCAATACCAGTACTTAGGATGATAAAGAGAATTACATTAATTAAAGACAAATGAGATCACCGTTCATGTTTTAAATGATTTTTCAAGAAATAGAATAATGCTGGGGAAAGGTGATCCCTGTTTCATAATACATCAAAATAAGTCAATGCAGAATTTTTAAACCAGAAGGATTGATTTACTTACTTAGTTCTGCTTGCTTCTGCTTTTAAATTCAGGCCTATAATCTCTACTTTTAAATAATTTAGTAGGACTGAAAGTGCAGTGATTGTGAGTGCATGCTCTGTTAAAGATGCTGGAGCCAGGTAGGGATCTACCAAAAGTCACTGAGATCATATCATGCAAACTGACCTGGAGGAACATTGACTAATCTCCTCCCTGGCAACCTCTGCAGCAATCTTGGGGCTCAGCCAGAATTCCCATCCCACTCCCAATTAAATCAGTGATGAATTTCTCAGTGTCTTCCCGAGAAGCCAGCCCAGCTTTTAAAGCTGCCCTGACATGGCAAAGCTCCAGGTAGCACGCTCTGATCTTCCTTCCCAACACATCTGCTTCCACATTGTTCTGGAAAATATACTGCACACCCCTGTGCCTGCAGACATGAATCTGACCCAAAAGCTACTGAGGTGCTGCCTCCTGCTTAAGTGCCATTCTCTTTCTTTCTGGTTGCTTAATTTATTACCTATTACATTTGCAGATAAACAAACATTTCACTTTCAAATCAGGAAACTTGGACCATATACTTCTGAAACATCTGGTACTTATACTCTCAGTGAAACTGAATATAGAAAAATTGGAGACCTATCTAGAAAAAGTAAGATCTTACAGCGAAGAGAAACTTACCAACTTCATCTGGGCACCACCTAGTGGGGCAAAACTTGTGCAGTAAATAAAGTTCCTGTACTGGGATTGCATCTAGATGGTGTTAAGCTGAATGCCAGCAAACCTAACCTGAATAGCCAGCCAAATTAAGAGCTTCTCCAAGGAACCAGTAACACATGGAAGTTATAAAAATTAAAGTTTGTATTTTACTTTTCATCTAACTGGCTATTTCCTTTCAAGTATTTCTTGGGCATTTTTCCACCAAATGGTAGGAATGAATTCACCAGACAATGTCAAATAAAAAGTACTATCAAATGTATCCCAGCATTTGGTATGGCTGTGGGCAACCATCATGTATTGCACATATATATATATATGACAAATGTTGTCCATATCTTGGACAAATATATATTTTGGACAACCATCATATTTGAGGCATGGATTTTGATCATGGCTTTGCTTCTAGCTGGTATCAGGTCACAAAACTATGGACCTTTGCTCCTTCGCTATTTAACACCGGTGAAGGACCCTACTGGGACCACTGATTCTTGCATTTTCAAAACCTTGAGATTTTGCTTCACACCAGCAGGGTGGACCCCAAAGTGAGTGGCCAGAAAGAAAGGAGAGTTACCTCAGACCTGCGTCCCCTGTTGACGTAGACGCAGACGGGGCTGAAGGCGCCGCTGCCGCAGACGTACAGGTGGGTGCGGTTGTAGGACTGGATCACCCGTACAAAGTTCCCACATCCATGCTGCAGGAAACACAGAGAACAGTCACTCCACAGGGGCAAGTGTTAGGAGATGTTGGGAACACTAGAGAACATGACATAGAATTTTAATAGCATCATGAAAACAGCTACTGAGTTTGTTGGTCTCTGGATGTGGACAGCTGTTTCTTTTCACATCATTTTGCCTGCTCTGGGAACTGGGCTCTTTCTGACTGAGCACCACAAATGAGTTACAGACGAGTCCACAGAGCTCGCCTACTTCCACACAGCAATCCAATTTTCACTCACATATTTCTCCTCCATGAGAAGAAGCAGGACCTCTACAGGAAACCAAGGCGTAACCTTAGTATATTTCCTTAAGGACACCTCTGAAACAGTCTCTTTTTCTCCCTGATTTGTTCAACATAAATGGAGATAATTAAAAAGAAAGCAAGTCCAAATATCAGATTTTGCTATTTGTGTAAACAATTTATTTCCGAAACTTTAAACTGAGGTTTGCAGTCAATTGTTGCTTTGTATGGAAGACCTACAGTGACATCTTCAAATCAGCATGAAAATTAAACCAGAATGTTAAGGGCCACACAGTTCACAGTATTGGATTTACATTTTTTCTCCCTTCCCTTTTTTTTCTTACTCTTTCATTTTGTACTGTGATCAAGTGTTAATGCTCTTTAGGTTGAAAACAGATTTTTTTAATGAATACATTTTCTTACCCAGATCCCAGAACTGCTTTCATATTCAACCATCCAAACCTCAACGAAGACACTGTGAACTGCATATGTTTTATGAGCACAGGGTTGGAAACTGTGCCATCAGTCATCCTCATGAAAATCAATAGAGTTAATCCTTGTTTAGCAGACTGCACTGGTTTATTTACTTTTAAAGGCATTCACATTTTTGGTTCAGCAGGAGCCAGCACCATACAATATCATCTGAAAACTGGTGCACAACTGGGGTTTTCAGACTGCAGGCAGTGGGTACCACCCATTCTCAATGTGTGCTCCTGGGGAGTGCAGCCAGCCAAAGAACTTCCACACTGTGAAGAGCAGCTCAACAGGCAGTGCAGCACCACCCCAGAACACACCTGGAAAAGTACTATTACCTAGTTTGATTAGTAACAACCAAAAAAGGGAGGAAATGGACGCTGCGTATCTTGTCCCATCTGTCAGAGTCTGGAGCTGCATTCTGTTTATATTACCTGATTTTCCAGTATTTCACTTTATAGATTGGCTTGCAAAGTATTTCAAAGAAAACCAAACACTTCTTTCATTTTGCTTTGGCTGCACTCAAGGTGCTCTTACTTTATTGCCAAGTACCTAATTTGTGTGTATGAGTGCATGGATTACAACTTACTGTAGGATCCTTGCCAGCCATTTTGCACTCTTCAACCTTGTTTGCTGATGCTGGCCAGAAAATCTGTAAGGAAAGAAGTATTGTTCAAGCAATGTATTTATTTTTCATTTTATCATCAAAGTTTTGGCTAGATTATGACAAAACCTACCTGGAATCTCAAGATTTCACATTGATTTCTTTAAGAAGGATTTTCAATAAATACTTCAATGTCTGAAGGATTATCTGTTTATCTCAAAGTGTAAATATTTTGAACTTCTTCCATTATTTATTTTGATTTTGAAATAGGAAAGACATCCATTACAAATTTATCCCCAGAAATCTAGTACGTGACAGAGCCTGATAACATTTAGCCTCAAGGTAACATAAACAACATCATTAAAAGATTTCTGTGTATATATGTACACATATCTATATATATCTATATATATATGTAGAATTGTGGATTTGAATGCATGTGTATATGGGATTTCTACAGATCTATAAGATCTGCAAAGTGAATCCGTTGTTAAATAAACAAATGCAGAGACTGTGTAGAATTGCAGAGATTCATTCTGAGCCTAATACTGGGTGATCACATTCACTGCCAGAAAGCTTTGTGTGTTTTTCCTTTCTGTTGATTTTTTTTATTCTTTATTCTCCAGGCCTATATAAGCTGTTGAAAGCCTCACAACTTTATACTGTAGAAGATATTTCATGTAACAGAGGCCCTCCTATCTAATCAAACTCAGCACAGGATTAAACCCAACCTGCCAAGGACAGGAGGGGAGTGCCATGCTGGGGCGCAGCCCCTGCCAGACCAGGGTGGCTGGCTCACTGTGAGATGGAAATTAGCAAAAGGGTCACAGAAGGTATTTCAGACCCTAGAAGGCAGCCCCATTTCAGAAAGAGATTTGGGTACCGTTAGGAGGAGGGAAGGATGCATTCACACCATAGAACTAGAAGCATTTAATTTAAATGTGTAAGTTAGAATGAGCCTCCCTGGGCTCCCTGAACAATCAATTCAGGTGGACAGGCAAGTCCAGAGGGTGATTCAGAGCAAAGCCTAATTTAACTGTGCTCAATCACTCTCTGGCAGGGCCCCTCTCTCTCTCCTGACACATTAAAAGCCTTGTCTCTTAAGAAAGGCATTTATCTTCCCAGCTGCAAGCCGGGTATCGCTGCCCCTCAGCCCTTCTGAGGTACAGTAATAAAGCCCACAGATTAAAGGACTGGATGGATTTGGTGGAACACGGCTTTTATGGTACACCTTCAGGCAGGGTAGTAGCTGTGATAGTACAAAAACAGGCAGGACAAAGTCTGTAGACAGGCAATAGCTCAACAGCCAGGCTTCTGGGCACACAAGAACTTCTGCAGGTCACCCATGTCAAAAGCAGAGAGGCTGAATTTCAGCCGGCTTTAGAGACAAGAAAGGAATCTGTAAGCATTTGATAACATTATTATTTTCACACGGAGGTTGCCCACTACTGTTTGGTGAGGGAACACAAAGTCCTTGGAAAGCACCATCTCAGTAAGTGAGAAGCCAGAAAACAGGGGGTGTCACGGCGCCCAAAAAACCAAATAAAGTGTCTCAGCTACCCAACTGAAGGGCAAAGGCTGACACAGACATAACAGGAGATTGGAAAATAGTTCAGTGATTAGAGTCAGAGCACAAAACACAAAAAATGGAGTATAAGATTAAGGACAACTCTGTCCTTGCTTTTTTTCCATATGGCCTAAGAATGATAGTGTGTATCTTATTCTTCCTTGAGGATTCTTCTAAAAGTGTATCTCTGAACCATCTTGGAGAGAGGTGGAAAGTGTCAAATCACACAGATTTTCCTTGTGAGGCCAGGCCAAGCAGAATATTCCTTCAAAATGAGTAAATAGGTCAGTTTTAAACAGTGTTTGGGGAACAGTGTATAGCTTCAGCCGCAGTGTAATGCAGATAAAACATGTAATGCATAAAACAAGGACTAAAAATTCAATAAGGTGTGGGCATGGACTTCTGTGTAAAATAATCAAATACTATTATTTTGTCTTAAAAGGAAAGGCATGGAGTAAAGCAACCTCAGATTCTCAGAATAAAACTTGAACTTACACTGAGGGGGTCTTGGCTTATATTGTTAATATTCAGAGACAGAATATGATCTTTACTCCCCACATAGATCCGATCCTGATCTTCATCCATCAATAATATCCTGTAATCCAGGGGGCTGTGGGATATCCTGTGATACTCAGAGGTCTTGGTTTCTTGCAGCTCTGAAATAGTAAAAACAGTAGCAATAGTAAAGCAGTTCACTCACGTTTCTTGCTTCTCAGCTGCAATTCTTTCTAAATAAAGACATCTTTGAGCACAAATGGGGCCAGAGAGGGAAGAAAAAGCCTCATTGAACACTAGGTAACAATACAATAGCTGAGGTAAAACAAAGTTTCTTTTCCAGTTTGAATACAATTATTTTCTACATTAAGTAGATAGACATAGCTCATAAAAATCAGGCAGTGCTGTTATTCATTCATCTAATTAATTCTTATTTTAATGGATATTATTATTTACAGCTTTGGCTTTTAAGGAACATAATTTATTAAATTAATCAATATGTTCAATACATTCTGAAGTTTATGACTGCAGAAAACCCACAAGATCAATGAGAACTACATAAGAACATTTTACCTCCTTTTCCTAACAGGGGGCTTCACTAAGAAAAGGTTTTTATCATTTTCAAGGTCAAGTTTTACTTTGTTCTACATCATCATGTGTGGCTTACTTAAAAGAAAAAATCATTCAGTCAAGCCTAAATGTGTCTTTTCATTCAGTTGTTTGTTTACAGGTTTGGACCAAACTAACAGAACTGTAGAAGGAGCTCTATTTTTCTACATAAAACTTTTTTCAATAAAGTGAAGTGAAAACATCCTTTGATCTCAGCAGTGCAGGATCAGGCCTGTTACAGAAATAGCATAAGCAACTGCAATATAAGTTCTACTTGCTGCCTTCAAGAAAGCTCAGCCTTCCCATCTTTGCTTGGCCAATATATTTTGGCCCCCAGTCAGCTTGTTTTACTCTTCAGTAATTACAGAAGGGAGATTTCTCAAGAGCTGAGAGTGGAAAAATAAAACCTTAATAATCAATTTGTCTTTGTAAAAATATTTAACATATAATTACGCTTTCTTTCTTCATGAATATTGGGACTGGAATTGTGTTCCCTGTGTACTGTGTATTTATATTCAAAATACACAGTACTTATGAAAACGAGCTCTGCTATAATGTATATTCATAAATGTAAGATCTGAGCCCACAGTTCTCAGTTGCAAACTTTGTCTGGGACACTATGGCTTGTCACTGCTGCTAAAGGTTTTTTAAAAGCAAAGTTTTTTGCTCAATCATTCCCTACGGAAAACAGTAAATGTCATACAAAATTAGTTGTCTGAAGCTATTGATATTTTACAAAACTCTCAAACCAGAAAAATTTCTGTATATGTGCTCTATCAAAAAAAAAAAAAAAACCAACAAAAGAAGTGTGCCTAAAGTATGCACCTTCTGCAAAACACATATTTAGCTGAAAGCAATTTTTTTTAATTACTTGGAGAGCCATTTTTAATAGCAGGCAAAAGTTGAAGTCCTAGGATTCATACCTGTCTAATAGAGAACTAATGATTGAAATAACACTTATCAGAATATAATTTGCATTGATAAATAGGATACATAACTCCAATTAATTTTTTATCATTGTTAACTAGTTTCATAGGAAGATGAAAAATATCTCCAGTTACTAAAAGGTACTTGTGTTCTGATTAATTTAAATGTGAGACAGCTTTCAGGAGCTGAGTTTCCTACATGCACTTATTTATGGTAATATAAAAAAAACCCAAAACTAGTAGTATTTATCTTGTGCCTTGACAAAAGATAAACATACAATCAAGATTTACAATCTGTGCCTAAAAAACTGAAAAGAACTTGTTAAGTATATATGAAAATTGTTCACAGTACTTTCAGAAGGCTTTTTTTAGTGCTTGAGAAATCAACAGTTTTTCTTCACTTTAAAAAACTCCTCCCAGTAAGCTTTTAGCTAGGATTGTCCCAGGCCCCTGGGAGACTCCCCAGCACAGTGCCATCAACACCAGTACCTTTGGCCTCTGAAATTCTCACAACCAGGCTCAGGCACCCATCCCTTTTCCAGGGGCATTATAACACCTGGCAGCTGTAAGGTGAAACTGAACCTTCTCCTAACTGCACATTTGATACACCAGGAAAGCACAGATAAACTGGGAGGGTTTCCCACCCAGCACAGGGTAAATGTGAGCACAGTGACTGCACAACAGAATGTCCCTCCTGGCTGCCCCACTGACTGACAGTGTTGACAATGAGAACACCAGGGCTGATG
Organism: Molothrus ater; assembly: GCF_012460135.2. Classification (NCBI taxonomy): domain Eukaryota; kingdom Metazoa; phylum Chordata; class Aves; order Passeriformes; family Icteridae; genus Molothrus; species Molothrus ater. Next base: position 11,086,590 of record NC_050482.2, on the reverse strand, counting down.
CAACAGATCATCATTACCATGATTGCTTTCAAACAAGAGACAAAGACAGCAACAGATTTCCACAAGTTCCATTCATCAAAGTCCATTATTTTCTTGGAATTTTAACCTCTTTGAAATGGTATTATTCTTTCCAAGGATCCTGAAAAATAATCTGCCTCCATCAAGTTGCTGATGTAAAGAACACCTTAGGCCAGGTTACTGGACTATGGAAACTTAACACTATTCATAAGAGGAAGGAATGCTGTGAAACAAATATTCTCACACTGATTTATAGTTTTATTTCTTTTAATGCTGAAGTTTACAGCTTCTTATGCTCTGTGGGCTACTCAAGCAAGTAGGTAGGGAATTTATAACAAATCAAATTTTATTTCCATTTAACAAAACTTACCACACAATCATCCAAGAAAATTAGATTTTTTAAAGATTTAATATTTAGTTGCTTGGAGAAAGCAGTGGCTGCAAGGATGCTGTATGGTCTTTCACATTCCCTTTCATCGCTCTCAAACGAAAGTTTTTTTGGCAAAAAATGAAGTAGACATTTATGACATTCAGAGCAATTCTATTCAATGCTTTTTATTCAAACCAAATTCTATCATGCTTTTTATTCAAACCAAACATTCAAAGCAGTAAAACCTATATAGAGAACGATGCTACAGACAGCTCTCTAAATATTAAAAAAATATAAAACAATATGAAAGTAACTTTTGTCCTTAATGATACAAAAATAATCTTTGCTTGTCGATTTTCTTCATCAGTTGTGAATTTTGCCTTTCCTCAGGGACAAAACCAATACCAACTTGATCCCTACTGTAAGAAATCTGATCTTAGAGGACAGGTTGCTTTAATGAAGAAACAAAAGCTGCAGTGAATTCTCTTTCCAGATCATGTTTATTATTGAACTGCCCATTTTGGAGATCCCAATGACTGGGAGTTTTTTCTGAACACAACTTGCTGACAATTAGACAGTTTAAGTCCTACTCTTTAATCATCTTTCTAATCCACCACAAAAATTAGAAAAAAAAAAGTCATGTTCTCACAGAAGAAAAAATATTTGTGTAATATCTATTGCTGACATCACAAAAGCCTTTGTAACAAACCTAAATATTGTCACCAAAACAAAACAATTTCTGGGTATCCAGGGAGGTGTAGTTACCTTACACAGCCTATTATAACCAAATTGCCCAGCCTGCATAAGGATAAATGAGCTAGATCCTCTGAATGTCTTATTTAATCACTCAGCCTCACTCCTTAATTCAAATTCACTGGAAGCACAATGTTGAAAACAGCCTGACTCTCCAAGACTAAGGAATATAATAATCTCTAATATGTAGAGGCAAGACCCTAGACTTCCTTGGTTGACATCTTATAAGGATGCTCGATGCATTTGTTACTGAAATTATTGCAACTTTTAGTAGGACATTCCCAAAATATAACTTCCTTTGTGAAGACTTACATAATCACTTATTACTGAATGCTCTACACAACCAAGAATGACTTCAACATAATCAAGAGTTATCTTTATGTTGCAGGGTTTGGTAAACTACAGCCCTGGCATGCAAGCATCCCTAGCCTAAATTCAAAGCACTGAATTAATCCACTGATAAACTGTGGATAAACCATGACACATGAGGTGCTGCATGCAGTCATGCCTGCACTCTACCATCCCTGCACTTCCAGCCTAGCAGGGCGTCTTTCAGCAAGCCCAGGATGGTCTGTCAAGCTTTTAATTTAGGATCCCCTGCGGGAGAGTGCAAGAAATAATATGCTTTCCTCCTCTTTCCTGCTGGCATAAGGATTCAGTCTCAGAAGGCTGTTTATGGGGAAGTTGAGAGCAAAAGCAGAGATTTGGTGTCTGTGCTTCAGAAACAAGCAGGGAGTAAAGCACAGCAATCCATTCACACACAGCACCACAGAGATGGGGCCAAGCTCAGCTTTCCAGGAAGATGGGCTGCATCTCCCCAGGGAACCTCTGCTGCCCAAACTGGCAAAGATTTTATGTAGCCCTAGTGATGTGGAAGTCAGCAATACAATGCTGTTTTATTTTACATTTTACATTCTCCTGGGGGGTGGGGTGCACAAATCACACACCTTGTGTACATCTAGCAGCAAGCTCAATGTTAGCCTCTGATTACGGAGGCTGTAAAACTCTCTTAAGCCTCATTAAGTCTTGAGTTTGTGCCAACAAATATGCCAGCACATGCCAAATGTGAGGCTGCAATGTAAAATCTCACCTTCTAGGAACTGGAATGAAACCAATTTTCTTTTTTTTTTTCATTTTTTCTTTTCTTTTTTTTTTTTTTTTAAATAGAAATAAGTATTTAAATAGAACAATGTTTTTGCTTATAGTGTCAGATGGAAATGGTCCCCTTCTGCCAGGTCATGTTTAAAAAGGTGAAAAGTAATTTGGACATATAGATACTATGCATAATGTTGCTACCATTGAATGGAATGATTATGTATTTTAAGAATGTGAGTGGTATCTGAAGTATTTGCAAAGTTACCAAAAATCATTAAAAAAACCCTAAACCAAAAAACTTCAGCCAGAAGAAAATGTCTGCTTTAAATATTTTAAATATTTTTCTTTCTACTTTGTATTTACAAATCTCTGTGTTTTGTACATTTTAGCAGAAATGACTGGAAAAGATTCAGTTAATATCAGATTTCATAGCAATCAATTTTAATTATTGTTTTCTTGGCTTTAGAAGTATTCTATTTTTTTTAGTGTAAAGAGATGGAGGAAATAAATGCTTCATTTTTATAGTTTACACAGTACTTGTGGAAATAGTCTGCTATAATACTGCAAGTCTGAGAATACCAGTGACTACTTTTTCAATTTCATGTACGGAAAGAGAACAAGTAAAACCAGAATATTTCTCTTCAAAACTCCAGAATGAGTCACCTTTGCACTGTCAATATTCCTTTTCTTTGAAGATATATATATTGATTCGTTCTGCTTAAGGGGCTGAGATAAGGGAGCTGCTGCAGCACTTTGCCACCTGCTCATGCAGTGTTCAAACTAAAACCCATCCCTCAGCCATTCTCAATCCCATTGTGAATGGGGACACGGTCATCTCACCAAAGAGTCATAAGCAGCCACATGTGCTACTGGTCAGTCCCTTGTGTGCCTTAACCACACAGGGCCCAAAAAAGCTCAGATGGACCTCTGACCTTTTCTTTATCTCTTTATTTCTTCTTCATGCATGACAATTTTTACTCTTTTCTTTAATGCTGTTACAATGAAATCTGGCTTTTTATATAGGAGGTAATAGCTTCATAAGAACTAGAAATCAGAGATGTGCACACTTGCTAGCTTCTGAATCCATCTGAAAGGGGTTTAATTGTATTTTTATTAAAAAAAAAGCAAGTGAAAGCAGAGAAAATAGATTTACAAGTGCTCATAAAATCACATGCTAACTAATTAACAAGATCATTTGAACAAGAGAGAAGAATGGAATTCAGATAGTACAGGCTGAAACAGAACCCTCTTTTTGCCCAGAGCTAAAATGTATAATCTGCTAGAAGGAAACTTAATTGCTGTATTTGGAATGAGAGTAAATAACAAGGAAATGTCAATGATATCTAAATATGATCTGGTTTAAATATACAGCTTGAATACTTGTGGGTGTACTTGCTACATGAGTTAGAGTAAAATTTAAACATTACTGGACTGAGATAGTGAAGTCTTTTACAAAGGGAAATCAGAACACCAAGGTGAAGTCTTCAGAGAATCAGGTCCAGAGGTGGCTCTAGCTTGTCTGAAGAACAATTTGTCACCTTGAGCAGCTCAACATATACATTAGGAGTAGTAAAACACTCAATAGCTCTTTGTGAGGGGACCATGTGTTGATAGGAAAAGACATACCAGTTAACAGTTGACCTTAAGCAGAGCGTTCACATATGTCAGTAGATGAGTCTCTTTTTTTTCCCCCAATTTGCAAGACAGAAAAAGCTCCTGAAATCCTGGTAACTCACAGACATTAAAAAGTTGCAATCAAGTATTAACTGCCTTTTAACAAGTTGTACCAAAAGGGAAATAATTCATGACAGAGTGCTGTTTTATTAAAATCACCGAAATCTGTTATAGAATTTTTCATCTTTTATTTAGTACTTTGAAGGAAGAAGGAGGGGCAGATCCTCTGAGGTGTGGGCAGCTGCCAGTTTTGTGCAGAAGGAATGTGCTTTCTAAGCAAAAGCAAACACATGAGAAGAGAAAGCCACTCACTCGTGTGTGGCAAAATGTATTAACGTGGCTTTGTGGCACACTTGTCAACCCAAGACACTCCACAATGTTCTATGCCTCTTTATTGAAGCTTTAAATTATGAAGAAGAGATATGATTTCATTTTCACAGATGTTGTCATGTGAAAACATACCACATTCCACAACAGAAAACCCACTCCAAAACAAAGAGGAAAAATGTGTCAATGTTTTCCAAACTGCAGTTACACAGCTATCCTAAGTCTTGCCAAATATTCCAGTACTGAGATTCCTTCATGGAGCACTATGCAAGACCACCCACACCCTCCAGCCATCTAGTCTCACTAGGCTGTAGACACTTCTGGGCATAATAACTTCAGGTTATTTCTCCATTTACCTCACTGTAAACCTCGAAGAAGTCCTCTGAAGTCTGTATAAGCATTTCAATAAAAACACTGAAAAGCAGGCTTCCTTTTTTTAGGAAGCAGTGTGCAGTTATGATTTTATATAAATGCAATTTGCATGCTTTATATCAGAAGATGCTACAAATACTGCCATTCTACAGAACTTTCCAGAAGATATCCTATTTTTCAAATATTACCTTGTCCTTTTCTGCTCATTATTATCCTGTCAAGGCTTTGTTCTCATTTTTGGTCCCAAAACAAAAGGGACAACTTTGGCAAGCATGGAGAGCCATAAAGACAGGCCAACTGGGTTTAAGATTACTGCAGCTGAGTTATCCATGTCAGATGGGAGCCAGTCTCCTCCAAGCCTTGTGTGTAACAAGCTTGTGTACAACAGCTCTGCAGCATGAAAGCTGCTCTCCAAGAGCTGCATACTTCAAAGTCTGCACAGTTACACAGAATTTACCCTTTGGTTGCTTTCCAAAGCCCATGGAGAGAGAGAGGGCCCTTGCCACGCTGCCCAAAGGCTGCAGGAGCTCAGCCTGGGTGCACACAGTGGCTTTGCCATTGGTACTAGGGATGTTTTTGTTTTCCAGATGCAGGAGTGAGAAGTTTTTGGTTGCCAAGTATGACATTATTTTTGAGACAGAGTGAGGAAAAAAAAGCCGCACCCCTGGAGAAGTCAGACAGATTCCACATAGTTTTACTTCTTCTGGGAGAAGTATATCTCTTCACTGTAAACTCTTGTGTTTTCTCTCTTCCCTTTTTTTCTAGTGGGCCACCAATCACACCATTGGAAGAACAACTGCACTTCTTCCTGTGATGCTGAGGCATACAGAGAAATGTTCCAAACAGTGATCAGACTAACTGGAAAGCTAAACCACTGACTCTATCCAGACACTGAAACTCTTTGATACAAATTTACAGAGAGAGATGAGAAATGGAAGAATGTGAATTATTGTAATCATCTGCTCAAAAAATTAATTAAGCTTGAAGCTTGTGATAGCGTCCAAGTGAGAACTGGGCAACAACATGAGATCTGGGAACAGTTTTTCCAAATCATACATCTTCATCCCATTTGCCACCGGGAGAACAAGGTCTGAGCAGACTTCTCTTTAGTTTTGCATCTCATTCAGGCTATTTCTTTTGTGATAAAAGCAAACCTTTTAAGGCTTAGCTTTAAGTACCTGACTATTTACTCCCCACAAACAGATGGGTCAGATGATGTCAGCTGAGACATCTTTAAATGTTGGGAAGGAAAAGAGAGGAACAGGGAGAGTGTAAGTAAGGTTGGGTCAAGGGTAAGCTGTTTTACTGCTAGAATTGTCTGTCTTTGCAAATTTATCTTTCTGTTCAATCTAAGTGAGTACTTTGCAGAGGTATCGAGGTAATCTGTAGACAGTGAAGACAGAATTTGGCTTTTGCAAAACTAACAGCTACTGGGGAGTAGCAGTGTGCAGTTTTGAGATGTTAATACATCCTTGCCAATGTACCAACAACTGTGACACCAAAATGAAGATCTATGTTTCAGAATAATCAATACCTGAAATAATTAAAGGATGATAGCAGTCTCCCAACTTCTTTTCTGACTGAAAAAGCTCTCAACATCAGCTCACATGCACTCCTTTTCTCTATGAGCAAATTTTCACTAAGCTGCTGAATCATTTGTTACCAGAGCTAATAAAAACTCATTGAGAAAACACAGCTCATCCACTGAAAAATTTCATTATGGCTTCTCTAATAAAGTAAGAACCCACTTCAATCTGGCAAGGCAGAGGAACCCTTTCCATTATATTCCTTTCTCTCCCTCAAAGAGCAACTTCCCCAGAGATTCAGTAAATCTCTCTATGTCTACAATTGGCATTATTGCCCTTGCTGCAATAATCCTTGCCTTTATTGATGTTACCAACTGTACTGCAACTTTAGCCACACTACTTTATCCACAGATCTCCTTAAAACATATTGTTCCTATCTTCACCAGTCACTTCTCACCACTGCTCTGTACAAAATAGGGCAATTTAGTATATGCAGGCTTGGTTACAGTTTCATTATTATTATTATCAATTTAATCAAATTAGGATTAGCTATCAGGCAAACATCAGGCATAAAAAGATCAAGCTAAATCCCACTGCTTAGCTTTCATTCATTCTTCATTAAAATAATGTAAAATTTACCCAGTTATGAGCTGAAGAAACTTTGGAAGGAGGTATTTCTCATTCAAAAGAATTACAGTAATAAATTTGTTTCAGTTGACTGCTGAACTAAAGGGTAGTATTTTTATATATTAAAAAATTTGAATTTGTATTTTATACATTAAAAAAATTTGAATTTAGTGGGATATTCATAAAAATAGCCAAGTTGCCCATAGCAAAATCAAGCAAAGAAGTTTATGGTATGGTGGGTATCACCCACAAATAGGTAAAGCACTGCTTCTTTTTTGGTGTGTTTTCTTGTTTCCTCAGTATTAGTATGTCAGTGGGATGCATATACCTGGTGTCTGCATACTCTTGTCTATATATCAGATAATCATCTCTGTATACCAAGTCAAGATAGTTAGCAAGCTCTGCTTTACATCTGGGAAGGATAAAAGAAACACTTATTCTCACTCGACTATGTGAGAAAACAAAGCGGATGGAGGTCAAAAAATGGCATCCCCTGCTCAGTGAACCTTCCATGAACCCCTAGTTCAACACGATGCCAGAAGGGTCATTATATTGGAGATAACAAATTTCACCGAAAGCAACAGCCACGCTCAATTCCACAGTCATGTCACAACTGCATTTATCCAATCTTCCATTGTTATTTCTATTTACAGAAATTTTAGAATAATAGAATACTTTTCCACAATATTCTTAATTCCTTTTCCTCTATTTATTTGTTGTTCTGTATGCTTTAGTAGAGTACCCAGTGTACTACCCCTTGTAGCCTAATTTGAGCTCTTGGATTTAATTTTATTTTGCAGCTGCAAGGCCACCCAACCTTTTCCATTGACAGGAAGCAAGCAGCTTTCTGGACGTGGGTGTTTGGCATGCTTTCTGAAGCCAAGGAAAGTTTGGTTTGGGAGAAAAGCAAAGGTCAAGCCTATCTTTAAATGTCTGAGCAGTTGGTTCTTTTTTTCTCTTGAAATAGATTTTTCTGGTATATTAAATGCATTCAATCCCATTGGAGGAACAGCCATGTGGCTTCATCAGATTGCATACTAAGTTGTTCTTTTTTTTTTTTTTTTTTAATTACTGTTATGACCCAACCTGCTTCACTGAATATGGGGTTTGGCCACATCCCCCAGAGGACTTCAGTGGTTGGACACAACTGGAAATTATTAATTTCATCATCACTGTTTTCTGCTTATGTTGCTGAACATCATGGACTGTTATGAGTTTCATATTAAATACAATGTTTTTTTCAGTATTAAATTAATTAAGACGCGGGGTGAGTTTGTTTAAATGTCAACTTTAAATAAAAAATAAATATTTCCAAGCATGTGTGCAGTGAAAATTATTTTATTTTAACCTAGTTTTTTTTCTGTATGGATTTGTCTCTGTCACTGCTAGGTGTCAATTATAGGATGAGGCTGTCCCCACTGCCAGCTCCTGGGAGCAGGAGCGCTCCAAGCCTGCAGGCAGCCATGCTCAGTGGGCAGCAGCACAATTGCTGTTTAAACACACAGAACACAAACGTTTTTCACTCTTTTTCGCACCATGAAGACTGACACAAAGAGTGAATTTAGGAGCACATTCCAGAGCTGCATGCTACCATCAATCTTCAAGTGATCACCAGTATTTGGGTGCACAATAAAAGTCATGTTCAGTGGGCTGAGCACAGCCTGGTGGATAAGAGTCCTCTCAGCTCTAAATCCTGTTCTGTGGTATTTTGCTTTTTGACTTAAGACATGCCACATAAACTCTCTGGCTTACATATGTAAAGTGAAGGTAACAGTTTGGTACTTATTTGACGCCACAGTTGTTTTTTGGATTGCACTTTGTAATGTACAAAAAAGCCTTTGAAATGAAAATTAAATAGCTGGAGGAAGTTATTTCAAATGTATTTCATATGCAAAAAGAGAGACTTTTTGTTTGTTTGTTTGTTTCAAGTCCAGATGCTTCAGACTTAATAAGCTCAGCCAAAACTCTGGTTTGGATTTAAGAGATAATTTTTATACTTTTCTGTTTATATTTAATCTGAATGGAAAGCCATTAAAATAAATAAACCTTCTGCAGTCACTCACTCCATGTTTAAACTAGACTTGCCATATTTATTCATCAGGATCACCATTTAGAATTTGGCCAAAAGTGGGGAAAAAGTATAAGAATTCTCTTGCTTGCATTCACACAGATAGGAAAAAAAAAAAAGATAAAACCTACTTGTTTATAGTCAACCTTCAGTTATGAAACATCTCATGATTACAACACTATCTCTTTCAGATAATGGGAGGCTCTAACAGAACTGAGCAATTAATGTATTTAGATATGCTGAACAACAACAAAGAGGAAAAAAGAAGACAAATCTTTGCTTCCAGGTAAAAATGCAGAGGAGTGAAGATGAGTAACATACTCTATAAAATACTATGTCAGCCTCCTGTAGGTCCAGTATAGAAACTGGAGGTCCTTGGAAGGAAGGATTCAATCAGTAAACCAAACCTGAAGGTATTTAGATTCCTGAGAGATTAAAATTGGCACACTGCAGGTACAGGACAGGAAGTGGCAACAGGATAGAAATCAGCCACAGCCATCCACTTATCTCTACAGCAAACTACTCACTGTAGCAGAGGATGATGCAAGTGCCCTCAGCATATAACTCTGTGCCCTTAATCCTTAAACAAAAATTGCATTAATTTAAAGGCAAAAATCATAGATTGTGTCTCTTCTGTATGCCCTGTACTTGTATTTTGGAAGCACAAGCAAAAGAATATGGCTATTCATTTAAAGTGTAATGTGCAAATATGTAGAACAAAGGAGATTTGTTTCATGATCAGAACAGGGAACTAACTATATGTCAGAACTCCTGGGCACTTGCTCTCTGACCTTGAACAAATCTCTCACCCTCCATTTATGTCAGTTTAACCATCTGCTATATGTTTGTAACAACACTTACCTGTCTTTCAGAATTACTATCAAGTTCAGTTAATGTATGTTTGTTAAAAAAAAAACAAGTTAAAGGCATTTTAATGTTCAAGGTAGTATTCTAATTCAAGCTCCTGCTAACCATTTAGGCTTATTGCATAATACATTTAAATCACTCTATTTTAGAGGTACACAAGCTTTAGTGCTTCTCTTTTGTATAAAGCAATGCTGCCTAATGCACAATCCATTTTAGCTCCATTAAATAGATGTCATGAATTTGACTGCTGTAGAAAGAAAATATCTACAATGTGATTGTGACAAAGCAAATAGAGACAGTTCTGAATAGCTTTTAATCAGAATTTGTTTACTAAAGGCATGCTAACTTCAGTAGATTTGGCTGTGAGGAGGAATGCCAAATAGTGACCTTTTGAACTCACATTGAATGAAAAATATTTTCAACAGGTTTAAGTCCTTTAGCTGGTGCTTATTAAATAGGGCTTTCACTATTATACAAGACATATTTTGACTAGTTCCCTTAAATAGCTTCACCTTCATAGCATTCCACAGTATATTTTCATATTTATATTTTTACAAACTGTTTATCAGTTATAAAAACTAACATTTATTCTAATAACTTCTAGCTTTGTTAAATGATCTCTCATAGCTGCTTCTCTTGCTCTGTTTGCTATTCCATGCTGGGTTACTGGGTGGTTTACTGGCACTGAAAGTTTCTACAAGAAGGGGTCTCTTACATCAGATGCATATTTAGTGTAGAATAAATAATTTAAACTTATTTTTATGTATTTTTGATGGCAATCTATTGTAATGCCTAAGTATTATCACTGAAGATACTACAATCTGATGATACTGATCTTTTCCATTTGCGCTACTAAAGTTATCAAATCTACTCTTGCTATGTGAGTATCATTAGCCTGAGAATTAAAACACTTTACAAAACACTGGATTTTATTGTCATTGACCAGTGTCTGTTAACCTGATTTTTCACTGCATCACTCTGAATGTCCAAGTCTCAACACCAATAAAACAAGCAGAAAACCACTGGCATAAAATACAGCATTAAAGCATTAAGAATCAATTCTCAACTTTCCAAACAACTGACAGAAATTAAGTCTCCAAATTTATCGTATTTACCAGTTGGCTGCAGGTAAAATTAAAAAAAATGTTAAAATATTAGCTCAGGTTGAGAAATTATCTAGAAGTTCAGATGCTTGGGTTCTAGTCCTGATATTATAAACTAACCTAGAGCATGGACAACCATCTTCAGAAAAGTCATCTTCAGTTTGGCAACACCAGTCAGACTCTCCTGGTACAGGAACCCTAACGCAGAACTGAGGAAAGCACAAATATCCAACTACTTCTGAGGATATTTCAGAAATCCTTCTGTCTTTTTTTTACAGCTACCACAGACAATTTGGTGCATGTTGGTAAGGCCTGACAGTGCATATCAGGCTCACCAAAGAACTTAGGCAGAGAAATGATTTTGTTCTGCATGCCAATACAACTTACGCAACCAACCAGATGCAAAGAGAAGCTAAGAAAAATGCAGGGTTTTCCACATAGTACACTTCACATCTGTGAAAATATCTGAATATGAGCTTAGCTGAATTTTCCTGAATTAATATTCTGAATTTAGGCCCTTCATTCCCACCTAGATGCCAGCTTAGTTGCATAACTGGTGTATTAAATCAATGGTTATACTTCCTCGCCATACTGCACGTCCTTTACTCTAGCTTTGCTCATGTCACAACTACTTTCATCTCTTCTACAGTTAAATTCTGTACAGCAATGCCAAATTTTTATTTTATGTTCCAAAATGGTCTTTCAAAAGAATTCTCAAGACATTTCACAACAAAGGAAACATGCTGGAATCTGGGGAACTATGCTGACCCTTTAGTATTTCATTCTGTTTCCCATGTGCTACAAGAAAGAGATCATGCAGATATAAGACTGCTCAGAGGTCTGATTCCTGGGTCTACTCACAAGAGGCCAAGTGGGCTGTCCCAGACTTGGCACTGCCTATCAATGGCCTGCCCCTTTACCATGACAAATCGGTGCATGCTTGTCTAGAAATAGAACAACGCAGAGCAAATGATTAATGATTTACAGCTTCTGAGATAAAGTACACACAGAGAAGTCCATCCTTCGGTGCTCCTTGTACCAAACAAAATGGTCACAAATCCTGCACTGCCAGAAAATGCAGCAACTTCTTCAGGCTTATAACAGTGATGCCTTGTGAAGGCTGACCTAGAACAGAGACTAGATGGAGCTAAAGAATAAAGTAGGGATTTATTAGGAGGCCTCAATAGATCCACCTTGGGCAGCACAAAAGCCCAGCCAGGGCTGCACCCAAGATGAACCTAAAATGGTCACAAAAATGCACCACCAGTCACGGGGTCTCACACTTTTAAAAGTTTTGGTCCATTAGCATATTGGAGTTAATTGTCCAATTACAGGTCCAGCCCATGAAGTCCCATCCTTCTTGTTTTTCTTTCTTCAGTATGCTCCTGGGCCTGAGATTTGGATCATTTGTCCTTGGTCCCCAGCTAGAGCAGGAATTGTTTTGTCTCTCTACTCTGTGAAGAGAGCTTACCATACCCTAATATGAAGCTCAGAACTACACACTAAAGCAGTGCAGAATCTGAAAAAAATAAAACCTAAAACCTGAGACGTCAACGTGACAAAGATGAGGGCAGTGTACTTCAGCCCTAGGCATGAGAAAAGGGAAACCTTAACAATCAATGACTACTCTGGGGAGAAACATTCTCCCCAGAGAATGAGAGAGAAAGAACAGTAGCACAAGAACCTAAGTCATCCAAACCAACATAATTTTCTCCTTTCTTATTGATTTCAACGATCTTCTGCAGGTTCCTGTTTTGTTTTGTTTTTCTCTAATGACTACAAAAGAAGTCTGAATGATTAACTCAGACTAGATAAGAATTTCCTGAATATGATAAATTTGAACTTCCTCAATATGATTAAAATACAACTTTGCCTCACCTGGTACCTCAAGGGACAAGTGTAACAGACAGTAAAAACAAAAAATCTGAAAACAGTTAACTAAAGGGTTTCTTTGTTTCAATGACTGACTTTGGACCACTGAAATAAAAAAAGATCTAATTCTCTTTAACTGTTGTGAACTCAAATATAATTTTATCAAAAACCTCCAAGCAGGACAAAAATCACACAGATAGGAGTATGACAAATTAACTTATTGGATTTATCATCTTAGAAAGTAAGTGACATATGAGGAGAGGAAGGAAGGGCAGGCAATAAAATATCTGCAATTTGAATACATTTGCATTAATTTCCTGATAACATTAGGTACTGTCTAGTATCCCCCTGCCCTGTGCACACTAAGCCAAAGCAAACCTGCATTATTTGTCCTGGAAACACTATTCAAAGAAGCAATCAGAATGTGACTTTTCATAGATGCCAAAAAAAAAAAATAATGCAAATAAATGTTTGAAGGTTTTGTCAGCTGCATGTATTTAGATGTTGCTCACAGATAAATGATCACTGTCCAGATCACGTAATTAATACTGGTTTTCTCCTTCAGTTCTGCTTCCTTTTCTCCTGCTCTCTAATAAGGTAACGGACTACCCTTTCAGCTAGTATGAAATTATGCATACCAAGTGAGATAGTAGAGAGCCCAGGTCCAAGTGAAAACATTTCTTTTTCAAAATTATAAAATGCTGCTGCTAAAAGGACAGTTTTTGTTCTATGTCTTGGCCCCCAAATTATTCATACACTGCAAAAATTCTGCTTCAAGTAGCTGATACCAAAAATCCCTTTAGTTGTTCATGTAGGGCATTTTAAATATCTTGCAGAGCTATTTATAACTATTGTATTACTGTAATCAAAATAAGACCTATCAATTACATTAATTAGTAACCTTAGTGTGTGGATGTCTGCCTAGCAAGTGAAGATAGAGTGCAATTTATTTGAACTGTTTTCTCTGCTGCAATGATACTGTTACTCAGGAAATATTAGTACTTAGCTAGATTTAATTGAACAAAGAAAACTCTATCAATGGCCTTGGGGAAAACTTCTAATCAGAAATGAGCAAGTAGTTAAACAAGCTTGCCTCCGTCCTGAAGAAAAACTAAGAATATAAATGGCATAAAGTAACTGCTGATGATTAGATATGAGGACATAAAAAAATATGCATTACCAGTCTGGAATAGATAAAATATTGAAATATTCCCAGAATCTCATCTCTTTTGCTACATTGATGCTGTTTAGGTTTTGCCTTTTTTCTATCTTCTCTGTGTTCTTCACACATGTATTTGTAGCTCTGCAGTCTATTGTATTAGTGACCACTTTGCCAGTACTTTTCCATGGCGTTTTCTTAAGCAGAAAGACAAAACAAATTCCAGAGCTCCAAGCCCTGGGAGGTACAAGGCTCTGTGCTATCTTGGTTCTTCCTGGGAACCAAGGCTGAGACCAACTCTCCCAGATACATTCTCATGGACAAAGTACAATTAGTGCTGAAGGGGAGTTCCAGAGAAGGGGCTTGACCTGGGGGGGAAATTGCATCACCACTTGTCCTCCTAATTGGTGCTTTTTATCCACTATGCTAATTTCCTAAAACATATAAAAAATGTACTCACCCCTGGGCAGGGGTGGGCTTTTGTGGACATCTTTCCATAGCTGCTCCTGAAGGCCTTCAAATAAAGACCCCCTTTTATATTACCTCCTTACTAAAATCATCTTGAGTTTCATTTCCAGGTTGGGCAAAAGGCAACTCTATGTCAAGGTAAAGAGAACTTAATTATTATGGGTGAGTATGTCAGCATCTCCCACAGTGATAAGGGCCATGTTATTTCTGATTCCATTCCGTGACACAGATGATGATGCTCTTCTTTTGTCTCAGTTTGTGAATTCATTAAATCAACACATTTTTCCTATGTCTTGCCTCTGAAATTATACTGAGTAGTTTATAAAAGTCAATTGATTCAGCTTGTAGCTGGTATCAACCAGGTTCTTCTTACTGGAACAACACATCTCTTGTAACAAATGCCTCTTAGATTAACTTGAGCTCTGCTACTGGCCAGATGCAGAACCACATGTGCATCATTACATCTGTCTACTTCTCCTTCTGCTTTGGTCTGTCTTATTGGACTAAAGTTCTCAAGATGGGGCCACAGGACGGCAGCTTCTGCATTCCTGTGCAGAAGGACAGGGATGGAATATTACATAACTTCAGTTCACTGCAATATCAATTAAAAAAAAAAAGTTTTATAGTGGCTGAAATACTTTGGAAAGTATTATAAACACCCCTTCCTTAATTAGTTTTTTTTAAAAGTGCTTCTGGCAGAAAGATTTTATGTACCCAGTTTGCATTTTGAACTGCCTGAGCACTGTTCTTATTGGAAACTTTGGTTGCCTCCCGTCTGCTTCATTTGCTGGGAAGTCCAGGGTAAGAATGTTATCATTGCCATTGAGTCACTCAACCATAGTAACAACCCAAACCAATGCCAAACCCTCTCTGGCCATTA
This sequence comes from Molothrus ater, assembly GCF_012460135.2. Lineage (NCBI taxonomy): Eukaryota > Metazoa > Chordata > Aves > Passeriformes > Icteridae > Molothrus > Molothrus ater. The sequence goes on along the minus strand of NC_050482.2, from coordinate 11,071,411 downwards.
AGATTGCAAGCAATCTAAGCATCATCTTCGGAGAAAATCAGCGGGCAAGGAAAACAGAGGAAAGTGATATGTAACAACTGGCCTTGAATACTAAGCAAGGAAGGTCAGTAGAAAGTCAAAAATATATTATATGGCAGCACAAACCACAGGCCCGAAGTCAGGATTGCTACTAAGTAACAACAGACCTGCAAACATTCTAGGAGGAGGAAAACAAGGGTATTCTTCCAAAAACAAATGGCTCCATCACCTTTTCTGACTCAGGGAAACACAAGCAATTGAGAGTGGCTCAGGAGCTCTGTGTTAAGAATTCCAGGTTAGCTGAAGGCAGGGGCGTGGCTTGCACTACTCTCTCTTTTGCATTAATAAAGCTGAACTCCAAAGAGGTGTGAGTTTGTACATTAGCTGACTGGGCAGGCTGGGCAGAGTCAGCTCTGCTGCAGGCATCTGAGGTACTGAATTTAGGAGATCAGTTTATAGAAGCTCTGTTTATTCCCACTGAGAGGAAAAATCAGAGGGTTAAAGAGAGAGGAGGAGTAGCTTAGATTCTCTAAAGCTCCATCTGAAACTGCCATGATTTATTGAGGTGAAGCAGAACCCAAAGAGATAACTCCACTTTACAGACATCAGTTTGCTTGATCAGTCTCAGGTCATACCTAATGGCAACAATTCCCCATGAAATCTCAGGTGGAAACTGTAACTCCTTGAACAAATCATCGTGGGCATTTTTCAAAACACCAGGCCATAGGTCAGTGGTTATGTATGTTTTCTTACAAGAATTTAAAAATGCTGCAGGGTCATCCATGTCTCTTACAGGAATCATTGGCAATATAAAGGTAACAAACTGTAACTTCAGTTAATAAAACTTCCAACTTCTTTTTATACTCTTTCGAAGAGATAATCACTTTGAGGGATGATCCCTCCTCTCTAGATCTTCCCCTTGCACTCACATCTTTGGCAATCAATGGATTCACCAAGACTGGTGGCCATTTTTCCATAGGGCAAGGCTAGAAGATTGAAATAAAGCAGGAACTTCTGAAAAATTTAAAAAGTTACAAGAACAAAATAGGGGCAAGTTTTAATCTGATACAGTTGTAATATGGTCTCCTCTAGGAAAATATTAAGCACTTTGAGTTCAACTGAAAACATACAAGAATTTCCACTAGGACTTCTCAGGAATGCAAACTAAGCATCTTAAAATGCTCTGTTGGACCAATTAATAATTTCAGGTAAAAAAGAAAGTGAAGAAAGAGAATCACTTTCGAGGGAAAAGAGAAAGCAAGGAAATTAAAATATTGGGTTATTTATTACAAATGAAAATAGTTATTTCAATGTTTTAAAATACACAGCAGTGTCTTACTGGAAGACAGGAAGCTAAATCTTATCTGGTTGTACAGAAACCCTGGGCTGCCACAATAATGTACTGCTATCCCAGCAGAGGAAATAATCAGCAAGAAATAAGAGAGTTATGGGAAAAAAAACCCCCAAAAAAAACCAACAAAGAAACACCAAACCAGAAAGAGAGCAAAAAGAGAAGAAAATACCATCCTAGAAATAAGATTGTCAGTACTGAAAATTGGTTTGCACACAGTTTTCTTCTATCTATCTCAATACATGTCCATGCCGGGACATGTTTAAAAGCAGCCAACCTCAAGAACGCCTCTAGGTTAGGGATACAAAGAGGGATTGTGGCAAGACACTTATCATAAACCAAAGATGCTAATGTATCTATCAGATAATTTATTTGTCAGCATCAATTTACTTCAGATCGAAAGCAAAATTGCAACTCTGCACAGTAGAAACATAGAGCTGAGCACAAGCACGTCAGAAACAGTTGCACCTTTGTAAACAACTCAAAGAGAAATCAGAAATGTGAAGAGGGATAGCAACTCACCAAAAGTCATCCAAGACCATAACAGGGCAGGGCACTTACTGCCAAGGTTGACTTTCACATCCTGCTAGATCAAAGGTGGCACCTTGGCCTTTCATTACACAGAGGAACAAATAATTTGGGAACAGTCACCCCTAAGGAGGTTGTATGAGGCAGAGACAGGATCACCTCTTGGAGCTTTAGTGCTCTTTTGACTATTATGAAGCCTTTGTGGTGGCCTTGGAGGGACCAAGTGTCCTGGCTGTGTATTTGCATGGGTAGGAAGTAAGCAGCACATGCTTGAGCAGAAAAATGCAGAACCCCCTACTTTAAACAGCCATTAATGGTTTGTGGCTTAACTAAAAATAACAATGGCTGCAAATACAATCTGAATTTGTTTTTTTCTTTACGGGTTCAAATTATGCTGTGCAGTGACCAAGACATTTCATGAGATTGAGTCCCATGAGGTTCACATTTTACTGGCCTGGGAGGATGGGTTGGTTGTTCATCCCTGGAAAACTTGTCAGAAGGAAGTTTTTATTATAAAGCCCATGCTAATAAACTTCACTCCTAGCCTCCCACGTTACAGAAAATTGAGTTAGGAGATCATTCAGCCCATCTGCCTCTCCTACCTCCTAAACATGCCTCCCTTGGGTTTTAATGCTATGTATTTCACTTAGTTAACTGTTACTAATGATAATTTCTGAGGAACAGAAAGTCTTATGTAGGCAAAAGAAGTATATTTTCTCCTGTAAACTTAAAGGAAAAGAAGATTCCCAAACAGAGATATTCTGGAGATAAATAAGCATGCAATCTAGCAATGGACTTTTCAGCACACAACAGCCTCCAAGCAGGGCATATGAAACAGCAAAGGCTTTTTACTGCCACACCTTTTCGCCAACATTCAAGTGCACTGACAACTCTTCCAACTTGTCCTATTTGACATTTGTTACTCTATACTTCCTGTGCTTTGCACTGAAGGTATATGAAGCTATTTGTTATTTCTGTTTCCTACTAGCAAGGGATTTATGTCACTGCATTAGAATGCTATTACAATGAATAAACTCATCATCCCCCTGAAAACAAACAAAAAAAAAAAAAACAAACAGGGAGAGTAGGAAGAAAAAAGAAAACCCAGATGCACAACCGGAGAGGAAAAAGTTCTAAAGTTCCCAAAAAAATATGTATTTTGGCCATATACAAGTATCTGGGTGAGCCAATGTCCCAAATGTAAGGGCTTTGGTCCAAAAAGTAGAAGAATTTTTGAAACAGCCACTGACACATCCAATTGCAGAGATGTGCTTCAAAGCTAATTCAGAGTGTGAAAAGGAATGTATGTTTGCTGCCATGTGATCAGAAGGAAGCAGCAGGATCTGCTGGTCTCACTTAACCCTGCCATCCTCTTCCATGTCATCAAAGGAAGGTGCAAATTTTCATTGCTCTTATAAATATCACTGCCTTGAGGAATATTACACAATTTGAAAGTCCAGAGACATTTTTTTAACAAACAAACAAAGACAGTTGGCAGTAAAGCGTTTGAAGCAATCTGAATAGTGAGACAAATACAAACATTTTTGCCAAACATTGGCCTACACACAACAGGAATACAACTAAACCTGGTTCAAGACAATTTCTGCTAAAGGAGCTCAGGAGTTGAAGATTTAAGAAAACAAAGTCACTGGTAATATGAAGATTATAAAGCAATCATGAAAATTAGCAAACTATTTCTGTCTTATAACAACAGAAGATCACTCTGTATGAAATAAAACAATAAAAATTTCACTATTCCTCTAAAATAAGGCCAGTTACTAAGATTCCAAGAAAACTTAATTTCTTCCTTGAAATATTACTGAATGTTGATTCCTATTGTTCTACTAGAAGAAGAGCTGAAGTCTCATGGGAAATGTGGCAGCACCTCCAGTTTATTTGGAAGCGGTTTGATACTTCCTGAAGCCCAGTAATTTTATGAGTTACTTTTTCAGATTCTCTCTTTGACATGAAGTTAAGCATGATGTCAGACACAGACAGAGAGAGTCAATTATCAACACTGAGTCTGACACAGGGCTTGGTCCAAGCCCATTAGAGACCTCCCAAGTTTCTGTTCCTGGACACTGCAGGCTGCACAGGCGGGGTCGTGTGAACGGGCGCATCCCTCACGTCAGGGCACTCGCAGAGGGCGGGCAGGACACGCTGGCTGGGGCTGCAGCCAAGGACTTCTGCAAGGCAGCATTTCCAGAATGCACTCCTGAGCTCCTCCTTGCCTGATCTCTGCCCTGAGAGCCCATTTTCCCAGTGCAGCAGCCAGCCAGTGTGTCCTGGCACGCACTGCTCCGGAAAAGTGTGACATCCAAGGAATTGATGTGGGAATGACCACATGGATGGATCATCTGTGTAAAGCATCTGCCTTATCAGGTATAGTATTAGTGACAATAGAAAAACTTTACAGAAAAAAATGCAACTCAGTGGAAGACTTTGTTTTCAATAGGTCATAAAGACAGTGAACTGACACACTTAATTAAATTAAGTCCATGAAGAAGAAATGAGTCAGAAAGGACTGAGCACAGACAGCATGAGAGTTGGCCTTCAAACTTCTTCTGTTTATCACTGGAAAATTATATCTTGAATTTACTGAGACTCTTCTCATCCCTGTAACTGACTGAACTGCAAAAACAAGTCACATGTGATAAAAGTTTCCCAGCACAAATGTTTCACAGAAGCTTCATTTGTTGCCTAACACTACACAGGGAAATAATAAATCCTATTTAGTAATACACCAGTGTTTATGGACTCAATATATTTGTATCTGTTACAACTAGGATTAAGTTGTATAAGCTATACCTGCAGGCTAAATAATAGCAGTTTTAATTAATTTCTTAAGCCATATAAAGTATTCAGCTTTCTAAGAACAACAATTCTATTCATCCAGTCTGACTGGATACCAATAATTGCCTAACAGCAAATCTAGCTATGAGACAATACAAGCATTCAAATTGCAAAACGTACACATAGCAATTAGGTAATATGTTTAGAATAATAAAAGCAAGTGTTCATAGTGAAAATAAAAAAAGGTGATAGAATATAGCATATAAAAATAAAAAATACATGCATTATTGCATTTGGTAAACAAACTTCTTTTCTCAAAAAATTATTTCCTTCTCCCTCATGGGAAGCCCACAGCCTCATACCCCTTGTCCAGAAAGAGCTCTACTCCTGCTTGCTACACACATCCAGGGAAAAAGCAATGGAATTGATTATTTTTTGGAGGTTTTCATCTTGAGTAGGAGTGGCCCACTTGACCAGACAGAAGGACCACCTTTCTGTCACTAGGGCAGCTGCTTTGGCATGAAACTTTGTATCCTTTCTTTTGACTCTTACTTAGGAGGAGACCAGGACGTGAACTATTTATTTGCATACTATTAATTTATTTTTAGTATCATTCCATGAGGAAATCTGGTGGAAGGTCAGAAACTGGACCATACTAAACCATGTCTCCAAATAAACAGGTTTGTGCTCTCAACCTTCTAAAACACCATTTTGAGTATTAGATTTACAAATTTAGGTCATGCTTACAAAGCAATTTAAAAAATAGTAGATATCAGCAGGTAGAAAAAGATTAAACATTCAGTAACACTGCCCCAAGGATCCCAAACCACTTTACCTAACCCTTAAAGCACAGCCCAGAGAAGAGTGAAAACAGTATAGAGAACACACCTCTCAACAACCAGCTCCAGGTTAAAGGGAACAGCTCTTTCACACCACACAGCAAACAACACTCAAGCTTGAGGATAAGAATAAAAGTGATACTGAAATCAAAAAAGACGGTAGGTCAAACACAAAAGTCATAGGCTAAGACTTTACACAGCTATATATGGGATCACATTTTCTGTCTGAGTCTTCAAAATGTAGTAACTTGTTTTCTGTTTAACATTTCACCGAAGGGACAGCCCCTCCAACAGCACAAAGAATCCAATAATCTGGCGGTACTGATGGTCAGTCACTGAACCACCAGCCAAACTGCAGCTGGGTGTGCCTGGGTACCAATCCAGCTCCCATTAACTTCACAGCCTCAACAGCTGGCAGGATCCCTGGCCAAACCAGAGCAGCTGCAAAACCTAGATGCAGTGATGTGTCAAGGTGTGTTCAAAACAAAAGCTGAATCCTCACAAAGTCAGAAACCTGAATGTTTAGAAAAGGGGTTTTTTGCTCTTTTAAAGCTGTAGTTCAGTAAAACAAAGCATACTCATCAGTCTTGAAAAATATAATGTCCTTGAAAACCTTTTTAAACCATCTATTGGAAATAATGATGACAGAGAAGTAACATATTTGTTATTATTCACTTCTCCTTCGTAAAGAATTAGACCGAAAATAGCAAGTTAAACCTCCCCAGCTACTGAGCACAGAGAGCCCACAATAACCTTGGGAATATTATTTCTCAGTGTAAGCAAAAAAGACAAACAAACAAAGAGAAAACTGCACAAAGAAGCTAGGAAATCTATTGTTGTGCACTTGACTACATTGAAAATGTGCTACATTCATATGTTGAGCTTCTTTAATACTTCATCAACACTGAGGAACATTGAATGATTTAATGACTACATGAATTTTTTTTCTGCCACTTCCATGTAGCTGACCGAAGCTGTATTGCCTGGCAGTAAAATCATATATAACTGGCCTGCAGAAATAGAAAACCAAGTTGTCACCTGCCAGTCCTCACTGATAAGTCACAATACTTACTAATTAATTGCACAGAAAAGGTCAAAGAAGGAAGCATCAGAAATGAGATTCCTGTGGTGAGGTCCTTCATATGACTCAGTTTGACCAAAAGAACTTACATCTGGACAAAATTAACACTCATGCTGGAGATTCTCTGAACTCTGATATAGTGGCCAAAGTGGCTTGGATGCAGCTCTATGTATGTGTGTACACAGACACACGACTCACCCAGGCTGCCAACCCAGGCTTCTGCAGGGAGAGCCACCAAGCCATAGGAGGAACTGTGTCACAGCTGTTAGTGCTGCACTTGGGACTTCAACCACAGGCAGAGTGAAAGCATGTAACGTGATTAAGTGGTAGATGCATACGTGGAAACAAAAAAGGAAAAAAAAAAAGGAAAAGAAAAAGGAAAAAAAAAAAAGAGGACATTTGATCATTGAGAGCACATTAAACAGTGAAGAGAACTGAGCTTTCAGATGTAAAGCACACGGCTAAAGCTCATAATTTACAATAGAGGAGTCTAAAAATGTAAAGAATCTCCTTATAGCCACCAGGTTAAGCATTTGAATTCCAACATAAAAACTTATCCTGTTGCTATTTTTCTTTAGAGCATTGATTCTGTTAACTCTTGTATCCCCTCCTTGACTCAGAATTGCCACGACCACATACATCAAGGGAGAGAAAGTATGTTCTTAAAACAGCTTTCCACCAGTTGCATAAATATTCTCTCACTTATTTTAAAATTTGCTGGTTGATACCATCTAGAACTTCAATTAAATGCTAAATGTAAAAGACTCTCTTCTAGATCAGTGGAATAAAGCCAGAACAATGTAACATTACTGTGAAATTGGCATGGTTTCATAGTAACTCTATATAGCTTTCTAAATCCAAAATTTAGGTTTGCAACCAGCAAAAGACTTACTGTTAAAGTGCTGGAACACATTTGTCGCTTCCCATAAAAGTGTGCAAAGCAAGGACATATGTGACACGTGCTCGGATTTCTTGTTTCCGTACCCTTTCTTCAAAATATTCTTGCAAAATATGCCACCAACAGCACGATGCCAAGTGCCTTAAGGGTCACATTGGGCTTGCTTCACAGGATAAAATGATTATATCATGGTGGCGTTGACACACAGCCACGTCCAAACAGCTGCTAAAGAGATGACAGGATGCCATCTGTCCGGAAAAGCCATGCCCAGCTGCTGTCTAAGCTGACGATTACTTTGCTGACATGGTGCAGATGGCATGAAAGGCTTCATTACCAGGTTAGTTAACCAAGTCAAGAAATCCAATGTTCCAATAGCAAAAGCCTTTCTCTAGCCATGACAATGCCTGAAGTGAGCGTTGTGCACACCAGGACACAGCAGAAGGCACTGCAACACCCAGACAGAAGATAAAAGCTAACAAGATACCAAAAGATCTGACAGCCTCTGTTCTAAGGCTGCTAACACTCTCTGCCAGGATAACTTGTTTTCATAAACAAACCATGGCTGTGCACTAAGTTTATCATCCTGCAAGGCTCCCCAGTGATGCAGAGGCTTATCACAGAGCTCCAAGCAGGGACACCAGGGTTCCTCTGGCCAGAGGGCACCTCCAGCACTGGTCCATGGTGCAAACTTAATTCTATGAGAGAAGAGATCTCATCCAAAATTCATGAGAAAACATTGTTATAGGTAGCTTTGTCACCTAGCTGAGAAAGGAAAAGGTTTTGTTTTCTGTAACTTCACCTTTCCCTCTCTTACTATTGAATTGGAATTAATTTTTTTCATTGCTTTGCACCTCCAAAGTCTTCAAAGAGCATACCTGCTGACATCAACAAGCCCCACTGCTTTTCTTTCTGCTGCTTCCAAGAAAATGAAATGTTTGCTGTAAGCAAAAAGATGCTAAAGTTCTCCTTTGAATATGTTTATAGCTTTATATTACTCTGATCTTGTTTTCTTTGTGATTCACATTGCATATCTGCTGATTGGAATAATTACATAGATTTCACTGCTGTAATGTGAAAAGTATGAAAGGAATTTTCCGTCTAAAAGGTTTAGCAATCCACATACTTTCAGTAAGATTTGTCCTGTCAGGCCATAATTGCTTCTGAGTGCCCCACCCTCTAGTATTTTTAGAAAAAAAAAAAGTAATTTCAAAATATGGGGATACAGTACACTGTGTTTCACAAAAATGCATGGTTCTGTAGTCTCTGCCAAAATTTAAAAAATTAAAAAGATAAGAAGCCATGCCAAACTCAGAAAAGGAACTTTGTTTTAATTATGTACTTAGTTTACAATTAGCAAACACAGTAATTCCATGTAAGGTTGCAAACTGAGGATGCAGAACTCATAAAAAGCACAATAGTAAAAGAGCTGGATGAGTCATATCATCTTTCCCTTGTTTTTCATTTCTTAGGGAAGAGTTTTTAAATGACAAAGGATATAGGGACAGTATCAAAATGGTTGCTTTACAACTGGTAATTTTCTAGAATTCTTTCTCTAAAAATATGGTAGGACTATATGAAATACTAAGTAAATAAACAGTAAACTGTTCCCTCTCTTCCAATATATGCCATGTTGTTTAAATAAGTTGTGCATGAGTATACAGGAACTCACTTTATAAGAGATCAGCAAACTGAAATTTAGAACTGAATTCCCTTTAGATGTTTATATATAGCATAAGTACATCATCCTTAGGATGAAAGTAAATAATGGAAATGAAGTCTTGATTATGCATTCTCTGCGGACTGCACCGACCCAGACTTTGCACTACTGAATCCTGTTGAAATGAATCTAAGTCCAGGCATACACAGTAATAAATGATGTTCTTGTTGTGCCTTACATGCACATGGTTATCATAAAACAAGTGAAATTTTTAAGTGTCTTTATTCTCATAATGTACCTGTGACAATCCCTGCTGATGGGAAATCACAGACAGAAGACAAGGTACTTGCTCAAAGCTTGTTAGGCAGAAGGAAGGTGAACTTCCATCTGCAGGAGGCACCCCAGCTGCCTGGTCAGCCTTCTGCCAAAACAGATCTAGGCAAAATTGGCAGAAATGTAATTTTGCTTGGTTAAGTATTAAAACCTTGATCAGGGTATGTAACATTTTCAAAAAAGCAGTGAGGGTGCTGTATCCTGCTCATGCCTAAAGGAGTGTCTAAAGTAGTGATGTAGATGACTTGGACTTGGACAATCAAGACAACTTCTCTATCCTTCAGTTTACCTATTGGATCATGTGCTTTGCAAAGCTTTTGATGCTTTCTTCTTAAAAACATTATTAAAATATTATTACTGAACATCATTAGCAATATTATTAGCTAAATACTATTACTGTTGCTACTATACAAGTTTTTGAGTCAGTAGAACAAGTCTAAATATCTTACACACAACCACTGTGCTGAAATTCTTCACATACTTTCATTGTGTAGGCTGACTAAATCCCTTTAAGTGTAAGTGTAATGGTTTTGTACACCCTTCTTTATAGAAAATGGAAAAATGTTCATCTGCTTGCAGGAAAGCACATTTTATCATTTCCAAACCAGTTGTTTTGTTGTTTTTTTTTTTTTCCTTTTGAAGTAATTATAAAATCATAAAACATAAAATAATCTTTCCACTATATTTTATATAAAAGCTAGAACTACTGCTTCATTCACATACTAAAAACATAAAAACATACTGCTTGTACTGCTAGTCTCAGCGAAAACTCTCTTTTCTAACACTGCTGTATTAACAACAAAATCAATCAGAAGTGAGAAAATGCACTGCCCACCCAAGACTCAATGCATCAAAGTCCAGACAGTGTTGGTTGTTGTCTCTACAAGATCCTTAAATGTAGGAGAGAAAAGCTGCCAGTAGCCATTCCTCCTTTCCTTTCCTTCCTTTTTTTTTTTTTTTTTTGTTTTTTTTTTTTTTTTTTTTTGTTTTGTTTCCCCTGTATTTTACAAAGAAGCAGCAGCTCCAAGAACAACTTTCTGGCAGGGTGCTGTTCATGCTGACTTGGAAACTCATCCCTGACTCTAATCCAAACCAGCAGGCTGTGAACAAAACCATAGTCTCTGAAGTGCAGCAAACATTTCTCCCCACCTCCCCAGTCTACTGAGACACTGTGCCATCAAAGATTTTATTGTCTTTATTGTCTCAGCAGGTGGTAACCTCATAGTTACCTACAATTCCAATTCCAAGTCAAATGAGGCACTCTTATTTAAAGGAACAAGTTTTTGTTAAATGGTATGAAAAATGAATACTTACAAAGCTGTATCAAATAATTTAGACAGCAAAGGAGCTGGTGTGGCAGAGCAAAAAGCACACCTGCAGTCACAGGTACATTTTAGAAAGATTTCACCTTATAGCTAGAGAACAGAACAGTTATGCCCACAAATGTTGAAGACATATTTGATTCAACCCTGCTGTAATGAAAACAATCATGAATCCTAAGGGCAATTGCTGACTTCCAGTAGATCACTTTAAAATACTTGCACAACCACATGATCAATGTTATGTCCTTACATGCCTGCTCTACCACCTCCTTATGCTCTCTGCATTACTGCCAAGTAATTTTCCTTTCCAAAACATTATGTCCATACCTTAAATTCCGTGATGATATAGTTTTGTAAATACCTCTATGCTTAAAAGCTTAAAGTCAGGAAGACAGAAATCATCACTCATCCTATCCCTGAGAGTATAGTATGCAGTATATCACTATATTATGATGTTTATGCTGTTTTTAAAAGCATCAACCCACCTGGAAGTACAAGGCCTCTAACCTGCTGCATTTCTGGTGCAAAAATAATTTCTGACATAATCTAGAAATCTCTAACTACTGATGTGAAAAAATTTGAGTTTTGCTGGAGCACAGCAGAGGACTGAGATACCAAAAAAAAAATGATGGTGCTTTATAGAGCTTGAACACTCTCAATATAGAAGTTTTTGGATTACAGACTCTCCCGTTTACTCATAATGGGTAACTTCAGTCTGGCACCCACATCCATAATTGTGAGGCTTCAGAGCTTCCCTACATTTCAGTTCTTTTCAGCAGTGCATTCAATTCTCAGTTCCAGGGACGCATCCTGGACCATCACAATGTTATCAGAACTAGGGCTTCTGTTTCAAACAGTTTAATAAATGCATTCCTCCAAGGTTCCTAATATTTAATCCTGGAAATATTATTTTACAGCTGGAATCTCACCAGAAAACAGATACTGCATATATTCAACATATCAAATATTCATCTTTCCTTGTGGGAATAGTTGATAAGAAATGCTAACAGGCAAGTAGGTTTGTTATACGTGTGAGGTAAGGCTGACCTTCACAAATGTGATTGATCAAAAAAATGCACTTAGAGCTTACACTGGGGATACCTCCCCTAACTACAAACTGTCAAAAGATCAAGTTCTGACCTCAGCCTGAAGCTCTCAAACCCTTCCTGTCCTTCCTTTCTACTACTGCTCAATGAGGAATGGGGGCTCACATAGGCTCATTCTTTCAAAATCAGATTCATCAGTTGTTTATTCACTCCTCGGCATCCTGTGTGAGTATCACTAATTCAAACCAATCTTGCCCTAAAAAGTTGTAATTTTTCAGTTTAGCATAAGGGTGCAGTAACACTTTCACACAAATATATTCTGTATATATGTGAGTTAGGTTGGCTTAATGCCTCTTGTAGTATTGTAGCATTCCTCTTTGAATCTAGGCAGATCTAGGCTAGGCTAGCTCAGAGCTTAGCAGGAGAAGTCACTTGGGCACTATTTGCATGTAAAAAGAAGTCAAATGAAACCAGTTGGTAAATACCAGCCACATTTCTATGGCCTTTCAAGACAACTTCACTGAACCAAATAATTAAGTTCTTGGTGCACATTCATATGTTTGATGCAAATTTGTAGTATAGTTTCACAAACTGTTGTATAATAAAAGTATTTATAACTATGCTGACTTTTTTTGGTGAAAGTGAAATGCTTTGAAATACTACCAAAATGCCACTCCAGCTATTGTATTAATCCCAGTTAAGGGTGAACAGGGATAAACAACACAAAAATAAGCTATTTTTCTTTGCACTTTCTGAATGAAAATGAGATCCATCTGCTTAATTCATGGTAAACTTTTTACAGAAGACCATATTCACTATGTAGCAAAATGAGGCTGCTTGTTTGTTCATATGCAGAATACTAATACATACTTCTAGGATCCAAAATCTGATAATGTTACTCATTTTAGGAAGGACTGCAGAATCCACAGGAACTAATGAACTTCAGAAGAAGCCAGGGTGCAAAATTTCTATTTCTTGCTTTATATACTGTACTCTCTTCCTCTCCTGCACTTTGTCACTTCATTTTTATTCACTCCCAAAGCCCTGTGGCTCCATCCTCACCAACCTCTGCTTCTTCCTTTCCCCTCAGGGTGCTGCTGTCTGCTGCCTTTGCTGAATGTGCCCAGAGAGCTCCCAGGTCACTTTACCTTGTTTCCAGTGCTGAAGTCCAGTGTGGACTGGCACACTTTAAAAAATGCATCTGTGGTAGTTCAATACTAAAGTTCATTTAATATTGATGACCAAAGGCACTCCAGAAGCAGCGAGCAGCAACTAAAGGTGAGCACATGCTTGAGATCACAAAGAACACTCTAATGCACAAAAGCAAGGTAAAAAAACCCACAAAACCAAGAGAATTGCCATGTCAAAACCTATTGGCAGCAACAATGCAGTCATACATTTTGATTTACATTTTTCCTTTCTGGATATATGGCTCATTCCAATGCCTTGGGCTGTATTTTCTTTGAGCATACCATGCCATTCTGTTTAGATTTCTTACTCAGTAAAAGATAGGGTAGGAACATGGGGTATCCCTACAAGGATTCCAGAAATATTAATAGACATTTTCAGTACAGGAGACTCAACTTAGCAAAGTATGATACAGAAGAAAAAAAAAAGAAAAGGCTTGAAAAATTATGAAAGAGGAAACATGAATGAAAAATGTGGGAAATGCCAGGCTTGTAACACTATGTACCACAACCCAAATGATGACATCACTCAGAGATGGCAGCCATCCCAGAGTTGAATCAGGAAACATGCAATTTTGCAAAGGCAACTGAAAAGTGGATTTTGAAGCAACCTTCAGCCTATTAAAAATAGGTCTTATTTCCACTGAAGCTGGTGGCAAAATATTGTATGATTTTATGGATCCCAGACAGTACATTTAGATTTGCTCACTTTTGTTTTGAGAAATGAAATCTGTAATGGAGCCAAAATTTATGACCACTACTACCATTTTGGAGGAAAGGGTTTATTTGTAAGTTTGGGTGGATGCTGACTCCTAGACATTTCATTTTTTAATAAGCAGTCTATAATTCCTAGCATACTGTGATGGAAAGACCATGAAAATGAGATAACCCTAATAAGGAAATATACAGAATATATGAAATATACAGAAATGTGTGAAATAAACCAGTAATGTCAAATATTAAGTTATTAAATGCTGATATATGGAAAATATATAATTCATTACCATCTAACACTGACATCTTTTCCTTCTTAAAAACTACTGCAGAAATAAGTTTTCATTTAAAAAATGTTAAGGGTTGTGGATTACTGCAAATTATTTGACTAATTTATGTTTTAGAAAAGGCAAGAATTGCATGTTTTATTTATTATACCATAGACATGAAAGCTAAAGTAATGGACCAAATCAAAATGGAGAAGCAGAGTTGGTAAGGATCACAATGTTATCATACCATCCTGCTAAACTGAAGAAGGATCAATACATGTAGACAAGTTCACAATGTTTTTTTTTTTTTGTGACAAATGTGTAATTCTCTGCAAACCATCACTCCCATTCTTCCAATACAACTTCTGTTTAAGTCTGCCCAGTGAAGTTTCTCTTTAGAATCCCAACTACAAATTTAGCCAGTAGCTGCCTGTCTTGTCCTCCATGGATCTGGGGAACAACTGATAACCCCTGTGGATGTAAAGGTTTAGAAGACTCTTATCAAGTTCCCTTCTCCCACACCATGAGTCTTCTTCTTTCCAGACTAAACAAACCCAGTTATTTCAAGCTTTCCTTGCAGGTCATATCTTTTATACCTCTTATCAGCTGCTGTCCTCCAGACTCCCTTCACTTTGTCTGCATCTTTACTAAATGCAGTGAACTGTACTCATCAGTGTGAAGTAATTGTCTCCTGCTCCTGACATGGACATTTCCACAAATTTATCTGCAACACTTATGTTGCTCATTTCTTAGTCTGCAAAGTAGACTAAATCCAGTCTAACTCCAGTTCTCTGATGGTGCTGCACAATTTTCTTCCATTTGTTATTTGACCATTTAATTTTCTCTCCTTAACTGCATACACAGACTTTGCAGTTCTCCTTGTTGAATTTAAATTTATTGATTTCAGACCACTTTTCAATTAAGTGAAATTATTTTCAGCTCTGACCTTATCCTCCAACATCTTGAAATTCCTCTCAGCTTACTCTCATGTTCAAATGTGGAAATTCTATTCCATCATCCAAACTACTGCTTAAAAATGTGTAATAGAAATAGATTCCAGACAGACACTTTGTAAGCACACTAGGGAAGTCTTTCCAGTTTGACAGCAAAACAGTATTCTTAAATTATTTTCCACCCACTAAGAATACATTATATTAATCTACACCTTAATTCTGTAGTTTACTTTAATGAATTTGAAATGTCAAGTCAAGTTGTAACAGATGCACCTTCTCACATCCATAAAAGCAAATACTCTATCAAAGAAGGAACTTGGATCAGACTAAAATCCACTTTAGTCCTTATAAATCTACTTTGTTTAATTCAGTCCACACCTCTATCCTTCCAATGCATTTAAACTGAATTCTACAGCATTTTAGTCAATTTGGAAGCTTTTTAGTTCCCATATTATTGATTTGTAAGTTTTTTTTTTAAGTATTTACCTCTGTTTACCTCTTTTGCAAAGAGCAGCCTCATATTTGCTGATCCACCATGTTCTGACCCACTTGGACATTATCATCCTTGAAGGGCTCTTGAAAAGAATCACTAATGCTGCACTTAGCAAGTCAGAGATCTAAGTCCCTATTATGTGAGTAACACTGAAGACACAGGTCTGTAGTGTTGAACAGTGATAACAGGGACCTGCCTTTGCTTGGTAGCACTTTCCCAACCAAATACTGAGGCCGGGTTAAGGATGGAAATTTCCAGGATGTGTGATTACTAGTAAATGGTTTGGATGCAGATTCCCTGTTTTGAAGACAACGGTAATTTTTCGTGGAGACCTGGGCTGTTTCATGCCCCGTGGCATCAGTACCCAGGAAAGCTCCTAAAAAGTTGTATTTGTTATTGCAACCATAGCCTTGGAACTGAGGAACTTACACTTCCCTTAAATTTGTCTAGGATAATCAGCCACACATTTGAAATCATCTAGCTTGGATAAATATCCTTTAACTTGCTCTTCTTGCATTATGAACAGTGCTTCTCTCTTCCTCCACACTAAACTTTAAACTTGTAACCACAATATGTTGATTTACTCCCTTTTCAGTCAGCTACAGAATATATACACATATTGTACTTTTCACCTAAATTTCTTACTCATTTCAAGACCTGCGATAAAAAAACCAAAAAACAAAAAACAAAAAGTGTATTACTTCCACAATTCAGAATCAGGCTTAGATTAAATTATCTTGCACCTTTTACCTTACCTTCCAATATGAGGTCTGGCAGAATATGGAGGGAAAACCCACCAAATATAATGTGTAACACCAGGAGGGAGGCTGCACTATGGATAAAATGTGATTTCTCCTCTGGATTTCACCAACAAGGGTCATCTCAGTGCCACTGCCACTTCAGTGGGAAAGGATTGAACAAGCTCAAAAATCGTATATGGCTTATGATTTTTATGGACATGAGTATGATTGTAGAATTTCAGCAGAAGAGGAAGGAAGCACTCAGAATGCTTTCAAAACACTGTTGTTAAGTTTTTTATTAATTTATTCAGCTTTACTTTGAAACAAAACTAATGCTGCAAATTTCAGCACTCAGGAGATGCAAACTGCCTGAATAAAATCTAATTTGACCCCTGTGTTATTGTGAATTACAATACCAGTAACTGTAACATGTTTCTATAATTATATCAGCACATTTTTCCTTAGTACCCCAGTGCTCCTTCAGTGCATTGAATAAGCTTGAAGCAATTTCTTTCTTTTTTTTCCATCTTCATTCCTCAGTTCTAGGAATCATCTGATGTCTCTTGAAAAGAATATTCTTAATTCTGATGGGGCTTTTCAATGCTGCTCAAATTAACATCTGAGTGTCTTTAGAAATCTTAACTAAATTACTACTATAGCATGTCTAGTAACTTATAGATGGAAAATGAAAAGTTTAAGTGTTTGACAACTACACAATCAAACAGAAATCTCAGCCCTGCTAAAAGCACTTTGCGACCATCTAAAAACACTAATTAATTGACTGTTCTAGAATTGTCAATGAAAAATGTGGAACAGGCAAGGAGAAGAGCCAACTTCCTCAGAAACACTGAACTGAAGTGTTTCTCTTCCACTTTGCACTTTCTCAGACCTTCATAAATTCTAAAGATAAAGGCCTACAAAAAACTAGAATGGTAATTTCACAATACATGGTAACAAAGCAGCTGAGTTAAATTTAGCCTGGCTATTTTCTAGTCTTTTAGTGATTGGCTTGATCCTTCAGTAATGTTCTCTTCACATGGCTGGGTTTTTTGAAGACTTCTGTAATGAGTCTGATTCTCACCCATGCTCACCCATGAGTTCTATTTCCAGGCTCATGTGAAGGGGAAGCTCTGTGAATAGCTGACCTGATAAATGGAAAGGCTTCACATTTCACAAGCTCCTATGCTTTCTGATATTTGATAATGCAGTTTGTCAGTTTTTCACTTTTTATCCAACCTGGGATCCTATCAGAGAATGCAGATGGGCTCCCTCTGAGGCAAGAGACTCCACAGTTCTGTTTAGGTCATGGGAATCTTTCAACTGACTTTAAGAGACAGTGAATCAGATTTTTAAAAAGATGCCAAAAGTGAGGTTTTCTCTGTATTTTCGAGGGCTTCAGACCACTGTTCAGACAAAAGGAAACATGCTAATGTGTACACTGAATTACTGAATTGTTTTATTGGGTTTAGTCTGCCAGGCTGATGTCTGTATGTCTGTAGGAGTTCTTGACCTCCTCATGCATTGCAAGAGAGATTCCACGGCTCAGAGCTAAGGTAACTAAAATCTTTGAAGTAGGCTATAAACATGCATAGTGCACAAATAATCTGGTGGTTTTGTTTCTTGCTAGAGGAAATTTTCAGTGTATTTATAATGTCCTTTGATGCACAGTGTAAATTTGCAAACAAGAGGCCACATGTCCTTTCGATGAAACTTCGCTTATAAATATATGTAAAACAAGCTGCTGGAAGAGTTTGGAAGAGTTTGAAATAAATAAATAGAAAGAGTTAACCCTAGATCACAAAAAGACAGCTTAGTTAGATTTTAAAGGCTCAACAAGAAAAGCTTTTGCTCTCACAAGTTACAAAGGGTTGCTAAATAGCTCTTCTTAACTTCTATTTTAACTACTTATTCAGAACACCATGTCTGAACATGAGATTAAGATATATACAGCCTTATGTGCTGCAACTCTTTTTAAATAAGCCCCCACAAACCATGCAGGTAAAAATTAAACAAACACAATCAGGAGTTACTTTCCTTTCCCCTGCACAAAATTTCACTCAGTTCTAGAGCTGAACTCAAGCAATGTCGTGGATGTGAATTATTCAGACAAATCATTTTATTTTAAATAACAGAAAAGGAGCGGAAAGGACTGCCTCAAGACTTCCTGCATTAGATGGAAGCAAATCTAGAGAGGCAACTTATCTTGAAAAGGTATTGATGGAAATGAGAAGTAGGTTTCATGAAATGGGCTATGCACTACAAGATAAAGTCTGGAATTCTGAATATCTTGCTGGTCACCGTTCAAAATAAGAGGGCAGAAGTCTCAAGTGACTTGATGATCTCGTATTTCCCAGCCAAAACCCTGCTCCTGTCTTTGATAACTCACATGCTTTAGGTGAAAAACCATGCTGTGACCATCCCAAGCAAGTGAAAGAAATGAGACTGAGCATTACCTTACAGCACATGAAAAGGGAGCTTGTACACATCTACAACAATGTACATGCCTGCAGTTTCCTCCGTATTTGGCACTGAAGACTGCCTGCAATTGCCCTGAAAAAGGCAGTGATGAATTTTAACTGCTCTCAAAGGCACTAGGCAGCACGTGTCAGCAGCAGTGCTGTGGTGCAAACAGCCCTTCTGTGGAAGGAAGGTGGACATCACCAACAGCACTGTGAATGGCTTTGCAATGGCACACAACAGAAAAAACAGTTGCTTCAACAAACTTTGATCCACGTGACCTGTCATCATTGTTCTCCATAACAAACCACCAAAAAATGAAGGTAGGGTTCTTTTATAAAACCCCTAATTTTAGGCTTTTCTCTTTTCAAAATACACATTAAATCCAGGCCTTGATGATTTTTAGGTGTTTTGTAAAAATCTATCTGAATTTCACAAATATATTTAAAATTTTGGTTTTCAGCAGATTTTTTTCCAGTTTATCCAAATCCAGAGAGGTTGATGTTCATGCATGAAAAAAATTCCAAACAGTTTAAACTATTTTGTTTCATTCCAGCGATAGGGTAGTGACAGTCCTTACAAATATGAAAACATCGTGCAGAAATAATCTCACAGGCTAGTGCACTACACTGTATTCCTTGGTAGGATCTCCAGTGTAGCAACCACAGACAGGCTGCTCATCAGTGAACAAATTACCATTTTGATCAGCTTTTACAGACATTCATCTTTTGCTGCCCCAAACATTTGAATGAGACTAGGCAACCCTTTCATCTAAATGAGCTGCTGTTGCACAGAGTACCATTAGCTTATATAAACCTGCTGCTGTAAGCATCTATTACCATAGCCTGGTAGTGACATATTGATTTTCAAGCTGGAACTAGCTCCCTTGAGACCAGAGAGCATATGGCTGTTTGTTAGACATGCTGGGTAAAACAAGCTGATGGCTAGAAGGAAAAGGATGGAAAAAAGTAGGTGTTAGTCTTTGCAATTTTTTAAATTATTGATTTTAATTCTTAAAGTAAGAATAATAATTCAGTCTTAGTAACTGCCTCTTTTTTTTAAATCCAAATGAGCTTCAGAATTGGGTCTTCCACTGTGTTTATTATGGATAGGCATTCATGATCATTGGATTTACAATCAATAGTCATATCAAGCTGAAACTATTAGGTTCTGAGGTAAAACAAAGTATTGAAAGGCAGCACCAGACACTATTGGTACATATGGAAGTGAGATCATAACCAAACACCTGTTGTGCAGAGCCTGGCCAGACAGCTGGACAGCCGTGCAATCTAGAAGAGTCTTCCTGTGAAATGCTTAATGGGCTTTATATTAGAACACAAAGAAAGCTGGTTTAGCTCACACCAAAAGTCTGTGCTGTGTCTACCCCAAAACAGCTACAAGGGTAGAATATAATGGAAATTATTTTTCAAATGAGATTCCATCTTTTCCCCACAAAAAATTCTTCCACACGTGAATTAGATCAGTTCTTAGTGTACTAAACTTCTATGTTTAGCAGTATAAAAAGTCGTATTTATTGAAACTTTTTGGTTGGGACTTACAAATTACATTAAGTGGCAAAGTCCAGTACTTCAAATATATTCCAGCTGAGGCATTCATAAAAGAAGTGCAGAGCAGGAAGAGGAACAGTAGAAGAGCAGCACACCCAAAGCCCCTCACAGGTAACCCTGAAAGTGCATAGGAGGAGGCTGGGTGGTCACAGAGGGGAGGCAAAACCCTGTTGTGAGAAGACAGCAGGCACTGTGCTGTTCCTCAAAATCCTGCCCTCGCCACCAATCTCTTCAAAATACTGTGTAATAACAAATCATGAGACAATTATGTTTCTGGACTGTTACATGAATGCTAAATCCCTGACAAGCCAATGAGTCCCTCGTGGGAAATACTTCGGAGCATTACAGAAAGAAGAGGTGGAACTCTTGATGCAACAGGAAATTTTTATTTGTTTTTAACATGATTTAACAGTTCTTCCTTCCATGGAAGCTGGTAAATGGTCTACTGAAGTTAACTAAATTAGACTCCATGACAGAATAACCAAAGCTTTTCATTATTTCTTTTCTAGGGGACAGAAATAAAATAAAATAAAATAAAATAAAATAAAATAAAATAAAATAAAATAAAATAAAATAAAATAAAATAAAATGTTCTCTCCCACTTTAATTCAGGTCAGTACTTTCTTGACTGGTCTGCTCATTCTGAAGCAGAGTCCATTTCTGTTTTCCTCCTGCCATCATTCCCCACTCTTCTTCTCCAACCTCCATCTCCCTCTGCTGCTGATCAGTGCCTGCCACTGCAGCACCAGTGCTAAAGCTTGCTCAGATCACATTATTCCAGGATCAATTCCTGGAATAACTCTATTCATAAAAGCTTTTATTTATTAGGAACCTGAAAACATATTCTAATAATTTTAAAAAAATGCTGAGAGTTTCTAGGGAGCACGTTGCAGCCCATGAGGAAACTGAAACAAACTAACCTGCAGTTGAAAGCTTTATCCTCTTAAAGTGAGTTAAGGACTGTCAAACTAAGTTTTATTAATACTGTCAGGCCAGAGGGTTAATAAGCAAGTGCTCCATGTCTCCTGAACTTTTCCTAAATACTTCTGGCACATCTTTAACTGTAAAGTTCAGAGACTTCCAAAAATACCCTGCTGAGCCACAGCTGCCCGCTGGCCGTGGCATCTCTGCTGGGGAAGGCAGCTCTGCTCCCTGCATGGGGGACGGCCACGACCCTGGCCAGGCTCGCGGGGCAGCTCTGTCATCTGGGCAAAAAGTCAAGAGAGATCAACCCTGGCATGGGCAGCAGCCCTGCAGAGCAGAGCTGGGAATGGTGTCTGGCCGTGGCAGCCGGGGGGAAGCCGTGCTGCTCTCATGGAGATCACATCTCCTGGAGATGGGGAGGCTGGACAGGGATGGCCAGATTTACCCACACACTCACCAGCCCAGGAAAATCCAATTCCTTGCTCAGACATGGGTGAGACATAAAGTGTGAAAAGCACAGGGTCACACCAGGCTTTAACTGTGTAAAGTAGTAACAGAGACGAGCAGGAGAGAAAATGACATAAAATACAACTGATGATTAGAAGAACTGCTTTGTCTGATTTTCAGTTCTGATGCCTAATACACGTGGAAAAGTGATAGTAGAGTCTCATTTTCCTACCAGACTTTTAGATTTTAATGCTATTGCTGTAGTTTACTCAGTGGCTCTCCTACACAGAGCCTCCTGAAATGGTTAATACTGCACAACATTCTCATCCAGGTTTTTTGGCTTGTATGAAAAACCTCTTCATAGTAGGCAATGAAAAAATGCTTTAAAATCCAAGGAAAAATTCTAATGATCTCAGTGAAAATATAAGCATTTAGGATTTTATTTAATATTTTTTTCTGTTGCTGCTTTCAAACTTTTTCGTACCTTCAAGGAAGTGATAAAGCTAATGGGCTCAAAAGGAACTGCCTACATTCATTACATTAATTTACTCTAATTAAAGAACAGTAGCATCAAATTATTTAAACACCATTAATTGAACACCATTCCCTCTTGCATACCTAAATAGTTCTGCACTTTAGATCTGTCTGCTGCCTGGCACACAGACATTTATCCATAAAGAAAGCAAGACAACAAACAAGAAATTCTTCTTATTTTGCATAAATCATATAGTACAACCCTTTGAAGCCTATGCAAGTTAAAACTGCCTTCAGGTATCTTATGCACCTGAAAAAAAAAAACCAAAAACCAAAAACCACAACAACAACAAATCACCCAACCCATACAAGTCTAACTTATTTTGTTTGCTATATTTACCTGGGTGCTATTTTGTACAAACAAAATTGTAATAAAAATAATATCTTAGAAATTACAAGCTTTTCCAGAGCATCATGTGAGTCTTTCTTGCTTTTCACTGTTCTTTAAAAAAAGCCCTCTCATGCCCCCTAAGCACTTGTTTCTCTACATCCCTTCTATACTCCATCCCAAGAAATTGGGTCAGTTAAACTTTTTCTTCTTAAACTGAAAATTCCTCAATTTCTGTTACACAGTAAACAACAGGCATAAGGAGATGATTTTACCTGCATATTGCACAACAGCAGTAAAGCCTCCACTGCTGAACTACATTTCCATCTCCTTTCAGGGCATGCTGAGGCTGCTTTCTGCAGAGTATGCCTTGATGCTGAGAGAGGGCTGAGGAGGCAGCAGACTGCAAAGTTGTGTAATAAGGACTGCTGGCACCGGTGACAATTGTCTGAGTAAACAATGCTGCACCAAGCCTGAGGCTCACACAAAACTCCAGACCTAAACATATTTCTTGGTTAAGTATGAGATTGTTCAGAGCACAAGTTTATATGCAAGTCAAAATCCTGCTTTCAAATGAAGCCTTCAGCAGAAGAGATGCACCTATTCACTTAAAGAATGTACAAAGAAAGAGTTCAGCATTGGCAGCCAGACTTCCTACGAACAAATGTGGTGAAATCTGCTTACACTGCAATATTTCAACACCAGCAAAATACTGACAATATCAGTCACATAGTTAGACTAACAGGTCTAGTTTCTTCAGTGAAGCTTCTATTCCAGTACTACTGCATTAAGTCTGGATCTCTCTGTAAGCAGCAGACTGCTCTGACACCTAAGTGCTGCAGGGGGAAGTGGGAAGACAAATTCCTGAGATAAGGAGCCTAATGAAGCATCCCCACCTGCTCTTACCAGCAATCCAACTCCACATGGGCTCTTAGCACCTGACAGGGCAATCCTATCTCAGACAGCAATTAGGAAATTGTCTGAGTGACCTTCAGGTATCATTTCCTTTCACAGGTAAAACCTGGGATTTCCATCTCAGACAAGCTGACTGGCAAAATCTAGGATGAATTAGTCTGAAAACCTGTGGAAAAACACACTCTCTAATTCATGCTGCCATTCTACTGCACACGTGTCCTTTAGCAGACAAGAATAGACTTGTGCCTGAATAAATTAAAAAGTTGAGAGTGCAGCCTTTGCATTTGTGCAGCTGGTGAGTCAACAACAAAATGACAAGTTTCAGGAAACAGCACCCACATAAGCATGTAAATAGAGCTGTCCAAAGTCTTGGCTCCACTACTTCACTCGTTCTGTTTCACTGCTGTTATGTGAGTGAGCCTATGGACTTGGCTCACTGAACTTCTGCCATTTCCAATCTAATCCCTTAATACACAATTAGGAAGGTGATGCATATTCACCAACTTCAAGGGAGGCAGTCTGGATTTGCACACATTAAATTACCATTAGAACAATGGAAGCATGTGCACCTGCAAGAAATAAATTAAAAATGCTCTGACTTGAATTTAGCATCACTTTGAACACTACCTGGAAACATCTCATCACAGAACAGCCCTTTACCACCCTGAGCTTATCCATGGAATAATTAACTTTCTTTCCAAGTTTTTTCAGTATTAAATGTGAAGGACAACTGGCACAAGTTCAGATCAGTGTAAGTGTTCAAGAGACTAAAGAGACTGAATTATGAAGGAACATTAGAAACCACGAACAAGCAAATAAACAAACCAAGCATGGCCATCAAGGTAAAAAAAATATTGTGAAGCAAGACAGCCACAGTTTCTGTGTGAGTACTCTGTGCTCAAACTGGATAGGATTACTATGGTGCACAAAAGTATAATTCACTGTTACAAAATAGAAAACAAAGGCTCACAGTTAGAATATAATTCTTCCTCCTGAAATAAAAGCTCAGAAAAAAGTTTCTGTGCTTAAGGCATTCATTACTGAACAAGAGAAAGCACTACAAAAATGTGCTGGAGCAAACACTTTTTCAATAAAATGAGGTGAATCAGAGGGTTATGATTTCAAATCTTTCTGGTTTTCACACTTCCTACACATCTTTCCATTATAACTGGATATAAATATTTATTTGTTCTATTTCTTAAGTCCGGGGTCCCAGAGTGACATTTTGTGCCTGTGTGTATGTTTACACATGTAGATAAAGGGACAGAATATTGTGTGCACATGTGTACACTAGGAAAAGAGAGAGATTTAGATACCTTCCTTTCCTGAGGCAGAAAATACAAAGTATTCTGAATTCACAAATATCTTGAATAGATATCTATCCTTTTGCTTGAGGGAATGAGACATAAAAGCTCCAAGAACCAAGTGAAGTTAATGAAACAAAGCCAAATTCTCTGCTGCTGTAATTTCATTAAAGGTAAATGCAGCTGCCCCCACATACACAGCTGAGATGTCTCCTTGAATGACGAAGAGAGAAAAGGGAGTCAGTCCAAATGTGTGGTTTCAAACTGTATTTTTCACTGTCAGCACAAATTCTAATTGCAACACAAGGCAATTTCTATTCATTACACACTTCAGCATTGGGTTCTAAGTACATACTGCCCTGCATTTCATGGGTTTTAAATGAGTATCACCAAGATTGTTCTGATACATATATTGACTACAATGTAGGCCTTATTTTGAAGAAATGTACCATTTTCACTATGACTCATTTTATTGCTTTTTCCCTTAACTTTCATAAAAGTAATTTAGAAAACTTAATTCATAGTTTTCATCATTTTATAGTCACTTTCAGTGTAGTAGTTTCCTTCAAGTTGTAAAGTAAATCGTTCTTACAAAGTACCAAAAGACAATTTAATTAACCTTATAAAGTTTTAAAGGAGTTATTCACCAGGGCTGAAACCCATTCCAGGACACAGGCATCTCTGTATGCCTGTGTGCAGCTTTTGGGGATCACCAGCAACACAACTGACAGATTTGTTCACTCACAATAGCAAGAACTTAAAACCTCCATGCACTTCTGGCAACACACACGAAATTAACTTGGTTAAGGCATCTTGAGCCAGTCTAAAGCCAGACAAAGTATTACCAACCTTTCAAAAGTATATGTTTCCCAACATTCAGCTTTGGAGATGGAGAACAACAGATCTCTGAGACCTAGTCTGTGCAGAAGACAATCAAAGAGAAGATTTTGGGGGCAAGTGGCTAATGAGTCTTCAGCAGGCTGGAGGAATCATTTTGTGGATGTCAAGAACAGAACAGTGGTTGGCCACAGCTCCAGTCTTTCACCATCCAGAAGATGCCCCTAAAGGACAATTTCTCTATTTTACAGACCTAACAGTTACTATAAAATAAAGAAGTAATTATGAAAACAAGCCATTGCACTTATGGCTCAGATCTAAACTGAGTCTTAAGCTTCTCAGTCAAATTCAGCTCATTCTGTATTTTTTGTGTATCATGGCAGAGGCTAAAGAGAGGGGTGAAAAGAGAAATTTAATTAACTTTGCTTATGTCTCCTACCTACAAGATTGCTTAAGAAACCTGGGCTGGAATTGGAACTTCCAACTCTGCTTCCAAATTAGTATGGAAATTAAAACTTTTTTTCCTCTCTTTCTTTATTATATGCAGAAAATAAAGTAGTGTCTGCTCAGTTCTCTGAATGTAAACTATGCAAGTATTTCTCTTCAGGCAATGATCCTCTGTGCAGATTCCAGGCTAATAGTTGTACCTCCCTGCAGACCTGAGTAAGACAACTAAATACCAAGGTTTGTGCCCTATTCCTGTCCTCAAAGATTCTCTCCTAGATACTTCCAGGTAATTTTAAAAGAAGCCTGTTGATTTCTGGAGCATTTGTTTATTTGACATGGTTACTTCAGCTCCCAGTCTGAGGTGCCCAACTCTCAAGAACAAGCACAGACACACAGTGCCTTTGCATTCCAGTCCAGGAGACAGTCTCATAACGTTTTGCCAGGCATTTCAGCACATCATTCTGTATTAGCCCTCACCTTGTAATATTGTTTGCATGCAGTCACTATCTAGAACATTCTGCATTCCAGTGTACAAAATTTAGCAGGTAAATTATCTGTTGAAGTTCATCTCAAATATATTTGTCAAAGGTTTTCAGATAATGATGTCAGAGACCTTTGTATGGGATTGTGCCACTGCACATTAGCCACTACACAGTTTGCTGCTGAGTGAGAAGAACTTAAATTCTCAAATCACAGCAAATCAGCCTATCTGTCACTCACCTGCAATGATCCATCCTTTCCTCCTAGAACAACAAGGCCTGGGAATGTGTAAATATGTAAATATGAGGATGCTTGGCTGAGAAATTAATGTTGCTACAGAAAGCTAATGAAATTCATTCAGACATAGCATGCATTCATTCTTGTTGATTTTAAGCTGAGCTACTAGTGCATCTACCTAAGAATACTCTGAATACATATTTTAGTTACTGTTCTTATTTCTTGCTCTAAGGGAAATACTTTATGGGCTTTTTTTTTTTTAATTTAATGAGAGTTATGTGTGCTCCCAGTGAGTGCTTAAATGCACTGAAACAGCCATGGTATGTGTCTGCTAGGTTTATACAGTATGTAAACCAGACTATGAAAAGGGATGGGATTCCTACCCAGTGGTTAAAGGCACAAAAGAGCCATGGGAACCTTGCTCTGGCCTTTATTTTTGGCTTAGTAAAACAAACCCTAATTCTTTATTTGTCAAATTACTATCTGTTACAGTTTGAACTTTCCTCAAGCCTTACTCTCCTAATGAAGTTTAATCTGCCTCTGGCTTGAAGCAAAAGAGCATTGTGTGTTCATGTGTAGGCAGTGTGAATGTGGTTTTGCAGAAAAGGAAGTCTCCTGAATGTTGGGGGCTAAAATCAATGGAAAATGGAAACCAGCCTATTGCCCTTGTTTTTCCAGCTGTCAAATTTTACTCTTATAAAGCAGACAGTATTTCTTTACAACCTCATTAGTTTTTCCTAAGCAAACTGACAATACCATTCACTGTTCTGTGACTGGAATCTCCATAATTTATGCAATTCTTCTGTGAGAAATACTCTGAACACTTGTGTGCAGAAAAACGAACCTTTCAGCAATGTGTTCAGGGGCCCAAGCATCTCTTATACTTTGTTTTACATTTTAACTTGGACAGGGAACTAGATACAGAAGGCAGAAAACGTGAATCAAATCAGAGGAGACAGCAAGTGTGAAAAATTGTAAGAGCGATGCATATTTTAGCCTAGCAAAATAGTATGTAGCATCTTAAGGAGCTTGGAAATAAATAACAACAGGTTTTATAGAAAGAAAAGGACACTATAGAGATTGGTTTTCCAAAATCCTTCTATATACTATTTTAAAAGCAGACAAATTGAGGATGGGGAGGGTCTCTTGTTACACAAAGCCATCTATGCTTCACAGTGACCTTTATTTTACACTTGTGTGTGAAGACATCACATCAGCAGCTTTCTGATCCATGCTTTTGTCATGTGAGGAAACTTCTGGCATGTAGTGCAGTGCACTGGTTAAGATTCAGCAGGTCAAGCTATGAACAGGCATCAACATCAGACTAGAAAGAATAACTTTGCACCTACTGCAAGCTATGGATATTGACTGTATGATCCAACTCAACCTGGCAAGGCTGGCATTTGGGTTTTACTTTTTCCCTTCCACTAAAGGTTTGATATGCTGGGAGAAATGGTCCTAGTCTCATCCTGATTCCAATTAATCTTCTTCTTATTATCGTGGAAAAAAGGCAGCTTTAATCAGCTACGTATGAGACATATTTAATTGACTGCAGGAGAGACAGTAATGAATTATTGTTTCTCATCCACCCCCATGTTTTTCTCACTGACTAACATAAGCATTAGCACTGCTCTGCTGAAAATGAGAGTATTCTGCTTTTGATTTTGCCTTTTCTTCTAGACTGTAGTGTAACATTCTCTCAATTAGGAAAATTAAATATTCTCAAATGTGAAAATATTAGCAGACTGTACAAGACAGAACAACTACAGAGAAGGTTTGTTTCTTCAACCTTTGTCTGAACTTGTAAATTACTGACTTCTTTTTGTGGTAGTCACTTGACATGCCTCATTTCAGTTGCTGCCAGTTGTCATAAGACAGCAAAGTACACAAAAATCTTTAATTCGGCTTCCACCAGACAAACCTCAAAAAAAGCTTGTGTGCAGTTGTGTTGGATAGTGGCTAAAGAGAAAAGCAGGAAAAAACAAAACTGTAAACCAACTCGGTCTCTATAAATAATACAAAGTGGCAATTACTGGTATGACCAGTGAGGAAGGGACAGTAGCAAATGTGTGTCCTTTTCATCACTGCCAAGAGGAGTAGCAAGGCCTGTCCCAAGACATGTAAATGCCACCTTGTTAATGCAAAACCACATCCATGGCCCTGAAACCTCTGAGCTGGATGAACGCTTCATGCTGCAGTTTGGACATACAAAAGAAAAGTATAAAAACATAGAAACTGATTTTAATCTACTGTTTTCGTTCTAATATTCATTAGGAAATTGAATACTCTCTTACAACAAAAGACATCATTGAACACTGTCAGATATTGCTGTGTTCATAACTGCACACCCTCTTTTAGGATGCAGAGTGATCAGAGTGATTAAATGCAGATTTCTAATTGAAATACTGCAACCACTGGAAAATATGATTATGATCCAAAATTCGGTAACATCACTGGACTTCAGAAGGGTTTTTTTTTGTCTCCACAGAGAAATGTCTTTTTAACTGTTTCCTTTTGTTTTGCCAAAACCAAATGGAAACATGTAAAACAGAGAAAGACTGCTGCAAGACAAATGATATGCTGGGCATAAACTTTGTGGACCATTTTGAAATTAAAATGCATCTGACATGATATGAATTTTTTTTCTTTAAGTTTTGTGCCATAAGGGTTTGTAACACACAGTTCTGTAATATAATCTTACTTTAATTTGTGTGTAACATCCATAAAATTGAAGTTGGAATGAAAGATAAAGAAACATCCTTCCTGTATCCTTTTTCTCCATAAGAGTTGCCTTTGGTTTTGGCATTTTGGCTTGCTTCTGTCTGAGGGCCCATTCTGCCTCAACTACTCAGGTTATACTGGAGGAGCAGTTCCCAGTTGTTTCAACCTTGATTTGACAGTTAAAAAAAAAAAAAAAAAACCAAAACAAAACAAAAACACCACCAGCACCACCTCTCCCACCCACCAAAAAGAAAAAAATTGAAATAAAAAAGCTTGCATGACTTATTCCTTATTTTGGGTCGCCAATACATGTCACTATATAGCCAAAACCACACCAGAGGATTGTTTTATAGTTGCCTGTGCTTAAATACTAGGGTACCATTCCTCTAGGGTGGAATAAGCACATGGAAGCAAAAAGTCTTAATCCTGTTAACATCATTTACATTGATTATGGCCTACAAGCAGAGCAGCACTAAACCTGTTATTCCCTTTACCTTGGTTTCAGCCTCTTTCTTCACATACAGGAGGAGACAAGGCAGAGGAGGTGTGGCAGCTGGGCAAACAGAGGCAGAATATTTTGCAATGAACTGTGACCCCCAAATCCTAAGCAGTACTTGTAGAAAAGAACAGTCTTGTTGGTACTTTCTATCAATAAAGAAATAACCAAAGGATTTTTTTCCCTAACTTAATTTTGAAAGAAAATACTTTTATTTGCTCTTTAAAAAAAGAATCCTCAGCTTATCCAGTCTTTTTTTATCATTGCCATTTATTATAGTAGATAACAGCTGCTGAGACCTTCAATCACAGAGCTTTTGAAAGCTGATGGAAGCATCAGGTTAATATTTTCAATAGCTCTGGGATCCAAACCCATATCCTCAGGATTAAGGCAGATCAAATGGAAATGAATATCTCTTTTCAGATGAAATCCACCTATCCTTTACCACACAGAGAATGAATTTGTATGTTGAGAATCTAAAGAAGGGAACTGAGATCTATACTATTTTATTCTTCATATACAAGAGATTTTGGTATTGCCAACTGACACAATGCTTTGGCTTCCCCCAGCGACAAGAATTAATGCCCAAAATGTAAATTAATAGGGAACTAATAAACAGGCTTTTCTTTTTAAACTGTATATAGGAATTGATTTATGGGAAGGAATCAAAGGGCCGTCCTCAGAAAATTATATAGAAGTTCCTCTACGAATGGCTGGCAGGTGATTCCCTCATAATATCATTAAACTCAGCTTCAAGAAACATTAAACAACTGCCATGGACGCTCAAAACACTCCTATTTGTTCACATTCTCTGGGAAGAAAACCTCAATTGTTGACTGTAACAACACCAGGGCAAACAAAATCCTCCTTTTTTCTTCCCCAAATGGACACCAAAACAACTTAATAGCCAGTAAGTATATACAAAGAGAGATATGTGATTCTTCAAGTGGCTGAATCATGAATTATTGTAATAGACACAGAATCAGACTCTGCTCATTTTATATGCTGAGATGAACTTGGAGAGGGGTGAAGAGATGGTGAGCAGATACTGAAGTGAGCAGCTCACCATTAGAATGACAGGGTAACTTTCCAAGACTAAAAATAAGCCAAAGAGAAGATACAACTTTCTGGATCACATGGCTTCCATGGAGAGATGAGAGAACTGAGTTTCTTCAGTTTTAAAAAGCAAATGAAAAGAGGAAATCCTAGAATCAATCATGGACTGGTTTGGGTTGCAAAGGACCTTAAAGATCACCTAATTTCAACTCCCTTGCCATAGGCAGGGACACCTTCCACTAAACCAGGTTGTTCCAAGCCTCATCCAATCTGGCCTGGAACACCTTCAGGGCTGGGGAATTACTCTTCTTACGTATGTGTAAAATGACCTGCTGGAATGCTACTGGAACATCGATGTCAAAGAGGGGGATTTCTACCACTTTAGTTATTAAAACCTTAAGTGGACTTGTGTCAAAGCAGCCTGATCTCATCAGACATGCTCTGAGCATGATGTTGGCTGGAGGCCCCTTCCAAGCCACAAGATTCCATGATTCTATGGCAGACAGCAACAACAGAGGGACTTGGTAAATAATGCCAGCCAGAGACCAGTAGAGGCTTTCAGAGGTTAAAGACATCTTCCCTAAGTCTGTACAGACTAATAATCAGTACAATTCTAATGAATTTGTCAAATATTCAAAATATTACAGTGTAAACTGCAGACAGAAAAAGCTTAAGCTCAGAAGTACGTATCATGTTACTAATTTTTTTCTATGTTGGTTGTGTACGTGTGTGCACACACACCACTAAAGAGCAGAGCTTGAGGATGCAAATTCAGTCACTCAAATGAAAGAAAATACAATAGCTTGGACAAATTTAGGATGCTACACATTCAAAACAGGATGTGGCCAGGTAATTCAGAATTTTTTAACTGGACTTGCATTTTATCATATTTTAGCAAACATTTTTTGCTATACACCTGCAATACATCAGATAACATAAAATTTGCCCAGAAGTGGACAGGTATGCCTCACCAAACACAGCGTGTACTGTAGGAATCTGCTTTATCTGTTCTATTACACACACAGAGATACAAACTTGGAGAATAAACTAGAACCAGAACAAGATCTACAATGTGTTCTGAGACCAAAATTATACCATCAAATATGGTCAGAAATGTTACTTATATAATTTAACCTTTATTCTGATTTGGTAATAAAGAGTTCAATAGAATTTAATAAATAAATAAATAAATAAAAGTATTATAGAATTTATTTAAACCTGTAAATTTAGCTACATACTTCATACTCCACTGTAATGTACTGATTTAATCATTGTATTATGAAAGAACTCAGTTTAAAAAGAAGGCAATCTCTTTTTCTTAAACAAGAGGAAAAAAAGGAGATTATGTACAGAAAATACACATAGAACCACATGACATTGTCCTCATATAATTCCATGTAATGCTGCATATCTAGGATTTCTGCCATTCCTTAGAAGAGGAATTGTTATATTTTACCATTCAACCAAATCAGCCCGACCCATGATTTTCCCCTCCACACCAGGGAAATCTATTTATTTTTTACTGAAAGAAAACAATTTACACAACATGAAAACTGTTTCAGTCTTGAAAACACGCACTTCAGGCACAATAATTTGCAGGGAAAAAAATCCTAAATAAAAATTCCTCATGCTGAGTGTTTACGGCTTTCATTGTGGACAAAGGCACACAGGATGCCAGGTCATTTGGGTCAAATTTCTGACCTTTTTGAGAGAAGCAAACTTTCTTCTTCAGAACTACTTTAATAGATAAGCTGTACTGGAGACTCTGCCAAAATAGATACCAACGTCTTAACCCTCACACCTGCTGATCTCTGATAAAATCACAGAAGCCCAAAACATGCAGGCTGGAAAAGACATCTGAAGGTTGTGTCAGCCAAAATCCTACTCAAAACAGGAATGCCTGCTGAGGTGAGGTGGGTTTGCACAGGACCTCACCTAGCTGAGTTTCAAATACCTGGAGCAGTGCCCAGTCTGTTGCCTCCTTGTATAACCTGTGTCAATGTCTCAGTATGCTTACAGTAAAAACAATATAAAACAAAACAATCAAAAAAGAAAGGAAAAACAAAATAAAAAAAGGAAAAAAAGTCCTATCATCTAAACAGATGTCACTGTGTACTGCTGAGAGGATCTGGCTCCCTCCATCAGACAGCCACCATAAGAATCTCTGCTCACCACGTGTTCCAGCACCCACAGCAGCCTTGTGGCCCCTATTTCACCGGAATCTTTTATACTGGGAGGGTCCAAAACTGAACAACCTCCTTCCCCAGTCTTTCATCTCCACAAATGAAAACAAATAAACTGGCATGACTTCAGCAAACTTTAACACATAAATGACACAACAGCCCAAAACTATGCTCCATTCTTATGTGAAAAATAGTATTTTGCCTCCTAAATGAACCTTAAGAGAACATATGTGCACTTTCTTCAACACAAGATCTGGTATCAGATTTGAAGTCAGCCTCAAAGGAACTGGAAACTACCTCTAGAGCAGACATTAAGGCTCAATGCTCTCATCCTACATGAGCTGGGGTGCAGTATTTTGTGCCTGTGAGTAATCTCTAGAAGGCCCTTTCACCTCCTGGTGCTTCCTATGTCACCCCCTCACACTCCACTGATAAATATTTGCTTTCTTTAAAGGGCCTTTTAGTGAAAAGTTGTCCCACAGTCTCCTACATTTCCACATAGAACTTAAACCTATCAGCTAAGAATTAGACCTATTTTGAGCAAAACCCACTTTAAGCTGCTCAGCAAACAGGTTGGGGCTGTCACAGACACAGTGCTGGAAAAATAAGCAAAAGGGAACAGTAAACAGTGAGTGGCCACCTTGTTTATTCAGAGTGCTGGGGTTTATTGATGTTACACACAATCTCAAGTTTAGCTGGTCTTAGACGTTGCATGTTTTCTCTCACATCCAACCCAATGTGAAAGTGATCTCCAGCTGGCTAGGGAAGCTTTCAATAGCCATAAGCAAGCCATAAAGCCCTTCCCATGCCACTGTCCCCTTGTGCAAAAGAAAATAACCTTAAAGCAAAGGTCTGTCACAGTCACCACACAGAGTGAATAGAATAAACTCAGCTGCTTGCCTCTTGGAAAAATCCAGGCAGAATTCTTCCACCTCTTTAAGAACAAGGTAAGAGAGGAAGTGAGCATACAAGGAGAAGGACAGGCTGCTTCATAACCAGCATTCAATGCTTGACCCCAGCACCAATACTAATACCAATACCAAAATCCCAGTACCCATAAAATGCACTGGATAGAAGCACAAATATAGTAACAGCAACAATAATAATAATGGTGAGGGGTCTCATCACTGGATGGCAATGCTGCATATAACTGGAATGTTTTTATGAAGGAAAGTTCTTTGGCAATGACACTCTGAGAATCTGGAATAAAATATACCTTTTTATTTTTTTTTAATAGAAAATGGAAATTAAGTCATCATTTCAGGCAGATTCCTGTATCTGGAAAAAAAAATCCAACTCAAGAAAGATTGGCTGGTTGGATTTTCATAATTAATTCTATGAGATTGTCTCCCCCCACCCAACACATCTCTGTAAATTACCACAGTAGGTATGAACCCTGCCCCTGTATTGATTCAGCTGGCACAGCCTTGCTCTATAAAACCCTCCTCCAAGCCCCTGCATCAGGGTGGTCGTTCTGCTCTCCCCAGCTGCTGGGGAGATGCTGAATTCCTGTGCTTGCCCTTCTTCCCCAGAGCCTGCTCTAACTAGTCCAGGGGGATATATACCCAAAAATGCAGCAAGACTCATGTTCTTTCTCTTCAGTAAGCAAGCACCATGCTGGTGCTTCATGAACCCACTGCTCACCCTCTGGGTGCTGGGGAGGATGAATTCATCAGCTATAGAAGCACACACTGTGCAAGCAGATTCTCCCATGTCTCAAAGGAAAGAGTGTGACCAGATAAAAAAAAGGTCTGTGGTTTGTTGGACCTGGCTGGTGGGCCAAACTATGCCAGCCAAGTTCCTAAGTCTTCTCCTAGCTCCACTTTCTGGGCACTGCTCATGCACAGTGGTATTACCTGACTGCACCTGAAAGCTTCAAATTATTTTTGCAATTTTATGCAGCTTAGCCTTTCAGCTATTACTGTGAAATTAAGAACATATTTACCTGAGATCAGGAAATAGTAGAGAGGGAGCTTGAAAAAACATGTAATAAAAATACTGACAAATTCTTTACCTACTTTACTTTTCCAAATTTTGTCTAAAAAGTCTAAAATTTGCAAGTATCCATAAGCAAAACAGTTTTATTGCTGGAGAAATGAATGGCTGACACTCTTCTCATTTTAAAGGGATTTACCAAAGCTACAAAGATGGTAAGTTATTAAAGAAGAGGTAATGGCTGTACAGGCATATTCATTTTCATATTTAAAAGTTGTGTGTGCACTGTTTTAGTTCCTTAATGCAAACCACAATAAAACACCTTATGGGGGCTTTAAACTCTTTTGTCTTTGCTGTAGGTTTGTCTGCTTTAGGTAAAATATATATATATATGGTGCATTATTTTCAACAGTGGCAGGAAGTGGGTTTTTAGTCAAATCAGCTTAAAAATTTCCAGCTGTGTTCATGCTGAAGCCATCACAAAGTCTAAGCCTAGGATCACTTCTCCATGCCAACTAAAGCCTTTTCAGGCCTCAAGAAGTAAATTTTTGAAAAAATGCCAAGCCTCTCCTTGAAAATAACATCTTAATTGGCTGATATTAAAAAACCCCAGAAAGCGCCATTCTGAAAATTCAAGTGCTCACATTTTTGTGTTTTAATTTGATATTTGCCTTGCAAGAGCACTCAACATACTCACACAGAGACTGTCTCAGACAACTGCAATGAGAGGCACGCAGGCTGGCTGCTCCAGACAAGGAGGAGCTCCTAAGAGCTATAGAAAGCACAGCTCATGATGTGTACCCTGTGCCACTGTAATGCACCAGAAAGGCCAAAGAGGTGTGTGACAGTGCTGGACCCAAGGAAAAGAGTGTTTAATTCCCTGGCTGGCTATGGCTCCGAGGATGTCTCAGAGGATAAGGAAAATCCACTCTCCTGAGAGCAGTAGTTATTCTCAAGGAGTTTCTGTATCAGGGTTAGGTTCAAATGAAGTAAAATGCTTGGGATCAACAAACAGAAAATCAAAGCTTCAAACTGATGTATCTGTAACACTGTTCTAAATACATATGCCTTTTTTCATTAAAAATAATGAAAATATTTAATTATTTCAATATTAATGAGTACATCTACTGTTACTGTCTTCCCCTCTCTGTTTCCTGTTGCACTATCAATTGTAGTGTGCATATCTACCATGGTACTTCTCCTGTTCAAAACTTTGCATCATGAAAAGGAAAGAAAATGAGGCTCATCATTTTCAGCCAATTTAGCTAAGCAAGGGAACAGACATTTGCCTTGCATATTTCTCTTATGCCTGTAAATCTAACTCTGCAGCTCCTTTGAGCTGGGAGACTGAGAGGTCTAGCCTGATTTACACAGATGTTAAAAGAAGACAAATGTTTGTCCCATTTAATTGATTCTGAGCTGAGGTAAATTAATTTACTCCGCACAACTCAAAGCTTTTGAAAATAAATATATTTTCATTAAGAATGGCAAAGAGAAATGTTACTAAACAACAGAAAAGAATTGTTAAGCAACAGAAACAACAACAAATGATAAGGAGAACATGTAACTGAGAAAGCCTATTACTGTCAGGGAGGAATTTACAAGACCTTGTGTTTTTCAGTTCCATTTCAAAGCAATATTGGAACTGTGAAATTGCAAAGGCAATTCTAAAAGGAGGCAACAATTGAGACAATAGTTGAAAGTGAATTTTAATACATCTCATATTTACCATGTAATTCTTAATTCCTTTTTTTTTTTAATTTTGGAATGCCATTCTGGCCTTCTTAATGGCTGAAAGCAGTGCCTGTAATTAAAAGAATTTGGATTCGTGTTCTTTTTAAAAAAAAATAGAAGCAACTGCCAATACACATATTTTTTCCATGAAGAAACTTGGCAGTCCCAGCTGATTGTGATGTCTCCTCATCCACATTCTAGAAGATAATTTTGGTGAGGTAATAATTTATTCCAGAGCAGTGTGTAAGATTAGGCAGAACAGTTCAGAAGTCTGGGTATTCCATTCTATCACTAAAAATTACATCTCACAAAACCATATCTGCATTTGAAATTTTTACTGGAAATGAAACATTCTCACAAAAATAGGATGCATTTCATATGAAGTGTTGACTTACAGCCTCCAAATAAAAATTTTAAAAACCCAAACAAAACCAAAACCATTCTTCCTTCCTCAATATTATCAATGTCACTAAAAATTTCATACAGCACTTGGGAGATGGTGGCTAAATCACAAATTAAGAGCTCAGCCCTGAAAGCTGCTCACAGACCAGTCTCTAAGCTCATGGTGATTTGAAGGCCTTCACACACCAGATCTGAGATTCACTTCTCCCAACAACACACAGAGCTCCCAATAAATCCTGCATTTCTTGCAACTCCCTGACAGCACTCACTGGAGCTGTGTACTGGTGAAATGCTTTCCAGAGACTTTTTCTATCAAGGTCATATGATAGAAGTTACAGATTTTTTTCTCTTTCTTTCATGATAATGATGAAATATCATGGCCTAATCTCTTGTAGGTAAGATGTAAGATGGCCGCAAGACACATCTTCAAAATGCTGCCTTGCAGTAAAAGCCTTCTAAGATTATAAATTAAAGCTATGCATACTGTGTTTCTGAAAAAAAAAATCTTCACATAATCTGGGGTATTAGTTGTAGTAATTGAGGAGCCTTTGTAGCACTCACTTTTGTAGAACTAATTTGTTGGGTGAGAGCAGTAGGTGGAAATATCCCAAATACTGTACAAAGGAGCAGGAAATAAAACCTCCACCAACCTTACACACAAAAGAATCGAGAAGCTTCTCCTCAAGGAGGAATAGTTAGCCTTACATTCACAAAGATAAGACAAAGACCTAAACTCTCTAAGGAGATGATGGTCCCAGCTCCAGAGTGGTTTCATGGGAGAGGCAGAGCAATCACTCCCTATCTTCCTTCCATTGTGACACCTGAGTCTTAGCTCCAGTAAATCACTACCAGGATTTCTGCTTCCTGGAAGAAGCTGTGTCAGTGGCAGATGAAGTAACAATGCAAATGCAATTGTACCAAGTTTGCACTGAAAAAGGTAAATCCTCTGTCAATCACAATCATTCTCTTCATTCCTGGAAATACACATTTATCTTGATTCCCAGTAAGAGAGATACAACATCACCCTGATTCACTCAGTTGTGAGTGAACTTTTACTCAGTTGTATCCCTGAGACCCCACCTATGTAATCGACTGAACAGGGAAAAACATAGAGCCTTCTTTTAACCTGGTGCCTGCTGAGCCAGGGATGTCTGATTGTAAGATGAGCGAAGATGAGCTGAGGAGCTGCACTGTGAATCAGTAAACCATGTCCCTAAGACAAAGACCTTCCCCTGAGAAACTGCCTGGTCTTTTTATTAAGAAGTGTTACTGAGAACTCAGAAAAGTCAGCACCAAAAAGAACAAAACACACATGTTGAGGGAACAGCCAGTTCAAATAACAGCACAAGTTCTTGGTCTATGTATTTATTCATGGCAGGACCTCAGTCAACGCACTTCAATAAAATGAGTAATTATTGTGAGTCACGTCACTAATTACATCTGATACACACAAAGGCTTGTGCAGCTCCACATATCAAAGTGCACTGTGAGCTCATCCAGTAGGAGCTCTGTGAGCTCACAGAGGAGCTCTTGTTACTGGTACCCAAACACTCTGGAAAAAAATGGGGTATTAGAAATGTCTATGCCATTTCTCTCTCATCACATTTTTTTAAACAGAAAAAGAAGATGTGTTGTAGAATAACGGCAATATAACTGCCTACGTAGGGACTTCAGCATTTGCCTTGGACAGGCAATGCAAGAAAGAATTGTAGTGACAGAGCAGTGGAATTGGCCAAGATAAGCTGCTTTCTTCTATGACAAGCAGAGAGCGCCAAGATGTGAAGAATCTGTCAAAATGTTCTAAGATAAAGTTTGATTTTTCCATTCCAAAATTAAAAAAAAAAACCAAACAAAACCACAGCTGGTTCAGATACAGGTCAAATTGACTGAATTCAGGAACAAAAAGAGATTAAAGGAAGTAAGTCATCTCTTAGGTAACAGATCTACTTATTAATGTGCAAGAAAAAAAACAAGTCTTCACAAATTTTGTCAAATTCAGATGAGCTCTTCATCCAAGAGTAGGATCAAGTTTGTAGGCTGGTAATTTGTTGCTTGGTAATTAACTACCTTTGGTTAATCATCTGACACCTCTGTTGCCTGATAATTAACCACCTTGAAGACATACTTCTTTGTGCTTTCCCATGAGGGTACTTCTTACAGTAATTTTAGAGCACAAAGACAGAACTGGACCAAACACCACCTGTGACTTCAGCTTTATTGCAAGACCATTTTCATAACTGAAGTCAAATCACATGGCACAATTTAACTAAATACAGAAACAATACATTATCCTCCCCTGTACACTCATGTCAACAATAATAACAGTGAAGCCAACTCAAAGACACTGGCATGGAACAAGAACATGAAAATAAGCAGATTCAATGTCATTTGGCATGTAGAACCTATAACCATGGAACTCTAGAAAG
Organism: Molothrus ater; assembly: GCF_012460135.2. NCBI lineage: Eukaryota > Metazoa > Chordata > Aves > Passeriformes > Icteridae > Molothrus > Molothrus ater. Next base: position 11,031,758 of record NC_050482.2, on the reverse strand, counting down.
AATACAGAGGTTTTTAAATAATGCTTCCTTTTAATATGTTTGATTTCTTTTGTACATTTAACTCATAGCGTATTCAAGCAATTCAACTTCAATACAAGATTTATAGAAATAAGCCTCTGTTTATATAACAGAGAAAAAAGAAACACAAACAAAAAGGCACAGAAAAAAAATTACAGAGAAGGTAGAAGTGTAAAAATTACCCCCAAAGACTATAATTTGTAACAACCAAAGCTGTCAATTCAAGACCCCATCTGGAATACTGACCACAGCTCTGGTGTCCCCAAAATAAGAACTTGAAACTGTTGGAGCAAATCCAGAGAAGGCCACAAAGTTGATAAGGGGACTGGAGCACCTCCCACACAAGGACAGGCTGAGAAAGTTGGGGCTGCTCTGCCTGGAGAAGAGGAGGTTTGGAGACCTCACAGCAACCAGAGACCTTCCAGTATCTGAAGGGGCTACAGAGAAGCTAGAGAAGGGCTCTTAGGCAGGAGTGATGGGACAAGGAGAAATGGGCATAAACTGAAAGAGGGGCCAATTTAGATTAGATATCAGGAAGAATTTCTGTACTCTTGAGTGGTTAGACACTGAAACAGGTTGCCAGGGAGATTGTGAATATACCAACCCTGGCAGTGTTCAAGGGCAGCTTGGATAAAGCCTTAAGCAACCTGGTCTAATGGGAGGAATCCCTGCTCATGTCAGGGGATGTTGGGACCAGATCATTAAGATCCATTCCAACCCCTTAGCATTTTATGATTCTATAACAAACTGTAAAAAACCAATCTTCACTACTAAAGATAAAAAAGTATCTTATTTTTAGATGGATGTATTCAAATTAAGTTTTTTTAGATATCCAGTGAGAGACAATTAAATTGGGAAAATTTTCACATTGTTGGTGCTCAACACTTTATAAATTAACATTATTTAAGATCCATGAAGCTGTGAGAGCACCAAATGAGTTAATTTTGAGAAAATATTACCCACAATTTGCTGAAAATCAAGAAACTATATGAACATTCAAGGTAAATTCTGCATGTAAACAAAATTAAACCCTGGATCTCTTCTCTCTTTTTCTTTTTTTTTTTCCTCTTTTAAGGCTTTACTTCTACTTCATTTCATAAATAGCTTTCATTCCATAGACACCAAAAAAGATCCAATCAACTATATGAGTGTAAACCTTTGCCTACTAGACTGTCATCAGCACAAAGTCCCTCAAATAATAAATGAACTTTTTATTAACTGTGGTAACATTAACATTACAATGAGGGATTGTTTAAAAACAAGTTGTACTGCTGTTGCTCAAGAGCTCAAGGAAAATGGTTCTCAGTTCCTTTATTTTTCCTTGAGGGTAACCACAGGGGTTGCATTAAATCTTTTAAAATATGTTGACAGTTGAATAAGTGCTGCTGTTGCTCTGGTGACATTTTATGCACTTTAATTGTCATTAATGAATCCGACTGATACTTTCTTAAAATTCCTTTACGTGTTCTAGTAATTTTATAACAAAGAGAAGAACAAAACTGTCTGCAAATTAGCCTTGATCCACTTCTCATATGGAATTTTCACTGCAGACAATAGGAGAATCTGCATGGGAAATATCTGCTAGACCAGACATTTAAGGCAGGAATGCATTACATGTTCCCAGTAAATTGCAAATTATCACTTTGTTGTGTATCACCGTATACATTTAATCCCCAAAGAAGGTTTGAGTGTATTTTAAAAAATACACTATCTGCTTTAATATTTATAAAAAAATACTCTGCTTCAATCAATTCAGAATTTGATGGTAAAATGGTATGGCTCAGCATTTTAGGGCTGCAACAAAATCCAAAAGGTTTGTTTCATTCCAACATCTCTTGGAGTTGGAATGAAACAAAGTCTGACACTAACCTGGAGTCTAGTACCTCCTTCCTTATTCTGGTCATACTCCCACTGATTTCAGAAAGGCTTTTTTCCTGTGAAGACTGAAGGATACAGCTCCCAGTTATCTGTTCAGGAGCATGCAGTGACAAGAAGGAATGCATGGAGCTTGAGAAACAGCAGGCACCACACTTGATTGTCCATAAACAGATAAGGTAAGTCTTTTGCTATGAAGAGAAAATAAACTGTGGTGCTTTAAATCAAGATAGGTGATTTAAGTAGATTAAAAAAATATCTATTCCAGGGACACGAGCCAGAAGAGGCAGGAGGAGGGGGAATAGTGTACTAATAGTGCAGGGAGACATGTTGAGTCCTTTGCTTCCTCCATCCCAGGTTCCCTGACTCCTGCAGGCTCAACAGGAACACAGCAGATGATTCCAAACACTGCTGCACCTGCTGCTCCACAGGCTTCACATCTTTGCAATTTCAGAACACAAAAAGCCTTGGGCCATCTTTTTTTCTTCAGCTGCAGCAGCTCTTCAAGTGCAGACCTTGTACAAGTACCAGTGGTTTGAGCCATCACCCTTGAACAGGACAATTAGGTCACACAAATTAGGCACACCCAGAGCCCCTTTTCCTGATTCTCCACAGGCCCAGTCCCCTGCTTTACCACGTTCACCTGAGCAAAGCAGCAGCTCAGCTCCAGCCTGACCTTTCCTTTCAGCTGAGTAAATGGCTATACAAGGTGCAAGCAGTAGGAATCAGGCCTCGGGGTTCTGTACAGCACTGCAATTTCCAAGGCACTCGGGGTGCAGACAGCAGCAAGTTCCACACTCACGTCATACCCACAGTTAACAACCTCAGCTAAGGCATGAACTACATTTTAATTAGACAAGGGGCCAGGCTTTTGATTTCAGAAATAGAAGTTAGGGTTGCAGTCCTTCATCCATTGAAGTTAATTGCAAAATCCCTATTATCAGGCTCTTGAGGTATTACCCAGGCGCACTTTTTAATTACATTTGATTCTTAATGAACTGGATGGCAAAGAGAAAAGCAGCCCATGATTCAAATGATTCGCATTTTTATCTTTCCTGATGAAAAACAGAATAGGTCAAGATACTTGCTGGATTTTCCCATGAGAAATGCTGCAATGTGAATAAGCTCAATTGACTTGATCCTGAAGGAGCAGGTTAGCTTTGAAAAGCATCACTCATTTTCTCCTCCTGTATACACTCTACCCCCAAAACTTATGCAATGCAATTGTAGACACTGAGCCAAATCCAATTCAGAACCTGAAAAATATCACATAAGTATCCTAAGCTTGAATGACTTGTCTTCATTGTCTAATGTCATTTAAAACATAAGGAGTCCTAATTATGGTTTTATTTTCAAATGATGCACTTTAAAAGAGTGACAATTCTCCATAAAAACTGACAGCTTCTCAGGGCAAGGAGACTGCCAAATAACTTGGTATTTCTACATGATTTAAAAACAAGAAGTTATGAAGCAGCTTATGAAGAAAAAATGTGTTATGGCACTAGAGAACAATAGCTAGAGAACAATACAAAGTTTCACCTTTTTCTATTACATCTCTACTCATGTAAGCAAACAAAGATTTATAGAACAGAAGTTCATACTACAGGTGGGACCATTACCTTGGTATACACAACAACCTGCAAACTCTTTTCACATAATGAAAGTTGTTTCTTACCATCTGGAAATCAGGTTTAAAAATAAAAGTTCTGTTTATATATTACACAAAAAGCTTAGCTTTTTATTTCAGACATACTTCTCATATTGTAAAAACACATAATTCATTTTTTACTTTTATGACTTCAAAAGACCCAATAAAAATTTAGGACCTAAAAATGTAATTTCTTCTTCAAAGGTTGGCTGTTAAGTATGAGGGAGAGTAAAAGTCAGTTTTAAGAAAATCAGATAGCATTGCAAGGCTCTCTAAGCAAGGCAGCCAAGGAGGGTCACAGCAGGAACTAGTGAGGCAAGGCTGTGTCCCCAGGGCTGGCACAGGGGACAGAGCTCTTGGGGCCCGAGAACCTGACCAGACAAAGGGGTCACTGCAGCATGAAGCTGTCATAGCCCCTTCTAAAGGGAGAAGGGACAACCTCCTTTCAGGAGCACAGAAACTAAGGTTTTAATTCAGTTTTTTTTTTTTTTTTTTAATTCTTAGGTTTGGGGTCTTTTGCCCTATGGATGCTTCACTGTGTCAGCCTTGCAGGATACCTGTGATGAGACAAAAGCTCTTGAGTTTCTCTTAAAACCATTTGCTTCTCAGTAGAATTCTTTCCCATTCACAAGGTTGAATACCACAAAACATGAACACTTCCTACTTCATGCTCATCCCAGAGATCAAGGGAAGCTTAGATTACTTTCAAGGCCACCAAGGAGATGACGTGGCAATCTAAATCAGCCTGTTGGGCATAACTGTGGCAAACCTACAATGTAACACACAACCACAGCCAAACTTGCTTCTGTGTTGAGTTGTGCCAAAACAGTACCACCTCCACCAAAACCAGTGCAGACTCTAAACAAGGAAAATAAACCCCTATCCCTACTTCTTCATTTGAATTCCCTCTTGGAACTCAATTCCTACTATTGCTTTTACTGGAGCCGTGCTATTTTACACCTATTAAGTACTGCATTCATCAGTTTAGGGCCCCTTGTTCTATAATTTAATTATTCAAACTCTGGTTGGTATTTGCAGAAAGTCTAACTTGACAGTCTCCTTCTGGACGTCTCTCAGTCTCATGTTTACATAGTTACTGATCGTTGTAGCAGTAGAAGTTTGAGATACTTGCTAGCTCTGACTATTTTTAGAGCAATTCTTAGAGATGGTTGAGAGCACACAGAGTATTCCCAAGGCAGTGGCAGGGCATCCCTGCACTAATGAACCACAGAAGCCATCCTAATGCAAGCAGTATTGGTGCAGGAAGTAGCAAGCCCTCATGCCTCAAAGACAATCACAGAAAAGGCAGAGGGCTGGAGAAACTCAATGCCTCTATAATTAGTGACAGAAAGTTTCAGCTCAGATTTAACAGGAACTGTAAGCTGAAGAACACACACATTCTGAAGTGGTGGCTAAAATCAGCATTTAAGACTAGAAGAATAAGTTACTTTACTATTAAAAGCAATACTGGTGCAATTGCAGCAATGAGGTACTGCTCAGCACTTCAGAAGTAAAAGAAACTTTCTTTTGAAAAAGATAATTTTCATTGCTGGGTTACAGTATGAAGGCATCAGTGATTGCTACAGGCTATGTACATCCTACACAGAGCACAAAGTGCACAAGGAATGGAATTTTTCCAAAGGACTCTGTAACTAACTATTTTGGTAAAACTTCAGGCAGCCTCATTTTCAGAATATAAAGTGTTTCAGTTGACTGAAAAGGAAAGCAACTCAAATCATTAATCATCTCCACCACAAGTAATGTGTTATATTTTTTCCAAACAAAATTACAGATAAGAAACAAGCCTTTAGTTGTTAGTAAGTTATAATAATCCAAAATCAAGAGAAAAGTCTACTAATTATTAATTATATATTAAACATGCATCTACAGCAATAGGTAGACTCCGGTAAGAGAATCAAATTTAGGCTGACAGTTGCCTCAGCAAAAACCAAAAATTGTAATTGTGGACACAGATCAAAATGCAATTATGGACACAGATCAAAATCTACTCAGTTATTGAATTTAAGGCGAAGAAGAAAATGTTCAATCATAATATTTGCTTAAGAATGTTTATCTTATTTCTTACCATTGAATGTTAGGAACACCCTTGCTTGAGGCTGGGAAGATCCTTTTACACTGCTAAAGTAAATAAATATCCCAATCAACACGTTCACTGCAAGAAATGCCATCTCTTCAGATTTGCAACTTAATATCCAAGAAATGAAACCTGAAAGAGAGATATATCACATTACTCTTCTCATACTCTCAAATCTGGAGCAAAAACAAAAGTATGCAAAGATTGTGTTGGAGGCCTCTTCCAGCTGAAGCCATAATTACTGATGTGAAGGAGGTACAGCACTCCTGTTTTTCCTTTGTGCATCTGAAAGTGGTTTTCCCCAGCAAGTCCTCTGTGCTGGCACAAGAGGAACTCTCTGCCTGTTAGTAGGAACCAAGAGAGCCCAGCTTTTGGCTAGGACAGACTACGGCACTAGACTCAGTTTATTTAAAATGAAGACAATTCCACCTGCTGGAAATATAATTATACTAAATGTCAAGGCAGAGCAAAGCAAGGACAGGAGATAAAGTTTCACGAATAAAAATCTGGCTGATATTTTTAGACATCTCTCTCTCATGTTAAGGGGAGGGTGGTAGGTTTGGGTTATTGGTTGTTTGGTTTTTTTTTTTCTTTTCTTTAAACATCTGAAATCAAAGGTACTTGGAAATGAGCTTTAAGTTTTAGTAAGCTGAGCTCTCTAATCACCCTCAAGTTTTTATTTAAAGAAACTCTGGCTGTGCATGTAATTAATTTCAAAACTGTGAAACCAAAAGTATTTTAACACTCTTGAAACTGTTAGTCAACGTTTGCTTTTTGGGCTAGCTCCTTTCAGGATACACACCTGCTCTCATTGACTTTTACAGGGCACTAAGAATCCTAGAGTTGGACAATGATACCACACTTGATATACCTGCTACTTCTTCTGCACATTTGCTGAACCTTCATTTATAGGAGTTAGCTGCTGAGAAGCCTGAGCATCTCAGACTCAGAAAACACTCCAGAACTCTGTATCTTTTCTTAGTTCAGGAAGGATTTGAGATCACTGGAATAACTGGAGGAAAGTGGTTTTTCTAAAGGACTTTAGACCAAATCAAAAAAGCCCAGCCACTATTAGAAGCTGAACAGTGCATATCTGTATCACATTGCTACTAAACTGCATCTCTACAAAAACTGTGAAGTGCAAATTTCATTTCGCCTATTGTAACAACTTTGGCAGCTCAGCTGCAAAAGTGAGAATACGTAACACCATCATTTTAGACCCATTTTACTTCACTACTTCATATATATATATCTCTTTGATGTAAATAACTCTTCTACTAGACACCACTTATTGATTAATCACTCAGGTGATATATTTGATTTTATGGCAACAGGAAGCACTTTGAAAGTCACAGCCCCTAAAGCTAGAAGATATCCTTAAAGGCTGTACATTTATTTTTATTAAGAGACTTGTTACCTGCACAGTCAGCTTGCAATTCTTCACCTCAGCTCTGCTCCAGCACTCCAGTCCCTCCAGTGGAAGCCAATATTTCTACAGCCTCGTTCATCCTGTCCCTCTGAGGTTCACACCTGTCCTTAAAGGACCGGCTGTGACCACCCCAGCACGGCAGGAATGAGCTGTCAGGCAGGGATGACTTTAGGTCAGCACTAGCTTGTGCTGGATCCACACCACTGGTTTAGCGGTAAAAGCCTCGCATCTCGTTACCACCCCTGTCATTCCCCGTCCACTCACTGTAAATCGCTTGGAAAGGCTTCTCTTTGCTTGAGGACTTCACACCAAGCTGGGGGTGGGAAGGACAGCGTGCATGAAAGCGCAGAGCTCTGCGGCCCACACTCTAAACTCTCCTTCATTATCTGCTCTGAGTACTGAGAAATGCACGGAGATCAAGCAATTCTACAACTCTGCTAATTGACAAAAACAACCTTGTCAGAAATTTGCCAGCTACAGATCGGGTCTGTAGGAAAAACATATCCATTCTGGCCCAGTTCCAAATTATCTCTAAGGGTCTGTTAACTAATAAAATGATAGTTGCAGAGTTTTTGCCAAGAATAATTTTTAAACAGGCTGCACGAACTCTAGTACTAATGTTGCTTTGTGGGCTTTAAATTTAAAGCCCTGTGACTTGCCCATGGGATATCCTTTAACTTACTCCTCTTCTAAGAGAGAAATGGCATTAAATCCCAATAAAATTTCTTCGTCATGCCAAAATAAATAGCCAATCATACAGAACATGTGATTTAACAGATGCAATGGGATAAGTATTTTACAGTAGTAACACTATGCTTTCTTTGCAATACAGATAAAAAGTCAAAGAGGAACAAGTGTGCGGCTTTCCTTCTTCCTTTAAATAATACTCTAGGAAACAATAATAGAATAAAAACCCTTTCAGCTCTCTTTCCCTCCCACTCTCGTGCCTCCTGCCAATTCTAGTGTAATCAGTTAGAGGAGTGAAACATTGCTACATTCATTGCTCAAATTGCAGATCTTCACCGTTAACACAGAAGTGACAGGCAAATATAAGATTCAAGTGCTGAGCAGCATGGCTCCTACCCAGCTGTTAGGCACATAAATAATAAATGCATATAGTGACAAAAAGGTACCTCAGGGTGTCTGACATGTGAGTTACCTAATGGAAATAGGTTTAATTTCAGAGATTTACAGAGCTGGTAACTGACAGCTCATTGCAGTTTTGACTCTTGCTTTGGGCTTATATCCCAGCTCTGAATTTATCTCAGTAAGTCATGATACTATATTCAGCACGTCCAGTGCACATGATCTCTGCTGACAACACGCAGACCTAAAGCCTTGCAAGTACTTTAAAAGAATCCTACAGGACAGACAAAAAGCAGTGTCTAATTGCATTTCTGTTCTTACATTCTAGTCTTAACTGTAAACAAACAGACAAACCGCTACGAAAGTGAAGTAGTGAAGTTTCCCTGCCACGGAGGTCGCTGGCAGCATGTTGCACGGCTTCTGGAAAGTATCGCTTTGCTAGGAAGTGCTGTGCAGGTGTCATCTGCTACAGCCCGGGTCCTACCCCTAAATCCTGTAAGGAAAATCATTTGGCAGAGGAAAGAAAAGAAATGAAGAAGGGGAAAAAAAAGACCAAAAACCCTGCCAAACACGGACTATGCCAATCTGGAAAACATTGGTTTAACTATCTGTGAACAGCAGCAAATTCCAACCATCAGAGACATTTCACATCTATTACAGAAAAGAAAGAGAACTTTAAGTTATGCTTACCCGGCTATTGGAAGCAGCAGTAATACTGACTTCTATCTGGTTTCTATCAGTTTATAGACTTCACTCCTGCTACCAGAACATTTTAATTCCAAACCTGGCTCACGGCAGAGAGAAAAAATAAATAAAATAAAATAAAAAAAAAAAAAGGAAAAAAGAGAAAAGTCTCTCCTCGTGGTGGTTGTAAAGATATTCCCGGCTCCTCTGTGCAATAATCCTGGCAGTGACTCCTGAGGCTCAGGGAGCGCTTCTCCCCTGCGCGCAGCCACGCACCTAGGAGTGAATGGAGCGGCCGCGCGGTGCCGGCGCTGGTTTCCAGTTACAGGCGCTGCCCTGCCCTGGCCGCCGCTCCGGCGAGGCGAGGCTCGGCGGCCGCCGGTGCATCATTAGCTGAGCAAATAGGGGCTGGAGCTCATAAATAATGGCGAGGCCACACCCCGCCCTGCGCGCCGCCGGCTGCCGCCCGGCCCGTCCGCCCACCCCAGGCAGCGCCGCAGGCAGCGCGCAGAGGGCGCAGAGAGGCGCGCAGGGCGGCCTGAGGGGCGCGCAGAGGGCGCAGAGAGGCGCGCAGGGCGGCCTGAGGGGCGCGCAGAGGGCGCAGAGAGGCGCGCATGGTGGGCTGAGGGGCATAAGGGGAGCGCAGAGAGGCGTGCATGGCGGGCTGAGGAGCGCAAGGGGCGCGCAGGGAGCGCAGAGAGGCGCGCACGGCGGGCTGAGGGGCACAAGGGGCGCGCAGGGCGGCCTGAGGGACGCAGCGCCCGCACTCGGCGCCGCGGGGCTCGGCCGCCGCAGCCCCCGGCACATCGCGCCCGGAGCGGGAGCGAAACTCGCCGGGAAAGTTTCTGCCCCGCCGAGCGGGCCGTGCCGGGGCTGCCGGAGCGCTGCTGGGGCCGGGGCAGGGCCCGGGGTAGGCGGCGGGGCCGGGGCAGAGCGGCCCCGGGCCGGGAGCGGAGCCGGGCCCCGGCGCGGGCGGATGGATGCGGGAGAGGCCGGGGGCCGGTAGGGGTCACTGTGCAGAGGCAATGAGAGCGGGCGGCCGTGACGGGGAACAGGGTAACAGACAGACCCCTCGCATGGGGCTCTTGCACTCCCCTCGAACTATTTCCTATATTTAAAACTTTAAAAGCGAAGAAGAATAAGAGAAGCGTCAGAACAGTGGTTAGATTCAGCCCTCTGATTGATCCAGGTGTTTTACCCCAGCTTTCAGAAGCTTTTTTTTTTGCGGAGATTGGAAGCTCGATTTGCTCAAGCTCAGTTTTTTCCCCAAAATATGCTGAACAGTCTTTCCCGTTTGGTGAGATTTGTGCCCCTACGACAACGGGCCAGCGCTGAAAATGTTATCCAAGCTGTCGACTCTGTTAAAGCTGAAGGTTTTCCAAGCAACATCACTTGGGGCTTGGCTTAGGTTTTCCTAAACTGTCTTGCAAGCATATTCTGTGCTGCTCTGACCTGCTGGTTGCAAACTCCTTTTGGATCAAGATTTTCACTTTTGCAGAGAGAGATGGTCTCTGATCCAGTCGAGGCAGTGTGGGTCACTCAGCAGTGTACTGTCACAGCAGGACTTTGAGGGAGCACATCTCGTGGTGCACTTGGAGACATCTCCCACTGCCAGAAATATGTTAACCAGTAAACAAGTACCCACAATGAGTGTGCACATGCTCAAGTCAGAGTTTGTTTCCAACTGTTACACACACTGGCCGTACTAACCAAAGCAGTCATTAATAGTGGTAGTATTATAGCCAGACATCAGGGAGTAGCCTGAACACAGCACCATAACTAAACAAATTTTGTCTATACATGTGGATATCTTTATGGCCTGTGTCTCTGTTGGTTACTTTGTGTAAAGGCTCTTTTGCAGGAGTGAGGGTCACAGGTAATTCAAAGACAGTGTATCCCCAGACTTCAGTGCCAGGCTAGCGAAGTTAATGCTTCCTTCAAGCAAGAAATTTCAATATTGTATGACACTTACTGACATCCCAGACGATACAAGAGTATGGGATGGTCTGCCCTCTGAAATGAAAAATCAGATTTGCAGCTGATGCCAGAAAATTAATGGATCCAGAATTTTTGAAAGCTTGATCCACTTCAGATCGTGCCTTGAAGATTAATTCACTGATGCTTTTAGATGAACCAAACTCTTTGAGATCATGAGTCTTTAAAACATTGGTGCTCTTCCAGTTCTCCTCCTTAACACAAATAAACTACACAGAAATGTGTGAACACTTGCTGTCCCAGAGAGTGGTTTAAACTAAGCCCTCAGTTCTCTCCATGGGCAGGCAGTGTGGTTGTGAACATGATGCTGCTCATCCTTGAATTGTGGTGATGTTCAAATGCCTCAGTCTGACAGCAGCACGCTGGCAAAAGGAGAAGTCACTTTTGTGCTTTGGAAAATCCCCATAACTAAGTGCAATTAGAGATGGTCGTGCCAAGCAACAGAAGTGAATCAGTCAACCCAGTGTTCTGCCTCTTGCTGTGATCTACACAGGGTGATTCAAAGGAAAATGCACAGAAAACCACAGAACAAATACGAAAATCTTTCTCTTCTAGGAGATTTTGGGGAGATGTGTAATAGGTGGTGATACCAGTCAGAGGAAAAAAAGAATGTTACCGTGAAATACCAACACTAGAATTTATGATGATTCTATCCTCCCCAAATATTTTTCCTTTAACAGAAAAAGTCTGCTTTTTTTTTCCTTTATAGTACTGATTTTCTAGGTAAGAGCACAAACACAAACTCCTCAAAATAAAGAAAAAAAGAGAACAAAAAAATATGCTCAAGCATGAATCAACATCAGCGTTAGTTAAAGTCACTTGTGTTTGTCAGGGGTTTTGTGTATGTATGGACACTGCAGGGCCATCTGGCTAGCTGCCCTTCTTCTTCACATGTGCTAGCTACATTGGAGATAACGAGGTAAAATGGAACACTGAGGAAAATTATGGGGCTTTCCAACACTCCCTCATGGACTTTGGGTTTATAAAATAGCAAATGAACTACAAAGAAACAAATGCAAAACTTTAATCTGTGAGATACCATCACACTCATATCTGATAGGCAAAGCCAGAGAATGCTAATTTTAAAAAGCAAATTGAAACAAGAACAAGCTTGCCATATTGATTTATTTGTATTTAACATGTGCATATGTGCAGGTCAGAGCATGATAATTAACTTTAAAAAGCAGTTTGAACTTCACAGCTGGGCTAAGAAAAATGGTTAAAGTTTTACTTTAGGTGTTTTGTAATAGCATGCATTAGCTTCAAGCAAAACTCATGGAATGGAAATTACTTCTCCCAGTTATGAGGTGGGGTTTCAGCATTAACTGGCATGAATCAGCCCTGTGAGTTCAATGAAAAGTATGCAAGACACTTGCTTTCCAGGCTGTGTATTTTACAGCCTAACATGGGGATGAGGACAAGTAAGTTGGGCTGTGCTTTGCAACTGATTTTTAATCATTCCTGTATTACTCAAAGAGTATGATCTGTTGTACAGTTTGCTTCTGGTTCTGATTTCTTGCATGTGAGATTTATAACCAAGGGCAGTTATTCTGGGTCACATCACACATGTGAGGACAGAGTCAGGCCCTCGCTCGGCTTCGGAGTTGGAGCAGTTCTGACTCTTGCAACGTGATCTGAGCAAGCAAATCCCCCTGGCCAAAACAAATAGAGCTGATTTTGTTGTATCTGTGCATGGTGTTTGCTTCTTACCCAAACAAGTCATCTTGATGGACCCAGGCCTAGCTTTAGACCTAAACATGAACTGTAGCCAGTAATAAGAAAGGCAAGAGTGGATTTGGGTTTTTACTTAAAATATGGGCTTGGGGGCTGGCCTTTTTGTTTTGTTTTGATTTGGTTTGGTTTGTTTTGTTTCCCCTCCCTTAAATTTTAAGCTCCTGAAGAAGTGAACATATTGTAGGAGGCATCAGGACAGGTAGGAACACAGGTTTAAAAGAAGGCAGGAAGCTAAGAAGTATAAAGAGGAGAAAGATAGGAACATTCTGAGAAGCAGTTGGATGGTTAAAGGCAGCACAGTGGAATAGAATCAGATCATTTCACTGGATTAGCAACAACTAGCCAATATGAAGATGAATAGGCTTAATAATTCGATTCTGCTTTGAGCACAAGCACAGATCAAGACAAGATCAAGTGCCAGCTATTATAAAGAAAAATGTAGTAAAGGCATAATAAAGTGACCATCAAATGGAATTAATTCCTTCCTTAAAAATCAAAGGAATGCTGTATACAGTAAATGTCAGGTTCCAAGTGATGAGAGAAGATGCTATTAACATCTATTTTCTCTGCCCTCATTTATGAGTGTCAAATCACCTTAAAGAAATGCAGGGTCATTAGGTAACCCAATTAATTCATCCTTGTTTATTTTCTTTCTTACAGTTACAAGAACTAGGGAAAGTGTGAAATATATCAGCACTTTGTTGTGGGAAATCTATTAGGTGTTTGTTTTGATGGTTTGCTCATACAAGCAGCAATTTACATTCTTTTTCACAACCAATAGTTCAAGGATTCAAGAGGTAATAAGGATACAGCTCCTGGTGATACCACTGCGTGGCAGATCAGAGGTGGCATAAGGTCCTTGGACATAGTGTGCCCCACCTTGTCATTGGCCTTGTTCAGGTGGGTCAGTGTCAGACTGGTCATGAAGAGTGAAACTTTGTCACCAAGGTCACAGCCTTATAAAACTGCTGGCATGTAGCTAACTATGGCCTGGCAAACTGAATTGATCAGTTTGCTTCTTAATGTTTAAGGTTCTGTGAAAGTCCATTTAAAGGAGATAATTTGTCTTTTCAGAGCTTAAGAAAAATTAGGTGCTTAGGGTCAGGCTTGGTGTTACCACGTAATGAAGTACTACTACCTGGATGGGAACAGAGGAAAGCATTGTGCTCTCAGCTTGATAGAAGTCCAGTTGTCTCATTTAATAAACCCTTCTCTGAGTGGCTTCCCTGGAAGTCAGTGAGCCAGTACTTCATAGTAACTCTGCCTTTGAAGAGACTGTGATTTGGGCAAGGTCATAATCAAATAAGTCCTTCTGTGCCTGTACAAAAGATGTGAGCATGTTCCTGGTATGCTACCAGGCTTTCATGCTTCCTCTTTTTAGTATGGCAACCACATTATTGCTGTTTGTAGGAGAAAGACTGTGTTGTAGTCAGATTTTCCACTTTTTAGCCACTATGACTAAGTGAGGTCAGTAATAGAACCAGAGTCACTGCTCTTGCACAAAGCTGCGTTTGAGTTTTTAAGAAATCAAACAAGTAATCATTATTTTGCAAGTTGATGAGTAAGAATATGTATAATGAAGACTTGACTGAAAGAAAGGAAAGAATTGTTGATGCACCAAGGATGGTTTCAGGCCAAGCAAGCTGCAAACAGAAAAAAGCACAAATGCATAGAGGAGGCAACAGTTTGTAATATGTGCATTGGAAGTACTTGGAATGAGGGTCATATGGTGCAAGGAGTTCTATAAACACACAGGGAAATAAAGCAGCAGCAGCTATGGAGCTTTTTATCCAAACAGATAAAGAGAAATAGGAGGGGAGGGAAGGCAAGGGATTACTGCAGGATAGAAGGAGCAGTGACATAGCCCTGAGTGTCATGGCCATTTCCAGCACATGCCACTCTACAGCCTGCTACTTGATCTATTGCTGCATCTACAGGGCTCACAGCACTCAAGGGAGTCCTCTCACTCTGTTGGAAGGAAGTTTTGTTAAGGTATCTTTTTGTCATTGATTCAGCTACTTAAGTGTTTGTAGAGCCTTGTATGAATTACTGCTTTTTTTTTTTTAATAAATAAAAAAATAAAAGGAGGCTTATGATTTTTTACACTCCTACAAGCCTGATTATAGAAAACCAGTCTGGTCCCAGATAATATACCAGCACAGTCCTGTTTCCCACCATCCTTCATCTTCAAATCAAGAATAATGACTGCATACCTTACAGTCATCGATTTGTTTTTTTCTCTGTAAGTACAGACTAAGCTTTACTGATGGTATTCACCATCTAATTGCTGACTACATATTGTTTGCATTCTGCAGGCTGTTCCTTTAGAAGAAGAGCAGAAGGACTATTCTGTGTATGCCTAGTCCTTCCCTAAGCATGTCCTCTTGGCCACTGTCCCATTTACTCTCCTTAAGGAAGTTTTTGCCATGCAGAAGACATAAAAGAACTTGTGTCTCCAGGTGAAAGAAGAGCAAAACTATTTTAAAAGTTTGTAATGTGAAGCATACATGCCAAGCAGAGCATTGACTGAAGCACTCTGAATAATGCCTGCTGTCCCCTGGAGATGTCAGGGGTCTGTGCCTATGGGACAAAAGAATGCTGAGGGATGGGTTTGGCCTCAGAGAGATCTCCTCTCCTACAAATCAAGCCTGATCCTTTTGCCTTATGCCCTAGCTCTCAGTGGAGCTGGGATTTTAAACCAGCTCTCTCAAGTAACCCAGTATGACCATTCTTCCATTTTCTTGAGGAAACCGAAGAAGCATTGGCTATTTTAATGTAAATCCAGTATACACTTTAACTCCCCCAAAGTGGAAAACATTGAGATGCTATAGAATTCAAGCTGTAATTCTTTACCACAGCACTAAGGAATGCATTCTTGCTTCCAGCAGTCTGATCCCCATTTCTCAAACAGACTGTCATGTTGTCTGCTGTGAGGCAAGGTTTGGCTCTGGAATCAGCGTGGTACAGCTGGGGTTGTGCTGGTGTTTTAGGTGCAATGCTGACGTTTTTGTCCTTTGTTACACAGATACCACTGCACTACTAAGCTCCTAAAGAAGATAAAATTGAAGCTGTGCTTTTGATTGTGTTCTATGCTGTGCTCTTGACTGTGTGAAGTCTCAGGAGGTATGGCCTGTGCTAAGGTAGAAACCTTTGTCACAGATGCCTCCAAATGCACCTGATTCCATGGCGACAGGAGCTCTGTTTTCCTTTTTTCACTGTCAGTGCAATAGATGTTTTGAGAGGCTCTAAAAACACTTTTTGCAGTATATTAATTTGTCATACTTCAGTCACCAAAACCTTTCTTGAAGCTACCCCATGGTATGAACACTGTTCATTAGAATATGTTGTATAAAAAGCCTGAGCAAACTCTTGGCTGGATGGTAGAAGCTGATGAAGGCAATGTGTGTTCAGTGGCGTTTAAGGGAGTCTGCTGAGTTCTTTGCATGGCTTTTGGGCCTCAGGACAACCAGGATATGGGTTAATTTAAAATAACATTAAATCATCCACTTAGAATCAAATTTTATTAGTTAAAAAAGTACTTAGAAGCAGTCATAGACTCTGACCTATGTATTTATTGGCTGTTATGGATTGGAAATACACTTTATTGCTATTGTTTTATTAGTTGCCTACTCAAAGTTAGCACATGATTGATAGAAACACTTGATGCACCCAAAATACAGTATCACATCTCACATTATGAACCAAGACTCAGAATTTGCTATCATACTGAAAAGTTTCCATTGCTTTAAATTGGTTCTTGGCTTTTTATTGAGAGAACTACAATTTAAAGTGAGCCTATGCTTACATTTTTTTTTTTCTTGAGCTCATAAACATTCCACTAAATATTTATATTTTTTGTAGGAATGTCTCCAGAACATCTGTTAATTGAATCTTTATTTGAATCTATTAGCAGTAGTTTGTTTTAAGCCAAAAAGACTAAAAAAAAAATTAAAATATATAGTCTGGATGGCAGCCAGTACACAATATCTTCTCCAAAATAACACCTTTTTAAATTAAATTCAATTTATTTATTAACCATTATTCAAAGTCAATTAGGAGTAAAAAAAAGTCAAAAGACAAGCACGGTATTGATACAAAAGATTTATTAAAAACTTTATTATATGGCATTTTGCCATTGCTAACATTTAAAACACTTGTACTACTTCAAATTTATCTTAATGTATTTCCAAAGTATTGTGAAATTGGAGATAAACATTTTCAGTAATACTGCAATGCACTCTTGCCTATTTATTCCTTGCAGTTTACTTATATTACAAACACTTCCAGAAATCAGTTAAATCCTTTGTTGCCAATATCAATAAATATGTATATAATACATGCTTGCTCTTTACTTTATGTACTTTCAATTTAATTTAGCAGTTGCCAAAGATCACTCATTAAAATATTCCAAAAATGGGTTCCTTATCCTAATTATTTAAAAACTGCTTTTAAGACAGGTTTTTCCTCTCAAATATTAGAGAACGAGAGGAAGCATAAAGATGGAAAAGTTAGTGTAACACATTATGACTGTAATATCATGCACAGCATAATTTTTGTTATATAGTTTTTTTCTTTCCAGGGTAAGTGTTGTTTTGGGTTTTTTGTTGTTGTTTGGCTCATTTGTTTGTTTGTTTGTTTGTTTTCTGGACATCAATTTAGCCTGTAAATTATCTTAGACTAAATAATTTTTGGAAATCTCTAAATTTTGCCATAAGAGGGCATTATTCATGCACTTAGACTAGAAAATGCATCTCAGTATACACACATACGTTTTAGGAAATAGTAATTATCCACACTCGTGAACCAATAAAGTAAAATAAATATGAATACTTCTTTGATTAGGAGTACTTTAAAGAAGTTACTGGGACAGGGATAGTTCACTGTCCTGTGTTCTTTTCCTAGATAGTCTGAAGATGCAAGAGGAGACCAAAGAAGAGGCAAAGTACTGCTTTTGGAGTCTGGAAATTACCACCTAAGACAAGAAAGCCAAAGGTTTGTGTTCCTACCTATGGACACAATTCAGGAAGTGTGCCAAGGCAGGGTTAGCAATAAGCACTTGTTCATGCCCTCCAGGAAAATGGAAGTTGAAGAGTTAGAACATGTGTAAGACTAAGGACACAAATCCTTAAGTTCCTGCTGTTAGTAAAAAAAAAAAAAAAGAAAGTACTTAATCCTGAGCCTCTAACATTTTTTATAAGTGATGTAAGTTGTGAGAATGGGAGGAATACAGAGATGTGCCCTATCAAATATGGATCTGAGAAACCTTTGGGATGGAAAAGAATTGTCTTTTCTCCACTCCCCACCAAAAAATTCAGAGTAGAAGTTAGATCCTAAAATATAATGTAATGGCTTCTGCTAATGTTGATGAGTGTTGGATTGTTTCCCAGAAAAATAGAAAATCTTCATTCTGTAACAAGAAACAAACAAAAAATGCACACTAAGTGGAGTTTTCAGAGCCCTGAAAGAGTGTTATCATGCAAGCTGCATTTGTGCTCTTGAACAGAGATGGACTCAGGACTGCACACACTGGGTGTCCTATGCAGGGATTGTCAACATCTCCCCCTGTGCCTCTTCTGTCAGGTATTGAAAGTGTCTCTAGACAAGGATTTTCTTGTGTCATCCTCATCCACACAATCACCAATGCACCCTTTCAATTCTGAGTCTCTCAGAACAGAATTTTCTGATTTAATATTATTTAGCATCACAAAGGACGTGTTTCATTGTCCTGTTTCCTGGAATAATGTACTATATCACATGATCACTACCTTTAAATCCCTTTTACTGACAGCTATAAGGAAAAACAATGTGACAAGCAGAATACAAATTGCTTTCAGATATGTTTTGGGTGTTCTCCAGCTTGTCAGTTCTTTTTTTTTTTTTCCATTGATTTATACCAGAAATGTGCAGAGATCCAGCAGTAACCTGTTATTTGCAGAAACTGGTAGTTGAAATGTAGAACTGAATTTGGTCATTTTGTCATCTGTGCAGTTTTATGAAGACCAATTAATTACTATCAGAAGAATCCTGTAAGGGAAAGATTTATGTGCTTTGAATTTCAATCCACTTCATCACTGTACGGACATTACTTTAAGAGTTGAAAAGCCAGAACTGCAGCTGGCTTGAAAAATATTATTCTGATCAAGCCAGTAAATTCACTAAGTTATGAACTTACAAATAATTTGTGTTAACACCTGCATATTTTTTAAGAACTCAGTACACTCCTGAAGGCAGTAATATCTCAGTGTCAATAATGGAATCCCTGCTGTTAGAGATGAAAATCATATCAATTAAATTCTGCATCTGCAACCTCAGATTTTTTAACTTCTTTCTCCCTTCTGCTTTAGGGAAAATGACAGGAATTTTGTAAAATTCATCAGATAACAAATACTTGGAATGATGGACTAGAGCCCAGATAAATTCCAGCATTCGAGCTGGTGTCTTTATTTGGAACAGGTTGAAATCATACAGCTCCATGACTGGCTGATTTTGGGAGTGTTGTCGTTTCTCCACTTGTGGAATGACTAGTGGAGCTGCTTGTGTGGATTTACATACATGCCTGAACAAAACTGTACGATTTTTATTTGTCATACATACCAGCAGCTCCTCCTCCAAAACTCTTCCTGTATTTTTTTTCTGATCTTTGTTGATGCTGCTGTAATTCTCATTGTTACCTACATACCTGAAGATCAAAAGCAATAAATGGAAAATGCAACTCAGCTGGAGATGAGTGTCCACTATTTTTTGTACCTGCTTGGGAGCAGGGAGACTTCTGCCAGGTAATCTCCTTTATACTGCTAGCAGGTCTACATTATCTTTTAATGGTAAAAATTGTAATGAAATGTATTCTGTAGTTTCAATTTCTCTATCAGAAACATTGTGCATCCTAGGAACGGATGCACAATGTTTCTGATAGAGAAATTAAAATAGCTGCGGGTTGCAGTGTTTTTCCAGTACACATTTCAAGGTTTTTTCCTACTACCTTTCAACCCACAACTGCTTTGTGAAATGTCCTTTTAGGCGTTTTATTAGAATTGTCTTGGAAACAGGCAGTTTCCAAGTAAAGTATGAAACTTTCATGTATGAAAGAGCTGGTACTACTTTCTTAGAAGAAAATATTTTTCGTCACTCCAAGAGTGGCTTCCATAGGCCAGCAGATACACTTTCCTTCAGTCTCTTCTGTGGCATTGATCTAAATGCAAGCTGCAGCCTTCTGCAGGCTTCAGACTTGTACCCAGGTGTCTCACTCTCCTGTTTCTACCTGGCTGATGGAACTAGTTTTATTCAGTTTAGGTCTGGTGAAGAAAAAAAAAAAAGGGACTATAAAGAACTATCTTCTATATCTTCTATTCGCTGTTGTGGTTTTGGACTAAAAGCAAGCAAACAAACAAATAAACAAGCTTTTCCCCAACTCACACCTCTGCAAAAACCTGATACAAATGTACCACTCTTAAGTTTCTTCTGTGATCCTGATGGTTAATTCCTGTGTGTCACAACTTCACCTCCCTTCCTATGTGCCTTGTCTTTACCTCCCACAGAAAAGGAGACAAGGAGACTCCCTCACTACATGTTTACTACATATTTTCTCCAGCTTCTTTATCTGAATGGGAATCTTTACAGAAAGGATCTGTCTCAATGCCTTTTACACCTAATGCCATATTTATTTAGGTGTTTTTTGAAAGCTAATCCATTATGACTCAAGGAAAACTGAAAAGCTTTTAAGAAGCCATCAGCAACATCCACCAGAGCATACAGTGTTTTTGATGTCATACAAATCTACTTTGTCAGAGACAGTGTCCCGCATTTGCTGTATTTGTGTGAGACATCTTTTCAAATCCAGAGAAGGCATGAAGTTAGCAACCTGGCTAAACTTGAAAGGGGTCACTGCAGGAAAAAAAAAGAATATTTATCAAGAGTATTTTTTATCGTATTTCAAACTCTGTCTGCAAGCATTCAAAGAACAATTCTGATATTCAAAAATCCCTAAGTCTTTTAAAGTGCAAATAGATATTTGTGAGCCATGTCAAACAGCCTCATTCGTGCTTATCTTCATCTTTGGGTGATGACTGGTTAAAATATTTTTGAATAATGAAGCCATTGTCAAAAATCAAGTCTATTCAAAAAAGGTGCTTGAAAAGAAAATTATGCTCAAGTTGTTGAATACATTTTTCATTCTGAATAGTTTGTCAGGCTATTTGCATCTTAGGGAGGATGTTGATTTCCTTGGTGGTTTTAAAATACATGTCACTTTGTAAATTTTTAAAGATGCTGATTTTATATTCTTATCATAGAAACTACTTTTGGACAACAATCTTTTAAAGCATCTTTGTTAATGAGGAGGTATTTTGAAATCTCTGCTGACTACTTCACACCTTGTTTGGTGGTTTACACAGGTGCAGGGTGATGTAAGTCGCAATCAAAAGAGAGTGATTTAACTTTTAAGGGCGTTTTTATGTTCCTTTTATACAATTGTAATACATGAGATACATGTGATTTCTATAAATGGAGTTAGTAATTCTTATGGCACAGAAACAGAGAATTTGTATACAGATCATCTGCTTTCAGTGAGCAGCTCCCCCCACCTGCACACAGTCTAAACAAAAGCCATTTTTATATGGGATGTTTTAGTATGAGGGAATCAAACAAATTTGGATTTGGAGTTTTTTTTATCACTTAGATTCCCTTTAGAGGCTATATCATCTTAGCTGTTATTAGTAAAAAATAAACTCTAAATAACAGCATCAAAGGGAATTCAGAGTTAAAGTTCACTTTCTGAAAAAAATCACATAATATCTAGTTATCATCACAAGCTCCAGAGAATTGGAATTAAAGTATGTTTTATTAGCATTTGCAGATCTAAGAAGCACATCAAGATCAAATGACCAATAAAACTTTCATTTTTTAATCTGTAATCAAAAGAATTTCAAATCCTTTGGTATTTAAAATATACAGAGAATCCCAGGCACTAAAATGTTCAATTCTTTCAATACTGTTTCATGCCCCTTTTCTTTAAGGTAAACATTTTCTTTAGAAATTTCTCTCTGAGGGTGAAACAAAATCTCCAAAGCTATCAAAGCTGTTGCTCTACATTAGTAAACTTGTACTCTATAGGAAACAGCTGAAAGTGTTTTTTCTTTCTTCATGTCTGCCTAAGTTGTAGGTTTTATCAGGGCATCATGTAAATACTTGTATCTGCTGGGGATTGCTTAAATTAAAAAATTACACTATATATTATATAATTGTATCATACTATCTGATAATATATAATGCATAATATAATCTGTGATAAAGGAGTTCTTGGGTTGCTTTGTAAATTTTATTCATGTTAGTACAATACTACTCACCTGCAGTCATTGGAATTATCTTGTTGACAACTTTTGTCACATATAAAGTGAATTTAACTAAAGTGCAGAGTTGCAGCGTGATTTAGGTTTGCAAGGATTTAATCTCACTCCATCCCTTTTAAACATGGGACTAACTCCAGAGTTCAATCTAGCCTCAAAGTAGGATCATTTACACCTTATCCCATCAACTCTTGAAAATCTCCAAGGACTGATGTTCAGTCCCCTGGCAGCCTGCTCAGAGAGGTGCTCATAGGCACCCTTGTAGCAAAGATTTTTTCCTCCTTGTCTCAGCTGGAGTTTTCCTTATTGCAGTTTTGTGTCCATCCTTTCCTTGATCACCCCTTGTCCTTCCACTGTGCTCCAGGAAGAATTATCTGCCCCTGTTTTTGCAACTCCCTTTTATGTAGGGAGCCTGCTGCATTGATCCTGCTATTTGATCAAGTCTGCCATTTAATCCCCTTTGTCTGTCCTATTTTCTAGTCCTGTTTGCTCTTCCTTGCCTTTAAGCCAGGATCTAGGTGTCAAACTTTGATCAGTTCTGGTCATGGCCACTGTCTGTGAGGCAAAGCTTAGGACAGTGTGTGGGGCAAGGGAAAACAAGATTTTCTCTTTCATATACAAACAGCAGTGGGGGATTTCTGAATCCAAGACTAAGTGGGCATGAAGCAGGAGAGAAAGAGCCAACAGAGTTGCACAATCTGTACAAAAAAGCAGCTGCAGAAGATAGTTAAATTTTCTGAGAGTAATTTTTAAATATGTCTTTGAATTTAAAATTGAGGGCTGCTGTTCATAGCACAAGACTATGTATGAGTACTCCATGAATGAATACCTCACCAGCAATCTGGCCAACTTTGTGTTAGGGAGGTGAACTGATGAATATATACCATATGTTTAGATTGTGTAAGTGGATGCAATCCTCAGCAGCTTCAGAGAAGCTGTCCTTGTTTACACCAGCTAGGAGCTAACCTTGTGCATATAATTTTCAGCTGAATAAATGCAGATGTTAGCTTTATACAAGATTTACAGAGTTTCAGGTTACCTTTGTTAAACAAGGAAACTAGCCCACAAGTTTGGATTTGGCAGCACTGCACTGCACTGCTGTCTGAGAAGAGACATAGGTTTGGAAGTGAATGTGGCATTTTTTGAGCCTTTGGAAAAAAACAAATGCTCATACGTCCTACTGTACAAGAACTCTTCTAAGGCAGAGAAAATAAGGAAATGAAAAGGAGGCTATGTGGAACCTGAAACAGGGAAATATGGCAGGATAATATGTGTACCTGAAACTTCAGAAATTGCATGCCTCCCTTTGGCCAAAATACTTATGAGTAACTGCATCACCTACAGCACTGGCATCCTAAGGATGCTCCAGTTTACCAAGGGCCACTTGAATTTTCTTCAAGTTTGTATTCAAATTATTTACAATTGCAGAAAATTTGGTCCTTCCTGCAGATACTGTCATTATCTAATGACAGATGCCATAATAAAAATTTGACTTGTGATTAATAACTCCAGAAATCTTCCTGAAATCAGTGGAGGGGTCACAACATTTAACTGTTTCCCAGAGCAGAAAAAGAGTTGTTAAATACCAAACCTTTAGTTCTTTAACTGCACTAGCAAGATCTTAAAGCCCTTGAGGGCATGCCAATTAGACATGAAAAAAATACTTACCATGATGATTTATTTTATTTCATTACAAGAATACATGTTGTTTTAAACCTGGCTGACTTTTTCAGCAGTGTTTGCAAACAGATCTGGGATAAACAGCAAATGAATGATAATGCTGACAGCAATCTAACCAGGCAAATGTATTTTGGTACAAACTATCACAGACAAAATTTGCTGGTGCTACATGTGCCAGCTTGAATGACTGCTGGACCAGGATCCCAAGGCTTATTGTAATTTCAGAAAAAAGTAAGTAAAGCTGCAGCCTGTATTCTTATTATTATGTATATGCTGATCAGTATAGTATCATTGCTTGAAGATTGTATGACTCATTCTCTGATGTTTATTTATCAGTAATATCTGTAAGTGCAGTCAATTCAATCATAAACCTTATAAAGAATCAAAATCTGGTTTTGTTTCAATATGTTGTGAGATTAAAATTGTAGTCCTGGTGTTAGGGCTCTGCACATAGTGATTAAATAAAAATCCCAAGGCCTGTGTCCTATAGAAGACACAGGACATTAGAGTAGCTTGGCAGGGTGAATTCTCCAGGCCTTTTGTTCTATGATCATACTGATCTAAAAGTTATTGTGGAAAAAATAATTATTCCTTGATGCAAGAGACCTTTCCACTGACATTTTATGTGACAGGGGAACAAAGCTATCTCTCTTAAGCAGTCAACCACTTTTTCTGCAATATTGTGTGCTTCTCTTCCCACTTTGTTTACTGTAAGGTTTGCTCAATCATTTATGCACTGGAATAAGTTTACTAGGCTGACAAGTTTCACTAATGAAGATAAAGACATTCAGATTTGGAAAGCTTGCTATGGTTTTTCTCTCTCTACTTTTCCTGCTAATAGGAGTTCACTTCCAGCCTGAGTTACAGGGTTAGAGACAGCTCTGAATGCCAAGAAGGAACATGCTGGATCCATTTGTGTTTTTAAGTAATCGCACTGTGTCTTTGACTTTGGGTGCCTTGATGGCAACATCCTGTGCTGGTAGCCAGTACACCATACAATTTCTATAAGTCTCTCTCTTTGATCTTCTCTTCAAACTACACCTTATTCTGGTTTTCCAGCTAAAATTAGTTATCCAACCGGCATTCCTGCTCTTTCTTATGGTACTTTAAAAGCATTCACCCTCAATTTAAATGCTGACTTTAATAAGCCAATGTAAATTGCTCTATGCAGCTATTTTATTTTTACAGTACTCAGAAGTTCTTCCTCCTTTGGAAGAAAGTCTACATTTTTGCCTGTTCATAATTTCATTTTCTCAGGACTATATTCTCAGCCCCTGAATAAAACACTATTGACTATAATAGTTACACTATTAACTATGAAAGTAGAAAGTATGTCACTGATCTCTTTTAAAGTGATCAGTATCCATCCTCAGTTCCTTTTAAACCAAAGTGAATCAATAGAATCTAATGAGGAGTGATAACATTGCACACCCTGTGCATGGGAACAGTAATTCCTGCCAAAAGCTCTTTTTGGAGCTTTGGAGGAGCTATACCTATAGGAAACTAAAAGCAGGGTAGTGAAATATTCAGATAGTGCAGGATCATATCCATTCTCCCTTACAGCAAGAGCAAGTGTCTACTCTTTCTCCTCAATTCTAATTCATATAAGAAAGGAAAACATCTCTGAGAAATGACATAAATGTATGGCTTCATTGTCTAGGAAAAAGATACATGAGAATAGAATGGGAGATTCTGGCAATGTGGCTACAGTTTGGCTCAATGGAGTTCTGAATTCAGGTATAAAAAGTTTCTGTAAAAAATTTTTCAGCTAAAAAACAAAACAGTATTTGTAGCACATAGGAGCTACCAGCACAGTCCTGCAACACCCATGAAATTAGTCACATCAAGACATCCCCTGTCTTGTTAATGCAGAAGCTTTTAGATTGAGTTCCTAAGCCTCTCTCCCAGTTTTGGGCTGAGCTTTTGCTCCAACAGACAATGAACATTCCAGAATTTCAAACTGGTGAGAGCACTGTTGTTTTCCTCAGATGTCTTGAGGCAAAGAGGTTGAAGCCAGTTGGTACTTTTCTTAGAAAATATAGCCAGGGCAGTTGTAAATGGGGATTCCATATAACTGTACAAATGTGTCATAGCAAAATATCTTTTACCAGACAGTATTTATAGGGAAGTCTAATGCTACCTTATCCTCTTCATAGGGCCACACCTGAATAGAGCCAGATATGAGTACTCCAGTACCTGAGCTGCTGTAGGTGATAACTCCTGTGTCAGCTGAATGTCTCTCTCCCATCTCTGAAGCACGACAGATAAATTCAGCAATGAAATCTCTGTTATAAAGTCATAGAGTTATTATTAGGATGGCTTAGCATATTGTGATTTCTAGTAGTCTCACAGGTTTAAAATACACTGAACTACTTCTATAATTCTTTTAACCTCACTGATATAAATGTTCTGTGGAAAGAAGAGCTCACAGTCTGTCAGTGGTCAAGAAGGTAAATAAAATATGAGGAGTTTTTATGAAAATAAATAAGCTAAAAATATAATGATTAAGCTAGTGCATGATTCCTTGTTTCATAATGTTTACCTTGGTATCCCAAAAAAAAAAAAAGGAGCAAGGCAATAAGGTTGAATGAAGATTTAAAGCAACTTTCACAAAAGCAACAGCTGAGCAGGTTGGACCTCCTCAACCTACAGACGAGAAAGTTTATGACTATGATAAAGATCAGCAAAATAATTAGCACCATAGAGAAGTCAGATAGGGATCTCTATCCATGTTTTCTCCAGTACAAGCTTCATCAGATGGTCCCTGTCTAGTACCATCTCAGAGAAGAGAATTTCAAAACAAACAGAAAGCAGCAATTCTTCAGGCAACAGGTTTTATGACTGTGTAGTTCTTTGCCAAAAGATTCTTTGTTTGGAAAACATTTATATGGATTAACAGATAGATTGAAGGAGCACTTATAAATAAATCTGAAAGTAGATTGAGGCAAACAGAATATTATGGGTGAAATATCATAGCAGCTTGGTCTGATTCTCTTTTTCCTGATATTACCACGGGTGGACATTTCTGGAGACATTACTGGACAGATGGACTTTCAGAGCAGTGTGGCCGATTTTACATGTGATGAAAATGATTTGTCCTAGAAGTACATCCCTGCAGTGATGCTGCCATGATGCTGCTGCCATGAAAGAATATGGATTTCCTATTTCTCTGGAATTTAGAGAAAAATAAGAGGCGTAAAGTGGGGATAAGGTCTTGTGTCTTGACTTGTGTGACCAGAAAGTTTTTCATTTGGAAAGGGATCACTTTTCTACCATTTGATTTTGTTTTAAGAGGACTGATTTAGTTACAGAAGCTAGCATGACATGCCTGGGGATATTAACTCACAGGGCAAGCAGACATATGGGAGCTCTGAAAATGAGGATTAATAAGTAAGCCTTCTTCAAAATTAGTAATTAAATTGATGATACTCTCTTCTGGTAGTTTGATGATGATCCACAAAGCTGGATGAGACATAAAGTTGATCATGTGCTATTATTAAGTACCATATAATTTATTTAAGGTCTGATCTTGAGAAGTGAAAACACTTCTGCAACATCTGAAGACTTGCAAAATTGCAGGGCTTAGCACTTAGCCAAATTGGTGATTAGCAAGAACAGAGAAATTAGCCCTATGGTCCTGGGCAAATTCCAACTAATTGAAAGTACTGTGTATAGTGGTGTTAACATTTTCCCTCTGGTCTGGTATGGATACAATATTTTTCAAACCTCCTCCCAGAAAAATAGTGTGCTAAGTTAGAAAAATTTATGTTCCATGCCATGTATGTGGCTGTATTCCAACACAAAAGAAATCCTGAGAATGAAAGCACAACTACAGAACTGAGATCTGCTAGATAACTTTTAAGTGTAATGCACTGACTTTGTGTAAGGGATCAAAACATACAGGGATTTTTTTTCTCATATGTCTAATATACAGACAGATAAAGAGGTTCCACTGAATGACTTAGAATCATAGACTGTGACAATAGACATTGTGTATTTTGAGTATGAAAGAATAAGGACTTTTTTTTCATACAGCTCATAAACTGTATGAGCTTTTGGCAAGGGAATGTCAGAACAAAGATCTATTATAAAGAAGTAGGAATCCTCACATCAAAATGAAGGTCATTTATTGAACTTTCCCATAATTGTATGGGGAAAATGATTAAATCACTTCCACTGCCATGTAGTGGCTGATTTTTTCTATGCTCATGAGAGGATGTATAAGATTTGCAGATTATGGGTTGTATCTCCCATATTGGCAGCTCTGAGTATCTTGACTGTGGATAGTACAGTTAGCAAGTTCAGTGGGATGATGTCAGTTTACTCCTAATGAAGTCTGGGTGTGATTTTTGGAGCCTTTGAGATCTGTTGGGACTGTGGAAACAGATATTTCACATAACACCTGAATATTTTAAATATATCTTCTGGATAAAACACTGCCGTGATATAATAAAATATTAGGAGATGGCCACAGTTATAAAAAAAAAAATGTATCCTTTTGTACAAGCCACCTCTGCAACCTTGTGACTACCAAAATAGCATCTGAGATCTTGCAGGCCAAAATTTCTCAGCAAGCCCAGGTACAGGCCTAAGAATTGTATCACAGAGGGATATATGTGGATTTCTGATGGTGCAGGGGAAGGGGATCTGTCCCCTGGCTGTGAGAGCAGACCAGCAGCTTTCCCCTGCCTGACTCAGCACAGGTTTCCATGGCAGTCTGGGCTCCAGTGCTGGGAATGCTGGGGGTGAACAAAAAGGAGTAGTTTTACAATACCCCCTTACTCCACTGCTGTCTCTAACTCTTGCATTTCTCACTTTTGAGTGCTGGCAGCAAGCACTGATACAGGTTTGAACTTTCAAGTTGGAATTTTTCTGTTGACAAAGACAGCTCTCTGTACCAGGCAGCCCTTGGGTGGAAAAATTATAGCTCTACACACTCAATTCCTATCTGTCTGGTAGAGATGTAAAAATATTTCAAGATGTTTTATCATACACCTCTATGCTCAACCTTGTGAATTCTTTGAAATGTTTGGCAGCAAGGTGTCTGTCAATTGCTAAAAGCCCATTTCTGCTTGGAGGCTGTGTTTGATTCACTATGAAAAAGTACAACAATAACGTAAAGGTTATTAGTAGTTCCTGTTTTATTTTGCTAAGGATTTAATTTTCACTGAGTCCCACTTCTATTCCAGAAATAGGTTATTAACTCTGCCAAACCTGTAACCTGTGCTTATTTCCTTTTTATAGAGGACAAAACTTTATCTCTTGATACTATCCTTCTGCAGCATTGTATGCTTCTGAGCATAGTTTGCATGCATTGACTTGATATGAATAAACTATATAATACTTGACATTCCTAGAATCATGTATTCATAAAATGCTTGAGTTAGACAGGACCTTAAAGATTTAGTTCCAAACCTCTGCAATGAGCAGGGACAGCTGCCACTAGACCAGTCTGTTTAAAGTCCTGTCCAACCTGGCCTATGGGGCATCTACAAATTTTCTGGGCGACCTGTTCAAGTGTCTTCCCACTCTCACAGTGAAGAATTTCTTCCTTAGATCTAATCTGAACCTGCTCTCTTGCAGTTTGAAGCCATTCATTCCCTCTTGTCCTGTCACCACATGCCCTCTCCAGCTCTCTTGTGGCCCCTTTTAGATACTGGAAGATGCTCCAAGGTCTCCCTGGAGCCTTCTCCAGGCTGAACGAGCTCAACTCTCTCAGCCTGTCTTCATGGAAGTGGTGGTCCAGCCCTATAATTATCTTTCATTGAGATTAGATTTTTATGTTCTTATCTCTTTGAGATGATGATTTCAGGGATTTTTTGGGTTTCTTTTTGCTTTCCAAAGGAGTGTGATTTACATTCCTGCCTTTTCATAAATAAGATGCTTTTTTATGTAAGTTGGCATGTCATGGTCATTATCCTCAGTAACATTGCACAGCTGTGTCTGAGGATGTGTGTGAAGGTAATGGGATTGTGCAGGTGTAGAGCAAAGGAAAATCATAATGGTAACAGAAAAGAGAAATTTGTCTCCTGAATATTTATGGATACGCTGAAGAGCAGAGACAAAACATGCAGGGCATTACCTAAGTCTGGGGAGAGGAGTGGGAGAAATAGCTGGGATATTTGATTTGGCATCAATGACAACCTTCACAAGTTAAAATAAAATTGAGTTTTAAAATAAGTAATTCAAAATCAGTAATTCAAACAGTAATTCAAAATCAGTTTGAATATCTGAAGCATTGGTGTCTAGTCAGGTTAAAATGAGTATTGATTGTTACATCTGCAACATATTCTAAATTGCTTGCTTCCTGTGCTTTTGACAGCAAATTTATTTGTAGTCAGGAATTCAGTTTCCAACATAAAGGGGTGAGATTTTTGAACTCTCTTAGCTAACAGACCCATTGTTTGTGTAAATGTTGATGGCATTATGCGTCCTCCTTTGCTAGTACAATAATTGCATTTCTTTAAAAGCTACACAGAACTTCAAAAACTCACACACCAAACAAAATGTAAATGGTTCTGTGACCCTGTTAACCCACTTAAGCTGACGTCTGTTATTACCAGCTCCCTTTTTGCTTAAGGGAAATGGCTGGGTTTTTTGTTTTTTTTTTTTGCAACAGTTGTTACATCTTGGGTCAAGCCAGTTGTTCAATGTCCAAATAAAGAGGAAGCTGATTTTATGGCATGAGTCACTGATCCTATGATGCAAGTGGTGTGCTTTTATTTGGGGCTGGGAATTTTGAAGGGTGAATGACTGAGCCCAGCATCAAACAGTGTATCCAGTAACTGTGTGGGGAGGCTGGCCATGACACAGATAGGAAAGACCAGTGACATCTACATTGATATTTGCCACTCATAAAAGAAAAAAGGCCATGCTCTTTTTCTAATCATAACTAGGGTCAAAATAAGTTTCTGTTGAACTTTGTCATGTAAGCTAAGTTTAATGAACCCTAAACAGACTCGTAAAAATATTGAAAGTCCTGCAATGCTTTTGTATATCCATTTTGTATATTAGTACTTTTTTTTTCTAAAACACAGATATGAAATTCTTTGTATCATTACAAACTCGTAAAATGGTAATGTTTTATTTTTCATATTTCTGATTTTTTATTTTTCCTGGATGAAATAGAAACTGTGGTGAGAACTGTAATAATTTTTAGTCTGCTCTCTTGTGGTTTTTGATTGATGATTTAGCTGAGAGACTTTAAGATGCTATGTATACACGCAGAGTTACTACCAAGCACTTAATGGGATTTTCAGAGGTTTCTGACTTGTCCTGATTTCATTGGAAGATAGGATCATTCTAGGCATCTGTAGGCCACCAGGCATTGATTTGTTTTCACATTCCTCTGCCAAAAGTGTGTTATAAACCTTGGTGTTTGATCCTTACTACTGTAAGTATTTAATCTCAGTATATTTATATTCTATTGCACAGGGTATTTGAATCTAATATCTCTTGGGATGCTATTCTTTAATTTATTCTTCATATGTCTGTATTTTTCTTCCATGTGCTTTTCTTGGGTTATTACTGACTACTAATCCTGCTAACAAGTCTGGGGCAATGCAATGAAAGTACCTTCTTTCTCTCTTTGACTCTAATTGCCTTTTTGCCTCACCCTTTCCAG
The DNA here is from genome assembly GCF_012460135.2 of Molothrus ater. Classification (NCBI taxonomy): domain Eukaryota; kingdom Metazoa; phylum Chordata; class Aves; order Passeriformes; family Icteridae; genus Molothrus; species Molothrus ater. Next base: position 11,000,549 of record NC_050482.2, on the reverse strand, counting down.
GTAAATATTAAGGTGGGGTGGTGAGAATGATTCCCCATATGACACTTCCAGCAGAGCAAGACCAAAAGCTAACTTGTTAAGTCACCTTAACCTCATCAAGGTGTAAGCAGAAGAGCTCATCTGGACATTTTTCAGAGGACCAAGTGAAGAAGTTCTCAGACATCTGGGGAATTGCACCTACACCTCGTGATCATGTATTGTGTAGGTGACCAAAAGGTTGGGTCTTCCCGCCTCTCTGCTCGCATCCCCCTCCAGCTACTTCACACTGCTGTATCTGCCTCTGAGCAGGTTGCCAAACACAAAATCTTCTTTGAAAGAGAGGCAGGGACTTTCTCCTCTCTCCTCTTTACAGTTCTGCTAGTTAGGGATGTGCTCAGAAACTCCAAATATCACTGCACTTCCAAAGCCTGTCCAAGGGCTTCTTTTCCTGTGGAGGAATGCTGTGCTTCACAGCATCTGCAGCTTCATAGCTTCCATAGCTTCAGTCAAAGCTAATCCTTAATCTTTACAATTTCTAATTCATCATATGCAAATACATGCTAAAGTATAAAAGTTTGCTTGAATTACTGTGCTGCTTCTTTAGTAGGAGATAATGGCAGGGTGATTAAGGGCACAGAAAAGGTGCTGATATGGAATTTTTTACCTTATAAAGCAGCTGACAAGACTTCAGAGGTTATTCTGGCTCTTTTGACATTCCAAGATGTGAATAGCCACTTCATACTCACTCAGCAGTGATCTGGGCATATTTTCTTTCTCATGGCCTCATCCCAGAAATCATAACAACTGGAATGTGTTGCTTCTGCCACACGTACATTGTGTACTAACTGTTGCTAGGTTGCTTTGAGCTTCCTAGTGGCACCGATGCACTATAGAAAAGGAAACTAAAACAAGGCAAGGGAAAACAAGCCTTATACTACAACTGATTTTTTGTTACATGACCTTTCATAATACAATTTTAGGATCAAATACTAACTATTCTCCATATCTTTACTGACGTGCCCAGAACCCTCATTTTTTCACAGGTATTTTAATATCTAATATCCTCCCTCAGCTCATATTGATAAACACTAGAAAAGCTGTGCCCTCTTCCCAACATCTTCTGTAGCAAGCTCAGTGTCTCATAAGATTAATCCATAAACCAATCTGGTTTTCTTTGTGTGTTATTACTCAAGCAGAGAGAGCTACAAGAGTAAAAAAAAACAGCACTGAGATGTCTGTAAGCTGTAATGCATACTGGCAGAAAGAAAAAACCCTTGTGGTTGAACATAAAAAACAAAAGGCCAGGTCTTTTCTTTTTGACCTGATGATTCATTTCAATCCTGGCTGGTTTTTTACCTTTAGCAGTAGTGTAAACACTCTACAAAACTCTTCTATTCTCCGTATTAGCATAACAGGGATTAATCAACTGTATGCTAATTTTCTGTATAATTAAAGCTAAATACAAGGTGGCATCAGTCAAAGCCTTTGACCATCATCATGCAGAATTGTTGTTAGAATCTGTGCAGAGAACAGCTAATGTAAAAGTGCATGTTCAAGTAAGTGTAGAAGTACATGTTAAAGAAGTGTTCAGGCAAGGTTTTCTGATTACAAAGAATTCAGAGTACAAAACATAGTGGTTGCTTTCCATACAGCAGTAGAGTAGCTGGATCTAAATCACACCAGACTTATTGAGTATCTTGCAATGGTATTGTCTTTGTTTATGTTGTTTTGTTTAGAAAACTATTGCCAAGTCAGAGATCTGGAGCTTATTATAATTGGTGTATGATATATAAGATAAAAAAATAGCTGACTGAAATCTTGACCAAAAACAAGAAGCAAAAATTGCCTCAACAATCACAGACACAGCAAGAAATAACAGACAACTCTTTGTGTAACCTGTGTCTTTCAAAATTACTTTTTACTTTTTTTTTCTACATCTGTTTTTACCCTTCTGAACAATGTTAAGTTGCAAATTTCTTTTTCTTAAGAACTTGCCTTTAGAAACAGTCAGTGTTCTGACAAAGAAGTCTTTCAGGTATATGCTATGCTTTTGGTGGATATTTAAGCTTTTTTTTTTTTTCCAGGAGTGGCAAAAGAGAAATAGCCTTGATTTCTCTTTTATAAACGTTCCTTTATACAATGAGTAGTGTATATATATATGGTTCCAATGATGCATTCTTGCAAAGCTGGTGAGATCAGTAAGACAACACACTTATAAAAAAAGAGTCCAAAATCTTTTTTATTTAAAGATAAAATAAAATAAAGAAATTAAAAATAATCATTCACACAAACTAGGAGAGAAAAATCTTAGATAGTATGGGTAAAGAAAGTCAAACATTTTAAATTCCATTGGTTATTTTTGCTTTTTACCCTACTTCTGGTAATTCTTGAGGTTTTAAACCTCAAGAAGTACAAGCACATTTTTTTTTTTAAGATTTTTCCTCAGTATTTGCAGACCTCGGTGGATAATAAATTATCTCCAGCAGTGGAAGGAATTCCATTTTGCTTGGAACTATAAGTGATAAATCTTGATATAATTTCTAGAAAATTTGGAAAGGTTATTTGTAAATTATTACGACTTCAAACCTCTTCAACTTGATGAGAATATATAACCCTTGTTATTTGACATCAAGTCACAATATTAAACAAATTTATCATCTTGTGAAGAAATCAAGTGACTAACTTTTGAACCTACAACAACCTTTTTAATTGATTCAAGGACATAGAGACAAAAATGACCAATTCTTGCAGTAAATTTTTTGTACTCAGATATTACACTGACTTTAATTGCCTGCTCCTTGAGCAAAATCTTCACTGATGAACAAAAGCTGCCTTTTTAAGTTAATGAACTTCATTTTTACCACAATCATAGGCTGGTTTGGGTTGTAGAGACCTTACAGGTAATCTTGTTCCAACTCCCCTGCCGTGGGCAGGGACACCTTTCACTAGATCAGGCTGCTCAAAACCCCACCCAACCTGCCCTTAAACACTTCAGGGATGGGTTCTTAACACATGCCCTTAGCTTCTCTGGGCCACTATTCCTGTTTCTCACCACCCTCACAGTAAAACATTTCTTCTTTATGCCCAGCCTCAATATACCCTCTTTAGATTAAATACTTTTGCCTCATTCTGCCTCTAGAGACATTGGTTAAAAGTCTTTCTTCATCTTTCTTATGAGCCCTCATAATATTAAAGGCCACTCTAAGGTGTCCCCAGAGCCTTCTCCAGTCTGAACAACCCCAAATCTCTCAACCTGTCTTCAACACAGAGGTGCTTCAGTCCTCTGATATTTTTACGGCTCTCATCTGCATCTGCTCCAAGAGATCCATGTGTTGCTCATACTGGGGACCCCAAAACTGAACACTACTTCAGGTGGGACCTCAGAAGAACAGAACAGACAGGAGGAATCACCTCCTGTGACCTGCTGGGCATCTTTTTGTAATGAAGACCAGGATGTGGTTAGCTCTCTGGGCTGCAAGTGCCCACTGCTGACTTATGTCCAACTTTTTCACCCATCAGTACCCTCAAATCCATCTCCCAGCAAAGTTGTCACTGGGGATTGCCCTGAACCAGGTGCAGCACCTTGTACATGGCTTTGTTGAAGTTCATGAATTTTGCACGGGCCCCCTTTTTGAGCCTGTTGAGGTTTCACATGACAGAGTATCCACTGCACCACTCAGCTTGGTGCAAACTTGGTGAGGGTGCACTTGGTCCCACTCTGTAGATCACTGATTAACATACTAAACAATTCTGGACACAGTATTGACCCCTAAGGAACACCACTGGTTACTGATCTCCATTTGGACATGGAGCCATTGACTGCAGCTCTTTGAATTTGCCCCTGCACCCAATTCCTTATCAATCTGATATTCCATTAATCAAGCCCATATCTTGCCAATTTGGAAGTAAGAATGCTGTGGGGGACCTTATCAAAGGCCTTACAAAAGTCTAAGTAGAGCACATAATTTGCTCTTCCCTTGTCCACTGATCCAGTCTTTCATAGAATTGTAGTCTCATTCTCATGGACATTAGACTCTTTCAGTCTTTTTCTGTCCTTCTGCAGCTGATCTTAATAAAAACTTCACTCCATTCACACTTTTTAACGCTCAAATAGCTTTTAAACAAGCCAAGAAGGAATAAATTTGTATATATTTGTTCCACAGATGCAATTTTGTTTGTGTTTCTTTTAGTAATAGCAATAATATTGTTTTTCTTTGAATTTAGTTTAAATTGGCTGGCAAATTTAAAGCTGAGACCAAGAAGGTGACCTGAAATTCATTAAAATTACATATAAAATCTGTTTATTGCAAATTCTACCATTACAGGGAATGAAATAGAATTCACAAAGACAAGACACACGAAACTAAATTGTTAACAGATTTTCCTTCCTACCTGAAAGAAATAAAATTGTAGTGTTCATTTGGGAGAAATATGGAGACAAATACATGTGCACAATGCTTTGCTTCTCTTTCCCCTTCTCACCAAGCATTTTCTCCTTCTTTTCACAGCTGGCTGACCTAATGGAGGCTCAAAGACTGATGTAGGAATCATACCCTGAAGGATTAGCCTCGGGGTATTTAGCCCTGGCTCTCTGCCCAGGGAAGTGCAGCTCCATGCCCCTCTGAAAGGCAAACTTCTTGCACAACTTTCTGTCTGTTGTGTCATCAAACAAGTCAAGCCAGAGCTTTTTATTTTTTTTCTCCTCCGGAATATTGAGCTGCCTTTCCTTTTTTGGGCAGTGAATGTGTAGGAAGCAGGGTGAGCCTCCAGCCTGAGCCACTCCCTTCCTCTTTTGGGCTGTGCAGCTGTGCGTTGGCTTTTATGAACACGTGCAGATAGATGTGAACTTGTTTTGTCTGTACTCCAGGGTAGGTGGATGGGAGCCAGCTCCAATCTGTCAGAGAGCTGTGCTAGCACAGCTCTGCACCAAACCTGCTCAGCCTCTGCAGTTATCACTGAGCTGCAATGGCAAACTCCTGCATCTTCCTAGTTCAAGAGATTGGGAAAGGGTGGGGTCAGGCCAGATCAAAATCTCCACAGGGTGTGTATGGCAATTCTTCCAATCTGGGTCTACATCTTTATTCCACTCTTGCACAAGATGGGGGCAGGGTGGAGGCAAAAATGGAAATGAAGGGAAGCCTTTTTGCACACTTTAATTTCCTTGCTATTTTAACTTCAAGCAGTAGTGGTTTAGCTATTCTAAAATAGCTATAAGAGAAGTTAAGGACTATATCTACTTATTCACTCAGTGCAAGAATTGTCTGTGTTTGATTTCATTTGACATTGATTTTGTCTTTAACTGGTAATAATTTGAAATGGACAAATTTATTCAAGGTCCTTTAGACTGTTCAGGATGCCTCTCCTGAGTATGTGCAGCAGTTTAGGTATTTAGTACAGATGTCAACAGCTGTCTGGGCTGGGGACTACACTGTGTTACCTGATGCTGTAATCAATCTCACCTCCTTCTGATGCTTATAATCCTATAAGAAATAGATGTCAGACAAAACCATACTGTTAGAAAGTACCAATTGTACTGTAATGATACCAGGAGCACCTAAGAGTGCCAAATAACAGTCAGATGATATCATCTTCAAAGATGTGTAGGGGTAATATATAGTGAAGAATGTGAATTTCTATAAGATTTGTGAAATCATATAGTTGTTTTGAAAAACTCCAAGATTGTGTGTCATCCATCTATTATCCTAAATAAAGTTAAGAATGAGCTAACTTGATCTACAGTACCAGACAAATCCAAAGTAATTTCATCAAATTTATTATTTGGAACTAAAAGTTAGGAAAGTCTGAAAGGCTGTCAATTTTTCTGCTTTATTATGAAGAGAACATGCTCCAGGGCTGCTCCAGTAAACCACAGAGATGAAGCTGCACCAGATTCAGCTCCCTTTATGACACATTGTCATTTCATACTACCCCACCAAGCCTCCAACCCTGCACATTTTCAGCAGCACAGCTCTAATGTCATTTCACTCACCCTTCACTGGAAAGCCCACAGGTAGTGTAAATGTGTGTTGGGAGAGCAGACAGAACGTGTGGAGCCAGGAAGATGAGTGTGCCTCAAGTGCTGTGCAGTGTGGTTTCACCAGTGTGCTTTGGGAAAGTATTAGCCTGTTCACAAGCCACACTGCATCACTTGGCTAGGGGAACCAAAGAACACTGCCTGGCAGAAGCTTCCAGAACAGTTAAGTACAGCAGTAATACATTTAAGATGGGGTTGTAGAAAAGACCTTTAATTCAGGTCACTCCATTCTGGCTACCTGTATTTAGAAAGAGAACGCTAAACTTCACAAGTACTGGATCTCAGAAATCTCATTTGGCCCAGCCAAAATCTGATGTACTATGAAATAGAGGTCTCAAGGGAAGCTTTGGATGTCAAGCATCTGCCTAAGTAGCACATTTCAGCAACTGAATGTCAAACAAAAAGCTGGAAACAGTATGCAGAAGTGTGAACATGCATCTGTGCATCTGTAAATACTTTATTTCTCGAAAAATGTAATGCCATTAGTCCCAAAGCTATTCAGACCCTGAGTTTATCAAATATTTTTCTTCTGGATAAAACCAGGGCCAGCTTTGGAAGTGGGGTGCTGAAGGCAGTGCATTTCATGCTTTGTCTTTTATACAAGCCATTCATTCATGACTCCCAGGTATTTCTAGTATCCTACAGATATTTGAACAGGGATTTTCAGCCTTTCAGAATAATCCCTTATCCTTTATGCTTTTTGCTAGCTTGAGCTGATTCTTCCCCTGACTCTCATTTTTAAACTGTTTTATTATGAACAGAATGCAAAACCAAGGGGAATTGGTTGTTAGCTTAAGAATTACTGTATTCCCTCAGAATGGTTTCTCTTTCTAAATATTTCATAATTTTTTCAAGACAAAATGTGTCAGAGAAGACATTGATAATACTGAGTGACAGAATACTCATGATCTAGCATTTGTGACACTTTTCTGGAAGGTAGGAAATGTAGCTCAACACTCAGAAGAAAAAATCAGTCTGAGGCAACCTGGTAAATGCAACAGAGATCCAATGGAAATATTTATTTCAGCCCAAACTCCTCCACACCCACACCCCCACCCCACCCATGTCCCCACCCTGCTGTAAACAAACAAAAGTAATCCTGTTTCAGACTTAATTTTAAAGGAGGAAGAGGATTGACTCGTCAGTTGACAGAAAAAAAGCAACAATTGCATAATTAATCTGAGGGAGAGAAGAAATAAAAACATTGGTCTCTTTAGATTTAACCCCCCTAAAAACTGGAATGTTTGACTTTGTTGCTTGCTCACAGTTGGCTGCAACTTACTGATAAGTTTTCTTTATTACACTTGCAAGATGTTGCTCAATTGGAATATATTAAAAAATCACTCAGGAGAGCTGTGGGTGGCATCCTCACCTCACTAAGGTCAATGAAAATATATCATTGTGAATCAGTTCCATCCTTTAAAGACAGAATAGCCAAACTGAAGCTGATTAAAACTATACAGCTTTACTGGAAATTGTTTATACATATTACACATTGCAGAGCAATGTGGGGATTTTGAAGCTGTCATTAATAAGTTCAGCCTCGCTGTAGGGACACAGAAAACAATACATATGTTCAAAGAAATGAAGATAGCCTGAATGGGATTTATCTTAACAGCTGTGGCCTCCTAACTGACACCTGAGATAGTTAACCAAGGTCTGTTTGTGGTCTTTGAAGAGTAGAAACTTAGGGAACACTTAATCTCTTCATAAAGGAGAAAGCTAATCTGGGCTGCACCCACCTTGTTTATTGGTATTGACTGTACAGAAAGAGTGACTCTATCAAGTGTAGAAAACTACTACATACCTGCATAGAGATGTGAGATGGATGTCACTGTCCTTGTCCCTGACCTTGCCTTCCAACACATCTGGGAGATCTTTAGCTCTTTGCTGCTTACAGCTGAGCCTAAAAAAATACTATATCTCTCTTCAGGCTCTTTTTCCAATTGTTTTCTTATGGGTCTTTCAGAGGAAAAAAGCAAGCAAAATTACACATGTTTTCAATGAAATTTAAAAAAATTCTAAGCTCTTATAAATTTTTGTGAGTTTGGTTTGGAAATAGGCAAGGAAGGGGAATACATTGGTAAATGGACTCTTATTTTTTTTCTCCAAGATGCTTCACCACTCTGAAAGAGCTGGAGTGCAGACAGGGAGTCAGTTCAGGACTGACACAATACACATCTCAACAAATGTTATTAGAATTCACAAGAATGCAAACCTTCATTAATTTTAATAAAAGGGAGAATGCAAGAAGGGAAGTGCAACACCAAAATGGAAAGGATTTAATTTCTGGATGTGTTTTCCTTCTTTGAAAGAAAATAAATATTAACAGTGTTTCCTTGTAGTAGGTACAGGTTGTTTTCTGTATGATTAATAGGAGTAAAAACTTCAAAGTGTTTTAATTTTTCAGAAAAGCTAGGATTTTTATCTCAAAGCCAGGATGGCTTTTAGTACTTTAAGAACTCACTGGGCTTTTGTGCCTGCAAAAACCTCTTAGCAATTTCCCAAGAGAGGACTATATCATGTAATTTCCAATATTTAGAAAAGGTAAACATACTGATTTTTTTTTCTACCAATGAAAAATACACGAAAACAAGGAAAATGGGATTTTTTAAAATATTTATTTTTTAAATATTTCATTTTGGTTTAGATTGGCCTAGTAAGAAGATGAATGTCAATTTAAATTATTAAATTCACATTAATCTGTTAATTATGCTGAGAGAATTCCAGTGACTATTTGGGGACTCCTTTACATCAATGATTTCCATATATTTCAAATTCAGTTCCAAATTTTAATCCATACTTTGAATATCCTACATCAGAGTAGTCTGAAATATTTTTGCTTGGTACAAAAACAAACAAGAATAGGAATGTGAGGTTGTCTCCTGAAACCCCTGGAGTGTGATGAGCAGTATCCCAGGACTGTGATATTAAATCTGAACTAAGCCATGTGTCATACTCATCTTGAAGAGTCTACTATAAAATATTTTCCTTCTGGGGCTTCTTAAATCTCTGAAACAGTTAAAGATTAGGAATACCATTTGTGGCTTGACTCTCCATAATCTCCTGGACTACAAGAGTTTTTTAAAAATGTTTTAGTGCTGGAATAAATAATATAAGGTAGAAGTCTGAGTTCTAGCTCTTCAGTTTCCTTGATCTGAGTATAATTAAAAAATATCTGATTTACACAAACAGTTCAAGAGACAGAACCTAACTTTTCTTTTTACCCCTAAGTATAGGAGTTCTTTTGAATGGATAAACTAATTTTGCTATTATAACTAAAAGCTGTGGTAGATCATAATTTTCAGTTTAGATTCAAATACAGAGAATTTTGGATATAAAACCAATGTAATACAGGCTCCACTTTTTTTTTTTTTTTTTTTTTTACTGAGTCTCAATTCCAAATTCTTAGATTTTTGTCTTCCAATAAAACTAATGAAAGACATATGAAAATATGTTAAAGAAGAAGTGTATTCATGCTGAGCTGAATGTGAAAGCATTTGGGAAACCTATAGACTGAATGCCAGCTGAAAGATCTTCCAAATTCTGTCTGAGCAATTAGAGTTTGAGACAGATATGGTATTTCCAGACCTCAAATGTGTATTTATGTACCAGGGATTAAGAAGGTAAAGAGGAGTAAAAAAAATCAATTGTTTCAGGAAGAAAAGGGTCATTTTACAGTACAAATACTTTGTACACTGGTCTGTGCAATATTGTAGGAGCTGCCTATAGACTTGGCAGTGAAGGAGGAGACCAATGCAGTCCTGTGTTATGCTCAGAGCAAAGGAAACAACAGAACCATTAGAAAGACAAATTTCTCCAAATGAGTGCCAGGATGTGAAGTAATACATATTTTCTGCAATGCAAAAAGAGTAACAATGTTTTCATCCATGCCAGTATGATATGGAAAACTTACTTGAAACTCAGTCATGACCTCAGGATGGAGAACCTCCTCACTGGAACAGACTTCAAGGGTTCAATGTTTTCAAGATTTTATGGGATGTTTTAGTGAAACAGCAGCTCTCTTCCAGCCTTCCTGTGTAAGGACACTGCAGCTTCACAGTGAGAATTCTTATTGGCAGAATTCTGTCATTCACATCCCTACTGGATTATTGTGAACCATGCAGACACCTTTGGAGCAGAGTTTCATTGCCAGGTTGAGAAACAGCTCTGGAGTACCAATACAAACAATACATGTTGTGGGGTTGTTTTGGTTTAGAAGTGGGAAAATAACAGGGTTGGACACTCCAAGTGAGAAGAGATGAAGGTAAAATACTCTCAAATACTCCCTGCAACTGCTGAGCTGTAAAAGTTCAAGGCATAGAAAGGTGGTTGGTTCACATGGCTGGAATATGGACCAAGTTGGCTATAGACCCCTTTTAAAGGTGTCAGGGAATGGACATGCACACCATGTCTTTGACAGTGTAAGGGAGAGCTAAACTCTTGCCAATATTGTTGGAAGTGTTTTTGTAACCTGGAGTGTTTGAATTTGAAATTTCAAGTTTGTTGCTGGAGCTTTTCTGTTTCATTCAAACTGCACATCTAGAAGGTACATTTTTCTAGGTCAGAGTACAGGTATCTAACAATGATAAACACTACAAAGGGGAATTTAAATAAATTGAAAAATGAATGTATTTGTTTTTTTTTTAAAGTGTCCTTAGAAAACAATGTTACATCTCCATCCTAAAAACTTCAGTGACATTCAGAGCTCAAGCCAGAGTTTGTATTTGTGAAAAGATTTGTTTGTTTGTAATGTGTGCTAATGGAAGAAAGCAAATCTATGCACGTCTTTTGTTTTCTCCTTCACAGAAAACACATTTTCCTGATCAACAGCAGAGTATTTATACATTACAGAGTCACAGAAACACTTATGTTGGGAAAAACCTCTAAGACCATCAAGATAAACCATATACACATGCTTGTGCACAAAGTGCCAATACTGTTGTATAAAACAATATCTTGGACTCAATGATCTTAGAGGTCTTTTCCAACCTAAGTCGTTCTATATAGTCACTATATATGTAAAAATAATTTAAAATATATAGGTGTGTATAAATAGACATGTGTATATATGTGCACGCTTGTATATCATAGACTCACAGAATGGTTTGGGTTGGAAGGGACCTTGAGGATTATTTTGTTCCAACCCCATTCCATGGACAGAGACACCATTCCCCAGACCAGGTGGCTCAGAGCCCCATCCAGCCTGGCCTTGAACACCTGCAGGGATGGGTGTGAGTGAATGGTGGGTGTGGATGTGCACACACACGTGTGCATGGATATCTGTGTGAGGATACACATTCACACACAAATTTATGCATATTTATTTTTATACATGTATAAATCAAAACCAACTGGATTACTCTAAGTAAGTAAAAGTTACTCTAATACAAGGATAATCTTGATGCAAAAATGAATGTCTGTAAACTGCAAATGAATTTTTAAAAAGCAATGTGTTTCTATTCATGTAAATATTTTCTGTGCGTCCAGCACTTAGGAAAAATAGTACTCGAAGCATTTTTGGGATCATGATGGGTGAAATTTTTAAAGAGATTATATGGTTTGGTTCTAAGTGGAAATGGTAGATTGGATTTGGTGCCCTTGGTCTGTTTCTCACAGTTTATTTGTAACTGTTGTTTAGGTTTTAAAGCTTAGAGACATGCAAATGTTTCAAATCTTGAAAAGTAGCAGTGAGCTCCACTTTTGGAGCCTCACAAAGAATGGACTGGTTGAACTATTTAAACTTCTGTTTTCAGACTGAGATGGAAGGCAAGAGCAGCTGTTCTAAACAAATATTCTAGTTAGAATAAAGCAGTCAAAAATAATAAAAGAGAAAGGATCCAGTGAATGATTGTTATTGTGGTACATATTCTTCAAATTTGTTCTTGTATATAGCAGAACAAACTGCCTTTTTGAAATAAGCTGACATATAATAAATTTTTGATTATTTGACTTAACTTTTAAACAGATCCACCCACATTATTAAAAACTGAACATTGTTCATCAGCATAGTTGACTTCAGAATTACATACAGATAGTATATTCCACTGATTTGAACTATTTGGTGCTTGAGCTTGATAGTGCTAAATTGATGATGCTAAATTCTTATGTGTTCAGCATTTGCCAGAGTGCATTAGAACTAAAACATATTGTTTTGATTGTCATATTTTGGCTTCAGAATGATGACTTTTTTAGTTCAAGCATTATAACTATACTGGTTTGGATGGTCCCCAATGTTCTTTTTTTTTTTCAGCACCAGTAAACTTTGATAATAATATTTCAATGCTGACACATTTATGATTTCACTGTAATTCTCAACCTGAGATGTCACAAAATCAAAGGTTTTGGTGGCTTATGTTGATGTTTATTTAGATCACTTTCATTTAAAAGCTGAACTGCAAATATAGTAAGAATAAGCTTTCTTAAACTGTCTAGGACTGTTCCTCAATCCGGCTTGGAAATTATTAAAAAATAACTTTTTTTTCATTATTTGACAATATTTTCTTCCTGCACTGGATAATGCAGACCAAAGATAGAAATTATAAAAGGTCAGAGACTTTTATAGAAATTAGGTTGTCATTTTAGGCAGCTGAGATTTATTTTATGAATTTGAGACAGTAATTATATTATTACTATCATTATGAAAATGAATATTGTAATTGTTATTATAATTAATGTTGTTGTTCTGTGGGTGATGTTGTCATTATTACTATTATTAATATTATTCCTGCTGTAATTAAACTGGAGAATATTTGTAGAAATTGGCAAGTAAATATAATTACTGCCAAAATTTGGTCCTCGTGCATAGTCAGTTCTATTAGACTCCTTTGAACTTAACTCTTAGTGATAATGTCTTTTTCCAAAGAGGTTTTTCAGAAATTCCATTAATTTTTAAATTAATTATTATGTGTGGTGCATGTCTGCATGAATTGCTAGTTAAACTGCTGTTTGCATCAGAAGCATAACTTTTTGCAGAAGGCTTAATTCTCTTGCTGTTAATTTTCATGTGGACTAATTGCAAAATCTACTGAGTATTTTATTAAGGGAATGTGTTCTGTCCAAAAGAGGGTCAGACAGCTCAATTTATTTCTGGACAAAGCCTTGCTGTTTGACTCCTGTGTTTATATCTGACCTAATGCCTCTGGTACCTGGCACATATCACATTAACAAGTACATGTAACATTATTATTCAATATATGCGGCTTGGCAAATCTAGAGACTGTCCCATTTACAACAGCTTCAAAATAGCAAATCCTTATTGTCCATCTTCAACCTCTGGCCCAGAAAAACGCAGTCCACAAAGTTTTCAATGCCACTATTTATTAAAAGTCACTGAGATATAAACATATTATTAAAATGAGGCATATGCATCATTTAAAAGAACTAGAGAGGGGCAATCTGTCTTCATCCCCTGCAAGATGAAAAGGCTGTTTTATTTTAAAAGTAATGCCAGGCAATAGAAATCACTTGCTATTTACCAAAGCTGTAGATATAAAATATCACACAATGTTGGAAGATCTGCTTTTGAAATAATTTCTGTACTAAATATTGAGATCATGGTCTAGAGTAACTACTCAAATAATAAAACTAATAGCTACAATTCCTGAAACTAGGCACCTAGGTTGTAAACCAGCAAGGAAATTAGGAATAATCAATGTGGATAAGACAAAGGAATCTCTGAAGGCATCATCCTCAGCTACCCAACATGATAAACTAAGAACAGAATTTTTTTTAAATTTCCCTTCCCTTTTTAACTCAAACATCAGGTCTTACATGTTAAGTGCATTTTACCTTAAAAAGCTATGAGAAAAAGAATAGAAATAATTTGATGACCAGGTAAGGGTCCACATATTTGTTTTCCTGCAGGGCAATTGCCAGGATGCTGTGATTCTTCTGGATCCCTACGTTCTGCATCACTGGCTGTGTAGAGCCCCAGCTTCAATGAGTCAGAACTTTTCTTCTTAAAATTTCTACATACCTCTTCATTTTCTATTAGCACCAAAGCTCAAATATTCTTAACAGCATGTCTGTTAGAACACTTTTCAGAAAATATAAAAGGATGGTTCTGAATTCCCTCAGGTTGGAATGAAATCAGATTTCTCACTTTTTAAAATAAATTTACTTACTACATTGCCGCTATGAGAGTATCTGGGTGAACGTCAATATCACAGTAAAACAAGGTGAAAACAATTCCAGTAGCTGGAATATAGCAATGATATAAACTAATTTTTATTGGAGTTTTCTTGGAGAGAAGAAAAGAGAGCAGTAATAAAATACTTACACCAGGAGAAATATTTGCAGACTTAACACCTACCTAATTTACAAACGTAAAGTCAAGTGCTAATACTTGTGCAAAATGTTGCCTTTGAATACATGGAAATCATGCTACAAATCACAGCAAGGTGTACAGCCAGAGGTGGTTTTTTATGAGAGAAGATTTCATTACTGGCAGAAAAAAAGGTTCAGAATGACTGTTCTGGGAATTATTTAATTATTTCGTTCAGTGGGATACAAAGGCAGCTGGTACCTATGGAGCAGAAGGGAAAGATAAGAAAGCCATTACATTTGCCTTGTACAGAAAGAGAGAAAGGGCAAGGGAGGAGTATTTTTAGAAATTCAGTGGAATTTTATTTTGCAATTGATCCTCTAAAATTTTTTCTTGCTCATAGCAGTATGTGCTCATACCCTGTGGGCATGAACTGAAACCACGGCCATGAATTTCAATGGGCTTTACTGGCACAATTACATCATTGTGTTGCCTACATCATGGCAATTTTTTCAGGAAGAAAGATACAGAAATCTTGGAGAAAAAGTACTCTGCCTCATTTTGTTTTGGGCAGTCATAATTTGTAGGATGCTGACAGACCTTTCTCACTGTGGTTGAGTTTTGCATGAGATGAAATGAAGTAAACACACTAGACTTACATCACCTTTTCAGAATCCAGTTCCTTTCATTCTCATTGGAGTAATTCAGATTTCTTTCTTCATCTGAGTCACAAGGGTGCCTCAAAAAAGATCCAGAGATGGGCTTTTATTTTGGGAAGGAATACTTGTTTTCCCCATGTCCTAATAATCATATAAAAGAGATTGCAGGTGCTGCTCACCCTCTGCTCCTCAAAGATTGGAACTAACCCAGGTCAAAATTTCGACTCCATGAACTCAGTGGGAAAACTCCCACAAACTGCTGGGGTCAAGAAAGGTAACGTTAGATAATTGTCACTCTTCTGTCTTCCCTTTGGCCTCAGTAAAATAGGTTGAAATGCTTCTGACTCAGATTTACAGATGTATGGTTTTCAAGCTCAAAAAGTTTTTGAATGAAAGCCGAGACACATATTCTTTAAATGATTGCAGCATGTTTGGGATATAGCTAAGTTACAGGGTGGGTACAGCAGGGAAAAACACTGTGTAGATTAAGAATTGTTTACTCTGCAAACCCTAGGCAACATCCCCAGTTTTTAGAGTTATATGTGAGAGATACAGGATTTCTCTGAACAAACAAGATGTAAATCAAATAATAGCAGGAAGACATGTAATACTAACACATACTTCTAAATTGTGAGGATTATTTCTGTCATTTATTTGGATGGATAAATTACCATTCACACTAAATTAGAATGGGGATTCTGTGTTGTCTGCTGAACTAGCTATGGTTAACTATGGAGTAATCAAATTAAGAAGGGAATGGAAATAGTGTGGCTAAAAGTCATGAGGTGTCAGTCAGCATCATGCACATAAGTAGGGGTAAAACAGAAATAGTGCTGGGGATTAAAAGTGTTGTGTCCTAGAGCATATGCAGATGTTAACAAACAAAGAAACTCAAGTCTTACACTAGTGTACATTGACTTGTATATTTCCTATGAAGTGGTGCCATTTTTCCAAAGTAAAACTATTTGACTTTTCAATTCAAACAGAACAGATTGGCTGAAGTTAAAATAAATGAGATTTTACATGTACTGTCAGGTATTTAACAAGCAGTTTTCTGACTGAGCACATTTGAAATTGTCACAAAATATACCTGATTTGACATTAATTTTATGGATTTTGTTTCTGCTAAAGCTGATAAGTAATGATTTTCATTTTTCCAGAGGTTTGGTCTCAGAAGAGGACAGAGATTGGTGAAAAATAATCAAACAATCAAAAAACCTAATCTAAATTGTTGAAAGGATAGGATTATATTAAATAGCACTTAGGGGGAACAAAAGCAAAAGAAATTTTAATTTTTTTTAATGTAGAAGTTTAGAACAACATTATACCCTTGGAAAAAAAAAACATTTTGCACAGAAAAAAGGCACAGCTAATTTCTCAAATAACAAGCAAGATATAAAATACAGAAATCAGCTTTCTTAAATGAATCGCTACAAGAAATCTGTGTACTATCTGGGCACTAGACCAGAGCAATTTGTGTGTGGTCGTTTGAATGAAAAAACAATATGCAACTCTAATTGAAGGAAGGAGAATTTGGCCTGTAGAGTCATTGCTTACTAGTCAAAACAGAGATTTAAGAAAATATAGACTTGTCTTTATTCTAATATGTATTTTGGAGTAAATCAAGGAGTGCTCTGTTTGGATTAGATTTTGCTGAATGCCCCTGTTTACTTCTACTAAGTGCTGCTGAAGAAATAGAAGAAGACATAGACCAGACATTCTATAATTTAAACAGTCTGATAACAGAAAACACACAGTATGCTAAGGGGAAGTGTCTGTTGATTTTGATTTACATTTCATTCATTTACTAATTTAAATAGATTTAAAGCCACCTGCATTAATTTGAACATATTTGACTAAGAATTG
Source organism: Molothrus ater (assembly GCF_012460135.2). Classification (NCBI taxonomy): domain Eukaryota; kingdom Metazoa; phylum Chordata; class Aves; order Passeriformes; family Icteridae; genus Molothrus; species Molothrus ater. The sequence continues at coordinate 10,983,745 of NC_050482.2, read as the reverse complement.
GCCAAAGACCAGAATAGCTGCAGAAGCGGCAAAAGAGAAGGAAAGTCATGTTTTAGAGCTAGAAATAAAGTGAAATTTAGCAGTACAAATGAATTAATGAAGATCTTAAGGCTAAGAAAAATTAAATTCATGGCACAGGAACTATTTAATCGGGAATTATGCATAAGTGCTGCGTAAGTGATGGATTAAAGCACAAGGCTTAGGGCGCAGATACAGGCATCTCTGGGGAAGGTAGCATGGTGCCCTGAAGAGTGTCAGCCTGGCCCCCAAACAAGCCAAAATCCTGACTTAAACTCACTGACCCTCCAGTCACAGCATGGGGAGAGTTGGAGATATCAGGATGATGACCCAAAACTTGCTCTTAAGCAGAAATTATTTAGTGCAGGACTGCAGCTGCACTTGCACTTCATCGCCAGAAGACCCAGATCCGGGCTTGTCTGTCTGCTCAGCACAAATCCTCTGACAGCTCATATGGGGAAGGTGATGTTTAGAAGAGACTTCATCTTACCTGCTGAAAGTGAAAGGTCAAAACCTAGCCAAAGCCAGAGGGTTTGAGGGAAAGCGAGACTCAGTGTTTAAGGTGCGGAACTCAGTAGTTTAACTCCGCACAAAACTCTCCTAGTTATGGTACTGAGCTGACCTGGGCTGGGATCCCAGATGTTGGGACTGCAGCCTGGAAGGAGACGTGCATTCCACCCACACCCTGATAGCACAAACATTAGCAGAGGGACTGTGTTTCTCCAAGGTTAATGCCTTACCGCAGGAATACAATCTGTTTTCCATCTGCCTCTCCTAGTTCCTCTCCCTCCACCAGTGAATCCTGGAGCAATTTCAGCAGTAGGCATGTGGAGTGTGCTTCCTTCCCTAAACCACAGAGTGATTAGGGCACTCTGCTGGGAGAGATGGGTTTGAATCCCTATAAGCAGGTTAAAATATTATTTCAGTCTTTTTTGTCCAAATCCTGAGACTGGAAGCCAAAAGTGACATCAAAGCAGTATCGTTTCCTTCCTGTGCTTAGCAAAAGTTTTAGTAACATGATGGGCATACAGTGCTCGTACAGTCCTCAGTTTGATCTTGTTGCCAGCAAGGAAGAAATATGCTAATTGTACTGGATTCAGTTGTCTGTCACTCAAAATTACTTATTTTGAGTATGACTGAGAAAAAAAAAAAGTCCCTCGGGAATTCTTTGACCTTCTTCTTTTCTTAAAGGATAATATAGCAAATAATTTCATTTAGTTTTGTCCTGCATTAGGAAACATAATATTTTTTTCTCTTCTGGATGCACAACACCCTCCAGGCCCATTCCAACCCCCCTGTCCTGACCTCTTTCATTTTTGAAACATTTTTACATGTACTGAAGTCCCTGTGTTAACGCTCTCCCTGTTGCAGCACACTGGTGGAACGTAGAGTCCTGTTCCAGATCCAAATGTTTGGCCTGGTGTTCCCAGCTTGGAGTCAACTGTTTATGACTTTCCTCAGCAGCACGACAGCACTCTGTGATTAAATACACTCAGAATTCTCTCTGTTCTGCTTTGGTTTATGTTGACCAAAAATATGACAACTAAATTCACCTACTTTGAATCTCACCAAAATAAATCATCTCTATTTTGTTTGAAGCTGCAGCTCTCAGAACGAGCCAGTAAACTCCTAAGGAAAAAAAGCTACCATAATTAACAGGCAAGAATTTTTCTACAATTTTTCTACAAAACAAAGGTAGAATTAAAGAGGAGTACAACACTGGGCTGATACTGTGTCACTGTGCTGCAACAGAATTTTTATTTATTACCAGCAAAATGTGGCTCTCTACCAATACCTGAATGGAAGTTATAGTAAGGTAGGCTCTGTCTCCCAAGTAACAAGAAATCAACAAGAGGAAATGGCTTCAGGTTGCACCAGGGGAGGTTTAGATTGGATATTAGGAAAAAATTCTTCACCAAAAGGTTTGTCAAGCATAGGAACTCTCCCAGGAAAGTAGTCAAGTCACCTGCCCTGGAGATATTTAAAAGATGTGAAGATGTGGCACTTAAGGACATAGGATTAAGTGGTGACTTGGTAGTGCTGGATTAACTGTTGGACTAAATGATCTTAAATTTCTTTTCTAATCTTAATAATTCCATGTCAATTGCAATAAGACTATTTTAAAATTGTGTGAATTTGGTTAAGCTGATGTTAATTGCTGTAAAATATGATTAAAATTCTTTCAGTTCTATTGACAATCTAACATTCTCATCATTTTCAAATACCTTTGTATAGTAAAAGATGGAGAGAAGAAGGAAAGGGAAAGGGCTAAGAAAAGATGAAAATCCTCTTTATTATGTAAGTCAAACTTCAAAAAAGTCACATTATTTGTGACTATTCACAATAGTCACAAATTTGTCTGAGAATACTTCCATGGATATCTTCTATTTTCTCAGGAAGGTCTCTATTTACCATGTTAGAGTGTGTATAGCAGTGGAGCTGACAGAGTTTTTTGTTTGTTTGTTTGGGGTGGTTTTTATTCGGTTTTTTGGGGGGTTTTGTGTTTATTTTGGGATTTTGGGTTTTTTTATTTTGTTTTGGTTTGGTTTTTTGGGGGTTTTTTTGTTGTTTTTATTTTCTTTTTTCTTTCTAATTGAGCATTCAGATACTCAGTAGAACATGGAAATATGAAACATAATGATTTTGGTGGTTTGGACACATGCAGTGTGTAGGAATCTGGCTTCCTTCCTTTAGTTTAGGGAAATGGTTTATTTGTACAAAGTATAACTGTAGCAAAGTAAAACATTTATAATCAATGCAAATTTATCTGAAAAAAACCCAAAAATATTTCAGTAGAGGTTACTGTAGGTGAATAATGAAGTGACTGTTCTTCAGCTGCACAACACACAGAACCACCCAAGGACAGGCTGCCCTATAAACAAGCACCAGCTGCTATCTATTGTTTTACATTATTATAAACTTTGAAAGGACAAAGTGTGATATCATCAAGCCCCAAAATCTTTTTATGTCAGTTTTGTGCCAGTTCTAGGTCAAGTACTGGTTTATTTGCGTGCAGCGTATTTGACCGATCTCATAAGATGAAACTTACTCTTTTTTTCTAAAATGTTTGAGATTCAAGATTGAGAGGCAAAAGTGATACCAGAAGCATGATTTAACAGTTAAAGTCTCAAAATCAGGGAATAAAGGCTCAGATTTTAAGGTTTTATGATTTTCAGACATTTTTCCCCAGGAAATATTCCAAGGTGAGCATCCAAAAGTCAACTGTCACATTCCTGAAAAACTTATCTCTGGTTTTGGGTTCCAAGCTTCATCTGATTGTTATTAAAGCATACTTTGAAAACCTGATCATTTGCTACTTCTTCAATGAAAATTATTGCAGTGGGCAGAACACCCTTAGATAATTGCTGTTTACAAAATGTTTCTTTTTCTAAGGAAGTTCTAAAAGCAAACTACAAGACTGAAGAATTTATCTAGTTTTAAAATTGATCTTACATTTAGGCTGATATAAAAATTAGGTTTGCTATGGAAAAGAAACAACAAGTAGGTCTAAGAACAAAGAATTGCTGTAGCCAGGAATCTTGTTTGAAAGTCTGCACAGAACCCACAGTGTCTCAGAACAGACAGACAAAGCTTGTTTCACCCTAAGACTTTTTAGGATCTACTCTCAGGTTTCATTTCCTTCCTTTCCTGCTCCCCAGGCCATTAACAGCAGAGGGATCACCCAGGGAAAGAAAAGGGTGCCAAGGGCTGGATCTGCCAGGGTCACAAGCCCACCACCAGCTGTGCTACCAGGCTGCCTCTTCAGCACTTTGTCTTGAGCTGTTTCCCACATGGCAGCACCCATCAGCACCATAAGGGGTGGGTGGCTGCTTGTGGCCCTTCCCTGAAAATTAAATAAGTCCTCCTGGAAGAGCTAAGAGAAGTTCCTGTGTGTTAGTAAGAGAAGAAAAAAGAGAACACACCACCTATCTTATTGACTTCTTGGGGAATGCTATAGTTAATCGGTTATTACAAAAACAAAGAAATCCTTTTCTCCTGACATGATCCTAGGCCAGTATTTTAGGGAAAAGAAAAAAAAATCAAACCTGCCAGAAGGGGGAATGTAGCAACAGACTCCTCAATATGGCTATGGGATTTAAAAAATATTCATTTTTGTGTTTTACCTTGCTCTGGGAACTAGAGAACAGAGGTAGATTGGAAATCTCACAGGATTCACTGTTATGACATCAAAGTTTCCACACCCTGCACACATTAGATTCTGGGCATCTTAATATGAGATTTGTTACTCCTTTTCAAGAGCTTGGAGTCCTGGCAGGACTTGGCCTTTGAACCTTTCTCTTCTTTTTCTAATCAAACTCACAGAGGTAGAAGCTTTGACCTGTCAAGAAGCAGATTCTGCAGAGCAAGAGAAAGTGATACAGCTATCAACTTCACGACAAATGGCAGTGATTATGTCCTAGCAGGCCATCTGGGACTAATTTATGGCATCACAGGTGCACAGGAGGCAGAAGCAAGTAGGCAGTTCTGTAGGGAAAGGACCACTAATAGTCTCTCCATTGGGACTTCAAAGGTTAATTGATTAGGGAAAGCAAAAATTACAAGACTGTAATCATAGTTAGGTTTTAACAAAATAAAAATAAATTCTTATTAAAGGGAAGGAAGGAAGGAAGGAAGGAAGGAAGGAAGGAAGGAAGGAAGGAAGGAAGGAAGGAAGGAAGGAAGGAAGGAAGGAAGGAAGGAAGGAAGGAAGGAAGGAAGGAAGGAAGGAAGGAAGGAAGGAAGGAAGGAAGGAAGGAAGGAGATTGAAATATAAATGAAAAGTATTTTTATCCTTCAACTACCACATTGTTTTGCTTGCTTAAAATGTTTTTGAAAGGCAAAGATGTATTTTTAGTGAAAATATTTTCTTCCATTATAGCGATCAGTAAGAAAATATTGAACAGCTGTAATAGCTAGAATGTAATACACCCTGTAGAAAGCAAAATATGCACTTGAAATGAGCACTGGACAGGGAGAACAGCCTGATAAAATTCAACACAGAACACCTAAATGAACTAAGGTCAAACCCCTCTTGCTTGATTTTTGCAGCAGGTTGACTGACACTCTCTTCAAGCACAAGTCTGTATTTCTGCCTGTGACCTGGAAAAAGGTGCTCAAATTTGCTCTGTGAATAGAAGGATGTGAGGCAGCCATGGCATGGCAGCAGTTTGATCTCTGTTCTGATTCAAGCCCATCCAAGCAAGGGCCAGGAGCTGCTCAAGCTGAATTTCAGCACGGGGGTATTTCCTAAAATGAGGAGGGCATCGTGTCTGGCTGGCTCTGATTCCTCAGGCAGGACCCATTAATATTTAGGGGCAATGCTGGGAGAGTATTTGGAGTGACTCACATATTTTGGTTCTGTGGCACCTGAATGATTCTGCTGTAATACTCCTGACCCATGGATTTTTGCTTCCTTCTGTGAAAAAACCAGCACAATATTCATATAGGCATTTGAAATCCAAATATTTAATATTATTCTTTTACAATATTGAAAATGTAGTCAATAATATTGTAAAAAAAATTCTCAAGGCAACAAAGCCCAAATTAAAAACAAATAAAACAGCTTCAGCAGCAGTATTTTGGTTGCCTGCTGCATTGGTTTGTTTGTTTTTCTATGATCACACTGAATTTGCCTGAAAGAATGAAAATTCTTATTTAAAAATAATTTTTTTAACACCATTCAGTATGTCTCCCAGATCCCTAAACATGAATTATAAACAGATTTCATATAAAATGTAACTGTAGTGAAAAGCAAAAATAATGAAAAATGTGATTGTTAATTCTTTTGGTTGCTTACTGGCCAGAAAAAAACTTTATTCAGACAAATGATCATAATCTAAATTAATTCTATTAGCTTATTATCATGCCCAGAAAACTGGATTGTGAGTGAGGGCAAGGGATTCAAGAAGGCTCCATCTCATAGTCCTGGAAAAGAGATCTGTTAATAGGTTTCCTTGTAATGGTCATCTGAGTGTATAAATTACTCCAAAATATGACAGCTTTACCCCAGATTCAGGAAGTGCCTGAGTAGGGGGTTAATGAGGAGTAGGAGTTTTCCTCTGCCTCTCTCTGCTGTGCCTTCTCTCCACAGAAAAACCCTAGACCATAATCCTGCAGTGAGATTCAGACAGACTGACCCAATTCCACGCTGATGGAAAACATGTTCCTCTTCTAAAATCACAAAATTGGCCCATTAATCAATAAATGAATGCTAAAAGCAACAGCAACAACAAAAAAGTCCCAACCAGACAACAAAAAGCCCAAAATACCCGTCTGAAATGCTTCCATTGGTTTTTTAAGCTTTATTATTATATTTTTCTGTTTTTTACAGTGAGGAAAAATTGGAAGATTTTTCTAAGAAATGGAACTGAAGATGTCATTCTGATGTAATGGATGGTGTCAAAAAGTTTAGATACAAGAAAAATGTCTTGAATGATCTTAAACATAGAATGGCTATTGTCATTGCTATATCAAATGTAAGCATTCAAATAGTAAATTATTAATATTAAGGAATTGACATTTTTTCTCTGTCTCCAGTGAAAATTTAATTATTTCATTGTTATTTTATTATTTATTTCTTTTTGCAGATAAAAAAGATATTTTTCATGGAGCTTCTTTTGGTGCTTTTCTAATGCTTCATTTCAGGGAGGTGTGGTTAAGGTGATTATTGGTTCTTGCTCCCCAGCTGCCTAAATTGCTTTGATTTTATCAGAAAATAGATTATGTGGTTTTGGCTGGAATAGAATTAGGTAAAAGCCATTATTTTTACTCTTTTTAGTATATGATCTGGTTGCAATATTGATTTTTCAGAGATGAACAAATGCCACAGGAAAAAACCTTTTTTCAGAGAGGATTGAAGGAGCTCTGGGGATGGTGTTCAGGCAGATAATCTCTGTTTGAATAACATTTTCCCTGAAGTGTGGGTTGGTTCAGGAAAGTATTTGCTTCCCTGATAAGAAGCCTTTGGACATTTTCCCAGGTAGTGGAACTAATTCATATGATACACTTGTATACTGTTACAATCTAATTTTGATATCTTAACCCACTTTTCAAAAAAATGTTGTGTTTTAACTTTCCACTCCTTAGCCTGCAGGTGAGATTAATTTCATTATCCTTTCTGCTGTGGCAGATCCTATAGGACCTCTCATCTCCAGGGTGTTTTTTTGCATAGCAAAAGTACTTCAAAACATTGTTTGTAATAAACTAACACATAGAAAACAAACACCATGGTTTGAAGCTTAATCTTCAGGTTCTTTTTAAAGAAACTAAACCCAAATGCGTCTCTAATATAATATTTTACTTATTTACGTTGGAAACAGCTTTAGGTGGGTGAGGTTTGCCAGTGATGTACACATGAGAAAGTGTTATTTCTCTGCATATGGATCCTCTTCTATTAAACAATAAATACAACTGTGAAGATCAGAACAGCAGCTTTATATACACACAGAAGAAGTAATAGGCTCACCAATATTAATATGCTTGTGCTTATCCAATTTTCCTGCTGGAGGGGAAAATAAAGGAGGAAAAAAGTCTTCTACCTACAGAGAATTAATACAGAATTTATTGCATAAGCACATACTCAGTTACCTCTTGGTGGCTAGTCATAAACCAGAGTTCCTTTCTTTGTCTTCCTTCTGAGTTATAGGCTAACAAATCATTATTTTGGCCTGCAGACTGCATGCTATCTGCTTTCACTGTTGCCTTACTCTTCCTTCTCTGTGCTGTTTCAGTGGTCCATGTTTCAAAAAAATACTCTCCTCTGCTCTGTTATTTTTCTCCATAATGCCTCAAAAATAGTTCTAATACAAATTGTCTTGCAAAATCATATTTACATACACAATTTCCAGAATTTGTACCAGAAATACAGAGAAAAAGTTGTTTTCACAGTTTGTTAGAAAACAATAAAGAATAATTGTGAAATGTCAACATGAATTCCTGGGTTGCATCATGAATTTCAAAATAGCGTGGCAAAAATAAGGAAAGGACACATTTAAATCACTTTATGTGGCTCCTTCATCTGTACAGAGAAATAGATATCAAAGCAGGATAACAGAGGCATTCAGGTTATATGCACAAAGAAATTTAGAAAGAAAATTATAACAAAAATTAAAGCTAGAAATTAAATTCTGAAATTAATTTTGTGTCACTCCTCCATTTCTTTCAAGCTTACACTCATCATGTCTTTTCTCATAACTGACCTTATATTTGGGCATTAAAATAAGTGCTGTAAGATCAGCTCTGAAATTATTTAGGCCACAGATTTCAAATTCAGCCTATCCTGATGTTTGTGGTTTTTTGAAAGAATGGACCTTGAGAACTTGCTGCTTGAATCATAAATTTCTTAATTTGGCTGTCAGAACAAAAATTTCTTTTATTCAAACTACAGAGGATTACTAAAACTCTACTCTAAGCCTCACATTTACCTCAGTGTGATTGAGGAGCAGGGTTGCACTTAGTGCAGTTAGGGAGAAGGGGATACAGATAAAAATTTTTCTCCTCCCCTCTAAGGCCAGTTAGGGTCAAGTCAGCTCATGTAAAACTCAGCTGTTTGGACTGATTTTAAAATGTTTTAATATTTTTTTCCTCCTGGATCGTATGGTTTAATAAATCAGCTGTAAAAACTTGCATATTCCTCTTCCCTTTTGTTGAACCTCAATTGCTTCTGACATGCACTTGATAAACACAGCACAAAGTGTTGACATATTGTAAACCAGATCAGGGCCAGTTGATGCAATGAGCATTCCCTGCATTGTGAATTCCAGTTGCGTGGAGCAACCACTTTAGGGCTTGAGGGGTTATTTCTCACTGTCCAAATGATGGATGGGAGATATCAAACAGCTGAAGTGCCTTTGTACAATGACTCAAGTAGCAGAGCATGACAAACAAATGAGTACTTTATATTTAATAATCTCTCCATAAAAAAAAAAAACAAAAAACCATCAACATGACCAACAACTTAACCAAAAAACACACACACACAAAAAAAAATTAATTGCAGCTTTGATATTTAGGGAGGTAGATACCATAACAGTTTAATTTCCTTGGATAGCATTTCTAGCATAGCTTAATGACTTAATTAATGTTTTAATGTTATCTGTCACTATGGGGATGCAATTGTTTAAAAGCATCCAGATTGATTTGAATTGATGGGTTTTATTAGGGTTAGAAATTGAAATAAATGGTTGCAATGCTTGGAACATAAAAGTAGTGACAGGTAGTGGGAAAAGGTGATGAGTGAAGAAGACAAAAAAAAAGTCTGGAAACAAGTGGTCCATCAAGAAAGACAAACAGGACAGAAAAGCGAAGCCAAGAACCAGACAATGGTAGCAAGGACAACTGAGAGAATGAGCCCAAGCCATGATTTCTTGTTTGGTTGCTTTTGATTATTTACTGGTGAAAAAAGAGTGAGTTTTTTACTAAAATCTATTAGTTCAGAGTTTAGCCCACACACTAGAGACAGCTGTGGCCTAAATTGAGACAATTTGTAGAACAAAAGGGTAAGTATGAGAGCTGGTAACAGGGAAATTAAGGCAAATTGTTTGTAGGCACAGGAAAAAAAAATCAACAGCACAGTTACAGGAAGTAGTGTCCTTTTTCTTTATTTGCTTGTTTTTATGGATCCATGTTCTAATAGCTGTGTATTTCTCAGGCAGAGAAATTTTTTCTTCAGGCAAGCAAAAAGCAGAGCAGAGAGAACTCAGACAGGTAGGGGTGGGAAAAGCAAGGCTTTATCAGTCCCCAGTTTCTGCGTGAAGAGGCTGTCTGTGAATATCCCAGGTATAAGGAAAATTTGGGGTAAATTCACAGCATGCTGTTTTCCTTTCAGCACCTTTGTCCTGAGCCCTGCAGCTGACCTGGGATGGTGTCTGTCCATGGCTGTGTGATCACAGGAGGTTTGGTTGTGGCTCTTCAGCTCTGGCAGGAAGGGAAGAGGCAAAGACAAGCACTGAGCTTAGCCAGGTGCACAGAAAGCTCCACCTTGGCTGCTTATTGCTGCAGCCAACCCCTTCTCTGGGACATTTTGATGTCTTGAATGGGCTGACCTAGAACTGAGACTAGATGGGGCTAAAGAAAAAGTAGGGATTTATTAGAAGGCCTCAATGGATACAGCACAAGAACCCAGCCAGGGCCACACCCCAGGTGAACCCAAAATGGTCACAGAATGGACAACCAGTCACAGGGTCTCTCACTTGTATAAGTTCTGGTCCACTTGCATATTGGAACTAATTGTCCAATTATAGCCTTAAGTTATGAAGTCCCATTCTTCTTGATTTTCTCTCTTCAGTTCACTGTTGTTTATGCTCTTGGGCCAGAGATTTGGATCATTTGTCCCTGGTCCCCAGCTAGAGAAGGAACTGTTTTGTCTCCCTACTCTGTGAAGAGAGCTCACCATCCCCTAATATGAAGCTCAGACTAAAGCAGTGTAGACACTAAAGCAGTGCAGAATCCAAAAAATATAAAAGCTAAAGCCATCCCCTAATATGAAGCTCAGACTAAAGCAGTGTAGACACTAAAGCAGTGCAGAATCCGAAAAATATAAAAGCTAAAACCTGAGGCACCAATTTCATCAATCCACAATGTTAGTAGTAACATCAAAGGGATTGAAATAAAATCCTGTGGGACAGTTGTGCATTTTTACTGATGCTGCTGAGAAACACTCAGCCAGGACTGCATCTTACAGTCAAAATTTTATATAACTGCTGTCAGTGAAAACACTAATGAAAACACCATCATTGCTAAAATTTCACTGTGGGATGTACTTGAATCTTGTTCTTTTCCCCCAAATACAATAATAACAAAATGTAACAACACAATTGACAAATATATATATTTTAAAAAGGCAGCAGGAAGTGGGCTCAGAAATAAATTGCAATGTGATTAAAAAAAAAAATTAGAAAAACCTCCCCACCCAACTGCTTCAGAAGAGAGGGAAAAAATGTGTTGAAGATCTGTGTAAGAATATCCTGTAAAACAAGGAAAAGTTTGAAATTAATTTTTTTCCCTGCATGGAAAAAGGAGTATTTTTGAGCAGGGCTACACCTATTTTCTGAGGATACCAAATAGTGAGAAAGCAGAAGAAAGAGCACAGAAACAGTCATGGAAGCACTCAGTGAAAAGGAAGGGTGCTGTTTATTCTCCAATTTCACAGGAAGAAAAATCTTGAAAAACTTTGTGAAATGGGTATGGCCGGGGCGGTAGATGTAAGTTCAGTTCTTGACATTTCCTTTAAAAATATTGATATCTTGATATAGGAAATATCTTGATATTTCCTTTATTTTGTGCTTCTACTGCAGGTAGCACAACAGAAATTGCTCTCATAGAAAATGCTGTCCCAACCATTTAATGTTGCCCCAAGCAGTGCAAAAATATTGCACAGAGTTTTTCAAAGGAGCTTCCTGAAGAGAGCAGAGGAAAAGTTACATTTTGTTTCAAGATGGTGGAAAAATTCCAGATACATGACAGTAAGCTGGAACAGCATTTTGGCCAGAAATTCTCGGAAACCATGAGACAGAAACTATTCCCTTCTCATGGAAAAAAAAAAAAGAAAAAAAAGAAAAGAAAGAAAGAGCACTTGTATCCTACTTTGAGCCAATATGAAGGGATTAATTAGCACCTAAGAAGGTGACAATAGTTAGTGTCATCCCCCCCAAAGGCCACAGGGGATGCACAGATACTTCACAGTCTTGTTTGAGACACCAGCTTTCCTTGAGTGAAGTAATAGGGCAGCTGTGCAAGCACGAAAGACAAAAAATATGGCTTGAAAAAGCCCCAAGAAAGCACCACACTCCCTCTAGACCCCAAACACATTTTATATTTGACCCTGGAGCAGGAGAGGCAGCAGAGGCAGTGCCAGAGCGTTCCTGGAGAAAGGGAAGATGCAATGACACAGAAGGAATGTGGAAACTTGAAAATAGACTTGGCAGCAAGTGAATAGCTGAAGCTGGTGACCAAGTGATGGATGGGTAATATGAAGTGACAATGAACAGAGAAAATTATTTCCCTGTGGAGCAGGCCTTTTTGGGCCTGTATCTATTGCCTGTAATTTATTTTTGAATGTGATTCTGCAGTTAATCATTTAGTGCTGAGGCATCTGCATCAATTTGTGAGGCCTTTTCATGCACGTGTAGGGATTTCTATGTAGATTTTGCAGACCTTTCATGGGGCTTCTTTCTTCTCCCGGTGTTCACACCACATTAAGGGCTAAGTCTTTCATAATACACAGAGGTGGACAAAGAATGTCTTGCAGATTTCAGCTTCTGTTTCCTTAAAGTAACTCATTTTTACAAACTAAACCCACAGCCCATATATTAAAAACTTTTTGAAAAAAGGTTGGTTATTTATTCTATGAACTGTGAAACCAGATGAAGACAGGGGAGTCTAGAAAGAAAAATTTTTCTAACCAGACTTTGTTTCCCTAAATATTTTGAAGTCCAAATTTATTGTTAAAATACAGAATTTATTGAAAACTGTGCTTGTACTTTAATTCCCTACCAGAATTTGCTCCAAAACAAGTTTTAATGGAAACAGATGACAGTATCTTTCAGAGGACATAATCTTTGAATGTAGTTTTCAGTGTCATAATTCACTCCAAATCATTAACTCTGTGTTAGAAGAACTCTGTTTTCAGTGAAACTGCCTGGGCATAAAACTGTACACTGAATTCTGCAAGAGACAAGCATTTTTGTGGAAGGCACAGAGAATCTGCATCATGGCCAGTTCAGTGAGGAGCAGCACTCCAAAGGAAGGTGCTGGGTATCTGCGTGCATAGAAATGTGTTTTAATCTAGTGTCATCTGTTTCCATTAAAACTTATTTTGGAGCAAATGCTGTAATTTAGAAAACAAATGAAGAGATTTTATTAGTCTCTTGGATACAATAATTCATTTATGTCTCATATAAAAGAAATTTAATATTAGCTTGGTAAATTAGAAATATGCTAAACACGTAAAATATCTGTCTTTTCTAGGCCTTTTAAAACACATCAAGGGTAGAACAGAAATTATAGTAGCTGCCATAAAAAAAAAAAAAAAAACACAACTTTAGTACAGCCATTCAGCAATTATGAAAGGAATATGATGCATCAGATACTCTTGGGTGGCATTGCTGAGAAATGCTGACTTTTTAATGGTGACTGTGGTGCACACAGAGATGTAGTGGAGTACAATTAGAAATGCTGTGCAGAATTTGAGAGAGAAAAGCTGATAGGCAGGACATCCTGGCCGCTGAATTTGTTACCCTGAGGAGCTGCATAGTTATGCCTGAATATTTGTTGTGCCCTTTCTTGCATGTTTATGCATTTGGTTGTAATCTCTTGGTGTCAAGGACTGCATTTTATGAGGTGGACCATGCTGTTAATTCCAAGACTTTTTACTGATTCTGCTGGAAGAGGAGACAGTGTTCCAGTGCAGACCCCAGGGGCAGAGGCTCATTTCAGGTGCTGAGTGCAGGTTACCTGCTGCAGCAGAAGCGGCCTACCTGCAAACACCCAGCAGCTACAACATCACTGAGACCCTGGAGGGGAAGAGCTCCAGCTCCTGCCCCAGAGGAGGGCTGGGGAAGGGCTGCTGCTGTTAGCTAGACAGGGCTAGCTGTCACTGTGTCCCCGAGCCGGCCATGACAGCAAAACTTCTCATGGACTCAACCCATAACTGGGTCAGTGGCATCTTTGTCAAAAAGGCAAATCCATTTTTTCCTAGTTCCCAACTTAGTGGATTTATTGCCTGATCTTACATCCAGTTCTCATGTTGAACTTGTAGAGATGTGATGATTAAATCTGTCTTTCTTCCCCATCATATTCATCCACTCATTTGTAACTCCTAACTCCAAGGTTTGGGAATATGTATACAAAACTCTACATAGGGTGCTGCAGAAATCAACAGGATCAGCCATGCAAGGGACAGAAGTGGAATGAGATCTTTTGTCTCTTCATCCATGAGATCATAGCAGCTTATCCTCATGATTGTTGGTTTGACCACTGCTAATGAAAACTGGTTTTTATGTATGTGTGAGAAATCATGAAGAAAAATGAAAGTCCACACAACCTTGGTAAATCCAAAGTATGGGTTTTTTGTTTTTTCTTTTTTCTTTTTTCCTCAGGCTTTACTGCTGCAGCTGTTCTTTTGCACTAGAACTCTTATCCATGCTCATTTGTGGCCTTGCAAATTGGGCATCACAGCCTTTCTAATCTGACCATAAAGATGCTGATGAGACAGGTTTCTGATTGCAAATGGTATTAGTCTTGTCTTTGAAATGCCAGATAATAAAACTATAATATTCTTTCTTGTCTATGTAACAAAGGCATAGTTTATTACATTATCTATTTCCTGTTACTATCAATTTTTGTCAGTATAAACAAAATAAAAATTTAATATACTTATTATCTGCAAGACACTTAAGGATTGTCAAAATGTTTGCTCTTCCAAGGAGTATTTCCAGACACTATTTCTAGATCCTAACATAAGTGTTGGGCAACTTATAATTGCTGTTGTTAAAAAAAAATAGCCCATGCATTAATGTGACAATTCTGATATGCTGCAAACAAGCATCATTTTTTGCATAGGTCAGTGACAAAAAAATCAGATTAGGATGTAGTTGGAACCCTGGTTTTGAGCTCAAACTTTTATCTCCCCTTGAGAGAGGGAGAGGTTATTACTCAGAAGCAGAGCTTGTAACAACATCAAATTTTGTATGTCACAGGCTTTTAGTTAATATGAAGTCACGAGGAAAAAATGTGTGTTCAGTTTTCTTGGCTTTCCCCAAAGCACTGCAGAGAGCAGCAGGTGCTGCATGTAACATGCACAAAATCAGTCATATGGCAGGAGCCAGGCAGCAGATTGCAGACTCGAGGAACACAGTGATCAGGACCCTTTGCTCTCCATTTGTCAGCCACAGGAGAAGGGCATAAAGAATTCTAGCACTGATTTTTCAGCTTTAATCTTTTCAAAAGCCAGGTCAAAAGCATCTCCATGATTGTGATGTTTCTGATGTCCTAGGCTGGCCTGTGCAGCCTCAGCCAGGCTGGTTACCAGCCCCACTGCCCCCTGCGCTGTGACTGAAGCTTCAGCACTGCTTGCCCCCTAAAGGACATGATCACTCTGGCATGCATTTAAAGGCATCCTACCCTGCATATTTGTTTTGCAATCTACTCACTAATGGGTCTTTTTCTGATTATGATTTATGGAGGGCTTGCTGAAAGTGAACAACCCTTTCAAGAAGGGCTGTGGACGGATATTTATTTATCATGATTCTACTGACTCTGATGTGGTTATTAAGAGCAATGTGAACTAAATTATTCTTCCACAAAGTATTTGTTCTTCCATCCAAGAATCTGAAGAAATTAAAGTCTGGAGTATTGAAAATGTAAGTTGTTAATGTATTTCTTTAACCAGAAAAGTCTTTCAGACACATGCTGGACTTCACCTGGAAAGCATAAAGGTCAAGCCATTGCTCACAAAAGACTTCTATTCAAAAGAGTTTGGCTTCAGTAACAAAAAAGCTTAATACAATTCAGGCTAAAGTTGTTTTTAAACTGGATCATTTGAGTAATCCAATTTGCAGCACAGCCATACAAACAGTTGCATTGGTTGGATCAGCTGGAAGGGTGTGATATGAAAATTGGAAAAAGTATCTTGAAGTGGGAAAGAAAGGGAAAGAAAGAGATTTGCATTGATTCAGCCTCCAAAGCCAGCATGAAACAATAAACAGAGATTGTTAAGTGGATTTCTACTTACCTAAAATGGACAAGAGAGACAGGCAAATTCCATCTAGGTGAGCAAGAGCTCCAATAGTCTTTTAGAAGGAAGTGCTCAGTTCCCAAAGTTTAAAAGTGATTATATCTCAGGCTTTTGGAAATTACTCTTGACCAGATACGTCCATACTGGATGAATTTGTTAAAGGACTATCCTGTAAGTCCTGTTCAGTGCACCTTCCACAAACAGAGGGGATTGCTGCCTTAAGATCAATGCTTAAATGAACAAATATTCAAAGAGAATAAAATAGTAGCTAACATACCAGTAGTAAAAATATTTACTTTGCAAAGGCAGTGGTGTAATACAAATTGTCTTAGGCATTCAGCAGAGGACAGGTTAAGACATCACCAGTAGAGCTGTGAGCCTAAAGGAATCAATTGGAATTATTCAGTTTGCATGAATTTCCTTTTAGAAGAACACAAAGGAAATGGTAGAGGGAAAACTGTAACAGAATATGAAAACAGTCAAGGAAATAGGAATCTGTGTGACATAAACATGAAAAATAACACGCAAAACTATTTTTTTAATCTTGATAGAGAATAAGGGCAATTGCTTACATGGCGCTTTGTGTACCACAAGTGGGTTTTGGCTTTTTTTTTTCCTAGATAAAACATTTTGAAGAACCTCACGTTGCCTGCAAATATAACTTGTAATTTCTGCTGTAGACACATGTAGTGTGTTCCGTGGATGCCCAAGCAAATCCAGTCAGTAGGGCAGAAGCCACATGGTGGATCCCAGAGCAGCATCAGCTTGTCCCAAAATAGTAGCATCACATGAGAACAAAGGTCTTCCTGAATTAACAAATGATGACTATTGTTATTTTAGAAACAGTGTCTTCTGTATATCACTCTGTATTTGAATGCTGCTGTAATAATTTCTGTATTGCTTTCCCTTATAAAACACTACTTTATGATAGAAATATATGCATGAATAGTAAGAATAAAGGAAATCCACTAAAATACCAAGACCTGAAAACTGAAATAAAATTTTGGCATCCTAAACAAACCATATAATAATCAACATATTTATACATTTCTTAGAATCTTACTGTGTTTCTTCAAAATTGCTTAGTTTTCCTTTACATAGTCATCAATTTAACACAGGATTTTTTATTCATTTTTTTGAAATATCTGTGAAAAATTTGCCATAGAGTAGACTGAGATAAGCATGAGCAAAAAAAAAAAAAAATCTCACTTAGCTTTTTCACTTCTTTAAGAGCTAAAACTTGCATTCAGGTGAATAAGTGATTGCATAATTATTCTTTTCCAGCTTTAAGAGTACAGGAAATACAAAGAAAAATCTCCAGAGATTTGACAAAGGAGACATGAGAGAAATATAAATGAAAAAAGAACTGAAACAGATCATTTTATAGTGTTAATGATGTGTAGCTATGAAATCTTTGCTTGAATCACCAGAACTACAACACATTTTTCCTTCTTAGTCCCTGGTGCAATATTTAAAAATATTTTACTGGTATGAATGTGAGTCAGTAGTTTCTGTGAAGTCTTGAGTACCATTATAAAAACAGCTGAGTGTTCTTTCTTGGCACCTGAGAAGAAGATTCAAGCTAAATTTTTTTAGAAAAAAGAAAAAAGTTCAGGGAAACAAACAAATAAATCTCATGCAACTAAACTCATTTCACCCTCACAGACAGCTGGTCGAGCTTGCATTTGCTATTTGAAGTCTGTGTGTGGAAGGTGGTGTGTCCTCTGCTCTGCTCTCTAGTTCCCAGAGTCTGTAGGCTCACTGATGTCAGTAGGAAGATGTTCAATGATTTAAGTGAGTTTTGGAAAATATTCCATATTTCTGATCTTCTGTATGTAGAAGAAAATCATAACTCTTAGTTCCAGCCAGAGATAACAGGAGGGTGAATGAGTATGTGGCAAATGATGTGAACTAAATATTTTATAACATGGACCGGGATCAAAAATTGTATTAATTATTTAAAATATGCACCGTTCATTTATCAAGGTCAAGTATAGACAGTCTTAAAGGTGAAAATAAGCAAATTCATGAAGTCACATAACTCAGAAATGGCTTTTATTTGCCTCACTGTATCTCTTTGGTCAAAGGCCTTTGTGAACAGCCTGTGACACTTCTGATACACTTTGTCAGCATGGAATGTTTACTGGCAAGTAAAAAAAGGAAATAACTTGCTGGTGGTGCTGGAGAAGCAAAACTGTTCAAAGATAGCTGTGCCATGATGGTGAGCAGCCTGTTCACCCCTTCAACCCCACAATCCCTGATTGCACTGTGGGGCAATTCCAGTGCACTCCGAACATGTGCAAACCAAACCAGCTACAACTGCATTAGCTAGCATTTTGTACTGCTGGCTGTCTGAGAACAGATGCTCTCTGGTCCAGCAGACTGCTCCCTGGTTAATGCTTCAAAATGTTTTGAACTAATCTGAACCAGCAGAATGGGTTCATATTGTATCAGTTCTTTGTGGCGTGTGGCCACAGAGTTTTTGGAACTGGTAGAAAGAGCCTCAAGGACAAAGTTTTTGTTTTTCTGAACCCTAGCCCAGGTAAACATGAAAATAATTTTTGTTCCATAGTACCAGATACTACCATGCTGAATGGTTTACAAATGGGACATATGTGGTCTCTTCAATGTAAATACATAGAATTTTACTTTAGAACAGGATCAAATTATTGCACCAAAAAAAAAATAGACTTTGTTTTTTTATTTTTTCCCTTTTTTTTTTCTTTTCAGGTGACTTGGGAGCAGTGCTACCCTCATGCTTGTTGGCTTTAACTCTATGCTGATATTCATTCATTCAGGCACATTGCATGTATCCATTCTTTCATGGGAAAAATTCCAGAGGGATGTAGCACTTTCTCTCCCTGTTCCTTTCCTCAACCTTGAATATTTGCCCTAGGAGCAGAAACTACCCAGAAACCAACCAAACCTGGGTCCTTATCCAGTGGGATGCTGCTCACACTGATCAGCTTGTTCCTAAAAGCAGACTACTCCCTAATTTTAAAAGGTGGTGTCATGATAGGGGCACAAATGACTGTGGCACTCACTACAACTCTCCCTCTTCTTCTGAGTGAACATAACTGACTTAGGTTTTCAATCTAAATGTATCCTGAACTAATAATGTATTATTATGGTCATGTTATACAGCTGGGAGCACCAGGAAACATGATTTTTTTTTTTATTTCTCTAAACTCACTTTACTCAACTATGGTGGAGTTCAGGAGTCTTTTAAAGGGGAATACATCGATAAGATAAATCTGTGTATGAGACAAACAAGTCAAACACAGAATGACACATAATAAAAGCATCAAGTCTGTTGTTTATATCCTAAGTTAATCATATTTTAGCAGCAACTGAGAGCCTCAGGAGACACAGATAAGTTAATGAACACCAAGGGACAAATGAAGACTTCTGTGACACAAAAGAAATGCTAGTTTTTTGATTAAGGATGCCTGGTTTCTTACCAGCACAAGAAAACAGATTTTTTTTCCTAAAATTTTTTATTAACCTCCAATTCACTGGAGGCAGCAATTCAGTGGGGGACTGATCCAGTTCCACTGCAGTCAGTAGAAAAGATGCTGACTGGGATTTGGATCAAGTCCTTACAACATTACAGGGTGGGGTTAACAATGCAAAAAGCTAACATTTCCAGATCTATCTAAGACCAGATGTGCAAGGCAGGAAACCATATGATTAGATTTAAACAATAAATAAAAAAGGAGTTGCCCTTGTTTAGAAGCAATTTCCACCAGTGGAGATTTTCTAACCATGACTACATAGAGCAGGATTCAGCATTAAGTCACTGAGTGGCTGAACCTCTATCCAGCAAAGCCTAAGGAATCTTTAGGGAGTCAGGATTAGCTGCAAGAACAAATGTAAGAGATCACTTCATGTCCAGCTAAAGCCAACAAAGGTTTTAATATTGAACTTTCTTCTGGTTTTCATTTTCAGCATTTAGAGCTGGTTATCTTTTTTGAATCTCCATTGTTGCAGGATCCTTTTAACTGTTGTAGTGTGTTTCCAGTTAATAAAAGTAGGCATTGCTTGAAACAAGACATATTCCTTGAAATGTATTTTGCCTTCCCTTTCCTTATTTTTCTCTTTCTCCTTCCCTTGATTTTCTCTTCATTCTCTCGTCTTCCTTCCTCTTTCTTTCCCCCCCCTCTTTCTTTCAATTCTTCCATGAAAAAAACACCAAAACTGCAAAACTCAAAATGAAAATTAAAAAAAACCAGAACAAAACCAATATCTCAAACCAAACTCAAGTGGCTTGTATATGATGGCCTTACTTATTTCAGCAATATAAGCACATGATGGTGGTTACTGAAACAAGCACAATCTGGACCTCTTCCCTCTTTTTCATTTTGTATAATAGGAGTTTCCTGTCAAAACTGGGTTGAAAATATTCTATTGCAGGTTTTTGGTTTTTTTTTTTTTGTAATCAGGTTTGCAATTTCTTTCCACTGAGATGAGTGTTTAAAGGAACTGAAAGGCAAATCTGAAATTTTCTAACTCCCTGTATGTTTCATATATATGGATGGAAATTGTGACTGCAACTTTTGAGGTCATTTACCATTGCAAAACACTCAATCAAATGTGCAGTGGTGAGAGAGAGGGGAGATATGAGGTTACTCATAACTGAATCAGTCCCCAGAACCTAATAATATAGTTGGTCAATGTTTTCAGGATAAAGAACCCTGTGCTAACTTGTCCTTAAGACTAAAAGTTTTCACAACTGTGAGTAATTGGATCAGCATTTAGAAGCAGCCACTATGCAAAAGGTGCCTGAATAGGAGCTGATGTTGGAGTCTCAGACATATTTGAAACTCTAAATTTAATAGTCACTGTTTTCCCATTTATTATCACCTTGTAAGTAAGGATTTATATGTTGGTACAAAGGTGAGCACTGTCCTGTTTTTATTTCCATTCTTTTCTGTGTCAAGGAGGAAATAACACACACCTGGAATGTGAACCTCTACTCCTACTGAAAGAACAGTTTGACAGAATAAAACACTTCTGTTATAAATCCCAAGGCAGATGCTGTGAAAGCTTTTCTCTACCTTGCCTAGTATCACATTTACTGCTATAGTTAAAAGATCTCTATACTGTGGCAATAGTAACAAAAGGATAAAGTTAGATGCTATTTTTTCCCCTTCACAGAAGAACATATTATAGGAACATTACTTTCCTAATAAGAAAATTGACCATTTATTTTATGCCTAAAAATGTAGGTTTAAAAAGTAAGAAAAGTAGCAACATTCCTAAACAATGTATGGAACTGATATGGTGCAGAAGGCAGAAGATCAGTTTCTAGGCTATAGTTCAAAACCACTGCAGAATATGTATGCACAGGAGAAATTGATTCTTCAGCTTGATGGAGGTCAGCCTGTTCCAGCTGAGGTCATTCTGATTAGTTTGGGCAGCTACCAAGCCAGCTGGTAAACAGATGCTTTCTTATATGTTGGTGGTTTAGAATAAATTGGGCCAAACACTTTGATTGTGGTTGATGCAAGAAATCTGATAAATACAGCCTTGTGTTTTCTTTACTTTTCTGTTTGAAATTTTTAGGCAGCAAAAATATATTATTATACATAGGAAAAGTAAGTTGACAACATACAAAAAACATGAACTGAAACTGCACAAAAAAAATTTGTCTGAGCTACACCATCCCATCATTGCTACTGTGCAATTTCTGATGGGTGTTTGCAAGCACCCTGTGTCAGAAGTGCCATTTTTCATTTATTTTACAGCACTTCCCTGAGATACAAAGCAAGTCCTGGCGTATTCCTTCCTATCAAGGTGTTATGTGTATTTCACTACAAGGCAGACATGCTCTTGCAATTTTTTCCCCAAAAAAATCACAATGTCTGCTCTAAAAGCTGCTTTTGCTCTTCTGGAAAGATATTGCTCAGAATCAGTCACAGAATCACTCAGTTCTTTTTCATTCCTTTCCCCTCCCCCAGTTTGGGGGAGTTGGCGGAGGGTTGAAAGGCAGTGAATGGAGTTTTTTTGTTTTGTTTTGTTTTTTCATGGACTTTATTCAGGCTTGGCCTTAATTAGATTGTCTCAGAAAATTTACAGTCCCTAATAGTTGGCAGTCATTGGCTGTTACACAAACACAGCCACTGATGCACTGGGCTAGATTCTTCTGCTGCTTCCTACATTCCCACTTTCTCCACTCACCCAGTGGCATTCACTGATTTATACCACTGCAAATAGTCAAATAATATCTGTTAGCTTCACAGACACACACTGGTTGCTTGTCTTGTTAAGTGATACCTTTTTTAATTGTCAGTTCTGTAGGTATCTGGTCCCAAAGTAACTAAAGAAGGGGGTGTAAGTGGCAGGGAGAAAGAGGACAGGAATAGAAGAGAGGGTCTCTACCAGTGCCAGGGGTCTGCAGAGCAAAACCACCTGTTGGTAGAAGTCTCAGATCTGCCCAGGGACTGCTGCAATTACTCAGTGTTAACTCATCAGAAGATACTAAAGGTGAAGGTTAATACTGGGTTTCTTTCATTAAAGTCACAACTACAACCATGCAATGGAATAAAAACTGCTGAGCCCACCAGAAAGTTGCTGATAAAAAATGCATTTAGTAAGTTCTACATACATCTGGGACATACGGGCAGCATGCTTTACAATTTTGTTACAAATTTTGGCATATGCATATTTCATCCACAGCATCAAAACCAGCAGCATATAACGAGTGCAGATGCATATGACTGGGCTCAGACACAAGTTGGATGCTGAGATTAATGTGAAAGCCTCCTTCATTTCATCACTTTTGGATCTGCAATAAAAAATGAAAATTTAACTGCCGGGTCAGAAGTCAGCAGATATTGTTATGCTGGATGTTATTTAAGGACATAGCAAATTTTGTCACAGAAATGTGAAGTATGTTGTGTGTAAGGTAACAGTAGACATTTTTTCATAACACTGCTGACCTGGATATGAGATGGTGGAAAATTTGCAATTATCTAGTAAATCATTAACACTACTAGTAAAAGAAACTTTTTTTAGAACTTTGCATTTACATGATTATATGAGAATAGAGGTGAAGAAATTAGAAGAAATGTTACAAACTATGAAGAAATTCATGGCAAATGAGAGATGAGTGGAGATTGAAAACACTTACATAGATTTTACAGAGCAGATGTCCTGCCATTTGGGTTCAGCACTTTTCATACTCTAAAATCAAAATCACATGAGGGCCTTTGGAAAGCTGAGTTTTCAGGCTGTTTCCCCTTGTGATCTGTCAGAAGTTTTCCATTAAAAAGTACCACCCTGGACTGGATCTTGTTAAGACCATGATTCTGATCTCAGTTCTTTCCTCTCTTGCTAATAAATGACCTTTCATAAGGATTTCTTCACTACTGATGATCTGTTTTTTTCTTACTTCATAATTTTTTATTGTTAGTGTCTTTTTTTTTTTTTCCTGCCTGCTTCCTCAAACCAGTCGTAACTTCCCTAGAGAATTCACAGCTTTCCAGAACCGGAATGAGATTTCGCTTCAAGGAAACTTTTTTTTAAAGAAACTTTTTCTTCCACAATTCAGGCCCAAAACTGTGGGCTCTCCCTAAGAGCTGTGTTTCCAAATACTGTCAGCCTCTGGGCATGCCTTCATGGGCTGCTGTTCCAAACTGCACAGCTTCCCCTGCAGTGATGCCAGTGATGCTTGGGAGCATTTGGTCCTGGGGCACACTGGCATCACTCCTAAGCTGCACCCCTCTATTCTGTGCAGCCTCCAGAGGACAGATGCAATTCTGACTTTTGGGAGAAGCTCAGGCACAACATGTATCTTTCCCAGTTATCTACTTTCCCAGTCAAAAGGCCATCATTTGGGCAGCACTTGTGATTTGACTCTTGATGGATACAGCTGGGAACTGTACACACATAGGAACTGAACACAGAGCCTGACTTTGGCACAGGCTTTGCTGGAGGGAGCTGCATCATCCCTGTTTTACTTCCTGACCTCTCATATCTCATCATGAGAAAAGAGGAAAAGGCCTCAAGTTGCTCCAAGGGGATTTAGATCAGCTATCAGGAAAAATGTCTTCACTGGAAGGGTGGTCAGGCCCTGGAACTCAGGGAAGTGGTGGATTCACCCTTCTGAAGTGTTCAAAAACCCTCTAGATGTGGTGCTTAGAGACATGGTCTGGTGGTGGACTTGTCACTGCTGGATTAAATGTTGGACTTGTTGATCTTACAGGTCTTTTCCAACCTCAAGGATGCTGGGATTCTCTTCATATAGCTGGGAGCTTGTTAGACCAATAATTTATTTAACACTTGAGTGATGGAGAAGTGATGAACCTTGCCATGAAGTAGTGCTGTACTTCCAGGAAGTCTGAGGACAGGCTGGGACTGTCAGTGTGTGAGACTCCACTGCTGCCTCAGAGGCAATCTGAGCTCCAGAGCTGCAAAGGCAGCAGGGACTCTGTGCTGTGCCCCTACTCTGGGAACCTCACCCTTTTATGGGTCAAAAGTCCCCATAACTCGACCTAAATGACTGGGGGCAGGGATTGTAAAGCACTGGATTTAAGGATTCTAACTGCTTCTTGAACTCTCCTTCTTTTTTACTTGGTAATATCTGTACCCCTTTGGATTAGACTCTGTTAAGCCTAGGAATGGTTTCAGAATGCATCCTAAACCATGGGTAAAGATTGGTTTGTTCCTTCTTTCCACATTGCCAGTCTTCCTCACACAGACCAAGCCCAATGTGTCCTGCATGTGGAACCACACACTGAAAAGAAGGGAAGAGTAACACAGCTCAGCTTTGTGGCTCACCACGAACATGGCAGCACTGACTCTGAACCACTGCTCCACAGCAAAGCCTGCACTCAACCCACAGTTCACTACAATGTGTGAGTTTTATCTCAGTGGGTCTGACAGCTGATATGCTGGGATTAGCAGTGTCTAAGTTAAAGTGTTTCTACCAAGCCTCAACCAATTGCTTCAAACGAAGCTCAGGATGAGGGATAATTTTAGGACAGCAAAATAACAGAGACTGATGGGATCAAAGCAACCCTCTAAACCATTGGTGCTTAAACAGTGCTGCTGGTAGTGGCTCATTTTAGGGTGGTTGGCATTGTGACAACTTCAGAAATACCTCTGTACACTGAATGGGAAAAACAACATATCTCTACAGTTGCATTTTGACCTTGCTCTGTTTTATATTATGTTTATTATTAAAAATCCCTCATGCTTTATATTATTTTCACACGTTGTTTATGAGTGGTTAACAGCTGATTATTATCTGTGATGCAATTCAAGCAATGTATCACAAATGGTTGAGAGCATATCTGTGCAAGATACAGAGAGTTCCAGTCTATTGATCTGCTTGATGTTTTGGCAATTGACTGTGGCATTTGTTAAAGAAGGTATCATTACTTACCAGGAAAAAGAACAGTGTGGAGGGTCAACAAAGGGCAAAGAAACTCCTGCAGTTTCCAGACCAGTGCATGGACTTTTCTGCCATCTCTCCTTATTTAGTGCAGCCTGGTCTAACTTCTCCAATGGGTATGATGTACTGCCTTCAGGCATGCCTATCCTACAGTTTTCTGCCTGTTCTTCAGGTGTTTGCCAGGATAATGTCTGTGCTGCAGCATTCAGGGGCTGTAAAGGTGAATGTAGGGCTCAGTATCTCTGAATATTACATTCCCATGCAATGCCACTGAATATGAGAGTGTTTCAGATTAGGATCAGCTGCTACAAAAGGTTTCCAGAGCCTGACTCTGGGGAGATGGAGGAGGCTTGGCTGCACACACTCCATCATCCAAGTACAGCTGCCTACTCAGCTGCCCTTCATGCTACAAGCACCTTGGACCTGAAAGCTCTGGCCAAAGGCTCATCCATTTTAACTAAGAGTTAGCAAAAGATCAGTGTGGCCTTTCCATCTCCACGTGGAGAAGCAAAGCACAGAAAATGATTGGTTCCTTCCTCAGCCATGAGCTCACTGAATGTTCAAGGTAAATGAACCTATTCATGGTAGAGACTGAGCCTGTAATTTGAAAGGAGATAATTTTTTTTTTTTTCTGGAATATATCAGAAAGGAAACTGTTTAAAATAAGATTCAGGCATTCCAGTAAGAAAAGAATTATTTAAATATTTTAATAGAGCTTACATTTACCAATTCTGGATCAAATTATAACCTCCAGAGTATGTCAGTCTACAAGGAAAAAAAGTGTCATAAAATCTGATATATATTATCCTCAATTGCCTAAAAAGTATTGATATAAATTGTCTGGATAAAGAAGGTAGTGCATACAATTTTTTGCTTTGTCACTGAGTATTTGGAATTTATAGACACTGTAGAGCTCTGCTATGAAATGTAAATAGAGCTATAAATATATGCATAATCTTTGCTAAGTCAATGAGGTCTACTGAATGTCCTGTACTTGTCAAAGCTTCCAAAAAGCCTCCTTATCCTCTGGGAAAGAGAAACTTTGATCATCAGTATAACAACTGTAGATGCAGTAGATACATAGCACTTTTGTTAATTGTAATACATTTTTAAAGTCTATTTTTCACTCGAATTTCATATACAGGAAAATATAAGACCCTTTCTTAATTTTGAATTTGGTTTTGTTTTTTTTTTCCTTTTTCTCAGTATCTGATGGCTTCCCAATTTTCACCTGTTTGTTAAAGTAATGAAACACTGAAAGACACAAAGCAATCTCCATGCTGAAGTGGATAGAGCTTTTTACTTTGACTCTCAATTTAAGTTTGGCTGCAAGAGCACGTGCAAACCCCAAATGAGTAATGCAGCAATTCAGGACCAGCATTCCTTGTGTAGCTTCGTTTTCACCCTCCCTCCTTGCTTGCACTGAGTTCTCTAGGTAGTTAGTGCTGGCTATTTTGGATGATCAGAGCCACCTATAAAGGTCAAGTGATCAAGCTGTGTGGCCTAGAACAACAGTATATCATGGAGAGTATTAAGGATTATCCTGTTAATTTTATTCATGTGTGTGGTCCTGCATATTTCCTGCCTGTTGTTTATATTTTACAGAATATTTTTTTCTCTGGTTATTCAGAATATGATATAGATAAAGTACCTCCTTCCTATTTAACTAATCAAGCCTTGCTTTCATCCATAAAGTCTTCACTACTGAAGTTTAAGATCAAACCAGGGATAGATGAATGGGTGTTTCTAGTGGAAGAATCATTTAGTTTGAAATATTTGAGGGAAATGATTTGTGGTAAACATTTGTGTATTTATATGGGGACTTATAGCTGACCTTGATTACCCCAAGGGAGATTTTATTCAGGAAAGTCCATATGTTTCAGTACCAGCAGAAGGAATAAAATGACACATTTCATCTACTTTAGTTAAATAAACATCTTGCATGTCTTTTTATTTAAATTAATCTGTTCCATTTCACATGCATATAGTTTCCCATGAAAAAAGTGACTCCATTGAAGTAGTATTGCTAGTGATTGAAAATAAAAGAACAGAGGCCTTCCATCTGCCTACTTGTCTCTCTGTCTGTGGAGGAACATATTTATCTACTGATCTCTCTATCCTCAAACTTTCAAGCCTTGCTGTTCCTACACACAAGCCTTGTGTCAGATAGTTTCCCATCCAAAAAAGTGGCAGGTTTGATTTTGATTTCTTTTGTCTTTGTTTTGCATTTAATCAGGTTCCACGACATGACTTTGGTTTATTCTTTTTATTTCTAGGTTTTGCTTCTCCTGAAAATGTACCCTGTGCTGCTATTCATTCTTACCCTGTGCTGCTATTCATTCTCAGGTAGAACACCTCTGCCTCTTTTACCTCAGTTTTTTTTTACATTTTTTCTTTTTCATAGGAGGTATAAATGTATTTACTTGTAGAGTAATTGTCTAATTCTCCTTAGAAAACACGTCTCACTCTATGTCATGTTGTTTTACCTTTTCTTCACTCCACATTAGTCTTGCCCTTTCCAGAAAACACTTCATTGTCCACCCTGTCAGATGCCTGGAAATCCCTGTTGATACAATTGTGTTGCATCTCTTCACCACCTTAAACTCTTACCTGTTAAAAGAGTCTTTCTGAGGCTTAATTTAGTCTCATGCCTCAGTCCTCTGTTAAAAAGAAATTAAAATCCTATCTTCTTCAGGTGTACTCCTGGCAATCCATAAGGCTCTCCACTAAACTGGTTGAAAGCAAATTGCTTTGTACATGGCCTTGTAGCACCTGAGGCCCAATCTAGCAAGCTATGGAAGAGAATCATGGAGTAAGTGGCAGAATGATGGAATATGCTGAGTTGGAGGGACCCATCAGGATCATGGAGTCCAACTCTTGACCTTGCACAGGGGGCAGGAGCTGCAGGGTCTCATTGCACAGGAGAGGAGTGGACACAGCATGTTCTTGTTTTGGCAATATCTTGGTGCCCCCCTGTGCATATCTGCCCCTTGCAGATGATTCCTTCAGCAGCATCTCTGCAGCACCTTTCTCACATGAAGTTCATTACAGGATCATGGCTTGATCAGAGCCTGATAGCAAAAGACAGGCTGGGAACTTGAAGACCTTACTGACAAGATTCCACCCTTTTTAGCACTGAAAATGCATTTAAACTAGACCAGATGTGTTCCAAAATGTAAAGATGAGTGAGGAATAAAAGCTTTTGTGATTCTTGATACTCACATTCATTTTGAATTGAGACCAGTGATTTGTTCTAATTAAGAAGCTATAATACCGTCATGATTTGTTTGGACCATGGTGATGTTCTTTATTTAACAGGATCATTTATAATAATTAAATTAAATAACTTCCAAATTAAACATCCACAAGAGGAGGGAAAAAACATTAATATTTTTTCTGAACAAGTGACTGAAATGCACCGGGACATTGTCATGATTCCTGTGCAGCTGTTACACTTTGCAAAATTCTATTATTTGTCTTCATCATGGTTCAAAAATATGGTGTGAAAGAAATAGAAATGAAAATAAAATGGCAAAGGATCTATTTTGTCTGAGTATTCTGTGCAATAATTATTCTGTGGGTAGCAGGAAAATACAAGGCCATCTATTTGTTTATTTCCAGTTAGTTATAGTATAGTAGTTCTGCCAAAAGCCTGAGCGCACAGACAAAGCCTTTTGTTAGAGATCTCGGGAATCAAACCAACTTCCATATACTGCAGAGAAAATAAACCTGTTATGAAGGACCTTACAGGAACAACCACTGTGCAGTGCCTGTCCTTGGGTGCGTACACAGCTTCCAGGGTAATCAGCAGAAGGAACATGTTGTCACGATCCGTCCTAGTGAAGGGATGTTGTGATGGTTCGTAGGAGGTGATCTCAGGGTGCAAAAGAACCGACATGGTACAAGGGGGTTTGCAGTAATAATCAAAATAAATGCACCTTTATTGAATGACCACAGCAAAATAGAATAGAGGGATTAAGGGAGAGAAAAAGATAGACAAAGAGAGAGAAGAGAGAGAGAGGGGGATATAGCTACCAACGTAGAGACAAAGTCCTTTGGTCCAGTCCAGTCAAGGATCCTCCTATTACGCTGGGGAGATCTCAAAATCTCTAGCTAACTCAGAGGTTTTTATTATTGAAAATTGTGAGGGGGGGAAACAGATACAATAGGGAATGGATGTAACAGGTAGTCCATGTTCTCAGCAGTAAATGAGAGCCATTGTTTTTCTTGGTCCAGTGGTCACAACCTGCAGGCAAACATCTCGCTTTGGTCAGCTTGCCTCCCCCACACACCTGCCCCGGGCTGGGGGTTTCAGTCCCAGTCCTTGGAAGGAGGAGAGCAGAGGGGCCTTTTCACATGGGGGTTTCATGTCTCAGTCCTTGATGGAGAGGCTTCTTCCATCTCAGTCTGTCTGTCACGGTAGTTGTAAAACAGGTGAGGGGCTTCTGTGGGAGACCACCCAAAACTCAGGAGAAGTCCAGCCAGGCCGAGAGGTGGGACAGCTTCCAAAAGCTACTGTTGCAAACAGGGCACGGTGCCCCCTTCTTAGCATACAGCAAACAGCACCTGTGAAAACAAATAGCTTAACACTGTGCTTTCAGGTCTCAGGACCTTTGGCGTGTGACTTTCTCCTTCAGAGCCAGAGATTGTAGACAGGGGGGATCTTCTCTTCAGTGGTCCCCCAATGACAATCGTGAGGTAGATGAGGGAAAATTCGGACAGACTCTCACACATGTGCATCCCTTTTTCTGTCTTCTCAACTCTGTGGATCTCCAATAAATAGAGATAAATAGAGTTTATTCAAATCATCAGCATTAAAGAACAAAGTCCAAACCCTACCAAAATTCCCTGAATACCTGCTGGTGCAAACTAGGACATTGTCTAGATTCAGGTTTGCTCCTGAAACAGCTAATATTGCCCTAGGTTTTATAGGGAGGGGGATTCTGTGCATAGGTATGGGTCTCTTACATCTGTTTCTTGCACATAGCTGTCCTAGGATATTCTTTTTCAGATTTTTCTGACCTTAAAAATTTTCCTCAAGCAAAAGGGCAAAAAAGAGGGGAATGAAAGAAGCTTCCACTCCACCTCAAAAGACACTCACTGACAAAATGGATCCAACAACTGAGTGCTGTAATTTCCTGTCAATGCAGTACAGAACAGGCAAGATACAGCACGTTTATTTCTCTAGAGCAAAATAAGCACAGAGGCCACCAGAAGTGCAGTACAATGTGTACATTACCGGCAGCCAAGGACTTTACCTCAAACTATGGATAGACAGCTGAACACTGACTGAATTCCATTGAGCATTTCCTAGAAGGCAGTGTGTCTGCCCACAATGTGACAAAATTTTTGGCTGTCAGTTTTAACTTATCTCTTGAGTCCTTTTATTTATTTCAGTCATAATCCAGAATTGTATTTTTACAGGGGAACAAATATGGATCTTTTGTAAAGCAGGTTTCTTTCGTAGGCCTTCTGATTTTTAAATATTGGGAAAGAAAGAAGACTTCCATGGCTTCCAGAAAAATGAGACTTAGAATTTTTAAGCCTTTGACTTCGACGTTGACCTTTCGTCACTGCTGAGTTGCTGTCAGCCATGCAAGACTTGACAGAACAAAAGTGGGATTAGATTTCAGAGACATTAACTACCATACTCACTGGTTCAGACTCCTTAGTGCATGACCTGAGAAGCAATTCTGTCTTGCTGCCACACATGGAAATATGTAGATCCTAAAATCAAGCTCATTTAAGTATTTAAGTAAACAAGATGGAGATGTGGAAGAAGTGGAAAGAAATGAGCAGCAGCTAACAGGTTTGGCAGCTATGTCCCTTTCAGCATTTTGTTATATGGATGTTTCCATCTCTTAAAAAGGGCTTTCTTATAAAACAGCCAAACACCAAAAGAACTGAGTGAAGGAAATTAGTGGGTATGTTTAGAAAACAATATAAAACAACCTTTAATGATTTGGGCTGTTTTAAAAGAGATGTGTTCTAAAGATATTTCACCTACCCTAATTTCCTGTTCTACTTGGGTGTGATCTGTCCCTGAGCTTCTCAGGAATGCCAGATCTGAAATCCAACATGATTTCTCATTCTCCATTGAGCACTGATTGAAATGTTTTGAAATTAAACAAAGATCAATGGGCTTGAGGGGTCAGACAAAAGAAATCAAAATTTCTCTTTGGTCTGGAAATCCCAGGGGAGGAGATTGTATCCATGGGCTGCAGGTGTAGTTCCATGCTATCACATTATCATTCTGTGGTCCTTATTTAGGCATAAAAGCAAAAAGAAGAAACAGCAGGCAAAGAAAATTTAGGTTTTTTTTCCCTAGACTCTCTACAAGGAGATAAACCCAAGAACAAATCTAAATTCCTCCCAAAGCTCTGGGAGATCTGATGCAGTTTTGAAGGTCATGCCATTTAAGAAATGAAGTCTAGGTTTCAAATGTGAATTTCTAACTTTGGATATATAACTAGTGGTAAGTCCTCGTTTGATTTTTTTCTTTTTTGAAAATGTAGCTTAGCTAGATCAAGAGTATTCTCTCATTTTCCAGTTCTACAATGAAAACATCATATTCTGTGTTTTTACACATGAAACTCAGCATCAGAGAGTTTGCTTTTCCAAATAACTAAATAGCCCCTCAAATATTAAGATGGTTTTGCAGCTTCCAGTAATCAACTGAAGGAGCTGAAGCCCCACACCATCAAGTGCAGAACTGGTACAAGTTTGTAGCGTTGCCTCAAATTTGTTCAAAATATTTTGATAGGGTAATTTTGTCCTGGCAGACTCAGGATCAGCTCAAGTATCATCTGTTCTCCTGCAGCTCCACAGAAGCAGCCCCAGCACCATATGGTGGGTTCTGGCACACCTCACATGCCACAGCTGAAACTCGACCACACGCTCGCACCACAGCGAGATCGAATTGCGGCCCTTTTACTGTGAGATCGAGTATCAATGAATATGGAGCTGCTCTTATCTGCCATGGTTTTAAGAGAAATATTCCACTATTAATAGAAAGTATTTGGCTTAAGGGAGGGAGATGCTGGGAGTCCTCCTCTCCTCTCTGATGTGACGGGGGTTGCTGCCTCAGCAGTCACCAGGGGTATCCTGTCCCTCAGCCCAGGGTCAGCTCATCTGTGCCACTGTTACACATCTGCCACCTTGGAAACCAGACCCAATTTCTGGGCCTTTAGTCAAGCAAGGCCTTTCAGTAGCTGTTGCAAGGCTGTTATTTGCACAGATGTATGCACATGCACAGGAGTGTTTTCTTAGAACTTTCTGGCCAATATCCAATTAATCTTTAACTACAAAACCTCTGTTTAGAAACTGCTTTCACTGTGACCTTTCCCAAGAAAATGTATTTTGATCCTATGTAAGTAAGAAACATTAAATGCTAAATAAGTAATATATAATAGTGCTCATGGTATTAAGTTAAACTACTTTCAAAAGTTTCTTTTGGTACTTTCTGCACATTCTGTTCCAGTTCCATGGATTGAAAAAAACATCTATACATTTCTATCTGCAACTTCATTCAGTTCATAAAATAAAAATAAAGAAAAAAAAGTTGAGGAAATTTTAGGTCTCTATTATAAGCCAGATATTTCTGATACTTTATGACTGGTATAACTCTTGGGAAAAAATTGTTTAGGAGATTCACAGTCAATTTCAAACTCTATAAACTTTTTCTTCTGGAAAAAACCCAGGTGGTTTGAGATTTCTAACAAAGCAGAAGAATGGAAGATTAATTTAAAATATGTTAAGACATTCTGTTTTGTGAAGAACAAATGTTTTGTTTCAACTTCTAGCTCTTAAAAGCATCTCAAACTTCTAAGAAGCTCAGTCAGAAAACTGCTTCAAAGAGATTTATTTTAGAGTAATGAAACAACAATTTATTTCTTAACAAGATGAATCCAAATTTACAAAGCAATTCTGCAATGCTGAGTGTACATTTTTTCCTAGAAAATGCTTATGAATCCAACCCTAATCAGTTCACACCTGCGTAAAATGAGTGTAAGCAGATGTATAATGCTTCTGTAAGAATGTGGTATTGCTTCCACTCACAGGGGAAATCCTGGCTCCAGCAATGTCAAAGACAGTTTCTCAAACTCATTTCTTCACACTTAATTCATGTTTCATCTTTAAGAATCTGCGATTTCACATTAGGCTAAATATTGCTACTCTTACTGGTACAGTTGCCAAATCATTCACATTAAATAAGCTTAGTAAAGCAACAATTCAGATTTTTACTTTATCAAGGGCCAAAATATTGGTTCATGCCCTAAATATTTCCTGTCTAGACTACTATATTGGTCTTTTGGACAGATTTCCAACTTTTTTCCATTGTTTCAAAGTCAAATGTAAAAAACTCTATAGCTTGTTTGTTCCTTTTCTAAGCTCTCAAGAATATGATGGGTTTGTTTGCTTGCCTTATCATATTAGAAAACTATACCCCTGATGAGGAATCAATCCTGTATTTATATTTCAATTGTGATTATATGAGAAAACAGGAACTGATTCTGTGAGCTAGAAGATTACAATAGATAATGGCAAACTTGCAGCACTGGCCTCTGAAGTACCCTATTTATTGCACACTGATGAAAGATGAGGACACCCTGCCTTCACTGACTCAGTAGAGACAGAGAGGTCAAATATTCAGCTGGGTTTCATTCATTCCTTTATTCTGGATGTATTTAAGTTAGCTGTCCCAGCTAAATTAACCATACTATCTCCAAGAGTAGCTCCAGATAATTATTTATATGGATAATCTTAGATGCTTGTCAGCCTTTTTAGGAAGTCTGTTTCAGTGTACTGAGGGACCTTTGGTCCTGAACAAGACTAGAATAGATGCTTAACTTTAAGACATCTGAATTAGATCAGGAGAATTCTCTCCTTTTCTGGTGGATACTTTGTAATTTGTCAAGAATGCCTAAGAACTGCGGTGATTGTCACGGAATGGTAAATTTGGATATTTTCAGAGTGGCTAAACATTATATTAATGATTAATAACCCATCATCTTTTATTTTTAAGAACAGATTGAGCTTGATGAAAGATGAAATTTACTATATTCAATAATTCTAGCCCAACCTTTATTTTAATGTCTTGTTCTCTAGCATTTGATTGAATGATCCATCTGGATCTATAGCATACATTTAAGTAATCAATTTTAAATTTCCCTATTTTTCTAAAACATTAACTTCTATTTATTTGATGTTTGTCCATGCACAATTTCTATCTTTCTATCTTTCATTTTTCTAACTTTCTATCTTTCTATCTTTCTATCTATCTTTAATGTTCTTCAGAAAAATGTGAACCAAGAATTACTCATTGACAACACTCTGTGCTTTCTTTTGTACTTGGGGCATTGGCAGCTTCTCTGCTCCTGTGATTTTGTAACCTTTGAGATTTCAGGTGAGTGACTGTGTACTGTCATCATGAATTCTGTTTTACTGAGTTTCATATTTAACATGTTTTTATACGGGGAATGCAATTCATGCATGCCTCCCAACCAGTAGTCCAACAAAGCTCAAGTGTTCTCTTGATCTCGTTGTGCAGTTTTTAACAGAGATTTTTGGAAGCTTTCCAATGAAAATGCAACAGAAGCAGATCAGGAGAGGTTAGGCAAACAGTGCTGCATTATCCATGGCTACATATAATATTGTGCTCAGGGAAGGCTAAAGAAATCTAATTGCTCAAAGGGACATTTCTGGGGAACAATAATGAGTAGAAGTAAATGTTTCAGAATCATCTTTAGTTTGAAGAAATGATGAACACCACTGCCATCCCTAGTCTATGAGATTTTCTCTTTCTATGAAACTTTCCAGTGGTCAATGGTATGTGAATCAAATGTGTTTTCAAAACTTCTTGTAGATGATTTTACATTTTACCAGTTTTATCCTAAATCTTTACAAATATCAGCAAATGCAAAGCAAGAGATGTATTGAATAAGGTGTAGGCTATGAATGCTTCATTATTCTATTATTTATTAATTAGTTTGTTATTTATTGTTTAATGATTTTTGAAAGTAAATATTTAGGGCTATCTTGTGATATTCCAATGAACACTGTGCAGTCTGTCTTGTCTAAACCTCAGTGTCATATGATGTCTTCTGCTCCCATCTTCTTCCAGAGTATTTATTTACCATGATCAGATCTACAAACAAAAATTCTCCATGTTCTTTGTTCTATGAAGATATTCTAGGCAGCCAGTTCCTCATTCTTTATATTGGGACAAATGAAAGTGTACATGAGCCTGTTTTTCATCTCCCAGCTGATGCATGATCTCTCAGAGAGCAGGGCTGGTAGGACTACAGCAGCCTCTGGGCTCTGCTACAGGAAAGCAGATGGCCTTAAGGAGCCCCTGATCCCAGACTTTTTCAAAAATTTTGATGCTTTTGGGAAAAAAAGAGCAAGCATTTTAAATTTTGGATGTAGCATTTGTTCATCCTCTGACATACTTTCACTCATGTATATACATCAGATGTTTAATCAGATACTGAATTTTGCAGAAGGAAAAGCAAAAAACGCCTCCTCTATTTCCCTTTTTGGTTTTGGTTTTTTTTTTTTTTTTTTTATAACTGTTGCATTACTTTGGGTTAAATGTAAAACCATGAGATTATAACATGGATACAAATGTTGCAGTTGCAGATGGAAGCACCTTTCTATTAAAAAAAGTCTGACTAATTTCATAATGCTCTTGTTCTGTTAAAGACTTTCCTTTTCCTCAAAGAGTCACCTGAAAATCAATATTTTTTTTCAGTGGACTCATCTCTAGTCAAATATTAGTAACTTCTAAGCCAATATGTGTTGATGTATACACTGGATTTGCTTCCTCATTCAACATCATCTTTGAATCCCAAATTTCTCAAGCTCATAGCAGCAATAGAGAGTGTTATTTATCAGAGAGTCATTTTCAGTTCAGGCTCTGTTTTTCCAGCACTGTTATGTGTGCATTATTAATATGTGAGCCATCTATATCTGTCTATATCTATATAATCTATGTCTATCTATATCTATATCTATACATATATGCATATATATATAGACATAGATATATTTCCCCTCTAATATTAAATTTCAAATGCCTTTTTATTATTCCATCTCTTCCCCCTCTCTCAATTTAGAAGATCCTTTGTAATTGCTTCACTCAGCTGCTCTTCTTTTTTAACTCTCCAACAGATCTAAACACATGGCATTTGTAACAATATATTTATGTGTCTAATTTTAAACTTGCTGACTGAAAATCACTAAAATTGATTCAGAAATTAATGCCTTTAGAAGCTGCAGTAGCACAACTTAACTTGCCATCAGCTAGTGGAAATTTAATAGTGCTGCCCTCAAAAAAGCCATTAGATTTTGTATTTTGTTAAAGCTATTACTGAACTTTCAGAACTAGCCACTGTAAGAGAGAGGGTCTGTGCAGTGTTTTTTTGTGTGTCTAGACATTGCCTAATAGCATGAAGAGAGTTAAAAATTATAAACATATTGGCATTTCATTTTCATGCTTATGAATGCGATGATTTCACACAAGAATGAAACAAAAAGTCTTGGTGTCAGCAGACATATGGAAATATAAGTGTGTTCCTATACCCTACATTTCTCCCTAGGCTAGGATCAGTCTCCTCTCTCAGGATGCTGCAGGACATGAATGTGCTGTTGCCAGATCAGAGCTGCCTGGCCAGCTGCAGGGGCACAGCACACACCGTGCTGGTGATGAAGACAGAGAAGGATGCTTAGAAACTCATTCAGCAACAGAGGCAAATCTCTCCTCTTTCTCTGGGACGGGAAAGGGTTCAGATGGTGTCAGGAGAGAGTCAGGGCTGTGAACAGGTTTGCCATTCCTCTGTTTCTGAAATCTAGGGTAAGCAACTAATTTGCTCAAAGCTGACAAAGCTATAGGTATGTTTTGTCCTGCCAATAAGGCTGGAAAATTTCTCCAGTGAATTTTTTTGTTGCTGTTGTGTTTTAAAGGATCTAACATCATGCATGGCAGGATTTGAAACAGATTTCCAGCTAAAATTTTGAAATGAGAGCTTGTCTGATGACTTCATCATTCTCTTCTCCCCCAAAACCTTACAAGACCCCCAGACTTTAGACTCAAGCCAAGATCTCTCCAAGGTCCCTTATATTAATGTGATGATGTCATCAGAGGCTGGGAAGGGATCTCTCGACTTGACCTGGCCAGCTCTCCATTCCAATTACTTCCCCATGCAAAACTCCATGCTCCTTGGGTGAATGTCTGCAGGGAAGTCTCAGAAGCATTTATGATTTATGTGTTTTATCTATCCAGCTTTAAATAGCCACTCTCTTTATGGCACTTCAGGGAAGCCTGCTTGAAATAA
Organism: Molothrus ater; assembly: GCF_012460135.2. Taxonomy (NCBI): domain Eukaryota; kingdom Metazoa; phylum Chordata; class Aves; order Passeriformes; family Icteridae; genus Molothrus; species Molothrus ater. The sequence goes on along the minus strand of NC_050482.2, from coordinate 10,946,262 downwards.
AGCTGGGATTGGTAAAGGCGCTGGAGAAGACAGAAAGCAAAGCTGTCTGAGGGCATACAAGTAAGTATTACAGACATAATTTATTCCTTTATCTTATATTCTATAATGACCACAAGTGTGAATAAAAAGTAAACATAATCATTGCACACACACACAAAAAAAAAACAAACCAAAAACCAACCCAAAACCCCTTTACGAAATCATTGATGTTTTAAGATATAAACAGAAAAATGATACAAAAGAAGGAAAGATGCAATTATAAACACTTTGTAAAATGAAATTATCCATGGTTCTGCACGACACACATTATGTCTAAAGAATTAAGATAAGTGGATCAGGAAAAAGAGTCACTCTTGAAAAGGTGAATGCTTCAGGAAGAGGGAGCTGAAGGAGGGAGAAAAACCAACATGCTGAGCAAGAGTGAAAGACACGCTCCAATCACAGAAAAGCACAAGGCATGGGTAGTTTGGTCCAGAAACCTTCCTGTTTCTATACTATAGACTCACTGCTCCCTGTTTGCTGAATTAGCCTAATCCACTTCATAGAGAACACAGTTTCAAAAGAAATTACTGATGTATGCTTGAGATTTACATAGCTGCAAGTTGGAAAAGTGGCTAGTGAAAGAATTCAAAATCAGGGAAGGAACCACAGACTGTGCTTTCAGCTGCTTGTGAGGTTTTTCAGGGTAACCTATGCCAATCAATAGTCAGAGAACTGACACAGGCTATGTATGAGGCACATACTAGTGACAGCAGAGGTGGATATAAATGGGTACTAATTGGTGCAATTTGTGTGCAGCATTATCATTAAAATAAGGAAAATGCAGCAGTGAGACATTTAAAAAGAAAAAAAACAGTGCATTTCAGTATTTTCAAAGTACACCTGCTTCAGTCAAAAGCTGAGTGTCCTGAAGGCAATTTCCCTACTTTAGAAAGGGTGGTTTCCTTTCTGGCATGCATCTGCTCTCTGTGCTCTCTCTCTCTGGTCTCCATCAACTAGCTAGTCTGTCTCCCTACTCATTTGCTACAGAAGTGTTAATTGGTAGAATAACTGTCCTACCTTTTATAAAGAATTTTTAATGGAGTTTAGTAATTATTTTCCTCAACCTGTTGCATTCAAATATGTGTGAATGCAGAATGGAGAAAAGGTTATCATGTGTAGAACTTATGTGTACTTTGCAAACTGTTGGAAATGTTCTATTCTTGTAGATCTTTACAATTGTACACGTTGACTACCTTGCTGGCAGCTATATCTAATTCTGATTTTTTTTAAAGGCAGCCCTGTTAAGAAGACCTGATACAGCATAAATTAGATAATCATTTGTTACCATCATAAAAGATGTATTCTCAACTCCTGCTACATTTCAGCTGCAGCTCAGAGCCTAGAGGTGATTGCAGCAAGGACAGGAGAGTGAGACTGCTTTATTTGTGCTGTGTTTACAGGTGCAATATCATCTCTTGCATGCTACAGACTGCAGAATCTTCCCCTGTGAGTTCTATGTCAAACTTCTATGTGTTTTCTATGTATTTTTGAAACCTATCCAGTCTCAAATTATTTTTTCAAATGAAAAATATTGCTGTAGAGGCATAGAATCATAGGATATCCCAAGTTGGAAGCAACCCATAAGGATCATGAAATTAAAAAAAGAAACATGACTCCGGACTTTTTTGCTGCACACATGGAAGTAGGATAAGCTAGACAGTGCTGTTTCAAAATGCTGTTCAGTGAGTTGATACCACAGTCTGGTTTGTAACTCATGGATGAGGCAAGGAAAGTAACAAGGCAGATGCCTAGATTGCTGGTATTTCTGTCCTCATTCATGTGACATGATGGTTCACACTGCAGAGACACAGATCTATGTCCCCAGCTTTCATAGCTGCTTCCTGACATTTAACATTTGGTCAGGGAAGGCACTGAAAAGAGTCAAACAGTTCCAGAGAAGAGTCAAACAGCCACAAATTCTTACACGAGAATTACAATTGCCACAATTAAAAATGAATAAATAAATAGTTAATTCTGATCGGATTTAGAGTTAACTTTGGTTCTAGGTATAGCTTTATTTACATCAAGACAGCCAAGAAAAACACATTTCTGGCCACTAAAAAGGCATTGGTAAGACTGTCTCTTGTAGTTCTTTGCATCCAGAAAAGTGATGTAAATTTAAAAAGGAAAAGAAAAATGTAATGCCTTTTTAACAACAAATTATTGATTCTACCTTTTCCTACATTTGCCATTTACTTCTGCAGAGGTATTAAAAAGGGTGAAAGTGGCCTCATATACAGTTTTTGAAACAGACACCTATATGTGTACATGCACAAAGACATCTCATTTTGAAAAACAAGTATGGTAGCATTCTGAATGAGTGATGATCAGAATAGAATTAATGTTTCTGTTCTTTTATTAAAATATATAGTGCAAAAAGTAAGAAATGTATTTACCTGCCTTTGAATCTGCCTTTTTTTTTTTTTACTACATCTCCTCACTATTAGGGACAAAAAGCAAATGACCCTGTAAAATAGAACTATGGAAACAAAAGAAATTTAAATTATACTATTAAATAGTGGAGTTTTCAAGACCTTAGATGCCTGACCTTTCTGAATTTCTCATAGCACTGGCTGTGTTTTGTGTCTGATCCATTGTTTGCTATGCTGCATTTTGTGTGCCTGAACTGCCTAAAGTGAAGGAAGAGAAAAATTAAGAGAACCAACCATGACAATGGAATATTTTGAGGTTTGAGTCAATTAATTTTCTTTTTATATTCTCTGCTGTGAAATTGTTTATGAGAGAGCAAAAATGATGATGTTGGCTAATGGGATTAGAATACAATTAAGCCAATGAAGGTCTATATACAAGAAGTAAGAAAGATACTCTTTGTTTTACATCGATTAGTGCATGCAAAACACACTTTAAACAGACTTACAGTGAAATTTGTCATACCAACAGTGACAGCTGGAGAATTTGCTTCTAAGAAGACATGGTTAAAAAACATGTCAGGAAACTGCAGAAGTCATAAATTTCTGTTCATTCATCTGCAGACCATTCTGTGGGAGATGAAGCAGCTCCTACCAAAAGAACATCTTTCAGTGCTGCCATATGAATATCCATTGCTGATGAAAGTATCTCATTGTCTTCATGATTTTGGTCCATATTATTCCCTTTTGCAAATATGTGTGAACAAAGAAACATGAGAATTATGGTATCAGCTTAGAAGAATTATTCACCTAACCAGTATTTGGTCTCCAACAAGGGGCACAAACTGAATTCAACCAAGATAACAGTAAGAACAAGGAAACTTCTGCACACTCTCTCCTAGCAATTTTCAGCTCAGTGACTTTGCTAAGATACATGAAGTTTAGTTATTCCCTGTGATTTTTTTTCCCCATGAACTTTCCAAGTAATTCTGTAAATTTTTGGCATGCACACCATCTTTCAGAAAGGTGTTGTACACATCCACTCTTCTTCGCATTAAATGTTGCCTTTTTTGTTTTACAATTGAGCTGTCCTTACTTCACCTGTATTGTCTTATTTTTATCCTGGAAGAAAATGAACCATATGTCCCTAATCTTCTTGATTATGATGCCTACACACTCATGATTGTGTAGGCTTCTGCTGTACATCCAAGTCATCATTTTTTGAGACAAACAGGATCTTAGTCACCATTTCAGTCCACTGAACACCTTTGTATCCCTTCTGTGCACTTTTTCCAGTTTTATTGATATAATTTTGCAGATATGTAGATTAGATACACAGTTTTCAAGATAAACGTACACAGTGTTTTCTTTTGTGTTCTCTATTTCCTTCCCACTAATTCTTAATTGCTTGTTATTTTGACTCATTTTTGACTGAGCTTTGATCTTCCATTTTTATGACTCTACCATAACTCCAACTTCTTAAAACTGGTGTTGCAATGATCAACTCAGAGCCCATCCTCTTACATGTGATGTTGGATTTCTTTTTCTTCGAGTGCATTGTTTTATGTTTATCCATTTTGAATTCCCTCTCCCATTTTATTACTTTACAGCTCAGTCTCATAAAGTCCTTTTGCAAGGCTTTACAGCCGCTGCCCATCTCTATTTATGTGATTATTTCAACAGCCTTTGCAAACTTTCTTACCTCACTGATCCCCCCCAGGTCAGTTATTTGTAGGATAAACCTGCAGATCTCAGCACAGCTCCCTGAAGAACTGTGCCAATGTCCCTCTCTTGCAAGGTCTGGCCATATATTTCAGCCTTGTGTTTACCATCCTTTTAGCACATGATTTATTAAGCAAGGACATTCTTTTTATGCTTTGCTCCTTAGATGCGAATGCTGAGAGGCTTTGCCAAGAGCCTTTGGAAATCCAAGCAAAACTCTATCAGCAGCATACCTTTGTTCCCATTGTTTTGTTGGTTATTTTAAAGTATTCTGTAGGGTTTTAGAGACATTAAATCTTTTTGTAAAAGCACTACTGACACTTTTTAAACAGGCTATATATAAAGGTACCAATAGATTATTTTCTTTATTGCAGTTTCTAGTAATTTGCTGAGACAAAGTATCAGACTTGGAGGACTGTATCCTTCAGAATTGCCTGAAGGCTTTCTGGAAGTTTTTGCCACTTCCTGTCATCATATATCACAGCAATTTTTACAAGGGATTGCACATTACTATTAACATTTCAACTATTTAATCCTTTAGGGTGGCCATAGAAATCTTGGGTAATTGCTAAGCTCTGTGTCTGGAATTTTCTTCTTGATTTTGTTTATATACCCCATACTCTGTGGTCAGTTAAATTTTAGGCAGATGCTCTGCAAAATCTCTCACTATGAAATGTTCTGTTTTAACTTATTCCCTCCACTGTGATCCCCAGTTGCTTTGCTTATGTGATTGGCTATGTAGAATCTATTGCTGGCTTCCTCATTTTGAGGAATTAAAAAATTAAATTATTAATGGTATTCAAGTCTATTTATTTTTGCAACTTTTCTTTCAATCTTTTGTTTTTCCTGTGTTATGGAGTTTCCAGTGGTGGTCAGGTAGATCTAAATTTCAACATTTTCCCTATCTTAGACAAATATTTGACCTATTTCGTTATTTTTGTTTCTAACTCATTATTTTTTTTTCCTAAATAAGGGGGTTTTTTAATGTAAATTTAATATTTAATTTTAAATTTTCATTTACAAAATTCCTATATGTATAAAATCAGAGACATAGTAATACAAATGGAATGATGAGTCTGCTGTACCATATTTTGTATATATTTCCCCACTGCTCAAAATGAATCTGTACATGCATTTTAACCTATAACAGATGGTGGGAAAAGAGCAAATGATGAGCATCTTCACTGGTATAAATCAACTTTATTCTGTTCAAGGAAAAGTCCACCTCCTCCAGTATCTTATGTTTAACGGTGCTGCTATCAGTGTTCATGGAAAGCATAAAAGGACAGTGAAAGCACAGGCTGGCATTTCCTCTGACAGCTCTTGGCTTGGTCGCTTCCTCAAAGGAAATTTTTATATGTTTTATAGTCCCCAGAGCCCTTGCTCCTGGATGAGTCTGTCTAATACCTCCTGGAATTGCTATTCTTTTAAACTTCACAATATCCCAAGACATTTATTTCCTTGATTTATTTACTTATCTTACTAAGAGTGCCTTTTAAAAGAGATATTATGGCAGCTGATAATTTTACTCTTTTCACTCACTACCGTGGTTTTGAGAAAAGGGCAAAAATTTTTCTGGTTCAATATGCAACTACTCAAAAAAAATTTATAGCATTGACTTTTCCTTTAAAAATGGTTTTCTTTCAATGAAAATTAACCACAGCTATCATGATAAACAGTCAAGAAGTAGGCAGGAATAAAATGTATACCTTTTTTGTTTGTTTTTAAAATCCACTGGCATCTACTCAACTTGTCTAAAGTTTAGGCGGCAATCTGGAAAACTTTTTTCTTAACTGAAAGAGAAAGAAAACTCATCTAAAAAAAAAGGCTCTATTTTGTAGGAAGCTGTTGTAACCAGCTGTTAGGATCATTACAGCCCAAAGTGCATCTGCCACCCATGAATATTTTAAATACACTGAAGAGTTTTGGGTTTTAAACACATTTCTTATTTCCTTTAGCCCTTGAAGCATTCTGCATCTATGAAGATGGCTCAATAAATCATGCTCAAATTATCTAGAACTTACTGTAATTAAAATTTCTGAATTTATTTTGTGTTTTATAGGGGAAAAAAATTTTAAACCCTACAATCACTTTTTGAATGTAAATTTTACCACTGTACACAACATTTTTTGGTCATAATGATGGAAGTATATAGTGTTTAATATTTCTGCAGTATAATTCTCCCTCACTAAGTTCTTTGGAACATTGACAAATTTTTATCTTCAGATAAACAAGTCTAATTCCTGATGAAGCTAAGAACCACACTTAATATTGGCTAAATTACAAAGAAGAACATTTTGTCTGATAAATGCATCATTCAGTCTGAGCATGTTTCCGTCAAATAATTCTTGCAGTTGACACGAAGACCCAAATACTGATTATGTGAGGGTTTATTTGTAAAAGTTTTATTATTTGCAGCCTGAGCTATCCTCTTTGATTTCCCATTAAATTTCATCTGTATTTAAACATTAAATAGCCCAGGTGTCATTTGTCCCTCAGGCACCAAATTTGCATAGTTCATGTCCATACTGCTGCACTCTTTTCCTCTGCTAGACAGAGACAGAACCCTCTCACATGTGCTGTCCTTTGGGAGAGGTCCTATCTGAGAGGATAACCTGGAACAAGCAAACACTGTGCCACAGGGCATGTTCACCAGAATGCAATACCCTGTTCCAGTCTAGACTCCTGCATGTTCACTCTTACTGTAAATGGAACCCTCAAACAATTGACGGTATATCAAAGAGTTTTGTTCTTCAGAACTGAATGTGTGTTTTCAAATTATTTATTTAGACTGCTACAGTTCAGTATTTGGCTTGACATCAGCAAAGGACAAGCCAAGCCACATGGTATTGCTTATTCTCCTTGATGTTTTTTTTTTTTGAACAAACAGTAATGAATAGAAGATATAACTAGGGAAAAAAAAGAAAAAAAAAAGAATCAGTGGTCGCTTCAGTTCTCCTTTCACCAAAACAGAAACATTTAAAAATCTTTTAACTTAGTCTATTTAAAAATAATTAGTGTCAGTTCTTTGTAGCAATTTACCTCTTCACATATTATGATTCACAAATATTATGATTCTATTATAAAAAACACAAGTCAGTTTTTCTTATATCAAAAGGTAGAAAAAGCTCTATATGGAAAATGTTAATGAATATTATATTAAAAAAAACAAACAACAATGACAGTGTGCAGCTTCTGAAGATCTGAGGATTTTGAAGATTGTTTTGTAGCTTACATTTCCAAATCTAACTGTAAGGAGTTCAGAGCAGAATGAATCAAATGGTAGGTAAAGTTCTTCAAAATTTCTGTGTATTCATTTGCCCACTGATGCTCACATTAAGGCACTGATTGTTTTTGAAGGAGTGTGGCACTGCACTCAGTGCAAAAGAACAAACACACAGGATCAGCATCGGGCTGGCTTTTCCTGTTGTGATGTTATGACCACTCTGATGTGATGCATTATCTTCCTACACCGAACAGGCACCTGTGTACACGGTGTCAGAGCTGCTGTCAGATCCAGTTTTCAGCAAGAGGGGACCTCTTTGTTTTTACCTCTAAAGAGGAGCTGAAATGATGGTAGCACAATGCAAGAGGGACACAGTCATTTAGGAGAATCAAGAGAGGTGGGACGTGGCTAACAACAAGCTCAGTGGTGGCTCCAATTGCAGTGCAAAGAAATAATGAAGAGGAAACACCAAGGTCAGGACTCACTATGCAAAGAAAAATGCCTACATTTAAATGCCAATGTATAGACATTTTCATGCAAATTAGGCATCTCTGCTCTGATTAGAGACAGTGGGGATCTCCATGGGATGACTCAGTTGCCAGCACACAGATGTTTACTGCCAGCAGAGATGCTCCAAGCCAGGCTTGCTGTGCCTGATCTTGTGTTGCTGCTGCCGAGGCCAGGGCTGTTGTAGGGCTCCTGTGTGCTCTTCCTGTGCAGCTGGGGTGGGTGGTGAGAATGAGCAAAATGTCACTGCCTGCCCAGGCCCAGGCAGGAGGGCCAAACCCTTTGTCAGTTCAGTCAGGTGTGGAGCCTGCAGCCAGTGAGGTGCCAGAGTGTTTGTGAGGTGAGCAGAGCTGGGCTCTGGCCTCCATGGTGGGCAGACAGAGCCCATCCAGCTCACATGTAACAAGGACATCTTCATATGTCTGGGTCTGGACCTGCACCTGACCTTGAAGACCTTGCTCAGGTGCCCACACACTGATACCTCCTGCTCTTGAGGCACCTGAGAGAGCTTTGGGCTCCCATGTGATGCAGTCCGTGGGAAACTTCTGACTACCTGATGTCACAGCCAAAGCTCAAACAAGAAACCACAGGGAAATGTGATCAATCACCTGAACCTCAACTTTCAGTAAATTAAGAAAGGTGTTGAAGAAATTCTGTGTTGCATTAATCTTTGGCAGGTCATGCTATAACCGTTTTCTGCTTGGTAATGTATTTTTCTCCCTGGACCCCATGTTTTGTTCTTAATCTCTATTTCTTCTCTTTGCAGGATCTGCAGACTTCCTCATGTCCCAGACCCAGTCTCACCCTGTTTTGCATCAGTCTCTCTCAGAGGCTCACTGAGCTCCTTCAGAATGAGTTTCAGAAGAATTTTCCTTGTGGAAGTGGTACACCTTGTGCATTGGATGGCCATCTGCACCATTGTAACAATGTGTTTCAGGCCTTCTCTGCCTCACAGGCACCCAGGGACGTATTGTCCTCCTCCACTTCAGTCCTAAAGAAATATTTGAAATGGCAGTTTCATCTGTAAGTTTTAATGAGATTATATGCTTCCTTGGCATGCTGAGATCTTCGAATGACATTTTGCAATGAAAATTAAGATATTTTCTTTAAAGAAAATAAAAGATAAATAAAAATGCTGCAGTGATTACGGCCTTCAGCATGAATTTGAGCTGAATCACATGCTCTCCTAAACAGTATAGCTTTTTCCCCAAAAAATTGAATACATTTTTTGTAACCTCAATGCTGAAACAGAATAAAAAAGATGTAGACCAGCTCTGTACATAAGAGAAAAGAAAAATTTCTTGTACCAAAGCAGGTTTGGACTAGGAGAGATTATCCTTGGCAAATGAATACTCTAGAAATAGAAACAGGATCTCCAACCTCAAACTGTGACAGGAAGGTTAGAGATGCCTACTATCACTTATTTTTCATAAGAAAACACAGTAATCAGGAGGTTTCTCATGACAATAATCCTTGAATAAAATGGAAAAATAAAAAGAGAGAGAATTAAATCACACGTTCCAATTTCCAATACTACTGGTTGTTATCCTTTCTCCAATATTCAATGGCGACAAATCCCTTTTATCAGGCCACCCAACCTCCTGTGTTGAATTGTAAATGTTGTGAAAAGTGACTTTGTAAGAGGTGAAGTGAAGAAAAAGCTCTGCACTAAGAAAAAGTTAGTGTTCTTCATAACTGAAAATACTGCATAGCTGCTATTCATATTCAAACAAGGGAAGTAATTTCTTTTCAGAAGCAAAGTTTGGACAATCTGCAACTTTAGGACCAGTGACAGAATTGTATGGAACATGAAAGTGATTTCCAGCTGACAAAGGAAAAACCATGATACATAGTAAAAGCAGCATTTCAGTCACTGGTTGTATAATTAAGAAAAAACCTCACCAGTTCAGGTTAAACCTGTCTTTTGGGATATCAGGATGGCTTTTGACCCTTCTGTTCAAACTTTTAAGGATGTGTTTTCAGAAAAGCTGTTGATTTTCACATTGCAGGACCTGATTTACAATTTAAAGCAAGTACATAAAAATTTTAAGGTAATTAAATGCATTAAAAAGAGTGGAGCAAATAAATTTGTTTTTTACAATCTCTACTGCATTTGCTGTACAAAGAAAACATTCCAGCAAGTGAATGTTCTTTTCTCCAGCTTTCTAATCTGCAGTTTTTTATCCTATTTTGATACAGAAACTAAAATAAATGTTAGTGAGATCTGTACTTAATGAAATGCGTTATAAATGAGTTGCAGTGCTTTTTCCAACTGCTAATTTGATGGCAATTTGCACAATGCAGTGTGCATTCTGCATTGTGAAAATATACTTGGATAAAGACAGATGCAACAGCTGTGACATTTTGTGCATGTCTAGATTGTTGGGATTCCTTAGAATAGTCCTCAACAAAATGGTGCTGCTGCTGCTGCTGCTGCTGCCACCTTCCTTGGATGACAATCCATAGTGCTGAAAGCCTGGCTACATTCTTCAGTTTCCTTTTAAAGGTATTGGATAAAATCTTGGCTCCAGTAAAGTCAAGTCAAAATGAAAATTACCATGGACCTGAAATGGGCCCAGGTTTCTCTTATTAAAAAAACCCAAAAAACAAACCAAAAACCTGTTTTACTTAATACCTATATTTCAATCTGCATTTTTCTTATTTACCTCCCAAAATGCAAGTGCATTGTGCATTTTATCAAAGCACTCTGAGCTGCTTATTAGATTTTTTTCTTTAATATTGGAGGCAGAAAAAAGTTACTGATCAATCTTATGCTAAATGCTTTGTTTGTATGCGTGTACTCACATGATGGCAGTGTTTCCTGCATTTTTGTACTGCTTTAACATAAATATTATTACACTTATTTTATATTAAGTGTAAAACCAAAAATATGTCTATTTATAGCATGACACAAAGTTATAATTTGTAGAGATTTTGTGGGTAAAGAAATCTACCTTTCTATTGGCTTGGGTTATTCCATAACTTTACATTCAAGTTATATGCATGAGATAATAGTTGGCACAGAATCACAATAACTGTATTAAATTCTAAATGTGTTCTCAATATTTCAGATTATATATGGAAAAAATATTGAAACTGAGGACTGACTGTTTCAGATATTTATTAATTGAATATGGGTTATTTGTTACAATCAGTTTCAAGTTCGTAGTAGTGACCAAAAAGCTAAAAAAATCTGTTTAGGAGACTTACTGGAAATCTGTGGTCTGCTTCAGTCCCCACTGCAGAAAAAAAATTTCCCTTGCCCTTTGCAAAGCTGCCATCAACATCCAGGCAGCTTCCACCAAGGTTTGATATGCCACTGGAAAAATCAAGAAAGGAAAAAAGAGAAGTTATCGAAGGTGCTCAACTACAATTTATAGTTTTGCTGTTAGTGTTGTAAAATCCTCAAGGGAAGTTTTGGCTTTAAAGAGCAAGAAAATTTGTGGAGTTTTTAATTCATGTTTGGAAGAAACAAGCATTGTGAAATGCTTTTCAAAAGAAGGGTATGGCTGTTTCCTGCAGGTAAGTGTGAGACAAAAAGTACCTTAGGAAATTATTAGGTCTGGCAGACTAACACACTCATCTCAAGACTTGTTATAAAATTCGTAACATCTAAAATTTTTTATTCAGAATTATTTTATGCAATACATTTTGCTGTTTTGCCCAAAGAGAATATGCTCAATGGATGGTACTTTCAGCAATAGCAACTTTGAATTGCTCATAGAGGGGCCATTCATTTTCCTGCATAAATGCATCCCAAAAAATGTGACTCGTGTAATTTCTGTTATGTAAACATTACATTTAGCCAGTTATGCTGCAATGATTAGGTATCTGTGGCTAAATGAACACATTCAGAAAAATAAAAACATTTATGTGTTTGATGGCATCCTGTTTTTTTGTCTCTGATTTGGTCTTTGTTCTGCCAAAAGTACTGGAGATAGCAATGGAATTTGGACTATGTTCTGATTAGAGCAATCTGGACAAATCTGAGCTGCATCCATTCCAGTTCAGGGAATATAAATACCCTTCATCTTAATGGGTATTTTTCTAACCTATCCCCATGAAAAATCAAATTAAAAAATGGAATTTTTTAGAAAACAAATCCAGAGTAATTTTTTGTCAGAATATCACCAAAATGAGTATTTGGAGTCGAACTTGGTTGGACAAACTGTGTAATGGACAGTTCAGTGGGAAAGAAAAGGGGGAAGGTGAAGAACCATTGCTGGCAAAAGCAGACACTAAGCCCAAAATGAATAAAAATTTGCAAATATAACCACCCTAGCTGAAATTACACATTACTAGGGAAATAAATTATTGTGTCTATTTTTATTCCTTAAATGTACAGTCCAAACCTCTCTTTTAATTTTTCCCCATGACTTTCTGTAAAAGGGAAAATAGTATCCCAGTATGACATGTTTCCAGTATTCAAATTTTGAGACAATTATTTGAGTCTCAGAATTTTCTCTTCTACTCCTTTTGACTCCTGCATAAAGCCACAGCAGACTATTCCTGAGAGTACGAAATCAGTGACATAGAGGAATCCTAGAAAAAAGGCATTGAACAGTCATATATGGGCCTCCAAGTTAACCATTTCCATGCATTAAGTACTTTGTAAAAATAAAGGGAATGTTTAAAAGTAGGGACAGGGAATTCTGTTTCGTTATAGTTCTTTTGGCTGATTTACTGACCTGAAGTTAAATTCCACTGAACTCCCTTGGAATGAAATAACTCTTTCCATCTCCAGGATATGTTGAAAAAAATAAGCACTGTGATTACTCTGGTAAATCAGGACTGTCTGTGGTCAAGATAATTTACATTTGAATCCATATTGCTTCCAAAGGAAAATTTTCAGAAATTATTTTTTGATTGCTTCTCAATCAGTTAACCCCTTCCCATAGTCACATCCAAGAAGTGACACCAGACTGGATAGCTATTTAAAACATTTGGCTTCTTTAGGACTTATTATTGCACTGGTAAATCACAGGTGCTCCTTAAAATGAGAAAAGAAAGTTAACAAAATATTTTGGATTTTTATTATCAGTGCAAGAACACGAAATTAGACTTTTTCATGGCTTAGGGTTGTTTCTGGTGTTCCAATGACCTTAGAAATTCTCTCCCCACAGTTTTGTTTGCCATGGCAGGAAGCACAATGCCAGGCCTGCAGTTGTGACACTTCAGTTCACAGTTTCCTTGCTGAAGTAAGTCAAAGTACATATAAATGTTTATGTACTGTCAAAGTACTTAAGAATAAAAATAACAGCATGCAGTAGGCAGGCAACCATACTATAAACTTAGCTTTGTACCTTACTTTCTGCTCTCACTTTACATTCTTCTTTCTTCTCTTGGCATCCTTGGCAACATGGCACTTTTTCTCTTTCTCTTGTTATATGTCAGAGTCTCTAAACACTGAAATCTGTTCCAAGCCTATATTGGTAAGAAAAAATCTAGTGACATACCACTCTAATAATGTTAACAGAGCATTGGGTTTCTTAGAACTTGCTAGATCCTTTTGCAGTTACGTGGTGATTCAGCACAAGTATTCAGCGCAACTCAGTGCTCTGATGTGCTCTGATGGCCCCAGGGTGGGGACAGAAACATCTCTTTCAACAGGAGATTGTTTCCTGATGGGGCTGGTCATGCACAACACTTGTGGTTTTAACCCCTGTCTGAGGCCAGGTAAATCAGGAACCAAAAATTGACCCATGGAAGGGTTTCTCCCAATAACTCTTTCCCTTGCTTGTGCAGAAGTTAATCTCTCCATTACAGTCCACTTCTACCTGCCATATGTTGTCATTCGTTATTTACAATTTCTAGGCTCATTATCAGACCATTAAAGCCATTTATTTTAAATCTAGATAATTTTAAAATATTCTATTATGAAACATTTCATAACTATGTGAACAATCAAAGACCGTTCTGTTTGTTTCCTTTTTTTCTTGAACGAAACAGGAATATGATCGATATCATATGGGCTTGCTGTCCTTTTGCATGAGAAGAATTTGTTCTAACAAATATTCAGCTGCAGTTTTTGGCTGCTGAGGTACACTTTGTTTGTAAGAATTTCCATTACTTGCTTTTATTTTGACAATCAGGGTACTTCAAAGTTCTGATCCATTCTAAAATAAGGATCTTCTTTTGTAATGAAATTGCTTTAGAAACAGAAGCACCAAAATGACAAAGTTTTGCTAAAGTACACTGTAAATATAATATAAAATTGTTCTATTTGAATCAATACATTTTGGGCAGTTTGGGTATTTCCAAGGAAAAAGACATGGACTTCATAAAAAGTTACTGAAAAGATCTCATGTAGAAATATACCTCTGACTGTGCAAATGCTCTGGTTGAACAAAATCCTTGAAATAAACATAGAGAGTTTGTGGATTTTCTCATAAACTACACAACATCTTTTACTAAAAAATCCTATAATGATGACTCCAGGAGAACATAAATGAGATCTTAGATTATTTTTTTTTGTCATTCCACACACTTTTTTTTTTCTGTTGTGGAACTGGAGTTATTGTAGGTGTTGTGCTCAGTGTGGTTTAATTTCAAGGTGAGTCAGTGCTTTGTGTCTGAAGTCCTTTAGCTTGTGGATGGTATTAATCTCTCATTTTAGATGGTGTCAGTGGCATATGTAACACATAGCATTTAGAAAATGGCACATCTCTTGTAAGCCATACTTCTAAAGGGAGAGTCTTCCTTTCTTTGGAGAGCAGTGCCAAATGATAATCCTGAATGTATAAGGACAGATTCCTGAAGCCCTCAATCAGGAATGTCACACTCAACAATGTGGATTTTCCAACTCCTTGCCCTGGACATTCTCAGATCAGAAATGAAACTATTTCAGATCTCAATTTATGGAACTTAGTTTTCCCCCTTAGGCTCTTACCATCTTCACCAAGAGCTCTGAACTGAAGCTGGATGTTGCACTACCAAGTTCTGAGAGCTGGAGATTTTTATGAAGTGCAAAGACTAACACATGTATTTTCCTTAACTTTTTAAGAAGAATGGTTTAAATTTCAGACTTGGTATCATCCAGCAGTATCTGCTGTGTGGCACTGAGGAACAATGTGCATATGGAACAGGGGATAGAAACCATAATCTTCAAAACACATCCAGATGCTTGATATCTTTCAGCCATAAATGATATTGTGTTGAGTGGACAGCACTTGCCCAAATACACATCCCTAGCATAAGGAATATGCCCAGAAATGATTTTTCTCTTTTCCTTTACATATTGGATTATTTATAGGCCTGCTGTGCTAAAAAGTACTCTGTAAGGCAGGGAAGGGCATGGTCTTCTAACTGCTGAAATGCCTCTTGATATTTAACCTAGATTTTCCTTTGCTCATTTTCATAAATAACAAGTTTACATTTGCTTTAAACTATCAGAACATGTACTATGAAAGGAAAATGGGGCAGACTGGGATCATAAAATGCTGATAGTTACTGGTTTTTATATCCCTGACATTATTTGGACTTAAGAGTTGGGTAAATGTGAAAAATATATTCCTTAAATAGCCATAGCCTTCTTTATTATCCAGGATTCTTTTTAATTCCAGATTCAGGATTATTTTTCAAATGAAATAGTCAGATTCAAGCAAATGTCTTTTGCTGTGCCTAAAATTATTTTTCAAACAGTGGCTATTGTTCTTGGATCATGGCTGTGGACATTATCTTACTTTTTTTAAAGCTTCACCTTGAATAGAAATAAAATCTACTTCCAGAAACTAGAACAGAATGGAATAGCTTAGGCAATAATGAGCATGAAGATGAAATAGTATTATCTGGGGAAGCACAGTTCTATCACTGTAAAGCCAGGACATTTGTAATTTTCTACTTTATTTTATCATATAATAAATTTGCAGTAAGAATAATGGAACTTGGGCCAGTGTGTTAGTGACAAAAGCACACTGTAAATAGGCGAGATTTCCCTTTCCTTCTTCTATCTCCCATAGTTCAGGCAGGGACCTTAACTCAAGACTGTTGCTTACTCATTTCTTGGTGGATTTGCTAACAAGCAACTTTACTGTAGAAGAGAGAGAAGGACAGTGGCAAGCTTAATCTAAAAACCAGGTAGTACTTATGAAATGATGATGATCAAAAGTGAATACAGCATTAATATTTTGGTATTTTTGGAGAAAATGGCATGTAATATCCTCCTGAATAACCTTTGGAACAAGATATGAATCTAAGCAGAAATTAAAAATAGAAGGGACAAGCACCTATTATAGTAGTTTGGTTCCATCTCCTAAGGACAAGCATCTATCCCTGCTGCCACAGACCAGAGTACACAGTAAGTAGCAGGAAAAGCAGTATTTTTCACAGACATGATTGTTATAGACTTTGATTTTGTACCAATTCTACCTTTCTTTGGTGAGTTGACAAAACAGCAGGAACCTCTATTGACAGAGGAAACCTTCCTCCCTTGATCTCCATCACACTGGACTGGGACCAAGACTCAGAATTTGGCAGAAAAACACTTAGAAAAGATCATTTTGTTCAGAGAAAGGAAACCTTGTTTATTTCAGCTCCAAGCAGAAACAGACTCTGGCCAAGTCTCCAGGACATGCTATAAAGGGTTGCTTTAGCAGCAGCTGGAGTTTGCATGGAGGAAATATAATGTGATACACCCTAAAATCAGGAAACTTCAGATCTTTGAGGACATATGTTACACATTGCAGACAATACTTGTATGTATTAAGGCAGTAAGAAGCATATATTACCTGTGCTGTTATATAAAACTGGACTTTTGAAAGGTTAACCACATAATTTGATTTATTTAAAGTAGTGTGAGTATCCAGTATAACTTGCTGTACATTGTGCAGACTTTCATCACACTGGGTCAGAGACACCAAGGTACTGGTGATTCTCCTCATTCTTGCAACATCTTACATCTTACTGCAAGTGAATTATACCAGCAAAACAAACCCACAGACCCTGCAGACACTGCAGATCAGCCAGGAATCTGATACCAGCTGGTTGTACTTTCATTTTTTTTCTGGATTCCTTAGTTTATTAATGATTCATCTGTTCCGATCAACAAAAGTTGACTGTGCATGGAACTGTTGGCAACAGCTTTAATGGACTTCAGTTATCTGAGCCAGTTAGCCAGAAGGATTATTAAATGCTTGCAGACTACTTATCTATTCATAGGGGAAAAATATTTAACCTTTTCCCTTGCAAATGCAAACAAATCATGCAGATGAAGAATATACTAGTATCTGTTTTAAGGGCACTGCACCTTAAGGTTGTACAACCAATTCTCGATAGGTCCATTTTTCTTCTAATTATCCTGAGTATTTCTGCAAACAAATTAGTGGGTTAGGTGAAGAAATCATCTGAACAAATCCAAATATCATAAGAATTCATGTGGAGTGAAGCAACTGGAGAAAACTAAAAAGGAAAAAAATTACCTTTTAATTACTAACAAGGATCACAAAAGCACTGACCATGAGATTGGCACTCCAAATCTGACCTGTTAAGGCAACAATATTAACACCACCAGCACTAGGTCTGGAAAGTATTTTCTAGTTCCATAAAATCTCTTTATCTCTGTGAATCAGGCATGCCACTTGTGACTCAGTTTACTTGTCATACCTGAATTCACTCAGACTACTGATGATGAATTCAAGACAAGGGATAGAGATTGAATTGAAACACATTAAATTTTGTTTCAGCAGGTTTTGTTTGAAAAGATTTTATTTGAAAGATTACACAACTGATTCTTTTTTCATCAGTTCTTGACAAAACAGCTTTATTATCTTCATGTATAGAAGTATAATTGCAAAATGCAGCATTTTCAGCTCTGACAGCTGTTTGCCCTAATAGCAGTTTTCAAAGTATGTGAAAAATAAAATTCATAAAAGCTGCACTCATAACCTGCAAGTGAAGATCAATTTTCAGCCTATTTGCCTTTTTTTGTTTATTATTTATAATGGCTGAGAAACTCCTGTAAATAAAAGAACAACTAGGAAATATTTCCTTTAACAAGCCACACTTAAAATTACTGCATCTGTTACAAGAGACTGAGGGAAAAGCAAATTCTATTTTCCATCATTAATATTTATAACAGGAATGCAGTTTGTTTAGCTAGTCTTTGATGCAGGATGCTGTGAGGTGTTATTTCAGTTGTCAGTACTTTGTCTCATGTAGTGGAAAGTTTTTATCCATTCAGAGAACCCCTACAGGGAAGAAGGATTATTCAAATATTATTTAAGCTTTACTTCAAAGATTTAGATGAGAATAAAATATATATTTTGCATGTGTCTGTGCTGACTCAATTAGGACCAATAAGTTCTATTTTATTTTCATTAAAATATTCCTACCATTTCTATAGTATCAGACTGGCTTTCTGACTTCTTTCCTGATTTTCCTCCTATGCAATTTATTCTCCTGATGTTCACAGATGCATCTGGCAGTGGCCAGAAAGAAAGGCCATTCCTGTGACAGAGTTGTGAGGTTCCACTCAAACCAACAAAGCCCCAAAATGAAAGTGACAATGTCTTTTTGTTCCACACTCAAAGTACTGTTTTATGCCAAGGAAAAATGGCAGGAGAGAGACCTGTGGCGACACCAGCAAGTAAACAGCAGCAATAGCATAAATCAAAGGAGGAGGAAGTGATCCAAATCAGCCATAAGCATTTGAACAGAAAGGGTGAAGGACTGAGTCACTGAGCTCCTTTTGAGCAATTCACTGAGAATGATTTGGGATTAGCTGTTTGCTTGCTTCCTGCAAAATCTTCCTGAACACTGATCCCAGGGCATTTTAGGCCTCATTAACACACAGAAACTGCATTTGCTTAGTCACAGTGGGACTGGGCCAGATTATAAATGTTAGTCACAGAGGGAAGCTCTCCCTCCATTGTGTGATCCTACCCATGTCTCAAGGATTGCACTGGTGACTGAAACCAGCAGTGAAGAGTCATCAGTCTTTTCTTATGTGAAGGGACAGCTGTGTAGCTGTGCACAATTTTAATTTAGTTATTTAAGAAAAATGTTACTTTGTATTACCAAAAGTGACAGAATTCTCTCCACAATAATACCAGTCCTTGGCTTCATTTCTTTGCCTTCACCATTTTTTTTAGTTATTATTTTGTGAAGTCAAAAGAGCTAGCTGATGGAAAGCATGCAAAAAATTGTACTCTTACTGCAGCACAATATTAATTTATTCTGGTTGGTGTTTAATTCACTAAAGACATTTCAAAGTATAAAATTTCATTGATTCAATGTGAAGTAACTCTAAACAGAAACGTCAATGACTGTTATTACTCTTAATTTAAAACTCAATTTTTATTCATTCACTTCATTCATGAAGTGAACAAGAAGACTGTAGAACATGATATCCCAAGTTCTATTCTATTCTATTTCGAAAATTTTATCCTAATTATTTTATGCAGTTAATGATGGTTTTAACTGTTTTACTGGACCAGAGACAATGATTAGAAAATGAAAAGGCCTTAGGTCACCTAGTTAAGTACCTAAGATTGATTGCCCCCTTGCTGTATATGTTGGTTGCATAAGAGGAAAGGGAAAGAACAGAAAGATTCAAACAAAAGCAGCATAACGATATTAGCCAAGGAGGATTTTGATTTTCAAGGATACTGAACAGGACATTACAATATCATATATCCAATCTCTAAAAAGAGTTTATATGCCTTTTTTTACAATGAAATGGAAATCTGTAATTAAAGACATTATATAGTAGGAAATGAGAAAGCAGGTAAATAAAACGTGGTGTTTTGGTCATATAGAGGTTGACCAGTTGATTGATGGCAAGAACAAAACAACTTCCCTGACTTGTTGACATCCTACATTGCATCCTCTGACTTTTGTTTCTATCAAGTAAATTAATTTTGTGCAGTGTTTTCTTGAAACTCAGAATGAAACAAAGAGAATTATCTCTTCCATTTAGTAAGTTTCCTAAAATACCAAGAAAAAGGAGGGTGGATTTAGAAAGATAAATGCATGTATAATAAACTTGAGGATTTAAATAGTAATATACAGTTTTAACTTATTTTTTCTTATTAGCAAGGAAAAAGAATGTATTTTAACAGACCAAAAAGAAACTTTTTTTTAACTATGGATTATTATGTGAGCTTCCAAACTACGCTCCTACTTTATTGTATGCAAGTCCTACTGATAGGTCCTGTTGAGGACCTCAGATTCTCCCTGCTTACTTGGCTTGATATCTGATGACATCTGGGGCATTGACTGTCTAAAAGATGGTAATTTTCCATACAGTTCTCACTTTTCACGTTTTCATGCCAAATTCTCTCTTTAAATGTAGGTGAAGTATTTCAGCAGGAGGCATCTGAGTGACTCAAGGGAGTTTCTTTCAAGCAAGTGCTTTCTTCTTGAATCTTCCCTCATGAAATAAATAGTTAAATATAATAATTGAGTTGTAAAACTATATTTCTAAATTCATATTTGGAGACAAGTATTTCGTCTAGCATAAGTTATCTTGAACTAAAAACGGAATTATTTTATATGACTAGTTTTGAATCCTTTAGCAAAGCCCTTTCTTGAAACCAAGCTCTCTACAGAGACCTACACACTTCAAAGCATTTGTGAGATCATGTTAGAAATGTTGATATGACACAAAAAAGGGCGACCTGATAATTTCATAGTTCTACTCAGAGTTTCTGAGGGAGATTATAATTAAATCTACACATTTCCCAAAACAACCCTACTTCCTCCATGTTTCCATTTAGCAGCATTTTCCATTAGTTAAATCTTGTTTCTTCAGTATGTGAACCAGAAAACAGAGTTCTCTTTCTCTTGCAAATGAAAATACACAGATGGGGAAAATCCACAGTTGGTGTGTGCTCAGCCAGTGTTTGAAATATGAGGAAGTTCGTAACAGAAGCCCTCAAGCTTCCATCAAAGAAGCCAAGGTAATAGATACACCAACTGTGTTGATACTAAAAAGGCTGAAACATCATAATTCTTTTTACAGGCCTCATGGCTTGATGTCTACCAAAAGTAAACATTAAATCTATCTTGAGCAGGTTACCTCAGCAACCTCCTCATAAAAGAGGAGCCATTAGATTGTCCTCTAATGTTTGCAGAACTTGAGAGCATGTAATAGAATTCCCTCTTGTCTAACAACTCACCTCTATGAATACTCCAATTTCTTCAAGAATTTTTAATAGACTTTTCCTCCTTAGATGTTGAATGTGCCCATTGAGTTTGGAGGATTGACCTATTCACCCCTGGACATTTTAGGTGTAAGAAAACTTCTGTAGGCCAAAACTATAAAAGGATCTGAAGAATAGTAACAGTTAAATTTTTCTTGCAGGCAAGACTTTGCTGAAGATATTGGGCAAGAGCTATTGGAATTTTTCTTTCCAGTGTGTGTCAAATTCAATTTATTGGAAACAAAAATTTAAAGCAATAGAAAACAATAATGCTTTTTTTTTTTTTTTTGTCTCATTGGTGCATATCTATATACACCCTCCATATATATAATGTATAAAAGGCACAATTTTGATGTTGGGACATACTGTTTCCAGTGGGAGGGACCCCAGGCTGGAACAAGGGAGGGGCTCCCCTCCGTGAGCAGAAACAACTCATGATGAGCTGACTGGAACACCCATTCCCTGTTCCCCAGTGCTGCTGCTGGAGAAGAGGCAGATCTTGGAAAGCAGGGAGGGGTGGGAAGATGGTGTTTTTAAGATTTATTTTACTTCTCATTATCCTGCTCTGGTTTTGTTAGTAATAAATTCATTTAATATCCCCACCTTGAGTCTGTTTTGCCCATGGTGGTATTTGGAGAGTGATCTCTCCTGGTCCTTATCTCAACCCATGAACTCTCAGTTATATTTTCTCCCCTCTGTCCACTTGTGGAGGGGAGTTAGAGAGGTTTTGTTGGGTGCCTGGCATCCATCCAAGGTCAAGCCGCTACAGGAGGTGAAGAGATTAAGTGGCTGTGTGGGTGCTCTCCTTCTTTGTTGGGGCCATTAGCCACAGTCTTTTAAGTTGTTGGATTTTTTTTTTTTAAATTATTTAATATCACTTTTCCATCCTCATTTCTATCAACCAGCTTGCTTTAACTCCCACATCATAGAGCAGTTTTCTCATTGGACGTAGAGACCAAAAAGTTATTAGTAGATCTTACCAAAACGATTTCAAAATTGACCAATCCTGTCTTTGAACTGTTCTGTTTGCTTTCTGGCTCTCATTTACCATTAAAGAAACACTTGTCACTGGTTTTTATTCCTCTGTAATGAATCGTTCCGATGCACTTCCTGATCTCTCATGTGTAACATTCCTTCTTCACTCCTAATATCCTCCTTGAGATGATTCATGGAGTTATGCCTGGAGCCCTCCTCTCCAATCTGTCCACCCTCCTTGTGGTGTTAACTCCAGATGTTTTGTGCATGTTTGCTTTAGTGAAATTGCAAACTTTTTCCACACCTAAATCTTTGAGTGACTTTGCCCAGTTTACTTACCTTTCTGCCTTCCTAGTTGATTACAGCTTTAAACCTTACTTAATAATCTTACCAGATTTTTTATTTCTTTCCTTTACACTTGTTTTGAATTATATCTGAAATACTTTATTAATAAATTATTGATTATAAGCAATTATAAGGTGAAATCTCTTTATCTTTTACATTATCTTTGTCTTTATTTTGAAAGAATATCAGGCTTTATGGAGAAAAAATATAATCAAAGAATTACTTGATGAAGAAATTTCAGTGGAAAAATTAAAGCATACCAAGGAATCAGTAACAATTTGTTTGCCAACGCAATTATTGAATTAACATAATTAATTAACATAAATTCCATGTATTACTCTTTATAAATTCTATTGAAGTGCATTTAACTAATCAGGTAATACAAGCAGTCAGAAAAACATTCTCTCTCTCTCTCAGAAATCTACTTAATACAGTAGTTCAAATGCAATAACCCAAATATCCTATTCAACAATGTGCAATTTTACATGTGCTGTTGGGTTTTTTCCTATATCATTTTTCTATCTCTTCATACACTTAGAGAAATAAAATGTATAGAAAGACTGGAAAAGGACATCAAGGTTAGAAAAGTGTTTCCCATTATGTGAGAACAGCAGCTGTAAGAAATTTTACAGGAAACCAAAGAAAATGTAATTAATCTGGTATTTTCTTTTGATAAAGTGACAACAGAAGTTTCATTTCAAGTAATCATTGTCTGTTTTATTAAGGAAGTTATTAGAATGGTAAAGAGCAACAAACCCACATTTTATTTCTCTGTGTAATCGGTTGAATTTCAATACTTATGATATCAAATGTACCTTTCTGTCCAATTTTAGATATTTGTAAACTTTAACTGTCTGATTTTTTATATCTGCCCAGAGTGTAGCTTAGTGCAGAGCAGCATTGGACAGAAACCAGGACAGGTCTAACAACCTATTTTCAGTATTTATACCACCTGTGGTAGAACTAATTAAAGATGCTGAATATATTAACTAGAATTTCTACTATACTTGTGAAAAAAAATAATTTCTGTAAATGATCAACATTTAATGTAGGAATTATTGTCCTGCTTGAATTGTCTATATCATTTAAACAAATATTGGTCATGGGAAAATAAGCAGTACCCTCCATCTGTAAAAAATAAAATAATCAGTTACAGCCTGAAAATGTCTAATATGGAGCTTGGCAGTTATGTATATGAAAATCCAATGTCTGATTTTAAACAAGTATTCATTGAAATTTAACAGATGCATTTTTTCCAAAAGAATCATCAGAGCTCTGTAAATCATACTTGTTTTCAAAAAACACTTGGAATGTAATTATTCTGGATTTAGTTATATATTTTAGTTATATTCTGGAAATTTAGTTATATTTTAAAACAGTTGCTGCATAGCTCATACAGACTAAACCAAATGGGCAATATAAACAGACTTGCCAAAGGTCAGTGGTTATGAAGAAGAGATGTACTCTATATATATAGACTAGTTCATATTTATAGAGATACAATTCCTTCACATCTGCATATATATAGGCTGACTATTTCCTTCATGCTTTCACATTTTCATCTTTATATATATATTTATTCTCTCATACATGCATGCATTTAGACCATGCAGCGTTTCAATCAAGTTTTCAAAAACAAATTCATTTGAAATAAAAT
This sequence comes from Molothrus ater, assembly GCF_012460135.2. Taxonomy (NCBI): domain Eukaryota; kingdom Metazoa; phylum Chordata; class Aves; order Passeriformes; family Icteridae; genus Molothrus; species Molothrus ater. Next base: position 10,922,280 of record NC_050482.2, on the reverse strand, counting down.
TGCTACATTAATTCACTTTTAAAATTCAGATTTAATTCCTTTTTAAGACATAATATCTCTAATAGATTTCACACTAACACTGGTACATTAGAAACACAGTATAAAATAATTTCCCTCTAGACTACAGAAGTTTATGCATAAAATACAGACATTTGCACTTAAAAAAATGTAAATGTCCTTTTTCAGTCTTAGTTTCCCTACAATCTCTCTCTATAATAAATAACTTTAGGTTGTTTCAGTGAAGCAAGCAATGGTAGTATTCAACAGATTATTTCCACAAACAGCCCACTGTGCTCCTGACTAGAAAAGTAGCTTATAGTAATAAGTTCAGAAGTAAATGAGCACATTACAAGTCCATAACCTAGACTCTAAACTCCTATAGTCAGGAAATCATATATTTGTTGTGTCTCTGTCTGCATTGCCAATATAACTTTACAGAGTAGTCACAAAAATATTAAATTTTTGAGTTCTGTAGGAAAAAAACTCTACACAAAAATGTATATCAACCTATCTCTGAAACACCTACACTGAAAACCAGTGTATTTTACATTCAGTTAGACTATTTTTTAGAATTGAAAGGATTTTGTTCTTCATGTGAATTTACAGCAAATAGCTCTACACTAAAGTACAAAATAAACATCACTAATTTTGAAATAATTGGGAAAACAAACCATGTCTTTATTGATCTTATTTATTTTATCTAAAGTGTTCTATCATATGAATATATCTTGGTTAGAGAAGACTTTATCAAATGGATGTTTACTCAAGAAAAGCATCCTAGAAAAATTTTGGCCTGTGCTTTCTCCAGAGTAAAATATTCCTCATTATTAAGGAAGTAAGAAATAGGTTAGATCTCATTTTTGATAACAAGGAATATATTTATGATATGTCCAAACTTTCTCAGTCCAATAATGCAACTTTGATTTTATTAAATTTTTGCTGAAATTTTTTTGTTTTATGATGAGAAATTTCAGTCTTGAGATGAAACTTTATTGCAACAATCGTTGTTCCTGACATTCCATGTGATGAGGTGACAGGATTTGCCCACTGGAAGACACTGGATTTGGCTTCATGGGGAATATTTATGCAGCCACAGCATGTTAGAAGTCTTGATGCACTATCCTGGCTGAGACACAATAATTTCCCTGAAGTGAACCCCAGCCGTAAATCTGGCAGACATACCAGTATCTTCTTACCCATCTCACATTCCCAGCAGGACCTGCTGAGTTTTTCTGTCCCTACAGTTTCTGTCTGGCATAAATTGTGCCAGGAAAGGCACAAAGAATGTAAGGGCTGAATGGGATCCGACTGAATGAAGTTTAGAAGCCACTTGTTGCCAGCGCCCTTCTTAAAAAAGGAAAGAGAAAAACCCCAAACATACATGACTGAAATATGCTGTACACAAGTGTCTACACTGAAGATAAATTGAGCCCTAAAACTTGCTGGAATGTTACGGGAGGACCAAGATAGGAATGAGGCCAAGGGTGAAAAACAAAAAGCACAAAGGAATAAATGAATCCCTTGTTCAAGAAGAGAGGGTTCTGATGTTTACCCACATCAAATTCAAATGGAATTCTCAATTTTTGCTCCTTTTTGATTGCAGAACTGTATAATTTTCTGGAAAAAAACCCCACAAAAAACATAGAGAAACAACTTAATATGATATTCTTTTGTCCTTTTAAAAATTGGGATTTATCCTCCAAAGAAAAGGCATATTAGATCAAGTAAATCTGTACAGGTACAACATAGAGTTCTTGAACAATCAATGCCCCCAAAACCCCTCATGCTCTACCACAAACGAGAGCCTTTAAAATCACCAGAAAAATCTGTCAATCTTACAAGTGTCAAGCTGAGTTCTGGGTCAGGGACAGCTAAATGTACCAGTCATGTTACAGATTCCACAGGATATTTAAAGTGGATTGCAAGAGACTTTATTCTGAAGTTATAAAGATTTGGCTTTATAAAGTAATTTCTTCAAAGATTACCACCTAAAATATTAATGGTCTGTTCTGTTGTTTCTAAATAGGCAGTAAATCATTGAGCTCTGTGGCATGATGTTACATATTGTAACAAGTGCATGTTTCATGGAGAACTGTCTGGAAGGGGGAAAAAATCAGATCTATTTTGTGAATTTCTAAATATATTCCCTTTGTAAAAAAAATAGTCCTACTACATTTCCACTCCTGATTTTTTTTTATAATTTTCCGTATGCTCAAGGTTGAGTAACCCTTTTAGTTTCTTTCAAACTATTTATGAAATTAAAGAGATAGATATAAAAGGGTTAGTGCCAGGTACTGCTTGAAAGAATTCCCTCAGGTTTTGCCACACAGTCAACAGTAATTTAATCTTAATGAGTTACCACTCATCAGCTGTGCAACAGGAGCTGACTGTGCATATTTATCTTTCACCTGAGGTCTGAAATAAGGTGTGTTTAATCTAAATTATGCTCATTACTAGCTCTAGCTCAAGTTAATGGGTTTTACTTTGCAATTTGGAAAGCCTATAAGCATAAACAATCAATGCATAAGATTATACAACAAAGGTTCACTAAGTCCAGCAAATAAAGGTTTGTGTAAACCCCAAAACTGCACAAAGACAAGGAAAGTTTATTTTATAAAGTTCATGTTAACTTTTCTTTAGTGGATAACAACACAAAATGCAACCATGGTTAATTTATTAAAGTTTCACTAAAATTGCATCCTGCAGTTCTAAGTGACTCCTTTCTGGAGAAAGAAATAATAGGACATATAGCTCATTAAAATTCAAGGTAATATATTTAGTTCAAAATGGTTAAACATTGAAAGAGGCATATACTAAAGTAAACCTCTTTAACTAACAAAAATTTCTGTATGGTTAAAGGTTTACTTGGTCCTGGTAAGATGAAAAACGATAATAGGAAATACATTATCTTAATAAATATACTTTAGTACTAAAAAGTAGTAACCCAGTGGCTGAGAATCTTAGCTTTCAAGAAACTAAGATTATACAATTCCAGTGTTTTTTTCTTTTTTAAAAGTCCATGCAGGATACATTTCTTCCTTTTATGGAGACACGATGTCAAGGATGATAAAAAATGCCAAAGAAATCAACTAAGTTTTGTTTGCTATGGAATTGGAGTAGCGGGGATGTCTAGGTGTATCAGATCTCAGGAAACAGTGAGATGGTTTGCCATGTTTCTAGGACTTTATGTCAATATAATTAATTCATTTTACTAAATTCCATAGAAACAGATTTTCACAGAGCCGGAATAAATGAGAACAGAATTATAAGATTGTTTATGATTACTGAGTTAATACTTGTATAAAAATAGATGGAAGACATAATAAATAATATCTTCATAAATAATATCATACCAATATCTTCTGTGTCTAGTATTCTTCACTGATGCCCTTGAAAAAGCACAAGATCCCTTAAATAAAACAATTACACTTTTGTCTTCCAACACACATGAAAGAATTGTTTGTCGTGACGTGTAAGGGTTCCTAACATAAATTTTAAACTCTGATAGATGATTTGTTTATCATAGAAATTCATTTTAGCTTGCATATCTATTAGTTCAGATGGTTTAATGTTGATATCAGAATGACAAAGACCCTGGAAAAAAGCAAAGTATTACGCATTGTTTAATTCTTGTAGGGAATTGGGGGCATGATAAATTCCATTCCTATGTGTCTGTTTTAACAACTGTTGATAATGTAGATAACAAATGTAATAACTTTGGGAAACTGGACAGTACAGTGAGGAGAAAGAATGAAAACACATTTTTCTTAGAGTGCTTTAGAAGGTGCTTTTATTAAAACATTAATGAATTCACATTCCCTCCAAAGAGCTCAATCTGCTTTCCAACTTCAGTGCATATTTTGGTGTATTGTGGGTAAATAATACTTTCTATTCAATTGACCTAAAATATATAAAAAAGAAGTAGGATGACATGAGGCTTCTTAGGCATTTTTGTTAATCAACATTCTACCAGAGCAAGGTCTACTGACAAGGAAAAGGGAAATCACTGTTCACTTGACCTGAAAGCAGCAAGGCATCACCTCTAAGAGAAATGATGATAACTAATTTCAGATTAGCCACCTATGCCAGATCATTTCACTCAGACTAAACCTCAAGCCTGACTGTTTCTGACTACTCATTGCAACTATGGTATTTATGTAAGATATACCTGTAAAAGCAAATTTTACCCATGTGTACAGGTTGGGAATTTTTTCCACCTCAGATTCAATACCTTGCACTTCTCCAATCCAGCCATCTTGTTCAGTCTCCTAATCCTTCTGGATCTGGTCAGATACAAAATCCCTCCCTTACTGGCAATTTTCACTCATTCACTTCAATATTCCCCTTGTACACTTGTCCTGTCTGTTTTTCTTAGCTGCTTTTTGTGTTCTTGTTCTGAGCTTGAATTTTTTTTATTGTGAGATATGGAAGGGAGGACATTTAATATTTGTGCTGTACCTGTACAAATTTACTTGATCTAATATGCCATTTCAGGATTAATCCCAATAAAGAATATCATATTAAATTGTTTCTCTGCTTTTTTGGGGTATTTTTTTTCCATAAAATTATGCATTTGTGCAATGAAAAAGGGGCAAAAATTGAGAACTCCATTGCATTTGATGTGGGTAAACAACCAGATCCCTTTCTTCTTGAGCAAGGGATTTATTTATTCCTTTGACCCACAACATTCCTCAGATCTGTTTAATTGTTCCAGACCACGTCAGACCCCTTGGTGCCTTCACGTTATTCTCTATATGAGATGCTCATCATGGTTTGTGTCTGGGTTCTTGTGCAGACTCTAAGTTCTATTTAACACTCCTGGTGATTAAGATTATACTTTTGACCATCTGTTGACCCTTAAAAGACCTTTGAAGTTTAGGGAGAAAGATCCATATGAAATCACAGTATTATATCACACTATATACACAAATGATGCAAATGTCTGATGCATTTATGAACTATAAAACATTAAAAATATTTTTGATGGCATTCTACTTCTCCCAGTCACTAGGCTTACAGATAAATTTTTTCAGGTAGTATTTGAAGTGTGAATCTTCATAGTAAAACATCAGAAAATATTTCTTATAAAACCTAATATACCTTTATTATAAAACCTAACATACCTGTTCATAATAATTTAGATCTGAACATATAAGTGACAAAAGTGAGCTTTTGGTCATCACTGAAACATGGAAGAGTGAATATCTACGGAAAAATGAGTCATCTTTTGTTTTACAATCTGAAGATTTGAGCAAATTTTCAGCTGCAGCACCATATTCTGCCCTTGGTTTTATACTTTCCTGCTTTAAAGTAGAGGCAGAAACTGAAGAGAGAAAGGTGCTCCCAGTAGACTTGGTTTGACAGGGTCTTTAATACTTTTGCTATTGTACAAGTCAGAAAGAAATCAAAGCAGCTCTCATGGCTTCCAGGACTGACACTTAGGAAATAACTAAAAAAACTTTGTCTGCAGTTCCTGAGGCAATAAATACAGAGCCTCATAATGCAGATTTTACAGAGCAGTTTTCTGAGTAGCAGCATGCTGGGGTTTTGACTTTATAGCAGGACAGGGATCACTTTATTTTCAGTAGTTTACATGCCAGGCATATGGTTAAACCATACATGAAGTAAAAAATTAAAAAATCCACATTTGGACTATTTTTTACTTTTTTTTGTTCAAGAGGAGCAAAGGGTAAGTTGTCACCTATTCCTCAGTAAGAGATCTAGTATTGTATTGAAGCACTATGTCATTTAACTATAATATTGGAGATGAATCCTCTTTCCTTAGTTTAAGGGAAGTTTTATTCATTTATCTTCCACTATACAGGAAAAAGAACTTCAGCCTTCATATGAAAGGCTATCTCAGAAAAGGGCAAGATGTTAAATTACACATGACTATCCTAAACACTGAGCAAAGAATCAGCCCTAGTGCAGATCCTGGCTTAAAATATGAAAGCAGTTAATTTAATGTATGCATTAAAGAAGGACATGCTTATTGCTATTGACACCCAATAATTTCTGGTATGCAAATGGAGTATTACTCTGCTGGAGTCAGGACAAGGATCTGAATCTAACTGTCAATAGCTGTCCAAGTATGCAATACAACATTGTCAGGAAGGATTCATTGCATTTTCATAGTGTCTGAAAAATGTCTGTGAAATGTCTTCTTTCAATTCTACTTTTCCATACTGTCTGCAAGTGGGCTGCTTGGGAAACAGAAAAAAGGCAATCACAGTGCCACTAATTTTGTGAATAAAAGGATATGGCCTACTTTCATTTTTACTGTTTTTCTTTGAAATTTTTTATCTTTTTTTCCCCTTTCCTGGAGGAAAGAATCATTTAAACAAAAAAAAACCCCAAAAAACAAAAAACATTTAGGGTTTTCATTTATTTTCCTGAGTTCTTTTGATCCATTTTTCAGTTCAGTGGTTGGAACCTGTTTTAAAGAGGATATGGAATCAACAATATAAGGTGAATTAAAATCATCAGCGTGCCATTGGTGTGTAGACCTATCTTCTATCCCAAGAGGCTACTTGGAAATGCATGGTGTAAAGCATTCTTTACATTTTAGGTGTCATACACTATGTGGAAAGGCCCTGTATTTCCTAGACTAATCCTATATTTTATAAGATAAGTAAACCTAAACTAGATTTATTTAGTGAACCAAGAGTGTATCATGTAGCTGTAGCATGTGTTTTTATTTATCTGTAAAGGTATCTGCAGGGAAACAGAAAGTAGAATTATAGTATGTGCCTCAGAAACATTCTTTGTCCTCTCATGAAATCCAGGCTGGTAGATTTTTTGTACCTCAATTCCCTGGGATGACTGAAAAATCCACTTTCAGAAAAGTATTATACTTGTTCCGGAACTTGCTTACAATAACATATTTTTCAAGTTGTCCTGTGCAGGATGAGCAAAAATTATTTACTGGCTAGACATCTGTGAATGCAGGTGCTGGGGATGAAAAATAACTTTTCAAGATGAACAGCATGCAAGTATAAACACTGCATGAGATGTCACCTGGCATTGAGTCATGGTCCTTTGCAGGTGGACAGTGAGCAATTATGGTTTGAAATAAGCATTGTCAATAGGCATTGCAGAATAAAAATATGCACAGCAAGCAGTGCAGCACATTGATTTTGTATCTATATGCATGCAGAATTGCCTTTCAGTCTTGTCATAGAATCCTGGAATACTTCATGTTGGAAGAGAATCTGAAGATCACCTAAGAGACCATCTTGTTCCAATCCCCTTGGATAGGGCCATTTGTCACTAGACCAGGTTGCTCAGAGCCCCATCCAAAATGACCCTGAACGTTTCCTGGCACCTCTCTGGGCAACCTGTTCCAGTGTTTCACCACCTCATTGTAACAAACTTTTTCCTTATATTTAGTCTAAATCAATACTCTCTGAGTTTAAAAGCATCACCCCTTGTGCTAAACCAACAGACCCTGCTAAAGAGTTTGTCCTCACTTTTCTTGTAAGCCCCCTATAAGTTCTGAAAGGCAACAAAAAGATCTCCCCAGCCTTCTCTTCTCCAGGGTAAGCAATCCCAACTCTCTCAGCCTGTCTCCAGACCTCTGGTCATTTCTGTGGCCCTCTGGACCTGGCCTAAGATGTCCATGTTTTTCTGGTCCTGCAGACCCAAGAGCTGCTGGATGCAGCACTGCAGGTGGGGTCTCACCAGAGCAGAGGGACAGAGTCACCTCCCTCACCCTGCTGCCCCCTCTCTGCTGTGGGTGCAACCCAGGATGTTTTGTTTGTCTGGGCTGCAATCATTCATTGCTTGCTCATGTACAGTTTTTGTCCTTCTGACCTACATGTGGCTGTCATACTAATGAAACCCCTGCCACCTAACAATTAACAAGATGTCATATATCATTAAAATATTTGTCAAGAATGGGTGGAATATTCTTCATATGCCTATTAACGCTTATTTTGCTTTGGTCTATTACAATCTCAGCCATAGCATACATAGGTGAAACATGTACTACCTGGAATTCACTGTTCTGAACTAGTTTACGCATTTTTTGAAAATAATATGCTGTAATTCAGCTGATTAACTAACTATCAGGTAAATATATTCTAATTTGCTTCAAGTTGCAGTTGAGCCCAAATTGTCAGCTAAGAACTGGATGAACAGTTTAATCCATACCTGGATTAAATTATATTTCTAGCTCCTTTAATGTGCTAGTCAGGAAGTAGAGAATGCTCAGAAGCACTAAAGGAAACTGCAGTGATCCTACTACAGGAGAATATGCTGCTAGATGGATTGAACACCACCATTTTTCTCCATCTCTCAATGGGAGTAGCATAAATAAGATTAGGTGAAGAAAGCACTCAAACTTATATAAAAGCAATTTCCACATAATTTCTGTAGGGACATCTTTCCAGATGCCCATATTTCTCAAGCATTAATGATGATGAATTTTTCAAGACAGCATTTTAAACCTGTGTTTTCTCATATACTAAACTTTCCCCACTGATTTAAGAAAGTCATTGAACCTTGTGCTGTGCCAAATGGTTTATCTTATAAAATCTAAAGTGTTACCTTAATCAGCTAATGAACAGCCACTTCAGAGATATAGTCAGTTTTCAATTTAAAACCCTTTTACTCCTCAAAAAATGTGCAGTACTGAAAGAGGTAAATCACTAATTATTCTTTGAGTACACTGTTCCTAAAGGACCAAATTTCTTATTTAAACATTTTAAGCACAGAATAAGAGCAGTTCCCTTTTGAAGTCTAAAATGATTAAATAAGAATACTACATCAATTTATGGATTAAGAAAAAGATGGAAATGGGGGAAACAAGGACCATTAGATCCTTTAATTTACTTATTTTATTAATAAGATTGTAATTTACGGATGCGATGCAAATCCTTTGAAAGAAGGAGACACCCAGTGGAATCTGAGATATTTTCAGCTTCATGAATTTGAATATGTCAGAATCCAAAGTGTGAAGTGAGATGCTACTTTTCTAGTTCCATTTTGATTCTCAAACATTTATCAACTTTCTTATAATTAATTCAAGGTACACAATCAGCAAAAAGGACCATAAGCTACGCTTTCAAAATTCCTAAAATATACTCTTATAGAAACCATCTACAATAAATTTTGTGGAAGCCGTACAAGGTATCTTTAAAAACAGCCAAAGAAGTGTAGCAATGCAATGACTGCATTTAGACAGAAAATGCTGCATATGCCATTGTATGTTTGTTACCAGAGCCTGTATGAAAGTACCAAAGTCTCATATACATGTCTTTGCAGTTTTGAAACCTGTTCAGATCTCTGGCAGTCCATGGATTTCCAGATATTAAGGTGGCTTTTATAATCTGTATTTGATTAGGAGCTCAACAGTTTTGGAGGTTTTCAAACGTGGACCTTGAAGACACTCGATCCTGCCTGACATTGCCCCTTAGGCTGCTCTCTAATCCACACAGTGACTCTCAAATTATAGATAGGTGTTTTTTATGATGTCAGATATATCATTAACAAATCATAAGATACAATAAAACCATAATGGAATAGGTTTCAGATGATTGCAGAGATGGATTTTGTTTTATTTCTCTGTCTGTATTTCATTCTATGAGTCCATAGAACAGGAACTGTTGGCCTTTGAGTTATCTGACCACTTAGTGCTCTCTCAAGCCTTTCCAGGGAGAGGGGTAGAAGTGAATAAATAGACAGAGGAGAAATGGTAATGGAGAGTCATCAATTTTGAGAAGTTATTGGCAGCATTTTCTTTTGGACATAAGTTAAATCCAGCAGTTTTGCATTGCTGTTGCAATCACATCCATTTCCACATCTCCAGATGGAGCTGCCGCCCTCCACCCGTTGCCATGGAGCTGTGCCTGTTTTACTCCATTGTTTGCAAGAGGGAAATAGGGCCCAGGAGTTTTAAAAATGTTCAAGAGACTTCTGACACAAAGGAAAGTGCTTTCTTACCTCTATAAGAGCTCTATATTTTGACAGAGAGTAAAACACATTTCCAGCAAGTAAACATGTATTTTGGCAAGTGTGAATAGGACAGTCTAAATATGAAGTGCTCACAAACCAGCCAAATCCCAACTTGTAATGCTCAAATTGGCTAAAGAATATTTATGGCAAGTTACATAGTCCTTTTTTAAATAAAACAGGCCATTACTTCCATTATGATTCATTGTACATATATGTCAATGTCAGGTAAAAATGGCAAGTTACATTAGTTTTCTTTTGTCTGAAAAACTCAGTGCATCTTCTATAAGTGTTTATTTCTCAGCCTCCAAGAATTAAGAAGAAACTTTAGATATTGAAGATTGCTATGTCCATTGAATTCAGCCTCTAAAAAGTATCTTTCATCATTTCTGCAGCTATTCTCAGACTGGTCTGTTCCCTGGTTTAGAACCTGGTTGTTTCTGGCTAGATTAATCTGTCAGAAAACATCATTATATCCTTCCAGCCTATACAGATGCCTTTTATTGCAACAATTATAGGTCAATTTCATATGTATATATTGGAAATTATGTCTTCTATCCCTTTGTGTTTCTATGACTGTTACAGTACAACCTGTATGTACACCCTGTTATTTAATTCTTTACATAGTTAAAACAGTTCTGGTGGTTTTTTTTTTCTTTTAAAATGGGAATTATTTTCTTCACATTTTACAAAATCAGTTGCTTTTGTGAGCCACTGAATAAGATCAGAATTTCAGGCTATGGCAGCTGCCCAAAACTTAGGTGTAGTGCAACTGCTTCATGTTCAAGAGAAAGATCTTAAATTTCTCTTAGAAAGCAAAAAGCTTTGCATGTTGAAAGTGGTCTTAAGACTATAATTTCTAAAGAGCTTCTAAATGTCTAAAGATCTCTGCTATAGACAGCTGAAGTAGCAACAGATTTTTATATGAGTCTAGGATTTCTAGAAAGGTAATCTTTTCAAAAAACGTGATCACATAAATCAGTTTTTTATGGAGGCCACAACAGGCACTTTGGTGTCAAACAGATGGGAGCTCTCCCAAAGGAATATTCCAAGTATCACTAAGCATAGTTTTATGGACACAGCACATGAGGTTTTCCAAGGCAGTGATGTGATGATATGAGGTCTTGTTAGCTGTGTGATTTCAGATTAATTTATAATGATTTTTGAGAAATATGTATTTTACAGATGTGATACATCAGGAAGAAATATATAACACTGACTACCAATGCTTCAAGCACACTCCTAGAAGATGAAGCACCAAATTAGACCTTATCTCTTTTTCTATGTAGCTGAAAACATTGTTTTATCAAAGGCTGATGTACCAGGTCAAAGGGCTGCTCAACCTGGAAGAGCTTGTAGGCAACTGGTTTGCTGGATTCCAGCTTGGAAGACAGGTGAATATCTTACAGTCTGAAAATTTGCACAGTCCATGTAAGGATTTTTGATTCAGGGTTTTGTTCTAAGTACATGGTATTTAACTTGAAGGAAGCTAGCTGGCCAAAGGGAGCAGACTGAAGGGTTTGAAGTTAAGATGGATCTGTTCAGAAAATGATCCTTGGTACCATGACCCAGATTTAGCAAAGAATTGTGTGAATCTGTATTAAGCTAAGCAATACCTAACAGCCAGAAACCCAAGAGGGATGTTCTCAGGGAAAGAAGGAAAGGTCATAGGTCCAATCTGCACAGTAACTGTGAACTCAAGCATTGAGCTGAGGTAAAAATGTGAATCTAGTGTATTTAATTCTGTTCTGGCCTGTGACAGTATAGTATGCTTTTATTTTGTCACAGAAGAAGGAAATTAAGCATGCAAATCTCTATTATGCAATGAATTAGAGGTTTTTGTATTGGTTGAGTTTTTTGTTTGCATTCCAGAAAATTATGTTTGTATTTCCTTTTTTTTTAAAAGTTAATTTTTTATTAAAAAGTATATTGTGAACTAAAAATAAGGATAGTATTTTTTGAAAAAGAAAGACAATTTCCCATTGACAGTACATATTCTGTGTCTTTGAAGATTCTCCATATAGAATTGAAACTCAATATTTTCTGGGAAAGAAATGGGATCTTTCTAATAGATAGCTCAGACTGTAGTTATAGATTATATACAAAATTATTAGTTGAGATATTTCAGCCTTGATCTGTAGGTAACCTCTGCCTTCAAACTCCATGTATTTTCTAAAGCTGTATTAATATGGATTTGTTGATTTACTTAAAAATTAATTGAAAAAACTTATGTAGTAAGGATGATGCATAAAAAAAGTGTAACAAGCTGATGTATGTGATAGATTTTCTCTCTAAAACTCCTTTTATTTGCCAGGAGTATGTAAATGACAAGAACTGATTTTGTTGATGTGAAGTCATAGCTTCATAGCTGATTGGAAGGTTGTGACATTTGAAAAAAAAAAAAGACTAATCAATTAAAGATTCAGCAATTTAGCACATTAGTCAATACATAATTCCTGGAAAAAAAATCGTGCTGTTGGCTGAAAAATGTGTCTTAGGCATGGCAGCTAGCTTGCATTTCTCGTAAGGAAAGATGATTTGGGTAATTTATAGTCTTGTAATAACAAACTTCACTGTTTGTTCTGGAAAACTCTGAGCACAAGTAAACCTACTGTAAGTACTTTATGAATAATCTTGTTTCACTGAGTTCTATGTTAAATTTACTTAGCAACAATCATTGCTCAAATTGTTAACAATGACCCTGCTTTAGTTAAGATGCTGCAATTTTCAGTGTTTATCTTTTGATGGTAGATACAGATCTTCACACAAATCAGTCTCCCCTCAGCTGGAATGGGATGGCTCTTCCCTTTCATTTCCGAGGCAATATCAGTTTCACACTTTTGTGTGGCTTTCTCAAGACCAAAATCAGAGAACCTGTAAATCAGCAGCACTCAAAAATGCAATATTATTTACTGGAAATAGAGTAGGATTTAAAGTTTTGTTGTCATAAACTACAAGAGGGTAATATTCAATTATAATTATAATTGAATTATAATCAATTATAATATTCAATTATAATATATGACAAGCAAACCTGAGTAAAAATATTGACCAAAAATTTAGATAGAAACATACTGGATTTATACAGGGCATGCTGGTTCTTGACCACAGGGCTCAACTCAAGTAATCAGTTTCAGTCTTAGAGGAGTTACTCCTAATTAGAAGTGTAAGTGAGAGAAGAATCTGGCTTATTCATTGCTGTGTTTAGGGCCTCATTGGTGACAGAAAATTTTGAAGTTAAATTTGGGAATTCCAAATTTAATAATAAATAATTTGTCATGGGTTTTCTGTGCCTGTACCTCCTCCTCCCCAGTTGTAGGCCAGTACAGAATGTGTAAAGGATGGGCATATGCTATGGCCCAAGTATTATGAACATTTCCACTATCATGCTGAAAGTAGAGTCTAAAAACCTTAAACAGTGTGAAACATAGAGCACATAGAGATCACATAAAGATATTTTGCTCAATGTACTTACTGCATGTTAAAAACTACATCAATAGAAGATACAAGAGCAATAAAATTCTCTGAAGATCAATACCCAAAATGTTTTAAGGCCTTACAGTATTATCCACTTTGCTGGTTTTCATTGGAGGCACCTCCTGGGTGAGGATGACCTTGCTGGGCTGCTGAATGGACAGGGGTATTCCCTAATGGTTCCCTGACAGAATGAACACTGAACAGAAGTGCTTGCACAGCAGGTTTGTAAAGGACCAGCAACGTGGTTTGTGATGAAAGAATAAGAACTGGGTTTCCAGTAAGCACCAAAATATACCAGCTCTTCCCTGAGGAAGCAGGCATTTAGCTGTTTTCAGTCATGAAGCTTGCATGAGCACATGGATTAATATCTCCATATGTTCTTCCTCATCCAGATCAGTATGAACTCCAGGAGAATTTCCAAGAAATCTGGAAACTGTATAGGGCCAATGTAAACCAAGTACTTTAGGTGCCAAGAAATTGTGATCTTGTCCAGATCCATACCACACCCTACATATGGGTTGTGTCTAAATAATACAGTGTAGGCCTAAATATACTTCTTAAGGAGTTGCATATGTCCTTTGGAACAGAAAATTCCATCAGCTATTCTTCTGTTCCTACCGTGCTGACCAATAGATGTTGATGGTATGAAGAGACAAGTAAAGAACTCATTCAAAGTTGAACTCTTTATTTTTTACAAGCAAATCAAGAAAGTCATCACATCTTAGTAAGTAAAAAAGAAAAAAAAAATTGCTGCACACATACTTCTACTCCAAACTGTATTCATTATTCATTTTAATGGTCCAGCATCAATACTTTTTTGTTTCAGAATTGTCCCATATGACTTACTCTACACTGTACAGCATCATGCCAATCCTGATGCTACCAAGACTCCAATAGTTTAGTGCAGAAAAGAAAATGAAAGGCGTATCTAACATTCTCATTCTAATCAGTACCAGTATTTTTGAAAGAAATATTCTAGCTGCCTCAATTATCATGCCGTGGCTGGCAGCAGAGGATGGCCCCAAAGCATGAAAACTGGATTCCTTAAAGAGAAAATGAATCCAGAAGAGAAATTCCTGAAAGATGATAATATGCCCTAATCATCATATTGAGGTTCTGAGACAAGACAAGAGGGATTTGGGAAATATCCCTTGAAATACTTGTGCTGTGGACACTGCACCACCAGCACTAACTGCACTCTGTTAAACCACTCTGTTGATTTACTTTCTAATGTAGGCAAAGCCACATTGTAAAAAATAATCTCGATTATTCAAGTGCTATATAAATTGTGTGGAATATGTGAAGCAGGACTTGATGTCCTGTTCTTGTGGTTGAACAGAGAAGGGAACTGGCCACCTTTTTTTCCAATGTCTCTATTCCTGTGATGTCATTCTACAGAGATCTTCCCAATCTCATCCAGAACAGAATTCTCCACAAACTGCTAGCAAGACACCCTCTGGAAAAAACCAGTTCACAGTGTAATAGTGCAGAAAGAATTACTATATTGAAATGGAGGTCAATCAACTAAAGGTGAAGTATTTTATTCATCCTTTAAAATCAAAAGCAGAATGAAGGCAGGATTTAGGAAAGGACAAATAGTAAAATTCAGTAAAAGCTAGAAAGCCAGAAAGCAAAAGGCCAGGCCAATCTGTCAGAAGAATGTGCCCCAGGAATATTCTTTTACAGGGAAAAAAAAAGCTAATTAATGCTAACCTAAGTTTATTCTAAAGCTTTTCATTAGTTTATAAACAACATATGATATTAACAATAAGATCAGTATCAAGAACCCAAATTTCCAGTTACTCTACATAGGCTGGCACATAATTCTTCAAACACCAGTTTATTTAATCGCAGAATCTCACAGCACTCCAGCAATGCCATCATTTCATATGTGGCAATTCTTTCCTTTATTACACTTTTTCTATAGCACCAGATATATTCTTTTTCAGCTTCATCAGAAAAACTAGCTGCTGCTTGTTTTCCAGTTTAAGAGAACAAAATGGCCAATGTGGCAGCATGGAGTGTCTATTTTCTGTTTATTAGGTGCAAAGAATCCCAACATATTTCCAGAATCTGACCATTTATATCACATTCTAAAGTGATTCTGTCTATTGCTATTTTTATATCGCAAATATTTCCACATGTGTTCCACATCAAATGTGAGTATCCCTTTTGAAACTGAACATATATACTATTAGTAAAAGCAAGACTCAAACTGTTTATAAGACTGAGATCCTTGGCTGATGCAGATCAACGTAGCTATAGTGGTTTCAGTGTAAAACCCTGCTAGTCAAGATCATTTTTGCTGGAATAGAAAGCATCTTCTTTCAGTTCTACATCTTTTCTAGTATTTTAACTAGGCTGATTTGAAATAAACAAAAAATAACAATCAAATTTCTATAAATAAATGTCATTCATAAAATAAAAAATATGAAAATATTTTCATATTTTTCCAAAATGTGTTATTTAATGGAAAAATGCCTTTGTAATTGCTTAATTAAGTTGAATAATTTAATGAAAAACTGTTTTAAGTCTTCATATCCTTTGTAATTTCTAAAATCTGTTTTAGACTCCATTTTATACAGGAGAAATCAATTGTGGTAAATGAGCACAAAAAAAAGCAGTCTAATGTTTTATTTCTGGCTGTAGATCTGCGTTTCAAAACAGGAATTGGCTTTTCTGAAACTAATTTTTATTTCATGTAGTCAACAAACAGTGGAATTATATAAAAAATAGAAATTTACAGAAACCCATGCCTCATAAAACCCCTGGGGCCTGTACTGTTCTGACTTATTCCCCATGCAACCTCATTGAGGTCAAATACCCATGGACTTTTAAAAATATTTTCTTATCCTGATGGACATCCAAGGTGTACCAGCAATGTCATTTATAATCTGTGTTGCATTAGGAAGAATCTAAATGTTTTACATTGCATATCACACTTGCATCCTATTAATAGGCACTATAAACTCAGATGTATTTTTAGATTAAGCCTCTGTGGCACTGAGTTTGTCAGAGTAAACAGCTCATTGCATCTGAAATTAATTCCTAATATAATGTGAACAAGGATAAGAGAAGCTGAGGCAGATTAGAGTGGATGAAATTCTTTGCTGCCTTGTGAATACTTAGCCCCAAATTTTGTTGAATCATGTGCACATATATGCACTCAATAAGACTGTTTTAAGACAACAAATTACTAAGTTGGCATTATTTGATGTTAGATCCAATATAATGTACTCTGGAGGCTTCTGTCCTTTTATATTTATTTGCTTTCTTGTATTCTTCAGAGCTAATATAACCAAGTGAAAGTATAATATAAAATTTATTAGCATTTATACATTTTCTTGAAATAGTTCACACCTAAAAGGTGCCTCAACCAGAAGAGGTACTTTGCATTGCTTCACAAACTGTGAAAGATTTTAAGACAACCGAGCATTTTGCCAAAGCATATACTGGATCACAATCTAAATAGAAGCAATAGAAGCAATTCTATAATGTGACACCCATTGTCTTTAGGAGAGAGGTCAAGCTCAAGGCAATGCAACAGTTAAATAGCATGGGTTTGATAGAAAAAGTGATCTTTAAGATTTCATGATCCCTTTTCTATCTAAAACTGTAGACTGAGGCATACTGTCTTGCAACTCAGATTTACATAAAAATTATGTATAAATTATTTACATAAAATTTATTTATAAAATATCTTTCAAGGAATGGAATATTTTGTTATCAAAAGAAAATAAGTCAAACTTGATGGCCTTCATAAGCCTTAATGAGCTGGACAATGGGGAAGGACAGGACTGTTATTGACTGTCATAATAACAATAATCACAACATAGATGATAATTGCAGTGATAATTGTCCTGGTTTTGGCTTAGTGCAAATGTAGATAAAATTGGAGACAGGCACAGTGATTACTATTATTATGACTTCTTTTGCACATTGCTCTGAAGGCTGTAAATCTGTCATACCTCCTATCAGAAGTTTTAATATGTGTCCTTTCTGTATCTTTGTTGCGGGCAGTGCTTTCTGATCCAGAAAATGGATATGGGCAGGGAATTATTCAGGAGCATATGAGTCAATGGAAAAGAAACTATTTTGAAACAGAAAGCAGATTACATGTCAAACAGAAATGTTCCAATCTCCAAATAAATGCAGAAGGAAATCCAACAGGTGTTACGACTCCAAGTCTTTTGATGTTTCTCATCTGCATAAAGGATACAGACAGGGAAACCAGCTGCAAATACGTTAGGTTTACTGAAATACAATAGGAGAGGGAGCACTAAATACCAGGCAGTTATCAAGGGTACAGAGAGGGATTTGGGATTGTCTTTGCAGAGTAATTGCACAACACATGTTAAACCAACATATGGTTCTAGCAGAGTATGGAATAAATAAATCCTTTTAAAAACAGACTTAAGAAAAGAGAAGAAATATAACTTAATAGATCAAAACTTTTTACAGGGAGAGGGGGAAGGCCACATAAAGAAACAAAAAAAGTGAAATTACTGAGTCCAGAAGTAGGTGACATGGTTGTGGAAATTATAACAGTCATTAGAGAGACTTTTATTCACATTCATTTACGTAACTATATGGTGGACAGGAAAGTAGGAGTTTATTAATTTATAACAGAGAATAACATGACCTTTTGTAGAAACTAAATTTGAGAGGTTGACTATGTCATTGAATTTATTATTCTTCTTCTCACTCTGCAAAAGATTAAAAAAAAGAAAATAAGTTTTTTATTACACCTTAGGTACTGACAATAAAGAATTCATTGCCAGTAACTTCAGTGAGATATTTTGGCTAAAATAATATTTCAAATTTTAAATATAAATTTTTGAATTCCATCAAAAATTAATAATTGAATTACTTGTACAAGAATTTTTATTTCTATTTCATATGTGTTTATGACATACTTTTTTGTCGTAATTGTATCATGTTATATTTGTGACTTTTCCATCTGTATGAGAACATGATATCAGCAATTTTTAAAAAGCTGAACAGTAAAATAATATAATATAAAAGTGTTTGTCCCATTCTTTTTATAACTTACCCTTAAAAAATGGGTCCATGTCTATTGATATAGTTTGTAAATTCAGATATAGTTTGATGATATATTCAGATATATTCAGATGATATAGTTTGTATATTCATTTAACAAAAATTACCTAGTCTGAGTTTTGCTATAGTTAGCTCATGTTCAAACCTTATTGCAGTGTTCTGTAGAGGAGGTGAGAGCTAAAAGAAAAAATCATAAGAAAGCACTTTAATTGTTTTAGCACATTAAAAAATATTGTTATAATGACACTTGTAGTAAAAGGATTTGATTAATGACACGTTAAAGATCATAGAGTCATAGAATTGCCCATGTTGGAAGAGGTTTAAAATATCACATAGTTCCAACCTCTTTGCCATGGTCAGGGACATTTTTCACTGCTAAGATGGCTAAGAGGTCCATACAACTTTGCCTTAAAAATAAATTGAACTGAATCTTAATTTTTTTTTGTTTAAAACCAGCTGAGAATTAAACTACAAACTCCTCTCCTGTCACTCCCTTTTTTGAGACAGGGACAAAGGCAGAGGTTATTGGTTGAGATAGTTCCCTGAAAACAATCAGCCATGGGATAAGCAAAGAACAGTATCAGCAACAATATTAATAGAAAAAGTATATGAAAGAGAGAGTGATTTACACACAAAAATGTGCTCATCCCTACAACTCATCTCTGCTTGGCCATAAAGGCAAAGACAAAGAAAGAAAAAATGATGGATGTTATCAAAATTGGTGCCACACGCAGCTGGTATTCCCCTTCGCCAAGCTTGATACAACAAAAACATGAACAAACTTCCAAAAAACCCGAAACCCCATGGGTTGTCTGCTCCATGCTGCTGTGGCCCATTGCTCACAGGTCCTTCCAGCCCTGGTGGCTGTGGTGCCCAGGCTGGTGGGGCTGGGCTGGGCTCCCTCCCCTGCAATGCCCACACACACACCCTTGGCTGGGCATGGCTGGGATCACACTTGGACTCCTGATCTCCCTGGGGATCAGAGGGGACAGGCATTAGTGGACAAGGGGCAGATTCTACAGTGCTGGGCACTGGCAACTTCCCTCCCCTTGGCAACTGTAAGAAAATTAGGATGATACCCAAAAGGAAATAAATCTTGGATCTTATTTCTGTGGGTCATCTCGTCCAAACCCACTTCTCCCACTCAAAGTGGTACCAGCTTCAGAGTCAGCTCAGCTGACTCAGGGTTCTATCCAAATTGAGTTTGAGTTCTGTTATTTCCACAAGGATATAAATTTTCACAGATGCTTTGGGCAACCTGTTCCCATGTTTGAGCAGCTTCATTGTGAAATTTTCCTAGTATCTAGCCAGAATTTCTCTTACTGTGGCTTGTGCCTATTTCCATATTTTTCCTTTATTTCTGTCCCGTGAAGTAAAAAACATTCATGAGCAGCCCTTTTTTCTGCTAATCTCCCCTGAAAAAAAAACAACAACTCAGAAACAACTAAAAAATAACCCCAAAGATCCCAAGCCAAAAGCTTTCTTTCAACACAAATTTTTAAATAAAACCACTATACCTAGGTCATAATATTTTTCTTCACCGAAGATTTCCTACCAAATGGTGGCAAAATGTGTGTGGAGGCTGTCTTAGCCACAAACAAGGCATGCATATGCCACAAACTGGAAAATATTAAATATTCTTTGAACTATTGTCAAGGAAGATAGAACATGACAAGTTCAAAACTAACAGCAGTAAGTTTATGACTGTGTTCAAGAAGATATCTCAGGGAAATAAAGAAGCTACCAAAACTTCAACAATCCTAAATGAAGAAGATAAACACTTAGTAGGGAGAGGGAATCTTGGAGCTCTGCACTGGTGTGTAGAATTTGGCCAAGATACTGTTTGTATGGAGATATATGGCAGAAAACATGAAGAGAACCAGTTCTAAATAGTTTTACATTTAAAAACCTCCTAGTAGCAAATCACTGATCATCCCAATCATTCAGGATCATAAATTTGTTAATCTTCCAAATATTCATACAATTCAGCTAATTGACATTTTTTTCAGTAGAAAAGTTTAGCTTTTCTCTGAAGATCAAAAAGAAAAAAAAAAAGAAAATAAACTTTAGTATTTATAGGGGAAATTATTAAAACCTCAGATTTCTACTAAGAAACAGTACAAATCCCCTGGGTGAACAATTTTAACCAGTCTTGTCAGTGTCACTGTTATCATAAATGCTCTTTGACTACATTCCTCTTGAATGGGTCAGGAAGCTAGGCTCATTTCTTGTTTAACAGTGAATTCTTTCTTAGTGTCACTGTGTTTTATTGCTATTGCCCCTCAGTTATTCTCTTAGATCTTTGGATATATTATTTTAATATGCAGAATGTGAACTATTTTGGATCAGATATTATTTACACTTAGAATGGTCAGGAACCCCAGATGTTCATTAACAACAAAAATGAACTTACTTAGTTGTCTTCTTTATTCCCTCTTATAACTGAGAAAAGATTAAACTAATCCAGATGTGTCTATGCCTTTAATTCCATCTGTGTCACAGACAGTAAGGCTCTGGTCATCAAGGAATTATTGCATATTAATCTCCAGAGTGTTTGATGTTACGGTTTGTCTGATATTCTCTTAAAATACACATTTGTTCTCAATCCTTTGAGTAAATCCTGAGAATTTAACTAAGTATTTCTTAACATTCATTAATTGTGGGAGCTTTTTTCCTGCTGCTAGCTATGTTTTTGCAGGAGTGTTAATTGTAGGAAAATATTCAAAAAAATTTAGATGAAGAAGCTATGAATTTCAGTCCCAAAGTCTTTATGGCAAGAGAAATAAATACAATTCTTGTAACAGCTTGCAGACTTAAAATAGATCCTTTGTGCTGAGATGTATGGAGATACTGTTATCTTTATAATCTCTGATTCTAATGACCTCCAAAGCATCTCTGGAAATTTGTAAACTAGGATCTGTCTTTGTCTTTCTTTAAAAAAATTATTTTATTAAAAGAAAAGTGTATCCGTGATTGCTTTACTTCACTTAGATGAATGTTTCACAACAGTAAAATCTGCTATGTATGCTCACCACATGTGCAAAATATGGTTAATTACCATTGGTTAAGTTTTACTAGAATCAAATCTAAAGAGAGTCAAACCAGCAGAGTTAATTACTTATTTTTATAATTTTTGGATCGAACAAATAAAGGGAAAAGGGCTTAGCAGAACTTTTGTGTACACTGACATTATTCAGTACTCAGCAAAGCTTAAGCAAAATGCTTTCCAACTAGTAGAGATAGAAATTTCAAGAAGTGGCTAAATCTACAGCTCATTCCCATAAGTATGTTTGAAACAGTGCAAGTGCCACTTCTTCCTGTGAGATGAATCCTTAGGTAAATTATTTTCATGAGTGAATAAACAAACTTACAAAGAAAGCAATATTGCCCAGCTGTATTTAAGTCCATGTCTTTCAGAATAGTTAAAGTTATGGATTTATAAGAGCATAAACTTCTCTAAGGTTATTAAGGAGTGGCAGAACCTTGGTTGCTCAGCCTTATTCAGAGATACTGAAGGTTCTCCATGCTCCCACTGCTCCTCATGCTCAGAAAAGTTTGGGATATTCAACTTTTGCACATGATTTATATAGGCTAACCACCAAGTTTTCCAAATGTTAGCTATATTTACATTTCCTCCCTGAGAGCCAAATCTCAATGAATTTACAAGGCTTTTATGTTCCAGTGCCCTGAGATCTATATTGGAAGATTTTTTAACTACTGACTTGGAATGGTGAATGAACATAGACCAAAAGAACGGCAGACTTATATTCCATCTTGGAGAGACTGAGTCCAAAAATATGTCTTCACAAAAAATATGCATTAAATAAATACATTGTTAGCCAGCACAAAGCAATATAGATCCAGCAAAAGAGAACTATCATCTAGGAAAGACTGAGATTTAGTTAGTAGTTTTTCATAAAGAAAACATGAACCAATATCAATGTTGTATATGCTGTATCCATGTTAGTTAATCAAATGTTCTCTTGAAATCAAATTATTTTCCAGTTCCACTCCCTAGCAGTAATGGTAAACCAGTTATTTCTGTGACATCATTAAAGGTATAATAGCCAAAATCTGGCACTGAGAATATAAAGGGACCTATAAAGTAGATGAGGAAATATACTTCAGCAAATTCATAAATACACAGATTTGAAAAATGTAAAAATAAGTATTAGAGAGCAGCAAATTAGATGTTTGCCAGCAAACTTCATACTTGCATTAGAAACCTGTATGATAACCTATGAGCTCGAGTTAACTTTTTTTCTGGCTTTATATTTAATGCAATTAATCTGCTGAGGTAGTAAAAGTGCATCTTTAACTTGGATAGCAAAGGGTAATTTTAAAACTGTACATATAACCTCCAGATAACTTAAAATTTTACTTGATGTTATCTTTGATCCTTGGTCTCTGCCATGACAGATCAACTAGAAAATGAACTGGTTAATGCACTTGAATTTTCCACTAATGCTGACAGCTGAATTGCTGCTTCCTAAAATTTGTCCGTTTGACAAGTTCTTTAGCTTCTTATTCTCCTAGCACAAACATTTAAGTAAGCTGGATGAATTGGTACAGTTCCTTGGCATGTTGCTCCAGCTGTTCCTCCTGCTTTCACACAAAATCCTCTTTTTTGTGAAAGTTGCCACAAATTTTCCATGTTTTGAAGTTCTCACATGTCAACCTCATTCTCATCTGGATCCTGAAAAGCTGGAAATGTTCCTTTGCCTCAAGACTCATGTCAGTGGCTCTGTCATATGACTATACAATGAACCTATGCAAAACCCCTGAGTGAGGGTAAGAGTGCTAGACTTAAATTTGAGATTATATCTTCCCTTGTCTCCTCTTATGTAGCCAATGCTCAAAACTTCAGTCTTATTCAGCCTTGGAATCTCTTTTTTTTAATTGTCTCAAGATAAGATGATGCCAAACCAACCTGATTGATGCTCCATATTTTTTCCTTGGCTTACATTGTTGACAACACTCTAAAAGGTTCTTTGATAGCTCTGGGAAGTGATCAAGTCTCGGTAGGTTTCTGACTGATTTGAGGAAACATTCTCAGAGCTGATTGTAGCTGTTCTTGACGTGGTCCTAAGCTGATGCTCTGGCAAAAAGTCTCACAACCACAGGGATATGTCACAAGGATCTTCCCACATCTTGAAACTCTGACATTTCTTTTTCTACTCTGAGCATATGAACAAATGTGACAAGCACCAAACCAAAGACCTTCTTGACCCTGGATGCTTAGATGAGGAATTCCCTCTTCCTTTCCTCCCCAAATTGGCTTGGTATCATCTTTCCAGTTCTTATATTCCTGGTAATCAGTAAATTATGGGTGTATTGATCAGGTTGGTTATTCATCTTCACAATGATATGATCTTGGTGGGATAAGCCTCTTCAGATCTGTAGTTTCCACTTCCTCTGGAGTTTGCTCCTAGCCTGGTGACAGCCCACAGGTGTGTCATGCATGCAATAAAAGTGAGAGCAGACCCAGGATGCTGCAGGTGAAGGTGTTTGCAGCATGAACAAAGCTGTGGATGGGCCACATGACAGAAAAGCTCCTGAGTTTTGCCCTTTGCCTTCCCTTTACCTTTCACAGAAGGCACTTAAGGAGAATGGCAAACTACACAATAGAGCTGGTCTGAGTTTGGTCCCAGTCCTGATGCTTCTGGCAATGCCAAAGTGGTATAAATAGAAGAAGCCTGCCCAGAAATGGACTTGATTTGAACACGCTGCTTTCTTTTTTTTTTTTCCTTAAATAAACTGTGCTATAACTTTGATTGTAAAAGAGCTGTCTTTAATGATTAATGATCTGGCCTCAGCCACACTTTTTTCCAATAACAACTGTTCCAGCAGTAAATAAAACACTTGTAAGACAGGAAAAAAATCTCATTTTAGGCTGGGATGTTTATCTAAAGTAACCTTGGTCTGCCAGAGCTATGATCTGTAGCGTACTTAGGGCAGCACAGTGTTTGATCTCTTGCCTGAGAAATCATTTCTTATAGCACCTTGTTTGCAGCAAAGGGTAAACTGCTTCTTGGCTTGTTGGGCTAAGAAAATTGTTCCAACTCACAAATAAATTGAGCATTACCTTCTTTTAAATACAGAGCTTTAGAATAGTCTGAAACGAACAAAATTATACAGCACACCTATGAGCTGCCCTCTGTCCTTGCTCAACTCAGACTTTTAAATCCTTCTTCTCAAAGATTGTGACACACTAAGGCTATTTTTTATAGAACACCTCATTATATGACCAAGAACATTTCTAAAATGTGTTTGTGTAAAATCATAAATGCTTATGAAATCAACCAGTTATTATTCTGGCCACATGACAGCAAGCTTCTATTTCCCTCAATATTGTTGATCTTTTGCATTGCTGCACTATTTTCTGTTCCTCAACTGTAAAACAGAGTTAAGGAGAAAAGAAGTTGTGGTCCATTAAATAAAATCAATTTTATTTCAATGGTATTCTAAGATGACAAAGGGGTGTTTTTTGCTGTCTATTTTTCTTTCTTTTTTTTTTTTTTACTCAATCTCTATTTCTCAAACACCTTTTCCAGCCAAAGGAAGATATGATCAAGGCAAAAAATTGCTGATGTTACTAGAAGTTGATCTTAAACCCAGTAATATCATTGCCTGGAATTCTACTAAATTGAACAGTGCAAAATTAATATCTTAACAAGATCAGTCCGAAGAATAACCTCAAGTATGTCTTTATTTTGCTTGCATTCCTTTTAGATAAAATTGAAAAGAAAAAAAAAAGGAAAGGGAGAGGGAAAGGGAATAGGAAAGAGGAGAGGAGAGGAGAGGAGAGGAGAGGAGAGAAGAGAAGAGAAGAGAAGAGGAGAGGAGAGGAGAGGAGAGGAGAGGAGAGGAGAGGAGAGGAGAGGAGAGGAGAGGAGAGGAGAGGAGAGGAGAGGAGAGGAGAGGAGAGAAGAGAAGAGAAGAGAAGAGAAGAGAAGAGAAGAGAAGAGAAGAGAAGAGAAGAGAAGAGAAGAGAAGAGAAGAGAAGAGAAGACTTGTCTATCAATCTGACTATCCACCATTTTTTTCCAAATATCTAACAAATCATGCTCCAGTGCCTTACTACGGTAAGTGATGTATGTGTCTCACAAATAATACCAATAATTCTATTTTTCTCTGAGTTATATTCTTGATTCATCCCATATTTCAGAACAAAAAAGAAGTTAAAAAAGAAAAAGAATTAGATTGTCGGTGCCTATACATTTTGACAAATGCCTTCAGTGTGTATTATTGGTCCTTTGAATGGCAACTGTTTTACTGGGTTTTTTTACTTTTCCCTTTTTACATTAGCTTTGTCATGAATCCAGAACTCTAACAGAGAGGAAGTAGAATCTAGTGAAGTAGAAAGAATGCATTTACTGCTTGTGGTTTTCTGTTCTCCAGCTTGCTGAGAATGTTGCCACACTTCCAGCTTTTTATGAACTACTTCCAGGCTGATTGTTTTCAGAGCTATTGCCATTTATAAAACTGCACTAGCAGTTTTATACTAGAGCATCCATTAGCAGAAGGTATAAATACAAGAGGACAGTACACGTGATTTTATAGCAAGAAGGATATAATTCACTTTTTAAATACACCTTTAAAAATACTCAGCAAAAAAGTTCAGCTGATAAGCTAATTTAGCATAGATTTACTGGGACCTTCATATTAAAGTTTCTCCTCTAAATTTTAATATCTATATTTAACTCTGAAATTACTATCTTGTGTTGCATTGAAATTTAAAGCATTAAAGAAGGGCAAAGTTAAAGTGTGTTCTTAATTTTTTTCCACAAGTTTCTAAGGTGAAGGGAGATCACTATGATTCATTTGCCTTTCATGTGTTATGTGGGAATTAAAGTGAAAACTTTATATTAGTTTTATTGGTCCTTGAATCAAAGAGCACAAACACCCATTTAGAATTTTTCTGCATGTTGTTCATTCCCACACTTTGCTTTTCTCACCAGCAGTTTCCAGAGATGTATTTTCTCAACCCCATAAGAAGATCCACCTTTCCCCAGAATAACAGTCCTCTCACAGCTGAAAGGAAGGTGTTGCAGTGACCCTAACCCAAATTCTTTTATAAAGGGTCCCTGAACTACCATTCAGGTTTTGATATGGAAAAAATACTCTTATTGTTACATTAAAAGCTAAAAAGTAGAAGTAATTAGATTCAGTCACTCTGGAGAATAACCATAAATTAGTTAGTTTTCATTATCATCTTTAATAGTCATCACTATTGAGAAATGATTCCTTTAATTTTATTCAGCTCAGTTAATAAACCTTCTGTAAATAACTGAATATATGGAAAGATATTAATATTATTTTGTTCTGTCTCACATAGAAAAAATGAAAGCCTCAATTACCAAATAAAGGCTTGGTCATTTTTTAGATTCATTAATAATGGAGTGAAGAGACCTCAAGAGTTTTAATGCTTACTTAGTAGCTTTCACTGTGCTCAAGAAATAATATTTACTTGTTACTATATTCAGCATACAGATAAGATCACAAATTTAGGTTTGATGTTTGCTGGTTTGAACTTGCTCCTCTGTCATTATTCTGAACAGATACAGTGCACATCTTCTCTCTGCAACTCTTGGAAGAGACACTGCTCATGTGGCTGTGTGTGTGTATGGAACAGAAGAGAAAAAATGTGAGGTGGCAGCATCCCAACATGCAACCTCTGGTCAGATCCCAAACCCTATTGAAAAGGAGAGCTTCAAGTAGGGTTTAACCATTTGCAGAATGCAGTTACTGTAGATGCATAATAAAGGTAGTTTGTATCATGATATTACATTGTGGACACACCATAAGAATGGAATAAGTTGATTTATGGGCAGAAGCACCATTACCTGAAAAAATTGTCAATTAAAAAAAATAAAAAAATCCACTTTCTCTTCCCCCTCCCATTCTAACCACATTATATAACATGCACATAGGAACATCATGGAATAATTAGATCACAGAAAGTTGTCAGCAAGCCCTTCACTGTCGCTATTCACTCAACCCAGGCTTTGTACATGAGTCACTTTCACAGAGACACTTGTTTGGTTGCAGTTTATATCTCAATCTTTTTACTTTCCTAATTTTCATGCCCCTGGGCATGCAATTGATATCTTAATTTTCCCTGCCTCTCCTATTTTCTTTATATATAACTTAAGAGTGGAATTGTAATTGTCCTTGGTTGCACTTTGAAGATAGGTGCCTACAGTTAGACACAACCATTTGGTAAGCTGTTTTCAAGATATTTTTCAAAACCAGATAGACTTCAGCATCTGCTGACATCTGGGGAGACTGTTGGAGCTCAGCACCCATGAAATCCAAGCTTTGCATTTCAGTGCAGACCAGTAACAACAGAAATGTAAGCAAGCCAATTCAAAGTTTTCCACTAGAAGTTTAAGAAATGGAGAGAGGAGTAATATTTACCTTCAAAAGATAATAAAGTCAGCAAGTGCTGGCAAATTCAAAATGGTAAAAGAATTCCAGATACTGCTTTCAAGTGTTAACAAATGACTCATTTAATGTGGAAAATGAAGTATTTTGAATTTTCTTATTCTATGCCAGGAAATATAAGCTTCATATTACGACAAGATGACAAGAGGCCTGTATGAGAAACCTAGTCCAAGGAGGTCAGATTTTGAAGGGTGAGCTAAGGATAGAAGGCTGTTTAGTAGAGCTTAGTGCTGGGTGAAACACAAGTTTTCTATTAAATCTGACAATAAAAAGCAGCTTCTGCAGAAAGGAGAATGATGAAAGTCACGCGCCTTGCTTTTTGTTTTTTTGTTGTTTGGCTTTATTGGTTTTTTTCTTCACATTTTATAATCTGAAAATCATTTCATTAGAGAAGTAAAGTGCACGCAAGTTTTCCTGCTGCAAACTCTTTTGTTCCCCTTTATGAACTTTAGTATAATATCATCATCTTCTTAAAGACTGCTTATTTTCCTAATCCATTATGAAAAAGTTCTTTGTTTTGTTTTGTCTTGGTGCAGTGGGTCTGGGTTTTTAAAGACCTTTTTCTGATTGAATATACTACTTATTATACTGACATATAGTGCCTGATGAAATATCAGTTGCCTTTTATACATTGTGAAGGTTAAGGCTAATAAAAGTCAAAGAAAACAATCACAAAATCTGCTGTAAACAATTAGGCCTTAAACTTGTCCATAAGCTTGTGTTGAGGGGTCCCTTCAATTCTGGAATTAGCTAAAACACCCAGATTTCAGATTGACCCCAGCCAAAGGAACAAGATCAGTTTGCTGGTTATTCAGAACTCATCCACAGCAAATGCAAGGCTAAACCAAAGAAATACTACATTTTCCTTAGTCCTAAACATCAAAATAACACCATTACTAGCTCTACAGAGAGCTAGAGATGGAAAAGGTAATGCATGATTTGTACCTAGATTTCACATTCACTCTACAAGGTTTTCTCTTGGTGTTTCACAGAGAAAAGTTACCAAAAAGATACATGTCATTCTGGCTGGGGTGCAATAGCTGCAGCAACTCCTTCCTCCTGTACTGTCCTAGAAAACACCTGGGCCTGACCAAAGTATGTAAATCTGTCTTGCAGCTTTATTCATGGTTATATTTGCATCCTTTCCCCTGTCTAACAGGGAAGTCTAAATGAAGAAGTCAGGATGTATCTTTTAATTTTTGATTAAACTCTCCTTCCTCATCTTAAACCTTGGTAGGAGTCACTACCTTTTCAGCAGATACAGTGAAAACAGGTAAAAGATTGTTCTCATGCCTATACAACTTTAACAGTTTTTATTTTTTTCTATCTTTTTTCCAAGAAAATATTTTCTCTTGATAGTGTTTATTAAAAATTTATAATCAATTGTACAAAATATGAGAATCACAGGTGTAGTCTATTGCTAATACTTAGCTGAAACAATAAAGATTTACCTTTATCCTTTTAAGTGACAGATAACATAAGATACAGCCTCCATACAAGACTTTTAGAAATATTGTATGAAATGTGTTCCTATTATAATAAAAACATTCTAAAAGCAGGAACTGTAACCCTGAAGCTAGATGGATGAACATGAGCTGTAGGACATAACTTTAAAACACAAATTTTCATATTATAATAAACACTAGCTTTTTGAAAATGTTTTTATCTCATCTAAATTTAAGCACATTTCTGTGATGAAACTGTCCTTCAAAATGAACACTCAAGCCCTTTAAAAAACAAAATTACAGGGCTCAATGAAAAAGCTGTTTGCTTAGAGCAGGGAACTCATGAAAGCAAAGACAGCAGACAGTGTAAGAACCTTGAATCCTTTGAATCCTTTGAAGCACTGATCCACAATGACAATGTGTTTAACTGTTCAAGAAGGTCTGTGCTTCAAACTGGCAGTGTCAGTCCTTCGGTCACATCAGGCTCACATGTCTACGTGGACACTGCCTGTACTGTGTGCAATAAAATCAGCTGCAGCTTCGATTGTAGGAGACCTCCCCTTGCATTTGCCCAACAGAAGTGCTGCTGTAGAGATTTATATGCACAATATGAAGAGAAAAACATGGGTAGCTACATAAAAATAATATTAGTTGTGTTGATTAGATAAATTTCATTATATTCTTCGTCTTGTTAAAAATAAGATGTGAAGAAATTGTCAAAACTGTGTACATTTCATCTATGGATTTTAATATATTTAATAATTAAATATATATGCATATATTTAACAGAATAATAGAAAGATTTGGGTTGGAAGAAATCTTCAAGGCCACCTAGTTCCAATCCCCCTGCCATGGGCAGGAGCACCTTAAACTAAACCAGGTTCCTCAGAGCTCCATCCAGCCTGGACTTGAGCACATCCAGGGACAGCACAGCCATGACCTTTCTGGGCAACCTCTTCCAGTGCCTCACCACGCTCACCACAAAGGATTTCTTCTAACATCTCATCTAAATCTACTTTCTTTCAGTTTAAAGCCATCCCCCCTTGTCCTCTCACTACATGCTTTTGTAAAATGTTCCTCACCACCTTTTTGCAGGCTCGCCTCAGGTACTGGAAGGCCACAGCTGGGTCACTAGGTCACAGAGTGCCTTATGGAGTGTTATCATAGACATGAGTGAGGCAAGGAGGACATTGTCCCAGATAGATGATTGTTCATGCTTAGGTGGATCAAACTGCAGCTGAAGGGCAGGCTTCTCCCCCTTTCTATACTAAACATGTCAAGTACTTTTGATTAAACAAACCAATGGGTATCATCAGGCTGGTTTTTCTGCAGCTCTTGTAGCTCTAATCTTCCTTTGACAAGAAAGAACACTGAAACCATGTATCTGTCTTTGTTTGCCTGGCCTGATGTAAGATACTAAGTGGCGCCATCTGATCCATTGCTTTACTTACAGCAGCTCAAATATTAAGATTTCCATGCAAATCCTGGTTGTTTATACTGTGTGACTTGAATTTGTGTGGTCTGCAGGCTTTTACTGTGAGGACAGAAAGCAGTTATTTCCTATCTGCTCAATAAAAGAGGATGTAACAGCTCATGTAACCATTATGATCACAAATAGGAAGAATAACTATGTCATGTTGCTATAATGAAATAGAGGGACTATTTTATCCAAACATTCCTATGCCTTAAAATTTAACTCTACAATAAATTGTATGATACAGTTCTCCTTCTTTTACATAGCACTTTGCTACAGAAATTTGCCTTATCAGTACAATAGAGCATATTTTCAAATACATTTTATTCTGCATTATTATGTAAAAGACAAGTTTTGAGCAATGCCTATTCACAAAAAATATTACTATTTTGTACAAAACATATATACTAATAAATATATACAAATATTGTGGCATAATTTCACAGTATAATATACATGGAGTGTTTCCATTGTTCCTTTGCTAAGTTGGTATTATAACATATTGATTTCTTTGCTTTTAGTTCATCTGATAATAAATGAATCTGGGGTTATTAATCTGTTTCCAAGAGTCAGCATCATTCTTATAGTCATCTGACAACACCACTGTGATATGTGGCTGCATTATCAACCTGACATGTTGGTAAAGCTCAGTGGTAAATGCAGTTTATAGGACTGAAAACAACATTGTGTCTGAACAGTATTGCATCTATTTTATCATCTAGGGAAACAAATACTAATCTCTGATTTCTTATTTAATTTCCATTGTAAGGAAATATGCTTTTAAACTTTATTTACTGCTATTGTTTGAATAAATCCAAGTTATAAAATCTCTGCTTTTCGGTGAGGGGGAATATATAATCATAAAATAGTATAAACACATATCAAATCATCATAAAGCAGGGTTAAATCATTATAAAGCAGGTCTTTTGCTTCTTGGATTTTATATTTCAATAAGTTTAAATATAAAACAGTTTTAAACCTTGCTCCCAAGTGATTACTGCAGTTTCTGAAGAATTGATTCTACAGCTTTTTTTTTTTTTTTTTGTCCAGCTTAGGTATTCTAAACTTGGATTGGATCTGCAATAGCAATGATGGCATCTGGAAGGCATTTTAGAAACAGAAACTCAGCCAGAATATCAGAGGAATGCAACATGTGGAGAAAGTGTGCTAACTTGGTTTTGCAACTTAGATACTCTACAGCCTTAAAACTTTAAGATATCCTTTGATGTACACTGGTAGAATTCTACTGCAGAGTGTGTTTATGCTGCATTTATTTCTTTTAATAATATTAACATAGCACTTAATGTATATTATGACTTGATTGCACTTTAAAGAAGGCTGATAAACTTGAAAGTAAAAAATGTCATAAATTTTTATTTTTACTTTTGGATAAAGACAAGCTGGTTATGGTACATCAGTTGGAAAGTGAAGAAGGATTTTTTAAATTTATTTTAATCTATTTTTTCCCAGAAATGAGATCTTGACTTTTCTGCTTGCTTAGAAAAGCTGTATTTATCAATTTTCTTTTCTTCACAGGTACCTAAAATACTGAACTAGAAGAGGATTCTGAGTTTCTGTTGCACAGATTAATTAACTCAGAAAATATCCAAAGTATACAAATGAAAAAGTAAAAAAGACATCTTGCCATATATTATCTGCCTTGTCTCATTTTGTACTAATACAAAAGTCAGTGAGCTTGGTTATACAAAATGTGATAGATGTATGTCAGGCTTTATATTTTCACATTTTCCAAAGCAGTATTATAATTATATATAATTCAAAATTCTTGAAGCTTAGGTTTCATTTTACCAAAGGAGACTCAGGCAAAAGACATTAATATTTTGCCTAAATTTAAGTCAAAAATATGGGAACTGAAGTTTGAGAGACCACTGAAAATATCCCCAAGCTCTTCCCTCTGGGTCAAACACTAACCTGACTGGGTAGGTAATGCATTTATGTCCTGCTTCTTCTTCACTCACAGATGGTGCACAAGACTGAATTCTACAGAGGTTTCACTTGGGTCTCATTTAAGGCCTACTACATAGAGTCTTGATTAATAATAGTTCAAAACTATAAATCACAGAAAAGTGTTGCATTGTTGCAAGCAGAGCACATTGGAAGATTATTGTGGATGTTCAGCCTTTGTGTTGCAGCTAAGATCAAATACAGGGTTCCCAGGATCATGGCAATAAAAGCAAAAATGTCTTTTTTTTTTTTTTTTTTTTTTTTCTGTGAGAAGATGGGGAAGAAAAGCATCAGTTATGGAAGTTTTTCCCACTAATCTCTCCAGTCCATGGGAATAGCCTAGGTGTGTGATCACAGAGTATGTGGAAAGCCTTGGGGATACTGTGTCTGTTAAAAAATTTCTTTGTAAATGGAAGAACTGGGGGGGAAAGAAAAATAGGTGTACATAAGAGAGAGCAATTACAATCCCACAATGATAGGACTCTTCTCCCAGTGTTATCCAGCATGGATTTGAACTATTAAACTAATAACTAAGTAAATGTTTAATCCTAAGACTGTTCCCTATACAGAAATATAAGTTTGTACTCAGATGAAGACTAGAGCAGAAGTTTTTATCTGTAGTGGAGTGCTTTAACAACCCACTTTAAAAGTCGGAGTTGTTCTTTCTGTGAGGGGCATAAGAACCTTGCCCTTCTCCATGTGAGAGAGAGCAAGATCCAAAGGAAGTTGGACATCCAGGCCTAAATATCTTTCTTTGTCCTTGCCTTATGTAGAGAACATCTGGGACATCAAGACCAAGCCTTTGGTTAGCAAAGGCTCCAGAAAAGCCTTGGACCCCTGTGGAGTAATGATGTGAAGAAAGACATGAATGGAGAAGGCCCCTTCCTGCCCTGGATCCCCTCAGGGTCCCTGTGGCTAATGGGATGTTGTCAGCAGAGGAGGGGCACATGGCCACTTCTGACATGGCTACAAGCCCCACTCAGGGGTGGCTATTGGAAAAGCAAGGTGACCCCAACACCTGGGAAGAATGATGCATCTGACTCCATTGATTCAGAAGGCTAATTAATTACTTCATTATACTATATTATTCTATACTATATTACACTACATCTAAACTGAAACTGAACAAGAACTCAACTGAATAAAATGTTGTGACTCTCCTGACCAACCGTCAGGGCACAGCTTGCAGAGATTGTTTTGTTTTCTTGACCACTCACACCAGAATCCAATTACCAAATCCCTTCAGGCAAACAGTCTTCCATAATGCATTCCACTTGTGCACAAACACAGGAGCAGCAAATGAGATAAGAATTGTTTTGATCATTCTCTTCTCTGCTTCTCTCACTGCTTCTCTCAGGTTCAGAGAATGTGAATCCCACAGTGGCTGTTTCCAGCTGAGGCTCTTGGGCCTCAGCTGAGCTATGGCCTTGGCCATGTCACCCTGGTGCTGCCAGCCAGCCTGCTCTGACCCCATTTTATCCCACAGCCCTGTCTGGCCATCCCAGAGCAGCTCTGAACATGGTTCCCTCACTGGGCCTGATCCCAGGCACATCTGAGGAGTTCAATGAGTTCAAAGTTCCTCAGTCTGACCTGTTCACTTGTATTCTTTGTGCTTCTCCCAGCGTCTGTGTTCTAAAATTAAGGGAGTGGTGAATAATATTTAGTGATAATATTTGAAGATCTCTTTCTAGGGGCATATTAGTCTTAACTTAATATTAAACATACAGTCATCATGACTTAATGCAATTTTCCAATCTTTTTTGGACTATTTGAACCTATTTTACACATTGTTTATAAAATACATAAAAGCAAATATTGTATCTATTTATTATGGCTTGTCTAAGCTCTACATGTTTATATTCTTATATATTTTTCTCTTAAATACTCTTATTGTATCCACTTCTTTTAAAACTCTAATGGAATTATAATCCCGTTTTTATGACAGGATACTTGCTATCTCTTGTTTTGCACTGCAGCATCAACAATTCTTTGCATGTTTCTTATAGTATTCTGTGTTTAATATCAACAATGTTACATAAGGAAAAAATCACTCCCCATGCTTTGACTCAGTGTGTAATTCTATTAGCAATTCAGAGTGGGCTGGAATGTACTTCTGTCATCACTCTGCTACAATGATAAACTAATGTTTTCCTCCACCATCACAACACTATGTGAAAACTGGCCTAAATCTCTGAAGGAGAGTTGGGTGATAATTATTTGCAATGCTCCATGAAAAATATAATTTTATATCAAAGTGAGCTTTGGTATGTGCCTTATCCCCTTCAGTTACTGGTTTTCCAGGGTTTTTTCAATTAATTTACATTTTAACTTCACACCTGTATGTGTCCTTCTGTGAAGAAAAATGTTACCTTTACTTTAAAAGAAATGTTGAACAACTTGTTCCATTGTATTGTATTTCTGTCATGGCTAGTCAATCTGACTGCTCAGTTTTGAAAGTTGTGTCATTTTGTGTCTGTCTCTAGATCCCACTCAAAGAAAGTTTTTAACAAATTCATGTTCATTGTCGCACTGAT
Organism: Molothrus ater; assembly: GCF_012460135.2. Taxonomy (NCBI): domain Eukaryota; kingdom Metazoa; phylum Chordata; class Aves; order Passeriformes; family Icteridae; genus Molothrus; species Molothrus ater. Next base: position 10,886,926 of record NC_050482.2, on the reverse strand, counting down.
GCCAGCAGCAGCATATTTTCCACTAAACCCTTACCTGTTTCCTGTTTCCTGACAGTTTTTGGGTCAGAATTAAAGAGAGGGCAGGGACAGGGTGCCATTATAGTGGGGGTCTGCTGAGGTGTTGCACCAAGAGGACCAAGCTGATGAGTCCCTCTGTAGACAGGTAGGAGCAGACTCACATTCACAAGCCTGGTCCTCGTGGGGACCTTCAAACATCCTGGTATCTGTTGGAGGGAAAACACAGCAGGGAATAAGCAATCAAGGCGGTTCCTGGAAGATATTGATGATAACTTCATTCTCCAACTGATAGAGACCCCAGCAAGTAGAGGAGTCATGCCAGAGTTTGTTCTTATCAACAAGGAGGGTTTGGTGGAAAATGGAAGGTTAAGGACAGCTTTGGCTGCAGTGACCAAGGAAAGGTGGAGTTCAACATCCTTAGGGCAGAGAGGAGGGTGCACAGCAATCTCACTGCCCTGGACTTCAGGAGAGCAGATTTGGGCCTCTCTAGGGATCTGCTTGGTAGATTAGCATCTTATAAAGCCCCAGAGAAAAAAAGGGACCCAAGAAAGCAGATCACTATCCAAGGATTTCCTCCCTGAAGAGCAACAGGCATCATCTACCTGGACTTACATAAAGCATGTGACACTGTCCCACATGACATCCTTGTCTCTAAACTGGAGAGGCATGGGTTAGATGATGCTAAAATCCCAGCGTTAGCTGCAAAAAGAACTAGAACTATAAAAACAAGACAGAAGAATCTTAATAATGTGGAAACAGTCTAAATTTCAGTAGTAGAGTACAAGCCATAAATTTGGGGACTGTAATCGGGGAATAGTCACTCTGGGTTATGTGGTGAGATGATGTATCCTCTGTGAAAGTTATTTTAATCTGTCTGTAGTACATGATATCTTTTTTTTTTTCTGTAAAAGATGATAAATCAACAAGATTCTTCTTTTGAATAATATATCTTTCATCCAGTGAACCTAATAATCTTATATTCTTGTTCTTAGCCTTATTGCACTACTTGAGTTCAGGCTGCTGATCCAAAAGTAATCAATACAGTCACAGCCTGCTCTTAATGCTTAGTAATTTCATTGCTATGTCTTTTCTGTGAGGTTATGTACTGATAAATAAATGGATGCTTAACACATCTTTGCATTGGCAAATATGCCATCTGTAATAAAAATTGCTGGCTGAACTGTTTGGAGTTTATTTAGTTTTAAGTTCTTCATATCAGCATTCCTGTGAGGGCTGACTTCCAAACTATGGATGCTCAACTTATCCTACTATCAAATTTATTTCAAGATGTTTCCTTACTGGAAACTAGAATGCACTAACAACTAGTAATAAACCTAAATAAAATAATTAATCCATTAATCTTGAATTTTTGTGGAAATCTAATATTAAGAAAAATAAAATTAATTTATTTTTTATTAGCTTTTATATGACAGTTTTGTGCAGAACCCCACAGTTTGGTTTATTTTGTTATGCTTCCTTTAAAACAGAGGTCAATAATGGAAATAGGGACACCCTTATGTATAGCCCTGAAAAATGAATTATAATCATAGAAATTCACTGAAGCTTTACTGAAATCTCTCCTTTATTCTACAGAATGCTTTTTCAGGAAATTGGAGACTGTGATATTGCCATTGCCTCTTCTCTAAGTTTGCTACTGCTAACTCCTTTCTTCAGTCCTGAATTCGAGCTCTGTTTACTCCATTTCAAAATAGCTTTATTTCTCATAATATCTCCTCTGTTGAAGCACTTGAAAATATTAATATCCTTTTGATATTTGTCATAATGTGGTGCTTAATAGGAATATTAAAAGTCCTTGAATAAATTGCTGGAAGTTAGGAATATTCAGTCTCTGTTAGGCTTTTATTAAATCCATGCAGCATTAAGGTAAGAAACTCTTCATTAGCTTTCTACTGTCTACTCCCCTGAATTATGAATACTGATGAATAAATTTCTGCAAGTCTAATGTACTTTATCTGAAGCATTTAAGATCATTTGCTATAGTTATTCAATTTACATCATGAACTTAGATATACCCAAGTGGCCTTCATTTTAAGGGAGATCAAAATTAATTATATTTAACCACTACAGCTTCTATGACAGTAAAATAATGAATCAATACAGCTAAGCACAAGGTAATTGACTTACAGTTAGAATGTTTCCTAGAATTAATGAAGGAAATTGGTATTGTTGGTCCTATTTGCAGAAGAAAAAAAAAAAAAACAACTCCATAGGTGTGTGGCAATGGGGGAACCTCCAGCACTACTGCAAAGGTAGAGGGTGAATATTTGCAATAATATGAGAAACTCAGAGTACATAACGGGAAACATTCCACTGGATTTCTGTTTTTATGGTAACAAGAATAGAATTTTAAGTGCCTTTTTCTAATAGTTTAATATAGTGTTATATAAAGCTTGTAAACAACAAAAAAAGTCTCAGCTATTCAGTTGCATTATGTTTTTTCCAATTTTTTTCTGAAATCACTTATTCTCCTTTTCTTTGTTTCATGCTGTCAAGAACTTTAATCATTGAATTCTATGCTTTTCCCATTCCTTTAAGATATTTTCTAGAAATCTAAAACTTTAGAAATCAAACTTTATAAAGGAAACAACAATTGTATCATCCTTAGAAGAAAAACCTCTAAATTTAATTTATTAGTACATTCCTAATATTATGAATATATACTAATAATTTAATATTCTTAAAAAATGTTTGGAGTTATCACAATCATCTTCGTAACATTAGTTGTATAAAAATAACAAGAGTTAGCAGAAACTTGTAGGAAAAGCATTTTATACTGTGGTTTTTAGATGAGTTTGCAGCCAAGGAAAGAAAAAGGATTTTATTGTTTTGGTCTTTTAATCATCTTTTATTAGATGATATTATGATTTCTAAACTTTTTGTAGGTAATTTCATAGTCAATGATTTATAATAATACAAGAAGGCATTCTTATTTCTAGGTTACAAAATGGTTGTGTGTGCTCATGGCCCTCCTGATTTCTATTTCCTGGTGTTGAGTAGCTCCACTGAGAATGACAAAGAAAACCTTGGTTGCCAGGTACTGTTGTTCTCTGTGGTGTAATCTATTCTTTGGTGCTGTTACTTGAAGCTTTGCTGATCACAAAGAGAGATTCTCAGCCCAACACCTACTTTTTCTGGAGCAGCTAAAGATCTTCTGAACTAAAGATCTTCTGAGCTAAAGATCTTCTGATTTGCCCATTGCAATGCCATGGCTCTTAACTGTGACCCAAGAAAATAAAATAATTAATTGACATGTATCCATACTGTATCTTCAACACAGACTTAACATGTCCTGTGCAGAGTTACAGTTATCCAGGCCTGTATTTAATACAAATAGAAAACACCTAGTAGATATCTTGGTATGTCATCTAGTCTGACTTTAGCAAGGCTGTTCCAAAGAGAATTTCTCTAGTCCAGCCTTGGATACTTCAGTAATAGAAGTTCAGCAACTTTTCTAGGTAAACTATTCCAATATTTAACTATTTTTCTATTAGAAAATAGTTGATTAATATATTTAATGTCAGTCCCCTTTCATACCTTTGACATGTTCTCAGGGTGGGGATACCAGCTGACTTCTTTTGCTGACTAATCTTCATTTATTTGTGGTGTTGCATTCAATCCACCTTTTCATTACACTAAACTGTTCTTTCAACAGTTACAGATGTTTTCCTTTGGGCTGAACTATATATTTTTCAATAAGACTGTGATTGTGGTTCAGTTTAAGAGCTGTGCAACACAAAAGTTACTTGAACATGCAACAGTGCTACAGAGAGCAAAGATGAAGAAAATCTACTGCTTTGGAATTCTACCAAATGATCTCTCCAGACATTTTTTCTGCTGTCTTGTAATACCTGAATTTTAAATGCACAATCTGCTTATCAGGCTTTGCACTGCTATATTCATTCCAGATATTGTTTCCTAGATATGCATTGATGGCAGTGGCAGTTCCTCTATTGCTGCATTTATTATCTTCATATTTCCATCCCAGGAATATCCTTGAGACATTACTAGAACTGGTGTCAGATTGCTGGTTTGTGCTGCTTGGGTTTGCTTCCCAAGTCCTCATTTCTCATCTTAAAATATGAGCACTTGTAGCCTCTTGGTTTAGTCTTGTTTGTTTTAGGTGTTAATGGCAGTGAATCATCAGGGGGCAGGTACCTCATGACACCCCATTAGCAGCACACTTACACAGACATCCCAAACTGTTACTGGTTTTATGTTCTGATCACTCTTTGACAACTGTTAAATTCTGTAGAATTCTGCATTTCCTTTTGCAGTGGACATCACCCATGAAAAAATTTGCATTCAGAAAGGTTTGTGGCTTTCCAAGGAAGCCTGAATAGTTTCTCCTACTAAGTGTGGTTGCTTTCCTGACTGAATTGGTGTGTCCCTAGCACAGAATTCCTCCTTTTTATTCTTACTTTTGGACTGTCATGTCCTGAAATTATTTAACATGGTGCACTTGATAGAAACCCTCTCAAACATGGGCTTATGCCACTAGGATACTACTAAGAAGGGTTTTGTTTGTTTTTGTTTTTTTTTTTTTTTAAAGCCAGCTTCTTTTAAGCAAACAAAAATTGGGCTTGATTCATGTATTATGAATCCCCACTGGGTTATGCTGTTTTCATGACTAATTTCTCTCTCTAACCACAGCTTTACAGCCTATGACCTTACAACAGCAAGCTGGCTGTAAGAAAACATGGGCTTGTTGTGCTGGTTATGCCTTTGCTCATGTTCCAGGTCCCCTGTGGCTTGTTAAGTCTCCACACACATTCTACTTCAATTGCCTGCAGGCCAACTGCTGCTGCTGAATTGCCAGGGATCAGGAAAGTACCACGTCTCTACTGGACACTTCAGATTAAATATAAAAGAAATCATTCTAATTTATGTTAAAATCGATCTAGATTCTTCTCAAAGTCACTGTATGAAACAGCATACTCTAAAGGAAAACAAAATATTATTTTCAGTCTTTTGTAGTGTCATATGCAAACTGCAAATCTACTGCCAATTATATTGTTTTGATATCAAGTTATACTAATGCTAGGGAATAGATGCCACAACGAGAGCCCCAATAGAAAAGAACTGGTATTACATGACCCATTAGACCTTTATCAACTAAAAGTTGCTAAGTATGTATTCAGATTCAATTATAACAAAAGTACTTTTACTGTCACCTTACGGGAAACAATTAACTATATTGTCAAAACCTCTAAGTCCAATTAATCCTGTATGATACCTGACTTTAAGAGAAAAATGCCAGGCTACCATTCAAACATAAACAATAACAGTTTTGATAAAGCTTCCTGTAATCCTAAGCTTGGTTTCCTTATCCTGCATAGTTACAGAAATGCAAGTCATAACTTTATAATAAAACAGAAGCACCTGATCTGAAAGAATCAGATGTGAGAATAGTTGTATGGTGGACAAGCTCCTGTTACATAAGCATACATAGTAGGAGTACATAAATACATATATATACACATATACAAATATGTATTTTTTCTATTTGTGGTCGGTGTCTGACTGCACCAGTCTATGAAATGAGCTAGGTAGTGTGAATTCTTATTTCATTTATCAAAGTCATATAATCTCGAGTTTAATCTTTCTTAGATTGGTGTATTTCTGGAAAGAAGATCTAAATGATGAGGAAATAGCATGAGCAATTTAGTAGTTGAAGCCTTTGTGAACTCATGTTGCATCTCTGACCTACAATGATGTTGGGGCATGACATACTTTAGGTCATCAAATTGAAATCAAGCACTTTTGATCATTAAAAAACCACACTGCATTGCTTGCAGGAGTACATAAGATGTTAAACTTGGCTTCTGCACAAACTTTAAATCAGGCAATTTAAAACTGTTTGGGTAATTCAGATGGGGTAATATTCCTTATTATTTCTGTATCCACAGGCTTGTTAAAGGAAATTTATCTTCACTTCTCTCTTCTACTGTAATGTGCACTATTGCTGGCAGGAACTTAGTATCTTCTCCTATATTCCCATAATACATTAAAAACATGCATATTTGGACTCCATTTATATGGAAGGCCTTTGAAATGAGATTAAAATCCTATTTTTATGTAGTACACAAATTTACACATTGATTTTCTAAGGACATTAGTAAGATGCATTGAAAACAAATGTTTAATTAAAAATAAAACTCAAATTCAGGTAGCCTATCTTAGATGTTCAGAAAAATATCATCTCAGTAGGATTAATCTGGGCATAAAACTTCTTCAGTATGGATCTCTGTTCTGTCTGCTGGTTGTGTAGAGTTAATCAATGCTCATATCTCTTTTTTTTTTAATATCTGATTTTGAGTTTAAGGTTCTCAGTAAGGAGATTTCAGCAGAATACTGACTCTGTTATAATTAGAAAATTGCAGAAAACACTCCAACATGGTAACAGATGTGGGCTAGCCTCTTTAAGATGCAGAGTGTCTGAAAAAAACCTTTGTAGTCAGACCCTTTTTTCATAATTCAGAATTACTCTGAGGTCTTTCTTTTCTCAGAGGTATCTCTTTCCAGACACCTGAAGAAGGAAGTACCATATGTGAGCCTTAGTACAATGGGTGACCCCCTTGGGTGGAGGGGGGTCTAGATCTTGTTTTCTCCTCCAGGAAACCAGTTTGAAAAAATCTTAATATCTGGAACCATACCTAAGGCTTGTCCCATCCAATGGCTGTACTTCTGGGAAGGAGAAGCAGAATCATGTCTCAAAATGAGAATATCAGCCCCTTTCACTATGTACCACTAAAAGTGCAACGGGTATGTTCTGGTGCTTCTATTCCATGTAGATCACAATACAGATGGAATCTGAGGGTCTGAACCTTTCTGATTTTCTAAGTGATAGACTTAAGTGGTTTTTTTCACTCATTGTGTCATATGCTAAAAAAGTATTGTATGTGACACTTCATTAGTTGATGCATATTTAAAGAAATGAAAATTCTTACTGAGAATTCTATGGCTTAACTTCTCACTCTGGTACACAAAATGAAAGGCATATTCATGATACACTTGGTTGTTAATAAAAATGACTGATGACTGAAAGGAAAGTTCAAGTTTAAACCAGGAATTATTTCAGTATTCATCAGCCCAGGATGAATAAGTGAAGCACTTATTAAGATTTTTAGCAAACAAGCAAAATGTTAATTGTGTTACTCAGACACTGAGTGACTTGTTGCAAGCATCTATATTGAATTAGAGAACCATATTGAGTTTAAACACTATGAATATTAAATGTTATCTTCCAGGCCATTGAAATATTACACTTTTCCAGTTTGAGCTCAAGCAACCCTTCGTTAAATTACACTGCAGGAAGCGATTCTCCAATCACTCATCAAGACAGGACCTTCTAATATCTGAGTACTAATTTTAGGTGCAACTGTACTTTTAGCTTTTGTAATCCATACTTGGCTTGATTCCTTTAATGCAGTAAGTGTAACTGTTAGATGTGAGGAAAATTAAGTTAACACTATAATGTAAAAATGGGATTTTCTTGATAACACACATAGTACATGCCAAATTGATGGAACTAATGAGATTATAAAATAGTCAAGCTTAGCAGCACTGCAGTAATTTAATTCCCTAATTTGCCAGATTGAATGCTAGGACATCCTTTTCTTTTTCTTTATCTTTTTTTTTTTCTGTTGTGTTTTCTTTGTTTGCTTGTTTGTTTGTTTTCGTTTGTTTGGTTTTTGTTTTGCTTAAGAGCATTAAGCAAAATTATGTGAGTGACCCTGATAACATATGCTGAACAGTTGCACCCAATACAGAAAAAAAGGAGACAGGTAAAAGACAGAGGTAGAACGTGACTGGCAGGTGGATATGGGAAATGCAAACTAATGAAACACTAAGAGTAGGGGCCAAGTTGATGAGTTGGAATCAAAGATTAAAAGTATGACCTGAAAAAGGTAAAAAAAAAAGTGAAATTTCAGAACATGTTCTGGACTATGTAAATTTTTCCTAGGCAAGTAGTAGAGCCCTGGTTGTCACTAACTAGGAAAAAATATATAAGGCAGATTTTCATAAGAAATAGCACTTCTTAGCAGAGGTGTGCCTTGAATCATCTAATATCTTTGAATACAATTGCTAGCACTAAGATGTTTATTTCTCAGAAATCATCTTCCATTGCAATTAAGCACTACCTTTACACTGAAGATTACCAGAATCCATTAATAAAATACATTTCTTCTCCAAAAATAAAAAATTATTGGATTGGTTTAGGTTTAGTTTGTTTTTCTGGAGGGATTTTTTTAATGATTCAAGATATTGGGTTTTTTAAGAAATATCTTGGAAAAATCTGACAATATTATTCAATATGTTAAAATGAGAATGGAAGGCATTCCTTTTTACTTTTGAGAAAGTTATAACAGGCTTGTGAACAATCTTCATAGAGAAAATGAAGCTCAATTTACTGCATATAGTCTGTCTTAGGAAACACCTTTTTCAATCTACTTTTTAGGTTTGTGTTTCATCTGAAAAATAATACATTCAGGCATAGATCTGCCTCATCTCATCATACCTCTGATGCAGTATTGCAGTAAGGAGAAATTTTAAAGGGTATCTCCTATTTTAAGACAGCTGTAATACTTCCTGTGATCTGGATTTTACTTTTTACAGAGAATTCAGATGCTAGTAACACTAAAGGCATAAGACCCTTAGGGCCATAATGTCTTTATGTCTTTAGTGTTGCTAGTATCTGAATTCTAATATTTGTGGTACTTTACCCACTATCTATGGTGTCTGAATCTATTTACACCACACCATACCACACTGTCACTCAACAGGTAGAACGTAATTTTATTTCTGTAGCCTTCTGCCTACAGTGTGAGATATGGTTGAAAAGCAAACAAGTTGTAATGTTAGAAAATCAAAGAAAATCAGAGGTCAAGACTGCAGAGAGACAAGCCTATTGCCTCTATAGGAATGGATGGATCTACACCAAAATGTGTCACTCAGGGTCAGCCACAAGAACAAGAGTCTGGTTCAACAACAACTAGCTTGGAGAATATCGCTAGAGTGGTCAAGTATGTGGAAAATTGCTTTGAGCAATGTAATTTCATAGACTTAATTTTTTTAACCCTTAAAAAATAAGGAAAATAAAATATAAGAAAAGGAAAGAAAATGACCACTTGAGAGCAGAAATTATGCTAATCTATAACTGTATACATACATAAAACATAGTGTCAAATGAAACCTGTTATGCCCTTTCCCCTTGCAGCAATTGGTCCAAGGTAAAGGTAAGCTTTTAGAGTGGATTTATTCTGAGTTTTATCTTTACTGATAATTCTTATAAATCATTGATCTGAGTGAGAAACAAAAAATGCCACTCCTCAGTCATAGCTCATTGTCCTGAAAGATATAATACATTTTAGAAATGTAATAAATTATGTGTATTCCCTATCAGCAGCTTAAAAAAATAGCCCTAACAAAGCCACAAGTGAGTTGTATATAATACCTATTTCTCATGCATAGCTGATGCCATTTTGGAGTCTTCTGCTGAGGCAGCTGCTGAGACAGCTGGTTCCTTCTCCTTCTGATGATAATAGCTCACTCACACTTTGGGATTGTCAAATCTTTCCAGATAGGACACCCAATTTAAGTTGCTCTGCTCCTGTTATCACTTCTCTCATTGCTCCCAATCACAGGGCCTGCCCTGACCCCTATTTTAGCTTTGCTAACAGGTTTTATTCCTTCAGTTAATTCCTCAGTAAAAATATAGCCATCAGTCTGAGGCTTCTGCAGTAACTTTCAACTTATGAGAGACTAACAAACAACCTCTCCTGTTCTCTATCTGTAGAAATCTCTAAAACAAAATTTTCAGCCTTCTGGACCTTTTTTGTTCTCATTTTTTGTCATACCAATAATAGAAACTATTGCTCAGTTCATGTTGGTCACCACCCAGGCATAACCTGCAGTTATGTGATTTAGATCCATCTGCTATTCCAGTGTAAAAATGTTTTCAATTCTGTCTATGATCACTGTGATAACAACCAGTCTCCCACAATAAAACAATATATATAAAAAATCATGTCTCAGGATGCCCCACTGGCCCCTTCTTTCACCTCCCTGATATTGAATCTGAGATTTACTTCAGAATTTTAGTTATGTAACTGTAATTATCAAGTTTCTGCCAATGTGTGCATGTGTTACTAAAACATCACAATAGACTGAGGAAATATTTCAAAATCATAATTTACCATTTTATACCCCATCATATGTTATCAATTTCTCTGCTACCTACAGTATAGCCTGACTGAATAACCATATTCCAACATGTTTCTGTTTTAAAGATCCATAGCTAGGAGTTGTAATTAAATTATGGTTAAAATGTAAAATAAAAAATTTATATTTACTAGATGTTTAATATAGCACTTAGGTTTTTTTAGAGACATATGTTCATTAGATCAGAACTGCTATTCTCCACTCTGATCCATTTTAATTTTCATCTTCTGGTAACCTAATTTAGAAATATAACCTCACAAAGACTTAGAAACAAACTTCAAAGAAAAGGGAAGACTGCTACAAGTGAGTTTTAAAATGTTACGAGCATCTGGATTTTCACGTTATAGAAACAGATGGGATATTGATCAGATTTTTTTCAGAGTGGGCAGCACCTGCAGCCTACAGGGGATAGATAATACACTCCAGCTCCTGTGGGAGATACCCTGGAGACTGCTACCAGTCTCAAGATGTAACTCTAGTAATATCTATGAAAAGAAAGGTTGGTTTTTGGTTTTTTTTACAACTTGGAAATTAATCCAGTCACAGATGGGCCTGATCCAGCAGCAGCAGAAAACAGTTGGGAGGCTCTCACTGATGTCAGTAAACTTTTTACTTGACAATAATTAGAATATTGTGCATCTTTCTATGAAACAAGTCAGTAGTACAATGAAAGGGTGGAAAGGTAATCATACACTTGAAATTGCAGCATGTGGCTGAATATTAAATACTGTGTTGCACCCTCAGAAAAATCCTGAGATGCTTCACCTTATTTAATTATTTTTCACTGTGCTGCTTCAATATTTTGCAAAGACTATTTTGTATTTTGTTTTCAAAGACTACTTAACTTGAAAGAGAACTATCATAAACAGCAACACAAATAAATATATACACAGGAAAGTCGGTGGTATTTTGAGTCTGTTAGACGCATTCCTTGTTTGTAATTGTTATTTATTAATTTGTATAATTGTTTATTTTATCCAAGTATTATTTCATGAGCTGTGTATATGAGCTTTATAAGCAGGTAAGCAATGTAGAACTGTCTAATATCTTCCTGCCTATCTGGAGTAAATTACTGGGCATTAACACTGAATATTCTATGTTATGGCCCTTGAAATTTGAATCTCTGGCAGTATTCTTTATATTCTCTCCAGAGCATTCATAGAGGCATGTAAATACATTTCTTGGTGTATGTATTGTACATTACTTAGGGAAGATACTTCATATCACAAAAATCGAAAGATATAAAGTGAAGCCAATGCAAAATGTACTCAATATTGCTATCAATGGGCACAATAAATGGGTTGAAAAATGTCATGTTTAAGGAAATGGGACAGCATAAGTGAAATAGTCATGTGTGTGAGAGGCAGTGACACTGAAGCACTTGGAGGATTAGAAGCTGAGAGGACCTGGTTCAACATGGAATAAAAACAATTACACACTGACTTAATCAATTGCAAACTGATGGTGAATTCAGGGAAACCTCTAATAATTTTGTTCTGAAAAGGGGGATAGCTATACCCTTTACCCCTCTACAACAATGACATGCTCAGAATTAATATTATGGAGTGATCATTACTTACTTAAAGTTCAGGAAAAGTTGAAGTGCACAACATTCCACAAAGGTGAGTAACATAAATTTACACAGTTTGTTGTTTCAAATGAGGGTCACTTAAATTACATGACTGGGCCCATTGTAAAGCTTAAAAGGGTGGTAGAGGTAGAAACAGAATTTAGAAGTTCTAGTTCACAAGTTTTAGAGCAGATTACTAAATTGTATCACAAGGCAAATCGTAGTTACTCAAATCTTTGCTGACATTCACAGTGGGAATACTTCATCCTGCTGTAAACAACAAATGTGTTCCTGCCCAATTTGCCATGCAGCCAGTGGTACTTTAACACAAGAGCTCCCTCAGTTTTTCCCCTCTGCACGGGAGGAAAAGCCTATCCATCCAGGAGTTCACTTAATGACAAGCTGAGTGCCAAGGTGTGTTTTTCAGGGTAGCAGTATATATGTAAGGGGTCAGGAGAGAGCAGCTATGTGCTTTGGCTTCCCTCTCAGAAGGCTGGCCAGCTGTCTCCCAGCATAATGTGCACATTGAGGCAGCTGGACAAAGTATTCCATAAACATATGGGAACAACACATGTGTTGTTACAGGTCACTTGGTAACTCACGCTGTGGAACGCCTTTCAATTCCTTGTGCCCTGGAGAAAAGTCTGTGGTGGCTTTCCCCCTGGGAAATTACCTGATAGGCAAGGCTTCAGCTATGCCTTAATTCAATATTTAGCAGTATGTTGAGGAAGTGGATAAGTCTGGCAGAAAAAGTTAACAAACAAAAGAACTGGGTGACACGTGTAACAAGAGATGAATGAATAGCTTTGGCCTCCGAGCTGTACTTCTGGAAAATAAACTTTGGATGTAAAGTCTTTTTGCTTTCTTTTTTGACCCAGTTTTATTCAGTTTGAAAGTTCTTCTACATGGGCATTCAACTGGCATTTTAGAAAATACTATAGCCAAATAAATTTCTGCAATTCAATTTATTGAAAATATTTTATTTTTAATTCTGGCCAAATAGTAAGAACATCATTTTCTTATATTCGTTTCTAAAATATGCCACTAATTTCCCTCTAACAACCTATTACTCATCTTACAAATGTGGTACCATCTAATGATTGTATTTAATTATTGTATTTTGTATAACGGTGTCCCTTTTTCAACAAATTTTTGGAAATTCATTCATAGAGAATGAATACCTGATATTTTGTCTGAGTCATGCTCTTCATTCTCTCTTGTTTCAGGAAGAGTCTGAAGCAGGTTGAGAAACAACCAGTATCCCACACACACAAAAAATACTTGGAAGATCTCAACTGCTCAGAGATCATAATTGCACACTTCATGTACAATAAAGTGCATATGAATTATTTTATTTCATGCAATCTAAAAAATACTGAACATATTGCTCTGAAAAGGAATGGGGATGCCTGTATAAGAAAAAATTAAAAGTGAGACATTATAAATTTCCACTGCCTTTAATGTGGGCTTTCTCTAATTAAAGTGCAGAAAGCAAAATATTTATTACATTATTTTCTAATTTCTGTTTTCTAATGCATATTTTATTTTATTTTATTTTTATTTCCCAGACATTTTTTCTCAGAGATTGTTAGTATGCCTGTATTGAGTAGCAAGATAATTTTCTCCCTTGAGAATACTTAATTTACAGTAATTGTTTTTGTTTGGTTCCTTATTTGTTTGTTTGTTTTTTTTCTTTGTTGGTTGTTGGTTCTGTCAGTTCTTTATCCTGAACTCAGCCTTATATAATATGTGCATTTCTAATTTTACAAGTGCTAATTATTTCCATTAGTATACTGTAAATTTTTTAGGGAAATAAACAATATGTACTGAAATAAATCTGTTCCCAACTCTGTAACTTCTCACGCATACATTTGCCCTTGTATGTGCAAGTCATTACAATAAGCTCAGAAATATTTTTTATAAACCTAATTAAATACAGGAGTACTTGAAAGATTAGTACCTTACCCAGAATTCCTCATGTCTGACAAATTTGGGTGCAATTGTTTTCTTTGGGAAGAAGAGGGTTTTGTTAGCATTTCATTTGGCTGAAGAAGTTAGAAAGAAATCCAAAGAATAATCTGAGAGGAGCAGACAGGTGAGGTAATGCATCTGCAGAGCAAGAGTGCGTTTCAGGCAATGTGACCCAAGTTCAGCTTCACTAGAGCTATGTCTATAAAACCCTAACTAGACATGAAACTTTTTTATGTTGATGTTTGTAAATTGGGGGTTACCAGTCCTTGCCTGCTCTCTGACATAGGAGCTGTGTTTCCTGCCCCATCCCTTTCTCTTTTTTTAGGCTATTGATAATGGAAGCTCTGTTGGTTGCTAACACAATACCCCAGCACACCGAGAGCCTTGTGCTATCGACTGACAGCCAATATGAGCCTAATAACTTTTTAATGGCTAAACACACATGCAAACAGCAGGTTCCCTGCTCTTGGATAATTATATTTCACAGCCAGATCTAGGTCCTGAGTCTTTTATTCCAGGTTACCACCTCAGTGAGTAACTGGCTTTCAGTTGTCCGTTCAGTGAGAGGAGCTTTAGGAAAGAAAAGAGACTTGAAAAAATGTTTACAGGACTTTTTCTACACCTGGCACCAGTTGTCTGTGAAATATGTTTGTTTGCTATTGCCTTTCAGAAAAATCCTTTAAAATTAAAAAATGCAACCTTTGACCTACAAATGTGATAAGAAAAATAAGAACAAAAATAACAGCTAAACCAGTGTTCAAACTGGTTTGATGATGAACTATACAAACCCTTTAGTTAAAATGAGGACATATAATTGGAATCATTTTCATTGGTTTCAGATCAAGACTGAATCAATAAATCCTCCCTTTAAAGTCAAAAGTTCTGTACCATATCCAAGTTTTTCATCTTCAGTTTTGATTCATTAAAAACAGAAATGAGGCTATAAACATTCTTGAAATAAAGAAACCAATAATTGGATTTTTTCTCTTTTTCAGTGAATTCTGGAATTTTGCCTTCATCATCTATTTGAAAGGTCTGCTAACATAATCCATAAAAGTGACTGCTTATTTTTAAATGCCTTAATTTTCTTTTTTTTTGTTGTTATTGTCCTTAATATTATTTCTAAGTATATACATTCAGAATCTCTGTCCCTGAGATACATGTGACTTTGTTTTCCCAAATGAAATTAAAAAAATCTGCAATTAGTTGTAAGAACCAGTACTGTTTTCTAGGACTGTTCTATGGCTTCCAGTCAAACAAATTCCATATCCAATTAAAGTTACATCTTCTTTTAATATGAGTTCAAAGATTTATAAAATCACCAAAGTCAAAACAAAAATCCAACCAACTACAGCAACAGCAAAAAGAAAGAAGAATAAAAGCTACCATGAGAAAAAGAAAAAAAAAAAACACTTTCTGCTCAAATAGGCTATGAAAATTATCTCCAGTTGTATATTGAAATTAAGAATGCTGAAGTTCCACTGTGACTGCTGTTGGTTTAACAGTGGAGTATCTGCACTTATTTAAACATTTCTTATGTTAGACTAAATCAAAAGTCCACAAAACCAAGCAGAAATGTGTTCTGTGTTCAATTTGCTTTGAACTATGCCAATGTAATTAAAGAAAGAAAAGGTCCAAAACCTCATCAACAATAATTCCTTTGTTAAACTTCATTAAAGGTATGTTCAGTTTCTATTTACCTCCTCCTCCTCCCAAAGTTTCGGTGCCTAGTTTGAAGAAAGGTCATGAAATTCCTTCTAAGATAAATGTTAATTATTAGTTAGCAGAAGCTTTACCGGTCCATGTCTGCAAAATAGTTGAAATATTTGCAGTACATTTCAATTACAGGATAAGGTGGACTTCACATTACTCACTTTCTCTTTTATTTAAATTTTCTGAAGCATTCTAAGAGAGTTTTGCTGCATTATTTGAGCTTTTATGCTGTTATTATTAATTTCTCCAAGGTTTCTGAAAATATACAAAAAGGCACCTGATGATATCTGTAAAACCTGTATTTTTCTGAAACATAAAATAAGTGTGAATGGAGAGTGTGAATTATAAAGAAAGAAGGAGGCATCATTCAGTCTTAGCTTCATTATGTTGTTATTCCTGAACCTGGGAAACATTTATCCTAGTAAATGGAATTTTCTGTATCATTTCTTGCCAGTAGTGAGTAGTGAATGTTCCCATAAAACCCAAAAGTTATTTGTGTTTCCTGAAACCATTAGAATATTTGAAATTAAGCTTTTATTGGCATGTGCATGATGGATTAGTCATGTGACACTTAGGAACAATAAGTGCTATGAATTTATTCATTGCATATGGCAGAGGAACACACAGACTTTCTGGATGAAGTACCATATGTTAAAAAAAAAAACAAAACAAACCATCATGTATAGATGAATGAAGTAATGAAAAGCTTGTATGAATTTTGAAATATGGACAGTGGACTGTAGTGTTCCCTCAATTGTTGTGTCACTTGTTAGAAGGCAGCAAAGCCATCAACTAGATATGAGTAAAATTACCTCCATAACTCTGCCCATTTTTCACCTTGCAAAAATAGCATTGCTAACCTACCTGTTCCAAATACTTGCTGTCTACATGTGTCTTTAAAGGAGGAAGTACCCTTTTTGGATGAATGGAAGTGGATATTTTAAATCTTCTGTGAAAACATAAAACTAAATTGAAGTCTCAACAATCTTTGTAAAACTCTCTCCATTCACATTTTGCTCAGTTGTTGATGACAGAGCCATGGGATCCTCCTAAATTTCATTAAAAATGTTTTGCTAATCTATTAATTCTTAGCCATAATCTAGGATACTATTTTTCAGCTGAGTGTTTGATCAGTGGTACACAGGGGTATATGGATCACATATATGTATATGCCCTTTGTGTAAAAATCTCTAGTAGGCAAGTTTTGCAAAAAACATAGAATATAAAGGTGGCAGATTTGCCAGAAAAAATCTATTTATTTTTCTTTCAAATGTTGCTCTGGAACTCTTGATACAATGATTTCTCCCTCTTTTGTCAGAGAAGCAAAACACCAGGCCTCAAAAGAAATCAAATTTGTAGTTGTATTTGTGATGTCAAGTTCAAACAATATTGTAATGCAAACAGAAACATTATGCTTTTTGTCTAATCTGAAAGACTTCAGATTATATCCTCAAACAACAGAAAATTATTCAAGTTTTTTACTGGCTTTTTAATAAACTGGGACATGCCTGAGAATCATGAATTATGGTTTAAAACTATTGATATAACTGGATTTCTGAATATTGATTTCTAAATTCTGAGGTTTTTAAGTTCAATATCATAAAAAAATAGGAAAACATGAATGACATGTAATAGGAATCTTTTTCAGCCAGCACACTGCCTACCTGAAGACAAGACACTCTACATGCTATGTAAGTTCTCAAGGGGTATTGAAATTTAAAACAACAGTTTGAATGGAATTTTACTGCAAAGAATAACCTGTAGGGTTATTTTTTTTAAGTGACAGCTTTCTATCAAAACTGAGAATTTTTCTAAGCTTTTCACTGGGATATGTAAGGAAAAAAGAATTAAGAGGCTGATGTGAGAAAGCTGGTTGTTAACGGATTACTAAAAATTACTGTGAGATTTTCCTATGTACAGACCCAGGGAGATGCTCACCTCCCAGGAAAAATATTTCTATTAGAAAATTTCTCTTTCTTACATAGCTAACTAAAGCACCACATGCAGTAGCATACCACTAAAGCATATTAATTGTGCTTTGTACTTTCCCCTTCTCAAGAATGGCAGAAGCCTATTGATGCTATCCACAGCAGCCTGTTGTGAACAGATGTAGACATTCTACATCTCTCTTACACTTTACAGGCTATTAAATACAGAAAATCAACTCTGAAATAATCCCTTTACTTCTAGAAGCTTTGAAGTTGTCTGAACAAAAATGTTTCCTGAACTTCTGTTGCGAGCGTCCCTAGTGCAGTGCTGAGTGTCCAATAACATAGTAGCTCCATGTTTGACATTAGAACCTTGGATTTGGCACAAGACTAAGATCCTTTGGTTTCTATATATTACCCAGCTATCTAAGTGACTCTTACAGTGAAGAACCTGTGGTCTGATTAAGTCACCAATAAATAAACCTATAGAATCCTCTGAAGCGCCCAAGATTATCAAAATGTATATGCAAGGAGCTGGTAGATATGATCAAAATGTATATGCAAGGACCTATGGATGAAACAAATCCTTCTGGAGCAATGGCTGAAGTCAGTCAGGATATTCCTGGGCATCTCAAATGGGGCTGGAGGCCTGTACTTAAGAAATTGAATGAAACAGTTGATCAGTACAATAGAGCTTGGAGATCTATTAGTGACACAGGAAATAGAGTGTTCACACACAGGTCTAGAAAGTGTTCATCCCTTCTGACAGGGATCAACAGAGCCAGGGCTTAACTGGTTCAGTTATGCTGATGTGAGAGGCAGGTTTCGTGTCTTGGAAGGTGCCACAAGCATCAGTCCCCCAAAATGCCCCGAGCCATTTCTGGAGCCTTCCACCAGAGAATGGCCCATGATCCACAGTGCTGCAACAAATGCACAGTGTTGCATCAGGCAGTGTAAAACTCCCACCCAGGGGAGGTTCCTGGTCTCTCCATGTAAACCTAAATTTATATTAACCCTTTGAACGCTGTGTTTCGTGGGCTTCCGCACCCCCAATGATTGAGACAGCAACTATCACTACAACAACAGATATCTAAGTTGCAACAATCAAGTCTTGTCCCTGGATCCATAGTTAGTGATATCTTTCTACTCTTCTCCCTTTTTCCCCTTTCTTTCTTTTCCTTAAAGATTTCCTTTGGGTGTTATTTTTATGCTTTTGTATTGCTGTGCTACCAAAATGGCTACATACATCTGTCCATTGCAACTGAATTGTCCTAAAATAAACCCCATATATATATATATATATATATATATATATATATATATATATATATTTGTATGTATACACACACACATACACACATATATATATACAGATTTAAACAGCAGTAATTCAGACTTTTTTCACTCTAATCCATCCCAAGGGATCTATTAAAAAGAACCTGAGTTACCCTTGCCCTCAGGGGTGGGTTGGAGCAACTATTTCATCAGTAAACATATTAATTTTAGTCATTAAATGGATGGGATCAGAAAGAAAGAAGTATATATGACATATCTTTAGGCACTTAATGTAATTAAGTCATATTTCTGTTGTAATATGAAGTGATGTAATTATGTTCCTACAACCATTAAAGGATAACTCCCCAGGTGGACACTCTGTCCAAATTTTTTTTCCTAATAATTACATTGCACTTAAAGAAATAATTACACTAGAGGAGAGAAATTACTGTATCATGGCAATATTTATGTTGAAACGTGGGAGAATTACACCAGTACAGCAGCAAAAATGTAGTTGAATAATTCTCCTGGGTAATGGGCCTAAGCAGACAATTCTGGGAATCTGGCATGTCTCTCTTCAACAGGAGAGAGTTTCTGGTAGGGATTCAGCTTGTGGAGTTTTGGGCTGGTGATTTCCCTTTCCTCTGTACCATGGTCAGATACATCAGACACCTGGAAAGAAAATTTCAGGGCTAGAAAATTGTTCAAGGAGATAGAACTATAGAATACTATGGAATACTATGTCATCATTACTGCTTTTCAAGTGTTTTACCTCTGTATCCCACAGAAAAGCTGAGTGGGCATTGCTGTCATCTTCAGGCCATCTCAGGTTTTAGGCAATATTTACCTAATGAGGGTCCTACAGAATCACAAAATCACAGAGTTGCTGGGGTTGAAAGGTACCTCTGGGGTTCATTTGCTTCAGTCTCCCTGTCTAATCAGGGACCCCTAAAGCAGGTTGCCCAGGACTGTGAGCAAGCAACTTTGGAAACCCTCTAAGCATGGAGGCTGCACGACCTGCCTGTGCAATCTGTGCCAGGGCTATCACCCTCACAGCACAAAGGTGATGTTCTCTGATGCTCAGAAAGAACCTCTGTTGCTTTGTTCTTTTAAGTTTTTTTTTAAGCCTTCTGATGTTTACATTATTGTAACAAATTTTCTTACGTACTTTATGTAAATAACTTATTTTTTTGCATTCTTTTATAGAAGAAGAGAAATTTAATAGACTACTTAGTTGTTAGTTTGTCCAGTGTCATTAAAAAGGTAGCACTGTCATAATCCAATCCAGTCATTTTTAAAAATCTACAAATGTTGGAGTCAGAAATTAAAGGCTCTCTTTTTTACCTTGGAAAGTCCAGTATCCAGTATAACATTGTTTTATTTCATGTCCTAGAATGACAAACCTCCTGTGTTTTCCCTTTGTGCCCATTGACTCTGGTCCTGTCCCAGGGCAACACTGGAAAGAGCCTGGCTCCATCTTTGCATCCTCCCTCCCCCTGACCCTTCTTGTCTCTGGGCTGTATGGTCCCATTTCTGTCAGGCTTTCCTCTGAGGAGAGATGCTCCTGTCCCTCATTTTTTGGCCTTTATTGGACTTTCTCCAGCAAGTTTGTTTCTCATTTACTGGGGAACCCAGGACTGGATGCAATACTCCAGATGTGTGTCACCAGTGCTGAGCTGAGGGACAGGATCACTTCCTGTTGCTTGTCATCCTGTAGGAGAGTAAATATTTACTTTAAAATATATTTCAATCATTACTCTTAGGACCAGACATGCACAGCAGCCTCAAACCTGCACAGCTTTAGATGTGGACAGGTTTTCATACTACAAAGAACACATATAGCCAATAACACCTTATTTAGGACTTTTATTGTTAACACATGTGGCTAATTACAATTCACACACATTACTCTTTTCCTTTTTATTGTTGAATGAATGTTGATCAGTCAGGCAATATTTTGTTTTGACTTGTTAAATTGGAAAGATTGCAGATTTCATTATACATATAAAGATTATGCTACAGTAAAATAAGCAAAAAAGATGTGAAGCACATCTATCCTATATTTAAGAAGTTACCATATTTTTTGAACATATCACTTTGAAAAATAAGTGTTGCTTGATCTCCATGGTGAGTTTAAATGAAATTCAATGCATTTGAGGTTGCATCTTTTTTGCATGTGTAAAACATTAACTCAAAAGTCACTGGAATGAACACTATCAACAGAACTTAAATTCACCTGCAGGATTAGGAAAAAAGTCAAATTTTGGTTGAGTTGCAAATTGAGAAAAGATGTCTTTTGATTTACCTTGTTTTTATATAGTCCTTTAGCAAGGTGAATTAGTGGCACATTAATACTTTGGAGAAAATATTTAATGCTACTGAATCCAGATACCAGTTATAATAATTGAAAGAAAAGGACATGAGAAGCAAATATTAACAGGGAAAGAAAAACTTGGTCTTTATGACACAACATTGTTGGCACATAGGCGGACATTTTTCCTGATAGGTTTTACCCAAAAAACCTTTACTTCATAAGTTCTAAAACCCTGTATGTCATAAGTGTGCCAAATACAAATCCATACCTGCTACTAGCCCTCTAATTCTATTCAAGTAATTAAAATTGCTATTCATCACCTTTTATTCCTCCCTAGTTGGTACAAAGCTTTATCACAAAGCATACACTGAGAGATGAGTCAATGCACGTCGCTTCAAGTTTCAGAGTACTCAGAAGACTGAAAGATTAAACTTTTTTCATTAAAAGTTACCTAACTATAGACTTTTAGTGGCCCATTTTTAAAAGTAGATTTCTTAGTTTTGCTGGAAGGAGCGTAAGTTGTTTGTGCTCCTTAGTTTGTAATACTCACATAGCTATTTTAAGATCTTTTTCCCTGAAGTACTTTAAACTAGTTTTTGCATGTGATTTCTCCTAGACCAGCAAAATAATAATGAGAATCTCTTACAGAACCCAAGATTTATTCTATCATCATTATGCATGTCAGCATCTTGAACACATTTCTGGGTAAACCCAGTCCTAATAAAGACAAAGAAAAAAAAAACAGTTGGTGGTGAAATGACAGGACTAGGGGAATAGGGTTATCTCTCTCAAGCAAGGAATCACAGATCTCCTTTCACCATGTTCTTGTGGGCTGATTTATGATCTCTGTGCAGAGCCCATGGCAAACAATTACAGTAACACAGTGCACTCCCCAGAGCAGCCCTGGTGAACCCTGCAGCCCCTCACAAGGACTGTTTTCTGAGGTTCTGTGCAGTTGATATCAGGATGAATACATCTGGGATAGATTTAGACCAACTTTATTTCCAGCGGAGCTGTCCAACTGTTAAAGACTTATTGAAAATCATTCTTATCCTTGAGATAACAGTGATCTATTTATCATTTTCTAATAGATATAGACCCATGAAAGAGATTATGATTCTGTGACAATTATGAGGAAAGAAAAACAAGAAAAAAAGAAAGGAAATCCTCAAAGTAAATGGCAGGCTGAGAATGTAAACTAAAATATTGTTTATAAACTTTCTCTGAGGGCTGTACACTATTTTCCATAAGTGTATTTTGTTGATGTTTTAACTTCAATAAAATGAAAAAAATCAGGAAGCCCTGATGTGTTATGTTCCTTACAAGCTAAAAAGAAGGATGAAATCGTCCTGCTGTCCTCCCTGAGAGCAGATGGCAGCGCAGCAAAACACCCAAGTTCAAAGAAGTAAATCAGCTGTACTTGGTGTAAGGCTGCAGTTTGAACACTGCTGTTTCAACACTGACCAGCACCACACCCTGGCATTATCAAGAACCCTCCTTATTCATTCTGCAGTGTGCCTTCCTACAAACAGTGAGCAGTTTGCACCATTTCATCCATGGTGTATAACATCTCTCTCCTGCTGTATTTCCTTGCTTTCTTCGCAAATTTATTCAAGGGAAGAGGAGAAAAATTGCATAGCAAATAGAGTCACCATTGATGTGTAAAGCTAAGGCAAGAATAGATAAACCTACTGTGTGGGAAGGAAGTAGAAGGAGCTACTTGAAATTTTTGTATCTCAATAACTGCACATTCACCAGCTCTTGCACTGTGTCTTGTCCTGCTATATGCTACCCAGACAAATAAAAAAGTAGGCTTGTCTGGTCTTTATATTTTTGTATGACAAAGAAATTTCTTGTTTCAATCTGGAAGATTTAATTTTTTGTTCCTTCCAGTATTATTCAAAAGTTCACATTTTTCCATGTCAATTTAACTGAAGGATTTTATAAAATGAAAAAAAACCCACCTCTTGGATAGATAGACTGTTAAATACCCATTAAAAATATTTCCTGCTAAAAACTAGAAAGTTACTTTCTAAATATTTCCTTTTAGAACTCTGGAATTAAATGTGCATTTCATGTGTGCCTCAATTTTGTACTAAAAATCAAACTATTCCTTTACATCAGTAAGATATCAAAAAATAAATCTATGACTGGTATTTACAGAAAAATTAGAGAAATTGTTATGTTCACTTTTTTGAAAAACAGTGAAACAAATTGTATTTTAAAATAAAGGAGTAAAAAGAGAAAAAAATAAAGGAAAAAAAAATCCACAACTTCATAGAATCATAGAATCATTTGGTTTGGAAAAGATGTTTAAGGTCATTGAGCCAACTGTTAATCCAGCACTTCTGGGTCCAGCACTGGATTGTGCAGCCTGTTCCAGTCCTGGGTACCCTTTGAGATGAAGAAATTTTATCCTAATATCCAACCTAAACCTTCCCTGGTGAAATCAGGGGCCATTTACTTTTGTCCTATTTCCTGTTCCCTGGGAGGAAAGCCTGGTTCCCTCCCCTGGCTAGACCTCCTGTCAGGTATCTGATGGGAGGAACTGGGGATCCCCTGAGCCTCCTTTGCTCCAGGCTAAACAATCCCAAGTCCCTCTCTGTAAGACTTGTGCTCCAGAGCCTTTACCAACTTTTTGTTGTTCTCTGGACACACTCCAACCCCTCAAGTCTTTCTTGTAAACTTATTTCTGTTTTATTGTTGTTGTTACAACTTTTTTTTTAAAAAGCAGAGGAACATATATTAGACTTTATGTTAATATCCCTTGGTGGAGAGTTTCCTAGAGAAAAACTTCCTGTCCATACTTTATGTGGCAAACATTATGATTTATGAGCCCTCAAACTTCTATTTTTATTTTTCTAATTTAAACTCATATTGCCATGCATACTTGAAAATAAATTTGAGTTTTATTGACTATATTGACTACACTATTCCAAATGGATGTCCTTTTAAATACATGTATCAATTTAAAACTTACAACCAAAAAGAACATTAGAAACAGATTGAGAGTAGAGAGTTAAGTTGGGAGATAGCCAGAAATTAAAGCTCCTGACCTGACATACAGCTGATTACAGTCAGCACCTCTGGAGCTAGTCATAAAAATATTAATCCAAAAGATTTTTTTCCTGTGTATTAAATAACATCAGAAATCAGAAGTCTTTAGTTTATGTAGCATGGTTATTTTGAATTCTAATACAGCTCAGCTATGAAAACATCACCTGTTTCTTTTTAAAACTAAAAATTGCCTGGATCTCAGGGTGGGATCCTGAATTGTACAGAAAGTCATGAGCAGGCAGGGAGATAGGAAAAAAATTGAGGTCATCATTTTGATTATTATCTGTTTGCATGGAGTAAAATACAAAGGTCCCAAAGAGTAAGAACAAGAGGAATATATTTGGATAACGGGGGAATATTCCATGGATAAGGGTGGGGAAAACAACTTACTTCCCATCAATTTTAATAAAAGCTTTGAAGTTTAAAAGTTCTTCCTTAATTGTAAAGCATACATAAATATATCCTTGCCCTGTCTGGCTTAGGCTGCACCTAATAGGAGTTCACTTTGCACCATAAACCAGGATCCTGAATCCTACACTTGCTGTGTTTCTGGAAACTTCTTATATAGGTATCACAGGAAATCGTCTGACCAAAGGCAGGAATCTGAGTGTGGTGTCCTGTAGCAATTCTAGAATGATATTTAATTGCTACTGTTGAGTTAGAGTTAAGTAAATTAATTGTACCCTGAAACTGCTGATTTCTGTACAGCAGCTAGAAAAGCAAGAACCAAGTTCAGATTTTAATGAGATGTGGACATCTCGGGTCAAGTGAGTCAATGAGTATCATCCCAAATGTTATTTAAAATTATTTGCTTCATGAAAATTACCTGCTACATTTTTTTGAAAAATGAGATACAAGGAATTCTTTAGGGTGATATTTACCATAAATTCAGGTTTAGCTGATATTTTAATGCTATATCACTAAGGATATAATTTTTACCACGAAAGTTACTATCTTTTCCATTTTGTGAGCATTTCTGAGACCCTACCATTGGGTTAATTAGGAAAGCAAAGGATGTTTTAATTTTGATACAAGATTGTCAAAATTAATTCTGAATTAATTAATGAAAATTAATCTTTAAATAAATTGCAATCCGTCTAAAACTGTGATTGCAGGGAATTTTAAATGGAATCTCTTTAACATTATAATTAATTTATGAAATTTAGCATCAATTTAGGATCAACTTTGTATTTCTGAATTATAAGTACAGAATTTTTTGTATTTTTGATATGTAATGCATGCAGTGATACTTCTATGAAAATACCTGTTTACTTCTGAGCTGTATGCAGAAATGGTGCTATTACTTGTGCTGACAAAAACTAAAAATATATATAGAAATATTGCATTTTTATAATGCAGTTATTGTATATAAGATCTGCATGGGTTACAGGAGGCACAGCTGTGGTCTGGATATAAAGGACAGGGCACATCTTCAAATCATTGTGTAATTTTGCTTTGTAAATGCTCTTTGCACTATCAAATGGTCATCTGGGGATCACACAAGGTCTGGTGTTCAAAAGATTTGGAAGCTCATAATAGAATGAGGTTTGTGACTGCTCCAAGCTTTGAAAAGTTCTAGTGGTTTCTGGCAATTAATTCCATCATATTTATTATCAGGAGGCACAGCACTTCACAGGTTTAGATCTAAATTTAATGATACTTTATGAGGAAAAACTTCAGGTGCAGGTAGGGGAATATATTCTCTTCCTGTCCTAAAAAATTAGTGTTTCTATGAAACATTTGAAAGTGCCAAAAAACTTAACCTGACTTTTAAATGTTCGATTGTTTTAAAATTAATTTACACATTATGTGCTTAAATGCTTGGCTTTGCAGGGAGGGTTTCTTCAACACATGGTGGACTCTAGATTTCCTTAATGTGTGCTGGGCTGCAGTGTGAATATTTTTGCTGTTAGCAAAGGCCAATTACTACTGTCAGTCCAGAGGAAAAGCTCTTAGCCTAATTCCCAGGTCCAGCTGTTGCTGTTGGTCACACCCAGACGAGCGCGTTTGACCGAGGAGCTGACCCTTCACTCCCAGATGGATGAGCTCACCCAGCAGCAAGGTCTGGCCTTTCACCAGCAGCAGGGAAAACTGGGAACACAGACAAAATTTATGGCGTGGATCTTGCAAGACTGAAGCTCAGTTCTGTTCCTAAGGCTTAGGGAGAGGGAGGGGTTTAAAGGTGCTGTCAGTAGATTATCCCATCTGAAGCATTTGGAGCAATGATACATTTTACCTGCAAGGCTAAGCCTGTTCCTAATTTTTGGGTCCTGGTTGCATGAAGGAAAATAATTTAGAAAGCAGCAAAAAACAGGACTTGATTTACATTTGTTGGTTTTGGTTATTTACTTATTAATTACTGTCAGAGGTATGCCACATTCCTTAAGTGTACCCAACACCATACTATAATAATTTCAGCCAAATTTTGCCTGAAAGTTGTATATGACTTTACACTTTCTCTGGAATAAATATAGAAAGAAATAAACTGTTTTATAGATCTTTATATATTTTTTTTCTGGTCTGTGCTTTTTCTTTTTCTTTCATAATTTATGACAATTCCTCTGTGGTTCAGAATAAGTTTTGTACTCTTCTGAGAGTAAAAAAAACAACTAAAAGAGGAACTGTTGTACTTCAGGAATGTTAATCTGTGCAAGGTCTTGATATCCTTAAACTAACACCATGTTTTTAGAAGAAAAGTTCTTATTAAAGTAGTATTTCTCATAAAATGATGCTTTATATAATTTAGCCTATTTAGCTTTGTTTGCCTTAATTGGCAAAATAACAAAAGCTTGCTAAGAATGATCACACTTTCTAATATTTCAATTACTTACTATACTACATTTGGTATCTGCAATTTTTTTAATATTAAGTCAATAATAAGTTATTACATAAGTTTTTGATTTTACTCAGGAAGGAAGGAAGGAAGGAAGGAAGGAAACTATACTCTTTGGAAAATAGACTATTACTGTATTTTTTTTTTCTATTTGCCAAAATATCTATTTGGAGCAAACCATAATGATATTCCTTTAAAATTTCCTGAAAAAGAAAACTTTGAAAATTGCTTGTCACAACAATGTCTCTTTTTGACTAATGAAAATATCATCCCTGTGAAATGCTATCATAGGGAAAATTAAAGTTCTCTCTTTCTGGTCACTCACCAGGCAGCTGTGTTTGGATTTACACACTGATTCTGCATGTTGAGAAAACATCTTGAGTTCAAGGACTGGATGTTTCTCTAGCCACTGATCTGTTTCCAGAACACAAATCCTTCCAGTCCAGCTGACTTATGTTTCCAGGGTGTCCACACCTTCCAAACCTCTGCAATACCTTAAACACAACCTTTCCAAAGTGCCCTGTCCCCATCTCCCCAGTCTATAACATCCTGACAAGTTATGCACATAAGGAAAAGGAGTGGAAAGCCAGAATGCCTGTAGGGTGATAAGCACTCTGATGATTTTTGGAAATCAGAAAACCATAAAAAGCAGCCCTGACTAGTAACTTTATAGAAAGGGATATGAATTTTGCTGGTGGTGTAAATTATCTGTTCTTTAGATTTATCAAATAGAACTAGACAAAAAGAAACAGGTAGAGCTCTCCAACTTCATATTGGAAGAGTTAAATATATTTCCATTCAAACAGAGAGAGTTTAGCTGATGTGAGCAGTGAGAAGCAGAATTGTGAAGGCTCCTTTTAATGTTTATGCATTGCAGTACATAGTTATGGGACCATCATTTTCATCTCACTTCATGAACTGCTCCATCTGGATGGTCACATCCAGGAGGTGGTCAACAGCTCAGTGTTTTGATGGAGATTGGTGACAGAGTTCCTACCAAATGGAGTCAGGATCCATACCAGGATGGCTGCTGTTTAATGGCTTCATCAATGAGACAGACGGTGGGATCAAGTGTAGCCATGGCAAGGTTGCAGACAACACTTAGCTGAGCTGTGTGGTCAACATGTCTAAGGGATGGGAGGCCTCCCAGAGGGACCAGGACAAGCTTGAGGAGTCTTGGAAACCTCATGAGTTTCAACAAGGCCAAGTACAAAGTCCTGCACCTGGCTTGGGGTCACCCCTGGTGTCAGCATGGCCTGGGGGATAAACAGATTGAGAGCAGCCTGTGAGAGCCATGAGAGAAGGACTTGTGGGTGCTGGTGGATGGGAGGCTGGACATGGCCCAGAAATGTGCACCAGAAAGCCAGTCTTGTCCAGGGCTGCATCCAAGTGTGGCCAGCAAGACAAGAGAGGGGATTCTTCCCTCTGCTCAATGCTGCATCCATCCATCTCTTGGTCCCAGCACAGCAAAGGCCTGAACCTGTCAGAGTGGCTCCAGAGGAGGGACACAAAAATGATTGTAGGTATGGACATCTTTCCTGTAAGGAAAGATAGAAAGACTTCATATTGATCAGCTTGAAGAAGAAAGAGAGACCTTATTTTTTAAGAGAGACCTTATTTTGATCTTAGTGTACCTAAGGGGGGCCCATAAGAAAGATGGGGAAAGACTTTCTATCAGGGCCTTTTGTGATAGGACAATGTCTAATGCTTTCAAACTAAAAAATGGTAAATTTAGACTAGATATAAGAAGGCTGGTTGTGGTTGCAAAAATGGCTGTTGGTTATGGGTTTGGATCATGTGCGTGCAAGCAAAAATATTCTGAGTGGTTCATCAGCTTGGAGATGGAATTGTAGTGAAATCCCTGTGAACGAGAAGAGAAGCTGCAGAACAACGGGGAAGGGGAAACTGCTAAATTTGATAAGACTCTAGGGTACTTTTCTTCCCATCGATAAGAAGGTTCTATTTATCTTTTCTTTTGATAAGACAGAGACCATTAGGAGAGTTAAGTGCTGAGGTGCAGCCCCTTACAGCATTCATGAGGATTTAGGAAGGAGGGAACACCACCAAAATGAAAGTGTTCAATAAAACCTATATAACTCTTTGCATATAGACAAGAAAGACTTATGAATTCAATAAAGTTTTCCCCAGTCAATAAGAATGAATATTTATAAAAGCAACATATGTTTATAAAAACAAATTCTTCCAACTTTAATACTAGCTTTTTTTAATCTAAGAAAATGTAGCAATTGTTTTCCTCCCAGAATCTGTCCCAAACCAGGATAGCAACACTAGGAATTGATCAATCCTGTATGAAAGAAGTTTTAATAAATAAGTCATATTGAAACTGTTTTGAAAGTCTAAAAAGAATATTTTTTCTTGAATGTTAGCTAGTTGCCAAGTCTCCACTTTCAGTTGGTCTTATATACTATAAACACCAGTACAGTGATCAGGATTCTTTGGAATACCAGTATGGAAAATAAAAGCAGCCAGACTCTTGATATTTGGGGTGGGATTCATTTAATTGCCTTCCATCTCAGGATAGTCTATGATTCTGAAGTTGACAAGTTCTGAGTTTTTTATCTAAAGCTGTAGAATATTTGGCATAGCTACCATCTTGGCATGTCGTGGGCACTTTGTTGAAGTCATTTGAGGTTGTTACAGGATTTCAGATGGTGCGACCCAGATTTCTAGGACCTGTCAAGTACCAAGTTGGAGATCTTGTATTTCTTTGATTGTACTAAGCTAGAGATCTTGTATTTCTTTGGTTATTTAATTTCCACATAAAGGCAGAACTTCATCTTACTGGGAAAGCTGCTGCTCAGCAGATGACTGCCTAAGTATTCTGAATTAGAATGCTAACTAGAGCATGTCCAGTCTAAAGCACTTGTTAGACATTTTTCTCCCTCTGAGATGCACTGGGAGCCTGCAAGAATCAATTCCTTCTGTTAAAGTGGTACTTGGGATTCAGAAAGATGTCTAGCAAGGATGTAAGTTATTGTTTGCTGAAAATTATATTCTCCAGCTCTTGGTTCCTAGAAATTCATTAAAATCGGATTGAATACAATTTTCAATTGGGATGGAACCCTTTCTTCCTTCTGTCAAATCACTAAAAATTATAGGCATATAACCTTTTCAACAAAAGAGCAGCTGAATATCCTCATGAGAGCCATGCATACCCTGGTATACCCTGGTAATAAGAATTTCTTCCCTTGAGAAACAAATTTAACTTTTAATTTCCTCAAACCAAGAGGGATATACTACAGAAGAATATTGTAGAAAAATAGTAGTAAAACTAATATCTATTAGTTGATAATTTACAGGGACATAAAGACTTAATGGAATATTGTATGCAAAATGTGGTTGCTCTAGCCAAGTGCAGTCCCAGAAGGAGAAGATGACATACATTTGTAATTTCACATCCACACTCACACAACCTCTTCACAATATGGAACATATCTATTTACATTTGTCATAGCTACTGTATGTTAACTTTTTTCATGGCAAGTAATATGAAACATTGCCTTGAGTTGATTATTGACTGTGGTCAAACTTCCTGCTACTGTTTGCAAACTGAAACTAAACAGGAAAATTGGAGTCCTTTATAGCTGCATATACAAACATATCTATGTACAGACTTTGATGAAGGCTAAGCTGTAAATGAGTTCTGAAAGAAGGCCACCCCTAATTCAACACAAATCTATCTACCTCTGAAATATCTCCTCCAGTCTGTAAGTACTTCAATGTTAACCCTGTAACTTTTAAGACAGTTTTTTTCACACATTTATTTGGAAACCTCAAAACCTTCAACAAGGTAGCAACCCCTTTCTAGGATTTTGTTTCTTGTTACCTTTTCCTACTTCCTGGCTGTTAAAAATAGTGTTTTACTTCAGTCCTCTGCAACCCAGTTATATTTATAATCAGATAGGACTGCTATTCAAAAGTCATCTGGGCATGGTCCTGGATAACCTGGTCTACCTGGCCCTGGCTTGAAAAGGCTGAACCTTTGGACCCCCCAAAAGTCCCTTCCAACCTCACCCCTTCTGTGCTTTTGTGATTTTGTGTCTGCCCTTGTCAGTAATTTCTTTCTAGTTCCCTGCCTTGTTACGGATTCTGCCTGGAATGAAGGGAAGTAAATTAAAGTATTGAAAGGCAAGTAAATTACACGATTGAAATCTGATTTTAAAGGGTGAGTTCGATTGTTCACTGGTTATGAAGTTATAAGGAAAATAACCTGTGGCTCTTAAAGAAAAGAAATAAAGATGTACATCATTTTGTCAAGGGGAGAGAAAGAAAAAAAACAGGTGGAAGAGTCAATAAAAGTAATGACTTTATCTTCCTTTTTTTGTTTTTCTAAAGTCGTGAAAGTAGACATGTGTGGCACTAAAGACAGAAAAAAATTGAGCCAAAAAACACCTAGGGAAAATACAAACTTGTGTATCATGTCCAAAAGTTAGTTGGTCTAATATCTATCATCTGAGTGCTTGAATTATTGCAAGTAAATAAAAGCTTCTCTTTGAACTCTGTTGATGTACACAAACTCAAACTGGCTTGAGATCTGAAATACAGTAATTGCAAGGTTTCCTTAATTTATCTTTCATTGTGATGGATTATAGAATTATTAGTTTTGGATGTTGCTTTATTTTTTCTCCATACTGTGTAACTTCTGCATGTAGAATAGAAACCCCATAATAATAACTCCCTCTATATTACATATTCCACTTCAATCATGGACTCTCTTAACATTTAGGAATACTTGTCAAAGGAGTCAGCTTTGGGTGAATGCACAGGGTGACTGGGGCCCAGCTAACAGCACACCACTTATTGGGAGTGGAAGAATGTTGTCAGCTTAATAGGAAATTGAGAAATGGAAGAAATTTTTCCACAGTTCTGGAGGAAGGCTTTTGGTGTAATCATGACCATGTGTCTTGCATGTCCTACTTTGTCATCTCCAAATATCATTGCAGCACATCATGCAGCTGCAACTAATTGGAAGCATTTCCACTGACCCGTTCCAAAAGCCACAAATCCAGGTTAGTAAGGATTTAGGAGAGGAGCATGTAGGAGGTTCCATAAAGAAAAAAGAAAGAATTCCCAGGGAACAGAATCACAGGTATACTGATAGTACCAGTGTGTGACTCCTTGCTGCAGGTGACTGCAGCTGATGTCCCAAAGTGGCTTTTCCACATCAAGTTGTGCTTCCTGAAGGGGGTGGGAGTGGCAGTAGTGATGCACATTCAGCAATTACATACTTATGTACAATTTTTTTCTAGCCAAAAAAGAATATTCTACCATAGAAAGTATCGTGGTAGCTGCCATGTTCATGAAGACTTTCCTACACTCTTTTTTCCAGTGTCTATCTTTACATGATCATTTGGAGTTAAGAAATTAGGCAAAGTCTTATTTGTTCCTTTAGTTACAGAAAGACTTAAATACTTTATTCTCCTATTCAGAATACCTTATTTAAAGGTATTCCTATAGCATTTCCCATCCTCACTTTTTTTACTCTGCCTCTTATTTTAGAAGTTATCTTTTCTATATTATTATCTTTCTCAATTCAAATCTCTTAATCCTCCCTCAAGTACAGCCCGATGAGTGCCAAAATGCTACTTTGGAAAATTAGGACATGACCTTTCTTTCCTCTCCCTTCTTTGAGTTCCCTGTTTTGGCCTTACATTTCGCTACAATAAGCAGTCACATCAGTATATATTTGTGTGGAACAGGCTGCCCAGGAAAGTGGTGGAGTCGCCATCCCTGGGGATGTTCAAGAAACAACTAAACATGACATAGAGCTATTATCTGATTGACAAGGTGGTGATTGGTCAAAAGTTGGACTCTATGATCTCCGGGGTCTTTTCCAACCTAAATGAGTCTTTTATTATCTGAATGCCCAGGCTCAATATTGACAGAATTGTCAGAGAGTCAGTCCCAGTGTGGTCATGAACATGTTTAGTATCCTTATGTCTGTGCAGTTTTGAAACCACCCTCACGTCCATACGCATCATTCAGTCCTTGACATGGGGCAGCCTCGTGCATACACAGATACACCCAAACAAATTGGATTGCGGAATGGAAATGTTCTCATATTTTTATGTTCACATATTAGACTATAAGATGCTCATGTGTTGTGTCATGTGGTGGCTGACATTCACAGCATAGATGGGAGAGTATGAGAAAGGAATTTCAGATCAGGTCTGCCTTGAGAAAGCACAAACTGTTTCAGCGATATTTGATTATAAAATACGAATAAACTACACACAGTTTCTGGGGTTTATAAACTGAAGGAATTCTAAAATAAGCTGGAGTAGATACAATTTCATTGTCAGTGAAGAATTCACAGAACTAAAATAATATTTTGAGAACCAAAAAAGTCACCCCAAAACAGTCCAGATTGGAAGAAGATGTGGTTTATAAAGTAGCACACTGTAAATCAAACTTACCTGTATGTCAAACATGTCAAATACAATTCTTTATTATAGACCTTATTTTATGATGCATAATAAAATTCTTTTTTTTTTTATGTTTTCCTCACCATCTAATAATGCACATTCACATTTTCATCTAACTCAAGATGGGTTTTCTGTCCTTTAGGCTTTTTTGTAAGGCATTCATGCTATTGATTCAGTCAAGGATTATAGACAAGACTAGACCATTATGATCTTTTCATCTGACCTCAGCAGACATAAATTTTTCCCTAGTAATTCCTAAAGTTAAACACCTTTCAGCCACAGCAATCAATTACAGCATTAACCTTTAACATTTACGGCCCACTGATATTTATAATCAGGGCTCTGAAAAGTATATGAGCAGTCAATATATGGTGGTTTTTTCAGAAGGAAAACTTCTTGAATTTTGGCTGGGTGTTTCTATACATTTAGAAAAAATAAGTTTTTTTCAGATAACTCTTGACAAAAATCAAATGAAAAGAAAAATAAAAATTTTCTTTAGCTAAGTAGAATGTGACAATTATGGGAAACTATCCAAAAATATTTTTAAGCTTCTAATAATTGGCATAATAACTCTAATGTTTTTGTGGGTATTCACATGAAGACAAAGCTTCATTTGCTGGTGATCTTTGTAAGAGAGCACTGATCTTTGGCAGAAGCTAGGAATTTATTGCTTTAACATTCTCAATTGAGCACTGAATCACCCCTGAAATAAAAAAAATAAAATAATTGTATCTCATTTTTTTCTTAAAACATGTTTTATAAAGTAACATGGAAACCAAAACACTGAGATAATGATAATGAATGCTTTCTGGCTGTACTTTATGCCCTATAATTCCTCAGAGAGACATTCTTATAATCACCACGCCTCTGTTTTCTCATTTTGGCTCCCAAAAATTGTATCTGTGAAGGCAAAATGTGCTAAACTGCAACAGATTGATTTTATAAGTTTGTTCAGAGCTGATTTCACTCCTGTCTCTCAGAAAAATGCCCTAAGAGGCTTGTCAGGTGAGGGTGCATTAGAAGAGATTCAATCTTTGCATATTTCACTGAGTACTGCAAGCCAAAATTCCTATAGCTTGCTTCAATTTGGCAGGAGAAATCATAGGAATTACATGTATAAGAATGGGCTTCAATAAACCTTCTGTCTAACTAAAAGCTGATCAAGAAGTTTTTTACACCTAGATAAGTTTGATTAGCAATGTGATATTCTATAAGCCACCTTTTCTTTCAGTTGAGACTGTTTTGGGGTCACAGTTCTTTGAGCACAGCGATGCCTATATTTATGGGATTGCACAAGCAGCACAAAATGTGTCTTGAAAATGAGCAACAGAATCACAGAAATTTTGGAGACCTGAGTTTCCACAAACAATACTAAAGCAGGTCAGCTATGGCTTTGCATGCAGTTACACCCTGAAAATCTCCAAGAGCTCTGAGTCTCCATGGGTGATTTTGCACAGTGAAAAATTCCGGATTCCCAGTCTGAATCTTCAGTCTGTGGGCCCTGTTATAGGCTTTGATAGTAGTGAGAAAATTTTGTCCCATTATCCTTCTAACAGCCTTCAAAGCTGTGCATTTAGATGTCCATTTAGTTTCCTTTACATCAGACTAAAGAAACATATTTCCCAGAGCTTCACCTCACAGCTCATGTGCAATTGGTGCTCAATGTCTTTGTGGACCTACTCTGAACCTCTCCAGTTTCCTGACATCCTTTTGGAATAAGGAGGTCCCAGTCCAGGCACCATATTCCAGCAACAGCTTCATCATGAGTAAAAGAAGTACTTTCTATCTGCTTGCCACACTCCATTTAATGGAGTCCATTATACAAATCACATAATTTGTGATTTGTTTATTCTTTTGCTATTTGTGCATTCACCTGGCCTCCACACAATACATTAGTACTTTCCAGTAGAGAAAGTGGAACTTTAGTTTAGTTTAGTATTTTCCAGGATGTTGATGAAGATATTGAAGAATATGTCTTGCAGTAGCAGTTCTGGGGTACACACACCAGTATTTGCCACCATTGAATAATAACTGAATTTGAGTAAAACTTTTTGTACCCAGCAGTCCATTTACCTGGTATTTAATATCTTAGCAGTATTTCTGCATATCAGTACTGGAGAATTGGTCATGAAAAAGTGTTCCAAAGGGTTTGATAAATACAAGGTAAGCTAAGTGAATAGTTTTCTTGGGCTCATTTCCTATCCGAAATTACAAGATTTAATATGGATTTTGATTTTGGAGAATAAATGAATTATGGAATATTTGAAAAGTATTGTTTGGTCAGCAACATTTTATGGAGACCAAGAGGAGTGAGAAAAGTCTTTGCAGTTCTGTAGAGTTAAAATGCTGTGCTAGATGAACCAGCTTTCCAATGGAAGAATAAGATCATACCAAACTCATGTATTTGGTGTGTTCCTGGGAAAGAAAGGCAGAATATTAATTCTGTTCCTCTATTTTTGGTGTGAATAAGAGAAGAGACTCTAAGAAGACTCATCCATCAAATGTCACCATCCCTCCCCCTCCCCCCAGCCCCCAAAACATCACCAGGTTATTTTAGAAATAAGTAGTTAAAATATATTTCAGGAATCTGTATTGAGGTAACCAACTAATACATAATGAAGGAAGCACCAGGAAAATTACATGCTTTCAAACTGATGTATGATACTATAGCACAGTGACCTCCCAAATCTTGCTCCATGTCAGGGTCATCACACAGCAGCACCTACACCAAAAACTCTAGGCTAAGTTTACCTGTCCCTAAAAATATCATTTTGTATGTCCTGCTACTTCTCACAAAGAACATGTTTTTAACACAAAGCTAGCTGTGGAGAAGAAGTTTCGTAGAAGATTTCTTAATGAACAGCAGCAAATAATATTCTGGGCCCAACCTTTAAGTCCTGACAAAGAAATGGAATTTCTGTCTCTACAGAAAGAGGACTCAGTGGCAGCTCTGACTCACTAAAGGTTGGCAATTATGGGTTTTGGTCTTTACATACAATACCTTTAGTTACATACTGTGTTTCAACAGGAGTTTAAAAGCACATTTAATCCTATTCTCTTCCTGTTAACCCAATACCAAAAATCCTTCTTCCACTTCACAGGGCAGAGCAGAGAGTGATTAAACCTTCCTTATCCCGATTGCTTCCAACTCCAAAAAGCCTAATGATTTAGAGTGTATTTCATAGTCCAACTCATTATAATGATAGACAGATGGAAATCTTCTAAAGGAAAAACAGCCAGAGGAGCAGGAAAAATTATAGGCTACACACAATCCCAGCTTTGTTCTGGAAGAGAAGAGCCTCACCCACATGAGGTATTAGGCCCTGTATGAGAAAATAGCAGACTGCCTATACTTCACATGTATGTGCATACATATGTCACTTCTTAAAAAACAGGTCACAAGAAAATAAGATATCATATTTAACACATTAACACCACATGCTATTTCAGACAGGGAGATAAGATAGCATGGTGAGCAGACCTAACTGTTGATATTTAAACTATTAATCATAACTTCTCCTTTCTAGCAGCATGGGGGGAAAGTTAGCATAGTTAACATATTTCTCATGCATATGCTAGCCTGCACTTCTGCACTGTAAATGAGCCATCTTTCCAATACCTTGATTTGATCCACTCTGTCTTTTAATTTCTTTGTGGATTACAGTAATCAATGGCAGCTGCAAACAGAAACATTATTTTCATTATTTCAGACCAAACTGAAAACAAACTTCAGGCTGTATGTCATGGAATAAATTAAATCCCTTGTACTTCAGATTACATTCTAAACCTGATACATCAATCACACCCTCTGCGTGTTGTGGGCCCCTTTCCCATCATGTTCCTGGGTGACCTTTCACTGTGTTTAAAGGATAATATAACAAAGTAGTGTTACAGAGGTCATTTTAC
The DNA here is from genome assembly GCF_012460135.2 of Molothrus ater. Taxonomy (NCBI): domain Eukaryota; kingdom Metazoa; phylum Chordata; class Aves; order Passeriformes; family Icteridae; genus Molothrus; species Molothrus ater. The sequence continues at coordinate 10,849,653 of NC_050482.2, read as the reverse complement.
ATACTCCTCTTATTTTATATGCTTACAATCCATTGCAATAAAAACATATTAGAAATCTAAATCAAACAGACCTAGATTATGTGTGTTCAACAGATCAACCACTGGTTGGTCTGATTAGGCAAGAGAAGTTTAAGAACACAAGCTACAACTTGTATAAACTACTAACACCAGTTTCAGTAAACTTTCAATATTCAGAGTTCACAGATTCATGTGGAGGTGAGGTGCATTGAGTCTAAAGCCTGGTTTTGATCTGAAAACCTTTTTGCAGAATAGTCAGAATATTCAAGATAATCCTTGCCTACTTTTTCATTTTCCAAATCAATGGTTTTTGCAAGTTATTTTGCTGCTCTCCAGATTTTCCTACCAAAACTTGTGTTTCAGTAGCCTGATTTTTAGGGAGATGGAGGCGCCGGGGGGGGGGGAAGGTAGGAAAAAAGTACAGTTGAAATTAATCAAACAAATGAATAGGTATTTTAGTGGATAATAAGGGTGGCTGAAGAATTATTAAAACTGTGTAGCTATAATGTTATGTTTTTCTTCTGAGAGATGACACTCAATCTAGACAATGTATCCCTCAACATAGACGCAGTCATTGTGCTGTGCATTCCCCTTTTTTATCAGTAGAGTAAAAATGCCTCCAAATCTTACTGAAATTAACAGGACAGCTCTGATGTATGCCTTCAAGATGCAGAGAAACATTAATTTATTATTTTATTTTATTACAGGGAAGGCAATAACTATTTTCTTATAAACAAGCATAATTCCTGTTGTGTGAAGCGCAGCAAAATGAATCAGTTTAACTTTGATGTTTCCAGACATACTGAATTTTGTTGTGATACTAACATCAAGTACACGTTTTCAAAATGGAACTATTCCAAAGAATGGCTCCTGGTAGGCCTTATTATATTTCAAAATAATTGATTTGTATTAATTCCTCAAGCTTTGACTATTAATATTCTTCTTGCTTATGCAGAAGTCTCACAGCCATCCTAGCGCTGCTTTCCACTGCAAGAGGAAGTTATCCCAAAGTGGAAATGGACAGGCTACACTTAAAAACAGTTACAACCACAAACCATTCTATTTTATTTATCAAAAAGGTGCAGTTTATGGATTGGAAGTCCTTGCTGGCTTTTCCTTTTCCCTCATGCAAGAGGGGAGTGGACCAAAACAGAGGCAATCTGTTCTTTCTTTCAAACTAATTTCCTACTGTTGGAGGTTCTCCTAAGAAACTTTAAAAACAAGTAAGGACTTGACTTTGTGCCACATAGTGAAAACCCTAAGTCTGCAGTCAAGGAATTAGATTTTTGTTATTCAGTGTGGAATTTGAGTTTCCTTACTTTTACTATTACTTTTTATTATGTCAAGTAATGACAAATTTCACTAAGGACAGCATTTATATTTTAGAGGGAAGGCTATTTAAGTCCATTTAAGATCCTGATGGTATCAGGAGTAATTTTCACAGTTAACTTGTGGTGCCTTGCAGTTGCTGTACAACTATGTTGTTCTCCTTTTTTATCCCTACAAGATGCAGAGAAAATTCAGATGTATTGATTTTAGAAATTCAGATGTATTGATTTTACGTTCATTTGAATAAACCCATACATCCCTACCCTGAACACATTCTTCCTTGTGAACTTTGTGACTGATATGAGCTCATTTAAGTCAATAGGCAAATTTCAGCACTGCAAGGTTAGGGTCACAACTGTTGTGTTACTCTGGGATCCTATATAAGCCTTAAGAGTAAATTTAAAAGAGTCTTATTGTAAAGTCAAATTCTATAAAATTCTGAAGTCAATAACTTCATATGATTGCCAACGAAAATCAGTGTTTAAATAAGAGAACACCTTTAGAGCAATTTACTCCACTGTAAAATGTATATCAAATACTGTGAGCAATAACAATATTTAAAGTCCAATGAAGTCATTATTAGCTTCCTTTAGAAACAGTTCTTTAGAATGGAAAGTTCTTTGAAAAGCCACTCTCCCCCAAAAGTCCATAGACTGTTTTTAAACTGCTGTTGCTTTAAAGAAAATGGTGAAGCTGCCAACGGAGCAGGGCTGAAGTGTTAATTGTGACTGGTTGTGCCCTATCACTGTTATATCACCTCTGAAATGGCTGTAAGTGTATTTCAGTATCACATGTATTTATTCAGTACAATTGTTATAGAGAAGGTATAATACCCTTTTGACTGCAGCATCATGCATCAGTTTCAGATGTAAAATATGTATGTGTAACCTCACATTTCTATACTACAAACAAAAATATTTGTGATACTACAGGAAGAATGAGAAAGAGCTGGTGTTTGGGGAGTTTTATTTGGTAGTTTTAGATTTTTTTTCCTTTAAGAAACATTTATTATTTAACAATTGCATTTTTGCTTATCTTCTGCACTTTTTCATTGGTAAAAAATCCTTAGGATTGATAACTTTTAGTGATACAAACTGTGAGGTATAGTGTGGGTATATTTTCTGTATGCAAATGGCAGGTAAGGAGACAATTGTTTGATACACAGCAAAATTTGGAAGGAGTGGTAGGAAGGAAAACTGATATGCCAAGTCAGTGTCTAAAACAAGGAAATTTAATGATGACTGTGGAAATAGAACTTTTGACCAATATTGTCATCTCCATTTTTATCATGAAGCCATCCAAGCTAACTTGAAGAATTTAACTGAAGTACCTAGGATACAACGTGGTCTTCCCAGTCTTCTTTTTCTATTTTATACATGGGTCCATTTTTATGTCTCACACAGTGAATATTTTGTTTACTGTAAGCCAGAAGTCAAGACAGGATAACTGGAAACTATTCAAGTAAAGAAAATAATAGCAGGTACAATAACTTTGAAAGTTTCCTTACTTTGTAACTCAGCTTCCTGCTGTATATAAATGTATGGGTATCTCACTTTGACTGCAAAGTGGGAGGAATTGCATTTGTCTCATAGGAGCTGGTGAACAGGGATCATTTAAAACTTTAAGGTTTGCATGATGTAGCTGTTTCAGTATAACTCATTTAAACATCAAAGTTTCCTTTCTATTCTTCTCATTTTGAGAGGTTATAAACATTTCAACTACACTTTTTCTTGTTTAAAGCTTGCAATTTGAAAAAGGAAGAAATGCAAAGGGGATGTTTTTGATCTAAACCTGCTTTGGAGATGCTGGACACACCTTGTGTGTTTTATCAGCCTGCTTAGCCTGACACCTAGTCTGCAGCATGAGGCAATGAAGTGGCTCCAAAACTGTTCCTGGTTTGGTGATTACAGAATTTTTCAATGACCAGTATTGGTCTGGTCTGATAAACAGTTCACAGGAAATTAAAGCTATTCTGAATTGCAACAGCTGCATGAGCTCCCAGCTGGCTTTCCAGAAGCCAGGGACTAGCAGCATAAAACCAACTGTTAATATCCTATATCTCAGCAGTGTTACACTCAAGAGCTTGTTATGGCTGAAAGGGGACCTTCTGTGTGAAGCCTAGAATTTACTGTTGGCTGGATTGAAAGCTTTAGCAGCGTAACCAGAAAGAAACTAACATGTACTATTGTTTGTCCAGATACACTGATGCTGATACAACTTAAATAGAAAGCAAGACTTGTTAGCAATACCATATTTCAAAATTTGTTTAAGTAAACCATCTACCACCAAAATTTTATTATCTCAGTTTTTAGCCTCAGCTTTGCACTGTTCTCTGCAGCCTAAGGTCAACAGTTCAGTCTAGAGACAATTGTGGGGATTCATGAGTTCCTTGAAACCTTTGCTGTAAGACCCTGGTGCTAATGATGGGGATTAATTCCTTTTTCAGAATGAGTGCAATGGCAATGGTTTCTTCTGTCCTCTTTATGCCATTTTTGTGTTTTCTAATGTGCTTTACACCCTGCTCTTTTATCGCTTTGCACTGTATGCTTTTTCCTTTTCCTTTTTTCCCCCCTCACCAGCTGCTGAGTTTTGATTTTTTTATTAACTGATTACTGGTGAGTTATTGACAGCCCTGCTACCACTGGGATCATACTGTGCCCTAATCTTCAAGGCCTCTGCTGTCACCTAAGCTTTGTCCTTTAAGCTTCACCATAGTTACACTACAGTAGTTCCCTTCTCTGTAGCATAACCACAGGCATTCCACCACATAACCATAACATGCTAAATAAACTAAAACTAAGTAACAGCCACCTTGTCATTAATCAGCTGTTGTTAAAGCCAAAGGAGCTGGGGAAAGGCAAGCCAAGTCCAAACACAGCACATGGGATGGCCCCAGGCCTGCAGCCCAGCCCAGCTGAAAGCAGAGCCAGAGTTCTGCTGCAGTGGGGAGTCTGTACATGCTGGCCAGAGAGATTACAGCAGATGGAAGTGTATTTACTGATTATTGCACACAAGAATTATCTTATGGCATAGGCAGCACAAATGACATCTTCATCTGCCTTTGAATCTGAACATCTAAACTGTGTCACTGGTGCAGAAGTCCTGGCCCAGAACACTGAGCAACTATATAGCAAAGTACATTTTCAAATACTGTATATTTCTGTGCCTAAAAATTGCAGTGTTAAGTCATAAAAGATCCCTATTATCTTTACATTTTGACATTATAAAGTGACTTTTTGTGGTTTGTTTTTTCTTTACTTTTTATAAAACAAAAGTAAGTGAAATGAAAATTAAAATAATATTAAAATATGCAAGCAAATCAGATATCATTTTTAGAGAGGGAGTTGAAGAAATTTTGGAGGAAAAGATTTGCTAGTCACCATAATAATATAAATCAAAATTTAAATTCCCAGTAATTTTATAGAACCTTTTCTCTTTTTAATTATACTATAATTAACCTTTGTATTTTGTGCCTTTGCAGTGACCCAAACTCTATTCAATTTCAGCCTGAGAAAAGAAAAGATGTTTCCTTAAATAGGATTTCAAATTTTAAGTTCATGGAAGATTTTAGTAACTGAAAATCTGTATGCATTTAAATGTCTTTACACGCTGTAAATGTCTTTACATGCTGTATTTGTCACTTGATGTCAAATAATAATTCTTTCCCAAAAAACTATGCAATAACTATCTCACTGTAGCAGTTCAGAGCTATGTTTAAGGGAACCTCTTAAAGACAGGAAATCACAGCTTCCATTTGGGTAGGATCCTGGTGATGTGAATATACAAAATTAGGGTCCATGATTCAGTTACTTCTAGCCTAGTTACTTCCTGCCTTCTCTACAAGCATCTGGAGAACACTATCTCATCTCTCCACTGGACTCCAAAATCAGATGCAGGAAAACAGACTCACAGTCTCGTTAAATTAGATTTCTATTCTAGCACTGGAAGCTGTTGTTTTAAATAGAAGTGGTCAGTTTGTCAGCTGCTAGAACTGGAGATAACCTTATTGCACAGTTCATCCATTAACTTCCATTTACCAAAGAATCTCTGGATTTTCTTGTCCCAAAGATGTTTTAGCTGTTTGGGATTTTTACAAAGAAAAAGATTCAAGGGCAACTAATTTTCATGTTTTTGGGCACCTCCTGGGATAATCACAATGGATCACTGAATTTGATTGCTAAAAATATGCTTAAAAATGCTAAAAAATCTTATGTCTTCCATAGATGACAAAATATGACACAGATGTTCATCTTAGGACTCATGTTGGTGGAGCTAGTTCCAGCTTCTTTTCTATTTTAAGCTTTGTGAATTCCCTCCTACACTATATGAGAATGCAGTTCAAGTAGATGAAGGGCCAGCAACTGCGCAAGTTTAGGAGCAAAAAGAGAGCTGAGAGGTCTAAATGATGTCAAAGCCCAAATACAGCTGAATATGAAGAGATCACATATGAAACACATGCAGCAGTACGTAGACCTCTACACAGAATGCCATGTTTGGCTGGTGGAAGACCAAATTAATTTGGTCTAGAAGCTCTTAATATGAACAATTATGCAAGCTTCAGCTACATAATACACTTAGAATAATAAAGTGATTTTATTTTAAGTCAAATGCTTAAAGAATTAAAAAAAACCATTTTAAATTAAAAAAAAACAAACCTAAATATTTCTTATATATGAAAACATTTATGTGTCTTTTTGTTCTGTGTTCTATATATACCTAAACTCACACAGAAAAGCATAACAGGAACAAAAGAAATACAATACTTGCACTTTTCCTCTTGCCCAGTATGCTGTCACTCAAAGTAGGTCACAGACATGAGAGAGTAAAACAGAGGAATTGTGTATGACACCCCCTAATAAACAATGGGGACCTGCAGTGCCAGGAGTGATGGCTCTGAACTCTGTTGTAGATTTCAAGGGATTTCTCTCCCATGAATTTATACAAATTGAAGCTGTATAGGTTTTTGACATTCAGAATTCTGCAGAAAATAGCAGTGTGTAAATTCATGTCATATGGATAAACTTTTCTCTACCTAATTTTGAACCTAAGAATCCCCTGCCCAACCCAGTTTCATCTGAGAATCTTTGGTCCTGGAAGTTGAAGAGACAATTAATGGATATTTCCAGTTCAGGGTTTCTTCTGTCCATAGTTTTGCATTTTTCTACCATACTTCCATCATTCTTCTTTCAGCCATCTTCCTGTAAGGACAAATGGTTTTTTTACATACTCTGCTTTTAATTTTGTTTTTGAGCAGGCTTTTGATAGGAGTCTGCACCACCCTCTTAATCCAGAAACTGTTCTCAACTATTTGCACTTTCCCTGTTTCACCACATCTTTATTTTTCACACAGTGTTAAAGTTGAGGTTTCTTTACAGAGGTATAAAAAAATGTTCTTTGTTTTGATTTCCACCTGTTAGCCACAGGATCTCTTCTATCTAATTAAAATATCTCATTAATTGTCTCATTTCATAACATAGGTCAGAGCTACTCAGAGGTACTAGATAAAAATAAATTTGGGACTGGTTTTTTGCACATTTATTCATATTCTTCCCCAGATACTCAGGTTTGCAAGTATTTGCTGCAAAACCTTATAGTCAGCTGTTGCTTTAAGTGCCCAAACACACAAATTTTGTCAGCTTGCCTTTTTCCTCCATTCTAAATCAGTTATGTTAACATCAGTTTTTCCCACAGATCTTTGAAGGATTTCACTGTTTGTCTCATATTACTGTGAAATTTGACCACTAGTTTTCCATCTTCTAGTTAGTTCATTAACAATGTGAATAACTCCTGTCATGTTCCATTGACTAGAATTAGGGCTTCAAAATAAGGAAATACCAAATTGGACAATTTCAGTATTTGTATTTCCTGTGCAATCTCAATATGACAAAGTCTTCAATGTAATCTCCTATTTAAGTCTTCCTAAGTTTCCCTGTCTAGACGCAGCACAAAATCAGCCAGAGCTCTGTAAGGATGTTGCATCTTAACATTCCCATAGATATGGAAGATGAGTATTGAATGACAAAGGTTAAGTATGGGAAAATGAAGTGCTGTTGAACTTTGCCTTGAGAGCCTCTAGTCTGCATTTGTCTTGAAGACATCAATATTAGAATCCTGCTTCAGTGAAATTTGTCCTGGATTTCACAAGCTGTGTTTTTTACATTTATTTCTGTGTTCATCCTTACTTTCTGGTAAGAAATTTGCAGATACACTTGGTGTGTTTTGAGCAGTGATAGTGCTGTGTCATGGTATATACTTTAAAAAAACAAACTAATAGATGCCTCAAATTAAAAAATCCATTTGATTTACTGTGTGCATCAGCTTTGAGCTTTATGACCTTCTGTTTCTCACAGCCATGAATACCATCAAAGATGTGAAAATTATGAACAAATGCAAAGGATGTGGACGTCATAGTGAGGAATTTCATGACAAAGCACATGATGATTTTAATAATCTGTTGCAACTCCTACATTTTGGGCAGCAAACTTGGGCTACACAGTAAACACTGCACACTGTAGACACAATGCTGATTAGCTGATCCCAAGTGAGCACTCCCCATTCCCTGCATGGAATAAATAACATAAAATTATATAATTAAAAGCTACGTTGTAATGAACATATAAAGGACACCAGAATGAAATAAAAAAACCCCAATTTTAGTTGCAATCTTCCCTATTCTGATGGCTTTACAGTACAGATTTATTTAAAAAACATATATTCACTTAAATAATTGACTTAATTATAAATGTTTATGAACATTTTTTCAGAGAATTATATGAAGTCAGCAAATACCCAATAGCCCTAGGTGGCTGGTTCTAAACAGCACAAGTAAATTTCCTTGATAGTTCCCTGCAGTTTATTCATGCTATTTCTGACTGGAGATTTTCCACCAAAACAATTTTGACAGAAAATACCAGTTATTTAAAACTGAACCTTCCCAATGAATCATATTGAAGACAATATTTTATTTTTTCTTTATTTTTTTTCTATCAGCCATGAGCTAATGTTTGTCAAAGCAAAGTACCACACTAAGATAAGAATGGAGGAAAGGAAAGGGAAGGATATTGAGGAGAAGGGATTGACAGGGGTTAAGTGGGTGAGGACTTACAAGGAAACATGTCTGGCATGTTTCAGACCAAGGACTTGAATCACCATATGAGTATGGTTTAGGACTGTTATTGAATGAGTTTACTGTAGTTTATCTTGGTGGTGTTGTCCCATTTTTAGTAAAGAATTTCATATTTCCAGAGACAGAGAGAAGAATATTTTCTCTATGGCTATAGACACAGACATGTGATAAGGGCATTCATCTGGACCATGGAAAATTAAGTCCAGGATTGAATAGAAAGTGCTGATTCAACACTGTTCAAAAGCTTTTTTTCTCTTCATTGTTCAAGGAGGGAATAAAATGTTGTGTTTCCTAACTTGTTACCTGGTGAACAGCTTATTCACCTGGTCTGTGGGTGCCTCATATTCAAGTTTCTCACTTATGTCATGCAGAGTGGAGATGCAAGATTTTGTACCACCAGTGACACACCTAATTCCTGTACCTATTCTAGCTTTGAGAACTAGATTATGTTTTATCAGTTTATCAGACATAAATACTTTTTATTTTAAATTTAAATGTCAAATAATTTGACTTAATATTGTAATTTTGCTAGTGATATTTATGAGCACTTGAGAAACTAGAAACTTATTTTTGATCCAAAGGTAGCTGAGATAAGCCTATCCATAGAGGTTCTATTGTAGCTTGTTTAGATAGTTGTTGGAATCAGTTATGAAAGCATAGATTCTAGCTCAGGAATCTTAAACACACCAGTGATCTCAGACATGCTCCAAGGCAACCAGTCTGGGTTGAAGTTCATGTTAACATAGTTTCACTAGTATTATTATAACAAAAAAAATTAGTTGAGATCTTTCAGCTAATTTTAGGGCATTATCTGAAAGAAAAGCTGTGGATTTATAGAGAAAAATGTTGGACAAAATTAAGAATTGTAAAAAATGAGCTAACCTGTAAGGCGAGAAAAGATAGGGGATCAAAAAGATAAAGAACATGTTAAAAAAACCTGCAAGGAGGTGAAATACAGAGAAAATGCTTGGTAAATTATGTAGAGCTGAAGACAAGAACAATGTGAAATGTATCTACCGAGGAGCAGAAATCACCCTTCCTAAGACTGATTCAAATCACAGGGAGACAGGTCAGGATAACTGGGGAGAGGAGAGGGAAATAGCAGAGATAGAGTCTATGAAAATAAGGGTTTATAGTAATGAATAAAATCTTTCAGACAGGAATAAATCTGTCAGAACTCAGGAAGAGTTAGGAGAAAGGATGTCTGAAGTTGATGCAAAGGCTGAATAGTATTGGGTGACAAAGAAGAATTGTAATTACTGGAATTAAAAAATAAGAAACAATGACAGGTAATAAAAAGTCATCATTCATAGCCAGCACTAATCAGAGATTAGCCTGTACTTCATTGAATTTCCATATTGTTAAAGTAATTTAAAACTACTTCTCTTTTTCTGCTATACACAGACTGAAAGAGAAGAAAGTGTGAAGAACTGTGCAGCACACTGACTTTGAACATTAGCATAACCCAGTTACAGGCACAAAGATAAATGAGTACTTTATGTCAGGTTTCAGGGAGAATAATTGTGTTTGGGTAGAGAATCAAAGGCAAATGAAAATGAGAATGTGAAAATGAAAACAACTCTTGAGTAGCAACAAAATCTAAAGAGGTAAAATGTTCTAAAAATGAGAAGCCAGCATAAACTCATTCCAGTGTCATAAAAAACTGGCATGTGAAATCACAGACCCTCTACCTGAGACTATTTAATGAAACAGTCATATAGAAATTCTGATGTCTACTGGGAGTCGTGCAAGAGAAAAAAAGACCAATTTAGATATATTTCTCCACTGCATGCATGTATTAGAATGAGCTGTAGATGAGGGGAATAATTAAAAACATAAGAAAATAATAAATGAGGTAAACTTCAACATGTGTTTCCCAAAGGCAGATGTTCTCAGAGCTCTTTGAAAAGGTAACTTCCTTGATAAGGAAATTATTTTCCAAGCCAGAAGAGATGTTGCAGCTTTTGTTTCTGTCTGCTTTGGTAAGGGATTTGCTGCAATGGCACGAAGGAAATTCCATCTGAAACTGGAGGAGATGGGGATTAGCAGAGGAGCTGAGTGCTGAACAAAGGGATGGCTCAAGAAAGACAGTGATTGAGGAAGATAGTATCTGGCTGGAGAAAGGCTTTTAAGGGTATGTCTCAGTTTATGGTTCTTAGAAAAGTCTAAATTAAAGCTCTAATAGGAAAATTCAAACCTTATTGTAAGCATTATTGTAAGCAAGTAGGTACTGGAAGTCAACATAATTACAGAGCAAGATGGAATCATCATCCCAAATCTGAATGACTATGATGATCCAAATATCTCTGTGAAGAGATCTCTGCTGAAGAAAATTAATTTAAACCAGAGGAGATGCCAAGAATGGCTACTAGGCTATCAGGAAAGAAGGAAAACGTGTGATATATGAGGAGACTTAAGGAGCTGATAATATTAAAAACAAAAAAGATAATAAAGAAAATAATTTCTGCTCAGAAATATAGAAAAAATGGAAGAAGAAATTAAGCTAATAGAAAGCCCACAATACCATGCATAAAAGGATATAGTGAGAAAAAGTTGATATAATCACTAAACAGGCTTTTGATTTTTGGGCAGATTTCCGTCGTTAAAATCCTTATTTATAACATAGAGGTAGAAAAACACACAGAAACAGAAGGGTTGCTGTTCCCTGCCACAGCAGGGCACCACACTTGACTGGAGGAAGACCAGGCAGGCTTACAGGTTATATATTATATTACTGCCTGTTGGATGTGTGGTAAAAATTAACCTGGCAGCTATGTTTCAAAATTATCTACTATTAAAGGCTATTAAAGTGGAAAACATCTATTACATTTAGTATCATTTAAGAAGGTACAACATTTAACTTCTTTGTGAGGCACTGTGTCATTTTGACTTATAGCAGATCCCTGATTATGCTAGCCCAGTGCCAGCACTGGATTATTAGGAAGTTTATTTTGATTTTGAAATGCCAAAGTCTGACTGCCATACCAAATCTGAATGTGACCTGTTTTGGTCTGACTGAGATCACAGGACAAAATAAAAGCTTTTGTTGGCACACCTTCCCTTTCCTCAGCCATACACACAACAAAAGAACTTTGTTCCAAGCTACCTGAGCTCCTGGTTTGTACTCCCAAAAGTTCATTGATGTGATTTATAAAACCAAGACTGTTGCCTTGAGCTCATTCAGGCTAAAAATATCTTTTTTTTTTTTTTTTAATTGGCAAGCCCACAAATACTGCAAAAAAGACATTATATCTACCTTAGCTGTTAGCCTTCTTTAAAGGACAAGGTTTTTTTCAATTTGATCCATGATTCATGTACTATTCACACAGTGCTTTAGATATTTGATCTTAAGTGCCTAAATGCATAAAAATTAATATTATACTTTTGCATTTCAGCTGGAGGTGAGTTCATTATATTAGTTCCTGGAAGACATGGTGCTCCCATGTGACTTTTTTATTTAACATTGAGACAAAAAATCTGTGGTACTTAATGACTAATTTGTCATTTTTAAAGTGTACACTTTTGACAGGTTTTAAGTAGTTTGCTAAACCATTCTGTGACATTTTTGGCTATGAGAGTGTTCCAGATATCAGGCCAAATAGGAGAATAGGAAAAGGAATTATGCTGACTCCAGATGTGATGACTTAAATGTCAGCAGCATTTGTTACTTGTAGCTCATCCTTTGATGTCTTCAGTCTGCAGCTTCCAGACACCAAAGAGTACTCACCTAGGAAAGTAAAAGTCAAACCCGAGTTCTGAGGTCAGCATGAATTGATTTCATTCACTTCAGGACAGAAATGTCTGCCATGAATATGCCCACATTTAAAATCAACTTTTTCTTAACCCTTATTTTAACTCTCCCAATAATATTTAGGATATAAACCCAGAAAATGCACCTGTATGCCATATGTTGACATAACACTTGTCAGCAAATTTTAAAAATTGTTACTTCCTTCTATATTAAAAAAGAGAAGCAATAAATGGAGGAAATCTTATTTTCTACATTGATTTTGTGCCAATATCCTTTATAAAATGTAAGTCCAATAGTACATTGGCATTGAATGATTTTAAGCATTTACTAAGAAGGCACGGATATAAAATCCTAGATGAAGAACTGGGATATCTCTGTTCTACTGCCACCTTTCCCACTTACTGAGGTCACCTTCAAGAGATGTGTTTGTGTTGGTCACACATAGCTGCTGCCTAAATTTCCTGCCTACTCCCCCACCCTTCTGCCTGGAAAGAGATGCTGCTTGTGAGGACTTGAGCAGCCTCATCTGGTAGGTGAGATGTTTGCTGGCATTCAGGTGCTCAAAATTCTGCTACAATGTGAATTCAGCTACCTTAATTTAGCTTTAAAATAGAGTTTCCATGTAACTTCATTCAGGAATGCAATTTTCCTTCTTTTCACTCTCCTTGAACTTTAATTAAGTAGGTTATTCAAGCTACATGCTCCCAAGGAGGACAACACCATTATATGTCAAAAACACTTCAAATAACGTTTAAATCACTTTTTCTAGACTTTTACAGAATATAAAAGTATTTTTCTGTTCAGACTTGAGTTCAAAATGTGTTCGGATTCTTACAGCAATCAAAAAATTTCTGTTATATTTGGTTTTGATTATTTTTGTCAGATCTACTGATTTCTTTTGGCCCTTTAATGCTAAGAGAAAAAGGAAAAATAAAGTTGCAGGAAGACCATGCATAACTGATGTGCTGTAAGATTGAACAATGTGCTTGGATCAGTCTGGAATTATTAAAAGCAGCAGGAGATTCTTCATACTGTTTTAACCTGACCAAAGGTAAAAGTAATTATGAACATAATAATGATTTCAAAATGCCTGACGGTGACATTTAATCTGTAGTATTAGCATGGGGCTTACAATAACAAGCATTATGTCATTTATCCTTTAAGCCAGGAGGGGCATTTTGTAGTTTCCAGGATGGCAACATGATACATTTCGTTTGTTCTTAATCCTGATGAAGCTGGAGCCATAAATAATAGGTATATCTCAGGACAAGACACTACATTTAATAATCCAATTAATTTTACAACCTACAGAACGACTTCGTTCTTAGAAAAAAAGACAATTTGAACTTATTTATAGGGGAATGTTTATTGCTGCTCAACCACATCCTCAGTAAGTGTTAATATATGTGTCAATGTAGAAGTAACTGCTTTCAGTAAAATTTAATGCTTGCAAGAGAGAAAGTTATTTCAAATATGTTTGGTCTCCCACACTCTCAGAATAGCTTTGCTAGATTTCATGTTAAAAGAGAAAAGTATAAAAGATGTCCCACTTAAAATTTATAATAATATGTAAAATTGAGTAAAGCCCACTAAGACAGAAAGTTAAGAGTTAATGATAGATGTATGATGCTAATATAAATTAAGCCATTGCATGCATACAAGAAAAACAAAAATGAAAAAAACCCTCCCTTGGGTATGCCTATAAAAATAAAAGCATGCAGAATAAATGCTTTTTCTAATTAACAATACAAACATTTAAAAAACAAAGTGCAGAAAATGGATGTTGTAGCATAATGGAGCAGCACTATTTCTATTGTTGGTGAAGAATTCATATTTTGCAATCATTCTCCTTCAGGTTCATTATAAGGTGATGGATGGTGTGTTCAATCATGGATCTTCTAAAGACTAATTAATTCTGGGATTATTGCATGAAGGATATTTTATTTCACTGATTATATTTATTTCACTTTTTCAATAGACAACATATATTTAAATTTTTTATTGTAACTTTAAACTTAACTAAACCTTCCCTCCTATTTCAATTTACTATGCCAGATAGTCATTGAATAAGAAGCTTCCCTTTGGATTATCTCTATTTTTTTTTTTACCCAAATTCTGAAGTAAAAAAATTAGGAAAACTAAATTGATGTAAGTTACATTAGTATATTAAACAATAATTTTGTCACAACTTAATTGTACCTAAGATTTTCCAAGTACATACAGTAGGCACTGTTTTGTCAAGTGTAGTAGCTGCCTAATATATAGAATAAATATATTCACTGAAGTAACAGAGACAGACAGGTTTTTGAGTTTGAAGCATCAAGGAAAAGACTTTTACTACCATCTGGAAGAATGTTAAATAAGGCATAAAGTGTTCCAAAATCAAAATATTGAGAACACAGCTTCTATATAACCTTAAAATTATTCTAAATTTCCCAATAGTTCCTGCTTTGTAGTTAGTGCCCCTCAAGAAGAAAGGTACTGATTCCAATGGAATTCATATTCTGATAGGGTGAGAATTTTTGATAGAATTGCAAACTTCTATCAAAGCATAGAGGTTGCTTTCCAAAACAAGAATTTGTCTTATAAAATTAAGGTACAAAGATAACAGTGGTCAACCTGGCACCATCAGAATTTCATCTAATTTAAATGGGAAGAAAAAAACATATCCACCATTTAGAATTGCTTGCATGCCCATGGACACAAAAAAAATCTGTATCTAGCTCTTTTGCAAATATCTTTACTGAATATTTACACCTCCTCTCCTTTACAAACTTGTGAAACCAAAGCCAGGTTATGTCATGATTTTTCAGTTATGAATCACAATTTGCAAAAAGATAGCTAAATTTCAAGTTACCAACACAAAGCAGCGATTTTGATGGACTAGCAAAATGAAATTCTACTAGTAGAGCTAAGAATGAGGACAATAATATTTTTATTTCCATTCAAGCACACAGAACTTTGTTCTAACTCTTCAGTTTGGCACAGAGGCATTAAATCGTTTTAAAGTTCTGTTAGCTGGAGTGACTTTTGAAATATTTAGATGATGATCCTATTAGAAACAAGTTCTACATGTGCTATATATTTCCTCAGATTAAACAACTTTCTTGTGAGTCATAAGGAGGATTATCTATATAGTCTCTTTGGAGGCTCTTCTCTCTTCAGGAATTGCTATAAACTCCATGATGTAATTTCACCTGCCTTTTGGTCTGTGTTTATTAGCCACTTCATCTAGATTAGTTTCACCCATAGGAATCAACAGCAAGTGGGTAAATATGGTCAAACCTATGCATATGTGGCTAAATAACTCAGGAAAGGTACATAAGTCAAGCTGTGTGCTTGACAAATAAGCTCAAAATAGTAAGTTTAAGAATGTTTCAGAGAGGTATCTCTCAGTACCTCAGGTCAAAGCTGTGCTTGCCTCCCACTCAAGCTGTCTGAGGTATCTGTGTCCAGGCCAGCCTCCCCAGGCTGCCTCTGACACACAGGAAATGTGACCCTCAAAAGGTGAATCATCTGACACATAACCATGCTGCTACAGATACCATGAGTAGCTCTCTGCAAGGGGATGTTTTTCCCTGTTAACACAAAACCCCACTACAGGAACCAGTTGAAAAGCAGTAGAACACTGAAAGACTTCATTTGGAGAGTAGGGCTGATGGTCTAAGGTTTGCTGTACCCTGCAGTGGAGCTGAGTCTTTCTTTGGAGCAATTCTGTGTTGCACACCTTCCTGCCCCTCTGAACTCTTTGCACCTGATTTTTGCAATTTAATCAATGAAAAAGAAGTGGTGAAGCTCCTGTACTTCTGAAGATGTTTTTAGGAGTAGAAGTTGTTCTTCAACAATCAGAAAAAGCAACCCTGTGGTTACACAGCAGTACCAAAACGAGCAGGTAGAAGATTTTCTGCAAGTTTGACCTACAAATTCACTTATCTCCAAGAAGCTTTAGATAGCCATAATTTTCATAGCTATAATTTTCATAATTAGAAGGTAATATGTGCAGGAATGAGAACCATGTAGACTTCGCTGACCCACATGGGTGATGCAGATCTTCAGTAGTTAGTATGCAAAAGCATTTTTTCCATTGAAAAAAGAAATATTTTTTTCCATGGAAGGACTAATTTGCCTCTTTCCATTTTTGTGCTTTGATTATTCAGGTATTATTACAATACTTTTTTATTCTAATATATTCCTGTTCAATTTCAAACCTCATTGTTCCGTTTAAATTAAACTTTTAACTATCAGTAATTACTTCATATGAAATTATAGGTTCTGATTTTGTGTTTTCTTTTCCTCAATATTAGGTTTGTCATAATAAGTTCATCCCTGTGAACCTGTTCAGCTATCAGGAGTTCCAGTGCCAGTCTTAGATGCACTCTTTTTATAACCCCCATTAATTTCAGCAGCAGTGCCAAAATAATGCTTTTATTTGAACATTTTTGCTTTCCCACCCTATCCTAACAGAGTCTATATATCTCACAGTCTGCATTTGATCTGAATAAATATAATGGACTGCTGAGTGTTCTTACTGGGATGGGATGTCTCAGATTCATTCCACATGGCATTGTTTGCTTTTTCATTTCTTCTGTTTTTTTCCCTGTTTTCTATTGTGAGTCTTTTGAAGTTTACAAGCCAAGTTCTTCTCTCATTTATACAAGTGCAAACCCATCAACTCAAATAGGTCTAAGCTAAGACAGGTCTTGGATCTGTTCCTACCACTTGCTGAAAATCGTAGCCCCCTTTCTAGACAGGTATCTTAGCTGCTGGCCTCATTCTCCTGTTTCTTTTAAATTCATCTCTAAGAATGTGCAAGGATAAGTATTTATCATAACATGCCATGGATTCTGGAGTTTCTTTAATAAAAATAGCCCAGCATGTGCCTGTCACAAATTTCAGGGTATGCATATTGCCTACTCAAAATAAAACAGCTCTTCTCCACACTTCGAGTAGAGATGGACAAATATGGAATTAAAGGCCAGCCAGAGAGATCCTAAGAAGTGCCTACAAAATTCAAGCAAGAAATGCCCAAAGGGTTTTTCTTCTCCGTGGTTGTTGTTGTTGTTTGTATGTTTATTTTTTTTGTGTGGGAGTAATTTTTAACATTGCTAAGTATGCAGTAGTACAAGATGTACACTGCTAAGTACACAGTTATTTCCACTTAGAAAACTGGCTCAATAAGAAACCATGAGTATTTAGGCTGGTGAATCTAGAAAACTGCCTTTTCATTGTAGATAGAAAAAGTCCTCCCTTCAGAAATTATACAATGCTTCCAGCTTTGCAGCATGCTTGTGAGACTGGCTTGAGTCAGCCTACAAAATTTACAGGGGTACGTTCATTTCAAATGTGTTCCTGGCCAACCACCTCAATGGTTAGGAAATGTTGATTCAAATAGTAAAAGAGGTGAAAATATTCCATTAATATTTGGAGTAGGGTGAAAAATAACAAAAAAATCTAATAAAGAGAGGCAGAAATATAAAAATTGAGAGATTTGGAGTTATCTCTTGCCTGGAGACATTGTGGAGTGTCCTTCACTGGAGATATTCAAGAACTGTTTGGGTACAATCCTCTGCCATGTGGTCTAGGACAGCCTTGCTTGATCAGGAAGGTTGGACTAGATGAACATTGTCGCAGACATCTTTCATGAAAAATCCTTTCTTAGGATTTTTCCTTGTGACAAGCTGCAGTTCAGCAACCAAAGTAAACAATGGTTATCTGCTGCTGTGGAATGCAACAGGTGATTGGTCTCCTGTGGGTGTTTGGATTTCTTGACCACTCATGGCAGAGCTGGCTCTTGCTCTGTCTGAGACACAGATCTTTGTTATTCATTCTTTTCTATTCTTAGCTTAGCTAGCATCTCAAGAAACCTTTTCCTTTCTATTGCTTTTTAGTATAGTCTTAATGTAACATATATCATAAAATAATAAATCAAGCCTTCTGATCATGGAGTCAACATTCTCGTCTCTTCTTCATCCTGAAAACCCTTGTGACCACAGTCACAATTGGTGACCCCCGACTGAGGAGGACAATCATCACTTGGTGAGACCACCAGAGGAGCATTGCTGCACTGGGTAAATCTCAAATGTGTGGCATTGATGGTTGCTTCACAAGTGACCACAGAAGTGGATTCTAGCCAGGAGCTGAAGAACTGAAGATCCGAATTTGGACAGAGTTCACAGCAAGGCTGACCACAAAGGGAACCTTCTGAAAAGCCTCCAGGAAGATGTTCGGAAAGCTCAGCAGAACCATGCAGATAGCCAGAGAGTCCTGGACACTGTCACAAGGTACTGTTGGTTTTTCCCCTCCTGAAGATGAGGTCAGTCGCAGTTTGTGGCTGCTCATCTGGAGGACTCCTCCCCTAGAGGATGAGGTTCCATTCTCCCCTTCAGAGGAGAAACTTATTGCCCTCTGGCAAAAATGGGGTGAAGAGGACAGAATTCTCCTGTTGGAGGCAGATCTTTATGAGTTTTTTCGATGGGCGAAGCTCTTTGGGTTTTTTACGAATGTGCTATATGCCCTCGATATGTTTGTCTGGGAGTGTATGGGCTCCATTTTCCAATTCTTTTTATACCGGGGGTTCGGATGCCCCTTGATTTATCCAACCTTTTTGAAGCTCTTTCTAGTCTTGAAACGGAGAGCAGCTGTTTTTCCCTGGATTGCTAACTGCAAGGGGCAAGCCCCGTTCCCCCCAATTCCGGGGGAAGACCCTTTGGAGGGGGACGATCTGCTGCTTTCCAGCCCCCCCGAACCACAGTGGGGGGGCGAAGTTTCGCCCGCAGCCGAAGTTTTTTTTACTGCGTCTTCGGAGCATGCTCAGACGGAGCCGTTTGTTCCCCCCTCCCGTTGCTCTCAGGGGGGATGGGAGTGGGCGGCGCCGCCCCGGCCAGCGCCCCGAGCGCCGCCCCGGCCAGCGCCACGGGCACCGCCCCAACCCGCCCCGCGGGTGCGGGCGGTTCCCCCCGCGGCCCGTCCCGCGGCCGCCCCTCCGGGGGAGCCTGTGGGCGCTCCAGCCGCGGTTCCGCCGGCTTCCCTGCCTGCATCTATCTCAGAGACACCGCTTCCCGCGGCTGCGCCGATGTTGCTGGGCAACAGCGATCCACCGCTCCCCCCGGCCGTCCCGCCGCCTTCTGCGACTGCGGTTCCGCGGCCGATGTCAGAGCCCAGCGCAGAAGAAGCTGCCGATCCCGTGCCGCCCCCGCCGCCCCCGCCGCCTCCCCAGGCGGCCCCGCTGCCCGCCCCTGCGGGGACTCCGTTCTCCATGTCCGCGTCAGAGGCTGCCTTGGAGCCGGCGGCAGCAGCAGAGGCGCCTCCTGCATCCAGCGTGACTTCCTCCCCGAGTTTTTCGGGTTGTCCCGGGGCTGCCCCTACGGGGGGAGCTGGGACAGGGGAAGAGGGCGTCAGCCTGTCCTTCCGTGGAGGAGGCATGGCCCGACAGCTGGCTGTGGGCGCAGCGCGGCTGCCTGTTTTCAAGATCAGCATTCTTGGCGGGTTGGGGGGTGTTTGGTCCGGGTTTTCCCCCTGGGGGATGCGAATCTCTCTGCCGCCCCTCGCGCGCCCCAGCGGCGAGGGGGAGGTGGGTCCCGAAAGTTCTGCCCCTGGTCCCCAGCCCAGAGCGGGTGGAGGTGGTGCCGTGAGGCAGATGGGAGGAACACCTGTTGCATTTGCATTGCAGAGGCAGAGGGCACAGCAGGAAGCGAGCATCGCTTGTCTGCTGTGGGGAAAGGACATCCCCAGACCCGAGACGAAGTTTCTCGGGACAGCTTCTGTCTTCCCATTGCCGGCATGCCTCGGTGATTTTGGGGAAAGGAAGCGTTTGGTCACCCCTTCTGCCATTGTACTGGCAGCAGGGTGCGGGTCTGTGCCAATGCAGAGCCTGCCTCGGGGGCTGGGCCTGGGCTGTCTGCCTTGGTTGCTTGGGCCAGGGCCACCTCCCGGCCTCCTGTTGAGTTTGGGGGCTTTGCTTCCCCCTTCTGGTCCTGGGCCACCTTTCAGTGGGCCAGGTCTGGGGTTCCTGATCCTTCCACATGGGCCAGGCCCCCCCAAGGGCCTCTCTCTGGCTCCCCTGCTGCTGCTGCTGCTCTTTCCGACAAGACAAAAAAAAAAAAAAAAAAAAAAAAAAAAAAAAATTTAAATTGAATAAAAAAGGGTGAAAGAGCTGGCAGCAGCTCAGAGGCATTGAGGAGCCAGGGATTGGCTTCAGCCCAAGTTGTTCAATGAAGGGCTGTGGCAAGACATTTCAGAAATTTTCTAATTTTCTCAAAATTGTTTGAAGACTGTCAATGGACTTTTGATAAATATTGATGGACCTTTTTCTGTAGCAAGCCTGTTTCAGGACCAAAAGAAACTTTCAGATATGGCAAAGAGGAACATCTTCAAGCCATGGACTTTTCCTGAAACTCAGCTGCTTGGACTTGAATTTTCTTTGCATTGTTTTTGCATTTTCTTATATTATAGAATTGTTTTAGTAATATGATAGAATTTTATGTTCTACAGGTGAAGAAATTCCCAGTGCATTCCACAGGAGCACTTGAGTGGAGTTTGATTGGCAACAGATAACCTGTCAAGTGTTTGTCTTTTTCTTCGGCATGAGTACAGCAGAGAAAATTACAAACACTTCTTCCTTTTAATTTAACTAAATAAAAAAAGGTGACATGTCGCAGACATCTTTCATGAAAAATCCTTTCTTAGGATTTTTCCTTGTGACAAGCTGCAGTTCAGCAACCAAAGTAAACAATGGTTATCTGCTGCTGTGGAATGCAACAGGTGATTGGTCTCCTGTGGGTGTTTGGATTTCTTGACCACTCATGGCAGAGCTGGCTCTTGCTCTGTCTGAGACACAGATCTTTGTTATTCATTCTTTTCTATTCTTAGCTTAGCTAGCATCTCAAGAAACCTTTTCCTTTCTATTGCTTTTTAGTATAGTCTTAATGTAACATATATCATAAAATAATAAATCAAGCCTTCTGATCATGGAGTCAACATTCTCGTCTCTTCTTCATCCTGAAAACCCTTGTGACCACAGTCACAGAACATCACCAAATTTTTCCAATCTCAACCATTCTTAGATTCTGTGATCAGTGATGTATCAGGTCCATCTACAACCTCACATGTGACGTTACTGACCAAGAAGGCTTCTTACAAAAAGACAGTCATGGGTAAGAGTCCCTGATCCTTAAATGAAATTTCTGACTATATAATTTCATTTTTAGAGAGAAGGCTTCAGCTTAAACATTGCTTTCCGCCTGCTCCTAATCAAGTGTGGAGTTTTTAAAACTTTCAAAATATATTTTATCACCTACATTAACTTATACTCCAATGGCTCTCTATGTAATCAGAAACATTCTGCATCACTTGAACACAGGTTTTATTACAAGATTTGTTAAAAATGTTGGCAGACCTTGATTCAGGGCTGAAGCCCAAGTTAATGAGCAAATAGAACTTTTTTACTGTTAGTGACCACCTCCTTGAACAGGCAAAATTTCCACTGATTTAGAGAAGCAGTTGTTCATCTTTAGAACCTCATGGTTTAACCTGACATACGAATGCAGCCTGGTTTGAATCAGTTCAGAGCGTAGCTGAATCAAAGTTATTAATATCACCTGGAGGCAAGTGGTCTTCATTTAATGAAATCTCTTTGAAGTATCATAGTCTGCTTGAGAAAAGGCCAAGGAAAAATAAAAGACCATTCAATGAAACAAACAATATGATCAATAAACACTCCAGTGAGGAAAGCTCATGGAAAAGCCAGTACTGGCAGCGCTGTGGCTGCAGTGTACAGGCTACCTTTGTTAATGTACTCAGGAATGATTTTTCTAGCCAGAAATGGCTGGAGACAGGGTCAGCATATTTTAAAAAAGGGAGAAACATCTCCTTAAATAACTACTACAATAGGAAATTGCTACTTCATATTTATCATCTAATCACAGCTACTAAAACATGTTTTTTGTCACTGCTCTTTTTATCTGTTACCCTTACACAGGGTGCTGTTAAATCTGTGATGCCCTTTGTATTCCAGGTACTTTAATTTTTATTGTCTGCCCTCCCTTACCTCCCCAGGAGCTGAAGGCCTGGATTCAGTAACAAAACTGTTGGTGCTTTCAGCACAGACATGTCTGAAAGAAACTCGTGGGGAGCTCTGAGGAGCCAGACCTTAAAAAATTTGAGAGAAAATTTGAGGTTTGGGGACTCTCCTTAATGAGTTTTTTTTTTTGTTTGTTTTTTGGTTGGGAGTTGGGAGTTGTTGAGAGTTTTTAATATTTGCCAATTGCTTTTCCTCTCATGTTCTCTTTTTTTAGTAGTGAAAAAATATTCTCCTTCACTCATTTAGATTTTTAGTCTTCATGAAATTAGCTCTCAAGAAAAAAAGGAGGAACAGTTTCTGAGCTCTACCATTAACACCTGATTTTCTTATATTTTGCTTTTTTTCAGCCGCTGTACCTTGGTTTACTGTTAACCAACCTCAGGCTTCCTGCTTGATTAGAGATATTTGGTTTGATAATGTAATTATTTATTACCCATTGCCAGGATTTTCAGGAGAATATAGAAAAAGAAATGAGTTACTGGATGAAATGCTCCCTCTGCTGTCGAAGGGAAGTACCAGTAGTGGAAGGTTTGTTCCTAATGCTGCAAACATTACCAGGGACAGAGGACATCACAATCCATTAAGTGTATTTCTAACTGTACTGGTAAGCTGTGCAGTATCCAAGATCTCAGCTTTTACCTTTATTCTGGAGGAAACTTAATATCTGAGTTTGAATATTACCTCTGGAGCATTCAACGTTATTAAAAGAGATAAAACAAAACCAGCCTGGTTCTTACACCATAAACCCTACTGCTAGTCTATCTCAGACACATCATAGGCAGTCAGCAGCTGGCTAAAAGCACTCTGAACAAAAGTTGTTCTCTTGACTTTGCTGGGTTTTGCACTGGACTGTCAAATAAAGTTTATCTCAATTTAATTTCTGTTAGCTATTTTCAGCAAAAAAATCCAAGCAAACAAGAATGTTATGTCCTGAGAAGAAGGTGGAAGTAAAATATGGAAAAATATCTGCAAATGAAATTACTTTTGATGATAGAAAGTAGAAGAGGTGTCCCTCAGTTTATCAGGGCCAGAATATCACCAGGGAACTCTCCAAGAACAATGATCTAATTCTTGCTGCAGTAATGCATATCTTTGAATCTGTAAAAGTGCACTTCTGTATGTTGTACTGAAGCCCTGTTGGCATTGGCCCAGTCCTGCCAAAATGTGATCATAAATGTTCATGTACCAGGCGCCACACGTATTTGCTTTGATAATGTTCCTGAGCTCTTTTATTCACCTTTTGAGAACTGTTGTAGGAGCAAATATTTGTTCACAAGAGCATTTCCAGAATGTGAAAATGTGAAGAGCACTCATGAAGGAGGAATGTGTATGAATGTTTGAACAACAGTTTTTAAAGTCCTTCTGAGGTTAAGAATCCAAAGGAGAGAGAACACAATACCTCATATTAAAAAGTCAGTGAAAAAAAAACAAACTCCAAAACCCAATAAAATTTGGAGATTCCCCAAATCATAATGTTTTCTTATAACATTACTATACCAAACAGAACTGTAATCTCTTTTTTTATTTTCAATCTCTTCATCAAAAGCCTAAATGAAGTCACTATTATGCCAACAGAAGAGACCTTTTGAAATATGATTTAATCCAATTAGGACATTAAATCATTAAATCAACAGCATTTTTCTTTTCTTTTTTTTTTTTTTTTTAATAAAGACCATGAAGGAGGAAAAGTAGCCTGGAGGAAACACTGGGCTTCAGCTACTCATTTCTCAGTCCAGAGTCCAGAAACTCTCCTTTATGTGTCATTTATAGATTTTATGGATTTTACAATTTTGGGATAAAACCCATAATTAATCTTGACAGCAGAGCCCTCTGCTGCTTCACACCCAGCATAATGCTTTACACCCCCTAGGAGGTCCAGGCATGGTTTAACCATTCTCTCCTTTTGAGGATATGATGTGCTGAGGGTGTATGGGTACAATAACCCCTGAGATGCCTATAATTTGTAGTCTGGCCATTATAGCATTTTTCTGTGTGAACAAATAGGATTGAAACCTCCACAGGCTTAGGATATCCTTGAATTCAGGTCTTTTATGTCTGAGTTAATGTTGTGCCACAGAGATATGAGCACTGCAAGCAAACAGGAGAGCCAATGTGTTATGCTCCAAATGTGCCTAGGAGCACTGTGTTCCCATCAAGGATTCTGTGAGGCATGCAGCATGAGAAAAACCTGTGTTTTCTTAAATCCTTGAAGATGCTGCTGAGGATATCCATTAACACTACTTTAGATTGCTGAAGAAGTCTTCTTTTTTTCCTTCTGATATCTAAGGGCCATATTGATCAATTAAAGTCAGTCAAGTTTTCCCTAAACTGCCTTCTCATACTCATATATTACTGTCTAAATTCACCCAGTTTCTGGGTATAAGTGAATGCTTCCAAGGAAGGCTGAGTCCTTCCCTAGAAGATACCATATTGCTACAGCCTTTACATGTCAACAAAGCCTCATTTATTGAGCAAACAGCCCATAAAACCACAGCGCTGAAATGTCCATTCCCTTTGGCAGATGTACCTGGAAAATGGGGACAGTCCCTAGCCAAAATAATCACTGTATCTCCCCTGAAGTCAGGACCCAGTTATTTTGGGACCTATAACTCCAGAACTCACTAGAGTTTTCAGGATTTTTCATTGGAACAAGATTAACCTCACTCCAAGTGGGGTTTAACTCCTGACCCCACAGATGGGCTCCCCTGGTACAAACCAGCCAGTCCTGGCTCACCTCTTGATGCCAGAGCTCCCAAAGCTCCAAGGGAACAGGTTGTGGAGTTTTCCCCTTGGCAGCAGGGAGCCAGATCTTTGGAATTTCTCTTGCTGCTCTGTGACACTGGTTCTATTGTCCCTTCAAGCTCCACTGAGCTGGAAGCCAATTTCACAGAGCAGCCACCCATCTCATTATTTAACCCTTATTTTCATGTGGTTCTCAAGCATTGCCCAGGTTTTAGAAAAGGCTGTGTGTCAACTCACACCTTTAGGCAATGTGACAATAATTGGACAGTATGTTCTAGCACTGCAAGGAGTATATTAAGCTGTTTATCACTGGTACATTAAAACAGTAAATCAAACAGGAGACTTGGATAAGTCAACACAAGATTTGTGTCTATTAGAGCAAAGCCACAGGCCAGAACCTCAGCAAAAAGGCAGTGAATTAAATTAGTCAAAGAGTAAGCTGCACTTTTCATGGTTGTGTGCAATTACATGCAGATTCAGTTGCTTTGAAAGAATTTGACAGGAGAAAATTTAAGCTAAAAGTTTCTGGTAGACCAATAAATCTTGCTTTCCATGACTCATATCTCTGTCCCCTGGCCAAAAAAGAAGCCAGATATTTTATCTGTGTTTGAATATGTGGCTAGAATTATAAAGCCCCACTCAAGAAAACCCAAAGGGGAAAATATGAAATTTCATATTATTCTTTGAATATAAATGCCCTGTTCATATTCTCTTTCCATTACATAAGGTATTACAGTCCCATTCATGAGAAAATTCAGGCACAATAAAAGTATATTACATCTAGTTCAGGCATGAATTTTTTGGTCCATCAAAATGTTTAACCTTTAACTGCTCAAAGATGTCTTTTTTATTTAGACTGTACACTATATAAGATATTGATGCTAAAATCAGAGTTTTTGAGTGGGATTCTTAATATTTATTTGTCTTTAAATATTTAACTGTGTATAAAATAGCAGCATTTTAAAAAATGTTATTGATTCTCTCTTTTCAGGTTCCTTTCCTTACCTGAAACTTTACTGCCTTGATTTATGTATAACTTATTCCACTAAAACTATACAAGTCTTAAGTTTTAAAAAATATTAATCAGGGTAGAGCAAAAAGAAGTCAAAATGAGATCTGTAGCAGAAATCATAACCTTATTTATATTTAACATGAGATATTCAAATCACAAATTATTTGGGAAAAAAGGAGCCCTTCATCAGCTGAAAAAATGGGGAAGAATTTCTACTTTTTAGAGGATTTTTCAAGACTCTATAGAAGGGAATTATTGCATCTCGTTTTTTAAATTATTAGGTTCTTTATTTAGGGTCTCAAGAGTGTCCCCAATAGGCATTTGTCTCTCTCCATTGATTACCCAGACAGCCTTGGACCCTGAAATAGATATCTTCAAGTGTAGTTATCTGTTAGGAAAGTGGTGATTAGCACATAGATACATTAAAATTGAAATTAATAATAACTTAATTGAAAACCTAATGGTTATAGATGGTTAATTATGTTTTATACATGCTACAGTTTTCTCTTTATTTTTGTCTGTGTCAAAGCCAAGTGAGAAAGCTGAAGAAGAGGTAATGTACTGGAGGTTACATCAAGGGTAGTAAATCTTGTGAGACCTCCATTAACTCAATGTGACAAGTCTCTTGCACACATAAAGGAGCATCCTTGCCCCTCAAAGGAAAGACTACTGGGAATAGTCTATGTCTGACCAGTGTCCCCTAAATAACATCCAAACACGAGCATAGGCTGGAGGCAATGATTGTACTTGCAACCTTTCTAACAATCTGTAAGGTTGGATTTTCTCAGGGCAGGTCACTTGCCTTGGTCCTTTGTCTTTCAGTACAAATGTCCTTGTAACTACACCACTCTACCAACCTCCTTGTTATGTGCAAAGCCAAAAATATCTCATGAGGTTAAAGCATCGAGAAAGCAGGTGCTCCTTCTGGCAGGTCAAGGGTCCAGGGTGCTAAGATGGATAAACTAATTTCTACCTAGGGAAACAAATGTCAGAAAGGGTCAGAGAGGCCAAGGGAAGATGTCGTTTCCAGCCTCAGAAAGTCAACACCTGCATCTGCTCTGTTGGGCCCACATTCTTACACTATGGAAAGGTGCAGATGAAGAGTTTAACTGGGCCTTTCTGAATTACATTTCATCAAACACCTGCACATTTTAAAGCTACTAAAGCAAAGGTAGGAAAGACAGTAAACTGCTGGAAGTCCCCACCCAGGACATGCGTGTCCATTTCCCCAGCTGCTGAGCCTCGGGTCTCAGCCATTGTAACAGGCTCAGGACCATCCACCATCACTTTTATCCCTGTTTCCCCCTGTTGTCACCCACTGAGCCCTCCTTCCAGGGCCCCCAGGGAGAGCCCTCACACACCCCATGGTGTGTGCAGGCTTTCACCAAACCCCTCTGTTACCCCTCCCTGCAATCTGGCAATGCCCTGCTCAGGGGAGCTCCTCAGGTGCACTGCCACAGCCAGAAGCAAATATTGCCAGAAGGATTTCATTTCCTCTTCTCACTGTTTGCAGAATGGCAGAATTGCTCTATTTATCCAGGTACCTTTGAAGGCAGAGCTCAGTTTGCCTGCAGGCCAACAGCCCGTGAGGCCAGTTACCAGTTACCAGCTCCAATATCTGCAGCAATGGACACATTACCCAAAAAATTTGGCTTTCAAGGTCACTGTCCTGCATTAGAGAACCACTGGTGTGGTGAGAGAGGGAAGGAGGCAAGCCAGCATTACTGCCACCAGGAGAGCTGAACAGTCTATGACTTTTCCATTCCACCATATGTTTGCTCAGTAGTAAATGAGCAGTTGTTAGAGCTGGAGAGAATTTCCCCATTGAAATGTCTTGATGAGAAAAAAAAGGAGATTAAATAGGAATTTTCCATTCAGGTACTTCATGGAAAACTTAGAAAAAATCCAGATAGGAGTCAAGTATAGGCATTGACACCAGAAACACAGTAAGGCACTTTGTGATGTTAATTAAATTGCCTTAATTAAATATTATGACAAATGGTACATAAAGACCTGGCTTAAACTTGTGTTGGATAGAAGGGCTTTTAAACAGAAATAAAGAATCTGCAAATAAAGTGCTGCCTGAATTCTTAATGCATGCTTTTGAGTTAAATATATAGGTTTTTTTCTCTTTCTTTTATTGGACCTTCTCTAGGATTATAAATAATTACTGTATTTTTGCACGCACTTATCATCTTTTCCTTACCAATTAACATCATTTTTCATGTCTTTTAAATGTCAGACTCAGAAATTATAATAGCACAGCACCATAGTCAGTTTGGTATTTCTACATCTCTTCAATGTAATACTGAAGACAAATTTCCATGTCTGTTGTGCTACAACTGTACTTATGGGGTGACAGCAGGGTACACCCATAATGCTGTTTCCAACACTTGTGCTGAATCTGTTTTAGTTCTAAGTGTCCTTGCACAGTTTAAATTGAGCCTCACAGGCTTAATCCAGATTCCACTGAAGGTGGAAATTTTTTAGATCAGAGAAAAGTAGAATCATAGAATACCCTGAGTTGTAAGGGAATATCAAGCCTCATTGAGTCTGACTCCTGGTCCCAAAAGACCACACCATGTGTCTTGAACTCTTTGAGGCTTGGTGCTGTGACAGACTCACTGGGGAGCCTGATTCAGTGCCCAACCACCCTCTGGGTTAGAAATCTTTTCATAATTCCTGACTTAAACCTCTCCTAACACAACTCCAGGCCATTCCTGTCACTGGTCACCAGGGGCAAAAGATCAGTGCATCAGTGGCTGCTCCTCCCCTTCCCCTCGTGAGGGAGAGGCAGAGGGCCATGAGGTCCCACCTCAGCTCCTCAGTAACCTCCAGTGCAGACCTCTGAATAATGAGACAAAAATTTTCCCTCTGTAAGAGCCAAACAGAGGCCTCTTCCCCACACATCTTAGACAATGTTATTAATGATGCCTAAAGCTGTGAAGGTGTCTGATGCCTCCTGGCATCTGTCATTTTATGTGAAACCTTGAAAGACCTGTCTGCTTTGGACTTTGCTGATGTGCACATTCCTTCACATACAAGTGTGTGTGGTGAAACAAAAGTAAATCTAAGATTATCCTGTGCTTCAATAAATGTTTTCCTACCAGCTTTTTCATTTTGTTTCTCTGAACTTCACTTTGATGCCAGACAATAATATCGTCTAACTGAGAACTAAAGACCAAGCTGTACAAGCACACTGTGCACAAAGGTAATTTTCTTTGCTTCCCAGTGATAAGTGTAAGAAAGAAATTATGGCTTTTCCCTATTATTCATGGGGCTGATCCAAAGCCCATTAAAATCAATGGGGAACTTTCACATTAGTAAGTGTTTCAAAACAGATTTTAAGAGATTTGAGATGCAAGGCCAGTATTTTCAAAGGCATCAGAGAAGAAATTTAGGACATGGGCTGGCAATAAAAACCAATTAAAGGATTACTTATTTAATGAGTTACAACTCAAGAGAAGAACCTTAGTAACTGACTGCATGGAGAATCATAGATTTTTATGAATTCACAAGAAAATGTTAATTTAATCATTTTGCAGCCACTATTAACTCAGGAATATCATTTATCCACAACACTACATCTTGGGATTCACCTCACTGACTCTAACTTTCTAAGCAGCTGAGATTCAAGCTACAGGGTATCCTGTGCTGCCAAAGGAAGCTTTTTCACAGTTTCTCCCATTACAATTTCTCTGCTTTCTTTGAAATGCTACAACATTCATCTTTCACTGGAAAGAAGAAAGGAACAGGACTTGTCATGGTAAATTGCCTGAAATTTTCTCTAGCCTTTCAAACCTGTGGTTATTGTACACAATATGGAACTGGTACAGCTTCAACAGGAGAGATTGGGAAGGTGCCTAACTGTTATACCAGTGTTTTAGCAGAGTGGCATTCTGAGGAATGGCATCACCTAACTGAAGCCCTTCTGGTGAAGCTAACCCTGATTCTTGCAGGTTTAAAACAGTGGCAACTACGGGAACATAGCACACTAACCACCCAACAGCATTTATTGCTGTGCTTCAGCACAGAATCAGGCTGAAGCAAATCACATTCCAAGTGCTGCTCAAATTGCTTTTATTCCAGAACAACAAGCATTGACACAAGAGTAAGGACTGAGTTTTGATGGATCCCCTGTCCATGACAGGGTTTGGCAATTTGGGAGAGGCTACCAAGCTCAAAGTTGCAGCATCACACTATTCACTAATTTTCTTATTTTTTTCTATTATTCCATATATTTACATTTTTGTGAAAGCAGCACAATATCACAATTATTAGACATTTTTATTCAGAAAATAGCAGTGACTGGAACAACAGGGGAGGCACTACTATTCAGAGATTAAATGCACTGGCCAGACTGTTTTAAAAATTATGCAGCAATTCATCTTGACAGTGTGGCTTGGCTTAGCCAGAAGCTGAATTTTGTGATTAGTATTGTCAGACACTTTCTTTTCTTTATGTTCAGAATCCAACTGTTCTGCAGATCTGAAAAACAGAACAAAATGAGAAATATGCTTTTAAAACCAGTCTGACAACTGCAATTAAATCAATCACCCACTCAATTTCAGATATTTGTAACATCAAGCAATTTAACAAACACCTTTCATCCATAACGGCTCAAGGCATGTTTGCTTTAAAAGCGCTTCAGTAGAAAATTTCAGCATTCCACCCCCACTAAAATCCTTTTATAAAGAATGCACTTCTAACTATAGAGACTAAAAAGGGTTGAATATTCACTAGTATATAATTTTCAACATGGTTCACAGACTCCTGGGGAACTATGCTGAGATGAGGGCAAATCTGCTACTTCTTTAGGGAGTATATGTAAGAATAGCAAAGAAATTATTATAGAATCATCATAGAATATCCTGAATTGGAAAGGACCCATAAGGAGCACTGAAGTCAAACTGCACAGGACAACCCCTAAATCACCCCATGTGCCTCAGAGTATTGTCCAAACACTCCTTGAACTCTGGCAGGCTTGGTGCTGTGACCAATTCATGGTATGTTAAACTACAAATAAGTAAGTGTAAGAAGTGACTTCCATTTCTGTTGTGCTTTTGTGCATTCCTACCCAGCTATGAAATCAGAACAGGTGCTTGGGTTCCATCCTTGACAAATTATCTTCCAGCAAAATTGCTGGAAACTTCAGTCTCTTACTGTTTGCAGTCCTGTTCTGCAGGAGGTCAAGAGGAGCTGAAACCTATAAGGATACACACAGCAGAGCAAACCATTAATGGGATACTTCTTTGAAGTGTTTTAAATTAAATAGAATCCTTTTCTGATATATTCTCCATATTTTTGCCAGGAGAAAATACACCTTGGCACATGGTTAAAAATTGCTAGATTTTTTGCT
Organism: Molothrus ater; assembly: GCF_012460135.2. Lineage (NCBI taxonomy): Eukaryota > Metazoa > Chordata > Aves > Passeriformes > Icteridae > Molothrus > Molothrus ater. The sequence goes on along the minus strand of NC_050482.2, from coordinate 10,818,238 downwards.
GACATGGCAAACCATGACATCATTTTCCACAGTCTTTGTACAGTTATGATGGATGTTTATCAGTTTAGTAGGTCAAGAAATTTATTTGGTCTTTCTTTTTTAAACATCTGCATAAATTTTCTGCCCTATGGAGAATACAATGTCATACACAGCCCTACAGTTATGAGTAGGACTCAAACCTTAGGGGGGATGCATAGGCAATATGCTTAATCAATGAGATTAAATAATTGCATCCTGATGAAAGATCTGTTTAACTCCAAAGAGCTTTGTTGGCTGCATTCCTGACGCTGCTGCTTCCTCTGGCAGACATTGGTTGTGCCTTTGTGGCAGGAGCTGGCCTAAAGACTATGCAAAGGAAGACCAGCTGAGCAGCAAATGTGTGTTGGATCATACCTTTCAGATCGGAGTGTGGATTAACTTTTTTAAATGTATGATCAATATTTTGCTTTTTTTGTTTGTTTTTTTTTCCAATGTATTTTATTTAAGCATTATGTTAGAATAGGAATAAAAGGGGGGATGAATAGATAGCAATGGTTTTATATAGAAAAGGAAACTTACATAGAATAAAAAACAAAGATCTAGGAAAATCAGTTAATAACAATGGTAAACATGAATGTCAGCAAGAACTCTTATCCGTGTATTATTGGTTCTATGCTGTCAGTCAAACGAAAATAAAATTATTTTTAACTTGGATCATCAAGGGACAGCTCTGAGATGGCTGATGATTGCCATGAATATTCACTGATTATTTAAATTTTGAAGTAAATTCTTCCTGTCTCTCTGAAAGCATAGGCATGAGTATTGTTGATCCTTTAGAGGCAGCAGACAGGATCTGAGGTCTTGCCAGCCTGGCTTGGCAATTTCTTTTGCTGCCAGAAAAAAGACGTGGACAGCATGGACAGCCAGTTATTGTTTAACATATGAGACCTTCAAGAGTTTCCAAGTGCACAAGACTTTGATTTAAAACAATATGTAGAGAATAGCAGAGGGTTTTGAAGCTGTCTGGTTGAGCAGGAATGGTATTGATATTCCAATACTGCTTTTAGCTATATATATATCAATACAGTAAGAAATACCTATTCCAAATTGTGGAAATGCTAGCAGATCCTACGTATATTTATCTAACACAGACGACGACGACGACGACGACGATGATGATGATGATGATGATGATGATGATGATAATGAAGGACTCAGACCACTTTGGTGAGTCTGTATGCTTTAAAAGGCTCTTTTGATTGATCTATTCCCATAACTAGGAGGAAAGCAGCAAAACAGACCTGAACATGAATTTCTCTACCACAGGCAGGCCTTGTTCCAGAGTTTCTGTGCCATTCCCTTCTCTTTGGAGGATGGTTATTGCATAGGATAAGCAGTCAGAAATGTAAATGCTGCAAGACATCTCTGAATGATAGCAAATTTTCTTATACACTCTTCTAAAAATAATTTATTAAGAGAGAGGTTGTGCAGTTTTTAGTGAACTCAACAGATATAAGAGCCCTGTGTTCGTATGTTGTCTCTGTCCAGCTTGGACTACGAGGTAAAATTCATGTATCCTGTCTTTATTAAGAAGATTTTGAGGAGTGAGGGAGGAAATTTATGCAACTCTGAAGCCATTTTAAATTATATAAACCTGTTTGTTAAGGTGGATATCACTCATCATAAAAAATTACTTTTCCCCTGGGGTACACAGGACATGTGAATCCTTCTCCTCATTCTGTCTTCCAGAGAATATGGAATATAACCCCATAATTTCTTGACAAAACACACTCTTTTCTTTCACTTGTTTTAATCTAAAATGGTTTGTAACTGAACATAACAATTTGTTCTTCAAGAAGTTGAAAATATTTTATTCAACCCAAAAGAAAAAAAAATTATGATTGTCTGAAAATACCACAAAAATCGGTTTCATTTACTACTTGCATCTGAACCAAAAAACTTCAAGATATTATACATACAAGTTTAGTCTTAGGCTTGCCCTAACATGGAATGGGAATTTTCTTAAGTCATTAACATTTTTGTGGACAGGAAAGCCATTTCTATCCAGCTAAAGAGGAATCATGAGAACATAATATAACTATTACATGTGACAACATGATTATGCAGATTGTCTGCAGATGTGAACCAGAAGAGCTCTAATGAATTCAGTGGGTTCTACTGATTTACATTAGCTGATGATCTCAATTTGCTGCATTTTGGAGGAATGGTAGAAACAATTTGTCCTTATTCTTTTTTCAGAGACCCTAGAATACTTTCTTAAATCTCCAGTATACATATTCTGATTAAGTTCTGTCTTAGAATGTCAGACTACCTATCCCTGCAGTACTATCCAAAAAAACTGCAGAGTACATTTAAAAAGCAAGAGACTGTGCTGTTGGTAAAGCAGAAATGCAACACCACAGGAAGTTTTTGAGTAGACAGCAGTAGATAAAAATAAGAGCTAGGTTGAATCAAATCCAGTTGGCTTCACTTCTACCAGTGCTCACAACACTGTAGGTTGTTGTACTCTATCTTTCAGTGATTCACTGATAATGAATTTGCTGACATTGCACTTCATCAGGAACCATATTGCGTATTGGTTACATGGATCTCAGGGATGCTTCAAATGTAGACTGCCATTATTGCAGCTTTCTTGTCTTGCAAAAACTTGTCAGGTGGGAGTGATGAAGAAATGCAATTCAGAATGAAGAATACTCATGTATTGTGGAGTTAGGTTTCCATTAAAATTCTTTCTAGTGAACAAACTTGTTCTGAACTGTCTGAAACGTCCTGGCTGTGAGGAGTCTTATATCTAGATAAGAGTGCAAAATATGTTTCACATTTTCAGTTCTTAATATTGTGTGATGCTATGAACTCCAGGACAGGTTTTCAGTTTTTGTGATTTTTCATTGCTTGATACAAATGGAACCATTGCAACTCAATTTAAATTTTGCTTCAGTAGAAGGAAATTTGTCATCAGTTTTTATCCAAAGTTAGAAGAAATGGAAGGAGATGATAAAATATTAAGATGAGCTTTGAATGTAGTAACAATTCTGAAAAGCCTATTATTCTGACTTTGCTCTGAAATCCTTCTCAGGAAGGACTGATTTGGAAACAGCTGTCCTGGGAAGAAGTATTTCCCAGATTTTCTTGACCCTTGAACCTTCTCCTGTCATGCAAACTGATGCTTTTAAAACCAATATAGTTTTGGATGTATCTGTCTTCATGTTGTGAAGCAGTCTCTAAAGCAGAGAGTTCTGGAGACGCACTTGGCAGAGACATTTTCAACTGTACAAATGTGGTAAAAACCTTGTCAGTAAACAGTGTATAGGTGGCTTTTCTGTCTTTCATAGCAAAGCAAAAGTACAGTTAGATGAAAAAAAATCTTTTTCACAAGCAGGAAAACCTCTAGAGAATAAATCAAGAGAGAAACTTCATGGAGTTTCTGTCTTCTCCATAAGAACTCTATACAAGGGTTACATTGGTTTTGTAAGTCTGCCTGGTCTAATTAAAACTGTCTGTGTTAAGTTCACCAGTAAAGATCTGTTATTTGTAAAACCCACATGCTTTTATTTTCTGCTCTTATGCAGTTTTTCTATTTCTTTGCTTTTAACTTCTTTTAAGAACAATGAGATCCAAATTCTACAAGGAAGAAGTATTAAACCTTTATAGAAGCAGATGTTGCATATATGTTGACTGCATGAATTATCAGGTACATGGCTCTTAAAGAGACTGGTGTTCTTGCCTACAAACATTTTGTGACTTAATAAAATGGGTTTTATATACTATCAGACATGTGTGTTTGCAGTAGGGCTGTGCTGCGTTACAGCTAAAAGGCCTGAATAAATCAGAGACCAAACTGGAGCTGTTATTGAATTCTAGGAATCAGAACATCTGCATTAAATACAATGCAGCTACTAAGAGGGTGCTACACTATCAGGTCAAACAGTGGGGATTTGCTAATTGTGATTTACAAATTTTTTGTTAACACTGGGGGGTCAAATTCTATGCAGTAATTAATTGATACTACAGACTTCAGAGAGTTTCTGTCTTGCTGTTACCATCAGGGTGTGTTTATTAATTAGAAAATCTATTATTATAGAAAAAATGGTATAATTTCTCATGTTTTCTATTACAAAAACATTCTGTAAAGCTATAACTTAATCAGGAAGAGAACAAAATAGATTATATTGAAATGCTGAGTTCACTCATGCCAGAGTTACTTAATCATGAGAAAGAGTTATATAAATCTAAATCCTATAGAGTGCATTTGGAAAACATTTCAGGTTGCTGAAGCTGAGTTCTTAATGTGAAAAAGGAAGAGTAAACCAACATTTTCTGACAACAGTACCGTACAGAGATTCCTCCACCAAAATCGTCGTGTTGAAAGTAGCTGATACTGAAGACTACAGGAGAATGCTCTCTTGAGGTCTGTTTGCAAACTATTTCAGGTGTTAATCATTCTTCATGGTACTATTTTTGATTTAAAAATTTATTACTAACATTTTCTGGGTGGCTATCAGAGAAGAACAATTCACTTCAGAAAGCAGAGAAATTATATAAAAACCCGTGGGCAGTTTAAGAGTTTAATCTCCCCAGGAATCAACTTGAGCATCCAGAAGTTGGGTGCTTATGTCTGAGCTAGGTATTATGTGTGTATTAAATGGTCAATGGAGAGACAAAAGACAACTTTTAAAAGGCAATTCTTCTGACCTGACATGTTTGAATTATAAGACACTCAGTTCCCTCTACAGACTACAAAGAGACACTACTGTAACTTAGAATTAATGTGTTCAGCTATAGACATTCACAGATGAGATGAGTTCCTCTTATTTAGACAGGAAGATTAAGTTACTGATTTATGGAACTTAGGTGTCACAGTTTTTTCCTTTCTTTCCCCCCTGCTCTCATTCACACACTCACAAACCCCTCACAGTTTTGAATCAAGATGTGAGGAGAGTTCCTAAGATCTCTGTAGCTGTTTCCATAGCCTTAGCCTAGGAAACAGCTTTTTAATACATATGTCTAACTATTTTGAAGTGCTCACAAATGTTTGAAATACTCAAATCATACAAGATAAAGGGAAAATTGTAAAACTGAAGATGTGCAGGCACTCTGAAAGTGATGATGTGTCTCAGGGATCCTGTGAGAGCTGAGAGGCAGATACAGAAAATGCTCATTTTAGAGACTACATCATGTTGATGAAATGTAGCATTAGATTCAATACTTCTAAATACAGCTTTGCCATTGCCCTTGAGTGGGACAGGATAAGTAATCTCCATTCTTGCATCACCACAGTAGAGAAATAAAATATTACTGTTGAATTTTTTCTTTGTTAAACTGTTTTGAGAATTTTCTAATTCTTACAATATATTTGAACACGAACTATTATATAAAACTATTAAATAGCACCCAGATATAAATTCAGTTATGGCTCATAGTTCAGCTGAGAGAAGGATTTCTTCTCTTTATACAATTGAGGCCATTTTTTATGCTTGTACTTGGAATTAAGGCTTTGAAGTACAAGATTGTATAGGATTTATTAACATGTTTAATGATGGATATTTGATAGCCTTTTTTTCTTAGTTAATAGGGCATCTAAAGTGTTTAAATTTAGGAATATTCAAAGCCTCTGCATATGGGGAAAGCATAATTATGTGCAAAGAGGCTTTAAAGAAAGGCTCACAATGCAAAAAAAATATTTTCATACTACTAAACTTTCCCAAGTAGAGGAGACCAATATTTGTGTTACCTCATTTCAAAGTTACTACAAGTTTTCCTGAGAAGCTTGGCATAAGCCTAATAATTACTGTAAAATTGCAAGGAAATCAGCCATTCCAATTTGCTTAGATAAAGCTTCTTTGAACTGCCTTCCAACACTGGGCTCCATTCATAGCACGTTTCATTCTAACAGTGTTTCCACTGTCTGCTATAGAGGGGCAGCTTGCACAGGTTTTATGCAGCACAGCACATGGAATTCCACATGCTGTTTGTTACAACCAGTGCATCAATTGCATGCACTTCAGCAAAGACCTTTATCCGCAGTGATAAAAAGAGGTGTGTGTTTTCAACAAGATGATATTTTCAATCAGGGCAGTTTCCTCCTGATTTTTTATCAATATTAATGGTGTTTTAAGATGTTTTCTGAAGTTCATTGTATAGGTATACTTTGCAGCCCAAGAACTTATCTGTTCTTATAATATTCATATTCAAAAATTGGAAAAGTTAAGCAGCCTGCAGCTTAAAGTATCAAGTAAGTAACTGTAGGTGTCAGCAGGCACAAAACAAAACCCCAAAAAACCAAACCAAACCAAAACAAAATAAATCCAAAACTCAAACAAACAACACCAAAAACTAATCACCTTTTTCATTCCTGGGAGATAAAAAGGTTTCATTTTTAAAATTAATGGAAATTGAATGACAGTCAAGATTTAGAATTATAGCTGGACCAATTGCCTCATCAGGTGGAAAAATTTATATCTTCCCTTTTTCGTAAGAAACTAGGCCTAAGTTGTAAAATTAAATGAGTTTTTTAATATGAGTCAGCATTTATCATGTGCAAATTAAACCATATATACTTTCAACCAGATACATTTTATAGAGAATATTGCATACCTATTTATATGCTAGCCCCCAAAAATAAAGTATGTAACATTTATGGCTGTTTAATTAAAAAAAAAAAAAACAAAAAACCCAAAAACAAGATACACATTGTGCATATAAATATGCTTTTATTTATCTTTCATATTGTGATTAGTTTTCATTTCTAATTTGGAAGAAATAGCAAAATTACAGACGCAAATTGTGAAATGCATCTTTCCTGATTCTGAACAGAATCCAGTCTGTTGAAGAGATTCCTGTGATAATGACAGATTGCCTCTGTACAAGATGAGATAACTTAGAATTCTCTTCTGTCAACCATGGGTAGAAGCAAAGGTACTTTTATTCAATTGAGAAATATCAGAAAAACTATTAAGCAATAAGATTTAAAATAAAATCTGCAAAAACAAGGAGATTTTGCAATGGTCTGCATACGGCAATTTCTGGAAACCCCAGGTAAATATAAATTAATAGGAGTTTTAAAATAACCCATTTTTGTTCTACTTTCTTACCATGTATGGAAACACTTACTGTGGAAGGATTGCAATAGGAAGCACTGAGCTTCAACCACGTGCTCTCCATTAAGTGCTTTTTGAGCCTGTACTTACTTCTGTGTACCATACTGGATGTGAAATGCAGACTGAGCCATTTTCTCCTCTGCCAAGGCCAGCCATTGGGAGCCAGCCATGACCCAGTTGCTGAGGAGCTCTGTGCCAGCAGAGGAATTACTTTTAATGATAGAGCCATATTTTTCTCAGACTTAAAGTTGAAACCACTTCTGAAATCATCATCACCTTTGTTAGTGTGGATACTCCCTATTTTTTTTTGCTTTGCTTATACAAGTTAAGCCAAAGTTGAACCCAAGCAGTTAATATTATTGTAAACTGGGGATAGCTTGAACTTTGGGACATTGAAAATAAGGGCATATGGCTTTTAGAAACACTGGATGCTTTATTATTCATTCTCTTCTTTAATATTTTAGTAAAGATTTTAAGCTGACTCAGATTTAGGATTTCTTACAGATATCAGATTGCAGGCACAGTGAAAAGCAAAACAATTATTGGGTGTTATCCATTAAGAAGAATTCAAATAGCTACAGTTAGCAATCTGCAACACCAGGGTAGCTGTGGGCTTTTTTCTATGCCATAAAAGACCCTCAAAGTTACCATAAAGCTTCATTCACTTCTAGTGTGATAGGTTACACATGTGATGGTTTATTTTACAAGTAAAATCTGCATGTAAGCTGTAAAGTGCCTGAATGCTTGGATTGCAGGATGGAAAAATAAACAGCTGCAATTAAGGGATCAAGCATTCCAATATTGCTCCTATTATATCATGTAATTTTATTTTCCTAAAAGCACTTCAGAGAAATTTACTGCCAAATTAGGACCTTTAATGTCTTCTGAGATAATCAGTGATATGTGGATATTCTATTCAGAAAGAACAGCATTAACATGTTGACTATAGAAAACATTTTCTGTAAAACATCCCCTGAGTAATTTGAAAGCTTTAAATCTGTCTAGTTAAATTACAAATTATTTAATTCTAATACATTTTAATAATAATTTTATATATTATTTAATTGTAGTAACATTTTTCTTCTTCTGAATGGTTATTATGCACACTGAATTTTAGCCTAAAAGAGTTATTAGAAATAAAAATAGGTATATTTTTAAAGTTTTTATAAGTTTGGAAAGCACCCATGAAATTGGGTGCTCTAGAGCTAACACTCTTTTTCAATGTGTTGTTCACTGATTGTGAAGTTGGTGCAGTTCATTGCTATCTTGAATATTAAAAAGGTTTAATTGAATATATTGAAAAAGAGTATTGTGCAAAGAAGTCTACAAAAGGTGCTTCCAAGTGTTTGATTTGTAAGTCAAACTAATTCTGGAGGCAGGTACCTGAATAAAGCTTAACTAAGCAAAGTCTGAGTACTAGAGCAACTGGAATCTATCAGTGATATATTCAAGTACACATATTTTCACTTGTTATTAACACTCACCCGACTCTCTTAGGCTCTTCATTTTTTGAAGTACTTTGTGAGTATTAACTTTAAGAATGTTACATATCAGAAATGTAGGAGATTACTCTGTTTATGTTGATATGTTTAAAAAAATTGTATTTCAAAAAATCTTTATTTTTTTCTTTAGTTGAAAGAAAAAAAAGTCATTTTGCATGAAATGCAGCTATTTTATTTAATTAACCTATTAAGATGCAGTAATGCCTAAAAATTAAGAAAAAGAAATCTTACATAAAAAAGGAAAAAAAATACAGTTTGTCTCCAACATTGCTGTCTACTTGGCAAAGCATTATTATGTGTATTTTCCTACAATTACAGTATCTTTAATCACCACAGAGACTGCATGAAGAATGTTGTACATCTTCAACGATTGAGTTTTACTACCTCAACACCCAAAATACCTGTGAAGAAAAAGCTAGATATTGATTCTGAGGGAATAGTGCCACCTGCTGAGCCATTACTTTCCATTTCTGTAGAGGTCCCTAAATACAGATTTAATCCAGTGTGGTGAACTTGAAAAATCTTCCACTCCTTAATCTTTCAATACTACTCCTATGTTTATAACTAGTTGTTTGTTTGTTTGTTCATTTTAAATTAAATTTATTCTGCTACCACCTAAATTAAAGGCTCAGATGCTTGGATGTAGCCCATACCCAGCACTGGGATTGTGCTCTCAAGCACAGGAGGCTCAGAGCCTCTGTGCTATCACAAAGTGCTGTTGGAATATAAACAGTGACAAATACATGGCCAGGCTCTTATCTAAGAAAGGAAGCCCACTCTTTCCAGTTGAATTTTACTGGCAAACTCAAGTTTTTTGCAAGTAACTAAGCCAGGGAAATTGGTTTAGGTTAGCTTAACATAAAATGTGTCCTGTGCATAACAATGATATTTTGGTCAATTTAATATTTTAAGGTTTTTTGTGTTTTTTTTTTTTTTTTTACTAGGCTCTCTAGAGACAACTGAAGATCCAAGTAAAACAGAAATACAGAAGGTCTGTCTCATTTGAGAATATTTTATTTCACAGCCTTAATTATGTGCTTTGATGGGATCAAATAGCCTATATCTTTGCTATAAGTTCAGTTAGGAAGCCTATAAATCAATAAAAAGGCATCCAAAGTAAATGGACTAGAAAATAAACATTTTTCTTAAAACAGACATTCTTATCAAAACAATCAAGGCAAGACATGTGATGGCAAAGAGAATCAGTCTATTATTCAGTTATCCCATCAATTAGGAGAAAGAAAAAGACCTAATGTGAAAGCAGCTGTGGGGTTTACATCCTTAAAAATTGTTGAGGCATCAGCAGTTAAAAGTCGCATTTTGGTTTACAAAAGAATATTTTAAAGCCTCTCCTTACATTTTGTGGACTGAATTTATTCTCCAAAATCATCATAATAACTCTTAATACAAATTTTTTGTAAAACTTTTCTATAACTATTTAGTAACAAATCTTGTAGAGAAACATATTTGAATAGTCTCATTTTTCAATCTTCTCGTATCTCTTTAAGTTTCTGTTCTGTACAGACACTTTCCATTACTCTTTCTATTGCGTTTACAGGAGAATTAACTGAGAATACCTAATGAATTTAGGACATATCATTGATATCATATCATATCATATGATATATATCATATCATATCATCTAGATCTCTAGTATTCAATCATAGTTTTGATATTTTGTTGATCCATCTATAAACATGTTTCCAATTAAAACATAATCTGTGATTTATAACTGTGATGTTTGCGTTATAATTTTCTTCCATTTTTCTGCAGTTAATGAAGGATGGGAAAGACCAGTGAGGGAAAACTTCTGCATGAGATCTGTACTTATCTGTAAAGAATGATTATCACAACTCAGAATTAAGCAGAATTCCCACTTGATTTTCAGAATTAATTTCCTGAAGGGTAGGAGGGAAAAAATAAGAAAAAAGAAAGTATTTTTTGTGGAATGAAAAGTTAAAAAAAAAATTGCTTCATTTTGGGCCAATTAACTACTAATTTACATTCATTTACTTTAATGCAATGCTGAATGAAAACTCCCTCTGTCATTTGTTGTAGGTGAGTCTGAGTTTTATGTAGAATATTAGTCTCAAGAGAAAAATTTTGCATTTCAATGAATGAGACAATAGATTAAACAAGAATAGCACCATATCCTAAATTACAGTTTATCACTTTCAAATTATTGGTTAAAAAATTATAAGGAACACAGGATTCTTGACTGTGCCTTATTTCAGAGAGACCAGGCAGTACTTGGCAAGGAAACATCCAAATGTGCAAGACACATACAGAATGCATTCATAGGATTTAATATTCTAATATAAAATGTACCATTACATTCCAGTTTAATTTCTTTTCCCCTATCTATTCCTTAAGATTTTTCATGGATCAAATTCAGAGGCCATTTGAAAACAAACAAATGAGATATGGCTCAGCTGGACATTTCCCCTTAGATTTTAAGAAGGTGAAACAGAACAGAATTCAGCTCCCTATTCTAGGACTAGCAGACAGCTTATTCTCAACATTGATTGTTCAGCTGAAGCCCATGTTTAAGGATAAATAATAGGAATACATCTAAACCACTATTTTAAACTGAGCATGACTGATAATCCTTGTTAAATCAGGAACTTCAGAAGTTTAGACTGGTTTTGTAGATGGATCAGAGGAAAAATGGAGATATAATGGTAAGCAAATCTATAGGAAAAGCAAATGTGCATATTGCACTAGGAAAAAGTCTATCAATGGCCCTGGAAAATCCAGGCAAAGCCATTGTGATCAATAAAAAAAATATGTAGAATTTAAAGGTAGTCTACCAGCAAAATATTAAAGTATTTCCAGGTGCATTGATGCACTATTTGGAATAACAAAATCTCTTTTCAAAGAGACAAAGTCTCCATTCACATACAATCATCTGCAAAGGGTTTATACATTGAAATGGCAAATAACTCTCTATTGACGCTCAACCAAAAAGGTATTTAGGAAAAGCAGGAATGGTATTTTTATGAGAAAATCTATAAGGATGTTTTTATAAAGATGGAATATAATAACTTCCTGTGTCTGGGAGGAAAAATGCTGCATTTTGAAGAAAACTACTTGAAAGCAACAGATCTCTCCTTCCTCAACTATTGTGAGAATGTAATTTTAATTCAACACAGTAAATAAAACACATGCACATATACAAGCACACTTACTCATCGGCATTATAAACAGAAAGAAATCACCAATTTCTCCCTAGAGCCCAAACTGCAGAATTATTTCAAAATGCTTATTATGTGATAGACACTATAAACTTCAGGGAATGTAAATTTCAGCCAGGAAAAGATGCTGAAGGATTGGAGGAACTTGAAGGTGTTTATTATATGAAATTAAATATTGAGTAAAAGGACAGAAAAACTTCAGGCCTTCTGAGTTTGAAACTCTGCAGTGGACAGAATTTATTTTTCAAAAATTCTCTCAAGACCATGAGACAAATCATCACTAATTTAAGGAGACACAATCTTTTTCTTCTCTAGAACACATATATTGTCATATGTGTTCCAAAAATCTTCTTCCTGCACGTACTTTTCTTTTTGTCCTTTTGTATCTTTGCACTAGTTCCCTTGCCTCTCATATAGACAGAGCATAGCCAAAATACTTCCCTTTACTATTAAGGTAATTTTCCTTTTGGATTTAGTAGTACCTTGCACAAAAGGTTATGAATCTTTTGTGTCATAAATTGGACTGGAATGGAATGGAATGGAATAGAATAGAATAGAGAAGAATAGAATAGAATAGAATAGAATAGAATAGAATAGAATAGAATAGAATAGAATAGAATAGAATACTGATCCTGATTTTCTAATATATAAAATAAAACACTGTATCCCTATTTATCAGAGTAAGGACTGTAACCTTCCCATGAGAAACAGAATTCCCTTTTAGAAAAATCTGGAAAATGTTTTCTGAGGGGGCAATGGGGATACAAGGGTAAATAAGAGTATTAAGTATTCTAGCATGAGTAGTGTCCAGGTTGTGTTCCTCAAAGACCTGCACTTGACATTAGAGACAGGAGTCTATTATATATTGAAATAAAGCAGATTTTATTGCAGTCTTTAAAAGAAAATTCAAGAATTATTCAAGGAGAGAGGATTTTGTTAGCCACAGAGATTTTGTTATTCCAAGTACTGCATCAGTGTACCTGGAAATACTTAAAAAATATCATCATAAGACACTCTTCCCATTAGAAAGGGAAGGCCCTGGTGCTATTTTTCAAATGCCAGGGGCATGGCAAGTGAACACTACCCAGTAGAATCTACAGCTCATTCCAAAGTAGATTCTTGGAAAGTTCACATTTTTTTGGAATAATTTAAAACAGATATAATTCATTAAATTTCTCATACTTATTAAATCCTCATAATACTATAATGATATCATTTACAGATTGTATCTAAAAAGAAAACCCCCACAAAATTTATAAAGCTCCTGGGTTTTATCATAGTATATTTAGAATGGTTTAAGTTAAGCTTTTTCCCAGCTCTGGCTGTGAACCAAAGAAGCAGACACTTTATTTTTACTTGATCAGAGAGAAGATGAAAAATAGCAACCTTGATGTACATTAGAATTTCTAAAGTTACATTGATAGTATTGAGTGAACCACATTATACAAGTGTTTCCACCGTAATTACATGAGTAGAAATTTGGGTTCTAATGCAGACATGGTTTTTTCCAACTTCATTTTCTATAACTATTGTATAGTATCTTCTGTTTCTAGAATTTTTTTTTTAATTTAGACCTCTGCCTCTCACAAAAAGACAAAGCAGCATTAAAAACAGTTGCAGGGAACTGACTGGAAATTAATTATAAAACAATAAACCCCAAGAAATTCAGTACAGAAGGAGAATTTGAATGCTACCATTACCTGATGATCTTTACCCAATCAATATATTATACATGTCCTCCTCCACTTAATGTAAAGGATCATGGTACAAATACACCAGAAATTACTGTAGAACTACATGAATCACAACTGTGGCCGTTCTATCAATGAAGAATCTGGCAGACATGACCATTTTTCAAGGCATGAAATGAGTTATACTTTTTAATACAGTAACAAAGAGGAAATTTAATAAGACAGAAATTTCTTTCCTTTTGCCATGCTCCCTTAACTCCCACTCATGAGCTGTCGTGCTCCATGCCAGAGAAGTGCTCCTTTTCAGACACATGGCACGTTCCAGTTCCTACAGAAGCCTGGTGGCTTCAATGTGAGCTAAGTCACGTTCTTAAAATGGGTTCTGGGCAGGCAGCAAAGAGCACAGATCAGCTCTTATGAAGCAGTTTCATTGTAGTCTGGCACATCTGGGGTAACACTTCTCCCCCTGCCTTCTCTCAGCCCAATGGCAAGTTGGTCATCTGTCCGTAAAGGAGAAAGCTTTGATATGTAGGAGCCACTCAGCTTTTACTCAGGCTGGAACCATTCTGCACATCAGTGTGAAATGCTCTCAGGAAACCTACCATGACAGTTTTATGAATGGAGTCCATTGTAAATTTCAACTTTAAAATGGAATTTATGGACTATGCTTAATGCATAAAAGGGGAGTCAGCTGGGGCAGGTATCTTGGAAAATGTCTGTGGTTCATGAATAGTGAGCTCCAATTTTTGCTTTGCACTTCAGAGAATGATTTTTTCATTTGAAGAGATTTGTTCTCCTTCATAGTGATGATGAAATAAAGTTGGGAGAAAAAATAAAATAAAATAATAAAAGATAACAAAACTCCATTAAAAACTAAAAAAAAAAAAAAAAAAAAAAAAAAGTTAAAAGTTCCTGAATTAAAATATGCACAGGAAATTAAAGCAACAACAACAAAAATTAGTAAAATATACTTCATTACTTATAGAGAAATTTTAATTTTCCAGGAAGCTTAAAGAACTAGAAATTTATATTGAACTATACAGGACACTACCATGCAACAGGCATTACTTTGTCCTGAAAGTGAAAAAGAACCTAGGAATGAAGGTTTTCTCTGTTCCTGTGTTCTCCTTCTCAGATGGAGATTTGAAGACTCTGACACATTTTGTGGATGGGTTTTCCTTTGAACTTTAAGGCTTATTAACATCATCCAACAATAATTTGTTTATATAACTGTTTGATTGTTGTTAATGGTGTCTTGAAGCCTTTTTCTACCTTTACTACTACTTCTCATCTTACTTTAATTGTCTGATTCAAGAGCTTTTATCATTTAACTACACATTTTTCAACTGAGTGTCCACACTGTTAATTCTTCTTTCCTTCACCCCCAAACACTTCCATGTTTTTAAATTTCCTTTCCATTTCTTTCCAACTGGCCAAATGGTCCCCTTCCTCTACTCAGATACTGTCACCCCAAACCATCAGGCCTTGGTGGAATTGGTTATTACCAGTACATCCTTTCTGCATGGGCATTTTGCTTGTTTTTGCTGCCATTTGACTTGTGGTTTAGATTTTGCACTTACTAACAGAGACAAGCTAAGAAAGGTGGTTCATTGCTATTCAAGTAAATTTTTTCTGTATTTTCTCAAGTTAAATATGTTTACAATACAATGGGCTTCAATAATATTTCTTACATCAGAACTTTCAATTCCTCAAGCCTATATTGCCTGCATGTTGGATTTTTCTTCAGCTGCACATTTCCTTGATAACTTGTCATAGTTCATTATAAATATAGACACAGATTGTCTTTCTATAGATGTTCTCTCAATTTTCTCCAACTTTTATAGTGAATTGCTCTAATCTCAAACTCTAATAACACTCTTGGAAGCAGCAATGTGAAAAAAGATGGGAAAAGTGTTTATTAAAAGTGTAAATTATTTCACGTATAAAAACAAATTATTGAAAGGAAACTAATTTTATCAACTGCATAAAAAACCTCATTCATCTTTTACTTTGTTTTTCAGCATATTATATATATTGAAAAAATTTATAAAAGAAATTAAGATAATTTCTTTCCATTACATATGTAAGGGGATGCCTTATCTATTTCCCTACTGGTGGTTGGAAGGAATTCAAAACACTTAAGGCTGATAAAGCATAAAAACCTGAATATTGTATCTACTTAAATAATTCATTTTTTCATCAACAATAAAAGCATGGAAGCTGGGCCAAGAACCAAAGCACCAGCCCCAAAATGAATATGCATCTCAGTGTCCTCTGTTATGAGATTCTGGAATGGTTTCAGGATCTGGCTGTATGGTAACTAAATGTGCCACTTAGTAAATTAAATTGGTAATTTAATTCAGCAAAAGGACTAGTGAAGTTAAATCAATGCTTCATCTGAGCCCTTTTGTCGAAACTCAAACATGATTTGATTGAAACATTTGCAGTAGGCAGGGGGTTTTGTGAGTGAATTAAGTGTAGGATTTCTCTCACTATTGACCCATCACCACAATGGAAAAAAATAAGAAATTCAGAACCACTTTTCAGAATGTATGAGGAACATAGTTAAGACCACTGATTTATTTTCCTAAATATGTATTAGTTGGGATTTGGGGATTTTTTTTTGTAATCCAAAACATCTGAAATAGTAAATTCCTTGCATATATCTTAAGATTATCCATCTCTCAACAGACCAACGTCACTTGTTGAAAATGAGAGTGAATCATGATGAGTAGCACTCTGACCTTCCAAGCAGGTACTGATTCACACAAAGCATCCTACCTTAAAATCCAATAAGAAACTTTATTGGCAATTGAGCCTGTAGAATTACTTTTCAATTGCAAAGACTAAGCTCTGAAATTCAGTCTAAGGACAAGCTGCATTACCTATAACTTCTCCTTATTTCCTGTATATTTCCTGTTCTAGAAAAGAGGTATTCAGACAAATGACACGCTAGTCAACCCCTGCATGAAGCTTTAACCAATAAATTCATGCTCAGATTTATCTTTTGTTTAAGATAAATTCATGTTTCTCTTTAAAGCCATGACAGTACAGGTAAGCATCACCTTTAAATGATTGAGGGAATAACAAACAGGGTGACAGGTTTCCTTTAGTGTTAGAGATTATCATCAAAGGTTGAAAGAGACTCTGAAAAAGGGTTTTGGATGTGAAGTAAGTTAAGGCAAGTTTCTTGCCGGAAAGCACATGATCAGTTAATTTATTGGTCTTTTTGGATTTATCTGGCCACAGGATAAGCTAGGACACACATGAAAGAAATAAAAATAATCTTGCTTCAGTAATTCCTTTAGCCTGAGAGCTGAAAGTATTCTCATGATGTTTGTAGCCAGAACAAAGCTAGATACAAATGCAACCTAAAATGGTCTGGTTCAATCAAACACACAGTACAGCTTCTGGAAGGAACACCGTGATTCTCATGGCTCCTGAGCTGGTCATATCTTAAACTTGAGTTGGACTCAAAAGGAGAATGGTTGATAAGATAACCTATGATTAATACAGCATTTAAGTGTGTGAAAATATCCCTAAATTCCTGTGTACCACCTTCACATCAGATTGGCTTTGCCTTCTAAAAGCATTTAGTGCAACAAGGGAACAAGGTCAATTAAACTAGACCAGTCTTTCTTCTTACTTTTCCAAAAGCTTATTTGAAAAGGAAAATAACTTTGCTTTAACATTTAAAAAGTCAATAAAGTCAGGAAATCATTACCAAAAAAAGTAAGTTATTATATTATTAATATGGCTTTATCTACTGAAATTATGTTAGCTTTTCATTCTCCTACTTTGTAGTAGTGCAGTCTTTTCAACACTGCTCTGATTCTGGCATCATTTGGAATTTAAACTACTCCTTTTACTTTAATCATCAGTAGTATAGTCAGATTCCAGAGTCACATGCTGCCTTATTCTACTGGAAATGTTCATATATTTCTTGATTGCTGTAAGTGATGAGACTGCACACAAAGTGAAAGCAGACTAAGGACAAAGTACAGAAAAAACCCCACAACTCTATTCCTTCTGCTTATCATGTGGTTTGGACTGAACAGAGCACAATGTGACTCTGTCTTATTTATAAGCCTATCCTAAGCTGGCAAATTCTGTGCCTCTGAAGACAAATAGATTGGTGGCAGCAATTTGGTTTCAAATAACTCCAATCAGATCCTTAGGCAAGTGTGTGTGCCTTGGATTTTTGAGCTGGGAATCTTAAACCTTCTCAATAGATTTCCAACATTTTCTGGTTTCAGCTAGCATGGAAAGAGCCTCTGAGAATTGAACTTACAGATGTGTTCATTAATCAGCTCAACCACCAGCATCTAAAGATCTGTAAACTCTGCAGAATTATGGCATCCCTAAAGTTTTCTTTCCCTGCCCCTGCAAAAGTAATATTTAAACAAGCAGCAACTGTAAAATGTAAATTAATAGTTAACCAAAAGGATAGCTAAAATCTCCACTATTATTACATGTTGATTAGACAAGCCTTGAGAAAACACTCTCCTGTTTGGCTTTTATCGTGTTGGATTTTTTGTCTTTCTCTTTTTTTATTAAAACATTTGAGTGAAGTGGAAACTTTTGACATTTGCAGTAATATCAATAGACCTCAGTCCCCTTGATTTTCTATAACAAGAAGATTATTCATTCATCTCTGACATATATTGCACACTATAAAAATTGGAATGGTTTACTTGGGTATTTCCTTGTCTCTGTAATGTCCTTCAGAAAATAAATCATGTAACCACTCATTCCCTAAGGTGCCTTCAAGATATTTGCTCCATTAGCATGATATGCACTGAAGTTAAGCTACTTTGAGCATCAAGCTGCTGAATGTTCCACTTTCATGTATTTAAGAAAATTTGTATCTAATTTATCTAAAGAAATCTTATCTGTTACCTCCAGTAGTGTGGATAAAAATGAAAACTCAACAAAATTGCAATTACAAATTTAAATCAAACACAGGTTTTTTTGAAAGGTGAAAACCACATTTTGGGGTGGTTCAACTGCACAGTAAATTTGTCTTATTCTCAATTGGTAAACACAGCTGGCTCTGTGGCAGGTCTCAACTGGCTTCATGTATTTCATCTAGGATAGTTATTTAAAAATAAAAAAGTTTTGCTTCAGACAATATCATATTATGTTTTTCGGGTTACAGAAGGAATGTGGGAAGGTTTATATTTTGCCAGAAAAGGGGTAAATGTTCTGGAGAGGCCAGCGGGCACACGTGAGCAGATAATTCAATATGAGTTTTTTTAAATGTTGAAGCCCCATGTTGCAGGTCAGGAATACATATCAAAATAAACCAAAAGATGTGCTTTCATCTTGTCACTTACTGTGTTATGACACTTCATCTTTCAAGTGCCCAACAGCCTTTTGGACATTCTATTTCCCTTTCCAAGTAATGGAGATAAACTGACCTTTATAAGTGTCTAAGAAATCTAAGCAACTTGCATTGGTGGTTCAAGATAATGCTTCTAATGATATATTTTTCATTTTATATTGTGTACTTAAAAAGAAGGTGTTTTTTAAAAGTCTGAGTTGGATTTCTGTGAAAAAAATTTCTGGTGTTGCTTTCTTTTGTTGGTTTGTTTTTTTTTACTTCTTTGGAAGTATGAAATTATTTATTATGTTATGAAATCTAATTACATTTTTACATATATATAGGGTCTGAGCCCTTACTTACACTGCTTGGCATGGCTGAACACAGCAAGAGAAGCTCTGGATCTCTGTCTTTCTTAGCTTTGGTAATTCTGGGTTTCATTCACTACCTTCTGCTCTGCTGTGTGACCTTCTGACCTTTTACTTCAAACTGTCAGAAAGAAGTTGCCCATGTATATACTTAATTTAATTAGATCTTGAATTTTGTCTCTGGGCAGTTCTCTCAGCTTAGATCAAAACTACTCACTTAGGTAAATGGGCTGTTTAAGGAGAGATATTATCATTACTTCAATGCCATTCTGTATAAAACTGAATTTGTTTACAAAGTCTTCCTTTTAATTTGTTACGTTTTACATCTTTCTTTGTAATTTATGGGCTTGAAAGAGGAATAATCTACAAAAATATCTTTAGATTCCATAAAAAGGAGAAAGAGAAATCAGTTCAGGTGATCCAAAGAGGATGCGGCTGTTTGTGAATTGTTTATTTACTGTGTAATTGTTGATAATATTGCCATGCCTGTTTCACTTGGAACCCCTACAACATCTGAGCAGCCCAACATCTTCTTACACTTTGGAAACCATTCTGAGAATATATATTAAAACTCTCATTCTTAAGCCAAAATTTAGATTTATACAAGTGTGTGAAACAACCCATTTGGGGAATCACACAATTTTGCCATAACCTTATGTTTACATTGGGAAAAGAAACCTCACTTCCCTTCCTACATCACAGTTTACTGACTAACACAGCTCTCAATAGAAATGGTTCCTTTCTCTTTATCTGAGCAAACCTAGCACATGACAGCCAGATATAAAACTGGAATTAAACCTTCTGGCTCTCTGAGCTGGTTACTGACTGCCATCACCAAGCTCTTGGCTTCTGACTGCTCTCACTTTTTCCTAAATGCCTCAGTTAAAGCAATTTCACTTTGTTTTTCTTCTGATCATTCCAGTGTTGAATTCCACCTAAAACGTCTCCCCATACAGACCACATGCAGCCAATAGTAGAAGAAAGGAAAACATAAATGAAAGGGAAGCCTAGAGGAAGTTTTTCTCTCCTCACAGGAAAGTCAGAGACAGCATGGTCCTCCATGCATGAGGTCTGATAAGCAAAAACTTGATTTTAAGTTGATCACAGTCTGATCCCTCATTTTGTTCTCTGCTGTGGAAGCAGAGCTGAAATGCAGAGAACCCATCCTTTCCCTTTTCTGTTTTACTATTTTGTTCTCTTTTTCTTTTACCTATAAGTTGTTTTCCTAGTCCAGTCTCTGTCTATCTACAAGTGCTTTGGCCCCTCACCCAGGTATGCAAGAGTTTGTGCTGGCACAAGGGAGACAAAGGAGGGAATTTCCCTTTGCTTGACTTGGATAACTTAAGCCAGTAGTGATGCTGGAGCATGGGAACTGTACTGGTGTGATACCACATTCAGGATGAAATCCTCTTGGTCTGGGCATCAGTACAGAGAGTTCTGACTTCTGAGATATTCACTCCAGCACACCAAGTCTCCCTGAGCTCCTTCCTGGTATGGCCAATGCTGCTGATGTGGAGCCAACACAGCAACGTGGCTGGCTTTGCCCTGCTCAGCTCTGTCTGGAGCCAGTCTGCCCTTCATCTGTTCTCATGCTAGCATATACATTGTGTCTAGGAAAAAAAACAAAAAAAAACAAAAAAACACCAGAACTGACCACAAAAAAAAAAAAAAATAAAAACAAAAAAAACAAAAATAAAAACAGTGGCAACAAGAAAAAAAAACCAACAAAACAAAACAAAAAAACCCCAAAAAAACCAACCAACCAACCAAAAAAAAAACCTAAAAAACCACAAACCAAACAAAAAAATGCCCAAAAAACAAAAAAAAAAAACCTTGAACAATCAACTTGGTTTGGTATCCATAGTGTAGACAGGATTATTTTGTTAATTTGAGTAGTCTTTTTGAGAAAACAACATCTGAAAAGCTATGCTTAGAATAGAAGTACTGGAAGCTCTGTCTGTAGGGCTAGAGATATACATGGGGGAAAATAGGGTGCTGAGAGAGGATGGGGTATTGCAGTTATTTTAGGTCCCTAGAAAATTAATTTGTCCATCAAAATTCCAGATGAATAAAGGAGAATATCCAAACCCAGAACAGTAAACTATTTTAGAAAGTCACTTTGTTCTCAAGCTGGGTTGCAAAAAAATTCATCCCAGATAAGATTTACAAAACTTTTGCCTCAATCCAGAAAAAAACAAATTGTTTAAACATAAATTATTTAAAATTTGTTAATTAAGAAGAGTTCAAACATAATGTATTAAGAGATGGCTTAAAAACAGCTTATACTTATATTTTAAAATGTCAGAGAAAATAACATCTGGAGGAGGTAATGTCTGAAGGAAAATTTGAATGCATTTCTAAGTCAATATATGACCATAAAATTTTAGTTCAATATATTCTGTAATAGACTAGCCAGTCTATATACACACATCTATTCCTATAAATATCTATATATTTAACAACTTATGCCATAAAACACATTTTAAAAATACGTTCAAGTCTCTAAAAATTTTGACAGTTAGCTACAAGCTGTATTATGTCAGCATAGAGCTTGAGGTCAGTTGGAACTCTCCAGTACGTTTTAAGTGAAAAAATCAGGCTTTTTATGAGCTTACGGCAGTTTTTAGCAGTCATCAAAAACCTGGCATACTATCTACAAGATTATGGATACAATCTGGGGGAAGATAAGACCCCATTCTTGAAAGAATTCCTAAGAATTCTTCCACTTTCAGTAGCACTTAATAATAGCTAATGGCAGCTCTTTGGTTGCCAAAATATTTTAGCATCAGAACTGGCAAGATTTTTGATAGTCTCAAAAGGGATCTAGACACTTATCTGGAGCTTTGTTAATCTAAATTAGATTACCTTGATTTCTGGACTAGTTTTCAAGTGAAAACTCAGCTACATTCATAGTTCTCATAATTTTTGCCTTAGCTGCTTGATTTGAAATAAAATGCAGTGTAAATCCACCTAATAAAGAAATCTATAAGGACTTGCTTACAGGCTGGTGACCTGTGGGGCTCTGCAGGCCTCCATCCTCAGCCCTGTTCTCTTCAATATCTTCATTAACAACTTGGACACTGAACTCAAAGGAATACTAAGGAAGTTTGCCAATGTCACTAAACTAGGAGGAGCTTTTGACTCCCTTGAGGGCAGAGAGGCCCTGCAGAGAGACCTCAACAAATCAGAGGGATGGGCAATCACCAACCACATGAACTTCAACCAGGGAAAGTGCTGGGTTCTGCACCTGGGGTGGGGCAACCCTGGATGTACAGACAGACTGGGGAATGAGAGGCTGGAAAGCCTTGATGGGGAAAGGGACCTGGGAGTCCTGGCTGAAAATGAGTCAGCAGTGCCCTGGCAGCCCAGAGGGTCAGCTGTGGGATTCACATTCCCTGAACCTGAGAGAAGCAGTGAGAGAAGCAGAGAAGAGAATGATCAAAACAATTCTTATCTCATTTACTGCTCCTGTGTTGGTCACAAGTGGGATGCATTGTGGAAGATTGTTTACCTGAAGGGAATTGGCAATTGGGTTGTGGTGTGAGTGTTTTGATTCACTGACCAATTGATTCCAGGTGTATGCACTGGGACTGTCGGCTGACAGTCACAGATTCTGGGCCGTTGAGTTGAGTGCCTGGCAGATTCAGTTTAGATGTGATGTAATATAGTGTGATATAATACAGTAGAATAAAGTAATTAATTAGCCTCTAATATCCATGGAGTCAGATGCATCATTTCTCCCTGCCACGGGGGATGCCCTGTTCTGATAGTCAACCACATCCAGGGGGGCATCAGGGCTAGGGAGGGGGCAGGGGGCAGCCTCACTTTGTGTCCTGGGGGCAATTTTGGGTGCCACAATATAAAAAAGACACTGAGCTATTGGAGAGTGTGTAAAGGAACGCCATGACGATGATGATGAAGGGTCTGGGTGGGAATCTTATTGAGGCACAGCTGAGGTGACTTGATTTGTTCAGTCTGGAAAAAAGACAGAGGGGAGACCACATTGTGGTTCTCTATGTCCTCATGAGGGGCAGTGGAGAAGCAGACACCCAACTGTGCCCTCTCATGACCTCACTCTCAAAGGACTCAAGGGAATGGCAGGGAAATGAGTCAAGGAAGGTTTAGTTTGGATACCTGAAAAAGGGTTTTTACCCAGAGGGCGGTTGAGCACTGGGCAGGCTCCCCATTCACAGCACCAAGCCTGAAAGAGTTCAAGAAGCACTTGGACAATGCTCTCAGGCCCATGGTGTGATTCTTGGGCTGTTATGTGCAGGGCTCCATTCTGATGGATCCCTTCCAACTCAGCAGATCCTCTGGTTCTATGGTTTTATGGTTCTGTGAGTTTTACATCAGATTGAAGAAGATGTTTGACACCACTTTCACAATTAAAGCCACCTCAGACTGGATGTTACCCAGTATACAATACTTGGACTAGCACAATATTTGGCATTTCTCATCTGCACTAGACCTGAACACACAAATGAGTGTTGAAAGTTAATTGAATCCATGGACTCAGATGAGATGATTTTTCCTCTCCCATGTATGTGCTGCTACATAATTGGTGCATGGAATCTCTCACTGCTCTACAGAGCACTCTTTGAGCTCTAATGTTTGTGCAGTGCCAGTTTTCCTTCTCTGAAAAAGTGGTTTCTGATTACAACAGAGCTTTCACAGCATGGCACACAAACTAACTCATGCAGCACTAAAAGTCTCAGAGGACTGGGCATGGTACTTTGAAGCAGCCAGTTAAATTTCTGGAACTCAGTATTTAGCACAAAAGACACCTGAAGAATATCACCATGAAGGTAAAACAAATGAGTTG
Source organism: Molothrus ater (assembly GCF_012460135.2). NCBI lineage: Eukaryota > Metazoa > Chordata > Aves > Passeriformes > Icteridae > Molothrus > Molothrus ater. Next base: position 10,794,240 of record NC_050482.2, on the reverse strand, counting down.
TAAACTTCTGAGGCAAAAGCTGGCACAATTCACTTTTCTAACTCTTCTTATTCTAGTATATTCCTTAGCTTCTAGCACTGTGTTGTTGTTTGAGGATCTATGCATCACAAGGTTGGTTTTATTGCTTCATTTCTTCTGTAATGGCCTATTTATGTAATTACCTTTTCTGCCCTCTGTCTGCTCTCAGTCTGTCAGACTAGCTCTGCCTCACTGCCCGGTGAGACACATTATCTATGATGTGGCAAGTTCTGCAACATCTGCACAGAGGTGACTAACACCACCATGAGTTTGTGCATCATTTTTTCAAGATACCCTCTTTTAGAAAAACCTAGTCCTCAGCTTGAAAAGAAGAAGGAATGTGTCATGAGGTGGTTGTTACTTTACATGTGGAAAAGCATCAGCCAGCACAGCTAAAAGTACAGTTTAAATGTACAGTTTAAGGTGTCCCTAGCCCAGCTGCTCTTGCAGGGATGACAGCCTTGGTAATGCGGTAACACACACCGAGCTTCTCCTTCTCCTTTGTTATTAGAGTGGAATTTTTGCAGCAGTTTCTAGGCATTGTCTTGAAACCTCCTAGATTTTTTGAGCTCTATTCTAGGATCACAAAGGACCTTTCTTTGTTATAGAAACTGGAAGAACTTATTTTGAACTTTAAATGCATTATTACTTGTGGAAAGTATCTCAGGTTGGCTTGTAAGTCACTGCATCAATGTAATTTAGTGAATGTGGAATATTTGCATCTTCTCCCTTTGAAAAGCACTCATGGCAATTATGATGAAAACACTATCAGCTGCTTCTTTAAAGTGGTAGTGATACTATTTATTTTCATTCTAATTATCACAAATGCTGTTCAGCAGCACATCATGACACTCTTTACTAAGGATACTGTTGACATTATGAAAACACAATTTTCTTGTTCTTTTCCCTTTCCTCTTACAACCTTTCCAATTGAAAGCTGTGGAGAAAAAAACAAAGAGAAAAATAATAGTAAACTCTTTTAATGCAAAACTACTCCTATCTGTATCTAATATGGGGAGTTTTATGATGATAAAGGATTCTGCTGTTTCAGCCTTCCAAGATCATGTAGCACATTGTCCCAAGACCAAGAAGCCATAGTTGGCACTGGTCATCCAAACCCTGTGGCACAGTTTGCAGAATACATGTTAATGATGCACCAAAAATTCTTTAATGTGTTAACTGCAGGAGCAGACAGAAAGCATGGTTATTTGCAGAGCTGGGATTATTGTCTGCTTATTTTGAATATGTAGTCTTTTTCAGTCAGAAAACCTCACTAACCTTGTGTTTTCTAAAATATTTGACATTTATATTTAGTTACACTTGAGGCGAAGTTTTTGGATGATTTTGAGAGGCTTGTTTTTTGTTGGTTTTTTTTTTTTACTGAGGACAAAGGGAAGTTAGTAAGACAGGTTTATTGACTGTCTAGAGTACTTTATATTCCAGTTTCTCTTGTCACCTACACAAGTAATCACATATGTTTTTAGCTTAGTTTCAATGCTTTCAGCCAGACTGATGTCTGGATTTTTATTTCACAGGGTGTCTGGGCTGCTGCTGAGAGGATTCAGAGCTCCACTGAGCATTCCCTATTCCATACAGAGCACATACACAACACATGCTTCACACTCCTGTCAAGACTCAGAACTTCCCCACATTCTGCCATGCTGCATTTTTACTATTATCCTAAAGGGATGTTTTAATACCTTTTCTTATCTGTCTATGAAACTAACTTTCTTCATGCCACAGCACTGGCATCTAGTTTGGAACATATGCTGTGATGGTATCATAAGAGTTAATTTTTACAGCATTACATCTCCTGGTTTTAATTGACAGTTCCTACAAATTATGTTTTCTCCATATCAGACTAGATACAAATTCAGAGACATGGCTCACCTCAAAATATTCTCCTGGGCTAGATGCTTTCTCTTTTTCATATGTGTGTGTGTGTGGCTTTTTTTGTTGTTTAAGTTGTTTTCTTTTTTGGCTTTCTCATTAAGCTTCATGTTGATGCTCTGCTTAGAAAACAATGCTGACTAGCTTGTTTAAAACAAAAATGTTCAAAGTCTGAAGCAAAAAATCTGTAATCCTTTTGGGCAGCTATATAGTAAAAAATAAAGAAGAAATTTTTTTCAGTGTACACTCAATGAGTAGAGGCCAAAGGTAGGGTTATTTTGGAAGGATTGTATATCTGTCTTTAGACATGTAGCCCTCAGTGTCCTTGGAATAGTTCTGCTTTATTCTTTCTGTAGCACCTTTAGTGCTGATATCAGCTTTTTGGTTATGTAGGTGCATTCATCACTACAGACTCTACTCTGAAATGAACTATTTTTGAATTCAGACCAACAAAAATATTCCTGGGAGCACACACAGTGTGAGCATAGATTGTAGGAAACACAAACAAGAATATCTGTAACATCCTGAGGGTAATAGAAGCAAGAGACAGGCTTCAGTAAGGTTTTTGATGTGGTATCACAAAACAGCCCTGTAGTCAGATTATTGCCAAGAGGGATATGGACTAGATAGGTGGACTGCTGGGTAGGTGAAAACCAGCTTGTGTTGCTGGATTTGGGATTATGTCAATTCTTTGAAATGTCTCACTTTAAATGTGCATAATTTCAGAGTGGAAGAACTGTAATATAAAACAATAAGCTACTGTTTAAAATCTGACTGGTGCTCAGCTACAAATAGTGTTCCTAATGGGGTTGGTACAGTGCCTATAATGTTTAATTTATCCCCTGATAACCTGGAGAGTGGGACAGGAAGACAGCCTCACCTCCTTCACAAGTGGCACCCTGTGGGGTGGAGTCAAACCCCAGCAGGGAAGGGCTGCCCTGCAGAGGAAAGGGACCTCAGCAAGCTAAACTATGGACCCAGAGAAATGGCACAAGTTTCAGCAAAAACACATGTGAAGCCCATGGTAGAGTCCCAGGTAGAGATCTTGTGGAAGATGTGTCCTCAGAAAATTTCAAAACATTTGTTTTTTTTAAATCTAACCTCGAATTTAGTCATCCTCCAAGAGGCTGGATTAAAAACTTCTGCAATTCCCTCCAAATGTTTTTTTTTTTTTTCTGTTTCTGTAAGTTTTCTGTAGGTCTTTGCTTAGAAAAAAAAAGAAAAAAAAAAACAAACCAACAAATTAAAAGAGTTTGAGAGAAATGAAAAGTAGTCATAGAAGTAGAACCAGTAGCACATTAAAGATTTAGGTAGAGATTACCCTTGTCCTTCTGGTAAATCTAACAATTAATAGTGTCTATTAATATGCCCTATTGAAGCACCTTGTATTAAGTGACTGTATATGAACTTAGAATCAAGTTCCAGAGGAGCTTTTTGTCCCTGTGACTACATCAGTAGGGATGGTTGGATGATCTGAATTGCATTGTGATAAAGAAAGATGTTTTGAATCTCATTTGATCTTTTCCTGTGATACAGTTGTAGCTTTTGGTCTTTTGATCTTGAGTTTGAAGGTATGGCTATGCAAATCTCCTCCCTGTAATTCCCCACTGCTATGGCTGTTATAAAGTTCTCATCTGCCACAGAGGTTTGGTTTCTGTTCCAGAGCTTTGCTCTCTGAGTAAGTAATCCTGTGTTTTCTAACTACTGAGGACCACCCATGGTCCCTTTTGAGCTTTCCTGTATCCTGTATTTCTATAATTTCTAACTTTTTTTTTGTTTTGAGAGACATAAGAAAATTCTTCTGTGGGTTCACTAAGGAGAACACATCAGAGACTAAAGGAGACTAAAGCGTGCTTTATATTGTATAAAATCTAGGCTTTTCCCTTGTTCTTGCTTTGTTATTTTTGGAAGGAAGGAGCATTCCTGTGCAGTGTGCCAATGTGTTGGCAGATACTGAGCTAATGATGTGAAGTGCTTCTGCATAGTGAAGGCTGAAGGATGCCAGGCTAAGCTTTCAACTCTCTCCCTCACCCCTAAATAGAAAACAGCAGTGCTTTGTAAATGCTGTGAGCTGAGGGTAAGATTGCTTCTTTGGTGAAGAAAAACTGGTGGAAATGGCCAAATAACAGCTCGCCCTGCAGCACAGAGCCAATGTAAATAGCTTGAGACAATATTGCAGGGCAGAGCCAGTGATGCCTGGCAGTAACCTGCTAGTCTGGCAATCCACAGCTACTGTAATAGCTTCAAGTTTCTTGCAGGTCACAAGCTAAAAGATTCTTAGAGCCATTCCAGCCTTTATAAAAGGAAATAAATTGCATAAGTGTGTTGTTCCAGTGCAAACACCCATGCTGAGCCTTCCTTCCCAGCAGGTAATTGATGCAGCACAAGTACAGATTTGGAACATTAGTATCTACTTTCCTAAACTTCCTTTTAAAAACTGAGTTTGGATCCATATAGAGGGAGAAATACACACCAGAGGGAGGGTGGATTATATTGCTATTTTTATAACTGTCATAATTCATGCTTATCTAATTTTTCTCCAGTCAAGCTAACTTGCATGAAATCCCCCTTTTCTGTATTCTCTGAGCTGACTAAAATAGCTAAAGAGGTGAATACATTCAAAGAACTTTGTCCCAAATGGGTATGAATAAAAAGGCAAGCAGATGTTAGAGGGGATATGATCAAGGGAGATTTTGGTTCTGCTATCACTGCTGGAATAGAGAAGCAACCTTAATATAAATAGCATGTGTATTTATACACATATATATGTATTTATATGGATTTTAAATATGTACATTGACATATGAAAGGGCACACACATGAGAATTGAGAGCCTCAGTTGTGGAAAAAAATATATCAGCAAAATTAAATAACCTGTCTTTTCCTGTAAAATTTCTGTTTACTACTGTCTAGCATGTTGACAGATATTTCCCTAATTCCCTGTGATTTCACAGAATGATCAAATGCAAAGGTGACTATTAGAGCTAAAAGAATTTCTGGACCTGAATCAATGCTGTCATAAATATCCCCAGGACTGTAACAATTTATAAGGAAAGGGACATAATTCATGCTGCCAGTGGATTCTTATGGCCTCATTCTACATGACTTGTTCAGCAATTTCAGAACAAATCTCAAATTATTTTAGAGTGTTTTGGACCAAAGAGACTATTATAACAACATTAAAAAATAACCATTAAAACATGTGATTCTGTTGGCCAAAAGAAGACAATTTAGAGCTCTGTGACAGACATTGAAGTTGGAACTAATTGTTCAATGTTCCTTTTGAAGTGACTGGAAAGAAAAAGAATAAAAACCCAACTCATCTAAATCCAGGAGTCAAAGATAAATCAGCCTAAGTTGTTTCCTACAGGTATGAATTTCTCTTCACTGACTGTGAAAGGAGTGTGGGGTAATCAGCTCACATGTGGACATACACTTTGCAAATCAAATTATAAGAATTACACCTGATTGCAAACAGCCTGTTAACGTCCACTAGATTTTGAGTACTATAACTCCATAAACACATTTTCAATTTTAGTTAAGTCACCTTGAGCCTCCTACTCCTGTCATTGAGTGTCTATATCTGAAAGCAGAGAAGATATGGCAAATCTTCAATACAAGCACTCACCTCACTCTTGCTCCTTCTCCTCCTAAGTGCAAATATTTCTCATTCATTATCCTCCCTAATCTTCTTTGTCTTTGTGGGACCTTGGTCTTTCCAGTCTTCTGAGATGAGCATCCATTTTCTTGCCTACTCTTTTCCTTATTATTTATTTTCAGTAGTCTTTGGTTAAGTTGTGGACTTGACAGTGTTGAGTTCATGATTGAACTTGATGGTCTTATAAATATTTTCCAACCTTAATGATCCTATGATTTTTTGTCTCTCTTTATTTTTTGTATTTTTTTTTTCTCAAATAGAAATTGAGCTGCATACCCTGAATGTACAAATTGTAGTTTTTGTTCCTCCTTTTGCTTGATCCTGGTTTTGCCAGTTTCATATGTTCCATGCTGCCTTTCCTCAGTCATAGTGGCAGTCAGGTTGATGATCTGCCTGGCCTTAGCCACAGTCACTTGCACACCAGATCAGCTCATCTGACCAATATCAAAGCAGTCATGTTTCTCCCATATAACAAATCTAGAATATCTCCCTTTCCTATCCATATTCAGCGAACAGTTTTGTCCAGACTTTCATCATCTTCACTTCTATAATAAATATCATTTCTTGGGCTTGGCCAAATGTAGTCCTACACACCAAACCTGCTGTGAGAGCTCTTGCACTGCCACATCCATTTTGCAGTCCTTGTGACCTTCCTTTCTGTAGTGTCACAATAGTTTGCCTTAATGTTAAGGGATGTCCTGTCATCTCATCATTTGTGTTGAAGCACCAGCTTCCTCTCCAGTCTTATTGCTGCTTTTCACTTCCCACTTTTCAAACTTTGTGAATGTTGAGGCGTGTGAATTTTGATGTGTTTTCCCCATCTTGCCCTTCATTTCACTCAAAAGTCACATACCTGTTATTTCCCTCAAAATCCTTTTTCAAACATTTTTCCTCAACAGAAAAAAGCACAGCAGCTTCTAAATAAGTAATTTGCTCTGGTTAGCATTTTGTCTTTACAAAGTAATTTGCTCTGGTTAGCATTTTGTCTTCACAGTCCTTGATTTTCATGACTGCTTTTATTGTTTTGTTACTGGATTCAAGTCAGAATTCTGATACAGAGAAACAATTATGGTTCTCTTTCTTACTGCAATGCAAAAGGGCTTGGTCTATGAATCAGTCCTCAGTAGCTTTTTGAGAAAAAACCCACAAAAATATAAAATGTATTTCTAATACAGTTATGGTGTCCATGTGTTTTAGCATCATTCTTGTCCAATATTAAACTAATAGTTGTGTCTGTGAGTTTCCCACTAAAGATTTCAGCATGAGAGGAATGTAATCAGATTGTGTGCCTCTAGATCCATGCTGTCATTACTAAAATTTTTATTAACACCTATGGCTGGATGATACAGAATGTAATATGACAAATATATAAACTGTTTGGTAAAATGTATTATTGAATGTAGGGCATTCTGTAAGATTATCAATAGATATCTATGCAATAGAAATATTCTGTTGTCACTGTCATCTCCAAATATTTTTCTGGCATTTCTACAAAATACATGTTCTGTGACTCTGATCCCTGCATGCTACTGTTGTTTAGGCACCTAATAAGTCAAAAGGAGTTGAGATAAATACCAAGGGAATATCAGTGGCTGTGTTTGGCTGGAATTGTATTGAGGTCTATGAAACTTTAGTTTTCACTCACTCAGGCTCTATCAGACAGTCTGCAAAAACCAAGAGTTTCATGCTGCCTCCTTCACAAGTGTAGCAGTTCAAACAGAGTCTGGCAGTGGATTAATAATGTGACTCATGGATGTGACAGTCGCTGGGACCTTGCTATACTCATAACCAGACTGGAATGTGAGAACTGTAAATCATAAAATTCTCTGAAAATACATGAAACCTTACTGACCCGAAGATAGAAAAACAGTTTAAACTTGTGACATCCCCCTTGCTTCTTTTATCAGGTTTATAAGATTTAAAGGGAAAGTTCAGGGTGAGAAGAAACTAGTGATGAGATGGGCTTTTATTTTTGCTATGTGTAGACAATAATTTTAAGTGTATGTTGTTAATAAATCTTATTCAAATCTGTATGGTTTCATACACTCATATTAAAATTCACAAGGTTTGAGAACTGTTGTACCCAGAGGGATCATAAAGTACATACACTTTTTTCACATAAAAAATAGAATAAATCTCCAAGCTGGATTGTATCCAATTCATCTTTTTTCATTGTATTTTATTTTTCTGAGAGCTCTACATGCTTTAATTTTTATGAGACCTTACAGTCCACTGACACAAAAAGACACACAGCTCACTGCATGATAATATTTGGTGTGAGCTATCATGCAGTGAGATGATGTGCTCCAAGTGAGGAAAACTGTAAAACATAAAAATAGTTCTTTAGATAGCAGTGTCACCTACTTATCAGCATTTGGCATTGATTATGTGTCTTAACTCTGCATTTTTAGTGTGTCCCTTCATTTTCACAATATCTGCATATTTTTAGATGGATTTTTCTTCATGGAGTTCCTTTCCAACAACAGTGTTCTCTAAATGGAAATAGATTTTCACTACAACTAATTTTTTATGACTAAATATCCCATCAAAGTCATCCTGGGTGTGCTTGCTTCCAGGTGAGTAATTCAGCCCTGAGAAGTGGCTGTCCCAGTCCAAGCCTATCTGAGAGCAGATCCACCCAGACAACCTTTGCTAAGCTGAGATCCTCTGCTGATCTTTCAGGTGCAGGGGGAGGGGACCACCAATTTATGACAATGTTAGCAATAGCTCTTTTCTTTTTTAACATCAGTCAGAACAATCAATCTGCTTGCAAACAAAGCACTTTGTAATGTTTGCTACATTTCTGGGTACATAGAGAACTGTCATCAGAATAAAGCATCTCTTAAAAGATTTCCCAACTGCAAAAGCTCTTTGGGAATTAGATCACTTGATTCTGTCAATAATAAAAACTTATCCCAGACTTGATGATCTACCTGGATTTGACAGCTTAGAAAGATTCTCTGATATCTTAAAGATAACTCTGAAAGCAAATTCCTATCAGATTTAGTCATAGAAGAGCTCCATGGGGAAGGAGGGCTCATGACACATATCTGCTTAGAACAAGAGATCCTATTATTTCTAAAATTCAATGATTTACAGATCTCTCAGTTTTTCAGCTAGGGAAAAATCCCCAAAACCACTCATATCAATCTCCTTATTACACATAAAAATTTTGAAAAGTAGCAATAATTATTTATATGCTTTTAGCTTTCAAATTATCTCATTTATATATCTTTTATGCACAAGGGCCATAATTCCTTTATTATGAGAGGATACAACCTTGGTCTTTAAAACACCAATTTAATTTTAAACTGTGAGCTAACTAAATATTTTCTTTACTGTGAGGGTGGTGATGCACTGAAATAAGTTGCCCAGAGAAGCTGGGGATGATGCCATCTCTTTTAGTGTTCAAGTCCACACTGCATGGGGCTTTGAGCAACCTGGTCTAGTGGAAGGTGTCCCTGCCCATGGCAGCAGGGTTGGAATGAAATGATTTTTAAGATCCCTTCCAACAAGAAACATTCTATGATTCTATGCTTAACCAGCCTTTTGGAAGAAGTAGGTTAAATTTATCTTTGAGTTAAATGTTAGATATAAGTTTGAATATCAAGTTTACATTTGCCCAGGAAATTTTTTTACTAAAAAAAATTTCAATATCAAAATGAATGAAAAATTTCAATATCAAATGAATGGAGCCTGAAGGGGATAAGCTGTGTCTATTGTTTAGGCAACATGTTAAAAATTTTACCAGCACCCATCCCCAGTAAGTTTACCTGCACTCAGTGCTATAAAACTCTCCAAATAAATGAATGGAGTTCACATTAAAGTTCTTTTTGGGGGGGACACACCACAAGGAAATTGAATTTAGATTTTATTTTCTAACACAGAAGAAATGAATGTTTTCAAAACAGTTTGGCCTCAGAAACTGCAGGTGACCAAGCTACTAATGTGATTTTTTCACACAGAGTTGTAGCTAAATAGTGTCTGCCCTGCGAATTTCTTTGTACACAGCCAGGAAGTAAGATAAGCACTTGCAGGAGCAGCAGGTTTTATAAAGCCTGATTTCCTGTGAGTTTCATACAGTTCTGTCCTGTGTGCTTTATGAAGTATCTAACAGTAACATATGTGAGTTCTCTGGAGATATTTTTATTCTTCAGTTGGGAGTAATTATCTTGGTATTTCTCCCCTACTCAGCTACCAAGGTTTTAATAATACTTTGATAATACTTCTGTCAGCTATAAGTAAAAGTGGCTAATGAGATGCTAATTCTTTGGAAGTAATGTGGAGATAAAGGTGGACAAAGAATAAAATTGCTATAGGTACACTTTTAAGACAAGCACTTGCTCATATGCCTCAACTCTCCTGTCCCCATGTTTTCTCACAGAGGATAGGTACCCTGCTAAAGCATTATTTAAAACAGTGCATTATTTAAAGTGCTTATTCTGTGGGACATTTCAATTTTGATCAGCCTATACCACATAAGAATCAATTACTCAGAATAGAAAAAATAATCCATAGCTAAAAGTGATTAAAGATAATTTTTAACACTGATTTCAAGCCAGTCCAGAGCAGAGGTTTTGATACCCACTTTGCCATCATTTTCAAGAAAACTTTGTGTTGGTAAGTATCTGTATCTATGCACAAAACAAAATATATATAGATGAAATCTGTCATTCATGTCTGTACATTTGCAGTGGAATTATAAAATGTATGCATACAATCTGATGAATTTATGTGAATCTGAAAACATAGAAATAGAATTGAATTCTTTTTTGTGACCTCAGATATTCAAGGAATACAGGAACTTCAACGTTCTTTATTGAAGTCCAAACAGACAGTAATTTGTGAGAGAGGCATTCATTTATTTCAGTGAGGTCTAGGACATCATCTTAATGCACTCTGAAATAAACTTTGATTGCTTTCTTCTCTGGGAGAATTTAATCTACAGCTGATTGATAACAAGAAGGGCTGCAGGAGTCTATAGGGTCAGATTTCATGATTGCGTTTGGAGAGTTCTGATTCCCTCATCACAATAATCTGTTTTGGCTTAGTGTTGACAAGCAGCATCATCTTGATTGTCACCAAAGCTGTTGCACAGTTCCCAAGTCTGGGAAGAGAAAAAAGCCTGTGTTTTAAAGCATATATTGTAATTATTTCTATTGGAAGGTTAATGGCCTCTTCATTTGTTTTCACAAAATAAATACCAAGTTTCTTCAATTTCCAGTCTGCTCACTCAATCACATTCTAGCTAAAACACTGCAAAATTAGTTTCATGTGAGTGGAGTTACCTCTAGGGGATTAATTGCTCAAAAACAGATGTAGAAGATCTCCCCAGCCTGACTTGTTGCTGCTGTTCTGCATCAAAATCCTGTCAAGAGGAGCTGGCTGAGGTTGCCCTTTGTAGGGGATGCTCAGCTCTCAGCCTTTAGGCCCTGTGCATGGTAGAAGAATGAGAGGAGACAGACAATGTCTCAGGGGAAACTTGGCTGGTTTTTCATACTCTAGCAAATACTCAGATGATCCCAGAACTGTCACCATTCAGCTTCCTTAAGGCTGCAGTTTATCCTTTGGCCTTGTTGACATCAGTGGGATATAAGTACATGGTAAAAAATATTAATATTACCTTTTTTATTTTTTTTCCTAGACTAAAGGAAAGTCACAGGTTACTTGTGAATACTTGTGACACTTCAGAGCCAGATGAAATACTTAACAACTCACTTCTTCCCACCTTCTTTGCTGTACTCTGTCCTTTCCTGGAACCATTATTAGGAAAGAGATACACACTATAAAATTTTATGCTATAGATGAGTCTCTGCTGATAGTTGGGAGGTGAAAGAGGGAACAGGAAAAACCGTTCTTTCTTAATTAAACATTTAATTTAGGACAGAGCTGAATAGTTTTACAGCTTTTACCTTTGTTGGAACAAAAGGCCATTTCAAAAGAGCCATTTCAAAAGAATATCCTTCAGGTTCATTTTCTTTTTTTTTTCTTTTAATGAATCAAAAATCAGATATTCTCAAAGCCTTGTTCCTAACCTTAATTAAACATTTATGTTCCTAAACTTTTCTATATCCAATGTAATATACCAAGTATAGATATGTTACTAGACTGGATTTGTTTGGGAAGCAAGAATACATTTCTGTAAGAATACTTGACTAAGAAGGTTCATTCAAAGAATTTTAGCATCTTTCTTTGGTTCATTTGTAGGTCTGGTTTGTTATGGTTTGTAAAATCTCATTTTTTGAGTGACAGCCTTTACAGTGCTTGTCAATAAATTTGCAGATTTGGGAAACATCCTAAATAGAAATGATTTTATATCTCACAACAGTTCTTTAGATGTTAATCCTCATGAAGGCCTTTGTGGGAGGTTAAGATATCGCGATGTTAAGGTCGGGCGGAACCCCTCCCCTTCCACCGTTACCTTAGCGTTGGCCCCCGTTATAAATCACCCTGTTCAGCCGTTAATGAACGCCAGTCACCGTACACCACATTGGCGAGTGCATGTGCTTGGTCCGTGTGGCAAAGGTGCTGCCACCGAGCTGTTCTCAACCCGGGATGCCACGCCCCCAGCGGCGGCAACAAGTGGTTCCGGAAACCTGGGAACAATCCGGGAAGCGGGAACCACCTGGGCGAGGGAACGGCAGCCGGAGCAGTGGGACTGTCTTCGGCGGGGAGGATGCTCCCAGAGGACCGGCAAAAAGGGAAAGTCTCGCGCTGAGGTCTGGCGAATGAGGAAGTCTCGTGCCAAAGACCAGTGAAGGAGGAAGTCTCACGCCAAGGATCGGCGAAGGAGAGGATGGAGTCCCTTGCAAAGGTCATTTTTGAAATTCATAGACAGTGGGGCATAGATTATGAGCTGGGAGACTTTATCCTCGTGGTGTCGAGGCTCCTGCGCATTGGGGTAATTGGGCAGCCCGAGGATATTCTCCACCCGGAAGTGTGGGATGATTGTACCGGGGCCCTAGCGGAGGAGGCTATGTCCTCAGGCTCGGGGCGAAATCTAAAATTATGGGGCAGAGTCACGCAGGCTCTGAAAAAAGTTCAGCAGGAGTGAGAAAAGTAGAAGGCCACCCAGGACTGGTTTTGGGTGGGGCCCCAGCAGGGTGCGGATGATTGTGGGTCCACTGAGCGTGGGGAATTACAGCTGTGGGAACGTTCTTCGCGGCTCCCAAGCCCAGGCACCCCAGCTGCAGGGAAAAAGTGGTCATTTTGGGACAGGCTGCTACAGGAAGCACGAGGTGCAGCCGCTAATTCGGAGGCATGGAGCACGGTCGTTAGTTCGGAGGCGTGGAGCACGGCTGTTAGTTCGGAGGCGCGGAGAGTGGCCGCTAGCTCGGAGGCGCAGGGTGCCGCCATTGACTCGGAGGCGCGGGGCGCTGCCGTTACCTTGGAGACAGGAGGCGCCACCGTTGACTCAGAGTCCGAGGGAGCCTGGGCGGGGCCTCTGCTTTACGCACTGCAGGGAGGCGAGCCCCAGAAGGGGGGGATATGGATGCGAGCGCCATCGACGGAGACGGAGAAGGTCTGCAGGACAGCACAGACACGCACGGGCAAAAAGGAAGGAAAAGACACGGAGGGGAGCTGACGCTGCTCGAAGCATGTATTGGGAATCTCATTACAGGGCGCTGGCCTCCCCCAGCAGGAGGCGGGGCGAGCCTAGAAGGAGGGAGCAGCCCAATGCTAAGGCAAAGGGGCAAGGTCGAAGCCTGATAAAAAGGTCCTGGAGCCCGGAAGTCTCCAGTCAGTTAAGTTCTGGAACTGAGTCGAACTTGAGCTGGGATGAGTGGTTCCACAAGTGGTCCATTGCTGATCTCGATCCCGAATCTGATTCTGATTCGGACGAAGAGGGAGTGAGAGCACACAAGGGGGGCCATCACAATCCTCCTGCTTGGGTGAAGGGAAAGCTAGGAAAAGAACAAGCTCCTCTCACTGACTGGAGGAGAATAAAAATAGCATGTGCTGAGTGGGCCCCATCAGCCAAGCTGGTGTTTCCCGTCCGGGTGGGGGGGCCAGGCGGAAACCAAAGAACCTACACGCCTGTAAACCCAAAGGATGTACAGGCAATTGTTAAAGCAATTGCAGACAGGGGAATTAATTCAGCCATGGTCTCTTATCGATAGTGTTTTTGGAAGAGATGACATGCTTCCATTTGACATCAAGCAAACGTGCAGATTAATTTTTGATGGGGCAGGGATGATTGTATTCAAACAAGAATGGGAGGACCACTGTGCAAGGCAGCTGGCCTTGGTGACCGGGGCAGACCATCTGCTACATGGTTCCAGCTTACAGCACTTAATGGGCACAGACCCAACTATGATCACTCCCCAGGCACAGACTGAGGGCCTTCGGGCCCACAAGGTCATGACAACAACCCGTGCTGATGGCCATGGCATGGCTTGGTATCCTGAGGCAAATCAAGACAGACAATGGCCTGAGTTTCATCTCAAAATCTGTCCAAGCGTTCACATGAAGATGGGGTATAACTTTAGTCCACGGCATCCCGTATAATAGCACTGGACAGGCCATTGTCGAACGGGCTAACCAAACTCTAAAAACTGAACTGGAGGTGCTAGCAAAAACAGAGGGTTTTACCAATTCTATCCCACCAAAAGACCAAGCGCGCATCCTAACAACCACCCTGCTGGCTTTAAATCAGTTCCCCAGGGGAGACGAAACAAAAGGTCCTGCCCAGAGGCACTGGGCCACCCAGACACTAGAGGAAGGCCCACAAGTCATGATTAAAAATGATTTAGGAGAATGGGAAAAACGAGTTGGAAGCTGGTACTCACAGGGCAAGGGTACGCAGCCGTCAAGAAAAATAGTAAAATTAAATGGTGCCCGTTTAAGTCGATAAAACTGGACCTTCAGGGCAAAAACTAATGAAATCTGTAAAGCTGTTTTGCAGGACTGAATCCTCAGACGGCCCCACGGCCCATATACCCCGCTTCCTAAAGGCGGTGATGAATCATCAAGCAGTCCAATGACAGACCATACCATGGTCATGAAAAACTCAGTGACCAAACTAAAGGAGAGGCCGGTGCAGAGAAGGACTGGGGGAAAAAGCTCAACAAAAATGTTATCAGTCATGGTTCACATAAATGTTGTTTTTGAAAGTCTTGTTTTAAGTAGTATCCATCAAGTATAGTTCGAACTCTGGCCAGGTTCTGGCTCTACTTGAATGCAATGATCGCCAATCAGCCCAGAGTTTTTCTGCATCAAAAGGTTCAAAAGGAGTTTTGGAGAAACATGAATCCGGACAGGAGCTCTCCATATCTCTCTTGTTTTAAGGTCAGCTGTCGCAGACTCTGGGAGGATAGTTCGGTGCTGTGGTAAATGTATGACTTCAAACCGTCAACTGTGTTAACAATTATCAGCCAAAAAACTGAGGAAGTCCTAGCTTATGCCATTAGTTGCAGCTGAATGTCTCAGTGATGCAAATCATTATATGTAACTGTGATTATATTGTTATGTGCCATCTCCATTCTTGCTCTTTAATGGCCCAGTCCTTACAAATTAACTCTAATGGACTTTGATCTATTTAATGAATATTTCTCCTTAGTGTGCAACATCTTTCATTTCTCTTCTGTATAAGCAGCAAATCATTGTTTCACCAACTCTGAATAACAGAACCTCTTAGATAATCTCTCTACCAAATTTAAAAGAGTATACATATCCCAAGAAAAGCTAAATCTGTTTTATAATTAATGCTAAAATAAAGAATATTGGAAAGGCTTTGAAGAGTCCCTTTTTCAGGTTTAAGTCAATCTCTTTTATGGGAAAGATTAAAAGGAAATCTTTCTGGAAGAAATTATTCCTATTGTGCATCCTTTGCATCTTTTCTAAAACATCTTTTTTAAATCCAGAAAATTAGAACAGCACTGCTTTTCTGCAACATTTCAATAGCTTTTTCTAGAGGAGCAGAAGACCTTATCACTGTCACTCACATACAGGGATTCTGTTCTTTTTTTTTTTTCCTATTTGTTTTAACTGCTTTTTAGTGTTTAGGAGCTCTAGATCCTGGGGGAAAAAAAGAAAAAAAAATGAAAAGAAAAGAACTTTCTTTTTCTCAAAACTTACGGCATCCAACTCAGATACTTAATGTCTCAAAGTAATAATATAAAAAAAAAAATCAAAGACTGTGCCAGTCCTAATGCTAGTTTGGCCCTCTTATGGTGAGCATAGACATTGGATTTCAACTTCTCTGCAGTGAAGCTGCAAGTCATGATATGATTTCTACAGTAGATTAGGAAGCCAGTTAGTAGGCATGAGAATAAAGCACTCTCTTGAAAATTTCTGTACAGCGGATGTGAGTGCTAGAAAAAGTGCCAACTGAAGACATTTTTACCTCATTAAATGGTACTTTTTACCATTATAATGGTTTGTGTGCTCTGCAGCGTGACTTTTCTTCTACTTCCTTCACCCATCTGTTTTTCATATAAAAGAGATCCACTATCTAATGTACTAAGTTTAGTTTTACAGAGTTTGGAGAGGTTTTTAGCTATGCTAATCCTTCTTGTTCGTGTCTGTCCAGTTTTTGTTCGGATTTAGTTTTCTTCTAATTTACTTTTTTAATGAAAAACTCATATAAAAATGTCTGGGTTTGACTTGTAAAACATTTTCAGCACTTTTTAGAGTATCTCCAGCTATATGCTGATGTATTTTGCAGCCCACTAGGTGACCTGCTGGCTAGAAGCCTCTGTTATACATGGGATATCTGAAAGATGCCCTTTGCCAGGACCAGAAGTAGCAGTCCTCTTTTTGTGTATATACATTTGTGGGAGGATTTAGAGCTCTTCCTGCACTCCATGCATGCTTCAGACACTGTTCCAGTCACCTTCTGCAAAATAAATATCTCTGTTCTTTGTGTTGCCTCTGAGCTCCAGGCTGGAGTATGTACCACTATAGATACGCCTTCAAAAATACAAAGTGAACTGGCTGGAGACTGTACTCCTTAAATGAGGCAGCAGCAGTGTGTTAGGGATGAGAGACAAATGCTGATTTGCCCTTTGTGAATCTACAGGTTTGTGAAAGGCAAATGCCACTGCCCAGACCAAGAAGCCTGCAGTAAATGAAATTTATTAACGTGGCCCTTACTTTCTTTGTACATGATTAATAATTAGGGGTTAGAATATGCCTCACTTTTAGTCAGTCAAATATTATTCACTCAGCTCCAGTCACCAGGCTTCAAATCACTAAGGAAATACAGTGTAATATAGTGGAGGGAGTTCAAATTTAGTGATACACAGAAAGAAATGAACAGGAGAAAACAAATATAAGGATATTAGCTACTGAGATTTCTGCATTCTGCAAGAAAAGCCTAACAAACCAGGCCATTAAACTTTTCAAACAAAGCATTCATATCAGCTCAGGCTTTTGTCTCCAATCTATTCTTAGCTTTTCCATGTAATTCCTCTTGCATAATAAAATAAAAATAGTAACAATTTTAAACAGAGTTTATTCTGGTGAGAGGCTGTTTATTAAACAGATTTACTGCTGAGGCACAGTATATTTTTTTAATCTTTAGCTTCCTGGAGAAAACTAACCAGATTTTTTTTTTCTAGGACAAACCAAGCCTTTTTTTGAATGTGCCACAGCTTTGATTATTTTGTTTTATTGAGGACATGGGCAGTAGAAGAAATCCAGCAGGTTTTAATTATGCCTTGTATATTTTTTTCTTAGACAAGCGCTAGCCAACACTAAAATAGAGAAGATTTAATGTACACACATTTCCTTGGCAGTTCTGGGGGTTAGGAACTGTCTACATTTCCTGGCAGTCTTAAGACAAAGAAGCTTCTATTATTCTCCTGAAAGGACATGGCTTAAAACTCTGACAAAATTATGGGTTGAAATTATACAACCCATGTTATGCAGGAGTTGGGACTAGACAAAAACACTCCTTTGCTTCCCACCTTAAGTAATACATATTTGATACAAATATGGCTTATATTACACAAATTCTGCTCACATCAGAAAGATTATGGAGCTCAAAGATTGAGCTGTACTATAGAAAATGCAGCAACACAGTCAGTGCAATGTCTCAGTGCATGAGGATGGCAGTTCTATTGGTGTTCTTGCATGAACATAACTATGAAAGCTACCTCAGACTGATGGTGTACACCAAGAGTTACAAAATAAAGATGTACTCAGCAAAAAATCACAGAAACAAGGTTTTGAACTCACACTTCATCTGTGAGGGGCAGAGCTGCAGAACTGACCTGCAAGGATGGCGTGGCTGTGGGAGTGCAGTGTCACAGCAATGAGCACTGGACCATCAGGAGGGTGGAAGATCTCAGATGCAGCACCCTGAGGACAGAATTTGTCTTTCCCCTGTTCCTGAGAAGTTCTGGATGACAGTAATGCCCATGGAACAGAGCAGGCACGCTCTGAGAGGCACAGAGGATGTGCATGAGGACTCAAGCACAAGCTAGCTCTGGTTTCTAGCATAATACTGACATGAAACAAATTTGGCCTTATCTACCTGTAGAAAATGATCACTAGTACAAGCACCAGCTTGGATGACAAATTTAACACTCCACTTGTGGAAAGTGCCTGGAGGAATATCACCATACATATCCAAACCTTAAATTATTTAGTGTTGTTTTTAAGAAAGACTCTTTCCTTGACTTATCCTAGTTTAGAGGTGACATTACTACAGCAGTTGGAATAAATTAAGAGAGGGGTAAAAAAAAATAGCTGCATTAGACATTGTGCAGACTGAGTATATGAAACAGACTAAAAAATTAAATGTTATGAACAACTTTTTTATCTTAAATGCCATATATACTCATAGCAAAACATACATGTCATTGCCATAAGTTTCCTTTAAATCTTATAAATACGATAAAAGAAGTGACACAATTTAAACTTCAGCAGAAAGGGTGGAAACTCATGACAGCTGGGCTCATCTGAATGCTTGGTATCTTCTTCAGGCTGCAGTGAGAAGCCAAGAGTCTGCAGCAGGACTTGCTGTGTGTGAAATCATGGATAGCAAGTAAGTCCTGGCTGTGGTGAAATATAAGATGTTCTCAAGTCATGTGAAATTAGAGATAGTAAATTGTAGTTTCTGATGTCTTAAATAAAGAAGTACTAAGTACAATGAAATCATCTTACCTTTACAATATATGTAAAGACTGGTCTAAAAAGACCATTAATGGAATAATATCTTGTTCAAATACAATAAGATATTAATAAAGTAAAAAGGGCTCACTCAAATTATGTGTCTGCAATTCATTGCACAGCTAACTTCCTGAACAAATATGACATGATTTTTTTTTATTATTCTTTAGGAATTTTCAGGGGTTTTAATGCTTTCCTTCTTTTACTTCAAAGCATAAACTGACCAATTTCTTTTGTTCTCTGTCACTACTCCCCCTCTGCCCCCCTTGGCAGGATCAGAAGTGTCTGCTGTCTAGGGCAATAGCTCAGGACAGAGAAAACTCACAGTCAGGTCCCTGCAGAGGGAGTGTTGATACATCATTAATCTATCACTTTAGCTGATGAAAATGAACCACAGAAAGTGGCAAAGAGCAAATGCTTTGTATATAAGACAGATTGTTCCATAACTGTTCTTGTACAGAGTGAACATTAAAGCTATCCCAGACTAAGTTAACAGTGTACATCAGAGTTGTCTTCTGAAGAGGATCATGTGTGAGAATAATTGCTTATTTGCTGCTCTAGAGGAAGAACAAGAGTAGAATTCAAAAGCTAAACCAGTATGGGCAGTGTAAGGCACAGGATAAAATGCCTCTGTATGTGGGAGCTTGGCTCAGCTGCGTACTGGATCCACTTTCTTTGGACTTTCCATTAAAACTTTTCTCTTTATACCAGAAAGATATATGGGGGAAAAAAAACCAAAAAAACCCCAAAAAACAAAACCAAACCAAACAAAAAAAAAAAAAAAAACAAAACAAACAAAAAAAACAAACAAAAACCAACAACAACAAAAAACACCAAAAAAAAAAAAAAAAAAAACAAAACAAAAGAAGCAATCAAATTTCTAAATTCTAACTTGTTACATTTATAGAAGCTTACATGTCCACATAAAAAAGTTGAAAACTTCCCTGACACATATATCCCAATCTGTGAATTACAGAAGATTACACTTCCGGACTTATTTCTCTGGATTCATCAAGAAAATGATGACTCAAACTGTGCAAGCAGTGTGTCACTCACAGACATTGTTTCATTGTTTTCTTTTGAGCAAGGATGGATTTCCACTACTGGAAACAGGTGCTTACCTGTTTTGGCCACTGTATTGCACATCATGGGCAGCAATTCACGCAGCAGGGGTTTAGAGCAGAGGGAGCAGTGGTACCCTCTTCTTGGGGGACATTCAGGCTGTCATTTCAGCTCATCTGAAGCTGCTTTAAAAGAAAACACAGACAAAGAATCCAATCTGCTCAGCTTTTTTCTTCCTCTGGTTCTGCAATGAAAAGAAGAGCACCTGTTTGGGTTGTGGGTAGAGTTATTGATTCTGGGTAGATCATAAGGTTTCTTGGTTTACTTATTTTCTGACATTCTTCATGCTGGTGCTGCTGCTGCATAATTGGAATAGCCAAATGATTCTTTAGCTGGAAAACAGTTCAAAAGAACCTGTGACTCAAATACATATTAATATTTCTTAAATGAAGACTGCAGGAGGATGCTCTGCTTTTGGGGCCCTTGGGAAGCAAAGTTCTTGGTGTATGTCCTTTGACTCCTTTATGTATTTTTTCTTTAAATACCAAAATTTTGGCCTGATTGTTGAGCTTTTGATTTCAGCATATGTTGTACCCAGCATGAGACAAACACAATAAGAAGAGATTAAAGTATTTCCATCTGCTTAGATAATTTACTGGTGGTTGAATGGTAAAAAATAAGCCATTTTATCCAGACACTTGGGAATTACAACATAATTTTAATGCAGTCATAGGAAAAATCATTGTTAATTTGTATTGGTTTATTGCTACTGGCTTAATATAGAATTCAACACAATCTTGTTTGATTCCCTTGTCAACTGCAATGTCTTGGAAAACCTTGAAAAAATGTCCATTTTATTAAATACTCAAAAGAGACATTTATAGACCTGCTTTTATGTTTGCA
This sequence comes from Molothrus ater, assembly GCF_012460135.2. Lineage (NCBI taxonomy): Eukaryota > Metazoa > Chordata > Aves > Passeriformes > Icteridae > Molothrus > Molothrus ater. The sequence continues at coordinate 10,773,593 of NC_050482.2, read as the reverse complement.
AATCATATTGAACTGGAATTTTTGGGTGATTCTGGGAAAGGCAATATGCCTCTAAACCAAAATCCTTATAATTCCTGCATTGCCTCCATTATTGAACCTTTGTGTACTGTTCTGCTGAAGGGTCATAAAACCAGATTTCTGCAACAACAGCTGTTTCTTTTATCTGAAAACTGATGGCTTGCCTGTAGCACTTGTAAGTTTTCAGGAATGATTAACAATTCATGTAAGAATTGTTGGACCACAGAGAAAATGAGTAATTGAACCAAGTTTTTGGTAAACTAATTTCTTCTGTATGAATTTAGTAGGGATTTTTTTAGGAAAAAAAATTTCCATATACTTGGAATGTAATTCTCATACACATGAACAATTGTTCTTAAACCTACATCTGATGTTCTTTTCTGCTCTCTGTTGAACTAAACCCTGTTTTGCAATTTGATTTCAGTAGCAATTTCTCTTGAAAGTGCTGCAACTTTCTAATATCTGTCTAGTTATTGAAAGAGCTCAATGCAGAGAAGAAAAGAAAGTCTCTTTTCTTGAACATTTACTTTAAAAAGAAGGGTCAATTATTTAGATCTGCCTTAGGCTCCTGGTAGATCTCCCAGCACTTTGTATCCATGTAGAAAGAAGGATGGGACATAAGCAGGACCTTGGACATATAGCAACAAAATTACTAATTTTATTTAGTTTTAATTTTAATTTTAATTATATTTAATATAAAAATTTAATTTAATTTAATAGAAAATTAATTTTAATTTTATTTAATTTGAATTTTATTTAATTTTAGCACACTATTTTAACAGAAATACAAAGTCAGCAGACTTTAGGACAAACTCAGCTGTGGAGAAGGAAACATCCTGAAGAAGTACTGCATGGTTACATTTACAGTGTTTGTAACCCCATCAATCCTTTCAAACATAGATAGTAACACAACACCATCTTATCTTTAAATAAGAACAGGACTCAGTTCTGAATTTGTTATCAAAGACTGTAAAATTATTTGATAGGATTTTTAATGAAAATGGTCTATTAAATAAAATTATATTGTTTCATGAAGTTACTCTATTTAGAAATGCTTTATTTTTCTAATATTTTGAAACTAAATAAGATACTACTTTAATTTTAAACGTGAAAAAGATCCTATGGGTCTGAATGTTATAGTGTAAAGAAAAAAAATTCTACATATGGGATTTATGGGGACTTTTTATTCACTCCTAACCAGAAAAGGCTATTGAAACATAATTAAAGTTATTAAAGAGTTGATGGTTTAAACATTTGGCCCAACTTCTGTTGGTTTTTTTATGTGGCTTGTAATAAAATTATATGTATATATTCTATTAAACTTTTTTTTCTTTAAAGATTTGGTAAGTTCAATATCCAGGAAAAACATGATGCTAATTTGCACCATTCTATTTTGGTTGCAAAAAATTGAAGCATTCAGGATTTTGCTCTTTTTTAATAGTGCTTTCTAAGAAAAGAGAGATTGAGAAACTTTTATCAGGAAACCCTACATTTCAACAGGCCCAAATCCAATTTTAGATACCAGTAAGAAGATGACCACTGACAGCAGTAGGAGTCACATGCAGAGCAGAGCTTGACTGCATCCCTATAAATTCTGCAACAGGAAGAAGATGCAGGATTTGTGCACAAAAATTTAAACACATATCATTATCTACAAAAATTTAAACCCATATCCTTAACTACATGAGCTGAGGTCAGTTTCCAGCTTTTAAAGGAACCTTTCTTATTATGGAGGTAGTTTATTGTCCCCTTCCCCAGCTTAATAAATCAGAGCTATAAAGAGAGACAAGATTTGGCCAGAAGTCCAGTCAACACCAGGCACTGTCTCTGAGACAGTGAATTTGTCATTCCTGGATGTATAGTAGGTCAACTTTGGCAAGCAGAATAGTCAGTGTACATTTTTACCTACTCTTATTCCTGTGTGAGAAATACCCATAGGGATATATTGCATGAGAAGGGACAGTATCCTAAAGCTCTGGCTTTCTATGCACTGCTCTAACCACTGTTGGAGAAGAGAAAAAAAAAAAGAGATTTTTTAAAGAGAAAAATAAAAGTGTCGTAAAACCACATAAATCTATTTCAGACTCTGAATCTTCATAACACGAGGGTACCTAAGCTGGAGAGTGTCAGATACAGCCCTCTGCAGAATTCAATGTTGTCTAGTTTGGGCACCCCATGCACCACTTTTGGACTATGTTGTGGTAAATCTTGGTTTCATGTAAGACATGGGAAGAGCTGGAGAACTGCATAAAACAGATGGTGAGGCCCCTGACAGTGAGTTCTGGTCACAGGCACAACAGAATTTCACCTTGGGGCCTACATTGTGGGTCCTATACACTGTGCCTTAAATCCACATTTCTCTTTGAACCTAGGCTGAAGTCTGATCTTAAGCATCTGAAGGGCTAGATACAATATCATCTGAAAATTAACAGCAGAATTAAGATTAAGTCATTTTAAGAAGGAAAAAAAAAAAAAAACCATAGTAAATTCATTTATTATGAATAAATAACACATCACTATAATGCTATATGACATTAAAACTCCCATCATGTATGTTCATAAAAACACCCTGATATAGTGTTTTTTTTCCCACTCTGATCATCTTAAAACTGTGGCCTTTAGTAAAAGAAATATCTAAAATTTGTCTGGATCATGTAACCACCCTTCTGTGCCAGGCCCTCAGAGAGCAGAAACCAGTGTCACTTCTGTAGATCTATAATTTCCCATAGGGGTTAAATATATGACTTGCTGGTTTTACCCCAAAATAACAGATATTTTATATAAATAAATTTACACTTTTGAAAACATAGCAGCCTGTGATTTTGTTTATTTAATCTGAGGCAATTTAACAAACTGACCCAAAGAAAAGTATTTCAAACACCATGACTTACAAATGTTGGTTGTTGAGGTTTTTTAAAGAAACAGCAAGACAGATGGTGTGTTAGATTAACCTGAGCTAGGAAAGCAGAGACATAGCCAAAATTAAAGACAAAGACTAATATCTGTGCAAAGAAACATGCTGAAAACAAACTAAGTTTGACCTCTGATAATGCTAGCAGCTGGGCTATACACGAGTGCAACCTCAGACCTGTTCTCTTTAAATTGTTTTTTAAGAGTCCATTTTGTTGGACTCTTCCTGATAAATTAGGTCTTGGGTGAGTTTGCTGCTATTTTCTTTTTTTTCTCTAAGGAAAACCTTCAGACAAATCTACTGAGAAACAAAACGAAAGTTCATCCTGTGGCCTGGTGCTGTATAAATTTTCATAAGAAAGAAATTTATGCTAGGCCCAAAATGCTGGAGTAGTGAATTAGCACATTTCCTGTGGATTCCTGTCTTGCAGTAAAATTTTCTCAGCCAAGTATTTAAAATTATTTTTTTTTCTTTTATTAGTACAACTTTGCATACATTTTGTCTCCCTATTATAGTTTTGTTTTCAATATTGCAGCCTATTTTCAACCACTGGTTGCTGCCTTGGGCTACAGTTCCCTGCCCCTTTTATGTGCCATGTTGTGAAGAGAGATAAGGAATTACTTTGCTCTTTGGTGTTTTAGTTTGAAGGTTTTTTCTACTGAAGTCAGTGTTTATTTCAATAAATTAGTGTGACTGAGGGGTGTGATAAATCACAAGCACAGATGAGCAGACAAATGAAGTCTCTTAAAATGGTCACTTCTGCAGCAAAAAATGTACATGCTATTGCACTCTTGGAGAGTAGATCTTGGTAGATCTTGGAGCAACATACTATAAAAAAGTCAGAGAGAAATAGTTTTGATGAGATTAATGAATAAAAAGAAAAGAGTATCAGGATTTTATCAAACAGTGCAGATTTGGTGAGGATGGAGCTGCAATGCTAAGACAGGAGCACTCAGATGAGATGCTCTCAGATTGTGTCTCCCATCCAAAACCCTATGCAAGACACAGGGACTTGCAAGCATGTTGAAAATAATAATTGAAATCTGATTGGGAAGTCCTGGTCTAAGAATGAAGATTTAATTCAAATCTAGACTGAGATCTCATTAAAATCTACTATAGTGTACATATTTAAAAATTTATTCTTTAAAAACCTCAGCTTTGTGTGTATTTATAGCAATACATTGGCTTTACACCATGTTTAAATGAATACAACAGAGCTCAAACATGATGTAGCATTCATAAATTTTCCTACAACTCTCACACCTCATGATTTTTCTTGAGACTGTGCAGCACTTTTAATCTTGAATTACAGGAGTTTAAGGGCATGACAATCTAATAAATACTCAATTTCTTTTAAAAAACAATCAAGGCAGTATTGAAGACAGCTCCCATAGTATGGAACATCTGTCAGGCTGGGACCTCCATTCTAGACAATTGTATATGAACTAGAAAAAGGTGGCTTTAATATTTTTACAGCACCTTTCATCTTCTGCCAGAAGACCTTTAAAACTGGTATAAAAGACATGTAAGATTGGATGTTCTTGGCATCAATATTTAGGACTCCTGGATTGTGTTTCTGCAGCTGGACAGCCAGGGACAAATCGCTTCTCTGATCAGGGCTTTTACGACCCCAATAAATTTGATTAATAACACTCCAGTTCTTTGCAAAATGATAAATATACATTGACAAAACATAAAGTCTAATATCTAGGCTATTATTTATTTAATTTCTGCCTCCATGTGCCCTTGGTATAAAAGCACCCTTAAATTCTTCTAAAGAACAGACTTGAAAGGAATTGAAAGGTGCCAGTGGAAGTTTCAAGGAGTCCTGAGAGAGGAAAAGCAGTTTTTTTTCTTGAGCACAGATTTTTAATGCTGTCTAAATTGCTTTAGTGAGCAAAACATTTAGGTTAAACCCAATGGTAGAATCTCTAACTCTGCAGCTTTCTCAATCCATATGGGTTACAGTTTCTTTTATACTGAAAGATTTTCTTTAGGAAAATAGTTTATTGTCATTACTCAGAGGCAAGATGATTCATGACCGTGTACTCCACTTTCCAGAGGAATTTGCCTTCATGCAGTAACTAGGCAGTTGTTCACTGTATCTTTTCTAGTCTTGTTTGATACCTTCATTCAAATTTTGATCGATTTACTTCGTCAATCAGTCACAGCAGTATTTTATCTATTTATTTGTTAAAGATTCACTCTCAGCCATATATATAGCTATTCCCTCACAGTGAGCCATCAAGAGATTACAGTCAAAGCCTCTTGCAAGTATGAAAAGGAAAGGAAAGGAAAGGAAAGAAAGAAAGAAAAGAAAAGAAAAGAAAAGAAAAGAAAAGAAAAGAAAAGAAAAGAAAAGAAAAGAAAAGAAAAGAAAAGAAAAGAAAAGAAAAGAAAAGAAAAGAAAAGAAAAGAAAAGAAAAGAAAAGAAAGAAAAGAAAAAGAAAAGAAAAGAATATTTAATGAAAGAATATGCTAATTTTCATCTGCTTGCTGAAAAACAGAAGAAAGCAGTCTTGATGCTCATCTGAGAGTCATAAGAGTGGTTTGGAGACTGTCCCACTGCAGTATTTTACAGCTTTCACAGGGCCATGGCAGAGCTGCCAGGCAGGATCCTGAGTTATACGACTTTGCAAACCTTAGATGTGACAGCACTGAGACAACACCACATATTCTGCACTTAGGCAGAGATCCCAAAGTGCTGCTGTGTGTCTGTGTATCTGACTGTGCTCCAGCACACATCAGATTGTCATTGAGAATAAGAAAAGCCTGCACTAATTACCATTTTCACAAATTATGTTTAGCCACCTTGTATCCTCAAAAGGTAACATGTGGATCCACTTTCAAACTCTCTCAGTGGAGTGATAAAACTTCCTGGTTTTAGATCACATTTGTAGAACTAGAGACACCTATTATAAAGAATAAAATTTTTAAAAAATATTTTAAAAAATATTTTTAGCTCTGCTGTAAGAGTTTGTGGTTTTCTAGAGGAAGGTAAGATCTGCATCATCTGTTTATGTTTAGCAAATGCATTGTCATGCAATCCACAATTTTACAACTAAATTTAAAAATAGCTCAGTTAGAATACTTTTAATGTCATTCTGCTTTCCATCTAATTTCCTTTTTTTTTTCAACCTCAAACCTTTTAAAGCATCTGTTATGAACGTGTGGGACCAATTGCCTTTCTTACATGCCTGTAAGGGTTTTCTGACACAGACTGCTTAATCACCTCTTTCACAGTAGTTCTTTAACATTTTTGTATTGTCTGTGGTGAAAAGACTGGTATTTTATTTAATTTCCCTATGCCATATAAGTCTCTAAACCAACTATGGAGTGTTATGAACAACCATCCTTTCCTAAGCATAGGCTTGGATACAAAAAGCTATACCTCACATGTTTCCTATCCTTCCATGAAATTTGGGGACTTGGTGTCTAAAATACATTTACACAATCATGATCTTGGAGAGGCACAGAAGGTACTGCTATTTTTTAAATAACCTTTTCTACAGTCAGAGATCTTTTTTAATGCTGACATTGTACCAGAACAGAAATAAACATATTACAAGGCTTTTAAAATATTGTTCATCTCCTCCTACCTGTAGAAACTTCACTGTTCATCCCTGCTCTGAGAAATGAGCCAGAAAAAATTTAATTTAATAGGAACTATCCCTTAAGACTCTCATTCCTAGAAACTCCCACTTCATTCCATTTTTCATATTCAAATCACAGAAATATTTAAAATCCCCACTCTTGTTTGTTTTTTTTTAATTGTGATCCACTGATCTTTCATATCTTCCCATTCCAGAAGTGTGTCTTATACATAATTCTGAGAATCATATTATTTTCATTCTTTTCAGGAGATGCATTGGCTCATCACAGCTTATTTCAATAGTTACAGTACACCATGACAGCATAAATGAAATCAGCAGATGTGGCTAGACTTTTAACTCTCCATTTATCCTCTGAGAACCACGTTCTGAAAGCTGGTTAATTTTTCAAGATTCCTGAAATATCTTATTTGATTTAGAGTATGTGTATCCATCTGAATATATGGAAAATCAGTTAGCATAAATGTAACCTGCTAATCTGATACATTTTTGCCCCTGCTGGGTTTTTTATTTCACTGTGGCTGTTATTTCAACTACTTGTTTAAACACATTGAAGATGTGGATAAATACAGAGAAAGAATTATAAAAGCCTGTTTCTACACTTATGCAGGTCAAATGGAACTGAAACTCATTAGTGACCCTAATTCCACCATAAAAATCATGACAACTTTGTAAAATATACATTTAACTTATGTTATGACATTCATGTCTAGAAAGGGGGATTTGATCAGTTAATATGAAAACTACCAGGGTAGTTCCATTAATCAGATTTTGTTTCTTTTATGGATATGAATGTAAACTGTTGAGAAAGTGTGAGTTTGGGAAATGTGTTTATTATGTTATCCTTTTAACCTCATGAACTGTTTGGTGTATTTAATGTAGAATTGCATCAATCACTCTTTCCAGACAAGACTCTGTATAGATAATTTGCATTCCTGAGAAATCACGTGAATAAAGTAAGAGGTAATAATCAATAAGCAAAACCAAGAAAATCTACAAAAGAGGATTTTTTGCTGTTTTTTATTTTCCCCTGGGATGGTGAATCACTGCTGTCCTAAGTAGGGTCAGGTATTGCCCAGGGGAATGAACAGTGGCTCAAGAGCACTGTGGAAGTGGGATGGGGGCTAGAGGGCTATTGCAGCTGCAGGGAGGGCAGTGCTGAGCTGGATGGGGCAGCCCCAAGAGCATGAGTGAACCATGAACCTCCCATCATCACAGTCATGAACCTTGCCAGGAAATAGGACATTAAATTTTCAAACTACCCCAAGCAAGAATGAGTTTTAACCACCTCTTATTCTTCCAGTTATGGTCTTTAACTTACAGCAAAATCTTCTGCCAAGCAGGGAAGAACATACTGCATTAAACTTACCTTAGAAGAGGTAGTGAATGTATTTCACAAGAGTCAGAGTAGGTGAGATGGTTTGCTGTATTCTGGGGTTTGGCAGAATTTGACAGCTCAGTTCTATCCCTTACTTCACCCATATTCTTTGAGAAGGGACAAAGCATGCAGTCAGAGGAAAAGGACTGAACAGAGAGCTGTCTTGATATATTCTGTGATACAGGAGAGGTCACATCTGGCCCTTGCACATCTAAGCTGGAATGGTCTTACCTATGGCTTTTACACAGAAAAAAAATATAAAAATTTGCATGTAATCTCAAAGCATTTCGATTCTTCTATAAATTATTTAACAGAAGACTTTTTTGAACCTTAAGTTACTTCAATGCAAGCAATTCAGCAGTGAGCACAGTGTATGTACAGTCACAAGTTTATCTGGCTGTGGTTTCCCCCAAAGCAAAGACAAGCTGCCAGGTCACTGATGCCACCACCAATCCCCCTTGGGTTGGCCCCTGCATAAGTGGTGGCTCAGTGGAAACCAAAACAACATCCAGACATTTCTTACTTCCCAGTCAGAGGCCACAAGTGTCACCCCCACAGAACCAGGATGACTACTGAATTCACCATCAATTGTTTTGGTGTCACAATGTCCTGATGGCTGCTACCTGTTCAGGATTTGGTGGCTTTTTCCAGTCTGTGAAAAGACATGACCTGTTGTAATCCTGCTGAGTGACTCCTCATCCTCACTGAAATCACAGGTGACATGGTTGCACTATTATTCCACATTCAGTAATTTACTTTTGTTTATAAATTAACCTCATTATGTAGGAATCTAAGTTATTTTAGGATAAATTGAGACTAAGAGACTGCTCTAAGTCTGTTTCTCTTTAGAGTTAGCACATGATGAACTCCAGTGAACAAGATCAGGATCTTCATCTTTCACCTGGCAGATGCTCTTCATGCTGTGTGAAAAGTGATTCATTAAACAGGTCACAAAGGCCAAACCTCAGAGTAATTTAGCTTATAATCTTTGTTCTGTAGTTTATTATACACAAAGTAGGAACAGGCAAAATTGTTTTATTTTACCACCTTACTCATACATCACACTTTGGCAAATGAGATGCTTATCTCAGTATAGAGAGCATTTTTGTCTGTTTAGTCAAGCCAGAAAGGAGATTGATGAAGACATGAAAAGGGAAAAAGAAATCAAAGTCAAAAGGGGAAGTGTGAAATAAGTCAGAATTTTAATGAATGAGTGTATATACAGTGCATATAATGCATAAAAATTGTGCATATCCTATTCCTTCCGGTAAAGGATTACAGGCACTTCATTTAGGAAATCTCTTAAATCAGCCAATATTTACAATGTCTCTGAGCCAGATAAGACTGTCAGAATTGACATCCAGGGCTGAAGCAAAGTCCAGAGCCTTTTACCAGATGATCATCAGTAACTTGTTTCTCAGGCAAAAATCCCATAAAGTGAGACAAACACAGGGTAATTTTTCCTAATGGAGACTCTGCCTATTTTCAGCACCACAGGAAATCCTGAGCTAGACATTTCATCCAGGCATGGTACACACACATACCTATACAGCTCCATCCCAGGATGGAGCTATGCCAGATAAATTTATCAGAGCTCATTTTTAAACTCATTTGCACTTGTGGTCAGAATCCTACAGCAATGCATCCTATGAGTTAAATGCATGCATTGTGAAAATGTACTTCTTTCAAATCTTTTACATTATAATTTTGAGGAGTAATAACTTCTCTCTATAACTACTGCCCAATACAGATTTTTACTTTAAAAACCCCTGTAATCTCTACAGTCCACTCTGTAGGTAGACTTTCATCTCTGAATTCCAATGCTTTTAACAGCCCTTCATGACTTATGCAAATCTCTGGTTTGGAAATCTTTTTTTGTGTAATGAATTTGCACTAATTGAATGCCTGACTCATTGGCTTAATTAAATGGAAATATCTGCCATGAATCGCAATATTTGTTTGCAGGAGTGAGAAAAAATAGGTGTGTGGAGAAGTTCCCCTGTGTATATACAAATTTTATTTAGCAAATGCAGTGTGGCTGCACTAACTTGATTAGGACCGATGGTTATGTAACTGGTATGAGTGATAAGGAAACATCATCCATCAACATAACCAGATCAATATATATTTATTTATGTCTTAGTCCAAAAAATCTGTGAGATAAATTGAGAATGCCCTAAGCACAGAGTCCTTTTTTTCTGTATTAACTGCTTATGATTCTTATTCATGCAAGGCCAAGATGCTGTATTTTACTAGATGCTCAATTAAGCCCAAAAGTACCACTAGATGGCATTTGTTAGCTGCAAATGAACTAAATCCTACTAGCTCTGAAGGAGGACTGCATGGAAATTATTTATCTACGAATAACAGTCATGTGGATGGTTTTAGGTGAACAATACTGTCATTTAGAAAGGGGAAAAAATTAGAATTAGAGGTAAAATTAATTCCAGAACATCAGAGACACAAAAGAGAAAAGTCTTGTGGAAGTGATAAGCATAGTCCAAAAGCAAAATTCTTGGCAAGGAAAAAAATACATTTTAGACTAACAGATGAGCAAGAAAGCTTCCCAGTGGTTCTCACAGGTAAGAGTTTCCTGTTTCAGGAGTTGCATTCTTGCTTGTCCAAACAGGTTCAAAGCCCTGCCCTCATCTCCTGCAGCCCTTCATTTCACCAGGATCCTGAGCCACTCTCTGGGATCTTGGTCCCAGGCTCCCCCAGCAGAGCAACATCTCTGCATCTGCAACCCAGAGCTCCCACCCTGAGCAATGTGAGCTCCACAGCCGCTGACCATTGCAGCCATGCCCATCTCTGGACACCTGCCCTGCTCCTCTGGAGCTCGCTGACCTGCTGCCCTGGCTGGGCTTTGCCATGTCCCTGTCCCCACAGCTTTTCCCACTTCTTTCAGGCTCTGTCCAACCCCAGCTCCCCCTGGCAGACCTTACCCTGCCCCGCATGCAGGATGATATCCCAGCATGGCTCTACTCAGCTGAGTTGGTCTCTGCAAGCAGGGTGCTTGAAACAAAATAACAGAAAAGGTTACAAAATACATGCTTTTCCTATTAAAAAAACTCTAGAAGAAAACATCTGAGGCTATTCATAACAAACCTCAGTAGGAACCTGAAAAAAACTTGCTTAAAAACCTCCCTCTGGGGTTTGTAGAAATGAGGGATTGCCCCTTTTCCTGCTTTTTCAACCCAGTGCCTCCCCAGCCTGCAGTCCAGACTGCTGGGGTGCGGTACAGGGCAGCAGTCTGACACGGACACATGACGTAAGGCACTGCAGGGCATTTCCAAGTCTCTGCTTTGTTTTGTTTTCAGCCAAAGGGTTTTCAGCTGTCAGGTGTTCTCTTTTTCCAACAAAAATAAAAGATTAAATTGTCTGCAGAAAGCAGGCACCTTCCAAAAAATGTCCTTCTAAAGAAAACCCAATATCCTGTTGGAAAACAGCTTCAGTGGAAAACAACCAACAAGGACTTTGTGTGGTTTTGTCCCAAGGCCAACTGCCTCCCTTAAAACTTAACCCACTTTTAGAGAGACACTTGCTGCTTCATTGTAAGAGAAGGGAAAAGACAGAAGTCATGTTCCAATGGTCACTGAGACTGTCTAATGTGAGCATCTAATAATGGATCAAGCATCTCTCTGTTTAATTAAGGAGACTGAGGCACAGTTGTGCTGACCAGACAGTTTGCATTGCTGCTGTTCTGCTCTGAGCATTTTGTGTGGAATTTTGCAGAACCAAAATGGTATTTTGGAGGTGCACAGTTTGTGGAAATTGGGATGGGGCTGTGGCTGATCCCCATCCCCAGTGGGCACAGCTGTGAGCAGCAGGTGAGCAGCACTGACAGCAATGAGCCAGGGAGTGCCCAGGGGCTCTGACCAACCACCAAGGGGAGCAGAGGGCACACAGGGGCAGGGCATCAACATGGGAGGGGATAAAAGGTTGGGCTAAAGAACAAGAAGGGCAGATTATTGAAGCTTTCTGAAGTTGTGTGGTGTTGCTCTGTATGGGTTGAAGCTTTTTGATGTCGTATGGTGATACTCTGTGCATTGTGGCTGTCTGGACTGTGGTGTATGCTGCAATAGTATTTGTGCATCAACAGCTTATAATGCTAACTCCAATATATTAGTTAAGCTGGAAATAACATCCAGAGCCTGTTGCAAATCATTCCTGTGTGTTAAAATTATATGTAGAAAGGAGCTTATATTTGATTCATATTGATAATTTATTTTTAAGCTGAAATGGTCAAGAGCTGAATATCTTTGGTTCTGGATTATGACTGTTGTGTATTCTTTGATAATCAACATGTTTATATGTATTTAAATAATTTTACTGTCATAGAAATAACTGCATACCTGTTATTAAACTAAAAAAAAATAAACAATAATATAACAACTGAGTTATTCATAGATTTGGAAATGGGATATTAATTTCAGTTACCAATTATTGTGCTGTTATTGTATTTTATTTAGCTATTTGGAAATGAAGTGAACAAAAGCTGTAATTTCAAAGTCAATCCTGCTGACGTTTTCAAATGGATTTTGTGTAATTCTTCCTGAGAATACAAAGTTTGCCAAACCAAAGTTCATGATGGGTTAAAATTCCCCATAAAAAGTTGCTGAAATTTAAGCTTAACTGAGTCTCAATCATGAGACTATATATATTGATAAAAATAAAATAGAAGAAAAATATCTTTGCCTGTATTTGCAAGTAGAAAAAAAGAAAAAGGCAGGGAGATGGAAGAGGCAATTGAATCAAACACTGGGTCAAAATGCAAATAATTTTTATGGACTTTGTTAATTTCTCAGACAGTATTGTTTAGCCAGTTCTTAGTAAGATCAATGAAGTTGCTTAAGGGTTAAAATATTTTGAAGAGCCTTGCTATGACTAAAGGCACAGATCTGGTCCAGAGGCTCTGCTATTTTTACATCTGTGCTATGAATTTTCAAGTGTCTGAAATTTAATACTCTTGTCACCTTCACAGAAGGAACCAAAAACTATTCACCAATCACCTCGAAGGTTCCCAGAGTCCAGCAAGTCCCTCCTGCAGCCTCTTGAGAGAAAGAAAAAAACCAAACCCAAACCAAATTCATTCCTGGTTCACTGGTGTCATCTGGTGGCCACCCTGCAAACCAGCAGCGTGTGCCATATGGAATTTGCACGCCGGGTTTAGGGCAGGTGATGGGAGCCTTGCTCTCCTGCATGGCTTCTCCACGGGGCAGAATTCCTCCCTGGTTACCAGGTCACTTCTTGGTTTTCCTGCCTCTTTTTGCTGTTCCCTCCTATTCTTCGCTCCAAGGAGTTGAGGCAGGTAATTGTCACTTCCCCTTTGTGGCCTCACCTTGAGTCCTGTGGGCACTTTGGGCACCACAATGTAAAGAAGATGTAAAGCTCATAGCAAGTGTCCAAAGGAGGGGCACAAAGATGGTGAAGAGCCTTGAAGGGAAGCCCTGTGAGGAGTGGCTGAGGGCACTTGGTTTGCTCAGCCTGGAAGAGACTGAGAGGAAACCTCATCTTGGTTTGCAACTTCCTCATGAGTGGAAGAGGAGGGGCAGGTGCTCTTTTCTCTCTGGTGACCAGTGACAGGACCTGAGGAAATGGCCTGAAGCTGTCAGAGGGTCTGGGTTTGGTACTTGGAAGAGATTCTTCTCCCTGTTGGTGTTTGGGCACTGGAAGAGGCTCTCCAGGGAACTGGTCACAGCACCACACAAGCCTGACAAAATTCAAGTGCACGTTTCAAGAAGTGTCTGGACAGTGCTCTCAGGCACACAGGTTCTTGTGTCCTGTGGTTCTTGGGACTGTCCTGTGCAAGGGACAGAAATGGACTCAGTGATTCCTGTGGGTCTGTTCCAACTCAGTACATTTTGGCACCATGCTGATACCCACCTCTCTCCTTCCCTCTGGTAAACCCAGATCCTGACTGCATTGCAGAGCAAGGTGGTGGTCCCTGGGGGAAGCTCACTGAGGTCCCTGCACTCCCATCATGGAGGTGAGGCTGCTCTGGGGTAAGTGAGCACAGCCCAGAGTTGAGAAACCCTTCTGTTGGTTCAGAGCTGCATCCAGGGCCGATGCCAGAACACTTAAACCATTGGACTGGGGCTCTGAAGAGAACAGTTGGGATTTGGGCTCCAAGAGAGGCAGGAGGCATTTTAAATATGGTCTAGATTTAATTCCTGACATCTGCACTATTTATTCTTCTTTCCCATAACTGCTCCTACTGCCTGACTACTCTTTGTTGACTCCTGGGAATGAGTAAGTTCAGAACATGATTAAGACATAATAAGGATGGCTGAAAGCTAGCACATGCCTGTGACATCTGCTCTGACTGGAGGAGGTGGAGACACCAAGGGCAAAAGTTAAGTTGCTCCTTCACTCCATTCTTGGGAGAGCCAAGAATAAATAATAGTTCATTTTCATTCATGGGAATGCAAAATACAAGGAAATGTAGAGCAAGCCAGAGCCTAGCGAGGCCAGCTATGCTCATAAACTATATGTGTGGAATGTTTCCATAGGAAAAGATTGTTCCATGTACTGTTAGCAATCTCCAATGGTTCACTTAAAGATTAGCTTAAACTAAACAGATCATATCTTGAGTTTCTGAAATTCAGTGACTATCTGGCAAAGTCAGTAAAAAAAAATTAATCAACTTTATAAAAAGTTGATGTAATAATGTTGTACTTTACCTACAGTGTATTCATGATAATTACTGAAGACTGTAAGAAAAACAAAACTCACAATGAATTACTTCACAGTTATTTCTAATTTGGAGGGATGTTTTCCCACAAACACAAGTAACTCCCATAGTGGACACTCCCCACTCTTTTCTGCACACAAATTGCATTTGTAGACAATAAAGAACCAGGCTTTTGCAACCATATGAGATTTCTATCCTATTCTTCAGGGAGCATCAGTACCATTAATATGTAAATCCTCTTCCTCTACTCTGTCAAGTTATTAACTAAAATTTTAAGTATCCAAATGCATCCTAAACAAGTTTTAACAGGTTTTGAACATTTACGGTTACAATGCTTCATTAAAAAAAATGTATGAAATAGTTTTATCACACATATTGTCCTATTAGACAAGTCTGTGAAGCCCTAGAAATTCTGACGTTTGCTTTTGTTCTAAATAAAGAAGACAAAGTCTTAGGATTTTTCATAAAATGTGATATTTCAAAATATTTCATTTTATAAGTGAAATAATGATGTCTTAAGGAATCATTTTATTGTATTTAGAATATTTAGAAAAATCCAAAAAGGACATTTTTTTGACAGTTATGAGTTTTTCCAGTGCTTCTTCAAAAGATTAGAAGATACAATTAGTATTTGCTGCTAACAAAAAGTTAGAAGATACAAAACTTATTTGACAAATTTTTAGCAATTTTTACTATTGAGCACACCTGTTTTGGACACTCCTTCTCCAGTATTAAATATGTAATTTAAAAAAATGCCACTTGCTAATATAAAACTATAGTAGAATCATGGAATCATAGAATGGTTGGGGTCTCAAAAGTTTGCCTCCTCAAAAGTTCCAATCCCCTGCCACAAGCAGGGACATTTTCCACTAGGCCAGGTTGCTCAGAGCTCTATCCATCCTGTCCTTGAACATTTCCAGGGATGGGGCATCTTCAGCTCCTCTGGGCTACCTGTTCCAGTCTCTGATTAAAGAATTTCTAACATCTAATCTAAATCTCTCATCTTTTATGTTAAAACCATCCCCCCTTGTCCTATTTAAATTGGCCTGTGTTAGAAGTTGCTCAGTGATGCAAATTTGAAACATTTGAAAGCAAATGAGAAGCAGCCTTTTCTTTTGTCTTTCTCTCTGTACCCCCTCACTGCACCACATCAGATACAAGAGTCCTGTCTAACTCCCTTCAGACCCATTCACTGAGGAGCTCCAGAGCCCTTTTGGTCTCAGTGCTCCAGCAGCAAACTTGAACACCTCCAGCCTTGCACCATTCCTGCAGAGAGGGGCTGTGCTGCTATTTTATCCTCTGAGCTGAGGCACAGCTGATCTGACACCCCCAAGCAGGGCCAGCACTGGAGCCTCCCAAGCTCCCTCCCCAGCACTGACGTACAGAGCCCTGGAATGGATCAGTCTCCTGCTGGTACTGGAGCAATCCAGGCTGAGGTGCCTGCTCTGTCAGAGCAGGGGGAATGCTGACACAGATCACGCACATGTGCTGCTGGATCATGTTTGGGGTTAATATGGCCCTGAATTTTGGCACCATAATGTGCATTTTTAGTCACTTTAGCCTTTCCTTATGAAGGAAGACCATGATGCATACCTGGCACTGTCAGAACCCAGGAAATTCCTCTGACTGCCCTGGAGGACTCGAGCCCCTGCCCGGGGGGCTCAGAGACCTTGGCACAGAGCCCAAGACCCCTGTGCCTTTGATTAAGCCCTTGGAAAAAACAATTAACAACCTTGTATGAAGAATTAAAAGCCACAAAAGTTTAAGTAGAATGATACTGAATTTATCACAGAGTGAAAAATAGATTTTTGGGGTTTTTAGAATGGGGGTTTCAGGGGGCAAGATGGAGGAATCTGGGTGTGCCCAGCCTTTCTCCTTCTTCTTCTTCTTGGCCTCCATCTTCTGCTGTGATGTTGGCACTTTTAGATTGGTTTAAAGTAGAAGCTCCTGTCTAACATAGGTGGTAGGGATTGGAAAGTAATTGTAAATTTTGTACATGTAGTTTTTAGTATAAAAAGATAACACTGCCCCAGGGGCAGGCAGAGTGCCTTGGACTGTCCTGCTGGATGGACCTCAGCAGGCCAGAGAAAGAATTTTATAGGTAAGAAACAATAAACAACCTTGAGACTGAGAACTGAAGAGTTCTGACTCCTTCTTCGACTGCCAAGGTAAGAAAAGTGACTTTCTAACTTATCTCAAAGTCACTCTGACCAACAAAGATTCCGAGATGGTACCAGTGTTTATGCTTGATGATGTCAGAATTCCTTACAAAATGAAACTTTTTTTAAAATTTATTTTTACTTCAGGATCTTTTCTAATGCACTTCTACTTATTCCCTCTCTTTGTGTCATGACTTGAATAATTTTCCATTTTTGCTGGTCTTAGTCATTAAATTTGTTTCTCTCAAAGTGCTTTTGCCTTTATTTCTGAACCAGGAAAAACTGAGCTTTAACATAATTTTCAAAGAACAATGCAAAAACATATGCACGTTCCTATTTTATTGACACCTAGAAAGTATAACCAAGTCCATAATATGCTTATTGTGCCTACCATTAAAAGTGTTCATTACCATAAAATTGATACAAATTTTAACACATGAATAATTTTAGTGAAGGTAATGCGCTTATCTGTTGATGAAAAGATAAATGAGATTTTTTTTGTACTCTTTCAGAAGTAGAATTTTAATGTTTGCATTTCTGCAATCTAATTCTTCCTAACTAACCCCTAATTGTAAAATTTGAAATACATTGTAAGAAAAGTCAAGAATAATGTTATTTTGGGTGAAAAAAACAACAGGATATGCAGGTTTATCAAAACCAGGACTCTGTTACTTTAATAATGCAAGAAAGCACAGATGAGTAGTCCAGGAAACTGATATTCAAACCAGCAGTGTTTTTTAGCTGGTAATGTGAAAAATACATGGTAATGCCAAAAAACCCCAAACTAATAGGGTTTTCTTCTAAAAATTGGCATATCAATCTTAGCAATGAAGAATGAAGGAATGTTTGCCTAAGCATGTTCTAGAAGCAACCATCTTACCTTAGTTAGTGCAGCAGTTCCCATGATGTGATCATGAAAAGTCCCTTGATGTTTTTGCAAGTCTTGGTTTGCTAAGCCAAGCATCCTGGACAAATGCCACTACATCTGGGGCTATAATGAGAATGCTTTTTCTGCTGGTGCTCAAGTGATTCCCAGAATGAATTTTCATTTGTTTGTTCATGATCATTGCATGTTCAGTTAATCCAAACATGAAGCAGTAGAGCTTCAGCTCTAGAGTCAGTGTTTTAGAAATCACCTCAAAGACATAATGATGAAAACTCACTAAATTTTTGTTCTAGAGGATGTATTCTCCTTTAGTGTTTCAGGATAAAACCTCTTCTGCTGAACAGACAGAAAGCCATATGGTTAATAACTGTAATTGAAATATATATTCATATAATATTAATTCTAAAATAACTAAATAAATTGCAGTGAAATGAACAAGTACACAGGACACTGAAGCATTTGAGAACAGGAAAAGGAAAAAAAAAAAAAACCTTGTTGGATTTATTTTTCTTATTAAGTTGCTTGGCTCAGCTAATGGAAATACTGCACCTGCTTAAAATCTGAATTTTACTTGAATTAAATAAGCAATCTTCCACTTATTCTAAATTTCCATGTAGTTTATATACCAGTCCCTATAGCATTTGGAATTATGCTCACATAAATATTATTCTGAAAATAAATTTTTTTAGTCCTATCACAAGCAATATGTTTTTTAAAGTATGAACCTGTCCCCCACACTTTCAAAGGAAAAGATTGAAGTTTCAATTAATAAACTCCACATATTTTTATAATCCAGATAATTTTTAAGGCACTTTATCTTCTTCATAGAATTGTTATTATCATTGCAATATTCTGTACTGCCTTGAGAAAGTCTCCCAGCAGGAGTCAAGGTAGATGCTGACTTTCTCTTTGGTTTGTGAATCAATGCAAAAAACACAGGCAAAAAAAAAAAAATTCATGAAATATCAGGTGAAAGAGAATAGCTGTCCATATTTAGTATTTTCTCATACACCAAAGACAGAAAAAAAATTTAGTAACTATCCCACAAACAGCACTGTTACTTTTCTTTTTTTTATTGTTTTCTTTGGACTTTGAAAATATAAAACATGCAAATTAAAAAGTGTAGACTAACAAAAATTCTTTTATCTCTTCCTTCGTAGCTGCCCTATTTTGCCAGTTTGAACAGGAAATGAGGAAATACTAAAAGGAGAAATATGGCCACATAATGTTTCATTTTTATTTCTTTTTTGAAAGTCTACATATGTATCTGTCTTTCTAAAATCTTGTTTTCCCTTAAGGTAACCTAACAAGTCTAATTTTATCAGACATCTTAGAGTGTGGTAATAGGTTCCCACAGTAGTTTCAAAAGGAAGAGTTTCCTTTCCAAGTTCAGTGTGCAGATCTTTCAATACCACTCCTATTATTATAATCCAGGATACATATTCTTACAGCAAATATCTCAAAAAAAAAATCAGTGAACTGCATTTACAAGAGTAATGAGATTTAGAACTGCCAGGGCATGCAATATTTACTAATGAAAATCATAGCTAAAAGAATGATCAAATTCTGGATCAAAGATTTTTAGCCTTTTGAATGAATGCTGTTTCTTAGCAAAAAAATTCTAAAAAGTGTCCTGTAAAATGTTCAATACATAGAATATTAAATATGGGAAGCATCAATACCAAGGCTACAGTGCTCCATATGCCTTTTTTCTAATAGAAAGCAGAACTTTTGATTTCAGAAGATGATGTGGTTTCAGTTGCAGCCACTACTTTAGTTTATTTAATCCAAAAAGTTTTTTACTTTTTGGCTTGCATCACTAAAATCTGGTCCCTCAGCTCTCCGGACTGACCTTCACAAACAGCCTTATCTCTGTAACAGGCCAACCCACAAGCTTGGATGCATTTACTGGAAATCTGTGCAGCTTTGGATGTGACATGAACTTTGCTTTCTAGGCTGATGCTAATGGCAATATAAAAAGAGCTGAATTCTGAATTTCAGCTGATGAAATGAGAGTCCTTTACAGCAATGTTGACTGAAACTCTAAAGATTTCATGCTGTGCAAGCAAACTGTTAATGAGCCTTAAAATGTGAAGAGTTATATAATTTGAGGTGCAGGTTAAAGAGAGGAAAGAAAAAAATCCCTCCTGGAGGAGAGATTTCTTAAACATCCATGGTTAAATCTTAAATCTTCTGGGTTTCAGAAATATTTTCCCTGTTCAGAAAAATCTCACATGGGCTTCAAAATGTATAAGTATACAGTCTGCAAGTGCTGATGATAACACGAATCTGCTTAATCTTTTAAATAGTTAAAAGCTCTATTTTCATCTCTTTCCAGAAGATGGTAGCATACTCTTAAATACTTCTGCAGAACTTAAACAGTCTTCTAGAATGGGAATGCCAAAACTAAAACTAAACAGAAAGTATTTAAGAAGAAAATAGTTCAAAAAGTTGCACATATAAAGTTTCACTTGCAGAGAGTCACTTTGGTCTGTGCTTTCATGATCAAATTTGGACCTTCTATTTGCTAGCATCAAAATATTATTGAATAAACAGGCTACAGAAATACTGCAGGAAAGGAAGCAGAATATGTTTTTGATTCTGAAGATTATTTTGCTGTATCTGAGAAAAGAACACATTTAAATAAATGTGCAATACATGGTCACACAGAAAGCAAGCACAAGAGGACCACAGGTTTCAGAACCTATTGCAGTAATGTTAATGCTCTTCTGAAAAGGATTTGTAGGAGCAGGGAATAGGTAAACAACTGCTATTTCAAATAAATATGCAAACAAGTAAAGTTTAAAATCAATTAACATTGTTATGTCAAATATGTATTATAAGTATGGAAATATGTCTTTGACCAAATACTGTCAGTGCCCACAGATGGAAAGATTTGTTTCATTTACTAAATTTAACTTCTAAAGAATTCTCATTATATTTACCGTAACTGACTGTAAATTGTAGACTGTTCCTTGCCCTTATTCACAGAGAGGCTTTCAGACTTGTGAAATCAAACCAAATCAAGCCAATCCAAACTGAACCAAGAACAAACAAAACTGAACCAAGAACAAACAAACCAAACACATACACACAGCCCCTAAATAGTTTCTGACAGTAATTTCAAGTATCAATCTTTGAGTATCTCTATGTTTGATTTAATTATCCATTGTCTGAATCAAATAAGTGATATTTAACTAAATTCTACCAACTAAAAAAAGATCCAGTCCAACAAAGGATTTGAGAATTTTTCTTGTTTTGGCACATTTAACCTATGGTTAACCACTCAAAGTTACACTGTGTAGGCCATAAATCAAGGAGTTCTGTTTTGTATTTTTAACTGTATGGAGGGTTTTAACTCTATGGAGGGTTTCATACCTTTCTTGCTCATAACAAGAGCCAAATGCTGTTCAGTATTTCTTTCTTTGAAGGCATGCAGGCACTTTAATTAAGTAATGGTCACATTAAGTATCTCTTTCTGAAAAAAAAACTTGCATCTTTCAATTAAGGGATTTCTTCAGCCACTGAAATAATTTTCCTCTATTTTCTTAATTTGTGTTCAAGCCTTTAAAAACTTTGAACATGAAAATATGGAAACTGTATTCCTAGAAAGTATACAGGAAGAAAATACTTCTCTCTTCACTCCTATTTGCTGTTTCCCTTTAAATAAAGTCCAGAAAAGGACAGATTTTATGAAACATTCATCTGTGCTGCAGAGATTTTATACTTTCTTCTGTGATACCCCCTGGAAGAGATCAGGTTACAAGGATGACTAACGTCAGACACCTTCAATCTTTCCAGGTGTGTAGTTTATTATTTAGAGCTGACAAAGCATTTTGTGGGATGGATGTTGCCGGGAAAGCTGCATCTCTAGATACAGCTATTCCATCTTCTGCCTCCCACCACTGTGTCAACTTTGTGTCATCTGGGAGCTGTATTAATTACCTATCATTTCAGAAAATTCATGGGAGTGCTGAATTCTTGGTCAAACTGTCTGTCATTGTGAAAGCTCCTTAGGAGCTCCTGCTTCTGTAGGTGGCAGCACATTGACAGCTTCTCTCTGGGCTCTGACAAATCCTTCTGAAACCGTTTCGCGCGCTCTCCTGCGATCGTTCTGCAAATGTTTTGACAACGATGCCATAAATCCACACTAAGGAGCGGCAAGGGTTATTGCCTTGATAAATTGTAATGCCCAAGATGAAGGGAGAACCCTTCAGTCCTGGAAAACTGTCCATAAAATACTGATCTGCAAATCTTTGGATATTATCTCAGTTTCCCATACTAACAAGCCTTAGATCTAGAGTAAAAAATTACAACTAAGCTTTTGCAAAAATAAATTAGTCTTCCAGTCATGCTAGTCAAATTTTACCAATTATGCTGCTAAACTTTCAACATTTTTCTCTGTTTGACACAGATTTAAACAATTTTTATATTAAAATACTTCAATTTTTGTTTGGATTTGCTTTGGATGTACTGTAATTCCCTTCCCACTTACCATGAGTAGTTTCATTGAACCCACTCAAAATCCTTGCCACAAAATACAGGCTAAGGGGATCTTTCTTCTTTAGAAAAACCACAAAAATGAGCTATCCATCTCACTAAACAAAGCTTCTTCATTGCAACAAACTGCAAAAGCAGTGATGTTTGTTTAGAGTGACCCTGTGCGTCATGGTTTGATGGTCTGCATTTTTCCAGATGTGACTTAAGTTTTACATTCTTTCTAATGTAAATTCCTCCAACTAAATGCCTCTGGATGTAGCAAAATATATGTGCAAATTAACCCCAGCCGCTAATAGATCTTCCACAGCCCTGGTGGTGTCAATGAATGGTTTAATCCTGTGTTTTTAAAATGTTAACTCCCTGCAAATGTGGTTTATCTGGAAAGCACCACATTTGTCTAATAAGTGTGTCATCTTACTTTCCAAATACAGGACAGAAATATTTACAGAAGATAAGTGCAGCGCTGAAGATCACTGTCATCTCTATTCAGCAATAAACCATTACTGTTGCTAAACTTTAAAAATCATCATTTTCCTTTGTCATACATGTATTCTTCTTTCTCTTTCTACTTCTCTTATTTCCTCCTATTTACTTTATTTTTAACTTTCTCTTATACTCAATATTCTTTCTTTCTTTTCTTTTCTTCTCATTCTTTTTCTTTCTCTTCCATTTTTTCTTTCATTTTTTTCCTTCTTCTCTCACTCTCGTCTCACTCTTTCTTCCTGCTCTCTCTCTTTATTTTTCAGTTTATATAAATGAGACTACTCTATTTCCTTTCAGAGCTTTTACACATTCTCCTTCCATTTATAGCCACAATATTTACTCTTCCATAAATCAAATTGTTTTCTCTTTTTTTAGGTTTTTTTTTAACAATGGATATTCAACCATGTGAGAAAGCCTTCTTTGCTTTTTATAAAATAATTTTCTTTTCAGTCTATTCTGTCTTTCTTTGTTTTCAGAATAAAGGATTCATTGATTATACATTATCAGAGAGAGTTCTTTACACTGACTATAACAAGATAATGATACCAAGTCTCTTGTCAGACATAGCCTTACAAAGTTTAATAACTTCATCTTATATAATGAGGCCTAGCATATTGTTTTCTTATGCTGGGTCCATTACCTTTAGTATTATAACATTAATATTGACTCTTTTGTCAACTCATTTGAAATACTCTAGTGGTTTTTTGGTGGTTTTTTTTCTCTGTAGCAGACTCTTCCTGCTGACCTTCTCAGAGTCTGTTAATTAGGACCAACTCCTCTACACACAATGGGGAAGGTGTTCATCAGATTTGACCCTTTAATATTTCTTTTGGTTTTTTTGGTGGTCCACTGCATATGAATTATTGGTTTTGAGTTTCTGATTTTACAATCTTTCTTTTTCTTTTTTTCATTCTCTCCATCATGTGTATGCTACCTTCTCAGTCTCTGATTCTCTCAGACCCACTGCTGACAATCATTTCAGGAAGGTTTCTGCCTATTTTATTTTTCTGCTCCAAGAATTGTTTGTTCCTTGATGTTTCTACCTGGGGAACACAAACCTTGTGCATGCTGCAACGTCAATACCATGGAACTAGGATCCCAGCTCCGTGCTGCTGGGCTGAGCAGACAGCTCTGACAAGCAGAGCAGCAGGTACAAGACAAAGGCTGGAGCGCTGAAGTAGCCATAGAAAAGTTCAAAGAGGGTTTTAGTAACATTTTGTCAGAAATAAAAACTCAAATAATGAGTTAGAGGGAAATGAAAGACTGATGAGCAATATCTTTAAACACTGGGGATATCTGTAACTGTAAGGATATGCGTGAGAGACATTTATTTCAATATTGTGTCACTGAACAATGAAATTAAAGGATTTAGACAGTTCCCATCTGTTGTGTCTGGTCTGCAAGTGTCCTGACACTCTGAGTTCCTTATGGCGGTGGCTTCTTAATTTAATTTACTGGCTTAGTGTGTTAATTACTTATCTGGCTATCTCACCTCAGGTTGTATTATTTCTAGAATTTGAACAGGTCATAAAAAAATGAAAGTAATTTTTGGAGTAGTGTGTCTCAAGGAAATAACCAGAAATAGATACCATATAGAAAGAAAAAACTTGGTTATTTTGTAAGGGATTGGGCCTGATCCAGTTCCACTGAGTTATTGTGAGTTTCTCTGTATCACTTCATTTTTCTCACTGGATGGTCGTAAAGTCATTTCAGTGTTTCTTGTGAAAAGTACTTCACTGTACAAGTTAAAGTACAATTTACTTGAAAGAAATAAATACAAACCTGTGATTCATGCATCCACATGAATCATTATTGAACACTGGTGTGCTTATGGTTCTTGAACTCTTCACCAAGTGTTTTCCAAACTTTTTAGGTGCTTACATGTCTCCTAGTTCAGGGCTGCCTTGGGCAGAACTCTTAAGGGACAAGCTCCAGCTAAGAAATGCCATTAAAGTTCCCAGAGTGACCAGGTACAAGAGTCAGAGAGAAAAAAAAAGTATAGAACTTTCTAATTTTTTTCCTAATTTACTAAGATATCAATGCTCCTTCAAAATCTGTGCATTAACCTTTCTACTCCATCCTGTAGTTAATATAGCTTGAAGACATATTAGTTAATTATTAGCTTGTAGTTATATTACCTTGAAGATATGGTGAATCCCAAACACCAGAGTACCCAGGCAGTTCATTAATCTTCTTGTTTATTAGATTATTTGAAAAAAAAAAAAAAAGACAAGGGGAGTAAATGGTGTCAGGTTATTCAGGCTAGAAAAAAACCCAACAAATAAGCTTTAATTCTTTCAAAAAACAGGTATGGAAACTCAGGTCTGGAGGTGTACTTGAAATACCTGCATTAGCTGTGACAAGACGCAGGATAAAATATAACCCTGCATTAGCATTTGCTGTCCTAAGGATTGGTTGGTCCCTGTAAGATGCACACATTTGAATCAAGCAGGTTCTACTTTATTGAACACTGGCAAAGTCACAGCTCCAGTACCACTGTTTGTATTAGTGAAGTTACCAAAAAATACAAGAAAGATCCAGGTGATCCATCTATAAAGCTAAAAAAAGAAAAGTGCCATGAAAGCAATAAAAATCCAGGATGTACAAGAGCCAGGTAAAATAACTACAGCTGACTACCTCTATTTATGCACAGGCACAGACACAGCAGGCAGATACACTCTTGTGGGATAAGCAATCTGTTCAGAGTGTTTCATTAAAATGCTTTATTGCCTGCAAAGGAATCTATCATTATCTCTTGATTCTTAAGTAGAAAGGCAGCTGATGAGAAGATCCAAAAGCAATTTCAAATCTACTTATAATAGGATAATAGTATTCTATGACATGGTGGTGTAAGTAATAGCAAGAAGGTGAGTGTGATGCCAAGCAGAACATGGAGAGAAATACATAAAAGTAGAACATAGCCATCCATACAGAAATTTGGCAAGGATACTGATGTCAAGTTTCAAATTATTGCAAAAATGGGTATATCATCATTAAAGTAAAAACTGTTCCTGGTTTCTATCTTATCCAAGGAAGAAAACTCTCTAAGATAACATATCCTTCCTCTTACTGGCTTAGTTTCAAGTTATAGAAATGAAAGTTTTAAATTGTCTTTCAGTACAGTTATAGCAATTCAGATAGCTTGCTCCAGATTGCTCTCACCTAATTTTAGGCAATGCACTTCACATCCAAATTAAGAATATGGTTGTCACAGACTTTCTACATATTATGCGTTGTAGAATAAACATTCACATAGAAAAAATTCAGATGACAGAAATATAATACTGTATTATTTTGAAAGTTTTCTTCCCCCTAAGTATCACTCTTAGGTCTGTAATTCAGCAAAGCAGATATATCCTTTCAAAACAACTTTATTTTTATTTTACAAAATCACAGTCAAAATATTACGAGGTCGCAGTCAGACCCTGACCTTATGTCAGCAAACTGCTCTCTTGATCTTAAATTCAAATTAAGCTATTGTACTTTCTGATTTCTTTGCAAATTTTAACAGAATGAACTTTCTCTCAAAAAAAAAGTTTCTAATAATAAAAGTTTCTGAATAACTCTCATTCATCCACTGACCTGTATGGGAAAAGTCTGATGCCACTTTGAAGGGAAATCAAGCACTGATTGTGTCACTCAGTGCAGCCACAGGCACGATGCTCATGGCAGAATGGTAGATTTTGGAGTCAAATACTCAACTACAGTTATTCTTGCTGGGTAGCTCTGCTCTCAGCTCACTCAAAAATCACTTCAATCAGTGGCTGTAAGTGTAATAATATCATGATTTGATCAAAATGCATCCTGACGGAAAGCCTAAGCAATTGCCAAAGAGTGTGAACCAATTATTTGTGTTGTCTGGAAATAATGAGGTTGCAGAGTAAGGACCGAAAAAAATCCAGAAGAATAGATGCCAAGGTTTCTTTTATTTTTATTTTTATTGTGATGTTCTCTTACTTTCTAAGCTGGTGGGATTTACTGCACACAAAGTATCCTAATATTTCATTTCTTGTTTTTAGAGTATTAGAGACTTACCTTATCAATAAAAAATGCCTGTTTATTATTATTATTAACTATTATTTCTCACAATAAGTAGGGAGTGAATAGGTAAATATTTATCCAAACACTTCAAAGGAAGAAAAGGGCACTGAGTTGTGTAATATATGTTATTTTATATGCCAGACTACTAAGAGAAGCTTCAAAGTCACATCCTAAACAACAAAAAATAATTACTGTTGCAAGTACCTTCACTTCTCCAGCAGACAGTAAGTCCCTTGCACAAACACATATCTATATAACTCAAAAAATTGCATGAACACATGACAAATCATTCTCAATCTACTATCCTTTGACATGAAAAATTAATAATATTTATATCTAGAATGGCGTTCGTGCAGCAACCTATAACTGAGGTTTAATCAGCACTGACAAATTTACACATGCAACTATTGATTACAAATCCAGATTACTTCAAAACAATAAAGTCAATATGCATCTGTCTGAAGTTGTACTTCTGACATCAGAGACTGGTGAGTAGTGTTCATTAGTAAATATTGATGGACCGGGGGATACTTAAAATTTTTTGCATACTAACATAGTAACACTTTGCTGGTGGCATCCTCTGATGTATTGTTTCTCTTTTTCTCATGTGTTATAATCTGCTAATGGCAAACATCTGTAATTTATCAAACATTATTTATTACCCTAGAATATTTTATTTCATTCTGTTGTACTCAGAAACTTGTTTATGGGAAAAGAGGAAACATGCCCTGTATACAAAGCAGATAATTTATTGTTAGCATAATTGAAATCTCAAGAGTCTAATCAAGAATCACTGTGAGCTCAGATAAAATTATTTTAGCATGAGAAATTTAAAATTAAGACTAATAATAATAATAATAATAATATATAGACACTTTTTTGTTTCCATCCTTTTTCTTGGTGGTGAATTCACCTACCATTTCTCCTCTGAATCCCAGGTTGGTGGCTGAATCTGGTGCTGGAGTGATGGCATGATGAGTTGCCCGGAGTTCCAGAGTTTTCACTGGCAGGAAGATGATGTGTGTGCCAATCATTTATTCTTTGTCACTCTGTGATTCACTTGGGCAGTTTACTACACCTCTTCCCATTCTGCATTGCTCTGTAACTCCATGTTACATCTGAATTTTTGGAATATGGTGAATTTAGCAGATATTGCATCATTCTTTTATTCTCTTCTCCTAAGAGAAACTTTGGTCAGCTGCAGGTTGGCATTTCTTCTGCTGGTGAGTTGTTTGCAGCCATCTCTGGTACCCATTTCTTCTCACCCCAGCCCTGAACTCCTCTGCTCTGCCTCCTGCCTCTCCACCTCTCAAGGTCCCTGATATTTTGCCAGGATTGAATGTCTGATGTCATGACATCATTGTGTTAACACTGAAAATATCCCATTCTGCACAAAAGAATTACTTGTCAGTACAACCTCTATAAAACTGTGATTGCACCATTGTCATGGTTTAACCCCAGAAAGCAAAGGTGAACCAGACCAGCCACAGCCACCTGATCAGGTGAAGAAAATTTCTATTTCAGCTAAACCAAGAAAAATAATCTGCAAGTTGGGCAATGCAAGTTTGTACAGGCAAATCCAACAAGCTTCAGTCAGCTCAGAACAATGTCTGTGGCCTGCTACCAGCAATAAAGTGTTACAGGAGTGCACAGCTGGGCTTGCAAAGGTTCAAAATGTTATCAGTAAAAAAATCAGTGTGGGCTTGCTTTACTCACACAGTAAATACAAAATAGCTCTTCATAGTCCAGTTAAAAGACGTATCTGTCTACTGCTGAAGTTTCAGATCAAGTTAAAAAAAATACCCACATGAACAGTTTTCTGATGCAAATTTTTGAGTGCACTCAGGCCCCAAATCTTCTTTGAAGCAGAAAGCTTGACAGATAATTCAGGACATTTAGAAACTTTGTTTTTGTCTCATACCCTTAAGACAGCTAAAAAAGCTTTAGGAAAAGCTGTCAGTCACTGAGTTTAGTGCTGGACTAAGATTTAACAGTGCTTTTCCTTTTCAGGCATTGTGAATAATGATCACTAGCTTCAAAGACACTAAAAACTAAAGTTTTCCTAATAATTTACGAGATTATTAATATTTTCTAACAAAGTTCCATAACAGAATAGAATTTAGTGGGCAAGCATCTTCCAAAATGTTTTGCAGAAACATGAAATTTATGCGACATGAAAATGAAAAGCTTGAATTCTCTTTTTTTTCACATATTTTCCACTGCAATTCCCCAAAACATTAAATTTCAGCAATATCAAGCTGCACTTGCTCCCCTGTTTACACTTTCTTTCTACAATGCTTTTCCTGTTGTCCAAGTCTATATAATTTTCCAAGGCTGTGAGCCAAATGACACTTGCAGAGAGCTCTGCTTTGCCATAGCTCAGTGAATGTCTAATAACCACATAGAATAACACACTAATTTTGCTAAACACATCTTGTGGGGGTTCTCTCTGTATATATGGCCTAATTTCTCCAATACACCTTACTGAGTATTTGCCAAAGTGTGTCAAGGAAAAGCTGAATTATGCTTTTAATTTTCTCTAATTGCACAGGGCTAAAATAGCATTTGTATAAACTCAGCCTTTGATGAAAGTGTGAATTACTACTTTTCCTTTGCTGGGTATCACCCTGGATTCACTTTCAAAGGCCAGTGTTAGCCCCAAAAGGTGCACTGCCAACCACAGTGTTAATGCTTTGCAGAGAGTTAATATTACACAGGGTCTGAGGAAAGGACCTGCCAGTCAGTTTGTCTGGGAATCTGTATGTCTTCATAATCTGCTACCAATTAAAAGAAACTAATCAAATCACGACCTCTCAGCGAGCCTTCCCTTGTAATGGTGTAAACAGGAAAGCAGTTCTAAATGCTTATCCTATTAAATATTCCATTAAATGATTTAGTGAGATAAATAAAGCTGTCTATTCTTTCCTGGTAAGTGATCTTTACTTTTAGAAACAAAATACCATCTATTGAATCCACATTTACATAAAGATTGATATCGTTTAACATATTGATGTAGTAGACTAAAGAACAGTGGGTGTGCTACGAAGCAGTGAATGGTTGCAATAAAATCTATTAACAAAATGGCAAAATCTGCCCTGAATTTTCTAGTTGCCAGCACGGCATAGAAGAAAGAAAATAGCTCTCCTTAGCCTCAGATTCACATGGTCTGTTACACTTTTTCCATGCCAAATGTAGAAGGCACCTTGCCATAAGAAACTCAAGCAATACAGATAAAAAAAAAGTGGATTAATTTTATAAATTGTAAAATACAGATCTGAAAACAGTATAAAGAGCAGGGCCTCTCAATTACTGCTCACCAACATTTTTCATTCTATTACATGATTAACTTAAAATGTATCAGAATTTTTCAGACACAGTTTATTTCTTTAGAACTACAGTACAAATAAAAGAAAATTGAGAGATAAAACTGCATTCTACCAAACAAATCTTTTTTTCTTCCTTCTCTCTCTATTTTTTTTTCTTTTTGGTTTGGTTTTTATTTAGTTTGTTTTTGTTGTTGTTGTTGCCTATGGGATTAGGCTCATTTCCACTTTGAAGCATAGATTTGAAAATAATATAATTAAAATTTTTACAATGCAATCGCTTTCTGAATTGACAGCAACCATGAAGATCATATTCTGGTGTAATGCATTTCTCTGATTAAGTACACAGATTCAGATGTGAAAGAACTTTGAAACTTAATTCAGATTACATGTGATTCACACAGCGAGCCAGGTAGGTATTTTGTCCAAAAATTCAGTTTCTAAGATAATTATAATATAAACTGATTTATATTTGGATTAAAAAGCAGACAGGCAGCTTAATGTATACTCAGTTCCAACTCAACTGAAAGGTTGTTTTATATCAACAGAGCATATAAAGCTAAACCAATTGTTTGCAACTGAAACTTTGTTTACATCCATGTTGAAAACTGTGGTGCATAATTCTCATGGGATTGTTCTTTGCATTTTAATTCAATGACCCTAAGAGTGATAGCAATATATTTTAATGTGAGGAAAATTAACATCAGCTAATTTTACCACTATTGAGAGCTGCTGAGCTGAACTAACTGGGCAGCACATTTTTCTTTTCATTATGGGATACCAAAGTGTGGCATTATTTAAAATTAGTCTTCAGAAGTTTCAAGAAATCTAATTTTGATTCTTTAAAGCTTGTACATCAGTAGGGTCTCATAGTCTACTCTTTATTTAAGTATGAAGGTAAATTCAGAGGGTGATTTTTCCCATGCAAAAAACAATATTTTCAGAAGAATCTCATACTTTAGGTTAGCCTTCTATCTGAGTATCAGATTTTGGTCTTCTAGTCATTGTTCTTATATCCAAGATCAGGCAGAGACTTCAGATCTACTTAGGCCTCTTTTCACATAATTCTTTCCACTGGACACAGAAGAAGACACAGAGAAACCTCCCTCCTCAGTTTTAGGGTTCAGTTATCAGCCAGTTAACAGCTGTAGAAATGCTGATGTATTTATAATTCTTGCAAAATATATTTGTCCCATCTCACTCATAGTTAACTCTCTAGAAGTGTTTCCTTCATCTGCCCAATTGCATTATTAGGTGGTCTGTGATTAGTTCAAAGG
This sequence comes from Molothrus ater, assembly GCF_012460135.2. Taxonomy (NCBI): domain Eukaryota; kingdom Metazoa; phylum Chordata; class Aves; order Passeriformes; family Icteridae; genus Molothrus; species Molothrus ater. The sequence continues at coordinate 10,742,315 of NC_050482.2, read as the reverse complement.
GTATTAATAAGGATCAAAAGGATAGGTCACAGCAGATCAACACTTTGTATCATGCTTGCAATAAAACATGCATGGTGCCTTTGTTTCATCTGTGTGTGAAAAGTTTGATTATTTTGGAAATAATTTGAAACACATTAGTCAGAAAATTCTGTCTCTGGAAGGCTGCAGTGTCATCTCATTAATGAAATGTTCAAATCTCTGTTAAGAATACATTAAGGCAAATTTAGGTACAAACACAAAAAACCCCAAAAAAACAACATGAGATATTTCATAGTACTTATGAGAAATGACAGTGGTCCTCTCTTTTTAGCTTTACTTTCCTGAAATTCATCTTGCAACTTCTTTTCTCTGCCTTTGTGTCTTCTCCATACTTATTTTCTGTACAGTATTACAGAAAGTAGCTGAAAGTCTGTGAGTATCACTGCAGAGTAGTTATAGCTGGCTTTGTGGTTTGTTAGTTCTCACCAAAATTCTCATTGACACTTCAGTTCTTAGCTTTATTCATTACAAATTCTTGAATTTCACTCTCTTGCTTCCCTGTGAGGTTTTTAAAGCTTGGCTACCTCTGCATAACTTAAGTACTCTTCTATCTGTGATAATTAGTCATCTGAAGAATAAACAGTCCTCTACTCTGGGTTAAGCTGGTGTCAGCATGTTGTGTTGGCTGGAGTCTTGCTTGTGTTTTTCTTCACTTATGTCCAAAGCCCAGACCTTCCAAAATGCTGTGGGATAGCCTGTGCAGCCTCCACATGCTCACCTCTTTTGTTCAGCCTTCCACAGAGCATTTCAGAGCTAAGTGGAAAGTTTTCATTTGGCTTTCCCTGTTTTAGAGTATACATGTACTGGCTTTCTTGGAAGTCTACAATGTTTCACTTGTCTCAAAGGACCCCTGGCAGAATCCTTCAATGTCATTTTTGTGTTTAACACATGACTTGGCAACAACTTCTGTTTGCATGGTTGGGATGAGACTTTAAACACTTTGAGGTTAAAGGATCTTTCAATAGTGGGTGGGCATATTGTGTAATTCTCTTTTACAAATGTTACATTTTCATATCTAAGTCCTACTTAGTCTGCATTAAAAGGTCCTTCCATCATCACAATAACTTTCAAGTATTCTGGGTGGTAACTAATAAATAAATCACAGAAGGAAACTATATTTATAAAAAGGCTTTTTTCATACTATAAAATCATATCTACAAGCTTTATAAACTATATGAAAATTGTTAATGATTCATTAGAGACATGTTTTTGATTGTTTGGGTATTTTTCCACCTCCACAGCTGGTCATGGAGAGTACAATCAAGTCAAACAATTACATTTACTAAAATGCAACAGCACCAAGCCTTAGAAACTGTAAAACATATTATGTCTGAGATACCCTTCACTGAAAATAAGATTAAATGGAAGAAAAGCAGCTTCTTAGTGCTGATCTGTACTTGGCTAATTTTCAGAAATTCATCTTTATTCACTTGTATACCTGTGGCACTTTACATGATCTGAGTCTGATAAAGCAGCTTTTGTACTGTACTCTGTCATAAAATGGGCTCAACCTGTATTTCTAAATTGTCTATTAAATAAAATCAGAAATTGCCAAACAAAAACTCTTATAAAAGCATGCATGTCTAGGTATGTCAGAAAAGCCAGATGAAGGCTCACCCAATGGAATCTGATTGTATGGCTACTCAGAAAGAAACCTATTGGAATTGGAGAGGTAAACCTCATTGGGAGGGTGATTATTGGCTAAAAAACTACATAAGATTCTGAAGCCATTATATAACATTATTCTCTTTAGGGGGAAAAATAAAGGGACAGAAAATAATCACAGAATCATGAAATTGCCTGAGTTGGAAGGGACCCAGGAGGATCATTGATTCCAACTCCTGGCCCTGCTGCAGATCAGGCCCAGAGTCACCCCATGTGCCTGAGAGCATCGTCCAAACGCTCCTTGAGCTCTCTCAGGCTGGGGCTGTGACCACTGCTCTGAGGAGCCTGTTCAGAGCCCAGCCACCCTATGGGGGAAGAACCTTCTCCTGATATTGAACCTAAACCTCCCCCAGCACAACTGCAGGCCACTCCCTCAGGTCCTGTCACTGTCACCACAGAGCAGAGATCAGGGTCTGTCCCTCCTCTTCCCCTCATGAGGGAGTTGTAGCTGCAGTGAGGTCTCCCCTCAGTCTCCAGGCTGGACAGACCAAGTGACCTCAGTGCTCACACGGCTTCCTCTGAAGACCCCTCACCATCTACATTGCCCTCCTTTGGACAAAACATACAGCAAAACCAAAAAAAAACAAATTCTAGATGCCTCAGTGAAAATAAAGAGTAAAAGAATCAAATGTATTAATTGAAATTATACCCTGCTATAAATTTTAAAACTGAAATTTTGAATCATATCAAAGTTCTGCTGAGAAGTAAGGTAAAAGGTAAAGAGTTGACCAGGAAATGTAGAGAATTCAAACATGGCTAATATGTTTGGTGGATAATCAGAAGCCCAGCAGCAGAGAGTGTGATAGATTGTTTTACTGACATCTAGGACTTGACAGAATTTAATTTAAAGTTTATAAGTCTTTATAGACTGCACTTAATTATAAACAGTGACCAAATAACCACAGTAATTAAACATCAGGTGGCCAACCCTGCTCACAGATCACAAAATCTTCCTGCCACAAGTCTTTGTTTTGCTGAGCTCACCAGAGGGAAGTAAAAATCTGGAAGCCTCAAACTAAAGCAAACATTTATGATGGTGAATCATAACTCAGCAAGCAAAGAAGAGTATTAAATAAATTCTAGTCTTCATTCTGACATCTTTGTTATTTTCAAGGAGTAAACTTTTAATTGAAATAAGAAGATCAGAGACTTTTAACAAGAGATGCAAGTTAGGAATATATAAACATCTCCAGATAGTGGAACCTACTAGTTCCACCATTAAGAACTATACTGGCAGAGGTTTATGTCATTTTTAATGATTTCTATAAATACACATCAGCATTGCTATACAGTCACATTATCAGTCACACATTCCACTCCATAGCAGCTTTTTGTGGTTTTAGGGTATTTGTATTTTGTTTTCCAGACAAATCTGTTCTGTGCCCAAGACAGTGACACCACCATTTCTACAGCTCTGTAATTCAAACACGGGCTGGATCTTGTTAGAGAATGGTGTTATAAACTGAAACATGCAGGACAATAAGCACTCTTTTGGTAGTGATTTGCAAATGCCATTGTGCAACCACAATCTATTAATATTATTATTAAAGTGGACAAGAGTGAAGAGAGAAGAGAAGAGAAGAGAAGAGAAGAGAAGAGAAGAGAAGAGAAGAGAAGAGAAGAGAAGAGAAGAGAAGAGAGAAGAGAAATATCCACAATAATTTAAATGATCAGAAGCAGTGATAAAAAGAGAGCTTCATACAGCTCAGCTTTTCCTTCACTTCTGCAGGACTCTATCTGACTCTGCCTTGCAGGATATATTTTATTTAATGTAGATATTTGCAGGTCAGCTTCTTCTCCAAGTTTCAATCTCAACAATCTAACATTTCTAGGTAGTTGCCTGCTTAGAACTTTATTTCCTTTTTGAAAACCCTAGAAATGTATCCATTCATTCCATGGATAGGATTTTTTTGTTTAACTCAAGTCTTTCAATATAGATTGCTAAAGCAATTTTTCTCTGTCAATCTACGGACCCTATCTCCTTTGAAGTTAGACTTGCAGCAGATTCAAAGCATTCCCAGAGTGCTAAGAAAGATTTTATAAGGCAATAGCGTGATGACATATTAAATATGGGTCTGGAGAGGAGAGAGAGAGGAGCAGAAGAGCTGGCAATGAATATAAGCCCCTTTTTTAGAAAAAAAAAAATCCTCATTTTTTATTGTATAATTGCTTACTTTGGGCAAATGGGACAGAAATGGAAGGAGTCAAACCAGCAGGTTAAATGTTTATAAGACTTAAGAAATGCTTTGTGCCTATAGCACCTCAGCACTTCCAGAATGAAAGGCTTAGAGCCTCCATGTGGAACCAGTAATTGTCAATGCATCTTGTACACAGGAATTAAACTAGATAAAAGACAGGTGAGAACCAAGGCAGAAACACTGAATGGAAACGTTTACCGTGTAAGATAAGAAAAAATTAAATATAGAATGTGCTAAGACATTATATTTAAAAGTATTCTTGTTTTATAGTATTTGGAAATATTAAGCTAAAGGGAAGGGCAGCAGCAGGAAGTATCACTTCAAAACTCAGTAAATGGCAAAAAAGTTTTCCCTTTATGGAATTAAACCAAAAATCATAAGTAGCAATCAAAAGTAAGAAGAGTGCTAACTATTTAAGCACAAAGCTTAATTTCTTGCATATCAAATAAATTGGTATTTTTGCTTAATTTTACAGGGTGATGTTTTCATTTATATTCTCTGTTATAATTATTTAAGTTTTAAAAAATATGTATTATACAAGCAATGCTGAGACTTCAAAAATCACAAAAGATTTAGACTGGAATGAACTGGCCTTCATGAACTTTCATCACAATTTTGCCAGGGACTCAGTTGTGACTGGGCAGGCAATGGTGGCCTGGACTCTCCTTGTCCTTACAGATATGAGCAGTGCTTTTTCTTTTTCTGTGTCCATAAGCTTGAAAAACAAACCTTCTGCACCTCCTACCTATGGGCTCTCAGGAATGAGAGCTGATAAGCCATTATTTTGCCTTTACCATCCTTCACCAGTGCAAATCAAACCAAATCAAGGTTTGGACTTCCCAATTCCAGCCTTATGTGATCCTTCTACATTCCTTATGGGCAGGCCCTCCCTGCTTCTGCCTTCTCCGCATTTTCTTTTTGCCTTTCCTCTGTCATCCTCCATTCAGCTAAGCTGGCATCCTGCTGTTCTTCACAGGGATTTTCTCATAAATAAACAGTTCTATATTACAATAGACTGTTTTTCACAGCTTTCTGTCACGGGGGCAGATACTGACATCAGTTAAGCTGCTTAAATCCACTGAGTTCAGCGAAGGTACTCAGTTTGTGCCAGCTCCAAATCTGGGTCATTCACAGAGTTTTAATCAATTACCATTTACAGTGTGAAATTATGTTGTTCATGAAATACTGTGCAAAATGTATTGACAGTGTTTTTCATACAGTAATTTTGGATAAGAGTTGATACACTGAAGCATAGAAGTAAGAATACAGGGTTCTGAGAAATACGACTGCATTTTGCAATGTATTCCCTAGGCTTGATTTTTTGTATGTGTGTGTGTTAGAGCATTTATTAGAATTATTTATTAGCATAAAAATTAGAATTTATTATTAGAATTGTTATTTCTATTTTAGTTTGAAAATGAATTTTTAGTTTGTTTTATAGTCATGGTATACAAGTAAATCTATCCTTAACATGTATACATGTGCTACATCCTTCTTAGTAGTAGGTCTGCATGTCTGCAGGCACAGATATGAAATTATCTACTCTGAATTCTCAGAAAATGGAAGATATTTACATATCCTCCACAAAATTTTTTTCAGTCTAAGGCATAATATCATATTACTGCAATTGTGGTTTTCACACACATAGTTCTCCATTTGAACAAAACAATAATGGTCTGCAGAATTTTGCAATTGTAAAATTAAGTATTCAATGGCATATAATGGATCTTTATATGTGAGAAAAAAATCAGTGTCTCTCCCTATTATGTTGTTCTATAGCTAAAAAATTTGTTTCTGTTCTTTACAAAACCATGGAAATGCAGAACTTGAGGAGATCATATTCATACTCACCATGTCTAATTGCAATGTTGCGTTGTACTAATTTTACTTCTGTAAAAGATTTAGAATTATTATTATTGTTATTATCCACCTATTAGTTGACATCAGAAGGTTGATTGTGCTGACAGCAAAGATGGCCCTGTGTCTGATGGAATCAGATTTACTAAAAATAATCCTATCTACACCTTTAGCTGTGAGAGATGACTGAGAAAAAGTTTTGGTTTTCAGTGTAATTATTATTATTTATATATACTGGCAGCATAAAAAAAACCCAGTATATTTTTAACTGATTTTAATTATTGAGTAAGATTGTTAAATGGGCTAATTTAACTTTAAAAATAACTATAATGTGCAACTTTGAATAAACTAATGTTACCAGAATTATAAAGCATCATTTATTGTTATAATTAGATAATGGTTTTACACTATCAAATGAAGCCGTACAGATTTTTAAAAATGGATATTTTCTGTATATCTGGTTCTATAAAATTTACAGTTTTCTCAATTTCTACCAGTAGCAGTTCAGCTTACAAAATCTGGCCACTTCTAATATCTAAATATGAGTCTCCCAAACAAGGAGTCTGTGCAGCTGTTGTCAAAAACACATAAACAATGGCAGCCTGTTCATCAACACAAATCTCTTACAAATAACTGTGTCAGTACCTGTGGAAAACCAAGTCAATTTACGACATTAGGATTCTGCATATTAGGAGACAGGTCAATGCAAAACATGGAAAAAAAATCTGACAAAAATTGATTGGTTGGCAAATAAAGGAGTAGTAACAATAAAAAGAATAATGATAACAATATTTTTTAAAATTGCCTTTGCACCTTCTCAGCTGCCCTGAAAGGAGAGCAGTTGTTTATCTCCTGCCTGGCTTGCTCCCAGGTGTACTTTTGTGCATTTCTCTGAACACATCACATCTCCTGCCCTGACAGTGGCGAGCAGCACCTCCGCAGGCAGCAGGAGCCAGTGGGGCTCCCCGGGGAGGGATTGTGCAGGACAGCTGTGGAGCCTGCTCAGCCTCAGCCCGGGGCTGAGCACAGCTCTCCCTGACACACCATTCCAACGAGACTAATGCTGCCAGAGTTTTGGCAGCTCGACCTTAACACTGCAACCTCTCAGCCTGCACTCCTCATCAAAAAAAGACCCCAAAGTGCCCTAAATTCTTTAACAATTGCCCTGTGTCCAGATCCATTTAGCTAGTTTAAATCAAAGCAATCCCCACTTAGAAATATGCCACATTAAACTAACTAATGGATACTTTGCTCCTTATAAAAATTAAAAATACATTCCCATTATTAATAATCTGCAAAAAAAAAAAATCAGCAATTTCCATGTTCACTAGTAGGTGGTACTATAAAAATGCATTAATAATTTTATTGATCCCTGATGTTTGCTTTTTACTTTTGCTGTTTGCAGTGTTTGCCTCAATTGTCACAAACTGTCCTCTATGGCTTGGGGAAATGTGGGTGGGGGTGAGGGTGGGGAAATAATGCCCTTACACATAAGGCACTTTTGTAAGAAGATGGGAGCAGGAAGAATGCAAAACAATTGAGGTAATGACTTGACTCAAAGACAATTAATTTAAACCATGAATTTAAAGAATTCATGATTTTTATAGATGCACATGAGAATATTATGCCAAATTTGTGAGTTATCTTTTCATCTTCCTTCTCCACCAGCACAAAAATTCTTTGGGGTTTCTGGAGTTGTAAGTCAACGGCTGCCACTGTTTAATTTTACTTAAAGGTGCAATGAACAAACCTATTTCCACCTACATCTTTGGAATCAACCCACTTGGCTTCAGCAATGTCTGAAATTCCAGCCAAGATGCAAACTTTGTTTTTCTCTTTGAAGTAAGTAGAGTTAAAGACATTTTTACTGTTTAAAAGCCTTGCATTGCAATCATCTGGTACAGCTCATCTGTGAGTCGATGGTATGTGGGAATGTGTCTGTATCAGGGAAATGGAACTTTCTACTTTACTGACAGGCTTTAGAGAAAAGTACATTTAGACAAATCAACCAAGAGGCTCTGGTATGAAATATAAAAGGCTTTTTTGAGGGGGAGGATGAGTGGGTTTTCTTGATTTTTTTTTTCATAATTAATTTTTTTTTCATAATTAATTCATAATTTTCACAATGGGAAAACTTTGCATGATCATTTCCACTTTGCATATACATACATTTCAGGTGCAAGGTGGGAGAATTTGTATCCTCTAATAATTTGCAAGACTTGAAAATTACTCATTTGTTTGTAATAGGATCCTTCCATCAGATACATAAATCATCATTGTATGCTTAAACTGCATCCCAGTAAAAGTGTCTGAATTGTAATTTAAATCTTTAGACTAGATCTATGGCAATAATTTAATCAAACTAATTTCTTTTTCAGGCCCTTAGATCTAGCAGATTATTGTGAATAGGATTTGTATTGGACTTTGAGATGGGTTAAATACTGATATTTGAAAAACCTTTGGAAGACTGTCCTCCTTGCATCTAAGTTTTATCAGCCATGATTGTAGAATGATCCTACTCCTATTTGAACTTCTACTCTATGAAACTGAAATCATTTCGCCACTAATACACACAGTCAGGTCCTTTCTTCTACAAAGACAGATATACACATGCTTTATTTTGCACAAATGTGCTTAAATGTGCATCATTAGAATCATCTGGACTATTTAGACACCATAAGTTTAGAAAAACATATAATTCTTTGCTGGGCTGTGGCTTAACCATATACATAAGTCTGTAATTCATCACAGCTTTATAAAGTTCCATTTTAACTGAGTTGCTTATAACACTTAAAATATAAAAAGAGACAGAAAGCAAAGAAAGGAAAATCCTTCAGACTTAAGCAGATGCTTGGCAGGGGCAAATTGCAGCAAACTCTTGAAGTCTGGCAAAATTATAATAGGATGACAAAAGTTCCCAAACTTTCAAGTATTAGCCAATGTTAAATGAATTTTCCTGCTGCCATAATGATAATTAGTAGGTGGAAGAAGTTACCAAAAATCAGTAAGATTTATATTATATTATTATTCCCCCACTTCCACAGTCACAGAAACACATTTTTTATTAATGATAATACTTTTAATTTAATTTACCACTTTGGATTCAGTGCAAAAGTTATGGACACTTAGGATATAATCAGTTTGTAATTCCATATGCTTAATATTAAAATAAAGTGCTTCACATTGGTACTCTGGTAGATGTCACTTCACAGTGAATTAAAATTGCTTTAGACCTCAAGAATCAAAGAAGAATTGAAAATTATTCAGCTATATAGTCACACTCACGGATATAATTAAAGGTCTGTCAGCACTTTCATTACATAAAGCCATTTTTAAGCAGTTGGCCATGATATTTTGCTTAAAGTTGGAAATGGGCTGTGAATTTCCTGGCTAGAAGTGAAGTTTTGTTTCTTATGAATGTAATTGGAATCAGATTATTTTCCAGTGTTTCTTACCCATGACAAAGGGGTTAAAGAATATTGTCTGTTTTTTATGTTGCTCACACACATTCAAAATAGCTCAACACTTCAATTAAGCACCTTGCAGATAATGAGACCACATCAATAAATAGGCAAATAAAACTCATCCAGGGCACAGGCAAGATCCCTGACCCACTGACATACACTGTTTAATGTGCAGCCCTGGAAGGGGATTTTCCCACCCCAGCTGAGGCTTTCCCAATGTTCAGAAGCCTTTTGGGGAATCCCACATTTGAGGTAGTTTTGATGTAGCCGTGCACTTTTGGAGGTTTGGGGGAAAGATTTTGAAGCCTCTGATGTGAACTGTGACAAGACATTCGGCTTTAGGACCAGAGAAGAACCATTTTGTTTGCATTTTTGTAGATGGAAACTAGATAAGCCTGTTTTATTCACCAGTATGGACATATCCTTAAAATACTTTTCAGAGACACACTGGGCCAAGGTGTTTCAAATTTGGCACATGCTCACCATGCTGGCAGGTACCTGCAAGTCTAGGACCAATTTAAGATACCAATTTGGTTTGATCTTAATTATCGATAATAAAGAGTCAATTTCCATGAAAGGTTTAAAACACAGAATAAAATTGCTTAGCTATTAATACCAGGATATGTCCAAAATGCATGATTATTCAGGCAGAGTTTCAAGAAAATCAAAGTCTGACATTATGACAGGATTATTTGAAGTGGGACAGTTCACAGATATGCTGCTTAATTGACTGCTGTGAGCTTTGGAGGTCAAAGTCAAGATGGATATATGCACAGTCACTGCCAAGGAATCCATTGAAAGGAAAGTGCTTGCTCATTCCCAAGAGAAATCACAAAATTATTGAAGAGGTTAAAAGAGCTCAGCATGCCCATCCTCCATCCAGACAAATCTTTCTCAGTGTATGGAGTATTTCCATCATTTCTCTCATCACCTTGAATAGCATCCCAAGTGGATCACAAGTTGTTCTCATGACTGAAAGATAAGCAGTACAGACTTTATTTATTTATGTGAAAGTGTCATCACAAATCAGGAAGTATGACTGAAATGTTTTAATTTCGTTAGAAGTCAGAGCAATTTTTTAATCATAAAACTCACAAAGAATTAAATCTTTGGTGAGAAGGTTACCATAGCCTGTTCCATCTCTACAGCTGGTTGAGAAGGTAACCAGGAGTTCTCTGAGAGAAACTGTGTCGGGAAGGTCAACGAAAAAATCTTAAATAAGACATTCCAAAAGCTATCAACAGCATAAGATTTGTCAATCTTGTAAACATATGCACAGTAATCCAACTTTTACACTTTCTACCAAGAAAAAAAAACAAACAAATATGGTGTTATAAGTTTACCTAAGATGGAAGGAAATTATGTGCTTGCACTGAGAATGAATTTCTGTAAATAAATTCAGTTTCTGAAGCAGGTAGAGTCCAGATATAAAAATATCACCGTTACTATCAGAAAAAAAACAAAAACAAAACCACCCCAAACAAAACAAAAAAACCCCAAAACAAACAACAATAACAAAGCACAAACAAGCAGAAACAAACCAAAGAAAAATAATAGAACATTCTCCTTCAGAAGAAAATAATGATGGACATTTGCTTTTAATATTGGGAGCATCTTAACAAAAAAGAATCTAACAAAATGCCAAACTAAAAAGAAAGAAATAAACAGAAAGAAAAAAACCCACATGGTCAAGGATCCCTGGAAATGTAGTCCTCCAGAGTTTCTTTACACTCAAAGCTTATAATAGGTATTAGGACTGAGGAGGACTGAGTAAGAACTAGCTGGATAACAAAATGTTTTGCCTTCAAAAAGACCACATCAAGCTGCACCTACCCTTACTGAGTAGTGATGATGGCCTGGAGAAGCAAGCAGCAGGGCTCAAAAGTAAAATTCTCCACTGCGGGTTGCTTTGCCAGTGACACTAACTAGACAATTAAAGAAATATGAAGATTTGGCTTAAGACTGTCACTTCAAGTTACTGGAAACCCCAGATCAAGTGAATTATGGGTTCCATCTGCTGTGATTGATTTGCAGTGAGCTGCAAGGAAATAAAATCTCTCAGTTTTATGCAGATAAACCATTTCTTGCTGTTTTCTCGATGCGCACAAAAATACTTAATGCAAAATGTGGTGATCATCTTTGACTGACATTTCAACTGGCTGTGCAGTGACACAACATAGGAGATTTCTGAAATGGAGGGGGAAGATTAGTGCCTCCATCCTTTGAAATAACAAGAACTTCTGCAGTGAGAAGATGCATTCTGTGACTCTCACTGCCTCAGAGGGCTGAAGCCCTCTGGTGAGGAGCAGCAAGGTCGCCATAGTTCAAGGTGACTGTGGCCTAATGGTACCTCAGTGAACGGTATTTTGAAAATATAAATAAACAATTAGAGAAAGCAGAAGGGACATTATGAAAAGTTTACGTGAGGTATCTTGTACAGAGCCAAAAAAGAAAGTGGAACACTAGACTCAAGGAACAATTGAAATGGGAAAAGAGGTATCTTGCCATTATTGAATTCCTTGAGATGCATTTCTAGAAATAGGAAAAAAGTTACAAAGTACATCTGAGATCTGGTCCTGGGAATAATTAGGTGTGAAGGATCCATGCAAACTGGCCTTTAGACTCTGGAAGAAAACTGGCATTGGAGGAAGCTTAGGCATAGCATGGCTTCACCTTCACATGGCCCAGCACTCCCAGAAAACTTCCCAACTGAGAGAGTCCAAGTGAGGAACAAGCAGGCTGATGCTGCTGGAAACAATTTTATTTCTTCCTTTACTCTAATAAGGAGATAGTGAAGAGCTCTTCTGCACATGGGCAGCTGTTTTGAATTCACATCATTGTAGTTGTTGAGGACCAGAAATGAAGAAGAAAAAGAGGACATGACAATCATAATCGTAGTTGAATTTTATATTTAATTGTTCTGTCTAAATGCATGCATTTTGACAAAAAAATAGCATTTTTGACTTCAGGAATTGCTCTTGATATTTTCAAATCTATCCCTGGGAAGTTTAAGGTGGTGGGAGCTGTAGAGCACAGTCTCAACCTGCATGGCTGAGTCCATACTAAATGGAGAAATGAATGATTCCTTAGTCCATACTAAAGTCAATAGAGGTAACTTATGGACTAAGGAATCATTTCTTTCTCCATTTAGGTTATTATGAGGCTAACACTTTCATGAATTTATGATGGGTTTTTAGGCACCATCCAAGGTGACTTGGATGGTGATACATGCACTGTCACTGTACTGTGAAAGAAGATATTTAAAAATGTGCAGATTTTGATTCTGAAACAAATGGTTTTGAATCCTTCCTTTGGGAACATATATTTTTATTACTTCACCAGTTCTAATATTCTAAGAATATTAAACAGTACTTAAATAACTGATTTTATAACTAAGTTTATAGATAATAAACTTTCAGGCTCTTGGAAATGTTTGTCTCATGAAACAGCTTAGTAAAATGAAAAGGCATGTTTTGACTCTGTCACATATCCCCCCTGTGACTCAGAGATTGCACAATGTTTTCCTTTTAAGTCTCTGTAAAATTATCCCAGGTATGGTATAATGAATACTACTATCTGAAAGAAAATGGAACTTCAGCTTAAGCCTCATGATGGTGTATTCCAAAATAAATGTTGTATTGCATATTCTTTCTTAAAATAAAGTAGGTCAAGCTACTATAAAAGTAATACCCCTTTATTACTGTTGATAACCAAAGATTGTCTTCCCCAGTCCTTAGCCAGTTCAAAGCTATTTTCTTATTTTTAGGCCAACTGTCTGATTGGCAAGAAAACCACACAGCTGCAAGGCCTGCTGGCTTCAGCTTAAACTCTGAGTGCTCAGCTCTCCTAAAAATCAGGTCAGATAGCTGAGGTAAGAGTCTGGGCTGCTATCAGTTCCCTACCTTCCTGGTTTGCACCGTGGTAAAGAAAAACTCAGACTGGTTGATTGAAGCAGTCTCTTCTGGTTTTAAAGCTTATACAATTATTGCTAACAGATAGTTTTGTTTTGGTTGCATTTTGTTTTGCTCTTTTTCAAAACACAAGGACTCAACTGACTTTTTCAAGGTGGAAATAAGTGTAAATAAAAAGAGCATTCTGACCTAATACTCTGATTTACATTTTCCAGGTTCATGTAAATGATATTGATCCTGAGGTCATTATTATTGCAAACAACTAGTCAGAATTACTTTGCCAGAACACCTTTGAGTAGGGGAAGATTGTTCTGCTTGAACTGAAAATTCTTCATTTTCTTGATTTTTTTTTTGTGAAAAAGATATTTCAGAAATAAAGTGTTTTCACTTGGAAAATTGGAAAATTGAATTTTTTTTTTGTTTCTTGGATTACTTCACTTGATTAGGTAGACGCAAGTACAGGGAAAAAAAATAGAAGTATAAACATGAGAAGTTTCTCACAGTCTGCAAATTTATCCAAAAGCAAAACAAACCTTGCAGAATTTTCAGTCAGAAAACCTAATATTTTTCAGGAAACACAAAATTTTGCAAAGCAGAAATTATAAATTCCAGCTGTTCTGCTCAAGTTTCAAAATTTTCTCTAGCTCATGAGCTAAGTGTTTTATTGAGTTACCATCCAGTTTCTTGCCCCTCTAGTTCTTATTTCAAAATTCTGTTTTCATTAAAAACACAACATTATTGTGCAGATGCACAGCATTACAGGGGACACCTTTTTGTATTTGTATCTTCAAAGTATGCTAAGAGGGTCGATTTATATTAGAAAAAGTCTGTATCATTTCTTTTTAAAACCTGTCTACTTTTTGAAAACTGGACACTTCTTGTCTAGCTAAGTTAGAAAAGTTGCTCAAAAACTTTTTGGAGTAACAGACTGGTTAACTCCAAATATAGGGTTATTCTATTTAGTTTGAAGAAATATAGTAAATAAGGTCTTTATACTGAGCTATCTAACAAGAAAAAGCTGCAGTCATTGTGGTTAAATTGCAGGTCACATTACACACTCAGTTTTGGATTTGCAATGAATGTGTTCATTTTCCTAGTCCAGGTTTTCTATATCCTAAAAATAAATTGGAATAAGTAGAGCATTATGCACTTGAGACCTACTCTTCTGTTTTGTGTTGTAAGCAACAGTATTTACCAAAATGCAGCACAATGTATTAGTTCTGATTAGATAATTCACTTTTTCTTCCAAAATTGCTCTCCATGTAAAATGTATGCACATACAATCTTTACAGCATTTGCATTATACAGCTTTTGTATGGGATTTTAATCTCTTGTATAAGTGAAATTCCAGATATAGATCTACATCTGTATGTTTGCCTGAGCTAATCAGATGAGAAAATAATTACTTTTTTTATTAGCCTTAACAGCTTGAAAAGCACCCCTTTAAAACCAGATAGCATCTTACACCATGAAACAAAAGAGGAGGTGGTTGAAGGCACAACAATATGTCCAAAAGAGTGTTTTTAAGACAATCATTGAAAACAACATTGAGATTATATTTCATCTGTCTATTAGAAAGAACTCCTCAGGCACTGAGAAAACCAGACTTTATCATTTGATTTTTACTCCCGAACTCCATAATCATGATCAGCACCTAAAATGTCACCTTTAATATTCTTTAACTTCTGTATTAGTATTTAATTATAAATATGTCTTCCTATTTTTAAATATTGTTGGCCTATGTAATGATAGGTTGAACTTGACTGACCTGTTTCTTATTGATTCATTTTTGTTGCCTGTCCCAGTCCTGACCATCTGATCTGCTTTATTCACTCCTGAGATTGGCCTTATTAGCGCTGCTTGCAGCTCTGCTATGCATATCACTGGCCAGCACATTTGAATTAATTATGTTTTTCTGAAGAAGAAATGGGACAAGAAACTAGGCCAATTATTCACTGTTAACCAACAGAAAACATTCACACTAGTGGTCCCAAATGTTCCCAGCGCCTCTGTTTAAAATTAATCCATCAGAAAATCACAGGGAGGATGCTCAAGACCCCCCTCCAATTATTTAAAATCATGTCATTAAATCAGACAAATGCTGGCACTGCAACTCAGCAGGCGTTAATTTAACCCATATGCTTTGGGTCTGTTCCTACATCCTTTTGTCTTAGCCAGAATTTATGCAAGAGTTATTTTTTTTCCCTATAAAATAAAATTGTATTATAAGATCACCAAATAATTTTAAGCCCAATGGGTTCTAAATAGAAGCTGGATAAATATGAAAAAAACTTTAGCTCAGTAAAACACATAATGACTTCTTGGAGACTAATATTATAGAAAGGAAGATCCAAAAAGTGCCAAAAATCTGAAGATTGGAACCCAAGCGTGGAAGTCCAGCCACCATGGAATTATGTTCCATAATGAAAATAATCAAGATATATCCCTACAGATACATGACAATATTCTGAAATACCCTAGTAAAATTTTTAATTTGTGCTTCCATCTCAGGCTCATAATCATCTTATTTTCTGCACTTCTTTCTTTCCTTTTTTCATTCTGTTTTTTTCTTCATTTTTTCATGCTTTGTCACTTTTTAATATCTTCAGATATTTCTCTTCTGTTTTATCTCTCAGATTATTTCTCATTCTTTCCCATGTTTAGTATACCTTCCTTTAAAATCTGTGTGTGAAAAAAAAAGGACAAAACAAAGCTTAACATCATTTGGATTTGGCTAAAATGATATTGTCCTTATGCATCATAGATAGCCTATACATCAGCTTTTCATACTGTGCTCATTACAAAATAAATGGTGATTTAATTATCATATTTATTTGTACTTGATTTATAAGGGAAACCGATTTTTTGGTATTTGAAAAGTCACAATAATGGTTAAAAAGCACTAAAATTCTGTATTTACTACAACACCAGTTAGGAGAAGACAAAGAAATGAGCTTTTCCAATGTAGGAGAAGAAGAAGAAATGTGCTTTTCCAATGTAGTCATGGCAGTGTCACCACTCCATTGGCATTTACTGTGTGGTTAAATGTGTTTCAGTGCAGTAATTCCAAGAGATTATGAGGGAAGCATTAACCTGAATTGAAAAAAAGTATCCTTGTTATTTATTTCTTTCATTGATGTTGTGATTTTGATTTTGCCAGTTTATGATATAAGAATTTTATATGTGTATCTTTTTGGTTTTGTGTCTGTCACAGCAACTTACCATCTGGAAATGCTAAAAGTGCATAAAAGAAATAGGATTTATATGCAGAAACAATAACTCCTTCAAACTTTCTTCAATCTGGGCTATGCTTTTGAATACAAGTTGCCCTTTTCAACTGTCATTTGCTTTTTGTTTTTGTAACTGGTCATCACCATGAAACTAGTCTATAAATCCCTGAACACTTCTGTGTATAAAAGAGTGCTTCAATTGATTAAAGAATAGCCCTTTTCACAGGAAACTCAAGGGATGCAGGCAGTTCAGACTGAAATACTTCCTTTCATTTTTGTAAGCAAATTGGGAATTGCTAGGAACTTTTATTCAAGAAAAATCAAAACGCAGTATTACCAAAGCAGCCTCATGCCTTGGACTATGCAATTTTCTATGACTTTGACATTCTTATCAGCATCATACCATTGAAAACTGTGAACTTGATAAAACTTGGTTACAAAATAGGATGTTTGTGTTCAGAATCTTCCTGCCACAAGGGAGAAGTTCCTTCAGCACAGACTTTGGAATCTCATCTGGGGATTGCCTGTTGGGCTAAAAGGGTTTCGAAGCTCTTGCAAGCCTATTTGCCAGCAGAGTTCTTGAAGCCTTCACTGGCCAAATCTTCCCCTGCTGCCTTTTCAAAGTATGAGGTGACCATTAATCTCCTCTTACCCTGATCAGTCATGCCCTTACTGGCTGACAGACAGGCACAAAAGGCAATGACAGAGGAAACTGCACTTAAATGAAGTAATTGCTCTGTATTTACGCCATTTCCATAGGAAATTCCCAGAGGTGAATTGGCTGAACCAACAGCATAAAAAGCTGAGGGATGGAGGCTTTACAGAAGTGGCAGGGGGAGCAGAGGAAACTTCACAGGAGTGGAACCTTGGGGGCTAAAAGGGCACAGACTGTGTAAGTGACACATGCTGATGGATGGATGGATGGATTTGCAGAGTTCCCAGGAAACATCAGCCAGAACAGAGAACACCTTTAACTGGAGATCTGCAGGGATGTTTGTTTAATGATTCTTTTTTCCTCCACTTTGACTCACAGATGAACAGGATGTTTGGTGTGATCTTTCCAAGGTATTGGCTCTACAAGATGTGTTCCTGCTCAGTTTTTCTGCTCAATTATCAAAGTGTGGTATGACTAAGAGAGCTGTGCAGTCAGGGGTCTCTGCATACAGACCAGCACTGAAAATGTCCATAAACCAGTCCTGCTGTGATAACTTGAGAGTTACAGATTGCTTTCAAGAGAAGATACTAAAAAAGCAAATAATCCAGGTCTCAGTCAGGACAACTCTAAACTGCTATCAGATGCTCATTTTCCTTCACAAACTCAGGGAACATGTATGTCTAAAGAATTCCCCTGCATAGCTGATTTCCCAGGGTAGAAATGAAAAATAAAAAATGCACTGAACATTTTATTTGTGTTAGTTAAATCATGACTGAATCGTGCATATCTACCAGAGTAATTAATGTTGAACCCAGAAGAACCCATACAAGCCATAATAGCAAAGCCATATGATAATTTATACAGTTTTTCTGAAAATATTTACATTTTTCCCCTCTTTTGCCTCCTCCCCTCAGAGCAGCTGTAAACCATTCTTTCATTCCCTTCCTGTGCCTAGTGAGATCCAGGAGGTGAAGCATCCTCAGCTTTGCCTCAGGGGACACATGGCAAGACACACTTGTGTGACATGCATATGCTGGCATGCATGCCTCCATGAAGATTAGTATCTATTATCTAGTCAAAAAAAGCTTCTTTTAGAGCTAGTGAAAAGAATTAGGCACCCAAAAATGAGATTAATGCAATAAATAAGTTATATACCTCACAGTTGTCTATTTTACTCCATTAGATATAAATAAGGATTATTAAGCTGAAAACTAAGTATCTTATTGCCATAAATTCAGTTACATGTTTCCAAGCATGTTTTTTCTTCTCCATGTCTGTGTTGCACTCCCCAAGATACTTTGGGTTCTTTTGTACTTGCCACAGTGAGGAGCTTCTGGTAAGCAATAAATAATCATTCTAGTACTTCAGGTTCTTGACAGAATCTGATTAGAGGTGGTGTTAAATGTCTAATAGCTCAGTTTGAATCCCAATGAAATCAGCAGAAAGTCTCCCAAGTAAATGCACTGAAATTGTATTTTAAATTTGTTATTCTAAGCAGTGATTTTTCAAAAAAATCTCTTCTCAATTTCATTTTTAAGGAGCTGGTGGTGAAAAATGCATTTTAGTGTACAGTTTTGGACTGAGAACATGCTTCTATAAATATCAAATTCTCTTACTTGTTAACAGCTTAGCTTCAAAGTAAATTTCATATATAAGAAGAAGCTGTGGAAACTGTAGAAGTGAATTCTTTCTGAAGACTTGCCACTCCTATTGTCTAATTCTCTTCTCCTCTCCACAGGACTTTTATTGCTCAAAATACCTTAAAGCAAAATCAATAGAAAGTAATAGGAAGAGTTTAACAAAGAGACCATCTTTTTGGAATAAACATTGTTTACAGATCATTTTGTAGTTTTACTTTATGGTTGGTTTCATAACTCAAAGCTGGTTCAGAGGTTTTATAAATCATTCACTATCTGGATTCACTAAAAAGAATGTAGTTGTTTTAGCTAAAGAATGCATCAGAGAAAAACTAAAAACAAAATAGTCAAATGGGCAACATGATCTTTTTTCTTATGCTTTTTGAAAAAGTACTTTTAAAAATAACATACTGTGAGCTAATATTAATCATATGAGGAGGGATCACGTAAACAAAGCCTATCTAGTGATCTAGTTCCAAACTTCAGAAGGACTGTGAATCCTGTTAAATTTTCATTTTTATACATCCAAACCATTTTTATAATGTAACATTTATTTTTGATAATTCTCAGAACTATAAATCACTTCACTTTACAGCCCTGTAGTCTTAGGATTTACGAATACAGCACAAAATCTGTTTCCTATTTGTATCCTCCACTGTTTGGAATTACTTGCTAGCTGAAGAAAATCTGCCCTTATACAAATGTGATAACACAAAAATATATGAAACTGTCCTTGCTTAGGTATGACTAGTCAGGCTCAGCTGGGCAGATCTGGTGTGTTATGTTACTTGCACTGTATAATGGTAAATAAAGTTCTTGGCTCACAAGAAGAGGAATATCATAATAAAATACATGAGCCATATACCTTATTCTGTTTCTGTTTTGTGCCTGTAATTCATTGTAAGACACAAAGGCTGAGGATCAAGTGTTCCAAATTTAACATAAATTTATATCACCTTAATTCCCAGTGTTCCCAGTGAGTTCCCGGTCTGGGCACAATTTCTCTTAGAGTGTAAATCCCTTTCTTTGGTTTAGACCAAAATTCTACTGTGCACCTAAGCTACTGTTTTCCAAAGGGAGCTCCTATGCATTCATCAAGGATTTGTCATATCAACGAAATAAAAGCATCAATCAAAAAATTCTCAGCATCCTGTAGCTGAATGCAAAGAAGCACAGAAACACACAGTAAATGTACTTTTTGCATCAGTACAAAAATGCCTTCAAATAGCAATGGGCCTAAATTATTAAAGAGCTTTATTTTTATCCTAATAATCTTTAAAAATATATAATTTGGAAGAAAATGTGTGTACTTTATATAGACTTTGACAGAACTAGATATTAGAGCTTTATACACAATCAACATGCTTCTGAGTAGCAACAACTGAGTTCCTTTACAAATATATGTGATCTTTTACACTCTGAAAATTTAGGTCCATGGAAGGAGCCAAATAACCTCAGCAGTCTCTTAGGTATCTGGCCAAGCTAATGTAGGGAAGACAAATTAATCTATGAAGAAAGTGACATACAAGAGAATGTAAGTCTCTTCATTTTGCAGTCTCTTTTCCTATGGGAGTTCATAGGAAAAAATCCAACGTGGTTACTTGAGACTTCTTTCAATAACATTTCAAGAACATACCTTTAGACTTAGACATATCAACCATCCTCCTGCTGTGAGCCAAAGCAATTTCACAAGAGCAGTGTGAGCTTTGCAACTCAGCCCTGATGGACTAGGCCAAGGGAAGAAAGATGGGAACACATAACATCAAAAAGAAAACTCTCCCGGGTCAGGGTTATTTTCCTGTTTTGATGTTATGAGAACACTAATACCAGCTAGGAATGCTGGCAGAATTTCCCAGGTGTTGACTGTACAGTGACTTCTGTAGGACAGTTTTATGTGCCTGTAGAAGTCCTACTGAAGTCCAAGATTTGCAATCAAACACAAATTGTCCCAATTGAAGCATCTTAATGGCAAAGAAAATGTAACCAAAAAATGCTTATTTTTCAGAAGACTAGTTGAAATCGCCGACATTTTAATTTATCTAATTACATATATAATTAGCTAATAATGCATTCTCAAAGCACTCTTTATGTCTTGAAATATATGTGTGTTATTGTGTTCCATGCTAAATGAATGACATTTAAATTACATTCCTCTTCAATAATCCAGCTGCTCAAATAAGCCTTCGATCAGTGGATCTCAAGTTCAGTCTGACAGGTCAAAACAGCTCCATCATCTTTGCAGGAATACCCTCCCTTCCTCAAGGATTTAGATGGACTTCTGTTTATCTTTGGCTTTCCTCAGGGAAAATGGTGGGAAAAGGTCATTCCTGGGCCATTCCTAGCCTACATAATGTGCCACATGCACAAAGTCCCTTCTAGAGAAGGTTCATCTCACATCAGTTTATCAATTTTTCAGGAATTTTCAATGAGAAATCATAAAAAGGTGCATCTCTGTCAATTACATAGGACATTTTATTCAGCAGGCGTTACAACTTATTTTAAGAGTTTCTTCAGGATATGGATCTCCTGTAAGAACTGTATAGACAGCTACTGAAATAGTACATATTTGAGGAATTAACACTGATGTGTTTAGGCCATAAAATAAAAATAAGAAAAAGCACTTGGACAGCATAAAGTTTTCCTAATTTTTCAAATTTTCAGATTTTATTCAAATATGAGTATTCATTACATTAAAGTTGTCAGCACTGGCTAACTATAGTTCTTAGACAAAAGATAACATTAGTTGATTTCAATGAAGATAATTTTTTTTTTTTAAGATGTTGAATTTAATTAACTTCAAGCAGAAAAATTAATAATCATTCATGCAGAGTTATATATTTTTGTCTGACAAAGGCCATATGTTTTTTTAAATGCATCAAGAACCATTTAAGAGTCTGAAGTTAAAAGCTGGTGTTGTCCTGATTTGTATTAATTCCTGAGGTGCAGCCATTCACTGGAATTATTTCATCTTAATGTCTCTCAGAACACAAAGTCAAGAGCAATAAAGGAATGAGGAGCTAGATTGGACCTTTCAGTTGTTTACTGCACATTAGGAAATGGTTCTTTGCACACCCTTTTCTGGTTAGATAAAAGTGTATTCACTCTGAAGACTCATCCTATTCCCAGTTTTTTCCAATTATCCTTTAGATATTAATTGCTGTAGAAATACTCCTACTGACTACCATGGTAAACTTCTTTGTTACAGTTTTTTTCCTGTGATTTACCATGTGTTAGTAGCCTGTTTTCTTGTCCTAGCCTGTACTCTATAGTTGAGACTGTTTTTTTGCCCTGGGAGACCTGGCACGGAATTATTCTGATCCACTGGCTCAAGTGCTATTTAATATAAGGCATTCATTAGTTTCTCATTAATAAATAAACCCTCTGCCTGCCTAGCTAGATACCCAGCAGTGAAAGAGTTAGCTGAAAGTGTGCATGAAAAATATCACATTCACCAAATGCCAAAGACAATGTGAATTGTGCAGATAAACCAGAAAGTGCCTATAGGAAGGGTTTGCATAGCATACTTGTTTTTTGCACCCTAGAAATATTCTCCAAGCCAAATCTACATTGGCTGCTACAGAAGGTTGGCTTAATACCTAAAAAGAGCGTCCAGGGCACTTGTTCAAACATATCCAGTACCCCTGGCTCTCAGCACAGCCTGCAGGAGAGGGAGCCAGGCTGTGTTTTGAAAAGCAGCTGTGAACTGAGGGGTTATGCAAAAGGCATGTGCTCTGACTCTCCTCTTGGCAGGGGTGATTTCCAGATCCTCAGTTCCTTTGCACTCCACCTAAACAGATTCAAGCTACTGCAAATTTATGTGACTAGACCTAATTTTTCTCAAGGCACTGGCTGAACAGTCATGATCAAAGAGAGTAGGCATAGTAATATTAGCTTTCATTGTTTTGTTGCCATACATGCTATAGGATCTGCTCTTGGCTTGCCATACCCACCATTGATTGTGTCACTGCAACTTTACTGTCTATAACATAGGCAACACAATGTTTATTAAAAGGTCATATTTTATAAATTTTATCGTTCTTGTACAGATACTTCTAATTTTGTCACACTTTTTTTCTACCAAATGTACTTTGAAGTTCAATGCTAACTTGCCTGCTCTCATAGAAAAGCTTGGTTTACATTCACGTTAGTCAGAAGTATCGTTGGTTTGCAGAAGACATATTTCAATCCTTTCTCAATTTTAGAGGTATGGGGTTGACTTTGGGCTTCTCAACACTGTTGAACAGGCTAAAGAAGCGTGGTTGGATATTTTGGGATGTCTTTGTTTGCTTGTTTGTTTCATGCTTTTCTCATTTTTAAGAAAGGAAAATGAGCCCGCCATTGATTGCTACTATCCACCATTGAAGCCCGCCATTGATTGCTACTATCATGGCAACAATTTTAACTGTTATAAAAGACAGCCTAATTATTTATTCATTACTTATTTTAAAAATAAAATACTAATATTGGTTTAAAATACCATATGGAAAAAATACATCTCAGAATGTGGCTTGTAAAGAGAAGATGTGAATACAGAAATCAAACAATAGGTTTTTAGCTGTAGTCTAGTTAAAATCCAACAAAACTGCTGAGGCTAAAAGTAAAATTTATCAATAATGTTTATATGGAAAGAGAAATTTTAAGGATTGATAATGAATATAGCAGGTCCTTGTGTTGCACAACCCAGCTTGACAACTAAGGCTCTTTCACAGTGGAGAAATTTGCAGATAGTCTGTAGTCAATGTTGCTGCTTTATATCATTTCCAGGCTCTAAGCTGGAAACAACTATTCTTCTTCAAAGGTTCTAGTTAGGGAGTGTTTTGTGGTGGAAATAGCCAGGGGCTATCATCCATTAATGTGTTTTTTGAAATATTTGTGAGCATAAACCCCAAACATATTCACATTATTGCGAATGTTCTCTTTGGTGAAATCTGTGTGAGCCTTGGTAGCTGTCAAGTACAAAAACAGGTGAGCAGATGAAAACAGTAGCATGAATTCTCCCTTCAGTACCAAATTTTTTTAAATGAAGTCCTTAACTGAAATCTATTTTATTAAAGCAGTAAATAATCCTTAGAACTGAAGAAATCCACATTTAAAACTGAGAATGTTATGAAAAATAATAACTTTTATCCTTGATCCAAAATCAAGATAATAATGAGCCAAGGTTTCAGGATCGCAGAACTAAAAAATAAAATGCTACGGAATCTGGGTTAAAAACCTAATTTATTTTGAAGATACAAAAACACTGTAGGAAAATAAGATCTGAGCTGGCAGAAGATTTCCAGACTAAAGGGAACATGTGAGAAGTGACGTAAGAAGCGTGAATAGCTGGATTGAAAACATATAGGATGAACAGCAGCTTATAAGACAGTTTCAGAAACAGTGAAAGACATCTGGGTTTCAAAAAATCATGATGAAGAAAGGAGATAAATTTAAAATTTGATCAGAGGAGATGATATTTCAGCAACTTTCTAGGGTGGTTCCACAGCCAGAGCTCCTCCTCATATTGTTCTAATTCTGCTGATTTTCAGCAACAATAAACACCTGCCAAAATCAACCTGAAATCTATTTTGGATACAAAATATAAGATTCCCAACAGAGTTAAAAGAACAATCCCAAAAATATGCTTTTAAAATTTCAAGAACCATGATATTTTGGAATCTATCCATATGAAATGCTGGTCTTTTTCAAATATGTGAGAGCATTTACTGGTATTAAAAAGCTCTGGGAATTGTCACTGTCACGAAAGAGATTAGTGTCTTGTGCTCTCCTTATGGTATTTTCAACTTCTGAACCAGCCTGTGACTAAATTTCTATAATGAAAAACGTTCGCAGTACTGATGCTGACCTCATTTGTCTCTTAAATGCTAAATGAACTTTACCCTTATGAATCTCAAAATTTTTCTGTAGAAACAAAAATCTGATATGTAGGAATGGAAAATATTGGACTTACTATCATCCAAGTAAAACACTGTGGAAGAGAAAATGAACAGGTGATAATATTATTTGCGTCTCTCTTGCCATTTCTTTTAATCTTGTTAGAGTACTTCCATCTGATTTATTTTTAGTTACATTCATAGAAGAGAAAGGAACAATCTTCCCCAGGCTTTATTTATTTACTTTTGTAACTAGATAACTGAGAATTGTATCAGGTAGGATGAGGTGGCTTCGGACTTTAAATAATCTCTATTCTACATACTCTGCACTTCTTAGTTGTCATTAACAAAAAAAACTATAATTCAGCATTCAAGACATTGAGGAAGGAAGAATAAATTTTCTAGAAGAATCAATTTATTCTAAGTGATATGAATGGGCACAGTGGGCACAAACAGAAGTGTAGGATGCGTTGCTTGAATTTCAGCAATCACTTTTTTACTGGGTGGATGTCTGAGCACTGGCAGAGGTTGCACAGGGCAGTTGTGGAGTCTTCCTTAGAAATTTTCAAAAGCCTCCTGGAGTTGGGCAACCATTGTTAGGAGGTCCTGCTTGAGCAGGGAGGTTGGACAAACTGACCTCCAGAGGTCTCTTCCAAACTCAGCCATTTTGTGTCATTCTGAGGATATTGTGTTTGTGGGTACTCTAACTGCAAATTTCTCCTGCTCTCTGTTTCCACAGTACTTCCAAAAGAGTGGAAGACTAATTGGATACAACAATTCTCTTTCAGACATAATGAAGAGTTAAATTTCTGAAACTGAAGAGTTAAAATTCTCCCTTCATCAATTATCTGCCACCATTTTCAATATCATCAGCTGTACTGGAAAGCCTTTCGATGGAGTAAAACCTGGACAATTCTCATTAATATCTCTTTTGGCTGTAAACCAAAACTAAAACCTGGTTTAGTTTGGCTTGTTTTTCAAATTGTTCATAGGTAGTACAGTAAAATATAAGCCATGCAGGAACATTTGTATCTGTCTCTTGTTTCAAATTCCTCTGAAGCTATGTTTTGAAAAATGTTTCAGAAGTTCAGTCCAAGAGGAAAGTATTTTTCAATATTCTGGTACTTATTTTAACCTTTTGCATTGGAAATCCTTTCACAGTTGACCTGGACAGATTTTACAACTGGCCAAGGCCTAATTCTAACATTTTCCTGCCTGTTTTTAACATGAAAACTTCAGTTATAAACTTAGTCACTGGTGAATTTTGGTTAATGCCGGCAAATCTCACTGTATTTTTAATTTTCCAAAGAAAAGGTTTTCATTTTATGCCAATCCAAATTTACCCTTATCTAAACCTTAAAAAGAATGAACAAAAGGCTTCTTTTCCATTCAATTTTGCTTTAACTGGTTTTCATTTATCAAATTCTGTCCTGAACTGCATCCATGATAATAGAGTGGGAGTTATTGACATGGTTTTCCACTGACACGTGGACTATTCTAAAAATAATCTATACAATAACATGAACAATCTGAATCTACTTTAACATAAATAAGTAATCCAGAAATAGAATTAATTTATCTCGGTTTCTAAGTGTTTTTTTCCAATTCTGATGCCAGTGGAGGAGGATGTGTTTCATTGCAATGAGCATTAATTGACAACATTTTCTGACCATTCTCAAAACAAGTCAAAATCTGGCTCTCATGGAGTCTGAAGTTTTTCCTGTGCAGGGAAAAGATTCCCCTGGCTTAGGCTTGAGATGTGGTAACAGAAAATGAGTGGATATTTTAACATTTTAATTGTGTGTTAATACTTCATTAGAGTTATAGAAACTGCAGAATTGGCCTGGGTCAAAGCTGATGACCAGATTTTCACTTCTGTTCCTTCCTCATCTTCAGTAGCACACTCCTGGCCAGTGTTTGTATGCCAAGGGAAACCCAGCTGTACTTGCTCCTAAATTTTAATTCAATATTGTCCTGTGACTGACTTAAAGCATGACAAGATGCATTCTCAGGGCCCTGTCATAAGAGAGTCTCTTGAAAGGATGTGATATATGTCTCTGACAAAAGGCAGGCAGGGTGACAAAAAGCAGGCAGGGTTTTTTCTTCTCTCAGAAAACCCTTGTCATTCATATTTCACCAGTTACAGAGAAAAGGGTTTGGGGAGAAAAAGCATCACCAGTCACATGCCCTTTCAATAAATTTAGAATCAGTTATAGCTGGTGTTTTCAGCAAACTAGAAAATATTAATTGTGAATTGTTCTCTTTGCCCATGAAGGAATAAATCTTTCAAGTCATTAGTTCATATCTTTTTAATCCAGTTTCAGAAGTGAATGTGTTGTCATTTGTAATGACACTAGCACCTGAAAAAAAGCATAGATAAACATGCTCATGTAATTTGTATTCTTTTTTCAAGATATGAAACATGATTTTCCTTTAAAATAGTATTAAGGCTTTCCCATGCATGCCTGATATTTTGACAGTTCATATTTACAAATGCAACTTCTGTGGAATGTAATTAAACAGAATAAGGCATAAGATCACTGTATTAATGAATGGAAGAATTTTGGGGCACAAATGGAAGGTAAGTTTCTCCTTTTCTCGTGGTGAAAGAGTTACATGCTATTATTTGAATTAAGTGTAAATGATAGTGTATCATGGGTTATTCTAGATCAGTTTTTAATTATAAACTGTCATTTTAACCTATGTCAGAACCCTATTTTTAAGAAGGTGAAAATTCATAAAGTCAAGGGTTTATAGAACATTGGCTCATTAAAGGGACTTTTGTCTACTGCTGTCAGTTCTGTATGAAATATATATAGTTTCCTTTATTGAACTACATTGTGGTGGAATAGAAACATGTTTTATTTGATCATGCTTGTGGAATGTCTTTTGTAAAAGAAACTATTTTGGAAGCTACATCTATGGAATGAACACTGATTTCAAATCTGTCTCTCTCCAGTGAAATGCTAATCAGAAATGTGTTTAAGTGATTGAGCAGAAAGAAAATTGGGAAATCACTTAAGTCAGTGATAAATTCTTGCAGGTTTCCAACAGCTTGGTAAGATTTTTTTACTGCCAGCAACAATAGGATCATAGGTTTGGCTTACCTCTGTGGCAACTGGTTTGATCTGAGCAAGATTCACTGAGCTAGTGATAAATACAAGTTCAGCTGTGACCTTAGCAGACAAGATAGACAAAGAGACTGGAGCAATTTAGCACCTTTCTAAAGGCAGAGAAAATTAATTATATCTTTGCAACATAACAAGTGAACTGCTCTTTACTGTTAGAAGTTCTTCTCTATAGCATTACTTGAGTCTCTTTGCTGAACAGCTTATTTAGGCACAGACTCCCAAAGCAGACCAAACAACTTCGTCATTTTAAGATATAAAAACCACAAATTTCTCCTTTTTTTTTTTTTTTTTTCTGACAGAAGTTATGCTGTGGGACTGGGGTAATAGAAGGGAATATTCTTAAGCCTCAGTAGACGGGGTGCAATTCTGCCCCTTCTAGCCTCAACTGTGCAAACACACTTTGTCACCCCTTTTCACATTTTCCAGCATGGTGGTAAGGAGAAAAACTACTTCCAACGACCAATGCTAGACTTACCAAAAGTTTTGGTCCTGTTCTTCTTAGTGACTCTTCTAAATCCCCTTAGTATTAATCCCTTTTTAATGTTCCACTTTTTCTATAGTTTCTCTTGGTACATAAGACATCAGTCCTGACGGCGATTTTCACCAAAAAGTTTCAATTTTGACAGGACAGCACATAGAAAGTATATTTCCAATTTGATTTATGCAGAGCAGTTCTGTCTGCTATTACAATCATAAAATTAATAAAGTCTCAGTTTGTATTTTCTAGCAAACTCATTCAGCACTTTATGACAAGGAAGAAGTTCTGATCTTCTTGTCCTCTATTTTTTCCTCTTCAGCTAAAAGAAGTTAAATTCCAAAAGCAAATGACTACCTAACCTCTGTCAGTAAAAGTGAAGACATACACCAGGAATTTGCAGCAGAAAGTGAACAAACTGAAGCTGGTGTGCTGATGTCTCCAAGACAAGATTTTTTTTATTCATTCTCAGAATATCTACACTTTCATAAACAAGATCAGTGATATGTTCTGGGCCTTGTTGCCACAGATCGAAAGCACTTGGACAAAATGAAACACATTGGGCCAGGTCCTTAGCAGAGTTTCAAGGAAACAAAACAACTTGGGCCAAATCAACATGTACTAGTTCTTTTGGATGTTTTTAAACATAACTTACGTTTTTTATTTTTGGACAGATAGAAATTCTCTTCCTTCAAAGTGCAGCTAAATGATCCTATTATTATCAGGAGAACAGGAAAAAAGAGTTTCAAAACTGTATTCAAACCTTTTCCTGCATGAGGTGCGGGAACATCTCAATGAGAACTTATATTTTCTCCTGCTTCCTTTATATGAAATTGCTTAGAAACAGAACACACTTGAAACAAACACTTCAGCAAGCTTCTTGAAATTAACCAAAGCCAGATTTTTTTTTTTTTTTTTTTTTTTTTTTTTTTTTTTTGCTAAGGAGCTGCAAACACTTAGGTCATATTACAGTTGATAGCAGTTTGTTTTGTTTGTCTGCCATAGCTGCAGATGACAGAGATCCAAGAGCCATTGACTTGAATAGGCTTTGGATTGACTGTGGGGAAAGGATTTCCACTGTAGATAGGAATGCCTGAAACATAATCATTTAAGGCTCCAGTTTCAGAAAAAATATTTCAGCCTCTGTCTTTCTTTCTCTCTTGCACGTGTACACATTTGCTTAGGATCAAATTCTCTCTCCTTTGTTCATATTAGATAACCATAAAACCACCAAAGCCATTCAAAGAGCAAGGTGTAATATAGTGTGAATAAAGCTTTAAATGCTTGCCTAGAGGTGGGAATTTCCCCTTCAGGTCTTGTTGAAAAGCTGTCAGGCATGCTCTCAAAGGAGGTCAGCAGATCACTACTCCTTTTTACGTACAGCATTGTCATCAGAAAACCCACTTGTACTAATATCATATTAATGACTGCAGTCAGTTATTCCATGGCTGGAGAGTGCCAGGGCTGGTGCTGAACTTTGCCAGAGAGAAACAACTTAGCCTCAGGCTGGCTGTGCTTTTCCAGACTATAACTCACAGGTGCAGAGTGACTGGTCCAGACAGCACTCACCAACACATGCATGTCTCAGACTTCCTCAGAACAGCTGAAAACAGGATTAATTCAGTTACCAAGAAAAGAGGACCAAGGCATAGCAGCCAAGTCGCTTGCTGCTATCATTTATTTTAAACTTTCAAAAGAAAAGAAATAATTTAGGAGGGCCAGGGGTGCATGAGAGAAGGAGAGTGATGGGGAGGGAGAGAGGAAAAAGGAGAAAGAAAAGGGAGCTCTGACTCAGTCAGTGAATCACTTTTTTTCCCCCTCTGAACAAAAGTTCAGACTTATCATGAACAACTCAAGATCTTCTGAACTGATAACCAAAGTATACCAAGGGGACAAACAGTAATTTTTAGTTTAATATTTTTCTTTTTGTTTCCTGTGATAATGCAAACAGGTAATAGCCATGGGTTTCATTAAATCCACAAATTTCTGTATTAACCAGATAGTAAGGTACCAAGATAGTACATAAATTAACTTGGACTGGGGAAAAAAAAAAAGGAAGACATTACATATTTTTTGCAAACAAAAATATGAAATTTCATGCTCAACATAAATTCTGTAATTTCTCAATTACCTTATGCAGCACAGAAATTGAAGACACATGAAGGAAATGAAGTCATTGCAAGGTGACTTGGTGCAGCCAACAGGACTTCTTATGGATTCTGGACACTTAGGTGCCCTTCCTGGCTCTGTCAGTTGCTTGTTGGATTAATATGGACTACCCACTTCTGGTTCTGCCAGTTTCCTAATTCCCTTTACAACTGATGGCATTGTACGAGATAGGTTTCCCTCAATACTTTAAAATATCCATACCCTAAGAATCAGTAGATGAAGTGGATGTTGTTGTTGGTCTTTCCAAAACCCAGCAGAATTTAAACAAGGGCAGGTTTCTCTGCAGGGGCACTGACATGGGCCTGTGAAGCACAGCAGGGAAACACCTGACATCTGCAGCATTTGAAGTTTGAAAATCAAAACATCAAGTTTGTGGCAATCATCAGTTAAAAAGCAATAGAGTTTTAGCTTATAGAATTGAAATAATTTCTGCAAATTTTAGCTAGAACATCAACTCAGCATCAAACTAATTTTTCAAGTCTGAACATAATTCACTCATCAACTAATGATAATTATTCTCTCATTAAATAATGGTACCAATTTAAATAAAGTTTAGAGTGGGAACAGGTCAACATTTCACAGTTTACATACTGCCATTCATAGACATTTTCCATCATTTTAGACAGCTAATATTTATTTTTATTCAGAAATCTTTATGAAAACTTCCTCTGAAATATAACTTCCTACAGTCCTTCTTCTTCATTTTTAATTTTTAATAAACATACGTCACAAGTATACTCCCATTCTTATAATTTCTCTCAGTAAAATAAATAGAATTAACTGAGTTAAATTTAAATAATTTTTGTTCTTATTCTGGATATTATTTTGTGAAATTGAACACAGTTTGAACTCAAGGCTACCTAATTAAAAAATGCTGTTCTATTGTATCCTGGTGATACTTATATTACAAAGATACATGATTTCAGTACTATGGACTACATATGAATTAAACATCTGTCTAGTATTTATTATAACATCAATGCAAAAAAACTATTAGAGCATCAAATTATCATGTTACAAAGCTGTGAGATTCATCCTGCCTCTGGGGACATTCAAATATTAGACTGATGCAATACTTGTTCTTGGCCAACTAAACTCTGTGCTCATTCCTTTGTTTCATTATGTATAAATATGTACATGCATTGTTTATTGATTGTGTATACTAAGCAAGGCCAGGTCTGATGCACAGCTGTGAAATTAATCATGTTCTATGTACAGGGGATTGCAGGGAATATTTTTTGTATCAGTACTCCGACTCTTCACTGTGTTTCTTTTTCATGTGGTAAATATTTAAGGCCAGGCACAGCAACTGGTGAATTAAATCTATGATTATATAACAGGCTCAAAGAACAGAAGATTAAAAAGTAAAAGAAAAAAAAAAAGATCACAGTAACATAAAACATATTGAAACATTAACATACAGCATTCACAGCATAAATCAACAGCTTAATGTATTAACTACTTGTCATAAGAAAGACATTTACCCTTTTAACTATTTCCTCAGCAATTTCCTTCTCTGATGCAAATAGCAGTGTACAACAATGTAAAGCTGGCAGTCTTGCCAGACACATGACATAAAACACGTGACAGGAGCTCAAATGGAAAAAGATCAGTGAGTACCTCTCAAAGTGTGAATCCAGATTTATTTGTAAACAGCTTCCATGCATCATAACAGCAGAAAATGCTTTTTGCTGGTTCATAGCCTGCACTGGCATTCTTACAGTTGTCCCATTGCAGGTTTTCTAAAATTACTTTGACCATGAGCAAGCACAAACCAAAGGGGTTAAAATTTGTCTTTCTTTTACAATCAGTGAAATAAAGTCTCAGGGATCTGAACATTAAAAAAACAAAACAAAACAAATCAAACCAAACCAAACCAAAACAAAACAAAAAAAAAACACCAAAAAACCAGTAAAGTAATATCTGTATCTTTCCAATGTGGAACAAGTTCTGCTTTCATATATGTCATGTGGCATTACTGAGAAGGAATTCAGCAATCAGCATGAAGAGCTGTTCAAGGGGATTTACTGCCAGCACCTCACAGCACCATAGAAAATGCAATGCCACTGGACCTGTAGGATTGACATTCCCCTGGAAAAGAAGTTATGGACTCAGCAGGGGTCTCCATTGCACTGGAAATGACAATAGACAATGAACAAAACTGATTTCTGCACATCAACTCTTGATTTTTGCCAAAGGGGCATTGAGAGACCTTTCCAGAAACTTTTCCAGATGTAGAAGGAGTGGATTGCAGAGCTTCTGGCAATTTGTGCAAAATGTGTTCTTTTCTCACTCTGATTTTTCGCCTTTCTACTCAAGAAAGACTTCAGAAGTCATCTGGGTCAGACAGTGCTATATGAAATGGAGAAAATTGCTCCACTGACAACTGTATTTAAGAAAAGAAAAAACTGACAGAAAAACACTTTGCACCTAAACCTTAAATAGAGTTTCAAGAATTAAACTGTAGCTTCAAAGATACTCTTGACTTCAGTCTTGAGTTGTATACCAAAACATTCTTGTGAAAGAATCTCAAAGACAGCTGCTGCTTTGACATCTCCTATCAACTGCTGCAGTGCTGCTCAGGCAGTTTCCAGAGCCTGTCTGAGAGCACAGGACACAGAGCAGAGATCTGCCTACCCCCCACACTTATGGCACCCAAGTTTTAGGCACTGCAGTGCTTACTTGAACCAACCCCTAAGTCCTACCTGAAATGCAAGTACACCAAAGGAAAAAAAAAAAGATTCGTTGAATATTGGTTTCAGAAACTCTAAACATTTTATTAGATACATTTTTTGTGTTAGTTCTCTTTTTAACACATCTTTTTTTACAGATTCAAAGTAGAGGGGAAAATATCTTAAGAAGAAGAGTAAATCATAAACTTTACTGAAATTCTTATAAGTCATTGTTCCTTCTGAAGGCATAGGCCCACATAGGCTCACATAGGGAACGAGTCATTGTTTAAATTAATATATTTCCATTCCATTATCCATACTAGTTTCAGGATTTTACTGCTTCGGACTTTTGAATCCAATTTGTACTGAAATGATGATGTGCCATACAAAATAGTAATTGAGACATGCTTGTGTTTTTGGATCATGACAGTTAAGTAGGTGAAACCATCCTGTTTTAATTAAAAAGCAACACCCCCTCAACTGTGTTTCTTATGCTTAATGTTTTTCCCCTAATAAAATGCAAAGGATTATTATGAGAAAAACTTATGTCATTTCTTGACAAAGAAGAAATATATTTCCTGTCTACCATGTGTCTAAATACTGTTAACTTTTCTATTTCAACAATACCACTGAGTCAAAAGCAGCTTTTCATAAACCAAGATTTGACCTTTTTAGGTTTCTCCTGAAGAAGATATTTAGGAAAAATGAGTAATATACTAAGAACAGTTAGTCTGAAGCCACAGTAGAGCAAAAGTGGTTTGTAGCAGTCACTTTATGATAAAAGTGTATTTTATTTTAATTAACAAAAAGTAAGATGAGCTATTCAGAATCAGGTTATATTCCTCATTACCCTGGAAATATCCTAACACAAAGAACTGTCCCACATCGCACGAGTCAGGCATTCATTACATGTTCTTGATTCACACCTTTAAGTGCCAACTGATATAAAAGACATTATGTCAAGCATTTCTCATAAAAGTTGCAAAAGCTTGTATCCTGAAAGTGCCATTTCTTGGGCTCAGAAAATACGTAATTCTGCTTAGAAGTGCTGATTTCTTAAATGCCTGACTTCACAAATGCCATGGGCATTAATTCAGAAGGACATCTGTCAGAGAAGAAAGAGTTATGTTCTTTTCTTGATGTCTGTCCTTGTGCCAGAGCATATATTCAGAGGCAGGAAACTTGCTTTCAAAGCTTTTTAAAAGGGACCTCTACTACATATTTCCTCTTTCAAGAAGACAGCCTCATCTACCAACCTCTTGCCTGCTCCTCCTTATGGAACTTTTGAATAACCTCTGTCTAGTGTTTAAGCAAAGAAACTTCCTTCAACCCATTTGTTCTTCTTCTTCCCCACTGTTCACCTAAGAAGACTCTATTCCCAGTATTATTTCTGTGTTTTACATGGTTCCTCCTTGTATAGTGAGCACAAACAACCCTGGAGAAGAAAGTAAAATCTGTAAACCTTTGCTGGTCTTCAGAATAGAAAATTGTATTCCTTTCTTCACATTCAATAAAGTATTGAAAGGTTCCCTGAAAAATAAAATGTTAACCCTTGTAGTAGTGAAAAAACACCAAAGTAACTTTTTGTATCATATGAAACAATACATAAAATATTATTTTGTTAATGACTATTAATAGAATCATAGAATCATTTAGATTTGAAAAGCACCTGAAGATCATAGAATTCAACCATGAGTGTTTGTCTTAATTCATTTTGAAAAGCGTATCATAAAAATTTTTTCAAGATGTGAATCCTAATCTCAAATACTGTCAAACACATGAGCATCTGTAACACAAAATCTCTTTTTCCCTAGAATACATTATTAACAAATGTCTGCAGATTCTGCAAACTGCTCACAGGTGGCAAGGAAATTGTTTTAAAACACTGTAACAAAGACTTAGAGTAAACTTGTACTGCCTACCCAAAGAGACCCTAACAGATCCACAGGAACTCATCATGGAAGAATAACACAAGGTATTAGAACCAGAGAGCTTTCTTCAAGAAATAGGAAATGCTTTCAAGAAGGATAAAGTCCATCAAGCATGGAATAAGATAGGCCAAAATCACTTTCTTAAATAATTGCAGGAGGGATAAAAAATGTGACTAGCCCTTTTTTCAACATACCAAAAGCAGGAACCATGCCAGTTTGTCTTCGGGGTTGATAGTTGATATAAAAGATGAAAAAAAGATAATTTCTCCAACAAGATGCAGTCTTAGAAGAAAAAATATCTGAACTATTGGCATTGGTGTTTGCTCTAGAGTGAGCAGGTAAACTCTGACACTTTCCTTATGGCAGAAAAATCCAAGGAAATAACTCAAACTGAACTTTGCTTAGAATAGTTTCAGAGTTCTGATGATTTTTTTTTCATTGATAATACCAAGAAAGCAAAAGAGTTTTCCCTTGAAAACTCAAAATCAGATTATATTTGAGATGGTAAGAATTTCTTGAGTCAACTTGGATGCTGGATGACTGAAGATGCTGAATGAAATTTTTTGTGGGTTTTCAAAGCATCTGACAGAAGATATCCAGGAAAATACACAAAAGAATTTTTATTTTTTTTTCTTGGACTGAGTAACTGAACTGTATGATGAACAACATGAATAAATATGATTTAATGGAGAATATTCAGTATGAGTTTAGCTGGGGAAAATTTTGCTTCACTGTGGACTGGGAGAAAAAAAAGAATTTTCAAAGAATTTTCAACGAATTTTCAAAGTTCCTAATCAAAGTTCTTACTCTAGCAAGGAATGTTTTCTCACAGACTAATGGTCAGTTAAAAGGCGGGAAACAAATAATGAGAACAAACAACCATCAATGCTACCATTTTTAATCCATGAAGATTTGCACTTCCATGCATATGGCTGACTATAAAGGAAAAGAAAAACAAAAACTGTTTATATTAATCTTTTCAAGACAATAACGCTAGAAACTGACTTTGGAAAGTCAAATATGCTAGATTATATTGGATGGTTAAAAGGTCAAATGAAAATTAAGTGTTGATTAATATAAAATAGTCAAAATCTAGTTACTCCTATGTCATTATGGACTTTAAATAAACTGCTCTCAATGAGGAAACGGATTTCTGGATCTTTGTTGTTTCTTTAGAATCACCAGTTCAGTGATCATCAACAATCAGAGAATATGAGAATGCTGTGTTAAAGACACAATAGGAAACCTGTAAAACTCAAGCACACCTGCTATGCTGCTGAAAGTGCTCCTCACCACTCTCCTCTCCAAATAAATATAGTAAAACTTGAAAAGATATAGAGAGCTATGACAAGGATGATGAGTGGAGAGGAATGTTTTCCACCTGAGGAGTTTTAAATAGTCTAGAACCGTTCTCAGGAAAGGAAGGGACCAAGAGTGATTTGACAGGCTGTAAAATCATGAATAGGCTGAGAAGGTCACTGGAGTATAATAATTTCTGTATTTTACAACACAGGAATGAGGAAGAGCTAGGTAGAATTATCAGGCAGTAGGTTTGAAGGAAGAAACTGGAGTACTTTTTCACACAACACCTCATTATATTGTGGAACTCACTGCCACAGATAATTTCCCATGCCAAAAGTGTAAATGGATTCAAAAACACATTAAAAAAATTAAGCACTGGAAGATCCATCAAAAACTAATAAACCAGATGATGTGGTGTAATCTTCATTTTGAGAAAGCCCCTAGAAGAGATGGCTGGAAGATTCACAGCTGTGCAGTTACCAAAGCATTTGCTGACCACTATCAACAACATGATGTTGGCACACATGAGTTTTAAATCTGACTAAAACCAGATGGTTTTATATTCTTAACTCTTCTCACAGTTTCTAGTGAGTTCCCCTCACCCTGAGCAAAATTCCTGAGGTATATTGCCCCTGAGTTTTGTCTTCAGTGACTGTTTCCATCTTACAGTTTATTTGGGCCCATGTTTTGCATGTGCATGCCTTCATTCATCTTTAACGCTTGGACTACACCCATGAAGAGAAACCAACATTCATTTTATGTCAAATCAGTCCAACCAGGACCACATTTCTCCCTCTGGAAAGACATGTCCCTTTCCCTTGATCATATAAGTTTTTAAGTTAGGCGTCTTAGTTCCATCATAAAAGGTAGACAGATGTGGATGGCAGAGTAGTTTAAAATTCCCTTGGCTATATTAAAATTAAAAAAAAAAGGAAAGAAAAAGGAAAAAAAAAAACCAAAAAGAGGGGAAAAAAAGAAAGGGGTAATAGGAAAGATGAGAAGGTATCTTGAAACAGAGAAGAAATTAGAGACACTTAGTTATAAAAGAAGCCAAACCAATTTTTTATTATTGAAACTTCAACTGGTCAACCTTATCAAGATGTAGCACTTTTTAATGATGAACATATTTCCATACATGAAAATTTCAGTCCTTAATGTTATATTTAACTAATTTTTTCCTGCATCCTCTGTTTCAATATTATGAATTAAACACTGAAAATTATTTATTTATTAAACCTTTTGCTTGTCACTGTACTTCAGAGCAATGTCATTAGATGGGTGCAAAAAGTCACAGTTTATATGGAACTTAACTTTGAAAGCACAAAAAGATTTTTTTCCTTTTTTTTTCCTTTTATTTTCTTTTTTTTTTTCTATTTTTTCTAATATTTTTTAGAGAAGAGCCAAGAATCGAATCAGTTTGGTATGTGATCAACCTCAATTTTCCTTTTTTTTTCCAGGTGCATCACTGACCTCTTCTTGTACAAGAGCTCAGAAAAACATAAGATTTTCTCCATGTATGGATTTTTCAGTGAAAAAGAGATTTCCACTTCTTCATAAGATAGTGTTTTCAGGAAGACTCTTCTAATTTCAACTCCAATTCATAAGAGAACTGATGATCAGTGCTTTAGAAAATGTTAATTTTCTTCACTAAGAGACCTCTGCTTATATCATGGTATTGATGTCAAAGAATGCAAGAGAGGCATCAGCTTTTGTAGAATGTATTTTTGTACTCCATAGCATTGTCCAAAAGAACTCACCAAGTTATTAAGTCACTCTTGCAGACTGACTATTCCAAATTTACACATGGAGCCTACAGAAGTCTCTTTTAGGTAGCTGAAGTCAGGTTCCAAAATCTGTCACCCATAAAGTAGGTAATACCTTCAAATCCTCAACTACTCTAATTTCAAACTGTGGTGAAAAACATTTATCTACAGAAAAATTCCCTGAGTATCATCGTCCTTGCATAATAAGGCTGGATAAAAATTGAAGCCCAAAGAGGGCAAAATTCCTTTGGTTTTTCTAAACACATTCAAGTTACCTATGTTTGAAAATGTTAAAATGCTAATGTACTCTTTCTCTTTTTTTAGTGAGGGAGATTCTGTGAGAGATATTTTGCCCCTACTAGGACAGAGTAAAATAAAAGATGTGCTTTGATAATAGCCTGCCTGTCTTCTTGCTGAGATGCTATTACTTTGTGTTTCAAACAATTTGAGATTGAGGAAAGGTGTTCCCTTTCAGTACTCAAATTTCATGACACTCTGCTATTTTTTTTCCCATCATATGGGAAATCCCACTCAAGGGAGAAGATATATATGACTACAACTTGCAGTTACTTTAAGATGACAAATACCATGATGAAACAGAAGAAATTTCCCATTAAAATAAACCACATGTCAGCTTTCAGCTCAGGTTCAGCTGGCTCCCAACTAAGGAAATATGCCTTAGCTGTAGATCATGGAGTAAATACATATCTGCTGTACAGAGTGGCCCATAGAGAACAAACAGAAATATGAGCTAACACTGACTATGAGAATGAGAAGAAAACCTCTCCAAGAGCAGGCTGTCCCATGTTTTTACCAGTGCAGCTCTGAAAGAATGAGATGCACACAACTGCTTGCCTTTGGCAGTGCTTAATTATTTTATATCAAAATAAGCCATGGAATTCAAGGCCACACATTCCCAGTGAATGCTGGATCTCATCCTGCTTAAGGTATTCCCTGTCCCTGGATACAAAATACCTGAAGAACTGAAATCTTACTACAAGATCCAGGAAAATATAATGTATTTCCTTTGCCATAGATAACAGATTTCTGAGAACATCTATTTATCCAATAAAAAAAGTAGTAAAAAGTAAGTCTTGGGAGTAAAGGAAAAACAGGAAATAGGGAGGAAAAAGTACTAGAAAAAAATCCCAGTTACAAGTAATTCACTTTCTCCATTCTCTAATTAGGAAGAATGTGGACAGAAACTTCATGCTTAGTTTTCAGTATAGCTCCCTCAAATTCCCACAAAAATCCCCACAAAAAGATATTGAATTGCTTAATAATTTTTGATAGATTTTCTTCGCTAGTACTTCATTGCTTCAACAAAAGGCAAAGATTTTCCAAAATGTATATATTGACAAATTTTCTTTGGGCAGAATTTCATGTCTACCAGAAAGAAAGCTGAGAGGCTGAATGCTATAACTGCTTCTACCTCTCCTATCTTTCTTTCACTCCCCCTTAATCATACTGCATTCTCAATTTCATAAAACCTGATTTTGTCTTGACTCAGACAAAATGATTGCTCTCAGGTCATCCTGCTTTGGTGTAATTCCTTAGATGCACACTGGGGAATAAAGTATTCCAGGAAAAACAGGTGAACTAACTTTCCTTATGTGAGGAAAAAAAAAAGTCTTAAATGGCTGACAGAGTTTCAGCCCTGATATTTGAAATGTCCTGGCTCTATGGTACATCTTGTCCCTCTTGGATGAAAAGTCAAGATTAATATTTTTCTAAAATATTCATTTCACTGAGTTCAAGCCCTAGTCAAGAGTAAATTATGCAGGACTTGCTAGGTCATCAAATGTTCTTTCTCAGCTGAAGTGGTCAAACAGATTAAAGGGAGTTCATCCTTGAATGGGACCATCATTACCCAGACACTTCATTGCAGAGAAACAGGAACGGGATGCTGAAGGGATTTTATTCCATATGTGCTGCTCCCATTCAGTTAAAATGAGCACAATATAATAACAGAGACAGCAGCACTTCTATTTGTGGTCTTCCTTAGAAAACAGACAAAAACAAGAAAAAAGGATATGGCTCTATACATAGTTATATTTTACTGCAAAATTAAAAAAAAAACTAAATAATTTTGAGTAAAACTGAGTTTGAACAAATGTCAGATAAGGCAAAATAACTATTGCATATTTAATGGATCTACAGTGGTTATTCAATACTCACTGTCCTAACTGCAAGGCTATGCCTGTGAATATTTTGATAGTGCTGACAAGTGACCATTTTTGTTATGATATCAACTTTACATTTCTTTTAGAGAACTATTTCATAACAGTTTTACTGCCATTTTGTCATATTGTACCACAAACACACTTGCTAGCACTTGTGTCTAGTTATCTTTGGTTTAAACCTAAATGTTTACCTAATTTTTGAAATATTGTGTTTATTGCATTTTAAAAGCACACACATGCAATCACTGATCATTTTTGGATCATGACCTGAGGAATATAAGAGCCAGAATAGATTTAAATATGAAATTGATAATCAAGATGTTAAAATCCATGAGCAATAATTAAAAACAGATTATTATTATTATGCATTTATTCCCTTGTAGGGATCAGCTTCAAAATTGTAGACCTTTCTGAACCCTGAATAGACCATGTGATGGCTCCTCTGCCCAGAGGGATTTTTCCTCTTGGACATTACTGCTCCCTCAAAAAAAAAAAAAAAAAAAAAAAAAAAAAAAAAATTAAACTGACTCACAAACAAAAAGTTAAATATTTTTATTCTTTTTTATTCTTATAATCTTTGTGTTTAGCCCATATTATAAAGTGAAAATTTGAAAATTTCTTGCAGTTTAAGGGCGATAATGTTCCAGAAGTCTTTAACTGACATGCCGACTAAAACCTGCTGAATAATGAACATAAAGAACATCTTTTCTTCCACATCTTTCAGCTTATTTTGCATCCCATGATTTCCTGTATTTGTCAAATTTTATGTTATGTTTGGGTTTGTCTCTCATAACTGTTTAAAAACTGAATATTTTACATGAATATCCTACCTCTATTTTCTCCCATATAATTTAGCTAACTTAATAGTTATGCAAATACCTCCTCCCTCGTCTTTGTTTCAGTTTCAAGCTACATTGTCTCCCCATAGTTCTAATTCATAACAGGTTTGCTAAACCTTGGAGCAATCTGTGCCTGACCTTGAGGATTGCACAGTTTCATACCTGAAGAAGGTCTCCTGTGCTGAATATCCTGTTTATTCAAGCTATCTCAGCTGCTCTTACAAAGGAGTTCCCTTACAGGAAGATGTCTGTCTCAGTGAGGACATGAATTCACTAATTAAAAGAATATGAATTTTGTTATTCATTAGTCTATCATTTTTTTTAGCTCAATAATAAAAAGGAGATGTAATGAGTCTAGCAGCTAATACAGTGCTAATACAATGTGGTTAGCTCAGTATGGCTGGCAACCAATCACATAGCACTCAGAGTAAATAATTGATGACTTTGAGATTAACTGCTGAACTTAAATATATTCACAGATATAATGATTACTGGCAATTATAAGTAAAACCATAAGTATGCAGAAGTTAGCACAAATTACTTAGAAAAGACTAACTTTTCAATGAACAACCCATCTAGCTTGGGATATATGGGAAAGCTGGAAGCATAATCATTAAAATTGGAGCTGTATGGTTTCACCTTTTTTGGTATTATATTTCAAAAACCCTTTGTTGAAAGAAATGGCGTGATGGAGACAGAAGTGATGAATGCACTGAAAAATTGCTTCCTGTCATAAATGACTTTATAAACCTACTGGGAAATTTTTCATGTCTACATCTGCTAGATGGTGACTAATGCAGGATAATCAAATTAGAAATCATTCAGCCAGTAGAGACTAGTGACCACACGAAGGTCCAGTGACTAAAGCAAGATTAGAAGTTGATATGTGTAAATCACAACTGATTCTAATCAGAAGCAGATGCCTGATTTCAGACAGGTCTTCATGGACAAGATGTCAGAAAAGATTAGGAATAATTGAGTAGATGGAGACAATGAAATGCAGACTCCATTATTGTACAAACAATTGGCAGAACTTTATGCAAGTAGGTAGGTATGCATAGCTTAAATGCAGTGTCCACAGAGAATTTATATTAAAAGAATAATTATTTTCTACCTTATTTAAATTAATAATAGCAAGTGTGTACATCATATGCGAACATATTGTGAAAAGGTGAAATAATTGATTAAATTTGACATATGAGATAATATTCTCCATGGTTAGATTTAGCATATAGACATATAAACATAACATTTGTTATTAATTTATAGGCTTTATGTATGCTTTTGAAAATAGCATGTTTATAGTTATCTTGAAACAAATCTAAACTGTAGGCTGCATTTTAAAATGTTCCTATGAGTGAATCTCAATTAAATAAATAAAATACGTGAAAAATAAATTTGCTATTATATTTACTATCTCATTTTTTGATTGGTATTGTAAATTTTACTGCAACTTAGTGAAAACTTTCACACATTACTGACATACATCTTTGTTTTTATTTCATATGTCCTATTTAGAATGTGTTTTGATGCCTGGTAAAGAAAATAGGAGCTGCATAAAGAGAAGGTATGATTTTTTCTACTTTAATAATTTAAAAAGTTTATTGCCATAGTTTCATTGCCATACCGAATATGAATGTGTGTCTCTACCAGTACTCTGAAGAATAAATTCTAAACATATATCACCTCCTCTTACCATTACCTAATTCACATAGGCACAGAGAATTGAATATAGTGAGTTATATGTTGTATTATACTGGTTTGAATTAATGCAGTATATCTCGTATAAACATTGTTCCCAACTGTATCTGGAAGGAGATGTTTTGCAAGAGAAGGATTTCTAGTGCTAGCAGAAGACAAAAACACACTCTCTATGAAACCATGACAATATTTTATCCAAAATTAGCAGATCAGTGAACACTGGGAGAAGAAGTTTTACTTTCAAATAACTAATAGATTTTAGAAAAGCAATTGTGAAAAGCCAGGGCATAGGTAAATTTTACAAAATGAGTTATTTTTATGATTCTTCAATTTTTAGTTCTTTGCTATTTTTGCTTAGGTGACTTTTCAGACTCTGATCCTTTGCCAGCTCCTCAGTATGAATATTCATGTGACTCATTACACATCATGCTTTTTGATTGGCCAGCTAAGTCTCCCATGGCTCCCTCTCCTGTCTAGACAACGGTTTTAAAAATTATATTTGCTGGTATTTAATCTTAATTTCCTATGTAAATCCTCCTGTGACTGAGATTTAGACAAACACATACACAAGCACTTCACTGACATAAATGGTCTTCAAAGCCAAAGAACAATTCAGACAGAGTAA
Organism: Molothrus ater; assembly: GCF_012460135.2. NCBI lineage: Eukaryota > Metazoa > Chordata > Aves > Passeriformes > Icteridae > Molothrus > Molothrus ater. Next base: position 10,698,995 of record NC_050482.2, on the reverse strand, counting down.
GAACCAGAGGATGTTAGCAAAAATGTGTTAGAGGGTTTCCTGAAAACTGGGTGGGTGGGTAAGGGAAGGACTTACACTCTGAACTTACAATAAAGTTGCACCTTTACTACCATTGACTGAAAAGGGCCATCAAATCCAGCAATGTCTTTCAGCTAAATGTTCCTTATTGGTTTTCATAGTAGGATTTTTAATATGGGTTTGGGAATAACACAGAAGTTTGCTCCCACTGTCACATTTATAATATGCCTGGACTCCTTGCAGGTAAAAGTGATGACATTTGAGTAACAGCTCTGCACAACTGAAAACAATGTCAGTAAGAGCAGACTTTAGATGCTGGCTGGTGTTACAACACATACAGTCATGTACATTAAACACAGTGTCACTAATCCAGAGATGAAATCACACTCCACTGCAGAAAAGTAGGAACTTCAACTCACCCAGCCATGCACAACAATTTCCTAAAGATCAAGACAAATGTTTGTACTCATTTGTACAATGACTGATAGAATAAGAAAAGAGAAAGGAATTTGTCAAAGTGTATATAAGATATATTTAGAAGGATAAATTCATGACTCAAAGCACATGTGCAATTAACATCTAAGTCCTTTTGAGCTTCTGAATGCAAACATCTAGAAGCAGGAGAAATTAGCAAAAGCAGTAAGTATATTACACACACTCAACAGGCAGGATTTTCAAGCAGGAAAAAAATACTCTTTTGTTAATTCTTTGAATCAACAACATATGTTGTTTACTTATTGTTGCATCTTGCAGAAAAAATAAAGTTGGCTTCAGCAAATAATGAGCAGATGAATTTTGAAGAAAGGGGACTGTGTGGCTAGAATTACGAATACCAGACAGTAATGCCATTATACTGTGGGCTTAAGGTTTTTCCACAGCAAAATAAAAGCCTGCCAGGCAGACAAACAAATTAGCTGATGATGGACCTCCCTTCCACAACTAAGCTTTAATCCAAGACAGTCAGTTTAACTAATGAGGAATCCTCCTCTTGTCCTACAATCATAATTTGAAAGTGGTGTGGAACTGATAAACTGAAAAGTCAGTCAAGTTTTTGGCCTTTCTCAGGAGTGTCTTTGACATCAGCTAGATGAGAATGTGAGGACTCAGCCATTTGAGGAAGTCTCCAGTGATCTAGCCCCTAGAAAGTCTCAAATAACTTCCTTAGTCATAACAGGCACTTTGGCCTGACTCACAGAACAGACTAGCATGTAAGTTCAACTCCCACTTAAAATTGTTCGTGGTTTGAGTTCATCTCAGTCTTAACCAGCTTAAACATACGGGTCTAGTCTAAACTAGACACTTTCCAAGATCCCTGAAAACTTTCAGTATCTGAATTTTCTGTCTGAACTCTTTAGAATTCTGCTCTAAGACATGTTCCCAGTTTGAGAGAAATATTATGTATTAACTTGGTGGTTGTCTCATATTTTGCTCCTTTTGGACTCACAAAACGGGAGATTTCCAGCCTCTGACATCTGTTGACCATCAGTTTCAGAGTATACACAAATTCTCATGTAAGTACAGGGACAAAGTGCTGCCCTTTTTCAACACAAATATTTTGCCATTTGATCATTTGGATGATGGAACATTCAGCAATTTATTTCACTGTCACATGATACAGCCTGAACTCACTTCCTTCACAATCACTATGACTAAGAACTAGTAATGTGCTAAGTAGTGACCTCTTTGGAGAGAGGGCAAAAAAAGAGACAGATTTTCTCCTGTCTTCCAATGTTTAGTTGAGCTAGCTTAATTTTCACAAAATGAAATGAGTAAGCTAAGAAGTAGGTGAGGATGTTTTGCCCTGATTTCTGTAGAAACATGTGTGAAGATATGTTTTAAATATAATGAAAGTCTAATCATAATTTACATGGCAAAACCAGCTACTGTAATGGAACAGACAGTGTCACACAAGTACTGACTGAAAAAAATGGACAGATTCGTGGATAGAAAGTACATGTTTTGGCACAGATGTGCTTTTTACTTTGGTTGCCACTGAGTGAAATGTTACTTCCCTTTGTAGCAGCTCTGTGAGAAGACTTACAGTGTCAAAAAAAAAAAAAAGAAAAGAAAAGAAAATATAAAGAACTTTCTTAGCCTGCAATTTTTTAAGTCTACATTATAAGACGTTCAACAAAAAACAAAAAAACCAAAAACAAAACCAAAACAAACAAAAAAACCCCACAAAAACCAACCAAACAACAACCAAAAACCATAAAACTCACCCAAAAAAAACCCAACACGGTGGTTTTTAAAATAAAGACTGTGTAATCAGAATTTTCCTTCCAAATCAGCTTTTGTGTCTTTGGCATCTAAAATTAATGGAATAGAATGAGACCAATGGCTCATTCATTTTGCTCCTGAAGACGTGGTGGACCTTCCTCAAAGAAAGTTCATATCTGTTCTGATACTCAGGGAGGAGCACTGGGATAGAGCAGTAATCATTTGTTTGGACAAGAGATAAACTGCTGGGATGACCTTTCAATTCTGGTTTACATGACTTTGTTTCTAATTTCTGAAGATATGTTGGTCACTCAATCCAAAACAGTTCTCCTTTTAATTATACTGAATCAAAGACAAAAGGGCTAGACATGTATATCATGAAAAGGACAATGCTTTTGGTGCTTTTCTTAACATAATCAATAGAACTGTAATGAAAAGCTTCTGTCATTATTTTCCTCAAGTCTTGTTATGGACTGAAAACATAATGAATCATCAGAACAAAACTTATTGGTTCATATACTTTCCTCATTTTAACAGTATACCATCTGAAGTGGTGTATTCTCCCTGGAATATGGAGCTTCCATAACTCCTCTTAGCCTGATGCTTCACACTCCTTCAGATATTAATTTGTGATTAATTATGACCTGCACTTTTGTTTTCTAATCTATTACACAAATTTCTTTTTTCTGCCTCATGGTGCTGTTTGGGTATCAGAACTGGTGAAGGCTTTGAGATGTACTGGCAATAAAGTTTCTATGAACAAGAGGTGATCTGGAGGCAGGTTGTGCCTCATTATCAAATGCAAAAAAGAGAAAGTTAAGAAAATGGCAGGACATAGTAATAAGGGAGGAATGAGTTTTTCTTTGTTGCATTGGTGGACAGAGTCAGCACAACAGAGGAAACAATGTTCTAGAGAGCCATGTGGCCCCACTGTGCCATCAGGACGTTAACAGATGTTCTACTCTACTGGAAAGAGGGAGGATGTTTTGGCTGATCACCATAGTCTGCACCACAATCTTTGTGGTAGAACTAAGGGATTTGTGCATTTCTCTTTCTACTTGTAGCACACTCACTTTTGATCCAGCCCTGTTTTTTGCACATTTTCCTATGACAATATCAAGAATGAAATGATGTTTAGCTGCCGTTGCACTCACTGTTACTTCTGTACCAGAAAAACCTTCCTCTGAACCACTGAAGTTGGTTCATGGTGTCTAAATTTCCACAGAGCTGTGCTGTCTGAATCAGAGCAGTGCAGAAATAGTTCTGGAATCTCATCTTTCTGCCTTTTCAATCCACTGCTCTGATTTCAGGAGGATATTAATTCAGAGAACGTATCTCCCAAACAAAGCAACCATTTAGAGTATTTTGATAGGACGCTTCAACAGAACTATTTTATTAACAATAAACCATGAAGCCAAACCTGACTTTGCTTATGAGTTTAAAAGATCTTTAAGACCTAAAAAGTCATCTCAGCATCTTCTTGCATGGGTCAATCTTAAAAACTGGACTTCCTGGTATGCAGCTTGTAAAACCTCAAGACTGCTCATCAGTTTCTCTGATGACAATTAGTAACACTTTACTATAATGAATGGCCACAATCTGTATCATGTTATCAAAGCAAATGGCCATAAGAAGTAACCATATAAATCTAGTCAAGCATTGCTACCTTTACACTTGGATTTTTCACCTCTAACCCCTCTTATACTGAAATTCTACAGGATTTTAGGGATAATTTTAATATACTGCTATGAGAAGATCAGGACCATCTCCCCAAATAGAAAAATATGAATCAGCAAGGCATACTGAATATTTATTGTATATCAGTTTACTAAATTAAGTAAAAATTAGTAAATAGCACAGGTTCAAAGAGAATCACATGCTGGGCTCATTATGAATTGAGAGGAGGTAATCATGTAATATGCTAATTAATAATTTTCGGGAAGGTTGTATTCCCTTCCAGTATGCTCCAGAGGCACTATTTGCCCTTTAGTACTCAATGAATTTCTAGGTAGCATAAAGTGGATCAACTATGACAATAAAACAAAATGTAGTGCAGATTTGTAATGTTTTTTTTAATAAAACACCTACCCCAAAACGAAAAGTATTTCAAAAGTCAGAACAACATAGCTGTTGAAAAAATTTCTTCAAGATATTTCAGGAAAAGGCAGTAGGAAATATCTGATGATGCCAAAAAATAATTTTTTTTCTCCAACAATTGCAGGACTAAGTGTTTTGAATGACTGAAGGAGGAGAGGGTCTTAGGAGATTAAGGTTAAAAGGTTGGTGCAGAGAGATCACAATAGTCAAAACCTGGGAAGAAGATTTTGGTCTAGAATTCTCTAAAGAGCACAAGATGAACTGCAAACAAAAGAGCTTGTACTAAAAAGCAGCAAAAATAATAATAAAAAATTCCTCTTTTTCAACATATATGCTTTCTTTTGGCTTATCTGGTTTTATTCAGAAAAATAAATATTTTTATTATTTTTTGATCCACTGGCCTCAGAGTTCTGAAGCTGCCTATAGATGCTGTACCCTACTGTGTACAAATTAAGTAAATACATAAACCCAGTCAGCTTAAATCTGTCAAAAATGCTTCTAGAAACAGGCTGTGCATGCAAGGACAGCAGATGGAAAAAGCTTTCAACTGTGATGAAATAATCTACTCCCAAATCATTCAATCCAGTCATTTCTGCAGAATCATTTTTCATAAGACACTTCAACATGGACTCATTCTACAAAGTAGTTTAGAAATGAATTAATTATTGTGGGTTTAAATGACCCTTTATAAAATGCAGATTCTTCCTTTCACATACACACATGACATGTACAGGCATTCTCTGTTCTGCTGAAATTCTGCCATTCTTACAGGCATCAGGAGTTGGCTGTTGTTGGAGGACAGATACAAATGTTTATTGTCCTCTAGATGGATAGAACATGACAAATTTGTTTTGATCTGCCTTGGGGCATAGAAAATTTCAGTTCTCATCTTTAAAGGGTGTAATGCAAAAGTCTTGATCTGAAACAAATTGGAATTATTACAATAACTGTCTAATTATACATGGCCTGAAATAAACCTCAATTTCAGTCCAGTTTAGGAAAATCTAATGAGGTCTGATGTTTACACCTATTTCCTGGCTCCAAGCCAAGTTAATGTTCTCATGAAATCTGATTGGCTGTGGCAGGATCAAAATATCTGGCATTATAATAATACAAATGCTGAAAAGAGAGTTTTATAACTCAGTATTGTAATCCATAATTATGTTAAAAGTCTATCTGAATTCACTATCTTTTTCTACCCTTTACAATTTTTACCCAAATTTCAGAAATTTGGTTTCAGTCCCTTGCCAATCTTGATCCACAAGGATGTCTTACTTCATTGGCAAATGGAGAACTGAGAAACAGGGTCAAATAAGCAATTTCTTTGTGTTAGGGAAAATATAAAATCCAGACAGCTCAGTTTTGCTCAATAGTATGTTTTAATTCATTTCTACTCATCATTTGCACCTAACAATAATTGCTGTATCAGCCAACAAAAAATTTTGGATGAGAAAGGATAGAAGAAGCAGTTCTCAGATTGATCACCAGTATTACTTCTGATGAGTTGTCAGCCTTTTAAATACCACCTAAAGCTAAGTTTTAGCATCCAGTTTATGACCAACCACATCACAACCCTGTCTACAATGTTCTGGAAAAACCCAGAAAGTTTTATGTTATAATTAAAGCCAATTTTGACAGAGAGCAGATACCTGCATGTGGATTAGGTACATTTCCTAAGCTCACTGACTGCTCCAGGCCAGTGACTCACTGCAGGCACAGTGACTCAGGTCAGCAGACCATGGTCTCAGGGAGGAAAACACTGTTGGGCTGTTGGGTTATATCCTGAGCAGATCCTGGAGCCCTGCACTTATGAAATCTTACTCATTTTGCAGATTGGGAGATTTCAATTTCTGCTCAGAGGAAAGCAGTAGAATGCATCCCAAGTGAATGGAGAGGATGTTAATTTATGGTATTCTCAATAGAAAAAAGATAAGCATGTACCCTGCACTGGATTATTCTTTGGTGATACCGAGGTTACAGGTGTCACAGCAGACAGTTGATTAGCCTGAAATTCCATCTGCAGATCTTAGAAGTGTTTTTTTTCTCTTCAAAACTGATCAAGGTATGCAAGCAGTTACCTTAGTGAAACTCAAAAAATTTTTCTTCCCTTTTTGAGACTAGATATTTCAAGCTGGAAAGGTACCAGGGCCTGAATAGATTAGACTCTCCACTATTTTATAGTATTACACAAGAAATCCTGACAGAAGGAACTCGGGTCTTTGGTTCAAGGTCCTTGTCTGGGAGGGAAGTTCACCATTGTGGATCAACCTGCCAAGTCCTGGCATAAGCCACGTCATGTCAAAAATAAGCATATGCATATGGAAATGGGAAAATCTGTCTGGAAATCATCTAAGTCTCAATTCATGCAAAAATATGAAGAAAGGGGTAAAGCTAATCCTCAGCTCTTCATGGGCTGCCAATTTCCTCTCTCTGTTAGAAGAAATTATTTATTTAGGCTTCAATTTCAGAATGTAATTCAGGGGTTCAAACTTCATCTATGTATTGGTGCCTCCACAGAAATGAACCAGAAGGAAAATTGAGCTTCTATGTAGTTTTGATGACCCACTGGCAGATGTGTGGGGATAAACTGTGTGGAGATTACCTACTGCAACCCAAGCCCTCTCCTTTGCCAGCCTAACCTTTCCCACTAGATACTCACCCCTGTCTCATAGCCAATAGTGAACTAATACATAAATTCCAGAAAGGAGTCCTGACATTACCCTTGCAAAGCCAGGTATCAGTGTAGGCTGGAAGTACAGCCTGAACAGGGGATGAGTTTCATGACTGTCCAAAATGGTTTTCAAGGGAAAATATACAGCAGAGTTAATTGAGAGTTGAGTATAGAAGTTAGTTAATTAGAAGAGCACAGAAACCACAGAAAAATCAAACAGAACTGAGACTTCTGCTGAGAGAAAGGAGGTTTTTAACTGTTGTAAGTATTTACCTCTTGAAAATCATATATACTGTTGTCACTGCCAGTTGTAGTAGTCTGTCAGTTACAGCTTTGGTCTTGGAGATTTGGTTTTTCATATTATCAAGAGACTGGTTTGGGAAAATAGGTGCATAGTATATACATTTTAAGAGAATTGGGGGACATAATTCACAACTACAGGAGACTTCATTCTTGACTGAATAGGTCCATACAGAATTCTAAGACTGCAACAGTGCTTCTAAAAAAGTGAGTACCCTGAATATATGCTACAAATTTAATTAGTATATATTTCTTTTGGCAGTATTAACTAAAACACAAACTTAAATTTGCACCAGAAAACTTTATAGAAGCTTGGAAGGAACACAGTACAAAACACGGAAGGAGGCAGAATCATTGTCTTATATAATAAAATTAAACATATTGGTAGTGATTCAGAAGACATGATAGAAGACTGCACTGTCCATGTAATTCCAATATACTAAGAACAAATGAGAAGCAGACAGAATAGGATTTCTCAGTGAGGATAATTTTACTGTTCCAGACATTAAATGGAAATAATAGATCTGTAGAGGCAACAATAACATTTTCATAACTGTGAGTGAAATCTCACTTTTATACTGTTGGAACCCAACCATAGTTTTCCAAACACAGTGATCTCCAGGGGTTATCTCTTCCAAGTGACTACTGTGTGTTAGCCAAACAAGATTTCTTCAAACTCTACGTGTGTTATATCACTACATGTGCATGTTTGTGCATATGAGTGTCTGCATGTGTAACTTAGACTTTTTACAATAGTCTCATCTGAAGAAAAACCTCATTAATAGTACCCAGCCACAGAAACATCTTACAAATGAATGGGTATTGTTCCCTTTTGACTAACAGCTGCTTTCAGTTTAAGCAGTTTACTGTAGCTAAAAGCTCTGGCAATCCAGATACTTTTTGCTATCGAGGTTTATCTCAACCTGCTAAAGTCTAGATAAGGGATTGCCAGTTTTCCTGCTTCAAAGGAGACAAGAATAATTGGAACTATAAACTGTCCCATTTATCATTAAAATGCACATTTTTATAGGACCACAGAAAGCATCTGTATCTTTACTAAGACAGGACATGCATTAGACAGGTTTAAAGTGAGACTGCCCAATGCAGCAGATCACTTGTCTGACATTTACAGATGTTAATGTGCACACACTTATTTCAGGAGAGGAGGAAATAGCACATGCTTAATCAGAAGATTATTTCACAGAGTGAGGTACTCACCCTGAGGGGGTCTTTGCTTTTTCTGAAGCCAAGGGCTCTTAGTCCTTCACCAGAGTAACTCAGTACCTTCCAGGCCCTTTAACATTTTTCTGTACTGTTTCTCTCACTTGTGCCTTGGCATGAAGACAGTTTTGTACAGCTAGATCCAAGACCAGTGAAATCCTGAGGATTATTATAAACAATATTCCTTGGCCAAGTGTACCAATTTTTCATTTCCACAGTTCATTAACAAAAAGTGGAAACTACCAAGACACTAATAGCCCTGATTTGTATCAGATGTACATACTTCTTAATGGTCAATTTGGTGGAATCTCCACTTCCTTTTAAACAGCTTGCAAATTCATCAAAGAGTGCAAAGTTAAAGTTAAGATTACTCCTACAGGCTGCAATTACCATTCAAATGTATAATTCTACAGTTTTTGCAGAAGAAAAAGTTAAAAAAAAATTAAAAATTGATTCTTTTCTCTTGTGTCCAGTTATTCTAAAATGGCTCCCTGCTGGTTTCCACTGGAACACTGTTAAGAAGATTGTCTGATAAGATGCCCATTAGTTTCTCCAATAAAAGGTATTTTAGTGCTATCATAAAAGAGGAGTTTGGCTAACAAATCACTGTGAGAGAAACGTATGGAGCTCCTAACAAATCCAGAGTTCTTGTCAAGTTTTTTTCCATTTAAATGCTCTATCTTTCTACAAGAGATGGGGTTTGCAGGATGTATGAGTGTCTTCCAGTAAGCAAAATTACTTGTTCAACTAGAATGAATAAACAAGAACCAGCTGCACAGCTACTTTGATGATTTCATATATACGTGTTTAGATGAGTTTCCTAAGGAAACAGGAGTACAGAATCACACATGCACAGTCCCAGCTCCCTCAGCGTCCCCTCCTAGGTCAGATGCTCCAAGACCTGAAATGCTTTTTGTCTCTCCAGCATGGGAGGCTGCTGGCCTGCTTTGCTGTGCATTGCTGGCTTGTGGGCAACCCCTACCCTTCAGGTAGTCCCCAGAGTACCCCAGACCCATCTGCAGGTCTGTCTTTCTCTAACAACTTTTGAATCCTCTGATGGCTTTAATAAAGGGTAGGAGTCTCCAAAAAGTTATTTTCAGCCCACACAGAGCTCTGGACCACTCTCGTAACTGACCCATATTGCTCGTTGTTTGGTGTTGCTTCAGAGCAAGATATTTAAGGGTGACACATCCATAGGTAATTAAACTTCTTTATTTCTCCTATTAACAAAACAGCATCTTTTTTATTGCTATTGCGTGGGCTACAGACATACTGTAGCCACCCTTGATAAGTAGCTCAAGTCTACAATGGAATGACATACAAAAAGAGACCCTAAAATAAGTAGACTCCTGGAGGACTTAAATAAGACTGGGAAACTGCTCCTAAGTTATTCTACAATTAATATTACAGTAAATAATCTTAATGGGCCCAAACCAAATGAAAATTGTATTTCTTTTACCACAGGTTTCTGACAACCTTTTATGAAATTCTGCCTACCTCTATTTATGTTAGATGTCCTAGATAGCTTTCTGATTATTTTAAAAGTATCTATTTTGTTAGCCTCTTAGCTTCTATATGAGAGGAGTCTATTTTATTTGGTTTTCTTCCTATCATCTTGTATTTGCCTGTGTGAATGTGGTTTGACCCCAAATGTTTTAATCATTTATATATACTTTCAAACCAAGATTTGCAACAGTTTTTGATACTCTAACCTGAGCACTAACATATATTTTATTTTTGAAAATTAAAGTAAAAAATGAGGCCCTTTCATTGTTCTACAATTACTTGATACATGGACAAGGCCCTGTGTTTGCCTGGCACTTCATGCATCCAAGAGCTTGGGAGTGGTTTGTTCAAGGATACTAAAAAAATCAGTGCTGAATTTCCTCTCTTCAAAGAGCTGTTTCATGGTAGAGCTGAATGAATTTAAAAACTCATTTAAAGGTCTGGCAATATGAACAACATTGGCATATAGTTTTTCAGCAAGATGAAATATGCATGTGGAAGAATAAGGAAAAAAAACAAGACACTTGCAGTCTAATCCATTTAGCAATCTGTCTCTAATTTTAATGATGTATTTGTCATTTTATTACTCACGAAATGTCATTTATGTGAAACTGTCACTACGATATTAGAGAGGAACAGCTTGTGTTAGACTGTGTAACATCTTTGCCAACTTTCAATGTTGGTTGCATTCTACCTCTTTAAAGTTTCCCTTACGCTTTCAATTCAGCTTGGATATATTACTTCATGCACCAAAGTTTTGTACACAATGGCTGTAAAAATGTGTGCATTTTATCTTGGGGTGGATACTGCCACTATCATGTTTAGTTACTTCAACAATAAGGAAAACATGATGAAAATTTAATGTGGAAAATAGCCTAATGTGAAATTAAAATATTAATGTATTTGGAAATATCTATCATAATTTTTAACATCAATATCAAACTAATATCAAATAGATGGGGTTATATTCTTTCAAAGTGAAAGAATAAAATAAGATTAAAATAAAACAGTGATAGTATATTTTCTTTTCTCTTAAAGACGTTTAAAAATTTTTTCTTCATGTCTGATAATCTCCATTGTGGAGGAAAGGTAGGTTTCTTTTATTTATAAATATTTGTATGTTTATATCAACAACTGTTATACACAGGTTATTACAGTTAAAAGTAAAAATTCACACCTAGTAAATAAATCCCAAATTTGTCAATTTTTCTTCAGGAAACATGAAGAAACACAAAAGCAAAGCTTGTGTTTTTACACATGTAAGGGATTTAGGGGTCCTTATGCTCAGATCTGACACCTTTGAAAACTGCACCAGTTTTCTCTTGTTTCTCATGCTCTATTCAAAATTTTTGATGTAAATATCTAGGAATAACAAAGAAACTTATGAATCTTGGAAGCATGGAATCACCTTTGTTTTCTATAGCAAAATGAAGGTAAATATCTGCTAATTACCTTTCTATCTCATAAGGACTCAGGAGAAAGCAACAGCCTCTTGTAGAGCATTTTGAAGCATTAATCATAATAGAGCTGCAACAAAGTTGTGTCCTTGAGCTCAACACTGATGTTCAACTGTAAAGGATCAGACCAAAGCATGTTATATCCCAAACACTGAGTATTGCTACAGGAAGTGTGTGATCAGGAGAGGGTCCCACAGAGGTGGGGCAGTGCTGTGCTGATCCAAATTCCTGCTCCTCCTGGAGACTGGGGCTCTGTCCACTTCCCCGCACCTCACTCCTTGGAGAAGGGCTGGCTGTGAACACAGGAACAAAATGTGTGAGAAGTCTAATTTACATAAGAGACAAGCACGAGGTTAACTATAAAAGGGAGGAAATCAGGCCCCTTCACTTTCTTTTTCTCTCTCTTTTCCCTGGCTCTCTTTCTCTCTGACTCTTTCCTCTTTCTCTTTCATTGTCCTTGCAATCCCAGCTACAGACCATCCTCATGGTGGGGCCAGTGTAGGAGCTAAGTACTGGCCATATTCTTGGTTTTCTACCCTTGCTTTGCCTGGGCAAAGTGCAGTTACCATATTCTACCCCCTACTCCCTAGTGGACTTTATTGTGGGAGTGGGGACATTGTGGCAGGGTGTTGTGGCTTTTTAGCCAGTCCCCTTGAACACTGGTGTGCTGTGGCTTGTGAGCCAGCAGCTTTTGAGGAGTTTATTGTGGGAGCTGAGAACTTACTGAAGTGTACTTAATTAAGGGCTTGTTTGCCTCCACTCTTGTGGAAGTGTATTGTAAGAATTTAAGGGCTTGTTAACCAACATCTTTTCAGTCTAAATAGTGGGCTGGTTGCTGAGGTTATGGCAACTTTATAGTAAAACATAAGTGTTCCCTGACACGTGTCCAGTGTCTTTGTTCAGCCTGCTGAGGATTCATACGGAGCATCTCAACCCTGATCTATGGGTCACAAAACCAACAAAGGAAGTGTTTTTATTAAAATTAGTTAAAATTGTTCCTGAATTAAGATTAAAGGTTACTGTGAAAGAAGAGGAGTGCACTCAGGGTCTCAACAGATGCTCAAAGATAAAGTAAATATTGAAAATTCAGAGGCAAAGACAAAAACTGAATACAACTCAAATTCTAGTTTAATCAGTAAAATGAACGAAATTTTAATAGTAATAAAATTGATGCATATATTAATGGCAAAGAACTATTTCAGAACTTATTCTTCCTCTAGAGAGGAATATGTCCTCAAGTTCTTCCATGTGAATCCTCACTTGTCATTAGCATTTGGTTTTAATCCACACATCTTCTATGCTAATCTCAAAGCAGTTGCCTTGTTTTCAGGAATGCAGAATTGAGCTTTACTAAATGACGTAGAATAACTTTTTGAATGTAATTCAATTGGATTTATCAAAAAATTCATGTGACTTAGCTATTTGTAGTGTTTCAAAAATAATCTCTGAATCTTTTTAAATCATCTTTCATGCCTTCTGAGGATAGACCTGACTTTAATTTATGGAAAAAAGTTTGGAAAGTCAATACATGTGATTTGCACATAGAAGGATGCATTGTACTCCCTGATGTAATCATAAAGGGGTGTTGACCCTGCCATTGTGAATGTTTTGGGCTTCATTTTGATCTTAGATGGAGCACATATCAGATACAGTTATCATCATATTATAAATATATCTGTATATTCAATCACATAAATGTCAGGCCTGGTATACAATCTGTCATTTGTAATTCTGAATCCTAAGAGATGTGTCTAGACAAGTAATATAGATGCTGAAGAGATATAAAATCTATATTCAGCTCCAGAACACAGGCTGGTTATAGGTGCTCCCCACAGATTCTGAAGTAATTGGATGGAATGTCATTAAAATGCAACCATATTAAAGTGTTCCCTGCATTGCCTTTCAATAGCACAAAGACATGAAATAAGGCAACTAATAAGAAGACTAAACCATGGCACCACAGCTATTTTCACTGAAGACACACAAACTGTGGTTAAATCAGAAGTAAATTTCAATGTGTTCTCTCCCATATAGCTGCCATCATTGAGCCTTTGAATGTCATTTCAAGTTTTATTTTTAAAAGAGAAGAGGAATTAAAGGAAACCATTAACATTTTTAATGTCGGTTTTGGAAGTCTTTTTTTATGTTTATGGTGTTCCTGTCTTAGGCACTGTATAAACAAGTCTCATCCCTAAATGGAGTCTTTGCCCACATTTAGCCAAAGTCACAATGCTTTATAAATTCACTGGAATATTTGCATCTTCAAAGGCAGGCATTTGTCAATGGGGCTTAAGTTAACGCTTGAAGTTAAACATATGTTTAATTATGGTCCCAAATAAGGACCTAAGTGTTTTGTTGCAGCATAATATGTTCATATTCCTACTATGGTGCTAAATAAATCATAAATTACAGTCTACTGCTCTCACTGATTTTCCATAGATATATTCAGTGTTTAGGAATAATGTCTATGCAAGAGATTCTTTCTCAGCACTTTGAACATTATGACAGAATTTGAATAGCCTAAAAAACCACAGCAAAACTTGTTGATGTGATATGTGGTGGTAACATGTGCAGATTCATCTCTTGCTACAAATATGATGGTTCCTGCTGTGGGTTTTTAAACTTGGGCAAAACCTAAAGTGTTATTTATCTGGTGGAACTATCTTACATGCTATAAACTGATTGATTTCTCTCATGCAACTACCCTAAAAAGAGTTATGTTGAGATTCACATCAAAGATACCCTGTTAGGGTAAATATCCATGGTTAGGAAAAAAAAATCCATTTGATTCTTGCCATCTTCCAGCTATTAAAGCTTTACCCAACTAGCAGTCTCTAGGAAAAACATCTTAATTTTTTATTTATCTTCATGGTTTGACAGACTGCACTGAATCTGCACAGACAGAAGAATTAATCAAATGAAATATCTGTGACAAGATTTGCCATCTGGTTTTGACTGCTACATGGCAGGAAAAGTTCTGCAAATACATTAATTGAAGACATTTATGGCAGCTCTGCATCATAAGAGCCATGTAACAATGATAAAATCCACTGCTGAGTCTGACCTTGGAATATTTAAAACTATTTTTATTCTTCACATCATCATGAAACTGTTTTTTTACAGAGCTTTAACTGTAGATATCACATTATTATCAGATTGGTAGTAGCCTCCATCCTATGATTCAACTGATTTATCATCCATTACAAGTCCAGAATTGTTTTGAGAGAAAACTTTTAAGATCATCAAGTCTTAAGCAAGGTGACAGAAACCAGATCCATTATATTTCATGTTATTTATTTCAATGCAATAAAAATAAATTTGGGAGGGAAAACCGAACCTAGTAAGTCATATTCTAAATGTCTTGTCCTTCTTTGCAGATGCAGTTTTGTACCACATGACAGGCATGAAATCTGTTTCCAAAAAAATTCTACAAAATTATGGTTCTGAATAATGTGTAGTGTTGGGCAATATCCTTTAGGCTATAAGGTGAAATGTTAGGTACCTAAAGATCTTTTTAGTTCCTATAATCTGTGAAATGTTTTCTTTTCCTCAGAGCTCATATTTTATTTGTTTTGAATGTGAGACAAAACATTAGGAAAGGCCTGGAGGGAAGTCTAGCACACAAGTGACTAGTAACAGCCTAATCTCCTTTTACTATTGGAGGAAAATATGTTTTGGTTTCTTTCTTCTTAGTCAAGTAAACAGATAAATATATTTCCCCTGGCTTCCATTACAGCAAGTTGGCAGTTACAGAAGAATCCTTTCAGTTTTGATTTCCTGTCAGCTTTGCTAACAAATGACCACAGAGTACAGTATTCTCTTGGTGTGGTTTTTATACACTCTGTGCCTTAAAAAAAGCATTTTTGAATGAAATTACTATATGTTCTCACTTGGAGGGCTTGGTTTGTTTTCTGCATGAGTACATTTCTTCTTTTAATGATTGTGTGAAATTGGGAAAATGATAGGAAGGATGTGGCCTGAAAAAGAACATTTAAAAAAAAAAAAACCAACAACTTTTCTTCCCTTGATCTTCATCTTCTGAGCTGGATTCAAAAGACTGGCTAAATTCAGATACAGACATAAACTGGTTCAGGCCACTTTTTCAGTTTGCCCATAGCAAACAGAAAAACCAAACCAAACCAAACCAGCTCCATGTGCAAAGAGCTGATCTCAGGGAAGTCAGTGGTGTGCTGCTGAGTTTTTTTCAGCAGAACTTGTTGATTTTTTTTCCCTCAAAGTTGCATTTCTTCTCTTAGATTTATCTTTCAAAGAAAGAGACCTGAAAACAATACGGCTCATGAGTTATGGTCAGAAGCTATGTGGTTCCCAAGCTCCTCAGTGGCCACTCCTATGGGCTGGGACCTAAAATTATTGTGCTGCTTTCTCTCACCTAAAGTTCCCGGAGGGTAGCCCCCTAACCTTTGCATTTGTCTCTGCAGAATGTCTCTGTTTCACACCAGGCATCTATTCACTGTTCATGTGCAGGCAGATGCGCATCTTGAAGAGCAATCAAAAGCCTTCTGTACGAGCAACAGTCTTTTCTAACAATTCTTCTCTTTTCCAGAGTGAGTTTTCTTTGTCTACTCTCACACACCACAGTTGTCTTTACAGGCATGGTCTCTGGAGACAGTGAGGCAAATGTAGAAATGCCCCCCTGCTCCGTGCCTTTGCTGTATTTTGCTCTCCAAGACAAGTTTGCTCAAGTATCCCTGGGTCAGGATTTTGCAGAGGGAAAATGTCCTGCAGTGAGTGCTCTGTGCTGCTGCTGAGTTGGCACCTAGGGACACAGATAGCGGCGTGGGGCAGGGGAAAGGGGGGAGAGACACAAAGTGACTTCATCACTTCCACCCTTACAGAGAAGATAATGAGCAAAGCACTTTCCAAACAGAGAAAGTGAAGTGTATTCAGACAGCAAAGGAGGCCGAAAAAACTGCCAAGAGAGGATTGAAGAGAACTTTCCAAAAAGCTGTCCTTAGCAGACCATAAATCTCACCCAGAAGACAGTTCAAACACAACACTTCCACTAGCCCTACTCTTCCCTGTTTATTTTCTTCCTGTCAGCGTTAGAATAGAATAATAAAGTACCAGACAAACAAACAAGACAAACAAGAAAATAAGCAAGGAAACCCAGTAGAGAAGAAAAAGAATCGGTGACCTTTTCTGTCAGCAGTGCTGAGAAGTCCCTTGGATCACTCTTTGCAGCAGCCTGTGCAAACACTCCTGCCTCACCATGTCCAATCCAAGAAAGGAATTCACAGACTTTTTAAGTGTCTGAAATAACCATTCAGAGGAATATGGCAATCCCAAGACTATATTTAAATATTTAACAGGGAAGCACATCCAGGGGTTTTGCTTTGTGCTCAAGTGAGGTGTTTCCCTGTAAGCTTTGCCTGTCCAAGATAGCATCGGATTCACCGATTCCTTCCTGCATTTAGTTGGAAATTGCTTTAAAGGTAAGAAGTATTTTACTCTCTTAAAAAATTTGATGGGGAAATGGGAAGAAAAGTTCACCCTCCACAGGGTAATTTAGGAGAGATAAGAAACTCTGCTGCCAATTTTGAAAGTCAATGTGCAATACATACCCAAACAGGCAGGGAAATACCTCTTTGGAGGAAGCCACACAGAGAGTGAGCCTGGGGAGGTGTAGCAAGCATGCTGGAGGAAAAACAAATGGATTTCAGTTGGAAACCAGCCTGGTCTCTGTCAAACATACCAATAAAACTGACATGTTCCTGCAGACTGAGTTGGTAAGATCTGCATGTTGTGATGGGAAAAAGTACCGATAAGAAAATTTAGGAGCATTCACGCAAAGGACAGTTAAAGAAAACTGAAAAGCCTTTTTTTTTTTTTTTCTCCTTCTTTTATTTTCCAACCATATGTATAAACCAGGCAGGAAGGTAGGACTTAAAAAAACATACAAAGAAAGCCAGAGGAATTAATGCTCAGGAATTAGTGTTACGGAATTATATGAATCAAAAAGTTTTTAACACTAAGTAACATCAGAAGGGATTAAAAAACACAACACTTGCAAATACAGCCTGGTGTCTCCGCTAAAATAAAAAATAAAATGAAGTGAGAAGTCAGCCTGAGAAAATGGGACTTTGGAAGAGACTTCTAACCAAATTAATTACTATAACAGCCCAGAAAGAGCTCTGGTAAGGAAGCAAGTTTCTACAGGAAGAATATTTGCTTTCAATGCAGCTTTAAAATTAAGGCCAGCCTCTGGTGATACTGACCAAAAATTAAAGTGGAATAAAAGGAAAAAGAAACCATCTAGAAGGATCTCCAAAGGCCCATGCTCTCTTTCAATTAACAGTGTAAATACAGGCAGTTAGCACTGTTTCCCTAAAACATTTAAGCATCTTAATGGCCAAGGCTGAACTTTTTAAACTTCGAAATATTGTAGCTCTCACATGCAGGTTATAGTTAATACCAATGTATAAAAACTAGAACACAGATGGCTGAAAATCAGCCAAGTCTACTTTGTCTGCTTCGAGAACAATAAAAAGCAATCCTAGAGCTTGTACATTGTGCCAGGAAGAATAGATACATGTGTCTCTGCACACACGGGCACGCACACACACACCCACAAAGATATGTGCAAACATGCAATCACTACAGACCTAAGTGGATTGGTTTGGATCCAGCTAATCCAGAGCATGGCCAAAGGATGAGAGGTATATAAGATTTTATTCCATCTCAGGCTTACACCACAAATGTTTGTCATCTCAAATGTGCCAAACCAGGATACCAAAAATTCATATCTCTGGCTGGCACTATAAAACTTCCCTTTGTTATTCTTGGTTAGTTTGAAAGTGAGAGAAGTTGTCCTGGTAAGATGACCTCTCTTTGCATGCTGTTGCGTTCCTGTACCAAGGCACTTGAGTTATCACAGCACTGGGACAAGGAAAACCCCAGGTTAAAATCCTTTTCCTAAAGTATGTATGTAGACTGAGAATTTATTAATTAGTCAGCTAGATAGCAATGTAGGCATTTATGTGCATTTGGGTGGGTGTGATGTGCACTTGTTTCTGTGTCCATGTGTAATTTGTGTGCTTGGGGTGCTCAGCCACACCAGACCTCTGGAAATGTACGGATTGTTTGGTATGGATGGCTATGGAGCACCTCCCCAGGCTTTGCTGATGTGGAATGTGTAGAAGCCATCTAGCCCACTAGAATATTCCTTTCCATGAGTTAATGTACTTGATGGCAAGTTGGGAACATCAGGGCACAGCTGAAGGCTGGGCTGCAATGAGTTTTCACTCCTAAAGGTATTTTGAGGACTTTTTCTGAATATATGTAACAGAAAAAAATGAGGCCCTGTGGGGACTTTAGCAACAGAAACATAGGTTTCAAAGAATTGAAGGATGAGGCAATAATTTGGACTCATCTGCCTTGTGAGGATGCACAGAAATGGAAAGCAGGGGCTTTCAAGTGAACACTTAATGCAAATCTCCCACAACTTACACTGCTATGAACAGAAAATATTCAGTGTTTTCATTTTTAAAAATTTAAAAAAAATTAGGAAAGTAAATTTAAAAAATGGAGAAGGAGTTCTGTGATGGCAGTTTTGTAACTGCTCTGTGAAGTGAGAGCCCTGTTAAACACAAGGCTGAACAGCAGATGGCATATTTACGCCCAAGACATGAGACTGTTGTTGACATGGTTTGTAATAGCAATGTTGATGTAAATGCATATTTGCTCATTGTGTGTATAATGCTGACATTAATCCTCAAGAAAAGAAAACCATCTGGATTTTTTGAGTCAGTATTATATGAACTGAATTAAATACTATGAACTCATATATTGCTGAAGGCAAAACTCAGTGGAAGAGAAGGACTATATCCTTATTTGTATTTTACACTAGCTTCATCTAATCCAGTGTATACCTCTAATGTTGTGGGTTTTGCCTTATTTTTGATAAATTTTTATGAATTGCACTGTCCTCTATATAATTTTTCTTACAGTAGAATGCATTAAATAACCCAATTGAGGTCAGCACTAGCTTCAACAGATAAAATGTGAGATATCTCAAGTAAATGACATCTCTTGGACTCTGAAGTGGTACATTTATTTCGTCTGGTGGGGAGTTTTTCCCTAAAGAATCTATTATTTTCTGTATAAAAGCTAAATTAATAGCAACTGCATTCATCATGGGTTTTAAAATTGTTGTTCCTCTTCTTAATAATTTATAATGATAAAATTATTGTTGTTATTATTATTTAATGAACAATATCTGAATAGTAAGCAAATTAACCAGTTCTCATCTTCAGTCAGACTCTGAGCAAATTTGATAGTCTGCAGTTGAATTTTGATGCCCAGCTTTGAAATAAAATCTATACTTTCTCCCTCTGACACTCACTAACAGTCTGGAACACATCCTGAGCACTTCTTCAAGTCAGGATCTGAAACAACATCAAGACAAAGTCTGAGGGGTTCAGAAAGAGGCTTTGGGACACATCTATTAGCTCTAGATTGGGCTAAATAATGTTTTAAAACAGTGTTTTGACAGTGATTTCAATGCAAGTAGGATCAGGACCTCAGACATAGAAGCAAAACTTGTCCTGCATCTTCTGTGATCATATGGAGAAGTCATTGCATCTCCCCAAGTGTTCTCAACAAAGTGAAGTAGATTTAGCTGTTAAGCTATTCTATTGCAGCTTTTCACACCATACAGCCTATGTTATAAAAACTGAGACAACATGAAAAAAAATATTTTTTATTTTAGGGCTTATTTTTTATTAATCTTTTTATGGTGTACCTTTTCCCTCCCAGCTGTTTTCTTTCCTATTTATTGCACGTGGGTTTTATTGGAACATAGCTCTCCAGAAATCCGTGCTTTTGAAGGCAGAGTAGATACACAACTGAGCCCTGCTAAATGGCCTGCTCTGTTTACATGAGGCTTGTCAAATAACACAGAGCAGAACACAAGCAGTGAGCATCAATGTGAGCTTCCATCATTTATCATCTGCAGATTACAGTGTTCCTGCAGCTACAAGAGATAAAGCCATGACAGAATGTAATATGAAGGCAACATCCCCTTAGAGACTTTTGTGGTGCAAATTGCTGTACAAGCAGTTAATTCTCATGGTTCCCAGAAGACACACAGGTCACCTGAATATACTGAAAACTGAATGTAAAACAATAGCAAAGCATTGTTTTGACATAGGGACTATTTACGGATTTTTTATAACTTTGGAGGCACTCCTGCATGGTGGAAATTATTGCAAGCTTCCCAGTGATTTCAGGAGTTCCTGACAAAAACCATTGATTTTATGGATTGCTTAGAAAACTCCCTTGTTGCACAACTCAAAAAAGAAAGTGATGGAAAACTCAGAATCAGGCTTCAAACACTCTGCATATGAGTCTATTTGAAAAATGATTCACTGTGGATATAGCTGGAGCAAATATATATTTAAATCATCGAAATCACAATGTAACCACAAATGCTTACAACTTTGAAATTTCAGCTGGATAATGACAAAGAAGTAATGAGCTTACTGTCCCTTATTAGAACTCATCAGAATTCGCTGATATTACAGGAGTTTGACAATACTTGGCACTGATCTGGTGGGGTTAGTAAGGGTGTTGCTTATTTCCTTTTCTGGTAGCTGCTGGCTGGTTGTGGTATTAAGCAGCAGCAGCACCAAGGTTTGTTGCAAGTTATTGCTCCCCTTTGCATAATTTTTGGTACCTTAGTACAAAGTGATATTGAGAGGGGAGCCCTTTCCAGAAGTGTAAAGTGTATTTATTCAAATAAATAAAATTCCAAGCCTCTCATACTCAAATTACTAGGAACTAAAAACTCTAGGAAAATATTTATGTTTAGCTTGAGAACATCCTTTCCACTGCAAATATACTCTCACTGTAAAATACTTAGATCATTCTCAATGCAGAAATAATTCAGGTCTTGGGAACTCTCAACAAGATCACCATGTATTTGGCTCTTTCTTTCATTTTATTTTCAATTCTGCAATTGGACACAAGAGGATCTTTACAGCACCAGTCCTCCTTACTTTGCACATTAAAATCCCTCACTGGAATTGGAACTGGGAAACTTGCAGTGGGGTTGTGGCCTTGTTCTTTCAATAAGAAATGTAATGCTAATTAAGTTTTGTTGTTTTTTATAAAATACTTTATTAAGAATAATAAGAGTAAACAAGGTTACAAAAATACCAACTTTATTAACTAATGAACATGTTAATTACAGAAGATTTGTATTACAAGTTATAACCAGAGTGTTCCCTTTTCATTAGGCATTCATCAAGTTGTACTTAATGGGAGCATTATTTTTCCCTCTTAAATAAGAAAAATACTTTTATCATACACTGAACTCCACAGTCAGCTCCCTGAAGTTAGATCCCATGCAAGAAAATGCTATACATAAATGCCCAAGGGTATGTTTTAAAAGGAACACCAGGAAACTTTAGGGTGAAAAGCCATGTCAGTTCCTGCCAGCAGCCCCAACATTCAAAAACAGTAATATACCAGTGCACATGAGGGAGGAAAAAAATAATTGGTAAGGAGACAAAGCTAAATAATCAACCTAATAGGCTTCCTACAGTCTCCATGGGGATCAACTGGTTTTCAACCAGCTTTACAGAAGGATGATGACCAAGCCTCAACTCCTGCTGAGGTTACCTTGGAGCTGAGAATGTGTACAAGGATCCATGTGGAAAAGCACTGAACAACTCTTAGGCCCTGCTCGTTTGACAATCTCATTCACTGAATTTAAGGGACATTTTGCCTGAGTAGATTTTGACCCCCAGAAATATATTTGGAGCCTCATCTGAAAAGCTCTAACTCAAGTAGAGTAGCTCTGTCAAGTACATTGGCATTACCCGCAGGAAGGGATTGCAGAATGCCTCAGAGAATTTTAATCTTAAATGAGAGAAGAAGATTTCAGCAGTAGCAGCAAAAATTTAGACCAGTACATTTCCAATGAGAGCTACATTTTTCTGAGGGTCATGAGGTTTATGAGAGAAAAAGAGATAGGGGGAAAATGTTTTTAAGGGAAAAATGTTTTCTTTAATAAAATGAAGAAGCGTTAGCCAGTTCCAATGCCCAAAGAAAATAGTAATTAAGTTAAACTAACTTCAGTTGCACAAAATCACCTCTTAGGTTTTCATTCCATAATTTTATATCCAAAAATTACACCTTTCAGAGATAGAGGATTAGTTACAGCAAAGTGAATGAGAATGAAATTAAATGGAGTTTAAGAATGTCCTTAAACAAGAATTTAAGTTCTGTACTCTTTATTCTAATCTGATTAAAATCACATCTATGAAATAAAGTTCAGATCCTACTGAAGTTAGTAAGGGGTTTTTCAGCATTTAGATGGGCACTAGATCAGGTCCCTTGTTATAACAGAGAGAAAAATATTAGAACAGTGAAAAAATATCTATAGAGTGTCCTTTCTTAAGAGAGTCCTGTAGTTATAACAGTTGCCTGGTACGGTACCATTGGTACCAACAAGAAATATTCACAGGAATAAATGAAGTACAGATTCATTACCACATATCATTATTCTTCTCTTCCCTTGCTCTTCAGGATCTCAGGTGCCCTCCATTCTGAGACAGGGAGAGCAAAAGTACCTGGTAAGCAAGTGCATACAAACTTGTTAAGTTCTGGAGCATCAACTCTGCACAATTTATTTTACTGAGGCACTGCCCAGAACAAACAGGTAAAAATCCTTACACATTGTCTAAGAAAAAACAGTATTTTTTATCATATATATATATGTGTGTGTGTGTGTGTGAGATATATATATATATATAAAAATCACAGTCTTCTGCACAGCAGAAGCTTATAACTAAAATATTTTAAGATTCAAATTTTTTAGATAGACATAACAAAATGCCTGCAAATATAATACAGTGAGCACATGACAGTTCTTCGAATACAAAGAGTGAACATGGAATTGTATATTTTATCCACATTCTACTTGTGGCTGAGAACAAAACTCACTTGGAGTTTTTTAAAAGTCTTTCTTAAAAATGTAATCCTTTCAATAAGATATGGTCAGTATATACTTAGTACGAATACACTCTTCACCTACATGACAATAATTAAGTGTAAATACAACAGGCTAAATCCTGCCCTCTTAGGCCTGGTAAGTAAGAGAGGCTAAAGGGAGCATGAGGCCTTCAGAGGTGACCAGAATAGATTGAGACAGACTGTCTGCATAGCATCCACAACCTAGAATCTGCTGTACAGAGAAGTCACATCTTGTCCAAAGAGATTATTTACATCAGGAGGAACTTCAGAAGCTCTGTTTGCTGCAACACTTCTTCCTATGTGCCAGTAGAATCTGCTGGATATGTGACACAAATCTCAGCAAGCCAAGCCTCTTAAACACGGGCTGAAACTCATCCCAGCTCACCAGATGTAAGCATACTGAGTCCCACTGAAGTCAAAGTGCACTGCTGAAGAAAATTTGGTGAGCCAAGATGAGGCCTGTCTCCCAAGACATCTCCCCTGAAGTGGTTGCTTTCTGACAGGGCAGAATTCAACCCTGCATCTTCTGCATGAAATGTTCTTTTGTATATCCATACCACGGGGTCAGACTTGTGGCTCTGCAGTTACATATGATACACAGACCAAGCACTACTGGAAACATTTACAATTTACACAGTCAAAAGTGAAGCAACAGTGCCATTATTTATGCCATTACATGTACAGTAGTAAAACTAACATTGGATATATGTCGGATCAATTTTCCAGAAATTAAAGGGTAATCAGTGCCACCTGTGCCAGCATATTTGTACAAAATTTCCAGACATAAAACTAAATGCCTACAGAAGAACAAGCACTTTTCATAGATGATGATTTTGTGTTCCTTTTCGCTATCAGCATAAAGGAAAATGATTGTCCCATATATAGACAGGAAACAAGCAACTAAACTATTGGTGATGTTGTCCATATTAAATACAAGATCATATCAATCTCTGCAATTGTTTTATTATCTTGAAATGAATTATACAAAAGATAGACTTTTTTCCAAATCTAGTTAAGGTTTTATTAAAGTTCTCATGTCTCTGAAAAACTATTAGTGTATAACTTACTTTTCCCAGTCTTAAGTCTCTCAGCCAGGTGCTGGATTCAACTGTTCTTTTTCTTGCTGTAAATGCAGAGTTCCATGAAATAACTAGAACCAGCCAAACTTTAAATGCTTGTCTATTTAGAAAGATTTGGGCATATTTTATTTAAATTTCTTTCAATGCCCAAAGTCTTCCAACAGCTACTTAGGATTACTTTTTCAAACTGTATGAGATGCTGTCTTTAGCATTGCAAATCCACAGTTATTTCTGGATCAGATTGTAAAGGAATGATCAAGAGTTTGCTAACCAAAATGGGGTTTGAGATATCTGTTAGAGGACCATATATACAGTGAAGGAACCAAGTGCAGAAGTAGAGTCTGTAAGCATTGTGCAAAAGAAAGTGGTAGTGACTTCTACGAGAACTCTGCTTATGGCAGGCTTGTCAAAATCCATCAATAATGAAAAGATTGCTCACTAAAGATATTATTTTTTTATAAAGTACTGAAATCTTTGACATCTTATAAGGGGGAAAGAGAAATATGATCATAAATGCTGTCCTGGACAGATGCATATATTTCTCAGTAGGGCTTTTGTTATAAACGAAGAGAAATATATAGCTCATAGAAAGAATAAGATGTGTAAAGTAGAACTATAACTTGTTTCTCCTAAGATAATCTGAAGAGCAGCATCAAGGAGGTCATATGATCTATTTCTACAAAACCATTTATCATCCAGTAATGTCTTTGCAAAATTGTTTATCCATTCAAGTATCTTCAGGAGATATGTCACCATACTTGCATGTACTGTAAGTCACTCCAACATTTATAAAACAACACTGATAGACAAGAACACCAAAAACACCCATAAATATTAAAAGAAGCTCTACAAACTTGACTATCAAGTACTTTAAAAATTGTTGTTCTTTACATTACACATTAATTACAGGCTGTCCAGAATCTTTCAACAGGAATTGTTGACTTTTCAGGGTTTTCTGTAGGTCATCATAATCTTGTGAATCCACCGGGAATAATATGAGACCCGAACGAAAATCCCAGGACGATTTCGAATGGCACATCCACGGCCAGGAACAATGACACCAATTACTATCTTCAGCCTGTTTTGTTCACAAACCAAAGGACCACCATAATCTCGCTAGGAAAAAAATAAACAGCATGAGTGTCACTTCTCAAAATGCTCCAAGACACAGCTCCCACCTGTCTGCTACTGAATGTTTTCTTTTGGGGATGACAAGGTGCACTAGGCAATAGTGTTCTTGCCATAGGACATAAACCAACTTCCAATATCTTTGTTTTTCATAACCAGAATTTATGACAAACAATGTCAGAGTTGGCCTCTGACCTTTTGTTCCTTCTGTGCAAATTAAGCTCTGTGATCCATCTTTACATGTCATTCTAATGACTTCAGACCACCAGATTTTATTCACCTCTTTCAGCTACCTGAAGCCTAATATTTTTTATGTGAGTATAAGCCAGATGAGCAGAATGTGAGTTGACAGATAAACATCTTTGTTATGACGACAGGCTTTGCATCAAACACTATCAAACACAAAGTCAGGTTAGTGTCTCTCTTTCAGTTAATCATCTTGCAAGGCCCTAGGATGAGAATCTGTATGTACTGCTAGGCAGAGAGAATAACAAACATAATAAAAAGGTAGTATTTTTTAAGCATTGTTTTGAGACCTACCTTGTTAAACTGATATTTTTTTTGTTATTTTGAATGAATGAGACACCTATACACTAGTTTATGCATTCCAGGAAAATTTGGAGTTTGACCCACTGAAATCAGAGTTAGATACAATCACATAGATCTGGGACTTGAACATAGATGCTGCAATTTCTAACCAGGCTAAAGGTAGACTGGACCCTGCAAACTTGTTGCAAAACTAGACAGCAAATTCTCATATCAGACAGTGAGTTATTGTTTAAAAAAAGGAAAGCTGACAATTAGCATTGCATTCTCTCTGGATCACCAGAGAAACAACAATGCTTGACCTTTATTTGGTTTGGGATTTTTTCTGACTGACGGCAGACTAGTTCCCACATGAACAATGAACTATGTCAGAGCCATCAGAGCTGCTCATAAAACACTTTCAGGAGTGGAGTTTCACCTGCCAATCTGATTTTGTTCCTCTGCCTGTTCTCTGCTGAGGAAAGTAGCTTCAAAGGAGAACTTAGGGAGCAGGAAACTGCTCAGTGATTAAGACTGATTGCTAATATTAATTCATTCCATTTCTTCTTGCAGGGGAAAACCAAGTGCAGGATCCCCAGCAGACTCCCATGCAGATGTTTCATTTATAAGTCTTGACAAGTATAAGACCTCATTTACAATTAAACATTTTATTTTGAAGAAATACTTTGCAACAAAAAATGATCCCATAGATTATTAATAACAAATGGAAGAGGCCTCAGCTTTATGAAGATGACCTCTTTTCCCCATGGTTTGGTAGTACCCTTGGATAGGGAAAATTTTATTACACAGTTAATATTGGTATTAGGAAATCAACAATCCTATTTCAGATAATAAATACTTAATAATGTTCATGACTTCCCTCCTTCTAGATATCCACAGTCAGATTTTCCATCAAAAAAAATATTATATCTTCCTGTAATAAATTATTTACAGCTTTTCTCCTCAGATGTCTTTTCTCCATCATCAAAAGTAGTGCTAAGCAAAACAACTGTACCAAACTACTTGATCACTGAAGTAGTTCTCCTGTCCTCATCAATATGTTGCTCAGACTCAGGAGAGCAAAATACTCCAGCCTTCTGACTCATAAAAACCTCAGTACATTTCTGGATTTTTCTCCTTCCCTCATTACTTTATCACCTCTGTTGAGTACTGAATGTTATGTATTTTGCATGCAATGCCTCATCTAAATAAGGATATAAATTTGCTCCAGCCTTTGATTTCTACTCAATCAAAACATACAGCCATTGCTACCACAGAGCCCACCTTTGTCCTTAGTATACAGAGCACAAGTTTGCCTCAGTCTAGTGAAGTGTTATAGTGTATGAGTATATATAAGATTCCTGTAAGTCTTTCAATGGTGTGGTAGTGAAATCAAAGTAATTTCTGCACTCTGACATAAAATAGAAGACTTGTAACACAAATAACTTTCCAATGCAAAAGTTTAGTGCAATGAGAATAAGTTTAAAAACCTCCAGTAATTTATTTTTGTGAAAGAAATAGTCAGGGTCCTAAAAATGTATTAGGAAATGCGATAGTTACCTCACAAGGCCCAGCACCTACGGTTTCAGCCACAGCACAGATTTCAGACTCATTCACAGTAATCTTTCCTTTGAGATATTGGTTGCATTTCTCATTTCCCAAAATAAACAGGTTTGCTACTTGGAGAAGGCCATCATAGTTAACTACTACAATTGAAAAGAAAATAAAAATTTTATTGTATTTTAGGGGAAAGAAAGTGTTTCGAGATACAGTCCACATAAACTTATTAATGTAATTTCAGTTATTTTACTTTCTCTCCAAAACTCATGTTTTTGTCTATCCCTACTGTTGTCATGCTTTTGTATTTGGATTTCTTATATTTTCTGAAAATGGGATTTGCCAGACATTTGTTTTATTTTCATGTCTGTTTAGTTCTCTGAGAATATCTGGATAAGTTTTTTAGTACTAGAATAAAGGGCTTTGTAACTGGGCTTACTCTACAGCCCACCACCAGATTGCCCAGTCATCAAAGAAATCAGAAAAAGAGCCTGAAAATGTTATCACTCCCATCAGTGGAGGGAGGATTCTGCTCCCTGCCTTAAACATGAGTTAATGTGTAACAGTGCCTGCCATGGCCTAGGGAAGGATGTGTGACTTGAAAAATACTGTAGCAGAGTGGAGTTTTTCTCAATCTGTGCTGGCTCAGCTACCCTGAATGACTTTGTGCCTGCAAGGGCAGAGCCACAGCCTTGTGCAATCTCCATTCATCAGTGTGAAGGTCAGGAAGCAGGAGCCCTGTGGAGCTTACTCTTGTTCTACATGTCGAAAGACAAGCCTGTACAAGCTGCAAAGATAAATAAAGGGTCTGGACCTGCCCATTCTCTGCACAGCCATCAAAAGAAAATGCCAAGCTTGCCCTCCACTGACTTATAATCCTGTTTTCTTAAAAAAATGGATGTAACACTTCTTCCTTCCCTGACCGGGATACTGTGAGGATTATATAAAGTAGTGCAAAAAATATAGTACAAAGTCCTTGGATGACAGATGTTATGTATTTACTGTATTACATAACTCCACAACATTGCAAATTCCTTATCAGTTGTCTTTAGCTAAGCTTTCCTGTGATGCTGTGCTCCAGCCTGATGTCCCTGTCCCCCAGACAGCCGATGCCCCCAGAGGATGGCTAATATGGACATGCTGGGAACATCAAAGGCAGTCATTTGGGAGAGGGCTGGTACAGATTAATTGCCACCCACAAAGAAATGGCAGAGTAGTGGCTACGAGGAAGACAGCCTCAGAATTCCAGCCTAGCTTCTGCTCTGCTTCCAGGACAGTGTGAGTATATTGCTGCTGCTTACTCAGGGTCTGTGGCAAAACAACATTTGAGCACAGTAAATATTGGAGTAATTATTGTCAACTGGCAGCTATTAACTTTTTATCAACACATAATTAGCCAGATATAGCATTTACTAGACTAAATAAATGTCTGTTCTCCCACATATTTGTATTTTCTTCACACAAAACTGTGTTTAATAAACATTAGAAAGGTTGCAAAGTCAAGTACTCAAAAGTTAGGAAATGCCAGACTTAGGGTTGCCTGTGCGTCCCTATTTCGCTGTTATTGTGTATATTAATAAAGTCTTTGATTACATGTTTCTGTATTAGTTTTTCCACAGGGCCCTGCTTTGTATTACAGAAAGAGACTGCTCAAGTAGATTAACAAAGACTTGTCAAAAAACCCTGTTAATATTCTTCAGAGAAATTTTGCTATTTTTTTTAACATGTGGATTAGTATTTTTCTCTAATTCACTCCTCAAAATGTTTGAATCATTTTGCCTGTCCCTGAAATAACAACAAAAAAGGAGAGACTAGTGGAAAATATTTCATGTTAAGTTGGATAAAAGGCTCAGAGATTTACAAACCAAAAAAAAAAAAACACTCTATTTTTTAACAAGAAGTGTTGGACAACCGTGGCATCAGGCCATACCCGCAGCCTCACCTATAATGACAAGAGGAAGTAAGTTGTCAACGTATTCATTTAGTTTTTAAAAATAGTTTCTTACATCCAGTGTATCCCCATCCATAAACACTGCAGCTGGTCTTCTCTGGAATGGTACATCCAGAAATGGGCAAGCGGATTATTTCTACAAAATTTGTCAATATAGCAGGTCTGAAATGAAGAAAAAAGTAAATAGATATAATGGATTTTACTTAACCTTCTGAACTGTGTTTTTAAAATTACATTAAGTCTATTATAGACCACAGCAATTTAAAACTGTGCCAATTCTTTTCCTTTCATTTTCTGTTTCTGAAGAATATGATGGATTCTTCTACCTATTTTTTGTACTACAGCTGCCAACTGTCAAAAAATTCTTGAAATGCTGTCACCACTTTTATGCAATTTAACTTGGGTTTTAATCTTAAAAGTAAGTAGTGATGGCATTTCATTTGGATATATAGGTTTATTCATATGGAGAAATTTTGAAAGCTTGTATATACGCAAGGATCTCAGCTACAATCTGGTGCTTATTCTATAAATTAAAACCATATACTAGTCCATGTGGGTACTTAGTGGGTTTTCTTTAAATCTCCCAAGAAACTTAAACATGGTTAACAGGAAGAATAATGTAGGTATGATTTCACAGGAGTGACATCTGTTTTCTGAGTAACATTGATGGACCTGCATTTCTGCATGTATCAAATAAAATTTCTTTCTCTAAAGTTGGAAGTTTACCCCATGGAGACAGCAACTGTAGTACTGGAGATAGCAGAGCAATGAACTTGCAAATCTCATTTAGGAAGAATCTCACCCAGCAGATGAAAGCGAAGAGATGTAAATTCACTATAACAGCTACTAACCTGCTAAGTTTCAGTAAGACCAAATCCGACCCTGCAGGGCCATATACCAACTGGGAGATGTTCCGGACTTGTTTGCGCTTCTCCTCTCCCTTTCCTTTGATATTATGGACTCCAAGCCAGGCTTTGTAGTCTTTCAAATCTTTGTACCTAAATGAGGCAAAGTTGGTTGTGATTTTGCTGACTGTATAATAAAATAACTAAAAAGCTCTGCTTAATATGATTATGCTGGAAGATCTTAACTAATGCTCCTTAGCAGAAATGGCTTCATGCTGCCAACTGCTATTCCAAAATCAACATCCTTGGATGTAAGGTTTTGGCCTGAAGCCATTACATAATTTTATCTTTAACTGTTACTAAAATCAATTTTTTTTATTTTTCATAACAGTATCCAAACATTCAAATCATTGGACAGTATGAACCTTTGAACTTTTTTAGATTTACCCAAGTTTTCTATTTTATTTTGTCCAGTTAAGCAGAAGCATGAGATTATTCTCATAAAAAGGCAATTGCCTAACCATGACACTTGGAAAATCTATTTATGCTTCTATGTAAAATAGTCAGGGCTATTTAGATTTACAGCAATAAAAACAGAAAATAGCAAGGTCCCACAGGCCTTTTATATCAGAAAAGCAGTGTTAAAGCCAAACAGGAGGAAAAACTGCTGCATTCAAGTTGAAGAAGCATTACGCTGATAAGTTCCTGAAAATAGATGGATTTTAATATTGCAAAGTTCCAGACTACTGTACCGAGAAGGGAAACACTGCCTTGCTGTAAGAACCCACTCTTCTTTTATCAAAGTACCACCACAGATATGCTTATTCCTGGAGAAAAAAAGAAAAGGAAAAAGATTTAAAAAAAAACAAAAAAAAACCCCACCCACTAATGTTAGTTTCTACATAGTCAAGAAGTTAAAAGAATGTTTCGTTCCCCACACGTTTGCTGGTGAAAAGCGGCAGACTGACAATATTCAAAAACTTGTCTCTGTCCCTTTGCTCCAAAGTTTCAACACTTAGAGTAACATGACTTTGCAGAGCTTTACTCCAATGTGCAAAAAACCAGAAAGAAAGACAAATTCAGTTACTCTGTTCATTTAGTGGTTTCAAAGCTGAATTTGTAATAAGACACCTAATTTAAAATTAAAAAAAAAAGGGCCAATTCTTTGTAACAAGAACTGGATTGGATTGAAACTTTCAAGCAAGTCCCCAGACTGCACCAGATGTAAACAACTTTTGGTCATTATTCATGTAAGTATTATTCAAAGCATTGACCTCAAGGTGCAGAGTTCCTATTTGATTACAACCCCTAAGAGATTTGTGTCCCCACATACTTCAGTTGGAAACAATCTGCAGTGTATGACATCCTACATGTGATTATAGAAAACCTGAAGCATAATATATCAAGTAAAATTAAAGCAATTAAGCATGACAGTTCTTTAAAAAAATTACTGTGGAATGTAGATTAATTAGTTTCTTTCCTTCTTTGTGCCTCCAAAATAACATTTATTTTCTGTAGCTCTTTGGAAAGTGAATCAGAATTGTCAGCAATTTGGGAAAAGCTTAAAATCTCACAATTTATAATTTCAAGTCACACAAATGTTCAAAGCTCTGCAAAGAACTACTGGATGGATACCAGACTATATATGGAGTTCACAGACAGCAGGATAACACAGAGCTTTGACTTTTTTTTTTAATCATATTTTGGTTGAGGAGCAAAATATCTGGTCCAAAAGGCTGGAGTATTCTAAAATGTAGGTTCTAGCTTGTTTTATTATAGAAATATCACAGTCAGGAGTATAGCTATGTTCTTCCATATTAAGTTTGTATCACTTATGGTTTTATACAGAATTTCATCATCTGCATTAGAAGATTCATTAGTACACATAGAAAGGTTAATTCTTCACTTAAATATGGGACAAATTCAGAGCTGATTCCATGAAGCAGATGAAATCCATTTAAATACACTTAAAAACATTTGATTACAGAATCTGAATTGGATATCCATGAAAATTTTATTGATCAATTTAAGATTTAGAGATGGGCTTTGTTTATCAAATATGAATAGCTTCTAAGTTTCACTGGGCCTTCACCATTCCAACACAGCAATTCCATTTTGGAGTACACAGTTAGACTTTCTTGCAGAAAGATCAAATGTCATTAAGATTTTGTTTCAGACAATATTCTATTTGCTTCCTTGGTAACAATACAAAATACAACTACATTTTTATGCCCACATGTAATACTTCAAGATAGATTTTGCTGCTGGAGTATTCCAGGAATCCCTTATTCATAAAAGGATCTGCAATCATTTAAGCACTCATGTTTCATGGAATTTTATTGCATAGCAGAAAATCCAGGTTCAACTACCCTAACAATAGCTATTTCAATTTTAGACATCCAGATGTAATTCACCTTACCTGCCTAAAAGTTCATCAAATATCAAGGCTACTTTTAAAGCAGTGCAAAGATTAACTTTTCCAGGGAAAGACTTAGCCCACCAACCTGATTATTTGGTCAAGGAATATAGTGCTCTTCTTCTAGGAGTGTCTTTCTGAACCACCCGATACACTCCCAAAGAGGTTTTGATCTGATGGATCTCATACAATGCCAAGGTTACAGGGATGGGAAGATTCCACCCCCCTACATGAACTTCTCTAGCTATGAAGAGATGTAGAGAATGTATTTTTTATCTTTTCCTTAACTTCCATTTTTCATTTAATACCTCTTTTACAACATAGTTTTAAATGAGATGATGAATAATAAGCTAATGGAATTGAGCTTCCCATTAGTCTGGCCCAGCAAACAAAGGCTTTTTTTTTAACTTTTATTTTTCATGATAGAAGAAGCAGGGCTGATGCATGAGATATATCCTGTTATAAATTAATGATTCACACTTCCAGCTGATGAGTTATGAACCAGAGTAAAGAGCATAGGAAACAGCCATTCTGTGTTCTGGCTTTTACACAGCAGCAAAGATCTGCCATAATATAATACATGTGTTATACACAAGTTGTACATGTCAGGGTCTTGTTTTACAGAATGAAAAGGATTTCCTTATAGCTCCTACTTATTTATTTTTTAATACCAAATAAATTTTAATTCCATACAATGACATAAGGGAAAGCTTTCTTTGACACAGATATAAATCCTGAATCTTATGCTTCACAAATAAATGCTTTGCCATCAAAGTGAAAATATTGATCTGAAATTCAATTCTTTTCCATCAGTCTCTAAAATAACCACTTTAATGCTGAATGTGAAGCCAGTGTTATGAAAAGGTCTGCTGTAGCTAAGTGGAAGAACAGAAGACTATGAATGCTTTGCAGGTTCACATGTATAAGTTACCTATAATGAACATATAAAGTATTTCACTGCAGAGTGAATACTGCGGCATCACCTGACATCAGAGGAATGCTAATTTTCTGCTTTTACAGAACTTAACTGCAATGTAGAAATATTCTTTTATTGTTATTATGGTCAACATTTTCTACAATTCTAAAACAAATATCCTAGTAGTTAGTTGTATTGCCCTTCTAATCGAAGTGATAGTTACCTGTACGTCAAACTAACCACCCATCCTTCGTTAGTTTGTGTTGGGATTCCATTTACAACTCTCAAATGTTTTGTTGAGGCACAAGGAATGGCAGTATCTGAAAGCAGGTCCAGAGATCACATTTTACTAAAAGCAGTGGTAGGAAACCTGCACAGTTGCAGATAAGGACCACAAGAAGGTCAATATTTATTATGTATTAACTTTCCTGTGCTAATGAAATGTATTTCTAGGCCATCAAAACTACCCCAGTGAAGCTGAGTAGGTCTATTTAAATATCCATAGAGAATATAAAATACATAAATTTAAATAGGTTTTTGAGATTTACATAGTTAAAAAGCAAACATTGAAGCTCATTACCAAATCTCACCACTGGCAAGACATGACGGTGAGAATAGATAAAGGAGTATAACAAAGCTATTCCCCATTTTTCTCTTGTAAAATTACTTTTGCTCAGTTTGCATGGTGGGTTTTTTATAACTTTACTAATTTTTATTAGTAAATAAAAATTCCCAATTGGAAAGAAATGTCTAGATTTAGAGGATAGTCATGCACTTCACAGTTCATACACAAACTTACCATCCAAGCTGGTTGTAGTAGGAGTTGTATCACCTTCACCTAGACAGACACACAAGATAGCCATAATACAAAATTAAAATACATTTAAAAATTTACTACATTTCAACACCAAATGACATATTTTTAAGTTTAATGGTTCAGAAAGTTTTAAACTTCAATGACTTCTTCAGTACACTGCAAAAGCAGTATTCAGTAACACTTAACAAGGGGGCAGAATTTTACTCCAATAGAATGAAATAAGAAAGAAACATTTTGGAGCAGGGATGTCAAGCACTTTTCTTCTTGGCTGAATTCTGAAGACATCAGGCTGCCTATCATGTTCAATTTACATGTTTCATTCAAACAAGCAAATGCTGAAAAATGAAGTTATGACTTTTATATAAGCTTTCATGAACTACAGAAATCATGTGATTAAATCTATAGAAGACTGAAAGAAATTTTCAATTCCTTAAAAAACTTTGAAAGACATTTTAGGTCCCTATCAGCAAAAACTTATTCTTATCAAAACGTGATCCCCAAAATCTGGTTCAGTACTTCCATCTAGTCTAATTAAAAAAATAGTTACAAGTTTGCTTAAACTTGTTTCTAAATGTTTACCTTCAGTGACACATACAGAGTGACCCAGCATTATGAGCTAGAGGTACAGGGGTAGCTTCTGAAAAGTTGCCCAAGGAAAATTTAAACAGTCTCCTCCAAATAGATTTCCATCATTAAGAAAATATATGTGTGAATATATAGATACACCACACACACAGAGGTATATTCATATATATAGATGCTGTTATATCCATAGTGAAATTTCTGCATGTATACACAAACGCATATATGCATGTGTATATATGGATGCATATATGTACATACATACATGTTTTCTATCTGTGTGTTTCTATGTATAACTGTATCCATGTGCATATATATTTATACAGTAGTGTAATACTAGTCCATATGAGTTACAACTGTTAAACTGGCATATTCCCACTCTGGTGTTTGATTGCAGAAATGTACTACTCCCCAGTTCTGGATGCCCTACAAATGTTTGCTGAGAATACATCTTAGGAATTCATAGATCCAAATAATGAACTCAGAATAAGTGAATAAGAAGTATATTCCTTCAGCTATTCTTCATTTATATTGACACAAATAACCTTTTGCAAAGTTTTGTTTACACTTCATATAGATGCCAAAATATCACCTGAGACTTCAAATACCACTTTTTAGAGATGCTGGAGTTTAGGCTATGAGGAAATGCAGTAGATTGCCTCCAGGAATGAGTGTAACATTATCCTTAACCTCTAGAGATCACAGACATGAATTCAAAAGCCTGATTTACCATTTAAGTGTTCTCCCAGGACATGCCGCAGAATAACTTAGAAATAAGAGTTGAAGAGAAAGATTTTGAACATAAATGTGAATTACACATTTTTCAGCATAAAACTATCTTTTTCTACATGTCATCAGTTTATTGCTGAATTCCCTAGGATTCTTAATTCTGTTTATTTAAGCTATTTAGATTTAAACATTCAGCTTTGGAGGCATGATTTTCCTAATTCTTGCCAGGAATTAAATCATCCCATAAACATCCGAAAGCAGAATCTAATCTCTATAGCACATATACACTTCAGCATATATATAGTGAGTTATCCTTATGTTACAAAGACAGATCACACAAAGAGTCTCTGAAGCCTGTAGCCCAGAAGATAACTCTGCCTGGGTTTCTTGAGGCCACAGCCAGCATTCTGACCGCTAGACAATTCTTTGTCTCCGTCCAGCCCTCATTCAATAGCTAGATCTGTTGGAAAATGTTTGACCATCTGTAATAGCCCCTTTGTGCTCCTGCTGCATAAATAAGTCTTGAAATCTCCAAGCTGGTCAAGGAAAAGAACCCCTTGTTCATATATTGCACAAGCAGCTTCTGTCTGCTCCTTCTCAGTCACGCACAATTGACTCTTGATAGAATCACACATTTTCTGCAGCCACAAGTGACAATAGGAAGGTGTGCACAGGCCTGTGACACAGTGGCTTCACTGGGACTGCACAGCTGATAGTGCCAGCAGCGTGCCGAGTACTCACATCGAGAAATAGGGCAGTAATCCCAGGGCACAAGAGGATCATCTGTGTAACACCAGGGACCGTGAAAATCATCATCTGGATTGCGGCAATAGTTTTTCTTCAGTTTACTAACATCTGGTTCTCTGAATATTTGTATATGCCTACAGGGAAAAAAAAAATAATTCTAAGTGTTGAAAAGCTTTATACTATAGCCCAAATTTTCAAAGGTTAAATGTTGCTTTGCTCCGCATTGTATTATTAGCTGATTGAGAAGCCTACAGGTCAGGGTTTAGGTCTGGTTGAAATCAAAGGGAAGATGAGACCCAAATATCTTCTGGATCTGTGTCCAACTTTCCTCTGGTTGGTATTTTAAGCACTGTGTCCACTGGAAAGCTGGGAGTCTTCTAGATCTCCCACTGAAGCTAAAATCTCTAGATATCCTCAGGAGGGATCATTACACTGATTAAAAGAGTGCCTGTGATGCCCGCAGAAAATCTGCAGGCTCCTTTGGGGACCACAGGTTTCTTCTCCTGCAGGTTAACAGCACAAGGGAGCATTGAATCTACAAAGCTGAATCAACGGCAAAAGAAAGACAAACTAAGAAAGCAAGCAAGGATGAGCAGCAGGCAAGAAGAAGATGAATGGCTCAGACAAACCACAGTGATAGGTCATCTAAGCTGCAAGCCTACTGTGAAGCACTGTGGAGGTGAAATTTTGAGGCCAAAATCTGAAGTAGAGGAAGAAGTTTATTTCTGGCTTGTCAGATACAAGGATACAGGCTTCTTTAGTTACAGCTGTACTGCTTCTTCAGTTCACAACCAA
The DNA here is from genome assembly GCF_012460135.2 of Molothrus ater. Lineage (NCBI taxonomy): Eukaryota > Metazoa > Chordata > Aves > Passeriformes > Icteridae > Molothrus > Molothrus ater. The sequence goes on along the minus strand of NC_050482.2, from coordinate 10,661,421 downwards.
CCACTCATGCTGCCTCTAGAAGACTCAAAAACAGAGAAACTGTTGGAGTGAGACAGATAACTCCTCAAAGGAGTTCCCAGATGGAAAATGGGTGGTAGTAGAAAAGAAAGGCTGATCTGTGCTCTATTAGATCAATACAATTTCATCAAGCATCCAGTGGGTTTATACTGCCTCAGTCATAGCAAACTAAGACTTATCATGCTTCTCAGGCAGCTTGAGCCTAAACCTCTGCTTCCCTTCCCTGAGCAGCACAGTGAATATGCATCCTCTCTCTCCCCATCTCTGGGAAGAAACACATGTAGTCCAGCTGATGATACCAGACAGGGCCACTGAAATCTGCCTTTTGCAATTCAGCTTCCCTAAAGGCTGACTTCCTGACCTTCACAGTCCTCCCAAAGGACAATGGCTTGTATGTTCAGCACTGTGGCTCTACAGCAAGTATCAAAGCTAATATTGACACATTTGCATCAGCTTGAGAAACTAAAGGAAAATGAAGGAGAAACTATTTTCATCACAGACACATATCACACTGTGCATGATATCTCATACACAGCAAAACATTTTATGAATCCCTTATGTTATATGTAGTCCTGATAATTCATTTTACTTCAACAAATAATTAATTTGACATTTCTACTACTTGAATATGAAGCCAAAGTAATTATAAACTACAGACATTGCAGGTCTTTTTCTTGGCATTTGATGTCAGTATCACTAGATTGTAGCCTAAAGAGTCAATTTCAGGCTGCAAGGGACATTAGGTGGTTTCAAGTCCAATCTCCTCCTTGAAGCAGCATGAGCTATGAGATGAGGCTAATGAGACAACCATTTCCTCTTATTTCTGATATCGCCTCATTGTAGCAAACTTTCAAGGACAAGGATGGGGTAAAATAGGCCAGTTAACTAAACACTAAGAAACATCCCAAAGCCTGCAATTACTGGTTAGCCTGAAAAAAGTCATGTTGTGCAATATATTTAAACACAAAGAAAAGGAAAAAAAAAAAAGGTCAGGAAAACAAAGATATTAAAAGCTCCAGGACATAAGGGGCTACTTTAGAATCAATGCAGATGAAAAAGAGTTGCCATCTGGAGGCAGTATTTATTCAGGACTCACTGAACCATCTCTTTCTGTTTCATATGTACACACCTACGTAAGTCTTCAATATTTTTGTCCCATGTGGAGCAAGTTAGCCCAAATCTTGTCTTGGATAGATTCCCCATGTAACTCTTGCCATTGCCACGATAACAATCTGAAAAAAAAGAAGGATGAGACAAAAAAGTGGAGGGTGATTGTGCAACATTAGGAAGAAAACTCTTCCTTTCCATCAGTAATCCAAATTACTAAAGACAAGTGTTCTTTTAAGTGAATGCTAGACACTATTAATAAGGCAATTGCATAAATCAGATCAGAAGAAAAATGGAAATAGTTTTCAAATTTACATACATAATCTCCTGTTTGAGACCTTCATTCCCAACACAGCAGTATTTTAAATTTTGCCTTACTTACATGGACTTGGAAAATTTCTTTCATAAATAGTTGGTTTATGACTAATTTAGAACAGCCACATAGAATATCCTAAAATTTGTCAGAAGCTAATTTATACAAAACCAAGGAAAAATGGTCCTCTATTCCTCCTTCCACAAAAGAATAGGCATTCGGTTTAGCTTTGTGTAGTTTTCAGATATTGGCAACAGTACATAATTCTAGACTTAAGTACTTCAGCAAAATCAAAAAATCATCATGACTTTAATTTTAATGTAATTCAAAAACTTGCTTGTTCGCTCCAGCAGAAGTCATGTTTAATTCATAAGCTTTTATCACAAGCCTTTTTGAGACTTTTCAAGAGAATTGTTTAAAATTATCAGTACTATAAAGACATTTTGCATAAAGCACTTAATTTCATATTCATCAGTATTTTTACTTTTGGATAATTGATACTTTACAAGAAACACAGAATGAATGCAAAAGTTTAATCCTTTCTCTGACATAAGTCTTGCAACTGCAACTTTTTTGAATTTACAGTAACATTGGCTAAAATTTAAAGATGGAGATGTTAATGCAGCCTGATGTAGGGTTATAGGTCTGAGGTCTTAGCCTCAGTTTATGCTGTGATTGACATCCATTCAGGATGCAACATTACTCCTTACAGTAATACCAAAACCTCATGGGAAAAACATTTGCCTGAAGACTCAGAATGAACCTCACAGGCAGAGGTAGGTAAGAACTCAGAGGATCAATCCCTTCTAGACCAGGAGGTATTTGCAAGAAAATAAAAAGGGGAAAAAATCGCTTTTTGGTAGCCTGATATGCAATCATAAAAAGACTGTGAACCAAGGAAATCATCTCAGGTGTGGAAAAAGGCCTTTCAAACTAAGAAAGGTAAAGACAGTAGAGCAGATATATAGATAAGCCTTGTCTAAAAATCAGGTCCAATAAAATCTTTGCTGCAGCTTTCCCTGCTGGAATTACAAATAAAGTGAGAAAGGAATCTCATTTACACCACAATGAACCCCAAGCATGCCAATAAATCCAAAGCAGAGTTACATAGGTGTAATACAGACACAACTTCTCCAGTTTTCAAGGCTGTCTACTTGATGTTTGGAACAGTATGGCATTCACTTGAAATCTTGTTATCACCCTTTCCTCTGTTACCTTGTTCATTTGATACATCACACTTAGGAATCTGGGAGCAATAACCAATACGGATGTTTGGGTCAGTGGTAAAGCACCAGGGTGATTCAGATCCATCTGGATTTCGGCAGTAGTTCTCCCTCAAATCCCTGTAAAAATAAATATGTTAGCTCGCAGCAGGGATAACCTAAACCCACCAATATGGTCCATTGTTTTTTGTCATGAATTAACAAAAATACAGGCTCATTCAGGTCTCTGTGTTACTGATCAGTGTCAAGTGCAAGGAGATGAGGAGCCAGTAAGAATGCAGTGTGCAGAAAAAAAATAATAGTTGTAATAGGAATATGTTTGTGGAAATTAATTTTCAGCATATGTTTTGATGGGATATGAGATTACATTTGAAGATTAACAATATTTTCATTCTGGATCCTCCATCAAAATTTGCATGCAACTGACATTGGATACACCTGCAATATATTACAAGTGCTTTTAAATACAAACATTACCAAAGTGCTTAAAACTCCTGGTACTTTGAATGGTTCTGTTGAGTTTGGAGAAACAGAGTGCTTTAGACTATCAGTAACTCATTTAAGAAGCTGATTTGTGGAAAATAAAAAAAGTGTATGTCAAAATTCTATACAGCTGTTACCTTTAAAGTAAAAGTTAGTCACAAGGGAACATCTTTAAATGTCTTTTGCAGCTTGCATGAAATATTCAAACCTCTTAAATGTAAGTTTTATTTCCCCGTCTCCTGACAGTTGTTGCCATGTTCTGTGCATCTCCATATTCCACTGTGTTTTTTACATCTGCAGCACTTGCTGATAACAGACTATGGAAAGAATGGGCCTAATACTGTAATTCTTACTGATATTTACCCATCAATAAAGATATTTCGTGCATACTGGGCTGTGGCTCCAATATGGTCAGCAAGGTTTCTTCTAGGCTTAGTTAAAAAAGGACTGAATGAGCATTACTAAGGTACTGCCTAAAATTAGTATATTATTCACACCTTGGGAGTTTATGAACCATACAAAAAGGTTTGATGACCAGTGGTCAGTCAAGTAAAAACAGTCTTATTGATGCATCTATATTTAGTAATGAGACAGAAAAAGGACGTAAAATGTGAAAAATTAAAGAAGTGTTTTCAAATATTATGAATGTTAATTATTTCAAAGATTACATTCAGGTAGTATTTAGGACAAATTAATTTAAAGTCAGCAATCAAGCTCTGAAGACGTTTTTAGTTCCATGAAAAAAATCCAGTGGTAATGTAACAACATCTTGGGATTCAGATCCCAGCCTGGAACACATCCAGACACTTCACGATCATATTGGTGAATAGATGCTTGAAGGAGAGGTTCATGAAAATCCCTAGGGTTTATCTAGAACTATTCCTTTGAGATCTGAAGGACTGATTTTCCCAGGCCCAAATGGTTTTGAGCCTCAGCAGGTAGAGTGGAAGCATCAGAACCAGGGGCAGGGACAGAGGCCTGTGGTCTGCCCCAGTGGCATGAATTGTTAAACATTTTAAAACTCAGCTCTTTTCCCACTGCAGTAATAATACCCACAAGTCTCTACTCACTTGCATTTGAAGTTCTCAGGAGTGATGTTGTGCTGGTGAGGAAACTGGGAGTCCCACCTCTGGCACTGGACTCCACTCCATATGGTGCTGACGGTGCCACGGTAGCCCTCGCCCTGTCCCCGGACGCACGTTGTGGTCTCGGCTGTCGCCTCTGTGCTGTTCACCATGCTCTCCTCTGCAGACCCAGACAAGAAGGGCTCTTTCATTCTCTTAAGAATGGCTCAGGATGTCAGGTTTGAACTCCACATTACTGATAGAGTCATGGATTACATGATGTTTGAATCATGGTAATTGCAGTTTTATTGGTGAAATTGCCAATGTGATTATAGAATAATTTTCTCCTCTTCATACTTACAACATCCACCAAAAATCCAAAATCAAAATAAGTGCCAGACTTTATGCTAGCTTATCCACTTGCATGCAAAGAGTCTGCAATATTTTCTTGTGTGAAACACCTGGCCTATGCTGTACCATTGGAGGTTACAAGATATTCCTGGTTACTTTTTCAAGTTCAGAAAATATCATTCCCTCAGTTTTAAAAAACTAAGCGACCACCCACATCTGCACTATTAAACATGGTAACACATATTTGTAGGATTAAAATACAATTGGGTTTCTCTAAAGAATTCCCAGAATATCATGTCACAGGAAAAAAAGATGCAGATAAAAAGTAATATTAAAAAAAGCTATAGATACTATTATAAGATAATGTGCTAAATTCTTCTAGAATGTTGTTTTGGTTTGGTTTTTTTATGCCTCATATGGTTAAAAGAGGGGAAAAAAAAAACCCTAGCTTTTGAAATCAAAGATCAGTATTCTCCACAGAGTGAAAAATGTTTTAAAGACTAACAAATTCATCAGACTCAAGATCTCTTACAGATGTTGATATACTCTGCACTCACCCTGGTGTGGGCTGTCTTGAACTAAATTCAGAAAAACAGTGGTTTTGAAATGACTCATTCACATAACTTAAAAGTCTCTTTTTATTTCTTATGCAATTTTCATAATTGCAAATTAATGGCACAGATATTGCATCAGATATATACAAAGTAGTACAAAACTAAATACACTGCAGTAAGAGCAATTCTTCAATATCCTTAAAAGTTCCCAATACAATATTTTAAAAAAAACTGCATATCTGTTGGTAATTACTATGGTTCACAAGACTAATTTTATTAATTATCTTAAAAGTATTAGTTGGCAGCAAAAAGTATGTCAATAAACTTCTTTATTTAGTTTTCTTCAAATGGTCCACTGAATAGAACAGTATTTGTGTGTTACTCATAATGTAGTTCCCTCCTGGTAAATTGAGCCAGTTCCATGAACTTGGAGAAAATATGGATCTTAAGGAAACCAAATGTCATAACAGATGGTTTTGGCTGATTTGCTGACTGATCTTTGACGTTAAAGATCATTTCCCTGTAGGATGATAACATCAAGTTGTGCACTTGAATTATACATTTATCCATGCATCCCTTTAGCTCTTCATCTGGTTGATGTTTTCAAGTCAGCATTTCATGGTCAAATTCATTTCCTGTCCCTCCTTCCCAAGGCAAATGTTGTCCTGTTTCAACAGGATTTTGAGTTCCAAGCTCATTCCAAAGTCAAAAGGATATGGCACTGCAAGTATCACAAGGAGGTTTCTGCAGGCTGACAAATGCACTCTTTCTAGGGGAACTCATCAAACACTCTTGCAGCTAGTAACTTTATATTTAGTCTTTATGCATCACTTTTAAATAATAAGACTAAAAAAAGATTAATTCACACAACTTATAGTAATAAATAGCTGCAATATTTTTGTTTTCTATTATAAGTAATATATGAAAACAAATAAAGTTCTACTCTAAAATAGCTTCTAAGCTGATTAGAGTGAACATTGCTATGCAACATTCAAATATATATTAGTATTTTTCAAAAATACACATATTTCTTTTATACAAATGAAAGAGATATGGGGAAAGACCTGAGGGGGCAGGGGTAGAAGAATTCCCTAGGATGATAAATTTCAGCATGTACCCAAGCTTCATAATATTTCCTAAGTAAATTAATAAATTAAAATTTCATAACTCTAGCAAAAAGTCTTCTTAAATAATAATGTACAAAAAATCAATCAATTATAAGCTGTTGCAAAGACCTTATCTATACACAAAAAGTTACTATTTCAACTGTAATGAACTGTACTCAGTCATGCTAAAGAAAAAGTAATTAGGTTGGTGTTTATATATCATTATGTGGGTTTGGTTTTTTTAAATCACATGCCTGAAATGAAATACGTGAAGAATCACTTGATTTAATCAAGGCCATATTAATTTTGTAGAGCATTCCTTCTTGTACATCTGCACATGCACAGTTAATTGTTGAACCTTACATTATGTGTCTGGACAGTGACCTCTACCTGTAGATCAGATTTTACAACTTGGCGATGTCAAAATATACAATGTAAAGGCATCAGAAGAACTTAACTTCCACATATTTGCACAGCCAAGCCACTTCTAGAAAGACTTGCACTATAATGACTGAGAAAGAAATTGTTTCAAAATCTGTAACATGATTATCTGCTATTACTTGTGGCAGCTCTCTATAAGAATTCTAGTAATGAGACGGATCAGTAAAATATTCTTATTTTAACTAATAAACCAGTTTCATTGTTCCAAAAGATCCACAGAGCCCTCCCCAAATTCTTCTTGCTGTACCACCTGCATATACTACAAATGTCTCATTTTGAAACATGAAAAATGAGACTCCAAAATATTTCCAAAATTTAATTCTGAAATTCTGAGGGCTTGTGTCCTCAGAACCAATTCCCATTCTAGCTATTGAGTCTCACAGAAAGCTCAAAACTTACCAATAAAGGCTTGAGAAATCCTTCATTCATCTGTCGATTCCACAAACAGGCATGATGGGAACAGTCTCCCTATTCCTGTTAATGAAAGTTGGGCTGGATGTGCACAGGAACAGGCAAGAGCTTGAGGAGCAGTGCCTCTCTCACCAGACACTGCAGATTATGCAGCACTTGCCAAACTAAGAAGTGCCCAGGCAGTCCAAACCTATAACTTACATAGTCACCTCCATCCAGTACTGGTCTTGTTGTTGAGGCTAATTACTCACCACCCACATACCAAATTAACTAAATTTAGTATCTCTGAGCATGAACATCAGATCTGCAGAGCACTGGTGAAAGAGCCCTTAGACCACACTCACCAGTTCTCTTACAAGGCAAAATCAAGATCAAAATCTATAAAATTGAGTTCCCATCCTTAGCCCAGTAAATGCTCTAAAATATAAATTAAGATCTGAAAATCCAAGGAATTGTTCCAATGAGGAAGACAATATGAATTTAGTTAGATTAACTGAAAATCAACAAGCAATCCTTACTTTGAAGTACATACTAATATTTCATAATGGAATTTCCCAGGATTTTTTGCTTCAGTTCAAATTTCTTTAGTTCTGAACTGAGATTCAAAGTACTGTTAAAGAAAGATCACACAAAATTCCACCTTATAAAAGACTACTATTTATAATTTATGGGTTAAGTGGCACTTCTTACTCCTTTAGGAAAGTTCATTATGAATGGAAGAATTTGGTAGTTGTTAGCAGCATTTTGCTGCTTTTGAACTTTGTGGGTTTTTGTTTTCTTTTTTTAAATTCTGGATGACTAAGATTAAACATGTTACTCAGACAGCCACATGAGGGGATTTCCCATTAGCAGTATTTCTATCTTCACACGTTCACTCCAAAGTCCCCGACCAAAGGGCAATAATGCAAAGATATCCTTTTTTTTCCATAAAACCCTCATTTTTTTGATACTTCAAAATACATAACTTTATAAATATGGGCCAGCTCATGCATTCATAGAATCTTAAAAAGATTAAACATCATCCAGAACCTTATGTGTAAAGCCACAGATAGTCCTCTCAGTTCTGGTTCTCACAGCAATGCCAGCATGAGGGAATCAGCAGGGGCCTTGAGTCATTCGACAGCTGAAGTAACCAGCTAGATAATGTTTCACACTTTAATCCCAATGACCCAGAAGAAAATCCTGCACAAATTTTAGGTCAATGGTGAGAATCATACTGACTTAAAAGAAGGTACAGATTTTGCTGGAGAATACATGCTCTTTCATGACAATACAACCTATGTATTTGTGGAAAAAGACATAGTTAGAATAGAAGCAGAGTCCTAAATTATATCATGAGGAAAATACCTGTTCTTGCTTATATTCATGCAATTTCTCTTCTACAGTGTCATTGAACAGAAGGAAAATGTGCTCTGATTTGTGGCAAAACAATTTCAAAAGTGGATTCTAAATGTGATCCATGCAATTCTGCAAATGTTATTAAGAAAGCTGAGTGGCATTTTGAAGCTGCTCATGCTCAGTTGCATGCTCAGTTTTCTTCAATGTACCATGGCACAGTACAAGAATGGAAGAAAAACCCAACTGGTTTTCAGTGTTTTGCTTTTTTTTTCAGTAAAAGCATATGAGAAAGTAAAGAAATCAATTCTAGCCAAGCTTAAGAATCACAGTACTGAAGAACTCATTGTCACCTAAAACCTTCGCACGTAAAATTCATTTGTCCATGAGCACAGAAAGATCTTTCCAGGCTGTTCCAGTGTCTACAACAAGGCTTTAAATCCAAACAATTTTTATTTCAAATCTATTAAAAAAAAAGTCTCTTCACATTTAGAGTTCCTAAATTTCACTTTCAAATGATCATAGAAATGATGAAAAGCATTTGAGAAGGATCCTTTTTGAGGCAATATGGATTAAGCTGTTGTATGAACAGTGAACACTGGACCTATTCTTTGTCTCCTTGTAAAGCATGATGGAAGGTAACACTTTATCAATCTCTAAATATCAGTCTCTTTTCCCTGCCTCTTTCTATAAACATCTTCATCTTATAGAAATATTAAACTTAAATGAGTCTAACTTTTATTTGTTTATGCACAATGATTCAACAAATAACTCTTTAATCAGGACTGTGCATTCAAATGGAAAGTTGAAATCTCTGTTTCTAAAGAATGACTAATTTAATACTAGTGGGGTTTTGCCTTCCCAAAAGCTATAGGCACACTGCAACAATTCATTTTTAGATCTAGAGTCTCAATTTTGGTGTTTCATTTCTTGTTCTTTCCCATTCAACTGAGGCCTTTGTTGAATTTTCTCAAGGCTTTTCAAGGTTTGGTCAGCCTTGACTACTGTCAGTGACTACTGGTGGCAAAGGCTAAATCCACAGTAAAAGCATCTGAGCTGTCTGGACATCAGGTAGGCATCAATGAAACACTGTCCTTAACACAGTAATTCCAAAAAGCTCTGCAGTTCTCAAATGACTGGTATACATAGCTTCCTTTATGGGTCTCAGCACCTTTCTAAAGCTCATCCATAGAGGAACTGCTACACATTGGGGCTTTAAAAAAATCAGTATTAGTTACCTACTCCTGTCTTCCCTGTAGTCGATGTTCTCATTTATGCCAAAATAACAGGCATTTTCCTTTTTCATGTTTGCTGGCACTGCTTCCATTTCTTCATTTCGTCCTACACTTCTTCATTGCTGTTAGTTGTCCTTTTATCCTCTCTTCTAACTAAAAATTGTCTCAAGCCAAAACCACAGACACATATGTGAGCAACTTCAAACCAGTCCTGGGGTCCCCAAAGTCTTAATCCAAATCCAGTTTTTGCAGCTTGAGCCATCTCTAATTCCTAATTGCTCCTGTCATCTCTTTCTCACAGCCCTGGCTGTAAGCCACAATGTTTTATGCTGCATTCTGTGCTTGGAAGTAAAATTACAATGCCCTCTCTCTCTTCAGTCTTAAAACCATATTTATTTTCTAAACACTTCCTTCCACCAACTTTTTTTGCTGAAAATTTTGTATATGAGCTGTTGTCAGCATTTTGGCTATAAAGCACACTAGCACTCACGGCATGTAGCAAAAAGCCACAAGCAGCATGCTGCCTTGTGGTCACTCCCCAAAGAGAGGACACCTACATTTTTGTATATGGTCCAAGGACTTGGATTTGCAAAGCATTTTTCCTAATTAGTATTTCTTGTAAATTAAATAAACAGTCCTCAGCATAGGAATTAAAAACCTGTGTGAGAATCCAAACCACAAAGCTATAAAGACCTATAACTCATGATGTTCTCTTTTTAGTGTTCTGAGATTGCAAACAGCCCCAGCATCAGAAACACAGAGCAGCCACCGAAACCCAGAATAGCCAAGTGTTTTGGGCTCCCTGCTAGGAGGTGGGAAAACAATTTTTTTTATGAGCCTCAAGAAAGACAGAAAACTGAAATAATTTCTTTTAGTATTCTGGCCATCAAGATGGTGATTTAACAGTAGCATCAGCAATAAATTCCCTCAGTGGGTTATAAAGGAAAGCGTTGAGCACCACTGCATCTTACATAGAGGGCAATGTCATATGCCTGTGAGAAAAACCCTTTGAAAATATCTGCTGGATTAAGCTTTCATGACCACTACTTTTAAACTTTTTTCTCATAGAGATTGCCTTATTAATTTCAAAAGAGATACAGTATTCTGCAGGGAAAATACAGTTTTACATGTGAAATTTCCACTGATTTTAATGTAGTTTCTAACTGAAGGAAAGAATTTCTAGTTCCTTCAGTGAACTTTTGCCTAGAAATGAGACAAAAGGCTTTCATCACAATATGAAAATCATTACACTGTGTTTTGGAGTTGTTTTTAACTTCATTTTGATCTTTACCTTTTTACCTTTTCTTCAGGGCTCTGCTATGACTTGATAGACAAAGGTGATAATCCAGTAGTTTTCAGGAGATCTCCCACCTAACGATTTTATAAGGCTGAGGCCAGACTCTAGATACTGGAAGTTGCATGAGGCGTAAGCTTACGTGACCAGCAAGGCCAGATGTGAATCCTCAGAACACTGACACATCAGCTCAGGAAATGCCAAAGGATAAAGGTTTATAAAAGTTGCATTTATGAAACCGTCAGCTGTAACTTAGGAATACTTTTTTTCATAATAGTAACAGAGGAAAAGAACAGTTCTAGTATGCTACACATGATTCATACGTTATCTAATAATTGGAGAAGTGTAGGAAGCAGTTTAGTTTAAGAAAACAAACCACAAACCAAAACAAAACCCAAACCAACACAGGCCAAAAATCCAAAGCAGCAGCTCCTTACTTAATGGAGCAACTGAAAAATTGAAAGATGATTCAGTTGCACAGCTAAGCAACGTGTTCACAAAGGAGATAGTCTGAGCTTTCCCCTTTATCAAAGATATTAGTAAGTCTAGATACAAAGACATTAATTAGTCCTGTTGTTCACAGGTAAGATGTTTAAATGGGTGTGACTTAATGGGTGCCTGACCCAAAACAAGCAGCAATCCTGCCAAGTTTCTTCTGTCTCTGGAGAACCTGATTAGACATTGCCCAAAGTATCAAAATAACTTTGCCTTTTTTACAGTGAAATATTTTTGATAATATATCTACCTTATACTGGAATTACAATGACATAAGATAGAGGAAGTTAAATTACTCTACACCAGGTGGTACAGAATATTCTTACTCAACTCTTGGATTTCAAAAATTGACAAATTTATTAGACCAGACTGAATCTCCAAGAACTAGAACTGGCCTAAGCTGTGAAGGGCCAAGGAGAGAAAATTCTGAATTATTGGTGATTCAGGCAGAAAACATGGCATAATTTGTTTGATAAGAATTCTAAGTGAAGGTAGAGAATCCCTCTTTAGGCAGCAACAGCTCACAAATAAAGTTTCACATCAGAGCTATTACCTCTTCCCTGCCACCCATCCCAATTTTTAAAGCAAGTCTCAGTAAAACTGGTTCTGCCATCTGCCTTAGTTCCAGTATTACCATAAACGTACAGAAAAATTGCTTTGCTGAAGTTTTTAAGGAATGACCAAGAGTTCTACCTTCCTTGTCCCTTTACTTCTCCTTTAAGACATCTAATTATCAGTAAAATAGAGCTTTCAGAGCTGTCAGCAAAGTTAAGATGATCTGAGCTTTGTAGACATAACATGCTGTAGTAAGCTCTAAAATGCTGAACAAGAGAATCTCAAAGTGAGCATCCAACAACTGTACACCTCAATTCCTTGTCTCTAAAGTGTGGTTAACAAATGCCACCAAGTTGTAACTGATGAATGAGAAGAAATTCATTGCCTGTGGACTGCTTTGATATAAAGTGCTGAATATCACAGAGAGACCCATGTGGAAAATAATAATTCTATCTTCAGCACAAGAGTGAATAATGTGCAGGACCCAAGGCCTAGAACTGCAAAGCAGTAAAAAGTTGTTAGCAGAGGACACTGAGGAGGGATTGTGTGTGTGCACCAAATGATATTTGATACTCTCAAATGATAATGCAAATGTCCAGCATGGGCAAACTGATACTGTACATGAGATCCCTATGATTTTGTTGCCTCACTTTTTTAGTTCTTGATTTTCATACATTTTCATGCAATTTTCAGTACATAAGACATACACATATTCCAGTGGTAAGTAACACACAACTCTTCTTTCCTGTCCAGATTGAATATAAAGTGTTTATAGGAAGCCCTCTTTGAAAGCTGTGTTTTAGAAGCCAATGAAGGGCAATGAATGAACTAGCGGTGGTCCTACACTGCTTGAAATATCTGTGTCCAGATTTTGGAAAGGAAAAGGAAGTAATAAATTTTGCTTGAACTCACCACACGTTTTAATTGCACAGAACTCCCAGGGGGTGTTAGGGTCAAGAGTGTAGCACCATGGTCTCAGCTTGCCATCAGGATTGCGGCAGTAATTATCATCAAAGCCCTTGTCAGGATATCTGCAAACCACAACGAGAAACGCATCAGGGAAATCTTCCTGGCAACACTGCACTGACTTCTGCAAGGTACTTAAAGGACACATTTCAGCAGACGCAAACAAGAACTGGTCCCTATTAACCTTGGGTCTGATCCTGTAGGATGGATGCAAATATGCTTCTAACGCTGTTAATAACATATAAACACTTTTCAAATCTGCAGCAGAGTCAGACCTCCACTGAGGGGACTCCCTGCTGTGCTAATGCACAGGGTACCGGATAGGCTAACTCCACTAATTGTTAAACTCTTGCTCTTGTGTCTGTCAACCCATGACCAGACACTTAAGCCACTCATTTCTTTTTAAAACAGACCAATTAAATGTGGATTATCTAAATACTGCCTGCCATGCTAGACTCATTAAGAAAACAGGTTCTTCAGTGCAACAGCCCTGGGTTCAAACTGGAAGATATTTTGAGTAGCTTTCCTACTAATGATAACTCCATTTTTGTAACAGAGCTTATTTCTGGTCATGGCCTCATTTCAAGCAATGGGAGAAAGAAGGAGAAAAATAAGTAAATAACTTCCGTCTCACTTTATCTCATTAAGACTTGATAATATTGGGCTATATTTAAATGTTTCCCCATTCCTACAGCATCACTGACTATCAGACAGCTATCCAAGATATGTAGGGTTTTTTTGTATAAATACATGATACTAACATCTGTAAACTTGAAGGAGATAAATGCATCAGGTTCGTTTTTTTTTTTTTTCTCTAGAGAATACAAATTGTCTTGGCCTTCCAGTTTTATTGAAATGTGTTTGCAAAAGAAAAAAAAAGTAGATTTGCCTCTGAGGGAAAACCTGAAAAGTATGGAAGAGAGCAATAAAGTTAACTACTTGGGAACCTGAATCCATTTACAACTGCAAGCAGATGTGCTTCACACAAGCAGATGAAAATATGATTTACAAATGTATGTTTTTGCTAGGATGCTTTTTCTGTCAAATGATCATATTAATTTTGACTCATTTGCAACTTGATCTCCCATTTCTTAGGAGAAGTCAGGTTCCTTCAACTATACAAGGGACAAGGATAAGGTTTAAGCAGAATTCAAAATAAAGAAAACAAAAATGACAACAAAAACACCAAGAAGCAACCTCACCAAAATGGTAATTCAATGGCAGTGAAGAACATGGTAATTTCAGATCTAGCAGCAATACCCTGTTTTCTATTAGGTGTAAAAAAAACTGTAAAGAACAAGTTGTGTCCAAGGATTTCCCAAATAAATAGTTAATGGGCTAATAATACAGAGGAAAATGATATGAGTTTGGCCTCCCAGTAGATGTAGTGATGAGCTTTGATGCTGGTGGAACACGTTCCATGTCAAATAATGTGGAAAATGCATGTTACCACCCAAGAGCCAATGTGAGTCCAGGAATGGCAAAGTATCTGCAGTCACAGCTCACAAAAAGCATTCGAAACAGCTCTTGATGCAAAGAATCCATGTTCTAGAATACAAACGTCTGTCTTTGCACTGAATGCTCCATCCTTCCTAATATTATATGGCCTATTCCCACAGTATATCAAATATGGGTTATTTACTGGTTAAAGGTTTGGTAGAGCTGTTCTTCCAGGATCAAGCTTTGAGTGTCCTCATGGGACGGTGTAGTGCCTGAGAGCCATATCTCTGCCCTGACTAGATCTACTTGTCCATTTCTAGAGCAAAACTAGACTTCCCAGTCAAGTTCTTCCTCCCCAATGTTAAGGGAAGCTTCTATCTTCCTTCATACCCAGCAAGTAACAATTGCTATAAAAAAGGCCAACTAATGCCTTTAAGAAACAAATATTAGCAATAACATAAATAACAGGGCTTCAAACTGTTTCACACAATTCAACAGTGAGGCTATGCAGGATTCCTTGAGAGGTGTCTCTTTGCTGTACACACTCCTCCTTCCCCAGTACATTAGAGCACAGACCCCTTTCTTAGACCTAAGAAAGAGCCTGAGGTGTCAGAGATCTTCTAGAACTCTATATATTTCTGTTTTTTTCCCCTTAAAGCAGCAGTAGCTGTACTTCACAGCCAGAACTGAAATAAAGCATCAAGATACATATCTGGTGTCAAAATCACCATGTTTTGTTTTATTTTTAAAGAGATGTAGGACTGGAAACTTAATTTTTTTATAAAGTAAATTTTCATGCAAGAGATAGAAATTAGTATCAATTATTATTAGTACCAGGGTACTAATAAAGCAACGTCTGCAGTTATTCACCTCCTACGATACACTTCAACCCTACTTTCCTCCTCGTAGTAGATATTTTCATAAGATGTTTGAGTTTGAGCAGAAAAGGACAAAAAAGTTTTCTCCCTTATGATGCTCTATGCCCAAGACATTATCCTCAGTGGTCTTCCTTCCATCCTGAGGCATAAATGTGTCTGTGAGGAGAACATAAGAGAAGTGGAGCTTCGGAATATAATTCTGCATCCACTAAAAGCTGGAAATGGGCCATGCAGGAGCTGTTTGGGAGAATTCCTTCTGCTTGCTTCAATCACATCTATGCAGACAGTAAACATCTTCAGTAACTGACCTCTGAGGGGAGTAAATGTGGAACAATTCATTGAGGTGACAGAAAAGAGAGTTGTATTTACCCTGAGCCAAAAGCACTGTCCAGCAGCATGCAGACCGGTGCATTAGGAAAGATTTCCATCTTTACTCATTTTCTTCATCATTGCAACTGATGAAGCCATAAATGAAAATAGGTTTAAATCTGTGCAGATAGTCCTTCCTGGTTTACAGGTTATTTACATTACACCTGGATGATATACTCTAAGTGTCTCTAGAGACTGCTATATTTTAATGAGTCATTTGTTGCAGACCTTTTCTCTATTTTCAACTTATACAACTATGAAAAAAATAAAACCAAAACCCCAGCAAACCAAAACCTTCAGCATTTTAAAAATGTGGTATAATTAAAGTATAATTGCTGCTACTTTTAGTGACCATTCACAGAGCTAATTAACATCAGTGTATCAGAAACATGCTGGACTACATTACTCTTCTGAAAGCCCACTCAAGTCAGTTCGATCTGGATGGGTTGCTTTTTGATTAAAAAAAAACAACAGCACTTTATTACTGTCTGAAAACTTTCAAGAAGATGTTCTCAGAAGGAATTATTTCAAAGAGGAAGACGATTGTTCGTAAGACTGTGGTTAGTCTGAAAAGTCATTTTGCAAAACAATCAGAAATTAATGGAAAAAAAGAAATTTCCTCCTGACAGTAAAATTATTATTGTTTGTACCCATGAGTTCTATAAATGTTTCACTCCAAAGGAACAAAACTGTTTCTGTGACTTATTCTAGAAGGCACAGTATGTGCATGGCAGAACTCAGAAACAGATTATCTTCAGTCCCACTCTGCTAATACAAAATATTTATTGTGGCAGAACAATGGGATAGACTGCTATTATTAATGAAACAGATCATCCAAGCCAAGGGAAAAAAGAGATTATACCACATAAGCTCCAAAACTCCAGATCCCCCATATTTTGCTGAATAATCAGGCTTTCTAAAATCTACCAGTACCCATATCTCTTAGAACAAAAATAATGCTTTATTTGGTGAAACACTTTAACATTTAAAAAGATACTTTCACTGGAAGGTTCTTAATTTCTGATTTTCTTGATTCTTGGAGTCTTTGTCTGGAAGTTTAAGTTTATTCAAAACAATATATAAATAGAGTTAATCCAAAATCCAGAATAAAACTAAAATGAAACTGTAGTCCAGTTTGAGATGAACAGAGACCCCCTCCTGTGTGGCCTAACCCCTTCCCAGCCTCTCCCTCCCACAATACTTTCAGAAGTGTGTATTATAGATGACCCTTTGTAGTTGGATGAATTTGGCCCTGTAGGACAAATGCTAACAGGGATGAAATTTGTCTTGCTATTTCTGACTCAGCTTTTGGCACTGTGAATCAGTGCCTAAATTAAAAAAAGAAAACAAGTCTAATAAAGAAATCCATGATCATAAAATGCTAAACAGAATGATTAAATCCTTTCCCAGGGTGAATAAACAGATGTAATGGTCAAACAGTTCAGTCAAACAAATTGGATACTTAAATGTGATTATTATGGAGGTCACCTACAGCTTTAAAGCTGTTCTGTATAGCAAAAAGGAGGATATTGTTATTTGACAATATTGGAAGTTTATATTCATCAATTGTGTTAAGAGATCTAACAAAAATTTGTTACTTTAAATCATTATTTACTATGTGATAAGGTATTTAAGCTGACTGCAGCTGCATACCAATACATACAGAAATATTCAGAAGTTATTTATTTACTGTCAATGAACTAGGGAGGAATTTTTGATCAATTAAAGCATTAGCAGCATTATTACACCAGTCAGGCACAGGATGTAATCAGAACTGCACAAAACAGCCTCTACTTTCCATCCTGCATCTCCCTTGTGTTGGTAGCCAGCCTGCACCAGGGGCCAGGAGCCCAAGCATCTAAAACTGGTGAACTCCATAAATTTCAGTTGAGCTAATGCTAGTTTTACTCAGGTGGTTCCAGAATGTGTATAACTTTCAAATTATGACCACATGGTCTTGCTTGGGGGTAGGAGAGGTTACCTCTCTGGACGAAATTTGTGCTTGTGTGGTCTCTGAAGATCCCAGCGCTGACACTCCTTGCCTGTCTCAGTGTGATCCATTGGCCCCCTATAACTCTCTCCATTGCAGGTCATGCATTCAACTAGGAAAAAAAAAATGGACACTAGTCATTTATTACACTAATGCTTATACCATAAAAAAAAAAGGCAAAAAAAACCCCAATGACAACAAAAAAACAAACACAACCTCCCCCCAAAAAACCCCCACCAAATTAAAATCAAACCAACCCCCCTCCCAATAAAAAGAAATAAAACACAAAGAACTAAAACCAAAACCAAAACCAAAGAAATCAACATAAAAACCACATATATAATGATATCAACCTAAAGAGGTACTAAAAAATTATATCTTTCTGTTGGGTTGGTATGTGTAATGCCCTTTGGAATATAATTTTATCTGTTAATGCTAATCCACATTCTTAAATTTTATATCACTTTATAGGACACTTCCAGTTTCGAAGCAGGTAGAGGGGACCTATTAGAGGCATTCCTGCTTCTATCATTTTTTACTAACCTTACTTACAGTTAGTAAGAGAGAGAGAGATACATAGCTAAGGAAGAAGTATTTTTAAAGGTGATATTACCTAATTAGCCCCATTTATTTTTCTAAATTACTGTAAGTCACAGTATAATTGCAGTACAAGTTTAAGTGCAGAATATTGGCAAAATCCCAATTTCAGTGCAGTAAAGTATGTCTCTTTATATACCCAGCATCTCCAGCTATGTATGATACTGTATCTTTTTGATGATAATGGTTTTTGGCAGCTCAAACCAAGAAACGTTTTCAGTCCTGGTTTGGGAAAGTGGATAGGGTGCATGGAGGGAGAGTGGTCAAAAGTTACTAAAGGAATTTGAAAGCATTGTTGAACAAAATTTAGAAAGGTCGGAAAATATTAAAAAAAATCACCAGAATTTACTGTAGACAAACTTCTCAAGTACTCCCTAATTACAGTAATTGTAAGGAAGGATCATTTAGAAAATACTATTTTAAGGAATTATGGATATCACAAACCACCAGCTACCAAAGTTTTCATCCTACAGTGAGCTCCAGGTCAAATATCCCATTTGCAGTTCACATAAGTTTATCTTTAAATTATAGATTTTCACAAATTCTCAAGCTCTGTGTAAATTATTCTATTCCTCCTTGTCTTCCTCTCTCCCATTCAGTCTCCCTCCCTCCCTCCTTCCCTCCCTCTCCTCTTCCTTTCCTAAGGACAGCACAGCTACTGCATGTGATATATTAGTAGGAAAATTAAAGGCATCCTATCTTGAAAATTTAAATAGGTTGATTGACTGGAACTGAATTGGCTGATTAGCAAGATATAAGAGCTTAATTTGGAGGTTAACAGAACTTAAAAGTCAACAAATGCAATGATGCATATAAAGTGTCTTCTGTGACTTGAAAGTCAAATGGGGTTGGATTTGCTAAGAGTTATACTCATTTACAGTATTTATTCAAAAAGCAAAATGCATGCTTATCTTAAGCTTTCATCTTGTAATCCAGTATCTATATTTTCATCAAAAAGAAGACGAAAAGCTGATTTTACCATGGAATGGCACTAGATGATTTTATCACATAGTAATACTAAAATTGTAATGGATTCACTATAGACTAGACCAGCAAAAAAATAAAAAAAGGATCACATTTGTGTGATCAGCACAACTTCATTGTTCAATCTCCTCCACAGCCTGAAAAAAGCTGCTGAGCCTGAAACCTTCCAGCATACTGGAATGTCACAAGATCTTCTCATCCTCTAACAACTTCTTTTCTCACTGTATGAGTTACTCTCACTGAGAAATCACCTATTCTTTCTCTAAAGGCCATGAGCAAGTGATTACTGGGAGCTCTATGCAGCTGCTGCCGGCAGAGCAGAGGCAGCTTTCTGCAGGAGCCGTGCTGGGTTACCTTCTGAGCAGAGGGGGATGTCACAGACTTCGTGGCGCATCTCGGGGCTGGTGGTGAAGCACCACGGGCCTCCCTCTTCCCCTCGGGGGTTCCGGCAGTAGTTTTCCCTCAGGTCTTTTCCCCGATAGCTCGAAGGCAAAAAGCTAGTTTTAAAATGACAATCATTACAGTATAAGAGCATGCAAAGGTTGGGGTTAATCATACTATTTTTACAAACAGTTAGAAACAATCACATTTCTGCTTCCTTCTCCCTCCACCCTGTCTAAGCAAATGCACACACCCAAATATCTGTCCGTACACAAGTACACATCTTCAGTTGGGATTACTCAACCTAAATGGCCTAAATCTGGGACAATTTGTCTAGCCCATAGCGTGCTCAAGAGAGTTTTACTCCCATCCCTCAGCTGTCCAGAGACAACTATCTAGGGCAGAGCCAGAGGCAGTCACACACTCCCTGCCAGCCTGCACTGTGCTCTCCTTCAGGAGCTCTGGGTCCATAGGGGCTGATTGGGTCTGTAGCCAGGTGAGGGCTGTCTGTCCTGTGCATGTTGGCACAGGTCCAGCTCACCTACAATGTGAAACCCACAAGCAGAAAAACCTCTTTGCATCCCTGGTCAGGCAGCAGCAAGAACTGATCATCAGCAGCATGCGAGTGTGACCAAGTCTCTGCTACACCTCACTGAGAGGCTTTCACTGCCTGAAACCAGGGACTGCTTTGTATTTCAGCACAAGAGATTTCCCCAGATGCCATTTTAGCCATTCTTAGCTAAAGAAAGTTCATATTCATTTAGCATGTTCCTTCACGCTCTGCCACAAGTCCCACTGTGGTCACCTTAGGGTCTGCTACACACAGACCCACTCATAACTGCATTGTGTGTGTTCAGACATTTAACAAAACTCCAGCTGACTTAACATGTCCAGGATCAAGGTGTTTTCTTCTCAGGTATCTGTAAAAGTATGTGCTTACATCTAGAGAAACCATGTAATACACAGTGACACACACACACTTCATATAACAGAGATATATAAATATTTACACTTAAAAATAATGCTAGCTTATTTACCCCACAAAATAAGGAACAGCTAACCCCATAGTAAGGAACCCAACCCCAGAGCTGGTCTGTTTAATGCCACCTCAACAGCTCATGACCACATTCAGGCTGCACACTGCAGACAAATCTGGGGCATTTCTCTACCAGTTACATTGCAGAAATACCAAACAGCAGATAAAGCTCTGGAGTTAGAAAGCACCTTAAAATCAGCCATCTGTCTCATGAAGGTGTTTTTGTCAGTTGAAATACTGGGCTAATTACATAGGTGATCACATAAAACATGTAACTGAACTTAATAAATTAATTTAATTTTTGAGATTTATGAGATTTGTTCCATTTTTTATCAGTATTTAAGCTTTGGTAGAAATATAAATAATGCACCTTTTATTGTAAAAGTATCTAATATTTTATTTTGAGTGCTTTGAAAGAGAGAAACAAGAAGAAAATTTTGGCATGACATTTTATTCAAGTTTTATTCCCATTAATGAAATACTTGAACTAACTGAAGTGAAAAATACCTCTTTTAATCACATTGAGGTTCTAGTCAATGCAGTATGGAAACATCACATAAAGATGCTTTTTTATTTTCGGTGCTTGAATAGATTAATTTTTATGTCATTCCTGCTGCCTATAAAAGTGGTGCTTCTTTTTTCTCTTCTGTATTCTTATAACGAAAGTATCTTAAACTTAATTAAAGACTCTCAGGTGAACATTTTTGATGAGACATTCACACCTGCATATGTGTTAAAGTGGTATGTCAGTGCCTATTAGAATATTCTATTTAAATTTTCTGCTCATTAGAAAATAAAGGGAAAAGGCATCTCGAATTACATCAGATATACTGTAAGAGCATTAAAAAAAAGAAAAAGTCTAAATGAGTAGCACTAGGGATGCAAGATGGGTCAGATATATAAATGGCTTCAACAGGTACTGAAGCAAAGTTCTTGAGAGAGGAAAAGATGAGTTGCAGTAAAGATCTACCCAGAAATGGAAGAAAGGGCCACTACTAAAACTGATGATTTAGTTCATCTCCATTAGGTAAGGAAAGAAAGAAAAAAAGCCAAAAACTGAAGCCAGTAGGAGTAATGGTAAAAACAGATTCAACCACACAAAAGCCATGGAAACTAGCCAAGAGTCTACAAAGCATTGGTCTGCTCTTTGACCATTTCTCTTTTAGACCTTTTTACATTGGACTTTTTAATTTAAAACTCTTAGAGTCTTAAAATCTGTACTAGGATGGAGATGACGATAATAGAAAGCAGATATTTGCTGGGAATCTCTGTGTTCTGATGGAATACAAATAAATAAAAATATGACTTGCTAGATTGAAGCAAAAGTTTAAAGTTTCAAGATGTTTCAATTCTTCCTAGAGATATAATTCAAAATCATTAAAATACATTTCTCCTTTAAATATGAAAAAGGGATTTATTTTCCAATGGCACTTTGAGATAATCAGCTATTGAGAAAAACCAACCTACAAGGCTAAGCTTTCGTACTAATAAGTTCCAAACACACCACTACTGTCTGCTTCTTCCCACCTCCCTCATGTCTCTGATGATGAAATCATATTTTCTGATGTTGAAAAACAAAATTAGCATGCAGCCACCTCATTTATCCGGTGACCTTTTAAAAATTAAACCCATTTCACAAGGCAGGAGAACAGTCACTCATAAAATTCATCATAGAAGAGTGGCTGTCCAAAGGCATTGAATAAAAATCTGTGTGTGATAAAACTGTGTATGCTGTGTATTAAAATGCAATTTAGTGATAATACGTGCTATCCAGACACTTTCTCTAATTATATAAAGTCACATGTATATATTATGTAGAATAAATGCTCATTTTTGCTTAGGTTATAATGATTAAGAATTCTGTCACTTCTGAAAGATGAAGATATCTAATTCAAGGTGTTGAATCTCAAGAAGTCATTGCTGTGGGATCTGGTGGTATTTATGGAATGCTCCCAGTTAGGAACAGGTCTGGTCCCAAACTGAAGAGCAGACACTGCCTTCTATACTGTAAGAGCCAAGTCCAGTAAGTCTAAGCCTGAGGCTCAGCTTTGTAACACATCATAAGAGGACAGAATTCAACTATCCTTTGCCTTTTAATGTTGTTCCAAGATATCCTCTTGCACACTGGATTGATTTGGTCAGGACAGGACTGAGCAGTGCACAACCCAGTTCCTCAGCCATCTCCAGTTTGGCTCCTCCTAAACAAATTGCTGACCCTGGGAGTCTGGAGCAAAGGGCAGCAATGGGGATAGCAAAATTATGGGTGAAAGGACATTTTGGTTTTTTCTCTTCAAGTTTTGTTATCTACATCGTTAAAGACAGTACAAAAATGTTTAAAGAGGAGTGGTTAAAGACTACACCAGTACTTTCTAGTCCTTTAACTGGTTTCTGGGAACATTTTTTGGGGATGAATCTGTTTTTACCATTACTCTTACTGGCTTCAGGTTTTGGCTTTCTTCTCTTTTTCCTTAGCCAATAGAGTTCAACTAGATTTACTCTCAAGGTGTAAGTTTGGCCTCAGTTTCTCACTATACCAGATCCTACTCTGAAAAGATAAGTCCTGTACATGCTCCCTCAGTTTTTAGCTTCTATAATCTGAAGGGAAGGATTTGAAAAGCCTCTTCATCTTTCCATGGATTCGTTGCCTGGCCTAAGTGCTCCATAGAGTTTAACATATTTCATAAATAACAGAGAATTGACAGTAACTATGCAAAATATACTAATAATATTATACAAATAGGTGATCTACTATCCCCTGCTTCCTAATAATGTGGTTTTCAAAATTGCTTATTCCTTGGGAGTTGATTAGAAAATAGTAATGAACTTCCAGACCCTGGGCTGAAATAATGCAGATGTTTTGTTTCTGCCAGTAGCTAAGAGATCAAAAGGATATAAACAGCAAAAAAAAAAAAAAAAAAAACAAACCAAAAAACAAACAACAACAAAAAAACACAGAAAAGAAAGAGATACAGACACACAGGCTGGCAGTAGGAGAGAACTTTTTGGAGAAAGTCCAAGATAGGGATTTTCTGGGATCTGGAGAATGGCATGTCTTGGAGAACGGCAAGAATATACCTAATAGATTTTGTTTTCTAATGTTAGTTTTCCCATAAATTCTCATGCTTTATGGAAGCTGTCTGGGCACTATTCCATTGTCTCTGCTCCTGAACTCTTACCTGTGCTCATGGGGGATCATTGAATTCCAGGCCTGACACTGGATACCACTTTTGGTAACAGATATTGTTCCTTTATAGTCTGCTCCTTTTCCAATGATACAATTTCTGACATAATCTATTGAAATAAAAGAGAAGAAATGAGGGATTTGGTTTATGTATGAAAAATTAAAGTTCATCTTCTGCTTTCGCATAAAATAATTATTACCATTTACCTACTTAAATCTTAAAATACTGTTTATTTGTTGATATACATGCCTATCTTTTCTTTTTTTTTTTTTTCCCCAAATATTGATCACTATCTGACCCCAAAAAATCCTGGAAATTTTCCCAATGTATCTGATTGAAAAAAACTCCATGTCTGAGGACTTATGTATCCTACGCATTAACAAGGTACATAAGAGCAATATTAAGTAATAAATGGTAACTCATACAAGCTCATACTGAGCTGCTCAGTAGTAAACTGAAGTACAAAACTGAAACTAGTATGCATGACAGTAGGAAAATATGTAGATTGGAAAACTGACCAGCAGCAAGTATGTAGACAAATTTGCATGACAGCAAACTCAGGGTATGTGTAAATAAAACTGTAGGATGCAGCTTTCAAAATGCATGAAAGCACCCATGCCCAGGATGTTCCTACAGCCAAAAAATCACTGACTGACCTCAGGGGTTCTTTTTCCCCTCCCTAGCTGGGAAAACAAAATCAGTAAATAAATCAGTTACCCTTCTTTTCATACAGATCAAACGCATGGTCTTGCTTCTTTCTCACACCATTTGTCAAGCTGTTGAAGGATAACCAATGGCACCGTTTTGTAACTCTGTCATAAGCAAAAGCCCTGCAAAGAAAATCTGGATGAGAAAAAAATCTCTGTGTGGTTTATAATAATGACACATGGCCTGCCAAGGAGCATGCAATGACATCAGATTTATTTTTACTGGGAAAGTCAGAGAAACAGTCCAAATTACAATTTAAACCCACAACTGTGCTGAAAAGAGCAAAGAAACAAAGAAATTAAATTGATGTGGTCATTACATTAAATACCAGTTTGGTTGTTCACACTAATCTAAGAGTTCCCTTGTCATTAAAGATCTTTATTTTAAAACTTAGATAAATGTGACTGAGACAACATTTGTGTCCTCAGTTATGCTGCTCCCTGGGAGAGAAAAAAAAAACAACTGTGAAGACTCAAACATCATCTTTACTATCATTACAATATGCCTCTGAAATAGTTAAGTATCTCACACTGATGGATTGAGGAAAATTCAAGCACAAGGAATCTGTTTCTTGCCTAGAACAACAGAGACTGTTTAAAAACAAGATTATTTTTATTTCTATTTTTATTAATAAAATAAACTGTGATAGTGTACCTAGAATCTTTCCTTGCTCACTTTTGTTTTCTTTTTTTTTTCTCTTATTTTAAACTGCTTTCTAGGAGTGCGTACATGTGTTCTGAATTGGCTAGATATGGGGGAGGGCAAGAAAGACAAACAAAACCACAGAGTAAAAACACTTTATTTCATTACTTGAAATTAAAAATGCAGACAGTTTTCTCCTATAACAGTTTTGAAAGGATAATCTTTAACTAGAGGTAAAATACTTTAAAGGATTTTAAAACCACAATTGACCGCCTTGGAGGGGGCAACTTTTTTCCTTAATTTTTCATTTGAACCAAATAACAAATAACTAGCTTACCATAAAATCTACATTTTTGTCACTCATCCCATACCTTCTAAGATATTTTATTCTGATCTGAGAAGGCATTTTAACACTACTTGATAATATCCAAGAGTCACACAGATTTCTTCCACTTCATCCATACTTTGTCTATGCCATATTCTTCAGCACTGCATCCTTTAACAAAAAGTTCCTTGATCTTTGTTTAATTCACCAT
The DNA here is from genome assembly GCF_012460135.2 of Molothrus ater. Classification (NCBI taxonomy): domain Eukaryota; kingdom Metazoa; phylum Chordata; class Aves; order Passeriformes; family Icteridae; genus Molothrus; species Molothrus ater. The sequence continues at coordinate 10,635,727 of NC_050482.2, read as the reverse complement.
ACAAGCTTTCTGTGTGAGATCTTGCTGGCTTCAGTTAAAAATGCTACAAGATCCTATCCAATCTCCCCAGTCTTCTCTCTTTCAAACATCTTCTTCATTATCGTTTCCATCACCAAACAGATTTTTCATCCAACTGCTCTCTCTACTCTGTTGACTCCAAATGTTTCCAACCTGCTAACCTTCATCCCTCTGCCCTTGTGCAGCCTTCTGTTCTCTTCTGGCTGATTCTCAAATTTGAGCATATCCAAGTGCCTCTAACTCCATCACTCACAAAAATATCCTTGACCTTTCCTGCCTTTCCAATTACATTCTCGTTTCCGCTCCTCCCTCCTAAAGTGGGAATGCAGAATGCACTGTTTACAAACTATTCTTCCAGTTTTTGCCTTTCAGATGCCTTTTGGTTTCTTTCCAGTTTGGCTTCAACCAGTTCTGCACATAAAAGTTTGCAGCAATCTTTTCTTGGACCCAAATCTGGAGGGTTTTTGTACCTCCAAAGTCAACATATTTGAGCAAATTCTTGGACTTTCTTCTACTGATACTGCCGATCACAACAATTTTTTTTGGTTTCTCTTTGTACTGAGGTATTCTGTAGATTTTCTTGCAGGTGCTGTAATTCTGTTGTCTATACTGAAATCCTCTGATTCCTGGGTAAATACAGGCATTCCAAGCAGATACCAAAGGATAAGACAGTGACAACTTTGCAGCTAAGGAATGGACACACCTGCAAAAGTCACCTGTATAGTAAATAAAAGAGTAACTGTAGTGATTTTTTTCATCCATAGGGTTTGTTTTGGGAAAAACCCCAAAGATGACTGTAGGAAAACAGACGGAGTTTCACTGCTGAGGATGGTGAAACAAAGGAATAGAACAGCTCAGAAGCAACTTGATAAAACTGATAGGGAAGGCAGAAAAAGAGGTTCAGAGATTTATGAAGTCAAAAACACTGTGTAAGTGAATCTCAGGAGTTCTTTGATGGAGGATTTTAGGAATAATAAAACTTGTTATAAAAAAGAAACAAGTCTAGATAAGGATCTTGTTACTCAGCTGGAAATGAACAATATCTGTGTAAGCATGACAGCAAAGGGAATAGAGGAGGTGTCTGTTCTCAAAAGTTACATATTTTAGCTTCAACAAAAAAGTGTTAGAGTTAAAACCATCAAGGATTAATGATTAAAGAATAAAACACTCAAAATTTACTTGCATGTGACACAGAAACTCATAATGAAGAAATAGAAAGTTGTCTTAATTTCCCCCCGCCTCCAGAAAATAAGGAGTACCTGAACCTTTGCAAGACTGTAGTGCCTGAAATCTGCTACTTTTACCAGTTTCTGGCAAAAAAAAAACCTTAACTCTGTTCCTGCTTGTGTACCTCACAGTGCACAGGCACAGATGTTGTTGCTCCCAGTAGTACTGTCACAATTATGTTACAAAGCAATTCCATTTTTAATTCTTACATAAAGCTTACATACAGAAAATAAAACATCAGTGCTGTGACCCAAGTGATGAAGAACTGCTGCATGGATGTGGAGTATAAGAATCAAGCCATGAAAATGTCAATAAACATAGGAAATTTCAAGTCTCATATTTCAAGCATTTAAAATGTCATTTTGTGTTACTTCTTATTTTAGAATGCTCCCACAGCAGGCAGGAAGCTAATTGGTTTTCATTTAAGTTGGCAACAAATTTCACCTTGTAATAACCATGTACTGGTATGAAGTTAAAGACTGGGATCCTAGAAATAAAGGGGAAACATTAGTAAACACTGGATCCTTTAAAAGGGAACACATGCAAAATGTGTGTTTACTGTAGCATCAAAGAACAGTTCACACTGCAAAAGGATCCATATGGGGCCAAAAGAGAAACCACAAGAATGTTCTGAAATCCCTGTGAAGAAAATACCATGCACTCTGTGCACAATGGTAGCACAGGCAAGACCTCATCACCTACACCTCTCCTGCTAAAGCAGGTTTTTAGCACCTTCCCTGCTAAAAGCCCACCAGGGAAAGCAGGAATTCAGAGAGTAAGTCATCAGGATCTGCAATTCTTCTCCAGATTCAGTGTAATGTAATTGCATGACAGATTGCCACTCTGTTATCTGTGAGCTGGGCTTTTCCAAGCTGTACTCTCAAAGTCCCTCATGTCTCCTTTATGTTGTTGCATTGATTCATTAAGGGAGAAATTGCCCTCTAAGATATCCATCAGACACTTTGTAAAAAAAAAAGCTACAAAACATGAAAACATTTTAAAAATTCTGAGAGACTCTAAATTAATTTTATTATAAAAGAGACTAGACACATATATTAACTTGCTCTTTATTTTCAGAACACAAAAGATAGCATCTGGAGCAACTACAAGTGGCTTGAGACAGTTTTCCTAAACTCATGCTAGAATATAAAATTGTTTTCTTGGAGTTATTCAGGATTTTTTTATACTGTGATACTTAATTTTGCAATACTTCTTGCTGCTGCTCATCAGAACTCAAGGATGTCTTGCTGTATTGAATATAACCTGTTCCTTTTGGCAATGACATCAGTGGAAGCACTGTCAATAGGGAAAGGTGTGGCTTGTACCATGTGAAAAGTGTCAGTGTCTGGAAAATATTTTCTATCTGAAAAAAGTTATCTCTGCTCATGATTTACACATATAAACAGAGTACAGAATTATCCAAATGAGATCTTGCAACAATGGAATTAAAGGTTTACTGGAGAACTTAATGACAGGTGAGAACCTTCTCTGCCAAGGAAAAATATTTGTTGTCACGTTTCATCCAGCTTCCATTTGTGCCAATTGTCAAAACTGTTTTATGTTTCAAGTTCAGGCTCACGTTTAGCCCAGTACTCACCAGTACACAAGTCATCCACTCTCTCCAAGATCTTCTGCAATGCCTTTCATTGATTACTAAAGGTCTAGACTAAGAGAGGCCAGGGGGATCATGTAAGTCTAATACATCAAAAAAATGATAGTGATTTGTTCCAAAAAATAATAGAGAGTGTGTACAAGGCAGAAAAGTGATCAGCTGCATGATGTGTTTCTAAGAGACAGCAGATGCTGGAGGATAGCTATCCAGAGCCCAGGTTTGATTCCACTGTATCAGATTCGCAGCACTTGCCAGTGAACTTCAGCAGGGCATGTATCTGTGCTCCATGTGTGAGGGTCTCATTGATTTCAGCAGGAGTAATGTGCAAAGAATGAAGGCAGAATATGGTCTGAAGTGGTGCTGAAACACTGCAGCTGTGATGTGTGACAATAACCATTTTACAAGAGACATAAAAATCTCAGAATGTTCACCTAATGCTACATTGCAGCCCAAGTCATCAGCATCTTAACATGAGTACATTTCAGCTGGGTTATGGAAAAGATTACAGATTGGACAAGCTAAGAAGACAGACAACTCAGATAAAACCTAAGAAAAGACTGACACTCCCTAGACAGGTAGAGCAAGGTCACAGAAATCAAAAATCACAATCTTAAGGTTCTTCTCAGTACAAGCTACCATTGATGACATTTACAGAGAGACCTTTGTTCAAAGGCTTGTATATGTGTTTCCTTGGGGAAAAAAAACAAACAAAAGAGATACATAACTTACTTGCAAGTGAAGGAAAGGCCCTTGTTCCTGCTGCATCTCTTTGCACATTGCTCTGTAGTATTTAACAGCTTCGTTTTTACTTCCAGTGTTTTGTTTACTTTAATGAGCATCAACTCTCCTGTTTTTTTGAAGTCATGAAGAGGATTTCTCTTTTTGCCTTTGCCCTCTAAAAAAAGAAATTAAGAATAAGAAGAAAAAAACCACAACAAAATAAAATATTGTTAAGAAGACTGATGAGATTAAGGATGGCATTAGATATGGATAACATTTTCTAGGAATTATCTTCAGAACCTAAAACATAGAGAATCTCTCACAAAAATAGGGTATAAGCATATAATGCAGAAGAATTGATTATTTTAGACAATGAATTCCATTTTTAAAACCAAAATAGTAGGAAGTATAGCAAAACCAGTTTCAAATAAAGATTGCATAATGCTGTAAAAGGGTAAAAGGTAAATTTCTCATCCTTTGTGAATTTTTTTAGAACCTGAAAAATATGCCCAATAATTATCTGAGATCTTGTAAATATTTCCATGAAAAGCTCAAGTGAAAAAGAATATCACTTGCTGAATGCAAAAAGCAGTTCTTAAAACAATACACTTATCACAAATTGTGAAGAAAAATGGATTCTGGAAGTGACACAAAGTAATAATCTCACTGCTCCAGTGAAGACTCTGTGTGAGTGTTGTGTCCAGTCTAAGTGTGACTGAACCAGAGTTGTAGCTCACAGAAAAGATTATAAGGTCAAACAGGGCCATAGCATGGAAACAGTCTGCAGTGTTACAAAGATTCCTGCAAAAATGAACAAAATGATCTTGCTTCTATGTCTCTATTGAAAAGCCCAGAGGAAGAGCTATCAAATGGAGGGAGGAAGATTGGCTAAAGATGTTTGGCTAAAGTGCAGGTGGAAAGGTCTTTGTTATCTGCAAGAAACTTCCAGAATTTTCCCAATATTTATTTGTACTTTTGCTTGGCATTCCATGAAAACCAGTCTACCAGTGAAGGCTATTCCATTGTCTCTGAAGACAGATGAGCACATCTGGAGAGTAACTGTCCCTGTTCTGTCAGATGAGTGACATAGGGAGAATAAATTGCCCTGTGGATCCATTTCTCCTATTTCACTCAGTGATCCCAGATGATCTTTTTGGATTAGATGGCTTATACACATAAGGTTAGGTGAATAAATTCCTCCTTAGTTTACAGAGTAGATAATAGTATTTTCCGTAACTTCTTTCCATGTAACTGTATTCACAGCTGTCCTTTCTCTACAGACTCTGCAACAATAATAGAACACAAATGCTCAGGTTCAATTTATTAAATTTCACCAGAGGTTTTCCAATAGACAAAACCTCATCCTACTGCTCTGAATAGATCCTCATGCACATGCAGAGTGCACTTAGGCCAGTAAAGTTTTGCTTGGTGCACTCTGCAGAAGCTCAGAATAACTGTAAATTGCAATAGCTGAGGCTCTGGAGGAGTTACTGCCAGCTCCATGTACTGGAAACCCAAAGAGAGCTTAGGAGTGTTCCCTTTGAGAGCTTCCATCCTGATCACTGAGTTTACATTTGCACTGGATTCAGCTAAATCACACCTCTCAGTGGTGAGTTATCCCTAAAACATCTAGAAACATCACAAAGACATCTACATTAGATCTCATCATGCTTCAGCTTAAAAAAAAAAAAAAGAAAAACAAAGAAGCAGAATATCTCTGCTACAACATCCCTATAAAATAACCTTCCCCCCATCCTCCTTTCTTTCCTTTTGAACTGATGAAAGTAAACTATGCTACTCCCCAGCATCTAACAACTCACAATTTTAATCCCAATCACAAAAAAGTTAAGAAAAGAATTTATTTATCTTTAAATATAACTATTATTATCATATGAAGATGCTTTTGATCAAAAAATCCAATGTTAATAATTTTGGTGTTGTGTTAGGGATCCCTATCAGCTCTCTTAAGCATTTTCAGCCTTCTATATGTGTAGTGCACATGCACCCAAAATGAATCACTGCTTAGAGAAATGTTATGGTAATGTTCTCATCCTAAGAAACCTGAACCTGTTATTGGAAACGGTTGTGTCCACATTGAAGCTGCTTTTTTGTTGTTGTTGTTGTTGTTGTACCTGTGATAGAAACAAAGTGCTTCAAAAAGGATTGCATTTACTCCTTAAGTCAACCACAGAAAAACAAATCTTCCATAAAACTTTTGTGGTGTATTTCTCAATCTATTATCTTCCAAGACATAGTTGTTAGTTTTCTGTTGTCTCAGCCAAGACTTTTATGTCAAGTGGTGGTAAGAATCTGTAGAGAAATATCAAAGTGTTTTCTTTCAGTTCCTGATACTAACATTTCCCATCTAGTGATAAGTGTCATTATCTTAATTCCCAAGATAACAGCTTCTTAAACTCACCAGCCAGCCTGCAAGAATATGATTTAAACAATCAAGAAATTCTGTTCTGCCTGAAAAATATGGTACAGAGTTCTGCTTTTTCTTTTTGTCCTTCTTTTCCTAGCAGTTGTCCAAAGAGGATTATGGGTTTGATCTTGCATTTAGCAATTCATAACAGCCTGATTTAGTTTAGCTTTCAAACAACAACATTCTATGTCTTGCCTATAATCCAAGAGGCAAAGGGCCAAGTGCATCTGTGGTGTGACTGTTAGAAACATCAGAATAATGCAAAGCACTACTTTAACAATTCTCCCAACAAAATATATGAAAACAATATTCTTTTTGCATCAAATTAGGTGCCTTTATTAATAAAAAGTTAACTCAAACAGTGTCTTAAGCATGCTCCACATTAAAGGTTAGTAGGCAGCATGCATACAATGCAACTAATTTGTGATTGTCATTCATTTCAATTTTTTTAACTTTGATTTATCAGGCTTTCTTCTCATTTTGTGGGCCATGTCCTCTGATGTTTTCTGTCGTTTCATATCACATTACCAGGGAAGTCTGACATTCCACTTAAATTTGAAAATATTAGCAGCTGATTCAAACACAAAGGAATCCAGTCAAATATGAACCAACATTTTTTTCTTCTACAGGAACAACCACTATCTAAAAATATTTCCCCAGTCAACTTAAAAAAAATCTTAAAAAGGTGAAGATGGTGCCTTTTTCTGTTTCTTAACGTGAAGTTGAACAGAAAAGAGATAAGCTCAGTCAGAGCCCAAGTAAATTGGAAATGACACATCTGCTCTAGTAGGATGCAGCATTGGACAAGTGCTCCATAATCTCAAAAGGGATTTCCAGAGTCTCCCTGCTGGTGTTCCCATTTTCATAAAAGACTTTAAATATTTACATAAGAAAAGAGGTACCTCACAGGGAAAGACATTTACCTTGGAGCTACAAGAACTCACCTTTCAGTTCCCTTACTAAGATTTTCAAATGAGGTTTCTGAACAGTCTTCTCAGATAAGAATCATTGACTGAGACTGCTATGGGGCACCTGGAGGAAAAGATTTCCAACAATACCTTTTCTTGGAGCAGTTCCAGTCCATGTCAAATACTTTCAATAATCAGAGATAAAGAAAACTGACATTCTACAGCATTTTTGTAAGAAAACTCACTAGCAAGTTCCAGTGACTGTGTTCTAGAACCTGCTTCACTCTACTTTTAATAATCTTAATACAAAACAGAACCAGCAACACTGTGAACTGTGAGCAATGCAGGCCACGGTATGCTATAAGATAGAGGGGCAGTTTCTTGATTAACAAGAGAAACTGGTTTGAATCAGTAAATGTGTTTGTATTTTGATCTCTCTTTCTCTTCAGGTATTCTGTAATCACTGGGCTGATAGAAAAATGTCAGCAGTATAGCTTCTTTTTCCCTTCTGGCCTTGTGTCCTGCACCAAAAAAGGGCTCTGGGTTCCCAAACCACCACATCACTCAGTTCTGTAACTACCTGATTATGTTCTGTATCTCAAATTACAACATACACCTTGCAGAACAAAATCGGTCTGACACTGAGCTATATGAGAGTATAGAAATTCAGTAGTTTCAGGTTTTTTAGAGTTCAAACACCTAAGCAACTCACATTTTACACCCTCAGGTCTTAGTACGATCACAAAAAGTATTTGGTTTTGCATTATCTACTTAGTAGTAAAAAACCTACAACAGCAAATACAATACCGTTTTTGTGGTAATCAAAATAGCATACAGGGTGTCATGGGGCCCAAAGATCACCTTTGTTCATTACAATGCGATCAAAACATTACTTGTGTTATCTACAGCAAAATTTAACAAGATTACTTGAATTTGTCTGCTTCATTGGTAATCCCTTTCTCCTTCCTCTACCACTCCAGCTTTTTCTAATAAAGATGTACATTTTAGGCTGCAAATTTATGGTCTTACAGAGCACAACTGGAGCATACTGGCTGCTTCCCCTGGAAAAGTCTCTACTTCTGTGGACTTGTTATAGGCTCTAGAAATCTTTTATTAAATACTAGTTATGATGCACTCAGCATGTCAGCTTCCAGGGTTTCCAAATTTCCCTCTACTCTATGCAAAAGTTGGTACTTTCTTAAAGAAACACATCTTGAAGTCTCCTGAATAGGTAAGAAAACTTATTCTCTTGTTTCTTTTTAATTTTGCATCCCACTTTGTTATACAGAACAAAACCATCCAAACTTAACAACAGGTTTTCCAAATGGGAAGATAAATACAGTTAAATTAAATGTTTATGTTTTAATTGAGGTTCTTAATGAAAACTTCATTCTTTGTGATTGAGTTTTATTTCCCTTTTCTGTTTATTTAAACTTACAGAACTTGAGCATTTTAATATTTATTTGCTTGTTGAGCTAAACTTTCAACTGTGTGGGGACCTTTTATAACTTCCAGTTTTTAAAGAATATAAACACTCATCTAAAAGCATGACTGTTCTTTGTTTGTCAGATGTCAGAAACAAACTAAATCTATGAGAAAATAAATGAAGATAATTAAGATACCTGAATTCCTTAGACTAGCAGATGCTGTCAGAGAACTGCAGGAATCAACTGCAGTCCTTCCAAATGGAGAATGAAAGACAAAACAACATGACATGAGGAGAAATATTTAAAATAGGGAAATTGTCCACACGCTGTGCAGGAAGCACAGAGAAGCTGATGATTCAAAATATATTCCAGTGAAGAAAAATGGTCATATAAAGTGACACAATTATTTCAGAAATATAAAACAGACTTAGGCACTGTTTTTAGTATCAACTGGCATATTAGATCTCTGTTTAATATTTTGCATCATGTTTGTAATGAAATTAAGCCACTTGACCTTGAGCAGTTAACAGATGGACTAATTAGAGATTGACTTATTTATGTTATAATTGATAACCAGGTCAGAATGTTAAAATGAGATTTGTTATTAACTTAATTTTGCAAATAATCATCACTGCAAGATAAAGAAAACTGGATTTTCCCAATGAGCTCGGACATAAAATTATGAGAGAGGAATATCATGTGATTTAAAACTTGGCACAGGGTGGGGGGAAATCAGAAATCTACCATCATATGAAAGATCTTTAATTAAAAAAAAAAAATCTCAACTTTAAACACACCTGAAATAAATGTAGGAAAGCACAGTTCAATACAGTAAACATATCAAACATTTTATCAGGGGACAGCATAATTGACCAAAAATGCTTGGTAACTTATATCCATAAGTTTCTTATACCATAAGTTTCTTATACCATAAGTTTCTTTTCCCATCCATAAGAATGGGGGAAAAAAAAGTGCAAAGCAAAAATCTGCAAAACAATTTATTATCACAGTGTCAGATAAATCAAAGCAGAATGCTTATCCCAGTGTAAATATTGACAATTTAATAAGAAAATTAAAAACAAAGTATGTTTATGTACATAAAACAGAATTTGGCAGAACTTGTGTAACAAGAAAAAATCAGTGAGTGGGGTTTGAAAAAAAGCAACAGTTCTCATCATATATGGCTTGAAACCAGTATGCAAATACAGTGAGGTGTTTAGCTTGTCTATAAAATATGATAGAAAGGATAGTTTTAATAAAGTTTTTCCAAGACAATGCTTCTTAAATGATATAAAACATTGGGGTAAACTGTATTCTGCTGTGTGCCTCAGTATGATAGCATAAATATAGAAATATAGGCTTCATCAAGAAAAAAAGAAAAACAAACAAACAAACCCAATCTTCACCAGATGGTGAAAGTAAATGTTACTAAATGCTTTTGGATACAACGTGCTTAAGTTAACAGTGTGGTCGCAGAAATAAAAGAAAGGATGTTAAAGATGAATATTGATCCTAACATCATTAATAGGGTCATCACAGTATTGTAATCTGTGTGAACCATTCAAAAGTACTTTTTCAATAAATACATTCAGGGCAATTTTGTCTCAAATCAAGTCATAACAGAATCACTCTGACAAAAAGAATTAGTGCTCAACACTTTTAACTTACTGTCATTTACTTTGACTTTTCCTTCTGCCTGTTTCAGTATCAGAAATATCCAGATTCCTGGCTAGAATGCAGAAAGTGAACACCTTTTCCAAATGACTTCTCATTTGGGGGAAAAGGGGAAAAAAAGGCAGAAAGGCAGACCAACATAAAGAGAAACTGGAGCAATCTGAGTTGTGCCCAAGAAAACAACTTTGTAGGTTGGATAGGCTTAAAATGCCAGATTAAGTTTAATGCAGTTATTTATGTAAGACAATAATTTGGCGTAAAAGAAGTTTACCAACCATACCCAGAAAATCTGCAGTCAGCTGTATAGATGGAAAGTCACCAAAATAAAAGCAGCTGTCCAATGAGGCATCTCTAGCTTGTCAAAACTAAACAGTTTCTCAGAAGTACCTGGAGGATGATGTGAATATTTTAACTTCTGACATTTATCTTCTTGGCACAAAAGCCTTATGGGGAGAAGAACCACACAATTTTTAGAAAGTAGTTTGAAATATATGTAACTATCCATACAATATCTATATATAATAGATAATGATTTCCGTATTTCTACATTGGCTCTCAGTCTCGTTGTTGAGCAGATTCAGGAAATGTACAAAGATATTTCTTTTTGGCTTTACATTACCACTCACACCACACACCCACACCCCCTTATTAGCAACTGCAAAGACTGCCATGTAACTGGGAACCCAACTTCATCTTTATGCTAAGTCCTGCCTTTGGAATCCACTCCTATGGTCAGCATGAAAACTCAAGGAGCTAAGGATAATGCTAACAACTGATATATATGTTCTAAAATTGGATGGTAGCTGCAAATGGACAGATCTTCTCCTTCCAAGAAAAGGTTATCTGCTCAGCAGGATGCTGGGACCCACTGGCAGAAACAAATGTGCAGCAGTTTGTACTCTGACTTACTGTATCTAACCTCTGGCTAAATGACTGAGAGGATTTTCCCTTGTAAGATTTGCTCACTTGCACATTGTGCACATGTATTAAATCCCCACCATCTTCCATTGCATTCACAGTCTTTACAAGCAATTGGTGTCTCCTTTGAGGCACCCAGCATGTTGTGCCCTTCCTTTGTGATGGTGCCCCAGCCAACCGGAATTCCGGGCATGCAGCAAGGGGTAAGGAGAAAAGCACAAGTAGGCAGGGCAGGGACTGGGCAAAACAAAGGATGACAGATGGCTGAGGGCAGCAAAACAGCCCCTGTGAGGAGTGATGAGAGCCTTGCTTCATGCTGTATACATGAAAATAGTGCTGCTGGCCAAGGCAGCGAGTCATAGGAAAAGCTGGAGCCGATGGGGGGACAGAGGGAGCAGCCAGTCCCCAGCTGGGCCAGCAGCACCGAGGACTGCCAGGCACGGCTGGGCTCATCAGACAGCACATGGGTGGAGGCCCACAAGCCACTGAAAACTACAGCTAGATTTTGCCAACACGTTTGACTAATCTGGAGCATGTTCCCAGCTCTGCTTCCCACAGCACTGTTTTGCATGGAGGTACTAACCACATTCAGGAACAGCTCTAAACCCTCTGGGCACTGCCACAGAAACTGACAGGAGAAGATGGGGTAACAGTGAGGACGTCCTCACCCCTTCTTCCCAGGTTTTTAGCTGCCATACTTTCCCCACAGCAAGGTTCAAATTTTGCTTGCATTATGGCAGTTGTCCTACTATCCTTGCTTCCCAAGTAAGCATGGAGAACAGTCCTTTCTCATCTCCATGATCAATCCATTCTCAACTCTGTGCTGTCTTCCAGTCCCTGCCATTCCACCTCATCTTAATGCTGAGGGGGAGAAAGTGAAATTCCAACATTCATCCAGTACAAGTAATTGCAAAACATCCACGGCAAGGCTTTGTTTTTTTCCACATCATGCTTTTACTCAAAAAGAGGCCCAGTTATCCTGGTTTTAAACCTCCTTGGAAAAGTTCGAAATGCTTAAGTGGCAAACTAATGTTCAACATAAAGATCCAAAAGGGAGATATTCTGCTCTTGAGGGAGACTGCACATTTCCCTTCCAATCCTGGCCTCAGCTGAAGTATTACAATAATGACAGATGAGCTCCTCCAATAAGAGGCTTTCCTTTCCTTGACTTCAGTGGTCAATTTTCCAGAGTTTTACGCAACATTTTAATCTCATGTCTTTCAACTCTATATTCTCCTGCTATGTTGCTTATGAAAATGGCATTAATAGAAACAGAAAATCTGTTAAGCAGGGTAAGTGCTGTATTACATGTGAGAGCAAAACAAGCAGCCCCTGGCACTGAGTACCAAAAGGATTCCATTAAACAGAAGGAATACACTCTTCCAACTGGCACAGTATCATTTCACTTTGTTGACAGTATATAGTATAATGATTATCTACAGCTGGGATGGGAAAATATAAATCACATTAATTTTTAAAAATATACTTAGCTATGCAGACCACAGGAATACACAACATTCAAAAATTGATTATGGCTATGGGATTTGAATTTTTTTTTCTTAAAGTGATAATATATATAGGAACTAAGAGCTACTCCCACATCTTCATTAGCAACTTCTTCAGATCATCCAAACTACAGAATGTGCTTTAAATAAATTTGAATAAACACACTTGGCTGACAGTCTTCTCACAGAAAAATGTATCTTTAATTTAAATAAATCTTTAACATTCACTCTTTTGCAACATGCCAATCTACTTGTTGCTTTGATTAAAGAGTCATTTTTAGTTTCACTAAATGAACATTATTAAAGAGATTCTTCCAAGAATACTGAATAATAAGAATATTTGATCAAGAAAGAAAACTCCTTGATGAAGTTATTAGCTACAGATTAATTTCTTTGTGCAAGTGACAGAGACTTACAGGATATTGATAATGACTAGGCAGGCAGTCTATAGGAACCATGCACATTTATCTTTCATCAATCACAGTCTTATCTTTTATATATTAAAAGGAACTCAGAAAGTGATAGCGTAGACAGCTTGCTGACATTTAAATTTCTTGTGTTTTCTTCACCCTCCTTTTTCTTTACCCCTTAATATAACCCAACTGTATTAGTCAGCAACTTCTGTTACACAGGACATTGTCTTTGCACAGAACTTAGGGCATGAGATTTCAAACCCAGAATATTCGTTCACAGAAGAAACTAAATTCACCATTATGTACATTTGAAATCAGATTTGACAGAACAGCACTAGAAGTATGGATGTGCATTAACAAAAGACTTCCTTCATATATAGGCAAATCCTAATATTTCTTAAAAACATCCCAGTAAAAAGGATCCAACATCCCAAACAAAGACAACATATATGTTTACAAAGCAATCATTTACAGAAATTGACCAGAAATTTGTATTTTCATAAAGAAGTAGCACAACTTTCCCTTGCCTACAATGTAAATATACAGACACTCTTTTTGAAGATCATGTATTTTCAAAAACAAGGCAAGCAAAATGGCAGTGTGTGCTAAGAATCATCTTCCTTGCCAATAAGGCAAACAACAGGATTAATTAATTTTAAGGAAGATGGGAGAGGAAAATTAAGAAAGGCAGGGTTTTCAAGAAACTGTCACCATGAGAGCAGGTCAGAAAACAACTCTTACTCTAGAAAACTATGAAGTTTTGGATATCTAATTTTTCTCCTCATCCAGGTGAACCATTCTCCCCAAACTGGAGAGCCCATTGGTTGAGGCACAACCCTATTCATCAGCCCAGTACTGATGCATGCAGTACAAAAGGTGTCTCTCAGTCTCCCTCTCAAAATATTAAGTAGATCCAACATTCATTGAAGTTGGTAAACCACAGACCAGCACTAAGAGCCTACAGTCAGGGACAACAAGGACTTTCTCTCACTCAAGAAAAGCACCCTGACCTACCAGGAGAGCAAATCATGACCTAGCTTATTATGAGCTTGGCTGTGGACTAGTTGAGTACCTCTGGCCCACGCAATAAAGTGCATGTGTGTGAGTGTGTCTGCAGTGTTTATTTTGCTTTTTTTTTTTTCTTAACTAGCCCCTCAGTTGAAGAGCTTTTGTCACAGGTGAGGGCTTCTCAACAGCAGGTTACCACAAGCTATTGGCAATATCTCCTGCTGCATATTTCTCTGTCCTTTGATTTGAAGGAAACAAACCCAGGAAAGTTTCTCTTTAACAGGAATTATTTTTGTGAAAAGTTTTGATGTATCAGCATTTTCCAGTAAAAGAAAACCAAAACATTTTCTCAGAAAATTCCTAACCAGCTCTAGTCATCACTTTTCAGAGAAGCTGCATGTCCAAAAAATGGAAATTCCAAAGTACATGGAAAAGGAGTTCAGAAAAGTATAGTATCATAGTGTCTGTATCTCTGTGTCACCTGCTAAAGAATGCCTGTGAAAACAATATCCTCAGTGAGCAGACTGAGCACAGAAGTTGTAATGAGATTGTTCAGCATCCTACAGAACCACAGTCTTCCTTGCAGGGGGAAAACAACAGGTTTTACTGCACGTGATGCTGCCAGTCTGTTTTTGACTTGCCCACTCAGCTCACAAAATACTCCACTTTGAAATTTCATTTCAAATTATTTATTTTTTAACTAGAAAGCAGTTAGGTCTTGGAAGCCATGAGCATGCCATACTGTGCCTGATGCCCTCACATATTGCCCCAGAACCCGCTGCCACAGTTGCCTGCCCTGGCTTTGCCTGCTCCTGGCAGATTCTTTCCCTGAATTGTGCCTGTCCTTTGTTTCTGTCTGTGCAAAGGTCTGACCCTAACAATGTTGCCGGAAGGAAGGAAAGGTTTGTAGAAACCTTTACAAACTTTTTTCCTTAAACGTCTTCCCAGAGGGCCAATAGAAAGCACAGAGTTGGCTCTTCAGATAATCAGTCCAGGGGGGACACTTCAGGAAAGAAATTCAGCTAAAGAGCATCCAGCACTTGATTACTTATTGTTCGTTCCTTCCCCCCCCCACCCCCTCCATCTCCCGGATTTCAGCGGGAACATCTAATGAAATTACAAGTATTTCAGTCTGGAAATAGCACTCTCATGCTGTTGAACTTCAGCAAGGACATTCCCGTTCAGCAATGCACTATCCCGTGCTTTGGGTATTCCTTGTCAACTTCTGTTATTTAACATTTATTCTACCACTGGAAATTAAGGATACGCGGTCTCGCCTGATAACGACCGGGAGCACCTCTGGGCAAGGATGCGATTTCCTTTCCCCAGTTCTGCCAGTCCTGAGCGAGCCCCGCGCCCACTCCCGCACGGTGCAGGCGCTGGCAGCGGCGGCCCCTCGGCAGCCCCGGGCCGGGACCCGCCTCCCTCAGGGCTGCGCTCCTCGTCCCGGCCGGCTCCGCTCGGCTCCGCGGCGCTGCCAGCCCGCCCGGACACGCGGGGTGAGGCGCTGCCAGCCCCACCTGCGGGCTCAGACCTGCGGGCTGCGGGCTCAGACCTGCGGGCTGCGGGCTCAGACCTGCGGGCTGCGACCTGAGGGCAGCGCCCGGCGCGCCGCCCCAGCGCCCTCCCTGCCGCGGCGGAGCGGGGGAGAGGGGCCGTGCTGCGGCTGCGAGGCGGCCGGGGGTCGCTAGCGAAGTGATAGAAGAACTGACCTGCCGCGGGGATGGCGGTGGGCAGCAGCAGCAGCTGGTGGAGCAGCAAGGCTGGCAGGAGGTGGGTGGCCCGCATGGTGCTGGCGGCCCCCCCGGCGGCTGGCGGGGAGGAGAAGGGGAGATGGCTCCTCGGAGGGACCCCGTGCACCGCCGGTCACTCGAGGAGGCAGAGTGAGCCGAGCTTTTTATTGCGATGATCTAAGTTTGTTGTGTGATTAACTGGAAAGATCTGGGTCCCAACTCCCTCTTACGGTAAGAAACTGTTTAACAACATCCCCTCTCTGCCTCCTCTTCTCCTCCCCTCCTCAGGAGCTGCCTCCCTTCCCTCCCACCCCTCAACCAGCCCAGGGAGAGGGCTTCCCCCGCCTCATCTCTCCCTCCCTCCCTCCTTCCCCCCTCCTTGCCCCCGCCTCTCTCTCCATCCCTCCGGAGCTCGGGAGGAGCAGCCGGGCCGGGCCAGGTCCCTCAGCTCCTGCCCCGGGGCTGGTGGCTCCTGCAGCAGGGTTCCCTCACAGTCCCCATTGCCATCTCACCTGCAGCCAGAACAGACCTCTCCTTCCCTGCAGACGTGTCCCTTCACAGCGTCCCACTTTCTGCACCTGCCCCTTGGCCTCATCGCCAGGCAGGACCTCCATCCATTGCCCTTTCACTGGGATTCTCCCACCACACGCACAATTTCACTGTAAGGAAACACCTTTCCTCTGACCTGCCCGTGGCCGCCCCCAGCCACCAGCCTGGCCTTTCCATCACCCTCTTTGGCCATCTGACAAATGCCACTTCCTCAAAATTGTGGCAGCTCTGGGGATTTTAAAGGTCAAGTATCAGCTGCTGGCGTTGCTCCATGGAGACAATCTTCAGTCCAAAGCGATGCCTGACCTTCCTTCTGTTGCAGGCAAAGTCATTGTAATTTTTCTCTTGCACTTCATTTTAACCTCATGGAAGCAATGACATTGGGTTTTGTTTAAAGTCATGAGACCGGCCTTCGTGACATGCAAGTGTTCAAAAATAAACACTTGAGGAAAAGTTTTGCTGTAATTTAAACTGTTCCTTTCTCCCATGCATCCACCTACCATCTACGGCAGGAGTGTGTGACAACAGTGGAAACTGTTTCCCTCCATTTTCCACGAAAAACCAGAGACCCACATGTGGCCCCATGCCATGTGAGTCAGAAAAATGTGTCTCCTTCCCAGCCTGGACTCCTTTGCCCATATTGATGATTAGCACCTATGAGTGAAACAGGTATTCTTAGAAAAATAGATGGTTTCCCAATCCACAAATAACTTTTAATCAAGTATTTCAGACAGATGTGAGTGGGACTTTTTATCCAGTTACTTTTGCCCAGTGGCAAAAGTTAAAATTTCCATTTGGGAATTACTACCTTACTAAATGAAAGCAAGGTGACAAAAGCAAAAAATTGAGAGACAGTCTGTTAAGAAAATATTTGGAACATTTGGTATTACAGGAAAAACACATTTGTGTGAAAAAAATACTTTCTGTTTCAGAATGAGCATTATTTCTAGAAGTTTTAGTTGATTTTTTTTTTTGCTGTCCTCATTTTTCTCCCAAAAGTAAAAGTTAATTTTCAGGAATTTCTTGGAGAGCTACTACCTGAGAAACAGAGAACACATACCTGAGAAACAGAGAACACTGGCCAACAACCTTCTGTGGAATCCTTGTCTACTGCAACTGATAAAACATGGATCTCTCAGATTTTGTTTTCTGTTTTTCTCCCTGCCAAAGATAGACATAAGTATAAACAAAAAGCAGCAAAAATAATCATATCACCATTCTGAGCCCAAAATAGCCACATTCTGCTAACCAGATGTATTTCACTTGTTGTCCATGCATGTGTTGAGTGACATTTTTTGCAGAGGACAGAATCCTGCACCATTAAGATCGAGTAGAGTGTTTTACCACTGACTTCTCTGAGGGGAATATTTGGCCTGTATTCAGATTCCTCCTAATTTTTAGGAAGATTGCTGTTGTGTTTCTTAAGGTCTGGAGTGCTACTTAATGGAGGAAATATTCTGCTACATGGAATCCTATCTTTAATACATAATATTGTGGATTATTCATGATGCGTCTCAGTTCTGTAAGAGAGCTCAAGTCCCAGTCATGAGCTTCTTCAGCTGCAGATATTGTGCTGGGCAGGTGTAACTCCATAGTGCTGCTTCTCCATTTGTCCAGTTTTGAGGAGCTGCTTGAGGATGCCTCTGCCCTTTTCACAGGCCATTATGTATCTCCCCTCAGAGGAAGTCAGGACACACGGGCTAGAGGGCCAGGGACAGGAGGTACATTAGAAAGGGAAAGATCCTACAGATTCTATATTCAGATGTTCTATTTGTAGGCAGTCAAGACTGAGATTTGCATCTGGATCTGTGAAAGGAAAATGCTTTTTGGTCCCACATCATATACTGCAAAATGTAGCATGAGCCTTTTTCTGTGTCTTCATGCCCCATCTGTTTTGCAGTGGAAGCATAATATTTTATCGATTCAATCAAATTTGATCTTGAAATGAATTTTCAATATGAAGGAAAGCTGCAAAAATTTCATTTTCATGAAATACATTTTCCAAAAGAATTCTGTGTTCTGTTTCAGCCGGCACATAGAGTAACTAAAACTTAAATGCAACATTCAAAAGTTGTAGGTTTTATGCAAGAATATTGTTTTCTGACCCTTTGAGGGCATGTTTTTGACCTATAAATCCTTTCTCTATTTCTGTTTTTGGGGCTTATCTGAGAGTGGGGATTTTTGGGTTGTTGGGTTTTTTGATTTTTTTTTTCTAATTTTTTTTTTGCAGCTCTGCAAACTTGCTCTGATAACCTGGCTTTCAAATCAGTGTAGCTCTGTATTAGGAAAGTAGCATAACATTTCTGTAGAAGTTATCTAAAAAGAAAAGAGTTACTTGCACACTTTACCAAAGATGTATTTGCTCTGGACTGCCTACATGAGTGAAAAATTTCAAAAAACTTTATTTTGGTTGGAAAAGTAAGCAGACATGACCAAACACATGGAAACTGCTATTTTTATGTTCTCTTTTCTGACCATAACCACAGCTGAATCTGTTTTTCAGATGTAACTTGCTGTTCAGAAATGCTAGATATTCACAGTTTGGGCAGGAATCCTTACATGTACACAAAATAATATTAAGTCACCATTAGCTTTGAAGAAAACTTTTCTAAATGAACCAGCATTTTCATATGAAGCAACACTTTTGCTCAAAATATTTGCTTTTTACTTCTTGATTTATCTGGTATAGGTATCACTGTGGTAAAGTCCTACTGGAGAATAAGCCAAATAAAATAAGTAAGTGCTTGCAGTAATTACTGTTAAACACAGAGTTAATCAATGAAAATGTCTCAGGCTGCCTGAGTAGTTTAAACTGAACAATTGTGCTTCACATTTCAAGAAGTACTAAGCTTTATTGTCTTTTTTTTTTTTTTTTTTATAACCTGACCTTGAGATTAGGAGCAGAAAAGATTAGATTGTGGTATGGACCACAAGATTTGACACTGCTGGGAAAGGCAGAGTTTAAGCAGAGTTGCAGCACATGACAGGTGTCAGTACTTGCTGAGGCACTCAGCCAGAGCCCAAGCTCTGGTATTTTCCAAGATAATACCTATGACTTCTTTGTGCAGAAAGAGAAAGGGAAATAAGGCATGAAAACTGGGAGGAGGAGCAGGAAGAAGTGGATAACAAGATCCACATATGGGAATTAATGTCCAGTTGAAAGCAAAGGCTCAGAAACTTCACGGTCTACTATTCTAGATTCAGTCCACAGGACTTGGCATGTCATCATACCAAATGTTGCAGATCTGACCTGCTTGTCCCAGAGGGCAGATTCACCGCCCCAGCCAAGTGTGCTGAGCCCTGGGCAGTGGAGCAGGACAGCGTGGCACCTCACATGAGCCTTGGTGCTGATTCCCCACCAGGGAAACTTGAGAATGAAGACAAGCTCCAGAGTGACTTGGCTGGGCTTGGTTCCACCTATTTTAATTCACATGTGTTCATAATATTCAATCATAGATAATTTACAATTCTTACTGCACCCAGAGCCCCAGGTGTTCAGGCCTGGCTGCTAAACCCGAGGCAGGTAATCCAGCATTCATCCCTGCAGTCAGTTAATAGTGTAAATCCTTCATGGTTTTCCTGTGTGGGACATATGGTAGTTGCTTTTCTCATATTTGCTGTATGCTAACTCGGAGGAGTTCAGATGGATAACAGAACAATTTTTAAGTTCTAGTGTGAAAGTCGTTTAAGTCATTTATGGAATGGTACCCAAGGGCAGCAGATGATAATGCAGCCCATCAGAAATTACTATTTCTAATGTTTGGGAAGATAAAAAAGAAAGAAAAGAAAAGAAAAGAAAAGAAAAGAAAAGAAAAGAAAAGAAAAGAAAAGAAAAGAAAAGAAAAGAAAAGAAAAGAAAAGAAAAGAAAAGAAAAGAAAAGAAAAGAAAAGAAAAGAAAAGAAAAGAAAAGAAAAGAAAAAAGAAAAGAAAAGAAAAGGAAAGGAAAGGAAAGAAAAGAAAAGAAAAGAAAAGAAAAGAAAAGAAAAGAAAAGAAAAGAAAAGAAAAGAAAAGAAAAGAAAAGAAAAGAAAAGAAAAGAAAAGAAAAGAAAAGAAAAGAAAAGAAAAGAAAAGAAAAGAAAAGAAAGAAGGAAGGAAGGAAGGAAGGAAGGAAGGAAGGAAGGAAGGAAGGAAGGAAGGAAGGAAGGAAGGAAGGAAGGAAGGAAGGAAGGAAGAAGAAGAAAGAAAGAAAGAAAGAAAGAAAGAAAGAAAGAAAGAAAGAAAGAAAGAAAGAAAGAAAGAAAGAAAGAAAGAAAGAAAGATGCAATAACATATACAACACATTGTTATTAATGTTAAAATTTTATCTGATTGAAATTTAGATATTTCCACATCCAAATGTTTTATCTACATGGAGATGTACATGCAAAATTATTATTTCCATTAAAAATTTCCAGTAATATTCATTTGAAGTTTTGTGGGATGTGCTGCACTGTGGTTATGAGGAATTTGAAACACCAAAAATTCCTCAGTTAACTCAAAAGAATTTGTTCCTTGTATATAATCAAAGTTTAGGTATATTGATGAAGAATGCTAAACTTTT
Organism: Molothrus ater; assembly: GCF_012460135.2. Taxonomy (NCBI): domain Eukaryota; kingdom Metazoa; phylum Chordata; class Aves; order Passeriformes; family Icteridae; genus Molothrus; species Molothrus ater. The sequence goes on along the minus strand of NC_050482.2, from coordinate 10,615,048 downwards.
GGTTTATATTTGTTTTTTTCCTCTGCTAATAATGTCTGCACTGCCAAGAAAGTCTGCAAAGAATAAACACCACTGGTAGTACTGGTAAATAAATTCTCTTACTCAAGGCCTAATTTGAACTGCAAACCCCTTACAATAGCTTTTTATTTATTTTTTATTTTGTGCAAGAATGTAAGAAAAAATGAACCTCTCTGTGACCTCGGTCTGCTAGAATTAAGTTGTGGTACTGGCCTTTGGAAAAAAGAAAACAGAAGCTGAATATGTTTGATATGAAGCAACAGCCCGAAAAGCCTTAATTTACATGCCATAGTTGAAGTTATTTCTCTGAAGATGTGATTTTTGGTTCAGAAAATATTCATTGTTTTGCATATTTAGGTAAAGTACAAAGCTTAACCACAGTCAAGGAAATCTAGATTTGGCTTTCTACTTTTTTTCTTTATTGTAGAAAAGCTTGAAAAGATCCACCTAAAATATTTAACCACTGAGAAAATCTCCAAGTCACATTGTCTTTAGAATAATCTGTCTTTAAATCCATTTGAAATAAGGTGTGTATATTATGTCATTTGGACAGTATATTAAAGCTTTCTTTTATGTGTACAAATAATTCACCCCTCTTCCCATATTTTTAGAAGTCAGTGAAAACCAAGAGTGTGCTTAAATAAAACCACTGAACATCCCTGGCTGAATATTTTTTTTCATTTACCTGGCTTAACCATAAAACCTAGGATGGTTTTTCCAAGATCTTTTTATGTTAGATCCCAAACAGGAGAAAAAAATTTGCATTTCCTAGAGCATTTTCTATTTTCAGTAATTGCTTTTATTTCAAAAAGATAATAAAATTTTGATGGATTTCATATCAGGAGATAATTTTTACATTGAAATTAAATATATATATATATATATATATATATATATATATATATATATATATATATATATATATATATAACATGCAATAAAAAAGTCCAAACAAACTACAATTATTCCAGGAAAATTTTGACAAAAGCAATGCAGACAGGTTAATGCAGGCCCATGTATTGGTTTCTTCAACTTAAATGTGTGCTTTTAAATTAAGAAAAGCTTTCAACAGGGTCTCTGTAGCATACATTTTATCCCTAGAGGAGGTAAAATGGTGGCAAAAGGAAAGGCTCTTTACCTTCCAATATGATACTTCTGTAAAAAAAAGTTTTTTGTGAGATCAGCTGAGAAAACACTACCAAAACTGATGCTGAGAGATCAGATACAATGAAAAAGGTAACATACAGAGGTTTAAAAAATGAGATATTGCTACAAAAATACTATTAATATATCTGAGACTGGTAAAAATTTTAAGAAGTGTTCTCAATAAATTTAGAGTACCAAAGAATAAAATTAAACTGGTCTTTGACTGTAGATTGTACACTGTGGAATAACTTCAGCAATTCAAAAATCCAGAGACAAAAGCCTTAGCTCTTTGAATTCCAGAGACTGAAGACTTCCAGAACTTGCTGTCAAGGGTAAATTCTCTAGGATTTCATATCAAAGAGGAGAATTTCTACCTAGGGTGCTGTTAAAGGTTTTAGAAAGAAACCTTCATGGAGATTCATCAGTTTCCTAGCAGTCTCTCAGACATGAGGCCGTATTAATAACAGCTCAGGAAAAAAACACAAACAAAAAAGAACTCACGGTTCATGGCCATAAAATACTGATCTTTCCTGGTTTAAGTTTTGTAAGCCCTGAGAGAGAAAGCTTGCCAAGATATCAGAAAAGATGTTATCAAAGGAGAAATCTCAGCTTGACTTCTTTTAAAGAACAAGCTTAGGGTACTTTATTGGAATCAGTCTCCTTGTTTGGGATATGAGCTTTGTAATGCAGCTACTGGAAAATAGTCAAGTTGGGAAAGGGGACATGTGGCTGCAGAATCAGGACAGGAACTCTCAAAGGAAGACTAGAACAAACTGATAAATTTTTCTGCTGTGTCATTTCTTTATATCTTAAACCTTTCATCTGCCCAGTTTTCTCCCTAGGCTCTTGCCAGAGGTATTGCAATTCTGGTAGTGAAATGATGCTGATAACAGTGTGATTGCTCCACCTCTGCTACGCCAATAAAACAAAATATTCACTTCTTCAGGCTACTTTTAGTATTCTATACCTCAAAGCTATGCACAGTGTTTTTTACAAAGTACCCAATCTCCACATTTCATAGAGATAAAATGTTGGCCAAGCTTTTTTGTTATAGGTGAAATTTGAACATGGATGATTAAGCTTCACTGCACATTGAACAATGACTGAGTATATTCTTGCCTTAGCATATTCTTCTGCTGAGGTTTTTGCTACCAATTTATGCAGCAAAAATAAGACTGAAGCAGAATTTTATGTCTATGGGCTGAAGGTACAATTCTAAAGCTGTCTGAAGCTTTGCTGAGCTTTGCTGTAGTTTTGATCCCATTCTTCACATGAAAAATTAAACTTATGAAATAAAAAGGTTTTGAATTTGGAACACTACTGCTAAACAAACTGGTAGGATGGTCTATTCCAATTTTTTTTTTGTCATATTATTAAAAAGGATTTTCTCATTCATAAAATGAGATTTATATATATAAACATAAGGAAAAAAAAAATTTGCAACAGTGGGATAGAAAAAACTATGGAAAAGTTGTTTGTTTTATTTTTCTCTGCTGAATACAGTTGTGCTGTGCCCTAAACTGAAACAGTTTATATCTGTCATATCCAGATTAATACTCACTGTATCTCTTAACTCCCTGGATCAGTAACACTGGATTTTAATTTAAGAATTTTCAGATTGGGTTGAGGGACAAATTTAAATAGACAAGAAATTTTATCTGACATTAATCAATGAAGGTTGTCTAGGGAAAAGTATAAAACCAGAACAAGTTTTTAGAATGTTTTCCAACTTGCCAACATTTGATGGTCATCCAACTTTCAGTGCTATGAAATTAATTATCTTCCCAGTGATTTATGACTTTTTTCTCTCTCTGTGCAGAGATGTTTCCCATGTAAACAGCTAAGCAAAAATATTAGCTAAATCAGATAGGCAAGGGATTTTCAAATATAGAGTTTTGTGAGTTTCTTTTTTCTTCTGGTAAAAAATAGATTTTTTCATATATTATAGAAAAATGAATATTCAGAGGTGCAATATTATTACTTTTTCTTAAGAAGAAAAGAAGCCAAATGAAACCAAACCCTAATAACCCTGCTGTCCTTAACTTGTTTTTCATGTGAGCCCTTGAATAAACAATTCATGTAAACCCTGGAATAAACAATTTTTAATAAGGAAGTAAAGCCATCAATACAGAAAATATGCAGATTTACATTCCACGTATCTGATTTACAATTTTTTTGCATTCCTATGTATTTCTTCATTTATTCCCAGGAGATAAACCAATGTGGTTTCAATTCATATATTCAAGAGCAATGGCAAAACTCTGTATTGTTCCTGAGATTATTTTATACACATGTCCTTCAGTTATGGAAATACTTCAGATAAACCACTGATAATGTGCCTTGAGGACCCACAGGAAATACAGGGATATGTCACTCAGCCTGAGATGAACAACTTTTAAACTATTTTTCTTATAACTGCTCTAAGGAAAAAAAAATCTGGTATTTGTTTCCCAAGATTAAAATAGCCAACACACCATTGACATTTAATCTGTATTTTTTTACAGGAATGTTTGATAAAGTCCTATTGTAAAGACTGAATGGGTATAGAAACCTGTCTCTGTATCTGGAAATAATTTTCCAGTTTTTGACAGGAGGCATAGTTAACCAAAATGTTGAATGCTGTATATCATATTTTTAAATAATTTTGAGTGCTAATTACTGTGATAAACCACTTATATGCCTCATTGACAGTAGATACTGACAGTGGATATAGAATTTTATATTTTCTCTTTTTCTTTCTTTCTTTCTTTCTTTCTTTCTTTCTTTCTTTCTTTCTTTCTTTCTTTCTTTCTTTCTTTCTTTCTTTCTTTCTTTCTTTCTTTCTTTCTTTCTTTCTTTCTTTCTTTCTTTCTTATTCTCCTTTTCTCTTTCACTTCTTGTTCATCTTCCTCTTTCTCTCTTTCTCTCCTTTTTCCTTTTCTTTTTCTTCGTCACAATCTCCTTTCAACTTTCTCCCTACCTTTCTGGCTTCCTTTCCTCCTCTCTTTTTCACTTTCTCTCTTTTAAAACTTTAAGAAAAATCCAAAGTCTTCCTGTGTATTGTCAATTTAAAATACAGTTATGTGGGCTAACTTTTATGAATTTAATTTTACCTTATGAAGCAAACACTAGAAGAGAATTTTACAAGAAGAAAAATTAACAAATAATCATGACTCTGAGGGCAAAATTTAGTGTCTAAATCCCAGAGAGTAGGAATTTTAGGTGGCATACTAAGACATGCTCTCTGCCATCCTGTCCATGGCCATCTTTCCTGAATTTGCTGATACCAGAACTGCTGAAATGCAGTTACAGTTGAACCAAAGATACTTCTCTGTAGTAGATTTTCAAATAAACTTTTTAAAGGTGTAGAAGGCTACAAGAGCTTGAAATGTGCTGTCACCTCAGTGTATCCACCTGATACAGATAGAATGTCAGCACTGTAAACAGCAGCCTGTTCAAAGATGGAGCTTAACAGCAGGGATCAGCTTTTCTACTGCTCACAAAGTTCACATCTGAATAACATTAACTATCTGTTGTTCTGGGTGACCCATTTTTAAAGAGGTAACAAAATATGGTCATAAATTTGGTTATCCTTGGTTATCTCCCAGTCATATTTATGGGACTACAAAAGTTTTTAGACACTTTCTCGAAATAACTTTCTTGGGTCTAGGTATATGGGACTATTTTTATAAAAATAGAGGAGCTACTTCAAAGGGTGTTGACTCCAAAATAACTTACAGACTATTGATAAAAACCTTATAGAGTTTAATCCTGGGTCAATACTCTCACAAAAAAAAAAAGGATAAAATATAAATATCTGCCTTGTAAAATCAAGTCTGAATAAATAGCTAGGTTTTGTGATGGAATTCAAAGAAGAGAATGTCAAAATGGAAAAATCCACATTCCAATTGAAAATCATAGGTTGTCTGGCCAGCTAAAATTCCAGTGAAATAGCACTCATGGTGAAACAAGTGTTCAGTCAAATATGACATGGCTGCAACAGGAAGGAAAACAATTTTTCAGTGGTGCATCACACTGTTTAAGCCAAGACTGATCATATACTTGAGTAACAAGACAATGACACAACCTTCTAAGTAGGTAAAAATCTCTGCAGTCAAGTAGGAACAGCAACTACAGCAAAGGGACAAAGTTTTGGTTATTCATTTTATTAAATAGGTAATAGAGTGCAAATATTCTGCTTTAAATAAAAGAGTCACTGCATCATATCCAAATGGATTAAGTCAGTGAGAAAAAAAGTATAATTACAATAGTCTGTAAAAAAGTGTTCCACTTAGCATGTCTAAATAATAAATGCAGATGTACCATCTGTGTTTGGAATGGAAGGTTGCCTACCCACAAATCCATTTTAAAAGACATTTTTATATATACACTAGGGAACCAGAAGTGAAAATAAGAAACATAAGAAAACTTTCAGATATATTCTAGATTCCAGGAAGCCTAAAAAAATACTGCTAGAAAAGAGGCAAATCATTATACCTATAATTGTCTCTTACACAGGTGGGAAAATACGTACTTCTGCCTGTCACACTGTATTTTACCATGTTATACCCCACATTTCCTTCATAGTTCTGCCTTTTAGTCCTACAGCCTTACCAAAGGAAGCCCATTTTCCTGGGTGCACATCTCCTCCTGAGAACACTCCTGTTTGTCCCTGAGCTGCCTTCAGGTATCTGTCACATCCCACAGCAGCAGCTGTGCGGTGGGAGCAGCACACACACCATTTTGCCATGTACCATGGCATGCATACATTGACAAACAAGCAGTAAAATACATAATGACTCCCTCCTAAAGGATATTTTGCCAATGGAAATGTTTATGTGTGCCTCTCACTTGTACTAGTTATTAATTTTGGGTAGTATTTGTTTCATCTAATGCTAGATGTTCAGGTTTTGGGCATTTAAATCTGAGGTAATCTCTTAGGTTTCATTGTAGCATTGCTAGAAGTGAAAAAGCATTTGGTGTCACTATCAATCAGCCTTCATAGAATAAACTTCAGGGCAACTTTCAGACTGCCCTCAAAGTATTCTGGAAGTATTTGCTTCCTCTTAGTTAAATGCTCACCTTTCTGAGTGTCTTCAACTTAAATTTTTTAGCTGAAATTTGCCCATTGATTTTGATTGCAAGAAGATAAGTTCACAGGAAAAATTTCTAAGAATTAAAGAAACATATGCCATGAAACAAAAAGTAAGTTAAAGGAAGAGATTTTGTTGCTTTAATGCACCAGAGGTGAATTAGAAAACCATTCTGAAACCAGTGGAAACACATGAAAACTCGATGTTCATATGGTTGTGATGCAATACAGAATAAATAGGAATTTTTCAGAAATTAAATAGAATTAATAAAAATCAATAGGAATTTGTAAAAAAATCTACAAAATTAAAAAAAATAAAAATAATTCTTATGATGATAAAATAGTTATTCCTTGTGTAGCTAAGATTCTGATTAGGTAAGTCATGAGTCAAGAACTCAAGAGGTCAATGAACCAGTGTTCTGCTCATGAGGACAGCATCCCACAGTTATACATAAATCCACAATTACACACTACCTAATTTTTATATATGTATTATCTCTGATGTTCTGTGATTTGTGTTGTTAGTGTAGGAATCCATATAGGAACATGTGAACATAATGTGTAGATCTGGATATGCATTATGTCCATGAATAAATTTCTTAATCTCCTTGATTTTAGTTACTGGTTCCAACAATTCTAACCCATAACAACCAGAAGGTGTTGTGAGGCTCTCTTCATTCATTAAAAGCATGAAATCTGCTGTGACAGATTTGCATGAGCAGTGCTAGAAGTCTATAACTAAAATTATGTGCTCATAGGATTATAACCCATACAAGGGGTTTTATTATTTCTATTTGCATAATCCTTTTGCATAGACTTAAACCATAGTTTATTTTACTGGGAAATTCCATGTCAACGTCTTAAAGTATTAAAACTGATTACAGTTCCTGCACTATTATAACTTATACTCATCATCATATTCTTTGATTAAATTATCATATCTGTTGATAGTAATCCAGTATTTAGAAGATATAAAAAAGACAGTGTTTCTTACTTCCTTAGAGACAGAATTTCACTCAGACAATTTGTCTTATTTTACTAATATTAAAACATATTTCTTGCCTGCTTTTCCACTACCTTTTGTTTTCCTCATATTACTTTGTAAGTTTTGTTTTTAGGACTTTGTGTTTTGCTGGATTTTAAGTCTCATGTAGGAGAAGAACTTTCTAGGAAAAAGAAAAAAAAAAAGAAAACTGGGATACAAAATAAACACTTCTCAGCTGAACCACACTCAGCAGACCAGCAAACTCCTCCCATAAACATTGTGATATACAACTGTACATGAAAATCAGATGGGCACGAGGAAGTGATTCCATTTGCCAAATGTAGTTTTGATCCATATGGCAAACAGCTGCTGCTCAGATGAGAAAACTTCTGAGAAGTTAATTTGTTAAATCCAAAACAGAGTATCTTGCAGTCAAAGGTAAATACATCATAGCACCTTGCAGCTTTTATTTGCTCCCATCACCACTGATAATGCATAGTCTCCTGTGACATGCTCTTTCTTTTTTGAGAGTAACCTGCAGGGCAGGCAACAAATACTCAACACACAGGATCTGAGTGCGTGCCATGGCTGAAACATGCAGTAAACAGGAAAACACTTCCTTGAAGTCAGCAAATTAGCACAGATCTTTTCGGGAACTATGAGAATCCTGGTCTTAGACAGAAGACCACTCACGAAAGATATGTTTTGGGTTTGTGGTGTTACCACTGCCACTCAGCCCTTACCTGTTCCTGCGTCAGTTTATCTAGGGGGAAACCTGCCAATTGATTTTATTGTGACCAGTTGCAAGGGCTGTTAAAAATCACCCCTTCAACAACTGAGAGTACCTATGTGGGCTGAGGTCCATGCTGTTTCGCTGCCTGCAGCTTTTGTAGCAAACCCTAAATTGCTTTCTGAGTCTATAGCAATATTTGCAAACCTCTTAAGCAGTGCTTCCTTTCCTTGGAACTGCCGTGTCATTCCACGGCTCTGCCTCATGGAGGGCCTGGCTGGACATGGCTAGGATCATATTAATTTAATAAGGGAATGTTGAGGCAGGAGGCTTTGAGTTCTGCACTGAGACACCTTCCAGACATCTGACACCATGAATCCAAGCCAATGAGTTTCATGTCTTGTCTCAGGACTTAAGTCTGGAGTGTCCTCAACATCACAGATTTATGCTATACCTTCCTTATGTAACATATATAACCCTATATAGAGAGACAGCTTCTGCAGAGATAGGATTTACATAGCAACAGGTTGTCAGGAATATGATTTGAAAACAGCAACTACCCTGATTAGTATATGTTTCTCTCACTTTTTTCTTGTGACATTATTTGATGTGCAATTTTTCTCTTCAGTTTAAGATCACCTAGAGAGTTCATCTCTTTCATTATAAAATTCAATATTGGCATATGCTTTTTTTTTCCCACAGATGTGATGCAGATATCTGAATTTTAAGAAGTCATAGACTGGATAAAAAAGAAATAAGACATTTCCTGCCAAATTGTCTTTGGAATACATCCATAAAAACTAAAGGAGGGAGAAAATAGGAAGACTGAAGCCAAAAGGTTAGCTCTAAGGTTTTCCAGTTCTAGTTTGAGCAAGGCAATATCTGAGAAAATGGCTGTGTATACTTCTATGGGTAGGTCAGTAATCATTGCTGTTCATTTTCCTTTTGGTACTTTTTTATAAAAAAAGATAAGGCAAGAGGATAAGATTAATTATGATTCATTTTCATGTACATATTTGTCAAGAATATTTAAATGTCAAGTTTGATGCCTATTTAGTTGTGCTTACAATTCTACTTCACAAATTGTTTGAATACATTCCTTTATCTTTCATTTTTAACCAGATATAAATCTGAAGACTTTTAACCTTACAATGCAATATAATTTAGAAGAGGTTAAATTCAAAAGTCTTTGTAATTTTTGTCTGCTTTGAGACAGTATTTTTCCGTGTCTTTTTCTATTATGACTTTCTTAATTATATTTTTGTTTCTTTCAGCCTGTTTTAGTTTTGCTTTGCAAATAATGAAACACTTGCTTCTTCAGTTCAATTAACATCCATTCCATGATAGGTACAAATCATATTCCCTTCTTTGCTTTGCTCCTATGCAGAAAACAACATCCAGGAAATTGGATTGGATCAGAGCAGTCATTCAGCCTTTCTCCCTAATCTGAATTACCAGGAATTGATTTTTATTCACGTTGCATTCACACCTAAAATTCCGTTTAGACACAACCTGTAGGACTGCTGTATTTATTGTAAAGTCTTTTCATCCTTTTAATATTGGTGCTCCCTTAGAGTTTCTAAGTTGGAGTCAATGACTTCAAATCAGTTTTTATCTTGCCCGCTTCCTGCTGCTGATAGAGATGGGCTACCAGAGAACAGCAATAGCTCTCTGTCCTTCACCAGAAAAAAAAGAATTGGGTTTCTTTCAAGCAATGTTCATTAAGCCTAAATTTAAGTACCTGATATTTCTCTGCTTCTGTATTTATGACTGTTGAACTATATGATATTTTTCTGAGATCCTCATGTAAGTCTGGGCATGTAGTACTGTTGGATTTTGTTATATTCCTAACACTTCAGTGCTCGAAGCCATCACTCTTACATTGACAATGTTTGTATTTAACCTGCTTCATGTTAAGTGTTCTCCTGAGACTATCTCAGAGCAAGTTCCAGACACACAGCAGCCTCACTTCTGCCAGATACTCAATTATCTGGGCTAGAAGGAGCTGTGATATGCTCCAGGTAGGTCATCCACGCAAACAATTAAGGAATAAGGACCTTTGGTAGTTAAAAGTATAAAGTGACACCCAGCCTAGCTACACACAACATATTCAAACTATTAAAAAGCTCTGTGGAAACGTGTCTACTTTGTATTCTGTAACCACTAATTAAAAATACTGAACAACATTAGTTCCAAAGAGTTATGGTGTCTCTAGATTGACAGTTACCTTCACCACAATGTATTGTTATCTTACTTTCACAAATCCATAATTTGATTGCAGTAAAATAAAAAGCTTCCTATCTGACACGTTATCACAATACTTCTTGGGTATGTGCACTATCTGGAAAATCAATGCAATGTTTTCTGTTGGCATGCCATGATTAACTTTGATAAACTCATTGTATATTATGTCATTTTCTGTTTATTGTGAAATCTTCAATTACACTTTCTCCAGGTGTTCCATATTACAAAGGTTAAACAATTGTTCCTCAACCACCCAAGATCTCATTTTTTTTCTTTTAAATACAAATTTTGTGTTGTACAGCTTCTATCTATAAAGAAAAATCTTCAACCTGAGAGAATCTTTATTATTTCTTGCTACATTCTGAATATATTTTCTTGAAGGTCTGAAGTGATGCTTTCCAGCCCTCCTAAATTCAGCATATCACTTCACAACACATGAACACAGAAACTGCCCAAAGACCTGCCAATGAAGAGACAAGAATTTTCAGAGGTGAATTAGAGGATCTGAACTTTTTTTAGAGTGGATTTTTTCCCCATTGATTTTAAAGGAGTTTGGGAAAAAACAGGCTTCTGATTATTCTGTTTGTTTTTACACTCAGGAACAAATATTTGGAAACAAATGCCCCTCTCTGGCCCTGGCACTCCCCCTGCCACGGTGCAGGATGGCATTGCAGCCCCTGGAGCTGTCAGTGCCTGCCCAGAGAGGCCAGAGCACACATCTCCAGCACTGCTACAACCCTGTGCAGAGCCCCTGTGAGCTGGTGTCCCAGCCTGGCCTCACCACAGCCCTGTCCACATGGCCCAGCCCAGTTATCCTGCTTAGCTCTGGATCTAATCCCCTCCTCCTGGCCAAAGTCCCAACATGACCATGGCTTCTTGTCGCCAAGGAGGTGCCTGAAGCCTGAGGCTGGGAGTGCCTCAGGTGATCCCTGGCCCATCCATCTCCTTGTTCCAACAGCTGCTCAGTTAAATGTTGGGGTCTGGTGCCACATTAGGTTGTCTCTTATCTTGATCCCTCACTGAACAGGAGCCAAACTTCCACATTTTAGACATTTTTTAGAAGAGCCTTATGCCCACCTGTTTTATTTTCCTTTATAATGCCAAACTCAGCTTAGCTTTTCAAAATTTTCACTTTGTTCTTAAACTTTTTGACCTTTAAAGTAAAACTTCTCTAAATGATTGCTTGTTTTCCCATTCCAGATAAACTCCCTGTTTATTGCTAATATCCTTTTTATGAGATGGCTGTTTATCCACTTAGGCCTTTAAAAAGCTTTCTTAAGTTATTTTCTCTCTGTACGAGATGTGAATCCCAGATAATTTTTGTATGTTTGACTTAGATAAATTCCAGTTGTGTTCCTTGATGAAGTTTTTGAGCTGTTTGGTCCAGCTAACTTCATTAATTAATTTTCTTAATTGTCAAAGTTTGTACTTTGGAAATAAAAACAAAAACAAATCCTTAGCTCCTGACCCATCATGCTGAAGTCATTTAGAGGGGAATGAGCCCAGGATGGTAAATACTTCCCCCTGTTTGCACAATGTATTTGCAAAGTGATTTATACTAGTCCAGTCAAAATGCAAGCACTTCTGTTGATATTGAGTTTAATTGGGCACAGTAATGACTAAAGGCTTTTAAAGGTCACTGCATCCAGATGTTCAGCTATTAGTCACCATCACCCAACAAACTTTCTAAATAAAGATAAATAAAGATAAAATAATGAAACACTGCAACCTTCAACAAAATTAGTGTCTAGGAATGGTAGGATTATATACTTCTGCTTTCTGGTCAGCTCTGTTCAGTTCCCTCAGAACACAAAACTTTACCAAAAATATTTTTTTTCCTTATAAGGAACAATCTTTGCTTTATTTAGGCAAGTAGGCGTTACTTTCATGAGTAATGCAATTATAGTCTGAAACTTGCAGAGCTTACAATTCTGACAATTAACCCTTTGAGTACGCAGTGTTCTGAACATTACAATGTGTGTAACTCCTTGTCTTTTAGCAACTCATTGATGCTTCCACAGTCCAGTTTAGGTACTAATATTGAAAGTGGGGAGTTTAGGTTTCAAAAATTCATAATTCATCCTAATGGAATGAAGGTTCATATTCTTTACCTTTGGTTTATTAATAGCTAATGTATTAGTATTTTAAAATAAATTTTTACAGAAGCTGACTAAATAATTTCTGGCAAGAAGTTTTTATAAACTGATGGCCTCTGATAAAATGTCATATTCTTACATCATATGTTCATATTTTAATCTAAAATAATTTTCCCAGTTTTTTTCTACTCTCTCCCTAAAGATGCACACGGACCTTTTAGATTTCCATAAACTCTCTATATTTCAGCTTCATGTATTATTCAGGTTTTGAATGAACACAAAGAAATTTTAATCACTTAGAAACTATTGCAGGATTTAGTTTTTGGGGAATTCAGAAAATTCCATTACATTGTTTTAATTTTAGGAGAGCTTAAAATTAAATTATTTAAAATGTTCGTTCTCAGCCTGCTTTTGTAGACATAAGTTGGTGAAAATTATTATTTAGACTGAATAGAAACCTAAGTGGGAGCTGAAGCTGCTGCTGAACAACCATTCATCATTGAATTCTGTACAAATGCTTTTCATATGTAATTAGAATTCACATAATCAAATATTATGAGAAGGCGACATTTCATAGATTTTTTTGCTTATCATGTCAGAACTTAAAGAAATGCTATGAGAAACCTGTAATTTAATCAGACATATAACATGGAACATTCCTACACTGAAGCAGGAAAGCAATGATACTGAATCTTCCTTTCAATCTGTTTTTACCATGCTTCTTCCAAAAGGCTGTGCTCCTTATTTATCAGCACTCTGCTTCCCCAGTGAGATAAACAGCATTCTTTAAAAGATATATTGCCAGAATTTACAGTAGAATTCATTTGCTGAAGTGATAAATTTAGAGCTAAGACAGAATACAGTCTCATTTAATCTGAGAACATTGTCACAATTTATGTAATGGGCTGCTCTAAAGGTTAACAAGAAAACATCCTATCACTTTTTTCAAATGTCAGCCAAATATTTTATAGATTTCTCTCCATCCTCTCTTGTAGCCCCTTTAGTTAAATTAGCACAGCTGTCTGAGAGATCAGATTTAAGGCCTTTCAATGTTCCCTTGATCTGAGAACAGATGCCTCAGGAGTATTGCCAGGCAAAAGGTAAAGTGGTCTAGTGAAGCACATTATTTTTTGAGCATATTTTCTAGGAACATTGTAAGAACAGGAACAGAATTGATAGGTGGGTAGGTAGGGATACACTCTCTATTAAGAGACTTTTAAAATCCTGGAAACAAGTTTACAGTGTCCAAAAGCAGATCCAGGTAAAATACACTGGGTAAATGCTCTCCTTTACTTATAGAAATAGCCAGTAGTATTTTAGTTGGTTAAAAACCCAGCCAAAAAAAAAAAAAATTAACAGGATGACTAAAATTTAGCATAGATATTGAATGGCAATCAGTATAATGTACAAAAGAAAGGTTTGTGACTTTGGGGAGATCAGATGAAAATATGACCTCTGGGCACACAACAAGGAACCATTCTCTTGTTATTTTACCTTTGCTGGCTGTTGAAGGAAAACTTTCTAAAATCACTCTTGTGCTCTAAAATGGAATCCAGTGTGGTGCTTTGGGCATGATGATCAAAGGTTGTCTGTCTCCTGGTGCCTCCACAAACGAGACCCTCCAGCCATAGACAGCTTCCCCAATCCATTGAAAACAACCAACCACTGAAATAAGGGAGGACAGATTTTCTTTCCTTGAGCTTATTTCCCATAAAACCTAGCTGTACTCTAAATAGGCTGCGTGGCTCAAGGAACAAATCTGAGTAGGAAATAAGGCCTCTTGACTGTCTGGCCACTAGTGCTAATGCACCAAGTGAAATTAAATAAAGGTAATATGAGCACTGCTGACACCACCTCTTGCAGGTGGAAAGGTAATCTGTCCTCAAATCTTTCACCTTTAAACAGAAGAGGAGCAGCATAAGTTTCAAAGAAAATATTATCCTCATCCTACCTCCCAACGAAGAGATGTAGTATTTCTCAAAACCTTTTTCCATGCAAAGACCCTCCATACGTGGACCAACAATGTTCTCGGTTCTGCCCTAGTCCTGAAAAGGAGTGGTCAGGGAGTCATCTCATAAAAAACCTTTCTGTACCTAGTCTTCCAATGGAAAACAGGTCAAAATAGATGGGACATGTACATATTCAAAACAAAGAGATGTATTTTCTATGTTGTCATGGCTAATCCTTGTTTTGTGAACACATACTAGCATGTGGAAGGACTGGAACAAATAAATAAGTCATTCAGTCTTCGAACTGATAGACCATAACATCTTTTAATATGTCACAGACACAGAGTAGAAGAATCTTTAAGATTTTATAAAGGACTTTGTAGGATCTAAGGTTTACTCACGCATTTTCACCTGATCAGAGCAATTCAAGGACCAAGAGACTGTCAATATGTTAAAAAATATACACTCTTTGTGTTTCAGTGTTTATTTTGTAATACTGTCCCTGTTGAATCATCTGTAAGGATTCCATCTTTAAGGATGACAACCAGTAAAAGTATTTTATAAATTATTGATATGGGCACAAAAATGTTTTATGTTTATACAACATAAGAACTTTATGAATATGAGATTATCATACTAAGTCAATGGGAAGAAATCAATATCAAAGAGTTAGAGCAGAAACACAATGCATCTTAGAGGTACATACTGAAGCACCTACTACAGATAAAGCAGTTAAAAAGTACTGCTGTTGGCATGAGTCAAAATAAATGGAACCTACTTTACTAGGAATTGTCATCAGTTTCCCATTTGTGCTGTAAAATTAGCACCTCCAGCATTGTTGGGAATAGGGAGGAGAAGGCACACTACAGTTTAAAGTTTTCTGAGTTTTAAAAATGTTTTTTCAAACACTTGGTGTTTTACTACATTAGTTCAAGCATTGTGAAACATCCCATCCACCCTTGTAATTAAGCTACTGTTTATTTGTTTTTATGGATTTTAAATTAAAACCATGATTTTTCCTACCTAAAGGGAAGCCAGGGTTGAGCAAACATCAAGAAAATCATAAAAGAGAAACTTCTGTATGATGTTGCTTGTTTTTTCCTATAAAATATAAAGGGTGAAATCCAAGCCTATTGAAGTCATTGGGAGATTTGTAATTGGCTTTGAAAGGCCAAGATTTCACCCTTAAGAAACAAGGCTAAATTTTCCAAAAGCATTCTCTGATTTGGATTGCTTGTATGTGCCTGCTTGATCCTTTGGCTGTGCTGAGTTTTAATACTCTAGAACTCAGACTTGCTGATGCTCAGCACTTCTAAAATAGGCTCTCACTTGTCTTAATTTGGATGCTTAAATCATCACTGCACCAGGAATTAAAAGCTGCCTTTGGAAATCTTTAGCCTACTTCTTTAAAATGAGGTTCAAAAAACATACTGTGCATATCAGAAACTTTGTTATTGCTATTAAAGTCAGCTGTGGGGATAAATTGAGAGCAGAAGTGAAAATTGGCAAGAGATATGATCATGCAAATAGCAGTGTTTCAGTGTTGCCCTGCTTTTTGTAACCCTGTTTCATTGGACATGTTGAAAAAGGGGGAAGAGCTAGTGGGATATTTCCATCAAATTCTATTAAGAGATAAGCAGAGTCTGAAACTAAAGAAAACAGAAGTGACATATTTACAGCAATTGCAAAAGAGAGGTAGAGAGGATGGATTTGTTTAAAGGGCACATTTAAATTTGGCAGTTTCATATTGTTTAAACAGTTTTCTCATCACAACCTGGTTGATTTTCTCCTTCCTGAGCTCACATGCATACCGCATTGACATCAATCATTATCACCTATAAGAAGAATCATATGCAATTGGAAATTAGAAATGCTTAGACACTATGGGTTGAATTTTTGAAGGTGTTCTACAAGTGATAATATAATTATCTTTTCTTTGCTGTCTCCAGCAGGTGTCATGAGTTTTTCTTATGTTTCTTCCATTGCTCTAAATGCAGGGCATGGCAGATGAGAAAAAGAGAGAATTTTTAAAGAAGGAACAAAAGAGAAAGAAAGTTCACAATGTAGCTGACTTCTTACTGGGATAGATTTAAATGAAGAAATTTGGCATTCTCTCCATATCACTGGAAGCAGAAAAGTTCCAGGACTGTTCAACTAGCTTTTTCTTCTGCTGGAAGTATGGAGGGTCTGGGAAACCAAGACATAGCCAATGTTGCTCTTTGTTATTTTGCACTGTGTGAAATGTCTACCATGAGGATGAAACATACTTGACTTAAAATCCAATTCCTTCCTTTTTGCTATGTGAAAGAAGACACAGGCCATATACTGAGATAGGTATATAATGACCAGGATAATATAGGGCACCAGATCCATGGGAAAACAAGGATTTATGTGGTTAGTATCACTTCTGATTCCTTCCCTTAAACAACTAAGATGTAAGTACAAGTCTAGAGAAAAGCATAAACTCATACCTTCACCACCTTCACAGATGGAACTACTAACTTTCCTACCCAGTCTTTACTACATTCCTATTCTATACCCCAAATGCAAAGAAAGGGTGTTTCTGGCAAATGAAATGAGATAAATTGCTGGCATTTCAGATACAGAATATTCTAGGAGAAAAAATATACATGTTGTGGATGGCCTAACTTGATGAGTGAGTCTTCTCATGTATTTTTTTAGTAGACCAGAAGTATTGTTCTGGAAAAGCAAGCAACAATATGCCTAAGCTGATGTCTCTTTTCTTTTCTGAAACACACTGAAGAAAGTAATTAGTTTCAAAATTATTTCAGTTAAGGTGTTTACTGTTAATTTTAGCTTAATAGAACATTGTCTTGGATATATAATGTCTTGTCTCCTAAAGTATAAGTGTTCTGACTTCCAAAAGGCAAGATTTTATTGACTAGAATGAAAATGCATACACATATACTTTTTATCCCATGTTAAAAATTTCCACATCTTTTGTATTTTTTACAAGAGGTCAGACCAAGAAATACTGGGGTTAAAACTTTCAACATGACATGGAATTAGTAGAGGCTGCACTGCAATGTACAGTCTTGCTCCAGACAAAACCAGATGGATGCCTTGAAAATTTCCTGATGAGCGCTGTTAGGACTGATGTTCTTTTTTTTTTTTGCTTGTTTGTTTGTTTGTTTGGGTTTTTTGTTTTAATTAACTTGTTTAGGGCTTTATTATTTCTCCAGTTCATTTCACACAGTCTTAAATATACTTGCAAAGAACAAAATTAATCTGGGAGATAATAAACCAGTGTCTTTTCACCAGACTTTTAAGGAAAGGAAGCAAATCCCACTATTAGCTCTAAATTCGTTAATCACTAAGATATGTGTTTCAGGAATATAGAAGCTATAAAGACCCTGTGAAGACACTACTAAAACTTTTTGTTGTGCAATATCCATTTTTACACAACATAATGAATAAAAACCAGTTTGAAATATCCTTATCTTAAAATTCTTTTATATCTGTTGCATATTACTGAAATTTTCAAAAGTTTTTGGTTCTTGTTAATTGAAAAGTGTTTTTCAATGTGCACTACAAGAAGATGTAGACCTTGTGTATAATCTGAAAAGTCATAATCTGTCCAGTCAAATGCATGCAGCTACAGCATACTCTTGTGCTTAAGAGAAATGCTATGTAAAATCATTAAAAATATCTGCAAATGTAAAGACAAGAAAATTGGACCCAGCCACATTACATACTCTGATACATTGGTGTCAGAATGACCAAAGCTTCTACAACAAATCCCCCATATTACTGCAAACCCTGGATGAAAATGAAATAAGACAAATTTTTAAAAGCAACTAAAACATGATCCTGCAAGGCTTCTGTTAAAGAAAATCTTTTATTCAGTCGCATAATCTTTATCCTGATTTCTGTGTTTGTCTGTCTGTATCTCTATGTTTTATTAAGGAATTTTCAAAGGAAAACAGGTAGCAATGTTCAAATAATGCTGACTTCTCCTTCAACTCCTTTGAAAACCCAAAGGAGTTGTGCAATCTGCTACCCTCATTAGCCTGCTAATTAGCTCTGTTGAAGACAGACAGGAATGCTGTACTGGTTTTTCTTAAAGGTATGAGAAGATGACATATTTGTGACTACATTCATGTTGCCAGAAAGTGCTTTCCAACTCAGTTATCTTACTGATTGGCCAAACAAAAAACGTGTCAGCAGTTCATGTCCCAAAAGAGACAAACTGTTATGGTTGAATTTTTTTAACACCTTCATCCCAAAATTTGAACAACTGGACCAAATTCCAGCCTTCATTATCCTATGGCGTATTTAATAAAGGTAAACTCTTTGTTCAATAAGGCATTATCAAGCGGAATGGGTCATTCAAACATCTCTGCTTCAGAAATATATAAATATAGCCACATGTTGGATCTTAAGGACAACTGTGATGATTTTGAGGAATAATAACTTTAGAAAATGGATAAGCAAAATTACATTAATATTTATACCAACACCGTGTAAGAGTGAAAGAAGTCAAAATTTATTTTTAATCCATATTTGTAGGTGGTTGGAGTTGGAAAATGGTTATTACAGAGATGGACTATGGACATCATTTCTCTGACATCTTATTCTCATATTTGTAAAAAACATAGATAGCCAGATATTCTCCTGAGATCACTAATCATATTTATAACTGCATTATTAACAATAAAATGAAATAATTCACCATGTCAAGAATTCTTGACTGTGAAGATTTTTTTTTTTTCCATTTGATATTGGATTTCAATACTGGAGTTTTAATTCATGATCTTGCAGCATCACATAAACAGCACTAACAAAACCAATTGATTAGTAAAGTAAAATACTTGAAGTAAGCTTAAATGGCACTAAAGTGCACATTCTTATTTTGGGCTATGCAAATTGATTTTCTTATGTGTGTTAAAAAAAAAGTCAATTCTAGGACTATATTTGGAGTTAGAAGTATAGAGAAATAATGGTGCCTCACTTTTAATAGCACAGTTTCACTATATGTAAGGAAATAGGCCTTTTTTTGTGCAGTGGGGTCAAAAAGATATCTACAGTTGAATAATATTAATTATTAGAGCTATTGGCTGCCTATTCTTAACAGCATAGAAGTTTAGACTTGCTTTGAAGTTCAGCTATTCTAATTAAACATTATATTCTAGCCTGTCAGTAAATTTCCACTCTAAACTTTGTTTCTCAGCCAAAAAATTCTTCCTAGGCAAGATATTTATTTGATTGATATTTATCTGTATACTCTATGGTTTGATCTGAAAACAGCCTCAGTTTACAATCGCTGTGAAAAATTATCACAACAGCTGGCTGTAGGTTGTTCATAGACAAAGTTGCTTGAGCTTAACATCAGTCTTCATTTTTCCAGGTTGTGCTATATCTGAGTGAAACTGAAGTGGTATTTTGCTTTCTGATTATTTTTCCTTTTTGAGTGATCGTGCCACTATTTTATTGTGAGAACATAAAGAGGAGGAAAAATCATAGAGGCAGATAGAGAACCAGTAAAGGTCACCCATTTAAAAAAACAACAACAACAAATCAACAGAGAAAAAAAAGTAATAGGATTTGGGATGCCCCTTTACCATTTAGTTTTCCCTATGACTTGGTATCTCATGAATCATCTCTGTGAGGCACACAACTGATGTCAGATGAGAATATTCAGTCACTTTTTTTACTAAGGGGACAACGAAAGACAGTCACATTTCATATTGAAATTTGGAAAATACTGCAGAGCTGATCTAAATGAAACAATAAAATGGTACAACAAAATAAAAGTTTTTTTCCCACAGGAAGAAGTACCAAAGGATTTCATGTTCTAATTTCCGTTGGTGGCATTTTCCTTTCCTTTTTCATGCAAACTATGAGATTATTGTAATTGAATTTGGTTTGGAAAAGTTTTAAACACAATTGCTGAATAGAAGAGAAAGGCAATTAACCAGAGGTCTAACTTTGGCCTAATGTTTAAGCACGTCAGCAGTTCCATAAAATTTCACTTTAAATCATGTGAATGAGTGGGATATACAAGGCAGGCACTGAAGTCTTGGGGACAGAAGGGTTGAACTTCCTTTCCTGCAGATGTATCTGCTGCCAACATTATACAGTCCTACACAGATCTCTGATCTCATTACCTGGCTTTGCTCTTGTTGAGTCCTACTCTCCAAATGCTGCAAGCATATTTTCACATAGTAGAATCATTGAACTCCATATACAAGACTCTGGACATTAACTAAAAGTGCCTACTAATACTATTTAGTCCTTCTGTCATGTTCCATGTTTTCATATAAACTTTAGTTCTATAAAAAACCAGTAACCTGAGTATTAAGTGAAAGAAGTATTCCATGTACTCCTTCACTAATCATGTACCCCTTCAGGACAATTAACAGTTGGTACTACTGCTTGTTGGAGATAAAAATAGAACCACTAAATTTGTGTTGCTCTCCCCATGTTCTTTCCTTGTGTGCATTTTAAAATTCAATATTTTTGTTTCTGTTCCCTGGAATGAACTACATAGGGCATAGGTATTTTTAGATTACATTACACTACATTACAGTTTAGAGTAAACATTAGAGTTTACATTACAATAAATAATTTCAAGGATTTTCAAATCCAAAAGGAAGAGATACTTGAAATCTTTTAGGCCAAGGAGACACTTTCTGCATAATTAATTATTAAATGTAGACCTAGTATAGAGATACATCAAAATTAAGACAAAAACTCAAACAGCAAAGATACAGTTTTGTTTATGAAAAGATTGTCCTCCAAGACCTTCCGGGGCCTTTTCGCTCTGCCCAGAATTCTCAGAGGTCCTGATATTACAGATGCAGATTACTTTCTTGGTGGTGAATGAATGCCAGAAACACCTAAATCTACATGTGCTAAAAATTAGGGCAGATGAAGGCTTCTAAAGTTAGGTGAGGCCAAGACCATCAATCAGTCCTTGAGATGAAAGGACCAGCAGATGAAACACCAGTGGGGAAAAAAAAAACAAAAAAAACACAAGTCACTTTTCACTCTGTTCTTTCAATCCTGCAAGTGTGATTGGTAAAAGAGTTTTCTCTCTCCAGAAAAGTTGTTCATTTCTCCTTCAGCAGGATATATTTCTGGCTCTCTGTCAAAGGCAGCAAGGAAAACAAGATTTCTATACATCAAGTTCTATACATCTCCTTAATTCTCTCATTTTCACCTTCCCAGATTGTTCTCTTAATGTTATTGTGACTTTAAGAGTTTCACAGAATCTCGAGGAGTATGGTGCTCTCGCTTTTCCATCTACTGAACCAGTGACATTATTCTTCCTTCTTCTTCCTTATTCTGTTGTTTCTTCTTTCTCACCATACTTGAGCAACTATTCTTATTTTGCCTCCTTAATATATTAATTCTTCACTTTTCACTTGCCTCCTAGAACAAGTAGTTAGGTGATTTTGCAGAAGAATAGAGATGATGTGGAAATGAACATATAGATTTCTGATTATGATCCAGCAGATCAGCTGAAACTTAAAGCCCTTCCTTAAAATGCTGTGGTAAATTGGCCTGAGAATTCAATCATCTGTTTTCAAAAAAGATGGAGAACAACTTGAAAGGACAGAGAAATGCTTGTAGCTTCCAACCACTGACCTATTGTCTTTTTGGTGGCATTATCCTGTAAAAAGATCCTGGTTCAAGGTCTGGTTTAGAATTTGAAAATTGCTGTTCTCTAACTAATTTAGGAGTCTCAAGCTTATCATTATTTGTAAATTTACAGCTGTTCCATCCATCATCAACTTGCTAATAGGCAGTTGTGCAACTCTCAGGAGCCTGCCATAAGAAATAGGAGCAGTAGGTACAGCTGGAATCCCTTTCCACCTCAAGAGCTTCTTAACAACATTCTCAGATGTGTAAATGATCCATTAGTAACCAGAGGGAATTGCTACAAGCATAAAAAGCTACCATCACGGAATGAGATGAACCTTTCTCAATGTGATGAGAAACTGCTGGAACAGAGAAACCCTGTACACCAAATCAGTACTGCACAGGTCTGCTGGAGCAAATTTGCAAACAATTATCAAAGAGAATTATCACAAACTACTGAAATTTGATGAAGGTCTGTTCTCTTGTATGAGAAGTTTCATGGCTTTTGTCTTATCTCTGTTTTTAATTCTAAATCTTGGAGTCCTTTTGACATCTCAGTTGCTGCTTTCACTGCAGAATAAACATTCAATCCAGCACATGAGCCATGGTAGCTTCCCTCTGAATTTCTTTTTCTGGCCTGGCTCAAAGCCTATTTGATCTTCCTGTTGTCCTTAATGCATTTAGTCATTTCCCTTCTTCTTGGCAGCCAGCTTCTCCCTGGTCACCGCGATTGTTCTTCACTGCTCATTTCTCTAACTGCTCCCTCAGCAGCTCCACTGGCAGCTCTATTTCCTCATTATCAACCATCACACCAGGACTCCCCCTTTCCAATGTTTACTTCTTATTTATTTATATGGATTTTTGTCTGCAATGCCTAGACTAATTACTTAGAATTTACATGTCTGTGCTACAGAGCATTTACAATTATGATCTCATTCATAGTCTGCTCCTGTAGAAGATCCCATCTAGAACAATTTCTCCATGAAGCCCAGTATAATCAAAGCAAGTTGTGTACACTTCTTCCTTAAATAACCACATCCCTCTAAATGTTCTACAATGACCATTTCCTCCAATGCATCCATAATATAATTCCAGCATTTCTTCTTGCTTTCCAGTCACACAACCATTGCCACCCTCTTTTTCAAAGTGTACATTCCTTGACAATTTCTTATAAGTCCTTACACCTTTTTTCCCCCGTGCTTGCTTCTTGAGTTCATAGACACATTTTTAGAAAATCTGACTTACCAAAGAGAAGAAGAGAAAAAACCAGGACCATTTAATATGTTCTTCTCCTGAGTAATTGTATGACCTCATTGTCATCCGTTCCTCTCTCCTCATGACTTTCTGGCTTGTGACCCATTGAGTATGAATGACATAATCTTTAAATTTTGGGGTTTTGGTGGGAATCCTATAAATCTCCTGACCACCTAAAAGATAAAAATGATAAAAGCAATTTTTCTGGTTTTAACATTAAAAGACAAAACTAGTTTTAGAGACTCATATGAAAGTTAAGAATTAATAGGTAGAATTGTTGGCTGAGGTTACACTGGTGCTGTGGAATTGGGATTCCTTTGCAGAGTCATCTTAAACAGTTATAAATTCTTAGGACAGTCACCATAAGGAGAAAAAAATACCAAAAAACTCTTTTTTTTTTTTTTTTTTTTTTTTGAGAAGACACAGACATAGTCAGATCATATCACTTGATCTTGTCTGGTTGTTATTCTGGCTGGTTGCAATACCCAAGACTGCACTTTCACTTCCTAAACATTTTTCCAGGGGCAGAAATCTGTTGATGACTCAACATCACCTCCAGAAACTACAACTATTGTTCTCTGAGGGGTTTAGTTCCTATTCTTTTTCTTTTGGTTAGAAAACTGCAATGTGTTTTTAATATCTATGTCTAACTGATCCAACAACAATGTTAACAATTGCTTTCCAAGCATGAAGTGTAAACATCTCTGATAAAAGAATTTTTTGGTATCTAGACTGTTTCAAGTGGCATTGTTCTTTTATTTATGGAGTAAATAAATTACAGAGGCAGCTTTAGCACCAAGTAAATATACACAGTGCTAGAAATCTAGGTGTGATTGACTTGACTAAATGTTAGTGACTGCTCCCAAACTAGGTAGCAAGGCCCCTGTCACAGTCAGTGCAAAGCACTCATGTCACTATTAAGTTCATCATAAGTTAGGTATCTAAAACAGATCAGAGAATTGTGTCCTTTTCCCTTCGTTTATAAAAGAGGTGTGGGGGCATTATTTCTGATTTAGATAGCTGTGATATACACATGCAAGTTTTACTGATAAAAATCTTATCTTTATGATTTAACCCTTTATTGTCATTGTGGGCCTAACTGTTGACAAGCAACGATTCCACAGATATAGGTAACTGTAACTTTCTCTGAGACCTTGTTTTCTGAATAAAGGCCTTTCAAGAAAACGAGATGACAGATCAAATGAAAGAAGAGCAGTCATAGTTTAGCTTCACTTTGCCCCAAATTGACTTTGCAATTATGACGTAAAACATAACCAGACCATGAACAAGTGTCCAAAAGCCACTGTCAAGCAGCCACAGGACAATTGTTTCCTGACTCAGAGGACAGAGGGAGAGCTAGATGTACCTATTTCCCTTTTCTTTAGAAAAACCTAGCTTTCTGCTTCACAACCCAGTATCACTACGACTCAGATCTCAGAAGTAAATGCTATCTAGGCAGGAGGACTTATTTTGATCTCTCATCTGTAAGTAATTCCCAAAGATGAATTCACAATAGCCATATAAGCATGAATCATAAGTGATTGTGTCATTCAGTGATGAGTTACATTCTATATGTTCAACCAGAACCCAAGTAACCCCTGAAATTGAATAAAATAATTGCTTATAGAAGAATACAAACACATTCTTGTGGTAGGTCTTGCTGGAATGATGTCCAGGTTGCCTAGAAAAGCAGTATTGTCTGAAAGATAAGACAAACTTTCTTCATCAATTATCATGGAAAGCCTACCTATTGTAGACTCTAAAAGCTGGAAACTACCAACAAAATTTCTAGAGGTGATTTGCCACGGCACATGCTTAAATCCCTTATCTTTAAATCCCTAAAATATTTATATGTTCTGCTTTTCTTTCCATCTCTGCATTCACCTTGACATCACATATAGTGGTGATTTAATGTAGATGCAGTTTGAGTTGAAAATACAGTAAATCATGTTACTGTTCTGAAACTTGTTCAAAAAAGCATGTCTGTTCCACAGACTTAGGGGATTTTTAAAAGAATTTGAAAGGACCTTCTTCTTTGCCGTGGTTTATTTCATTCATTTTACCAGAATAGTGGGGTTAATGTTGTCTTCTTGAAATGGGGAACAGATGGAGATAAGCTGTCCAGGCCATGGCAAAAAAAAAAAAAGAAAAAAGAAAAAAAAAAAAAGGAAATAAAGTCAAATAGGTGGTTCAGTTGTAAAAGCAAACTGCCTAATTTGCCTCTTCTAGCTGCATCAGAACCATCCAGCTTCACAAATGATTCTTTCACTTAATGAAATTAAGTGTAAGAAAGCTAATCAATTCCATCAATGCAGTGGAAAGGAGAAGAGGGTTTTGAGTGAAAATCCATGAAAAAGATCATATAACACAAAATTGAAGGAATTCTGCCTATGATGCTAAGTAGCTTGATTTTCAGATTTCAGACACATAGGTAGTTCTGAATGCTCTTGTTTTCAAAGTCTGCATACCAGCTTTTTTGTTGTTACTGAAGTCTCAATTTTTAAAGCTTGCAGTTCTGAAAACTCAGTGAAGTCCTGAATATGAATCTCAGAATCTAGTTCTAGACATCTGGTTTTGAAGATGTTGGTTCAAAACATCATGTTTTTGATTGATATCTAGCTCACAGGGAGATTCATTTGACGACACAACACTCTCTGAAGGTCCTGTACAATTTTCAAACAGCAAAACATGTTTTCAAAATTAGCTTAGTAATTAGACACAAAATTTCCATTAAAATGAATATGAGTGGGATGTCCAAATGATGTGGCATAGAGTTGCAGGGCACTTATTTTCTTGGTCTCTTTTATT
Source organism: Molothrus ater (assembly GCF_012460135.2). NCBI lineage: Eukaryota > Metazoa > Chordata > Aves > Passeriformes > Icteridae > Molothrus > Molothrus ater. The sequence continues at coordinate 10,589,142 of NC_050482.2, read as the reverse complement.
ACAGGCAAGAATATCATACAGTTCTATCCATCAACATAATAAAAATAGGCACATTTCATGTCACCACCATCTCATTAAAGTTATCATAAAATCTCACTGTACCACCAGATGAAAACTTACTTTTCATGCCTAACCTGGCCATTTCATATTCACCTGTTCTGTGTTCTGTCCACCTCTCTTTATAGCATGATCCTGCTCTCATGATATGCTAAAATAAGAACATCTATTTGGACAAAATAAGAGAAATTATAGACAAATTTAAAAAAAAAATATTGCTCCAAACCACTGATTTTAGGGGCCTCAGTCCTTTGTTGGAAACACAGTGACTGTGGCAGCTAGAAGATTAAGCTGTTTTCCAGAAAAAAAGAGAGTATGAGTGAAGATTTAAAAAACCTATTTCCATTGTTTTAATCAAAATCCAATTTATTCTTCCATCTAAAACACAGTATCCTCATGGAACAAAAAGCAAAGCCATTCTTCAGATATCACCTACATTACTAGTAATTCTTCAGATTAAGCAAGCTCTGTGTCATTGTTTGGGGCCATTTCAACATCTAGTTTTGTACTCCTAAAGGGAACAAGCAAACTTGATTCTTGAAAACACTCATTTCACTCATTTCATTATGACTTGAGTCATAATCACTCAAGTCACACTTCTGACCCTCCACAGTGAAATGCTTTATACTCTATGTGGGTATTCAAGAGGGAGAGCTGGAGAAATTCAGTATTATATGGCACATTTTGTATTAAATTTGGGAAATGTTTGAACTACTTTTTACACTTAGCATTATGACTCCCTTAAGATGATTTTTTTAGTATTTCTGATTACTTTAAGCAAGGATACTTTTGAAACCTGGTGATCTATTAAAAAGTCTGTCTGGTAAGTAAACACCATCTTAATTTCAGTCTTTAAAAAGGGGTAGAAAATTCAAAGGTAGTTACTTTTCTGTAAGTTTCATGAAAATTTGAGTGCATTTGAAAGGAGAAGAAGGAGATAATCCTTGTGAAAGAAAGGCAGACAGAATTTAGCTGTTCCCCAATCCTTGTGGAAGTAGCTGTAGGTCTGGGTATGCAGAGTATCATCGAGCAGGGCTGGCCAGGTGTGCATGTCTGCGGGTCAGAACTTACCCCTCTGTGGATGTAAGTTTAGAACAGGCTGTGCTGGGGTGGAATAAACCCCCTACATGTGCCTCTTGAATGTTTTGGGCCTTCATATTCCATATAAATGGTATCATTCCTTCTGGGGAAGAATGTAAGTCCTTCTACTGCTTATGAAGCAACAAAAGAATCCTGCTATGAGGTTGAAATATACTAATACCTCCTACTAATGATCCCTAGATAGAATAGATGATCTAATGGTATTTCCCATACTTAAATAATAGGATTTACATGAAGCAACTGTATGGGCCTGGGTTAGCCACTGGTGCTATCATTAACTAGAGAAGACAAAACCAAAGTCTCAAAGATTCAGGAGATACCTAACTTTTGAATTACTCAGCATCAGAGGTGGACTACTCAGGTCATAAATATATTCAAGAACCCAACCAAATACCTCAAGAAATTGCCACATATAGGTGCTTTAAAGTTACACTTGATTTTTCCACTTTCAGTAGTTTTGCTTATTATTGCATAGTTAGGTGAAAGACCCCTTATATGTAGACATTGAACTATCACTGATAGTCCCAGAAAACTTGCTTCCTTATGGTCTTCTTATAGGCTGACACTCTGTAAATAGCTAAGAAAAATAACCGTATTTCCTAATGAGTCCTTTACAAATAAGAAATCCTGGAGGGATGTCTCACAAATATGGAATCCAGGGAGATAATCTTCATGTTAATGATAATATCAGTAGCTGCAATAGGTTGTTTTCTCTGTATGTGTTTCATACTATAATAAAGACTGAAAACTGCACATTTAAGAAAAGAAATCTTTTCAGAAAATATTATCTTAGAGAAATCCAATAGCTACTGCTTCTGGTTTACCTTTTGAAACATAAAGGAAAATTTGAAACCATACCTCTACTTGTTCCCTCTCCAGTTTACAAATGATCCTAGCTTTCAAGCATATTCTGCAGCAAGAAACAATTTCTCAGAAGTGCCCATCATATCCCTATCTGTCCAAAAAAAAAAAAAAATACCCTCATGATATAAAGATAATGATGCTTTCCGAGTTTGAATTTGGTTCACATAATTAGGGCATTTTTTAAATGTAGCCTTTCACACCATTGTGTAGCATGAAAAAAAAGAAAGCAGATTTCACTATATTGAACTGAGTTATCATTCAGATAAAAATGCTAAGGAAACTCACCGGAAATATTCCTCTGTGTGGTTACATCACTGACGTCAATCCAGAAGTTCTGTGTATTTCCAGAACAGATGTCAGTTTTCAAATGTTTTGTATTATAAATAAGTTGGCTTTTGACCTGAGTACTGTGATAGCTGTACTTTGGCTGTAAATACAATTACTTATGGCTAAGCAACTGCAAATTTCCAGCTCTGAAACATGTTGACTTAGGGAAATGCATGACAAAAAAAAGAAAGGCGTAGACAAAAATTATTTTTTTAATGATTCTTTTTAACCAGCGTAATGATAAGTATGACTAGATATGCTGAGATACAATGAATGAAATCTCAGGGATTTCTTATTTTATCTTACATATTTTAGTTCTCAGAAATCTGATCAGCATGCATTAAAAAAAAAAAAACCAAACCAAAAAACTCAACAAAACTCCAAAACTTCAAATCTGAAATGAAGTGATCCAGTCCGGAAAAGTCATTCTCTAAACATCACTTTGTCTTGGACAGCTGAAGCGATGGTGCTTTCCTGTCACCTTCAGGTGAATTGTCCTTTTCCAAAGATTTTAATGGAGTATTTAGTTGGCATGGAAAGTTGCCACAGCAAAAGGGTCTTTGATCAGTCAAGGGCTCTGGATCAGAGTCATAAAGACTTACTGAAATATATCAGTCCCATTTTGTAGACTTGCAAGGCAAAATATGGATTAAAGTGAGGTACAAAGTTCAAAACTGATGTAAAAATATTCAACACTCTTCAGTGCCAAAATCTGATCAAAATTGGCCTAACTCCACGTCTGCCATCTCAAAATCAAGTGGTTCTGAAAATTGACTGACATCTAAGGTCTAAGTGATGCTGACATCCCTCTACCAGATTTCAGTCTTTCAAAATAGAGTTGCTCAGTGCTTTCTTCTCTTTTGTGCCTTGGACCCTTATTGGGGTGTATTATCTGTTCTTAGATTTGATGCTGCAGATGAGAAAACTGCCTCCTGAGCTCATTTGCCTTACAGTCATTGTAACAGTTCTGAAGATTTGTATGGATGGGAACAAAACAGTGAGTGAATTTGCACCCTCCTGCTGAGATATTGCTTTTCCACAGTAGACTTGGCTCTTACAAAAATTTTATCCTGGAAGATGATGAATCTGTTGGTTTTGGAAGTCCTTTGATGTCTTCCTTTTTTCTTTCTTCAGTGACTTCACAAGGGACTATCAGAGAAATGAACTAAATGTTTGTTGAGAAAAGACATTATTCTTAAAGCAATTGCATATCTAGATTAAATGCTCTAAATAAAATTAGTAGATCTACTACAAATATTTCAGTAAAAAAGTTTTTCTTTAGAAATAGCTGCTTCATGAAAATATGTCCATGGACCTATGCTTTACATTTATTTTTTTATTTTTCTTTTAGTGGGTGGGTATTTTGTTTCCTATTGAAAGAAAACAAAGCAGAAAGGCAGAAAAACTGAAACCAGATAAATCAATAGGAAATGAATAGGAAAATCTTCGTACATCTGGCTTAAATGTGTTCACACAGACTTTGAGAGATTTTCTGTCTCTTTCTTGTCCCAGAAACAATTCTGTTTGTGTCAGTTCCCCTTTTGGAAGAAAAGTGAAGGAGTAGATATTCCTAAACTCAAATAGATATTGATAGGACTGATAGCTTGAGGATTGCACCAGGCTATGGAATAATATAATCCCCTGAGAACATCATCTCATTGGTACTGGATATCTCAGTTCAAACCCTAAATCCAAACCCACCATACACTGAAGATAATTTACTCTGGTTAATTCTGCAGGACCTGAAACTCTTGAGAAGGCTGAGGACCCAGGTTAATTCCAAAGTATCCACTTTGCACTATCAATCTCCTTGTTTTGTTAAATGCCTGAACCACTGCATGAGAGACCAACACCTAAGGGAGGCACAGAGACCACACGTGCACCAGCCCATGCATAGGCAGAGAGCAGTTGCAAATTCAGGCTTTGTACTAAAGAGAAGCTACTTCAGGAAAAAACTGATTATGAAAAGTATTATAGAAGTGGAATGTAGGAATTATTTGCCTGAATTTTGTCCTTGGTCCACCACAGGGTGTGAACTTCCCTTAACTGTGTATCCACAAGGTCTCCCTCTCACAGAAAAGAGGCATCTATAAATTATGAGGTATATATTAGCAGCTCCATTAGTGGAACTCTTTATAACAGAATTCATAGGAAACAACAAGGGGAAAGTTCACTGTTGTTTTGTTTTGTTTGGAAGTTTTTGGTTGCTTTTGGAAGCTACAGCTGGTCTTCAGGAAAGCTGCTAGGAAGTGTTAAAGGTAAAAAAGAATTAGAGAGCTAAAAGCTTGGAGTGCCATTTGGACCTTACTTCAGTAGAAATGTTATCTTATTTATATGGAGAAGAAATCAAGAATGACAATACATAATATATATTAACCCTTGGAAAATCCCTTTGCAGCTTATATGGAACTGACATTGATTAAAGGAGAAATCCCACATGTGCTTTTGTCCTGTTCTAAATTATTCAGGTCCCGGCAAGACAGTGTTTCATGCACATCCAAAAATAAATAAATCTTTGAAAAACCAACCTATTTTTGAATGCTGGATTTTGAAAGAGGAAAAGAGAAATTGTGTGTCTATCCACAAAAAATAGGAAAATTAATTTATTGTTGGTTTGGAGAAGATTTGTTCCTTTCTGGAAAACAGAAGGATTTGCCTTGTTATCTTAATAAATTCCAAACCTTTAGAAATGTCAGAATCACAGAGGGCTGCACTCTTCTGTTTAAATCAGTTTTAGCTTTCCTGCCTGGACTACCTTTACAGAATTCAATAATTCATATTTTTAAAAATCCAGTAATTTCCACTGAGGAAACATAAAGATTCTTAGGAGTCAGACACTAGGTAGACCTCAAGCTATTTACCATTAAGCTGGACTAAAAGTTAAACTTTTTTGTTTACAGAACTGCACAAGCCCGGACCTACACTTCCCCAAGAGATTTCTCTCATTGTCTTCAACTCATAGCTATGCTTTTTTTCTCATTATTTTAATTTGGAATCATTCTAAGTACGTCACCTCTTCAAGGTGTCTTAAAGAATATTAATGAAAAAGTAGCATGGCATTAAAAGTTACTGCAATCAGTGTAACACTTCATAGCTCCAAATAGGATTGTGATTCTCTTAATAGAAGATGATCACCTGCCCTGGCCAACATCCAGTCTAACAGGGCTTCAACTGGGGTCTGATAACCTTTCACTATTGTGTGGTGGGTATATATGGGTATATATGGGTAATGGGCATGAAATTGTGAGATGTTTTGCCAAAGATCCTGCAGGATGTCTGTGGCTGAACTGGGCATACAAAACAATTTAACTGCACATGATAATTCTGAGCGCAGAGTGTAGCCTGTGCTGCTGTGGAAGTGTACAGCTGTCTTTTATACTTAGAAGACAGAAGCAGGCATTTTTTGGGGTGAATGTCCTCTCATCCTAAAATGAGACATTGAAGATAAGGTAGAAAATGTCTAAACCCATTACTTTGAACCAGGCAGAAAGCCAAGCATTGAGCTCAATAGTAAACATCTAGAATACAGAGACAAAATTAGGGAAAGTTAATCCCACCTCCTGCGTTTATATTCCAAAACTGCTCAGCTTTTCTTTGGCTCTTCTTTAAAATTTCCATTTTAAAGATGAGAAATGGGAAAGGCAAAGATAACGAAATTAAAAAAAAAACCCAAAACAAGAAAAGAAACAATATGGGTACTGTGGCAATTTCTTTGTGGACAAGAAATTATTTGAATGCGATCCAGAACCCTGATGGAGCAGTGAAAAGGCACAATTAGATTTCTCAAAAATTATTTAAATCAGCTATATGGCATTGAGACCTTTTGCATGGCATGTTCTTTTCTTTTTCTAGAAAGAGACCCCTATATTCTCGGTGCCTCAGTCCTCTACACAAGGCTTTGGCTTTCTCAGATGCCATATCTTCCACCTTCTTTGGATAGTAAGTCTTATACTTGTGATAGCATCAAAGTTCAACCATGGCCTAAACATTTTTCAGAATTCAGAGAGCTCTGCCGTGGTAATGTGGGCCTTTAAATAACAAGTCCCTTCAAGGAAAAAAGTACTCAGTTTCTACAAAATATCTGTCACCTCCATCACCCTTAACTCTCCCTGGCTCCACAGTTCCCTGTTGAAACCACAAACTCATTCTGCCTCATAATGCTTCTATTTATCTTGCTATTTGCCATCTCTTTCTTTCTATCTTTCAAAAGCTTTAGGTAAAGCTGACATTTTTGGACTGCAGGCTGTTGAGGATATAGCATCCAATTAAAGCATTACATTACACAAGCTGCGACATTCCAGAATGTTTTATTCCCCTCTATGACAGATTTCACAGAGCAGAAGTGTTATTACCTGGAACATCTTCATTTTCTTTTTTCAGTCATGAAGGAATAGATTGTGATAGCAGCTAATAGCATGAAAAAAAAAGGAGGTAAATTCCCAAGTACTTCACACAAACTGTGCCTCTTGCTGTGCAGAATTGTTCTGACATAGGTTTTGTCAGGTTGCTGGTGGGAAGGCTCTGCAAAACATCTCCCAGGACTTCTTCTCTGACAACCTGGCACTGTGTAGTGCTTTGCTCTACTCAGATCAGCTTTGGATTGTGTATATGGTTATGGAATGCCTTTGAGTAAAACAGGACCTGTTGGCAGCTTCCAGACATGTGGGCACTGTAGCTACATGTCCTAATGACTAAATATTCAGGATTCTCAAGATTTCCTTTACTTAGTTTCTAATTAAGTGATTAATTTGAAGAATAAACATGAGAAAGCATTTATTCCAATGGGTGTTAAATTTTGGAAGACTCTTAAACAAATGCTTTTCTTAAAGAAAAAAAAATCACTAAGGAATTCAATAGGAACCTGCATGGTTTCTGGCAGAGAAATAGGCTTCAGAGCAAAGCTTTACTCACAGCTCAAATCAAACCAAATGCTCAGCCTTTCTAACTTTGAGAAACTTTGGCTAAGTTTCTATTATGTACCTCAATTTTGCCAAAGATGTAGAATACCTGAATTTTTTTTCAACTGAAGATATTTTTCCAAGATAACTGAAGCCAAACTTCTGTCCATATGTCATGACTGAACATTACCCAATTTTCCTTTCTCATCTTCATGCTATTCACAGCATAAATGGTTAACATTAGAAGCAGCTGCAAACTAAAGTGTGTGTATCTCAGCCCTGGTTTATTGAATTTGCATTTTAAAAGCCCACAGTCAATTTGAATTCAAAATATGCAGTAAAGCAATCAAATTATTCTTTTAGCTTTCTTCTCCTCAGTCAAAAAACTGCATACATAGAAATCCAATGGCCTAGTGTTAAAAACTGACCTTTTTTTTTTATTTTTTTTTTTTCTTTCCCAGAGCTTATGGGAAGTTTCAATGCCTTTGCAGCCTGGTAATCTGAAATGAGAAAGCCAAAGGACTGCTGAGCTGTTATTTCAAAATTAAAATCATGAGTAAGAGTCATGAGTGCTGGTGCAGCCAAGCATAGACTTCAACAAAGTTGTAAAGATTTATATTGAGAGGGGCTGTCTTCCTGTTTAACTGGATCATTGTCAGATAAACTGTCAAGACATTTTTTTCTTTCCCTCTCCATCTTTTCTTTTATACCCTCTGGCATAAACACTGAGCTCTCAGAGTCACCAGGGCACTGTTTTGGATGAGGGATGTTTCCACTTTTAATGACTGACTCCTCTTCTCTTGATACTTGTACCATGCTGACATTGTTGGAGGATTAGTGTGGATTTCACTTATTAATGGCTTTTTGGCTTTTTGGCTTTTATATCAAGACTAAAGTACTTGGAGCAAATGAGATGCCAGTCAAAATTTTGTGACTTGCATTTTCTTCAAGGAGTTCTGCCTCCAGAAGCTAAATTGCTGATATGCTGCTTTCTAAATCCTGCCTTGTGGCAACCCAAGTCAGTGATTTGCAACAAGAAAAACTTGCCTGTGAGCCTGCACTCACTCTGAGACTTGGCTGGTCTGCTTATGTGGAGTCCCAGCCTGTACCAGAGCAGCTCACAGCTCTCATAAACTTGCACTGCAGTTTGCTTGAAGCCAGCAACTCCTCAGTGTGGGTGTCACACTGCAAGTATTTATTCCTGCCATACACATCTGAAGTGACTTAGCTGAGCTGCCTGCTTAACCTTTTCTGTTCACAATACCTGGGGGAAGTGAATGGACTTAGTTTGTGCCAGAAAGGTTTCATATCATCTCTCAGCTCCTGCTGTCTTTTTAGGCAGACTAACTTCAGCCTCAGGCCCAAACAGAGCTGTTAGGGAGATTCCTGCAAGTGTAGTTCACAATTGCTGTACATATTTATTTCCAGCACAAAGATAAAGCAGCCCTGAGCATCCCGCCTGTAGATGAAAGTAGGCAAGCCCTGTGGGAAGGGAGTGCATTGTGTTAGCACTGAGTGTGAAATGGGAGAGAAAATACAGTCCTATGCAAAATACTAGCAAATACAGAAAAGCAGTAATTAGCTGTGTAGAAATGCCAATAGATTCTCAGAGAGATGCATTTTATCCCAGATGAGTTGTGAATATGAGCTGGGAGTGTGACCCATACATTTTAAGGACACAGAGCATATTATAAACTTTTGGGTCAGTCACCTGCATTACCTAGGTTGCACTTGTGCAACGTGGTTATGCATATTCACATGGTTGGATTTGGGCCCATTTTTTATAAGGCTTCTCTTGTTTCTTCCCTTAGGCTGATTGTAATTAGAAATGGGATCAAGGCTCTGAAGTACAGAGTTGAAGTACATCTGATGCACCCCATATCCACAGGGCTTTTAGCATTTAGAGCTGGATCCATCCACCAGCTGCATTTTTAAATTCATTCTAACTTCACAGAGTAACTAGAGAATTGTCCCACATTAGGAATTTGACTGGTGCTACATGCCTGGTGAAACAGCTTTATCCCTGCAGTCTCACTGTGGAGGTGTGCTTTCAGCTAAGGCTGTACCCAGTGGTGAGCCATAGATAATGGTTTAGGGAAATTTGCCTCTAATCTAGGAATTAAAAATTATTTGTTTTTATGTGCAAGTTTTTGCCTGAACTACTCTCACCAATTCCTACTTCCAATTCACTGCAATTAAAAGAGCAAAATGTTTGTGGTAGTGAGGCCCAGAGAAACTACTTCTGACCTACAGAAACCCTGCAGTGCCTCGGGTTATATTAGGAGGATGCTGAAAGGACTGGGACCTCCTCTGCTGCTCTACACAGATGGCATTTGGTTACTGATAGGATCTGACCATGTTGGAGAATTTTCCTCCTTTCTAATCTGCATGAAGGATTGTCTTCTGGTACATCCCATAGCAACCACTCCAGCCCAATCTGCAATGATAAAAGTCAGTTTTATGAAACTGCAGAAGTCACTGATATTATGGACAAAGCAACATCCAATAAAAAATGGACAAAAGTCAGTTTTACGAAACTGCAGAAGTTACTGATATTATGGACAAAGCAGCATCCAATCAACACTGGCTTTTTGTTGGTAATGGCTCTTGATACCTTAGCCATTCACAAATCTCACATCTGCCATTTCTAAGTCCTACACAGGTACTTTTTCGCTGCTAGGAGAAGTTGTCTACACTGTTATGGTTGGGAAAACATAGCAGCGATGTCATAAACCTGTCCGCATAGATGTAAACCAGAAAGGAGATAAAGGTCTCATCCAAAAGAGAAGAGAGAAATAAAATTTCAAATCTCCACAGTTTATATTAAACAATATTATTTTGAAAAAGCATTCAAAAGCACTAAGTTAGTGCAAGGATAATAAATATGTTTTTATTACATACATACATATGACTTTTTTTTCTTTTTTTCTGTCAACAGGAGAAATTATCAGGACAGGACTGGAAAGGAGAATGAAAGTTGACCCTACACAACACTTCCCTAAGTAGTCTAACAGGAATAAAATCTGAACAAGACAGGCAGAATTTAAAGCCAGGCCTGAGAAGACAACAAGAGAGGTGAAGGTATCAACACATGCCCTGACAGGTAGGTTCCTGCTATCAGGACCATCAGTTAACAAATTAGCAGTGACTGTCCTTCTGAAGAGATGTCCAGGGAAGTTGGACAAATCTTGGCTGTTACCATAGTCCTTTCTGGCTTTAATACAATATAATGTTGGAATTTTGGGGGAGGGTTTGGGGTCTTTGAAGGCTTTTTTTAGTTCTTAAGGAAGAATAGTCCTTCTCTAGTGTGTGTGTTGGAAACTGAGCAGCAGTTTTTGATAAATTCTGTGAGAAGAGAGGAAACTCACTGTAGTTCCCATGTTGACTATGAACCCTTTTCTTTGTTATTTTACCATAAGCAGAATATCAGCAAACTGATGTTTTAAACACTGCATGTCCAAACTGATGAGATACTTGATGCCACATTTGACAAAGCTCTGACATTTTCAAGGGAATGCAAAGGAGTAACTACAAAAGGAATGATAAAATGCTGAACTTAAAGCAATGATCTCAAAAGTGTATAAAAGAAATAGAGTTTAATTTCTTTAAATTATTATTATTATTATTAAATTATTATTATCTCTATGCATGAACCTTTTAAGAAGCCGGAGTGCTCTGACCTCAATGTCACTTATGCAAGAACATGCAGTCCGCAAAGAGAAAGAAGGAAATTATGTACTTTAAAGCCATTCTTGTGTCTAATGCAAAAATTTTTGTTTGGCTAATTCAACAAATCACACGAGTTTTCCACAGAAGTCAGCAGGACAGCTCACATGAGATGCTCATGTGCCCTAAGTTGCAAGATACTGATCTCATATATTCATTATTTATTTATGTATTGTTATGACGCTCTTGTTTCTGTCTCATATTTGTGTTTTCCTTGCACTTTAAACAAAACTCCACTTTACATGATTGTGCATGGACAGCAAGATGAGTATTTGGCCACAGATATGAGTAAGAAAAATGTATCATTAATCCATTTTCACAGGTCTCAGTAGAAAAGAAGACACATGGATAGAAAAGAAAATCACATATGTCTTACATTACTCCTCATTTTTCTTCCTCAAACAGATTGTAAATGTTGCCCTGTGGTTATGAGTTATATTAATTTATTTGCTTAAAAAGTTCTGAGAAGCTTCATGAGTCACCCAACAACATACAGTTTCTGGTGATCACTGGGGCATTTGTTTTGTGACAGGAAACACTTAAACTACCAAACACAGCTGTTTAAAAAACAGTGTAAAAAGTGCAGGTGCATGGACAGAAAGAAAAAAAAAAAGAAAAAATAAGCTCACTCCCAAAACTTTTATTTTCATAGAAAAATAAGGAGAAAATGGACTTTCAAAACTAAGAAACCAAGTTACTGAACAACAGAGGATCTCTAATTTAGCTAATTTTTTTTTTAATAAATAAAACCCACTTTGCTTTTTTTGGACTACAGTACTGAACCAGCACTCAATGTGAGAAAGTATTTAGCCTAGAGAACTGGACCTACAAATCTTCACAGACAATAGACTATTAAATGTTCAAATAATGATCTGTGTTCAAGTTTATTATATGGGGGTTATTTTCAGCTGATTAACTGTCATTAAAGCAATCGTTCATGGTATTTGTCTGTAGTGATTCTGTTCAATGCAGGTTTAACACTACAAATTTCCTATTTATGAATGTGATAATTTACATTTCTGAACCAGAACTGTCTTCTCTGTTAAGGTGGTGGGGGTCAGGCAGACACTTTAGGGTATGACATGGAATAACTCTCTGATACCAGGACCAGTTAGCAACTGCAAGAAGGTGCTGATGCTCTTAAAAGGCAAACCCATATCCATCCTTTCACCTTCAACTGGGTCAGGGGCTCAGAGCCCCACCCAACCTGGCTTTGAACACTTCCAGGAATGTTGTCCTGTTCTTCTAAGTTCTTCTAAGCCTTCTGATGTTTACATTCTTATAATGAATTTTCTCACACATTTTTATGTAAGAAATTATTGTTTTACATTCTTTTCTGAAGGAGAAATTTGATGGACTGTTGGTTTGTCCAGTGTCATTGGAGAGGTGGCGCTATCATCCTCCAATCCACTGTCACTTTTGAAAATCTATAAAAGCTGTAGTCAGAAATTAAACTTCCCTTCTTTTTACCTTGGAGGTTCCAGTGTGTGTGTTATTTTATTTTGCATCCTACAGTGACACCCACAACCTCTCTGGGAAACCCGTTCTAGTGCCTCCTCACCCTCACAGCAAAGAATTTTGCTGTACAGTTTTATAAGTCCCTTTTCTAAAAACAAACTAACAAGCAAGAGAACTGGAGGAATTATTTCATGGCCTTTACCTTGCAAGTCACAAACGAAACAGCAGAGTTGTTGGATATGTCATCAGCTTTTCTTACACTGCACTCTAATTTCACTTATTATCATCTTGCATTTGTGGATTACATCAGACCTCTGCACCTCATGCAAAGGAAAATACATTTACTTCTTCAGCTGTTATAGAGAAAACACAATTTGCTTTAGAAAGTGATAGGAAGAAGTAAAAGCGATAGGAGTATTTTCTTTCCAATCTTTGCAAATGGAATATGGAATTTTTACAAAGAACAAAGTTCACAGTATTTCATCACAATTTTAACCATTATTTCATTTCCCTATGAAGGTTTGATGTGTTACTAAATGTCTCATAATTCTTGAGATGTGGTGTGATAATGAATCAAATAGGTTATTATTGATAATATTGCCATTTGTTGAAATAACTTCAAAAATTCTTGTAGAGAACACATTTTGTCCTTTTTATTACTTTTTTGGCATTAGGAAAATTGCAATTGAGAGCTTAAGGTACCATTCTTAAAACAAGTATTTTGTAACTTTTTTCTTTTTAAGAATAAATATATGTAACACTAAAAAAGTTGTAAAGACAAAATTGACAGACATATCTCAAACAATAAGTAATTTCAAAAAGGAGGATAACAGAATTCACACAGTGGACAGAAATTTATAACTTTGTCAAATAATTTTATTCAGTGAAAGTATTCAAACACATACTTGGCCTCGTGCATGTGCAGTGTTGCCCCCAGCAATAGAGTGAATCAAGTGCTAAATGGTTTTCAGAAAATTGCCTGTAACTTTTGTTTCCTCGAGCAACCAGACAGCCTTACTAGAAACCTCAGAAAGCTTTTCCATAAATATTATTTTTCTTTCAGGACAAATATTTCTTGAATTTCTGCCACCAAAAATAAGAGGACAACTTTGTCCTTTAATTGTTATAACTTACTACTAGTAATATGAAATGGGGAAAGAGACAGCATGCTGTATATATTCTACCTCTACCAATCACAGCTGTTGGGTCAAAAGTTGTTAATCTATTTGGCATAGTTTTATAATCCACAGCAGGATATTAAAAGGACAAAAATTCCTCAGCTTTACCCTGTTTGTGAGAAAAAAAAATCTAATTTTCTTTTAATATCTATAATTTATAACTCTACAGACTTTAATTCATGTTTCACTAATTAAAGTATATTTAAAAATACATTCAGCAAGTGATCTTCCTTCTCAAGCTCTATCAAGACTTCTTAAGGTTAAGTCAACAACAGTGGAACCCAAGATGAAAGATAAATAACCTTTAAAAATATTAATCATGAATTGTAAGAAAATATGAGACAAAATATTAGTGAAGTCATTTAAAAAATATTCAGATCATTTTATAGTCTGCATCTGGTTCTATTTCAGATAAATGCAAGTTAGACATCTATGACCTTTGGGTTAGTAACAGATGCTGTCATTAAGTTGATCATTTTTACATAAACAAAAGCTAAACAGAATCATTTCAGGCCACCCAATGTTGCAGTTGCCTGGCACAGCCAAAGATTGCACTGGTCCATGCAAAACTGTATCCAGACACTCTAGACATACTTTTCAAATTTTATCATCTGTGGCTTTAATTATGAATTTCATATGTCAGGTTTTCTTCTGCCCAGTGGTGAGAAATGCCCTCAGAGGCAGAGGCTGAGGGTAAGGTTCTGTGTGCAGAAATGTTTGAAAGGTGCCTGCAGGTGCTGCAAGGGGGATGAGGTCTGTGAGCAGCCTGCATGGGCCAGGGAGGAGGAGAAACAAATCAGGCATACAGGTGACAGAACAATTGTCATGGTCCTAAATGATGCAGGGAAGCATAAGGATGCCAGCCTCACTGGATGTCAGCATGAACCTCAAAGAGTTCCTGCTTGTGCACTGCACACTGTGCATCACCCACACAGAGTCTGGCATCTCATGGCTTTGTACTCTTAAGTGACTCTTGCTGACATTGGCCCAGAGAAAGAGCAGCTATCTTCTCTAGTCCAGCTGAGATTCCTCCCCAAGAATGGTTAACTATCCTTAATTATGTCTGCTTTTTAGAAGTGGTTAATCCTTCAATCTGCTCTTTAAGTTTATGGTCTTGAGAGGGAAATGCTGGGCAGTGTTGAAAATAATAACCCTTCCTTAAGTGCATTATGATGCACTAGAGTGTCAGAAAAAAAATCCATATCCCAAACCCAACTCAAAACCAACAAACCAAAAAAAAAAAAAACCCAAACAGACAAACAAACAAACAAGCAAGTCAAAAAGTATTTAAATTTGGACAAGCAGACCTTTAAGTTTTAAATTGACAGTTCCTCTCCCACAAGCAATATTAGAAGTAGAAATTGAGTTTCTACCAACAAAGTAAATACAACCTCCGTGGTACAGAATCATAGAATTTTTCAGGGTGGGAAAGACCTCTAAGATCATCAAGTCTGGCTGTTAAGCCAGCATCTTCATGTTCACCACTAAGCCATGGCCCCAGGTGTCACTCCCACAGGTATTTCAAATACCTCCAGGGATGGTGACTCAGCCACTTTTCTGAGCAGCCTGCTCCTATGGCTGGCCACCCTTTTGGTGTAGAAAATTTTCCCCATCTAAATCTCTTCTGGTGAAACTTGAGGCCATTTCCCCTCCCTTTTTCACTTGCTACTAGATAGAAAAGACTGAACCCTGCCTTGCTACAACCTCCTTTCAGGTAGTTGTAGAGTCTGAAATAAACACAGGGAGCAATATACTACTGATTGAACCACTTTGTTTTTCTGAGTCAATCAGATTTTAAAGTGGCTATTTGGTTCAGCAAATCTGAATTTAATTTTACCAATAAAGCTGTGTCGGATAACCTATAAAGCTATAGCTATTAAATTCCCTATAAAAGAAATTTCAATAAAAGATCCCATAACTATTAGAGAAAGCTTATATCCTGTATAGCACTCATTTCACGTTGCACTTCAAAATGGAAGAGCCAGGCTTTGTTTTGATACAGGTTCATTACACAAACTTCATAAACTTTTGGAAAAAGCACCAAAACATAGTGCAGAAAGGTACTAATATGAAACAATGACAAACCTTGTGTTTCCTAATGGTAATCAGTTCAATTATACATATTTTTTTTGCTTCCTTTTGAAGGATTTATAATCTGGGTGCTCTGGGTAAGTGGGTAAGTTTAGTGGGAGTAAAAAAACCCCAAACAAATAAAATAATTCCTCTGTTACTGCTGTCATCCTCATCTACACTGTTTTGGAATTTAATTTTGGGATCCATTGGATTTTAAATCAACTGAATTGCAGTCAGAAGCCTCAGATATGGTGAAGACATTGCAGGGTTAGTTACAGCTGGGTAAATACACCTAAGCTATAAAATAGAGCATTCCACACTATTCTGTTATTTTTAAATGGCTATTCAAGCTATTATAAAAAAGGAGCTCTCTAGTAACAGAATATCCATTTACATGAGACAAGTTCTTCTGGAAGCAATAAAGGTGCCTATCTGCACAGTGCCCAGGATAGGTTTTCATTCAGAACAGGCCTATTTTCTATTTAAGGACTTCACTCAACTAGAGATTCTAAAAGATCAAATATCACACTATAGGTTCTCCTTCATGCTTTGCAAAGGGGGCCTTACATGCAGGCTGCTTTAAAGCACAGTTTTACTCATGTCATCTGCCAGAATAAAGCACAGTGGGGTCTTTGACCTTGGAAAGCAAAGCACACTGACAGGTTGCTGGAAGTCCATGGGTAGCATCTAAAAGGCATGAAAATATTTATGTCTGCATTCATACTTCCCCCCAAAATCTCAGTATATAGTTTAACACCTATATACCCCAAGAGGTGTGGAAGCATTTGAAAGCTATTGTGGCCACCTTACAATTTTTCCCACTGAAATTTTAGGCAGCTGACAGCTCAAATATTATGTAGTTTGTCAAACTTGTTGCTGTTAATAAATGGAGACAGGGAAACAGATACACAAGTTTGCCTTACTTAGGTGGAAACACCCAACATACATGACACCCCCAGAGAATCTCCTCAGCCTGGGGGGTGCATCCTGGGGAGAGCAGGAGGCACGACTGAGGCCAGATGTGCCTCTCTGCAGGATGTTCTAGTTACAATGTACTTTCCTCTTGGCCATATTACCCTCACAGTTCTGGTGGAGTTCTGGTTTTTGAGAAAAAGAAACTTTATGAACTGTACCATCATCCAAGAGCTAAAACAATGTCCAACTTAAATACAAGCAATCTGTCACCACTGTCCTTCCATGCTACTGCCTCAGCTAAGGGTTGTGTAAAGTTGGATACCATCACAAGTGGTTAGAAAATTTTTTGATGAATCAATGAGCAACATATTTTCCAAGCCATAAAATAGTCTATAAAAACCAAATTTGGGGTCAATAATACTTCCTACTTCTAATCCTAAATGCTTAGATTTCAGCACAGCTGCTTTCCTTGTCCATGGTGAGACCTTCCACTCACCGAAAATAAGGGATTGATTTTAGAGCTTGGCACTGTATTACTTGCTAGATTAGAACTGGACATAAATATAAAAAATCAGAAAGTTCAAGTGATTAATGGCATAAATGCCCTTCTCAGAAATGTTCTAGAAACACTCCCTTGTTTCAGAACCCCAAATCACAGCATTTATGAACCAAAATGTGACTTAGTCAAGCTTTGAGGCCCCAAACACACAAAACTGTGATATCTTGCACGTAGTTACAGATATTTAATTTTCCAGAACCCTCTAGATCTTCGAGTTCTACCTATCTCTAAATTTCTTCTCATTCCATAATGAAATAACAGTTTATATAAACTAATAAAAATCTAATTAATTAATATTTATTAACTAATTAATTAATAATTAATCTAATTAAAAAGCTAATTAAAACACCAGACAACAAATGTCTGTTGTTGTCTTCTTATTGCAGACATATCTTCAACAGCCTGACAGCAAGACCATTCAAGGTAGCCATCCAACCCATAGGCTAGAGGTCACTGCTGCCTCTAAGCGCTCAGATTCTCTCTCCTCTCTGAGAATAGATATTCTCAGACTAAAAAAGACTAGAACCAAACTTTACACTTTTGAGACAAGTATTTTACATGGAAACACATGATTCAAAAGATGAGTAACATCCCCTTCACCCCCACTACTATCTCCCCTCTTCTTTGGAAGGCATTCAGTGTTAGCTCAGACTGTGCTCCAACCACAGGCACCAAACAAGCTCCTCTCAGAGCCTGGAGTTTGGCATCTCTTCCACTATGTCTGCATAGCAATGGCCTTTAAAGCAGATGTAGGTCTGTATCATTCCCCGGTAGTTATGAGCCTAGACTTCACATCTGCCTTGTCTTAGGGGGAATTTCCTGAGCCCAGACATTGAACTGCGTTGATCCAGCAAAACAGAAGAGTCAAGTTTTGAATGAATATATCTCCACTGTTTGGGTTTTCTCTGGATCTAGCACCCTCATGCCTAAATTTCAACAGAAAGGTGTGTATGCAAACTGCAGTAAGACTCCCAGTGGCTGGTCATTGGGATAATTCTCCCTACTCCATGTCTATATATCATGGATCTCCACTGTCCAGCCCAGGAACACAGACATCTATGCTCACCTAGTGCATCCCACTGCATACTATTTAGCCCCAAGTTCTCAAAGTTCCCTTGCCTGTTATTTCCCAGACTGGTATTCCCAAAAGATATCAAAAGCAAACCCTACCACTATATGGAGTCTTTTTTGTGCAGATTACAGACAAACAGGACAAACAGCTCCTAACTTCCAACCCACTTGAAGTTAGAGTATATTTTTAGGCAGAGGGGACCCTCAGTGTCTGCAATTTTCTTTTAGAGCTAATTAATTCCTGCAGATTAATTAATTCCTGAAGATCCCAGAGTTTATATGTCAATCTGACTAACACGTATCATAATGTGCAGTACTTGGACTCTCAAAATAGCTAAAAAGAATAATACATGCTAACCACACATACCAAAACATTGTGCTGTTAGTCAGTGTTCCAGGCATGTTAATTAACATTTCCATAGTGTGTGTATTACAATGCTCAAAAAATTTATTTTTTAATAATCAAGCCACAGAAAGGAGGCTGAGATCACAAGAGTCTGGGTCACAAGAAGAGTCTGGGTTAAAGCCACAGAAGCTAAAATGGAAATTCTGAGTGATATTTCATTTCCAAATCCACATGTTTTATTTTGTTTATGAAAGAACTAATTCGGTGGCTGAAAAAAATAATTGCAAGATACTCTTGAAAAGGAAGAGTGAATACCACGGAAATCCTATATTTCATATTTGCTTCTCCAAACAGCTGTCAGAAACTAGCAGTGCTAAGAACTCATTAAAAAAAAAAGTAATGGATGAAGTAGAAGATGCAGATTTTGCTTAATATATTAACTCCTCTCTTTGAAAAGGCATACAACTGAAATAGCAGTAGAAAAGCCTTTTTAAAGAATTCACCTTCCAATCATTAAGGCAGATGGTTAAAGCCTAGCTAAGCCTTGCAGCATGTGTAACCAGTTCCTCGACTCTGTTCACTGTACGGTAACTCAAAAGCAATTGACAGCTACAGCTAGGTGAGACAAATCACAAACATGTTTAACATTTCCTCAAAAGAAATACTGATTACCAAGGTCTGTTCTACACAATATGGGATGTACACTTGGAGATCTAGTCAAGGAAAGATTTGTAATATCCAGAGGAGAAACAAGGTTAAAAACCCCAAAAGGAAGAGCAGGGTGGATGTTCTATTGAAAGGGAAGACTCCACTAAAAGGTGTCTGGGTTTCTGAACAAGGTTTCAAAAGGAGAGGTCAGCTCCTGAGAATGTGATAGTCTCAATCTGACAAAGAGAGAAATTATTAAATATTTAAAACATTTAGAAGAAATACAGTTAGAATTTAGATTAAAGCATTCTCCTGAAAGTCTTGTTTTTAATTCCTCTTCCCCCATATACATTTTGGAAAAGTATATTTGTATATTTCCAAATTATTGGAAAGAGAAACATTGTTCTCAATGTCTTTTGCAGCAGAGAAAATGTTGTACCACTTAGGGTGGGCATGTTTTTCAGTCAAGCATTTCAAGGAGCACTGGACTAATAGATGTGACAATGAAGGTGTTTTGTAATATTTGTGTTATATAATGTCTTGATTTCTGTAGATGGTTAGCAGCAATAGAGCTGCATTGGACAATGTGAAGTCATCTCTCAAAATAATACAATATGACAGGCCAAGTGCATTCTGGTTTGATTTGCACAAGGGATGAATATAGAATATCTCACTGCAGTGCAACCATTCCCATATCAAACGGATGAGGTCAAAGATGCTTATAAGTTCCAGAAGTGTGGGGGAAAAGCATTGTGCTGTCCAAGACTGTCTTCTCCTTCCACTTAATGACTAGTGCATTGTAATACAGCAGTTAAACTAAACATGTACAAGAAAGGGATTTTGGGGATTTATTTATTTCTACATCTCAATGGCAGTCAGCTTACAGAAAACATGGAGGAGTGCATTCGGCATGTGGGGATAATCATGTAGTTAGGAAGCAATGTTTAATCTAGTTGAGGCTGGTAATCTCTGGATGTTGATGCACAGTGTCATGCACTGCCTTGTAGCATTTCCACATGGGTGATCTATTACTTTGCAGCACTAGAATCTGCATTTGATTTCTTATTCTCTTATCTACTCCTCAGGGATCCAGTAAATCCATCAGAATTTTACAACTGCCATTCTCTCTAGGCCGTGTTACACTCGCAGACAGGGATTAAATTCAGGCTTCTAAAGCAGTTGCTACTTTCAGCTTTCTGCCCTGCACTTCAGAGATTGCCAGTGCCCCTGCAGGAAGTCTGACACCCAGCAAAGAACCTCCTGAGCACCCCAAGCCTGTTTATTGAGGTACACACATCCACTTTAATTATAGTCTTCAGCTAAGAACAGCAGCAGTACAGAAGCTGACTGGATCGTAACTCAGTTTTGGTCAGAGGTGGGGACAACAACTTGGGCAGGACCCATCTGAGCCATCTGATTTTACTCTCCTTCTCCATGTGAATGAAACCTTGGACTTCATCAACGTTTATAAGTTAACAAATGGCAACCCTTCCAAAAGCAATTGTTTCAGGACAACAGGGATACTTCAGCTGTCTCAGACTCTTAATTTACTGAGAGCTTTACAGACCCTCAGTTTTCATTGTTTTTTTCTTTTTTTTTTCCACTTTTTTTTTTAATTTTTTTTCAGAGTCACAAATGAAACAAAAATGAAGGTTGCATCTTTCTCTGAACCCCATAAAGACCTGCGTTAAGTCACTGTCTTCACTGTCCTCAGACATTTCTGTTTAATTACATGAAACACAGAAGTATTATATAGTAAATAACAAAGGCTTATTTATATGTTTTTATTATACAGAATAAACAATAAAATAGTTGTTGATTTTAAATGATAAACTTTTATTCTGAATATACTGTTTTTGCACAATAATTAACACAACAGTTCTAGGATTATAAACTTTTTATAACATT
Source organism: Molothrus ater (assembly GCF_012460135.2). Lineage (NCBI taxonomy): Eukaryota > Metazoa > Chordata > Aves > Passeriformes > Icteridae > Molothrus > Molothrus ater. Next base: position 10,568,013 of record NC_050482.2, on the reverse strand, counting down.
ATTGTACAAATTTTTACAAAAAAATTATTTTTTTTCCAGGCTTGTCAAGTTCCACAAAAGTGTCAAGAGAACACAAGAAAAGGGAGAAAGACCTGCTTGCCTTGTAAGAGCAACCAAGTCTTTTTTTGCAGAAACGCACACTGAGCATTTCAATAAAAATATCCCAGAAAGCATGATCCAGACATTCCATACAACACAAGAAGAGAAGACAGCTTTGTCAGATCACAATCGCAATTTCATGGCATCTGAACAAGACAGTATCCCTTTAGCCTCAGTGAAATATTTCTTCAAGATGATGTTTTTCTTTTAAACCATAAACAGGACAGATGCAAGTAGCTGGGAACAGGGTGAGGCTAACTTTTCAAAAGTCTTGAATTGTATTCAGATGCTTTGTTTTAATCTTTTTACAATAGTGTACAATGAGTATTAACAATATTAACATTGTGGTATGAACAAAATAATAATAAATGTGGCCTTTGTTAAAGGCTTGGATGTCTGATGAAGTTAGGGTAAAATTTATGCTAAGAAAGGAGTTATTAAGATTTCACCTTAGGTTGACATTCCAAAAACACTCGAGTGCATTGCAATGCCTTGTAGGCATTAATATATTTCTTAATAACCAGTGTGCTAGCATCTGAATTTTCGGATCAGTGGTACTGAGGTTGTGTTTTGGAATTAAGTTGTACTATGCATGTTTGTTATGTGTTAATGGGAAAAAAAGGTTTTAATGTCTCTTCAGTGACAGCAAAAAGCTCTCAACCACAGCAAGTAACACTTGGGTTGCAAAGGTCACTTAAAAGGGATACTGCCTATTTGAAACCAGTAAGGCCAGGTTTTAAGTTAATAAAAGGAATATTGTAGGAAAACTTACAAATGGCAGCAACACTGTTGTTTTTGTCAAGTTAAGCAGTAAAGCCTCAAGCATTAGAAACATGAAAAAGATCATACTAAAGTCTTAAAGGTACAGGACCTAAAAATCTTGTCAATCAGATCTGCTATGTCATGTTAAAAACCTGTTACAAATATGGACCACGGTCAGTGTTTCGGCAGTAATGCTGGTTGTTTAAAAGAAAAAAACTAGAAAGAAACCTTTCATGTTAAGTCCTCAGATCATGTTTTGCACAGTACCATGCTGTAACAACTTTACTGGTGGTTACTTGTCAGATGTACAATACACAGCATGACTTCTGTGTGAACTGAACCAGTCCCAACAGTTCCCTTCATGCTATTTAAAGGAGTTGAGCATCCATTGACAGAGCCTTGTATCTGACTTTAAAAACCACAGCTTTTTACAGTATATCATATTTTAAAATATTTTAATTTAAATTTTAGGACCAAGCTTCTTCTTTCAAAGACAAGAGAAGATGACTATGATGCACTGTGAGAATAAGGATACTCTTCTGCATGAGAATTTATTAATGCGAGTTATTTCTATCAGACTGGTATTGACATTTTGAGATAGCTGAAATTCAGATTGCATTTTTGGTCTATGTTTTTCATTTTGCAGATACTGGGGTATTTAAAAAAAAGTCTTGACAATCACTTGAATATACTATAATGCATAATTTCAAAGTATTTAAAATACTCACTACTTTCTAAAGTATTAATAAGATAGGAATCATGTTGGCTAAATGCTTATATAGAACGTAATAATGTTAGCTGGAAGGCTAAAAGTTTCTATAGAAACACATTTCCTCAGGTCATATAGAGGGGCAAAGGAGAGGAACAAAGGACACTACTCCTCTTTGGATGACCCAAGAGGGCTGTGTGTCTGCATGGCAGGGGCTTCTCCTCCTCTTGCACTGAGCACTCTAAGGAAAGTGGGATGAGAGCAAAAGCCACAGATGTTTCCTGTGGCAACATGAATTTGTGCCATCTTTCTTTCTTCCAACAAACTCTAATCAAATGCTTATTGAGTAACTCTGAATATGGCCTACCAGCAAAGGCAAAGTGTTTTAAACAGTGCAACTTGTCCATGAAGGGTTTCTTTTGGGAAGCTAAGTGAAAACTATAGAGAACTTATAATAATAACACTAAATTAAAAGAGCACAACGCAAACCAACGAGTATTTAAAGTAACCTCAGAGTAAAAGCAGTGAGTGCAGTAATTATCGGCCTAATCCTAGAAAACTTGCTCCTCCCATAAAACGTCAATTGACCACATTAAGAAAAATCACTGGATGCAGTCTTGGCATTAGAAACACTCAAACCAATTTTTTTATCAGGTGGTAATTGGTGCTAGAGTGAACAGAACTACAGCACTATGACTAGAAGGAAGAGCTCCAAGTTTATCTTCACCCTTATCACCAACATTAGCTCACCTTCCCTGAGGAGGACCTGAAGTCATCCAAGACAGTTAAATTGTACTTTTAACCCTATGACATTGCTAGGTAATTTTTTTTTAAACCTAGATTTTATCACTGATCAAAAGGTCAGGATTTCTGTTTTTCCCTCACCGTATTTCCAAACATGAGAAAATACATAGCTGGAGCCAAGGTACATGAAAAACAATGAACCAGCCATGAGTACAACTACAGTAGACATCTGATCGTTCAAGCCATGCCATGGCTTGGAGTAGCTTCTTCAGTTTTCATAGGATATTAATGCATGCCCAATCATTTTTTTAAGCTTTTGGCATGATCAAAATTATATCAATCAATTGCCAGCATATACATACTGATGATTTGCATTTTTTAATTTTTTAATGAGCTAGTGTATTGTGCCATATTAATATTTGCATATTGCAGTTGTTAGCAGAACTGTACAATACCAGCAGAGTTGCACATTCATTGGTTTAGCTGTCTTGCAATACTGTTTAGTTCTGAAAACTAGAAAAAAAAGCGCAAATCATATTTTGCATCAACACTATGCTACACTGTAATATTGTAATTTACTGCACCAGCCTGTATCACCAATGAGGTTGATTAAAAACAACTTCTAGAGTTATTATTCACAATCAAGTATCAATGTGTATACATATAGATTCAAGGCTCCCCATTTGTTTATATTTTTTCTAATCGCAGCAACCAGGTCATTTTGCTGTTAAATATGCTATTTTCAATTATAAATAGCAACACCATAAGTTTTAATATTATGGGTGGGTTTATATGAAGGAAACAAAGGGGGAACCTGATATGAACCTTAGAGAACATATACTTCCAAAAATAAATGTGTTAAATCTGATTTTTATATTCTTAAAATATCTGTACACAGGTTTTCATGTGAGATCGCTATTCTGTAAAAAAATCCACCTCAACCCTTTTGTTACAATAGCTATATTTACCCTATTTTCTCAGCTTTTTCATTGCACAGTATATTCAGAGCTCTGTTTCATAATATAATGTAATATGATTTGATTGCAACACATTGCAATGTTCAATTTCTCACACAATACAAGAATCACTCTGTTATCTTTTCAATGAACTATACTCTACCATCAAAGAAAACAAACTGAAAAACAATAACTTAGCATCATCATCATGCAAAATACCCCTGGAAACCAACATTCAAATATCACAAAGACATTTTTTATTCACAAGCATTTTTTGTTTCAGCCTTTGAAGAATTTCTACTAGCTTTATATGTAACTGCATTGTGAAAAGGAGGTGAATGTTACATTTAAATTAACAATTTTTTTTCTGACAGAAGATTACACCAAGTTTAAGATGAAAATCGTTTTTTAGTTACACTCTCCAGTACCTTTGAATTTTGAAAAACAGTAGTTTTCTCCCTTCCCTCCTTTCTACATACAATATCAACCTACCAAAGCTTAGCTCGCTGTAGGATTCATTTTGGAAAATTAACCACTCATCATAAAGCATTCCAATCATGCTGAACTTCTGGTGAAGACTGGCCAATATTTTCATTTTACTCAACAAGTTTGGACAAAAGTGATATTAAAAGCAGCCATTGTGGTGCTAGTAACTTATATTGGGGAGAACATTTTCCTTTTCCTTTTTCTTTTTCTTTTTGGTTTTTAAACAACTGTTCATGTAAAAGAATATAAATCTTCAAGATATCCAAAGCTTAAAAGAAACGAAAACCATATACATAAGCCATTGTTAGGGGAGCCCTTTTACATGAAGTCATCAAGATTACAACAACAAACAAATGAATAAACAGAAGGTTTTAGCTTTCCCCAGTGGGGCAGGTACAGAAATCTCTTAGGATGGCGTGGATGATGCGGCATTCACACACAGTTAAGGATCTGACACTCCAACATGCAGGCATCGTGGCGCCCCGATGAGTCTCACAACGCGCGATAACCAGACACGAGCGCTGCTGTTCTGCTGCTGTCTCAGTAGCTGACCCTTTCGAAAATGGAACTGAGGCTATCGTTTTGGCCAGGTCTCGATTAAGTTATGCAGGTTTTGGTTTAGCAAGGTCATAACTGGCAGTGTCTGCTGCCAGATAACAGCCAAAGCAGGACCGACTGAATTGCTACCATAGACCACAGTGATGGACTCAGACCAGAGGCCCCACCGCAGTCAGCCGAATCTTCCTGTCGACAAGAAGAGAAGAAATCATTTAATATTAATTACAGGGAAGCTGCTTGAGAGGTAACCTACAGCTTAGTTTTCAATATTTTGAGCTATCATTAAGGCATCATTTTTGGTCTTATATATGTTATTTTGCTAAAATAACAGTAAAATAATCCCTGGAAGTTCCTCTGATTTTTGATACAAAGAGTGGCGCTATTACTTTAACTATAAACATGGGAGGATTAAATACTTTCAAGGTTTACAGCACAAACTTATGAACTAGATGGGATACTTACACCATCCATCAAGAAATGCTATGGAACATACCTGGGGGCCCCAGTAAACACCATCTATATTGCTTAAAATTGCATTCATCTTAAGATTCTGAGTATGACTTTATTGTGGGAAAAGACAGAAGAACAGATAACTTTTCAAGTTTAGAAAACAAACACAAAAATATGTTTATGTCCATTTCATCAAATGATTGCACAATAAAATGAATATGGTCTGCAGGTGAAGATATGATCAAAGAGAATGAAAATCCTTTCTCTGCCTCTGGTGCTCTATTCAAGTACAACAAGGAAATTTTCTATTGCACTACTTGTACATGCTTGATGCAGTTTGAAGCTGTCTCAGCTGCACTGCTGTCATGCATCAGTAACTATTCCTTATGCCACACAGCAATCACACCACTCTTCCTCATTCTCTCCACCATTAATTGCTGATCTTTGGTCTCTCTTTACTTATAATGCCTAATACCTTTCACATGATGGACCTATTCATTAGTTTGGCTGAAATACATTTGATACCTGTTCTGGAGCCTGTAACACCTTAAACCTTGTTTCTCAAGACTGATACAAACTCTGATTAGTACCTAAAACACCAGGAAAATTTTCCCCTCTCCACTTTGTCTGAGAAGTCTGAGATTCATGGGTAGCTCTGAAGGTTGAAAATATTTGGTCTTTCTCTTGTTTTCACAGTATTCTGTAACCGTGGTATAAAAAGACACTTTCCATTTTCCAAAAGATTCCAAGCCTCCAAGGGCAAGAAAACAATGTAGGTGGAAAGGAATTTGGGTATATTAGCAACTGGGGAAACTCCTAGAACAGGAGCAATATGTGCAGGGAAGGACAGACAACTGAATCTGAACAGTAACAGACTGGATACTGGCACAGAAATTAAAATATATATATATATAACAGAAAGCAGAGGAAAGCCAAGAGGAAGGGAAAAACTCCTAGTTCAGACTGACACGCTACTGAGGCATATGCAATTAATACTTAATATATCCCAGACAAGGCTGGAGTGGGTGGGTGTGTGTGTGTGTCTACAAAAAGTACAATCATGATAAATAAGAAAGAGTCATTAAACAATGTTTAATTTATTAGCAAATTTCCTCAAGCAAATTTTGCTTTCCTTAAGCAAAACTTCCCAGCTTTGTAAGAATAGCAATGCAGGACATCAAGTTTAATCAAATGGGCAAAAACAAGAAAGTACATAAAAATGGCAGATCAGATATAAACAAGAAATGGACGGGGTGGGGGGATAAAGTGGTTCTTTGTAACCTCTTTGCAGAATACACTGAAATGATAATAGAAATTTTTTGACTAAATTAAAAGCACAAAGCCAAATATGATGTTAGGGCAACTTCTTCATAACAGAGGTGTAAAGACAGAATTTAGGAATTGCAGGGCATAGGAAAGACCTTTAATGAGTTCTTTATACCAGCTTTAATGGGTGAGAATTATAATGTTATTTATTTTGCACACAATGCATTCTTTAAAGATGGTAGGTTTCCAAAACAGTTTGAGAAAAAATATGGAAAATCAGATAAAGCAGACAAAGCAGACTCAGTACATTATCAGGACTTATAGCATTCACCAAGAGTCTCCTTTAGAAACTTGGATGCAAAAAAATGCAACAATCCCAAGCCCAAAAAAAACCACCCAAAAATAGCATTCAATTTCCTTAGAAAGAAATAAAAAAACATTTTGTCCTAAAGCAAATACCTCATGTTGGTTGCCATTCTTTATTAACAGTAGCTTTTTCCAGATATAGCTCTTTCATGTGTTAGCTTTATAATTTAGTTGTACAGTTTTGGCTTAGGCTTTTTGTTTGGTTTGGTTTTATTGTTGTTGTTTTAGTTTGGTTTGGTTTTTGCTTTGGTTTATATTTGGTTGATTGCACTCTACAAGTTCAAAATTTCTAAGGTTTCTGGTCAACAAGAAATCCTAAGTGAACTCTGCTGCACCAGATTTGTACTAGGATGCTAAGATTTCAAGATGCACTGAACATCCTGGTTTATTTAGTTTGGCTCTGTCACTATTTGCATCTGCATTGTGTCTTGTCATGCAGCTTTATTTCTATTTAAAGCACTTAAAATTAACCCTGTTGCTTCTTCCTCACAGTGACTACCATTAAAAACAGAATTATCAGTAAAGGTTTCCTCTCACATGAATTCAGTGAATGGTACTCAGTGTTACCTCTTGGTATTTATTATTCTTATCACTGAAATTACTTAGAAGAGTCATCTTTGAAGAAAGAGTTGAAAGCAAAGCAGGAGATTTAAAATTTCCAACAGGCAGGAGACATCTGGAGAATATAAGTAGTAAACTGAAGGTTTTAAACAAAATTGTGCATAACATGAAGGGAAAATACCTTTATAGAAAAAATGGTATCCAGTATAGCAAACAGGCCTCCACATATAGAATTATACAGGACTCAGCTTACATCCTCTTGATTAGATGAAATATTGCAAATTATGTTGATAAATCAATCCTACCACCACATCTTTTTGAAAACACCTTCCATTCTGTTGTTCTTTTCTATTTGCTTTATGAATTTTGTTTTTTTTTAAACCACACCACAATTTCTCACCTGCTCTTACATTCATCAGTCGTACAATGTAATATTCCTATTGCGTTGAAATGAAGTATGTTAGAATCTTTTTTTCCCTTCTCCCTAAGGTTACACAGAGAAGTTTATAAAGGATTCACAGCAGTAGAGAATATCTTGGAAGCCTCATGCAAGACAGGCATCATCTTATTATGAACGACAGCATTAAACTGCACTACACAAAAGTATACAAGGCTTATACACATATTTAAAGCTTAGTGAGATTTTAACCTCATATTGATCAAAGCCACATCAAATTTCTGAGGTTTGTAGACCAATTTGCAGTGGTAAACCAGCAGTTCTGCCAAGAACAATTTCTAAATATTGTCTCTGGAATCAGTTAATTCTTTTGTGTCCTAAGCTAAAACAAAAATAGTCGTGGCAAAGAAGGTACAGTAAATCCTATCTAAATTAATTTTTCCCCACAGAATTTCACACTGTAATTTTCTTCTGTGCACTCACTGTTGTCAAAACTACAGGAAATGTGAAAATATAAAATAAAAAAGAGGACAAAATCTGATTGTGTTTATTTACATGAATTAAAACAATCAACAGTCCCCTTGAAATAAGCAGGATTCCACCCCAATTTAAAACTAGATTGAGAAAAATGTCAGTTTTGAATGGTCTTCAAAATGCCTTTTTTAAAAAACACTTCCCCTCTTCTTGAGCTTTAAGAAAACTTTTCAGCTGTTTCATGTTAATGTTATTTTTGAGATTTCTTCTAAAGTATCTTATAACAAAGATATACAGCATTGTTTTATCTTCTCTTTACATTATCTTATCTTTACCTCTTCTAGTGCAATTAGACACTGAACTATTTTTAAGCAGTTTCACTGAAATTTTCCAGCCCATGACATTAATCACACAAATCCTGAATAACAGATCAGCTGGGGATGTCCTCTCTTTGTTGTCTTCAAAATTATGTCTGTGTATAAATTCTCTTTGAAGAGAGAGAGACTTGTAAAAGAAATTGGAAAGAATTGTTGTAGGCTACTTTCATTTCACCAGAAGTGTATGAGAAATTTCTTGCATTCATTACATCAAATTTTCTTGCACGCTTGAGATAGAGAATTGTCAAACCCAAACGTCATCTTCTTCATGTCATGCCTTACTAGGACAAGTCTAGGTAAGGCTGTTCTACAGCATCACATGCCATGAAAATTATTTAGTACTTTCAGAATGGAAATGAATGCTTTTATAAAACCATACCTTCATTTTTAAGTATCAAAACAACATACTCATTGCCATATATCAGCATTTCCTCAAAGACATTGCCAGTCCAAAGTTTTAAAAATACACTTGGAACTATAAATACTTATATACACATATACACCAAGGCTATAAACATACTTGTTTCTCCTTTAGAAGGCACTATAACTATTTAATGTACTAAAACTTTGTTTTTAAATGATAATAATTCATCAGAACCCACTGTGCTACTCTGACTTATAAAACAATGTCTGCCCAAAGAGCTGATGTGGCCTTTGATACCAATGGATTACTTCAGTCATACCTTTTATAAGCATGCATTTTAAATGTTTCATTTTACACTGGTAGCACCTTTGCTTTTACTCAAGAGTAATTTTTAGTTCCAATGCATGGTCATTCACAAACTTTGGGTTACCCTCCTTTGTCTGGGCTACCAGACAAAGCTGTCAAAAGTGTAGAGCTCCCCATGCACAGACTGGGGACACAGGCAATTCCATTGGGATATATCCAGTTGCCTGGACTGCTAATCACCCTCAAAGCTCCCACTGACATACCTGGAAGCTGATGGAAGTAAGACATTCCCAGTGGGGGCTAAAAACTTGTACGGCTCTTTTCTTTAGTCTCAGGCATGGCAAACAAAACCAGCGTGCATGTACAAAGTAAGAGCAAGACATTTGAGGCAGTGATAATAACTATTTTGTTAGCCTTGATGAAAATTTACGAAAAAGAAAAACCTGTCAGGTTAGTGAACCTGATCAGCTGGATTGTATCTGTGTTGGCTTCAGTGATTTTAATATAACTACACAGATTAATGCCCAGAGAGAACCTGTTTCCAAAATCACAAAGTTATTAAAAACAAGATGGATGAACAAAATTACCTTTATAACTTTCTGCTGCCAAAAGCTTATCAGCTAAAATTATATTCTGGGTGTTTCCCACCTTCAGTAGAAAGCACATTTTGGGCATAAAGAATTCAGCTCAAGGTGAGTCTCTGCTGCTTTATGTACATTGGACAGTAGCTTTTTAATTAAAGAAAGCTATGTGCAGAGCAAATTGCATGAGCAAGAACATGAGATGCTAATCTAGATTTTAATGTGAAATACTACTGGCTTAAAGAACGGCCTTTCACCTTTCCCTACAACCTTTTGCCATGGTTGTGCAAGTTCCTAGGTTTGCAATAAAGTATGTCATTTAAATACAGAATAAGAAACTTCAAAATTACTAAAAAAAGAAACTGTTAAACAGAATTTAAAGATTTTTTTTCACTTAAGTTCAAGATATATTAATTGAAACTTCCCTTAAGTATAGAGAGAATATAAATTACTGTGAAAATAACTGTTCTAAATTTCAGTTAATTTTTAGTATTTCATAACACTAACTCTGAAAAATGCCCTGTAAGCTTTCAGTTCTGCCTCAGTTTGCTTTACTTTGATAGACATGTGAGTATCTCCCTCTAGTGGTTTTCAGAACAATGTTGATCAGAGCCCCCTTCAGACACACGTTTTGCTCTTTAGCTCAGCAGTTCTCTTGCAGACATGTCACTGGCACAGTGACTCATGATGCAGCCCCACACCATCAGATGCAGCACAGTCAAATTGCCAAGGCTTTACTTGGAAACCCCAGAGTCTCCACTTGGTCAATGTACAGGAACTTACTTATGTAGTTAATTAGAAGCAAAATCTCCCCTTCTGCTGTAATCAGGCAATTAATATATTTAGGATGCCAAAAACTAATAAGCAAAAAAATATTATTTTACTGAATTCCTAGTTTAATCAAATTGATTCACACCATTATCTTCAATTATTTACTGTTGTGTTCATTTGAATGCAGTGAAAACTCCTTACTCTTCTCAATAACAACACACACACATAACACTCATCCTTGCCACCCCTAAGTAAAGCTTTACTTTCACAGGTATGCTGTCTCTTCTATTTGCTTTGTACCTATTTTTATCTATGGAAAAACTTTCTTCTTCTGTTCATTTTAACAAGGACAAGGAAAAAATTCTTAGAAGTGAAGGATGCGGATTCAGTTGGTACGTGTGCAATCTCAAAGAGCCAACCATATAAATCCAACAGGTTCCCTTGTCTTTGTATGTTCTATGGGAGAGGCCCTCATGTTCAGTAATTGTGATTTATAAGGCTCCAGACAGGTTTTTTTCATATTTAATTTCCCTTAATATTGCGACAGTAATTTACTCCAGATTGTTGCTTTTGGGACTTGCTTCATTCTGTTTTCTTTTGTATGCTCAGTAAGTAAAAAAGTCTGCTAATTTTTTAAGCCAAGAACAAAACAAAAATTAGAGAAAGTAACTGACCATCCACACCACATGAAAACTTGCAGAAAAATGAAGATAGGAGCGGACATCATGGCAGAGGCACGACTCGTTGTGCATATAGGCTGATCCTATTAATAACGGGCAAAGTAGCAAGTAGAGGAAAGGAAAGAAAACACAGAAAAAAAGACATACAAGATGAGATATCATGCAGATTGCTGGCAGTTAGCAGAGTTAATGTGAAAGCATCCACCCAAGAGCAAGAGATTCACAGCAAATTTTGCAAATAAACTTAATCAAAACAATCCACTGTTACAAAACACATGACTTACACACTGATCAGCACATCAAGCTAGTGAGCAAGAGTTGTACTTTCACACACAATCATATCAGGATTGTTTGGAATATTTACTATGGCTGGATAGCTTTTGGATGGGTTTTCAACTTTATTTAATCGTTGTTGGCCAGTAAGAAGACTTCCTCTTTAAAATAAAATTCGGTTACCAGAAAAATGCATTGAATACCAATTCTCAAAACTTTTTAAATACTACTGACATGTCAGTAATTGTGCCTCATTACAAGAAAAGCAGAGAACATACTGGAAAAAAATTTGGTATACAGCAGTTATAAACAATTAAGTACATTGGTTTGGGACAAACTTTCCACTGCAGAAATTGCAGAATTGCATGAGGTATTGAAAATGCATCTATAAATTTTTTATTGTAACTAATGCCAGGCACTTCCTTGTTCAGTACTATTTGTCTTGAGATTTATTGTGAACAACTTAAATTCAGCATAATCTCTTTTGTATCTTTGAAAGGTAACATAGAAATAATATTAAAAATAGTTTAGATATGTGGCATAGTTATAACTTTTCTCTTTCAAAACTAATGCATTCAACACAGAAGTACCAAACAGTTTTGGTAATTTCAGTAAAGCAATGCACTTTTAAACCTTCTAAGAACATGACCCTAAAGGCAGTACAATTTGCAGAATAAGAAACAATGTCATAAACCATATATAAAATTTAAATAATTTAACAATACTTTAAATAATATTTGGAAACATTATTATAAAAATACTACTTCTTAGCCAAGATTATTGCTTACTTGTACAAGCCATTGAAGAACTGCATTTCACAGCACCATACAGAGACCAACAATTTTACACTCACTGATGATACTTTAGTGGGAATCATGTGTGAAAGTGCAATGGTTATAGGACAGGCAGATAAGAAAGCAGCTGTTAAGTTTATGTTAATTGAAATAAAGTGGCTATGGTCTAGAGTGAACAGTATGTTTAGTGATAAAAAGGTTACCAGGCACCAAGGTACATTTAAACATATTTTTCACTGATTGTCTAAAGCTGCTCTACAATTGTTTTTAAAGGTAGTCTTAAAACCTTACAACTTCAATTTTACCTGTTTGGCTTCATCAAAACAGATTTCGGGACCCTTTCTGTATCTCGGTTGTTTGACCATTTCACATGGATTTGGCCCTTCATCTGTTTCTCTTGTTAAGGAGTGTCACTCTTTTTCATGCATTGTACATGAGCATGATCAAAATTCTGGTTTTATTTTTATGGCAGGAGAGATTTACACTAATTCAGATAGTGCTGAAATAAACATCAACATTCACAGTTCCTTGTTTAAATTCAAGAAACCCAACCCAATCATTTAGATAAATCAAAATGAAATACCTTTTTTTATACTGCTCTAATAGAAGAAAATAAACCTCCTGCAGAACTTTTTAGAACATTTTCAGAACCGTAAACAGAAATAAAATAAAAGCTTAGTTCTTTTAACATTTTCTGTATTTCTTTTTTATCATTGCATAAATATTTCAGAAAATATTTCATAAAACAGTAAACTTTGAATGGTGCTGATTAGTTATAGTTTATGTTACCACTGAGTTACTCTGTCATAATGAAGATACACAGTAAAAGCAACGAAACTTTTTTGGAAAAGTAATGTCATGTACAGGTTGAACATAGCAGTGAAAGCCTATAAAAACTACTGGTTCTATAATGGGTACACTTATATTACCTCAAATATCATAGAAAAGACTGTGCCACTGTAGGCTTTGTAGTAAATGACAGGAGAACTACTGAGATCCCATTAGCATTTCAGTGATGAAGGCAGACAGAGAAAATGCTGTCCATACTACCAGCAGAACAGCAGGAGAGAAGGGGAGCAGTGACATGCTATTAATTAGCTAACTGAATATATGAGGTACTGCTTTAGCTCACATCTCTGAAATCTGTAATTGCTGGTGTAAAGTGTTCTTCACACTGTACTTCACATGTGCCACTGGCTAATGAGGGGCACAAGTCATTGCAGCAGACTTGAAAGGCATGGATATGGCAAACTGCAAAACAGCCTTCTGGTGAGGCCTGCTTATATTACCATTCAGTATGCTAAGCTTTTTTATTTGTTCCACTTGAGGTAAGACACATATTAAATCTATTAAAAGAATAGAGTGCCAGAAGTTATCTCAGTAGCTCTAATTCACACTTGAAGCAATCCTGTTCATGCACTACCATGGAGTAGTACAGCAGCTTCAGTGCAACAAGTGGAGAGGCCAAAGCAAAGAGAAGGCAAGATGATGGGAATTTATTTCTGTAGTCTGCATCTGCCTTCATTTAGACATTATCAGATTCATCTCCCCTTTTCTTCAGCTGTGGCTCAACTGAAAGGAAAGTTGAAACATAAAAATGTTCCAAGAGGCTGCATAAGCAAAGCTGCACCAGCCAAAAGGAAGCAAAGTGTAATAATAATCATCTAAATAGCACCCAAAGGTCATTTTGTCTGCTTGGGTGATGTTATGCTACATCTGCATTTCACTATGTACCTTAGTTACAGAAAAGAGTTGAATAGCTTAGTACTGCATAGTTGAACAAAAATAAAACAGTTCCTTTAGTCAATATAAGCCCCCCCAGCTGGTCTGACTGCCATTTTAGGTAATTTACTTCTTTCTAGTAGTTTTGGGCTCCACAGGGAAATGCAAGTCATGTGCCCCTTCCCATTCATCATGCTTGATTTTCTATAGTGAGTGCTGTCCATAAATTCAGACAGTGGAAACAGTTGATCAAACTGTCATGGACTGAAGCCAATTAGAATATTAGGCTAAGTTTACATAGCTCTGTGATGACACCCCAATGTAACTTCCTTTTCAGCCCAAGCGTAGATGGAATTCCAGTTTTATTAATGTGGCAATGAATGCATTGATTGTGCCAAAGAAACACAGTCATCTGTACCACCATCTGTTTTTCTTTCAGGAGTGGGAGAGGCTGTCTCAACTAACTTCCTGACGTGGACAGAGGTATTACTAATTGTTTTCCTTGTTCTGTCACAGTAATCCAAATTATGGTTTGATTTACCACTTCTGGCATGCTGTCCTCAAGCCTACATAGAAAAGAATGGCTAAGGTGAATTTCTCCTGACCTAGAATTGGTTTTATGTATTTCCATCACCATCACCTACAGTTATCTACTGCAATGAACAGCTAAAGCGGAGAGATTGGCATAAAGGTGGTTGTAAATTAAAACAGTCCTTCACATGCTTTTAACTTCAATGCTTGTGCTGCAAGAACTCTGCCTAGCATGTAAGCCACCTATGTCTCCAGCCAGCTCTGAAGAAATTCTGTACAGCTGGATGAACTCTAGCCTTTGATGGCTGATGCAGTTACCACTGGAAGTAAGCTCGTCTTTGACACTGGCACACACTAAAGTGCCTTCATCAACCAACCAACATGCAGCATCTCAACTTTTCATGACCAAACACTCCTATCCTGGCTTTTTTTTTTTTTTTTTGTTATTTCTCTAGACAGACATACCCTTGCCTTTTCTAAATGTTGAACAAACCCAGGACACTCAGACTTTCCCTGCTTGTGCTCTCAGATGCCAACATCCTTGGTGGCTCTACCTTAGATTCCCTCCTGTATGGCAGTGTGGTCCTGGGAAGCACACAGAACTCCAGATGTGGTCTCACCAGTGCTCAAGAGTTGGGATGGATCAGTTCTCCCAGTCTGCTGACCACAGTCATAGCCTGGGATGTGACCAGCCCCCTTCTCTGCGAGGCACAGTGCCAACTCACTGTCAACTTCTTGGCCACCACGAACCTCCAGCTCTTTTCTGCACATCTTTCTGTCTCTCTGTCCCTAGCCTGTCCAGCTGGGCAATTAATCTGTCCTGGGCCCAAGATTTTGTATCTGCTTTTTTGAAACTTCATTAAATTCCTGTGAGCCTGTTTCTGTCTAAATTCTCACAAAAACAGCTTTGCTCTCTACCTCAATGACTGCTGCTTCACATGATTTGTGATATCACCCACAAATACCTGCTGCTTCAAGTATTCCAGTGGCAACCATGATAATAACATAGATAAGTGGTTCATTTCTCCCCAAAGAGATTCCAGTATCCCATAGCCAAAAATCAATCCACACTACTAAATAACATGGTTTTTAAAGGATACCCGGCTTCTCCGCTTGCATCAGTGGCTTTGGGTCACAGGAACGGCACAGCAGTTGGCTGTCACTAATAATGAACACTAGATTGGTGTTTGAAATCTTCTCTGCATGATAAAGTCTGGGAAAAAAGTCAACAAAAACTTATGTTCAAATGGAGTAAGGAAAATCATATTTGAGAAGGACACACAGTATTGGAATAAAATAATCCAGCTTCAAAGATTTAGTCTGCTTGCTACTGTTTATCTTTTTTTATTAACAAACAGTAAGAAAGATTTATAATAAATTTTGTAATCTTTTTGACATTTCCATCATACCCTTTTTCAACTAGACTTCTTAGTGGAAAAAATGGAAAAAATCATAAAATCACTTTAATTGGGTTAATAGTTAGCTCTGTACTAACTCTGTACCACAGTAGCTGTACTGAGAAATAACATCAGTTCAGCATCAATTAACACAAAAAATAAAACCAAACCCAACCACAAAACCAAACAAACAAAACCCCAAAACATAAACCTGTCTGTAAGAAGGTCAAAAGAGAAGCATGGAGTATGCATGCCATGTATTGGATGTGAATTTGTTGTATTTTTATGTCCGTATAATTCTGCAAAAGGTATTTAAGATCATACTAGGGTTGTTTTCAGTTTGTAAATAAACCCAAGGCATACTATCAACATGGAGGAGGAAGTACAGAAGTTGAAAAAAAATCTGTGTGTTTTGACCATTCTCCAAAGCTCTCTCTCTATTTCTTTCCTAGTTTGAAATCCTGTCTTTTTTTGTTTGAAATCTGGCTATTAATTCTAATTTCTAAGATGCTTTCAGAAGCTCAAAATTTATGCGACACACCAGCAGGCTCTTGTATGAAACAGAAATCTAGGCCTGAGATGGTATTTTTCTGAATTATAAATTTTTTTCACTTATTATTAAATATCATCTTCAATAGGCCTCCTTATGGTGTCTGAAGAGTAATTATTTTAATAAAAAAAATAATACCTTCGTTTGTTTTATTAAAGAATCATGGCTCTTAAATCATAAGCACTATCAACTAGAAGATAAATTAAAGGATAAATTGTATAATCTTCCTGACTGTCAAAAATTCTGATACATAACCAGTTTCAAGAAGATCATATCCCTTGGGATACTGTAGAATGCTTTTAAGTTGACATAATAAATTAAAAGAAAACAAATTGGGACAGAGATAAAAATACAATTTTCATGGAGCACAGACTATAAAACAAAAACCGACTAAAGCATGTCTACAATTCTTTAATGATTAAAATTAAAATTAATTCTAAACAAACAAAAAGAGAATGCAATTTGCCTGCCTCTATTCTTCTCTGTCCTGCTTATATGAGTTTGGTGAAGTTTATCCAAAATATATTTTTCTTCTTACAATAGTTTCCCTATATTTTGCAAAATAAATAAAATCCCAAAGTAATTACTTATATTGAAGAAATTTTACCTGGAGCAGTTTATACAGTCTACAATCCCAATAAAGGATTTATCATTGTTTTCAAAGAAATATTGAGTTTGCTCAGTGATACAGCTTGTTTTAGGCAGGGCAGCGCCGAAATCATCATCTTCCATATCAGCTGGTATTAAATAAATAAATAAATAAATAAATAAACAAACAAACAAAGAAATGACATTTTTAAGTCACAGACATAATGAGGAGACCCAAATATGTCCCCTAGCCCAGATTCTTACCTTCTACTTCACTCAAAGTTGACTCTAACATTCTTTTGACTTACCTGCTTCAAGGAACCGTGGAAAAGTCAAGCTCAAAAACAGCTGCTGTAAGATAGACCTGAACACAGAAAGACAACAGATTTATTTTCAAAGGCTCTTTCTCTTCTTTTTGCTTTAATGGATACTTAAAAACTACTCAAATATAGGTTATTAACAATAATTTTTTTATGCTTTTGCCAATTATCAAAGCTGTATTTCCTTAAACCTTCCTGCATGACTCTGGTTTTCTTTTCCCACATTTTCACAGGTTTTTCACACTAATCTTTTATTCTACTGTTCAGATTTACTGTAATGTGTGCCCACAAGTCACATAATGGAAATGTTATCACACCATCCCTGCCCCCCTTTTACACCTCTGTTGGAGGTGGGAGAGGCATGTTGGTGTTTCTCTGCAACTTAAACCAACTGGAACTCCTTTCTAACACACTCGGGAAACATGCTCCTGAATTAGACACTTTACACTGATTAAGGTTCATTAAATTTCTGAGAAGGAGATTAACACTGGAATGGTATATTTTAAAAAGAATTACTGTAACAGCTGTACTGTAACAGTGACTTTAAAAATCATCTCTATTCTCACTCTTGATCTATGGACTACATTTTCTTTCTATGTATGGTGCCGAAATACTTAGGCTTAAACAGCTCCATTTATTGATTTTTTTCCTTCATTGATGATGGCACTTTTTCCAATTTTATTTGCCTAAAATAGGTACCAGCTTGCCACACACACAGACCCTTTCTCCTCCACCAGCCTGTCAAAACAGGAAGTGCAACAGGTATATTCTCTGACTCCCTGCTTCTCCTTAACCTTCCTAAATTGTATTTTCCAGTTGTCAAGTTTTAGGCTTGCTTCTACCCACAAATGTGACCCAATCTCATCTCATTCTGTTCTAACACTTGTCCTGCAGAGAGAAGGGACTGTATGACTTCATTCAACCTAAAAGTTTTTTTCTCCTTTTCTAGGGTGATTCCTGTGTAAAGAAGCTGAACATGCCTGGCACCTTCCCCGCAGAGGCACTCCCCGAAGGAGTTCTGGATTCACATCCACGACTCTGTGCTTTGAACCATCAGAGGGACAGCACAGAGCAGTTATGGATCAGAAGAGACCTGATTCTATTCAATAGTGATGCAATTTGCTGACAGAAAATACTAATCCTTTGTAATGGCTTACCTCAGAATTTACAGGGAACTGAACAAAAAAGGCAGCCTGGGAAAATTCCTAAATCTCCTGACTTAAAGGAGCATGAAGGAGAAATGACATGCACTCTCTTAACCAAATGCTGATGTATCCCATATAAATTTTGAAAATGATAGCTCACACCTTTATCCCACATTTCTTGCCTGAAACACTATAGCTTTCTTTAATAACCTGGTTTCTCTTATTTCCTTGTACTTGCTTTTGCCAGGTGCCTCACTGAATCCATTTTTTCGTCATCTCTTTTCGCTTTGCTTGCTTAATGGCCTTCTCTGCCTGCTTCTGACCTAGATTCCATTAAAAACATGGCCATAGTAAAGTACTTTAATGTTGTGCTTTCAAGTTAAACATCACACAAAATAAACCTCAGGTCTAAATTGAGACCAGACCGCTGAGTCTGATTTGAACACTGATAAACTGAAGTTTCTCTGTTTGAAAAGAACTCAAATTTCTCTTCTGGATTATTGCCCACCTTCAATTTTTGAAGCTTGCTGTTGTCCAAGAAGACCAAGACTATTTCTCTTCCTGTTTACTAAATGTAACCAACAATAAAAACCAATATACTGTCTTCATAGTGCTTCTGTGAAAAAATTATTATACAGTTTTTCAGCTGCTACATATTTTAACTCTTAGCTTTGTAAAGGAGGTAATTTATTCCAGTTTGGTAATTACTATTAGGAAAAAAAAAGTATCATGAATCTTTAGAAAAAGGACCAGTCTCCAATGGTGCAATTCACACCACAGCAAAAGCACCACATCCATGCCAATTACTTATCCTCATAAGGAAGGTGCTGAGGGAAGTAGCTGATATGAGTGTCAATCAACATGGCTCTGAAAAAGGTAAAATACCCCACCTGAGCACTGTGTCAGCTCTGCAGTCCTCAGCAGAGAAAAACATGGGCCTGTAAGCGGCTGCAGATGAAGGCCACAGAAATGATCAGAGGAATGGGATACCTTTGCCATAAGGAAAGGCTGAGAGGGTTGGGGTTCACTCTGAATAAAAGGAGGCTCCCAGGAGAGCCTTCTTTGTGGCCTTTCAGTGCTTAAAGGGGATTTTAAGAAAGATGAAGACAAACTATAGCCAAACATCTTCCAGTAGAACAAGGGGTGATGGTTTTAAACTAAAAGAAGGAAGATGCAGACTAGATGCAAGGAGGATATTTTTTACAATGAGGATGGTGAAACACTGGCACAGGTGGCACATAGAGATGGAGATGTCTCATTCCTGGGAACATTCATGGTCAGGTCAGGGATGGGGCTCTGAGCAACTTTATGTAGTTGAAGATGTGCCTGCTCACTGTAGGGGAAGTGGACTGGATGACCTTTAAATATCCCTTCTAGCCCAAATGATTCTATGATTCATGTTTTTTGTAAAATGATTCACTGAAAAGCAAACATTGATGTTCTTAGGACTTCTTGCTAGAAAAAGGCAGAGATTATATTCTGAAATAGGGAACCATGTGGTCAATAATTCAAAACATGAGAATTTAGACTTCACAACTGCCCATCACACTGAGACCATTAATCCAAACTCTGCTTCCTGAAGCTGATTTTGTAGTCAGAACACACAATCACAAAACCTGTCAAGAGCAGTTTTTAATTGAACTGTTGACAAAACAGTCATGTTTGAGACATAGCTAAGAATTTTCATTATGAGAAACTGCAGAAACAAAGGGTCCAGAGAACTTTTATGGAGGAAAAAAATCCAAGTCAAATAAAGTTTCAACCCAATGAATAATTAGAGTTTGGATACAGAGATTTCCTGCACACTCATACTTACCAGGCTGCTGCTGAAGCCCACCACCCAAGCTGCAAAATATCTGTTATTGTAGGCTGGGAAAAAAAAAAAAAGGCAAATAAAAGAGGTTATTTTATTTAAGTAAACAAGTGTAGACTTTCAATGGATGTCAGCCACTGCGCATGGGACTACTGACCACATAAGCAGAACGAAGTCCAGCTCCTTGCTTTGGTTCTTCTTCAGGATCACAGACTGACTGATAGTCATAAGACTTATTAAAGGCATACAGGGAAATGTTAATCAGGTTTCTCATCAGGCCAGGATCAATTTCACCAAAGAATCTTCCAATCTGATGGGGGGCAATACAGAGAGATAAGGTAAAACATTTCCAAATATTTTTCTCGTAACAAAGTGCACAGTTCTAAATTCTTCAGTTAGTAACTGTAAGATGTAGTATCAATGAGACCTTGCCTGCGGAAGAGCAAGAAGAATATGAGAAAGAAGGTGTATGGATAACATATTACTTGTCCTCACCATCTTAAGTCCATTGGCAGCCTACAAGCCCAATGGCAAAGCACAAAGAATGAAACTTGGTAGCAAGTTTGGTGTCTTCATCTATAAAGAAAACTGTAAAAAACACTAATAACCCCCCTGGAACTTCTGATCCAGCAATATTTTTATGATTCAGAAATCTTTAAAATGTTTAGAGTAAGTTGAGAGTTAAATACTTTTTTTTTTTCTCTCTTTGAACTTTTTCCTACTGGTTTTCATGTTCAGGTCTTAAAGAATATACATACCTGTTGTGTATATTCATCTCGATTGGACATCAAAAGAAATCCACCATCATCAAGGATAACACAGTCCACATGCTATTATAAGAAAGTGAAATATGTTTACAGGAAAGATTTGTCAATAGAACTCTCTGTAAGAAGCTACTTTTTTTTTTCCAAGACATCAGAGTATCTTCAAATCACAAACCAATAGCCAAGGGCCAATTTTAAGTTATAATAATTAGCATTATCAGTATAATAAAAGTTTGAACAGATCAAAGGCTTATTTGTGGCTTAATTTCATAAAAGTTGTTTTGCAAATTCTTATTTGCTCAATACTTTGTTAGTTCCAAGAGTGCTATATCCCTATTAAATCTGATTATAACTGGAACTCAGTTCATAATAAGGGGCTAGAACTTCTCATGTGCTTCAGCCATGCTAAAGTACTTTTCCATTTGCAGATTTCAATGGTAAAAATCTTAAGGGCAGGCTCCCAGCTTGCTAGGCGTGATTATTTTCACTTGTCAAGGACTGTAGTGGGATTATTCCAGGTGTCAGGTGCAGGAATGGGAAACCCACTGATTCCATCCATATGCTTTGCACTTTGTAAAAGATCCTTGCAGCCAGAGATTGGAGAGATAGCAGTGAGGTCAAATAGATAACTCCCCACAGTACCCTTTCTGCTGTAATTCTTGCATTTAATGATCTTCACATTCCTCAAAAGCGCTCAGAAGACCTGAGCACAGAAAAGCTTTTAAGCACATGGCAGAACCTGATATGGTGACAGTCCCTGGCTCTGGGCTCTCCTGAGTGCCAGCAGAGCTATGGGGTCTCCTGATCCTGAATGTGCTGGGGACCAATGACTGGAAAGGCACATTATGGACTTTGGGGCTTCTAAATTTGCACTTGCCCTTCTCTGAGTTACTATTTTTTTTTTTTTTTTTAGAATTTTAATTTTTTTTCCCCTCAGGATTTGTCTCTTGTTTTGCAAATTACTGTTATATTTTTATCACAGTTTTCTTGACATCATTCTCTATTGCTTTTCCTGCATATTTTTCTTTACACTTGTTCTCATAACTTTATCACCATAACCACTTCACCTGATTTTGTGCCCTCTTTCTCCCCATCCCCTTCTAACCTTCATCTTTCTCAAGACACAAACAACTAAACCCTGTTTTCTGAGAAATTAACACTCAAATAATAATGATAGAATCTGTCTTACATAGATCTAGAGAGAAGGAGTGAATTTCAGATACTCTGTCAGATATTCATAAACTGAACATTTTCTTACCATGCTATTTCTTTCACAGCCACAGATTTCACTGTTGCACTAAAAAACAGAAGTATGGTAATTTTCATAAAAATGTTACAAAATAAACTGTATTTTGAAGTTATATTAATCATTCAAGACAAGAAAAATTATTCTATTTTCAATATCTGTATATAAACTTCAATTTTGAGTGTGTTTCATTTATCAGAAATATCTCTCTTAACAACCTGTATTCTGTAATTACCAATAGCACAATCTTGACTGCCTTTCTCAAAGACTCTGATACCCTTTAACAGTGTGCTCAATATACATAAATAGTTTGTAGTACTTGTCAGGATATCAGTGATGTAAGCATAAAGAAAACCAGAAAGAATTGGAGCGTTCCCATGTGTTTGGAGTTTGGAAGGAAAGCCCTCAAAAGTATCTTTTTTGACCATGAAAAGCTTCAAAGCATGGGAATCCTGTGTGGTAAAGGAAGTCCATCAACCCAGCTGGCTTTTATGGCTCTGATTCCTAACATGTTTTTTCATGCTCTTGCAGTATGTGTACACATACACACACAACTCTGTCCTTGCATTATGTCCTCAGCAAAACAACGGCCAGGTGATGCTGCAGTCATCAGCGTTCTTTCGGAAATATTCATCCATCTTTCATACTTTCCATCTTTCACTTTTGTATTTTTGTCCCCAACTGTTCTGACTCTTAGGCAATGCATTTGCCTCCCCATTGAACTACAGCTCCAATACCCAACCAGCCAAACTCTCTTTTT
Source organism: Molothrus ater (assembly GCF_012460135.2). Lineage (NCBI taxonomy): Eukaryota > Metazoa > Chordata > Aves > Passeriformes > Icteridae > Molothrus > Molothrus ater. The sequence continues at coordinate 10,545,203 of NC_050482.2, read as the reverse complement.
GATTCCCTGAACATACAAGCAACATTGCTTCACCCAGTAAGAAGCATAAGTTCTTTAAGTTTCTTCATTTTGTGCCTTTCCTTCCACAGTTCACTATAAATTCCATATTTTCTTTTCATTTAACCTTTCCTCCTTCCCATTTACACCTCAGATGTACTATACATTAGATGCATGGAATGAAATGGTTAAGCACATATTTCATTGAGTTCTGCTAAAATGCTGTGATGTTGGATGCAATATAAATCCTTACTGTCCACTGCTTACCCATCCTGGATATTAAATAAGAAAAGATTCACCAATTGTTTTGCAGATTTTATTCACTGCTACTGCATAGTCTTACTACTAGCTAGAATATGTAATTTTTTCTTTGTCCCTATCCATGTCTTATAATTATCAAAGCAAGACACGTACAAAATATGGCCTATTTCAACATAGATTTATTTTGTGCATTTGGATTTTTTAAACACCACAACTACTTGGCAACTATGCATCAGTGTGACTCTGTCACAAAGAGACAGTAAACCTATTTGCATCTGAAGCTTTGAGAAATGCAAATAAAGTTCAAAAAAGACTTGGTCAATTGCTTACCAGGCTCTTGATTGTGGTTTTTGTGAAATTTCCCATCCAGCTGGTTGCATCAATTTTTATTCCAACAACTAAGAAGAAATACATGAAAGGTTTTTTTAGTAAAATGAAGGAAAAAAAGGTAACTGTATAATCCTAAAAAAGGGGGGGAAATTATAAAGACATCTAAATCACTGAACTAGAGAAGGATAAATTACGATTTTTGTTGCTTGATCACCAACATTGTTCATGAGACTAATAAATTAAATACTCTTACTCAAATGCAAACAGATTTCCACTAGAAAGAGTAAAACTGTCTCAGAGAAAATAATGTTATTATAGAGTGAAGTTGCTTTGAAATCTCAATTAAATTTCCAATTTGCTGTTGAGCAACAACCAAATAAATAAAGTAATTCAAGTTTCAGTACCACTTTATCTTACCTGCTGGCTTCAGAAGTTTCCCATCAACTTGTATTTCCACAGCCTTGCTTACCATAATACCTGATTCATAGCTATTGGCACCACTTTCTGACAGTACAGAAGAGGAGAAAAAAAGAACAAACAGAAAAAGAAGTTAGGGTGACATGAAAGCCTTTTCCTCTGAAACTTAAATCTATTATTATTCAAATACCAGACTGATTTTAAAAAATCCTTTTCCAAAAGCACTGACCCAGGTGCATTTATCACCTGTGATAGCTTAGATCACTAACACTGGCATGACTAAGAAATATTTGTGTTTACTTTTTTTCTTCTTGTTCTTTTTTACTGCTTCATAAACTTACTACAGCCTTTTCTTCTGCAAACAGAACTATGAGTACTTGCACACACATGAGCAGCTCTGTTAAAACCAGGATCAGAACCAAAGATTTTATCCTGATGTTGTCTGTGTATTTTTCAATGCAGAGCATACTGACACCACTCACTAATGTACAATTTCTGCTCTGACTGACTTGAAACTGTTTTCAACACTGCTCAATTTGAAAAAGCAAGTTAAAAGTAGATTCCCTGGAGCTGTTTGAGGAGCAGCAAAGGCTTCAGGGAATTTTATTAATTAACATCTTTACATTTTACTGAGAAAAAAATGCAATAAATAATTATGAAATAAAAGTAATGAAGGATCCCATATGTTTAAGAGAGGAGTGAGTGATTTGTGGTAGCATCTATTTTTTGTCAAACTTGAGAAGGTTAATGTTGCTCACATCAATAAGGAGCACTTGCTATTGTGCTTATATCAGTTTTAAAAGTCACAATATCTCAGACCAATTGGTTTTGGTGAATAAGTGCAATTCTAAATAGAATTCAAAAGCAAAGTTTAAACTAAGCAGCGGTGCAGTGGATGGAGTTATGGGCTCTGGACCTTTATGTCTGGTCCCCCAAGTCATTGCTGGGGGTGCTGAGATACAGAACTCAGCTCTGTTAAGACTTTAGGTAGTGTTTCTGTCTATGAGTGCAATTTTATTTCACTTTCTGTTAAAATAATTCTGCCAAAGTATCTCTGTAAAGCAGTGTTTCAATACACTGAATGAACATCAGTACTCTGTATGTTTTCACTGAGGTTAATTCTGAGCACACAGGGCCACCAGAGTACTTGACAAATTATGATGACCTTGTTTAGTGCCTCCTAGCTTTTCCTTCATAATGGATATTTTCCCAAGACTTCTTTCCTTATGAAGTGTCATGCTTGAATCTTTTGTCAGTGACCTCATCTGGTATGGGGAACTTCCACTTATACTGAACTAGCTAACTCTGACATTTCTAAACCGTGATGACTTACTGTTGTAGTATGGAGCTGTGAAAATATAGTTGTCATTATCTAAACTCCTCTTATAGAAGCTGACTTCATAAGTTTCAGCATTTTCCAACCAGTCTTCTCCTGCCCTAAATTAAAAAAAATACAGATCAAAAAACCACAGTTTAGAGTCTCATTAAATCTGTGCTGTGGGTTGTTTTCTTCAATATTTCACAGTTGGAAAACATGAGATTCGTTCTTAAAGTCCTCAGGATCTGTCAGTTTTCACTGGTTAAAAGACAGGTGTAATCATTAGGAAAACCCCAAACAAACCAACTTTGGAGAAAAAAGGAATTAGTATTCTTGGAAAACCAATAATTTAGTCTCATCACTTTTAGATTTGTTGTGACAAATACAACTGCAACACTACTTACAACAAAATCTAAAGGAACCTTTACAGCACATGCCTACTTTGAGCTTAATCCTAAAAGATTTAATATAATGAATAATCCCAAAATAGGAAACAAACTCACTTGGGAAGTAAAACTCATTGCCATTTTCACATTTTGGGGAAACACAGAATAACCTAAGAAAATAGATAAATTTGCCATTTCCCAGTAGATCTGTACTGGTGCCCTCACTATTCCCAGTCCCTCGTGGGAGTGTGTCTAGTTTATTGCATATGTAATTTCACATTCCCTTTTTGTCCTCTGTTAATGATACATTTTTTCTCTCTTGAAGTCCCTGGACCTTTAGGTCTGATCTAAAAAAAAAAAATATCACCCACTACTTTCCAGTATTTGCAGCCTGCCAAACAACTGAGTGCTTGGGGGTAATTAGGGATTAGCATGGCCCCACTGCTACTACAAAGGCATTGCTGTTACTGCTACTCTACACTGATTAGAAACTTGGATTACAAGAGTCTGTCATGAAAATAATGGGACAGATTAGATTCAAGCAGTGACACAGGTAAAATAAAAGAAAAACAAGGCATTCCATTAATTTCATAGCTATGAGTACAAATTAGACCCTAGGAGGCTGTAGCTTTTCATTCAATAAAGCCACTCTTTAACAGTCCAGCCTTTCAGGCTTCAAAATACCATATTATACTACTTTGTAATAATTCTTACCTTTTAGGGAACACTCTAGTAATTCCACCATCTGTAACAACAAATTGTGCAACAACTCCATCGCTGTAAATAAAAATAAGATTTAAAATGAAAACTGACTGGAATTCTCACAAATTTCTATGTCAAGGGTTGCCATTAAAGTGCATAACTGTGAATAAATACCTGTTCTCTGTAACACTACCTGCATATCTGTATATTCACACAGATGTATAAGATTTTGTTTCCAAACTCTGAAATGCATTAAAAACCCATAGTCAATAAAAAGAATACTTACAGCGACAGTTTACTCCAATAATTTTGGGCAAGTTCATTTGTAAATCCTGCATCCAGCAAAACTCTAATGACCATGTCAGTATTACCTATCAAAAGAGTTAAAATGTAAGTCATCTGAAACCATATGAGATGGAGTTTCAATAAAAGCCTAAATCAAAATTCTGAGTTATCAAGATTCTCCAGCCACAAAAATTGTGGCTGTTAATATTTGACATTGTGCCTAACTTCAAATGATGTCGAGTAGAGTTAGATAGATGCTCTCACACTGTTGAGTTCAGTTAAACATTTTCTTTGTATCCTAAAAATGTGTCTTTGTGTCTCAGGAATAAGGAAGGTGATAAGGGCCACAGCTTCGTAAAGCCCCTAAAACTGCAAATTAACCTATTTTAAAAGCATGTGTTCATTAAAAGACTTTTTGTCTCAGTTGATGCAAGGAAAAAACAATTCCTAATGACATTCAACTACATTTTAAATATATTTGGATCAATCAATTCCCAGGCTCTCAAATAAAATACATTTGTGATCTGAAAATGGATATAGGGAAATAAACTCATTTTGAATCAGTAGCTTATACAGAGATGCCATGTTTAAATTTCTTTTAAAGGATGGTTTGAAGTCAGTGCTTCTCAACCATCTTTTTCAGTACACTTTAGCAGAGTTACTGAAGATTATTTCAAGGTGGGAATTGTATTGTTATTTCTTTTTAAAAGCATTTTTAGCTGAGATAATTTCTATGGCCACTCAGTCCTTTAACTCTGTTAACACTTTTTATTTATTAAGGAGACTATTTTTAAAGTAACCTAATTATTAGGAAAAAAAAGAAGGAAAAAAACTTGTTGCATATTCCAAACTGAAATACAGCAATAGGTGGATAAAATTTTGGAATAATTACTTACTAAGCACGACTGTATACTATAAAATCACTAAATGTGTCCTCAATATTTGCTTAAATATTACACAAGGATTTCCATTTCTTAATAAATTTTATTAAATTCTCATTAATTGTTTTAATTTCTGGAGGTGAATGTTTTCATTTCCAAGACTGAGTCAAGGTATTCAAATAAAATTTCAGTCAGTCAGCAATGTGTCAATGACTAAGATAATTCTATTAAAACAACACCAAACACCCATACAAGCACACAAAAATATCCTTTTGTGAGAAGATATCATATCTAAGTGGACATTCCTTCAGTTACATGGTCTAGCACAGAGATTCTTTCTGAATTGATCAGTTATCCCTGACAACAACATGTCAAAAAGACTTCAGGAAAACAAGAAAAAAAAAAAAGTTATTCCAAGTATTTATAAATTATCAATAATGATAAACAGACGTGTATGTACCAAACTAAATCCAAACACTGATATTTTCTGGAGAACAAGGCATTAGCACCTTACTGATGGTAATAACTCTTCATTTATTCTAAACAGAGGTTAAGGCCCAATCTCAAAATATTAATTAATCCCTTCTCAAAGGCCAGTGCTCACCACTGCAGCAGTTACATGGATTTGTGGTCTTAAGCTATTCAAGCCCAAGTGAGATCTCTTGAACCAATTTGTGAACCAGCAAAATAACTTCCTTATCTTTTATTCTGGTTATTGGGTATTTCAGTCTTGGACTTATTTTCTTTACTTTTTTTGGAATAAAATGACAAGAAAGCAGGTTGAAGAGTTCATTACAAGATTTTGAGTCTGTTTGAGACTTTGGCTGCTACATTCAAGCAAGCAAATATAAACTCAAAAACATTTGGAGTGTATTTAAATGAACCAGTATTGTTTGATGCTTCAGCAAGATGCTGAGAGGAATTATGGAAAACACAGGATTCATAACGCCCTACAAACTTTCTTAAATAATGCCAGAACTTGAAAGCTAATTTTACACTCTCTACCTTGGATAGAAAATCCCAGCACTAGATAATTCTACTGAAAAAAACAAACCCACAACATTTGAGCATGAACTCTCATCCACGGGTAGGTATTTTCCTAAGGAAATATATCAGTGAGGTGAGAAGTGTACTTACATGATGAACTGGTTGGAGTATTTCTGTCAATAAATTCATTGAAATTTAATAGAAATTCAGTGTTGTTTTCTGATTTTTTAACATCGTTACAGTATTCTCTGAAAAACAACAAAACATCAGATTTCTAGTATTTTTTCCTTGTGCTACTAAAGCAGAAAATTTAAAAGTCCAAGCAGGCTTGCACAAGGATTATGAAGTAGCTGGTACCTGCTGTGTCAGTTGGCTGCCATGATCAGTATTTATTGATTACCATATCAATTATTCAGACATCTGCAGGAAATAAAGTGTTCAAACACCTGCCTAAGCTTTTGTCAAGATTTGGATTGTAAGAAAACTGTATGCATGAAATAGGAATAGATTCCCAGAAAAAAAAAAAACCTGAGGAGTAGGACATATTAGGACATCATTGTCTGTACACTAAAAATATGCCCAGTGAGTTTAAATTGCTTCTGAATTAACCTGTACTGGAAAGAACCTGGATTGCTGGTGAAACACAGACACACTATGCTCAACTCAGGCCACATTTATAGGTTAAGGCCCTATCCTTTGAGAAGTTTTAAATGCAATTTTATTAGGGTAAAAACCACATGAACATATAAACACTCTTGTTTTGAGTGTCCTGTCCCTTGTATAATGAAATAAAACAATATCTTTGGGCAATTCACTGAATGCAGGCAAGCAATACAGAAGTCACTGGCATTTTGGAGGCAAATATTATAGATGAATGGCATTAAACAACTTTAATTAAAATGTAAAGTGTGTTTAGCAGTAAAGCAGGGGGCTCTCTTTTTAAAGTGAGCTTTTATATGAATTCAGTTTTACACACAGAAGAAGTGTGTTCAAGTATTTCATATGACTAAGATATCTTATTAACCTTTATTTACCTTACCATAAGCCAGAGATACCACAGGCAGAATTTACCTTACTATACCAATATTCACATTTAAGCAGAGCTACATATCAAATAGACTTTGTTCTGTAGGACAGTAGGGACTTGCTGGAAGCTGTAATTGGTACAATTAATTCTCAATAAATTCAGTCTTTCAGAAAAATTAAATTGAAGGGTTAATTTAGGATACATTTTAAGACAGAAGACTTCACATAAATGAATCTATTAATTGAAATCGATCTATTAATTGAAATTTAAAAGTATACAGAAATTTATCAGATAAAAAAGAATGCAACAATTCTCAATTATCTTAACTGTAAAGCATTTCCTTTCTTTATCATAACTATCTTTTAGAGGAACTCAATTTTTAGGAAGTCTTTATCATATCAGGTTTTCCTTGCAAACATAATTTTAAGAGGGAAATTAGAACTGCAGAATTTCACATTAAAAAACCAAAACCTCAGGAAACTAATGAATTTAATAAATTTTCAATGACTTAATAGTTTTTTTGTTCAATTAATTGAAAATTGACTAATATTTAAATAATAGAGAGCTTTGAAACCCTTTGGCTTGAAGTGGTCAGCATTATGAAACCTATTTTAAAAGTAGTTGTAAAATCTTAGAAGTCAGAACCACAAGAAATGTGAAAAAGTTTTCCATTAAAATATCAATATCAGTTTTTGCAGTTCTCTGACTATGAGCAGAAATCAGAGCCTGAAGATGCTATTTACATTCCAGCATGAAAAAAGATTGATAATTTTTTACCAAATGAAGCTTTTTTGGTCAAATCAGTATTCTCCATGTGCCAATAATCAGATCAGATGCAGAAATAACACATTACTGGGAAATCCACCAACCTGGGTGCTAAAAATGTATAGCCAGATTCATCAAAATGATCAAGCTTCAGGGTTTCTGTAACTAAAGAGATGAAAAGTAAACACCAAGTAAGTAAACTGGAATTTTTGCCATTGTTTCTCTTATCAAACTATTTGGCTAACTTTTGCATGCATCCATGAATTTAGAAAGAAATGTTTTAGACACTTTCTCCCTAATGAATTCTAGGCTTCTCAGTATTTCACAGCATAGAAGAAATTACTTGATTATTATATACAATGTACAACTGGAAACAGTAAGGTAATATCTAACAATTTATTTAAGACATTTAATTAGCATAGCAACATGAGATATTTTCAAATATCAAACAAATATCAAAAAATTGCAACATTTTCACTAGAAGTCAACTCTGATACAATTAAATGATGCTGAATTTTTAGAACATGAAGAAAAATACTGCTAATAGTTTCTGCAATGAAGTGTAAAAATCTCAATCGTAGTAGCATCACTGTAAATCCTACTAAAAAAATGGCTTTAATAGATGAACACTGATGGGACCAGACAAAGAAGAATTAGAGATTAGCAACATATTAAAATGTGCATGAAAACAGAAAAATACTTCACTTTTGTTTTGCCCTTTCTATTGCTATGGTACCCAATGATCATGAAGAGAATCCTGAGACGAGGAATACAGAGGAGAATATCCAGTAGGAATAGAAATATAAGTGAAAAATATCAACTGCAGTAAACAGAAGGAAATTGAGCAACAAGAATATACTTGCCCTTTTTGGATGTCACTATCCATCAGAAAGAGAAAGCAGGGAAACAGAAAAAAACAGGGTAAAGCACAAGGGGTCACAAACCAATATTTTATTCAAACAGCCCCTTGAATAAAAATATTGCACATAGATTCAAAGGTTCAATTTACATACAGCTGTAGTCTGGAAAAAAAAAGACAAACATCTCTGAAGACTGAAGAATAGGTTCTTAGTTATTTCTCAGTACCTTCTATACACTGTGGCTATTTCAAGGGTCTGTTTTGCAGGTTTATTGATACAAGTGCAAAAGCAGATGATCTAATTCATCAAGAGAATCACACTCTCTGCTTAAAAATTTAAAGTATTCCATATTGGAAAAAGCTACAAAATAAATCACTGATTATTAAAAGTTGTTCTATTCTTCTTCATATGTGGGAGCTATGGTAGAAGAGAGTGATGTAGTGCTAACCAAGTTTTCTCCAAACTGACAGTATCTATGCCTCTCTGAGGTTTTTTTGTGTTTTTCAAACTTTCTATTTAACTACATACTTTTTCTAAATTTATCATAGCACCTGGAAAAAGTTAAAAGGCTGTGATTGGTTCTATTTTGTGTATACCTAGACTACAGTCAAGCTACTCCTAACAAAAAAAAACCCCAAAAAACCCTTTGAATACTGACAAGTATAATTTTCAGCTATCACTTCAGAATCTGTAAATGGTTTGAAATCAGTCTAATAAAAAACTACAATGCAAACATCCACTAAAACTAATTGTAAAATAAATAAAACCTAACTGCAACCCAAACCAAACAGGGATTTCACATCATTCTAGCAGAGATAATTTGCTAAATATTATCCTGTAACTAAAATACAAAAAAAGGTGTACTCTTACAGTCTATATCACTATATTTTGCTAATAAAATAAAAAAAAAATCAAAAAATTTTTATCCAGACCCTTTTTTATCCAGACCCTTAAAATGACAGCAATAGAGGATACACAAAGCAATGATTCTATAGGCACAGAGCAAGGGGTAGGGGTTGTCAGTGGAACTGACATGTTCTGCACATATTCTATTTTTATAGAATATTTCTTGCACCTCAGAGGTTACAACAGGTTAGAATCATTGCTGAAGATTTTAGGTACATCATGGCAACATCACCGAATTCCACAAAATTTATGAATTTCAAACATTGCTTTTTAAGTGAATCTGAGACTTGGCAATACCAGACAAAACCAGGGAATCTTTACAGTACTTACATCTGGCTAGAATTATAGGTTCATCTATTTTGGCTTTAATATAATAAAAGCTGTATGATGGTAACACCAGTGCCAAACTGCAACAGAAATAAGACAAGTAAAGCAATTATGTTATTTGCAGCAGTTTTCTAGTTTCAGCTTCTTTGTGTTTTGAAAGTAATTAACAATTTTGTAATTTGGACTGTCATGAGATGAGGCACACACACTGTGAAATACCAGCTTCACACTCAGGAATAGACACAAGTACATTTATGCCAGTCCTGATCATCCCTGAGTTTATTTTCATTCTTATTTACATTTTTAAACACAAATGTTGTGTTGTGTTTCATTCTTATTTACATTTTTAAACACAAATGTATCTGCACTGTTTAGCAGATAAACAAGGAATTTCCAAATAAATGCAAAAAAAAAAAAAAAAAAAGATTTTTGGATCTTCCTCTGACAGACTTAACATTCCCAATATAACATGTCATGGTAATCACTGAATGCAAAAATATCACCTAGGACTGTACTGATTTGCACACATCATATAACCAGAGACTCTCACTAATAAAACAACCAACAATATTCTCCAGGAAATGCATCTGGCAACACTTGCATTAACATCCATTGCATTCAGGATCCAAAAAAATATTTTCTTTAATCATGTAGTCACCACCAATAATTATTGAACATAGTTGTACAATAATATTTTAAGATTTGCAGAGCATTTGCAAAGTTTTCTTTTATATTAAACTTCTTTTTGTTAAAAATGTAGGAATTATTTTTGCGGCTATATTCTACACATATGTAGAAGAGTTCAGTTCTAAAAATGCATGTAGAGGACAGGAGATATGAGTAATCATTAAATAAGTAAGTATCATCAACTCCCAAGTAACATCCTTGATTTTTACACTTGGATTACATCCATGCACAACTGCAACAGTTCCTAATGAAGAGCTGCAGAAATTACCATTAAAAATCTTGCACAGTGGACCCATAAATGAGCTGACCTTTAGTGACACATTTGCAATTTATACAGAATATAAGTGAGATTGCTGAATATTTAGTGATAGCCTTCTACCAATTCTCCTCTAGGGAAATCAGTGGCAGTGTACCTGTCATTAACAGTTAATGCTAGCAGAAATTGCTAATTAAAATCTATAATTTTATGTTTAATAAGTTTTCTGCAGGGACACTCTGAGGATTTATTGCTATATCTCATGCCAGGAAGCTCAGGCAGAATTAAGAAGTCATGTAAATTTAATGTATTTCTCTAGTGATTGCTAGATGGCAGTCTGATAAAAACTTCCTTTTCTTACAGAGTATAAAGATAAAGGCAGTTCAACAGAAAAATTGGATAGTGAATAGAAGATCCTAGGTTTATGTTCTGTTGTTAAAATGGATTTGTTTGGCTTTACACTCAAATCAATGTTTGCATTCTCAGTGACTGTACACCTGGGCAGAAGACAACAGAAATTGAAATCCAGCTTGTATGAGGATTACTGTAATTCACCATAGCAGAAATAACATTTTGGTCAAAATTTGACTCAATATTTACACCACTTAGTTTTGAACTAGAGTAGTTTAACTTTCCTGAGACTTGGAAAACCTTTTCTTGTTTTGGGTAATGTTAAGGAATATTTCAACATTCCTTCTAATATTACAATGTTGTGTACTTAAAAGAATTTGAAATAATATACACACCAGTGTCACCTTAGCCAGTATAAAATATGTAATGCTAAAAATATTAACTAAAATTAACCAAAAGGACACTTAAATAAACAAAGGAAGTCAGTGGGCAGAAATGAGTTACCTGTAATCAGTGCCATTCACAGCAGTCCATGTATATGTTCTGTTTCCTTTATCAATATACCTCTACAAAGAGATATTGGTGAAAAATGGAATTATTAAAGTAAGGAGCTTCAATAATTGTGACCTTTCTTTGAGAAATACTCTGTAAAATCAAGTAAAAATCCTTTGTATTTCTATTTATTATTTTGCTAAAATAATGGGTTGAGCTGCAACTCTTTTCCTTAAATATACTCCAAACTTATGTTTTGCAAAATAATCAACCATATAATTTTTCTTGAACACGAGCAAACTTAAATTTAAATAAAATCAGACAAACCTGACCTGCAATTTTCACATTAGCCAGACCTATACAAACCATTATCTGTGTGATTCAAATTTGATAGAAAATGTTTTCTCTTTTATAGATCATTTTGCACTTAAACTATGAAAAGATTAAAAAAAAACCCTCAGTTATAAAAAGACTTTGTAGGTAAGTCTTTAAAAACAAAAACAGCCAGAGCCAATCCTTTCAGGTCACAGCACCACTGCTTAATGCATTTAAATTTGAATCATAACTACAGGCACAGTCTGGTAACTCTGACTGTATAGACACCCCCTGCTAAACTTAGCATGTGTTTCTAATCTAATTAGGAAGGTCCTGAATTCGGGAAAAAATGTAACATTGAAATAAATGTTTATTTTTAAAAAAACTTAATACATTAGGATAATCTTTACCATTTGTTTTCTTGTGGTCTGAAAAATAGCATGATAGGCACAGTCCCACAGTTCCCCATAGATTTAATCATGAATCCACCTGGCTGACATTGCTTTACTCAGTTTTCCACTTTGAAAGCTGTAAGATTATGCCAGCTGCAACATATTATTACTTTAACAATCAAATTTTTGTAAGTATGCCAGCAGTGAAGACTGTACAGCTGTTGCACTGCAACACTGCAAACATTGGTGAAAGGTAGCACAGGTACACCTCCAGGTTCTTTCTTTCCCTATGGTAAAAGGATATTGAGAAAAATGACCATTTGGAAAGGAGGTGACTTGTATGACATTAATAAATTCAAACCCTCTCATTACCTGGCTGCTGCTTTTCAGTAAAGCATGATAGGAAAATAATTTAATAGTCATTTTTGAAAGAAAATTAAAAAAAGATGAAAGAAAATGAAAAAAAAAGATAAAAGAAAATCAGAAAGAAGATGCATATAACAGTGTCTTGTACTCTGATACACTTTACATTTAAGATAAAAAGATGGTTGAAGAGATTCCTATTGAAGCCTATTTACACTGAATGTGTACTTCAGGCTAAAATCAGCCACCTGAACCTAATGCTGGCAGTGCCTCCAAATCTGGCACAGTGTCATGGGTACCCCCACAAGAAAAAAACAGTGCCCAAGGTGGGAGGGGAGGGAAGAGAAGAACGGGGCTGTAATTAAATCCTGCTGCCACCAGCATTGCCACAGTGCTTGAAAGCAAATTGGCTGAAAGCTCCCTCCAAAGCAAACCCAGCAGGTAACACATCCTCACACCTCAGCTCCCATTTACCTTTGCCAACTTCCTCAGTGGGCACTCTGAGCCCATCCCATCCCCAGCTGATCACTGCCAAGGAACTCACACATGGTATTGCAGCTTTTGTGACCCTTCAGTTTTCACTACTGCCCACCCCTGCTGCCAAATGTGGCAATGCTTTTGTTCCTATGGCATCTTCTCTGTTACTTGGAAAGCCCCGGAGGCCCTGGGAGACTCCAGAGCACCCCACCCACATTTGCTACAAGTCCAGTCTCTATGCTGTAGTATGAAGTCATCTCCCAAGACACTGCTGGGGCCAGCTGCAACACAAAAGGAGAGCGATGCAAACTTAAACCAAAAAAGCAAAACAAAAAGAACATAAATTTTAAGCCCGAAGACTGCAACTGTCAGTTCAGAGCAACCGACCACATCAGCCCATTTTATAAGAAAATATATGAAGCTATCAAGTGCTAAGTGATGCATGGCTCATGCGTGGCCCGTGGTTTAAAGCAGCTTTTTTCTGGTTCTAGCAGCCTGGAGCTGGGAGCTGCAATGGCTGGAAGCAGTCATCATAGCCAGCCAGCTCTGGCTGCTCCTTTCTTCTCTCAGAGAGGTCTGGGTAGAGAAAGAAATCTTGGGCCATGGTGAAAGGGAAGGTGAGGATAATTAATTTCATTGGCATTGAGACATCCGGGATCAAAGGCTTGGGATATTTTATTCCAACACAGATTGTGGTCTGGGCTGTGTGTAACTGGCACATTCTCATGCACCCAGGGATGTTACATCCTCCCTCCTGCCCAGATACTGTAACTGACTTCAGCATTTGCAATACTTCCCTCCCTCTTTCTTTGGGCAAAGAGTTGCAGGACCAACTGTTTCAGGTCTTTTGTAGAACAGAGCCTGAGAATTGTACAAACAGCCTGAAATCTCTTCAAAATGTTTGCCATTAATGCAATTTCTTGTACAACCAGAATTGTATTGTTGTATTTTTTGTGACCTTCTAACCCTTCCTCTTCCAACCACCTACAGATCTGGAAAGGCACTCCTGAAACAAAACAACCTATGTCTGAAAATGTCCCAGCATGGAGTCTCTTCCTTCAGTAGCAGTTTATCCTCAGCTCAGATGCCAGCAGGGCTTTGGACTCTGACAGTGGCTCAGGAACCACCCAGTTTCCCTTAAGGGAACAGACTGGTGGCATCCTAAACATCCTAAACAGCATGGGCTCCTGACACAGGTGAGGGGCAGAGCTGGCATCCACTGGGGCTTAGCCTCTCTGCCCCAGAAAACACCTATTTGTGCACCATTCTCCAACACTGCAACCCTTCAGGAAAAAACCCAATTGTTTCACAGGGCAGGATTTACCCAGAGATTGTAAAGCAGTATTGTAAAGCTTGGGTTTAGCATTTTACTGTAATAAGCATAAAACAGTAAAGGAGGCAAGGGCACTGCAAGGGCACAGGTCTCTAGAAGAATATGGGAAGAGGGGAAAGTCAGTATGAATTAACTGCAAGCAATTCTTCTAATTATTGTTATGGTGAGTTTATATCTATGGGTTGTGCAGTGTCTGCTAAGTCACCAAATTAAATATCTTCAAACTGACTTATGGTCAGAGCAAAAGAGTTCCAAAAAGCCGTGGTGGAACTGTAACTGTGGGGCACACTCTGGCCAGAGCTGCTCCTTCAGCACACCAGTCATGATTTCTTCTCACTGAGGTGCCCATGAAGCAGAGCACCCATGTAATGACCCATATCAAATCTGAGTATTTCCTATTGCTAGAAAACGTCTGCTTATTAGAGAAAACAGTAGCAATGCTTTTCAGGAAAAAGTATTTTGGACAAGAAAATAAAGAACTCAACAAGCTGTTCAGAAAGTACATGATATAACTGTAAGATGAATTTGCTTATCCCAAAGAGTCTTCATTTATGGCATAAAAATATTACTTTATTATTTTTTCTCACAACTTTCTTCCCATTCAACCACAATATAAACTACCAAACCCATCCTCACACATCTCTGCAAGCAAATTAAGCACTTTGGTTTGGAATTCATGCACAGAAGTAGGCTGGGTCCATTTCCTGTTGAACAGAGTGTAAGACCTCATCAACAACTGCCTGATTAATGATGCACCAAAGAAACCAAGAAACAAAACAATTCTTTTTTTCCTGAGTACATTTTTTTTTTACTATAAGCTAGTAAAACTAGCAAATCTGGAGGGAAAAAAATGGTACAAATTGTCATTACAAAATGAATATCACAGCATTTCACCATTTCACATTATTTTTCTGGTTTGGTTTGTTCCTGTAAATGTAACTCTTTGGGTTCCTATCTTACCTCATCTTGGGACTTGACCAGTGTTTCAAATGTTTTTTCTCCACTTTCTCCATCTATCATTTTTTTCCGAATCTATAGCAAGGAAGAAAAGGAAAAAGTGAAATAAAGAGAAAAAAGTGTAGGTGTTGCATGTAACATGAATAATCATTCAAGTGATCAAAATATTTCTTAAAAACACAGAAAATTCTAATGCAAATGGAAGTCACAACTCTTAAAAAAACAAGTTTTGTTTACAATTTTCAGATTTTTCCAATTAGAAGTTGTTTTATCCAAATATATACTCAATCAGTAGAGTTCAGAAGCAACAATTCTGATATACTTTCAATTGCCAGAGCATGCCATAAAACTCCTTGATGCTGGGCACTGACAGAGAAAATGAATTCTGTGTGCATGAAAAGAAGTTTTGCCTAGCATTTCTTGTGCCTGCCAGCACAACTGTGTGATTTAGGTAGTAGCACTGATTCACAAAAAGACTTTTGTATCAGTTCAAGAGTAACTCCCCTCTGAAGCAGACATTTCAAAGAAACGTAAGGCAGAATTAAACAGATACCAAGGCAGGCTGATTACCTGTCAGTATAAAAGAACAATTTCAGTGAAAAATAGGTTAAAAATGTAAAATGTTTAAAAGCCTTTAATTTGATTTCAGAAAAATAACTAATTTTCTTAAAAATGTATAGCTTCTGTATATATTACAAAATCAGTAACTGAAAAATACACAGAGGAATTAATTTGCTGTCTACACTTAGCTTTGTTTCTCAGTTCTCTTTCTTGCCACAGGAAAAAATCTTGCATTAATAGGGAAATACTTTTAAAATATTTCAGCTAAATATTCTATTAAAAAGTGTTATGTTTTGAAAAATTTTTCTAGCTTCCTTCCCAGGAATTGGTATTTTTATGAAGAAGAATATAAGTAGCAATCATTGTGGTTTTCAAAATGAGAGGAATATAATGCATTGCCCTTGCCTATCAATAATGCTGGGGTTTAATTTGTCTAAATATAACTTCTCTATATAAAGTCATCATCTTACCAAATTTAAAATTCAGATTTATACTGAAAGAGATACCCATTCAAAATCTAGAACATTCATTGCTTTGCAGTTATGACATGGTGAAATACGAGCAGCAACAGGCACTAAGAAACCAGGTAATCTCACCTCAACTTTAATATCATTTTCCAATTCAGCATCTAGAAAATCCAGTGTAACAGGTTCCTGGGATTTAGGATTCTGAAGCAGAAGATATTAAATGATCAAATAATAAAGACAGAGTACTTTAATATCACAAACAACTCTAATCCCTTCATTTCAAATTAGCCTACTTTACTGGGTTTACTTACCCATCTATTTTAATCTCTTGTAGCATTACTAGTGGCCCTTTCTCATTTATTTTATTTTGTTGAATAGAGAGTTTAATTGGATAAGTGAAAATCAAATTAATACTAATTGCCAGTGTCTGTCCACAGCCTGTCATGTATGGGGCTCATGCTGAGGTGCTGCTCCCCCTTCCCCTTCTCCTGGTATGTCACAGACTGTACTGCTCTGGGAGGAAGCAGAGGATATGGATCTCTCACTTGATGTCCTGCCTCCAAGAAAGGAGAGAGAAATCTGGGAGAGCTTTCCACCCAACCAGTAAGCTGGGCAACTGTACTCTGCAATTTTACCAAGAGTAAAATACAACACAGACTTGCTGATGTGAGGTGGGAATAGACTACGGTTCAAGATTCAAAAAGGCAGCAATTACAGCCAGCCAATTATTTGGGGTTTATAAAAAACAAACCCCACTTTTATTGTCAGCATTGCAGGACTTCCCTGAACACCTTGGAGTTTCAAAAGCATTTCTCTTGACATCAGTACTGTTATCTCAGTTCAGAAGATGGAAACCTGTAGCACAGAAATACTGAAACCCAAGCTTCCAGACCTAAGGAACATTGATGATGTCAACCCTCAACTGTGGAGCACAGAGAACTTTGATGACAAACATCTGTAGGAACCCTGGCCCCACAGGAGTTCTGGAAGGCAACTGGAGCTCTGCTGAACTAAATTGGACCACCCTCCAGCCTCTGCTCCTTTTCTCAGCTGCAGTATGCATTTACTTGGCCAGAGCCATCTTCCATATGAGTTGTTGGAATCCAACTTTTTTTCTGGCAATTTTGCCTGAGCCCCATTGACTTTATATTGTGTGTGGTGTAAAAATCATCCATCCTCATCACCCAGTAGTTATTTAATGCACCCCCTAAAAGCAAGTGCATTTCTTTAGAACTAGGAGTATGGGGATATATTACTTAACCATTTAAATCTGACAGTTTGGAGTAGAAAATGAAAAAGAAAATAAAAATAAGGGATTTCAGCAATTTTGCTATACTGACATATAGACTAAGGTAGACCAAAGTCCCTTCCTTCAAAATCACAATTATATTCCTCATATCTTAGCATTCTCTGGCAAAGCTAAATGACAAATGTACATGTGACTGTTCTATCAAGGAATGCAAGCATGTTTCATCGCAAAACATGTATGTACTGGAAGCAAGTAATATCCTGAACAAATGGGAAAAGATGCCTTCATGTAACAGTCTGGAGTACTAAGAGCTTAACAACAGCCCTTATTTTCAAGATTGCAATATAGAATAGTTCCAGAAGACAAAATATTATTTCTTCCTTTTCTTGAGGACAAAATTTACATGTCTCTGACTATACAGAATCATTCTTGTTCTTAACAAGTCTTACTGTCTGCTAAGATAAAAAGCAATACTTTTATTCTCAGGAAGAGAATGTGTACTGAAAAGATCGCAGACAAAGATTCTGGGTGTTTCTTTAAAATATTTACTGAGAACTTCAGGAAATTTTTGTGTGTCTATTTATATAATATTGATAAAACTAGCAACTTCAATATAATGGCATTAACGTATGCTCCCTACTAATTCAAAATTATTCAATTATTGCTATGCAGTTGCTTTTCCCTCCCAACAAATTCACACTCTCAAAATAAGTAACAAAAGGCCAAAATGTAAAAATAAATAAAAATTTATGTATCTTACATGCAATGGATAATGAATAGCATGGTCAAACCCAAACAGCATGCATGAAGGCATTGGCATGGCAGAGGA
This sequence comes from Molothrus ater, assembly GCF_012460135.2. Classification (NCBI taxonomy): domain Eukaryota; kingdom Metazoa; phylum Chordata; class Aves; order Passeriformes; family Icteridae; genus Molothrus; species Molothrus ater. The sequence goes on along the minus strand of NC_050482.2, from coordinate 10,527,025 downwards.
GGCATTTATGGAGTTCACATTCCGTTCCAACACACAAAGGAACAGAGAAGAAAATGAATGGCAAAAAAAAAAGAAAAAAATAATAAAGCCATCACATCAAATCAAGGTCAATACTCATTTCAAATGATAACCTGGGCTAGTCATAGTCAAGGAGTCCCAAAGACAAAATAGAAAGCTTTAATTCTGTTAAAATTCAAGTACGTATTAACTGTTCTTCTTTTTAAGATTTATATCACTTCACATTTCTTATATGATACTTATTAATCACTTTTAATAGGCACATGTATAAATACATTCTTAGATGTGCCTGAGGCACAAAGACAACCACTAAGAGCTAGAACAGAAAATTCCTACACTGCTACTTTAAAGGGAAGACTAATTCCTCTTTATGTCTCCTTCCCCCAAGAATGTTTTTACCAGTATTTGGGCTCCATAATTTTTATTTCCAAGGTTGCCATTTACTGGGGTTTATTCCAAGCCATGAAGAAACAAACTTACAGTTCAGTTTGTTCTTCTCTTTATCCAGTCATGCCTGTAACATGACTGGAATAAGCACACCACCACCACCACATTCAGCAGCACAACTTAACAAAACAGAACAGAAATAAATCACCAGCAATGAAGCATGCAAACAAAAGGATTGCAATCCATTTTCAGCAGGACAAATAAAGGCAAGGATCTATAATTTCAATGACAACTCATGAAGGAAACAAAGAAAGAAAGAACTGGTGCAGCAACATAAAAAAGTTAACTAAAATGTTGTTGTTGTGTGTCTTGGGAGGTCAGTTCTCACAAATTCTATGGATGACCTTTGCTGTGTTGCAGGAGCCTAATTCTTACTCATACCTGCAGTGAAGAAAAAGGCTACTGGGCTTTTAAAAGAAGTGATGGAAAAAAGTCACAGAGGTAAACTCAGGAGCATCTGGAGTGGGTGGGAGCCCAGAGCTTTTCCAGTGCTGCCCTCCCTGGGCAGGCAGTGCCTGGCAAACCCAGCAGCAGCCAGGCCACACCATGGCAAGCTGAGGAGCCAGGGCTGATAAGAAAACCAAGATTTTTTTATGATTCAGTGCTGATTTCTCCAGTGCACAAACAAAAAAACTCAGCCCTGAGGTGGCCTTCTACACGTTATGAACACAGCCACCCAACACTTGCTGAAATCACCGACCTGGATCAGGATTTTACACCATGTTTTACTGGTGCTGCTATGCAGGCCACAAGTTTTGCTTTACAGATTCCCATATGTACAAGAAATCAAACTTGATATACTGTGTTTAAGTTTACTATTTTTCTAGTTACATAGTTAATATATTCCTTTAGTGATTTTTAAGTTTTCATTAAGTGTTTTTTGCTCAGGAATGGCATTACATAAACATGACTAGTTACACTGTCCAGGCTAATGGCAGTTAATTCTGTGCAGCTAGGTCTGCTGAAATGAGAAAATCCCACAGAAATTGCAAATAGAATATATTCCCTACTCTGACTTCCCCAGGAAAAAAGGAAAAAAAAACCTGAACAACTCATCTTCTGTAATTTTATGCAGCATACACTGTACAATAAAACTTGGCAATAAAGTCACAAGAATTGTCTTCTGATCTTCTCTTGACTTTGGGTTTATGCAAGCAAAGCCAGCACAAGTAGTCTCTTTTTATTTCCAGTCTTCAAATTAATTTCAACATCTGAAGAAGAATTTTTACAGCACGACTCTAATTAGCACCTATTAGTAAAGCATCATAATTTAATGGAATGCCCTTCACTACAGCCAATAGCATGTTTTTTATTATTTAAACAGGAAAGGATGCAAGCTTCATGCTTTGGAAGCTGTTTGTCACAATAAACAGTTCTCTAGTTAGATTTTTCCTAGTAAGCAGGGCAGAAGCTTTCTAATTATATTTCCAGGTCTATGCATTCTAATGCACTAATCACCTCCATCCAAAGTTACCTGTACATGGGGTCTCCTTTTTCTCAATTTAACTTTTGGTATGCCCACACCAATTTGCTGAAGTAACAAAAAAGCAGTAATTTATATTTTTGCACTATTAGTTAATAGCCTACTTATAGAATGGAAGTGTTTTCTCGACATCTGTGCTGTCCAGTGCATGTTTACTACTGCAAGCAGAGACTACCCCTCACTCTGATCTTGAGCTCTGAGCTCTCTTCCAGAATTAAACACAGTTTTAGGATAGGGAAACAAAAATCAGACATATGTTAATGTGAACAAAATTAACAGAGAGCTCTCCCTTCCACATATTCTGACAGAATAACATATAGAATGAGAATAGCTCACTATTTGTTTACTTTTATATTTGATCCTAAAACCCAGCTCCTCTTAAGTTTCTTAAATAACCCTAAACAGTAAGAAAGAATATTGGACCTCACTGAATGCATATGGATTTTTAGGACTGTCTAAAATGGGTTTTGATCAGAACCATAGTAAAAATGAAGAGGATTCTAATCTTTAGAATAGATTGAGAAATAGAATTATTTACTGCTTTCAAAATGTAATTAAGATTAAGCTTGTTAATACATGCTTAATGGACTCACTTCAGTGACTATGCTTGTTTGGTGGTGCATCCACCTGTTCTCTCCCATAACAGTGGGAAAAATATATCCATATATGCAGACACACACAAAGAAAATTAACAATAAAACATAAAATTAAGTACTATAAAAAAAGTAGCTAATTACACAAACATAAAAATAGTTTAAGCTGTTTAAAGCTATATTAAGATGCATATTAAAAATTTTCTTGTTATGCTTTGGCATAATTTTCATATATTTCAGCAAATAAGAACATGATGGGAAAGGTTTAAATTTAACATGCTTTTGAATTTGTTGTTTGTTGACTTTTCTCAGTTGTGCAAACAACTTTACAAACTTCAGGACAATTTCTCAAAATATTAATTGTGTTGAACCAGTTGTGATTTGAGGAAATAGATTTTCAGAAGGAAAGCAGAAGACATTCAAAAGAAAGAAGCATTGGAAGTGTAAGAAACCCTCACCTCTTCAAAGGTAAAGACGCAGTTATGTTTTATTTTACAACTATTGAAAAATTGCTGGCAAAGAGGGTTAAAATGATGTTTGTTAATAGGTTAACAGCTACTGGGAGGTTCAACTAAAATTAATATGACATGTTAAAGAAAGTCCATGAATTCTAAATACATCTGTCTTTGTCGAGTACCTTAGTTTTAAACTGTAGCTCTTGTATCAGTCTGAATAGCATGCACCACCCCACACAAACTGGGAGTGGAAAAGTCTAGTCTGTGCAACTGTTAATAACAACAATAACAATAATAATTCAAATGCTTCATCTTACATTTAGACATTGTTCTACAACATAACAATTATTACTTATAAAACATCCTGTTTTAAACATACTCTAAATCAAAGTTTTGACCATTAAGGGAAAGCATTCCTGGACTGCCATATCCTTTTAAGAGGAAAACTACACAGAGAAACCATGAGATTTAGTATCCTAATAATCCACCTCAGTTTGCCTAGATTTAGTTGGGATGAGCTGAGTTTTAAAAAGAAGTTTTTATTCTTCAATGTTGTAGGGCAACAGAACAGGATTACAGCACATCTGAGATGAACAGAGTCCATACCCATCAGTTTCTCCCAAGATTAGGTCTAAAATAAGACTATTGCATTGCTTCTTTTCACATTACTCTTATGAATGAAAAGAGTTTAATTTGCATACAAGGGAAAGATAAATAGGCCCATCACCATCACCTAATTACTAATAACCTCTAATTAAGAAAAGATTGGGTCAGTAATGATGCAGATTTTTGCCTCTGAAGAATTCACCAAAAAAAAAAATCAAAACTTCCATTTTTTGAGACATGAAAATCAAATGCAGATATCCAGAAACTGAAGTCCTGCTCAGTTATGGAGACTATATAAAATCCTTCATTTCCATGGTTTTCCTTTATATTTTTGAAGTGTCTTTCAAAATAAATCAAAAGGGATATCTCATTAAAAGTTACAGACAAGTTATTCTTTCTCTTCTTCAGAAGCACTTTTTTCTTTCTTGTGTTACACACTTGGCAAAAAATTTCAAATGTATTAATTACTGCACCAGGAAATTAATTCAAATATTCACAAAGTTGACTTCTCCCAGAATAAGAATTAAATTAATCACTAAAATATGTAGATGAATGCTTAATTTCTTCTTCTGTCTTTGACAATTAAAAAAGTTATTTTAATGTTGTCATTTATATAATATAACCTTAAGAATTCAAAAGACAAAGTTCACTGAAAAGAAGCAATTAAAATATGAGAATTTTCAAGAAGTCCACTAAAGAGAAGATTGTTTCACATGGAGAAACCTTTCATTAAAACCAAGATCAAAGTTCTGATTTTAGGAAAAAAAAAATACCATCCATTCCTGTTGAAATTTCTCATCAATGTCAGGGAGGCAAGTTAAGAAGATACAGACAAAGTAGGATTCTCCACAAGGTAAGGATTACAGTTAATGGATAAAGGGACAAACTGAAATATTTGGTTTCTATTTTCCTGAAATTTGATTGAAGTTGTGTCCTAATCGTATTTAGAAAAAAGTATCATGTTTAAACAAGTTAATCTACTAAAAATCTAGTGTTCTGGGTAGGGGTGCTCAGCTAAATCCATCCCAACTCTGAGATCAGGTTTCAGCTCTGGTAAACAAAAAAACAACCAAGTAAATAAATACAACAATTCAAGTAAAATACATTGTGTTTTCCTCTGATTTCTTTGGTTTTGCAAGTATGAAAATTTCAATATTTTAAATGAGAAAGCATCACAAAAAAAAAGGTGCACAAAATCTCAGATTGCTTCAAGATTCTTCACAATGATTATACTGTTTTCACAATGATATTACAGCTACCACTAATTGTTTTAATATTACTATGTATATTAAAACACTTCACATGTATAAATATGCATTCAAATTATACATATTTTTTATTTTATCAATAAACAAATTCAATACAAGCCAAAGCTGGTGGATTTGGATGAAGCCATATATGCATCGCAGATTTTCCTAATACAGACAAAACTGAGAACTTTCTCTATTGCTGTCTCGTGCCCTCTGATTTTTTCTGAAAATATCCCCTTAATATAGAGAAGTAAATTAGAAGATGTTTCATACCTTTGGTTGGAGATTTGGATGCAGTAGCACATACCCATTAGGATCAATTGCAAAATAGTATCCATTTGGACAAAGCTGAAAGAAAGAAATGAAGTTTAGCATTATATGGTTTTAAGTAATGAAGAAAGGGTAATTAATGGTTTTCAAGAAATGCTCACATTGTGGAAAACACACGCCTCAGGCATTATGAAGTATAAGATTACTAACACAGACAAGATAATTTCTTAATATTTACTCTTTTAGGATCATAGACTTGGAGAATGATTTAGGCTGATGAAACCTCTGAAGGTCAGCTGGTACAACCTCTCACTGAAAGCAAAAAAAATAAAAGTCCAACTTAAAAAATAAAGTCCAACTTCGAAGCTGGACTAGGTTTCAATTCTTTGAATACCTCCAGTGGAAATTCCACAACCTCAGGGAAGGGCAGTCTGTTCTCCTTCTTCCTTAATTTCAGCTGGAATTTCCATTGCCACCCCTATGCTGGTAGCCTCTTTTTGAGGCAGTGTTAAGGTCCATTTTCTCCAGAATTCCCATTAGCTAACCCTTAGGCTCCTTCTTCAGCCCAAATGCATCTCAGGTTCTTCCTGTGTACCAGGTACTGCAGACCCTCAGCCAACTCAGCAGCTCTGCACTGGGCCTCAGAATATTTATTACACTGAGGAGATCAAATTTGGACAGTGTACTGATGCAGATGTTTTCTGCACAGCTGGTTTTTACTGCCAGGGCACACTGCTAACTTATGTGCTGTGTGTTCCCCGCCACAACTCCCAAGTCCTTTCCTGCCCTTTGAGGCAGCCTGAGCTGTGGTGTGGGATTACTCCATTCTAAAGGTAGGACTTTGCATCTGCCTTCAGTCAGACTTGTGATGCTCCTTTTCCTCCCCAGCTTTTGTTTTCCACAGCACCAGTTATTTTCATAGAAATTCCACAGCTAGATGTCTACATAAATAAATCAATCATACTGAGTAGGATACAGACAGACACCTATATTAAAGAAATTTTCTATAAAGACCTGTCCTAGACAAATGGCAAATATTTTCAGCTGAAATGATTGTGCACTCTGCATTAAGAACTAAACATTTAACTAAAGAGCAGTGCCTTAAGATACAGGAAGATAATTGCTTGTAATACATCCCCCATTGTAAAAGCTGACTTTTACACAGTGCATCCTGATGGACAAATCACACAGAAACAGATATATGGCTGGACAGAAAACCACCAGACAATGAACAACAACAGAAAAGAATATAGGAAAAGAAGCCTGGTGGTATTTTGACTAAAATCCAGTCATTGCAGCATGACTTATGAGAGAGCATGGACAGAAATCCCATATTAAACATCCATTATGGGAAACCACCAGTGCAAGCAGCTTACCGTGAATCGGGGCGTCAGTTTCTTTATGTCCTCCAAAGAGACATCAACCCCCATTACTCCAAGAATCAGCTGATTCTGGTAAAATTCCAAAATGTTAGTATGTATTAGACATATTTACAATGCAGAATAACTGGAACAGTCAGTAAAATTGTATTTTTGCCTTCATGGTTTTTTGACAGATACATGTGAGAAGTTGCCTATTTAGTTATGTGTCTATTCTGAATATTTTAAATTATGTCAAAATGATTCAAAATAAAATTTAACAAATTTAGAATTTAGTATCAAGTAGGGAAATTATTTCTGAAGATTAATTCTTTCCTGGATGAATAAATAATATATGTAAGGACATAACAGCTGAAAGCAAAAATGATGCAATAATTTTGCCAATTATGCAGATACTAAACTACCAGCACCAGCACTGAGCTACTTTTCATGCTTAGGTTGGGCAGTTAGTAAGTGAGACCTCAAAACAATTAACTCTTTGGGCTATAGTATAAAGATGAATGAAAAATATTCCAACACAATAAAAAAACCCAGTGAATAAAAGAATCATCAGCATTTGAAATCAGGGACTCAGGCAGTACTATTATTTTGCATATAATTTATTTTTTTACTACAGAAACAGAGGGCAGTCATTTACATGGTGTGACCTGAATCCCTTCTCCATATTAAATAAATTTGTTAAATTTGCTGGAGGAGGAATCTTTCAGCCTATAAATATATTCAGGCAGAGATACAAATTGAGCAGATTGGAGTTCTCTTCTTGCTCCTGTGTACTAGATCACATCTATTTTATTTCTCAGAAAGACATCCTTTGATAATCAGTAGTCTGTCACTTTGAACAAGACTCAGACAATTCCAGGCATTGTCTTGTAGATAAGATTAAGCAACTTTTTTTTTTTTTTAAAGGAAGCTAAGAAAACTATTCTGAAAGTAAAGTAAAGAAATGCCAAAACCTCATTGATTCATTCTATGTAATAGCTGAAAAACCAAATCAAATAATATTTTGTCTAAATTTCTATATATTTTGACCTGAATGGAGAACACCAAAAGTAAAGTATTTACAACACACTGTTCAAGTATATTCCAGGTCTGTTTTTTGTTTTGTGAAGAGGACACAGATTCCATGTCAGACAGTAATAGGGATGGGCAATTTTATTTATTCAACACTTAGAATTTAATCTAAATATAGTGCTCTTTTCCAATATAATTACTAATTATGTACTACTTTATATTTTCTACATCACTGCCTTTTACTCTGAAATGTCATAGCCTCAGAGATTTGCTAGAAATTGATCTAGACATTATTTCTTAGAAAAGTCTAAATAATATCATCATCTACTTCCCATCTATTGAGCACTTAATGCATTCCCACTGCCACCAAGGCACAGGGACAGATAGAGGAATGTCACACCCTGAAACTCAGAATGACAAAAAGGGTAAAGGAATGCACTGCATTTTCTTGCTCCCAGGAAGTGATCAGGTAAGTGGATATGATCGCTTTGTTTCTGATGTACAAGACAATTACACTGCAAAATACTCTGTGGAAATACACATACTTCAAGGCATTAAACATTAAATTTAATTTATATTGCTGCTACTTTTTCTTTCTTTGAACGAAAAGCTTACGATTTTCCCATTTTGTTCCCTTGTTAGATTGAAGACAGGCAGAGTTCCTGTAATCACAAGGCCCAGCTCCTAAAAAATAACCAGTAAAGAAGGGAGAAAAAGACTTTAGTTAAAAAGCAAATGTTAAGCCATAATATATTAGAACAATGGAAGAATGTGTGTAGCTAAGCAATTACTTTCAGTTTTTGTAAAAAACAATTACTTTCAATTTTGTAAAAGAAAGAAAATAATAATACTTCACTGACTTGATGAATAGAAAATTGAATTTTTTTTTGTCCATAATTAGTGGGATTAATATATTATTTTTTAAAAATAGATGATGGTCAGCAACTTAGGATATAAAAGTTTCACAAAACCTAAATGTTATGTAAACATATTTGCAGCTACAATATCCACTACACATAAAACTATGGATAACAGAGAGGAGAGGAGAGGAGAGGAGAGGAGAGGAGAGGAGAGGAGAGGAGAGGAGAGGAGAGGAGAGGAGAGGAGAGGAGAGGAGAGGAGAGGGAAAGGGAAAAGGAAAGGGAAAAGGAAAGGGAAAAGGAAAGGGAAAAGGAAAGGGAAAAGGAAAGGAAAAAGGAAAGGAAAAAGGAAAGGAAAATTAAGCTTAGAAATAGTAAATTTCAATTTGGAGTGATGATGTTTGTGTTCCCAAGTCACCGTCAGTGTGATGGGGCCCTCCTCTCCGGGAGATGGCTGAATTCCTGCCTTCCCATGGGAAGCAATGAATTAATTCTCTGTTTTGCTTTGTTTGTGGGCACAGCTTTTGTTTTCCTATTAAACTGTTTTTGTCTCAACCCACAAATTTCCCCTTTGATTATCTCCCCAGCCCCACCAGTGGGGGTTTGGTTGATGGCTGGGGTTAGACCACAGCAGGTATATAACACATACAGGAAAAAACAATAGAAAAATACAACACAGAATTCCTCTACTTTTTCTACCATCACTACTTTTGGGTGGTGTGCAATGATGTCTATCATGGGCTTGGCAACATCAAAGTCTCCTCTGGTAGTGAGGCAACTGAGGCAAGGAATTTGCATTTACTTGGGAAGATACAAGAAATCTGTTTTTTCTTTAGTAACCTTCACAAATCATACTGAAAATAGGATCCAGAACACCTTATGTTCAGATACCCAGGAAAGTTTAGTTTTCTACTCCAAACTGTCCATAGGACAAAGGATTTCTACCTTTTTTTGTGTGATTGTTTGGGTTTAATTTCAAACTTTTCAACTTCATTTATGCTTACTCTCCTTCTATCTAGTTTATTGAGGAGTCATATCCCTTTTCTCCCTTTGTTTCATTTGGGAAAAAAAAAAAAAAAAAGCTAGAACACCATATGAATGCACTCTGGTGTAATCTGTTCTCTCTATTCCCAGTCTAGTAGCACCTTTTTGAATTTTAAACCATCCCTTATGAACTCATATTTGTGTATCAAAAGAAAGGTGATGATGAGGTCAGAGTTAGTAAACTTACAAGCAAAGTGAAGTGGATTTTGTAGGAAAAGAAGAGAAATAGGGATTAATCAGTAGAAAAGACGTTATTTAGAAGAAACATTGAAAAGAAACATAATGAAACAGGAGGGGGATGTAGTATGGGGGATAACACAATATCCCCACTAATAAAAATAAAAAAAAAGGGTAAAGTTAGAAAGGATAACAATTATGAATAAATTTTGCCTAACTGGTAAACCCAAAAGTATCTGGAAATTCTTGGATTATCTTGAAAATGAAGCCAGAGCAACACATAAATAGAATGTGAAGGGACAGGGCTAGAAAAGAGGTGTGAATTGCTACAAATACATCAAATTACTAAAGACAGTCTTGAAAGCCAGACTGAAATGAAAGTTCCTCTTCAGAATTTCATAACCTGAATTTATGCTCTAATGTGGCCTCATGTAATACACTTTGCATTACTTTAATCTTAGCCAAAAAACAGCCACTGGAAAGTAAGAACCAAATGATAGGAATGAGTCCTTTAAGCCACAAGCAAGACATGTAAACATATTTGCAGCTCTACACGAGGAAATTATTTTAAGGAATTTAGGATAACACACCACTGTGACAACATAGACACACTCCCTTGTACAATCAAGAATCAGGAAAAGGCTTCAGAGGGGGTTGGATACACCTATGCCTTTATGGTCTCAACTGTGATGGAAAAGTCCACAAATTTGAGGCTTTACTTCAAATTGTTTTCCTACTTTATTTACATATAATTATGTGTATATCTATGTGTGTGTGTGTGTATGTACATACAAAAATATATGTATATACAATTATACACTCACAAACACACCTGTGTAACACATGAAGGCAGAAAACCTTTTAGGAAAAACTGAAGGAACCCACTGAGTATATAAAGTAACACAAGAGATGCCTGCAGGTGTCACTTATTTTACTTGATTAACAGATCTCTATTCCTAGTTACAACTTTATCTTTGGCTTTACAACAGGATATGTACAGAGCATAAGAACGTCTGTCATCACATCCTTTAGGTTTCCAGTAAGTACCTCAAAAATAACAAACAAATCGTGGTTAAGGAACTTCTGGACATTGAAATTTCAGTGAAAAACTAGTTCCTCTGTGTCATGCTCAGTTATATTGACAGTAAAAATTATATGTTGATAAAAAAATAAAATTACAGGAATGCTGACTGACGGGAAGATGTGCATTTTGACATGACTTTAGATGGCTACGTGAGCTTGGACAAATACATGAGTCCAAATCACCATTTTGCAGTAATTTTTGCCCTGTTCCTCAGAAGCAGGTTATTCAGAGCAAGAGATTAGATTTCTGCTAACAATACTTTTCCTCCTGTAGTTTCCTGAGTATGTTTGTTTTACAAGACCGAAGTGATAAATTCAGCACTAAGAAAGCTTTTCATATCTCTTTTTGTTTATATCCCCATGATTTACACTGTCCAATTAAAGGCTAAAGAAATCATTACCTTGAGCAAGCAAGTAATTAACAACAACACAAGTTCAAAATTTGTGCAAATACTTAGTAATACTGATAGATTTCATTCTGCCTGGAATGTTCTTTGGAAGGGGAAAAAAAAAAAAAAAGAGGAAAACCTAAGAATTCTAGGAATTCCTCCACACCAGAAATGACCTTTACTGCAGTAGGTACAACAACAACAATGCAAAGCTATGTTCCTTCTTTTTTCTTCTTTTTTTTTTTTTCTTTCCTTAAGCTGAGAACAGCAGTGGCCTGTACTTCAAAGTCTGCAGAGAATAAACTGTTTTTCTCTCCTAAATTTCAGGTCACTTAGAAGGATACTAGGTGCAAGTAAGACCAGCACATTATAAATAGATCTCTTCCTAGAGGCTGTTGTATTTATGTGTATAGATGTTAGAAACACAAGAACATCATGTTTGGAACTATAGGAAATTGGATTCTTGGGAAAGCAGACACACATAATTACTGATTTTCTAAAATTCTTACTTAGTAGAGATAAATACATATCATACCAGAGCATCCAGATAGACATTTGTCCATTGGACTTGTTTGGCTTGCTCTCCAGCTAAAACCATTGGTCTTCCCAAAACATCCAGATATTCCTGTTAAAAAGTGCAATGAACTCATCAGAAGGCAATTATTAGATCAAAGAGCACAAGCACTATTAAAACAAACAATAATTAAATAATAAAAATTAAAATATCTGGGGAAAAAAGGAAATAAAAAATCACCATTACTACAGGAGGAGCATTTATTTACTTCTTAAAAATTGTACCACAAAATAACTCAGTCTCCAGTTTGCAGTATTTACTAAAAAGGTAATTCCTGTATTTCATTCCCAGTCACACAGACCTTACACACTCTTAACCACCACTCTTTTTCCACTAACTGAGAATTACAACTATTTTTATTTAATTGCTAATGACATAAAGAAATTGCAAGCAGATTACAGAACCGTCAACCCAGAAGAAAGAGTGGACAATGGAGGGTGAGTGGTGTAACATCTGGGTATGTTAAGCTCCTACAGCAACAATTTCTGCAACTTCTATTGGAATAACAAAAATCAGAATTATAAAACCTCTTTTTCCTGTCTTTCTTCAGTTTATGAATATGGCTAAAGCTGGTGATCTTATGAGATGTCAGGTTTCTGGACTTCTTTGGGAGTGGATGCCATCAAACTTTTTTCAGTCATCAACTTTTTCTACTTGTCTGATCTTATTAGAGATATGTCTTGCCAGACACTGTCTGGAAGAGTTTAACAGAATCAAAGGGTTCTTATTCAAGCCAAAAAAGGATTCTTATTTTCTGCCAAAAAATGTTATTCCTGGCCTTGGAAGGACAAAGAACTGCTATGATATTTCTCTGCTGTTCTGGACATGTGAGTATCTGGACTTTCAGACAACGGAAAAGAATAATTGTTCTTCTACACTGTCCATCTTCAGTTTGGAACTCATCATAGAACCCCAGAACCCTGTGCCTTTATTTATCTACATGCAAGTGTGCTAGCATGTTCCTACATCCTTTTTGAAGGAATGAAGTGCAGTCTCTTCGGAAAGGGTTGGATCCATCCAGGTACCTCTCCTATAAAGCAGGATTGTGTTGTAGCATCCACATGAGTTCAGATGCTCTAGCAGGGCTATCCCCTCACATACATCCACAGCAGTGATAAAAACCTCTGGATCATGCAGAAAGCATGGCAGAAGGTGAAGTGAATGCCTAGGCACATTATAAAAAATAACTGGTTTTATAAACTTTATCATATAACTGCTGTCATGTCTCAACATCAAAGTTTGAGGGACCATGTAAAGCCTGGAAGAAAGCTGAGCCAAAAGCACAGTCCTTGTGCAGAGGCCTGAAGGACACAGAGCACTTCAGAACTTCAGACACTCAATGGTGTGCCCTGGTCAGCCTGCTTGGGAGGAGGTGAATGCGACCAGTGCTGTGACCAGCACCTCCTGCTCTGGGCCAGCTGGCCAGGGCAACAGGGATAATGTTTTAAACTGGTCCTCTGCAACCACTTAAAATAAAAAGTAGAACATTTTAAGAGAATAATCCCTTAAATATAGAAGACTTATATATATATATATTTATATATATATATATATATATATCTTCTCTTAATGTAGTGCATATTAAAATTTAATTGATTTTAGCAGATGTGAAGAGCAAACATACCCAAGAACATATATTACTCCACTTTTTGTGTGTTAAAACTGCATCTGGGTTTGGCCAACTCACTTACCTGGGTGTTTATCCTTATGGCTCCAATAGATGGGATTTCATAATAATAACCTAAAATTTAGAACAGAAATATTGTCATTTTACTATAACAGATTGCTGGCCTCTTAATCTTGAGGAATTTCATTTATCTTATAATTTCTAGTCTAAAGTCTATTGGAATTATTGTTTATGAATGAAATACATTTTAGTAGATGCTACCACAATGCACAGCCATATGATGGGTCACCATTCCATTCAGACCAAGGTAGTGACTCTTAAGTAATGACAGTTATAATTTGTTTCTTTTGGCTGTTTTGGTAAGGCTGTATCATATACTGAGTTTGTACTCATGAAATCCCAGTTAATATGATGTGCAAGTATATTTAATGTTTATTTTAATATGCTGAGACAGAAACATAATTATAGACTGAATGCATATAGGAATGTAAAAATAGCTATGTTCTGCCACAAGAGTGAATTCATAGTATAAAAATATAAGGCACTCTGTGGAATGAAAAAAAGCTAATGGGTATTTCTTCTACACTGAGAATGTACATCAGAAATGTCTTTATTTAGCACTGATTTTATTGCTCATTTGTTTGAATTAAAAATATTTAAAATACTGTCCATGTAATAGGACTGAAGCCAGGCACTGAGATCCATCTTCAGTCCAAGAAAATTTTAAGTCATATTGGAAGGAAGAATCAGAGAATTAGAGAGGTAAAAGTATTGATATTAGTAATTTCCTTTGCTGTATGCAAAATCTTTTAATTTAGGAAAAAAATAAATAACACTGCTTCTTTGGATATGCAAACAAATAATCACAGGAATTTTGGACAGAAGATTATGATCATTTTGCTTCAATAATAAGATGACATAGGTGGTTATGCTTTAAACCAGCTGGTCCTCATTTGTTTTAAAACAATGGAGGTCACATGCACACAGTATTTTGAGATACAAAGATGTAAGTTAAAAAAAACTCTGTTCAAAACACAAATGTCAATTTTCTGTTGACATTTACCTGACAATACAATCTGCTCCTCATGGAGTTGTAGTATCCTCTGCATGACTTGTCAGCATGCTGAGGGTTTCATAAGGTTATGACACATATGTATGCTCTACACCCAGGCTATGGATTCTTCTAGTTTGGTTTTTCTGTTTTTTTTTGGTGTAGTTTTTTGTTTTGTTTTGTTTTTGGTTTTTTTTGTTATTTTTTGATTTTTGGTTTTTTTTTTTAATCTATGCATTTCTCTTATCTTTGCTGTATGTTACTCTTCTGCCTGAGCACATCTTTATCTCCTTCCCTGGCAGTCCTAATTTTCAAGAGCCTTTGTATTTCAGCTCACCTCTCACCTCTTGCTTCTCACCAATTTGTAAAACAGTTTTACATTTTCAGTCAGGCCTGGAAATTGCTCTATTTAAAACATAAGCAAATGTTTGATAAATTATATATTTTCCACTTTTCTCTATTCTTTTCTATTATTTCTTTTCTATTTTCTGCTGTATCTCTATATCTTATGACTTGTGCAATTATATTATAAGATATTTGAGGCTCATATTTTCACACACTTCAAATGTTTCTGAGTATATTTTGAATGCAAAAATTTTATGTAGAAAACATTATATTTCCTTACTTTCACCTTTTTTACTTTTTCTTTTTGTCCTACATAAAGAAAGCAGAATAAAAATAGAAAATACAAGAAGCTCTCAAAAATGAAGAAATCATAGCAAGAATAATTTTGATATTTTCATTGAAAAAGGGAGAAAAAAAAAAGTATCTCATCCCTTGTAAGTTTTGGAGAAAAACAGAAAGAAATGTAACCAGCCAACCAGCCAACTAACCAAACAAAACTCCCTTTGTCCAGACCACTTAATTTAAACCAGCTTTGACTAATTTCTTATCTGTCATCAGTTCCAACTTTACATAGATGGCTATTACAACAAATATTCTCAAAACTGAACCATAATGGCTTATTATTATAAAAACTACTGTGGTAGTTTTCATGCAATGTGAAGTTTTAAATAAAGTAATAAAGAAATAAATATACCAGTTTCTCAATTACATGTGATTTTTTTCATGTATATATTATGTAATGAATTAACTTTTGAATATTTTGATAACAAATAGAATAAACTTAAAAACCATGCTGAAAAATCTGCCATTTTTAGAGAACAAAGATATCAGCTAACCAAAGCTCTAGTGAAAATCAGTTTAAAAGACAGACACAGTACCTTTATTTTCACAGGCCATCCACTGTATGGGTCCTTTGTCATAATTATGTTGGCCCACAGAAAATGTGAACACACGTACCTGTGCAAGTCAAAAACCAATGCATATAACAACTATTTATCATTTATTAGTTGTGACCTCAAGTCAATGATACCTGGATTTTTCATAAATTTGAATAAATAAGAACACTATGAATTCTCCAGTTTTCGTATCCATAAAAGATATGAGAGATGTAAAAAATAAAATATTATGGTATTTTGTGTACTCCTATTATTTCTTCCATAAAGTAGAATCAAGAACAATGCTCTTTTACACAGCCTTCCTACTTTAAAAGTCTTACATTGGTGATTGTTCATGAAGTCTTTTAACTTTTAGGTTCTTTGTTCTAGGGTGGTAATTATAATTCTTCAGGTTTTGTTAAATTAGTTGACAAAACATATCAATATTAGATGCTTACCAATGGCTTAAAAGAATATATGTGTGGCAGTAGAATTCCAAGCAATGCAAAACAGGACTTTTTAGGATTTAAAATATGAAATTTTCAGATACTACACAAAACAATTTCTCATTTTGCTCAGACTCAGTGTTCTTTATGTAAAACCACTAAATTAGTTCAACCGACTTCAACTTCCATACAATGGTTAAGCTTCTGATTTTTCACCTTAAGCTCTTGATATTCATTGAAATTGTGGGGTTTTTCAGCATAAAAAAACATTATCTTTCACAATGCTACTCTAATCTATCTCAGCAACTGTAAGGAGTTATGGTTTCAGAAGAATTTACCAAAATCTCTCCAAGTTTTGGACTGAAAACAGACTTTTCAGCTGAAATGATTTTCCTTGCAGATTTTCTGATTTGAATGAGAAAAATTTAAAACCAAAACCTGGTACTGCTTTAAAAATATTAAAAATCTTACCAGACAGACAGAAAGATTAGAAATACTATTTTTTAGCTTCTAGCTGAATATTTTGCTCTAAATTTGAGTTTTCCTGATAAAAGCTGGGAAAATTGTTTTCCCAACAGTTTCAATGAACTGCTCACTATATTCATGTCCCTCTGTTCAAGGGTCAGACACCTTTTCCTTTTTAGGCATGTCTTTCTTTATGGATCTTTAACTTCATCACTTCAATGTACAAATCATAGACCACAATATGAAATTAGAATGAAAATTCCTTTCTATGGATTGGATACTTCAAATTAAAATATACTACAATTAATTTGCATGCAGGCTGTGAGTAAGTAATAAGGTAATGTTTTCGTTTAATAATACAGTCTAAATTTGCAGAGACTCCTTGTAAACAACTGATCATTGCTAAGTTTGTTAATGACTCTTTATAAAAAATTTCACCACATTATTTAGCATTTGCAATTAATACCCAAATCTTCACTTCCAAAATAGGCAAAAAAAAAATATTGGTGTGATATAATCAGAGTTCAAGTATTAACCAAGAGCTGTAGGAATGGCTTCACATCATCCATCAGCAGGTAGCAAATGGTGAAACTTTATTAGTGTTGACCCCTGTATGCAAGAGGGCAAACAAAACTTTGTGCTGGATGCCATTTTTAATTAACAATATGTTTTGATTTTCTTTATCCATACAACCCCTTTGTTTCTGCAGTTAAAAGGAGAATTAAAGCAACTGATTTAAGTGCTTGTTTTATAGTTTAAGACTACTCCATAGAGGGTCATTCCCCACTAATTAATCTTGCCAATTACATTTCTGGTTACACAGGCAGGTGTAGCAATGGCTATGCCTGCATGACAGTAACTGTTTTTCCTCATAGTTCATATAGATAAAGACAGATGAAAAATACCTTCTATTACTCTGAAAATATCAGGATTGACAGTGCAAAAATGACTTTACCTGGCATGTTCACATCTCATTTATTAATACTGTACCACAGTTGCCATCCCCCTTTTATTCTTGACACCTTTTAAAAAAATGACATCCATAATTCTTCTAATAGATCTTTCTTCTTCTATTTAATTAACATCTATTTTTTTCTTATCAGATTAGCACCATGTTATTTCATATTGGCACCTCTCAGCTCACAAGGTCCCTGCCTCCTATATTCCTGTTCTTTCTGAATTCACACTGCTCCCAGTCCATTGCCCACTAAACACTTGATTCAGAATAGATTTTTCTCAGAAACGATGGAAAAACCCCACTGATGGTCACTAATTAGATACTTGAGAGACCTGATGTTTCTTTTGGATTAAAAGCTCCCAAGTCATGTGGGTTCTCTTGTGTGTGCAGAAAACATATGAGTCAATTAGACTGGACTGTCTAGCATTTGATCTCATGTAAAAATGAAACACTGAATTGGATTCAAGTTGCGAAATGCTGTGTAATTTAGGGAAAAACAGCAGTGTGTTAAATCTGCAACAAATCTATAAAGAATTTAGAATTTAAATTATTGACAACAAGCAGGAGACAATATATCTGATTTACTGTTCCTTGGATAATTAACAGAGATAAAGAACTGCAATGAAAATTGGAGATTTTAATTGTTACTTGGTTTGGCAAGAGGGTGGGATATTCAAAAGAGTATTCTTTTTCCTATTGCCTCATCTGGAATTGAGTAGGATGACAGACCAGCTGGAAAAATGAGTCAGCAAGTCAAATTAAACAAGCCAATTTTAGCAAAAAAAAAAAAAAGCTCTCAGCTAAATTTTCTGCAATAGGACCCAGAGTCAGCCAAAGTACTGAGATGTACCTTTCTATATGTTTTCCTTATCTCTCCAAAGAAGACAGTAGGCTATTGAATTAAAATAAACCCCACAAAACAAACCAAAAAAAAACAAAACCAAAAAACCAAAAACATTTAAACATTTAATTACTTTTAATAGGGAATTTACGACTAAGAATACTTTAGGCAACTGGATCAGGCACAATGGGTACGAGCACCTCTCCCTCTGCCTAACCAAGTGGGTTTCTGAGCTGAAGCAAACTGCCAAGTAGTCTTTGATCCCCAGAAGTTGTTTTCCATCACCACTGAGGCTTGGTTATTGCTTCTCTCTGCCTCTCGTCAGCCTCTTGGGTCTGGGTAAACTGCAGTTTCTGGGTGGTTTTGCAATGACATTTCCTCTCCACCACCCTCACTAGGGGATGGATGGACTTTTGTGTTCCCCGACCCATTTCCTAGGGAAAGGGCAACCTTGGCTCAAGGCAGATCTATTTATTCTCTTCATAAAGAAACATAACGTCCAAGGCAGTAAAATTAATGGAAAAATTAGATAAACAAATAGGAGCTGTCATGCTTTCTGATTTTCAATGGAACTATTTAAAGTAAAGTTCTTCTAGAAAACTTCAACCCTTAGAATTGAGAAGAACTAGAGATGGGCACCAGCCTGCCCTGCCAGCCCATCCAGGCACTGTCTTGAAATTGTTCTGAAATAAAAAAGTCCTAACATTTACCAAAGGAGTTCAAAACTACCTGCATTTTCCTCACTGAGACTAACTTTAGGGAGAAAAAAAAAAAAAATCTTTGTTATAATAATTTACAGTATATAGCAGAAGACTATACTAACTAGCAACACGTGTGAGCGGCACAGGCTGCCCAGTGAGGTTGTAAATCTGCCTCCTTGGAGGTTTTAAACACCAGCCTGGATCTGGCCCTGAGCAACCTGGCCTGATCTTAGGCCTGATATTGAACTAGAGACTTCTGCAAGTCACTTGCAACCTGGCTTATCCTAGGAACCTATGAAGGACAGCAAAGGAATACATAAAAAAATCCAACTCCTAAACACAGCAAGTGATAGGTAGAAAAGAATTCTACAAAAACAGAGGAAGAAGTACTTTATTGAAGAAAATATAATTGTAGAATTATAAAATTAATTTGCTATTTATTTGTATTTCTTTCTCGTGGAATAAGTTCATAAGCACCAAGGTGAGTAAAAAAGATTTTGACCACTCCAGATTTTTTTGGGACAATGGCACTCAAGAGAGTTGTGGTGAAGACAAAAATGAAGGAGTATCTATGAAAAGGCTGTTTTCCCTACAGATCTCATTTGCTTTTTATGTATTTTATTTCTTCATTTTGGTATTGGAATAAAATTAAAAAAGATTAAATTAGATGCTTCCTTTGGGTATATCATGTTATGAGTATTACAAAAAAATTAAGGCTTGACTGAAGTTAATTCAAAGGGGTAGTTAAACACAATGCACTGGCTGTTTAGGGTACTGATTATGTGTGTAGACAATGTAGAATCCTTGAATCACTGAATGTTTTGGCTGGAAGAGAAAATTAAGGTCATCTCATTTTAACTCCCCTGTTAGGCCTAAAAGCACTGTACCCACTCTGCATACCCCTTAGAGTGGAAGACATGCACATTTTTTGATAGATAAATTATTTGTCTTAAATTCTCTGCTACTGGAATGAGGGAGCTCTCAGAAACAAATTTGTGCATCTCTTCACTTCTCTGTTTATGAAAAGATTAATTGACTTTTGGAGATATATATGTCTATTTTACTAGATACCAAGAGAGCTATACAATTAATTCATTTAATTGGATGCAGGCAAGATGAATCCTGTCATTTTACAGCCTAGCATGTAAAGAGTGCATCTTTCTGTACCACTAAATAAACAAACTATGACCAAAAACTGAGCACATCAAATCATTCAAATTTAGTTTTCATGATGACAGTAAGATTTCAGAACATTTTACTCTGGCCTTTATAGCTGCAGGTGAAGATTCACAGATAATCTTTTTTTACAATACAACAAGGAAAACTGTGAAAAAGGGAAATAAATAATTCAGTAATTTCAGCATGACCCAGGGAGTTATCTTTCCCAGTAATGGGTTTACAAATTATCAGAGATGAGGAAAAATCGTTTGTAGTTTATATTTAATAGGTACACTTCTGCAATAAAAGGACAACATAAGAAGCCTTGCATTCTGAATAAAATCATAAAACTGCTCTTCTATTTTCCATTATGCATTCTGCCTTCTAAATCTCTTGTAAGTATAGCTTCTAAATCACTTAGTCAGTTTTGTGCTTTGTGCTGTAGGCCAGGGAGATGTTATGTAGTTTTCAAGCTGCCCCAGCTAAAACTGTGAATGCATTTTTTTCCTTACATTTTTACATCTGTGGACAGAAATTTGAAGATGATTTTGGATTCTGCTGTGAGTTAACTGAGAACAGAAGACACTTATGACTTATTTGAGCTGAGAACAGAACTGCAGAGGACAATCTGAAAACACAATATACTAATTAGGAAACCACCTAGGATTAACTAATAGGATACGCCAAATACAGAGAGTCACCTAAAGTCTGCCCAATAATCTGTCATGCTGAACTTCCCAATTCAGGACATCCAGGGACACAGTCCTGAACTATTTAGGTTAGAGCTGAAAATATAAAGCAATTTTTTTTTTCTTTCTAGAAGAGAAATAGAAGTTCTGAGCTTAACAGCAGGGGCAAGACTCACAACCGTGTGCTAGAGGACAGTTTCAGGATCCCTTAAGCCAACTTTTATGCAATACATGAAAGGGACATAACCCATTTTCCTTCTCAGGCCATGAGGGCAAGTGGCACAGTATGGCTCACATCTCAATGGCCACACCACAGTGCCATCCTCCCTCCCTGCCCAGCCCTCATCTCAGGTCATCTCACTATAGAATTTTTGGGAATAAGCCCTAGCTCATGCTATCACTGAACTGAACACTGACATTACTAAAAAATTGACTGCCACAGGCCAGGAGCCATTCTCTTGGGTCTGTTAACAACAGCAGTTTTGGATAACTGGACATTTCTGCAGCCTGCACCTTGGCCCTGGATCATTTATTGGTTTGGACAGAGCTGTCTGGTTCACTCCTGCAAGTAAGGCTGGTTGGTTTTCTTGTGACAGAGCCCTAAGGCCCAGCTTTTCAAAATTACTGGGACAGTGGTGCCACTAAACTTATAAATGAGAGTTCAGTACTCGCACAAAAAGAGGGATGAGTTCATGATTCTCAGTTTGAGCACATTCATAACTTCCCCAGCTTTGAATGCCAGGCTCAAGAAAGTTCAGAAGTTGGAGATTCAGGCTTTTGTATGTAACTGTCTGGCTGCTGATGCATTTTTCCATTAATAGCAGTTGGGAAAAAGAAACAGAGATGACCTGAGCAGCAGGGAATGACACCTAGTCAGGTGCCAAATTTCTGAAGTTTGAAAGGTCTAGAACTCAGAAAGCAGAATTCACACTTTAATGTCAAATTAGGAAATAAAAATAATGGCATCATACACCAGCGGATTTGACTCAAGTTGCATTTTTTTACATTTATGAATAAATTAAGATCTTTCCCTTGCTGTGGGTACTCTCCAAAAATATGTGTAGACTTGGGGTAACTGAGAAGAAATACCCACATGAGAAACAATGAGAAGGAGAATTTAGCTCTCAAATATTTAAATGCAAAGATAATTGCGTGCTGGACATCTTTGAATTTATAGACATGAAGAAAGTATAAGCCCATAGGATTTGAAAATCCGTTTGACACTACTCGAGTGTTTCCATAAGTGACCCTCTATACTCTGATTCACCAAGGCATATAACTGTCCAAGTGTCCCCTTGAAACCAAAGGAAAATCTTTTAACTGAGACATGTATTTAAAGAAAAATAGAGCAGGTCCTTGGAAATACTATTTTAGACATTCATCCACAACAAATTATTTCTTCCAAACTTTCCATGTGTATTTGCAATCTTCCCTATCATTAATGTCTTTCATTCACTACAATTAAATCTCAAACTTTAAACTGCAATGCTAGCTTATTAATTCATAGTCTAATTATAGTCTGTGTAATTATAGCCTAATAACAAAAAGAAATAATGACACTCTAAAAATCAGCTCACATTACAATCTAATGCTAACCCTCCTTCTATCTTAAAATAAAAACTACACTTATTGCATATCAGGAAATTATTGGAGAATCTCACTTTCTTTGGATATATTTGGATATATATATCAGCATATATCTATACTGATAATATGCTCCAAACCATTTAATGATGTTAATATATTGAGGAAATAGGATCAAGAGCATGGTGTAGTTGTAAGGAATTATTCTAGGAAAGGAATTAAAAAATGAGAATTATACCTGAACACATCACACACACATACAATGAAAGGTGCATATTCATGGAAGTTGTGACTGCCATAAACCCATGATATATGTTTTGCTAACTGGAAAGTGTTTCAAAAATGACAAAAGGGGTTATTTTTGGTTGTTTTTTTTTTTTTTTCCCCCTAGCTTGTTTCATTCCCTCACAAAGAAAACATATCTACATGAAAAAGGGGATATTTTCTACTGCAGACTAATGGTCAAAACCCTACTGTAGTTATATTGAAAAACTTCAGAACTAACGTTCTCCAGAACTAAAAACAAGATACTAATTCAGACACACTGTTCTACAACTTCTTAGTGCCACCTTGTGGAACCACAGCCCCTCATTCCCTGCTCACAGAAGGGCTGATGTGCGGTGCCCCTTCCTCTGCTGCCACACAGCTGCAAGAATGAAACTGTAAAATTCCCTGCTGACACCTGCTAACCTACCCCTGCTAAACTGATCCTAAGTAGATAGAATGGACCACTGATGATGTGATTCTTTAATTCTTTACCTAGTTTAGACATAATCTTTGATGGGCCTCAAGTAGCACAGGAGTGCAAGCACAGTTTCATATGCTGACAGTCACACAATGTTGGACTATTACATAATGATGAGGAAACAGTGTCCTCTGTACTGCACAGTCTCCTCAAGTAACAAGAAGTTTTTGATCTCAACATTTTCTGGGTGTGGGCATAAATCAGCTCTGTTTTATTAGCTTTGTGTAACACATTGCTTAAGAACAGCAATAAGAAGGAGAAAGGCTGTACTCCCAAAACCACCAGCAGGATTTCACATTGATGTGCTTGAATTTTATGTTTGAGTTTGCTTGCTTATGTCAACCCTGCCAAAAAAAGTGGCTTTTGGTCCACTCCTCAGCCTTTAGAGCAGCTCTGTCAGCAGAGCCCACATGCACACACAGAAGTCAAAGCATTGCTCCTTCCCTCTTCCCATTTCTTTGCTGCCACAGGAGCACAGGTGCAGTCCCAGCACTTTGTCTGGGACTGTGCCAGCTGGCACAGGCCAAAAACCTCCCAAATTTACCTCACTTTAACCTATAAATTATTGAATAATTGTGGCTGTAGATAGCTCAAGGGTTGTGGACACATTGTGGACACATTCCTTCTCCCAGGATTTCCATCAGAAGGGCTGTCTTCATCACCCCACCCCAAATCAGAAATCCCTGTAAAGCACTCAGGTGCATCAGGCGATTTTCCAGCTCCTCATCCTCCCTCCCAGACTTCAGATAAAGAACATATTGGCATCTTTTTAACAATTCATCTGTTGAATATTTTACTTGGACTACCCATGTTGTATTTACTCAAATAGTTGATCTATTTGGTTCTTTGGGGAAATTCTCCCTGTTGAAATGTAAAACAATTAAATTCCTCCTTTCCCTAAGCAGCTTCTCCCTGACACTCATCATTTAGCATTCTCTGAAGAAAACAGCAGTTTTTTTTTTCTGAGAATTCCTTGTAAATTTGGTGGTCCATATCAGGAACCAGACAAGGGAGTTGACAAAGTAATTCCCACTGTACTCTGGATTAAAAGAATTTTAGGCATTTCTTTGATAGTCAAAACAACATTTGGAGGCAGCTGAGCAGCTGGAAAGGACTGGATTAATTAGAGAGATATTTACGGTTCATATTGTGACACTAAGTCCTCTTTTCTTTTTTTTTTTCATTGTCCTTGTAAATCCCAGGGAAGAAGTGTTACAAATATCATCCAAGTACTTAAAGGAATATTTCAATATGCCGTTTCAAATATTAATTCTAATCACGTACTCTGCCTTTTTCCTTCCCACGCAAATAGTCTTGTATATTTTCTTCCTCAATTTTTTGGTCCCATTTACTCAATTTCTTGGACAACATGGAAAAGTGACTGAATCTTCACAGTTGCAAATGCCAGACAGTTTTACTAGGGGAGGGAAAAGAGTAGGTGGGAAAAGGAAGGACGCTAAAACCCTTATTTCCAGGAGAATCCATTTACAAGAAGTCTCCCTCTCTGGAATTATCTATTACACAAATTTCATGTCTAATTTTAGAATTGGCTGATGCTCAAAAGAGCATAAAAATTTTAGTTTAGACATAATCTTTCATGGGCCTGAAGTATCACAGGAGTACAAGCACAGTTTCATATGCTGACAGTCACTTAATGTTGCACTATTACATAATGATGAGGAGACAGTGTCCTCTGTACTGCACAGTCTCCTCAAGTAAAAAGAAGCTTTTCATCTCAACATTTTCTACAATGAGTTTTTGATCTCAATCTTTTTCATTTTTAGAATGAAAATTTTAAACCAAAATGATTCAGTAAGCTTTAGAAAGGGTGTGCCACCCAAAGAGGTGAGGACACTGTCACATGTTCTTTCTTGAAGACTCACCTGGGAAAAGAACGGTATCTAAGAAGAGGAAGATTAAGGGATGAAAATGCTGCAAGTTTTCCTTTTCTAGGTGGGAAAAAACCTAACATTTACTGTTTACTGATGGAAATAGAGCCGTGCCAGACAGGGCTGTGCTGAGGGCAGCCTGACCTTGCCTCTGCTCATAGGTTGGGGCCATCACTGGCACAGGCAGGCGGTGATGACGCTGCCTGTCAGCAGCTGGCAAGAGCCTGAGCAGGGCTGAGAGAGAGAGAGAGGCTTCTGTGCATGCATGGAATAGAGAATGTCCTTCACAGCTAATGATTCATGCAAGCAGTTCATGCCCACTCGCTGCACTTCTTGCCAAAGTGCACCTGAAGTCTCAGGATTGTCTGTGAGAAGCATTGGATATGTACAGACACACAGACAGCTGCCACCTACCCCATGGGCTGCTAATGATAAACACAAATTTAATCATGACACAGTTCACTCATGCATTTTTCATTTCTTTTCTAATCAGCTAAATGAATGAAATTTTCAGAAAGAAAATACAAGTGATTTTCCCCTGCAATCCACAGGTAAAACAACCTGGAGGGGTGGGGTGTCTATAGCTTTGGTGTGCTGAACACTTTGTACCAGAATGTTCTTAGTGAATTTAGATCTAAATTTTGCATTCCTAATGGCTGAGAGAGAAGAGCAGAGAAAATTTGCTCTAATAAATCATACTTTATGTGACAAGGTATTAGCCATTTCTCAGTCTATAATGTGACATAAATGGATTTTAATGATTTTTGACAAAGACTTTTTTTGTTTTTGAAAAGAAATAAGGAAAAAGGTCTTCAGCCCTAATTATAAATATGCTTCTTACAGAGTAATTTATTATAGACAAACATTGCCTTAGAGGGTTTGTCTTTGTTTTTTGCTTTCAAATGAAATAGCCTCTACAGACTAAGTTTCCAACTAAAAGCATTGAGCTTATTTTTTTTACTGTCTACACACAGGATTGAGAGTACAGTATTGTCAGACTGCAGTATATAATTCAAAGTGATGGCTTAAACAAAAACAACTTACAAATAAACCAAATTCTTCCCTGTAAAAAATTTCTGTATAAATAAATTCAGAATTATATAAAAAAATACATTTTTAGCTGGCACTCCAGGTTCTGTGGTCATTATGGATGTTTAGATGTTTTTGTTTGCACAAGATTTAGGATGAGATTATGAAGGACAGAATTCCCATCTAAGCCTCAGTAAACACTGAATATATTACTTTGAATTTGGTACAAGGCTAACATGCATTTGAGTTAAACCAAAATTACTGACTTCAAACAGAAGTTGAATATAGAAACAGAGGAATGGAGATACATAATAGGATAAGAATTCAAAGACTACATATAGGAACTGATTCTCTCCTGAAAAAAAGAGTTTTTTGGGGGTTCTTTTTTCCCCTCTATTTTTTAGTGCTTTATTTTTTAAGCCTTTAGAAATATTTGTGAAAACCTCAAAATAATTAGAAGCTCATACTTCCCTCACCGTGCAAGTACAAGATTGCAAAGTCAGTTTCTTGTTCTTCTATTAAAGACAACCTATTCTTATAGCACATTCAATTCTGCGTGTTAAATTCTATCATGTACGGTGCAAAAGGTTTGAGAATGTAATTCTGACTTCCTGGAGATATGACAGAGCAAATTTTAGCCTTTTCTTTGAGATTAATCAGGATTCTGAATTCAAGTCACTTTCTAAGCAGAAACTGGGCCATTTTCTATTTACCAGCAGACTCATTCCCTACTTGTCAAATGACTTTTTCCCTTGTTGTTTTTTTTTTTTTTTCAAAAGAAAGGGTGAAATTTCTTTTCTTTTTGCAAAATGCTTTAGAAAAAAACTTTTTAAGTGACCTTTAATAGTTCTTACTCTGGATAAGACTTCTTAAACAGAGCTCCTGCATCTCATGTGCTGATGTTCTCTCCTAAAAAGCAACCCCTCCTTACACCTGCATCAATCTTGAATACTCTACATTGAACTTGCACAAGGTTTGTACTTGCCTGGGTGAAATCTACAGTTCACCTACTTCACTTGCACTCTAGCTTCTCATTTCACATCCCTTTCCTCTTTTATGCTTCTTGCATACATAAGCACATACTTCTTGCTATCCAAATGGATTATAACTTCATTTTTTGAAATTTTTATTTCCTTCTTAACTTGTTACCTGTTTAGGCTGCTGCATGCACTCAGCTTGTGCCACCATGTGCTTGTTTCAGCTGTTCCCTTATTCTCTTGCCCCCCAAAGAGATTCCTATTCTGTACTTTCCCTCTTGGACCCCAGCTATCAATTCTTCCTTCTGTCCACTTTTTCCACCTGTGCATTGGCAAACCTTTCCATCTAGTAACAGACAAATCCTCAGGACCCTCCTATGAGATGGCCTAAGCAGCATTTAGAAACTAAGATTTCTATCAAGTTTTATAGTCAATAAATAATAGTTAATTATTTTTAAAATATTATGCAGTTGTGCCACCTTAGTTATATTGCATATTCTATTAAATGGACAAATTCTGCAGTTTCTTCCCAGAAAGTGGCATTTTTAAACCAATGTTGTAAAGTTAACCTTTGGAAAACTCTAGACTCAGTGATCATACAAATGTCATCAGAATCATGTCAGAATGGGCAATTTTACACAAAAACATCTCTTAATCTTCATAATCATATTCATATTTTTTTTCTTGCACCATTTTTGACTTCTCTGTCAGCGGAAAACAATTCTTAACTTTCAGATTTTCTTCACTCTTTGTACTTTTAAATGAAAGGGAAAAATGAGCCTCTCTTATGTGGCCCTTACAGTAAAACAACTTCAAACTTCTCTGTTTTAGTTCTCTGTAACTGACTCATCACAGTCAATTTTTACTTATTCCACTTCCCCTAATAAACACAAGAAACATAGAAAAAATATTTATAACTGTAAATATATAAGGTCATGCAGATAAACTTATAATGTGAGACATAATTACTGAATATCTTTTAGCAGGTTAGGAAAATTTCTTATTCTAGAAGATGCCAAGAACAGTTAATTTATATTTGAATTTTAAGGTAAAATTATCTCTAGGAGAAAGAAAATACTTTGAGTGAAAGGTTAAGAAGCTATTTTTATTACAAGAAAAGGAAGGTTTCATAGCAGTAAAAATCCATAAGAAACCAACTCAACAAACACAGAGAATTAGCTGGCTGAATGAGTAATGTAGGAAGATAAACTAAAGAATGAAGGATTACAAGAAAAATGGCAATTTAGGAAGAAGAAAATGTTAAGTATACAAGAAGAAACAGTTTGATGTAATGTAGGATTCAGTTTGATGTAATGTAGGATTAAAAAGACTTGGAAAATCAAGCACAGATAATGAGACTGAAGATGAACTATTAAAAAAGAAACCAACAAAACATACGACCAAAAAACCCCAAACATCTAGGGAAATAATATTCAGAATAAAGCAGAGAAACAAATATGGTTCAATAATATAACACAGTTCCAAAATTGTAAGTTATGCTCTATGATATATTTACCAAAATGCTGACATGCATAAAAAAAAATATTTATATAAAATGCTCTGTTCTCTTGATACTGCTTAAGTTTCTTTCACTGTTCAAGAGTGACAATGTGCCTTTATACACAAAAGAGATGTAAATAATAAATAATTAATATGATCTAAGATACACATTTAATTAATCTGAAAGAAATTAGCTTGTTTAGTTGAAAAGACAAAAGCTGCATAGCAAACTTGGATGAAAATTTCAACATAGAAATTTTTTCCTAAAATGGAAGGGATATTATTATGATAGGAATTAGTTGTTCTTGTTAAAGAATGTAAAATGAAAAGAAAAAAGAAACCCTAAACCCTCTAAGCCTACCTTGTCTTAAGGAAATCTAGGAAAGCTTTCTAAACAGGTGGCTGTTGAAAGAGAAGAATGTAAATACCTAAGGAAGCTGTGGAACTGGATACTTTAAAGAAGAGGTTACATAAACATCATTAGGCATGGCCTAGGTATTAAAAGGCTTGTTGCAGAAAGTCCCAGACCTCCAATTCTTGAATTACAGGAGAACATAATCAAATCACAAGGCATTTGACAGCAATTGCAAATTCCCAGGAATGAATGCACAGTTAATGTATGGGGAGGCTGAGACAGGACAGACCCTCTGATGTCTAGCCTCAACCAGCTATGCCATATGTAGCTTTTTGTTTGCATAAATAAGCAAAATGCAGCCTCTCTTGCATTTGTCCCAAAACAAACATAATGTGCTTTCTATATTAACTGATATTCTATCCTTGTTGCCTTGATTAATCATTTTATGCCATCTGCAGCATCAACCTCAATGTGATGCACTGAATCAATTGCTATTACTACAGTGTTTGGAATGGGAGATCAACAAAAATAGAAGTATCAAATAGCCTCCTCCATGCCAAATTTGAAGGGAACAAGCTGCCAGTTGGGTTTTATGTAACAGATACACATGACTTTAATAAAACTGATAAGGTTACTTTTCAACAAAGCTATATTAAAACTTTCATTAGTCTTCTGCAGTTCTCAACACCTCCACATGGATTTTTATCTTGCATGGGAGATAAAAACGCCACGTGGCAACCCAGAATCATGTTCATAATGAAACAGCAGCATAAAGAGGAACTCACATCAACAAGGAGATGTGTGTGCAGACACATGCATGAAAAGGTTCTGCCAGCAGATCTTTCTAAAAGAGCCCACTCAGCCCTGCTGCAGTTTCTGCTGCAGCTCTTTGAGTCTGCAGTGACCTCACCCAGGTGTCCACACACAGAACAGCACAGGGGATGTAATGGCTGAATGGAAAAGTGAAAAATGTTGAAAAATATATAATGGGTATTACTTCCTTATTGAAGTCTCCAAGAAAGGCTTGGTGATGTTTGGTGATGTCTAAAGATAAAGGGGTCAGTGAAAGACAGTGTAGGAAAGATGGGCAGACTGTTGTAATCCAAGAGCATAGCCAGGGCATGGACACATGGTAGCCTAGCAGGTCAGCTGAGAAGATGACTGCTGAAAGAACAATGTATAGGTAGTTTTGGAAAAGACTATCTTAAAAATCACTGAACTCAGATTCCTAGCAGGGAAACAGAGCTTCACAACCATCAGGTAATTGTGGTTCAAAACCTAAGTTTATAGGGAAAAAAAGTGTGCCTAATATCATAATGAAAAAGAAAATAAACCCCACTAACCTCCTCATCCCCCCCCAAACTGTTATTGCATGGATTTATAAACTCAAGACTTACATAGCTTAGTATTGTGCAGCTTGACTATTACCAAAGCATATTTGGGTAATGAGTGTCAAAGGAGGGAGACTAAGATATGGTATATTTAAATTCATTATTGTAGTGGAATTAATTTATGTTAGGAATCCAGAAACTGGGACAGTAGGTATAGTGCAAGCTCTTAATTTATAAGTGGAGCTAAGAGGTAAGAAAAAATAAAAGGTAATTTGCATTTAGAATAAGAGGCTTCTTCTGTGAATACTCTAATAACAGTTTCCACTTCTTACTTTGACAGAAAAAGTAATGGATTATGGAAGCTTTGAGTACTGACCCAAATTTCACCCAGAATATTTTAGGTTTACCATTTGTGCATATCATGGAACATACAATAAAGTAAAATTAACAGCTGGAAGGTGACACATTCTTAAGGCAGAAGTGATTAGGAAAGGGGCTGGGGAGCAAGTTTAACCAGCCAGCTCAAGCTTTGTTCAAACATTTAATTACTTTGTGCTATATCCTGTGTTACAAGCCTACCACACACTCAGAAATGCCAAACCTGCTGGGGTGCACTCTGACAGCTGTTCAGTTCTATTCAAAGCTGCCACCAGTGTTGTGAAAGATGCTGTCTCAGTTTTAAGCTCTGTAAGTGACCATATAAAGTTATGTTTGGTCAGTCTGATCCCTGATGAGAATTCCACAGCTACCCAAAGTGGAAACATCACTTTTTTGATGGTCCTTTGTAGCCATCTAGAACAATACATACCCCACTGCCTAAATTAAAATAATTTTGATTTTAGTTTTATTGACTTGCAGTTATGCACTAATAGATTGAAACTAAAAAAGAAAATGGTTCCCTCCACCGATTATGACAGTAGGAGGCTTTTTTTTTTTAATGAAAGTTTTACAAGCTCTCTCTTATAAATATTTCATTTTAACACTCTATTGACATGTTGAATGTGTCCCATTTGGAAGAAGTCAGTGGCAGCTCTAGGCTTCCCAGGGGAGCTCCAGCAAGCTGGAGTCTTCTCCCATGGGATGTCTGCCACAGCAGCAATTCTGTGCCCATCACACACAGATATTCTTAATGGAACTGAGTTGATGGAAAACTTCTCTTCACATCATTTCCTCTCAAATGATACTGTCAGAAAAATCTACAAAAAAATGAGGTTGTATTAATTATGGAAGATAATGCTGTGAGAATGGGACATAAGACCCAATTTATAGTTCTGCTCCCACCTGAGGGGTCAGACTAATCCTTGCCTCTGTGTGTCAGGTCAGTTCATCCAACCCACACAAACCTCTGCCATTCTACAAAACTTCAAACAACTGAAAGTGCATGAGGTATGTTTTAGGTCTTTTCCTACTCACATAAGTTGAGCAATCTTTCCAAATACAGATTCCAAGGGGAAAACTTGCCCCAAAGATCTGTGGTTTTTTATTTTCAACCTGGATCCAAAATTCTCACCATAAACGCCTACAGAGCATACATTTCAATTAAATTTATATTGCTATCTTCAGGGAAGCCATCTGTAGGAGGAGTACAAATAAAATGAAATTTAGCACCCTCATTCCTGAAATTTAGAGCATGTGTGGTATTTTACACATTTAATGTGAGTGCCCCAAATGTCACCATAAAGGTAAACATGCTGGTTTTTAAATATCAGGCTCAGCATGTAGTCACAATATGTGACAATAAAATCTGGTTTTATAAAGGGAAAGAGGCATGCAAAGGTGAAACACAACTGTGATTTTACTCTTCACACAGATAAGTGTTCCTCCCCAAATCTGTGTTACATAAGTTTTATAATAACCCTCTTATTCACCCTGTAAATTATTTATACAGACAGAAAACTATTTTAAATATATCTGTATGCTATTTCAAATAGATTAAAATTTTGAATTTAAAAGGACTACTTTTCAGCTTCTAGATTCTAGGCTCTCTTTTAGTAGTTTTCAAGTGTTTATTGCATTATTTTACTTAACTTGAAGGTTGCACCAACGACACTGCAAACAAGTGTACTAAATCATGTTACTTGATGGGCTGAAACTCAAGCTTCTTTCATGGCATAGATTTACAAATTAACTGACATAAAAAAGAAAATACTTATTGAGCTGAAGAAATTTCACATCAGGAAGATGGAAACAAGGATTAAGAGATTTACAGAAATGGTCTTTTGTTAGTATAAGAAAAACAAAGTAAGTTTACAACTCAGTGGTGCTAAGTGACTGACTGTGACATAAGACAATAAAGATTCACCTTTTATATGCTTTATGCAAAAACACAAAGACAAGTGGTCAAATAAATGCAGAGCAGGCAAGAAGATACATATGCTGATACATATTTATACCATGAACTGCTTCTACTGTAAAGCAGTGAAAACTTTTTAACTCCTTATATTGAACATTCCCTCTACAAATGATAAATATCAACATAGTCTGAAATTCACTGGATATTTATGAACTAAATTATAAATTAACTGCAATAAAGACAACAGAAACTACACCCACATCTCTTTAAAATCTCATCATTTAATATAAGAAAGCAGCCTACTCTGCAATCTAAGAAGGTAACACAATATTTGTGATTGTGACTTAGGAAGATTAAAAGTGTAGGCATATTTTTCATGTTGGAATGTGTCTACCAATTATGCTGTTGTCTACTGGTAATGAACTAACATTGAATTACATACAGAGGCAACAACAAAAGAGCTCACATGTCATCATTATGGAATCAAGTGTAGCCTTACTAAGGAGAGCATTATCACAAGCATATTTTGTATAAGGCTTATTTTTAAAAATATTAGAATGTTATGAAAGAGATAGGGAGATTTCATTGTGACTTCTAAAAAGGAATTTAGCGGTGCAGTCTCATTAGATGTTCTCCAACCATGAATTTCTCTTCAACACTACAAGGATTGTTCCTGATTGAAAGAGATAAGGGGAAAGCAAATTGTTCTTCAAATTCCATCTGCATAAACTTGGTCCTGCAATTCCAATGTCACCTTGGAGAAAACCAGCAAGGACTGATATCTAGCAATCCAGTGCTTCATTGGACAAGTTACAAATTGGAAGTTTACTAAGATTTGAACTTGTAGGTGCAAAGACCACAAACAAGTGTAGAAAACATGTCTTGCCTTGCATTGGCAATGCATTAAATTATGTTTGATAACATACAGACACACAGTGACCATTATTACCATTATTCATTTGTTGTATGCAATAAAACCCCCAAAACTTCCTTCACAAGAAGTGTTTTATATAAAACATTATACATAAAACCATCCCAACCCTTGGCAGTGAAAATTTACAGTATTAAATGATGCAATAATATAACTATTTAAAATTAGTAAATCAATTATATTTATTGATTAGTAAAATAAGTAAATTATAAAATTAGTAAAATTAGTAAATAAACTATATTTATTGATATATATTAATTAATAAAAATTCATTTATTATACTTCACAGAATAATCAACCATCAAGTATGATGTGATTAAGATCAAAAATCTCAGCCCTCAAATCTGTTTTGTTGTTTGGACTGAATATTTTACTACACTTTCCTCCTAACACAGTAAATTAAATGAAAAAACATAATAAGAAATGAATCATACATCTTCCCCCTTATGGGGGTATTTCCAATAGCTGATGGCTGTTGTTGCAATGTGATAAAAGCTACCACTATCTATGTACTACTCTCCAATTTTGAAGAGGAATCTCTGGGTATATTTTCAGAGTACAGCCATGTGCATCACACATGGCTAGGACTTCCATTCTCTCTTCTAATTGAGAGTTTAAAAAGTACTTTCAACTCAGACACAAAGATGAACTAAACCCCACCATATCATTCTGTGTGAAGCACAACTGTAAACCAGCCACAAAATGATTACTCAAGGTCAGTGATTGGATCACTGGTCAAGATACAAATTGAGCACTGCATTTCCAGATAAACTTTTGAAAGGATTAATTCAACCATATGAAGATTTCCAATGAAATACTTCCACTGTTTCATGCATATACATCCATGGCAGCTGGTGAAGTGCCTTCATGAATCACAGTCTAACTTTTAGCTGCTTATTTTGAATACAAAACAAAAAACAACTCACAAAACCCCACAGTTGTAGGCACAACCCCAGGCACTGGAAAAGGTAAATGCTTAGTTGCAGTGTGAATCCAGCTTATATTCCATTTCTATTTAGAATGTGATTAATCTTCTAATAATAATAAATAACAGTTTGCACTGAAATTTAATAGGAAACAACTTTATAAGCTGATATATTTCATGCATTTTTCATTCCTGCATTTTTAAATCTTTAAGTATGCAAAAGCCAGAACAGAAATTTGATTAGATTCAAAAATTAAACCCAAAACCAGCACAGCTAATAATCCAATTTTATCTAAACAAGAGAACTCATCCAGGGATTCTCATGTCAAACCCATAATTCTGCTTTAACCACAGATCAAATTCCATCAACAGAAAGCCATCCCAATTCTTGCTAAGACATTCAAAGGTATAATTAGCCTCACTGGGAAAAATGTGGGTTTGTTCCAGCCCAAATCTATTCAAATTCAGATTCTAATCTTGAGTTCTCATTTGCCTTTGCTTGGCAAACAATAAAAGTACATAGAAGATATTTGCAGTGAGGAGACAGAGATACACATATATATCCTATCATTTAACTACCTACGTTTCTGCTGGATAATTCAGGATTACACTAATGCCAGAAAAGTGTCAATGGAAAGTTGAGTTCTTTATGGTTTACAGTATACTTCTGCATCACTTGAGACCAATGAGTCACAAAGTGTAAACCATTAAATATATTTCATGATTTTTCAAATAAATGTTATAGACTGAAAAAGATTTTCGTGTCCTAAGGATCAATACTAATAAGTTTTTTTAAAATTACTTTATACATTTATGCTGTTATATTTCATACAGTAAAATTTTTCATATATCACTTACTTTTTTGTCTTCATTATATTTGTGGAAAATTTCTTGTGCTCTTTCTTCACCACCATCTGTAAACAGCATAATAATCTTATTGCAGTTAGCTCTGGAGACACTGTGCTGTAGGAGATACAAACAGAAGAGTTTTTATATTTCAGGCTATAAGAAATAACAACTATTATATCTGATGGCTTTTATAGCTACACACTTACTACTTTAACATAATAATGTCAAAGCATAAATCTTTTAGAATTTCATTCAGTACCCCCCACTAAACAAAAAATAAAATAAAATAAGCAAAGCCACTTTTCTGCTTTATAATACTTCTATATGAGTCACTTCAGATCTGGCCCAACAGAGTGGAATAGGGATTTGATGGCTCCTGTCACCTCCACAAATACAAGGAGAGCTCTTTAGCCCTTTCTCATCACATCAACCCCAGTGTTCCTTGTCAGATATTCTGCATGAGACTTGCACAGTGGGGATCTCAAAATATTTTTCTCTTTTCTCATCCTTACTTTTTTTCCCCTTACTTCCCTTGTGGAAATTAGGGAACAATGGACATGTAATTAATTACTGAATATGCTTATTTTTTTTGTTGGACTCCTACTCACAAAAACTTTCCAGCTTGAATAAAAACTCTGTTAATTTAAGCATCTTACAAGATATCCATCCACCTTATACCCTTCAAAATATTTTTGTCATATTTCCTTAAATTGAGCTTCATCTTCCAAATCTTTAATTCTTTCACATTGTTCTTAAAATTATTAATACTGTCAAGTGAATAGCTAATCTTTAGAAAAGTATTTTAGAATAATGTTTACATAGTATATTATAGCCAAGATATGGCTGCCTAGATTATTAAAATCTCTCCATCACCTAATTTTCCAATTATGCTGCATCTTAGAGCTGAACAATGGAGCATGTTCCATTATTTCTGGAGAGCAAGCCTGAAATACAATTAAGAAGAAGCCCCTCTGACTCCTAATTCATCAATGCAACTAGTAAAGCCCCTGAGAAAAAGGCAGCGTGTTTTGCAAAGAAATAACAACAGTTTTCCACAGCCAGATCAATAGAGGTGACCATGAATTTTGGCTCATTTTTATTTTCTAAAAGTTGAAACTCTGGTCTAAGCAAATTGCTTTTTACTTTTGTAGCCATTCCTTGCCCTTTGTGTTGCATAAAAATGGTACCTTGGTACTTCTGAGTAGCTGGATGTGACTGAGTAAAACCCTTAGAGATCCAGAGAAACAAATTCAACTTCTCCTTCCACGAGCCTCAATTTTGCTCTTTGAATTTACTCTAGAGTCAGGAAGATAAACAGGAGAGTTGTCCTTGCAAAGTCCCCAGTTCCCTCCTGCTTTACTCTTTGTGGCTACAAAGTGGCTGCCACCAGGCTGGTCAGGTGTGATGATCCCAATCCCTTCTTCCACTGTTCATTCTACTCATTGGTCTAATTCCTGCTCAATATTCAGTGAAGAATTACTTCTTTTCTTACTATTCCTACTTTCAAATCTAATAATTTGTGAAAAAGAAAAAAAAAAAAAAAATCAAGCCCAAAGATTTTAGCCCATATGCCCTCACATGTAACAACACATAAAACCTGGCTATGTATCAATACCTTCTCTCCAGCCTCATCAGCACACTGTGTTTTAGTAGGGATTAAATAATTTATGACCATTTTTCGGTCGTGAAATATAACTTGCAAGATACTGCTTTGGGCTGCAATTCTCT
Source organism: Molothrus ater (assembly GCF_012460135.2). Taxonomy (NCBI): domain Eukaryota; kingdom Metazoa; phylum Chordata; class Aves; order Passeriformes; family Icteridae; genus Molothrus; species Molothrus ater. The sequence continues at coordinate 10,490,094 of NC_050482.2, read as the reverse complement.
GGATATTAAAAAAGTAATAAAAGTAGGGTTGGATACCTCATAAATAAAGAAATTCACCTACATCTACAGTGATTTAATATATAGACCAAAATAAGATCAGAGAGACAAAGAAGGAACCAAAATTTGTTCATGTTATGGAACTTTTCTAGGGATTTTGAAAGAAGCACTACTATGGGCAATGGAAACTTGAGCTAGGCTTTGCTTCCACTGACTAAAGCAGGACTTTTCTGTGAATTACTGAGCATATGCTTACACAGTACCAGAAAAAAAGCAGTTTTCTCTCATCTCCTCATACTTAGAGAAGGAAATTACTTACATTACATTATTTAGACATTAAAGACACTAATGTCACCGAAAAAAAAATATCCAAGATTTTAGCCCTCAAACATTATTGGAAAGCTGAACATGAATTAATTCAAATAATATGATAGTACCCCATCTCTGGAACTGTTTAGGGCCAGGCTGAATAGAGCTCTGAGCAGCCTGGTCTGGTGAAAGATGCCTCTGTCCATGGCAGGGGTGCTGGAACCAGATGATCTTTAAGGAATTTAAAACACATCTTCCTCCCCCCCAGCCTCTTTTGGTCTAAAATGAGAGATACTGGCTGAGGGAGCGAATCCATTACAGATTGTGAAAATCCAATGCTGTCATTTCATAATTTTTCTGAACAGTTTGCCTTAGCAATCCAACGAGCCACAGCTGGATGGGAATGTGTTGTCTATACAGGGGCTTCCCCAGGACAAGAAACAGCTTTTTAGCTTAAACCACAAAAGAATACAAGAGGAATTGAACTATTTAATACTTTTTAATTCTCTCTCCTATTTGATACAGGCCTTATTTTTTTTTCTTTCAAATAGGCAAGGAAGACATGATCCATTTTATACTGCATCTAAAATTGCTTTTGTTTTAAACAAGATTCACATCTTTAAAATTAACCCTGTAAATGGCAGGTTACAATTATATTTTGTGACATGGCACTTCAGGAATGCATTTTTCACTAATTTTTCTTTAAGAAGCTGTAGATATTACAGTATGAGGGAAAAAAATCCTCCTGAACTGCTGAAGATGAAGTATTATGATTTTCAAAGAAGCACCTTAATGTAACAAATAACAATATGAAAATGCTGTATAAAATTTATGGAATCCAGAATATTGTTAATCACATTAATTATTGTGCTGAAAAAAAACTTAAGTGTCTATTTCCATTCAGGAACACATCAGACAACATTTTTTTCATGGTACCAAACATTAATTTGTTAAACAGGAAATTTGTTTGAAATAATTGTCATCCAGAAACAATACCCACAAAATTATTTTGAAAATTTGAGAAATACCTAATTTGTTGGGCCTTAAAGCAATTGGACTATTTGAATTCATAAATATACAACTGGCAACTATCCCAAAGCATATTTTTTATTATTTATTTAAGCCTGTATTATTCACCATATTATATTGTCTTGTCACCAGAGCCTTGGCCTGAACCCATCACCATCCCTTTACTCTTCCTGCTAAACAGATTTGGCAATATTTGGAGAGGATGAGAATATATCCATAAACCTGTGCCATCCACATTGTCCAGCCATGACTTCTAGGCTTGCAGAGATCATGTGAAGCTAATCACACTTCTGCCTTCAGCTAAAAAATGAATGGTCCCACTTTAACACTCATCTCCAGTTAGTTTTTAAGTAAGACTTTAGTTCTACAAAAAAGTCCAGCTTGAGGCTTCCCCTGTGCTCAGCTTTTGTTAATGCTGCCTGCAGAACAAGTATGTACCTGGTGCTGCACCAAATGTAATCCATAACTTTAAGCAAATATCAATGTTATGAAGAACATATTTGGTAAAATTTCTTTTCTTCCTGGTTCCCTCTGCATAAGATGTCAACAGGTGAGGAACAGGGGAAAATGCCATCCAGCCTGGTCCAAAATGTCCAGCAGACTTGAAAATATTGTTTGTGGTTTTATATAACCATCAGCAGAGGACACCCACTCATTTCTCCCCAGACTCCTCTGCTAATCTGAATCGTAGTAAACTGAGAAAATTCCCATTAAAAAATTGCATTTTCTTTTTTGTCATCAAAATTTTACAAGGTTAAATTTTTTTACAGCAGATCTTGCCTTTAACTGCACATACAATATCAGGGAAGTGTCCTGAATTTCAGAATATGTCAGACTGGGGGAAAAAAATGTAAAAAAACCAAAACCACAAACACAAACAACCAAAAAAAACCCCAAAAACAACCAACCAACCAAACAAAAAAACCCTGAGCCAAATAAAACCACACAAAAAAAACCCCACAGAAAACCAAACCAAATCAAAACAAAACCAAAAATAGTAAGGATAAGAATACTTAAGTTATACCTTACCTGCTGTAAAGTGATACAGCTTTATTTCAGCTAAGGTTTAAGATATAATGTGCCTACTTCAGGAAGGTGAGAAGTAGACCTATTTTTTTAAACAACTTCATGAGCCATTTAAAATTTACTAATAAACCCCAAACATTTGCTATAAATGGGAAACATTGCTGTTCAACAAGCTTGTGCCTGGTTAGAAAGTGCAATGTATTTAAAAATCGAAACTGCATTTAATTTTTGAGGAAATTATTCTTTTTATACATGACAAAAAGAAAAGAATTAGAATAGTCTCAGTGATTGAATACTATGCTTTAGGTATTATCAGGTGCCTAGAATTCCTCTATTAGCTAATTCATTTCCTTCCCCTATCTTGCTCAAACCATAGTAAAGTATTTATGACTTCTAATAAGTGTGAAATTGTAGGTTAACTAAGCATTGCTAGGAGATGATGTGGTAAAATTGAAATAATTACACAGTAACACAGATCTTTCCATTTTAAAATTAACTGCAAGTCAAGCACTACCACAAGCATGTGTCAACTGTGAATCACATGTTAAATGAAAAACCAGCTGAATGAATGAAGTAAAACGGTACAACAGATTGAAAAGCAAATTAATTCCAATGTCTTAGCAACCTGCTGGGAAACCTGCAAGGAAAAAAGCATTGTTGGGATAAATTTACTGGCTAAATATAGGTTTGCACTTGTACCACTTAGTTACACAAAGAAGGAGCATGCAGTGGCCTGCTGAATATTCCAGTTCTCCTTCACTTGCCAGCAGAGAGATCTTGCTTAAATACTTACATTTAGCAGCTGTTCAAAAGCATAGCTAAAGCCTTTTTTGTAATCTGTAATTCCTTTAGCAGAGATTTTATAGACAGCTTCTTTCAGTTTCTTCTTGTTCCTCACATTAGCTTGGACAAGATGATTAAAGCAACTGACATTCTGAGCATTGTTATTAAACTGCAAAATAAATAGAAATAAAGACACTTAATTTTCTTTTCTGTGTACTGTAGCAGTAAAGATTTATATTTTCTGGATCTTCATGAGCTAAAGAATGTCAAACCTAGATTTTCATTTCCACTATGCTGAGAGCAACCAGTAGTAATTGGAGAATCCAAAATGAGTCTAAATATTTAAAAAAAGAGGTATTTGATGCTTCACTGTGTGGCAAACCAAAAAATCTACTCTAGTGGAAAAATTCACACAAATTTTGTTTCAAATTTACATAAAGAAATAAAACTTAGAAATGCAGAGTTGTGGGGAAAAAAAAGAAAACAAACAAACAAACAAAAAAAAAAAACGCACCAAAGCATAAAGATAAATTTTAACTTTTTTAACCCCCTGAAAAATACTGGTTGAGTTATCAGGCGACTTCCATATTGCATGAATTAGTTTGGTGTTTTACAATGTAACTTGCAGATCAGACTCAATTGGTATATATAAATTATGGAAAACAAAATACACTCTTGGAAGCACAGGAGAGTACAGCTGCAAGTATGAGAATACTGATGATAGCAGTAGCACTTTCTGTCTTGAGAAAACACATACCTCTCCTGTCTTACTCACATATCCATAAAGACTACTCCCTGAAAAGTAATTTCTATGATATTCTGACATTATGTAAAACCATACACAGAAATTTAAGTGCAGAATGTTGTCTGCACAAGTGGAAATCAGTTTAAGGTTGCTTTGAAATTTGTCTCTGTATAAATATACATATATTCATGTGTACTAAAATACAGACCTCACAATTTACATTTCAACTGAAAGCAGATTATTATGCCTCTTCCTGATTATGGATGTTCTATGAAAGTAAACATAAATGTAATTTTATACTGTCAACCTGGTGCAAAGCCTTAAAATAACTTAAAAATCAAGCCTCATTGGCTTAAATCTCACTACTGCTAACTAGTTCAATAGTGCTCTGTAGATAAAAGGTAAATAACGTCACAAGTTTCAATAAATGCTCAACTGCTTAAATGTCCAAAATAAATCACTGAGTATCAGGCACAAAGTACAGAGAGAAAAGTGCTTTCAGGAGCAAATACCAACCTGTAACTGTACAACACTTATAACAAACAAAACTTAAAAGGATAAGAGGATTAATAATATTAAACCATTTTTAATAATGCCTAGTATTTCAATTCATGTTATTAGGGGGTTACACTGTATCTCCTTAATGTATTCCATATTGTCCAAAAAGGAATATTTTTGGGGCCAAAAAAACCCAGCCTGCTTTGCTGCTTAAACAAAACCATGAGATGATCACACAGCTGTAACCAGTTCACTCTGCTGCAAAACTCTGACACATTCAATGGTTCTTCCAATAAAAGTTTCTTATAGAAGTAATCAGTAAATCACCTAATGATTATTGGAAACATAAACCATGTGTAAGTGAAAATAGTTATTGTGCTGTGGAATTATTTCAGTTTGCCTCCACCTAAATTTATAGCCATGATAGGATAATTACAGACATAAAGTAATTTTATATAGACAAGGTATGAAAACCAATTCAAATTGTGAGTTGGAGTAAAAGTACAGAAATTGTATCTGGAAAGTAAAAAAAATATCCATTACCTAGTAGGCAACTCTGCCCTACTAAAGTAAATTTCATATATATATATATATATATATATATATCTGGAAAGTAAAAAAAATATCCATTACCTAGTAGGCAACTCTGCCCTACTAAAGTAAATTTCATATATATATATATATATTATATATAGTTTTCACTATATATATAGTATATATATATAGATCTAGTACATATATATATATATCACTAGTATCTATATAATATCATTTCACCAGTGATATTTCAGTGATATTTATATAGAAATTTTTTGATGACTTAATATAAAAGAAATCCTAAGTTCAATCCTATGGCCTCAGCATGCCTTGTCTTGGCTATAAAAACAGCAGTTTAGGCATTCAAGTGAAAATTTAGTGACAAAAGAAAATTTCTCCCTGGGATGTCACTACCATAAACTGCCAGTCACAGTCACTTGCTTGCAGTCCTGCAAATATATCAGGATAATTATTTCTAAGAAGGTAAGGACATATCCAGCACATGGATTGGTAATTATGGCTATTGAAATGATTTTTAAAGTATTTTAAGGAATACTGGTGCAAACTGTACAGGCAGCTGACAGGGAAACTGCTATACTGCACTTCCACACTAAACTGCATGGCACTGTACTCACACACTCTGTAAAGTGAACAAAGGGTCAGACCAAAGCATCTGCACCTGTAGATGCACAAATGCTGATGTAAAATGAAGGAGAGAAATGACACATTTGTAGCATGGAGACCTACAGCAACCAAAGTCTGCAAATGCTCTGATTTAATTAGGCAAATGTATGAGCCAGCTGTTTGCAGAGACATCAGTCCACATTAATGTTAATGCCAGTCAGAAAGGCAGAGGAGCAGAGTTTGTGATGCGATGAAGGAATCACTAGATGGAACAGCAATCCTCCAGAATGAGCATTTCCCTGTTTGCTAGGAGGTGAAGGCAAAGTTCAAATCTGACTGATGAAATGCTGATGGAGAGGGAAAGAAAATTCAGGGGTGAATTTAATTAATCTAAACTCCAGGAAAGTATTGAAGTAATGGAAGGATTTCAACTGTAAAACAGAATATCCTTAAAACTGACTTTCTATATGTGGCAAACACCAGGACCATTCAAAACTCAGCCATACTGAGCCAGCTTTTAGTTATGCTCATATGAAACATAATAGCAATAGTGGAACTATTAGTTTTTACACATTAAGATTTGTAAAAATTTACATATCTTAATTTACAAGCCAAAATAACTCCTGTAACCCTTTATTGATTACTGGTCACATTGTCTGACCCCTAAGTACCATAATAATGCTTATTTCAGCTGACAAGATTTCTTGAAAACAGAATCACTTAGTATTTAACTCAAGAAAGAACATTAAAGCTCTCAAAAAAAAAGAGCCATTTCAGAAAGTCCATGTTCTTACAAAATCAAATCCTATCAAAGGTGTAAAATTAAGGTAATTACAACCCATACCTTATTGAGCAAAGTACTCTCAGTATATCTATGTGAAATATGTCATTTGGGTATTTATCAGCCTGGCATTCCCCCTAACTATTGCAGTAAATATAAACATATGCAACAAAAGTGCTATCAGAAAAAAGGAAATAAATGGATTTTTTAATGTTGTCATGGGCTCAGTGATTCATTTACAAAACAAAATATGACATTTAGAGGCAAACCATTCAATTGTTCAAATGTAAAGTCACCCTACAGAGTCTGTCACCACCAATGACAGCTTCTATTTTTTCAAGTATATGAAAATCTTATTCCTTATCTAAGCTAAAATAAGAGAGGCATGCAGCAACACAGTTGTAAATCAAGGAAAACAGGATAACCTTGAGCTTTTATTTAAAGCTTCATGAAGTATTAATATAATTAAATCTGTCTTGTAATTATACCTGCAAGGTACAGGATCCAGATGCAGTTTCCACTGGATTATTTCTCACTACCCCATTTATTTATATCCTATTGCATTCTCCACCTCTGGGATGTCCCAGAACAATCCTCTGCTCTGAGGAGATGAAGACCTTCTCCTCACAGGTTTGGGCAGGAATAACTAAGCCTGCTACTGGGGCATAAAAAGTCTCAAGAGAACTCAATCTCATTGACCTCAGACCACCAGTACAATCTCTGGCCAAATATGGGGCAACTCAATAACCTGGAAGAGAAGAAAACCAATTCAACTTTACATGAAAGTCCAAATGAAGGGTTTTGAGCCTAACGCTGCTTGAACTTGGCATTCTGGAGAAGGTCTGAAACAGAAATACTAATCTGACAGTCTTACAAGGACTTGATCTTCTGATTCACAAAAGGATCAACTCGTGAAAACCAAGTGAAAAAAACCAGGGAAAAATTACACAGAAGTGCAGCCAAAGATTTAAATGCTTGGGACCTTTCCTGTCCCTTGGGTAGCTCCCCTGTGCTATGGGCTCCTCCAGCCCCATGGACCTCTGCAATCCAAGTGCCCCAAGAGCTGAACTTACAGAAAACAGGAGGCTGTCATTCTGAAAACTTCTAATTCCAAAATTGTTACTTATGTCTTGCTAAAAGCCTCCTCTTTTTCACAATCTCGACCTGGAAATCCTTCTAATTAAATTACTAAAAGTGCTACCACAACATGAGGTTATTAGCGAATTCAAGGGAAGTAAAACAGAAATATTGATTTATTTCCTGTATCTGTTCCACTTTGTGCATATGCAGATCAAAGAATGATTAACAAGACCCTACAGACAGGTGTTTTCATTCAATAAGGCAAAAGAAGGGAAGGTGAGAACGAAAAAGAAACCTGGAGAAAACATCTGAAATGAATGACAAAAGTATAAGAATTCAGCATGAACTCTGTGATTCAGTCTGAAAATAACAACATCTTCTCTAAATCATCTCATCACTGCAACATATGCAAAACCAAACGCCAATAAATCGAAAACTTCAAAAAAAGTTTTCAAGTTTTAGTCACTAGGTGGCACTAAAACAAAAAGAGTTGAACTGGTCTTAAAAGGACAACGAAATGTGGAATTTTACATTTCTGGTGGAGGACATTAGTGCTTTCTGTAACTAGCATAGAATTTTCATTTCAACTAAAACAATAAAAAAATTCGTGTTCTAAATGTTTGAAAAATCACTAATATTAAAATCTAAACTTCTTCCTTAAAGGAAAATTTCCACATCTTGAACACAAGAGGTTCTGACTTCAGGAGGACGAAAATTACAGAAAAGCTGTAAACCAGCCTACTTCCTAAATGTCTTTCTGTGCCTCCAAAATCTGTAGAAGTGATAACATAAGGTATGTAGGACCAGATCTTTTTAAAACTTCAGATTTTCCCAATTATCCTTACCTACTGCCTCCCTTTTCTGTCAGTTTGTTTACTGACATACATTGATTCAACATATCATGTTTAATCCGAATCTTCTGGAAGTGCATTTTTAAGTTAATAATAAAATAAAATAAAAAAAAAACAACAAATCAAACCCAAAAAACGAACAAACAAATAATTCAAAACCAAAACCAAACCAAATAAAAATAGCCTAAACCAACCAAACAAAAAAACCCAAACAAAACCCAAAAAATCCTAGGAAAATCTCCCTTTCCAAAAACTTCTGACATGAAATGAGAACCTGACTTAAACTGCATGAAAGTGGTGCATTTTTAAACATTCATTAATGTTTGCCTTCTATAGAAAATAATATAAACTTGAACCAGGCAGCAATTTCTACACTTAAACTTTCTATAGAAATAAAACACATTTAAAATACCAAAATCCCAATAGATTAATAAATCAATAACATCATTCCAGGAAAACTGAAGGTTGAGGAAAATATAATGACTTTGCTAAAGACTTATTCATACTCCTGCTGTTGACTTTCAATGTGCTGAGGTTTGTTTTGTTGCTATGCTACTTCTACCTCGTGGCTAAATCAGCTTGGTGACCCAGTTGTATCCATATGTATTAAATGAGCAATAGTGAAATAGATCTGATTTCATCAGGCTTTCATTTTGTAGCTAAATCCGGCTTTGTCTTTTTTTTTTTTCCATTTTTTTTTCCCTGCTGCTTTAGGCTTGGTAATAGGATTTCAGGGTTAATCCCAAGAATAACTGAATCTTGAATAAGGCCAGTTAGAATCTGTATTTGAGCAGTGAGAAGGCATTATAAATATTTATCAGAACCCATTTAGAGAATAGCATGAAGGCAATTTACCAAGTTTTATTCCCATGTAAATTCTCAGTACACAGAAAATCTGAGGTAGTTCAAGCAATTAAGGTTTGTAATTTGACATGAGAGAAAATAATATGTGATATCAAAGTTCACCATTCATATCTTGCTATAGAATAACTAATTTCTCTTATTCTATGACTTATGTACAGACAGTCTTCAGTACAATCCTACAGATACATGGTAGAGAAGATATAAGAAACTTATTCAAGTACTGAGAAGGAGAATATCTGCATTTGTTAAATTGTATTTCAAGTATTGATGAAACAATATTAGGATTAAATGCCAATTTGCAGTGCTGGTATTCCCTGAGATTTAAAATCTATCACATTTCTTTTCACTGTTAAACATATACATGTCCATCATACACCAGAAGTAGCAGAATTCAACACCAATAAAACTGTTAGATCAATAAAAAGCTGTTGAAAAAAATATTGCAGAATAACATAAGATAAATATTCGGGAAAAGACCAAACACAAGGCCAAAGTGTGCTCTCAGTCAGCTTTTTTAATCTTTACAAGCAATATTATTATCTGCCCATAAATCAATGCAAAGCTCCCACTAAGTACCCCAGGATTAATGTTTAGACCATAAAGTGTGATGCTGCAGTGCCAATCTCAGAGTTACAACACAGCACGTCAGTGTAGGCTTAAAGATGAATTTGCTTAGCAAGATGAAATTTATGGTCTTTTTATGCTGCTGTGGCTAAGTTAGCATGTATTATTTACTTGAAATCCTGTGTTTCTGACTTCTACTGAAAAATTCAGTGCTGTAAACTCCATCATCTCCCAGGGAAAGCTGGCTGATCTAAACGACAGCACTGCAGCTCTGCAGCCTGCCCTCCATGGCACTGCTCCCCAGATCCATGGGGAAGAGAGCTGTAACAGGAAGAAACTTCCCAGAAAATTATTTTGTAGACATTTTCTTGTTATCACTTGACAGGGAGAATCTTCATTCAGTCAAATTCAACTTGTCCAAAACAAGAAGCACCCTTGCCAAAAAGATGAATCATGAGAATATATCAATCTGGAAGGGATCCATAAGGATCAAGTCTAACTCTCTGCTCCATGCAGGACTAGCCAAACACTAAACCACAGGACTAAGAGCATTGTCCAGACACTCCTTAAGCTCTGACAGGCTTGGAGTAATGACCAATTCCCAGGGGAGCCTGTTCCAGTGCCAGACCACCCTCCCAGTGAAGAACCTTTTCCTAATATCCACACTGAACTTCCCTGACATTCCTCATGTCCCCTCACTGGTCATCAGAGAGAAAGTTTTAAGTATTAAACTGTTACCTATAGATTCTCCTGATATGTGAGGTTGCTCCTCAGAGTATGAATGTTTAATTAGTGCAAGAAGTCACAAGACAGACACACATTTTAGCATTTTAGCATCGGCTCACAAGGCAGAGGGATAGCAGGGGGCTGCAGAATCACCTCTGCATTCTCACACCTTGACTCCCATGTGCCTGCTCCCCTTTTAGGGCAGAGCACTGTGCCTGGCTGGGCAGGTGCCTGGAGTTCCAGGGCAGTGAGGAGGCTGCAGCAGCACAGTGCTGACATGGGAGATGCTGCTAAGGCAGGCAGTGAGAGACAGGAGGGAAAAGTGTGAGTCTTGAAAGTGGGAGACTGAGAACTCGATTAGTATTTCATTCATGCTTTGCCTAAGTTAGGAGATCCTTCAAATTCCAAACCAAGACACTGCCACACAAAATTATTGCCTAACAAATAGATGAGTGTTATAGAAAGTATGTTTTTAAAAGGCAGATCACAGAACAAACAGCCTCCACCTTGTCTCAAAACTTCAGGGCAGCCTGCATTTTCTTCTTTTTTCACTAACATGGTGAGTCATTCTCCAGAAGAATCATTAAAGCCAGCCCAGCCCAGCCAGTCTATTCTGAACTGGTAAGGAATGAGTTTATTGTTCAAGAAACCATTCTCCCATACAAATGTTAATGATATTGTCACAACACTTCCTGATAATAGTTTCCTAGTTGGAAAGCTGACTCAGAAATGCATTTTTGGTCTGGCATCTGACATGCCACAAAACATCCCAAGATCAATGATATGTCTGACAAAGCAGGGGCCTCTTTAGTAAAATTTGTGATTTGCTGAAGATTAAGAAACTGGAAGGATTCAATGATTTATTAGCCAGGGGAACCATGAGGTAGAGTTATCAAATAATTTTATATACCACTAAACTACACATTTTAAATACTACTTTTTACAAACTACTTTTTATACTCATTTTAAATATTACTAATGTACTAGAGAGCTCAGATTTATTCTGGAAATCACAGACGCCCCCCATGCCATGTGTTGTTAGAAGTCTGACTCCCTGACATTTGACAGCTATAAGAGGAGACAATAAAAATGTGTATTGATGCCCAAAGCAATCCCTCAAAGTAGGAATGGAGGTGACTTTTCTAGTCATCTGGAGCTGTCAGCTATATGGTACAGTAACAAATGTACAGTTTCCAGCAACATTCCTGCTCCTGACATCCTAATGTAGAATCTGAGCTTCTAATTTCCACTCCCTTTGGCTCTTCATGCACTCAAGCAAACTATTCCCTAGAATTAATGCTTTGTGACAGATACAAAATGAAACAGATCATGTTTTTATATTTGTACTATTCCTTTTCCAAATCTTTCTATGTTTTTTTTTTTTACTATCTTATATCCATTTTGAACATTTTCCTTCTACAGCAAGCTAAAGTTACAGTTAATACTGTAACATGCATTTCATCCATTTCAGGTTTGCACAGGACTTAGTATGGAATATTTAAGAGAACCCTTAAACAGAGTAAGGACATGGATTCAATTGTTTTGGAGATGAAAAATTTGTGTAAAACAGAGGTGCTGCTCCTAGAGGTCTCTAATAGTGAAACTCATATGTGTGCTCACATGAATGTTTTGCATTTGTTTGTGTTACCAGTGGGGAAATATATATATATATATATATATATATATATATATATATATATATATATATATATATATATATGTGTGTGTGTGTATGTGTGTGTGTGATATATAGATATATATATATATGTGTGTGTATGTGTGTGATATATAGATATATAAATTACATATATAGATATATAGATATATAGATAGATTAGATAGATAGATAGATAGATAGATAGATAGATAGATAGATGTGTGTGTATAGACATATATTTATGTATGTATGTGTATATACATGTGCTCCATGTATATTGGCCCAGTTGGGAAGACATTTAGTAGGATACATGGCACAGAACTGCAGCAGCCTCAGCTCCCTTGTTGAATCTGGCATGATATGCTTTCCCTAGCAGGTAAATTAATAGATGTATAAACAAACAAATTCCAGAATTCAGATGGCTTGGGTATTAATTTGTAATTCTAAAAGAAAAATAAAGCTTCTAAATGTTTGTCAAGTTTATTTGTAGCTATGTAAGGCTCAGTTTAAATGAGAAATTAAGAGAAAAGCTGTTGAATCACATTCTTTCTTTCTAAATCCTGCAGCTATATATCAGGTATGTCCAGATGGTCTTTGAATAAAAACATGAGTAGCTTCTGTGTGGGATCTGTCTGGCTGGAGTGTTACAAAGGCTTTGTAGCTTGTGCACAGTTCAGAGGTGAACGTGGCAACTTGGCTTCTGGTCTGAGCTGTAATTCTCAGACAGAAAAAAATTGACATGATTTTTATGTTATATTGTTTTTTAAACACTGACATTTCTATTTTAAGCCAGATATTCCAGAGGAAATGTAAGCAAGTACCACAAGGAATATTATTACTGGGATGGAAAAGTAACACTTCATTTTCACCTCTCTGTCACAGACTATTCTGTATTTGTCTGCTTTATGTAAGCATTTGCCATTTGGTCTTGTTGCACAGACAGTATTGTAGGGCTTGTTAAAATGAAGTTAACAAGAAATTTTTACTTACACTAAGGATAAGAGAAACCTTAACTACTGAACGTGTCTTTTGCTAGGTAGACATGGAAAAACTGTGAAGTAGACAAAGAAAAGAAAAAAAAAAGGAATTGGAATGTATTCTCTGTTTGCAATAATGAAAGCTTTGCAATATTTACTATTTTGAATATTTGTACCACACAAGGGTCATGAAGTACTTGCCAGTCCATTACTAACTAGGGTGGATGATGAACAGCTACTTGGGACAAATATTTAAGTCGGCAGGACAAAACAAAGAGAAAAAAAACAAAAAAAAACCCAAAAAACCAACCAACCAAAATCTTTACATATTGTTGATTTCAGGCTAAAGGGGGCAATGAGACACTCCAATTTGACCTCTTGCATACTGTCTCACCACCCACCTACCACTGGTCATTAAAATTCCCTTGGCTACTTCTGCAATAAACCATGACAAATACATTTAGTGGTAGATGTTTGCTTAAAATGCATCTTCCAGAAAGGCATTAAATATTGATATGAAGACAACAAGAATCTTTCCTCGGAATTTTAAAGGCATTTTAACTGGTTATATGCCATTCAAATTTATTTGGCTTCAACTCATGCTTTTTGAAGTGTTTTTACCTGACAGGTTTGAGAACCTGTGGATAAAAGAGTTTCCCCAGCAACAGCACTCCTCATCTGTGATGACACCAGTCATTAGATTATTTATTTCTGTACCCCAGAACAACCAAAAAAGAGCTCAAATTCTGTGAGTTTGAGAGCATGTCTAAAACTCAGCTTCTCAGATGATGCACTCAGGTGTGTGAGAAGATGCTTTCTGGAGCCAAGCAATCACCTGTAAAACATTTTCAGTCCTCAGAGAAGACACAATATTTTTCGTAATACCTGAGCCAATAATTTTTGTGTTAAATTACTGATATGTTCCACACATATGTAGCAGTATTCAGCCACAGCAAAAGAGTCATACAGTAAAAATCTGAGTTCAAACACTTATAATTTGCCTTCCAGGAGAGAAAGTGAACCATCAATCCATATATTATTTAGACAAAAAGTTGTCTCTAGCCACGTCACTGAAGCTGTACAAGCATTTCTAGTTCATCATGTCAGATGAAGACTGCAAGAAGCTCAAGTCCTAGTGATCCCTCACTTTTTCTTTTTCTTGACAAAAAACTCTGTAATTTGCTTTCCTGAGGATCAGGGTCCCACTGAAGCCAATTTTATTCCAAAAAAGTCAGCTAAGATAATACTCCCCCTACCCTAATATTCTTCTCAACTCCATCCCTATCAACTTTCCCCCTGAAAAACTTCCAACAGATCTTCACTGACTCCTTTCTTGACTTTCCTTTTAGACAGAAAGTAAAAAGAAACATAATTCTACAAGCAGATAAATATTCCATGACACTGTTTATACTACTGTAATTCCTACTGCTAAAAATCAACCTCTTTCCAACTTCTTAATAATCCCTTGGTTTCCATAATTTCCAAATTTTCTCCAATTTTATTTGCAGAATACTCACCTTCATTACATTTGCTCAACCTGTCCTCCAGATATATTTCCCCTACATTTATTTCCATAGATACATAGCCCTTCTCTACTTGTAATTATTAGCAAGGTAGAAATTGAATACAAGATTTTGATCATAACTCCTCTAAGATTTTTTTAACCCTGCACCTACAGTGCTTATTAAAGATACCTGTATGAAAATACCACATTTAATTCACTTGCTCCTTGAATATGGAAGATGCAAGATAATGAATGATAATTCCATTAAGGAATGCTATTGATTTTCCATTAAGGAACATTGCTACCAAGATATGTTTATCTGCAGCTATCATTGTTCCCCTTTTCTTGAAAATGAACCATTCAATTTAAGAGCAAATGAAAGGTCAGTCAGATGGATTGCTGTTAAGAGAATCAGGAAGCTCAACACTCAGACCTCAACTTGCTTTTTACCACTTTTCAGTGACTAGTAAAAAACACCAAATCATGTCCCCTGACAAAAAAACCCCAAACTAATTACAGGTATTTGTTTACAGTCTCACACAGCTATGATGCTGAGGAGCCTGCACACTTAATTGCAGCTACTGTGACTCATTACCTGAAATTCTTCAGGATTAAAGCACTAAGAGAGGCTCTTATGCAGACATATTTATTGTAGAGGGAACCTGATTGTCTATCTAGATTTTTATTTTT
This sequence comes from Molothrus ater, assembly GCF_012460135.2. Taxonomy (NCBI): domain Eukaryota; kingdom Metazoa; phylum Chordata; class Aves; order Passeriformes; family Icteridae; genus Molothrus; species Molothrus ater. The sequence continues at coordinate 10,474,852 of NC_050482.2, read as the reverse complement.
CAAATAATGAAAAAGATGGCAGGCATCTTCATATTTTCTCCTTAGTATTGTCCATTAAGGAAAATGAGAAATTAAGAATCAAAGTACATTGGCAGAAACCTTTGTACATGAGTCCTTCTCATTTCCTCTAGATCCACCAACAGAAATACTTCATTTCCACTGATGCCATGATCATGTTTAATTTCTCCCTCAAGCAGTGATGTTGTTTGAAAAAAACTAAGCACTACTGAACTTTTCTGGCTCAAAATACAAAAACACAGAAAAAAACCCTGTTATACCATTTGAATACACAATTTAATTTCACATCTACTAAAAATGTTACATTGAAATAATAAAGGAAAGAAAGTTTAAGTTATTTTTATGTAAAAACTCTTAAGTTTTTGCCAACCAAACAGAAGTACACTCCTACAAACCTAAAATTTCTAGCAAAGATTGTATAAGCCTGACATGCTACCTGGCTCTAGAATCTACCATCCTCTTCCCTCCACTAGGACTTCAAGCTAAGGTTTTCATTTATGGCATGTTATTTAATTTTTATAATAAACTTAAGAAAGTAGTTCCCAGAAGGAAGGAACATCTCCCTGTATTTAAGATAATACAGGTGCAAGATGAACTGCAGAATACAGGATGGATCATGTAGCAGAAAGGGAAAGGAGCCTTTTGACATATTGAAAACAGTTTTAAAAAACTTTATTTTCCCTCTGTTAGCATATTTAAATATTTTAATTAGCATGGTGTAAAGATTTTACCAGCTTAGGAGTAAGAGAGACAAAGTAAACAGGTTTGCAAACAATGAGCTCTGGAATTAAATGGAAAACTTCTATTAAAAATCAGTGGGAAAAGAGATGCATCATCCACAGATTTTTTTTTTTCTATCCCCAACAATAACTTCATAGGCTGGATGCACAGTTTTTTCTTTGAAACCAACTCATGTAGAAATCACTTTCCCTCTGAGTTTACTCAATGTGCAGAACTGCACAAGAGCAGGAGATGAGCTTTTAATTTTCCCAGAATATGATTCTGTTCTATCTCATATGCTCTTGACATTTAATTTCCAGTTCTTAAGCAGTAAACACTAGTTTGGAGTTTTACAAAGGCCAAGTGAATTTAAAAAGTACAGCAGCTCCTGACCTTTAACACATCTGTTGCTGTTAGGGAGGTTTCTCCTTTGTGTGGTTTTCTGCACCTCTGCAGATTTGAAATACATTTCTCCTGCACACTACCCACAATCACAAATTACACTCTCTGTGTCAACATCTGAAACCAAGTCACTAAATCACGACGTGCTGGGATGGAATTGCTGCCCCCATCATCTACTGCTCGCTGCTATCAAAGCCTCTAACCGGATTAGTGGGAAAACAGCTGTATTACTCATACACTTAAGCCCTTGCAAACAGCAGGTTTTCTCCCTGCAACAAAGCACAGCACTTCAGAAAAGGAACATGCAAATCCCAAAGGAAACTATGATATTTTAACCCCTGGCTATCCTTTTACAATTAACAGTTCATTCAATCTTTCTTTCCCTGGAAATAAATGCAGGAATGTCACCGTGATATTTTATCAAAAATCTCTTCACCAGGATTTCTTCTCCTGGGAAGATGAGAAGCCTCAGCTTCTCCATGTTTTGCTGCTTTGGAATGTGATTTGGAGAATTGTTTACTCAGCATGTGAATTATTTTATTTTAATGACCAATCACAGCCAGCTGTGTCAGACTGAGTCTGTCACGGGTTTTTATTATCATTCTTGTTTTAGCCTTCTGTCTGTATCCTTTCTCTTTCTATTGTATAGTTTTAGTGTATAATTTCTTTTAATATAATATAATATCATATAATAATAAATCAGCCTTCTGAGAACTTGGAGTCAAATTCTCACCTCTCACCTCATCCTGGGGAACTCACACCACCACACAGGAACTACATTTATTCAGTAGAACTAATTTTTTTAGCACATCTACTTTAAGCTTTTTTTCTCTAGGATTTCCTCATATACAAGGCACAGTTCATTAAATCATCCTGTCACTTTTAAGAAGTGATTGACATGAGCTTAAATCCATGTCTTTCAGTTGTGGGTATGAATCATCATGCATATGTTCTTTGTGGGACAACATCTTGGCAGAGGTTAGCAGTGAAACAGCTCTCTAGTTAACTCAAAACCCCAGACCAAAGGCTCCATGGTTATTAAAGCTAACAAGCCATAAAACAACTGTCACATTTTAAGCCAAAAGATCCATGAGGGAAAGAAAAGTTGTGTTAGTTAGTGTTAGTGTTCATGTAACCATATGCTAATGTTGTATTAACTTAAAATTTTCACCTAGCTTTTTGGACTTTTTGATTAGCCTATGTCTTATACTGGGATTCTACAGGAGAAAATGTTCTTAAGCAAAAAACATGCAATATATTGAATAATTTTTCAAAAAATATTGAATAAATCTGCATTTATTTCACCTAGAACAAAATGTTTAAGTTGTTTTTTTGCCTGTTGAGTTTACTAAGAAAGTACTGGAGTTGGACTTTAGATAGCCCTACTCCATTATGGAATATTTTGTCAATCAAGATGACAGAATCGGAGAATCATTTATGTTGAAAAATCATTCATAAAGCATCTGAATACATGAAAACATAGGCTATATCAAAGTAATTATAATACTGAAAAGTTTTAATAAGGACAATTTTAAATTATAAGGGAACAACATCAAATAGCACTTTCTGAAAGATTGAGAGATGCCATGTTCTATTATGCACATTTCTGAGATTGCTGCCCTCCACTGATGATGAAAACAACACGAGCAAAATGCCGCTTTTGATTCTGCAATCAAATTCCTGATGTGAACCTCTAAAGTTCATTCAAAGGGAAAAAATGGCCCCTATATATTGTAAATAACAAATCCCTGAGGAAATATACTGTAGAAAATATTGAGGGTTTCGGGTCCTTTTTTTGACACAAATCCCAACCTTGAGGCCTCATTAGAATAATAGTGACCCTTAGCTAATAAAATACTCACAGCCTAAGGAAGGCTTAGCATTAAGCTACACTCTTTCTGGTCATCTTGGAGCAAATGTAACATGTAACAAAAGAGTTTGGAAATATGTGTAAATCAAGAGGTAGTAGGGGTCCAGATTTTCCAGCAGTGAAAGCTGGCACAGCTCTGCTGAACATAGTAATCAATTTCCATCAGTTTGGATTACAAGCTTTTTTTTTTTTTATAAATTGGTGAAACTAAGAAGATTTCAACTCCCCAATACCATTACAGAGAAGCTTATTTCCTTTAATAACAATAATTTTAAAAAATCAGGGTTTGTTTTTGTTTTGTTTTTTTTCACTGCAATTCAGAATTGCAAGGAAAATGGTCTTATCCACTATTAAAAACTTTAACAAACAAAATACCATTGAGAATAAACACTTATCTGCTCCTTGCAGAAAGTTCTAGCTAAACTGTCAGAAAACCATGAAGCAATAAGTAGTTTTAAAAAAGATTTCTTTCAGTTAGATTTCAGGTCTTTCTCCCTCAGGCTGGGTACAACAGGAACCTGCAAGTTGAAGATTATCTCCAAAATCATTCCAGCTACTCAACATTGAGGCTGTCTCTTGTTATTAAGAATATGCCAGTCTTCTCATCTTAAATCCATAGAATCAAAACTCTACTGTTGAATAGCTTAATAAAAATAAAAAAAAATTAAAAAGCTTTTCCCAAGGCTAGAACATGACATCCAAGGTATTCCAGGTATTCTCCTGAAAATGGAATATTTACCATACCTTCTTCATAGATTCTTCCCTCTATTTTATTATTTATTATGAGAAAAAAATATTTTGCCACTCATCAAGTGGCAAAGAACTGTAAAACCTCTCAGAAACATTTCTTGGGCAGGTCAGATATATGGCACCACATCTACTGTCATTATGCATCAAACAACATGAGCAACCCAAATATCTTCTGTGAAGAAAATCTGGGAAGCAGCAATTATTTCAAGAGAATTTGCATATAACAATCTAATGGGAGAGATTTCATACAGACCATAAAATTATACTGGAAAGGAGAATTTGACTATGCAGCAGTTTATTTAAATTACTTTTGCCCTTCACTCAAATGTGTATGCAATATCGAATCTAGGACATTCATTTTATTTTATAAGAAGACAAATACAATATATTTTAAGTCTCTTTGCAGCTTAACATTCAAGTATCTCCCATCTGGTGTTAAAAATAGTTTGCTTTTGGCTTTGTTGACAATGCAAATTTTATGGAAAGAACAGATACTCACTGAAACTACATTCACAAAGTCATCATCAGACAAGGTCTCCAACATCTCAATGACTGACGTGCGGATCAGCTTCAATGTCAACCCACTGACACTCCCACTCCTAAAAAAATTCACAATAGAAAAGGTGAATTCATCAGCAAATATGTAAAGCATAAAAAAGAAAATACAGAGCACCCACCTAAGCATTAACATTTTCAACTTATTCCTGATTTTTCCAACTCATCATTAGTGTTGTTAAACTATTTATAATTATTAAAGCAAGTCCAGAACTGGCATACAAAGTCCCAGTCCTGTGCCTCAGATGACATCATAATCCTACATCCTTCACTCATTTCCTTTTCACGAAATCTGAGTTTAACACCTTCAACCAATGCATTATCTAAACATTTTATACTCCTACACTCAGATTTACAGCTCTGGATTTCCAGAGACGCCAATGACAGCTTCTTTGATTCAAGGCAAAACCTAAGCTGAAGTGAAGAAATAATAAATGTTGATAAAACTCACTGCTGATATGAAAGCACTTCACCACGTGTGAAAGCATTAAATGCAAATTCTGTGCCTGAGAAGCTTTTCAGCATAAAGCAATCTGACACATCAGGTTCAATGCTCTCTTCAGTCCCTCAACTTTGCCTACACCACAGAAGCCTTGCTGAGGCAGACAGCAAGTTTTTATGCATTTCTTTGCTTGCTTTCTAGCAATTTTTTATAGTAACTGAACCTGGCAATTTTTAAATCTGTATTACAAAACACACAAAGTCCACATACATTCTTATCTGTCAGGTGCATTAAATCATTGTCACATCTATTGTAATGCTTCTAGTCATTTGTTTTTAGGTTTGTGCTTTAGAACAAAACTTGGCACACACATGAGAAATATTCACTTGATTGCTGCAGTAATTAATAAGCTGGAAACAGAAAAATATTGAAGTGATTTAAAAAAACATTTCCTTGCCTAGAGTTTAAATAACTTTCATGTTTAGTTTAGGCTTTTTGGAACTATTTTCTATTATGTATTCATTTTGCTCATACCAAGATTTTTGAAGCTTGCATACAAGATCCCTTCATTCCCTCTCTGTTTTTCAACATACAGAGATTTCTTCAATGTATCAAGGTACTTTTACCCCACTAATGTCAATATTCAGACATTAAACACTTACGCATCCACTAAAATTAGCATGTCCTTGGGAGATGCTGCTCCTTGGATATACCTGAAAGAAATAAATGGCATGAATTACACAAATTTGCATAAACATTTTTTTGTGTGTGATGGAAGACACTCTAGGATCTCTAAACACAAAGCAGCTGAACCAACGACATCCTCCTGTTGTAGCTAGTACAAAACCCATGTGTTGTTTTTTAACCCATGTGTGTGTTATTTCCTCTCTTGCTGTGTCTCCAAGGTAAATCTAAGTCTAAACCACATTGGGGTAGGCTGGACATAGGATATACAAATCAAAATTCACTGTTTTAATGCAACTGAAAAACAGGAATGCTGTTTCATAGCTACAGATCTTGATGACAGATGAATTATTACTCAGTCCAGCTTAGGCAGAAATGCTTAGTCCTTTAGAAAGAAAATATGTCTGACTAGATCCAAGTATCAATGTGCTTTATGTCTTGAGAGGCTTGCATTAAAAAAACATGAGAAGTAATTCCACCTCTCTCTCGTCTTTTACACATCTAGTGATTTTATTGCTGGTCTAAACCACTGAGGCATATTTTTAAATATTTGCAAAAATCTAGAAGAATGGTTCATTCTAATATTCAGGATTATAATTGATTTTGACACAAAATCAGTTTTTAACTGTCTTACACCTATTTGATAATTATCCTCCTATGAAAAGTCTATGTAATACAATAGTACAACAACTATAGTGGATATTGCATAACAAGGAGTATAATCTGAAAATTTTTTTTTTGGAAAAACTAACAAGAAAAAGAAAATAATATCTAAAATAAGTACCATTACAAACATGTAGAAAAATATTTTTAGAGTAATATCTAGGGAGTAAGTGATGTAAATATATATATATCTACTAAACCTTTAAAAAGAAAGCTTACCATGGTCTTCTGCGTACATCATACAGATCAATTTTGTTAGGAGTTCGACTTTTATCTACCCATGGGGAAGCTAAAAAGAAAAAAATGTATGGAATAATATAAAAATTTATCTCAAGTATTTTAATTGCAAATATGTCATGAATCAGTCTTGCAGACTTTTCACTACATAAATATCAACATTTCATATGAATTAAAAAGAATCTGTATTTGATTTATATGTTGTTGAAATACCTAGAACATCCTTATGCACATTACCACATAACACAATGCAATAAAATTATGCATGTGTGTATGTAAATGCATGTAAATGTAATGTATATGTATATGTGTGTGTATGGCCAAGTGTGTTGAAGAAACAGGTACTGACTATAAATGACCACTGATTTCAATGGAACAAAAAACTCAACCAAAACACTTCAGATAATGAAACAACTTTTTTAACAACAATTTATTTAATTAAAAAAAAAAAAGTTAATTATTGCTGTATATAATAATGGTATCTCAGTTATGAGCCTAAATAATTGTTCTCTGACTCAAGAGCTTTACCTAAAAATGTGTATTAGAAAAGGAACATGAAAATAGCATATTCTCTGAAAAAAAGAGATGTAAATATTTATGCCTCTGTAAAGAAAATGCTAAAAAATTATGACCTTTCTCAAGTGTTTAATCTAGGCTTTAACATAATTTTCATCAAGGGCAGGAATTATTTCCTTACTGGAAAGTAAAATGACCCTTTCAAAACCATGTGACAGCTTAACGAACACAAATAAAAATGTGAAAAGCTACAGGGAATGAGATAATGTTCCACAATTTGTTCTCTCACAGTATGCCAAAAGCCTTGGGGGTGCTATTTCCTGACATCAATCATTTTCCTGTCTAGGAAATAAAGAAAGATATAGGCAGCTCCAGGATTCTTCCTGAAAAATAATGTACCTAAGACAAAATGGGAGATTTATATCTTCACCCATGAATATAAAAGAAGCCATCAGCTTTGAGCAGCTGCCTATTTTTGATTTTACAAAATGAATCATTTCCTAAGAGACCAAACCATGATCTGGCCTATCACTTACTGGAACCTTTAAGCTGACTGTAGCCCACGTTTAGCAGTACACATTTAGCAGCCACAGAGAACACTGTGTATTGTTGCACACCAGAAGAACCACAAAATCTATACCAGTATTGTCTATGATTTCAGACTAGACAACCTAAGAGGACCTTTGGGACCTGACAGGATAAAAGTATTTGAAATTTTCAGAAAGGAGAGAATTTCATTTTTTGAGATGGATAAATGTTAAAATTCTAACTAAAGTATCATTATTTAGACATGCACAGGTTAAATTCACCAGTAATTTATGAGCCTACAGAGTTAGCACATGTTCAATGATGGATTTTTTTTTTGTCTCTGTCCAGGCTATCCTTTCCATAGAAATGCCATCTGAAAATCCATCTTTCAGATATGTTCCCTGATACTTGCAAAATCTTAATGGAATGTTTTCATTTCAGCCTATTTTATGAGTGGTTTAGGTAAAATAGCAAAAATAAATCAAAATACTGACCAAGGCTGCCATATCTTTGCCAAAACTTCCAGTCAATTCAGTGACATTCAGTAAAAAGGCTGTGCCCTACCAAATATGCTCCTTTTAATTGACACATATCTTGGACAGCCTTCATAAACAGAGAATTATCTCAATTTATGATCTGGATTTATTTCAAAACAACAGAGAAAATTCAATTTACACTGGTAATGTTATTTTATTTCACAGTAAGCTTCCTAAGTGCATTCTGTAAAGCAAAAGGATGGTGGTTCAAAGAGAGTTTGAAGGCAGGAGCTGAAGAAGGGCATTTCTAACATCATCCTCATGTACTGCAGCGACAGAAAATGCTGACAGAGGTAGTCATTTAAAACTGAGCAAATGTTCTACAGGCAGAATGACAGAATGGCCCTTTAGCTAACATAAATTATCTACTAGAAACCATCACAGGAACATTTAGCTAGAATTCATCTGATATCACAATCTTCACATCTTACTTTAAACTACAGGGTAATTTTTCTAAGTCTAAACTAACATTTACAGAAATATGGGTTAAGATTTCATTTTAGCTGTGCAGCAGAAGACCATGAGAAATAATTCAGCTGCTTTTCTCTGCAAAACTTGAGGCCTACAAATACTTGTTATGTAACACCACCTGAGAGGTAAGCACATCATATCTTTAAGGCCAACACCAGTTCTGTCAACAAAGCCCTTCAGAACCAGGGCCTTTAGACCAAACAGCATATGGCAAATCTTTCAGAAACATGAAGAGGCAAAATTTATACTGACTTAAACACCTAATAGCAAAATCTGAAATGCCTGAAACTTTCCCTAGTATTTCTAAAAGCACCAAATGATTGGATGACAGCACTTGAGGGACTTTTAAATGAGATTTTTAATCTCAACACATTTAAAAGTTCCTTTTCTTTGGTTTTGTTTTTTAAATATGGAGAGGATGCTCAAAACTTCTGGTTGAGACAGTAAAATGAAGGATGCAAAGACATTTTTTTTCCAAACTGATCTACAGCAGAATTCCTTTGGTAAAACCTTGAGCTGCTAAACCTGGACTCAGCTCTACCATAGCTTTTCAGTAACAGCCTGGATTGCAGTGAGGCCCAAACTGTCTCTTTTTGAATACATCTATATTACTAGCAGGTTAAAAAGAACAATGGAGAGGAAGCCATTCACGAGAACTAGGCTAAAAACTCTAATAACAATACAATTACACACAAAATAAAATGAGCAGAAACCACTCAGCACACTACTTACAGCCTGTCTGCTCCTTCTGGAGATTATGAATGAGATTGTGAATGGTAACACAGCTTTTGTTTGGGGTAGATAGACACACTGGTGAGCACAACAACTAAATCTGACTTTTTGCTCATTAGCATGGCTCTTGCAGTGCACACAGTCCTGGAATGACTGTCAGCAGCTTCAGGGAGATCTGGAGAAGGTCTTTAAAAATATTATTTATTACTATGCTGTTGAACCACTATTTCCTGTGTCACGGGTCGATAAGTTTTGTTTTCCTAATAAATATATTATTTTCTTTCCAGAAAAAAATATAACAAGATTCTACATGCTTAAGTTTCAATGACTGCACAATTTATCACAGCATATTAATGGCTGCTGGGTCATACACTAATTAAGATATATAATGTATAATGAGAAAATTTGTTCTATTGATCTTTCTGATGGCTTCTACAACAATTTAGAGAATCCAGTAGAAAGTGGCTGCAAGGCTCTGGCTCTGCATAACATAAATAAGGACTCAGCCCTTAGTATCTGAAATTTCATTCACAGCAAAGTGCTGAATTCCCTCTCCAACCTCAGGAATTAACATGACTAAATTACCCATTCCTCCTAGTCTCTATCTGGAATAACACTTTTAATTTAGATGGCTTTGAATGGCCTGAAATGTATTCACTGGTTTTTGTAACATTCTGAGTATTTATGGATATTGTTGAAATTGTTTTTAGTAGGAAACTGAAATTCCCTTATAATGTTTGATCTCCAGTGATCAATTTTGACTTATTCTGGTTTAATATTTTTTAAACAACCTTTTTAAAACATGATAAATATTTTCCATGCAGAAATACGTAAGTATGCATTAATAATTATGCAGGAAATAATTAGAAGGAATGGAGACCAATGAAAGAGATATGCTGCTTTTTTGGTCATATACAGAAAACACTATAAAGCCATTTGGGGAAACTGGCTTATATCTTACTGACAAAAGCTATTATGTGCTCTAAAATAAAAGCAATATGAAAACCACAAAAAATATGATCCTAATTCCCCCTCAAAAACTTCAATTGATCAAGGATTTTGAGATTTACAGTTTTGTTTATATAACCTATTGTTTAATACATTTTTATAAGGTTGTTTGGAACCTGGTTAACCAGCCTCATCACAGTTCATTGTTGCATATGAGCATCTTTGAACTATGTCAGCACTGCACAGTTCTCTGGTGCATACATCAGGCTTTATTCATGTTCCCTTTTGATGATTTTCCTGTTTGGCATGTGGATAGATTTGATACTTTATAAATTATTCATTAAGTTTGATATCCCTCCCACTTCTGTTTGCATTATTGAGATACAAGGACTGGATAAAATTCAAGCAAGAGTAAGCCATGTTTTTCTGTTATTTCTGCACTTTTAGAGTAGAAATCCTCAGGTTTGTTGGTTACAAGCAGAACCAATTAATGCTCTATAGAGACTGTCACAGGGTAGAGCCTAAATGAAAATATTTGTTAGGAAAGGAAGGCTTGGCTACAACCTCCCATTCTGAATTCATGAGATGATTCCAGAGGCATAGGTGAGTGTCATGAGAGAAAATCTCCTGAAATTCTGCCCTGTTCTACTGGTTAGGTATGCATGTGCAAGGAACAGAGAGGCAGAGATGAATTGTTAACAGCTTTACATCCCTTTACATTATTAAGACATTTGAGAAAAAAAGGCTAAAAGCTGATATTAAGATAAGTAACAAACACCAATTATCAAATCTCAGAGTGTATGATTTTATTTTGACTCAAGCTCCAAATTTTATCTTGCAATCTCTCAAATTAACATTCATGTGGATATTCAAAACAATCAAAACCATGGATTATTCAATTCCCTGAACCAGATTCAGCAAAGCCTTCCTCAGATGGAGCAAAGCTATAAGATACAGCATATACTTTGCTGATATTTCATAATTCTTTTAGTGAACTTCTGTGAAAAAACCTGATTTCAGATATGTGATAGCCTGGTCTATTCGAGAAATGTGATACTCCTCAATTTTCTACTCAGAAAGAAGTCATTTGAATTTCAGTGTAGCAGCACCACTTTTGTAGAATTCCTTAGCTGTTTTTCAGTAAAAGGTGAGACATGGTAACTAAAAATAAGAAACAGCCATAACTTTAAAGCCCCTAACATTAATAATCATAATTTTTTTCCTGAATAAAGTACTCAGGGTATCTATGTAATAATGATGCCTTGGATTAATTCTGGTTAGTACCATCCTCCCAAGAGAGAGATTGTTACTGACCAGCTCTGTGCTACCACACCAGATGTTCAGTCAGGACTGAATGCAGCCATTCCCTTGTGATTTTATGTTCTTAGTGACTGAAATTGCCAAGACCTTAAAACGTGTTCAGGTAAAATCTATCTAAGTTATACAGGTCTGTGCAATATCTTCTGCAACAATACAGAAAAGAGAGGATAATAATTGTGAGGTTTTTTAGAGTGTATTTCCCAGGTGATAATGGGTCATTATGTTATGGGCAATACTGCACTCAGTTTTATCAAAAATCAGTTAAGCAAAGATTTGATATGGGAATAGTCCATACACAAACAAATCTACTGATTTTTGGTCCCTATGTACCTAAACACCCACGAGCTATTAGAATGTGCAATACATGCTGCAGGCTGCCACTTCAAATTAACCTCTTTCTGTTATCTTATTTCAGAGGCAAACATTTCTCTTCTGCATGTATAAACTGAATTTCATCCTAAATGTGTTGTTTGCATTAGTTTCACCTGGACTAGCGACCATGTCCCAAAGAGGGCTGGAGTATCACAACTTGAGAAGAGGAAGAAGCAACAAGCTGTTTTGTTGGCTGTGCAGTGGTTTTCTTTTTTCTCCTATAAAAGTAAATTCTGGAGATTTTAATCTCCAGATTTAAATCTCCATAAAGACACAAAGATGGCATGAATTTCAGCATGAAGGCATGGTGACCTGCAGTATGTAATTTCATTAACTCCCTAGAAATAGCAGGTTATCCTGTAACTCGGTGGATCTGCCTGTGTAACTGCAAAATTCAGCACATCAGTTTTGAAAAATGAGCCATAACTGAACTCACTGTAAGATTTTTCATATCATGAAACGAGGTTGTAGTGAAGTGGGTGTCAATCTCTTCTCTCAAGTAACAAGGGACCAGGATGAAACAGCCTCAGGTTGTGCCAGGGGAGATTCAGATGGGATATTAGCAAAAATTTCTTGCCAGAAAGGGTTGTGAAGCATTGATACATGCAGTGCAGGGAAGTGGCAGTCATCATCCCTAGAAGTTAAAAAAAATGTGTGGACGTGGCATTTGAGGACATGGTTTAGTGGTAAAGGTGGTGGTGCTGTGCTGATGGTTACACTTGATGATCTTAAAGGCATTTTCCACCAAAAATTCTATGAGGAGTGTGGTTAGATCCAAATCATGTGGGTTCCTGTTCCTCCCTCCCAGATTTCAAAGGAAAAAAAGAAGAAAAAAAAGTGCACAACACTCAAAGAGGCTTATTTCTATGAAAAAGTAGAAGTATCCGCCTCACACACACTAATTGCACTAATTGATAATTTATAAGCTGCATTACCAGGAAAGTGCTTGTGGTTTTACTTTGTTTGTCTACTTTAAAGGCTCCTTTAAATGTTGAGCTGTTAACAGGAACTAACAGCTATAAAATATAAAACCTTTTGCAAAAAAAAAAAAGTGACATTCTCAGTTTTGCAAGGCTTTTGATTCATTTTCTATGGATTTTTTAGGCTTTCCAGTCTCTCAGTACCTGCTTCAGTAATTACTTTCTCTGGAGAGTTCAATATCATGGCCACAACACTATTGCTTGCCATTAATTGCTAACACAAGAGCAGCTGTGCACAGCAAGTTCTTCATTTTGAGAGATACCATTTTATTTTATTAGAAATTGATTTTTAAAGCTCTTCTATTATTAATTTGTCTAAGCAGGGAATGCTCTAGTAGCTAAGTGAAACTCGATTTACTAACATCTGGAAACAGGTTAAGGGTTGGTTTTTTGGGGTTTTTTGGGTTTTTTTTTTTTTTTTTTAATTGGTTGTTTGTTTGGGATTTTTAAAATGAAAGATAAGAGATAATCCTTATTCAGATAGCTCTGTTCTATCTATATTTTTAATCCAAAATTTTGAAGACTTTAGGGACAAGATTATTTTTCTGGAAAATCATCACTGAAGTGCTGCTTTCTTTATGTATTTATTTTTCCATTTAATACCTCATCAGCTCAAATTCCACAGGAACACCCTAGTAAAAAACTGGCACAAACAATGCAAAGAGATTTTTTCTAATTAATTAAAATTTCTGTCATATTATTCCTACTTGTTGTATAGAGAAACAAAGGAAGACTAAGTAGAAGGCAAGGTTATGGTAAAGAAAGGGAAGAATGCAACAGTTCTTTTCACTGTACTCTTTAGTACTGATATGACAAACATCCAGAGGAGATTACCAGACCTGCTGATATTTAAACTGAATTTAAATCTGAATTAACATAAATGCACACTCAATACTAAAAAAAATATTGCTATGCATACCCCTGGCTTGAACACCTAACCTTTAGAGGATCACTGAAGAAGCCATTTTATCTCTCTATACCTGTTTCTTTTATCTGCAAAATGAGGAAAAAATGATGTTTTTATCAGTTTTTTAACCAGAAGTGTTTTGCACATGAAAACTTGTATTTTATATGCCATGCAGCATATCAGCATATATATGACATGCAGAATAGCACAAAATAATCCAGGTGTCTCTGAGAACATAAAGTCTCCTGGAACTAAACTGAAGGACTTTGCAGTATTTAAGAAAGAAAACAGCATTCAGTGCTGTCCATTGGGAAAAGCTGCCAGCACATGCTGTCCCTTCAGTCCCACCATGGGGCTGTCTGAAGGATTCCAATAAAACTCTGACTTACCCTGTTTAATAACATTGATACATCTTTAAGCTGAGGGAGCTGATGAACTTACAAATCACATGTGTACATGATTAGGGCATGATCGTGATTCTTACTCAAAGTAAGAATTCTTCTCTAATACAGGTCATACAGGTAAGGACAAATGAAGAGGACAGGTATGTGTGTCTAGGTGATGTGGTAAGAGAAGGGTGTGGAGCTGCAGGTTGGACTCTGCTTTCTCCTCTGTGCAAGACCTCCAACCACAAGACTCCACAAAGACAACAGGAAGAAGTCACAGATCTATGCAGAAGCTTGGGAGACTGGAAGACATATCTTTTGCCAAAAATACCATATTATGAACACAAGTTTTCAGCTGAACTTCCCACAGGCCCTTGCTAAATTTCAAATTTATTTTTGTTATGAATTGACTCAAATTTTTGGCTCTTGACCAAGCGTGGCACATCCTCACCTTCAGACCTTTGGTCACTGCAGACCAAATACTGTCCCAATGTGCCTAGGTTCAGCATTTCCTCATAAAAGATGCTGAATTTACTCATGCATCATCATGCCACTGCTATGGATATTTGTAACCCACCAGCTGAAATCTGAAACTATCAGTACTATCAGTCTCCCTATCAGTATTACCCTTTCTAGTACAACCCTTGGGAAAATTATTATTTAGTGCACTTCCCCAAGAGAGCTGAGTCAGTGCTGCTGATCAAACAGCTTTTTGCTAAACATTCCTCTAAATCAGGAATGTGTTTTCATTTGAGTAATCCTATGCAACCAATTTTTCTTAAGTAGATTTATTACTGTAGCTAGAAAGCCTCCTGTATCATATTTAACTACAAATAAATGTCTGCTGTCTGCAGTCCAAAACAAAGCAAAACAAAAATACCCCAAAAAGACCAAACAAAATGAACAAAGGGAGAGATGGTATCTGGTAAAAGGCACATAAATACAAAGTTGTTTTTAAAGTTTGTTTAATTAGTAATTGCTACAGTGGAAATAATACGCCTCCCACTGCAGTATTTTAATGAAACATTGATTAACAATTATAATCCTAATTATGCCTATAATTAAAAAGAATTTAATGACTAAAAGAGGAACTGGTTACCTTATACCTACACTTCCAAGTAGTCCACTGAAAAAATGTTATTAAATTCTTCTTTGAGATAGCTGCTTTCTAAAACCTAGCATTCAAATTACCTGGATAGATGCCTCACAAAATTTAAGTAACTTAATATCTGTCAAATCATATTAAACTACTTTAATTAAATTAATTTATTTTTGAGCAACAGATTAGTCCAGTGCTCTGTGGTTAATTATAAATTAAATCTGAAACCTGATCTATATTAAAATACCATTCTGTCCACACAGCACCAACAAAACACTACATGTGCAAGCCCACAGATGATGGATTCAATATTTATAAAAAAAAACAGAAAAAGTCTCAATTGGATTGGAATGAATTGCTAATGTCAATGATCTTGATAAATCACTGCCAGATTACTGTTTTATTTCAAAAATCAAAAAATACTGAAACCCTCTGTCTGGACTAAAATCAGTCAAGAGTCCTCTTAAAATGACATCTTAAAAGCCAATAAATGGTTCTGGAATTAGACTTATAAAGTCAAATAATTAGGCAGGTAGATGTACATGCACTGCTACTAAGGAGAAAGCAATTCAACATTTATAATAACTTGGGCTCTCTTGCCCTATCACAGAGAATCCAACTTTTGAACTTAGTTACTTACAGTTTTACCTAAGAAACTCCTCTGGTTTTGTTTACTGTTTTCATAATACTGGATTTCAGTAGTGTTTATGTAAAAGAGTCCCACAAAATACATTTCAACCTCCTTCCACAGCACTTTTGAAAACTGGCCCTGACTCTTGAGTTATACATTAATGATGGAAAACTGTCTGCTTGCAGGAAAAAGGCTGGAAATTTCTAGTATTTTTAAATAATATTAAATTTATTTAAATTTAAGTTATCTAAAATTATTAAAGTTATCATACCTTTTTTTTAATTTCAAGGAATTGAAAACTTTATGAGTCTCTTCACTTGTTATAACAATTTGACATATTTTAACTGTAGTTAAGAATCATTAAATGTAAAAAAGAAAAAGAAATTACAAAATATCCAAATTTTGTGCAACTGTTTATTCTATATTAAACTGGCCTCTGGCCTCTCTGCCCTTGAGGGAATTGACAGCTCCTCCCAGTTTAGTGTCTCTGGAAAACTTACTTGGTATTCCTTTGAGTCCAGTTGTTTAAGCATTCCCTAACTCAACCCTCCTCCACTGGGAACAAGGTGTCCTTATTCCAGAATTTCCTTTTGCTTGTAAAGGCCTGTGATTACTGAAGGCTGATCTTACAATGGATGAAAGACTAATTAGTGATTTGTGCCTTTAAACATATGAATGAGCATATATTAAAACCTTCTTAAAAGTTTCATGGACTTTTATATTTTTTTTGAGGTCTTTTATTAAATTGCTGTTTACTTTTGAGTTCTTCAGAGCTCATAGAGTAGCTAATAAAAATCTCAAAATTGCTCTTGGCATCCTCTATCAAAATGGATGATTGCCAGTAGAGTAACAGAGCTTAGCATTTCTCTTCAAAAATATGCTGCCATTGAAACTGCTGCGAATATTGATAGCAATGTGAGAGAATGAAATGGTTAATGGCTTAAACATGCTAAAATCCTCTAAGAATCCTTACACAGCTGCAAAGGCTCTCCATCCCTGCCCACCAAAGCCCATCCCTCCCCAAATACTGCTGCTCACTGGAACTGGGACTGCAGCAGGAACTTGGGATAAAGTAAAGGCGACAGGACGGTCTCATCAGCCCAGGTCTGGGGAGAAGAATGTACCCACGAGTGATGGGGGAAAACTGGGGTGCTGGTGGCTCAAACATTCATATTTTACACATTCTTCCTTCTCACAGGGCTGCTCACAAAAAGATCCCTTCATGCTGTTGGTTACTGTGGTGGAAAGGACAGCCCAAGGGCAGAAGTGATGTACCCTTTGCTCATGACTCAAAGCAGTGGGACAATAGCAGATAAAAAACATTAATACACAAAAAACTCTGTTTGAAAACACCCTTTGTAGCTTAGAGGTACTGAACTTTTTTTTAACATGGGAAGAAAGACTGGGTGAATATGTTCCAGATAATAATGAACAGACTTATCTATGCATTTGAATTTTGGGTTTTGAGATTTCCAAATTCTTTCAAAAATATCATCACTATGGAAAAATTCATCATTTTGAAACAGGCTTTCCAAAGGCCAATATAATGAAGCAATTTTTTATAATTTATAATATAATTTTCAAAATGCAAGTGTGAAAAGCATCCACTTCAGCATATGAAACCTAAATTAATTTTTAGAACATCTATCGTGTCAGCAAACTGAGAAAAAGTTTACAACAAGAGAGGAATGGAGAGCCTTGCACAAAGACCTATTATACAAATCTAAAATGTAAAAGGCTTTCCATTTTGAGCTACAATGGGAAGCAGATGCACAAAACAGATATAACCTGCAGAGTATAAGTCTACTTTACACTGTGTATGCATGTCCAGCATTTAAAAACTGGAGAATCACTTAGGAATTTATGAAGTTGTGTTCTGACAGAATTGGAGAGCTGTTAAATACTTAGCTGTGGAATAAATAGCAGGTGTGAATATCTGGGCTTTACACTAAATTTAAAATTGTGTTTAGATGAAGTATATACAAGTAACATTTGCACCTGCAAAACAGAGAAAAGCTTCTTCCATTTTATACATGTGTTCTAAGGAAGAATACATAGAGATTTTGAGGCTTCTATGTTGTGTTGGTGAACTACTGGAGTAGACAGGTTAGCTAGATTTAAGAATCTAGTTTTAAACATATGGGATTTATTTTCAAGTGAAATATTTCCTAGAGATTGGCTGAGAGATATTTTTAAGAAACATTCTTTTTCTGTACTAAAAAAACATCACATAGTAAGCCATTGCAAGTGCTGGCCCCACACATGAGGATAGATCCCAAAAGCATTGGAAGAGTTGGAAAACAAAATAAATAATAAATTTGCATTTTCAATATTTTTTTCCTGCAACATCTCCCTGTATTTATTTCAAGATCATCCAGCATGACAAAACAAACAGGATTCAAGTGCTATGAAATATTCTTCCTGTAAACTAGCCTGAGGCAGTTTCTCTGCCTGTGCTAGCACTTGTGCTAATGATACAATAACAGCTTCAGAATAATCCCCTTCGCCCTCAGAAACACAAACAATCTTGTATAAACAGAAGAGAAAGGTTCTCAAAACTCCTCCTCAGGCAGTTGTAGGCATGAGTCAACATGCTTCAGACAACACACTGTTGTGTGTGTAGTGGACACATTATTCAGGCATTGGTAGGAGCATCATTTAACAACAGCAGTAGCAGCAGCACAGGTCTTGCCATAAAACAAGGCTTTCCTTTACACAGCAAACAGCAAAAATCAAATTCAGGCTACTCATTATCTAAATTCAGTAAAATATACATATATTTAATATAATTAGTGTGATCAAGTGATGAGATTCTTTGGTGAAACAAATGCTGGTTGAAGTAATCAAGTTGAATTGACCTTGGCTCTAAGAGCAAAGATGTACCTGTCAAGGGTTGTGGATTCTGAGAGACAGGAACGTAGCATGGTGTACTCACATTTTCACTGATGTTAAACATGACTATATGTCTACTTTCTACATCACTATCTTAAAAACTAGACAAGTACAAAAATCCCACTTGTAAATATTCAAGTGATTAGTTACACAAGATATAGAAAATAAAAGAAAAAAATAAACACTTCTGCTTTTCAAATGACATAATCTTCTGTTCTTCTTACTTAAAAAATAATACTAATTATGTATTTCACTCCCAGTTCCTTCCCCCTCATGTTAGCTTTATGCCAGAATAATTTCACAGCCCTTGAGTGTGTAATTCTGATATAAAGAAACAGTGCCTATGTAAAAAAGCAATTTTTAGTTATATTTCACTGCTCGTAGATAATTGAGAATATTTTCAATGAAATATTCAGCACAGGACAGTTGTTTAGCGTGGAAACCCAGAGAATCAGGAATATTTCTCGCCCTGACCCCCAAGGGGAGCACTGACTTTGACCCTTATTCATGGAGAAAGTTTCCTAGACTTCAAGACAGAATAGAATCCACAAAAGTGTGAAATAGATTATAGAGAGTAGTGCAGATGTATCACTTGGTGAGAAATTTAGGTTTTGGGATTTTTAGTATGTTGTGGATGGAAGCAAGATGGAGGGCACAGGGTGTCATCTTGGGTTTTTTCATCATGCTTCTTCTTCATGGGTTTGGGTGGCATTTTGTAATTGGGCATTAAAGTCTCCATTGCAGCTCATTGGGATCAGTTATTGGGTTAAAAGGGAAAACAATCTAGGTGTCAGTTCTTAATTGGATAGTTCAGTCTTACAAGACCTTGTAAGAAGAGATTTTTGCCCATTTTGTGCCTTCTAATGAAAGGCTGCTGAACTCACAGTAGTGAGACTGTTTTACTGATAAGAAATAACAAACACTTGAGTCCAAACATGAATTACTGTCTCAACTGCCTTCAATCCAGACCCAGAAAAACAGACAACTGGTACCCCCACAGTCTAGGACAGTTCAGTTACCTGGGTAATACCTTGCCAGGCCAGTGGCACTGCCAAAAACCTGCCATAATAACGTGGGGTCCTCTTCCCGGTTCCGCTTGAACACATCGTCCAGCGCTGCCGTCCAGTTCAGCTCATTTAACACGATCGTTGCTGTCAAAGACAAAACAAATCTGTTATTAGAAAGTCCCATCCTAACACAGGAAGCAACAGCTACAAAAAGGAAGCTGGAACATTAAGAAAGTGATGAGATCCAATGTAACTGATCCAGAAATTAAATTTTAAGAAACACACTTCTTTTCCATGGGCATTTTCTTTAAATTGCTCGCACTTTCTTCTTCCTGTTGCAGTATTTGCATGCCATGATCCTGGGTTTATTTGCACAGACAATTGTCACCCTGTTCTTCTAAGCCTTCTGATGTTTACATTTTTGTAATGGAGTTTCTCACGTACTTTTCATGTAAATAATGATTGTTTTGCATTCCTTTCTGGAGGAGGAGAGAATTGATGGACTGTTTGTTTGACCAGTGTGGTGGGAGAGGTGGCAATTTCATCCTCCAATCCAGGGTCACTTTCGGAATTCTATAAATGTTGAGGTCTGCAAATAAAGGTGCCCATTTTTGCCTTGGACATCTCAGCGTGTGAGTGCCACTCATTTTGTGTTGTATTTTTAAAAGATATTGTCTGCTGCATTACTTCTTTTCTGAGATGTCACTCTAATTGCACTTCCCAGCCACAGAGAAGACTGTTTACAGAAAAATGCTGGCTAATTCCAGTGTACTGCAATAAGAATGAGTAGAATGACATCAACAAAAGTTGGTATAATATAAACGTAACAGAGATGTCCCTTTCAAAATGGATTATATGGGGAAAAGACACTGATGAGTTATTGCTACTATTAAGGTGGGGCTGCATGAACAGCAGTGCTCATTAGCACAGACTAAAAGGTTTTTAATGGTCATAGATCTGGGCTCTGACAGTAAGGACAGTAAAATGAATGTTAACATTTATGATTTGGGTCAATTAACTTAAAATACAAGAAAAGTTACATTTCAGCTAAACACTATGTTGCCAGTTACACAGAAACTTCATAAAGTTCTCCTGTACCAATACTTGCTTTAATCAATCAAATAGTTTATGTCATTAAACCAATATGGAATATTTTAACATGTTCTATACCTTCTTGAGAAAGAATATTGGGAAACTTTAAAATTGAACATTAAGTGATCAACACTGCTGCACTAAAGAATCAATGGACTAGGCTCAGTAATCAATGAAATTGCATTGTGAAACAAAACATCTTATGATAAATCATGCTTTTCACCTCAATCAGTTGTAAGTATTTCATTAATTCTCCTCCCTCCCCCACCACCAATTTTAGGTAATTTCAAATGCATAGTTATTTTTGAAAAGCAAAGGCTTTTTGATGGTTTAGTCACTAATTCTTTCTTTTGTGTTGCATACTGGGATTGTAAGCAATATTTCTTAAATTTAAGCACCTATATCAGAGAGCCAAAAGTAGAAAGCAACCTAGAGGAAAAAAAAAACTTTGAAAAGATCTAAAGATGTAGGTATAAATCCAATGAAAACTGTCACTTGTCATAGAGATCCTGTTTACGTTATGGTATTGCACACAGGAAAGGAAATTCATCTTTTGCAAATGGGCAAGTCAAGCTGAAATAAAACCAATTCACATTTAAGGAACCTGAGTGGAATTACAGAGCAAAATTTGATATGTAGGTCCACATTCTAAACCCCTGCTACAATGAAAAAAAGAGATAAAAATAAGGATGGATTGAGAGTTAACAGCCATTACAACCCATTTCCAGAGTAAGGCACTTAAAAGGTACTAGAGAAATGAGATCACAACATTAAATTTTACAAGCTTGTTTTTATAAGGTTAAGGAGAAAATTGCTATACCATATATTTTGCAGGAAGGTTTATCTGTTTTTTTTCAGAGGAGTTTTAAGATATTACTCTCTCAAGAGATAGCTTTCTGAAGAAATATCAAATTAAATTTCCAACTCTTGAGATTTCCTCTAAGTGATAAGCTTGCATTATATACCTCTCTTTTTTTCAAGTGGATAATTATAAATAAATATATGTTTATGTAAAGAAGAAAAATTCCCTGAGGCACCATGAGATGTTAATTATAATTTTTAAATGGTTACTGTTCAATTATGTCTTAGATCCTGTTTGACCTGCAGTGCAATTAAAGATATGTACAGACTCTCTAAACTTGACTTTGTGTCAAATCTGGCTTCCAGAAGTGGCTCCATTAAGTCACTAGAAGCTCTGTCACTTAGGCAGACAAGATATTTTCAGCTTGATTTTGTTTCTTTTCATGCTACTGCTTCGTATTTGGAGGGACAGGTACCAATGTCTTCACTCTTGAGACCAGAGAGGGGACTCAAGGAGAAAACAGGGAGCTGTGTCAGGGAAGGTTTAGGCTGGGTATCAGGGAAAGGTTCTTCATCCAGAGGGTGGCTGAGCACTGGAACAGGCTCCCCAGGGATGTGAGTACAGCCCCAAGCCTGACAGAGCTCAAGAAGCATCTGGACAATTCTCTAGAGGAACACAGGTCCTGGAGCCAGGAGCTGTACTCAATGATCCTGACGTGTCCCTTCCCACTTAGTATATTTTATGATTCTAGTATTGCAATATCACCCAAAAATATATAGTTACATCTGTACACACACACCTCTGCACATACACAATCATATATATGCAAATATATATCTCAAATGAACATATACTAAAAAAAGGCATAGAAAAAATACCTAAATACTGAAGTGCCAAATCCAAAAACTAGAACTGATCATTTTTGCACTTTATTAGACTTGTTGAGATTAGGCTATAAAGAAAGAGATAAGGATTACTAGATCTTGTGTGCAATATTTATAGGGAAATGGTGTTTTACAGTGAGATTTAAGAGTTTTATGGTATTAATTATGTCCTACTTTCCCCTTCCTCCTCCTCTATAACTTTAACTTTCTCCTGGAGATAAATACAACAGCCTAGAGAAAAATCCAAGAGTCTTCAGCAAGGGAAAAAGACCAAAACACTTAAATGGCCCAAGACCTGAAGCTGGAATTAAAAAAAAATAATATGGAACTCAAGAAAAGCAACAAGAACAGAGTATCTTAACAAAAGGAAACTGTAATAAATCTGGGAAAAGGCTACTATTAGTTTGCAATATATTCCTATTCTGCGATATTGCAGATATTCCTGCGCCCCAGAATTTCACAGTTAAATGCCCAAGTCTCATTTCTGTAATAAACAATAACACATGACAGGCTCAACATATATCACCCTCTTCTTAATTCACTTTCTCATCATGACAAAAAAATGTGTTTGGAACAGAAACACAGTTTATTTGGTGGGACTGATACTCAAATAAATGATTATATGATCATTAAAATAATTCCTGGAGTGGTTTGTTATTTTTGTTTTTTGGTTGGTTTGTTGGATGGCTTTTTTCATTCTGTCTAGAAGTATACTTGATATAGGATGCACCCACAACTTTATTAACTAATCCAGTAGTCAGTAAATGAGGAAAAGGGTGCTGGGAATTTTAGTTTGAATAGTTAATTTTTCTAAGTGTCTTTCCACAGCTTCTATTAATGTTTTCCTTCTGCTAAAGCATACACCCTGAACTTAAAAAAAAATGAGCTGTAAATCAAGTTCTCTATTCTTTCCCTTTGTTTTTTTTGGAATGCAATATCACTGGTAACAGACAACTTCAAACCAATACCTCTGAGTTCTGGTTTAAAGCCTACAGCAATGGATTTGAAGCTTTCCAAAAGAAAAGCAAGCAAACCCAGTCCTAATCAGCAAAAAAAAACTACCCTTCCAATGATTCCTTATAAAATATCCTGATTCTCAATTGACACATAAAAATCAAAGCTGCGGTACTTTCACTAGCTCATAGTAGAGAACATAGCACCTGTCAGAATACCCTGATTGGAGAGACAGTTTGTATTGACCTCACAGATGCAGTGAAAATTTATTTTCTGTTTGGAAGAAAATGCATTTTACTAAAATAAAATGTTTAGAGGTGTTACAGTCACACTTCTGTATATCTACTTGCCTTTCTTTGAGTTAACTTACATACAGGAAAGAGCTCGTGACTGATAATTGACAGAAAATCTAGCTGGAGTAAACTCTCCAATAAGCTTATTTTCAGTTCTTCTAAAAGAAGTCTTTGAAGATTACTACTTCAGAGTACATCAGCTGCTACCTTTCACATGCTACAAGCAAGATGAAAAAATAAAATTCATCATCACACAATATGAAAGATCATTCTTTGTGGCTAATGTCACTGAAGTCCATCCATCTTTTCATTTTTTCCTTCTTCTTTATGATATGAGGTTTAGGGGCCTTGACAAGGAATGAATTCAATTTTCCCCTACAAATGCAATCAATAAAAAATAGGGAGCACTGCTGTACCTTCTTTAAAAGAACCGAAACACACTTCTGATGATTTATTCAATGTGGAGGCTCTGGCCTGCATACAAGACAGGGAACAACTTGATTTGAAAAGCCTGAGAGCTATTTCCTATCTCTGAAAATATGTGAGCTGCTGTTCCCTGATGTGGCAGCTAACACAGACACTGGGGAGAAGAGAAGGGAGCTCCTTAGCAATTCATTAATCTTCTTTTAATGTCTGGAATGTATTACCCTTCCATACCATGCTTAATGAAGTTGACCAATTGATTTCTTCAAAGATAACACTAAGTAGTAATTGTTGTGATTTAAATATATATTTTCAATCAGTTATGGTATCCAAAAGTGGGCAAAGAGGGACAATACTTTTGCAAGTGCATATTTTTGCATATGTGTGCAGACAAACGCTTCCATCTGTAGCCATGCTCATCTGATAATAGAGAAACTCTACTGAAGGTATAAACTAGTTTTTTTATGACTTTCACCAATCTTTTAAAATATTATATTCCTTAATGTTTATGCTAAAATACACAGAATTTTATTCACTCTTCACTGCCACTGGAAAGTTGCACTTCTGTCTTCTCTTACATGGGACTAGGAAGGAATAGACATTTTATTTCAAGGTACTTTTAAAATGGAGTTTTGCACTGGCTTATCCACGTGTGTCTTTATTATGTATATACATCTATATACCCACAAACACATGAATTCTCTACATAACTCCCAAATATAATTTGAAGAACTGTTCTAGTAGTAACTTGAACTTCAACCCTTTGAATTTAGATGTGTATTATAAGTCAGCTTCTTCTCTCTTGCAATAGCAAAAAGGCCAAAGCAAGGAAAAGATTTATAGTGGCTTCAAAATTAACATTTTCTCCAGGGTAAATGGCCCTTTGAGTGGCATTAGAAACTCGAATTTAGACATTTAGGCTTTTTATACAAAACCATAGGAAAGAGTCCAACTCAAAACAGTCATCCAAAGAAACCTTACAGCTGATTAGAAAACAGGTGAAGGAGAGTAATAGCAAAATTTCTAGAGATAAGGAAACTGGGTAATATTCATCCTCTCTTTTAGACTCCCAAATTTTATCAGAACAATTTTATACAAATGCCAAGGCAATGTATCCTTTTCACTCAAAGCAAGGGAGAAAAAACAAAAATAGATCTTTGAACTGAACAAACAACCCTTGCTATATAGTGGAATTTCCAACTGGACAGGTCATTATACAATGCTCTTACAGATCTTGTACATATTACACTTCTTCAAATTTGCTACAAAATCTTACTTTGAATGAAGCATTTCCATATCCCAACATATCATAATTTAAAATTACTGGATAATGAGAAATGCTTGGATAATATGTATTTATTGATTAATAAAACCAAAGTATTAAAATACATTTTTTAATAAATGGATCAATTATTGAATCAAATAATTTCAAGTTCTATAGAGTAGATATTTTACACTCACAATTAAAGCATAAACGATAAAATGTCATGTACTTTTTTTTAAATTAACAACTTCTCCATGCCTCATTAGATATTTGACATTATGTCTCAGACATTTCTATAAATAATTCCATTAAGAAGTCACTGAAGTCTAGAATACTGTTGTGTCTGTGCCAAATCAAGTAAATTAATTGGCAATACTATATTTTGTCTGCTGCCTGGCTTTGCTGCCATATACTGATAGCCAGAGAAGCACAGTAAAATCTTATTAAAATAAGTGACAGCCAGGAGAGGGAAATGAGAATAAAAATGTAAGAACAGAAGATGGAATTAGGCTTCTATTATAATTCAACAAAAAAGAGTTAATACAATGCAGAGACACAGATTCTTTAGTACACAAGTTGTTTATCTCCACAAAACACAACAGACACCCATATTCTAAACTGCACCCCATGCTGGAAACAGCATATGTGCATCTTACACGTTGTTGCCTTGCTTCCTCTTATCTCAAAATATGCCAGGATGTATTTCAGAATGGAATAATACCCAGTGTCAAGCACATAGTTCTGTAAGGTTATTCTGGGAAGATGGCAAGAAGACAAAATGCGTCAAAAATACTGTTCATTAGAGTGGTTCTAGAGGACTTTTCAGATTTTGTAGAGATATGCACAGTCTAAGAACCTGAAAAACCCTTATTATTATTTTATTATTATAAAAATAATAATACTGTTCACTGTTAGTCTTACAGAATACTTGAAAGTAGAGTCACTATTTGGAAATAATTATTTCTTTAAAAAACCCAAAAAACCCTAAAAACAAATGACCAGAAAAATTACAAAGAGATAAATATGATGTATTTTAATGGAAATATAAGGGATTAATTATCAAAAAATACACACATCTTTCATATAATAACTCTGCTCTTCCTTCATTTGCTCTAATTTTTTGTTAGCATTTCAAAGGATATCCTAGTGACATTGAAATTAAAGTAAGTACAGAGATATGCTTGATCTTTAATGAAGACTTTTCTCTCAAAAAAAAATTAATTAGGTGTTAACAAAACCAAATAAAACCAATCAAAAGACTGTCTGAAAATGCTGTTCTAGAATAATTTATTAAGTTCTGTCATCATTCTGCCACAGTACCACCACTTCAATAACTTTTAGAGCACCTTAAAAGATCAGTACATCCCAAGCAAAAGTTGGCTTAAGTGAGAAGGAAAAGAACTAGGAACAGACAAACTCATGCAAAAATGATCTCTTACTTCATGCTTTCTGCATTTTTAAAACTATTTTGCTGTTTTCCATCATATTTTGTTTTAATTGCAGTCTGGAAAGAGTTAATTCAGAACTGATGCCATCCTGTTTGTTTTTTTGCAGATCACCTCCTAAAAAAGTTTTTAGTTTTTCTTACAACATGAATAACATCCACCAACATTTCCTTCTTTCCTCTCCCCAGCCATGGCAAACTGGAAAGCACACATCTCTCCAGCAAAACCAGAGATGTGGTAGTACAATAAATAAAGACCACTCATCATATTGCTTGGGATTCTGTAAGTTTGTTTCATCCATCATGACAAGGACATGAACTGCAAGTGGACACAATGCTGAAAATGGCCACTAAGATGGGCTGGGAAGAACAGAAAATCCATCCTCTGAAAATAGACAGAGGTTCAGTGATGCAACTTAAAAAAGGAGTCAGAAAGGAAGCCCACCCTCAAAAATGGTATGTAAGGGTAGAAATGGCACAGCAAAGGGGTAGAAAGTACTTAAGAATAAATTAGAAAAGGCAGTTAGAAGGTCACTTTTATAGCAGAATGTCCTAAAATGGTCTATTGCTATGAGATACCAGCAAGCAGCCCAGATCTTTTAAGACTGAGCTTGATCACTTTATTAAAGGAATGACATGAACTAGCTAGATTAAGAATTGGATTTGGCAAGCAAAAAGCTGCCCTACTCTGATATGTCACCCTTTGTTACAAATAAAGAAAATGTCTGTTTAGAAGCTTAAATTTAGTAACCACAAAAATGCACTTTTATGAAGCATTAATAGCAGAGCAAGAATTGGAAGTAAAACCACTTATCCATCTCTAATTAATGAATATTAAATGCTTGCAAATAAACTATGGATATCTATATTGACTTCACATATATTTCTAAATAGAGTATATACATATGCATGTTGTCTATATTATAAAATATTGAAATAAAATATTAATAATTTTTGTACTGTAAAAATCATTTTCTTATATATGTAATAAATGGAGAACACATATTTTAAGAAATATTAAAGTAATACAGAGGATTTGGTAATGGATTCTAATCTAATCCCCATATATGTGAAATATTAAGGAATAGCAGACTGGTTTATTTTATTTAAAATATATCTCTGGTACCAGAAATCTAAGACACACCAAATGTGAGGGGAATATAGTGCTCAAGCAGGAAACGTGAGAAAAATGATGAAGAGACAAGGTCTGTTTCATCACCTGAGCTGGTAAAGATGTGACAGCTCCTACTTCTCATCAATATTCCAATCAGCTCATGGATGAGTCTTGTGAATTAAAAACAATGAAATTTCTACAGGCATTATTTTTTGCTGTTTTTCTTCTTGTTTTTGGTCATAGGCTGGTCCAAAGAGAAAGCAGACTGATATTTTCTGAAATTCAGCTACCCCTCTCTCTAACAGAAGAAAATGTTTACCATATGCAATTGCATGATGAGTTCTCAGAATATAAAAACAAAACAGAAATTGTTATTCTTGGCTCTAGCATCATCATAGGTACTGTACCTTGACTGCTAAGTAAGTATGGTTTGGTGCTGTTCTCCAGATTATGTAGAAGGAGCAAGAATAAAACTCCTCTCAAAGATTATGGGGCTATAGAGTACCAGAAAGTTGAAAGCTTGCTGCCTGCATAAACAGAGGAGCTTCTTGCTCTGAAGACATTCCTATTTCTTGCTATAAAGACTTCCCCTATCCCTTTGCAAAAGGAAAACCATATAAAATTATTTTCTTCTATAGAGCTTACACTATGTGGAAGGACACACAGGTTCCCGGTCCTATTCTTCTGAGATGCCAAGCTGTGTTCTGGCCTCCCTGAAGTTAATGACAAAAATTTTACTGCCTAGGGAACTGATTTTATCCCCCATCTTCAGGACATTGTAACCCTGCAGTGTTCAGCCACTCTCTTTGTACATAGTATTTTTTCAGTCTGATCCAATAAGCAGATGACAATATTAGGAGCTGGGGCTTGTTGCTTTAGATGTTCTAAAAAATTTAAAAAAAATTCTTATAAATCACTTCATAAGAATTCAAACGCCTTTGAAATAATAAAAAAAAAAAACAAACTCAAAAGGATCTTTGAGAACACAGTAAAATTAAGCTTCTTTGTAGTTGTTTTTGTCTGCTTCCATGTCATGGGTACTCTCATGAGTATATATTCATCTGAATTTTCTCTATTTGCTGCTTTAATCACTCAGTATAGAAGTTCTTTGTTCTGCAATGTCCAGACCAAAAAAAAAAATAATTAAAAATTAAAAACTTGCTTGCTAAGGTCTCCTTGTTTTTAATTTACTTTGTCAATATAAAACCACAGGACAAGGCAGTAAAATTGCAGAAAACTGGAATGGGATGAAGAAAGACATCTTATCTTACATCTACTTTACTGTTTAAGAGGAAATTTTATCTTGTTATAAGTACCTACCCTAATGGCCTAAAGTGTACTACATTTTAATTACTTTAGCCTCCCATATCTAACTAAGGCACATAATCTTTCCTGAATGAGTAAATACTGCATAAACAGAGCTTTTAAAATGAGAGAAGCTGCTGAGTTCGAGGTTTCTAAAGGCTTCTGTATGGATTGTTTCCAATACTAGGGAGCAAACAATGTGCTAAGGAAATAAAGACACAGCTGGAGCAATGGCTATGGAGTGAAAACATGCATATGGAAACAAATTAGTCAAGAATATATTATAAAAAAACCATGAAGTCATACAGTATTTTAAACAGTTATTTTCAACTGAAGTCAGAGAGTAAGGATACAGAATGTCATATTTCCCAGGATAAAGGAGGAGGCTATAAAAGTATGAATCTGGATTTAAAATAAAGTGTAGGATTCATATGACATAGTGAAATAAACCAAACTTCAGATTCATTTTTTCAGGCATTTCTTCACATGTTTAACTTTCATATTTGATGAATGAAAGAAGCAAAACTGAATGCCAGCAGCTCAGCACCTGCTAAATCCCACTGTGCTCTGACATTCTGCATCAATTCAGGTTGTACTCCAGGGAAATAATGGCCCAATCTGCTAACAACCCATTGCAGCAATAGTTTCAAAAATGGAAGAAGAAAGAACATTTTTTTTTTTCAAATAACTTTCAGGAAAACAAACAAACAAGCAAAAAAACCCAAAAACCAAAAGAACCAATGAAACAAAAGAAAGCCTCTTGTAAGAAACTCATTATTAGGCTTTTCTAACAGCACCTTGGTTTCATAGGCTTCACCTGTATTAATGGAAGGGCAATGGAATCAGCTATGCATATTGAAAAAGTTGCCGCTGGGATTACAATTTTCATATAGAGGATTTGGAGATTTTATTTTCTGCTGCATCTGCCCTGTGCTGTAGCCTGAATGTCCACTAACAGCAGATGTGGGCAGGGGCACTGTGAGAGTGCATCTTCTCTTAGGCTGCATCACAGGAACATCCAGCTGCCACCCTCTGAGCAGCTCAGCAGTGTCAGCTGCAGTAACTGGGGCCAAACTCTTTTCTTACAAAGGGCATTTCTGATCTGAGCTTCAATAGTACCATAGGCAGATCCAGCTCTCATAAAGCAATAGTTGTCAAATAAATCAGGTAGCTGAGAGTGAGAACAACTTGATTTCCAATGGCAAAGAAGTTCACAGTCAACACTTCATACTCTAGAGAGTCATTCTGTCTCATGCACACTGTCACATCACAATTTTCAGTTATCTGTAGCAGCAGACGTATTTGGAACATAAAAATATCTCCTATTATAACTGCAAGGAGAGTGCACTCAACGAGATGGCCTGAGCATGATAAAAAACCCACCCAAATACGTATTTTTATAGACATACAAACAAACTCGAGCACATTTAACAATGAACTTCTTATCTGAAAACCAGCTGCTTCCTTGATACAAATATTCTGTCAGAATAATGGTCATCTTACCACCTGTTGCAAGTGGACACATTTTCACTAAAGCAACTGCTATTTTATTCCAGTGTGTAACATGAAAATGAGATGTAGGTTTTTTGATTTTTTTTTATTTCTGATCTTCAGGCTTCCTATCATTGGCAGAATGTAAAAAGAAGAAAAAAACCCAAAAACAAACAAAAAAACTCCAAATAATTCCCAAATTATTTCTTTTGAAGTCAAGAAATAAAAAATATTAAATGTCGAAAATACTTGTTTTCATTAAAATAAGATATACATATTTTTTTCAGAAAAAAAAAAATTCCTTCAATTATCTACAAGAGAAAGACAAAAAACTGGCAAGATAAAAATGTTCTGAATAACAAGCTCCTGCAAGCTTGCTTCAGGGACAACATTTAAAGAAACATTGTAGGACTAGCCAAAGACAATCTTTCTTGCAAAATGAGATTTCAGGTGCATGACCTGGTGAGTAATCATTGGGTATCTATCCCTTGTCTCCCTTCTTGACAGCTTATGCCACAGCAAAGCATAAAATACTGTCAAAGGCATCCAGTTCACACTTAGTGACAACATCCAACAAACTGAAAAAGCAGACAAGTTATCCATCATCTGCTGAGGAGAGTATAACCCCTAAGGCAAGGCAATGCAAGAGACAAATGCTGCAGCTCTGCAATTTGTCACCATTAATTAGTTCATTATTAATGTATAATGATTCCATTTTGTTAAGTATGATCTAATCAAATAAATAGAAATCTTTCATGTCCTGAAAATTTTAAAATGAGAATTAAGACCCAATGTATTAAGATGAACATGAGCTGGGGATTCATCATGAGGGAAGAACTCAATCAGCAGCAAAACAGAATTTCTAGCAGAGTTCTGCCATACCCTTCAACTCCCTCCTGTCCTCCCAGTTTTGGGAAAGTACAAACAACTACTCAACATCCCTGTGCCTCTGACCTCTCCTTCCCTGTTATCAGGGAAGATCAAATGAAGAACTACTTTTGAAAACTGAGGGAAACTTTACTGACTACAAATGGAAGAGCTCAAGGAAAAGTGGTGCAAGAATGAACCTGGTGCAGAAATGAAAAGCCATTCATGGAAAATCAGCTGAACAGGTGTGTTCTGTGAAGATATGTACTGAGATACCAAAAAAAATTAAAATAATTTTTGGGAGATCTATAATTAGAAGGAAAAAATGCAATGCTTTGAGAAAGTAAGTCAAGAATAATACTTATGAGACAACCAGAAAGGGTTTCATAAAATTACTTAAAAAATTAGCTCTGATTATTCTGAAAGAAAACAGGAAATAAAACAGCAACTCCATACAATCAACTAAAACTGAGCTACTTGCAGAGGTGCACAAAGAAAATCTTTAAAAAATTATGTATTTTGTACTATTTTCAATTGTCAATCAAGCAAAGACATATAAAAATTTACCTTAAAAGCATAGCTACATAATTTGCAGCTAAATAAATTTTAAATGCTCAATGTCATCTGGATTATATATTAAATAATTTTGTAAATACATGGTAAAGATATGTGTACCTATATATATAATATGTTTTCAAAAGCAGTCAGTAAGCAGTTCAATGTATGGATGAGACAAAAATTAGTTCTTACCCTGGAGTGGGAAGAAGCTGAGATAAATAACTACTTACTTTTGCCTCAGGTTGTGTTCAGCCCTACTCTAGGCTTTCATCAGCCATTCCAGCAATTTATATTTTGCTCATGATCTTGCTTCATCTGCCTAGAGCTTTCAGTGTTTGCATCTATCCTTCAGTGCTAAGGATAAAATAAAATACAAACTACAAAAAAACCCCAAAAAACACCAAACCAAACCAAAATATAAAACAGGAATGTTTGCTTGTTGTCTCTGAAAAAATGCAAAAAACCGTGCAAACCATTTTACTTTTTTAGAATTTTTGGGTTTGAAATCAGGACATAATTCAGCATTCCATCCAGTGGCTATATTCACTGATTTAATTAGCATTGTGTTACCCTAAATATTGCAAAAAATGAATTCTTCAGTGGGATCTCCTAGTTAAAACTCAATCAGCAGATATATCAGCAACATAAAAATACAAATTTAGTGATGTGAGTAATCTCCCTAATATTAATGCATGTGGAATGCTAGGTGGGAGGGTTTTCTCTCCAATATGAGTAGCAAAACTGCACACTAAAACTTTCAGCCACTATGCCAGCATTGCTAGCCTGTAATTATTTGTTAGGTCTTCAGAGTATATTTAACATAAAAATAGGCCAAAGTTCTAATGCAGAAACACTGGTTTCTCTTCTTTAGACTGCTACATAATCATGGAATGGTTTGTGTTGGATGGGGTTTATTAAGTTCCTCTGGTTCCAAATTCCTGCCATGGGCAGAGGCACCTTCCACTAGGCCAGTTTGCTCAAAGCCCCATCTAACCTGGCCTTGGACACTTTCCAGGGATGGGACATGATGGGACAATGCTCATCTGCCTCATGGTTCAGTTTAGTGACTTCATGGTGACCCCCAGCTCTGGAACACTCAGACAATATTTCTGTCTTTTGAAAGTTTAACTGCCACAGTGCATGAAAAATGCTAATGGATCATTCATGAGAGACCATGAATCAAGTAATTTATCTGAGCAAGTGGCAAAGAAATCTCAGCACTGCAACAATTCTAATCTTCAAGGATAAAAGATGAATTTAGCTCAGTGACAATCAGTCCCTTATTGAGAGTTCAACAGATTTAACTGTATTACCTTTTTTTCCTTTCTCTGTACTTCTGTCTGCACATATTAGTGATATTTTCAGTTGTCAATACTAGTGTTAAGAAGTCAAACCAACTTTCAGAGAAGCGAGCTTGAAACATGAACAGCAAATAAATGACTTATCTGTGCCATAAAGAACTGACACACTTCTGTGGAAAGGGGCTGTGTCATTGGAGTTATTGCTCCAAAAACCCCAAATAACAGCTCCTCTCCAAATACGAGAGCGATATGCATTTTCTAACAGGAAATTTCTAGATCCTTACCAAAAAAAAACCCCTTACAAAAGCCTCTGGAGCAGCAGATCACATGGTAGAAGAAAGGCACACATTCAGTTTAGTCAATATTGTCTTGTGATTTTATTAATATGGAACATCTTAATTTTCTTCAACTCTACTGAAACAAAAGGTCCAGAATGCTTTCTGTTATGCTTCCCACTCTAGTCAGTACTATCAAACAGTGTAGTCTTGCAAGACAAAGGATTCAATTATTTATAAACAACACAACTGAAAGAATTGTCTAAGATTTTTAACTCTCAAGCTGTGCCTTCATCTTTGAAGACACTCAAAACCCATCTTGGCTTGAAGCTTAGCCCAGAATTTCTTGAACACAGCAGATGTGACTTTCTGTAATAATGTCATTTAAAAAAAAAAAAAAAGTATAAGGCACTGAAAAGGGATGATATGGAGAAGAAGAATGTGGATCTTCCCCTTCCAAGGATGCATACAATATTCTTTAAAACTTTATACCAAAATACTTCCTTCACTTCCCTTGCACCTTACTGTGACTTGCAATAATTTAAAAAAGCTATTCAAGAAAGAAGAGAGAACAAAACCTTTGCCACAAGGTGACCAAATAACAGCAGATTTCAATGAGTAACTTAAATTAAAATCATAATAAAAGAAACAAGTACACTAAGATACCATTATTCTTATTTACATGATCACATGCCCTAATCTTTCCAATGCAATGATCTCTATTTTACTTATTTTGCATATTCCCATATTATTCTTGAAAGAACCCTATTTTAATTTTTTTTTGTGTCATTGCATTGTATTTTTTTTATGTATTGATCATATGCATTCAGCAATCTTTCGTTTATGGGTCAGATTTCATTTGTCCCTGATTTATATTCATCTTATTCTAGCAAAAGGCTTTCACTTCTCTTGTCAGTTTCTGTTGAATGTTTTTGTATTGATCTTTTCAAAGTAACTGTTTTCCAATTCTGTATCATTTTCACGGGTATCACGTTCATTTTTACATTGAAGTCATCATTTTGATTTTCCACTACTTTTTTCCACACTAGAGCCTTTCTGCTGCTAAAAGCATTTTACACAGTTGATTTTGACATTATTGTTATAACCTCTCAGGAGGACAATCCAAAAACCTGATGATGACTTTGTTCAGTGTCTCTTACAGTGCTGAATTCGGAATGCTCTTAGATAATACCTTTCTACCTTCACACCAAACACTCTCCCTTGCCTCCAGTTAACACACTGATTTGGATGAGAGGGAAAATGAACTAAAATTCACTGTAGTGTAACTTTGTCACACAGACACACACACATCTGACACACAGAGTTGCACATCTGTTTTATGGTACAAGCAGGCTAACTGGCTTTTTTTACTTATTCACGAAGCCTTTACACAAGCAAAAGTTTCCACAAAGGTCAGGAAATACATCTCCAACAATAATTGATGCTGCTTCCCAAGGATTTCATCCTCACATCACTTCCATCTACCTCAGTGAAACACATTCTTCTTGTGGCCTGAAAATGCTGATTCTGACTGGCTTCCAGATCTGAGCCTTAAATCTTCTCAATTCCACTTCAGACTAAAACAATTAAAAACTGTAGCAGTGCACAGCACATGTGCAAGCAGCACTGTGGGTGTAAGAAGGATGGAGCAGGTGCCTATCCTCTCTGGGTTATGACCATTTTGGTGATACCTTTGAGGGATAGTAAAAAAAATTCAGCCTGGCTAGATATTATTACTGCAAAACGCTTTTTTTTTTGGCCATATAATAAATGTCAAACAACAAAAAATAATGACTGGCATTTAGAGGTTGCTACAGTGGAGAAGCTCTAGCCTAAGACATAATTGCTTGTTTCACCACTGTTTTCTCAATAAAGTAAATGCATCACCAAATTTTCTGCAAGTGAATACTGAAAGACTGCATCAGGGTTTCATAATAACCGTATCACAGAGTCCAACATTTTAAAACAAGTCTATCTATGTATTTACTGAAAGACAAATAATTCATTTTTATCTAAAAAACCACAAAAGAACACACATTTTCTATCAACAAATTTGACCTCAAATTGTTTAATTCTCAGAGCATGACTCTTAGTAGCACACAGCATCTTGAGATGAATGCTTGAGTAACAATCAGAATAACAGATCAGAAACAGAAAATTAACAGAAGTGAACTAAAAGAAAGAAAGAATTTAATAAAATTGGAATACTAAAGAAACAAGCAGGCAACTGTTCCAGGTCACATGAAATCTCAAAACAGCAGAACATTAGGGAGAAATTAATTTTCTAGAACAACAAATGTCAGTCCTGCTAATAGTCAAAAATGCCTTCCTTCAGCCAGAAGATATCTCTATAAACAGAGTCAATCCCACAATTAATCTTATCAATTAATGAAATACATTTTCCCCTAAAAGTATATATTAAAAAAACTATAGAAAGTAATTATTCACAACAAAAAAATCTGTAGTTACCGGGCTACATTAAAAACATATTTAAAAGAGAAGAGGCACAAAGAAAGCCACCCTGATTTAAGAGTTAAATAGTTCCATTCACCATGATTTGTGACGTAAATGCAAAATTTCTAAATAACTTTATTTCATACACTATAAAATGACAATAAAGCCAATTTTCTTTATTTCTCATAAAAATTAAACCTTGCTGTAAAGTTATTGGGACAATTGGTTCCAATCCCCAAAGCAGCCACACATTTGTACTTCTCTGGCTGCATGTTGCAACTTAAATTGACATTATATGGTAACATGAGGCTTAGGTGCAGAATGTAGGTTCTAAATCCTGTATCTGCACAGGCACATCAGGAGCAGAGTTTTTCATGGGAAACATAATAATGCTGCTACTTCAATCACCATTCTTTGAGAATATAATCAGAAATTTATCAAAAGGAGAAAAACTAATCAAAGACCAACAAAAAAAGAAAAAAAAAAAGGGGCTAGGCCAAATGGGATCTAGAAGATGCTTTTTATTTTATTTCTTCTTTTAAAAAAGGTGATAAATAGACCAGTGTACAAATTTTAAGCTGCTTTTATTCCTAATGGAGCACTGTTTTCATGTTTGAAGGTACATTGCACTGACTGGACATATTAGCAAGCACTCTGTGTGGTTCAAATGGTCCATTTATACTGGAACCTGAAAACATTCATTTCCCTGCTGAAGCTAGTACCAGAAGAGTATTTGAGCCAATTTTCTGCTTACTTGCAGTGAACATGCTATTTATTACAACATGGCTGTCATTACTGTTACATACACAATAAAGCACAAAAGGCAGTTTCTGTTCTTTCAGAAGTTTTATCGCTGGTGTCTTCTAAGCCACAGCATTTCCAGTAACTTTAAGTGGAGTTTTCTACATAAACAATCTGTGCACATCTCTGTCCAGAAAATAAAACAAGGAATCACCTCTTGTAACAACTGCGTACATTCGCAGAATTTCGATTACCAAAAACTCAAGTGGTTTTCTTCTGAATTTGTTTCTGATTGAAGCCAGCTACATAAGTGTAATCTATATTAGGTATATTATGATATAACGTGTGCAGGAGGTATAACTCCTGGCTGAGAAAACCAATCTTTAGATTGGAAATGTCAGTGAGAGCAGCAATCAACATCAGGCTGGAATCAGAGGTGTGATGGAAGGAAGGAAGAATGGGACTGGACATAAAGCTGCTTGTACTAGAGCAGCTAAATCAAAAAACTGTGTGGTGCACTGGCAATCAGTAGAAGAAATTAATTACAAAACCAAGCAGAGAAAAACCAACAAGTGAAAAAGCAAGAGTATAAATCTGATGTCTTCGAAGATACAAAGGAAAAACAAGCAGCAGCAAATGAAAGAAAGTGGAGAAAAATGGACAGTTAATTCAAAATGGGTGGTGATACTGCAATTCCCCTAATACTGCCCAAGACAGCACTTCTTTCAGTATTTTAGAGAGATGTCAGGATGATATATGTATATATTTAGTCGAAAGAATGGGAGAGAGAATTCTGGAAAAATCACGCTAACATCACTAAAAGTCTTTGGAAAACTGTACTAAGGAAAATAGGCTTATTTTAAGTTCCACAAATCAGATAGGGTTCCTGTCTCCTGGAAACTAAAATATATAAAATTGGAGAAGACCCTAACAACAGCAAGACAGAGATTACTGACAGTTTTTCATGCTGGAATAAATGATTAAGCTTTGACCTCCTTCACATTGATCAGGTGTCACAAGTGACAAAAGATGCTCAGAGAAGTGTAGGCTCAGGGAATCCTCAGAAAGCAAAAACAATGGCCCAGATAACAGAGTCATCAGAGTTTAGTGATGTCTGACCACAATAAGCACGAAAAACACATAGGTGAGAAAAGACCTCAAGAGTTTACAAAAAATCACTGAGAAAAACAGGGTCAAAGTCTATACAATTTTTCAGCTAAAAGAGAAGAGATGTGAGACACTTTTGCACCACACTTCATGCAAAAACACAGAGAAGAAATTATATAAGGAATTATATATTATCAGTAGAGGATAAGTAATTGAATATGGAGAACATGAAATATACATAAAATTATGATGAGTGCAAAAGAATATGAGGTTATAATGCAGCAGCATTATGTGACAAAACATTAAAATCTTTATTGATTTTTCCAATACTAATCCTATTCTGAATAGACAGAGCAAATATGGCTTCAAAAACCTGTTGACACAGGGAAAAAATAAAGAAAGGAATATTAAATACAAGGACATTAACCCTCATCAGGAAGCACCTGTAATTTCAGCAAACTGAAGATATACTAAGGATATATGCTAGCTTTGCTTTGAACTCTTTCCTGGGAGTCTTCCAGTAGCTACTGTTATTAATTTTTTTCTAAATAAATGGGTGATATTTTCCATTTCACATTTTGAATTTGCAAACATACTGCTAGTGTGGGAATAAAAAGCTCCTAATCTCTTCTGCATTTTTTCCTGTGACAGACTTTAATGGTAGCATTGATTTTCTACTTAGTTCATATGTTTACTACAAGTGGAAGGCAACAGGAATATAGTTTGTGACTT
The DNA here is from genome assembly GCF_012460135.2 of Molothrus ater. Taxonomy (NCBI): domain Eukaryota; kingdom Metazoa; phylum Chordata; class Aves; order Passeriformes; family Icteridae; genus Molothrus; species Molothrus ater. The sequence continues at coordinate 10,436,085 of NC_050482.2, read as the reverse complement.
GTGTCACAGTCTCAAAGGTGTAGATAATTTTCAGGATGTGGATGTTTAACTGGACAACTGCTCCCCTTGGTGACATCAGCATGGGTGACAGAGAGCCAAGGCTGCAGGAAACTGGCCTTGATTTTGCATTCTGTCCCTTCCAGCAAAATATATGAATTATTTGTACATATATCCATCATTTTTAATAGAAGCTTTAAATATTTGGTTTTTGAAACAAGAAATCTAAGTTGTCACATCAAAGCTATAATTAAGTATCACATTTTTAAGTATCAAAATCCCTTAACCATCAGAAATGATTGTGTGCTTGCTTCTACCTTCCTAGAAAAACTATTAAAATAAAATGGAATTATTCTCCATTATCATTCATTCATAGTAGCAATAATGAATTAATCTGAATGACCAAGTGATCAAAAATTATTGACCTAGTAGTAATGAAAAGCTGTGATGTAGAATGAGTAGGAAAAAATTACCAGCATAAAGTAAAGCTGTTTAAACAGTACCTTAAAAGGAGGACACTACAATGTAGTTAAGTGTTTTATCAACCATCCCAGTAACAATTATTTTTAGTAGGCAGTGAAATATATTGCCTTCAGGAAAATTCAAGCAGCTTTTTTTTATTTTTAAGTTGTAGGAAAATGCACCTTCTCCAAGTAGAACATGTAAAATAGTAAATATGCTCTTGTTAAAGAAAATTTGCAATACTAAATACTATGCTTTATGCAGTGTAGTGTTTGGTGCAGCAATACTGTGCCTGATCAGAATCATATCCCAGAGCAAGGATCAGGTGTTTGCAATAATCCAGCTGATGAAAGATGACCCACCTCTGCTTACTGAGAATGTATTCTTCCTCCCAAAGAGAGCTACAGTTGTCCTTTAATGGTCATCAGTCTTTTCATTAACATCTTCCACAAAGCCAATCAAATCTCAGGATGATGTATTGCTTTGTTCTGTGAAACTTACAGTCATGTGTGTCCTCTTGTCAATGCCATCTGGAACACTGCTTGCTGGTTTTCTGGCTGTTTTTAAGCAAACACCAAAACCAACCAACCAACCACACAAAAACCCATACCAAAAATAAACAAAAAATCATGGGAGATAATTTAAAAAGAAAAAAAAAAAACCCAGAGTTTGAAATTATGATGTGCCCTACTGGGTACCAAAGCATAGAAAGGAGAAAGAACAAAGCCATTGATATACATGCAGTTAAGTATACATGCAGCTTTATATGATATTAAATAATACACTGCCTGAGAAATGAGCAGGACTAAATTGCCTCTCTGTGTGTAAATTGATGCTTTAACACAATGCTTAGCCAGCACTTTGGCAGAGACAAGCTATCAGAAAGCAACTCTCCATATATACCTAACTAAATATCCTACATCTATTTTTCCCTACGGCGAGTGCAGTGGTGTTTAGTGCTCCCTGCAAAAGGTAGATTACCTTATTTCTAGAGTGGAGAGCAGACAGCTCCATTTAGTAGATGGATTACTTTATTTTATAGTGCAGAGTATGCATTCAGACAACTCAATTCAATAGATGGATTTGATATTCTGACCAGAGTTTGCCTTCTTTCAAATGTGTTTCAAAGGTGTTATCCTTATTTGCAAGCCCTCTCAGGACTCCCTAAAGAGAGATCAAACAATGCAGTTACTTGGCATAAGGAAGAAAATATTAGGGTGTGATCATTGTGCCAAAGGCTATTAAGTCAAGATAAAAATACTAGCTGGCAAATGCATTACAGCTGAAGTTGCCCTTTCTACTAGCAGCTCTATTTCCTACAGCAACTTATTTTTGTTTTTCTCCTTTTCAGAAACACATTCTCAACCACTGTAAATGAGGATGCAGAAACAGAAGACACAACACTGAGATTAATAAAAGTGTACTGCATAACAACCAAGGGAATGGTTAAATCTTTATCATTAAATTCTGAAAGAAAGGGATTGTGAATTTACAGGAAGGATTTCTAACAACAGTAGCACAGTGCTTTTCAAATACAGGGCTTGCACTTAGGAAGAAACAGGAGGGAGTAGTGACATATATCAAGAGACCTGTAATGAATGCTGTTAAAGTGAAGGAGGCAAAAAAGAAAGATGAAGGGAAAATGTATTAATTCTAAATATGTAATTATTTGATATTTGGGGAATGGGGAGGAAGAGGGAAATTCAAATAATCTATCAGGTTGTCAGCAGAACACCTATGTCCATAGAACAACCATCAGTTAAAGTGAAGGGTGAAGGTGGATTCAATAAATGTAGACTGGATAATGACTAGCCAGGAAACTACACTGGTAAAGTGAATATGGGGTTAAGAGGACAACTGAAGCTTGTAAATCATGCATTTTAAGCACCATTTCAGTGTTTTATACTAATGACACATAATCTAAAAAGCCCTATCAATGAGGAGTCATGGTCTGAAAGATCTGTGGAGAGACTAACATCAAAGAAATGAGTGGTAGAAACAAGATTATATTTAACTGAATATTCTCTTAGAAGTTGCACCTTCTGACAGTTCAAACACTCAGAAGCAGAAAGGGCCAGAGGTATTTCAGCAGTAGTGTCATTGCACAAATACTGATGTTGAAGATACTTGTACCACAAGCAGAGCTGGTGAGCACATCTACAGGGATTATACAAAAAACCCAAACAAACAAGCAAACAGAGAGGAAAAGGGAGTGCAACACCACATCAGCAGAAATAGTCAGAAAAACAAGTGGCATGGAAGCAGCTGCCCCGTAAGCTGAGACACAGCATTGGGAACTGCAGCTCACCTTGCACAGGAGCATTTCACTGATCCAGTGTGAGGAACTGGAAACTCAGCAGTCAAACAACTCATCTTAACCAAAGCATCTGCCTTGAACCAATAGGTAAACACCCCAAATATCCTGAAATCCATTCCACTACCTTAAACTTCAGAAGATGTAAAAATAACACTTCTACAACTAAACCCACCCTCTTTAAGGGGTTTGGGGCAGGAAAAAGAACTGCTATAGATGCTGGTTTTTGTATTTCTTCTAGGATTAACAAAATTATAAAATGGTGTCTGAATTTTGATTTTAATTTTTCATTTGCTTTTAAAAAGGTTTGTTGCAACAATATGTAAGACATTATAATTCAATAGTTTTTTAGAAATCTTCCCCATTGTGGTCGGGAATTATCCTTATGTTTATCCCTGTTTGTATCATGAACAGGTTTTGTATTTTGTCTGTTGTAGGACTTGGTATAGTCACCCAAAGAATCATTTCCAGAGGCCTGAATATGAAATCATTGAAAACAATCATCTCCTCAATAACATCTATATTCACACTCAGGTCCTGGCAATGGGTCTGTGATACAACTTCTTTTGATCAAATTAATATTTTCTTGAATATGCTGAAATGGCATAATTTAAAAGCAACATTTTTTCTTCCTTTTGAGAAACCAAACATCCCTGTTCCTAAGGAGCTCTCACTATAAAATTGTTCTTTCAAAAACACAACGCTAATGTCCAGTAATCAATAACAGACTTCAAGTGAATTAATGGGCACCATGTAATCATCAGGGATGAAAGAGCCTCTGGAAAGGGAAAACTGAATTTTCTTTCAAATAGATAAAGACACAGATTTTTAGATGTGGTGTTTCTGTCTACCTCAAATGTACAGGAAGCTTTCCTTTGAGGAATTTATTTAAATATCAGCAGAAACCTGAAGCTTTTCATGACCTACAATATTTTTCAACTGATATATAAAAGCATGCATAGAATATTACCATATGAGGGTAAGGTACAGTAAAGTGATAAATCTTCTTAAAGCACTGCTGCATCATGTCAGATTTAAAGCTGCCCTGGATCAGGGTGCAACTTCTTCTAAAATATGAATACTGCTGGAGGGAACTTCTAACTCTATGGTGCCTTAGAAAGATTGTTCAAGTTTTGTTTCAATATTTAATGAGTTCTCTATGATATTTCAAAAGAATTACTAGAAAGAGACCATTACAGAAGCACTCTTTTATGGGTGACATGAAAGGGATATGGATAGTTAAATTAACAGATAATCAGGGCTTCTGAGACAACTCAACTAATGCATTTATCATTAACATTACAAACATGCTCTTGCAGATCAAGGAGGTTTTTTTCTTTTCTCTTCTAAAATAGGATTTTAGTCCATTTTTTCATTCATCAAAGGAAAAGGTTCTTGATACTTCTCAAGAACCCTTATACAGTGTAAAAAGGAACTTGGTACTTGATTTTTTTTTTCTTTTCCTGGTAGAAATCTTCCTATTATTGTCTATTTATTATTATGTAATTTAAAAAAATATCTTCTGGCAGCTAAAAAAAAATAAAAATCTTCCTAGATATTGACTAGGACTCCATTTGGAGGTACTGAGAAATGACAGCATAGAAGTAGCTAACACAGGAATGAATCAACTTTTAATGGATTGTGTATATGAGTTAAAATCAGATTCTGGTTCTTCCGCTGTTCTTCTTGGGGAAATCTGAGATCAAAAGAGGTTCTGTCAGACAAGGTCTTAAAAAAAAAAAAAACTCACACTAGGAGAGAAGTCCTTCAAAACCTGCCACATGATGAAAACAGACTTCTGATACTTCAAATCCCATTACAAATTTACAAAGAAGTGACAAATCCATACTCTTGAAGTGCACTTGAGGAATGCTTTCTGATGCATTGCTAAGGGTCTGGAAGATTACCTGTACACTTTTTATTTTGAAGGCTGCAATTTCTCCACCTATTTTTGTGGGTGCATAAAATTTCTAGTACTGTTAGCCACAAACATTCTTTTTAAAACAGAAAAAGCATGCTTTGTTTCCAAATAAAGAACTCAGTCATTAAAAACCAAAGGTCTTATATTTGTTTTCTTCTTTTAAATTCTACATAAAAATACAAAGTAACTAACATATAAAAATGCACACAACTGCGCTTTCTATAAACCTGAATAAATTTACGTAAACTAGCTGTTTAAAAAGAACACCAAGGAGTTTGACTTGTGTACTGTATGGAATTTTAATTCTCTGATTATCATTAATTTATGTAGTTCTACAGAAGTTCATGGTGTTTCAGCGAAATGCATTATGAAAATGTATTCAAGGAATGGTATCAGGAAATGATTATAATAGAAAATTCTAAAAGTTAAATATTTCTAAACTGACCATCCATGACATAAAAATCCAAAATCCAGCATAGAAGGTAAATGCTCCAAAAGGTTTTCTTCTCTATAGAAGATATATAAATATGTATTTGGAGAATCTCCCATACAGGATTTTGCACCAGAGAAAGTCTCTCTATCATTGCCATAAGGAGTAGGTGAATCCTCAGCCTATCAGAGCTTTGTGTTAAGTCACCCTAAAGGGATCTACCTGGACAACTCAATCTATCACTTTGATTAGATTAAAGAACAGATGTTTCCCAGTTTTCAAGGCTAGAGAAATCAAAAAGTTAATGAAAACATGTTATCATCTACATCAGGAATTTACATTTGTTTAGGAATTAGGCAAAAAAACCAAACAAACCACCCACAAGTCATCTGCCCAATTCCCCCCCACCCCCCCCCTTATTTTCTCATTTTATGTAAAAGTTCTGCTCTAACTTCGAGCTCTAACTTTGAGCTGTCTATCAGACAAAGGCTGATAACCAGCACACAGAGGTTAAGGTTTATATGATATAGAACATGCCTTTATTATCTCTGATTTTATTTTTTCTCTGCTTCCAAAATGTGCAAAAAAGTTGTCAGAGATTGAACTAAAGAAGTTACTTGCTGGATTACATGCAACCAATATACAATATACTGTATTATATAATTATATACATATAATTTTATAATATATACTATATTATATAATTATATACACTCAATATATACTGGGTTATTTTTCATATATTCCTTAGAATTTTGGATCAATTTATTATATATTTATGTATATTTATGCATTATGTATTTTGCCACACTTCAGTACTGTTGTTTCAAACAATCCAAGAAACTCCAGGAAGTTACCAGTCTCTGAGAAAGGGGCAGAACAATGTCAAAATGGGAATCTTTCTCAGCTTCAACAGAATAAGCTCACTCCACAAGGAAAAAGTAGTTTAAAACACCTTAAAATAAATATTGTAAAAAGCATAAAAAATATTTTATCATATCTAAAATGAAGGAACAAAGTTTTGCTAAACATGCAACAAAACTCTTGATAATGAAAACAATAATGGCAAGAGATGAGATACTGGAAAATCATAAGGCAACAGATCTGTTTTCTTACTATTTCCAGAGTGTGCATGTTCCCTGCACATCAAAGAAAAGAAAATGGGGGGGCAGAGGGGATGGGAAAGAAAGAAGCACAGTCTTCAACAATAATAACTGTGATTTTATATTTCCTGTAAGTGTGGTCCATATTTTAGATAAAAAGCCTGTTATTGGAGTCAAACAGCTTTTAGCTGCTGGAGCGTGTAACTCGTTCTGAACACACCAGGCTGCTGCAAACAGAGGGAAATGCTAACTTCTGTATCAGTAATTTGCAGTAATAGAAAGCTGTTACTAAATCAATGTCTCATCTGGAAAATAAACGTTTCCATTTCACCTTTCACTTAAGCTAGTGGCAAGAGGCTATTATCCTGTGACTTTCCATTAGACCAGCACGATCTCAGACACTCCCGTACATCAAACACTGTCCAAAAGACTAGACGTTATTTGCTAAGCTTGACCTAAAAAAAACCCTAAGAAAGTAAAACAAAAAGAAAGTAAGAAACAAACAAGAAACCCCAAACCAACAACCAAAAAGCAGGGAACAGAGTTTTTTTTTGCTGGTGACCAAGATTTTTACTACAGCCAGTCTTATCTCTCTGGTAATGCCCAGGTAATTCCATATCCAATTTGTTGGAGGCAATCTGGATGCCTTCTGCACTACCAAAATTCTTAAACGAGTAATTAATTCCTGTAGTACAAATATTTAATTTAAGAAAAGATGCTACATAATGTTAGATAACTGCTTGATTTCATGGCAGGCTTTCACAAGATAAGGAACAACCACTAGTACTTTAAAGACAAAACAAAGATGGGCAATGACTCCTCAACACCATGGAGCTTGTTCAGGGCAGCCATAATTGAGACTCATATCTCTGAAGGACTACTGGAAACAATTAAGCTTAAAAAAAAAATCTGAGGACAACTCAAACTGTGGAAAACTTTCCCACTTCTGCAATCAACCATTCATTTTTGCATTTTTTTCCTTTTTTCAAAACACAGAGAACAAGCTAAAATCAGCAAAAGTACATACAGAGAGTGGATAAGAGGAAAAAAACCTCATAGATGATGAAATTATAAATATGCCACAAATTGGCACTCTTACATACAATTTCATCAAATGCCTTGTCTTTAAGTTAAAAATTACAACATTTTTTGGAAGTTATTATCTAAAGGACAAAAGCATGACAGATCCTAGCAAGAGCTTCAATTAATTACACTTGACAACACTGTGAAAGCAAAGTGATATATACCACATCTTTGTTCACTGGCAAACACATTTATGGGAGATCTGGGCAAACTATTTCATTCTCAAACATCATACCATTTTCTCTGCATGTGAGCAAAAAATATTTTATCAATTCAGATACAAACCCCATTATTAAAATCAAGTCAACAACCATCTACATTTGTTGACCTAACAGTACATTTTGCAACTACCCAGACTATATGCCAAGACATGGTATTCACGTTGCAGTACGATTTGCAAAGCAGAAAGATTTTCCTGGTTAAGTAATATAAATTTCTTATGCTGATTAGAACTTCAGGAAACAAAATTTAATGTCAAAAAAGATTTAATTAATACTATTTCTGGGCTGATTTTTTTCTAGATATAGAACAGGTATGAAATCTCATTTATTCACTGTGCATGCTATTGTATTCAAGCTGGAACAAATGAAATCTCCAGGACACAATTCTGTCTCACATATAAGTTGAGAACAGAAAATCACTTGATTTCCCTAATATTTTACTATCACAAGGCATCCAGAACTCAACACAATGCACAATTTAAACACAAACTTAGGATGTTTAGTTTTATTTTTCCTATAATTTTACCTAATAATGTGAATATCTTAAAGTTTTCATAATATTCATATTCATATACATATTTCTATGTATTCATAGAAAAAGTGGTGAATATAAATAAATAGTATAAAAACATTAGTATCTTTTTTTTTATTATTTAGATGTTTCAGGTGAAATACTAGTCCAAATAAAATCGGTGTACTGATTCTAAAAAGCTAAGGGGAATTTGATAATTAGTAACCTTGTTGTATCTACATTTTTAAGTTTCCTTAAAAAAAAAAAAATCAGATTTAGTTTTATATCCAGGTTGAAAACATGTTAAGATCAACAATTACCTTGACCTGCAATTACTGCTGAACAAAATCCTGTCAAAATGCAAACTCAGATCAAGCTAGATACTACGTAAGAAGGCAAAGCAACATGTTACTTGACTAGAAAGCTGAAAAATCAGTAAAGATACATTAGATATCTTGCAACATATGCAACTATCTGAGAGATTTAGTGAGCCTTTGCAAATTAGGAATGAAACCAACGGTATTTGATATTTATGATGCTGTCCAAGGAGCTGAGAACTTCTATTTGGATTTAACTAAATGACCCTGAAGCAATGTATAAAGGATGTATTTGGTATGTCCAGGCTGACTGTGATGAAACTTCAGTCAGATTCATAGTCAAGTGCTGATTCCTGAGATTTTTCTTTCAAGTAAAGCAAAATAACATCCCAAACAACCAAGCCTCCTCTCATCCCCAGAAGAAAAGTTACCAGGAAACACTAAATAAAACATCTCTTGGATGCTAGTTCAGTAGCCCCTATGTTCCATCCTTCTTAGATCATTTAGTTTCTACTGTCTCACAAAGGCTTTTTAACTGTTAACAGGGTTCACAAAGTCCCATTTGGTCATTTCTAACAAGGAATGTAAGCACTGTTCTTCCATAAAGAACCACAGGAATACAGCATTGTCACAGAATCACACAGTCACAGAATGGTTTGGGTTGGAAGGGACATTACAGACTGCTTACTTCCAGCCCCCATGCCATGGGCAGGGACACCTTTTCTGCAAACATCTGCAACAGGCAGCCTTGCTACCAAAATCTCCTTCCATCCTGCTGAACACATGCAAAACAGAACACAGCAACTGGAATTGCCACATCTTTGGACCTCCAGAGCTAACCAGGAAAAACTCAGGCTTCTCCAGAGAAGAGTTCACATGGTAAACTATGAGTGCTTGAATTGAAAAGCTCTAAAGACATAATGCATTTTGGCATTCCCAACCTCTATTTCTTCTTCTTTGTCTTTGCCAAGCCCTATGTGCCTTTTTTTTTTTTTAATTTGCATTGAGCAGCGCTGTCAGCTTGTTGTGGAAGCTTTTCTAATTTAAGATTTCGTTACCGTCGTTCCTTCAGCTCTGAACAGTCTGTCACTTGCCATACCCATCATGCTGAGCTACCCCAGGTGTGCTTTTGATTTTCAGCTGCCAACTGAGAAGGCCAAGGTCTAGATTTGTTTTTTCCCCTCTTTCTTATTCTCTTCCTAGTCAGCAACTATTTACTGGTTTTCAACAACACAAAGTAAGGTGCTGACCTAAATAGAGGCCTGAGTGACTTCAAATGCTACTGAAAATAAATGCATACCAAGGACATGGAGCCTTTCAAAGGAACTGACCAAAAGGTCAAAAATGTAAATAGCTTACCATGAAACATGTCTACAGATTGAATAGTTTTACAGATAACTGTTTTGAAGAGTGGTGTGTCTAACTGGAGAAATCAAAATAACAAAAAAAACAACTTGTAAGCTGAAGGTTGACTTGCAGTGAGATGATTGACCTTATTAAAAGTAACCAATCTTGTCATGTTGATTAATGGAAAAGTCCTGATCTAATTTTATAACAGATGCTTAAGCTAAATGTTTTTCTTGAAAATTTGAATATCTACTTGAAGGAGGCCTGACAGGCTCCAATGGCAAGGGCAGCTAATGGTCTTCAATGAAATGTTCTGTATAAACTTGGAAGTCCTGCTAAGAAATAGGTCCTCCAAGCACAAATGTGCTTGAACACATACATAGCTTATTCAATTTCATTCAACTAACCCAGAATTCAGTGCAAATCCATGTAAACATATCCACCAGGTAATGTTGAGTGTTTTGTCCTAGAAATTTTTTCCACTGAAAATTATCCTTATACAACAAAAATTATCAATATTTGTACAGAAAAAGGTAGAAATTAATATTGTTTTTAAATTTTTGGTATTTAATTTCAAATTCCTATATTATGGAAAATAACCAATACTAAAGATATTTGAAAAGACAGATGAAGCAAGAGGGCACCCCAGGGGTAAAGGACACACTGAAGATGACAGGATGCCAAAGCTGCAAGATGCCTATTATCTTAAGCAGAAGTATGGCAAAAGTTCTTTATTATCCAACAAGGATATGAAAAAAACACTAGAGATGCAATTTGAGAAATTAATAAAAAAATCCAGTATGCAATAATGCAAATTTGTTACTGTGAGTCCACAGTAACAAATAAACTGTACTCATATCCTTAAATTTCATTCTATATGTTACAACCATTCAAGGCTCAAATTTTGGACATAGCCACAAAAAGCCAGTAAGTGCATTGAAAGCCATATAAGACTACACAATCTTTTTTCTAGTCTTTCTTCTTCATTATCTGTCTTCCTCACTTCAAAACTAAAACTGAACATACTGTTTGTGAAGGTCATACTAGCTTAAAAATAATAACTACCATGCTGGATAATTTGATAATGCATGCACAAAAATTATAATATAGAAGATATAATTTAATCCATTAAGCTACTCATGATTTTATATGTAATTTCTTAGTAATCAACCATGATAAATTTATCAGTATGGATATCCCAATAGTATCCAGATTTATTACCTTTCTTTTTAATAAATAATCTATCGTGGTTATTATTTTTCAGAATAAAATACTTTGAGTCTTAACTCTTATGTCCTGTCCACTTAAAACTTTACAACTTTATTTCACTTTTCCTGAAAGAATCAAATCAATAAAGTATTTTTAGAGTATAGATTTATAAGGATTCATGATGTAAGTCTTGTAAAGTGCAATAACACAGGGATATCATTTTTAACCAGTAGAGGTTTAAAAAAATCGTAAGTTAGAGCTAGGCTGCCATAAACTCTGCAAAATTCACAGCTGTGGTATTACAGGCTGGAAATACAAGTCATTCTGAAATATGAGGACCAATTATTAAAGAATTAATTTTACAGAAACAAAATTTCTTTTGCAACATTGCAAAGCTGAAAACTAGATTTCTTTCCAGGGGGAAATCTTTCATAACTCTGTTGGGTTTATCCCCCATATTAAGCATATTAAACCTCTTAGATATTAAAACCAAGACAAAACAAGACAGTTACAAAAACTTAATGAGTAGAGGGATGGCTCCATGCAAAATATTTCACACTGCCCAAGTGAAAAAATTTGACAGTCATCCACAAATATTTTATTTCCTCATAATTTGTGTGGGTCAAGTAAAGTAACAACCAAACTCTTGTTATTAGAATACATTATTTTTGTGTCATATTTTTGTCTCTGTATGCACCAGGTACTTATTCTTCGCAATACATGTTGGTTATTTTGGTTATTCGCTGCAGTTTATATTTTATTGCTGGCTTTAAATGACCTTGTCCTCATCTTGAAGGACTTGCACAAGTCTTTGCCTGGCTCATCCCCTTCGAGCCCAGACAGCACCACGAGGTGCCACAGGGGCACAGAGGCGGAGGCAGGAGTTGCCTGCACAGTTACCTTTGCTCCTCTGCAGCTTTGCACAGGGTCACAGAGGGGGTCACCTGCACAGCTCAGAGCAGAGCTGGCAGCCTGTGTCAGACCAGGAGGGAAGGAAAAGGGGGAAGGCCATGGCCTCCCTTCCCTTCTCCTCTCCTGCCTCCTTTAGATCTCAACACACTGAACTAAAAAGAACATCTGAGAACAAAAAAAGGCAAACTTGTTTGAGGAGAGGAGAAAAAAACAATTGACAGGCTCTCAGGGCAATCAAGGAATATTCCAAAGCTTTTGCACTTCCATTTAAAGTATGTTTTAAGAAAGAACATTATTCATTTTCACACAAATTGGTATTTTCTTGTTAGATATAAATTACTTCAAGCAATTTAGCACTTTTTTTTCTAGTAGTCAACTTAATTTATCATATCTACTTGTTTAACAATTTGAAATACCCCTAAACATTTATTGGTGGATGTTTAAATTATCTTATATTTTTAATAAGTTGAATAATGAAGATCTACTGATATTTTGCTTAGCAGTCTGTATTGCAAAAATACAAAGGCCACCATTAGCTATTTTTACCATAAGAACATTGCCAATCAAACTGCAGAGCCAACTTTTCCCTCTTGGTACAAGAGGGTTCAATACTAATTGCTATTCCAAGCTGTGCAGAAGAGAGAAAACTCAGCAAAAGAAATGGAAAGGGATCTGAGGAGCAGCAGCAATCATCTGTTCTTCAAAATAGATTTTGGCAGTATGTAGATTTTAAACAATTATTACTCAGTCAAGCAGCCTAACAGACACTGGAATCTCAGGACCTGCTATAACATCCAAGATAATTCTGGATGCACACCACATTGCTGGTCAAGAAATTTGCAGAGAGAGGCAGCTATGCTGAATGCTAATGATAATCACCACTCCATTATTAGAAAAGTGTTTTTCACACTTTTGCTTTTTTACAAACTGTTCAAATTAATGTTATACATTTTGGGAAAAGAAAGTAAATAGGGACACAAAGTTATTTTGGCATCTTTGTGTTTAAACTCCAGAGTTTTAAAAATCAACAGTAAGGAAGATCTCTTCACTGCATGGTATTCTAATTTGTTGAAGGCACATCACAAATACCAGCTTAACCAGGTAACACAACTTTGGCTTCTGGTACGGCTTTTCACACCTCACTGTGATATTAAAAATTCTAAACATGCAAGAGATCATATCCTTCCAGTATTTAATAAGACTGTATCATGGCAGTGGTCCATGCAGATGAATTTCTGGTTCTAAGAACAGGAAAGACATGATATAGAAAGTCTGGCAGTTGATGGTGCCCAGAGGGGTCACTGTGAAAAAAGCCCAGAGTCCTGGGTTAGGGCCATGCCTAAGGCCTGTATTGCTCTATTTAAAACTCAAACTCAATATTTTTCAGGTTTGCCACTTTTTTAAAAAAGAGCATGAACAACAACAGCAAAAAGGAAATAAATTAACCATTTTCTCAAATTCAATAGAAAAATTAATTTTTGATCTATTTTATTCCATTTAAAAATAAATAAGGGTTAACACACCAAAGTGTGATTTGTTTTTGTGGAATGTGGTTTTCATGGGGAATTGTGTGTCAGTACAACAATGTGACATAGTTATATTTAATTACAAAGAACCCCTATATTGCTAAAATGTATCTTAAATATTTATTCAATAAAGATGAAGTAGTTTGAAAAAGATTTTTTTAAAAGATATCAATTAGAAGATAAATTTCTGTATCTGACAAATAGGAACCTAGAAGATCAGGAGGCAACTACTCAGTGCATTTCTTTAATGAAGTACAGATGGTAACCATGAAATTTGGGAGTCTCTGGAAGCATGCTGAACACTGAAAGAGAGAAAACTAGGATGTCTGCATGGGTGCAGATATGCTGTGTTAATATGCTTACTCATAAAAGAAAGTTGGCAGTGGAAATCAAAATATTATTTCTGCCAAATTAGATCCATAGGAAAAAAAAACTATTTGGAAGTAAAAATAGCACCTGGTAAGAGAAGAACACTGCAACAACATGAAGAAAATTTATTTCCAAAGGATCAAAAAGTAAATCCTGTAACTTCTTTTCATCCCTATAACACATTACTGTATAGGATAAAAGGCTTCACCAGGATAAAGAGAAAATTTTCATAATAGATTGCTAGTGAGTTGCAACTGTTTGCTTGAATATAGTATTTAATTTCCCCAGAATAAATTATTAGAATAGATGTAAAATATTTTAAATATAGGTCTAAGCTGTAAAAGTTAAACTTTTATCTTTTAACTTAAAATGTTAAACTTAAACTGTTATCTGAGAAAACTCTTCAACACAAAATAACAGACAGATGTAAAAATTATTACCTACTGTTTCAAACTCAAGATAAGTAATAAAACATAGTACAGTTCAAACACTAGACCAGTTATTTTGGGCATAATTTATTCTGTTGTATAGTGTCCTTCAAATGCTTTTAAATAAAAACTTATTTTTTAAAAAGATTAAAAAATTACCATTCCAGGAAAGTTTCTGAGTGTTGAGTATCAAGACTCACATTATGCTCTCTTTCACTCAGCTCTCACACTAATACATACAAATAAATCAAATCAATCATATTGATTATAAATAGCTAACCCTTGATTCATTTCAAATAAAGGTTTTTCAGTTCAGGGGTAGACTATTTCAGAATACCCACTTTCAGTAGAAACTTGTGTTTAGACAACTGTTCCTCTATGAAAGCCTAAAGTATTTGGGTTCTAAATTTGCAACAGAAAAAAAATCTGTTTTTGTTTTGCAGAAACATATGAAAATTTTTATCAAACAACTTAAGACAATGCAAGTCTGGAAGAGTACCTGGAATTATAACAGTAGTGTGTTTTAATTCAGATTCACCACTATTCCTTTTCCTGTTAAGAACTTTATGTCACATCTAACAATTAGTTAGTCTTGGATAAACTTTCCAGGCCAAAATGGATTCTCTAATACTCAGCTTGAGAGTATGCTATTATATAATTTTTGTTATGCATCATTATTAGGTAGATTGCTTTAAATCTACATTGAGAATTCCTTACTACATCTGTATTTTTAAAATAGCATGTACCTAACCAATTCAGTCTTTCAAAGATGAACAATTTACCTTTGGCTACAAAAAGCTCTTTCCCTATTCTAGCTTATTATATTAGATTTTGATAACTTTAGACAGAAGTCATGGTCAGCTTGATGTCAAGTGATGATGCTAGACCATCCATCCAATTAAATTAATGGTACTAATGCCAGTACCAAAATATAAATACCTCCTTGCAATGGAGGATACTGTTCAAGTTGTTTGGCCTTCTGGATAGTGACAGCAACAAGCTTTTTTATCAAGTTAGAAAAACTATTTCTTTTTCCTGATTATTCAAAAAAGAATTTAATTCAGGGAGCTTTAGCAATCCAAGTGGGGGGGAAAAAAAACCAACAGTAATTGTCAGAGCATAAAAAGCAGTACTGACCCTAGAGTTCTTTACTTAAGCTTCTGAACTGGTATTTTCCTTCCAGCTTTAATATTGAACCAACCAGGCAGTACTTAGGGACTCAGCTGCAACTAACATTTGCTTTATAGTTACCCCAAGCCATAGTCTTTGGTATTTAAAACAGGCTGACACTAAAATTCATTTGAAGGTCTACTTCACTCATTACAAGTTTTCACAAATAACTCCCTGATTAAAATAATGGAGAACAAAAAAAAAAAAAAAAAAAAAAGTCAGAAGTTACAGTATTCTCACATGCTTTCTGCACGAGACACACACAATATCTATTTCCAAATTTAAAGGTGTGAACACACACAAAATCAGAGACTTGAAACAATCATTTTTGAATCTCTGATGTAGTAAGCCTGCACTGTTCATTTATCCCTTACAATAAACCAAGAGAAGATCTTCAGTTTGTCAACTATCACAAAAAATATATCAAGAGCACTAATCTTAAAATATGCTGAACTAATTAATTTAGGAAATAAAAGTGTCTTGTCTATCTGTAACTGCTATTTAAATTAAATAGAAAAAAAAAAGCCCAGAAACATTTCATTGTCTTTAGATATTTAAGGAATGTGGATGTAGCAGGTTAAAATATTTACACAACCCTTAATCCATACCTGGATTCCTTAATAAATCTTATTTTTTATCCACACATAAGACCTTCAATGAATAAATGATAACACACTTTTTCCTGGTTTATTTAAATTGGGGGTTTCTTTTGGAGGGGTAATATTGTCACACTCACAGTTTCATTTCCTAGTATTTCTGAGGGTTTTATTCACAGACTCATAGAAAGGGCTGAGTTAGAAGGGACCTTAAAGATCATCTACTTCCAACATTCCTGCCACGTGCTGGAACTCCTTCCACTAGACTGCTGCTCCCAAATGGCATTTTCTTTCTTTTCTAGCTCTTAGCCTGAGAGACAAAAGATTAGCAGAAACTGTACAGCATTTTAAAAATTCACCAAGAGATAATATTCTGGTCAAGATAAAAATCACTGTAGCATCTAACTCTTTTTTTTTTATTATTTCTAAAAGTTTTTATTACCCTTCAGTGATAAACTGGAGTACCAGAATGTCAAAATATTTTATCCATAACTAATTATTTACATATGTGATGAACCAATAGAAAGACAAAATTTATGTCCACTGCCAAATTTGACATCAAATAATATATAATAAATACAAGGCTTCAGACAACAGAAAAATTTCAACTGCCATGAAAGGGGAATACGAAGCAATAGTATTTATATTTTATTATTACTAAGGTATATGAACCATCAATTACGTGTAACTCAATATTTATGCCTTGTTTGATGGCTTTGGAGAAGGGGAGCCCTTTTTTCTTGCTGGTTGCTGTCCAAATGTATTCAAAATTATGTTGTCATGTTCATGACATATTACTTTCAACCTGACACTTTAATCAGCTCTTCCACACTAATCAAGTAGTGAGTGACATGTGGAAGCACTACGTATGAGTTAAAGGGAGTAAAGTAGGAATAACCACTCAGAAAAAAAGCAAACCTGGTTTGTGTGCTTCATCTAACACCTCACCTTGTTGTCATCTTATTGCAACAGTTCCCATACCTTCTCAATGATTCCCTCATGGGCAGCTCCTCACAGCACTGACACCTCCTTCTTCTTCACAGTACAGCCAACCAACTCCAACTCTCTTCACAGCCAACCAACTCCAACTCTCCTCACAGTACAGCCAACCAACTCCATCTCTCTCCACCACCAGCCAACCAACTCCAACTCTCTCCTCACCCAGCTACCCCACTCTATTGTAGCACTCGTCATCTTACTGGACACAGCTGTGGCCTGTTAAGGGCAGGCCTGTTCCTCATCTTTGGTGATTTGTACAGCTGCAACTCCTCAGGTGTGAGACTACCTTCTGCAATATCTTTGTTTTCTTACATTCTATCCCTCCACATCACCTCAAACCATTACACCAGAGCAGACACAGACCTGGAGGAATCACTGCAGCAGGTGGGAAAAGTGGAACCCTGAGAGCAATGGCATGTGGTGCATCCACTGGGAAGATTAACCTTGCTTTCCTTGTGCCAGGGATTCCCTCTTACTTCTGGCCTGCAGTTCCTGTATTCTGCTTAGGGATAAGCAGGGTATAGTTTTAATGAGGATTTAGAAACAAGACTTCAGCTATTACTAATAGGAGATGCATGACTAATTCCTAGTGCATGTGTTAGAAAGAGGACCTGAGGGTCTGTTCTGTTTTCAGCTGCAGATGGATTTTATTTCAAAACCTAAATGGGCCTCTTGAAAAATACTGAATTAAAAGTCTGATCTGGTTCTATTTTATTGGGATTGCCTCCCTTCTTCAATCCTCAGAAACAGGCAAGTAAATTAACTCCTTAGACTTTCTTCTGTCTCTGCATAGGTTTTGGCACAAGATCCAGGAAAAGAAAATAATAATAATAATAATAAAAAGAACAGCTCTCATAATACTTCTTTCTACAATCAAATAACTCACAAAGTAATAACCTGGATGTAGTAAATGGATATTTTGTTATGATGTATCTCATATTTTTGTGGTGAAATACATGAACTACTTCACAAGAAGCTCTTCTCTATATTTCCAACAAAGCAAACCACTATATATGTAGGAAGAAAAGGATATTATATTATCAACCACACTAGATTTAAAGTAGGTTGTACACCATTATAGAATTATTAGACAAAAAAGTTTCCCAATTTCAAAAATATAAGTGGTCAGAAATTCATTATTTGATTCAATTTAAAAAATCACTAAAAGTCATAAGTAATAACTGCAATATAAATGAAACATAAATAGAAAAAAAATTAATGGATAGCATTTTGATTATCTTAAAGGTCTCTTCCAACCCTAATGATTCTATGATTCTGTGGTTAAGAGTTGAATTCCTCATTTCATACAGAAAATAATTGCATGAAAAAGAGTGATTGACAGGCCCAAGTGAAAATCCTGATCACATGTGGCTCTAACAGCAATTGTCCCCCTCCCCTAGGGACAACAACCTGTCTCTAGGGGAGAGGGACAATCTCAAGGAGGAACAGGCAAGTCAAATATCTAGTCATTGAAAACTGTCCTGCGAGATTCAAAGAGCAATTCTTTGTTTCTCTTGGCCACCTGAAAAGCATATACAATAAAGCAGAAATAATGGAATCTGCTTGCCAAGGCATAATTCAGTCAAAAAAAACTGGCTTCCAAGCTGTAAGACTTTTGAACTGTGTCTCTTCCACTGATTTTCAGAAGGATTCATTGTAATGCCTGTGTTGCAAATGCTTCCAAGCAGAGTGGGATTTAGACAAGGAATTGCAGATAGCATTTTTAAATGTACAGCTGCTCCCTGATATAGTGGACACTGAAACCTCCCAAGAAATGACAGGCTAGCTCCTGTGAACAGGCAGAAAAATGACAAAAGTGTTCAAGATGCATTATCTGTCTTTCTAGAGTTACAAAAATTGCTTGTATATCACAAAGTGAAAAGAACAACATTAAATTCTACTTTTGGAAATCTGTTGGTGAATGACTACCTCACAATTGCTCATTTGTGTTTCAGATGACACATGAACTTTGTAACTGTAAAATAGAACCTGGTGAACATTTTGTGTTTATTGACATGAAATCTGTCACTTTTAGGTATTCTCAAGCTGTTATCGCTGAAAATTCCATCCTTAACAAAAAGTTACCCAGCCATACAAGAACGTGATTTTTCTGACATAGAATTACAGACTTCCTGGTAATTTTCTAGGCTTCCACTTCTCTGGTAATTAATATAAAAACCAGATCCAAGAATCATAAACCATATATGTTACACATGCACATATATTTCTCTGTCCAGAAATGTACATTTCTTTCTGCTATTATCATTTTATTAGATACTAAATTTGTACCTTTCCTGTGGAATTCATAATCTGTCTTCCTTTCCAGATTTTTGGGCTGTACAGGAACATTACATAGTATACATTTTTTAAGGGATATGTGTCCTCAGGAATTCCACTTAAAATGTTAAATTCAACACAATAAGAAAACATTTTATGTACTGTTATGATGACAATCTTATAACAAAGTTCACACGGCATTTACAAATATCCTAATAATTGGAGACGAGTTTTTTTAACATTTTAACAGTAAAGTATCAATTCTCTTCAAAAAAATGGGAAAAAAAAAAGGAAATGGCCTGTCACTCCTCTGTAATCCTGCAATTAAGGTGCACTTTAGCACTTATTAAAGCCAGAATCCCAGAATAATCCTTTAGGTCTGTCAGTCAAGCTCACCATATAAGAATATGAGCTACTATGATTCTTTCCCCCATCACAGTGACATTTCCATTTTCATCCCTGTGCCATTTATGGAAGCTGCACGCAACTGTGGCCATGAATTTTAAAAAGCTCAGGTCACACTAGGGTCTCTTTCCTGTTGATGAGACTTTAAAAGAGGAAAAAGACTGCATACTTGAAATTAGGACCTTAAATAAAAAAAAAAAATCAAAACTTAAAAATAGAAATCCTATTTAATTTTTCTCCCCACCTTTTAAAAAATATGCAGCTCATTAGAATGCTGAAATGTCTTTTTGTTGTGTAGAGATTTTTGCTTGATGATGAGCATAGGGACTTATTTCCATCTTGAAAATAAATACTTAGTTTTGAAATACAATTAAAGAATCCTCATCTGTATATGCATATATACATTATTTTTTGCATAGTTTAGAAAGAATTTATGTAAATTCTCTGCCAGTCTGTTACTGCAATTCTAGAAATGCACTGGATGAAATATTAGCACTACCAGCTCACACAGCTTGTTATTTCGCTAAACTGTACCAGCTCATGAGATACTTAAAAATGTTTTCAGAATTCATCCCTGCCTGAGGCCAAACAGAGTGTAAAGAAGAGCTGTCAAGAATTGTTTGTATTAAATGTGAGCAGCACAGAGAAAGAATGGATCAGATCATCAGAATATGTAAGGGTTTTGTTTCACCTCCAGTTACATTTGTGAAACTCAGATCCAATCCTAATGGACCTCTTTAATTGCAGCACCTACCAATTAAAAAAAAATTAATGATATCCCTAATACAACACATCCATGAAGTAGCACTGAAAGAAGTAACGGTGACAATAACAACAAACCTGTACTAAAAATGGAGACAAACACTGTTTTAAGATTATTGTTTTAAGAATGGAACACAAATAATGAGCTTAGTGTTAAAATATAAAATCACTTTGTTCAAATGCCACTTACAGCCTTCATAAATATCTGTGGGTATGTGGACTGCTGCATGTTGGTAAGATGTTTGCCGTCGGAAAACAGGATCGTCTTCAAATACTGGTCTGATTCTCTGGCTGCCAGATTCAGTTTCATTCTTTTCAGGCTTTTAAATGAAAAACATGGAAAGAGAAAAATATTAAAACATGTGCTAAAAACAATGCCACTCACATTTTCTCTTTTTACATAAAACAATCATAGCTTTTCTTTCACTGCTAACATTTTGCATTTCTATATAAACCAAATTAGTTTCTCCAGGTCAAGGAATATTTATGTATAGTTTGTTTTCAGTTTTGATTTACCCAATGCTTCCAGTGAAATGAAGACCTGCAAAAGAAAAGTATGAGCCTAAACACCTTACAGACTTCAATTTCATAACTGCATGGAATTTTTACACCCATAACACAAGGCAAATTAATTACTTTTTATAGCATGTAATAATTTTCACCAAATCTTAAATATTACTTTTTTTTTTCCTTATGCAGATCAAATCACAAATCTAAAAATGATACCACCCATTTATATTGCATAAAGAGATTTTTCAGAAACAGGTGTGTACATCCAGACAAAGCAAGGAAATTAAGCCTTCTTGAAATTTCTGGTTGAATTAGGTTTTTTTCATTGATTTATTCGAAGCATGTCTCAGTGAAATCCCATGTACTGTCTTCATCTGCCAAGAGGAAAGGTCCTTAAACACTCAGGTGCTTACCATCACCTGTCTGCCTTGGGTTCCCATCTTTTCTCACCTGTCTTCACCCTGATACACATTTCTTGATTCCTTCCAATTCATTCAGTCAGTTTGTACTAGTTCTTAACCATTTTGAAAAGCTGAGATTTTTTTGAAGTGTGGAACCAAGGAGGTAGTGAAGGCCAAAGAGGTGGGAGTGCCTTCATCTGTCTCTGCTGCAGCTGGAACGAGAGGCCCCATGCCATGGGTCCACTGCCACTTCAAGCAGTAATATAGCAACTATGAATGACTACTGAATGATTACTCAGGCCAGCTATTGGAGGCAATTATAAGGATATTTTTAATACTATACAGTCATCAGTTTTTGGAAATGTGTTATGCTTGATAAATAGTGCTGACAATGAAGCACCTGATGGTCAGTTGGGCATGTGTGTGTTGAGGCCACTCTGTTTATTATCCTCTATTATCTATTTATGTATCTATTAATTTATTTATTATTATCTATATATTTATCTATTTCTCTATTATCTAAGTATAGACAGATAAACTTTAGCTTATCCACAATGCCATGTAATGAAACTGCCTATGTTTTCTCATCTGCTTCATCTCAATGTTACAGAACAAGTATTTGCCATTCTAAGTGCAGGTTCAAATGCTGCCTGAAGTAAGCCTAAAAACCTGGGTGGGTTTTAAAGAACTGATTTCCTTTGGAAATACAGAGGGCAGAGCTCATCTAACCAGTGACAGCCACCGATTTCGACAAGCCAGCAGTGTTGTGCTCACCACTGCAGGCTGCCTTCATGTTGAATGAAGAGGAATGGGAATGTTTAGAGTGCAATTCATCTTATCCTAATTAGACACCTATTTTCCCATGACATGAATCATGCTTCACAAGTGTCTCCTACTTTTGATTGATTGTAGAAGTAGCTCTAGTGCAAATCACCTAGATGTAGAAGTCAGCAATACAGCTGCCTAGAATTAGGTGAGATGAATCTCACAAGTCTACTAAACTTCCAGAAAAAAAGAAGCTTAATACTCATGTTGACTATTTTTATGCAGCATAACTACTACATCTTATGCTGACAAGGTCAATTTTTTGTAAAGGATTTAACCCCATTCTGGGAATGAGTAAGATTTTGGGAGGGGACATAGCCAGCACAGCTGACCCAAGATGATCAAAGAGATACTCCTTTCTAATGATGTTATGCTCAGTACTACAAGCTCAGAGAAATGAGGAGAGAGGGGACATTCATCGTTAAGGTGGAGTATTTGTGGAGCAACTGCTTTGTGTCCTAAGATCCTACTTCCCAAAAAGTGTTTGGACATTGCCTGATGGGGGGAATGAAGAAAGAATAAGAATAAATCTTTTTTATTTCCACTGCTCCAGTGTTTGGATTTTGCTTTTCCTTACTAAACTGTCTTTATCTCAATCCATGAGTATTTTATGGTCTTATTTTCTCACCCCTCCACTGCTGGAGGGGGGTAGTGGTACAGGAGAATGTGACAGACAGCTTTGTGGGCAGCCAGCAGCCAGACAAGGCTCACAACCATTATAACTTACTTGGAAGGGTGCAGACTAAAGCCAGGATCAGTAACAGTCTATGAATCATATGATTTGAAATGACACAGCATTATGACAGCTCCAGACAATGCAATTTAGTTCAATTTTCCATAGGTTTCTGTTGTGTTGTTTACTTGGGTGTTTTTTTGCTTAATATTATCCCACAGGTTTTTTTTTTTCATGCCCCAACCTGGCATGCAAAACATTAGACAAATTCTGGAGTTCTTTCCATAAGTTATCTTTTAGCTTCAAGTTGCTCAAAGTAATGATTTTGTCTCATTATGCAAATGTATTCTCAATAGTCAATCATTCATGTGGCAAAATCTCCCTTCTGTCGGGAAGTCATTTGATTAAAAAAACATTCTAACAGTCTTATTTCTAAAAATTAGTAGCAATGACTACAAACCCTCAAGGCTTTCACAGTATACTTCAGAAAATAATTGAGGACCATGAGGTCACATAACCATACTAAAATACGTGAATGAGTGATTTATTTCAACTAAATTTCCACAAGAAATACATGGGAAGGAATGGGTATGGTAAAAAAGAAAGGGTGTGAACACAGAATCAAAGAATATCCTGAGCTGGAATGGACTGACTAGCCAAAGTTCATTAAAGTTCAGCTTCTGGCCCTACAAAAAGCAATCCCAAGAATCACACATTTTTCCATCCAGTCCATCTTAGCAGGTCTTGCACAGAAGTTTTCATATTACAATATATTTAGATTTTTGCTTGGAATTCCTGAAGCAGCATAAAATGATCATGTTTCTTCTAATTGATATTGCAATTTCATTCCAATTAATAACTACAACCTTTCAGTCCTTCCATTCACTCATATTGTACGAAAGAAGCTTCATGTCTACTGCCAAAATCTGATTAAACTTGGTTGAAATTGAAACTACTTAATTAATTATGACCTGAATGCCTTAAAAAAAAAAAAAATCTACTCACATTTCTAATGGCAAATACACACAGGTCCCCCTGAAAAAGACTGTGACTGACTCTGTTGCTATTCCTACAAATATTCCATGATACCACATCAAAAAACATTAATCTAAAAACTCTTCTCAGCTTTATTAATGCAGGCAATGGATTTAAAACTACACAAAGTTATGTAGATGCTTTCACACTGCTCTCATTCACCTTCATGGCAGTATTTTATGATGTACAGCTCTGACACTGAAATAGCACATCAATCTGCCCAAAAATCGAAGACAAAAAATAACAAAATCCTTTAAAAATTTCAAGGTACCCTCACACAGGACCAATTTGTTCTGTAAATCTAAAGGTGTCTGAACTAGTTGTGTACACAACAGGTAAGTATCAGAACCATTATTGGCAAATTAGTGCTGAACTCCTTCTGACAAGACAAAATTTATACTATAGTGGATTCTTCTATAGGAAATAAATCTATTTGGTTTTAATTTGCAAACCTTTGAATTTCAAGTAGCTTCTATCTAAAAAAAAAAGGAAAAAAGGAATGAATAAAAAGGAAACCTCAATGTTATTAATTATTTTAATCTTGCATTTCAATGAAAAGCCTGACAGATTGTGGTGTCAGTTGGTACTGTTTTATACCCTGTTAAACTTGGTTCTCAGAAAAGTAGCAAAACACCTATTTTGATGGAAAGTGATCCAGCATGTGAATATAATTAAAACCCAACTCCAACCAATTTCTCTCTCAAGTCAGGAGCTGAAATGCAATCAATACTGGCACAGAAAAATCCCACAGGAGACAGTGGCTGAAGATTAATTTTCTATCTATTCAAACCTGGCCTTCACTTATTGCATTACATTGTTACCTACCACTGACAGTCAGCAAAATAACTCACTCATTTCACTGCAATGAATTTCCAGACAAATTTTATCCTCCCTTGAGAGGCAGATAAAATTCATTTCTCTTTCCAGTTCACATTTGTGCAAATTTAAGGCTTTTATTTTTGTTAATAAATAAAGTTGGGGTTTTTTATGTGTTTATCATTCACCATCAGGATAAAAGGAAATTGATACAGCAGCTAAAACACAAGAAATGAGGTTTTTTGTAGCGATTCTTTGTGATTATTTCTAAATCTTTCTTGGCATGATGTCCAATAAACTGAAGGGTACCTTCTGCATCATTTTATAAGCCAAGTACACAGCAGAAATAATACAACTTCTCTCTAGAGGGGTTTCTGAACATAAATTAATGAATTTACATGAGTTAACTGGAAGCTTTATGCCAAGAAGTTTTACTGAAATATTTGTCTAAAAAAGAAAACATCCCTTAAAACAAAATTGTTAAAGATCATTTCAAGAAATTGTGACATATTCTAGCTGTCCATTTCACTGCAGCCAAACTTATCCTGATGCCTTTCCAGCATTCAGTTACTTTCCATCATCACAGCTGTAAAAAGATGAGTGGATTTTCTATCTCTACTAATATATTTTCATTAAGTTTAAAAACACTGGTGATTATGGAAATGAGAAGGTTTTTCCATTAGTAGAAAAATTATTTTTGCTTTTTGCAGATGTTGAAAACACAACGAGAAAACTGACATTATTTACAAAAAAACCCCAACCCAATAAATACATCAGCAAAACACAAAAAAACTCACCACCAAAGTGAAGCAATCTTCAGTTGTTTTCTGAAAGCAGATTCTTTTCAGAAACAATTTAGAAGTTGCTCAAAGCATAATAGTAGATTTAGCATCATGATGAAAGAATAAAAGTAGATTTCTTTCAATTCCTGAACTGATATTCAGCCATTAACAATGACACCTGCCTGCTTTCATACTTATGTAAAACAGAAAGGAATTGGTTGCTAGTATTTTCCATTGCTTTCATATCCAGGGACTGTGTTCTGCACAAAACCTCACTCTCTCTACCACCATCATTTTAAAGAATGAATGTAGAGATGGAATTATAATCATTGTAAATAATAAATAATCAAATTTCTTCGTCAGTGATTCCTCCCTATATTACCTTGCAGAATTCTGGAAGTTTTATGTTTTCATCTCTAGCTTTCAGCCTGGTTTTTATTTCTGAATATCTGCTGAAATTTCTAAATGTAAATTTTTAAACAATTGGGGCTCACTTCTTTTAATTATTTCTCCCAGATCTACTCTGTACACATGAAACTGTCACATACTAAATAAGCACAGAATTTCTCCTATGCTCAATTCTGTGCTCTTTTATTCTTTTTCTGTTTTAGTTAGTTTTGCTGCTTTCCTGGGTTTTTTTTTTTTCCTCCCTGAGGAAAATAATCCAGTAGAACGACATACAAAGTCCCTCTGAAAATGCTTGTGGCCCCATTATAAAGTTACAGCTGGACCTAACATGGAGAGTAAAATGGGACATTGCTGGAAGCACGCAGAGCAGCAAATGCCTGCAGCAAGCAAGGGCTGGGGGCAGCTCTTCTAAGGACTAGGAGTGCATTTTGAAGAGCAGCTAGAATGAATTTCTAATAGCCACAGCTATTAGAAATTTACTGCATTGTAGATAATGCAATGAGAGCATTGCCTTCTGATAACATTTTTTATTTCCTTTTCACTAGCTGTGATTTTCCAGCTGTGGGAAGACTGCTGAGTGCATTCAGGTGGTTCTGATGGAACTGTGAAGAGTTTATTTTGTTTTCAATGTGTGTCAGTGGGGGACTCTGGTCTTCCCTTTGCAACATGATGATTTTATGTGACATCCTTCAGCCTATTCTTAGGGACAAAACAATTAAAAGACTTACAAATAAAACAAGAAAACAGTTGACTCAAAAGAATCAAAAATATTTTCCTGTCATACAACAGGGAGGTTTTAACATAAGAATATATGCATACACATATTCACATATATAAACGTAAGAAAATATATATATATTTTTCAAATATAAGTAGGGTCTGGGTAGCTTCAGAAAGGGAACTAGGAGGGAATTTAGTAAGGAAATAATTTATATTTGCATCTGTCAGTGTGCCATTCTCAAGGACCATTATACTTAATACAGATAAGAGTTGCTTTCAGTGTTTTCAATGTTTCCATATGCTTCTAATGGATCAATTGGTTCCTGTAAGTCAATGATAAAACAAATGGAATCCTGGATTGAGTATTGATGTTAAAAAAAAAAAAAAATCTCTTATGGAAGTAATTTAATTTCCAGCATTCTGCCAACTGAGTAATGTCAGTACATACCAAATACAAAGTCAAAATAATTTAAAAGTATTTATTTGCCTCTTAGGCTAATTTTATAATGCAGCTATCTTTTGTCTATGATAATTTCTATACAGCTACTTACAGGCTTGTCCCTGTCTACTGTATACAAGACTATATGATTTTTTATGGATGGCCAAAAACCATGTGGGGAGGTTATACATTCATTTATCTGACCTTTATGGTTCACAGCTTCTGATGAGAACTTTTAGAGAGGCACAACATTATTATATATTTCAAACATAATAATGTTTTCTTTTTATTTGTATTTTGACCTATTCACAGAATTCAATGCTTCATGACTTTGGTTTCATGAATTAATGCATCCTTGATGAAATTAATGGATCAAATGTAAAGACCTGAAAATTAGGGGACAGACATTTTTTTTAATGTTTTTGTCTCTTGATACAAGACAAAGGGTAATAGTTTACAACAAAAAGAGGGGAGATTCAGACATGATATAGAAAAGAAGTATTGAGAGATTTGGGTGGTAAAACACTGGGAAAGGTTGCCCAGAGAAGTGGCAGAGGCCTCCATCTGTGGAAACATTCAAGGCTGGGTTGGTTTGGTCTCTGAGCAACCTGATCTAGTTGATGACATCTCTGCTTATTGCATGGGTTTGGAGTAGATGAACTTTAAAAGTTCCTTCCAATCAAAACTATTTTATGATCCTGTGAAAATATTGTAATATTTCAATGAATAATATTCTAGAGAAACAGATGAAAACATCTGGGTTTTCCCAATTTCCTCCAGTGGAAAGATTTCCAAAATAGAAATCCAAGCTTCTGGAAGTCTTCTGTTTAAATGAGTTGACATTGCATCTATGAGGGTGCCTTAATTACCATGATTCAGGTAATTATATATTTCTATAGTTTTCATCATTTCTGACAAAAATGAACATTTATAAGAGATAATTTTTCAATAAGCTAAGAAAAAACCCTTAAGATTAAAAGATAGTAATAAAGGAATTGATGAAAATTTCTTTTTTTAATTATTACAGATTGCATGTGACCTTCACTACAAATCTACATTGAGTCTGCTGTAGTAATATCAGTATGCAAAAATTCATTTCTGTCCTGTCCTATTTTCTCTTGAGCTACAATGACAGGTAAAATGAAATGTGTATTTAAATATTTAAGCACATAAGAAATGTAAGACTTATTTATCTTCCTAAAGATAAATGTGACTTCCCCTCCCTGAGGTCATTGAAAACCTCTCCAATCCCCAGAGTGTTTCAGGGATGATGGAGAGCTGCCTCACAATGACACCAGCACCCGTGGATCCATCTCATCCACTCCCATGGACACACATGTGTCTGACTGGCTCAGAGGTCCCTAAATCCCTCCCTTCTATTCCTGAAGGTTGAGGCAACATCTCCCTATCCCTCCTGGGTTATATATCCTGGTCATGAGACTGGGGATCATGATGTGTCATCCCATCTGAACATCCCACCCTGGTCCCCTTCCACATGGGGTGATGATCTGGGAAAACTCAGGGCTTGGTGACCAAGGTGTTCACCAAGAGTGACCTTCCTGCCTGCCCTTAAACAATCAGGTGCTGCACAGATCTGCCTGCTTCAGCTCTGACTGTAACAGTGGCTTAACTGCATAATATCATTGGACAACCCTGGGAATAGAGGATCATACTAGAAGAAAAGCAAATCTCCCTTTAACTGATTGAAATGCTACTAAAAGTTCAGAAAAACCTAGTTAATTATTAGTCAAACAAACAAACAAAAATCTTTTAAATTTCATAGCCTCCTTCACTGATCTTCCACATCCCATGAGTGTACTCAAACACATGTAATAAAATAAAATAAAAATATCCATTGTTGACAAAATTCCTGTAAAATACTTAGTCATCTAAATTTCAAGACCAAAATGCACTCTAGAGAATTTATATTTTTCATACATCACCCAATTAAATTTCAAACTAGGAACTGTTCTTCTCTTATTGGAATAAATTACCTTGTCTACCTTTTACTATTCCCACATCTGATTAAAAGATCATATCCCTGGAGAACAAGAACTGTTAAATCATCTTAATGCTTCATTGGGAATTAGTTATAATACCATATGAATGTGAACATTTAATTAATTAGATTTTTTCATCTGATGCAGTTGTCTTTGCCATTTTTTGCTAAGCCATCAACTGATCCTGTTTCACAGTTCATTCTTATCTTCAGTCATACTGGCTAGGTCTAGATTTTGTACATCCTGCAGCATATTAATTTGTTATTGCTTCTTCTTAATTTGTACCTTCTGCTGTGTCAATAGCAACATAAATAACAGCACAAACCTGCTTTGAGAAGAAGGTTGGACTACATCACCTCCAGGAGACCTCCTAATCTATTGTTTTCCTCACTAATGGGGCTTAAAACACTATATCATCACAGGCTAATTCGTGGTCACAAAAATTTAATGCAGCTTTTCTCTAATTAAATGACAGCTGTATCTAGGCAGACAGAGGCAGTAGGTAAACCATGCACCACTGACCTATGGACCAGAGGCTTTCCCTGCAGACTAAACACCATACCACAATTTAAGTAAAATGCCATAACACTATTAGACTAATACATATATATATATTAGACTATAGTCATAAGACTATTTATATGACTTTTTAAAATGCTAGTGTGGTGAAATCCTAACAGTGCAATAATGCAGAGGAATATCATTCACAGAAACTAAGGGAAGTTTAAGAAAGATAATCTGTCCGAGTAAAGAATCATATCAGAAGAAAGCCAACAAAAAAAAACAAAGGAAAAGAAAGTGTAACCAAAAGGAAGAAGACACAGGTCTTCAAAATCTGTAGATTTTGAAAGAGTTTTTAAAATGCCAGGAAATTAAAATACTTATGTAAAAGGTCAGCTGAAGTTTGAGTTCCGAAGTTTTAAGGGCTGGGCAATGTGATTTCCCACTGGATTAAAATTTATTTTCAATATACACCATAAAGAGAGCTGCAATAATTCCTTTAACACCCTGTTTTACACATTGACACTAAAAACTCTGGAAGATTTCAGCTCTGTTGATGATAATAGATATGACTGTTTCCTTCAATCTGGTTTTTTTTTTTTCCCACCTATTCTCCAAAAATCCAAAGGGACAGAACATGTTGAGCATGGCTACATGGAAGGGCCAGGGAATGTTTTCTGGCCCTTTGCAGATTGCATCAGCTGGTTCAGAAATGCTCCTGTTTGCAGTCAGGGGCAGGAACAGGACCTGCATTTCATCACCTACACTACAGTACACACACACCACCACAGAGAACTCCATTTGAATATTAAAATGTTGTAAGTGGTCCTTTCCAGGATTCTCGATCTGACTTGGAATTTTCAAAGCCTACCTCCACCTTTGATCAGTCATATGAAAACATCAGATTGAGTCATTTGTTTTGTTTCGTACAACTTAAAAGTGCCAATGTGACCCACACATTTCAAAGCAACACATCAGAACACTCAAACAACTCTGGGATCTGGCAACAAAGTGATTGCTGAAAATCACTGCCTCAAATGCTATAAACATCCTGTGACAAGTTCAGCTTTTGGTCCTGCTTTTATTTACCAATAAACAATTACACTGCATTCACTGCAATTGTTATCACTCATGCATTTGATATCAGTAGGAAATATCCTGAAGCAAGAAATCATCCATTAAACTGATGAATCACCAGCTTTAGGGTTGAATTCTGATCTTTGATGTGGCATAAACTCAGCCTCCATGTGGAGTCTTCAAGAACTGCTCTTTTGTGCAAATTTGCCTTCAAGGTAGGACTCTCCACATTAGGAACAGTCTCATCTTTTTTAGGACACTGGCAACTACAGCTATCACTCTTGCCATTATTATTTCATAACTCTGTTTCACAGATAGGTAAGAGATAGCTGTGGGGCAGTCATTTATTTCATTATCATGTATTTTTCATTTCAAGCTTGAACATACATTCATCTGGGAGAAGGGAAGACTTGCACAAATTTGAATAAAGGAATATAAACCTGACACCTACTTTTTTAATCATAATACTTGAAAAAAAAAGAAAAGAAAAAAATAAAAGTAAGAATCTCTGCTTCCTGAGGCAATAGATCACTATAATTGCAATAGGAAGCTCAAAGGAATCCCTTTTTTCCCCCTGTGGGCTGTACTCAAGCTTACCTGTAAGACCTTGAAATGGCAAGATCTGAATGTTTCCCAGTGATACTTGATAAAAGGAACACATTCCCCTTTAAACAATGCAAAAAAGTCTTGGTACTAAGGCAGACAAAGTCAATCATGCCCTCACCATCAGTTCCAATATTTCCAAAGAATGGCATCCAAATCACTCTCTCAGATAACACAGGATTCCTGATGTAAGAGAGAAATGAGTTCAGCAAGAACACTCAAATTTTCCTAAAAAACCTGGAGGCCAAAATACCATGAAATTACTAATATTAGTAAGTCTTCTTGTATATAAAGAATGATGAACAATAGAGGAAAGATAAAAACATAAAAATATGGTTTTCCTGCTTACTCACTCCTTCCCAAATATGAAAGATAAAATCCTGTGCATTGTCTTGTAACAGAACTAATTTCTATAACAGAACCTTCTATAACAGAAAGAAGTGTGTATTTTGGTGATAAATACTATTTTACTATACACCACAAAAGTAAATTAAATACATTTAAAAAAAGATAAAATATGGATCTACCTTATCATGGCAGTTCATTTTAAAACATGTTCATTCAAATTAAACTATTTCAACATATATACCATATTCTAGATATGTTCTATCTAGAATACACTAAGTTATAAAATCTATGAATTTGTTGCATATTTGGGAAGCACAGGAAAGAGGCTTGGAATACTCTCAGCAACCAAAAAGTACAACAACTAGGAAGCTCTTTCTCAAAATAGAATGAGTAAAGGAGTCTGTGTGAATATATCAAATTTTCTGTCCTCATTTCATAAAATGTTAGGTTTATTATAGACTTTAAGTATTAATTCCAAGCAATACATTCTAGTATCAAAAGCTATAGGTTCATTTTCAAGATTATATATATAATTAAAATTGAAATATAGCTGAAAAATATGACATTTACTACAGATTAGAAATTTTTGTTCTAATGAAACTTCTCTAAAGTTATCAAAATGTTACTTACACTGGGCCATCAGCAGTCCTACTCTGACAGTCTTTCATTATGAAAGATATCACTTACACCAGCACAGATTTCTTTCCCTCTCATGGTCTAGGTCAGTTTAAGAGCAAGCTACCCTGTCAAAATGTGTCCTCTTTCTATATTAAAAAAAAAAAGAAGACAAAAAGACCCCCAAAAAACTAGGATAAGGCATTTCTCTGTGCAGCTAGTACCCATTACATTACAATGAGGAACCAGAACAAACAAAAACTCAATAGAATCCATGCCATATTTCTAAGAATCAGAGTACCTGGCACAGATGCAGCCCAAGTTCTCAAAAAATTCAAATTCAAAATATCTCCATCAAACACAACCCAATAAATATTTCAGTCTATTTGCAGATTTAGTCACTAGCTCATTTTAGTATCATCATTCTCCAAGAATGTACAAATTTTGTCTAGAACAAACAGTAAATTATGTTTTCCAGTGACATTTTCACATGCCTAAGTCCACCACATACCATCAAGAGATATGACAAACAGAAAATATAAGTAGGTATGTAAATATGTATAAATATTCTTTAATATGGGCTGGTAAAAAACCTTGGTAGATTCAGACAGAGAAGAAATTAAATCTAAAAATAGGTGCAACATAGACACATGAAGAACAGCAATCATAAAATTAAGCTCTAAAGAGATATGCTGTGTGTACAACACCTACTTATTGGCACCTTCTTGCTTGGGTGTGCAAATCACAGTTATTGGTAGTGTTATCTAACTTGATTTTCTAATCTTTATGGCATAGACTTTGCCCATTTACTCATCATAAATGAGAAAAGCAGAAATTCTTTATGACTTATTTTAAAAATTTCTTCAGTATCAAAGCAGTAAAGGACAAAGAGAAGATGAAAAGAAATAAAGCCCATCATAGCTGTGACAGTAATGTCAAACCATGTTGGTTGTCATGCAATGAAAGCAGAGGGAATAAGGGACCTAAGGGACATAAGGAAGTAAGCTGGTTACTCTTGCTGGGCTGCCCTATTGCAAAAGGAAACTAGATCCTCTACAGCTTAGCACTTAAGCTCATCCTAAATGATTTGAGACAAATTTCTTATTGAAAATGCCTATCCTACACTGTCTATGAAATATTGGAAAGTTAGTAGCTTTAGCTCAGAAAAAAACCTGATGCTTAGAAGTCCACCCTTAGCTAAATCCAGGTGGTAGGACATTGATTTGGTTATTTGTGTGCTGGCACTCAGACACAGTGAAAGAACAGAGACAGAACTACTCCTACATATGCAGATAAAAGGGAGCTTTATAAAGGTTTTATCTTATCAGAATCAGGTTTAAAAACCTTGAAAAGCCAGAGAAAATCTGTATCTGTTGGACGAGATGCAAAAGCATCATCTCAGTCCCTGTCCCAGCATCCTCTGTAGCGTCATTAGGACCAGTCATTACTCAGTCTCACTTTTCAATCCAGCCACTGGCGGCTGCTGGACTTGCAGAAATCTGGCATCACCCTTTCAGTCTCTAGAAGTCTTTTCTATACCTGTCACCTTTGAGACTGGACCACTGGAGTCCTCCATCTGCCCCATCTCTGCTCCTGATTCTCTTCCAGGCTGACCATATTCAGGTGCCATCTCCCCCTCAAGGGCTCCACCTGACCCAACAGAGCTCCTGAAACACTGCTGTACAGAGGACACTTTTATTGTCTGATGTCTGGCTATAAAATACACAAAATATCATACTTGTATAAATTAAATTATTCTGCATTTTTCAATGCTTGTGGCTGGAGGGAAGAAAAAAGCCAAAAAACCAGCATTTCTCTGATCAAACCCACAGTAGGTTCAGACTTGTTTCCAAGTAAACCTGGGATATTTCATTAACAGACTTCTTTTTACTAAATTAATCATAGGTGCACATATGAGTAGATTTTTCAACCTTGATACCATAAAGCAGTAGAAAAGGCAAGACTTGGCTATTAGCAGAGACTCACTAAACTTCCAAAGCCACTGTCAATGCCTTTTAAATCTCTAAGTGTCTTCTTGGTAAGAAGCAGACCCACAAGGAGCATGCCTTTTAGATAACCATTCTGGTCTCTGCTTACTTCTGCCCAATATTTATTCTCCACTTCATATTAAAAAAAAAAAAAAAAGAGAAAGTTGAGGGGTGGAAATTATTTTGCTTTCTAAAATGTTTGTTAAAACACACCATGGTTTTTCTGAAGAATTTACATTCAAAACCAGTTATCCTTTCATATTTTTACAATAGTTTTCAATTTGATGTAGATGTAATTTTTTCATCAGTATTTATAAAGCCCCAACTTGATAGCTGTATTTATGCTGCAGTTTAAGCTCAAAGAGAGCTAATGTTTCACAAATTATTCCAAAATAACAAGGCATCACTGAATTAGGAAAAATTCCTAAACCATATGGCACAGATAGCTTATTGTTTTAAAATATTTCTTCCTTCTTTATCATAAAGTAATAAAAATGTATTTGTTTTAGAATCAACCATAGGAATATTCTGGATTTTTGCCTCTAGTGGAACCCACACATGGACTCCTAGTCACATTCTGAATTCACACTTTGTGCAGATATTTGCTGTCCAAAGGGACCCATAATTGTAGAGCCTCCACGTTAGTCCAGTAAAAGAAAGAAAGAAAGAAAGATGCTGCTACCACTGAGTACGTGATCAATAATTGCACAAGGAGCACAGCTCTGTTAGCCATGACTGCAAGCCAGTGTGAGACTGCATGAAGGCAGTGTCTAATAAATCACTTGTGCTAACTAGGGACACAGCTCCTGCCAGGAGACACAACTGGCTGCTCCCAATTAATGCCCAGGGATTACAGGGAAACTGCAGACTTGCAGTGATGTGTGGTTGGTTTCGTGTTAAAGACATTTCTTTATTTGTTTGACTTAGTTCTTTCCATCAAATAGTTAAAAAAATCATTTCCTTAGGCTGTTGTAGCTTGTCCAGGAGCAAGTTTATAAAACCATGACAAGAAATTAAACTAAAAAATTTGGAAAAGGAGCACGATGCAAAGAGGAAATGAGAGAAACATTAGGAAAGGAACTCAGGATATATGAAAATTAGGCAATTGAGCAATTCTGTGTACATTCAAGTTGTGGATTACTTGAATGTGACAGTGTTCACAGGGGTTCTTGGATGAGGCAAGAGACGAGAATGTTGACTCCATGTTGATTTATTATTTTATGATATATATACATTATATTATAACTATACTAAAAGAATAGAAGGCAAGGTTTCCTCAGAAGGCTAGCTAAGAATAGAATAGAAAAGAATGAATAACAAAGATCTGTGGCTCGGACAGCGAGTCCAAGCTGTCTGGTCTGTGGTTGGCCATTAATTGTAAACATTCAAGATGGCCCAGTCACAGATCCACCTGTTGCATTCCACAGCAGCAGATAAGCATTGCTTACATTTTGTTTCTGAGGCCTCAGCTTCTCAGAAGGGAAAAAATCCTAAAGAAAAAGATTTTCACAAAAGATGTCTGCGACACTTGAATACAAGGAAACAGAAAAAAAAAAGTTTTAGAAATAAACTAGACATGAATGAAATTACTGGAAATAAAATGGAAACCAAAATAAAGAAGAGGAAAGAATTGAGCAGTGAAACAAAATTACTACCAATAAGGTGGGGGTACAAAGGACAAGATGAGAAAACAGGCAAAGAAATATGAAAACTAATGGGAAAGAGCAGCTTAATGTGGCACTACTCATTGTCAATTGAAAGCACTGCAGCATTTGTCCAAATACAACAAGCTGTTGACACCTGCAAATTAAAGTGCACAAACAGGCTGCAATATATCAAGCTGAGAGGGTTCTTGGGAAAAGGACAGTGAATGAAAACCTGAGAGACCTATACTAAATTACAAGTTTGGCCATTATCTTCCTATAAGATATAAAAAATGGAAATATAATACCTCCTACCTTGTTGTGAGGATAAAACTCATTAATTATCATCAAGTGCTCACACATTACCTGGAGCACTGGGCGGGAGGGGGAAATAAGCAAGCAGAATATAATTGCTGTTGTAAGATAAAGAGTACAAAAGGTCTATTACTGATTGATGGACTACAGGGTAACAAATTGATCATTTTATCTGAGAGACTGAGAAATCCAAAGGCCATAGAATGATTGGCCTTCATGTGCTTCTTTTTTTTTTTTTTTAAGTACAAACAAGCCCAGTCATTAGATTAGAAAAGGCCAATATAGACAGCAGATGAAAAATGAGAGAAGGATCTCCTGAATGTGGTATGGGAATGGGAAGAAGGAAAGGAAACTGTCCTGCAGTATATAAACATACACCAGAAACATACACAGAATTTAAGAGGACTGCTCTTCTGAAAAGGCTGTAATATTCAAAGGATGAGTGGAGACAAACAAAAACTGGCAGGCAAGATCTGTGAGATTGATTTCTTCTGATCCTTCAGCATCCAAAAGATCTAAAAGGATCTGTTACAGGGACCTGTTCACAGAGAAACACACACCTAGAAATGATTCAGTTCAAATAACCTTAGACATCTGTCTCAAAACAAACTGAACAGCTCCCTAGAGGTACCCACAGTGATTAGTTTAGATGTCTAATTTTAATAAATTAATTTCTGCTACTAATTATTCTTGATTGTACTCAAAGATAAATATAATATCATTTCCTGTGAATAAATGAAGGCTTACAGCATGGAAGAGGAAAAAAGTGTGGACTTGTTAGACACAGAAAGGAATGGATTGTAAACACAGTTTTACTAACCAGTGCTTCAGAGATGATTTTATTGAATTTTCTAAATATATAAAGAAAAAAGCTGTCTAAAGCATTTTTTCTCAGGAGAAGGGAAGAATCTGTGGTGTTTACATACATAGTTGAGATCTAGATGAAGGTCTTCTCAAAAAAAAAAATCACTATCAGATCACTTCTCAGCAATAAACATTATTATAAATTTCATTCTACTGAATGTTCAGAAAGACATAAAAAAGAAATAAAACTGAAACAGAAATAAAGGAGTATATCTGGTCTAACAAACTTTGTTTGTTTTGGTGTGTGTGTGTATGTACTTTTTTATTGAAGGGAAATAAATGTCCTGAAGAAAATAAAATATAAAAATAAAAACCAAAGACTAAACTCTGAAATAGTATTTCCTCTCCTGCCTTGCTGAACAGATTTGTATTTTGGTTGTAGAAGTAGTAATCTGAAGACCTGTCCCAGTACTACTTAATCATAACAGATATACCACATTTTTTACTTCACACCACAATCTAAAATTACTATCTGGTATATTGAGATTAAAAATCCAATATTTCAGCTTTGTAATTCTGTTTCCAGGGAAGATTAGCACCTGCCATCCAGTGAATTTAATGAGAACAGAATAATATATCTCAAAATTAGGTTACTTCTAATGAATTTTACTGAAATCATGCAAACTTTAAAACTCAGGACAGTAGTTTGTGGTATCTGAAATGAGGTACTCATAACTGTATATAGCCATATAAAATAGTTCTGCTTGACATGATCTATGTACCTTCTTTAATTGCCTTACAGCAGAAGCATCCATTAAATAGTGATGCCATCAATCTCTAAAGTATACTTGATTAAAATGTGCAAATGAAGCATGCTGGCAATTCTGATTAATACATTTACAACATTTTTCTATGGTCTTATAAATTAAATCTATAATGAAGACAAGCAGTTGTATTATCTCCAGTGAAGGTGAGGATAGCTTATATTGTCTCCAGAACACATAAAGACTTTTAACAGTTAAAGGTAGATAGGAGATTCCAACCTTTTTAAAGTAAGAGTTTCAGTAAACCAGGAATTGAAGTATCATACATTTAGTCTAAATCTTGTGATTGGATTTTCAGTTTTCCCAAATCTTATTACAGTCACATAAATGATCACAATGTGAATGAAAATAATTATTCGGTAACATTTCACATCTTTTCCTCCTCATGTAAAAGATTTATTACAAAGAATACAGAAAAACATCACATAATCTTGGAAAATAAGGCCAGAAAATGATTCCTTCAAAGTGAACTGAATTATTTACATTTATCATTTTGATTCTCCAATCCTATAATTATGATTTCATTACGTTTCAAAAAGTGAATTATACTGCTGTCAGGATCTTCATTGTCCCAGCATATTTTCTGCCTGACCAGTAATTCAAACTGTATGAAAGGAGACAGACTTTGAGAATTAAAACATAAAATATTGTCTGGCTCTTGAGGAAACTTTTAAAGACATTTTGAAGTTTCTTGCTTTTTTTGCTTTTTTGCTTTTTCTGAGATTACAGGCAACGAAATTAAATGAAACATATTACTTACATCATTCTGATCATCTTTTGCATTGTAATAGATTATATCATTATTCTGTAAGAGAAAGAAAAGTAATTGTTAGTTTGAAAGCAGAGAATAAATTAAGGTAGCAATAATCTCTACTATTGCAAGATACATTTTGAACTAAACCACCAGTTGTTCATGTATTCTCTTTGAAACATGACAAACTCTGATCTTTGCTTGCTCTCTGTTGCATGCACAATTTCCCATGCTCGTGCTAAACTTCATTCATTTAACTCATTTAATGCTCCTTCCATGGGAGGCTGCATAAGTCACTCAAAACACAGCTAGAAAAGTACAGATAACATTGGACAAACTCCAGAGCTCATAAAAGGCTTCCATGAGCTGTTTCTGTCACAGACATGTGACTTTCCCTGTGCAATTAGGGGATTTATGCACCGTGACATCCAGCAGGCAGCACATGCAGCCAGGCACGGGCTTTGCTAAGTGGGGTAAGTGTTTGCTGTACACATGTTTATTGTTTTATTCACCTCCCACTGCGAAAATAAATCTGTGAAAATACATCACAGGAGAGTCTGGCTGTTGAAGTGTACAGCAGCTCCTGGCAGCTCTGTGGAAACACTGTACCATGGAATTCAAGCAAAGCATAGAGGGAGAAGATTGCTCATTCCCATTCTAAAATCAGTCAGAAATTCCATTCAGTGGTAACTTCTATAGTTTGCTGAAAACTCGGGTACGTCCTATGGAATACAGGTTTTGTGTTTTTTTCATGTTTAAATATTACTGAACCATTTAAAAACCTTGTAAGATTTAGGTTCACTGGAGTAGCTTTCCACCAAATAAATTGCTGCGATGTGCCCAAAGTTTTTTAAATAAAATAAATTTTAAATGCATTTCTGTATGAAACAGAGACATGTATGAACAGTCTTTTTAATTACCTTTACTGATTTTGAATAAATAAAGAAAAAGAGAAGTTATATTTCTTCATATCCAGCAGTGTGCTTGAAATAGGTGATTGCTGTTGACCTCTGAAAATTATCTTATTTTTTCAGATCTGTTTATGGTAATATCTTTTACGTATCTAAATAAAAGGTAAAAACAACAAAGTGTTTTCTTTTATAAATACCAGCAGGAGAGAATGATTTCAGTAATCATTCTTCAAGCGGATAAGCCAAGAACAATTTTTACTTTCACTAAAAAAGTATGACATGTATTACAAAGTAATGCAGTTCATCTTTAAAAATG
This sequence comes from Molothrus ater, assembly GCF_012460135.2. Classification (NCBI taxonomy): domain Eukaryota; kingdom Metazoa; phylum Chordata; class Aves; order Passeriformes; family Icteridae; genus Molothrus; species Molothrus ater. Next base: position 10,396,421 of record NC_050482.2, on the reverse strand, counting down.
ATCATTTTACTCACTCCATAAATAATGACATCATTTATTCTCCTTTTTGACCTTTTAGAAAGTCAAACATGAAATATATTACAGATGAGCTAAATGCCATTTTGAGGTAAGTGCTATTAACATGAATTCATCCTTTTCCCTCAAAATGAACTTTTCCACTTTTCCATCAAGACACTTTTCTATCCATAGGTCAGTTGGTTGAATATTTGTATCTGGATATCAAAGCCAGACCTCCAGGCATTACAGACACAGGAGGAAATTCTTTTCATCATTAAAGACTGAAGCTAATTGCTTATTCACTTGATTGTTGTAAGGAAAAGGCCACATAATGTTTGTGGAAGTCTTTAAGTAAGTCAGAAGAGGCAAAGGTTCCATTTTCTTTGGTTCCTCTTCACTTTGTAAATTGTTATGTACAAAATAACTGTTCTGTAAATAAAGTGATTGGTTCAAAAGCCCCTCTGATTCCTTAGCAGGCAACATTTGAAGCTGCAAAGGATGCAGCCACAAATATTAACACAAGTGTTTTCATCACATGGTAATCTGTTCAGTTAAAAAAAGAAAATAAAATAAAATTTTCACATTTTGTTTACTGCAACTCTCATCCCTAGAAGGTTTTGCGCAGGAAAAATGAGAGCAGGAAAAGCAATGCAGACATAATTAACTGGCTATATTGGTTTTGTTTACAGCTTTTGTTTTTAGAATGAACATTTTCATAAAATACAATTTCTATTAGGCCCTCTCTTGTAGTGACACTCATCTAGACATGAGTTTATTTCCTGAGTCCCTCTCTACTGCTCTTGCTTATCCTGCTATCAAATCATTATTGTATAGGATTTTTAACACTGTCATCAACAGACAAAACTCTCTTTATGTACTCCACAAAATGACTCTTTATTTTCCTTGTCTTTTATATTTTTATTTATCTGTTTAAATTTTTCAAAGCTGTCATAGCTTTACTATTTATCTCTACTGGACTGAACAGCATTTTTTAAATCACCTTTTAGAATAACATTTCAGGAACATGATATATTTCCAAGTTAATGAAAATAAACACTTCCTGCCCAAATGACTTAGATATTTTTGTAAGGTTATTCATATCTTGTTGTCCATTACCCTGCCTGGAGATATTACCTATATAATGAATAAACTGACACTGACATTGGACATATCTCACTACTCTTAATATAGAAAATATGAGATACCCAGTGCTACAACACACTGAATGCTGTATGGTTCACAAATTAGATTCATGGATCACTCAGATCTTTAGAGGACAATTTTTCATCATTTAACCACTTCCAGCTGGCAAGAACAAATTGCTTTGTTGCTGGCTCTCAAGCGGTTAGTTTAGTTATTTATTAACTTCTTGACACAACAAATTTGAATCTTCCCACTGCTGCACACTTCTGGCACCAAGTAATACTGCAAACTTGGTCAGCAAACTGAAGGTAGAGTGTAAATAGCCTAGATTTTTATTTTTGTTCTTTATCCAGTAATTCTGTGCAAAAGAGAGGGTAAAGACCCACTTTTACTTCTGTTCACCAATGAAGGGATTTAGTAATGCAGTCCTGAAGCTGAACTTATAAAAGAATGACTTTGAAAGACCATATGCATATAGGAAAAACTGTAGTGTAGTATCAATTTATGATTTTATGGTTTTCACCATCTTTAGTTCCCCTTTCAAAGCAAAAATTTTTAGTATCTGCAAAAGACATCAGGAAAGCCATATAAAAATTACATTAAGGACAAGGTCATGAATGTTTTATTTTTGATTCTTACTATTTTCTTTTCTTTCCTAATCTTAGTTTTTCTTCCATGCTTTCACTGACAGCATTGTCTGTTGAAGTGAGATTATTCCACTGTCTTTAAATTGCTTTTCATTTCAATAGCCCTCTGTTTTCCAACTTGAGGTATAAAACAATTCAAATGTGTAACATTACATATTGGGTACTATCAATAAATGCTTAAATTTCAGCCCACAGAATCTGAAGTTGGTGGTCTCTATAATCTCTGTGTCTAGAGAAGAAAAGTGTGGGAAAACATTGGCTTTCAGAAAATCTGCAGATGAAATTTAAGCCCACACCAACACTAACTTACACTCATATTTTGCTTCTCTACAGAGCAAGTTCACAGACAGTCCATTGATTCAGCACATAAATGCCTAAGGTCAGCTCAGGATTACATGGATGAAGCTGTAGTTGGCTTTTCATCTCAGGAAACAGTGCTTTTTACAATCTAGTTCTTTCAAGAACAACAAGGGATTACATTGCAACAGAACATATGGACACTACAGATAATTATGTATTGCAAAAATTGCAATAGTATATCTATGTCATTTTGCTGGTAGGAAATCTACATCCTCCTTTACCAAGTGCCAAAAAGAAAGCTCCTGGTCATTGCTGCCATGTAGTGGTGTCTACAGGAACATCTCCTCTCCAAATCTCAGGCTGGAATTCCAAGAACTGTACATGCAGTTTGTGCTCCACCAACCAGTCTAAAGATTCATTTTTGAAGTCTTTTTCAGCAGACATCCAATGCAGTCTTTTCAGAAATGCTGCTTTCATGGAAGCTGTGGTTAAAATTATATAAAACCTCAGATCTATCTGTGGGCTTCCTAGAGACCCTACAGGACCCAGAGCCCATGATGCAGCCTAAAATGGTGTTAGGCCTTCAGGGGAGATTGGCTTGAAATCAATTACAGAACCTTATGAGACTCTATAATGAACTACAAGAAACCAAATAGATTATATGTTTTAAAAAAAGGGGCGGGGAGGGAAAAAGGTTTTCTGCATCTTTTCATATTGTAAGAAATTAATATAATGTATTAATTTTGACAGATGTCACATTTACCCTTTTTTTCCTTAAAAGCTGCATTTCCAGAATTGTAGGCAAAATGTTAAAGTAAAAAAATTACACTTTTTGCTATTACAGAGACACTAGAAAATAATTAACTCCCTCAGAAAATAAAACAGAAGAGCTTCAGTTAAAGGTTTCTACAACTCAAAGATTTTCTTCAGCAAACCCCTGGAAGCAAATTTAAAATTATTGTTTCAGATTCTATTTCAAATACATATTACTGCATAATTATAACTACACACTTTAAAATCTGAAATTACAACCAAATATGTTTATTTGGATTTTGTTTTAAAACAGGATACTTCCCACAACTTCTAAATATTTTACCCAAGAAGTTCTAAAGGACCCAAAATGAGTCAATGTGAAAAAGCTGCTCTATATTGCAGATAATCTGCAAGTAGTGAGGATTCTTTTAGTTTGGAGCTAAGAGGTAGAGAAAGAAATCAAAATCAGGGAGAAACCAAACCATACAGCAAATAAAATTCTGATCTTGACTCTTCAGTTTTAACAAAGAAGGTCTTAGAATTACAGATAGAAATTTGGTCAACATTTTAAAATCATATTAGTCCCACACACTTGGTAAAGACATTCTCATTAGTGAAAAAACTGGGAGTCCTTTTGTTTAGCATAAAGCAATAATAATAATAATAATAATAATAATAATAATAATAATAATAATAATAATAATAATAATAATAATAATGGTCCATTTCACTCTTTAGGCAGACCAAAGGAAATGAATGTAAATGCCTACAAATTCTAAAAAAGCATTTCATGAAGTGTTGGCAAAACATCCATTTTAATTAAAAAAAAAAAAAAAATTTGCATCCCCTTGAATAAAGAAATGTATTTGAAAAGTTCACTCTAATACCTTTGGGGTAATTAAGGTTTAGACCAATCCTTACAAATTCTATGAAAAATAATCCAGGCAGTTTTAGTTTAATCCCTTACACAGTCTGACATGCAGTTTAAGGCACAATAAACACCTCAGAAAAGAAAGCTAAATATGGCCTACCACACATAAAAAATTACATCTGTTTCTAAATAGGATAATGTCAAGGAATAAAAGCCTGCAAACAGGGGAAAAAAAAGAAAGAATGTCAACTACTACTATCTCTTTTGTTACAGCTTTGTGATTTTATAGAAGTGAAATGACACATATAAAATAAGTAGCTTAGCTGCTAATAACTTCTTTTTTCCCTTCAGTATCCATATGTAAAAATACTGATTTATCACTTATCCTTAAAGTGAACAAAATTTCAGACAATACAGTAAACCTATTGCAATCATAATTAGTGTATGCATGCAATTACAGTGCCTAAATGTGGGCTTTAAGAAATTGTAAATTCATTTAAAACAGGAAGACTGGACATAGAATCAAGATTTTTTAAAAAATAAAATTATTAAAATAAAAATATAAAACTGTGAAATAATAATCTATCAAGAAATATGTCGCTATATTACCCAAAATATGGACAAATGAGTCACTCGGGTTAGACATTTTTCCTCCTAACTTGATTTGATTAAATAACTGCTTTGTCAGAATATTAAATGTCATACACTAATTAAAACCTTCCAGGTCTGCACTATAATTTATGATAAGCCTTTTTCATCAGATTTGTGTAAAGGACTTTTCTCAAGATTCCACTGAGACTAATAATTGAAATGAAAAGATGAAGGTGAAGATTACAGGAAATAACATAAAGGAGCATTAAAGGTACTGCACATTGGCATAGACTATTCTTTCTTTTAAATGGTGAGAAAGATCAACTTTTTCAGCATTCATTTACAGGTAATTCCTTCACTGAAATTATCAACCCAGAGACCTTCAAAATTTACTGACAGCTTTCATGAGGGGCTCACCTGATCATTCCCAGCTGCATCAGAGTGATAAATAAATAATAATTTATCAATCACCTGCATGCTCAACAGCAGGACTAAAACATACAAGCCTCATTTCAAAAGATGTTAGGTAAGTGTAATGCACACATCCAGAATCCAGATAAAAATACACTATAGGAAAGATATTCTTTGAAGCCCTTGACATGGATTCTGAGGATTTTTGATCTGAGATTGGATCCACAGATTACAGCATTGATGGTGGTCAGGTTTTAGGCATCTGAGTTAAAAACTGAGATCTTGGAAGAGTGCGTTGAAGTCTAAACTTGGAAGAAAATTTGAAATCTCTGAGATTCCACCATAAATATTCTCTAGGTATCTCACATCCCACACCCCCAGGCTGGGCCCTGGCAGTGCTGTCCCCAGGGCAGGTCACAGCCACTCTGTGAGCACAGGTGGAGCTGTCACCCATCTGCTCCTGGTCCCCTCAATGGCCTGACCTTCACAGTGACACATTTCCTTGTGCCCTCCTGCTCGCTGGGACAATATCTGATTATGTGCTCAATTTAACCACACTTGATTTAATTTGTCTCGTGCAAATTATAATTAGTAAAGCTGAGTAAGAAGTTTTTTTTTTTTATATCATATTCAAATCTCAGGAGGAAACCCTTCTAGTTTTCACAGGACACAAGAAGTAGGGGTTTTGTTTCTTTTTTTTTTTTTTTCCTTTGCCTCAGTGTCCATATTATGCTACATTATACATTTACTTCAAAAAAAGGGAATCAGTGAAGAGTATTAAGGTGTACCTTCATAACCTCAAAAAGAAGGATAACAAACATTAGAAAGAGCACTTGTGTCCTCAGATCTCTAGAATTCATCACATAAACTGTAAAAAATAGGCAAAACTTCTCAATGTAAAAAATTTCTAAAATTTTAAGGTATTTTTCACTGTAAGAATAACTGTTAGAAACTGCCACTGGACTACTTAAGCTGCCAGGATGATATTTAACTTCATGCAAAAAAGTTAAGAATACATTTCAAGTACTAATTGCACTTTGACTGTAGAATTAAAAGTCAAAAGTAGTTGCATGTGTGAGGTTAAATGTAATAGAGCCCAAAAGATGAGAAATACAAGTCAGACAAACACACACCCAAATCAAAATCCACAGAGATGTCTGTTCTCCTGAAAGAATACAATATACTGCCACAAAAAACTTCTGCATAAAGACATCCTCTGGCTCAATGGCCTGGAGTCAACACCAAACTTTGTTGGACATGCAGATAATTGTTAATATAACAATGGAATTTTGTTAATTTGCCTACTGGTAAGTACAGTCTATTTTTTTAATGAATTGTTTTGGTGACTTATTTAAATTACTGCATTTTTTAGTGCAACTGATAAACTAAGCAAATTAAATGTGGCAAACTATTAAGCATTTTTTTGGTTGCAAAGCATCAAAGGCCAAATACTTCATGGAGGAATGAAAAAATTTAGGACTGAAAATTTAAATTTGCAAAACCATACAGATATTGTTCTTTGGTATAGCTGCCTATATCGCAGATTGACTCCTTTTAGTTAGTCAAGCTGAAAAATTATTCTCAAGAATGGTATTTTGATCCATAGTAAAACCTAGGATTTTATGTACTTGCATGAGTGACAAATGACCAGGAAAGAAAATCATAAGGAGACTCTTTTGGAGTTACCAAACTTAAAGAACAAGCTTAAATTTAATTTAAAGAACCAGCTACATATATAAAGAGATAGGAATAACCATCCTCTTCATTCTTCCTCCAGTGCTCTTAGACAAAAACAAGGAAGCCTGAGAAACAAAAATACTTCAAATCAATTTTAATTTTGGTAAATAAATTCTTCCAAAAGGTCCAGGAAACTGCTAATTTTCTCATCACAATAGCTTCCTCAAAGAATAAGCAATTTATTTTTATAAGGCAAAATGCAATTGATTACAAAGCAGATTTCCAGGTGGGAAAATGAAATTAATTTGTTAGCAGCTAATTAACCTCTATATCACACTATCTGATCAGTTTAATTAAAGCAGCAAAGTATGTTTACTATAATTTATTCAGCATTACTTTCTTAGTTGATGAAAGAATATAAAATAAAATTAAGTTTTTGAAAATTGTCTATACTAATTGCATATTTTTTATTTTGTAAATAGTGCAAAATTAGAGTATAGGAGCCTAGTTAAACAATTTGGACATAAATTTCCTTTGGATTCACAAGAAATTGGCATTCTGAATTCATATCTGTTTAGGTGCTGGGATGCAATGAACCACTTGCACTATCATAACCAAATATAGAAAATATGCCAGTTCTCCAACTCCAAAAAATCTTCAAAAGCCCTTGAGAAAATTTTCTACAAAGCAAGAGGCAAACATTTAGAAGAATTTGTTCCCCCCAAAAAATGTGTGTGCATTTGTTACATTTCTTCTGTGTTCTATCCACTACAACCAATAAATAAGACCATGTTTAGCAATGCTGCAATCAGTTGCTACAAAAAGGAATCAATTTTAGGCATATGACACTACAATGGAGTAAAAAGTTGAGGGTGGCTTCTTGGTGATCCATGAGAGTGGCTGAAGTGTGTATAATTCAAGGCTTGTCTTCACAAAAAAAACAAACCAAAAAAAAAAACAACAAAAAAAAATGTATCATAAGAAATACATCACACAAAGAGTCACTGTAAGTAAATTCTAAGCAATAGTACCCAAAAAACATAAATGTATTTTAAGAATCTCACTGGAATAGAAAAATGCCAACATTTTGCATAACTTTCCCTTAAACAGCAACAGCAGAGAGCCTTACACAGCTTTTTATTTATCCATATGTAAAAATTAAAATATAAGAAGATTTTAGGCTCTTTCTATGGGATATTACAATCCTGTGTAACACAGGAAAAAATAATTTTCATATATGAATTATGAAAGTATGATCCAAAATTTGGATCATATTTTACAAGGCTGACACTGACCTGTAAATTTAGTGATTTCTAATATTTTTAAAAACACTGATTTCTTTCTTTGTCTGGACCAAATTCTTCACTGAGTTTATTCAATCACTTAAAATGTGTCATTAGACCCCAGAGGGTTATGGCATACCAAAAAATAATTGAAAAAATCCTCAAAACGATTGCTATAACTCATCTTACACAATTTTCATGAAAATTAGGAAAAAACTCAACCAAATCTCTCAATTTCCTCCTGAATGTGAAAAGTGCCTTTACAAAAGGTAATAAAGTTCCAAACATATCAGGCTATGGGTTTTTTTTCAGATTGCTTTGGCTTACCCATGTAACAAATTTCTGACATATTGACTGTTGATTTTTTTAATGGGTCTCTTATAAAGACAAATCTTTCTTAAGACTTGAATCTAAATCATTTTTCCTCTATCTCTGATGTCTTAAAAAGAAAGCAGCTCTGGAAAGCAGTTACCAGAATTCAGCAGTTCTAAGAATTATCCCAAGCTCACCTAATGAATAAAGAACAGAAGGAATCATAATTTAATTATTCAGCTTTGGCAGCTGTTTTGTGCATGTCTTGCACTCAACCACTGCAATAAAGCAAAGCTTCAGGAGCACACCTTATTTCAGAAGTAGTTCAGTAGCATGAGACAAGCCAGCAGCTGGAAAATATTCCTTTTGCTATTCAGTATGAAATGAAGACTTTTCTAGTTAATCACTACAAGCAAAAGGTTCATATAAAAAAAAAATAGAACAAAGTTATTTTTCTTCTTAATTATTGATGTTACATTGGTATGCTGGAAGTCATACAGAAGAGAAATAGGATTTAAGAGTTCTATCAATATCTTGCTGTTATGTTTCTCATTTTCCATCTTAACAACAGCATTAAATGAAAAGGGGTTTGTATTTCCTCACATGGATCACAACAGGGGTTTTCATTCATCAAGTATTTGATGCTTATGCCACAAACTGAGAAGAAATAGAGAGAAACCTTTGAAAGCCAGACTGATGGCTGCTGGCTGTCAGTGGGATGGAGAGAACAGCAATCTTTCCTTGGGAACACTCCTGGGCTTTACAACTCAGAGAAGGAATTATCTAGTTATGGAGTTGCACATCCTTCTGGTTCAACAACTGCACACAATTCAAAAAATATTTTAAGTTTTGTATAAATGAATCTTATTCTAGGCAGAGAGTTATTAAGTTTACAGCATCTTATCATTCCCAGAGTCTATGGTAACACATGTAAGTTTGGGCCCTTACACTGTATTACTCACTTTCGAATTCTCATACAAATCAGCACTTTGAAATTCATCTCTTTTGTTTTAAAATTCAGGGTGGACAGACAGATATATCACAGAAGTGTGAAGATGTGAAGAAAGAGACAATGTGAGAAATTTTGAACAAGCAAAATAGCTCTCTCTTGTAAAAATAAAAAATGAAATGAAGGCAGGTATTTCTTAAGAAAGACAGAAAAGTTCCTGCAAACCTAACCAAGGCAACTGAAAAAAGAAATTAGCACTGGAAGATCACAGTGAAGAAGAGAGAATGAAGTAAATTGCAAAGAATGTATTAAACTGATTTTAGTTTGAAGAAATGCATCATTTTGTTCCCTGAAATTTGTGCTGTGTTGCTTGGGACTATCTCAGCTCTCCACAGCACCACTACACAGTACTACACAAGTGTGAGCTGAGATTGCAGAAAGCACAAGAGGGAGAAACTACAAGTGTTTAAAAAGGTATTTGGAAAACTTAGGCTGATAGGGGAAGAAGAAGGAATGCTGCAAAGTGTCTTGTCAAGGATGATGTCATGTGCACACCCCCAGAAGCCATAGCAATGAAAACTGGGGAGAAGAGCAGTGACTATTGCAGCAAAGCAGTCACTCCAAACTGTTCCATCAATGACCTCTTTGATAACAGACAAAACTTCCTGGCCTCTTTCCCTTCCCTTCCCTCCCATTCCCCCTTCTCATTTTACACAGTCCATGTTAAAAACTTGCAATCCACCTTGCTGGAGATTGTTTTCTTTTGGTTTCACTTTAGGAAGTTTACTGAACGTGATGGGCAGATAACTCGTACACCTCCAGAAAACTAAATGAACAGAAACCATCCTAAATTAGCCACTCTTTGCCTAGAAAAGTCCTCCAAAATTATTTTAGTTGATGTTGAACTAGTTGATGTTGAACCCCACTCTCCTGAATGAGAGCAGCACAGGCTGTGTGCTATGAACTGAAAATCACAGACATGAGTAAACCATGGGTTCCTGCACAGACTGAGCATTAGCCAACTGTACAAATTGACCTCAAGGGCTAGGATTTCTTCTTTGCAGTAAGCCACTGTTCACACTGAATGTGAAATATTCCTGGGGTTTAAAACATGAAAGAGGTAAAATTTCAAAAGTATGAGCACATAATAGTTTAACTGTTTGAGATACTCAAAGTATCTGAGCCCACCAGAGTTAGTCCTCTGTAGACCTCCAAAGGACTCAGCTACAAGTGTGTTCCTGTTCATAGACATAAATACTCAAACACATGAGATGATCTCTTTGAGAGATATATAGTATCTCTCAAATTTAAATATAAATACATGTGTAAGTATAAACAAGAGGAAAATTTATACAACTGATATCTGCATATAAATAACTCCCACCCATTAAAGTAGGCCCAGCACAATCTTAAAATTTGTCTGATTCTAGAAATATCACCTAAATATTGTTTATGAACACTGAGCAATAGGGAAAAACAAATCCAGTATTTCAGAAATCTGTAAGTTTTAGTTCATTATCTCCAAGCAATAAAGAAGACTATTTTCTCTGTTTCATATTCAAACATTTCAAGCTCTTGAAAATATAGTATTGTAGAGCTCATGCAGACATAAAAGCATTTGATGAATTCAGTTGTATTTATCTTAATATTTTCTTATCAGTATAGAGATGACATGAGGAGCTGGATGAATTAAGTGCATCCTATTCTTGACAAACATACACAACTTCAATTAAATAGATGGATTTGCACTAATCTACTCTTACTAGTACATGTAAACACTTCAGTGAATTATTATAATTTCAGTATTATAATTTCAGTAAAACCTAATGATGTTAAAGGAATCCCGTCCATGTCATAGTTATTTTTCATAAAAGCATCATTCATAGTTCACAATATTGTAATATGGTGAATATAACTATAGTTCATAATATTGTAAATATTTTCACAGAAATTGTGGGATGTTTTCCCTACTACTGTTAATTGAATGTCTGAAGAACTTACTAGATTTATGGATTTTGCTTTCCAATTTTCAAGATTTATTTATCTGTAACTGTTAAGTATCTATTGCTGTAAATAAAACTTATTTTATCTTGAACAGTATTTCCTCTTGGTGCTTATTCTTGACACAGGATGCTTACTGATGTCTAACTATGGGACTTTTTAGGATAGACCATGTTTTATTCTTCAAAGAGAATATTATGTAAGTGTTTCAAAATAAAACCCAGATCAAACCTGAACACACTCTGCTTTCATCCATGTTGTGCTTGTTTCAGCTGTGCCCAAGACATGTAAGCAATGTCCAGACACAGCATGCACCAGGAACCCTCCTCAACTCAGCTGGCAGGTCTCTAGGAGGCAACACCCTGTCTGGCTTTTCTGCATGCCTCCAACATCATCTCAGCAGGTTTTATATGCTCACATACTCTTACATGTCCTGATGTAATTAATGTAGACCCAGAACATTAGAGATCGAGAGAGACTGGAAGTATTTGGAATTAAATCACCCATTTGCTATCATTCCTATAATAAGGAAAGTAAGTCAACCATCAGCAGAAGAAATGGCAGCCATCATTTGGGATTTATAAATATATTAATGACATGTTTTTGAAAAAGAAAACAACTTCAGTGTTAATCCAGCTTTTGAGGTTTTTTGCTGGTATCTCTCACCAAAAATGAAAAGAAACCAAACCACCCTGTTTATTAGTAAAATAAAATTGAAATGTTCTATCTGAAAGGTGGGGAAGTGCTATGGCAAAACTTCTTCAATGAGAATTTAGAATGCCTTAAGTCTAAAGGTCCTTTATACTATGATGCCATAGCAAATTAGATGAAACTTGCCTATATGGAGAATATCCAGTCTGGCAGAAAACTTTTGCTGGAAGTTTTCTTTAAACTTTTATGTAGGGAAAAACCTCACAGACAAAGCACAAGAAGTTTTATGAGGTGAAAACACCAGAATTTTGTGCAAGCACAGAAAAATATCAACTGAGCCAACCCTCTTAGTTTTACTGTACTCCTGTGCAACTCTTAAGAAATGCAAAACTGAAGTTACCCTCCTGAGAGATGGTAATGCCCAAAGGAATAAAACAATCCTACCTGAATTAATAATTCATCAGGGATTATTCACCCATTTTTAAATGTGAGGATCTGATCTGATAGGTTTTTTTTTATTTATTCTTACATTTAGAAGAAAGTTATAATTCACAGTATTTCAGTGCAATGTAATTTGTTACTAACAAATGGGAAAATTAAAACAGAATGGTAGTGTGTTCTATAAACTCATCAATCCCAGTCATAGAGCTGGCCCAGACTTCTTCAGACATGCTAAATCCTAATGCCTCTTCAGTGAGACCTAGACTTGTTTGTGTATTTATTTAAGAGTTCATATGTGCTCATAGCAAGAATTAACTGGGAAAAAAAACAAAAACAAATGCTTAACAGCTACATTTCTGGTCAAATCAGGTAGAATTTTTAAGCATTTCCTTGCATGATGTTAGCACAGGTTAGGATATTACTAATTTTGAAGAATTTCCCTGTTATGTCCATCTCTTGTTTTGTGGCCAAACCTACAGAAATATCTGACACTACTTCCATCGCACATCAGCATTTCCAGGACATAAAAGAGACACTTGCACCTTTTGTTTAAATTCTAATGAGAGTTACACTATACTCAGGAGATGGAAAGCTGAGAATTCCCAAATCCCTTGAGCAAAATGCAGTTCCTAATAATAAGATTTTCTTGCAGTCCCAGAGCATTTGAAAGTCTATGTAAAAAGAAATACCTATTAAAATTTCTACAGTATTGCAACTGCAAAAGAGTGCAGACATCAAACACTTTCTGTTCACATCTGCTGCACAAGACTCTTTTCAAGGAACAGAGCTTCTTGGGAGTGTAGAGGTCTACAAACTTTTCAACATGGAAACTTTCCAACTCCCCTCTTAGGTTCTTTTCTAAAGGTAATGAGCTTTGACAAAGACAAGTTGAATTTTCATCGGGCATTCTACAGGAGCCCTGGGACATAAGAAGAAGGTAAAATATCAGGCCTGCATGACAGCACTGGTTTTGTCATTTGAGAAAAAAAAGAAGTAAATAGAGTTAAGAAACCCAAAAATATCTCCTCATCCAAAAATCCAACCCATTCAGCTCAGACTTTCAGAAAAGTTCTATTCTTAGTATGAAATAACACATGTAGAATTCCATATACACATATTCACAGTATTTGCTCTTTCTGGCGGGAAAAATATTTAAACAAAATTTGGGTTTAATTTCATTAAAAAAAACCCCAAACTCTAAGGTTTGCTATTATGAAAGGAATTCCTCCTCTGAAGTAAGAACCAAACCTGTGTAATATTTTCTGAATTTCTCAAAGTTAGAAGTCTGACTCCATTATGAAAAGCCATATTTGAGTCTTACACCACTGATAAACTTTCTGTGCATATTCAATCAGGGTTTTTTTAGTTTTAAATTCAAACAAACAAACAAACAAACAAAAAACAAAAAAAACAAAGGTAACTACAAAAAAATCCCTCTCTCAATTTGTAAATATAACAAAAATTTCAATTTGTAAATATTGACAGCAAAGTTAGGTTAGTTAATACTTTTCCCAAAACATGGGCACATTTCCTAAATTCAGTGTAAAAAGGGTCAGAATAATATGTGACAACCAACAGGAAAATGAGTTTTCCTGGGAAAGTGAGGAAACTAGTCATGTCCTAGTTATACTGGCAAGGATAAATCACAGAAAAAAATATATTGCTATTTTTGAAAGGAAAATATTTGACAAAAAAGCTTACAGACAAACTAAACAGCACCCTTGATGTCCATTTCTAATTGATTTTACTTATTCACTGGTATTAAAACAGTGAATATTAAAACAGTGCTATGAATTACTTATCCCAGGAACTGAATGGGAGGGTGAAAGGTAACATCAAAAAACCAGTTAGCTTCATCTGATTCAATGAACTCTTAGAAAATGTGCACAATAGCAGCCTGCAAAAGCTTTTCTTAGCATATTGTACTTCTCAGTTTTAACCTGAAGAACCTACAGGATGTTAATAAATGGAGTACAATAGTATGTCTTGCTTTTAATAAGGTGTTTGTTCTGAAAGCACATTAAAGCCTCATTCAAAATGAAGGTGATAATGCACATGTATGGCAGCTTAATAATAAAAATCACACCTTTCTTTCTTTTCTTCTTACCTAGATCCTTCCCTCCACCTCTTTCAGAAGCTGCACATTTTTTAAATGAGTTGCCTGGTCAATAAGTAAAAAAAGTGTATTAGATGTCTTTAACATATTTGATTTTTCAGATAAAATGGAATGCTTGAAAGCCCTCAACAGTGATTGAAGGTGTTTCTTTGCTCTACTCTAAAAGCTTTTTTGGCAAGTTTCCAACCAGTGAAGCACTTCACTGCACAGATGAGATCCATGCAATGATTTATATTATAAAGTTACACTCCTTTACTGAAGGTAAGCATAGTAAGAGGTGGTAAATAACCAGTATCTAAAGACTAAAAGCTAGCTCCTCTGTAGCTACACATTTTATATCCCTGCTTATATAAAATCTTAATTCTTATATAAAATTCTTAATTAATTGTACTGCTACCACTGTCTTCCTCATCAACTCTCTAATCAGTTAAAATTCTTAAAGTGTGAAAAAGAAAAGAGAAATCAAGGATTCCAGTATGATTAATCACACTAACACTCACTGGTGCAATTCTCATACAAGATTGTGTCAGATATATAATGGAACAGAAGCATGGAAGAGCTGCCCTATGGCAGCCCATATTTGAGAGGAAAATCAGTGATTTCTAGAGTGAAAGACTCATCTGAGAGGCTTTAGGAAGTTATAAAAATCCAGGCAAGGTAACAAGCAACTCTACTCTTAAAAAGATTTCTAATGACTCCAATTTTTTATTTTTTTTAATTTCCATTAAGAAGTTTTTCTTTTATCCAACTAGTACCTGCCAGATATTTGTAAACAAGAAGGCACACTGAGACTTTTTGAAATAAGAATCAAACATTAGGGGGCAGGATGCTGGGGACAGACAGGCAAACAGAGGGCAATGGCTCCCAGGAGGGAACACCAGGCAAATTCTGCACTAATCTGGTGAGGCTTATGCTACATCTCCAAAGAGCCTTCAGCATGGACATGTTCTCAGTGGATTTCTGCACTTAGATAAAATTCTCCTCACTAATGATGGAGATCCTGGGAAGCTGAAGTCAGTGTGTTCCAAAGGCTGTAACCATCATTCTCCTGTCTAACTTTGACAAATATTATAGAGAACTTTAGAAATTTTTGTTCCTGGAACATTCACAGTGAATGTCCATTACTCAAAAAGGTGTAAGTGATTTGATAAACATCAGCTAAACATCAGAACACCCCTTAAACCCACCCAATTTCAGTAAATAGAATTTATCCTTATTTCCTCTTTGCCTCACCTTCTTATTACTCTCAGAGTACACACACAGAAATTCATGCTCTGGGTAGAAAAATGTCCAAGTGCAATCACTGGCAGAAAAATGGTACTTCATTCCTTTCAGTGAGATAGGACACATTTAATTTAAATTAGACACAAATGAAGGCTACAGGTCCCAGAAGAGGTGGCATACAGCCCTTCAGAGAATAAAATATTGTCCTCCCTAAAATCTGTCCATTTTAATTGATCATTTGGATGGGTTTTTTTCAAGTCACAGAAGTCACTTTAGAAATGTGAGGCATTATCCAAAATGAATCAAAATTAATGGAAGATTTATTTCACTCAGTTTTGGATCAAAGCTCTGTGTGAAGATACTGACAGCTTTGATACTTTGCCTGTGTTTAGTGTTATAACTTTCACAAAATTATAAAGTGTAATTTAGTATTATAACTTTCACAAAATTATAAAGTATCCATGACTTACTAGGAAAGGATCCCACACCTACTTTGCATCTGTGAGGGCTGGTTCCCTGTACTGCAGGTCTGGTGCCAAATCTCAGCTGCATCATTTCTCACAGATGCTCTTGGCACAAAAGAGAATTATCAGAGGTACAAACCATGAGAGAACTGTATCATATCTCTGAAGAGATGAGAGAAAAAGGATTCTAGCTTGTTTTCTTCACAGAATTTTCCTTCTCTCAAGAGGCAAAATATGTTTAGTAAACTGCTTCTTTATAATGAAACCATGCCAAAGCTGAATATTTCATGGTTTGTTTGTTTGTTTTCCAGCTGAGGCTTTTAGGATACAGTGTTTTAGCATTGTTGTAACACCCAGAATAAACTACAGACAGTCCTGAAAATCTTCAAACTGCAAGACACAACAGAGACACCTACTACTGCTCTGCTCTTGCAGGTCACTGCTTGGATCAACTCTGGTGATAGGAAACTTGTTTTATCTTAGTTATCATTTTCATCTTTTGTTTCTTTGCTGAGAAACTTTTCACTACAGTTTTATGCAGCCAAAATTTCTACTAGAAAAAGATAAACAAACCATATTTCCAAAGTAATATTCCCATGACCTTTTGTCATTATTTTTAAGCCCAGTTGGTACATGAACACCAGCCTACCTATTATTATCAGAGAAAATGCTGTCTAAAAATTACCAAGAGGTAAAAAATCATCATTTACACAGAAGAAAATAAAATTACACTACTGGTGAAAAGATAAAGCATATTGAAAGAATTTTTCATGTGGCATTTTTATATGATAATTAAGTCTTAGAAGTTTGAGTTTCAGTCTCCATATAAATAAGTGGATGTTAATAGGCCATCCATACAGACTCCCCTTTTAAAATACCAATGAGATATCCCTTATGTTTTTACATGTGTAAGTGCAATTAATACAGCAACCCAACTGGAAACAAAATTGCTTTAGTTAACCAACCATTGCAAGGCAATCAAGTGTGGTATCAAATGTAATTGTAGAAGATTCATTTGGGGAATAACAGCAATTACTTCATACAGAATTCTCCCTTTCATTCTTTCAGCTTGCATACATTTTTTTCATGAGTCTCTATCTCAGAAAAATAATTGGACGATCACAACTGTCAAAAGCATCCCCCTTTCAATCTGTAGTATACAAGAAATTGCAGACTGACAAGGCTGTTTCATTTAGATTTATTGGTTTGTACCTCTGAGTTGTAACTGCTTTAATCTTAAATATTCAAGCAGGCTTAATTCCTCCAGCTGTACAGGCAGCTGGGGAATTGGGCAGTGCCAATGCAGAAGAAAACAGAGAATGGGATTTTTCCATTTGCCTGAAGCTAAGCATTTTTGATTTGCCTTCATAAACTTCACAAATATTCTCTTAGGACCTCATAGTTTTCTAACAGGTAAGTATTATTTTCAGGCCACACAAGTAACTGAAGTTCAACAAGTTTAACCAACTTTGTGCTTCATCAGGAAATTACACATCACAATCCAATATTTCTTTTTTCCTTTTTTACTTAGAAGATATTTGATATTCTTAATTACTATTATAATTTAATATTACTTTGAATAGCTTTGTACCTTTAGTAAATTATTCAGTCATTTCCAAAAGTGTTTTGATATTTAATTACCAAAAATACTCATATCCACAATTATATTTTTTTCTTGTTGCTTAGCTAAAATTAATGGTAAATATGTAAGATGCACACTCTTAACTCATTTTAGATTTCCAAAATGTGAAGCTCACAGCTGAATAACTGAGTTACATAGTGGATGAGCAATGGGGTCACAGGCCAGGCACAAAGGTGACAGTGAATGGGGGACATCAGGTTGGGGACCTGTCACTGCTGGGGTCCCACTGGGCTCCATCCTCAGCCTGCTTCTCTTCAACACCTTCATTAATGTCTTGGATGGAGTGCTCAAAGGAATTCTAAGTTAATTTGCTGCTGACACCAAACTGGGAAGGATCTGTCTGCTCCCTCAGAGGCAGAGAGGTCCTGCAGAGACACCTCGATACCCTGGAGTGATGGGCAACCACCAATCTCACCAAGTCTAACAAGGGCAAGTGCCAGATTCTGCACCTGGCTGTGTTATAGACTGGGGAATGAGAGGCTGGAGAGCAGCTGGGGAAAGGGACCTGGGGGTCCTGGCTGATGGCAAGTTGACCATGAACCAGCAGTGCCCTGGCAGCCAGGAGGGACAGCTCTGTCCTGGGGCATTCAGGCACAGCATCAGCAGCCAGGCACTGGGGCAGCCTCACCTCAGGTGCTGGGGGCAGTTTTGGGCACCACAATATTAAAAAGACATTGAGATGTTAGAGAATGGTCAAAGAAAAGCCAGGGGAATCCTTAGGAGGAGCATCTGAGGCCACTGGGTTTGTGCAGCCTGGCGAAAAGGAAACTGAGGGACACCTCAGTGTGGTCTTCTACAACCTCCCAAGGGGCAGCAGAGGGGCAGGCACCAATCTCTTCACTCCTGTGATCAGTGACAGTACCCAAGGAAACAGCCTGAAGCTGAGCTGGGGGAGGTTTAGGTTGGATATTAGGAACGGGTTTTTCCCCCAGAGTTCCCCCATAGCTGGGCACTGGAACAGCCTCCCCAGGGCAGTGGTCACATCCCCAAGCCTGACAGAGTTCAAGAAGTGTTTGGACAACTCTCAGGCACAGGGTGTGATTCTTGGGGTGTCCTGTGCAGAGCCAGAAGTTGATAATCTTAATGGGTCCCTTCAAACTCAGCATAGTCTATGATTCTATGAAACTGCAAGAAGGTTTAGATTAGGCATTAGGAAGAACTTCTACCCTGTGAAGGTGTGAGGTGCTGCCACAGATTTCCCAGAGAAGTTCCCTGGAAGTGTTCAAGGCCAGGCTGGATGAGGCTCTGAGTAATCTGGTCTAGTGGAAGGTGTACCTACCTATGGCAACAGGGTCAGAACAAGACCTTTAAGGTCCCTTCCAATCCAAACCATGCTGTGATTCCGTGATTTATAAAAGACTCAAAATTTAAGTTTTTTGGTTTGTTTTTCATTTTTTGGTCTGCTTGAAACAGTTGGAATTTAATATACTATTTTACATAAAATATTAGAAGAAATTATACTTTTATTCAATTAGAAATAGTACAGAAAAAGGAATTTTAATAGGTGTGGATCTGTGTGTCTGTAAATAGTTTAGTCTACTAACTCTTTCTCTAAAGGACAAATAATTTTTTTACTTTAGACAATTTGGACAGTATTTACACTAGATTATTAGGTGAAATTAAAAAAAAAGTCTGTGGGAATAAATCTGGTTTTCTTCCCTGTAGTAGCTTATTTCAAAAGATTGTATCTAAGATGATGAATTTTTATTATATGGTGAAATTAATCTGAAAATCAAATCTTTAATGCTTGCACGTTTCTTCTGCTGTGAACGGTGCACAACCCACTCATATTTAGAGTAAGGTGTTAGAACAGGCACCCTGGTGGTTTTCTGATTGACACATCCCTTGTAGCTCTGTACAGAGCTTGGTCTCACAGTCAGCCTTCTTTGCCCTTTCTTTTTTGCATATGTCCCACTCAAGTCAGCCCATATACACTTCCCCAGGAGGAATGCTTGTGATATTTTCTCCTGAAAACTCCATAGGCTTTTATTCATCTGCAATCTGACTGTCAAGGACGTTGCTGATCACAACTCATTAGAAGCAGAAATAGCTTGTCCCGTGAGTTTCATTCTACAGTGACTCATGTGCAATGCTGCTGGAAGGGCTTTCATCACCCAAACCTAAATCCTAGATGAGAAATGAACCTCAAGCAGCACCATATAGACCATTCATAATGCTATCAGAAGAGTTTAACTGCAGAAAGTTTTACAGTCTATCTTCTATTTTCCATCACAGCCATTAGGAGAATGATTCTTCCAGTGAAAATTAAGTTTATCATAAAGATCTGTGTGCAAACTAATTTGAGAAAGCATTTTCTAAAAAGTAGGCCAGAAGAGAAGAAAGATTACTTCTGGCAAAAATGGAACAAATTAAATTATAAGAGGCTTAATACATTTATTTGAAATTTAATTGCATAACCTAATGTCAAGGTTATTATATGGTGCACACTGTTCTGATCCAGATTCAAAACAGTAAAGTACAATCTCAGTTTGCAGTTACTTTATTATAAATCCAACTGCTTTTTTTTTTTTTCCAATACTGACCATAGCCTTTCCCTGAACTACAACATCAATATAAAATCACATTTCCAAAATATTTTGAGATGTCTCCTTGGCAATGAACTCAGATAAAACCCGAAACCTTTTTGGTATGACTGACTTGTACTGTGAAAAAAAGGATAAAAAGAAAAACAAAAGCTGAGGTGGTGTTTACAATATAGCACAGGAGCAAAATGATTAGAATGAGATTCTGCCTGTATTCACAGAGCTCTGCACTGAGTCCATCAAGCCTGCAGGTTTTGTTTTCCAGTCACAAGAGAGACAGATTAGCAGAAAAGGTCGCTGCAGCATTCTTGTTACAGCATCTCCATGGAACATGCATGGTGTGTTTTACTGCGTGTTGGAGGCTGTGCCTGTGCAGAGAGCTCAGTTAAAAGCATTCAGGCTGTGTCCACACTCTCTGTACTCCTGAAGTCAGTCACTCCTCTCTGAATTACATGGCCTGACCTTATGAGCTTTTTTGTCTGTTTTCAGATCTTCAAATGCCTGAGTAACACTGGATCAGAATGAACATTTCTGCTGGTTTTGACTGGGTTAGAACTGCTTTTCTTCATAGTAGCTATGGATTTGTTCTGAGAAAAGTGTTGCTAATTCTGGTGTGGTTTTTTTTATATTTATTTTTATTGCTGAGGACTGTTTTTGTGCAGCTGAGGCCTTTTCTGTTTTTCCCACTGCCCCAGCAGTGAGGAGGCTGGGGGTGCACAGCTGACCCCAGCTGACCCAGGGATATCCCATGCCATACAGCACCATGCTCAGTGTGTAACACTGGAGGAAGAGGAAGGAAAGGGGGACTTCTGGAGCAATGGTGTTTGTCCTCACAAGTCACCATTAAGGGCAAAGGAACCCTGTTTTCCTGGGGATGGATGAACACCTGCCTGCCCATGGGAAGTGGTGAAGGAATTCCTTGCTTTGCTTTGCTACTGCATGCAACCTTTGCTTTACTTATGAAACTTTCTTTATATCAACCCGTGAGTTTTCTCATTTTCACTCTTGCAATTGTCTCCCCCATCCTGACTGGGAGTGAGCAGGTGCCTGTGCAGTGCTTACTTGTCAGCTGGGGTTAAACCATGACAACATTCTTAGAAAACCACTGTGCATTTAACTGTGTGCTAAATGATTCTCATGGATGTGCAAACACAGTTCAGATTTGCAGCAGCATCATGTAAAAGTACCATCTGCTTTAATTTCTGAAGGAACATGGAATAAAGGCATAGTAAATTACTTTGACACTTAGCCAAGAACTATAGCCTAAAATTAAGAGGCTTATAATCATGCAGCAAAATATTAATTTAGCCAAATTGGTAATAAAAACATCAAGGTTGTACATTTTAAAATCATGTCACTTATTTTTTCAGCAAAGCCTGAAATGAATAAAGAAGATAATTTAATGTTTGACCAGGCTGG
Source organism: Molothrus ater (assembly GCF_012460135.2). Lineage (NCBI taxonomy): Eukaryota > Metazoa > Chordata > Aves > Passeriformes > Icteridae > Molothrus > Molothrus ater. The sequence continues at coordinate 10,374,986 of NC_050482.2, read as the reverse complement.
GGCCTCTTTCAGCAGTACTAGAATATTGAAAGAAGAGGTGCAGTTATTAAAATATGGAAAGAGATTCTATAAAAAAGCCTATGACTCCCAAGTCATGCAAATATGCAGATAACCAAATCCTTCTGTATTAAGCTTTTCTTGCTTGTTTTTTTTTTGTTTTTTTTTTTTCTCTTTACACAAGAAAAAGACAACTTGTAAAAATCTTTTCTATGATTCTGTTTCAGTGTTTGGAATAAGCACACTTTTAACTGATAGCAACCATCACTCAAATGTCTTCTCTGTAATCATTCCTTGTCTGTCAAAAGAGATGCTTTGTGTACAACTCAGAGCTACATCCCTGGTCTGTGAAGCTCCCTAGGAGCTTCTGAAGGGAAAAGTTCATTTTATTCTCTAGACACCCTGACTGAGACTCTGTTTATTGAATTAAATAGACTGTCTATTCATAGTCAGTAACCCTTTCTGTAGTAGATATATAAAAAACATATTTGTAAGACTACAGTGAACATTTCAAAGAGGAAAAATCCAAGAAGGTTAAAAGGAGAAAAATTGAAGCTTACCCCAAACTCATCCCTCCACTGATGTGATGCTTGGTACTTCTCTGCTTCTTTAGCAAGGCGCTGAAGAACAAAGAGAGAGAGTACATAAATTTTAGTCTTTACTGATTCTTTACATCAAAAAAATCTTTATATTTTACTTTTTTCCTATGCATATTTGCTCTCTAAAAATTTTATATCTATGCTTTTTTCATTTACTTGAAAATTATATGAGTCAAGGTGAACCATCTCCTCTAAAAACTGTTTTCTGTATTATTTTATATTTAAGTGTCATAATGCATTAGAAAATTTAACTTTTACTCCAATATAATTTTAAAAGTTCTAGTTAAGTTCAAAATCCATCAACATCCTCCTGAAAATACCCTCTCTTTACACATGCTACCTTGTCTTATGTGCATTAATTTAATCTACTATCTAATGACAAGTATATATTAAAATATTAAAACACCATGTTATGGACATTTATTTCTCTGTTATTTCATTTAGCTCCAATTATAGAAACTCCTGAAATCCCTGTGATTATTAGGGATGCATAAAGACTCAGTAATTTGGGACTAGCTGGAGTCTGATCTCATGGATTTAACTAGCAGCAGAGAGTAACAGGCATGTTCCTCAGGGGCATTGACCCATATTTAATACTTTGAATAAATCCAGTCTTTTCACTTAGCCCCACAGAAAGCAAAGCACGGGAATTTGCTCTTTTGAATCAATCTCTTGTACAGATACATCCATTAGATTGGCTGATGTGTTCCTCCTCATAAGTCCAGAAAAAACCTGTTTTGACACAACTCTTAAGACTTCACTACAATTTTCCATATAGAATTTGCCATGGTAATGCATGTACTCCAGCAAAGCTGCACACTGATCCCCCATCCCACAGATGCACCCATCCCTAAAGCAAGGCAGCTCACTCTGAAGAAGCAGCTACCTGATGTGAATGCAGTTCATATGGACTCAGCCATGCCCTAATTGTTGAGTGACTTACTTTCAGAAATAAATTATTTTACAGCCCAAGAAAAATTTTAGAAACTCCTTTTTAGAAGTCATGGTCCCTTTCTAGGAGACACACCCTGACTATGTCCACCAGAGAAGGATGAAAATGCTGACTGTGTAACAATAAGTCCGATGACCCTTTTAATATTCAGACCAATCCTTACACAAGATGCACTGGTGTCTAAGTCACACTTTCAGTTGAGTCACCCTGTCAGTTCTTGCCAACAGCAAAAGGAATATGACCAGAAAGTCCAGGAAAGCTGGAGTTCCAGACATGGTTCTGTCAGAACCTCACCTCAGACCTGCAACTGCCTGTGCTACCTTATCCCCTGAGGACAGCTGCTCTCCTGCTCTAACAGCTTCCAGGATGACTGACACATTTCAAAAATCAGAACTTAGGACCTTTTCCTTATTTTTAGGTTTGAAATAATTCTTTAAAACCAGAAAAACCGTCAACTATGTCCTCTACTGCCACAAAATGTGTCCCCCCACTCAATTGTTTTATTGTCAATCCAAATGATTCTTAGCTAACAGAAAGCTACCAGCATCTTACAGGCACAGCTCACTAGAGGTACATCCACAGTAACCAAGTACCACCCTAACCAAAGAAAAACTGTGATATCATTTAATATATTATACTGGAAAAAAGCACAGTCTAACTCTCTCTTGACTGCGCTGGACAAACATCTACAGCATTTCATTTTTGGTAATACACTGGAACAACTTTGTCCATCTAGTTTATTCACTTAATCTAGCCCATTCTGTATCTAAATTTGCATATCCTTTGATAAATTCAAGATGATTAAGTAATATTTCACCAGGTTGTAGCAAAGCAAGATATAACACTTGCTACATGTGTAAATAGCTGCAGTTAACACTGTCCTCAGATTTCCTTCACACTGTGCTCCATTGCCTTAAGGTTCTCTAAGAACCACAAAAGACAGCAGAACCCAAATGCACAAAATGATAAATGGATTATGGAGAGAAATATATACTCATCACTAACACTACTAAGAATTTTCCATGGAAAGGACTGAGGCCATGCTTGAAGTTCCTCAGTTCAAACGGTAGATTTCTTAGCTAATCTGCACTATAAAGTAAAAATGCTTAAAGCAAATTAAAAAAAAAAAAAAAAAAGTTGGTTTGGGTTGCTTTCTCTTGTCTCAAATGAAGGGAAAAAAAAGAATATCCCTCAGAAAATTGTATTCTTATTTTTTTCAGTCAGGTTTTAGTTAGAGGCCATCCTAACTGCCCAAGCAACCTTCTAAAGTAACCCTACATGCAATATCTACAATGCTTTACACTTTAAAATAGCCTCCAAAATGGGAGGCTGGCATTCAGGGCATGTGTACAGAGCTTTGTTAATGATAATCAAGCTCATATGAAAGTGCAAGCAAACTGTTTAAGAAACAGTAATAGCCAATGAGAAAACAACTGTTCCTTGACTGCCAGAACCCCAAACCTGACACCGTAATGAAAGTACACATGACAGCAAGACAGGACCATGCATACAGGTTCCAGCAACTGGTTGAGATACCATTTGATTTCTTCATCCCTGCTTCCCTAAAGAATCTTTTGCTCTACTGCCCAAAAAAGAAGTACTTTTTTTTTGTTGCTGTTCCAGTTATTTGATCAATTAAAAAAAAATATCTGCAATGTATCCAATACTTTAGCTGGAATGTATATTTAGAATGTACCTCATATTACCCTGTGTCAACACTCCTTGGCCGAAAACAGCCGGGCAGTTAAGCAAACTCAAGTTACTTGTGCCTTTTATTGTGACACTAGGAGTCCAATTCTTCATCTCAAAGAAATCATGCCTGCTTCCTTTTGAGGTATGCAAATGTCAGGTCTGGCCTTCCCTGTTTTGATGGAGGAGTCTCTGGGGAATGCTGACAGAGAAGCTGCACAACAGCCGGCTGACACCTGGAGCTTCCCATCTTCCTCTCATTACAATGAGGGTGTAACAAGGCAACAGCTCCTTTAACACCATGACCCACTGCAGCTCCCTACAGGTTTCTCCAGCAAATACTAAAATCCTGAGGTATGAATTTTTATGTGTAAGAAAATAAGAAGAAATGGTTTTAAACAATATTCTTGCATATTATCCTTTAATAATTTCTTCCTCCATGCCCTCTGTATTGCTTGCTGTGTAGATGAAAGTTGTGAGATGTTTTTATGCCTTGAACAAAGCTCTATTTAATAGCATTTTTGATACAGAGTAGGAAAAGCAGAACAAAACTAAAAATGGAAAAAGAAAAAAAAAAAAACTAACATGCAACAGAAGTGTTCTGGCTTACTTCATTATATTTAAAGAACCCTACTTCGTGCAGTCTGCTGCAGAACACAGATTTACTCTGAATTAGTAAATAAATTGAGGAACCACGACCAGGGAGAGAGGGCTGCAAAGGCTAACAGAATGCTGTAGCATCTATTCATGTCCTTTGGAGGATGCCTGACAGCTGTCTGATGGTGCTTTTTAAGTAAGGGATCAGAGGAGCTGATGCCAGATTTAGCCAGTGTGATTGACACAGTAGCTGATGTCAAATTTAAGGTGCTTGGAAACACTTTGATTAAACATGCAATTTGTATTAGAGTAAACAATTACTTCTATGTTTTTTTCTTTTTTTCATTCATTTTAAACTTTTTTTAAAAATTATTAATGAGAACAGATTCCTCCTTTTTCTTTTCCTTAGTAGGGTGCAGTGTGCATTATTCTCAGGAATTTCCAGAATAATTAGCTCATCGATTAAAAAAAAAAAAAATTATCCCTTAGAAATCAGTCACTGCTCAAAAATAAATATTTTTAATCAAACTTTAAAAGGAGTCAAGAGGTACCTGCCACTAGATTTCCTTATATGTTTCAAAGAGAAAGGCTATCTTCAAAGGAAAACAGCTATTGAAAAGCTAGATAAGGTGCAAGTGTTAATTCACTCCACCAGCCTATGAATTTTTCTTTAACTTTTAAAGAGATTATAAAAGATTATACACACAAAAACATATACAAATAATAGAAAAGGAAAACAACTAAAAGAGATCCAAAGCCCAGCTGCTTGTCAGTCTCAAAACCCTCTATTTTCAAAGGTCTTGTCCCCAGTTTCCAAGTTCATGTTACTATCTCTGAAAGGCAGCCTTTGATGCAGCACAGACAGCAAGAATCTTTATCTGATCTGTAAAGATCAACTCCCTAGCAGGCCTATTCATCTTCCAGCTCTCATTTTTCTTACATATATGTCATATTTTTATCTCCTCCTTGCCAGCACAAGATTCTGTCAGCAAATGGCCCAATTAAATTTATATTCAGTACAATGAATTTTTGTTTTGTACTTCTCATTCTAAGTGTTTTATTTGAAAATAATATTCAACTAGTTCTTGATATATTAAGCTATTATAAAATGTGTAATCTTAAGAGTTAATAGATATCAGTAACCTCACAAACTTTTTAAAACACAAAATCTACAGGTTTTTTAGGTTATTTTAAGAATAATGGAAAAATATGTCAATATCAAGCTTATAAAGAACAACAGAGAATACAGAATGACCTTCAAGTCCTGACTGTAAAATATTACCCAAATATTCAAACCTGTTCTTGCATGAACAGCACAAAAGCCACAAGAAGTATGTGTAAAAGTGGTTTAATACATAGTTTTCATATATGTGTCTGAAACACAAATATTTTTCTTCCATAGTTGATTATGAATTGGATATGAATTACAGGATGAGGAAGAGATTCTGTAAGGCTCATATTGGTGTCTGAAGTGTCAATGCAAGACTGATAGTGCTATTTCACTACAGGTTTAATAGAGACTGACAAAGTCCAAAGGATTACATTCTCAGCTCAGCAAGCTGTTACATTCTATATTAAAACAAATTAGAACTATTCTACCTTCATTCTGTTTTCTTTACATGCATAGTATATGTTATATTTTCACAGGAATTCTTGGTAATGAATTATCCAAATACTCATGAGTTACCCTATTCAATAATTGTACCAAATTGTATAGAAAAAACCACCCAGGTTATCACACAGAAAGTTTGAGCTCAACAAATAACTGTAAACTGGAAGGTCAGCAACCCAAAAGTGAGCATAGATGTGCTAAAGATAGCAACCCTCACATAAATACATGTGTATTTATTTTCTTTTGTCTTATTTCCATACTTCCAGTGGGGCACAGGAAGAGTTAGGAGGGGATGTAGGGGATGACTACCCTTTTGCATGTTATTTAAAAAGATATTTCCTATATGATCTTTCTAACAAGTGGGCACTGATAATAATTATCACCACAAAAGCTGATCTAGATTTGATGAAGCTGAGGCATGTCAGTTTGGATAGGACAGTCCCAGCCATAAAACATTGTCTTAGATTGAACCAAAGACATGCCCAATTTTGCTGATTTAAATTGTAAGGAAAAGTTTTAAAGTTTCCTCTCTCAAGTAAATTTGTTTATTTTAAAAAATACTGTGATCACTAACACTGAAGCACAAAATTTCCCATGATAATTCATATTTCCCTATGTCAAATAAGGACTTTTTTCCTAAGCTTTGTTGTAATCCATTAGATAAAGACCACTAGATTAGATCTTCAGCAGAAGGGTAACTAGAACTTTAAACATATTTTAAAGATTTTTTTTAATATAGTGACCAAATCTAGTTTTTTGGTTTGGGGTTTGGTTTCTTTTGGGGTTTTTCAGTTTTTCCCTTTGAAATAAATGTGATTAGTTATGTCAGAAAGTGTTATCTTTACCTACAATATTGTAATCTCAAGCTGAGAGATTTTTTTCACATTTATTTCAAAGGGAAAAACTGAAATTGGGATGCCCTAAATCAATGCATCCCACACGTGCTTTTGATGCCCAAAGTGTCACGTGCAATCACCTGTCACTGACAAAGGTGTCACAGAAGGAAAGTAAGAAAGGATAAAGCCCAAAGAATATTTGTCACAGTGACACTTCTCCATTACATAAAAGCAGCCCTTCCCTAAAACATGAATTAGAAATACCTCTTCTCTTATATTAGCTCCTAGCAAATTGACAAAAAGAGAAGGAAAAAGTGGCATAGTGGTAGTACTTCAAGGCCTAAAAGAGAGATGAAGAGTCTTTCAAATATTATATATTAGGGTTTTCATTAAAGTTTTAGAAAGAATCTAAAATCCTTCAGAAGTAGTCAAATATACAGATATTGTCACTTTTTGTTTCTGTCCTGAAAACAAAGCACAGAAGAGCTGGAGCTATATACACTACAGAAAGTCATCTCTGGAAAAAAACCCAAAAAACTAAATAATAAATAAATAAGTAAATAAGTAAGCTAAACCCCATACATTTAAACTTCTGGAAAAGTGGTTTAGCTTGATATGCACTTAGGTGAGTGCACAGCCTGCAGAAGTTGCAGGGGATGATGTCAAGTACCAGTTTGTGGCTGTCTGAAAACTCACTGGAGTCACCTCAGCTTTGTATGTAATGTCCATAATCCTTACTAGAACTAGTAAGGACATTGGTACCTGATGAAAAGAAACCTTACATGAGCAGTCAAAGGGAAAAATGAACCACAGGTCCAAAGGCACTGCTGGAGGAGTACCTGAGTACCAGAGAACAGATCAAATACAGCCACAATGAAGAATGTAGGGAGCATAAAACTGTCTGCTCTGAGTGGAGCTCTGAGTCTCATCCATGAGGCATGAAATATTATTTGTGTGAAATAAATATGGTGCAGTAGGGGTGTACAAATTTATTATATTCAACTATCACTAAACAGCAAAAAGCAGTGTAGTAGATTCACATCAGAAGGTAGAGAAGCAGAATTTCCACATTTACAGGGAGGGGGAAGGAGGAAGGAAGCTCAGTTTCCAAGCCAGAGTATATTTCTAGGATGTGTGCAATCAGGAGATTTGAGAAGCTGGGAAATGTTGTGACAGCTTGATACTGCCAGAAATGTTTCTGTAGACAAGGGAGCACGATAGAGACAACTGTAGATAAAGGCATGAAGAAAAACTATTAGAAGAGTAAGATAGTCTGTCAAATGCATCTTGACATCTGGCAGTGAAATTTCACTAGAGTGGCGTATAAAAATAGCAGAAGACCACTTCTTTTAAGACATCATTCATCCTTCTCATTTGCAGAGGCTTAAACCCCTTAGAGCTTATTACATTTTCACTCTAATAATTCATATGGCATAAATGTAAGGCACATTAGTGTTATATTTTTAAACAGGCTCAAAGTGAAGGACACACGCTGAAACCATTAGACTGAAATTGCCAACTGCTCCAACAAATCTCAAATTGCATAACACCACCAGCTCCAGCTCACTGCCTGCCTTGGGAAACTCTTTTAAGCTTCACAGCTGAGCTAGTAACTTCACAGGCATGATTAGAAAATGACATGGATATTGAGTAGACATGACTTGTTACCCTGTTTTTTTTTCACACACTTTCTATCAGCTCAAGAAGAAATCATAACTACATAATTTTTTTTAGAAATATCAAAATTACCTCACTTAAAAAAAGTGTTCTAAAATTTCATAAAGGTAATTTTCCTCTGACTTAAAAAAAAAATTAAGTTGGCACAGTTCAGATTGCTTTACAACTCCTTTAATACCTCCTCAGTAGTCATGCACTTAAAACAATCATAAAGGAAAAAAAAAACCCAAACCCAACACAACATATAACCTACCAATTTATACATGTCAGCAGATTCACTGAAATCTGACTAATATCCAAATAGGAACAGACATAACTGAAATATGTACATACAACTCCCTTATTTTAAAGGGAAAAGAAGAAAAAAAACCCAAACAAATCAATTAAATACCTCCTTGCAAAGTACAAGGAGAAGAATACATTGATACAGACTGGCATCACTTATGCAAGAAAAACACCAAAGCCATTTACCTTTAATTCAATAGGGGATGCAAGAGCAGTTTCATTTTCTCTCATCATATAATCAAACAGAACAACAAATTTCACAGAATGCTAAAGCTTCATGTGAATTTAGTAACATTATATCAAATAATATCATTTTACTGTCAATGGAACTCAATAACAATACTAAATATATACTGAATATTCAAAACACTGGAATATTTTTGTTTAAAATTATAGCTTCTGCTAAAATTAGACAAGTGGAGTTCAGCTAGGTAGGAAACACTAAATATAGAGAAGGGTAGTAAGTTCTAGATTTACTCACACGTTGTGTGCTACAAAAGATGTTTAGATGTAATGCTGCTGTAATCCCAAAAGAAGATCATAAAGCTGGAGATTTAAAATCCCTGCTGAACTGATAAGCAAATACCTCTTTTGGCCATGTCACCAAAATTAAGCTCTCAGAGTTTGATGGGTATTTATAGAAAGAAGAGAAAAATCCAGAATTTCCAGAAATAACAGGAGTGAACAGAGCTCATTTATCATCTATTCCTCTGCAGAACACGACAGAAATGTTTTATTTCATTAAGACACATTTATAACCTACACTATAATGATAAATTCCCAAGTAGTTAATGATTTATAATAAAATCAAGACAGTACTGAAGTCTGCAGCAAAATGTCCAGAAATGGGCCTATGAACAATGCAACTATATTAATAATTAAATGTACAGCATGAATAGTGGAATGAAATTGTGAATTTTAGAAGAAAATCAGCATGTTCACCTCAGCACTCCAATGTATAAAACCGAATAAGGAATTTGACTTATTACAAGTCTGTTCAAAAATGAATCCACTTTTTAAATATATACACATATTTACTTAAAACTATAGCTGCATCCCAAATGTAGCTTTAACAAGGCAAGATAGTGTCTCAACAGCTTTGCATGTCAGGGAAAAACAAAACAGAGCAGGTGGTGGGCTATAGCTGCTGAATAATCAACTTGATCTGATCAGCAGTCAGGGGGTGAGAGCCATGAAACACGTTACTGTTGGCAACAGCAGAAACAAAGGATACATTAATACTGCATGCTATTTTCAGGCAACATTTCCCTAATGGAAGGAATTCTAGTCCAAAGAAATAGAAAGTGTTTAACTGTGAGTCCTGGAGAAAACTGAGCACAAAGGGAAGGAAGAGTGTAAGAGTGATTTTTATTTTCTCAGGGACCCTGTGCCAGCAGTGCTGGGAACACACCCCTGGTTATGCCTGGCTTTGAGCTGGGGAAACAGGACACCCAAAGCCTCTGCATTTCCTTCTTATCACGTGGAGGGTAATAACAAGCTGGTTCTAAACTTTCCCAAATATGTTTTAAAAGAAGTGTTGCACTGCCAATGTTCTCTCTCTCTACTGGACAGGCTCAAGTTTTAATGTTCAAGTGTAGACATGTCAAGTTTTTAAAAGCAATTAAGGTTCTTTGTTACTTAAACTTTTTCTATAAAGGACTAAATGGGATTACTTGTTCTTATCCTCCATTCTTCCAGACTGTAATGTAAAAACACCTTAAAATTAAAAGTAGACAAAAATGTAAGTTGAGAATGCTGAAAATGGTTTATTTTACATTTCCATGCATTGTGTTGGTCGTGATTTCTCTTCAGCATCTTTTGTCATGCACATGTCATATACTGGACAATTTATGACCTCTTTGTTCCAGGCAGAACAGTCTCTTTCAGAGCATTCTTGTGATTATGCAGAAAGTACAAACTGTTTAAGGTATACCATTACCCATTAATCATATGTCTGCACTGTAAGACTTTTAAAATGGAATTATATGGGAAAAAATACTATTTTTCATTGTAAAACCTCCAGCTGTAAAACTAATGCATATTGTCAGAAGTATTTAATAACTTTTCCCATCCATAGTGAAGCAAATATTGCTAATGGTATTTAACACATAAAGGAAAGTAAAGCAGAAGGGTGACATAACCAAAAAGTGTGACCAAAGTCTCAAAAAACATTAGTGTTAGATGCTTAGTAACACCAGAGTCCATCAGATTAATCCTCTGGGTGAATCCACTGTATTTTCCTTTCAGTTATTTTCCTTCTTTTTCTATGATTATGTACATGATCTATAGCTATGCTTAAGAAATGTATTTCACTGGTTGTCTTCATGACTAATGTACAGATCTGAATTGACATTCAAACAGTAATTTTCTTCCATTTTTTACAAAACAAACAAACAATCAAACAAAAAACCAAACAATTAAGATTGTTTTTAGTATTTCTCTCACAGGTGACACATTTGATAGCTACTACAAGAGGTTTGTGTTTATGTATGATGACTTCCACCAAAAGGTGTTTAATTAGGATGTCTCACACTTTTCTCTGTATGAAAATCTAATTGCCACCTTCTAGCTCAGAGAACACAAACAAGAAGCACTATCCCATCTCAATACATTTATTTTTCAGTCTTTTCTATAGAGGTAATATACTGAACCATGCCAAAAAACTTAGCACCCTCCAAAACGTGTGTTTTCTTTTATTCTGATTACAGCTACTTCCTGAAAATCATCACCAGAATCAAACTGTGAATGCCAGAAAGAAATAAGAAGCAGCTAAGCCAAAAGATAAACTAAACACACATCAGGATGTGATGTCACAGTAAAAGTAAAGCAAAACCTGGCAGCACTTTGCTGGACTGGATGTTTGATGCACCTAACTCAGTATAATGCAGTTAACAGCACCTGATCTGAGTTGCACTTAAAAGTTCTGCCTGAGAAGAATTTTTTTTCACATTTGTGTTAAACTGGCACATTAGATAGCAGAGATGATTTTCAGAAATCAGTCTGAGTCTTAAATTAAGAGAAAATACTGATACTTAAGGGACTGGCAGACTTCTAAGAGTTTGGAGTTTTTTTAAACACTGCAGGATGCTCTTGTAGGATTTCATGAATTGCTTTTGGGCTAAATTCTCAAGGAATACTGCAAAACAGACAAGTTATAGAAGTGAAAAAGCAGATTTTTCTGGGCACTTTCCTTTCACATGAACCATTAAAATTTGAGAAGTCAGATGCTTTGTGCCCTCATTTAGGTCACTGGCAGCACTGAAATGCTGAATCTCCACTATCTGAGCTGAAAAGTGACTCAATGCCAAGGAAAAAAAGCATTTTTTCTACATGAAAACAACTATAGAGTTCAATATATCTTTCAAATCTATAGATTTTGATGGGTACACTGCATTAAGACTAAAAATGAGAGCTAAGACTAAAAACACAGCTTCATGTTCCATCATGAAGACAATGACTTTGACTCACCACTGATCAGCATGGTAAATGATATAAATTACAGTAAAACACATTCACTTGCATAAACAACAGAAGTTTCAAGAAGTTTCATAAAAACCCTGAAGTTAAAGCCTTATTAAATTAAATTACAGCTAAAGTCAACCATACAGTGAACTCTTCACCTGTATCCTGTGCTCAGGTGGTTTTAGCAAAGTTGAACAAAGGGTCTAAGGAATGGTTACAGGGCAGAAACTTGGAGACCCAGGTGAGAAGAGGCAACAGGAATTCCTTCCACCATGGTGCCCCATGATAATCTCACTACTTAGAACTCTGGATTATAAAACCAAACCTCTGGACACTCCTTGTCAGTTGAACAGTTACATTAAAGAGAAGATGAGAAGTAAGGGAAATCAACTTTATTTAGTAAATTAAAACTGCAAACTGCATTCTCAAGATTTTTGTGTTTATATCATTAGTGACTTGCCAAGTAATACCTTTAGCAACACCTTTCTCCAAATTTGGATTTATTTTTATCTGTTTTACCCATCTTCTTACTCCACAAAAAAACAACCAAACAAAAAAATCCAAACACAAATAAAACAAAAACCACAACAACAACAAAAAACAAACCTGAAAAAAAACACCTCTCAGATATATAACTCAGGTAATTCTATGTGGAGTATATAAAAACAAACCCAAAACCAGTATCTCCAAAAACCCCCAAAACGTAAAAACGACATCACAAAGAAAAAGAATTCCAACAAAACTTCAGATTTTTTAAGATTACATGCTTTCTGAGATTATAGGATAAGTTTCATGGCACATGACTTTTTACTTAAAAAAAAAAAAAAAATTAAAATTCTATTTGGAACTAGAAATACTAGCAGGCACAGGCAGATGTGTGATGATGGCACATAAGAAGCCATGGGGTGATACAGCAAACACTGCCTGGCTTCTGGATTCCCACCCATTCCATCTTTGGGCACTCAGACCGGGGCGGCAGCAGCAAAGCCACTGCTGCTCTGACACCAACTCTCCGCTGGAAAGCTGGCAGCCAACCTCAGGAGTGACCAGAAAGGTAAGAAAGAAGAAAGTGGCAACTTCTGCCAGCTCATGGGGTTTTTATAACTACAATTCAAAGAGAAGCTACTTAAATGCAAAGCTGCTGTGGATCTCAATCCATCAAGTACGTTGTTATCCAACAAAATCTAAAGAGGTTGCTCTCATGAGCACATCACATGGGAAGATCCCAGCTTTGATTAGGATTACTGGAAACAAAGTTACTGATGTTCTGTGCAGTGTAAAAATAGTGTGGAAAGGAGATTTATTTGCACACTCTGTGCTGAGTTTTACAGGTACCGTATGCCCAATAAACTGCAGAATGTAACACTGAATTATACTACATGTTTGCTGAGCTTGTTGAAAACATTCTTATATTTACATAATAAAGTACAAAATGCATTGTAAAACATATGTTCATTTTCTGAAATGTATATGTGTGTACAAATATCTTCTTTTGAGTGCTTCTTCACATAAAAATATATATACTAAGTAATGAAAATACAAAACCAAAAACATTTGCAATAGAAATAATTTGATGCATCATTTTGAGCCAGAGTGTATAATCCAGACAGATTAGGTTGTTTTGTTGTTTTTTACAGTAGCATAATGGGGTTTGGTGTTTAGAGTTTTTTAGCTTTTGAACTGTTCAACTGAATAAACAGTTTATTAATTTGCACCTTTTTTAATTCTTGTCCTTTTAGCCTCAGCAAAACATAAAGGAAAGAGACAAAAAAGTAAATAAAAACCTCAAAAGTAAAACAGGCAAATTAAAGAAAAAAAAAAAAAAAAGAAAAAAAAACCAAAACCAAAAAAACACACCTTTTCTAAAGTAAAGAAATTTGAAGACTGCTTAAATTGATCCTAGCTTCAAAAGATCATGATATTTTAAGAGTAATATCTCTTTACACCCTGATTCATTAGTCATTGTCTTTTGTTATTTTCTTGCACAGGTACTTTTGTGCACAGTTTTTAGCCTACTATTACCAGGTAGATTTATATGTATTTGTGCTTAGGGTGATGGAGCATTCCAAGGTGAGTTGACTGCAGTCATTATAGCTGTGATTGTTAAAAAGGTAAAACTGCTCATTCTAGTTATAGCAATCATTTTGATCCCTCACTTACAGAGGAAAAAAAATAGAAAATAAACAAAAAACTAAAACCAACAACCTTCACCTGGATTTAAAAATCCTTTACACTTTGAAGAATTCAAAGGATGAGAAAGCTGAGAAAATGGGGTTATAGTGTTGAATAAAAATCTCTTTTTAAAGACCTCCTTGCCTCTTCTATGATTTGTACCAGTGTTTCCCAGATATAGTTGTGCCTATTTTTTTTGTAAAGTATAAGCAAAGCTAGTTCAAAAATATTTTTTTAAGCAGAAGTTACAGAAAAACTTTCCTCCCACTTTGGGCAATACCTTGCAACATTTGCAGACGGCTTCCTAACAGTTTCAGTCAATCCAGAATAGTGAATATATCAAACAAGGATTTTACTTCAAAGCATGTAAATAAATAAAAAGGTTTGTTAAACCAAATATTTCCAAGGTTGATATAAAGTTTCACAAAAATCAAGCTTATTTCAGTGGAAGGACTTCTGTCTGAGCACCTCATGTATTTCATGTGCAACCAGAAAAGAACTTGTATTGGATTGATATTTATGGCTTGGTTTTACATACAAAGAACTATTTATGCTTTCCTTGAGCAGTAGCATTTGCAGTGGGCTAAGAGCTGAATCTTCAATATACACTTGAATTGTCAATACATGTTTTAGTAACACCCTCCCTCTCTTAGTATAAACCTAGTCAAAAGCCTCAGAAAGAAAACATGTTCCACTTTGGAACAGGAGGTTACATATCCTAAAAATACTTGAAATGTTTGTTTTTCAAATATGCAGTTACTAGGTATAGCACATTTGGAAATGTCATAAAAATACTGTTCTTCCTTATTTTTGAACAATGAAATTGTCAGATTTGTTTTAAGTGGAATCCACAGTGTTGTACCAAAATCATCTCAGTCAGTAGCAGCTTATTAAACAGATCTAGGAGTGTCTGGGTTTTGCTGTTGCTGTTTGTCAGTTGTTTTCCTTGTTTGGGTCTTTAAGGTATGGAAATAGCACTGCTCAGATGACACTGTGAATGCCAAGCACAGTGTGCTGCTGCAGCAATTCCTAGGTTATCTCTGAGGGGAATGAAAAGCAAATCCAAGAAGCTGCAGCACAAGACCGTCATGATTTTCTTGCCCAAGACATGCAGGTAGCTTTCAAAAATCAGTGGGATTTCTTAGAGCTATATGGCATCTACAAATAGTTTAATTCTGGTCCAAACATACTCCTTCTCAAAAATCTGGCCTAAGCAGTATCTCCATGGTTTTAATTAGGGGTGTCAACATTTCTTAGTACCTTAACACAGATGAGGTGAGCCCAGATCCAATGTTCACTGAAACACCATCTCAGAGCCTGACCTAACAAAGTCTGTGACAGAAGAGACCCCAGAAACTGATCCCCTGCAGAACTATTCCTCTATACAATTATGATCAAATTAAGTGCTCTGCATTATCCCCTTACAACACTGTCTGCTCTCTTGCCTGAGACAAAGCAGCCCAATTTAGGCCCAAGAAAAAGGGATCAGGTATTTAAATAGCATGATTTACTGATGTTTTATGCAAAATACTGAATTACTCTTTTAGGGTAAATCCACAGCATGTAGCAACAGACAGTGAAAGATGAGGTACATGGAGGGTCTCAGTGCCATCTCATTTACACTGTTGTTATTCAGCTTTACTCCCTTGTCAACTATAATTTCATATTCTGCATTTAGAACTCTATCATCCCTCAACATACAAGGATTTAATGTCTGTCACAAAGACTCAATAAACCATATGTGTTCATGTGTATACAATGCCATTTCTATCTCAGGCAATAAATGCATGCTAATATATCTGGGTTTGAGAGCTCAACAGCTCTCCAAAGTACCCAGATTCAGTACTTAAACAGCTTTATGAAATCCAGTATTGCCTTACAAAAAAGTAAGTACTTTTATGCATATTAGAAATACTCCTTATTAGTGTATGTTAACAAACCCTTCTGTGCTATAAAGAAACCTATTATTTGTTTCTACAGCACGTGTGCTCAGCCTCATTATCAGTCAGGGACCCATTTCTGTGCAGGCACCACAGCAATCACTGCAGAATTGGCATGTAACAACACACAGCCAACTTTTTATGCAGCCAAAGCCTTTGGATACCAGAACAGAATAGGAATCCCTGAAGAACAAGTGTTCAAACACAGTTATTAGAGCCCATCTTGAAGTGTAGCTTAGCTAATAGCACCGACTGAGCTGAATTGATTTTCTTCAGCTATTTAAATTTCATTATGTATGCTCTATTTAATTCCTTCTCCACCTAAATTGATACAAAATATAAAACAACCTCTAAATAATTTACTGTGAAAAAACATACAAGCTAATTAAAAGCTAAGACTTGAAACCCAAACACATTCTAAACCTCTCTTATTTTTTAAAGGCATCATCGTTTTTTTTTGTCTTGGAGCTGCCTCTTAGTTTCTTTGTTTTGGAGAGACAATGAGTGTCTGTAAGGCTTTTTTTACTACAGTAAAAATGCTTACAAAGAGGGCTCAAGGCTTCTGTTGCTTTGATTTTATGCCACCAGTAAAGGTTTGTGATTTTTGCATTTCTGCTGAAATTGCAATTAAATTAATAAAATCTAAATGATGTATTCTTTATCCATATAATGCAACTTTCCAGAACTGCAAATTAAAATAACTCTCATTATGATTATTAATCACTCTCTTTTAATTATAAAGCGAAGACTTAAATGCCACCTTACAATACAACAGTAAGGTCAGACATTGCTCAGATGTCAAAAGGAAGGGTGGAGGGGACAGCAGAAAAGGGAACATTAATGCAGCAGTGATTCCATGAGCAGATCTCAGACATGTGTGCCTCTGACATGTAGAAGGCAAAAAATAAAAATGAAAAATCAGCTCCTGTAATTAATGAATTGCACTACTGTATATTTCCTTCTTGTGCCAAATAGGTCTTACAATGGCTATTCAAAAATTCAGAGCTGAAGCTCTTTTTGGTTTTAAACCATTTTCAGGTAAAGCTCTTCCTGTGAACATAATAAATGTAAGTAATACCTAATAATTATTTTCAATTAACTTCTATAATCTAGTTTCAAATTTAAAATAGCTACCACAGAAACATTACTGATCTTGTGTTATTCTGACTGAACCATATAATCCTCAATTTGTTTTCTTTTCACTTTTGCCTGTAATTTTTAAAGTAATGTTTGATCCTTCAAAAGACTAATTTACAAATGCACATTAGGATGCATATTTTCACATTTTTCCACACACCATGTATAGGGTTCTGCAAACAGTACACAGTTTCAAAACTTTACAGTTCTATTTCTACTTTCCCATTTTTCAAATCTATTAATGAAAAGTAATCTATTAATCTATTACTTAATCTAGTAATGAAAATCTCTTTCGGAAATATGAGCCATATTTTTTAATAAGTCAGTTTCTGATAAAAGAAATCTGATTGCTCTTTCAAAAAAATAAAGGGATGCATCAGTTGTATTATTCTCAATACCACTATTCTTATTTGGCTTCCTAATTAAGATCATCCTGAAAACAAAGCTCTTCTTGAACCCATTCTCATTTATTACTGAAACTACTCTCTCTCTCACACATACACACAGAAATTGTCATCTGCAATTGTCTAACCTACAAAACTGAATCATGCAGAACCTGGCATCATCCCTGCTTTATGCTGTCAATTGGAGCCTTAGATCTCAAGTGGGAGAAGAGCCACCTAATATGTTTTTATTTGGAGAAGAGTTCCTTCGTAGCTTAATTAAAGCACTGCCTGACAGTTCAGAAGATGAGAATTTGCTTCTTCTGCAAGGTTTGACAACATCCTCAGCTAAAATGTGATAATATTGTGAAATATGACACTAAACCTTAGCCTCCAGCTTTAAAAAAATCAGCTTTAATAATTTTATCTTTAATTTATTTCCACTAATTTGATTAACAGAAATACCAGTGCCTGCTTAGCAAGTATATGTATCTAGAATCTTTTAATTGAAATTTTAATATACTTTAAAAGAGTGCCCACAGTGAGTTTTTTAACTATTAGCAAACACCAAAAGAATTATTTTCATATAGTCATACTATATATGCTATATATAAACTTTGGATGCATTTTACACCTTCACAATTAAATATCAACTATAATCCAAGGGGCTCAGAAATTTTCTCAGCAATTCTTTATGGGAGTTTTCGTTTGTGGTTTTGGTTTTTGTTTGGTGTTTATTGCTTGTTCATTTAGCTGTTGTTTTAATTTAAAACAAGTCATTTTGCTGAATGAGAACTTATTATTGAAAATAGCAACAAATGTTATTAAAAAAATACTTCCTTAAATCCATAGTAAAGTTATTGGCCCAAACAGGCGTTGAAGAAAGGAAAAGAAAAAAGTGGAAAATGTGGATCTGACACAAGTCAGATCCAAGTCACCTAATCCTGAAAGCTGTTTTGTGTGTTGGCCAGATTAAGCAATAGAATGCATTTCACATGGATGCTTCCACACCCTTCAGTGTAACACAGCTAAATCAGAGCTTTCTTCCCTCTGGCATGTGTGACAGAAATAAATATGAACTTCCATTCAACCCAGTTTATATGAAATGAGAAGAGACATTCTTTACCAGTTTCCACAGGAAGAACATGGTATGTCTAAACTTTTAGTCCTTTCAGGTGTGGCTGGGAATAGCTTAAGGATATACTCTGGCAGCAAAAATGGCATTTGCTTCCAACTGACTTCAAAGGATGATCCTAAGTAACTATCCTACAGAACATACATTTAATTATATTCCTTTTTTTTTTTCTCCAGCTACCTGCCACACTGGAACACTGGAGGGAAAAAAGGAAAAATAAAATTAAAAAAAAAAAAAGGGAAACAAATTTTCCTGTTATATCTGCTCTCAAAACAGTTTTGATATTTTATCTATTTAGGTTTCCCAAATCCTGCAACTTTCTAGACTAAGCATGTGCTCACTTTCAGATTGCCAGCTATTGAGGGATGACTCCTGGATCTCCAGCAGCACAAGGCACACAGTTCTCTTTTCCAGAAACAACAAATGGAAAAAATGCTGCAGCCAAATTCCCTGAGGTACCCACCAGACCTGTAACTCAGAGACCCACAGGGCCAGACCGGTGGTTCTTGTCAAGTCTCAGTAGTCATCTCAGGGCTATAACAAGTGCAAAAAAACACCTGACAAGCTCCAGTGAAGTGTAAAAGGTGGAAATATCACCAAGACTGCATTTTATCACCCCTCTAATGCTGCCTGGCAGAGGACAGACATGGTGAAGAAGGCTTTGACTCTGCTCCTTCCAGTCCTTCCCACAAGAAAATAACTGGCAGCAAGTTGTCAATGTACAGCTCTCCCTACACACTGCAATTCCAGCCAGGCCAAGGCTGTCAGTACAAGAAGGCCAAGAGTCCATCACCTGCTTTATGCTCCACCCTGCACAGCTTGATGAGCAGCAGGAATTTTGCCTGGCTTTAAATTCCAGGCAGCACACAGGCACATGTGGCTGTCATTGGAAATACACATTTAAATGCTACTGGGTTTTCTGAAACACAGTTCTCTCTTCTTAACATGCATGGATGGAGAAAGAGGACAGATTGAATGTGAGATTAAATTATAATAAATTTCCCATTATTGTTTTTTTAATGAAATATTTTGTTTATCAGTAAAACAACTAAGGATTAAAATCATAATGAATCTCTTGGTAGAAAAGCTTCCAATGAAAATTAAAATGAGAGATGGAAGCTGCTCAAAACTGCTGAAGGCATGCTCTCTTATTTCTTTTTATTCAGCAAAACCTGTCAAAAATCCACATCCTCTGATGTACTTGCATTTAGCATAGGGACTTGTCAATTATTTATTGCAGAGAGTTCTGTCAGACTGGGATTAAGATGTCCTAAAACTCCCAGGAGGGTAATTCATCATAACACAATATACTGTGTGAATAATGGACATCCACAAAGGCTCAGCTGACATGATGGAAGTGAATGATAGGTGAATTGAGGTCATGGGCTTGATGAGGGGACATGGGACAATGCACAGCCAGGCTGTCAGGCAGGCCATTGAACAGGAGAAAGTGCATAAATATGAAATGGCAAACAAACAGATTGGCTTTTGTTTCCTTCTTCCTTACAGCTCAAAGAAATGATGCTGGAGCTAATGAACACATCCATGCTGTGAGCCAGTACACTCTACAGTGGCTGCTACAGCTCCAACCCAAAGAGAAATATCCTGTAAAAGTCCCAGCTATGGATTAATAAGGCCAAGTGCCAGGGTTTTTTTGGGTTTTTTTTTCTTGTTAAAAAGTGGTTTATTTCTATGTTTTTCCACTCCCAACATACTTACTACGTTTCAATGAAAAAGAGCATCTTGAATCAAAGCAAATTTACATTACACATGCTTTACTACCTATTTTACTACCACAAACCTGTAAATCTGGAAACACATTTGAACCTGAACTATTTCTCAAAAAAAGGAATAGCAAATAGCTACAAGCAAATAGCACCTGTCAAAAAACAGAAGTGAGGTGAAAATTTTGTCTCTTTTCAACCAAGGTGACAAAATCCCTGGTGTTCCACTGAGAAGTGTCACTTCACATAGGAAGAGAACTAATATTATATCACTAGTAAATGTAATACACTACTGGTGCACTACTATTACCAGTTATATACTACATTCAGTGCACTCCTCCCCTTGAGGTGCTTTTGTCCAATAACAAAGATCTTCTCTATCCAGCTTGCTCTTTGCCACAAACAAAAACAGGAATAAAGAAACCATTGCAAACACTAAGTGCAAGCGTTCACAGGATCCATCTGCTTTTTTGTCCCTGTCATCTCATTTCATCCACTTAGGTATCTCAGTGATTTAACCTTTGGAATTGATAACACATTTCATAGAATGATAGAATGGTTTGGATTGCAAGGGAACCTAGAGATCATCCAGTCCCAACCTGCTGCCATGGTTCTGGACACCCTCCATCAGCTCAGCTTGCTCAGGGCCCCATCCTGTCACAGAAACATTTTATGAAAAATCATTTCCTTAGGGTTTTTCCTCCTGAGAAGCTGAGAGGCCTCAGGAACAAAATGTAAACTATGATTATCTGCTGCTGTGGAATGCAACAGGTGTATCTGTGATTGGTCTCATGTGGTTGTTTCTAATTAATGGCCAATCACAGTCAGCTGGCTCAGACTCCCTGGTCAGTCAAAAGATTTTATTATCATTCCATTCCTTTCTTGTCCTTGCAAGCCTTCCGATGAAATCCTTTCTTCTATTCTTTTAGTACAGTTTTAATAGAATATATATATTAAAATAATAAATCAGCCTTCTGAAACATGGAGTCAACATTCTTGTCTCTTCCCTCATCCTGGGCCCCCTGTGAACATCACCACACCATCCAACCTGGGCCTCAACACTTCCAGAGACTGGGAATCCACAGCTTCTCTGGGCCTGCTCCACGGCCTCACCACCCTCTCAGTAAAGAATTTTTTTCCTAATATCTCATCCATACCTACCCTCTTTCAGTTTGAAGCCATTCCCTGCTGTCCTATTGCTGCATACCCTTGTAAGAAGTCCCTCTCCAGCTCTCTTGTAGCCCCTTCAGACACTGGGAGGTGCCCTAAGGTCACCTTGGAGCCTTCTGTTTTCCAGGATGAACAGATCCAAGAGCCTCAGCTTTTCCTCATGGGAGAGATGGCCCAGCCAGATGGCTCAGATGGCCTCTGACTATCTTTATGGCCTCTGACTGTCTTTATGGCCTCTGACCATCTTTATGGCCTCTGACTGTCTTTATGGTCTCCTCTGGACTCACTCCAGCAGGTCTGTGTCCTTCTTTTATTGGGGGCCCCAGAGCTGGATGCAGTGCTCCAGGTGAGGCCATTTACAGACAGAGAAAATGCACATGAAAAATAACCTTGTGTCATTATAGTAAGTTTAGCACAGTAGTAGCACAGCATAGTATAGTCTACTCTAGTCTAGTCTAGTCTTAAATTGTATCCTCAAAAGGCCTATTTTTCCTGCTCTTGTGTAAGTTAGGGGCCAACCAGCCAGGCAGGTGTGACAGTGTGTTATTATTAACTGTCTTCAAAGTTACTGCAAACAAAAAGTAATTCAGTATCAATCAAAGCTGGTGAAACAGCTTCCAGCATTATCTTCTGCAGCTAACTTGCCTTCAGAATTCCCTATTTATCAATTTCATACCAGAGCCCACCTCCCCAATCTTTTTTGTATCTGAAGATCCTTTTCAGCAGTCTGCACAGTCTCCAGTCCTTCCTATATCAGCCTGTAGCAGAACCAACCTGCTCTTTTTCACAAACACATTGTTTTCAGCTTTTCAATCACTCACAATTCTCAATTTCAGACATAAAAACTCTAACCTACCCTGAGTAATCAGCAGTCATTACACACTATGGCCAGCGTTCAGAAAATCAGTTATATAAATTATACCTAGATATCTTTTTCTCAATGGGCTTAATTTAGGATTCAAAATTTCCCCTTTGACTGCACACAGAGATCATAAAAATTCAATAAAGCTTTGCCTTTCTGAGAAAAGTAAATTGTTATTGCTATTTTCACTTATTGAATTCTTATTGTTTATAAGTGCAACATTTACCTTCCTAGGACTCCCTTTGTCATGTGCATTGATCTTAACAAGGAGGGCAAGAGAAATATGAAGAAACCTGGGTTAGAATAGTGGAAGCTGGTTTATGTTTCACCCCAGCCTAGGGGAATGGTAATGCAAGACTGTAGATATTTCTGATTTATGTCAACCTGATGTAATGACCTGATCACATGTAATGGTTATGAAATACTCCAGCATGGACTCTGACAAAATACTCATGGATAACTAAAATCCCATTTATATTCCATATGCAGATCCCTAGTTTTGTTCTGGAGAGGGACCAATGTCAAATGACAAAGATGCCTGCTATGAAGTTAGAATGAATAAGAACATGACCTCTAGTGGGGAGATTTCAGTTTGGTTTGGTTTGGATTTTTTAATTATAGTTCAAGGGGAAAATGACAATATTTTTGTCTTCCCTTGTGAATAGTCCTTGTTCTAAGAGATTTGGGTTCTTCTGACAGTTTAACTTTGATTCTGTATTTTCTGCTTTGTGAGTGTTAGAGGTAATATTGATCTGAGACTTCAGAATTTACATTCCCTAACAATGTTTGATATTAATCATTAAGCTGAGACCATTTGTCACTTTCTTTCACTAAAGTGAGTCATCCTCTGAACATATCCTTTGTTGTTCCTAAGGTCTAATATAACTATTGATTTATTGCCAACAAGTTGCATCTCCTTGTTAATGGAATCTATAGACTTTATCCTTCTCACTCTTGTCTTCAACTGCCACCCTAGAAAGCTGCAGTCTCTTAATTCTGAAAAGCAAATGCCTATTGTGATAACCATGACATTTATTTACTTTCTTACTCCTGTCTGTGCGTTTTGACATCTTTTCCCACCACATACTGGATAATGGTTCCTTTTCAGGTGTTAGAAGAATTCCTTCTGATGGTGCTATTCTGTTTGTTTAAATATTGTAGTGAGCAGAGAGGCACATTACATTCAGACAATTTCAGACTGATTTCAGGGATCACAAAATAAGTGTGCTCACCCAAAGCAGAGTCACTGCAGAGTTAGATTAGGTGTCTTGGGCTTATACACAGTTGTTTTTTTGTTTTATCTCCAGAATGGTGATTTGAAAATATGTCTGGACAACCTGTTTCTGTTGACCATCCTTCATCTTAAAATTATTTTTCCCAGTTTCTAACCACAGTTTCTCCTACTGGAAATTTTATTCATTGCTCCTTTTCCTTTTTCTGTGAAATTTTTTGAATAGTGAAAATGAAAGAATTTGCATTTCAATAAACGCCACGAATTTGTTTAAAATTCAAATTAAGCAAGAAGCCTCAAGAAAAGCAAGCTTGCCACTTTGTGTGTAAGTACCTTCTATAACAGCATATTAGGAGATCACTTTCTTCTTACCCTCATTCTCAAAATACCCTGCTTTATTGAATTAAGATTTTTTTGATTCTGGACCTTTTAAGGAAACAGTTTAAATACACTATCAAACAACTAACATTGTAGAAGGAACAAATGCAGATTTACTAGTGATTTCAATAATGACAATATCTTCCTCTTAGAGACTTCAACAAAATTAAGATAAGTTTGATACATGAAAATTTGAACAATCAGAAGAAAAACTGGAAGTTTTCAGATAGAAGTTTTCAGAGTATGTCTGTGACCACCTCTCCTTAGGAACAGACATGTGACAGCTGTTTATCCCAATTAAAACTTTATGGACAAATTCCTTGGATTTTCTATAGAATTTGTGTTTGTAATTTATCTGAGGTAATTTCATCAATTAATTTCAAGGTCATGATAAATAGACACCCGTATTTTGTATATCTGAGTATGGTTCCAATACACACCAAAGGGAATAAGGCACTGTAGCATTTTAAAATATATACAGCTTTTAACAAACTTGTTTCTTTCAAGGCAAGGATTTTTAAAAGAGAATGAAGAAATCTTCCTGGTAAATGATTCTGAGTACATACCTCTTCTGATTAATAGAACTGTTCCACTATGCAATACAGTTTGGTGATATATCAGTATATATCAATATACCAGTAAGAATACTAAGCAATAAAAAATATTTATATTATCTTTCAGGTACATGGAGGGGTTTTTGTATGAGCTCAGACAAATCTTACTGGCAATGATAACTAATTAATCTTTTTACCAGTTCCATTTTTTTTTCTATGTAAGAAAATGAATGCAATCGTTATTCTTGTTTTACAGGTAGGTTTCTTGTAAAGCCCTAACAAATGCAGGTCAGGAGTAGAGCTGGGGGCAAACTGCTCTCTTGATGCATCCAAACTTTGTGGCATTTCAAAAAACAACCACTTTCCCCTACTGTTCATCAAAGAATCCTCTCTTCTGTGTCCCAAGGCTTACACTTACCTAGGATTTTGAAAATTTAGTAATCTGCAAAATGTTTTCTGGGACACTGGATGATATCATGCTATGAGGAAAGAGGGATTCAGTAGCTCAAGTCCCCAGCCTGTATGAGAATTCAAGCATTTTACTCTCAGTTCATAAGAGAACTGGCAGTGAGGCAGTAAAAGAAGCCAATGCTTCTTCCAAAGGCGACCTATTACATAATTACTCATGACAAGATTCACATTCTAAATCATTATATTAAAACACCTTATTAAAAGAAAAAAAACCAAAAACCTCTAGAAAGTAAATGAAGAAATTAAAAATTCCAATCCATATTTCATACTGTGAAAACACGAACTCACCAGATGTATATTTTATGAATATAGCAATAAAAGTACAGCCAGTTTTCCATATTCATGAAAAGTGTTGCTGAAAATATTCATCGTATTCATCTCCAGGAAAATGCAAATTATCTGTATCACATTGTGCAACTTCTATAAAGGGAGAAAAGTAAAGGCTTTTCTTTACATGATAGTTTGTCTTATCTGGGCAATCCAGCTTTTTCCTCTTCATCTGACTGGATTAGGCTATTTCACCCTTCCAGTCTGTTCTCAGCTTTGTGTGTGCAACTACTGACTGGCAGCAGTGGCCTTTCAAGCAGACTTTGTGAAATCATTTGAAATATTTATAGACAGTAAACTGTTCCGAAGTTTTACCTAATAATTGACCTCAACACTACAGTTAAACATTATTTTTTACTTTGCCTTGGGACTTCTAGCTGTCCAAGATATTCAATCATTGCCTCTAATCAGTGCTTAATTATTAATATGGTAAAGTATTTGACACTTTAACAGGAAAGTGATTGGAGAAATTTCTGCTTTTAATATGGCATGTCTCACAGCCACCCAGGGCACCTCCACTGTGTGGCTGTTCAGCTGGTGAGCAGCCATCATCTGCATGAGGGGAGCCAAAGGCATCACTGAGGAGGCAAATCCTCATTTCTGGATGCTGCTTACAGGCTGAACTGACAGTGTCCTCTTCAGGCCAGGCCATGCCACTCAAATGTATGAAGAGAGACATTCCTGTGAACCTTCTCCCTCTGTGGATTTCAAGCCCTTCTTCTTTAGCAGATGATCCCTGAGATCTCTTTCCAACCTGGTATACTATGATCTCTTGAACCATCAACCATGATAAAGAATACTTGAGAAAAAAGTCTGCTTTTCAGGAGTCTGGTCCATTTTACAGTAGATTTGATAGATATGTTCAAGTCTTCTTGAATTCAGCTTTTTAAACATCCTCCCACTCATGGTACTGAGAATTCAGCTTTTTAAACATCCTCCCACTCATGGTACAAATCAGCAACAAAAATTACCTTTTCATCTGAATATTCCATAACTGCCTATGAGTTTTCCTCTGAAAAAAATTGGGTATCAATCACAGTCAGAGACAGGATTCTGCAGAGAAAAACCATTGACTCACCCAAGATTGGCCACTGCTGCATTATAGTTCAGACGTGTCTTAGTCTGAAGATTACTCAGAGATTTCCACTACAGCTCCCATATTAGGACAAACATCCTAATAAATGATGAATTGGGATTCATCATAGCAAAGAAATAGTCCATTCCTTGATGAAAACCTAAGTGTTGACTTTCCCTGAAGATTTGCACACATTGTCAGTGGAATCTTACTTCTATCACATGGTTAGCTTATTTCAAAAAGCTTGGTATCATCTTTTGTTGCTTTGTTTTATTTGGATGTATCTCTAACAGGCAGCACTGCTGCTGAAGCTGCTGGTCAGAGCCCAAATAATTGTGCTTCTCTGTCCCTCACTTGATTTACAGTAATAACATGCAAAATGGAAACATCAAAGCATTGGTCAGAACTCTTGTAACCCAATCACCAGCCTGTCTTATTTATGTGTGAGGCTCCTGTCCAAATTTTGCATTTTTAACTCTCTAAAAGAGCCTCAGTGGCACTGTCAGCTTCCATCCACCGAAATTCAACATTTAAAGGCAGGAAGGTCTCAAGTCAAAGGAAACCAGGAGAAGACTCTTGGCACCTGTGAAAGCTGCTGTATTTCACAATCCTCTTCACTCATGGCATTGTCAGATCATGTGAATTGGCTGACACTGAAATGCATCTAGAAAATAAATTTCCCCTTTTGAAATCTTCACAAACTTTATAGAGGAGAAATATCCCAGCCTTGCACTAAGATTACATTAGTAATCCTGCTGATTAATTGCACTACTAATTATTCAGGTAAAGGAAGTTGTTCCTCCTTTGAACCTCAGAAAAGGTACCAAGTCAACCTGACTCCTGCCAAATCCTCACTGTGTTAAAAATCTCCCTTATAGGAATCAAAGCAGAAGAGATTGCAAAAACTAGATTTGGCCACTGGAAAAAAAAAAAAAAAAAACAAAACAACATTTTAAATGGTAATGCAGTCAAAAAAGACCCAGTTGCATGAGTTTGCTGCAATTATTTGTAAGGAAAAAAATTACTTCAGAATAATGTCCCTGAGAAACAGCAGAAAACAAAAGGAGAATGGAGTTACCTGACACTTGAGAGTGCCTGCAACAAATTTCAGCTGAGAGAAGCTGAGTTCATCTTTGTTTGGAAGTAAATAATATCTATCATAGGTATATATGCTGTTATTCATCAATATTATAATTATGATACTTCACACAGCTTTTTTTTTTTTTTTACTGTTTTCTTTCCTCAAGTTTTTTTCACTGAAAAATTTAATTTTCAAGTCCATCTGGTACAGTGGGGTGTTGTGCACATAAAATAAGCCTCAGATGTAACAACAACAATGCCTTTATGTGTCTTCTATGTACTAATCTTTGCTTTAACATAGTCAGGCTCTCTAACACAGTCTATTCTTATCCTGTCATTGTTTATTCATCTAACAGTTCTGCTCTAGAAGCATCTGATTTGGAAGTCAGGAAAAAAAAGACTGTTTCACAAGTAAAGCACAAGTTGAAGGCTCTGTGCAACAAGCCATATAAAGCCATATAAAACATGATATGACTACAGTGGACTGAATTGGCAAGTACTGTCTGGACCCTGCATTTAACCTATTCTCAATCTTCTTTACAATGCACATACATAGAATAAATATTTCATTAAATTAATCATTATTGCAGTGCCTCAAACAGAGCAGATTCTACAAGCTTCTACACACAAACCAGCATCAATCCATATTACAGAAATGGGTCCAGTTCTGTTTACTGTATATTTCACAAGGTTCAAAAGAATTGTGCTCAATTTTTACCTAAATTTATACCTGAGCCTTATTCTAACCTTTTATTCTGTTGGAACATATTGATTCCATAACTTCTGGCAGCAAACTGCAAGTCCCACTAGAAATAGCCATTAGGCTGGATAATAAATCAGTGTCTTGACAATGGCATTGTGTACTCATCACAGTAAAAAGAAGCTAAAAATTACTTTCAGAGTCTGCCAATGTGGCTACAAGTTATTTAGAATGTGCAGTGATATGAACTCATACAACCAAGGGGGACCAACCTCAGCCAGACCAGCCCAACCATCTCAACTTTGACAGGGGGAATGCTTTATTCAATAATAGGGAAATTCACAGAACTAAGTCCCTTTCTAACTCAGGCAATAAATAAAAAGAGATGGCAAATACATTGGAAGAGAGAGGTGGAGAGGGCACATCCTCATACTCCCTGGAAGTTCTTCATGACTGAATTATTTGTGGGTTTTTTTTTTACTTTTCTTTTAAACATGCCATTATTTAGTAAGGTATATGTTTTTGACTTTCCAGAGGCAGCTCAGGCACACACTTAAGCACAATCTCCTTGCTTCCTAGGAAACAGATCTTGAAATCAGGATGAGATACCACATTTACTACTATAATGTCAGCTCTTTTGAGAGAGAAAGGTGTGTTTGTTCTGTCTTTACTGCACATACAGAACCTCCAGTCCCCTGGATATTCAAGAGTGGAGCTTTATAAACATAAAGAACAATTTCACATTTCCATTAGCTGCATGATAGTCTACTGTCTTATTTTATTCCAAATACTGTATATAATATTTACTATAAACATGACTGGTTCAATCCACTCTTGTTGTGCTGCTCACATCTTGTTTGGCCCTGCCACAGTCCTACTGGCACTACTGACACTTTCTGTTTCTTTGAATTAAGGACATGATTTAGCTGGAAATTCCTATCAATGCAATGAATTAATTGCACTGAAGGTGCTAAGTACTGCAATCCTGGTAAGCCATCGCTGTATGTTGCACACCTCAAGAAAAAGAAGTTCAAAAACCACCGCTGAGGTAGACAGCGGAAAATCACATCACAGATCTCCCGATACAAGATGTGAAGAAAACCAGCACAGCTTATTTGTGCCTGAAGAATGTCCCACCAGCCCATAGTCATTTTCCATTCACAGCAGGTACCCCGTATTACACATCCAGTTGGAAGCAGCTGTCGATAGCTCGGGCTGTGCAGAGCAGCCGCGGTTTATTGGCGAACCCTGCCTGGAAGGGCTCCCCAGGGAGGCTGGGATATTGCAGGCGCCTGTTAAAAATGCTACTGGAACAAATACATTTCTGCTTGGCTGCAATATTAAAAAGTGATGCCTGACCAGTAATTAAAGAAGCTGCCAGATAACACAGAATGTGTTGGGCTAGTTAATGTATGCAGATGTCACTACAGAGAGTGATCTCATAAACAAAATGGGAAACAAAGCACTAGGCGTGACAAATTAACCTTTATGGGTTAAGCAGTCTGTGAGCAATGAACAGGGATAGGATGTGCCTGTGTTGTTTGGGTTTTTTAATTAAGCCACAAGTAGATCTTAATACTTTTGACAAACAGGATGAACATGAACATGAGAACTTGTGACCCCTGATTGCTCTACAGCCACTGTACAGTAGCCTTTATTCTAATTTCTGTAGATTAGGACAGCACATTCTTACTGAAAAACTGTTTTTATACTTAGTGCTGAACTAAGTAACACTAGTGCAGTGTTACTTTTCTTTTTCATTTTAATCAGATGCCAGGTAATGCAAAAACTGCTGATAATACAGACTACCAGTTCTGCTTTTGCATAACACAGCTCAGGATGTTCCCTGCTTAGTTAGACACTGCCTAACTGATATGAAAGAACTTTTGCTTTCCTAGAGATAAAGCCAAGACATGGCACCCCAAAGGGTTCAGATTACCACAATTACCACAATTTACCACAATTTTAATCTGGAAAATTTACAAATTTGCTGCATACATACTAACATTATGGTTCTTTTGAAACTTTACTAGGCTATTTGCCTTCCATATCCTTCAGCTATTAATTCTTTAAGTTAATTACAGACTCTATCTGTGAATATTCTTCTAACAGTCACATGAAATAAATAGTAAGTCTGATGTGAATCCTTTCTAGGTGCTTTCTGAGGTGAGAGACTCTTGAACCAATATATCATTACCGTCTGCCTTGTCAACTCTTCTCAGCTCATGCATTATTTACCTGCTAAACCATGGTGACAGTGGTGAAGCAATAATGTTCTGTTTTGAACCTCCAGCTGCCATCTATGCAAAACAGGTTGAATGCCAAAGAGATATGAAATATTCATGCTTTCACTTCTTTTTGTAACTGACAACATCCTAATGCATAGGTGACTTTAAAGGCTCAAAATTTTGGTCATTCATTTACCTCTTCCACTCAAAATATCGAAAAGAAGTGTGAAGGGCAAAATGGGTACATTATCTTTCTGATAATATCCCATTATATAGAGGCTAGTCTTTATGGATTTGTTTACTCTTATTATTTTTGTTATTAATTTAACTAGTCTTTAATTCATGGATTTATCTGAACAAGTCATTCTTTGGCTTTTCAACAAAACCTGTAACCTTTGCTTAACCTCTTCTATGTACCAAATTAAAAAAAATAATCTGAGATGTACAGATTTCATATAGATGAACAGGACTTTCTTCAGGTTTCGTATTTGTGTTCTCAGTCACATCTTATCTGAGAAATCAAAACCTGACTTCCCTCAGACATTGTTAGTATCATTCCCATTTGCTCCTCCAACACGTTCAATCTTTCTCCCTGGTAAGATGTTTCTTTCTGAAATTCACTGTGCCACAGAGAGCCTCAGCAAAACAGCAGAGGAGGACAGATGTCAATGAAATTGTGCATATCTGTATGTTTGTAACATGAAAGCAGCTTTATTTTAAGCATATTCCCCTCCTCTTGAAATAAATATTTTAGATATTTCAAATAATGTCTTACAAGTTTTTTCTCCATATCAAAAAAATAAATGCAGCTTTTAGTTGCAATTAAAACATGCTTTATCTTACTCCACTGACAGTAAAGGCACTCTAGTGGATTCAAACAAAAGACTTCTTAGGAACAGAGTAATCCACAGTCTACACTTAATCTTTGTTGTTTCCTAAGTTTTGGAATTGACAGCATTATGGACTTGAAATGTTCTCATGCTTGTTTCTTACACTGAATTGTAAAAACTTTTAACAGGTACCATGCTCTACTCTGAATTTAGTAAAGTATTTTGGGTTCATTGCTACAGTGCTTATACAGTGCTTACTGCTTTCATCTTCTAGGGAAGTCACAGTCCCTATCTGAACACAGATGTAACAGAGTGAAATGCAAACCAAAAATGTATCTTCTGTAAAGTGAGTTTAAATTTATAAGTGCATTAACTGTTATTTTTATAGAAACACTGAAAGACTTATTTTACTATTTCATAAGAAGAAAAGGATGCCATAATTACCACTTACTACCAACCTCAATGTCAGGACTGTCAGACAGATTTACTGAAATATTCTGACTGCATTTAGCCCCAAATGCTCCATTTCAAACTCTCATAAAAGATTCCCCAAGTCCTCTCACAGAGTTGATATAAAATACTCTTAAAGGAGCTTTCAAGGTTTAAGAATGTCAAACACAGGACTCTAAAGAACTATTCTGACTGGAGATACTTTGTAAACCAAACCTTCTTTTTTCTCCTCTAAGTTTGTGACATTTTTGAAAGATCTGTAAAGGTCAATGATCTGATAACAATATATTGTACCATATTTACTTTAATTGCTAAAGTTCATTATTCTGTGAATAGTCTCTCTCTTTGGCTCATGTCCTTTTTTTGCTCCATCAAGAAATTAATTTACTGAAATTCTTTTTCAGCACAGTGTTCCTTTGCTATTTTTCTAGCTAAGCTCTGCAGATGGTCACATTTGAAAGGGACTATGGAGTCACGACAAGCCTTCCCTCCCTGTTTCTGTTCTAGTAATAAAATATCACCAGAACTATGAGCAACCAAGAGGATTTTATACTTCCTTGTACCCCAAACTGACAAAAGCACTTCTGTTAGAGAGAAGAAAAGCAACGTGAATGATGGAGGAAATTCAACAGCAAGCAAGGCCAAACAAGAGCAAGAACAACATTTCAGCAATGAACAATTGAAGTATCAAGGTAACAAGAAAAAGTTCTGGAAGGTTGGGTGGATAGATAGATATAATTCAACACTGCAGACTAAAAAGCAGGAAAAGTTTAAAAAGCTGAGTGATCAAACTGAAGGAGAGGAGGAGGAAGGTTTTCAAATAATGTACTGGCAATTTTCAGTAATCACTAATTTATATGTGAGGCAAAATCAGTACCACAGGAAATAAGGAAAGGAAATAAATAGAATTTAATTATTCTAGAGCTGATTTCAGTCAATGAAATTACTGCATTTTCTAGAGAAATGTAATACTGCATATCCAATAATCACATAGCAGTTAGCATGCACCAGAAAATAAACCCCATTTCTTCACTAACCTCACTGCATCCTCATTTGTATCAGTAAGCATTTTAGAAAAATGCATGAGGCCTGAGTCTGATAACAAATTCACACAGGAGGTTTAAACATTCAGCAGTAAAAGGGCACTGAGTACATTTAAACTTGCTGAGTGAATTCTCCTGTGTTTAACCTACAATGGCTCCATTGATTTCACTTATGAATTTATGGACTCTGACATTCACTGAAGCCAACAGAGCCAAACCATTTGGTATCATCTACAGGTCTTGGCCTGTATGCCTAAAAATAAGAGTTAGACTTTGCCTGCTTGGGTTCTGCACTGCTAAAAATATTACCTTTTTTGGACCTTTTTATACCTTTGATGTATACTGGTGGACCTAAAATCACAATCAGATCTGCACTGCTTTAAAAAAAATATGGCTGCTCAAACAGCACGTATCTTCAAGAAGGCATCTCAAGGGAGGGAAAAAAGAAAGAAAATGGAGAATAGTTGTTCTCTGAACCTCCTGCAGTCCCCAGAGCAACTCTTGCCATCCCCAAATCCAGCATCTCATTTATTTCCATTTGCCTCAACATAACCAGCTCCAGAAGCACCTCAACATTCCCTTCAGCTGGCAGGGAATCCTTGGGTTTGTGCCCTAACCTCCTCTGACAAAATTTGGTGGGCTGCAGCCTCCAGAGAGGAAGGTGATCACTGCATCTCTTACGGATCAGCTGAGCAAGTTCAGGGGGACAGTGCTCAAAGTGAGCACTCTCCAATGGCAAAGCACCAAGAGAAGCAGGCAGGAGAGAAACAGCATGAAGCAGTGCTCATGAAGACTCCAGAAAAGACAGAGGAACTTCACTGAGAAGTAGGAGCAGCCTGCCAGGCCTCTGAGACAAAACATACTTAGGAACCAGAATGGACTTACAGAGCATCAGCAAACCAAAGAGATGCCAAGGGAATTGCAACTAAGCATGGAAGTGAGGGCTTGTCTGTAGGAGTACAAACAGGCAGGGCAGCAGGTGTTAGGCCTATTAAAAAAGAGTTATTTTTTTCACTATTTACACATATGAAGTTGGACTTTTTCAAATATAAAAGCCATTTGAATTTTTTGGAGTATACAGAAGAAAGTAAAGATTAACATTTCAGATAACAAGGGATTCTTCCACTAGTCAATTTCAAATAATTTTAACTATAAATGGTGTTGCTAGAAAAAAACTCTCAACAAACTGATACTGCTTCTATCCTTTCACACCTTTTTCCTTTAGAAAAGCAGTAGGCAAGGAATCCTGCATTAACAGAATCCTTGAAAGGACATCACAGTTTAGTCTGAAAATTCCCACCTATGATCCAAATCTTGAAGAGGCAAAGATTATGGCATGAGGGAAATGTCTGGAGCCACTGACTGGTTTTAAATACTTCTTTTTTTTTCTTTTTTTTTTTTTTTTCCCTAGTACGTGGAGGAACTTATAACCCAATTTGGGAGAAACAGAACCATAAAGCTGGACCTGTGTGGCCCCTGCTCCCCAGACTACACTTTATGTAGATCTGACACTGTATCCTTCTCAGAGCAACTTGTTATCCATCATGTTGTTACTATTTATTTATCATAAGGCCATCTGCTCTACTCACTGCTCTGCATCCTCAATGTGACAAAATTATCCAAGATTTACAATGAAAAATGAGATCCACTTCTGCTTCAGAAAATTCAGAATTCCTAGGGGACATAGCAGAAATTAACAGCTTTGTGATTGCACTGGTGTTGCATTCAATGCAAGGTTTTTACAAAAAGGAGGTACAATGTGAGGGTACACCAGGAGATGGACACTGTTGCCATATTGGCCTAGAAGGGCATCAAATAGAAAATTTAACTGTCGAATATGATGAGTTCTGTAGATAGGAGTAGCATTAGTCATATGCTTTAAGAACTTCACTTTTCTGGACTACCGCTAAACATTCAAAAACCGTCCTGATCACAAAATAAATAGCTCAGATAACACAAGATACTAACCAGTTGCATGTCACATACAAAATACTCTATCTTCCAGTTATATTTTTTTTCTTTACATTCATTTATTGTCCATTGTATTAGGTTTGTGTGTCAAGGGTTTTTCTGGGGAAAGAGGGGAGCACACTTCTGCTGTGCAACATTGTAGATGAACTAATAAGGGGAAAGCAACCAATAGATATAATCTGATTATTCCCTTCTGGAAGCTTCTTTCTGTCTCACTAAAGCAGTGACAGGTGTAAACTGATTTCAATCTGATATTGAAATTGTTTCTATCACAAGATTCTGTTACAACCTTGGCTTTTTTCACACTGTTTTTTCACCTGTTCCTAGACATGGAGATATTGATACTCCTTGGCTGTGTTTACTTCACTAACGTGGTTGTGAAGTGTTTACTTACTGTGTTTACTTCACTAACATGGTTGTTAGTGAAGTAAGCACAGTACACTAGTATGTAAAAATGTTAGGAATAGAGGTTCTTTTAAATATGTATGTCTACATGTATTTTGGAATGCAATAACAAATGTATCATAAAAGATAATAAAATAACCTCATATACAACCTTAACTTCAACACATGTCACTTCACATTGCCCTTGGACTTGATTTTCCGATGCATTACTTACAGAATTAGATTTTCCCAGTCACTCTGAAAGTTATTAATACATGACCTCATTATTTAATCATTTCCCATTTCAAAATACAATCATCCATAATATATCTCATTATATAACAATCAGAAGAACAACTGATTTAAAAAAAAAAGAAAACTAAATATAAAATCAAAGCTTTGTTGATTTTCTTAATTGCTAGTAATGTAGATCTTGTGCATCAGTTATCCAAACAATAAACTATTCAAATAATAATATAATTATTAATATAACTATTAATATAATATTCTTTTAAACTAACAAGTCTGCATAAAGTTGAAAGAAACCTTAAAATAATTTTAAGTGCTGTAATTATATTGGAAATAGAATCTTCTATGCCAAATTTTCTAATTTGATACAATAACAAGGGACATAGGGACAACAAAATAAACAGAGAGTAACATGCAGGAAGACAAAGATTTATAACTCCTCCCACTGCAACAAGCCACTGCCTCATTTACATCTCCTTTCAATCTGTAGATCTGAACATAGACACGGGGCTCACTGGGAATGAAATATATTTATCTGACTGTTAAGAGATTAACACTTCATTCTTCATCAATTATCACCTGATGATGGACTGGGAATCTGACTGACAGGAGAAAACAAAAATTATTTATGTAGCCATATCTCTATTTCATATTCATAATCCCTGGATTAGGCAAGACTGGAATAGATATCTTCATGAATTCCATGCATCCTAAGTTATTCCACATTTCTTAGAAAGGCAAAGATGTATTTGACTAAAATAACTTTAAACATCTGAAGCTTTGGAGTACAATCAAAGTTGAAAAATATTCAATTGAAAAAGATTTTGCCTATTAAATATATATAGAGGAAGATCTCCATATGCCATTCACTGACTTTTTATCTTAACAATGTGTCATATGAAATCAATGAAGTATTATTGGTGAGATATGTAAAATATTAATATTTGTCGGATTTACATAAACATTGACACCTGTGTAACATTAGTGCCAAGAAATTCTTCTTCAATCTGACTTCCAGGTAGATCACTAGTCCTAAAAAGATATTGGTGGTGCTTCATATTAAAAACAAACAAAAAACACAAACAAAAACAAAGAAAAACCACTTTCAGGTTTTCATTTTTTTTTGGTATTGTATATTCCTTTTTTCTGCTAAAAGTGATGTTAAGGAAAGCAGTTTTAAAAACAAAGGAAGAATAAATGAGTAAAGAAAGCCAGAATAAATTTTACAAACCATCTGCAAATCTATATCTCATTTATATAAAATCAATAAGAGTTTTCTAAGCATACACTTGCTAGAGCCAAAATCATTTGGATTTTACAACAGTTTTTCATCTGATGGTTAAATGAAAATGATGCAGCTTTAGGAAAAAATGTTACTTTCAATTTTATCACAATTTTTATCTTATTCAGTATCATTTATTCCAGATAAGAGCAATAACCTTGTTCTCTGGCAGTCCAGGTTAAACCCATGTAAGAGTATGTCTTGTTCCTCAGATTTATAAATCCCTCCTTTTCAGCAGTGTCACCGTGTAATGCATCAAGCCATGACAGCAATATCTTCTGATTTGCCTGTGAGCATCTATTCTCCCATTTTCAAGTGTCACAACTGACACCAAAATATTGTGTTAAGTATTCCACTGAATTCTGCATTTCCTTATTTTTGATACAAGTTAGACCAGGAGAGGGTCAGGATCAAAAAATACAAATACAAAAATACAAATGTTATACCATGCAAATGGTTTGACACACAAATATTTTAATTAGACAGCAACTCAGAGCCAGACTTTGGCAATGCATAGGAGAATAACTATGGATGTGAAATTAATGAAACGTGGACAGTGTGTAAGTACTACAGGAACATTCAGCATGGTTTATGATGCACAAAATGCCAAACTAAAGTCCTAGGGGAGGAAATTACCTAAGGTAATTAAAGACATTGTTCCAGAACTCAAGAAGCATGGAGATGAACTGGCTTTCAGCAGAACCTGTTTTATCCACCACACAGCTTCCCCGTGCATGTTTTCCTTGTCCATATATACCTAGCTCCATTGGCAGCATGCCAGCTTTGGGAAATGTAAATAAATTTGTTGCTTTAACAGCAAGTTTTATGATGGAACTATTCTTTTGAATAATTGTTTTCCAGCAGCATTGAATAGTAGAGAAATTGGCAATACTGTGTGAGTATGGAAGATGCTTTATTCTACAAGTGAGCCCCATGTATTCTCTTGATTTTGTAAGTATCTAGGCAGCAAACCTTATGGCAGAGGAAGCTGTTAAGAGGTAAGACAACCAAGTTTTTTTTCCTGTATTTTATTTTTATGTTTTGAAGCAAATTACCATGATTAATCCATCTCTGAGCCCAGTTGACAGCAAAAGAGCATCTCCCTTGTTTCAAAGCCTGCCCTCGACAGGATACTTCTAAGGATGATATTGTTCAGCCTTTAGGCTACATGATCAAATAAAGAGGACCAGGGTGAGCACCTGTACCTGCAAAGTCACCATAACACAGCATCCCACAACTTCCATAATTTTATTGTCTAGTTTCCTTTTATTTTTCCATCAATACAAGAGAACAGAATGAAAAGCTTCTCTCTGAACAACCAATTTCCCCAAAGGTGTAAACTGGTGACTTCAGTTTGTGTTAACTGTGGAGCAGCTGCTGTGAAGCAACTCTGTTGAAGAATCAGGTTTGGAATTTTCTGTGTATATCTTTTTATTCAACTTTTATTGGTTTTGAAGAGAAAGGGAGAATTTAATACTGACTTTTTCCCATACAAAGAGCTAAGATTAAAATGACCTTGTAAAAACCAAAATTCTTGAGTGTTTAGGACCACTTATTTATGCAGTTTAAATACACATGTATTTGTCTGCCAACATTACTTATCAAATGAAATTAATCACATGAAAATGAGGATATCTGCTGTATCAACAGCCTCATGAAATAGGCTTAATAAAGGCTTAATCAGACACTCATAAAATATTATGCAAACAGAAAAGCATAAACTGATATAGTGGCTTAGTAACTAAAGCACACATTATAAAAAAAATTTCCCCCTCACCACAGGATTTTTATTCAGATATGATAAAACCAGACACACTGCTTATCTATGATAATTAAAAATTAAATAAAGATCCTTAATTTTCTGAAAAATCAAATTTTTTTCCCAGACTTTGTCTCCAAGCTACTTCTTTCTATTCCTTTACTATCCTATTAAAAATTCCAGTTTCTCTTTAATTTGTTACTAACCGTCCTCTGGCTTTTGATACTCTTTACAGCCTGTTGTAAAAGGATACATTGCTCATTCACTTTATAGAAGTCAAGATTTTCCATGTTGTTACCTTTACGACCAAGGCCAAAAATTTACCTACCATTTATTGTATTTCTTGCTGATTTATAAACCATCAAACAAACAAACAAAAAACCTAAGTGCTGACTTTTAATTAGCCTTTCCATGCATCAGTCTTTTTATTTCTTAATAAATTTTGTAGAGAAATCTAAGCTAAGTAGATAGAACTTAAATTTAGGGGGTTTTTTTTAGTAAGATCAGGTGATGTAAAGCTGATAAAACACTGAAAACACAAACCCAGAAAATAACATGCACTCACAGGGACAAGAAAATGCCTATCAAGCTTAACTCTAAATGAAATACTGTCCCAATTAAATTAATTTTCCCATTCTCCTTGACAATGACAAAAAGTTTAGAATTGCCAAGTCATTAAATGTTTCTTAGGTGCTCTGTAATGCTCACACAGTGATTTTTTGCTGACAGTAACAGCTTATTTTCACTGCAAACTTCCTTATTCTTCCAAGGGACAGACAAGGATACTGTATGCAACAAATCCAACTTCATGAGAGCAGCATAGGCAAACTTAAATTCCAACATCATCAGGGAGCATTCTCCCATAGCAGGGAGGGAATCCTGAACTCCTAGCAAGGTTTATTACCACTTCCAGAAGTTTTTCAACCTTTGGGCTATCATATATTAAAATGGGAAATAACCCCAAAACTTAGGGAATTTAGCTTGTGGCATGCATTGTGGTGATCAGCATGAGTATTCAGCCACAGGCAGGGACATGGGCAGCACAAATACCCAGTGTGTTTTTAGAACTGTTCAGGTTCAGTGCATCCTTTGGAAAGGTTATGCTACAAGGTTTTAAATAAGGAAAAGGCCATACTGAACCTATTGATAAAAGCGGTAATAAACTGCAAAGAAATCAACAGCATTGATAAGGTTTGGGTCTTTATACCAGGCTGTGTCCTAAAGCATAATACAGAACCCTGGAGAAGCTCCATTCTTCACATGATGGTGATGAGATCTGAGTAATGCTTTGACTGTAACCCTCATCCTCACTAAACCAAATTCTGTAATTAGTCTGGAGTTAGTTTTCAAAATCCTGCATCATGGTTTTTAGTTTCAGCTGCCTTCCATCCAAATCTTACACCACTATTTTTCCCTCACTCATGCATTTTCAGAGTTAATCATTACTACTACAGTTATCCAAAGATATATTCAAACAGATGAGCATCACTTTTCATCAGATGAAGAATCCTGGGCTGTTAATTACAGCTCAGCCCATGAATTAGTGGCCATGTTGAAGGAGAACAAGTCCCCTGTTAGGGACTTGGCTTGTTTAACAAGTTTCATTTTCATATCTGCCTATTTCCCCTGAAACCCACTCTATCATTAAGCATTTCCCAAATAATGTCCCAGATCTAATTCCAAACAGATATTTATTATTGAAATATCTTGTTTATTTTAATATGGATTGCACAGCTCATGCTATATTTAATTTCAAAGTGATTTACAACATTGCTTACAGAAAAAAATGACACATTTCATAAAGACACACATACACAAGGCTGGTTTCAAACTAAAACTGGACATCACATAACACTTCAGTGAGCTTTTCTGATTGTGTGCTTATGAACTGAAACCAAGGAAAGTCCACTCAAAAACTGCAAGCTGTCACCTTGCAGAAGACAACTTTAGGGATGCTGTTATAAACCTAATTTTGTATGTGTTGTTACAAACCTGTAAAAGACAGTTAATTAAACATATGATCAAAGTCTATAAAAATATGGCTGGGACAGAAAGGATGGCCACAGACTGTTTGATCTCTCATTTTTCCACTACAAGCTTAAAAGGGGATGATTTGAAAGAAAGATAAATTAGGATCCCTTCTTCACACACCAGACTGGCTGCAGAACTTGCACAGATTACTGAGAGAATGAAAAGTTTACATCTGTTTAGAACAGACCAGACATGGGAGGAAAATCTACTGAGGGTTATTAATACAATTAAAACCATCTGTGATCACAGAAATTCCTGGACTGCAAATGGCTGGAGGTGAGAAGAGCATTTTGAGGAAGTACCACTGTGTCTCTCCTGGTTCTCTATCCTTTCTGGCATATCTGCTTTTGACCCTTAGAGAGAAGCTATTGAGGGATGGGCTGTGGGACTGCTCCAGGATATCATTTTGGACGGAGAGAATCAAACAGACATACCCTGTATACCCATCCTTCAGTGGGGTAAAATGTACTGAAAAGATACTGATAAAAATTATTATGGCCAAAAAGTATGTGTCTTCATGCCCTCAAAATCTTTTCCATGCAAAAAATTCCAGAAGCACAAAACAACACTAAATGAAACAAACCTCTTTTCTGAAGACCTTAGCTAGGAAGACATGGGGCAATTCTGTCTTACAATGAAGAATTTAAGCTCTGCTCAGCTCTTTTCCAGTAGGAATTAGTTTTATCTTTTGTGCACCCAGGTAGGAAGGAACAGGCAAAATAAATACAGACACAGAAAAACAAGACCCATATTATGTCTCCTTGCCTCATTCCTACACAAACTAGAACAACTAGTAATAGCTGTTAACTAGCAATTTATAAGCATGATGTCACATAAATAAATTCAGACCTCAGCCTTCCTAAATCATTGCCACAAGCCTGAAGGCTTGCAAATTTGAGAAAAATATGAGCAAAACAATGAATGCCTCCTGCTTTATTGACTGAAGGTTTTTGACACAGATCAAGAGATGAATTCAAGGTCAAGACCAATAGGATAAAAAAAAGCTGTCATACCCTTCCCATAAAGCATTGCTAAGGCCACATTCCAAATGTAACTTTGGTCTTTGCTTTAGCTTCCCCTTGCTTTTATGCAGCATTTTATCAGAGATTCTAAAAAGAATTGACTAGTAAAACCGTTGTGGGAACGTGATGCTAAGCTACACAATGCTGTTTAGTTTGTGACCAATGAAATCCTGCAATTAGCACATCACTAATTTTCCTAAAATATGGATTCCTTAGTTTTTTATGCAGTAAGTTGATTATTCTCATCCACAACCCTTTATGCTCTTCTCAAGTGCAAGCACTTTTGAAATAAAATATAGATACCTGTTGCTTTGGTTCTCAGAAACCTGTAAGATATAGGACAAAAATTATGCAAAGAAGCATTTCTCCAGTAAGTATGGACTCAGGAAGCTCAAGAAAGGTGAAGTAAGGAAGATGGAAGAGTCAATGACCTAAACCTGCACTGTGGCAATAGAGCTCCGCCTGCGCAGGAGAATCCATTGGCCTCTTCAACGCCCATGGTTTAAATTCCCTTTATTAGTCAGATCTCTGTGGTGAAGCAAGAAAATGGTTATTTCAGAACTGCACTGACATCCTCAGTCACCTTAGAGTCACAGCACAGCAGAGTGGGAAGGAAATGTAAATATACAAACAAGAAAATAATTAGTATTTCAGCCAGCCTATATGCATTTTCCAATAGTTCTCAGCATGCTCAATATTGTGTATAATGAACCTTGTAGCCTCTGGATAACAATCTGTCTGTTAGCTCTTATTTGAGGACTTATTTTCTTGTAGTTTAAGGCCCACTGCTAAGGCTGATTTTGATTATATACATTATTTCCCACCAACAGAGGGGCTGCTCTGCTCTATCAGGTTCTCACACAGTATGCTAACAATGATAGAAATTTGCCTCAAACCACAATTTGTCTCTGTTAATTAATAGGGGGTTTATACATTTTATTGAAGACTTAACTAGCTGTTTGTTTTACAAATCATGAGATTAGCTAACAGATAACAGATGCTGATTTTGCTAACTTTATCCTTCCTGCCATTTGTTACATTGCATCTTTTAAGACCAGTCATTGATTTAGCAGCAGAATACTGAGTCCAATTTTTAACATTTCATTTGCATGATATCAAGCATAGAAATATCTCAAATGCAAAGTGAAATCTGTTTATATTATTTAGACAATTTCCTATCCAAAACATGCTTTACAAGAGATTCTTAATGAAATGTTTCTGATTCATCTCATTAAAATATAAAACCTTCCACTCCAAGCTCTCCATGAATTTTCCAGGAAAAGCTTTATTTTTGAGACACACTGAGTCATTGCTTTTCAATTTATGAGAGAATTTAAACTGAGTTGAAAGAGGACTCAGAGTGAAAGCCAAACACCTCTTATTACATGAACCAGAAAACAAATTAATTCAAGAGCTGAACAACCATTCCATGGCTGTAGCACACAGTCAGTGAAATGCATGTGCATCATAAATATGCAGATGAAATACAAAATTTAGAATATCGTGGTAATTTATGAAATGCTAACAGTGTTTTGGAACACATGCCCAGCACATGCTTAATAACCCTATTCTCAAGACATAATAATATGTTTAGAATTATTCTGTCCTTATTTTCAAGATCCAAATAAATTTTAAAAATGAAATTATAGCTTCTGAAGTATTTCTTCATCACGGCTTTTTCTCCAAGTTATACTTTTGGATCAAAATACTGCTTTCAGAATTGTCTTTCTCACACAGGTGCTTCACACCTAGAAATACATATTTGTACCTAAAGAATGAAAACAAAGCCCAGAGGAAGAAATGACTCTCATTCTGGAGGACAAAGCTAGAGGAAGAGTCATCTCTCACCAGCAGAGAGGCCTGACCTCAAACCAGTGTCACTCCCAACCTGTCCCATCACATTATCATATGCCAATCTTTTCAGGGTCTGTGACTGGCAATAACAACCTAAGAACTGTCTGGTTCCCTAACTGTCTCTGATACTTATGAATAAATATTTTCTTGTC
The DNA here is from genome assembly GCF_012460135.2 of Molothrus ater. Lineage (NCBI taxonomy): Eukaryota > Metazoa > Chordata > Aves > Passeriformes > Icteridae > Molothrus > Molothrus ater. The sequence continues at coordinate 10,331,686 of NC_050482.2, read as the reverse complement.
TAACCTTGCCACACTTATCAAGGATGTAGACTGCAGGAGGGTGCTTTAAAGGTTCTGGATGCTCAGTTTTGAACATTAAGAAAAATCCCAGATCATGTGAGCTAAGTGCAGTTCATTAATTAAGTGACCAGACAGACCTTATCAGATTTGCTCCTTGAAATATGCTCACCATACCATCTTTAATTATTCTAATAATTTCTTAATAGACAGTCTCGAGAATCCATCTTCAGACTTCATCTTTCAAATGCATCACTTGAAGCACAAGGGGTCTCCTTAGAGTATTTTTTACCAGTTTCTCTGATATCATCCTTTCCTAGTTCTCTCCCCACTTCACTGATCTTTGCTACATCAAGATATACCATCTCTTCTGCAGGACTTTTGTAGGAGTTTTGTAGAGCTTTGACTACAGTATTTTTACTATTCCCCTCTACATTATATCTCCTGGTTACATTATTCATAGCTGCACATTCCACTGTGATTCACCAGCTACCACTGATTATTCACAATCTTATGTGTTAGTCACAAACCTGTAACTTGTCCAAACTTTCTGTGTGTGACTGACAACTGGCTCAATTTCAGAGCCTAAAATCAAATTCAAACTTCCTGCTTCCCAGTAAAACAAAAGAAAAAAAAGCCCAAACCCTGACAAAAGCCAGACTCGGGCAGTATCCTGAGGCAACTTCCTACTGTCCCCAGTGACACTGGCTTATTCATCCTTCCTACAACATCTGCTCTCTTTAGTTTCTGCAGCTGAGCAAACGCCTTCATTTGAGCCGTGCGTGCATCTCCTGCCCCAGCACGGCTGTGAGATGCTCCAGGGTGCGATGCCTGGCATCACTCGGCCTGCAGAGCTCTTGGCAGGGCCGGCGGGCACCGCGCACACAGGGCCCGGCACGGCTCGCACGGGCCGCTCCTGCGGGGAAAACCCAGCCCATGACAGAGCTGACACCGGGGAAAACCCAACCCATGTCAGAGCTGACACCGGGGTAAACCCAGCCCATGACAGAGCTGACACCGGGGTGCGGGCATCGCTCACCGCGCCAGAGCCGCTCCGGCAAGCTGCGCGGGAGGCCGGGAGGGGATGCGGGGCCGGCGGGGTTGCGGGGCCAGGCAGGGATGCGGAGCCGGGCGGGGATGCGGGGCCGGGAGGGGATACGGGAATGCGGGGCCAGGCAGGGATGCGGAGCCGGGCGGGGATGCGGGGCCGGGAGGAGATACGGGAATGCGGGGCCAGGCAGGGATGCGGAGCCGGGCGGGGATGCGGGGCCGGGAGGGGATCCGGGAATGCGGGGCCGGGCGCGGTTGCGGGGCCGAGGTGCGCGGGGGCCGCGCTCCGCCAGCACCACCTGCCGGCAGCGCCCATGGGACGCGCCCCGCGGAGCCCCCGCGACGCCATCAGAATTGCCGGAGACATTGGAAACAAATAATAATAATAATTATAGTGAAAATATATCAAAATTTAAAAATTGCAATAAATATAATTATTATTAAAATATTTAATAATAATAGAAATACCACGAGCCAGACCACAGCAAGAACTGAATGTCCATAGTCTGTTCCCTGCCCCGGCCCCTGCATGCCCTTATTCCCAGGAATGCCATGGCAATGAGCTACTCCTACTTTTTCTTTCACTGATGGAACCAGAATAAATCACAAAGTCTCTTACAGTCCCCTCAAACCAAAATTTCTGCATTAAGCAGTTTTTAAAGGTAAAATAGCACCTCTGGTCCTGGGTGTTTCAGCAAAACCAGAGGCTGATGAAGCACTGAAACAGGCTGCTCAGAGATGTGCGTGCTCCATCCCTGGAAGTGTTCGAAGCCAGGTTGGATGAGGCTCTGAGCAACCTGGTCTAGTGCAAGGTGTCAGATGCTTCAAGTCCCTCCCAACCCAAACCATTCCCAGTTTGTATGAAAATCTGTGGCTAAACTCCCCCATCCTCACACTGTCACAGCTAGCAGCAGGCCAGCTGCCTCTCCTGGTGCTGGAGCAGGGTGGAAAAGCAGCCTGGACACTGCTACCGGAGAGGGAGAATTAAAGATCAAAACCAGATCATTTCAAATTGCTAAGAAAATCATAAATAATCAAACAAATCACTTTAAAAAATAACAAAATCACTAATAATAAAACACTGTAATAAATAAATAAGCAGTAACACTGCAAAATAACATTAGCAAAGCATCGTGTATACACACAATCACTCTGCAAGTAGTGGAATCAACCCAAATCATTACTATGTATTTGATTTTTAATGTCCATTTTAAGTATGCTTACCAATGTGCTCTAATTGAAATATGGCCTTACAATTTGTTCAAATACCTAGTTTCAGTTAGAACTTTTGATTAAAACAATTCAGCTGTAATGCCTTTTTCTTGAAAAGTAAAATGTACTTATCATTTTAAATTGCAACTTCATGTCTAAAATTGAAAATACAATCCATTACATGAATAATGTTGAAAATGAATGCATAACCTAGAATTATATTTTTTTTTCATTCCTATTCCATTATGAAACACCAGGAGTAACTTCAAAATCTTATTTAATAATTTTATTTCCAATTTTATTATTTTTCCATTTTGTGATTTTTTCTCTTCTCTAGGAGGTTTTATTACTACCTGAGTCTCAATGCAGAAATTTTTTGGTAAGCACTCCAACATTTATGCCTGATATCTCTGCATCTGGTAGGAAAAGAAAATTCTGTTTTCTGCATCATGAATAAGCAGCAGTAGCACTTCTCTGAGTTTATCCTTCACATATCAAGCACATACCAGTGAAATAACAAAACTTGTCCAGCTATCCCTTCTTCACCCAGCAGCATTTATTTTAGCACTTCAAACTCAACAATCACTACATCACCCAGATACTCTATTCCCATTAGGCTTTAGGACCCTAATAAGAATTCTGAACTACATTACTGTATTATAATTTGAATTGTACTTTCACTGCTATTAAGTATACAGGTTTTTTTTTCATAATCACTGCAAGCAGTAAGGAATATGTGCATTTTAAGGAGCAGAACTGAGAACTCTGAGTTTAAAGCTGCACAGAGGGATGCTTTTTCCCCCTGTGCATAAGCCTACAACAGGACAGCATCCTGGGCAGCGCAGTCTGCATTCATTGCTTCATTTGTTTCCCAGGCTGGACATTTTGACTTGGCTATCCCCCAGTGTTGCTTGGCAGAGCTCTTTGCCCCCAAAACACACAGCCACCAGCTGAGGACAGACCCTTCTGCTTGCTCCTGCTATGAAAAGAGTTGGAAAAATATGATACTCACACTTTAGGTAACCAGTAAATAAACCAATATAAATTACCATCTACATTGATGACAATACTGTTAGCTCACTTGACTCTAACTGAAAATTTGGTCCTGGGGACAGGGTTGGGTGGATGTTTTTATAATTCTCTTTTTAAGTCAAAGTTTCTTTGCAGCACTACTTCAATGAGCACAATACTGCAGCACACCAGCAACATCAGGATAAATTTCTGACACATACCCAAATAATCCCTTCTACTACATGGAATATGCACTTAAAAATTATAAAAACCCCCAAAACAGTTGTAAAGGCTGCTGGGCCTTTTAAGCTCGTGGCATCACAAAAACCACAAAACCACCTCTATCAGCTAACACAGCTCATTGCAAATGCATGAATATGAGCAATCAAATCTTAATGTGTGCAAGCACAACTCTCAGAATTTGCAGAGTAGCACATTAGACATTTTACATACCAGATCACATTACTGGCAGATTATGCTGGTATTTGTGTTAACTTGGTGATGAAAAAGGTTAAGAGATTTAATACTGTACCTGTAGCCCAGTGAGACATTTTGCATAGCACCACGTGATTTATTTTTCTCAGTTTTCATTGCAGTGTGAAAAATTTGTGCAAAATTATTCATTTAAATATCCTAAAAATACTTTATCAATGCTATGATCTATGTATGGCTTATAAAACACAAAATACAGTAAATTTAATGGAAAGAATGTGTTCAAGAATTAAAATAAAGCAATGAATGTTTTATCCAGAGAACATTCTAAAAACAATAGTATAGGTTAATTATATGATAAAAATCCTCTTAATTAATAGCTAAATCAACACACATTAAAAAGCACTTCACAGTAACTGGTCCTACAACAGCCAAAATTAGCTGATTGTAAGGCTTTAAACAGCAGTGAGGCTGCTCTACTGATCTAAATCTGAATGCTGAACTGCTGAACCCATTTTCCAGGATAAATTTAGCTGTTCTTTCGTGTTCCACTTTTCTCTGGTACTTGGATCAGTTATGCAGTGTATAATTATGCCAGTGCAGTTAGACAGTGCTTTCCATCTGAATGTCTCAACACGCTTTTCAGACTTAATTACTTTGGGCTTGGAAATCCTTCATGACGTAGATACAGTCAAACTCAACAGGGAAGGAAACAGAGTCAAGGAAGGTGGGAGTGCCTAGAAAAGGGCTGAAATTAAGCCTTGGTCGCCTGGAATTTGTTGCCACCTTGCTTTTACAGACATATGAAGTCAAGATGCTCTTCAAGTTTAGCTTTTGGAAATATCAGGAAACACCTTGCTTTTGGCAATGGTAAGTCGCTTGGCACTGACCTTACATGTAAGCCAGAGTAAAACCAGATATTAAATACTTCTTTAGCATCCTCACAAGTACTTTAATCCATCTGCATTCCCAAAGGGAGCCCAACAACTACCTACAAGTCCAGGGCAAGGCACAGGGGAATCCTTTCCACTCCTCTTAAACACATAGCATCACTTAGTACTAGGAATCAAGCACTTACACTGAACATGAAGCCAAGCTCCATCTTTTCTCAGCATGAGAGAAAACTCACACTTTACCTTGCACCTCTGTGGAGAGTGTTCTATGATTTTATTTTATATGAAAGACACCTTTCTCTTTCAACCTATTTTTCTTAGCAGAAAATAGACAAAAATGTTTCCTTTTTTTTCTGAAAGAAATCTAGAAAACTTCAGTCGGCATTATTTCTTGGCTGCAAATGTCTTTACTTGAATAGTAAAGAGAAAAAGCTTTTAGATATGCCTATGTTGCCAAAATATTTCACCAAGTAAATGGTGAAATAGACCATTTGATGGTGTACATAAAGAAATAAGACAGTTGAGAGACTGTGAATATACTTGAGGACTGAATTTCCTTATCAGCTGGCTACCTTTAGGGCTTGAATAGAGGGAAAATAAACTTCACATGCTCATTTTTTACACATTTTATCACTTTCTTCATGTTGAAGAATTCCTAAAGTACAACATAAATTTAAGAACTGAGGAACCCTTCTCTACTCAGCCCTAATCTCTCACTGTTTTAGCACCTTGATTTATTAGGGGCACTGAAAATCACATCTCTGGCACCTAGAACCTTGACACTGGTTTGCCAAGATTAGGGAGCTTGTTTTATTTCCAAATCTATTTTTCTGGGCTGTGGGACTTGCATTCAGAGGACATGGCTCAAACTCAGAATAGATGCTGTCTGTAACAGCCATGCCCAACCTAGGGGATGAACTGAATACAGGAACAGCTCTTAATGCTGCACACTGCTTGTGCTAACAAGCCTAGCTGAAAGCCAGGGCTTGTTAGGTGGAACCCAGGATGATAAAAAGAAAGGATATCTGCATAGCAGTGTGCTGTATTAAATGATAAATCAGCCATGCAGAAAGAGAGCAGAGAGGTAAAATGCTTATTAGCATTTCCCAGACATATCTTGCTTATCTAGGTCACTACAAAGTAAGTACTCATTACTTTGTCTGCCAAAGCTTTAATTCTTTTCCAATGTCTAGAAACACAAAATGAAGTAAAATAATTAACTAATTGTTAACATATGAGTGGCATTGTGTTGTTCACATGTACTTATGCAGTTTTGTGGTACTACTTACAAACAAGGATGTGGTGCAGTGCAAGAAAAATGAATCCAGAATACAGCCTCCTTCTCAGCCAACAGCACTTCCCCCATTACACCATCTTGCATTTTGCTTTTGGGAATGCATGCCTGAAGTATGGGCTGTCACCAAAACAGGAGTCCAGAGGGCAGAATACTGGCAGGATTCAGCAACACCGACAAATAGAGTTGCAAAGAGAAGGTTTCCATGGGGGTTTCAGGATGCTCCTCCAGCAGGTGTTCCCACAACAAAGGAGCACCAGCTCCTCCTCGAGTACAGCCATACAAGGGTGTGGATGTCTGCAGGATCCTTCACATCCTGCTGGGCCAGGCAAGCCCAGCCAGCTATTTCCTCTAACTCACAGTTCTAGTTAAGATTTAGGGGTAGCTCAGAAGAGAAAGCATTGACTCCTCAAGGTTGTGTGAAGAAAGTCTTCTAAGTGCCAATTATACAGACATCATTCTCATTGCTTTTATTGTTTAAGTGCTGATTGCTAACTACAATTCTTTTGATCCCTGCATTAGTATTTAAATTCTTGAATATAACAGCATTGCAGGAATACATGAAGAGGTAAGAGAAAACTGGGTGTAGTGATAGATGCCCTTAATTCAGTAGTACTCAGCTTACCCTTTGACTCCTGTGGTGCACGTGCACATATAATGTTCCTCCCTTATAGCTATGCAAGTAATTCTTAGTGACAAAGAGTAATCTTATTACTGGCTTCCTCCATGCTAGGATGGAGAAGATTGGGAGATACACAGAATGTTTAATGATGCATGTGGCATGCAAGAGAAACTATGTAATTTACTGGGAAAGACACTGGAGGAAAGAGTGCTCAAGTGACACATCAGTGCTCCTCTTTCAAGAAGGAAAAGAAGAACAAATTGGGGTTTGTTAATTTCCTTGGCCACACTTCTTCCACTGACTAAGAATTCTACAACAGAAAAAATTTGCACTGCTCTAAAATATTTGCTTGAATAGTGAGGGTCATATAAACCAAGATAAACTTACATTCTTTTGGCATGGTGATATCCCATATTAAGACTGAGGTATAGTTTGCTACAAGCATAGCTCGTGGATCAAACATTGTTAGCTGCAGTTTGTGCAAATTGTGAGTGTTTCAGGACCACTGAACATTATCTACAAAAAGGATTTAAAGTACATACTTCATTGTCTCAAATCGTTCACACACTTCTGAGCACTAAAGGTAACTTGTGAGTGCAAAGAGCACATTCAATAATACAGTGGTAGAAACAAAACCAGTCTGAACCTTGTGTGAAGTCTGGAATGGAATTTGGTCCAGAGACCATGGTGGAAGGCAAATTATATCCCAGCTGTCCTGCAGAACTCTGCCCACAGATTCTGCAAAATGAGCTGCAGGACCCAGGGAAACTTCCTGAACACCCCTCCAGCCTGACCAATTAGAGCAGTCTGCAAAGGCTTTAACACAGTGTTTCATCTTTTAAAGGAGGGAACAGAACCTCAGGTAGTATAAATTACTCTTGTCACTTCAATTCCAGCACCTATTTAAATCAATTTACACCATTTTCCTTAGTGAGCAAAGCAGAAATTGACCCAGGAGTAGGTATTATGCTGTATTTCCAGGTTAAAACCTCTTCTTCTCATGAAAGAATTGTGCCTGTAATATGTAACCCATTTTGTCTCTGATCTAGCTCAGACAGCCCATGACAGATGTGTTTTTAAACATGTAATAGCACTACTCACTATAAAAACCATATCTATATAAGCAACAATAACAGAACCAGGAGACATGAGATACTTCCCATCCTCAATACCACTTTTGTTTAAACACACTATTTCCTTGGCAAAATGAAAATCTTCTGGCTTAATCTTCAATTAAAAATAATTAATACCAGAGTTAACTATTTAGAAATTAAGTAAATGGAAATTTCCATTGCAGAGAAGTCATGGCTTCTAATGCCCACTCAATAGTATTTCTAAAAATAACCATTACAGATCTACAGAAGCTGACTTATTAAGTCTTGCTTGCCAGGATAGGTGCAGTCAAGTGTTATCACAAGCATATAATCTACTTTCAGGATTATTAACTTCTCAAAGCTCAGGTTACTTGTTTTAAAAGAGAAAAACTGCAAATGAACACAAATCAAAAAGGCAGAGAAGTTATTTCCAAATGTTTTGAATTTAGAATGAAAACTATGACTGCTGTTTTGTCATAAAATTAATGCATCAAACCTGAAACACAGGCTAATTATATAATGGACATATCATAATGTGATTTGTTTGGAATGCTTCTTTTCTGCTTATTTTATTATTGGCGTACAGGCTTTCCTTTCCTGATGGGCTCAAAAAGCTTTTTGTAGACACATTTTTCTCCCTGTGCCTGCACTCAACATTGCTATCACTTCACAGCAGGCATTTGAAGTAACTGATAGAGTGACTATTTTAAGGGCTCACTGTCATGCTAGATTTCATTTCAGAGTTGACCTAAAGCAGTTTCTGAGCTGTTTTGTGCTTCCACAGTTACAGCTAGGCACAACTACTTCAGAAATGCTGATAAAGAGGCACCTTGTATAAATAAAAGACAAAGTACTTTGTACACACCAGTAGATTGATAATCATCCTTTCCACTACTCTTGCTACAGAGTTTGAAGCCACAGAGATCACCTGAAGTGGAGGAAAGGGCTGAAAAGAGGTTCAGGGGTGTCAAGAGGATGGTCCAGATGCTTCAGTGGATCCCAGCACAGGACAAGGAGCAACAGGCACAAACTGAAACACAGAAGTTTCACCTGAACATAGGAAAAACCTTCTTTTCTCTAAGGGTGGCAGAGCACTGAAACAGGCTGCCCAGAGAGGCTGTGGAGTCTCCTCCTCTGGAGATATTAACAACCTACTTGGACACAACCCTGTTGAACCTGCTTTAGGCGAACCTGCTTTAGCAGGGGCTTGGTTGAACTGGATGATCTCCACATGCCCCTTTCAGCCCCAACCATCGTGACTCTGATTAAGTGAAAGTGATTAATTCAATTACAGTGTTGAGTAAATGACAGTATCTCTGAAATTATCCTTCTACTGGTGCTACACATTGCTGACACTCAGTTATTAAGTGCCTATACAAATAAAGGTCTCCAGAGTTCTCATTCCTGATACAGTAATTACAGCTTAAAGAGGTTAGAAAACAATTTATAGGCTTTAAGGAGCACGTGAGAGCAAAGACAAAGAAAATTTATTTTAAAAACCTTAAAGACAGTGAGTAATAGCAGCTGTTTTGATTTGCTAATGTATTCAAGCTGGGTATCTAAAGCAGGAATTTTATCCTTAACTTCCATCAAACCTATCTAAGCACTGAAGTTTTCATCACAAAACTTAACAAGAAAATTAACTGAACTGAAGCACACAGACAAATTAAAAAGACTCACTAAATTCACTACAGCAGTTGATGAGGCCATCACCAAACAGAAGACACTAATGAAGAAATATTTTTTACAATAATATCCATCATCCTGAAATTGCTCTAGAAGAAAAGAAACACTGGTAGTTTTCTTCTGAAGCATTTATTCTGATTTCAACAAGATTAAACAAAAAAAAAAATTCCTGCTTCTTTCCAATAAAAGTGATTATTCAAAAGAAAAAGCAAAATTGGACACTACAAGGTCATACTTGAGACAAAGCTGTTCTTTAAAGCATCTAGTACTTTGAGATACCTGCCTCATTCAGGGTAAAATATAGTAAAGTCATCAGATTCTCAATCTGAGAAAAGAAGAATAAAAAAAAAGAAAAATTACAGCACTTCCAATCCGAGGCTGATGCAATAAATACAACTTGTTTAACTTAAGAATTTGAGGCTTCATATTGGGAAGAAAAAAAAAAAAAAAAAAAAAAAAAACAAAACAACCAAGCTGAGGCTGAAGGCACATTTGCTTTCCTCGCTTCCTCTTACAGGGTAACGTTCCCAGACCCACCCCTTGCAAGTTGCAACATCCCATAATAGCTCAGTCTCAGTGGCAGTGTCTAGAAGCATCCTTAATACCCCATCAGGTAAATGGGATAATAAATAGCCTTTGCCTGTCTCACAGCACTTTGGGAAGAAAGATCTAAAGAGAGGCTAAAATGCACAGGAATGTTAAATCCCAACCATGCTTGAGGAAACTGTTTTCCAGGTGAACTCATTTTACTTCCAAGATATTTTCCTGGCACTGGATTTGAATCTTTGGTGTTGTGATTCCATTTTCCTCACTCCAGTGGTGTTACCCTGAACACACAGCAGACATTTTCACATGTGCACCACAATAATTCCAACACCTTAACTCCTGGCTGAAAATATATCTTACATCTCCTACCTTGTACAAACTTTTCCAACCTCTGCTCTGAAATAAATCTCTTATCACTTAATGCTATTGAAGTATTTGTAAGTTTTCTTTTGATTTCCTTACAATATCCCAATATTTTAACATTTCCAGAAGCCTACAAAGTATGTCTCCCTTTTTTAAAAAATGAGGTGCAATCCCACTAATAAGACTGTAAACATGATTTTTAATCTGCTTATTACAATTTTTGAGAGATGAGAAATCTTTTGATTAGATGAGAAATCTTTGTCTCCCTCTGCATTACCTGAACTTCTCCTTCCTACTTTTTAATTCTGCCTATTAATCATTACATTTATCAACCTATATTTTACTGAGCTGAATCTCTTCTTTCTAGCTTTTTTGGGGAAGGTTGGGGAGCTTTTGGTTGGTTAGTTGGTTTCTTTTTTGTTTGTTTTTTGTTATTTATTGGGTTTGTTCAGTGAAGTCTCCTTCAGTCCCATAGTGATTTTGTACCTTCAATAGTATTTGAAACCAATCTTGACATCACATGCAAGTTCAATGGACATGCTGCCTGCCTCCTTCTTCCAAATCATTAAAGATGATGTTAATCCAGGCCAAAATTAAAATCTATCTGTGCTACTTCATTAGACACTTATTCACAGTTTACAAACCTGGTCAAATTAACTCTTGTTATAAACAAAGGCTAATTTTAATGAATAAGAAAACTTGCAGCAATGTATGCAAGCAAGGACTCATGCCCATTCCCTTCTGTCAATAGCCTTTATTTGTAGGCAAGTGCTCAATTTACAACATTTATTATAACTGTCAATAAATTGGCACTCAGTCATAGCCTTAGTCCCATGTGGTGCTCTCCTCTTTAAGTCTTGATTGGTTTGGTTTTGCTTTACAAACTGTCTGAGCACCTTCAGCTGTAACCCAAAGGTCCTTCTAAGACCTGCAGCCCTGAGAGCCAGCCCAGCTGTGTGATGGGTCCTGTCTCCTTCCTCCAGCTCAACCTGTGTCTGAAACATCATCTGTTTCAGATGATGCCTCCTGCTTCTCCCAGGGAAACCAACAGGCTGCTCTTCCCACATCTGCACAGTTTGCACAGATGCTAGATTGATGTGACCGCTCAAGCAAGCAGTTGGAAGGGATCTGCTGCCTTGGAATCAGCATGTACTGCAAAGATCAAGAGAGGTGCAAAATGTAGTGGCAAAAGATGCCAACATAATTTTAGTCCAGAAAAAAAAAACCAAACTAAACCAAAATAACCCCAAACCAACAAAAACCATTTTATCCAATTATCGGTATAATTATTATGAAAACAATTGACTCTACAGACCAAATAACTTGTAAGTCTAGAAATCCCTTTAAAGTACAGGATGGGACTTTGAGCAATGGGTCTAGTGAAAGATATCCCTGCCATGGCAGAGGAGTTGGAATCAGATGAACTTTGAGGTCACTTCCAACCCAAACCATTCTATGATTCACAATCTTTCTCCTCACTTCTGCCCATGTACTACTTCTTACTTTACCTCTTCAAGGACTCTAAAATATGTACTCTAGGCCAAATACTAAAGACCAGTAGTGTCCAGAGACTAAACCACAATGAAATAGTCCTTCTTTTCCTTTAGGAAAAGCATTTTGTCCATTGTCAACATGGTAATGCACAAAGCTTGCCAGGGGCAGTAAATGGAGCTTTCATAGAAACAATGAACAATTTTTTTTTCATGTTGATTATAAGAAGAGAAAATGGTTATTCAATATAAAGTGAAACACAGAATACATTTGCAGATAGAAGAACCAGCTGTAGTTCTGAGCATAGTATCTGTTCCAATTAAAAGAGGTGAAGCTCTAAAGCACAGAGGCTTTCACTAACCACCAATTAAATAGTTCTGCCAGAGGAAAAAGGAAAATGAGGAATGAAATAAAAAACATCACCCATGCCCTTTGTTACACAGAGACATTAATTTCTTATACAATGAAAGGAGATCTATCCCAATGCAAAGCCACTGTCCAGCCCATTTGCAATTATTTTGTGGCTTCTTTTGCTAAATACAAAAAGGAATAGATTTCTTGAAGGAGGGAAAAAAAAGGTATTTCTTATCCACTCTCACATAGTCTATAACCTTCCTGTACACAACATGGGAACTGCATCTCTTTCTGAAGAGTTTACAAACTGTATCACTAAAGGGCACTTTAAGTGCCAAATAAAGTGAATTCCTTTTGTTAATCCATTTCCAAGGAAGTTCACACTTAGCTTCAGTGCTCAAGGTCTTTGATTTCCTGCACATCAATTTTTGGCTTGCTCTGTTAGTAGCACAGTCACCCTTATTTCATCCCTTCAGACCCACAACCAATTGCTTGGAGCCAATACAGAGATACATTTATATTACTCTCCTGTCTCATTTCTAGTATTTTTATTATTTTTTTTCCCTCTGTCTATATGTGCAGGGCTGGCCCCTACATACTTAGTCTTGTATTTCCCTGTCAGATTAACTGCCAATTAGTGATAATTGGATCTGGAAAAATTTTTGTTGATGGACATGTATCTGCTGTGAGACTGAATGAGAGTACTAATTAATTTCAGATAGGTCACTCCTGGCTGTCAGTTTTTCTCTGAACTCTAGATGTGTCCACACAACGTTTCCTCAAATTAAATTGGTTGGAAGCTATTTATTCTCAAATGTAAAACTGGGCAGTATAGTTAAAACTGCTGTATTTAAATCTGGAAAACACTGACTTTCTATGCGTGGATGGGTCCAGTTGTCAGGTGGAATCTTTTCTTTTTTTTCTGTTCATCTACTCTGGAAGTCAGTGCTCAGGGATGAAACCACCTGAGTCTGTTTGCAGGTCCTTTCATTTCTCAGCTCCTCTGCAGGCTGCTGCAGCATTTGAACCGCAAAGACATCAAGGCTTAAATCAAATGATGTGGTGAGAAGGAAAAAGGCTTTAATTTCTACTTTGACAGATTCTATACAAATATTTTTACTAGTACTGAGCTTTCAAAGGCTAAAGAAAACTATAAAAGTTAAACACCTTTAACAGTTACTGCACTTAGGCCTCATACCAGTGAAAGAATGAACACGCCAGACCTCGGAGACCCCATAATACTTTCAAATAAGCCTAAAATGTAGCCAGCCATCTTTCACTGGGAAATTTTAATAGCTGTTTCAAGAGGACACACTTCTAGTTCTGCCAAGCTCTTGCTGTTAGTACATTTTAGATATGTTTCTCCAGTGTCAAATTGTTCCTCTCTAGTTAAATTCTAAATCAGAGGATTTTAGCTCTTGCTGTAGTTTTCTCTTTCAGTGAAATACTAGTTTTTCCTAGGACAGAAGAGTATTTCAAACCTCAGTAATAAAATTTAAGGTAATTTCACCTTTTTGATCAGGCTTTTAATAAAAGTCACAAAAGAATCCTAACAAAAATTAAAATAAAATTAAATAATAATTTAAAAATATAATAATTCCATAACATTACTTTAGCTGATTCCTGGATTTTGCCCCTAATATTTTGAAATCTAGAAAATGTACTACATGCCCAAAAGGGCTTTTTAGCCTCCAATTATTAATTTACTTTCAAAAACTGGTAGTGACACTGTTAGCTGCAGCAGAAGTTAACACCATAAACACAAGAAATTCCAATACAAATGTTAGTACTATATGATGATTTATTGGGTGTCATACCTTTTTCTCTTCAGCAATTTCAGTAAGCATTTTGACTTCTTTTTAGAAGTAAATATGCTTAATATTGGAAGGCTGGTAACCAACATCATACTTAAACACTCTCTAGAATGAAAGAATAAAATCTCAAGCTTTTAAGTCAAATAACATCTGTGAAATCACAGTTCAATATAAAACTTGAGATTTTTTAAAATTATTTTGAATCTTGACAATCTATTTCAATTTTAATTTTGTATCTGGTAGAAGAAAAGTGCAAGTCCTTAATTTCCTCTGCAGAGAATTTCACTTTACCACTTTAGTGGTCTTGAGTGAATGATGAGGATGAGGAGAACTTTGACCAAGATACTTCCCAGTGGAAAAAAAAAATACATAGTTGATAAGTTGATAAACCCACAGTTTGTGGTTTTTTGTTTGTGGTTTTGTTCCTAGGGGTTTTTTTGGGGGGCGTGGTTAGGGTTTTTTGTAAGTAGTGATTTTGTTCTAGTGAAAATAGGGAAATATGAAAGTGATTCACTTCACTTGTCCTGTCTTCTTTTACTACTTTATAAATGTTTAATTCTACTTTATTTTCTTTATTTTGACTTTTAACATCAAATATAAAAAATACATTTGAAGTTCTGAAACTTTCTTCAATTTTCATTTACAGAAACTTAAAGATCTGGAAAATTTGTGACTTAAATATACAAATAAATATCTTGATTTCTTACCAAATTTAACAAGGATAAAGGCCATAGACATAGAGTTAGGTGACAGTCAGCTCTACAGTTTCCTCCCTCTCCTCCTCCAGGAAAAATGGATCTATATTTTGCTGCTCCTTCAGTGACTATACCAAGCTGACAAAGTAATTTGATTTGTTTAAGAACATGTATCAACAGAGATGATGGGAGTCACACACCCTACAGAATTTATGATGTAAACTGATGTGCATGCATCACAGAAGATATGAAGTGCAGCAAAACAATTGTTGAGTGATGAAAATGTAATCTATGTTTCACTTTGATCCATTTAAACCTGTTTATGTCATGTCATTCATCCTTTCCCTGACAAATTAAAATAAAAATCAAAGAGCACAAATCTTCTTTCTCTGTTTTCTTTTTTGCTTAGAAAAGAAGCTTTTCCTGATATATGGTTTATTATTTATGTGTTATAGCTAAATTGGCCTGCACTCAGCAAAAAGTAGTGTAAGAAAGAAGAAAGTGGCGATTTTTTTTTATTTAATTTCTTTACTTTAAACTTGGAAGATTTTAGTTCTAAACACGGATCTATAAATCTGTATAAAACTCCTGGATGAAACCCAATCCACCCACAATTCACGTTCTGCTTCACTGTCAATCTGAGCTATGAGGATGGGGCAGGAGATCTGGCCTACCTGACATTTCTGCCAGAAGTCATTTCACGCACAGACAAAAAGAGACGGGCAAGCAAAGAGCTCTTGAAGGAAATCCACCCTATGCAACAACATTTCCTTGCTGCATTGGCTGCACTGTCATCTTTAGAGAGATGAACACTTTATCTGGAGGAACTGTGCTTACCTGCACTGAGAATTTGCCTCCCTGCTCATTTGGGACCCAGCTTCCTCAGCAGCCCTTAGAAGCACAAACCCACACTTCCCATGACTGCTCCATCCTGCTGTCTAAGGTGGAGAATGAAGTCAAATGAAGGCACTTTCTAATCCTCCTCTTGTGGATGGGAAAAGCCACAGGGACACATCCAGGAGACATGGGGCCCAAGCAGCAAAACAAGAACCCATTTTTATCCTAAGAACTATATTAAACATAGAGGTGAAACGACAAAGCTTTTGGACCAGAAAGCATCCCACACACTTTTGGTTTATTATCCAGCCAAACAAGAGACAGGGAACATCCTCCAAAGCCTTTCATAACTTGTTTTTGTTTGATTGTTGAAAATAACCATCCATGTCATTCTCCATTGTTGGAAATATTTAGAAAACATCTGGCCATGGTTCCAGTCAACTGGCTCTGGGTGGTTTTGCTGGATCAGGGAGGGGGGGGCAGACAATCTCCAGAGATCACTTCCAGTTTCAACCATTCTGTGCTTCTGTGAATCCCCTCTGGATGTCCATGTGCATGGCACTAATGGATGCTTACTTATTACATTGAAGGAAATGAAACTTAGTTCATGAATGCCAAACTCTTTAACAAAGCCATGGTGAATTCTCTATATACAAGGTTCAGATGCCTTCAGGTAGTGTGGGAAAACCTTGGGAAACAAAAAAAAAAAGTCTTGGAAAAAAAAATCTCAATAAAAAATAAAATTCCTAGTGAGAGGCAATAGCATGTCACATTCCTCTTTTCATTATGAAAAATCACAAGGCTTCAAAAAAATATTAAATAATCTGAAAAGAAAACACAGCAAAACAGATGTCACTGCACAACTAAGACTCCACAGGCAAATACACAAAAGCCCTAAAATGCAAACCTAAGTGTGTCACTTCACAACCTCCCTCAGTGGATACCTCTGATGCATAATACATTTTCACTCAACACGTAATTAGCTGTTGGAACTCGTTGCACCAAATTAAAATGGAATTAAGACCTTGGCCTAATTCCAGCAGATATTGGGCATTCTGTGTAAGTATTGACATGAACTATTCAGCAGCAATGCCCCACTAGCCTGTCCCAGGAGGTAAGAAAATAATATTCTTCTTCAAGCCTATAAAAGTCCAAACATAGAGCAAATGAAAAAGGCTTGCCCAAAGTCAAATAGGAAACCTCTGGAATAGTGAAGAGTTCTAAAATCTTGTGAGGGACAACAAATAAACACAAATTTTTCTGTCATTTTGCATGAACAGCCTTTTTTAACCTTTGACAGCAGTGCCACTGAGGATGCAGGGACACTGATCACTTGAATCTTCTGAGCACTGATTGCCATGTGGGAAGTACTGAGCACCCATACAGGAAAAAGCAGAGAGAGATGTTTGCAACTGGGCTTCATAACCTCATGGCTACTCCCTCTCTCCTCCTACAGAGCCACCCTGCCATTCCCATCACCCTGAAGCAGCTCACTCTCATGAAACCCTTCTTTGGCAGCCCAATTAGAAGGGCCACTATCAGTGAAATTTCACCCGATTGGCGGGAGGAATGATGAGGGGGACTCCATAATATGAGAAGGCTAATTAATTACTTTATTATACTATATTATTCTATACAATATTATTCTATATTATACTACATCTAAACTGAAACTGCACAAGCAATTAACAAAATCTCGTGACTGTGTGCTGACTGACAGTCTGGACACGCGCTTGGCCCTGACAGGCCGAGGAAACAAAACCCCATCACTGTGGGTGAACAACCTCCATATTGCATTCTGCTTTGGCACAACACAGGCACAGCAAATGAGATAAGGATTGTTTTGATCATTCTCTTCTCTGCTTCTCTCAGATTCAGAGAATGTGAATCCCACAGGCCACCTCTGACTCCAGCCTTGCTTTCAGCTCTGCACTGCTCCCATGTCCTTTCTGTGCACACACTCAGGGACCACATGGAAAGGCCGTCCCTGAAGGACATCATCCCACCAGCACTCAGCACAAGTGCTGCAATGGTGCAGGGGAATAGCTTGTGATGAGCTCAACCCTTTCTCTTAAAATAAAATGCTTTTTTGTGATCAATATAAATTAAATTAAGGATGAACCAAAGCAGCAAAGGTGCTGAGTCTGGAGAAAAGAGCTGCTGTGGGGCAGCCCAATAAAGTCTGCATCAACAAACAACAGGCATGTCCCCAAAGAGACACCTGAGCTACCTTCTTGGAGTTGTTTGAAGCTTCAGTCTGGAACCAAAAACTGAGCTTACTGAGTTACATGCAATTTTGTACTAAAATATTTTTTTTCTATTTATAACATCAAAAAACATTATTTCAATTATTTCAATTTCAATTATTTCAACTTGTAAATCAAAACTAACCTAGGAAATCTGTTAAGCTTTATTTGTAGCTGTTTCAGAGATTATTTTTATAATGAGTTCTCCCTGGTGACCAGACAGTTTATGGTCATTTTGCAATGATTACTAATGAAAGTTCTAATGCCATTAGACAGTAGCTGACACTCAGCCTTGCACACTTCAATTGTGACAGCTACAGAATTTATAGCATCTACATCTCTTTTCAATTTTCCGGAATTAATGTCCAACACAACCTCAGAAAAAATATGGTTCTTTTTATAGAGACAGGGAAAAAAACCCCAAAAACCACAACAAAAACTAACAAAACCAAGCCCCCAAGCAGTATAGTCTAATTTACAAATGAAAATCAATCATTATTAAAACTCATAACAGCATGAAAAATACAGGAATATTTTTGGGTTCTCTAAGCAAACCATATGATAAGGGTAATCTATAATTAAAAAGTTATTAAGAAATAACCAACAAAACAAGTAAATTTTACTTACCCAAACTAGCAATTATTCTTTTTATTTTCTGTCTGCTCTAATCTCAGGGTCTGACAAAAATAATTCTACAGAAACAGAAGGATATAGGGATAATCATTTGTCTGCAGAGTGAATCAAATGTAAGTACTCCTATCTGACAAATAAAATTAGGTTTTTATTCCTGCATTATTAGGTATTGTTCCAACAAGCTCATCCCTCCCTACAATCCTATTTCCCATCTGAACTCACCTGCAACATCACTCTGACTGTAACTTGCTACCAAACTGCCTTTTCTCTTTCTGTGGTTTATACCAGATGATGTAAATTTTCTTGATTTCTCTAATACTTTCATTCAGAGATTCAAGTGACTAAAGCAAGCCATCCTACAAAAATATTTTGTACTTTCATTCATTTTTTTCTTGTCAAATCCTTGCCTTTGTGAATAAAATTTTTATTCCTTCTTGCTGCATTCCAGAGTTTTATCCTACATCATGACTGCAGTGAAAACACAACAAACTCATAAAATGCATTTAAATAAAAAGCTTTTCTTACTTTTATAATATTTTTATTTAGATCTAATTACAGAGCAGTCAAAAAAGTGAGAGCTTATAATGAAAAATATTTCATGACACAGAATAAGTCAGAGAAAATGGTATATTTTGTATATATAACATCCCCTGTTGGTTTCTTTTACCGAGGCTAAACAGACCAAACTGTCTCATCTCTGCCTGCATGTAATGTGCTTCTGATTAATTTTAGATTACTTTCTGGTTAACTTTGTTTAATTTTGTTTTGTAGCAGCCATAAATTCATATGTGCGCATGTGTGAATACATATGTATGTGTGTGCATGTGTATATATATGTACACACACACACACACATATATATATATGTATATATATATAGATGTGTTGGTGTATGTATATTTACACATATAAACACATAAACACAGTTTTAGTTACGTACAAGTTTTAATTACATACAAGTTTAAGTTCCAGGAGTGCCAGAATACTCCAGCATCAACAACGAAAGGTCACTATGGAACTGCAAGCTGTCCCTATATGCATCACTACATGCTCACGTGTGGAAACAATATTCAAGTTTTCAAAGTCTTTTACTTCAGGCTTGGCAGCACTGGTAGTCCAGAAAGAGTCGGGTTTTAACCTCACCCATAGTAAGAGACAGCACAGAGATGTCCCACAAAATGGGAAGAAAACTGGAAATGAACCACTATTTCGTCCTATTTCTTAAGTCCTACCATTTAGGGAAAAAATTATGCCAACACTTTTCATGAAATCGATTTTCTTTGCATCTGGTTACTCATCCTCTGTAGGCAAAGGTGGGTAGAGCATTCAGTGATTTCCCTTATCCTGTACATTTGTCAGAGCTGGATGGAGCAGCAAGGCGGACAAGTAACACAAAGCAAGGTGACAGAGACTTTGCTATTCCCTCATCTCATAGGAAATGCCCCACATCAGGAGACACTTACCTGTGCCATAACCTTCCTCACTGCCCTGTATTCCCACAGCATAATCCTGCTGCAATTGTGGAAACTGTCAAGAACTCTCTACAACTTCCTCAAGGGTGGTTGTAGTCAGGTGGGCTTGGTCTCTTTCTCCAAGAAGCACTGACAGAACCAGAGTACACAGTCTCAAGCTGTGTCAAGGGAAATATAGGCTGGATATTAGGAAAAAGTTTTTTACAGAAAGGGTGATAAAGTTCTGGAATGGTCTGCCCAGGGAGGTGGTAGAGTCACCATCCCTGGATGTGTTTAAGAAAAGACTGGATACAGCACTTGGTGCCATGACTTAGTTGAGGTGCTAGGGCATGAGTTGGACTCAATGATCTTCAAGGTCTCTTCCAACCCAGTGATTCTGTGAACTCTGTGGAGAAGCTACCACAGATGTTCACAATCAGCAACAACCTGAGAATAATACGCAGGGATGGTTTTACTCCCATTTACTCGCTGAGGACGGGTGAGTAAGGACAAATGAAAACAAAAGGAAGGCAAAAACAAAAGGGCCCCAAATGAGACTGGTTTCCATGTCACAATGGAATACAGCATTTCCATGGTTCAGAAGTTATTTTGTGTCACTACATTTGGTGCCTCTTTTCTGCAGCTACAGCTGAGAAAATATGCAACTGAGCTAGAGAACAGGGTAGGTTCCCAGCAAGGCTTGGCATTGCACACAGGAGCGCTCTGGCAGCAAGCCGACAGCAGACTATGTTTAACAACTAATGATATACATTACCATAGCCCTGACTCCAAAAACACAGATCTAGTGACAGTTATTCTGGTGCCATTTAAATTCATATACGTCTTGGGATGGCTTCCATCCATGCTGGCAGACAAACTGTAATGAATAAAGAGGCTGCGCTTTGCAGATAAATAAAAGCAAATGTGGGATGTACCTAAATGGATTTGACAGATTGTAGGAATAATTTAAAAATATGAGTATAACACAGAAATGTTGGCATTATCTGTAATGAGGACAAGAATTCTTGAATTATATACTATTGCTAGACCAGAAAAACAGGAATAAGTACTACAGATGTTCAATTCCTTCCATTTACACAGCAGTAAAGTAAAAAGTTCCTCTTGTTTTATATTCACTAAGTGCATTTTCATTTGTAAACCCCTAAGCTTCCTATTTAAAAAAAAAATAGGATTCTGAGCATGAAACACAGGGCAAAGAAGCAGCTGGTTTTGTCTCACATGGAAAACCAGTACATAACTAGAAGAGATACGGCAAAAAACATTGTAGGCCATATCCCAATCTCTGAAAGAGCAATGCAATTCATGCTGGGGCTGTCCCTGAGGACTCCAGGGACTGCATCTCATTAAGCAGCACTATGCAACCTTCCTAATATCCACTACTTGTCATCCACTTGTTAAAGGCACAGTTCTGGCACAAAGCCTGGAAAGGATGAGCTAGCTCATAAACAAAAGCTAGAATGCCTTTTCTAACATGTATAAATTTATTACTTTGCTTACAAGCAGGAGTGACATATTTAAAGGCTTGCTATGTTGGACAAGATACTTTACACAGCTCAGAAGGGTACTAGAATAAAGACACAACAAATATTCTAAACAGATATCAATTTTTGTTAAAACAAACCTGCAAAACACCTTTAACAGCCATCCCCAAACTGTCAACCAATTCTTAGAATATCCTACTGGTTTTCCTCCTACTTTCTTTCCTTCTTATTTTTCCTTGTATCTTTTCCTTCTGTAACAATGTCTTTTCATCTTTTGTCACTATTAAATTAGAAAAAAGGACTACAATTTTTTTTTACTTAGTTTTTTCTAGGAAAAAGTACCATACAGTATGTCCTTTGAAGAACACAAATGTAAAATCTTGGGGAAAAAACCCATCAGAAAGGTGAAAAACAAACACCCTCCCTACTTGTTGCATGCCTCAGTATCTTTAAAGATAGAAATAATATTATTATATTTACACAAGATCAATATATTTAATGGATATTAGTGACCCCAGAAGGTAAATGTGGTAAAGGTAAGGTAAACCTGTGCTAGCCAAATAACAGTTAAATAGAAGAGGCTCTAGTTAGTTTATTTAGTTTTGCATTTTAAAGTGGTTATTCACAGAACCCTGGTTTAGGGATAACCAAAGAGGTTCACCCTTTGCAGGTATGTGGCTGTCAAGAGGATTCTTCAAAGTATTTTTGAAAATCAAGTTCCTTCAATGCTGTTGCATGTGAGACACCCAAAGATCATAAAGACTTCAAAGCAAAAACCTTTCTTGAAAACGTTCTTTAGCTGCAAATAGTAACAGCTTGTGAATACTATGGGAACACCTCACTGATGAAAATAAGTACTACAGCACCTGAGCAGGAAGTGACCTTTTAGTTCATTGTAGCAATTATTCACTAACATACACTAAAACATTAATTACCATGGGAGTATTCACAGTAAATCATTGCAAACCATGAGCACGCAAGAAAAGACCATCAGAAATTTTTTCACTTGTGCATCCTAATCTTGAATTTAAACAATTCATATTAATGTGATGATGTATCTCTACTCTTATTGTACAAAATAATACTACCTCTCAGCTAGCATGGGCTTAAAGCCCTGTACTGGAGTTTCTTCATGGACATTCATATACTTCTGCCAGTATAGTGAAAAAAGGACATTTGAAATGGATTTTAGAGGTTTACAGCTTGTATCAATCATGGCTCAACGAGGAATTTAAAGACTGATTAAAGAAATAGGGGCAGTTCTGTACCTTCTGCCCAGCCTACACATGCATATGGATCCCTGCACATTCAAAGAGGAAAGAAGGAAGCCTGAACTACAAACACTGAAGCAAGCTATTCACTGAATTACATCCCTTCTAGATGATATCATGTACGGCCCATTTTCATGCTGACCCCAAACACCAACATAGCAGGTCTACTTATTTCCCTAGGGGATGGACTGCAATTATTTGCCAGGATGACCAAACTTACTATGTACAATCTGAGCAAGAGGGAGAACCTCATGAAAAGGACCTCAGCTCCTCCCTATGCCCTTTTATATTTGTTGTTTTCGTTGTTATTATTATTATTGTTGGTGTTATTATTAACCTTCCCTCAACAGGCACAGAGTATGAAAATGCATAAAAAATTGAAACCCAAAAAAAGGTATGCAAAGCTATTTACTCCAGAAATTAGGAGAAAAAGTTTATTCTTGCCCTCTTTTCATCTTTTCACCATATACCCAAATCCAGTAAAGCTATGACTAAGGCCACAAGCACCTCTAATAAAAGGTAGAGACCACTTAGCTTCAGTAATTTAAATGACCTGCAATTGTGGCAAAAAAAAAAAAAAACAACATGATTTCTCACACTTTAAAGAACAATCTTTGGAAAGACTAACAGCAACAGCCAAATTGCACTCTGAAAATAGCAGGAAGCCAGCATTAAACAGACTATTTCAATGGCATCAATGTGTATTTCTCAGAACACCTTTGGATAAGTAACTTTTATAAAGACAAAAATAGGAGAACAGTTAAAAGACTCAACTTGGTTTGCCTTGAATCAAATTTATTAGAGGGATAGATCTTATCTACTCAGAGATATGCCCTTAGTATTACAGCAGGAAATACATAAAGGCCTCCTATGTTATTTTTAGACATACTCCTCATAACATTAGTAGAATACTATATGTCTTACTGCTATTCAATGAGCTCCCACTGATTTTAAATTTCATTAAGCTCATAAACTCCTCTCTTTCGCAGAGAAATTACATTTTCTAGTTTCCAAAGCTGAGTCATGACCTATCCCTTCCCTTTGTTGCCTCCCTTTTCTTGGTTAAACTCCTCCATATTTTCAATTTTCCCTCAACACTCAGACAGATATTTACAAACACACAAGGTAATATTGCAGAGCATTCAATTTTTTGTTACAGAACTAGGAATGCTTTTATATAGGCTTCCCTGCAGCCACTATGAGTGAAAGCAGCAGAGGAAAAGGCAGTTTCATATCACATGTCTCCTGTCTTTGATTAATCTGCAAGCCACCCATTTTAATGAGACCTCATAAATAATTCAATTTCTAATTATACTATAAGCCCCCTAACCTGGAGAGGAAAAAAGAAAGGTAAAAAGGTAGGGAAAAGGGAGGGGAAAAGTGTGCGTGTTGGATCAAACAATGCCTGTAGCAACTGAGCTACTCTTACTTATTCTGGCCCTACAAAATGCACCTCCTGCCTGAACCTTGAAGTGATTCTCTAATAAAAATGACAGGATTACATAAAAAGTTGGGAGTTTAGGATAATAATTGTGGAATCTGTTCATTTTCTCCTTTCTTTCTCTGTTCCACAGGGTACACATGTGCTTGATACATGCTCCTCCTCTGGATGAATTGAGCATGGCATGCTGAGCCCTCTTGTGCTGGTGGGAGCAGCTCCCTGCCCCTGCACATGGCCCTGACCACACTGGCAGGGAGTAAACCAGCCACAGAACAATCTCTGCTCTTGATTCTTGATCCTTATTTCTCCTCTTTGAACTCTTTGATAGGGACTAGGAAATCCAGTATTGGCTACTTTGTTTTCCCCCACAGCTCATTGTTGGAACTGCTCCTCTGCCCTCCTCCAGGAAATATTCATCTTCCCCTAGGCACAGACTGGGCAGGATTTGGGAGGAAACCATCAGCAGCACATGAATGACACCTGCCTCCTCCTCACAGAGAAGTTCTGGAGTTCCCTTTGCACCCTGGTCTCACTTTCTCACTGCAGAAACACTGCTGCTAAAAACTCTTTTCTTGCTTCAGTCAAAATGCATTTGACATACAAAAAGCTGGTCAAGGTACAACTGAAAGCACCCAGACAGCTGAATAATCTCCTCCTACCTACAACTATTTTTTAATTGCAAGGAGGTCTCTCAATACGCAGCAGAGCATCTGCTCATTAGCACTACAGCACCATTTCTCCTACTGACACTTCCTACCCTCCTCCTCTCCCATCTTTAACAACTACTCCTAAAACACATGCAAATTGCAAACTTTCTGTGACCTGTGGGGTTGGATTTATATTGTGCATATTAATGCATTTTTCTAAAACTTCCTTAAAAAAAATAACGAGCAATCCAAACTCACTGTGGCTTTTGTCCAAAATCAACAAGATTTACTTTGAATGGCAGCTTATTTGGATTGAGTTGATTCCTTCCTGGAACAGTATTGAACATTGTTACCATATACAGAGCTCCTGGACTTGCACAATTCTAATTTTAGAATTCAGGTTATATAATTCAGCCAACACTGTTACACAGGCCAAAGCTCATTGTGGCAAAGCTGCTGCAATGGTAATTTATAGAAGATAATGATAAGGTGCTGCAATTTTATTAATTATTTAGTAATCAGAAGGTCATGGGAATGGCCTGTATTACAAGGCAGTGCATTTTATTGAGGAAACACAGTTCATCTGAGACCACATATTTTGACTTCTCCAGTTTGTTTTACAAGCAAAAACTGTAGTAATAAATAAAAGCCAGAAAAAATATACAGGTTGGTTATCTTTACTTTTGCTGAATCTTGTGATACATATGGCCAATCATCATAGCAATTAAAGCTGCAGCTAAGCTGCTGACAAGGAACTCTTACAAATGTTCCATTTTCTCACACAGGTCCCCATGCAACACAAGTTCATGTATTAACACGTGCTTCCATTTTTTGTATGTTTTACAGTTTCACATAGAATTTGTTAGGACTGTTCATAAGCATAAAATTACCATAAAGCACACTTGGGTCTTTTCAAGTCCAGGAGCCAAGTGAAAGCCAACAGAAAGAAAAAAGCTGTAAAGTTTTAAAATAAATATTTATTTTAAAAGTTCCATAGACTATGTTAAAGCCATGGCTATAAATATGATGTGTGTCAGATGGTTTCTCCTGGGCTAGATTCTTCACAGATGCACATACTAAATACTCCTAACCACTCAGTGCTGTATTCTTGAAGAATTAACTAAAAAAAAGAGCATTCCCACAAGCTCAATTAGTATTTTGCATGTTTTGTGCACTGGTAATGCCCCAAACCAATGAATATATGTAATTCCAAGTTTGCACAAATCTGATGTCATTTTAAGACTTCAAAAACCTTCCCCTTTCAAAAAACCACACCTTAATTCTAAATTTCAATCAGGACTGCATGCAACTGGGGGCAGCTCATTTTTCTAATATTGTTCTTCCACTGCATGGTAGCTTCTACCCAAGATTGCTCATTGCTCTATTGCTGAGAAAAATCTGTTCTGAACAGCAAAGAAGCTAATATGTTCTGCATAAGCTTCAAATCTTCAATTCCTCCATTTCTTTTGATTAAAAAACCCACAACAAGAAAAGAAACAAAAGAAAAGCAAAAAAAACCCCAACCAAACAAAAAAAGACCCCACCAAAATAAAAAGCAACCTAAATCCCCAAAAAAACCAACAAAACACCAACAAAACTCACCAAAAAATCCTCATGGAGGAGAATAGATACTTTTTAAATCTGCGTGTGTAGATTTGACTTGGCACAACACTTTTTTTTCCAATAAATGCCAGCAAAAATACACTCTGTTTTTGTGAACTGTCTCAGTGAGTCAGTCCTGAAAGTTCATTACAAACATTAAATCTTTATTGCAGTAGGTAAATATAAAGGTAAATATAAACTGTGCACTACGGAAGAGCTTGCTACAAAGCTCAGTGGCTAAAATAGAATATAAATACCAGGTGGCTGGAAGATCATGGTCCTGGAAAAGTTCCCCTCATCTCACTATTAAAATATGAGAACACCCAAGACTGTTGTATAAGTCATATAAGGTGAATATGGTGAACTCTACGTGTGTCCTCCTTTGTGTATGTGAACTTTCCCAGCAAGCTTTGGATCCAGCATTTGAATTTCTGATTTTCCACATGGGTCAGGTTTACCCAGGGCTGAAGTCTCACTCACCATCTGTTCAGAAAATATCAGCTTTAAATGGCAAATCTTCACATTTTCAACTTTTCAGATGGTGAGGGAGAGTGCAGCATCCTGGAGCCATGTATCTAAATCAAGTCCTCTCTCCCCAAAAAAATCTTTTTTATTTCATGTGAAACCAGAATCTGTAAAGACAGATCTAGAGCTTGTTTACACAGACACAGAAAGGAAACTTGACTCCAGGGTAGTTTTAAAGTGGGTAAGTTACACTATGCTTAACATCCATCCAGAGAGAATTAAAGTAGGCATAGTTAACATGGCTTTTTATTTTTTTATTATTTTATTTATTATTTTGTGAGTCTTTTAAGGCAATTACACCTATACAACATAAGCCTGGGGAAGAGTACATTTCTCCCACTAGTGAGAACACACTGATTCCTGAGGATAACTTCTCGTTCTCCTTGGGTTTACCCACCACAAATGACACTGAAAACCACAGCAAGCCAAGAAATCACCTACCACAAACTGCTTGGCTCCTGCTACCCCTCATCAAGGCTCCCTGGTTTCAAATAAGCTAAAAGGAAAAAATGTAACTCAGATCATATCTCACAGTAATGTGAGCATTTTAAATGATGTCAGTATTTACCTAAAGTGTCTGCCTCAAAAAAAAGAGGATTTTGCTAGTAAACATTTTTTAAAAATGTAAGCAAGATAAAATACAGCAAAATCAGAGAAAATAATTAAGCAGATGAGTTAAAATTTTTCTAATGACTTTTCAATGTAAAATACACAAAACATTAAACAAAAGCATTTAAACAAGAACCTTCTTTAAATGGTTATTTGAATTTCTTGGCTCTCCCAAAACGATAACAATCTCAGAAGCAGGGAAAAACACAGCCACAACACAAAGATCAGACATTTCGGTCCCCATTCAATACTGAATTTTACATGTAGAGTAGCAAGATGGTGATGATGAGGGCAAAACATCCTAAAATGTGCACAAATTTATACAGGAAGGGAGCCTTGTGGCAGTGGCAGAGCTATCCCTGAGCTACAAGCCTCAGAGGTGAGGATTCTACCAGAGCTGATGTTCTTGCAGGACTCACGCTCCAGAGGGATTTCACCGCTCCAAACTCTGTTCACAGGTTCCTGATTGTGAATTTTGGGAAGTTCCAGCACAGGTTGTCAGAGAGGTCTGTGTTGGAACAACTGCTAAGTAACCTGGTGCATCAACTCTGGTTTTAGGTAACATGCAAACTGAAGAAAAAGGAAAAAAAAAAGTATGTGTGGTCACTAAGAAGCTATTATAATTTAGTGGAAAGAAGATTGTTCTTCACAACTTTTCATATGCCTAAGCCAAAAAAAAATATATTTGTAATTGTAAACACATCTTCTAAAACAAGTTAATAAGAAATTACTCCATCTGAAACTCACAAGCACATTCCCCATCTGGGTGAATCCTGTGCCATCAGTCAGAGCCCTCTCTGACAAGGCATTAGCTTAGAATCAAAATAAGTCTCCTTTTCCTCCATTATCTAATTGGTGTCTAAACAGCTCAGACTGCAACAAGAATGGCTGAGTAAAACAAGAGCACGGCCGCCTGCCTTCCCCTGCTAGGACAGCATGCACCTTTTCTGACATTGCAGATCTCACACACTGACCAGAGCCTCATAAAACTGTCTCCTGCTTTCTGCTCTCACCCATCTTCCCAGGGCAGAGCAGTCACTTGCCTCACAACAGCAATCTGGGAACATTAATCCCCCAGCACATGAATCCTTCTGCTGCTGTCTCTGGCACTGGGAGCGCTCATCATAATCTTGCCACTCTACATGTAAAATTCAGTATTGAATAGGACCTAAATGTCTGATCTTTGTGTTGTGGCTGCATTTTTCCCTGCTTCTAAGATTATCATTTTGGGAGGGCCAAGAAATTCAAATAACCATTTAAAGAAGGTTCTTGTTTAAATGCTTTTGTTTAACGTTTTGCATATTTTACATTGAAAAGTCATTAGAACAATTTTAAATCATCTGCTTAATTATTTTCTCTCTGATTTTGCTGTGTTTTATCTTACTTCCATTTTTTCACAGTGCATTTTCCTTGCCATGTCTCACATGGGAGAGAATGCACTGGAAAGAGCTGCATGAACAGATCAGTGATTTCACCTACAAGGTTAAGGGTCTCAGTGTATTTTGGAAAAAGATTTTTTTTCTGTAATTTTTACAGATTTCTACTATCCTTCTCTTCTCCTTGATCTGTTGCTTCAGTAAACACACACCTTGCAAGACCTTATTCTCATGAACTCACATAGCCCCCATTTAGACTGGGAATGACAAATCTACATGTTCTGAAGAAAATACAGACCACATACAAAAAAGTGCCAAATTTGAAAATTGTTTCACTACAACTACTTCCTGTAAAATAGCTGTAGTAATTACATTTGAATTTTATGGAAAAACAAATTCAGTTTCTTTATTTCTCATTCATTTAATTCAGTTCCAGAAGCTCTAGCTTATTATCCGCTCTATCTTATTCTTTCTGCATAATTCTGCAGCGTAGCCTGCAGCTGGGACCTATTCCAGGATACTCTTGGCCTCTGGCTGTGAACTTCATTTGAAAAATGTTAAGGGAGACCCTAAAGCTTCTGCTTTGAGCTGGGCTGGGACCATGCCATCATAAAGGACTGATTTAAACTCAAAACCAGTAAGTTATGTTTTTTCAGGGTGAAATCAAATATAAAATTTATTCTTATTTGCTGTTTGGCAGCAATGATAAATTCAATTCTGTACTGAAACAAAAAAAAGACTATTTAGGCTGAATTTACAAAGTAGAGTTTGTAAGACGCTATACTTTTCATCTTGAAAACTGAAATTGCTCTCTCTGCAGCATGGCTAGCTGTCATTAACCATGGACAGAAAGGTTTTTGAGTAAGGTGCAAAGAATAGCTTCCGTTAACTTAATATTTAATGATCTCATTCATTAATAATTTTTTGCAAAGCTGAAGTAAAAGCAATTGCATTTTGTGATTAAGATCCAAGCTACACAGTCACAGCAACACCTTGGGAATGAGCACTAAGTATTGTCTTACCTTTGCAATTCAAAACTGAGTTTGCATTCCTACATGGAACAAAATGCTTTATCAATAATTCAAGTAACAAAGTCTGCTGGGTATTAGCTTACAACTGGAAGAGTAAACAAGCACTGAAGCTTAGCAAAATTGATTGACACTACATTAACAAGAGGATCCCATTCTACTGTATTACTGTGGCTTTCTTTTAAGTGTGAGATAATATCTCGTGCAATGAGATCCTAGAAATATAGAGGTTCCAAAGAATACAGCTCACCTTCTCTGTGGAAGGCTGTCAGATCACAATCCTGTGAAATCATAGACCACTATGAAACAAGAACAATTCTCTTTGCATCAAACCCTGCATGAGTGAGACACAAAAAAAATCACAGAATTTGACCTAATGTGTATTGTATTTATGTAGACCCCTGTGGCAGGAAGGAATGATGAATCCGAATCCATGTTCTCAGAAGGCTAATTTATTATTTTATGATACTACATTATATTAAAGAACACTAGACTAAACTATACTAAAGAATACAGAAAGGATACTTACAGAAGGCTAACAAGATAATAATGAAAACTCATTACTCTTTTCAGATTCATGACACAGCTTGGCCCTGATTGGCCAAAGAGTGAAACCAACTCACAGCAGAAACCAATGAAACAATCACCTGTGGGTAAATGATCTCCAACACATTCCAAAGGAGCAAGACACAGTAGCAGCAAATCAGATAATTATTGTTTTCCTTTTTCTCTAAGGCTTCTCAGCTTCCCAAGAGAAAAATCCTGCGTGAAGGGATTTTTCCAGAAAATGTGAATGCCACAAATGTACTCTCCAGAATGAGCAGCTTTGCACAGCAGCAAAATCCCTTTGCACCCGAGGAATGAGGCAAAATGAACGACTCAACTTCATAAAAGGATTTAAAAGCCATTAAGCAATCCACAACACATGCATCTCAGAAAAAAAGTTAAGGACTGAAAGTTGCATTAATTGCAAGAAAAAAAGGTGGACTGTGAACAAGAAAATTACATTCTTGATGAATGCACAAGAGAAAAGTTTTGGAACCTAAAACTTAAGAAAACCAAAAGTCTAGAATAATTCAGATGCAGGCATAAAAGAATTTAATACTAGTCTAGTCTGCTTTTCCAGGGACAGGGAAAGAAGACAGAATAATTTTCTTTCAAAGGTTGTTACTTGACTCAGTGATATAACCAAAAAGTATGAATTAGTGATCATGAATGAAAAAGGCCAAATAATTCATATTGAATTCTCTGTGAATTCCAACATATTTATTAGAATCTAAGCATGCCTCTTTAAAGGGATTTATTCACTTTATTATTCTGTCAAAAAAAAATATTGATATTGAGCAAGATTTTTACAGTGCTTTGGGCTAATAACAGCTTGATGTGCTGTGGACATGAAGCCTATACTACCTTGGAAAATGTGTCTAGATCAATAAAAACCAACAAAACAACAAAACCTTGTAGTTACAATCTCCCTGGGGGAAAAAAGAATTGTCCACTCTTTGCTCTTCTTATTATAGGTAGAAATACAAGATTTGGGACTCTGCTTTCTGTCTCTCACAAGTTCTCTTCAAAACTTCTTTGCATTTCCGTTCTCCATGGGGATTTTGCACTTTATCCTTCCTAAAAACAAAAAATGAGTGTGAAGAAGAGAAGCACAGTTGTATTGTATTGCTGGGCAGCAAAGAGAGGGGCTGCCATGCTGAAAGGCAAGAATTAATGCTTGCATCTAGCTGATGGCTGGTAACAAGCAGAGCACTTAAGTGGCTATTAGTGAGTCCAATGTTGTTCAATACCTTCACTGACAGACTGGGTGATGAGACAGAGTAAATCCTCAGCAAATCCATAGGTGACACAAAATTTGGCAAAATGGCTGACATGCTGAATGACAGAGCCTCAAACCAAAGAAATTTGAGAAAATAATCAAAAGAAACTTCCTTTGGATCAACAAGGAGAAGGTCAAAGGTCTGCACCTAAAATGGGATGGTGCCATGCAGCAGCACCAGGTGGGTGCTGAAGGAAAGGACTTGGGAGAGAGGACACACCAAAAACTCACCAGCACTTGTCTCTCATTGCATGGAAAGCAGCCTGGCTGTCAACTGCACCAGGAGCAAAGTGGATAGTGGAGGTAAGGAAGTTTTACTCTCCTCTGCTCAACAAAGGTGAGGCAACATTTGAAATATTGTGTCCAGCCACACATGTCCCAGTCCAATAGGGATGTCATTTGTAACTAGAAAGTGTTCAAAAGAGGGATACCAGGATGGTCACAGGCCCAGAGCACATGACCTAGAAGAAGAGACTGAGGTGTTTCAGCACAGCAAAAGAGAGGCTGAGTGCTCTTGTCAAATCCTACAACCATTTGCCATATTGGCAGGCATACAGCACAGGCCAGTGAACACAAACTGCAGAGCTTGGTAAATTCAAGATAAACATTAGGGGGAGGCAGATCATTAAGAGAGTAGTGCAGCTCTAAATCCAGCCACTCAAAGAAGCTACTGGATCTCCATCCTGGAGGTTTTTGAGACATGGCTGCTCTGTTTGTAATACTGGCAACAGTCCTACTTTGAGCCAGAGCCTGGGTTAGGTGACTTCCAGAGGTCCCTTCCTACTAACATTTCTGTGATTTGATAGTCACTGCAACACAGATATGCTGGCATATGGCAGAAGAATTTAATCTATGAATTATTCACCCCCAGGGAAAAGAGCCAATGAAGTCTGTATTTCAAAGCAGCATTCACAGAAATATGCAGCATTCTCACTCTTGAGCTGCCACATGAGAGTGGCACAGAGAAAAAAGTGGGACTGAAGGGGCAACAGTGCCATGGGACTACTGATTCAGACTGTGTGAGTACAAAGGATGGAAATCTATAGGAGAAGAAATAGGGGAACAGAAGTCCAGGGAAAAAAAAAGGGAAAAGATAAGAAGATAAGCCAGACGGAAGATTTGGAACTGCTGATGGAGGCAGATGGAGGGAAACCTCTGGAGATTCCTTCTGATCATGAGGACTCAGGCTAGGATAAGCAGCATAAAAGAGAAAGGCAGGATTTTCTATACTGGGAAACAGAAATATAATGAGGAGGCAGGTTAAGGGGGAGAGAGAAAAAATAAATAAGGACAAGCAGAGCAAGATAGGTGCCAATTATATCTGGCAGTAATTAGGCAGGAGACATTCTACCCAAAGTAACACATTTCCCTACAGAGCCCTAAGGAGAGTTCAGGATTCACAAGTTTCACTAATCTGCTGTGAGCAAGGATTTGTGTGAAGTGAAGTAGCTAACTTGGAGAGTGAATTCTGAGAGTGGCTTCCAGAGAACCAAAAGAACTGGTTTAAGAGAGTGACTGGGATAAAGAAAAAATTTACATGGCATGACACAGATGGAAGCTGATGCTTAAAGATAAGATTTGTTTGTTCACCTTAAATGCTATTATAGTCATGATCAATGAATCAATACCTTTCAAAAAAGCTCAAAATACACAAACAAAAAACCCAGAAGAAGCCAACACATAATTAATGTGTCAAAGCAGATACTGAGGATTTTTTTTTTCTTTTTTTGTAATATAAATAAATACTGATGCAGAATTAATTAAGAACTACTGCTGACTGCTAAATTACTTCTTCCTAAACTCCTAAATGATCAGTCAGAATTTCTAAGTAAGTTAATCAAAGAGAAAGAATTTATTTTGACTATTAAACTCATGCCTGTAGGAAAGGCCACAGGATTTCATCTCTCCCACCAAATGCTTTGCATATGACACAGCCCAATTTTACTCAGCAACAGAGATTTTAGGGTGTATATTTGATCTACATTTATGTATAGAAGATTTATTTTTTTTTTTAATTCTAAGAGAAGATTGGCTTAATCAATATGGCAAAAGACTGGCTTTTTAGTGTGATTTTACTAAGTGTAAACTTTTTTTCAAGACAGAATAAGGTTTGTAGAAACTCTGCATTACCTTTTTTCCCTAGAGTCTGAAGTCACACAGCCAGTTGACAAGCTTCTCAAACTGCTTTTGACAGACAAGATTTAGGTACTGTTGAGAAATTTACCAAAGAATGTCCCCAAAAGTGTCTTTGCTATTTTCAGGGGCACAATGCTATGTGCTAATGTATCACAAAACTCTTTGATAATATGGTGTTGGAGACCTTTTTCTCTTTTTTTTTTTTTTTTTATTCTTCTGCTGTGATGAAATAAACCCTACAGATTTGTCTTCTATTTTCCTTTTTGTTGGATTCCTTCAGCCTCATAGGAATTACAGTAGCAGAGTGTCTGCAACTTTTCAATCATCTTTTCTATCTACCTCCCGTCTCCTTGAGATGATGTGACAGTCTGAAGTCTAGAGAAGCTACACAAGAAGCAAGAGATGCAAAGGCCTGAATTAAGATCAGATGACCTGTCATATGTCCAGTGATTTCCAATTAATTTTATTCTTCAATTCTGAACAGTTCTTTTCCACATTGCTTGGAGCAGCACTTTGGTGCCTATACATCTTTTTTGACAAGAAGCTTAAACTAATACCCCATTAAGAAATTTTAAACTTTTGCTAATTTAAGAACTCATTTAATATTAACATTTCAGCCCCAAACAACAATTACTGCATACAATCACATCTTTACAGCAAACTTTTGAAAACCTGAGATGTGCATCTTGCAAAACAGCTGCCCTTGGGAGGTGCAGCATGCATCCAGATGAGAGCCAGGACCATTATTCCCTGCTGTTTTGGCTCCAACCAAAATGTAAATCTACAGTAAAAGATCCTAATGCTTGAGAATCACGTATGAATTCAACCAAAAATATTGTAATGTAATTAGATTCAAGGGTCAAGTTGAGGTAGCATTAGGTATGGATATGCAGTGGCATTGATTCTTTATCGAATACAAATATTCCATTGCCATTTCAAACCAATTAGCCCTGTCTGGCTCTAAATGCTGCCTGTTCTCTCCCCTTCTCTTGTCATATGCACTTTTGTTATTTCGCTTGACCTGACATCTTGTCAGTTGAAAAACCTTGCTAAATAATTCATGAGAAGATTAGGGTAGAGATTGTTCTTACTGCCCAGTCTTCTTCTCCTGACACATACTCCCATAGAGTTGTCCATAATGGATATTTTTATCACACTTCCTTCAAAATAAGCATTAGCAAGACAGGTAAGATCACAAAATGGACAAGAGAAGCCAAGGTTTCTGTAGCACAAATACAGATACATAGCACAAAGGCCTTTGCAATTGTTATTAGATTTGCCTTTCTTGTGCTTTCCCACTTCTGGTACAAAACCAACAGCAACACATTATTATCACACTGGATTTGCCCAAATGCAGTTTGGCAAGACAGGGAACTTTTATTATCTTGTGTATAGACTGTAAATAGAACATCTGTCTTGCACACACAAAACCCATCAATTCTCCCTGCCCGAAGAGACAGTCTGTGAAAATTGACAACTTGTCGAACTAATAAGATTGCTTCTGATTTTGTTGCCATCTCATGTACTCTCAAAAAGGGAACTTCTTGTCTGTCTCTCCAGAAATGAGAAGTCCTTTGCCAGCATTCATACCAGAAATGTGCAACCAACTCATCCAGGCAGTGGTTCTTTTGATTTCATTTCTCGGGTGTTGTTTTGTTTTTGGGGGTTTTTTGTTTGTTTGTTTTTTGGTTGGTTGGTTGGTTGGTTTTGGGTTTTTTTCTTGTCCTTCCTGAATTGTAACAGATTTCTTGAAAACAAAATGCTAATCTTTGGTTCTCACGTTCTCTATTTGTGTACTCATAATTTCTGTACTGATTCATTCCTATTTCATGTTAAATTCATGTATGCATTCTGAAAGCAAACAGAGCTGGTAAATTATTGATATATAATAATCTGTAGACAAATGCTCAATCCTAAAGAGAATTTTACAGAATGAAAGCTGTACACTTACAGCCTGACAATTTTTTTATGTCTCTGCATTTGTGGCAACAACAGATTTTCAACACTATTCTGTATCCTCTACTCAGAAAATTGTAAGAAATACTGAAAACATAAAATGAAATTTACTCTTAAATTTAAAAAAAACCCATAGTATTTGCAGATTTTTTTCACTTGAGGGTCCAATTCCTACTGCAATAATAATAAATACAGAAAGACTTTCATGCAACTTTGAAAGTAATAAGTCCTCTGCACACGGACTTTAATGTCCCCTGAAATTTATGGGTCAAGTCCAGAAAGTTCCACTAATTTTATATGAACTTATCCTGATATTCATCAGCTGAAGATTTGGCTCAGTAACCACATCCCTGCAGTGTGATCACACTAACAATAACAAATCAGGCTTTAACAAAGTCACACACTCAGACACAAGCACTACACACTGTTCTAGCCACCAAGCAGGCAGCTCTCAATGGCAAGACCAATTAAGCAGCAATGTAAACCCTACCACGTTAATTAAACATGAGAATTTACAAAGGACCTCCAGCAAGAGACTTGTATCTCTCAGAGCAGCTTTCTGAAAGAGTAGTGGAGAATGTAACACTTTTGGATGCTTCCCAGAATATCTCCAAGCCAACAAATCCCTTTTCATCAGAGTTTTTTGGAATGCAAAGATCCCCCCCAAAATGAGGAGCTGGTACAGGCTGCCTGTTATTCAGCGTTTGCTTTTCAATCCTGCAGCTCCCTGGAAAGGCTCACACAGCCAGTCACATAAGCTAAAACTACAGATCCCACACCAGGACCCTAACCAGGTCCATCATTCCAACACAGAGCTCTGTCATTATCCCAGGAAGGGGCCCTTGTGCAGAGAATACCACAGCCACTGTGTGTTTTTGTGCTCTCTCCAGTGAGACAAGTGCCATCTAGCAGGGTTTAACTCTGCCATTTTTGTTGAGAACCTGTAATTATCTTCCAAAGGCAACACTTCAGTCTATTTAACTGATGAAAGGACAAAGACTCTCAATGGCACAAAGTGACAAGTCACAGGCAGCAAAGGCAATATCTCATCAGGGCTGACTCACATAAAGACACAGCATTTAATGACATTGGCTCTGAAGTTTAATGCTCTTCTGTGACTCCAGCTCTGTACGTGTATTTCACTTTTTTAATCAGTTCTACTCTACTCACTTTTTTTTTTAAGATATTGCTGAATGTCCAAGACTATTTTCTCATAATGCTGTAGGAACCTTTATTGCTCCAGACCCACTGGATTGTTCTTGCAATCAGCAGTGGGAACTGTAGATGAAAGGTGAAGTCTATAGGAAATTAATATTTATCAGGATCGTCCTTACTAATAGAAAATTGCCATACAAATTCCAGGAAGACACAACAGTACATTCTCAGTCTTATGATGGGAAATAAACTGCATCAGGTTTACAGGTCTTTCACTTAGAGAGCAGAAATACTGGTTTGGAGACTTTACTTCCTGCAACAGAAAATGTTTTGAATCCTACTGCCATACCATGGTACACTGTGATGGAATTCTTCAGGGTAGAATAAGAGAAGGTAAAAGCAGTGTGGCCAGCATTCAAGGGAGGTAATTCCTCCCCTCTACTCCACTCTGGAGACATTCCACCCAGAGTGCTGTGTCCAGCTGTGCAGCCCACAACATAAGAATTATGTGGACCAGTTGAAGCGGGTCCAGAGGAGGGTAACGAAAATGATCAGAGGGCTGAAACACCTCTCCTTATGAGGAAAAGCTATGAGGGTTGTGGTTGTTCAGCCTGGAGAAGAGAAGACTGTAGGAACATCATACTGTGATCTTTCAGTACTTAAACATGGAAAAAAACAGTAATTAAAGATGTAGGGAATGTTGATAGCAGGAGATGTTGCAATAAGACAGAAAACTTTTACAATAATGGCCGTTAGACACTAGCACAGGCTGCCCAGACCATGTGGTAGATGGCCTAACCCTGGGACCTTCAAGTTCAAGTTGGACAGGGCTCTGAGCAACCTGATTTACTTGCAGATGTCTCTGCCCATTGCAGAGGGCTTGGACTGGATGACCTTTAAAGGTCCCTTCCAACCCAAATTATTCTATGGTTCTATGTTCCTATAATTATAGGGTTTGCCCTAAAAAAAACCCCAAAGAATCTGGAATTTCTTCAGATGGCATCTAATTGGACTGCACATAAGTACCAACCAATACAGTGGGTTTACAACATGAGCAGTCTGAACATGCCCAACACAGCACAGTCTGAACAAGTCATTCATATTTTTGCCAGTGTTCCTTTGCCAAGACCCCACCTCTGACACCTCATATTTCACCCTTGATAAAGCAGCATCCATAGTGTTAAAAAGCAGTACCAAACAAGTTCCCATAGTCCTAAAATAATACAATATGACTTTCAGGGCCTGATAATCATCTCTTTCCCTATAAACTCTCATGAGGAGTTTTAGTATGGAAAGACACTTAAGCTTACATGCTGGCTCATCTATTGTTCTTATAACCTCTCCTCTATGTGGACAAAGAAAAAGAGAAGAAACTAGAGTCAGTTTCTAAACTTTTGGGCTGTAGTAGTGTCCCATCAATACCTCCCCATCTTCCTGATTTGCAGTCTACTAGTAGAGAAAAGAATAGATAAAGGGAGGAGACAAAAAGAGAAGGTGATATTCATCTCATCATGGATCTACACTTAAGGCAGTCCTGACTTTATCTCCTCTGTAAGTAAACATCTAAACTGGATCAAATGTATCATGTTCTAGAAAAGGCTGTCTCTCTCTGCTGCTTGCAAATTCTCAGTATTCAGCTAGTTCACAAGTAGACAACTATAGAGCAGAAACGAGAATTTCTTCACAAGAAAGTGTAATGTAAGCAAACAGTCCTAATCTCCCTAAGAAATGAGGCTCTGCATTGGCACATGGACTGTAAATCCTAGACCACATCAAGAATGAATGACCACTGAATGACCCTTCAGTAGACCATAAGGAAAACACTGAAGCACAAATCCCACTAAATGGGCATTAAATGGACACTGAAATGGGATATATATAAACTCCTTGCTGGAATTGCCACTAACAACCTTTGATGGTTTGTGTCTCCACAATATTGCTCACATATTTTTGTGTTTCTGTATTTTAAATTTTCTGACAAATTTTTTAACTTCAGCTCTGAACTGAGCAGGACTTTTTGTTTCCCTGAATTCAGAAAGAAAATTTTTAAAAGTGAATGCAAGAAATGAGCTAGAGTAATTATGTTTCCCTACAATACATTCTCCCTTGAGGGACCAAAATGCCCACTCCTATTAAATATCAAATCACAGTAACATTTAATTTAGGAACTGAAGTCTTACAGCATCAGTTCTCACTTCAGAAATCAATAAGAAACTATGATGTTTAATGGTTTTATTGCTTTTTATAGTAGTGACTTTCTCAGGTTTGAATGAGTTACTAGCTTTTAGTAAATCACAAAACCCAGAAAAGCCAAGAAAGGATTTAAAGCACTATTTTGGTCTCTGGTACCATAGCCTTCATCTAAGCTGCAGCAGAGAAGACTCTATCAAAGTCCTGCCTAACAGATGACAAATAAGACTTCCAGTTCTTACCTCTTCAACATACCCTTCCTCTTCAAAATATGTTTGCTGAAAGAAAGAAAGATCTTGCTGTTTGATGTCTGTTGTTAAAAGGATCAAAAATTAAGTAACATGCTAAAGGCTCACTCACTGTTAATGAGATTTATAGTTCCATCAACTAAGTACTGCTATGCCATTTATTCTGCATGACAGATTAAGATTTTGGTCTGTATTTGGAATATACTCAGTTAGATTTAGTGTTTAGTCTTATCAAATTATTGTGAACTAATAAAAATCTTTAACCTGTAGGGTACAAAGCTGAGTTTATTCCTCAGCTGCTAACTGAGAAACACCAATACAGACGGTATCTACTCTATGCCAACAGAAACCACGCAATTCCCTGATCCATCATCTATCTTCCTCCATGAAGAGAACATCGGTCCAGTCAAGCAGCATGTCATGGGGCACCCAGTCTTTCTGGTGTGCCAAGCATAGTTTATTCAGGCACCAGTTTGTCAATGCCAGATTTTCAACTAGTTGCTGCTCTGCATTCTCTGATGTGCAGTCTTCAGGTTGTTAATCTGCAGGCAAAGAACCACCAACCCTTCCCTATGCCACACAGGATTTACTTTATGCTCTATTACTTTACTTTTTGTTCTCACCCATCTCAAGCCCATCTCACTAAGGTTTACGTATACAGCCCCAAGTCTGCTTTCTTTCCAAGTTCAAGATTCAAACCTAATCATAATATCTTTAAGCTTGCAATCAAAAGTCAATAAAGAATAATTTATTTATCAGTAATAAAAGACAGAACATGAGGATCAAGACAACTATGAACATGGAGAAAATCAATTTCTGTGTGTTTTCTTCTTTTTCTTTCATCTTTTAGGATTGATCTTTCTTATTTCAAGTCTCATCTTGCTCTCCTTGCACACCAATTAACTGTTTTTTCTACCCAAAAACACCACTGCTCTCTACCTTCTTTTGTAGTTTCCTCTTTGTTTTCAGTCCATGTTTCTGGCTTCTCTTCTGCCTATTTTCTCTACCTTTCTTTATCCTGAGACAAATTTTAATAACATTTAATTTGAGATTGATATATAAAACCACTGTTGTGTAAGAGTCAGGTGTTCTGCCTTTCTGCCACAGGATTCTCTGTTTACTTGATTCCTATGCTAATAAATTTCTTATGCAATTTTTTCTTTAAAAAAAACCCACTAAAGGTTGAATTCCTCTGTAGAACAAAAGACTACAGCATGATACTTTTCTGTAATTTAATTAGCATCTTACTAATTTTTGTTTCAGTTGTCTGAACGTACTTCATCCTTTTAATGATAATGCTGCTCCTTGACCTCCATGAACAGAAGGTAAACAAATTACCTGAAGGTCTCTGGTATTGTTGTAAAGGTCTGTTTTATTCTCAGAACCCCAGATCTTTGTTTCAATTAAACAACATTCAAGGTTTTTACTTTTACATAAGATTGACGAAAGTTAACACAAATTGCTGCAGTGATAACAACTTTGACTTTTTCTTCTATCAATTGGTATCAGGGTCTTTCAGAAACCAAAGAATGATTTAGAGGAGTGAAAAGTATTGTTCCTTTCAACAATAACTCATTTTATAAGCTCATACTAGACACACACAAAAAAAAAAGTATAAATGTAATTGCTGCGCACATTTAGGGAACATGCCATTTCTCCTTTCTATTCCCTAAAATAAAGAGAAACATCCAAATGACAATATTAGCTCATTTCCCCCATATCCACTCTGTAAAGTTATTTTGAGCAATCTGAAAAATACAAATGGTGCAGGACAGAAATATAGTCCTCAGGCTGGATAATATCCATTTGAGTATTGTCAGAGCCAGCAGACTAGAAAAAAACAACCAAAACCCCCCTCCAAAACAGAGGAGAAAAAAGAAAGAAATACGTAGAGAGGAACAATGAGGGGAAATAAGGCCTAGAAATACTTGCTGTGATCTGGTTTTGAACATGGAGATCAATCCTACCTCCCCTGCCTCCAAACAAGGATTGCATGACGTCCCTTAGGCTAATCTGGGGAATCTGACCAACCTACAGGTTCCCACAGCACAGCACGTCCAGCTTGCAGGCCAGCACAGGGAGATAGCAGGGACAGCCTGGCTAGCTGGGAGGGAGAAAGGCAAAAACATCCAAATGTCAACTAATTTACAACTCATTTGCTACTTACTAAGCCTGTCCTTTACACACTGTTTTGGTTTTTTTTTCTTTTTCACTAAAATACCACCTTCATCTGAGGACACCCACAATAAGCATGGATACATGTTCCTGCTTCCAGAACATGGCCTCAAGAGCAAGTGCCCAGGGTCTGACGTGCACATCAATTAGTGTATGACTGTGCAGCCTTCTCTGATTCCCTGCATCCCTGCCACAGCTAGATTGCTCATTTAAAGAGACTCATTTGCTATTAGCTACATTCCTATAAAGCAGGCAGATCCAGACAAAATTTTCCTTTTTTTCTTTCTTTTTTGTTTTATTTTGTTCAATACAAAGCAGTTGTTACTGGGTTTGCCCCATGGATATTTTCATCCATTCCAGTTCAAACAGCAGAATCCCTGTTGAACACTCCTTGTTTGTGTTTCTGTGTGTGTTTGCTGCCTTTTCAGACCAGAACATCTATGCAAGATACTTCCCTGCACCATCCACATTGTGGATTGCATGCTTCAGAAGGGGCTGAAAACCAAAATCCTCATCAGGAGGTAACCCTGCCTCTAAAATAATAACACATGCCACAGGGAGTACCACTGGATTACAATACATCCAATGGCTCCATGCACTTAACTAACTTGCAATTGCAAATTGCAGCAAACCATTATTGTTTTTGAAATGGGAATAAGCTCTCTTTGTTTTTTGACCACAACTTCTTCCTGCAAAGTTGCTTGGATCAGATTTTCCAAGATTTTTGATTGCGAAGATTAACATCTGATAATATACACAAGTGTAAGAAGAGTTTGGATGCCATCCCACAAATGAGAAGGACACTCAAGGCCAAATTGTCTTCAGTGCTTTAAAAATCCCATTTTCTAACTTCTTGCATAAGTGACTGCTTCATCTTGGTAAAAGGCTTTTGGCCCTTCTTTATAGCCTATGCAGGTGAACTCTCTTCCATGAAAATCTCTTGAAAAAATGCAGAGGGGATTGCCAAATAAAATCCTTATTACTTGATCTAGTGCAATGTGTCCCTGGCCATGGCAGGAGGTTTTCAACTAGATAATCTTTAAGGTCTCTTCCAACCCAAACCATTCCATGACATATTGTATGATTTTGGCACCTTACAAAGTAGATATCTGAGCTACCTTTTGCAGTCTTCTAAATTTGCCTCAAATGGTTAATGCCACATAAATACATACCAAAAAGCCTCCCA
Source organism: Molothrus ater (assembly GCF_012460135.2). NCBI lineage: Eukaryota > Metazoa > Chordata > Aves > Passeriformes > Icteridae > Molothrus > Molothrus ater. The sequence continues at coordinate 10,289,093 of NC_050482.2, read as the reverse complement.
AGAAGTCCAAAGATGTGGTCATAAAAGTGTCTTGACCCAGACCTACACATAAGAACCACATTCAAATTTAGCCAAAAACAGATGAAAAATCTGTTGTAATTGGCACCATCTTTATTAGTTAATAGGGGAGAACAAAAGACAATGTTTCATTTGGCTCTTTCAGTGACAGAATTGATCTCTGATTGGCAGGACTTTATAGCTTTCGTTCTCAATTAAAAGGTGAAAATATAATTCTGGAAAGCCTACCGAACATAGGGAGGTTATACAGATGTAAATGATGCCCAGTACCTATCAAGATGCAAATGAAAACTAATGCTGGGTTGGAGATGTTTGACAATTTGGATAATCCATCAAATACATGAAAGAATTTGTATTTATACTTGAACATATGAGCTTGCACTTTTCAAAGGGAGTAAGGGCTTCCAAGGGGTGCAAAAGGGTTGCAGATTACAGCTGGCATTAAAAAAAAATCACAAGGTAGATGAGCAAAAAGGAGCCAAGCTGTGAAGAAATTTAAAAGGATCATACATTTTCCTTTGCTGCAAAAGAGGAAATAGCACCAAAGGGACTGAAAGAAAGTGAAATGAGTCCTCCACTCCATTGTGGCAGAGCCTATTTTCCAACAGGCACAGAGGAAGCCTAGCTTAGACTCCTAGCTTAAACCACACAACCTTCTCTTCTCTTAATGTAAGCAAAATGAATCATGCCACATGCTTTTTGATAATTTTGTATTTAGCATTTTAGAGATAGCAAAACCACAGTGAGCTCGAGGAGAGCTTATGGGCAGTGCTGTAAAAATGAACCTGTTACTGGCATGTCCTGTGTCAGGGATTTATACTTGCATGCTGCTCTAAAATGTACTGCAGAGGCAATAGATACATCACACTTGGACTGCACAACATGAAAATGGTTCAGCAGGAGCACAAGTACTGACACAAGTGCCATATCAGGATCCGTTTTGAAAAATGTGAGAAATTGAAAAGTATCTGTAATCTTCCTCTCTGTCAGGTTATCTGAGTCCCCTGCCTTTAATATGCTGTGGGCTGCTGTGAAATGCTTCCAGGCAAAACTGCTCACGGGGCTGAGAAAGCAGCTAGAGACAGTTTCTAAGCAGTTGCCAAGCCCTTGCCAATGGAATTTATTTCCTGATCACAAAAATTTTCAAATGTCGTTTTCTGTAGTGCTCCATTTTTATCAGGCCATTACAACAAGGTTGGAAAAATATCAGAGTCAGACTTTTATGTAGATTTGTAATGATTCTCAATGCAGATAAAAAAAATTAATTTCAATACTACTTAATCTTTGCATTTCTATATATATTGATTTTACCAGTATTTTCCCTCACATTAAGTGCCTCACAAACTTAGCAAGATTACTATCAATTTTTTCAATTTTTTTTTAATTTATAACATAGGAGACTTGCACAGATGCAGAAATCCCTCTAGTATAGAGTGATATACATCATTGCTCCATGCAAACACTCTGTTTATAGGAAATAAAGGAAAACTTGCTTCCATTAACATGGCTTACCTTCTCCATCCACCTGCCTGATCCTTACTGGAATACATCAAAAATGTACCAGAAAACTTTCCTGAGAAGAGAGGCAATTTAAAAGGACGGGAGTTTACCCTGACAGGGTAAAAGCTTCTAATTATACAGTTATTTACTATCCCTAATCTAATTCTATACAAAGGAACGGAATTATGTAGCTTTCAAGCTGACCAATAGTTGTCAGTAAAGAAAATATCAGCAGCTTAATGTTTGTGTGAACATAGTAGGAATCAGAGAGCATAGAAACAAATGTAGAACAGTCTTTTCTGGGCATTGAGGCCACTGCAAATACATTGTTGAAGCAGAAGCAGCATATAAGGAGGAACAATGTCCAAGGCACTGCACAAGAGTAGCTCGACACACAGAGATCTCAATGGAACCACAGGAAGAAGAGCTCCCCTGCTGAACTGAACATAGCTCACAGCTAAATAATACATCAGAGCATGTAGTCATTCTGCAAAAGCACATCTTGTTCCCACATCTCTGCCCCCTTTCTGTCCTTCCTGAAAATTCCAATCCATGGCCAGTGGTTGATGCAGTTGTAGTTACAGCTGAGATCACACCGAGGATGTTTTAACAGAAGTATTTCAATTAAACAGCATAACCAAGACTTTTACCAGTAATTCATGAAATTATGAACAGTGTTATTAAACACTCAAACCAAAAATAAACCCCCACCAACCAGGAAAAAACAAGCACACTATCGTGTTGTGATGAAGCTAAGAGAAGCACATAATTAATGAGCTGTTTTATAGCAACTTTTTCAAGTTGCTATAAAAAAGCTCAAACTTGCTCTAAAGAATGTGAGTGTGTCACAGCACCAATCCTGGCAGAGTACAAGAAGCATTTAAATACTCTAAGGCCCATGGTGTAACTCTTGGGGAGTAGTCCTGTGCAGGGCTGGGAGCTGGACTCTGTGATCCTCATTGGTCCCTTCCAACTCAGCTGATTCTGTGATATAAATATTCTGAACCACTTGTCCAGTTTAGATGCAGACAATCTGACAAGATTGTTCCATTCCATATAAACTCCTTTGATATCACTTTAGAAAGCCTGACTGCACCAAGGACATACATCACACCCACACTCTTCCCTTATCCTGAGAGTGAAATTTTACACTCATAGGGAAGGCAATTCTGAATAGGACCAATATTTAGATACAAAAAATCCTCACCTGATTTAAGATCACCAGGCTGAAAAATACCAAACCCTAAACACTAAGATAAAAGGGGTCTCCTACACGAAGTGATTTTGTAGAAGCTTAAAGTAAACTTCGTAACAGTAGGGAAAAAAGGTGAATAAGCATAAACTAATCCCAAGCAGGAAATACTCAAACTGTTTGCAGACAAACATGTTCAGAAATATTGTGCCCATTTAACAAAAGATATCAGTGAGAAACTAATAGAAGCTCAAAGTGTAGAATAAACCACAGATGGACTGAATAAACAGACAATGGACTGCTTCTCATATACATGAATATAATTGTATTTCATGCTTCCATTACACTTATTATTATGTTCACTATTAGAACTTTTTCTTTTCAATTTTAAGTCATACTGTAAACTTGGATTAAAGAAAAAAAGAAATCATTAATTTTACATGCTTAACACAGTCCTTACTTTATTCAGAAGAAAATCAGGAACACAGCCTGCAGCCATAAACTTTGCCCACAATACAGCAATAATTACCTATGCAAATATGTATCTTATGTGAATCTAGTGCAAATACAGAAAGCTCTTTTATGAAATATCAGAACAGTACAACAACAGTTAGAAGTAAAATGTGCTTCATTAAAAGGTTAAAAGCACAAAATCAAAAAGCTAAAGCACCTTGTAGTACCTATGCACCATTCTCCCAGCTACATGGTTATAGTTATGCTGCACCACAGTTTGTACTTCATAGCATTAATTTTTTCCTCATTTTCATCCTCTCTAGTCACCTCTTTACTATATTCTTAGCAGATGAAAAGGCTGGCTGTAGCAAGTGCTGGCTTTAGAAAATGAAAGCTTAAAAATAAGATGCATTTTGAAAATGATGAGTTGAGGTTGTAATATACAGAGTACAGGGAAAATATACAGAAAAACCAGAAGATACAAAAAATAATAACTGAGAGTAAAATGACACAATCTGGATTTCTACTGTGGAAGGAAAAAAAAGCAATAAACTCTTAATGAAAACTCTTTCAGATTATAACCTTAAAATTGAATTTCTGTTACTTTCATTTTATACATATATTTTTACCTAATATTACATTACATTTGGATATGATGCCATCTTCTTACACAGAACTGAAGCCCATGAAAGGTGTCATGAGATGAAATACTGACACTAGAATTGCAAAATGCCATGCTCTAGTCCTTTGACTTCCATTGTCCTCCACTGCTTATGAAAGGAATACCCTTAAGATGCATGCAGGCTTTGGGGAGGGAAGAAGGGGGAGGAAGGAAAATTGAGGGGCCAGAAGGGAAGGACAGCTCTGTTGACCCAGTGGGAAATCTGGCATGTCATCAATGCTGTGGAAGAGAAGAGGGATTGGAAATGCTGAGGAAATGCCTGGTGGGACCACATGGTTTACACACGTCAGTATATTCTATGTTGCTAAAGGCTGATTCTATTTGAAATTGACCTGAAAATACTCCCCCCTAGGATTTCAACTCAATCTGCTTTTATCACCTTGGGAGCAGGTAAACATGCTCCTCTAGCATTTTCTGTTCATTCACATTAATTTTTTTAAAGACCTGGTAAAACATAAATACATCCTGACAACTCCAGAGTACATGTAAACCTTTACAATAAAAAAAAAAAAAGGGGGGGGGGAGTGGAGGGGGAAGTGGCACAACAAACAGCAAGGGAGATTGCTCACTGCCTGCCCAGCAATGAGCGCGTTACCGCCGCCCACTCCCGCACCATCCGCCCAAACACATCCAGCAAAAACAAAATCACTGCTCGCTGCTCTGACTCAGGGAAGGCACTCGGGGAATAGCCTCTGAATTTAGCAGCAGAGCCTGTCTGGTTAGTGCTTTCCAGGGGACTGAGCAGCAGTGAGTCACTGCTGCTGTAACACAAACCAACTTGGAGACGGCATAACGAGCCAAGGAGCAGGAGCGCGGCCATTGCCAGCGTGCAAACAGCAACTGAAGCTGAAGGATTATGTAAGGGCTTTCTGCACAAGAGGGCAAGACCTAAAGGATCTTTGTGACCTTTTCAGTTTTGGCAAGCATGCCCTGCTAGCGCCTCAGAGGGGAAAAAATCCCCTTCACAACCAAGTGCAACCTGCTGACTTCTGCAACACGTTGCGCCATAAAAATAAAGAAATACCCTTGAAACATAGCCACTGATCAATTTTGGTTTTGTTAACTGAATGTTAAGAAAGATATACATTTTTTCCTTAGAAATGTCAAGAGCTGGATGCAATTAAGATGTTAATGGAAGAATCTAGAGGGGAACACCACTGTCATCCTCACTGGACCTGCCAAGCACCAGGACTGAACCCAGATGCCCTCACTCTTGTTCCCACTGCTCTTGTAAGCCCACAGCTGCACAGAAACATTTTCCCTGTACTAATTCAAGAGGATGCAAACCAAGAACTTTCCTATCTTTGGTCTGAAGATAATTTCAGAATTCAAGGAATGAGGAGTGGGCATTATAAACCCAGGGCCAAGGAAAAGTATAAATTTTGTTGCTCTTTTTTTTCTGATATTTGAGGGGGAAAAAAAATCTAATTATGTCATCACTAATTTTAACACCAAATGAAAAGGAGCAATACATGAACAAGTAGACTTTTCCATAATTATACCTGTCATATTTTCATAGAACAAAATTTATTGCCTAGGGGCAGTTTTAATTACAATCAAATGGAGGGTGATTGAAGTTTTAATAAGAAAAACTGAATTGAAAATAAATCCCCAAACAATTCTATAAAAAAGGAGTATTTGTATCAGGGTAAATTGAACCTAAAGATTAGCAGAACTTCTCTTGTTATTAGGAAAGGCAGGCTTGAAATAGGTTAATGATGTCACTGTTAACTAAACATAGGCAAGGTGATAAAACCTCTGACAATGTATTTCTTTCAGTTTGGAAGGAAATGGACTCCAGAAAGATGAAGAGGAAAAGGGGCAACCAAACCAACCAAAACACCCAAAACCCCACTAGAATTTTAAACTGCTTTTTTATGCAAGACAAGACCATAAAAGAGCTATTAAACAAAATTACAAAAATTTGTATTTTCTCTTACTTAAACTACGTATCACCACACTTTTTTTTGTTATATTCCATAATCACCTAACAGCAGTGGCTTTTAAATGATTTCTGTTTGTGAGACTAGTTTCAAATCAATATAGATTTTTAAGCAATTAAAAAATTAATATTAAATAAAAGTTGATTTCTTTGACAGTCACAATCTAATGCAAACCTTTGGAACATACTTGGGTATTTATTCCTCTCCTCTTGAGAACTTGTGCTCTACACCTTCTACTGACAGGGGTTTTGTTTGACAAAGATCACATCCATCAACTTCAAATAAGAAATGGACTGGCTTTGTGTTTGCAAAATATTAGCAGAACTTTTAAAATACAGTGTGAAAGATATAAAAGAAATAGTTTATAAAGGGAAAGAATAAAATAATATTTATTTTAAAAAATAGAAATTAAGACACCAGAACAAGACGAAGGAGAAGGCAGCCTAAAAAAACCCCAAACATTACTTAGAGAAAACCTACCATCAAAGATTGAAAGAAGCTGAACAGAGGCTTCCCTATGTTAACTATATGCCTGACTTTTGGGCATTGGCAGAAGTGCAAGAGCAGCTCCTCATGCTCCAAATACCCATCAGCAGTGCCTAACACTGAGGTGCTCTGCCTCACACCCCTCCTGACCCACTGCCATGCTTCTTTGAAGCATCCTGCAATATAAAGAAGATGGTGATGATTTAAACAATATAAGACCAATGGGGAAATATTTTACTCTCATAACTGAGGGCTGTAAAAACTAAGATCCAAACTTTTCTGTGCTACCCTGCCTCCTTGTTCTGTGAATCCTCCATTCCACACGCTGGCTCAGAACTGGGAGGATGAAGGAATAACCAAGGACAAGCAGGGCATTTTCATTCCATCTAGCTTGTAATTAAGTCATCTGAGAAGTCTTTTAGGAGGACAAATATAAACTTTCTTAGACTGAAGATAAATTTCATCTCAGATCCCTGATTCCTTTAACAGCCATTTGAGTTATAGTATCCTCTTTCAAACACATAAAAAAGAAAAACTACCAAAAAAAAACTCTGACCAAAACAACAACCAAAGAAAAAATAAAAAAGCAAAACACACACACGATCTCTGCAGCTACCAACCCTAAGCAGAAAATTTCAGTCTCTGATCCTGAAGAAATTGAAGTGTCATCTTGCAACACCGACCCAAATGCAATGCTCCAGACAGAGGATTTCAGTTTCATCCATATAAGACATCTTGTGCTTAGCACATATATATCTGTCCTTCAGCTGTGCTCCTCGTATGTCCAAATGCCAAAGGTGGAATGTGGAGCTAAGTGACTCCCCAAGGACAGTCAGCTGTGTTAAAATCAAGCATACATGGGAGACTTTTCAGGTTTTGGAGTTCATGCAAAGAGTCTCCTATCCTGCTGTGCTGTAGGAAGAGTTAAGAGTGAACACATTTATAGAGAGACCACTGAGGATCCCTTCCACCTCCCTGCAAGTTCATAAACCAAATCCCAATATATAATAAATCTGATCCCTTTAGGAATCTAGTTTAAGAGCATCCATTTGTATCTGTTAAGGGGGTGAAAAATATTCTTGAGTAGTCCTTGGACTTTGAAGAAACCTTCATCACATCTTCATCACATCTTCATCACATTGACACATGATAAAATGTGTCATCACCTTGTTTCTTGAAGCTTCCCCATCAAAGGGAATCTTTTAATCCAACAAAAGGATTAACATAAAACACATATGGAGTAGCTCAGCTTTTACTGATTAATAAAGCTTTTTGAAGTTGAACATTTGTTTATCAGCAAATTCACAGTTGGATCACAGAAAATTAGACTTTGAGAAAATACAAAAAACAGTTTATGTTTTCCCTCAGCATATTCTGCTTTCTAAGTTTTGCCAGAGACTTCTGGTACAAGGAACTTGCTGGGTTCCTGTGGAATTTTGCCTTTTGTACTAACAAGTACATCAAAAGTCAGTGTTGCAAAGAAAGCTGACAGGAGCTCTCTTAAGGAAAGTTTTAACATGGAAATTTCACTACAAAGCCCAAAAGGTGTGACAAAGGTGATGGGTGGACACCTAAACTGATAAGGAAGAAAAACATGAAAGAAAGATGCCAGGTGAACACACTCCATGAAACAGCTTCATACTTTCATGAAGTTCAGTATTTCCTCTTAACTAACTCTGCAGCAAGCTGTGTCCAAGGACTGGAAACAGCTTTTAAAGCTTACTAGGAAGAGCCCCAGATCACCTGCACTCATTCCTGAGGGGTCCCATTAACCGTGCTCCTGAAATACTGGCACAAAGTGTGATACCAAAATGCATGAAGAAAAGCTCAAATACTCCAGGAAATGTGTTACACTACTGAGCATACTGTTATCCAGACCAACAGTGCATTTAAGGATACTGCAGCTATAGAATAAGCATTATGGCCATGCTGTAGATAGGTACCATCAACTCAGAAAACACTAGCATTTACAGAAAGGAAAAAAAGATATGAGGAAGCCTTTTTGAAAGAACATACTGTTTAACCACTTGTTCTTGAATGCCAATTTATGAAATTATATGACCAGAAGCAAACCCAAAAGTGAGGATTTATCTTTTGCTTGTGCAAAGGTCAGATTCTGATGCTCATTATGCAATTCAGTAGTTTTTTTTAATTGCAGCAAGAGTTCTACTGAAGTTGAAAGTCTGATGCTTTTACATACTTCACCAGTCAAAACTGGTATTTCTAAATTCAGTCTTACTCTGGTGCCACAGTGACAAAGCTTGCTATTTTTGACCACTCAGCTCAGTCTCACTAAAAACTCGACCAAGAAAAGGTGGGAAAAAACATTTGAGCATTTTATGATGACATGTATGTAACAAGTAGGAAAGGATCCATTTTAAATAACATAGCTTAAGTTTTGCATTTGTGCTTTAATTCTTCTCTCTGAAGTGAAAACTGAACTGAATTACAATTCAAATGTTTTGACAACTTACTAAAACTCTTTAACCCGGGAACGTACAGATTTTGTAGCATATTTAAAAACACTGATTCAGACACAGGTACCCTGGAAAGTACTTAAGTTGAATGGGGTGAACAACTCAACACAAATTAGTGTGATCTTGCAGCAACACAACCTAATCTGAACTTTTAATATGGAGAATGTGGAAAGAGAAAAGGGTACAAAGAGTTCCACTGAGACAAATACTGGAATCATGCACACAGGCAGGTATCAATGCCCTTAAAGCAAAGATTCTGAAAGAGAACAGAAGTTAGAGTCACAGATTTAACCCAGTCTTGGAGGTTAAAAGGCAGAATGCAGGCTTGGGGTTGTGTACAACACACAACTATTGTACCGCAGTTTGTGTATAATGTGTGTGTGCAAGTTTCCATCTCTGAAAACAGCACTTGCACTTCATTCTCCATAACGTTTAACAGAGTTTTCAGTAAGTAAGTGGAATTTTCATTTCACAGGAGATTTAAAAACTTTTAAATTTGATTATATTGTGGTTGAAAATGTAAATATAGTGACTGAAGAAAAAATAAAGAGTCTTGAGAGCATTGACTAGAGAGCACAGAGGTATGGAAGCCGACACTTACAAATTAAACTACCTCTATGCAATATTATATTTTGAAAAATACTGTTTACCATGGAAAATCATTGCTCTGTAAAATTTTCAACTAGCCACAGAGAAAAACCATCAGTGTGTTTTTTGGGCATGATCTGAATGGAAGGCATCAGAGCAAGAAATAAGGAAGAAAACACATTTCTTTGCCTATCAGCTAGAAGATCATACAAGGAAAACAAAAATAACTTCAGAAGAAGAAGATGCCTGAGGGTAAGAAGGCTAGCAAAGCCCTGGAGACAAAAACTGAACTAATCCAAGAAAAAGAATTTTTGGATTACATTGTGTTATTCTCAATATTGAGCTTCAATATTGAAGCTGAAATAGAAACTTTAAAACCAAAAGAAACCAAGTCTTGTTTGAGCAATATTTCACCTTTCACAGTCAAACCCCCAGCTTAGGGTGATGATGGCATTAATGAGGCCATGCACCTGCAGAACATCTTTCACAATAAACCTAGACAAAGAAACCTGCTTGTGACAAACCTATGAAGAATCTCTCACAGGGAGTAAAAAAACCAAATCTACAACAAAACTTCCACAAAATTAACCACGGCCATTTAATTTGCAAGTGAATTTGTGCAAGTGCATAAATAAAAGGATCTAAATGGGAAAGATCTGCTAAACCTATCAGTGCCCCATATTTTTCTCCATATGAAATGTGAATGCAACAAAACTATGCTAACAATGACAATTAACTCTGTAAGGAGAAAAAAAGTCACATGGTGAAGCTGTTCAGCAAATAATATTATTTGCCACAAGCACTTTTTAGCTTTCTTTGTCTCAGTTACAGTTAAAGCTCCAAATGCAATGCACTGTGCTGCAGGATGGAGATTCAGCAGGTGTCTCTCTAAGCTTGCAGACTTGATGCCATTGCAGCACTATGTAGAGATCAGGGCCACAGAAATCAAAATTATGACTGTGGCTATCTATGAGGGTGTGGGAAGGTGAGGGGATGACTGCCCTCTTTATCTGTCAACAAGAACACAAGATTTGCAGAAGGCAGATCAAGTCAACTGTGAAAAGAAAAGCATGTAAACAGGCAATATTTATAAGAATTTTCACTGCAAGCCCTCTGATTTATTTTTCCAGACTTTTATGATGCCTTGCAAGGTATGTGAGTTATGTGAATCTATCCTCTGAGGCATAATGTTGCATCCACACAACCTGGATTTCGGTTAAAAAAATAAGACTCAAGGCATGACAAGCAAAAACAAATTCAAACATCTGACACGTGGACAAGTTGACCAATGTTTGACTTCACAAGTGTTGTGTCTCACTAGCTGTCATTCCAAACCACATTTGCTTCAGCAACTACAGCTGACTTTCAAAATAGACTACATTTACATCTGGATATTTAAACAATGTTCATACAGGCTAATAGATTCAGTACTGGAGTCTGAAAGAGAATATGTAAAAGTTTTTCTGCTAGTGTGCAAAATTCCAGTGAGGGTAATTTCAAAAATAGCAAAGCTTTTGTCTTAAACTCACCTGCAAAGTTCCTGCCATATCTGAAAAAGCTCTTTAGACCAAGTCTAGCCACGGACGAAAATCTAAATCTAATTGTGTAAAATGTCAATCACTAGTTTTTAAAATTTTAAAAGTTTAATAGCAATAAAATGGTTATAAAAATAGTAATACAATTAGAGTAATAATAATTTGGACAATTTGAATTAGGACAATAGGAGACAACAGAAACAAAGAGTTACGGATGGTCGGGGTACATTTCTCTGGGCAGCACAAGCCCGAAAAAGGACACCTGTTAACAAAGGATTAACCCTTAAAAACAATAACCTGTTGCATATTCATACACTTCATACATGATGCATAAATTCCATTCAAACACAGGATTCTGTCTGGTCATCATCAACTTCTTTCTCTGAATCCTAACAGCGTCTTCGAGGTGGGAAGAAGTTCGTTTCTTCTGATAAGAGAGCAATAAATTCTTTTTCTCTGAAAGATTCAGGTGTCCTGTGGCTGCTATTTCACTGCAAGTCCTTTCTTTAAAAAAAGTATCCTACATAGCATAGTTTCTATTTTAACTTTTTTTTTATAACCCAAAACTACATTTAACACACTACTTAAGAAAATTAATACAGCATTACTTTCTAACATACCACATATAATATACATTTTAATATTTGCAAAAAGCCAATCATAAAATATGCATTTTTCACACTAATGCTGCAACAAGGAGATGACAATGTCTATTTTAAATACTCACAGGAAGCATCCAGAAAAAAAATTTAAAAATTTCCCACCTCAGTGAGCTACTTAGTATGTAGACAATTGATGGAGATATAAAAAGTAAACATGTGAATAGACCTGAAGTCCTAACACTGTAAAATTCTGCCAAATACATAACAGAAAAAAGTTAAAGAACCAAGACATATTGTCATGTAAAAACATATGGCATGCATAATCTTACAGTCCTTAGACAGAAGAAAGTGTATTTTAGTTGTATTTTTCCAATGTGTAAGCATTTTTCTGGGAGGATCACTGCAATTAAAGCCATTTGCTTTATGATGCTGGTACACAGTTTGTGTAATCTGTTCCTATAGCTAAAGAGCAACACCTAGCTCAAAATTAAAAGTTAATAAAATATTTTGCAGTATTAAAGAAAAGAAACAAGCACAGCTAAACAATTTCAAGGGGAAAATTAAAATATTAGCATGAAAAATAACAAAAAACCTCTGTGCACAACACAAAAACATGCATAGACAAAAGTTTGTTCATTTTTTGAACTGATAATTTACTCCAGTTAATTTGTTCTTTTGCGTCTTTGCAGACTTCCTCTTCTTAGAAATCATACCTGAAATTATTTTGGGAAACCCAGCACACACAGTCCACTGCCAGCTTCCTTATGATGTTCAGCATTTCATAGAACTAACAAAAAAATACTAAGAAAATGTGGAAAACTGTTTTTTGCCGGGAGACTAAGCACAGTTCAAGTTATTTTCTCCAATTTCAGCCCTTTGCAAGAAAAGGGCTGTTCAACATTGTTTAACATTGCCTGTAACTGGCAGAGTCAAAGGAAGAGAAACACCTGAAAATCAGAAATTGAATAGCAGCATATCTGCCAAGACATAGGTGATGCTTCTTTTTGTACTGATATCAGTTTTCAAATAAATTCTGAACAAGGCTTACATTCTTAAAATCATCTAGGAGACAGAGGAAGGCAAAGACATTTTCTCCTGATTAACCTCTGATATGACCACAACTCATGAGTAAAACTCTCTCTGTGGATTCTGTGGGATATCACACACATGAGTAATAACCAGCAGAAAACATCAGAATCCTCCATCAACTCAAGACCTAGTCCATCAGTGTCTCCTCATGACAAAATCACAGTATTTACTGTGTCACTGTTTGCAAAGTAAGGAGGGAAGTCAGAAGCACAGATTGCCACCAAATTTAGGAAAATCCAAACTTCACCACTGGGAATGACCTTATTTTCAGGCAAAGACTTCAGCCCTCACAGGCTGAGAATAAAAGTAAATGGCTTGACCATTTGGAATTGAAAGGATACTGGAATTTAGTTAGGAAGCAATTTCAACACACCTGGTAAAGTGTGCCCATATCCAGATATGTATCCATGTGTACTCACAGGTATTTGCAGTTTAGAGACCTGGTCCAAGGCATCACAGAATGATCAGCTCTATACTTTAGATTAGCACGCAGGAATGGTGGACTCAGCTGTGAGATGTGACTATTTAGGCCTCTTGGAATTCTTAGTGGAGCTCAGGAGACTGAGTTCTCACAGAGTCCAAAAGCAAGAGATGATGTCCAGTCAAAGTTCTGCTAAATGAGTGGAGAACTCAAATTGATCTGCACAGTATTTTTAAAGAGTGGAAAGCTACCTTGTTACTACAGGCAATTTAAGATTAGCAGACCAGAAGGTGAGTGTCCCAGAGTGGCTTTGAGAATGTTATGTTGGTTTTAGATATCAAAACAAAACTCAAGCTAGAGTGAGGATACCTTTCAAGAAACAGTAGTATCAAGCACACCTACAAAATTTATTTTGCTTTTGTAGGTCTTTCAGGATTCACAAAAATTCCCAACCCCATTTAAAGTGCACAGGATCTCTGCCTGGGAACCTCAAAAGATGTAACACATTTAAGCTTCCCAGTTTTATTCTGAGACAGTGAAGCCTTGTTTCAGGCAGGCAGGGAAATACTGAGAGATTTGGACACACTTGCACAGCTGTGTTGAAATTGCATCTAAACCAGCAGATAAACATTCTCAGCTCCTCGTTCAGAGACACAGTTGTGCACCTTGGACATTTCCCAACAGCACGTAGAGGGAACCTGTCTCCTAGCACGCAATCTGTGCCTCAGTTTCCATGGAAACCCAGCTTCCTCAGTTTTCTTAAGAAATCAAGGCAAGGAGGCTAGAGTGAAGATATTATGCCTCTGGTTGAGATGTCTGAAGAAATCTAGGCAATAGGGTGCAAATGTGCATGTAACTCATCTTTATCTGCACACAGCTCAGGAAGCCAAGGGTACTGAGTGGAGCCTTCCCTTGAGCCACCTTAACACGAGTTAGTTAAAAGCAGACACAAATGACCCCAAAGCAAAACAAATAAAATCACAGGCAGGAATTTGACAGGGAAAATATGACTGTCTCTCATTCTCCACTGAAATACATTTTAGTGGAGCTGAAGTGTTTGCTTTACACTAATGGTTATGCTGTTGCCTTACAGTGTGGGCAGTAATGGAAGAAAAATGCACTAATAAATGCACTGCGAGTGTACAACATAGGGTTGAATACAATATCCTGACATTGAATCTTTCCAGAAAGGGGTATTTTGTTGTGGAAAAGACTTGCAGGGGAATATGCATAAATTCTACTTTTGGATAAAAGGATAATTAATATTAATTTCAAACTATTGCACAAACAGTAAAACATTAAATGATGTTCAAATGCAGAAAGGGATCTTAGCTAAGCAAGAAATAGGATGCAAAACTTCTGCAGTCTGGGCTTGAAAAGACTGTTACTAGGTATCTGTTATTCTTAATTTTCTTTAATTTTCTTCTACCAGAAGGTACAAATTGCTAACTCTCTTCAATTCAAGTATCTGAGCAAAAGGAAGTGATAAAACTGCAAATTTGTCTACTGTAGAAAATTCAGGATGCTTCCAAAAATGTACTGATCAATGGGCAGAGGACAGCCAAGGGCTGCACAGCTACCAACTTCATACTGCACAGGAGTGAAGCTGCTGTTTAAATTGGTCTGTAGCACTGGACCAAATATTACTTTTTATAAATTGAATACATTATATAAACAAAATTTCTTTATATAACATTGAATATGTTATATAAACAAAATTTAAATATATACTTAATTACCCTCATGATGCAATGCATAAACTGTAAACAAAACCTCAGAAGTATTTAAAATATACCTTTCTAATTTTAAAGTATGACCAAAAAAATTAAAATCTCTGCAAATCTTAAGACTACTACAGTACTTTACATTAGTAATAAAAAAGTATTAGTAATCCATCTTTGATATTAATAACTTTAAAAGGGTTTGATTTTGTATAGTCAATGAAGAAATATTTGTAACTACTCAAATCATGTTTTATAAATATAGTACAATGTCAGGTACTCTATTTAGCATTTCTATTGATACTCATCAAATAAGTATTAGTATCTTCCAAATTTTCCATCGGAATGAAAAGATTCTGATCCATTAGCATGATCTACATAGCTCCAGAAATCTATTGCACTCAGGAATGAGGTAGGAATGCTAAAACTGAAGCCAAGTCCAGCAAAAATGAACAATTTGGGTGCCAGACAGCCCGATGGGCTAGGCATATTATTGTTGGTATCCCTGGAGAGGCTTTGTGAGTTCTGCCAATAGTTATTGCAAGGTACATTTTCAGTGAAACCTCCACCCATCTGCCAGCACACACCTGAGGATGCAGGGTACAACGTAGCACAGCTCATCTGTACCCACCATTTACACAGAGACAGAATATTAGCTTCTCCATAGTATCATAAAATTGTAGAATTATGGAATATCCTGAGTTTGAAGGTGTTGTTATTACATTGCAAGGGCTCCACACTGCTGGAGTTTTGTACCTCCTTGATGTTTCTCACAGGCATCTCCTCTAGGCACTGACTCTCCCTTGTCCCCACAGGAGCCAAGTGACTCCTCAACCAACCAATCCACTCTTTTACAACACTCTTCTTATTGGCCACAGTTGTGGCCTGTTAAAGTCAGGCCTGTTCCCAATCTCTAATAATTGGCTCAGCTGAAACCCCTTAAGGGGTAAGATTACTTTCTATACTACTTTTATTTTCTTATATTGCATCCCTCTACATGAAGGGACCCAGAGGAATCATTAAGCCCAATTCCTTGTTCCTTGCAGGACCATTTGCATATGGGAATCCATTATATTGAAATAGGGGTGTTCATTAGGGTTAGGCCAGACAAATACACAATAATAAACAGCAGAAAGCTATAAAAGATATGTTCACTATTTCAGCAACAGGCTCCACTGCAAGACACTTCACTAGGAGGCTGTTGTCTGTCTCCTTCCTCACTACTCATACTACTCTCTTTGTCCACTGCACTCTGCTAGAAACTATACCATTTTCTTTTCATCCTAACTTTTTCTTCTATGCATTATATTTCCTAGCAAAAGTAACCTAGGAAAGCCCTGTGAGTTCAGAAGAGGTCTTCCCCCTTTCTCCTTCCTCAGCTAGGTACCTATTTCAACCACCAGTTTTAAGCTTCTGTCAAACAGAAACTCATACCCATTTACCTGGTAATATTTTCTCTCATTACTAGAGACTTTTCTAGCCCATAGTTCCATGAAAACACAAATAATTCAGAATGCAAGAGACATTTCTCATTTAAAGGTGATCTTATGGCTCAAGTTGTTATTAGAAAATTCATCACTGATATTTGTTTATAATAACCTTGCCCAAAGGTTGTTTGTGTCTCATGCTTAGAGAAAACTATGACATCCCTGAGGTATGATAGTCTCTGAACAATAACACTGTTGATGTAATTCACTGGAACCTTCCTCATGGCATCACTGGAGGATGCCTGATGCCCTTGCATCACACTTTTTTCAGGATTCAGGTCTTAATTAACACTTTGACTCATATTAGCCCCAATGGTAAAACCTCTGTGCAGTCATTATAACAGTTCCATTTGACTCCACTCCTGATTTCAGAGAAAATGTGATCTATTAGACTGAAGAAGACTGAAACTTCAGGTAAATAATTCAGCCTCATTACATAAAGTTTATAAACTGACAGCATAAAGATAGTCCTTGTAAAAAGCAGAAAGAGAAATATATGTGGAAGGTGAAGAAATCATCTTAGTAGAAATCAATAGATCAGGTGCAGGAGATAATAAATGTCTCCTGTGTATAAAAAATGTACAAGAATGTTTAAAATCAGAAGTCATTGAAAGTTCTGGCATACATCTGGGATAATTGCAAGTAGAAAAGTCAGTATAAATATCTGAGCTGCTAGGAACTACTGGACCAAAGGACTACCCTTCTCCTAATTTAGTCTTCTTTCACCTCAGGAAACTGAATCATACTACCCTTTTCAAAATGTGACCATGTGCTTCCCTAAAGTGAGGTGGCACCCTTCTTCCACACTCACAGAAAAACTGTTCTGGAATATTTCTTTAAGTAAGCATGAGCTACTTATTTAATTTTCTTAAAATTTTAAGATTAAACCACCACAAACCCATATAAAAACCCCTACATTAATCTTGTGCTTTGAGAAAATATAAACTTTTGCTGTGATAACTTAAAAACATCAAACTTATATGGGTTGAAGGGAAAATGGTGGGGAAAATTTTGTATCCACAAAGGTCGGCAAATGACTTACAGTGTTTTGTAACAGTAATACAAAGTCCACAGAATGCCACATAAACACATGTCCACTGAAGAAAAAGAGAAAAACAAGAAAAATATTGGACTTATTTTCAAGCAATTTGAAGGAATTAGAGAAGCTTTGGCACAGATAACACTGATGCACGTGGTGTATTAGGTAAGAGAACCAAAGGCGGGACAATGGGTACCTCTTGTGGTACCTAGGCACAGACAACAGACTGTGCATTGCCTACAAGAAGGAGAGTCCTCAGGGCAGCAGCAGCAGTTTCACTCACACTGATTCTTCAGCTGCATGAAACTGTACTGATAAAAGGACTCTTTGGGTGGGACTCATCTCCCCCAGCTTCACACACTTACAATATAGACATTCAGGTTTGAGGCTTCTCCAGCTGAGAAAGAGAGAAGTTCTTCTCAGTTATAGTTCATCCCATTTTCAAGTCTTACTCAGAAAATGTCAGGTCAGTCCTGGAGTGGAGGAGTGTCTGTTTTATTCCACTGAACAAAAAAATGAGCTTAGGACAACCAGCTGAGTAGACATCTACAGTTAGGTGAATTAATCTCTTTTTCTCCTCTCTTTCACTTTAAATGGTACATTCACCTATATGAATATATAATTGCCCAAGGAAATCCTGCTTTTTCATCCTTTAAACCTACTTCTAATAGTTCTACTCTGAATGAAGTGTGTTTATTAATTTATCCAAATCCCTCCCTGTGTTTGGTCAGTAGGAACCATACAAAGCAATGACCCAGGTCTGGTGTTGTACAGAACAGAATTGAGAAAGGGACTGCTGACAAAAGAACTTTAAAGAAACAGATACTTTTTATTTAAAGCATAAAGAATTGTGAGGTCCCAGTGAAGCATGGTCTTTGCACAAATTATGATTGAAATACAGGTTAAATTAGCAAATTAGGAAAAATAAAAAAAAAAAAACAACAAAAAAAAGCCCTGTTTCTTGTTTCCCCAAGATCATTCCTGACTATAAAATACAGTGATCTTCAAGTCATAAACATTCATGTGCATCACCTAGAGGAATATTTTCCAATCTATTTATAACTTAATTTCTTCCTTGGCCCTGGTTCCTATCTGTCGGTCAATATTATAAACATCTGCCCTATGCCAACAAACGAGTTCATTTTTACCATGAAGTCAGGAGTCATCTTTCTGCATGCCATGTCTTATTCACATCACACTGACACTGCCTCTAAGTGTATAGGCAGTAAAAATAACCATGAAAGCATGTTTCAATAGTAAATAAAGATTTTTTAAAAATACTAAATAGAAAACTTGAACCATTAGTACTCACCACCAAGGCTTTAGACCTGTTACTTAGAAGTTTTTCAATGTCTCTGGCTGCAATTTCCACAAGCTGACGAGGGTTGTTTGCTTCTACAGTATACATTGCTGCATTTTTCAAATAAATCTGCAAAAGAAAAAAACCGGAAATAAATCAAAATGGCAGTACACATTCAAAATAAGCCAAGTGACTTGACAGAAGAGGCATCAAGATGTCATCTGTTCTTACTGGAGCTTCGTAATGACTACTGCTAGGAAAATCCAATTGGGCCCTGTGAAAGAAGTAGTTCACCTTTTTGTCTGAGAGGTTGAAGCTGATACTAAAAATTATTTAATAAATCTTCAAAATTGACCAGTTTTAGTGACAAACTAACCAGCTGCAAAATGCTCAAGGAATCCGATTCCCAAGGTGTGCTAAGAGAGCAGTAAAATGGTGATCCTTTAAAATGACTGAATTTCAAATAAAATAGTTATTGCTGAATTGAATTCTTCCTTGAAAGATGAAATATAAACATACCCATTGAATTCATTCATTTAAGTTATGCTTAATCAGTTTAGTCCCTTATCTGTTTATTCATATATAGTATATTAGTATAGAATATTAGTATTCACAAGGAAAGAGAAGGAGGAGCAAGCAAGAGGAAAAGAGGGAAAAGCAGAAATAATAAGGGGAAATGGGGAAAAAAGATGAGGGGAAAGAGGGGAAATTTAAATATGTTTCTCCCCTGTTGTGAATAAAGGTTATCTCTGAGGAGCCATTAACTGTTTCCAAAGCAGAACATGTATATGAAGAGGATAATTTTATTTGTTAATCAATGACATACAGTGAAAAGCATGTAACCATAAGAAAGAAGGGAGAAAAAAGATGCAAAAAGTGCATTTGCCTATCACTGTCCTACTAGAACTGAATAAAGAAAAAAATACTATATTTGGTGTGGAAAAAAAGGAATACAAAAAAAAAAAAAAAGGTGGATACCTTATAGCTTGATGGGCAAACAGGGAAAACTAATTTTATGCAGCCAACAGATGGCCTGAGTTTACTCAAGCACTTTGCCTCTGTAGCAGTGCCTGGCGGGGGCTGTGCTGTCTCCGGGGGAGTCATTCCAGGCTCGGTCCAGCACTAATGCCCTGGCTGCCATCCAGCACGAGAGCCAAAGAACTGCTGAGCACACTGAGCCTGCCAGCCCCGCCAGCTCTCCGGGGTTCAACCTTGGGAGACCTTAGAGAAACTCACCCCATTACACCTCTGGTGCTTAGAGCTGATAAGTACCACAAAAACTTTTCTGACAACTGCAGTTATAGATGCAAATTGTTATCAGGCATGGCCCATAAGCTGCCACAGCTCTTCAGCACTTACGAATTTTGTGAGATTTATGTTGGGTCTTGGTTTGTTGTTTATTTTCCTTCAGCAGTCGTTCCTTTCCACCAGTAACTGAGCAATTGGAATAAGCTTTATTCCTCATATAGTAGTGATTATTTAAAAAAAATGAGTGCACCATGAGCAGAAAACTACTAAAACAGATGACAGAGCCTAATCAACTCAGATTGTAGTCTGGATACTTTTGAGGTGCTCAATTTTCAAAACAGCCATACAAAAAGTTTATCTCTAGATAAACCCAAAAATCTCTTTTTGAGGGGTGTCTGGGTTTTTTGGGTTAGTTTTATTTTAGGGGTTGGGTAGGGGGTTGGTGGGGGGATTTTTTAGGACATAACTTAATAGCAGGATTGGCCTATAAACCAATTATTAATTAAACAAATTTGAAAATAAAGCCATTTTATTCTACAATTGATCACTTCAGAATTTCATTCCTTTTTCTCTGAAACATCTTAAATTTGCAGTCAGCAAACTATTTTAGAGGTAAATTGACTGTTGTGACCAGTCCCACAGGCAAGGCAAGAGTAAAAATCAGTTTTATGGATCCTGATGATTTGAATCAAGACAGGAAATTTCAGAGGAACATCTAAATTAAAATGACCATCAAATCTTGTAAAACTTTCAGGTTTTCACATTGTCAACAAACATTCACCCTGGTCACACAAAGAACACACACTGCAATATACCAGGTGGTGATGTCTTGGTCTTTAAAGAGATATGTGACGGCAAATTCTTTAAACTTCATTTGTGACTGCATGTAGTTTACCTTAATCAAAAGTTACTAAATTTACAGAAAAATGGAAACAAGATTTTGTAATGGTGTAAAAAATATGAAATAATTTTCACAGAAGTTTTAAAATAATAACTTTAAAAACAATTTTAAAGCTTCATATATTTCACTTGTGAAAATGTTTGATTGGTTTCCTTTGTTCAATTATTTCTGGTCTCTTTTTTTCCAAATTTTTTTAAACACTTGCTCTTTATTATTTCCTACTCAATGGTGAAAGCAATATAAAAAAACAGTATAAACCCTTTTCATTTGGGGTTTCAATTAAGCAAAAAATCTAAAATTTGGAGAAAGAATTGCAAAAATGCCATTTCATAGTAATTAATCTTTTACTCAACATGATAAACACTAGGCAAGCCATAAGAAAAGAAAATTCACATAGAGGCAGAGTGAAATATGTGTTCAATTAATGCAGGTTTGAAGCAGATGGATGCCAGGGATGACCTGGAGATTGCACTGACCAGATATGTAAGAGCAAGTGCTGTAGCGCTGATTCTCTTAAATTTTTAAGCCCTTAGAGAAATCTGGTTTCTAACAGGCTGTGATTGAGCAGCCTCGGTAAAGTTAAGGGGGATGTCATACTGCACTCACACAACCACCAACCAGAAGGACAAAATCTTATTTGACTTAATCACAGAACCACAGAATGATCTGAGTTGGGAGGGACTGTAATGATCATCTGGTACCAACCTCACAGCCATGGGCAGGGACACCTTTCCCTAGATCAGATTGCTCAGAGCCCCATCCAAGCTTTTCTTGAACACTTTCAGGAGCCCACAGTTTCCCTGAGCACCCTTTGCGAGCGTCTCACCACATTCACAGTAACAAATTTATTCTTATCACCCAATCTAAACCTACTGATTTTCAGTTTAAAGCCATTCCCCCTCACCCTGTCACTATCTGCCCTTGTAAAAAAGTCTCTTTCCAACTCTCTTGTAGCCATTTTTTGGTACTAGAAGGCCACCATAAGGCCTCTCCAAAGTCCTCCAGGATGAACAACCTTAACTGTCTCAGTCTTTCCTCATAGGAGAGATGTTCCATCTCTCTAATCATCTTTGTGTCCTGCTGGATTGGCTCCAGCAGGTCTGTGTCCTTCTTTTGCTGTGCTCAATGTAGAGCAAAGTCACAGTAAGCCATAGTGGTAATGAATTGAGAACCTGGATGGAAAATTTGTACTTTTGTCCCTGTATCCAGTTTGTTCTTCCAGAAAATGTTATAAACACCATTTTGAAAGCACTCACATTTTGCACACACCCAATTCCTATAGGGAAGTTATTCCTATATACCCAAGTTTGAATGCTTTGAAAGCTGCAGACTATCAAAGCATTGGGACATTTTCAGGAAAAAAAATAAACATTTTCATCTTTCTTCTCCAGCACCAGCTATCAGAGAAAATTCAAAAGTCTGAATCACATAACAAGGAGATCATCACTACAAGAGATAGGAGCATCATTAAAACTTTTATAACAGGCATTGTGGGTCCTACCACTAAGAAAGCCTGACTGAGGCTTGACAAATACAACTTGTATTTGTTAGTGATTTCAAGAAAATAAAATTCAGAACAACTCTCACCCAAAATAAACCCTTTGAGATTTACACAAGATTCACACAGACCTGAATCAGTGACTTTCTTTCTCCCCTTCTTTGTTTTATCCCATGGCAAGGCTGGGAGCACCAATCTACCCTGCTTCTACTGCCAGTAAAAGATTTATCCTGCAAGCTCCTGAACAAACAGCATCAGAAATTACTTAGAACTTCACACACTTCTTTATTTTCCTAAAGTGTGAGACCTGTCTCAACTACCAAGGAAGAGTCTAATATTCATTAATTATTTAGGAAGTGTGTACATAATTTATTTGTTGCCTACTACCCTTTTCTTTATTTCACTCTAGCACTGCAGCAGTTCAGCACAACACTACACAGGGAAATACACACTTCAGGATACACACTTCGGGATTTGGCACCCTGGGACAAACTTTTCCTTACCCAAGGTTTCCACCTAGCAGTCTCACAAAATTAGCAAATGCTCATCTCAAATAGCCATAAAAGGTGTTATTGGCAAAGGTGTGCTCATTTGTCTTACAAAATACTATTTGGCAGGCTCCATAGCCTGTTAAAAGGAGTTAATTTGAGTACAATTTCTTAAATTGCTTTAACTAAATGAATGCAAGTTTATATTGGTTTTTAAATCTAAATTATTTTTTAGTACTTTTATCAATAATATTTTGCTACAAGATCTCCAAATTGCCAGTAAATCCCTGCCACTTGTCACAGAATAAAGCCTCATTGCATGACTAAGCAAAGCCTGTAAGGTCACAGCACAAAAATACTTTAATTCTTTTCTGAAGTCAATAGTCATGCACTTCTTTATTCAGAAAAGACTATATTAAAATTGCACATAATGAACTGCAAGGTTTTAGGGGAGAGAACATGATGGAGAGAGTCACATTAAGGTGAAGCAACACAACAATAGTTGAATGTGACAAAGATTAGAAAAACTGCCAGCTCCTCAGCAGAACGTGCCCCTCTCTGTTCAGCCTTCAAGGACATGTTTATAAATCTCTCACAAAGAGACATTCTCCTTGCTTCCCTCCAAGCTCGCCAGGGCAAGTCAAACACTTCTGCATAAATTGAGAGAGAATGAAAGACGTTATTACATGGCTCTTGCTGCATTGTGGCAGGCATTTGGGCTGGCCCTAGCACTGAAAATTCATTTAAACAGCCCTCATGCTGTATCACTCTCAGAAAAAGAATTATTTTCAACTGCAGTAGAACTCCTTTGCCTCTTTGTTTGCTTGTTTGCTCTGAACATGTGAGTCACCCAGTTTAAAAACAACAGAGCCTCTCCTTCAGGCAGTGGTAACTTGGCTGAGGGCCCAAACATAGGACATGAACATGCCAATCTCATTTCCATCACTGAATGCTTCCATGGACGTAGAAATCATATCAGCCAATGTCTTCAGAAGTTCAAACCCAGAATTTCAAAAGTTAACCAAAATCACTGTAATTTTTCCAGCTTTGGAAAAGAGAAAATAAATAGCTCAACAATTCCAATTATGCTTATCTGTACAAGGTAAATCCATGGATGCTTTTATTATTTCAATACTCCTTTCAAGACCACTTAGCTCAGCTGGGCTGAGACATCTCTGTCAACAACCACTGCCTTAGCACCAAATGCTTTTTTGTCAGCCTAGACCAGCTGGAGACTGCCATGATGGCAAAATCTACTGCTCAAAAATAGTGGTGAGCTTGCAGTAAAATCAACCAAAACTTTGTGCTGGATTTTCCCCCATGTCCTCTGAAATCAACCACACCAAACTACCAACAGTACTTGTGAAATCTTGACCTAGGATTTACAAGCTTGTGCACTAAAGTAATTAACCTATTTAATTTTTTTTTATCCTTCTGAACAGAGTGAAACTTAAATAAATGCTGAGTAAAGTATTCTCTTTCTGCCCACTCCTCACTTCTGGAAAGGCACTCCCATTGCCAATTCCCCCTGGTCCTTCCAGTCTCCTGTTTTCCACCACTTTGTGGCACTACCAGGGCTGAGTGATCCAGACCTGTCTCAGCAGGAACCTCTGCCTGTACCCTGGGCCATCAGCTCCATTTCAGTCCAGTCCTCAGCTGAAAAAAAAAGTTCATGTCTTACTGATATTTTGAGTAATGTTAAAATATAAATAAATAAATTATAGTTCTATTAATAAATATTCAATGTTTTAAAGAATAAAACTTTCTGTTTAAATAACTTTTTTTTAGCTAACAAAATATCAACTAATAACACATATATATTTTGTAATTTCAGTTTCTGTTTTTACCAATGCCATGAAGTTACATCATGATCTCATTTCTGAGAGAAAAGCAGAAAGAAGAGGTCATGTGACAGACATCTAAAAACATGGTAAGATCCTGGGAGCAGAAGTCAGAAAAAATAAATAACCACTTTCTAATTTTATATTGCATTACATTATATCATTATTATATTATATTTTCATATATTATAATATCATATATTATAATATCTAACTTTTTTGTTATTGCAGATATTCTCCTTTAACTGAAATTTTAGTAGCCAAAAAGAATATGATCTGCCCAGCCTAACAAAATTCTATCTTCTTACTTGAGTATCTTATTCCCAAAGTTATATTAATAGTTTCTATTTCTATATACATGCCAGACTATTTTTCATTCTCACAAGACACTTCTTTTAATCAGAAGCAATTAATTGAGAAGCTCATTGAAAAGCACTCATTTCTAAGAAGCATTCTGTGTGTTCAAAGGACTAAGTCTTTTATAGGTCTTACTCTCTGCTCCATATAGTGTATAAATAAGATCACAGCTGCTCCCTAGCAACTCACAGATGCCTTCATTCCTGGAATTCATGGCAACAACACAAAGGAGGAAACCACCCCAGTGGTTCAGTGTAGCTGCTGCTTTTCAGAGTCACTTGCCTGGTCACTGAGTGCTCTGAAGGTCTGGGATGACAAGTGACAGGGCAGCTGATGTGCTGGAAACCGTCACTTACCACAGTGGTGACGCGCAGGTTAGGGAAAAAAACAACAATTATCAGAGCAAGTTCATTCATTCCTAAGCAAAACACTCAGACTGAATTCTGCAAGGTGCTGGGACCACTCATGGCTCAGTTAACAGCAGAGAGAGGATAAGCAGTGCCAGAGTCAATGGGCTCACTCAGGTGCCTACTCAAAGGGAAGCACATAATCAGGCACACTTTGTAGGAATCATCAGCCCCTTTTGATTGTTGATAATTAATAGAGTAGCCCAGAGGACTTGCAAATTAAGCAGCAATTTTTGTAATTGCCACTTTGTATTTAAACCTTGATAAAACAAGAGTTCAGCTTTGTACTTCTACTACTTTACACAGGAAAAGCAGATTTTACATCCCTCTTTGTTAAGAAAAGGTACTTTAAGGTATTCAATTTTGTTTCCTAGTGATAAGAATACTTATTAAGTAACAAGAGGACATCATTTATTGGTTTCATAGCAGTTTTAACTCAGGCTTTTAGCTGAGACTGAGTAAGAACTCAAAAATACCAATTCATGAGTACAAGTGGATCTTTCCTGTAACAGAAGAAGAACAATAGGAAGAAAATGTTTCACATTTATTCTGCACTTCTGGTATATCTGGAAATGGGCACTTATGTAATTTCTAAAAATTCACTTATTCATAGGAAATTTTGGCCTACCTTAGCTATTAATTTGTCATCTAGCTAGCAATTTGTCATCTACTGACTCTCTCCCCAAAATTAATTTTAAATATCGGAATTTAACTTGAGCAGATTTTTTTTTTTTTTTTTTTTTGCTTTTTACTAACCACAGGACTTAGAAAATTATTAACTCTAATGTTTGGGGTTTTGTTTGGTTTAGTGTGTGATTTTTTTTTTTAAAGAAAATGTTTAATTTTACTCTCAGCTTCTACAAAAGAATCTGAATATAAGTACCATTAGGACAGAATTTATTACTGTTGAAGCCAACAGAACATTATAAATTACTCAAGAATGGTGCTTTGATCAAAGATTACCCAGATCAGCAAACAGTAATTAAAGCTACAGTAATATTAGGCCGCCTCTTCCCTTGAGCTTGAGCAAGCTTTGTTAATGCAGCCACCTATTCTTAGTGACTTACAGCTGCTTTTGTTTGCTGGAAGAAGGAAAGCTTCAAAATGTCAGTTTATTGCTAAGGGAGTAGAGTAGAGTATTTGCAACTGCAAATAGCAAATGAGGCTGCCTGTGTTTTGACAACCTCTTAATTTCCATTCGGATTACAAAGAAAACGTGCAGATGTGTATTTAAATTTCTCAGCTTGCATTTTTTTAAAGTGATTTCATTTTCTGACATCTCATCACTGGTCAGCAATGTGTAAACTCAATAGAATTTAGTTTGGATAATTCTACTTTTAATGCCTGCAGCTTTGGTATTTGGTTGCTCACAGAACATGGCAGTGGCAGTGGTACACCTCAAATGGGACATACATTGTTAAAAAAAAAACTGTGAATAACTTTGGGAGTCCCTGACCAGGCTAAACCATCTCATACATTACTATAACTCTGTTAAAGGGACTCTGACTCCTCAAGAAATATCTGAAATTACCACATTTCACTGTACCATACCCTTCATAATTCTATTCTAAAAATAATCCCGACCTCCCTCCCCTTCACCACACCCCTCTCAGGGACAGCAGAGTGGTGTCCCCACCTTAGGAATGACAAATGTGAATAGTGTGCAATAGCCTATTTATGCCAGAAAGAATTCATGTGTTTCAGAGGCTGGCTTCATGGACTCACTCAGCCAAACTTTCTGATACCTATTTTGTTACACATTTCTAAGTTAATTTTAAAAGCTAAATAGAGTTGCTCTCTTTTTATCATTTTTCCCATTTTTCCCTTAGAAAAACGACATAAAAAACTGTACCTCAGTGAAAAACTTCATTTGTAGACAACCAGAATGACCCATAAATACGGCCTGAAATCAAGGAAGTTTCAGCAAATATAAAACTGGTGACTCAATGAGGATAAAAGTGCTTCAAGAACTTCAAAATAGTTGACTTGTTTGAATTTCCATTTCAAGATTATATAAAAATGTAGTTTTGGTTTATGTGGGTAAAAAGTCTTCTCTACTTTATATTTCAAAAAAAGTTGCTTAGTATTTGGTTTCACTGAGACAACAAAAAGAGACAAAAGGAGAAAAGAAAGAATATAACACATTTCTGAGTTTTGAGATCAGTCATTGTGAACCTCTCTGAGTAGCACAATTTGAATGAATAGAAGACTTCTTTATTTCCCAAATTTAACTCATTTAAACACTTGCCTTCCTTTCTTAGTGCACTGGAGAGTACACCCAAGATATACAGGAAAGTATAGTTACACCAGTTGTGTCTGCAAGTGTTGTGGTATCAGTTACATTTTACATTTTCAGGGATGAAGAAGGATGGACTGCACAATACATTATTATTTATATGTCAGAAGTATCTTGAAATTCAGGGTCAAAATAGTGACAAACTCATCAGAATCTATGGCATTCATAACATTTCAATCAAAATTTTCATTTTCTAATGAAATTCAAACTTACAAAGTCCACAGCCAGGACCTCCAGAGCAATGTTCACCAAATATAATAATTTGGGTTGTTATTCCTAAAATCAACTATCTTAAAAAAAAAAAAATCAGTCTTGCATGTCTTCTTATTACTTTTCTTAATCATAAAACTCTCCATTACTTCAACCTTAACAAGGGTGAGTATAGCATATTTTGGAATGTGTCCATAAATCACCTAGGTCCATCTGCTAGCTCATCAGAGAATAGCAGGAGCTAGAAAATTCTTTGCCTCTGGGTCAAGCATATACAAATCAAATCCAACTTGATACATACAGTAGTTAAAATAATAAATAATAGATAATAAATAGATAAATAAATAAATAATAGAGCTAGTAAAAATAAATAGAATATTCACCTCCACGTATCTATCTGTTTAATCTTTTCAAATTATAAATCCAAATTTTTATAAAGCTTTTGCTAATACAGTCAATTTACTTTATGAATGTAAAGAAAGAACCACATAAATATCATGCCAATCATTGAGAAAAATAGTAGAAATGAAAGTGTTTACTGCTAAATTACCTGCCAAATCACTTTCTTTAGCAGGAATTGCAGGCAATTACTACGACAATAGGGAAGATTTTCCAGATCCAAGTCTTACATGAATTTTAGGTAAGCTGTTAAAGCCTCCCCTTGCACACACCTCTACACAGATAATGAATGAACAAGACAAGCACTATATGAGGGCCTCTCTAGGTCTGTCAGTGGTGTGTCTGTAGGGCTTCTAGAACAGAGCTTCTAAAACTAATTAAGCTAAAATCTGTAGAACCCAACAGAAAGTTACTGCAGGTTATAATTCCTTCTGGCAGAAGGAAGCTTTCCTGAACATCCCTGCTCCAGGGCAGCTCAAATCAGAGATCAGTCTTTCTTACAAGCCATTCATCTCAGTTAAACTCCAGAGACTGATCCAAGACCTGGAAAGCTGAAAGTGTGGCCTGGGAAGCTGCTGCCAATGTGAGTGCCTGAGCAGACTCACACCATCTGTGCATGAGCACACAGACCTCACTCTGAGCAAGGGATGAAATGTGCTCCTGCAGGATCTCAGCTGGGCTGTTCACTAAAGAACAGCTAATTATTGTAAAACAACATTCAAAAGACAAAATAAATAACAATCTTCTGACAATTGCTGGTGGACTCATTTGGTGAATGAAACTCATCACCACATATCATACACCCATACCTCTTTTTCTTTTGTAGGATGAAACAGTATTATTAGTGTCATATATTATGAGTATTAGTATTATCTCAGTAGGAATATTATTTACAGGCCAATCAGCCTATATGGATTCACTCTACAGCTCCTAATAACAGCATGCCTTATGAACATCATGCATGGATTGTTTTTGCAGAGATTTATCAAAAAGCAAACAGATTCAGGGAGTGGAGTTCCTTGGAATTGCCTCTATCTGATGCTTCGTTCATTTCTGCCATTGCCTGAAAAGGTTACTCTGCACAAGATGGCATTTTTCTGGTGTAACAGCCATAGAGAAGCTCCAGTGTGTTTGTCACATCAAAGCTCTTTACACAGACCCACATTTTTTAATTCAGTGTTTCTGTAAAAGAGGATTCTCTTCAATCAGTTTGGAACAGACAAGCTCATGCATTGCTCTAAGGCAGATTGTCTAATCCAAGGCCTTCCTGTCTGGGTACTGCAGGGTTCCCCTCCTTCTCTCTCCCTGTGCCTAGAGGTATTTTAGAGCTGGAGTCCAGAAGCATACTTGTAGTAGTTTATTAGATTAAATGAGCTGTCAATTAGCTTAGTCATGAGTCTTTGCTGTGAACATTCTATGTAAAAATGGAAGTTGTGCATACTTTCATGAAAATGGAACTATGTACTTACTTAATTCTGTACTTCAGGAGGTTCTTCACCTTTATTTTTTTTTTCCTGTATGCTGAGGTATCTAATTTTTAGACCAGAATGTGTCTTTGTACATATTTTTGTCTTTTCAAAGACCAAATACTTACTGAGAAATGCAGCTAGTGAGATCAATCTCAGAATTTATTTTGCTACATGGACTTTACAGTAGCTACTGTCTACTCTTTTTTTTTTAATTTATTTATTTCTAACAGTCTATTTGCTCTGTAGAAAACATGTATCCTTCACACCAGAGCATCTTCATGATGCCTGAATACACAGAGAGTTCATGGGTAAGCAAAGTTACATGAACCTTCTTAAGCTGAAATGACAATTACATGACTATTTGTTGCTGTTGTTTTTGTTGTTTTGTTTTGTTTTTTTTTTAACATAATACTTATAAAACCAAGAAAATATACTAAGTTGTGCTTTGTTGAGAGACAGTTAAAGAAAGAAGCACACAGGACAAGATTTTCCTGTGTGTCCTGTATTCCTGCTTCCAAGTCTCCAGCTGTACATACAACACCTCCTTAAAACATTCCCTTTGCTCTTTTAGGGGAAAAAAATCCTTAGGAAGGACTAAGGACAGTACCTTCTTCAGCTGGGCAACTACAGCAGCAACAGCCTCTGCTTTTTGTATAAAAATCTGTTGGGGTTCCTTTTTAATACTTTTTACCTGCTTGGCTAGTAAATCAAACGTTGTTAGTCATGATTCTTAGCAAATGTAAATTAGTGTAATCCACTGCAGCCAGTGGAGCTCTGCCAGTTTTCAACCAGCTGAGTATTTTGGCATCTTGAGTCCCGACTTCCTGCCTTGTTGAAGCAATCATTGCATTACTGTAATGGGGATATTACACTGGTATTACATCCAAGTTGGAGTTCTCCCAGATCTCACCTGAACTCATAGTCATGTCCAAAAAAGCAGGATTTAAATATGTGCTTTAAATCTATTTTTGGAAGACTATTTTGAGACCATTCCCAGAGAGCATCCCAGAACCAGAGAATGTGCTGAATTCGAAGAGGCCCACAGGGATCATGGAGTGCAACTCCTGGTCCTTTGCAGGAC
The DNA here is from genome assembly GCF_012460135.2 of Molothrus ater. Classification (NCBI taxonomy): domain Eukaryota; kingdom Metazoa; phylum Chordata; class Aves; order Passeriformes; family Icteridae; genus Molothrus; species Molothrus ater. The sequence goes on along the minus strand of NC_050482.2, from coordinate 10,258,365 downwards.
ACCCCAATCCCACCATCTCTCCTTTGGGCATCACAATAAACAGCTCTCACCTGCCTCTCCAGCTCCTTGTTTCTTCTACCCCAGTTATGCTACTTTGCAGGCTGTGGATAAGAGTAGCCTCAATGTAAAACTCCTAATTTTAAGGGCATCTAAACTTTCTTTTGCAGTTTTTCTTACTTACAGGCATTAATTATATTGCTGTCATCATTGCTAACAAGAGAAAAGGTATTATGATGAAACGTGCATCAACACAAACGTATTAATATTTTCAGAGGCAGAATCACTACTGAACTAAACTCCCAAATATTTTGTCTTTTTTAAACACTATGTGGAATATTCATTAATATATTATTGTTTATCCTTGCTATTCAGGTATTTTCAAAAGTTGTGATTAGTGAGAGTTGCAATGACTGCATTATATATGCAAAAACAGGAGAAAGAGTGGTTAGTCACTAGGACAAGATTGTGATTCCAAATCACTCTAAGAAAACTGTCAATGAAGAAAGAAAAGGGAATCCTCTTCTGAGGAGATTCTTCTCCTTAAATATGATTCCATGAAATTTAGTATATGTTGAATTCAAACACCTTAAATACAAAAAATACTTTCCCTGGTTATCTATGTCCACCCTGCAGATTAAATTAGACTCTTACCAAGGTACTGATCTCAACAGGACAGCTATCCCCTTTTCACATACCTCATCTGACTTTATTGGCCATCTATTTTTTTTTATTATTATTATTCCTCTGTAAGTACACATTACACTCTGAGTTTTACATCCTTTCTGTTGCAGCATGTCCCAGTTGAGACAGGCACCATACACAGCATGGTGTACGAGTATCACCATCCAATTTCAGCAGGCTTGGAGCATCTGCCCATACATAGTAGCACCGTATCACTTTGGAAGGCTGCAAGCATCTGCCCTTCTTGTCCTTTAGCCCAACCTTTTATACCCCCCCATGTTGATGCCCTGCCCCTGTGTGCCCTCTGCTCCCCTTGGTGGTTGGTAGCACACCTGGGCACCCCCTGGCTCATTGCTGTCAGTGCTGCTCACCTGCTGCTCACAGCTGTGCCCATTGGGGATGGGGATCAGCCACAGCCCCATCCCAATTACCACAAACTGTGCACCTACACCCTTCTGCTCAAAACTTCTCCCAGTCTAAAATCAAAATAATTGAGAATTAAGGTAGTACTCCTATCCCACTTCCTCATGGTCATGGAAAAAAAAAAAAATTGTAGTTCTGCAGAAGAGACCATTGTTCAGTGTATTTCCCTGCAGCACAGAGACCCCCAGACATCCAAGGCATATCCAAGCACAAATAGCACTGATGAACCCCCAGATACTTTCAGCAAATTATGGGAGCACCATTAGCATTGCAGCTAATTGAAAAAGCTCTGGTTTATGTTAATTCACTCAAGATGAGAACACATTAATTGTGCTACTTTGAGAGCTATCTTGGTCACTTTAGAGATCTACACAGAAGACTTAATTGCACAAAGCAGACACAGATCCTGACTTCAGCTGAATCACTGGGAATTCTTCCCCTGACTCTGGGAAAGATTGACCAGGCTGTGAAATGGTTATAATCTGTTACATGTTCTTGCTAAGAGCTTTGAGCTTTAATCTCACACTTGGCAAAATTAAAATTAATTTTCCCTAGAACAAGGGAAGACATTTCTCCTACCAATCTGATTATTACAGTTTTTGACAGAAAGTCTTATTTACTATTTTATAATAGGAGCAATCTGCTCCTTCTTTTTATATTATTCATTCTGCTTTTAGAGAGAAAAGAGGCAGAAAACCCAAACAAATTATTTATTTTTTCAAGTTTACATGAAGACTACAGATTTGGTCCAAATAATTCTGGAGCTGGAAGAAGAAATAAATCAGAAAAAAAGCTGAAAATTCAATCTGACTGTAAGCATTTTTAAAGCTTGAGCATCTGAAGGCAAATTCTGTGAATAAAAGGGACAAGCATGCAGGCATGCTGTTTTTCATGTCTTGTAGTCTCAATTTTTCCAAGATTGTGGTTCATTTCAGAAAGATCTAACTAAATGTTAATAGGCAGTGAGCAAGAAAAAAAAAAAAAGATGTCATTCAGAAATGGGCAAGTGACAATAGCCTGCAAACAAGAAGAGAGTGGGAGAGTGCATGGGTTACACCTTGCAGGGCTTTGTGTTTTCCCTTGCAGCCAAGAGAGCTAATTAAAACCTCATGTCTAGAAAAAGGCATCATGCACGTAGGTCAAACACATGGCTTTGATATAGTGGGATATTTTACATGGAAACATCCCCCTTTCATGCTTTTAATCCTGGGATTACAGCACATATCGACCATCTTGTGAACATCATCTGAGATAACACTATTTCCTTGAAGTCTATTGTAAATTCTGGCTTTTCAAAAGAAACTTACCTATAGTATTCACACACTCATGTTTTTGTTTTTGTCCACATGAACGTCACTGTGGCAAAGCTGGTAGCACTACAGATTATTAGGCTTTCCCAGTAGTTTTCATTATAAGACTGTTTAGCAGCTTGCAAATTTGCCAAATATTAACAACAAAAACTAACATTTTCCTCAGGGGAAAAAAAGAATGAAACATCAATCTCTTGGCTTTTCATTATCTATTTTACTATGTGGTCCTTACACAAGAAGGCATAGCAAAATGGTTGAGACATTAACTCATTGTTTTGGTCCAGTTAGAAACCCTGTGTAACTCATTTTCCTGTTACCTATTCATTGTAGATTAAAACCTCAATGCTGTGTTTTTAAAGATATATTTAAATCTTCAGTGTTAAAAAAAAATTAGCCTGAAAAGGACCTGCAGATCACTGCAGAGATTTAATCAGCTAAATTGCTGAGAATGCAGGTGTATTTTAACTCAGAAACATCACTCCTAGAGAATGTCCCACCTCCTCTGCAGCTCAAGGTCAGACTTGGCTGTGGTCTCTCAGGTCTACACAGTGGGAGAAGGAGGAAAGGAAAACTGAATGAAGGACAAAGGGCAAGAGACTGAGATATGGAAACAGGATATAATGGACTGGAAAAGGGAAGCAAAGAGTAAAGAGAAAGTGAGACTGGAAGGGAAGGTGAAATAGAAAAATCATACAGGAGAAAATTACGGGTCTGGGACTGAGAATGAGTGATGGAGGGAAATGTGAGAAAGGGGAAGAGAAATTCCTGTGGAGGAGAAGAGATGAGAATATTGTGACAGGCTGGCCACACACACCTGGACAGAATGTTTTGGAAATGCTAAGAAAAAAGAATGAGTTAAGAGAGAGGTGCTGATCTGGAAAAAGCTGAGGAGAAAGATCCTAAAATAGAGACAAGAAACTAGTGTAAAATAGAAAGGCAGACTGGTGAAGCAGCAAAGACAGGAGCCAAGACAGAAACATAGCATAGGTTGAGGAGAAATGAAAGACAGCCAAGCAACACAGCAGGAAAGGAATGGAAAGCTGAATGGTGAATCAGTAGCAAGATGCTGAATGGAAGGGGAAAAAGAGACACAGCAAGTGCAGAACAGACCAGATCACCTAAATTAGATAAGCAAAAATGGACTTGTAGCAGAAAGTCCCCACCAGAACCTGGAGACTGATGATTTGCAATTCTTTTTGTTCTCTGTCAGCAGATACATGTGAAATCCTCCTGCAGAAACTCCAATGACAGTTCCATGCTTCCAAATCTTTCATTTCCTCAGGAAGCTCAAGTGCTAGGCATTTCTGTATTGGAAACCAATGCTTGTACAAATCTGATGACTTGTGTTGGGATTTCAAGATTTTGTTTTCAGTTTTTTTATGGTTTTTAAAGATTAAAACACGCATCTAAAGCATCTGCCTTAAATTGTGTTGCAATATGATGCAGTCAAATATTAGGAAAGGCCAGAACTAAAATAAATTCTGCAATCTTCATTTATGTTCATTGTGCATGCAGTGACATAGCCCTTCCTTTTATAAGACAGTGGTGATCTCATCTGAGCTAATGGACATCTGAGCTAATCATCCAACCCCCTCTTAGAGCCAGTAAAGACAAAATGTCCTTCTGGGACAGGATACACACAAGACATGAATGTCTGAGCAAAAGGTCCTTAAGGTCAAAGGAATACATTAACACACAATGCTAAATCTGACAACTTCACACATTATTTTTTTCTCTGTGTTTCTCTTAACACTTCAAAAACCATTTGAAGCTATCTGCTCAAACCTCTGCTATCCATTTCATGGATCATTTGGAATAATTTTCTGAAAACCAAATATCAAGGCTTCACATCCAGTTCCCCAGCACCAGGGGCTTTTGCTGGCAAACAATAGCTCAGTTTCCTGATGCAGCAGCAAAATTCCCTTCATCTTAAATCAGACATCCATCAGTTCAAAGAAAGAGCCATAGCTCTTGTGCAGGGATAGGGAGAGGGAAATGTATGATCATATGGTTGTATACTGGATTGTGATGCATACATACAAAATTGTATAGGCAGTGTAATTCTGACATGTTCTTAATTGTGCCTTCATTTTTCCTGCAAGGGCACATGTGTTGTCACCATCTATGAATAAAAGAATAACACCAAAAAAAAACTCAATGAGAGATTTGTAAATTCTTCTCTAAAACAAACAACAAATTTGGTGTTAAATTGAACAGCTGAATAAAAGTAGTTTTCATTCTCATCTGTGTTTCTGCTAACCAAAGCTGCCTCATTTCATGAAATATGTGTCAGAAAGATAGGTTCCCTTGTTAATAGAGAGCAGAATTCTCCACCACTGTGAATGGTTGCTTCCTGGATACCATATTTGACAAACAGAACATAAAAGTGCTTGCTTCAGTGGAAGTGTTGCAACAATGGCAAGCCTTCTGTCTGATACTGCAAAGCTGATTAAATATTATCAATGAGGAAGCACTGCAACACTGAGAGTGAATTGATGGATGTCTGTTCTTCATTTCTCTCCCAGTAAGCACTGCAGAGTTTAATCCCCCAAAACCATTTCTGTATGTTGGGATGAAATGATGGTAAAGCCTAGAAGGTGCAAGCCCTTCAGTTTCTAGCTACAGCAGCCTAGGACACCTCTTACTTCAGCAAGCCGGTCCACCCCACTTGCAGTTCGTGCGAGCGTCACGAGATCTTCTTGCATCTTATCCACCCATGCTTTTATCCTGCAGAAAACAGAAAAGAAAACAGAGGCATCCAATCAGACAAGTGGAAATGGCATACAAGCATATGGCACAGAAACAATAAAAGGGATAAAGTTGAATACAAAACATAGAAGAGTTCTCTTTGAGGTTTTTCTTCTATTCAGCTTTGTTGACCAGAATCTGTTCATACAGCTGTCTGTGGTGGCCACCATGCTGTGCCACCTGTAAACCCAAGAGTGCCATCATATCTCTGGAGCCAAGCTACAGCAAAGATGCCCACAACAGAGCTGGCACACTCCCTGCCAGGACAACCTGCCTGCCCTGCAGCTCACTCCCACAAATGCCTCTCCTGAGTGCCCCAAGGTCCTTCTCCCAACAGACAGTGAAGAGAAAAACAGCAGCTGGAAGCAGGCTTACAAACCACACTGGATTTTCTGGCCTGTAGCCTCTCTTCAAGGAAGCAACAGCAGGGCAGGCAGCAGTGGCCACGAGCTCTTTTGGAAAGGCACGTTTGCTCCTGGCTGCTGTCACCAGGGAACAAGTGATTTGCTGCTGTGCCTGCTCTGCTCCCTGTGCCCAGTAAACCTGACTCTCTGGAAAAGCATTGGATCCAACACAGTTTCTGTGCCATGTCACATCCTCTAGCAGGAAAGGAGCCATGGTGAAAGTTTATTCCAGTAAGATCCATGTTCAGAAGATTGTCTTGCTTGCCAAGCCAGAAATTTTCACATCCAACTCAACTCTCACATTATCCCTGCCATTATGCCAGCTTTCTGCTCTGAAACCTAGAACAGATAAACATATTTATCTCAGCCATTTCCCAGCCTTAATCTCATACCCCAGGGATGACAACTTAGATTAATTCATTAATAAAGACAGAAAAAAAGGAAGATTCCATTTTTGCTTCAAAATGGAAAATTTGGAAGACTAAGAAAGAAGATGGAAGACTGATTTTACTCCTTTTTTCCATGGCTTTAATGAATACATTTTCTGCTAACCCACAACCAATATCTTCAAAGAGTACCATCACTATTATGGTCTCAAGTTAATTATTTTTTATTAAAGGACACTTCCTCATGCTTCCTTCACACATGAAAAATCATATTTGCATTGACTTCAGCAATTAATTCCATTGTTGGTGTACTGCTCCCAAACCTTCCCTTCTATACTTTACTTTCCAAAAACTGAAATAAAATAAATTAAGTTCCTGGTTCAAGTCTCCACAAAGCCCTATATTATACAAACATTTAGTTCTATATAGAAATCAGTTTGTTTAAAACCATGGTGCATGTTTACCATGGCTTAAGACCATCACCTGCATCTATGTGAAGCATATTGACTCAAAAGCACAAGTACAAGCACAAACAAGAAAATGCTATCATTTTCCATTTTTAAATGGTTTCTGTTTTTCTGAGTGGAAGAATGAAGTAAATGAAAGGTGGAAAAGTGAAACCCATTACCCAAATGTGTTTTCAAAAGCATAAAATAAATAATTGAACACCCTGAGATTTTTTTATGATCCATTTCAGTTATAAAATTGTGGGTGTTATTTCTAACAGGAGTCAATAGAAAAAATCTGAGACGATTGATTTTTAAATTGACTTTTTCCATTTCCTACTGCTTTATATTTTTACTAGATATATTCCTCTCTGTCTTTAAACAAAACTGGAACAGTGAAGACACATATTAGTTAACTAGTTAGTTACTTAGCTAGTTAGTTACTTAAATTTGAAATTTTGGAAGCAGCTGAACTTAAAATCACTAATTACTTACTATTACTTGTAAATGAAATATGAATCATATTTTGTCTTTAACATGAAAAAATATTTATTTTTCAATAAATACTTATATATTGTCTAGAACTCCAGCCTCCACACAATTAGCCCACACCTTGCCTTTTGAAATTAATCACCATGACTAGTTTTTGTTTTATTTTGGGTTTGGTTTGATTTTGTTTTAATCAGTGTTTCAGCTAATTTTCTGCTTCAATGTCAATGGGAAAAGGCATGTCCCAAGCTGACTCACTCTCTCCTCAGCCAGGTGAGCTGAACCCATCTTCTAAATATCTTCTAGTGGAGCTCTGGTCAACTCTGATTCCTAGTCCAAATTCTCCAGCTTGACTTTTAGTCAAGTAAGGATAGAATTTAAGTCTGTAAACTGGAATGGGAGGAAGTACACCTTCTTCCTACGTTAATGGCAATCTCCATCCCCAGCTGTAACTTTAATGTAAATTATAAGGTTTCTTCCAATATATTCTCTATATATTTACCTTAAGATGATTTTCTTGCATATTGGAGTCAGTCTGTTAGACCTCCTGTAGTGAAAACTGTCTTTTTTTTTGCTTTCCTGTACATCAGGGTGAAAAACTGTCACAGAATTATGGAACCATAGAATAGTTTGGGTTGGAAGGGACCTTTAAAGGTCATCCAGTCCAATCCCCCTGCAATGAGCAAGGACATCTTCAACCAGCTCAAATTGTTCAGACGGCAAAAAGCAATAACATCGCAAGTGTTGAGCTAGATTACTGTCAAAAGCAGGAATGATAAAATTACATTCTGACTTTGAGGAAGCTCAATATAATTCCTCTTGCTTTCCCACAAGAATTTGAATATGATTAGTAGTATTTATAAAGTCTAATGTCAGGATTTCTGTATCTCCATTTCCTACCTTGCTACCAGACAAAAGTGCACATTTGAGACATTTCATGTTCCACATAGGCTTTTTTCTCAAAAATCAACATACTCACATTCTATAACTTTCACAAGAAAACTGCATTGAGTATATAAAATAAAATGCTTTTTCCTTCTCTTTTCCAGTGAAGGATTTGTATTATCTCATTGTGGTTTTGGGTTTTTTTTTAAGTGTGTCTTTAAAACAAAATAAATAAGGGCCTTTAGGCACTGAAATGCCTGTCTGGTGCTCCTTTTAACTGAAGCCTGCAGTGCAATATCTGTCTGACAGCTGCTCATGGTTAGAGTTTATTTAACAATTGGAAAGCTGTCACAGCAAATGGGAGTCCCCATGACTTAAAGAAGAAGCAGCAGCAATTTTTTTTTCTGCAAAGGGCACCAAGGGAAAGCCTGTACAAAAGGCTGGTTTGTTCCTACCATTATTAGTTTGGCACAAACATTGCAATGGATGTATCACCTATTGTAAGGTGATTGTGTTCTGCAGGACAATTGACTGTAACCTCCTTCTTCCACACACAAGTTGTCCCTGCATGAAGCAGTGACAAAAGGAGTGTGCACACGCCTTCCTACAGCAACTTCCCAGTGATCTGAGTGATGGAGGGAGCTGTCTGATCAAAGATAGGCAGACACAGGTCATTTACTGGGGCATTAGAAGGTACAACCTTGCTCCTGTCACCTGGGCTGGGATCAGAGTGATGATAAAGTAGCCAAAACACTCAAGAGCCACCAACCACATTACATGATAAGCCAACTTATCATGTAATGAATACATGAAACAGCTACTTTGACAGCACAGGAAGATTTTGTTTTCTTCCTTTTCTTTTTGTATTGTTCTCATTTTTTTAAAGCAATTTTATTTGCTAAAGTCAAAGGATTTTCACAAGTACACCCCTAGCCACACTACAGGTAGAACTGAATATAGCAGGTGGTAGACTAAAAAATCTTTATTTTAATTTCATTAAAACCTATTTTCATATTAAACCTGTACTTGCAGAACAGAGCACTGCTCAATTTCAAGGGTAAAAAAACCAAAATATCTTGATGCAGAGTAACTTGGCTATAACTATAACCTTTTTTTTTTTCCCTACTGAAACTGATGCAGTATTTTTCTGCTGACTTCAAGGAACATAGATTCATGTAATGATATGCCAGATCTTTCTAGACCACTCACACTAATTTAAGGTCCATTAGCTGACTTCTGCTTGGATAATACATTATAATCTAAAGAGGCAAGGTTAAACCTTAACTGTGACAATTGAAGTCATGTGGTATGTTAGAGATCCACATCCAGTTCTCTACAGTTAAGATTACATTCAGCTCAAGTTCCTTTTTATATAAAAATAGCAACAACTGAAGTAATGAAAGCTGTCAGTAGTGAGAGGAAGAAGTGTTTTCAAAATAGATCAATATTTCTCTGATTATCAGAAAGGAAAAGAAATACATAACACACTGCTCCTGATTCAATTGAAAAGTGATGTTCAGAAAATGAAGATAAATGAGATTAGTTTCAGAAACTGGGAGGCAAAGCCTTGCTTTATTTTTTCAGCCTAACCCCAGTTTATTTTCTTGCTCAGAAAAAGCCTTCACCGTCAGATTTAGATGTTTTTTAGAAGATTTTCTGTTAGTGAAGGAGGGGGGAAAGGCTATGAAATTATCATAGCAGCAGGCTTCACAGCCATTCTTTGTCACTCTTAGGCAACACCAAAGGGCAAATAGAAATTCTTTTAGTAATTTATAGAAGGCATGTGAATGGAAGTTACAACAGAATTACTAACATTCTACCAGAAATTACCCATGTTCTGCATTTACACCTCTCACTGCAGAACTAGTGATTTTAAATAGCACTGTATTTTTTTTCATGACCTAAACTGACAGCACTCATCTTTCAGGTATGGGGACAAACTGATAGATTTATAGACAACCAGACTTTTGAAGGAGAAATAAAGGCAAGTTTTGTGAAATACTGAAGAAATTTTCATCATGTACCAAAATTCCACTGATTCTAAAACAGAATTAAAGGGGCCAGATATGAAGAAACTGATGCAAAGATAACTAAAATCCCTTAGAGATATTGTTATCACATCAATCTCTCTAATGTCCACTGTCTCCATAGCCAGAAAATGAAGAGAAGAGGGATATATAATTTATATGTGACATTAAAACACAAGAAGACAAAACAGTCCATCTAAGGTTTTGTGAATTTTCTAGATCTTACTACAGTGTTTGTAATAGTCCAGTTAAATTGCACAGTCCCCTAATCACAGAGGGGATTCAGCTCACCTCATCCTATGACTTCCATGGTTATGAACACCTCAGTGTGATGTACAGTCCTCCAATACTTCTTTTTTTTGTTGTTTGAAAGTTTGCTCATGTGCTATTTGAAGGTATTTGTAACTATAAAGTAAAAGTACTATACATAGTAAATTACAGTTTGAAATGAAGTTGAGGATTCAGAAATTTAAGTGAAAAGAGGCGTGTTCTGCAAGTGTTGAAGATCCTCCTTTTATTCCAATGCAATAGTGTTACAGGAATACATATATATATAGATATATATATATAGTGCTAACTATCACACAATTTTGTATAAATGTTTGGAAGAATGTTTGTAAAAGCAAAGCAAAGCAAAAAGCAAAGCAAAGATTCATCTATTACATTTTGGCTGTACTGAGTGAGGAAAATATAGAAGCTATGTGATCTCTGTGCATAAAAATGGATGCACAAAATCTCCTGCATCTTATGCTCCACAAGAAGATATATTTCCCTAGTTGGCAAGAAGAAATATTAGTACTTTGTTTCTTTGCCCTCTTTGACTGTCTTATCTTCCCAAGTGTGACAAGCTGTTGGCCATGCAAGGAGCTCCCAGAGATAAGATAGCCTCAATGATCAAGGCCAGATGGCCCCTTTCATTCTTTCCTGATTTCAAAGTGTAAAACCCTTGCTTGGAATAGTTGTTTTACATTTCTCAAATGGAAACATTTGGGAAGCAAGACATAATTTCTCTATCATATCTGTTATTCTGTAGACAGAAAATGTCAATGTAGACAGAAATCTCTTCAGGAAACATTTGTTTCTTAGTAGCAGAGATGCTAATGTTCAGTTTTGGGGGTTTTAAGCTTTTAATTTATGTGGTTAGGCCATCCAGTCACACGAAGGTATAACATTTTTCCATTTTTTTTTACCCCCAAACACTCCTTCTCTAAATGAACATAGTTTATCTCCATCATGGTCTTCAGAGAACAAGTTCTCAGGAGCATTCCCAAATGACTGCTCTACCAACTGGTCCTTCAAGGACTCCCCCTTTACCACAGGTAATTAGGAACAAGGAATCCAGCGATGCAGCATTGGCACAGACAGAAGGAGAAGGAATGGCCCTTTGACTGGGCCAGCAGCTCAGGATCTTTAAGTTCCACCACTGACTTCCATGAGAAAGTCAGCAAGTCAATTGTTTGTGACACACAAAGGGCAGATCCTTTTCTGTGCACTAATTTTTGAGAAAATACTGCTTTGAGAAGAATACTGAGTCCCAGTGCCAGGTTTCAAGATGGAAATGGTCAGCTGGAATGGCACCACGAGCTGCTTAGCCTTTGCCCCACTGCCCACAGAAGCAGAAACCTTTCTCCATTCTCAGCCAGGACCTCTAGGCCAAACTAACTCCTTCACCCCAAGATCTCTTTCGGATCACAGCATGAATAGCTGGTTTGCTCTCACTCTCCAGCAAAACCTTGCCTAAATACCTCCATCAGAACGCATCACAGATGGATCTGGGAAGAGCCCCCTCTGACCCAGAGGCTGGACCCGCTGACTGCTGCTGATTCTCACTGAAATAACCTCTCCTCATATTTCAACTCTTCGTCTGCAACTTCACTTTACATTTTAACAAGTGTGTAGCAGATTCTTCAAAGCACCCAGATGTTAAGCAGAAGTGATGAAGTAATTCCTTCAATATGGCGTCTACTTTGAAGAGCATGGTCCTATTATTTTACAACCTTGTTCAGCATGAGCCAAGTGCCTAAGAGGTGTTTAACTACACATGTTCATAATTATAGTTTCTGCTTCACAAATATTTCCCCTTACTCTGCCAAAAGTGTTCTTTAGCGGTCTAAAGCTTCCTAGCAAATAACATGAAAAATATCCTCTCATGGAAATTACAGTTGCACAAAATATCATTTAATAATTTAAGATCAATCTTCAATGCAAGCCTGACAGAGTCAGCTGCAAAATTGCTATAAGCTGTGAAAAGGACTCCTTAAAAATTATTATGTTTTAATTATCAGAGATTATACTGCTAAAACAGTTCAACAGAGAAGACATAATAAATTTTCAGCTCAAATGACTGCCAGTAGGGCTCAGATATGTTTCATTAAAGGCTTTTACAATAAGATATACATGTAGTACCATTTATTGCTTACCATTGAAAAAGCAGTCAAACTTTCCAAATCTAGTTACCATTTTTGTGACTGAGAAATATAAATCCAGAATGAAGACTCCCTAATTTGTTTCTAATCTGTACCAGATTAAAAGCAGTCATTTAATTTTAAATTGAAATGGTCTAACATCTGGCCAAGGATATAGATCTCACAGAGGAGCAGGCATTGATGGAGAAACCTGGATGTACTTACACCCACCAGAGATCCCCTAAAAGAGCAGGTGATATGCCTCTCATCATCTCTTTGCTTCAGCTCTGATAACTGGTATTTAAAGAGTATCCAATGCAACTGGACACTCTTTAATGCAATCTGGTCTCAGTAAAATCTCTCCAGTAAAAACACAGATATTTCACTAAAATTATACATGCAATGTGGTAAGGAGGAGACTAAAATTGAATCTCACATACATCACTGCAGTTATTCCAGTACTTTAACAATGGAATCTGGATTAGAAGCAAGTCCTTATGCAAATTTAGATGTAAACGCTGCTATTTTTGATGGTTCTGTATTATGTGGCAAATCTGTTAATAGCATAATGCCTTTGGAGAATAAAAAAGCATGTCTTAAAAAATGATTGAAAAATAAATCTCAGTTGTAATGGAATTTTACAAAGTGCTTAACAGCACAATTTTGCTAAGACATTTCAGGCAAACAATTATTTTATCAGTAGTGTTTAACATATCATACTCATACTTTAATCATAATTTATATTGAAATTACTTCTTCCCCACACTAATAAGCATTACATTTTAACACTAGTAAAAAAAAAAGGATATTAAAATATGATACATTTGATACCAGTAAAGAAAATATTAAAGGAAAAAAAACTGAGATTCATACAAACCAGGAACATATTCTTAATCACGTATGTGCACTGATTCAGCTGCATGCGTATTTAATCTAAGCCACCCAATTTATGCCCTAACCACTTCAGAATCTTGTTTTCACTCATATTTAATGCAGAAGCTAGCTGCACATATGTACTGGACTTGTCTGTTCTTCATACTGAATAAATTGTACAGGCCACCACAATAAGACACATAGATTTATCTCCTTAAAGCCTGCAGTTAGTTTGATCGGCTGTTTTGGTTTAAGTTATACTTACAGAAATGCCAAGACAAGCTTTGAGGGAAATGACCCTGTGTTCACCTCCTCATGTCATCACCTACACTTCTGAGAACTGAACAGCAAAGCTTCCCCTGAGTTTAGCAACACATGGATGCAGTCTTCAATCAGTGTTTCTCACTGACTTTCAGGGAATTGAGGTATAAATCAGCACCCTTATTAAAAAAATAAGTTTGTTTGTTTTTCAATTTTTTTGTGGGGGAGGGGAGGTTTAGTGGGAAAAATAGTATTAAAGTACTTTGCCTCTCTTAGAATATATTAGGCAAGTGCAACTAAGGCAATGACAGCATCATCAGGGAGCTGAGTTACTCATTCCTCTATTTTTATCTGATTGTCTGATGTAGGCTTTGGCTGTAGCAGCAAAAGTCCAACACCCAGGACTGACACTGGCACCAAAACCCTGAAGTACCCAACCTGTGCTTTGCTGCAGCAAGGTACAGGAGCAGGTGAGTAATTTGCCCTATGCAAGTCACACTAATCACAGAATTGAAGCACACAGCAGAACTGGGAGGCTGCACTCAGATCCTGGACACCAAGTCTATTTTTTCTGAGTTTGCCACTTGCCTAAATGTAAAAGTGTGGTGGTTTGACCGGAAATGTGTTTTTTGGGATGCTGTGTTTTTGGCCAGTGGATATTCAGACTTTAATATTGGCATTTAACCTGGCCATTGGGACATGGACACGCCTCTGAGAACACGGGGTTAAAAGCAGAGCTCTCCCCTGGGAGGGTCCTCTTGGGTTTCCGGCGGCAAAGAGTTCGGGTCTCTGCCCCGGCCCAGCTGCTGGCTGGGCAGGGGGAGGGGAAAGCCATGTAGCCGAGAGAGGTAGGCCTGAGCCTGGGGGTGGAAGGGTGGAAGAGAGAGAGAGAGAGAGAGAGAGAGAGACACCGGGAGCCATCGGGCAGCCCCCCCTGAGAGACACAGAGAGAGAGAGAGAGAGCCGCTGCCTGAGACTGTAACCTTGAAGCTTGATAAACATGGGCCTGTGCCGGCAGCACGGTTGGGACGGAGAAGAAGGGGGGGTTCAGCCGGCCGCTTGTAGGAGCTTTTAACCCCTTTTTGGAGAATGAGAACTTTACAGAACATTGACCTTTCCTAGAAGATAGAGTGGAAGATGAGGAAGGAAATGGGCCAGTGTGAGAGAGGTCTGGGTGAGCGAGAGATAGTAGAAGAATAGAGAAGAATCCTAGTGGGAAGAGATGATGGAGTGGCTTTTGCTGGACTCTTTTTGTACAGCCATGGACAGAACCATGTTCCTTGTAATACAGAGACTGCATCTAGGAGGAGGCAATGGCCTCAGAACCAAGAGGGTTCAGTGTTGATGCCCCTCGGCCCCAGGGGGTGAAAACATATGGGGGGGACAGGTGTCCCAAAGGAGAGATTGTGGGGACAGGTGTCCCAAAGGAGAGACTGTGCCTTTTTTGGATCGGGACAGAGCATCCTTAAAAGACAACCCTAGAAGCAGCTCTGGTCCATGTTCAGTGGTGAGAGCACTGGACATGAAAGGAAGAGGTCACGACGGCAGATGTACTCCGGGCGGTGCCATGAGTGACACAGAAACACACGAGGCTTCGACTGTGTTTCCAGGGGGAGCCCATGGTACAAGAAGGACTCCTCTCCTCTTGATGAACTGAGGATTGATTGTCTAAAAGGTGGTGCTGGACTGAGAGTTGGTGATTTGAGGAATAAATGTATTGTGTTGGAAATTTGGTGGGGGCAGGAGGAAATGCATTTGTGAGGTTTTCATTTTCCTTGTGTGTGTGTTCCTTTTTATCTGTAGTTGTAGAGTAGTTAATAAAGTTCTGGTTCCTTTTTTTTTCCCTAAGTAGGAGCCTGCTTTGCTTATTCCTGGTCACATCTCACAGCAGAAACCAGGGAGAAGGTATCTTCATGGGGGCACTGGCATTGTGCCAGCGTCAAACCATGATAAAAAGCTAAAAGTAAAAATTGAGAAATTTTTAAAAACAAGCAGGTGTTTATTCTCTCTGAAAGATAGGCCATGATTGTATATGGAGAATCTTCCTTATAAATTTGTATGAAATTGTTAAAACTATCTAAAAGATGCATTATTTATAAAAATTCTTTAATATTAAATTCATACTGAGAATATTCTATGATCATTTAAGCACTAAAAAAAAAGAAATAAAGATTGGTAAAAAAAGTGTAGGGGTTTTTTACATAACTATGAGCTGTTTGCTACCAAGTTTCAAATTTTATAACCTCCTTTCAAATGCATTTTTCTGTGGTGTTGATCCCCCTTGTTTAATAATGTCAAGGCTTCATAAATAAAACATCTATTCCATCAGATATCAGAATGTCACCTTCTGATAAACCTATGTAGTCTAAGAAAAAAACCCCACCTGACTCCAAATATACTCCATCAATGTACAGCTACTCTTCTTCTAATTTATTATATTATTTTTAATTAAATTCTTCAAGTTTTTTTGTTGTACAGTGTACTCCAAAGCATATAACATGAATGTTGTGCATCCAAATTAATCAGCTGCAAAAACATTTCCAAATATTTCCTCTGAAAATATATTTCTTTCAAAGCCTGACTGCCAATATGCAAAATTGTCACCAGCCTAATGTGCCACTGCTGTGGCATGTGTAGTAATAGCATTTAGAGTAATGAAGTGACTTTTTTTTTTTGGAAAGACCCGAATTGACTCCATATTCTGAAAGAGATGCACAATCTGCATTCAGTGCTGCCATTTAGAACAAAAAGTAAAATACCACACCAGAAGATGCAAAGCAGAGATTATTGCACAGGCAAAAGAATGACACAGAATATTAAGTTCCTACAGAAATTAACATCAAAATTAGCATAGCCACGCTGTCTTTAAATTCTTCCCATTTCACAAAGTCACACTGAATTACACGGAGCTTTTGCTAAAGGCGCAGCTGGCACGTCGTTGTTCCTGGGATGCAGATGCGTATTAATGGCTGTGTGAAAAGGATAATAGTATTTGAGAAATAAGCAATGGCTTCTTTTCCTCCTGGTTCAAGAGATTGTCAGTGTGTTTCCCCCCTACACACACTGCAGTTTTCTGTCTTGAAAACATAAGGTCAGGACTCCTGATCACAGGATCAGGACAATGCCTGCACAGGCTGGTACAGAAGAACCTTAGATGAATTAAACCCATGGCTGTTTCTACAGGGTGTTAGAGAGAGCAGCTGTGTATCAGAAGTGTTAGCATACTGTAAACTACCAGAAAATTTTAATGCAATTACCCTGTAAAGAACCAGCAGAAACCAAAGCCATATTGCAATCTTGCACTTTAGAAAATTAACCTTTAGAAATGGCTGGTGTCAGGTGTCGCAGGCCAGTTTAGTCATAAACAACTGTGCAGGTCTTATATTTCTGTTGTAATCCTCCATTTGTAATTTATACCACTTTTCTTAAATCTACAGAAACTGGAGATTGAAGGACAGTGTTTAATGTCATTGTTTGAGGGATACGAAAGCCTTGGCTTCATTATTTTTCTTTCAAAGAACTCTTACAGACATCTCACGGATTACTTACATAAACCCTAGAAAAATAAGAGTTCACGTTCATGATGTTTGGGTTTCACTTTTGAAAGGCTGTTTGAAGAGACTGCAAGTGTTTGATTCAGCAAGCTCAGGCACAGAAATGGTTTCCAACTGTGCACACGGGGCTAAAGGGCTGTAAGGGTCACTTCACAGTAAAGCTGAACAAGAATGACACTAAATGTAATTCAGCTCTAAAACAATTCCTTCTCAAAGCAGCTTCGCTCTCCTTTCTCAGGCAGGGGTAAATGCTTGAAGGTCAGGAGGCCACAGTGCTTGTCAGTGCATTCAATGCACATTAAAAAGACAGGCTATTAAGGAAAGGTCTCTGACGTTTACTTGGGAGACAACCCTCCCCTCTTCCAGTTGTCCCCTTCCCCATTTTCAACACATTCTCTAATTAAACATCAATACACTGCAATATAATTGATGTAGTAGTCATTACTGGGAATTGCCCATTCTCCTATCAAATCAGAGTGTACAGAAAAGGCCGTGTTTGAAATGGGTGAACTTAATTGCCCAATGGTCCCCAAGAGGGTTGTACAAACAGATCAAGACATCACACACACAACTGATCTCAGCTGTGACACAAGCTTTTTGTCACTCCCTCATCCATCTTTGCTTACTAGGGATAATGGTGGCTGGATTCGACACTGGACAATTTAATAAATAAGAACATTGGATGTGTTTCAAATGAAGCATCCCAGAATGCAGGATTTAGTGACATTTTGATTAAAGGTTCATACATAACAAAGGCCTTTTATGAGGCAGCTGCTTAAAAGACAATCTATTTGAGCAAAACCAGAGCAGAGTAGCTGGTATCCCTTGGCAATTTACTGTGAAACATTTGTTTGCTGCACAACGATCTGGTTCACAATCACTGAGCTTGCATGGTTGGTTGATTAAATCAGTATCTCTAGCAGTCATTACACAGAGCAAAGGAAAAAAAGTCAACTGCTAAAGTAAGGCCCTTTTGTGATAGACAAAACAGACATGCCAGGAAGGTGCTTTCCTTTTTCTATTCCAGCACCTTGTTCTCTGTTTCCAATTCCCAGTAAAAAGCACTGGAGTTTTAAATTTCAGAGTCATAGACAATATTTGATTAAGAAAAATGTTAATCCAGAACAGTGGTGTTAGCTGTGCTAAGGAAATGCACTACCAACAATTTAGTAATCACTTACAGATGCACTGATACTGATCTAGGAAAGTATTGAATTCATTTTAAAAAGGGAGGAAAGAAGGGAGGAAAGGAGGGAGGAAAGGAGGGAGGAAAGGAGGGAGGAAAGGAGGGAGGAAAGGAGGGAGGAAAGGAGGGAGGAAAGAAAAGGATTTACCAGTAGAAACAGCAGTAATTTGAGTGTGCTCATGCAGAGAACAAGCCTCCACCACAGGCTGCCTCTCCCATGCTGCGATCTGCACTGTGACAAGTAAAGAGATGCCTTGGTTCCAACCTGGGTTATCAGAAGTAGGTACAGAACATTTAAAAGACACAGAAAGGAAGTATTCAGGCAACAGAAAAGAAGACAATAAGATATAGCTTAACAAGCAGGAAAAATTTCAGCTCTGGGGTCATGTTGCATTTAGGCCTGGCTGGGTGTTGGTAGGTAGAAGGGAGTAATAGATGGCAGAGACAGAAAGTGGGAATGAAGGAAATGAAGGGACAGCTCTTATAGCACAAAAGCAAAAACTAGAAGATTGAATTGCCTAATTTAGATACACCTCTGTGAATGAGTGCATTTCAAATTTTTTTTTAATTTTATTTCTAAAATGCTACCCTAGGCAGTTTCCAAATTGCTTAGTGCAAAAGCTGTCGATAGCATTAGAGGAAGATGAAGCAATGTTTTAAGTTAGGTGCAGTTTCTGCATTTCTCTTCCTTGTCAGGACTGTAATAAAATTTTGCTGTGACAACATACAAGATTCCAAGGATACACTGAATGCCTCAAGAGCTCTGAATATGTAACATTCTCCAGATGGGAGGAAAGGCAAAAACTCTTGTACAACTGTGTTCACCATGAAGATAGCTCTGAAACAGCAGAGCCATCCACATCTTTGCCAGAGACTGATTCACAGTGTCACAATCTGTACCTTCTACATAAGCATAATTCTCATAATTTTCTTTTTACTTCTCTCTGCTTCTGACATGTTAGGCTAGCATTTTTTATATCAAAGTTCTTTCTTACCTCTTCCATTAAATGCCTGTTTAAATAAAATTCACAGCACGGTAAGGTGTGTGCCACTTGCTTATTTCAAAATACTCTCTCACACACAAGTATTATTCATTAATTTGTAGTACCTGAACACCTTACACAACATGTGTAACTCATAAAACTGCCTCCAACCAAGCACTAACCCAATTAGCTGAATTTTGTCAAAGATTCTAGTTAGATTGCACAGAAATCATCAATCAGGCCCCAGATTCAAGGGGTTTGAAATGTATTCATATGACATATAATATTCAGAGTATTTTTTATTTTACCTTGACTTTTACTGGGTTATTGAGAGAGCTGACAACAGCATTTTAAGTATTAGCCCAGCTTCAGGAGGTACTAAAGGCAACCAACCCTCTCAATGATTTTACTGTATGAAAGTTAAGCAGCAGTAACAGGGAGGTGCTTTGTGCAGACAAGGTATGTTAATCTGGCAAGAACCAAGAGTGGTTTGTTTGACTGATTTAACACCTTTAGTTCTCTGTTACATGATTATAGATAGAGGCTGCATCTGCACTATAACTTTACACAGTGCTTAGTGCTACAGAGCACAGATGACATCTCTGAATGCTTTCCTAGGACAAGGCTGAGATGTTTTTCAGTGTCTAAGGAATCTGTCTACCCAGCCTCCATTCCATTAACAACAATTGAAGGGACATTTGTGTCATCTACTTTAGATTCTTGCTGCAGGTTTACTGAATTTCCCATTTAGAAGTTTCTGCCTCTTACCATTGTGTGGGAAAGTCGAGTGCCTGAACTGGGCCTTCTGAGCTGTGCCTCAGGATTGTATCATGGGGTATATAGCACAGGAGCTTTCACAGGAGTCTAAATCCTCAGAGCTGTTTTGCACAAAAACCCCATTCCTACACTAATTCTTCAATCTGCCTCTCTCAACAAAATCCCCCTCTCAAATTCAAGTGAGAGTTTGAGAATGGGTCACTCTGCCACATCCACAGCCACCCGATCTGTGTGGCTACAGGAGAGGGTAAACAGAGACATCTGATCAGCTTCCATTTGCAGAATTAGCACATCCTTTCTGTGTACCAGCAACCATGATTGCAGAAGGCTATCCTGAAAGCATTCTGAGAACAGCTGATGTTTAAAAGGCCCTGAGCACAAAACAAAGTAGCACAATCAAAATTTTATCAATTTATTCCCCTTTCTAAGCATGTTGCTGAAACATAACCCCTTTTCATTTAGAATAGAGTGCTGTGCTATGTGGGATCTGTTGCCTGCAGTACAACTGATGATACTTTAGATAAGAAGGATGAGATAGCTTTCAGTCTTACAAAGGTAACAGACCACTTCAATGAAAGTTTAGCATTTGTGTTTAATATTTCATCACTTAATACTTTGATTTATGTAGGCTACTGTATGTCCTCAAAGGGAAAGAGGAGAGTACTTTCATAGAAGAGCATTTGGGGAGAAAAATGTTGACATTTCTAGTCAAGTTAAACTCCTAATTGTGTATAAATCTTTTATAGTTCTCTGTTTCTCTGAATAAATTACTTTCACGTTGCAACAACAAAATCAGACATTTATAAACCATGTGTAACAACAAAATCAGACATTTATAAACCATGGTTTATGATAAAAATGCATCACAAAACACTAGCTTCTCATCCTTTCCAATAGAGAAACAGCACTAGTATCAGACATTGAGAGAAGCATTACTGCAAACATAACACAGGTCTATTATCCTGTTCTTTGACACTGTAGAAGTCCTTTATTAAGACAGTTAATAGCAGTTCTTGATAAAATAAATGGAGGCAAAACATGAAAAGGCCAAAGAACAGAGTAATAGACTTCAACACAAAAGTAATGAAATTCTTAGAGATGGTCTCATATTTGGGTACCTGCACCCTAAGTAGTGTTAGCTGAGAAGAAAGGTCCATGTATACAAACTTTAATATCACAATACAAGGGGTTTCTCCATACACACTCTCTTTTTATAGTGTACAACAATGAGATATTGAAAATGTGCTGTAAAATATCTGATGGCTATCAGCTTTCCTATGCTAACAAGGTATTGGCAGCTCCCCTGCCAATGCTAGATACAAAAAAAATCAAGTAGCATGTTCTGGACTAGCAAACCGTGAACCTGAATCACTGTTATAATGAGATTGCAGTATTCTCTCTTCTCCACTTCTGATGGGATACCCTGAAGTTGTCTCTTGCTCCACCTAAAATGATTTAACCTTTAGCAAACTCACATTTTCGCCTTTGACTGATGACGACTTTGCCATGTCCTTTCAAATGCCAATCCAAAGAGCATGTCAGCACAAGGAGTCACATCATCATTCACACAAGTCCATTGGTAGTGGTCTCAAGGAGGGAAAGTGGGCAGATTCACTTTGTTCCCACAAGAAAAAAGTAAGTGACCTATGAAATGTGAAGTTGACCTTTTATTTGTTATCAGTCATCTGGACAAGGGAAAGGACCTCCCTCTTTGTTATGCTTATTGGCCTTTTGTCAACACTACAAGCTCCAAATAGGTATTTCCTGAAAGGCTAAACAAATTACAACTAACCTGCCAAATCATAAAGGAAATCATGGCACAACCATAAAAATAATCACCATCCTGGTCATGGATTCACTAGATTGTTGGGCAAATAAGTGGGAGCAGAAATATCTTAGTTCTGCAAACCTCTAACCTCTCCAATCCCCTGATTTTCAGAGTAAAGCAGGAAGCAAAGCCATTCTGAGCAGTTGTATCTCTCCACATCCACTCAAATCAGCACTCAGTTGATGCAGTAAAGGAGTTATCTTATGCCACATTATTTTGCAGTACATTTACTCTGATATAGTTGGATTTGGTTTAACAACTTCCACCACAAGCATGACATGGCAATACCAAAAGCCAAATCCTATTATTCTACTGTGAAAAAACTCACATTAACCAACAAGCCATTTAAAATTTCAAGAGAAAAGGCAACAAATAGCTTTGTGTGGGGCTATATTTAAATTATAAGCCATTATTTATTTCTAAAGCTATTTGATTATGGATGAAACAAGATGGTCCCTGCTTCATTCCAAGTTTCCCTCTCCCACAACACAGAACAACTCAGAGGCAAACAGTTCTCTCATTTCCTCATGCCATTTCAGGCACTCCAGGCCATAGGATCTCATGGAGTGGTCCCAAGTAATTCTTCCAGAGCTGTGTCTACTCACACCTCCTCTAGGGAAATACCACTCCTTACACAGTCAGAAAATTTAACACTAGAACTCTCATATAGGGCTTTTTTTAATTCATGGCACTATGCCAGAAAGCCTAAAACTTGGAGAAGTACTGAGGTTAGCTGTCTTGTAGCCTGATCTGAATAACCCAAATTATGGCTCTATTGTACACAAAATTATGAAGTTCCTTATACATTGGTTCACGGCCTCTTCCAATCGTTCTCAGTTTCTATCATATGGATACCACTGAGCTCATTGGTTTAGCCAAATGCTAAACACACTCCCAAGCTCCAACTACTAGCAAAAAGCATGAGTTTCATTTGTTTCTGTGCTTTTATATTCCTAGTGAGATGTCTCTTGGTCTCCACATCTGCTACAGGTGGTTTGGGTGGATTTCTGTTAATCCTTTGACAGTCATTTCTGTTACTGTGCACAGTCTACTCCGTGGCTTAACTGCCTAATCAGCCACAAACTCAAGCTCCCACTACCTAGGAGACACACATATGGTAGACTGTATTTTTAAGACTCACATAACACTGTCTTAGCCTTAAGCAAAGAAAAAATGAATGATATGACAGGTTTTCAGCCAAATTCTATTGATCCACTAAAAATCTTACTGCAAATAATTCCACTGTTTAAGGGCTTAAATTAGAGGATTCTTTCACTGCACTCACTGAAGGCTAACTAGGGAGAGAAAAAAGGAATTACCAGTAGGCATTTCAGTAAGTTCTTCTTATTTTTCTAAAAGTCATTTTGAAAATGATAAAGCAAACTAACACGTGTGCTCCAGGCAAAACCCAACCATTTTCATTCTCCCTAAAAATTCTTTAAACAAAGTGAAAGAAGGAAGATTAAAAAAAACCCCTTTAAACCTGGTAACAGAGAAAACACAAAAATGTTGTTGAAAGCAAACATATAATTTCTCTGTTGTCTGTACTTTTCTCACATAGCTCTGTTTCCAAAAGATAGAAAGCTATAAAATACTTTCACCAACTGTCCACTTTTACTGGTTATCTACTGCCTTCATAATCATGATTACTTCCATGGCTCTATATAATCAATTACTTTAAGTAAAAAGCCACTCTGCCTAATGATGCACATTAAAATTGCATCACTAAATAAGGAAGCACCTCAAGGAAAACCACAGCACATACCCAAAATGTTCAGCATAGTCTTTGAGTGTTAGCAGTAAACAACCAGAATTCCTTGCAACAGAATGAACACTCTACTGCACAAAGTAAAGGCATTTATAATATGGACCTTGACATGCTGGAAGCAACAAACAACAGTAATTGCAGCTTCTGTTTGAAATTCTTTTGGGGAAGTTGATGAGCTCCTGTTTCAATACTGTGTGCTTTAAGACAAATTATAGTGATGGATATTTGCACTGAAGCGTTTATGTAGGACAGTGGCCACTGGATCTATATAAGAATTCAGCAGACAGTGCTCATTACAAAACCATAAACTACTTCTTACAGCAGTTTTACAAAGGTTTTTTAAATGCAATTATATGCAGAAAAGTAATAAAATATTTCTAACTTTCAGTAGCAAAAAGAAACTACATGAGAAATGTTAGTATTTTCACAGTAGTTTTAAACAGATCTCAGAGTTCTTTAAATGGCTGCATATGTCTGTGTATGCATCTGTATGTACACACACAACTTTACATATAAACACAACTTCACAGAGGTCTTTTGCAATGATTCATGAATATATCAAAGGATTAATTCCCAAAACATTTTAACAGTAACAGAAGAATGCAATATTTACACATCTCAAATTCACAGTTATTCTGGAAATTGTTTAGAAATAAATATGAGTAGTTAATGGATATAGTTCCACTATTTCTCGCTTTCTGTTTTAATAGAAGAGTTTTTCTCTACTCTCATGAAAGGTACTTAGCAACCTCATGTCTTTATTACTTTTTAATGTGTGTCAAACCACTGCTG
Source organism: Molothrus ater (assembly GCF_012460135.2). Classification (NCBI taxonomy): domain Eukaryota; kingdom Metazoa; phylum Chordata; class Aves; order Passeriformes; family Icteridae; genus Molothrus; species Molothrus ater. The sequence continues at coordinate 10,234,139 of NC_050482.2, read as the reverse complement.
TAAATAAACCCACATGAATTTCTATGAGAGGAGATTTAGAGACATACCTACTGAAATACGTCACTCTATCAAGAGAACAAGGATCTAATATTTTTGTATTAGACTATTAAAAATCCATTTTAATATTTCCCTGTCCTTAACTTAGTCCTTAATCCTGTGAACTGTTCTGTATAGGAAGCCTCATGTATCTGCATGGAAACCCCAAAAGCTAATGTGAAAAAATAACCTGCACCTTCCCACATGGAACTCAATACAGAACTACAGACCAAATCTACAATTAACAGAGCAAAGAAGAGACAGTGGCAACATCAGCTTTCCCTGCACTAGCTAATAAAAATGGCCAATTTTCTACACTGCAGTGCATGTATCTACTCATCATCCCACTGTGTATTTCCTATTCATCCCATACACAAGTTCCACTGCAGGCATTAGAAATCCACAGCAAAGAAAAGCTCCATGGCAAGCACTAGAGACCTGCAGTGCAGACTGGTGAATGGATTTCTGCTGCTGTTTCAGCCTGCATTTTCTCATGCAGACATAGATTATTCTGATAAGCAAAAGAGTCATCTAGGGGCAAAGTTTGAGCTGTGATAAACCAGCTTAATGAAGAAAAGGGAAGAGCTCTTATAGGCTTCAAAAGAACTAGCTTTGCAAACGTGTTGAAGCACGCATAAAGTTACCTATAAAAATATTGCTAAGAAAATCTCTAACACACTATTTTAGGATTTGTATCTATGTAAGAAATCAGAGCAGTGCTCCAAAAAGCCAGAATAAGTTGCATTTGTATTACAGCTCATAAAGCTTTGCTAGATAGGGAAGAACCTAAAAACTTCCTTTATTTTTTTTTTTAAATTTGCCTCCTGAAAAGAACAAGGATATTCCATGGCCAGGAGGGTCCTTTAAATCAATGCAGGGATTTTGAGCATTATCATTATCTTCCACATCTAGTACTGAGTAGAACCCATAGCTGATTTTCATGTGGAGAACTTAAAAGGATGAGGAACTTAATCTCCACACCAGCAAAGTAATGATAAAAAGACTGACATCTTACAAGATTATCAAATTAAGATAATGAAGCAGATAAGGTGTGCTACAGGAAGGTTGACTACTTATTTGAATGAGGACCCAAGTATTACACAGGGTTTGAAGATAAGACACAGAAATCAATAAGAGATGAGCTGGGACAAGGAGGCTTGGAGGAACCTGGCACACACTGGTAGTAAAAAGCAGCTTGCTGACTTGGACAGATATTGTTCTGGGGTTCTAAAACATGCTGCAGCAGCAAATACTGAATTTTATTGGAAATAATTATTTATTCTGCAATAACATTTGGGAAGCCATAAACCATGCTATCTGACAACAAAACCAGGGAGTACAAAGATCATCTCTGCAGCAAAAATGTGGTGGTGTTCACAGGGGTCTGAGGATGAGGGAAGAGATGAAGATCTGATTCCATTTCAGAAGGCTTGATTTATTATTTTATGATATATATTATATTAAAACTATACTAAAAGAATAGAAGAAAGGATTTCATCAGAAGGCTGGCTAAGAATAGAAAAGGAAAGAATGATAACAAAAGCTTGTGTCTCAGACAGAGAGTCTGAGCCAGCTGACTGTGATTGGCCATTAATTAGAAACAACCACACGAGACCAATCACAGTCTTGGACTGGTTGCATTCCACAGCAGCAGATAACCATTGTTTACATTTTGTTCTTTAGCCTCTCAGCTTCAGGAGAAAAAATCCTAAGGAAAAGATTTTTCAGAAAATGTGCCTGTGACACAACAAGTCATCAATAAATGTGAATCTTCTTGGGAAATCCTGCTTCCAGCTCCCTGGAGAAGATCCATTTCCACCCTGAAACGTGCATCAGCCCTGCCTGGTGGCCAGGCTGTCCCAGCCTGCCTCTCCACAAGCCTGAAGAGCCAGCCCTGCACTGCTGGCTGCCAGGGAGCTCCAGCAAAGGGAGCTTGTGTTTGCCCACACACAGTCAGAGCCCAAGGAACACCTTGGTCATATGCAGAGCTCTCCTGTTTCTGTCAGCTTCTCACAGCTCAGGTGCAAAGCAGAAGTGCCAAGCATGAGCCAGCAATCCTTGCTGCCAGCCCTGTCCTTACAGGGATACCTGAACTGCTCTGGCCATACCATTGTCTCACATCATTCCACCCTCCAGCAGAGGACTTGGGGCATCTATCAAAACAAAAAGAATCAAACAGATATCAGTAACAATGCAGGCGTTAAGCAGTTAGGAAAAAAAAATTAAAACCACACAAAACTGAATTCTTGCGAAGCATCAGATCAGAGTTTGGCCTGCAGGCTCACAGCTTTGTTAATTATTACAAATATTATCAACCTTGAGAAGTGATGCCTGGGCTTACTGTGGATATTTTATCCATTCTTTATGTTAAATAGAAACCCAGTAAGTTGGGTTTTTTTTCTTGGTGAGTATAATACAGTTCAAAGTGAGGAAAAAAAAAGAAAAAAAAAAAAGAAAAAAAAAAGAAAAAAAAAAGAAAAGAAAGAAAGAAAGAAAGAAAAAAAAAAAAAAGAAACTCTCCTGCCAGAAATCTGCACCTCAAGCAAGATAACTACTCTCTAACAAATTAGTCCACTGGAACCTCACCATATGTTACTTGCACAGTACCTGTTGATATTTAGGCTTCAGGCAGCCACAGAGAGATTTAGAGAATCCTGACGCAGCAGCAGAGGTGTAAAACTTTTATTAAATACCATATTTAAGAAGATGACCTTCAAGCAAATTGCCTGGCACATTTGCTCACCCTCATGCAGTGTGGTAAAGTGACTTGGCAAGCCAGAGCCCCGAGACTGAAATACTGAGTGCAGAATAAAACTTCAATACGATTTTTTTTCTGTCTTTCTAGAACCTGTGCCAATGTTTTACCTGTCACAGGAGAATAAGTGTGAACATCACCTCTCCCCATTTAATTGCATCTTTCTGGCCTCAATTCCAAAGGGCCTGTAGTTCAAGCAGCTCAGAAAGCAGCAGTTCCTTTATCAGTGAAGAGATGACACTGTGACTCTCTAATATTGGCCCTGTCAATATCCCATAAAGTGTGGCCTGAGAAAGCATTTTGAGGAGCAAAGAGACACTCAGATCACAGCCCTGTTCACTGCATAGTCTATTTATTGAGAGAATCATGCCCTCCAGGTGCAGTGCCATCCATTCTGGTGTGGCACTGCAGGGCTCAGTGCAGACTCCCAGGTCCCTCTGTTCCCCTGTGGAACCAGCAGGGATTTAGCACAAGGACCAACAGGGTGGTGGTTCCCAGGAAGAACATATCTCCATGTCATTTGAAATAGCCAAATCTTCTATCTTCATCACATTATTCAGAAGAGCAATGTGCTCTCCACTCCTACTCTCTCTTTACATTTCTGCCTTCAAACGGTAATTTTTCTAAAAGTGATAAATCAGGTTTGCTTGGAAAAATATAATAAAAATTCATTAGTACACTATTAAAAAATGCAATATCTGGACACTAATTTCACAAAAGCATTTGCACAGAGACATTTCTGACAGTTATTTAGGTTTAAAATTTCTTTCTACATCCTTCATTTACAATTAATATTTATTCAATAAAGATAATTAAGAATTTTGAAAAATAGAATATCTCCGCTAGAAACAATATTTAAAAAAAAATCTGGTATGTTTTTAGATCTTAAAATTTCTTGTCAAAGTTTCTGTTTATTCATTTCCAGCCTCATTGGTTTTTTGTCTGTCCCAGTTGTGGTCTGCTATATGCAATGTAAAGCAAAACATATCAATCTAAAGAGCAGTCTAATATTTTTGAAAAGTTTGATTAAAAAATTACCCTACAATATTTATTATTTTCAAACAAGTATCTAGTCACCTTCAAGTGTCATCTTGGACTGACAATTTTCATTTAGTTGGGGCTTTTTTTCACTAAGGAAGGAAAACCTGAAAATTGAATTGGGAAGGAATATCTGAAGATAAAGAAATTCTTACCAAAATTCTTTAGACCACAAAGTAATTATTTTCAGCTTAGTATTACACTAAGTACTACAGTTTAACTCCTATGCCAGTTGATACAAAAGATACCAATTTCATAATTTGTCAGAAAATGAAAGACAAATTGCTTCTGCTTATTTTTGTTCATGATTGAGCAACATGATGCAGACCTTCCTCAGTTTTCTGTGGAGAAAAGTTTTTGTCTTTACTGTGAATATCCAGTAATTTCTAATTCCCAGAATTAACTTTTGTTTCTTAGACAGTCTAACACAAAGCTTTGTGTCTTACACATTTAATGCTTGTCTTGTACAAAGCCCTGTGATCAAAGTCAAGACACATTTACAAGTTAGATCTTCCTGATTCTGAGGACACTGCCAACTTGTACCATCATCTGAAAAGGACATATATAAGCAGCTTCTGTAAGGCTCAGTGACAAATAAAAGAAAACCTGCTAATAAAATAGAGGCAGAAATAAAAAAAGAATGGATAAGTAGGGGCATTGTGGTGCTCAGGCTCCAACAGCCAGAAGAACAATCAGGACAGATTATTGGCCTCTTCTCTTTCAGTCTCTTCAACACAAGACTGGCTTGAAAAACTGATCTTATTTAAAGAGGTTGAATGGAAATAAAATGCCTACTCCATGTGGGTAATCACTGCTCTCTTCATCCTTTGAGTCTGAGTCTTTACTGAATTATGTCCTTCAGCTGGTCAGGAAATTCTCTAATGAAACATAGCCCCAGAGCTGAGGAGGGGTTATGTGCTGACTACAGAATTCCTGTGCAAGGTGTCACATGAACCAGAAAGTGAATTCAGGCAGCCACACTAATCTGTGCTCTAGGTCACCATGCTACCTGCTGCAAGGCTTGAAAGCCTGCTGCTACAAGTACTGCAAGTTCTTTATAATTCTTCTAGGAAAGGAGAAAATTCAGGTCATATGATTATGAACTTCACCATCACACCATAAATACATCAGAGTGAATTTCGTTCCATCCTCCAAGAAAATGATTTTAGGGACATTGTGATGGTAGTACAGACTCTGTACTTTATGAAATACCTGCAGCCCAAATCTCCACCTACAACTAGCTCTTGAACTCACATGGAAGACAAGGCCCAAAGAGAAAATTATCATCTGCCAGCTAATTATGTTACTTTTGTTATCATTACTGATGTTTCGTGACAAAGTCACACTCACAGGCCCTGAGCCACGCTGCTGTTCCCTGCCTGCAGTTCTGCCATCTTTGTGGCACCCTGTTTCACAGCACCCACAGATGGCCAGGAACTGTTTTGATCTTGCAGATGGGGGATAAGCAAAATAAAATATTGCAATAATAAAGATGATGATGGTTGTTGGAATTTATTTTGCATAATATGTAGGTCTTGCCAGTGGTTGCCTATTCCACTCTCTATCCTCCCTTATGATCTTAAACCCTTTTGTAAATATATTTCTCCTCCCTCCCTGCTCCTTAGTTGAAGGATATAATTTTACTACTTTCTTCTGGAAACTTGTAAACCCCTTTTCCCTGTTTATATCATTATCTTGAAGGTGTTTATATATAGAGCATGACTACAGTGTTCCCTCTTCACCATACATACACTTAGCTTTTTTAACCTCTTCCAAAGACCTCCACTCCAATTTTTAGATCTTTAAAGATCTTTTAGATCCTTGTCTTTTCTCTAGTTCCTTCATACTCACATCCTGCCTACCAAGCTGCAGAGATAAATCAAATGCACTATAAAAGGTATCTACAAGTCTACATTTAATGTCCTAAATTTGCATGTTTTATGATTACAACCTTTCTGAGCACATAATTATTCTGCACTAGTATGAAAAACATGGCAAATTAGACTGATTTCCAAACTGGCTGAATGGCTACTTTTACAGAAGTCTAACCTCAAATGCAGAAGCCCTTTGGCACTTTGGGAAATGCAGAGATGCTTATCTTAATACTTTGTTTCATTTATGAAACCTTTTCTTTCTTTCTGAGAGAATTTTTGTTTCCTGTAACGTGGCTACTTGTCCACCTCATAACAGCTGCCCCCTTTTTTGCCTGTCAGTAGTTTCCAAATAGCTCTTTCCCAAGGGGAGAAAAAAAATATTATTCTATCTTCTTCTCTCAAAATCATTATTTTTAATGAATTAACAATGAGAACATTGCACAGACCTTTCCCTAGACTTTCCAAGACACTGTGCAGCAGGGTCAGCTTTGTTCATTTGGTACAGTCTGAATGGTCTCAGTACCTAAGCACTGTTTTAATGGATGATTTCAGACTTTTATTATGCATCTTCATATCAATTACTTCTTCTATTTTCTTTAGCTAAAAATGACAAATTTAATTCAAAATATTTGTTTTAGCAGTATTTCTGATTACTTCCATAATGCCAATTGGAATATTCTGTAATAACTCCTGACAAACATATTTTTCCAGAAAAGAAAGCCTTTGTTCTAATTTTTTGTTTGGTTGGTTGGGATTTTTTTTTTATTTTGGTTTTTGTTTGCTTGGGTTTTTTTTTTTTTTACATGTTTTTCCCCTTCCCTTAAAATATCCAATATTTCTTCTGATACTTGTGCTGGTTTTGGGTGGACTAGAATTTTTTTTTCCTCTAAAAGTAAATTATAATTTTATATATATATATATATATTTTTAATTATATATTTTTTTTCTTCTCTAAAAATTAATGATATACACAGCTAGTAATGGGCTGTGGCTTGGGTTTGTGCTGGAAACAGTGTTGATAAGTCAAGGATATTTTATTTCTTACTGAGCAGTGCTTGCACAGCATCAAGGCTCTTTCAGCTTCTCACCCCACCAGCAGAGAGGATGCTGGGGGTGCACAGGTATTTGGGAGGGGACAGGGCTGGGACAACCAAAATGCCTCATGCACAGCAAAAAAAAAAAGAAAGGGAAGAAGAAGAAAAGGAGATGTTCGAAATCATGACATTTGTTCTGCCAAGTGACCACTGAACAGGACGGAGCCCTCCTTTCCTGGGGACGGCTGAACACCTGCCTGCCCATGGGAAGTGGGGAATTCATTAATTCCTTATGTTGCTTTGCTGTGCACACAGCTTTTGCTTTCCCCATTAAACTTTATCTCAACCCCTGAGTTTTCTCACTTTTACTCCTCAGATTCTCTCCCCCCCCACAGCAAGGGGCAGTGTGAGGCTCAGTTGCTGCTGGGGGTTAAACCATAACAATCAGCTCCACAGATTCAGAGGCTGTCCCTTCAGAACTCTACAATATCCACTGTCTGGACTTGCACATTTACACACCATGTAAGTCTAAACTAACTAATGCTCTGCTCGTGCTTCCTGGGGGATGTGCAAAGGTCTCAGTTTGACAGCTGCTCAGGGATAATGAAGCTCAAAGGTTCTGACAGTGGGGACATGGTTGGCTGATAAAAACTGAGTAGTCATCTTTTCTATTAACCCACAGTCTTAAAGACATACATTAAAATCAAAAGAGTTGAAATTTGCTTTGTTTGACCAAGCCTTTTATAAGTTTTGCTGCTGTAGGCCCTGTATTCTTTGAAGCTGTTTTTTTTAATATAATATTTTACCATTATTTGACATTTTCCAAGTATGGAATCTGAATATTTTTGTATTCCTCAACTGCTGTTATAATGTGCCATCTCCTTCCTTTACTATCCCTCTTTTCCCTACTTCTTGAATTCTTTTCTGTCTAGTCTTTTGAGACCCAACTGTGAGATGTGCAGATATAATCTATACTGTTTTTAAACTCTTACTAATTACTAAAATCTGTGTGATAAATGTTCCCCTTGGGATAATTTTATAAATTCAGAAAAAGAAAACACATCTTAAAGAAATAAAAAGGCTGAGTTGCATTTATGGATCAGTCATTCAATAAATATTATTTTTATAGTCTTTAACATAGCAGCACATTCATATAAAAACCTTTTTGAATTCTGTACTACAAAAAATCTGAATGCTTCTGTGTATGGTTAAGTCTTCATTGAGTCTATCGATCTGTTCAGACTGAGATGGGATTTTAGTTTGACAAAGCTCCTGGCAAGTTTTTTGTATTGGATTTTATTTCCTAAGGAAATCTTTTTACACGTCAATGAATTTCTAGATCCAGGCTCAAATTGCAAGCAGACCAGATGAGTTGCTTCCTTAACAGTTTGACGCTAGTCTCATTATATTTCTAGTATTTTGTTCAAAAATGGTCTTATTCTCTTGACTGGACTCCACAGCCACCTATCAGCCTTGATCCATGAGGAGCTGTCATGAATTTAGCAGCAACAGCATAGTACAAGAAGAATTACCAGGAGCACTGCATGCCTGAGGAAGATGACAAGCTGAGAGTGAATAAATCCAGAACTAGGTACCAGAACACTGGTTTTATGATCAACTGCTTTCCAGTGTAAATGGAACAGAGTGCTTCTTCTCGCTTTTATTTATCTGTGGAGAAAAGGTGCTTAATCTTTCCAGCTGCTGAAAGACAAGGAGAGATTTCAGGGAAAAATGTGGCAGTTTGTATGGGAATTTCTATGTTTAGTAACACCTGAATCACACTGTGACTAATTTTCCCCACTGCTAAGGAAAGCTTGTGTCATATAAATATATTTTATGTTGGATTTCTTTTATGTTGGTTATAATGGAATTGAAGAAGACAAATATTTATTTATATACAGGCAGTAGTCTATGAAACATTTAAATAGTGCCCACTACTTTAAAATCTTTGTGCTTTACAATCTGAAATTAATTTACTATCCCTGTATTTTTAGTCTTTGCAGTTCAGAAGAGAGAGAGACTCAAGGAAACCAAGTTCTAGTCTTAGGCTACAGAGGAAGCACTCAGATCTCTGAAGATTCAGGCAGCTGTCATGACTCCTTCCTTGCAGAGATAAAACAAATATGTCCTTACAGCACAAAAGAAGTGCATGACTTCTTTTTTTGTCATGATGCTCGATGTCAGAACTGGGCAAGAGCAGTTGCTGTGAAATTCAACTTTGTATGTCACATGCTAGTTCAGGAATGAATCTCATCTGCCAGCTCCCTTGACTGGCTAAGTTGCATAACAAATGCACTGAGGACACAGGCAATGTTCATCCCTCACCCCTGCACTGGTTTATGTTCCTTGTGCAGGAGAAGGGAGCGGCATCACGAGGAACAGCAAGAGTACTGCAGAAACAGAGTCCCAGTCGGGCTGGCTGGAGTCAGCTCACATCTACAGGAGGTGCCAAAGCACATTAAAAAGGACAGAAAAGATCCAGAGAGACAGCTAGTGACACCTCCAGCAAGTATTTAGGAATGCCTCCAGCCACCCTTCGGAGGTGGCCACGCGCACATCAGACACTGCAGCTGACTCTCACAGCTGCCCTGGGATTGCTCTCCAGCAACATCAACACCACTTGCACCGTGGCCAGAAATGACACTTGGCTCTTGAAAGACTTAAGAATTACAATGGGACTGGGGGCCACTAAAATGAATACTTTTGTCAATGCTAGAAAGCATGGATGGAAACAGCTGAGGAAGCCCTGCCCCTGCTGCTGTTCTCAGTGTGCATTTCAGTCCTTCTGGATGTCAGACTGACACTTTGACAAGCAGCAAATGTCTCCTGATGAAAACCATTAAAAACGTGGTGACTGTTTATGAAGTGCTACGTTTTGGCATGTCACCTTAAGCCATACTCTGTATCAACAGCTCCAGAAGAGATCCTCTTTGGGGCTCTTGCTGGAACTAGGAATAGAAAAATCTTTGACACCTCTTTAAAAAGTTGAATGTGCAACACCAAAAGCTAACACATAAAGTGCAGCTAACACAAAGCTGTGCTGTCTTGCCACCCTTTTTCAGCTATCCTTTGAGAGCTACACAGTTCTGGAGCACCAGGGCTGCACTCCCAGGCAGTCCTCACATGGCCTGTAAGCCTGGCAGAAATACATTTACTGCCTGTTTCCTGCTCTAACATCATGATGTATGGACAAATAAATCTTCCACAAAGGACATACAAGAAGCATTTATGCTGCTGTGTGATTAGTCTTAAGAATCTGACTTAATATGAATTCTTAAGTTGAATTACAGATGTTACTTATATTCTCATCGATTTCAGAAATCTAGATTAAATTCCTTAATCAAACAATCCAAGATTAGTTTGAGCACAATTGATTCGTAAGATACTACAAATCTCTTCTTAGAAAGACTCATTGCAAACTTGGGATGCTCAAGCTGTTGCACTGCCAGGTGGCAGCTCTCCTACCAAGTGTCCCTTTAATCCTCCCCCTCCTATCCCTAGAGTTACAAGGCATGTAATAAAACTGTATTTGTTTAGATGAGCCCCAGGTAGGAGTCTCTGTAAGTGCCCCCCTAAGCACTCTGAGACACAACTCTGGCACATGCACCCTTCTCTTAAGAAGATCAAGCTCTAGAGGATTTGCCACTCCTGTGCTTCAGCCACCAAGGGATTAATTCTGGAACTGGAAATGGGATGTTGTGGCCAGAGAAGTTTGCAAACAAGGCAATAAGCATAAAGGCTATCAATGGTTTAAGGTGAGTGGCTATTCAGGACAAAGAGTACTTTTCTGTGTGGTTCTTGATTTCCTTTCCCTGATGGAAGCAGGGCCCAAAAGGTGTGTTTCAGTGTGTGTTTCAGTTGTTCTGCATTTGTGTCTGTTAGCTGATGGGTTTACAGCTGTGCTGACATGGACACCTCAGTCTAGCATCATACACTGATTAGTTTCCCCAGGACAGAGACACACAGGTGTCAATTAAAACTGATGCCTGCATTTCTAGTTAAGTCTTCCCTGAAAAACAGAGAGGGTGGCTCTTCCTGTAAAGTTCTGCTGGGGAGAGCAAAGTGCATTTGAGATGTCCTGGCCTGAATCAATGTATACTCACAGGAGAAAGCCGTGAACCTACACCAGACTTGCTCTGCCTTTTGCAGCCTGTGCCTTCCACACCACCGACACACAGGTACAGCTGTAGCCAGCCACTCTCTGCCACACTCAGGGACACTTGGGTAGATCCTGCCCTCTGAGCAACAACTCCTGGAAAATGCTGTGCCCATGTACATCACTGTCATTGGACTCAGATAAATGTTCTAAATAAATTTGCAGTTAAAATAGACCCTGGATCTATAAAGTGTTTTTGAAAAGCACACATAATTACATTATATGCACACACACATATATATATATATATAATACATATATTGTTTGCTGCTTTCTCATTAGTAGGGATTATAATTTCAGTTTGAAAGACCTGTTTTCTTGGAGTACCAACTCTTTCACTTTCTTAGGAGAGGAATCTGAGTTTTATCTTGGAATGGAAAAAGTTCTGTGTATGAATGATAACTTTAGAAAAAAGAACAAAGGGAGGTGTCAGAAGAGACCTGGGGGAGGTTTTTTCACCAAAGAGTTATGTTCCTAACAGATAAACTAGTCTCAATCTTCAACACAAAGAAAAACATTTAGAAACATGAGTTTTAAAAAACTGTTATTTTTCCTGAAGGAAAGGATAACTAGAGGCATATGTCTGACCTACAGGCTCTGAGAGCCTAAAATCCTAAGCCAGAAATTACAGAAAAAATGATTCTATGTAATTGCCACAGCGTAGGTTTGCACTCAGACATGAGGATCACAGTTCTCCCTTGCTTCTTAAAACCATCATCCAGCCCATCTGTTTTCTGAACCTTTTACTTTGGCAGCACTGGATTTGGCCTCTTCCATGGAACTCTTGCCATGAAGAATTCTATTTCATGGGATAAATACCCAAAGTACTGCTGCACTATAAGTATGGGAACAGCACCTCACAGGAGGATGATTTTTTTTTCACCATTACCTTTAAAAGCAGTGGCTCAGCATTGAGGACATATATTACTTTCATGCTAACAAATAAAATACTTGATATTCCCACAGTCTGAAGGTGTGAAATTGCTTCAATATAAATTCTAGTAATACAAGAACTATTAAATGAGAATAGGGAAAACCTTTTAAAAATGATCCAGCCTTTTGAAAAACAAACACTTTGTTTGCCTAAGGAACTGCCATGTAGCTTGGGAGGATAATTCTTATGTATCACATAAGATAGAAGATCTCCATTATTTATCCAGCTAGCTGTTAGTCACAAGTCTGTTTTGAAAACAGTGAAGGGCTCCTTCTCTCTGTGGAAAATCATAACTGACTGTGCTTTTGTCAAAATTTATACCTCCAATCTTTAACTCTGCTGTCTTAAAAGCCTGAGGCTTGTGCATAATCCCCCTGACTGCTCTGGACAGGTTCTAATGACCAGCATAGAAAGGGGAGGGAAAAACTTCCTTCTAGCCAAAATGTACATACAGAAGTGAGTGTCACTTCAGAAACTAGCTCAGCACGACAGATTATCCACTCTGCTTCTAGAGTTCCTCCTCTCTTAATTTCCACAAACATATTTGTGTCACTATTGGCACTGCAAACCATCCCTACCTAATGCCACAGAATGCCAGTGATTCTTTTTGTTCCATGTATTTGCACTTCAAGCCCAATATTACCAGGCATGTAACATGACCAGTTGGTCTATTTTTATCAACAATCTTAGTCATTCTGCTCACAAAGTACCCTTACATCCTCTTTGTAACCCTCTTAGAACCTTAATCCAGTTATAGGCACCAGCTTCATCCCAGTAAATAGATATATGGATAGAAATTCCAAAAGATAGGTAGCTAGGCAGGTAATAGACAGAGGTAGATAGAAAAGTTTTTTTTATTAGAAAGACAATTTCCTAACTCATACAAAGTAAATTGTTTGTTTTGTTTTTTTTTTTTCCTTATCTTTTGCTAGGATCTGTTTTAGTATGAGTTTTTCTGAGCAAGCATTATTTTTTTGCTTTTTATGATATACAGTACAAAATGGAAATATTTTCACGTAATTCTGATATGGATCTGGTTTAATGTTCTTAATGGGGGACAATGGAAAAATCATTCCATTAAATTTGTTATTTTATTTATAAAATGTATCTAGAGCATGAAAACACAAAGGTGAAAGCAGAATATGTGGATTCTGCCCTGGATAAAGGGCAAAGAAGACCCATGTAGACATACAGCCAAAATACACTTCTGTATGTTGTGACAATGCTCATGAGAGGAGGCTACCACCTTTTCTGTCTAGTAAACACCAGGCTGGTAAAATAAAATCCAGCAGAAGAGTTCTTCTCACTGTATTCATTAAATGATGTGCCAAAGGCAGAAAGAATCTAGCCAGGTCTCTAGCAAGCTAAAAAAAACCATCATCCTACAGTGAAAATAAATTTGGAGGACTAAAGAGAGAATAAACTTCTAACTAAAAAAAAATATGGTGCTAAAGTGAAAAATAAATTTGGAAGACTGAGGAGAGATTAAACTTCTGGGTATTAGATGCACCAGGATTTTTATAGAAGCAGTTCTGCCTTCCAACCTGGTGGCTCATACCACAGCAAAGACATGTTTGCCTACACATGTAACTGCTGGTTACAGCTAGAACTGCAGCAGCTCTGGGAGCTGCATGATCAGCTTGTGGCTACTCTGGTTTGCTCCTACGAGAAGTCACAGATTACCTGAGTTCACACTGAAGAATAATCAGTTTTTCTCAAATGCAAAACCTAAAGCTCATAAGCAAAACTACCAGGCTTCAATGGGTTCAAATTCTGATCTGTGAAATGTGAAACAGCTTCCACCCAGGAGGTGCATTGGATGCACTTTGGATAAAGCTTGAGACTCTCTGTATTAAGAGAGTTAAACTTATCCCAGAATCCCTTGTGCCAAATCTGAAAAAGCATTCTTTTATTGGAAACATGCTCTATCTTAAACCATTTTTCATTTTCTCAAGGCCAGTCCTGCTATTTAACCCAGCAACCCTCTTAGTTCTTTCTGGGGTTTGAATCAGGCTCCACCAAGCAGCAAAGCAGATGTCCCAGACATGGCAGAAACTTCCAATAAACCATACCAATTTATAGAACAGTAAAAAAAGAAATAGAGAAACAGGTTGTTTCTCGTGGCTGGGTATAGGGAGCACTAGTTGCCAAAAATAAAACCTTACATAAGCATAACACATGCTATATTTTGCTACAGAATTTTTCACAACCAGACAGACCACATGTAACCACTACAACTACCACAGAAAGTACTACTGCCTTTCTGAGCTACATAAAGGCACTGACTTCTCTTGTGTCCATGTTTAGCACACTAGAATATTAAAACTGTATTAAATAATAGAAGTGTATCACAATCATAAAAAATACAAAATCAGTATCAAAAAGGGTCTTCATCACATGCAACTCAGTTGTCACAATTAGATACTGAATTAGTATCTCCTCTGTAGGCTGTGAACAATTTCTATGAATATTAATAGCAACTGGTCACAAGGAAGAGAAAGAATTTGAGATGCCTGCCCACAAACTAACAGAAAATGTTTAAATTGTATTTAATGCTGTGTTGCAGCTCTTTTTTTCCCCCTAATTCTGCTTAAAACTTTTTGCAGTAGTAATATATTAAATTTGGCCAGTTAACTTCTCAGAACCAGTATTTTTGTTCTGACCTCAACCACAGGATAAAGAAATTAACATAAAGGGAAATATCTCTTTGTGTTAAAAATACTTTTTAACTCTGTGTTAAAAATACTTTTAGTAAGCACTATAAATATTCAGTGCTAGAACAACTCAATTTCTCACCACATGCTTAATTTCTGTACATAGCAAAGTAAATTCCAGCTAATCAGTACACTTACATTAAAGTTCCTTCTCATAAAGAAAAATTCATAGCAAAGTGTACAGCTACTTATGCCTGAAAGTGTGTTCATCTCAAAATTGGAGGCTGTACTTACACCTAGTCTCAGTGGTTTTCCCAATGAGGTTCTGCACCATTAACTAAACTGCTAAAACAAAGGCGTTCTTTAAGAAGCAATTTTTCTCTCCTTTCCTTGCAAGAGCCATTCTTGACAACCATAATTTCTGAAAGTGACTGCCAATTGTATTCTCCATGTTGTATGTAGGATAATCAGTTTTTTTAATAATTTTAAAGAAAGCTTGCAGTGGAACAAATTGATAAATGTTTAAAAGAAACACCTTCCTGGAGCTTAGCTGGTTAAGAGAAATACTAAATCAGTGCTTGCTGATTGCTGAAGCCAACTGATGGGTGGCTTCTATATTTAGGATCCTCCTTACACCTGTCAAGAGACAGAGAGAGACAGCCAGGGAAAGTGTGTGCACCAGAGCAAGCAATCCAGAGACCCATCTCTTGCAGCAAGCAGCTAAAAATATAAGAAACAAAGAGCAATAGAGAAAACAGAGAAAAATCTTGTTATTTATATTACAGCCCTGCTCTGTGACATGCTGTCAGCAAGCACTCTGAAAGGGTACAGACCTCATTAGCTATCAGCAACTCCAGCTTCTACAGGAAGGCAGTGATACTCCAAGCTGGATGCAATCCAACTGTGTCAAACCTGGGCTCCTCAGGTGGATCCCTTCCCTGCTGCTCCTTAGCCAGAAGCCTGAAGCCTTTGCACAACATTTGCATTCCAAAGTGAGCTGCAGCAAGTATCCATCCCTGTGCTCTGCAATGTCAAATGGGCTTTCCAGCTTTGATTGGCACCTGCCTGAACCCAGGATGCTCCTCCTCAGCTGATCTGACTGCACTTCTTTCTAAATTGATCAATCATAGGTACATACATGAACTAACAGAAGAAAAACCAAGGTTTCTTTAAATAACACTACACAACCAATTAATAAAGCAATCCTATTGCAAAGGCTCCAGATCCCTTTCTTTGTTTTAACAGAGTAACAGTACTGCATTTCAAATGGAAGAGCATCCTTCCAGCTGTAGCAGCAACTTACTTCCAATGCATTGATGCTACCTTCCTCCCACCTGAGATGCACCATTCCTTTCAAATTTTTGATCTCCCAGTAAACAGAAATATTTGGGTTTATACAGATTGGGGATAAAGAAAGAGCATGGCCGGGAAGTAGAGAAAATAATGCTATTTTTACACACATATCCCTTTCTAAATGCTACATGGCAATTCCTAAACAAAGAAACCAAACATGACTCTACCTTCCCTGACTCACAACAATCCAGGTAATCTTTTAAAAAATATCTGATTCAGCTTGCATTCTTTTTTGGAAAAAGGAAGCCAAATGGCCTTTAAGTACTCCCCAGTGTTCAATCAACTATATCTATTGCTGGCCAAGCTTAATTTATACTTCAGTAACTACTATTTTCTCAGAAAATAAATGGAAAAGCCTTTTTTTCCCCATCAATAGCAGATGAAATCCATATTTATTTGTTAAAAATTAATGATGTGGGTGTATGAGTGAAAGAAAATGCTCAGTCCTCATGAAAAATGTTAAATACTTCTAAAAGTGGATGTTTCAGTTTTGACACAGAGCATAGAAAGCAATTTCAGAAATATCTCTGAATACTCTCATAAGTAGCCCTAATTATTTGCCTACCACTAGTGGTGGTTTTAACCACTATTCAGTAGTTACACTTATCTGCTAAGTGTACTTAAATAATTTTTATGTAGGTAATAACTTCAGTTACACAGAGGCAAGAGGCAAATGAATATGAAAACACATGGAAGATAATGAACTTGCATTCAGCTCAATAAAGAGCTAAGGGCTCACAGAGGAAATCAGTGTATGATCCACACACACCTACAGCAGTTCTGTGTACCTTAATGTCACATCACAGGAATAATTTCAAACTGTATAGGGTAAAAATTATGGTTTTGCTGGTACCAACATCAATTTTACCCTCTACATCCATGCATTTTCCCCAAAGTTTAAAAGACAGAGGATTAAATGACTCAATACTTGGGGTAAAACAGAATTCAGAGCAAGGGCAGGTCATGGCATGGTGCAGAGTGGCAATGATATGTGGTGCAGAGCAATTAGGAGAAGCAGAGATACCCATGCCATACACCTAAGGTCACACAGTCACTAGCTGCTTATAAAAGGACTTTATAGATGTAGGTTTGAAGTACATTTTATATTTTTGAAAAACTTTTCTTTGTGCTTTTCGCTTTTTTCCTTGCAGGTCATGCAAATTAATATTTCATCTTTTGTAATTCCGCAGTTAAGAATATTCCACTGATTATCCCATATTTCATAATGGGCAAGTATGATACTGCTGCATAGTCTCAATACCACTGCCAGCACAGAGAACTACAGCAAAACAGGTATCCACAATTACAACATATCACATGCTACTCCCACCCAAAGCAATGCATCTCAGTGTACTCATACTTAGGATGTGAGCCTGAACAGTTATCAACACTTCATTGAAACCGAGACACAGAAATTTATGTCTCTTGCTGTCTCTTCAGACTGATCACAGTCTGAAGACAAAATGGGTCCATACTAGATGTAGTGTAAAAAGTAATGTAGCTCCTTTAAAAAATTAGCTGTGCCCAGTCCTAGAAATATTTTCTTCCTATCTGTTGCACAGCCTGACTGTTCAGAAATATTCCCATGCAAAAACAGCTGCAGCATAACCACTCTACAAGAGAGATCTGTGAAGTTTTATGAAGTCCTAAAGGGTGGCAATGCACCACCCACAAAGCACTAAGAGCATTGTAGTAAATACTGGGCAAACTACTGCTCTGTCCTACCTGTCTCTAATGGAGTCATCTATGACAGACATTATACCATTCTCCTGGGTACTAAGCCATGTCTCTTCTATATTGATAACTGTAATAAACACAGAGGAGAAAAAAAATGATAGAAGGATTTGGCTGCCTTGCATAATGTTGGAGGTGCACACACATTAGCACAGATAACATTACCCCTGCCATTATTTATTCCCCTACAGGTATTATTAGGGAAAACCCTCAGGAGACATAAAATATATTGCTTTATTATTACTAGGGATGCTGTTCCCCTGAAAAACCTTCTGTCTAAGGATCTCTGCCTCATTCTCATAAGTTTCTCACACACAGAATCTGTAGTGATACAGGGACTGTTTGTTTGTTTGGAGGTTTCAAGCATTGTGTTAATAAGAACAGAGACACGTACACGGTGTGTGCAGTGCTGCTGTTTGAGATGTGTGCATAGGAAATCTCAATCACCTAGCCTGACACACTTCATTCATGTCAAACTGAATCATACAGAACAGATTCAGCCATTTTAGAGAGCATATCCAGAAATGCACCAAAGATATAAAAAATTATGCAACAGATTATATTCTGTACATAATTTCTATGAATTTTTGGTATTTTTTACCGCCACTTGGAAAACAGGGAGTCCAGACCATTCCCATGGAGCTTTAACATTATTTTGTTCCATGGCATGAGAATGGAAAAGGTCAAGTTTAATATCATTAAAAGGTATCACCTAAGATAAAAGTAAAAGCTAGTAACATTAGGTATTACCTAAGACAAAAGTGAAAGCTAGCAACACCACCATGCTTCCCTGGAGTAAAATGGCAACAAAGATAACATCTATAGAAGCCTTTAAAATAATGCACAAATCTTCTACTAAAAGAAGAATTCAGAAATAATGTAAAAAATAAAAATATAGAATAATAGAATAGCCTGGGTCAGAAGGAACTTTTAAGGTCATCTAACCCAACTCCCTGGAATGGGCAGGGACATCTTTACGTAGAACAAGTTGCACAGAGCCCTGTCCAAACTGACCTGAAATGTTTCAAGGGAATGTTTTATCAGCATCATTTAGTAATATTTTCTTCGGATCAAGTAGCTAATTCAGTACTTGATCAAAAAATCTGAAAGACAACAGTAGAAGTATTTTATTTCATCTCATATTATGACACCATTCCATACTTAAACCCTTTAAATGAACTTGAAAATTAAAAGGTTTTTAGTTTCTTCCTTTTTAAAAATACACCAGTTGAAAATAAAAAAGTTGGGAAATGGAAAAAGTACTGTCCAGCTCCTAAGTAATACAGAAGAGAGCTTTTGCTCTTTCAGATTTCTCTTCAGTACAAATTTAGAAGCTTAACATTTCAGAAGCACCACAACAGCTTTTAGAGAATGGATCAACAAGATACTTAATTGTAATGGCAAGGCATTTTGTATATTTAATCTGAATTTTCCTTACCTTAACTTGGAGGCTAAAGTCTATGAAGTAGCTGATAGCCTGAATATACCTTCATAATTTTAATAGCAATAAGAATTCAGCCCTTTATTCTGCTTTCATATGTAACAGTAAAAAATGTAACAGCACTTACACAGCATATTACAAACAATTGCACAAGCAATTCTCCATGGCCCTTTGAAGAATTCACTGATGAAGGAGAAAACTAGGCAAGAATAAAAAATAAACAGACCTCAAAACTGTGGTATTACTGTAAATAAACAGTTTGGAAGCTTTAATCCAGCCCAATTTACAACTTTGAAACTGTGTAAATTCAAATCAAGTTTTGATTTGAGATGCATAGAATTGAGCTTTTCTTCTAAAAAGAAAAGGTCAGCAGCAATGCTAAGTATTACATTTGTACAGAGGCAAACAAGCAGTGGTGAATTACTTGAGCTGAGAGAAAAAAATCAGGTGGTCTTTAGATTGCTGGCTTTAAAGTTCCTGAGATTTTTTTTTTATTTACTGTATCATTTCAACATCATTTCAGACTCTCAGAGAGCTACCCAAACAATGTAAAATAATGATACTTCACTGCAAATGGCCCTTATTTTTATATTGATTTTGTTTAGATAGACACTGAGTGCTAGAAAGATTGTGTAATTGCTACGCTCTGAAAACAGGCAGCATTATCAGCCAAGAAAACCTTCATTAGTCATTATCCAATTTTCCCAGGTGAAAGAAACGTTGCATGGAGAGTGTGTGTCTGTGTCAAATCACATAGTAACAAACCACAAACTGAATCTATCTAAATTACTGTTGAATTAGAAACTCGATTTCACAGCAACAAACAAAACTGTGTACCTCATGCAGCCCAGAATTGCGTGACAAATATTTGCTTAAGAACTTTGGAGTAAAACACATCTAAAATACTCCAAGTTTTGTGGGCTTTTTTGCTCGGTTTTTATCTTTGTTTTTTGGAGGGGTTTCTATTAAGAAAAAAATGGTTTAATCTATTACTTTGCAGACACTGTAGGAAGGTTTCCTTATAAGTAACGAAAAATTGCTTTATTTTAAGCAGCCTTTGAGTGATATTGCAGATGATTCTGGTTGCAGGTGAACTTTTTGGCCATTAAGAAAGCCTTGAGTAAGTTCTATCCAAACACACATCCCTTAGTATCAGTGTAGAAAACCTGGACACTGAAATCTACACAAGAAATCTAACATGTGAAATACTGAAATTGGTTAAATTTGGGTATGGTTGCTCAAAAAAAAAAAAAAACACTGCACAATTAAAATATAAAGCCAGACACAAGAGATGTTTCGGGTTTTTTTCTGCCATGTAGGTAACTAGAACAGTAGAAGTATTTCTCTGGTATCTTGCTGACACTTCCTGTTTGCTAATTTTCAGAAAAAATTCCAGCTAGAAAGTAATTCCTGCCCAGTGAGAGTCTGTACCAATTACTGAAGTCACACATCATAAAAAACATGGCAGCAACCAGCACTTTCTTTCAGCAGTGAAAGAAGGTCCTAGCAATACAAAAAAATCCAAAGATCTCAAAATACCTCTTTGAATAGGATATCTCTATCACAGCTTTTAAGTTCAGAGAATAGCTTTGGCCAATAGTTTACTTGAAATTCCCAAAGGCAGATGCTCCTACACTCTCTCCACATAGTGGCAACTATTACTAGTTTTACATTTCAAAAGACAAGGTATGTCCTTTGCACCTTTACCAAAGTTATCCTCAAAATCCACCAGTCTTACAGTGGGGTTGCATTTTGAGTAATATTCTCAATGAAAGGTGTTCCCAGAAGAAAAAAAATACAGTTGATTTTGTAACTCTAGACAGAATCACAATGAAGATATTATAAGAAAAACAATTGAGGCTTAAGGCAGTTTCTTACCTTGCTATTCCTAGCTTTCAAGTGTTTAAGCTTTAAAACCAGATAACTTTACACTTTTAAAAGAGTTTTTCTAAAGGATTTTTTAAAAATATTAAACATCTATAAGCACATTATTCCTACAGAGAGTAATGGGACAATTGTTGAGTAGAACACTATACACTACAAAGAAATAGAGCCCCAGTTAATGAGATGTGTGGAACAAAATATTCAATCATCAATGTTTAACCTGTATTTGCAATGCTGAAAGCATCATTAATGAATACAGAAAGTGTTTGTGGAACCATGGATACCTACAAGAATAACTGAGCATGTTTGTCCAAGACTACCTTGCAGGCCATAAAGGTACTTTATTCTATCAATAAATGGACTTATGAAAGGGAAGAAATGCTATCAGCAAAACACCTGCAAGCAAATTATTGTTCCATCCACTACAATATTCTTTATGGTCATTTGTTAAGCAAAACTCTCACCAGCCGTGCAAGGAAGTGATGGGTGCTTTTAATCCTGATTTTGAGAGGGTGTGTCTATACAAGGAATATATACAGAAGACACTGCCAAGTGCTCCTAATAGCAAAGCAGCTATCACAGCAGAATTTCACCTCATGTCCCCATAAAGCATCAGTATCATTTTTCAGAGTAAAGTCAGCTTCATTGGAAAGAAATATAAAGTTTGTCTGTACGTTTCTTGCTGATTTTAATTCTAATTATCCAAAAACTCACAACTCATACCCAAAGATGAATGAATTACTCGATTGTGCATAGTGAGGGGTTAAATTAAATTACTTCTATCATTCCTACCATTCCAAATTAAGCTCTAGAACCAATTGCTTTAGAAGAAAAAAAAAAACAAAACCTAAAAAAAAAACAAAACAAACAAAAAAAAACCTACAAAAAAGTACATTTGTGAAAGCTGTTATCCTCTTATTGTAAACCTTCCATACCTTCTCAGTGATTTCTCATGGGCAGCTCCTCACAGCACTGACTCCTTCTTCTTCACAAAGCAGCCAACAAACCCCAATTCTCTTTTCACCCAGCTACCTCACTCTCTTGTGGCACTTGTCTTCTTATTGGACACAGCTGTGGCCTGTTAAGGGCAGGCCTGTTCCCACTGATCACCATGTTTGGTGATTTGTACAGCTGCAGCTCCTCAGGTGTGAGACTACCTTCTGCAACATCTTTATTTTCTTACATTCTATCCCTCCACAGAAAGCCACTTAAAGCAAACCTGCACATTATTAGACATTGCAGTACTTTGAAAAGGAAAGTATTTCTTCCTTACAATTCCACATTTTTATTTAATAAAATCGTGTTTCTTCCTAATCTGGGGTAACATTTTTCAGTGCCTTCCAGCACATTAAGAACTTCTTTTTCACGTGGACTCTTGCTCAGCGGGGCACAGAAAATGAAGGGGTGTCAGAGCTTATCATTTAAAAGGAAGACAAATGACCACATCTGATAACACACATGGTTTCCTTGGGATATCTTACTATTCCCCTCTGCAAAGCCTAATAAAACCATGTATTACATTTTATTTTATGTAATTTCCACAATCAGGCCTTGACAGTGATGACTCATTCTGTTGCAATGAAACCTGTGTTTAATCAGAAATTATTTTATGTGGATTCATCCTTGCACTCAGGATTTAAATGATACAGGACTGATACTCATTATGCTGAAATTACACTGGTGGAAAGAAGGATGAAAATGGGTACCCAACCATTTTCAAAGGCATTTAGAGTATATCCTAGACATATTCTTAGACATGCACAGATCCCTCATGTATTTCTAATCAGTCAAAAGAGACCAGATTCTGCCTTCAATTACCACAAACCTGTTCCCCATGTGTATATTACAGTGAAATCTCCTTAAGATATGCTCCTGCACATATTAGTGATTCTCTCCCAGCTCATATGCCTACCACATAATCTAAAATATGTTAACAACAGATAAAAAAATCTAATCAAGAAGATGCTAAGGCAACAAAAGTAACTTGGTAAATAACAAAAAAAATGGTAAGAACTACACTTGTTTGCTACAGCCAGTAGCAATAGAAAGATAATTGCATTTAAATCTATGGTACTCCAGCTTGAAATCTTAAGAGTCCTGGTGATTGTCAGGTAATTAGTGATTACTGATGATCATCTTACTGCTACTAGTCTGTAAACAGAAAAAAATGTATACTTTTCTTACCATCTTTCTTATAGAAACACATTGTATTAAACACACTGATTCAAGCAGGATGACAATTTGGGTGTCATTTCCATTTTGGAAATGGAATAAAACCATCAGTAGCCTGTGCTGCGACAGAAGCAACAGATCAGCTTAACAAGCTCGTGTCACAAGCCCTTGTATTGTTGTACTGTATCTAACTATTATCACTGCTGAAACTACAAACTATTCACAGCACAAAGTGCAGAAGGTCCCAGGATCCACAGCTCCCAGTGCTCTCCACAGTGGGAAGGAACTGGCACGACTGGCAAAGGAGCGCACCGAGCGTGCGGTGCCGGCATGAGTCACACGCTGGCTTCTCTTCACCATGCTGTCTGAGATTTCTGCTGACTCCTCTTAGTTTCTAAAAATGCTGTTAAGCTTATGTTTTGCAATCTGTGTACATCCAAGAAGCGCAGATCGTGGGGATTAACTTCTGCCAGATCTCCAGATCACAAGTTACCAAAAGGAGCAGATATGATGGTAACTTTTCTACAAAGATTCTATTAAAAAAAATCACTTTGAGAACCAGGTAAACCAGAGGTATCATCCATCCAGGAAAGGATTGGCCATGCAAGTTTTTGAGGTAAAGTGGGAATATAGCAAACACACATCTTAATAAATTAGGTTTAACAGCTTAACAACACTTTTCAACTACAAAAGGCTTTAGAGGCATTAGCTAACAAATTAATCTTGACAATAAACCCTCGCCTGACTAAATGGTAAGATACTGAAGTTTCCTACTTTACTGAGAGAAATTAATATCAAAATCTAAGGTACAAAATTGGAGAAATAAGGCAAGGAAAATAAAGCAAGGCAGAAAATACTAAAGAGAGGCATTTAATGATAAAAACTCAGCCATGGTACACACAATTCAGGATGCACATCATAGGAAAAAAAAAGAATATTTGTGATTAAATAAATTAATGTATACTGCCTCTTTTTTGTCTTTTTTTTCCAAAATTGGTGCCACTGAACTAATCTCTAAGAAAAGTGTCAGATCAAGAATTACTTCCTTTATTAAGAAACACACACCCAGCTAACCAAACTACACACACCCAGCTAATTGACATAACAAGGGATTCTTTCAACAGAAGATGAGGGCACAAGAAGGTTCACTGCTCAATACACTTAGTTTTTACCCCCACATGGATCATTCTTCACTTTGACCCATCTTTGAAAAAAGTCCAAACAACTTGTTACACCCATATGTAAAAATATTAAAATTACAAGTGAGGCTAACAGAAAACATGGATTTTCAATAAGTTTTGCAGAAACTACTCTACTTATAAATGAATAGCACATTATGTATTATATTTTATTCTACTTAAATCAACTGCAAGGAAACTGCCATATACTGCAAAAAAAAAAAAAAAAAAAGGAACTTCTGCATTAATATCTGCATGAGAAACCACCACATTTCTGGATGAAACTCACAAAACAGAGTTTTAAGGGCAAAGCATTCCTCAATTCCCTATACTGCCTCCCAGTATAGGGCTATATTTAGGATCCACAAGACTTCTACTAAATAGACTACCCCAATCCACACTGGGCAAAATGATTACTGTGAGGCTTCATTTAGCCATTTACAAAATAATTTTCCTCAACACTAGTCCACATCAGAATATCATTAATTAAAAGTTGCCTTTTAGTGGATCACTGTACTTATCCCTCAACATTTTGACTGGTTTCATGGGACATTGGATTCACATGTGCAGGGGTGACGTGTAAGTCTCAGGGAAGGAATAATAAGAACCCTAATTTTGTAATTCATACTTCCTGCCATCTCTTTTTCATTACTTTTCTCCTTCCTGAATTGTGTTAATAACACAATTCATCCATTCCAGACTGCAAAGTGTTTCACTTCAATAATCTTTGACAGAACAGCTCCCATGACTCAGCTCCCTCCTATGAAAAAGGTTGGAATTTCTAATCAAGAGTCAACATATACCTAGTGTGGCAAATTTCTGCTCATTTCAAGAATGAAAAAAACTTCCCTTTTACTGGTTTGTTTAAGACCACCTTAGTGTATAAAGAAAAATGCAGCACGGTATTAATAGTGACAATTTGGAACAGTGGCATGACTTGATTTAGGTTTTAATATTGCCACCACCCTTAACCACAGATCTTTTGTAACCTTATTTTTATGCCTACCTGGAAGAATATTTAGTCCATGCTATCAAAATATAATAAAAAATCCAAGTAAAAGGTGGGAGAAATATCACTGGGGAACATTTTAAGCTTCGAGACCAGTCTAATGGGAACATGCTCAGGGAAAATAGGAACATTTCAGTTCAAATATTGTTTGGATGAATCAAGTCTAGTTTTTCTCTTTTAAATAATTCACATATAATTTATCATCTGATTCCTACAAAAACTAGACTGTGGACTCAGCAACTCCTTTGTGTTCTTACTTACTTTTCAAATCAGGCCAAAAATGAATCAGATTTTATTATAATGAATACATTTGAAAGACTTTGCTCACAGATTTCAGCTGAAGCATTTTATGCAGAGAAAAATCTAATATGCACCTCCATGATGCATCTAATAAAGGCTGTGCAAAAATTATTCTTAGTTCATATAATCAATAGGACACATTTTTCAAAAAATCATCTTCTTTCTGCATTTCTGGATGAACATTCATGGTCCTGGAGAAACAAAGGAAATTTCAAAAAAGAAAAATTCTTAAATCACTATGTAGAATATCTGTTACAAAATCAGACTAGAGTTCCTACCCTACTCAGCTCTCAATGAGATGGAGTGAGTATGTAATTTAAAGAGAGTGAAAATCCAATAAATCACTTTTTACAATAGTCAGCAATACTACAACTTCACATTCACATTCTGTGGTTATTTCAGGCCTCCCTCAGATTAAAAAAAAGTCTGATTTTGAATTACTGTAATTAACTGCAAAAGCTTGCTGATTTGTTGATGCAAAATAATGTCAATCATTTTCATAAACTTGTTAGAAACTTTGTAAATAAATAGGAAAAAATGATACAAGGAACAGAAATTCACTCTTTGTCATCAGTTTGCTGTTGGCATGCAGAGAAAGGTGCTGTAGGGATGGACATAAGCAAAAGCCATGGTCCTCTCCCTGCCATCATTAGTGTAACATTCCCAAACAGTGAGCCATCTCTTGTCACAGGGTGGCTGAAAAAGACAGTCTATTTTACATTTCACCCTGAAAACCTACTAAGTCTGAAAGGAAGGAGGAAAGGAAGGAAAGTGTGAAACACTGAGTTTGCTTAGAAACAGAGTAGGTCAAAAATTAGTTTGGAAAGCAGTGGAGAAGGAAAAGAAAAATCCCTCCTGAGCTGAATAGCTGCAGGCACATGCCATTAATTTTAGCTATTAAAAAGTGCTGAAGTGTATTTTGAAAATCTTCACTCTTGCACAGATTTCTCTGAGAGTATCAATGGGACTTCTTTATTCCAGGGTACAAGCAGCACAGTCTGGCCCTAAATTGAGAATATACAACCCATGACCATTACTGAAGTAGAAGTGCAGTTGACAGTAATTTCACTACCAGTGTTATGCATTTTCACAGCACTACTGTGTGCATTAAAAGGTACTCTGTAACATAAAAATCATATTCTGCAAACAATATTCAGTCCACTTCTCCTTACTAGTGGAAATCAGGAGGGAAAGAAGAATCATAACTCCCCCTAAAAACAATGACCAATTTGCTACAGTAAGCAATGGCACAACTGATGCAAAACTCAGCTGTTGTTCTGGTCCTACAGAACAGAGAATTGCCCTACGCATGTTTGAGGAAACTTGAGTGGGATCAGGCTCTTTAACAGATTCTGCAAGAGAGATAAATCAGAACTGTAATCTCAAATGCAAATCATTTAAATGTTCATTGATACCTGTCTTGCAGCAGCAGTAGGGATAATGAAAAAGCTGATGCAGGAATGGGCCAAGAGCGATCTAAGACAGAACACACAGACACTGCCCAGGGCTGGGGGCACAAATGCAGTTATTGTTTTGTACTTATTTTCTGTGCATTTACAAGGTGCTAGCTCTGGGTTGTTTGTTTTTTTTTTTTTTTACCAGAACACTGCTGTCATTCTTTCTATCAAGAAGTCTGATTCAGCATCTGTAAAAGAAGTAAATTAATTATGGCGTCTGGCTTTACCAAACTGTAGCTATGGTCCACTAATTTTATTCCAGGGTTGTTTTCTGGTAACTTTTTTCTTCTATTAAAGGAAATTTGTTAAACAAGGCATTAGCAAAAAAAAATTCTGCCAGCAAAAATATCACCTTTTGTCACAAAGGTCCTTATGAGCACTTTAAACACAACATGAAGCTTGAGCACAGGGGATCAAAAGCCCGGGTACTGCTGCAAAGAAGCACAAAACAGTCTGGAGCTCAATTCTACTTCTACTATGGTCAGCAACACAGAGAATGAGTCATTTTTCTCTACTAAAATGCTTCTAAACTGCAATCCCTATCTCACAGAGGTTTAAGTCAAATATTGGTCTAGAAGACAGCATTACCTTGGACACAGGATTCTCGCAGAAGGCAAGAAAGGATCAAGGCACAACCATGCCAGTTACCAGTGGGCAACCAGAGTCTGAGTTGTTTCTTTGTTACAAAACATTTAAGCAGTAAGAATTTGACCGTGCTTCTATCAGTTTAAAGTATTCTGCTAGATAAATATTTTTAAGATCTGTACAACAGGCCTTCTATTTAACAATGAATACATTTCAGGCTAATGTGCTGCCAAGTTCCAGCTCTCTTTCTAGCAGCTGAATTCTTGGATAAAATCATTTTGCAGGGTATGAGCAATGCAGTTCTGAAAATAGCATCACTGCAAAATGAAAGATGGCAAGAACTTCTATAATGCTGATTTATTTCAATGAAATTTCATCTTTTATTATTAGGATCTATTTTGATACTTTCAGCTGAATTTTCATACTTAATAAAATGTAAATCTATAGAATTTGTTCATTCTGAGGCTTCAGCATAAATACCTAGGAGGGAAACAAACAAAGAAATTGCCCAGTCACAATTTACATCATAAAATATGTGAAACAGAAAAATGCTTTGTGAATCCAAATAATTTGCATTTATCACCACCATATTTACAAGAACATTAAAAAAATAAAAAAAAAACCACCACTCAATGAAAAAAATCCCACCAAAACACCAAAATAAATACCACCAATCAACAAGCTGTTTGTTTCATATGTATTCTAAGTATGTTTCCACTAGAAGAATGGATTGGAACAACATTCTTTAAAATATCAGTGGGTTTAAGCATCTTGCATAATGCTCAGCATTTAGACATGTGCTGAGAAAACACTAAGAGGTGATATTGCACTTCCCTGA
Source organism: Molothrus ater (assembly GCF_012460135.2). NCBI lineage: Eukaryota > Metazoa > Chordata > Aves > Passeriformes > Icteridae > Molothrus > Molothrus ater. The sequence goes on along the minus strand of NC_050482.2, from coordinate 10,205,707 downwards.
TTCTAAGTAAATTACATCTTTTGGTCTCCTTCCAATTCACTGATATGAAGGTATACTTCAGTACTTAATTTTTTTACTAATAGTGAATATTTTTAAGTAGGTTGAGAAAAAAAAAAACAAAACAAATTTTAAATGAGAAAGAGCCTGATAGTTTATAATCCATTAATACAGCAGTCTTTTCTAATTAAAATCAGCAGCTAAACTGGCATTCTTCTATCACAGACTATAAGCTATAAATGAGATTTTATGCATATGAGAGGTCTCAAAATCCCCAAGACTGACAGTAGAAACAGATGAAAAGGAAAACATCATAAATGTCATGTATCTACCTTTGGTCAATGGTGCCACACAGAAAATGATGCTGAGACCAAGCCCAGCCACACTCTCAGCAGGACCTACACTTGTTAGGTCCATGTGAGGAAGCCAAAAATATGAATGTCCCAGTTGTGCAAGCCTTAATTCATATGACTCATATAGACTTCCCTGAGTTGTCCTAATGACACCAAAACAGTAAAGATGATTCATGCAAGTAAAAAACGGGAATACACAGCTTCTTTTCTAAAAATGTCCTGTCTGCAGACATATAGATATATGTTCATATGTATACTATTTTTATCTTTATATTATCTTTATCCACCAATGTTTTACACCAATTTATGTAAGTGGCAGATCTGTCCTGAATTTAATATGTAATGTAATACATACATACAGAACAAATGACTGAGAAGGAAAAAACACGTTAAAAGATAAAGGAAAGAGAGAAAAGGAATGGCAGAGGAAAATTAGAGGGAGATAAAAAGAAAAGATATAAAGATATCCACAGTGATGCAGTAATTACAGAAACAGTCCCACTGATTTTGAAAGGCTTCATTTGTAGCTTTATAAAATTAAAATATGCTTTAAGTTTTTTTTTTTCTTTTTTAATCAGTACAAACAGGTTTAGGTATCAGAAAGGAGAATGTGTATCTTTATGTAGTACATTTCTTACTATCAGTAACAATATCAACACATGCTGTGCCAAAAGGACACTCAGGAATTACAAGATATACTTAAATTTAAGACTATCTGTCTTCATGCAGTATAGAGAAAAGAAGAGAAATAAACTGAGTCCTCTGCTATCATTATCAGACAACATACAAACTTTGTATATTTAACAGTATGTTTTTTCTGAAGTCTGTACAGATAATAAATATATAAATATATAGGGCTACAAAAAAGAAGTGCTTTGCATACTGTGATAGCAGTACTGGTAATAGTGCCAGGAGTACTATATACAATATTCTCATCTAAATATCTGCTGTGTTGCAGGTGTAATTAAAGGGCTTGGAGTTCTGTGTTAAAAGTAAGACCATGGCATCTTGTACCAACAAACAGATCCCTAACACATGACACAACTGGTATGATACATTTAAATGGAATGCAATATGCATCAATCAGCAGCTAAGCCTTATGGCTCAGATCAAGACACAATCACTACTATACTTTAATAGTTCATTAAAGGACAGTCTTCAGTATTTGCAGTGAAATATTTCAACACTGGAAGCAAGGAATGCAATACCGGCTGCTCAGATTTTCAAGGAAAAATTAATGCTACTATTTCATACAACACAAACCTGCACCTGAGATTCTCTATATTTTGCTGTGTAGACATATCAAGGCCTTTTTGTCTTATCCGAGAATTAAAATTAATCAAATTACTGAGATTCTATCACACAGGCATTGCATAAACCTTCAGCACTTCTTGCTAAGAACATTACATATTTCTATAATATTATATTGGTGATAGTGACTTCTGAATGTTTTAGTAAAAGCACATGTTAAAATATTTATTAATGCAGAAGAAACAGATCACTGAAGGAAAAGTGATTGTACAATAATAAGTTGTAGAAGAAACCATATACTCTACAGCCCTGAATATGCACATTTTTCACACAACAGCTAGGAAATCCTGCTCCCTCAGACCAACTTTTTCACTAAGAGAAAAACCAGACTGAAAATAATGGGGGGAAAGCAAGTAGCTAAGCACAGAATATCAGCAAACCTCCAGTTCTTCAATTATTCATATCCTTTCTTTCCTTTATCCTCCTCTCCCATGTTTTTTTTATTTCTATTTTTAATATTCTTAATATATAATATCTTTTACATTAAGAGCATTTGCGTCACTATTCTTTGTTCTTCCCCATTCTTAATTTTTAGCAAGAAGTGAAACACTGCTGTCAAGTCTTAAAAAAGAATAGAAAAAATGTTTTCTCCTTCACCTGTTACATCATTACTTTTTGCTAAGCAGCTCTCCCTGCATCAACCTGTTGTGTGCTGCCTTCTAAACAAACTAAGCCTTGCTTGCACTTTGATGCCATTTCAAAGGAGAAACAGTACCGTGAAGGATGCACAGTCTCTATAGATTATTTCTGCAATATTTCAGGGGAATAACAATGAGAAAAAGAGCAAACAGCAAGTAGATTGTGCAGAACATGGAAATGTTGATGACTAACATATTCAGAATTACTTTATCATAGGTATAGTTATAATTATAGTTATATGTTTCATATGTTTCACTGTTGTCAATTTATATTATCATGACTGTCAATAAAGGTAAATTCGGAAGGAAATTAGCAAAAATAGATGGGGAGACAAAACCAGTTTTAAAAGAATATCATATATTCTTATGTTAACAAGCAATCTGGACTTCTATTTGAAATGATAGATATTCTTTTTATATGATATTCTTTTAATTTCACTGGGTTCTATTTTTCTTTCTCTTTTAAACCCAGAAAAAGCCACATAGAAGATAAATTGTAATTAGTTGTGTATGATAACCTTAGCAGCTCAATGAGAAACCGTAAATATCAGAGCTCAAAAAAACATAAAAACGGGAGCTCAAACACAAGAAAACAATGAATTAAAAAGCCCTGGGTTTGTTTGTATTTTGCTACACTTGCTTCTACATGGCACATCTTTATACACTGCAACACGGAAATGTTTTAAAAGATGATTTTCCCTACAATGGAAGACTGTATTTATTCAACTTAGAAGATACTAAGTGTATCTTAGTATCATATCTTTGTATTCCTTTCATTTAACAGTGCGAGCATCTCTTTGGAGTCTTTCATAATGGAACCGATACTCAGAACTGAATCCAATTATAACAAGCTACCAGCAGTACTAATTGGTGAAAATGCATTGCTGGTAATCACTGCAACGCATCCTTCTGCCCAGGATGACCGACACCAATAAATTCTACCCAGCGTTAAACAATAAGGAAAGACTACCATTAGCACTGTTTTTCTTATGTAAAATGCATTAAAGTGAGTCATCCACTTAAAAGTTACCTACTGGTAGCTTTAACCCAGATTCGGGGACTAAGGTAAGTGCTTCAAAAAACCAATCAAACAAAAAGAATATAAAAATAATGAGGGGAGAGAGAAGAAAAAGAAAGAAAACACGATCACATAGTGCTTTCTCGTGGATTTTTTTTTCCTATCTTAGGCGAATCTTCAATACGTATTGGCTTCCTTTTGCCTTTCTTTTATTGCATCATCATTATTTGATCTTTGCACCGCTCTGGGCAACACTTTCATGCTAATAATTCTGCAGCGCTTTAAAGATTTCTATCTCAGGGCCAGGCAAGGCACCGAGCTGCGTGCACCGCGAGCATCCTTCAGCTCTCGAGAAGATATTTCTGAGAAGTGACGATCTGCAAGGCCGGGGCTGAGGAAAACACTTCTTTTGTGTGGCTTTAAGTGTGTGGAAGCCCCTCGGGCGGGACCCCGCGGAGCCCGGCCAGGCAGGAGGGAGCCGGGGCTCGGAGCTCCCGGCCGTGCCCCGCTCCCCATGCCGGCCGCGGAAAGGCAACGAAATCCGCCCTCCGTGGGCATTTCGATCGAATTGCCAAAGTTTTCAGGGTTTTTTATAAACAGTGTTGAAACTCCATCCAGGGCTGGAATAACCTCTGTGGGAGGAAGGGGCGGACTCTGTGTAACTCGAAACTTTCTTCTCCACAAGGATGACCTGACGGGGTGGATCTGGGAGCCGCTCCGGAGCGGGATTCCGAGGAAAAGCCTTTACCTCAAAAGTCCCGCCGCCGGCCGTCACCGGAGCTTCCCCCTCCCGGCGACCCGGCGGGACCTTCAGCTACCCTGACTCTTCCAAGCAAAAGCTGCCGAAAATCTACAATTTTTTTTTCCCCATCTTCACTTTCCGCCCGGTCTAACTTGATTTCCCTTTGTATTGTCGCTATCTCTGGCGCCGAGGAGCGCCCCCGCCCCGGCCGTGCCCCCGCCCCGGACCCCCGGACCCCGCTGGGACTTACGTGGTGGCCGAGGGAAGGGTCCCTCCGAGGAGTGGTTCATCACCACGGACTGGAAAAGTGTCAGGCTAAAGACCAGCAGCCAGCCAGCAGCCATCTTCCTGATCGAAGATCGATCCCCCTTCCCCAAGTCGGCGAGACGGCAATAATAATAAATTCAATTATGGTGTGTGGCGGTGCGGGGGGGGCCGTGGTTCTTTAAAGCCTCCTCCGCTCCCCCCACCCGCCCCCTCGCAGGAGGCGCAGCCCAGAGATGCGCGGAAAAGCGGGAGCGCGGCCGAGGGTGGGGAGGAGGAGAAACGATGGAGATCTGTGGGTGGAGTGGGAGAAGAGGCGAAACAGAGAAAAGAGAGCGAGCGAGAGATACTCCACTCTCTGCTACTCCAGCAGCAGCTCCAGCTCCATCCGATCCGCCGCCATCAGCGCTACTTTTGTAACAGATCCCACTCTGCGTGTGTGTGCGCGCGTCCTTCCCTGATTTATTCCACTGATTGCAGAGCAGAAAGAGGAGGGGAGAGGCAGGCGGGGTGGCGGCTCCTGGGAGAAGAGGGAGGGAGGCAGGCGATGGAGTTGGAGACGGGCGGATCGCTGCCGGCTCCTGCCCTCGCTGCCGGCAGCGGGGAAAGTCTCGGCGAGCGGCGGGGGCGGGCCGGGCCCTGCGGCGGCCGCGCTCCATACAAGGCTCCCAGGAACTCCCGGCCGGGCCGCCCCGGGGCCGCGCTGCCGCCGCCCCGCCCCGCCCCGCGCGGCCCGCTCGCTATTTTTAAAACCGCTTCGTGCCTTATTTTAATTCCAGCCCCCTCCTCCCTTCTCGGCGGCGGCAGCAGCAGCCGCCGCCGCACACGGCCCGTGTGCCACCAGTCGGGGCTGCGATTTAAATAGGTATCTCATGGATGGAGCTATAAATGCCGCTCTCCCTCCCCGCGGCCGGCTGGAGCAGCGCCGCTCAGCCCCGCGGAGCCCGCCCGGCCGCCGCCCCCGCGCTTGGCAGCGTCCCGGGCCCGCAGCATCCCCGAGCGCCTCCGCGGAGCCGCCCCCGGGCACGGCCGGGGGTCCTCGGGCTTCACCCCCGCCCCGCCGCATCGCTAACCCGGTTATTCATTTCAGATCCCTCTGGAAATCCAGAGGACGCATTGCCTCTCCCCTCCTTTCGTTTGTTCACGCGCACCAGTCTCTGTGGCAACTATACGCTCTCGGTATAAATGTAGAAAGTAATCCAGGGACATATTTCTTAGCCTATGTGTTAAAGCAGTTAAAAGTTCAGTGACAAATCTGGTTTTCTTTTTGATCTGTGAGTTGGTTTTGTTTGTTTTTTTCTTTCTCTGTCATTACATATTTATATTTTAATATATTTACTTAGTTCAACAGGTAAAAATGAAAGAGCAGACCCAGTATTCATTTTGCTTTTACATCCTTTGTATTTAAGGATCACATCTTGAATGTATTAACCCACAACAATTTCTATAAAACAGGCAAGTGCTCATCTCTATTTTAAAGGTGGCAAAGGGATCAAAACTGAGATGCACAAATGAAGAATTGAGTGCTCACATTGCCTGGGCTCAGAGCCAGCACGATATTTCAGTTGCAATCTGTAAAGCATGCAGTCACTCATCTACATTGTCTCTGGATTGGAGCTGGCACTGGAGAGCTCGTGGGAAGAACTCCCAGTTGTCTTCACCTATCCACCTACCCATAGGTACGTAGGATTCATCAGGGTTTGGATGCAAGTTTGAAATAGCATTTTCTAAAATGGTTCTGCAGCCTTTAGACTCAAACAGTCTGAAGAGTATCTATAGCTCAGCTTTTGTTGGTCTCCATAGCCCCTGACAGTTTTGCCTCATGAAGTGGCACCTCTTTGGGTACTTACCTGTAACTGCTCAGCTGAGTATTTCTGCTTCCCCACGGGGATGTCAAGGGCACCAGCACAGTCATGGCCCTGTGGCACAAAAGTTCTGCTTCATGTGAGACAGATTGTGAGGAGATCTGGGATAGAAAGATGGTAGGGAATGGATTAAAGTCTTGGAGAAACACACAGAGGAAGGGGGCTGGAGATGTGAACTAGTACAGGTTGCACAAGACCATGACAAATTTACTTAGATAAAGTAATTTACTCAGATAAAGCTCCTCATATTTGGGCTCTCGCGCTAAGAGTAGCATTATCAGTATCAAGTTATCAATTCAGTTATGAACATGAAAATTGAACAAAACCACTGATTCTGCTCTTTGATAGGACTCTGGAGTTTGGCTCAAGTTCGTGCCTAAACTCTGCTGAGTTCCCAGGAACCAGATGCTCTTCAGTTAGTTGTACCCCAAAGCACCTACAGTTTTGCAGTGGGCAGCACAGTAATGGATTAACACTGGCAACACCCCTCCAGAATAAATGGGAATGCCCCACCTTGCTCCTTCCCTATCTGAAGGATCGAGCATATACCCATTTATTCTCTTCTCAGCAGGGAAGTTCATGTTAAATTCCCAGCTGTGCTGCCCCCATGGGCCTGTGAGCAAGCTGTGGGCACTGAGCTGGGAAAGAGGTGTTCTCCCAGGGGATAACCCACTGGAGTGGGCACACAGAAAAGTACTGACATGTTGGTGTGGGAAAGAGAGGGTGCAGGTAATTGTGCAAACACACAGAGGAAATGGTTTTGGTAGGTGAGAATAAGCAAGACCACCCTTACTCACAAGTACCATTTCAATATAATGTAAAGGAGACCAGAAGATCAGGGAGTGATAATGAAAAATAATAAGTAGATAACTGAAGGGCTACACAGGAATGTTTCTTTCATCATTAGTACAATTTTCTGTAAGCCTCACTTCTGATGCTTATAGAGCTTCTTAGGGCAATAATTAAAGCTGGAAATAGTCCCAACAACAGTAACACGTGGCCAGCAATGGAACTGTGCAATGCATGGGTTGCTTGACACCCCACCTAGCACTGTAAGGTCTGGATGAATCAGTCCTAATACACTGAAAACAGCTGAAAAGTGAAAAAGATTGAAGAGGAAATACTGCTATGATTTAATAAAAACGTATTCAAAGCTTGCAATCTACTGTGCTATTTACAACTATATAACAAGACCCTCTACAAGTTCATCCTACTGTGAGCAGTGTGAGTGCCTGTGGAGCTCACTGAAACTCGAGGATGAAAGAGAGAAGTTGTCTGTATGAGGCTCCAGCATGGAGGAGAAAGATACAGGTGAGCTCCAAACAAGCTGGTTGAGGTGAGGAGGAGCAGCCAGGGCTGGAAAATGGAGCTTGACAAGGGCTGTGGCATTCTGTGATAAACAGCTCAAGATCAACCCACAAGCTTTTCAGGATTTACAAGTAAACTTGAACTGGAGCCCGGTTTTGAGAAAAGGTGGCATCAAATAACAGTAAAATTAAGTAAGGCTGGAAGTCAGGTTTTGAAGTTTTGCCTTTTTTTTTGAATCTGAAACTCAGGAATCCAGTGCCAGCCTGAAGCATGGGGAAGAAAAGAAAGCAGGACTTATTCCATGAACAATTTATTATTTACTAAGCAGCCAGTCTTTGGTTCACCTAGTTATTTATGGCCTAAAAATTCATTCATTTTCCAGGTATTTAATTAAGATGCAGAAGGTTTAGAAATGCTGACCTCATCCTACAGCTGTATATGGACATGAGGAATAGGCCTCAAATGAGTTCCCACTACCTTCAACAAGAAAGTGTGATTGACATAAAACATTAAATTAGCAGAGTTCAGTTTCCTGCTATGTCTTCAATGTCCCATAATGCAGAAAAAAAAAGCACAAATGTAGTTCCATCATGAAGTTTTAAAAAGCCATTCAAGCCTCCTAAACAATCAATTTCTTTACATTTGCTGATTAAACTATTTTCTTATATAGTCACTGTTTTAAATACATGGCTTGTACTTCACAGTAGCATTGCACTGCAGAAATTCTTGTAATTTATCTGCATTGAGATTCCTAAAGATCTATTACAGCAGACAAATCTTTTTTTTAAGCACTTGAATGACAAACAACGAAAGTAAATCTTCATTCTTACTTCACTTCATTCTGAATTTATTTCCTGTCATATCTGATCGAGACCTTTCTGTGAAGGAGCACAGGAGCAACAGGTATTGATAGAATGAGGAATCTTACAGAAAGTTTGCTGTGTAGCTGTTTGGTGGACTTGGCAGGGTTAGGCTTGTGGTTGGACTCTTACCTTGAAGATCCTTTCCAACCTAAAAGATTCTATTCTCTGATTCTACTGAAAGTACTAGAAATCTTTCAACTGACCATGGTAATCCATATGTCAGAAAAAAAATTGCTATAGCAAAACTACAACATTTTATTTGCTTCAAAGGCTTCTTCTCAGTTCATTTAATCCGTAGCAAGTATAAATTAATGATCAAGCTTTTCTCTTTTATTTCACTTTCTGGATATATTATTTATGTTTTCATGTCTTATTTAAACCATTGCAAATCTAACATAAAAGACAAAGGAGCAGAGCCCTCTGTCTCTTAACCATTAAAAAAAAAATCCAAATTTTCGATGTTAACACCAGAATCAAAGTTTTATTAATCTGGTTTTATACTTGTAAATAAACTCATTCTTCAGTAATCAGCATTTTCAGAAAGATTCTTGATTCCAGTGACAGGTTAAGACCACACGTGCAGTGATTGCAGCACTTGTGTGAATAGATGAGGCACGATTACCAAGTGCCTTAAGTGTCTTTTGTGGGGGCATAATAGGCAATAAATCTGTACTGGCTTTGTTCTTGCCAGCCCTGATCAGCATTTTGCTGAGCACATTCCACCTTTGTGCTTGGTGTAACACATACTCCCCTAGATGGGACTCCCAGATGTTGCTGGGTTCAGCCAAAATGTGCTTGCTGAAATATGGCAAGAAGTGTGTGCATGACCCTGGAGAAAGGTGTAAAACACAAGGCTGATGAGGGGTGGCTGAGGGAGCTGGAGATGTTTCACCTGGATGAAAGGAGGCTCAGGGTGGACCTTATCACTCTGTACAACTGCCTGAAAAGAGGTTGTAGAAAGGTGGGGTCAGTCTCTTCTCATGAGTAGCAAGTAATAGAACAAGTGGAAATGGCCTCAAGTTGCACCAGGGAAGGTTTAGATGGGGTATTAGAAAAGATTTCTTAATCAAAGGGTTATCAGGCACTGGAACAGACAGCCCAGTAAAGTGGTTGAGTCACCATACCTGGAGGTATTTAAAAGATGTGTAGATGTGGCACTTAGGAACATAGTTTAGTGCTGGTCTTGGCAGTGCTGGGTTAGCAGTTGAATGATATAATCTTAAAAGTCTTTCTAACCTAATGATTCTGTGGTTCTGTAGTTCTATGATAATCAGTGCCACATACCAAAATACTGTTTTCTTCTTGGCATGTAATATCTTCTTTATGTCTGTGTTTTACATAGGAAGGAGGGATAATCTTGCTGAATAGTTCTCATTCTATTTGCTGGTGGAGGACTGACTAGAGACAGATTGATCTCAATTTTTAATTTCAGGGGTAAAAATGGTCTTACTGGAGTCTGCACCAGATGGAAATGCAAGATACAGCCCATTGCAAGTGGGATGAATTGTTTTACATATTGGAATTTGATAAAATTTATATTGCAAAAACTTTGTGACCTACATCCAACAGCAAAATAATCAACACTGTTTTGTTCTCACCCTTGTGATTTTCATATTTGAGTGAGCATGCTGGATCTGGTAGCAAAACCTTCACTAATTGATATGAGTGTTTATGCTTTTCTTGTTATTGTCAGATTTGAGGAAAGCATTCATTCTAACTCTAGTCATTAGAGCTGTATGCATTTTCACACTTGGGTTTTTTGATACTGCAGTTAAACCAACAATAACTTTGGGATAACTTAATATTGAAACTTGGAGTCCAGAACAATAAAATTCCTCCCAGTGAATAAAAAGAAAAATAGTTTATAACCAAGTTACAGTCTAAAACTTCAAACATGGTGCTGATTTTGCTTGGTGCAGAGTTGATTTTCTCCAGAGTAGCTAGTATGGGGCTTTGCTCTGGGCTATGTTGAAAGCAGTGTTAATAACACAGGGATGTTTTAGTTGTTAGTAAGCAGAGCTTACACTGTGGCACTATATGGAAATAGTAGTTTGGTTCTGAAACACCCTGTGTTCGTTCTAATATTATCATTATTATGTTTCTGAGTTTCAAAGGAAAACTGATTTTTTTTTTTTTTGTTCATTAATCACTGCATTATATTTCTCAGTATAATGTAAAAGTGCTCATTGTAAATCTCATATTGTTGTTGTGACACTATTCTCAGAAAACCATGAATGTCAGTCATCTTGCTGGAGGACACCCTCAATTATAAATGTTAAACTGTGGTATGTTTTGAACTTGTAAAGAAATATAACTTCTAAGAGTAGTCTTATACAAATAACATATGTTTTATAAGGTTGAAATTGACAGTATTTTTGTCCAACCTTGTCTATTTTCTACCAAGTCCCTAATCTATTTTAATTTTAATTTACTTTATTCCATCCCTTCCACTGACTTGAAGCATATACAGTTCTTTCTTGAAACAAAAAACCCCCAAAACATTTATATTTATATTTATATTTATATTTATATTTATATTTATATTTATATTTATATTTATATTTATATTTATATTTATATTTATATTTATAATATTTCTTCTTTAACCTCTCAAATCAGACAATTTTCTCCATTGTTTTCACCCTGTGAAATATATTCCTATGCCAGTAGATGACTTTCTAAATGTAAGGATGGGCCTCTCCTGAAATCTGGTCTCTTGCAACTTCATAGGATTAAAAGAAGGTACATTGGCCCATGGAGAGGCACTCTCTGTGATGGCAACAGAATAATCATGGCCAACCACTATCAGCCAAATGGAATTAAGCCATCTCAGCATCTCATACTTACTTAATCCATTTAACCTAATTAACCAGGTGGTTGTCAAAGGCACATTCAAAAGTTATTGCTGAGATTTTACTTCAATATTCCTGCAAAGGAGCAGGTGCTGTTGTGCCATCCAGCCACAGGTGCTACTTTTGGAAGTTCAACAGAGTAGGCTGAACTTTAATAGGAAGGTTGTATTTGTGCCCCCTTTTTGGAGAACAGCTGTTGCTCTTTTTGTTCTGCATTTGGTGAGATACTCATAGATTGCCTATGAGGAAAGGGTTTCCTTTTTTCTTACCCAGTTGTAGTCAATGGGCATAGACCAGCACCTCCACAGAATGGTTCATCCTGCCCTAAAATATGGATTGTTGACTATTGGTATCCTGTTTGATTTGCTTTGTAAACTAGTAGCAAATATAAAAACAACTTAGAAGGAATACTGGGCAGGGGGATGGAGAAAAAGTAAGAATGAATGATTATAGAGCAGAAATAAGAAAATAACAGGAGGTAAATGTAAAGAAGGAAGGCCATGCATGTGGAAATAAGGACATGCATATTGTCTTCGTTACATATCATACAAGGAAAAGAAATTTTTTAAAAGAAAATAGGTGAGAAAAGGGTAAAGTGAATCAGGAAAACAGGAATGAGGAGGAAAAAAATCATTAGGAAGATGAGACAGTAAAGGGAAGAAAAATTGTGTGCAGATAAGGAAGACATGCCAGTAAGTGGGAGAGGTAACGAAGAGGAAAAAGAGGAACGAGCTCACCAAGAGAGGTGTGGTCTACACAAGTGCACTTGTCCACTTAGTTTTAAAAGATGGCAAAAAGAGTGGCAGGAAGAAGCCAAGTCTCTGTTATGGCAGGGGAGCAGAGCAGAGGCTTTGCCCTGTGCTGGGTCAGAGCCAGGTGGCCCCGTTGGCCGGGTCAGGCCCATCTGCTGTGCCCTGCCCCTAAGCAGAGCTGATCAGCTCAGGGAACAAAGGGCACAGAGCGCCCAAAGGAGCACAAGACCCAAGCCTTGTGTTCAGGGAGAAGGCAGAGCTCCCTCCTCTATCACACAGTACACCTCAATCTGCTAAGACAGCTTCTGCTACACATTTTACACCAGCTGCAAAAATGATTTAAGGAAAATTTGATTCTTTTGTATGCTAATAGTTTCTAATGAGGGAAGCTGGTGGGATAGATGGTAGACTTGATGCCAAGTAGCCTTCAGAAATAATAAAATAACAAATAAATATTTATAATATTCCTTCTTCAATAAAGCCTGAAGACATGCAAGTTCTCTCATCTCTTTCATGATTTATTAAAAATCTTTAATTGGCTGTTATTAAAAAATTCCATTTTGACTTTTAAAGTGAAAAGTCAAAAGATAAAAGCAGCTGTAGGTAAACTTCATCTGATCTGCCCATGTCTCTATAATTCAAATGAAGGAAGGGATTTAAAAAGTTACATTTCAAGGTTCTGCTCTCATTTCAGCAGCAAGTGAGATTTTTATGTTGCTGTATTTGAAAGGGTAAAGTAAAATGTTTGCATTTGCTCACAGAATCTATATGGGTCCATTTTTTTCTGGAATCATGTGCCATTAAGCTATAGAATAATGATGTGATTTATTTATATGGGTTAATGACAGTCCAAACTATTTCAGAAGCCATAATATATCACTATGGTAATGTTAAGCCCCCTTGTTATAATTGGGACTGTACAGTCTTCTATTCCATGCAAAGCAACAAAGGGCAGCTCTGCACAAACCACTCCAAATGTTTGAATTAATTGTGTTGTAGACTTCATATTGCACTTGCAGATGTTATTAATTACTGTTACTGTTTAATAGCTGTTTCTATAGTAACTGTGATTTTTTTAAGAGGGTGTGAAGGGAAGTAAGTTGAGTAGTTATTTTGTTTGTTGGGTTTTTTTCTCCCTACAAGGAGGACAAAGGAAATCCAGACTGTATATACATCTATATAAATATATCTATATGTACAAGTGTAAATACTCAAACCCTAAGAAGGGCAAGTGCAAGATAAACAAAAAGTAATGACACAGAGGAACATGAATGCTTTCAGAAGATACCAAGCTACTCAAATGATCAACTACTGCAGTTAACAATCTGCTCTCACTCGATCCTTTGAAGTTTGTGATTTTTGGCACAATCTAGAAAGTCCAGTGAAGTGAGAGTGCATGCAGTGCAAGCAAACACAGATCTGTGTCTGTGTCCAGCATCACAGATTTACTAGATACAAACACTCTACCAATGATGCTGGCCTAGGACTAAAAGGCTTAAAACACATCTCTGACGACTTAGTAATAAATTTAATATCTTGTATGAATTATAAACTAACCATGGCTGTGTAACCTGCATTTGAAAGACAGTTTTTTGCATCCACTGCCCAGAATATCTGCAAGAACAGAGCAAAGTATGTAGTGTATCAGCTAACACACCAAGTATCTGTTAATTTTAAGTCATCTCTAAATTCTGTGTTCATTCAACACATGCTTTTGGTTAAGAAGTATTCTAAAAACAGGTAGAATGTCCTGGTAACTGGAGATGTGGATAGTTTAATATTTACTCTCTACACATATCAGAAAACAAAGTGAAAATAAAGATTCATAAATAAAATTACTGATAAATTAAAAATTATTATCTCTTGAAACTAACAGGGGCAAAAAAAAAGTAAGATTTCTTTTGATATTTCAAGATGATACACTGAAATAACAGAAATATTTTTTTTAAAGTGTAGCACTTGTCATATTCTACCTCTTAAAATATCATATGAAAACCGTAACAATCTCAGCTTATATCCATCAATAGCTATGATAGAAAACATGACTTTAAATGTCCAGCTCTCCCTCCCTTGAGTACAATAAACCTTTTGTCCACTTTGAAATGCAGATGACTGACTCCAGGAGTACCACAAGAATTTTACTTTTCTATGGAAGCTCACTGCCAAGTCCCATGTGCACCCATCTGTCCTCTGGGAGTGAAACATAACCTTTTGAAGCAGATCAGCATTTGTCCCATGCACTGATGAAATCCTGGGTTTACAGTTTAAGCAGGTCAGAGTGATGCCCATTTTGGGACTGATCTTCAGAAGGGCACTCAGCACCTCAGCTGGTGTGCATTAGTAGCCCAGGGTTTGAAATTGTCATCAAAACATCTACATAAACCACACAGAAAATAAAAATAGCTCAGGGTATAACAAATTAATTAATCATTAAAAGCGAGCAATAAAAAAGAGAGGGATCTCAATGTCTTAGAGGAGAAATCTAGACTGAGAGTTTTCCTTTTATAACACAAATCAGTGTTTTGAAATCCTCGTAGGACCTGAGCGTGTTCTGCCTCCCACTCAACATTTTGCAGCAGAAATCCCCTTCGAGGAGAGGCTGCTCTCTGTAAGGGGCTGCTGCTTTTCCTCCTCTGCTGCCTTGGACTGGCTGCCCAGGCCCTGTCCTTGAGGGCAGCTGAGCCCAGCCTGCCCTGTGCCCTGCAGAGGAGCCACCACCGCCCTCCAGGGGCTGCCTGAGAGCAGCCTGAGGTGCCTGCTAAGGAAAAGCAGCAGCTGTGCTAGATTTGATCAGTAATCCCTGGAAATGGAGTTTCTCTGCTTCTTTTTCACTTTGGAAACTTCCTTTGCCCTTGACTAGGCCTTTCCTCTGGCCAGTCTCCTGAGGTCTGTTTTCTAAGCATGAGAAGAGATGAGGATATTCTAATATTTTTTAAATATGAGAAGTCTATGGGAGACATCAAGTGGGAGACATAACCTTGAGAATACAGGGGTAAAGGAGGCAGAAAACCTAATGCAGGGTCAGAAAATTAAAAGGAAAAGGATTAATTAAAATATACTGAAGGAGTTTTGAAGATGAAAAAGGAATATAAGTGCTAAGTATTTTCCTTTGTAACAGAAGCTGTGCTGAAAATCAACAGGGAAAGCATGGCTTTTATTTGAGAGGCAATTTGCATATTAATATTGTGATAGCATTATGCAATAGTATATAAGACAGATTGGGTAAATAGAGGCTGTGACTAAACATTTCAGCTCCTTCCCCATGTCTGTTGAAAATAAAAACTGGCAGAATGTCACACTGTAGGATTGTCCTTGATTTGTTTCCAGTGGAACATTAATTGATGTATTCCCATGTTTTGATATGTGATTTACAAGCTCAATAACTCGAAGGGTGATTACAGCCAGGCAGGCAATCTGGATGCCAAGCCTCATTTCAGTGAACTGTCCTGGATATTTCACTCTGAAAATCATGGCTTTCTAAATGTGTGGGAAACAATATTAAGCAGTGGCAATCAACAGTGCAGTTTTCTGTTGGTGTTGCAGGAGGGATTATTTTGAAATAGCTAGTGCATCTGTTTGGTAGCTATTTTTCTCTTTTGAACTGGAAAAATCTTCAATGTTTCAAACAAAATGCTTACAAAATACCCAGAAATGTAGAAATTTTTGCAAAGAACATTTTGTATTAAAAAAAATCTGCTTTTTTTTCAAAGCAACCAAAAGAATGAAGAAGAATATGTACAACCAGTAAAAAATAAATTAAAAAAAAATTCTTCCCGTAGCTTGTTTTGTAAAACTCTTGGCA
Source organism: Molothrus ater (assembly GCF_012460135.2). Lineage (NCBI taxonomy): Eukaryota > Metazoa > Chordata > Aves > Passeriformes > Icteridae > Molothrus > Molothrus ater. The sequence goes on along the minus strand of NC_050482.2, from coordinate 10,189,942 downwards.
ACCCAGAAATTCTAAGCTATAGTTTAATTCCAATACAATCTACAGCTACTCAACTTGACCCCTAAATACCAAGGTTGTAATGGTAACAGTGAAAAATGAAAACTCATCATTGTAATACTCTGTGTTGGTAAAATATCATCAATCCATTTCATGTTTCATCACATTTTCTAATATGGTTTCATTTGGTGAAATCTGCTTAACAGGAAAAAAAAAGAGCCTGTTTTTTTTAACAACTCTGTTGCTAAATGAATAATAGAGAATTTGTTTTTCAAAGAGAAAGTAAATTGGTTATGTGATATAAGTTTATTTGAATGAAAGCTACTTCCAGTACAGCAGCTTTAAGGGTTAATATTTCAGCTCACACATCAAACAAGCTAGGAGATGCCATAAGTATCCAAGAGCAGAGTACTAGAGGATGGTTACAGCACAATATAACTTTGCAGAGTGAAAACTGGCACATGTTGCCCAAAAATCTGTGGAAGCAACCATCAGCAGTAAATTTATGATATCAAAATGTTTACTACATTAAACTAACAATGATAGTTTATTATTTCTTACATCGAACCTTCTGTCTGAAAATTGGGTATGAAGATTATGGTTTATCCAGAATTTAGAAAAGCATCATTGCCCTCTTTCCACCTGTGGGATAAGGTGGCATTTCACTGGATCCTGTGGCAGGGCCTTTCAGCAAATCCTCTTTGGATTGGTTGCACAGTTGCTGTTTTGGGAGCCTGATTTACTAACACCTTTTGCAACAAGTGAAACTGCCTCTGTGCAGGAGGGAGACCATGTCTATTGTTCTCGTTGTACAAACTCATTTAATTCATTCCTCATCATAGTTCCTCATGACTGATTTTTTCTAAATTTTAATGATATGAAGAATGCTTATTCTTATTATATATACTTTCTTCTTTTTTGTCTGTTGCTTCATCTGTTGCACTAGAAAGTGAAGCACCCCTTACTCTGTGGTCAGGGGAGAAGAGTGGCCTTGCCTCAGGCTTTTCAGTCCAACAGGAAACATGTTTTGATGTAGAAGCAAAGTGGCTTCTTAGCAGCTGAAAGAATTTTTGAGAGTATAAATAAGGAAAAGGAAATGGAAAGTAGGAATTAATTTTTGGTGTGGCAAGAAGAAGGGGATAATTCCAAAGATTTCAAGTTTTGAAGAGAGGGTTTATAGGAAGAAGGCGAACCTCTGCAGATGTTTGGGGAGGAGAAACGAGACCAAGGAGTTTGCAAGAAGAAACAGGAGATTGTATGTTTCTCTCATAGTTATAGTAAGCATATTGTTGTGTCTAAGGAATGAAGTGGCTGTCATTCCAGGTATTTAACTGGTCACAGATATCTTTGAACCTCTCTATCCAGAGATGAGAATAGGTCTAGAAATATGGCTTCAGCCTTATGTGCACTAGGGGTCCAGCTTCCCAAAAGCAAGGTTTTCGTCTGTTTGTATCTAGCTCAGCAGATGAAGATGCAAATAATCCAGAAAATAATCCTGTGGTTTGGAGCTTCCTGCCAACTAGAGATGATTAATTAATTTCTTCTCAATTTTGCTGTACAAAATGAGATGCTAGAAGTTAGCAAAACATGCCCAGAAAAAGCAGCATTGCTGAGGTCAAAAAGTTGAAGAATAAAGCAAAAATTGCCAAAACTATCACTGATTTAAAACAAGGACCAGAAGTTTCACTGCTTTCACAAAGGAGAGAAGCAGAGATGTCATGCAATAAGGTTAAGGAAAAATATGATAGAGATATGATTATGTCACAGTTATGACATGGCCCTTAAGCAAAAAAATTATTTTTTTTTGTGTTTCTGGCCTCATTTATATAGATTCTAGATTTTGAAGGTATTTAAGACAGAAAAAAAGTGATAAAATACAACATGGATTTACAAAGGCTTACTTCATTGCACTGGATTAAGATTCTATTTTACTTTGATTTTCTGGACAAAGGAAATGAAATAAATCTAATCTGCTTAGACTTTTACAATGCATCTGATTCAATTCCACAAGGAAAATTATTAGCTAAATAGAAAAGTCAAGGATTAGCACAAGAATTTGAAAATGAGTAAGGAATAGACTTAAAAGAGAAAAAGTGAAATGTTGAAGCAAACTGTTGATTAAAAATTGTCTTGAAAAGTAGATTAGGGACTTATTTCATCTAAAATTTACATTAGTAATCTTGGCTCATGGTATGTGGTTGATCTGTTAAAATTTAATGATGACACAAAGGAATTGCCAATATAGGGGAGGGTCAAACATCATGCAGGATGAAAAAGATGAATGATGATGGCAATAAGAGAGTAAAAAGAAAATTATGACTTTGGGGACTAATAGGAAAAAATTGCTTGCTGCTCATGTTGGTTGTTTATACAATGACTATGATTCATTAATATTTCATAGATACAAGATAACCAAATATGATCCTGTAATCTGGTTGTGTTTCCCCTGTATTGCTTTTATATTTTAATTATTTTCTGTTCCTGGTATGGTTTCCTTCAGGGAAGTTTAGATTGAATATTAGGAAAAATTTCTCCACTGAAAGGATGGTCAGGGAGGGGCTGAAATTGCCATTCTTGGAAGTTTTCCAAAAAATTGCAGATGTGGCTCTCAGGGACACACTTTAGTGGTGAATATGGTGGTGCTACATTGATATCTGGACTCAATGATCTTAGAAGTCTTTTCCAGTTTAAATTATTCTGTGACCCTGTAAAGTATTTGACTCTGGGTTGAGTGTGAAAAACTGTGATTTTGAACCCGGTTTCTTACATCCCCTTGCATCTATAGCCTGTGAGATAGAGCCCATCCTGATTATGGAATACCCTTCTGGCCAACCATGTGAAACAAATAAATCCAGACTGGAACAAGGGCTAAGCAGGGTGCCTGAGACTAAATGTACTTTGCTTTTATGAGCTGGGGGCAGATAAGGTGTATGCTCACCCTCTGAAATTGTAAGAGCAGAGAGAAGAGAGAGAAGACACATTTTAGCTAATGAACAATGCTGGTACAAGGATAAACAGGCACAAATTAGTCATGGTTTTGTGTGAAGAGTAAAATCAAGACTATAAGGGCAGAAAGGGAACATTTGTTTCTAGCTCATGAAACAGAAATAGCAGTGCCCCTTTGCCCAGATCAGTTTCTCACTTAATTTTTATTTTCACATTTCCCTTAACATCAGTAACACCATTCTTCAGTAACAGATTACTTTGCTAAGCCTGTCCAGGCTATAGAAATTAAGCATCAGTGCTCCTTCAGATTTTGCATTTGCTATTCCCTGACTACCCTCCAGTTTCTGTGTTAATGCTCTTTTTCACTGTGCCAGTTCACCCTTTTAGAGCTTCTGTCTGCTTCCTCACATGCCTTTTTCCTTTCACTGCATGATATTTTTAGGCAACTTGATATAATTGATTTTATTACTATTTTCTTTTTTTTTTATTTTCTTCTTTTTTAGCCAAATTTTGCACCAAAACAGTTGAAACACCATTTCATACTTTAAAAAGTGACTCTATTGCAAGACTTTCTGTCATAATCATATATAGCAGCCTTAAAATTTACAAACATAAGACTGGAACAGGAAGGCAGAATGAATATAACTTCCTGGACTGATACAAGCAATAGATCTTTTAAATTTCTTTTTCTCTGTTATCCTGTTATCTAATTATAGCAGTGACTCAACACTCAATTTATTTGACAGGAAAAAGTGCTCTGAAAGTTTCTTCTTCAAGAATGCCAGCCCATATTGAGCCTACAAAAGCCAAAAATCCCATCCCCCTTCGATCCAACATAGAGCAACCAAACTTTTGTTTGCTCTTTGTAACTTCTGATAGTTGCTTAAAAACAAGAGCAATACTGTAAACCATCTCTTCAAACTGGCTCTTGACTGGACAAAATGTCTCTAAGATTAGTTGTTTGGCCCCTTTATCCTGATTTTTTCTAGCAAAACATTTAAAAATTTTGACTTTCAAATAGTTAAATTACCATTACTGCTATTTTGGGACAAGACAGTTGTTTGGCGCACTCTAAGACTGGGTCAGCTCCAGGACTGTGTAAGCAAAAGTTGCTTGAAAAATCAACCATAAACTGCTAGGTTTTTCAGAGTGAAGTCAAAATGTTCAACTCAGTGATATCAGATACAGTCTTTATCTTTATTTAAAGCTAATATACAAATTTATGCAAACCCAGATAAGGAGGCTTTTTGTTTCACAAGGATTAGATGGCCAGAGAGGAACCGCATGCTTGTTGTTAACACATCGTGAGTTGAAAATTGTTAATAACTCAGCCCTTGTCAGAGCAAGGTCTCTGCTCAGAAAAACAATGACAACATAGATATTTCCTTCAGAAAGGGTTTTCATATCTGGTTTTGTTCCAGGTAGGATCTAGTCCTAATCCTTCTAAATGTTCCACATAAATAAAGCAGTAAATATGAGCCAGCTAAACAGTAGTTTGATTTTAAATCTAAAATGTTAACACTGGTAATAAATGCAAAGGCAGTACTGAAGCACTTATCACAATTGGATTAAATTTTCTAAGTGCTTTGAACATTTTGCTGAAAAAGAAAATAAATTGGAGAAGTATCTTTTGGAATATGTTTAACATTTAATTTCAATACTTCACTCCATGCTCTATTTCTACAAGAGCTGAAATTAAATCCAAATGATTTTGCACAAGACTTACATAATTACAAAATTAACTAAATATCTTTATTTAAATGAAACCATTAAAAAAATCTTAATTTGATCAGCGAGCTTAGGCATTTTTCAGTTTTGCCTTATCTAATTGGTTCTTTGTCAGTGAACCTCCCAAATCCAGTATTCCCTCAGCTCTTTCTCTGAAATGACCTTTCATGGCAATTTATGGAATAAATGAAGCCACCTTTAGCCCTCTGCAGGTAGAACACACCCAATAAACTCCAGATCCTGAAGCCAAAGGAAGAAAAAATGGGCAGAGAAAATAGAAAACCAACCACTACCATCAACAACAAAAAATACAGAAGGACATCAGTTTACCTTCAAAAACCACAGAACCTGTTACTACAGGTTTTCACCCAAATGAGAGGTGTGCTATTGTTCAGGCTGGAACTTCTTTGTGGTATTAAGTCTTCAGGGCAGGATACCTATGAAAAGATTTGGGGCACATCTGTACGTTTTCCTTCTGCTGCTGCAGATGGTGGGGTTGGAGGTGGTGGAGAAGCCCATCACAGCATGGAAGGAAAAGGACTTAGGAAATTTGTGGTTTTGCCAAAGTCAAGGCCAAAGGAGGAAGAGAGTCCAAGAAGGACTGAAATATAATCTGTAATTGACATAGCTTCAGTCCCATGAAAGTGAGTTTCTAATGTTTTGGTTTCCTTGTTGCTTCCTCTTTTTTCCTGCTTTATTTCTCTTTTTTGCTTCTACACTGGATTTTTGGGTTTTTTTGACAGTTTGAGTCAATTTCCCAAAGGAAAAATAAAGAATAATATAGGGTAGAATTTGTAAAGATGCAATAAAATAATCCTGAATATGTTTTGTCTCACAAGAAAAAAGGTATTTTATTTAGTGGAAATCCCATAAACATTCATCAGTTTTGGAATTTATTGTATTTGACTTTTTGTTTTTCCCCTTAAGGTTTAAAGCAGTAGGCCTTGTGGGTCTCTGAACCCCAATCCTGAGGGTACTTGAAGGCTGAGGTTGAGGTCCCAGCATTGTGGGTGGACCAGACTGGGGGGAGGGAGCAATGCTGATGCAAATGCCAAACTCCCCTTGGCAGGACTTTTCCAGCCCCAGTGTCCCTGGAGCTGTAAGCCTGTGGAAATCTGAACCCTAACCCTAATGGCCACTGGGGCCAAGACTGAGGTCCTAAAGACCATAGCTGGCCCAGATAAGAAAGGTTTGGAGGGAACAATGTTAGTGCAATATCCCTGTTGGTGGTCACCACATAAATCTGAGAGGTACTAACTCATAAAAAGTAAATCCTAATAAAAACTGAAATAAATAGTCAATGTACCTAAATATAATAGAATAGAAAAAGGTTGTTAGTTGTAAGAAAAAAACTCATTAAGGAGACCACAGAGTGCTGTATTTACAGAGATAAAGACTTGATATGCTCAACAATGTAGTTATTATTAATAATCACATAAAAATTTGGGTTGGAAGGGGCATTTAAAGATCATCTAGTCCAACTTCCCTGCCATGTGCAGGGGCACCTCCCACTTGGTCAGGTTGCTCAAAGGTCCATGCAACCTGTCCTTGAACAATTCCAGAGTTGGGGCACCTGTGACAGAGTATTGTCACCTTCATAGTAGATCATTCTTTCCTTATGTCCAATATAAACCTACCCTCTTTCACTTTAAAACCATCACTGCAGGCCCTGCTAAAAATCTGTCCTCATTTTTTTTTTTTTTCCGTATAAGCGCCCTTCAAGTACTAAAAGACCATAGTAAGACCTGCCCAGACCCTTCTCTTCTCCCGGCTGAGCAGTCCCAACTCTCTTAGCCTGTTTTCACAGGAGGTGTTCCAGCCCTGTGATCACCTCCATGATCCCCTGTGCACATACATGTCTAACATGTGTCTAACCTGTCCATGTCTTTCTTGTGCTGGTGGCCCAGAGCTGGATGCAGCCCTCCAGCTGGGGTCTCACCAGAGCAGAGCAGAGCAGAGCAGAGCAGAGCAGAGCAGAGGAGCAGAATCCCTTCTCTCAACCTGCTGTCCCCACTGCTTGTGATGCAGCCCAGGACAATTTTGGCTTTCTCTGAGTGCACATGGCTGGCTCATGTCCAGCTCTCCATCCCCCAGTGCCCCAGCCCTTCTCCCCAGGGCTGCTCTCAATCCCTTCATCCCCCAGTGTGTATTGCTCTTGGGAATTGCCCTGACCCACGTGCAGCACCTTGCATTCTGCCTTGTTGAACTTCTTGAGGTTAATTATCAGCTTTCATAGCGCTAAAAATAGGTGCCTAATTCCTGGAGCCTTTAGTTACACTGGAAGGAGGCAAAAGCTCCTTTAAATCAAGGTCCTATGGTATAAGTTTCCAAGCTCTGCTCCTCCAGTGGGACGATATCACAATATTATAAATCAGAAGGAAAAAATGGCTTAAGTAGATACTCATTTAGTAAAATCTTTTGACAAAGATGCTTTGATTTATAAGCATTAACATGTCCTCTCCTTTGGCTTTTGGTTTTCTTGTGGTTTTGTTTTTTGTTGGGTTACAAAATTACTGTGATCAAATATTTCTGCCTACAAGTTATTCTCAGCTATTGTTTATTTGGGTTCATTGTTTATTTGGGTTCATAGGCTAAACAAAATTTAAGGCCATTTTGGTTACCAGAGCTACCAGACTTGTTCCCAAACATACCACGAGGCCTGAGGTAAGAATTCAGCAGTGTCCAGCTGGCCACAGTTCAACATTGGAATTTTTTTTTTTTTTTGTATATAAGAGGCAGATTTGACCTAAGAATGTCTGAGAAAGTGGTATAAAACCTCCAACAAAAAGCCCAGTCAGGAACTCAATCACATGTTGGAAAAATCGTGATTTAGTGAATGCTCATGGCTGCTTTCACCAGCATCTGTAGCTTTTGCCAATGGGTTTTCTGTTCAAACACTGGTTGTGCTAAGAAAGGCTTAATGATAGAAATTTGTTAATTCTGTGACTTCAGAAAACCTGACCTGATGACAGCTCCCTTCCCAGATGATGCAATTAAGTTATAACTATGGTAGTGTCTAGCTTTTTTACTGGCTTTTAATGGAGTTTCTGATAGCAGTAAACATATGGCAACACTTATATTGGTGCTAGTTGTGGCAAAAATAAAGCTTAACAGGGAAGGGAATGTACCAGTACCCATTTGAGTGGTAGTAGACTTTACTTTCTCTGGGATTTCAGATTTTTTTAATTGAAGTTAAGGCAATTCCCCCCCTGTTTATGTATCTCTTTACAGAGGAGGTTTTCTGGGTTCAGAACTAAATGGCAAGTCCCCACTTCTATCTCCCTGGATTTAGTCTTTCTATTGCCATGGAGAGCATAATCTCTGAATTTGGGTGCCTCACTGAGACACCTACAGGTACTCTTACACTAGTCTGAGTGAAAAAGACAGGGATTAAGTCTGAGCAGTTTGCATATTGTTCAGTAAATATATCCTGGGACCACATATTGAACCATGAAGATCAAACAAATGATGAACAGATAGTTCCTGTATAAGCTCATCCATACTGTACATGTAATATTTTCTACAAGCTCTTGCCCACTGTTGTGATAAAGTGAACAAAATTTACTATAAGGGAAATTTTTGGTGTAGAAGCATCAGGGAGAGTCATGGGAAGATGGAGAAAACACAGAATGGGGACTGAATTAAGGCTGCAGAAGCAGCTTTTGAATGTTTGACTCTGTAACCTTTGAACCTTAATAATGTTATTTTAATGCATACTATGTTTTATTTGTTTAATGCCTCAGAGTAGCTACATTTGGAATGAACTCCATCACCTCCACTGAAGGAAGCAACTCAATAGGTCCCGACCCAGTGTGGCCTGTTGTGATCAGCCTCTGTAAGGTCATAAGCATCAGCCTTAGCCCTGAGAGCTGATGACAGAGTGCAGAAAAATTCTGTCCTCAGTTCCATGAAAGCCTAATTGCTCACTTTGTCATGTTGATCTTGTAACATGTCTCCTGCTCCTACTGCTTCTCAGTAATTTTCTGCATAGAAATACCCTCTGTGCACTGTCACCATTCACCCTGTGACATGATGGAACTACTGTACAGGCTATTTCTGTTAGACTTCACTAGGGAATGTTATTTCTCCCTGGAGCTGCTCCCATCAGCTTCATGCTATTTCTATCTCTCAAGAAACAATTCTAAGCAGCACCCTTTCTACTGATATCAGTCCTTTCCCTCCTCCTTCTCAGAGCTGGCACTCGTAGTTGACTGTGTGCCAGATTAAAACTTGAGAGGGTTACTATCCAAAGTGTTTGATATATTCTAATGCTTCAGGATCCTTTCACTGTAATGTCATCCTATACTTCAGCAATGCATTGCCCAGCTCCTGAGCTCCCCAAGTCCAATGTGCCCAGAATCCTGGAGCAAAGCACTTGTGTCAGGGCAGCTCTGTCGATTACAATATCAGTCTGCAGCATGCTGCTGTGACTCTGTGATCTTGGGTGTCCTGGTGAGTACAGCAAGGCTTTAATGAGCTCTGTGGGCCATTTTTTGTAGCCCTGTGGGCCATTTGCTTAGATACAACAAGCATCTGAGGGTGGAGTGATGGGGAGGACAACACATCAGCCTTCTCTGTGCCTTGGATTATCCTGAACTCTAAGTCTGAATCTAAAGAGCAGCATTTGACTTTGTGATCTTCTCACCATTGTTTTCAAGGGCATTTTACTTAATTAGAAAAGTGCACCCAAATTATGTCCACATCACTGGCATCATATGTTACCCTCAATTGCTGCATGGAAAAGGAACATCATTAAACATAAACTCAGCTCACAAATGCTATCCTGTCACCAGTTATTTCATGCAATGTTACCTTCCTTTCCTCCCTGTTTACCTAATGACTTGGTGTTATTCATACTATTTCTGTGCTATTTGGCTTACCACCATATGTTCACTCACTTTAGATCTTGTGATAATGATCTTTTGTGTTATATACACTTCCATGTATTAATTATTGCTGGGATTCAGATGTTTGGGCTTCAGAAATAAAAAGGTGTTTTCTTTGTATTTTTTAACATTCAGAAATACAGGCTTCTTTTGCACAAGTAAGTAAAAAAGTTTAAGTTTCAAATAATTAATCTTTAAATTAGCATAGAACAATGGCAGAAATAAGGATGTTGAAAAAAATTTATTTGATATACAGTTTCCATTTCTAAAAATTTTCTTTTATAGTTCTGTTAAATGGGACTTGTATAATATTGAAGATATCCAAGTAGATAGATTGCAGAACCTGTAACAGGAGGAAAACATCTAGGCAGATGGAGGAGGATGTCTAGAGAGCTGTACAAAATGCTGAAAAGTAACTTCACTCCTCACTGATACCTGCTGCCATAATTCCTGTGTATGATGTACTGTGTTATGCTGGTATGGTAGGAATTGTAAGCCAACTGTCTGGTACAAGAGTCACAGTGGGTTTTTTTGGCTGGAAATTCTTAATTTATGATTTTCATCGGGTTTTGTGTCCTGAATTTGGTCTATTTTGCAGGATAGAGTGCCAAAAATGAAGATTTTGGTTGTACAGAAAATGAATTAATTAATTCACTCGTAGGCAACACAGGAAAGCTTTGTTTTATCACAAAAATCCCATAAACCCTGGCCTTCAGTGGAACAAGACATCAGAGATGAAAGCCATAGGAAGCCATCCCCTTCCAAACTTTCTTGTGGAGCAGAGATGTTGCTTTGGCTAATCACACATTTCTGAAAAAATTGATTTTTATTGCTAATTTTGGTTCCTTCTGATATTACTTGGTAGTTTTGAACTGCTCTGCAGCAGTTTTCAGAACTGCATAATCCCTGATGGGGAACTTTCCTTCACTGACCCAGCATTAAACAAGATGCCTTTTGTATACAGAACTACACCAGAATGTATACATTAATACCTTTATGGTGAAAACAGTACCCTCAAAACATGAAAGAATCAAATCAAGGACCATGGGGAATGGCCAGAAGTTTAGGCTGGGTATCAGGAAAGGGTTTTTCCACCAGTTGTTGTTTGGGCACTGAACAGGCTCCCTGGGAGTGTGCTCAGAGCACCAAGCCTGGCAGGGTTCAGAGGCACAGGGTGGGGTTCTTGGGGAAGGAGCTGTGCAGGCCCAGGAGCTGGACAGGATGATCCTTGGAGATCCCTTCCAACTCAGCTTATTCTGTGCTTCTGTGACTAATTGAGCAGCCAAAACACCTGCCTCTGTTCTGTCTACAGAAAAAGTTTAGAGAAGAAAGAATCTACCAGTCAAATGCACATTTAATCACAAAATGGTTTAGGTAATTTAGCTTTGATCCACTAGCTGTGCTGAGAAATACTGGAACATATTTTTCTCTCACCCAACTGAAATAAAAATATTTTCTTTAAAAAAAAAATCCTATAAAACTATGAAACATTAAAGTTTCAACTTTTGTTTTATTTCAAAGTAAAATTAAGCTTGGAAAAGGAACTCCATTAATTTTGTGGATGTTGAATAGAAAATACTTTAAAAATTAGAAGTGTAAATTTACATATCAGGGCTGAAGACATAAGTTCCATGAGATACCTATCAATATTTGGCCTATCTGAACCTGTAATTTTTGAGAATTAGATATTTATTGATTTTTTAAAATTCAGGTCTCCTATAGCATAAATTTTACATGGGCTGGAAGTTTAAATACGTTTGAAAATGTGACAGTAACCAGAAGGAATTTTCATTTTAGAGGAGTAAAAGATTGAATTTCTATTTACTCTTCAAATGAGCAAAAAAATCAACTTTAGTGTTTCTACTTGTAAGGATTCCTTGCCATCCAGCTTTTTAGTCATGGCCTGTGAGTTGAGCATTTACATTATTGTTACAGCTGAATCAATACATTTCTGGGAATAATATGACTACACATAAGTGGTAATACAAATGTTTAAACTCTTGTTCTAAATTTAAATGTTCTAAATACTTAGAACTCGTGTGTTTCACCTCTCTGATTTTATAATTTTCAGTTTGTCTCCTTGAAAGAGAGGGAAGTGCTGGCTTTTCCAGGAGATGAGATAAGGAACTTCTGAGCCCAGATAACCCAGAACAGAACTTTGAGAGCCCAGTATCTCTGAAAGAGAGGGGGAGAACAGTCAATATATTGAGGTGTCTGACAGCAATCCCCATCCAGCTCTTTGAAGAAGAACACTTTTCAACAGTAGCTGGGAAATGCTCCATGTGCTGCATTTTTTACCACAGAGAAAGACAGGTGTGAAAGTCTGCAGGAGAGTAATGCTTCAGTGTTGAACTGGACCCTGGGTTTTCCATTTTTATCAACAAAAGCAATCTGTTGGAGAGATGGAGGTCTCTGTAGGGCTGTGTTTTGTCCCTCCAAACCAGCTCACATGTAGTCTGAGAGGCAGCAAAGCTTGGACTGGAAAGACATGTCTAAAAACACACTAAATTGGCCTTGAGAAAATGACTTTATCATTGAAATATATGCATATCCAAGCACAGTCATTTTCAGAAAAAAATGGTGTTTTGGATACTGAAGGTTCTGGTTTGTGGAGTTTGTGGAGTTCTTTTAAATAATGGCTTTGGAACAAACTTCAAGAATAATCCTTTCTTCCATAAAACCTCAGGAGAATTTTCTTTCATAAAACCTACAGGAGAGTTTCCCAGTCTCCCAGTTTTCCCAGACAGGGAATTGGAAGGAAAAGACCCTCTACTCAGGTATGATAACCAGGATACCTTTAAACATGAAAGTTCCTAAAACACATATTAATGTGAATAACATTTTACAGATATTTCAAATCAAGAATGACATATATTTTCTTTTGTGCTATTGATATAATTTTTCAGGTTTTTTCACTTCTTCATTAACTAACTTAGAGAGGTGTTGAAAGCTTTTTATAAAAGAAATGTGCATATATCACTTGGATGACAATGCTGAATTTCTTCCAGGATTTAATATAATGGCTGTGTTTGGCACTCTGTTCGTTATCTGAATAGATAACAAGGCTGCCCTTCAGCCATCACAGCTCTTGCATATTTGAAAATGTTGATGCTTGAAAGATATCTCAGAATATCTATAATGAGTAAAAAGCCTGATCAAAGAAGGGGGTGGTATCCTATTCACTGAGGTGTTACAGGCACATAATCAATAGGCCATGGAGGAAGGAGATCATTTTTATTTCCTAAATTGTCTTGTTCATTTCTATGTGAAACAGACATTCATTAGCATTTAAGTGCTTTTTGACATTTAAGACACTCCCCTATTTTTATGAGATTTTGACACAGTTTCATTGAATATATTTTTATAACTTGATTTAGAAAATTATTTTAACAATTTCTACAGATTCTGTCAGCCGTGGGTGAACTGTCAAGAGGCTTGCTTTTATTTAAATTCTCAAATGTACACATTTGCAAGGAGCTTAAGCCCTGATTTGGGCCTGAACAAGGCATTTGCTGTCACATTTTTTGAGGTAGTTAAGGAACCCTCTGGAGAAGGTGGTCTAAAATGTTCCCTAATAGTGGCTGCTGCAAACAACATCCAATACCAAGTAGGGAAGAAGGAAAAAAAAAAAAGAAAAAAGAAAGAAGGAACTATAATGCTGTGTCTGTCTTACAGGCTGGAAGCTGAAGGAAGGGTTTCAACTCCCCAGAGGCTGGGAGGGGGAGCTTGCAGGAGATCACTTGAAGGGGAAAACTTTTATTTCTAGATAATCCACTCTTTATGCAGATTTAAATTTTACTGAGAGACCTGTCACCAACAACAGAAAGCAAGTAAAATCATGGAAAGGAACATGACAAGTTGAATCTTTTAATCTAGATTGAATCTTATATTTTGGCTCTGACCTCAATTTGAAAATAATGTTCTTCCAAGAAAGAGTTTCTTGTGGGTGTCAGACTAGTACCTGAGCAGTATTGTTGTGCCAGGTACAGCTTACATCTGGGTTTCTGAAGGAGTGAGAAATGTCCAACCATTTTAATGATGATCTGGCCCTCCTTCATTTTCTTTCAGCCTGCTAAATTACAAACCTCCTACAAGCATGAGTATCTACTTGAATCTCTATTTGCACACACTTGAAGGCTTCTGCCAGGGCTGGCCCAAGACACCCAGTGCTTGGTTTACAAGGGTCTGTTCTTGCTTCCCCATGTTTAGGACCAGCTGTCTTTTGTGCAGGGGGAGCAAAAATATGTAAGGGGAACACAATCCCTTGTTTTAGAAGGACAAAGGAAACAGCTATGGCATAATAGACCTTGAAATACATTGGCTGCAACATCTCTTGAGAGAGACTTCAGCATGTTTCCTTTAATCAGCAAACCACTTCTCCCCCTCAGCCTCACTACAGCTGTATGAATAAAAGGATTCTTTTTTTTTCCAAGAAGTTCTGAAAATGACAAAAAAAAAAGAAAAGAAAAAAAAGCACCTTTTGAGGCCAGTCAAGATTTATTTTAGCTTCTCAGTGATTTAAGAGGGCTTTTGTAAAAAAACACTTTAGCTTAAACAAAACATTGCTTTTTACAGGGAATAAAACTTTTTTTTTTAAGAAGAGAATGCTTGAACACAAAAGTATAATAATAAAAAGCATTTTGAATATTAAAAAAAAAACGACAAGCCAATGATTACTTTTGTTTATTCCTAATCTCAGACTAGATTACTAATCTCATGACTTTTTTTTCACCTATGTTTTAATGAAGTTAATTTGTGAAATCAGTTAACTTTTTAGAAATATTTTTATGTTCCCACAACTATAGCTTTCTATAAAAGTAATCCATTTATCAGCCACAGGTTGCTTTTGCTCCTCCTCCACTCACTTGTACTTCAATAGATACTTTTTCTGACTGATCCAGGGACTGAAAGTATCTGCTCAAGAAAGCCCCCTCTTTTTTTTTTTTTTTTTAAAGGAAAAACAATCGTTTTGTTTTCAGTACTTCAAAGAAAATAATGAAGTCTCTGTTCTAGAATAATACTAGAACTTTTGGTGCATCTTCTGACCTTTTGCTTCCAGTAACTGACAGTTTTTGGTACTGAAGTTCCTGCAGTATCTTGGTGGATTTCTGCATATGACCCTCCCTTCTTCACAGTATTCCATCACCAGCTGCCTACTGAGCTGAGTGGGATTATCAAAGTGGGCAGCTGAATTCTCTTCACTCATTTTAAATTCCCAGTATAAGAGCCCAAATATAATGTAGGACAGTGTAAAACAGCATAAAACATTTCTATTTTTTATAGGATTTTAAGTTAAATAAAAAACCAAAAGATAAATTAATCAGAGGACTAGATCATTCTTGATTCTCCATAAACAATGGCTACCCACCAGTACTTGCTTCCAAGCCCATTTACTTGGATTTGCTTCTTTCCTGAGGTTCAAATACAGCCTGCCTTGCCTATTTTCTTCAGGTGTGGATCTGTGAAAGCCAGCAGAGGCTTTTCTATCATCCTTATTAGTCTTATACGAAGCAGCTGCTCCCTCTTTCTGAGCAGCAAGCAGGTTGCCAGACAGCCTGAGGGGCTACCATCTGACATCCATATTTTGTTCTCAATAGGTCTGTGACTCATGCTTTCAGGGGAATACAGTAGTAGGTAGGGTTGGTCTCCTTTTGTGCTGATGATAGATGCAGTTTCATTTCCTACTGCAACTGGACAGCCTGTATCGTTATATTTCTTTTCCAAACAGCTCACCCTCAAAAAAAAAAAGCATTTAGGGGATCTGTTTCGTTTACTGGTATTGCATAATCATGAAACATTACAGAAATAACACTTCTCTTTAGTACCTTAAAATGTAAACAAATACAGCTAGATTCATTTGAAAAAGAAAAAGAGTGATATGAATGGTCATCCTGGTGAAGATCCTCAGTGGTTTTTAACATGCTAAGACCCTGCTGGCTGGGGAGAAAGGGACATTATTATTTGTGTTGTAGTTGTTCCCATGTGCCCCAGTGTGAGTGTACTGAACCTGGGGTGGATGCTGTGAGTTTGTTGGTTTTCCAGACAGCTTTCAGCTGGGGCAGGAAAAGCATGGTGGGAAGCAGGTGAGAAGGGTGAAGAGATGTGCTAAGGGACACAAGGATAAGCACCCAGCTTTTGATTCCTCTGCCTGGAAAAATTTTTCAACAAAAAGGATGGAAAATAAAAATGCTGACAAACCTAAGGAAAAGGTAGTTTAATTCTGTGGAGAACCACCAAAATCAAAGCTGTTAGAATTGTAAAGGAATTTTTTATCAGTTCCTAGCTTTGTGCAAGGTCCTAAATTCTTGTCATTACTTCAGATCCATCTAATTTATTCTTCTCAGAAATAATTTTTAATTTTAAGAAAATAAAATTCACACCTTTCTCTACTGAATTTTTTCACCTCTGACTAAATTCTTTTGTTTGTTTTCATTTACTCTCCTGTGTAGTTCATCTGTTCTTTGGCCTGGAACCTTTGTTGTCTGGATCATAACATCTATGTTTGTTATAAATTAGCATAAGCAGTGTATGTAATGTAAATTTCACTGATTAATTGCTTCTAAACAGTCCTTTTTGGCTAATGAGATATGCACATTGAAAAAGAAACCAAGAATTAGTTTTGACTTTCAATGTACCCAACTCTGTTCATGTGACTGAACTGCTGAGAATTGTACCCAGCTGTGGGATTGCACATTCAACTCTGATATACTGAAAATGAAGCAATAAAGCAGCCTCGGCAGTGCATCCCTACTCTAAATTAGTTCAAGAGGAAAAAACCATCATAAACAAATCACTGTGAATAATAAGGTACTTCAAAGCATTGACAGGTTCATTTGATTTTTTTTTTAAATTGTGTTAATTAGAAAACATGAGGAAAGCTAATGATGGCTGCTATTTTAATACAAGTTCACAGTCCCACGTCCACCTTGCTTCTGAATGTCTCCCACTCTCCCACTGCGTCAGAAGAATGAGTGGGTTTATTCAGTGTGTTAGTGTAGAAAAATACCCATTTTCTTCTTTTCTCCACTTGCCAGCTGTACGTTTGCACGAGTAGTTCTGAGCTTTGGTGAAGCAGACATTTAGAATACAGACACTTCACTCCCCATCTCATCACATTCCTTGAGCAGACAACAATTCTCAGCCCTTTTTTCAACTTATGATTAATAAAAATGATTAAAAATATTCAGTGCCAGTTTCTTCACCCTCTCAGCTGTAATTTCCAACATTCTACTTCACTTCAGGCAATGATTTTTAAGATGAAGTGGGTGTAGCATTGTGTAAAGCATCAGAGTTTTAAAAGCTCAATGCATAGCTTTCTGCAACAACCAAGTGAGTTCTTGGTATGTTGTGAGTGAAGCTTTCATTTCTTTTTCAGTCCAGCCAAACATAACCTAATATCAATATTAGATAACTCTCTTTTTGATTCTCTGGAGAATACTTTTATGCTCAGTGTTTAATGAATTCTGTCCAGTAGCTGCATAAGTATTTAAATATTAGGATCCTAGGTATGCATATAGGATAGAAAGTGCAATGAGATTTCTGATAGTCTCTGCTTAGGGAAAGAGGATTAAAGGTACTCCACTGGGACTATTTCCTAAGAGAATGAAGCTTTCCTTATGACAAGCTCAAAGAGCTGGTAAACCAAAAAATAGCTATGGGCTATTAGCTGACAATCATGTTTCTTTGTCCACAAGTGAAGTACAAAATATTCCAATTCAAAGATAATGGAGAATTCCATTGATTTTAGTAAAATTTACATGCATCTCAGGATAGCTGGATCTCCAGAACACCAGTAAGCAGCACTGAAAGAAACTCTAAAATTGGCAGAAGGGAGGATCAAAGTTTTAAAGAGTGAGGTATAAAAGACTGTGTAAGCAGAAGTGCAAGTGGTGCAGGAATCAAAGGTTTGACCCCAAATTCCTCAATACTTAAATTCTAATTATGATAACTTACCAATGTGCCCTCAGCATCACAAGTCTGCTTACAGTTCTGCATCTAAAAAGGGAAAAATAACGACATGTTATTATTTAGATCTCTGCCACAAATGGATGGCATAAAAATAAATCAAAACTGCACTACACTCTTCAGGTATTCTTTCCCAATATTTACTTCCCCTCCATCTTTCAAACTATAGCTGATGTGAATTTGCTGCAGCAAAAACTCAGGATATGACCTCACATGAGGTTTTTTGGATTTCTTTCTTGCTATTTAATGTCTGAAATCAATCTGTCATAGTGTAGCACACACAGGAAGGTCCAATGAGTCCAGTTTTCATAATCCTGAGCATTTTCTTTGTGCTGCAGATGAAAACACTGGGAGTCTGTAATATATGGTGCTTGGCTGATGGTTTCTGAGAGAATGCTTCATATGTTATTAAACTCTTCATAACATTTATAGCATTTCAGCTGCTGGAAGAAAATAAGTCTTGTGCTTCCCTGAAAATGAGTAAAAATGAAAACTGCAAAGAAAAAAGCAGCAGCTGTGAGCTGTGGTCGCTGTGTTGCTGGGAACTCCCTGAAGCCTGACATGCAGATATGCCAGAAAAGGCTCTTTCTCTTCTGGATAGTTGATGTGTGGTCTGCATTGGAAAAGAGCAAGGCAGGGATCTGAGCTGAGATTTATCTTGTTGTGTGTCCTACTAAAACACAGTGTATGAACAGCTTCTGATTGAGCAGCAGAATTTTTCTTGGGACCATTCTGCAGTTGTGAATAAGTATTTGATGCATGTCCAACAGCCACTTAGTTGTACTTACAACTAGCTTGCATAAGATGCCTCCCTCAACTCCCCATAGTAATCAGAAGAATGAAATTATGAGATCCTAAAACTTTTAATAATTTTCATCCATCTTAGCTGTACATAAAGAGGGGCTTTATTAAGCTAATAGGATAAGGCTAAAAACCTAATGCCACCTGGCAGGACTGTATGACTGTCACTGCTCAGCACAGTGCTATAAACTGAGAGATTAACATATCAGAGAGAAAAAGAGAACAGTTAATGCAAATGTCCTTACAGCTCAAGTGGCAGCAACTGCAGATTAGTGCCTTTTTCTTCAATAGAAGAGGTAGCTTCTGAATATACACACTGGCATATAAATGCATTCATTACATTGTTATAATGACATTCTGTGACAGTTTGTTTGTCTGAAAGTGCAGAACAGAGTATTTTAAATGCTCATTAAAGAGGAGATGTGACAGCTCTACCTCTAGCCTGGTAGTTAGAGCCCTGTTCTTGCACTGGGAAGCCTTCTTTTGAGCAAACTAGATGGACAATCATTACGAAATCCAGAGACAGCTTCCCTGACCAGCCTTCATCAGGCTGTGCAGCAGAGCAAATCAGGTCTATGTGAAATACTCCTAGGTATAAAATACAAAAATATTCACCGGCAAAAGGCAAAAGAGAATGACCCTGTGACTTTTTCTTTGAATACAAACATGAGAAAATATTTTTTCTGGAGTTCCATCCCCATCACCAATTGATAGAGGTACAGCTGTAGCTACCTACCCTGAGCCTTTGCCCAGCTCCACAGAGACTGGGAATTTCAGTATCCTCATTCAGTCAAAGGAAATGAACCTTTAATTTCTGCAATTAATAAATTAACTACGGTCTTTTCCAATAAAAATAGAAAGCTTCCTCACCATCTCTCTTATTTCTTCTAAAAATACTCAACCCAAAACCTTTTAAATTCAATCAATGGAAATGTGTAACTTGTCAAAACTGCGTTTTTCTGTTTTTCTTTTTTTTTTTTTTTTAATGAGAAGACTGTTGTCTATTTCTCTCTGAAATCTCAGGTCAGACTGGACTTAAGTTGTTCTGATTTCTCTTAGTCAAATGGGATTTGGAGTAAAGTGATCTGTTTTTCAAGACCTATCTTGGATCTTGTAATTTGGGAGAACGTGGTGGAGACTATTGTAAATTTGCCATGACAACTATAATCAATAAAATCAACAAAATGACTGCAGCAATCCCCTGCAGCAGGAGCAACTTCAGTTTGATGGAGCAGATCTGGAGGGATTTTTTTGACTCAGAAACGAGGCTACTGTGAAGGCTCTGGCTAATGCATGCAGAAATTACAAGTTCTTCTTCATGAGACTTGACTGTCTGGGCAGAGTACTCTTGGCTCTATTTTCTTCTGTCAATATTTGAAATTACCTGTTTATCTCTTCAGTGTGTCATGGGACTTTTTGTGTCCTGTGTTTGGTTCTTTGGTTCGCTTGATTGTAGACAGGAAGGGTGCATGGACACCTACAGCTGGTGCCCACAAGTGCCCACATGCTCAGTAAGATCTAGACTTGAAGAATGGGCTTCTTGATTGCTGGATTTATTGTTTCATGGCTGGACACAATACTTTATTTTGGGAGACTACCAATCCTAACTTCCCTTTGAAGGAAAGGAAAGCAGCAGCATGTGTAGCTACTCTGATTCTCCAGGGAGTCTGTGCTGTCAGATATGGTTTAAGAAAGTTCTTTATGGTCTCTTCATTTGTTCCCAGATACATAAAAAAAAATTAAGGAGTTCTAAATTTGGCGTAGGATTAGGTCCAAAGGAGAACTGTTCAACATAAACTCCAATATCAACCAGCATAACTCTTCCTCTGAAGAGATTGATGCCTATAAAGGCACAAAAGAAACATAAGTTTCCTCATTTTTGAGGCATCTCAGGGAGAGACTGAGTTGATCTAATGGTAACCTGTGTCTAAATCTTTCTCCAGTAGCTGCAGAAGTTTTTTGCAGACAGAATTCTTGAAAAAAAAATTTATTTTTTATAAAAGCTTAAAAATTAAAGTTTTGGTTAAATGTTTAAACAGGAGCTCCTTTTTAAAGCTTTTTTAAAAGGGGTTTGTGAGTTTTTTTATTTTATTGGTTGGTTTGGAGTATTTCAGGGGTGCTTTTTTGTTGTCTGTGATGGAAATATATTCACTCTATGAACATACTTCTTTCTATCCTGTTGTAAAGATGACAAAACATTTACCTCCCAAGCCATGCTAGTTGAAATGGGAGGTCATTCTCATCAGAACACAGTAAATAAGTATGCAAAACAGAACTCTAAAGCCTCTAAAGTTGCAACTGGACACAAAGCTTTTTTAGAGATGTTTCACCCACTCTAGACCTTACAGTTATTTTCTGATTCCCTCTGCTTTATATTCTGCATCGAACTAAAAGGTGAACAAAAGCAGATGCTTTCCTTTCTTACCACCCAGCCTGGCCAAGATGCAGAGGTTTCCTTGTGCATGCAGAAAGGTCCACTTTTATACACACATGGCTCTTATGGGTAATATTCTAAGGTATTACTATTCCTATGCTGAAGTGTAGGCTTCTTTATGTATTATCATACTGAGAAAAAACAAAAAGTTTAATTAAATGCAGACAAATTGGTTGTGCTTCTGAACCAGCATCCATTTAGGCACCGTGTTTTGAAATATCTGTTGGTAGGTACTCCCCTATCACAGCCATCTGTGTATACCTTGCAAGCACTAATCAACACTGAAATTAGTCTCCCTAAAATATAGGATCTCTGAGCTGTCTGCAACATTTTTGACACCTTCACCCTAATTTCATTTGCTGGTTACAATTTTTGAACCAATATTTTCTTTTCTTTCTCTACCCCAATAAGCGACCTTGAGTCCCTGTTCAAGATTTCTTTAATTAATCTGGGATTCAAAATGCAATGTCTGCTCTAGTCTGCTCACAAACTGACCTCACAAAATGCTAAATCAGAAGTGGACTCATTAGCATTCAGAACCACCACAGATGAACAAAGGAGGAACATTACAGAAAATAAAAGGAAAGGTATTAAAAGAAGGGCATTGCAGGGAGAAGAACATAATTTCTTAAGTGGACTGGATAGAAGGGGTAGGTGAAAGAGGCCACTCTGTATCAGAACATCTTTTCAGTGGTCTGTCATTTGGCAGGTAGAATGAGATTGCCTATAAAAACTTTTCATTTAGCTTGAATGCAAGGACATATTGAGAAGGGTATTTAAACAGAATGAAAATCATCCACAAAAGAGGACATAGCCAATGCCATCATCTTTATGGACACGCAGTGAACTGGTAGATTTTTCTCCATAACATTGTCAATGTTTTGAATACTTTTTCCCTAATGGTATATGTCTCCTTCTTCCTTAACAGTTTAGCAACCTTTCACTTCAGTAACTTGCTACAACAGTCCCCATCATTTAAACAGTTAGGTCGCTCTTCTTATTGTAGCACCTGTGGTGTTCCAAGAAATGTCTGGGACCATAAAAGGAGCTTTGATTTTGGTTACTTGCCTGGTAGAGAAAGAAGTGTGAAAAGTGAATCAACAAAGTTCATACCTCATGATATGAAATGAGCAATTTGATTAATGACTAAAGACTCATTACTGTTGTTTGGTCTGAAGAACATTGCAGGAGTACATTGTACACAAAGTATTCTGCTCCAGCTAAGTCAGGGATTGGAATCATTTTAAAAATAAACCAGCCTAGTTGCTAAGATATTCATCAAGGAGGTGACAGGAAGCCTGAATTCCAGATTCCTGCTCTCAGAATTATTTTTACTTTTACCAGGGACTGGCTAATATAAAATGTATAAACAGAGATGGGAACATTACCCAGAGTTCAGGACTCTCCTGCTGACCTCAGGAGAGGCTACATTAGGCCATCTGTGCAGAGTGGGATTTTTCTTTCCTTTTTCTTCTTCCCTTTTTTTTTTTTTCTTTTTTTGGTTGTTGTTGTTTCCATTCTGTTCCCATGAATCCTTTGTTAGTCAGTAGGTCGAATTTCAGCAGGAGGGGTGGAAGGGGAGGCACTGAAGCCATATGGTACCTAAGGTATCTTGAGGGATGCAAATTATTATTACATGAATTTGAATCTCTTAAGCTGAAGATAGACAGGAGTGTAAGGCACTAAGAGATAATATCTAATAGACATTGTTGGCAACACTGCTTCACCTTCCTCCAGGTGGAATGAAGGTGTCTCTGTCTGCTGAAACTTTTACTTCCTTTAACGTTTTAGGTAAAACAATTGTAATAAAGCAAACAGGCCACATCCTATCCTGTCAGCCTGTTAGAAAGTAACACAACAGGATGTGTGTCTACATGGCATAATTCTCTTCCCCTCCTTGATTATGGCAGTTTCTTCCATACTACATTTTAGGAGCACTGTAAGGTTATGCCATTGACGGCACCGCTCCTCAGCAGTGTGGGGTTTTAGCAGGCAAGAGCTATGGCTCCTTGCACACTTGTGGCCTCTTGTTATTGCTTTACTTGTAAAGATGTCCCATCAAGGTGGGTTTTTGATGGGATCTCCTTCCCTTGCTGTTCATGATACAGCTCTGGTAATGTACTGGTGAGCATGAAGGAGCTAAAGAAACCATTGAGGCAAATACAAACTGTCAGGTTAGTCTCGTTGTGTATCAGATTGTTCAAAACTCTACGTAAAATAAGTGGAAATATTCCTGAAATTAATCATTGTGGCTATTTTTTTCCTTTCTTTATTTTCAAAGTTTTCTAATTTTTCAGAAAAATAAATTAGGAAAGATTTAGTCTAGACTTGAATATATATACATATTTAATTTTAATGGGTTTTTTACTATGGATAGATCTCTCAGCATGGATGTTTTCTTTAATCCCAGAGGAAAAGCCTCAAGCTACATTTTGCAGTTTGTCTCATGGGGTCAATTATGTAAAGGCCATCAACCCTTTGTTTCAGAGGCTAAAATTACCAGTTGCCAAACTTGCTTACATGTTCAAAGGAGGCTCTGCACATGTGCTTGTGTTAATTTTCAGCTCTCATAAGCACCCTAATTCAAAGAAGGGCTAACTGAGTCATGGTTAAAGCTATATTCCCTCACCCTTCGTATACAGCAGATTGGCTTTACAAATCTGTAGCAGGCATTTTAAGTCTCCTCAGTGAGCAAAGCACATGATATCCATTAATAATTGTCTGTGGTGGTCTGATGGACTCCAAAAGGGTGTAGGAACAACACAAGCATGAAAAGAGTTTGAGAGAAAAAGTCCCAGCAGAGTTCTGTCATATTCAGTCTCCTTGGAGTGAATGGAGCTGTCATCATGTCTCCTGTAGAAAATAAGCATTAAAAAAACAGCTGGCAATCATTTCTCAGGACCATATTTATAGCACAAGGGGATTTTATTTCTAAAGCACTGTTATTCTCTACTGAAACCATTTTGTATTATTTGTGTATTAAATTCTGAAAAATCATAGGAAAGTGCCATAATTGCTAATTAAAAAACAGTTAAGGAGACATTAATGAAACCCCTACACTGGTCTTTTATGCAAAGAATTTATGAGATCCTGAGCAGACACAATCCTCAGACAGATTCATTAGCTGGTCTGTAACATGCACAATTCAGTTAATGAGCAGAACATATCTGCCATTTATTCAGATATATCTAGTGATATTTACTCATTTGGGAAAAAGACTGATTATTAAATATAGTTATATGAAGGGAAAAAGTTATAAATTTTCAGTGGAGATGAAAGTTAAACATTCTGTTCGTTCCAGACTTAGTTTGACACTTAAAAGACTGTGTGCATGTGCCAGGGAAATTAAACTGTGGAAAAGGAGATTTCATATCTAGAGGACTGGTTTTTTTCCTTTTACCCTTTTTATCTTTTTCACTTTTGACCAATTGGAAATATAACACTTCATTTCAGAAAAACTCTTCCACTTTGCATAATATAATTATTTTTAGGGAAATAATTATTCGTTGGAGCAAAGACCGAGAATGTCAGGGTCATTACCTTGGAGGCCTCGATCCAGGGAGTAGATAATTATGCACATAAACCCAGATTCAAAGTAGCACACCTCCAGACCAGTACTCATAGGACTCTTCAAGCAGACAGAAATCAAATAAACCGAGAATTTGCTCCCAATCTCCCTGGTATTACTTGTTTGCTAAACTGCTACTCAGAACAAATCTCATGCTGCTATCGTTTTGTTTTCTGTTGTACAAGATGAGCTATGGATCACCTGAGGTTTTTTCTCATTGTGTGCTGACTGGGAGAGATCTAATTTATGAATTCTGCTATATTTTCAATACAGCTCGTTGGACTGTCAGTATGGATCAGTGCATGGCCAAAGGCAGAAATATAGTTCCCCAAAAGGGTTTTTAATTTTCTTCAATGTACTGCTGAATGTTTGAGGGTAAAATAAGGGTGGATATTACAACTCTCCCACCTCATATCAGCAATTATCTCATCCTGTTAGCTCATTGTCTGGTTCCATTGAGCTAGGCCCCCCATTTTAAAATTCTGGTGGGACTAGGGGTACCCAAAGATGTTGGTACTGCAGTAAAAAGCATTCATGAATAAAAAAATTGAAGGCATTAAGTGAAATTCTGTCCAAAAGAGCAGTTATACTGATATGGACCCTAGTACCAGTTTCATAGTGATACCCAGCCATACCCATGCAGAAATCATTAGAATATAAAATAAAGTCAGCTGAGATAGCTTTCTACATGTTGCTTCAGTTTCACCAGGTATCTAACTGGTTTAGACAATGCCTCGTATTCTCTCATCCTACTGAGCATTAAATCTGAGATTTTGTGCATTAAGTCTCTGTCACTGAGGCAAATGGAATTATCTGTCTTTCTCCTTGAAGTCACTGTAGCACACATATGCAGTGTTTTTTTTCTTTTTTTTTTTTTTTTTTAGTTTGATCAAATGGTGTCTGAACAATTCAAAACTCAGCACAGATCAAGGGAAGCAGCAGCGTGGCTAAAAATATCACAAGTTCTGGAAACACATACATTTGACAATGTAAGGTGTGACTTCAAAGTCCATCTGGTGAATCAGCTCTGGTTTAAGGGTTATTGAACCCTTTTAGCTCTTTCCCTTCGTACTAACTAGAAGTTAGTAAAACTGGAAGTTAGTAAAAAGTGTACAAAATTAATTGCCAATATTTGGGGCTTAATGGATCTGTTCAAGGTTTTGCCCACAGATTCCTGTTGCTGACAGAAATGGGTAAGATTTTCAACAGCAACTGCTAATCAGAAATGCTGCAAATATTGATGTGACTGTTTAATATCATAGAATTATATGCCTCATTTAATGGGGGGCTTTGGATGGAAAGAGACCTTAAAGATCAATTTTAACCCCCCTGTCATGGGCAGGGACACCTTCTACTAGACCAGGTTGCTCAAAGCCCCATGCAACCTGGCCTTGAACACTTCCAGGCATGGAGCATCCAGAAATCTGGGCAACCTATTTCATTGTCTTACCATTCTTATTGTGAAGAATTTCTTCCTAATATCTAATCTAAACCTGCTCTCTTTCCATTTAAAGCAATTACCCCTTGTCCCATCACTCCATGGCATTGTAAAAAGTCCCTATCCATGTCTCTTGCAGCCACCTTTAGGTACCAGAAGGTCCTTTGAGCTCTCCCTGGAGCCTTTTCCAGGATGAACATCCCCAGGTCTCTCAGCCTGTCCTCATAGGAAATGTCCTCTAGCCCTCTGATCTTATTCATAATCCTCCTCTGGAGTCAGTTCAACAGGTCCATGTCCCTCTTATATTGAGGAATGAGTACTATTTATCAAAAGCCTTGACAGTTTGCTTTCGGGTGATTTGCCTTCTTTAAGAAATTATGTGATAGCAACATTTTTTCCTGCTGTTATTTTCTTTTCTATTAGCAGCTTTTCCATATGAGATAAAGTTGCCATCACTTTTTTGGTTTGATCTGCACAGCTTTAAAGAGACATATGTGTTATTAGCTATGTCTATCAGATGTTTGGATCTCTCTTCTAATACCAGCTAATGGTCAGATAATGCCATTGATTGCTGAGCAGAGTTGTCCATTGATTTTCCTAGCCTGCTGGAAAATCGATAAAATGATGTGGCCCAAATTTCACTGACAATGTCTACACACGATTTTTGGAATATAAGTGACTGTGTAGGGCAGACAGGGTATTTTATGTGCCTGCTCATTGTGAACTGAATAAATGTGAAAGCCATTAGCATTCAAATATGGAAAACAATATCACACACACAGGGGGTCTAATTTGCTTTCTCCTCTCTCATTTTGTCAGTCACACTGTTGTAAAGTGGGTACAAAATGTTATTACTCTGGTCCATTTTTTTTCATTCTTATTAATATAAATTACTTGGGGATTATGTAGAGCAAGGGTTAACTGAGAAATTCTATTTAAAATTGTATGCTATTTCTATGATAGTTTTGTAAAGGAGGTAACATTTCTGTAAAGTACACCTGCTGTGCCATTCCCATTCTTCTTATGTAGTGACGAGCCCAAAGTTCAGCTCCAAAGCTTCTGCCTTTTGTTATATGTCCTTGGCATAATTCAACACCTAAAAAGGAAGGATGGCCCAACAATGAGGGTATTGACTCTCTCATAGTCACAGCCCCAGCTCAGTTCCCTATTTTTGTGTAAATTTTGTACTGCCACTAAACCCGTACAGAGCAAGAGCCCACAGAAGTGCTACACTGGCTCCATCTGAGCTGGTGTTTGGAGGCTGGCAGAGATGTGAATTTGAACCCAGGAAAAGTTTCATGGCACTTTTATAGGCCATGTGTCCTAATTACCCATGGATCTTGCCATGCTTGAATGTCAATGCACAGACAAGCACTATCTCGTCACTCTGAGCTTCAGTTTCCATGTGTGGAATTATTAATACCTTACTATTTGACAGTGCTACTGGGAAGAAAATACATTTAAGACTGTGAGATACCCATATCTAAGTTAATGGGGGTGTTGAAAGTCTTTGGAATATTTAGTTATGCTAATTGGTTCTTTTAATTCTATACATCACTTGAATTCAGAATAAGATATAGATAGTCTTAAACCCTTTTTAGAGGTGGTGTTTTCAGGGCCTGAACTTCAAGCATTTGCCTGCGTTTTTTTTTGTTTTTTAAGTTTGAGAGGGGGTGTTTCTACTTTTAATAATTTAACTAGAATAATGCTGTTCTCTTGCAACTAGAAGTGTGGGGTAGGGGTCATTTTAGTGACAATCTTTTCTTTCCTTCCCAGGGATGCAAGGCAGAACTTAGTGGATTGAAGGCCTTTAGATAAAGTCTGGCAGACAGACTTTAGTATTGCCAAAGAAATCCTAAAGAAAGACAGTGTTGTCTCTAGACTTCTAGATTTCTAGAAGCTTCTAGGCTTCTTCTGTCCCTGTTAGAAAGAATGAAAGAGGTTGAGAGACCCAGAGACCCCATCCAAAGTGGGATTCCCTTTTATGCTGTCTGTGTAGCATAGTAACACTGCAGATCAAATAGCCTACTAGGAATTGAAAAATGTAGAGTCATTCTTATTTTTCAGACATGCTGAATCACTGACTATAAATTATTTGTTTTGCTTTGTTTGACTCTGACTTCTTAATGATTTATTTTTGATTTAGCAGAAAGAGTTGGCAGATCTGAGAAGTCAAACACAATCTTCCAAGAGAAAATCACTTATGACAAAAGTAAAGATAAACGCAGGCAGGGAGAATAAAAAAAATCTTAGAAAGTTGAGATGAGGTGATGACAGAAGGTGTTTGGAGTAGAGAAGATGGTGCCAGAAATTGTGTATTCACCTCCTTTTCCTTAAGAGAATTTCCATATGTTGCCGAGGACTCGGATTGGAGCAGTACAGCATTTTCTTATGCTAGCCTAGTGAAAGAAGACAATTATTTAATCACAGGGACTTGGGCAATCTGAAGACTACATCTGCTGCATCCTTTTGCTCAGAATTTCAGGTTTGAAAACTGTCCTTTGCCTTCACTCAAATAGTGATCAAGAGCGACTAAGCACTGAAGACACTGCCACAGCATATGAGTTTTATTTATGGCAGTAGGTGGATACCAAAGGTGATGCAGAGTTCTACACTTTGATGTTACTAATTAGTCACTAAGTTATTTAAAAATTAGCCTCTAGCAAAATATTTTAAGTGTCTGTATCAATGCTAGAGACTTCTTCAGATTCAGTCTCAGACAATGAATAAGTAAACTTAGCCTGAGGCTCAAAAATGCAACATATTTTCTTAATTTTAAAGTCATTACTGGATGATAATTACTTTGTATACTCCTGTGTGGGTAAGCATGTTGATCCTTCCTTCTGAGCAGGCACATTTTAATCATCTTTACAGAATCACAGAAGATTGGAAGACACCTTCAAGATCATCCAATCAATGAAAAATCAATGAAAAAACAATTAAGAGCCAGGTGGATGATATGAAAACAGGCATGAAAGCCCTGCTGCACTCCAGTAAGATGCTGGGTGAGAGAGATCAAGTCTGAACACAAAAAATGGTAAATTCAAGACTCTACAGCAGTGATAAAAATTAAACAGAGAATCAGAGCAATGTGGTCCCCCCTGAGACACCTCTCCAGACTAAACCCCAGATCCCTCAACTGTTCCTCATAGGAAATGTTTTCTAAACCCTTTCCCAGCTTTGTTGCCCTTCTCTAGACACACTCCAGCCTTTCAATGTCCTTTTTGAAGTGAGGTACCCAAAACTGAACACAGTACTCAAGGTTCAAATCTTGTATACTGTCATGTAAGGTGTTCCTAACATTATGCTAATGTCATAGGTGGCCGTTGGTAAAATTCTTCTAATTTATGAGAAATGATTCTTCAGTTAATTGGGATGAAGGCAGGTGAGCTCAGGGGGGTGTGGAACCTTTCTGAGCTGGACACCCTCGCTAAAGAACTTTCCCATCTACAGAAAGTGACTTCATAATGACTTTCAAACTTAAAACTGGACATTTTAAAAATCCTTAACTGCTATAAGATCCTTTATGAGAGATTGCACCATTTTACCAATGGGAAAGCAACATCAGACATCACTGAGTTGCCTTCAGAAATGTCAATGCATTTGGTATAACCTGGAAGAAAAAATCAAAGTGAAACCAAGAAAATTCCCATTCAAAGGCATTTCTATCAGAGAGAGGTCAATGTGATTGAATTTCATATCAAATTATTTTTCTGTCAATACTAAATGATATTTTTCAGCATAGGGATCACTGACAATCAAGAATACTTTGTTTTATTTTTCTGGTACTGTTCAGAAAGTGTATGATAGCACAGCTTTGCAGATAAATATGTGTGATATTTACAGTGGTTGGCTCACCTTATATTTCCTTTTTTTAGTTTTAAGCTCATACTTACTGTTTGTTGGTTTTAAGACTGTTATATCCATCTCTCTATCCTTTCTAATATTAAGACATACTAGTCAACCATAAATCTATTCCTTGCTTTATTACAAGTTGGCCTCAAAAAGGTAGATTTTTTTTCTAAATAATGAAAAAAATCAAACTTCTGATCTAAGAACTTTTTTTACAAATAGTGACTCAGTTAAATGACATCATAAGTGAGGACAATTCCTGAAGTAAAAAAGTCAATAGTCATTATAAATGACATACTCTTTTTTCTCTTTTTGGAAGGTCAGCAAACTCACAGCATTGGATTCAATACCAAAGATGGCATCAACCTGCAAAATATATGGACAGCTTGTTGGAAATGTTCTGTGTGCTTCCTTTTCACCTTTCTCCAAGTCAGTACAGAAGGAAGCTGAAGCTCACAAATGTGTATTTTTTTCTGCTGCTGTCATGGTTATTTTCAGATGCATTCTTAGATCATCCATTCCACAGGGAGGGTCCTTTCCTCATCTAGCACAAAGCTGATCGCTTTGCTGCTGTCCTTTTGATTTAGAGAGAAAAATCCCACATCTGATGTACACCTTTGATTTCCTAGTAATTAAAATTGCAGTGTGGGAGCTCATCTCTCCTCCTCCAATCCACCCTGCAGAGATTCAAGGCTACCTCTGGAACATTTCCATCCCGTGATTTGTTAATATTGAAGAGCTGTCCATGTTGTTACTTTCATAGTTCCCTCAAATTTGCTAATGCTTTCTACAAGCAAGTGATACTTAAAAGCAGGAACCATGGGTAAATAGAACATGTATTTTTACTGTGTGGGTAATGGGTTAGTCTGTTCACCTTTATGTGGAAAGTGACTGGTTTGACTTTTCCATCTTTCAAGTGCCTTTTGTTCTCTCTTTCAAAAGAACAGTGTCATGGGAACTTCAAGTGCTATGAGGATCAATTGAAAATTTCCACCTCTGTGTTAGTTTTGGAGAGGTGAACCATAACAGTTAGTTTTTCTACAGTGTTATTGCCGCTGAACTGGAATCAGTTCCCATCCAAGTCACAGAAAATTTTCCTCTGTCAAAGACAGCTGTCTGTGCTGAACAGGTGTAAGAACAGAGATCAGTAATGTGCTTCTACAAAATTATGTGGGGGGCTTCGAACAAGCTTTTTTTTTTCTGTTTTCCAAAGACAATGATAGAAGTTTACTGTTTCACAAAATATGAAATATTTTTTTCTTTCTGCATCTTCACCCAAAATCTCTTGGCAGTTTCACATTTGTACTTCAGGCCAAAACTAAAATTGACATTAGCGTAGAAATGAGCTGCCAGATAGTATTTGCCTCCACATCTTTCCTTTTCTATCCCAGCAGGGTCACTGTCAGTGAGCCAGGGAAGGCTGTAGGTCAAACATAAAGCCAAAGCATTTGATTCACAAAATTTCTTTCCAAGGATGAGTACTAGAGAAGCAGGGACTTGTGATGCTTAGCTAGAAGTGTCCTCTTTAGATGGATACTTATTTTCAGTTTTTTACAATTTTCTACATACATATAACTATTCAAAGGACCCATCCATGAAGGTTCCATCCATGTTTTCAAAATATTACTGTAACAAAAAGTAATGAGAAAACCCTCTGGCACTAATATAAGCATGGTTTATGAATCAAAATTCTTTCTTAAGCTGATGACTGGAAGTTTAAATGAAATACTGACTTTGAAGATTTATATACTCTTGTCTGTGTTGTATGTGTACTTCTATGCTTCTCAGTTTGGAGCAGCTACATCCCCATGCCTCAAGGAAGCAAATAAAAGCACAGAATTTTATTAAGCACTCATTTTCTCCAGTGTACCAGTGCTGAGTTATTTAGCACAGTCACTTTTCTTATTTTGACACGTTTGGGAAAATTCACAGCATCTAACTGACTTTCAAACTCCCACTTCTACCTATGTGGCTCGTTAATCTGTCATTAGTACACATGGGATGCAAAAGAAAACATGTAGCATAGGAATATTGACTGTCTCAAGAGCTGCTAAAAGGTTTCCTGTTGAACTCTGAGTGCCTTTTATATCTTGGCTTTGTCTTGTTCTTGGGTGGATTTTTTTTTTTGGTGTGTGTGTTTGCAAAATAAAAAATAGGTCTATGAGTCTTTACCTTGTTCTCCATAGACATCATTCTACTGAATTACCATGGTTTGACAACCTCTCTCCTTTATTATTGAGGGGAAAAACATTCTTTTTCCTGGCTGCAACAATGATATCCCTCTCTTTGATGTTGTTGGGAGATGAATTGGGGATGAATCTGGATATTAATCTGACTGCAGATGCTGAACCTGTCTATCATGAAACCAGGTTTCTGGTCCAGAGAGGCACAAAATGTTGTATATCCTGACTGCAATGCAGAACCAGAGCAGAGACCCCAGAAATTTGGGGCTGATTTAAAATACTCCAATTTTGTTTGCAGAATCTATTTCAATTTTTTTTTTTTTTCTTTTAGCAATTCTGTTTCCCAGCTCTGTTATTAACCACAAGAGGAATTTCTATGAAAGGCCTAATGCTTTAGCTGTGTGCAGAATGTTCTTTCAGTCTGACACTATTGAACCTAGCACAAAGCACAGAAGCAACAGTTGTAACATTTTCCTGAGGTCTGAATATGATGCTCCTTTTGTCAATTGATTAGAGCTCCCCACAGAGCTGGAGCCTTGCTTTCAATTTTCCTTACAAGGCATTTCAGCTTCAGCTCCCCATTAACAAGATGCAGTACTTGACACGAAAGGGAGCTGAAGGAATACCTGCCTGCTACCCAGCACCTTGTTTCAGGCCTTTTATATATTTCACATTAGTCAGTTATTGGACAAAACACATGAAGATGGCTCATGTTTCCTTTTCAAAAGTCAGTGATTTCATCAACAATCTGCAGTATCAGATGCACACTTTTGTATGACTCGAGGTGAGTATGTTTCACAAACTATCTTTCATGACTCTAGGTGAAATATCAGTTATTAGCAAAAGACAAGTTATCACAAGGGTCTTTAGCATGTTAACTGGTGCATTTCCTGAAGTGAGTGACAGGAATTTGATCAAGGCAAAATTAAGGAGATTACTGAATTAGCTGTCTTCCTCTTGGGTTTTTCATTCTTACGATACTGCTATGTAGTATTTCACAGTGGCTGGAATAACCAGAGATCTCAAAATCATGATGTGGCATCAGTCCTTCTGTAAAGACTCACTGTCTGGAATGTCTGGTGGGCAGAAGGGATTAATCTGCAGCCTCAAGTGTACGTCAAAGTCCTCCTGAAATTGCCAGGACACTACATTAGCCTGTCTGGGCACTGCTGTTCCATGAGCAGAATTGGCAGAGAGCACAGAAAACAGCTGTTCTATTCATTCACAGAGATCTTCTGCACTGCTTTGCACACTTTGAAGCTCTTCATACTGTGTTTAGTCCTTAGGGAGAAAAAAAAAACAAGGATCAGACACGTTCACTGAGTCTGATACTGAGGAATTTTTTTTAATGACAAATGGTGGACCCTCTTAGCAAGTTGAACTGTCATATTTCAGTAATCAAGTGCTTTAAAAGCAGGAAATGCAATATTCTGTTTAATTTGGACATGATTAATTTCCAAGAAAACATCATATAATTCCTTGTTCTATAACTATATCTAGGGACTGTGTCTAGACCTTGCTGCTTCAGTCAAAAGTACAGAAAATATCTTCTTGAGACATTGTAACAAAAGCAAGAAAATTATCGCCTAAAACAAAACTTTAAAATCTTGTGTTATCCTATATCTTGTTGATATAGGAGACACAAAGACCAATCAACAACTACAAGTTACTAAAGCTTCTTAGTCCACTAGCTTACAGTACGGTAACTGACATATATAAAATTATCTCAGTATTTTATATTTATATAAATATAAATATGAATGAAGACTAATAGTACATCAATTTTCACTATCATCAGTAACAAGACATTGCTTATATTTAAGTAAAAATAAACAATACAGCAATGTAATCAATATCAAATTAGATAATTAGCAATTCCACCTCAGCAATTCAAATGATGCTCAAGCAAAAATAATTATACCAAAAATAATCTTTGAGTGCTGAAAAGTGATCTTTGTTTGATTATAAACCAAACTAAATTGATTTTCTCAAGTTAATTAGGCAGTAATCCAAATTTTAAAAATTCTATTAATGCAGCTGTACTGTTACTTAATGACTAAATTGCAGCTTAGAAACAATTATGATCTTTCTTTCTTAATTTTTTGGTTTTACCTAGCAGCTATTCCCCTACTTCCATGACCCAAGATAGATGGATTAGAGGAAAAAAAGCTCACTTGTTTTCCATAAAAATTTACAAATGATAATTTCAAATATCTTATATAGACTGTGTTTGGGTTTCTATTTTAATGAAACTGTTGGATTTAGGCAACATTTTTTTCATAACCCTTTCCAGCAGTGGATTTTAAAGATGCACTTTACCAAGGTACCAAGGTACACAGCTGTATTTTCACATCTTAAAATGAGAAGTCTAACATGTCTCTCAGTTAACAAGAAAAAAAATAGGAAAACCTAGAAGATAAAATACTTGGTATTTATTATGTTTTCAAAATGGTTTCAGCTGTTGCAATTTCATGGAATCACAGAACAGTTTGGGTCAGAAGGGACTTTAAAAGTCATCTAGTTCAAAGCCCCCTGCCATAGGCAGGCACACCTTCCACTAGACCAGGGTTCTAGGACAGTATCCCTGGACTTAGAAATCTCAGTGCAAACTGAAAACAGTGGGTTTTTTCTACAGGTCCCTTTCATGAGCTGCAAAAAACTGGTGGATTTCCAGAATGTTCATATAGACATAGAAATATAGAAGTAAGACCATCACAATTTGTGAAAATACACAATATACAATTTTCAATTAAGTTTTATGAAGTTCATGAAAATATAAAGAGCAAGACATTGCAATTGTGTTATTCAAAATAAGACACAATTTTAGTTGCATGTGGTTTAACTGAAAGGGTAGATTAGCCATATTTAGAAAAATATGTTTAAAAAGGTGTGTTGTTTCAGCCAGATGATTAAAATTGAGGCTGTCACACATTGCTCATGGCAAAATTACTGTGGCATACAAGATGGCTGAAGTCATACATTACTTATGCTGACTTATGGATATGAAATTTAAAAAAAGATTATTATTAGCAAATATTCAAATAGCTGAGAGATGCAAACTGGACAGTTTGTCATATTGACGGATCCTAATGAGTTTATAGTTGAATAGGATAAGGATTATAATGAGAAGAGAATGCAGGGTGCATGAAGTTCTGCAGTAACAAGATGACTGCTGTAACAACACAAGGCCTTGCACCCAATATTGCCCATCTTCCCCTCTGCAGAACATCTGCTGACCAAAGAGTCTGTCCTTCAGAGAATAAGCCTTTGATAATTTTCTGATGTGTAAGAGCTTGGAGTAGAAACAGTTACAAACTGTATCCTTTTCATCAGAGACACAATTTTCCCATTTCAAATCATTGAAATATAAGTGGTTACTGCAATTGAGTAAATTAAGGGATCTCAGTTGAGCTGCAATTCCTGACGGGCTGAGCACTTACCCCACTACAAAGGCAATGTTGGACCCTACCTTAAATCAGCCTCTTTCATGGCAGGAGGCTGCAAGTAGTTGCTGCAGGAAGGTTAAGAGGTACTTCTGTAGGCTGCATGTGCATGCAATTATTTTTTTCAGATTGTCAGTGCTGTCATGTATCATAAATTATCAAGTCTTTATTATTTTCCCAGTATTTTTCATTTTCTAGAGTCACTTGTTGCTTGCTTAAGGCTGTACTATGTTCTGCTGCACAGGGGAACGAGCAGAAATTAGCAGCAGTACTTTAAGACAACCTGTTGTAAAGAATGAGGAGATGTTAAAAGCAAGCTCAAGGTATGACAAAGTTTCTCACCTAGTTAAAACTGCTTCTATATCTGGTAACTACAGAAGGAAAGGAAAACAAATAGATCATCTCTTAGGCTTGAAATGCCCAAAAATCCTTATAAAAAAAACCAAACAAAACCAACCTTAGCCATATCATATGTAGATAGTGTAATTGCTTAGAAAGACTATAGTTGCATCCTTGCAGCCCCAGTGAGTATCTAAACTAAAAAGGAAAGCTCAGTGTCTTGGCTTTCTATCTAAAAATTGAAATTAAGCACCTTTGAGCTTTCTGCTTTTTAGAGGACTCTACAGAATTGAAAAGCTTTCTTCTTCATGGATGGAATCTACGTTCCTGACTGTTCAATCTACATGCAAAATTCTTCATTCTCTTTCTTCTTGGCAGGGAATTTCCAGCAGACATAATGAAGACATGAGCAGATATTATGGAATTACCTGTCAAAGTAAATCGACCCAACCTGAGAGGAGCATGGAATGTTTAGACTTTCTGAAGAAAATCAGAGATGGGGTGGCTGAATTAATAACACTGATATCTAATCTTCAAAACTCCTTTGCTGAAGACTGGGAGATGGCAAACAGAACAACAATTTAAAAAAATCTGCACAACATTTGTAGATGTGCTCACTTGTAAATATGGTGTCTATAGCAGGAAAATTAGGAGAAACTAGAATTAAGAATGGAATTGGTGTAGGTGTGAACAGATGTAATTTACCTTGGAAAAGTCAGAATGGCCTTTGCAAAGGGAACCACTGTCTTGGAAATTCATATTGGAGGTCTTTGAAAGGGTCAGCAGGCATATGGATAAAGTGGATGTGATTGATATAATCTATTTGGATTTAGGTATTAAGCAGCCACAAATCAGAGGCAAGTAGGTTATAACTTAGATAAATAATTTGTTATAAAACAGGAAACAGAGAGTAGAAATAAATAATCAATTGTCCCAGTGAAGGAAGACGAGCAGTAGAACTCCACAGGAATATGTGCAGGGGATTGTTCTGTTTATTATGATTATCAGTGACCTGCATAACAGGGTGAGCAGTGATGTAAGAAATTTGGGTGATGATAAGAAATTATTCAAAGTAGGATGAGAAAAAAAAAAGGCAGATGAAATTCAGCACAGTTAAATGTGAAAGGATGAGAAGAAGGATAGAATTCTATTTTCATATACACAGTGCACTGAGAGAACTGTTGCCAGACAGGAGCAATTTTTTTGTTGCTGAGAAAGAGATTTGCTCTGAAATATCAGCTGGTGCTCAGTAGCCATCATAAGGCAAATATTAGGAATTATAAAGAAAGTAAGAACAAAACAGAGATCACTTCCACCATACAAAGTCATGGATTCAGATATATCCTGGAAATTTCTATGCAGTCCTGAGCCTCTCATCTCAAATTCATGAAGGAGAACTGAAAAAATGCAGAGAAGGTGACAAGAATGATCAACTGTCTGTAACAGCTTTCATGCAAGGAACCCTTGTGTGAGCTACAAGTCTTCTGTCTGAAAAGAGCTGACATGGGGGAAGGATGTGACAGAAATTGAATCCTCTTGAGTGCTATGAAGACAGTGGGCAGAGATTAAACTGTTCACAGTCTCTTCTAGCTGAAGAACAAGAGATAGTCAAATGAAACTCACAGAACCCACCTTTTTTTTTTTTAAAGAGGAGAGTGATAGTTGGCAGTTGATTATACAAGACACTAGACACGAAGAAGTTCTTGCTGAAGAATAATTTGCATGTGAAACATCCTTGTGGACTTAAGGGAAGATTGGACAAGCTTGTGCAGAAGAAACTTATCAAGGTTTACCAAACACAAAAGCCCCTCATGTGGCTTGGAAAGCCTCTGAAATGGAAGTACCTATAGGAGAGGAGAATGATAAGAAGAATTATAAGATCGTTGCTGCTCATTGCTATCATGTCCTCCAGACTTTGGTCAATTGTTAGAATCAGTTTACTGGAGTAGACCCCAGTTAGTTTGACCTAATATGGATATTTTTACATTCATCTATATCACCATCATATTTTCTGAAAAATCTCTTTGCCCAGGATTTTCTCCTGGGAAGCTGAGAAGCCTCAGAGAAAAATGAAAACAATAATTATCTGATTTTGCTTCTCCTGTATTTTGCTGCTTTGGAATATGGTTGAAGATTGTTTATCCAGCATGTGAATTGTTTTTACTTATTGGCCAATTGGGGCCAATCTGTTTCAGAGTCTGAAGAGAGAGTCACGAGTTTTCATTACTATCTTTTAGCCTTCTGTAAGTATCCTTTCTGCATTCTTTGTATAGTTTAGTTTAGTATTCTTTAATAGAATATAGATAATAAAATAATAAATTAGCCTTCTAAGAACATGGAGTCAGATTCACCATTCCTTCCAACAACAGGGGCCTCAGAAAATACACCACATATATTCCAACCAAGTTTTCTAATCAGCATGCCAATTGTCACATCCCATAGCTGAATTTCAGGGCACACCAAAATGCAGTCAGTGTGGTGGATGTATAAGCTGGGACTTATAATGAGCTACAGAATAAACGTATATGATAGCATGTACATATATCCAGTGTCATGCCCACGGGAGCTGGGTCAAGTGCATTTAGAATACAGGTACACCACATCATCCCACACTTCTGTTCCACTATTTATAATAAACCTTGCCCTGGGGTTCAAAAGGGACAAACATGGAGTTGAAGAGAGCCTGCAGATGGAGGGAGGATAATTGGTGGTATCCAGTGAGAGTAAAACTGTGTAGACACATACACAGAGAAGGATCCATCTGCCTGTTTGGCTCCTGGTAAACCCTGAGCACTTGTGACTGTACGTAGGCAGTTTTTATGAGCTGTGATGATGACAGCTACATACGTGCTTTGGAGACCATGAGTGTGAAACTTTATTGCAACTATGATTTTTTTCAGGTTTTGCATATTTAGACTCCTTTTCTCATCTTTCCCACCAACTAAAAACAAAAGCTTCTGGATATAGATGGCTTATAACCTCTTTGTAAATGTGTAAATAAACTAAGCATGAAAAAACCCAGATTTTTTTGTTGTTGTTGTTTTGATGGTTTTTTTTCATGTTTTGCCTTTGTCTGATTTATGATAATTGGTTTGTACTTTTGACAGATTGACATACTTGGGGCATTCTATCCATAAGCCTCTTAAATTAAATTACATCATATAAACTAAGTATTTTTTTTGGAAAGTATGACTTACTCACTATTTTTCTTAATCTCTTATATTTATTTATCATATATTTTTATAAATCTTTGATATTGTTCTTCTGTCTTCCCTAGAAAGTACTCATGTGTCTATGTACCTTATAAATATAAGGTAACTTATTGTTAGAGCTGCAGTGTGACCTTAAACAAGAGAATTTTTGAAACATTAATTATTAAAGACTGCGGCAGTAATCTTGAAGTTAAAGAATAGGGCTTAAGACACAGGTAATAAGGGGTCTATTGCAAGCCATATTCCTTACATAATAGTCAATCTAATTTCTAAGCAAAAAGAATGTAAGAAATAGTAGCTAACAATTTTTTCTCCAAAGGTAAATGGAAAATCTGCACTGGAAGGATATACTTTCAGCAAATTTATTCATGTTTTCCTATCATAATATACCCATTCTTTTTCATTTGAAAGACTAAAAATATGAAGAACAGTAGAGATGGCAATTTGCAGCTGAAATTTTGAATGCCATCGCTGTAATATTTTTGTTTATAGAGTTAGTTCCTGCCATAACATAGACTGGGGACAAAGATAAAAACTTAGAATGAGAAAATGTTTCCATTCTATCCAGTGATGTGAGGGAGCATTTAGAAGCAACCAGGAGACCAGGCTCTGTAAAAAAGAAAGTGCCACTTTCATTATAGTGATATACAAGAGCTGTGCCTGAAAACCTAGCTAAGACTATCTCTGAAGAGGGCTCAGAGATTGTCTGTGGCTGAGAGGAGTTATGCACCTGCTGCTTACAATAGCTAGAGCACACCAGGATGATTGAAATGTGTTCAGTTCTAATTTATTTTGAAAAATAGCCAGTGGATCAAACTAATATAAAGAAAGAATATTCCACTTGAGTTACCTCTACAGCAAGAAATGAGATAGTCTTATGTCTTAGCATCTGTGATATTTTAAGGCCTTCAAATGTTAAAGCAGAGTTTCTGTGGTTTTGTTCATGTTTTGTTTTGTTTTGTTTCATTTCATTTTGTTTCATTTTCCCATCAAGAGAAACATATTTCTAAGGGAAGGATTAATTAGGAGACGCAGAGATAAAAAACCCAAAAAATAAGAAACCTCATTTTCTTGAAGCTCTATAGTATTCTCTGTTTGCTGGTCGAATAGATTATTTGTAATGTCCATACTGTTACAACTCTTTCAAACACAGGATAGAAAATTTAGAGAGCACAACACACAGAGATATTACAATTATTTATTTAGATCATCATCCAAAGGTTCCTGGTGTCACTGGAAAAAGTACATAAATACATATATGTCTACATTTTTATGCACATGTAGACATGTTAGCTAATGAAAGGTGTTGGTGAAGAAAGAAAACTAAGAAAGCATGAGAAAGTGAGAAGGAAAAGGAAAAAAAATCTATTCAGCAATAAAAAATAGAAATTGGATTGGTTCAGTGGCTCTTGATTTAATACTTCTGGACAACTCCCCACTGGAAATCAAGAATTACAAATCAGTGATATGTGTTTTGCTTATCTCCTCATCAATGTGCTGAGCATGAAAATAGGATTTAATTTAATGCTTGCCCTATGAGCTGATTACATGACGTGCACACAGAGTGCCTGCTCATATATTAACAAAAAGATCTGAATATGAAAAAAATAAAACCCATATATGTTACCAAGCCTTACCTTTTTTTAGACTGAATTTTTTTTTCACCTTATGTATCTCTATCTTGTATTTGAAACTTCATGGATGCAGCACGCATTTCTACTCAGTCCACAGCAGTAGGTAAGTTTGTTTCAATTTTCTCTTGTCCTATTACCTCAGCCCCAGAAGATTAAGGCCCACTAGAGATAAATTTTTTGGGTTTTACTTTTTAAAAGAAACAGAAAAAGGATTCTCCCCCAACCCCTTCTGATATGGCAGGGGGTAATATATGCAGCCTGGTTACAGTCAGGACAGGGTTAATTTTTGCAGTGGCTAGGAGGGGTCATGGTTGGACTTGGAGGTTTTTCTGTACTGCTTTGTCATTGCTGGAGCTAGGGAAAAGGGGAAAGGAAACGTCTTCCAGGGAGAAGGGGTCCTTTCCAGTTGAGACCCAGTGGGAACGCTCAGGTGTGGCATTCACATTCTCTGAAAAAATCCCTTTGCCCAGGATTTGTCTCCTGGGAAGCTGAGAAGCCCCAGAGAAAAGGAAAACAATAATTATCTGATTTGCTTCTCCTGTGTTGTGCTCACTTTGGAATGTGTTTGGAGATTGTTTACCCACAGGTGATTGTTTCATTGGATTCTGCTGTGAGCTGTTTTGACTCTTTGGCCAATTGGGGCCAAGCTGTGTCAGGACTCTGGAGAAAGTCGGGAGTTTTCATTATTACCTTTTTAGCATTCAGTAAGTATCTTTTCTGTATTCTGTAGTATAGTATAGTATTCTTTAATATAATATAGTATTATAAAGTAATAAATTAGCCTTCTGAGAGCATGGAGTCAGATGCATCATTCCTACCTTTGTCAGGACGTTCCCTGCAAATGCAGTAACATTGAGTTGGGGAGAACCACTGCTAAACCATGACAAAATGGCAGAATGTATTCTGGGGCCATGTTCTTTAGACAATAAAATCTTCTAATAAAAGAATAAAGACTAAGTCAGATACATTTCTTAGTGTTTCAGAAAAAATGAATCAAGTGGCCCAGTGAATGAAAAGGTCTTAAATCTTGCTAAATAGTTGATAATTGTTGATTAGCAAAATGCAATGTTAGCTTCATTGCAATAAATGTTTTGTGTACCTGCCCAGTGATGAGGTCAGATCTGTCCCTCAGTGATTCTCTTATGTACTTTGCCTTCACAAAAGAACAGCACATAATTTAAAAATCTGAATAGCTTTTTACATAATTCTGATACATTTTTAATGTCAAGGCCTTAAGCTATTATTTAAAAT
Organism: Molothrus ater; assembly: GCF_012460135.2. Classification (NCBI taxonomy): domain Eukaryota; kingdom Metazoa; phylum Chordata; class Aves; order Passeriformes; family Icteridae; genus Molothrus; species Molothrus ater. The sequence goes on along the minus strand of NC_050482.2, from coordinate 10,148,265 downwards.
TCTGTAGGTATCCTCTGGAAAGCAATGACAAAGAAAAATGAGCAATGAGACATCCACAATCAGCCTTCTAACATGCTCTGATTGGTCCTACATGTTTGGGTTTTTTTTCAGATTAGTGTAGATGGAATTCAGTCTATTAGTCTAGTGTGCAATACATTTTGCCCATACTAACTGCAGCATATTTTAGACATCTTCAAAAGTTCATCAGTGTCGCTTGAAAAAATATGATAAATTCATTTTAAGGCTTCCTATGAGTGGATATTAAGCATGTCTGTGTGTCTGCACTAAAGTCCTGAATTTTATATTTTGAGAAAATCTCTGTTTTATAAATGCAACAACTATTTAAATGATGTAAAAAGTAAAATGAGGGGATTACATACTCACAGGTCTTCACTGTGAAGAAAAGATAGTTCAACTGGTTTAAAAATAGGCAGAAAAAAATCAGAAAAGGGGAAAAACTATTATAGCATGAGTGGGTAGATTGCTAACATCATAGAAAAATCACTCCTTAATTTGATATGTTTATTGTCATGCCCTTTAGATAACAAGTTCTCACTCGGCCTTGATGCTGTTCTGGAAAGCACAACACTAATGAACAGAAAAACAAAATTCAAAACCAAACCCACAATGATGCAAACTCCCCAGAAACCCTACAGGGCAAAAAACCCAACAAAACACCCCTAACAAAAAATAACCCAACGACCAAACCAAAAATCCCAGGAGGGAGGGGGAAGAAGTGATATATTTTTCTCAGAATAAACCTCATCTTCATTAGTAAACCAAGGAATGCATGTACACTTTCCTCTGTTTCTGTTGCTTAGAAATAAAGAGCAGTGGTAGAAAGCCCTAATGCCATTACAGTCAATTTACAACACCCTATTTATACCAGCTGAGAAACTGGCTCATAATGTTGTTTAAATAGGATGACAGCCCAGAAAATTTTCTGATGAATGAGTCACCCAATTGTGGAACCAAAATTCATTTCTGACCCACTATGGCTACTACATTTATATTATAAAGGAGGTCATGGTTGTTTTACATTAAATATAGTACCCTCAGGATTTAATTAAAAGGGATTTAAAAATATGAATACCGAAGCCAGACAGGTCATATTGGATAATCCAGTTTTATTTTACAGTAATTGGTTACACAAGTTATTATTACATTATTTAGAACATCCTGATTCTCAGTGGAAGTCCTTGTGCACTTAATTAACCATGAGTGCAAAATGACTTGAAAAACTGAAGTCATTAAGCCCTCCTTAAATAGCCTTTTCAAATGGAAAGTGACAACAACATTTTCATTTAAATTCTTATCATTTTGAAGTTTTTAAATGAAGAAACAATGATGGTAAATAATAGTGACTTAATTGCTGTTTTATTTATTAGTTTTAATTATTACTTTTCAGTGGATATTTCATATTTGTATTTTTATCTAAGGCTGTCATAACTTGATTTTCGCATGCTCTGATCTTACAGTCAGCTTGATCTTCACTTTGGTAAAGTTTGCAGAACACTGAGATTCTAAGCATGAGAAATTCTGGCTACTGATCACATGTCTTTGCTGAGGTCTACAGATTTTGATGCATTTATAAAAAAGGTGGAAGACTTTTACTGTAAGAATGGTTAATTTTAAAGGACAAGAGGGAATTTAAGCTTTACTTAACTGAAAGACCAAATGATCAGTGTACCTCAGTGTGATTGTCAAGAACGATGGAACACTCAGTTACTTCTTCTGAACCAGGTCAATGTTTTTTGTTGCATTTGTTAAGGTTTTTTGAGATTGATTTTGAGGTTGTTGTGGAGTTCCCTTCACTGGGAGATATTGAACTGTCTGGATGCAATCCTGTGCTATGTGCTCTGGGATGACCCTGCCAGGGCAGGAAGATTGGATTAGATCACCCTGTGTGGTCTCTTCCAACCTTGCCCATTCTGTGATTCTGTGAGAGGCTGGGGACTGCAGTTTTCAGTACCTCACTGGGGGAAAGAGGATATGCAGGCTGTGACAGCAGGGCAGCCCTACCTCCAGAGACTTGGCTGAGAGCACAGACTGGGTCAGAGACAAGCCCTTGGCAAGAGCTCATTTCCCTGCCAGCCCAGAAGCCACAGGGATGCAGACAGCTGATCACAGTATCAGTCCAGAGTTCCTTTGCAGCAATTCTTTCCCTAATTGCATCCTGCTTCAGCCTGTTTTGGTATGAAAAGTGATTTATCTGGGTTACCATCAACACCATGGTACAATGGAAGTGCTCTCTGGCACATCAAAATGGGCAATATTAAGCAGTGTTTATCCACACATTCATTTGCATTGCTGGTCTGGGCAATCATTAAATGCAGCACATTCAAATCTTAATTCAGCAGGGACGATAAAAGGCAGGTTGCTATTTGTGCTGTTTGCTTAATTGTTCTATATGACTGAGAAATAGAAGAGAATTTACTGCAGGCTTTTGATATTCAGTGTTGCTGTGTCACAGTACATTGAGAATAATGAATAGGACATTCACTCTGGAGCAAAGAACATTAGTTTTCTTACCTAGGAAACACGGAAGCCAGCTGGAGAGGAGAAAATTGCCAGGTTGATTGTCGACATAAAGGCAAAGGTAACATGCTGATAATAACCAGGGGAAATATGAAGATAATAACAGAGGATGATAACAACCCAGCTGAGGAAGAGAGGGGGGTCTGGAAGATCAAGTGATCCCAAGCTGTGCACAGCTATTATGCAGATGGAGGGACACCTCTGCTCCTGAAGAAAGGAGATGGTTTATTTCCCATGCAGCAGAATGTGTTGACTCCAGCTTGTATTACACAAGATCAGGCCTTGCTTCCTTCCTATTATAAGAAATGTTTATTCCCTGACAGATTTCCACACCACTGCCTTGTTACTGCGGATGTATCATTATTTATCCCACTTTGCCCTGCCTCCCCCTCCCCCTTGGCTGTGGGGCTCTGCCAGTCGTAGGCAGCTGTCACGTCAGGTCTGTGTGAATCTGTCAGACTCAGGATGAGGAAAGATGGAGTGATCACTGCTTGCTGCCGTGCTTACTCTGCTCTCTGTCTTAGCAGGCCTGTGTGCAGAGAGACGCTTTCCAGAACGCTTCCCGTCAAGGGCAGCGGGAGGAACGAGGGAGCCACGGCTGCTGTGCTGCTGCCCAGCAATGACAGAAACCTTGGAGCAGCCTCCAGCAGCTCTTCCTGGAGCACCTTTCCTCTGTAGCACCCCTATTCCTTGCAGCCTGTTCCAGCTCTCACTGCCATCTGCCTTCACTGGTGGGTGAGGAGAGAGGAAGAGGAGCTGAGGAGTAGGAAGAGAGGCCGGTTGGGCACGGGAGCAGCAGCAGTGATAAGCTGGGGGCAGCATTTTGTCCTGCCCTGGAATCAGCTTGCTTTTAGTTTAGTGTAGTTTTCTATTTTTCCTATTCTCCAGCATTGGTGGCTATACAAATATTTTTTCACCTTTCTTTTCCAAGTCATTATAATTTACTTAATAACAGTTTTGAAATTGCATATTCCCTTCTCCTTCGTCCTCTTTTTTTTCTCTTTTTTTTTTCCCTGCTTCTAATTCTTTTCCATCTACTTTTTTTTTTTTAATTACTTGGCTGGGATTTACAATCATGATATTTTCTGGGCTATGGTTAGACCATGGTCCTAAACAGAACAAGGAAAGGAAAACAGTCTTTGAAATGTGATAAAAGTCATAGTCATTAGACATTATACTGTATATTTATAAATGTGACTCACACAATGCTTTGAGTCTCAGTAACAGCAAATGTATCAGCAAATGTATCATAGGATGGAGTAGCTGAAGTAATACAGCATGTGACGATTGATTGCCATCCTAAAATCCTGATGTCTTGCTTACAATCCTATAAAATTCTATTTTGCCAGCAACTATGTGCTGGGGGTTTTTTTTTGGGTTCTTTTTGGGTGTTTTTCTTTTTTTTTTGGTCAAACTATAAGAGTCTTCTTCTCCCAGACAAAATTTCCATTGGAGAAAGGATCAAAGTGTTTTCCTTGAGCAATTTTCCATTGTTGGTTACTCGCTGCTGGCATTTTAAGAAAGATAGTGAACTGCAACTAGGTAGGCAAAGACTTTCATTATCATGTTCTGTTTTTACTAGAAATCTAGGGAAAATTCAGGTCATTTACTTTGTAATGATAAGTCTATCTCCTCTCACACAACTCCTGCCTGTCAGAAAGGATGATTCAGGAGTGGTAGGCTCTGCTCAGAACCCCTGATATACTGAGAAAGATAACCAGAGCAGCAGGAGCACAGCCATGGCCCAGAGCTCAGATACTATAAATATTTTTTAACTGAACTCTATATTTATTGCTTTTTCTTTCCCCTTCTAAAAGCTTAAACAATGAAATTAGGGTATGCAACACTTTTCTGATTGCTGCAATGGATTCTCTAGCTCAGGTAATGCGAGTGCTTAAAATTTAATGCGGAGTTCTGTCCACGGCTCTCCCTATCAACCCACATTATTTATATAATCTGGTTCTAGAAATTCTGTCATCACCATGCCTTTCTGTCATGTCTGTCTCATAGTGAGAGCTTATTAACTTGTGCTTTATTAGATACTATGCCTTTACAACCAAGTCATTAGACACAACCATTACCCTGGTCGCTTTCCTTTCTGTCTCAAGATCCATCTTCACCGCGATACCTGTGGTTAATGAGAGTCCTTAAGGAGACAGGCCCCAAGTGATTCATTTGTAGCTCTTGTCGGCTTCTTTCATGGAATAAAAAAATATAAATCTCTAAAGCTTGCGGCTGAGTGTTCAGCCAATAGATTTCCCAGTCTTGTGTTCCAATTAGTTGCCCTCAGGTTCAGCATCCTTCTTCCACAGTGCTTCCTGCGAGCCCTGATGTGCTTTGCTGATGTCTCGACTGGAGTCATTTTGAGGGAAGGAATATTTCCTGTTTATGCTCATACAATAATCAGCACAGTGAGGGCTCCGCACTCACTGGGGCTTCTGGCTGCCTCTTGCTTACTGCTAATATACATTATATGTACATGCAAACAGTTTGGGGAGTTTAGTGAGGGGGATTCTGGTTTTTGCATGCTTGTCCAGTTTTGCCACTATTGCAGTTTTTTATACTACCTTCATTAACAGGCAATTGCAATGCTCAGTTCAGGCTTCAGATGTGACAAATACTTTTAAAGAAGATCCTCATCTCCAGACACAGCCAGTTTAGATTTTACTTAGAAAAAAACCACAAGCAGAACACTCTGTATACACTGAAATTTATTCAGTAAAAATCAATGAAAGTATCTTATGAAAAATGGATTTTTGGGGGCTGTTTGTTTACATTTCTTGCCTTCACTTTTACCTTTATATGTGAGAATTAATACAGATTTTTTGCTAATACTCTGAGCTTACTCTGGCATCACACTGAAACGTTTATTAACTTAATTTCTTTGCAGGATCTGAATTCTGATATAAGTCTAAAAAGGCAGCCTCTGACTTAAAAGCCATTCTTGAATTGTTCTCAATTGTTTCTATTTCATCTGACAGTCTTCACTGAGGGCCCTCAGTTTAGTTTGGTATGTAAGACCGCACCACTAAAACCCTCTCAGAAGGAAAATCATGTTAATTATGTACAACTGCAGCTTTTCTGCTGGTGGCTTTGTGCATGGACTTTTGGTTAAGGATGTTCATGATCATAGCAATGATTCTGGAAATAAGTAAAATCTATTGGTACATGAAATCCTGCTTAAGAAGTTGTGCCTTACAGATATTAAAAAATGAATCTGTCATAGAGCCATGAGTAGAGCTTTTTACAAAGCATTTGTTTGATGCGTAGTTGCTCCCCAGAGAGAATAGTATCCAAGAATGAGCTCTGAGTAAATGAGTGCATTTGGCACATCCTAGAGTGATGTCAAAGCTTCACTGGCTCCAAGGGGTAGTTTTGTTTTGACAAACCTAGTTCCAGTGCCTTTTGCTTAGAATTGATTTGAGGAATTCAGAAATATATGAAAAGAATATATCAGCACAATGACACCTACAATGAGCAGAAGGCATCCATTAGCAGGAGATGGAAAAAAAAAACCAAAACCAAGAGAAAACAAACCAGCTCTTGTTGCTGTTTTATTAGAAATGTCTTTTGTTTTTTCACCTGAATGTATTTATACATCTGTCTCCCAAGCAAACAGAGAAAAATACTCCAGCTGAACTCTGTCAATACAAAATGAACTTGAAGTGCATTTTCAGAGGAAACTCTTGTTATTTTTTATATTGTTTGTGTGGATGCAGGATGCTCTGTGTAAGGTGTATTCCTGAATGGGAAAAGCAAGACTGAAAGCTTGTTTTCGAGTACTGCAGCTTTCAAGAGGAGTTAATGCCCATTTTGCTCCAAGATAACCTCTATTAAGATTAGCAAAGTTGACTCTGCTGTGGATCTGTGTCCTCCCAGCTCACTGCAATACAAAATGGAAGCAGCTGGTGGGTGAAGTGTTTAGTGCAGACATATTTAGGTAGTAGGGACACATGGCCAAGCCTCCTTTTGCCAGATCTGAGTGTTAATTGTTCAGCCAGGTGGGGGCTATGGGCAAGTGTGCCTGCCTGTGCAACCAGCCTGGGTGGGGATTTACTCCTCCAGAGGTGCTTGGGGACAGGACACAGATGGTTGTACTCTCGTGGCACTCCTGGCCTGTCAACTCCTCACAAGAGTGAGTGTGAGGTAAAGGGAAGACTTTATGATCCAACACAGACACAGGGATGAAACAAGAAATATCCCCAGAATGAATGTGTGTCACTGCTCTTGGGTATTGGGAGGTTTACCTTTTATGATGTGTCAGTCCCAATTGGTTCTCCTGCATAAAACTGTGCAGATTATAAAGCCTGAGCAGAAGCTCTGATGATCTTCAGCCCCTATTGAATTTCCTTCCTTGGCAAACAGCACACTGGCAGGGTGACCCATGGTGGCTTGCAGGATGAGACCACAGGTGATGATCTAACCAGGACCCATTACCAGAACTCCTCCAGTCTGGGCGGATTAGCTCCAGAACCTGGAAACAAACACTGAGAAAGTGGTACTAATATCCCATCAGACAAATAAAGATTCTGGAGTGTTTCTGGGATTTTAGTTTTTTGGAAACTATCTCATCATATAAAAATGTACAGGTTATCATTAGAAGAAAGGACATCAGTTTTCATCACCTGAACATGTTGCATAGGCAGGCACACCTACTCTTCTACATGACATAGGAACCACTTGTGGCTCTAAATTAGAAGAGTAGTTCCTTCAGAGGGTTCTTATAAATGCCTGCTCAGCTCTGGAGAGCACTCTGAAATCTGATGGGGGATGAACCTGCCACTGCAGCCTTGGTTCCACCTCTGAGGCCCAGAAAGCTGCAGAAGTCAACAGGCACAATCCTGCAGATAGCTGCCTACTTTCAGCTAGATTTCTTTGTGGTCAGAACTTCTGAAATACCTTTTTCAGATGCTTGAATTGATTAAAGTTACATATTGAGGTGAGCAGACTAGTTTAAATGGCAGTGTCACTTTAGAGCAGCTGGATATTGCAGAGTCTTTTGGATTGAACAGAACCAGAACTACCACTTGGGGTTTGCTTATAGTGCATCCAAGACTACAGAGAAGAGATCCCAAACCCAGCTGTGGCTGAGGCAGTGATAATATATTCTTCCAGATCTCGATCATTGCAAATATAACTCTGACGTTTTCTGAGCTATAAATTACTTCTGCAACTATTTTTACAGCCATGGTGCTTGGAGAGAGTATAACACATGTATTTTTATACTGTCTTGCACTTAAATGGTCTCAAGTAAATTAAAAACATTGGAAGGAGTAGCTGGTTTCTGTCACACAAAAATGAATCTTAGGCTAACTATCCAGAAGCACAAAGCATACCAACATCTAACAGACATTGCCTTACTTCCAGCTGTACTTTCTTTTGCAAAAATATTTTATCATGGATATATATATATATACACACATATATATACACACATATACACACATATATATATACCATTAGTACTTTATAAAAAATAAGGGACTAGGTTTTTATTTGCAAATTAAACACCTATTACCACTGCTAGACTGCAAAATACTTGGCTAGTATTCACAAGTGATTAAGGAAAGAGAATTTATGAAGATACAGTCTGTTTCATTTTGGGGAAAAATGGAGATGTTAGAAATTGTCCATTAACAGAAAGCTGTGCTCCTTCCACGCAGATTAACGTAGGAATTTGCTATCATTGTCCTGGGAGTTCTGCTTAGTCATGGCTTCATATCAGATTCTGTGGACCTTTTATTTTTTCTCATTCTAAAATTTTTCATAAGATCAGAATTAAACTTTTGTATGAAAACAAGAGTTGAACATCACCTGGGAGGTGTTCTGCTAGACAAGAAATCAGAAAAATTACATTTACTACAGATTCCTGAGTAGCAATAGACCATTTATTTTCTGCATTTTTTATCTATTCTGAAAATAAGTTTTCAAAAGTAGTTGACTGTCACAATTTCTGTCTTTGCATAAGCACTTTCCCCTTCCTTCTAAATGGTATACAAACATCAGCTTAAAAATGCATTTTTAAAAAGATGTTGTTAGTTCTCCGTACTGATAATGTCACGTCACATTAATACATTTATTGTATAAATGTTTTCTATCCAAAATGATATGCTGATATTTTCATGCTAACACATCCTTGTTAAGCTGAATAACTTGTTTATTACACTTGTGAAAATATAAGTAGATTGCAACATGATACCAAAATAAGTTTTTCTGTTTGAAGAAAGTGTTAATTTCTGCATGTAGTATCTGTGCACATCCCTCGCACATTTGAATGCTGCTGAAGAATTGTGTGCATTTGCTCTTCATTCATTCTTCTTGTGCTGATCTAAACCCTGATGAATTCATTGCTCATTCTGACTTTGAATCAGTTTTTTTTCTTTTTGCTGTCTTTGTCTACTCCTTACATTTTAAGAAGCAATATACTCTTTCTCACCAGTTTCTCTGGGCTGGGGAAGTGCTGAAATGTTGGACTTCTGCAACACTGCTGCTGTCCTTTCTGTTAATTAGGTGTCAAACACATTTGTCTCATCTAATAGAATAATTAAATCACAGCAACTTGTGTTCTAGAAAGAATGAATGCTTTTGTTCTAGATTGACTAACTTATTTTCTATAAGGAAAAGGCTAATTTTTTTTAACACATTGAAGAAAGTGAGCATATATAATGATTAAGAACATTTAATGGGAATTTTATTTAGAGGATAAATTTTGTTGGCATCAAAGCCTCAGGACACTGAACTTGAGATTTCCTTAAAGATGCTTTCTACATGTGTATCTTCAAAGAGTATTCATATTCCTTTTTCATTCTGTTTTTAACTGCAGCACCTAAAGCTGCATAGATATATTCAGAAAGTGCTATAAAGAACCATATGTATGGAAGCATTTGCATGGTCAAGCTCATTCGGTTACACAGTATTTCGGTCTATGAAAATTTGAAAATATAATAGTTAATTTCTGAAAGCATTTCTGAAAACATCCCTGTGCATTAACCGAGTTTTTCCCCCATATTCTTCATTAGTAAGTTTAATTATCTTCTTGTTATGTGTGGCATTTCCACTAAGAAATGTGGTTTCTGCTGATAGGAAAGTCTTATTTTTGAAATATTTTAGTGTCAGTGGAGAAGCCTAAGAGCAAAGTCCACTAATATTTGAACTGTTTGATGTTAGTAATCATTGCATTATCTGGTTTGATTTATATTAGAGTCTGACATTAAAAAAAAAATGATAAGAGTCCCCAGAAAAGTTAATAATAATGTCATCAGATCAAAATCATATTCTTTAAAAGTCTGAGATGCCAACAATAAGGAAGTATGAGGTTCTCCACTAACTTAATTCTGCTAGTGCTAGAAAAATTGGCATACTTATAAATTTTCAAATGTGCAGGTATCAGGAAATTTTATATTTTAATGTAGTTCAGGGAATAGTTATATATAACACAGTATGATGTGTTCATACTTCTTGCTGAAACTCAGATTGCTGACATCAGTAGTTGTAGGAATTGTAAGTTAAACAGTAAAAGCTGCACTGCAATGGTGTGAAAGCACTGCAGCAGTGAGAAGAGGGGGTGCAGTCAGGAAAATAAGAAGCCTCAGACTAATGCCCCTAAAAGTGGTGAAAAGACTTCCACTGCTCACAAATGAGTTCTAGATCAGGGTCCAAGATAAAGATTCTGGGCTTAAGAGAAGAGGGTAAGAAGAGAGATAGCAAATACCAAAGCACTGGAGTAAGGCTGTGAGTTCAGAACTCTCCCTGCCTCCAGTGACTCACTGTATGTCTGTTGGTATCTGCTTGTGATTAAAAGAATTTTTTAAAAAAATTCAGATTTATTAATATTGGTTGCTTTTTACAGGTTTTTCAGTGCAGATGGGTTTGGGGCTTTTTTTTTTTTGCATTTTGGATAAAAATTTTCAGTATATTCACTGCAAATGCAGACTCTTATATTTTGCTTTTGAATAATATTAGCAAGTCTATTTTTTTCTGGTTAGATAAGTGACAGGTACCTCCTTGTCTATCAGTGCATGTAAAGAAAAGTAAAACCTGGTTCCAAGCCCAGGCTGGGGGTAGCTGCTGATCTGGATGGGTTCATTTCTCTGTGGGGAAAGGAAGCCAGTAAAGAAACTAATTTTTGAGCTGTGCGAATTATTTATGTCCTCCAGCATATTTTATGCAGCTTCTGAAGTAGATGACTCAGTTTAAAGTCTGCTTGGAGACAGGGGCCCAATGCAGATGGCTCTTTGCCTCGTTAGACAGCCTATGATCCCACCTCCTCCTGCACAGGGGAGAGTGGGAAGGGGCTTTGGTGTGTCTGCCTCTGAAAGGTGGTGGGAGATGGAATAATGTGCATAAAGCTGGAGAGCTGCTCCCATGCCTTGGTGTTGCCATGAGAATTGAGCCCAAGAAAGCTCTGATGCTGTAAAAGGAGGGGAAAAAGATTATTTTTTGAAGATTTAAGAACACCTAAACTCCTGAGCTGATGCACTGGGGAGTTAATAACTAGTTTGGACATTGGTAGCATAGACTTAATTTTTGCTAGATATGATGGAGTGTGTTCTGTATTCTAGGACAAGTTGAAGGAATAGCTGCCACAGAACATCTTAGAACCCATAAGCAAAAATCTGAAAAGTGTAGCTGTCGTTGTCCCATGGTAATTTAAAAACAAACTATGAAAAGAAGTGACTGGAAAAGATTAGTTTTCTAAAAAGAAAACTAAGTATTAAAATATATTTTCTGGGAATGGCAATATTTTGATGCAATATGCTAGCTATTCATTTTTGTGATGAAAACTCACAATCATTTGTGAAAGGTATTTTTCACAGCTGTGGCAATAAAAAAGAAATCTACTAGATCTTCTTTAAAATGTGGGCTGATCAAAATGCTTAATGTATTCTATCTCCCTGTTTAAGGAAAAACCGATTGTATTTCTGTTTGTAATGGGTTTCTATCTTTCTCTGCAACCACCTGGCATTCTGGTTTCAATTTGATTCAGGCTTTCTAAAACACATAGTTGATAAAACATGTAAAAATGTGAATTAGACTTGAAAATTATATTGAGTCCACTGTTCACTGGAAGTCGTATGCCGACAAAACATTTGATAAAATGTTTTCTTTTCTCTTGATTTACTGAGTTTTATCACATATATCAATGCTGGTTGCCATATCAAACCTTTGTTTTGGGGTCAGAGAGACCTCCACAATACCTTGAAGACCTCATGAGCAGCCAGGAGACAGGAAAGAGCCTTGTTGCCAAGGCTTTGGAAATGTAACCTGAGTTTGCATTTTTTCTAGATGGAAGAAGTTTTTTATAGGCACTGTAGCAATGGTACCTTCTGGGGATGAGTAGTTGAGAATAAGGTGAGCCTTCATCTTTATTAATAGAGAAGTATTGATATTAATCTGTCTGGAAAAGTTTTATTTGTTTAGTGAAATCCAGGAATAGGGTTCCTTAATAATGCCCTAGAGCTACTTTGAAATGATAGTTGTGCCTCAAATGAATTATTCTTAAAGAAAAATTATTTTCATGTATTTGTTTTATATTTGATATCAGTGGAGCACCTTTTGAATAAATGTAATATGATTGGGATTCCAGTCATTTAGAAGGTTGATTCCAACTAAATGAAGCCTCTGCAAAAAAATATTGCAAGTCATATTTTAAAAAAAAGGAATGTTCTAGTTTTCAATAATGCTGTGCCAAAAGCAAATCATTGATTAAATAAAATTTTAAAGAAAATTTTAAAGAAAGTTTTTTCTTTTTTTCAAAGGGGAAACAAAAGTGGTCATCAGAAGTTTCAGTGTGGTGTGATGTTTCTCAAAACTGACATTCCAGCCACTGAACTATTAGACAAGGGATGCCATGGAAGCCATGTCACTTGTAGCAGACTAAAGGCATCTAGGAGAACCAGCCCTGAGGAAAAAAGAAGAATGCTTATTCTTTGTACTACATCTAGAATGAATTTAGTAATTACCTATGCAACCCAGACAGCACAGACACTGCCAAAGTGAGCCATCCTGACTGAAACAAATACATGCATCTGGAACATTCAGGTTCCTCTTACATTAGGGATCCTTACATTGGAGTTTCACAGAGGCTATCTTTATTTGCAGTCAGGCAATGTTTGGATGTTCAAGTCTGACAGGAGCAAACCAGAAGAGAATATTTTCTGATTAATAATTTGCTTAAAGAAAAATGGAATCTTAAACTCTGAGTTTTACAGCCTGAGTTCCTCTTTTGGTATTGTCCCTTGTGAAAGGTGAGAGCAAGAGGGCTGAGAAGAAACAAAACAAGGAGCATTTATTGCAAGGCAGGAGTTACATAAAGCACACCATGTAATTTCTGCTCAAATTGTCATGCCATAAACTAGAATAATAGAGCATTTCATCTCTCTGCAGACAATGTGAGAATTGAGTGTATATTAAAGACTAAAAAGAGATCAGGCACTAAGTTAATAACAAGAATTTAATGCTGGCCCCAAATTACTATTGCACCACTGTACAAATATGAAGTGGTGAGGTGACAGAGTGGCAGCACCACAGCATGCTTCCAGTGAATAGTTCATACAGATAAAAATAGATCTAAGGCTAGAATTAGGCATTGGATTTAATAAAATGTAAAAAATCCATGGTTAGCCTAAAATAATCTGTGTGAATCCTTTCAAATTTAAACTATATGGTCCTGACCATCCTGTATGGCTTTCTTTGTTTTGTATGGTTTTTATTTTATTATTGAATTTATCTTCTATTTAGAGAACCCATGGTCTTGAAAGGGAAAATGAAGAATGGGTCCAGAAGAAGGAACTAAAATTCGAAGACAAAGAAGTTTTCTTTGTTGCCTGTTTTCTTTGTGAAATGATGGATATGACTGGATTCTATAGCAATGGTGCTAATGAGCTCCATATAAAGTCACAGTTTACTTAAACCCACATGTTCACTTGACAACATAAATATGAACCCATTCAAAATCCACCTAATTACTGGCATGACAAGCACAAGAAAAATACAATAATGCAGCTTTTAGAGAGAGGTGCCCAGAGAAGTTTGTGCTTACCTGACCTGCTAACACTGCTGTCACCCACCTCCATAGTGTCTATCTCTGTCTGTCTGTTCACCTGAGGCTGTTTTTGTAATCAAGAGGGAAACCCAAAAACTTTGAGGGTGGCATATAATTGTTTGCATTGCATTTTAGAGTGCCAGTGTTTTGTAAACTGAGTACAGGGTACACTAAATCCATTTGGCCAGATGCAACCCATCACCCATAAATCTCTAATCTGGTTTGGCTTTTACATGCAGGTTGCAAAAAGCTGATCTCTCTCTGAGAAAATTGTGTGTAATCAGATAAGGAAGGAAAATAGTTTGGTTACTTTAAAGGTGTTAAAATTTGTGCTAAATAAAAAAGACTCAGAAGTATTGTGATATTTATTCAAATCATATTCTTCATAGCCATTTTTTCATCCAACATCTTTTTCTGGTATTGTCATGGAGACCAAGGTTGTTAATGCCATGCAATCCTATAATATATACATGATGAATACTGCATTTCATAATTCATAAACCCAAGTTTATACAGTGTCACAATCTTCACCTCACAAAGCAGAATTGTATCTGTACCTTTGTTGTTAGCTTTGAACTTCAGACATTTACTGGGTATGTCACTGGCAAATCTGAGCAAAAAGATTCAGTGCTCAAGCTTACTTATGCATGCTCAATATGCATTTGTTTAGCAGGGAAAAAACAATCCACTGCAGTAGGTTTATTTTAGTTGTGATAAAGAATACAGTCTGAGTAATCTCAATGCACAGAACAGCAGTTTAATTGACAGCTACATAATCAGTCTGAAGTGTGCTTGCTAGAATGGGTCAAAGTCCTTTGGGAATCCAAATGAGGTTTGGATGGCTTCTGCACTCAGTGTTTTGCTACTTTGCATCACAGATCCTGACATCAAGATTTTACATGAGGAGGAATATGGCAAAAGCTCATGTTGCCAGTGTCCATCTGTGGAACGTACAGATTTATATTTTTAATTAAAGAAAAAACACAGTTTTGAAAGTCCAGCAGTCACAAACACATATATAGAAGAGGTTGCTTTTTTGAGTAGCCCCTGCTATTTCAACCAGACTGAACACAGTCCAATTCTAATAGGAGTGGGAAATAGATGGATGAATAATGGGAACTTGAGCTCTGGGCATGAACAGTGTGGCCTTGCATGTCTAGTTATGGTGATTTAATATTCTACTGCCCAGCTGTTCACTTGTATTTGCAAAGCAAACCACATTTAGCCTTTACTGTGAACATTGCTCATCCTTGATGAAAAGTCCACTCACATATTTAAAAACATCCTTTAGGGTTGACTGAGACTAAGCCATATGATTTTGTTTAGTGTTAGGATGCACTAACTCATGCCATTGACTTGGCTCAGGTACAAAACTGGTATTCTCAGGAAAGAATCAGTAAGAAGGAACATTAAACCATGAAAACTTAAACCACTATAATTGCAGAAGTAAGACCTTATTTAGATGTGCTAAAACACCATATAAATGTTGAGACTACTTCCTCTTCAGTGATGCAGATAGAAGAGTAATACACTGCTTCATTTCCCCTTTTACCTGAGACACGGACATCAGAGATGAAATCCAGCAGCTCCTTTGCTACTCTACCATAAAATGAGAAGTTTCAAATTTCCTAGGTTAGGATTTAAGGCAGAGTACATTACAGACCTTGAAATGCAGTCCAGTCATTGTACTAGCTTTATGCCTAAATACCTGATCTAGCTGAAGATGTCTCTGCTCATTGCAGGGGAGATTGGAATAGATGACCTTTAAAGGTCCCTTCCAACCCAAACCATTCAATGATTTTATGATTTTATGGCTATTGCCTGTATGAAGTCGTGCTTCAGAAAGGTTAGGAAACAAACTCCTGTCTCTGTGGAGAAACCAGGTATATTACTTAGAATGCACTGGATAAACCCAGATGAGCCAGAAACAACCATTCACTGTCTTTAATACGGCTTTTAATTCACTCAGCTGAAATATATTAAATGAGTGAGTAAAAGGGCATGAGGTTTAGAGAGAATAACAATAAGCATTCACATTTGCAGACATGTCTATCATTAAAATAGCATAGATAGTTTTTTCTTATATTCAAACAATGTGATCAGCATTGTAAAAGGCTCTATGCCAAACCATGTAAGTTCTGTGGGCAGAATGAACAGCAAACTGGAGGAGATAATTAATAAGAGTATAAGTATGAAAAAAATCACTGCTAATTCATTTCAGGAAAATATATAATTCTAGGGGGTGAATAAATACAGTTCCCAGGCTCTTTTAAAGCATTACCACTGTTCACAGTATCTGAATGCCATTGTTATATTACTGCCTCTAGAGTCTTACAAATCTTGTGCAATAGTTTTGCCCAGTATTTATCTTTTTGTATTTTTTAGCTCAATTCAGCCTCGGCCAAATACTGGTTTTACCATTCTTTTAGTTACACATCAGAACATGTGTTTACATTCTGCAAACAAATTAGGAATACTCATTCTCTCTTCATAGTTAAATTGCACAGGATTCTCAAACTGTCAATGAGTAAAAAACCCCATTTGGGTTTATTTTATAGAAACCATTAGAAACCAGTAGATTAGCACTACCAGCTCATTGGCTGGTAATAATATTTGTGCTGTGAGGGTTTTAAGAATTGTCTTTTCCCTAAAAGCAGCTGAGGTTTTGTTGCACACTTTCACAAGTGGACCGCTATCAAGAGTTTTGAGTGCTCAAACCATTTAAAGCTTCAAAAAGCTAGGCTTTAAAACTAACTATTTAATATATTTACCTAAAGGTAGAGGTATTTATTTTGCCTGAGCAATCTAGGATTATAAAAAAGGAGATTAAGTAAGATCATATTGCCCATACTGTATTATGACCAGACTGAGAAAAATATACCTCACTTAGGAACATTAGAGAGAATGTAAATTGCTGTGGTTTATGGTGCACAATCCAAGTAACTTACTGCAGTGTCAGAAAGATGGCTTTGGTGATAAGCTGGTCCAATAAACTTAATTCTGTAAACAAATTTTAAGTAAAACTACTGTCAGAAATGCGTGAAATGTTTTTCTCCTTCTCCTGGCAAGTCTGTCCTCTGGCAGGCAGCTATGTGCACTGTGCAGTTCATCTGTCTGGAAGGACAGCTGAGAGGACAGCCTCCTGGCCAGCTGGCAAGGTGTCACTATGCACACAGATGCCAGTAGGTTCCTCTGAGAGGGAATAAATCAGACAACTGGCACCTGTGACACTGATGGCTGTTCCAATGTCTCTCCCTTCATGTAACTTAAACTCTAGTGGAAGGGCATAGTTAGGATCTCTCTCCTTTGTTGTGACCCTCTGCCTGTGGAACCTGCTCTGGAAGGCTGTGAAAATGCCACCCTGAGGCAGAGTGATCTGGAAAGTGGGATCTTCCCACACGTAATTAACCAGGACTAGGAACTCCTCCTTGGAAAAACGAGATAAACCATGGATTCCTAGGGACTGATCTGGTGGTTCATGGCAGCAATACAAAGCAAAGGGTTCATTTTTATCATGTGGGCTGTGATCTGTTTTCTTCTTTTATTAGAGTATACCTGAAGTGGTGTCTATTGGAGGAGTGTCCTTCCTACCTTGATATATAATTTACAGCACAATGGGAAATAGGGTTGTTAGTTCCCATGGTCTGGTACAAAATCCATTATCACTCCTTATTTTTTGAGTTCTTCCAACTCCAGTGACCTCTGTAAAGGTGCATTATACTTGAGTGAAGCATATCCAAATATACCTGTCTCCCAGAGCCCTTCATATATTTCTAATACATAATAGCTAGAAGCTGGCAAATGAAAGGCAGTGCCTGAGGGCTCTGCAGCTCAAACTAAGCCCAGGTTTTTTATCCCACTTACATGAGAAATCCTGATAATTATCACGTCCTGGCTGAAAAGATTTGTGCAGGGCAAAAAACCCTGAGAGTGCCTGACAACTTCAACCAAAGACCATGGCTTGAAATGAGATCTACTTACCACCTTTTGTACCAGTGATTTAGTATTTTAGATTAAATAAATTTTAATGCAGACAAAATATATCAATAGCTGCTTTAAGATTTTGAGGGATCATTTTATTTCTGCAGAGACATAAACAATTCATAGGATCAGAAATCTAAAGCAGTGATATGTGTTTGCCAAAAGTTCTAGCAGCTCCAGGGAGCCGTCCCTGCACTTTCCTGTTAATCAGGGTAAGTTGCTCTTGTAGCACACGTGCTGTGCTTCTCCTTCACCTGTGTCTGTACTCTGCTGTAGACATTTGGTATTTACAATTGTGAGGTAAGGGAAAATGTAAACCTTCTTTAATTACAGTCAAGTCACATTTTCCTTAGGCTGAGTACATGTGCAGGGAGGGTTACAAAAGATTCACTGATGTGTGTGAGCCACAGCACTTTCTTATAAGAGTGTAAGAAAGAAAATAATTATTCTTGTGAAAATGTGAAAATTTCTCCTTACTGCAGACAGTGATTGTCACAGGCTATAGCACTGGTTCAAGCACAGGCTCAGCTTGTCCCTTCACACAGTGGTGTTTAAATCATCACATTAGGGTTATATACACTGTCTGGCTTAATAAATATTCATTAATTCATTTCAAAGACCCCCTGCTTAAAGCACAGGAAATTCAAATGCAAGATTCCTGCACAACAGGGAATTTGAGCTGAAGACCAAACCCCTTAACTCAGTGGGCAACTCATTCCTAGTGCTGGCAAAAGAGGCCACACTGATTCCTGGTCTGCCTGATGCATGGGTCATTGTCAATGCATGATCCAATTCAATGAAAATACAGATAGCAGATATCAATGAAAAATACTGATTATCTGCAGGTGCTCTACCATGAGTTTTATTTGTGACTCATTAAAGGCATAGCATTGGTGTGTTATCATCATCATTCTATCCACAAATACAGAGCACAGCTTTGAGAGGGCCAGTGTGGGAAGAGGTAATTCCATCCCAGCCAGACCAAACACATTCATAAAATTATCTGATATTTCTAGGGCACTGAGAGTGGCCAGGTGACTCCCAACAGATCTTTCAGCATGCTTTGACCTTCTGGGTTCCTGAGGCAGCCTACACTTTTGCCTTTTGTTTAATAAAATGCCTTCATACTCCAAATGGTTTCCCAGGAGTTCTGTGACTCTTGCTTCATTAACTATCACCCAACTGCAGCATTCTAATGTTGGAAATATGCAACACCTAAATGGTGCATTTCAGTCTTACTCCTTGTTTCTTTGCCAATTTAGTGTGTTCCAGGTGTGCCCCAAAGCAGATCTTTTGTTTGTCTAACTTTGCCCTCAGCCCCCCCGCCACTGCCACAAAACTCTATGGGTCATATTTAGAGGGACTAAAGGAAGATTTTGAATTACATATTCCCTTTTCTCTGTCAATCAGACTATCTTCAAGTTCTATCTTATTAACACTGAAGGCTTTTTTTTCATCCATTCTGTGATTGCAGGACTTTTCCCTTATAATTAAAAGAAAATGTTACCCTGAATTTATTCTTGGACATTGTATATGTTTATCCCTGTCTTGGTATTGGTTAGAAAGTGAAGCTCTTCTCCCTTGGTGATATTTATTCTCCTTTTCTCACTTCTCTCACTCTGCTTGTGTATTTTTAGGAAACAATCAAAACTGCCTTCAGCTTTTTCTTTACTATGCTAAATAAACCATGCTCTCATACTGTCCTTTCTCATGGCAGAGCTTTCACCATATTGCTACTACTTGCAATTCTTTTTGAAGCTTGTTTGACAAGGCTTTCTCTACCTTATCTCTACCTTATTTTTATCCACCACTTACCTGTATCAGTAAGTGATGAGCCACCACATCCTGCACCAGAGCTCTGTGTCCCACCAGATGAACCTGCACAGACAGTCTAACATTAGTAGTAATTAGCAATAATTCTCTCTATTGCAGTAACATTTGCATTTTCCTTGAATATCTACATTATACAGAAAGGAAGAGGGTAAAGGATCACCATAGAAAAGGAAGTTCTCAGTTCAATAAGTACAAGCAGATCAGTCAGCAGGATTAGATTTACTAAGCACAGATAAAAGGCAGGAATAGGGAATACACTGATCATGCTTTGTTCTCCTTCCCCCTCCACCCCAGTTCACTTCCTTCATCCAAACATTAATTTGAATTCCTGTCTTCTGGGAAGTAAGCCCTCAACATATTTGGATTTTTTTTAAATTTTTTTACATACATACAAACATATATGTATAAACCATTGGCTGCCTGTTTTAGGTGCTGCATGAAAGAAATATTTCTGCCTCTTTTCTGTTCTTAAGGCCCTTGAGTAAAATAAGGAGTGATCTCCAGCAGCCTATTTTCCCTTCAACCTCCAGGCTGCAGAGTGCAGCATGTTCCTTTGCACTGTCCTAAAGACAGCCTCTGGGCTGATTTCAAAACCAAACCCATTTATTGTGCAGTCAATGATCCTGCAAATTGGGCCTTCTGAAAAGACAGGACACATCCTCTGGAGTGTATAAAACACATGGTTCACGTCTTCATGATGTATTCCCTATGTGGTGCAAGCATTCTATAGGCATGCAAATGTATGGATGGGCAAGGAGCTAAGAAAGTCAAGAAGATTCCCTTTGGAGAGCATCTAGGTGAAGCAGTTAGGCTTTGACCATTTTTGTCGTGTGATTTTCTTCTTTGTTTGCCTCTGTTGCTGCTCAGAATTTCCTGAAAAGTTGCAGCAGCATTTGGCTCATGTAATTCTTGACTGTTTGCCTTCTGCCCACATGATTTGACAGTGTAACTGTGAAGTTGAACACACTTGCTAAATTCCTTTCTGAGGATTCTCAGCAAAGCTGTGAGCAGGACCAGAAACTCTGGGATTTCTCTGAACCTTAAAACTACCCTGTATTTGATTTATGCTTGTTTAATATTTAGAATCATATGAGTTAAAAACTACATTTCAACAATGAAACACTGAAATTTTAATATCTGAAAAGAGATGGATGCTCTCAGTCCCGTTGCTTGCCAGGGCAAATTTCTGAATTACCAATAGAAGAGAATACCAGGGATTTTTAAGCTCTGCAGTTGCTCTATGAATACAGATTAATTGGTGCCTACAGGGCCTTCATGTAAACACACACTAATCTGTTAAAAAGAGAAATAGGAATGATCCTGCTCACTGATAGGAATTTCCTCAGAGACTTCAATAAGAGCTGGATTAGACAATGAATGCTTAGAGGAGTTCTTCTGTTAAATATCAGCACAGGCTCCTTACTGGGGGGATGATATTTTTCTAATAGTAATATAGAGCCAGTGCTTTAGGTTTGTTAAAGCTTTTCTTTTCCCAGTAAATATCAAAAGATAATGAGATTGTGGGAGGGTTTTGGTTTTGCTCTTTTTGCCAGATTTTCAATCTATTATTTCTAGCCTACTACAATGTACTAGAGGTGCTGCCATCAGCGAGGTGGCTCTGCCCAGGCCTGACATCCTCCAAGGCTCAGGCTGTGCTCAGCAATCTCAGACAGGGGCTGGACCAGGGCACCTCCAGTGGCTCCTTCCAACATGAGCTATCCTGTGATCTCACCATGGACACACTGTTCAATTTTTACACTGGAAAATGACAGAGTTGCTCTTGTCTATCCATGAAGCCTGTAATATCTGTGTATGATGCATATCCAGAATGGGATTGGTATGGGGTAGAGGAGGCCTAGGAAGTTAATAAGACACATTCCTTGCTAAAAAATAAAAGGATTTCAGAGTAGAATAATGGTTTGAAGTAGAATATTTGTTCTGTGACTTTGAAACTGCTGTGATGGTTAATTTTCTTCCTATTATATAATACAGTGTTGTGTTTTGGATGCAGTATGAAGAATAATGTTGGTAACACAGGGATGTTTTCAGTTGTTGCTAAGTAGTGTTTATACTGTCAAGAACATTCCAGCTTTGCATGTCTTGCCAGGAAGAAGGCTGGAGGGGCACAAGAGGTTTTGGTGGAGAGACAGCCTGGATAGCTGAGCCCAGCTAGCCCAAGGGATATCCCACACCATATGATGACAGGCTCAGTACATGATCTGGGGGTAAAGCTGGCCAGAGAGCATTGCTCAGGGACTGGCTGGTCATCAGCTGGTGAGTGGTGAGCAATTGCACTGTGCATCCTTTACTTGGTGTTGTATTATTATTGTTGTTGTTATTATTATTAGTATTATTATTATACATTTTTCCCTTCTTTTTCTGTACCATTAACCTGTCTTTATCTCAAGTCATGAGTTTTCTTGCTTTCACTCTTCTGATTCTGAGTTTTCTTGCTTTCACTCTTCTGATTCTCTCCTCCATCCTGCTGGAGGTGGGGCAAGTGGCTGTGTGGGGCTGAGCTGCCATGTGGGATTAAACCACAAAAGGTACTTTTGCAATATTAATTGTTTCTATCTCAAAATATAAACAACCATTATTTAATATAAAAAACAATGCAAAGAAGATAAGCATTGACTTATCTGTTGTAGAGGTGGGAGAACATGGATGCAGCAGATGTGTGTGATGCAGCTGTGTGAGTGAGGATGATGCAGCAAGGTGGGGCCAGATCTTGCAGCCCCAGGCCTAATCTCTAGACAGGAAATGAGCCCTCAGTGTCCTAACTCAGTCCAAAAGGCCAGCAAAATATTAGCTGTCTAATCTTTCTCTAGTGGCACCTTTCTCTATTTACAGATCCAGGGTTCATGTGCAGAATGTCTTTGCACCATGAAAAGAAATGGCCACGTGCTCAATGACAGTTTTACTGCTAATACAATATTACATTCAAATGCCATTATGTATAATTTGAAGCAATGGATATTTCAGAGAAATTAATCCTGCCAAATACTTTGTCAAAACAGATCTAAGTGACTCATAAAACCACTGCATTGGACACAAATGAAATAAGGAAACCTGACCACTGTATGGACAAAGAGAACAGTGGGTACCTGGCCTGTTTGTTACATTTTCCTGTTTGCTGGGAGAACAAGGTCAGAAAAAAACTGCCTGCCTTTCATTTAATCCATTTACTGAAGCATATTGCACAATGCTTTCCCTTCATGGACAGCTTTAACATTATTTTCCAGGCACAGTCTTCATGGTGGCTTGGCTGGTTGGATATATTTAGCCCTGAACAGAAACTCCAAAAAGTAAATAATGATGCTATCTGACTTTGAGAGAACAGATTGTTTAAGCTCAGTGATGAGCAGAGCACCTGAAGCTCTTACATCAGTTCAGACAGTAGTCAGAAAAGTCCACAGACAGACATCATTCAAATAAAAATATTTGGTGTTGAAAGGAGCAGCTTTGCTTCTCTACTGTAAATGAAGAAAGAACAGAATAAAAAGAAGAACTCTTTGTCCAGTGTTAATATCTATAGAAATAGGACTGCTCCCTACCACAATGTAGGGTAAGTACCTCTACTTTGAACATAAATAAACTCACCTCCCTGAAAGGAACCCTGCCATAATTGATATTTAAAGCTCTAAGACATGAAGCTATTCTTTTTACTTTTTTTTTTTATGCATTAGATTTAAAAAGGTAAAATCTATTTGTAGATATTGCAGTGTTGAGAAAATCCTTGTAGGTCAGCTTTCTTACTGCTAAGCTTCCCTAATACCAGTTTTCAGACAAAGCAGTTTTCAGAATATTTTACTCTCAAAGAAAAAACCAAACACTTGCTTCCAGAATTTTGAGGACATGAGTCTGCATTCTCATGCAGAGGATAAAAGTTAAATTTAGCAAGTCTTTCCATTTTAGGTATAAAACATTGGAAGATCTACTGGGCCTTTGTGATGTACAGATTCCAGGTCTAAAGTTCACTTTACTCCCTAACTTCTCGTGCTTGTGTGACAGAGACCAGATGACTTGACTAGAGCTCTATTTATAAGAATATGGTGCTGTTTTGAGCTTTGCTCAAGGAATGGAGTTTTTGGATTAGAGTCAGTGGAGGTCCAGTGCTGGGAGTAGAAGAGCAAATTAACAGATGTTGAAAGTACTTGGGAAGAAATCTGTGTTGGGAAAAAAAAAAAAAAAAAGAAAGAAAAAAAAGAAAAGTTTTTAAAGTTAGGCTAAAGGAAAAACTGAAATCTAGTGGATAAGGCCAGCCTGTCAGCTGGTGTTGTGGCACATGCATAGGGCAGTCTTGGAGTTCAGCCAGGGTAATGTCAGCAGTTATGATAAGATGACTGAAAAACAGCATGGGAAGGACTTGACTTCCTCAACTTAGTGATGAGAATAATTTCACCAGAAGGGGAAAGATTAATACACACACACACACACAAATGGCTGTAAAGCTGTTTTTATGTTTTATTCATATTTCTTTTATTTTAGGAAAGGTAACTATCTGTGCTCTGAGGGTGACCTGGAAAAAGTGCTCAGTCTGCAAGGACCATGGTGCTGTGGAAAAGTTCCGAACTTTTTCCTGGTCCTTTTCCAGCTTTCTGTGGCCTTTTACTTTTGCATTCTCCTAGCATTTCAATAAAATAATATTTCCAGGTTTTCATTCCTCCAAAGTTTGTTTATCCCATAATCAAGGTTTTCTGAAATACTTAAATCCTGGATTATTGAATATATTCTGTATTCATTAATTGCAATAATAAATGGCAGGAAGCAAAATGATAGTGACCAAACAATACACAATGGGTTTGAATGTTACAGCAGCAGCTCAAGATCAAAGTTGTTGAGTCATGCTCCCTGTCCCACATACATTTAATGAGATGCCTACTGACTGACAACCTTCCACCACTGTCAGAACACACAAAAACAATATTAGATGTTTTTACATTGGTCAATGGGTTTATTCATATATCTAGCAGACACCAATGGCCCAGTTTTATCAGTGTTGTAATTTCAATTCCTGTATTCAGGCAAATAGCCTGCTGTGCCAGACTTGGATGTGTCCCATCTGCATGTGCTGTTGTGCTGTGCCCTTTCCAGGACTGCAAGTCCCACCACTGATTATGAGAATAGCTGCTCATTAGTGTTTGTTGGCACACAGTCATCCTGTTCTGATTAGCCTGTGATCTCCTGACCACTGCAGTCACCCACTGAAATAATCCATTACCTACGTACTTACAAGCAGCCAGTGAAATACATGGTTCTTTTTTTGATAGTGACAGTGCCCTGTATTTGACTATTAGCTCAGCCATAATGAGATCATGGCTGATTTAGACAAGGGTAATTTATTTTTTTTTTTTTTAATTTTAAACCTGCAGCTCTTGTAAGACTATACATCAGCTGCTTGCCTTTGGCATCAAATCACCATTTTTGTCTACAGCCAATTGCTGAGTCGTGAGATGCTAACATATGTCACTCTCTATGTCCTTCAGAACTGATTTAGCAGTTCCCTTCAAGATGCAGTGCTGTGCCTTTGTGGGAACTTATCTTAAAATTTCTCTTTGCTTTTACCAGACAAGTGAAGTATGATTTTCCTTGTTCAAACAGTCACTTAGCTTGCAAGTGATATTTTACATTGAAATTAGAACTATTAACAGAAATACGGACAAAAAGATTAGAAAAAGAGATTTGTGCTGACATTTTCAAATGGAAGGCTGGATTTTTTATGAGAGCTATTACCTATCATTCAGCTTTCAGGTCCACCTGAGAGACACTCTTTTTTTATTGAAGATCATTGGAAACTTTGTACTGCTGAACAAACTTGCAGTTCTTTCAGATTCTAAGTTTTCTTTGTACCAACATCCTTGATTTTTTTCTATCCCTCCTAAATTACCATGTGAAGAAAAACCCAGTGTGCAATCTCAATGCTTTCATTATCTGGCTCTCCTCCTAAGACATCGGATATTAAATCTCTTTCTTAGCATTGCCCCAATATTTGACATTTACCATTGTAGAATCTATCTTTCAGAAGCTACATCTTTGTTGACTTTTCTTCTAGAACAAATATTTATTGTACAGCCCTTACTATACTTATATTTAATCCTACCAATCTTTCCGACTACAGCATCCAGATATTATTTTTCAAAAACCTTTTATCTTTACACTAATAAATAAAGATCTAGTGAGCTCAGTCTATCCCTACCATTGGTACAAGCCCTGAGAGTCCACATAGGTTTGATTAAAGTCCCTTTATAAACCATAAATGAGTAGCAGCTGTGCCTGACATCTCTGGGAAACTTGGCAAATTAGACCACCTCACATTTGACAAAGCTGCAGGTGGGAGATGACAGGTTTCGTTTGTGGTCCTCACATCAGTTCCCTTGAATTAATGTTCTGCATCAAAGTCAATCCTATTTTTAACTTTCGATGAAGAGAGAAAAGGAAAGGAAAAAAGATGAATGCCTTGTTCATGTATGAATGTATTGGTTACCTGGATAACCAATACACCCACAGCATTAAATATGAGGCAGAACCACTATAAACAATGCTTGTGTATTTACTGGAGCTTCTGATTCCTGGAACATGTTGAAAGATGGGCTGCATCAAAAGCTCTATGAAATAGCAATATATCACACACACAATAAGAGACAATAAATCACTTTTTGGGGTGTGATGAATGAATCAAAATAAGCCAACATTATGTTATGGGAGAGAGGATCCATCCATATATTTTGCCCCACCCCTGGGCCAGACAGGTGCAGTAAGTACTGGGTTTGATTTGAAATTTTGAATTTAAATTTCAAATTTTGAATTTTAAAAAAGGGCTTATTTTTGTTCTAGACCTATTCTGATTTATTTTCTAAAATAGATGCAAACTCTGGATATTTGGAACTTTTCTCTCTTTAAATTCTACCTGACCTGAAGTGCTATGATTTAAGTAACTCCATTTCAGCCACTTGTATGCATTGTTTATATTTGGCCTGCAAAAATAATCTTCACTTAGATTCCTTACTGCTTAGAAACTGAGATTCAGAATATAGTAGATTAAATTTATGTATTAAAACTTGAGAAACTGTATAAAAAATTTGATACCCAAAAAACTTTGTTGAAAAATCAATACAGACTTCAAATTTTTTTTAGTTCTGAAAATAACCCAGTCTGTTCAATGATTGCTCAGCAACACATAGAAATTTAAAGAGGCAGTTAAGAAATAATCACTCCTGAACTTAGTAACAATTGCAGCCTCACTGGCAGCTGAGATATGAATGTGATAAATAATTCTCCTTTTGACACCAGAAACTATTTCAACCATGTAATCTGTGGGATTACAATTTTTTAAAATTTATTCCATCTATTTCTTTGTAGAAGACTGGCAACCAAATTCTCTTTGAACACAATTCACAAACAGAAAAATTATTGATTCCAATCTTACTCATTAACCAAGAGAATTCCTAATTGTTTAGAGAATATTGTCATATTTCAATGTTAGTGGGCATTTTTAACCCTGCAAATTAAGGGAGGCAATAAAAAAGCAAAACATTCAGTGCTTGTTCAAATGTCAGCTCAGTCACTTGAGTCCTTTGACTGGAGTGGTTTGGTGCTTCATGTAACAAAGGAAACCAGCACTGGCTTAAAAGCATAATCTTTAAATTAAAATCATGTGGTTATCTTCACTCCTATTTGATGCTCTGTGCAGGCCAGAGTTGCACAGCCTGAATTGCATAAGCCATTTGTTCCCTTGGAACATTCCCCAGAGTATCATATTGTGGTTCTTTAACATTTGTTATTAATTTCTTTTTAAACAATCTGCCTTAACATTGCGTTTGTCTGTTTTGTTGTGTACACGCCAACAGTCCCTTGTGAAGCATATTTCATGAAAAAGGACTGAAAAAAATGGTGGAACAATGATTCTTGGTAAACACATTAAAAGCAATGTATTGTTTTGCACTGACTTTGACTGGTAGGATTTTTTTTTCTCTAGCTCTCCCTCTGGAACCTCCAACACACAGTAGCCTAGCTCCTTTTCCCTGGCAGCAGAACAACTTTGCAACTTTACTTTCTATGAGATGAATTAAAACAGGAGTTGCAAGAAACCTCCTAACCAGGGACATTTTTCTGAAAGCACCGGTGTCTGAAGATAAATAGCTTTAAATGCAACCTTTTCTTAGTGTTACATGGGGCTCAATATTTAATTCAATCACATCTATGTGGACCTTTTATGCATTTTGAATTTTTCTGAAAGAGAAGAAAATGTGAAAAAGAAATGAACTCTTCTCCCTTGGAACAGCAAGAGGAGCAAATATATCTTCCTTTACTAAGATGTTCTCTGTGCTGCTTCAGGCGGTTGCATCAACTATTTACTGTTAAAGCCTGGCTGTGTAGAAAGGCTGAGGGGAAAAGGATCATGTTTCTGCTGAGATGTAAACTTGTGGCAAGAGAATCCTGGAGTCAGTATATCCAAAAAGTTCCTAAGGTGGTGTCATTGCCTGTGAAAGCATGATAACAAGTTGCATGTGCAGCACAACTTATGTTGCAAAAAAATCCAAACACCTGCCTGTACTGTCTTCACATTTGGCATTGGTAGCAGCACCTCCTAGAACTCTGACTTAATTTTTAATGTAGCAAATAGAGTCCACTTCCAAATTATCCACATCCCACAAAGTTTAAAACAGGATAAGAGGAAAGTGCTCTTTCTTTCTCTTTTTTACCATGTCTAAGTTTAAACTGAGGGATCTGGAAGCACGTCTGTGCTGTCCTCAGTTGTATGTTCTACTCCCCGTGTCAAGGCAATCTGGATATTTGAGACAAGAGGTGCTGCAGAAGCCAAAACACATCATGGTGGGTTATTTCCATGCACAAGGAGTGTGAGAGACTAGTTGGCTTGTCACAAATCAAAAGAGAATTTGTCATCAAAGAAAGAAACTTTTAAACTTCAAAACTAAGTTCAAAAGTTTAGAAGTTTAAAAGTATAATTTAATCACTAGTGACAGCTAATTGGAGGACAAGTTAAAGGAGGAGGTGGACATAATTACAGCCCATGAGATCCTTTGACCAAAGGAAGTAGGAATGGACTGGAAATCCCAGTCTCTACCATGTCTGACTCAATTGTTTTGTTTCGTCACATTTGAAAGACACAACAGTAGATCAGAACTGTGGCATCCTACTTCTCTCCATACCAGAGCATTAGGAAGCTGCTACCAGCCTCTGCAGTTTTTGAATTTAATGCAATCTTGCCCCACCAGCATACCTCATCCATCTGCTTCCAGTGTTTTCCATGCCTCCAGTGAAGATGCAAACCCTGTTGCTAGCTCTGTCCTACATGCTATAGTCCATGAGAAAAGCTAACTGAGAAATCTACTGAAAAAGCCATTTAATAATGTTACTGATACATGACTGCTATCAGCCTGGGGACAATCCAAGTCACTGCCATAAGGTATTAGAGATGGAAGATTTCATATGGCTCCTTCTGTGCCATCTTGTCTCTCATTAAAAAAAAACAAAGAAAAAACCAAAAAAAAAACCCAAAAACAAAAAACCAAGAGCTATTAAGAATGTAGTGTAAAACTGTTTAAAGGTCTGACTTCAGAAAAAACAAAAAAACAAGGCAAAATCCTCGTGCACAATTCTGTCATTAAGATTCTGTCTGAAACTGGCATTGTGCATTTCCATAAGAGAATTAGGCATTCATTACCTTCATTACACTCCATTCTGCTAATATGATTCATCATATATATTTAAAAATGAAGTAGTTTAACTACTATTGGCCATAAACCATAATTCTAATAAAGATTAAGCCATTTAACTACTGTTGGCCATAAACCATACTTCCAATTACTCACTTCACTAATGCTCATTTGTCATCTAATTTTTTTATTTTTCTGCATTGGACTATAACAAGTATAAAAAAGAGACCTTTGTCTGATACCAAAGGGTATTTAGCTATGATCACTGTAATCCATCAAATGTCCTAGTGAGTCAAAATGGAGTCTGCAATCCTCTTGACAATCATTATTGATTTGAAAATGGTGACATTTTGGGTAAACTGCTGGGAAATATCATTCTCCTTGTGTAAATATGGGGAGTGATCAAATAAATGCCTCTGTATTCTCTCATAACAAATGATGAAAAAGCAGGAAAAGTTGTGACTTCAGCACACAGCTAACCCAGGCCAGGATGTAACATAGGAAGATATAATTCTGTATGGAACACGTATGCCCTATTAACAAAAATCAAGCTGATAGAAGCATTGTCTTAAACCAAATCTTAACCATCCTGGCCAATTACAACTCTGCCTACAATGTGCTGTAAATGACATAAAAATCTTTCTTTTGTACCAGACATAGCAAGATACAAATGTGCTTGGCTGAGTACTATTACCTTACAACTGAGTTCATGACACTTCATTTCACATTCTGCAGCAAGATTTTAAGCAAGCATATGCTAAATGGCTTAATACAAGTTCAGGTGGTGACAAACAGCCCCCTACTTCCAAAGACATTTCCTGCAAGCTGCTGGTCACATACAATATTGCCATCTTTGTTATTTCAGTCTGCGAAAGAACAGGACAATAAGTGAGAACAATCATCTATAGCTGTAATCTGTACTGTAGATTGCTCACTTTACTGTGCTATTTTATTTTTGAAAAAAAAGAGGTAAAATTGAGAGGATTCTCAGATACTAACTACACTGTTTATTTGCAACACAGTATTCCAAATAAAATCTCTCAAATCTCACTACTTCCATGTGGCTACCCTTCTCCAGCCATTATTGAGACAAAGCTATTGCCATTTGATGTAATGTGTGATTTTTATTGGAAATATGATCTGTTTTCTAGCTTTGTAAATTGATTTTAACCTCTGAAAATGAATATTATAAGATGCTGTCATGGCAGATACAGAATTAGGCACTGTCCTGAAGAGAATGGCAGAGTTAAAACTGACAGGCAGAATTTACAGTCATAGAAGTTGATGGCTTGCCATTCCCCTAATGCCCTCTCTCCAATCATTGCATACTTTTTCTCTTTAATTAGCTAGGCAAAATAGTGATTTTTTTAATATATATATAAAAGAAGATGTTTTTAATGTTGCTTAGAATTGTAGAATGTGCTCACCTAAAACACAAGATGCTCACCAGGATGCTCATGTAGTCATGCCATTCAGCTGTTTCTGAGTAAAACTATTACTTTCATTGGCTGACTTAGTCTGATTTATCCTGATTTGCCCTCTCAGCCATACAATAAGCAGAACTCTGTTTCTCAGAGAATATTAGTATTTAAAGCAGTGGTCTGGCAAATATACAGGGCAGAAATCATGGCCATAGATTCATTATGCAGATTTTTTTAGTAGAACACAATTGTTATAAATCCCCTTTCATTTCAGGTTTCTTAACAGCTGAGAATAACATTGACATCCTGACTGCCACAAAACTGAGCCCATCACTTCTTTTTTTCTCCACTGGGTCAGAGATGCTACAGACTTGCATGAAAAAAGAACTAGCATACATATGTTCAGTGCAATATACCAGGAAAACCCGAATGTAGGGGGTTTGTTGGAAAAGCTGAGTCATATCGGAGCTTTCAGCAATGGAAAAGGACAAAATTGCAATGTCTGTGTAGATAGACTTTGATAGAAAAGGGAAGGGTATAGCCAAATGCATACAGAGCAAATTCAAGAAGCATTTGACTGATAAGAATTGAGCATGTGTAATGTTATTTTTATGATAAACATTCTGGCCAAACAAGCATTTGGCAGTTTTCCTCTGAGGCTGTTTTTTAATGTTGTTGTTGGCCTCAATTTCATTAGTCTAAAACACGCCGGTAGTTTTGCAGGGAAAAAAGCAATATCTGTAAATTACTCTTGTATCATAGTTGTCAGGGTAATAAATGAAGAGAGATTAATTAAATGTATATTCAAATGAATCCTTCTGACTGTAGAGGTTTTTATATGCTGGGATTTCACCAAGACTTGGGAGTAGTGTCATGGTGAGAGGAAACTTTTTTCTGGAAACTTCTAAAGTTACAGTGTCTGGAAATACACATGGGAAGGCACTGGAGGATTGTGGATTTAAATGCAGCATCTGGGTGCCCCTTTGTGGGCTGTGGTGTTATTGCACTGGTGAGGGCTCCTACAAAATACCTGCAGGATTTCATTACCCTTGATTATTGCTATCTGTCTAAGTTTATGCACTTTGCAAACCCATGTCATTTTGAAATTAAAATTTTATTGCTTCAGTACCTTTCCTGTTTCATTATGTGGTATAAAGTATGCACCTGATATTCCAGTGCAACACAGTACCATACTAGATTATAAAGCATATTATGAGTCATTTATTAACCACATTTGTGGCAAAGCACAGCCACAAAAGCAGAGATATTAACTGCTGAGTATGAGGAAACACAAGGAGAAACTAGAGTAGCAGGAACAGTTAACAAAAGACATAAGAGAAGTAATCTTCTATATAGAAAATGACTCAGACAGTTTAAAAGAAAAAATCTCTTTTATCTCAAGTGTGTGCTTCAGGAGGCGAAGAAAAGGAGCAGGGGTTTGCAGAGGGAGGATCACAAGTTCCATCTCTGCAATTACAAAGTATTTCGTGTCTCAGTGGTGAAGTCTAGAGTGAATTTTGCAGGGAATATATTCCTTTTTGGATTAAGTGTTCTGACAATATAGAGAATCTGTACCACTATTATTATTCAAGAAAATATCTCCAAATATTAAATGAAAACTAACAACAGTGGCTGTTAAATTCTCTTTTTTTCCAATATCTGCCATGGGCTGGAATGCCATGCATTCCTGTGGCCCACAGCTCTGCGTGTGCCAACATTATGTACCATGGTGGGTCCCACAGGACATTTTAGTATATTTCTCTCTTGTCTGAGACAAAACAAGCATCAAAATATTTGAATCTACAGTGAGACAGATCACCTAAATTTTTTCCAGGATTTGTCCTTTTCTCCATCCTATATGTCAACCAACTTTGCAGCTGTCATTTGTCATTTCCTGCCAACGAGTTTTTCTTCTTTATGTTTACTTTTTAAAGAAATTTTCTAACAAAGATCATACCATGGATGTCAGTTGGAAATTATATAAGACACCAATAAAAATCTGAATATCAAGCCAATAAAGAAGAGTTAAATATCTCAGTAACAACTCCAGGAAATCTATTTAATTCATGAGAAAACTCTGGTTTTAGACAGCAGCTGTTGCATAGTGGGACATCATTAAAACTCCACTTACCTGCATAAGTTTGATCAGTGTGCACAGGAGGCAATCTCCTTCCTTATTTTAATAAATGATTGGTCAATAAGTGATACATGGAAGCAGTTGCAGAAATGGACACCAGAACCTGACTGTCATAGCTGAGTGCTGATGAAATACACAGAATCACAGAACCACAGAACCACAGAATCACAGAACCACAGAACTGTTTTGGCTGGAAAAGTCCTTAAAGACCATTGAGTCCAAACATTAGGCTTGCATCTCCAGGTCCACCACTAAACCATGTTCTCAGTACCACATCTACACGTCTTTGAAACACCTCCAGGTATGGTGACCCCACCACTTCCCTGGGCAGCCTATTCTAGTGTTTCAAAAATTTCTTTTGCTCCATCTTTCTTTTTCTCCTGTTTGGTGTTTATTAAACCCCTTTTTCTAAGTTAGTATTGTTAAACTGCAAAATCACATTCCCCCTTTCTGCCTTTCTTTTCTCACTACAATCCATTTTTTTTTTCCTGCCAAATGAGACCCCTTTAACTGGGCAAGTGCAGACAATCACAATACAAATTCTATATTTAAAAGTCGAAAGTAAAAAATCAACATTGTCTGTTCCACTAGATAGGAAGTTACCTGGCATACAGGGCTCCTAAAACTATTTTCTGAAGCCTGCAGGCAATAAACAACCATGGCAGCAAAAGAAGTCAGGAAATCTGAGCCATTGAAACTGTATCACAACATTATGACGGTGATCTCTGGATTTTGAAAGAAATCTCACCAAAGAAACACCTCTTCTCCCATGTCCAAATGCTAGTCCAGTGAATTGCCTTTACTGCAGCTCCTGGCTCCCTGGAAAGGTCCTTGGCCTTTCTTTGAGCCTCCATCTGTTAGACTAACTCCACTGACTGCTTTGTTTCTTCCACTTAACTTCCTCTAGCAACAACAGCAAGGTCCCCACAGGTCTTTAGTAGGAGTTTTATCTTTTCACTTGGTTCACATTTTAAAGGTTGCTGCAACAATAGCAGTGAGAAGAGCGTATTTTTAATGGAAACAGTATTTCTGTGGACAGTGCTGTTTTTCCTATAGTTCATGGCTAAGAGTATAAATGAAATCTTCAAGTTTTCTATGTATTGTGTAAAGTGATTCAGAGCCTTGTTTATCCTTTTTTTCCACTGAAGCAAATATAACCAAAGTAACAAAGGTTCAAAGTCAATGAGTTCCCCTTGCACAAAACTCCAGCATCACAGCTGTGTACTTGTCTTTATAGAGAGCCCTGTCAATGGAAGCAGATAAAGTGGTCCATCATAAACCAGATTCTCAAAAACATTGTGTCTTGGACACAGTGTCCACAAGATAGAACATGTTGAGAGCAATGTGTTTGCCTTCGTTACAGAGTAAAGTGCTGGTGACAATTGTTACTGCAATATATCTGAGATTTTAAAAAAAAAAAGAGAATGTGGAAGCAAATTCACTTTGACTTCACCTTGAAGGAGTCAGAACACATGTAAAGAAATTAATTTTTAGACAGATTACTGAATCTCTGCTTGTCTTTAGTTCCCCATTTATAAAATTGAGATTACCTTTGTCCTTTATAAAATGGGAATTACATGTTCTGGCCTAGTAACAGTGCTGGTATTGATAAGGTGATGAAGAATAAAAACTCAAAGTAAAATTTAGTTGTGCAACCTTAATTCTGCCTTTATACATAGCATTTTATGCTTGAGGAGTGGGGCAATGATGCCCTGAGTCAGGGCAACCCCTGGTATCAATAAGAGCTGGGAGATAAAGGGTATTGAGAGTGACCCTGACTTGGGGGCTGGTGGATGAAATACTGGACATGACCCAGCAATGTGCACTTACACCCCAGAAAACCAATTGTGTCCTGGGCTGCATCACCAGCAGTGTGGGCAGGAAGGTGAGGGAGGTGATTCTGCCCCTCTGCTCTGGTGAGACCCCACCTGGAGTTCTCACCAGCCCATCTCATCCAGCTCTGGGATCCTCAGAGCAAGAAAGACACAGACCTGGTGCAGCAGGTTCCAAAGAAAGCCATAAAAATGAGCAGAGGAATGGAACACCTTCCAAAGAGGAAAGGCTGAGAGACTTGGGATTGCTCAGCCTGGAGATGAGGATTTGGGGAGAACCTATTGTGTTTCAGTATTTAAAAGGGGCTTAAAAGACAGATGAGGACAGACTTTTTAGCAGGGTTTGCTTTTTTAGGACAAAGTATAATGGTTTTAAATGAAAGGCGTTTAAATGAAAGGGTTTTAAATTCAGACTAGATATAAGGAAGAAATTTTTTACAATGCAGTGACATCGGTGAAATTTTTACAATGGTGACACACGTGAACAGGTTGCCCAAAGAAGTGGTAGGTGTCCAGTCCCTGGAAACTTTCAAGGTCAGGTTGGATGAAGCTCTGAAGAACTTGGTCTAGTTGAAGATATCCCTAAGCATTGCAGTGGGATTGGATGGCCTTTAAAGGTCCTTTTCAACCCAAACCATTCTGCAATTTTATGACTCTAGCAATTGTCCACAGTTTTTATTTAAGCAAAAGTTTTAAGGCATATATTGTATCTAGATTCTTGGGTAGAACTTAAAACACCTGAAACCATGCCTGTGTTTTGTCTAACATAGGCATCGCCTCACAGGAGCATTACATACTTTGACTGATACTCCTGACTCCTCAGGACTGATACTTCCTGACTCTCAGTCAGGAAACCATGCTCAGCATAATTTAATACAAACATGTGAATGCCTTACTCAGCTGCCTCTGCAGGAGATCTAGCTAGACCTCTTAATTTACTATCTCTCTCCCTCTTCACAAGAAGATACAGTTTAATTGGCTTCTGGCAGTTCAGGAAACAGTGCAGAAATGTCTGGCATCTCCACTCTTGGGAGAAAACATCACTAACACTTACCAAGAGCATGTTTAATAGTATGGTGTATGCCAACGTCATGTTGTTTTAACATAATTGTCCAGAAGCCAAATCAGTCACCCAGGAACTGAGTACCATTACACACACCCACAGGGACTGAGCTCAGACTGCAAAAGGAGGATTTAGTCATTGATTATCCTGGTCAAAGTGACCTAACCCCACACACATGTTGAGGGAGATGCAAGGGTTCAAGCAATGTGTACTTTTTATTAGAGTTTTGCTGGGTTTATTAAAATCTCCCGTCAGGGCAGGGACCAGAAGCCTTTCCTTCCCAGTTGTTGTCAGACCTTTCGTCTTGCCCTGACTGTTACATACCTGACTGCACAGGGACTGATCTTCATCAGCACAGAGGTGTTTAGTGCTCAGGGCACTCCATGGTGCTTAGGGCACTCCTCTGGGGTGGGAATAGAAAGGGTCACATCCCAGTTAGTAACAATGGAAGAAGATCGAGGTGAGAGGTGCGTGTGTGAGAGCTGAGCAAAGCTGTCACTTCGCGGGATGAAGGAAATTGTGGTCTTGACTCCTTCTGTGCCTTTGGACATTTCCAAGGAACTTAAACAGAACAGGAACAGCTGTCTAACTAACCAGGACTGTGTTAGAGCTTCCATCTTCACAGAGCAGACAATTCAGAGCAGTCATGAGTGACTGAGGTGACACAAACTGAGTTGCTGAGATTTCAGAGAGCAGATGTTTGTTCAGGAATTCTTCTCTGTTGGTGTGCCTTTTCTCTGGCTGGGATGCTATTCAGTGGTCCAGACTCGGGCCCCCTGAGTAGAGCCCACCCAGGGATGCCAATGTCGGGTTTGTTGTTGCTGAAATGGCTCCCGAGGTATTAAAAAGTCTTTTATTAAGGTATTAAAAAGTCTTTTTTCCCAGCCCCACGCTCGAAGAAGTCGAGATTCCTCAGCTCTGGTTTTCAAGTTGTTTATTTCCTCTTATCTATTATATCCTTTTTCTGACCCGCTGAGATCGGCCTGTCAGGTCAGTTCATGGCACACTGACCACCCTCAGGGCAGTGTACTATTTTTATACTAAAACTACGTGTACTTTATTTACAATAATTTCCCAATACCTATCACCCATGTTAGGCAGTCTGTCTCTATCCTAAACCAATCCAGAAGTGCCACCATCACAGCAGAAGATGGAGGACAAGAAGAAGGAGGAGAAAGACAGGACCCGCCCAGATTCCTCCATCTTGCCTCTTGAACTCCCATTCTAAAAGCCCCAAAATTCTACTTTTTCACTCTGTGATTAACTCGCTATCATGCTATTCAAACTCTTGTGGCTTGTAACTCCTTGTACAAAGTTGGTAATTTTCTCCATGGGCTAAAATCAAAGGCACAGGTGTCTTTGACTCTGTGCCAAGGTCTCTGAGCTCCCTGCCAGGGTCTCGAGCCTTCAAGGGCAGCCAGAGGAATGTCCTGGGCTCCAACACTCCCATCTTCACAGAGCAGACAATTCAGAGCAGTTGTGAGTGACTGAGGTGACACAAACTGAGGTTGCTGAGATTGCGGAGAGCCTTAAGCTAAGTAGGGAAGCAGCTGAAGAGTAGAGACCTATATGGTGTGCCATAGCAAGATTGCTGTTTATCACTCTTGGTCAAGTCTGAATTTGAGAATATTCTTATGCATTGTTTTGTGAAGTCATTATGCCTTTAAAATTTATATATTATGTTGGGGTTTTTTTCCAAAACCAGCACTTTCTAGTCACTAAAATGACAATTAGTTCAACTGTTGATTTTCTTTCTTTATCCAACAAAATTAAATTATAATACTAACAATAATAATAAAAATCAGAGTTTTTGCAAGTATATTCCTAGCCAAAATCTGCTTTTAAACTGGCATGATTGAATTAGCTGAAGGTGCAGTGGGGAATGGAGCCCAGCTCATAGAAAAATTAAACATGAATTCTAGTTTGAAATTACTTAAAAGGGTTTTTTTGGGGTTTTTTTTTTTTTGTTGTTTTGTTTGTTTGGTTGGGATTTTTTTGGGTTTTTTTGGTTGTGGCTTTTTTTTTGTTTGTTTTGTTTTGGGTTTTTGTTGTTGTTGTGTTTTTTTTTCTGGGGTTTGGTCTTGGGGTTAGATTTTGATTTTCAGGGGTTTTTTTTTGCTAGCAAAGTCCTCAAATGATCAAAACTTAATCATGAGCAGATGAGTAAAAGACTGAAGGACAATTGCAGCTGAGCTGTTTATCTGCTTTGATAGGATTCATTTCCTCAGCCCTTATTTGACACAAAACCAGATGTACCTTTGTCATTCCTCTGACCTCTGTGGCAAGATGAACAGCTAGGCTGATACATTTATTGATCAGAGAAAGAAGCAGTCCAAGGGAAATAAGCTATAGATGCCTTGCTGTGAAATTGAAGATTTAACATCTGTCCCATGCAGATGGTAATTAATCTTGAATATGTAATGCCCACAATTGGTTGGTTGACAACATTACTTTCTTAATCTGGGAGCATGGGTAAACAAATGTATTGGATCTGCTCTGTGGGTAACATTTTATTAATGTGTTATAATTGCATATGCAGCCTATAAATCAGATAGATTTCTCATCTACATTGCTAATTGTGTTTATTATTGGAAATGCTTCTCATGTTGCTTGGTATTCACTAACTGGTTGATTTCCCACTGTTGCAAACCCACACCCTTATAGGATTTGAAATCTTTACTGCTGTAAATATTTTAGGAACTATTAAATAGTCTTCCAATCTAATTGCCTCGTAGCTAGATACATATAAAGATATCTTGAGTATTGCTTTTGATTTTATTTTATAGCATCTATAATTATGAAATAAATTGTATTGCCTAGATAATATATGGATGATGAAATGCTAATTGGTTGGTTTTATATATCCCATTCTGCCTTGTTACTGCTTTACACTTTGCACCTCTAAACTTCAACTTTCATTTGAAAAATGAATGATTCCCCTTCCCCATAGCTTTCTTTAAGGATTTATGCAGTAGTTTTATGTAGATAAATCTATTTCCTGGGCAGGATCCTACCAATTCCAAATCTTAATTTCTTAGTTATGCTCATACATGTAGCTTACTGTAACTAGAACAGCTACTAGTGTAAAAAAATGTTGGATTTGCTGAAATTAAGTTGGTAGTCTGCACCAAAAGATCTTCCAGAATCAGGGATGCTTGCAGTAACTGAATCTGTGCCCAAAAAACTACCTGTAGGAGGGGAATTTTAGAAACATTGTCTGAACCTAGTTAGATTCAGAGGTTTTAAGACACGTATCTAATATGAATTCCATGCTGATTTAGGAAAATAGGAATTCATCTGCCTATTTAGAACCCAGTGGTAAATTGGTACCTCTTTCTCTGAGGTATGTGATTAGCCTAGGGGAACTGGATGGTTTGTACCAAATAAATTCTTAGATCATTATAGCACATTATGGTTTTTGAATTAAATCTCAACTCTCACATTCTCGTGTAGGATGATTAACATTGTGGTGTAAGGGAAAGAAAGAACTTTCCATCTTGATTTGTGTAGGCAGTGTTTCCCACTATTCTTTTCTCCTCTGTACTGGCACGGGGTGGGCTTTATCTCAGATCACTGCCTGCACCACAAACAGCATCAAAACCCAATCCACCAACAATGATTAATTTCATCTTGGCCTGTGAACAGACACCAGCAGATGTCTGCAGTTTTTGATTTTCAGTTGTAAGTTAAAACCCTTTGAAGCTGATAGAAAACTGACATTTACTTTAATGGGCTTTGAATCAAGCTTTTAGTCACTCACAAACGAGGGGTTGATTTAAACTGGCCGCTTGTTCATGGCAGAGCTTTCATTTGCTGCAGTACTTTGAATGAAGCTGTTCCCTGACACATTTGCTCCTCATTTTCCTAGAGGAATGTGTAGGTTGTAGAGGCTGCTGTTACATCTCGTTTAACACAGAATTTGCAGTGCCTTCACATTTGTATTATTCTGACTTTGAAGGGTAAGTTATTGGGAGAAATTAGGATCTGATGGCTTTTGTTGTGGGTATTTCCAAACATAAAGAATGTACTTAGATGGTTTTGAAATATTTTGAATTGAGTCATCAATCTTTTGAGTGAATCTTGAAGTAAAGTTTGCCCTTGATTCTAACAGTCTACAACTTTTAAAATTTACGTTCCAGCTGTAGCAATCAGCATTAACCATGTCTGTAAGTTTCCTAGACTACATGATTTTTTTCTGTAGAGTAGACAAAATGTCAGCATGAAATGTGAAACGAAATCAGCCCCATTATGCAATCTTCTCCAGTCTTGTATTTCAACTGATTTCAACTCATGGGGAAATTCTAGAGTTTGTGGAAAGAGAAGATGTCACTACATAATTCTGATAACATAAAATTAGGGAATTCAAATCTAATAACCAAAATACGGAGAAGAGGAAATGTTTCTACAGCTACTAAATCACTGTAGCAGCATAAATATCACTGGAATTGTAGAATTATTTTTC
Organism: Molothrus ater; assembly: GCF_012460135.2. Taxonomy (NCBI): domain Eukaryota; kingdom Metazoa; phylum Chordata; class Aves; order Passeriformes; family Icteridae; genus Molothrus; species Molothrus ater. The sequence continues at coordinate 10,108,277 of NC_050482.2, read as the reverse complement.
AGCAGAGAAGCTAAAATTCCCCACTGGAAATTTTGGTTCTATTATTTTTGTAACAAAAGAACTTCTATCTTTTGGTTTTGACTACTCCTTATGTTGTCATTTCTTGTTAAAATGTATTGTGTGAAAACAAAAGTGTTTTTCTTCCCCCAATTACTATTCCTCTTGAAAAAAGCTGCACATATGTATCTATGCATAAGGAAGTTAATCCCTTTAATTTTCATGGTTGTATTTGACAATTTAAAAAAAATTACTATCTCTGAGAACTTCTGCTAATAAAACTCAATAACAAAGATGTCTAAAGATGGTGAGCATGACAAAAGTTGTGGATAAGGCCAAAAATATTTGGCTCCAGTGTTAGAATGAATGCTTGGCAATGAATGCTAAATTCTTTTGCAAAGGTTAAGATTTACTGTGGACAATTTATTATGGAAAATGTAGCATCTTCTAAATCCAAAGCATCATGCCAGTTCCCTTCTCTATCCATACCCTCATAATAATTATGCATTTGGAAAAAAAAAAAGACATTTGAATTTATAATTTTCATTCCTGATCATGAGAATTGAACTATCAGCAAATATCCAAAATATTACATTCATTATTTCAGTATTTCAACCTTAACTAACTCATGTCCCTCTGTCTTTTCCTTATTGATATCTGTTGCTTATTGTAGCTAATTTAGAAGCAAGATCCTTAGGGTAGGAATCTGTCTTTGTCTGTAAAGTACTGTGAAGACATGGGAATAATGTGTTGTCTTTCACAGTAGCTGGCCTTTGGTATATCAGATGAAGGTCAAAATCTCCCATAATATGGCAATGTCTGAGATCCTAGACTTGACAATTACTACTGAAGAGGTTATTCCTCTCCAGCATCACACTAAATTAACACAAGAGCAAGCAGAGAATTTGGACAAACTTTATCTTCATCTCTGCTGCCATTCAAACTATGATGACAGCTCTCGAGACTAGCATCATTTTTCACTATGTGCAGAAAAATATGTTTTCTTGCCCAAAATATATCTCTGAAATCCCTCAGGTTTGTTTATGGTTTTTTAATAAGATCTAGAAGGAATAATCAGTGGGACTGAGAAGAGCATGCTTTGGGATATTAATTAGAGCATAGAGACAGTCATGTTACTTTGCCTCCTGGCTCCTTGGTGCATGTTTTTCAGTTTTAGAAAGCTAAAGTGTGCTGAGCTCTGGCTAGCCTAACATATTGGCCTGGATGTTGACACGATTCAGATCCAGACTTTCTCACCAGGAGTACAGTTCAGTTTGTAGAACACTGTCAGACACTGCTTTCACCTGAGCTCTGGAGCACTTTTTAGCATTAACCATGGCAATCTTTCACAGTCTAGAAAAATTTAAATTAGTCTTCAAGCAAGTGTTAACATTTGCACGACATGGATCCTTTAAGTAAGAAGTCAGACTGAAGGACAGTGGTGTGACTATCTGTCATGGTTAGACACTGGCACAATGCCAGTGCCTCCATGAGAATACTCTCTCCCTGGTTTCTGCTGTGAGATGTGACCAGGAATAAGCAAAGCAGGCTCCCACTTAGGAAAAAAAAAATATTAACTAAACTACAAGGGAAAGGGAAAAAGAAAGAAACACACAAGGAAAATGAAAACTTCACAAATACATCTCCTCCTCCTCCCCACCAAATTCCCAATACAATACATCCTCCAAATCATCGTCTCTCAGTCCGGCACCACCCTTCAGAATACCCAATCCTCAGTTCATCAAGAGGAGAAGGAGTCCTTCTTGTGCCAATGGTGACCTCTTCCTTTCATGTCCAGCGCTCTCACCACTGAACACGGACCAGAGCTGCTTCTAGGGTTGACTTTTAAGGATGCTTTGTCCCACTCCAAAAAGGCACAGTCTCAACTTTGGGACATCTGTCCCCCCCATATTTTTCCACCCCCTGGGGCCGAGGGGTACCCACACCGAACCCTCTTGGTCCTGAGGCATTGCCTCCCCCTAGAACGCAGTCCCTGTATCACAAGGAAACATGGCTCTGTCCATGGCTGTACAAAAAGAGTCCAGCATAAGCTACTCCATCATCTCTTCCACCTGAGTTCTTCTCTATTTCTCTCGTGGCCCATTTCCTCTTATCTCATCGCTATCTCTCTTCTCATTCAGCTCCAGGAGGATTAGCATTTGTAAGGTTTCCATCATCCAAGAAAAAGGTTAAAAATCTGAGGCTCTGTCTGTCCAGAACTCCCATGGCTGCCCAGCCAGACACTTTCTCGCCGGCCCCCTTCTCCTTCTTGGCCAGCCACTATTAAATTTCAAGGTGGCACAAGCACAGGCACAGGCTCTCTCTCTGTCTCTCCTGGGGGGTGGGCGGTGGCTGCCCGATGTCTCTCAGTGCTCCTCCACCCTTCCATCCTGCAGGGGCCTTCCCCTCCCTTCTGTCCAGGCCCGGCCTACCTCACCCGGCCCCATGGCTGCCCCTGGGCCTACCTCACCCGGCCCCATGGCTGCCCCTGGGCCTACCTCACCCGGCCCCTTGGCTGCCCCTGGGCCTACCTCACCCGGCCCCATGGCTGCCCCTGGGCCTACCTCACCCGGCCGCATGGCTGCCCCTGGGCCTACCTCACCCGGCCGCATGGCTGCCCCTGGGCCTACCTCACCCAGCCCCATGGCTGCCCCTGGGCCTACCTCACCCGGCCGCATGGCTGCCCCTGGGCCTACCTCACCTGGCCGCATGGCTGCCCCTGGGCCTACCTCACCCGGCCCCATGGCTGCCCCTGGGCCTACCTCACCCGGCCCCATGGCTGCCCCTGCCCCGCCCAGCCCGCAGCCGGGCAGGGGAGCTCTGAACCTTTCCCTGACTGGAACCCAAGAGAGCCTCCCAGGGCAGAGCCCTGCTTTAACCCCGTGCTTTTAGAGGCGGGTCCAATGTCCCAATGGCCACATTAGGTGCCAATATTAAAATCTGAGCATCCATTGGCCTAACCACAGCATCCCAGAAAACACATTTCCTGTCAAACCATCACGCTATCTGTGGCAAGGATAGTGATGCTTGACACTGCTCCTGAAGCCAAATTATTCCTTCTAGAAAAATATCAGATTTCATTATTTATTACCATGAGAAAATGGCACCAGTAGAAACTGCAATTAAAAAAAAAAAAAAAAACAAAACAGAAACAAAAACAGACAAACAACCCACCCTCCCCTTCCCCCCTGAAACCCCAGATTTTAATTCTGAAATATTGAACATAAGACAAGGCCTGAGGAATACTCCCATCTGTCATTTCCAAATACAAAGAGATCTAGGATTCCTCTCCTCTGGAATTTCATGGGATATGAAGACAGTAGCAACACTCAAAGCATTAGAATATGCATTTCTCCCTGCAGACAGAGTGAAAATAGACATAATAGCTATGTCAGTGCCTCAGGCAAAAGTCTTGATGAGGTTAAATTGGCATTAAGCCAATGAGTTGAGCTGAGCTTTTCAGTTCACAACAGAATGGCTTGGAATGGATAAGTTACTGTAAATACTTTCTTTTTCACCTATTACAGGAATAAACAGTCACAAATTGCTTCTCATTTGCTCTGGTTTTTTTTTTGTTTTTTTTTTAATCTGCATGTGTACAGTAATAGAAGAAGGTGATACAATTATATTCTTGAGAATTGATTTTCCCGTTTCCTCCAAGCTTGGCCTCTTTATCTTATCGAGGCTAGATTTTCCTTAGCATTTACTTGAACCAAGAAGAATCTATTTGCAATGCCTTTGCCCTCAGAATCCTCTTAGCAATAATTATAGAGGTTTATGCAAGGCCCACACTCTTCTTCTCTATGGTCCTTTATGTAGACAGTTTCATCAGAAGGACAGTCAGGGCTTGCAATAAAACACTTGAGGCATCAGCCAGCAGTAGCAGAGCCTGGAAGTAGAGTAGCACTTCATGAATAATAAAAATATGGAAGACAGTGACATTATGCTATGAAATTAATGAAAATTTATGCTTTATTTCAGCTAAAAATCGTAAATTTGCTTTAGTGTCAATATAGACAAGTGGGCTCCTGTGAAAATAAGTGTTCCTGGCTAAGTTGGGCTCCTAAAAACAGATGGATTGGATTTTAAGTTGCCTTCATTGAGTTTTGTCTTTCTTGTACTTTCTTTTTTTCCATTCAAGAAGTCTTCATCCAATGTCATGACTCTTTCAATCAGTGTGTACTGGAATTTACATTTATTTTCTGTACTTTGTGTCGTCAGTAGTGGCTTGCTTGCTTGCTTGCTTGCTTGTATGCACATGGGGTTTTTTTTGTCAGTACTGAGGAAAGGCAAGCTGGCCTGTATCAGGAACAGCGTGACCAGCAGGACCGGGGCAGTTATTGTGCCCCTCTACTCAGCACTGGAGAGGCCACACCTCAAAATCTATGCTCAGTTCTGAGCCCCTCACTACAAGTAAGACATTGAGGTGCTGGAATGTGTCCAGAGAAGGGAATAGAACTGGGGAAGGGTTTAGAGCACAAGTCTGATGAGGAGCATCTGAGACAGCTGGAGGTGTTCAACCTGGAGAAAAGAAGGTTCAGTGGGACCTCATCGCTACCTGAAAGGAAATATAAGAGGCGGGGGTCGGTCTCTTCTTCCAAGGAACAAGGAATAGGAAAAATAAAATGGGCCCCAAATTGCACAAAGGGAGGTGTAAATTGAAATTAGGAAAAGCTTCTTCATGGAAAGGATGGTCAAGCATTGGGAGGGGCTGCCCAGGGAAGTGGTTGATTGACCATCCCTGGAGGTATTTAAGAGACATGTAGTCTTAGGGACATGGTTTAATGGTGGATGTGGCAATATTGGGTTAAACTTGATGATCTTAAAGGTCTTGTCCAACCTAAGCAATTCTATGAGCCTATGAAAAGTCTTTACAAAGTCTTACAAAGGGCAGTATTTATGCATTCTTTCAGTGCTCCACTCAAACTGTGCTCAAGCAATGATGTTTCATGCAGCAATGTTCATTGAATATTGTTATAGAGAGGGGCAAACAGGTTATGATGAGTGAGGCAAAAGGGTTACTAAAGCCTGGCAGAACTAACCTGTTTCATAACACAATTGCTCTTTCTTGTAAAAAGACACAAACTAGGGAGACCAATTTGCTGTTTGTTTCTTTTTCCTCCCACACCAAAAAAGCCCTTTCTTTCCAGCTTCCAGGGTTGAAAGGAGATTGCTGACCTCAATGTGCTGAACTGTGTATTTCATATTGTTGAATTGCCCAGGAAGAGAACATTCTTCTGTAAACAAACATGAAACAACCTGCCTGAGACTGCTGCCCTCTGAGAAGCAAAGCAGATGTACTCTAATGAGCACTCTTCCACTACATCTTTCTGCATATTCTCAGTATTCAGATGCAGATTTTCAAATGAGGCATCCAAGGCAATATGCTGAAAAATAAACCAATGTGTTACAATGGTTTTTATATTGAAATTGTTATGGAAGATCAGATGACATAAGTGCTATTCAGTAAATGACTTGAATTAAAACCTATGTCAATAAAGATAATACTGAATCATACCTCTTCAACAAATTTATAAAGGCTATATAACAATGTTTGCAGTCATGGCAATTCAACCTTGGTCAACAAAAGAAGTTATCAAAATGAAATGTGAATCTGGCCAGTGTATGGCCTATAATTCAGGAAATAAATGTGCAGGATGCATGAAGCTATTCATGGCAGAGTGCTGCACAGGGTTTGACCAGGAGCAATAGAAATGCTTGCTGGAAGCCATTCCACATGAGAAAAGATTCTATGACGTGACAGCCTGACATTACCAATATATCAGGAACTCAGTGGAGTTAAATTACTTTACACCCTGCAAGAAGTGCCAGGCTGTCCATTCGTGAAGTGTTTTGGTGTTTCAGGCAGCATGAATAAAATGAAAAAAAGGCATTTTGAATTAATGAGCAATTCACTCTGTGTCAAAGAATTCCACCTAGTTCTTAGGCAATATATACTCGTTGTCAAAGAACACCATGTTGTTTTTCTGGGAATGTACACTTAGGAGGGAAAAAAGGCCCCAAAAATAAATCTCTCAAAAAAAGTGACTGTAGGTGTTGATCTGACTGCAGCCAGATAAATGTACAGTCTGTATATAGAAAATTTCCAGAGGTGTGTATGTCAGTGTTTGTTTTGTTCACTTTTTCAAAACAAGCCAATTTTTCATTTTATCTAATTCATTAACCATTCGATGTCTAATGAATACAACTGGCTTTATCAGCAAAGGAAAGCTCTCTTTTGTTCTTTATGAAGAAAGAGGTGCAGTTGGAAGACTGGAAATATGATCTGATTTGGATTCATCCCAGCACAATGACTGGAAATGATCATTACTTGGTACCTATTCATGAATAATAAAAAAAAAAAGGTTCTTTGGGAGCATTTAGGATTTGTATATGTGTGTATGTGATATGTTTGTATCTCAATGGTCAGAAAAAATTAAAATTATGTGATCTAAATCTGATCAGATCTGAGGGTAGTTGAGGATTAACTAAGGATGCCCAATGGAATGGTCAAATATCATAATATCACTTTCCTGATATTACAAGCTAGTTAATCTGAGAAAATTTTGGATGTGACACCAGGACCAGAATATTGCAGAATTTATAACTGAAGCTGCCACTGCACCAGAACTACTTGGCATCAGTGAGGAGAATTAAATTTTAGAATTCCCATGTTCTGTACATTTCTGATGATGTTAATTTAAAGCAGATCAATAATCAGAGAAGAAACTTACATTACTGTAAGGAGATATTTTGGTAGTATGAAAAACCTCCCATCCTTTTAGATATTCCAACACAGTTCAGACATTAAGCATTTTATCTCAGTGCTTTCCAAGAAAATAAGCAAAAAGCCTAAAAACTGAATTATAGGAATCTATTCAATAGTCCCTCAAGGTAAGCAAAAAGTTTCTTATTGACTCTGAGGGCCTTGGGTCAGGACAAAAGATTTTATATGAGATTAAAGTTTATAGTATTTCACTTTTTTCATGTCTATTTGAACTAATATGAATCCTGGGTGTCCTGCATCAGGAAGAGTGCATCAGGAAGATTGTGGCCTGTATCAGGAAGAGTGCAGCCAGCAGGCTGAGGGAAGTGATCCTCCCCCTCTCCTTGGCCCTTGTGAGACACATCTGGAGTGCTCTGTCCAATTCTCAGCTCTCAGTCCATGAACGATGAGGCGAGTTTGGAAATGGTTCAGTGAAGAATCATTTCAGAGATGATTTGGCGTCTGGAGCATCTCTTGTAAGGAGAGACTGTGGGAGCTGGGCCTGTTTAGTCTGAGAAGACAGAGAATGCATATAAATGTCTTGAAGGCAGGTGCCAAGAGGATCGTGCCAGGCTCTTTCAGTGGTGCCCAGCAACAGGGTGAGTTACAATGACCATAAACACAAGAAGTTCCTCCTACACATGAGGAAGAACTTCTTTATACTGAGTGAGGCAGAGCACTGGAACAGGCTGCCCAGGGAGGTCATGGAGCTTCCCCCTCTGGAGATACTCCAAACACACCTGGATGCATTCCTGTGTAACTGCTTTAAGTGACCCTGCCTTGGATCCCCAGAGGTCTCTTCCAACCCTAACAATTCCATGATTCTGTGATTCTGTGAATGAGACTGGTTACAGTCCATTTATGTCAGTATAACCTGCACACAATGAAATGGTGGAGTTCTCACATAGAATAAGACTCTTGTTCTTATATTTTTGACTTATGACATAGTTTTCTACATGAGGTTATCTTCTTAAAGCTGGAATTGATATAAGAGAAAGATCTGACATGATTTGTATACTTTAATGGCAAAAAGACATCCTCAAGAAGGATTTTAGGAAAAGTTTAAATGTAAAAATTCAAATTATTCCATTCAGACAAGTCCTAGTGAAGGACAATGCAGAGCTGGTGCCAAAATTCAGAGGTTACAGCCAAAATGAAATGTCCTGGATAGAACGGAAATAACAAAATGACTGTATTGAATTGAAACTCAATTCTGGCATGTGAGTTATACAAGAGAAAAGGGAGGTTAGATTGAGGAGGTTGACAAGTTAGTGATTGCTGGTCATTAGAATACTCTGAGCTTATTTGAATTCAATTTGGCACACAGCTGAAGATGACCTACCTTGCCTTAGTGACTGCAGTGGCTTCCTGCTAAGCGCAACAAAATGAAATATCAAACATGAAATAAGGCCATTTTTTGGATTCATATCAGGACACAGCATGATGATCAGAGAACTGGCATCTGAGCTCTTTGCCCTGAATAATCTAATTAATTACTTTTTTTAAAATTTTTCTATTTCAAAGTATAGCTCTGCTCTGTTTTCCTATTTCCTGTTTTAGTCAATGACACTGTCTCCAGATCATAACTGTGTTCTCTCTATTGCAGTATGTCTAAGGATAAAATTATTTCATTTTCTTTTGAAAGCAAGAGGAATAAGTGCCTTGTGTGACTTGACAATATAGTCTATGATATGAATTAAGAAACTAATATATATTTTACAGACAGCAAATTGCATTCCAATTTTCTGTGCATCTGACGAGAAAAGAAAGTATTATTTTAAAGATATGTAATTCAATATTGAATAAGAAATAAAATAATTAAGGACAAATATTTAATCAGATTTAGTTTCTCTCTTTCTTTTTTAATATATATATATATACATATATAACTGTAGGACATTACATAGTATTCAGTATAGACCTGATCATGTATTGATGAAGCAAGACAATGCAGCCTGTAAATTTTACCTTTTCACTGTAAAAGAAACTTATTGGCTGGGTTTGAACAGCCCATTTTATGTTCCTTCAACCAAAACTAATTTTACGGCATGCAGTAGTGAGAAGATTAAGTAATTTGTCCTAGTTAGTGCATGTTGCACTCTTTTCTAGGGGAATTAAATCCTCAGCAAGCTAAGCTACATGATTTTTTTAGCCACCTTAGTTTCTGTTTGTATCAGAGAATCTAAACGTGTCAAAGCAGGAATACCCCCATTCTACAAATTTCTACATCCACAATGGATTTTCATGTAGATTTGTTGCCTAGAGAAACTGCTGGACATGTAAGTGCAAATCTGATCTTTTCCTAAATAACTTTGTTGCCACTTATAAATGTAATTCACACATTCTTTGCTGTGTCTCATTTATTAAGGAAATACTAGGTGCAAGGATACAAAACTGGCTTGCAAAGCCAAACATGGATACAGCTCCAATTAAAATTCATTTCAGTCATGGTGGGAGTTCAAATCCATTTCATCCAAGATGGAAGCAATTCTGGCCAAAGAAGGAAAGGAGGAGGTAGTTGGGAAGTTAAAGAGGTTGCAAAGCAGGGGGAGAATGTCCCACCTTGTGATCCACAGTGCAAGTCCCTTGCCTCATGAGGCACTCAGTATTCCACCCTCCAAAACTGCAGATGTCAAAAGTACAATTTGGGAATTCAGGCCACATAAAGAAAAGAAGAATTAAGAGGTTGAATATGTTTAGGTATGAAAGAAATCCCTCTCTTCTGCATTTTCTGAGTTACATCCGCTTGTCATGGAGCATTGCAGTTGTTAAACTAAAACCTAAAGAACTGTTTGGATTTGTGTTGACCAAGAGCACAAAAAGAAGAGTGTTAATGGGTAACATAATAACTATGGATTTCAGAAATAATTTTAAGTAGGTTCAGCTGCTTCTCAGCCTTCTCTGTTTTGTTCCTGCCCTGTTATTTGGGGTTCTGGGTTTTTAGTTGACTTTTTTTTGGTAGGTTTTGGGATTTTAATTTTGTTTAGGTTGGGGTTTGTTTCTTTGTTTGGGTTTGGTTGTGTTGGCTTTTTGTGTTAGATTTTTTTTTCTTCTTTTTTTTTCTTGGCTGGGGGAGTTTGGCTTTTTGGGTTTTGGGGTTTTTTTTGTGTGTGTATTCATGTTGGGTTTTTTTGTTTGTTTATATTATTATGATTATCTCATGACCATGAATCTGAACAGTAAGGAAGTTTGGATGTTATAGTGACACTGCAGCTGTGCACTAGTCAGATAACTTTGTTTTCTGGAAGGCATGGATAAAAATGCAAGTGGGTTTACAAGCCTGTTGAAGCAACTTACATGTGGATTCAGAGCTGGGGCTAAACCTGTGCAGGACTTCTGTGGAACTTCACAGGGGACTCTGTGAGGTTTCCAGCACCCTCTAAGGGCTTAGTGAGGTGACCAGCAATAGTATACATGAACAGTACCAAACTCCTTCAGCTATGCTTTTTATTCTTTTGTTAGTGATAGTAACCAAAAGCCTATGTGTAGAATTTAAATTGTTCTCTCTCTCTCTCTTTCCATTTCTTTAAAAAAAAACTTTTGAAAACTATTAGCCAATAAATTATTGGCAGGATGTTTGAGCTGTTAGTTTCATAAGCATCAGTAAAATATTGTTTTTAATAAACTCTGTAGAAGTTCTGCAAAAATTACCTGCAGATTTGTCTGCCTTTTATAGAATACACAAGTCTATCACTTTGTGTGTACTCATTAAAATTTTATAGAACAGCTATTGCAAAAAGGTCTTTAAATCATTGCAAGATGTTGTCTGGTTATTTTATGTTGATTCACTAAATATAATTGCAGTGAAAAAAGAGTGTAGTTCATGGTTGGATATTTCAGTCAAAGTAGCAGATCTATAAAACACAGTTGGATTGAGACAGCAAAAATTATCACTCTAATAATATTTTCCTTTAAATATAAGTAATTGCTTGGTATATGCCATAAATGCTGTAACATGTAGTACTTCAGAGGTCTTAACCCAGTAGCTGTCTGGGTTATGGCTGATGATAATGAACAAGCTGTGAAATCATGGTAAAAAGCCAAAAAATGATAGAAAAGACATAGAAAATTTTTATAAGGATTCAAGTAGGTCAAGGTCTTAATTTCAGTTCCCTTTGGATGAGACTTTGAGCAGCCTGGTCTACAGGAAGATGCCCCTGCCCATGGTGAGGAGGGGATTGGAATGAGATGATCTTTGAGGTCCTTTCCAAGCCACTCTGTGATTGAAATCTGTATACAGTGCATTTCCTCTGTGAATTTGTAGGGCGATGAATAATTACTCCCACAGCTTTTCTTGCCCTTTGGGATTTCTAATTCCCTTTTTCTGGAAATAGAGGAGAGTTGGAAAAAGCACACAGCTCATATTTAATTGCATTTTCCATTGGGATTATGGTATTTGTGGGCTTTTTCTCTCTGGCTTTGTACGTGTCCCCACTTCTTTACTGCCAATGTTGAGCTAAAGGAATAAAGATCTCCTTATTTTATATGTAATTCCAAAAGAAATATTAAATAATGCTACTGTGAGACTTTAATAAATATCATAGTACAGATGAAATGGTCAAGTTCTCATTGCTAATTTAGCAATATTCTAAATTCTAGCCAATGTGAAATGGCTAGAAGTCAAAGAGAAGCAGGAAAGAAGGGCCTCTCTTGAAGTTCATGGAGTTCATTATCCTTTCTAGATATTGCCTAGGCACATGTATTGACCTAATCAAGTCACTGGTGTAAAAAATGGCAATATTTGCAGCACAGAAGTCTTAGCTCCTCAGCTAATTCTAGCCATTAAAATTCACGGGAAGATATGTCTGGTGCCCCTTACAGGCTGAATAAATGTGCATGAAGCAGAGGCTGATTAACATTCTGAGCTCTAGCATAAGCAGCCAAATCTCATATAACAGAGCTTTATCTAACTGTGGAACTCTTAAGGATTCTTAAATTAAACCTCAGGGAAAATCTTAAAAGTAAGCAAGATCACTAATAAAGATCAAAATCCATGTGTTTGTATCTCTATTGTTAAATCATGAAATAAAATTTTGACAGAAGTATTTTGTCATCCTTTTGGATGTTGAAACTGGTGGAAAGAAAATAATACAATCTCTATGTCCTAACAATAACTCAAAAGATTACATGAGTCCAAAAGGTTTGACAAAGACTCTGAAGTCTGTTATATTTTACAAATCACTTGCTGATTACTACTTGAAGTAGCCAAATGGAACCTCTCATCAATATGTTTCAATATGATTTAAAAACATAAAAGAATACTTGAGACTTTGGTCCATCATAAAAAAGAAAAACCCCAAGGCTCCTCTTCTTGAGTACCTTCACTGTATGTTGCTCACAGTAGGTAGGTCCTAAAGGCAATAATTAAAGCCCAGGTAAATAATTGAGATTAATGTTCCCTCATGGCCCTCAGAGATATGAGCCACAGGAACATAGACATACCTAGAAGTCAAGTCAAATGAATCTGTACTAAATATCTCTCTGTATTATCTACAGAAGCATCCATAGCTGTGAAATCTCATTAGAAGACAGTCTTTCAAGCCTAGATCTGATTCATGTTTAACTGCCCTTTGATGGAGCATTCATTAAACTGAGTCCCACTATTTTCTGAGGAAATGATTTTATCTTGAAATAAATTATTTTAACAATGCTACAGTTCACTATTAGAAATGCTGCACTTAGAAAAAAAAATTGAGTTTGTGTAAGCTGATCATTATTTTTCTAATTTTTGCATAAAAAAGAATATTTGCAATGGACTTTCATACTTTTCCAGCTGTGTCCTGTGAAACAATAGCATCATAATATTATCCTAGCTAGTATAAGAGTATGACTGACAAGTTTTTCATGCCTTTATCCATCAAAAAGGAGAGATTCAATTTGACCTGAAGAAGTTCTTCACCCTTCTGTCAACTGTTGCGTTTCTGCTTTTTTTTTTTTAATGTCTTTCTAACCCTTCTAAAGTTGCTTTTTCTACCTTGATGAACCTTCATTGTGATAGGGAGGTGAGATCTGATTTCAACAAAGTAACTTCTCATCCCTGTCAGTCTGAAAATCACCCTGAAAACACAAAAAAGAGTAACCTTAACATTCAATGTGACAAACTTGATGAGTCTTAAAGTTCTAGCTTGATAGCCTATTTTTATTTTGACAACTGAAAGAATAAAATATAGAGCAAAGTAATGTATGAAAACATCAAAAATGCTGTTGGGTCAGGTGCCATCTGGATGACAGAAATAATTTTTAGTGATTAGGATAACACTATGTCTGTGTCAGGTATTTAAATATTTGTTTCAGTGGCCTAGAAAGATTAAGGTACTAGGGACTATCATCAAGGAATAGCAACATGGAGAAATGGAGAAAAGAGCAAGATGGGATCTTAGGCTCAATGAAAAATAACCCTACAACTATCCATGTTTCAGTTTCTAAAAGATCTAAGGCACTACTTTCTGTTTATTGTAATTGATAAACTAATACTAAAAGCTGAAATTAATAAATAATTTAACTATTCATCTCTGCTATTTCTTCTCTACAACATAAAAATTTCATAAACAGTACTTAGTATTGTTCATACCCATTCTATATTGACAAGTGCCACCCCATTTCTTTACAATGTGATCCTCAGCAGGAAAAATCTACTAGGACAAGGGATAAGCAGAGACAAAAGATAAAAGGCCTCTAATTTTGATCTAAGTTTTTCATATCTTGAATTGCTAATTCCTGTAGCAATTTCCAGCTATTTGCTGCCAGTTCCAGACTCATTCTTGGTTTCCCAGCACTCAGACTTCTCCCTGGTGATTCACCCGAGCAGACTCTGGCGGTGCCACTGGTGACAGCTCCCGGACAATCAGCACGGTCCAGCTGCCCAAATGCAGACACTGCAGTGCTCACCTGCAGCTCCTGTCCAGCTGAAGGGCTACAGGCACAGGAGCAAGGTGTTGCATTCACCTGTGGCAATACTGCCTGTTCATTTGTCTGCTCTTCCTGTTCACTCAGCATGCTGGCCACCAGAACCATAAGTTCTGGAAACGCCCCAAATATGCAACTGAAACCCAATTACTCAGCCACTCAGAAAAAGCAATTCTTGCTTCTAGCAACAAGCTGAATTGTTGTCTTTTTATGACCAATATCTAGTCAAAGTAGATAATTTCAATGCATCTTCCTGTGTTTTCTGGTTGACTTCTTTTGGGTTGGGCTGTTGGATGTCATTCCTTTTAAGTGAGAAACATGTTGATTAAACATCTTGATTACAAAGGAAAACAGTCCATATGATTGATGGTGGGGAGGCAACTGGAGAAAAAAAGGTGTCAACCATGGATACAGGCAAATTATGAAGTCTATCTTCTGGAGGAAAAGCTAGAGAAAACAGATTGTGATAGGAGAAATGAGAAAAGCAGAACTTTCTCCACAGCCCCTGCTGATCTACATTTGTCTTTTAAGAAAATTTATTTTATTAAACAGTTAAAATTTAAATTTAGAAGCCCCTTAGAACTAGATATTCACTTTGCAGTCTTCCATTCACTGTGGCTTTTTTTTTAGTCTTGCGTGCTATCATGCAATGCAAATTCCAGAGGGTAAACTCTCTGGGGTTTGCTCCTCCTGGCCTGTGCATTTTTGTAATTCTCCTTTCACTGGGAATTTGAGACAGATATAAGTCCAGGGTTTCAGCAAAAAGGTTGATAATTCCTTAAAAAGGGTAAAAATTTTGGCTGCCTGGATGATGTTTCAGGAGCTGGGATTAGAGAGTGCACTGATGGATGATCTGTCCTCTGACCCTGATGCATTGTCACTGTCATCACCCATAGGTCACTGTCCACACTGCATAAAGGCAACTTTAGCTGCTCATCTCTGCAGGCCCTTTCACCTTTCTGGCAGGAGACATAAAAGCTCTTGTAGAAAAATAAGATATGTTACTTCTACCCATAATTTTTTCATATTGGAAGCTGTAAATCTTTTTTGAACTATATCACCTTTGAACAGTCTAGCACAATGAGTTTCTTTGATTTACAGAAATATGCTGGTATCCAAGGAAAATAGACAGGAATATGCCAATTCTTTCTATAGTATAGGTGCAACATGCTTATTAAAGCCCACACAAAAAGAAAACATCTTGAGCATAGTAGAGTGTGCCTGATTTTTTCTCCACCAGTTGCCATCTGGTTGCATTGGCATAGTGCTTGTGATCATCAGTGCTAGATGCAGGTCTGCACTCAGTGTGCCAGCCAAACCAGTCCCTCCTGCTCACATTGGACTGAGAAATGTGATGTTAAATAAAACACTTCACAAGCAACAGAATCTGGCACATAACAGTTTAACGAGTTCCCAATTAAATCTAAATTTAAAGCTTTTTGTTTATCCTGGCCATGCTCAGAGGCTTATCAAAGCAGTTAAAATCATAATAACTAAAGTAAACTTAAATTATTTCATTTGTATTGCTTCTGAATCCTTAATTGAACCCATTATGCTTTTTTTTTTTTTTACTGTTATTTCTTTCTCCTGAAATTTTAACACTAAATTTGCCACAATTATTTAGTCACAATGAGGAAACAGAGTTAGGATATGTATATTTCTTAACAGTGGTTGATGCCACCTCAAAATACTTCCAAATTCTCCAAAATCTCCTATTTTTCAGCTTCACATAATAAAAAAATATTGTTACTGATTTCAATTTTATACTACTGGAACTCATCCTCTCTTACTTCTCTTCACAGTTTTTCCTAGTATGACACTGAAAATGCATTTAAGATGCAGACAAGGTTCTTAAGATTCTTAAACAGCTATTTAGTTTGCAACTCAGCCCCATTTTGTGCTATAAAATACCATACAGCTGGATGGGCTTTGCTGCTGCTTTGTTACTAAACTAGCAACTCCTGAATGCTGACAGTCACGGAAATCACAAATAATTTTGTTTGCAGGCTTGCATTACACACGTTGATGCAGTAGACATTTGTCTCAATTTCATCAACTGAATTTCTTCATCTGAACCCCATTTATTTCCATTTATTTGGTAAAAATGTCCTGGATGTATAGGAGATTGTCTTTTTTGTTATACGTATAAAACACCTCAAAAGATTTTTTATATATATATATATATATATATATATTATTATTTTTTGTTTGGTTGGTGGTTTTTTTTTTTTGTGTGGTCTTTTTTTGTTTGTTTTTTTCTAGTTTTTAAAAAAGCTGAGATCTGCCAGGTCTCTGATTTTAGCTGAGCCACCTCAGATATGGATTTAACAGAGGCAGGCAGAGGACAGCACACTGCCAATGTCCCTCCAGCATCACCTTCAACTGTAAGTTAAGCACAACAGGCCTGGGTTTGTTCTGGGTAAAATAAGTCCATAATTGAGATCTCTAAATCAAACACCTGTTTCCTTGGTGGTGAGCAGACAGACTTGGTTGTGTTGACTATAGGTGTAATGGGTGACTTCTGTGTCATGCAGATTTGACCCATGTAAATTCCTAATGTTATGTCAATTTAATCTGCCTTTTTTTTCCCTGCTATTGCCATTGATAGGAATAAGAAATACTTTTATGTTCTCAAAATTGCCAATTTGGGGATTGTAAGTGTAATGGGAATCATGTCTAGGCCTATTGTTGTATCTTAAGGAACTCTGTTACATCTACAATGGTCTTACATCAATTTATAGCTAATCTACTCTTGATTTCAATAACTTGGTCCATTACAGCATCTTTGTTTAACACCCTCTTTTTGTCATCAATTTCACTGTTTAATATTTCATATAATTGTCTAAGAGCAATGGAGCAGAAAGCCACTTGAGGATGTTTTGCTATTTATCTTCTTTTCTCTTTTCTGCCTTCCTTTTCCTTGTGTCTCCTTGTTCCATGTCAAAAGACTAATTTATGAGCAGACTCTGAGTCATGTCTGGCCTGTTGATTTATTATTGAGCAGTGTTGAAATAAGACTGCCTCCATTGTGCATTTTCATCTTTGTGAATGACAAGCCGTTGCTGATTTTAATATATTAAAATTCCTCATTTTCTGCAAGTCTGCAGGTCACAATTATTTTAAATTTCCTATCATAATTTGTATTCCTCTACATCACATCACCTCTTCTTCTCAAATATGGTATACTATAATCTTAAATCATTTTCTTAATGACAAGAGCCATGACAACGGAGGGAAAAGACTAAAATAGTTACAATTACTAAAAATCCAATCATGCAAAATCAGGTTTTAGTACTAGTCTCTTGTTTAGGACATAGCTTAAGGAATTTAAATATATCTGTATAAAAATGTTATGTAAATCAGAGTTGGATAGAGGAATCTTTGTTTTCTATTTCCCACTTCATTAGATTGTTACATCATGTTTTCATATGCCAAATGTGACACATGTTAAGTATGCTATTCTTTGTTATGCAAAATCATGTTAGCCTTCATGCTTTTTATATGTGCACAGAAAATTTTAATTTAAGCTAATGATCTGTGTTCTATGAACTTTGAACATAGCAACAGGCAGTTTAAAGGAGCCATGTAAATCACCTTTTCCTAACCTCAGAAACCAGCAGATGCCATAATTTCCATGTTCAGATCAGTAAAAATACCCTCAGACACAAAAAATGCCATGTAAGAAAGGGCTGGGATGTATAAGAATCCCTTGCATTGACTGCATTTCCAATGTGGCTGTGATCCATGCTCAGGGAGCATTTATATGGGAAGATATAATGTACTGTTTTTCTCATATTTACCTAGTGATGCACTTAACTACTTAAAATTAGTCATCTAACTGAAATCAAAATATCTGCAATGTGAGATTATACATGGATTGGAGAATGGATAAATTAACTTAATTCTTTGTCTTTTTATATTCTATCTACATTTGTGAGGCTGTGATGCATTCACACAGAAGAGACAGGCTCAGGACACCATCTCTGGATTGTCTGATGTACTATTTTGGCAAAGAAGGTCCAGATTATGTAGACTACATAATAAGGATCTGGAATTCACAAGAAGCCATCAAACAAGCTCAGCCATCCTGTTTTACTAGTGTGTTATCCTCTGTTTCCGTTTTACCCATGTTTTTGTTTTAATAATATGTCTAAATGTGATAAAACACAATAAAATGTGCTCATTTCATTGAGCATATCTGATTTTGACAGTTGCTAGCAATATTTTAAATTTCTCTGCCAGTTTCAAATGAAGTTTCAATTGCATTTAAGGGTGGACAAAAATGAAAACTGGTCTTCCAGGGAAGTGTGAGAGTTCTGTGCTTGATGACACTCAAAACTGAACTTGACAAAGACTCTAAGCAATCTCACTGATCTTTGAGGTAAACCACTCTTCCTGCAAACACTTGGACTAGATGATCTTCAGATATTTCTCCCAAGCCAAATTGCTCCAGGACTTTATCAGTCTCTTTCAGTGTTCATTCCATTTCATGCCCTCTATCCTTTCTTTTGCTCCACCCCAATACAAGAGAAATGCCCTCCAGTTTCTGTAGGACATGCAACATGTAAGGAGATGCAAATGCATCTTCAGATGGAATCCATGGAATTGAGATGCTACAGTCCTTGCTGCTCTGTCAGCCTTTTCAATTCTGCAACAAAACTTGCCAGGGAAGAAAGGATATTCTAGAGGAAGAAGGAACATCCTTTTATCTAAACTTGTAGCTTTTGTGTTTCCTGCACATTCGTACCCTGTACTCTGATACTCCTTCTCCCTTCCCGCCATTGTCTTCTGGGATCATTATCTTCTTTATGATTTTCTAATTTTTATAACCCCTTAAAAACAAACAAACAAACAAACAAACAAACAATTTTGAAATTTCTGCTGTACTTGCTATTCCTTTGTCTTCTCATTGCATGGAGTTTTTAGGGGCTTTTCCATAATAATGTTACTTTCACAACATTACTCATGTTTCAATAGCACCTTTGAAGTAGTGTTAGCAGATAAGTTCTTTATGTTGTTCAGGATAATAGACAGAATATAGTTTAATATTCTGTGAATATTTGCAATTTTTGGCTAAAGCTAGAGAGAAAATCATATTTTTTGTATTAAGTTACACATTTTATTGCAATTTTGTGAGTGAATTAGTAGAGAAACAGATGGATATGATTTATAATATTCTGCTAGTGCATGTTCTTTTCCCAGTGGATCTTAAAGATTTGCATATATGCAGAAGAAAGACTAAGCCCCAGATATTTTATTATTTTAATTAATAAAAAGTTCCTCCGTTACATCCCTCAAGCAATATGGGTTACTCTGTTGTTGAATGAACAGCTAGAATACCCTCAGTCTTTGTTCAACTGATTGCTGGTTTTAAATTTGAATTAAAGTAAAAAAATCATTGCAGCTGCTATTTTCAGTAAGGCTGCTTCTATTTAACACTTTTCTGCATAAATATTAAAACAGTACTGGACCTTCATCAGCCAGTTGTAGACATTGAGATCTATGTTCATGATTCCTTCTTTACACTGACTCCACATCTGAGCTTATAAAAAATTACAGAAAATAGAGCCACCATACAGGATCACCAAAATCAAATATGCACAAGATAAGGGGAAGAACTGGAATATATAATTGTGTGATAAATAATGATTCTGTTTTCTTGGAGAAATAAAAAGGTAAGAACAAGGATAAAGAAGAAACAGACAGCTTTATTCTCTCAGGATGATGAGCCTTATGATGATTAAAGTAATTAGGGTAGAGAAAAAAACTGAAGTCTCTAATTTATATAATTTACATATAAATAATATTAAATTTTACTAACTGTGAGAAAGGCAAAAAAAAAAAAGAGAAATGAGACTATAAATAATGTGGAGGATAAAGACAGGACAGTTGCACTTGTCATCTTCAGAGGGAAATGAAGAACATATTTTGAGCCACTACAAGCCTCTGTGGGATTCAGCTTGTTTTTTCTATATGAGATTGACTGACTGAAAGGAATTCACTTATATAATACTGCATTCAGGAGATAAAAAGGAGACATTAGATAGCTACATATTAGAAGAAAGGATTAAACAGAAAACACAGGAATAATGAAAGCATCTACTGTGATATCCCACATGACAGATTTTTTACACATTAGAAATTATCTAATGTCTTATGCACAAGACATGTTTCTATCTAATCTATGGAGTAAGACACTTGAGTGTAAAGGCTCCCAATGGTTTCACCAGGCTAAAAGTATGATTATTAAGGTGCCTCCCTTTCAGAATTATACATATTAACACAGTAGCATTATTTTAGATTTATACTACAGTGAGAGAGGAGGTGTTTTGAATGAATTTAATAAGGATAAACCTGGTTCTGTCAAATCAATGAAAAATTTTGCATGAAATTTTCTTGGTGAAAACATGATTGCTGCTTTAAGTCTTACTTTGTTTTTCAGGTTGTTACCTTTTTTCCTTCCTGTTGTAGGAAGATAAAATTCCCTGAGTTTATGAAATAATAGCCCTTTTTTACAAATTCTTCAGATTTATTAGTCAAAATTAACAAAAACAACAAAAGAAAAATTTTTTGCTCATATGTATGTTTCCTGATTTGGTGCAATTATACACAGTTTATAAATATAATAAACAATTAAAAAACCCATTAAAAACAGCTGCTCATTGCTATTTCAAGTAAATTTCCTGATCAGGGTCAGCAGGATAGATCAAGACAGGTGTTTCAAAAAGCACCTACCTCTTGAGCTTTTTATAGATCATTAATTCACTTCAATATTGCACTGGCAACTTTATCAATATAAATTTTCTCTGCGAACATGTACTTTTTAGGATAATTAGTTTTTTATGAAAGAAGAAGTCATTTTCTACAGGAAGTCAGTAACCATAAATCACCAGAGCTGCATTTTAAGCATTAGTTCTTCCCACTTGCTCAGTCACCATATGGCACCACACACTGTGCTGAAAGATAATCACTTTATTGTTGGCTGCGTTTTTAATCAGCTACATCTCATACTGTTTTGTTAAACATTGCCTTGCAAATAAAACAGCCTTACAATACATTTTTGCCTTGGAAGAAAACATAAATAGGAACTTGTGAAACACAGGAAGATCTGCTGAAACTTGAAACCCAAAATTTAATCAACAGATCGGGCATGAAAAAATTAGATTTGTTATTAAAGTAGGACAAAGATCCACCAAGTGGAACTGAGTTGGGAACTGAGGAACCACTGTGCAAGGTGTCTGTTTTCTAGCAGTGGTTTGTTGGCTGAATTAAGCTTGACAGCTGCTGTCAGACTGTAATCTGCCTTGCACTGAGCTTGAGCAGCTAATGGGGTGCTGAGGTCCATCCACACCACAAGTGTGCACAATCAATGATTTTACACAGTGACCACTCCTGTACTTCTCTTCTGCTTTGTTCCCACAAACAAAAATCCCACAGATTGTTTCTGGGTGTTCTTTAGGTAGAAGTTCTTTCCTTTTGGTTTTATATTGTCCCCACTCCACCAGGAGCTCTCTGGCTACTCTGGCTCAAGTGCTCTGCAACTTTGAATGGATGTGCATTCACAGTTATTGTATTGGGTTTGCATAGCAAGGTTTTGGTAGCAGCAGGACAGGAGGGAGGGGGGAAGCTGCTGCAAAACAGCAACCACAGTCAGAAAGAGGAGTGGGAACATGTGAGAGCCACAGCCCTGCAGACCCCAAGAGCAGTGAAGAGGGAGGGGTAGGAGGTGCTCCACACTTGGAAACAGCTGGCAGAAAAGACCATGGTGAGGCAGCTGTGCTCCTGCAGCCCTAGGAGATCCGTGGTGGAGCAGACCCCACACCAGAGCAGGTGGATGCCTGGAGGATGCTGTGACCCTGTGGGAAGCCTGAGCTGGAGCAGTTCCCTGAAAAACCTGTGGAGTCATGGAGAGAGGAGGACTTGTGACCTTATGGGGGGCAGCCTGTTCGTGAAAGACAGCACCCTGTGAGAAGGGACATGCCCTGGAGCAGCTCCTGCAGAGCTACAGCCCACGGGAAAGACTCCTGTTGGAGAAGCACATTCATGGAGAACTGTCTGCAGGGGCCATTCCCTTGAGAGTTGGACTTCATGATCATTGTAGGTCTCCTCCAGCTCAGAATATTCTGGAGTTCTGTGAGATGTACTCCATGCTGGAGCAGAGGAAGAGTGTCAGAGTCTGTCCTGGTTCAGGGCAAATTTGGGAGAGAACCCCCAAAGGGGCTCCTCTAGGAAAGCAGATTCAATCGGCCCGTCCCCACAACCGGTCCGGGAGAAAATACTTCCTTGGAGAAAAGTAGAAAAAACCTGTTAATTAAACAATAAAACCTAAACAATATTAAACAATAAAACCCCTTGCTGCTCCAAAAGAGATGACAAACTCAGGAAGTCCCCTCCCCGGGTGGCAGCTCAGCTCACTCAGTCTCTTATCAGTCCCTCAGTGCTGGAAATGCCGCAGGCCCGGCCTGGCCCGGTGGGCCTCAGGTGGAGCTGCCGGTGCTCTGCTGGTGTTCAGGCCAGAGCAGGGCTGAACAGGTCCAAAGAAAAGGGAAAAGGAAAAAAACCCACAGTCCAGAGAACTTCTTTGCCTCAGCTAGCTAAAACTAACTAAAAGCAAAGGAGAGCTCTGTCCTGCTGTCTGTCCATCCACAGACAGCACAGTCCAGGAGCAGGAATGTGGAGGAGCGAGTGCAGTGTCTGAAAACAAACTGCTGCTGCTTCTCTCCCCCCTTCACTCTCTGGAACAAGTCTCAGAGGTGCAAAACTTATTATTCAGCATAAGCAGAACAAGATGATTGGGGATAAAAGCATCATATAGTCAACCTAGGACAAAGTCCTCCTGCTGAGGAGGAAAGAGCAGCAGAACAACATGTGCTGAACTGACTACAGCACCCATTACCTGTCCCCCTGTGACTCTGTAGGGGAAAAGAGAGAGAGAATAATTAGTGAAGTTGAGCCTGGAGAGAGTGATGAGTGGGGGGAAGATGTTTTTAGAATTTGGCTTTATTTCTCATCACTATACTCTGATTTGATTGGTAATAAATTGAGTTAATTTCTCAGAGTTTGTTCTGCCCATGAGAATAACAGGCTAGTGATCACTCCCTGTTTTTATCTCAATATACAAACCTTATATTTTCTCTCCCAATTCAGCTGAGGAGTAAAGTGACAGAATAGTTCCTGGCATCCAGCCAGGGTCAACCCACTAAAGAGATGAAAAAGGAAAAAAAAAATTAGTATGTACAGGAAGAGAAAAAGCCCAACTTAAAACAAGGTTTCTTAGTCTATGACAAGGTTTCCTAGGAGAAGTAACTGATGAGCCATTCCTCTGAAACAACTACAAATACACAATAGCAAAAGCCTGAGATAAAAATGAGAGAAATGAAAGGATCTTTGTATTTCCAATTTACAGAAAATTACATACAATTTACAGAATGTTATGCTTAAGTAGTCAAATGCTGACATTAATATTAGCAGTGCAACCTTCTCTATAGCCTTTTGCATATGAATTGTGATATGTACCCCCTTTGGGTCTGTTGTAATCCCCAGACACTCTCCTTTCTCTCATTTCCTGAGTGCAGAATCAGATTATTCCTTGGGGGGTGGGGGGCAGTGGTGGGGAGGAACAGTTCCTCACTGTCTGAGGAATTTCTGACTCCCCTGGGATGGAACATGCTCAGCATGGATATGCTGTTCTGTAAAACTGCACAGGAAGAAATCTTCAGATGCTCAGATAAAGGGAAAATCTCACAGGATGCTAAAACATTTTTGAAGCAAGGACAAATGCTCTGTCAAGTATTTTGTTTCTTTCCCAGATGGTGAAGGTACTTGAACCATCAAAGATTTGTATACTTCTTGGTCTGATGAAAACCAATATATTTCCTTGTTTGCAGAAAGACTTGGCTGTTTATATAGAGATATTCACTCCAAAATTTAATCTGGTAGGCAAAAAAAAAAAAAGAAAAGTTTTGGAATGATTGCATAGTGGCTAGATAAGTTTTAAACAACTAAAACCAGTGTATTTGTCTTACAGTCACACTTCTATGCCTGCATCTATTTCACATTATGATTAAATACTGCTTTTGTGGTTTGGAAGGAACAATCTGTGGTGGTGCATTTCCCCCCACACCCTTTCCAGGCTGCAGTGTGATCTGATAAATATTTGGTAGGCCTCAGCCTTGAAAAGCAGCACCTGGGCTCAGCTCTTCCTGAGTTAATCAGAAATACTGTCTGCCCCCAGGAATTGCTAACGATGTCCTGTTTGCTGTATAAACAGCCTTGGAAAATACTTTTCTTCCCTAAACACACAACATCCCTGTTCTCATACTGGAAGAAGACAACCCCAGCTGTGGCCAGGGTGAAACATTGTTATGATTAAAGCCCATTGCCTTGAGCCCCTATAAAGAGTGGTCCCAAATGAGACCCTTAGAGCTCTCCTGGGCTGCAGCAGGCTGTGACCAGCAACTTTCCTCTGAGTGGGGCCTCTCAGAGCCAGGGAACTCCCATGTGTGCTGGGCTTGGAGGATCACTGAGTGATGATGACTCCTGGGCTGATATCCTTGCTCCAAAGTGAGTAGTTTGCTGACCTCTGGGGGGAATTTTTCACAGGTACCTTGCTTGTAGTTACTCTTTATGTCTGGATGCCTAAACTTGTGCATATGCTATAGCAAATCTGGGAGAAATGCTGATTTATTAGATGTTTGAGTACCTTAGATGTCTGAGTAAGTTAGGCCTGTAAGATTGTAACCTATGACTTAACTTTACTTAAATGCAGCTAAGTGTTGTTCTTTTGCTAAGTTGCCAAATATAACTGAAGTTTTAAGTTAGGTTAAATGCTATTAAGTGTTATTTATCTGTTAAATTTTTAAGGTTATGTTACAAATTAAGGTTAATTTAATTTAGATATAAGTATTGCTCCTTTGTTAAATTGTTAGAATTAAGGTATAACTTATGTTAAAGTTATACCTTATGTTATACCTTTACCTTTATGGTAAAGTGCTGTTAAGTTTGAATGCCTGTAAACTTTTAGGCTGTATTCCTTTTTATTCTGTCCTTAATCCTTTTGTCACATGTACCTAAACACACACAAATACACTAACCCAAAATAGTTCCCAGTTCATTTCTGTTTTGATTGCTTGGATTTTGTTAGGTTTTTGGTTGCTTGTTTTTCCTTGGTGTGTCTTAACTTTCCCATAAGTAGTTATCTTGGTTTGGAAAGACAGGTGTCTGCTAAGGAAGGCAGGAGCCTTCCCTGAAATAGAAAATGTAACCCCCCACCACCTCCAAATTGCTATAAATTTGAAATTAAGGGGCTCTCAGGCAAAAATATGGGAGCAGGAATAACAGTTCTGTATTAGGGGAGAAGATTAAAAAATATAAACAATGCAGTAAACCAAAACAACACTGACCGAGTCAGAACACAACCTGACACCCTGTTGGTCAGGGTGTTGGTAGCAGTCCCATTAAATGGTGGCTGCAGTCCCCCTGGAGTATCAGGTGTGGTCCTGTTGTAGTAGGAATCCTGTAGAAAGGTGTAGTCTTCCTCTGAAGATCCAGTAGAAGAGATCAGCTGTTCCTCTGGGAAACCCAGTAGAGAAAAGCCATGGTGGTGTTCCAGAATCTCCAGACTATATGCATGCAGGAATGCTTGGCTCCTCCCTTTGGGAGGAGCATCTCACAATGGGATGTTATAGTTCTTATCAGCCATGCAGTGACATTCAATAGCTGTTATCAGCAGATGTCTCCCTGGAGGGAGGAGTGGGTGTGGAAGAAATAAGGAAAACTGCCCACTTAACAGAAGACAACTGCCATACAGATGGCAAATAGAAGACAATTTGCTTGGCAATCCAGGACAGTAGTAAAGTGAATTTTGCCAAAAAACTCTGTTGTGTTGTCACTTAATATTAAATATGGCTTTTGTCATATCAGCCTTGCTGGTGATTTTTTAAGATTCCAACACTCATTCATAACAATCACAGACAGATACAGTCCTGGGAAATCACGGGCTACCAAAAAGATTACATTGGCTTTAATAGCTAGTCTATAAGGAAAAGAGCAGAGGAGAAATGCAAAAGTTTACTCTTTTATATTGATCTTATTCGCAGTTTCAACTTCTCTGTAAAGCATTATGGAACCCTTGTTTTTTGTACCAGTGATGTACCAAATTTTATTATGTTGGCAGGAATATGTCTAATTGTTTTAAGGAAGAACAAATGATAATTTTTGATGTTAACAAAATTCTTCAGCATTTAGTTTGGTATTTTTCTGTGTTCTTTCCAGTTTCTTTCTGGATTTATATATACAGGAAAGAGGAATTCCTATTTGTTTTCTTTCATGTAAACAAGATTTTTTCCTGTAAATAAGTTTTCAGTTGTTTTTTCTCTTGTTCTCAGCTTGCAGCTGGTCCATCTATGAAATAAATCCTGATGGGAAAGAGAGGATAGTGCACATGTTTGTGCATATTATATAGACATTACAAATACAACCATTAGGAGCTGATTTTGCATGCTCATTCACAGAGGCTGGGGTGGCACACAGTATCCTGGTGGTTGCAACCCTAGAGAATGAATAAAACATGCATTTTTCATTTGGCAAGCTGAGACACTGGCATCAGGGAATGGGTAGCATGCCTTCAAGTTTAAAGGATGTGAGAAACATGTGGAGTTAAGGAGGAACACGGGAAAAGTGAGGAAGATATATAATCCTGCGCATGTGTGTTATCTTCCATAAATCCTGCGATGCTGGCACTGTTCATGGCATCAACCATAAACCACTTGTGATAACGGCAACATTTGCCATGACATTTAGATATGTCTGCTCTTTATAAAATGTTATGCCAAGCAGGAGTTTCTGTGTACAATTTGATTAGTCGTTTATTCAAGGAAATTCTATGTCAGTTGCCAGGAGACAGGAATAAAGCGCTTGGCTCTGGGAAAGTTCTCTTCCTGTCATGTATATTTGAAGGGACTCCCAGGCAGATTGAGCCTAACCTTTTCTGCTCCCAATAGCATATGACAGAGGGGCTCCTGGATATGCTCTAATCCATGAAAAAAAGCTGAAATCAGCTTTATAGCTGATGAAGGTTTATGGTCAGATCTTCAGCTCTTTCCATTTCATATGCTCTGAGTGTTTCAGGGGATGGAGTAGTGGCAGAACAGCTGATGAGTTTGATATTTGGGTTTAGGTATCCACTGATGCATTACAAACTTTTTAATTAAAATTATCAGAGCAATGTGTCTTTCTTGTGCCAATTTTTGCTTCACAGGGAATCTAGTAAACAAAGGCAGAATAAACTGTGCATCTCAAATGTGTACTCATCTCTCTGTAATAATACTACCACATTTCCAGTTAATTCTACCAAATATTACCTACAACAAATTTTTTGGGAGGATCTGTCTTGTTTCTACAGGCCATAGCCTGAGCATTTTACTTCAGTCTGTAATGCTGAAAATTTTAGAAATTGAGATTTTTTAAATTTTTTTTTTAGTATCTACACACATTTTCAGAATGAGAAACAATTTGGTTACCATTTCTTGGTTGTGGTGTGGTTTGTTGTGTTTTTTGTTTTTGTTTTTTTTTGTTTTGTTTTGGGCTTTTTGGAAGGGTTTTTTTTTTTGTTGTTGGTTTTTTTTTGAGGGATTTGGTTTTGTTTTCTGGTTTGTTTATTGTTTGGGTTTTTTG
Organism: Molothrus ater; assembly: GCF_012460135.2. Lineage (NCBI taxonomy): Eukaryota > Metazoa > Chordata > Aves > Passeriformes > Icteridae > Molothrus > Molothrus ater. The sequence goes on along the minus strand of NC_050482.2, from coordinate 10,080,934 downwards.
TTTTCTTTTGTTAGCATGTTTTTGTTTGTTTTTTGTTTGATGTTTGCTTCGATGTTTTCGTTGAAAATTTGGGCTGAGAACTGCTCTGAGTCTATAACAAACTGATATTTCTGTCTCTTCCTTGGATTTGTCTCAGGAGTCCATTGACATTACCATGACTGTGGCTGGGGATCGAGTGTTGGCCGTGGGATGGCATGAGAAATTAAATGGGTGAATGGCTCTTCTTGTTATCTTTAGCGGTCTATAGGCTTTAAAAGTTGGATGGGCACCAAATTATAGAGTTGTTTTGGTAAGGGAAAGATTTTCCCAGGAAAAAGGGATGAGATTTCACTAAAGTGTGAAGCACAAGTAGAATTATACTGTTGAGTATACTCATTGTCTGGGGTGGATTTGCATGTCTTAGTCATGTAGAGGTGAGTAACTATGTGAGTAATTCCATTGACTTCTGCAAATTTAGTCAATGTTTGAGTAGGAGAATTGGATAATTTTCTGACTGTGGCATCACGAGCAGCTGCTCACAGTTTTCCCTACCTTTGTTTATTCCAACACAAAATCTTAACAACTGTTTTTCTGGAATAATTTCCCCATCTCTTGTTTAGTTTTTATGAGACTTCATAGTAGAAGTATTTCCAATAAAGATTGTATGAAATATAACTCTTTTATCTGAGGATATTTGCCTGTATTTAAGCCACATTAAATAGTTTATGGCAGTTTAGAAACACCTCTGTGGGAGCTGCCACTGAGTTACCATGTTCTGAAAACCATTCTCATCACAGAAGTATTAAGTATCTAGATTGGGGAATCCTCAAGTGTTTCTTAACCTCCTTATTGTCTTGCTTTTTTGCCTTACCTAAGTACATCCAAAACTTTGTTCATTTTAAGAGTGTAGTACCTCTTGTAAGCATGGATGATGTTCTTGGCTTGCCAAGAGAGAACATCCTACAGGTAATTCAGGAATATTTGTAATAACAGGATCATTGCCTAGCTGGCCAACCATAAAGCAATGCAGTGCAGCCAGAATCAATATTCAGCATCTTGGTTAAGACTGGTTTCCTTTGATTCCAGCTAATCCTAATGAAATTTCAGCTAAATCCAGACTAAGAGAACTTCAAATTGCCTAGTAAGTATTTGTTTCTCAAGCAAGGCATTTGAAATCACATATAGTTGGTTGCAGATTTCCTCCTGTGCTTCATTTCTGGATGCTAAGTGCACTCCTGCATTTGCTTGATGGTTTGAGAAAACATTGTAAGAAAGACTCATCAAAAAAAGACTCACCAAAATTCAGTCCGTAGTCTAATTTCTGGCTTTTGCTAATATCCTTAGTGTATTGTAACACTCTTCTGAATCCTGCTTTTGGCCCACTCTTGTGCCCAGGGTGATAGTTACCTACCTATTGGTAAATATCCTTTTAGACCTTTGCGGCCAGCAGCACATCCTGAGAGCTACAAAAAGGACTTTTCTATGAGAAAACATGAGCTTTTCCTATCCCTGAGTACTTCCTTTGGAGATATGTATCTCTTTTTCTGCAAGTATTGTCTGTCTCTTGTTATTCTGCAGTTCAATTCTCCTACAGAGGGAGCTGCAGACTTCTGTGCTGTCAAGCCTAAATCTTTAAATGAGTTTATCTTCTGCAAAATAAGCAAAATAAGAGGAATTAATTTGCTCAGAAATCTGTGACCTATGAGCACAGCTGAAGCAGAAAAGAAATACCAGTTCTCCAGTGCTACCTTCTGTTAAAGAAATCTACATTCAGACAACTTGAATGGGATCAATTGCTTCCATCTTGCATCCAAGAAGTATATGTTTAAAGTTCAGCTTGCTGCTTTAAACTTTTTTAGCAATCACCAAAGAAAACATGCTCTGGAGTGGATGTCTTGTGACATCCAAAGAAAGCATTTTAAATAGATAATGACCTGTTATCAGAAGAATTAAATCCTAGAGGTGCAAAGAAGACATCAGACCTAAATGTTATTTTTGTGAGTAGAATAACTAGATTAAAGTGAGAGGGCATAAATTGCTTTGTTCTGGTTATAAGCTGTGATATTTGCTACTATATGAGATTGTCTCAATTCTGCATGGTGCTTTAAATATATTGCATATAGGTTGTATGTGCCTTTCTCTTTACTGTGAGACAATGTTGGGGAAATCGGGACTGACAGGAGAGTAATTGCATTGAAAATCAAAAAGGTAACCTGGTCTTTATGTGGTGGACAAAGACATGTGAAGAACATGTAGCAGTTTAACAGCAGGAATCTTCTCTCAGAAGAGAGAGTGCAGTAACCAGTGCAGTGACAGTAACGTGACTCCCTTTTCCCTTCATGATAAAGGTAGAAAAAATTTTACCTTGACTTTTTTTTAAATTTGGAACATTTTGGTGCGACATATTTTAGAGGCCTGTGTAAAATGGGAAGAATCCTAAAGTTGCCCCTTAGAGAAATGAATAAAACATACAATGTTATTAATATTTATAACTGGTAGCAGGCTAATTAGTGCTCAGTGGTATGAAAAGGTCTGTGTGTTATCCCCGTTGGACAGCAGAGAGTGAGGCTGGATTCTGAGCTATACAAGGTCCCTCAGATGTCAGGATGTTTACCTCTGTGATTCTGGCTCATTTCCCACGTGTGAGATATACCCTTGGTGTAGGTTTTCAGAAGGTCTGATCTTTTCCTAGATCATAGCTGTCCTGTGGTGTTCTGAGAAGGTGTGTTGGAACCCCTCAAGCTGTGCTAATATAAACACTTGAGCATACTTGTTCGGTGACTTTTTTGTTACTTGTTTGAAATAATTATCATCTTTTAAGTGTTTTCTGAAGAACTGACAGAGCTTATGAAAATCTGTACTTCAATTTAATTTGAAAGCATTCTGTAGATAGAAGTATTCAATGAAGACAAGCATGCTTTTAAAAATTATATAGACCAAGGAAATATCTTGTTGTTCCTTGCAAGTTTAAAATAATTAGGGGAATACAAAACTTCCTGATATATGCAGGAAAATTAACCTAGATAATGATATTTTCCATTACAGTTATTGACATTATCCAGTTGTAGAACTCAGATGACAAACATCTTAAAAATACTGTGATTAGTAAAGAGCTTTGCCTGTAACTGACATTTGAAGAGGCAAAGACACAAAGACACCAGAAAAGTTAAAAAAGACAATACAAATTATAACCAGTAGTCTCATAGGAAAAATATCTGTTTGGCTACAGTGTAAGGAAATAAGAACAGAGCCATGAGACATACTTAGGGAAGAGAAACCATACGAATGTGTAACTAACACCCTCTTTCCTATTATTAAATCTGTCCTTTGTCTTTCTTTTCCCTGCTCCTTGGCATATAAACTGCTCTCACTCAACCTCCCACATTCATCATAAGGCAGATCTGAGTAGGCTTAAGGGAATAATTTAAAATATGTTTCTAAAGATTCTTGAAAGTATTTTTATGGCCATTCTGGAATAAAGCAGTAAGGATTCAATTTGCCATGGAAATAGGGGTCTGTTTGTATTTTACACTTCATTTCATTAAACCCCCATTTCAAATATGGGTAATTTATTAGGACATATTTCTAGCTAGGAAACAATGAGCTGGCATATATTTTATGTTCAATTTATGTTTCTTTATGCTCACCAAAGTGTGAGGTGTAAAGCATCTTGCTGAAGTGACAGAAAGTTCTGCCTCTGGAAGTTCTGCTTCCCCATGATACAATTACTCTTCTGAAGATGTGATGTGTTTCAACGTGGAGGAAATCGAGTGGAAATCAAGAATCTGGAGTTCTTGCAGAACCCTGCCACTAGCCAACTCTGTCATCTTGATTATGTTACCCTGAAATAAAAACTTTACGTAAGAAGGAGATGGAATTGAGATGTTTTTATTCCACATAGTCTTGTAAATGCTTTGTTTTATACCTTTTTCCCTCCTACCACATTTGCCATATCTTTAGCTAGAAAGTGGAGTTCTGTTTCTTCACATTGTAAGTCTCAATTTGTTCAAAGCAATATGGTAGTGCTTAAATTTATCTGTAGCCTTCAGTTTATGTAAAATACCCAGAACAGACAAAAGCCTGATGGTTACACAAATTTCAAAGCATCAAAGTGGGTTTTCTGTATCATAAAATATAAGAAAATTTAAATTTAGATAGTAGTGAATATTTTGGTAAAATAGTAAGTATGACAGGTCCAGGGAAGATTTTGAGGGCTGTTTCAACACTTGAATCCTTTTTAATGTAACCTTGCATTTTCTCTAGCATCAGCCTTTCTATTTATCTATATATATCCTGTACACAAACATGCTGAAGTTCAAATTAGACTTTCAAGTCCCTGTATAATGTTGGTAAAACTGGGATTTTTCTTGTGGAGCTCTATTTATTTCCTTGAGATCTCTTTCAAGCTAGACCAATATGATTCTATGATTGATTCTGATTGACTTTTATATGGATTTATTCATACACCCTAGTGCAAATATGTATCTTAGTTTTTCTTTTGATGAGGGGATTTGGTGTCTGCCTAATAGAAATGTTTAATATTCAACATGAACACAACCAACAAAAATTAAATTGTTTTTTCTACTGTATTCTTTGGCTAATTTGAAAGTTAAGATTTTTCCCTTTCTACTTTTACACTTGCCTCTGGATATTTATGACTGTCAGTGACATTCATTAGGTTTCATGAGCACAGAATATGATAATAAGGCCTGAGCTGTTGTGTTACTGCTGCTATTTCCTTTCTCACTTTTTAATATAATGGAGAAAATAAAACCTTAATCACTAACAATCACTGGTAAACTAGCATCACAACTCAGTCCCATGGGAATGATTTGCTCATACTGTGCATACCATATATAGCATTAGAAGCTTTAAAAAACTTCTTGCTTGCCATCAATTTTAATAAAAACACCTCACATCTGCCATTTTAACTTTAATGAAAAGAAAATTTCATTTTTGTGTGTGTGTCAATGGAAATTAGGAATTAAGTTTTCCAGCACACACATTATGAAGGGGGATTAACTCAATGATTTATTATTTTTCTTAAGTGTTTCATTAGAATTCATATTCTTTCTAGAGAGGACTGAAAATTATTAGGGTTGGCAAAGGTGGCAAAACTTTGCATTTAGGAACTGATCTAAAGAGGAATGTACAGATTTGTGGTATAATTGCTTAGTATTTATTACACTACATTTTTCAGTATTCAACTGAGGGCTCTTGTAATTCCTTTTATTCCTAGTGTGAAATGGAAATGGCTTTGCTAGCGAAGTGGTACCCATATTAAATCTCCAGGATGGACATCAAAATATTGTCTCTTATCTTATGTGGACTGTACCATCTCTCCTCTATATCTCATATTTTGGTCCCATTTTCTGTTGGAATAATCTATATGCTTCATGGACTTAGTTAAATTTCTGTGGCATGAGGGATTTTCATTCAATAGAAAATATTCTCAGGTACATCAGGTTTGACATGGTATGAGTCCTTAGTGTTATCTTAGGTTATATCACTGTTATGAATTGTTTAAAATTGTTGTACAACATTTGAGGAGTGTAAGCATTAAGGCAAAAACATGACTGCTTGATAAAATTAAAGGTAGACTGAAAATATCTGAACTAGACTGTGTAAGGAATATAAACTAACACAAATACAAGCAGTATGCAGTTAATCTTCAATTTGTAACTGGTTTTAATTTACCTTTCCTGCAGGACCTTTGTCTATTTGATCTGCTTTAATTGCTTTATTTTAGCCATGTTCATGTTATACATGTTGCTTAGCTTTTTAAACTTTTCTTGAGAGACAGAACAAATAGTATAATATTCACAATGTAAGCTCAGTCAATTTTTTTTTCTGCAATGTTTTCCTTCTGAAGTGTTATTCTGTAAAGGAATAATACTTCTATTTTCCCTCATTATTAGCAGAGATACTAGGCCAGTGCATACACTGTGCTCATGAATGCAGGGATGAGCACATACTGTTTCTAAAAGGGGTTAAACTGGTTGGTGACAAAGATAGTCCTATAAAACTACACAGGATTTATAGCATCTGTTAATCTGTGATAAATAATAAAGTATTGGCACACAAAGGAGCTATTTAATTTCTATATTTATCACAAGACTTATTCAATAATATGGTCAAGCCAGGATCTTGGCAGAAAATATTCCCATTTCTTTTTAAAATTCTGCTGCCTTCAAGTAACAGGGCCTTGGTAAATGACAGGCAGATGATTTTTATAATTCAGAAATGTGAACCATGGCTGTTCAAATTAATAACTTTTAAAACATACTTTCCATAATTTTTTAGAGTCAATTAAGATGCCCTCCACTCAGTTAACAAGATATTCCTCATTCTTATCTGGATTAGTGCATATTGTGCTAAATAGATGCTGCCCAGGGCACTCAAATGGAGAGCAGATACATTTATTAACAGTCAGCCTTTCCAGTGTTTAGGTGGAAAAACAGAAAAGGAAGACTTCTAACTCAGCCCTCCCTCTTGCAAATGTACTGTAGAGAGTGTACGGGTACAAAGAGCTGGGAACGCTGGCAAAATCACTGAAGGTAGAGAAGGGACCACGTGCTAGGATGAAGGAAGCAAAGAAATGTTCAGCTGGGAAGGAATTATCAATGAAAAGACAATTGTTAGCCAGGCAGATGATGTGAAAACAGGCATGGAAGGACTGCTGCACTCCAGGTAGATGCTGGGTCAGAGAGATCAAGTCTGGATGGAAAAAAAAGGATATTCAAGACTCTACAGCAGTGATAAAACAGAGTAGCACACAATCAGAGAATCATTATATTTGGAAGAGGCCTTCAAGTTCATATAGTTCATACAGCACCATAATCACCCCTAAAACATATCCCTAGGTGGCACACTCAGACACTTGAACATGTCCAGAGATTGTGACTTCATCACCTCCCTAGACAACTGATTCCAGTGCCTAACCACTCCTTCAGTGAATTTTTCCCTAATATCTAACCTGAACCTCCCCATGTACTACTTAAGGCAATCTCCTCTCATCCTCTCACTTGAGACATGACAGGAGACTGACTCCCACCTCACTAAGGTGGCCTCCTGTTGGGTAGTTGTGGAGAGCAATGAGGTCCCCCCTGAGCCTCCTTGCCTCCAGGCTAGACAACCCAAGTTCCCTCATCCATTCCTCATAGGACTCATTTTCTAGACCATTCACTAGCTCCATTGCCCTTCTCTGGACCTGCTCCAGAACTTCAATAACCTTTTTGTACTGAAGGGCCCAAAACAAACCAGTATTTAAGGTGTGGCCTCAGCAGTGCTGAGTACAGAGGGACAATCAGTTCCCCAGTCCTGCTGGTTGCTCTATTCTTGATACAGGCCAGGATGCCATTGGCCTTTTTGGCCACCTGGGCACATTGCTGCCTCATGTTCAGCCAGGACCTGCAATCCCTTTCTACAGGGCATTTCCAGACACTGTCCCCAGCCTGTAAAGCTGCCTGGGATTGTTGTGACTGAGGAGCAGGACTCAGCACTTCATCTTATTGAATCTCATACAGTTTTCCTCAGCCCATCAATCCAGATCCTTCTGCTGAGTGTTCCTACTCTCCAGCAGATCAACATTCCCACCTAACTTGGTGCCAGCTGCAAACTTACTGAGTTTCATCCAAATCATCAATGAAGATGTTATATAGGACTGGCCCCTATACAGAGCCCTGGAGAATACCATTAGTGCCTGGCACCAAGTTGCTTTAACTCCACTCACCACCACTCTCTGGTCTCTCCTTCCAGCAAGTTTTTCACCAGGAAAGAGTGCTCCTATCCAAATGATGAGCAACTAGTGTCTACATCATAGTGGGTGTAGCAAAATTATTAGGCTATCTTATCCTTACTGATGATTTTGAAAGTAGTTTGTGATTATCTTATTTATATTATTGCAGCATCTACTAGTCCCAGCTAAAATCTGGCTCTGTTCTCCTAAGTAACAACTTGGAGACAATACTCCCCAAAGGCCACCAAAGCAGTAATGTGTGTTTGATTGAATACCTTCTTAGATCAATGCCTTGCAAGCACTGATTTTGCCTTAATTAAAAGCTCAGGCTGCTTAGATAGGGTGATTAATTAGATAGGGTCCTTGCAAGTTAGTGGGAAAACCTTAGGTATGATGAGCCATGTTAAATAGAACAACACCTGGTGTTAGCAATGTTCTCAGTATTGGGTGCTAATTACACTCTCTCTTAGGGATACATATTTTATATTTGGCACTTTTAAATCCATTCAGCAAGTCAGATTTCTGATTCATATATTTCATTTCATTCTTTATTCCATACCTATGTATTGAAGCATCTGTATAAGAGCACAGGACATTTATTTGGAAGAGAAAATTAAAATTTAAAATATTTTTATAATGGTCCTTTATGAAAGGATCACAGGCTAATTTTCTCTGTTGTCTTCTCAGTGATGTAATTGTGTCTTGTTTAGCTGGTAAAAAAACAGCTGACCTAATTTTGAGATTGATTAGTTGGTCATGGCAACTGTCAGTAGCAGATTTTTGACTACTACTGGTAGGACTTGTTTATAGGTTGCTGTTATCTCCTAATATCCCCCAAGAATACAAGCCTGCAAGGAGAGATGTGAGATGTATGTGAATGTGGCAGAACATCTTACAGCCTGAGGCACCCATAACCACTGAAGCCTAAAACATTTCAAATTCAGTGGGTAGAGATGACTATTCCTTAACCATCTCATAATCTTGGCTGAAATTTCTGTCTCAACAGCAGGTTAATATAGAAGATAATTTTATAATTCTTCATAGTATGGCTCTTTCTTTGTCTTTAAAAAAATAAATCTTGAAAAACTTTTTCTAACAAAAAATTATGTATCCATAATAAACCCTGGAGGAGACAATTCAATGAAAAGAATACATTTGCATCAGGAATTCATTCAATATTCTTGATTTCCCTTTGGTTCCTTTAGATTTTCCTTCAAGCTTTAAACTCCCAGAACCAAATTCTTCCCAAATGTATACTGAGTTCCCTGCAGTCAATGGAGGTATGCTGCCAGTGTGTTTGAAGCTCAGAAGGATTCTGTATTTAGTTATAAGTAAATACTGAAGTGCTGATGGAAACTTCCTCTTAAGTCTTTAAAGAATGGTGCTGTGCCTCACTTTAGTGGCAAATACAGAGTATTCTGTGTTTATCCAGCTCTATGCTGTACATTTTATTCAGAAGGATACTATGAGAGAAATTATGAAAAGCTTTACTGAAATCCAACACTCTTACATTACCTGGTTCCATGTGATCAGCTAGGGGGGTTACCTTGTCATAAAAGGAAATCAGGTTTGTTCAGCTGGACTTTTCCCTCATGAAGCTGTGCTGGCTGTGACCAATGACTGCATTGCTCTCCGTGTGTTTTTCAATATATCTCATGATAATTTTCAGTGCCTGCTTTACCAGGCACTGAAGTGAGACAGGCCTGTAGTTTCTGTAGTTCTCCTTCTTGCCCTTCTTGAAAATCAGGACAATGTTTGCCAGCTTCCAGTCATCTGGGACCTCTCCAGATTCCCAAGACTTATCAAAAATCATTGAAAGAGGTTTTGCAATGACATCAGCCAGCCCTTTAAGGATTCTAGGATGAATCCTATCAGGCTCAATAGATTTGTAGGGAGCCAGCTGGAGCAGCAGATCCCACACAAGCTCAGGGTCACCTGGGAGTTAATCATTGCCTGTCATGGTCCTCCAGCTCAGGGCACTGAAACCCTCTTGGTCTGTAATCTGTGTTGAAGAGGCAAAGAATGCATTAAAAAATCTCTGCCTCATCTCTGTCCCTATACATGAAGTGACCATCCTAATCCAGTAACAGGACAATGTTATTTCTACACAGCCTTTTGTGATTAATAAATTTTGAAAAACTCTTTTTATTGTCCCCCACATTTCTGCAGCAGCTTCAACTCCAACTGAACTTCGGCTGTACAAATTTTCTCCCTGCAGTGGCAAGAAGCATCCCAGTATTCTTCCCCGGACCTTGCTTTCACTGGGCCTACACTTTCCTTTTTTGACTTATTTCCAAGAGAAGTTCCCCTTTTCAGTCAACCCCGAGCTTCACCTGCTTGGCTTCTGACATTTTGGAGTTGCTGCTCCTGTGCTCTTATGTGTTGATGCTTAATAAGTGACCCACACTGATGGACCCCAGCACCTGCAAAACCATTTTTTCAAGGGCTGTTAATCACTAGTTCTCTGAGCAGCCTGAATCTGTTGTATTTTTGTCCAGAGCTGAGTTTTTGCGGGCACTTTTCCTCCTGTCAACAGAGGCTTTAAACTTAATCACTCTGTGGTCTGCTGTGTCCACTCTGTGAATAAGTGACAGATCAAGGAGGACACCTTTCTCAGTTGGCTTCCTAAGCACCTTTTCCATAAAGTTTTCGTTTAGGCTTTTTAGGAGTCTTCTGGCCCGGGTTGTGTCAGCTGTACAAGGGCAGTTGACTCAGAATTGTCCCTCAGTTCCTCAAGGAATAATTAATTGTCATGACTTTCCTGGCTAGGAAGTCTGCAGTTGACTTCCATGATGGCATCCACAATGTTTGTTCGTCCCTTGATTCTTACCCAGAGGCTCTCAACAGTGCCACTGACAATTGTGAGCTCCATTCATTCTAACCCATCCGTTACATACAGTGCTCAAACTCAGGAGGTGCTGGAAATCTCTAGATGAATTCTCTGAGGTAGATCTGAAATAAAATATGAATTTGCCATTGCTGACGGCTTTGCAAGGTTTAAAGTTTATCATGGTCCTGCATGATGCTGCAGTCAGAATGAGCATCACATAGTCAAATGTTTGGTGGCTTCTGTTCACAAGGGCTTGTGAAAAGCTTGTAAACTTTTCTGGTTTGGTGGTTTGTACTCCCAAATGAATCTGAAAGCAATGTACAACTCAAAATAATTCCCTCAATAAAAGAACAGGAGAAAAAAACACTATTAAAATTCAAACTTAATGAGAAAAGAAGAATAATTCAGCACACAGAGTCCCATTGGTTTTATATTTAGAAATCATAAGGGGTATTGCAGTGTAAGGGGAACAAGAGTTTTCTCCCAAAGCTGCAAGATTTCCTTTAGAATGTTTTCCACTTCATCACTTTGAATCAAAATTATTTCTGTGGAAAATCTTGTCTGCCTTTTTTTATTTATTTATTTTTTTTTAGTTACAGCAGGTTAATCATCCATAATGAAGCATTAGTTATTTTTGGACTCTAATTTTAATATAAGAAACAGCTTCTAAAATTGCCCCAGAGAAGAGAATGGAATTCCCACTGTTGCAGCTTTTTGATAAATTTGTACCTTGAAAAATAACCTGCCTCATTATACAAGTGGATGCTCACAGGGCTTCCTCTTTTCAGTCAGGAATGGATATCTGTCTTGAGAGATACAGAGATGTCAAGTAAGGGAATAGTACCCCATTTTATAATGAAAGGCCTATGGCACAAGAAAAGTATGTGACTTTAATAAACTTTATTAAAGTAAAAAGAAACGGGTGTGAGTGTGAATTTATCTCCAAGGAGTCCAAATCCAGGGCACTGACATCTGGGTTAGGCTTTTCAAATACTCCCTGCTCCCCAAGAAAGGCAAAACATATCAGATAACAGGCTGAAAAGCTGACACTGCACAGGGCACTGCTCTGGCATTCTGGCACTGTGTCTGGCATTTCCATTTTCTTGTCTTTCCAAAAGGTGGCCATGTTGAAGCTGCCTCACTGTGTGTGTGTCTTTTGTCCAGACTAATTCCTGAAGTATGCCAGGAGATATTTCAGAAAGGGTTTCCCATGGCATGGGCTAAAACTACATCTAGCCTAAAACTTTACCAGTGTGTAACAGGAAGCATTTATATCTTGTTTAATTTATAAATGTAGGATTGGAGTTTTGATTCTACCGGCCTTGTAGATAAGCACAATGAAACCAAACCACCACATTTTCCATTAGAAAGAAAGTATGGTTCTTTCAGAAAGTAACCACAATTTGAAATTGATAAATAATCTCTGTAAGCAGGACCATGCACTTTCTGCTTAGTCCCAACATAGAATATATGTATGTATTCATATAGTGGATAGAGAATAATGGAACAGCTTTAATATTTTATAGGGTTCCATAACCTTACATATATATAGCCTTATGTGGAAGACAATACATTTTAATAGTCAGACAAAAAAGTGCTGGAAATGTTTTCACAGAACCATTATGGCTTCTCCATTTGCTGAGACTTGTAAAAGGCTACAACACATGAAGACCTCATACAAAAATCTAATATATATTTCATCTTTATTTTGTATGAGGATGGGTTGCCTTTATTGGACCAATTTACTCTTATTTTCTATAAACACAGCAATTATGTAAAACAGGCCATTGCCAGCTGCAGAGCAGTAATGTCCCCAGTTATAGTGCCTGACTGGTTGGAATAGGAGCCGCTGTACCTCACCTAAATGCCTTAACTTAAACAGACCAAATCTCTCTTTGAACCCTTCAGAAATACCTCTCCTTCCCTCCCTTCTTCTCCCTCCCTCCCTCCCTCCCTCCCTCCCTCCCTCCCTCCCTCCCTCTTTCTCCCTCTCTCCCTCTCTTTCTCTCTCTGTCCCTCTCTCCAACCTAAGAGGACTGATTCTAATCTTAAGAATTGGGCATTTAGGATGACTAAATGAGATTAACTAGAGTCCCACAATTCCTTTATATCATTGTAGCCTTATTTTAACATAAATTTCGAGTTAAGATATTATGATTCATAAAATCAAAACTTGCAGAGCTAACCAGAAGTCAGGCATGCTGTGTTTTTAGTCTCAAAATAGCTCACATTTACTACAGATCTTATTACAGCTATGAAACTTGTGTAGGGCAGTAATGAAACTGTCATGCTAAGCATAAAATGAGCTGTTTTGCTTTGTTGCTAACTGCCTCTTTGTTTGTATTATATTTCATAAGTGTGCTGTATCTTCATAAATATGATGGAATGCAATAATAACTTTAGGGGAACTGCTACAACTACTTTGTTTTGTGAAAGGTAATATTTTATTTTATTACCATTTGTATTGAAACTTGTGCTGACTGTGAATATTGATAAAATTAGGAGGTTTTTAGAAAGGGAAGGAATTGTTTAAAATTAAATAATGACATTAATTTTAAAAAAGCCTAGAACTGTGCTGAATGGTATAAACGTTTGTTACACAGATATGTAACCTGAGTTTGAAATACAAAATTAAGCAAATTAAGTAAAATTCTAGCCTTATTTTCTAAAGCTGGTAAACAGATAACATCTCATGGATTTCATTAGAAACTACCAGACATTCAGTGCTTGCAAAAACAAGGAAATGAGTAAGACCTCTTCACCTTCAAAGAAATGCATCAAGTAAGCATGTTAATACAGGTAAAGTACTCCAGACCTTGAGAATTGTTTTCCTGGAACAAATAGGATTATAAAATCTTGGGGGTTTGAACAAATATGGTAATGAGAAACACTGTCATAGAGTTAGATGTTAAGTGAAAATCACACTCTAACTCAGATAACTTAATTTCTGTAAAATTATCGCACCTCTGTATCAATGAGATCTTGTGGTGAATTCAGGATTTGACTCAATGTAAACATTTCTTTAAAGGCTTGTCTGTAAGTCCCTTCCTACACATCAGTCTCTGTAAACCCTTTAGAAAACCCTGTACATTTGAATGACTTAGCAAAGAAGGCTTGGAGACTTTACAGCACCTTCTGGTACCTAAAGGGTGTCATAGGAGTGCTGGAGAAGGACTTGTGACAAGGGCATGCAGTGACAGGACAAGGAAGAATGGCTTCAAACTCAAAGAGGAAAGGCTTGAATTGGATATTAGGGAGAAATTATATACTGTGAGGTTGGTAAGGCATTGAAATAGGCTGCTCAAGAAATTTTGGTCTCTCCATCCCTGGAAGTGTTCAAAGCCACGTGGATGGGGCTCTGAACAACCTGGTCTAGTGGAAAGTGTCTGGAAAGTGGACTGGAACAAAATGATCTGTAAGGTCCTTTCCAGCCCAAACCATTCTATGATTTTATGAGTTATAGGAGGTAATTTTGCCATTTTCTGATAAACCACAGCTTCACCTGCTATGAATCTGTAGGATCTTTGGTAACTGTGCTCACTTATGTAGTCTTTATGATTGCCTGGAATGTTAATCCCCTTTATAGCCCATTGTCACAGCAAACACCCACTGCTTCTGGAACCCACTCAGGAAGCCTCTGGCCCCACTGGTGCTTGACATCTGCTTTTTCACATCTTTATTTCTCCCTTAATTACAGAATTTATAAATAAAACATTCCCATTAACCCTAATAGATAAATAACCCCTTAATCTCCTTATTTCCTGGATAAATTGTAGTTTATGTCTAAGAGTGTTGCATCCTGATCTATCCAATCTAAACTGCCATCTTGAAGGTCTGCTCTCCAGAGTTTTTTTCTTTGGGGCTTTTATGTATTAGCCAAGGGTCTCCAGAAAGAGTTAACTATAGATGTCCACATTAGATCAGATGTCTCTGAGACCAGGACATAGAAGATTTAATTTCTGAGTATGAAACACAGAGCGTTTCAGTGACACAGTTACATAAAATCCCCATTAGTCCATTTGCCTGTGGGCAGAACAGGGTTCAGAACTGTGAAATGGAGACTCTATGCAGACATGAGGGAAATACAAGACCAGTTGGAGAACTGGTGACTGAGAGCCCGATTCCAGTACTTGTGATTTGGTGCCACAAGTCTGCTCTTAGACGAGGCAAGATGCTTTGAACCTGCCTCCCTGCAATGGGGTTTCATATCTTCATCAGGTTAAAAAAGTCTGCAGATCCTGGGAGCAGGGATCAAACACCTCCCCAACTCAGCCAGACATGCCAATGTCAGCGATAACCCCAGGATCCAATTTGGCTGCTCTTCTTGTGGCTCCATAACCCTACTATGTTAAACCTCACCACCATAATGCCATGTTCCTTCAGCAAGAAAATTTAGACCAGACTCCAGGCTTGTGGAGGGATAGAATGTAAGAAAATAGTGCAGAAAGTAGTCTCGCACCTGAGGCATTGCAGCTGCACTAATCACCAAAGATTAGGAACAGGCCTGTCCTTAACAGGCCTCAGTTGTGTCCAATAAGAAGACGAGTGTTAGAAAAGAGTGGATTAGCTGGCTGAAGAGAGAGTTGGAATTTGTTGGTTTTTTTGTGAATAAGAAGGAGTCAGTGCTGTGAGGAGCTACATGTGAGAAATCACTGAGAAGGTGCAGAACTTTCACAGTAAGTTGACAACACAGGCTGATCAAAGTGTCTGCCTTGTCCTGTTGATCTAGGAAAAGAGCTAGACATTTAACCACTACCCTAATCCATCCATTGAATAGAATGTCTGAACTGGATGAATTCAAATGCCCCCCATAGATTTTTCACAGGCACTTCTTTCTCTCTGGCACCTCCATGTGAATTATGTGGGGTAACAGAAAGCTAAATTTTCATGAATCAGGTAGCTTAGAAAAGTGGCCTGATAGTTTTCATTTCAGATATGCAGATAATTCAGAGGGAAGATGAGGAAAAATAAAAATTCAGATTAAAAATAACATTTTGTGTAAGTGAACATAGGAGTAGTTTAATAATGAAAAGATTGTCATCTCTGATTAGGTATCTATCTAGGTATGACATACACTAAGGTAAGGAGAAGCCATGATCTTAGTGCAGAGAGAATGAGAAATTTTTCTCTCATATTGATTGCGTCTGAAGTACTATTCCTCTAACATTTTCCTTCATTTATCACACTCTGAGGTGGCTGTATCTGCAGGACTTGCATTTGTGGTCCCTAAATGGCCTGTTGATTAACTCCATGTGTACTCTGGGCAAAACATTAATAATATTCCTTTAGAACTCAAATGCCCATTATAACTGGAAGTGGGCACTAAAAGCCAGGAGATCATCTAGAGTAACTAATGGGGTAGCTATTATGGACTGCAATGTAGCAGAAGGTATTATTTTTTTCTTAATTACCATGAAAGTCGTTTGAAATCTCTGTTCTTTTCTACTGGCAAGTACAAGCAATCTAAATCAAATTTACAGTCTCTTGAATTAAATTTTACTGTTTGTAGAATGAAAACTAGAGAGTTAGTATAGTATTCATGCTAATTATTCTTGTGAGATTTTGAAAGCTTCATGGCAAAAGCCTGATTTCACTCATTGGAACATAATTTGTTTGTTGTCAAGGAACAAAAATAATGTAAAGATTATGTTTCCACTGCTTCCAGTATGATGTGTTATTTCTACATGAATAGAAAATATGCTGAGGTCTCACATCATATGTACAGGTAAAATATGCTAACACAGTGCAAAAGCTAAAAAGAATCTCTCCTATTGCATACAGAAGGGCATCACAAAATAATCGTGGGGTAAAGAGCTCTCAGTCCACAAAACAGAGTAAATAAAATTGTTTTAAGAGGACAGAAGTAATAAAACACAGTAAGAGTATCAATAGTTCTGTCTGGAAACACTTTACATATAGACAGAGAACCCTGCACTTAAACTCACTCCTTAACAGTGAAAAACTGGAGACAATTTTGTAAAAAATTGATTTGGGATATTCAGCTTAGATTAAGGACACATCCTATTGAGAAAATCTTCTTCATAATAAAAAGCTAAAAGCTTCCTCTGCTGTTTGTGTGGACTATTACTAAAAGAAAAAGAGTCATTAACAACAACAAAATCTAACAAAAGCTGTGACACCAAACTTGTGATAGCTACCTCATGAGGTGTCAGATGAAGGTTCTCAATACAATCATCCCTGGGTGACAAGAGTGATATTTTCAAAAACTCTTAGATTCAAAGAGACACCAGATCAGATTTACAGAAATATTTCATCAAAGGCTGATGAGAAACATTCATCATTCCAGCAAGTAATCAAAATGGTGAGAACCTTGATCCAATAGAGGAGACTTTTAAAAAGGAATCGATATCTTGGATTGTAGTTTTGCCGTTTCTTCAGTGTTTCACAGAATTCTTACACCTATGCACTCTAGTCTAGGTGGTATCTTAGATCCCATCTCAGTTTACTGTGAACATGTTCAGACTTCATTGTGTCTGTTCTTAGTTATGAAAGCTATCTCCAGCCTGGCTGATGGGAGCCTTAGCAGGCACAGGGAATGCAGTGGCTCTGGTGGCTGATGGTGGCTAAAGAGAGCACTTGAATCTCTGGGTGCCAGAGGTGCAGTGGCTGTCTGAAGGGCAGGCAGGAGAGCCAAGAACACTGCTCTGATGTGATATCACCTCCTAAAACCCTGCCAGTGCCACAGCTGCTTGGCATTTTAGGGGGCTAATTTTGCTGCTCTTATGTGACTTTTCATTATTCTTGAAAAATATCGTGGAGATTTCCTCCTGGTGTGACTATCACAGTTTGGGAGATAATAGGAACTGGTCTTGGCTGCATCCCCAGGCTTACTGTGCTTGGAAAAGAGCATGATTGTGTATGAAAGCAGAAACACATAGTCCAAGCAGAAGGAAAAAAGAGCACAAGAAATGCTCCATTAACTCTGTGTATTCTTGCTTTGTTATAAGTTATGTCCTGATGAGTTAGATTATAATCAAATTAAGGTACAATTTTATAGTGAAATTAATAAATATTAAAACTTACCTATTACTTTCAGCTATCTTAACTCTAAAAATAATTAAATCTCTGTTGTAACTCTGTACTTGATAAAACTGTGATATATAAAGTTAATGATACTTTCCTAGAACATAATAATCTTCATATCAAAGAACATAACAGTCTGGAGACTTCTGCATGGAAGTCTCCTTTGGAGTTCAAGCCTTCCTTTTCCAGCTACACTGTTAAAAGTGAAACATGAAAATATTTTCTTCATAGTTCCTTTGTTTTTACATTTTTCCCATCTGGTAGAGGCTCTAATTAGGACTTTGTTGCCTGAATTTTGGTGGGAATTCTGTAATTCAATGTAATCTTTGGAGATTTTAAACTTTTCTTATTGCTATTTCATTGCATGATAGCTTGGTGTAAACAAGACCTTTTCAACATTTCATTGTTCAACAAACATAATTGCAAAGTAATAAATTTCTATTTTTGTCTTTAGCAATTCTATCAGTTCGAGGTAACATGAACTCAGCAATCATTTCACTAAGCCCTTTAAATTCTTTTCTGGACAGGGCACAGAATTGAGCATTAAGCACTGAGTGCCATCTAGTGCACACATTGTACTTCATGGGCAAAAGCAAAAGAGAAGAATCTTCTAAATACAGTTTCCAGAAAAAAAAAAGGTTATGGAAAAAGTTGTTATGTCTGAAATATGGATCATTAAATTACAGTGTGTCATTTAAACAAAAATAATTAAGAACATATTTCAGACTAGAGGGAGAGATTTATGGACACAAAACTATTGGACAGTCACGTATAATATTGTGTTAATAGACTGAGCTCTTTAAATACACCAGGAATTCCTTGTATCCTTTATTCCCCATATGATTTCCCAATGTGCCACCTCCTCATCCCACTTTATGTCTTAGAACAGTCTAAGCCATTTACAACTTGTAATTTGCTAAATTACTTCTGTTCTTTCCTTCTGGGAAAAAAGTGAATCTTTACTGAGATGTTTGGCAGGGTTAAAAGCTATGCTATTTCTCCAGCTCTTTGATCTATAGGCAATTTAAATCCCATTAGGTGACAAATTGACTTATCAATTGCCATAGCTTTGTTGGTCCACATTTCATTTTCCAGTTTTCACCAAAATCAATAAGAACCTTCCCAGATATCTGGCCTATTTTCTGTATGATTGCACTTTGGCTTGGTAAACAGAGCTTCCTCAGAAAAAGGACACTAGTGTGAATTAAGTCCTTGCTTCACTTTGGGGGGTACAGCTTGAAGAATTCAAACATTTAAAGTATTTAACACTTTATCAAAACTTTTAAGGTGATAAGCATCTATGTAAATTGATAGCTGGTATGATTTGAAATGGTAAAAAATGGAACTTTACAGACTATTCCTATAATATAATATCTCAGAGGTGTTTTTCCAATGTAAGCTCAATGTTTACAGTATCCTCATTTGCCTAAGTTAGTCCTTGTTTTGTTTGCTAGATTCAGTATATAGAATTTCATGTTACAGATCTAAAAATCTTATCTATGGAGCTGGTTAATCACCAGGTAGAGACACCCAGTAGGAGCATTTCCATACTTGGCATCACTTCATGTAACTTTTAGTTCAATTTTCTTCAGAAACTTGCAAAGGTATGTATTTCTAGTTATCTCAAAAGCCTGGACTGGAATGAATGTTTTTAGAAGTTCCCTAACGTGTTTTTAATGAAAAAATCTTTTGTGTTAAAAGAAGAAAGTCAGAGCTCTAAAGAAAATGTACATAAAGTCACTGAGGTCTCCAAGTGTATTAACAAAATATGAAACTTGTTCTTTAGAAGAAAAATAACAGTTTTAAAGGATAAATGGTTCATGAAGTGCTTGCTAAGTGCTGTATACTGCATGCAGCTATGTGGGTACAAAGGCACAGAGACAGAGAGAAGAGGCAACCTGCTGCTGTCAGTAGAGAAACTAATTATCCCTGAAAGTGTTGCTGTTTGCATATCTGTGAAAAAGGATATAAAGGAGCAGCCTGAGGTGCATCAAGCACACCATCACTGGGTGGTCAAGGGAGGGGATTGTCCCATTTTGCACTGGTGCCATACAAGGAGAAGCTGAGGTCACCTGGTTTGTTCAGCCTGAAGAAGAGGAGGCTGAGGGGAGACCTCATCACAGTCTACAACTTCCTCATGAGGAGAAGCAGAGGGGCAGGCTCTGATCTCTACTCTCTGGTGACCAGTGACAGGACCTAAGGGCATGGACGTGAAGTTGTGTCAGGGCAGATTTAAGTTGGATATTAGGAAAAGGTTCTTCACCCAAACGTTGTTTGGGCACTGGAACAGGGTTCCCAGGACAGCGGTCACAGCCCCAAGCCTAACAGGGGTCAGGACGTGTTTGGACAACATTCTCACACAATGTGGTTGTTGGAGTTGTCCTGTGCAGGGCTGGAGTTGGACTTTGTTGGTCCTAGTGTCATAGAATATCCTCCGTTGGGTCACTTCCAACTCAGGATATTCTATGATTCTTTGAACTATTGCATCCAAGTTTGTTGACTCTAGGTTGCAGTACCAATGTACCAATCACCTTACTACACAGGGAAGCAGAGGAGAAAACACAACCAACCATGCACACCCCCCAAAAACCTGCTTGAAATCCTGAATATACTTAACCTAGTTACTCAGGAAAAGACAACACATTAGAGATAAGTGCTGAGCTGCAGTAGCAAAATGTGATGAATGGCAGATAAAAGAAGTGAACTTTGTCTACCAGAAGAGGAGGCCCTGTTCAGATGCACAACAGCACTGCTCAGGTGCAACATCTGTACCTCGGGAAGAGGGGCTGGAGGAATCCTGCTCTCTCTCTTCTGCTTCTGCCCCTGTTCCTGCAGGGGCACTGATTTTCCTTTATACCTTATTGTTCTCCCCTTTGTTCTTTCATGCTTTTTGGGGTGTTTTACATGTAATTAGTACACAATTCATATTTCTCTGCTGTGCCCAAGTCAGGTTCTGCCCAGCTCTTGGGACTGCCTTGCTTTAGTGAGCAATATAGAGGAGTTGAGATTTCTGCCATTTCCCAAGAACAAGTGGTCCTACCCTATACTTGTACCATCAGTTCCTCTGCTATTAACCTAGTCCTGGGATGATGGTATGGATGAGGTGAAGGACTGAAAGCTGATAAGCATCTACTGTTTTACACCAACAGATGTGTTTGTATCCATTGAAAGTATCTTTCTTTTGTTCTTGAGATGGATAAAAATTCCAAACTTAGAGATTTTCATCCTTGAAAGAGTTACAAGAATGAATTAAGAAACAAAAGTGTTATAAATAAAAAAAACCACTTTAGATTAATATTATATTCTAGACATTTTAATAACAGGCAATTTTGCATACTTGTGTGTTTGAGGGACAACTTACTAGAAGTGGTGTAGTGCTAGAAACAGGCTTTGCAGCCAAATGAAAATCAGAATGTAATGAATTTGGAGTGGGAAAGATTTACCATAGGCACATCTAAATACCAGGTGTGAATGACTCATGAGCTCATCTAATCTCAGGACTGAATCACGACTCAGTAAATACCATGTGCCTTCTTCACACAAACAAAACAGTAAGAATCCTTCAGCTTATGACCCAAAGCAGAACAATTTAAAACTCCTTTGATGAGATGTTAGTTTCCATAGAGAGATAAGTAATCCATCGAAAAAGCATTGCTGACATTTATTACCAAGCAAAAGCATTTTTTCAATGTGAAATAATATGTCTCATCGGGGTACTCAGCATAGCTGGAAAAAATTAAGCAAACTTTTGAGTGCCAAAGCCCTTCTTCAGGTTTAAGATAGGCTAGGTACATTTTAAAGCTAAGTGGAAATTGAAAACATTTGCTCAGGCAGTCAGATATTGGTAAAGTCATCTCTGAGAGAAAAGGTGTTTGATTTCTGTGAATCAGATTGCATATTCTAAGAAGAAAAGGGCCAGGGAGCAGGGAAGGAGAGAGAAAGAAATAAATATCATAAGGCAGTTATCTTCTGGACAATTTCTGTAACAATTTAGTAGAGGAGAAGAAAATAAGAGCATGTCCTAAAAGCAATACCAGTACTGAGTTTGCTTCTTTTTGTACCCAGTAGAATTAGGAATCTCAGCTCCCAACATCACTGAAAAAAATATGATTTGTCTTTTCCTTGTAAGATAAAGTCTTAGAGATCAGAAATAAAGTAATTTAACTGTTTTAGAAATATTAATCTTTGTTATATAGCCTCTTACAGATGTTTTGGAGTGTTCATCCAAACCCAGAAAGAACTGTGATGTTGTAGACAATTTCCAGTACACACAAAATTGCATAGGCTTGCACTGATAGATACTGATAGAACAGAAATGCTGTATCATGGAAGGAGAAATCCTATTCAAACTTTTGCCTCGAGACTTGAACATTTGAAATAATACATGGAGAACAGTGAGCAAAATAGTTTTGCCTCTGTCAGCCTGCAAGGTTTGGAAAGGAGCTGGACCTTCACCACTGCAGCTTCGGGGAGGTGAGAGAGCTGCAATGCCTGGAAAAAAGGAGAGAAATCCAGATTCTTACTCACACTGAATCAAGCTTCAGAGCTTGTAATCCCAAGATTCATTCAGATGCAGACAGTATTAAATTCAAAATCTTGTTTAGTTGCAAAGAAGAAGCATGTATTAGATTAATATAGAGCCATGAAATTTTTGTTTTGTAAACAAAATCTCAAAAGTTTAATTATTATTATAATAGAACCATGGAATAATTTCACTTTGATTTAAGTTACCAGTGGTGAGTTTTGAGCTGCACAGAGGTGGTGTCAAAGGTAAGAAGAGACAAAACTAGTCTCTTCTTCATAGAATGGTTTGAGTTGAAAGGAGCCTTAAAGATCACCAGGTTCCAACCCCCCTGCCATGAACAAGGACATCTTCCACTAGAGCAGATTGCTCGAAGCCACCTTGTCTTGAACACTTCCAGGGATGTGGCATCTGCAGATTCTTGGGACAGCATGTTCCAGTGCCTCACCACTCTCTGAGTAAAGAATTTTTTCCCAACATCTAATCTAAATCACTACCCTTTTCGTTAAAGGGATGGTTAAAAACTGTTCTTTCTTCTCCTATCACCAGCTGTCCTTGTAAAAAGTTGCTCTTTTTTTTAAGCCCACTTTCAGTACCAAAGCCTTCTCTTCTCCACACTGAATGATGCCAACATTTAAACAATGTCTGTCTTCACAGAAAAAACTCCAGCCCTCTGATCATCTTTGTGACATCCTCTGGACTCACTCCAACAGATCCACATCTTCCTTGAGCTCAGCACCCCAGAGCTGAATGCTGTAGCTCAGGTGGGTTCTCAAGAGGGCAGAGCAAAGGAATAGAATCACCTCCCTCAACCTGCTGGCCACACTATTTGTGATGCAGCCCAGGATAAGGCTGGCCTTCTGGACTGCAAGCAAACATTGTTGGATCATGTCCAGCTTTTCATGCATGAGAACCCCTAGGTCCTTCACCACAGGGCTCCTCTCTGGGAGTTCTCTCCCAGTCTCATGCCTGAGAGTGCCCAACCCAGGTGCAGCACCTTGCACTTGGACTTGTTGAATTTCATTAGGTGCTCATGGGTCAACTTCTCAAGCTTCTCCAGGCTGTCTTGGATGGCATCCCCTCCTTCTTTTGTGTCAACTGTACCACTCAGCTCCATGTCATCTGCAAACCTGCTGAAAGGTCACTTGACGTGACTGTGTCATGGATAAAGATACTACAGAGCACCTGTACCAAGACAGAGCCCTCAGGGGCACCACTCACCATTGGCCTCCACCTAGATTTGGAGACATTGACCAAAATTCTCTGGCTCCATCCATCCAGCCAATTCCATATCCACTGAATAGTCCACCCTACAAATCCATGTGTCTCCAGTTTGGAGATAAGGATCTGTGCAACTTTATAGAAGTCTAAATAGATGACATTCGTCAACTATTTAGCAACTCTTTTATAAACCAGATCTAATTGTAAAGACAAAGAAGAATACAGTTAGAACACAGAAAAAAGTCTCAGCAGTAGAAGTAAAACAGTTAAAATTGCTATATATGTGCTTAGTTTCTACCCCTTTCCAGGTGTGATGCTCATCCTTACCCTGCTCCTCTGACTCCTGGGGCTGGCAGCTTCCTTTAGGGAGTGGGAGGCAGTGAGTTGCCAGCATCTGGAGTCCTTTGTCATGACAATGGTTTCTTCTTCTTCATGTCTGGATCTACATAAGGCATATTGGGAGCCTTGTGGCAGACTTTGAGTTGAGGAGATGGTGACTTGGAGCAGGCCATATGTGGCACTGCCACCAACTTGGCCTTGCCTTTATCTGACAGTACAGCAAGGAATTTCTCCTGAGAACATGTGTTAGGAACAGAGTTGTTTCTTCAGAAGAAAATTATATAACATCTCAGATGATCACAAGGGAAAGCATCTCTCAGTGGATGGGATTTGCGTCACTTTTTGCAGCACTCTGTGGGAAAACCCATGTGGAATCCATCTGAAGCTGTACAGATACAGGCTGCCCAGCATCTGAAATCTGAAGGGATTTGCTCCCTGTCTGTAGTACTCTCCTTATTCTGCCTAATGAAAGCACTCAGCTTATTAAGCCATTTATTTTCAGGCCTTACTGAGGCTGTCACATCACCCAGCAGGTGCAGAACATGGAGCCATTTCTAAATGTTTACTAATATCTATTTTCACCTTTCTGTCTTCATTGCTCTGCACTTCCTCACTACACATGGATTTACCATGTGTTGTGATCTTTGTGTGTGTTAAACAAAAAATACTAGATTTGTCTCTTCTCCTTGTTAGCTTTAAGACCACTTCTGTGCAGCTCCAAACTCACCACTGGTAGCTTAAAACAAAGTTGTAGGTCAAGGCAAGTCATGCAGACGAGACAGAGAATCCTCAAGCCTACAACTTTTATACTCAGTAAAAAGTGTTAATAAGCTTCAATACTGTCTTTAAGTATTTCCAGCAATTTTCATTAAAAAATAGACAATTATTTTTTTATTTACAAAAATTTTGTTGGAAAGTAGGCTTGTAATATATAAATATGGTTCTTTTCAGTTGTGAGAATATAATCATAATTATCACTTCTAAGGTGACAAAAATTTTTATATCTAAAAGAAGTCTCTGGACAGATATCTTCAAGATATTTGGAATTTGTTACCTCAAGTCTGTCAATACATTAGATTTCTGACTTGGGTTACTGGTTAAAAATTCTGAAAGAAGAAACTATGGTAGATGTAGAAAATGGCATAAAATGCAAAATAAATTTTGTAAATATGGGTAAATAATTTTGCGCTGATGCCACTAGAATTTTATGGGCTACAGTGGACAGTAGATCCTAGAGGACCACATGAGAAAAGGAAATATAAAGCCTGGAATATGCCCTGGGTAAGATTTCATTTGAGTCAGCCATTTGAGTTCTGGTAGGGAAAGGAGGTTCTTGGTTTGTCTTTGAGTTTAGAAGTAGTAGAGACCATGAAGTAGCAGAAACCATGCTGTACCCAGTCTGGTGGTTTACCCTTATAATTAAACATATGCTAGACAACCTGGGATTTGTCTTAAAAGGGTTTTCCTCTGGCACCTGCTAAAAAGGCAGCCAGACTCTGCAAATAACCTGACCTCAGGTGGGATTCAGGTGATGCACATGGACATTTAGGAATGCATCCTTGCAGTGCTCCAGCTCCTCAGGACGTTCCCATGCCTGAGCTTAAACAAAGTTGTTTAATCTGGAGCTGTTCAGTAAAGCACTTTGATCTAGCAAGATCCTTTCATGATCAAAATAATTTATCCTAGAAAATTCTCAGTTCTAAACAACGAACTGAAAATCAAAATTGAAAATTTCAGATGTAGGTTGTGTGGAAAATATTTCCAATTCTGACAGTTATAGAACTAACAGAACTCATGTCAGCTAAATGTGTCTCTTTCTTTCAAGTTCTGTAACATAGAGGTAAGCAGGTTGTTTGTTTGTTTGTTTTTTTAGTATTCCTAAATGAACAATAA
Source organism: Molothrus ater (assembly GCF_012460135.2). Taxonomy (NCBI): domain Eukaryota; kingdom Metazoa; phylum Chordata; class Aves; order Passeriformes; family Icteridae; genus Molothrus; species Molothrus ater. The sequence goes on along the minus strand of NC_050482.2, from coordinate 10,055,368 downwards.
AATGAAAGGAACAAGGAAAAGTACTGAGCATGGTCAATTCATATGGGCCATTCTGATTTGGTGCAAAATGCTGGCTTGAAACATAGCTAGATTTACAGAAGAGGGAGTTCTGTAATGATCCGAAGAATCCCAAATCAGTTTTATTTTCTCTTGGTATTTTCAAATTAATCCTGCAATCAAAGATGTCTTTTTTATTTTATTTATCAATGCAAAATACCTGTTTGTTCTTTCACTAGCAGTTCATAACAGCTATCAGTATTTAGATTATCTCTCTATCTGTAGTTTCAAATATTAATTAATTAATAAACTTCCACATTTACTGATGTAAACTAAGATAAAGAACAAACCAAGCCAAGGAAACGAAACTCTGGATTATGTACTGGGCATAATTACTCATGTGACTAGTTTCCTACAGAGAAATCAAATAACAAGCAAGCAAACTCCCCAAACCAGAGAAATTTAAGAAACACTCAAAACTGAAATAATTTTGGGGCTCAATACTACATGGGTAGATTTTAAAATTCTCTATAGCAGTGTTAAAATCTGTATTTCTTTCTTGTTGAAACCACACATCCACATTTTGTGGTGTTATGTCACCATCTCCTGGCAAAAAGGAGTGTTTGCAACTTTTAGAAATCCAATCAAAAACAATAGCTGTGTGCTTCCCCTGAAGTTCCCATCTCCAGCTCATTTCAATTACCAGAGCTCCCAATTGCCTGTGGTACATTAATGAGGGCTGGAGGAGCAGAACTATATACTATCTGAAGATAATAATAATAATAATATAATAATAATAATAATAATAATAATAATAATAATAATAATAATAATAGACCAGTAATAGAAATATTAAGGAATTTACACTTTGTGGTCTGTGAGCAGAGCTATGCATCCTCTTATTTGCAGTGTGTACAACATTATGGTTAATGATGGTTTCCCTGAGTGAAAACAGACTTTTTCTCCTCTTGTTCCATAGTCAAGCCTTCTCTTCTTCCTTCATGACAGTATGGAAGAGTCAAATCCAGCAGCCAATGACTTGGTACAGAAAATCAGATCTGAGGTTAGAAATTGTGTGTCACCAGGATGTTGTAAAGATTTCTGGAGTACTTACTATTCTGCTTCTTGCTTCAGTCTCTACAGTGCAAAGAACACAAGGCACAACATTCTAAGGTCTCTTCTGGCAGCAGAAATTTTCTTTGGATCCTATGGATCCTTCAACACTGGGATTCTACCAACTTATATTAAAATAATTTCTGAAATAATTTAATTGCTTATAGATCTGATGAAAAATATTACAGGTGTACATAAACACAAAGAAACTGATGAGGGCCTGGTCTTGTGTTAATTTCTCAGACCTAGAGGTTGCTGGCAATGTTTTGTCACATCTCCACAGACACCAATGGTCTGTTATCATGTGGTGATGATACTTGAATATAAATATGCTGAAGGACTGTCTGAGGATTTCTTCTGCTCTTTTACCTGGGGTTTGCCGGAAGAGAGTGAACAGCTGGTGTAAGCAATAAAACACACAGCAGGGTCAAATATCTTCATGAAAACTATCAAAAATGCTTTTTCATTTCACTTGATTATGAGAGCATTAGTAAGCAGTTAATGTGTAATGGTAATTTTTGAAAGGTATTTCCCATTATTTCTAAAACCTCATTGAGTCCTTCCAAAAGTAACCCCTTCTGTGCAAATGATTCATTAAAAATATAAAAAAGTATCAGTTGAAGTTCAGCAGGAGTCCTACAGAGAGGTTAGGTTTTTTTTTTAGCAGGTTAGATTTTTAACCAGCAGGTTAGGTATTTTTAGTTATTTTTGGCTGCACAGCCTAGGATTTCAAGAGGAGAGCCCTGCACATTCCATAGGTCTGGAATTTTATAACATCACTGCTGAAAATCTTGGGCTGTCCACACAACATGTCAAGCTTGTATAATGAGCATTATGTGCTAACAAAGGACCTCAGAAATACATTAAAGAAACTTGTGTACTGATTACATCCTATTTATGTTAAATCCTTGCCTCAAAAATCTTGGTCTAATGAATTTCTTGCTAATTTTAAAGACCAAGTATTTAGTGAAAAAATAATTTTTAGAGAATTAGATCCACTCCCAGCCTTTGCTAATATCTAAACCCAACATTTCCTCAGCACTAACACGGCTAAGAGAACATTTGTAAAGATATGTTTCCACTTAACATTTTATGTTATGAAAAAAATTAATTTTTATATTTCTGTTAAATTTTTTTGCCTTAGAATTAAGGTTCAGCCTAATTAGGGTAGTTTCTCCCTGTGAAGTCTACTGCAAGTTCTACAACTTTCTCTGGTCTGAATGCTGGGTGGGGAAGCCTGAGAGCTGTTCATGGCACTGCTGCCATCTGCTGCTGACTTTAAAATCCACAACCTTTAAAAGGCAGGAGAAAAAATCCGATGTCACTTGAGGGTTAGGACTTCTGAATTTCACAATCACAGTAAAAGTTGTAAGAACTGCAGCTTACAAATTTATTTTGAATACCATATAAAAATTATTTAACTGGTTTATTCTAGGTAGTCACATCACTGTCATTAATATTTAAAATATGTGGAAATTAATAGAAGTGTCTGCACAAAGAAATTTACCATAAAATGATTATTAATGTTTATTTTTAGTTTATAATTTTAGAAAAAATTTCTAGTCCCTTTTCCCCTAAATTTATCACCATATTTATATATTTAAAAGGTAATCTTACTGTCCTCACCTTCAACTCATGTTTTCTAAATAAAAATGATTGCACATATTTGTGAGGAATGCCCCAGATTTACGTAGCCCCTGGGTTTTTTTCCTCAGAGATTTTGCTCACTTGTTTATTCCTTATGCTTATATCTCTGGGCTCTTTCCTAGTCAGCATTCTTCATATTCTTTTGAAGTTTGAATCAATGTTTTCAAAGACTGGCTGAACTTTATTTGATACTGAAGATGGATCACAGACCCAAGACTACTATGATTAAAAATTAATATTAAAACCCAGAACACATGGGAACCTCGGAAATAATTAATACCATTTTTTTCAAGCAAAAATAGCTATCTAATATAGTTATCATTATTGTTCAGGTGAACACAGAACTATGTCAGCAAATTCTACCAAAACCTGAACTTTCTATATGCTTGCTTACTTTCACTGTCATCTGTAAAGATGTGAAATAGTAAATTCTTGATAAATATTTAAAAATTTTTACAGTAATGGTTAACATTCAATTCTGACAAACCAAATGTGCAATGTTAAAGTTTTGAGACACAGCTAGCCTGGATTTTGAGCCATGTTTTGAATTTCACAGGCCCTGCTGACCTGAGAAGTTTGAAATAGGTGCTGCCATATGGGCACAGCCCCAGTGGGTTAATCCAAGCAAGGCACTTCAGCCACTCTCCTTGGCCTCTGTCTTTAATCATCAGACCCAGAGGTTTGGTGAGCAGGCTCTGCATGTTACACATTGAGCTGCACTCTGCAAAGGGTGGTTGACACCAACCTCTTTAAACACCTTTAACTTCAAAGAGTAATAATTTAAATTGGAATGACTGGAAACCCCCAATCTGGTGAGTCAGGTTTTTGCTGCAGGAGTGTAAAGGACCTTCTCAGACTCAGCAACGGTGCAGTTCCCAGAAAGGCATTCAAGAGCAGTGATCCCTTGCCTAGCCCATGTATAAGGAAGGCCCTGTGCCCACCCTGAGCCTTGCAGGAGGCCAGAGCAGAGTACTGGGGCACAGGGCAGAGCAGGGTAAGGGCCTGCTAAAGTCACCAGAGAAGAAAATCCTATTTTTCAGACCCTCATGAGAAGCAAATAGGAAAGAGATGCATGAACCATGACCCTTCACACTTCAGATGAGTGCCTAGTTGTTGTTGAATGAATGAAAATACCAACTTCTTTTTTTCAGTCCACTGTAGGTGTCTAGGACCAGCAAAAGATTTTTAACTTTTACTCTTGAAAAAGACGAACTGCCTCTCTCCAGCCTGGAGTTTAGTGCTTTAATCTTTAAAATGTAGTGATTTCTTTGATAATCAAGAGATACAGAGTTAAAAAAAAAATAAAAGAAATAGTGGCGTTCTCTTTCTTTTGTATTTAAAAACATGCCACAATTTTTTTCAAGGTTTTAAAATAATATTTTATTTCATAGTTCTTCATATTGATCCACACAGGGAAACCTCACTGGGCTCTTGAATGCTTGTAGACAGAATGGGTATTACAGCCATTAAAATAAAGATCGAATTTTTGTGCAATTGGAAAATGGCATGAAACCACTAGGGACTTGTAATTACTGACTAGATTTATTCCAAGGGAAACAAGTCAGTGGTGCTGTCTTTTTTTCCTGTCTATAAGCAGAGGCCACAGGAGTACAAGGGTAATGTGACACCAGGGGTCCTAAGGGCGGGAATCCAAGTCCTGTCTGCTGTGCTGCTTCTCTCTGAAGGGATGCAGCTCTGAGAGCTGGGCAGAACCTGGCTCAGGCACAGCTGAGACAGAAACAAACACACTCACTGCATGAAAAACACCCCATAAGAAAGCATGGAAGCACAGAGGGAATAGCAAGAAGGCATAAAGGGCAGCCACAGCTCCTGCAGGAACAGAAAGCAGAAGAAGAGGGGGAGAAGGATCACTCCACTCCTGTTTCTCTAAGGATGCTGTTTCAGCAAAGGATGCTGCCCCAGGGCAGTGCTGGTGGGTGTATGCAGCAGCTCCTCCTCCTCCTCCTCCTCCTTTTCCTTCTTCTCCTCTGGTAGAGAACAACAGGTTCTCTTTTATTTGCCATTCCCAGTATTTTGCTGCTGTAACTCAGCAGCCATCTCCAATGCCTATGTAACTAGGTTAAGGATATCAGAATTTTAAGCAGGTGTGTGGGCATGTGTGTGTGTGAGTGTGTGTTTTCTTCTTCAACCTCCCCACACAGCAAGGTGACAGCACAGTGCTGAATCAGGGCAAACTTGGACACATCAGACTTTAAATGAAGTCAGCACTGTTAAAAATTCTGCTTCTTGATATTGTTACTTGGTGTTGCTATAGCAGGAGGGTTTGTAAGAGCCTCAGAAAAAAAGAAAATACTGGTGATTATTTTCACTTGCTGCATTAGTGTCTGTCAGAGATATTAAAAACTGAAAGCATCAGTTTGAAACTTTCAATCCTTGATGTTCTTTTCCCAAATGCCAAGCACCTTTGCAAAAACAAAAATATATGTAAGATGTTTTACAGAGACTATTTCTTCTATCTGCAACAGGCACAAAGATGTGCCCATGAAATTTTTTCAAGGTAATAAAGGGATAGAAGGAATCATTTATCCCAAAGGCATCAGACTTTATAATATTGTTACATGGCTCCTTCATTAACACTATAATTAAAGATTCTTTCTGTTTCTCTTGACTCTTATGTTGACCTATACACTAACAATTACTTCATTATTAATCTGATGATATTATGTGATTAAACCTTGCCTTTGAAAGCTTATTATAATGATTAACATTGCCCTTTGGAGTTCTATGTGGGCACATTGATTTATTATGCCCTCAAATATTTACTCTTTGTGTTGATCATACCAAGATGTATAAAATAAGCTTAATGATAATGATAAACCTAATTTCACCCTCACTGACACTTTTGAGAAGCCTCATGGCAGTAAAGCAACATACATAGTCTGTAAATTTGTGTTGAACTTAAAGACCTTAATAAGCATTGTGGTAGGAATGAGAAAATAGCTCTTGCACCAAACACTAACTTTTACTCAAGAAAATCTCACATAGTTTTGAAGCCTGATTTCAATAAGGTTTTATTGTATACAGGCTACTTTTTTTCCCCTCTAGCACATCATTAGGAAAGCACAGACTTGCTTTGCTATTCTCATGTAAATTGGTATGAAAAAGTTGCTGTGATCCACATCACCAGACACTGCTCTTTCAGGGACTTAAACCACATTTCCTTGGCATGCATGCACTACCTATTTTTTAGAGGAAAGTAATTCAGCAATACAATTCTTTCTGGGAGCACTGATTCCAGGACTAGCAATATTCAGTAATTTAAAAATAAAATTTTACTGTATATGAAAAACATTAAAAGACATGGCCTGTTTGTTTATTTTTTTGTGTGTGTGTGTGTGTTTCTGAGTTATTAGAGTTTACACTATACATGTTTTTGTCTTTTATTAGGTGGTCTGAAATATGCTCACAATTATTGAAAACCCATAGACTTTCTTATCAGGAAAAGCCTGGCCTTTCAAGAAAACAACAGAAAGAGATTTGTTTCAGATAATTTTAAGTGGCACAGCAAGGCCCTGAATAGCTCAGATCAATCCTTTTTTTGTGAGTAGTGGTAAGCAAAGTCAGTCTGTAGCATGTGGGGTTTTCTTCCTAAAGCAACATCATAGAGTATTGATTAGTCTGCCTGTCATGAACAGGGGATTTCAAACTGTGTGCAGGATCTATTTTCATTAAACCACATCACTCTTATGTGCTTCCCAGGCACTATTATTCCTCCTAAAACTGCAAGCTCTTTGGTTTGAAATTTTGTGATGATAGTTATGACTCTTTTTTTTTTTTTTTACCTAAATTTAAATTCCTACAATGCAGGCCTCTAAGTCTGTGCTGCTCCTCTGTGGTTGAATATTGAATCAATCCAAGCTAAGGAGCTGGAGAACCATCATAAAATGTTTGTGGGAGACAAGGAGTGAACTAGGTGATGGGATCCTGTCTGTGTGATATACACCACACCTAGAAAGAAAAAACTCTCTTGAGCAACAGAGCAGAAAGCACCAATATTAGCTGAATGAAGATGACATCAAGTGAACTTTGGTAGAGAGAGGGAGAGCTGTTGAAAAGTTTGCATGCCTGCATCCTTTTATGTATAATACAAAAAGGAAAAGAAGACAACAATTCTGAATTCTACTGTGCCCTGAAGTCTCGCTAGATGAGGCTGAGAACAGAATATAGTTCTAACAAAGTGAGTTTTAGCTTTCAGGAAGGTTTTTTTTCCATATTACATCTTCTGAATGCCTAGGATGAAGGAAGAAAGAAGTGCCTGCAGGTTGCAAAGTCTCTGAATTCTCAAAGCCATTAATGAAAATGACCCTGGTATTACCAGAGTGAGCTAGAGCAGAGATTGCAAGAGGCTCTGAGCAGTTGCCCAAATGTGTTCAGCCCAAATTTGCTTCAAAAACAACATGAAAGCTCCAGGTGCTTACTGTCAAAACAACTGCTTAATGTCCTTTAGTTGTAGCTTCTGTTCTGACCTCCTCTCTTTAGACATACAAAATTATTCCAGGTTTTATTAATTTGATTTTCAGAACACAGAGTTGAAATGTGATTTTCTTTTATTTGATTTCCTCTTAGAGGAAGAGACTAAATAAGGCCTATAATTTACAAAGGAGAGATGAGCAAGTCATGGTAACTTGAAAACCTTTGTAAGGAGGCTTGTAACTTGCTTCTGCTTTAGCTCCTCACCTTTAAAAAACAGGAATAGCATTTCCCTACCATCTGTAGGCTGAATTGATGAAATAGATGGTAAAATTTTAATAATAATTTTTGTTGTTCTTGAAAATTGGTAAAAGATAGCTTTCTGAGAAATTAGATTTTCCCTTGTTTTATCATAAAGATACAGAAATTTCTTCGCATTATCAGGACTTACTTTCAAATGGCCTCTGTCCATCACTATAAAAAAAGTCTAAAGGTGTAACATTTTGATTCCTTTATATTTTAAAATGCCAGTCAAGAAAAATTAATTTAAGTTAGATATGGAAGATGCAATTGTGTATACAAGACATTAGAGCTCGTTCTTGTAGCATTTGCAGAGAATGTCTAAAATCATCTACAAAGCCCTAAATCCTCAATTTAATAGAATCTTTCATGATAAACTGGAGATCTGAATTTTTAAACAAAACCACTAGTAGTGTGGTTTCATTAAGCATATGTACATACAATAATTTCAAGAAATAATTTAATAATGCATTGGATTTTTTTAAATAATAAGGAATAAATTTATCAAGGACTTTCTATGTATAAGAGCAGTTAGAACCACAACACAGTGAAAAGACCATTTTAGAAAGATTCAGAGAACTTGCAGGAGGTGTGCCATTGTGTCATTCCTTAAAGATGGCACTTTCTCTCATAAAAAGAGGACTATAGGAGTTTTTGCCCTGCATTTGTTCCATTTCACTTTCACCATAAAGTTGCAGCTCTTCTTTTTCTGCTTGACTTTTCCATCCCACTTGTAGCTGACTGTCCTGCTGTCTGTTTATTTTTGGCTTAAAGGCTCCTTGAGCAGGAGAGATGATGTAGGGCTGTGCAGCGGCTTGGACCTCTGTGCCTTTGCCCCACCAGAGCTGTTCCCTGAGGCCTGACCCTGTTTTGGCACACAGCTGGCCCCGGCCTGATACATCAGATTATTTAATCTCAGATGTAGGAGTTCACACCTGCCTTTTTGGACTGCATGAGTTTCCCATCAGCTCATTTCTCCTGACTGTCAAGGCTCCTCTAGATAGCAAGGACCCTACCAACTTTCTATTGATCCCAGCTCCCAATATACTGTCAGTGTCTTCTATCTTCATCTTTGCTGTGGCTGCTGAACTGCAAACACCAAGAACTTTCTGAGATTTGACAGTCTGTGCTGAAAAAAAATATTACGTTTTGCTTTTTCACCTGTGCTTAAAAATCTTATCTGATACAGTATCACCCAAAGATCCTGATACAGTAAATGAAGGACACAGCAATACAGATCCTTTGAAAAGGTCAAAGTAATGGCCACTCTATTGCAGCAAAATGACCAACTTGCTCAAATTAGAAGCTATCCTCCTTCTGTCAGATCTACAGTGTCTGAGTCCCTGTCTGCAAACAAACATAACATTTTAGGTATGCTGATACAGATAAATTATCCAACTATAATGTTCTTGGGGTTTTTTCCCAGTCTAAAGTGATGCATGTTGGTATGACAGATTTGAACAATTTGTTAATTTGTAACTTTTATCTTACATTATTTTGCTTATGGCTGCGGCCTAAATTCACTAATACCCTTAACTGATGGACTGAAATTTGTGTCATGTGCATGCTTATAAAGTAGGATTGGAAAAGAAGCACTATGTTCTTTCTGCATCAGATGTGTCAGGAAAATCATCTTTAAAAAGTGAGAAGAGTTTCCTAATTTCACTTTATAAATACACATGAATTGAGAGTGGTCCTGGGGACAAGGATTTGGGTGTCCTGGTGGTTAAAAACTGGAGATGAGCTGGCGATCTGCAATTGCGGCCCAGAAAACCAACTGTATATTGGCTACATCACAAGAAGTGTGACCAGCAGGGAGGGATTTGCTGCTGACCCTCTGCTGAGAGCCCCTGTGGAGCACTGTGTCCTGCTCTGGGTCCCAAATGTGATGTGTATCTGCTGGAGTGCATCCAAAGGAGGCCATCACCATGGCCAGAGAGCTGGAGCACAGCTTCTGGGAGGAAAGGCTGAGAGTTCATGGTGCTGCTGTTCAGCCTGGAGAAGAGAAGGCTGTGAAAAGGTATTAGAGCAGCTTTTAAATACTTAGAGAAACATGGGGACAGACTTTTTAGTAGGGCCTGTAGCTGTAGAATGAGGTGATATGGTTTCAAACTAAAAGAAACAGTAGGAGCCGTAATGAGGGATGCAGCTCTTCAAAATGCAGTTTATTCCATCCAAGATGTTAGAGCAGGCCAGGGTCATGGGTGACAGAGCTGTGCCTACAGCTGTCAGCTCCAGCTGCAGGCAAGCCTGAAGACTCTTTAATTTTGGTTACAGTGCATTATAGACTTTGTTGAGCATCTTAATACAGAAGAATCAATCTATACCTTAACTTTTACCTATAGCCTATCATAACTACTATAATTACCATATTCATTCATATTCTCCAATCATTAAAAGTTAGTACATTACAGTTTAAGCTAGAAGTTGTTTTCAGGGGAAAATTCTGAGACCTTTTTCTCCTTGTAACATTGGCAGTCTTTGCCTGAGGTATCTTTTTACTTGGTAAAAACATCTTGTTTGAGGTGGGTTTATCCTTTGCTCTAAGCCATAAAAAACCCCTTCTAACTAACACACCCTTTGCCTTCTTAGTTATCCATTAAGACTGGCTCAGTAATTCTTTTTTTTTCTATATCAAAACTTGCTTTCATTCTATTCCTTCTTCAGATTCTACATTCAAAACTCTTTCTACCAAGCATACACATCTGTGAGACTTTCTTGCTAAACTTTCATCCTTCCCAACAAGAAACCATTTAAACTACAAAATAAAGGCATGGATAAAAGGAAGATTTTTTTTTCAATAAGGGAGATGACACACTGGAACAGTTTGCCCAGAAAGATGCTAGATGTTCCATCACTGGAAATATTGGAGGTCAGATTGAATGGGGCTCTGAGCACCCTTATGTCATCAAAGATGTCCTTGCTCATGCCCCTGTCCTCTGTCCTGCAGGACCTTAAAAGGTCTCTTCCAATGAAAATTATCCTATGATTCATGATGCTATGAAAAGAATAAAGTTGAAGATATATGTTGAAGATATTCTTGCTGGAGTTTCAGAGAGACTGGTCCTCACAGTCAGAATGCTAAGCTGAATCTCTATGTATATTTTTAAGTAAATTCTTTCTCTATGAATTTTAAGTCCAGCTTATTTTAAAAGCATTCCCAATTCCCAGTTTTACATCATAGCTTCTAAGTTAAACCCTACAAACAGCAATGTGAGGAAATAGCTCATGCATACTTTACTGCGCTCTCTGAGTAAGTAAACACATATTTTTGTTAAATATTTTTAATTACTTAAAAAGAAGCATATTATTTAATCATTCTTTCTGTGTCTGTGAAGGGACACTGGGATTTTCTGTCTGTAAGCTAGTTTCCTAGAGGTAGATTCAGATAAATCTACAGCTTCCACAGCAGATAATTCCAGTCAGCTCTCTCTCCCTTAACACTTCAGGAATGTTTTCTAACCATTTCCAGAGGGCCAGTATGCTGAGCAGGATCTCCCTTACCAAAATAAAAGAGGATGCCAAAAATTTGGGCTGAGTATGGGGCAAAGTGTTTATTGTGATCATAACTATTTTCTCAGAGAGAGGTACCCAAAGTGCCTTGAACTCATACCTTAGTGATTGAGACAGGCTCATCTTTGGGAAGTTGAGTTTCTTTCCTGATGGGCATTAACAAAAGTCAGCCTTTGTCAGTGCTGTAGTGAGAAAAAGGGCAGCTTTGGTCTTGAGGCATCCTCAAAGCTGTTGTCTATTTCTCATTACATTTTTTTTTGAGAAAAAGGCATCAACTCACAGAAAATAGTTCTAGTCTATATGTTCAGGTGCCAGACTACAACAACAATTTATTTTGCTTGGGGGCCATGTTTGGGGTTTTTAAAATTATTTGTACAAATAGAGAAACTATACGAATATAATGAATATAGATCTAGACATGGCTCAAAAATGCAGTCTCAATGGGAAAGCATCACAAATGTTATAGGAGTCAGGTAAAATTCAATACTACAAAAATGATTGCTTAAAGAAAATGCTTTCTTGTTTATAATAGCAAAGTCTAAAATATATTGTTCCTGGAAACCTTCTTTCTGCTGGAGGGAAGAGCCAGAGAAAATCCTTCAAGGATTTATCATATCCTTTCTTATTATGTCTCCATCAGGAACTTACAAGGATGCAGAGTATAGCTACATTTTTAATTCATCTTTTCTTCACATTGAGGAGACAAACCCCTGGATATTCCTAAACTGTTCTGTTGTATTCACATATATTTGTTGCCTATAGAGGATGCCAGAGCTGAAACTGTATGAAGATATCAACAAGCTGAATGTGATTCTGGTTCTGACTTGTTTGGAAAAAAGCTCTGATGAACCAACCATTCTTTATTTCAAAATGAAGTGTGGGAGATAAGTTATACCCTGGGAGGTTTGCTAATGCTGAAATAGGACAGAAGAATATAGGCAATGTGTACAGCAGCACCATAAAACCACTGTGGTCAACAAATGGGAAATATAAACCAGCAAAATAGGTTTTCATGTTAATGAGGAAAAAGAACCCAAACCACATATTTTAAATATTTATTTGTCAGACTGGGATAACAGCCTTTATAGAGCACAATTTGCATAAGTTCTCAAGATACATCCTGTATACAATCACAAAACCATGGCATGGATTTATACATAAAGTGAAAACTGGGACAGATTTACAAGCATTTTTATACAATCTCATACTGCTTTTGTTTCAGTTTTTACAACTTTTAGAACAAGTCTGTTTTGTTTTCATTTTTTCTGATGATTCTGGAAGCAAAATGAAAATTAAAAAAAAACTCAAAACAAAATGAATATCAACAAATCACCACCTATGCATGCAACATTCACTGTGGAAACATTACATTTGCCCAAGGACTATTCTTCTTTTTTTGTTGTTTTTTGCAGGGTTTTTTTTTTTGTGTTTTTTGGATTTTTTTAAACATTGTGTCTGCTGTACATGTTGTCTGTAGCATGACAGCACACACTTTAGTCAGCCATTGTTGAGCACCTGAGCACATCACTGAACATCTATAAGATACAATCAAATAAGGACACACTCACATGCTTGGATGTCAAATGGAGTTAATAATTTAAACTCAGTTTGTTTTACAAAAATGTATATTTATTTACAGGGTAACAAATTAAGAAAATGACTCTCATCAAATCATCTAGTTTTAATTATGGATATCTATATATATTATAACTTTTGAGCTCATCAATATATTTGCTTATTAATTTTTTCAAAAGAATAAAACAGAACATATAGAAAACATTAAAATGTTTCTTATGGTTTAAAGAGAGAGTATCCGGTCACTTATTCTTCCTATTTTCCTTCTAAAGGCAATATGTATTTATAAAGAGCAATTCATCCTACATGCCAGGTGTACAGAAAATTCACAGGGCATGTAGGACTAGTGTTTAAATATAATGTAGGTGGATACATATGCTAAATTTCCTCTCTGTTTAATTACCTTTATAAGTTACACTCACACAAATTTTCTCTGCTATTCACATATGTATGTACATATCTAGATATATACTCAAATAATGAATCTGGGACATTCAACATCGTAGCAATGAAAATAAACTAGTTAAAAATAGTGTCAGTTATGATTCAAATAATAATTTAAAAAAATACTATTAACATCTTTATGATATCTCCATGAAACTAAATCCTAATTAAATAATCTCTATTGGGCTCACACTAGCTTACAATATAATAGATGTCTTCTTTTTCTTCATCATCATTCTCAAAGTATGAATCAATATCAGCTGGTTACCAGCTACCATATCCCACAATGTAGCCATGCAAACATCCAGCATCCAGAAAAATAACTCAAATATTTCCTAGGCATTGATTTAAAGCCAGTTCAAGTCAGCAGATTGGTTGTGACTGACTTAAACTGGTTTTTGGTTCTTCCATACAGGATCCATGTAATGTAAAACTGTGGGTGATAATAAAGAAGCAGCACTCATTGCCCCTGGATACTATCCCTTTAAATTGTAATGATAAAGAACTAGCTCAACATTCATCATAGTAACTCTCATGTCTCGTTTTAAACTGGAAAAAAAAAATGGCTGTTTGCTGCTCATTTTGTGCATACTAATAACAATGATAATGTTATAAATCCCTGTCATTTGTAAACACACACACTGTGCTTTTGCTCATTTTTCAGCTTGTTTCCACTCTACAAGGCTTGAACTAAGAAGCAGCTTCAGTTTCTGTTTTCTCAGAAGATTTATGAATCAAAAGAGTTAAATGCCTCTCCTATTGCCTCCCTGCAATATGAATCTTCAAAGCAATCATAGGAATATGTGAACTCATTAATAATCAATCACTCAGAAATGATAAAAGCTGTTGCCACATCTAAGCACATTTGGCCAGATAAAATAAACAAAAACTAATGAGGAAAAAGAAAAAAAAATACTGAGATATATACAAAAACAGTAAAAAAATACTAATAGTCCTTGTTTGATTGGTTTTTTTTAAAAACATTGTCATGAGAGTTTTTGCAGACTTCATTCATCAAACAAACAACAAAAAAAGAAACTATGCATTCAAACATGAACCTGTGTTGCATAGAGTGATTTCAGTACAACCTAGAAATTTGGTCAAAAAAAGGAACTTGGCACGCTTTGGTGGCATTCTCTGACCTCTGCATGCTGCTGCCTCAGAAAGCCAAGTGTGTGTGCCCAGGTGTGACGCACGCCCTGCCCCGAAGGAGCCCCAGTCCTGCTGCAGCTGGCCAAGGCAGTGCCACGTTCCTCACTAACTCTACTCTTTGTGTCCCATGACAGGAGTCCAAAACTGCCCTTTCAACATGCAGAAACATTTCTGGGTGTTGTTCAGAGAACCAAAGATGCTTGAATTAAACCAGTGTCCGACAGCTGATTAGCCTCAAAGGCAGCTGTCCCCTACAGCCTCACTCAGCAAAAGTATTCAATAAAATATTGGCCACGTTTGTAGGGCTGTGAGAGCAAAGCACGCCTGGCCACGTCCTCAGTCACAGATGATGATTACAGGCTTCCAGTCAGGCAGCCACAGACTGCTCCTTCCTCTCAGAAATCTCCATAGCAACTACCAGTGCGACTTGCTGCCTTTGTAGAAAATCTTAGCAAGAGCAAAATCACCAGCAGTTTGCACAAAATTGCACACCTCATGGCTTGCACTTCACACTGATTTTTTTTTTTTTTGCAGATCTTTTTTTTTTCAAAGTACAAACACAGTATAGTCATCAGGAATGCAAGATAACCCACCAAGAGAGCAACACTTATGTCAAATGTATCCACACAGGATTTTTTGTTTCAGTCGGGCATTTTTTCTTTGAAGTATTTTCTTATAAAAACAGATACAACATCAAAACATAGAATTTTTACAATAACTCCAGAGGACTGTTCTTAAAATATATGAGAGGTAGGGTATACATATACTGGTGAAAGCATAAAATTCAACATTAAAGCACACACCTTACTTCCACTGTCAGTGATGTTGTGTTTTTAAGACAGCTAATAAGATTTTGGTAAGATTGCTCTGCTTGCAAGTTAAGCAGGCTACCAGCAGGTTATGAACAACAGGAGTTTCCTTGGTGTGTGTATCATTTATATAATTTGTATGTTTCTTCTCACATTCCTGTTCCATGCTGATATTTTAAGTTGATAAACATAAACCAAAAAAACTATGTGGGAAGTGTTACCAGATTAAATAGTGTAGCTTTTTCACAGTCAATCCAGTTGCTTAATAACCTAAGCTTTATTTTTCCTTTTTTTTTTTTTTTTAAGCATATAATATTTTCCAGTAGAATATTTTCAGCTGGTCTTGCACAACCTGTGGAAATGGATTACGTATATCCAGAAAATATAAGACAATGTACATCAAATAATATAATGAAAACTGGAAAGTCTTTTTTGGGCCAGAAGAATAAATGTCTGACATGCAGAAATGTGTTAATTTTCTTTTTAAGTATGCAAAGGTCATGAGATCATATTTCCAGGGAAACTACTTTTTATTGAAGCTGTGAAATATTAAATGACTTCTGAGTAATGTGGGAGTTAGTACTATTGATTCTTGGGTTTTAACAAACTTGCTATACTTTTAGGAACGAGAGAAAAAGCTCTCCTTTCTTCAAACATGGCACAAGGGAAAATACAGCAGCCAGCCTAAGCCATGGCAGGCAGTAGTTTCTTCCCAAGTGAGCGAACTGCTTGGTTTCAAACCCTTGAAAAAGGGACTTGATGCTTGGAAGTGCTGACACAGACTTAAAAGTTGCAAGTTACCTTCTTATTTATTTCTTTCCTCACCAAGAAGCCATGCTGTTGGGTGGATTATACTCAGACATTCACCTGAGATGGCAAGAGGGTATTTTTCATTCTGATGCAGCAGCATCCAGTAAGGAACTGCCCTGCTGTCCCTTCCCCTTAGATTCCAAATGTGTCACTAGTGTTGATACAGACCCTGCATTGAGAGGGTCACTGTTGGCATGGTGGGGCTGCTGCTCCCAAGTGCCACAAAATAGCCTAAAATTCATTCTTTCTACAGTTTCAGAGCAAGATTGATTGCTGAAAAACATGAGGACTGGTTGAAATAACTGCATCAGTCCCAGTGCTTAAGTCCCTTCAATCTCAAACTGATTCAGACCTTCTGACTCAAAGGATGAGGTGAAACACAGTGTCACTGACATTGAAACTGCATTTTATCTTTCTGATGTAGTGTAGTTTATAACCTGTCCTTTCTCTTTAAAACCACATCCCAAGTTATAGACCGTTTGTATAATTTTATTCATCACATTCTAGGAGAGTGGTTTATATCCATTGTTAACACACAGAAACAAATGAAACAATTAGATCTGATCCTCCACAGCCTAGTTTTTGAAGGAAAAAAGAAAGAAGGAAAAAAGTAATGTAAAATAACATTACCACTTTTGCAAACACCTTGCAGTTGTGTCAAGTGGCGTAATCTCACTACAGCAAATTATCAGAGATCCTAAGGTGCAGAGGAGCAAGTTTTACACTTTCAATAAGTGAGATTTTGGAAATTCAGTCACCCTAGGTGGTTTTGCATAAAATGATCTCCTTCTGGTTGCACAGAAAACCAGACTGCACTTCCCATCACACTTCTCCAGCTGCAGCCGAGCTCTGCGTTAGCGCCTGCCTCCAGCCTTCTTCATTTCCTTCACAGTTACTCTCTTCACAAAGAGTCCAACAACATGGAGCCCTCTTATCAGTCTTCGTTTCAAACAGCCTCACTTTAACTTCTGGGCCCAGATTTTCTTCTCCTTTTGCTGTGTTTTGCAGCAAAAATAAGTGTACTAGCCCTCATTTAAGTGTGCTTTGTAGCCCAGAGACTGCTCTTTTCTACTTTGTAATCTGAAAGACTAGCTAAACACAATGATATCAAACTATATTCTTGAAGTGATTCTGTTTAGAGCAGACTCTGCATGTTTTGTGCCCTAAGCAGACAGCTCTGCTCAGTGTGTTTGTGTGGAGCTGACCAACAGTTTGTGCCAGTTTACTATTCTTTTCCTTAGATCCACTTTGTCAAGCCAGATATAAGCTTCCCCAATCAGTGTCTTTTTCATAAACTTCCCTCCATTGGAGACAAGCAGGATCTGTGAAAATAATAATGATCATCATCATCACCAATGTGCACAGTAACATAATACTAGCAAAACATGAAAGATTCATGATATTGAGCTCAAATATGCTATGCACAGAAAAGAAACATTGACCATTGCTTTTTAGAGTCACCTTTGCCTTCACAGAAAGCTCTGTGAAAATTGAGTCTTCTCCTGCTTCTCTTTCCTTCTCATGGGGCATAGCAATTAGAAGATGACAATCTTGAATGTTAATGAGCAATTTGTTCACCTGCTGATTACCAAAGATGAGCATAAGGTCAAGTTTTAAGTTACAAGATAAACCTTTGTACAAGGGAAGTAGCAGCTCCTGTTAAGTCTGTGGAAGTCTGATGCAGACTGGATGTACAAGGCTTTCTGTGAAATGTCATCCAAGTACATATTTTCCAGCCAAAGAGGCTTGTGCCATGCAAACAATACACTTTTCTGAAGGACTTGTCTCATTCTGTGAATCTATAGGTTCATTATACATATTTCTAAGAAAATGCATTTGACAATATGTATAATTCATGGCGTGAGTTATAGTTACATATTCAGAAAAATTTTAGCATTTCTTAATTCTTCAGTAACTGAATTAAGAAGTACAGTGTGGGGATTTTTTTTGATTTTGGGTTTTTTGGGGGTTTTTTTAAACTTCCTAAGTTTTTCAAAAAGAGAAAGAAATAATGAAGATTTGCATCTCCATGAGAGCATTAGCAGCAGGTCTGTAATATTCAGTTACTAAGCAGACATCAACAAGCAACAAGCAAGGGAAGTAACTGCTAATGGGAGGAGGCTGTCACTCTCCATGTGAACCAGCAAGAGAGAAAAACGAGCATTTAGTTGCTTGATTTCAAAGATCTATGCTAGAAGAAAAATGACAGAACACAAGGGTTTTGTACTCTGCTGAAACCACATGGCAGTAGAAATGTAACAGGTCTGTAGAAGCCTGTAATCAAGAACTTCACCATTTTCAGAAAGTTTCTATTCTGATTTGGAAAGCAATGTAAAAAATGCAAACTTTACATTACAAATAAAGTTTAAAATAAATTTCAAAAGGGAAGAAATTTGCAAATATTTTTCTGAGTAAGCTTCCTACTTCCTTGTCCAGCTTTGATATCAATCAGCAACCTGGACAGTTTAGAAACCTAATGGCTACTAGTCAAAAGGCTTGAGAAGGGAAAACTCTTAGACATTGAACTGTAGGAAATTCCATTCATCAGAAAATGTGTCCTTGAGGAAAATAGGCAGCCTGCTCCACTGCTGATGGCTTTCTAGGTCCCTAGTTTTGGTGTTAGCTGAAGAAGGGACTGCCCAGAAGCTGGAAAGCCAAACCAGAACATCTGTGAAATTTGTTCTTCTGGGTTTTTCTGATTATCCTTGCATAGGACATGTATTTCTAATTGCAACACTGCAATTCTAATTGCAGTGAGCCAGGAGCCAGAAGCTTAGTGCTTTCCAGAAGGGTCCCAGGTGAGTTGCCAAGGAACAGGGAAATCAGAGAAGCGAAGAAAAAACTGCCAGGGGCTGAGGAAAGTGCCTGTCTGAAAATTGTCAAAATGTTTTCCACAGAATGTTTTCATTCTGAGACAATTAACAGTTTTTGGGATAGACAAATTTTATCCAATTTTTAATTAGTTCTGTCCTTGATCCTTCTCCCTACTCCTCCCAGAGGGAACCCTAGAATCTGTCTTCTCTAGCTTGTCTGTCTCTCATCCTTTGTTCCGCTGTGTTCTAGGCCTTAAATTCCAGTCTTGTTATCCTGGATCAGCTAGTCTTAGTTTTTAAACCCCAGGGGTTTTGTTTCTTTTTTATTCCCAATTCTCAGTACCAGACAATTCAAGCTTTTCTTAATTTTTTTTCTTTTTTCTTTTTCCTCAACATCCTTTGGATTCATTTTTATGGTGAATATTCACAGCTCTTGCTGCTGATTTTTAAACTGCAGTCCCTTGTCTTAATTTCTGCCTCTGGTTGATTCTCATCACTCTTTACACTGTATCTTTCATTATTATCATGTTTGATCTCATCTTACTCCCTCTCTCTGATCTTATTTTCTCCCATCATCTTCCAGTTCCATTTTTGTTCTATAAATTCTGGGTTGTTTAATTTCCCTCTCCCCTAAATGTCTTTGGACTGTGTCTATCTCTTTGGCCCTAAATCACTCAAATTCAGCATTCAAATCATCCAGGTTCATGCTTTGCCATGGGAACAAATAGACTGTTGAGCTTGAAGAGCACATAAAAACAAATGCACTGAGTCAGATTAAAGCTCTCTCCAGAAAAAATATTTTGCTTGCAAAAGTGCAGAGGATAGTGTATAAGGCAGAATATAAGGACAAAGCAATTAAGTAGTTACACTCACTCAAAATACCTGCTAAGGTCTGTGGACCATCCTAACTCACAGGCAGTAAGTTTGTATTTAGGAGAATTTGATGTCTTTCATCTGTACATTTCTCCTATAATTTTCTCCAGGTACTTTTCTCTGAAATTATTTAGCACTTAGAATATATAAAGGCAATATATTTTACAGCTCAAACTCCAATTCTCATGAAGCAGAAACATTTTTTCTTCGTTTTAAACTTTTTCCTTGATACTTTTACAGGATATTTTTATGACCTTCATTCTCTTTCTTAGCTCTGGTGTGCAGCATCAGCACATACCATAGAATCAAAGAATTGTAGAATATACTGAGTTTAAAGACATCACTCAGGATCATTGAATCAAACTCCTGACCCTGTGCAGGGCACACCAATAATTGCACCATGTGCCTCAGAGTATTGTCCAAATGTTTCTTGAACTCTGTCAGGCTTGGTGCCATGACCACTTCCCTGGTAACCTGCTCCAGTGCCCAGCTACCCTCTGGGTGAAAAAAAATCTCCTGGTGTACAAACTAAACCTCCCTGACTGTTTCAGTTGTTCCCTTGAGTCCTGCCATTGGTGACAGCAGTGAACAGATCAGCGCCTGCCCTTCTGCTTCCGCTCAGGAGCGCGTTAAAGAGCGCAATGAGGTCTCCCCTCAGTCCCCTCTTGTCTTTATATCACAGAGTTCCAGAGGAAATGCTGCCAAGTCTCACTCTAACTGTTCTTATGGATGTGTCACTCACTATCTCCCTCCTTAAAACCTCATGGATTATTTTTCCATAGGACTCTGTGAATTCTTCTTAACTGGTCTACCTTATATGGTTTCCTCTTCAAACCACCACTGGAAGCAAATTTTTTATGGGAGCTCTTAAACTTTAGCAAGATTTTATTGATAATTTTATCTTTTCCCAGAAAATGTCAATTCTTAAACATCCTTTTCTTTAGGCTATTGAAACAATAAGATGTTAGGACACCTTAACACAGGAAAAACAGTATCTGTTTTTTAGGGGGTCTTGTTTTGTAAGTAACATCCATTTGTAATGTTAATGATACAAGCAATAAGCATAATTAGGTTATGGTACTTAGATTATCCAGACTAACTTTAGTCACCACAATGTAGCTGTCTTATTCAGGTTGGTCTGACAGATTTAAAGGTTCATTAACTGGATGCTGGTGTGCCCAACAATGCCTTCCACTGACTTTTAGAGTTGGCATGCAGATACTCCTTGAACTGCTTATCCCTCTCCACTGACTAGAAGAAGTTTCTGAATACATGGCTTGTACTTGTTATCTCCTAATGTGAAAATAAATGAAGGTAGAGGAACTGAATTCAATCTGTCTAAAAAAAGCGAGTCTGGCCTTATGACCAAATCTGTCTAAGCAACTAAAACACAGGAGGGGGACTATTCTTGAACCAGTTCCATGAATGATTTGATGTGTCACAGACTGACAAAAAGTCAACTCCATTACAAATGTACCAGAGAATATCTGGTTTGGCATAATCATTAATTCTCAGCATATGAGATTATGTAAAATAATAATGAGACTATTGTGTAAAATTCTAGGTACCACAACTTTTAAAGAAGTTGGAGAAATTGAGAGAATGATAAAATGATTAAGCATTTAGGCAAAAGGACATAGCAAAGAAATTTGGTTGACTCAGCCTGGAAAATAGAGAGGAGAGGTAAGATAACAGCCTTTCACTGTAAACCCTATTTTTTTTTAACTAAAAAGAAGGCAAATCAGTTTTCCTCTGTACTTTGTGAGGATAATTAAGGATGAGTGAGCTTAATTTAAAAATATGACATATTTGATTTTGATATTACACTATACTTTCTAAATACATAGAAAATTATTCTTGGAAGACATGTATAACTCCCTTCTCTGGGGGATTTTAAGAACAGATCAAGCCTAAAATTTTCAGGCCTGATCTATAAATACCCTTCCTCAGTGTGGTGTGATGGAGTAATCCATCTTTTAATCCAGCTTCCCTCTCCTGTGTTTTAGTCTCCTGTAGTCTGATATTTTTCATTATTATATAACTGTGTTAATTTATTTGTAGTTTTCTCTTTTCAGCAAACAACTGAGGTAGTAGATGGAGCTCAGATGTCTATAGCACAGCACAGACAACATCAAAAATTAGGATTTAATATAATGCAGAATTACCTGAAGAGAATGCCCAGCAGGACTCAAGCTAAATCTAAATGTTTCATTGAACGAAGGCTCTCGGTCATGCCTGCATACCCTGGTTTTCTTCTTAATCACTCTCTTTTGGGTAGAGATATTGACAACATACAGCTTCACATACAGGTCTGGGGAAAAATAGTTCAATGAGTTAAATACAGAAGCTTTTAAATCATCTTTGTTGTTAATGATTTCAGCAGAGGGGAATTTTTGTGAAAAAATTATATTCTTCAAAGTCATATTCTGTTCTCACTCACATGGCGTAAAATGTGAATCCCACATCCCATCCCACTAAATCCAAAGGAATTACTTTGTGTTTATAATACTGTCATTGAAGGGAAAAATACCTTGATATCTTTATCTTTGTATGAAAATATCAATTTGAACATGAGATTTTTGTTTTTAAAAAGCTTTTTCACAAAAATACAATCCTCTACTAGTTATACCTGTTCTTTTGTAACCTAGGGATTTATAATTTTCACTAAAGTTAAAAATGGATTAAGTTTTAAAAATAAAAAGTAAATTAAAAAGAAGATTAACTTCTGAGAGTTAATTTGCTTCTAGAAAATGCTTTTACTTTCATTAAATTTGGTCATAGGAGAAAATAATTAACTCAAAAAGAATCCTGTAGAATATGTCATCCTGGCAAAGAAGCAATTTTCGATTTTAGTGATGATGTTAAATGACTTAAGATACAACCTACTTAATGTTCTCAAAGTATCATGAAGCTGTTTTCTTAGTGATACCTGGAAGATGATCCGGAGATTTAAATTTGTATGTGATATTCCTGCATTGGAGGATTTCTACTATCAGTTGTTCTCCATCTGTCTTCATTTCCTTCTTTAATGCAATCTTGATTTCACCCATAACCTGTGTTTTACCTGGAAAAGCAGAAAAAGCAACCCTCATTAATGTGAGAGGAAACCAAATGTATCTTTCTAACCTGAAGAGAAGTAAAATTTTATGGATTTTTTTCTGTTTTGTTTTGTGTTTTTTTTGGTTTTGTTTTGTTTTGGTTTTGTTTGCTTACTTTAGTTTTGGTTTTGGTTTGTTTGGGTTTTTTCCTTATAATTTTTATAGCTATACTTACAGCTCATAGTTTTCAGTCAGGAATGTAAAGAAAATGTATAGCTTAGATGAGCAAATGGTGGGCACATGCCATACACTTGTATAACTAGATTGTATGCTTCAGAATGTATTTGCCTCAGTGGAGCTTTTTTCCCAAGAATAGAAATTTCTCTAGGAGTTATTACAACTCACATAATGGTCGCTGCAATTCACCTTTTCAGAAACATTTACTACAAGGCTCTGAAGTTATCTCATTTAAAAAAGAAAAAAAAAAAAACATGAAGAAAGAGAACTTTCAATGGAGTGTTAAAAGTAAGATATTCAAAGGCAATGAAGTAAGGCTGGTGAAGTCAGCATTTTATTTCACCTTCCCATATACATGGAGCAATATCATTCACACAGTTTAAAGGGAAGGGCTTAGAGTGACCTTTAAAAATTAAAGGCAATTTTTCTGCTTATGTGGGTAGAAATACAGGGCCATTATTTCTACATTTTATGCATTCCTCTCTAAATCAGTTCAGAGATGGAGAGAAGGCACAGAAGGAAATGTAGACAAAGCTCTTTTGCCTTTCCTCTGCCTGTCCTCCCACAAGCCTTTAGAGAAGCCAGGCAGAGAGGAGCAGGGCTGTATCTCCTAAGTGCGTAGGGGCGTGGGAGCAGAGCATCCTCAGCTCACTTCTCTCCATACTAACATCATCTCAGAGTGGGGGTTGTGCTTCTAAATCTATTGTCCTGCTACTGAAAATATTATTTCACCTTTCTCTTCACTTTAGACATCAGTTCAAAAGAAATCAAACCATAAAGCAGCTGGGATTCTTTGTTACATAGCTTCTGGTGCCAGCAGGATTTAACACTTTACTGGACATTCTAGAAGCTTGTGTCAAGATGATGGACGGTGCAAAGCAACTCTGCAGAAGGTAAACAATTATGATACATGTGAAGAAGGTTCTCAATTAAAGAGTGTTAAGTCGCCAAGTGGCATGTAAAGATTACTTCTTGTATCACAAATGTATAATCAAATTTGAATAACACCCTCTAAAATGACAGCTTCTTTTTCACAGATGTAAATTCTATTTTTTTTCTACTCAAAATAGTTTGAGAGATCGTGAGTAAAAGTGTAATAAGAAATAATCACAGCCACAAACTGGCCCCCAACTCCCCTCACAAACCGAAGGAAGAATTTAATTTAGTTACAGTCCCTAATAAATTTGTAACTCAGCTTCAGCTGAGCCAGCACTTCTATTATTTCTAAGGTGTGAGAGGACCCTTTATGAGGCAAGTGATTCTTTCACAATATTTAATAATCACAAAACCATTCCTATAGGTTTGAATATGCAATAATAGCATCTTTTCCTGCTACATGGTTGTGCAAAGATAATGAAGTCTTCATTTTGTGATGCCAACAGAAAAGATCATTTATAGCTGAGATCAAAGAAGGAATGGCCAACAATGCCCCTGTTATTGTTCATTATATCCCTGTTGTTATAATGCCCTTTCCCTGAAAAGAGTTGAGTTTCCATTGGTCCCATCTTGGTTAAACTGTGGATTTTGGATGACTTGAAAGAGATACAAGACAAAATTATAATGCCTTCTTTTCTCTGCAGATAAAATTCTCAAACCGTGGATAAAGACATGAAACACCTGAAAGGTGTTGCTTGAATCTGAATTCGTGATCAGTATTGGTTCTTGCACTGACTCCCAGAAACATGAAAAAAAGCCCAGCATGAAAAGTTGTAGGACAAACCTAATATTAGTTTCAGGCTGTTTTTAGTGAATCACAGGCTTTTCTGGAAAATGTACTTGGTTTATTTTCTTGATTCCCTCTCTGTCCTTTAAGCTCTATTTGCATTAGTTTAGGACCTCATCTTGATTGCCTTAGTGCCTCCTTTTTCATTTGGGTGTGCATTAAGCTTAAGATGAGATGAGCTGGTTTGGATGCCACTTGTGATGTTGTGAGCCAGAAAAAAAGGATATATTCTTCCAGCAAGTTATACTTAAATATTCCAACACTATTTCTCAGCATCTGGGAATTTTCCATGGACTATTCTATATTGCCAGATACTCTTTAGGACAAGCAATCCTGCTTCACCATTTAAACATTGTGGGGAAAACAATGATCTACAGCTGCAAACACATGAAGCATAATAGGTTTATTGTACTTCCATACTAATTTTCATTTCTCCCACAGCATGCGTGAAGGAGCCTGAACACCAGGCTTATGAAACATTGCACTAAAACAAATAAACTTTAGAAACCACCAGAGTTTTGTAGACTCAGAAGGGATTCCTATTCCTTCTATGCTTATCTTTTTCCCCTTTCTCGTATATAAGTTCCATACATCTTTCCTTTGGTGGGTGCACAAAAATAGAGCATCTGTGCCTTGTTTTGTGGAGTTGATTCTTTAGATGAAAATGACAGATACAGTGATGAAGAGAATGGTTAATAGTAGACCATCTTAGAGCTGGTGAGAGTTCACAGTGGGCTGAGCTGGACATGAATGTGTCATGAATGTCATGTTTGGTCTGACAGAAATAACCTTCCTCAGGCTGTCGTGGGATTGGATAACCTCAAGAGTTGCATTAGTGGGAATAAATCAAAATATACAGCACCCAATCACAATATTTTGCCTTCTTATATAAGTTTAGAAAACATAAATCATAAGTGATATGAGAATGGAACTGATTGCAGGTGTTTTGATACACTGGATGATGATAAATGCTACAATTCAACTCTGAAAAAGAGATAGTGCATATCTTTTCAGGGAAGTACTAATATGGTTTCCCAAATAAATGAAAAACAATTTTTAACTTGAGTAGTAACATTTCCCTCAATCAAAATTATTTTCAGATGGAAAAGGTGCAAAACAGGATTATCACAGTGGCAAGGAACCAAATACTAAAGCACTAAAAAATTACTGTCAAATTTAGCTTAGGAAACAAGGAGTGAAAAAGAGATGCTCTACAACCATGTGCTAGAGTAAAAATTAAAAAGGATAAGAGTTTTTAAAGCTGAATTAGTGTGATATTTTACCTGTTTCATATGAATCAAACACACACTTACTAATATACCACAGAGGAACACAGTCATGCACAGCATCATAGTGTTCACCTTTGCAACATGCCACCTGTAGGCAACCATTTCTTCAATATATCTATATCTATACAAAGGATTAAAAACATTTATGCTTGTTTTTTTTTTAATGACTGCACACCTCTTTTTAGGGGACCATATTTATTAATAATTTATTAACAATTAAAAGGATGTGGTTATTAACTAAATTGCTGCAAGGTATTTTAGAAGTCAAGGAGTTTAAATTTGCTGTAGTGATGGCAACACCAAAGCTGTTCTAGTAGAACTGTCACACTTTGCATTGTGAAAGGTTAATTAGTTTTGCTATTAGTTTTAATTGACTGCTGTTGTAAATCACAGGATGTGTCATCTGCACTGTTGTTGTCAGTTCCAGAGATTGATAAGTATGGATTGTGCTCCCATTCCTTTTTAATCAAATGCCTGTTGTCAAACAGAATTACCCAAGACAAAAGTAAGTAGCTGCCTCCCATCATTCTGTGTTATCAAGGCTAATTCAGCAATGCATTAGATGAGCAAGTAAACCTCACTGCAGAATGGCAGGAATTTTATTCAGTTCAATTGTCCAAATGTAAAGTTCTGAGATAATTTGCACTTTTATCTTAGAATAAGTTGAATGGCTTCCTGATGTTGACTGTATTTTCACACAGATTTTCACATAGATGGTTAATGTATGAGTAGGTTAAACTTGGAAATTTAAATATGAGATGCCTAAATGCTGCTACTTGATAAACATCATACTTGAGTAATTTCCTGAGTGGATGCCAGATGGCCAGAAAACAGAATCAGGAAAATACATAAACTGACATTTTGTTTCATAATTATGTATAAATTGGTATGGGCTCTCCTGTTCCAGAAGAGTGACTGGGGGGTGCTACAGCAGGGGAATTAAACAGGGAAAAAATTAACAAATATTTCCCAGCATTCTTTTTTTCAAATGAGGCTTATAGATGAAAATATTGTTTACAAAATAGGTAGAAAATGCTCTTCTGGAGCTTCAGGAATCAGACACTTTATCGTGAAAGATTTTAAATCAGAGGAAAATCTTTCTAAACATTTCTCAGTGATATTGGCCTACTGAAGAGATGCATAATCTCCTTAGGTCTTTATCTGTTTTGATACACTGAGAGATTATATTAATGTACCACTGAGGGCTCTGTACAGTGTCTATTGATACAACAAAGGAATTTTTTAGATGCACTTACCTACTGTTTGCTCATAGGTATTTAAGGACTTGGACTGGATAGTTATGTCTAACATGGCGTAATAAGAAATAATATATTCCAGAATAAAACAAATAAGATACTCCTATGTAGCTGTATTTCTTAAAGAAACAAAATCTTGTATTCAGCTATATGTTTGCAATATTGAGAGAGTTAGAACATATAGTAGCATGTGATAAAATCTAAGTAATCTGAGATTCCAATCCATGTCTCGAAAACTTGAATTAAAAATGGATAAAATTACAGCTTAAAAATATGGGACATGATTAAAGATAACAAAAAAGAGATGGGTTCTGTCACAAGACCAATGTTCCTTAGTAGCTTTCTGATCTCAGATTTCATCTCTCAGAGATGGAGCTAATAACATCTCTTCGAGTTGTTTCGGTTCAGTAACCAAGACTGGGTTTTCTGTGAAGAGAGGGACTTTGATCATGTCAACACAGACAGGGCTTTGGAGTGTGATCCCAGGGGAAAACACAAAGTCTTAGGAAGGCTGATGAGGACCTTGCCACTGTCAAGAATGTCTCCACAGTAACCCATGAAGCTTGTACAGACATAATTTTCTGTCTAACACACTGCTGTTGTACCAAGAAACATGTTTCTGCTGGATTCCTTTAACACTATTTTAAGAGTCAGATGTTCGTCCTCCAGCAGACAGCTGTGCTTCAGAAAAACAAGATAACATGATCTTATTGCAATAAATAATTCAGTATTACTGTAAATAATAGGCTCTATATAGATATATATAGTATATACATTTCAGTATCAGAGCTAAACAACTCCAGCTGAAGGTAAAGCAAAAGTATTCAGTATTATTTTAAACATACATGTATCAAGAAGTTAAAATGCCAGCCAAAAGCTTCCATTCTTTTTTTAAGCAAATCTTTCTCTCTCTCTATCTCTTTTTTTTTTTTTTTTTTTTTTACCATCACACAAGTTACTTGCAGTACCAGCTGTTTGCATTCATGCCTTTTGTCCTCTTGCTTGGGCATGAGCTACTGGCAAAGCTGCTTCAAAATAATGATTAATAACCTTTATAAACATCACTTGTCAATGTTTACAGGCTCCAACATTTTTCTGTCCTTATCTTTTTTTTATTTCCTTGTTTTTGTCTTTTACCTTTTGCACATGTGTTTCTTTCCCTATGAAAATTTCCCAGTTTTCTTTTGTAGGCTGGTTTTATATTCTTTTTTTTTTTTCTGCAGTGAGAAAAATCAGACATCTAATACAGTTTTAACAACCACTTCCTCCTGTCTCAAAGAGCTTTAAGTACACGTTGGGATTGCTACCATGGGTTTTTCTCAATAAATATGAGGTTGAATATATTCTGAAATTTGTTGCTCCTCTCACAACTGGATACTCAGTTTGCTCTTGACAGTGCAATCAACAGCTCATGGACAAACTAAAGCTCAGAGAAAGGTTGTAGATAAATACAACTTTCTGCTCTGAAGAGGAGCTAGCTCCAGCTGCTAAGGGTCCCTAATTTGTGTTCAGAGTCTTCCCTAGTCTGTCTGTGGAAAGGCAATGTGCTGTCACAAAAGAAGGGCTGGGTGTGTTATGATTTATTCTGTCCCTTACCTGGCAGAGGCAGGGACAGTGTGCAGGCAGCCATTCTCCTCTGAGATGGCAAACTCAGTTCCACTCCTGATAAAGGGCTCCCTCCCTCTGGGAACAGGATTTCCCTCTCTTTTCTCCTTCCCCTTCCTTGCCTTGCACTGTGCACTGCTGAGGACAGGCTGTATATTATGAGATGAGCAAGGAAGGTCTTTCATTAATATCTCCCAGTGCCCTGGGATGTGATGCACGTGCGATTGTGTAATGGGGGAGAGGAGCAGAACTCAGCAACTTTGCTTGCAGCAAACACAATTTACAATTTAGTGGGCACTGAGGGTGGCTGAATGTGAGGCTCAGGCATATGAGCAAGCTGACAGCTTTACATTGTGACTCTCAGACCTAGCAGGCTCACTGCCAAGAGAAATTTAAATATACTTCTGCAGAAATTTAGCCTGCATTCCCCAAATCCTTATTTTAAGTAAAAAAAACAAAAGAAAAACAAAACCCTGTTGTATGAAATATGTTTTGAAAACAGAGAAAGTATTTTGCCTGTTGAGATGTGGAATAGGTCCCAGAAAAAAAAAAAGTAAGCTCTGTTCCATTTATTGGTCATTCTATGTGTGCCCCTATTTTGTAGGTTTTATTCATCATTTTGAAAGATAAAAGCAAAACAAAACAAAACAAAACAAATAAATGAAACCAAAACTCACTTCTGGCTGTACATTGATACCATATGTAAAAATTCTTGATCTGAAGTAATGTGATGTGCGGGAAAATAACACTGATACTTTGCAATATGCTGAAATATGAAAAATAGAGACATGTACCAATCCACTTTCAACCAGCTTTAATTCTGTTGTGTGAGTTTCTAAAATGTTGCAGGAAAAGAGAGGTGGTGGGAAGAATATAATGAAGGAATAATGTTAGAGGAGGTGAATCTGATTAGAGTTTCATTAGTATCAGAAGTTGCCCAAGCCAGTAACCTAAATGACAGTATTGGGGATCAGAGCCTTCTCCAGTAAGATTTTTTTTTTCCAATAATCTAGCCAGACTTGTCCCTGTACCATAGAGATATTTGGAATAAATGGAGGTAAAATAATGAGACCTGTAAATATCAAATTTAGGTGATCAGAGATTACTCCACAGGCTGATTTCAACAGTGAAGATGATCACAGGATACCTGTGTGCATTTGACTGGTACCAGCTAGAGAGAGAAAGAAAATGAAGTGAGGGAAGTCAAGATATTTACACAACTCATAGTACCTCCTACTAGATTATCTCTTATTTATAAATATCTTCCACTTCTGTGGAAGGGAATTCTTGTGTTTCTAAAGTGATAATTCTATGAACATGCTCTCTGCACTTCCCTCAAATACCAGGTTTCCCCAAAATTTATCTCTGATTTATAATTACAAACTAATGACAGGGTTATTCATAAGGAAATGTTTATGTCTAATGCAAACTCCCTGAATTTTGTAGGCAGCAGGGATAATGCCTTTTTAAGCTTTTGTTTTTTGGATGGATAAATGCCCTTGGAGGTAATTCCTGCATTTTTTAAAGTGTTAGTTGAGAGGCAAATTAATGGCTTTCATTTGCAAAACAGATTTTTAGCCAATGAAACTAGGCTAAAAGTATCAAAATTAAATATACAGCTCCATAATTTTCCATAACTTCAGAGAAAGCTAAAACTTGAGAGAAAGCTAAAATGATGGTTGAAATTATTCTTGTGGTTTTAATTGAACTTCAAAGATAGGTGCTGCCTGAATCTGAAAGGGGAAACTGTGCAATCTCAGAAGGAAAAACTCTCTTCAACCACCTTTGTTCCCTTTCATCCTCACCATAAATCACTGCCCAAGTCTAAATATCTATTCATAGTCTTCACAATTTTAGCATCTTACATAATGAGACATATCAGAGGCTGCAGATTCAGTTGCATAAAAGATGGCTTGCCACAGCACATCTGAAATTTTGATGATGAAAACCACACTTTGCCCTGGCTTTTTGTATAAAAAAACTTCATACAGGGAGAAGAGGAAAACTAATGCTGTACATACAGAGCAACCTAAACCTTGACTATTTAAGCTTATTCTACTGCAGCTTTACCCAGGAGAAAATGTTTTGCTAAAGGGAGAAAAAAAATTGCAAACTGCCTGCAAAAAGTCTGAATTTGACATAACAACAGTTCAGTTAAGTATTTGCACAATGCTACAATACTCTTTGTGTAACACAGCATAAATATGTTATTAAAGTAGGATGACTGAGTCTGCACTTTTTTCCCATGTCAGTATGAGAATACAAAATGGGTCTCACCTATACAAAAACAGGGAGGATTTTGCTAGTTTTGCTTAGGTTCTCAATAAAAAATGACAGTTTTTAAGCTACTTTCCCTCTCTCATGATAAAGACATTTTTTATCTTTTCTTAGTTTTGATATGAAAGATTTTGAGAGTTCAACAACATAGTCTGAAATTACAAAATCCCTTCTGAGACAGCTTTCACTTTCTGTGTCAAAATAATGAAAAATTTTACACCTGCTCAATCTGAATATACATATGAAGTTGAATATCACAACAGATTTATTTATTCATTGTGTCAGCTTGATTTTGAGAAATTAGACATTCTGGCTTGAAATGCTGAAAAACCTAGGAAATGGATTAAAGTCCATTTGTCTTATGTTAAAATACAATGGAAGTATAATAGAAATAATATAAGCACTTTAAGGGGAGAAAAATGAGTCATGTGGATGGTAGCAAGAGATAATGGAAAATGTCCCTAAAGATATAATAAAGAGGATAAAATAATTAAAAATACAATTCAGAAGTCTTATGTAGCATAATATCAGGAGAGGAAAGACTAGATTACCAAGTGGGTTTTACATTTATTGTATTCATTTTTGGGAATTCAAAGAGAGACAAATAATTTGAACAGAATATTTTTTTACTTGCGATGAAAACGAATATTCGCCAACCTAAATTAAAATACATGGTGTGCTTAGAAGATGCTGTAAGAACAATGTATTTCCTAAATAAAACCAGCTAAAAATGAAAACAATTATAACAAAATGCTTGCAGGTTGCATTTGCAAAAAGTAGTTTTCTGTTAGGAAACCTGCTGACCACTCAGAAGTGGGAACAATGACATGAAAACAAAGTTTATTTATATAATGTCTGCTGAACTTCTGGGTCAGGCAGAAGCAAAAGCAGTCATGTTGCATTTGAATGTAAACCCAAGAACGTGTTGCATAACAGGAATACCTAGGAACTTCCCTATTTGCTTTGGCAGAGGGCTGTTTAAGCAGTGATTTTTCATTCCTTGTAGTGTTTTGGATATATAGTCTAATGAAAACAACAACAACAACAACAACAACAACAACAACAAAAACTTCAAAGGCAGATGGATAAAATTATATATATGTCCTAAGAGAATTTATTTTGTTAGAAAAAATAAATAGAAAACTAGTTCAAAGGTAAAATTCTAACTTCAGGAGTAGATGTTACCTAAACATCTAATAATCTAATGCAGGCTTAGTTTTACTAGACAGACTGAAGGTTTTAAAAGCAGTAATCAACCTGAAAAAAAAAAAACCAAACCACTGTTTTCTGACTTAAAAGGGCAAACAATAGTATATTTTGATATTTTCTCTTTGTCATAAAGCTGTCCTATCACAAGGATGCATGCACAGTGAAAAGGACTTGGTGTAAGGAGCGCATATGATGTGGCTTCGTTTGGAGAGTGACTCATCGAACATTTACTGCACAGACAATAAGCACTGAGCCTGCACTGTTAGTGCAGTGGAACAAGCTGTTTCATTTCACAGCTTGGCCAAGTCATTTATAGCCCACAAAAAAATTACTTAACACATGGTGGCATATGTAACTTAATAAGGCTTTCTTTGAGAAGGAGGTGGAAGATGGCATTTGTATACACAAATACATCCATACACATACCAAACCTAACACAATATGTTAGCACTCTTTTGTGCTATAAACCTAGTAGGCACACTATCATGATAGCTGGAGATGAAAATTTTTGGTAAGAACAAGCCTATTCACTCCTCACATCATGATTTCCAGATTCCCCCTCAGATTTATACTGCAGCTCTGAGGCACTTTCAGTGAAATATGCTTAAAGTCTTGCTCATACCTCCCTGGAGCTACACACTGGAGAGCACAGCCGTGTGTGCTGCACAGCTTGGGCACCAGAGCAAAAGCTTCTGCACTGACTGTTCATGTGGAAGACAGGTATGCTCTTATATTAATAGATTTCCTTTTGCATACTTACATTTCCTGGTGCAGTGGTAGCAGCTCGCTGTTGAGATGCTCTTTCTCTTGCATTAAATAAGAATGATTACTGAAATTATTGTTGCTAATAGGACTACTAAGTGTAAGAGATGTTGCCTGTTCTGTGTGACAGCAAGAGCTGTGATAATGCTAACAAAGCTCATTGTGACTAACATAGGAAAGAAAACCAAATCTGTCTTCCAGGACCATCAGAGCATTTTGGGGCTGGCTGTAGAGAACCTAGGAAATTTTAGCATAAGAATGAATACTTGTAATCTCTACTGGGATTCTACTACCTGCATAATCTGCCCAACAGAGCAATGGAGGATGATCCTTTCCATTAATCAGGATTAATATCGAATCAGCTCAGTCAAAAAAAAAAAAAAAAACAAACTGTTAATCCAAATTTTGCTCAGGAGAGATGAACAGATATGGTCTGCAGAGCATTCCATAGTATTATTCAGAGTTCTGTAGTCTGTGGAGGACTGATGCTTGAAAGCATCTTACAGTAATATGGGCATAGTTCCTAAAGTTGACAGTCTGGAGAAATATCAATTTACCTTTTGGCTCTTGCCTGGAGTTTTCTATTATATGCCTTTTTTTTTTTATTCAAGTTTTTAACCTTCCACCAGAAATCCTTACAGACTAATGTACCTGCATTTTGTTGGAATGCATACTTTACATTTGCCCTCTCATTCGGCACTCAGCAGTGCCATTATTCTTTATTTCATGCAATGCTGGTTCCCTCAAGCTGCTCTAACAGACATCCTAAAGTTGGTACTTCATTGCACTGTTGAACTGATGTGTATGGCTAAGCTCCACAGAGATATCTTTGAACAAAAAATATTATACAAAAACATAGAGCAGAGAAAAAGTACAGGGACAGTACAGCACTTATGCAAATCCACTCAGAGATTTGTGATGAAGACTGAAATGATGGAAAGAAAAAAAGAAAGGGAAAATGTATTTCTATTTAGAGTGTTTGTGAATTGGCAAGAGAACAGTTAATTGGAATTATATATAACATAAAAAACAATGACAAAAGTCAACATTTTAAGTCCATGTTCCAGGATGCTACTGAAGAGGTCACAATATTCTGTAAAAGTGAAAATGCCACAAATGTTTCTGACTTTCTGAACTTCCATGGGAAATGGGAGAGACAATCAAAGTTCTCTCACAAAGAAAGGTGACCTGGGAATCATGGATTTTAGTAAAATAAAAGGGCCTAATATTCATTCATGGGAGAATATGATAGATTTGTAGCAGAGATGATTTATAGTGCAAGACTGAAAATTTTCAATAGGATCACCTAAAATATTTTTTCAGGACTTTTTAGAGAAATAAAAAGTCAGAGACTGATTCCTTTCAGATGTTGGGACCTTTCCCTGGCACCACACAGAAAAGAGGTAATCCCATCTTGGAATCTGAGGGTGTCTCAAATAAGGGGGTTTGAAGCTATGATTTCTTGGCCTTCACCTGGATTTTATATCAATTCACCTGCAAATGGAAAACTTTTCTGATGAAAGTTTTCTCAAAATGATGTGCACCAGAAAAGGTGAATAAGAAAACACACATAGGTTGGTGTTTGTATCTCTCTGGCTCAAAAACTCTCTCTCCATTTTCTGAAGTCACTGAAGCATACACCATCTGTCTGTAGATAAAAAGAAACTCAACTATTTTGTAACTAATTGAAAATCCTTTTCTGCTCTGGGCAGTATGCATGCAGTGGCACTTTTATAATTAGCTGAATCTTTACAATAATGAATACAAAGGAGTATCTCATAGAGAGCTAATGCTCTGACATCTCCTGTTGATTTACTTTCTGGCAACTGAAAAAGCTTAGTCTTGTTTTGAGAGTTAATACTTCATAGACTTTATGCACTGAGGCCAACCCTCATGATTTTGTCAAGAATCTCTGAGATTTAATACTGCTCTTTTGAAGATGACTGTTGAAGTCTTTCTCATAATTTACATACATTTAAAAATTAAAGCATATGGGAATTGAAAGTAGGGTTTTGCAAGATTTCACAAACAGAAAGTGCAGCATAGATTCTTTGCATGTTATTAAAAACATGTCTGGTGAGTTTTGAAATGTAAAATACCTGGTACATGGAAAAGAACCCAAGCTATTGCTGTTATGTACTCATTATTAATTTGTAATAAAGCATAGCATTGCCTTTGCAATCATCATCCATGAATATGATGCCAATACCTGAAGAAATTGCACAGCCTTTCTTTACAATTTCAGTGAATTTAGAACAGAAAATAAGAGGGGAGGGTTAAACTAAAAACAGAGACAGATTTAGGAAACCAGAACATATATTTTCCTGTATTTTTAACTTATTCAAAAAGAATTTCATACTGAAGAGAGAAGATTGAATAAAAATCCGATCTACAGGTTTATTAAACCTCCAGTTTAGGTGCACATGAACTGAAGAAGATACTTTCCTCCAAAGAGCCACCACAAAAGGAGTCGTGATGAAGTAAAGAATATTTAAAAATTCTACAGCATTGCCTTTTTAGATACCCTAAAGAGACACAATATGACTACTGAATATCTGCTTGGAATTGGCTCAAACCCAAGAAAACACATTGTCCCTTTGGGTAATATTCATGAAGAATGACTTGCCAAGCTGGTGCCTGCCCATGGTTAGATACCACACCAGCTGAGATACTCAGCACCACCAGAGAGAGCCTTGCAAACAGTAAAGTATCAGATCAAACTCCTCCTTTATCATCACATAGAAGAACCAGTGCCAGGTTGAAATTTCAGTGCTATTTGTGAGCAATTTTATGCCCAACAAATTTTTTCTGCATCTGTCACAAAAAACTGTCTGTGATGTACATTTTCTCACAGAATATAAATCTCTTAATTCTAGGCCATAAAAAATATTACCAGCTGTATAAAATCTCAGAAATAATTTTAACTGATAATGGACATGCAAAATATTAAATGATTGAGTACTGAGGGAAAAAAAAAGGTTTCAAAGACTGATTCAGGAGTTCTCATCAGCATTTGACAGTATTTAGTGATTGAACAGATTTTTACTGAGTTCCCAACGAAAGTAAGGAATCACTGAACACAGGCATAAAAATAAAGGCGGAAATATTTAAATATGCAAATATTGAGGTAGGGATATAGATTAGTTCAGGAACATCAATAAAATCACTAAAGATCAATTCAGATTATGATCTACTGTAGCAAGGAAATGTTTTGCTAAAATCTATGAACTTTCTCAAATTCAAAGTATGATATCTGGATTCATCATGTAAAATTGACCTGTTTTTTATTCCCTGAGAATAGGATCTAGTTGTCTATCTGATTTGGAAAATATGACATATTCATACTCATATGAATTTAAATGGACTTATTGATTGGTGGTAATGCTAATTATTTCTCTGTTGTGATTATCATTGTGAAATACAGGATTTCATGACCAAAGAAGCTGAAGACCTTGTTTTATCTTTGAAGTTATTTTATCTTTATTTGTTTTATCTTTGATGCCCAATTTTACCCTCTCCTGACCACATGTATCACAAGTCCCCTTGCATGAGGTTTCAGAAGCAAAACTTTGTGGATCCATTGCCAAACCTCAAGTCTCTGAGTGCTGTTAGATTCATGTTCCACTCAGTGTTGAAGTCATAAGGTCTCTCTGTTGGTAGCTCTTCCAAAGAGAGAGAAGCTTTATTTACCAGTCAAATCTATACATTTTACTATCTTCTTGTCTGTAATTTGAGCATATGTATACATTGTAATTCAGGTGAGCACCAATTTAACTTCTCTGGACATTTTCATTCCTCCTCCCCAACACAGTTTGGCTGCAGGAAAGAATGCAGACTTTTAAGTCCATGATTCTGACTATCATACTGATGTGGGAGACTGCAAACTTGCTCCTGAAATGGCTCACAAGGCTCTAATTATCCTGTGCAAAGCACTCAACTTCCAATTTCAAAATAAAATCCATACAATAAAATTCAGTAGCACAACATAAACAAGCTCTACATTAAATAGAACTTAGCCTGAGATGTCCATCATTCTGTAAGCTAATAGTCACAATTTCCATCAAAAACTCAAAATTTCTATCTCAGACCTTTTGTGATAAATACTTTCAAGAGCTTGCACTACTTCTTCTTTGAAAAATTTTTGGGTTTATCCCGTAATAATAATAATTCTAGTTGTAGTTAGCAAACCCCTAAAATTTAGAAGGGATAGTAGTCTGTATTATATGTTTACAATCATTATTTTCACAAAAATATAAATAATTATAAGTAGTACTTCCAATCAGAAAGGTGAGGCAACTACAGTTAAAGAGAGTAATGGCAACTAAATGTACATTGGTAAGCTTCATTACTTTTGTAAACTATCTCAGAGAAGCATATAGAGGCAAGAAGATAATGAGCTTTCAATTCATGCTGAATTTACTGCCTTTTTCCATGTGACATATAAGCTCCAGCAAAGGAGTGTTTTTTTTATCAAGAATGCTTCAAGAAACATAAGGCAAGTCTGCTACCCCACTGAGTACTGTGCTTTCTGATTTTGAAAGCTGTTTGTTATGCTTTGAAAACAGGCACTAGTAAAGGCAGAATTAGCTCCTCTGCTGTCAAAAGACAAAACTGGTGCAACTGGCATTGACCAAAAAAAAAAAAAATTACTGAGTTTTCCTCAGTGATTTACCGTAAAACCATCATCCTTTCAGAAAAAGAATGTGCAAAATAAACAACCTGGCTTGGATTTTTTTTTTCTGTTATTTAACAATTTTGGTTTTTTTAATAACCCCTTATTTACAAAGCCTGTGATCAGATATTCCAAGTTTTGTTGTCATTAGGGAAAGAAAAGAATACATTAATTGTAGGCAGTTGCAGCAGGGAACATCAAGCAATTACCCAGGAGGAATTCAACCAGCTCAGTGATTATGAAAAACACTATGGAGTTTTTAATAAACAGTTGAAGCAGATTGCTGCTTTAAACTCTTTCTGATGAGCTGTTCTCCTAAAGAAGATTTTACCATCCTCTGCACCAGTCTAGCTGAAAAGATTGTTACCTGTAACTAATCACCAAGTCTTAAAAAGTCATAAACAGGCACTGGTGGTGAAAGAGCTCTCTCCAAATTCCTGCTTACTGCTTCCCACACAGTGTCCCTGATTTTATCTCCTGTAGCCATAATGTTTGTACAGCTGCCTAATGAGCTCGTTGGCAG
This sequence comes from Molothrus ater, assembly GCF_012460135.2. Classification (NCBI taxonomy): domain Eukaryota; kingdom Metazoa; phylum Chordata; class Aves; order Passeriformes; family Icteridae; genus Molothrus; species Molothrus ater. Next base: position 10,017,300 of record NC_050482.2, on the reverse strand, counting down.
AAAGGATCCTGCCCACCGTAACCTCACCCCCTCCCTGCCCCACCCCAGTGCTTTGATTTTGGGTTAGTCACCTAACCTGAATCAGCACACGCCTTATGCCACCATGAAGGGAGAGATGAGGTTCAGGGAAAGGAAAAATGACATTTTACAGACATAATGCTGGTTTGAAGTGTGCTTTATGAAGCAATTGTAACTGATAGAATGATTCACAGAGCAAAGGGCTGCTGCAGCACTCCAGTCCAACCTCACGCTCACAGGGTTAACTTCCACATTAGATGAGGCTGAACAGAATATTTCTGTAGAGTATTGTAGAGAAAAACTTTACTTTGTGTGTTTTTGTTGGGTTTGTTGGTTTAGGTTGCTTTTTATTTCCCCTTTATTCAGTTAGAATTTCTTTTTCTTCAGCTTGTGAATGTTATCTATTTCCTATTTCTGACTGCTGAGTTCTGAGAAGAGTCTGGCTTCATCTTCATCATACTAACAAGCACCCAGTGGAAGGGAAGAATCCTTTCCTATGACCTGCTCCCTGCATAGTTAATTTTATAGCCCAGTTTGCAAGTAATAATTATCACAATGACATTTTCTAACTTAATAGTTCTTCAAGAAAAATTGTTGCTTTCATTTTACAAGTGACCTTCTTGGAAAAAAATCTGATTTGAAGAGTGTTTTAATCTCTGTTTGGAGCAGAACAGAGTGGAGACTGCACATTTTGCCATGAAACCATGAAAAAAATCTATTGCTTTGTGGGAAAAAGACATGCCTCCAATGCCAGGACTTTCAGTATTTTTAAAATTGCTTTGGGCACCAATTGCATGTTTTCATAATTTTGCTCATTTTAAAGAAGTCTAAAGAATATTGAATCTGTTTTGTGGTCCTTGCATTATTTCCCAACTGTTTGAAAACAAAAAATCTCTTTTTATAGCACATCTGTTTTACTGTCAGCAATAAAGAAAATCTGCCTCAGGAAAAGAGCTTTAAATATAGCTGTGGTGCTATCAACAAGTTAGCACAACTACATGAAAGCAAGTCCAGTTCATTCCAGAGTTTTGCTGCAGGAGATAGAAGTCAGCAGTGCCATAGCATGAATGCAAGCTGAGTTCTTCATTGTTCCTTTTTTGCTGGAGGGAGCTGGAGAGCTCAGATGCATTGGATACATCTTTCTGTCTGATAATGTATGGCTGCGTGTGCTCCATATAAATTGAATGTTGGTGGTGAATCCCGAAGTTTTATAATGCTGGGGATGAGTGTTCATGAAGTGTGCTGGACTCAGCTGAACATGGAGTTTATCTAAAGACAGATTGGCAGTTTTAAGCGAGCAGGTTGGCTTCTCTGGCCCAACTGTTAGCCTAAGATCAAAAGAAGGAATGTAACAGCCTGGGAACACCTCAGAGCTCAAGGAAACTTCAGTCTTTTGTTACTCTTCACAAGAAAAATCTAAAGAATGAAATTTATGCTTTTCCTCACTCTTGTTTTGACAGACATATGCCAGATTTCATCATGGGCTACCCACTCCCCAAACTTTGAAAGTCTGTGCTTCCAAACAGGCCCATGGTGTGGAACACTAAAATTATTGTATGACCTCTGACAAGTTCCGACATCACCTTTGTCCCCTATTCTCCAGTTTCATCTTTGCTCCTCTAGGAGCTCCCAGAGTTTGTTAATTTCCAACTTCCCAGCTGGTGAAGGATCCTTTTCTTCCTTCCATTAACCAACAGTGAGTTAAAAGTCTAAATACTGGTGGGTTTTGAGTCCTGAAGAAATCACTAAAGTATTTGAGAGTAAACTTTCCTGAACTGTCAATATTATTTCCATGCCTCTCCTAAGGCCTAATTTTAAAATTATATGATATGTATATAGTTCAAATCTGAGAAAGATTGAACTGCCATTGATGATAAATATTAGTGATGCTGTCTAAAAAAAGAGGAAGTTACTTATTCTATGTGTTGTGTTTTAATATGATCTACTTGTGTTTTCTGTTGTGATTTTTCCCTCGAGATTGTAACAGATTTTGACTCTGTCTGCTATGATTCTTGGTGAGCTACTATGATGTGAGCAGGGACAGACTCACTATCTCTACCGAGGTACAGGACTCAGAGAAGAGCTCATCTGATCTCTTTAGGCATCCAGAGCTTCTTGCCAGGCCTGTCACAGGTCAACAAGGGAGCCTGCTCTCTGCTAACATCTTTTATGGGTGAAATTCTTTCCTGAGAGACAAAAAAAACCTAGGAGGCATTCAGTAACTGTAGATCTACAGAACTCAAGATACAGTGAATCAGGAATGTTCCTACTTCTTTCTAATGAGTTTTGTGTTAATAAATGAATCTATGGAAGAATTCTACAGGATATCATCTCTACAGTGCTGGGTTTGTTGTTTTTTTTTGGTTTTTTTTGCTATTTCCAGGGAGATTTGGAAGGTGGAAAGAAGAGAGAACTAGTATGGCGTTTTCCTCAAGAGGAACCAAAAGAGAAACTTTTGCTACATTGCTAAATTGATCACTAATCCTGGCAAAATTCCTTTCGCCTTTTTAAAAAACCAACCAACCAACCAGCCAACCAACCAGTCAACCAACCAACCAACCAACCAACCAACCAACCAACACAAACAAACAAAGAAACAAATCCCCAACAAATCAATAAAATAAAGAATCAAAACTAAAAAAACCCAGCCCCATCAAATTGGTTAGAAACACTGAATTCTGAGTACTGAAAATAATAAATTATATAAATGCAATTAAATAGAATTAGTACTTGCTATCTGCAGATGCACAAAATTGGTAGATTTTTGACCAGCTTCAGTGTTCATCCTGGTTCTCTATAACAATTATCTGTCTATGATTTCAAAATAGTTATGCTGTATCTGAGTAGAACTTTAACCCAAAACTTCTCCCCTGTTCTATTTTTCATGCCCTAATTAGAGCCTTTTCTAACAAATAAAACAAAAAAAACCCAAATTGACACCATCTCATGGTTCTTGTTAGTTCAAGATAAATATGGAACTTAACACTCCAAATGGTAATTGCACTTAGCAGTTGAGCACAGCTGTCATTTTAGAACTTCAGACCAAATCAAATTAGCATTTTTTCAAATAAAGTTAAATGTGCTTAAAAGTTACTTCTTGATGCATTTAGAATAATGTTTTACAGTGACTGTCACCTAACATCTGTTGGACATTAGGTAATCCTGCTACTAGGATTCATCTGTCTGAGTGTTGCTGTCTTCATCTGAGGGATTGCTCATCTAGAATATAGTTGGTTTTACTTGCAAATAGAATTCTAAAATAGGTCAGATTGATTGTACCTTCAGATTGGTTATTTCATTCCATTGATTATAATTTTTTTATTTAAGTGGCTGAACCTCCCATAAATCCCATGATGAAATTTCTCATTGTATTTCCTATTTCAGAGGTCCCAGCTGTAAAAAGATATTGAATTAGGGTTTTTTACGTAGACTAGACAAGACTCAAAGTTTTTAATTAGGTAATTAACATAGAAAAAGAATAAGTAAGAGACTGAAATAAAACTTTTTTATTCAGCTAAATGCCCAAGCTACTTAAGCAGGTCCTGCTTGCAAAATATTAAATATCAGATCATAATTTTCCTTATCCTTTATTTAAGATTCTAAAGAAATTTCCAGTGAAATCACTAATCATCAAATTATTTAAAATGTTTATAACATGGAAGACCATTACAATTGACAGGTAAAAGTCAATTGTAAAACTGAATATTAATAGGATTTGTTGCCTTTTTATATCAGAGCCACTATGCAACACAGGTCTAATCCTTTTTTTGTTATCCATTGCAGTTAAAAACAGTGATGTTCATTCTCCAGATAATAAAAGTTAATGAAACAAAAGCAGTATTTTGAATAATGAAGAACCCCACAGACACAGATGAAGCGTTTCATTCAGAACCCTGGTTTGTTTTTTATTTCCAAAGAGGTATGTAAAAAAACAATTAACTCATGATATATAAATATGTCCATATGTATGTATATATCTATGTGAGATTCAATAACTTAGATATGTGTACATATATCTATATATACATGCATGTGGTGGTGACTGCATTTCTATTTAATATTTCTCTCTTCTTTCTCTGCTCTCCCTACCACATATCCACTCTTCAATAAAATTCATACTCCTGACATTTGCATATGGTCTCATTTGCATCTTAATTTGGGCAGAAGCATCTTTTGATAATCGGATCCTAACATATGTGTATGTATATATGTTAATTTGTTCAAATGTAAGCATATATATCATTGAAGTAGTCTAATCCTAGGAATCTACCTTGCCTCAGCACAAAGTATTTGCTTGTTGAACCAATCAAGTCTAAATATTTGGACTCAAATTTAAGATTATGAAGTTAGAGTTATGTTAGTTAATTTTAAATTGCTGATAATGGTTTTGATCCTACCATGTAGCATTATACAAATTTTCCACTTGAAATAGTTCGTAGATCCTACCTTCCCTTTCACAATTTACTGCAATAAAAAAGGAAAAAAGACAAAAAAAAAGCCACTAGCATCAGTACAGAAACCAACTAGAGGAGCAAAAGAAATTACATAATTTGGATAATTCTCTGAAAACAAGACAGGCTATCTGACTTCCAAAAAGTTTGTGTCACAGAGGATTCCTTACATTTATGTAAGCAACTTTCTGAAATACAGTTCTGCTTATTTAAAGTAAATACAGTACAGTGAATCAGCCCTGTGATAACCTGGGGAGTTAAAGATCACCTATAGAGTAGGACAAAAATGTTGCTACTCTAACTAATAGAGTAAAAGCTGTTGATCTTAGCTCAGGTTTGCTCAATGGACAGATTTCCCACCTTCAGGAATCATTTGCAGAACTTTAGTTGCTCAGTCATCTAAATGCTTCAAATGTAATTTTTCTGCATTCTCCAGCACCACTCCCGTATTTTTCACATACCTAAAAGTTTCTCATTGTGTGATCTCTCTTCTCTCATGCCAATATTCGGCTGCTGAAATTTCCATGACTTTCATGAAGTACACCCTGACCTAAACTGTTGAACATTATTCATCCAGGCCACTACATCTATTTGGCTGTGTTATGTCATCTGTGTGTGTCATGACCATGTATAAATATTATATAATTCATACAGAAGTGAAGCAATGGTTCCTGCACAATGCAATGAAATATATTAATTTATTTCAGAATTTATTGCAGTATTCAAATGGGGCAGTACTGAATTCCAACAGTAAAACTTCCCTTAATTCACTGAAGGCAATCTCTCCTTCAGTCACAAGCATCACTTGAATTCCAAAACCTGTATGGATAGGTGAGGGGAGAGCAGTGGAATGTTGCTTACCAGACTTCAGTAAGGCTTTTGATGTTATCTCCCATGATATCCTCATAGACAAAGTCATTAAGTGAAGGCTGGACAAGTGGAGAGAAGGCTGGTGAGATGCATGGAGAACTGGCTGAACAGCAGAGTTGTTGAGCTTGGGGAGATGGATGGAGAATTGGCTGAACAGCAGAGCTGTTGAGCTTGGGGAGATGGATGGAGAATTGGCTGAACAGCAGAGCTCAGGGGGTTTTGATCTGTGGCACAGAGACCTGGCTGAAAACCTGCAAACAAGCAATATCCCACAAGGGTTTTCATACTGGGTCCAATCTTGTTCAACTTAGATGAAGGGGTAGATACTTCCCAGCAGGTTGGCTGATGACACAAGACTGGGAGGAGTGGCAGATACCCCAGAGGGCTGTTCAGCCCTTCAGATGGACCTCGACAGGCTGGAGAGTTGGGCAGAGAAGAACCTTCTGGAATTCAATGACGGCAAATGCAGGGTCCTGCACCTGGGGAGGAGCAGAGATTGCACCTGCTGGAAGGCAGCTCTACAGAGAAGGAACTGGGAGTCCTGGTGGACAATTAGCTCTGCATAATTGTGCCAAGAAGGCCAATGGAAGAGCATTTCCAGCAGGCTGAGGAAGGTGATCCTGCCCATCTACTCAGCCCTTGTGAGGCCACATACGCTGTGCTGTGTCTAGTTCTTGGCTCCTCAGTAAAAGAGACATGGAGATCCTGGAGCAGGTCCATCAAAGGGCTATAAAAATGATTTCCTCTCATGAGGAAAAGCTGTGAGAATTGGGCCTATGCAGCTTTGAGAAGAGACAACTGAGAGAAGACATCACCAATGTCTATCAGTATCTGAAGGGATGGTGATGGGGACAGCTCTGTTCAGTAGTGCTGAGCAAAAGGACAAGAACGACAGGCAGAAATTCACGCACAGCAGGTTCCACCTGAACATGAGGTACTTCTTTATTTTGTGGGTGACCAAGCAGAGGAACAGATTGCCCAGAGAGAGAATGGAGTCTCCTTCACTGGAGATATTTAAAGGCCATCAGAACAGACGGAAGGACAGAATGCCCAGTGTGCATTATCTAAAGTTTCCAGAGAGAAGCTCTGTCTTTCCACTTACACTGATTTCAAATGATGTGGAAACCTTGAAGTTCCTCTCCTAACCATCAAAGGTAACTTGGTACCGTAAACCAAAGCACTTAAAGCACTTCAGTCAGTTGAGAATGTATTGGAAATCTTATTTTGCCATTACAAGGGACTGCATTATAAAGATCAGATTATTAATTCAAATGATTCATAAGGAAACTAAGGAAGATGTCAATTTTATTCATCCCTTCCTAAAATTTGTTGGGATTGTTTTAATTAAACAGCTAAAACTTCATCAAAACTTGTAATTTCTTTAGGCTATCTGCTCAGATAATTTTTAGGATCTTTTTTATGAAAAAAATCTGCTATGGTGTAATTTGGAATATTAACATAAAAATAATAATGCTGATAAACTCACAACATGCATCCAAAAGATCTGTTGTTTTGGTTTTGGTTTTTTTTTTTCTTTTAATCCGTGATCATAACAGACATAGTATCCTCAAGAAAGAACTTTCTGCTCAAAACTATAGCAGAAAATGGAATAATTATTACCTTTGGTCAGTGCTTTAAATATGTACCCACATATTCAGTTGATCCCAGAGAGGGGCAGAGAAAAAAGGATGTGTTTGTTGTTTGTGTGGGCGTTCTTTCTTTCAGGATTTGCATCACTTCCTATCATATCCATTTTTCAAGCTGTCTTCAATTTAGAATCCTTAGCCAGTGGCAGAAAATAGTACTTGAAATAAATTAGTCAGCTTTGTTCAACAAGAAAACAGCAATATTTAATTTTGGAATTTTATTCAGAACAACTAACCTGAGGGCAGTAGATGCTGCCAATAAAGAGGGAAATGATTTGCCATATTATAGTTGCATGTAGCTATGATATCAGAGTGGTTTTTCCTTATCATGTAAGAAGGCAGATAGCCAAAATAATGAGACATTTATGGAAAGGTTATGGCCTCTTACCTTTCCTCCTTGATAGATCTGTACTTGCATACAAGAAGGTAGATTGAAGAAGACAATTTCAAGAGTCTGGGGAAAAAAGCAGTGTACAATTACACATTAGTTGCTGGGTTTTTTTTTCCAGAGAATGAGAAATGTTGTAAGAAAAACTGGCTTTGCCTCACTCATGCTGCCTTTCTGGTTGCTGTTGGAAAACATTTTGCTTTGGCATTGTCTCCACTACTGAGGACAAATTGTAAAAATCTATTTCTCATGCTGCAGGATTTTTCCAAGTATAACCATTTTCTGAAGGTGGGTGTCTTCAATGCATTCTTTTCTTTCTATTATTTTGTATGTCAGGAGTAGCTCCTTTAATCAGTGGAACAACATCTAGGTGAGGTGTGGTTGCTAGGAGAGGTGAAGAGCATCTCCTAGGATCTGCTTCCTAAATTCTGTTTAACTATTGCTATGAAAACTCCTTTTGTGTCCAAAATGTTCACCATTTCCTTTTGTGTCCAAAATGTTCACCACCAGGAAAAAAAAAATCTCATGTTATTTTTCTTTTATTCTTTTTCTAACACTGTTTAAGTTCCTTTCTTTGGAAATTGCATCTTTCATGTATAGATTTATCATGGGCTTTAAAAACCTATTGTTACACTGATAGTTTCTGAATCATAATAATAATCTGTATTACAATTTTACAGGAATTTAGATAACTTGCTCTGTGGATGTGTTTGAAAAGGATGCACCAAGTAGGAAGGAAGATACTCAGCATAGATATTGTGTGGACTTCACTTTATCAAACCTAAAAATGATGGGAAAAATATGTCTCTATAAAGTCAGAGACTTGCATACTGCTTTAAAATGTAAATGAAACCCAAAATAGTCTTAAAACCAACACATAAACAATGAGATAAGGTGTCTTTTTTGTTAGTCTCACAAATGTCCAGAGACAGGGTGGAAAGATCCCCTTTTCTCTCATTTACTTGCCAAGAAAAAGGAGCTTTTCAGACCATCAGACTAGTCAGACGGGCACAGCATATAGAAAAGGCAAATAATTGCATACAGATCAGTGGGAATCCAATTCCTTTAAGAATATAACAGAGTGTTCCATGAATTTGAATGTGTTTCTAAAAAGCTAAACACCCAGCCAGGCACAGCCAAGGCAACCAGGAGGCTGGTGAATAATGCTACAGATATTGGATGAGCAGCAGGAGGAAACAGCAAGAATCCAAAGCACTCTCAGCAGGCATTGATACAAGTTACACATGGGACTAGTAAATCACCCAAACTGACTAATTTTTGTAGGCAGCATGTTAGCAGGCTTCTGAAAAGAATGTGGACTTGTAGGTACTGCAGCGGTGTGAAACGTGAAGGCAGGTACATGTATCAGATGTTTGACCCAGCTGATCTCCAGAAGATTTGTGCATTTTCCAAGGCATGCAAATTCAGTCATGTTGTTATCACATCACAGTCAGTCTGAGTGTAAAGCCAATACAGCAGACAAAAAAAAAAACAAAACAAATCTAAATACTGAAAAAAGAAGGTATGACAGCAGTAAGAAAGCATACCAAAGAGTGCTTTCAGAAAATAAAGACTTCTGCAATGGATGACATTACCACACATGCAAGCCCAGACCATTTGGAGCACTAATCTCATCTGATATGCCCGCTTAAGCATTAGATAAGGAAGCTAAAATAAATGCTTTAAATTTTCATTATAGTCTTTTGTCTCCTAACTAAAGGAAAAGGACTGGCTGATCTGGAATGGCAGATTTGATTAGGAATCTATGGGATACCCATAACTTCCCGAAACAGTAACTGGTTTGAGGCAGAAAAATGGAGTATTTCAGACAGCAGAATACACCTGTGCTTGAAGACCCTGAATCCCTTTGCAGATAAGGATAAACAAACTTTTGTGTCAACTTCGACACACAGAGTATGTTACTTTTTACTAGATTTTTCTAGTCTTCTGTCCATTTGATTCCCTCCCAGTCATAGCCTAGTAATGTCAGAATAAATAATGCACAAAGGCAAGACCAACATGTAACAGCCTAAAGAAATTACAAATGCCTTTACAGGAAAAACTGTTAGGAATTCTTTATGAGAAATATCCACACCAAATCTTTCCCTTATCAGATAAGCCATTATTCACATACTGCAGCAGTGGCTAACACATTTCATTAGAGCTGCAAGCCTGTAAGACTCCTATCATAGGATGCAATAATAAACATTATGGAAAGCAAATTAATCTGAAAATTAAGTGGGGACAAAGCAGGAGTTTCTAGCTGTAGACATGAAAGCATACTCTCTACGAGAAGACTTGGACATATCCAGGTATTTTCATCATAAGAATGATTTATATTCATTCTAATGTACTGATTTTTTAAAGCCTTCTCTCTTGGAACACAATTTACAGTCCAATAATTTTGAGGGCTCTCACATGCTAAAATGAAGATCAGCTGAAGTTTAATTTTAGCTTGCCGTGTGATCCCACCTGGAAATGCTCTAGATTTATTTGCATTTAAACAGCATTCCAAAGTAACAGTTTGAATATCAGTCCAAAAAAAAGGGTTGCATTCAAGAATATGGAAGGGTAAACAAAAAACCTCTCTTCTGAAACCCCAGGATAATAGTTTAATTTCTAAGTTATAAATTAGCCTAAAAGAAATTTAAGAATCTTAAGATATTAAGGAGCTATAAAGGACTCTCTAGTATAGAAACAAGTTATGGAAATCTTGGTTTTGGGTTTTTGTAACCTTTCAAATAAATACAGCAAAAGTGAAGTTCCAATACAGAACTATTCCATAGGAACAGCCGTGTTATCATTTGTAGGCAAGCTTAGAATGATCAAGCACAGGAAGCGCTTGATAAAATATGTTATATTTGTGAATGGAAGATCTTGGATTTGGATTCTTATTTCTGTCCTTGAGTATTAATTTCATCAAGCAACTGGACTAGAATATAGGAAAACATTACTGTTAAAGATAATCAATCAATAGAACAGATAATGAAGCTGTGATGTCTCTATCAACACTAAGAATTTTTGGTGCAAGTTAAAAAAGCCTTTTAGGAACAATATTGTGCCTTGAATCATTGGGATGACCTCTTGAAGCCCCCTTAACATCATTCATAATACTGAATAGTCTATATGTATTTGAGTATTGAATATTATTGACTTTAGAACAGATCCATTTTGCTTACTTCTTTTCCCTTGGAGGATGCACAAAATTCCAGATCCTAATCATAGTGCTAAAAAGAAGAGATCACCTGAATTTTCCAGGAAAGTGACATTTAAAAGCCCTACTTGTTAAGTCCTAGTTTCAGGTTCATGACAGAAGAGAAACCATTTAGGATTTAGCAATTCACCTTCTATCATATTAATTCCTCAACCTGACTTTTACTGATCATAAATGAACATTTATCATGGAAAGTGACTCTGTTTCTATTTTAAATTTCTCACTAGATGAAGCAGCCCTTCTTCAGACATGGCTCAGGTTCAGCTAATCACACTCCAGCATCTTCACCCTCACTCCATTTTGGTGGGGGGATCCTTCTGCTTGCTTTCCAGTGTTGACAGTCTTCCTTATTAACTAGTTATTTATACTAAATGTGTCAGGTAGTATTAAATCAGATTTCCTTCATAACCACATCTTATTAAAAGAAATAGATTCCAGAATTCTACAAATATTTTTTTATTCTCAAATTAAACTGTGTATATTTGTTAGATTTTTGATGGAATTACCAGCATTCTGATTCCAAGCTCAAGCACCCTGAGCTCATTGCAACTCCAAGAAGTCAGCAAAAAAAGCTTTCTGAAAGTTCCAAGAAGCTTTATGTTAACTGAAATATATTTAAGAGCTAGGCCAATAGAAGTGATTAAGAATACAAACCAAACAAATTAACTTTCCAGGTGATTACTGAAGTATCACTTCAAAGGTGTGATATTTTGGTTTTCTGAATAAATACTTGTGCTTTTCAGATTTTTTGTTGTTTCATTTGTCTTCTTAGTAATTTTTAAAAAAATTAAACAGATCCCATGGGAAAAGCAGAAAACTCAAACTTTAAAATATAATTTTGTTTTAGAATTATCTTGAGACATAATATAAGGGCTAATAGCCTTTTAGTCAAAGTTCATACAGAGCTCAGAACTGCAGAAACTGTAGACCAGCCACTAGTTAAGCACAGTCTCTCTGGATTATTTACTTTTCTTTTGATGACATTTTACAGTGACAGTTCAGAAATAGACTGATTTGTAACACTGTAAATCAATGTTGTTTGTGATGTGGATTCAATAATACAGAACTTGTCCTTCTTTTCCTCTATTTTTTTATCTCTGGCTGTAAATTTTTTTCTTATTTAAATTCTTTCTGCTTCTTTTTAGGAAAACCAGCTGGATTATACTGGCAAATACCTCAGGAAGGCAGAAATAATTGCTCCAATTATTACTGGAGAGCCAGGTGGGAAATTAGAATGTGGGGCCAATTGGGGATAGATAAAAAAAATACTTCCCAGAGTTTAGAGAGGAAGCTGACAATACTTAGGTTTATAAGGCTTCTGTTGTTTATCTTGACTCAGTTTTTAAAGTTTGGGTTTTAGGCATTAGTAGTGAGGCTATTCCTAGCTTAAGGGGACATCTATGAAATATAGATTTCTTTTTAAAAAACCAGAGAGGATAAGGACTACTGTCAGTGCATAGGCCTGACTCATTGCTTAAGGATCCCTTGTGACAGAAAAGGGGTCTTTTAAATTCTGATCTTTTAAATTCTTAAAATCAGCATATGACAGGCTATCTGCAAGTGCTTTCAGTACTTGTTTTCTATTCCCTTATGTCCTTTTTTCTTCTCTGTAATGTAGCAGCTGCTCATGTGAGAAATTACCCTTGCTGGTATTTTCTGCTTTAAATTTTGTTGGCATTGATTAAAATTATAGTGTTGAGTAGTAGATGGCAGACCCTTGCTAGAAGGTAATGGCAGAAAGCAAGGTTCTGATTTTAAATTAAAGACAGTTTAAACAAAGTCAGGTTGAATTTTAGCCCTTTTATTTATAGGGATAGTGGAGAAGTTTGGCAACTCTTCTTCTTTCAATTAGATATCTTCCTGGGAAAGGATTACATTTTAATCAGTAATATTTTATTTTGAAAAAAAAAAACCAAAACCATTTTCTACATGTAAATCAGAAGGGCAACAGGGCTATAAAAGCAGGCATTACAGACACTAAGAATGGGTATTTAGAAATAGATTAACATGTTTATATTGCTCTTGAGGAAAGGCAATGAGAATGTGCAGCAATTTTGTTTTGCTATGTACATGACATGAACTCAAAACTAAAAAAATACAATTCAACAACTGTTCAAGTCAGTGGTAATCTGACTGGTGATGAAATGTTGGTAGCATTTCAGATTGTCTGTATTTTTCTCTACATCCATGGATTAATATCCATTGGAATTAAGTCAGTTGTCTTATAGTCAGTCAGTAAAAGACTGTTGATTAAAAAAAAAAAAATAGTTGTAATTCCAGACTTTTTCCAGGTTCTCATGCATTTTGGTATATGTTAGGATTAAATGAGCAAAAATCCAGAATTATTTGAGTTGTTGGGAAGGCAGCAAACGTCAAAGATAGTATTTGACCTAAATAGATGATGCTTCCTGTGGTTTTGAAATACCAATCTAAATAGGTCTTAAAAAGAATTGGTTTAAGCCTTGGTCCAGAAATGTAGAACTATTCTCCATCATGGTGAAAGTCACTGCTGCTGTCTTGGTCATTTATTGCTGCTCTATATGCTGTTATTTATGCTGCTAGGAGTCAGGAATCATGTTACAGAAGATAAAAATTTTCAGTTTAGTTCAATTTAATTACATTTAAGAAAAATAAATATGTACTACTTTATGATCTGTAGGTAAATTAAAGACTACTCCAGCATGTGAATTCACACTTCCTCTGTCTATTCAGTCACTTTCTGACATAAATATAGAAATAAGCAGTCGTATGCTGTGTAATTATACTTGCAATTTTCCTTGGAAATAACAGTTCTCAGATTCTTGCCACCCAATACTGTACATGTGACATTCTCATGTGGCTTCAGTAGTTGAAACAATGCAAAGAAACTAAAAAGTGGAATTTTCCTGGCACAGAGTTGCTAACATATCTGTTCAAAACAAAACACTGGATGAAGTGTGTGAAATGTGGGTGCCTCATGCTCCTAAACAAGGGCGCAGAAGAAATCGCTGCGGAAGGACAGAAATGTTTTTACTTCTGTAGCTGTCAAACACCTCAGTGGACAGCAGCTCCCAGGACACCACTCGCACCGAGCAGGCATATTTGCAGTTTGTGTGTTGAGCCCTTCAAAAATCTTTGTCAACTCTTTCATAGCAAAGAGTCATAGAAAGGTTTGGGTGGGAAGTGATCTTTAAAGATCATCTGCTTCCCACCCCACCCCATGACAGGGACACCTTCCACCAGACCAGGTTGCTCAAACCTCCAGTGTTCAACCTGTCCTTGAACACTTCCAGGGTTAGGGCATCCATCACTTCTCTGGGAAACCTGATCCAGTGCCTCACAAATTCAATGTAAATCTACTCTCAGTTTAAAACCATTGTCACTGTAGGCCCTGGTAAAAAGTTTTTTCATTTTTGTAAGTCCCCTTTATCTATTTCAAGGCCACAACAAGGTCTCCTCAGAGCCTTCTTTCGTCCAGGCTGGACAACCCCAACTCTCTCAGCCTGTCTCCATAGGAAAGGTGCTCTGTCTCTGATTATTCTAAAGTAAGAAATTTTCTCACCTGCAGCAAACCTGCTATTTTTAGCCTGGGCAAAGCAGACATCAAAGTATGGACTTGTGCATATACAAAAGCATTTGCAAATCTCAGTAACTGTATCATAATTATCTGTTAATAACTTCCTTCATCTGCCTTCTTTCTCCTCTTATAACTTCCTGGTTGAAGGTCCAATATTAGGGCATTTTTCTCTGAACATCCTTATAAAGATTAATATTATACTTCTGATAATTCAACCTTGAGATATAAAAGAAATTAAAATGCTAGTTTTTTAGGACGTGGGATGCAGCAAGCCCTCAGCCTGTTCTCAGTCCTAGTACAATGAATCCTGAGGTTTAAAGAGTGTTACTTTAGCTAATTTAAGAGCAAGTAAAAATGAATTCTTTTTTCCGAGTTTTAATTACTCTGAAGAATATGGCATTGGTTAGCTGTGCCTGTTCTGTCAATTTGTTTCATGCCTTGTTTTACTCAAGAGAGCTAATCCACTTATCACTCCTGGGTGCTCCTCTTCAGGAGAAACAGTGTGAAACTGTTTGCAAGACAATTTGCTCCAGGGTCTGTTCTGTGCAGAAAGGACGGATGAAAATTTCACTAGAATGGTTCAGAAAGCTATAAAGGAACATTAACAAGTCAAATTATTCTCAGTCAGAGGGTCATGCACCTTTCCAAAATCTTATTGCAATGACTTCCTAGCATGTTTTAAGGTTTCTGTGGAATTTCAACAATTTTTGTAATAAATAAAGATTAGACTGCCTATATTATTGAAATACAATGATAAGAAATTAAACCATTCTGAATTTCTTAGTTTATCATTTTGGCTGATGAACCACAGAGCTCAAAAATTAGGAAAAAAAGGGTTTTTTTCATCTTAGACTACTCTGAATAGATGAAATTAAATCCACAGTACTGTAAAATTTGCTGTTAATATATGATTACAGAATACCTTTGGGGCTTCCTGTTGTTGTGCTTGCTTTTCTTTATTTCCTTTAATCTTAATTTAGGCAAATTACTAGCATGACAAAAAAAATTTAAAAAATGAAAACTGCTGCAAGAATTCACCAAAGGTTATACTAAATGAGAACATATCTCCATCATATCATTTTGTAGAAATTCAGTAAGTATGTGTGCACCTTTAGATTTTGAAATAGTACAAATCTCTTCCTTCCGTTGTCCTATGGGAATATATTTATATTATAATATATACTGGGGCTTTACTAGAACATTCTGAAAATTTCTGTTCAGGTTCAATCATCTGTAGAGGGAGGCATTTTCTTACTCTGAGAACTTTTTTAATTACACTCAAAGTATGAGGCTCAAAGGACCATTGGAAAGGCCATAAAGTGAATCTTTGAGACATGACTGAACAGTGAAAAGAAGATTTTGCTATTCAGGACATGGACTGTAGGGTAATAAAAAAAAAGAAAAAGAAAAAAGAAAGGTAGAAAAACCCTACTGTCTTGGAAGATTTGGTTGAGGTGCTACACTGCTCTGGTAGAAAGATTACAATTTTCTGACTGAAAATCTTCCCAACAATAAGGCAAGCCACAGAGGATGACAGAAGCACTGTGAGTTCTCATTCACTCAAAAAACCCCCTGACATACTCCTAAAAGAGTCTTTGCTTGAGATGAACCTCAGTGGTTGAGGACTGAGGAATGATTGAGGAATGATATTTTACATGCATATGGAATCTTCAAGAGGAGAAGATACAACATTTCCATGACAATGCTATTTATATCTATATATCTCTCTCCTATTAGAAGCAATGACATCTTGGGATTACCTAGCAAATTCACACTTATAAAATGTATGGAAATATTTTCCCCATATATTTTTTAAATGGATAAATGGTTGGTAGGTGGAAAATACCATCTGGAGCTTATTGAGCAACTGAGCAACTTCATAGGACAGATATACCAATCATGATCTACAACTGAATCAAGATATTAATCATGTGGTTTTAATTGTTAGTTTCAATCTTTACATGGATGAAATTAGGTTTTTTATAATGTCTGTAATACTCTAACCATGTCATAAGAAATCTTGGAACAAGGTATATTGCACTTCCTGAAACAAATACAGAAGCTGGTTTGCATAACTTAATGGAGACCACAATATGTGTAATAAGATTTACTGAAGCTTAAGAAGATGAAGTATTTCATCTGCTCAGGGCAGAATGCCCAGAGTAAGATAGCATGCAACAATGCATATCATAAAAATAACTAATACAGTGTCCAAGAACAAAACTCTGATTTTTTTATATTATTAACTAGTATAAAAATACAGAATATGAGAAGATAATATATTCAGAGAAACAAGATTATCATAGACACAATCACAGTTGTTTATATTGACCATTTGGTTATGCCAGCAAAGTAAATAGTGCTGTTTTCCAGTATTTACTTAAAACTATCCCGATATATGTTAATAGCACAAAATCTCCTCCCAACAAAACATTCACACAAGTGGGCAAACAATTACAAAATAAGCATTTCTTCCCTGGAGATTCCACTTATGTAAATGCCTAAATTCTGTTGTCATATCCCCATGAGCTGAACTCAAGCCCTGTTGCTACAGTTTTGTTTCAGGCACCCAGAAACCAATTCTCATTGTCATTTTAGGATCTCACCTTTCTTTGCCTGCAGCTACTGGTCTTAAAGATCCTCTGAGTCCCCTGCCACACTTGTCAGGCCTGTGTGAATGACTTGGATGACTAAAACATTTCATATAGCAGTAGAACTGCATGCTCGATCAACTAAATTTATTCTTCACCATTTTAAAAAGATGAATTTTTATAGAAGCTACTTTTTATAGAAGTTATGGCCTAAGAATATTTGAAAATGTAAAAAAAAAGAATTCCAGTATTAAAAAGTTTTAAATGTAACTCCAAGTCATTATTTGCAAATAAGAATACAAATGCCAGTTATGGGAGATCTCTACAGTTAATGAAAAGTGGGAATGAATATTTGCTTCCACTTAACTCCAGAGCTCATCTGGTCCACAACACAGGTAAGTGAACTACAGAAAATGCATGGTTTTAAGATTTTCATTCTCTTTTATTCATCTATAAAAAGAATGCCACAATAAATCTGTAACACTGGAGTAATTCTCAGTTAATCTTGAGTTCCTCTAAATTCTGAACTACTTTCCCAAAAGATAATTACATTTACATGCTGAAACTCAAATGCTCTTGAATTGCTTTCCAGCTTTCTAATTTATCCTTTGACACTGACCTTTCCCCTCTAAGTCAGCTAGAAGTCAGACACTGAAATCCAGGCTGACTGCACCAGCCTCTCTCAGTGGCAAAAAAACCTCAGCAAGAACCAGTCATTTTATCAGACTAGGAGTTGTAACACTCAGAGCTCCCAAGGTAGCAGAGGTGAATGGCATTGTAAGAGAAAATTAGGGAATTACAGCTCTTGAGTCATTTGCAAATTTTGAAGACAAAAAGAAACATAAATGGAAAGGTAATTTCAGACCAAATGTTATATCCACACATTTCAGAATGCTTCAAAAGGTGTTTTGGGTATTGTTTGGTTTATTATTACTTGTATTTGTTTGGGTTTGGCGTTAATTAATAACACCAATAAGAAATGAAAATATTTTGTATTTTTAGTCTCTGAAATTTAGGATCCAAGACATAACCCAAGGGGCAACTTATGCTGAAAAAAATAATGAAAAGATATTTTTTACAATTATAAATCTATATAAAACTCATCATGATAAAATAAAAATGAAAAATTCCCGACTTCCCATTTTCATCCCACCGTTTCTCTTTTAGAAAACAGATTTTTTTTAAATGATTAAATATACTATTGAAAAATTCAATTTTGATAGGAAGACTATCAAAGTATTTAATATTTGATATTTGATAAAGCAAATTATTAAGTATTTTTTAATGAGTACTATGTGTGGAAATTTTTAGTAAAACACATATACATGAGTAAGAATTCTTGTTTTGGAAAAGGGAACTTTACAGATCTACCTGTAAATTCTAATTTGATTTCTTCAACTCTGTGGAATATTAGATTGCTTTTACCTCAAATATGGAAACAGCAATTATTTCCTCATGTATAGAGATTCTAGAAACCTGAAAAATGTTGATTTTTAAGAATGACTAAGCTTAAGGTCCATTTATCAATTATAAATATAAATTTTGATTTATGAATTAATTGATACTCAAAGCTTCATTGAAATACATCTAAATGAAAAAGGTCTTATTTTCATAATAAAATGAAGGTCATGATAATTAAGTTTTATATTTGAGGTCAATATAAACATACACTTGAAAGAATATACCTCATATGTAAAGGGAAATGCAATTTTCATCACTTGTCCTTCAGTACAAAATATTCTCCATTTTCATGTGGTTTTCATTATTACACAAGAAAAAGATAATCACGTTTCCTATGAAATTATGAAAGTCATTCTGTCAGGTGCTTTCCAGCTCCAATATTACAGTGTCTTTTTATTTTTGAGCACCACATTAATACCAAAACAAAGTCACTCAGGATTTCCCAATCCAATGAATGTTTCATTATAGTTCATCTGCATTAAGTGCAGCAGTCAAACCTGCTCAGCTAATATTTTTATTTTAAATTAATGTTTTATGTAAACACTAATATTAATAATTGATTTATGAAGTAAATATTCTGAAATGTTATTAAAATAGAGCCTGACAGGCATTAGACATATTCTCTGAATCCACTGAGTATTGAATCAGCTCCATACTTTGTATGTTTTATTTGAAAAGCAATGAACATCAGAAGACAGATATTATTATATATTGTTCGATATTATTATATATTGTTCATTGTAATCAAACTATTTAATTACTTTAAATATACAGGTAGGACCCCATTCTCATTTAAACTGAAGACTCATTACACTGGTGTTCTGTGTAAAGGGCCCCTAGAGAAAATGAAGGTGAGGATTTAATCTACAATACACAGAGAGCATAGACTAATTTTTCATAGCATGACAAGTCAAAGACATAGGCACATCCTTCCTAAAAAGATGGGGTACCGCTGTAGAGCTGTTTGTATTTCTTTTTACCTTCTGAATCAGTCACTCCTGCTCCCGACTGCTTTACTGGTTCTTGTCCATTCTGGCTCATCTTCCCTCTGTGAAAAGATATGGTTGTTGTTGTCAATAAAACCATATAAAGATAAGAGCTAAAACAATGATACATCTAAGCCAATGGGGCTTGGTTATTTTAAGAATATTATCTTTTTTCTCTTTTGAAGGCAGCTGCAATCACATCTTGCTGAGCCTGAACATTCTTACAGAAAGGGTCCATCAGGTGCTGTCTGCTACCTGCCCCCCATCAGTGTGGGGCTGCATAACTTCTCCTCTCACTTTATCTTGTTGTAGTCAAAAGTGAAATATATAATAAGCACTCATAAAAATTGATATTTGGTCTACCATACCATTACTCCAAAGGTAAGGCATACTTGTGGTTGTATCTTTTTAAATTATTGCTTTGCTTTATAGTTTAGATTTAGCATAAGAAACAATTCTGAAAACTTAACATTAATCCTAAACAGAGTGGAATAAATCATGCCCTAGAGTTCACTATTTTCCTGAATTTTATGTAGAAAGAACCTTCATTAAAATCTTAATGTCTATTTTTACCCAATGAAAGTTAGGTAAAATATAAGCTACCTTTAAATATACATGTTGCAAGCTCAAAGGCATGATTAAAATCACTCTCAAACATTTTTGCTTCTAGTTTTCTTTTTGCCTTAAGACTCTGACTGCTGTGATAGAGACTATAAAGCATTATCTTCAATTGCATGTGATTCCTTGGGGGTTAAAGGGTCAGCACTGTCCTTTTCTACTTGAGTAGAAAAGTGTCAACCTGTGAGAAGAAAACTTCATGTCTGAAGTTGTCAAAATTCACAGGGAACTAAAAAATTAGTATAAAATCAGTTTTTCAAGTGATTTTATATTCAGTTTTAACTGAAAGCTATTATTTCCTTCTTCTGTAGATAATGCTTCATAAATCCTTACAAATATGATACAAGAATTATTTCTCCCAAGGGTTATATTCATTATACATCACTAAATTGGTTTTCACCTTTGCATTCAAAATGAATTTTATTTTACAGCCAATGTACTGCTATAAAGAGTTACACAACACAAAGGCATAGAGAATCTGGTCTTTATCAGAGATAAGAACATGAGTAGCTTTCAAGAATATTACAACTGGATAATAGGAGTATTTAAAAAAACAAATTAGAAAGGCTTTACAAGACATATTCAGATTTATATAACTGTATAATAATTATTAATTTCCCTTGCTAGTTATAGCTACTTAATATTGGCAAGTATTCTAATTAGTTACCTCATCAAATAATTCCCATGGTGTCACTATTTAATTATTTTATTTTGCTTCAAGACTAATTGTTGCTATGGTTAAAAGCACTTGGACTAAAACAAAGAGTTTAAAACTCAGCATATCCAACAATTTCTATTGATAGACCAGAAACTTAGTCTAAGCAGAGAGCTGATAACCAAAAAAGAATTTAAATACCAAGATACTTAAAAATATTTAGCCTTCTTAATACTTCACATCCAAATTGTAAGCTGTGGTCTTATGGATTTGCTGAATTAATGTACAAGGTCAGAGTCCCTGAAGTCATTATCAAGCCAGTGTGAATGCAAATGATGAGTAGAATTTCAATTATATATATATTCAGATAAATAAGAATTTTTATACAGAATTTAAAATGGAAGCAGTTATCTATTTTAAACATTCTCTCCATGAATGATCTGATGGTAAACAGTTATTTTGTCATTCATTTTCCTTACACTGCTATGTAAAGTCCTGGGGAACTAACATGAAAAATGAAGCAGGTCCTGTCTGTACAAATTTCCTGTGTAATTTTAAATATTCTGTAAGCATATAAATAACTTAGTTTGAAATGCCATAATAAAAAAAATATAACGTGGCCTTACAAAAAATGAGATGTGGATATATTTTACTTAATTAAGTATAATTCATGAGAACAAATTTCTGTATGAGAAAATCTGAAGCTGTGGAGACTTCCTCCTACTTTTCAGTAGAAGTGGGGCTGATTTCAGGCTTAAGAGACCAATGAGTCTGTCAGCCAAATAGCAAGTAACAGTAGGTACTGTCACACTGCTAGTCAATACACAGTAAGTGATGTTATTTGGACTCAAATTTGACATGTTTGAACTGAAAATTTCTATTGAGAGCTCCATCCTGTGTTATTGTGCACAAAGATTTTATTTATCTTTGCTTTTGTCACTAGGAATGACTGCCCAATAATTTTCTTTTTCTTTTGATTTTGTCAAAGTTCATCTTTTTTTTCCTCTTTTAGCTTAGAACAACATGAGTGAAAAATCCAATGTAAATCCAACAATTAGCACCCTACAATCTAAGCTCATATAATCCTCCTACGTTCTGAAGGTAAGATTGAAGTCTTAGATTTATCTCTATTTTCCCTTTAGTTACTAACAAGATGTAGACAAATAGCATTGAGCTTTATTTATTAAAATGATAAATATTCAGAAATATCACAGTTCTAGAGAATTTTCACTTCATTAAAGTTTTTCTAGGAAACTTATATCTTTTGTGACTAATAATTCACAACTTCAAGGGAAAAGCAAAAATTTTTTGTTCCAGAGAAGACATTGAACAGCTATTGCAGACAATGAATGAACAATGACCACCAACTAATATTTTGAGAACTGTCAATCTGTAAATTTTTTTCAGGACAGAATCACTAAGTTGATCAGAAGTTACTTTGTCCTATTAGGGAATATAAATGAAATTGATAAATGATGGTACATGCTGACAGAGGAGGTGAAAAAATCCAGGCAAAACTTTACTCTGTGGAGTACTTAAGTGGGTAAAAAATTTGGAAAATTAAATCATTTTATAGGATCATTACACTGATAGTAGCTTGATAATTCCTACAGGGACTCTGTACCAAAAAGCTTTTTCCAGCCAAGAAATGAGAAATTCTTTTGAAACTCCTAAAAACTTGGGAAAAGCTGGGCTGTATCCAGAACATGAATTCCCCTTGCACTAGTAACATCTATTTACAGAGGGAGGAAAATCTGAAAACTTAAACTAAGCTTCTCAATCCTACAATAATTGTACTTTTAAAACATAAGCTAAGCCCATCTCTACACACTTCATCAAAGGCTGAGACCAGCATATCTCCTACATGACAGGAAGAAATTCACAAGTTTGAGGCAGAGGTTTGATTGGTTATTAACAATTCAATGCTCAACAAAGCAGAATAAAAGTGTGAACTTTGGAGAATTCCCCCCTTTAGCTGCTATTCTAGTGCATAACTCAAGTCTGCAGAGGAAACTGCATAAGAAGAGGACCTGCACACTGAAAGTGCTGTAAATTGTGCACGGAGGATACAATATAGGAATGGAAAAACCTTACATTCTGGGGATGGGAAATAGATTATTCTCTCCCGTGGCACTGCTGCTGCCTTCACTATCCATGCTGTATCCACTGCCAAAGCTACTGGCTGATGAGCCAGTGGAGACAGAACTTTCTGCAGGTCGGTGATTAGCAGACCTTGCTGTACAGGGCAGGAACATTTGGTTACTAAAAACTTGTAAGACATCAGTACCACTGACATGAAGAAAAAATAAAAAGTAATTTATCAAAATCACATGCTGCAAACACTTTCACTTTTATATTTTTACATTCAAATATTGCTTTATCATATTTTGAAGATGAAGTTTGTTTTCATAGAGAATAAGGTTCTCTGAACCAAATGGTACACCACCACATTTTTATTCTCCAGTCATGTTAATAGTTCAAATCAACAGCCTGAAGGGAAAAAGAAAAAGACTGGGATAGAATGGTTAACACTGCTTTTCTGATTAAAGTGGCAGAAAACCAGTTTTTCGTCTGAAACATTTCATATGATAATCTTGTAAAAATGAAAGCCCCAGTGGACCTTCCTCATATTCTTTATGAAATGTTCTTTGCATTAGGTGATTTTGAGGAGAGGAGTTTGCAAAGATGTGTAAGCACACAACCTATAGCCAGAGAATATCCCCACCCCTCTTCAGACATAACACAGCTATGCATTATATTTCTCAACTGCTCCTACCCATCTGGATCTTTCTTACTACATGCATGGAATTTTAATGAACATAATTTGATGGGAGATGCCTTAATCGAATTTAATACCATTTGGTGTTAGAATACCATATGTTAGTTTTACTTCAGATTGCCTTATTTTGTGTTTTGGACATTACTGAACTACATGAACAAATCATCCAGTATTTTGCATTTTGCAAGTTGAGAAATACAAAGGAAAAAGGACACAGTGACATTACACATAGTAATTAATACAGGAACAATAGAGCTATTCTCATATTGAATAACACAATTGTCTGGGAATATTAATACAGATTTGGGTTGTTTGTTTTTTTTTTTAATGTCCTCTAATACATCTGCTATTTTCATGTTTCATCTATTTCAACCTACTGAGCATATATACTGAAGATAGAAAAGAATGTTTTGCGAAGTTATTTTTCTATGAAGACTTAATGAGGTTTTATGTTATTTTGCTGAACTGTGAAGCTCCTATGTAAGTAGTTAAAAGAGATTCTTCTTTAAAAATAAATTGGACTAGTATCTAGCTGGAATTTTAATAAGAGCCAGAGCCCCAACAGTGTCCTACTTTAAACTGGCAATCAATATTTTTTATGTCTGACTAACTGAATAACATTTTTGGTGAAGAACGCTGCATGCTGCCTGATGTGGGACCAGGAAGCTGAGTGTAACTCCTCAAACATAATGCAAAAACAGGTGAGTAATTTGAACTAGAAGCAATAAATGAAGCAATTCTTATATCATCAATCTTTGAGCAATCCCAAGGAATTGGGATAAGGAATCCCTTGTTCTCCATGGTGATTCTTCACTGGTAAACCAAGTTGTCACATAATTTTTTTTATCATTTCAATTCTATTAATCTCCTTTGTTCCACTACTGCCCACAGCCAGAAGTGGAATCTGTCAGTCTACGTTGTTTTCAGATAAAATCATTCTTTAGCTCTATTCCATGACTTCACACATTGATCATAGGCTCCCTTCTTGGACGTAAATACAACAGGAATAAATTTTAAAATCATGGTGTTATTAGCAGATGCTCTCAATATCTCACCTGGAGGAAAGGCACCCTTGCTTTTCCAGAGAGACAGCCAGCTGGGGTGGCTGTGTGCAGTGGTTGCTCTATCACTTTCAGCTGGTGGTGCTGTGAGTGAATTCCTATGCCTGTGGTGACATGTCAGCAAAATGCTGCTGAGAAATGCTGAGCAAGAGTGATGTTTCAGAGAGGAGAGGCCAAGCTCTCTGTTATAACATATTATTGCCAGTTGCTCTGTATTTAACAGCCTGAATTGTGGCGCTCTCGTGCCTGTCCCAAACTGATTCATTACCTCAGTTCTCATTGTGTTTGCACAACTTGTATGTCTCCCAGTGTTTTCTGTGGGGAATTCTGAGGGTTCCTTTAGTTTAGGTTGTTTTGTTGGCTTTTTTTTTGTTCCATGGCATGATAACTGCCTCACAGGTGAGTACAAATGGGAGATCAACACATCTGCAAAACCCAGGGAAGGCGAAACAATATTGTGCCAGCACAGAAAAGAATCTTCAGTTCTTCCCTTAGGCATGAGTTTACTTAGTGTAGCATATATCTCCACCATAACACATGTGGCCTGAAAGGATCATTCATATCTAGAATTTTTCTTTTTTTAAATTGATTTTGCTGTAAAAACTAGTATTTCTTGTATCTTTACTGGTGGATTTCTAAAACCAGTAAGAACCTAGAATTTAGTTCAATCCAGAAAAGCTTGAATGAAGCCTTTAGAAATGGGTTAGAAGTTTTGCTTCATCTATTTATAATCAACGCATAGCTGTTTCTTTTGAAACAGCTGTACCCTAATTACACATTCAGTATGCTGTATTTTTAGTTTTTCTACTGTTTTCAACAATTCACATAATTTTCCATATTGATGTTTTTTTCCATATTGATGCTTTTTTCCATAAGGTCACTTCACTTGGTGAATGGTTATAATGGATCCAAGTTTAGCTTCGTGACTGGATTTTGAAAATTCTAAAGTTTAATGTTATTCTTTTTTTTTCCCTGTCTGCTCTGAAAGTAATGAATCACAGTGTCAGTTTGTGACAAGATATGAAATCCACAAATAGATTTACAGCTGGTTTCGTGACAAATTCAGAATCTGGATACAGAGATCATCTCATAACTTGTGAGACACCCACATTTTCTACGTCGGGATTTTTACAGATACATCTAGACCTCTAAGTTTCTGCTGGTTATGTACAAAACTTTGGAGTTCTGATGATGTGGCAATGCTTGCTGCCATGCAATATTTTCCCTAAGAGTTAGTATAACTATGGTTATAGTTTATTCTATGTGGAAAGATAGAACTAGTTCCATGCTCTTATATTCAAGAAACTAGTATACACACTCATTGGCAGTCTTGCCCTTCCTCATGCAAACATTGTCTTAGAAAATTTAGCAAGAAAGTCATTTCACTCTGTTTAGTCTTACCAGTCTATGTAAGGTCTGTGAAGTCCTGAAAGTGTCAGAACCATTTCCACCTTGCTTGGTCAATTGGGTTCATATCCACATAAAGGATAGACAACTACTGCATTATATTTAGTTTTAATTTTACTTTTCTTTATGATATCAGGGCAGGTTAATTCTGAGTTGCAGAGCTTCTGCTTAGAGCTGCCTATGCTAGAAAATTCTTTAGTCCATGGATTTTGACAGCAAAGTTCTGGCAGGAGGTGCTTTGGTCTGTAGCACTTGAACAGTTTCATATGGATTCACTTGGGTCCAAAGATTAGAAATTGTCATCTGATGTCACACAGGTGCCTGGAGCTACAAGGTGCTGTCTTGCTTTACAGAAATCTACAATGTTTATCTGAATAGAAATGCATTTGAAGGCACTTTTCATCATTTGAATATTAAGTACCCAGAGTGTGTAAGAGCTGTGTTTCATTGCTTCCTTGCCCTTTGTTTTTGCAAATTATTCTCTGGCTCTTAAGCAATTCCCCCCCTGCAAACAATCCCAAACCCAACCAACCCAATAAGCAACTTTTAGAAACTCTTAGAAAGCTTAAAAAACTTTAAAAATATTTGTCAAAGGCAAGCTCTTGCTGTCAATTACATATGATTCTTAAAGCCTTACATTTTTAGAGAAAAGACTCTTCAGGCCTCAGCAGATGCAAGAGACAAAATTTAACTGAAGGTCATTAGGCACCTTCATCTGGCCTCTCTCTGGGAGAAAGAAGATATCACTTCACCCCCTCCAGCCCTATTTCTGTAAACTCTTTACACAGTTTATCAGGTGTTTGGCTCTTTCTAGGGACTGCAATATCATTATATCTGGGCTGCCCAGCCATTTAACTATGAAGAATAGAAATATGAAATGAAAGTTTAAAACCCTAATATGAGCTGCTTTCTCTGAAACAGGGCACAGATTTTCCTATTATAAAAAGCTATTGTTGTGATTTGATTTAATTTTCATCTGTTAATCCTATTTTAGCTGGTAGTTCCCTCGATGAGATGAAATGTTCTCTACTTGGAATAGGTGTTAATGGGTACATATGTCACATTTAGTAGTTTGAAATGTGGTGTTAATGCTGCCTCTGAGTGATTCTGTTAAACTGCCTGTTTTACAGGCTCTGGCATGGGCAAAATTTCAGGTCAATCATTCTAGTGAATAATATATAAATGAGTTGGAAAAGTTCTCAACTGCTTGCAGTAATTATTTCAGGTTCCAAGAAAGTGGATGATAATTTTATACCTGGTGTAGGACCAGGGTTTTCAAAAAAAAATTATAATGGTTAGACAGATACCTTTTGTACTCTGCATGGTTTACAGGAAGAAGAAAAAAATTCAACAGAATGACGTTTGGATGTGATAAATTCAACCCTTATGCCTTTTTGGAAAAGAATTGCTGATTCAATAATGGAGGTTAGCACTGATCTCACATTTCAGCTGCATCTTTTTATTTATACTTTTTAAAATTATTATTAGTATGGCAAAAATATGTATTTGCTTATACTTGGCTGATGAACCCAGTTAGAAAAAAGACCTTTAGAATCAAGAAAAATGTGTAAGCCATGCTTTAGTATGAAGAAAATATCATATTAAAATCAGTAAGAGAGGAAAGCTTGGAAGGAATATGATTTCACTTAATCTTTCAGAAAAGTCTTTTTTCAACAGAGAAGATCCTTTGTTAAAAGTTAATACAGGGAAGATAGATCATTCACGCAAGACCTATAACCAGGAGCTACTAAATCAGTCAGCAGGAAAATGGAAACAATCCAGCACTCTCAGCCACTCCAGCCATTCTCCTACAGTGAATGGATGTTGTTAAGACTTAAATTTTAAAAAGTTGACTATACAGTTCTGTGGTTCATATGAGGGAAAGAACAGACTCAACCAGCACTTTCTCCTGGTGAATAAACTGTAGATGCTCCTCTTTTCCAGTTTCTGTCTAGAAACAGAATTACACTGTCAAAACACATTGGAAATGATGGTTCTGTTTGTGAACCAAACAGGAGGAGGGAAAAATGCCTTCAAGTGTGGATTCAGGATTAAGTTTCCCCAATTGGCCTCTAATTACTTGAAAGAAATTGTCCTTTTATTTGTCCATCTTCTGAGAAACTCTGTGTGACAAAAAAGGCAGAAAGCATCACCCTGAGTCCTCTCAAAGAGATGCAAGCCCATGGGAGAAGGTGAGAGCACCCATCTGCTGTGTGTAACTTTCTGATGACCAACAGGCTGGGCATCTCATGCAGTGTCTTTTGGCAGAAGCTTGGCTGTCCTTCACTCTCAGTAGCTTTGTGTTTCAAGTGCTCCAACCTCAAAGTGCCCCAAATGCCAGTTTTCCTGTTCTCATGAGGTGTTTGCTAGCATCAAAAGGAAGAGCTGCTCCAGCTTGCTCAGTTAGGGTAAAAGTGTTGTTGGAACTGCTTGTTGCATCTTTTGTGAACTGGCAACAGATTGGGAATTCATAAACAACTGGTGATCAAACACATCTACCTCAGGTCAGCCAAGATAGTTTATTTTCCTAATGGTCCCTCATACTGAACAGAACTTTAAGCCACGGTGTCACCCATCTCAGCCACAGCTGTATATTAGACATGGATTTGACTGTATACTGAGCAGGGACACTTTGTGAAAGTTCAAGACAACCCTTTACAGAGAAATTTACCATTTGAGATGAGTAAAAGAAGAAAAACACATTTCTTAAACTGTACTGAAGTAATTTCTTTACCCAGGAAAGCAATTTAGATGAAATAACTTTCCATGCACTCTGTACGGTTAGTCTACCCTATAGAATGTTGAAAAAATACTTTTGAAATAAGAGTTATCAAATAAAGAAGCTGAGCAATTCTCTGAAATTGGATGTCATTTTAAAATGGTGAAAGAGTAAATAGCAGGAATAACCAATGCAAAATGGGCCAACTATTAGATTGGAACAAGGTTGAAAAGACATTCTCTGCTATCTGCAGAGATTGGGGACAAACTGTTCTTGTTTTGATAATGATTCTTGGAAATGGGTTATTTGGAGCAATATGAAGGCCCATTTAACTTGGAAATTAAGAAACTAGTGACATGAGTCACTAAACAGCTTTGGGCTATAAATTATATAAGTGTGAAGGAAATATCCTAAAATAATGTAGGAAATTAAAACATGGCATTGCCTATTAAATGTGTGAAAATGGATACAGACCAAAAGAGATCCCAAATTAGCAGGTATTTGGAACCACAATCATATCCAATTCAGAATTATGTAACCTAGGAATCAATTTCCTTTCATTCCATTGTTGCTAAAGCCAGCAAACAGAACTTCGTGATAAGGAAAATTCATATAAATTTTAATTTCTTGCAGCTAAGTGGCTAGAAATTACACTGTGCTGGCTCAGACTTGTATCATGGGTTGTACAGTGATGACAATGTCTTGATGCAAGCATCACATCACATTTCTGTGTAACTTCAACCTATTATGTTGACACTAAAGTGAACTTGTGTCAAAGTTGTTGGCTCAAGACAGTTATAAGCAGGTGTGCTACCTTTTGAATGAAAGTGTTTTGAACAGGCATTCTTTGAGATGTTTAAATTGATAGGCTTAATTGGGTACCATTCTGAAAATGCTGAGGTAGAGTTTTGAAACTGGAGGTATTCTAGCTAATATCATCTCTGAGAGTAGATCTCCCTCAGCCAGTAAAATCCCTTGACATACAACTGTTTGGAAAAGCTGTTGTGTCATGATGGGAAATGCATAATGTAAAAGATGACATCTTCTCTATGAAATCCTGTGAGGCTCCATTTTCTCCCATCCTCCTCACCCCCACCTCCCTCACCCCGCCATTTTCAGTGACATGTGTCAGAGGATGTTTTAAGGAAATGTGATTTTAAGTTGGTAGAAGTTTGATCTTGAAAAATCTTTCCATTATTGAAAATTAGACAGAAATTCCTGTAGAATTATAATGCTGGTATTACCTTAAATTAACAGGGGTGTTTGGATCTTTAACTGAAACACATGGCCATTTCTCTAGATCTTTAACATTTGCTACCTAGTTCAGGTGAGTATAGCAGTGTTTTTATTGTTGCAGGTTGATTGTTTGGTCAGGTTAATGTGAGCCAAATAGAAGAGAAGTTGCCTATGGCATCCATCAACAAAAGATATACAAGCAATAGCATATTGACCTGTAGCTTCTTTTTCATGTGTCTGTTGGAAAGAATAAAAGATGTATAGGGCTACAATGATGTTGAGACTTAAATTCACTTACTGAGCTACTTACTATTTAAATATTAATTTACTGTTCTTCAAAGATGCTAGGAAGGTTCGAAATGAATTTCTAGAAATTCTCTTATTTGGTCATAAAGTAATGGATTTTTGTTCACCCTTGGATATTCTAAAGTAATAAAGGAATTGATTTTTCATTGTACAATCATTGTCCTTTAGGGGAAAAGCTGGCATCTTTTTCTCTGCAAAGGACAAACCAATCAAATTTCTACTATGGTGAGGCAGAAGTAGTCCACCTTTCTGCTTAACACAGATGCTGAAGTTTTTTTCATTTCCTTGTCTTTCTTATTAATTTTATTGAAAGGTATTAAAACTAAAGCATGTTATTCATTCATTTAAATCTATAAGCTATGTTTGAAAAGACTTTTTTATATAAAATCAGTAAAAATTATATTCCAAATACACCTACTCTTTCATATGCATGTATCCAGAGAACTGGTGGTGTTCTGAATAATCATTCAACTTTTCAAGTATCTGAAGAATTCTAAAATATTTTATTTTAAACATAACTGACCTACCAAGAAAATTCCATATAATGAGAAGATCCTTTTGTGGGATAAATTACTGACTGAAAAGGTGGTGGACTGATTCACACCGTTTCTAAAACTGACTCACTGGTGGATAAACTCTTAATACACAAATTTATGCTGAAGGGAATGTACTTAATTTTAAGTGAATGTGTAATTGGAAATGATTCATATATTGCACAAAACCTAAATCAAATTAACTCCAGCTGTCCTCTGACTTGGATCCCTTGCAACTTCTGCCTTCAAAGAAATTTTATTGTTCCTCTCTGAGGGATGTGATTGGAAATTGTAGCATGCAGTTGGTTTCTTTGTAGATCACACTCTTATCTCTCATGGGCAATGACAAAATTATACTTCAGGGTTTATTTTTAATTAACTGCTGTAGCTGACTGTTGGATTTTACAAAGGTTCGCAGCAAAAACCTATGTTTTTTGTTGCATCTTCACCTTAATTTTAAAGCAGATTGATTTAAATACATTTTTTACTCTGTAAAAGGAATACAGAAACAATTCATTTCAACAAAAAACTGACAAAAGACCTTTGTTTTCACAAAATATGCTATTTATGCTATAGGTTCTGATCTTCTCTTTCTGGTGATTTCCTTGTTACTTCTCAAAGGAGACACAATTGATAACTGACAAAATAGACTCAATAGAAAGGGTCCTAGGAATAAGAAGTACAGAAGGATTTCTCTGAGACATTGTCAGAATGACTGAGGATCTTTGTCTTGCTTGGTTTGTTGTTTTTTTTCTAGAGCAAGTTCAATTCAAGAGAAAAAATGGAGCTATTGAGAGGCAAGATCAAAGGAGGATACTTTTTCTAAGGGTTATCTCAGGCATAGAAAGACTTCACAGCATAGAATCATTTCCATCACCTTTGTCTACTTAGGCTGAAAAAACCAAAACAATTCCTCTAAATATGCTGTTGTTTAATAAATGCACAGAGAAATAGCTGTGGTAAAAAAATAATAATAATGTTGTGTATTATCTGTAATGTCTTCCTTAGTAAAGGGCTTTGAGACACAGTAACAAAAAATTACTAACTTGCCAAGATGACTGTTCAGTCATTAAAACCAGTTCCTAATGTGTCCTTTTGCAGCTACCAATAAAGCAGGGTATAATGGAGGTGGGTACCACAAACATGCATCATCCCTTTAGGAATGAACTTGGAAACTGATGATGCCCTGATATTCATAGTTCACAATGAAGGTGAAATATCTCCTTTCTTTATCATCTCTTCATCCCACAAAAAAGTCCCTAAGTTGAAAGATGTTTTGAGTATCTTTGGTGCTTTTTCCATTAGAGGTTATAGACTCATCTCATTTTACTTTCATACTCCACAAAACTGCAGTGAAATCATCTTGGTTTCCATTCCTGCTAAAAGCCATGAGAGTCATTAACCTCAAAATGGTAACTACTGGCCCACCTCATCTGAATAAATTTGGACAAACTATCTTTGGAACAACAAAGAAAAGCTAAAACATCTCACAGGTCTGAAACCAGACTTGTAAGCATTGTGTAGGTGACCAAGCATTGTGTATATTTGTCAGAAGTAAAAAAGACAAAAGTATTACATGTCTTCATAACAATTTTAACCTTTTTATATATTATTGTGGACTCTTATTACTATAATGTGGACTCTTATTATTTATAATGTGGACTCTTATTCCCATAACAAGAATATTCCAATATTCCAATATTGCTGAGCCAAGTACATATCAGTATATATTCTTTTTGCACTTTTAAAATTAAAGAAGATAGAATAACAGTTTCTTGGCACAGGTATTGAAGCCAACAGACTCACTGTTTCTTATAAATTTATATCTAAACCTTATATATTCAACCTTACATCACAAGCAAAATGTTTTGCATTATCTATCAATGTGAAAAGGCATCACTACAGGGCTATGTGTCTGTGATAAAACTCGACAGACACAACATCTCAAAAGACCATAAGAGTCATTTAGATTTGAATGGTCTACCCCCCAGGAGTGGTATGCAGCTTTCAGACATGATGCCTGAGCTTGACCACAACATTCCCTGGTTCTGCCTGAGCTGACTATCTAGATTTGAGCTATAGAATAATAAAATAAATGTGTGTGTGTGTGTTTGTATAAATACCTGGATTTATGGAAGAACTCTAAAGGCTATCCTAAGAAAAAAAACTTGTCATTTCTAAATATGCTTAAAAAGACCTGGTACTTTTGCCCTGTTTATTAGTTGTTTTAACATCACACTAGTTGTCCAAATGACTTGTTGCCTTTTATTGTCTAAAGTAGCATTTCTTCTTTCTCTCCTGTACCCCTCAGCCAGCTTATATTGCCCAATGTGTGCAATGGTGTTGACAGAAAAACCTTCAATGCATCTTGAGAGCTTAGGAAGGGATTACAGCACAAAAGAACATCTAGGAGTTCAGTCAGTACATTTATTTGGATTATCCCTCAGATTCCATGGAAATAAACAAGATGCTCCAGAAGTCAAAAGAACAGTGGCAATTTGAACTGATTGAGATTCTGGCTCTTTATTTGTGATGAGGGAATAAATTGATGATATGTGGTATTACAGGTGCCTACAAATAGAAAATAATTTTTAAAGATGCTGATACGAAAATTATCAAGAGATTGAGCTATACATGGATCAAAACTCCTTTCCTTTCCACTGGTGGTTTGAAAAATTCTCTATGCTAATGACTGTTGATATGACAATTGTGTTGGAAGAGGAAACAGGAATTTTTATTGTCCCAATTACATTTTTAGAAACAAAAATGTGCAGTTAGGTTTTTGTCACAATACAAGAAATGTCCAATCATGCTTAAGCAGACCAGCTTGGATGCATGCTTTTTATTAGGCAACAACATGAGCAAAGCTATACTACTTTTCAACAGAATTCCAAGTACTCCAGTGGAATGGAAGTGCACACATTTTTTGTTTCATAATGCTTCTTAGCACAGTTTTTCATGATGGATTTATGCACTGATAGGTGGAAAAATCAAGCAGAGTTCTTGATTCATGTTAACATTTACAGCACTTAATGGAGGGGTAAAATAAATAATTAAATATCGCAATGAATTAGTCGACATGGCAAGAAGATTTTGGGATGTAGTTGGTTTCTTAACCATGTCTTTCTGCTCACCTCCTTCAGGCTTGACTGGTCCATCAGACATCACTTTCCTGAGGGCTAGTTGGCTTTGGTCTTTGTTGTCATTGGCTGGTGGAGGCAGATTGTCAGACTGAGTTCTTTGAATAGGGAGGACTCCTGCTATGCTGTGTCTGTGCTGCTTCCTGGCATGATTAGACTGACCGCTTTTATGTGCTGCTGTGGCAGTGTGGGTGAAATGGAAACCCAGAGTATGTATCCTCAGATGGAACCAGCTTAAATGTTATTCATGCAAACAGAAGTGGTTTTTTTTTTCTGTACTTAAGTAAGTAGTGTTTTCAAACACCAAAGAGACACCACATGCACAGCATTAAAGAGTATCAAAACTGGCTGTTTCTGTATTAATGGCAGTGAAGACAAGGGAAATAATTTTCCCCCAGTTTTGCATTATACCATGGTGAGTTTATGGCATATCAACAAATCCTAAAGACAAACACAATGACTTCACAGTCAGAGAGATTTAATTTGCCATCAAGTAAACCCTCAGCTAGCAATCAGATTATACTGGTCTGAAGTATACTCTGGAGAGTAATCCTTTTGAGTGGAATAGTTTTAATTTATTTTAACCTATTTGAAGTTGTCAGATGAACTCTACCTTGACCCTTAATCAATCCATGGTAAAAATCTACTTAAAAAATTGAACTCTGACACCTGACTTAGCTCTCAACTCCCTTTGAGTTTGCTAACTTGACAACATTGTTGAAATCTGATGTTGTTAGTGGCTCTGTGTTTTTAATGGTTTTGCAATTATTGTGTTTAATGTTTTTATTGTATTTCTGTTCTGCTCATCACTAACACAATCTTATCTGAGATATAAAGAAAGTTGCCTTATATTTCCTTTCCAAGAAAAAAAATAAAATAGATATTTACAGTCATGTTTCAAAAATAGAAATCTCAGCCATGTAGTTAAAAAAAAGTTTCTTTAACTTCAAATCTTCTTTTGTGTATATAGTACTGTCCTTCATGATAACTACTTATAGATACATCCTGCGGTCTCAGTCTTGTATGCAATTTGAAGAGCTGGCAGTTGCATCTCTGCAGGTTTTGATT
This sequence comes from Molothrus ater, assembly GCF_012460135.2. Lineage (NCBI taxonomy): Eukaryota > Metazoa > Chordata > Aves > Passeriformes > Icteridae > Molothrus > Molothrus ater. Next base: position 9,982,597 of record NC_050482.2, on the reverse strand, counting down.
ATTTCATTGGTAGGTATTTAGTGACACCAAAACACAGTGGACTTCTCTGTGTCATGCACAACCATGGAACATCATGGACCATGAGTGAAGGGACTGATGGAGAAACAGCCAGTTTCACTGCAGTCTTTATAAAATAAATAAATAACTAAATAAATAAAAGACTTCTAAATACAAGAGTATATTGTAATTATATGTATTCACACACAGGCACACAAAGAAAGACATTGAACAGAGTGAGCACAGTGTGCCAAGAACAGAAAAAAAAAAAAAAAAGAAAAATAGCCGAAAAGGGAAGGACAGCAGGGAAAAAGGCAACAGATGAACATTAAGCTGCCATGCTGAGGAATTTATTTGCGTCTTTTACTTGGTTGAAGGCGAAGCTGCTGCACAGCTGCTTCAGCAGCGGCGATGGCTGCCCCAGCGTCTTCAAGGTGGGTTTGAGTGACGCTGGTTTTGCTTTGGCTGCGAGAGGGACCGTGAGAGCGGAGATGGCCTTCAGAAGAAGACTTGGAGCTCCCTGGGCTGCTGTGGGATTTCTCAATGGTGGGCACCTGCATGTCTACCAGGAAAATGAAGAAGTACAACTCTTGCATTTATTAAAAACAAACATTTTCATTCCCTTTCTCATGACTGGTCTCTCTAGCTGAATTCCAGAACAAGGAACAAAGATTAAGCTGTGCCTTTCCATTTAAAGCATCAGGATATATCACGATTAGGAAACTCCTATAAAGCATTATTTTCTACTTCCCCACTGTTACCTGGCCCAGAGAATAATTTATTTAGTATTAGTTTTTTTGTCACCTGTGAACTAGACCTCCTGTGCTGGTTCAAACTGGTGGAATGATGGCATGGTGCTTTCCACTTTCTGTTCTCTAGTATGTCGAGGCTAAGCAGCATCACCTACACCAGTACCAAACACTTAGCAAATGCAAGTCATTTTATCCTGAATAATGCCATCAGGACAATCACAGCCTAACTGACAATATCTTTTATACTTACCTCTAATTCGGACAGACATCTTATATAGACACCAGTCCCTGGTAAAATGTTAAACAGAGAAATAGAGAGGAGATGGAGCACAGTCTTGTTCCTCTGGGGCTCTCATCTGGATTGTAGATGGACACAATTTGTTTTTTGCTTTGAAAGTACACATAATGTGTTTTAAGAGAGCACCTGTCCACTGACTACTTAGTATAAAAAAAAGAATTAGAGATAAATTTCTTGAACCAGGAGACACTGAGATCAATTCTGCTTTTGTAAACACTAGTATATTTCTACTGTATCAGCTCCACTGATTTCCAATACAACTGAGATGTGCTACAATCCATTATCATTGACTGGAAATGCATATGCATTATTGCAGCATAATTGTTGTTCTATAAAATATAAACGTGGCATTTTCAGAAGAAAAAAAATCCATAGAATATTTAAGGAACATGAAAAATAGAAAGCTAAATATATATTGAGTTTGCCCAAGGCTATCAAGAAAATCAAAGGGGCACAGAATCTATAGCAGATGTGCAAAGCACATCTAGAGGAGTAGTAGAGTCTGTATGCTGCTGTTTTAAGGACATAATTGCTCAGTAAGCTGGCTGGCAAGATTGAGACAACTGAAACCTTGTCTCCAACTAATTAATCACAGAGATAAATGCATTTTTAATAAAAATTTATACAAACTTCATACCAGTATCTTTATTTTTCTATTAGAACTTACACATGGCAAAGGTTTACACATCATCTGGGAAAACATTTCGTATCAGGTGCACCAAGTCATTCCTACCCTTGGAGGGGTCCGGGAAGATTCCATGACTTCTGCTCTTGATGACAGATGGTTTTGGAGATTGCTGGCTACTCTTTTCAGAATGAGATTTCCCATGATCTATGTTTTCACTCTGTTCTTTAAGAGGATACCACCGAGGTGTGTTGTCAAGCTGAGAGATGCTGGATAACTCAATCAATACCTACAAATAAATCAAAGTATAATATATGGCCTGTATCTTACCTATTTATGATTGCATACAGCAGAAGAGACTAGAGCTGTGTTGTCAGAAGTTCCAATCAGGTGTAACAGTGAAGGGTATAAGGCTCTCTGCTGATAGATTCAGGACTCTCTGGGCATGCTGTGACCCCAAACCCAGATGCAGTAGCATATTCATATGTCTGAACCAAAAAGTCTCCTCACCAGATCCTCAGTCAGGACTGTGAGCTGAGTCTTTTGATTGTGGCATAGCTCCACACAAAGACAACTGGGCAGTTTAGAGGGCAGCTTGTCAGCACTAGCTTGACAGCTACAGTAAAAAGACATTAAAAAGACATTAAAAAGACATCCAGCTATTCTGCCTCTGTACAGACATTTTCTAATAGGAGAAGCAAGCATAATTTCCTCCCTTTTAGCAGTGCTTTTAAGGGGGGAAATAGTTGCATATTTGCCTTTATTGAGGTCTTCAATAATATGAGGCTCGTGCTTCTTGAGTCTTTAAAAAATCTACATATGCAGAAGTAGCAAGAAAAAGAAAAAACAGGATTACTCTTGCACTTGATTAAAATAATAGAATTCAACTGATCATTTAGGCACCTAAACATTACTGAGAGAAAAAACAGGAGGTGCAATGGTAATGTGGAAATGAAACAAATAAACTGGCTAAATAACCTGCAAACATTGTAGATGAAAACTGCTCTAAGCCACCTTCATTGTTAGCAGGACTTTGGTGAAATTTCTTTAAAAAATAGGTGTAAAAAAAAAAAAAAGAGCATTGGCACCAAAAAGAGCCATGCTTTCTTAATAAGCTTGCAGTTGAGAGGGCCCAAGGGATGTAAAGTACTGAAATTCATCACAGAATCTTGAAGGAAGGAAGGTCAAAAATAGATTTGCAACTGGCTCTAAATGGTTGAAACTAAAGTCAGGTAGGGAAGTTTTAAAACTTCTAGACAAATAAAGTGTGCAATTACCTCAGGGAACAATGTTTGTGTCACTTTACTATAAGACCCTGAATTAAAGAAAGCCTCTTCAAGTATAGGGATGGGGAAGTCTCCTAAAAACTGATGGTTTCTAGGTTAAAAGCCTTTTTTCCTTTCAGTTTTATAGGCTGTCTATGATCTGCCTTGGTCTTTCTGGTTAGACCTATAATCAGTCTTAACAGATGAACTCTTTAGCATGCTCCCTTTTTTGGTTTTTAGTCAAGCTTTGAAAATGTCTTGGGAGAGAGCATGGCTGAGGATTGTTGCCAAAGGGGGAGGCTGGGGGCTCTGCTTTGTAGGAGAGGTTTCACTTTCCATGGATATGGACCTTGATGTGCCACATCTGATGTTATGGTGCAGGATTCCTCTGGACAGCCTGATGCTGAGATACACTGGGTAGTCTTTTCTGTTGCTTTTTCCCCTAAATAACTGCTTTCACAATTTAAAAATAATTAAAAAAAAAAAAAAGTAGTTCTAGAGGTTGAAGAAAGTTTGAAGGGGAAAGGTTTAAATCTTCATGTAGAAGCAGTTGCTAGAGCATCCCTTTTCTAAATGTAATAAAAAACCAAGGTTGTAAATATTCAGTAAAGCCCTGAATTTGGAAAAACATGCTGAACTCAACAAGAATATGGACACAGGATGCAGGAAATAAGTAATCATGTAGCAGCTTCCTATACATTTATTTTAGTAATTGTTCAAATAGTGACACTGATTGCTCAGTTTGGTAGTTACACAAAGGGGAACTGAAGCTGAACTGTGTGGGTTTTTTGCAGAATTCAAATGTAGAATGAGCCCAGATATTCCCAGTTATTCTGCATGAGAGATTGATTTTCCTGGGTTTCTGTTTCGAATTATAATATTTATTTGTAAATACATCTTTAATTATTTTTATTTCATATTTATTGCTGGTAATTCTGTATTTTATGTGCATATGCTTGTTTATTTGTTTTTTAAAGACAAATCCTTTTCCCCATGAGCACTCATTTATTATTAGTTATAAGATTATGTTTTGCCTTCATTCATACTTTACTAATGATATTACTTTTTCAGAATGTTAAAAAATGAGACTGATCAGCAAGACTAAAGTGCTCATACTTGAAGATACTTGTGCATGTGTTAAAATGTGGTTTGATGGCAGAATTTAATCCTTTAATCATTTACAAAGACTAATACCTCCTCAACCTTCCTATGTTATGGTAAAATCAAGTCAGGCAGCTTTCAGTCATAAAAAGAATTTCCCCTGGAGTCACTGTGAATGTTTTTGCTATCTCACACTCAAAAAAAGTATTAATTTTCAGCAAATTAACAGTTTGTTGGGTCCTAAATTAGCTTGCCCCCAGTTAATCAAGATGAAAGGGATTTATCTTTCACATCTAAATTAAAGAAATCATGACCATTTGTTAAGAAGACAACAGTAAAACTGGGATGGGATGTAAAAAACAGTTTTACTTAACATGTGTACCATACCTTGAAAGAGAAGAGTCTCCACATAACACCCTGCAGTTATTAGTAGTAGAGAGGAAGAAATAAGATACTCACTTCACCGAGGAAGTCATTTGAGGAAAATCTATCATAATCCCACACAGTCACTTCCAGTGTTTTCTTTTTCAGCTGCAATTCAAGGAAAAGGATAATTAAATTCATTAACTTCAGATCAAAGTCTTTCTGGTGGTTTCTATAGACTATTTCTTCCATGTATCTTTTTCATAGGATAAGGTATTTTCATGGTAATTTTCACCATTTCACCCACCTTGTTCTGAGAAAAATAATTTGACACTATTATTTGTTATCAAACCAGATGGGCTGGGGCTTGGCCTTATTTTAGGAATTCCCACAAGTTGTTCTGGGCAGAATTTATGTCCACTACAAGAGTCAAACTTATTTTTAAGGCCCCATTTTTTATTCCTGCAGCTTTTCTCATCACCAGATCTGTCTGAATGCAGACATCTGCCTGAAGTGCATTTGAGTGTGAATTTCAAATGAATGATATCAAACACCCTCTTTACATAACCTCATCTGTGAAGACCAGGCTTTAATGCCTGCAGAATTCAGTGTAGTCAGTGAGACTCTGCAAGTGATCCAGGCATGCAGACAGGTTGTTTTGCTGGGTATTAGTGGCACCTGTCAAAACCCATTATCTGCAGATCTTGTTAGGCATGATAGCTGCCCACTCTTCTGTTGGGCACGGTAAGAAACAAATAATCTTTATATGACAAGAGAGCACAAGACAGAGAAACTGTTGACCAAAGCAGTTGACCTTATTGTAAGGACTGACCTGAGCGTTTTTCCAGGGGTCTCTGAGGACATGTAGGGGCAGGATTGATTACTGATTTTGTGTGCTAGGGCAAAAGGCTATAAGGTGGCTGCAAAGGCAGTAATAAATTCATGTGGCTTGAAAGAAAATCCTGCAGGTTGTAGGGTGTCTGCAAAGTCAGGCTGAGAAGTTATAAATGAAGAATGCAAGCGTTACTGAGGAAAAGAGGACTCTTCACATACTTGAATTAAAGAATTCAGAAGATGAATTCTTATGTGATAGTTGAGGTCATCATCCTAACAGGAGCAACCTGTCACTCACTGCTCTGTTAATTGGCTGCTGGTCACAGAGGGACAGCAAAGGATCAAGTCATTGCTCAAAATGATAAGCTATACCAGTCATTGTACATATTGCATATACTTGCAATGAAAGCACTCTTGGCTATTTACAGCACCACAGAATATTCTGAGTTGGCAGTGACTCACAAGGATCATTGAGTGCAACTCTTAAGTGGATGGTCTGTACACCCAGGATCAAACCCACAACCTTGGTGTTGTGACGATCTCATCAATTTCCCTCCATTGCCCCTTCTCTTCATCCAGACTAAAACAGTTCCTAGCAACCTGCAATTGCCTTTAAGTGATAATTTAATCTCATCATTATGTATTCAGAATATCATCTGCTCCCAGCCAACTTTGAAAAATGCACAACTATGCAAAGCCAATGTCTATGAAAAGAAAATTTAAATCAGCACATCCTGGAAAACCCACACAAAGGGGAATTAAACTATTTCTAGCATCAACAATGTAGTCTTTAAGCACACAACAGCACGACTTGAAACCTAAGATTTCAAAAAAAAAAATTGAGGGCAATTCTTTAATATTTCTGTTTTATTCTTACATAATTAAGCAATATTTTTAAGCATTCATTTAAAAAAATATCCTGCAAGAATGAACAAAAAGATTATTTTTGAAAATTTCTTATCTAATATTTCTAAAGCTGATTTCCTTGACTGAATAAAATAACTTTTCTTTGCTGTTCCAAGACAGCATTGAAACTGCAACATGAAAAATAACCTGAAAAAGTGAGCTGAGCACCCATTGGCCCTGTGATGCTTTTGGCTTCCTGGAAGATACAATTTTCTGCCAGGTGCTATATTAAGTATATGTATTTTTACCATGGAAATAAGGGATGGCACAAATACTTTTCAGAAATGTATTGTCACAGTTGTTGCTATTTTGAGAGGAGATTTCTTCTTGATGACTGTGCAAGGACAGAGACAAAAATGTATAAACCCAGGAAATGGGGGAAAAACTCCTAAGGTTTGAAGAATTTTTGGCAGAAAGGGGAAAAAAGAAAAGATTTTCAAATAAATGCAGCCGTACTTTGCTAGCTTCTTTGCAATAACGTGATGATAAAATTGTGATGAAAACTTACAGTACTCTATACTTTGCAAAATCTGTTTTAAGCCTTTTAGTTTAATAATGCTTTTATAAAATATTATGACAATGAAAAACCATGGAAAGACCTTTATTAGGGAGAGTGCATGAAATGAGTTTCAAAGCAGAGCAAATTTGCCTCTCTGAAGATACATCTGTGTGCCACCATGGTGGCAAAGAGCACTAAATGGCTGCTGATTTTAAAAGCAGCCATTTCACCATCCCAGTTCTGCCTTCCTGCATAAGGGTTCTGCCTTACATCAATCAGGTTTAGGTTGTGAATCCTGAAGTTCTGATGCTCATGAGGAATATGACAGATAGCAATACTGAACCCTCTATCTGTCTGACCATGGCTTTCTGCAAGTGGGCAATGTACCAACAGGAAAATGAGTGCCACAAAAAAGAAGGAACACAGTTTTCACATATTGGGAATGTCATCTGAGTCCCAAACATACTCTGAAAAAAAGTGCTACCAAGCAATTTCAGTCTTAGCATTGTGGAAAAAAATAGTAGCAATGAGTAAAATAAATAAAAGTCCACCTAGAAGCACATTACTGCATGTGAACTCCAGTTAGCTTTAGGCTGTCTAGGAACAGCCATATTTTAAAGAAAATGAAGGAATTTGCAGAAACAGCCAATGTGAAAATATTGTCTCTCATGGAAGGCATAACCAACCCCACAGGTACAGACGGGCTTGTTTCTCATTGTAAATGTCTGGATGTTATGGATAGTGTCTGCCTGTGTAGCTAAATATGCACTAATAAAATATTCAACACATATTCCTTGAAAATTTCATACTAGGATTTGCATTAGGAAAGAAGTAATTTGAATGCATCTTGTTTTTTCCTCTATGTTAAAAGCATATTACTATATTTACTTCAGAAATAATACAAAATATTGTAATTTCAGTCAGGATGTTTGATGAGTAGAAATTAATGTATTAGGTAATCCATTACAGTTATTTTTGCTTACATTCATATTTAACATTTTATTGTTCTCTGTATTGATGTACTTTGGTACATGGGAGCACAAAAAGACTTTTTATAGGTAACGTAGGAACTTACTTTCTTTTGCCCTAGATATTAAGTAAGACTTAAATACCAACACCTTACTGATTCATACAAAAGATTTCCTTACTTTTGGAAATAAGACATAAGCTTCCACATCACTCAAAGATTTTGAAAATATTACTTTTTCTAAATATATTACCTTCAAATTACAGGCATAAGTTACAGCAAAACTATTTGCTTTGTGGAATTATTTCATATAAGTAAAGTTTTTATTTGCTTTCTGTCAATTAAGAAGTTGAGGCAAAGAAAGCCACTCCTTACAGTATGGTCATACCAATGGTGTCACCTGCAACAGAACTTACATCTTTTATCATCTTCTCCTAAATTATTCTAATGCTTTCTTTCTTGCTCTGAGTAGATATTGGACTTGAGTTAGCAATTACTGCACAACATTTGTCATATTTGTACTCAGCCTTCCTCTCAAATTTTAACTATTTCTACTTTATTCCTTAACAAAACCCTTAAATTACTAAATATTCATAGTTTAATTTATTTTTTCTGCAACTGTCAAAGCAAAATTTGCTATAAATGTGATAAAACTAATCATTCTGACCTTGAAAAAGTCTGCTTCATTTCAAAGAGTGATCTATTTCCAATAATTATTTTCACTTTAATTTCAACTATTTTATGAAAGAGAAAAGGAAAATAAAAAAATTGTACAACCAGCTAAAGTCTAGACAGTGACGTTATACGAACTATATTAGGAAATATTTAATAATACTTATTTGCTGTCTGCAAGCAATGTATGCTTTGATGGAGAGAAAAAAGCATGGGGGAAAGGAAATATTTCTTTGAAGAAATGCTGTTTATAAAAATTCATGAATTCATGTTTGAATGCGACTGCTAACTCCGTGTAACAGTGTGTGATGCAGTTTTACTTGTTTGGTGAACAGAACTCTCATTCTCAGTCTAATGCAATTATTGTCTTGTATTTCTATTTCTATCTGTAACTATTTTGAAATGTAGACTTGTGAGTGTTATGAGTACAAATGATGGTCTCTTACATGGTGAGAGTTCTTCAGACTGTGGAGGACACTCATCAGCAGCATTGAATTATTTGTGATTTAGAAATGTGCTTCACTGTAGATTCTCTTAGCCAGGTCATGGAATTTTGTAGTAGAAAAGTCACACACACTGGTGCCTTAGCAGTAGATACAAGCCATGGAAAGGTGTGGAGGGAAACAGTGCTCTCTGCACACAGTTCTGTGTGACAAGATGCTTAAATATAAAAGAAATGTGGTGCTCAAATGAAGTTTACACAGTTAAAACTGTAAACACTGCATAAAAGTCTCAGGGGAAGACAAAAGAAGGGGATTCGCAAATAGAAAGCAAAAATGTAAAGTATTCAACATGCAAGCTAAGGGCAAATTTGATCAAATAATGGTCCAAAAACTGACATCAAAGATACAAGATTTTTTCTTGTCATAAAAATCAGTGTCTGGGAAATCCTAGATTAATATCATTATCTGTTTGCAAAGCACCCAACAGCCACTGAATTTACAACATCCCAGCACTCTTAATAACAGCTCTGTGAAATGTCACAGCAGAACCCCCAAGCAAATTAAGAAAACACAAGAATCTTTCTTAGATGAAAAGCTGAGTTTGGAAATATGAAGAAAACTTAGGATTTATATTGCAATTAGGCAAACATCAGTGTGGTTTTTTTCTGATGCTTTAATTGTCAAATAGCTACCATTTATAAAAGCCTGCATGAAGCAGTAAGAAAATCCCCTAAAACCACTAACTACAATAGGACACCTCTGAAGGAAATCTGAGCTACTGCTATTAAATCTACACATTTAGATAACATGAGCAACAAGGCAATTCCCTCTGTGGGAAGGGATTTGTTCCATGCAAAAATGAGTATTTTAATCTATGTTCCTCTCAACGGACAAGAAGTAAGAAAAATGAAATTCTAAATTGGGAAGATTGTATTGAGGTCTTGGGGTTGTGATGCAGAAGAATATTAAAAGCATTGGGAACTCTATTCACTAAAGGGCTTTTTTACAAGTACTGAAAGATTAAATGGCAGTGTAAAGTGAAGTTGAAAGTATCAAGAACAAAGCAGAAAGAAAGGCAAAAAGATTCAGCACTGCATTAAAATCCAGTACTCTATAAAACACACTCATAATTCTAAAAAAAATAACTGATCATTATTTTGCCAATTATATCTTTTTTCAAATTGGTAAAAAGTCCTTTATGAGAAGAGATGGAGGAGTAGAGGAATCAATTGCTTCACACTGCTTCAGAAGCACAGCTGGAGCTAGGAAGCCACTAAGAAACAGAGAAGACTCTGCAGACATCCTTCCCAGATGTGAGTTAAATCTTTCTATGACAAGGAAATCAAATATCTTCTAATTTTTTTCATGTGATTCATGTGATTCATGAAATTGGTGATAAATCGAAAAATGTATATCTATGTTTTATACATATTTAAAAATAAAAGGTAGGAACTGTGCTTTGAGTCAGCTTGCATGGCTGTTGGAACAGAGTGACTATGATTTCTGCATATACTTCAGAAACTTATGTCTTAATTTATTACCTTATTAATTTATTCCATTATCATTTTTTTAAATTGTCACATCTGTACTTATGATTATGAGTGTAAACCCCACAAATTATCATTTTAATGCAGAAGGGCAAGAAAAGAGTATTTCCATAGGACGCTCTATAAGAGGCAAGGAAAGAATTCCAAATTTCTTCTAAATCCGGTAAGATTTTACAGGAGTTCAGAGTATTGCCAGTAGCACTGCTCCCTTCACAGTGAGCATTGCAGACCATGCAGATAATAAAGCAGCAAATAGCACTGAAGAGCAGCACCAGTCACGCACCTGCTCCACTGAGATGTTTTTATAAATGACTGTCTGATTCCACTCAGGATTCAGGCTTTTCTGTATGTACTTGGTTCTCCGCTTGTACTCAGCACTGGATTTGAACAAAGGAAGAAAACATTACATTAGTGATCTTTTGTTTCTTTCAGCTCTAATACAAAAGAAACCCAAAACACCCACAAACCAAAAATCAGAAAAAGAAAAGAGCTGTATCTTTCATTTCTGCAGCAATTCAGGGTTACGAGAGGACAATGAGAGCCTTTGGGGTGTTTTCTTTGGTATGCTTTTATGAGATAGTCCTTTAAAACATCTCCTGACTCTTCAGCAGGCTTGCTCTGCCTTAAACCATTTCAAGATAAAGCATCAGTCAGCACATGCACATAGACTTTGTCCTCTCATTGTAGGTATTGGGCTCTGATTCTAAATTGAGGTGATAATGCATTGATTTCTTTTCCACGACCATCCCATTAGCATTTTAAAGTAGCACAAATTCATTATATTTATAGGTTTCAATCTCTAATTACAGGAATCCCATCTCACAAACACATTTAATGAATGCCATAAAGTAACTAATATCCTGTTAATGATTGAAGCACTAATTTCTTATTGATCCTGTTTTCTGTTTATACCTCTAGCTGTACTGGAAAGAAACATAAAAGTGCATCAGGATCACTTTTTTTTTCTTATGTCAATAGCCAAGAACAAAGGTTTGGCTGCATAATCTGTTTTAAAAATAATTCACTAATGCTTTATACTGTACTTTACATTTCCTGAGTGTGGACAAAGCAATACACTAATCTTAAACAGAATACGGATTCATCTAGCTCTGTGAGCTTTGATGTTAGATTTGCTTTCATTTCAATCTTAATTTAACATAAATTTTAATGGAAAAGTAAAAAACCTGGGTTGGAGAACATGAGAATCTTTTAATACTTTGAAAAACCCACAAAATCTACGTTAAAGAAACTCTTTTTGTCAATCTTAAAGTATATACCTTCTACATCTATTACTAAACAAAGTGTTCCTAGGACTATTTTCCAGCACTAAGACAAAATGGCACAACACAACTTGCATATGTCATGTTAGACTCTTTTATGGTTCCCCTACAATAATTTATGGTAGTGTACTATTCTCACTTCTGATTTAACTGTTTTGGTTCACACTGTGGCATGGTCCCACACCTAATGTACAAATTTCTTTCATATGAGATTAACTGAGAAGGATCACCCAGGAACACATTTAATCAGCCAGTCACTAATGACGTACCATAGCTGGTACCAGCTGATTATGGTTATGTGAAAGATACATGTGCTTTACTGGCACACATATGTTAATATGGGGACTTCAGCACTCTCTAAACTCAATTCTGCTGTGCAATGATCGCATCTAATTAATCTGGTTTGCAGAGTGGCTTTATTCTCCAAAATGAGGTGGCTCTATCCAAGCTGCCTACTAGCCTGATATCTCAAAATGAAAGGGATATGCAGCAATATTTAGTCTCATTTTTTTTCTCTAGTTATTCTATGTATTTCCACATATTTTCTTGGATATCTTTCTATCCACTGTCTTTCAGTTTATTGAAAAATAGGAAAGGTTTTGGGACCCGTGAAACAAAGTATCTGTTCGCCTCTGCTTACAAGAAGAAAGCAGCAGCTCGCCAGAGTTCAGGGAGTTCTATCAGCCATGGCATGGCATGGCAAGGGTGATTTAAAATCTAGGGGGACAAAGAGGATATGAAAATGAAACACACAAAACTATTTCTTTGCATATCTTGGAAGTAAGCTGAAATACAAAATCTGAATCCATTTAGAAGTGAGATTTCGATGGCAAATAGTATTAAGTAGTGCAGTTAAAATTCCAAAGCACCTCAGTAGATTTCTTTTCCCACTCTATGGTCTGAGAAAAGCATCCCCTGACTAGAACATCCTGTTTAGATATCCTATGACCTACTGGTTTTAGGGAACTTCTAAACTTTCATTTCTTGAAGAAAGTGGGAAAGAATCCTTTGCGCACTCAGCCAAGAAAATGACACCAACATTCCCTTTCCTTTCTTGGATCTCCTTTTGCAATAGTAGGACTTCATCACCTTTTCAAAGTTTCTGATTCTTTTTTGAAGTATGTGAGAAGGTGATTCATGCAGTGTTGAGTTCCAGAGCTTGCAAAAGATGAAACTGCTGTTAACATGGCAGCTCTGAAACATTCCCAGTGAAGTCCATGGAATATTTGGATCTATAAGGGTGAGCTGAGCCCACACCCGTGTAGTCTATGGTCTGTGTCTGTTACAGAGGGAGGCAGGAGACCTTGACCTCCTGCAGGGAGGTGCAGAACCAGGCTAAGCTGGATGGCAGACGAAGGTTTCTAGGCCTCGGAAGGGAAGGATCTGGCAAACACATTAAGTTCATATCCCTGATGCACCTTCCTCCCAACGATTTACAGAGGAAAAATTGACAGATTAACAGATGAAGATGCTTTAATAAAATGCATTCATTAAACTAGTCACTGGTATGTCACTGATTATGAAATAATTTGCATTCGAAATTCAAAGAGTATACTGTATGGAAAGATACAAATGGCATATCTCTTTTATTTATATTTTCCCTCTGATTCCTTAATTATAATTTATTAATATATAATACAATGCATAAATGGCAATGGAAAAAGCATAATAGAATAACCATATTAAAAAGTGAAATAGAATGCACATATGAAATGTGTAATTTTATACTTTCATTTATAATTTCAGTAATTAAGAGAGAGACAGATTACAAAAATCTGTTTATTGAAATTAATCTGCTCACTTTTTTAGTCAGGGTAATAATTTTAAACAAACTTAAAATTGGAGTTGGAATATTTCTTATGTGCTTAGCCTGGGCTGATATAAGAATATCTTGAGAATTGAGCTTTGCCTTATGTTTCCAGGACAAACAAAGCACTCCTAATTTCAATAATTAAATTTTAAGTTTGTTTACCTCAAATAACCACTTGTGGGGTCAAGCAGATTTAATTGTCCATCTGGGCAATTATTTAGAATTATACCTGGCTTTAATGTCTATACACTGTGCAAGGCAAATAGAGAAAAATATTCCGTTTCTTTACCAAACAGAGCCTGTTTCTCTTGACAGTTACACCATTCAAAATCCTGATAGAGGTTTGCATTTAATTATTTTTCAACTTTCAGTGAGTGAGAATGAGGTTTTAGATATCTCTGAACTAAATTCTTCCAGACTTCAAAAGACATTTTGCTTGTCGTAAGAGTTTGGTCTTAGAATAATACTGCACAGTTAAAGGAGCATTAACTACTTGTTTCCAGTTCCTGAAATGTCCTAATTAGTAAATGAAAAACAAAACCATACCACAGTTTCATGCCATCAGAACTCAAGTGAACTCTGTAGTTCAATGCACAGGCTCACTGTCTCATTCATGCACACAGAAAATGAAAGAATAAAGTGGGAAGATAGTAGACTCTACCTGGCGTTTTGGACAACCATGACTTGTCTGCACATCCAGAATTTATGGAGTTAGGAACACAGAGGAAGCAGCGTAAGAGAAAATGAGAACAGAGATGGAAGAAAACATGAATAATGGGTAGTTTCTAGTATCAGAATCAAAGGAAATAGAGGTATTAGGAAGAATAAAAAGTCTAGCATGGACTGAACTACAAATAAAAGTTATTCAGCAGCAACCCAAGTTTCTACTTTCCAAAAAAAGTCTGGGCCCAGACTAAAGGCCCAAGTTACATGCAAAACTATAACAATGGCATGCTTTAAAACAATAAACCCAAACAAAACTAATATCCAGTTCTTCATAACTTGGCAACAAGTTTAAACTGATATGTCATAGAATGAACATGCCTTTAGTTCAAAGTCTTATTTCCATATCAAGGAATGTACCTGCAAAATTCCCGAGTGATTTGACAAAAATTTTATGAGACCCTTATGTGCATTTAAAAACTTCTCATGCTTAAGCACCACTTCCCCTTACATTCAGCAATAGTTTTTAGCTCAGTGCTACTGAACAATATTGAATACTGTATAGCTGGAATTAGCAAGCCACAAAAGGAAATGTTTGGCTTTATTTGTACCACTAATGCATTTAGTGGTGCTTGCTCATATGCCAAATGGTGAGCTGTGACCTGAGCATCCATTTTCCTGCTAGTTTGAGTAGAACAGAAATACAGATTTTTATTTGCATTGCTCTATCCTAAGAGTCTTTTAGTATGAGCATTATTACACAAGCAGGGGAGTTTCCACAAATCTGTCTTTGCCAAATAGAGTCTGATCCATCAGCTTAATTTTAATATATCCATTGTGCCACTGAAGTCAGCAGCATTATTATAACCATGTATTCTTATGCATTCTCCATATACATATGACATTCTGTAACATTAGGGCAAAAGAATAGTTATAATATTGCTGATACAGAAACATATCTTTTAAAGGAAGTAATAATGAGCTATTTGTAAATACAGAGGCAAAAAAATCAATGATCTGTGAAAAAGTGATTAGTGACTTGTATAGTCATTAAATATAAAATTATCAGTATTTCTAAAACCATATCTTCACTCTTAAAAAAAAAAAATCTCCATAAAATACAGATGGAGAAATTTATTTTCTGACGAGTATTTCTTGGCTTTTTTATTATATTGCAACCTTAAATCTATCTTAGGTACTTTAATTTTGTTTTTTTGCAAATCAATCCTAAATTGAGATTGTTTTGAGATGAAGCAACCATTCCATGCTAGACTTAACATGCATCTTTCTGTATTATAGAAAGTATTGCATCTATTTAGTACATTTTCATTGAGACTGTTGTTATTTTAAATATTTTTACATGCATTGTAATTTTTAAAAGGCAACACAAAAAGAACCAACAAACATATACCTCCAGGAATGATCATAAATTTCCTAAGGTCATTAGCAAAATATGTATATTTTCCTGGGAATAGGATCTGACTCTGTATTAAAAATCCACCATTTTTGCTGGTGTTGAACCTGGATTTTCTATAGCAATAACTCTTGGTTCTGTTTATTAATGCCACGTAGCTAACCTAAACTAAAAGAAAATTCAAGTTAAAATTTGTCCTACACTTACCCTCTCCCTGGAAGAAGATAAACTTTAACAAAGGGGTCCGAGTAGCCATTGTTGTCTCTGGGAGCAAGGTTTCTTGCCTGAAGGACGTGGATGATGAGGTTGCCAAGGTGTTTGTCGTAGTTGATTTGAAGCTATTGAAGGCATTAAAACACAGTAGGGTTATTTGTTACTTTTAGTTTCTGAGTGATTCAATATCTCCTAAACCCTTTGATTAAATTGAGTTTTAGACCTTTGTGTTCCCTCCAAATAAACACATTCCAGAAGTTTCTGTGTCTCTCCTGACTAGAATGAGATGCTAGGTCGTCACACTGGACCTTGAAAAAAAAATGGAAATATCCATATTCCAATCAGGAAAAAGCAAAGGAAATTTGAGCCCTTGATATTATTCTGAGCAGTAGCCAGTTTATTGAGTATTAATTACACACATCCTATCTACCTGGAGGACAGGTATGACGAGGATGTTACAATACTATGGAAAGACTCTTAGTGCTAATATAGAAGAGAGAGATTAATCAAGGGGGAAAAACTCCCCAGAAATCTATAGGAAGTTAGGCTTCAGTTGTTCTGCTGTTCTCTTTTGAGTGTTTTAAAAGGCTAAAGTCAATTTACATAAGGGATAACCACAAACTTGGTATGGCATGGAAATAAATACACTATAAGAAATTCACAGCAATTCTTACTTCAATGTAAACAGACTGGGAATTTCTAAGGAAAAACCACAAGAAGTGGCCAATGATTAAGGATTAGAATGAATTTAACTATCCTTTTAGTCCCTTTGGGAACAGCAGTGTTTTCCATTCTTCTGGTTGTATTTCATAATCCAACGTTAAAGACAGGTACAAAATCAAGCACTGACTTACGTTAGTGACATTTTAAGGGATTTGAGTGAATAAGAATAAATTAATGGAGATATTTTTCTGCAAACTTATTTCAAAGAAAAAAACAGCCAGTATCAACAACAATCTACACAGCAGAAACTCCACATTTACCTGTATTTCTCCAGTGATTGGATGGGAAGCAGACTTTGTAGTTTCCGTGGGCTGCCAGATTAAAAATAAATAGATTTTCAAAGTTAACTTTTTTAACAGATGGAGCTTCTACTGCTGCATTGCCACAAATTTTTTAAAAAACTGTCTCCAATTGTCACAGTCAAAAGTAATGGTTATATTTCAACAGCACTTAAAGTCCAGCCCAGCCATTTTGATCAGCTTTTATGCAGGTACAGAATCAAACAACTTCAACACCAAACCTTTACAGTCTGAGTAGACAAGGAGGCATGGGGAGAAAAAAACACATAGCATTAACCCTGCCTAACAAACATGAATGCTGCCAAGAGAAAGAAGGGACCATGCCACATAAACACAGCCATATATTTCTGTCAGTATGAGAAAGGCAGAGAAAGGCAAAAGTTGCACTAATTTAAATTGAGTTTAGGTGAAAGTGGGTCAAAAGAGTGAAAATGGTACTAAAACTAAGTGATGAGTATTAAGTGGATTACACAATTGCAAGGCACCTCATAAAATGTCTTTTACTTTATTCTGTGTCTTCTGATAGTCAATTCAGCTACAACACTTCATCTTCAAATTCCTCCCCACACTTTCTGTGACATGAAATTTAAATTTTCTGTCCTTGCTTTCCTCTCTCCTTTATCATTACATTTGTCTAAGTTTTTGACAAAAAGCAATAGAATCCTTAATGTTTCTCTCTGCCATTTTTTCCCTCCTGTTTGTTTGTGGAAAATAATATCACCGCTTCATTAGAATTCTGAACTCACAAAAATTTGCTGTTCTGTTAAATGCTGGTGGCCTTGAGCCACTCTGGACCAACCTCTAATCTGTAAGCCATCAGTCAAGCAAGAAAGCTCTGTTTTAGCAGTAGGATTTGAATATTTTTGTATTCTCTCCACATCTGCTTCCTTGGTTGATGCAGCAGAAAACAAATGGTGCAAACAAGGACAAACCTACTGTTCTCAGGAGACTGGTCTGGAAGCTGTCATTTCCTATTCCTCCAGATGTGAGCAGCTGCCTGACATTATTCCATGTAATTTGTATTTCTATCTCTTTTCTAGAAGAGTAAAAACCACCTGCCTCTTTTGTGCTGCCAGACACTCCAAGAAAACCCTTCAAGGCTCTTTTAAGGTGTTGGACATCAACTGCTTTAAATTAGGCCAATGAAGTGCCCACGTTTCCTGCACCACAGCATGAAGATAAGGTGATGCACTGCCCTTTTCAGGTTTGTGTTGAAGAAACATCCTCTCAATCAGTCAGATCTACAGATCAGAACTAACCAGAAAAATCCCAGCTAAACACAATCACAATGAAAACACAGGAGAAAACCAGCCCAAATCTGCCTCTTGTAAGGGTATATTCACTGTCTTGTTGCCTTATGCACAAGCTTTACCAGAAAAACAAACAAACAAACAAAACCAAACCAAACCAAAACAAAAAACTCAAAACTAAATCAAACTTGATTTGTCTGTTAATGCATTTGCATCCAAAACATAATTCTCATGAAAAATCTTATAATCAGCTTCTCTTAGTACCTTACAAATCTTTTAAAGAAGTTTGATTCATCCAGCAGCTAAAATAAGTTATCAGTAGTCTATAAAATGTTCTGAATCTTAAATGAAATTTTAGATTGACAGCAAAACACTCCTAAAACTTGTTAGGTCCTTGACAAGACTATTCAGAGAGTTAATTTCACTGATTTTGCCAAAGACAGGGAGCTACCTGAGGATCATGCAATCTTTCAAAGTAGGCCATAAATGGCTTGTATTTCTCATACTTTACCTCTACAAAGGGATTTTATTATACTTAATAGTTTTGACCTCAGGCTGTACTAGCACTGACAATACTGACACCACCAAAAATAACATGGAGCTAGCTGTGCTGTGGCTACAAAATCACTGCCAGATAGTCTAAATGCTCTCATTTTTCATGAGTTGGAATAGCAAGAATAATGAGTGTGTTCACTCCAAATGTCATGTAATATGGATTGTATGAGTATGGATAATGTAGGAGGAGTTCATAGAGAAAGGAAGGACCATGATGAATTTGTATTGAGACTTCTGAAGGTGTTAAGCTGTAGTTTGTAAAGTGGACTCTGTAAAAATAAATGTGCAATCTTATGTTTCTATATCATTGTTGAATCACTGTATTATTTACAAGACCATGATTCAATCCATAAAATATTCTGTTTTCTCTGATGTCAGCAGATCTAAAACTGATAATGAAAAATTACCCATATATTTTAAAGAAACATGAATAATTTAGGCTGAAAGATACCTCTCAAGGCCATCTGGTCTAACCCCCAGCTCAGAGCAGGGCCAGCTTTGAAGCTGGATCCATACTGAGAGGCAGAGATGCCAAAGAGTATTTTCCTTTATCATGGCCTCAGTGAGGATTAATTTGCAAAGAGGAAAAGTATTTCACAGTTGACTTTCAGAGTGACTAAAGGATCTGAGGATTTAGGGAAAAAAAACCACTCCATTCTTCATATTAAATGTTTCTATAGGTCATTTATGTCATGGATGCAATCTTCACCATAGAATGATCATGCATTTACACTACAAAAGAAACAGGTCTTCACAAGATATTGTCAGCTCAAGGCTTCCAAGGGTTAAATCTCTCCTGTGATGGCTAATCAATTTCTGTCTAATTGCTGTTGATACTCCTACTTGCACTCACACACCCTGTGTAAAATGTGGTGCTTTGTAAGGCCATCACACGTGCTCAGTGATGACCAGGAAGTGAAACTGGTTAATGCAAGGCTTTGATGCATTAGGCACTATCACCTTCTGTAGTAACAATAAACGTGAGAAAATTGGCACTGCAGAATATGGCAGAGACTACAACAACATTTCTAGAGTGTATATTCTATACAAACATCCTTTTAAAAGTACTTGCTAAAAATGAAAACAGTCGCAAAAACAAGAGGTAGGCAGTTTGGATATTTAGTCTGTCATGATACTTTGGCAGGGCTGCAGCCTGCCAGAAATGCTGTCAGCCCAAGGCAAGAGCAGTTCCAGAAAGGATGAGCTTTTTCTTCTAGCAGAGCTCAACACCATTAGAAACTTGGCCTGAAGTCAATGAACAGAAACTATACAAGTCAACAAGAGCTATGCTTGTTATGAAAGAAATCCCTCTCAACATGATTTTCACAAATAAGCAAAGAATGTTTCAGATATTTACCTGACTAGTTCTGACTTTTGCATCTCCTACATAAAGGCATTAGTTCTAACAAATTTTTGTTTCATCTTTATAAGCCTAGAGCTGAATTTTCATAAAAGAATCCTAAATCCTCTGTGAAGCAGGAAATTAAATTTATGCATCTAACTTTAGGTGACCTGCTACAGTGCCAAAGCTGGGAACCCAGTCTCCTCAAGCAGACAGAATGGGGCACATCTCCAGGATATACTGCACAGCAAGGGCTCATTGATCTCCATACACTGTAAATTTAGGAGTGTGATTCATCCCACCAAATGTGACATCCACATTTCAGTGTAGATGGTGGCATGTGCACTAAGAGCCCTGCTCTCTGCATGCAGTGCCTGCAGTGTGATGGCAGGTTTCACCCAGGAACAGTGGGAACTGTACTTCAGAAACTTATTATTCTCAGTTGCAAAAACCATGAACATGGCAAACAAGCTCATATGTAAATGCATACAATGTCCAGAGTATTCTGTAGTGAATCTAACTATTGACCTAAGGATTGGGCAATTCTGCCACATCCCTGAAGTTAGATCCAGTAAATATTGGCATATGGATTTAACTTCTGCATCACACACCTGAATTAGTTTGTAGAAAGTCTATGGGCAATGTGGCAAGACAGAATTACTATCCAAACCAAACTGATCAATAAATATCTTCCCAGTTTGTACTGAATTGCTGGATGAAAAAGATTTTTATTTTTGTGTTTCCTCTCACATGAAAGTTATGTTGGCATATCAAAGAACTGTCTGAAATGAGCAGATACCATTTGCTGGTTCTGGTTTGTGCAGTACCTAACACATCTGTCCAAATCACAGACATAGTTTCAACAGCACAAAACTAAAACCATAACTATAATGCAGTAGGAACCTGACAGTCCCAAAAATGAATAAAGGTGCAGAGTAAAAATATTGAAAGCACTTTGCAATGTGAAGCTTTGTAAGTGTGTCAGAAGCTGGATAGTCAGGATAGCCATCAGCAGTCTTGCAAATTGCTTAAGCAAATTCAGTCTTCAAAGAACTGAGTTTCATTTCAGGTCTTGACTTTTTTGACACAAAATGCAAAAATGTGACAGATGACTTTATGATCTAGTTTTCAGTTTTAACTGTGAAAAAATGCTACTAAATTCCCACTCTTCCCTTTTTAGGTGCGCAGATGCACAAGAACTTCAGCTGAGGAATGGAAAGGATGTGGCAAAGAAAATGAGAAATTATGCTTGGCAAGTTCACAGGAATTAGCTAATGACAAAACACCTTTAAATGGTAAATTTTGTTTTCAATCTTTCCCTGGCTTTCAGAGACATTGCTATGACATCAATATTGCTATGATTATTCATAGCTTGTGGCACTTTGAGCAGCAGTTTAGTACAGAGAGGAAAAATTATAGTCCCAGCAATATCAGTTTCTTTAGTGGACAAAGTACCTCACCCCCATGTAGGATGCACTTAAAAAGCAAGAGCAACAAAGGCTGTAAAGGGCAGTTATTTTGTTTAAAAACAATGATATTAAGTTGTTTTGGTTTTTTTTTTTTTTTTTAAGAGAGGGACAAATCTCTTGGATAAATCATGTAATCTTTCTATATATCCAGATTCAATATCTTAGCAGTGATATCACTGTTATCCAGGAAATGAGTTTCCCAAGATGTGCTGGGATTTCTTGCTACACTAAAGGAGGTAAAGAGGCAGTTTCTTCCTGTCATCAAAATGTCCTTGCTCCACAACTTGTAGATTTCTTACCTTGCTGCTGTGCCGCTTTTTGCTCACTGAGGGAGAACCAGGCTGACCAGGGCTGGGAACAGCACTGGAGGTGGCAGAAGTGGTTCCAGAGTGGACATGAGATCCCTTTTCCACTCCTGAAGTAGCAACCAGAGGCGACTGCTGTAGAGAAACCTTTTGGAGCTCTGCAGCCAGCTGCTTGGGATCAACCCCTGGGGACTTTGCTTTATCTACTGGATTAAAGCAAGAGAGCTTTGTATTGATAACAGCCAGCACATCCAGAGACATCTTGTCATGGTACAGGGACAGCAAAACAATCCTTACAAGTTTTCATGTCATCTGCCTGTATACTTTGAAGAATCAAAAGGCATCCTATGGAAAATCAACATCTCTCCCACAGCATCAACATCCCAATTCCAATCTTTGTGTGCTAGTGCTACTTACTAGTGCTCTTTACCTAAGAAGCTTTCTGAGGAGGTACTTCTAGGTGAAGAAAAACAAGCCTGGCTGATAATTTTGAATCAAACTGGAGCAAATTACAGTTTTAAAGACTGGCCTGTGCTATCACTCATTGTTTGAAACTGGTCCAATTTTCACTAAGTATCTGAACTTTCTTGTAAAAGGTTTAAATCTCATTTAAACTTTTTCAAAATCAACTGGATATTGAACAGAACTGCTCCTGAGATAATTTACACAAAAATGTAGAGAAAAAAGCCTCAAAACTTTACTACCACAAATTATTCACAGAAGAAAAAATGTAAACAAATGAAGGCTGAAAGCCCTGATTCATCTTTCCTACATTACTCACACCTTTGTGAGGCATCTGTAGTAGGAGTCTGATTGCCCTCCCTGATGACCAGGAATGAGTGGGAGGAATTTACCCTTTGGAGACAGCAATTTCTATTTAACACAGAAATGAAGTCAAGTAAGTTTCATATCTGCTAGACTGAATAGAGTTAAAAGGATGCTAGGCACAGCTTGGGTCCCAGGTTCTCAGAAATAGGAGAGGTTTAAAACAAAACTTCAGCTTTCTCCTGCCTGCTTGGCTAATTCATTTTTCTCTCAGAGAAAATGGAGATTGCTCCTTTCTAAAGCACAAACAGTCTGCCAAACCTCAGAGGTAATGGCAATAACTCTACAGAGTTGTTCCAACTTAGAAACCGCTATAAGATTGCCAGACTAGGAGGAAACATGCCTGCAAGAATGGAAAAATTTTCTTTTATTTCTGTTCCGTCCACTTTGAGTTTTCTTCATTAATAAAAAAGCTGGTTTATTCTAGTTTTTGTCCTTTCCAAAACTGATTTCAGTGTCTTTCAATGCTTTTTGGTGGTTTTTGTTTTTTTTTTTTTTAATGTGGGTAGCTCTGCTTCAAAGCTCTGTCATACTTAGTCTTTGCTTTCAATTACTATCAACAACATCAATTTTTAACTAAAGGTAGCTTGATAGTAAATATATTAATAGCTAGAAATTTTCCATGGTTAGAAAATGGAGAATTCAATCCAGGTAATTTAGATTCTGGTTGATAAAAGAGAAGCCACAAAACCACAGAACCCAGAGCAGACCCACAGAAGGGTGAGTGAAGCAATCTTAATCTGCCCTGAGCTTGCTGAGGGGCTGCATTACTAGTAAGTGTGGATGTTGATTCAAAGTTAACTTAGATATAACTGATATAATGACTGAAGCCTGCAGTTTGGTATTGACTGAACAGCAGGAAATCCCCCCAAAAGCACTGCCATCACAGAACTCACATGACAAAACTGAATACTTGCTACTGCATCCCTGCATCCAGTAAGTACTGGTTTTTGGTCACTTATAACAGGCACAAACCTTGTATTAAGCTAACAGGTATTTTCATTGAGTTTTTTCAACACTGACAATTCTACAGTTCTATGAACATAGGCCTTAGAACCTGTGTGTTATCTGGACTTGCTGCAGTTTGCTGGGAGCTCTGTTTTAGCCTCTCTGGCTGCAAATGTCTAATGACCAGATGACTATAACCTAAATTTGTCTGAGTTACACTTCACCTTGTATAGTGCCCACTCTTCATCATTTTGCTATAGAAAGGCACAGCTGTAATTGCACTGAGCAGACTGAAGTATTTATGACTCCAGATTAATAATGCAGTTTACAGGAGCAGAGGCCTGGGTTGGCAGCAGAAGGTTTGGACACAGGATGGCAGATGAGGTCCTGGGGACACCAGCAACTCCTTGGCCAGGTACTGACTCAGGTGCAAACCCAGGGCAAAGTAAACTTTAGGGGCAAAAGAAGGAAAAAGGACAACAACATATCACATGTAAACCTCACAGTATCCAGCACCCACAGGTACTTTTCCTCTGGGCAGCTTTCCAGCCCTCTGCCCCCAGCCTGTAGGGCTGCCTGGGGTTGTTGTGACCCAGGTACAGGACCTGACATTTTGTCTTGATGAATCTCATGCAATTGGCCTTGGCTCTTCAATCCAGCCTTCCCAGATTCCTCTGCAGGGCCTTCCTACCCTCCAGCAGATCAACACTCCTGCCCTAGTTAGGGTTGTCTGCAAACTTGTTGCGGGTGCACTGAATCCCCTTGTCTTGCCTTTTTATATAAGGCATGGTTGCCTTTCTACCCATGGAAATATTTGGGATGTAACATCAGATCTTGCAATATTAACATACTAGCTTATATCACATCCAATTTTCAGCTGCCATCCAGCCCTACAACATCAAAGCAACTTCTTGTCTCTCACCTGCCCTTACTGGCTCATGCAGCTCCAGGTGCTGGGGATTCTCAGAGTCCGAGAGCATGTTCAGGTCCCTAAAGAAAGCAAGTGGAAGCCTGAGACAAAAGAAACTCTTTCCTCATACCCTCATTATTTTATTAAGTAGGTAAATGAATAGTGGTTCATGACAGAAAGCAGCTCCCAAGCATGGTCCCTCCTTAGCTGATATATATTTGCAATGCTGTTAAAGAGCTGAGAGGAAAAACTTATTTTAAGGTGAAATCTTTAATGGATTTAATGCAAGTGTATGCATTTCTCATGATGCTTAAATGGCTTTTATCTAAAGGATGCAGATTTCACTAGAAGTCCAGGTATTACTATATTACCTTCTTTTTCTAACATCAGTAAATTCAGTGAACTGCATGTTTGTCATGAGAGGAGATTGTGGCCTGACAATGGAATTATCATTGTTTATAAAAGCATAATTACTAGCATCTGATTCAGTTTATCTCTCCTTCTGACTTTAATAGAAAAACAGAATAAAAGGATCTCCCACAGTCACAGTGAATTCTTGCTTATTATTCCATTGATGTTTTGTGCTAACAAAGGTTCCACCTTAACAACTGTAAATTAAAATTAAAAAAGTTTAAAAGAAACAAAAGCCATGAAAAGCCAAAAAGAAATGGAAACAGAAAGATGGGGAAAAACTCACAGTCTTACACATATTTCTGCTTCCCCACTCTGCTGAATAATAATGCTCTGAACCTCTTCATAAGTTTTCCCAGTCAAGGGGATGCCATTCCACTCCAGCACCTGCATTCCTAAGAAGACAAAACAGCAAGAGGTCAAGGGCTCAGATTTTGACAAAGGCATCAGTTAGATCCTTCTTGCCTTGCTTTGACAAGACTATTTGATGTGACATTCAGTGAATGTTGTTCAAATGGCATGAGACATTAGCATTTCACTTCACACAGATTAGATTGTTGAATGTTATTGTCCCTTCAGCTACAACTTACCTGCTGAAACAAGACAGGAGATTAATTCTCTCTGTTTCAAAGTATGCATGCACCCTCCATAGTCTGGGTTGCATGATATTGAAAAATGTTTCCAATATCAAAACCATGCACACCTACCTGCATGGCAAGAAACCAAAACACTCTATACCAGACATTTCCTGGCCAGCCATGGTCTTGGAAGATAACTGTTTCCTACAGTGACAAATTGCTGCTAAGAAGCTGAGCTTAAAAATGAAATAATTTGTGAATGTGATTAGATAATTCAAATATATTTTCTTTTCCTTGTCATTTACAAAAATACAAAAAAGTGAAGGGCTTGGAATAACCTATTTTAATGAAAAACATGTGCCTCCACATTTCAAACATCAGCCTGGTAGTATTCAGGTTTAAATTTTTCTTCTGTACCTTTTCTCATAAAAAATGGACAAAACAGATGAATGTACTTCATTGTGGAAGACACAAACAGAACTATATTAATCAGGCTGAAAAATGCTGAATAAGGATCTGATCTGCTGTGTCTTCCAAGTGTCCCAGGACTGAGTCAGGAGACTCAATATGGTTTAATGTATCTGTACAAGGAAGTTTTTGCAGAGTATCTGCACAGTATTTTACTCAGCATTTGCAGACTCAATCCTCCTATAAATCATGTGAGGTATATTCTGATAAGATGAGAATTTTTTTGGTTAAGGTGAAATGTTTACACAAAGCAAACCCTAAATTCATATCTGGGACTTACAGCTGAGGTCCTGAGAACTAGGTTCAAATTTTGAATTAATTAGTCATAAGAACTCCAAACAGATTTACAAGTGTCAAAATCCAAGCCTCTGGCTCTAGTGGGAAAAAAATTGCTTAATGGGACAAGATAATGAATTATTAATAGTCGACTAAAAGCAATGCATTGCAAAACATCTGAAAACCACATCACCCACACAGCAAAGAAAACCACAAACACTTAGCTTGCTACCACTTACACAGATAAAACCAAGTCTTCACCTGGGTCATATTTTAATCTCAAAGTCCTGTGCTGTTGCATATAACAAATGGGAAAAATAATGAAGTGAAATGTGGAGATAAACTCATATAAAAGCATGCTGCTAAATAAAATATAATGAAAAAATTTCATGGAATAAATCAGACTAAATTATTTGACAATGAAAGAATATGAGAAATAAATATACACATTTGTATTCCAAAATTTTCCACCGTATTCCATGAATTAGGAGTTGAAATATCAGAATTGCTCATAACTGTTGTCAGCCAGAACTTATCTTTTTGTTTATAGATGTTTACAGAAAAACAAACCACGCAGAACAACTAAAAAGTAATGCTCAGAAGGCAGTGAAGCCAGCTGCCTAATGTCAAAATGGATTTGACTTTTCCTAAAATTTAGCCCCTTTCATTTACCAGCCATGATTCAAAAACATGATCTTGCTTTTGCTTGTCAAAGCAGATCTGATTTTAAACTCAGTTCCTCTGGAATAAAGCAACAGTAATTATGAACAAATTCATTTCCCCCTGATTTTCAGTCATACAAATATAACAGCATGAGTTTGGTCTTTAGGCTTCTAGAAAGGAAGGAACTGAAGTTATTTTTGTATTTTTTTTTAATGTGTGTCCTCATAATGCTATCATGGCATAGGATGTAATGTATGACATTATGAACCTCATGATTAAGACAAGCAAAACCCCCACTTCCATGTAGTGACAAGGAACAAGAACAAAGGTTGAAAGATTAGATATTTTAGAGAGCAGCTAACATCCTTATATTACCAAAACAAAAAAGCTTTTTCAACAAAACACTATGAGTTACTTGAGCTACTATTAACAACTCACTTTAATTTAAAAGACTGGCAGGGAGAGCTTAGCTGAGTACAACTGCAGTGCCAGGATTTGGAAAGCAAGTCTGATTTCCACTGGTGAGAGTTTCAACAGTGTGTGCAACAGCACTGCAGTCACTCACTGGTCAGAAGGGCCACACACACATGAACAAAGCAACAAACTGAAAGGAAATTGAATTTCAACAGCCTCAGCTAACAGAGATCAATTTAGACTGTCAATAGGGCTATTTTCTTTTTATTGTGTACCTTGTGGATCCATGAGTGTTTAAAATCAAGCAACTTAAACATCTGAGCTGATCAGACTGATAGCCCTTGGGTCTAAAAAAGAAATGTAGGGGAGAAGCTGATTTCTTTTTTCTCAGCATGTAACTGCTATACATATATGCAAGTCTAATTAACAGAAAGAGAAAAAAAGTATTGAGAAGTCACAGGCGACTTGTGATTAAAAAAACAAATTCCTAAAACCAAACACATTCTATCACTGGTCTTGGGCAGTCAGGACATGATAGCCACATTTCAAAAAGTTTGTATGCTTCAGGGTCATCAGTGTAGTAGGGCAGAAATCAAAAAAATTAGGAAGATGAGAAAACCTGCATTGCTCCATCGAAACTCTGCTGACTGAGGAAGTACTAGCCCTGATAATCAAATATATTATTGCTTCTAGCATTTTTCTTTCTTTTATTATTATTTTACTGGGTGAGCAACAGCTTAATTTTAGCAATATCAGCTCCCACACTCTCAATAAATATATCTTTCATTCCATCATCCGGGTGATAAATCTGTACTGTTTAACTGAATGTGGTTGTAGATATAACATTCCAATTGATAAAACAGCACAAAACAAATTACAAAATATGCAGATAGAATAGGTCTCTGTATTACAGTTTCTGTCAGCTGGAAGGCACAATATTTTTCTCAGTTTTCACTCATATTACATGATTTCTAATATTTGCTCTCCTCTTCAGACTCATCTTTCAGACATAAGCTAGCAGCATGATTACAGTTGAAATTGAAAGGAATCTGAAAATCATCCAAGGATTTGATTACTCTAAGGACAAGTCTTGACATAGCTGATTCAAATACAGAAATATTAAACTGAACCACGGAACAACTCTTGAATTTTGTTCCCCTCTGTAACATAATGTACACTATTATAAAGCTAATCTCAGTCACTTTTAATGCACTATTATACTGCAGCTTCCCTTATTCAGTGTACCCAAGGCACCCAAGAAGTGGAAAAACTGCTGTTTGCTGTGTCACTAAGAGTTTGCAATTATTTCCAACTCTACTTGTGTATAAAACCTATTCGTTTTCCATTCATTTAAAGTCTCAGAGCTGCTGTCCTACTGGAATTTAAAAATATCTAAATATTAAAATCTTGGAATACAGCCTCTGATTTTGGTTGCACCATAGTTAAACCCACAGATTGCTGGGGTTCATTCTCTGCTTCTTCATAGTCTGTATTGTTTATGCTTATACATAATAAACATGTCACTTTGAATTGCATTTTTCACTGATCTAATGCTCATGAAGGAAAATGAAATTGGACTCTATAGATTAGCAACTTCAATCAGTAAAATAAAAATCAGTGAATATTAGCATCTTTCTATATCAAGTAAGAATTAAAATTCAGAAACATTAGTTTGAAATCCCAGAAAGTGCTATAAAAGTTAAATGTGCACTCAGAATAAGGAGAAACAATATAAACCTGCAGTCTAATACTCAACACTAAATTACTTTATAGTCTATGCTCTCCAGTTATTTTTCTTTTATTTCTAAACCTTTTTGATGGTTCAAATTAGATTGATGGAAGTCAATGTGTATTTCCCCAAACTGAATGAATCACACCAAAACTCATTATTTTCTGTTGGCACCTTAACTTCTTCCATTTGTCATTCCCTTTCAAGCTGAATATTTTCCACTTATTACAATAATTATTATATAGGCAACACTCATGATTCTTAAAAATGGATATGTTGTTCATCGAGTACAAATTATATAAGGGACCCTCCTATGCCTTATGGCTGCTACACTACTAAAAAATTATATTTATAAAAGTATGGTCAGAGCTAATGAGGGGTACTTGTATTTGAGGGGTACTTGGTATTTTTGGCAGCTATACACCCCAACACTGACTTCAGATTTAGACACATGCTGGCACATGAATCCATGTGTCTCTAAATCTGAAATCAGTGGTGGGGTGTATAGCTGCCAAAAAATGCCAAGTACAGATCACCCTTCAGTCTGAACTATGCTAGAGCAACACATGATGATCTGCTTGTACTTGTGTGACCTAATTCAAGTTCTGGAGAGTTAAATGAAGCTTAGAGTTACTGTTTATGAAAACAAGTATGATACAAATGATATGTTTATAGTCCTTTCACCATTACTATAGCCTCAAAGATCAGTTTACATTAGAGTTGCGGACAGATGATCAGTTATACCACACTGAACAAAATGTTGTGGTGCATTGTAATTATTCAGTGTTTTAGAAAAAACGAGTGGCTTTTGCAGCATGTTGTTTGTCACATTATATCACAGCACAAGCTGGCTTGTACTGGGCAATTAATATGGCTATAAATAAGAAACCCAACCAGCCCCTGGGTTGACAGAGAGGAACCTCAACCAATTACATTCCATTGTAAGCTGCTGACATCTCCCTGGTCAGGGAGCTGGGTGGTGTCAAAGATCATGAGTTACCCAGGCAAACTCCCTTTTTAAAGAGGGGCTGGAGGAATGAGCTCTCTCTGTTGCCACATGAACATCAGGTGAGGGCTGGTCTCTGTCTCCAACCCACTCCCTCTGCCTTCACAGTGTTCACTGAAGCTGTAGAGCAGAGTGTATTTACTTCATTTTCAGTAATGTCATATAAGAGACTATAATGATTTTGCCAAAGAAATGAGCATTTTACAAAATATTGTAATTGACTTGAAAGTCTTAAACATTTCATTATTAGGCTGTGCTCAAAAATACCTCCTCTTTTAAAAGCAGTTTACTATTAATTCAGATTTTTAAAAATTATATAATAATATATGGTAGAATGAAAAAGTCTGTTAATTCCAAGTAACTGTAAGATTCACCTAAAGATAGTTAACAATGAGGCTGCAGGAATTTCTCTTTGCTGTCTCTTTCATGAATGGTGAATAGCTAAAACCATTATTTTCCTGGGAGTTTAATGCCAGATATGAATTCAGACTAGTATATCCCTGCCTGCATTATATATTCATATTTGTGAATTCCAAATTCAGTGAGGTTTTTTCAGTTTCTCTTTCTGAGGAATAATTTATTCTTCTTTACACAAATGCAGCTCTGTTAGTCTTCTTTCAGTTACATCTGTCAATTGAGAGATATTTGGGCTTGGCATTTTCCTTTGGAGGGGCAAAAATCACATGCCATGAGATGCAAACAAACAGTTCTTGTGAAGTTACAGTGTATGTCTAAAGAATCACTCTCTTTTTAGTTAGTTTCTATTCTGCCTAAGAATTTAAATTATGACAGGCAAACATGTCAAACAAAGTCTATATAAAACACCCTTCTATTGCCGTCATGAGACCTCTCTCAAAGTTTTTGCAATGGTTTTGGGAGGTCTGAGGTCACTTGGTTTGTTCTGCCTGCAGAAGAGGTGACTGAGGGGAGCTCCAATCATGGTCTACAGCTTCCTCAAAGGGGAAGTGGAGGGGCAGGTGCTGATCTCACTGGTGGCCAGTGATAGGACTCCAGTGAATGGCATGAAGCTCTGGCAGGGGAGTTAGGCTGGGTATTAGGAAAAGGAACAGGCTTCTCATGGAAGTGATCACAGCACCAAGATTGCCAGGAGCACTTGGACAAGGCTCTCAGCACATGGTGTGATATTGTATTTGTGGGGTGCCCCAATGTTGGAGGGAATGATGAACCTGACTCCAGGTCTTCAGAAGGCTAATTTATTATTTTATGATACCTTAGTATATAAAATAATGCTATACTAAACTATACTAAAGAATACAGAAAGGATACTCACAGAGAGCTAAAAAGATAATAATGAAAACTAGTGACTCCTTTCAGAGTCCCGACACAGCTTGGCATTGATTGGCCAATAAGTCAAAATAACTCACAGAAAACCAATGAAACAACTGTTGGTAAACAATCTCCAAACACATTCCAAAGGAGCAAAACAGAGGGGGAGCAAAACACAGGAGAATCAAATCAGATAATGATTGTTTTCCTTTTTCTCTGAGGCTTCTCAGCTTCCCAGGAGAAAAATCCTGGGCGAAGGGATTTTTCCAGAAAATATGAATGCCACATTGTGATGCTTTGGACTCCCCTGCCTGTGCAGGGGCAGGCATTGGACTCAATGATCCCCTGGGCCCCTTCCAGCTCAGGATATTCTGTGATTATATTCTGTGATTCTATGAATGAAATATGAGGGGGAATTTATGTATGTAGAGCTCCCAGAAGAATTTTGCTGGAAGAAAAGAGTGATTTGTGGCACATAGGTTAGCATGTCATCAGGATCCTAACTCATTAAAATGCAGTTTCATAGGACATTTTGCTCAGGTAAGGAAAAGTAGCTTAAAAAAAGACAAGGCAGAACCATATTGAGCAAAGCATTGTCTAAATCAAAGTGCAGCCTGAGACTTTAAAAAAGACTGGCAGGAAGATAAAGAACAGGGTGAAGACCCTGAGATAAGAAAAAAAGGACAGAGTAACCCAGCAACAATTTCCAGTGTCTTGCAGGGGTATGAGGCAGAGAAACAAAAGATAACCACCAGCTTCTGAAAGTGTGCAAAAGGCACATCTCTGAGACCATCACACAGTTGTCAATTTATGATCCCAGAGGGTGAGAAACAGGCTCAGCAGTTGGCATCCCTTGCTCTCTGGACATAGCAATTGCATAGACACATCCTGGTGCTTGGGACAGAACGGCTATATTTGAAAAGTACAACAGAGAAAGAACTAATGCCAAAGAAAAGTTGCTCTTAAATGAGGACCCCCTCAGCATGCTGAGTCTCTTGGGGCTTCCTGAAGAGGCTGTCCTCACACAGATCAGGGGGGTCTAACCCTTGCTTGGTGAATTCCTGGCTGGTCTCCAGCAGTGTCACCACTAAGGGATTACAGAGGCCAATTGAGAAAGTAATGGAATAATTAGGATAATTTAAATACTGAAAGCCTGCTAGGAATGAGCAAAGGCCATGGTTATGCATTGCATGCCAATGCTACTTAAGGTCATAAAGAAACAAGAACAGAAAATTTTTGTGACTCACAGTGAGCAAACACCACTGTTTAAGCAAAAAGTCAAGCCTTAATGAGAATGGCTGAAGACCTTAAAATGCCAGTCTGTCACATGGCATAGAGTGAGATCCTTACTTGATGTGTTTTAATAAGAGTCACTCTGTCAATAATCATCCTCTGTACCCCGGGAGTAATTTTACGGTTCTGACATTATGTGATTATTCAAATATAAAGTAGAATTTACACACTATTATCTCATTTGTGAGACTCATGCAACCTGAAAGCTGAGGAAAGTGAATACAAATTTCTGGCCAGTGCTATGCAGTTCTCATCTCCTGTATGTAATTTTCATATAATGCATATAGGTCTCCTTTCAAGAAAAGTTTTTTTGGAACTTATGTTCTGCATAATACAAGATAAAGTAAATCCATGATATTACCTCTGAATCAACTTGTTTGTGTTCTAAATCAAGTTGAGCTAAATTTTTCCATCGTTGGAATGACTTTATTTAAATGAACATGTTCTATGTTTCTCTTATAGTAGTTAAATGTACGTTTGTACAACTTCCTGATGCATTCATATCCATAGCTGTAAAAAGTATGCTGAAAACAAGTGTTTGATAATTGGCTGGTTTCAATGGGCCAAAAGTGAACCACATGTGAAAATGCATAAAATTATCTCGTTATTTTTATTCTTCATCTACTTTTGAAGAGATTTAGAACAATAAAGAAAAGAGCATGGAAAGCATTGTGTGTGTCTGCAGGGAACAACTGCCATGCACACATGCATACAGCTGCTTTGGTTTTACCTTCTTTTGGGATTAGAGTCAATGTACCAATTTTTGGCTGTAAAAAGGCCTCAGTAGCCTTTTTTAGCCCACACAGCTACTGTGTCTTGCCTCAGTAGCTGTCTAGGAATTTTGAGTAGTTAATGAATGAAGAGAAGCAGGTTCCTCTTAGGATGGCTCATCTCAGCTGACATCTTTTTGGAATGAGATGAATCACATCCCTTCTTCCACTTATGGTTAGAAAAAGAGCCCATAATACAAGGTGAGGTAAGATATTTACTTTTCAGACACCTAAAAATATGGGTATTGATTCCCTCCTTTGTCATTTTAGGTGATAAATCTGTCCTAGAAAATGAAAAGGACTTTTTTCCTCAGTTTAGCAAACTGACAGCTGTACCTTATCAATGAGAAGGAGGAACTGAAAGATAGTGAACCTCAGGTGAAGGGAATTAATGGGGCACCATCAGAGACTGAGCTGTTAGTTCTGCTTCTGCTACAACCAGCCAGGTGAGCAGCACAAACACACCAATTAGTCTCTTTAGTTTCTTTATGTGTTAAAAGGCACAGTGAAAAGATAATATTACTGTACATTAACTTTGAGATGTCCAAGTGACAAGTGTTATTAGTAAAGCTAAGAGCATCAGAAATCTTACTAACAATAGAGTTGTAGGAGATGGTACTTGTCAAGTAGTAAGGGCTGGGTATTAACTCTCCAAATTTTGTATCCCTATAACTCTTTCATAAAGGAATTTAGTGATACCTGTTAGGCTTATTCAACCCTAAGGAGTAGAGGTTCCATATGTACTAGAAAAATGAGAGACACTAATGATTACATGTTAGAACTAACTGTCATTTTAACAGGAAGTTGAAAAACTGCAGGATTTCAGTTCTCAATAATTACTTGTTCTTCAGAGTTTAGTGATAAATGTAGGCACAAAGCTCATTTTTAGGAACATCTGATTAGCAACACTAATGATAGTCTTATTTTGGTGCTGTGTTCAGAGCAAAGAAGTTCCCTCATGATGCTGAGGCTACTCAGCTCAGCCAAGATTGGAGATCCCAAAGCAGCCTTTCCTGGAAGATCAAGCCATGTCTTGCACAGTCTGAGTTAGGAACTAAGAATCAAAAAAAAAAAAAATCTGATTTGGTTAAATGTGGTTTATGAGTAGCTTTTATGAGTAGAATCAGAGAGATCTAATCAATCTAGTCATGAAAACTTGTGCATGTTCATATTTAAGAGTGCGGTTCAAATGGCTGTACTGGTTTTGATGTGATAGAGAGATTTCTTTCCACCTCACTGCAGAGGAGTGAGAGAAAGGCTGCACAGAGTGTAGCTGCCTACCAGGGTAAAACCACTTTTACAGAACTGCAACAGGAATTAGAGAAAGGAAAGTGAGCCCCCGCAATGACTGTCATACATCTCAGAATGGTCCGTGCTATGCTACTAAAATTGTCTTTAAAATAATAATATAAAATAGTTAAATTAAATTTCAAATTAAATAATGTAAAATAGTTAATATTCTTCTCAATAGCTTAGAATGTAATTCTGTTGGTGTTTACACATCTTCAACATACTTGTTGCTGCCAGCTGATTTTTTTAATTAATATCTCTTTATACAAATTTGATCTGCAGTACTTGATCAAAGAAGTAGCATTATTCTAATAAATAGGTTATTTAATAAATGTGGAATTCGTGCATGACAAAAGAGCATTGCAAATAAATGATGCAGGATTACACCCATAGTTTTGCCATTCTCTGTAAGGTTCTTTAAAAGAAATTTGAATGCACAATTACTGAAGCTATTCTGTACATGCAAGATTGGATGGTGATTATCTGGCAGCTATATACCTAATCAACTTCTATGAATCCTCACACGCATACTGATTAGCAGCAGCTGCTATTTCTTTCATTATCTACACTAAAACAAATGATCTCTTACCAGCCAGTCCCTGTATATTTATGTGTTTCTTATGATAACAATTAATGTACTGAATTCACCGTGTAAGCGCCTGGAAGACAAGCAAAACAAACTTATGATACCACATTCCTTGACTGATAGCTACAGTTGTAGAAATTAAATTTGTGCAGCTCCAGGGAAAGCAGTTTCCTTGTGGGAGAAGTCTCTGTTACCCCAAACATGACAGCAAACACAGGAATGCCCTGCAAGGCCCTGCTTGCAGCTGATGACCACCCAAAGGAGGACAGGGCTGGTGACTCAGGGCTCACTTTCAAACCTCCTGAAGGCACATAGGAGCTTTTCTGCTGAAGCAACAGCATCAAAACTCCTAAGGAATAAAACTGCCTAGGAGATGTGGTTTATGGTTTTGAGATGGGTCAAAAAGATGAGAGTTGGGCTTGATGTGGAACTGGGTGATGGAAAGATGCTGGAAAGATGTGTCCCCAGCCTGAGTGCTCTGTGACAATGGTGTGGTGCAGGCACTCGACCTACTGCTCCTGCTTCTGCACAGCAACCAGAAACTGCTGCCCAAACAGGCAACCCCTCGTCCTGTAACAGCAATTGCAATAAGCCTGTCTACTTTGATGCTTTCATAGTCTCCACTTAGCAACTACAAACTAGCCCTAAGACAAACTGTCCTTGTTTCTTCAAACTTGTTTTAATTACATATCAAAACTACATTTAAACACTGAACTATTACCAAATTCCCAGCATGGCATCCTCACATTAACTTTACTAGGTATTGCAGCAGCTTATTCTCCTTCAAATATATGCCCAAGTAAGATATTGAACATTATTTTTTAAACTGCCAAACATAAATGTTAAACTGACATTTCATCTGTAGACTCAAGCTTGAATATATATTATGGGTCAACAAGGACAAAGAAATTTGATCACTTCTTAATCTTTTAAGACTTCTGTCATTTCACCAAAGCTATCAAATATGTCTAAGTCTTTTTCCCAGGCATCAAATACTGAGATTATTGTGTACAATAGTAAAACAACCATTTCTGCTTTTTTCATGTCAAGCCATTAAATATTCTTTCCCAAGCAAAAGGAGGAAAACTAGCTGCTGTAATTTACAGAACAAAAATTACATATTTTCTTTATTTTACAGAAAATTTAAGTAAAAGGAGCCTCCACTCAAAGCTGAACAATTGCATATATGAAATATTGGGAATCAGTAATGCAACAATAGGTAAAAATAAGACAAAAATAAATGCAAGAAGTAAAAAAAAAAAAGCCAATTGGAACTGCAAATCCCCCAAACACACTGAATGCAATAAAAGAGTAAGTCACAAATGATATTGTATCCTTTAGAGATGAAAGTCTTTAAGCAATTTTTCTTTGGTGAAAAGTATCCAAAGAATTGCTAAAGTGCCTATGAACTCATCCCATTTCAAAGGCATTTCTTTATCTTCACCACAACTAATAATTACTTTCTCTTAAAGTAACAGAACAGATTAATCTGATTTTTTTAATAGATGAAAATAAATACTCTATTGAATTATTGAATGATAGTATCATAGAATGCTTTGGGTTGGAAGAGACCATTAAGATAACATCGTTCCCAACCCCCTGCCATGGGCAGGGACACCTTCCACTAGGCCAGGTTGCTCAAAGTCCCATCCAAACCGACCTTGATATATATACAATATGTTTTAAAGAAAATAATAAAAGTCCAATCCCTTTTCCTCTGTTCATTTCAGTGAATTGAAGCAATAGAAATAAAATTTCCAATCTTTTTCCTTCTTTGTGCTTTGCTTGGAGGCCTTCAGGAACACTTCTAATTCTACTGTATCTCTCTTCACATGCAAATGAGAATAACCAAACCCATAATGCATCCTGAAAATCCATAAATGTAAATTGCAGATGGAAAATTGGTTTCATTAAGAGATGGATCTCTTCAAAGCATGTAGTTTTACAAACTGGATTTCATCAAACTGACTATGACTTTACTTGTACCACTGAATTCAGTGACAGCTGAGCACAAAGCATGATGTTCAAATTGTAGTTCTAACACTAATGCTCACATTCCAGCTGGGGATGATGCTACTGGGAGGGCAGGCTCAAACAAGCAAGAGGAGATATTGCATCTTGCAACACATATAAACATAATACATCTATTCAGACATCACGGATAAATATGTTAAATTTATTGTATCTTATATGGTGGCTTATCTGATACAAGAGATATACTCTTATGTTTTCTTACCTGTTTTGCTTCCTGAAGAACATGACATGCAAATAGGTTATCCCTAACAGCTTTTTCAGGAATAACAATTATTTGCAGTATTACTCTTTATGGCAGTCATTGTAAGAGTCCATAGTCTAACTAATTTTTGCTAATATACTCTGCAAGTGTACACATGCTGATATAAACCCCTTGGGCTAAATATTTTGTTGACGTAGTCATGATTTCTACTGAAAGAGATGGCAATGTCCATGCAGCTGTAGCAGTAAACTTGCTTAAGGATGGTGTAGAATAATTTATGTGACTGACAGAATAGCTAGTTTAATTTCACCAATAAACAGATCAGAACACTTAGGTGCAGTAATTTAGTTTTATGTGTTGCTATATTGCTGCAATTGAGGAAGCTGTGAGATGACCCCAGTTCATAAATTTAAAGCCAGCAAATACAGAAATCTTTGTATTACCCATGTGGCTTATTAAGTCTTCACCTATAAAAAATGCATATTTCATCTGAAGATATGTGATTAAGGATGCTGAATGAGAAATTCTGCATGTGAAGCATTAACAAGCATAGGGAGATCCTTTTTTAGATGCCTTGCAAAAGAATTCCTGTAAAACACATTCAGAATTTGGGAGCTGGGGGCTGTCCATTAGGTGGCACCAAATTTTTCCATATCTATGAAAGGTGTAGGCAACAGAGAAGTGTTTATCTGCTGTAGCTGTCAGGTGCTCTCCTAGCCAGGCTCCATTCAGAGACAGAGCCTCTGAGGCAGCATTGCAGCCCATCCATGTGCACCATTGAAGGGTATTCATCCAGATAGAGCAGTGTGTGCTTCATGCTCATCTGCAGTAAAGCTGTTTTTGTCATATCTGCCAGTCTGCCTGCATCATATTCAACAAGGATCACTGTCATGCTTGAAGGTATTTTCAGTTCCTTCTTTGGATCTTCACTCCTTCCAGAACAGTGGGAAGTGTTTTTTCTTGTCTCATGTTCTCTACAGCTATTGAATCAGAAGAAAGCCCCTGTTTTGTAACTAATCAGTCAGCTTCTACTGTGTGAATTGTAGAGATATTACTATCACTGAGATAGGCTGATACTTCTAAGAATACTACAGTGGTCTGTGAATAAGATGATGAAAGATTTATCTTTTCTTTCTTTAGTACTGTCTAAGATTAAAACTGTTTCTACCTCCCCATTTGCACCAGTCATGAAAGTACTTTCCTAGAATTTTGATTCATTTTATCCTCTCTTTCACACACTCAGAAACTCTCAGTTCTTTCTATTCAGTGATTTCAGACCCATCTGAAAAGTATAATCAGTTAATGTAATACATAACTTTGCTTTAGTTAGACATAAGTCAATGCTTATTTCTACTTAGCAGCTCCAAAGCTGTCTGTATGAGCAGCAAATGTATGAATTATATGGATTGATTCC
This sequence comes from Molothrus ater, assembly GCF_012460135.2. Classification (NCBI taxonomy): domain Eukaryota; kingdom Metazoa; phylum Chordata; class Aves; order Passeriformes; family Icteridae; genus Molothrus; species Molothrus ater. Next base: position 9,943,901 of record NC_050482.2, on the reverse strand, counting down.
ACTTCACCCACACTATGACAGAACTCATTTAGCAAGTGTAGAGCTCACACCATGATGAGCGTTGCCTGGAATGACTCATTTCCTTTTACTGTCATCTTAAAGGTTAATTTCATGGGGTGCTGTTCAGCACATTATCTAGTAATTAGGAAATAATGAAACCCTCTGTTCATTGGGGTGACTGGTCAGCACCTGCAAACAGCCCTGTCATTGCACATGGGCAGGTAAATGGCACTCATCTTGCCCATGAAAATAGATTCTGTTATTGAACATATATCATGAATATAAATTATGAACATGGGAGCTTGTTTTTCATCACACTGCTTTCCTTTGTTTTTACCTTTCATTTCCTCTAAACAGATCATGCTAATGCTGTTTTTCTCTCCTTCCTGCTCTTTTTTTCCTTGTGCAGCCTAACCTTCCAACACAGGCCTGTCCCATATTCATTGTGCATTTTGCAATGCAGTCTGACTGCACATGAGCAATACACAAGTTCACAGGCCTGGGTTGAAGCAACCTGGGTGCTGCTGTGCACTACAGCAGCTGCTTGCAGTCTTCTGGCTCTGATGAGAAGTGCTCAGAAAGAGGAATTGCCTCTGAAAAGTTGAACCCTCATGGAACAGAGCTTGTGGCCAGTACCAAAGCTAATGCTGCTTCTCTGGGTGTCTTTAAAGGCTGTTCCAGACATGCTTCCTCCTGATGTGAGCTGCTTTGGAAGGGAAAGTTAGCACATGAGCATGCAAAAAGATTGCAAATATTTTTCCTGTGTCTTTAATTTGAGTTTCTTTTAGTAGATGTCTATCACTGTGTCTCTACTCTGTCCTTACTGATCTCTTAGCAATGAATTTATGAAAAGGAAAGAAAAACAAATCAAGCCAACAGAAAATCCTTTACTCTTCTGAAGACTAAGGAACCACTCTAGTACAAGCATTACTGCAGGATGACTGTTCTTTATCATCAAATTACCTGTATCATCTTGAAGGCCTTATGGACTTTTAAAGATTTAATAGAAAGTGTTCTATGTGTATTTTGTATCTGAATGATTCCATGACAATCAAGGAGAAATAACATAGACCCCAATGAGTTTTGGCTCAAACACTGTAAGCTGTTTGAGAAAAAAACCCTATAACAAATCTTCCCAATTTTTAAGCAATATTTCAGGCAAAAAATTATTATTTTTTAAATTAGAAACAGTTCAAACAGTTACTGTTTTGAACAGTTCAAACCTTGGTTACTTGTACCAAGGTTTAAAGGAATCTCCAAAATTTTTGATTCTTTAATAAAGTTTTTTTTTCCAAAAAGTTGTTGGTTTGGGGTTTTTTTTTTGGTTGGAATGTGAAGTAAAAGTAGGGATTTGAGGCTTAATTTCTGCTTGATGAAATGTTTTCAAGCTTCAGTCATTAATATATTAGATAATTTGCAATTCAATAACTTCAATTTCGCATTTTAACAATACAAGTACAGTTAATGTAGATTTTTTTTCAGACTTTTTCATATTTAACTATTTTTATATGGTAATCCTCAAATACCAGAATTATAAACCTGGCTAAAGACTAATAATTTTTAATTAGCATTTTTCTCTGTTTAATGTCAAATTAAACAATCACCTGTTTATTTTTTCTCAAAGAAACTGAATATTCTCATACAAGATTTTCCCAGTCACACCTTATGTATGATCTAATTAGGTTTTTGGAATAGAACATGCTTGAAGAAATTTGAAATAAAGTCTTTGTGTAATTTTTGAGAGTGCACATAGTGGTTTTCTTTCTTTAAGGTGACATATAAAGCTTTTTCTGTATTATTTTACATCATATTTCTATGTTTTAATGTACTATATTGCAAATCTAATTGCAGAAAATTACACTTTTGTTCTTTGAATTCCTTTACTCTTTCAATTGAATAAGAAAATCAAGGTGTCAGATCAGATTAGGTCAGAGCAAAGTACAATGCAGTTCAGCATCTCCTTTGAAAACAGTGATACCAGATGCTTCAGGAGTTCTTTATAAAACCTTGGAAATCTGAAATAATTTGATTACATAACTATATTTTTTATCTAACTACCTCAAGAGATTGGTTGATTTAAGTAATTTAGGAAATATTTTGTTTACCTCTATTTCCTTTTCCTGTGTTACCCGATACTTAGAGTAAACAAAGGCTTTATCTATGTGCCCATGTCACTTTTTAAGCCACTGCAGTGAAGCTCTGTGACAAACCATTCCAAATTGGTGTCCAAGCCATCTAAAAGACAGAGAATGTTCTACTGTGAGAAAACCCACTTCCATCAGCTCATCTTTTTTAACATTAAATTATTAACAACTCTTCATAATGATTCCTATGGTCTTGGAAGAATTTGCACACACCTACCTAGAAAGTGCTTTGAAATACCAAGTGACTAAAGAAATTCTGCTCCCTGCAGTACCCAGTCCACTGGCAGAAAAATGAGGTCTCTGTAATCCTGTTTGCTGCTGAGAACTGTGGTTTGCAAACAACCCACAACCTGCCCTGAGAGTCACTGACAGGGGCTGTCTGTCCACCTGAATTTCAGCAGAACAAACCCTGAGTGGGGACAAGTCACCCTGGGCCCTGAATCTTTGCTATGCTTTGCACCAATATAGGATTCCATAGAGTGGCCAGGCTGGCCTAATTTTCCTGGAGATCCAGATTTCAGGAAGGGGATTGAAGGTTAAAATTGCTACATGTAAACACAAAATATTTCAATGCACTTTTTGGAATCCAGTGGCAGGAATAATTCTCCATAAGGACATAGCTTTATTTAACCTGTACTTCAAGATGACCCTCATTTGATTTCACTAGATTTTTTTTTACTACAATCACCTCAAACTGCTAGTCTGCAAGTTTGAGCCCACAGTAATCTGCACAATAGGAAATGGAATTAGAGTATTTTTAGCTTCCTAGTTCACTGAAAAGTCACTTTTAAAGAACACAGTTCAGTGGTTATGCAAAAGGCTTTTTCACACTGTAGTAAGATGTTTTTCTGGAATGCCCATGTATGTGAGCCCAACTAGATCTTGTCCCTTATAAACATCAGATGAAAATGTCCTGATTTTGTTTTATGAGATGTGGCCCAGAATGCCTAAGGTAAGCCTATAGAATCTGAATTTTAGGTTTTTAGTGAGACAGTTCACCTAAAAGAAACACCTAAGCTCCCTGCATAGTGAATGGAAACAGGAGGGTGCCTTTGATGACTTTCAGTGGTGAGACAATTGGCCTCAGTTTAGGCTCTGAAGGATTTACATTTGCCTGGTTTCTTTGTAAATCTGCTGCACAGAAGCTGGTCCTTGAAAAAAGAAGACAAGAACCAGAGCAATACAGGCACATAACTTTGATGCTCCAGGCTGAAATTCAAGTCCCTATCATCAGTCTCAGCAAGCAGCTAGGCAAAGGGGCAGGCACAGCAATTTAATGTCTCTACTTGTGCTATTTGCTGTCAGGTAGAATGTGATCTACAGAATGTCTATCTTACAAACACACTGCCTGTGTTTGACTAAAGATGCAGCTTTATCCCTGAATATCTTGGAAGCAGTAACTAAACTCATCTTCTCTCCAGCATTGCCCAAACCAGAAAAGTCACAGACCTCTTGCCACCTCTGCCAGTGTGTATTGCATCTTTTGAGAAAAACGCATCCACTTGATTTTAATACAGTATCTTAAGAATAGTGCAAGAAAGAATTAACTCTTCTACGGAGACAAATGAGCCTTAAAAGTACTCACAGTGTCAGAATATAGCAGAAGCAGAGTAAGCATTCAAGAGTAAAGACAGGAAGACTATAACCACCTGGATGGATGGTATCTGTCAATGTCAGAGGAAGAACCACAAAGCACCTGTGATGTGTGTGATCCCAGAGGACAGCAGAAAGTTGCACGGTGCCAGCAGGAGGAGCCAAGAAAGCTTTGTGGGCAGCCTGGTTACAATGCTGCCTGCTGCTCTACCTGCTGTGCTCAGAGAAACAGGGCTTCAGGCACATTCTCTGGAAGCATGGATGGTTCTCTCCAAGAAGTGGATATTCTTTCTAACAGGAACTGTTCATCAAGGTCCTGAAAAATAACTGCTGCCAAAAGCTGTGCATCTGAAAATTACTGACTGCATAGCTCCACATAAGTACTTTACAGTAGCTAGTAGTAGTTTCTAATACAATCTTGGTGGAGTGTTACTGAAAGCTAGTTATGGCATCAGTGGCATTTACCAGTGACCTTCCACAATTTGTATTTAAACCATCTGATGAGTGTTTTTCTCATGACTTTTGTGGTGGTTCCTCACTTCATTAGCTCTGGAATATCTAGTGACTATATTTGCCTCTTCCCTCTGATGAAGCATCCAGGTTATTTTTCTTGTTTCCATAAATCATACTTATCTATTTAAGTAAGTCTTAAAAAACCCCCTACCCATAGGGGTGTTTTGATAAAATTATTTCTTTGTTATTAGGAATCCAAGTTCCTTGTGCAATTTGTATAATATGCCTTTTCTAGTAAAAATGATTTACATCAATAATTATTTGTTCAAGTTCTTTTCAGAGTTTTTGATCATAAAGAAGGTATGTAGTAGTTTATATGGTACATATAGTTGTTTATATGGTACATAGCAAGACTACATGCAGAAGTGAAAAAACTGGTAGCTGGCATTATGCAAGGGGCCATATTTTTACTGGTCATAATATGTTTCCACTTATTGGTTCTTTACCTTTACAAAATTTATAAGTACACCTTAAGTTTTGGATTCTGCTTTAGATTAAATAAATAAAAGATCCTAAAAGCTCAGTCCTTACAGCTGCTCAGCTACTTCCTAGATTCAAATTACTCTCTAACATCTCTTTTGTGCTGATTTCTGTTGCGGAAAAATTAAGTATCCAGAAATTACATTCTGAGCAGAAACATTACAAACTCATATTACCTGATTTATCTCATTGAAAGTAATGTTTTAAGTATAAAAGATGTTTTCTAATCAAGTATCCTTGTAAAACCCCAATTATATCCTTCTGACAACGTAAAATTAAAATTCCTTAAACTATACGTTCTATATTTTCTAAAGCCAGGGAAAGTGCTATTTTCTAAGTGTGTTTCAACCACCACAAAAGAGATTTAGGTAAATAAAGCTGTGCACAGTGTTAGAGTAACCAGCTCTCAATACATTTCCAAGTCAATTGTTTATACTGCAATTATTTCTACTTTCACTTCTTTCTATAAGTGCCACGCAAGTACTGAAACAATTCTCATTTCTTCTGATAATTCTCATTTCTTTCTCATATCTCAGCAAAAGGCCAAACAAAACTCTCAGAACAGCTCAACTCCTGCCATATTAAGAATGGAATTGAGACCACTGTTATTGGGACAGCATAAGGAACAGCCAAACCAGCATGATGAAGATTTCTGCCTTTCTTTTTGTCATTCTAGCAGATATTAAGTTAATTCCAACATGTTAAGTGATACACTTAGGCAGGGTGTCCTTTCTACTAACATAATTTCCTTTAAAAAAATAATTTAGAAATATTTAAAGGCATGTTTTAATATATTGAATGTCCATTGCCATGCTTAATAAGAAAAATCCTATACCTCTGATTGTTACCTATAAAAAAGAAGTACAAGGCAGAACAGAATACATGGATGAGAGGAGCACAACTACATAAGTTATGATTTACAGCTGAGGGAGGGCATTTTTTATTTTTTTTTTTTTATTAAGTCCCTTTCTAAAGAGCTTTAGGGAAAAGCCTTACAATCAAGCAATGGCACTGCCTGTTATTGGATTGGATAGGTTGGATGCTAGGAAAAATTTTTTTACTGAAAGAGTGTTAAAAGTACTGGAATGGCGTGCCCAGGGAGCTGGTGGAGTCACCATCCCTGGATGTGTTTAAAAAAGACTGGATGTGGCACTGGGTGCCATGGTTTAGTGGAGGTGTTGGGGCATGGGTTGGACTCAATGGTCTTGAAGATCTCTTCCAACCCAGTGATTCTGTGATTTATTTTGTGCACATTATCTTTGATAAAGCCAGTTTCTGCTGGGACAGAGAAACCTCAGCCTGTAGCCCGATGTTGAGAGCAAGCTCTCTTCTCTTCTGACCTAGCAGAATAAGCACAGACAGCAAAATAGATCATGAAGACTAACACTCAGAGAACAGGGTAAAATTGATACTTCTTTTTCCCAATGCAGTAATAAATTAAAGCAGTCAAACTGCAAAATGGAAGTAGAGGATGGAAAGATTATTAGTGTTCATTTAAGTCTTTATCCAGTTTTTTTGAGAATTTTTCCTTCCCTTCTTGTGTTCCTTTTAATTTTGTTTCATCATTTTCCAGCTTCATCGTGCTATCTACTTTTTGCCAGAAATGTAATTATCAGAGGGACTCAAGAAGGGATGCTGGCTCTTCATTACCTTTTCTTCATGGGGACTGTAAAATCTCTTTTCACTGTGATGCTCCAATCAGTGTTTCCAATTTTAGCTGTCTAAACAGCAAGCAGTGCTCACTACAGTATTTTAAAACTTGGGAAGACCTGGTTTCTATTGCACTTCCCACCAATAAATGACCAGCCAGTGACCGATAAAAGATCAGGCAGAGTTACACTGGTGCTCATCTATAACTCAGGGATAAGAGGGAAGTTTGACAAGGGTAGAGAGAAGGATGGTGACTTGCTGCTGGTTTTCCAGCTATTTAGGTGGCCATGACCATTCCAGTCACACTGCATTTTCCAAGGAACATGCAAAGCACGTCTGCGATACGACAAGAGACAGCTGTGATAAGATGGACAGCCATTACACCTGGAGTGCCTTTGCAAAAGACCTTCTGAAACAGTCTGGCCTTGCTTTTCAGCACTTGATGCTATCCAGAGTAGCCCGAAAAAGTATCAAAGAACCTGTTAACAGAAAATCTATTAACATTTTCTTTATAATCCTTTCATGGACTGGTCAGTATTCCAGTTGCATCCCCTGTCCTTCTGAGAGGACTTGAAAGAAATCATGTGTTTCCAATGCCAGTAAATAACAAGCTTTAAGATGACAAGGACTTAAAAACTTGAAAAGCTCTGATTGAAAATTTATGATCTGAAAACACATGAAGGGATACATTCCCAGGGCATGGCTAAAGTGAAACAGATTCTGGAAGCTACCTAGTTGTCACTTATAACTGGAGGAGTGAGAAAGCTACCTGTATTCAAAGATGTCCTTGCCTAGAATTCAGGAAAATCTTTAAAGATTAAATAATAATTCTAATATTCCAATGGCCTCTACCCAATATTGATTATGGCCAGATTCATCTTATACTAGACAACCAAAGTACAGATAAACATCTCCCCACATTGGCCATCTCCTCTCTAGTTTGTTCATTAGCCTTATTTACATTCTCCTCAGAGGAAGAACAATAGATAGTATAAATTCTCTTTTTATCCATTTAATGCAGACTTTTTTGTGCATGAGGGATTGCTTAAACACCATGAACATGTTGACTGTCTTTCAGCTTCCATGTGCAGCCTTCCCCAGATTCAAAATTGCTACCAAGGGCTCTCATATTTCTTAGTCTCTCATATTTCACTCTCATTTCTGGGTGGTCAGCTGATTTGTATTTTGTAGTAGATTTTTACCTAACAGTGCAGCTGCTCTCTTTATCATCATATATAAGTCCTTATATCTTTATAATAATTTTCCTTTTGATTAACTGCCTGTTCTGGAAATAATGAAAAGCTGTGGTAACCATACTTGAACACAGATAGAAAAGAGTCCCACTGAACCCTGACTTTTTCTTCTCTGCCTTTGAAGAACTTCTCAGTGTACATTCTTCCATTATGAAGCCTGATGCTTGAAGTGAACTAGGTCAGAAGCCAAAGTCCACACCCTGGGTGGGAGCTGCAGAGCATTCTGGTTAAGGCAGGCTTCTGACAGTGCTTCCTGGGTCTGCCTTCTTCTCCCATGAACTGAAGGTGGGGAGCTAGGCTGCTCTCAGATGGAGGTTATCCAAATAGCTCTTCTCTCCTTTCCCCTGTCATATTTTGCTTTGGGTGGAAATCACTTCCCACTGCTCTAGATGTGGCCTTCTTTTGCCAGGAACAGCATGTTGTTTGGCACACCCTGTTCATCTCATGTCAGTTTGGTGTGGAAAGTTGCTTGGGGACAAGCAGTGAACATGTTATCTCTACTGGCTCCAGATTTGTGAGAAAGTATTCTTGTTGACACGGTGGCTATGGTCTGTGGATCCAAGAGGTGATAAGCTGTGCCATCCCATGAAAGTCCAAAGGAAGGCTCTAAGTCTCAATCTGAGGAATGATTCTATGGGGTCTATTTGACCCCATATAAGGGCATTAGAGAGAGTGAGCTCTGTATCAAAAGTCTTACAGAAGAAAATTGTGACGACTTGATACATGAGGGGAAAAGAAACATGAATAAATATGGGTAAGAGGAAATAGGGAGACTTCAATATCATTTCCTGAAGGCATCTTAAAGTTCTGAATTTGCAGTTTTCTAAAGATGAAAGAGATCCCTGGCATTCCCAAAGACCTACTCATTTAAAATACTTTCCTGAGGGGAACCAGACATGTGGCCTGGGAAACTTTCAGCACAATTAAAGGCAATCAACAAATTTATAAAAGCTGACCAACTCTTACTTAGCAGGTGAATCAAATTCTAAAAGGTGCTGAGCACATTTAAGAACTTATCCTCAATATTTAGACTTTGATGCTGAGGACATTGGATGTGCTTTTACCTACTCTTGAAGGCAGGTGGCTCTGACAGGACCCTTACAGTGTTTTCATGAGCCATGAGCAATGTTTCCTGCATCCTGAGAAGAGTAATTATTAATTTAGGTCAAAACAAGTGCTAAAGGATTGGACTGAAGGGAGGGCACCATTAACTAAGATCACATCTAAGATGGAACTCTCCAACAGCAGTGCAGTTTCTCTGCCCTGACCTACTTAACAGCTTTAACAGGTCTCATTATCTTTCAGTATCTTATGTCTATCAGGTAGTTTTTCTTCCAGGAAGTTCTATTTCAGTATTTTTCATGACAAGATTTTTTGTCTTCATATATATTATTTTCCCGTTTTTAAGCTTGGGAAGATATATTTTAAATGATCCATACATATTAAAAATAGACATGCACACATAAGGGCATAGGACAGGTTAACAGAAGTCTGACTAATGCTGCTGAGTGAGGTATAAGCAAAGGCAGTAAGATCACCACAAATCAAGTTCACCATAAGTTTTTTACAGTGCTAGTTTACCAGAATTTCTAGAAGACTGGAAAGTCAGGGAATATCTTCATCTCAGTGAGCATCAGATGACCTAACCATTGCAACACAGCTTGTCTGGCTTGAAAACTTGGAATAAAGACACCTGTTGTTATCAGTTCCCAGGCTCTCCACTCAGCCTATTGAAATGGTCCAATCAGAAAACTGGAATGCTGAGGGCATCCAGAAAATTTGTAAGAGTAGGAAACACACATAATCATTTCATTTCTGCTCTTTACTCTATGCTCTTCTGTTTCTAAAAAACGCTGGCTGAAATGCCACTCACTCAGTGGATTCACCAGGTGGAATAGAACTGAACTGTTCCTGTCAACACGAGGGGGAGCACAGACACATCTATCAAATTGACACAGTCCTTGCACTTGATGAGCTCGGTGGAATGAGTCCTCCACCTCCAGTTTTTGTTACGCCAATGAGTGATGAATCAGAGATATTTTTGACATTTGAAAGCAATTCAAGGTGAGAGAACCGAGAAGAGTGGTATTTGCCAGTCAGAACTATAAATAAATTTTTCAGCACTAAGACTCCTCCAAAGCTTTTTAAATAGGCTAAAATTTTATGTTATTCCCTAAGGATAGGAATGCTATCTCTGTGTCATTTATTTATATGCAGTCATAGAGAGAACAGGTAGGAGTTTGTCTTCCTTCAAAACCACAATAAATCCATCCTTGTTTCTTATGCTATTGGTAGGATTTTCAGACTTGACCCAGTGTTTTTAGAATTAGAGGAATTAATTAAGTTGATGGGATTTTTCAGAGTGATTCATGTTCTTAGAAAGGCTAATGAGTCAAGATACTAACTTGTAGTGACATTAGTATATGTTTACTTGATGACTGTTTATATTCTAACTTGTAGTCACACAGCATTTAATCAGGAAAAGTGACTCATGATTACTGAAAAAAAAAAAAAGTAATGCATTTACAGATAATGACATACTAAGTTTTCTTTATTTTTTCTCTCTGTGGTGTGAGAGCCAGCAAATAACTTGAAAAAGGAAAGAAGGCCAGCTTCTATTTTCAGAGACGTTGGTAAGATTAGCAGTCTGGCTGGATTTACACAGATCAATATGAGAATGATTGAAGACATCAGTGGATTTTAGCTCTTCTGAGGGGTAGAGGTTAAATGGGCACCAGCCATATTTCCACTAAGCCAACCACAACTCACAGTGAAGTAGAAAAAATTCTTTGTTGATCCTTGATAGCCATCTAAAATAACATAAAAAGTAAACTAGATATAAAGGCAAGACCTAAGGTAAATGACAGTGAGAGGAAATGTTTGTCCTGTATGTCATAGTCAAGGTGCATTCTGCAGGAAGCATTTTTTCTCTCCGAGGGAACATTTAACACATCAATACTGAAACATATTCTGAGACATTGTGTGGACAAATTCTACAGATGAAATACAGGGATTTTGATGGAGTTGATTTATGCCAACTTATCCAAGTCTAGGATACTTTTATAAATGTTGGATCAGAAACATGACTGAACATATGATGGGAGAATGAAACAAAGGAATAAATATTTTACTGTCATATCCATCTTCCTCTAAAATAAGAATAAACCTTCAGAATATAATATGCAAACAGATTAAAAAGTAAATTTCTATGTCAGATTTTTCCTGTAGTTATTGTAAATGCAAGACGTTCTTGATCACTGCTGAAATGAACCAAATATGGTGAGTAAAGAACTGTTTTAAACTTCAATTTCCAGAAAATTTCCTGGCAAAATAAACCAAAAGACTACAGATAATTCCAATCTGTAACTGCTCATTCTCTTTCTTGAAATGTCCAGTCCTGGGTAAGTGTTGAATAACCACATTTTCCTCTTTTCTTGCTTGGTGCTGAAACAAAGCATGTGTAATCTAGCACAGTTATGAAAGACCTACTTATTTGTACAGGGGGAGCCAAAACAAATACTTGCTTCAAAACACACAAAATTAAGGTCAATTCTTTCATCGTTCATGCACAAAAAAATAACACTATTCTATCATTTGATGAGTGAGATACTACCCATTAAAATTAATATCAGAATCAACTGTATAGGCAAAAAATAAATATATTTCTTTTTGATTTTCTGTTTTATTTCATTGCACATTAGGGTGTGTGTCCCTTTGGAGGGTTTTTTTGTTTGTTGTATATCATTAACATTTTGGCAAAGAAAACACCAAGGATAAAAATAGCTGCAGGGTGAATGCAGGTGATACTGTTTTGTAATACCCACAGAATAATTAAACTATCCCTTGTAAATACATTCTTTGATCATTTTACTCAGTTTTTCTGCCTGCAAAGTGCTTTTGATTAAATCATGACTATTTTGCTTGTTTACCATTCAGAAAACTTAAATGAATGGAATTCTGGAAGAACTCTTCTTCCTACTTATCTTCTTTTGTTATTTTTCCCTGAGTACATGCTTTTATTTAAGAAAAAGAAAAAAAAAAGGGGTTTAATGAGTTGGACACAAATGTACTCTTTTTTTGTCTGTGGACAGACTGACACTTCAGGTGCATACAGATTTGTAAAAGGGAACTAGAAAATAGCTATAAAAAGAGAAAGTTATAAAAAGAAGGTGGTATTCATGTAATCACAGAAATAAATTATTAGACAGATTGATCACATTGCAATAATCCTAGAAAATATATTGATAATGAAGTTATCCCTCCACCTAGCTTTGGTAGCCTAAAAAATGATGTGAAGTTGAATGCAGTTTTCTAAAAGCCAATTAAAGGAGGAAGACACTTTCAATTCTTGAAACAGAGGTCTAAGTTAGATGAAATAACTGCTTTACTGTGGATTCTTCTTTTTCTCTGTTGCCTGTTGGGGCAGGTTGGATGGTTACCTTATATTGGATAACTAACATTAGGTATGACTTATAGGGGACTAAGAAAGAAAGTTAGTGCATGTAACAGGGAGACAACTGGATCTGTTTTACCTGTGCAACTAAGAAATATAATTTCAAATGGAAATTAAGTAATATAAGTAATATAAGAAATAAAACTAAGAAATAAAAGTAATTTCAAACAAGGATACTTAGATGATCAAGATTAAAGGTTAAAGACCTTCAAAACCCATGTCCATGATATAGGCTGATGACATGTGACCATACAGACAACATGTTGACACATATTACTGAAGACATGCCCAAATAATGCTCATTGTGGCAACTCTCTTTGGCCATAGAAGTCCTAAAATCGTTTTCCATCAGGCCTTTTCTGCTTTAAGCATCATGGAGGTGTAGCTCTCATTCCTTGCACAAGATTGCATCCATTGTGCAAGAGAAAATGTGTGTTATAAATAATCATAACAACCTCCCAACAGTCCCATGGCTTCGTCTTTTAATAATGCATTTATCTTACCTTCTATAAGCTTCCCTGTCTGCTCTGCATTGCCCCCAGGCAAGATCTTGGCAATGTAAGCTCCAATTTCCCCACTGCTTCCTGGAATTTCTTTCCCACCTACAACTCGGATTCCCAGTCCATTGCCTGTGATCAAAAGAAAGAGAAAACTTTGAACAGAGACGAAGCAATGAATAATTCACTGGAAAGAAAGGAAGAGAAAAAGTCATCAGAGGTTACTGAAGATGTCCCAGATAACTTCTGTCTGTAGTTGGAAGATCAGGGTTAACTGCAGTCACATCTGATGCTCTTCTAAAGACTTAAATTTGGGAAGATCTTCTTGAGCAGCTACTGAATGACTGACATAACACAAACAACTGAGTTATTAAAAATTTCATTGAAGCTTATCCTATCTTCTTCTGACAATCTATTTGCAATATTAATAAATTGAATTAGATTGCTAGAAAACCTCAGGAAGTGTGGACTCAAAGGATAGCTTTATCATATGCCTACAACATGCATGAAATTTAGCTGAGAAATTATAATATCTGAGCTTTTAGAATCACATAATTATGGAGATATTGACAGAGATCCTTAAGCTTGCTCTTTCAAGCAGCAAAGCATCTACATTTACATGAACCTATATTTGGCAAATGCTATTATTTTTCTTAAATATTTGCTTTTAATTGACATCTTTCACATCAAAGGATATGCAAATTAATGGTGGTAAAAGCATACAAGAATTCTGTGTAAAGCATCATTAAAACACATATTTTCTTCCTTTTAAAAAAGTAGAGAGATAAAAACATTTTCATCACTCGTTTCAGCTGGAGAGAAGCAGATCACTAACCTCTGTACAAAATAATGAGAGTGAAAACAAAAGCTTAAAATATAAAGTAATAAAATAAAATAATCTTATGCATTGTCAATTTTTCATGTTATTTTGCTCTTAAAAAAAAACAAACTTCCTAGTTAAACTAGTTAAACTATTTTTTTCTTTGAAGAAAATTCCATATGAGATGATTTGCACTTTGTTCTGAGAATTAAAAGTCTGATTTACCCACCTTTATTGTAATGTCTAAAAATAATATTTTTCAATTGATTAATTTCATAAGGCAAACCTGCTGAATGATTAGACTAACCAGCTGTAGGAAGGTCACCACACCACCAAAGCAAAGCTTTGTCTTTTTAGATTAGGGCTTTTCCTTTTCATAATGCTATTGGTGTTTCATAAGTCAGCCCTGAGATTCTTTCAGTACGAGGATTACTACATTGCATTTCTGACAGAAAAAAGTTTCCATTGGTTTTTCTATCCCAGTTTAGCTAAATCTGTATACTTTTTGACTCAGCTTTCCTCATAATTAGATATATTCCAAATATTTTTTTAGGAGAGTAATTTAATTAGAACAAACTGTGTTAATATTTTAATTTAATTACTTTATTTCAATGCAAATTGGAACTTTTGCACTGGTAGGTAAAGTATATTTTTCCTAATTTGATAGGGAAAGAAAAACCACCATTCTAAGGATGATGTCCTTTAAAAAATTAGACAATACAGTTTTTAAAAAATAAGTACCTCATTGCAGAAAGTGAATGCATACACCTATTAAAACATTTAAACATAAGTCCATCCTGAGAACTTAGAAATTTATGTGAGCTGCTCTGCACAGAAGTGCTCTGCACTTCTGATGAAGCAGTTTGGAAAAAGTCATTAATATGTTTATACATCTGAAGCTCACCACTGGGAACTATTAAGTTCAGCAAATCCAAGAAATTCTTCCTACACAACACACACAAACAAGGACACAGTATTTTAACTCACACAGTCAACACATGGAATTTTAAATATATTTTTCATCACAGAGAGCAGGAACTCCTCAGAGTCAGGATTTTATCAAGATGCACAGTATTGGCATTTCTACCCTCTCACAGGTTATTTGTGACAGAATGGCAGAGAAGTAGTTTGTCATATAAATGAGTGTACACTTGATTTCAGAGGCATTCACATGGAGACCTATGCTAGGGAACTGAAAATCTTGGCTGATAAATTTGTTTAGCTTTTGGAGGGTTTTGTCCATAATTAGTGCTAATAAAATAAAGTACTTTCCATACTAATATATGATGATTATTTTTATTCCTAGACACTTTGAAAGGGCTTGTATTTTATGTTTGCAGGTTTTAAGAGTCAAATGTATGACTGGCCTCATGGATTAAGTAGAGGTATGCTTGCTAAGGGAGAATCACAGGAGTTGCTGAGTGCATGATTGTGTGTGTTGCAAAAACACTACTAGAAAATTATTTAAATTACAGTTTAAATTTAAATTTAGGTTAATTACAAAGCCTTCATTCCTGGTAGTTAGAATGAAGGAGCTACTTTTCACCCAATGAGCTCTAAGTGCTCTGTTCTGGTTGACAAAGAAATACTGCTTGGGTCTTACTGTGTTTTTTCATGTAGAGAGGGGTTTTCAGGCCTATTTATATTTTATCTACTGAAAATATTGAGCTTACTACTTCTTTTTGAAATTTCTTTGCCCAGTGTATAACCTTGACTGCAGATAGTTTAAAAATAGCCATCAGAAACATTAATTTATGCTTTCTGAGATATCTTTTCCCTTGTTTTTGTGGTTGCTTTTATTTTTGAGTCTTAATTTCCATCTCTCAGGCTATTTTGATATAACCATTTATTAATCTTTCTCATTTATATTACCTGATTAATAAACTTCTGTTTTCTTTAAAAGACACAGGACCAGTAAACCATCAAAAAGCAAATCACTGTGATTTGAATAAGAGAAGGCACCTTTCTGAATTATGAGTATTGATTTCTATGAAAAATATATTCAGGAGAACATCTCTTCAAAGGGAATTTTGCACCTAGAAATCCAATCCTTTTTAGGATGCTTCAAAGCGAGAAGACTGGTAATTAATTTAAACAGTTTTTACTGATCTCCTAAGGCTGTGATCCTACTCTCCCATCTAATCTTAAATAAAGCTTTAAGATGGAGCATGCTAAGCTAAAAAAACACCTCAAAACCCTACCCCATCCAAACCAAATATACAATAAAATATATAATGATGAACTTTGACAAGGTTGCTCATGCAATTAAATTGATTTTATACATTGATAAACAAACAAATTTTAAAAAAGGATACTAAATCAGCACAGTTAGCTTTTAAGCCTCTGATTTATACAGCTGAACATATGAACAATCAGAGTTTGAAGCTTTAGGTCACCTGCCCAGTAGATGATGGGAAGGTGCTGGATGTAGTTTTTCTGGATTTTACTATGCCTTTTGATGCTGGCTCTCACAGCATCCTTATGGATCAGCTGTCCAGCTGTGGGATGAGTGGGTTCACATTGTTCTTGGTGAAGAACTGGCTGAAGGGCAGAGCTGAAAGGATTGTAGTGAATGGAATGACATCTGGCTGGGACTGGACACCAGCAGTGCTCTCAGGGATCAATTCTAGGCCAGATTTGTTCAATATGTGTGTCAAAAATCTGGATGCAGGAGTTGGATGCACCACTAGCACGTTTGCTCATGGCAAAAACTGGTAGGTGCTGTTGACAAGAGGCCTTTCAGAGGAACCTAGATAGCATGGAACATTGGGCTGTGATTAATGGGATGAAATTTAGCAGGTGGGAACGCTGGATCCTGGACCTGTGACACTGGGCACAAGTGTAAGTGGGAGAGTGATGGCTGTAAATCAGAGAGGGATCTGGGCGTGCTGCCCAGCTGCAGCTTGGTGTGAGTCAGCCAAGGGGACAAACCCTGTCCTGGTGGCATCAAACACAGCATCACCAGACAGTCAAAAGAGCTGATTGTCCACTCTGTCCAGCGTTGGTTCAGCTTCTCCTTGAGCTCCATGCACAGGCCTGGGCCCCACGATTTGAGAAGGATTGTCAAGGTCCTTGAATGTGCCTGAAGGAGGGCAACAAGGCTGGTGAAAGAGCTGGAAGGAATGTTCTGTTAGGAGAGTCTGAGGGCTTTGGGTTTGTCAGGTTGGGAGAAAAGGCTCTGAGAGGCAACCTCATTGTCCTCTACAGCTTCCTGAGGAGGGGAAGTGGAGAGGGAAGTGCTGAGCTCTTCTCCCTGGTATCCAGGATTAGACCTTGTGGGAATAGTTCAAAGCTGTACCAGGAGAAGTCTAGACTGCAAAGGTGGTCAAAGACTGGAACAGGCTTCTGCAAGAGGCAGTCAATGCTCCATGCCTGTCAGGGTTTAAGAGGCTTTTGAACAGTGCCCTTAACTACTTTCACTTTTTTCCACCTTGAAGTGGTCAGTATCTGGACTAGAAGGTTTTTGTAGGTACCTTCTGACTGAAATACTGTATTTTGTATTTCATTGTGATCTATTTCATTCTGTTCCATTCCATTCCACCCCATTCCATTCTATGCTAGCAAAGACTTCAAGTGCTTAATAACTGCAGAGTTATTTTTGTGGGAAAACCATTTTTGGAGGCAAAATATTGAATGGCCTTTTTTGCTTTTTGGCAATTAACCAACTCTGACTTTCAAAAGGATATTTCACTTGTCATTTCATATCCTTCCAGACACTATAAACTGTTTCAGTGATGCATATTCATTACATGTATTTATATATGTGTATGTGTGTATATATATATATATATATTTGTTTATATATGATATATGATCAGTAACCAAGAACCTGCTACTAATAAATTCTGTCACTGGTGACCTGGCAAGCATTACTGCAAATGCATTTTCAAAATTCATCACTCCTTATTTCTTATTTCCACCATGAAGTACTTTCTGTCCCTTTAGATATATTTATTCTGAATTTCTGTAGCTCAAAGTGTCTCAAACAGTATGAAATTCTATCTCCTTGTATACTTCATTGTGTCACAGTAGCAGCACAGCAGAAAGACTGTAATTTACTTTGCTGGAATATGCTGACTATAACCTGAGCTCTGCAATTGCAATTCAGTCCTTTTTGTCTCTTATGGAGATAATAAAGATCAGGCTGTAGCCAATCTGTCTGTTGCTCAGGACACAGGGAAGATCATGAAATTTTACCATCTGCTTTGCTGAGCAGCTCCATTATAGACATTAAACAGTCTAGATTTCCTGGAAACATTTCAGCATCCAAGCAATTATTAGGCTTGCCTTTACAAACAATTGCTGATAACCCCATACATAAGTTAAAGGTTAAAAGAAAGGAAGAAAAAAAAAAGCAGCAAAAAAATGAACAGCTCAAGGACGAGCAGCGTTTTGCTGGTGTTGATGGTCCTGATTTTACACAAAAGGGAAAATTAATTTTCCAGGGATGTTTTATCTCAAGAAAGTAAATAGCATTCCAGCAGCAAATGCAAGGATTGATTATATTTAATCATCATACAGGTCCTGTGCAGTATCAGCAACTTCAACAAATGCAGGAGAATGCTGGCACATGACTCAGAAGCTCTGTGCAAACATTGTTCATGTGTTAACTCAAGCAAATATTTCCTCTGGACTAATTTTTGAAAGTATGAAATCATTTGTCTTTCTAATTATATGAACAAGGAAAGTAAAGAAGGAATTAGAATGTACAACAGATTTTCAGTAATCACACATGTTTGTGCAAATTGGCATAGGAAACTGTATGAATGTCAGCAGCAATCTGACTCTGTCACAGTCAGGAATAGAGCTATATGAATTTGTAATAGACTCTTAAGTAACTGCACTTTAAGAAAGATAATTAAAAAGTACTATTGATTTTGATTTCTAAGAGCCTTAAAGTATACCCTTCAAGATGATAGCTGAAACTCACTATTTCTGTAAACCCATGGCCATTTTAACATCTTCAGATATTGTGTGCTTGAAACTATACAGAAGTAAAAAGGGAAAAATTGAAATGGGCTTGAACTGCAAAATGCAGGGCCAATGCACAGACTTGTTGAAATGTGTTTTTCATCAATTTCTAATAATTCAAAAAACTCCCTAAACCAGAACAAAACCACAATGGTGAATTTAGGCAAGGAAGTACAAGGGTGATCTTTTCTTTAGTCAAGGTCCAGTGGTAGCAAATGCATAGAAGAAAGCATGCAAATGAGACATTAGGCATGAAAGGCTTTGCAATGTGCCAATGCACCACGTTATAGCAATGATAAACAATATGAAGCCTTTCAACACTATTTGGCTGTGGAGACAGAACATACCTTCATTCTGTGTTCATTTACTAGACATTATCTCCTCATTCCTCCTCCAGCCTTATCTAGACCAGACATATGCTAGGGTGCTGCTAGGCCCTTATCTGCTGGAACAATTTTACACCCTGTTCCATTGTCTGTATGCAACAGAAGGCTCAAACACATTAAAAACACCAATGACTTCTCTTGGAAAGGTCAGAGTTAAAAGTACCATAAAGAAATGCAAGCTATTTATTGAGACATTGTAGTGGTGATAAAGAAATCTCTAAAGTCTGGAGAGCAGAGAGAAAGGTAACGTGAAAAAGCAAACAAAAAGTTAACTCAGGAACTTAAAAACAGCAGGAAAAATACTGTGTATAATAAAATCCAGCCTAAATTTTTTATTTACATTGTTATTCTTATGCAATTCCCTGGAATACATAACATGATGATCCATATCAGAGGTTGGTTGTCTATATAGGTACAGCATTTTCAAAAGTGTCCTCAGGAGAATTGTTTTGGTGCTTCTAGTGAAATTAGCTTCAATGAAGTTGTTTCCTAGAAACATGATTGTATCTACTCAGCTATTGCATTTCTTGGCCATTGGCAATTAAGGCATAAAATACACATGAAGTCAAATCAGGAGCTGATGAAATTCAGATATATTGCAGTTGTTTTAATAGCACAGCATTGATTTATATCAGCTGCAAATCTGCTTCATGCTGATGTACACACTGGTTATCATCCTGAAGGATCATAAAGTGTTTTATGAATTAGCTTCTTGAAGCATTTATCACATCTACTTGAAAACAAGATAAAAGTCTCATCTTTTTGGACAATCTGTCACATCAGAATCTATGGTGCCATCTCTGGTAGAGTGTAGCTTTAAATCTATAAAATCCCTTGTAGGCACTGAGTTTAATCTGTGTTTACTGATAGACGCCAATGGCTCAATAGGTGCCACTGACTGACAGCTGAACCTCCATGGAAATCTGGGGGCTTGACTGAACTCTAACATTCTGTGTTGCAGTGATCTGTTTATGCAGCCTTTTGTGCATGACAGCTGTGAAAACAAATGGAACCTTTATAGCCAGCAGACACATTGCCCTCTCAATTACCTCCACTCCAAATCTTCAACTCTCTTCCTCTTCTCAAAATCTCAAGTGTTCATATACTGCAATATGCATAAACAACTGAACTGCCAAAAAGATTTAATGGAAAGTATTTAAATACACGCACAAGTGCTTTTCAAATTAAAATAATTTGTAGATAAGAGACATAAATGGAATATATGGTCTGTACCTCTACAAAGTGTTTCTAGCACACATAAGAATTTGTTTCTTTGTTTATTTAGAAAAGTTTAATGGTACTGAGTTCTTTCTAAAATTGATATTAAGACATAACCAAACATCTCTTTTTCCTTTTATTTCCAGTCCTGTCCTCATTTACTACCACGTGACTTCCCAGGAAAATCTCTGATGTAGCCTGACTGCAACAGCTCAGTCCCTTTCTGTTTATGGGTTTTACCTTCTGTGCCACATCTCTGGTAAGGAGTGAATGTTTGAGGGAATAATGACCATTAATTAGGGATTAAGTCCTTCCCCAGTGACAAGGGAATATTAGAGGAGGGTATTGCTTTTTCATGCAAATTATCTCAATTCTTCCCAACATTAAATGAAAGAAGTAGGATAGGTAATCCTCTAAGAGTATGAGGACAGGAGATAGGTTGCAGTTCTCACTCTGACTTCTCACATTGAACATAGACTGTGACTATATTGGACATGTTTTTAACTGGTTACTAATCACATATTCATTGCCCTTTAGTATTTTTCTGTAAGAACTAATTTTGCTGAACTTGGGGGTGAAAGAATCCTAAATAATAGGGTTGTTTATTTAGAGATTGACTATAGTAGTGAGGACTTGATACAGAAAAACTCTGAATTCCCTTCCTCTCCATCCAGATAAGCACTGCATGAGCTGGCACACTGCAGAAACAACACTGTAGTGTTGTTTGCAGGAATTAGCAATCCTTAGGGAGAGTATGAGGCATGTCTGACGTGTGTACAGCATTACAGCTACCCTGTAATTCTACTTGCAGTTTCACTGACATCACTGCTGAGGCAGAGATTAGGGATGCACTCTTCTTCCAACCACCTAATTCACGTCTTTGCTCCACTACAAAGGTTGCAGATTTTTCTGAATTGTTTCTCTGCCTTTTTTTTTTTTTTTTTTTTTTTTTTACCAGAATTAAAGAGGATGTTCCCCAACACAGACAGTCTGGTTGCTCAAAGGAACATTTTTTTTTTTCCTGGAAACACAGAACATCCCTCCTATCAAAAAGGAAGAATTACTTCTGACTCAGCCTATGTGAGGTAAAGAAGTAAAAATTACCTTTGACTGAGTGCACTCATTGTACCTATAGACCTACTGAGATGTGTCTGCCTGGTTGGATTTTCCCCCTGAGTGTGCCTAAACAGCTTCCTGATCTGGAATAACACAATGTAAGTTACCTTTGCAACATTTCCAAAGGTATTGCCAGTGCTTTCATTACCTTCAATAGCCACATCCTTAATTCACTTTTTCAAATATAATGATGGCGTGATAAAAAACAAAAGAGAAAATTCTGGCAGTACAAAGCAGCACTTATGCTGCTCTGCTGAAGGATCCAAAAGAAACAAGGGACGCTCAGTGAAAACAAACAGTGAGTTTCTGGAGCATTAAACACTGCTATATTATCATTCACTGAGCACTGCCCTCATTGCTTTGGCACATTACCACATGTGTGATGCCAATTTTTTTTTTTTTTTTTTCTTAATTGCAAATTATTAATCAGTTTTTGCAGAGTTAATCCTGGGAAAGCCCTTCACACCTCTCATGGTCTGAGGAGGGGACACTGCATATCTCAAAAAGTAGATCTTCATGCTCTAGATTGTGGTATATAATAAAGAAACAAGAACCTTCAAGAGAGCAGACAGTGAGCAAGTATATAATTATTTTTCATTCAGCACTAATATTCTCTTGTCATCACAATTTTGGCTTGGTTCCTCAATCTTCAAACACCTCATTCACATGCCAAAATTCACATTATATGCTTCTGTGTGCAAAATTATGCCAGGTTATGTAAGAGGCATCAAAGGCATCTGTACCTCAGAGTCAGTTTTCATTAATCAAGAAAGCAAATAAACCAAATACATGTGCACATAATATGTAGTGGGAAAGTCTGAATTTTAAAATATTTGGGATTAGTCTTAATATTGATATTCAGAATGTGACAATTTTTGCATTCATAGTCAGGCAGCAAGTTCTACTGTGGTAAGATTATGATGAGACCTGTGGAATTTAACTTATAAAGGTGATATTAGGATGAAATTTGTCCTACAATTACAGCTGCTGTGGTAGAGTTGGTTATCTGGGCTGACCCAGCACACTGAATCATTAATGCCCAGGTTGGCCCAAGAACTCCAGTGAGATGAGATGAGATAATGGGCACAAGCACTGGCCAGTTTCCCAGCAAAGCAGCTGGTCAACAGTTACAGGAACTCTCCAAGTGGGACTTTTGTAGTTTACGACATTTCCCTATGTAATTCCTGCTGTCACACTCCAGTTAGGATACACTAACTGTACACTGAAGGTGTGTTCATGAGTCCCCTGAGGAGAATCTGTCATTCTCAGGCATCTCCACAGACAGTTCCTGCTTCAGAACTGACCAAACTGCACATAGATCATTTAAAACATAAGTATAAACTGCTCTTGCATGTGCAGAAATGATCACATAGGAGAGGCTTTTGTGCATAGCCAAAACAGAGGAGGTGCTGTACAAACTGTGAGGAAATCTGAGACAATGGATAGTGTTCACACTGTTGTGGTCACCCAGGACCACAGGCCAGCTGGCTTGTAAGAATCCAGCAACACAAAAATTCAGCTGAAGATGCTGCTCAAAGGGTGGTTTCAACAGTGACTGCTCTCTTGGAAAGATCTGATCTCCTCATGTGAGCTTTACTGAAGATTGTGGTTTTTAACATACACATCCTGTGTTGAAGCAACAAGTATAAATGCAGAAAAAATGAGTCAAAACCTCATTTTGGTACTTTTGATTAGAAAGAAGGGCAGGGAGAAAGAAGAGCAAAAAGATACAAAGGGAAAAAATACAAATAAACAAACAAACAGAAATGAGCTGGGGAAGCAATCAGACATGCCATCTATATGAATATCCAAAACTCTTGTAGTGAGATAACTGTGATGGTATAAAAGTATAAATTACTTAAATTTACCAATATTTTAAGTAACTTTTGCTGCATAATAGACTTCTATGTCTTCCTCTGGCTCTGGTTAATAAACACAGATGTTTACTATTAGTTTTCAGATAATGTTTAATAAAATTTAATTCTTTTTAAAACCATGTGCCTATCTCTGGTAGAGGTCATTTGGAAAGCTGAAGGCTAAGCATAATGCACTGCACATTTGAAGAGAGTTTTCATATAGTTAAATCATTCAGAGACTTGAGAGAAGGGAAGGAAGGGAGGTACATAGTCAAGGAGTTATGGTCCTTCAAAGATGTACAAGGAGTGAAAATTACAACTAATTCTTCTGTTTCAGGGCCACCCTATTCTACCTTTGGCTCTTTTCTGGACAATTTGCATTTAGGCCTTTAAATACTTGTAGGGAAATCTAGGTATGCATCATACAGAAATATATCTGTGCAGGTCTCCAAGCGTGTATCTGGACTAAAACAAAAATATGACTGCAGCTCGTAGACAGAGCCAAGCTTGCTTTCTCCAATTAGAAGTTAATCACAATATTATATAGCTATAGCAGTGAGAAATCCCAGTGTGGGCTATATAAGCTTATCAGGACTCTGAGTAAATTTTTGATCCTATGTGACCTCATTTGTGCAAGGCATTAGTCAATGAGATGTCAATATCTACGCCTTGGGTTTGCCCATCACTGCTCACAAGGCATTATCCCTGAGGTGCAGTGTGTTGCTGTGACTGCCAGCATGAGAGTTAATCAAGAATTTGGAATAGGCATTTCCCACTGCATAAGGGTGAGTCACTTTACATAGGAAAGCAGGCTTCAGCAACACTAAATCATGAGCTTTACACTTGCATGGTTGTAATTCCTCTTATTTCTGAGTAAGACAGCAGCTTGGATCACAGCATTACTCATCAGCCCGCAGGGCAAAGATCCCCACAAGGATGCCAAGGAGTTCCTGTGGACTGGGAGGGCCTG
This sequence comes from Molothrus ater, assembly GCF_012460135.2. Lineage (NCBI taxonomy): Eukaryota > Metazoa > Chordata > Aves > Passeriformes > Icteridae > Molothrus > Molothrus ater. The sequence continues at coordinate 9,919,981 of NC_050482.2, read as the reverse complement.
GAGCAGCACAGGCTGACACACAGCAGAGCTGGCAGCTCCTTTCAGACTGGGCTGTGTGGGTGGAGGGGTCTTTCTGCAGTCTGAAATCATCGGTGGGTTTTACGCTGACTAACAAGAAAATACCTCATCATGCATACAGAGCATTCATTTAACACCCTAAATGTGAGGTAGGTACTGAGGATGGAAATTATCAAGACTTTACTGCCAGAAACCCTGTGAAAACAATATTTAGCAATTCAAGTAAGTTCATGCCACTTTCTGCTTAATGCTCGAGGGAACACCAGGGCTGGCAGTCAGTAATTACTTCTGTGCAGAAACAGAGTTTGACACACACTATTAGAATCTTTTAAGCAAGTTAAAAGAAAGTCTGATGGTTTCACAGAAAAACTACTTAAAGCATCTACTTCTGAAAGAACAAAACCGGTATATTGAAATAAGTTTGAGTTCCATATCAGTACTAGATGTGAGAAAGGATGCAATTCCAGAAGCTCAGACAGACAGACCTTACCTGTGCCAGGTCCTTTTACAGCTTGACACATGAAAATATTACACTGTATTCCAGCTCTCAGCCTGGGAGGTGAATGAACATCACCTCTGCTACTTTCATCTCCTTGGCAAGCAGACTCTTGACTTACATGAACATTTATGTCAGTGTTCGGGAAAAAGAGGATAAACCTGCAGTCCTGTGATGAATGGCTCCATGTGAAGGTATCACAGAAAAATGGGATCTGATTGTTCTCCTAACCCCCTCTATGGGGGCAGTGGGGGGGGGGGGGGGGACGACACGATCCAGAACAGAAAGAATAAAATTCTCAGTTCTGTACATGTCGAACACCTACACAAGCTTATTTTATAAGGACTCATGCAGAGAATGTAGAGTTACATAAAAAGCAACAGCAAAACAGACTGTTCATATGGATAACACAACCAATTTTTCTCTGTTTTTAATGTCTATGTAGCTTATATATCTTGAACAGATGTCGTGACCTTTTTTATGCACTGCTGATTTCTGTTATAGCCAATGAGCAAGATTTAAAATGACCACTGAATTTCCTGCTGCATAGACACAGGAACTATTTTTAATACTGGAAATCTGTTGTATAATTCATGTTAACCAAATTAATTATCATGTCTGGTAGAGGGTTTTTTACCTGAAACTGTGTGGTCCTTTGGGTCTCTCAGTAGTTTGAGCCTTGTATGAGGGAAAATGTACTGCAGGGGCTTCCCATTTATCTGAGGAACACAAATATGCATGTCATAAAAAGATAAACCAACAACAATTGCATAAATAATTTCAGACAGTTGAAACAGAAAAAAGCAAACAAACTTATTTTGTCCAGGGAAATATCACAACTTCTCAATTCAAAAACTCTCCCAAGTTTGGAGACATTTGTCAAACTGCAAATTCCTTCCATGAGATAAAGAATATTTGCTCCCATAACTCCAGATTAATTTCAAATATGGCTTTAGTTCTGATTTTTCTGAGTGACTAGAAGGTGGTCACTCTCTTCGGTAGCTTCTCTCAACCTTAGTCCTTTATTCAAGCCATTTTTAACATAAGAAAGAAAGAAAACATTATTCCTGTATTTTTATAAAATTCTTAGACATGCAAACAAAATGTTTGTTTAATGTGTTACCATCCATGAGTTACTGCTTTAGTTTCAGTGAAACCACATGGCCAAATATCCCTTTTGTCTTCAAATCCCAAAAGCCATGTGAAAGACCTAAACTAAGACTCGTAGGACTACATTGTCTGAAAATGTGCAACATTTACCTGGGCTTATCCAAGACCACATCAAAACTGAAAGTAATACATTCTACAACATACTCTGAAGAGCCAGTTTTCCTGTTGAAATGATCCTACCTGCCCTATGTTTGGGCATAGGAGGAGCCAAGCTGCAGGGACTGACCCACCTTCCAGGGGTGGTTGCCCTGAGCCCACACCAAAATGCCTCTGCAGAGCGTTGGTGGCAACACTACCCCACAGCCATCACAGCCCCCTTTGCCTGCAGTTTTGGTCTTTTGGTAGCAGAGCTGAACCCATCACTTCCCTGCCTCTGCATGTTGGTTCCAAGCCTGGGCAAAGCACCCAGACCGAGAGGAGGGAGCGTGACTGAGCCTGCTCCAGGATGGGACCTCAGGGAGCAGCCTCAAGGAGCCAAGGGGACAATGCTATTCAGCATGGCAATGCAGCAGCTTGAGTGCATCAGCAGCCTGCTGCCAAGAGTTTATTATTATTATTTATATTTAAGTAGCATTTAAAGGGATTAAGCTCCTCCTGAGCCAAACACTTCAAACCAAGTTCTGCCCTGGAGAGTTTATGAAGTGAATGGATAGCACATATAAATGATGGGAAGGGAAACTGAGAAGTCAAGGGACTTGCTTAGCTCAATCCCACAGTGAGCAGAAGAGTTTATACATCTGTTGTCATAATTCAGTTACTTATCCAGCAAATGGTGTTGCATCTAGAAGACTCAAATCCTCTCCTAACACAGTAAGAGCAATATTGACTGTAATTAATGTCAGACATAAAGGAGATCATGGATGTGATAGCAGACAAGTGTTCCAGAATAAATCAGAACATGTGATCAGGCAGACATTTGAATTTATCATGGAATTTTGTCAGACACAGAGTCTAATACTACCAGGAGTGTATAAAGTTCCATGAGGTTTCCTCACTCATTAATGGCTAGGGAGAGTGTTATGTTTTTAATGACACTGCCAGAAGTGTCAAATTTTATATAACAATAAAAGTTGTATTCAACAAGTTTTATATAACAATAAAAGTGATGCATTTGTCACAGGTAGCTTACTTAAAATTGTAAAAAATCTGGAAGAATGCATCTAATTTTATTTTGAATTAAATTTAAAAAAACGAAATATTGCAGTTTATAAGTGTACGAACACATTTAAATAGATCCTTAGCTGGGATCCATTTTGGTGTGAGTAATTCAATTTAACTGAGGAATGCTGCAGCTCTTAAATGTCAATTCATATTATTCTACTTGCTCTATCTTATTTCATTTTTTAATAAATAACAATCCAAGAATATTCAATGCCATATTGTACATGACTGCTAACAAATACATCAGAAAATATAGACTGTCTCCTTCTTTAGCCTATTACTTCCTCATTACTTCCAGAACTTTATGAGAAGAATAAATCTTTGTGATTTATATAGGCCTGAATAAAAGCATTAAATTTTATTAGCATCCAGGGTAGTATATTAGTTTTTATTGTTGGTAGGTATCAGTACTTAAATGAAACATGTCATTAGGCTTTTACCTTCAGACCAGAACATTTCTGAAAGCAGCAGAACAAATAGGAAAAAACAGAGGTTGCTGTAAATAGATAATACCAACAGCAATTACATTGTTCTTGATATTTTGCTTTAATCATTAGTGAGCATTTTTATCTGAAATTTACACACATTATTCTGAAATTTATCTGAAAATTTATCTGAAAATTTACTAGAATATTTCAAAATCTGTACAGCACAAATTATTTTGTGTTTCCAATTGTTCTCATCTTCTTACATCCACTAGAGTTGGTTTCCCTTCACCTGAATATATGCCAGGAATCCCTTCTGGCTGACTCTTCCCTCAATTTCCCCAGGGAAGGCAGAGAGGGACCCCACTGAAGCCACACAATGTGGCAATGGAAATCCAAACTGGTGCAGAGGGGCCATCCTTCCACTGCCCAGCTGCAGGAGTGGAGAACAAGTCCATAAGCCCAGATTTAGGGCACAGGGCAAAAGCTGACTTGATCCCATATATCTGCTACAAATCCCAGAGATTTCTGCCAACTGTCCCTGTCATCCTTCCTCACCTCTCTGGGAGCATTCAGTACACTTGATTTGCAGTTTAGCACTGGCATATCATCCTCTTCCTCAGGAAATTTAAGCTCTGGTCATGTGTTTCGTGTTATTAGTCAGCTCAAAGGCCCTCCAAAAATGGAATGAATGGGAAATAATTGTGCTGAGGGCTTCTAATAAAAGATGAGTTTAAAAATGCATTTCATTTCCTGTTGTCTTTAAGTGTTTTGTCTGATAAACAAACACTATGGAGGCCTCATAAAAGGGAATAATATAAATTAAAGAGGATAATCAAGAAGAAAAAATTTCCCTAGTGCTGTATTTAAGTTTAAGAAATAAAATTAATGAAATGTATTTTAATTTTCCAGGCCATAGCCATACCTATAATGTATCAGCTGCTTTGGATTGGATCACCAAAGTCATTCCTGGTTTTAAATGTTGCTGCATCTCCTCTTCTGGTGTTAGAGGGCCTGATAAGGTGACTCTCAGCAGCTACAGTTGGTTGCTGTCCTCTGAGCAATACCATTTTCAAGGAAAGCTTTACCTCAGGTGGATATCCAGGAACAAGATGGTGCATGCTCGAGGTGGTGGGTTAGGCAGTATCCATCCTGATTTCTGAATACCACAGGTACTTGCATGAGCACGCAAGGCCCATGCAAGCTGGTACCAAGAATTTCTCCAGCTGTGGGAATTCTGCCCCTTTGAACCTCTAAATTTCCTCTGTGTGGAGCACAAATGTAGAGTTGTCTCAAAATCCTCAAGGTGGAAAGTTTTTTCTGCTGATAGATCCCCGGTGATGGAAACAATTTCCAAAAGACACACCGAATAAAAGCTCAACAAATACAATGTTCCCACTCATTAATAAATTGCAAAGTGAGTTGTATTTTCTTCTGCAATTAAGTAAATTCAATGCTGACCTTTGCTCCAAAAGTCATTCTGGCATGCAGAGATAAAAACATTTCTGAGTGACTGAGAAATGAGGCACTGCCAGATAAATTCCTTTGTGAATTACAGTAAGGGGGTGGCTAACAATCCACTCTTTAGATTAAATATTTGAACAATTATACTAAAGTTGGAAATTTCCAATTTCTCATCATATTTCCAGAGAATCTCAACCACAAAATGCCCCCCCCCTGCAACCAGGTCTCTAACAGAAAACAGTTTACTACAATTTAAAATAAATTCGCCTCACCGGTTGGAAAACAATCAAAACTAAGTAAACTGTGGAACAAAAGTTTGCAGGTAGCCTTCTGAATCTCTGTCACAAATGGCATTTTCTCATTCAGCCCTACTACTCCCCTTTTGACCCATTTTTTTCGTAACTTCTAATTTTCCAAGTGCCCCTAAAAAGGCTTGACTTAAATTTCAAGAAAATGGTAATAACTCATGAATGAAGAGAAAAGCATATAATTTTTTATGGTGTTTAGAAATAGGGGATTGCATTCAAAAGATTTCATGTCTAGGACACTTGCCTTCTTTTTGTGATTAGAAAACTGTTGCCTAAGTGAACTGATGGCAATATACTGGTATTACGATGAGTTTAGGATTTTATTATTCATTTAGGGCTTAAAAAGACCCACCTATAATGACTGGAAGTATTTAAAACTCCTCACTGAAAAACTACTTATATCCTCTTAATATACTCTCATTGTCCATGCCTTGTCATGAACTTTTACTGCCCTGACATCTTCTCCTACAGTTCTTTTCCAAACTGTTTGTAACAGCCAGTTTAGTTCAGGATATGCAAATAATTTTCACAGAAAAGAATAAGAATAAAACCACTTGATGTCAGGAGGCTTAAAGAAGTTTCTGGTGAACTGGAAGTGACAGCAAACTGTTGAGGTGAACAGTGGTCAGTGGGAATTCTACAATAGATGATGATGCATTGATAAGGTCTTACCCTCCTCAGGGAAGCAGTCCAGAATCAATACATTGGGAAATGGCTATTAAGATATTCAACTGAACTGCAATTTAACATGATTTCAGAATACTAAATACCACAGAAGTTGCTATAGAAACAAATATATTTTAATACTTATAATACAGTATGTGAGCTTAATCTACTGGGTTATAAGAAATCCATGGAAACTGGAGGTTCAGGGTTGTCACTCCACTGCATTCTTACTTCAAAAGCTCAGGGTTGTGCTTTATTTATTACTTTCTGTTGTACAGGCTCTGTGGGATGTAATCAAGCAGTTCTGATTTCATCTAGTAAGAAAATTGATATTTCACATGTGTGAATCAAAATTTTCTGGAATACACGTATTGCAGTTGTCATTAAAATATTTTCATTTTTTAACAGAGACGATCATAAGAATAGCAAATTTAGAGCCAGCAAGGGTATTTGGAAACACTGATTACAAGCAGATTAGTGCTATTGATGCAAATTATTCTTTCTGTGGCTGGTTTGAGCTCAGTAAGAGATATTAATGGAGTTGTAGTGGCTTAATTCCTGTGCTAACCAGGAAACTTCCCTCTTAACCAATTTCAGGAAATCATCTGCAGCAAAGGAAGCTGTGGGTGAAGGTGGATATGTTCAGATGGTTCTGGATGGAGAGTGACTTGCCATTTTTCTACATTTTGAGTACATCATACTTGGGCACTACAGGTTCCTGTGCAGTACTATGGTGTGGATACAGGAGACAGATAGCATGGCACAATGAACTCAGTAACACTTTCATAATACACAGGGCTGAAAAAGCCCTTAGGGAGTGCCTACTTTGCCTTACTTTGCCTCACCACTCTCATTGCCCTGATATGGTTTATTTGTCTTTTTCTCTTGAAAATATAATACTAATACTAAAAAATAGAGATGTTAACACTGATTTACTTTCTTCTATTGCTAAATTTTTCACAACTCATCATGAAGCTAATAAAACTCTTTTAAAATATCTATGTCCCTTTTTATCTTGTCACAAAGCAATTTAATTTCTGGATGTGTCTGAAAATATTTTTAAGTTATCTTAAACAAACGTTCACAGAAGACTCTTAACGTACACAAGCTCTGAGTAAAATTTGATTAGGTAGATGACATGGAGTTGGTGAGACCTGGCATTTCTCCCTTCTGCAAAGTCACTGATACTATTTTGTACTGATGTGTGACTGACAGTAGCTAACCTGGATGGAAAGAGAAGAAGAAGGAATTGTTGTAAAACTTGTCCACACACATCACTTCTCTTCTGCTGAGGCTTTACATGGCATCAGATAGAATTATTTAGAACATGTTCACTCTCCAATTTACATCCCATATTTCATAAAACCTTAAAAAATTCCTTTGGCAAGATTTTGATGCTGTATCTCTATTTCCATATAAGCATGGGGATATTGCAACAACTTGAAGGAGAAAAAAAATTACATATCTTTTTCCTGGAAATATCCAGGAAAACAAGAACTCCTAGGCCCTTTAACCTTCCTGCTGAAAATTTTTGAACAAATTTTTTCAACCAGTCCTAGGGTAGTGCTATTTATATGAGGAAAAAAAAGCAATGATCAGATTTCTGTGAGTAAGACCTTGCTTAGGAACTGTTTCCCAGGACAAAAGCTCTGGAGCTCTAAAAGTTAAATGTATCTTACTAACCACCTCCTGATCACAGAGCTCAGGGTTAGCAGTAATTCTTTTGGACAAACCTGATTTTCAAGGAAAATTTTCAATTTTACCTCAGAAAGCTGTAGTGGTAAAATACAATTATGTATTTTTAGAATAATTAATGCTTCTCATGAGGATTAAAGTGCTCAGAGAGACAGGATTTTTTAACTATTGCCAGTGATATTAAGAGATGTTAAGACTCAAAAGCATCCTTTATTATGCAATTAAGTTGATTCATAGAATCATAGATCTATTTGAATAGATTGCTGTAAGAATTATATCATGTAAAGCCCTTTTTCTAAACAAGAAATGAGTAGGCTCAGTACAACCCAGGCTGTGTAAATCTCAATATACGCTAGGGATAGAAAAGGAGGGGAAAAATAAATGAAAGCTTGTGTTGTAAGAAATTTTAACACTTACTTAATGAAATTTACACTATTGCTTCATAAAACCTGCATTTAATTGTCAAATGTCAGTGAAAATGCTCACCAGCATAAAACTTTTAAAGATTGCATGACAGAGATATTCCTGTGTTTTATGTTGTCTGACAAATTAACGTGAGCAATTTAAGCTGTTAAGTATCACAAAAGGGCCATGCAATTCCTTCTCTCAGAATCACAGGATTGTTAATAACTTGGAAAAGATGTCTAAGATGATCAAGCCCACTGTCAACCCAGTACCACCACCATGATCACCACAAACCATGTCCTCAAGTGCCACATCCATGTTTCTTGAACACTTCCAGGGGTGATGACTCCACCATATCCCTGGGTGGCCTATTTCAATTCTTGACCATCCTTTCCATGAAGATATTTTTCTTATATCTAATCTAAACCTCCCCTGGTGCAATTGGAGATAATTTCCTCTTGTCTTGAGGAAATGCACTCACTGCTTTCATTGGATCTCACGTAAAAATATAATCTAAATGAAAACATAAGAATAAATCAGGATATAACCTAAATCAATCAGTAAAAATGACAACTAAAACAAGGAACTGAAGACCTTAGAGATTTGAAATGCATAAACTTTGTTAATAAAAAGTGGAAATAGAATGGTATCCTAAGGTAAACTACATTTTAAAGTTGGCAAGCTTGAAAAAGCAGACTATGGTATTTTTCTTTCTCTCTCTAATAAATGAAATATTCTAAGTATTAGATTGATGGAGTCTCAACAATTTATTCAATAATTAATCACAGACTTTTGGGATCATACCAACTGAAAGTAGAAAAAATGTCAACAGGATAAAGGAATTATTTTCCTTCAACTACTAAAAGAAGGGAAGTGAATTTGGACGAGATAAAGCTGGTAAGGGAAAATTAGACTGTTTTCTTTTTTTCCTTTTTTTTTCACCTATAGGAATACTTAAGGTATAGATATTTTCAGTTATATTTCAGAAGTCAAAAGACAACCTGAAAAATTAATACTAAATTGTAGAGGAAAGTTAATCTAATTTCACCATCAAATGTTGATGATGAATACAGGTTCAACAGCACTTCAGCTGAAAGCAGCTGGATTTTGAGTAATCCTGTAGTTCCTATGGGAACTGTTGGACAGTATGATTAACTTATCAATCATTTATAAAACTAGAGGCACATCTTATTTGACAGCTTACTTGATCTTGGTGTTGACTTAGTGGTCGAGAGTGTGACAACTTCTCTGGCAGCCTTCTGTCAAGGATGTGTCCATTCTCCAAACGAGGCTCTCTGGGCTTGTCAAACCAATCTGTTTCTTCCCGACGGAGATGATAGGCTTTGAAAACCAAGGACAGGTCAAATGCTCTGGTCCAGTGCTGGGCAAAGGGCAAGAATGTGCATTGTGCATAGCAAACATGCAGAGTGGTTACTAATTGGCCATGCAGCTAAAGCAAAGTTAGAGGTGAGACTTGAGACATTGAACTTGAGCATTATTTAGCTGTGAGACAGCAAAGAGAGAAGATTCTGTTTATGTCAGAACCATGGATATTAAATACAGAAGATATCTACCAAGAGCTGTAGCCACTTCCTCCTTCTGGCAGCTAAGAAATAGACTGCAGATTTCACATATCTCTAAAATGTTTGTTGAGAAAAATTTAGTCATATCAGGTATTTTGCAGCAGACTCAGAAAAAAGCCCAAACTCAGAAAATCCAAATCAAAACCCAAAATAACAAACCCTCAAAATGCAAACTCCACTAATTCCCAAATTTGTGAACTGAGTACTGTTCAAAATATTTTGGAAATAATCTAGAACTACATATAAGAAAATTACAACCTCTTTATGGAATCGATATCAAACCAAATCAAAGAAGATAGGAAACCAACCTATGTAACTGAAATTCTAAGCAGAAATATTACAGGTGTTCTCATTTTTAATTCCATCCCCCGATTTTACAGTACAAACCTTTATGTATGGATTTTTAATGTCCTTTCTGCAAAAATTCTACAAGACTAATATTTTGTTTGCAACAGTAAATGTTGTATTAGGCATCTTTTGGGGATCAAATAACATCATTTCACTGAAATCAGTTTTGCAAATGGATATATTTATCCTTATTGACTATTGGGACATAGGTGTCACTCCTTTGGTATCAGAATCATGCCCTGTTTTCTTCTATGTTGCCAATTGTAAACCAATGCAATGTCCAGGTAATTCAATGTAGAATGTAAGGAAAGTTTGAATTTTATGCACTATTAAGCAAAATAAATTTGGAAATCAAAGGAAGACAATATTTGTTTCAGCAAAACCACAAGGAATTGTAAAACTTAAATAATTTTTGCTAGTTAGTTAGCAGTTTTTGCTATAATAACAAGAGTGAATGAACATGACACAGAAAAGAATTTAAAAGGAAAAATGGTAATTTTAATAATCTTTCCTATTTAGCTGTGGAAATAAACACTATCTATTTGGTTTAAGAAATAATTTCAAAAAAATGTTAATGGGAAAAAAAGGAAGTTGTGGTTTTTCATTACTATTTTCTTAAAGTTTTCCAAAAGAGGAATAATATATATGCATGATTTTTTTGAAAAGAATACATTGTATGTGGTAAAACCAACATTCTATATAATATAAGAAGCCTTCAAAATTTTTTTGAATCTTGATTCATATTATGATTGATATTATACAGTCTCTTCCTTCATGACTGTGCACAAACTTAATCTAACATGAAATGGTTTATTTAATATTATTTAGATAAGAACATATGAATTACCAGAAACATTATTAGAGGTTGATTCTTATCTCACTACTGATTAGTTATTAACTGCTATCAATAAAACAATTGATAGCAGTTATTGTCTAGCATGCAAAAATTTCATGCTTTACACATTTATGCCAGTTGATCAGTACCTGCACAAAGCAGGCTTGTCCATGACTCATCCTGACAGAACTTCTTTCTGAAGCTTACATGAAGAACCTAATACATAATTCTGACCCCAGATGCTAATGCTGGCTATCACAATCTGTGTCATCAAATGAGCAGATGAAAGAATGATTTTGTTCTTCCTCCTGCCTCAGTTGAAATAGCATTTCCTGGATTACTACTCTTGAAAATGTAGAATTCCTTCCTGCAGCCTACTTTTTTTTTTTTTTTTTTTGTAATCAAACTGTGATGAATGTGTGTATTTTATTGAAATTTAAGAAGTTATAAATATATGTGTATACAGACACACATACCCCCCACACTCACATGTCCACACACACCCCATTGGTTTTGGCTTGCACAGCTGGGATTTGTCACAGCTGGAAACCTGACAACAGCCAAGATGAACCACTGACAGCCTAAGAGAAGTCATCCTCTTATTCTAAGGCTAACAGAATGCAGCCAGGTGGTTCCACCCAAACAGATTAACCAGGTGAGATTGAACTCCAGGCCGTGGATCCAAGAACCTCAGTGAGAGAAATAACAGTGATCACTGTAAATCCCACAGATGAAAAATTACAAGGAATCAACTGTGTTGATAACGTGATGTCTTGATATCTCAATTTTAAACTTCTAAACTCTGCTGAAGAATTTACAAATTAGCATATAAAAGAAAAAAATATTCTTGAGGTGAGAAAAGGTACATTTTATACCTTCTGAACAGTAAGGGCTATTTATATTCATAAAATTGAGCACTAGCTTCAGTGTTCTTGAAAATTATTATCTTCAGCATACCTAATAATGTGTGGAAAGTGGCAGCTGTGTGGTTGACAGAGATCTGTTTGCTGGATCAGAGTTTTCATGGTACTGGGAACCCTGAGAAAATCCCAGGTGTTTCAAGATCTCAAAATGCTGTTTATTTTTAATGGGCAGCTCTGGACATTGTGCTGTTTTGACACTAAGGCTACTTTTTTAACCTGTTTGAAGTTTGGAATCCCAGTGCCAGCATTACTTATGTCCTGAAGCATGGTTTTAAGATTTGTTACAGTATTTACTTAGTGAAAAACAGAAGGATTGGACTCAAAGTCCTATTTGCATTCTCTTCTAGTATTTGTTATGGGATGTCACCTATAAAAAATGAACAGAAAGTCATGCATGTCTCTGAATTTGAACAAAAGAAAAACAAATCAAATTTAACATTTTAACTTAATTTTTAAATGTCTTTTAAGATGATAAATCAAGCTGTAGCACAAGAAGATTTTTCCTAAGACAGTGCTTAAGACTAATTTCTCTAAATGAAATTTCATCAAGACCACGCAGCAGTTGCTTAAAATAAAGAGAAGCTGCAAAGCAAATTGTGCTAAAAAGTTGGATGAAACATGCCAGAATAGCTGTCCACTGTCAGGACATCAGATCACTACAGAGAAGAGTGCAGTCCCTAAAAAAGAAGGCCATGACTTTCTTTAGAAATGTAATTGCATATTTAGAACACTTTTTATCTTACATTCAAATTATATTAATTATTTCAATACAGGTTACTTGCTGTTAGACTGCATATTTGAAAATAATGTGAAGAAGTATTTTGGTTTCCCAAGAAATAGGCCACTTGTGAAGATAAAATTTGATAGAAATTAGAAAAAGACTGCTGGACGGGGAAGCCCTGAGTGACATATCAATCTAATACAGAATATGTGAATGGAATTAGAATACACCAGACAGGGTCTAACTAATCAGAAACTGATTTAAAACTGAAACGTGTTCAACTTGAAGTATTCATGTATGTCTTGTACAAATATATATGAGAACTATAACACACTGTAGGGCACCTATGTAATTCTCCATGACCTGTTCATATGTGATAGAATAGCATCAAAATGGATCTTTTGGTCTGGGTTGGTTCTCCTCAGTTTTCAGGAGGAAAAGTCCTGTATCTTTCACAATGTGACTCTAGAATGATCCATAAAAGTCACAAGCTGAGAGGAGACAAGATAGCATCTGCTTATTTAGGAAGAATGATATGAGTTTCAACTCAGGGAGTTCCTCTCAGCTGTTTTCAGATTTAATTATAGGACTCTGTGTGCTAAGAATCGAAGGACAATAAAAACAGTTAAACTTCTGATAAATATCAAAAAAGCTGATGACCCTGAGTCTCTCCTGAAACACAGAGTTCATGAGGGGGTTATAAATATCTAAGAAATATGAAGAAAACTTACAGAACAAAGTCCTTAGTATGATGTATGAGAAAGGCAAATAGATAATTTTTTCTAATGCTTATGAAAGATTTAGCATGTGTAAAAAATCAATAATGCAATAATGAACGGAGGTTAGTAGAAATGTGAAAAATAAACCATACTACTTCATAATCATGCAAATATGTCTTCTGAGACAATCATTGCCATTTACAGACAATAGAGCGCATGCAAAGTCTCTTTTATTGTGCAGTAAATACACATAAGAAAAAGTTAATGGAGTGCATACAATTTTGAACATATTCATTTCATTTGCCTTCAAACTGTCTTTATGATTTTTAAACAATTTAGAATATATTAATTCTGAACTGACTCAAACAAAACTGATACATAATTTGCAATTATTAACTCAACATCAGCTTTAACATTCTGCTGTACTTATTCAGAAGCAGCATTTTTAATTGCACTATTTATAATACATCAGAAAGATTCCTTTCATGAACTTAAGTAAGATAAACTCTTGTGCTTATTTGGCAGATGTGTATGGGGTGCATATAAAACCAGCTACGCTGCATAACCCATCAACAAAAGTAAAATACTTTATGTCCTTTATTGAAGTATGAGATTGTCTTGCACCATTCAAAGACAAATTATCTTACATAATCACAATTCTGAATGCACAGAGTCCACATGACAGGATGCTTTCAACAAACCATATGTAGAATGTTATTTTGCTATCACGTTAAGCTCTATATGGTTCTAACATATAATATGTACTTAATGAACAGACTATTTCTATATAAACACAGATCTAAATTGGTGCATCGGGAGATGGAATTATCATTTTTTGTGTTCTATCATGAAATTTCATGCACATAAAATTACTGGAGTTTTTTAGAGATTTGGGAGATCATTTCCAAATCCCAGCAAAAACTATTGCAAATAAGTTCAATGATTCACAGTCACTGGAGAGAGCTGCACATAAAGACTGATGGCAGAGTCTGTATTGTACGTGGAATGTTCTACACAGTATCATTGAAAAGTAGACATAAACAAGTGAAAAAGAAAATGCACAAGCAAACCAAAAGGAAAGCAAATCAATAACAATATAGTAGCATGCAATAGTAGCTTAACACCATTCAGAAACTGTAAGGGTAAAATAAAAAATATCAAATACGACAAAACGAATCAACCCCCAAAAATGTAGACACACAGAAGATGCACCAAAGAACAGAAAAAGAACAAGTCTTTGAAGTGTGACAAAAATCAGACACATGCATAGAAATGAGGATTTGCGTTGTGATAGTAAGATACCAGTCTGAGGCCTAATTTACCTTCACTGTCTGACATGGCATGCTGGAAGTCATCCATGATGAAGGCTATATCTCGATCATAGCCTCGAGTCCGTGACTCCTCCCTCATATGCTGCTGGACCTCAGGTAATGAATGGCTCGATCCAAACTGGTCCCTGGTATCTGCAGATATTGGTGGCAAGGGTCCAGCTGCTGCTCTTGCCATTCCCATTGGCTGTCCAACAGGACTTAGTGGGCTCTCCTCCTCTGAGTTCTGTGCTACTATTGGGATCCTTCCCCTGCTTTGGCTAATAGGCAGACTGGTGGGTTTAGTTCTTCCAGAAGGTGCTGCATGGCTAAAGGAAACATCTAAAGGTTCAGCTTCTTGGGCTTTCAGTCTTAAAGAAGAACTGGAAGAATCCCTTTTCAATGACAGATCGAGCCCATACACTGAGGAGGGCCTAGATGAGGGCCTAGATCTACTACCACTGCTATAAGACTTGTCTGCTTCATCTTGTAGTGCAGATCTCATTGTTGGACCTAGTGCAGTCCCAAGGCCTGCTCCAATGGATGACGTCAGTGGTGGCCCCATGTACTTCTGTTGGTCACTGATGTTTTTTCTAAGGCCATAAGTGATATCATCCTGAAGAAGCCTTGCCCTAGTAGTGATTCCCCCAAGTGTTGAAGTGCTAGAAGTCATATAGCTTGAATAGTCAGGCTCAAGGTCTCTGCTTTCTTGGATAGGTGAAAACTTTGTTAGTTTGGGGTCTATCAATGCTTTCTTGTGTTTTGACTGCTTCTGGTAAAGGAGGGCTGCTGGGAGCTGCTTAGCAGCCTGTTTCTCAAGAGTAAGCCTACCTATGCTGTATTTCTCAGATTTTGGAAAATGCCTGTAGCTGCCCTCTCCATGGTAATACTGTGACAGACCAGCCAGATGATCGAGACTTTCTGCACCTCTACGGAACTCTTGCTTTATCTGGTGTTTCAGAAGTTTGAGCTCATAAGGGTCCTCCATTGGGTCTTCATCAGCTTTAACATAGGAATGTAACCTAGAGGAAGTCTGCAGTGGTGCCAGGAAGTCTGACACTTCTTGTGCTCTCCTGGCCTCAGTTGTGCGAAGAAGTCGATCTGTTTTGGTCAGATCTTTCTCATGGAGGCTAAAACTGGAACCAAGGGCTCCTGTTCCTTTAGTAAGTTCTCCTATATCATCAATCAGCACATAATTTCGGGGTGTATGGTGGTGGTCTATATCTGCATAGAATGAATCTGCAGATATGCTTGATATAGGGCTGCTTGCTATGCTGTTTCTCTCATCTAGTCCTATCCTTAAGTCCAAGGTAGAGTATTTACTGCCCAGCTGGGAAACTGCATAGCTATTGTCAGTTGAAACTGGTGCTATCATGAGAGGCTGATTGCGAATTACATCATAGTTTGTTGTTATCTTAGGCTCCATGTATAATGTGGTCTGTCTTGGCTTTGGCTGTATCACCATCATCTGTGATGGGAGTTGATATGATGGCTGTTGAGATGGTGGAGGTTGAGCCTGTGGGGTAAAGGACATGGTACCTCCTGTTTGGAATGCTGTCTGGGTCTGATAGGGTGAAACCTGCTGGTGGTACAAAGGCTGCTGTTGTTGGTAATGTGACTGCTGTGTGAACTGAGTTGGTGCTTGAGTTGGCAGGGCAGGAGATGAATACTGATATTGAGCATACGGGCTTGTAGCAGGGGCAAACTGTGTTTCTGGCTGGGTTTGTGGTGGCATAAACTGGTTAAATTCTGTCTGGGGTGCAGTACGTGGTCTTTCCAAGCCATGCTGAGTTTCTATTCTGGTTGACCTGGTATTATTAACTTCACTGTCTGACATATAATCACGTTCTTCGGCTACTCCTTGGAGATAGGCACGCTCTCTCTTTTCTCTCTCTTTTAGCAGGGCTTCTTTCCTCCTATTAATGCCCATTTCCAAGTATCTCAACTTGGCATCTATTTCTTTTTCCTCCTCATCTAGCTCTGCTTGCTTCTTCCTAAGCTTGGCTGACTCACGTTCGACCAGATCCAATTCCCTGTCTATATCCTGAAGAATTTTGGCTCTGGCCATAGTGGTGGTCCTACAAATCCTTCTCCGTGAAACTGATCCCACAGAAGTATATGGGGACTGAGTTCCTGTTGTTGCTTCCTCGGAGGTGGATTGGGCAGAGTCCTCTTCACCTTCTTTTGAGTGCTGGATGGAGTCAAGCCTGAAGAACCTTTTGACTGCAATAGAAGAAACAAGACTGAATCACTATCCTGAAGGGAAATTAATCACAAGTTATTTAAATTTTTTCAGGGTATGGCTTTTTAACTTAACCACATACTTTCTTTAAGACAGAGGAAATTTTGTATCTGTGATTAAGCAGCAGAAAGTCGAAAGGAAAATGGTCATCAGCCTACTAAAAATGAGCAATCTAATGCAAAAATAAGGGTGACATTCATTAGGACTTTGTTTAGCCTAAGTTTAAAAAATCTACCTTATATTCTTAAAGTTTAATCTATAGTAATTTAATTTTTTTTTAAATTTCTACATGGTTATACATAAATATATTCAATGCATATGTGTGTGGGAGGGGAATATATGTATATATACACCTCCCTTTCATATAACATTTAATTTAATAAAAACTATGTATAATTATAAATGTACTAATGTACTTATATAAGCATTCATAATTAAATTTATATATAATCTGTACAGTCAAATAGATGAGTCTGAGCCAGACACTGAATGCATACCCATAAGCTATAACTTGTACTGAAATCCAGACAACAAAGCAGAACTTTCTAGTGACAAGACAGACAGTTCTTACATGATCTTGTAATTTTTTGCGTCATATCTCATGCTATATATGTTTGGTTTTTTTTCAGGGGATCTTCTTGTTCCTTACAAAACTGGTATAAGCTTTCTTCAGTTCACTGAAGACTTTCATAAATGAAATTTGTTCCAGTTAGGAATCTACAGTTTAAAACTTAAAAAAAAAATAAGTATAACATGATAGCAATTCAATTCCATCCAGATGTCCAGACTTCCCCACAATTAATGGTGGAAGAGTGATTCATCCTGCTGTAGTCTGATGTACCTCAGACTGATAACTGATTTTTTTTTTGAAGTCTCTTCATCAGTTAGGAAAGTAGACAATGCAACTGGTTAGATGCAATTCAATTTGCATCCTCAATCACTAATGTTTTTGAAATTTTCTTTTAGTTTTAAAGTTCAGGCTCCCACACAATGTATACAGATTAGGAAGCAGGACCTGAATGATTTTGAAATTATATCCTATATCCCTTGAAGCTTCTTACAAATCTTGCCTTAGCAAAGGAAAAGAGATTGATCTACACACATACCCTGAAACAAAAGAAAAATCAGCTCAGCCCTTACAGAATGCAGATATGTTATTACCAACATATGGAAACATTTTAGCCCAGTTTAATAGGAGAAGAATAAAACCAATATTGATCAAATTAAATCTCCTGCCTCTGCAGAAAAGGAAAGCATTTCTGCAAGGATTAACTGCTTTTAATTAAAAATGGCATTTATTTTGAAATAAATGCTACTTCATTCAGATAGGATATAAATAATATTAATTTTAAGTAGGAGTTTATAAAACAGTATTTTCTCAGTTTATTTTGATATGGCATTAATAAACTGTACATGTTTTTAAGAAGTGTTGACAATTTCCTTTTGCTGGTCCTGTTACCTAGCTTTGAAAAATTGTAATAATTAACACATCGTTTGCCACAGATCTTTAAGGAAACATTCACCACCTTTTCAAATGCCATTAAAGCTCTTTTATTCTCTTCATCTAAATTCCATGAACTTTTGCACGTTTCAGATTTCAATAAAAGCAATTTAATCTTTTCAGCTTCCTGTGGCCATTTCACAAACCCATGTTGTGCCAACAAATCAAAGGAGCTAATTTTATCTTGCTCAGTGTGCACTTATAAGCAAAGACAAATTAATCATCTACAGTAGGTCTAGTTGGCTAATGTTTTATATTGTAGAATCAGTGTAATACCACTGTTATTTCCCCCTCCTGAACTGAAATTGGGATCACAGATGGTGAAGCAGTTCCAGATGGTCACTGGTATTGGGAAGTGCTATTAATAAAACAGTCATTAAAAGGTCTACAATACTTTATGGAATTAATATTTTCAGATAATAGTTAAGTTGCTGATGCATAAATCTCAGTGTCAGATTAGTATCAGTTTTAACAAAAAAATTTGCTTTTAGATCTCTCTGTATATGAAGAAACTTAGACTAACAGAAGATGTTACACTTGCTTTTGAAAAAGTATTGATAACCTCTAGCTTTTAGCTACTATTCTCACAAAAGGAAGGCTTAATTGCTTTTACTTGAGATTTATACTAGGACAAGAAAATTATTACTGTGATAAAATGTGTGTCTTTTTCTTGTTCCTGGATATTTCCATCATCACTTATGTTAGCATGCTCCCTGGGAACTGTCTTAGTAGATTGAAGGGAAGTTCAACTGCAATATTTGAGAGACAACTTTAAAGTGACTATTATTAGTTTTTGCATTTCCTTTGAATTTGTTAAATAGCATTAAAAAAAAGGCAAGCTAGGGCTGATATTTGCCAAATTCTAATTTCTTTGTCAAAAAGAATTGGGAGTGGAAAGGGCTAATTGTGCTGTCTAGTCCTATCTCTGTATTTTTGGTCATTGTCTTGCATACATTTCTAATGTATGCTGACTTTACATTTGAAGTACCCAAAGGAAAGATGGGGCAGAAACCTCCATGAGACCACTCTGGAGCCACATAAACCTATCAAATACAAGCAGGCATTCTTAGACCTTACAATCACTGGTTAAAGGTTAAATTAGATGTCAGAAAGGTGACCTTAGCAAACTCTCTGACTTAATAAACAATAAAGTTTCCTACTATATTTTACCATGCTTTCCACCTTAATTCTAGGCAGTTTACTTCTAGCTAACTATTAGTATCCTCACTACTTTTTAAAATAATTTTTTGTTTAGCAAATGACCACTCTAAATGTCGAGTGCAACTTCAAAAAATTAGAAGTAAATTATTCTAGTTTTTTGTTTTACCATGATGCTCATATAAATGTTATTACTTTTTTGATGACTCTTGTATAATTTAACACTAGTCTGGGATATCCCTTCAGGGTGGACTTAATGGTAATCAGACATGCTTCTGAGGCAAAGCTGACCTTGTTAAAATAAGGCCTAAGCTCATGCTTGAAATAAAGCCACAGAGATACTACAAACTAAAGATACTACAGACTAAAGAATGGAGAAACAAACTATCTTCACCTTCCAACACCACTCCTTAAGCCTAACAACATTTTGAAATAAACATTGGACAAAGTCTTCTCAGTCTTGCAGTTCAGTGACAAGATAACATCACAGTAAGGAAGTCAAAAGACTGAGCTGAAGGTTGCATGCAAACAGATTTAGCAAAATGTTGCTTTTCTGCCTTGCCAATACCCATTAGTCTTGATGTGAGTTATTTTCTGAGTTCAAATTTATAGAGGTCATCTGGACAAAGGCTTGTGAACACTGCTGAATTAATTGTGTGGTGACTTTGGAATAACTCTTTTGCAATGATCATCCTGTTCCTTGTGAATCTTTCCAGAAATACCTTCTTCTACCTATTTTTGCCTCTTTTAATTTGATGTCATTGTTGACAAAGCCAGCAAGACTCTGACAAGAATCAGTTACTAGGAAATACTAATATGTTCTGCTGCTTTTTATCTGTTTTAAAGAGATAGTTTACTTTGAGAGACTGAATGGCTCAGGATACCTGTAATGAATTTCTACCTCTAAACACCGTGTTTGATTTTAGCTACACAATCTTTCTTGTCCTTGTCTCAGCTGAGTTTTTAAAGACAATATGCTGCTCTCCATTCAGGTAGCCATGTTTGGATATTAGTTTCATTTGCTCAGAAGTTCAGCTTTGACACTTGAGCATACAATTCTTGCATACTTCTTGCATGTTTTAAATTGCGCTATAAACATTTAATCATTATTATTTATTCCTCTTTTAAAATTTTCTGTGATCGCAACACCAACTTCTTCTTTGGTCCCCTTTGGAGCTTAAAAAACAGATCTGCACTTATATATATATATTTTGTAAAAGTAGGGAAAAATCCTGAAAATAATGTATACAATATGTATACATATATGCATTTGCAGAAGCCAATTTCAGTTGTGATGACAGCATCTTATTAGTTTGTCCTGACCAGGCTATATAACAGACATAGTGATGTCAGACTACTACAGCCTGTGGTGCTGTGAAAAGCAATAGTAAAGTGGATTATAGATGAGGCTACTCCTCTGCCACAATCCCCAGGAGACTCAACAGCGTGGTGAAAATCCTGTTCTATACTGCAGAAGAAAAAAAACCCTCACTTTCTGCAGGGCTAGATTCACTGAAACATTTGATGCTAATTTGCAACAGACTTGAAATGTCAGCAGAAAGTTGGCTGCATTCTGATTTTTCTGCTACCAGAAAAACAATGAAAATAATATTTTTTGTCTTCAAACAAGGAACATGCAGTCAATAAACTGTCTCAGAAAACTTATGGCTAGCATCAGTTGAGAGATGAATGCTGTTGTGTTAATGAAATTACTGTGAATAAACTCTTTTAACCAGATGTTAGGTAGTGGAGGGATAGAAATCACTTTCTCATTCAGAAAAAAAAAAATCACCTAGGGTTGGGACCAATGCAGATTGTTAAGGTAAAGCCTGTGCTGTAGCTCACTTTCCAGCTCCCACATCTTGGATTTTTCATGTAACAAAAACCTTCCCAAATGCAATCTCCCCAAAGCCCCAATATGCACAGTTAAAATTGCAATTGTAATACAGCTGTTCTACCTATAGAGGGTTGGAATGTGTTACTCAGTATTACAGCATGTGCTCTTCATTGTTAAAAATGTATCAGAAGAATCAGAAATTTTGGCAAATCATTGTTTTAAACATTTAATTTCCTACAAAGAATCCATGGAAATCTGTTATCGTTCATTAAGGACTTCTCGGTAATTTAACAGTAATTTAACAGTTATCTTTAAAATTGCTTGCAAATGAGACACAACTCCTAAAGATATGAACCCTAGTATTAGATTACTTTTAAGTATGGAATCCTTAACTGCATCTTCCTATAGGTGCAGAGGTCCTGAACAATGTTTTGTAACTTGTCCTGTGCAAGGAAAATTTCTCATGTAAGTTTTTATGGACACTTCTGGACTTAATAACTATTATGTGGTAACAGCTGTTGAGAAGGCACCACCCTTGTTAACCCCTGGTTAACTATGTCAGAGCAAGAATATTGAGAAGCTTCTCTTCACTGGCTAAGGCTGACACAGGGACACTTCTACAGCATGAAGAACCACAGAAGGTGGGGACCCTCCAAGGAAGACATCAGGTTAAGGGAAGCAGATAAGCTGTGTATGGTAAGGAAAATATATAGAAATATGTATTTATTGAAAGCTGGTCTCATCAGCAGTGCTGAGAGTGGAGCAATATATTCTCTGAACAAATTCTAACCCATAGTAAAACCTTATCATACAACCAGTACTGCCCTGGCTTGTGTGCCATTGCTGGCAAGGGTAGTGCAAGATTAATTTGATGAGCTGAATTTGGCCTTGTATAGGGGAGTGAAATACCCTGCTTCATGAGTAATATACTAGAGCTTTCCTTCAATGTACCTCCTGTCCTTTTCTTTTCTGCAAGTATGTTGCTCTGGGGACTGAGCAGTCAGGCAGAAAACTAGTTTCTAAATCACTACACAGCAGCACTGAGATGCCAGTCAGTCTGTTTTTCTCTTTTTTTTCCCCCACTCCTTTGAAGGCCTATAAAGATAAATTTAGTTTCTGTTAACACCAATATACAATTTTTAGAAATAGTCTATTCCAAAACAATAAGATTTTTTCCATTTTTTTGCTTTCCTTCATGTCAGTCAGAGTCATTCATTCCTCAGATAAACACTTTTGTACTTTCCATCCTCTTACTCCTTCATTTTCTCTGTGAAATTATTTGAAATTGCCATTTTCACTTCAAATGCAAGGGAGACAGCACAGTGCACTTCCTAACAGCTGATGTGAGATACCAACTTCTATCCTCAGTTAAACACATAAAAGCCCATATGCTTCTTTTGATCATGAGGGGAGAAAGGAGAAATTCAAAGGAAATTTGATATGCAAACTACAGACAGATGTGGCTCTTACACTGTGATTTTCAAAGGGATCTAAATCTACATTTCATCTACTTTATGAGAGCAGACGTAATAGTTGTTCCCAGTTGTTTGCACAGAAGACAGTTTTACACAGTCTAACTGATTTGGGATTCATCTGGAACAGGACTGACAAATTTGCCTATAAAGGGTAATGGGGAAATTCCCTTCTCAATTTCTAAAAATGAGAAATAGCAGTTTAAATCAGCAGTAATACATCATTGAAAAATCAGTTTGTAAGAAAAAAATTGAAATCCATTGTTTTGAAACTTTGATTTAAATAGTGGAATTGGAACAACCTTCTATGTATGGCATTTAAAGGATTTTAGAGAACATAGACATTATTCAGAAGCTTACATTTTAATTCCCTTATTTTACCTCTACAGATCTTATCTATAGTGTTTGCTTTTTCTGCTCACTGAAAACAGTCCTTTTCCCCAATTGCCTAAGTACAATTCACCACTTTTTGTAATTTTTTTTCTTTCATAGCTTAAGGCTGATGTAAAAGGGAAACATTTCTGGTTAATTCACAGTGATGTTACCTTCAAAACTCATTATTTTCTTTTTTATTCCTAATTTCTTTTCCCCCTCTGCTACCCTTTGCTATTTATCTTTTCAACCATATTACTTGGATTTGCAAGATGTACTGGATAGCAGTTTATGTGAGAGATTCACTGTTTAATTATATTAACTGTAAACAGAATTACAGGTATCTCAGTTACTTTGCAATGGAGAAAATCTCTGGCAGATTGATTCAGACAATGGGCATCTGTCAAGCCAATAGAGAGAGTCAAATTGTCAGAGTTGAGTACTGCTTCTGCATTGGAATCTCTTTACCAAATGGGCTCATTGTTTTCCCCATTATTCAATCTCTGAGAAAGAAGAGAAGTAAAAATGAGGAAAAGGAAGGGAAAGGGGGAAAGGAGAGAAGGGGGAAAGTCTGTCTTCCCACCTGAGGAACGTGGTCAGAATTTCTTTTCTGAATGACAAATACAGATTTCATACTTTTCTATGAAAGGCTTGAAAACATTGCAGGAAATATACAGCTGCTATGTAGGCAATAGCTACAGATGCTTCCTAAAAGCTTGTCTTTGTGCTAAGAAATGTTAAATATTCTCAAGTATTTTATTTATATATCAGTATACTAAAAACTATTGAGAGATTTCACAGAAAGAAAATACTATTCTACCCTTGTTGCCTTGTTGCACTACTGTGTTTTCATTATCAACTCCAGCTCATACTCTGAGAGCTAAAGTACTACAGCCCTACACCAGGGCCAAAGCCTGATAAAGACTTTAAAACAAATCCCTTTGTCTGTGAATTAAAATCTTTCCTCATTTGCTAATTACTTTTAAGAAGATATCCAAGATTTGTTTAAAATAAAAAAGGAACAAAATGAATGGATTTTTCTATACACTGTCTTCCACATGACTCAGGAAAGTTTCTGAAGAGGAGAATTCTTAAGCATATTTTACATTGACAACCCAAAAGATTATGATATAAATGACTAAACAGAGGACAAAGAGTCTATGTAGGAGTCCATGTATTGAATAACAATAACTTGAACAAGAGAAAGCTTCACTATATGGAGAAATAAAAATGGCAAAACTAGAATTCCTCTGAGGCAGATGCTTAACAAGATTAAGTCAAAGCCTGTAGATTCATGGTGACTGTACTATAACATTTTATATTACACTACAACATAATTAGTGCTTCTTAATCATCTATCACTTCTTTTTCTCCCCTCTGGTGTTTCGCTGACAGTTTAAAAATAATTTTACATAAATACAGAACCGAAAATACTCGGAACTTCTCTGCCGAAAGGTTATCAGAAGTTATCAAAGTTCTATGATGTGGATGGACAATCTGATGCCTCTGATAGATTAAGATACAGATATTGTTTGCACATGATGAACCCTGTCTCCAACACAACCCATTTTTGGATTTAACTAACTGATAACAAAGAACTGTACCTTAGTAATGTGTTTCAATACAGAGGCAATGAGATTCTGCCACTGGTAATTTAAACAAGCTATAATAAAGGATATTGCACCAAAATATTAACTGCTAGCTCTGGGATTTGTTGATTGCAAAGCTGCTTGTGGCAATAGAGAAAGGCATCAGTCAACTTTATCTTCAAATAACAAAATCCTTGGAATAAATTTTTTCTGCATGTAATGAAATAGCCTTAGCATGGGCTCATTCACTAATAGAAACCAATAGTACACCATTTCCTATCATGTAACACACAAATCATTATATGTCCTACCTCTCAGTCAGAATAATGCATTTTATTTGAAACTCAGATCTCATCTATGGAAAATTTTACAGGATTATAAAGAATATTTTCCCAGTAAATGAGAATATAGTTAATTTCTTTTCCTTTGCAATCTAACTGAGAATCCTGGCCAGAAAATACTCACGAGAAAAATTCAGAACAGTTTATACTTATCAGTATGATATGCATATGCTGAATTAGCACCATCTGTTTTCAACAGATATCAGGCTACTTTGCAAACTTTTGGCAACAATTAAAAAAAACCCAACAAATTAAAAAATACCAAAACAATCAACACTAACTCCCCCTTTATCTTTGAAAGAAAGAAAAGATCAATCTTGTTTCATAGGGAATGAACACAGAAGAAAACAAAAAACCCCACAAAACTAAACAAAAATGGTGTGAGAAAATCTTGGCTTTTTCTGCCTCTCCTTCACTACAGACTTCCTCCACAGGATGGGAGCTGACGAGACACCACATGCTGTGCCAGAGCCCTTGTTTGTTCACAAGAGTGAGGATTCATCTGCCCAAGCACAGGCATCATGTGCAGAGTTAATCTGAGCTAGTCCTCCAGACTACTGAAATGCAAGAAAGTGCCATTTTTCTTCAGCTCACTCCATAATCACACCTGTTTCACTTGAAAGCCATGAAAACTGCCACATGTAACACAGATACCACCAGGAAATGTCTCAGGACAGGAGATCATTCCCATTCACCACAACTTGAGCAGTTTCAATTCCTGCTTTTGGCTCCTCTGCTTGAAGCAGAGTTTTAATCCTTTTGGTTTTTTGCAGGAATCTCACCACCTCTTCAATGCTTCAGAAATCACACCTCTCCTCAGCAATCAAAGGTTCTGGGTTTGGCTCAGTTTGATCATTCAGGCAATACTTACTTTATTCTGTACTCATGATGCTTTACTTCCCCACTCTAAGATTAAAGGTGGCAGAGTGAGCAGAGCTCTGATTAACAACTTTCTTTAAAATGTGGTTCATGCTGGGATGCAATGGCCATGTAGCTGCTGCTGTAAGGCACAGATTAGACAAACTCACCAAGTTAGGCCCACCTGCCTAATTCAGACCTTAATACAGCCAGCACAGCAAAGCTTCTTTTTGTCCTTTCTGCTCAGCCCTGGCTTCATCCATACTGCCGTGCACCTGCAGAATGGTCTGCATCAAATTCCCCCCCACTCTTTCCAAAACTTCCTTGAAATTACCAATACAATAAATTCTGTTGGTGGGAAGTATATTTCTGACTCAGCTCTGGTACTATATACCATGGTCTCAATATTACACACTGAGAATAGAATAGGATAGGATAGGATAGGATAGAATAGAATAGAATAGAATAGAACAGAATAGAATAGAATGGAACAGAATAGAAAGTAAAATAAGTTTGGGAAACTCTCTTTGATTGCTGAGACTTCTCTTCCAGGCTTCAATCCATTCCAAGAACTCACCAGCTATCAGGTCTTGCAGTAGACTCTGCATAAGCCCCTCTGCCTCAGCTAGACAAGTTAATTTCTCCTTCAGTTCATGTTGTAAAAATATTTCTTTCTCTTCTATGCAGTTTCTCAATGTCCCCCTTGAACTTCCTTCTGCCTGAAACTTTTCTTTCCTCTCCCCCTCCATCCCTCATTTTCTGAAACATAAAAATTCCCCCTAAAGTACGCTTGGTTGATCCCAGGGCAGGCGTAATCCTCACACCTTTTAAAGAAATGCAGTTGAACCTGACAACAAACAGAATGGATCATCTGCCACAGATGGCAAAACTTAGGAGGTGTGAAAACTACTCACAGTATGTCCGGATTTTCCATTACATTTTTCTACAGTGAGAACATGCACTAGCCAGACCACACAAAACTCCATATTCCTATTCTTATTCTCATATGAAAATGGCATTTCCAGTTTGATACAAATGCATTTCCAAGTGACACAAATTAAACAAAACCAAATATACTTCACCCCTAACCTTCAAAAAGCCAACTTTTTAAAGA
The DNA here is from genome assembly GCF_012460135.2 of Molothrus ater. Lineage (NCBI taxonomy): Eukaryota > Metazoa > Chordata > Aves > Passeriformes > Icteridae > Molothrus > Molothrus ater. Next base: position 9,893,253 of record NC_050482.2, on the reverse strand, counting down.
AAGCATTTACACTTGAATAAACACATACAGAAATCTGCTACACTGATACAAAAAAGAGCATCTTCTCATGGAAGAAAAACAACTTTCTCTGTTTAAACAGATACCAAAGTGAAACAGATTACCTGTCTTTTTTTTTTTTAATATTTTAAAAGGTATGAGACCATTTTTTCAGAGTTTACTTTTTGCTTGGGTTTTTTTTTGTTCGCTTGTTTACTTTTATATGTATTCTACTCTCTGTGGATATTGCACCAGATTTAATCCATGCAGCTGCAACACAGAAGTGACAAATGCTTCATCATTTGTATTTAAAACTAGATTGTACATCCACTCCATCTCTTTACCAAAAAATCCAGACAAGGAACTCAGTTTGGTCTTGATTAGCTCAACTGAATAAAACTGAGTTTTTAGAACATCCTCTTTCTCCTCTCTAAAGGCACACATGGAGATAACATTTATATTTTATTATTTTACTAATTATTAAATACAATTTCTTATACTAGCACTGTAATCTACATTCATTTTCAGAGGAGGAAGTATTCCACTCCTGGATAAATTGCATCAGATGACAAACTTGTATGCAATGTGATATTTAATGCGACTGTGTAGGGCTGAGGAAGAAGAAAGCAGTAACCTTTAATGAATTTTTCTCCTACTATTTTAATAGCAATTATACTATTTTAGAATCATGACCTTCCTCTTCCCATTTCTGCTTATTTTGACAAGCAGGACAGGAAGACAGAAAGTTGGCAAAGACTACTTTTAAACACTAATGAAGCTAAAAATTAAGATAAGGCAGCAGAAAAACCAGAAGTTAATGTGAAAAAAAAGTTCCATTTGCAGTTTCTAACCTTATATACGTAACAAAAAAAAAAAAAAAAGAAAAAAAAAAAGAAAAGGAGAAACAGAATTTAATGCAAGAACAATATTTCAAGACCTGAAAGAAAAATGAAAATTCCCATAGTTGGCCTGGAATTTAGGATAGATATTCACTGCATGTACAATGTACAAAAGTAAAAAGGCTCTTTTCTTCCTCCTCATTTTCAGAACTCCTCTACTTGTTCTAAACCATTCTTTGTCCACTGCTGCCATAGGTTAAAAAAAAAATCCAGATAAAAAATAGCTCGCCTTGATTATACGCATATGGACCATATCAATCACCCTAAACATGCAATATGATGTTTCTTATACAGAAACACAGGAAATAATCATTAAAAGATGTTAAAAGGATAATGAAAGATTTAGGTTGGTTCCCTTCTCTGGTGTTTTCTATGTGTTTTATTCACTGTTTCAAAATTTCTAGCAAACACTGAGTATACAAAGAAAATAAAATTAATGAAACCCTGAAATATTTGTAATCATCCAAATGCACATTCTAGACCAGTGGAAGAGCAAGAGCTAAAAAATTAGTCTAAACCATTGAAAACTAATGCCTACTGAATATATTAGTGACATCTTATCTTCACAAAGTATCAGGCTTTGCAGTCATGTCATTCAGTGGTTTTTGGGTCCAGAGACATTAACAGAAAATCAAATGACTGTTCTGAAGTCTCAAATAAATCAATGCTCACTGGACCTATAACAGCCTGAGGTACAGAGTGGTGATACATCCCCTTAGAGATAGGAAATGGCAGCATTTATGCGTTCAGAACTGAACCCATAAATGTGTGAGTGTGATTTGTCAGAGATGTGCTCCCAAGGACTGAAATGGGCAGAAGTGATTAATGGTTTTTAGCTGGTGAGGATGTCAGAAGAAGATGTCTCTGGAGACAGTTCCAGACAATAAAAGTTTAAGAAAATGGTATTACACCAAACAAGGACAAGTGTGGACTGTGGAGTATCAGGATGAACATGACAAGAACACTTATTAGTTAGTATTCAGTCAGAAAACAAGAGAAACTGGCTAACCATGAAAATGGTTCTTCTAAACATTCATTGCATGATGCTGCCACTGAGAACTTTAGCTAGGATGGAAAGACAAGAAGCACAAATTTTAAACAGTTTAATTCTAAAAGTCACCCTCCAGTAACAGGCCATAGTGGCATGTTTAATGGCACTGTAGAGATGAGGAATGTCAACTTGAAACACTAAATAACTGTATGTCAGACAGCGTCTGATGTAGAAAAATAGTTTGGGTCATTAGTTCACCTATACAAAATCAATGGGTGCAGAGATTTTGTTTCAGTTTGTCTCATTTTGAGTAAAATCTGACTTTTTGGGCATCCTAAGATTATTATCAGTTTAGAAGCACCTAGATCAAAATGAGAAAACTAAAAAAAAAAACTAAAAAAAATCTATTTAATATTTTGCAAATTTTGAATAATTTTTGTATTAATTTGGTATTATTTAAAAAATAAATATTGCATATTATTTAAGCAAAGCAACATCTCTTAGCTGAAATATTTGATCCTGCAAAAAAATTAATGTTTAAAGGGTCTTAGCTTTATTAGCCACGTATTTATTTGCCTGTGAGCTAAGACTGAGAAAAAGATACTGTTTAACAACAATCATGCACTGATTATAGAGCCTTGGAAAGACTAGGATGGTGAACATAAAGTCATTTTCCATGATGAACATTCCTGTTATATTATTTCTAAGTCATCAAGTCAAGTATCTATAAGATTTCACTCCATTTTCAGATGACAGTATTGATGCTCATAGATCTTTGATAAGACTATAAACAAAAGAGCCTTTCTATAAACATTACAGAACTCATAAAACCTACAGCAGCACCAACTGTTTGTATTTCATCAGGAAATATGAAATAATTTAATTATAGATTCCTCTCCTGAAAGCACAGCAATCATTCCAGTACCTTGCTGTACTTCCAGCAGCCAGGAACCAGGCTGCTGAATAGAGATGAAGATTATCTCTAATGGTGAGGTACTCTGGCATTTACCTCAGAATGCTTCATCCAGGAGCTCCGTGTGTTAGTGTGCAATTCCTTAATGTGTTGTTTGAACATCACTTTACACATAAACACTAAGTACTGAATTCACGATGAAACATTTTTCTTTACCTGCTCTGCTCTCTTTCTGGAAAACATTAAATTACTTTGTATCAGTTGATGATCTCATTTTTTACTGAAAATATAGGACTTAGTCAATGTCATGGAGGAAAAGCTGAATGAGGTGGATTTTGATCTAAAATTGCGTTACAGATTCTATTGTCATTAAACTGATTTCCAGTTGTTGAACTTCATGTGAAAAAATCAAACTATTTGAAAACCTTCAACTTGTTCTTAAGGCTATTCTTCCTTCTGTAAAACCAGCTCAGGAGAAATTATAAAGCACAAATTTCAATTTGCTCTTTTTCAGTTGGCCACCAGATTTCCAAACAGTGTTTAAATGTTGAATTTCCTGAACTGCAGGAAAAGGATTTGTAATATGCTTTTTTAAAAATGCTTTGAAGTTTAATACTAAATTATTGGTAATCCTATACTTTCAGCAGAAAACTCACAACTGATTACAAAGACTTTCAGAAATAAGGATCAGAAACACACAGAAATATTGGAAAGCATTTGCATATTTCTACCCATTATAAAATTACAAAATGTTCAGCACAATGAAATTAAAACATAATTTATTTCAAATTTCTACTTTTTGTGAGAAGGACACCTTTCTTGATTCACCTTATTTCTTAATTTATTACTGATATTTCTTAATTTATTACTGATTTTTCTGTGTAATATATCAACATGGTTAAGCAACACATCAAAATTACTGAAACAAAAACAGAATCAAAAATTTGATGCAAAAATGAGACTTCCAGAGTCTCAGCTATTCTACTGATCTCTCCAGTTCAATGCACACATTCAGAACTTTTCTATATATTGAACTCCTTCCAGGCTTTGAAGCAAATGGAGCTGATTATCACTGTCTGTCGCTTTCCCCATTCCACCATTTACTTTATTGACTGTACTGTCCATATTCCAGAACAAGTCAGACAGAAAATCCTTCTCCATTTAAAAAAACACTCTTTTGTTGTTGTTGTTGTTGTTTTTTAAAATATTTCCATTAGGAATGGGTAGTAGAGGGGAAAAACCCCATGGTTGTCTGGATTTTGATTTGGTGGGGTATTGTTTTGATTGTTTTTTTTTGTTTTTTCTTTTAAATGACATAGGAAAAAATGTGATTAAAGAGAATCACTACCTATTTTTTCAGCTTGAAAATGGCCTGGTCCTTTTTTTCTTTCTCTCCAAAAACTATCACTGTATTTTTTTCTCTACCATACAAAACTCCATTCTTCCTGTGCAAACTTTGAACTTCTTCAATAAAAAATTCAGATTTAAAGGTTAGTTTCCACTAAGAAATTTCCGGCAGTAATATGTCAATCATTTAAATGAATAGCCTTCCTTTCTGCTCCCCACATTCTGTGAATTTAGGGGGTTCCATTTTTTTATAATAATCAGAAGTGAGAAATTTTGTTTTAAAGACTGTGCAAAAAATTCTTCATATTTGAAATAGTTGGAATTAGCAATCCAAAGGAAAAAAAAAATTCTTCAAGGCATGATCCACATCTCACTGAATTAACAGTGTATCCTTAGAGAATTTTGTATGAACCATCAGATTAATGATTCTACAACAGAAACACAAGCCTCTATAGTTTCAAAAGTCAATGAAAATACTCAGATCTGAGCATCACAGTAGATTCATCATAATAGATCACAAGGGGTTCAGCAGCAATGTTATAAACATACTTTTTAATCTTCCCAAAGAGAGCAAAATATTACAACATTAAGATAGTAAAATTCATGTTCCAAGAAATTCCAAAATAAAATTGCATTAATGAGTGCCAACTAGAATTTGGGATTCTGATGAAACTTAAAAGTGTTTTGACAGTGCTATATCATTTGTCCTTCAATTGTAGCTTCTTATTATATTTGTACAAAACACAGAAATATTTTTATGTCATATTTTCTGAAGAAGTATTTCAGAGAGGTGTTTAACAGAATACTATTACTGGATTTTGGGGAATTTTTGTTCAAGTCTAGTTACCTATAAGATCAGAAGGAGAAAAATTTTCTAATCTATGAGTTAAAAAATCTAAAATACATTTATAAAAGATTTTCTATGTATAATGATGATAAGATATTAGTAATTTAGAATGTATATATCACCTATGAATGACACACACCGAAAAAAATACCAGGTCTGTTTTTTTGAAACAATGATTTCTTAAAACTTAAGTGTATTAAAAAAAAAATACCCAACAACCCAAAACTCCAAACCCAGCAATTTCCCAAATTACTCTAAACTAATTACAGGGCTTGAGAGCTTAATGGGGGGCATAGACTAGTGTTTCCTGAACTGTACTGTGTGTTTCTTTATAAAGCTGCATAGGAAATGCTTTAGGAAATGTAATTTGTTTCTGAAGTGAAGCAGCACAGGAGTTTGTGTGTCTGCACTCGAGCTAATGAGAACAATAATTTTAACGGGAAGAGAAGGACTCAGATGGGAGAGTCTCCCAACACTTCCTACCCTGTTTTATATCCACACAAACCATTAAAAATGTCATTTAGAGATCCCAGAGTAGGTCCAGTAAGATGGTCAGGGCTTGAGGGAGAGTGTCTGTTCAAAGAAGGGAGGTTAAGGGAACTGAGCTTGAAAAAAACACCAAATTGCTGTCTTCCACTCTGAAATGAAGCAGTACTGAGAAGACAATCAGACTCTTCTAAGGGATGCACAATGAAGGACAAAAGGAAGAAGTTGCACAAGGGAAGTGAAGCACTCTTCAACACGAGAGCAGTGAATTCTCAGAACAGAATGCACAGACAGTAAAATCTCCATCCTTAGAGATTTTCAAAATTCAACCTGGCAAGTCCTGCAGACATCTGATCTAACTTAGAAATTAGCCTAGCTTTGAGGTCAGGGTGGGCTGTATGACCTCCACAGCACCTTTCCAACCTGATTTTTGTGATCTCTGATGACTGAGAAGTTTAGAGAGGAAGTGTTTTCAAAGTATTAAACAGACACCAACATCTTAATGGATATACTGCTATGATGCTGTGTAAGGAATTAAAGATTAGGGACTTCAATATTTATTTTAATTAAATAGAGCTTTGATGTCCAGTAACTGCAGAATGTGTGAGCTAAAAGTACCCTCCAGAAAAGCCATTTGCTTTCTGACATATATGTATGTGTGTCTGTGTGTGCACATACGGTAAAAATGCTACTTCTCTAACATTTTCAAAACTTCTTGTTTTCCATCATGAGCTTTTGGGCCAAATGATGAAGAAACAGGAAGAAAAGAGATAAAATATGTTCCTCTTCCTATATTATCATTCCTCAGACAAGCAATGCTTAAACAGGCTGTAAGAACATAAGGATTCGGAGCAGCCTACACTACCACAGTCACAAGAATCACTTTTACTGCCAAAAGAAATATCAGAAGGCATTTCAATAAAATTCTCTATACTACAGTGTGTCTAATCAAATGGGCAAAGCACAAAATTACTTATTCTATTCCATTCTTCTAGAAGACCATGATATTGCTGCTGTTGGTTATAACTTAAGAATCATAAAAGGAGCATCAATATGATGTAAGTGATTAACCCAGACAGTATTTTTTTTTTAAAGGCAATAATTGCTTCTAAAGTCAACTCAGACAAGCAGCATAATTTTATTTCACTGTTGCCTTCTTGCATTGTATATATACAGCAAAACCACAGCTATGAAGGAGGTTACAAAAAATGTATTCCAGAAACAAATGAAGTAAATATTATCTCCAAACTAACTTATGATGTCCTGAGTCTTATGCCATTGTGTTTTAATAATGCTATACAGCAGCTGAAAATAAAGTCTCAGTCTTGAAATAATCTTCCCTACATTAAACTTAAATTTTAGGTGGGTAACTCTCCTTTTGATTCTCTCCATCCATCACCCTTCCTGACTATCTCTTCACCTCTGGCAACTGCTGACTGTCTAAATCAAGGAGTTATCCAGACTTAGAGAAATCAGACCTGCTAAACTTCTCATCCCACACACACACACTAAAGAAATCCTCAGCATATAATCCTCCTTCAGACCTTCCTCCATACTAGTTATTAAATTTCAAAGCCTGCCTTCACTCTTAGCTGCTGGCTGGCCCACTTAGCCTGCCTGGCCATCATGCCCCAGGGAAAGGCTTGCCAGGCAGTGTAAGAGCACCAGCACACAGTGCTTGAGCTGGATTTGGCATCAGCAAACAGCTTGCAAAGTGAGTAAGGTGAGATAATCAAAGCTGTATTTTGATAGGAACCACTTAGATTGGATGAGAGAGAGAGTGTCTGAGAAAGACCAGCTGGGAAACAGAAGTAGGGTTTAGCAAGGAGATTAGAGGGAAGATATGGACAGATGGAGAATGTGAACAGAAATTGAACTAAGACCCAAATTCATGATGTATAAAATGCATGAAGTTCTGAAGGAGAGCCAAAAGGCAGGCTTCCTCTGCAGTCTCACACCAAGGGAGAAATTTCAGGCTCTGCATCACAATTTCACAGAGATGTCTAAGCCGTATCTTGTGACAGACTTACCCCTGTATCTGGAGTGTCTAAAGAGTTGACTTAGGCAGCACAGCACTAACCAACCCTGCTACTGTTAATTCCTCTCTCATATCTTCATTTTAAATGCAGGGACTGCAAGCACTTACCACACCATTATGGATTCCACTCCCTGAGCTGAACATTGCAGCAGGTAAATCACTTTTTTTACCAGAGTTCAGCTACTTCTTGGAAACAAAATTGAAAGTTATTTTGAGAAATTGAACTGAAAAGATAAGCACAAATTAAAAACTTGCTCTCCCCAAGTGAGCTTTGAGAACTGTTGACAGGATAGCTTCTGAAATTCTGAATTGGCATCAGCAGAGTCAACCTTGTCCTGTAAATAAGAGGTTTGTCTGCACTATGATGCCCATCTATCAGCAGCCATTCATCTTAAAAGCATGCTGAAGAGACCAGAAAATAGTAGAAAGACTTTTTGTAATGATGTTTCAGTGAATTAAATGAAAGTTATTTTAAATTAATATTTTTAAAATATTTTTCTTTAATTAAGCTTTAGGACCTAGAAAAAAATTTATAAACGTAACTTTAACTGAATAACTTTTTTTTTGTGCAGAATTGATAAAAGGTAAATTGTACATAATTAAGAAATTCACTGTTTTGAAAGAAAAAACAAGAAACAAGAACACAGAGAAGCACAAGACAGGTCTTTTGAGTGACCATGGGACCAAAAGCAGTCTCAGTCATCTAGAACCTTAATGTAGTCATTTGAAAATGAGTGGGATTAATCTTATTCTAAAGTAAAACCATAAAATGACTGGATTAACTACTATTCCCTTGGAGTACTTCTGCCTGCAGATTATAACAGGAATATACAGTGACCAGATCAGGTGGGATTTTTCACCACCAATATCTAATGTTAAACATTTTATTTCCAACCCTTCATTCCTTAGGCTATGTTGTGTGAGCCAAGGAAAAAAAGAGACTTCCAGGCTTCAGAAGAGAAACTAAAATAAGGAATAAATGCCACTTCAACTAAGGGATGGAAGGAACAAAACAGGGGACATTTAGGCTATTTGATTATACCTGTCCCATCTTTTAAATGAATATTGAATTAATTTAAAAGATTAAATTCTTATTAATTCACCCATATAATGGAAAGGGCCATATATATCTGAGTGGTGTGTTTACTCAGCACTCTGTGGCAAATGCTGTAGTGACACAAATTAACAGCAAAGATGTGCATGATATGTCAGAAGAGCCATAAATACTAAAGAAAGTTGTATTTAATTTTAGAATTTAATTTTTAAACATAATTTTATTACTCATAGTACTCAAGGTATTCTTGGCTTGGAAAGAAAATCAGTCATGTAAGCTATCTAACCCTTTATGGTATTCCCAATATTCAGATGTAACACAGTTTCACTAAAATATATCAGTTCTAAGGCATCTGTGCTATTGCAGTTATTAAGTTCATGCCTACCAAATATCCCAGGCCACAGATTGAGATAATCTATCCTGTGTCTCTACTGGATGTAAAGAGTGGTTAATATTTCTCCTATTTAAAATAATGTTTAACACAGTGAAAGACTCTTATCTTGTCCAGCTTTGGTCTTCTTTCTAGATCCTCACAGCCAGATCCTTCAAACAGCTAACCAACATTGTCTAATATCTTTTATCCTTTCTCTCATGCTCAACTTTCAAACATCTCATCCTCTAACTCTTCAGTGGTGCTCAGCTAAACTGCATTTAGTATTAAAGCTGAAGTCTCACCAGCCCCTGAGCAGAGCAGAACAACTGCAGCACATCTCCTACACAGGCATGGCTTGTCAGTAGTTCCCAAAACACCACTACCTTTCCTGCAAGCACTTGATATTTCTAACTCATATTACATCTGAACATTTACTGGTACACTGGACCATTTTCACTTCTGCTATTGCCTAATCAGCAATATTCCTGTTTTGTTTTCTTTTTTATTTTTTTTCTTCTTTACCCGTAGTGTCTGTATCATTATTGAAATTTTGGAACATTGCTCTGAATTGCAATTCTGCTTTCCAAAGTAATTGTATTTCATATATCAGTCTAAAAATGTTATGAGTCATTTCTTCATACTTTAAATTGCAAATTAAATTATTAAAGAGTAAAGTCTAGGACAAGTCCCTGTTTGATACACTTGAAACTGCTTTCCTGTTTGACAGTGACCATATTGACCTAAGATATTCACTTCCAGCTGGCAGATAGAAAGAAAACTTCCATTTAAAAATCATTGAAAAAGAATTAGCTTAGCAACAATGTTGTGTTGGAGTAAGAATGTAAAGAAGTGCAGCAGAAGGGACTGTTTTTCTTAATATTTAATAATGGGATTTGATCTTGCAGCAATAATATGCAAAACCATGTGTCTATCTTAACAATTATTTTTAATATGAAATCACTGTCTCAGAAAAGCAATGCCTGATTAGAAGGATTTTGAGCCTCAGAATAAAAGAAAAGTTAGAACTAACTTTGGCAAGCCTTATTAATTTAAAAACTAAGAAACAAGTAAACAAACAAATAGTTGCTATTAGCACACATTGCATTTTTAAACACTGATAGCACAAGAGGATCTGGTCTAGTCAGGATTTCTACAGATAAGCAGCAAACCTTCAGAGATCTGGTATGAATTTATGAAGCTAATAATGCTGTGAAGAGTATTACAAACACAAACACCTCTAGCTCAAAGATTACTGGACTACCTTCCTGTCATCCATTTGTAATTTTTATTTTTTGGGGTGATTATATGCAAATATTTTTCATATCTTTCCTAAGGGAATAATGTAGAGTTTTAAAATTTTTAGTATCTCATATGCTAAAAATAAATTAGAAATTACTATAAACAAATTAGCTTTCTTCAGGAGAAACTCAGTAGGAAGCTCTGTCCTAAGTGTAACTTAAATGGGCTCAAAACCCAGCGGGGAAAACCAGTCCAAACCCATGACTGGCTCATTTTGGACAAAAATGCAGTACAGCAGATAATTTACATCAGCTAATTTGATCTGTTATTCAGCTTCTACTGCACCAAACAACTTGCTAATAAAGCACAGATAGCACTTTCTTTCTAACAAAGATTTTATACACATTGTTCTTCTGCTCCTTTTGGAGAATGTGCATTTATTTTACCAGTATAGTTTTCAGAGCTTCAAAGATGCTCATTAAACTGTAGACAGAATAAAATGCAGGAAGCCAGAATTATCAGGAGAGCATGTGAAAGAAATCCTCTTCTTTTATTTCAGTCAGACAATTCCACTGGTAGAACTTTTACCCTCCTATTCATGCTAACTACAGTAATCTCTGGCTTGAGAGGAGATGAAGGTCTGAAGCAAAACAGAGCTGAAGTAGGCCAAAATTTGCTCATGGGTATATGCCCCTCTGTCTTTCTTCTGAGCCTGCTTGGTTCCACTGTATAAATTTATATCCAGTATTTATTACTTTAAAACAAGGAACATGATATTTACCTATTTCCACACCAAATATTCCAAGTATTCTAAAAATAGATAACCACAGTAACCAAGTGAACCAGAAATGAACATAAAGATACTATTGTACCTCTGGGTTTTTTTTTGTATTTCTGGAAGAAAAAAGACAGAGATGGCAATTGTGGCCAGGGATGATTTCCTTAACATCTATATAGGAGCCAGCTTGAGAGGAAGATGGATAAGCTGAAAGCAGGTGAGAAAAGGCCCAAGTGACAAAAAACCAGGGCTCTTTGTCAACTTTGCCATAAATCTCGTGCTTTATAAAAGAGTGTTAAGGAAAAAGAGTGAACACTATAATGATTTTCTATTATGCATGAACGTCCCTTGGTTGAATAGAGAAGGTGTGAAACCAATGAATACAAAAGTATCAGGCAGAAAAGACTGACCCAGTTAAATGTGCTTTAGAAAGTAATGTTAATATGACGTGTTGCCTAAATTTGGGATATTCTGTCTCTTTGGAAGACCTGACAGATGGAAAAAAGAAGCTTCACTTCAGTCACATAAATGTTATTCCAAAGGATATATATAGGAAATACTTCACAGGAAACAGTAGCTTAGAATGTTAATAGGACTCTAAATAGTAAATAATTCAGACCACAGGTGGAAAAAAAAATTAAATCTTGCTAAAACCACATGGTTAAAGGAAAAGATAGATCCTATTTTATTATTTACACATGGATAAGATTGTTGGGAATTGTTTCTAAATGTGACAGAGACTGTCTTTGTAACTCAGGTCCCAGTGAATTTGCTTGAAGCACACAAAGAAAGTATTTGACAATATTAAAGCACAAAAGAAAATTGGTGGGGAAAATCTACAACTTCTTGGCCTGAATTCAGGCTCAAGACAAGATTTCCAATCTATAAGCAATGGATCAGCATTCAGGTCTAAGTGTAGGGCCTGTAAGGCCTCAGTTGTTATGTGTATTATCACACTTCCAGGCATTCCTGCATGTGCAGCTCACAGACTGCATGGAAGCCATATGAATTATGAAAATCAGACTTCTTCCAGATCATTCTTTAGGACTGGTTCATGCATGCTCAAAATGAAGGACCAGTTGCCACCAGTGTCTGGAGAATTTTCATTAAACCACAGCCCAGTGATGTCACTTAGAAGCAAAGCTAAAAAAATAAAAATCTAAATTAAAAATTTAAAAATTTAGATACTACCAAAGATGGTTCCTCACTCAACACCCATCTGTACTGAAACACAAACAGCAGCTGTTTCTGCTAAAAGATGATTCTTCCTTTATACAAAGTACAGATTTTGCAGAAACCAAAATGTTATTCCCTTTTTCTGGGCTGAATCATAGAACTAAGATGGAAAATTAAAAATCATTGAATTAAGGCTTTTGCAGTACAATGATGTGACCATCTATGTCTCAGACCAAAAATCTGTTCTGAATATTTTACAGTAACTAAAAGAAACATAACAAAGTACCAAACCCTGTTAGCAGGAATTAAGCTCAGATAACAAGAAACCAAGGGAAACACCTATGTCTTGTGCTTCAGCAGTATAAGAATTATGATACCTGTCATTCTGGCATGACATTAAGAAATGAACCTACTCCCTGCTTCTGAGGAACCTGAGCAAACAGAAATATCCACCTTCAAACAGGGTAATTATCCCTGCCTTTTTCTCTCTATTCATTATCCATGGAGAACACTCCTTGCTGAACTACAAGTCTGGTGATCAGCTTAGTCCTGAATAAACAAGCAGAAATCAGATCATGGATATGATAGATGGAAGGTCCTAATTCTACTGGGAACAACTACCTTGTTTTCCCTTTTCAATGCTCACATGTGCAGCATGTCTGACACTGCAAAAATCACTTGTGGATTCCCCATCTCCCTGAAATATTTAAGGCCAGGTAGGATGTGGATTGGAGCATCCTGGTGTAGTGAAAGGTGTCCCTGGTGGCAGGGAAAGTTGGAACTAGATGAATATTGAAGTCCCTTTCAACACACACTATTCTGTGATTCTGTGAAATCATGAAGTTTTAACCTTCTAGTTTTAAAGTTGAGAACTTCCAAATACCACAGAAGATGATACACATTAATGTGTTAATAAAGCCATCTAAAATAAAATCCACTCCTAAACTCAGTATAATTGTGCTCTTAATATAGCAATAGAAGAAATCTTGCATTTCTTATGTAAATAAAGACACATTTTCGGGGATTTCACTTGAAATAATTACTCTTTTTTTTTACTACATTATGAAGACTTGATTTGTTTTTGCCTTACAAGTATGGTAAATCACACCAGATGAAAATGTCAAGAAAAGTCTCTCTTAATAAACATATTGATAGGATTTACTCTAAGTGTTGAAGCTTAAATGTACAGTTTCTACCCTAAAGCTGACAGGCTGTTGACAGATGTGTCTTTGCATTAGTTTCACGAATACAAACACTTCTGCTGAGTCTGTGCGTTGCTTAGCTGGGGATGCTTTATGTGTGTGACAGGTCATGTGCAAGATCGTCTGCAATTCGCCTCATTTTAGCTGAACAGACATTTTGCATCCAAAGGCAAAAGGAAGACAACTCCCATCTTTAATTACATATATGCAATCTGTACAAGTGCCAAAGATGACTGTGACTGGCATGTGACTTGATTCTGTGGCACACTGGTGTAAAGCTGTTCCCTTGTTATGTTAGACAGGTACTCACAATTTTTTTGTGGCTGCTGAATGGATGAATTGCAATCTTCACTTCCAGACTCTACTGACAGCTCCTGGTGCTCTCATGGAAACCATTCCTATGGCCATTCACTCTATTGAACCCTACCATGCTGGACAGTCTAATAAAATCAGTGCTGGGGAGCTCATTGCCACAGGGAGTGCAAGAGACACAAAGCTCACAAAACAGCAAAATTTGGTGTCTTTGCAAAATGTCAGTTCTAATGGGTGGCTTTCACAACTTTTTCTGCTGCTGACAATTTACAATTATTTTTTCTTGACTCAGCTATACTGATTGCTAATATATATCACTAATGGACAGCACATAAGAGCTACAAAAGCAGACAGAGTGGCAAGCAATACTTTTTCTTTGGATGAATAGGAAGGCACCATCTAAATTCTTTCTAGTGTTCACATAGAGACAATGACTATAACAGACCATCAAGTGGAATTATAACATAACCACACAGAAAAATTTCTGTTGTCAGAAAATTAAATGTGCCACCATTGAAAGTAATGTTACCTGGACTTTTTTATTATGTGGTTAGCTCGCAGGTTACTTTTCAGCATTTCACTTATACTAGATTAGATAAAATGTTGTAATGATTTCCTCTTCAAGCTGCCTTAAAGAAGGAAATCATATTTAAAGCAACAGTTCTAAGACATATTTAATCATCTTAGTCAGAGTCTCCATAACATCCTTCCCTGAAATGTTGTAAAAAACCCATTTTCTATTGGAAGAAGTGCATGACTGATGAAAGGGCACTGTCTGAGAAACATGTTATCATTTCACTGTAAATCTTCAAAAGAGATCAGTTTTATTCTTACTCTTTTAGTCCCACCAATTGTGTAAGGATCAACTTTTTTTGCTCAATTGTCATGAAAAAAAAGTCTGTGAATCATAGACATGAATACCCTTTTCACCTGAAATGTTTATGAATGCAGACAAAGACATAACCCTGATTCATGAGCTATTAAAAAAGTGATAGGATATTCGTCCATGCAAAAAATATTCATATACACATTCAATTTCCTTAAGGTAGTGAAAGATCAATCTTTCATTTCCATTTTATTCTTTTATGTTCAGCTCTAGTAAATTCTCTTTTTCAGAGTGAGCTGTTTTGGAAGTTTTTCTGTACTGAACTTCACTCTTTTGAATGACATAACTGTCCCCTTCTACCTTTCCATTTTTTAACTAGGAAATTAGAAACTCTGTGTCAGGAGGCACAAAAGCATGCACAGAGAATTAACAAGGCTTAGCTGCTGTGGGCACTGTACATACAAAGAATGAATAAAAAAGAGTTCCAGTGCCAAAAATATTTCGAAGTTAAGGCAGCATCTTACTTCCACACTTAGAAGGATAGTCCAAAAGTGATCCTATATTTAAACTTAAGTATAGCAACACCATGTGGCCTATAGTTGAAAAAATGTCAACAAGGTTTACACTTTGCCAACAATGACACTGTGTGTATGCTTTCACGGAACTTTTGAATGTGATAAAATGTATAAAAGAAATCACTGTCCAGTCTTTCCTGTGCTTCAAGACGATGCAGCCCTAAACCCATGGTATAAGAAATGGACATGCTGGAGGGAATACTGTAAGTCTTGTGGAAACTAGATAATTTAGATCTTGTACTGTAGAACTCTCCTTCATAACATAACTTGAATGAATAATTGAGACCTGAAACTGATATAGAAACTGCAAAAGCAATTTATGTCACTGTTTCCAGATGCTGATGAGGTCAGCCAATTATATTCTTCAAGGATCACTGTAAATATTTTCTTTCTTGTTGGTCATGTGCCTTTTTTTCCTCCTTTAAACTTCATGTACCTGACCTCAGCATAAGCTATCTGAAACTCAGACACATTATGAACAAAACTCCATCAGAGAATAAAAAGCTTAATTCTTGACATAGCATCAAAGCTGAAGTCAGCCATGATGGTCATGGGAAATTTGCAGAGCAGCTTCCTCACCCTCTACTCTATGGCCAAGTTAATGCAGTCCACTTTTTATTCATGGAAGTTTTTTTAATTTTCTTGTGTTTGTCTACTTGCACCCTACCTTCCATAAAAATGTCCCACTCCTTTATTTAGGCTGCAACTACTTTGAGACATGGGCTATTTGCTGCCTGATAGCTGCGCACTAGTGAAAACCATATAGCTCATTGCTGTTTGGGCTCAAGGCAAAAGCGTAGAGAACATGTTGGTACAAGAAGAAACAATGGTGTACAAGCTCTTTGTTTTCATGTCTCATTAAAGAATAATGTATGTGTTCAACTCCACTGTAAAGACCTTTAAACAATGAGTTGTTCATAGAATTCATCATCCATCATAGAAGGATACCATTTATATCAAATATATATGTGTATCTGTGAAATAAGTGAACTGAATAATTTATTCTCAGAAATAGTTTTACTATACTTTTACAATTATAATATTTTACAGTATTATACCTACTCTCCATTATTAAGAAGGACCCAACACTTTCTTACAATCCATGAGCAACCTTTTTAAGATGCTGTTCCAAATCCTCTACATAAAATTTAGTGCTCATGCTAGTTTCTCCCACTGTGCTTATCATTCATTAGTGAATGATGTTTATACAGAGCACCAATGCCATAACTATGGCTTTCCCTTCAAACTTCCAAGTACTGTTTTCCAAGCAGTAACAGCATGGGAAGCATTTAATACTGCACAAATACGTGAAGCTGCAGGAACTACTTACAGTGGGAGCCTTGGAGGGTATAACCAGATAATGTTGTATTTGAAAGCCATTACAAATTATCAAACAGAGAGAACAAACCCTCTTTATCCTATCCAGTCCGTACTAATCACTGGTATTCACAGATAACTGAACATAAAAAATAAATATTGCTGAATGGCAACTCTTCCAGAATTCTGAAAAGATACTGATGTATCAACTGACAGAAGGGAATGATAAAAGGACAGCCAAGGACATATTATATTTTAAAGGTACTTTTTTTTTCTTTTTTGCCAAGACTTATTCCTCTTATTTATAAATATCAATCTGATTCCCAAATATGAAATCTTATTTCTCAAGGAAAAGAAATACTGCAGAAATTAAAATTTTGATCCTACTGAAGTCAGCCTCCTCTGACCCCTATAAGAAACAGTCCTCAAAACTTGTATAACTTCCTGATAATCTTCCTCATACAAAACAAACAAATTAAAAATAGATTTTTAATATGAGACCTCTTGGTCTGGGAAAGATAAAAGATGTACACACTGGTACAGAAGATTGTCCACAGAATCACACATGGCTAAGAAACCTCATGAGGGTCCAAAAGGACAACTAACTAAGGCAATTATAAATCTGGTGTTATCTGCCTCTCAGAAGGCACATGCAATAACTTCATGGTAAATGCACTATAGACTGTGCCACAAGAGTTGGATGTTGTATGATTAGAAAGGAAATTCTTTCAGTTTTCTGAAACTAGTAACACCTACACTGGCAATGAATTGCCACATAAAGCACAAAATGCCATCCAAATTCTGAAAATTAACTTCCTGTGTTAATTTCTGATTATTAGTAGTATGGGCTTCTTTGTTCCTGGCAAAGCAGTGAATGAACTAACCATTGCTTTAGACAGCAGATATTCCTCTTGATTTTTCAAAAGGTGTGCAAAAAGACTACATACACATGTATTGGAAATGAGTGTGTCTGTCCTCATGCTGTACTGATAGTTGTAGAATGCATATTATAAAAAAAAAAAGCAAGCAAATACTTCTTACCATAAAACCCTCAGTGTACTGAAACTGAGCTCTGGAACTGTCTTCTGCTGTGGGACTCAGGGGCTTAGGATCAGACATAGAGCGTTGCATCATCTTTGCTGTCTTTGGGCTTGATGGAGGAACCTTGGCCATGTCAGCATGCAGCATCTTCTGAGGGCTGATGTCATCAGTCATGGGTTTTTCATAAGGTACAAATGCTGACTCTATAACTTTGCTTGGTGAAACGGGTGAAATGGGTGAATAGAGAACTTTGGGAGATTTGGGAGGGGAAGGGACTACCTGTAATGTGGAGTCTGGGCGAAGGTGGGATGTGTAACCTATCTCTAATGGTGTTGGACGTTTTTTATCTTTCTGAGGAGATGAAGCTGACAGATATTGGGGACTTTGAGTGTCTGCTGCTGTCTCTGTTTGACATCCCAGACTTTCTCCTTTGTATGTCTTTTCTGGAGCTGAAATATGCTTTATGATTTCAACCTTAGCATCCCATCGGGCCCTGATTGAAGGTGTTCTTATTGTTCCTACAGGTTCTGTTTGCACAGAAATCTCTGCCACTGTCTGAACTGCAATACTAGATACCTTGGAGAATGGTTTGGCTTTGTCTGCCTCAGTGGTGCTCTCACTGTACTTCCCTACACGAGGCTTCCTTCTGGATCTGCTGGAAAGATCCCATTCATCTTGATCTTCGTCATCGGTCTGAACACTTGTATCAACACTCTTCTTAGATCTCCGTCTCCTGTTGGTGTAACCTCTTTCTGCTCCATCTTCATCATCAGTTTGCACTCCACTGTCCACTATTTTTTTGAAACACCGGGGCTCTTCCAGGGTCTCCTCAAACTCCTCATAGGGACCACGTAATTTTGGCATAGAACTTCTCTTTTTCAATTGCTTCTCCTCTCTAACATCAATATCCTTAAGAGACATTTCTGAAACTGAGCTTAGGATACCAGACCTGGGTATGTATTGGGTAATGCCATCAGACTGAACTGTATACCATGCTTGACTTTGTGGAATTTCAATACCCAGCACTCCTGAAGCTGTAGTGGTTGTGTCATCGGTAGGCCAAAACTGACCATTTTCTGTGCCTGCATACTGTCCTTCCAAAAGTGTTTGTTCTGTGGTAGTTTGTGGTGACCCAGTTCCTGAAGGGTCATAACCATACTGATATATTTGACGAAGTTTTTGCTCCTCTAACTGCTGGTGGAGCTGTTGTTGAAGTTGTTGGAATTGTTCAAGCTGCAACTGCTGCTGGGCTAATGTCTCTTGTCTCATCATAAACTGAGCTTGTCGTTCCTCCTCCTGCTGAAATAAGAGATGATGTTTCATGGATTGCAACTCCTCAAGCTTTTTTTGCACCATAAACTTCTCTTGTTCCCTAAATCTTTGAATTTCCTGACGTTCCCATTCCAGCTCTTCTGCAAAGCGCTGCTGCTTAATTTTCTCAAGCTCAAGAAGTTCCCGCTCCAAATCAAGCTGCTGCTGTTTCCCTTCTTCAGGGGCAATGAGAAGGGCAACCTCATCATCAATTACATCTGTATAAACTTCTGATGCTGTAGTTAAAGCAGGTATCAAGCTGGTTGGCTCAGTGGTAATAGTTTCTATCGAATGAGGTGGTAACCCTGTCTCCACACCAATGGCAGTAATTGCCTTATCTTTTTCAGCTGCCACAGTCGTCAAGAAACTATATGATCTTGGGAGTGGTTGAGTCTGTTGCAAAGTTGATAAAGAGGGCACTGAGTCAATTGTTTGGAGAGTAGGTAGATCTCTGACACTTGTACTGAAAATAGAACCGGGTTGTGTGGTGATGGCAAATGTGGATGGGATTGGAGTTGCTACTGAAGAATAAACAACACCATTGGATGATCTTAAAACACTTCCAACGCCAAACTGGGAACCCACAGTGGACACCATTCTTGCTTGGGAGTACTGTGGTGTACTGAGCCCGAGGCCAGAAATCTGCCGAGTCTCTGGATATGGACCTGTAGTCTTGCTTGAGTAATCCATAACCTCACCTGAAATTACAGGGCAAAGTTACAGTCCAGTCCCACAAAAGAATGCTGCTTTGCGGATTCTGAAAGTCATCCCATCTTGATGAAATAAATGGGAAGGGAAAACTGCATGCAAATCTTCAGGTTAATGATCTACTTTAGATGTGAAGGAAACAGCATTTCTGAACATGCAGGCACATGCAGGCACCTCTGTGCAAACACATACGTAAAATGAAGAAATGAAAAACACGTGTAATCCGGAATAATTTGTCAAACTGTCCAAAAGAAAACAAAATAACAGAAGGAGGAGAAAAAAAACAATAAAAAAATTATCCTGAAATGAGGTGAGGAACATCAAAATTATATTTCAAAGAAAGATCTGCTGCTGTGTCATACTGACCTGTAGTTACTCTTCCAGAAGTAAGATCTACTGCTGTATCAGTTGCCCCAACTCGATAATCAAAGCTATTCTTGCTTCTGTATGCAAATAGTCCAGCTTCTGATAAATTTGTGTCAGACATAGATGGTTTCATACCTCCAATTCCTCGGTAGCCATATGACCCTGAACGATCATACTGATAATGGTCATCTCTGTAGCCAAAGCGATCTTCAGGAAGTGTAGTAGAAGGCTGCTGTGCTGTACAGCTCCTACCAAATGGCAATTTATAAACCATATCACAGCAGACAGCTCTTCTCCCTGCAGTCAAATCTACAGGCTTTTCATCATCTTCTATTACTGTTGTTATGATACCTGAAGCAGTTTCATCCATTGTTACCACTGTTCTGTGGGATTTCGTAGTGCTAAGGTCAACTGCTCCACTCTCTACTGGCTCCTGAGAAGTGGAGAGATCAGTCCAACCATTTGTAACCCCAACAGGTGGTACAGTAACAGGCTTTGTAGTAGCCCATGTCACTGCCTGTGTTGAAGTACCTAGTGATAAATTTATTGGCACTTCATCTCTACCTACAGAGAAGGCCTGGCTGCCTGTTACTCTGTATGCAGGCTCAAAATGTTTTGATGTTGTTAGCTGCAGCGGCGTTGTCATGGCGTGCCCCAGATCCACAAGGCTGTCTGTGCTGGTGGTGTAGCTCACAGTGGCAGTGCAAGTCATTACAGTCACTGTCTCAGTGACTGCAGGCAGAGAAGCATCAGCAACACATGCAGTGCTAAGATTTATTATGGATGGCTGGACAGTACTTACTGGCCGTCCACCTGTGTCACTTGCTGGCATTTGCCTTCTTACATCCATGGAAACAGCAGAGAGATCCATACAGCTGTCCCTCATTTCAATGTCCATCTTAGTTAAAGTGCGAAGGTCGATGACATCGCCCAAAGGATGGAATCTTCCATTCTCTCTGTATCTGGGCTGGTCTACAATATGTAGTGGCTCTGGAGGTATAGTAATAGCAACACTACCTAAACCATAACCAGGCACTGGACCCTTAACCACAGACACTGTGGTCTTGGTTATGTCTGTTGTCACTACTTCTGGTTTTGAACTAGGTATTTTTTCAAAAGTTGATTGTGTTGTCACAGGAATAGCTTGCAGTGCACCTGAAATATACATACTCTGACCTGCCATATTTTGAATATCCAGAGTTTTCATGGATGTAGTAAAAACTGGTTGCATAGGCTGGGGAATCTGTTCTTTAGAAGGTGCTTCTAAAGGCCAGCTGGTAACAGCCTGGCTAGTTATAGCTTCAGTGGGAGTTCCAGGCTCAGATGGCAATGTGATGACAACATAGGTTTCCTGTGAGGGTTTTGCCAACCTTGGTGAAGATTTGTTAGAGTGTGGAGACAAAGGGGAAGTGGGGGACGGTATTTTGTATTCAGCTGTGGTTACCAAATTCAGAGTCATACTTGAAGTCAATGCCAAGCTTACTGGTTTGGGCTGTGTTTCTGCTGGCTTATGAACAGCTATTGGGAGTGGAGGAATTGCTGGTTTAGGAGCAATTGGAGGTTTAGTTACTTCAGGTGTCCTGTGACTGAAAACAAGCCCTGCTGGAATGGAGGATGGTTTGGGTGGTACAGGAGGTGGTGTTGGGGTGTATGTTTTAGTGACAGGTACCACATGATCCTTTAGTACAGCTGTGGACTCTAGTGTTGGAACACTTGTGACTGGAGGTATCACTGTGGGAGCTGTTGCCGCTGGAGCCTTAATCTGTGGCTTCTTTTTGGGATAAATGGCTGGCTTGGGTAAAATAGGTGGTGGTGGTAATGGTGGTGGAGGAGGTGGTGGAGGAGGAGGAGGTGGGGGTGGAGAAGGATGAGCAGAAGAATCCAAAGAAGAGCTTCTAAAAAGAGAGAATACTTTGGCTGAAACAGCAGGAGCTGAGGAAGGCACAGAGACCATGCTGGTCTTACTTACAACACTGTGAATGAGTACAGAGGATGTTTCTGATGCAGGCTCTGTAACTGGTACTGGTGCTACACATATAGGTGGTTGCTCAGATGCAGCATTAGTCAAATCAATCCTTGTCATATCAACACCCAATTCTTTGTGTGGCTCTTCATGACGAATTTTGACACTGCCAGCCTCTACCGTACTTTTAATTTTTCTAGCTGCTTCCTTCTCTGCTTTGGATGTATCAAAGGTAATGATGTCAGCTGCATATTCCTTGGATTTTGTAACTGTAGTTGCCACAACTAAAGGTGCACTTTCAGGCAAACAAACTGCAGTTTTCTCCACACTCTCTGCATCTGATTCAAGAGATGGTTTTTTAGTGGCTCCGACAATAGATTCATAAGGCATGCTCACTTCAGAGTACTCTTTTGCAGATGTTAAGGGAACCTGTGTTACTATCCTGACACCTTCAGAATCTGCTGGTTTACTTACACCATCTGATGGACCTACAAATCCTGTGGTTGCACTATCTATGGGTGAGGAACTATCTGTGGTAGAAACTGAAGATGTAGATGATGTTAAGGAAGCTGTATCAGAAGGTAAAACTGATGCAGCACCTTCTGATGTCTCAGAGTAGGTCAATATTGATGTTTCATGAGAAATTATTTCTTGAATTTCTCTGGCATAATCTGTTAAGTATTCATCTTCAATTTCCTCTGCTGTGAAATGCTGTGTTATTTTAACATCTGGGATAGAAAGTGTTGTGCTACTGACAGGTGACACATCTGAGATTGCTGAAGTAGTGCTTGATGTTAACGATGTACTATCTACTATTTCTCCACCTCCAGACACCTTTGTATCAGATGTGGGAATGAAATCTGAAGCTGGTTGTGTTGGACTAGACCCTGGGGTTAGCTGCATTTTCTGCCTTTTCATAAGCTCTTCATAAGCAGCTTCTGCATCTAACAAATGCTTTTCCTCCATGGTGGAAGTTACTGTGCTGTCTAATACAATTATTTCATGACTTTCTGGGATAATGTAAGAACTAGAAACAATATCTTCTTGAGGCACAATAGTATGTAAAGTCTCAACACTATAGTAGTCTTTCTCTAGATCACTAACTTTCTGTGGTTCACCATAGACCTGTTCTGAAGCTCTTGGCTTTTTCTCTTTTCCTCTCTGTTGTATATATTCACTGCTCTCATCTTGTCTCATAACAAGACTAGTATCAATAGTTCCATTGTAAGTATCCTCTACTAAAGATTCATAAATATAATCCTCTATTAGCATTCCACCATATAAAGATTCTTTTTCAAATACTTCATCTTTTTCATTTGACATTTGAAATGATTTGGACTTATGCATCATCTCCTCATATACCTCTTCAGCACTTTTCAATGTCTTTTGACCACTGTCTTCTTTTGGAAGTCCAGTTGGTTGTTCATCTGTTGGTGAGTATAGAGAGACGGCAGTAGGCAATTTGTAAACTTTTTGCACTTCTATTATTTTTTCTGGGCTGATTTCAAAACCTTCGGGTTCTGACTCAATGCTGGGTGAATATTCAGAACAAGAGGACCTGTGCAGTTCTTCCATTTCTGCAGCCTGTCGTAATTCTTCTGTTGGAGATGCATCTTCAATGGGAGAAAGATTACTTGGTGGAGTCTTTGGACGTTCCCTTCTTCTCTGGGCTCTAAGCTCATCCTTGTCCTTTTTGGATTTTTTGCTAGAACTTTTTCTTTGTTGCTGTTCTAATTCGCGTTGTTTCTCTTGTTCCTTTAGCAGTTCTTCCTCTTCCCTTAGTTCTTCTTCTTCTGAAGAATCTTCAATAGTGGGAAGAAGAGGACCATGTGTCCGATGCCTTGCTTTGCGCTGTTGTTTGCTCTCCCCTCCCAGTTTTTTGTGACTAGGACTACTGTCACTGTCTTCATCAAGTGATGACACTGAAGTAGGAGATGTACCTGGTGTGAAGCTAGAAGCATGTAAACTAGAAGATCCTTCTCCTCTAGATCTATCTTCTGGTGAATCTGTAAGACTCTCCATCTCTAGCTCAGGCTCTTCATCAAAATATAAAATACCTTTTTGTGGTTCAGATACTTCAGAATATTTGTTTGTTATTGTACTGTTTAGTTCTATTGTTTTGAAACGTCGAAGGCCTCCTCCTCCAGATACTGCAAGTTCTTCACTGTCTTGACTTTTACTTTCCCTGTATTTTGGCTCTGGGCTTTCATCAAAAGTCTCATCATCGTCATCATGCCATGAATGTCTTCTCCCTGCATCCTCATCATAGCCTGCGCTACTTTTCCGTGTCATTCTTCTGTGCTTTCCAGCTGTTCCTTTGGCTTTGCTTTTCACTTCTTCTTTCTTTTGGCTTTCAGCTGCACTGATCTCTTTGAGTTGATTTCTAATGAATTCATCATCTTCGGAACCTGAAGCATCTTCATCAGCACTCATCTCTATAATCTGTTTTCTAATGAAGTCTTCCTCATCAGCTGATCCCTGGCTGTCATCTCGTTTGTACTCATCACTGCTTGAAGAACCAACACTAGTTCTTCTTTTTCTCCTTGGGACTGGTGAGTTTTCACTCTCACTGCTGTCCTCCACAGAGTCATAGCGTTGTTGCCTTCTTGCTGAAATGTCATCTCCTTCATGCTCTTCCTTGTACTCTGCCTGGGAGGAAGCTGTTCCTTTGCCCTCTTCTACAATGGTTCCTTCACCTTCTTTGATAGCTTTTAAGTCTTCCTCATCTGAGCTGTAAGATTCCGCAGTGACGGGCAAAGGCTTTGTTTTAAGTTGATCCTTTGTCTGTTCACCATATGTTTCTGAAAGCTCTTTGCTTTTTGCAGATTTTTCATCAGAAAGAGTGCTTGCCTGAGCTTCTAAAATTGAGAGTACAGTACTTTCCAATTTAGCTAGATCTGAGGGGCTTGGTGGACTTTCTTGTGAAATGGCGTCTTTTTTACAAATTTCTTTGTGTAAATCCTTTTCATCAGTGGGGATATGACTTGGAATTTCACCAAGTGAACTTGATATCCCGTCAGAAGAATACCCGGTGTCACTCAGACCTTGTGGACTTTTCTGTTGCTGAGAGCTTGATGTGTCTGATTTGTCATCCTCCTTTTCCTAAAAAAATAAATACATAACGCGTGTGTATATATTTTTATATAAATTCTTAATGTCTCCTGGCAATTAACAAGTGATTTTTTTTTTCCTAAAGGATGAGTTCATGCCTCAGATGAAGACTGAACACTAATTTTGCTATTCAAAGCTATTAGGATAAAATAAAAAATGCCTCAAATTTTGATTTTTTGCATTGATTCTAACGAAGCTTTGCATGGATGTCCACACTGGCAACTGATTTTGCTAGTTTCAAGATGAACTTCTCTTTTCAATATAAAATTTAATTGTTTTAAGAACACTTAGTAATGATAACCTGCCATTTGATCACACATTCATGGGACAACTTGCCCAGGGGTTTATTTATTTGAAGATTTTATTTACTCTGTTTCAAAGCTGTCTACATGGTTTTCAATACAAAGTAATATAGCTTGACAAATGTCTGCAGAATTTCTGGAGTCTGCTCCTTTCTTTGCCCATTCAACATTTTATAATTGTCTAGAAATGTGATAAGTTTTGCACTCATTATTTGATTTTGTTGATTGAAGTATTCCACATTTCAACATGCAACAGAATACATAGAGTAGTGAAGCATGATTTAATGACATCTGGAATGTCCCCACATATTGGAATGTCCCCTACAGATGGGCACTGCACAACTATTTTTTGAGTACCTCATAAAAAATAAGTTTCTTGGTAAATTGGTAGTGCTGAGCAAGCTGCTGGTAGGGGCAGTGTAATTGCAGGGAGGAAAGCACGATGGTCAGCCATTGATTAAAGGAAGCAAACAAGGCAGGCGTTCCTGACTGAGCATCAGAACCAATGTTTTCCTTCTCATCCCTAATGAAACACCCTTTGACATTCCAGATTCTTCTACCTCATTCTGACCGACAAGCATCTCTATCTCCTTCTATAAATAACAAAAATACTAAAAATATCCTACAGAAAGTATTTCTGGACCAGTTTCACTCCTGCTTCTCGCAGCTGTGAAATTCTGTGTACTTAGTGAAAGTACCTCATTGTTCGGCTAAAACACAGTTCACTTTCCAAAATACAGGTCACCATAGCTCTGCTCTGGGCTGACAATTTTAGGAAGTGTCCCCAAATCCACTGGCAATTTGAGAACAAGCATCTCAAAGTTTCATGATTTTAATAATATGATGTGATCTTTATTTTTGTTAGGGCTCTCAATAATAGGTCATATTTACCAACTTTGCTAATCTAAGTCAGTGATTTCTGAAGTAGAGCAAACCATTTTTTAAAGGTTTAATTTATGAACTTCATTTGTAACATAATTATTTGAAAAGTAGTTAAAAATACTGTGGAATAAATATACTAGAAAAATTATCCTGAGTGTTAATTATAATGTTAAATTACATTTACACTCAAGTTGCTATGAACTACAAGTACTTTCAAAGTTTATTCACACTAAAGTTACAATTAGGGTCAAAATATCAAAACTCAACTATTTTTTATAGTCAGTCATGTTACTTTTTATAACCAATCAAGTTTAGGTTTTATTTACATTTAAGTTATGTGTTCTTGCTTTTAGCCATATCACTTGCTTTTAGCCATATCACACTGGCAATTTGAGAACAAGCATCTCAAAGTTTCATGATTTTAATAATATGATGTGATCTTTATTTTTGTTAGAGCTCTCAGTAATAGGTCATATTTACCAACTTTGCTAATCTAAGTCAGTGATTTCTGAAGTAGAGCAAACCATTTTTTAAAGGTTTAATTTATGAACTTCATTGGTAACATAATTATTTGAAAACTAGTTAAAAATACTGTGGAATAAATATACTAGAAAAATTATCCTGAGTGTTAATTATAATGTTAAATTACATTTACATTCAAGTTGCTATGAACTACAAGTATTTTCAAAGTTTATTCACACTAAAGTTACAATTAGGGTCAAAATATCAAAACTCAACTATTTTTTATAGTCAGTCATGTTACTTTTTATAACCAATCAAGTTTAGGTTTTATTTACATTTAAGTTATGTGTTCTTGCTTTTAGCCATATCACTTTGAACATAATCCTACGCCCAAACACTAATATTTATATTAGTATCAAATATTTATATTATTATTACAGTGTATACTAATTAATATTTTATTAATTAATCATCATTCACAGGAGTGATTTATTAAATGGTTGGCAAAATCAGATAATACTTTGAATATAAACTACATTTGCAGTTTATATTATCAAGATTATCAACATTATAACCAATATTGCAAATTCAAATATCTGATGTCACAGCAAAATCCATTGCAAATAAAAATCCAATGTGAAAACAAA
This sequence comes from Molothrus ater, assembly GCF_012460135.2. Lineage (NCBI taxonomy): Eukaryota > Metazoa > Chordata > Aves > Passeriformes > Icteridae > Molothrus > Molothrus ater. Next base: position 9,866,090 of record NC_050482.2, on the reverse strand, counting down.
TATTTCTAAGGATAAGGACTTCTTGAATGATAAGGCTGTAATTAATACATAAACATGGAGAAACCTGAAATACTTAGAAGAGCTTTGGAAAGGCATCACTATTTGAAGCCTACAGCTCTCAATATTCTGAAGAATCTAGTTTTGGATATTCTCTAGCCCTTAAGGACAGAATTATGTATGGTCTTTACAAAAAGTCAGCAATGAAGCAAAAGTAAAAATTTCAGGTTTTGCATGTTATATTTACATTCTTTTCCCCTTTATTAAAGAAGAAAGTTCTTAGAGGAAATTTATTTTGCTATGTTTCAAAAATACATTTATCATTAAAATCAAACTGTTTTCCCCTCTATAAATAGCATGCTCCTCACTAAAACTTCACCTGACACTTGATTGTTACTTTTTCATTTGTGACTGGTATGTTCACACTTATGAAGACACACCCAACAAAACTCATTATGATCAATTTAGATGAGCTACTGAAAAATGCAAACATTGCTCAAGCTCAGAAGGTTTCCCAGGAGCTGATGGACAGAATGCATCCATCCTGTGAAAGTGAACCTTTCAGACCTTGGTTCTCCAAGATGATGTGATACTGTCAGTTGCAAAGCAGAGACAGAAGGCATCGACTGAACAGTTAAGCACAGAAAAAGGTAGAGAGCAACTGGTCATGGAACAGCTTCAGCCATTCTCCTTGCAGCTGAGTCCAATATCTAATCACTCCTGTGACCAAACCAGAGGAGATGGCAGCTGTTGCCCACCCTGGTGTTGAACCTCAGGGAATGACATAAATGACTGGTACGAATCCCAGGAAACTGAATGTGAGAAAGTCTGCTGTTGGTACAGTAAGGAGAAGAAAAAGATCCTTATTGAGGGCAGACTTCATTTCTCACTAGAAATAAAAAGGATGAGAAAAATCCAACTTTCTTTTAAAAGGTTACCAAAATATCAATATATTTTCTAATGTTTTTTGTTTGTATCATTGCCTGCACCATGGTACATGCAAAAATTATCCTGTATATCACGTTTTGAGATCAAATATGCATGTAACTTACAATAAGCAATACTTACAAGAAAAACCTCTGGGCTTTTATTCCCTATTTTCTGTAATCTGAGACTTAGGATATTGTCACTAGCTACATCTATTGTTAAAGGACAGATAGCTTATTTTCTGTGGTACTGGCCATCACATCCACAAAGACAGCATCATTGTTAAACTTGCAAACATGTAATAAACATAATATTTTTAGATGAATAACAAAATATCGCCAAAACAATGTTGATAAAGATCATATATATATTCCACATATATTCTTTGAGACTGAAAAAATGCATTTAAATAAAAAATCCTTTTTTTTCCTCTTGTAAATTAGGAAGTACTTTGGTGCATGTTGCAATACTGGGCTTTTCTGAATACTTCAATGGCATTTCCTCTGAGTTTGCCTACTGTGTTTTTTTAATACTGGACAAATTTAGCTCTAATACAGACATTGATGAGAGAAACTTCTTGAGAAATGAGGAAGAAAGAGATTTGTAAAAGCTGCAGTCTGGATAAGACTTTAAAAACAGCAAATGCAGCCTCTCTAACTAATGTAAAAAATTATCTAATTTCAGCCGTATTTGTGCTATTCCAGTGGCATTTCTGTGATGCCAGAATCAATTAATTTTACAAGTATTTTGTATTAGAATTTTTAGCTTTATAAATATTATTTTTGTATTCTTCCTCATTTTTACTATTCTTATTTGAAAATATAAAGCTTGTGGTTCAAAAAACATCTGGATGTGGTACTTGTGGACATGTTTCAGTGGTGACAGTGGTAATGCTGAGCTAATGGTTTGGCTTCATGATCTTAGAGGTCTTCTTCAACCTTAAAGATTCTATGATTCTATGAAAAAGTTCCATCAGTTACCAAACTAAAGAAATTTATTAAAAGAAAAATATGGTTAAAAGAAAAAAGGTTTTTTTTTAGAAAAAAATATTTCTAGCTAGCAAGATTATATTCTGTTGCAGAAGACAGAAATTTTATTTTGCAAAGGAACTCATAATTTTTAAAATGTTGGGTTTTTTATAGAGGAGATAAAGATATCTACATTATAAAAAAAAAAGGTTTCACAAAGTGGAAAAGAAACATGGTTGACTAAGCTCCATAATATACATTCCAATTTTATATTTTCAAAATGAAGCATTTTATTTGTATCCAGAAAAACTGCTTACAGACAACTTTATCCTCCTTTTTCTATCTCTCTGGGCTGTGTTTTGTGGCATGTATTATAATAATGATGCCAATCAACAAAATATTAATATTTATCCAATTACTCAACTGAAGCATGTGATCATTCCTTAGTAATCAGAAGAAGGTTGTAATAAGGGTACATATACATTTATATTAAATACATTGCAAATGTATGCCAATTGACAAAATGGTAATGGGTTCATACAGATATGCTGAACTACCTCTGTATAAATTTGTGAGTTTACAAGATGGCAATGAGCTACTGACAAACTGCATGTGTTAAACCTCCAAGATTTCTAGGCATCCTTGTTAGAACAGCAATTCTATTGCTGTTCTATTGCTGTTCTGCTATTGCTATGTCAATAGTCAATATTATGGCACAGTTTCTCAGGGAAAGTCAGTTTCTGTAAAACATGAGCAGTCAGTTTATTCTTTAAAAACAATTTGAAGATATTTCAAAATATTACTGAAAAAATGCTTTGAAAAAAAAAAAAAAGGTTTTATGATTCCTTAAATCACACTTTGAGATTCAAACATCTAAAAATGTTTCAATATTAAAGTCACTTTTTTTTTTTTTTTAGGATACCAGAGCTCTAAATTCAATTGATATTGAATTAATTCTGTGATTTGCCCTGAGCCTGAAAGGAGTCTACAAAAAGGATAGAGTGAGAATATTTATAAGAGCATGGACAGGATAAAGCAAAATGGCTTCACACTTACTGAGGGCAAATTTAGATTAGATATTTAGAAGGAAGTTTTATTATGAAGGTGGTGAATCACTGGCACAGGTTGCCTAGAGAAGATTGGATGTCCCACCCAGGGAAGTGCACAAGGCCAGGTTGGATGGGGCTTTGAGCCACCAGGTCTACTGGAAGGGGTCCCTGCCCATGGCAGGGGGGTTGCAATGAGATGAACTTTAAGGTCCTTCCCAATACAAAGCATTCTATGATTCTATGATTTCCCATGGATTATTCTACTGTTTGCACTGAATCAGAACTTTAGCCTTTTCATGGCTTCAGGGACTTATTGCTGCCTTTTCTTTTTTTTTTTTTAAGTGAAAAACAAGATAGCAAAAATTGCTTATCTACTATTGGAAAGCTGGAAGAGTTAGTAACTACCATTTCCACAGAATTGAATATAAAATGACAGTAGTTTGTCAAGTGCAGAAAGGTTTTTCCTTGTATCCCTAATTAAAAATATACCTAGCTGAAATCCTTCATATAATTCCACCCTGAAATACATATAAATTATATTCTTTAATGTGTACATGTTGTCTTTTACCTAGTGAAATGGAAGCAACATGTGATATCTAAATTGGCATCACCTCTTCCACTTTTATCACATGCTCTCTTGGGAAGAGCTGTGTCTAGCAGTGTTTGATGAACAGCACAGACAACACTGAAGTACTTCAATAAAGAAAAATTAAAAATAAATCAGAATTAATTTTACTAAGCACAAGCTAGGTGAGAAACCTTCTTTATTTTTAATACTGAACAATTTGAAATAGGATTTTCCCAGATCTCCTTTTTGTTTGGTCCAAAAGGTAGAATTTCTGGCTATGTTACTCTAAGCATAATTCAGTACAGTCATACACCATAACTCTTGATATGATCAAGAGCAGTAAACATAACATGTGATAGGAGGTTTATTTCAGACAGGAGACTTGGTTCATAAAAATAGTATTTTCCAAAGCAAAATTTCTGAATTAGAATATTTTTCTGTCCAGATATCTTAATTATCACCAGGAAATACATAAAACAAAATCAACCAAAAACTTGATCTTTTTGACTAGGATTATTTGAAAACATAATTCTGGCAAAGGTTAAATTCTTCCCCTAAGCCTACTCCTACTCTTGTGGCCGCATTTCTCTTCACAGAGAAAAGGAAGGCTCAGCTTCCCAAGGATATTTTCTGGGAATCCCAGCGAGGAACCTCAGAAAAAGAAAAAACAATTATTATCTCATTTGCTGCTCCTCGTGTTGTGCTCATGTGGGAGGCGTTCTGGAGATTGTTTAGCTGAGGTGACCAATTGCATCCACGTGTGCGTGTGTCGGGACTGTCAGGAGACAGTCACAAGATTTTGTGGAGTTGAGTGCTTGTGCAGTTTCAGTTTAAATCTATTGTAATATAGTATAGAATAATATAGTATAATAAAGTAATCAATTAGCCTTCTGATGTCCATGGAGTGAGATGCATCATTTCTTCCCTTTGTCGGGGTTACCCTGGGTTTACAATATACCCTCATAACATACTACTTTCATAACATAATAATCAGCACCTCATTTGCAGTGCTGATACAAAACCCCTTAACTTTTCATTTCTCAACAAATTGTGCATGCTATTCTCTTCAGCTGATAAAATGACTAGTACATGCTCTAGTACATGCTATTATAAACTCACCCATTCCTCTGACTTGAGAGCCCACAAGTACCCTACCTGAATGTACTTGTCTATATGAGATAAAGCAATTAAATAGTAAAAAGATGTAAAGATTACATACTTTCATGAACCATGTTCTGGCATCACAAAGTATTCCTAAAATTTATATTATATTTTGTTATTGCAAAGCACTGCACATGTTACTCTCTCAGATTATTCCCTTTTGAGATTGAGAACTGTGAAAACACTACAATTTCAACAATTAATCTTTGAGGTCTGAAGAGTCAAGAGATCAAGGTAAATAAATCTGAAATATTGGAAAAATTATTGAACAGGAGCTTTGCCTTAGTTTCAAATGCTTAACTGCTTGAGACTTAAAAACAGACAAGTAACCTTGAAATGTGCATGTAGAGCATAGGACTAACTGGTGAAACTTTCACTCAATGGGAGTCATTGGTTTTATCATTTCAAATAATTTTTTACAGAGAATAACAGTAAAACAGGAAGGAGAGGGTCTGCAAGGATCAGATTCTAAGGTGGAGAGAGAGAATTGGGAGGGAGAAAAACACTTACTATTTTTTCTCGCACTGCTTCCACGTGGTCGGCTCCTGGCAAAGGTGCTGTTTGAACAGGAATTTCTGCTTCCTGAGCTTTTTCAGCTTTCAAAACCTCTTGTGAAATCCCAGTTGTCAAATCCTCTTTCTTAACATCTTCTTGCTCCTTAGCCTGCAGTCCCTTATAAGGTGCTTCAACTTCTACTTTCTCTTCAGCACCATGGTCTTTAATCTCAGCTGTAATTTCTGCCTTTTTGTCTTCTGGGTGGGGTGTGCTCTTTTCTGGGAGCACAGTTTCTTTATCTTCTTCCAATGTGCTTAGGGGTATCTTTTGGTCTGCAGTTGTTGCAGGAATTTTATCTGCTGAAGGTGTCTTAGAGAGTTTCCCTCGCTGAAGTTTTGTTTCTTCTTTTTGACCTTCCTCTTGGATTTTATCCACCGATGAAGTTTTCTTTAATTTTTCATGTTGAAGTTTTATATCTTTCTGAATTCCATGTTGGATTTTATCAACTGAAGCTGCCTTTGGCAATTTTACCTCCTGAAGTTTTGTATCTTCCCTCTGAGCTGCAGGTTGGATTTTGTCAGCTGACAGTGCCTTTGCCATTTTCATCTGTTGGAGTTTTGGGTCTTCTTTCTGAATTCCCTGTAAAATTTTGTCAGCTGAAGGTATCTTTGCCAATTTTGCCTCTTGAAGTTTTATGTCTTCCTTCTGAACTCTATGCAAAATTTTGTCAGCTGAGGATGTTTTTGCCAGCTTTGCTTCTTGAAGTTTTTCATCCTTCTCCTGAACTTCCTGCAAAACTCTGTCATAGGAGGCTGTCTTTGTCAATTTTGTTTGCTGAATCCTTGGGTCCTCCTTCTGAGAAGCAAGCTGGATTTTATCAGCTGAGGGTGTCTTGACAAGTTTTCCCTGTTTAGGTTTTGCATCTTCCTTTTGAATTCCTTGCTGGATTTTATCAGCTGACAATGTTTTTTCCAATCTCCCCTGCTGAAGTTTTGGAGCTTCCTTCTGAATGCCTGGTTCTTCTTTTGGCTTTGCTGCTGCTGGAGTGGGTGGTGTGGAAGTCTTCTGAGGGGAATGGGAGACAGCAGGCACAGGACGTTTCTGAGGAGGAGCAGGTGGTTTGGATGTTGGTTGTGAAGGGCCTGTTTTCAGAAGTGGCACCTTGCCCATATCTCCAAGTTGTCCTGACATTGCCCTTTGGGTCTGGCAGTTTAAGCACAGCCATTCCTGTACCTGTGATACAACAAACATATGAAGTTACTTATTTGAAAAAGTAACAATAAAATCATGCAGTGTTTTAAGCTGATACAGTTGAATTCTTTCAATCTGAATGCTATGCATCCTGGTAAGTTATTTATTTTGTTTTCTGCTCTTGAAGGAAGCTCCATAGCACCATTCCAGAAATGGAGCATACCAGGTTCTAGAAAGCCAAGATGAGCAAATATAAAAAGGCACTGTGAAATATAACAGCAACAGCATTTTTTCCAAAGTATTGATGACCTATATGTGCAAAGTTTGCTGACATGTTTCTAACATATATTTCTTTCTAAAGCCTCTATAATCTATCAATAGGTCCCTATAATTTTGCTAGCCTGAGAAAAAGGGAACCAACTGGCACTCATGGCTGTGTTTCTCTCAGGAAATCCTCTCTTGAGGTTTGGTATAGGTATCTGTATAAATTCATTATGGCTGTAACTCAACAGGAAGATCACCTCTCTGCTCACTTTACTGCTAAATCCCTGCTGCACACTGGCTCCTTATACTCTTCTTCCCCAAAATCAGAAAAAGGACAAGTGCTTCTATCTGTGCAAAAGATTTCCTTGCCAGTTGCCTAGCTACTACATGAGAGGAGTAATCACACTGTTTCCAGTGGGATTTAGCTCATAGTTCCTTTAAAATAGCAAAAGAAAATTTTAAGCACAGAAAGGCACTGAAAGGAAAGAAAAACAGTCTCTTCTGGATACTAGAATAGCTAATGAAGGTTTACTTCACTAGTGTAATATGAGCTTCACTGGTGGATAAGTGGTGTATAATGTGCAATAAAATCTACATTTAAAAATAGCTGATCAGCAATTTTTATAAGTGATATATAAATTACAAGAAACACAGATGATATGACAAAAATCTTAAGTAAGAACAGCTCAAATGTGCTGGTTTTATGGAAATGCAACTAAGGAGAGGCTATTTAAAATTTTGGTCGAGGCACAAGCAAAGCAAGAATATATGCATTATCATTCAGGTCACCAAAAAGTTATCTTGTGTATTTATTATTCTACTTTTATAGAAATGACCAAACTAGTGAGAATCCTAGTAATTGACACAAAAACATTTAATAATAGTACCCAATAATGCTGTCCCAATAACTGCAGTTTATCAGCTGAATCAGTAGTGTCCCCTAACACTACTAAATCCTTTGCAAATCCAAACTGAATGTGGCTCTGAATCAGACTATTATAATTTAGGTTTAAATTATTTTCTGTTGAAAAAAGCATTTAAATAATAATCCTCCAGGATCTATTATTCTCCTCCTTAGGAGTTAAAGTATTCTAACTACACATCATTTGTTGAGGAAGCACTAATTAAGAAGTACAATTTATTTTTTTAAAATGAATGTTCAAAATATAAATCATTTTTCTTGCAAATATTTCTTTTAGATGGGTTTATCTGGAATTCTTAGCACAGTTTCCTCTCTTTTCCTAGAAAACAGTATTGGAAGCCATACATATGTTGTGAAAATAGAAGCAATGCTCCAGGAAACAAATCTGCCCCACAGAAAATCATTATATTATTATTAGAAGTCTGAAATGGACTAAAAATGCTAGATAAAATGTAGCATTAAAAGGCTACTGAAAAACAGATCAAATTTCATAGTAGCTTTGATTGTTTTCTTATAAAGTTTGTGGAGATCAATATAAAAAAGTTGGCAAAATAATTATCATAGTTATTTTTTTTAAATTTATTGGAGGGCTGAAAAGATTTTAAACCCACAAAAAGGGGGTAGATTTTGCTTTATACATTCAGACTGAAAAATGTTCATTCCCCAATGTAAGCAGGAATATTGCCATTATTATTTGTGCTAATATAGCTTCAGTCAGCACAGGGCATGAGAATAAGACAGTACTTAAATGTATTAAGCTTTTCAGAATATAGCCTTAGCCATCTTTAATTACATAAAAACATAATGAAGTGGCTTCTGCCATGAAATAATCCATAGTTAAAACAATTACTGCTGTATAGATATTCTTTATGAACATGTTAATTTATACTTTAAATTCACATGTTCTTTTCGCAGTGCCATTTGTTTGACCTATTTTATTTTTATTTCTTTATATCCAGTTTCGAGGGTCTCTGTGTTTGTTTCTTTTCTATCTACATTTGGGGTACATCTACACTTGGCTCTCCTCCTGTTGATGCAGATTCCACCTCATACCTCCCAGCTGTAGCCTACTCACTGCTCATACACTTGTTCCTTCTCAGATTCATCATCACCTCCCTTTCCCTCATTTAAATCCTTCACAGACTCCATTCTCTGGATGCCCATAACAACTTCAGCACCTTTAGTAGTGGTATTAAGTGTTTAGTTACCCAGTCACTGTTTCCACTGCTTGCTGTCTCAATTTAGTGTCTTTTCCCTGGAGTAAATTTCAAGGACTATGCATTGTGCTGAGCATATGGTAGAACTCTTAAAAAGGAATATAATGACAATTACCATGAAGAAAGGAATTTGATGATTAGCAGATTGGCAAAATGCACTAAATTTTATCAAAAGATGGAACTCCCAGACTTGCCTCTCTGCCATAATGATGAATGTGATAGTAGGGAAATAACCTGGAATTGTCCAAATATCCAGTGATTGAATGAACCTTGCCATTGTTCTCTTGAGCTTCTTCTATTTCTGTATCTATTTACCACTTTGTTTTTTAGTGCTGCTGTATAAACAGTGCACATACTACTCCCAAAGCTATGTGTTTCATATAATGGTTTTTCATTACTATGCAGATATTTAGTCACAAAAGAATGTACAAAAACCATCTTATAGCAACAGGCCTCTAGCTCCTGATTCTCTGTCAGAATAGTTCTCTGTAAAATCAAATTTTGCACCATGAAGTCATATGCCTTAGTCTTAGACTTGTCTTTTCCTCAGTTAACCTCATGCCCTTAATGCAAGCTTTTCCCTAAGGCTACATCTTCAGTTAGCCTGTCAACCCAAATTTATTAGGACTTGGGAAATGGATATCATCTTCTTTTAGCAGTCTTCACTAGATAAATCTTCTTAGCTCTTTACAGAATTCTTCACACCCTTTGGTCTCTGAATTGGCCATAGACATTTTGATTGGCACTACAAGTGATACAAGAGCTTTAATACTCTGAATCCACAGCTCTCTCCCTGGTTTCAGCAACCCTTACAACCCAATATTTTGCTGGGCAGAACAAAATAGCTCTGTCACAATGTTCTCCTCACACGGTTTTGTAATAAACTAATGTCATTATGAAAAGGGCACACGTCTAACATTCATTGTCAATGTCTGTTTTTCAGTCATCAAGCAAGAGCTCTGCCCTGCTTGTTACAGAATGGCCCTTTCTGCAAACTAAAGGAGTGAAGGAACTCTTGAAAGGCTCAGCTCAGAGTTTCAGGCATTTGATTCAAGGCCCAGGCTGTTACAGCACAGCTGAGAGTCCTCGTCTCAGTTTTATTGAGAAAAAGGCTGCTGAGATGGTATTTTAGAGAAAACAAGGTGATATAAGAAAACTGAAAAAAATAAAAAAGAGTAAAGCCACATTGGGTCACAGGCAGGGAGAAAAATTCAGGAAGAAATATCCTGACATGAAGAGGTACAAAGCCAAAAGAAAATACAGAGAAATGGATGGTAACAACCCAGCAAGTGTGCAAAGGTTGGCTGGCATGTTCCAAGGGGGTGGAGAAGTTGATGCTTGCTGACCTGACTGGTGACTATCTGGCCAGCAGACACTATCCAAAGGGCTCACTGAGGTGGTGAATATGTTAATATTAACAACTCTTCATTGGCATCTGTCTGCTGTGTATGTTCATCCACAAATTGCTCTGTACTCCTCAAGTCTGTGCATCCTCCTTGCTGTGTTGCTCTGCCTGTGGTAGATAGTGCCTGAACAAAATGCAGAGAAGGAAGGCTACATTCCCATCTAGAATGGGAATGCTGGCCTCAGCAGTTCTTTGGGATGTGTGATCTACAAATTCAAATCCCACACAAACTGAGGAGTTTTAGATCTCCCGCCTTTAGTAGAAATATTCAAATTGTTAGATCTACATATGAAAAGGTACCACCTATGCCACATAGATTGATAGAGAAACATAAATATTCAGAGCACGACCACAAAGACTGTAGATCTGGCAGAAGAAAAAAATACAAAAACAAAACACTAAAATCTCACATTTTCTCTATTCAAACAGCGTTAGGCAGGCAGGAGGTAACTGTTTAAATGAAGCCAGTTTGGCAGAGTCAGGGTCCACAGTGAAGCCTCTATGGCATCCAGAATTAGAAAAAATGCACATAGGTATTCACAGATATAGTGTCTGTGGAGGTCGCAGGCAGTTTTCCAGGCTCATTCTCCTGAATTTACACATCAATTTTGTCTAAAATGTCACTTAGGAACTTAAACTTATTTTTGGATTCCACCTGAAGTGGAGAAATGATGTGCAAACAAATGCTTAGTCAGATGGTTGATTTTTGGAGAAGAGGTTAGAAAAATGTGGCTAATTTAACCTAGGGAAATGAATCTCACAAATATGACTTATATGGGAGGAAAGGTATATTGGCTGCAAACCAAATGGATATTAATGCTCCATGGACAAATTTAGCTTTAAAATTAGAACACCTTCCTTGCCAGTAGTAATTTGAAGTTTGGAGTATGACACAATAGGATTGTAGTACAGAGAAACACAGTTAATTTCAATATGTGATGTGATAGCCAACAAAATCACTCAATGATTCATGAAATCCTACCAGTTTTAAAAACTGCATTTCTGTAATAGTAATCATGAGAAGAATGCATTATATCATTAGCAATAAATAGATTCACAAAATTTAGTTGAATTTAAGCATCAAGGTGTTTTTTAGCTGCTAAAGAGAGATCATAGAAAACCCCAAAAACTGGTTCAGATGAGTTTAAAGCATCACATTAAAAATAAATAAAACCAAAAAAACCTGTTTAAATCCCTGCAGAATAAAGAATTTTGTTAACAGGAGGAGGAAGGATTGCCTTTTCAGTTTAGGAATGTGGTTTTTTATTTGCTAAATTTGCAAGCAAGATGAAATTGGTTTCTGAACAATGCAAACAAAATACCATCTTTTATCTTTTTCTCAAATAAAGAGTTTCAGTATGTGATTGAGGAAGACAACATTATCTCAGCCTGTATTATTGTTACTAATTGATATGTTTAGTTGTAAACCATCACAACTATGAAATAAGTTCTTTTCAATGATCTCTTCTTCTTCCACACCAAGTGATAAAGTTGTAAATACTGCAGCAGATCAGAAAAGTACACAGGAATTGGTGTTTCTCCCATGTGTTAGGAATTATCTGCTCCTTAATTCAATAGGGTTGGGACTGCTGAATATTTCACTCAATTATGTACAGATGAAATACAGAGTATGACAACACAAAGATGACCTACTTCTTCAAGTGATGACAATTCTGAAAAGTGTATACCCTTACCTTACTTCAAGATACATCTCAGCACCTTCAGAATAAGCTCAAGTTTTGTGTTTTTTTTCAGGAACTGCTCTGTTGTATGGGAATTTTTATTTTAGCCATTAAATTTAATATATAATAGGATTTTTATGTGTATTGTGTCTGTGTAAACTTTAATTTCCCTTAGTTATTTTGCTGAAATCCCTTAGAGGCTTAGAATTATGCTGTCAATGCACAAAAATGTATCCCTAGTGTATATATACACCATTACTGATGCAAACAAACCAAAACTGTGGAAAAATAACTTTTTTATTGAGGAGGGGCTAGCATCACTCTATTTGTTTTTACTCTGCATCTAACTGCACTGTGATATGTTTGTTGCTTTTTTCATGCATCATTATAACAAGATGACTAAAAACCCTCCTGTATCTGTATTGGCAAGCTTATCTGTAGGGTTGCTGTTGCCCAAAACAAAGGTATGATCCTCCCTCCTCAGTCTTACACAGAGAAATTCCCGTTGAGCACTTTAGTACTCCTGGTGACCACTTCTTCTGTTAGCATGGCAAAAACAACCCCAGTGAAGGAAAAAACAAACAAAAAAAAAGTGGATATGGGCATCATTCAAAGGCCAACATTTTGTTTATAAAACATTTAAGATATTTTCGAATAATGACTTCTACAATGAAGTACACATGAAAATCAGCTTTCTCTCCTTACATGTCAATGACTATACAATTGTCTTATTCAGCAGTCTTCTAATCTGCAAAGTCCATCTCAGAGGGGTTTCTGTATTATTTTTGGTTTCTCATTTAACTCACAAAATCCACTGCAGATAGAGAATTTACTGTCAGGATAAGAAGATAATAGTTACATTCATAGACATATTTTAGTGTATATTTGACAACCAGAGTCAGATAAAAGTTGTTGCAGTGACATTCTCATTCACAGGTTCTTCTAAGGAAATTCTCAGTTAGGTAACTAAAATGATTTCTGGTTGCTTGCATACATGACAAATGACCACACTGTTGTTCATTAATGAATAGCAGCATGTGACCTCTATTCATGCTATTCTTAATTTGCTTTGATAGAATTGTAGTTCTTAAAGATTTCTGTAGATTCTATAGACAAAGAAATTCAAGGTTGTTTAAGTGTCTGAAGTCATAATTTTATGGTAAAAATGCGGTTTTATTAAATAGTTATTTGATGAACCAGTTTAGTCAGAGCTTGAAAAATGTTAGGCTATTGTAATCCTTCTTGGCTGTATGTAGATGTTGAGAATGCTCTTCACTACGCTCCTTTGTACCCTTTATTACAACAGTCTCAAAGAATAACTGTTTTCTGTGCCTCCTAGCAGCTGAATCACGATTTCCCACAAACTGGTCAGCAGAATACGTGAGTATTCCCATCCCACCATTGCTATTATTTGTTCTGAACTGACAAAATGCCCAGTGTCACAGATGCCACTAAAACAACAAACACCACCATCCCCTGAAGATTCTGTTGTCTATTTAATTCTGTGTTCAATGCTGACCTTTTACAGACAGTATAGAGAAAATTGTTTCTGTTCAAAACCCAGATCTTAGCTATGGAACTAGGTTCCATAGCAAAAAGGAGAACTGTTATTTTTATTACATTTCACAGTATGTATTTAGTTATAAACTACAAAAGCAATCTTTCTACCTGAACCTTAATGGATCATATATATAAACACCTTAACCATTCTTTGTAAGAACTTTTTGTTTTGCTCACACCAAATAGAAATACAGAGACAACTGATATACATCCTTTCTCTTAAAAGCCATTTTGTATTTTGTTCGCTCTTGCAAATCAAACTATCCTAAAAATAACACGTGCAGTTCACCCCAAAAATATGCTTTGAAAAACCAAAATTCTCTGCTAAGACAGACTGAAATGTGTGTCTTTTGTCCCCATTTTTACCTAATAATGCATTAATTTTTTAATGAAGAAGAATCTGTATGCTTCAAGTGAAATGCTATCAACTGAAATGTAAATGCTTAAAAAAAAAGCTGATTTTTTTTTTTTTTTGTCTTGCTCCATCCAGTCTCATCTAACCCATTGTAAATACTTAACTGAGGATGTAAATTTATGACCCTGGCTACTCAGATTCACTGAGCAGGCTATGGGATCTTCTCTCCAGATATGAACAGTGTTGGTGGTCTGACTGTTGTATCTATTCCTGATCAGGGAGAGAGCCTGTAGCAAACTGTGCTCCATACAGACCTCACTTCAAGGACAAATGTGAGATTTGCTCAGAGCCTACACTAAAGTCCAAAGATAAACCTTTCCTAAAATAGTAGCCTGAAGAAAAGACCTAAATCTGTAATCTGATATTTAAATAAATGGTCTGATATTCAAAATCTCTAAATACCTGAAGACAGTTCCACTGACTCTCTTCCACTTTTCAGTTTGTCTCTTCTGCTTGAATCTTTTAAATCAGAATCACAGTGTACCTATCTGTTTTATCAGTTATTTATATTTTACATGGCCTTATAATTTCAGTTTATTAGCAATGGTTTGCATACAATGTTTGCTTTCAGTGTCATGTGAAAGATATCTGAGTCCTTTAGGTGCCTGAAAAATTAGGGGGACAGGCAAAGAAACAAGCTTACAAAAAATGGGGGATAATTCACAGTCAAGGCAATACTCTATTCTCAATGAAGGGAACACAGGTGCAGCAGAAAGGGAAGGAAGGTCCCCTACCTGGCTTTGGAAAATTATATTAATTATTAGCTACAGATACAGGAAAAAGTTTGCATGTAACGATTTCTGATCTGCTGGCAGCTGCCATGGCAGTAAAGAGATAAAAGAAATAAAGAAAGGAAATAGATGTGACACCTGTGCAGAATGCCCATGGCTTTGTGTGATATGGTACATGCTGAGAAGCACACAGGCCTTCCAGCAGCTTCTGCAGCTCTTCCCAATGTACATCTCTCCTAAACACCTAAAATGAGGAGGTGAAAACCAAAGTGGCCTCCCTGCCATGGGCAGTGTGCAGACATGGCAGAGCACCACAGCACAGCAAAGCCACTGCCTGGTTTTGCCACACAGGAGCAGAATAACACTTTATCAGCAGGTGTGACCATTTTTACTGATAAGAGGCAAATTCTCAAGCCCTGAGGCAACGCAGTGCAAAGTCTGGGGAGAGGCAAGGGGAGAGATGAGGTGCAGGTGCAAAAGGGAAAAAAACCCAAGCTTTTTACTCTCTTGGCTTCATCCTCTTTGAGGTTGCTGCTGATCAGCTCTCAGGGAGACTGTGGTGACACCTTTTAAGTGACAATAATCTTTTCTGTATGTCCCACTCATTGTTTTGACCTTGCACTTTCCTGCCTACAATTTTTCCTTTGTGCCACCACATAAAGAAAATATTGGAAAGATTGTCTTAAAATGGAATATGCCATTTAGTCAGCAGGAAAATCCTGTCAAAAATTGTAACTCAAAAATGTGTGCATGCTGTGTTCTTCCATAGTTTGGAAAATATGTACAAGAAGAATTAAAAATAAAATACTTTTCTTGGGAAACTTCAAACCAATATCATTAAAAATTCTTCTCAGTATTTTGTAAAGAAATATGAGTGCAATCTGTTTAAAAGTTTAACATACTGTGATGCTAGAGTATGACTTAAAGCAGATGTTTTCGTGGTGCTAATGTGCAAATAAATCCTATATACTCCAGCAATCACACACAATAAGCTCGAGTTTACTTTCAAGAGACACCATAAAATTATGCAAAGAAAATACCAAATAATCTAAACCAATGTAAATCTGCCCAAAACAAAAATACTGCCAAGTCTCAATATAAATATTAAATATTAAAGGAAAATACAGTTCTTAACTGCTAGGAAAAACAACAAAAACAAAACCACACCACCACCACCAAAACAAAAAAACAACAATACCAAAACCAAAAAACCACAAAACAAAACAGAAACCCGAAACAAAAAACCTATGAAATCTGGGGCTTTATTTTTCTTTCTCATTAGTGTCAATAAATCTGTCATAGCTCCTTAGAAGTAAGGGAAAGGCCCCAAAATATTCAACTATAGTAGGAGTACTCCATTTCCCAATGGGCTTGCAATGCAAGTAATAGACAGATTATTCTTGAAAATTATTTGTTTTATCCTTCTAAAAATAATCTTTTCTCATGTCTCAAAATACACACTGTACTATAGAGTGGGGAAAAAAACCCTACAAAAAATTAAGTGCTTCCAAAATTACCTCCTAGCATTCCTTAGTTGCACTTTCACTTCTTTTTGCTGTCTTCAGAGGGAAAAAGAATCCTCTCAAATCAACCAGTCAGCTCAGGTCTAATACTAATTACACAATTACTTATATAGTTTAGCAGATTCAGAATTTCTCCTTGATGAAAAGACAGAGGATCCCTCCATAAACTTCAAAAATATTTCAGGGAAATGGAAAAACCATAGTTGCTCACTCATGCATGCATGAATGATACATAGACAGACATCCACACACATACAGATGTATGCAGCACACAGGAGGCCAAACAAACTTTATATATAGAGTTTTATGTCCAGAAGGGGCCATTATTCTCAACAGATTTGATACTTTAATGCCAAAATCCTTCTAGTTTCACAAAGAGTTCTCTATTCTCAACATTTCAGCATTTCTTAGAAAGCCAAATTTATGGGGGGAACTTCTCTAGCTTCAAAGATTATTCTTCCAACAATTTCTCTATCCATTGAATTTTTTACATGTTGGCTTTTAAAAGGCATAAAAATAGAAAAACAAAAGCTAGAGAAGATATGAATTTTAGTTATACTTACGTTTTAAAGAATCATATTAAAACATTAAAAATATAATCTCTAAAAGAAGCCATGCAAGCTCAAGATGCACGTGGTACAAGCTCAGCACCTTCCCACACCACGTAGCTGAACTGTAAATGGGAGTGATACTCACAGTCCCTTTGGGCAAAAAGTATCACAGTTACTAAGTCATGAAAATAGCTTGTGGTTTAAACTGCATTACACTCTACAACAATCATGCTAAAAATATAATAAATATGGCTCTACTGTGAAATAACACATTTGCCATTTGAACTTTTGTATTCTTCTTCTTGTGTTATTTTTATTATTATTACTACTATACCTAATGTATTCATACTTAATAGTTTTGTACCTTATGTCACATTTGACAAACTTTATTCTTGTGGTTAATATTTCTATCATTCTTACAATGACAGCAGAAACTGCACAGAAGCTTAACTTTTATCTTGAAAGCATGGCCTATCTTGAACCATGTTTTAAAAGGGTATTTGATGCTCAAGTGTCCTTAGTAAAACTTAGAGATAACTTGAAAATTGTTGAAGAGTTTTAGAAATATGTTAAAATACTTTTAATATAAAGAGTTATTGAGTTCTAAAGTTAACTGCTGTTTTTACTCTGTCATTTCAGAAGCACACAGTTCTCTTTCTTTACTTCTAAACCCAAAATATTAACATCTGTCATAAAAACAAACAAAAATTTTTATTCTCCAAACCTTGGGCTGAATTCTATATTTTCTTCCCTTATTAAAAAACTAGCAAAAAATAACCCTTAACATAAGTAACAAACAAACAAATAAGAACAACATTCATTTGAAGTTTTGTTTTCAAATGTGTTGATGTTATTCAAAATAGACTGATCTTATTTTCTCATTAAAAGTCAATTTTCAAGTCTTAATTAAATTTGAAGCATTTGCCCAACCCTTGAAATACCCTTTCAAAGAACCTGTTTATATCATAAATAACATGATCTAATCCTCAGTCTTCCAGGATAAGTGATACTAATGTCAGCTTCTAATTAATTTAATTGTATGTTCTCTTATAAGTCAAGGACAAACATCTGGAGATAAAAATGACAGAGAAGTCAATAGCTCTCAGTGCTTTGATGAAAAGTGAAAAGTAAAAAACCCCAAAATCACAAAATGGTAAAAACTCCCCAAAAACCCAGCCCAAACCCCAAAACTTTCTGCTTATCTTTGTTTTCTGTGCTATGAAAACCCTCACATGGCCAAAGGGATTCTGATGATTCAAGTGAAGTAAGGACCTCACCCAGGCAGCACCTCCACTTTTCTGTGTTACAATCCTCAGCAAAAATGTTACAACCACTTTAATTGTTCTTTTATTCCTCTTCAGAGACAGACCCACAGCTTTCTGCTACTTACAAGTTCTCTACTTGCCTCAGGATACTCCTGTAAGCAATGGTCTTAAATCAATGAAATAGAATTTTACAAAAAAAAAATAACAATCCCAAAACAAAACAGTTGGATGGAATTTGTTGGTGATCTCTAAGTCTCCTTGATTTCCTAAAATTATCACAATTTCTACCAAAAAAAACAGACCCAAAAAGAATGAAGAAAACCAAACCAACAAACTAACCAACCAAACCACCCCAAGCCAACCAAAAAAAAAAAACAACCAAAAAACAACCAAAACCAAAAACCAAAACAAAGCAAAAAACTACAACAGCCTTTTTGTAAAACTGTTCAAAATAAATTTTTAGTTCTTGGTTTTGTGGCACCTGAAAAATTTTAGCTACTTCACTCTCACCTTAGTTCATAATTTATAAAACCAGGACATAATTTGGGTTTTTTTCTTCTAAAGAAATATATCTTTAGAATAGAAACTTACTCATAGTTATATTAATCTATATAGCTTAAATTAGGAATTTGCATTTGCATTCTATTTTTTAAATTGTATATATCATGTAAGCCAATTACAAAAAAAAACAAACCAAAACCAAACTTTTAGTAAAATATGAATCTGCCTGAATAAAAACAAAAAATAACCCCAATTATACTATAACTTGATAGAAATTTTAAATAACCTCAGAAAGCAAGAGCCTTTGTCAAAGTGGGTTATAAAGAGCTAAGATATAAAATCATGAAGAGTGTATTACAGAGATCATAACTGAAGATGCATGGCCCAGAGAATTCAAATTGCATCCTAAAACACATCAGAAATTATCATATCTGTATTATAGTCCATGTAATCAATTCCCAAGCTTTTGACACCAGAATAATATGCAGTCTGCTTGTAAAATGAACCATTTATGGAGCTCTTTTAAAAAATATCTCTAGGCAATGAAGTGGAAAGTTCACATCTGTCTTCAAGGGCAGAACTGAAGCAGTTTCCAGTGTGCAGAAGTGAATTTTTTTGTACATCAAAGCAGTTAAAGTTATGTCCTGCAATCATCTGCATTTAATGTAAACCCGGTACTTCAGAAATAATCTTTTTTCTTCAAAGATGGAACTTGGATGCAATCATTTTAATTATTCTGCAAAAACAACTAAGCAGACCCTTTTTCCCAAAAAATCTTGAGTTTCTACTGCTATGTTTTCAGATATGATGTACTATAAATTTAAAATTGTGTAAAGAAATTGTGTAAAAGAAAATTGTGTAAAAGACATTTAATTGCACTGAAAGTGTTTATATTATGCCGGTACCTAAAGAAAGAAAAGAATTCAGCTGACTGTTCATTCCATAGTGATGTTTGGGAAGTGAAGTCATACCCAAAATGCCTACCAAGATTCATAAAATTTGCCATCTTAAGATCTTACTGTTGATTGAACATTTAGCTCTTTAACCAGTCTGACAGATCATTTTATTTTGCTTCATTCATTTATTAAGATTTTGCTTCATTGGCACTTAGAAAAAACATTATCCTTCAATGCTTCATTAGCTACTTCTCCATCATAGTTAAAAATGTACAACTATAATGTATTATAGGAAGTGTGTAGCTCATTCAGATAATACCAGCTCTTTTCAGTTCTCTCTTTCTAATAGAGTAGTTGCCCAATAAATTCTTCATGGGACATTGCATCTTACAGAACTAATTTTTGGATGGTGCATAATATTACCAAAACATTCTTTAGAAATGACTTATGGGAATAGCATTGCTGTCAATAATCATTAATGAATTTAATTGGAAGTAGGAAAACAAAGACATATCTTCAACAAAATTGAGTATTTTAATGACAAAATTTTATCTAGGAAATTGCAGAATAAACTGTGCTGAACACATGAAGACAGAGAACAAGTAAGCCTGGTTGTGTCTGGTTTTACGTAAAAGCACTCCCTGAATTAAATCAACAAACCACATGAACTAATTTAAAAAGCAGATACACAAATAAAAGTAGGAAATGGTTTAAAAGTTTAAAGAAAACTAAAAAAAAAAAAAAACAGCAAAAGCCAATAATTGCAAAAGTTGTGGAAAACAGACTGCACCACAGTGCAAGGCCTGACAGGACCGATGCTCATAAACAGGCATCTCAAAAAGGAAACCCAGCTGCTGGAGGAAAAACACAGCAAAACCCAGAGGATTCAGGGGGCTACAAGTTTACAAAAGACACATTTTACTCCCATTCCATCAATAAAGATCCTTCTCAGAAAAAAACAATTGTTTAATAAAGAGGAAATGAGTGCTGCTCTATTTATCATGGTTTGGTAACCACTTTGTGTTATGTAACAGCAGTAAGTATGGTAAAAACACACTTAAATAAAAAATGCTTCTCTGTAGGACTGGCTAATCTGCCTTTAGAGCTTCCTCTAAAACTTGATCAACTCTCCAGGAAGCACTACGTTTGCTGGTTTGATTTGAAAAACATGTAATTGTCGATCCATTGCAAAAGGATTCTGTCTGCAAAATCAGGGCTTGAAAAATTATCACAGAATCATGAGAGCCCAAATATAATTTTTAAGAGTTTATTTTTAATAGTAATCTATTTTAATCAATATGTCAGAAACTGAAACCTTTTTGTCAAAAGGACTATCCAGAATATGTATGCTTGATAGAGTCTTTTGTGCCACCAATTGGGAAATTAACTCACCAACCTTCCAGAATTTCTGGAGATCAAAAAATATGTCATACTCAGTCTTAATAAAAAATATAAATAGATAAAATACATAAATGAAGTTCTAGAAATTATTAAAAGTCATATTAAACATAATCCACCATTTCAGACTCAAGCTACTTTTCTTAAAGCTCACTCAAAAATGTGAATTCATTTTATATTTGCTGCCCCAAACCACCCACAACCCTCCTCAAGCTGACCCAAATCAATTCTACTTGGTTTCAACTCTCCATGCTTAGCTGGAAAGTGTCAGAAACTTACATATTTTTACAATGATGAAAGGCATAAAATATTTCAAAAATGTCTTGTGAAAAAACTGCATGATCACATTACATTTTTATAATCTGTGCATATTTTTAATGAGCCATTTAGAAACAGCTAAGGGAACAAAAAATCCACTGTAGAATGACCAGACTAAAAGAACCATTTAATGGAAAATGCCATTCGAGGGCAACAGAAAGATCACATTTTAGGAAGCTCAGAGAAGTGATACCTATTTTGTGCTACTTTCTGCTCTCATTAGAGCTTGATGATTTTCACCAAAAAAATTGTTAGTGATATTTTGTTCTCATTACAGTCTATGTGAGAAGAAGGAATTATGAATTTGCCATTTTCTATCCCTTTTACAATCATTTTAACAGGAATAAATAGTACTGGAATTCATGGTTGACAATTTATCACTCTGAGCACAGATCCACTAGATAGGTAAGCAGTATCTGATTTTAATCTCACTTTTACCTGGTGAGATTTACAAATGTCCTCTGTAAAACTGAGACCTTTGCCAATCCATGCAAATTTCATGTCAGATATAAGTAAACATGAGGCTTATCTAGAGAGTTCAGATGCAAAAAAACCCCAGCAAATCTGATGCCACAACAGGTGAGGTGCAAATATTTATATTTAAATATTATATAAATATATTTAAATATTCATATATTTTTTTAGCTTTTCTGTCTGAACTAGGCTCCTTATTATAAGATCAGTTTATAGAGACCTGTGTTATATTTTCTAAAAAATATTATTACTGTTTCAGACTCCACCATTCTCTTTTCTGTCTTACACAGATAATGACAAGCTGCATTTAGAGAGGTTGCTTGTTTCTGGATGCCAGAGTCCTGTTCAGACTTTAATTCACAATGCTCATAAGAAAAAGAACCATTACAGCATTCTCTGTAAGCCAAAACTTTTGACTAAAGTGTATTTGGAGAATTTATGATTTATTTCAGACGGTTTAGTGAACCAGACACAAGCCCAGCAACTGATCTTTGGTTTAGTGTCTGTATTTCCTTTTGCTCCTTGCTCAAATTAATTTTGAGGAAATTAAATTTTATATGTGTAGAAAAGGAAATGTCCCAAAAGTTTGATGATAAATGTTATAAACTCCTGATTTCTATGGTATTCCAGAAAAATTGCAGAAAAAAAATGTATAGATCATTTCTCATCCATGAATGGGATTCCTTCTAGGGCCTTTTATAAAATTATACACAGAGACCATGTGGCCATTATGAATATCAAGATTATAGAAAGAACTTGCACACACTCCAGTTAGCTTTCTAAAAGTGCTGGAATACAATTGTTATTCCACCCCCATAAAAGATTTATGGATGATAAACACTCTCCAGTCTTGATGTAATAAAGAGAATTTGTTGACTTATGCGATGCACATCTAGATGAGATGCACAGTGCTGACTGTTGTAACATTCAAAAACTGTTAATGTGCTTCAATGGACATCAAAAATTGCCACTGGAAAAAAAAAAAAAAAAAAAACCAAACAAAAAAACCGAATAAATCCCAAAAGGTAACCTGAAATTATGTGCTTCCAATAAAATATTTCTGAACTGTTAAAGATTCATTGTGATTTAAGGGAGGTCTGTTAAAGTTGATCCTAAACAAATGACTTAAAATTAAGATATAAAATATTTTTAAGGTAATCAATTTTTTCCTGTGTAGAACCTGTGAAAAAAAAATGATTATTTGAACTGCAGAAGGATTAATTATTCCTTGAATATAGCAGACTTTAACTAAAGTTAATCATATCTGTTCAGCCCACAGTAGCTAAAGAGAATATTTGACATGCTTTGGGTGGGGGTATGTATGTTTGTTTACCTGCAAATTTAGAGTTTCTAAGTGTGTAGTCTAGTAGTATTCAGCACCCAACCTTGACAGAAAAAATAAATATTCTAATTTAATACCTGGACTCACCATAATCTTAATTGGAATCAACTCAATTTTATAAATAGTTAATTTGGCAGATCAGGCTTTAGTACTTAACAAAAAAGATGATGGAAAAAAATAAATTGAAAGTGCTAGAAGAGCAACTTTCGAAGGCTGCTCAGCTTCTCTTCTGGAAAATACAAAAATAAAGAACAAAGAAGCCCAGAACTGTAAATCTGTCTCCCCCTTTTCAAGTGTACAAACACCATCTGAGATAAAGGAGAATGGATGTCAGTGGAACATTAATCTCAACTGTCCTGGAATACCTGACAATGTACCTGAGCTGGGTACAACTAACCTCACAGGGCATGGAAGAAGCACGCTTCTCACAAACACAAGTCTTATTTATCTGTCTTAAAATTGAATACAGCACAGGTTAAGAGAGAAAATTAGATGTTGAACCTGTACCCTCCTTAGCCATTACAGCATTTTTTTCTCAAGGCACAGGTTGGGCTGTTTTGGGCCATCAGCCTCCCTAATGGGCAGGGCCCCATGGCCACATCCTAAAACAAATGGGTCAATGTCTGTTCTCCAAAACTGAGTTCAAGTGGCACAGCAGAGCTCTAAGTCTGTAAGTCTTTGCTAGCCCTTTCCCCTAAAAGCAATTTAGCCCAAACCAGAATGACTCCATCCAGACTGGCTGTGGTACTATTCTGAAAGTTATTAAGCAAATTATGACCATCAACTGACCTGTATTATTATGAGTTGTCTGTGTGCTAAAACATTCCAGGAAATATGCTGATCAACAGTACAAGCAGTTTCAGTCTATAACTTGTTCCACAACTCATAATTAGTTTACTAATAGTTTATATTGCTTATGGTCTCATTATATCTATTGTGCTGGACAAGAACATCATTTCAATACAGTAGTAACACTTTTTTTTTTGCAGTATTCCATTAAATACTTCAATGTGTTCAGGAGAAATTTATGTTTTAAAAGAGACTAAAGGGAACTGATCAGCTTAGCATTGTAGCTGAAAATAAAAACAGACAGATTCTTCCTTCTAACTAAGAGTAGAGTTTAATTCTGAATGAACACTATGAATTAATTCACTCATATTTAATTCGATACAAATTAATGATAACCTCTAAAATAGCACAGCATAGATTATTTGCATTACAGATAAGCTCTTAAAAGAGTGTAGTTTGGTCATCACTACAATTTGCAAATTGGTACATAATTGTAAATTCTTATACTTCCATGTTGTTCAGTCCTGTTTAATTCTGCTATCTACTCTTATGAACAACTTTTTGCAATGAATTACAATTTAATTTTATGTCCATGACAGCTTTTCCATGATTTTCTGACTCAATTTTCATGCAAGAGCTGGAGTGATAATTTTTATTAAGTTCATTATTTTAAATACCTATACTGAAAAAAATATTGCAATTGGCTCTTACTATAATAACCTCTATTTGAAATCAGGATTCAGATTTTCTGGACATAATCTGTCTCTAGCATATGTAAATTTAAACCACATTCAGGAATTCAGGAAACATTATGAGAAAAGTACCAAATGTAAAAGACAAACCATGTTGCTTAGTTGCTTAGTTTAGCTCTCTAATACATGATAGTATGGAAGAAATTCTATACATAACTTGCACAATCAGAGTTTATATTGGAAATTCTGCTGTTCAGGAAAAAAAACCCCAAAACAAACCATACCAATCAGTCAATCTGCCCCTCCCCTCTATCCAACAAACAAACAAACAAAAAAACTCAAAAAAAGCCCACAACTACAACCAACCCACAATGAAGAAACATAAAGATGATAACCTGAAATACCTGCTTGAATAAATATACAAGAGGTAAAGGAAGAGGAAGTCTTCAGTAATACCTACATATAATTTGGAAACTTTTGACTATAAACAGAGAAAAATCCAACAAAACAGTGATTTAACACTTTACAGTGTCAATTACTGTACATGAGAGCCTAAAAGCAGGGGGATAATGTGGAGCTGAACAAGTAAATCCAAAGTTTCTGAATTTCCTATTACAGACATTATTTTAAATTTATTTTTCCATTTTCTTTTGATTTATTTTACTATCTTAAATTATCTTGAAAAATTAAGGCAAACAATATTTTAGAATCTTTTTTCAGAAGCATTCCTATATTATTGCAAGTCTAAGAGCCTTCAAGCCCAGAACAGATCTGTAGCGTAGGCCATTTCTCTAGATGGAAATTCTATTTTATTTTCTTTTTATTCATTTTTCTAGGATAGCAACCTTCTTGACAACATGCTGTTTTGTCAGGTTAGCCATGGCTCATTGAAATGAAGTTCACTGAGAAGTTCAGAGATCACTGAAGAGCAGAGAGTCAAATGTATTTTTTTAACAAAATTGATTCTGACTGAAGGTAGAATTCAAATCAGCTTTACAAGTGTACTCAGACACACAGGCATCAGTTGTATTACTCAGACACACAGGCATCTGCTTTACAAGAGATATAAACATGCTCATAAGTCATACTTTAAAAATAAGTAAAAAACTATAATAAAAATGGCCAAATTTACTATTCTACCTTATTGTATTCCCTTGTAGGGTATACATTTTAGAGTATATCACTGCTTTTTCTAAGTAGAACAATAAACGCTGAAAACATTTGAATATTTACCTTGTTAATCTGTCTGCAAACAGCAGTGTGAATGTACAATTCCCATCACAAATCTGAGGTAAACTAGTATATTCTTACAGCACAAAACCTGCAGAATCCAGCAACACTCACAGCATTCATAATATAAAGTGTATCAGGATGAATAGAAAGTGTGATTAGGCATCTTTGAAAACAGTTTGCACAGTGCATGGTGTCTTCCTGAGAGAGTGCACTGAGGTTTTTACGTCTGACATGACACAAAATGCAATTTCCCAGTAATTCAGGGGAACAGAATGCTTAGCTTCAGCAGGAAACACTCCAAAGAAATAAATGGATTCTTGGGAGAGATTAAGGCTTAGCATCTCCTTTGTTATTGCTCAGACAAGTTAAGGTTTTGCTTTTTTTTACACCTATAGAAAGTGATTGTCAGGGGCAGGATTTCACTGTTTTAGCCATCTTGCTGATATGCTTTTAATGAAGCCTGACAGAGTCATTCACATATATTTCTTGCTGTTGAGACAGGGTCAGAGGAAATCACTTCAGACTACAGAAATTTCTTGTTCACTTCTGCAAGACGTAAATTAAATCTAAGGTTTCTTTGAGCTACACCATGACTGCAATCACTGCTCTACTCATGGAGAATCACAGGGCTTGAGCCACTCTGTGACATCCCCACCTGAATCATTTAAGTGTTACATAATAAAATGTTTACTCAATTATATGAACAGTAGTCTTAAATGGATAAAAAAAGGAATATGATAAACATGTCTCTAGTTCCTATAGTCTGAAAGAGACAAACAGTCTGTGTGATAAATTTTTAATAAAAAATTCTGTCACCAGTTGCTGTAAATGATCGATAAATGACTACATATTAATGCAGCCTTAGATATCAAAGAGCTACACTGAGATTTTTGAATATAAATAGAAGTTTTAAACTTATTTTTACAATGTTAGGAAGCATATATGAAAATTATAATCCTTTAAAAATTAAATTAATGTACCCTAGACTTTGTGGAAATTTGAAGAATAAACCTTCACTTGATCAGGTAGAGATTCAATATGAAATTGTCTCTTCTAAAGCATTCCAGAATATCTAACCTGGGAATATTTTGTAATAATCTAGAGATTAAGGTAGTAAAGGTTTCTTGCCCAGTCTCAAATGAATCTTTCTCCAATGTTTTTGTCATGTCTAAAGTTTAAAATCTTTTTTTTTCCTACAAAGTAATTTTTATAATTCTGCCGAACTGTAATTTTACTTTCTTGTTTAGTCAGAATTCAGAAAATGTTAACTCACTTCCACTCTAAAGAACTTATTTGATGTTTATTTAAGCATTTAATTTAATTCAGCAACATTTCCCTTAAAGTCTTCACAGTCTCTCACTGACATGCACAGAAAGAAGGAAGAAAACAGTGAGAGGAAAAGATAAGTGCACTAAGAAGTTCCATTTCCAGAAGGGTGTTATGAAAGGCACTGATTAATCTTATGTGTCTGAAGTGACAGCCAATGTGCAAAGAAATGATTACCTAACATTGATAGAAACTGTCAACCAACAGGACACTTAGGGAATATTTTTGTGGTGCTCAGAGATTAACTGAAAAACTACTGCATAGGGATGGGAAATGTCTATGTTCATGTAAAGAAATAGGGTTTTTTTGTGTTGAAACTCTGTTTTGAGTGATTCGTTTTGGGGAAAATACTTATAAATAAATAATGATAATATAATTTCTTCATATTGCTAGAATGTGAAAAAGCCATATATGTAGAAGTGCAAGACACCCCATTCTACTGAGAAGTCTTTTCACTTAAAAATATGCATTAACACTCCAAAACACAATTAATTAGCTGGAAGATATGAGCCAATATCTACAGAAGACCTCTGCCTTCTGTATTACAAATAAGCAAGAAAATAACGATACTCTAACATGCTTGAAATGATATCAGGGATTTATGTTTAGTCACATCAATCCTTGCCCAGAGTTCTGAGTTCACATTATCAGGAGCTCACATTAAAGTGTTTTCAGTAGTACCTCTCTAGGATACCCAATTCCCTCTCTAGGCTCCATCAGGTGGTTTGACTGGATCTTCACTTACTGTAATAGGAGGATGGACACCTATTTGTAGTCAAATTAATTTAGAGATAGTAATCTTTATCTGAATGCCACCCAGTCTCAATGAGCATCAGGAACAGAACAGGAAAACTCAGATTTCGATCCAAAATCCTTGCCATTTCTTCATTGAACTTTGTATTAAAAACATACATTTACTATAGTAGAAGCTGTGACTTCACATTATTTTAAGGTATTAAATAAAAATCCTAATAATTCTGAGTTAAAAGGTTCAAATATAATTCAAAATAACAACAAACAGACTCCAACAAATGATCCTACAATGGTAGAAAATAAGTGAATAGAAAATAAGATCTAAAATGCAATCTCACAGGCCTTATTATTCTTTAGAGTAAAAAGTAGTTACATTTCTACTTCAACTTCTGTTTATGAAACAGTAGTAAAAAACTTGTTAGAAACATCCTAAGTTATAGAAGAAAATGCCTATAAATATTTATACACAAGGATTCACGCACATCAGTGAACACAATCGATATGGTGCTTAATGAAGAAGCTCTCATTAGATAAGCTCATGTAACCAGCAGCATGTGCAGTTTCAGCCCACTGCAGTACAAATTAAAAAGAATATTTCCTCATAATTACACTACTTCTACCAATGTTTAGTGAAATGCATTTTAATACAAATTAAGGATAAGCTGAGAATATTATTATAAGCAATGATGCTATTGCTTGCTGAACCCAGCTTCCAGTGCAGCCCCCTCACATGACTAAATGTTCATTCCCATTCTGACTGAATTTTTAAATGTGTTACAGGCATATCTTTAGTCACATTTGTAACAAAGTTGTCT
This sequence comes from Molothrus ater, assembly GCF_012460135.2. Classification (NCBI taxonomy): domain Eukaryota; kingdom Metazoa; phylum Chordata; class Aves; order Passeriformes; family Icteridae; genus Molothrus; species Molothrus ater. Next base: position 9,837,662 of record NC_050482.2, on the reverse strand, counting down.
TATCATCATTTAATGCTGTTATGATGACATAAGCTAATTCATTAACATGTCATACTAATTTTTTGCCGTCATTTAACAGTAGATATTCAGTATAGAATCATAGAAATTTTCAAGTCAAAAAATATCTTTAAGGTCATGGAATCCAACTGTTAAACCAGCAGTGCCAAGTCCACCACTAAATTATGTCCTCAAATGTCACATCTAAACAATTGTCTTTTAAGTCCCTCCAGGCATGGTGACTCCAACACTTCCCTGGACAGCCTGTTCCAATGCATGACATCCCTTTTGGTGAAGGAATTTTTCCTGACACCCAATCTAAACCTTCCCTAGTGCAACTTGAGGCTGTTTCTTGTCATTTTGTCACTTGCCACTTGGGAGAAGAGACCGACCCCCATTTCACTAAACCTCCTTTCAAGGAGTTGTAGAGAGTGATAAGGTTCCTCTTGAGCCTCCTTTTCTCCATGTTAAATACTCCCTCAACTGTTCCTCCTTAGACTCTTGCTCCAGACCATTCCCCAGCTCTATTCCCTTCTCTGAACTCTCTCCAGCCCCTAAATGTCTTTCTTGTAGTGAGGGGCCCAGAACTGACCCCAGGATCTGAGGTGTGACCTCACCAGTGCTGAGTACAGGGGGACAATCCCTGCCCTGGTCCTGCTGCCCACACTGTTGCTGATACATCCAGGATGCCATTGGCCTTCTTGGCCACCTGGGCACATGCTGGCTTGTGTTCAGATGGCTCTCCCCAAGTCTTTTGCCACCAGGTCACTTTCCAGTCATACCCCCAAGCCTGGAATATTGCATGGAGTTCTTGTCACCCAAGGGCAGAACCTGGCACTTCACCTTGTTAAGCCTCAGTATCACTGATGCTGGCCCATCCATCCAGCTTTTCCAGATCCCTCCAGAGCCTTCCTACCCACCAGAATATCAACATTCCCCCTCATCTTGATGTCATCTGTGAATTTAGTGGGGGAGCACACATCAGGCAGGGTGGGTACTTCAGCACATGGATAGGTACCACAGTGTAGCTACATTTCTCTTCATGGAGAAAAGCAAGGCACAATTCTTCCCAAGAATATTTTTGGGTTTCACTTCTCTGAACCTCAGAGAAAGGAAAAACAATTTTTATCTCATTTGCTGTGCCTGTGTTGTGCCAAAATAGAATGCAATATGAAGATTGTTTACCCAAAGTGATGGTGTTTTGTTTCCTTGGCCTATCAGGGCCAAACACGTGTGTGTGTGTCGGGACTGTCGGCTGACAGTCATGAGATTCTGTGCAGTTCTGTGCAGAGTTGAGCTTGGCAAATTCAGTTTAGATGTAATGTAATATAGTGTAATATAGTATAGAATAATATAGTATAATAAAGTAATTAATTAGCCTTCTGATAAGATGGAGTCAGAGGCATCACCACAGCTCAGCTGATCTTTGGTTTGTCAAGCTGCTACAATTCAACTCACATCTGATCATATGTTTGAACACATTTTAGAACTTACTCTAAAATAACTTAATCCTTTACCAAGCAAATAGTTTTAATAAACTGATCAAGAAAAGGAATTGGCCAAGAGAAAAACTTAAAATGAACTATAAGAAATGTAGTGTAATACATCAAAACCACTATTTTGTGATGAAATTGTAATCAAACAACTGCATGGTGATGATCCAGACTTAGTCATCAAGCCCCTTGAAGTACATATGTCTTAACTAAGATAGTACTGAGCCTAGGTGACTTAGGACCAATACAAACTTTCTTGAATCAACAGACTTACTGGTTGATATTATGAGTCATGAAACTGTTTTAAAAACAACAGCAAGATGATTCTGTATTTGGAAAAAGATGTGATCTCATGAAACATATCTGTTGCAATTAATTTTTTCAACATAGACAAGCAACAGAAAGGTCCATTTTGTACTTACACGGGGTTTTTTTTTGGCATTTCAGCATCAACAGATGTCATGAGGTGAGGAAGCATGTGGCATCAATGTGGCAATCCTCTCTCAGAGCAGAGATAGCCTGCAGAAGAGCTTTTGTAAATGTCTAAACCCACACTCCCTTGGCACCCCTTATCTAGTGTAATGGTCTGACCAACTTCTAAGTAGGAATCATGCCATGATAACAGATGGATAAAAGTGTAGGCAGCAATAGGAGCATGTACCAGCATCCAGTATATTTACTGAGACTTGGAAAACCTATCCAGGAATGACTCAAGTGACTGAAATAAAACTCTATGGTCAGAATGGTTTGCCAATGGGAATTCATCTCTTGCCTCAGTTAACATTTCAAAGTACATACATTCTGCCCTTTCCAAGTTAGGGATAACACAGTAGGAAAATAGGCTTTACAGTAAATATAAATAATTTTTTCAGTCTTATCTGACTTGAGGGTGTTGCATTCTGCTGGCAGGTCTGGGACTGTTGCTGTAGCTACCCCACACAAGATTGGGACAGCCTTGGAGATCTTTATTTACAAGACTCCTTAGGGCGAGTAGTGCTGTTTTATCAGCACTTTAGTCATCACAGTAATTGCTGAGCTGGCCCCTACTGTGCTGCAGATGAGGAAGGAAGGTTGCTATTTTCAGAATTCTCTGAAGAGGTATTTGTGCCCTTTGACAAAGTGGTTTTCCACCCCATTACGTAAAAGCTTTTCAGACCAGCAGGAGGAAGCCTCTAATAGCTCTTGAGAGACACAACTGGCTGGTTTGTCAATAGGGTAAAGGGTTTTCTACTCAGATTTTCACAGTCTGGTTACAGGAAACTGCTACAGAAAATTTTCCTGACTCTTGAATCCAAGGTTTCAACATTAAATCAAATAGGACTGTATCCAGACAAAGATCAATCGATTAAGCCAAAAAGAACCCTTGCAAAAAAAGCTCCTCAGCAGTGTCTGCTCAGAGGGCAGGCTGTGAAGTTATCTCTGCACAGGCAAAGCGCTTGCTTTTTTCCTGCCAAATGCAGATCACAATTCTATAATATGAAGGAGACCAGCTTCCTGGTCTCCTTCCATAGTTATCAGTCTGACAGCAGTATATGAAAAAAACAGAATGAACTCTGCCCTCAAAATAAGACTCACAGAAATCAAATTTGGGTGTATCTCAGCATACAGTGCAGCTGAAATTCAGTTTCTAATAAACCTTAGCCAGAACCCCACAACAATATAAAATGGAGTGGCATGGGACAGAGGAAGGAAGAACAAAAGTTATGAAAACTCTTGTACCAAGTAATGTTTTCAAAAAAGCATAGAGGACATTTATTAAAAAAAAAAAAAAAAACAACTTGCCTTCCAGAAAGCTTTTTTGCTACATCACAGGCTCACCAATTCTTGTAACAATAAAGATATGACACATGACATGATACAACCAAATAACATATTTTAGTGTCAAGCCTAAAATGCCCTCTTGCAAACTTGAAAAAAGCTCCTGTCTTTTAGTACTAGAAAAAAAAAAAAAGCTTTTTATAGCTCCTGTCTGCTAGTATTTAAATGAGAGACTTCATTTAAATGAGACTGTAATACCTTCCATGATCTAAAGCACACTTCTCTGATGTGGGGTAATACACATATAAAATGAATAAAATATATACTTAGTATTTATTACCTATACAAGGAAATCAGTTGTTTTCAAAATAATATAAGCACCATATTTGTGGTGCTTTTCCAAGGGTTGGACTGATTTAACGTAAAGAAGAACGTAATATTGATGATGCATGTGTTAGGTTAACAGTTGGACTTGATCTTACGGGTCTCTTCCAACCTAAATAATTCTGAGTCTACAATATTTTCCCATATAAAATAGTTACCACATTAAGTTATACTACTTAAGAATATTATAATTCAGATCCCATAAGGAGCACTACCACTACCTGTGAAGTATCATTATAAGTGAACACCATTTTAGAGACACGGACACCTGACACCAGGTGATAAACCAGGTATCAAGCCTTGCAACTTTCTAGACAAGCTACAAATTTCCTACAGATTGGAAAAGAGAGAGATTAGGACCAGAGAGAGTAACTGTGTGAAAATTAAGAACGCCTCTGCTTATCAGGGCATTTCAAAGAATCACAAAATATTTTGAGTCGGGAGGGACCTACAAGGATCCTGATCCAGCTCTTAAGAGAGCCCATACAGGGATCAAACCCACAGCCATACTTGGCAAATTCAGGTTGATTTAACAGAAATTCCTTTACTCTATGGAAAGTTTTAGAGAATACAAGTTCACCAAGTTTTTCTGCAATGGACAGCAGTTTGCCATGTTCAGGTATTTGTGTCTGCAGGATAACAGCCCCCACCAAGCATTACAAGCCCATCTGCTAGCTGAAAAACTGCTGTGAGATCCAGTCCTCACATCAGGGAATGTACAAAGGGTGATTTGGCAGGGAAGGACTGTAACAAGGTTGTGTGGCATACAGGGCTCTGGGTCCTAAAAGAGCTGCTAGTGCAGTGAAACACATGCAGAAATGGTGACTTTGGAGTTTTTTATAATGCAGGGCTGTTTATGAAAAGGTATTCTGTTACTTAAATAAAGCAATATATTGGTAAAGTCAACAAAGTCCTGAAATGCTCCTTTCTTTCTAGTGATTACAGCACAGAGTAGAAAATTCAAAACCAAACACATTTATTTTGAGTACAATATGTTGGTCTAACGCCAACAAGAAAAAACCTTTTCAAATTCTGGCATTGTTTCACTTTCCTAACTCTGGGATTCTTCCCTAGATGTTTAATCTGATAATGGCTCAGTAAGTGATTTCTTCCATTCACCTGATGACAGCTTCAGAAAGCTGCCTGTGTCCTGAAGGGATCTCAAATGATGCTCTGAGAACACAGAAAATGAGTAATCCCTGTACTTAGTGTCAGGCAGTTTTTGAGAGCTGCAAAGGCAAGCAGCCCAGCAAGCACCTTTATGTGTTCTGCACTATGTCATACAACACATGCTATGAGAAATATCTACTCATATTGGCATTGCTAGTAAATCTCCCTCTTAATGAGCTTCTTTTGCATTCTCTAGATTCTGGAGGACAGATGAGGCTGATGCATTAAAACCAAATTCATTTGATTCTTAAGGATCTCTTCGGAGCCCTGAGGAACAGGGCAGGCATAGGTTATGTCATCAGTAGGAAACAACTTGAAAATTTTGATTCACATGCTCTAGACACAGGGAAAGTATTCAATAATTCATTGAATACATTGTCATACTCACAGGATCATGAGAGATGAAAGATAGTCTAGATCACCTAGCCTAGACAAGGTTTTCCAGACATTAAACATTCATATTCTCCACAGAGGTTGAGCTCACACAAAGGTGAGACACCTGGCCATTAGACAATTGCTAAAACAAACATCATTCTTGCCTCCACTGTCCCATGAGTCCAAAACCTACAGCCTTTCACTGGTTATGGCAAAACAAGTATTTGCTTGGCCATAAGGCATAGTTCTCTCCTGCTTCCATTCTGAAATCATCATAGATGTAATTATTTGGGAATTGAAAGAAAATTTGCTCTAACATTTATTCTATCCAGCTAAAATAATTTTAAAAAGGTCTCTCATTGTGCTGTTTTAGAGTGATTCAGTCATCTTCCAAGGATGAAGCATGTCTCCATGCTGGATCTGCTCCATGAAGAGATAGAGGAAGACAGAGAGCTCTGGAGTGACCAAATATGGGTGTCCAATACTATCACAAATAGTGGGCTGTAAAAAGAAAAGAATGGGCTGAAAGAATGGGAATAAAAGAAAAAATGGGCTGACCCAGACTGTAGTGTCTCTCTTCCTCCTAAACATGTCACTGATCGGACATAAAGAAAGGCATTTCTTGGGCCAAAAGAGAGGCTGTAGGTTTGGGTTCCTATCCATATGCATTGAATGCAGATTGTTTATACAGCTGAAGCTGAGTCCCTCTGTTTACTGTGTCCTTCTGCCCACACCACACCTTTACATGAGATCATCAATACCAAAAGGACAGCAGAGCTCTCCCTTAAGATCACAAGAGAATCTAACACTTGCTAATACTCGTGGTCACATATCCTCCTCCTGCTTTCCAGTTTGTGAGGAACCAACCTCACAGTCCCCTCACTGCAATCCCCTCTCACTGCCACCTAGGAATTGAGTGTACCCATCAATCATCCTTTCACAGATGTTTCTCTGTCTGATGGGGCTAAATGGTTGAGATACTTTAAAAATCAAAGCCAGGCTATAAATAAACCCCAGTATTAGCACAGGCTTCTCTAATTCATTTCCTGCAGTATAATAAACACATGTGTAAACTCTGAAGTCTTGTACTAGATTCCTCAGCAATGCAGCAAGTATTTCTGATTTAAATCAGGCATGAGACAAACACAGGTTTTAGTGGAATGAATGTGCCAAATTTGGGGAAAAGGGAGTGATTTGGATTGTTCCCACAAGAACGCCCTGCTTAATTTTAAAACAAAGACTGCCATTAAATGTGAATACATGCTAATCCTTAGCTGAGGGAAAAAGAAAATAACTTTAATTATCTGTGATGATACAAGATACGTTCTATTGATTTGTTCATATATTTATAAGCTATTTCTTAGCTATTCAATATTCATTGCCTGAAATGTTCCCACCAGAACAGATATAGACATGAAGTTCAATGTTCCAGTGATAATTTTTGAGGAAGGAGAACTTTCTATGCATGGAAAAAAAGAAGAAAATTGGATAAATTAAATAAAATGGCTGTGAGACTGCAGATTACTGGAATAGGTCATTATATTATTTTTTTATCCATATTAGGAGAAAAAATAACCCACACACAAAAAAAGTGAACTATGAAGGAAAAGAAAAATAGATCCAACAACACACAGTATCAGATCATCATATTAACTTGAAAAACTAAGTTTGAAGAAACTCAGTAAAATTGTGGTTCCACTGTCTATGAACCACTTGATTACAGCTGGCAATAAAGAAAGAAATAAAGCAAGAAACTATAGAATCATATAATATTGGAATAATTCACGTTGGGAAAGACCTTTTAAAATCATGAAGTCCAACTGGTAATTTAGCACCAGTGGCAATTCATCAGGGAGACCTCTAAATTCTTGTTGGTTTATGTTTGGCTCTCTCCTGACAGCAGATGGGATTAAGATCACTTTGCTCCTGTGACTTTGATTTGCTTGTAAGAGGAAATTTCTGTATCCTTAAATTTAGCCTTCTGGATACTGCAGCATATGCTACACTGCCCACAAGACATAATTAATCTGAAATACACAGAGCTCCTAATCAGTGTTCACTTAGTCTTTCACTAGACAGAAATCATTATTGGATATTACAGACAATTTTGAGAAAAATACTGCTTCTGAAGAGGGCCAGATGTTCTTTTCTACAGCTATTGCTTCAGTTTCACTGCATACAAATACCATACACTCCCAAGGAAACATTTTAAAACCTAGTAAGAAAGGGCTAGAAAAATGCATATGGTATGTATGTCAGAGGTAAATGGAAGAGTTAAAAACTCCCTTGTGACCTGCTCTGGACCTCTGCAATAAATTTACTTCTGCTTAACTTAAGACCAAGAAAAGGTAGAAGTATACATCCTGGCACACACATCCCTTTTCTTGTGCTTGGAACAGAAGGCAAAATTCCCAGGAATCAGCACTATTCCTCATGTTTTCCATATGTATGAGCATTATCTAGTATGGCAGAACAGCCATATGTGTTACTGCATGTAAACAGAATGGAAAAAAGAAAAGGTCATCGTTTCTGCTGAACTTTTCCAGGTTCTAACAATAAAAACAAACAAACAAACAAATATATCACTGTGTATACCAAATCAATAAATCCATGTATAGATATAGAAATACATATGTACACTTACATATACATGAATCAGCACCTACATATAGCTCTATAATTTCTTAAACACAATAGGGAATACAAATGAAAGATAACATTACATATGCTTGCATATATTTATTGAATCACAATAGCATGGGGACAATTTGCCTTTGTAGCTAAACAAATGTCAATTTAGAGAAGCACTTCTTGAACTAGTAGCTTTCACAAAGAATTACCCCAAGTGGTTTCCACAATAGGAAGCCTTCTCAATTCCTTGAGTCTTGTGTGGCTTTGTCAGAGCTAAAATTGCCCCCACATTCAGAAGTTAATAAGGTCTGAGATTTTCTTATTTCATTTTAAAGAAGAAAGTGATAAAGCCCTGAATGTCACTTGTGCTATTTTCCCCATCTGTGTAAATCTGTTTGAGTTTTATTTTTCATTCTATGGTACATAACATGACAGGGAAGCTGGGAGCAAAGAAATTAGTTGGATTTCTATCACAGTCTAAATCAAGGTACTTGACTGGATTGCAAACAAACTGCTTATATTTGGAAAATTTGATGCTTTCTGGTTTCCTGTTTATTTCATATAATTTGCTGTAAAATTTATTATCTCAAGTTAAATGTTATTTCAGTGCACTTACCAGATGTATTCAGCTGAAATGCATTAGAATTTTACACTATTCAGTGGTTGTATTTTTTTCATATTTTGGCTCAAAATTTGCAGACAGATGTGTGATCTATAGAGGATCCACTCATAATCTTTACCAGTAAAGTGTTTTTCAGCAACTCTGAAAAGCCTGAATTTAACATTTTGCACTGGTTCTGCTATTCCTACAACTTTTATTCTAGAGACCCTTCACTTTGTAATCTAATGCTGACAATATTCAGCCATTGCCTTCAGCTGACCCCACCCAAAATTTAATTTTCCCTCTCTGCTCCAAACTCTCTCTGTTAATTCTAAACAGTAATTACATACTAGCTGTAATTCAAACCCATAACCTGGCCACTGTCATCAACACAGAGCTAAATCTTTAAATTCAAATCATGCTTCATAGAAAGAGCATCCTTTACAACCTTTAAAGCAGGATGCAAAACCCTTTGAGCCTAATCCAACCTCCTATGATTAAAAAATTTCCTTTAAGAAGAATGCTAAAAAATTATGGTAATGAAATTTGATAGCCTTTCAAAAGCTATTTTCCCACTATTTTAATACATTTGCAAACAGGTGAAATTTTTTTCCTAAATACAGAAAATGTCTCTTACTATCTTACTCTTACTATAGCAATAGATGGATTTCCCCAGAATAGTCTTCCACATTTTGGATGACAGCTGTCATATCTCCCTAAATCTTCTGTATTTTTTGAGCAATGAAGCCTAATTTTTTTTCCCCCCTCACAGGCCATTCTTGTTATTTACAACTGCACTACCTTTCAGTGGTCTATAACATTCTTAAGCAGATTTGCTCAAAAGAGTGACACAAAATTCTAGCTGAGATCTTAATAGCAGTGAATGCAGATGTAATAGCAGCCTTTTTAAAAAGTGTCTGTTGATCTAGGAAAGAGATTTATCTCATTTCAAACCATATCACACTGTTAATTTACATGGAACTCATGTACATTATAGCCTCATATACCATTCTTTTGTCATGTGTTTGTGATATTTCTTCCTACTAAAACTAGAGATTTGTTCTTGTCTTTACTAGGCTTACCTTGTTGGTTTTAGACAGCATATTTTTATCTGTATTAGGAATTCTAACTATGCTTTTCACAGTATTTGCAATTCTTCTTAGCCTTACCCCGTCATCAGTTTCATACCTGTGCCCTCTCTATCAATGTCAGTAAGGAAAATACTGGGATCCACTGGAAGCATCCCTCCCTGTGAATTATGCTGCTGCTTCTTCAGTCCTGTGGGATTTTCCCTGTCCTCCCCAGAGTCTCACAATACTCATGTAAAAAAACTGTTTTGGGTGGATCTTTAAGTACTCTCATCAGATGTTTCACCATCACCCACTAAACGGAAATATTTATATTTTCCTAATTGTCTCTAACCTAGTCCAGGCTTATTCATACTGAAAATTAATGTATTTCTATTACTGTGGGGTTTTTTGTTTGAGTTTTGTTTTTGCTTTTGGTATTTTTGTTGTTGTTGTTTTTGTTTTTTAATTAATATGATTAAGCCTCTGTTAGCCACACTTGTACAAGGAATAAAGAGAATTAATGTGCCACAGATTGCTCAATATATGTCAAGCCAAAATAAAAGTACTATTAAGCCATTAAAAACCAATACAAACTAAAATAATCTAATCACAAAGGTCTAGAATTCCATGTCACTCCATTTCTGTGACTTCCATGAAGGCTGATGCTCTTTATTCCCCACTCCTTCCCCAAAGGAATGCACCATTATAAGCCTCCTTATCATGGTCTCTGGTTTCACCTGCATTTCTCTGGCAAAAATACCAGCACAAAAACCCTCTGCCTTCTCATCCATTTACTCAACATTTTATGAAAATACATGTGAACTTGACTAAGGAACTAACATGGCAAAAAAAAAAATCAAATATTTCTCAGGCTTAACTTTCATTAGGATTGAGGGAACTTTCTCATCTCATGGACACACAAATAGTTTGACAGTACAATTCAAAGAGTGGATTTGGGACAGGAATGAGCAAGAGGGAACTAATGCCACTTAAATCACTGTAAATAACTCTGTCATCAAATAGAAACCCCTTTCTTGGCTTAGCAGTTCAGTATTTAAAACAGGATGCTTAAAAGAACTGGACTTGATCAGGCCAGGTTTCCTTCATAGACAGTGGAGAAAAGCAGATATTTCTAGGTCACCAATTTTTAACAGTGGAAAAAGGATCTTACAGAGATCAGGGTTTAATGAACAGATCTTTAAAAGTACCTACTTCTTTCCATTTCTGTCAGGATTCACCTGACAAAAAGTAGTTTTGCTGTAGGCATGTTTGTGGGAGTTAGCAAAGGCACTTTGTGATTCTACCAATAACCTTAAAAAACATGATATTTGTATCCCTGTAGTTCTAGAACTGTCCCGAGTTTGCATGTTTTTCTTCATTGTTTTGGTGTTTTTAAATTTTGCCTGAAGTTCTATATTACTAAAACTGTCTTTGGTTTTTCAGTCACTGGCTGAATTATTTCAAAACCTCACTAATTTATTCCATTATTCAGTTATTAACAGTGCTTTAACTGAACAATTTACTATTTATATAATCAAATTTGTGCCAAACTACTTCATATAAACATAAGGCATTTAAGATAATTAAATTCCAAGCATTCAGTATGGTTCAATTCACTGGCCTCAGTGACTATTCAACTAATAGATTTCAGTGCATATGAACTGAAAAAAAAAAAACTCATAGTTAAATCAGAGAACAGAGAACTGATTTTCAAACCTGAAAATATTCCTATAGCCTTTTCCTAGGTACAGAAAAAAAATCAACTTTTTGGGATTATAACCAAGCCCTCAAACAGAATAAAATATTTTGGCTTTTTTCCCTCCCCATTAAAAAAAATATTATTCATGTTTTTCATCACTAAGAAAATCCTGTAGTTGTTATTCTTGGAAGTCTTAGAAAATAGAAATGTAGAAACAAGCAGAGCTAGTAAAATAATAAAATCAGTTAATTACTGTCCTTGAAAAATCTAAATTTTCTGCAACGAAATTTTAAACTACACTGCTTTAATTGTAATAGGGAAAAAAGTAATATTCCAAGTTAATTTATTTCTGTCCAATTAAGTGTATTTCATTTCATATTACCTTTTCAGTCAGAGCCTGACTTATCATGAAAATCTCAGTTTCATGATGCTTGCAATTATATTCCATCTCTTTGTCCCATATTGTGGAAACTGATATAAGTGTAATTCTTCATGCAACATAATTTTATTTTAATTTTTATTCTGTGATGCCAACAGCTTTATTTTTAGTTTAACTTGCCTCCAAGTTGTCACACTTGATCTAATGCACTCACTTGGATGAATTCTAATTAGTTCAGATGCCTCCTTCCTGACCTCCATGAGCTGGTCCCATGGGATGACCTTCCTTGATAATGCCAGTGCTTACCAGAGCTTCTGAAAATCTCACTCCATGTCCCTTACAGGAAATGTATTCCAAGGGGAGATCACAATACAGAGCTAATTTGCAACCTCTTAGGAACTTCTTTGGCAAGGTCAGGTGAAAGCTGAGGATGAAAGGAAAGCACCAATAATCTGAATATCAGAATGAGACAGAATTTGGGGATCAAGTCATCTTTGTCTCTGGTTTCTCTTGTTCATATCAATGATTTTATGAGTTTCAATTTTGACAATACATTTATTCTTTGATACAAATAGCACCCATATTGACTTCCCTTATCCATCCCATCATACCTCACTATGAAAAGTACTCAGGAAGTCTGAAATCCTCCTCTCTTTCCTCTGAGAATTTCAACACAGTAGAAAAGCTGTGGCATCATGCAAAATTGATTAATCACTTTTCAGTGTTATTCTTGTACTACATACTTAAATTCTTTTGCCTTATAGTGCATATACTTATGTTCATAGTTTATGTACCATTTTATCACATATAAGACATAGAACAGCATATTGCTTTGAGTAAAGTGCATAGTAGAGAGGACATTAATAAATAGGAAATAAAACAAAAATAAATAGAAATCAAAGCTGTTTTTGTTCTTTTTTTATAACTACCTTTTGGAATGGTGTACACTTCATGTCCAAAAGGACACTGACTCCCATAAAAATCAAGATTTTTCTGGTTATTCTTAATGCATCTAATTTAAGAAGAGGAATTTTCCAGATTTTATTAAATATAAATAAATTCTGTTATTTTTCACTAATTCATTATGTTTTCCTATGGGGAGGGAAAGGGTGAACTTTTTGAATCTGAGCCTTAGACTCTGAGTTTCTAGGCTTTGGAAAATGACAGGTAAGTTACCTAGATTTCATTAATATATTTTATCTATCCTAATCTCAATGAAACACATCCATTCAATGCCTTAAATACTTTCAGAAACAGAAGCTGGAATAAATTTTATTTCCCCTTGGGATAGGTAGTAGAAAAATATATGAAAGCAGCAGGTATTAAAGCTGAGGGTTTGATTTATATTGCACAAATATGTTATTGCCAGAAAAGGATTAAGGAAAACAAACAGGAACAAAAATCACATTTACATTTTTGTGTTTATGTGCCTATGAACACTGCAGGAACTCACAGGTAGCAACTAATTGGAAAGCAACATGATGTTTTCATAAACTGCAATCAGAATAAATAGAATTTATAAAGCAGCAACTTCCCTGTGCCATTCCTTGCTCACAAGACTTTTATTAAGGATAATTTTCTGTTGGGTGATGAAGCCTGGAAAAAGACTGACAGATCAAGGGTCCCTTTTCAGTGAAGGAGCTTGCTGAATGTTTCTAAAGCTTCATTTGTTTCATGATTTTTCAAGCTTATGAATGGAACAGATTTGCCAAATGTGTTTAAATTCCCCATAATGAAATAGACACAAGATTTGTTGCTTACTCTAACCACTTCCAGACCTCTGTGAGGGAAAGGCAAAATCAAGAGTATCTATGAGCAAGATCACAAGTAAATACAGATAAACAGGGTCCAGTTAAAGAGAAAACAAAACATAATTACTCTAAGATGGATTTTAGAAAAGCTTTTGCATTTGCATTCATAAAAACTATGGCAAAGAAACAAAAACATATTTCTTGAATAACTAAAAAGATATTAAATAATGTACACATTTTGGGATCCAAGTTTAAAGTGATATAAATAAAAGCTGCTGGTCTGTGAATAACAGAATCTCTTTATTTCACCATAACAATAAAGAAACATGAGAAAGTAAAAAAATAGGGATCCATCTGTGTAACAGCTTTTATGTTTTGCATGAACTGAAATTATCAATGTTCTGATTTTATTCTAGGTTTACTCTCATGTGCAGTTGGCAAGTCATTTTGGCTGATGTATAGAAAAAGCTGAAGCAGATTTTAGAACATTTATTTTTTCAGCAGTGGGAATGAACATCGCTGTGTTGTGTGCACCAATGGCTCTCAGGTTTTTTACACTTATACTTTAATCACTAAACATGTTCTGTCAATCACCTTATATCTCCCTGTCAAATTTAAACACAGTGCAAAGAAGGGGAAAGATACAGCTCCAAAGACCTCTCTATGAGCAATGTCTCAAGATGCAGACTGGAAATTGTGGTTCAGAGGGGTGGAGTTGTGCAGTGCTTCATCCTCTGTGGGCCAGAGCAGCTGGGGGGAGGGAATCACTACCTGCCTCTGCTCTGCACAAAAGTGCACAAGCTACAGCACAGCTCCTGCCTGCTCAGACTGGAAGATCTGACCAACGTGGTTTGTTTATATCTGTTTGCTCATAGTTTGGCTTACTGTCATTTTCTGAGAAGGATGGTGCTAAGATCAAATTGTTCCATATTATGAATCATAGATAAGCATATGAGCATTTATTTTCCTGCTGTTCATATCTGTTTTGTTTCACGAGTAGGCAGAATAAGGACATTTACAGGCATACTTCTGTAGAGACTGAAGGACAGACACATCAGGGAAAAATGCTACATGCTCACACACTAAAACTCATCACCAGTTTATTGAGCAGCAGCCCAGTAAGTGCACCATAGCACTCAGCTTTACATCCTTTTTAATATTCTATATGAAGCAATAAAACAGCAAGATATTTTTGGTCTAGCAAAATTACAATTCTATTCAGAAAATGTCTATGTCCTCTAGGATGCAGAAGAAAAGAAATTAATTGTCTCCCACACTTGGAAAACTTAGAAGTTTTCAATATATTGTGGTGAGCTTTGAAAGGTACCTGTAGTCTCTTACAGATAAAATATTTGCTGCCACTTTGCTTGTTTTCTTTTATGTTCTTTGCCACATGGAGGTTATACGAGACTAAAATGAGATTCAATTTCATGACGAAGAACAGCACCAGTGACCACTGCTCAGATTTCAAATGGGATGGGCACTGATCTGGGTTAACTGACCTAGCTAAGAGCATGGCATAAATTATTGGGAAAAATGGAATAAAAACATTCTGCTTTTGGTTCAGTACTCCAATGAACAAGGTTACTACACAGGATCCTCTGACTAAGCTCAATACTGATCCTTCCTGAAGCAAGACTTCAGCTAGGAGAAATAACTGAAAAAAGGAGAAAATGCTAAGTGCATGAAGATCAGTGGAAGGCTGAACAGAAACTTTCATTTCTGCCTGGGAAATTTCTTACACAGAAGTCAAAAACATAATAAAATTTTCTTCTCAATACTTGCCTAACAATGATGAATTCTGTCCCTTTCATTTTCAAACTGCTTTGCAAGCATTAACTAACTAGTAAAACATGAAGATCAGCATTTTAAGTAATATGCATGGGATGAAAATAAAACAAAAAAAAAAAGGAAAGAAAAAGACACCTTTTTCTGCAGTCATCACATCTGGCAAATAGAGGTGATTTTTAAGTACAAAACTGCTAAGGATTCCAAATTATCATGTATCAGTGACCAAACACCTTTCTCTACTGGATCACAGCAATTAGTGGGAAAACATGGAGAGAAGACTTTCCACATACAGTTCATATGCATTCTAAAAGTGCTTGTGACTCTTTGTTCCCTACTTCCTTAGTAACATTTAATCACACTATTTTATCATGTGATTGGTTTAGTACAGCTACTTAGAGGAAACAGGAATTTTATAGGTGACTGATACCCTATTAAAAATTATATAAAATCATAAGGTCTAGAAGACCATAAAAACAATTACATAAAATTAACATAATCTATTGAAATTTATATTTTAATGTAAATTTAAAAAGCTCAAAGAACACACCACAAGGAAGCAAGGGCTTGCAGCCATATTTTATATATAGCAAAGCAAATTTTCATACAAATAAACATTAAATCAAATATTGTAGGAAAAGAAATATTAAAATATATTTGAGATGGATTTTGAAATTAAATATTTTAGTTAAAAGGCTACAGAAAAAAAATTATAATTTCTTTTATTCAGTGGAAAAGAATTACTTATTATTACATTTAACTGATAAAACCTTTCATTGTCCTACAATCCAAATTACATCCTTTTTTGATAATTAAAATTTGAAATAAAACATAGCTTACAACAACTTCAGACCAGAATTGTTACTACCATCATGTCTTCATCACATAACACAAGAATTTAAAAGTAGTTTCAAATTATTCACATGTTGGTACTTCTGGTATGATCTTGGTGCTCCAATACAAGATATAATATACATTATGTTCACACAATCAGTAAGTACTTTTTTGTATTATCATCTATGCACTTCACTAAAATTCTAAAAGCTTATCCTTTTTTTTGACATGATTTAATTTGATTGTTTTCCCATTTTTAGCAACTGATTGGAACAATGTGGATTCAGAACTATGGATCAGAATTTATTGGGCCAAAACTATATTGAAAAATGCTCCCTAAGAAATGGGCTGCTTTTCTGACTCGCCTCTAAAATTATTTCACCACTACTCTTTTAGTAATCATTTTGGTGCCACCTTTAGCACATGAAACCTGAGTTTCTTGGGTTTACATCTAATACACATTTCAATTTGGCACTATCTCACTTGGCTGATCTTGACCACCCAACTCTATCTTCTGAAAATGGTTTGAAGGAAAATGCAAATAAATTTAAATACAGCTACTTCAAAAACGCTGCCAGACTGAGATGAAGCTTTAAAGTGTGGTAATTCTGGGAATTTAAGAAAGAGACAAAGAAGGACAAAGAAGTGCTGAGAAATAAATAATCAGACCTCAGTGGCACTTCTTTTTCAGTCAGTAAAATCAGTCCTAGCTCCATAAACACCATGTCCTTCAGATGCAGATATTACACAGCCAAAGAGTGGGTGGGAACTCATAAAGCACAAAAATATTTGAGTTATTGCCTGTATAATCCTGCATTTATGATTTAATAAAGTTCTAAAAAATAAATGGATGCCTGTTGCTATTCCAGGATGAATCCAAAGAGCAGAATGGACAAGAGGCAATGGCCACAAGTTTAAGTGCAGGAATTTCCATTTAATATAAGCAAAAATCTTTTTTACTGTGAGTGTGGTTGAACACGGGCACAAGTTGCCCAGAGAAGTTGTGGAGTCTCACTCCTTGGAGCTGTTCAAACCTTAATGGACATGGCCCAGAGCAACCTGCCCTAGTGATGCTGCTTCAGCAGAAGGGTTGGACAAGATGGCCTCCAGAGAGCCCTTCCAGACTCAACAACTCTGAGATTCTGTGTAAGAAGGTGTTTAACAAACAAACAAACATGAAAAAACAGGAAAAAAAAATAAAGGCACCCCAAAAAAAAAAAACCACCAAAAAAAACCAAACTACTGAGTCTAGCAGTCTCTTCTGCAATAAGTGTTGGGATTATTTCCAATGTAGTGTATTTTCAATGCAGTGTATTTCCAATGTGAATAAGGGGAATTAAGGGAAACACTCACAAAAAATTAATTACTTACAGGAATTAATTTTTGGCAGGATGAAGATAGGTTTGGGACTTCTAGAAGGATATTGAAAATGGGATATTGACTTATAAAATAACTTCTCTCAAGACAACCTGCAATGCCAAAAATGGAACAAATTAATAAGAAAACCATTCTGCAAAAAGATATTGGTCCCTTGCAACAGTATAAATCCAAAATAACTTCAGGCAAGTTGGGTAAGATATACAAATGTGAAACTAGGTTAGTGTCAAGTATCCTTCTGCAGTGAAAAAAGTTTCTCATCACCATCCCATTCAGGGCCCAATGTACCATGTGGATCCTTCAAAACTCTGGAAGAGTGACTTATCTCTAAGAAAATGATACTCAGGCAGTGGGATCAGCTCAGGTAGTTGGTTTCCAGCTGGTGGCTTGAAATGCATGTGCAGTCCAGATAAAAGGGAGAAGGCCAAATCAATTTCCCTAAAGACAGGATGCTCCCAGAAGAACCAGCCTTACAGCATCCTGCTGTAGAGGGTTAAGGGATCACTGATGCTGAGGGACAGGAAGATAAAGCTCCTCTGCTGTTGTAGTTTACTGCTCAGAGGTCCCTGTCTCTTTTGCTAGATGGGAAATGAGAATTGACTGGAGATTCCACATTACATGACTGGCTCAGTCCACCATGTCAGTAATTTGGGCAGGATTAAAGAAAGAATATCTGAATCACAAAGCACTGGGAGAAAAGCAGAGAACTCAGCTGTGTACTCTAAAAATATGCTTCATTTTTCTATGCAGATTTCAGTTTAGCTCTCAATTATTTAGCACATGGAAGACTTAAAAAAAAAACCCCATGGTGTAAATAACAGCCATGGGAACACTGAAAAACTGAGGGCTACGTTACAGAGAAGCTGGCTATAACATGAAATGGCAGGTCCCTATGTCACTTAAATACTTGACTTATACCTTGAGATTTTTAGACACCTGGACGCTTTCTCGGCTTGTGGAATTATAAGTGACCCAAAGCATAAAGGCACGTGTGCCTCTCTTGACAAGGACCAAAACTTCCAGCTGTGAAGCATTCATAGGAAAATGTCAGATTATCCATGATTGAGCAAATGCATGTGCCAAGAGGAAGATCATGTATTGTTAGTTTTTCTGGTATTTCCCATACCACCTCCCTACCCTCTCCAGTTCTTTGCAAGAAAGATTTGTCATGAATAAGCAGCAAATTAATTTTCTTAGGTTACAGGATTAACCCAAACGCATTGTATCATCTAGCCTCACCAAATGCAGCTCTTTGGACTAAACTAAAATGTCATTTTAAAAGGTCTTGCTAATTTTAAATGGATTGAGGTTTGCACCTAACACATGAAGCCACTGGTGAACTACTTTTCATTGTTTCTCACACACAATTTGCAGGTGAGGTGTGGGAGCACGACAAGAAACTTTGAAGTGCTAAAAATACAACATCTTGGCAGAACTGACAGGTTCCATGCTGGAATCCATGATTTAATAAAATAGCTTGCACTTCCTTGTATTAACGTTCCAAGGGGAATAGAGTGCTATAATACAAATCCATTTCTCATATAGTCAACATCCCTCCCTACCAAGAACATTTCTTCTTTCAAGCTGACATCTTGTATTTGGGAACATCAAAAGTGACAGCAGAAAGCATTTGCAAGGCTGCATTTCCTCAATAAGCTTTCTACAGACTTTCTTCTGAAGCACAACAAGTCTGAATAAATCTCTTGTTTGATTCAACTCAACCACCTATTTTGCAGTTCTGTTGGTTTAAATGTGTGACTCATTCAGCAGCAACAGAACAGTTCAGATCCTACCAAAATGAGAATCACCAGAGTCAAGATTTCTTTGTTTCTATGTTGTTCTTTTTTAAAATTTTATTTTCATTTTTACCACTGCAAAACTAAAAAGCACCCTTACTGTCAAATCTATCTTTACATTCCACATCTCCCCACTCTGCCAAAAACTAAGACTTCCTTGAGGCTGGGATCAACTTTAGATGTGACAGTTAATCAAGACACCAATAAAGAGGATTAATGTGATTTCTGTCACAGGGGTGAAGTTATCTTGGATCACGGACATCTGGGTAAACTTCAACTTCTGCAAAAACTTTCTAAACTAAAGAAACTTTAGTTTAGAAATGAAACTAAACTAACTAACTTTCTAACTTCTAAGTTAGAAGCTTTATCAAAGCTCCAGAGGCTTTGACCACATCAAATTAAGGAGAGCTGAATTTTTCAGGCACAAAAATTAAACACTTGATGTCATTTAAATGTTAGACAGACCACTAGTCTTGGTTTCTTATCATGTAAATAGCACCCTCCCAAGCAATCTCCAATGAGCAGACTGTGGGAATTTGCCTGGGCCTGGTATGGGTGTGATCACTTAACTTTTTTGGGTGAAACAGTTCAGTTCTAGGAGAGTGTATTGTTTTCTGCAAGCAGGTCTCAGCACCCTCTGGAGATACTCATGCTACCTGTATAAAAGTAGCTGACTCTTAGTTTATTCTTAAACTTGATGAAGTAGCGAGGACTTCTGCCACAGAAGATAAAAGACTGTGATTTTAGGCTTGCCATGTTTCCTACAGTAACAAATGCATGCAGCTCCCACCCTACACTGAGACCCCATCACCCTGAGCCCACTGTCTGGTGTCACTGCTCCTGAGCCCTTCTGCTGTCCCCTCAAACTTGTGGATCAGTTGTGGCTCATCTCCTGCAGCACAAAAGAGCATGAAACAGGCAGTGGTGGTCCACTCTAGCAAAAGGAAGATCCCACAAAAATGCACATTTCCCCCCCACTTCCAGAGTCAAACACTAAGGATGTCCAAGTGCCATCTGAGGATGTGCACTCCAAGTGTCTGGACTGCACCCTGGGTGTGCTGGTGATTTGGCCTCAATAGTAGAGACATGAGCCAGCTCTCACCCCTGTCCTGGGGCCAGATGAGAAACATCCAGGCACCAGATTACTCAAAACTTGAAGGATCCACATACAGCAGCTTTCTGCTCAGCAAAACCACATCCTCACACTTCCCCACAGTGATAATGCACTCAGAAACCAACTCAGACACTGTGTTCACCAGCCCTGTGTAGAGTTTTTACATAAATAAAATTAATTTATCCAATAGCATTAAATTAAGCCACTTGACACCAGTGTCAAGGGAACTTTTTATGAATGACTAGATTTTGCAAATTAGAAAGGAATAAACTCCATTAAAAAGTGGCTATCACAAATTGTGCTGTATTTATTTGACAAGTCATAGCTCAGTAATCTAGCAGATATGTACTAAATGCAATCAAGCTTTATTAATATGAAACCTCACTACAGCATCTACTCTTAAGTCCTTACTGAAGTCTGCAAAAGAGAGACAAGAATTTTTCTTTTTTCCTTCTCTTTTTTTGGGAGATTATTAAGTGAACTGCTTAATGCAGTGCAGATTATCACTGTTTCACTGAACCTAACAGTAACATAACATTTACATATAATTAATTTATCTCTGACTTTCCCAGCCATAAAGAAGCTCAAAAGGCAAGTGAAAAGGATGAGGGACAAAGAAAACCAGAAAGAAAATTTGGATTTGTTTGCTATCTTTTATGGCAAAATGGAGGGAATCCTTTGGAAAAATACCCCAAGTTGTTTGCTGGTTGCACAGTGATCACAGTGTTGCTAAATATGGCTCTGAATAGCAGGCAGAGAAGTTAAAACTGTGCAACAAATCTGTACAACAGTGCACAGGGGGAACCCAGCTGACAAGGAAGCAATGTAGCCAGGCCTGGATCAGGCCAGCATGTTCAGCTGGCCAATTCCTTTGTCATTCCAGTCACTCATCCCTATTTAGAAAATTGGTGATAGAAGAATGCATCTGGTTTTTGTCATTTCAGTATCTCCTATGTTATCCAATCCACTAGATAATCCGAATCAAAAAACTACCTCATGAGCATTCCCAATTCCAATTATCCACGAAGAAAAGCAGAAGTTGAATTAAAACTTCTGAATATCAAGAATGAATGCTAAAACAAACTAATACTTCTCTTATTTACATTCTTGATTTCCCATTATTAAACTGGCATTAGAAATAATGTAAATAATACAAATAATAAGGACACATTCGGTCTCTTGGAAGCCAGATTTCCCTGATGCTTCTCAAAACCTGCAGGATATTTTTAGCATCCCCCAAAAATGTTGCTGCACCAAATGTGTTTATGACTGTAATTCTTGATTCTCTGTTGAAAACTAGTAGTAAATTAAAGTTCTTTTTCCCCTTTACACTATAAATAGAGAGCAAATCAAAATCTGTATGTTTAAAGAGCTTGATATTAAGGTGTCAACCTCATCCCAGCAGACCTCATAAGAATTTTCTTTCACAGCAGGCCATGTCAAATTTTAATTAATTTAGCAAAATGTGTTAGGTGTGGAACTTTCTTTTCATAAAGAGGTTGTTCCACATCTGTCTAAATTCTCATTAAAAACTAAGTGTTCTTGTCAGTGAGTTAAAAACATATCTCATGATTTATGATCTATAGGACACAATTATGGGAAGAGTGGATGCCTCATTGGATTGTCAGGGAGTAAATAGAAAAAAAAAACCATATTTGCTATTACATGAGCATCACTTCTCAGGGTGGAGGCAACATTGAGATGAGATACATTGATCTCTGAGTACCAGCTGACACTGTGAGAGCTTTTTCAGCAGAATGAAAAAGAAGAAAATTACATGAAGCTAGACTTGAGAAGAGTCAGTGGTCAGATATGTTTGAGCATGTCTCTAAGGACAGCAGCTATCCTATTATCATTATATTTTCAATAGAACATGGAGTTTATATTTGCCATGAGTAATAGTGATGTCAGTGCTGTTGGAAAACAGCAGTCCATTCCTCAGGCAACTGACTGTAACCAAGGGAACTGGCCCACTCATTAAGGTCTCAATAACCCAACCATAAGAATAAAGGTCTCCAAAATGCTGCAATACTCCATTCCATACTCCAAAATGCTCCATTGATCTGCAAGGCATAGTTTAAAAGTCAGTGAATAGGATGTTAGTTTTGAAGCTACACATCTGAGTAGCAAGCATTAAACGCTGTTCATTGCACCTAGGATGATGGCAGGAAGGCCATCTGTGTAGATCAGGAAAATGCCTTCACAGCAACTACTCCTGTGCTTCATCTTCCTGTCAAATCTCTCCTCCAGGGTGCTCCACTACTTTTCTTTGCCTTTTTTGCTTCTCTTGGCCAGTTCTTTGTCCTTCCTATAGCTTGTAAGAAGGGTAACACCCAACAGCAGCAACACTGTACTCCAGGTGAGCAGAGAGGGGCAGTTCTTACACTCCTTGGTCCATCTCCAATTATGCATAATGGAGGAGAGAGAAGGAATCAGAGAGAAATCTCTCAACCTCTCAGGGGAAAGAAGAAATGAGTGGAGCTGCCACTGAGCCATTTTACATCTGCTCCCCCTGGCCTAGTGTTGGGAAAGGTGCAGGCTCACAGCCAGAAGGGGAAACCACACCAAATACTTCACCTCCCAAAGCAACACTAATCCATTGCTGCAGGCAAAAAATCACCTGGGAAAGAAAACTTTAAGGTCTGTACTTGTCTGAACTATCTTGTAATTGCTTTTATCCTAATAAACAAAGAAATGTAAACAAGAGAAATATCCAGCACAATAAAGACTTTCTGACAAAAGATGAAAACTAACTCTCCATCAGCTGATCTTCTTTAGCTTAACAGGAATATGAAGGGGTTTTGTGATGCTAGTTTAGTTTTTGTCCACATGTGCACAAAGATTTATTTCTAGCCCTACAAAGCTGAAGTAGGATATCCACTATGTGAATTCCCAAGATAGTTCCAGGAACACAGAAGAGCAGGTCATCACACTATTGTTGCACAGAATACTTCATAGAGGACAAATTAAAATATGTTTGGAAAAAAGAAACTACAGAAACTTTTTTTAGAAAGGTCTTCCCATATAAAAGCACAAAGATTGAATAGGAGGTTATGAACTGGTTATTTCTAGTTTCCATCTGATTCTTGAATTTTGCAGACATAAGCAGTATAATAAAGGAGAGGGGGTGAGGCAATAATGCAAGCTTCTAAAAACTACTTCTTTTTCCTGTCTTAAATTATCCAGAAATCTAAATATAATAATATATGGATTCCCTTAATTGTAATTAAGAGGGCAGAGGTTGGAATTAATAAGGATGTAATTACTGCATTTTACCAGAAGAACACAAATGAGAACAACTTGAAAAGAACAGAAAAAAATAAATATCACAAACAAAACTGATTAAAAAGAATGTAGAGTACTATTGCAGTTTTACAAAAAAATGAGAATGTTAATTATAAATCATTCAATTGAATGGGAAAGTCCAGTTCACACTCACACTAATTAAATGATGTCTTACTGAAAAATCTAAAAAGTCAGCTGAAATTAAATTATCTTAAAAGATTAAAGTTGCAAAAGCAATGACAGCACTTAGACCAGAACTGCAAACTGCCAAAGGCACATAATGTTCCAAAGTAATGCAGAAAAGAGGAACATGTCAGAAGCATTTATTTTTTAATTCTGTATAAACAAGCCAAATTAGAAGGCAAGATACCTTCAGATTCCCCTGAAGCACACGGTGTCCATAACCCTCTATTTTAACTCAAATACTATAAACCATTACTACTTAGTGAATTAGACTGTTTCAGATAAATTAGCAAAGTCAGGTATTAAAATTAGACTCAGCTGGAAGACTGCAGCTAGACACCATAATGTGTTCTGTAAGCACTATTCCACTTTTCAATAATTAATTATTCATTGGACTACAGATATAGACAGACTGACTTGGCAAGCCTAAGGGTTCAGAGGTAGGAGATCAAAGCTCATACCTTTGCTTCAAATAAAGCTTAAAAGATATTTGAAGGTGGGATTCCCTCTGTCCTGGGGAATGCCTAAGTGCTTTCTATTGGGTCTATAAAGTGAGGCAACACTGTTATTTCAGCTCCTGAGAGCAAATCAGCTTTTCTCCTGAGGGACTGAATCTTTTATAAGTTAGATTTCCCACATATATATAATTTACTGGCTAATATTATTGACACTGCTTCTAATCCAGTAAAACTAACAGGGGCATGGAACAGACTCTGGCCCATGTCTCACACCCGTTTTTGCTGTTAGGATGCACCGTGGTTTGATATTACCTCTGTAAAAAACTGGTCAGTTTGGAGGACAGTGTTAGACAGACCCCCATCACTACAAGGCTCCTTCCTGCAGGAGTGTGAGCAATTTTAGCTGTAGAGATTAAATTTGTGCCATGCAAGGCCAGCCAACAGGTTTCAGTAGAACTGCTTCAGAGGCCACAGCATCAGGCAGATTTTCTGGAGGCATCAAAATCAGCAATGAGATTCTACCCCACAGCTGGTATACTCACAAGGAAAGTGACAAAGAATACTGGAAGGATTTTGCTGCTAAAAGTTTGCCCCAGCACTAAAACTTAGGGAATTTGGAAGACAACAGTAACACAGAGGTAACCAAAACAGTTTCTTTAGTTGCATTGATCACAGCCAGCACAGTTTCATGAGGGGGAAGTCCTGCTGATCAACTTGGATTTCCTTTTCTGAGAAGGCAACACCCCTAGTTATCAAGGGGAGCCAGTTGCTGTAACCTTTTAGGGTTGCAGTAAAGCTTTCAGTGCTGTCTCTCACAGTATCCTTCTGGAAAAATATTCTAGAACAAAGCTGAATAAACACATCATGGGATGGGTGAGCAACTGGCTCACGGGTCTGGCACAAAGAATTATAGTGAATGAGGGGACATCAGACTGGGGACCTGTCAGTAACAGGGCTCCACAGGGCTCTGCCCTGTGCTCTTCAACATCTTCGTTAAAAACTTGAATGCAGGACTGGAAGGGATTCTAAGTTTGCAGAGAATAGAAAATAAGGAGGAGCTGGTGACTCCCTTCAAAGCAGAGAGACCCTGCAGAGACACCTTGACAAATCAGAGAGGAGATGGGCAATCACCAGGCATGTGAGGTTTAACAAGGGCAAGTGCCTGATTCTGCACCTGGCACAGGGCAACCCTGGCTGTGTGCGCAGGCTGGGAGAGCAGCAGTGAAGTGGACCTGAGAGACCTGGTCAATGGAGAGTTGAACATGAGCCAGCAGTACCCTGGCAGCCAGGAGAACAAATCCTGTCCTGGGGGACATCAGGCACAGCATTGTCAGCCAGGCAAGGGAAGGGATTTTCCTACGCTGCTCTGTGCTGGGGTGGCCTCACCTCAGGTGCTGGGGGCATTTTGGCACCACAATGTAAAAAAAGACATTCAGCTATTACAGAGGGTCCAAAGTAGGGGAATGAGGGTGGTCAAGGGGAATGGAGGGGAATCCTTATGAGGAGTGCCTGAGGGGATTTTATCTGCACAGCCTGGAGAAAAGGAGTCTGAGAGGAGACCTTCAGCTTCCTTCACAAGGGGAAGCAGAGGGGCACGCACTGATCTCTTCTGCACAGTGACAAGTGACAAGAGCCAAGGAAATGGCCTAAAGCTATGTCAGGAGAAGTTTAGGTTGGATATTAGGAAAAGGTTATTCATCCAGAGATGTTCAGACAGTGGTCATAGCATCAAACCTGCCTGAATTCAAGAAGCACTGGAAAAATGCTCTCAGGCACATGATGTGACTCTTGGGGCTGTCCTGTGCAGGGCCAGCAGCTGGACTTCAAAGGTCCTAGTGTGTCCCTTCCAATTCAGGATATTCTCTGATTCTGTGAAGCAGTCACCCTCAGCAAAAAGGGAGGACGTGAGGAGAGCCTGATGTCCCATAACTGCTAGTTCTGAGAAAGAAGGTCAAAGAAGAATTTGTAATTTGATGTGGCATATGATACCACACATGGAATCTCATCGAAGTTTAAGAATTACAGTCTTGCAATTTGCAAAGGCTAGATAAATTCCTAATAAAAAAAAAGAGGTTATGATTTGGATCAGTAAGAATAAAAAGAGTAGTTAGAATTCTTAGAATCAACTCTTGAAAGAGCAAACTAAAATTTTCCAAGCAAAAGAAGTTGTCTAATAAAATGAGGCTTATAACAAGTAACAAAAGAATTGCATGAGACGGTATCCAAAATACAAAACAAAAAACCTGCAGCAGTAAGGCAGAGAGAGTTCAAAGCAGTAGCACAGCAAAAACAAAACACACAGTTGCATGCATTGTCAAAATTAAAATAAGCCAAGAAAATGCCCAGGAGATACAAAACTTTTGCAAATGTAGCCAGCATATACATAGCAGAGATGGGGAAAAAAACAGTCTTTTTTTGATCAGCATTTTTGGAAGAGTAATACACGATGTGGTGAGGAAAGTGGAAAGAGAAGTGAAAATAGACAAAAAGAGGATCTCAGCTGATATCTCTCAGGCATTTGCATCTGCCATGTTTTCATAAATATTTCATAATGTATGTTTGTAATTTGGGAAGGTGCAGCAAACACAGTTGTTGACAAAGTGGACAAAATGGCAACACTCCTCTAATAACCCCAGAGGAAGTGGCATGGAGGCCCATTCAGCCTACAGCTTTCATCTGGGAGATCTCACTGACCACAGCAAAGAAAATGGAGGCACCAGGCTAAGAGGATTCACAAACTATTAATATTTAATTTTCTAGAAAAGCCAGCACATGAGCAAGACTGCCTTTAAAAATTTATCAAGCAACATTTGTGAGCTGAAGTCAGGGAGCTACTTGTATGCTCTTGAACTTGGATATTGCATTTATTTGATCTTTTCCTTTAGTTTTGTACTTTTATGGATTGACCTCACTGGACACAACCAATGAGAGGTGTATTAAGGCTCCTGTGGGCATTTGCAGTCACTGAAAAGAGAAAAAAATGTGGTTTTTTTTTTTTTAAAGGCAAAGCCCAAGGTGTATCCTTTGATGGCCTTTTTAATAAATACCTACTTTATTCCTTCAACACTGTCTAGCCTCTGTTCAAGGTAGCCTCTCAAGGAATCAAAGGAAACCTGAACAGCACTCAGGTAAAGCAGCTTCAGGAATTTTAGTAGTTCATACTCTGACTACACAGGGAGTGGGGCTTTCCTGGAGGCTGAGAAATGGTAATGGCAAGAGCCACCTACTAACTCACTCCTGCACTAGCAGTGTGACAGATTCTAACTGCAAGAATGTTCTAAGGAAGCTCCCTTTATTGAAAATAATTCTTAAAAAATTAATAAAAATACTAAAAAAAAACCTTGCAAGTACTTTGCATCCACTTTAATGTAGTTTAGCAATTACTGATAGGCAATTATAACTAGGTAAATATCACTTGTGGAACAAAAAGGTTTTGAATTTCCCCAGAAATGTATATGACTAGCAGGTCTTACTTGGTTTTCAGCCTCCTTCAATTCAGGAATCAAGGCTAAATTCATAGCAGCCATGTCCTGGGGAGCAATGAATGTCTGGCCTGAGACATTCAGATCTACAGTCAGACAGAAATTGGCTTCTGTTTACTTCACTGGCATCTACCACATTTTTTTCAATTACCATTAGTAAAAGATAAGCAGAAAAAATGTCTGATGCATGAAATCCAGACAGCTACATTCCAAAGTTCCAGTAAGAGGAAGAGTCTTGGCTTTTCCAACCTTAGAAACAAAAGCATTGAAATAAACAGTTGTGGTTCCTATCCAAAAACAAGAAGAACAGCTATTGAAACAAAATTCACTCATTTATGGTTAATAATAAAGGTAAACCCAGATTTTGTCAGTATTTGTGAGTAATTCTTTAGTTTCTTTATTCACATGAGAAAGCAGTCTGTAATTGTAAAATCTCATTGCTCTTTCTGGATTATGGAAGTAATTCCTGAATCAGGTTACAATGGATTAATTTCACTTTATTTTTATAGCATATGACAGGCTGCAATGGATTAATTTCACTTTATTTTTATAGCATATGAATGCTTATGTTACACAACATGACACTGAGTATTTGTTTCTTCATCTTCTGCCCTGGAGTGCAGTGGTGCCTTGTATGGCTCAGACCACATATGTGAGTGTGGTTGAAAAAAAAAAAAAAAAATATATATATATATATTTTTATATATATATATATTTATATATATGCTAGGAAAGGTGGCACAATAGGAGGCAAGAATTTAATTACTGTGGACAATAGTTCAATAGTTCCCTGGTTTCCACTTATGGCTTTAAAAAACACAAGTTCATGTTCAGGAAATATATAACTAATTATAGAAACAATTATTATATCACAGGAAAGAAAAAAGAGAAGGAAACATCACCTCTGTCCTTTACTGATTGCCAAAATATCTTTAAGCATAGCACATACAAGAATTTTCTCATGGAAGCATTTCAGCTTGCATGGTTTTATTGGTTCTTCAAGTATACTTACACAGGGTTTGTGAACAAAGCGTACGTGGCACTGAATTTTTACTTCTTGTAGAATTTTAACATAATACAGTCTGACTTCTACTAGCACTGAGGTGAAGAAATTATTTCCAAAATTGGTATTTAGTAACACCATGACATCCCACTTGTATGCAAGAGAATTTAAAAATAAATTTTCCTTTGTCACAAGAGAAATTTATACTAAGATCACTATAAAATATATTATTAAATGATCATACATTTCAGGTCAGGAGTTTGTTAAAACAAAGCTACTGAATCATAATTTGCATTTTGAGCACTCAGATTTTTTTCACTTTGGCTTAATTTTTATTTAAGACAAATTTCAGTTCCTTATTAATAATAAGAACAGTGAACTGTCTGTTGCTCTGTATATGCTAATGTCAGTATAGACCAAATTCTGGCTTCATTAACTTTCCTATATCCCCCAAATTTCATCCCACTAGTGGGATATTGAATTCACTGTAATTAATTGTGAGTAGAAAATGCAGACATCAAATCTAGTCCTATGCCACCACAGTCACACTCCACTGTGTCAGGACATAAGACTTCATTTTGGGACTGGCCTTATCCCCTGCAAAAAAAATTCCTGCAATGGCTTTATCTGCCCAAATGTGTAGCATCAGAGCTACATTTGATGTCCCTACAGTCCCTGGAGAGGTGTGATTAATTCAACTGATTCTAGATGGCTGCCTCAGGGTGAGCGAATATTACACTTCCTTAATGAAATAATATGCAAGACTACCAAAAATTCTAATTTATTTTAGCATATGAAAGTTGATTAAAGGTATCAAACCTTTAATCATTTTACTGCAGTCCACCTGTAAAACAGGATCATTTAACATGAGAGTTCACAGGGAAATTAAAATCCCAGCCAAACAGGGATAATCTGTGCTATGGAAGGTGAAGAGTTCAATCTTTTTATTTTTACTCACACTAGTAAGACAGAAGCAAGTTTTGATGTAAGACTTTAGTCTGCGGAAGATTTTTTATAGACCACAGCAATTTTTAATAACATTTTAATAATATTTTCATTTTGTAAAAATAAATGTAATGCCATTCTAAAAAATTATTTTTTGATGCTGAAAGAATGGCTTTTTATTATCCATAATTATTAACTATTCTTTATGTCCCTTTACAAGTAATTTTCAATTATTAAGAAAGGAGAAGGTTTTATTTCTAGAAGAAAGCATAGAGGCTTTATAATGATTTGTATTTGATGGATAAACTCCTAGTGCAGTCAATGAGAATTCCATACATAGGGCTCTTACATCATTAACAGAATTAAAAAAAAAATAAGGCTTATGTTATTTCTGGTTTTCTATTTGCAAATACAGTTTTGTGAACCTTTGACTGAAAAAATACATTACTTGCAATTTTCCTTAGCACCATTAAGAGCAATCAGATTCTCAAAGTGCATAATTAAAAGATGTGTACATCATTGCAAAGTAGGGCCATAAACTAATTCATCATGAAAGAATGGAGAGTCTTCATCCCAGGGAAAAATCAGCCTCACTGATTTTGCTTCTGGATGAAAGAACTGTTCAAACCATGAGGAAGACACTAAAAAAATCAACTATTTAGAACGAGAAAGTGCTGCCAAAATTTTGCAGAAGGGCATAAGACTTCACAAAATTTGGGCTCAAAAGTATTTCTAACAGTAGAACAGAAAGGGCTCAGTACCTGGGAAGCTGGACTAGAGTGGTTGCATCATCAAGAAAGAATAAAAAGATGCCTACTTGGTGATCTTGGAAGTGAAAGATATTATTTTTATTCTTATTTTTATAAGAATAAAAATAATATTTCAGGAATAATATATATGTATATATTTGGGGGGGGGGGGGGGAGTGGGAAGGAGAAAAGAGACACTGAAATTTATGCATCAAAAGAATATGCATTCTTTTTTTAGAAGGACCAGGAATACAACTTCATAAGCATTTTATGACTTTTCTTCTAAAATAATGATGGAAGTCAGAGAATTGAAGCTTTGGAAATAGTTTGTATTTCCTTATCTATTCTTGTATCACAGACTCTTGCTGCAGCACAATAAAAAGTTAACATCGTTGTTTACATAAACTGGCTTATTAAACAGCAGGCCTCACAATTTTCATACAGCAACATAAACTTATGTGTTAAATGTGAACTTCATGTTATTCTAATTTCCATAAATCCAAATAGATTTCTTCAATTTTCAAGTCAAAACAATAAACCTTTCCAACACGCTGTGAAAAATTACAAAGTGATTTCAAAGCAGAATTCAATAATGAAGTTCATTTTGAACTCTCTTCATTAAGCTTGAAAAAGTGATGATTGCAACAGCCACCTGCAAATATTTATTTCAGTGATATACTACCAAAAACTAAAAGCTAAAAAACATCATTAGTGCTTTTGTACCCTCTAGCTAGACATCTTTGAGAAGAGGCATCATAGGCAATCTGTAGACTTGACCATGAGAGTAAGGATAATTACCAAGAAGAAGAGAACTACTGGAATAATTGTGTGTTCTTTGAGACATTAATATAGAAACAGACAATTAAAGTATTCCTCTGTCTGGTTTCACAGAGAAAGAACAGGTTTGCACATTAGCTGTGTTGGTAACCCTATAGGCTTTGGTGGAATAGAGCTATCTGACTGAAAACAGCATATATATGTTCATTAAACTCTATCCCATTTTCTTAATTTTTATGAAAATTTCTCATCTTCATTTGCAAAGGTAAAAGCAAAACACTGCTACATGAAGTATGAGACAGTAGTTTCAGTAGGCTTTGAAATATCGCTAAATTAGCAAAAATAGTTTCAAGTCTTCAATGGACAGTCAATTAAAACTATAGTCTGCTGCTCCAGTGAGGTAGTGTGACCTTTTTCTGATTTTAATTTGGAAAGAAAGGAAATTATAATTTTTTTTAGGAAGTTGTCATTATATGTGCAACAAAATGCCTATGGATCCCTATATCTGATAGAAAAGAAGCAACAAACTCAATAAATTACCTTTGACAACTTTGGGATTTGCCCATAAAACTTCTCTTCCCCCAAGGGACAAGCATTTGCTGATCTAAAATGTCTTGAAAGCTAAAATAAGAATTTATTCACAAAATGGCAATTCAGGCTTTCACACTGTTGTTCTGAATGGTTCATCACCTTGATTGCTTAGGGGGAGCATGGTATCTAGCATAGTTTGGTGACAGTTTCTCCATTTAATCACAGAAGAAAAAGTGCCAAACAATTAAAATTTAGGCCTTGGAGGAACTCCTTTAGATACACATGTGTATATCTTACTAATAAAAACTGCTAATAACCACAGCCTGATGCTGTGCAATGCCAGAACACTGTGCATAAGATGATGGAAGTGCAGAGGAAAAGGAGAGAAAAAAGAAACTCGTTGGATGGATATTTACACACTTTCTTTTTTTACATGTCTTTGATCTTTCCACTACTGGCCTGTCCATTAGTCTTTCTTTGTGTTTTCCACACCTACCCCACACTATATTTTTCTCATTTAGTATGCTCATGTATGACACCTTCTTTAGCAACCTTTTGTTATTTTTAAAATTATTTTTACATTTCTTAAGAATCTTTAGCCTCCTCACTTAAAAGAAAATTATACAATTGTTTATTATTTTTGCATTGGTTTTAGAGTTTTTAATTTCATATCCCTGGAGTCTTCTGTTTTCTGTATGCCTCTCTAAACACCATCTGCTCACCTAATTTGATTGAACACACAATCCTGGGTCCTGGGCCTCCTCTTGTACCTTTACCAGAATTATTGAGAGCACAACCCTAACAGATGAAACACTGATTTATCAATCCATCCTTTTTGAAGATCTTCCACTTATGTTTTCATGGGACTAGAGAATGACTCTCTGGCCTAGAAAGGTTCATACTATGTCACACTATAAAAGACAGAACATGTACCTTCACTTTTCTGCCAGAGAACCACCAACACATTCCTCACACTATGTCAGGTACTTGGAAATGAACAGGAAGATGAGGATCTTAGCTTTGAAACAAAACTTTGAATGAGGTAAAATGGTAGAAATTATTTAACCAAAGTCTTTAGAGGTACAACCTAACACAGCAGAGAAAAAGAAATTTCCTGAAAAAAATGTTCATTTCTCTTTCACCAAAAGGTGTCAAGGTAATAGTAAAAGACACTAAATAGTAATGAATCATTATCCTATTTTCTGAGAGTAAAAAACATCAAGAACATCTTGACCAAAAAAAATCATTTAGCTTATTTGGTTGAGCTTTTTTAAAAGTTCTGAGTACTCATTTGGGAATTTTTTTTAATTTCATTTTTTTTAATTTTATTTAAAAAAAACAAACACGTTAAATTTCACCAAGTACCCAGAAATCAAATAATCAATTTTGTAAAACTCATTCATTGTTTCTCATTTTGAAACAGTTTGATTTTCACTTTATAAAGAAGTGAGCTTTTTACTGTGTAAAAGTTAAAGATTTTGCTTCAGCAAACCACATAAATTGAATATGACAAAACTGAGAACTGTACGTATAGTCAATAATTTGCTTCCATTATGTGATAAAATGGGAAGTTAGGGAGTAGAATAATATTTTCCTTAAGGAAATCACTTAGTGTTTTGACATTTCTAAAATGGGACAGAACAGAGAGTAATACCACAGAAAATATTCTCACACAACAATAATCAAATCAGAGGGAAAATGAGGTGAAGTGTGAAGGTCTCAATTCCTGATTTGTTTAATTACATTTTTTATGGTCTCCTTTTTGCTGCTCTGCCAGGCTGTATAATTTCTTCATTGGATTTTACACATCAAACTAAGTGTACATGTTAGATTGGTCCCAACAGTTTTCCTCTAAAAATCCTTAGTTTTGGCCCTCTTTCTGACAATTCTGAAGTATATAATGAGCAAAGAATAATAGAAGGAAACTCAAGAGTGTAAAGAAAGATGAATGAAAGATGGGAAGAGGAGGAAAGAAATTAGGGACAGGCAGTTAAAAGGGGACAAAAGCCCAGAGAGATGGGGGTGAAGGGGGTGCCAGATAATTTGCATAATGGCTCCAACTAATGAGCATTTATTGCTGTGTTTCACCTTTAATCTTGGAAGCCTACAAAAGTAGGGAATAGGATGAATTTGCCACCAGCAGCTTTTAATTACAGTTCATTCCACCCCAGCCTACAAAAACAACTTGCTAGCTGTTTTTGTCTGAGCAATCTGATGGATGTACACTCATGACCAGTGCTTCTGGAGAAATCATTTGTTTGAGAAGCAACATGTGCAATATTGCAGCAACAATAGTGATTCCTAATGCTTCTTCATCTTCATTGAAGATTTAATGACACAAAGTGACTAGATAGGTCCAGAAATTATATTTCACATATTGTGTGTGCTGTTGAAAGTACAATATGAAACACCATTAGAAAACTATCTACAAAGCTATGAAATGCAAAGAAAAACAAAGGAGAGCAAGAACAAAACAAATCTTGAAGCTGAGAATAAATACACTTCTAACAGTTGGTTGAATTACACTGATGAAAGCTATCACAAATGTATATGACCATGAGGCAGCATCTGCAACTTTGCAGGGTATTTTGTAACTATTTAACACTCTCCTGTCAAGGCACTTATGAAGAATGTACCGTTTCTAACTAAATCCCTTATAAGGTCCTCAAATAATTACATGAAAATAGAAATGCTCCAAGAACTTAGTTTGCCAAGATTTAAACTCCCTTGAAAAACCAACTGTAGGCTTAGGAATTTTAATCTACAAGAAATGCCACAGAACAGACCTAGAAAAAACTAAGGAAGGCCATATCCAGTTTCAGCTGCAGAGCCTTATTCAGGAAGAACTGGATAAGTTCTCAAAGTCATGATTTTCTCCAATTTCACAGACATAGCTGCAGTGCTAATACAGTTTTCATCATGGCTTATTTTTCAGGTGCATAGTTCCGTTTTACACAATCCAAAATTCTTTTACATTTGCTTCTTCCCTTATTTCTTTGTTTTAGTTTAATTTCTCTAATGTTGTTTCTGGAAAACTGGCATGTTATGGGCAGGTATTAGTTCTAACCAGATTATTTCGTAGTAGGCTAAGAAGATTGGCAATGCCATGGATTTTGCTTCCTGGGAGATGCAGTTCTCACTAGCTTTTCCATCATCTTGGGCATACTTCCCATTTTCCAAGCACTGGCGGAGTTCATACACAGCAAGTGCTCATGTAATGTATCTTTGCAATTTCTGAGGGGAAAAAAAAAAAAAACAAACAAAAACCAGCCAATAAGGTAAAGGAGAGTTAAAAACATTGCCTAAAGCAGGGCCAGTTCATAGCTGCTTTGAGCAAACAAGCAGATGATTAAGGAGAAGAGCCAATTAAGTACAGAAAAGGTGACTCAATTTACCTTAACTCCTTGACTAGATATGAGAAATGAATCTTAAAAAAAATCAAAAAGGCAATTGAGCAAGACACAGGACACCAATTAACCTAAAGAATACAATAGTGTCTAAATACAACTACAAATAATATTTAAATACACACAAATACTGTGTGTGTAGAACCTGGGGACACACATGACAGTAAGGAATGCAAAGAGAATGGAGAACATGACTTGCATATAAACATGTGAAGAAAACATTTATATTAGCCATCTACTTATTTCCACTAACACGCATACATTTGTTATATTTAAATATATTACATATTATAATAAAAGATTTATATGTTTGGCAAAGTTAATACAGATGCATCTAGTAAAGGAAAATATTGTGAAGAACATAATTGAAACAAGAGGTGATAGCAGTTGCCTAGAGATCTGAAGTTAAGTTTCACTCCCAAAAGACAATCAAGGGATTTTAATATATACATCAATTAGACTTTGATTGTGATGATAAATATTCAAATACTTCCTGCAAACACCCTAATGAAAATGTTACAGAAAAAAGTCCATAATTCTATAAAATGAGGCTAAGACAAACAATCAACTATTCAACACCTAAACAAAAGCCTTTGCTTTTCAGAAGAGTTTAAAAAGTCCTCTCAATTTGAAGATTAAAGAAGGTCTAAACAATTATTTGAAATTAACTAAAGATGGACAATCTAGAAATGGACTTGTCTGAAATTATACCAGGAGGTACTTTGAGGAAATTACTGGGACATTCATCTGTCCCACAAAAATTAAATTATTTTGGTTTATTCTGGTTTTGCTTTTATCCACCTTCATCATACCCTTTTACTCCAATGCTCCAAAGGAAGCATTACTACTTTACCTGATCATATTCTATCACACCCCTTTTCTGCAAGAAAACCTAATGACTTCTCTTGACCTTCTTGCCTGTCTGAAAATTCATTTAAACTGTCATTTTAAGTTTGAAGGAACTATATTTTCCTATGGAAAAGGGATATTTTTCTCCAACACAGTTCTAAGGAAAACATAGAGAAAAACACTGATCAATTATGGGAGAGCATCTCCACATGGGTCCTTCAATGTGAAGAAAAACAAAATTCATGTCTGAAAAGTTCTAATACATAATTTACCATAAGTTTTAAATATTTTATATGAGTATTGATATCAACATATAAATCCTGTAGGCTAGTTTGTCCCTATACCAATCATTGAGTATTCCAGATATAACTTACATGTTTATTTCTCTTAATATATTTTTGAAAATTAAGAAAGCAGTAATCTCTAAATATAGAAGAAGCTATTTGATAATAATTTTTTCAAATGCATACATTAGAGGACCACACATCTTAAAGTAGAAAAAATCTTAGCAGGTTATCTTATTTAATCTTAATTTTAGTTTTTGTGTGAACACACTGATGGAAGAACAACTGAATATATATAAAATCCCACTGCATAGGGACTCTTACTAGGAAATTTCAAATTTCGCATCTAGGAAATAACATTTTATAGTTTGAGAAGAAATAAAAAGCAAGCCCTCTATTTTTTAAGTTGCAGTAAGAAAAAAATCTTTGGTGAAAATTGAATTACAGTCTATCTCACATGTCACTGAGTCCTCAAATGATGAACTGTTGTTGGAAGCATGTAAAAGCTTGTGTGGCTTTCATACAAATGACATGTCACTACAACAGAGCTTGGGCATGAAGTAATTTCACTTTGGAACAAGGGAGACAGCTTTTTCTTGATCAGGGTGTCTAAATGATAGTACAAAGTGTTAAGTTATTGAGAAGCAGCACATTGGAATCAATGCTACAAGCCAGATTTTAAATACCAGTCAAGAAGTGGTAACCTTCATAACGAAGCTGTGTGGTTATTGTTGTGCAGCTTCCTAAGCTTCCCTGGTCGGTGACTGAAGCTTCTCACAGCAGATTTCACCTTGGTCTTGCACTAGAATCACTGCCTGGAAATTTGTCAGTGAATTTGATGATATAAAACAACTTCTCCTTCCTGTTTAACCAATGGGAAATTTACAAATATTGCCTGTATTACTATTCTGGGTATTTCCAAGCCAATTCCTACAAAGGGAATAACAAAACAAAACCATATTCAATTAATCTTTTGCCTATAAAATCACACTCATATTTTTATTATTTTTGGGGATGAGCTAATCACAATAGAAATTAGGCAGTTTTTTGACTTCAGTTATGTATTTATAATGTGAATATGTGAATATCTAGATTGGCATCCTGACAGAAATTAATGATACATTCTTTGTGTTGCTCCTTAAGTTTATATCTAAGGTAATTAGAAACAAGGTTTGCTTTCTATATTATCAGGAATCTGGGGAGCTGCACTTGTACCAAATTTTTGTTGCATAAGATAAGAAATATGAACAGCCAGGTGAGGTGGTTCAGAGAAAGTCACAGCGTACTTGATAAACGAATTCCTTGTTTTGCTTTGCTTGTGTGTGCAGCTTTTGCTTTATCTATTCAACTGTTTTTTATCTCAGCCCATGAATTTTTCACTTGTGGTCTTCAGACTCTCTCTCCCCAATCCCGTGGGTGGGGGAGTGAGCAAGCAGTTATGGGGGGTTGAGTTGCCAGTTAGGGTTAAACCACAGCAGCCACCCTGATTTACAACCTGACATGTGAAAATACTATAAACATTAATTCTTATCCTTTAAATCTTTCAGTCCAGCAGAAATCAAATTTTCATGCTAGAATCAATCAGCCTGATAAGTATTTTGCAAATCAAGCATTCAGATTAGAGCAAACAATCTTTTCCAGACAACTTTTCAAAGAAAACCATAAAGATGCTACAAGACATTGTCTTCTAGATTATCTTTTGCTTTCTCTTAGCAATTGTTTTTCTCTGGAATATTTCTCACTAGATTAATCTTCTGGGTCATGCTCTTTAACATGC
Source organism: Molothrus ater (assembly GCF_012460135.2). Taxonomy (NCBI): domain Eukaryota; kingdom Metazoa; phylum Chordata; class Aves; order Passeriformes; family Icteridae; genus Molothrus; species Molothrus ater. Next base: position 9,799,715 of record NC_050482.2, on the reverse strand, counting down.
TCTCAAGATCATCAATCTCACTCTCAAGCTGTTATAAATGAGTAATTCACATTGGCACCATAGCATCTGCCAGTCCTGTATTCCTCCCTATTGTTAATGTAATAGTTTAAAGATCAGTAGTACAACCTGAACAAAAGACCTGCTGGTCTAAAAAGAAATGCATATCTTACAGAATAAGCATGGAAATATCCAGTCTCCATATTCTACTAGAAACAGGAATCTTCCCTAGCTGTTTTTTTTCTAAAAGTTGGTCAGTTTTAAATAGAGTTGATGAACTTCAACTATTTCTCTCAGAGGAAGACCAAATTTCCTCTAATTTATTTCATCAGGCCCTACCTCTTTGTGTGTAAATCTAAGAAGAATGAGGCCCACTACTTTAAATATAGCATTCCATGCATAAGTTATCATGACAGCCTATTTTGCCCAGAAGTGTAATTACAGAATCTCAGAGATGCTAACTAAGAGGAAAAAAAGCTGCATAGCTAAACAGATGCTTGTGCATCTTGCTGAAAAATTTCCTCACGTTTGCAGAATCAAACAGGAGGGAAAGAAAGACAAATCAAAGGAAAACAGGTCATGCGCATGCACGTATGTGCATCCTTTGTACCCCAGAACTTTGTTGTGCTGCTAAGGCAGTGCCCTGAGCCAAACAAAAACCTGCTGAGTATCACAGAGTCTTTTGCCTCCAGTAGAGCAATGCCCTAAAATCTTCCCAGTGTTCTTTCTTGAAAGGCTCCAGTGTCCACCAGCGTCCACCAGTGTTCTAACCTCATTTGTCCATGCTTTAGGATGTCCATGCAGGTAATGCTACACTGATATTCCTCTATTAAGAGCAAGGTGGTGACACAGCATCTGTCAGGACAGGATAAAGTGTCACACTTACTATCATCTAACCAAACTTGCCTCCTGACCAAGCCAAACCACAAGTGTAAACCTAAAATTAAAACAGAAATAGAGACAGAGAGATGGCACATCAGACAATTGCTAATTTACACCAGGTGTGTATTGGTGTACACATACCCTACAATTCTGAAGAACCCAAGTAAAAGTCGTGATCTAAACCCTCACAGAGAGTTCGTGATCCAGATTCTGTGAAAATGTTCATTAAAAGCCTTACTCACCTGCTATTGTTACCATGGCATCCACCTCACCCACAGGTCTGAGCCACTTAGTGATTTTGTCTGGTGTGGAAAGGAACTTGAAAAATGTCTCTGGAGAGGGCTGAGAGGCAGTTTTCAATTTGCATAAAGCAGTTTATCTTCTTGCTCTCCTCATTCTTAATCTTAAACTGAAGGACTATCCGCTTATCCCAAATCATATTTTTTTCCCAGAGGTGATACATATCATTACCCTTATTTGACAGCTAGGTAAGTTACTCTTCACACCTTCTTGTGAGGGAAAAGGAAAGGTATTAGCAACTCTACAGGGTGACACAGAGGAAGAGCTTACTTTTGATACTCTGAGTCTTCCTGTGTTAGATGCCTAGAGTCAATAATATCCTAAGAGTTGGTGCTCTAGATACTACCTTCAAGTTCTAATTTCACATGATGATGCAGGGGTATGTGAGAAAGCAGGCACATACAATACACCACCCTTAATCCTGTGATGGTTAGGATACAATGCCAACTGGACATGTCACTGTGGTTCAGAATTGATCAATGCTCTGCACTACCAACCTACAAGTACTGAATAAAATGTATTTGGAAAATATATCATTTTTTCCTCACAGTTTTCATCATATTTATTGCGGACAAGGCTCAACCATAATATGTGGACAAATTATCAGTTTCAGAAAGATTTTTCCTCATTATTAAGTTTAAAATAAAGACATATAACAACAGTTAGAGAAAAAAGGACTGAGAGGATCTCTGATAGGAGTCCTCAAAACTGTTAATAACCTTTGCTAAGCCTTAAAAATAGAGGAAAAAGGGCCGCAGCATGTAAATCTCTCAATGTGAGTAGGATCTGAGTACATAAACACCACATCATAAAACTCTGCAATACAAAACTGACAGCTCATGTAAACAGTGTTGCCATCTAAGGTTTCTTCTCAGTAAAAGTTTGGCTGCATGCAAAAATCATTGCAATATCCTTAACGTGTGAGTGCTTCAGAAAGAACTGAGAAATGTTAGAGAAATCTAATAAGTCTAAGAAGTTTTGCAATATTATACTTCATGGTTTCCCTTTCAGTAACAGGGAGAAAAAAATTATATCTGAAGCTGAACAATTGCATCTTGAAAATAACTGCTTTCATCAGCAGTGCCAGCATTTATTTGTGTCTCTGTGACTCCATTTTTCTCTGTTAATGTGAACTCATTTCAAAGGTCTAAGCTTGCAGGACCATTGTGAATCAAGAGATTTGCACTTTATACAGACTATCAGGCAGCAGTTCTGCTGACAGCAAAACACTTAATGCAGACTAACAGCATCTATGAAGCAACAGAACAATTCCTGTATCACCTGGATTTCTCTAAGGGCTGCCCCAAAACATCCTTTCTAAAGGAAAGAGAGATGAATTTGATGGGTGGATTCTTCAGTGGACGAGGAATTTGCTGGATGGTTGCGTCCAGACTGTAGTGGCTCCGTGTCCCAGTGACAAATGGTGTCCCTCAGGGGTCTCTACTGGGACCAGTGCTCTGTCAATGACAAGAGGGGTTGAGTGCACCCTCAATCCATTTCCCAAAACCACCAACCTAAGTGATGCGGCTGACACACTGGAAGGATGGGATGCCATCCAGTGGGACCTCAACAAGCTCAAGGAGAGGGCCCATGTGAACCTCATGATGTTCAACAAGGTCAAAGGTAAGCTCTTGCACTAGGGTCAGAGCAAATCTCTGCTATCAATACAGGCTGGGGGATGAAGGGATTGAGAGCAGCCCTGCTGAGAAGGAACTTGGAGGTGCTGGTGGATGAAAGGCTGGATATGGGCCAGTAAGGTGTGATTACATCCAGCTGTATCCTAGGCTGCATCAGAGGAAGCTTGGCCTATCGGTCAGGAGAGGAGATTCTGCCCCTCTGCTCTTGTGATACCACACCTGTAAGACAACTCTGAAATCTTCAGCACAGGAAATGCATGGACTCACTGCAGTCAGTCCAGTGTAGAACTGCAAAAATAATCAGAGGGCTGGAGCAGCTCTTCTGCTGAAGAAAGGTTGAGAGAGTTGATGTTGCTCAGCCTGGAGAAGAAAGGCTCCAGGGAGACCTTATAGCAAACTAGATGACCTTTAAAGGTCCTTTCCAGCCCACACTATCCTATGATTCTATGATTATGAACACTTCCACCTGTTGTCAAATGGCACAACTTTCCAGAAGGCTTCAACAGCAGGTTTGGGGTTAAGGTCATATCTATGTCATAAAAACACACACCACCTGACTCCTTATGAAGCAAACTGCAAATTGATATCTGAGCCAGGATCATGTGAACTATCCTTAGAGTTAGGATCAGTCATGACAGGTATTATCCAATACTGTTGTTTGCCACTGCACCTTGTGATAGGTGTTCATTGAGGTATGTCCACTGCAGTGCCCTTTACTGTGCTGTAATCATGCCCTGAAGTGTCCATTCATGCTGGACACACTACAGGATTACATTTCTTGCTTCAGTTTTCAAGGTGACAATTTGGCCTGGTAAATCAGTTTATTCATAGGCTTGTGACAATTAGTAAATGTATTTTCATTCAGGAGGCCTTTTCTGACTTAAAAGATTTTGTTTAGCCAGGGCAATTAACTTAATCTGCTCTGAAGATTTTACTGTTTGAGTGCTGGTGCTATTCTAATATTGTCATGGGAATTTTCTATTTCACAGATCCTGAAAATACTCGACTCCATGTTGAATATTTTCCCATGTTTTAGTGGAATTGAATATTTATTGCTTCCTGTTAAAAGTGTTTCTGGTTCCATTGTTCCACACTACAGATGCTGCAACCATATGAATAAGAGCATTTTCTTGTCTTTAACATCATCACAGGTTTAAGATTTTAGTTATCTCTTCTGATGTGCATCAACAAGCTTCCCACAGTGATCTAGCAGTCACAGCTTCTCTTCATTCCAGAGAGGCATGTGAACAGAGGGACTGTGAGCTCCATGATCACAAACCCCAGCAATTCAACCAAACGGGCCAGTTCAACAGGCTTCACAGCACAATTCCTAACCCAACAGCACTGATTGTGGAAAAGCCATCCATTAAAAAGAGAACGACAGCAGCGTGGAAAGCAATTCAACCCACACCTCATCCAGTGGCCATCTCTGGCAGGGCTTAGACTTTCTTCATATTATAACTGGTTGCCTGGAAGTTCCCTCTGTGGTGATCCTTTGTTATGTTGAATTTTCAGAAGCTTGTCCTTGGGCAGCCAATCTCCTCTTCACCACCAGGAGCACCGCAGTGCCCGTGGCTGGTGGATAACCATTCACCTCCCAGAGGAGGAAGCAGTGGTAGATGCAGGGGTATTTTGCACATCAAAGGGATTAAAGCACTTAGCAGAGGATTAGAAACATGATTCTAGACTCTCCTGAGCCTACTGTCTCCAAATCCAGCAGAACGTACTGGCCACAGCCATAAAAGAGGAGGAAAATCTCTGATTCCTCTAGGCATTTCAGTCTGCCTTTGTTAGAGGTTTACTGGGCTTCTCCCAGATGATTTCTCTGAGACTATTTACCACATTACTGTACCCTGCCCTTTGCTTAAAGTCCTAAAAATGGAACACAGCATTTTACTCAAAATCTTATTATGGACAAATTGAAATACACTATATATAAAGATATAATTATTTACTGTTAGTTCAAACAGTTACATCATTCAAATTATCTGATTAACACACAAAAAAAAACCCCAACCCCTTAATCATAACTATACCAAACTCTTGTAGGATCTACTAATTTCATTTGACATATTTGTCTATTCAATATTCCTCTTTCTCTTAGGGCCAAGACTTACAGTCTTCCTCAAACAGAAAGAGGGGTAAGTTGAACATGTTGTGAACAACCTGGGATCCTTGCTGGGAGTATGATGTTCACAGTTGTGGGAGTTTCTTCCTTTTCTATCCTGTGATATACTTGGAGCTCTATTTATAAGTCTTCTCATCACGCTCTGCCTCCTTCTCACTGGTTCCCTGCTGAAGTCTGATCATTTCCCTCCCCGGCCTCAGTTGACACCAAGGGCTGTTACTTGCACAGCAGTGCTGCCCCAGATCAGACACACCTTTACCTTATTCATGGTGTTCACAGAGCTTCTGCCCACACAAAGGGGAGGCAAAAGTCACTTGGACTCACTTAAAGCAATCTGAAACTGTGCCAAGACAAACCCACTCGTGCTGAAACCCTGCACTGCCAACTCAGTCCAGCACCTTCAGCTTTTTCTCAGTAATGGGAAATTTTTGTTTTCAGAGCTACAGCAGCAAACATTCTGACCTTCTGACCTTCCTCCTCCTTCTTCTATTTAAAATACAACCTCCATTTATTAGGTGCACTTGTCTCCCTCCATATGTGCATACCAGTTCTGGAAACAAGATCCATTTATGCTATGCTGCTCCTCCTCACAATTTCTACATTACAAATTTGGAGAAGACAGCCAGGATTCTATCAGGGAAGCTTTATCAATGTGCAGGAAATAAATCAGATATTTAAAAAAAACCAACAGTGCTCTATCAGATCTTCCTTTATTCCTTCAACTGGACAGATGGGGTGGAAAAGTGTGTAGACCATTTTAATTACAATGGTACTTAAATTTTATTTCCCTCGTTGCTATTCTGAGCTTGACCAAAAAAAAAAAAAATTACCAGAGGAAACTGGTTATCTATACTGTGTTGGAGGTTAGTTCTGCATGTTTATAGCAATGCTCTCTGACTTAAATCTTTAAATTTGAAATTGAGATCCTTGATGAAAGAAAGTGTAGAAACAACGTGGTTTATAGCATATGGTTTTGATAATGCATTACCAGATTTCTCTCTTTATGGAGGGTATATAAGAACGGTACCTTCAAGTAGGTTACTAACACTTTTCTACAATGTGGTAAGTACTTGGTAATGCAAATAGAATTGTTTCTGGATGCAAAGTAAATCACAGAATTTTTAGACTGCTATTCCTTTGTCCTCACCATTCTTTTGAAAAACTGCAATTTGAGTAGTATTTTGATGCACAATAGTGTCCAAATTTAATTTTATTCTAATTCTGTAAGTAGGGGAAGCATCTCTGTCTGGAGATATCTACAACTACCATTTACACCCTTAAAAAATGGTTCTATTAAGAGAAAAATAATGATAAAATGGTTCACTGATTTCACAAAATCAGTTTTATTACCCTCAAAGTAACAGGCTGAAGAAAATATAAATTTTAAAACAGAGTAGAAAAGTAATTCTTTGTAATCTAAATGACCACTTTAGGGTTTTGCTTATTTTTTGAAAACTAACTGGAGTTTATAAAATGAGGGTGCTTCAGAGGTCTGGATATTTTATCATTAGGAATCACAGAACAGCTGAGCTAAATTTTAATATTGTAAAAGATACACAAGGATCTTATAAAATTAAAGGGGTTTAGAACAATTAACTACCTAGCCAGCTTGCTATAACCAGAAAAAAAATGTTCTGTAGATATTTTCACTAAATATGACAGGAAGCAATATAAATGACCACACTTGTGTCTTAAAAATATTAACTGAACTTTGAAGAAAGGGAAACAAACTGAAAATCAACACTAAAAGAATAACACAACTCCAATCTTTCTAAAAGAGACATTTGTCAGCTGTCACCACTTTTCTTTGCTTAATTTAGCATGAATTGTTATTTCAGGATGTCATGATTGCTGTAGAGTGGTTTATTATTTAAATCACTGTGGTATTTGAATGAAACACTCAAAATCAGAAGACCATATATTCCCTGAGAGCACACATGGTGTCAGATGTTCTGAATCACAAGTAAGCATCAGAGACTGACACCAAATTGTGAACAGATCCTGAATCCCTAAATGAACTACTGAATATCTTCAAAACCCCAATTAGACTCTTACTCATCACATTTCTTTAATATTCTGTGTAATCACCCAGTAAAATATCTCATCAAGGGTAAACTAAAATTGTGCTTCCAGGACAAGGGTGAGGGAAAGGACTCTGACAGCCCCTTGAAATACATCTATAGGATCTGAAACCTGCAACCTATTGCTGTTGATTTATATGTACAAATTTTAATGCTAAAAAGCTTTGCATTTAAATTAACAATTAATAATACTCAAGGAAAGCTTGGAAATTATCTTGGCTTTGGACAGTGAAAGATTAAACACAGGAACCTGTGCTATTTCAAAATAGTAAGATATGTAATGGTTTGGGTTTTTTTTCTTATATTACATTGCCAAGACAAGCTCATATTCCATTTGTCTTTCCTGCAGTTGCACTATAGAAGTGTAATTGGCTCTTCATCCTTCCCCCAAGAAATAAACAACTTTTAAGCACTATTTAAAAAAATGCATCCAATACTCCACATCTTAAGATTTTATATATATATTATCATTATATAATACATATATAAAATTTATTTATATATAGATATATATGTATATATTATCATTATATAATATATATATAAAACTCCAGAACTATTCTAGTTCACTTTTCATGAGCACATGGTGTGTTTACAGCAACTCTTGAAGGGACAAGACTTCCCTGGGCCCCAGGAGCAAGGGTAACTCTCCAGTGCATTGTCACAGCAGAGCTGTTTCCCTGTCTGCCATATTCCCCTATAAATTTTTGGGTGTCAAGACTGAGCAACCCTCTTGTGACCCCACATACCCCACTATGAATTTTGTTCATAGTTTTCTCTTCTAAACCCTGGGGGCAAAACTGGGCTGGACACCCCAGCAGTGAGACCCTTCTGCCTGTGGCTGAGCCAAGGGACTTTCTCAGTCCAGCTGCTGCATGGGCTTGTAAGGGATGTGATGTGGCTGCCTCTGGGCCAGGCTTAGCACTTCAGACACTTCTCCTGGAGTAGAAATCTCTCTTGCACAACATTTTTTAATACTTTAAGCTACTGTCTAATTTTGTCATGCCTAAAACCATCCCTCACCTTCATACTATCTTCAAGAGCACAACAAGGTCTCATTTATGGCTAGGACTATTTCTGTCTTTTATTTATGCTGAATTCTGTACTGGGAGCACTGAAAGTCTGTGTTTTGTGATTACACTTGAACATTTATAAGTTCGTGGACTGCTATTTATATTTCTACTACAGTGAATGAAGACCCAGATCTTGGTGGCCCAAAACAGACACCAGCAGAGGACCATCAGTGTTAAACCAGTGCCAACAGACATGCCCTGAGACATCTGCATGGATGGAAGGCAGGAAAAACACCCACAGACATCCAGTTCTGGGTGTCACTGTTCAGGCAGCTGAGCAAAGCCTGTGGTCAATACAGCCAATAAAATGTAAAGCACCATCCATCTCAGCAAGTACAGGTGTCTGCTTGAGGAAGCTTGTTAAATTCCACACAGAGTGTGCTGAACAGCTCTCCCTCCACTGACTGCAAAAGTCCCTTGCAGACACAGTCACTGAACAGCTCAATTTACCAGAATTCCAATCCATTGGAAAAATATGCCGACATTTATGAAGGACAGTTCCTATGGCAATATTAATATTAAAAAATAGCCTGCTTCTGATTGCAAATGGTGCCCAGGAAAGAATTATTTTAAGACATGAGATCTTTCCACCAGCCTTATAAAATCCAGAAATAGTGCACTTCAAGTTAAATATCTCAGCACTAATGACAGGAGAACAAATTTTGAGAGGGAGAAACAAAGAAAATAATGTGGAAAGGACAATATGGTAAAAAAGTGTTGTTTAGGGGTTTTGTTGGGTTTTCTTTGTTTGTTTTTTGTGGCAACTTATACTATTATGAGCTGTTTTAAATGTAACTGTGAGTTTTTTCTTCCCTTCAACTTTTACAGTGTATTCTCAGAAGGTATCTGAAGGTGTTTGAAGGACACCTCATAATTTCAAGTGAACAGAAATTCCCATATATTTGTGTTTTATACCAAAACTGGGAAACGTTTTTATTTCACTTCATCATATAAAAAGCCCAAATCCTGAAACCATAAGACTGAAAAAAAATACAAACTTATGATTCTCAAGGTATGTTGCCTACTTATATAGTCCCTAATATAAATTTTTATAACAATTCTTTTTTGACATTAAGTGCTATGTTCCAGAATTAGACACAGCTATTCTGTCTGCTCTTATATACATTTTTCATTTTATATTGTTTCATTTGGCTTTTGCAGCAGAAAGGATTTTCTTTTTTTTCTACAACATGCTCATATTTCCTTACAGTTAGGGAAATTCTGTGCTGTTAAATTATGAACAAAATCAAGTGCATTTTATGTTAGGTTTTAAAAGACTGGGGAGTACTGCTTCCATAATTTATTACACACAAACTGCCATACATTAATACTTGAGCATTAGACTGCTTGTTTGGGGCTAAATAATTGCACCAAATATTTTCTGAAGTTACTTTAAATCCAAAAAGATAAGTTCATCCATGGATCACAGTGAGGATCACAATTTTGCCACTTGTCATCATCATCTGTTCTAAATTCCAGCCTGTGAGTAAATTTGAAAGTGATTTTCAGCAAGTGAGTCCAGCAACCACTTTACCATTGTTGTTCATGTTAAGAATTGACACAGAAATACACTGGCTTGAGCTATTTACAGCGTGGACCAAGTCCAACATCTGATTTTCTCCATTCCCCATGACAGAAATTTCATTTCTGCTATTTTCAGTTTCACGTAATTCCCAAAAAGAAGGAGTTGTATTGAAGAAGCTCTCTGAACAAATGGAATGGCTGTGGTTGACTGTACTCTGCCTCAAAAAAGATTTTCTTTATTTCTGAGAAAAGAAAAAAACAAAACACAAACCTATCTGGCTGTTACCTTATGCCTACTTATCCAATTTCTTATGGAAAAGTAAAGTTCATGTTCAAACAAATAAAGAAAATGAGGACCTGAAAAGATGCATTAGAACTGTCCTCTATACCACCAGAACAAAGGAGTGCCATGAATGATGAGCACTTTAGTTTGCAAAGGATAAATCCATTGATCACTCAGAACATGATTTAGTAAGTTTTCAGAGCTTGATAATAACACAATGCAGAAATGTCACATCAAGTTACTGTTATGCAGTAAAAAGAAGCTGAGCACTTTGCTTAGACTATTATCTTTCAGTAAAAAACTACTTTTGGGCAGTAGAAGCTAGGAGATTTTAAAAACAGATATAATTAGTTCTGAAGAGAATTTTCTGGAGGATCTCTGAGCAAAGGATTTGCTATTTTTTTAAAAAAGTTATTATGAAGGAATCTAAGACAAAAACCAAACAAAATCAGAAACAACAAGTAAAGACTACAAAAGACTATGCAACAGCTATTCTGAAAATATTTTCAAAACTGTAATACAGAAAATTAATAAGCTGGAGTTGACAGCTCTTTTATCAAAATGAACAGGCAAAACCACAAATTTTTAAGTGAAATTTCATAAAACTAATAACTTTCCTTCAAAATACTCCAAACATAAGAGCACGTCTTTCATTATTAATATCATAATAGATTTTTAAAGGCTAGAGATTTGGGCTTTTGTAGGGATATTTTATGGAAAACTTGGTGTGGTGATGTTCACAGGGGTCCCAGGATGAGGGAAGAGATAGGATCTGACTCCATGTTTCAGAAATCTGATTTATTATTATATGATATATATTATATTAAAACTGTACTAAAACAAATAGAAGAAAGGACTTCATCAGAAGGCTTGCAAGCAATAGAAAAGAATGGAATGATAATAAAATCTTGTGACTGACCAGAGAGTCCGAGACAGCTGGACTGTGATTGGCCATTAATTAAAAACAACCACATGAGACCAATCAAAGATGCACCTGTTGCATTCCACAGCAGCAGATAACCATTGTTTACATTTTGTTCCTGAGGCCTCTCAGCTTCTCAGGAGAAAAAATCCTAATGAAAGGATTTTTCATAAAATGTGTCTGTGACAACTTGGCAAATTTCTACTGAAGTTTATGAACCAAACTTCCTCTACAGGTAGTTGAACAACCAAAAAAGAGGTCGTAGCAAGGTGGAGGTTGATCCTACCTGCCCTGTGAGAAGTTCACAGGACAAGAGGAAATGGCCTTAAGTTAACCAGAAATTCCTTAAGTTAAGAAATTTCTTCAGCAAAAGGGTTGTCAAGCATTGGAACAGGTTGTTCAGGGAAGTGGCTGAGTCACTAGCCCTGGTAATTATTTAAAAGACTGTGGATGTGGCAGCTGGGAACATGGGTTAGTGAAGAACTTGGCAGTGATGAGGTAACAGTTGGATTCAATGAGCTCAGAAGTCTTTTCCAACCTCAATGGTTCTGTGTTTCTGTGATTCTGCATGGGAAGCCCTACCTGAATTCCATTGGATCTCAGTCACTAATAGCTCTTCTTTCTTCATGCTGAACCAAGATCCCCACTCATTTCTATTGATGTAATCTGATGAGTTCCATCACCTATGGAACTGACACCTATTCTAAACTGACACACACTCTAGAATCTTCTGCCTTCCTTTCAACAAAGTCTACAAGGAAATCAGTTCTGACCAGTGAGAAGCAGCTGAGGGACTTCTGGAGCAGAGGCTGCTTCTGGGGAAGCAAGCAGCAATCTGCCAAAACCTATAGGGAGATTATTGGGAAGATGCTTCCAGGCTCCTCACAGCAAGGCCTGGTGAGACAGTGAGGTACATAAATAGAAATGGGAGATGTTCAGAATGGATGTGGGGAGAAACTTCTTCCTCAAGACTGCCAGGGAGTGGCACAGATTGCCCAGAAAGGTTGTGTATGTTTTAAGGTGTTCCAGACCCACTGAATAAAGCCTTTAACAGCCTGGTCTGATTTCAGGACTGACCCTGCTTTAAGCAAGAGGTTGGACTAGGTGAAAATCTGAGGTTCCATCGATACAATTTATCCCATGATTTTCAGTGGTGAGTTCCATTGTGACTTGTTTAACATATCTATTTCTGAGTCCATACAGCTGAAGAAAACAGCCATCTTATAAAAATAGTCATTAAAGTTTTACCTAGGATGTGTGTTTCTGAAGCAGCTATTTCTGATATAAATTTGGACATGTTAGCATGAAATAGTTGAGCCGTCACCATGTGTTTTTACAATGAATTATTATTGGGCCACACACTTAAATACAGAGAAAAAAAAAATAGGAAACAAAACCTCACAAGTTTTGGCTTTTTTTGTTTATAGATGTGCAGAGAATGAAAATGTCCTAAACAGTGATTTTTGGGTTTCGTATTTTAGAAAGGTTTATGATAGCTTATGGATTGCAAGACCAACTGTGTTAACTTATATATAAGGAACTCTTCCAAAGCCCTTGATCTGTTTTTTTATTAAAAGATTTCTTAAAATTAAAGAAAAAATAAAAAAGAAAAAGAAAAAAGGGGAAAAGGAAAACAAAACAAACAAACCCCCCCAACAGTTCAATTTTCACATATTGCAGATCACTCTCAGCAATTCTAAGAGCCTGGAAGTATCATTGGTCTAGCCACTTGAGTTGCTCAGTGGATTACAACATACTCAGAACTTAGAGATTCTCTTGTAGCAAATCCTCTTTCTTGATGCAAGGATGAGAGATTAGCCCATTAATTACAACCTTAAAAATAATGCTTTCCTGACTCTCCTCTCGCAAATATCTATAATTATATATTGCAGACTTTAATCAGGTAAGTATTCTGAAAGCTCCTGAATGATGAAAGCTAAATGAATGCCCCATGCAAGACCAAAATATGCAGTATAAAACAAGACATTCTGTGGAGGAACCAGTGTTTTCAGCAAGCAGACACAAGAACTCATGAGGAAAAGATGTTGAGAAAAATAAAAGCAGTGAACAAAATTTAATAGACCAGACTCTCTACTGCTTTGTGCCATGTAAAAAATGGAAGCATATTTGGAAAAATCCAGTGATTCAGCCGCACTTGGCATCTACTTTGCATTCCTGTCATACAGGTGTAACTGATTAAAGAGCAAGTGAACAGGCTCTAGCAGAAGTCAATTTTTCATTTCACAGTGTATCTAGACAAGGTGCAAGAGGACTAACTTTCCATAAAGCAATGCTAACAGAATTCTAGAAGTTTGAAAGACTTATTTTTAATTTTAATACCAGCTTAAAATACTAGCATTAAATTGACATAATAAAGATTTAATAGTCCAAGTAGGATTCAACTGCTTAATATATAAACTTATTCAGAAGTGTTTTAGTTTCTTCAACTGAATTTATAATGTTGTGGAACTGTTTACTTGCCAAAGTGGCTTCCAAAGTTATTATAAGCACCTCCATACTCAAAACTTCTACATTCAAAATTTTAGAGCCAATATCCTCACAGGAAGTTACACACAATTTTGTTTCACTCTGGCCAAGTCCCTTCTCTCAGTTTACAGCTGCTAAGAAGGTACACTGGTGAGTCATGTCACTGGGACCAACTGTAAGAAAAGAATTTGAAATCCAGTATTTTGTGGGGTATTAATCATTTCCATTTTAAAAGTCCATTCTTTTTTCAGCCATGGCATCTTTAAGGACTACAGTTTCACAACAGATATAGTTTAACTATATCTACCCATACTCTTTCCCTATAAATCAAAAACTCCTACTGAAACTTATAATTTGTACTTGCTTCTCTTGAGTTGTCTAATCTTCCATAAGGATAAATGGACAATTTACAAATTATCAATTCCTAATTTTAATTCCATTTTACTGAAGTGTTTGAAGAGTTAGGTGTGATTTAGGAAAAAAGTGTCTACACAAAGCTTGAATAATATCAAAATCTGCTTTTGTGATTAGAATTATGGAAGGTAATAAACTTGTTATAGACAAAAGCATATACACTGAAAAGAGTCATGTACAAAAGCATTTACAAAAGTCACTCTCCTTTAGGTTTGTTTCCTGCTATCTTGTTTCCTAGACATGCACCCAAATTCTCATAGACAAGGATGCTTCTACTGCTCCTAAATACTGTGACCATGGCTTCTCTGAGGCTGATCCTAATCAGGAACAGTAAAGCAGATTCTGCTTCTCTCTCACCACTGACAGTGATATGGAAAAATGGAACTTCTTATATGAGGAGAGGCTGACCAGCCAGCATGGCAAATCCCTTATTTAAACTAATCACATTCATATGGCACCTGCTCCAGGAGTTGATTTTGCTCCCTTTACTTCTGCTACCAAAAAAATTGTAATAAATTCCCGGCTAGAATTTTTATCTAAAATGAATAAAGTGAAGATGCTTTAGGACCATATTTTGCATGCTTGAATACATAAAAATACAGTGAAAGAGAAACTTGCAGTTATTTTCAGGTCCTCTGCATGCAGTCATACCTCTGAGGACATTTGAACCTGTTGTTTGCAATACTCTAAACAAGAAACTTAACTAAAACCTCAATTTGAACTGAATATCAAAGGATTTAATCAATCTTATATGCTTCAGCATAGTACAAAGTCTCAACATGAGTTTAAATCTGATGCCATCTGGTAAACTGCAAAAAGGAATTACAAGATCAAGAAGCACATCTGACTTGAAAGATATAAAATGTTCCCCTTTCTATATACCCCTAAAATATCTATGCCATAAATATCAGAGATGCACAAAAAGCTAATGCCAGCAAGAAAAGCTGATTAATGTCAGAATTCATTAATTAATTCACAAAGCAAGCACTATACTGTCAAATCACTGTTTTGCCAGACCAGTCCCAGCATAGATGACCCTTGAAAACGGACAATTTTTCCTGGGGTTATATAAGGAAGAGATCCAAGAAGATGATGATCCTGTAGTTACCAGGAAGGAAAGAATGTATAGATCATCTATTAGCTACCAAATTTTATGGAGTTAGCTGAGCATCATTTTCATTATGATCCCTCTGTTTAATTCACACACAGTAATACAGTCTTTCATACTAAGATAAGCAAATAAACTGCAGAGATATTTGTCCTTGATCATGTCTCAAAGAAGCATCTCTGTTGCTCCAAAACAAATTAAAAGAAGCTTTCTGACATTTTAGCTTTTAGGATGGGCAATTTGTATTTGCAATTATGATCAAAGACTCCATTTCCTTTCCCATGAAGAGCAGACAATTGCTCTCACGACTCAAGCTCATTAACACTTCCTCAGAACTCAGAGCCAGACTGTGGAACTGATGCATAGATAATAGTGCAGCTCAACAGCAAAGTGCCCCTCTGAAGGGTGCATACAGCTTATTGGTATGACTTCCAAGCATCTCACACTCTATTCTGAATAAGAGAAGTGTCAATTTTCACATCTTCTTTGGACAGCACTTGAGCAGACAGAGGTTATGTAAGAGTGCATTGATAAAGCCTGGTGTAAGAGAAAAGCTGAAATGAGACCAAGCCCAACCAAACTGCACAAAATAACATCGGCAGGTGGGTACACTCCACTCCACCCTCTCAGCAGGCAAGCACACAATGGAAGTTTTCACTGATTTTAGGATTCTCAAGGCCAGGAAACAGGCAATTAGTTTAACCCAAGGCAGTTTTCCTTCAATGCTTCCTAACATCTCCTTAGAATATAAACTGTGCCAATTAGTGTACTTGAAATACTGGGTGAGAAGAAGTGAACACTAAAAGAGTCAAGAACTTAAGTGATAATAAAGAAATGCATAAAAAGACATCTGATTTACAGCATCTGCTTTATCAAGCCTCTCTTTTTAGAATTTATTTTCATTCCCTTTTTCAGTCTCTGACGTTTCTCTTTTTAAGAGGCCATCAGCTGCTGCCAAAGGTTGTGCAGCCCTTGGCAGTTTTCCAGACAAGGCTGGATAAAGCCCTTAATAACCTGGTCTGACCTGAGAACTGATCCTGCTCTAAGCAGGAGGGTTGACAGCAAAATTTCTTGAAGTGCCTTCCAACCTGATGCATTCACATACAGAGCTTTATAAGAGGTATTGTTTCAGCCTTTACTGAGAAAAAGTCATGGAATCAAATATTCATTACTGTTGTGTGGTTCAGACAGCTATTCATTGAATCAAGTTTATCATATAAAATAAAGTGATTATGAAGAAGGCAGTGCTTTAATCACACTTTCAAAGAAATCATTATTCACTTACAGCACAAGTGAAAGTGTTTATCACTAGAGGAAAAGTGATGGCAGTGTTCAAAACAAGTTATCTATTTACTGAATGGAAGAAATTAATAAAAAAGAAGTGTTAATCACTGAAAATGTCTTTTTTAAAATGGAATTTCATGGTGCAGAATCAAGGCTACTGCCACACAGGACTGCATACAAATGACAGCAGGATCTTAGGAGTAAGATTCACAGCAGCCCACAGGAAAAGATAAAGCCCCTTAAAGAAGGCACCAGACCAAGCCAGGTTTTCCTAAAATCCTACAGTCAAATACCTAATTCTAGCCTTTAGAAAGTAGCAACAGTTTGCCATAAGCAGCCAAAAAACAAGAGTAATATATATTAGGTCTAAATAAACCTAGCATTATTTGTGATAGCATGACAAGGGGTAACAGATTTATGCTTGTGCTGCCTGTGCAATGAGCATGAGATGGCTTTAGCTCAGCTGTACAGAGCCATATCATTATCCCAGCATGTCCCAGCAGGGAAAGAGGTCAAACTTTCTCAGGCTTGGAGTAGCACTTGAGATGAATACTTGGCTTCAAGTCTGGAGGTGTCTTATCTCTGAGCAGCTCAGGAAATGAGACAGCACAGCTGGTGTCTATTTGTACATGTTCCTGTAGCTATGTCCTTTGTGGTCTAGAGATTAGGAATATATTGCTCCTACAACACAGGGAAATTTGGGGTTTGGTTTTCATGCAGTAATTGTTGTCAAGTTATTGGTAAATATCAGGTACCTTTTTTAAGAGGTTGGCAATATTTATGATCAAGTACTTTGATCTCTACATACAAGAAAAACAATGATTTAAACTCCTTTGTGTGACTGTAAGCAAACAGCTTTGTAAGACTGTCTTCTACATGTTCAGGCAAAGGTCCCTTGCAACCTGTATCAGCCTGTGATACTATGAAGAGAGGTGAAGTGTGCAGCTCTCCTCACACAAGGCAAGAGAATTTCCTTGATTGTCTTGAGAGCTGTGTCCATCCACAGATTCACAGACTGACACACCAAATGTTTCCTCTTGACCAAAGTCACATTTTGCCATGATCTATGAGGTCCCTGCTGTGTCACTGAACAGCACAACCTAAATACTTTCCCTTCTTTACAGAGAAACTAATTTTTCATGGACACTGTCAAAGCTACCTAAAAAATTTACTATTAAACATTTCAAAAGGGATTCCTGAGATCTGGATGTAAAGTAGAAAAAAAATAGCAGATGAAAAGAAACTGACTCCAGAATACTAGGTGGAATCATCCTCTGGGAACATGTTCTGTTTAATGAAGATGACAGAGTGAATTTCTATGCTCCTATTGTCAAGTCAAAAATAGGCAGCGTGCTGATGTACTTCAGAATGTACTGACATGACAGCCAAAACACAACATACTATAACTAACAGCCATTACTAACAGCCATCCCCCTGGAACATAATTACCAGACATAATTTATAGCAAAACCCATAATCTGAGCCAGAACTTCAGTGTCAGAAGATGTAATGAGACAACCAGGACCCTTCAATTCCTCTTAATATGCAGAACTCGAACCAAAGACAATACTGAGGTGAGAGCTCTCCATCCCTACCAGAACAACAAATCCTCTCCTCTGTAGTTCTCTCCAACCTCTACAGTGCTCTGCTTCCTTCTCTTTAGCCCCATTCCTACACAACTCCCTTTATGTTCTTCATCAGCTCCCCCTGGCAGCAGTGACACCTTCTCACCACATCTAGCCACCATTTTATACCTCTATTCTGTAACTTATTCTGGGCACTTAACCAAAGCATTTAATTCCTTGAACTGCTATGAATCCAATTTATTTTGTATTTAGTTAGAAATAAGAGGTATAGGTCTGCTTTACCACTACTAAAATTACATTAAACTGGCTTCATCCTCTTTCCCAGAGGAAAACATGCATTTGCTCTATTCTAATTCCATTCTAGTCAGCTACACGTACATTGCTTTTAAAGCTTTCACAACCCTGACTCATTGTTAAGGAAAATAAACAGAGGGCAAAGAGCATAAAGGGTAGAAGCAGCTAATTATAGCATTATATTTGACAAAATAGGATGTGTTCATTTGTGAGGTGACATTGCAGATTTCCTCTGTGAGCTGCCCACAATGCCTCTAGCATACAACCACGTAACAGGTGAGCAGAGAAAAAGAATGAAGATACCCTCTCACAAAATCAGTGAAGCTGAGTCAGTACCAAGTATTTACTATTTAGCAGAAAGCAGACAGCTGTTTTACACTTTTGTTTACATCTTTTAGAAAGCAAAGAGAAAACATTAGCAAAGGTGATATAGCCTAAGACAGCAAATGTAGCGTGGGTAGCTCAAAGTTGCTGGACTCATTTATTATGAGCATGAATTCAGAACTGAAAGCTGGTACCTTTATATAGAACCACAGAATGGCTTGGGTTGGAAGGGACCTTTAAAGGCCCTCTCATCCAACTCTCTCTGCAATGAGCAGGGACACCCTGAACTTTTCTCAGTGCCCCATCCAACCTGACCCTTAATGGATTCAGAGCTGAGGTTCTTCTCTGGGCAATGTGTTTCAGTGTTTCGCTGCCCCCATTGTAAAAACTTACTTTCTTATATCTAGTTTAAAGCCATGCTCTTTTAGCTTAAAAGAGGGTAGATTTAGTTTAAATCCATTCCTCTTCAGTTTAAAACCCTTTTTTAGCTTAACACCATTACCGTGTCCTATCACAACAGACCCTTTTAAAAAGTTAGTGCCCAAATTCCTTATGACCCCTCTACATTTTAAGTACTGAAAATCCACTTTATAAGAGTCACATATAAGAGCTTTCTCTTCTCTAGGCTGAGCGACCCCAGCTCTCCCAGCCTGTCTTCACTGGAGAGCTGTTCTATCCCCCTGACCATTTCTCTGGACTTGCTCCAACAGGTCCATGTCCTTTCTGTGCTGTGGACCCCAGAGCTGGATGCAGAACACAAGGTGGGCTCTCAAAAGAGCAGAGCAGAGAGGCAGCATCCCCTTCCTTACCTGCTGAGCACGCTGTTGGTGATGTGGCTCAGGACTGGGTTGGCTTTCTGGGCTGTGAGTGTACATGCCCAGCCAGGCAGGGAGTCACTGACCACAATAACACTCTGGCTGCAACCATCCCAACAACCTATGCACCAAACAATGCACGGTGATACATGCCTAACAAAATGTGTTCTTAACTCTATACCCCTGATCTGCTGCCTATTTTTATTCATAGGGTGCTTTGTTTATTTTGTTTGCTTTGCTTTGTTGGATTTTTTTTAAAGATCAGTTTTTGTTCTCTCATTTGAAATGCTTCACTGTAAGTAAGGAGCATCCACTTTTCACCTACAGCAGGGCTCCAGGGCTCTTCAGTTCAAGCAATCTGTCACAGGTTATTGCACTAAAGTCATGAGATGCCTGGCAAGAAAATAAAGGTCACACTTCAACATGAAAAATTTATATGAACCATACCTTGCACTGAATATGCACCCTAGAACTGGAACATGGCTTCCCCTCATAGGGTGCAGTGTCATCATTACAGGCCACCCCTCTCAGGATGATGGTTTATAACTAACCCAAAAGCACCTCAGAAGGGATAAATACAGGGACTCCTCACTGACACCACCACAGATGGTCACCACTGCCTAAATGAAACCTGGTCCAGAGCAAAGTCCTGGCCTGCAGTTGTGCACATTGTGAGGTTGTTTGAACAGTTTTTGGTGTAGATTTGACCTGAGTCACCCTCAAACCATTCTCAGGCAAAGTAGGGGACCAGTCTCTGTGCATACTGCAAACTTCACCACTATACCTTAAAGTGTAAAAGATTTTTAATGGCAAAGACAGAAACAGCTCCTCTGTGGATGAGCTCTGCTGCACAACCCAGGTACAGGCACAGTTAATTACAGCATAGCATAAGAGACAACTGTCCTAGATCTGTTTTTTTTTTTCCCCTCACATAAAACATTTTGAACTTATCAGCTGAAAGAATCCCAGTTCACAGACCATTGAAGGCTACTGAAAGTGGGGCCTAAAGCTCTGAGACAAGAATGTGACTTATAGCCCTTTGCCCATTTGGGAGCTCTGAAGTGCCATCTTATAGTAAATACACTGAACACTGAACGTCTGATGTTTCTCTAATCAGCCTGGCAGAGGTTTTTGCTTTAATCCTTATGTCATACAGCAAGAAAATTTTGATAGCTTTGTCGTCATTCCATGATTTTTTCCTATATACTGTAAATAATGAACTAAGCCAAATATCCAAAATTAAAAAGAAAAAAATATTATAACTAGTCCCGTAGGGTGAAAAAAAACAAAACCAGAACAAACAAAAAGTTTTTCCGTAATTAAATATCCTTTACCTGGGAAGGGAGGAAAGTGTAAATGAAGATCACACTTGTCAACTAAAGTCCTACATATCCAATTTTTAAGTGTTTGATTTTGCAGCTTGCAATATATTCTTCTCATTCTTTAATTTCAAAAATAAACAAAAATCCTATTGACATGACTGACCAATTTTGTCGGAAAAAAACCCCATTTGATAACAGTAATTTCTGACTGATATTACTCCTTCAAATGGAAGAAAAAGTCAGAAAAAACTTTGATTTTAGGAAAATTCTGACTAAAAATTAACAGTTTAGCTGAAAGGACTGAAAACAGACCTTGAAAAAATACAAAATGAAAGAAGCCACATGTTAAAAAAAAAAATGGACTAGATGAAGAGAAGAAACAGACCATGAAGACTAGCAACATGGGCAGAAAGCAGACCTAAAGCAAAGGCCAGAGAAACCTCAAGGGAATTGAGAAAGAGAGCTTTAACCTGGACTCAAGGGAAGCTGGCAGAGCCTGTATACATATTATTAAAGGACCACTGCCTACAGAAGTGGAAGCTATGAGACTATCAGGGGAAAGTATAAAATATGTTTCCCCTGTTCTCACTTTTCCTTTGGTATCTGTTGCTGATGGAAACAGAACTTTTTGCTCTGTGAACCTTGGTGTGGCTCAACACTGTCACCCCTATGTTCATACAATCCCAATGCACAGAGGCTAAAAACCAAAAACAGGAGTATTCTATACAGAATGGATGACTGTGTCCTATTCTGAAATTATAAACAAAGCAGCCAGACATTGCCTAAGCCAATTCTTTGGGGAATTAATTATTAATATCTTGACAACGATGAAAAACACTACACAGAATTTTCACTCCCACAAGCACACACATGATAGATAAGTAAGAGGTTTCCTACCTTTAAAATGAAGACTATTGCTTGAAAAATAATTTTCATGCTTCCAACCTCCATGATTTTCTGAGTTACTCCACTCTATTTTTCCTCACCCTGATGTGTGTGTGCAGATACACATAGATAAAATCAAATATTTTAATTTTTTTTTTTAATTATTCTCAAAAGTTAGATAAAACCAATGAACATGTGTTTGGGATTTCTAGCAAGGTTACCTGATGCCCACTCTTGGTGGAGTAGGAGACCCAACAGGAAAGATTCAGGTGTTGCTGCACTTTTCCAGCTTACTGCTAGGAGACTCTGAGGGTCTTTTAGTTTGTCTCAGAAAAGTCTGGGCATTGTTCTGAAAAGCAAATTCTGTCATCCTGTTCGTAACAGATAACAGAAAAATTTGCTATTCTCACCAAGAAATAGCCAAAATACTAATTTTTTGCCACTCAGAAAGGTTTTCTGTTATTATTTAATTTTCAATCAATTTTTATTTATTTGTTACTAGAGGATCATTCAGTGACTGAGAGATAATGTGTTCAAAATGGCCATCAAAGGGCTCTGCTCTGTTTTTGGTTGCATTCTTGGCTGGAACAGCTGTTCCAAGCTCATGATACCTCCTACCTTCCTACCTTTAAACACATGAGCATTTTTTGCTTTATAACACATCAGTTATCATGCTTATTACTGGAGTCAACAGGGGAATTGACCTCCATGGACAAGAACTGACATCCTTTGCAGATGGACTAACTTCCTGCAAAAATGACATATCTCAATCCAATTCACACAGAGAGCCCGCATGAATAATTTCAGCATCATGCTTAACTTTTTAATGACTAGAGGCAGAAAAGATTAATCTGAGCATCAGACAGTAAGAGTGACCAGACTGCAATGTGGAATTAAGTCAGTTACCAAATGGCTGCTGTGCCCAAGGGTAAAGGTTCCTCTGTAATGCCTTCTATGACAGGCTTACCTTGCAGGCTCTGTTTCATGTACAATACTTAATTTTTGACTATTTAATAAATTATCAAACTTTAAATTCTAGTTAGTAGTTCTACCCCCTGGACAAATGACCATGAACATTTCTTTGAGTATGCATGAAGCTAAATATGGGAAACATACAGGTTCCTTCCCTGATCTGACATGGACATATTTTAGTTCTAATAGCACAGTACAGGTAGGAAAACCAGAACAAAATTTAATTCAAAGAACCTGTGGCTAGTGGTGTGAACATGCTCATCTCTAACATTATCTATCTAGTTTATAATCCTATACTAGCCTGTTCTTCATAGCTGTTACATTAAACGGCATTTTTTCACTGCTGTTGCAGAATAGAAAAGCCCTGTTTCGTTCCAGAGTAGCCACTGTACACAATTTTGACACTGGGTTTTCTTGAGTTAAACAACCAAGAGGAAGGACACCTGCAGGTGGAAGTGAGTGCCAGAATGTCACGCAGAGAAATGACATTCAAAAGGCAACTTGTCAACAGCTCTAGATGGCAGACAAGCACGATACTTTAGGGCATCAACAGCACTGCCCATCTCCTATGAAGGCATCACTGCCAGAACATTACCTAATTTTAAAACAAGGAAAATCACTTCAGATGCAGGACAAACTACAAAATCTCTGAATCTAATCCACAGCTTCCATGATTACCCAAATCTATATAAAATTCAGAATTCTTGAGGGAGATGAAAAAAACACATGTGAATATTCTCACAATTCAATAATTTCTTTTCTCATTTAATTTTTCAGTATTTAGAAACAAAAAAATCACCTAGTTTACGGAAGTAGAAGAAAAGCTCTGCCTAGTTCCCAAATGAATGCCTTTCTCCCCGGTGTGTTTTTGTATTGTAGAACAGTAAATTAGACTAATAATTTGCTGTTCACCAAGAATCTACTAAGTTACAGTATCACACTGATGCCAAGATGATGAACACAGTGGGCAAGGTACCTCAGCAGACCTGACTGTTGTATGTATCATACTGGTATTGAAATTACAGAGAGGCTTAAGTAACAAGACCACATGATAAAAGCAAAATATAAAATGCATATGTTCAGCTGGAGAAAAAAAATTGATTATATGGTACACGTTTGGGTTTTTTAAATGATGTTGCTTATGAGAAAACAAACATTCTTTGCCTTTCAAGAGGGAAAGATTTTCAATTGACCCATTCCTAATAACGTGCACATTTAAAATGAAATCAAACATTGCATGTCTGGGAAATATCTGATTTCACCTTACAAATTTAACACTTACAGATACAGTGTTATTATTTTTTTTTTAATTTTATAATATTTATTTATTAAATTGTTTTGCCTGATATCAGTTTGTGTTTTGGGAGAGCTAGTAAGGATAACTAGGATAAAGCAACACTGCTTCACTCCTGCTTGGCGGTTCCTGTGCTCTTATGAAACTATCATCTGTGATTATCAGTCTGTTCATAATCTACTGAGGGTAGGATGTGATTTGCAATATTAAATGGGATCAGTGCAATCATGTAGCTCAATTCCCATGTTCCCCTTTGAAAATCTGCTCATTTTTGTACTTAAACTCCTCTTCCCCTACAGAACAGAGCATTGATTCCTCTTCTTCAGCGAGATGAATCCCTTCCCACGTGATTCCACGTGTCAGTCTATTCTAATCACTTCCAGCTGCCTCTGCTCAGCCAAGCATAGCACTGGCATGAGAGAGGGCTATGAGATGCCTTCCTTAGGAATTCCACTGGATAGGAAACAGATCACTTTGATGACTCTGAGAGAGAGATAAGGACAAGGTATTTCTGATATATTAACCTCCATCTGACAGAAATGATACCAAAAAAATAAATGCTGGTGGTATTGTATAACCTTCTATATGCTGGTGCTTTCCAAATGCCCTTTTCTTTGACTGATTTACTGCTGTCAAGAGGAAAGCCAGTGCTGTTTCCCAATGTTGAACAAGGTCAGGATTCAAATAAAAACATGGGGAAAAAATAATCCCTTGGATTACATGGGAGCATGCAGAACCTGGTGGTGTGTCTGTGGATGTACATGGTCTGTTTCTGTGCACACAATATCCTCATATGCAATAATTAATTTGATATTTCTGAAGGTTTGTGCCAGACATATACATGTAGAGTACACACAAATACATACTTACATAGTTTGCATGTATACTCATATGCACCTGGCATATATACACATATACATAAGCACACAGAGACACTTCCCTAACCCCAGTCAGGTGGCATTTGTGAACATTATTTATTTTGAGATTTACTACTTGCAAGTTGCATTCACATGCTCTATTGCAACATTATTGGGAAGAACATAAATTAATATCTAAAATTAAATGTTGCCCATAATTCCATTTCTGAGAATTAACAATAAAGCAGCTGTTTTCAGGATTGTGTCCTACCAGTTTATTAAGAATGTTGCTGATTCTGCTTTCTTCTATGATTTAACATCGAAGCTTTTATTTTTCTTCCATCTCCCAAAGGGACAAATAATAGTATATTGTGGAAAATGGGTTTGCTGCCTCTATGAAGACTGTATATTTATTTATTCTTTAGTTCTTTTTCACTAGCACAGAAAACACATTATGAATGTATACATACTGTGCATACACTGCCACATGTTATGTAAAATGATATATATTACATAATATGTTGTATATATTTCATGTTTGTGCATGTACATGAGTTTGTATAAGCATATATATATATGCATACATGTACACACAGTAGTAGTACACTGCAGTTAATTTTTTGTCCTTACAGATTTCCCTCAGACAAGAAGAGAATCTCACTACAGTGTTTCCCTAACTGTTTTTTAAATGCACAAGCAGTTTGGGCACAGGCAGACAAGGAATGAGAACACAGCAGGGAAACTTCACCTTGGATGAGCACAGGTTTTGGACATGAAGGGAAAAAGAGATCCTCCTCTGATGTAATGGATTCAGCTCCAAGAAAATTGTGGATTAATGCCAACTGATGATCTAAGACATTAACATTGATAGAAGGGAAAATGCTTTAGCTCTGATATTCTTTACCTGAAATAATCAATTAAATAGATATTAGAAATTTAACTACTACCAACAATTAGGCCAAAATCACTAATTCAGTTTAAGACAGTTTTTCTACATTTATCTATTTATATGGTAGCTTATACTCTACTTAAATCTTTTGTGTCTCAACTTCTTATTTCCCAAAAGCAAAAGAACAGGTAAAACCCCTCTGCACAGCTATCATTTGAGAATTACATAAACTTAGATATTCAGCTTCGAAACTCTCAGCCTGGAAAGCAGGGACTTTATATAAAGCTACCTAAATATGCTTGATATAATGATGTTGTAAACATTGCACATGTTGCAAACATTACTACTGAAGGCCATACCATAACCCCCCATTTTAGGGAGCAATAGCCAGGCACCATAGGTCTTGGTTATAACAGCATTGGCATATGAATCTGCACAGCTAATCTGTACTGAAGCCCAGGAAGGAACCAGAAAGTAGACAATCCTCCATTTAAACCCATGAAGGGCTTGAGCCAGTATGCCTTTCAGAGCAAAGTTGGAAAACTCAGTGCAAATTGCAGTGGCATTTTGTACCTTCTTATATAAGATCACAAGAGTGGGAAAAAAAAAAAAAATCTGTGATCTCCAGTTTTATGTAATAACTGCTGGTTAAAACACTTGCACACTTGATATGGGTGACCCAGATTCAATTCTGTTGTCTGTACAAGCAGATTCAAACCCACAGTAACAGAAATCCTCAAACCACAAAGTTGAGTGACTGTATGGGGTTACCTAGCCTAGAGTTTGTTGTCAAGAAAAACAATTCCAGGAGTCAGAGTCCAATCACAACATGGCTCCACTGACACTCAGATAAGAAAAAGTGCATGAGTTTGTCTCATTTTCCTACTATTCATGTCAAATTCATATTTAAATCTTAAATGACCTGCCCAAGACCACACCTCCAGGCTATGGAAAGTATTTCTTTTACTTAAGTGCTACTACAGCAAGCTGTGGTACAGTAAATGTGTTACAACCTTCCTTCAGCCTCTCATATTGATTGCCACATCAGAATAATATTAATGAAGGAAATACTTACAATTTGTATGTGTAAACATGTGTAACAACACAGCTATTACACATCTGACCTGTTAATCCTAAATATCAGTTGTTATATATGATTATGTTACATATTATACTATCACTCATATACTGATCTATATAATACAGCAATAATGTGGTAAATAAATTCTAAATAATTCAACACTGACAGCAAATAATTAAGAGATCCAAAGAACCAATTATTTTCCCTTGCCCTGATAAGAATGCAGCAATTTCTCTGAAGAAATACAAATTTTCCAAATAAAAATACTAGCAGACCAGTTGTGTAAAAGCTTTACTAGGCATCTGATCTAGATACAGAAGTTCACCTAAGTGTTTAAATCCTACCCATCCCAAGTATAGTGGCCAAATCCAAATTCACATTCATGAAAACTCAGCAACCATGGAACTCCAGAAGAATCTGATTGTTTCTGTAGTCTCTGGTGAGAGAAGCTTTTAAATTCCCCAAGACAGACAAAGGTATAAACTGGACTTTGGTGTTCTCCAAACCTGAGCATCTGTTGTAAAGGGCAGGCCAGCGTGATTTACTATACCAAGAAAGAAAATTGAGGGGAGAGGGGACAGGCTGGGGTGGGTGAAGGGGAGGGGAAGAATTAAAAACAACAACAACAACAAAATAAACAAAAAAAAAAAAAAACCAAAAAAAAAAAAAAAAAAAAAAACAAAAAAAAACCCACAAAAACCAACTGAAGATTTCCTGCCAACTGCAGATTTCCTTACTCTGTGCCTTTAGACAACACACACACAAATTAACCATCCTACTGTAAATGGCTGAAAGCCAAGGTACACATTTTCTTTCTGAAGTATCTTTTCATTTGACAAGACAGTTGTGATACTTAGTATTTAGCCAGGATCCAAACTCTGTTCTGTCAATTAAGTTATGGGCTTTTTCTTTTTTTTTTTCATTTAAAAGAAGAAGAAGTCAATTTTCTATCTCAGTCATTTGTTTTCCTTCAGCAGGAGTTCTTTGTTTGCAGTAACACTTGGTAAATTATTATTAAGCACATTCACTAATGGATTGGAACAGTGGCACAAATGCAAAAGCAGAAGTGATTTCTAAGTGGGTGTAATTATGGTTAAGCAACTACAAATTGGTTTCATCCTCATTGCATCCATGTGTGATGGAAAAGAGGAGCACCTTGTGCAAGCTAATGTAAAACCTCAGAATGAGCTGGTACACCCTGAAGCTATTTGCTTTTCTCCCTTTTCCAACTGACATGCAGGTTTTGCCACTTTTTTGATGATGGACAATTAGGATGAGTAACTCCCTGCTAGCAACAACTGCTCCCAAGGATGGATTTACTGAAAGGGCAGCAGAGCAGAGGCTAGCTGTCCATTATGTGTTATATCATGGTGTGGTCTCTATGTTATGCATTCTTCTGGAACAGGACTAAGTCCCAGATATTTTCCTTTGATCCTAAAATATTAACTGTGCTTCAAAACCCAGCTCAAAACCAAGAGCATCGCTAAATCAAAAGTTTTGTTTTATCCAGTGCCTTTTCTTGTTCATCAAAAGAAAGAGAGAAAGTGACTGCTTGGGATAATCTTTCAATTGAAATAAATCTAAATCAAGAAAAAAAACAACTTTAAATTGAACTCTGGAACATCATTTTTTGTTAAAACACAGCTTCTTCTTCTGCATGTCACATTAGATATACTGTTACATTCGCCCTAAGAGATTTTACCACTCTTTATGTAACTACCTGCCAGTTCACTAGATATTTCATCAAATGTACTGACAACCAAAAAAAATTTCAAGAATGCCTTAACAAAACCTTCAAAGATTGGTGTTATGATCTGATATACTACTATGAAGGCTACAACACAGGATTATAAATGCTGTCGGGAATCAAAAAACAAAATATGCAGTCACATTGAATTTAATGTGATAATGGTCTGTCAAAAATGTCAATATTCTCTGGGTGGGAACTTAAATTACTTAAAATTCTTTCATGTCCCAAACTCTCAACTGACATGAAACAAAAGTTCTTTCCTTTATGTGAATAACTCCCATCAATAAAGCAGTGTTTCAGTAGTCAGGCTGAATAAAGTTTAGGAATTTTCAGATTATATTTGCATTGCAATTCTTTTTAAGAAAAATCCATCTGGTTAAAAGTAGCTTTTGAAACACAAAGACAAAATAATGGCTTGTTCTGAAAAAAAACCAAAATAACGGCAACAACAAAAAAATTGAGGAAAAAAGGACCAAAATTTCTTTTAGCATTTTCGCCACAATGACACTTATAAATCCTCTTCAAAAAGAACAGATAGACCATTCAGAGAATCTAAAGCCACCTGTAATGATCTACACCATTGAAAACCTGGCCCTTTACTATTACACCTGAACTTCAAGATAACTATTCTACTACAAAACATCAGCTTCTGTGTCTATTTGCTGTTAAGAGGGAGCTTTGAATACGTTAATTTGTACTAAAGAAGGGCTTATCAGCTATTTATATCAGATTTGTACTGAATTTTCATTGCATTTGTGATAAAAAATGACACCTCTAAGTTTTTATCTTGTTTAACATGATAGTTACATTTTAACTAAAATGAAGCAATTCATTTTATCCTTAATTCACAAATTTAACATACACTTTTCCCTCTTTCCTCTGCTCCTTCATACATGCCCATCACATTTTCCTCAATAAGCACAAAATCTATTAAAGTATACTTACAGCAACATAATTTATCGCTACAAATTCATTGCTACAAGTATTTCAGACTATTTTACTTGATAATTGTAATTTTTTTTCTACATCTTTCATCTGCTGTATAAAAGAGATTATTGTTTGAAGAGAGAACACATCTGGTGCTAGAGTGAAAAATTTGCCTTCCTCAACTCAGTACCTATACACTGAAAAAACCCTAATACTAAATAAATAGAACCTAAAACTCTGTGCTACCACATTAGAACCTTAGTCTATATTCAGTATCCTGTATTTAGGAGTAAAATGCATTTCTTTATAAAGTAATTTCAACTTCAAACATTTTCATTTCAGAATATTTTCTTTCTTGACTTTAAAACAAATTCACCTCAGAATTATGAGGTCAAAATGAATAGCTATGCCTGCTGGCCACTAAAAATAAAATTACTTTTCCTTTCAGAAACTTATCTAGAATACCTACTGGATGCCAGGTTGGTATTACTACAGCTCTTTCTGGGTGGGGTGGCACTCTCCCTAAACTGTGTTCATACATAATTGCAATGAAGACATTGATTTGATCTTTCTTTTTAAATTGCTGAGGAATCTTCTCTTAGAATGGGGTCCTAATCTCTTTTCAGTGTTATCATACTCATTGTCAGATAAAGAATTAAATAACCTCATTAGTGCTTTAAACATTGAATAGTGGAAAAGATACTGATCAGCTTCTGTCTAGTATTTTCCCCTTTCCTCAGTCTTGAAGATCTCAACTCACAGCCATGGCAGTTACTGTCCTGAGAGAAAAAACAAGTTTTCCTGAGCCAGAACAAATATTCCTAGAGCTGGGAGTGGTGAGGAAAAGAGAGGAAGAGGGGACTATCTTAGTGCAACTGCAACAGCTTTAGACATCATGCTCCAGTTCAGCAAACACTTTACTTGACACAAGAAAACATGCAGCATTCTCTACCACAACCTTCTTAAATCTTTTAAAAGAGCTGTTAATTTAATTTAATTTCACCCATTTATAACAACCTTATGCTAATGTTAACAGTTTAGGGGTTTGATATTTGCCTGGTTCAATTTCAAGTTTCTTTTTCAATCAAGGCTGATTTATTTATCAAACTATTTGATTACTTAAAACCAGTATTTCAACAACTGTCATCTACAAAGTCATTCTGTAAATTAAGTAGCTCTTATAACATACAAGGAAATTATTAATGGAGCTAGTTTTTAAAACTGGAACTGTTACTTCTCTGCAAGAGGTAAGTGACTACAGAAATATTCAGTCAGGTTTTTTTCTCTGTTTTAGTTGTATTCCTTCAAAAAAAAGAAAATTAAAAAGAGATTAACACTATCTCACATAACTCTTCCACTTAGTCTCCTGCATTGGGGTGCATTATTTGTGTTTGTGGCGTTGGTTTGTTGTTTTTTTTTTTTGAGATCGTGAAAAGCAATTGCAAAATACTACGGAGCCTCAACCAAAATGATAGATTGATTAACATGTTTTTAGTGGAATGAGTTTACCAAATGTTCACTAATTAAATAATCAAAAAGTAAGAAACCTCTCTCCTTCCCTAGCTCTTATAATGAATTGTTGCATGCTTGACCAAGTGATTTGTAGTGAAACCAACGACACCATATTTCAGCATCTTTCCTTTTTTGATCTTGTGTTCAAAGGGCAGAAGTAGTCAAGCCTAGCTCCAGCCAGCCAAAACCCACCAGCTCTCAGTTCTGCATGTTCTTGAGTGCACAAGCTTGTACAGTCTGTAGGAAACATCTCCCTCCCGCCCTGCACTGTCCAGCAGGATCTGTATCTCCAGGATAGAGGCAACACCCATCAGACAGCTGACACCAATCCACTGCACTCAGACCAAGCCTCCTGCTAATACTTAAAGGAAAGTTTTTATTGGTTTGGTTGAGGGCTTTTTTTTTCTTCTGTCTTTTTTGGGGCTAGGGATGGGTTTTTTTCTTTTTGTTTTTGCTGCTTAATAAAAAAATTCATGGATTAATAAATTCTCTTTTTTCAGATTTTCAAATGCTGACAGAAATGCATTCAACAAGCAAAGCATGATTTTGAGGAAGCCTCTAAACTGCCCTGTAGGCTGTTAGGCTCAGTGTGAAAACTGAGCAAAAAGCACATAACTATTTCCTTCACTCAACTTGTACTACCATTATTGCTGTTAATAATTTTGTTGTTTGCCATGAACTTTTACAGCAATTTATGGATATTTAATAGAAAATGACAACTTATCTTAATTCCTACAACATTGAAATAAAGGTATATATGATAGAAAATAGCAACACTGCTGGAATTGCTCACAACTGCGTCATCCCAAAGAACTCTGCAACAACTGTAAAATATCCCCTCATCCTATCTAGGATACTGGACTGGCCCATATCACACATTTCCGTCAATAATTTTTTGGGCTTAGACTAAATCTGATGACCAGTACAAAAACATGATAATCATGGAATCATGCAATATTATCTAACAGATCCATGATCTCATTTGCCACAAGTTTATGGAGAAAAGCCATATCATTAACATTCTGAGATGTTTTACTTCTCTTTGGGATTAGGCAAGAAGTAGTTCCTCTTCAACCTAAAACATCTCAACAAATACAAATCCTGTCAAATATGTAGCTTTTATCTGGGAACAGACTGTGCAAAATGTATTAATTGTAACAAAAAAAACATAGAAGTATGTTCATTAATAAAACAGCAGGTTATGGCACAAAATAGCTTGGATAAAAAATATTTAAGTAAAAATTGAATATAATGTATTACTGGGATTTCAAGTAATTAAATATTCATTATTTCAGTACCTTGAGAACTGTTGTTTCCCAAGCATAAAAAATTTTAGTCATCCAGCTACAATTCTACTTTGATGTCAAACATCTCACTTTCCTGGTCTATTATGCAAGTGTTAATAATTATTTACTTGATAACTGTTTCAAATTTAAAATCATAACATCTATTTTATTAATTTAATAGAAATACTTCTATCTCCAGTTGTATAGTTTGGATTGAGAGAAGTCAAGGAAAGGAAAATATGGCAGCACGGCACCTTGATTATTTTCTTGCCAAGAAAAATATCTCTGTGCAATATAAATCACTTTACTCAGTTGTTATAGCCAATAGCAAATATAAATCACTTTACTCAGTTGCTATAGCCAATAGCAGGTAATGTTACTCAATAATAAATCACTCCATGGTTGATCATTTAAATCCACTTATTTATACATGTCCATATCATGTTATTAAATGTCAAATCAGAAATATTACACTTACAGTAGTCAAAATTTATATCCTGAAAATAATTATAATCCAGTGAGAAATTATTCTTTTAATAATCCACCATCTAATTACCTACATGTAATTAAAGAAAAAAAAAAAGAAAAAGGGGAACATCTAGTAGTTTTTAAGGAATATAAACCTGTACATTTTTGTGCTTGCTTATACTGCTTTTTTCATGTTTGCAAATACAAAATATATAGTCAAATGAAATTCGAGCTTGCAATATATCCCAATCGAATACTACTTTACTTCCCTTTTAATCACATCATGGAAAGGCTGCCAGGCATTGCAGAAGGACTTAGTAAAATAGAGAATGCAAAGTAAAAGGAAGTTCACAGCACATGCAAAGACAAATCTGTTCTTTTCATATCAAATGAAAACTGCATCACCCAAAATTGGGAGCTTAAATATCAAAACCATTCCAAAGAGGAAGGGCAGTGCTTGCAAGGTGCAAGTCAAGATAAGCAAATCACTGATTTCTAAATCTGTTCCAGAATATCCCTGAAGATGGTGCAGAATAAAATAAATGAACATTACCAGGCTTCAAATTAATTTTAAAACATCCAGAAAATAAAGCTGAAAATTAGTAAAGGCATCTAAATGATTAACCTCTCCCCACCAGTGTGTAGCTTAAAGGAGCAAAACCAAAACCTTGATGCCAAAGCTGTTATAAAGCTGCAGATAACACAGTTTGAGATATTAAAGACCAGCACCTGAAAACTCCTGACAGCATTCTGGGTTCCAAAAGAAGGAGCTATCAGACAATAGTTTAGAAACAGGTGATTAATAATAAATAATTTTCAGTGGTTGTAAATACTCCAAAAGACAGAGCCTTTGATAGGGTTGGGATTGGTCAAGAAGGAGCTGAGTAACCCCATGTACACAACTGATACAAAATGGTCCACAGAACAGTCAGACCCCACAAATTGCTTCCTTGGCAAGAGGCTTCCAGGAGCTGCAATGTGGACGTGGAGCCCCTGCCAGTGACCTTGGGCCACAACCAAGGGAAGTCAGGGCTACTGCTGGTGCCCCTCTCCCCTTCCACCCTCCCCTTCTCCAACACAGGCAGCAGCTCCCCTGGGATGCAGCACAAGGTGCTCTCACTCTCCCCTCCTCTTCTTCTGGCCTCGCTTTCCTAGCGTGGCAAAAATCATTTGTATCTATACCACAAAGCTGCCTGCAGCTTATTCTAGAGGAAAGGAAAAAAAAAAAAAAAAGAAAAAGAAGTGCTATGAAGACTAATTTACACTTTATCAAAATAGCAGAAATAAAGGGTCACCTCATGAAATGCAGAACACAGCTTCGCCCTGGTACTCAGTAAATTTCAAAAAGATAAGCTAGCTAATACACTACAGAGGACAGTATCAAGCTTTAAAGAGATCTTTACATGCACAAACTATTAATTTTTTTTCCTGTTCATTATAAAAATAATGTCCACAGTGAGATACAAACTCTGCTAGCACAGCCTAAAGCCCTTCACTAGCACGTGTGATCTAGAAAATTCATCTGTCCCTGATCCACAGGGAATTCTGCAACTATCCTCTCAGTTTCTCAGACCCCATTCTGAAATACCTGATAGTAGCCAAGATGAGAGGTTAGTCACAAGCAGGGCTATTTTGTTTGATTTTTTACTCCCTGATTTTACACAGAAATCACATAATCTTTTTCCTTTCTGCTGCTTCTTATTTCGGATTCTCTCCCATTTTCCTGTTTCTGTTACCCACCATTTACATTCCCTCTCTCCCATCTCACCACACTCCAGGCTCTTTCACACTCTTCACCTATTAGGAAAGATTTGGTTGCACACTGAAGGAGTTAGAGACCAAAAGCCTGGGGTGCACAAATTAATTTTCAGTCCAAGTTGTATATGGCATATCCATATGCATCTCATCCCTACCAAAGCTGATAAGTGTCTCTAGAAGATCATTAGGTTTCTCAAACTCTAGTTAGAGTCAGGAATTGTTAAGGCAATAAATGAAATAAAGGAGGTTCTCAGCAGCACTTAAAGGATGCATTGGGTTTGCATGGCAAGGTCTTGGAGGAAGGTGGGGGCTATAGGAGTGGCTTCTCTAAGAAGATACCAGAAGCTTCCCCCATGTCTGATAGAGCCAATGCCTGCCAGTTCCAAGAGGGCCAAGGCTGAGCCCATCAGGAACAGGGGTATGGTATCAGACAGAGCCTCTGAGATACCATATGTAAGAACAGAAAAAATTACTGTGCCAAAGCCTCTGCAGCCAGAGAAAGAAGTAAGAATATGTGGGATCCATGTGGGAGCAGTTTAAGGAGGACTTCTCCTGTGGGAGTGACCCCATGCTGGAGCAGGAGAAGGGTGAGAGAAGCTCTCCCCATGAGGAGAATGCGGTGAATGAGACCATATGCGATGAACCAAGCACAGCTCCCATTCTGCATCCCTCTGTGTCACTAAGCAGAAGAGGAAGAGAATTCTGGAGTGAAGTTGAGCCTAGGAAGAAGAGAGGTGTGGGATAAAGGGTATTTTTAAGATTTGGGGTTCATTCTCATGACCCTGCTCTGACTGACCGCTAAAAATAAAATAG
Organism: Molothrus ater; assembly: GCF_012460135.2. Taxonomy (NCBI): domain Eukaryota; kingdom Metazoa; phylum Chordata; class Aves; order Passeriformes; family Icteridae; genus Molothrus; species Molothrus ater. The sequence continues at coordinate 9,764,762 of NC_050482.2, read as the reverse complement.
AGTTGGTTCAAACAACACTGCTTTTGCTAGGAATTGAGGTTCCCTTGCTGGATCTCCTCAAGAATGATAGAGTCTCAGATACAGATGTCATATGCACAAGTTCAAAACAAAATTTCTGTCATCAAAATAGGCTAGAAATAGGATTTTTTCACTTTAAATATCAAAGAATTGAGTTTTATAGCTCATTTGGCCTTGAGTGTCCTCCCATTTTTTAAATTGAAACACTGTACATTGTAGTCTGTATGCAACAGAAGACTAAGCATATCAGTGTTCCTTTCACAGGGGTTTGAGTCACTATAAATGCATAAAAATTAAAAATATTTTAGTAAGAATACTGTCCCCTCCATTATGCATGTGTATACATAAGCATACAATAACCAATCTGTATCTGTGCAGCCTTTTCTGTGTCAATCCCAAAAATCAATCCCAGGTGGCATTAGTTATTTAAATGACATTGACAGCTCCATGAGACATTCACAATTGTGCTCACAGTGAAGGGAGGCTCAGTGTGAGTCAGATAATGCCTGAATTTTGAGATAGTTGCTATTTGACATACCTTTTTCATCAGGGAGTACTATGTCAGATAGGGAGCTTCTCCTGCAACGCTTTGCCTCCAGGAAAATAAGGCACATTATTTTGTACTATGAAAGGACAAATCTGATGAGGAAATTTATAACCTGACCTTAAGGAAACAGACAAACAGAAGTAAAATAACACTGGAGCTTTCTTCAACCACACAAGGTTCCTATCTACAATTTCATAATGCAAAGAACTTTTACACTTATGTCCTTCAAGCCTATAGCAAAGCATGCATTACTTTTTTCACAATTATATTAAGTTTATGTATTAATGTTATCTACAAGAACTCAGGAAGGCAGCCTAGAATTACTGAATACATCTGGATGGATTTTATGGACATTAGCAACTACAGTTCTAGGTAAAACAATAAATTGAAGCTCCAATTGCAAGCCTATGTTCTTCACACATCTTCCAAAGCAACACACAATATTTAAACTATTTGGTCTCTCTAAACTCAGTGATTTATAGAAGAATGTATTTAATCCAGCAATGGTGAGATTTAATAAATTAACTGTTGTTAGCTTTAAGCAAGAAGAAATCACACAGTACTTACTGTGTTCTGAGTTGGAGACAAAGGATAATAGGCAGAAGAATAGGCACTATCCCAGAGCCCTAGGCAGGCTCAAAAAAGTTTTATTTCCACACATAAGACCCATACATTTGAACAGTACAAAGAAAAATTCTCCCAAGTGACCTCTTTCATGCTTCCAATATCAAAACTCAAGATTGGTGTGAAATGTAGATGGAGAAAATAGAGATGGTATATGGAGATGAACCAGGTATCCCATCATCATTTCTACAAGCTGCAAGATGCTGCAATAATACAGGAACTGGGAAGCAGAGGGAAGAAGCACTGACCTTGTTCAGACACTCAAAGCTCTCAGCAATGCTGTCTTAGCTCAGCTGCCTACTGTCCCAGTAGAAACCTGCAGAAACTGGTAATAGAAACCAAATCCTTATCTTGATTTCAATATCACAGATCATATGAAGAGTTACTGCCAGTGGAAAAGGCCCTGATGTGGAACTTCAAGGCATTTTGATTTCCTTTACTCCTTCCTTAATCCAAACCAAAATGGCTTTTATACTTTTGTTTGTCTGTGACTTACTCCCATATTGATAAATTATAATTATCACTGAAACACCTGGATACAGCAGTAAGAACAGTTGGGGAATTTACCCATCTGCTACAGATTAATAACCATAAATAGGATAGAGCAAACCAATTACATTTAAGTTCATACTACTCTTAGCAAAAACTGTACAAAATACTGTGTAAAAGCTGGCAGCAGCAGCAATAACCAGTCCTCCCTATGTGCAACCTAGAAGAGCAAGACAATTTGATTCACAGAAACAAGAGCACAGAAAAATTCAGGTTGAGTAAGAACTGAGATGGTATTAGATTTAAAAACAAGCCCAGTCAAAGGGTAAAGAACATGAAAATGTTCATGAAGAGACAAAAACAGATTTAAAGAAACTGGGACAAATTATAGAACACTATTTTAAAGGTGTTATTAACACTTGCCACAATTGAAGTGAGAATGAAGCAAAAAATGAAACATCCCAAAATAAGCTTACATTGAAAACGTCATATGAAGACTACTTTTCTGAGAGATATGCTATATTCATATTTTTCTAGATGTTTCATGTACACAGAAGATAGGATGTGGTCAATGTGTTTCAGATGACTAAAGTAAGGGGAAAGAAGACAGGGAAGAAAACACAGACAAGACCCCCAGGATCTCTGAAATTTCTATGAACCACAATGCTCCCCTGAATACAATGACAGCTAATAGTCCACTTGTCAGAACTTCAGCTGCATGGAAAATATACAGAATGGATTCAGGTGGTTTCAGTTCTCTCTAAATGTAAGTCTTGCTTCATATTCACAATTATATAATCATTAGTGGAGCTGTATTGGCATAAGGCTAAGTTTAAATGAAGATTAGTCACTCTGACTATGCTGAAGCATCTGTCAAGGATGTAATTTCATAGTGTTTTTCTTGGACCAAAGCCACACTTGCCACATTGGCTAACAAGATGGCTGAATTTAAAGATCATATTTCCTTGCAATTCAGTTGCAATAAAAGAGATAATTTTTATAATTACACTTGTAAAACAAGGTATCATTTTTTATGGTCCCATCCCACCACACATTGGAAGTATCACAAAAGAAGAAATGTTTTGCAAAGGCTGTTTGGTAATCCGAGGTAAAACTCCAGTCCTAGAGCCAGGAACATGGTCAAAGGCACAGGCAGCTGATATGGTTTAGGAGCCTCCTCAGCAAACAAAAGAAATGAGAAAAGTATCCACTCCCACACCGAGCTTTCCTAGAGTTTAGACACATTGGCAGAACAGCAAGCAGAGAATAAAATACAGCTACACCTGACCAGTTCCTGAGATACTTGGTTTAGCCCCATTCACATATTCAAGCAAAAACAAGCTCTTGTATGACAGAATACTGCTGTGAAGAGCCAGTGGTTTTCATTAAAAGAAGCAAAAAATTAATACATCCGTAAAAACTCGGAAAATTGCTAGCGTGAAGCCAAGATCTGACAGTATGTAACAGTAGGTACAAGAAATGTGATAAAACAGACTGAATATATCCTGTGCTGGAATACAGTGCAGTGACAGACACAGCACAGACAGAGCAGAGGAAGAGTTATTTCGAGAACTTTCCTCTGAGCCTTGGGTTTGCTGCTGATCTGGAAGTTAAAGATCCTTACCTAGATACATAACTTGGCAACCAAAATCAGTAGTACAACACACAGAAGAAAGTTTTTAAAGTGGGTAAGTGATTATCAAAAGCTCAGTTTATACATTAACATAAATGAAACTAGACAAATGAGAACAGATGTTGTCTTGGGGCAATTATTTACCACTGCGAAAGCATAAAAGTGCAATAAATGTAGCTATTAGCATAGGAATGCTTTCATCCAGCTGAAATCTCAACATCAGCTAAATTACAGGAGAAAGTAATAAACCTGAAGGTACCTTTTCCTTCTCCACATTAGAAAAACAACATACAAAGTGAAAGCAGAACACCAGAAAAAGAAACCTTTGTCACCACAACCACATAAAGAGAAGAAGCAGTGCCAAGTACAAAGCTTACATTTCACTCTACAGGTGAACTTAAAAAAAAAAGACAGAAGGGTTCAGATCTAGTGATCTGATTACAGACCCATTCTGAAAGTGATTCATTTTATTTGACCTTAACATCTGGAGTGTAAATTTCCTTTTTCTACAGCCTAGTCTTGTCCTACTTTGTCAGAAAAAAAAGGCAACAACAAGACTTTGCAACCTATGGAAGAGGTAGTATTAAGAAATGGGTTTTTTTCCAAGTAATTCTAGATTTGCTGATTCAGTGAAAATCCCTTCTGTTTTCCAAGTTGTTTTAATTAATATGGTATTAGGATGAGCGCTATACATGGTGTTGAGAATGGTCAGTGGTCAGCTGCAGAAACCTTGAGTTCTGTTTTTCATCTTGAAGCTAGACTAAATCTTAAACAAAAGAATTTAAATTAGAATCTCTCTGACTCTGTGATGATTAGTAGGTAAAAGAATGGAAATAGATGAAGACTTTGCCTACTCTTAATGAGGAAAAAAAGAAAAAAACAACAAACCCAAACAACAGTGTCACAATCAAAATTTGGTGGCACATGAATCTTCAGAACAGTAAAAGAGAAAGTGGTTTGCTCATGAATCTGACAGTCTTTACTCTACAGAAGATGGCACTTTTCTGCACTTTGCTCAGCCATGTGCCAGAGAAGATTTAAACTCAGAGATCTTCTTCAATTACACTGGTCACAGGCAGGAGAAATCACTTTTCTCAATTAGTCTAGTGCAGCATTTAACACAAACCACAGTCTTACCCAACCTAAGATAACCTATATTACATAAACTGCATCTATTTTTATCTTGATTTCCATGGCATTTCTGATAATAGTTCCTCATGTCATAGAACTGATAAATAGCATATTATCACCAATTCTCAGTACTTTGTTGCAATAACCAGCTGTGCTCAATCCTGCACCTCTTCTGATTGTCTAAAATTGACTATGTTCACTTTGCAATGAGAATTGTTTTCCTCAAGGGCTCTGTGCTATTTATGTTCAATGGATACTACCAGAATCTTACAAAAGCTCATCTTAAACACTTCCTCATGAAAACAGACAGAAAATACCTTTTTCTCTATTTCTGGAGGTCTTCTCTTTGTTTACATATAAAGTAATTGTCAAAGCCTCTTGGGAACCCTTCCAACATATCAGCCTATTTTTGAAGCACAGTCACAAAAACATATGTTTTGTGTAAAACAGGAATAAATTGCCAAAGACTTCTTGGCCTTTCAGTCCATCACTATGGCATTACAGCACACCAGAGTTCTGGCTAATCTAGGATTCATATGCCCACTACTTCCTATCCCAGAGAGTGTGCTGGAATTGATGTTTACAGCACAATAGTTTTTAACTAATCTAAATTCCTCTTTTTGACCATAAGATCATGCTTTTCCTTTGCCAGCAATCTGTTTATTGTACAGCACCTCTTTATGCAAAAGCATTATGGTATCCAACAATGGGAATAAACATACAAAACTGATTTGCATATTCACTTTTAGATAAACACACAGGATGAAATTCTAAAATAAACCTTTCAGAAAATCTACAGACATCTTTACTCTACAAAATAGAGGTAGTAATGTCCCAAATACAGATGCCTAATAATTTCTAATGATTTACATTCCTAGTTGGGTCAGAGCAGGAAGTATGGAAACAACCAAAAATGTTCTCTCTACTGAGCATGAGGCATTGGGCAGCAAATATTCTGTATGCTGATATACAAGCAGATGGAGACTTTGTGGAGTTTAATAATTCCTATTTTAAAAGCTGTTGTCATCATTTATATTTCAGCATCATTTAAAAACCACATCTAGGATTGTGCTGAGCAAAATGGAAAGCAGACAGAGCTGGCAGACCAGTCAATGACTGGAAAGAGAAAATGAAAAACATTGCCCAAGCATGGTCAGTTTTCGAATCAAGAGTTCCAAAACCACAGTTCAAGTCTACCTACAGCTAATGTTATGAGTTCCTAAGGCTGCAGACATCCGCTTGGATGAAAAAGATGACTTGCCTTAATTCAATGATTTAAAGTTGAATTCCATTCTCAGATACACTGGTGTATATGAGGAAAATTCTACTGTGTCAGGGCAGCTACTTCAGATTCCTACTGATTAAATGAGAAAAAATGATGGGCTGAAATCTGCTATCTGACTTTAACAGCTCAGAGAGTCACACAGAAATGTTATATATCTTTTCTAGGATAATTCTAATACCTCTCATCTTGCATAAGGAAAAAATATCTGATAACCTAACAGGGAAACTTTCTGGGGGGGCACAGATTTGGGGTACCTTGTCATACCTGCTGACTAACTTCTCAGTGTCTGGTGCTCATAAGTATTCATGGTCGTCTTACCTTTTAGAAGTGAAGGATGGTCAACAGCTGCCAAGGCAATTTGCAAATCTAATCCTGGGACCATATTTGGTGGGAAATATGCCTTTAGCTCCTGCCCTTCCTCCAGCTGAGCTGCAGCAAAAGTGGCATTATGGTGCTTGGCTGTGCCCTGGTGTGTGGAGGGATAGAATGTAAGAAAATAGTGCAGAAGGTAGTCTCACCCCTGAGGAGTTACAGCTGTACTGATCACCAAAGATTAGGAACAAGCCTGCCCTTAATAGGCCACAGCTGTGTCCAATAAGAAGACAAGTGCTACAAAAGAGTGGGGTAGCTGGTGAAGAAGAGAGGGGGAGTTGGTTGTGCTGTGAAGAGCTACCCATGAGAAATCACCAAGAAAGTATAGGAACTTTGCAATGAGATGACAGCACTGGTGCAGGGAAAGACGCCCAACTTTTGAGCCTAACCAGACATTTCATTCCTGCTCTGACTCAGTAGCTTCAGCCAGGCAGAGCTGGACTGGTCACAGACTTTTAGGGAAAGGACCATGGATGTCCCCGCTTCCGGCTGTTACACACAACCCAGCCCCCAAGACTGATTTTAATCTGTGATTTAAATCTCAAAATAAAAATATACAATCAATCCACACAGAAATAGCAACTTCTATTCAAACTATTCCTACATACCAGTAATACATCAATGCTTCCTTCTTCACCTTACACAACTATTAAATCTTCACTAAACATCAAGGTATTTGGGTTTAAAGAAGAATTGGATTTTGTTTTGGTGTTGGTTTTTTTTGGTTTTTTTGGTTTTTTGGGTTTTTTTTGTGGTTGTTGTTTTTTTTTCCTTTCCTAAAAATGAGCTAGAAATCTCTTTAGCTTGTCAAGATAATTTTGTGTTTACCACATTAAAACTGTCTCTTTCACAACATTGGTTTAACATAATTTTTTTCCCTGCTATGCTATGTCATCATCTATTAGAGATAATGAAAGAACAAATGCAAATAAGTAGTCATTTAAAATAGTAACAGGCAGTAACACCTCTGTCAGGCAACCTTGGAATATCTGTCAGAATTTTAATCATCCATTATAATAGGAAAGTAAGTATTGTTATGAGTAGTGATAAACACAACCCACATTACTTTTAATATTGAAGGCCAAACTCTTTGCTATGGTAAACCAACCCAATCTCATAGCAAAGATACAATGTGATGTGTTGATATGCTAAGTTTGGCAATTCCTATATGAAATAAAGTTGAAGATTAATATATCTTTATTAAATGTGACAGATACAATGGTGCCAAGTAGCTCAGCACAGAAGAACAAGACATTATCATAAAGTTTAGATGGGCAACTGCATTAACTTTCAAGTAAATTTGACTCACAGTGGCAATAGCTTTATCATCTCTGAGAAGCTGAGATGGTTTCTTATGGCTATCAGAAATATAAACTGCCATAACTGACAGGGTCTATGCCCAGACCAGGAGACTGCCAAAAAAGATTTGCATTAATATATGTAAACATTAAACCACAAACAGCACTGTAAAGGGCATATTTCAGTAGTTCTTTGCTAGCTGTCTTCCAAAATATTCTGCATATAGTGTTTACAATAGGATTATATCAAGCAACCAGCTACACACATGGGACAGGATGCCTGGACCTCTGAACTCTGCTTCTACTCCAGAACCAGCATTCTAATTAGGCTACAAAGAAGGAATTTAGAAACACTGCACAACCATCTGTCTAGGAAAAGCAAAGCTTAGCTGGGATTGAAACTGGCAAGGGACATCAAGGGCAACAAGAATAGTTTCTATGCTAAATATGCAAGGAAAGGTCTGGACAACAAAAACATGGGCCCACTAATAAACAGGGTGGATATGGCACAGTTGCTATAAAGAACATCTGAGCACCCTGGGCTATTTAAAAGGCCCATAGCCAGTAGATGTGAGCCCATTAGTTATTAGACTGCATCTACCACCCTGCATCCTGTGTCATTCTCCCAGTACCAAAACAAGGGTGACAAACAGCAGAAAGCTCAGTAAAAAGCAATAAAGATGGTTACAAGCTAGAAAAACTCCCTTGTAAGGAGAAGATGAGAGAAAGAGGCTTGTTCAGTATGCAGAAATCTGCTTTTCAGGAAACTAACAGAAACCGAAGGAGGAAACCATTGAGAAGACAGAGCCAGGCACTTCAAAGTGATACCCACTGAGAGGACAAGAAACTGCAGACTGAGGTTTAAACTGAATATATGGAGAACTTTTTTCACCCTGAGGACTTTGAAGAACTGGAACAAGTTGTCCAGAGATTTCATGCAGCCTTTGTTAATGGAGGCTTTCAAAACTAGATATTGAAGTCCTGAGCAACCTGGTGTGGTTTGTGGACCCTAGTTTGGACAGAAGGTTGGACTAGATGAACTACTGATGTACCTTCTAACCTCAGTCATTCTGTACCTGCAATTTAAATGTTTGTGTTACTTGTCTACCATCCCATGTCCCACCTGTTCTGCTTGCCCTGTTCAGATGCTGTTGCAGCGCACACCTCAGCAATGAGATCTTGCTGTTGCACTCAACACCCTTATTTACAGAGCCTGATCATGTTGGCTGCTGACAGAATTCAGTAGCATCACCACTAAGGCAAATGGAAGCACAAATGATCAATGTATATTAGCACTGACTCAGACTCCTGGTCATCTTGTTGATTTATTCAGGTTCAGAATCTATAGAGACACAGGTAGTCTTCAAAGGGCAACTTCAAAATTTATGCCTTCAGTATTGCTTCAATATGCCATTCCTCCAAATTTCACCTCCAAACTCTAATATTTTTCTCCTTCTTGAAATAATATGCATAGACTAAAACCACTTTTAATATATTTGCTTATATGAAACCTGCTCTGTTGTCTTAAAAAACAACTCCCCCTCTTCTCAAATAATTGCCCATTTAGAAAATGGGCAAGACTTTAAAAGTATTGGGGAATCATTTAACTGCCTAGGACACATTTTCTGAATTTCACCATAGCAATTATGGGGGTGTGACTAAGGTTTCTAATCACAAACCAATTACATATTTTCAAAACTTCTACATCTACTCACAAAGAAACAGAGAAGTACCATGAAAAACCAGCATGCATAACTTCAAGTGATTGTACCAGATTAGTCACCTTCTTAAAAGATTTCATACATCATCATGGTTTTACTCAGGAAGAACAAAATTTGTCACCTATTTTCTTAAAAGGCTTTCTCTTTCTTTTTGAAAAGTTCAATCAAATGAATGGAGCTCCTCATAGAATAAGTCACTCCTTCAAAGGAGTGGGACACAGCAGGACCCTACCCATAACCAGAGGACTGAAGTTGTTCAGATTACTCATGTGAAAGCTCTTTACTTGCAAGACTAAGGCTTGAACTGTAAGTTTCTGAGATTTCCTGAAAATCCTTCCAAGCCTGGTGAAGTAATGTTCAGGGTTCTAATGCCATATCTTTGAACATATCTGGAAATAACTACTAATGAGAGCCGAAGTTTCTCTCTTAGCTAATCAGTTTAGAAGATGAAGTTCTAAAATCCTAAATGCCACTATGAAAATATATCCCCACAGACAGAAAGCAAGCACTGGATCTGGTATTTAGTTCTGCTTCTGAAGGCTGACTTATTTCAGTCACATCAGTCAGACAACACTATTTGCTAAAACCAAGAAACATCTATTGATTTGAACAGTTGCTACATGATGCTGATTGAGCAATGCCAGGCTATCTGAAATCAGAGTCATTTCCATCAACTCTTGAGAAATAAATCAAGGAAAATAGCATTTATGTTACCTATTTGATTAATTTTGAAACTCCTTTCATCTAAAAGACATCACTGTTTTGTAACTCCTTCTCTTATCTCCCCTTCCACATTACTTCAGTCAGCTCAACAGGACTATGCTGACAGGCAACTTGTCACAAGAGTAGGTGCTGTGGAACTCCCGCATAGGCAAAGGACATCTCCTTCCCATGAAACAATAAATGGAGAAGAAATTACTTGTGCTGTGCCTTTGCTTTCCATTCATACACACTCCATAACTAAACTCTTCTAGTTTGCAGGCTGTTGGTTCCATAAATTTTCCACCTGTGATGAAGAATGAAAGCCACTGCAAAAGTTAAGGCAATTCTCCCGGTGAGCACCCTCCAGACATTACTTACAGACTCAACTTTCCCTTTTAGTAGCTTCCTGTGTGAAGAAATTTTAAAAACTGGATAGTGTGAGGAAAGTCTGTCCTCAAGAATTGAGTTTGTGGACTTCATAGCTTTTAAACTCCACTGAGACCAGGGGCAAAATAAAATCGATTAATTGAATTGATCAACTTGTAACTGATCACTGAAATCCATCCCTGTGACTGAACCTCCATGATTTTGTGTCTTTATTTTTGCAGGTTGTGCATAATTCCAACATACACTGCTTTCACTTGCCTCATTTAGAATTACACTGGAGTGCTCATATGGGGTCCAAATCAAAATCCTTAGAAAAATGGACCTCCTGTATTCTCCTATGCACAAGGTCTTACTTGATTTTATTCTTCTCATGTATAGATAAACCTTCAAGATTAAGCATCCAAGCATTTAGTAGATCAGACTCCCAGCCTTTTTGACTGAACAATGAAAAAAGTTTCATCAAAGTTAAAAAGAAGTAGTGATAAACTAAGATAATGATTCAGTCTTCATTGGAAACCAAATGGCTCACAAAAGATACATATAAGTCTTTGAACAAATCACTTGCAATGAATCTTTGCATTTCCCTACATTTATCCCATAAAATGTATTCTAACCACCATAAAATCCAATATGCAAAAATATACACACCATCTGCAGATACATAAGGAAGTTAAATCCAGCATGAATCTATGCATTTGAATCCCTAAATACTTCCATTATGTTTTATGATGTTAATAATAGACAGCATAGGGACTGAAGCCCAAAACTAAATCATGACTGAGATCACGTAGAGCCCATCTTTTTAATACTTGCACAGAAATAATTCCATCTGCCATATTCTGCCATGCTAAAGAACTGGCTTCTGGTTTGGTACATTCAGGAGATATAAGGAATATAACTGCAAGGAAATACACTTTTCTTAACTGGACTTATTAGTTTTTATTGCACTAACTTGCAAATCATCGTATTTTTGTCAGAACCTTCTTTCCACTTGCCTTGTTTCATTTCTCTTAATGTTTTAAAAAATGGATCTTACTTTTTGGTAGTTAAATGTGACAGTCACATAAATAGTTAAATATGTTTAACTTCACAATCAAGTGAAAAACAGGCAATAAGAAAGACTGCTTTAAATGTCTGAAAATAAAAGGTAGAGAGAAGAGAATGATACTATAGCAGTGCTAGTTTTACAAACACAAAATTCAAGATGTATCTCTTCTCAGACAGATTTAGTACAGCAGACTTGAAGTCAAGTGCAGAGAAATAAGTGATGCCAAGCAAACGGCAGATGAGAATTGTCAGCAGAAATAAATATTTTTATGTGAACAGAAACTGTACACATAAGGTACATTCAAAAATGTGAAAGGCCTTAGAAGGTGTGCCAGGGGAATGACCAGTTTCTAACCAGCACCTGACCCTATTCTATCAGCAAGCACACATTTTGTACTTAAAAATTCCAAGTATCACCTTCTTAAAACTCTGTCAATCTACTGACTTGTGTAAAAAAGATTCCAATGCATAAAGAGAGGAACCTGTGCAGATGAAACTGAATTGCCATTGCAAGGACATCTTGATTTCTCCTGTTTTTTACTACAGATATACAAACTTTAGTACTGAAAGGAACTAAATACTTTTCAGTCCATTGTTCAGTGATTTCTCACAGACTATGAAGTCATTTTTTTTGTCTATGTAGGTAATAAGAAACTAATTAAAAGGGATATTAATACCCTGCAATGCACACAGAATTAATCCAAGTCATAAGGACAGAGCATGTGAACTGGAATAAAGCAAACAGAAGGGAAAAAGCCATCAAAGAAATGCAATCACTATCATAGCTTCAGACTCAGAAACAAAATTAGAGTAAATTTTCCTTGACATGCTCAGAAAATTATATTCTGTATGCTAATGAAGACCGACCCAAACATTGCACCCTGATTCCTGTTATAATTATAATATATCAATAATTGTTTGCTACTAATAATGAATTTATATTATCTCCTCTAGTATAATTTCATTCTAGTGATAATACATCATTTCTGATGTCATATCCCTGGACCTAAAAGAAAAATGACTACTTATTTTTGAATAGCAAGTTAAGACCAAGAAATATATTTGCTTGTATAGAATTATTAATTCTATATGGACAAGCCATCTAAACAGAATTTAGAGAGCATGAAACACCTAATAAATCCTATTGGAACATAGGGATTAACTGTTTTCATATGCATAGAGGTTCAGAAAATAGATCATTACCGAAAAAATTTTCATTTCAGCATGCTTCAAAGCTCTGCAAATTACAGGGTGTTTTTAAAGCCTTACACTTTACAAAATGCATCCACTGATTCCAGATACAACAACAGAAGTTCTGCACCTGGACAACCAGCTACTAAGTATTGAAGTTACCCCATTAACCCTAAAGTTTTTTTCTCCTCCACTGCTTGGAGCAAAAAGAGACACTTAAAAAATGAAAATCATTAATGTAAAAGGTGACAAGACAAAGGAGACCCATAGTTAATGGAAGATAATTTTAAATACAAATAACACTTTCAGCATGTACAGAAAGGAAGCTGATTTAGGAAGAGGAGACAGTGGAAAGTGACATTTATCTAAACTGATTCAAATATAAACATTCCAGACATACAGATCAGGTTCAAAGTTCAACTCTTGGAACATCCTATGAAACTTAACTTGGAGATTCTGTCCTAACCATTCCTTTCCTTCAAAACAGTATCTATACCTTTTGCTGTTGAACCTGTTAATAAAACTTGGAGAAGTCAATGCACACCTGCCATGGAGAAGATCTGCTAGGACATATTTTGTAGATATATCACAGTAATCCAAACTTAGCACTTTATAGAACCTCTGTCTGTGTCAAGTTCACTGATGTACAGTGACTAATGGCCAGTTTAAAGTTAGTATTCCTTAGCATGGACTGATTCCTTCCTCTGGACCCCATAACTTTGCCTAACCTGCATAAGCTGTGTTTACAGCAAAGTGCTTCACCTCACCCTGCTGCCATGGTGCTGAAGACACCACACACGTATTCTGTGCCCTTGAGCATGGTATGAAAATAAGGGGAGGCACTGACCAAAAGCCAGGCTTAAATACTTGCAACATCCTGGGCTGTCTTAGTGAGGAGCCTAGCTAGCACATCTTGGAGGTGATTATTCCCCTGTTCTCTGTACTGCTGGGAGAGCTCTTAGTCTAGTTCTTGACTTCCCAGTAAAACAGAGACATGGAAATACTGGAGCAAGTCCAGTAAAGGGTCATGAAGATGACTAAGGGTCTGAAGCATCAGTCATATAAGGAGAAGCTGAGAGAGCTGGAAATGGGGAAAAAAAAGGAGCCTACAGAGAAGGCTCAGGAAGGTTGCCTCAATGTGTGCAAATAGCTGAGGGGAGAGTTAAAAAAAGATAAAAACAGTCTCCTCAATGGTATCCAATGAACAGAAAAAAAATTCAAATTAACAAAAATTCAAATACTAAGCATTTAATTTATTCATTTAAGTTTGCTTGAATTCAATTCCTTTAAATAAATATTATTTTAACAAAATACTTATAAAGAAAAAAAAGGAAAGTGGCCAATGATTGTCTAAAAAGGTTGTGGATTCTCCAAGTCAGGAACCAATCAAACCCTAACTGGCCCCAAGAACTGCTTCAACTGACCCTGCTTTGGGCAGGGATTTGGACAGGATTGTCTACTCTGATTTGTAGGTAGAGAGAGTTTCACCTTGCCCTTTACAGGTACTAAAGACCTACCAATCCTTACAGCATCAAATATAACTTCATTTTATCCTGGAAAGATAACAAGGACTAAACTCAAAAGAGCTTAAGGAACTCATCAGGGAAAGTGCATCACACCTTAGACCAACACCTGGAACAGGCAAATTTACCACATCAAAGCTGAAGCTTTCTTGACTCCAGTTACCAATAGCATAGAGAATAAAGCAAGGGGAAGGATGAGTATGAATTTCACTGACATCGCTAATTATGTTTGTAACTAATTGTAAAACATTACGTATTCAAACATAAGTTCCTAAAGCTAAAATGTGCATTCATTGCACTTCATGAAAAATACATTGACCAGATTTGTCATTTGAAAGGTGACAGAGCAGTAACACAATTCTTATAGGTCTAGAGAAGAAGCAGCACAGTTAAAGTATTCAAATGGATGACAAATCAAATGAGAGATCATGTTTTGATCAGGAGATCCTTCTGCTGATAGGAGATACAGAAGAAAAACAGTACTGCTCTTCCTCTTTAGAGGTCTGGCATAACAGTGTAAATTGAGTCCCAGATATACTGGGCACATGACTTCAAAACTTCACTGCACAGCACATTGCAAGTGTTCTTGGCTACAAGTGTCAGGAAAAAAACAGAAGTGCATTGTGTGTCAGCACAAAGGTGCACAGAGAGAAGCTCATGAAAGCAGTTTAGTCCTCTTTAACTTGTTCTGTAATGAGACTTTCTCAGTCTTACAAATGTCATACCATGACATCAACCTTGAGCCACATAAAGTAGAAAATACATAGTGCTTAAAAAACATCTAAGCAGAGTTTGATTTTATTCTGAGCTTTTCCCTTTCCATAGGTAAAGTTAAACTTTACAAAAATCAAAATACTTTTAGAGGTAGTGAGAAACTTTAATTTAATATCCACTTCTGACTTTTAAAGAAAAATAGAAAATTCGCCTATGAAACACCAAAAAAAAGAGCCAGAAGGTAGAATATGTTTAAACTTTACTGTTTTAGCCAATTTTCAGTGTCAGACTGACCTTTGAGAAAAAAAATATTTAGTGCACATTTCAAAACAAAACTATTTTAGAAATAACAGGTATTTCAAACACTCCAGTCTTTTTCCTCCTGTAATTCAAAAGCAAGAAGAGAGCATCTGAAGTTGGGTATGTGCCCAGGCTGGTTCTCTTGCACTATGTCAAAGTTCAATGTTTCAGTGAAAATTGCCATGGAATAGATGTGGGTAAAAAACATTTATGCAGAAATTTAAGAGTTGGTGTGTTGGTTTGGGGGAGGGTGAGGAACAAGCATATCTGACAGCTTACCTAGACAGTAAAGGACCTAACATCCTGCTCTAAATGTACAAAAATATAGTTATTAACTAATATCCTGAGGACCATAGCTAAGAGTTTGTCAGCAATCAGAAAGAAATACACCTTCTTCTTCTTATATGAAAGGAAAGATGCAAAACTTAAGATCACTTAACAAAGTGGAACCTCAAAAAAATCAGATATTTGTACTGACATATAATGGTGAGGATCAGAGTTATGTCAACATCTTCAGCGATTATGAGAATGCCATTGTAAAACCAAACAAAAAAAAAAAAATCATCACAATAGTATACTCCTTTTGGATGCCAGGAAAATGGTCAGAAATCCCTCCAAAATATTAAAATATTATAACTACATCTGCAGTCTTTAGCACAATTATCAAGGTAACTACAAAAAGTAACTGAAAAAGTAAAAACATGCATTAAAATAGTATGCATAAGGACAAGATTTCATATGTTCAATTTCTAATCTCTGTACATGACAGCTGGACCATTTCCAATCTGAAGGCTGTTTGCTAAGGAAAAAAAGAGGAAAAACAAAAATAAAACCCAACAACAACAAAGAAATTTACTAAACTAGAAATACTAAAAACAGAAGACCACCAGATGGTCTTTCAGTCTTGTCCTTAGAAGCCTAAGTTACCTCACTGTCTGAGTGATTTCATTAACCTCTAAAACACAGGTGGAAAACCAATACACCTCATCATTCTTCTCAGTGAGTGTTCTGGTCTAATACAACCTACTCTTACTTTTTTTTTTTTTCCTAGGGATGCAAAAATAGATATTTTTCCCCCTTTCCCCCCAGTTCAACAGCATTTTGTGTAAAATTCAGCCAGAGCAGTTCAGCAGCAGCTAATCCCCCTCCTCAACATCAGTCTGTGGCCTCCTGTTTCAAATGCTGCCAGACAGCATCTCCAGCAGCTTACAGGCATGAATCTAATCGCCTTTCCACTACTACATAATGGCTTAGGTTCCCCTCAGCCTCCATCCTTACTCTTAGTAATACTGCAGAAATCAATTTAATAGAGACATAACATTCAATCTAAAGTCACATTTGTTCTCATTCTGGTCCACTGAACTATTTGTTTTTCAGCAAAATAAAAATAATTACTGTCTCTTTAAATGACACAATCTTTTCATTTACTCACAGAGAAATATTAATGTGTAGAATACAAACAGAAATCAGGCAAATGCCCCCTCTTGCTCATTTCATCTTTTCCCATACATCTGAATTTTTATTTTTACAGCTGGCCACACATCTTGCAAACAGTTAAAATTAGTTGCAAAATTACTTTGATTACACTCATGCCATCCCGTTAAGTCTAAAATCACCCCACAGTAGTGGCAAACAAGGGATTTTATAGAATTTATTTGTGTGAAGTGTTGACCTTTCTTTACCAATATGCTGCTGTGGTGTGACAACATTTGACTTTTGGTCAGCGGAAACATGACATGAAAATTTAACAAATGCAGGAATTGGAGCTTAACTTCTTTAACATAAATAGCCTTGTTCTTCAATAAATGAGACCACAAAATGTATGCAAATATTTAAATTGAAAGTATATTGCCTTGTCAGAATATTATTAAATACTACAATATCTATCTGTCCTGTTATACTCAATCACAGTGACAAATATTCAGGGAAAAATATCCTGGTTTTAGACACATAAAATCCTCTGATATTTTTCAAAATGCTATGATTACATTTTTTCCTTGGAAGAACACCACCTTTTCATAGTCTTGGAATATTAAAAAAAATTCATTTGAAGCTCCCCTCTATTAGGGAATCCATCAGAACACCAAAACCACATGAAGGTTCTTACAAAAAGCTAAATGCTTTATATTTTCATGGTCACACAACTTCTGACAGTGTTTCCACATATCATCAATGTGCTCAGAAAGTATAGAATGCCATACCTGGCCACCAAAAAACCCCCAAAATTAAGGCACTTAACATACAGCAGATTTTGTCTGTTTGCTTAAGATAATCTGGAAGTGGATCACTGGGTCTTATATCGACATTAACTAAAACTCACAGCAATAGTTAAAGTCTCTAAAGTATGTATTTTTTGTATCTCAATAAAGCATGACCAAAAAGGGATAATGCTGTAATGGAAAAGAAAAACATTAAATACCTTTATCTCAAGAAATAAATTCTCTTTAAATTACTATTATAATGTTGAGTAGAAAAATTCAAAAAGCTGATACCAGCTTAGCTTTCAAAGGACTTCTTCCTCATTCAATAATGGGACACCAACCAAATTTCTAATGAAGTAACAGAGAAGAAAATCACCTGGCTCAAGGCCAGGTCAGTAATTTTCCTGATAATCTGTTTTACATTTTTGACTCCAGCTTGACTGTCTCTAACAGACATAGTCTCTAAACTATCTGCACAGGAGAAAAATAAACCACACACAAAAATCAGCACTGGAAGCTCTGCATTAATCACTCACCTAAGAATTTCATCTTTCAGAACTGCAAAGGCATCAAGATGGAATAAATGTATATAAGTAAAGAACTCATTGCAAATTAATTCCAAGTGGATGAAAAATAGGCAGATAGACAGGAGCTGTGTGTGCCAGCAGCAGTGCTGCTGCAGACATCCCTTTGGATTTCACACCATCAGTGGCCATTACCAACATTAATAAAAGCCATCTGGCCTTACATGGATTTATGTCTATATCTCATTGTTGGTTTCAATGGAGTTCCTTGTTCAGAGCAGTTATTTGGAAACTTTTTGAGACTAGAATAAAGGAAACAATAGCAAGCAATTAATCATGGTAATAGTCTTTCCAAAGGTCACGCTATTACTTTGAGCAATGAGACCAATCTTCACTCCTTGAATTTAATTTCAGGGAGAAAAAACAAAACCTAATTTTATGGTCATAAATACTGAAAGGGAAAATCAACAAGAATGTAATCTTGTAACTCATGCCTTGACTAATAACCACAGAGATCTCAGACGCTTTGCTTTCAAATATTTTCCCAAGATCACATTCAGAAATAACCCCTCAAAACGTCACTGCCAAAAAAATGAAACTGCATTAGTGTATAATTTGCTCTGGACCAAGCAGCCCCACTGAACTGCAATACACCAGTTCAGAGAAAGTTGTGAGAAAGTAAGGATGTTTTCATTCCCCCTCTACAATGGAATGGATGCTGGAGAATTCAAACAAAACCATCGCAGACATCTACTGAATAGGTTATTTGGATGCAGTGGTTCACCTTGTTGAACCTTAAGTGCAGAATCATGGGGTCTTGGAGGAAATTGGGAGACAAGAATCTTGATTGTACTATGGCAGAAACAGGCTTGAGATGACAATGAGAATCCTGAAGTCACATGTGTATTTGCAGGTCTGTATTTTGCATATAAAACCATTGAAGAAGAAATAAACTTGGCAAACCACCACCACATCACACTTGACCATGATCAGGCTTTATTCTTGTAATTAATTATTTAAGTAGCTGTAGTGATATGCTTAATGCCAGGCAGTACTGCCTCTGGTTGAACTAATCTCAAAGACACACCAAAATCAGACCCCACAACACAAAAGGTTTCCACATCTGGACTTCAAAGGGGTTTAAACAGAAGTGAGACACTGCCCAAAAGGAACAGCTCAAGACGTGCAGAAGACACGAGTTCAGGCCTCTGTAAAATCATCAGGCCAAAGCAGGGTTTTTTGGAACAGGTTTAGCTGAGGCATCAGAGAAGGACATGAGCTCCTAACAACCTTCCAAGTATCTGTCTGTATTGAAGCACTTAAATGCCTCTGCAAATGTGAAACACCAAAATGTAACTTTGTTGAAGAAGCTTAAGCTCTTCAACCTTATTTAAAAAGTGAATTCAGGCATTAAATTTTTTAAAAAAATATTTATCTGTGTTCAATTTTGACTACATCATCCATCAAAGAGTCATTCCATATTAGCCCTTCTATTTCCATATTAGCCCTTCTATTCTGTATATATACACAATATATGTGCTTTATAGGCAAAATGGAAGAGGTGAGTCATTCTGCTATGAAAAATATTTCCATTTCAATATTTTTGTCTGTCATGCATATTGAATAAGTTAAAAAGAAAAGTAAGATACCTAATTAGGAGTGAGATTAATTTCATTCTGACAGTCAAGAAATACAGTGGGGTTTTTATCATCTAACATGCACTCTGTTTTTCAATGCCAGATTTTATCTTTCAAAGTAATAATTAGCAGTAGTTTTAATATTTTCTCAATTATAAAGAATTATCATTTAATGGATAAAATTTCCATAAATGTTAAGAAGTACATTGTGTTAGCCTATTATGTTCTGTATTATTTAGTTACTTTATTAAACAGTAATAGCATTCACTTTCTTACAATCAAAATTTTAAAAGGTGCTTTAAGGGGAGAGGGAAGAAGCAGAGAAGATAAATTATGCAACTGAAAGGAGTGATTGTTTTTCTCTTTGTCTCTTTAGTGCAAATTCTTCTTCACTATGTTTCCCAGACACCATCTGTTTCCCAAACAACACATCACCAAACATAAGAGAGAAGATAGGAGCTCCTTACAGGAGCTAAACCTGCCAGTTTGCAGAGCAGTCTGAGCTTTTTCAAGCAGGAAATACATGACAGTACAGAGCTGTTAATTAATTAAAGATAGGCAATGGGTGTCACCTCAGATGGTGCAGTACATTATTTTAGGGATTTTCATTAGAATAAGACATGGATTATTACTTTTTAATGTTACTGCACACTGTTTTGAAAAGTCCAAAGCACATTTGGGCATTTAACAGCAGGGTTTGATTCACTTAGATAAGGTTTGGGGGTTTTTAAATATTATTTTTTAAAGCCTGATTTTGAAGTTTGAGTATAAGGGCACACTTACTCAGGCCCTCAGTCCATTTAAAATATCAGTGAAGTCTTGGAAAAACAGAATCTAGGAGAATTATTTACACTGGTTGCTCATCCACCCATGCCAGTTGCCTTTCTGCAGGATTTTGGGAGGAGGTAGAAAAACACAAGATGTATCCAGGTACATGACGCCATGCCACCACCCTTCATCTCCAGAGAGACTTATATCAGTTCCAAAATGCTATTTACTGCTACTTCTAGAAGTTCATACTGGAAGAGCAAGGTACCCATTTTTCACCTGGTTATGATATGGAGTTTAATGATGGCACTGTGCTTACTTTAGAAAAAAAAATAATTCAAATTTTTTATTTTCCTTCTCTCCATAGTCTGTGGGAACAAGAAAAAAATTATTTAGTAAAGTCTCATAAGTAGGAGTGGCAAAATGAGTTATCAGAAAAACACTTAAATTCTTTTGGCAAGTGATACAACTATTTATAAAACAGAGATATATAAGAATATAGATTGGACAGAAACCATCAAGTTTTATAGATTCCTGTAATCATATCCACAAAGACAAAATTATATCACACAGAATACATGTGTCATAATAAACATATTAAGAAATATCACCGTAAAATTGTTTATACTATGTATTGTGATCATATCTCTAACAGATTATATCTTTTTCAAACAACAAATCCTTACCAAGTCAGAGATATGATGTGTCTCCTGCCCTTCCCCAGTTCTCCCTGACTTCAGCATCATTCCAAACTTTTCTTCCCTTTCCGTAGCCCCAGTAATTTATTTCACACATGGAGCATTCTTTACTTCCCAGTGCCTTTCCAGGTAATTTTATAGCTATCAGTAGGCTAAAAAGTGCTTCTGTTGTTCTCCTGGTGGTTCTATTAAATTAAATCCATTAGTATGGTCACATACACACACTTCACATTTTCAACTCTTTCTGCTCATAACGTGATTCTCTTAAGATGTTATCCTTCATATTGCCCACGTAGAACCTAAAAATCTTATTTTTCCTTAGTTTTGCTTTTAAACCATCTTTTTTTTTTTTACATTTTATTACTGCATTAATTTATCACAGGTTCTACATTCCTGACCTCAACATATTTAATTACATTATAGACAACCATCTTTGCTCCTGCTCAATATTCTGAACAGTTCACTGAGTTTTAAATGCACAAAATGGTCGTTGCCACACATTTCATTTCTGGCTTCAGCAGTTGTGATCTTGTGCTTTGTTACTAAAAATAGAGCTGCTTCCAACTACCTGAGCTGAAAAGCTAATTACAGAGCTGGTAAACAGTTCTCCTCCCCATTGAGCAAATGGCAGAATAAGGAGTCTGCTAATGCACTAGGGCTCCCATGGTCCTGTGGGTCTCTGAAATCTATCAAGTGTCATTTATTTAATCATTTGTGGCTGTTTGCATCATGGATAAATTACCATTTAAGTAAATAACTGTTTGACTGTTGTAGCAACAAATCAGGGAGAAAAAGAACAATCAGCTCATTTTAAGAAAATGTATTCTGGCCTAATTCTCTGCTTGCAAAAATCAAAACAATTTCACTGAAGTAAGTAGCATATTGTTGATTTTGACTAGGTAAGAGTTTAGTTACGTTTTCTGCAGTAGAGGGGTTATTAGAGGACTGACTGTTTGCAGCAGCTTAAAGACTTTTTTGATAGTTATTTCTGTCACATACAGACAAGAACAAACAACTGCCACTGTAAGAAAGCACTTTCTTCCCTTAAAAGTACTCTCAGCCCAGCCTGCAGTACAGCAGCACATTGGCTGGAAAAAATTCCCTGCTGAGACATCTGAAGGTAGAAGTGCCCATGGGGTTTAGCTGCTCCTCTGCATTTGACAACGAAACACTGGTTTCCCTGTTCCATTGGACTGATCCTTATCATGTAGCCTAATAACAAGCTTTGTTGGCAACAAGAGTTCAGCCATCACTCAGTCAATAAAACTTCACTCATTTTCAGCCATTACTGAGGGAACAAAATGTAGACAACACATAAGCAACTGTCAGAATAACTGTGATACAGCTGCAGGCCCAAAGCAAAACTAAGATTATGTTTAAGATGCCGTATATTTATTCATCCAAAATCACTTCTGGGGCCAAGATAGCATATAGCTTCTGGAATTACATTTTTTATCTGAATATGCACAGTATAGGAATAAAAGAACTAGGTAGAAAGCCACCAGAAAGATCAATTTTAAAAAGCATTTCTATTTCTCCTTCCTAAGTCCCAAAGAAAGAGACAAGTAAATAAAACCTCCAAGACAGCACTGAACACATTAGAAGAATTTGGTGGACAAAAAGAGTATGCAAGTGAGCATAAACTATTTGCTCATCATCATGGTTCTGTCATGTAAAAGGTATATACTATATACAGTGCATCCAGGGACAGAATTGCTATCTGACCATAAATACATTATTTACACAGCACATTGGGAGATGAAACTATGAGCTCCCTGTTCTGTCTGTCCAATCTTTATGAAAAGGAGAGTCAGGATGCTCTCAGCCAAGTAAACCACCCCCTATTGTGAAGGAAAAGTACATTGCCACTTTCTAGCAAAAGTAAGTGGAAAAAAGAAGGCAAGACAGAAAATGTGGACAGAGGTGGAAATGTGTAGTAAAAGGAAGAAAAATATGCAAGCAGCAGCCAAAAGAGAAACAAAGAAAGGCATGAGGAAGTTAGACTAAGGAAAATTATTCATATTTCAAGCTCTGGATATTTTAAAGAGCAGAATCAGAGGGAATCTTCTAAAAAAACAGTGATGGAAAAACAGAAACAGAGTATCAGCCTTCTCATCTTAACCAGAAGAAACCAAGGTAACATGTCTGCACACCAAAGGCAGTCCCACAACATCACAACTAAGCCAACACTGAAGAAGACAAGTCATGCACCAGGACTTGAGTAGCTGTCATTTGAGCAATGTTTCACCAGAACTGACACATCTTGTTTCCATGGTCCTCTGTGTATGCATACTACAGAGCCCCTAGAGAAAGTCATAAGCATCTTTCACAATTAAATCCATATAATTGTGTGTGTGTGTATTCCCAGACTTGGATAATGATGGAGTGTGTGTGTTTGATGGTATTCAGTGCATAAACAATGTTAAAAATCAAGTGAACCCCAATTTTCAATCCCTGATCAATCTTCTTCCTGCAGTTTCAGACATTTCTTTCTGACCTAAATGACCCAAAATGCATTAGACAACATATTCATGTGTTGGATAAAATGTGCTCATTATGTTAGAAAAAAGACCTCTCAAATGACAGTATATTCCAGAAAATAATACACAAAGAAAGGCATATGCAAACATCATAAGCAGTATTTTCCCTGCAATATGCTATTTCTTCTCACATTTATTCTCACCTTAAGACAGAGATATGATATCCTTTAACCCTGGCAGTCATTTGTCATTTATTTATTCAGATTTCAAAGGCAGAACACCAGCTGCCACAGTCCTCATGTGCTGCACAGACCAGCTTAAACACTTCAACTACTCACAAGTATTTTCAGTTGGTCTGCTTCTGTTGAATTAAACTTGCCAGATTCATAGGGCAAATAAGATGTGCCTCCACCTTTCCATTAAGCTAGGATAAAATTTCCAATCCCCTTGTAAAAAAAAATTACATGGAGGAAGGAAAGATAAAAACATGCAATGCAAGGAAATTGTTGAAAATAAGTTGTGTAATTCTTTTAAATATGAGTAGCTGTCTCAGGCAATCACAAAAAAAGCACTTTCAAAGTGACAGTCTTTAATGAATGAAGTAACTTTGTGAGCCTTGTATTGTTCTTGCCAAAAAATTACATCTTTCACCACACAGGTATCACTCAAACTTCAACCTTCCTAATGAATTCATTAGCATATGCAAAGACTCCAGAGCCAGAATGAGATTGATAGAATAAATTTATCATGTATTAACAGGAGGGAAGGGCAATAACTAAGCATTAACACATTTCTTCATTCAAGAGTTTTCTGGATCAGAGGCACTGGTTAAAGAAGCACAGATTAGGAGACAACTCTGAGGTATAAGAAAAAGCTTATAACAGACAAAATACAGTAGTTTGCTGTGTCATAGTAGCACCAGTTTCAAATGAGTTCATAACCACATCTGCTTATGTCTCAAAACCCTAGCAACCACCTCTACCAGACCTCCTTAATACACCAAAAATTCATCAGTGCTATCTGACAAGTGACAAAGTTTCATACAACACAAATACTTAATTTTAAAAGACTTCAGATGATGAAATGCTCAATAAAATTTCTAAACAATTCAAAAGCTAAAAACCAGCTATTTATGTCTCCACAGCACAGGGAACCTGTAAGTAGGAACACAGGGCAAATATAGATTCCATCACCTTACCTCAGCTATGTGCGGCATTGGGTTAAATCCACAGAGATTGCACACAACTTTCTTGCACTCAGTACAGGTGTTAAAGTTGGGGGGATCCTTAGAACCAATATTTAGTGCAGTTTTACAAAGAGGACAAGACATTTCAGGTTGGCTAGCTTTCTCTGGTTCCAACATCCCATCGGGTTTCTTAGCTTCAGCAGCTTGAGGCTTACTATCTTTAGCCAAACCAGGTTTCTTTTCTAAATCAGATCCTTTAGTTAAAACACTATCCACTTTCGATGGCTCTGATTTTTCAGGAGGCTTGGCTTCTTTCTTTATAGGAACAGCTTTTGGAAGAGGCTGAGCCTGAGCAGCCTCTTTGGGGGCTGCTTGAGGGGCTGGAGGCTGTGGTGGAGGCTGGGGCTGCTTCGCTGCAGGACCAGGCGGAGGGGGGCCCGATGGCTGAGACCCTGTCTGACCTGCTGTGGAAATTAAATTTGAGGCCTGGCTGAAGAATGAAGCTCCAAATCCAAAGAGTTTCCCAGTAACTGTTTCTTGTGGTGTTGTAGGCTGAGGCTTAGGGGCATCAGTGATGCCTCCCAGATTAAGGCTGAAGCGCCTTGATTGCTCTGGAGTTTTCTGAGGTGGCTGGGGCTGAGGTGCAGGCTGTGCTGGCACTGGCTTGGCTCCTGCCCCTGCCTGTGGGCCCTTGGGAGCTGGTTTTGTATCAGGCTTTGGGGCTGCTTTTGTTGGTAACTTTTTAGGCTCATCTTTTGCTTGCGTTGGCTCAACAGGCTTTTTAGCATCTAGTCTAGCCCCAGGCTGAGATGCAAGCTTGGGATCTGACTTCTGCCGGGACACTTGTGGAACAGGTTTGGAATCTGGTTTATCCCCAGCTGGATGTGTGTCCTGGGATGGCTTTGCAAGCTCAGGCTTTGGGGAGTCAGTCACTTTCTGCTGAGTTGGTGGTCTGGGGCCTGCCAAATCCTGCTTCTGCTCTGGCGCTACAGAGGTAGATACAGTGTCTGCCGTGGGCTTCTGTACACTGGGTTGTTTTTGCTTATCTTCAGCCTGTGTTGGCTTGACTTGATCAGATTTTGGAGTGGCATCTATTTGCTGGGAAATTTCAGTGGGTTCTGCACGGGGTTGTTTTGATTTTACAGGAGGAGACCCAGGCAGGGGTGTTTGCTTTTTTTGTGGAGGAGGTTTTTTCGAATCTGCTGACTGTGAAGGATCAGGTTTTGGAGTTACATCTTTCTTTTGAACAGGCTGTGGCTGCGGAGATGGTTTAGCTGTTGAAGGTGGAATGGGTGTCTTCTGTTTGGGTGCAAGTGGCTGTGGCCCAGGACCATGACCTGGTCCTAGGTCACCTCCCAATGTTCTTTGCATCTGGCAGTTTAAACAGAGCCATTCATTGATCTGAAAAAAAAAAAGGCAATTATAACTAAGATAAGACAAAGTTAATAAAATAAACATAATAATAAGTTAATAAGTTATTCTAATATAGGACTTGCTCCAATATTTTAAAATTCTGTGTAAAAAGGGAGAAATACCACTAATAATGTTTTGCAATTAACATGCACAGCTGATTATTTTCATTCTTCTCCACATCGCTGTGAGTCAAGCTATCACTGAGCCCATGATTCTAATGGCTTCACATTCAGTTTACACAAAGCTGAATACTGGAGGATGAAAACCCAGCAGAATGAAAAAAATGCATTGGAATTTCATGGGACCCAATGAGTCATTTACAGCAATGATTTGCCAGAATAATGACAAATACTGCTAAAATAGTTTAACACATCAAGTCTGCTGACAGAAAACAATAATCAGAATTATTAAAACACAGTAAATGCATAATTATCTTTAAGCATACATCTATCAAGCTCTTAATGCAGCTTATGCTTTTGGTAATGGTTTAAATTACAGAGCACAGGTATTGGCAGTACATATGTATCCAATGAATTAGCCACAGAGGTGTGTAAACGGGATAAAACAGACTTTTGAATTACCACCAGTTTCAGGGGGCAAGTGTTCATCTAAAATCAGTGATGAGCTTTTCCTGAGCCCTGATGGTATTTCAAGAGCCATAATTAGGTTTCCCAACTCCTTTGATATTAGAAGTTTCTAGGGTAATTACTGTATACAACAGGGCCCTCTTGTCACACAGAGAAGAAGGAATAATGCAAATAATGCATGTTTCTCATCAATTATAGTACCTCGCAACTTTAAAACATTTTTTATCATTCCCAAGCAGTGTTGCACGAGAGGGAAACCATATTTCTGATAAGCCCAGCTTCACCATCTGAGAAAGGATCAAATTGCCTAAAACATGTGGTCACATGCTACTTTCCACACTTTCCATCACTAGCAGAAACATTATAGGCAGCAAAAATGCCATTCAATATGGTACAGAGTCTCATGGGCCTCCACCTGCAAGAATATATTTAAGCAGGTCACTTTTAGCTCTTCTCCTATTCTTTAGTCTTTGTGTGAAACTCAGAGTGCCAGCTACAGCACTTGCATGCACCACTGCAACAGAGGGAATAGCAAGTAGGAGAACACACAACATAAGTCTCTTTGCCCTTAAGGGTGAAGATTCCTGGATGCTGTTTCTCACTCAGGACTTGATGGTCTTAGAGATATTTTACAACATAACTGATTCTGCGATGCAATGAAATCTCTACTATACACCATGGAACAAATCCAGAGGCACTACATGCAAAGAAAAATTTTGTCCGTGTAATATCAGAGCTCACTGGAAGAAAGGAGCTCTGATATCATGGACTGAGGCAATGAATTCATTATTTTTGTGTGCCTTGCCAGCCTC
Source organism: Molothrus ater (assembly GCF_012460135.2). Classification (NCBI taxonomy): domain Eukaryota; kingdom Metazoa; phylum Chordata; class Aves; order Passeriformes; family Icteridae; genus Molothrus; species Molothrus ater. Next base: position 9,737,474 of record NC_050482.2, on the reverse strand, counting down.
GTGTTTTTGTAGCAGCAAAAATTGGATGCAGCTCCCTAAAACACAGTTATTTAAATTATTCTGATAAACATGGTGTAAACACACACACTGGAATATAAGTTCACTATTACTAACAGCTTCACAAAGTGATGACAAATTTTGGCCTCAGCTGTAAAGTTCCATTCATAGTAAGGCTGCACTTCTATTTTCAGTGCAATTTTTTAGATTTTTTAAACAATTCTCTGTTCTACTTGCAAACGAATAAAACAACTGATTGTTAAAAAGTGAAAACAACTGAAAAAAAAAATGGAACACATGTTTAAACTCTGCTTTGAATTATGAAAGGAATTAAATTCAGACCTGTACAGAGGACTTGAGCAAAGATTACATTTAGCTTAACTCCCATTTTGTTTGCTTAATGATCACTTCTCTTACCTGATTTTAGATATTAGTAACATAATTTAATTAGATACATACTAATACCATTTCTGGATTAATCCTTAAGGGTTTTCTAGGGCTTAAGTGTAATCAAAGACCAGGCTGTCACAGTTGTCTGGCTTTGGCAAAGTAACTAAGATTTCCTACATTAGGGAGGTTGGCTCTGCTCTACAGTGGAGAAAGACAAGATCCTGTGAGGAGTTTTTTAATGCACCTAAGCAAGGAATGGCTTTTCCCCCTATCCAAAGGATTCCTACAGATATTTGGAAAACTTGCTTTCTGTAGGGATTCACTGCTTCTGCTTCTTTTTACACTGTGGCAATAACAGGTGGCTACCTGGTCTCATTCAGCTTCCAGGAAAGCTAAATTTAAGTCACTATGACACCTTCAAGGCCTCAAATGAAGTAGCTGTAGAGTTGGTGGGGCTATAAAATGAGTCATTTTAATAATTCTTACATTTAAGGTATCCAGATTCAAATTGCATTTTTAAGCATTTAGGTTTGTCTTCAACCTGCAGCTTGTCCAGTCTGATTCTGTTATCTACCTGGAGTACAAACAACCATTACTTTTATGCTACAGATTTCAAAGCAACCTTGTGCAGAAGACAAAACCTTAACCCATTATTTTTTTCCTTATTATTATTAAAAAATTTTACACATACATACACACATGTGCATTCTTGGTATGAAACTGAAGCCTCCAAAACCAAAACCAAATTTGCAACTCCTACAGCTGAACTCAAAAATGAAAAATGTACAAAGTTTCACTTCACTGTATTATTTTTTACATCTTTCTGGTTTAAACATAAAATTCCTCCTATGCACTTTAGTGGGAGGAATTAAGTGCCAAAATGTTCAAGTCATTATAGGTTACACACATCTTCAAACAAATGCAAAACTGTACAAACTATAGTCCTGTGATTGGAACAGCAGGAGTTCAAAATGAAATGTGCTATGTGATATAGTTTTCTATCAAACACTTGCCTGTTTTTTCTACCAGAATTACAGAGACTTTCCATAAATTTTGACAGGAATGGGCTTCCATTAAATACAGATGCTCTTACACACTATTACAGATGAAGTAAAACTTAGTGCTGCTTCACTTAAATAACTTAAATACAAATGTTTCTCTATCCTTAAAGGTGTTCCTGGGCAGAAGTTCTGTGACCTCCTAGTTTCTTTCTCCACATTTCTAATATCATTATGTGGGATTAAAAAGCAAAAGTTTCCAGAGGAACTTTTGAGCTTTCACTGCTCCTGTCTGTGATGGAGATTCCTCTTTGATGCTGAGAAACCCAAGCTGTCTGTTTTTTACACCAATATATAGGGGTGGGAGCTGGTCTTATTTCTAGAAGAGATCTGTGAGTGATTTTCTTCATTCTGAGACCCATGTCAATAAGTGCTATAACTAGAACAGTAAACCTGACAGATTCCACGCAGCATTTTTGTTCAGATTTCAACTCCTGAGCAAAGAAAATTGCTGCTTTGTTTTCTAACTCTTGTAGAAACTATATGCCCTCAGAACAACAAAAAAGTAATTAAAATGTATTTTATATATTCATCAACCATAGCATCAACTCTCTAGTTTGAAGCACCAAATGAATTTATTTGGTATTTTACTAACAACATCCATGGAGAATCACTTTGAAGAAAATTATAACACTACATTTCATGGATTATGAATGCATAAGGAAAGGCAAGCTAACAGTTGACACCAGTAACAAATAGCAACTATAGTTCAGTCCTTCTCCCTATCCCAAACAAAGCCAACACAGTTGAAGGCAATCCAGTGTCTATTCCTTTCTTCAAAAATGGTTGAGATTTGTTCTAACAACACAGACCCATCAAAAGCAACAGGAAAGCTGTCACCAAGTGCATTGCCTGGCACACTTAATTTCTATCCCTGCAGATGATGTAGGAGAGGAAGAGAATCTATCTTGATTCCATGATTCCAGAAGTACCTGAGAAATAAATTTTGACTTGCAGATTGCACACATTTCATACAAAAATTACTAGCATAAAGTATGAATGTGGCCCTCAGAAGCCATGCTAGCAGTCCTTTTGCAGAGCAGAGCTGCACTCCAAGTGTATGGGTCTCATTCTCATTTAGAACAGTCATTTGCTGCTATAAAAAGGAACTTAAAATGTACATAAAATATTAACATCCCTTTACATTACCACAGGTATGTAAAATGGACTTTGCTGACACTGCTCAACTCCAAAGCTTTATTGACAAAATCAGCTTCTAGTTTGAAAACACATTAACTCATTTGGCCCTTGACAATTTTAAAGAGCAGTGAGGAATCCAGATTTGGCTCTTAGCAGAAATTTTTGCCAAGATGATGAGAGAAACATGAAAAATAAAGCGCTCAAGCACATGATTTTATGCAGCTTCATGCAGTGTGGTGGAATACTCTAAGACAAGAAGCTAAATCAGAAAACCCTGTTATGGAAAAAAAAAAAAAACTATCACAAACCAAATTAAATTGGTACATCAATATACAAGTTAAAATGTCTTCTAAAGAAGCTTGTGCAATCCTGGATACAAAGTTTTGTTCTTCTAGACCATTATTTTATGAATAAGTTCTCAGCTGTTCAAAGTAATTACACCAAACTAAACATTTAACAATTGTACACAGTATGCAACTGATCCTCATTTCAGGCAAATACATCATCACTACAAAATACATATTTACCTTCCTTTCAGACATATGATGAGTTTGCCAGGGAACACTGACTCAAGATGCTCACAAACATGACACTAGATTCTAGTCAGCAGCACGGTCCATGGGATCCTTCCACAAACCGCAGCAATGGTTACAAGCTCTGTAGCTTGGTGCTAAACCAATGCTGGTAAAAACTTTTTAAATAGACATATTGAAAAATCATTTTTAAATGTTACTTACTGTTCTAAAGCTACTGAACACTACAGAATTAATTATATTATGCAGTTATCACAATCTTAAAACATATTCCACTACTCTACTTAAATTACCAATATGAAAATCTATAGTTTGCACGTGAATTATGAATGTTTGGGGAACTATTATTTTATAGCTTACATAATTAGAATCATAAAGCAGAATAATGAACACAACCTTTTGAATTTTTTTTATCAGTATCTCAGGATATCTAAAAACAAGTTTTTTTTATAGTCAAGGATATGATTAAGCTGCCTCATGCACATAGCAAGGAAAAAGACATTTAAATACAGCTCAGTGCACTGCATCATGCAGTAATGCAACAAATGCTCATTGCTTTGATCAACTACACTGAGATTTGATATGCCAGAAACACATGAATGACTGACAAAAAATCTAACTGCACATCAAGAGAGTGGCAAAGAAAAGGTTAACGAAGTTCATCTGTGCTGCACTGAGCGAATCATGAGAAGGATTAAGCTGTCTGGTGAGAGCAGGGCTGGGCTGTGCTGCCTGCCCAGTGGCTGCCCAGCAAACACCATCCCACATCACATGGCCTCACATAGTAGTAAATTACAGTTGCTGAGCAACAGCAATACTGGCACAGATGGCTGACTGCAGTTGACATCTTTAGCTATGCAGATTAATTTATTATTTACTTGTGTTAAAAACTGTACAGGCCAGCTTTCTGGACTAATGAGAAAACACTCCAACATATTGTAGAATATTGCTCAATTAAATTATTGGGAAACTATTCCCCATACAGAGGGGTTTTGCCTCTATGTTCTGCCCCTTATGTAAAGAGAAAAAAAAAAAAAAAAGAAAAAACCACAAGGCATCACTGCTATTTCTACATCTAATCCTTAAAGTAAAGCAGAACTGTGGGCACACAGCCTTCCTCTAAGACAGAAACAATGTGGGAGTTTGTTTAAGAATATTCCATGGAGAGAAACAGTATCCTGTACTTCCATAACCCTTCTACTTGAGGATCTTTACAATTTTCCCAAATGTCTGTGCAGAATCTGTGGCTAGGGGCAGAACTATAGGAACTACACTAACTTCATTTCACCACAAAAATTGTGAATAATCCCCATTTGCATAGAAATTGCAGTGTTAGTAACACTGGAAGATCCCAAGTACTCTTTGTACTACAGCATATATTTCACACTTTTATGGCTTTTAAATGGCAGCTAAACAAGTCTTGTTTACATCTGCTCTCTGATCAATTTGAACCTAGACTAAAGTACATCAGTTTTACACAACTCTTCTCACTTCATTTCAACACAGTTAAGAGCTGGTATTTAAATAACTACTTTGAAAAATGTTTCAAAGTCTTGGGATTTGCTGGAGTTTTTTTAAACACATTTCTATACAACTTATGATGGCTATAACAGCTGATAATTAGATTTAGGTCTTTGATTTTTTTTTTTCTGCTTTACTTATATAACCCTTTTATCCACCCCACCAAGTTCACATAGGGTGTACAAACTCAAAGCTATTTTCCCTGATATCAAAACACTTAAGACTTTATTGCATGTCACTACCCACAGTGATGGCAGTTTATTCTTGTTTATATATCATTTCCAGTCCAACTTGCATTTTGGTTCCCATGTACTATTACAACACAGCAGGGTCTAGACTGCAAACCACAGGGAATACTTCAATCAACAGCTTCCTTTACTATCATGTAATCAACAAAGATTTAATAGAGTAATTTCTATTAATTTTATTGCAAGTATAAGCATAACTTACCTGAATTCACAAGATTTATACTCATCTTCCTTATTTTAAATTATTATATATTGTTCTCCCTATACAACCTAATAATAATGAAAATAACAAAAATTAATGCCTTGCTGACTGTTTAAATTCTGTTTAGTTATTGATCCTACTTCATGCCCAAGTATTTTTAGGAGATTTAGAGCTGCAGGATTTTAATAAAAGCAAATACAAATACCAAAAAATAATTATGAAGATTTGAACTAAAATATTATATTTTTAAATCAAATCTTGTGATATGATTGTAAAATTAAAGAGAGGCAGAAAGGAAGCAAAAAAAAAAATCAAGGCAATAATATGTAGTACAATTGATATGGAAAATTTCTATCTATAAAAAAAAAGTTCAGAAATAGACATGCACTCCCCCACAAAAATCTTCAATAACAAAAAATAAAATATTTCAGACAGAGTTAAAATTTTTTCATATTGAATTGAAAAAATAAATGTGCAATCCAGTAAAAAGTTCTACTTGATCAGAAACCATACACTCCACTTTGAGATAGTCAACTGTTTGGGGTTTCTGATTCCTCCTCCTGGAATTTTTATCCCTCCTCTTTTTTCCAATAAATTAGCTTTGGTACAGACACATTGTTTGGAAAAAAAAATCAGAAACCATAAAATATTTTTAAGAATTCACTTTATCTCTGCCCAGAAGATCTTTTGGCAAGTAAACAAATCCTGTATCAATACACAGCTTCCCATTATTTGAATGTACAATTTTCATTAAGTATCTATCTCTAAAATGATACCTGGCCTCAAGATTAATTTCAAATGTTCTCTTTAAAGAACGGCACAATCATGGATGAAATGTGATCTAATGTATATAAAATTCATGTAGAATAATCCCTCCTCAAAAACCCCCAAGAAGACAGGCATCCACATGTGCACAGATACACATCCAGGAGCAGAGCCCACACACAGCCAAGGGTCCAACGTTAACAGCTCTAACACTCCACTCGATCATCAGCTTTACAGATGACATCATAAAGAATGTAAGGATTTTATGATTACCCTTTAAACCCTTGCCCAGTCAGTTTTGCATGCATCTTCCACTAACTAGTTCACAAGGAATGAAAATTTACTCCAGCTGCTGAGCATATGCGCTAATTTAGATTTAACTATAGCAGTTTGTGCTTTTTGCCTTTTTCCCTCAAGGTGCTTTTGTTCATTTTCAGAAAGCCTACTCCTACTTGAATGCTCTAATGGGCTGAATCTTTTTCTGGGAAGTGCTGCTTTCTGTTGTTAATGGCTCTGGGAGTGGGTTTGGGAAAATAAAATGGTAAAAAAATTAGAAAAATAAGTCACCACGTAGTAAAAGATACACTTCCTACAAGGTTCTGATGTACATGAAAGGCAAATGGAATAGAGTACCAGTCCTCAAACCTGCTTATATAATTTTTTCCATTACTTTATGCAACTGTTGCTAGGCAGTCATGTGCCATGGTGATGAGTGGAGTATGAATACCTAGACAGATTAGAGAGACATATGTTACTGAACACTTATGTATGATGCCTTTTCTCTCCAGACTGCTGTACAAAAGCAAGACACCAACTATCCTTCTTCCCCAAGAGGACTGCAGTGTCAGATGGTTCAGAGAAACAGTTCAAGGGGTCTGACCTTGTGGCAATACAGGTATCACTTTCTGCTCTTAGTTAGAGTTCTCTCTAGTGAGTTCAAACAGACAGAGTGCATGTACTACTGAATTTTAAATAAAGGTTTAAATTAATAAAATGAATTAAATTTTTTATCTGCATTTTATAATGGCTTTACAAGGTATGCAATCTACTTCCTAAGCCAGTTTTTAAAGCTTGTAAAATTCTTCTCAGGATCAGCTAGAAATATAGAACACAGAAATTGAGAAAGATCTACATTGGAAAAATTATTCACTTGATTAGTTTTGGAGACTGAGCTACCTTGTAAGAAACTTGTAAGGAGGCTGTCTTAGGAAAGCAATTCCAGCAGCTGCACAAAGGGAAAATTTTAGAGAACAAAAGTCAATTTTTTTCTAAATAAATGCCTTCCATTCCCCACATCCAATTTGAAATTATTGCTTCCCCATAAGTAATGTGTTTAACATAAGCAATAAAATCAGTAGTTATACAGGATGTGGGAAAAGCACAATGTAGGATTCCAGAATAATGAAGCCTGACAAAAAAATATCAGGGAACGCTAAAGTAAAACAGTAAAGTCAGTAGGTGCATGGGTAAGACACAGAATTTTGGTCAATAATACTTCAGGAGAAGTTAAAATACAAGAAGTGAAAAGAAAAAAATTGCACCATAAGCAAGAAAACTGACAGCCAAGTCACAAATCATGATCTTCCTGATAGTTGGGAAGAAGTGGGTAAAGTACTGTAAAAGGAATCAGGAACTTTTGTTAATAAGCTAAATACTTAAAGGAAACAGAAAGTAGAATGAAAATTTGATAATAACTCAAGTGAGAATCTTGGCAGCTGAAATAAGTGAATTTTTTGTCTGTGCCAGAGCAGGTTCTATTAACTTTGATCCCAACATTCAGGAATAAAGTCAGGTGTGATTTTTGTCACACTTCAATGGCAGACTGGAGCAGGACACCCACAATGAAGTTTCAGCAAGACAGCTGGTGGTGCAAAGCTGAGCAAATGAGAAAAGTCTGAGTGGGAGTCAGGAGATTGGAACTAATAGCTGAATAAATTAGATGTCCAATACCTTCATTTTCTGAAATGATTTTTTCATGAAATAAATGCATATCCTGTGTTTATTTCAATGTCTAATATGAAATTCAAATTTGCTTTTACATATGTATGCAATCAGTTAGTCTTAAATGCAGCTGTATTTATTGTCTAAAAGTCCTGAATTTCACACTTACTGAGTATCCACTTCAAAAACTAGTAGTTATTCACAGAATTTCCAAATACTTGGAAATCTTCTTACATAAACTCTCTCTCAAAACCTGTTTCATTTGAACACACCAAAGTTGTTGACCAATTCCATAGGAAATATGGAGCTTTTAAAGGAAGACAAACTTGGGGCTTCAAGAGACTCCAAGAGCACACTACAGACATGAACAACTCAGCACTCACAAATAAATGTAAGAAGTTCTGGCCCAAAAACATTGGCAGAATTTGAAGACAAAGGTTTGCAATAAAACTTCCTTGTTGACTTTAATATTAATATGTTACACTTCTTGCCTGTTATACATCTTTTTTTCACACTAACAGTCCAGAATGACCTTTCCTCATGTAGACCCTGAAATATTGACACCTGGTTAGTTGCAGATGCTCTGAAGTTTCTACACACAGATGTTCAGGTCACTCCTTTTCCAGTCCAGCCTTCAGTGCCAGCTATCTCAATCCTCAGTTTCCCTAAACTCAAAGAAGACATCAACAATCCTAAACCAAGTGCTATCAATGGTTACTGCTATTACTCTTTCAGTCTTAAATTTCCAATTTTAACAAAAAAACCAAAAATATCATATTGCTGGATGCAAAAAATCTGCTGTTTGTTACAGGTAGCCACAAATAAACGTGCTGGAAAGAAAACCAGCTGCTAACAATGTCCTTAAATCACTGTGATACTGAGTACACAGGTTGCCCAGAAAGGCTGTCAGACCTCCATCCTTAAAGATATTCAACACTGGCTAAACCTGCTTGAGGTGACACCACTTTGAGAAGAAGTTTAGACTACACCATATCCAGAGAAATTTTCCAGAAATTCTTTGATTTAATTTTAAATATACAGGTATTATTTATTAGGTTCAAAATACAGTAGTAGTCTGTACTTCTTCCTGTGTTCGTCTCAGATCAGCTAAATTGATACCACAAGACAAAAAAAAAAGTTTTCTAAATATCCCTTCTGATTATCACTAGTTAGCCTTTGATGCCAGGTCCATTCTGTTTGAATTTCCATAAATTGGTAGAAGTGTTGTTACTGAAAACAAACTCCAGCTACTTTGCAAATTTAAAAGTAGCATATCAGGATGTACAAGAAGCTGAGAAAACAGTCACATAAAGCATTATTCCCGTGCAGAGCAATAAAGGATATGTATAAGCAATAAATCAAGCTACCACAAACATCAGGTTAAAATAAATTCATTTGTAGTCCTAATATTGTTTTCTATTCCATTTTTATGTTATAGAATTACAGCAAGAATGGCAATCAAGGTTAGAAATAGTCCACAGAGATCTTAACATCCCACAAGAATGAAATAACCCACGTAGCACCAAGGCAAACTCATGACTCAGGCTTTCAACTAACACAACTGAACACTGGCACAGTTGTAAAGCAAATCCACTCCATATCCTTTCCTTAGCCACACACTGGAGCTATGAAGACTGCTTTTTTTTTAATTAGTTCTTATAGCAGAAAGGTTATTTATCTATAAATGTATTTGCACATGAGTATTGTGGTCAGATTGTAAACATAGACAGCAGGTGATCAAAAACAATCAAAATGAGACAAAAGTCACACTAGGGTCTCTCCTTTTTTTATATAAAGAGATGAGAACACATTTCTAAATCTATATGAGCAGAGAACCATTACCTTTTTCCTCCAGTTTCACCCTGTTTTACTCATAAGCAGTTATCTGAAATAGCATTTTTTTTACTGAACTTGTTAAATTATCACAGTGGTATATGTAGTACATGTGATGTTTCAACACAGCAAAGGCAAACTGAATTCTTAGTGAACATCAGTTTGAAAATTACTCACCTCTGTGATATGAGGATTAGGATTGAATCCACACAGGCTGCAGACTACAGTGTGACACTGGGTGCACGTGTTGTAGTTGGCCTTTTCAGGAGTGTGCAGCAGCAGCTCGGTGGTTGTACAAAGAGGGCAGAAGGTTTTCTTTGGGGCAGACTCGGTGGGTTGACTTGCACCAGCTTGCATTTGCTGTGGGGGCTTTTCCGGCCCTGGTTGTTGGCCAGGGGGTTTTGTAGGTCCTGCTTGTTGTGCTGGGGCTTTTGTGGGCCCTGCAGTCTGAGAAGGTGGTTTCGTAGGCCCTGCCTGGGGTGGCACTTGTTTTACAAGCCCTGTTTGCTGCGGAGGTGGCTTCCCAGATCCAGGCTGAGGTGGTTGTTTTGCAGGTCCTGTTTGCTGAGCAGATGGCTTTTCAGGTCCAGGTTGCTGAGAAGGCTGTTTTGGAGGCCCTGTCTGCTGGGGAGAAGGCTTGACAGGCCCTCCTTGCCGTGCAGGCTGCTGTGATGGTTGTTTGGCAGGTCCTGGCTGCTGCGATGATGGTTTTGTGGGAGGCGCTGTTTGGGACGTCACTTTAGTGCTGTCTGGTTGCTGTGGGGATGGTTTTGTTGGGCCTGATGAAGGTTTTGCAGAAGTTTGCTGTTGAATGGGTTTTGTTGGTTCTGATGGTTGTGGCTGAGATTTCTGTGGTCCTCTCGGCTGGGGTGGTTGTTTTGCTTGCTCTTGCTTAGCATCTGCTGGTTGGCCATGGCCTGGTTTCTGAACTTGCCTTGGTCCCCCAGGCTGCTGCTGCTGCTGCAGCGCTGGCTTGGAAGACTCAGTTTGTTGGACAGTAGGTCTGGCAGGTCCTGGATGTTGAACAGCTGGCTTTGGAGACTGTGGTTGAGTTGGATGTTTCGCAGGACTCCTCTGCTCCTCAGGTTTCCCTTGCTCTTTTGGGGCAGCTTTTTGTTTCCTACCGGCTTCTTCATGAGTTGTATCTGAATCCGATATCAAATCAAAAGGATTGAATTTGTTCACAACTGAAGTGACTGCACTCAATGGATTGGCTTCTGAGAGAAAACTGGGCATCATACTTGGCTTCTGATCTTCTTTAAAATCAGTCCTGGACTTTGATTCCCGTAGACTGAGAGTAGAAGGGCTCCGTCCAGGTGCCCGTTGTTCTGTCTTCAGCGCATCTACTGTTCTGCTCTTACTTAAACCTGGTGGTCCTGGATCTGGAGGCTTACCTGGTTGTCTGGGATGGCGGCTTGTATCAAGTTCAGGATGTCTGCAAAGAGAAAACGTAATAAGATTAAAATAATGCATGACAGAATAAAAATTGGATAAAATAAGATGTATCAGTAGCCCTGGAAGTGCACCGGTAGCGCTGTGAAGTTTCTCAGTGCCTAAGCATTTTCAAGACCAAGGCATATAACAAGGTGCATGTAAAAAGTATTTAAATAATCACTATTCTTTAAAGGGTGATACAGGTATTCAGTCATTGATTGCTTTATTCTTTAGAAAATAATTTAATACAACAATATTTAACCAGATATCCTTTTTTTCAGAATTCCGAAGAGATCAAAGCTAGAACTTCCTATTATACTGATATACAAATTATTAACTCTCCACCCTGCTCCTCAGGATATAAAAAACAGGGAGACAGAAGACTAAAAGAAACAGAGGTGTCAAAATTAGCAGATCAAAGTAGAGCCATACAAAAAAAAATAAAAGCACAATGCAATATGCTTCTGTACTTATTTTTTGGATACTTGTACAAAATTTGGATATATTTACAATTCAATATGCAGCAGTGATTTAAAATTCATGTACGTTAAAGAGTATTCTTCTTTGCAAAAGTATTCTTCTTCTTTGTAAAGTTTTTATTTTGGCACCCATCTGCTCACAAATCAGGAGAGCTCTCCATTAAATAAAACAGATTTCAGTTCAGAGTTAGCCTGAACCTTCTTTTTTTCTTCTTTGCAAATAGCTACCATACTCCTTCTCAACATCATCTGAACAAGTCACACTGACCAGTATTAAAAAGAACTCCACCACATTACATTAGAGAATTGGGAAAAATCCATGCAACAACATTTTGCTGTATGTTCATACGGGAGAAAATGAAACTAAGAATGTAGGAACCCAAATCAAGATCACGGCTTTATATATGGCACAGTATTTCACTTGTTGCTGTACTTGGCTGTAGCACAGGAAATAATATTGTTGCTCACTGATATAATAATATTGTTGCATTGGTGCTAATGCTCAGGGATGTAATAAAATATTCTATTCAGTGCTACCACTCAGCTTCTGCTGGAAGATACGGGGTATACACTTCAGTGTCACAGAAATGTTGTAAATATAAAATTTTCTCTTTTTTACTTAGAGAGAATCAGTCAGCTGTGATCCTTGTTTGCCAGACAGGACATTTTTTCTTGGGTATTCATGAGCAAAAGAAACAATCACTTATTAGATTTAACTGCATTCCTTGACTAATAAATAAATAAATGCACAATTTAAAGAGTTTTTTCAGAAGTCTGCAGAACCATCTACAGTAGCCACATTAAATTATATATTTTAGATTGTTAATGTCACCATGAGTTTAGCAGTATTTCTGATTAGCATTTAGTTTCCATTACATGGCTAGCAATGGCAATACAAAAGGACAAAGCTTAGTGGTAAACTTTTCTGTGTAATTCTCACAATGCAGGATTTCTCTTAATCTCGTATCTGACTTTTTTCTGTTAATTAAAAATTTCCTCAAGCAATACTTGCTAAGGACAAATTATTCCCAGCCTTCCACAATTCCATTTATCCTTTCTCATTCCTGTAGACTTATTGACCACAATATTTGGAAGCTTATGACCCTAATGTGCAACCCACTGATGTGAGCAGGTGTTTTTCCACTGGCATCAGTCAACATTGATTAATTCATAAAGAGGATAATTCAGAAAAGCCCAAAGATAATCTAATTCTTTCAAATATTTGGCATTTTCCTTATTAAAAGAGCAGTTTTATACTGTTGAGTCTTAACTTTTTTGTTAGGTTTGGGATTAAATGTGTTAGATGGTATTTTTTTTGTTTGGACTTAGATGTTTATTAGTTTTTATTTATGTTACAGTTTTACAAACTGTGAGTTTTACAGTATTTTACTCTAGCAAACTAAAAAAATGGAACCATATCTCTTTCTCTATAAGGTTTCTTAAGGATAAACTCTTTAATTAAGAAATGACAAATTATTTTTATTTTTAACTCAATAACTATCTGTGGCCTGCAATGCAGATATTTTATCTAATTATATAATATTACTCAAACTTATGAAGAAGAAGGTTAAGAAGGACAGGCTTCTGCTCTGAAACCTTTATTTTGTTTTATATATATCACTATATTATAAAACTTTAAAGTTTTCTACCATGTGATATTATACACTTCTATTCAAGCTACACACTCATAATCCTAGTTCTATTATTTCATTTTGGAAGTTTTCTCTATGGCCTCAGGTCAAATGTAGTGTTTTCTTGAGGGTCAGTGCCTGTCAGCACAGAAAGTCAAAAATTCCCAGTAACTAGGGTTCCAACATTATACTCTGATTAGCAAGGTAGGTCTACCTGCAGTTCTGCTTCTTGTTATTTAGATAAGCACTCTAGGTTTATCTGAAGAGACACTGCTTACCATACAAAAACATTTCAACTAGTCTATTAGCCACTAGCCTATTTTAACTAGTCTATTAGCTGGGTACACCTCCAGCATTCATGATTGTAAATGTTCAAACTCTTGGAAGGCTTCATTCAACAATGATAAGACTTAAAAGGGAGTGGGGAAGAAAAAAACAACAGTGCTATTGAAATTCAAGTCCAGAAATTGGATAACATGCCCATTCCCAAACCTTACAATGTGAAGCTAGAACAGAAGGGGGGGGAGGGGGGAATCCCAAACAAAAACCAAAGCAAAAAACCCAACGGTTTTTAAAAATTCAACTTGGAAATTAGCAAGAAAAATAACTGGATTGAAGTGGAATTCTGCTCCAGCTTGCATTTTTATCAAATAATGTGTTCCATAAATTTCCACCTGATCAGCTATCAGGCTTTGAAATGAGATTAAAACCCATGAATCTAGGAAATAAACTCAGGTGATTCTCTTCAAGGCTATTGGTATATTCTGAAGAGCTGACTTGTCTTGCCTTTGTACACACCAATGTTTCTAAGCAATGGAGACAGCGCGTGATTAACTAGTGGAAGAAAAAGCCTTGAAAGGACAAGCTTCTTGAGAAGTGTTTCTTCTGTCAAAAGCCAGGACTTGTTCCATTTAGTTTGAGGTACCTGAGAGTTGAAGTCTTTTCTACAACCATTTTACAACCAACCACAAACTGATATTGAAAAAATTTAATTGAACTGGAGAATCAGAAACCTCAAACTAAATCTTAACAAGAATTTGACAAGAATTTTCTAGCTTTCAAATCTTTTGAATCACAAAAAAGCTTTCAAACCAGACCCAACATACAATATAATTTAGTTCTTCCTCACATAATGCTTTTCTTTGTGCTGCTGTGCTTCCTCTCACTGCGGTGTTAACTCATGGAACTCATCTCTACTCATTTACATATTAGAGCCCAATCAAAGCTTACTTTGGAGTAAGCAGAGATTTAACAAAAGGACTATTGGTCCAGTTCTTCAATTCCATAACTACAAGCACCTGTTAAGAAGGCATATTTTTCCCCATTCATCAGTGTTAATAGTTTCAAAGACAAATGCAGTAACAATGCAACTCAAAGGTAGTTAATTTTTTTCATATCTGCAGAAAATATATGTATGAATTTATGCATCCTCCAGTGGCTAACTTTTCTTAAAAACATATATTTCTTCTAGAAAATATACCATAAATATACTTCAGAAGTGCAACAGTTAGCGAGACTTCTTAGCATTTCTTATCAAAATGCAGCAAAGTTTATTTTATTTATATCTATTGTGACCAACTTATTGAACTGGGAAAAAAAAATGACCAAAAAACCCAAGCAGCTGTATTAGATGGTCATATATTCAGCTGGCCATCTAATCCTTTCAGATATAGTGTAATTCCTCAGGAAGTGAACACTGGCACAGTTACAGAGTCATTTGATGAAGCTAGAACAAATGGAAGTGGCTTACAAATTGACTCTGCTTGTTTCAGAGAAATTTCCCAACCATGAATTTTCTGAAGACAGATAATTGAAATTGGATAGAAAGATTTCCACAGATCCTAAACATCTCACTGGAACCTGAGAATGAAACTCTCATTTTTTAATTTTTTTTAATAATAGGACAATTATTAGACAGTTCACTTTAGGTGCTTTAGATCTAAATGCACTTATTGCAATTCACAAGACTTCAAAGCTCAAAGCCTACAGAAGTTTTAGAATGTACAGCATTCATTTTTAGGTGGTAAAGGTGCAACTATATTACCTGGCACATATATTACTTACTATTAAAAAGCCTGTTTTTGCAAAAAATATTACCTTAGGATACCAGCAATCATAAGGAATTTGTACACTTTAGGGTTATTTTGGGAGCAGGAATGGGAGCATTTAGAATAGAAAATAATTATTAGACTCTAATGTTATAATGGAAATCACAAAGGAAGAAACCATTTAATATGTTAAAAATTAACAGATGCTACAATAATGACACTGCCAAAATGCAAAGCTATATGGACTGAAAGCCAGAATTCCTCTTTTGATCACACTCCGTCACCTAACATTTGGACTGGAAAGAAAAAAAGAAAAAAAAAACTAAAAGTTCCAGTTTTAGTCTGGAAGAGGGCGATCTGTAATCCTTAGGAGAGGCTTACTCCAAGGGTTTTATTTGTATCAGGTTCTTGATAATTACTGCAAACATTCTTGGTAGCTCTCAACAGCAAAAAAAGCAAACAGCAAGAGGAGAAAATAAAGCCACAAACCAAGAGACAAGACAAGTAGTAACTTCATTACAGTGGAGAGGCATGAAGATACTATGATGGGAACTGCTATAATAGTCAAAGCTGACATTCTGACGCAAGGTAAAAGGCTGTAATTCACGAATTTAGAGTCCTCTTACTTTAAATAGAGGGTGGAAGTATGGTATGCTAACAAGATCAAAGTAGCTTCTGATATAAATATGTTTGTAGGAAAGCAGACATTTATAAATGCAGATATGTTCACATTGCAATGAGTTCAGTCTACTCTAATGACTTCCAAGAACATTTATCTTTATTTTTTCATGGTATTGTTCCAGTAAAAAGTAAGTTTCAAAGTACTTGTGTCTTTGTTCATAGACAATTATACAAAAGGGAATTTTGAACTTAGTTTCATGGAACTAAAGAATATTTCTTTTTCTCATTAATGTTCCTCATTAACAACAGAGGCTGTACAGAGATCTAAATTGAATGGAAATTTTTATTTTACACACAGTGCTAATGCCTGATCAATAATTAAGCAAGACATGAAATAGGAAGATTTGACTTCCAGTTTCAAAAAATGGAGACCATCATCTCAGGTATAATCTCAGTGACTCCAATAATTGCCCAAGAATTAATTTAGTCCCACCCTCCTTGCCTCTCTTCTAGAATTCACTTATATAAACCTGACATTATATAAACTGAATATGCATGTATGGTGGGGTGAGGTCAATGCACCGTGAAACACTCGAGGAGGCTCCTTTCAGCTTCCTCCTTCAAGACAAACAACACACCCAGCCCCGGAGTCGGAGAGCAACAGAGGCGCCGGCCTCGGGTGGCAGGCTGGGCCAGGAGGGGTTCAGCACCGAGGACAGCGGCACGGGGCCGGGCCAGGAGGGGTTCAGCACCGAGGACAGCGGCACGGGGCCGGGCCAGGAGGGGTTCAGCACCGAGGACAGCGGCACGGGGCCGGGCCAGGAGGGGTGCAGCACCGAGGACAGCGGCACGGGGCCGGGCAGGGCCGTGGTTCAGCACCACGGACAGCGGCAGCCCCGAATAGCCGGGCGGGGAGCGGGCTTGTTGCACGTCGGGCTGAGAATTCGCTGAGGGGCAGGCAAAGAACGGGGAAGGAAATTACCCCAGCCTTCGCAAAAACACAACGAGGTAAAGTCATGACTCTCCAGAACGCTGAATACCGTGGCAAGCAATTTAATCTATTTAGCCTCTCCCCTTCCAACTAATAAAGGGAGGGAAGAAAAAAAAAAGAAAAAAGAAAAAAAAGGGTGAAAAAATAGGCTGAAACAGACCTCCTCAATCCATGACTATTTAATGAAGCCGAATGATAGTTGTAGAGGTTCAGAATTGGCAGAGTAACGGCCAGCAAATGTATTATGCCCAAAAGCCTTGGAAGATTCAACAAGATTCTCTCTCCAGACGCTTGCAGAACCCATCCGCTTCCCTGGCTGCTACCAGAGCTGTGGGGCATCCAGCCCCGTAAAGCACACACCCGCACACAGAAAACCACAACGGTGTCTGCACATCTCTCCCCGCCCCGACACACAAACTGCCCGTGCTCCAGATCAGTGCAAGGCAGGAAAGGAGGGCGCAGCCCACGGAACCGGGGACCGCCGCTATTATCAGAGACCGCTGTAGTGGGGAGAGCAAGAGGGTGCAGGCTCCGTCCTGGTGCCCGCGCCCGTGCGGCCACCCCTTCCCTCCCTCTGCTAGCAAAATGGAACGCCGGCTCCGGGTGCAGCGGGCCCAGCTCGAATTGCGACTCGCCCCCCGCCCCACCGCGAGGAGACGGAGAAGGGGGAAGGGAGGAGCGGGAGAAGGGAGATTTTCCGTGCATGCCTTTGCATGGGAGGCGGCTCCGCGCCGGCGAGGTTCCCTCTGGGCAGCCCCTGCGCCCTTGACATGACAGCGGCGATCTGCCTCCTCTCCTCCTCGCTCAGCTGGCTCAGGTCCGCCTCCACCCCGGCCGGGACCAGGCTCTGCAAGGGGGCCGCGGAGCCGCCGCCATCCCCGGCTGCCGCCGCCCCTTCGGGGAAGGCGCCCAGCCCTTCGCCTCCTTCCAGGCTCGCCTCGTTGCCCATGGCCGCCGCGGCTCGCCGCCTCTCCCGTCGGGCGCAGACCGGGCTGGGGGCGGCTCGCAGCCCCGCTCCCCCGCGGGCAATCAATCAGGGCTCGGCGGCCGCCACCACGGCCCCGCGCGGCGGCAGCGCCGGGGCCGGGCTGGGGCTCGCTGGCTGCCGCCGCGGCTGCCGGGGGAGTGCGGCGGTGCCGCCCGCCGTGCTCCGCCACCCCGCGCAGCGCAGCGCATGCTCCGGGCGGGCGGCTCCCCCCGCGCTCCGGGCCCGCCCCGCGCCCCGGCCTTTAAAGGCACCGCCGCCCCCGCCCCGCGCACCCGCCGCATCGTGAGGGACCGAGCGGGGACCCGCGGCCATCCTGCGGGCGCTGCTGCCTCCCGCTCGCCTTCCCTCTGCGTACGAGGATGTGCAGTTAAAGCCTGAAGAAGCCTCGCTTGCCCGAAGCGAAGTAAGAGGGACTGGAAGACGCGTCTGGAGGACAACCCCTCCAAGCAACCCCTTCAGAGTAGAGTCAGTGAGGTCGGATTGCTCCGTGCCCTGAACAGCAGAGTTTTGAATGTCCCTGTGGATAGAGATTTTACAGCTTGTCTCGGTCTGTGTTTCAGTACTGGACTACCATCGTGATGGCTGTCTCCACCATATCAGTGTTATTACAGGACCAATCAGCCCCAAACTGGACACTGTACTCCTAATGCTGTTTCACAACTGCTGAACATATCGAGAAGAATAACTTTCTCCAATCTTCTGGCCACACTTGAGGTAGCAGAGGTCTGTCTGCCTCTGGCATTCTTCATCACAACCACATACTGCTGGAATGCATTCCATCTGGATGTTTGCTGCAAAGCTGCTTTTGGGACAACCTATCCTGGTGCAAGGAATTATTCCTTCCCAGATACAGAACTTTTTGCTTACCATTCTTCAACTTCAAGGCGTTCCTGCCAGCTCATCCTCCCACCTGGATGGAGTAGAGTGGCCCTGCTCTTTAGTGTATCTACTGCTCTCCCAGCTGAGATTTGCAGAGAATGTATTCCATGCCTTGCTCACATCAGTAGCAGAGACATCGCATACCATTAGTCAGAAAGATACAAATAGTAACACGCCAGCAGTTGGACGTGATGCAAATAACCAGAGCTGGTTTGAGCACAACAGTTCAGTCTATTTTTCATCCACTGTACAGGTCTCCCTGATTTGGCTGTAGGGATGTTATAGCTGATCACGCTGAAAGCCTGATGGAGTGATTTGCCTGAGGTTAAACACATGCTGTTTTTAATAACCTTCCTGTCTTTTGTCTGCTTGGGCATGGCTTCTAAGAGGACTTGCTCTGTAACTTTCCCAGGAAGGGTACTGGCTGCATTTGTCAAACTGCCTGGAGGCTCTCTTGTGGGTCTCCTTTTTGAAGATGGGTACAGTGCTTGCTTTTTCCTGGTCATTAGGAAACATCCCAGTGACTTTCTGAAGATGACTGACTTTACAGTAGCATCAACTCCCTCATCACTTTTTGATCCATCCCATTTAGTGCCATAAGCTTCTGCATATCCAGCTGATTTAAGTAGTCTCTCCTACAGCTCATGCTTTCCCTCAGAGACTTAGGAGACTACAGGACAAACCCAATCCATAAAAGCCCTTGGTCCTTCTATGTCTTTGCCACTAGTGTTCCTTGCTTCATTGATCAGAGCCAAGTTTTTACCAAATCCTTTCTAGAGACCTTACTAAATTGTGGCCACACTTTGCATATTCAAATGTGTTTGTTAAGCAACTAGATCTTCGCAGAAGTAATTTGTTTTAGTGAGGAAGATGTGCTAGAATTTGGTACTCTTGCTTGTCTCCTTCTTTAGCTTCATTAGTACTTTGCTTCAGACACAGCTGTATGCAGATGAACTCCCAAAATGACCTACATAGGGATGCTGTACAAATATTTATAGTGCTCTTATAGTGTAGCAATCAGAGATCATTTTTCCAGTACTGGTTCACAGTAAGTGATGAAACTAGTACCAGCTGGGGGCTTTCTAGTTTTCTCCTGAGTGGCTACAAGGAACACAACAAGAGAACTGCTCAGCAGAGAACATGATAAAGCACAGAGGTCTTAGTGGAGAAGCATGACATGAGTGTAAGTGGCTGCCTCTTCACATGGTGTTCTAGGTAAAGATATTAGAAAGGGCTGTGGGAGAGGCGACACACAATGCAGTCACACCTGACAGAAGGTGGATTGCCTTGACATGGGAAGGAAAGACAAAGTTCAGTTAAGGGGGTTAGAAAGAAACACATCCCAACATCATTTTTCACAAATGAACATCATATATGTAATTGAACCATGAATAGATGTGCAAAGTGCTGCTGCATGGAAGAAGACAAGTACAAAAAAAAAAGATGGGGAAAGAGGGATTTAATCAGTGAAAACATTTGGTTTTCTGATACTTACTAATTTGACCATTCATAATACTATTAAATATTGAATATTTTGTGGAGAGCGGTGTTTCTGTCCTTCAGTTGGGTAGTTGGAAACTTTATAATGTTCCCAAATGAGAGTTTTAAACAATAAGCATCAGCAGAACTCTTGTTTCCCCACTTTGAATTGTTTTATCATGTGAATTAATTTATTCAAAGCCAAATGAGTGACTAGTTCTTCTGACTCAGACCCAGAACTTGTCTTATGTTTAAAATCAGATGGCATATTTATTTTAAACATAAGAAAACTTCTGGGTCTGAGTCAGAAGAACTAGTGGCTTTGAATAAATAAATTCACTCAATAAAACAATTAAAAGTGGGGAAACGAGTTCTGATGAAGCTTCTTATTTAAAACTATATACACTGTTTCTGTTTCACTTTTAATCTGTCCTGAGATAGAAAATAGGAGGAAAAGACATTAAGGCCTAAGGAAGTAAGATGAGCACAAAGAAAGAGGCAAAGGATGAGAAATGACCTTCAGTGGGAAGTTTATTATTGGCTTCACTGGATCCAAGGATTTCACCTTAAAAATTATGATTTCAAATATCTTAGGGCTTTTTGTGGAAACAGTCTCTTTTCACAGTTCTGTGACATTTACCTTTTCTTATGAAAGAGCATGAAATCAATAGTTATCTGTTCCAGGAGTCCTGCTGCAAGTCTGTTTTCCCTACATCCTATAGTTTCCACATCTTTCTCCCTATGTACTTTATGGTCTGTCCAAAAGTGACAAGAACTCTCTCATTTTGGTGTTACCAATGAAACTCAAAAACTAATGAGTCTTAAGATTCTGTTGTAGCAAGGAAAGAAAAGTTATCAAATTAATCAACCCATTTGTCAAAAATTGTAGTATCTAACTTGCAAGAAACGGCTCACTGGTGCCAGTAAAAAAACCCTAATAAAAAATTGCTTAATCTCTAGCACAGAAAAACATGATTAAAACCTTTTTGGAGATAAAACAGTCCTTTTTAAAGTGCATGCAAATTAGAGTTCTTTCTGCAAATTTAGAGGCAGAGATAGAGAAGCAAGTTACCTTTTCTTTGATACTAGGTAATATAAAAGGATAATCATGAATAGCAGCAAATCAAACTAGCCTTTGAGGACCTGTTCACAGTTTTTGTAGAATCTTAATTATATCTGTTTGAATCCAAAATAGACCAGCACAATCACAAACATTTTTATATTTTACATTGAGGCCATACATGGCATCTTTATCCCTGCAAAACAAAAGCACCATACATTTGAAGTGATGTAACTTCATTCAGACTAAACACTGTGCTTTATCCGTAATGCAGTACTTTCAACAGGCCCTGACCAATTTGGTATGCAAACTAGATACATCAAATCTTCAAAGGAGCCAGTCCAAGGTAGAGCTGAGTATGCAGAAGCAGCACAAGGACACTAGTTCATCTTTTGCCAGTGCTGAATCCAATCTGGGGCAAGGGAATCTCAGTTTAGAGTGTATCTGCAGCACTAAAATGAATGCTAGAAGTTAATTTACTGATTAACAACATTGAAGACATCCAATTTTTTCATCGCCAGGCTGCTTAGTATAGATGTGCTCTTTACATTTTACAGTTGAGAAAAAGCCATTTAGTGCATAGAAGTTGGACAACTAATGCTAAGATCATCAGAAGAAAGGAAGAGGTCAGTAACACCTTGGCATCAACTAGCAAAATGGGAGAAACTTTTATATCTTAATAATATGCCTGGCACTGTGCCCAGACAAAAGTGAAGAGGCTAGAGTTGTTTTAATTGTTAGTGATTACCAGAGACTGTGCTGATCAGTACCACAAAATAAGATAGAGGAAACTAGAAGAGAAACTAGAATGTGCATAAAAATATTTATAAAACTTTACATATTACTATTTTTTATTCTAATGTGTACAAATACTTAAGTAAATGTTGCAGTGCCCCATCACATTTACCTACCTCATTTCAGAGATACAGAGACTGTGGAGTTTAAAAGAGATGGCTAAAATGCATCCAGCAGTTAAGTCCATCTGCTATACAGAATGAGCAGTGCCTTGTAATAATAGCTCCCACCAGCAAGGCTTGTCTCACAAGCTCTAATTCTGTGTCAAAACTGCACTCATCTACATACCAACCAAAGTTTGGCTAAATACTGCACAGCAAATGTTCTGGAAGATCAGAACTACCCTCCAGTCTCACCTGAATTACTACTCACCAAAGCAACCAGTAAATAATGATAACAAGGTACCTTGCAAAGCATTGTGTGGTTTTGCTCTTCTATTCAAATATATATAACTCTTCTCTTTCTGCGTAGAATTCTCTACGCCATTACTTTGTAAATGCAGGTTGAGAAACTAGTGGAATAGTGATCTAGCCTGTTTCAAACAACTCACATATTTAAGGGAAAACAACCCACCTATCCCAAATCTGAATACAGCTTAAAAACTCCCAGGTATTATAAAACATCCTGGGCAGAATTATTTGTGGTACCCCAGAGTATCTGTCTGGGCTTTTGGGATACCACGCACTCTGATATAATAGCATTACTGTTATAGCATCCTTTTTAAGATTAAACGAATCACTTCTGAGAAGCCTCTGCAGATATTTAGCCTCATTATCATCAGTCTAAGTGAAACAGGACTAGTACATGCACTTTACCCTACTGAATAGCCAGTACTGCCTGGACACCTGGCTCAGTTTTCCCAGCAATCTCACAAGCACATTTTCTTACTTCAACAAAACAAGGTCTGGCACCTGAGTTCAGCATAGGAATGCTGATATGCTCACATTGTGAGCATAGTATAGATTAGTCACAATGATAAACATGGTTTTCAATCAGTATTTTTACTACACAAATAGTGATTTGCATCTTAAAGTGAAGAATAGAAAAAAATAGACACTAATCTCAAAGGCTGTGTCCTAAACAACATGCAACAGCAATATTGTTGTTCTGTCCTGTTGTCCTCCTGTTGCTTTCTTTAATATGATTTCATTCACCTGTAGCAGTTGAGCCCAACTAATAGTGGTAGAGATACCACCACAAAGAGCTCAATTTTTATTTGCTTATATGGTGAGTGTCATATGTGTAATTATTACAATTCAAAAGCAAACCCAAGGAAGAACCTAGGGGAAGATTGGAGCTGTCATTAGCAAGTTCTGATAAATCACATTAAAATAAAGAATTGGGTTTGCACCAGTGAGCATAACAGTGAGACCCTCAGGATCTTTCCTTGGGATTTTAATTGGTAACATGAGAGTGTTGAAAGTTCTCATTCCCCTAGTTCTTATCTCTTTCATGCTGAGAACACAGTAGGAAAAACTTCATAGCCTAAATAGAGGAAAGTCTTGCTAGTGAAGTGCATACTTAGATAATATGTTCAGGTCCTGCCTATGCCACAGAGAACAGGTTCATTTTAAATATAATGTTACATATTTTTTCCTTCTAAATGAATCCAGAGGGTTGGGGGAAGGCAGGGCTGGTAGGGGGTTAGAGGGGAGTGGATATTATGTCAAATGTAACTCTTTTGTATTACATGGATTTTAATTAAACCCCCTAAATATTGGCCAAGGTTACCATTTCCAAGGATAAGAGATTAAAGTTAAGCACCTGTGTCCTTCCATAGGAACTCACAAGTAAAATGATAACAAGAATGTAGAGCACACATTTCCAGTGGGTTCTGCCCATTGCTTAGCACATATTGAGTGACATGCTGTAGACCATGTTAAATACACTAACTAGGTTTTCTGGCATGAGCTACCAACTGTCTTTGTGACAGAATTAGAGAGAAAAATGTAAAAAAATTATCTTTGTTCTATAGTCCTTAGAATGGGCTCTGAATACTGCTCATTTCAGGTAAAGTAAACATCAGTCTTTATCCCAGAAAGTATATTTCTTCAGGCCTAAGAAAGTTTACCCTTCTCTTCAGATATGTACTCAGAGCTTTTACAGTCTTGGCATTGGAATAGCTCCTTGCTCCTAATGGCACCAAACCAGTCATATATCCCAAAGGCCTTGATTTTCATTTTAGTCCAAAACCAATTTTAGAATGGGTAAGAAGTAACCTTTGGAGGTCACCCCCACCAACCGCTTTCTCAAAACAAGGCCAACATATATTAGAGAAACTTTCAGTCAAATTCAGTCAAATCTCTCAGCTTCTCCTCAGAGGACAGTTACTCCAATTTCCTAACAGTCTGGGCAACCCTTCATTGGACTTATTCCAGTTTGTCAATCTCTTTCTAATGCAGAGGAACCCAAACCTGGCTGCCGCACTCCAGATGCAATATTACAAATGCTGAGTACAAAGGAATTATCAGTTCCCTCAATTTCTTGGCTACAATACAGCCCAATATACTGTTGACCATCTAAAGTGAAGGTCTTTGCACAAATCCCTCCTGAATTTCAATGGGTTCATGTCTGCCCATTCCTCCAGTCTGTCTACATCTCCTTGGATGCCAGCCCTACCACAGAGCACATTGATCTCATCTTCCAGTTTGGAATCAAGAGCAAACTTGAGGGTCCTTCTCCTCCAGATCATTGGTAAACTTATTAAACAGGTTAAGGGCAGTCCAACTGGCCAAAGCATGACCTACATGTTGTACATCTATATTGGATATTTTCATTCACCACTTTCTTCTTCATTTGTCTAGAAATGGCTTACAACAGGACTCACTCCATGATTTTTCCAGGAACAAAAGTGAGGTGGTATCATTTATTTACTGGTATCATTTTTAGTTCTTTTTGAAGATGGTTGTAGCATTTTCCTTTCCCCAGTCATCAGGGAACTTGCCCAGTCTCCACAACCTTTCAAGGACATCTAAGACTTACCTCATATGACATTGGCCAAATCTCTGACTACTCACAGATGTATTCCTTATATTCCTGTGGATCTGTATATATTGAGATTCCTCAGATCACTGACTCTATCATCTTCCACTGTCTGACCTACCTAACACCATCTGTACCTACCCAAGCAATGTTTCTAAATTCCTCCTTAGCCTGCTTTACTCTTATAAATGTTCTTTTTGTGCTGGACCCCAGCCAGGTCCTTGTTTAACCAAGAAATACTCCTGATATATATATTAATTTTTGTGAGTACTAGGATGGATAATTGCTTTGTTTCAAGGAGACTCATCTTAAATATCTAACTTTCATGAGCTCCTTTGCCCTTCAATACTGCTTTCCACCAGATTTTACTTCCCAGTTCTCTGACTAAGCTGAAATATATATATTCCTGAAATTCAGGGTCTGGGTTCTGTTTCTTGCCTTCCTAAGGAATCCCCTCAGGATCTTGAGTTTTGCAATTTCATTGTCACTGACCAAGCCTGCCTGTCACTGACTGTCACATCCCCAACAAGTTCTTTAGAGGCCATGAATGTCCAGGAAAACATCACCTCTGCTTGTCACACACAACATTTGTATTATGAAGTTGTACATGACAACCTCCAGAATTTTCTGGGGATATGTCCTGCTGTACTGCCCTTTTAGCAGGTGTCAGGGAGGCTTAAATGTCTTATGAGAAACAAAGTCTGTAATACAAAGATGTTAGTCAACTGTTTAAGGATGGCTGTCTACTTCTTCACTCACATTCAGAGTGTCTGTAACACGCTCTTGCCAACTGTCATGTTTACTGGCCTCTCCTCTGACCCTGACATGCAAGCTGTCAACTACACTGTTGCCCATGCCACAGAAGAGCTGCTCCTTTAATTAGCAGCAATTCCCTTTCTCTTTACCTTTATCTTTCTTAAAGACATTCTTTCTATCCATCTCAGCACACCAGGCACACAAGGGACCCCCCTAAACCTCAGACATACCTGGGATCTCATGAAATGCACATCTACTTCTGCCCAAGCTTGTCCTTTTCCCCAGGAGGCTTGAGAATGAAATCTGGACTCCCATGCTGTTCACCATTGCCCCAGAGCCTTTTCCACCTCAGGGTCTTCCCTGGCAGTGTCATTGGTGCCCATGTGGATGAGCACCCAGGAGCACATAATATCTTTTGTTGCTATAGAACATGAAATAAAACGACGTGGACACGCAACTCTCCAAGGTAAAAAAGAGGGAAGTTTAATTTCTGACTCCAACATTTATAGATTTCCAAAAGTGACAGTGGATTGGAGGATGACAGTGCCACCTCTCCAATGACACTGGACAAACCAACAGTCCATCAAATTTCTTCTCCTCCATAAAATAATGCAAAACAATAACTTATTTACATAAGTGCATGAGAAAGTTAGTTACAAGAATGTAAACACCAGAAGGCTTAGAAAAACTTAATAAAATGGGGCAACACTCTTTCTCTCATTTATCATAGGTCTCATACCACACAGGACATCCTCCATAGTATTCAGGACTTGAAAATGTAAATTACCTTTGCTTATGTGATACTTATCACTGCCATGTGGAACTTTCATGAGCCTCTTACAACTTCTGCAGCAGTATAATTCCACATGGTGCAATCTCAACTTTAGAAACAGAGCTTCTCTTATTAAACATCTAGTGCCTTTGCAAACAAAAAATATTTTTGTAATTTGTTGCCTATATGCCAAAGTTTTACTATAATGAAATAAACAACAATGAAACTCAGTATAGTCCAAAACCCCAAGTTTACTATATTCACTACACTTTTCTAACTCTTACAATACCACTTTCTTAATACCACTTTCTTGAGATAATTAGGCATGTTGCAGTGGCTTGTATCATCTGGAAATGTACCAGTCTCTTTTTCCTCAACAAGTTGCTAAACCTAAAAGATGATCCACAGCTAAAGAAACCAAGACTTTCTGTTGTTAAAGAGATTTTTTTTTCATACCTTAGGTAGCCACTACAAGATAATCACTTCTAGTGATCAACTGTATACCACTGTGTAGGAGGCTTTGATGTCTATTATATGGGAACAGCGACACGTCTTACTCTAACAGTGGTAATTTAAGAATAATAATTTAAGAATAAGAATTTAAAAACTCACATGCTCTAGTCATGATGTGCAATAAAATATTTCATGATTTCTCATGATTTGCAATTCACAACTTCATCTGCTTGCTGTGTCTTTACTCAGGGAACAATTGAGTGTGCATATGTGTGTGTACTGATTACACAAGGTTGGCCTTGCTACAGGGTGGACTTCAAACAGGGAACCACAGCAGTTTTATCTCAAGTGGCATGGCAGGAAAACTCCCCTGTCCACTGCTCTTAACAGCTTTTGCACTCTCTAAATAAGCATCTGGATTTTCAGAGACCTTACCATCATTTTCACACTAAGCAATTGCATTCTAGAGCAGGATTTAACTAAGTTAAAAGGATGCCTAAATTTGAATACCCACAAACAAGCTCTACATGTGAGCTGAGTGTTCAGACTCCCATTGCAGCTGGATGAGAGCCATTCCATAAACCATTAAGGGAGAATCAGGTGAATAACAGATGGGATGCAATTGCATAAACATGTTATATGCTACTTAAGACTCCAGCTGCCAGTGCAGAGTGAAAGAGATCTTTTATAAGATCTATAATTTATTTTATAAATTCTCAGTCATATCTGCCAGCCCTACCATAAGGCACATTAAATGGCATTACATACCTACCTGTGGGCATATAACTTAAGGGAGCAGAGCATACCTCATAAAGTTAGACAGCTTTGTGTGAAACCACAGAGCCAGCTTTCTTGAAATTTAGATGTCCCCATGTCCTCAGCTGAATTTCAGTTTTAGTGTATACTGGAAAGGCAAAGTTTATAAGCCTTTCCTAAGGGCTCTCTTCCCTCACAGTGCAAGCCCCTGGCTGACAAATCCAGTGCAAATAACACCTGCAGTTAAGATCAAGAACAGTTTCTAAGCCTCCAGGAAAAATCTTTGTAACAGCTGGAGGCATGGAGGAAGAGGGGTATGAGAACTCTTTCAAATGCTATTTCTGAAAAATGATCAAGCCTTTTGTAGGCCTGAAGTATATTTTTACAGATTTGGTGAGATGTTTTCACATTCACAGAATGACACACCAACTGAGGTTGGAAGGAACTTCTAGACAATCCCATTCAAGTCCTCTACTCAAGCAGGATCATGTACAGCTGATTGCCCAGGGGCATGTACAGACAGCTTTGAATACATCCAAGGGTGGAGGCTCCACTGCTTTACTCTAATCAATAGAATACTGCTAAAAAACTTGCTGTTTTGCAATAATATAGCACCAAAGTTACAAACATGCCTGTGATTTAATTCAGCTACAGGGTTTCCCAAAGCAGCACAACTAACAAAATACAGTCACTTTTGGACATTGTAGAACAGCAGCAAGCACACTATGAATGTAAAAACCCAGCCCATTTCTCTTACCAGCTTTACTGTTAAATAAAATGTAGGAACTAGCTGAAAAAATAACTCATAAAGAATTTTAGATTACTATTATGAACTCATTAAGCTTAAAATAAACCTCACCCATTTGGGCTTGGTTATTTTTTTCAATTGTATCCATTGATTTTAACATCCCAGATTAACTCTCACCAGCTGAAAGAGAATTTCCACTTTAACAGTGTTCATTATATAGCACAGAGATACTCCGAGTTGCAGCAGATTTAATTAAGTTTCTTAACAGTTCCTTAAGTCCTTTGGAATAATTCACACAAAGAAATTCTGAGGATACAATGACAGATGAATCCACAATTTCAGCTAAAACAAGCAAATATTCCCTCCCACATGGATCCTCTTCCTTCTTTCATCTCATCTTTCCTCTTCCCCTGCCCTGAAGTATCTTTAAGTCATCATTTTGTCTATCTATAATTCCCTTAACACCTGTGCTACATTTACAAAAATAAAAGTAAAAATAATCAGCTATAACTCAGAAGGCACACAAAGAAAATCAAAGAGCAGCTGAGCACGCCCCATGAGTTCTGATGGGAGTGTGGGGTCTGACCTGAGTTCTCAGCTTTGCCCATTACCACAGTGTCTTTGATAGTCTTATGACTATAGAGAAGCAAAAAACCATTTTTTCATTAAAGAATGGATTTATGCAAAGATTAAGAGGAAATATGCATCTACAGTGCTATGCTAAATAAATGGATGTTCTCTTTTCTCCTTTATATTCTTTCTGTTGACCTAGAAAAGTGACTTTGAAATCCAAGATTCATCTTTTTTAAGTATGACCTAGACACTTTTTAGTTCTTTCACTGGTTTACTTTCTGAGTTTGCCTGCAGCATAATATGGAAGAAGAGTTCTATAAATTCAAATGTTTTCCTCTGTGTCAAAGAGGTAACTCTCTCCCAATAGCATTTACAAACCAAAATTTCACAGACAAATTCTATTACAGAAATGTTTGCTATTGACTATTATCCCTGGACCTAAAAATCCACAAAATAAAATTAAATTAAGGAAATACACAACATAGCCAAAATTCCCATTCATTGAAGATATCTCCTTCCAGAAACAATCAAGAGCAGCAAATCAAAGCTCTTAAAAGGCCAAGATTTAATAACTCCCAACAGTCTCAGGTTTGAACTTTGAGCTGTTTCTATGTTATCTTTCCATAATCTTTACTCAGTTCCTCCCTAAGGACCAGATCCATTTTAAAAATTTATTTTGTTTTTTCAAATCCCTTCCCAGTTAAGTAAGTCCCTTCATAACTCCTCACCAGAAGTTCCTGACTCATTTACTTGCCTTTGGTAAATCTATGAAGTTCTGAATTATTCAGCTGGTAGAAACATTTTTTACCTCTACCATGAGGATCACACAAACACCAGATGACTACCACCTTGCCTTATTTGTTGCATTTTGGTCCTAAATTGCCTAGGACATCATTTGAGAAGTTATTTATTCTCACAAAAAGAAAAGAAAAAATACAATAGCCCAGTTGTTAAAAACCAGTGCTTTTGGACCTGTAGGCATAAACATAAAATTTCCCTTACAGTATGAACGGGCCTACATTCAACATTAAAATAAGAGTTTCAAAGTCCTGCTCAATTTTAAACTCCTAGTGTTGTCACTTGGTTTCTATTGATCTCTATTTTAGAATTCTTATTTTATATCTACATTTAAGAATTTTTTTCTGTAAATAATAAATAGCATAAAGATTCATGCCGTTAATAAATTTTGTCACAATTGCATTTTTGACTCATATTTACTGCTTAAAAAAATGATCAATGTCAAGTGCTGTACCTCTTCACCAGGTATTTTTAAGACCTAGAAATTTCTAGAATTAGTAAAGAGGATCACAGTACTTTCCAAAAAGATCAAAATAACTTACTTGAAACTATTTTTAGGACCATTTTTCCTACATGCATGAACGTTTAGCAATGCAAAACAGTAGCATTTAGCAATATGACTAATTTGATTGTTCCCTTCTCTGTATGCTTTCACAGGGTATTACACAACAGTTAAAACTGCAATAGTTGGATTGAAGTTGTTATTTTTCTTCAATTTTTACTCCCATCTTTGGTAATTGTTCCTTCTTTCTCTTTTCCCTTCCTCAATTAGGCATTTGAAATACAATTATCTCACTGTTTGTGAACATCTCTAGGAAACACCACTCTCTCCATAATGTGGAGTTGCTGTTTTACTGTTTATAGGTTGTATTCATGATGTTCTAAAGCTCATCACAGAACTCCTGATACCACTGGTGGAGAACACAGCCAGAAAAGGGTAATCCACACAAGAATCAGAAATTTTAGCATAAATCTTGCAGTTTAGTATGTGTTTCTAAAATGCTAAGAAAATAAACTAGATTATCTCTCCTGTTGGGACAAGGGAGAAAGCCATACAAGTGTTGTTTAATTAGAATTTCTTATCTATTATTAACCTATTTTATAAAAAAAAATTATGATAAAAGATTATATTATATAAGACTACATTTCCCTTTAACATATGATTTTATGAAAATAAAAAATTATTTGTGTGCCTTATCTGTTTTCCAGCATGTGATTTTTATGCATCAATAGAGACTTTTGGTATTTTTCAAGGAATAAACATCTCCTAATAATATTCAAATTTTTACCACTTAGCTAGAAGTACCTTTAATATCAAAATTCCAAAATGTTGAGATCAACAGTACTATCATTCTGGAATTCCAGTGAGGAGATATAAAACAAAAGGTGAATTAATTGCTGCTAGCAACTATTCAACCAGTGATGTTCTTTTTGTTTTTTCTAAAAAATTATAGCTGGTACTTAAATTCACAATTCAGTGTGGAAAATCAGCTCAACATGGAAAATTATAACTAATAAAAGAGTTGCTTACCTTGAACTTCTGCTTTTCTTATAATCTTGGTTTCTTTTTGTTTGTTTTGATATCTAGTGGCTCCAGAAAGCAGCAGAATGAGAATTGCCTGTGTCCCTGCGAATGTCCAGAGCAAAGAGGTTAGTCTGTGATATATTAGTCTCTCTAATCTCCTCATATCCTCCCTGGCACAGCTGAGTATTTCGTGTAGCCCTTAATACTGAACACAGACTGCAAAATCAGTGATTCCAACTCATCATAGCGGGAGAGTAATTCAATTTCACATACTGTTTTATAACATAGCCATCTTATATAAGGTTTAGTTTATCCAAGATATTTTTATTTAAAAACCTATTACTTCCAGGGCAGGAATGTATCAGTGGTATACCTTACTTCATTAGGTTTTTTTTTTTTTCAAATAGTCCTTTTTAATTTAGAAAACTGTCAGTAATATAATTAATTAAATTATAGGCAGCAGTGAACAAACTAGATACAAAGCATTGCCAGTCCGATCCAAAACCCATGTGCCACGTGCCCTACTCTCACACACACAAACCCAACTCTGGACAGCTGCCAGTTCACACTTATTTTTCCTGTCTGAGCTGGGGTCTTATCACTGATAACCACCATTCCTCAAGCAAGCAAAGTAGTGGGCAAGGTGGGATTTCTCATTTAGTTAGCAACATATTTGTGCCAACTTTCTTTTATCAGTGTCGGGGTTTTTTTAAAAGATTTAACAGCAATACAACCAGTAAAATCTGTTTTCTTCACAATAACTTTTTCAAATTCCTTGCTGATTTCTGCAAATTCTTAAATGTATCAAAAGGGTAAAGATTTTTAATATTCGCAATCCAGTATTTCTTATCCACTTCATTTTTCCTTTAATTCTGAGTTGGTAGAATTGAAAAGAAAAACCCAAAGCAT
The DNA here is from genome assembly GCF_012460135.2 of Molothrus ater. NCBI lineage: Eukaryota > Metazoa > Chordata > Aves > Passeriformes > Icteridae > Molothrus > Molothrus ater. The sequence continues at coordinate 9,705,169 of NC_050482.2, read as the reverse complement.
AACTGGGATGAGCTGACCCAGCATGATTTCTGCTGGTAGACCAAAGCACATTACATCACACAAGGATTACAGATTAAGATTACTTTGCTGATTCTGTGAATGTCTATGAAGAGCTCAGATTTTTTTTATTTACTGTAACTTTAACATTTGGGTGGACTTGTTCAATATCTCTTCACATGTGCAGTTTCATCTGTGCATTTGCTATGTCATGTTTTAAGTTGAATGAAATTAGTGTGACAGCTGTTTGTTTACTTCTACCAGCTGCCCTTGTGCACATCCATACAGACACGACCTGTTCTAGTTGGGTCCTAAGAAGCTCCTTTAGACAGAAAACCAGACAGTACTGGAATGAAAGTCCCCAAGATAAGACTCAAATGAGGTAACTTCTGTTGCCACTGTGACACCAAACTGTCCACATGACCAGTCCCTAATCCTTTAGACACAGCTATCCTATTGCTGAAATACCTTTAAAGTCTCACCCTGCTTTATACTATGCTTCAGTATACCTGTAGAAAACAAAAACTTCCACTGCAGACATGTGCAAGTGAACTATCCATTTATATATTAAAAATCTTACTTAAATATTTTGAAAATTCCTATAAAAATCTGTTGTATTTTCCCTGATCTCATGATTACATGGTTGAAGCTTATCTTAGTCCACTACAATGTTGGAGTTTATATTACAATGTTGGACTTCTACTTTTGGTTTGCTTTAACTTCTGTAGTGACCTGTATATTCCATTGTCACATGCAAAATGAATTATGCTAAAATTGATGTACATTGGGCAAGGGAAATGTCCTTGCTTTCTTCAAGCAACAGTTCTTCCAAATCATGGCACTGCATTCATTATCAATGTCATGTTTTAACACAATTCAGCAGCTGAGTAATAGTTTGAAGAAAGTTTCTGATAGTCCATCATTATTCACGCCAGGTAATTGATTAGTTGTCCCTGCTGACTGAAGCTATCAACTGTGGATTGAAAAGCTGAGACTTCAGGTGACATGTTTTCACTTCAACAGGCTGCTGGCCAGTTTCTAAGATTTGTGTGGAAACTAGTAACTTTGAATTGGTTTTCAGGATCTGCTGATTGCCTGTCACTGGAGTTTGTGTAAGGGGGTTTATGCATTTTCCTTGACTCTGGATCAATAGTAGAATTCTGAAGTGTGAGGGAACTGCCACCTTGACACTTCCTGATTTGCTGTGGCAGTGATCGACTCTGTCTCACTGCCATTTTCTTCAAGTCTCTCTTTTCACTGTAACAGTTGTAAGAGATCCCTAAGGCAAGTAGGAAAAGAAGCTCCCAAACTGAGAAATCAAAAAGTGAAAATTAAGTTTCTGTCTTCAGCTCAGAAATGGTGTTTAAAATTTTCAATTCCTATGTGTTTCTATTGTACATGATCAGGAGAAAGGTGCCATTCAGAAGTGTTAATTGTGCAAACACAAAATATCCAGTATCTCCAAACTTCTGAAGATTTTTTGTAAGCAAAGTATTTCAGAACCAACATACAATCTGCGCAAATTTTTCCAAGAACTTTAACTTCAAAATTAACATATCTGCTCATTAAAGCATGGAAGAATGCAAGACTAAACAGGAAAACGCTCAATTCTGTTACTATGACGCTTACTGTGACATAGAATACATCATATTTAGAGCTGTATCCTCACTTAGACTATTTTCATCAGTTCTAAAAGGCCATTTTCTTCCCCCTTGCACCTAATACACCTTATAGACCTTTATTTTCCTTTAAAAATATAACTATAACAACTATAACTATAGCTAACTATAACTATAACTGATGTTTTTAGAAGGAGTTGCTTAATTTATTTTCAATGCCATACACACCTGTGTGGGATGAACAGCAGAAGTGCAAACAGATCAGGGGTCAGGGAAGGGGCCCTCCAGCCAGCAGGGCAGGGCTTCCTGGCAGCCCAGGGAGGGAATGATGCCAGAGCAGATATCCACACAACAGCCCATGGAGGACCCAACAACAGAGCCAGTGAATATTCCCTGAAGGAAGGACCTACACTGGAATAGGCTCCTGAGAAGAATTTGGCTGGTGCTGTCATTATTCCTCCCATACTGGGTACTTTTTCCTGAAGGCCCTATGGGGTTACCAGGCTGTTCACTTTATAATGATATAAATTACAATTTATATACCTATATATATTAAAATACATTTCAGCTCTAATATCAATGATGAAAGCAAACAGGAAGATCTGTCATGTGTCTGGTGTCTGATTACAAGTTTTCTGTTACTGATAGAAGCATGAGTAGAAATTCTCTGTATGCAAATGTTGTTCTACACTATCTCCATGTTTGTCTTAACCTTTCTGCAAAGTTATGTCTCTGGATACAGATGGAGGGAAAATACAGGGTTAGAGGCAACTGCTACTTTTCTGCCACAACATTTTAAAAAAATCCTTTCCAATCCAAGGTAATTATTGCTTCACCTTCACAAGAAACAGTGATTATCCTTGCACTTGAACTAAAGAAAATCTCAGTAACCACCTTCATTTCCATCTCATTATGTTCCCTCAGATGACATTTTCCTACTCTTCTGTGCTGGAGTGCTTTTGCAAGGAGATATTTTTATTTTTCCTGAAATGTAGGGGGTCATTTGGCAGAAACAACCTTCTAGAATAGCCTTTATTGTTTTAAGGTTAACTGTGATTAAATTGTTATATTACTTCTGCAAAAAACTGCAGAAAACAGATATAAGGTCTCTTTTGCAGACCTCTGAGGAACAGGAGCTATTGTTTCTCTTAGTTATAGCATAAAAGCAAAGACCTCTTTCCACTAATGTGTATCTCTCCTGACCAATGCTTCTTCTGCTTCTTCATGATGTTCCAAATAGCATATTAAAAAAATAGTATTCATTGATAATCTCTTCCAAAGATATCTCAGTTAAGAATATAGCTTAACATTTAAAGTGTGGTATCTCCTTGCCAACATATGAAGCAATAAAGCTGGTTGAAACATTTCAGAATTTTGACTATCAGAACACGTGAAATAAAATTTCACACTTTAACCACCTTAATGTCTTTAAGGGTCATATATTTTTAATAGAAATACCCATTTCCCATTTTTATTCTTAATTCAGCAAGACTGACCAACATACATCAATTGAATCTATAAAACTTAAAGAATAAAATTATTATCCTGTTGAAATTAGTGTTTTTTCATCATTAACTTATGAGTATGCAGTATTTTTTCTATTACCTCCTCATTTTAATCTTCCTTCTGTTTATTTAGGGTAGGTAGTTTTATAAGCATAATATACATGTGATTAATCTAAATTTTGAATAACTTTTGGAAAAAAAAGTATTGTAGTTTATACATTTCTAATTGGTTATTTCTATATTTCAAGCATCCATTCAGCCTATAGACATGAATTTTGCAAATAATTCTGAATTATAAAGATTTTAGTATTTATTTTTAAGCATCCATCTGTAATTTTATTCTTATAATATATCTCAATACTTGAACTTAAAAATCAGAAACATGCCAACAGACATCTCTGCAAATTTGAATGGTTCATACCCTGTATCACCAAATGCTTCCTAATTAATGGCAAAAATAGGAAACACAGACGCTGTATGTGCTAGCAAAATAAGGCTGATTAAACACATTAATTTCTCGTGTGCTGAACCTCTTTACAGTTAATTGGATTGACATCTTCCCCAAAGAGACACACCAGCAGGTGGCTTTTGAATTCCATAGAAGTCTACAACTGCAAATCATTGATCAGTTGAAGATCCCACTGCCTCCCTTTAGTCCTGCATCAAGACTTGCACTGTCTGAACACGACCAAGATTTGTGAGCCCTGGTACGGAGCCCAGCAGCCATGGACTCTCCCCCTGCACTGCTCTGTGGAAGGAGTCGTGATTTATAGAGTGATTAAACAGCAGATAATTCTGGTTCAGAAGAAACTATTAGTTTTTTCCTCTGAAACACACAGGGATCTGTTCAGCAACCTTAAAACCTAAATGAAATCACACAATTTGCAAGAATTAGTTATGAGGTAAATTCTACCATAGATTTCAACACATTGATGCCATGGGACTGCACCAGAAGAAATGAAGCTTGAATTGTGAAGCACATTTATGCTCAGCCACAATCCTATTTCCTGCCCTCAAGCTTGAAGGTGGAACTTTGCCTTTTATATCTATTATAAATCATGTTTCCTTCCATTACCTGCAAGCTTGCTAGACATTTCCACAGGCATAAACAGAAGCAAGCCAAAACAACTGCTTATGCTGTTAGTACAAATGCTTTTCCTTACTTCAAACATTTGAACTCCTAATTAACAAACTCTTTTAAAAAAGATTCCATTCTCTCTTCCCAAAATAAAAAACATATTTATGACTTATTGTGATATAGCTTTGATGGAAGTTTACTTTTAGTGGAAAAAAAACTGTAAATGCAGTTTATTACCTTGTTCCTAATACTTTAGGCAAGTTCTTTTCCCTGTGACTATCAAATTCAATATGCCTTCTGTAAAGTATACTCTGAGTTAATCTGTCAGGATTGGCTCTTGCACAGGTCCTAATTTTACTATACTATCAAAAACAAGAAATTAAGGGTTTTGTTTGTCCTAAACTGTGGTAAAATACTCTGAATATTCCTAGACAGGATTCAGAGATTTTTCTGTAAAGTTCTGGTGAAAGATACTACTTTCTTCAGCTGTGGAGATAGAATTTCCCCAAACTCATTACTGTTAATTGTCTTGTGACAAGAAAAGTAATGCTATTTCTAGGGCTGTGTGGTCATCTGTGAGAACAGCAGGTTCAGTTCCATAACACTGATGAGAGAAATAATGACAAATGTTACAAAAGAGTCCCTGAGACCTCTACCATTTAGAAAGAGCATAGATTTGATTGGGTCTCAAAAGTTCACTTTGTTCAGAAGATATTTTTGTCTGCCTATTGTTGTTATGACCCTTTCTCTATACACTTTGCCATGTTTTTCAACCTTTCCTCCAACTGAACTGTAATTATTGGAAATGTTGCTTATAGTTATAAGGACACCAAATGTACTACAGTTTTCATAAGAACATCAATCTGCTATATAATTAACACTGTGTGGAAGAGGGAAAATGAAGTCTTCAGGGAGCATCAGGAGGAGAAAACAGTATTTTAAAAGCCCATTTAAGTTTCCTTTTCCAAACTCCACTCAAAGGTCAGAAGTATTTAACTTCAATAATCTAATGATACAAGTGTAAAATGCAGACAGAGGAAAAAATCATAATGAAGAGGACCTTTTTTTTTTTTTACTGTAATAAAGTTTTTCTTGCAGGTACTTTACAGCTGTAATTAATTATTTACCTTGTCCTTTACAGTGCAGGACAAACAACCTCTTGCAATTTTCATTATCTAAAGAAATTACTGAGATTACAGTCACCTTGTGCCAGGGTTTCTCCTTCTCTGATATTGCCATGCTGTTCCCTTGAGCTGTGTTCCATTGCAGGGCACAGAAGTGCTAAATGCTGACAGAGGTCACCATGGCTGCATTGGACAGAGAGTTCATGCAATTTTCACTGCAATGCAACTATTCACATAACCATTTCTTTATTTAGTTTTATGGAGCTAAGGCATTGCATATGGTAAATGGACAGTTAAGCAAAGTTTCTTGAGAAAATTCTCGAAATGCTACTGTTGCTTATGCACAGGCTGACAAATGTCTAAAGTATTCAGAGCACACAGATGTCAGCATCAGTGAAAAAAACAATTTTAGAATGGCAGATAAAGGAAATTTTACACCACTCACAGCCCAAACAGCAGTTAATACCCTCTTAAAAAAATCTAGTATAGGAGTTGACTTCTTTGTTACATGTGTTCCTATTCTTTATAGTAATTCACAGAATAAGAATGAAATCCAACACTGTTCTTATTGTTGAGAGATTAGTTAAAAAAAGATTTTTAATCATTTTAATAATGCAAAGTGTGGAGGGAGGGAGGAAAAGGCCAAGTCTTCAGAAAGAGATGCAAAGTATTATAAGACTTTGCACAGAGAAAATGATGTGATATGAGAAGAGCAGAAGTCAAAACAGCAAATTACATAACTCTGGTTGAAATCACTTGCCTTTGGGTTGAAAAAATTGCTTTTGCTTTTTGGTCTGCAATGTGCCTTTTAAGTCTAGTTTCCATGTATATAATACTGCAGAATAAAAGTTTGCATGGTAATGATTTATTGCTTCTAGTAAGAAGCAGTCAAGGGTTCAGGAAAGGCCAGAGCTAAGCTAAACTTAATGCTAACACCGCGGCAGGACAAGACAGAATTTTTGAGAAAGGCTTGAGGTTTTGTCTCTTGTTGTCTTTTTTCTTTCCTTTTTCTTTTCCAGTCAAACACATGGAAGAGAATGGGTAAAGTGAGCAAGACAATCAAAGGAATGACCCTTTGCATGTGTTTAGCTGGCCATGACTAGGTATTTTTTTATCCACAAATTGCCAGTGGTCACAGCTTTTACGCTATATGAGCTCATATGTTAATCTAGACCAGTAAACTCATTCTTTCTCATATTTTTACATCAATATATCAAGATAAATACCTCTTTTTCTTAGTATAAACATTTATAGGAGCAAAAAGGTTTTGGAATGGTAAAGTAATTTGATAGATGAAAGGAAAACTTGGAGTGTTACCTTGCTTTCTCTCCTCTTGAGAGTGAAACGTGCGGGAGACTTGTAAAAGGAAATGGATGTGTGGTTTTCTAACTTTCTACATCTTAGAAAATGTAATTCTTGCCTACCAACAAGTTAGATGCCAATCTACTAGTGATTCCAGTTTGCTTCTCAGGCTAGCCCCTAGAGAACAGGGGAAAAAAAGGTAGTGTGGGAAGGAGAAAGGGTGGGAATGTATCAAAGATTTTTCATTAAACCTAGGATTAAAAAGAGAAGATGACCACCATGATAAAGGACACAGAAAGATATTGTGGTTGTCATATTTTAGGTTACTAACAGAAGAGCTTTCTTGCAGATCATTCGTTTTTACCTCTCTGTACAGAAAACCACACATCCATTTCCTTTTACAAGTCTCCCGCACGTTTCACTCTCAAGAGGAGAGAAAGCAAGGTAACACTCCAAGTTTTCCTTTCATCTATCAAATTACTTTACCATTCCAAAACCTTTTTGCTCCTATAAATGTTTATACTAAGAAAAAGAGGTATTTATCTTGATATATTGATGTAAAAATATGAGAAAGAATGAGTTTACTGGTCTAGATTAACATAAATTTTCTACTGATAAGAAACTGAATTTTCATTTTTCTTAGGAGCTGGGTGCATCTTACCTATCTGGGCATCAGTTAAATACCTGAGATAGTCCCACACTGATGAAAATTGGATAATATTGAGATATTTGGGTTTGTGGAAAACTGAAAAGCAAGAAAAACACAGTAAAGAGCAGAACAAGCTTGAGGAAGACTTACAAGTAGATCTTTTTGAGAACTGGTCATGAGGTTAATCTTTTTAATATGCTATCTGATGTCCTTGGCACAAAGTGGAAGAGTGGGTTAATGAGATTGTCTGATTAAAAAGAATTGGAGTCATCATCTGTACAGAAAAGAATTGAAAATTCTCTTCCATATAGGAAAAATTGGATGACCTTGAGGATGATAATAATAGAAATGAAGTGAAATTCAATAGCTTGTGAACTTAAGGCTAAACAACAGGAATTGATGCCACAATGCAGAGGGTGAGTCTGAAACAGGAGAGGAAAAGAACATGGGTAAATATATCAGTTACAGGATGACTAGAAACCATTGATGCGAGAAAGTTCTGAAAAACAGCAAAGACAATTTAAAACTGTTTCAGGCTTTGTATTTACAGTAAAGAAAGAAAATTTTTTGTGTCACTATGAAAGACCTTAAGGTCTTACACTCATCTGCAGTACTGGTTATATCAAGTACGGTAGCTCTGGTTCAAGAGAAAATAACTTGAAATAAAGCAGATAAAAAATTCAACCAGGAGTACCACAAAGCCTATTTTAGGAGTTGGCAATAAATGAGTGCAGTTCTTTAAACCCTGGTAAAGTGGAGGCTGAAAAAGGGATATGATTGTATGCCCTTGCATCAGAAAAACAAGTACATTGAAGGCAAGAATCTATAGGACAGTGTTGACACAGGAACAAATGATATGCAGTCCTTCAAATCACAAGCCTTGCCAGCAAAACTGGTAGCAACCTCAGCATGGGCTGCTTTCTTCAGGGGTTCACAGGTCCTGCCAGGAGATTGCTTCCAGTGTGGTCTTCCCACAAGGACACAGCCTCCTTGGCCCCCACCTGCTCTGATGTGGGGTCCTCCATGGGCTCCAGGAAGGAGGCACAGCTGTCCCAACACATCTTCCCCACGGGCTACAGGGGAATCTCTCTGGAATCTCTGGTAGGAGCACCTCCTACCCTTCCTTCTGCTGGCTCTTGTGTCTGCAGGGCTGCTGCCCACACACTCTCACTACCCTCTCCAGCTGCAATTTCTCCTGCACAGTAACTTTTCCCCACTGCCACCATCACAGAGGGCTCAGCCCTGGCCAGCAGTGGGTCTGACTTGGAACTGGGTGTCCCTGGCTCTGTCAAACACAGGGGAAGCTTCTGGCAGCTTCTCACAAAAGCCACCCCTGTAACTCCTGTCTACCAAAACTTTGCCATGAACAACAAACACAGACCTAGTATTAACACTTTTATATTCAAATGCTGAGATCTAATGCTTATGAAGCATAAAAATGAACATTTTTTGACCTGTATATACAACATTTAAAGGTTGATACATTTCCATGGAAATATCCATAGCATGACTTTCTGCTTGAACAGGAGCAACAGTTTGTCATGACACTCAAAGTAGGTATGCCACACATTAAATTGCATAAAGACTGACCAGCCAGCTTTAGAGAAAGCTTTCACTGGAGTAGACTACATACATACATAATCAGGAGGATATCAAACAGCAAAGTATGCAGCACCTTCCAATTTGCACAGGAATAACTATTATCTAGGAGGTGTATTTAATCATCTGTGACAAACAGTACATTTTGCATTAATAATTAAACTGACATTTAAGTGTTCACAGTTAGCTTTTAAGTTAATCTTCTCTGAGACCTATCCATGTATCTCTGTTGTAATTACAGCACATTTACTTCATTTAATTGATGCTTTTAATCTAAAAGGTTATGTTTTAAAACATTTTCCCCAGAAACACATAATAGGAATGAATTATTGGCAGGACAGCAAAATTGTTCTGAGGACCATAAATCAACAGAACATTAGAGATACTGGGCACTGATATTTATTTTAAGACAAAGTTACAGAAAAAAGTTACCTTTGATCATGTGTCTAAGTGTTCTAATAAGAGATCTGTTTTCAAAGGGTACATGAATGGAGAGACTGCAGACAACTATTAAGGAAAATCAGCATTTCAAAGGGAAAAAAAATTGCCAGGTATTTATTTTACTCAAATAGAATCAGACCTAACTGTAATCAAAGCCAACTGTAAAAACATTTTAATGTTATTTCCATCTTACTTAATTTAGATAACGAGGCATAGAAGATTGATTTTCATCATGCTTTTTATAAGTTCTGTTCAAATTCAGTGGGATTCAATTCCCAAACCATGGCCCAGTTGAAAAACAAATTTTGGAAATGTTGTAACAACAGATAGTAATGCACAGAAGCACAGGCTGATAAGGTTGGAAGTGACCTCTGGCATCATTTAGCCCAATCTCTGTTGCTGCAAGGTCAGCCAGAGCTGACCAGGACCATATCAGGTCATTAACATCTCCAGGGTAGAAAACTTCACAATTCAAGGCAACTTCTTCCAGTCTTTGGTCACTCTTACAGTAAAAATTTGTTTCCTGATATTCAGATGGAGCCTTCAGCATCTCTGTTTGTGCTCACTGCCTCTTGTCCTGTCCCTGGGCACCAGTGAAAGGAATCTGACTCCATCTTTGTACTCTCCTTTCAGGCATTTCTATACATTAGTAAGATCCCCCTGAGCCTTTTGTTATGAACAATTGCAGCTCAGCTTTTTTCATAGAAGGAATGCTCTAAAACATATTTGCAACCCTTCACTGAGCTCTGTCCAGTATGTCCCAGTGTCTCTAGTACTGGGGAGCCCAGAACTGGACACAGGACTCCAGCTGTGACCTCACTAGCAATGAATAAAGAGGTGTTTATCTTGATATATTGATCTATCAAGACAACCTGGGGGCAATGCTTCATTAGACTCTTTTTCTTCCAGGGTATATGCTGTTTTATTTCCAATTAGATGCCCACCAGGACTCCCAGATCCACTTTCTTCGAAGCTGTGTCCCCTCTGATTGGCCCCAGCAAGGATCAGTGCCTAAAGTGGTAGTTCCTCCCCAGGTGCAGAACTTTGCCCTTCCCCTTGTTGAGCTGCATGATTGATTCTACCAATGCACCTGGGCTGTGTGTTGGGTAGATTATATATGAGATCAATTAAAGGTAATGGTATGACTGTGTCTCTCTGATCAGAGGAAGGGACAAACTCCATTTCCTCTGCTAGAATAAAGAATAGGGTACTTATACTGCCAGCAGTGAAGTGAAGAGTTTCAAAATCAAATATTAGATTAATAAACAGAGAAAGATTGTAGAGATTAGAAAGCCCTTTCACATGCAGAGGAAGAGGTAGATGAATCTCACTCCCCAATATGCTTGGCTGAATTTGTAATGTCAATTCAGTGGTAAGATTGTTTATTTCCCCTTGGGCATTTTTAACATTTTACAATTAAGATGAATACTTACTGAATCGGGTAATAAAATGTGAATTAAAACAAGTAATTCTGTTTTGTCTGTCTAAACTGTTCTATCCTCTAAATGATATTAATGCTACACAATTTTTTCTCTACAAATATTTATCAGTGCTCATAAGCAGCCTGTGCTGTTGCTCACCAGATTAGCAGATCCATATACTTTTTGCTTTTAAACACATTCTGGGTATTTCCATCTTCTTCACTCGATAGTTTCAGTAATAACAGGATACTGAAGTACAAAATGCCTTAGTAGATGTTTAATTAAGATTTTAAAAAGAGCATAAAGCTTTATGAAAGAAACATAGGAAAATAAAAAGAATTGTCTTTCACAGTATTGAACACTATTATATTATTGTAACAAAACACAATATTTAGAATGATGATTGGTTTAGATGATATTTATGACTTTATTTATTTATTTAGAACAATTAAGTCATAGCTAAGTAAAATTTTGATTGTTTTTTCTGAAAAGCAATCAGATAGTTAAATAAGAACCTGAGTGAATAGGTAGAAAGATTTTGACAGCTAAGTTTTAGAAAGAAAATTGAAGAAAATGAATGAACATTCTAAATTTAACTCGGCTGTCAAAGCCAGACACTCAAAAAATCCAGGCACAGTAAGTCATAAGAGTCCTGAAAAAAACCTCATGAAGTCATTAATTTTAAGGCATCTTATATATGGAATTATTTTTATTTCCCATCTGATACAAATGTGTAAGAATGATGATCTTGGGTTTTCTCCACAACCTGAAGGGCAAAGGAATAGATAAAATATTGAGAACTAATGGCATCATGGATCCCTTTACATGCAATATTTTATTTAAAACCCTTGTTCCAATGAACAAGCTAAGAATTTGATCTAACTAATTTCTCCCAAGGTATGGAACTTAAAATGAAATATTGAAAAACATGAGAATCAGGATCAAATAATAAGAGACAACACTAATTAAAAAAAAAACCCAAACACTTGACTTTGTTTTATACCCCATCAGTTTTAGAATATTTAAAGGTTCTACTGAAATATTATGAAAAATTTGCAGAATTTTTTTTTGTTTTTGCTATTTATGTCACATGAATAGAAGGGTTTTTTTGGCAAAATGAAACTGTTTTCATGTAATCTGAGAAAAAGCTTGAGAAAAAGCTTATAGGCAGTTTTTATTGTCCTTCAGTGGGCTTCAGACAAAGGGTGCAAAGCTTCTTCTTGGAAAACTGCAATATTCAAAAAGAGTCTGCAAAAACTGTGCTAAAAAAAACCCAACCAACCAACCAACCAACCAACCAAAAATAAAACAAAAAAAAAAAGAAAAGCAGGCTCTTTTACTATGCTCTTAACATTCTGTCTTCTAATTTATTTTTTCTTAATAACCTAGCTAAAGGTTCTAAATTCCCTTCTGGAAATAAAACACCTGGAGTCAAATATGATTTTTTGGTCTTCTCTAGGAAGAAGAAATCTCATTTTAAGGTGGATATTTTTCCGTTCCTTCTCTGTGAGGATTGCATTTTATTAATTAAATGAGACTGCAGTGGAGATAATTTATTTATTGAATAGCTTAATTATTTAGAAACAAGATAAGAATGACATTCAAAAAACAGAATTCTACTATATGGAACTCAAATGGCCTTTTCTTGCTAATTGTGATGGCAATTTCACTTTTTTGCTACATGATTGCCTGGAATAACCTCTATGTACACAAGTGCCAAAGAAACTGGTTTGCATGCAGATCACTGACAAGTGTAGGAAATTGCTATAAAACCAGGAGGTATTTTTCAACTATCTTTGAGAAGACTCTGTGGACACTACTGCTCTCTTCTGAAATCATTACCAGTAATTTATTACCCTGAAAAGCAAATGTGCTCTCCTGGAGTCATAGGTTGTCCTTTCACTATCTGTTTCTTGGCAGAACCAATCATAAATAAAGGACTAGGCTTCACACACTATGGGGGTCAGGCACCAGCCTCACTTCTACACATGAATTACAAATACAGGAGACCTGAGATTTTAGAACTGCTTGAGTTTAGATATTGCAGTGACTTATTTTCTAACATATAATTATTTAGATATTTTTCTTTAGGAGAAATAAGAACAATATAAAAATGCATTACTACCTAAATTGACTTTAGATACTAGTCAAGCTTAAAATGAAAATAAGAGCTTTTATTTTAGCAAAGTTATGTCAACTTCTTTATTCCCCTTACCCAGCTGGCCAGGGTGCTACAGAAAAGTGTAACAGAAGAAAATATGCCCTGTGATTTAATCCTATTATCCAGCATCTTGGTTCAGATGATATTTATGACTTTATTTATTTATAAACTTCAAGATTTCTTGAAGTTCACTATCAGCTGTAGAAGCCAAGATAACTACCTAGGTTCGCCCTATACCCAGGCAATGCTTTTCAGAAACAAACTCAAGGTTGGAGGAACCATCCACCTCCTTTGATGAGACTGCCTATGAGGAGTCTGGGCTGCCTCTCTTTGTTCCAAATCTGTGTTTTCCCCTTCTCTCCCATGTTTTTACACCTCATCTGAGGAGATGCTGCCATACCAAACAAATGCAAGCACTTCTATTCATCTTTCCTAAATCTCCCCATTCACAAGCTTAATTTGGTTTTGCTCGGAATATCCTCCTAAATGAAATGATTTTCCAGCTAGTCCTGGTCTTTTCAGGAGCATTTGCTATATTTTAAGTATGTGTTGTTGAAAATCAATTACTCTACATTTCATTTTATCAAACTTGCAATCTCTGGTGAGCTCACCGTAAAAACCACAACTAATTATGTTAATTTTCAAGGTACAAAGGAGGGGAAAAGTCAGAAGACATGGAAAACTAAGAATGGCACAAAAAAACCCATCCGTAGTTCCTTTCTGTACCAATTATCAATTACTGGATAACTGTGAGGGATTTTATTTAGGAGAGGCTTCCAGTCAGCTGACAAAAGCAAAAGAAATGAGACACTGTGAGAAGATGAAAAGGCTACAAAACAAAGCTGATTTTTAGAGTCTAAATAAGGGGGAAAAGTGAGTTTGCAGTAAACCACATGTGGCAGGAACTGTTCAATCATTGCTGCAGGAGGTTTTCAGAACAGTAAAGTTGCTTTATTGTTCAGGTTTGGGCTATAACTATAGTGCCTTTTTTGGTTGCTTTTGTTGGATTTTTTTTATTTGATTTATTTTTCTTTAAGTTTGGTTTGGTTGGTCTTTTTGGGGGTTTATATGTTTGGTTTTTGTTGGTTTGGTTTTTTTTTTTTTTTTTTTTTGCCTTTTTTTATTTTTTTCCTGGAAGCAACATCTGGAAGTTGTGATCAAAAGGAAAAGGGAAAATACCTGGTTCCTATAATTCCATCAACAGTAGAGGTAATTTTCCCTATTTTCCATAATATACCTTATATTATTTCATTCATAATCCTTTTTAAACTTAAATTAGATATTCATAATATGACAAATGTATTGATACACAGCACTGCAATTCTTTAGTGTTAAATAATTTCTGCTAAGTAGGTCTTATTAATTTTAGTGTGCTTCTACAATATTAGAAAATTAATTAGTCATTTCTCCCTTGAAGATATTGAGTTAATACTGCCAGGAATTACCAACCTTTAAGAAAATTAGAGGATATTTGTAAGTACATAGTGCTAATTTAGAACATCTACCAGTGAAGCCTCTCAAAGCCTTATGAGCACCACCAAATTTAGAATCTCAGAATCCTTCCAGATTACAGAAATATAATTATTCCTGATTTAAAACAAATTAAAACAAACAGATTAATTGCCAGACCAAAGTCTCAGGTTGGCATGGGGAAATTTAGGCCTCTTTTCTCTCCCTCTTCTTCGTCTTGGCTCTTGACTGCCTTAAAAGTATGCAGTTCCCACATTCACATTTCTTATCTGCCCAAATAAATTAAATGCTCCCAACTAGTGACGACAAATGATCTAAGAATTTTCAAAATTGCCCATCAGTAGACTATAAGAGCTTCATAGAAAATGAAACTTGCATAACTAAGAAAATAAATGAACTTTACAGTTTTCAGCTCTTCTTCCTAGTATGCTCATAAATGTCTTGATTTCAGATTTTGTTTTCAGTAATTTTTATCTGCATGACAAAACAGATATCAGACCACAAGAGTACAAAGAAAAAATCCTGGTATTGCTACCAATCTTCATCTGATTTGTCCTCCCAGCTATGGGCAATTGTGATAGCTGTTCCCATTAAAAATAGTCTTAAAGATTATGAATGATTATTTATGATACGGTATATTTAATGTCTTAGCTGATTGTTTAATGTTTAAACCTGTGTTCTTAAAATTTACTGAACTTTGGAACTATTGGAACCACAGCAATTGCATGGACAATTAAAGGTTCTTAGGCAACTGATTCAGGAATCAGGAAAAATAATGAATTAATAAAAAGCTAGATGCAGACCAAATATTACTTTATGTAAGTTATGACCCATTATAATTAGGATTAAGAATTTTTTTGCAAATTCTCTGTGTTTTAGATTGAGGTATGACAGCTTTTGGGCATTCTAATGTATTTAGTAGCAGTTTTAAAATTCTTGGGCTTTATTCATATAGTCATACATAATAAAACTTTTGCACTTACTCAGCACTTTTTGAGAATGATACACTTTGAAATTTTCTTTAAAATATTTTAAATTATATTATTTTGAAGAAATATCTCTTTACTTGCACCATATACTCCTGCTTTTCTGCAATGGTGTAAGTATTCACAGGAAAGTGTATGAGTTCATACCAGTGAATCCTGAGTTCAGTTTTGTAAATAAGCTGAGTTAATTTGGAACTACAGAATCTCAAGCTTGTTGTGGGGTGACAAAGGCCTGGCTGGGTATTTTTTTTACTGACAGTCTATGGTTCAATCATTGTCTTTTCTTTCCAATTCATATTTAACCAGAATTTTTTTCTTCCTGGTCGTTTCCCGCTGGAGGAGACGAAGAGTGGGAACTCAATTATTCAAAAGTCTTCAGATCCCTAAGGACTAGAACCTGTGTGAAGATGTACAGATTTGTTGACCCAAATCTTCCAGTTCTGGATAAGAAGAGGTCAGGAAGACTTTCCCAAAAAACTTCAAGGTTTCTACACAGAATCTGAAAGATTTGCATGCTCAGACATTCCCACAAGAGTAACAAAAAATATAACATACTGAACTTTCTTTTAAAGGAGAAGAGAACCCTGACTGCACAAAAAAAAAAAAATCATGGCTTTATGTTTTAATGTATGTGAGTAGAATTTATTAATTAATCCAGGTAGTACAGACAATATTTCCCAAACTTTTTTGATACCTGAGACATGTGATTTTCTTTGTTAGAATGGATGGCATGAGACAGATCTCCCTGAGCAGCTTCTGCCCAGTACAGCTCTGACCAGCTGCTGGACTTGTCATGCATGATATTCCACTCCCCAGGCTCCCTCATTCTTTCCAGGCTATTTAGAATGGTTTCAAGGCAGAATGCACTGGCCATCACACTATACCTGTAGGGGATTTTTACCATAAGGCATCAGAAATATAAATAGGAAAACAAGTCGATGAGGACTGTAACTTTTTATTTTATTCACAAATGCAGAGAGAAATCCTGGCAAGACTGAAGAGGAAAGGAACATATCTTTTGATCTCTATTATCAACTTCAGTGATTTTTCCTATCCAAAATGAAAAAAAAAAAAAATATATAGCTCAGGGTTTAGAAGCTCTGAAGTTCAAAAAAATTCAACATGTTTTTTCATATCTTTTGAATTTCTGGTCTCATGTAGGAAAACTATCATATCCAGTCCTGCCAATGGATTATAATCAAAGAATATCTATGTATTTACATCATAAAGGTTATCAGGGAGGGTCCTGTGTGTGTGTGTGTGTGTGTGTGTGTGTGTGTGTGTGTGTGTGTGTGTGTGTGTTTTGGTGGGGACTTTTTAAGGGGAAAATTCTTTTCCTCTCCACATTTGTGCTTGTTTGTTGGCACTGTCTGACTTTTTATAGTAAATGATTTATGTTGCTCTTTTGTACATCTCTGATCAAGTCAAACCATAGTGCTTTACGTCTCTTGCTTTGTGGGAAAGTATTAACTGAAGCCCATTTTGTAAATTCACAGATAACCTGGCCAATACAGTGTACTAGGGTCACTGCACAGGAGGCTCCTCACTCATGATATCCAGAATTAAATTGCCAAAGAGAACAGATGCAATAGTGAGGTAAGGAGACTGCCTTCTTCCATGCCGAATATGTGCACTGCAAAAAATCTCTGTACACGAGCCTTGTAAGGATGGTGATGGAGAACATTTTCAAAAGAGGTCTAAGACTAATATGACATTCATAGTAGCAGAATTCCTGTAACTCCAAAAAATATAATGGGTGAGTTACTATAAATAGTGAAGAACTATGCATGCAGCACAAGGGAAAGCAGAACAGCTGAGTATTCAGCATGCTAAAAATGATCAGGACCTTTAGTAGCCCAGGAATATCTTTGCAAAACTGATATGAAAATTTTGTATTATATTAATTATCTGAGCATTTATCAGATAGTGTCTGGATTCACTTCAACAGAAAATCAAATGTCAGTTTTTAATGACAGCCAGCCAGTCTTCTGGGTTAGCAGCTTAACCAGAAAATAAGAAAATGCAGCAAATCAGGTTAATAACCCTTTCCTTACTTCACTGTTTGGATAGCAAGGGAGTTCAGGAAGCAATGCCATGGGTCAGTCCTTCTCCCAGCCATCCAGCACCCCATCTCTGCAAAGCAGGACGTGGGACCTGCTCTGATAAGTGAGTGTAACAAGGAAAGCTCTGGGGCCACAGTCCTAAGCTTTGCTCATGGTGAGCGTGCTCCATCGAGCAACGTCAAACAAAACTGCTACTTCTAGAGTTAAGATGGTGCTGAACAAATCAAAAGATGTCTCCACCCTCGGGGACATATCTTATCCCTCTTAAAGGAGTATTAGCTGTTAATTTTCTGCTAATAATTCTTAGTGCAGAAATGTAAACTACCTTTGGGGTCACAGTAGCAATAAATATAAATGATGACAGAGAATGGAAAAAGGTTAAAAAAACAAAGATGTGTAGAAAGGGTAGAATTACAAAAGATCCCGAGGGGAAAAAAAATTAAATAAAACCACAAAAAAACCCCCCAAACAAACAAAAAAACCACAACCTCCCCCACCCCACCACCACCAAAATACAAAAACCCCACAGAAACACCCCACATACACGCACACACAAAAAATCCTCTCCAACAATCACAACACAAATGCATAATAATATGATAATAAAAATTCAGTTTGCTTGCAAATACTGACTTGGGATGAGTGTTAAAGATCTACAACAACCCCAATTCCTTTTTCTCCCTCCTAAATAATGCCATTTAAAACCCAAATCCTTTTCTACTCTCTGGACCCAGTATCACTTCTTTCTGTTATAGAATTTGAAGAGAAAATATGAACAATTACTAGCAGCAAAAATGAACCAGGATTTAATCAGATACATTTAAGAGTTTCTCTTCAGCTTTTGGATCAGACCTCAGATTTTAAACTCAGTTTTTCTGCTCTACAAAATCCTCTGGACTTTGAAGAAGTTTTTTCTTAGGATGGAAAGACTTCAAAATATAGCCTGACATTTAGATTTAAAGTTCAGTGTAAAGCAATTGTGAAATTTTTTTCTGCATCATTTAATCCAGGAATATATGTTATTTTACATTTTTGTAATGTGAACACATTGTACTGTATGAAGATGGTGAAGGACATGAGTAAACTGAGTGGAGAATTTTTTTGCCATCTCATTCTTCTTCAGACAGTTCTTTGGCAATGACTTTTTGGCTGTTTCTTGTTAAGGCACTGAAAAAGCGATTCTGAACATTAATTGGTGGCAGTAGTTTAGTTAAATTATACTAAATATATTGATTTATACTTCTATCTGTGATTCTTGGGACTTTATAGACCCTATTTTCAAAGCCCAGCTTTACAGTACATGTTTTTTGAAAAGTAAAATATATTGTCTTGGGCAACTAAATGGAGTAAAAAATTAAACAGATTATATTTTGGTCTCTTAAAGTCAATACAATTTACAGAGAAGCTGGATTTTCCTCTACAGATTCAGGAGGGCAATGTGAGAAATGACCTAATGTATAGCTACATAGATATGCAGTGTGAGTACCACACATTTTAAAATCAATTTCTCTTGACTTACAAGCATAATTATAAACTCAATTCCACAGATATTACTTTGACTGCAGCTGTGGCAATTTGCCTCAACATATTCCATGGTTGAGATTAAAGCTTTGATTGGGGCAAAATAAAACCAAGTATAAGTCTCAAACTACTTCTATTTTACTTGAGAGTGATTAATTTATGCCACTTTTTTAACCTACTCCCTTCCTTTCCAATGTTTCTAGAGTTTCTCTTAAAGCATTTGTGTTTTGATCTTTGATTCATCTTCATGGACTACTCTCAAGATCATATTTCAATCCTTCCATATTCCACATTCACATGGGACATACCTTCAGCCTTGAGAGTGAGAATGTCTTTCCAAATGTTTGCTAGGTCAAGGCTTTAGGCATATTTGAACAGTGGGTGAAAACTGTAAGATGTTTTTTCTGGAAAAGAGCACAAAAGAACTTTTCTGGACAAAGTTATGAATGGCCCATCCCTGGAAGTGCTCAAAGTCAGGGTGGATTGGTCTTGGAGCAATTGGGTTTAGCGGGAAGTGTCCCTGCCCCTGGAAAGGGAGTGGGAACTAGATGATCTTAAAGTCACTCCCAACCCAAACCATTCAATGATTCTTTAATTCTGTGATTGCCAAGATTGCTGTTCTGGCCCCCTGAGGTCAACTTCCTATGGTGAAGCCTGACCCTCCTCCTTCCTTTGACACCTACAGTGTCTCTGCCCAAGGAGGCTTTGCTTGAGCAATGATGAGGAATGGGAAGAGGCCTCTCCTTCCTCCCTTGCTTGAAGGAGGTGCCCCAGGAGTGCCCATGTTCACATCAGATTAAATGAAAGCCACACAATGGAAGCTGCTCTGCAGCACATAGGAGAAGAGATTTTTTCTTCCAAATCTCCATTATCACCTTGTATAAGATTTAATAGCATTGCAATAATAGCTAATACCGCACTGATAACTTACATGGGCATGCTTGGAATATTTTAAGAAGCACATAAATAATTTGTGCATTTAATTCCTGTGTAAGTTCATGTGTAATTTTCATAACAATCCATTACAACTGGTTGCCTAGATGGCTCCTTGCTAAATAGTCACTGGTGCATGATTTCTAATCTTCCTGTGTTATTTTTCATCAGTTTTGCACAATTTTTGTTTGTCACTGTGTTATGGTGCTTGGCTTTCATATTGCCTTTCTCCTCTCAGCACTTTGTATGCTAACTTTGGATGCTTTTTTTTCTGTAGATGTAATGTTATTTGCATTCCTCTCTGGTTTAACAATTAATCTAAGCAATCCAGTCAAAATACCACTGAAAATGTTCCTATTAGCTCCACCAGTATCTCAGAGAAAACAAAGGAAAAAACTAAGAACATATTATTTCAGTTATTAGCAAGGACCACCGTAAACATATTATTTTTTATCAATATACAAATATTTCCTACATGGGTTTTTTATTCACTTTGATGCATAATATTATCTAAAAATTTTTGACTGCAGTCTCTGAACCATAGCTCTTTGTTGTAAATAAATGTAATTTATTTACAGAATGCATTTTTTATGGTATAAAGATCAAGAAACATTTTAATATATATTACCTTTAAAAAAAACCTTAAAATTCATTTATTTAGATAACAGCTAACTTAAATATGAACTACAGAAAGAAAACTCTTAATATTTAAGTTTTTGAGTTTCCAAGTGTCTCATTTTTTTGGCCTTGGAATCAACATTTAACTTTTCTATGACTTCACAACATTGTCTGTATAATGAAGATAATACTCATCAGGCTGGAGCAAAAAGCATTAAAAGGTACTAAAATGCTTGCTCTAAAGACTTGTTAAATTAATGGATACATTTCCATCTATTTTAATGGCATTTATATCGAGCTGTTAATTCAGAGGATTACATTTTCATTAAATTTTACAAGAAAAAATGTCAATACATGAAAAACTTTTGCTTGATACACAGTTCCTCATAACATTTATTTTCTAAACAATGTATCATGTGGTAATGCCTCACAAATAAGTGATACTGCTTAGAAATGGGACTCTACCCAGTTTGCTTCCTCCTTTTAGCATGGAAACTGAAAATATTATCTACAGAATAAATGGATTAAAAGTTAATTATAAGTTCTTTTTTAATGTTGAAAGTACAGTAAATTCTGTGGGTATCCACATGTTAAAGAGAAAATGTATTGGCATTGTCCTCATGGCATTTAATTTCATCAATTATTAAAAAGAAATTCTCTATGTTCTCAACTCACTACATGTTTTGCTTTAGTGATCAGTTTCACATGTCAAAAAATACTAAAAATAAAAATTGAAATCAAGACATGCAGCTCACCACTAGTGATCAAGTAGAAGTCATGTTCAACTATCTAAGTGTCCTAAGGGACACTAAAAAACGTTAGACAATTGGTATGTTGGATAGTAAAAATAATCTTCAGTGTGATATTCAATGTGGCGTCTCAGGACATGAGACCTGGATGAGTCCATCTGAAATATGTGTTTCATATATCAGACAGCAAACCAGATGGGACAGGGAAAAGAATGGTTATTAATTTTACAATTCACAATTCTTCTCTATTTGCTGAATTAATTTGGCTGAAATAAGTCACCATCTTGTAGAAAGTGAAATAAAAATGAGTCAGAAGAGGCACAGGAATGAGGCTGAGGCACTGACCAAACCTCCAATCAGACTGAATGATGCCTAAATTTCTTTTGACTTATTATTTAACAACTTTCACATGCTTTTCTCTTTCCAAATGACAACTGATTTTGTTTTTAATCAAGCTGTAAGGAATAAAAAAAAATCACAGAATCCAAACTAACACTTGCCTTTAAAGCTGAAAAAAACCTCAACAAACAACGTATTAACACTGTTTTCTTTAGAATCTTTTTCTCTAAGGTATCTTACTTAAATTTCTCTCAAAAAATGACTGTTATAAAATCATGGCTTAATACAAGCAGCAGAAGGAAATTGCTCTGTTTTGTAAGCTGACTGCTCAGCTTGTTGATTCTGCATATTGAGGAACTGTGAGCAATGATGTCTCTTAACATAAAAAGGCCTTTCTAAGAAGACATTTTCAACAGAAAAGTGAATCTCTTCTTAAGCTTTCACATATTTCACCATTTGGTACTGAGTCACTGAAGCATCTGGCATGAATTTCAGCACCTTTGAACCATTTATGCACTGCTAATGTTGATACACACTTCTTTGTTTGTGGAAAAGGAGATATGAATAATATGAATACATTCATTACTCCTTATGGTGGAGAAGAAGGACTGGAGCTATCAGAAGTAAATAAAAAGATTTAAAATTAAAAAAGCAAACCAAGAGCAACACGCAAAATGAATGCAAATGCTACGTTCATTTTTGGGAACACAGCATCTGAAATCTTTGCCAAGGTGATGATACATCACTTTTCAGATGGGATGAAGTTGAGGCAGCCAAGAGAAACCTGAAGGAATTACTGTAGCAAGATATTTTCACCTAATTGTTAATTTCCTAATGACAGTGTTTTGAAAATAATGGCTTTGAATCAAAGTTGAATGCATTGTTTGAGCTTAGCATAGCCAAAGAACAGGGAGAATAATCTCATTACTAAAAGCTACCCTGCTTCCACAGGGAAGTTAAATTCTCAGCTGAATTTTCACAAGCTAAAAGCATCACGAGCATTTGGGAAGACATGATTATCACAATTAATGACAAAGCAACATTTTGTCTACAGTTCCTCCACCCCCACAAGATCTCTCACCCCTTCTCCAAAACAATCTAAGTATCATCGTCTGTGGTAGCTGTGAAGAAGAATATATACCTACTAAAAATGTAAATTATTTATAAGAAATAAAAAATCCATTCAAAATGTAAATCCATGAGATCACCAATAAATAATTTTTAGAAAACAAAGACCTTCCTATGTTATTTTACAGTTATTTTCAATAGGAGCATACTTGCAGATGTACAAGACAAAAGGGAATTTGGTGGTGCTTGATAGTGACAGCATAGACCAAATTTTTTATATGCTTTTCTCTGTTTAGTTCACCGAAGTACTGGTGTAAATGAAACCAGAATCAAAACAATTTTTTTGGCACTCACAACTCTCTGAGGAAAATCTTTTCCACATGCAAATGCCTCAGCTTCAACTTAGAATTTTCTACTTAGAAAATTTAGATGGCTGAACAATTGGAGTCCTTGAGCAGCTCTGAATTTCTCTATAGTCAAGTTTATTCAGTAAATCTTCTACAAGTCACACCAATTTTTACCTGCTTTCCTATTATTATAGTTCTTGGATCTTCTTTTTGCTAATCAGAAAAACACTAGAGTCATAATCAAAGTATTTTAATGACCTGGGGAAAATGAAATAAGAACAAGCAGAATCTGGCACATATCAGATCAGTGTAATTGTCTTCTATAACAGTAGTGGGCCTTGCAGTTGGGGGGACGAAGTAGATGTTGTGAGCCCATTAAAACTCATAAAGTTGGAAGGAAAACAGCACAAATAAAAGTGCTACAATTGAATGTAAGACTAGTTAGATAGCCATGGCTGCAGAACAGTTATGTGTAATGCATTGGCAAATAATGAAAAACAAATCAAGCTATACTGCATAGGAACCTCTCTTGAGATTATGGAAAAAACTTGTTAGCTTTTGTTGTTTTCTTATTATAATTTAGATTATTTTGGTCTGGGGGAGACTATGAATATACTGCAGGAAAATACTGAAGTGTAAATTTATTATAGTGAAAAGTTAAAAAAAGTCTTGATAGTTTTGGAATTCTGTAGAGGAAAATAATACAATTTACTTACTTGGGCAAGCCCATCCAGTTAATAAAACACAGGCTGAAGAATAACCAGGCAGGCAGCAGACCAAGATTTGAGGTCACAGTGGCTCAGAAGTTGCACATGTCAACAAAATTTTGATAGTAGTACCACCTAAATAGTACCAAGATTTTAGTGCCACCTAAATAAGAGCAACCTGTTGAGTACTTTCCACTTTTCAATGCAGATGGATTATCCCTGATGTCTTTTTTTATTCCAAAGTGGAAGAAAAGTGGACTGTGTAAAAATGAAAAAAGAGAATGTCTTTGGAAGTTGTTGAATACTCCAACTGTGAAATGTTATCTCATGATAGTTTTTCTGTGCTAAGTACAGCCACCCAGGAAGATCCTAAGTAAATATTTGTGTTTAGCAGTAATTTCTCCAGAAAAGAACAAATGTTGTAGTGAAGGAAAGACAAAAGATGATACAGTATGGCAGGTAAACTTGTCACAAACATTACTGAGTAAACAGCATTACTGAGTAAAGTACAAAAAACTTCTGTGATTCTGAGTTCTTATTGGACATCCCATCTCAGGAATAGCTTCAAAGATGTTAAATCATATATATTTTAGCCACTTAAATACTGATCTATGCTAACAAAATCAACATAGTAAGCCAATCTTTAGATTAAGCAGATTCAAAGAATTAAATTTGGATAAGTAAATCAATCTTTAAAGCTTTTACACTATCAAAGAAGAATAACATCTTATTCATCAAATCTACTCACTAGAAAAGGAATGGGAATATCTCAGCATTCCTTTTTCACAGAAAAAAAAGCCAGCCTCAGTCTCTCTGTCTTCTCTGAGTGTAGGAGAGAAGACTTCTCTCTGGCACTGCTACAGGAGAGACTATGCAGCTTCTGTCACCCCTTGCATCTGTAGCTACACTGAGAAAAATACAGGAGCATGGTAGTCAAGAGCTTACATATTGCTGGAATCAGCAGCTGTGATCAGCTGGAAAGTAGCCATGAAGAACAAAATCTATCAAAAGCCTGCTGCTATCCCTGAGGCTTTTATGACCCATATAAACATACTTAGGTGCATTAAAAATTAAGGAATCATAATATTATATTGTTTCTTTGAATTGATGACAAAGATATACTAAGAGGAACTATAATGAGTGCTTGAATAATAAGTAAATAAACAACATCACAGTAGGAACAAGTAGCTTGTGATGTAAATGTTATTGTTGTCTTCTGGCTTTTGTTCCTTTATGCTTTAATATTTTTGGGAAGAAAAAAACCAATCACATTAAAAAAAGTTAGGCTTCAAGTAGCATGTAAATTACATCCTGAGAGATGTTCATTTTGAAGCACTTCATCTTTCAGAGAAATCCTCAGCCATCTGTTTGCCTTAGGTTCAGAGAAATGGCTGAAAAGAAGTAGAGAATACACCTCAGATTAATTCACAGTGCTCCCATTTGCAGTCAGACCCTAACAGCCCAAATGCTTATGCTTGTTTTCCTACCCTAGAAAACATGCCTCTAAATCAGAAAACAGTGAAATTCCCCCTAAGAAAAACCAAACCACGAAGTCTGTGTTCACAGATTCACAACACTAGATGAGAATGTTTGTTCTCTCAGCACACATCTTTTATGCAGCACATTTTTCCTCCACTCTCACTTATCTCTTGCTTGAAGACTGCAAGAGAGTACTCAGTGAATGTCTAACACCAAACTTAGTGTCGTGGTTACCTTCACTAGAAGCCATTTTATAAAATTTTCATAAAGCAGCCCCACAGTTTCTGTAGCTCTGGCTCCTGTGAAATTTCAGACTTTATTTTCTTCTACTTTGAGAGTGAAGCCACATAGTTCATGGGAACATTATGTGAGAAAGCCTAGATTTCCCCCCAAATAAGCAGGTAAATCTAAGAAATAGAGCACTTTACATAGGCCTAGGCTATCCATATATTCCACTGAAGATTGTATACAGCCATATTTTTGTACAAATATTTGTCAAATAGTTTTTTCTTATACTGAAAAAAAATTTCAGATGAATAGATAAAAGAATTGTAGTCTGTTAGATCTGAATCATGCTTCCAAGTAGGTTTGAGGCGCCTACAATTCCAATATTAATGCTGTCAGCACCTAAATGCATTGAAACAAAAAAGATAAAAAGTAAGACAATATAAATATATAGATCACCTTACAGGTAGGAGGAAATGCTAGGTGGTCTTTTACTGTTTCATTTAATATTTTTATTGTCAAATCATAAATTACCCAAAGTAAGTTTGATGACAGAGGGCATTTACAGAAGTGCCTAAATACACTACACCTCAAGTCTGATTTTACACTTACAGAAGGCACCTGTCAGCACTTTTATGAATAAATATTTTTTTTTCTATTCGATTTAATTTTGTTGAACTATTCTTATAATATTCCATTCATTAAAGCAGATAAATATATTTTAAAAATGGAAGGATCAGTATGATCATCCAGTTTGGTTTCTTTTGTGCCTTCCAAACCAGTGAAACTTTTTTGGTTGGCAAATTGAACACAGAAGAATCTATTTAATGTGCAACAAATGTTTTAGGGGACAAATGTTTTTACCTAATGATAAAAATAACCTGTGATAGTGATCTCAAATTGCTTAATTGTTCTTATATTTAGAAGACAAATGTTTAAGTGATACTTAAATGAAATACAGAAATTCTCAAATGCCTTATGAAATAGCTTTGACCTTTATGTTAATCTGCCACTCAAATCACAATCAACCTGAGCTGAATCAGAAATACCTCTTACTCTGGTGGCTGAACAAAGGCTTTTTTGAAATTAATAAAAGTATTTACCTATTTCCTCACAGAAAGGAGTCTTAATTTTGCTTTGTTTTATTTTTTATGTTACTATGACAAGTACCCTTTTCTGAAGCAAACAGAAGGAAATGGAAATTTAAGTAGGGAAATCTCAGAGGATAAGATCCTGTAGCTCCACACTGCTTCTCATGACCTAAAGCAATGCTTAGCTACCTAGAGTTGCAGTATCATCACCAGGTTACATTTATTCTCTCCACATAGCTTCATTTTGAAATTAATAAAATGTACTTCCATACTCTTTTAGTGCTTAATTTGAACTGGAAAACAATTTTTATATGATCTGAAAGAAGAGTCCAAAGATTTATGAACTATATTATATATTTATTAACTATATTAACTATTAGCTACAAACATTATCTTTCATAGGTCTTGAGGTCTGTATCATTTGTATAAGACTTTAAATCTATGCAAATATGCCTTGAGGTAATAATCAGGACTAAAAATGTTCTTATGAGAATCCTTCATTCCCTGAAAAGAATAATTTCTGAGAGGAAAGAAGCTACTCACAGATATGTTGAATGCAGAAAATGAATAACTTTCTATTTCAATAGAATTTAAAAATATGGAATAGCATTATTTGTAAATTGTTCTGTCAAGAGGGCTCAATAATAAAATATAAAGATAAAATTAGCACTTATAGCATATTTAATAGGAAATTCACAGTCTGCAAACTGTCTTCAGAAGTCTGCTACTGTGGATTTTACCTAGATAATACTTCAAATATATACTGCAACAAAAAGAAACTTATTGAAATTTATGCAGTCAACTTAGAAATTACACTGAAAATTCACAAAAGCTGAGTCACCTCCAAACTCTCCTTCCAAGTTGCATCAAAAATCCCAGAAATAAACATATAAAAAAGTGCAACTAGGATAGGTGCTAGAACATTGTGACTTCAGCATACTATGAGAAATTCAATTTTGCTAAACAACAAAACAGTTTGAGAACACCTTATTTTAGTTTTTATAAGAAGATAAGTATGTGAATATATCATTGAGATGACAATTCTGAGCATCTGAACTTTAAGGAGTCCCTTGACTTAAATATAAATTCAGTAAAAACAATAATAGTGATGGTGATGGTGATAATACTAGTAACAAAATAACAACAACAATATAAATAATAATAATAATAATAGAAATAATAATAATAATAATAATAATAATAATAATAATAATAATAATAATAATAATAATAATAATAATGATGGGTTTTTTCAGGTCTAAAATCAAGGGGCTAAGATCAGGAATCATCAGACCAAACCCAGTAACCCACAGCATAATGATCTTCCCATGGGTTAGTTGTTTTACCCCTCTCTATATTCATTGGAGAGCACAAATGTTCTCAGGAACTTGATTCATCTCATCTCCTGAAGCTGCTGTCTAAAATAGGTTGGATGAATCATGCCCTAGATGTTTGTTTTTCTTAGCCACTTCTAAAGGGCTCTGGGTTACTGGCTCAAAGGTAGCCGGGTGGCATCAAATTGTGAGCTGTGTCTTTTTCAGCAAGTGCACCCTGCAAAAAGGAATAATCTTTCTGGTCCACAAGTGTTACAGCAAATCATTAGCATATAATATTGTTTAAAAGAGAGACACTGCCCATAAAGTAGTTGAAGAGGCAGAAAAAAAGTAGCTCACCACTTTGCTGTTGAGATATGTTTGAAAATAATACTGGTAATAATACTTGAAATAATGGCATAATATGTATCTATTTTTTACCTCTGTTGAAATGCTCTCCAGAAATTGCATCATTAAAGAATGTAATTGCTAAATGTGTAACCCTGATATGCACCTACAGCTCTGAGATGTGACACACCCACTGCAGCAGTGGTGTGACTTACAGGTTGGCTAGTATGAGTTTAAGCCCTTTTGAAAAAGACCCTGATTGTTGTAGCATTCACATTTTCTGGAAAAACCCTTTTGCCTGGGATTTTTCTCCTGGGAAACTGAGAAGTTCAGAAAAAAATGAAAACAATCATTATCTGATTTGTTTCTCCTGTGTTTTGCTCCTTTGGAATGTGTTTGGAGATTGTTTACCAACAGATGGTTTCAGTGGATTCTGGTGTAAGTTGTTTTGACTCAATGACCAATTGGGGCCAAGATGTATTGGGTCTCTTGAGAGATTCATAAGTTTTCATTATTATCTTTTTAGCCCTCTGTAAGTATCCTTTCTGCATTCTTTAGTATAGTTTAGTACAGTATTCTTTAATATAATATAGTATCATAAAATAATCAATTAGCCTTCTGAGAGCATGGAGTCGGATTCATCATTCCTTCCTTCATCTGGGGGGAACACAAATACAACATGATTGTAACCATGTTGCTTTTGATTTCTGGCATTCACCCTCTATGGTGTTGTGTGAAATGTCATTAAAAGCATTGAAAGGACATTTCAAAAAACCTGCAAAGACAGATCTCTACCTGTTGCTACTAAATAATGGATCAGCACTCTGAAAACTGACATAGAAATTGCTGAAATATTGCTTGATTAAAAACTTAGAAGCAAGTTACTTGATCACATATAAGTAAATGGTAAAAGTGGCTTGTTATAAAATCATATTAGAAAAGCATAAAAGCATCTAATTAAGGGTACTATGGCAAGGACTCATCAGAGCTAAACTGTTTGCAGTGATCAAACATGCAAGAGATCAGTGGCTAAAAAACTGCACTTTTAGATTTATTCCTGATGCTGTGGAGATGATATCTGATTGAGCCATACAGATGAAACATAAGAAGGTTCCAGCTTTATAAACAAACAAGTGGAGAAGCAAACAAATAAACAAACAGCAAAAGCTGGAATCTGCTTCATCATTAAAACTTAAAATACTACAAGCTGCGAAGGAGCCAATAAATCTGACAGCACAACAAGCAAAACCATTCAAGAAAAATGCTAAAATGTATGGGATGCCTCTAAAATCTACAAAATAAAGATCTATCCAGAAACTGCAGGAGATCTTGATGCATATTATGTCTTTTCTAGACAGGGAAAAAGCTGATAATTCAAAGATGATGCCATTTAAGTTTAGCTCTAAATAACACTCCCTAAAACTTCCACAGCTGAATGAGGCCACTCATTACTACAAGCTTAGGAAAGTTTTACAGAAACTTCTTTTCCACTTTGCCCTGGAATTTCACATGTATAAACCAAATTACAGTTCAAATACCACATTTAAAGAACTCCTGATGTCACTCCCTTTGCATCTGATATGTCCAGGCACATTAAATCAATCACATTTCATAAATATAGAAAACCAATCACCTTATTTAAGAAAGATCACAGAATTACAGATTAATTTAAGTTGGATAAACCTTTGGAGGTCATCTGTACCAGGTGCAAGTCAAAGCACAGCTAAGTTCAAAATCAGAGATAGCTGAGGGCTTTGTCCAGTAGACTTTAGTAGACCTTCATGGATGAAAATCATGAAATTTTTATTGAACTGCTCTAATTTCTGACTGCTCATTAAAAAAAGTCAGCTTCAGAATTTTCTGGTACACATGCCAGCTGTAGCAAGTGTCCTTTTCATATGTACCTCAAAGAACTGCTGCTTTATTATTATTTTTGTTCTCCTATCATATATATCTTTGAACATTGAATTAACTCATTCTAGGGACTGCTGACCTAAGTATTTTATATTCTCTTTAATGTCTTCCTATATAAAAGTTAAATTTCTTATTATATTTTTATTTATGCACCCAGGTATTTTTTTTCCATCTTCCCCTGAAAATTCAAAATTAATGTGTTTTTAAGAAGTTTACTTCATCTCTATGGGGTTGACAGGACTTTGTTATTGAGCATTCCTACCTTCTACAGATAATATTTATTATTTTCTGATATGACTCTAGATGAAGCTGTTTACTCCACTTGTTTGGGAGTGGTTATTTTCTCCTCTCTTAATTAAAAGCAAAGCTTCATGTAGAGTTAGCTGCTTTAATTTTTCTCCAAACTGAAACCTATAGCTCCTAAATTGGGGAAACTTCATTTAAAAACCCACATACATTATCAGAATTTACACTTTTTTAAACTGTAGAACATAAATATCTCCTCTTCTAGGTTGTGTTAAACAATAATCCACTTCCTTCTGCCACAAGCTGGAGGCTAAAAACTCATCTTGATATCAGACTGTTGCTTCTTTATTTACCCAGTGCAAGAAATTACAATACTCTGGTACATCTGTGGGCAAAAATACCCATATGGTGTGGCCATGCAGCAGCTAAAAATCCAAACTGGCTTCATTGATAAACAATTCAAACACAAAATACCAGTTATCATGATAATCAATAATGTTATGGTCATATTATGCAGTTTTTGTAGCTAATCATTATTTTTAAAAACTAAAAATTTATCTAAACCAGTGTCCTAATCTGTACTGCTGAGAATTAATTTCTATTAGCTAATACCAGCAACAGTGTCACATATCAAAAGTGTCCTTGCTCTGATTCAATGATTTTAATCAGCTAACTTAGAGATATATTTATATGTTAAGTCCCAATTTACATTTTTTGTAACTTAAACTCATACTGAATAAGTGGAAAAATCTGATAAAATTCTATTTCTTACTATGTTTGACAAGCAGACCTTGTAAGAGAACTTCATTTTTTACCAGAATCAACTCCCACCCAGTGCTGCCTCAGGTTGGTTAACAACCATTTAGTAGGAAATAACAGCAATTGCATCCAGGGATTGCTGTGGCCTACAGCATTAGCAGCCTTTCATTCCAATCAGTGTCTCAGATTTTACATGCTCATTATGAGAGAATTTCTGATATGATTTGTTTCACTAACACCATTGAAGAAATCATTTGACTAAGCAAGTCTCAGTCTGACCATGGGAGGTCTACAGTAGATTTCTGAGCACAAACTCAGAACAAAGGTGCTTATAAGCACCCTTTCTCAAAGTAATTTTACTCAGAGCCAACTTGTTTAATGCTGATAGGTACAGACAGTCTACCAGCTCCAAAAATGGGGCATTTTCCATGACAGTCAAGTCCACTTAGCTGAGTAAAAACATTTTGAAAAGTAGATGTTCTTTCTTTGTGTGTGTGTGTGCGCCAAGACTTTTTGTATATACTTTTAATTTTTTAAGCTTCATTTTTAACTGGCAGTCATTAAGAAGGCTAAAGTGCTGAAATTGGCAAGATTTTCCTATATATTGCACATATTGTACCTGCCTAAATCTGCCTTCTGTTTCAAATGAATAAAAAATGAACTGTATTGTCTCTTTTTTTTGTTTGTTTTATTTTTACCCCTGTGGTATGTTTTATAAAATGGGAGAAATTTCAGACGGTGAGAGTATTTTAAGACAGTGAGAGGAATAGGTAGTTTGTAGTTTTAGTGCCACTTTGGTTGGAATTAACCCACACACCCTGTTGAGAAACTCATGCATTATACCAGTGGAACTACTAAGAAATAAATATGAAAATTAGAAGGAAGACTTGGATACAAGATCTAAAAAAAGCCCTGGGAGTATGGTGGCATTTATTTATTTTTTTAGTTGTGTGGGATAGAGTGCATCTTGCATACCTAAACTCATACTTACAATCTCAGAATTAGTTCCAAGTAATAAGTGACATAAAGGCTTTGTCATCTGCTAGAAGAAGTCATGCATCTGGATAATATTTCCTGAGGCCTTGTAAGTCTGCCACTAAGGAAAATTCTATGCAGATCAGGGTCCTGTTTTTAAATCAGTCTTCTCTCTCTTTTTTTTTTTTTTTTTTCTTTTTTTTTTTTGTTGATTCCATCTTCAGAGAAAGTCACCATGGGAGTCATGCTTGGAAACAGCCATTAATTAAAAGTTACAAATCTGATTCTGTGTACCAGACTGTGCTCACCTGCCTGTCCCCACCAGGTGACCTTCAACACGCAGCTGCTGTCTGTCTTGTCCCACAAATCATCAAGTTAAAAACCTGTTGAAGTACAGAGTAATTACTACTAACATTACAATATTTACCTGTTATCCAGCAGCAAGTATCTGCAGTACTGTTTTCATCATTTAAGAGGCATTTAAGGCATTTAAGAGGTATCATTTAAGACTTCTACTTAAAAACATACATGGCATTGTGTGCTTTGTAAAGTAAAACCCAACATTTTCTCTGTGATTAACACAGTCTCATCAGATTAATGTGAGGTGCTGGGGCTGACTGACACCACAGCATTTCTTTAAGGAGCTACTTGTACAGATGCTGTTCAAATGTATGTTGTCTGCATCCAAAAGTTCAGCCAGAAAAGAGTGGTTGGGGTGGGACTGATGTGCTGTGGGAGCACTGGGGGATGGATGAGACTCTGGTGCTGCTCTTGCAGCAGCCAGCAGCCACAGGATAGGGCTGGTGTGGCTGCAGGGTGGTTCCAGGAGTCTCCCAAACCAGCGAAACAGGCTCAGGGGCAGTCAGAAAAGTGGCAGCTGCAGGGACAGACACACACCTGAGGGGCCATGGATGGCCCAGACAGGGCAGGGACCCTCTGATGGGCCGTGGCAGAATGGGTGTGATGCACTTCACTGTCTCTGGCCTGGGGCAGGATGCAGCTCAGCATAAATCAGGCTTGCAGGAAGCGCAGCTGCAGATATTGATGGGCTGGAAGTGAGAAACAGGAGATGTGGCCCCAAGGAAAGCTGGCAGGGTGAAGAGGAAAATTGGGAGGGTCAAAACTACACACAGGAATCAAAACTGAGGAAAACAACCTGTTGACGAGATGATAGGTTTGTCACTCAAAGAGGAACTGAAAATAAACAATAATGAGATAATTAATACATAAGTGAAGAAAGGTGGAACAGCAAAAGACAGTGTTAAAGCAAGATAAAAAGGGGAATACTGATGCAACTGCAACAAGTTATCATCAGACAGAAAGGCTGCTTTAAAATGCAGGGACGATCTGACAAATGCACACCACCGGTTCCTTTTCACATGAGTCACTTCTCCAAAGCTCTTTTCCCCCATTCCAATGCCATGTGCGGCGGTGCAGGGATGCTCCCTGTGCCTAGCACCATCTAGTGAGCCCCGGGCGGCCGCTCCTCCTTCGGGAATGAAAGCACTAAAAGTGATAGTCCCGACCTTTCAGCCCGCAGAAACATTAGGGAAAAATGCAGTTTGTTCTGACACTTGAATTTAGATGCAGGAGGAAGATCTGTTCCAGGTGACTTTTGAGGATGCAGTTCTTCCCTTCTTTTAAACACACACCTTATCTGGGATAAGGAGCAGTGCAGCTGTGTGTGTTATAACAGCAGGGTGGTTATCACAATATTCCTTGGATGTTAAAAGCTGTGTCTTAGCTCTAATAAACTAGCTTGAGTACCTCTCCTTTTATTAATATTATTGCTAATTGGATTGGTGATTAAAGTAATATTTAGTCTGCTCTTATAATGATTTTTTTATTTTACTCCTTAGATATAAACCTATATTCTTCTTTCCAACTGTGATGAAAACTAATTTATAAAATACTTATAGTAATCGACATTTTCCTGGGAAACACAAATTGTTTTGTCCCTTAAAAGGTTGCTGCAAAGAGGAGTATCAAAAAAACTACATTATTATAATAATAATTAGTACAATTACCATGCACTTCAATCTTCAGTTCCTTAGGAAATTAGGTGCATTTGAGCCATATTTCACTTGGATACAAAGTGGACTTAGAGAACACTTCATTATTAGTCAACTACAAATGAGAAAACAACTTTCAGATCTTTCAACTATTTGCTCTGGACGTCTAATACCCTTTTGAATAATAAAAGGTAGAGTCAAGAAGAGGAAAGGTGAAGTCCAGCAGGCACCTGGAGACAGAATGCAGTGATTCTTTCATGTCATCCATTAACTGAAGGACAGAGGAGGAGCATTGGTGTAATTGAGGCTCTACTTTCCTATGTTGCTTTCTCATAATAAACTTGATACATTTCCATCACTTTCTTTCTTCCATTCCTTCCTGCCCTCTTTGAAACACTGCACATTCAGTAAAAAGTGTGGAGACCTTAGGGGCATCCAGAGCTTTGTATTTTCTTTGAAAATCAGTTGTCCTTCGAGCTGGGTTTATGTACTGTGCTCACACTACCAATCTGTCTTCAGCACGTTCATTCAGGAAAGAAGTGGTGCAACAAAAAATGTATAAAAGAAAAAAGTTAAGGAGCAAATTCAGGTTTACAAATGTTTAAAGTAGTGTATAGTACTAAGAGATAAGTAATATTCTAGAGGTAAAATGTTTTTAGATACATGAGTATAAATTAGAAGTATTGGTTACATGATATTAATGAAGAATTTACTGTTTGCTTAGAGAAAATGAGGCTAATTTTGAGAGATATTTCTCTCTCAAAAAATGCTCCAGTCACCCCTTAAATACCTACTCATTAGTTGTTTAACATATTCTGACTCCATAAATTTAGTGAAGAAAATTTAAATAGAAAACTTGTCCCCAAGGAGATCAAATGAAGTGTGCAATGGACTTGAGGGAAGCCAGGGTCTAATTTAAAGCTACCAGACACAGCTTTATACAATATATAGATATAGATGATATAGATATATATACATGCACACAGATATAGATATAGATGATATAGACATAGATGTAATTTTAACTTTCTCTTCATGCAGGCACCATTCTTCCATTTTTCCTTAGTGAATTCCTATGTTTCCCCTGAAGGAAAATATTAATGCCTTCCACCAGGCCTGTCCCTCATGTAGTTTGCTCCACAAAAAAACCCAAACAAAAAAACAAACAGAAAAAATAAAGTAAGATAATTCAGCTCTGCCTAAGAGGAATGCTTCTTCCAGTTAAGAACAAATTACCTGCTAAGAACCTCGAGGCCATCTGGAATTGTAATGAATTTTGGTGCTGAACCGTAAATTACAATATTTACCAGGGCTTTTCAAGTTTCTTCTGTTTGTGGACATTTCAGGGTTTTTTTGGGTTTTTTTGTTGTTTCTTTTTTTTTAAACTGGAATCATAGCCCACACATTAAACAAGGTTAAATCATTTAGAGGATTATTAATCAGGTACTAGACACCAGAATTTAGTCAACAAGCCTTGAGTAAAATCTGTATGGCTGGCTGAAAAGAAGAATTTCCATATGCTTGGGTGGGGTTTTTTTGTTTGCTTTCCTTTAAATATAGTTTCAGTTCAAAAGGTTCTGTCCACCTCCCCCTCGCACCCCAGAGACAAAGGAATTTGAAAAAAATACTGCATCCTATATTTCTAAAAGCATCCTTAATTTTTACAGCTTCTAGTGTTCCTTCACAAGAATAGAGCTGCTGAGAATCTGTCACCTTCATGAATCTTGCCAATAAGAAAAGCAATTTCAAGAGGCATTGAACAAATCTAAACCCAAACTTTGAAGTTGGCTTTGATTTATATCTCTGAGTTAAATACCTAATGTTCCTTAATCAGTGCCTGGAGGGAATTAAATACCGCAAAATAGAATTCGTTATCATTCCCTTAGCAAGTAACATGAAGCCTAAAACAGGGAAATCTGTGAAGGATGGAGCAAAGACAGTCCCTTTGTGCTGGTGTGGCAACTAAATAAAGATTAGAGAGGAATTCCTGTGTTGGATCAAAATCAGCTATAGTCACTCCAACTCTAAGGAGTCAATATCACCACTTTGCAAAATGTGGAGCAAGATTTTTTATTTAAAGTTTAAGGTGTTTAAAATATAAAACCTAGAACTTATAACAGCTTGCACAGGACTTTTAGCACTAAAAAATTCTTTTTTTCATAACTGTTTGTATATAGTTTAATTAACTCTTGGAGAAGAGACTAGGATTTTCTCAGTTACCTGCTCCTGAACTAAACGTCTACATGAAAAAGCAGATGTGTTCTTTCCCTGAAGCAGAGGTATTAGATTTTGGGTATTCTCTGAGGAATAATAAGTTTGCTGACAACACTAAATTGCAAGAAGCTATCAGAGCAAGGGGGCCCTGCAGATACACTCTGACAAATTAGAGAGATGGACAAACACCAACCATGTGAGGTTTAACAAGGGCAAGAGCCAGGTTCTGCAGCTGAGGTGGGGATGTGTGTACAGAGGAGAGAACAAGAGGCTGGAGAGCAGCTACAGAAAGGAAGCTGGGGATCCTGGTCAGTGCCTGTGGGGGGGACAGAATGTACGAAAATAAAGACACTGCAGAAGGCAGTCTCACCCCTGAGGAGTTGCAGCTGTACTGAGCACCAAAGATTAGGAACAGGCCTGCCCTTAACAGACCACAGCTGTGTCCAATAAGGATGAGTGCTATAAAAGAGTGGGGTAGCTGCATAAGGAGAGAGATGAAGTCTGTTGTTTGTGTTGTGAGGAGTCAGTGCTGCAAGGAGATGCCTATAAGGAATTACCAAGAAGGTATGGGAGCTTTGAGTTAAGATGACAACAAGGGGCAAGTTTAATGTGAGCCAGGAGGGACATCCCTGTCTTGGGGGAAGCAGGCACAGCACTGGTAGCTGGGCTACCAGTGGGAGGGGATTGTCCTGCTCTGCTCTGGGGTGGCCTCACCCTGAGAGCTGGGGACAGTTTTGATCCACAATATAAAAAAGAGATTGAGCTATTAGAGAGTGTTCAAAGGAGGCCATGAGGACAGCGAGGGGTCTGGAGGGGAATCTTTATGAGGATTTGCTGAGGTCACTTGGTTTTCTCAGCCTGGTCTGACTAAGGTCAGACCTAATTGTGGCCTTCACCTTCCTCATGAAGGGAAGAGGAGGGGCAGATACTGATTTCTTCACTTTGGTGCCCAGTCACAGGACTCAAGGAAATGGCCTAAAGCTGAGTCAGGAGAGGTTTATGTTGCATATCAGGAAATTTTTTTCCACCCAAAGGATGGTTGAGCCTGAAACAGGCTCTCCAGGGCAGTGGTCACAGCACCAAGCCTGACAAAGTTCAAGAAGGTTTTGGTGTGATTGGAGTATCCTGTCCAGTCCAACACCTGTGCAGGATACTCCAATCCTGCAGGACTGGAGTATCCTGCACAGGTGTTGGACTGGACTCCATGATTCTGATAGGACCCTTCCAACTCAGCATATTCTGTGATTCTAAGCCTTCACCACAGGGGTGGAAAGCTTTTCCTTAGAACTGGCTGCTGGTAGGGCAGTAGTTGCTGAAAGTGGAGGGGATCTGTTTTCCTCCCTTTAAGCTGGAGCTTTTGAATTAAGAAATGGATAGCAAACATCATCTATAGAATTATTTGAATAGAAGTTGTTTTGTATAGAGCTTAATGCAATCATCACATAAAGGGAACTTTGAGGACACTTAATGTATTGATCTGCTTAGTAGACAGAGAAGCACTCAGTTTAGAGATCTTGAACAAGACAAAATAATTGTTGAGCTGGTCCTGTTTACCAAAAAGGCATAATTTTTTAACCACATACAGAAGAAAAACTGTGACTACCTTTAGAAATTTAGCAGAGAAAAGCAGGTTAAATTCACAGTATTTAACTTGTAAATATTGAAAATTTCCCTGTAAGGTGTCTGGAGAGTTTAGCATATTCTGTTCTTTGAAGGATAATATTTTTAAAATAGAATTTTAGAATGCCTTGGGTTGGAAAGGATCTTATAGGCCTGGCATGCTTTCTAAAGGCTTGACCTTGCAAGATGTTAGCCCTCCTGTTGTCTGAGTAATACCACTCAAAATGTTGTATGACTGTCTCCATGACAATAATGAATTCTAAAAAAGCACCTTTATCTTGGAGAATAAAATGAGTGCCCAGAGCTTCCAAGAGCTGGACTTACAAAAGGACAAGAGAACATCTAGCTGAAGTAAATATGGCAGAGAAATATAATTCCTGTGTTACAACATAAGACCTGCAAAATAAAGACAGATGGGTGAATGGCCTGACCCACTCAGTCATCCCACCCTATGTGCTGTCCTGAGAATAAATAAAAGGACAAGTGCTACCATATCACTTCCTCATTCCTGATGATATTGTATTTATCAAGTGCACTTTATATGTAGCTGTGGGTGTTTGCTACATATGTTAGGGACAAGAAAAATGAATGAGTAATAGGCCAACCAAGCAGCAATATGCTAGTTAAAAGCATTGCCATTTCAAAATATACATCATATAAACAAATACAGCTATGTTCTACAGCCATATCTCAGCTTGGTTCTGAGACTGGGTTTCAAGGTGTGGCTTGTATTAGATAAAATGTTACTGGCAAGAGGGATACACTGCATGCATAGAATTAAAACATAAAGAATAATAATGAACAGGAATAACAAGACTATAACTTAAGTAATAACTGCTATAATTTAAACTAATTTTTAATGGTCAAATCCTCCTAGTTATCTAATTGAAACAGCAATTCATATTAACAATGCACTTAAAATCGTTACACAGGACCCAAATTCCTATAACCTAAAATCCTTCTTTTTCTCTCACATTATGATCCAATGCCCCTCCTGTCTTAAGCTTGACAGTTGTAGCTTTCTTCAAGCAGGAATTGGGGTGATAGCTGTGCTGAGTTTTCAGCTTTGTTTGTCTTTTATGGTGAATTGAAGTAGGAATCAAACTGAGTCAAATAGAATAGAATATTTGCATTGGAAGGGATGTGCAACATTCATCCAGTCCAGCTGCCCAACAATTTCAAGGCTGACCAAAAGCTAAAGAATATTATTAAGGGCATTGTCTCTTGAACACAGGCTTGAAGCATTGGCCACCTCTCCAGGAGCCTTGTCCCAGTGTTTGACCTCCTTTCCATGAGAAATGCTTCCTAATTTTAATTCTGAAACTCACGTCCTCTCCCTGTGTGATGTTTACCGTGGATAAGAGTTTCTTCCTCATTCCTCTTTGGGTCCACTAAGAGTTATATTTAAATATTTTCTTATTGTAGTTTTTTTCTTCATCATCACTTATTCCCTTGAAATCAGTAAGTTTTCTCCCCCAGGCCCCAGCTGATATCAGGGACTGTTTGTTGCAAGGCAGTGGCTCTCCAGCTTTGCCAGACCTTCACCATTCTTGGTGTTCACAAAGCTTCAGCTCAGACAAATATGAAGTAATAGTTACTTTGCCACCAGGTGAATACCAATCTCAGCTAAAATGAAGACAAAGACAGACATGTTCTAACACCCTGCAATACCACAGCATTTCAACTCTTTGGCTGTTTATAGAAAAAATCATATTTCTTGGGTTACACAGCATTTTTGACAATTCCTGACAACTGACTTTCCTGAAAATTTTCATGATTACCATTTTATTTTCTCATAAAGATAAAATATGTGATTAGGAATTTAATATGAAATGCAGTCTTCAAGTGGAGAAAATTTTATCTCTTGCTCAAGAGGCACATTTCCACTATTTTATCTCCAGCCCTCAGCTGGAGGTCACTGGTGTAATAATGTGGGTGTGTAAAAACTAGCGAGTGTGGATGCTGAGTGTCAAAAATATAAATCCAAGACTGAAAATCAATGTGATGGAAATAAACAAAATTTCTATCTTCAAACTGAAAATGCTTTTCAGTTTTTAAGCTCTTTGAGAGGAGTTTCTAATCAGCAGCAAGGGAGAAGATGTGCTTGCTTATAAGTGAACAAGAATATAAGGTTCACCTTGGGACTAAACCAAATTCTCCTACCACATGTCAGAGCCTAAAGATAGCTCAGATTTTCTGTGGCTGACTCAGATAATCTGGTAGATTAGCCCAGACAGTGCTGTATGTATTGTTTTAGGCCCTATTCATCCTGCTGGAAGATGGATATGTTCATATTTATTGATTTTTTTCAATCAGTATACTCATCCTGAATAATGGATAAGATATCAAAATGTGAACAAATGAGCTGCATGGATCTTATTTCTTCACATTTCTACTTCCACTGTGTTTATAATAAGGGAGTTATTAGGAAGTGAACATTTGTACTTTTCACTGAGCTGTCTCTTACCTTCTTGGATAAAAAAGTGCATTTTAATTCCATCTGTGTAGCCATGATATTTTCTGAAAAATCCTTTCCTTAGGATTTTTTCTCCTAAGAAGCTGAGAGGCCTCAGGAACAAAATGTAAACAATGGTTATCTGCTGCTGTGGAATGCAACAGGTGGATCTGTGATTGGTCTCATGTGGTTGTTTCTAATTAATGGCCAATCACTCAGCTGGCTCGGATTCTCTGTCTGAGACACAAGCCTTTGTTATTTATTCTTTCTTTTTCTATTCTTAGCTAGACTCCCAATGAAACCTTTTCTTCTATTCTTTTAGTATAGTTTTAATATAAATATATCATAAAATAATAAATCGAGCTTTCTGAAACATGGAGTCAACATTCTTGTCTCTTCCCTCATCCTAAAACCCCTGCAAACACCGTCACACATCTGATTATTAAGATCACTACTCTTGAAGCTTCAAAGACAAAGTCAAGATTTCCAGTGAATCTGATGGGATGCTGAGGAGATGGCAGCTCCCTGGGCTGGGAGATGGGGATTTCATTGGCTCCCAGGTCAGCAGAGTCCAGCAGACAGAGCCTGATGCCTCAGCCTGGGTAGGCACAGCCTCTGGCACCAGGCTCTGCCCTGGAGATGCAGATTTTCTTGGACATCAGCTTGAGGGTGGGGGTCAAGATG
Organism: Molothrus ater; assembly: GCF_012460135.2. Classification (NCBI taxonomy): domain Eukaryota; kingdom Metazoa; phylum Chordata; class Aves; order Passeriformes; family Icteridae; genus Molothrus; species Molothrus ater. Next base: position 9,664,137 of record NC_050482.2, on the reverse strand, counting down.
CAGGCTCTGAGACACAGGGCCATGCACTCCCACGGCTGTGGCACTGAAGGACCTGAAATTTGGTTTCTCAGGCTGTGCTGGCCTGAGAAACACCCAGACAGTCCCTCTCTCATGAGCCATCCCTCTTGATAGTCCCTCCACACTAGTATTTTCCTCACAAGTTGTAAGAGAGGCAGTGAGAGAAAAGAGAAGCCAGTAAAACTCCCAGCTGTTTGAACCATCTGTTGAAGGCTCTCTGGCAGAGCTGCACTGCTGAGGTGAGCCCCCTGAGCAAAGCAAAGCTCTACAGAGGTGCCATTTGGTCACTGATGTTTGCAGCTCACATAAATGTGCTCCAAGGCTGCTGAGCTCTGAACAGCCTCTTTTACTGACATCAGTACACTGCTCAAATGAACTTAAAACAACTAATCTGTCCATATGTATCCAAATTAGCACTTGCAGAACTCCAGCCAGACCATGGCAATAATTCTCATCCTGAAACTAGAATTGTTACAAGTAGCTGTTCATAAATAATGTTCCAATTGGACACAAACCACAAGGCATATCTTTCTTTTGTCCATTTTGTTGCCAAATGGGCTGTGACTATTTGTAGATGTAGAGTACACATTTCACATACCCACTAACACACAATAAAGTAGGATAATTGCACAACTTACCTGCTAGCAGAATCAGGATGTAAACACAGTGAGGAGGACAATTTGTTTGAGTCATGCAAAACTAGCCTTGAAAGATTATTTGTATTAGCCAACATACTTTTCCTCTCCATTTCTAAGAATGTATTAGTAAGCTCTTTTTTTTTTTGGTCATGATCAATTCCTGTACCCTCAGTATCTAATAAATTTAATGAGGACATTATTTGGCAAATAAAGGTAACTCTTTAATAATAAATTAATAATAATAAAGGTAAGCTTATGCATTAAGAGCAGTCTAATAAATAGTCACATCTTGGACTTTGTTCAGCATAAACTCAGACTGTATTTATTGTAAAGAAATTCATGAAACCCAAAAAGACAATGCCTTGCAGAAATTAACCCAAATATATTACTCCTAAGCCCCATCACAAAACTCTAAAACAGCCTCAAAGATAAAGTTTTGAATTTGAACTTCAAATGTGTAAGTGTAAAGTGATCCAGTTTTCTAGGAGCACATTAAGAACATGGTAAGAATAATAAGAAATTTTACCAGGGTTAGTCAAAAGCTTTGGAAAAGAGTGTCAAGCAGCAATTAAAGTAAAACTGGAAGATTAAGGTGTTCAAAGGGTGCTGCCTCTGTTCATAGCTAAAAATAATTCCCAAAAAAACATTCAATCATATATGTTTTTATTTTCCAGTCTATGTTTATCAAACTGAATATCACTGGGGTTAATGATTTTAGCTACTGAGTACCAACAAACATATTCACTATTTTGGGACAATAAAATAAGAGAAAAATGGTGTGAAATACACACTATAAATCTGGATACCTTAACTTACAGTCTTGGAGATGCAAGAGCCCAAGGAAGTCAATTCAGGCTGAAAATGTTGTCCTTAAGTCATGTAGGACTTTTTTTTTTGAATGACTTAAGAACAGATGGCCAGCCTCAACCAAAATTTCTTTTATGAGTTTGATTCAACCCCACAGTACAAATTGTAAGTCATGTTTCCTGATTAATTTTAAATATTTTTCAATGGAAGAGTGAGCTTTGATCTGCTTTCAGGATATTTACATCTTTTGTATGGTTGCTCTTAGAAAAAATGTAAATTGATGCTATGCAGGATAGCCTATGGTAATTATGATTATTGTAATTGGTTACAAAATATGAAAAGAGAAAAGTGGAAGAGGGAATTAAAAACTAGAGCAAGATGGAGAATCTCAGCTTCTAATGTTGTAGATAGAGAATGTGCACTTGGCTTGCAAAAATTTCCAGATGCTTGTCAAAGAAAAGTGAAAACAGGAAACAGAAAATCTGGGAGAACTTAGAGATGTAAAAAGACTGACATTTGAAGATTAAAATGATTAAAACTGTACGATCCTGAAAGTTTGAGCCACCATGTCCAAAGTTCCTGAACAGAACATGAGAGACACATATTCTATAAATAAAAGTAAGAGTTTTTAGAACCTCTGAGGACTAATTTGACTCAGGTCTGAAAATCCAATCAAAATGCAAGGAACAGCTTCTCTTTACTCAAGTCATCTTTCATACAGACAGATTTCCAGATTAGAGAAGATTATTAAATCATGCTGCCTTACACAGCTTCACAGATTAAATCATAAACTTTCAAGTACAAAAATAAAGCCAGGCTTTAAACCAGTATGCTTTAAGAGCAGTTTTAAAATCCTTTATAATTGAAGGAAACAAGAATATTTCCTGCATCAAGGAAAAGAGGGAAAACTATTCTCACCCTTTTATTTTAAAAACAGGTTTGGGTTTTAGATTAGGAACTTTGTCAACTTCCATCTTCCATGTAACTGCTGGAGAGAAAAGTGTTCACCACCAACTGTGCTGGAGGAAATAAGCTAATTCAGCTGCCTTTAGTCAAGGGGGGACTGAGGGTCTTCTCATGGACAGCATTTTTTAAATTAATCTAATCACTAACAGTTTAACAAGTAGATAAACTGAAAATGGGCACACTTTGCTAAGTCTCTTTTCTCTTTTCCAATTTCCCTAATGTGGATTAATTATGAAAATTGAAATATCAGAAGGCCTAGAATGACTATTTTTTGTGTATTTCGATAACTTTGGTACATAGAGTTTGATCTTTGGTCAGGTGATAGATATGTGGGGAGTAGAACAGCTGCATGTGCAGCTCACGCCATAAATATAGTGAAAAGAATGAAAATCCTTTTGTTTGATATGAATACTGCAATTCAGGAGACACAGTAAAATTAAATGACATTCACAGTCAATCCAAATTTTTTTTGGTTTTTTGGTTAGATATACTTACAGGGAATTTTATTTCTTTTACAAAAAAAAATGCTACTTAACTAATCTTCCAATATGAGAATAGGAAGTAGAATGCTAAAATATATGAAGATCCACACTATGTTTTTTCACCAAGAATATTAAGAAGCAGCTTTACCAGATTTTCTCAAATGTACCTTTGGGCTTCAAAAAGCTTAGTTAATTTTATGTTGTGGATATGATTTGCTTGATCTGCACTCAATATTCCTTGGGTGTAGTCAATCACTTATAATATTGCTATTGAATTTGATAGTGCTTATGGGGGAGGAAGCAGAACCCTCTTGCACTTCTTGGAAAATGGAGTCTGTTAGAGAAGACCCTAAATCAAAGGGTCTGACACATCCTGCCATGCATGTGAAATAATCCTCTGCCAGAATGCATTAGTGGAGTGATGAATTATGTACCAGTGCCTTCACTACAGCTAGCATTAGAGTGTGATTCTTATTTCTAGTTTTTTTGTTACTTCGGGAACAAAACCCCTGCTTTTCCCTCCTTCATAAAACTCCACAAAGACAAACAAGTAAGATGATTTTATAACTAAATCTGTTTTTTTAAATTTTTTATTTATTTCAAGAGTTCTCATTTCAATCCTAGATTGGTGTTTTGATTTTAGATACTAAAACAACTTTTAATTGTAGCTGTTACCTGCACTGAAAGCATTAATTAGTGAGAATAGTATAGGGAAATGTGTGATGGCAGTCAAAGTGCCTTTATTTTTAAAATAAATTCAGATGAACACACTTGTATGTCAGCTGGTTTACAGCTCTAAAAGCCCTGGGTTTCACTCTGAGGTAATTGTGAAACAATTCCATCAAATAGATTTCACAAAAGGCACCTTAATGGGAAGGCCAGTAAATATATTTATTACAGGTCTTTGTTCTATGGCAAAACTTTAAGGCTGAAGCAGAGGGCAGGATCCCATTTAGACTATCCACTGTATAGAAAGTGCTGTCCTGAAGAGCTAATGAAACAAACTATGAAAGAAGGCAGAAATGTCCAACGCCACATGTAAAATTGGTAGCAGACTAACAGATTTTTCTGGCTCTCCCTGTCAGATTTTTTAAAGTCTCATGGGCTGAAGTTGATATAGTCATAAAGATGATTTCAGGGGCCTGACTTTGGCACTTGTGGGGTCTGTGGTTTTCATGATGGAAACAGAAACCCCTTGAAATGACCCCATGGTCTGGGCAAAGCATTCACCCCTCACACAGATACACATTGACAGTCTCTACATAGAGCAGTTCTGTCAGATCAAAATGTCAAAAATATATGCAAATGTGTGCAGAAACACTTTACTATAAATTGGAGCTCCAGCTCCCATCACCCTGGTGACACAATAATGTATCTTTCTCCCTGCTGTTATTCCACAGACACCCATCTTGTAGACATGAGAAAAAGGGAATAATGTCCCTATTGCTGCTGAGTCACTCTCACTTGCCTATGTATGTAATGAATCTCAATAATGGGACGTGAGGGCAGCTCTACAGGGGAGCAAAACATGCTACAGGGGACAGCTGAAGGTGGGTTTGAGAAAATAATGCTCCTGGGCATTTTTCTGAAGGGAATATTTCAACTCTGACATACCTAGAAAAGGGGAGCTTATCAGACCAAAGAAAAGTCATTCATCTGGTTGGGTTCCATGGACAGAAATGCAACAGCAAATTAGGGCTAAATAAGTCTGATCCAAAGCATGGGACACACCTGTCTTTCACAGTGTGGAAAAGGGAAGGACTGAGAGCAAAACCAGCAAACCCATCCTTCTGAATTAGGCATTGCTGGAGAATATGCCCCAGGAGACATTGCTGTGTTTCTGAGTGACACTGAGTGACCTGGCTATTCTTTGAAGTCTTTCATTTTTGCCAGAATTACATTATATGGATGTTTGTGACACCTTTAACAAAAGCAGGAAAAGGGTAGGCTTGGATGACTGGTTTTCATTTTGGCATATTGCAGTGAGTTGATTGTTTCTGTCAGGTGGTACCAAGTCTGGGTAAAAGGCCTTGCTGTGGCTTGGTGTTTTTGCCCTTCAAAAAAGACTCTTTTTTCTGCGACTCTTAAGCTATATTAGAATTTGGAAATGCAGAAGAAATTATTAAACAAGCTGTAAATAGAAAAAGTATCTGTATATCCTGCTTTTGCTACTCTCACTGAGAATAATGTCATGTTTTGAAAATCAGCTGGACAGATTTGTAAGCTCCCCACAAAATGAAGGATTTTCAATATCTTTCTTTATTTCCAAACATCGAGAGTGAAAAAACGGACATTTCTTGAAAGAGTGGCTTGAGTTCAAGTTAATCAGAATAATTTTCAAGTTATTTCAAAGAGAAAAATGTATTCATTTTAAAATTTCCCTAACGTCATTGTTTTCAGATAATTGGGTATGACAATAGCCCACTGGGCAAACAGGACCACTTTGCAATACACATTTGGCCCAAAACTCAAAAAATCAAAGCATAACTATGTTCTTCTGGGAGCTCACTAAGGTCCTGAATTCTGGACTGCATTCACAATTCTGTCCTGTATTTGACATTAACACTGTCATTTTTAAATTTAGAACAATGAGGAAAATACTCAGCTGAACTCTGTTTCCAGTGCTGCAGTGACCATCCACCTAGTGGAATTTTTTCCAGGTGGTCTTGTAAACTTTTTTTGGCTAAGCTGCATTAATATGTAAATTGGGAAATACTTAGCCATAGGAAATGAAATATGGGGAGATGTGAATGTGTCTTTTTTTCTTTTTTTTTGTTAAGCAAACTGTTTATAATTGCAGGTATAAAGCCTGAGAATGTTAAAATAGCCCATATGTTTTCTTCTGACAGTCTTGGATTGGATGAATGACATTCACAACCAGGGCATTTTAACTGCTGTACATAAACTTCATGGACTTGGTTGTTCACAGTACAGCTTTTTTAACAAAGCAAAATATCACACAAGATGTAACCTGGGTGCTGTACCTGTCAAAGGTACACTGGATAGGAAATAAACAGCCAGGTAGAATGTAGGGGAGGGTAAATTTATTAAGAGAATTAACCTGTATTAAAGGAACTTGCTTAGAATTAATAATAATGAAATGAGGGAACTTAGAAAATTTTCCCTTACATTATATCTTTACTTAAATGATATTCACATCCCAGGTATTGTTTCCCACTACTATATGAACAGCTTATTAGCAGTGGAGGATGGTGCCTTGCTCCATTGTAATAACTGAAAAAAATGCTGACTACCACCTCTAATAATTCTAAATTCATAGCTTATTATTATATAATAAGCTATGCTTATATAGCAGAATTATTCATAGGTAATAATTCTGTTTCTGCATTTTGCTATATCTTTGCAGCACATTTTGGATTTTTGACTTACTTTCCCATACTTAATCCTTTGTTTTCAAGATAATTTTTTAATCATATGTCTTGAATTTATAAGGCAACAGAAGAAGTTTTGCCCAAACCAGTATACAGTGATGTTTCAGATCTATTCTTTGCTCAGGACATCAGAGTCTCTCTCTTTTCAGACACCAGATTGTTGCAGAGCTCAGACCCCTGTAGGCTGACTGTGTAGCCAGACAGGGACTGACAACAGGACAACACATAACAGGTGCACCACAGAGAGTTATAAATTAACATTAACAGCAGTTCCAACCAGAGGTGACAAGCATAAGTGTCCTGAGCCTACCCATATGCATTACAAACTGAATGTTGACTTTTGGAGTTAGGACAGCCAAAAATGTGTCTGCTCACAAGATCCAACATTTCCACCTGAGTTTGGCATCCACTGATCAGGGAGTTATACAAAACAGGATTGTCACATCAAACTGATTTTCTATGCCTTGCCTTTCTGCCAGTCATTGAGTCATAGAATTGTTTGGGTTGGAACAGACCTCTAAGATCATTGAGTCCAACCATGAACCCAGCGCTGCCAAGTCCACCACCAAACCATGTCCCCAAGTGCCACATCTGCTACACACCTTTTAAATACTTCCACAGATGACAAGCCTGGGGAGCCTGATCCAACACTTGACAACCTATTAGGTAAGGAAATTTTTTTCTGATGTTCAGTCTAAACCCCAGCCTATTGCAACTTGAGGCCATTTCCTCTCATTCTATTGCTCGGGAGCAAGGCTGTCCCCTGCCTGGCTACAGTCTCCTTTCAGGTACTTGTAGAGAGCAACAAGGCCTCTCTGGCCCTCCTTTTCTTCAGACTAAACAATGCCATTTATTAAATATGTTGAAGACATAAAAGCATGTTTCTTCTTAATCACATTTGCATGTAAATATACAAAAGAGATAAAAAAGTCATTAAGGGAAGAGAAAATCTCACATCTAGCTCTAGTGAAAGAAATCAAAGTTAAATAATAATTCAAAGCACAGGACAACCTGGAAAAGCAGCTATTTTAAACAGACAAAAGTTCATAATGTTTTCTCTGTGGTTCATTTTTTGACTCTTGTGTGTTTGGCATTGCTTTTCTCATCTTACCTAATCAAGAAATACTGAATAGTGCAGTGTATTGAATTTTGCAGGGTCAATACCTGAAGGATTAAGTAAGGGCTTTTCTTCAAATTTAAATGAGCAGAGAGTGAAATTAATATGAATTACTTAGCAGTTAGAAATGTAGGACTGACTTTCTCCTATCAGAAGAAAGGTATATAATTTACAAAATTATATGATATGTGCTTGCAATGGGTTTATCTTTGCATGTCACTAACTACTTTTGTTGCTGCTTGAAGGAAAATCTGCCATAAACCTCTGACCATGGAGTTAGACTAAACACACTTCTGGATCCTAATACCTCACCTGTGTTTGGAAGTCTCAACCATAACTTTGCCAATGTAAAAGGAAATAGTCACAGTAATATCCTTGGGGGTGCTTCAAGGTTAGCTGAAATTATTGAAAGAAGAACCACCAGATTCATGAGATTTGATTTCAAGTGACTGGGTTCAAAGAGCATATTGGACTCAATAGTTAAAATTATAAATCATCCCAATATGATATTTAGTCATTGTATGATTATTTAATTGTCAGTCCTATGGTGATCAAGGGTATCCCATGTCCATTTGTCCAGTGTTGTTTTTCATTTTCGAATTCAGGACCATCTGTACTTTATACCAAAAATCCAGTTAAAAATCCTAGGAGCACTTTGCAGCCCTGTAAAATATGAAATCTCAAAGTTGGGTAAAAATGCATCTAAGTACTCCCAGCAAAGCTCGGGATTGCTCTCAGTCATCCAAGTGACACAAAATTGTGTTTGAAATACAGTGCTCTATCCCGCCACCAAGGTTAATGTGTACACTCATGCCTCACCTGATTTCTACCAGATTTCTGGTGTGACTGCCTCGACATACTAAATGATGGGTCCTTTGCATTTCCCAGACATTCCAATCAATCATTTCCAGCTCTGCAGCTCACCTTTCTTTTGCAAGCCTGGTCATTCTCTCTTCGCTGTGCTGTGTCTTTATTAATCACACCAGCTATCAACTCCTTAGGTAAAAATAACATTGACAACTGTGGCAAAAAAATTAAAATTATTACAGAGAACCAAGAGAGAAAAAATCCATCTTAGAAAGATTGTAAGCTAAATATTAGTGGTCATTATATACAGGTGTCATTATTTAATGATTTAGAAACAGATCCTGGATCTTTTGCACAATCTCTTTCTGCTACTCCCACACACTTCAACCTTTAAGGATTTTTTCCACTTTCTAGAGTGCAAAATCACCCATAATTACTTTATTACTTTTTTTTTTTTTTTTTCCCTGACCCATACTGTTTGTCTTTAATGGAGAGGAAGGATTCCTGGTTTTAAAGAAGCACATTGAAATCACTGCAGCTATTTCCTGATCCCTGGTTAAAAACTTTGTTTATAATTTGTTCATAGTGGCTCCAAACCAGTTCCTACCTCTGCCAAGTTCAGAGAAATCATGAGTGTTTATCTGTATTGATTTTGATCTGGCACCACTACTTGAATAAAGTTCTTGCCTGTGAACAAAATCATGTAGAAAATAATTTAGAGATATGTTCTGAATTCTAATCATACTTGAACACAGCCTTTCACAAATAAGTCACAACCAAGTGAAATACTCTACTTAACAAAATCTAGAAAGAATATAGCTGGATTGCACTGCATAAATTGGAAATCAAATTATCACTGAATATATGGAATATTGCGGACATGGAGAATGTTGGGACAAAATCAGTCTATCAGTTTCTATTTAGTTAAACTTTATTTAACAGTCTGGATCAGTAGATACAAGGCAGGCAATCAGGAATTTCTGTGTGTCAGTCCTGATTCTGACTCTTGGAAGATAAATTGCCTGTGAATGAGATAATGGCCACTAATTCAAAAGAGCTGTTTCCTCACCCTGTGGTAAGTCTGTTATGTATAGAGAAGAGAAATTAACCTGCATTTTATGTGAGGAGTGGTTTGACTATAAAAATATTCTGTAGGTGATGCTTAATATGAAAGAACTCACAAGCAGATTTGAAGAAATAAGATCCTATGTATAACCAAACATTTGGTGTCTAAGAAATATAAACATTTGAATATACGAAAAAGATATTTCTGTGGTTTGGCAAGATCTATAAATGGCGTACTGAGAGGAAAAAAATCATGATGAGTCAGGAAAAAGTTGAGAGAGAAAAAAAATGTATGAAAGAGACTGCATTAATTACATGGGATTAAAAACCCAGGAAGTTATCAGAAACAAAGGATTGCAGATCCTTTATATTTCAGAACACCTTTCTTTATAATTTATGCGATATAAAACCTTCTCAGCTATCAGATGCTTTTGATAGTTGGATCACAGTATTTGATTGTATTGGCTCAGGCTGGGAGGGAGTTAATTTTCCCCACAGCATCTTTCCTACTGCTGTGCTTTGCATTGGTAGCCAGAAAAGTGTTGGTAACAGATCAGTGTTGAGCTGCTGCTGAGCAGGGTGGGCACAGCTTCAGCGCCATCCCTCAGCATTCCCCCCTCACCAGTGCCCTTGGGGTGGGCAAGATCCTGGGAGGGGACACAGCCAGGACAGCTGAGCCCAGCTGACCAGAGGGTCAGTCCACACCTGGTGTGGTCGTGGTGGTGGTGGTGGAGCAGGCTGTGGAGGACCTCGTGTTGGACCAGGATGTCCCTGGAAGCAGTGACCCTGTGGAAAAATCAAGCTGGCTCAGGCTCCAGCTGGACCTGAGAACCCTCACAGAGAGAAGCCCACTGTCCTAGGGTGACGTTATGATGCTTGTATCCCCATTCATGTGTTCTGTTAATGTTGGATATTATGTTCTGTACCTTTAAGACCGGCTCTGAAGAGGAAAAGTTTTGTTTTGGTTTTCTTATCAGCCTGGCGGCACACAGAGACTGCGGCTTTTGCTTTTTCTGCTTTTGCTTTTTGCTTTTGCTCTCTCGCTCTTGCTTGCTTCGCTTCTGCTTGCTTTTGCTCATTAGCTAGTTCAGCTAAACTGTCCAATTTTCTTCCTGGACTGTTTCTCCTTTCCTTTTTCTGATCATTTCGAACCTGCTCCGGACTGGGACCTGGGAAACACCAAGATCCTGCACCTTGCGGCCTGCAGCAGCAGCCCCAGCGCCGGAGGGACTGAGAACAGAGTGACCACCCCAAGAGAGACTTTCTGAATTTGTCATCTTTTTTCAGAGCGGTGTCATCTGGTATTGTTCATTTTGTGTGCTGGGGGGTGCTGTGCCTGTTAAATAAACAGGTTCTTTCCACTCCTCTCCGAGAAATCCTTCCCGAACCGGCTGGGGGGAGGGGCTGTGTGGGTTTGCTTACTGGAGGAGCCCTAAATTGGAAATTCTCCTCCAAATTTGCCCTAAACCACGACACCCACACTGGAGCAGGTTTGCTGGCAGGACTTGTGACCCCACAGAGAGCTCAGCCTGGAGCAGTTTGTGAGGAACTGCATCCCATGGGAAGGGATGGAGAAGTTTGTGGAGGACTGTCCCCTGTGGGAGGGACCCCATGCTGGAGCAGGGGGAGAGTGTGGGCAGAGCTTCCCTGGGGAGGAAGGAGAGGCAGAGACAGCATGTGATGAACTGACCACAGCTCCCAATCCCCCTGCACTGCTGGGGAGCACAAAGGGGGAGCAATTGGGAGTGAAGTTAAGCCTTGGGTCAGGTAAGGTGTTTTTAAGATTTTTAAGATTTTTTTTATTATTTTTTCTTACTCTCCTGTTACAATTTGATAAATAATAAATTCAGTTAGTTTCCCCTAGTCAAATCTGTTTTGCCTTTGACCATAACTGCTGAGTGATCTCTCCCTGTCCTGACCTCAACCCACAAGCCTTTTGTCATATTTTTTGTCCTGCTGAGAAAGACAGTAACAAAATGGCTTTGGTGGGCATTTGGCATCAAGCCAGGGTCAAACCACCATAATAGTGCATGTGGGGTCATGACCAAGGTCACCCTGGAGTCATTTTAGAGGCAACAGTTGGTTGGGGAGGGTTATTTTTCCATTAAGTGTGATTTTTTGCATTTCTTAGCCAAAAAGAGTCTCATCAGTTCCCAAGTAATTTCACTCTCCATTTCTTCTGCACCAATCACATTGACATGGTTCCACATTGACAAATACTGCAATGAAACATGAATTTTTAGATAGAATTTCGGAATATTCAGAGAAAGTATATTTTGAATTAATAGGCAATATCATTTATTTTAGAAATGTGATTCTTGTAGTTACATTATAATATGCAATCAAAGAAAATTAAATCAGGCATTTGAGTATTATAAAGTACTAAGAAATCATGAATTTATCCTTAAAATAATTAATTGTTTGAAATGCAGAAACTTTTGAATATTTTTACCTATGTTTGCTTTATGCCTTCTGAAGAATATCTTTGAATTCCAAATTTTCACAGTTTGTTTTATGATCCAAATCTTCATTTTCAAAAGCATATTAAAAAGTTACAGTCTAAAATGACTTGATTCCATGATTTTCCACTGTAAAATGGCAGATAGTGGTCCTTGGAACACTTATCAGAGGGTCTCTGAGTTTCTCACAAACAAAAAAAATCAAGAGATATTCTGTAATTTGCTGGAATTTATTTTCATTTATTTTTAGAAACAGACAAAAAGGTTCTCAAGACTGTTCTTACTGCTAAACTGAGTATGAGAAATGGACTGTAATTCCCTCATGACTTATGAATTATTGGAGACTCTCCCCATAGCAACATTAATACATCTCAATTTGTGTTGCTACCTACCATCCATGTAGCCAGGTCTGTAGCTTTTTTAAAAAATTACAAAGCTTATTCCCCACCCTTGTAACTCACTTGTAATGAAAACTGAAGAAAACTAGATGATTACAAAGTATCCCCAGTTCACTACTTTAGATAAAATCTACCATTGTTCTGCTTCAATGTAGAGTTTTCTTTGTAGTCATATTTTTACCAATGCTATCCATAGCCTTCCTAGAAAAAAAAATTTAAAAGCCAAGGACTGTTAGGAAAAAAAAGGAGCCATTAAGATATAAGGACAAAAGGAAGTTTTCCAAAGCATTTCTAAAGGAACTAAAAGCACAGTTAGAAAATTTATAGCCTCATCCCTTTTTATTCTTGCACCTCATTAAATCTGCAAGGTACCCAAATCCTACACCCACCCTTCCTAAACACAAGATGTGTGCTACCAACCAACTTGGAAGATGGGTTTCAAATACTAAACTTTTCTAACACAAAAGGTTTCATTAAGGAAACTTTCCAGTTTGACAAAGCATGAGACTCTCAGGCAATCACACTCCTGAGGACAGAGACTGCCACTCTTGGGACTGAAGTCCCCTCACAGAAACCAAGGTCCCTCCAGTGACCCAAATGGTCCCTGCTTGGCTCCCCACACTCCCCAAACACACAGACCAGTTTCCTTACTGGCTCAACCCCAGGGCTCCCAGAACAGAGTCTCAGATGATTTGCTCAATAAAGAAATCCATTTAGAGTGCTGTAACACAGAAACAACTCAAGCTGGTGCCTCCAAGGAGGGACCCCAAACAAAGGAATCCCAGGCTTTTATATCCTTGCAGTGCAAGCAAGTCAAGGAAAGCAGTGCCATGGAAAGGGCCCTGGGGGTCCTGGTTGATGGCAAATTGAACAGGAGTCAGCAGTGCCCTGGCAGCCAGGAGGGCCAAACCTGGGGCCATCAAGAACAGAAATGCCAGCCAAGCAAGGGAGGGAATCGTCCTGCTCTGCTTTGAGCTGGGGTGGCCTCACCTCAAGTCCCGGGGGCAGTTTTGGGCACCACAATATAAGACATGAAGCTGTTAGAGCTGTGCAAGGAAGGCCATGAGGATGGTGAAGGGTGTAAAGGTGAAGCCATATGAAAAGTGGCTGAGGTGACTTGGGTTGCTCAGCCTGCAGAAGAGGAGACTGAAAAGAGAACTCATTGCAGCTTCCTTGAGAGGTAAAGCAGAGGGGCAGGCACTGACCTCTTCTCTCTGGTCACCGGTGACAGGACCCAAGGGAATGGCCTGAAGGTGTGTCAGGGCAGGTTTAGGTTGGATTTAGGAAAAGATTCTTCACCCAGAGGGTGGTTGGGCACCAGAACAGGGTTCTCAGAGAAGTGCTCACAGCATCAGAGTTCAAGAAGTGTTTGGACAATACTTTCAGGCACAGGCTGTGAATCTTGGGGTGTCCTGTGCAGGGCCAGAAGCTGGACTTCATGATCCCTGTGGGTCCCTTACAACTCAGGACATGCAGTAATTCCATAATATGAACAATGTCAGCTTCTTTGTGTCAAGCTGTCTGGCAGTGTGGAAATAATTGAATGCCAGACTATAACTGCTGTAAATAAAGTAAGCAGAAGGTAAATACAGGACAATTTTACTGTGTTTTTCATTCGGTTGATGAATCTTGTTCTTCCTTCTTTTAATTCTCCTGTCTTTATTAAGCAAGGCCTAATTTTCATTGTACTTCTGTTTTCCTGCTAATCTTTACTTTTAATTTTGAACTAAATAAGCAAAGCTAAAATACATTGTTATCCTGCTGGAATGCAATTTTCTGTTGCTACGGGCAACAAAGCTCTGTTTACCTAATGGGTTGTTTTGCTACAAAGGGGAAAAATATCCCCTGGGGAGCAATAGAGATTGTGTCCTCTACCGTCTCATCTTATGACTAACAAAGGCAGAGAAGCTTCCAGAGTTTTATGAGCCTCAGTTATCAGAAGGGGTTAATTTGCTCTCCATTCTCTTCTTTCCATCTTCCATTTCCTCACAATGGGCATATACAAGTTTCTCCTTGTACTGCAGCGTGTTTTATCACAATGCTGAGTTGTCACTGAAGGCTTTCCTGACTGGTGTATTTCCTATTATACTGTTTCTCTAAGAAGGTTATTAATGAGAACAGAGGATGGCACAATATTAAATCATTATAATAATGGGAATGAGACACAGACACATTGTCTTTCCATTGTCTTGAAAATGTGATGGGTAGAAGGAGGCCAAAAATAGCTTGAAATGTCCCATGACAATGTGCTGAGCAGAATGAGCAACAAGAAATCATGCATTACACTTCATACTGCTCTCAAAGCCAGCAGTGACAGTGCTGTAAGAGGTGACACACCGACCATTGGCTGCGGTTATGTGACTGAGTGTGACTTACAGCAGCTTAGCAACTTATCTCTTCACAGCTCTGCTACCTTTCTGGCCCTTTCTGACATGTTTTTCACTCTCTCATTTATGAAACAGGATGTGTTTAGGCTCTCTGACAGCTGCACAAACCAGCCTATTTTGTCCCACAAGTAGAAGGAATCAGGAGAAAGAACTGAGTCAGACTTGCAATTTCAGCTGACAATGGGCAGCAGCTTCAGCCATTGAGGTTTCCTTTGCTTGGCTATCAGCAAAGTCACAGCTACATCAAAAATTAGATTTGTTTTATCTTTTACCACCACTGAAATAGCAGCAGAGCTATATCTACAAAAGGGCTTGCTGATATTCTGGTTACCCACTATGTAAATCTAGGTTTTCACAGCACCTTGGCTTTGTAGATCCAGTCTGCAGTCAGTAGTTGCAGCTTTCCAGCTATGCAGCTTTAGTGCAGAGCAGGAATGAAAAGTTATAGAAGCAGAAGTTTCCTGACATGCCTCAGGGCTCTTTCAATCCAGGGAATTAGGACACACTGTCTCATACCTTAATGCAGAAGCATGGAAGTCTGGTGTTTTATTTGATCTACAGTCCATGCAAGCCAGTAAAATAGGCTCTGGTTTCTACAAACTGCCATATAACTTTATTTTTAAAATTTGCTTTTTTTAGTACAGAAAAGTGTTTTTTTTAGTATAGAAAAGATTTTTTTTTCTTATTACTCTGCTTTCAATAAATTTTTGAATCCTTTTTTGAAGGATTCTTACTTTTCAACACCACTACTCCTTTACTCTGATTTCCTCAGTACATTGTTTTCTGAAGACTATTAAAACTATCATCTGTTTGTTTTCACAGTAGTTGCATGATAGAATTCCCATTATTTTTATTGTATTTATAATTGTTCATACTTCTCACAGAGAGTTAATGATTAGCTGGCTAGTACAGAGAACAGAATGAAGGAAATCAATATTAAATCAGAGGAGTAAAATAACCTGAGTAGCTCAAAAAAACCTGCAAAGGAAAGCAAACACTCAGATGACATGATGATTAATGCAGTTTAATAGCACAGAAAGAAGGCATGGCTTATAGCTCCTTGCCCCACACTCCAATTTGCAGTGTTAGAATGCTGTGGCTTTGCCTCCTGAAACTGGAGCACACTGCTGCTGCAGAGGATGGTGTCCTCAGTGTTAGTCTGAAAAAAATGCTTAGCAATTGATACTGAGCTGAAAACCAGCAGCTCCTCTAACCTCCTCTAACCTCATAAAAGGAAAATTAATTCCTGCCCTGTGAATGTCCTCAGACCAGACCAGCTCCTAGAATACATCCAGGCAGTTGTGATTATGTTGATGCTGTACTTGACCTCACACTCAAGAAACTGAAAGCACAAATAATCCACGTTAGCACAAGAAAAATAACTTCTCTTTGTTTTACTCCCCAGTACCAGAATAAAGGACTGCATTTAGTACCCCTACCAGCAGGTTACAGGAAAGCTGAATCATCTTCATATTTTCCCAGTATTAGAAGAATTCACAAACTAGATGTATGTAGGAAAAAAGTAGACTGGGATATATAATCAATTAAAAATGTCCTCCTGTTCTATAACCAAAAATACAGCAATTCACACTTACACACAACCCACTGTCCTAAAACACAAAAATATGCTCTCAAAATAAAATTAGAACTATTTAAAAATCTTTAAGATGCTTGAGTGTTAGCAGTGTCAGAGTGCATGAAAAGAGGTTATTTTTGAAAAGTTTTTCAGATTTTCATGAAGGAAGAAAGTAATCAGAGAAGGGTAAAAGTATTCAATAAAATCAATATGCATGACCAAGCCCTTCCCATAGGACTTGGTCTCACCTGTGACAAATTTTGAATCACAGGTTTCAAGCTACTTTTTATCAACTTTGTGACAATTTTAGCAACTTTTTTGGCTATTGATAAAGCAAGAAAGATCACAGACCTTCAGATTTTCAAGACTACCTCTTAGAGGTTGTCACTACTGCTTAAAATACAGTTCTGTAGAGATGGCTGCTCCAGTAATAGAAGTGGATTCCTCTTACAGAAAATTACACTCCTTGATTTTCAAGACTGGATTGAGAAGGGCCTCTTTTGAGGAGAAGGAAACAGTATTGTTTAATTGCTTTGATCTTTTAAAACTTAGACAAAGTAATGCTTTTTTTTTTCCTGTTAACATTACATAAGGTCCTCTACAGTGGTGAAACAGAAGATTGCCCATAAATATTCCGGCAATATCAGACTATGTTAGTGTCTAGGTATTTTGGCCATCTGTTTTGGTGTAATCCCCATTTGTGTCATAACATCAGCAACACATAACTAGTCTAACAAATACTGCCCTTAAACTTTTCAGATGCCACAGAACAAGAAAAGGTAGTCACACATACCAAATAATGACTGTCAAGAATGATGTGATGGCTTGTGTTCTTTTCCAAAACATGAATTTTATTATCTCTTCTTATCTCAGAAGTATCAAAATGCCTTAGCCTAGATCTGTTCACTTTCAGGGAGTCTCTGAAGTGTGTGTAGTCAGGATACTGCTGCCCACTGCCAAGTGCTGCAGATACAGATTTTTGGCTTTCCAAGGGCTCTTTGCCAACACAGAGCTGAGCTGTATTTTCCTGTTAGTCCCATCTCACAGTCCTACCAACTCCATGCATTTTATGGACAGAGGAACTTTTTTTTATATAGGTCCTCACTGTAGAGCACGATTTTTCAGGATGTGACACTTTTATTCTAAGGCTTTTGCATAGAAGGAATTTTGAGTTATTTCCCTTCATGCATTAAATATGAGACTTGTGATTCTTGCTTCACGAAAATCTGAGACATTCAGGGAAGTTTTGACAATTCAGCTATGTAATGTCTGCTCCTTATGTTTCTGTGAGTGCTTCTTACACCTTTAGCACTGAGGATGACTCACCACCCGAACACAGCTGGAGTGAGAAAACCAGTTACAGCCAGGGGACAAAAAACAGAATTAAGAATCAGCTTTTCACCCTGCCCAGCTGCAGGGCTGTTCTGTGCTCACATGGTATGCACAGCTCCTTGACAGGGCTTGTAATGTGGCGTGTGGCTGTGGTGGACATAACAGATGGTGACACACTGTCACATTAAAGCCGCTGAGCTGTGTAACAAGGTCTGTGGCAGGGACCTGAGTGCAGACATTGCCTCTCCAGAAGTTTGGTCAATGATGTTGGAGGTCAGCTCAGATATGGAGCAGATGTGTAAACTTGCTGGTTAGTTTGAAAAATAGGTCTATCGACCCTTTCCTTAGGAACTGCTTTTAAGTTCAGAACCTGTCCTGGTCCTTGCCTGAGTGTTACTGTCATATTTTCTGAAAAATCCCTTCACCAGGATTTCTTCTCCTGTGAAGCTGAGAAGCCTCAGAGAAAAAGGAAAAGAATATTATCTCATTTGCTTCTCCCTGTTTTGCTGCTTTGGAATGTGGTTTGGAGATTGTTTATCCGACATATGAATTGTTTTACTTAATGACCAATCACTGTCTGGCTGTGTCAGGACTCTGGAAGAGATCACGAGTTTTTCATTAGTATCTTGTTAAACCTTCTGTAAGTATCCTTTCTCCATTCTTTAGTATAGTTTAGTATAAAATTCTTTAATATAATATCATAAAATAATAAATTAGCCTTCTAAGAACATAGATTCATATTTCCTTCCTTCCAGGGGGAACCCTAAAAATACCACACCTGAGTTACACTTCAAACATGCCTTGGGTTTGCTGACCTCGACCCTGGTCCTCAGAGCTGACTTCCCACACAAATCTTGGACTTGCTGCTTTGCCATGGACTTCTCTGGTCCCCTGGACTCTGGGCTGAGCACAGCTGCCATGCCCAGCCTGTGCCACTCACCCAGCTGAGGTGCAGCTGGCCTGGTCTTGCTTGGTGAGGCCACTGCCCTGTGGACAAAGGCGGCACGTCCCCATCCCTTGCTGCTGCCTGTCAGTCTGTTCCTGTCCACATGCTGCTCAAAGCTGCTAGGGAAAAAAAATAAAAAGAAAAAAAAGAAAAAAGAAAATATTTTAAAATTAAACCCTGAACCAACTGTCTTGGAGATAAAAGGGACCTGGTAAAAGGACTGAGATACCACAGCTTTATACTATTTAATTCTATTTAATTAAAGTGGCAAATAACTGCATCAAAATTTAAAATACTATCCCATGCTGACTTCTTAGCTAATGTTCAGAGGTCATGGAGCATGTTTGAGATAAAGTAATGTGCTTTCTGGAAAATGTCTCCAAGTTATCAGGAACAGCTAAAAATGTTATTTATATATATTTAAGCTTTTCATTAAATATTTTTTTTAGTAAGAGTGACTTTGACTTTTCCTCTGTATCTTTAAAGTATTAATGACATATCAGTAGTCTTGTAATGAAGTGATAAAATGAATAGTTTGAAGCTTTTCCAAATCAACACTGACTTAGAAGGTGAACATTGAACTTCTCTTCCAAATCTGATCCAACATTTCTCCTCACGAAAAATCAGAAGGAAGATTAAGATGAGCAGTGCCCGTATGCAAATATTAAATTTTTTTCAATAACAAGCACTCATATTTTATGTATTTATTTGTGCTATTTTTAATGTAAAATTTAGCATTTGTATAAAAAAGTCACAACTTGTATAATTGATTTTGCTATAACTATTTGTCCCATCCTGAACTTGGTTCTGAGGATGAGAATCTGTTTGCCAAGATCAAAGAGACCACTTTTCCTCTCCTCCGACTATAGAAGAAAATCATGAAAAATAAATCTCTGGATGTCAGATGGTTAATTCAGGTTCCTCTGGATTCTCCACTAGACTCTTTGAATTATTCTCATAGCTTTTGTGTTAACATATATATTTTATTTTTGCTCTTATTATTTCCCTACTACTATTATTAGCAATTGAATGCAACTCACGGTGGAAAAAAATGCAGTCGCATCAATCTGAAAAATCAGTGGTTTTAAATCTGTTCTGAAAGGCACCTTAGCAGAGATAGACAGTTGCACGAGATCATGTATTGTACACAAACAAATTAAAATATTAATTAATAATAGTAAATCCAACAAATACTTCCAAAGGAAATAAATATCATGTTATATTTGTAGCTTTAATTTGATCCTTTCATGCATAATCACTCTCTAAAATGTGAAACAAAAAGAAATCATAGCTCTTCCAATAGGATTCTTCCCTTATCCAGGGCACCAAATGAATGATAAGTTATTCAATAATTTGCTTGTACTGTTTATGCCTTACTACAGTACTATTGCTGTATTATTTGAACACATGTCAAAGAGCAAAATTTTTCATTTCTTTGTTAGTAAGGTATCTGAGTGCATAATTAATGCTAAATGATTCATTTTCACAAAGACCTGCCCCCTAAGGTAGATGGATAGTTGCACCGGTCAAGAAATCCCCATCGATTCCATTTTTATGATTCTAAGAAAATGTCCCAAACACTGGGGAGTTGGTGAGCTGGCAAGTACACCTAGTTCAAGGGTCAGATAAGGCATCTATAAAGCACAGAATATTTTACTAGATGTCAGCTTGCTCTTGTTCATCACTACCCAGGGAAATTATTATCTCATAGCAAAAGGGACCAATCTGCTCATTAGTATAAGGACTGTCAGCACAGCTTCTTAACTTGCCTTTTTTCATCATTATTTTTTATTTTTGTCTACCTTGACCTGGATTGAGAAGCTTCAAAAACTTGTTCAGCAAAAATCATCTGGCCCAGTTAAGCTCATCCAGGCACAGAAATAAGTGAACTGAGAAATAAGTTTGTCACTATGATCAGTGGTGCAGTGATTTCCAATTCCAGGATTAAGTGTGCCTCTCTGCAGTCTGTATGGAGGGAATAGACTCTGTCTGACAAGGAGCTTGGCATTTTCAGGAACTCAGACTGAGATGGATTCCCTTCTAATTGCTGGGAGAGATGGCAATGAATATTTATGCTTTATTGCAGCATTACTGGAGGATTTGAAAAGAAATTCTCCTTTCTCTGACCCAAGGATGTGCCAGGACAAGAGCCCTGAATAGAGTATTGCACACCAAAAATGCATACCTCTATGTCTCAGACAGGCTACATTTTATTTCAATTGTTTTTTCTCTCTCTGTAACAGATGGATTTAACTTTTTGCCTTCCCACAAGAATACCTTCATTTGGATACTTGAATTTGGACAACTTCCAGGGCTGAGATTCAGATAGTCATCCCTTTGAATGGTAAAGAGACAAAGGAGGAAGAGGCATGGTAAAGGCAGCATCTTTTCATGATCCACAGGCTCTTTGAGAGATGATTAGAGGGTGGTCAGATGTTCTGCAGAACATGTGTGCCACAGTTCCTCCTCCACATGGAGTGGAAGAGCTTTTCTTCATTCAGGACATCCGTGGTCTTCATACCAAGTGACATCCTTGCAAATGGATCTCAGCATTCCCACTCATGAATAATGACTCTACACAGCTGTGCCTCAGCAGCTGCACACTGTGGATCACTGCACACCCAGCCAGGTTTGGAATGGATATCCTGCCTTCCACCTTAATTCTGAGCATAGGCAGCAACACAACTCTGCTGCTTTTCAGTAGTTCATTACAAAGCTTCTAGGATGCTTGCTAGCTTTTGGTGTTCGATAGCAGATGTAAAATAAATTTTTAAAAGACTGCCAGGACATTGATCATGGTGGAGCTTCCTTCAGTAGCTTCCAAGATATTTTGAAAAAAATGGAATGAAGTATAGACTAACCCAATATTTTACATCCAATTTTTAACTTTCAATGTACAGGGTGTTGGGGTTTTTTTAATTAAAAAGAAAATTAAATCACCATTAATCACAGTCTCCTCCACACGGAAGATACAACCTAATGTATGTTTTCCACAGATTAATTAAAACTACTGACAGTTCTGTTCATTGGTTTGCTTTTTGTTTAATGGTAGATAAGAGTAATACATATTTTGGAGTTATCCATAAGAATGAATGTCTTTTTTCAGACACATGGTAGAAATTTATTAGGACCCCTATCTACAAATATCTGTACATATTCAAGCATTTTATATAACTGTATATAAAACTATATTTATACATTTATTTATACATTTATACATATTATAATATGTCTCTGTAGATATAATATTTTTCCTGAATAATCTTCCTCAAGTGGTTACTAACACATAATGTCTCCATTGCAATAATAATAATGGGAGAAGGAAATAAAGCCTAATAAAAACAAATGCTGCATAATGCAATTGCTCACCATGCACTGAAAAATGCTCAACCTGTCCCCAGGCAGCTCCTGACCAATTGCCCCCAGTTTCTGCACTGGACATGACCCTCCATGGTATGGGATGTCCCTTTGGTCAGCTCAGGTCAGCTCTCCTGGCCATGCTTCCCCCTCAGATTCTTGTGCACCTGCCCACTTGCAGAGCCTGGGAAACTGAAAAGTCCTGGATTTAGAGTAAATGCTTCTGAGCAACAACTAAAACATCAGTGTTAGCAACATCAGTTAGCAACAATATTCTCAGTCTGGATCCAAAACACAGCACTGTACCAGTTAGCAGGCAGAAAATAAACTCTATACAAGCCAAACAAACTCACAGCAGAATGTAAGTCTCTCCCCTTTCCTCTTTCAGGATTCTGGCTGCTTCAGTGGCCAAGAGCATTGACTTTTATATTAAGGCAAATACTTAGTTTTAAAGCCCCCAATTTACATAGGAAAATGTAACAGCACAGACTTCATTTTGTTCACTTCATCTTCCCAACATCTGTCTGCTTGAAGTACTGTATTGAAAGGCAAAAGATTCTTCTTCTTTGTCTAGTACATGAAATTGGGTCTTCTGGTAAAAGGGATAAATTTCAATGTTTCAGAACATTAATTTGTTTTTTAAGCTTACTGCAGATGAGAAAGAAAAAGGGGTTTTTTGTACCTCTCTTTTCTTTTTTACTAAGCAGTACCTGCTGCAAGTGAGCTTATCAATTTTATGATTGGTATACAGGTGCTTTCAGCTTGCACGGCCATTTTTACTTCCCATGACAAATCCTGGTCCAGCATTCCAATTACAACAGTGTTAAATTTAAGAAGTGACAATTCTGAAAACTCAAAGTGTGAAGTGCAGAGATTGAATCACATTCTTTCCTTTTTTTTTTTTATCCTAAATGATGTCTTGTTACTGTTCACCAAATAAAAATTGCTTTCAAACAGACTATGCAGAATTCTATGTCCCTTCTGGTAGACTGGTAGATCAGGTTGGTTTCATTACCACTGGTTACCTCATTGCTTTCGTAAAATACACAACAAATGGCAATTCATCAGTTCCATTTTCATGTTTCTGAAGGATTTTTGGGTGGACACCAACCAATCCTGAAAAAATGCTGCTTTTCCTTGCACCTATTTCTTCCAAAATCTCAAAAAAAAAAAAAAAAAAAAAAAAAAAGAAGTGGAAAGAGAGATAGTGATCTCTGCTCCCTGGTATCCAGGGACAGTACACATGGGAATGGTTCAAAGCTGCAAGAGAAATTCAAACCTGACCTTTGAAAGCATTTCTTTACAGAGTGGGTGATCAAAACTGGAACTGGTTTCCTGGAGCAGTGGTCAATGGGTGGTCAATACCCCAAGCTTGCCAGAGTTCAAGAGTCAAGTGGACAATGCCCTTAACAACACACTTGAACTTTTGGTGAGTCCTGAGCTGGTCAGGCTGCTGGACGAGAAGATTGTTGTAGATCCCTTCAACTGAAATATTCTTTCTATTCTATTCTATTCTATTCTATTCTATTCTATTCTATTCTATTCTATTCTATTCTATTCTATTCTGTTTGGGACAGTTCATCTCATCCTCTGAGTAATATGTGAGAACCTTTTTTAGGAAACTTTCTAGCCTGTGTCTATTGAACAGTACATAAAACTAATTTGGTTTAGCTGTTTTTCTTATCCTGCTTAAAGGCTTTTTTTTTTAATGGTATCTTCTATCAGCCTTGTAAATTCTCTTGCAGGTTTCCTTCTTCTGATTTACTTGAAAATTTTCATTATTAGTTTTAATGCCTCTAGCAAGTTTCTCCCTAAAATATTTTTCTTCTATTTTCTTTTTTTTTTTTAATTCTCTTATAGCTTCCCTGATTGCAGTTTAATATCTAATTTGACATTTTATCTTCTTCTGTGTCTGTGTTGCAAAGCCTCCCTTTTTGGAAAGTTGATTTTTTTTGTTCTTAATACTTATTTTCATTACTATTTAACCATGATATCTGGCTTTTGTTTGGTTGTGTATTTTTTGTCTGGTTTGGGTTTTTTTTCTTTGTTTGTTTCTTTGTGTGTGTGTATATGTGTGTGTGTATGTGTATGTGTGTGTATGTGTGTTCCTCATGCATTTTGTTTCTCATCTTCTTATTAGTGGCCTATTTTTAAGTAAAGTATCTATTTAGACATTTTAAACAAATTTTTCTTGGAAGTATTTTATCCTGTCAGCAGTTTATTTTATCTCATTCTAACTTTGTTCATCTGTATGTATGGATTTCACCTTTATAGAAGGAGTATCCTCTAAGGGTTATCAGATTTCAGTACTGTATGGCCCCTGTTACTCAAAAATGAAATTGCTGATATGTTGTTGCCACTTCAGTCTTCTGTCCTGAACCAGGATGCTTCTGATATAAAAGTAATTTTCTCTCTTGTGAATGCTCTAACTACTCCAATGCACAATAGCACTTTTAAAGTGCAGTTTATACACCATGTTTCCCATGTTCACTTTGGTTAAGGAGGGTTCACTGAAGATGTACACAATTCTTGTTTTAATTCACAATTATTGCAATATTTTTCATAATTTTTCAGAGCATATTTTTCCTTTTACAGTTTTGTCCTTCAATAACTCTACTATTACATTTTTCCTAATTCAAGCAAGAATTTCAATCTATGAAGATTATGTGACACAATGTGACAGCAAAGGCTTATTTGACTATTATTTTCTGACATAACGCCTCTCCTGTTCACCAATGCAGTAGAATCTCTCATTCTGATATTATTGAACTACAATAACAGACAGCATAATGATTATTTTCTTTCTATCAAGTTTCCAACTGGCATATTAAATATATATTTTTCTTATAAAAGTATATTATTCATCATAAATATGTGTTATTCAGAACTGGGTATTTTCATCATCCAGGATTTTACAAAAATATAATTACACAGTAGCATTATATGAAAAGTAATTTAATGTAAACTACCAGTACAGATAGTCTAAATCCAGGTGCTTATTTTTATTTCCCCATTTAACTGAATTTTATGCTTTTAGCATTTATTTCCCTGCTTGCCTCCTTTTTTTACTGTTTTTACAGCCTTTTCTTTATAACAATCCTTGCAAGGAATTAATTACCTCAAACTCTTTTTTCTTTATTCTTTTTTTGCTTATTTTTATCTTTATTGATGTTTAGTTCTAAAACTTCTTTAAAAAATAAGTGCAGGTAACTGAACACATTTTTCTCCATATCCTATATTTCTTGAAGAATTTTCACTTGTTTTTTGTCAAATTTAAACATTTTCTCTTTATGTGAGGGGACTGTCTTCCTGCCTGCCTGCCTGCCTGTATATCCCTGTGCTTAGAATTAGAAATATTTCAAAGAACACTGTCCAAGAAATTCTGATCCAAAGCCTCGAGACAAAAGTCTACATCTGCCATGAAGAACCTCTCTTTCTGCAGGAGCTGCCAATCACCAGCCCCCCTTCTGCACTCTTAAAAAGGCTGCTTTGATAGTGGAGCCCTGGAAAATGTTAAAGATAGACTTTGAAAATGTTGGGCTTTGTGTTTTCTCAGATGACTGCACCTGCGTAAGCAGTATGATAAATGATATAATTGTTAGATGTGATGATTGTTTAGTAACTAAATATAATTATTGTATAATCATAAGAAGAATCATGAGAAAACTATGTTAGAAATTTAAGGGGGAAACCATGAGAAGCCATGCTTGACTGAAATCTATGTATACAATAGAATGATATAAGTTTAATAATTAACATGAAAGTTATATCATGATAGAATATAAAAACACAATCATCTCGAATGTATGGTCGGAGTCAGATTTGAGTTGAATACTCCTGACACGCAGAGCTCTTAATAGAAGCACCTGCATATAATTGCTTATGTGATTATGTGTTTCTGAATGCTAACAGCTTCACTATCTTGTGCCTGCTTTGCATTCAATGGGCTCTAGAATCAGAATCCCCCTGAACACAGGTTTTTTAACTTATTCTCCAGCTCTCCATCCCGTGTTCATCTTGAGCCTCTCAAGCACAGATCTGATAGAGGCAGCAGGAACACAGCTGTGGCTTGTTCTTTGACACCTTTATTTCACAGTTCTCCATCTTCATGTGAATGCCAGCTGGGGACTTGTGTTCCTCCCCACAATTCATAATTCATATTTTTAAGCACTGCAAAACACATCTTCATGTACACATTTGGGCTAGTTGTGAGAGTAGAGAGTAAACAGTACTGAACGTGAAATCACCTGTGGATTCCAGCTGTTCCTGGAGTTTTGCAGCTGCAAGTATCATTATTTGTGCCCTAGGAACAGATTGCAAAGAACTGTAAGACAATAAATTATTGCACTGCAGAGGTGAGGTGACTGCAGGCCACTTGTCAGAGGTAGAAGGTTTTAGAGCAAGAAACTTTTTCTTGTATAAGAATCAGAGCAGAGAACCTTGCATTTTGGTAAGAGGAGATGAAAACAGGCAGATAAAGTGCCCCATTTTGGGGACTTTCTGTTGGAGTAAAGACAGACTCGTACTCTGTTACTGAGCCTAGAATTATGGTAATTTGCATTTTAAATATATAAAGTTCTATTCCTGAAGATTTCAGTTCTGTGTCTTCCTCTACTTACAGTCCAAGCTGGAGACACATTCCTTTTTGTTTAATTTCTCATAAATTTCAACTCTTCCAGAAAGATAAAAATATGGGTTTTAAGTCTTTTTAAGAAAAAAAAAATTGAAAGCTGTTCACTCTGATTCTTATTCAGGTTTGATATGTTTTAACTGTACCAACAGAATCTAAAGGGGCCATATGTCAGAAGATTTTCTGAATTCTCAGTTTCTGGACTTACTTTATCCAGATGTTGGAACTTTTCCATCTATTAATGAAGGTATTTATGGTGCTCACTCAATGCAGCAGTGATAGCAGCCAGGCCAGTTCATGCAAGTGTCAGATACTTTTAATTTAGAGAAGTCTTAACTTCTTAGGCTTAGCTTGTAAACATATATATTCTACAGCACTGTTTGCTAAGAGGTGTATTTTGTATGTACATTGCACATGTTTATGTGACTACAAATCCTCAGATATGTCCCTAACTCATACACGGAGGGCAACACAAGGAAATAATTGAAATGGTTCTGGAAATCAAATAGCTGTCAAACAAATGTGTGAGCTTTCTCTAAAAGAAAATGTTTCTCATGTAAATGAATTTGTAAAATGGTCATAGAGCTTTTGTGCAATAGGAAATTCAGCTTACAAATAATTTCATGTCGTTTTGTTGTTGTTATTTGTTCGTTTTTTTGTTTGTTTTCTGTTCCTACTGTTCTTTGACCCTCCTGTGCCTCTAGCATAATTGTATCAGTTTATGAATCCTTGGCTCTGGTCCCTCTATGGAGCCCCAAAAATCCTTGTTCAGACACAGGTGAGAATGGTACTCAGGGAAAGTAATGAGAGGCCAGTGCTGGTGTACTTGGAAGGCAAAAATTACTCAAGAATTGAGAATATGATTATGGAATGAAATGGGGTCAAAATTCAATTCTCATATAAGTGGCAGAGTTGATAAACTATGCAGTTTTCTTGTTTTACAACTCTCCTGGTCTGCAATGTCAGGAAACAGAAGTGTCATTATTTGTTCCTTTCAAGAAGTAGGACATATGTTACTTATTTGCTGAGCAAATTGCATCTTTGCCATTATCTCAGCTATGTGCAAAGGAATTGAGTTGTGCTGCAGGAATGAGAATTTGGAAAAAATATACAGTAAAAAAATTATCTGAATGTGTTTGTCCAGATCTCTTCTCTGTATATTTCTACAGATATTTAAATGTTTGTATTTTTTTAATTTGAACCCTGCAATCTATCTAAATAGCAAACTATGTATGCATGCAACCTATTAGCATACAGAAAAACTTAATAAAGATGTATTAGGCTAAGAATAAAGATATAATAGGCTAAGATATATTAGGCTAAATATCTTAATAAAAATATGTTAGGATATATGAGGTAGCTTTCAGAATGGCCAATGACTTTTTCCCAAACTGGTTCACAATTTGTGTTTGTCCATGACCAGACACATTGCTGTGTAAATCTAATCCTCTGCTGATATTTCTCTTTTAATAATATTAACCATGCCAAGTGTGCTAATAGATCGGTTTCAAGTTGCTCAAGCTAAATCCCTGATCTGAAGAAGAATCTCTCCCTGCTAAGAAGTAAGTCTGTAGCTGGTATCTGTGAAGTGCCTAGCATGGTGTTTGCTTCTAAGCAATTGTATTTTTAAATACAGTAATATTTTAAAAAATCTTCACTGAAGATACAAGGGGAACTTGAAAGACTGCTGATGCAAGAAAAAACACGCTGAGATAGTAAGACATTTGAGAACAGAGTCATAGCAGAAAACTTCTAGCATAAAATCCTCATTTTCTGGGAAGAGAATGCAGGTTTTCTTTTAGAAAACCCAAATGATATCCTAGTTTTGCAGGTAACTTCAAAATATTTTAAAATGATGACATAAGCAAAAATGGCAGGGCTAGGAATATGTCAAGGTACTAATAGAAATTGCAGTTTTCTACAGGCACACTACCATGTGTAGTAATGATTATCTGTTAATTCAGTAGTCCCTGGCAGAATGGTCTGATGTGAAAGGCCCCTGTGAAGACCATGGGGTAGTCCAACCTCCCCACCAGGGGTAGGGACAGATTTCACTAGATCAGGTTGGTCAAGGCCCTGTCTAAACTGAGCTTGAGTATTTCCATTGATGGGGAAACCACAATTTCTCTGGGTAACCCATCCCAGTGTCTCATTAAAAAAAAAAAAAAACAACAAAAAAACAACAAAAACAAACAAAAAAAACCCAAAACAAACAAAACAAACAAACAAAAAAAACCCAAACTAAAACAAAACAAGAAAGATCTTCCTTTATTCAATCTAATTCTACCCCCTTTCAGTTTAAAATCATTAGCTTTTGCCATGTTGCTACATACCCTAGGAAAAAGTCCTTCCCCATTGTTCTTATAAGCCCCCTTTGCATATTGACCAGAACACTGTTTCCCCAGAGCCTTCTCTTCTCCAGGCCAAACTCCAGCTCTCTGTCTCTCTGCATATAAGAGGTGCTCTATCACTCTGATCATCTTTGTGGCCCTCTTCCCCACCAGCTCCAACAGGTCTTTGCTGTGCTGGGGACACCAGGGCTGGATGCAGTACTCCAGGTGGAGTCACACAAGAGCAGAGTAGAAAGGGATGATCCCCTTCCTTGACCTTCTGACCTTTCTTCTTGTGAGGTCACCCAGGATAGAGTTGACTTTCTGAGCTGCAAGTCAATATGGCCATGTCTTCCTGAA
The DNA here is from genome assembly GCF_012460135.2 of Molothrus ater. Classification (NCBI taxonomy): domain Eukaryota; kingdom Metazoa; phylum Chordata; class Aves; order Passeriformes; family Icteridae; genus Molothrus; species Molothrus ater. The sequence continues at coordinate 9,635,070 of NC_050482.2, read as the reverse complement.
TATTTCTTCTCCTGATATCCCCAAGTAGTTCTCTTAACCCAATCATGCCCCAGACTGTCCTGGAACTCGGGTTTGCTCTGACCCCATGCAGGGCCTTGAACTTGGCCTTGTTGAACTACATGAGTTTCTCATGGGCCCACTCCAGGTCCCTCTGGATAGCCTCTCTGCTCTCTAGCAAATAACTGAACCACTCAGTTTGGTGTCCCTCACATGCTGAGGGTGCATTCAGTCTCACTGTCTGTCATTAATGAAGATGTTGAAGATGTCTCAGTCCCCTGAGGGAGGCCATTTTTTACTTATCTCCATTTGGACACCGAGCCTTTGGATGCAGCCAAAGTTCTTTCATGAACTTCCCCAGGAGAAGAGGGTGTGTGTGTGTGGGCTTACAACTGAATAAATTGTGAAGGGGAGGGCCATTGGCATGATAAAAAGCACCATCCCACCGTTCAGGATCTGTCTCTTATTGGCCTCAAAGCCAAGTTTGTAACCTCTGGTAGTGATTGTTCACCCCATCTGTCTAATGCAGACCAGAGCCTTGTCATTACCCACCCAAAAACTCACCTCCTGCCCGTCTGGGGATGCAAACCTGGCCTCAGCAAAGAACCCTGTGGTTTTTTTGAGTCATTAACATTTCAGTCTCTCACAATAACCAGCTCCCACTGAAAGAAACAGAATAGTTTGTCTCCAAAGAAACTAAGAAACTTCTTTAATTCTATTGCAAAGTAGATACTGATTTCAAACTCATCAGGTTGGTTTTACTTATTTCAGGGAAAAGTCTTGTATGCATTAAAGAAAGACACACCATCTGTGCTGCATAAATCACTGCCTTGGCTATGCCCTTAATTATTCAGATCTTGGTCTCTTTGCCTGCCTAGATCTTGTGTGAGGGAACAGCCTTTGTTATGCTGATGACAGGAAGGTTCAGTTTCAGGTAAGAAGAGATTTCCCACAACGTGGCTTTTGTTTATGGCTACAAAAATAGACTAATTGCTTCATTTGATACATTGCTTTTATGTGGCTTAAACCCACGAATTCTTATGTAGGAGATGGACTAAATGTGAGACAAGAAAGAGATCAGTCTCTTTTTCATCTCTCCTTCCTTTTAAGTCCTTTATAGCCTTATGTCTAGAGAAAGGGAAGCAAACACACTTCCTCTAGAGCCTGAATAGAATGGGGACTAACCTGATTATTCTGCAACCTTTGAAAGTCTAGCTCATGTTCATATTCAGCTCCCACCAAGCTCAAAGATTGATATATTCTCTTTTTCCTGTGGCCTTTGTGTAATTGCAGTGCTGATGGCCCTCTCTGCAGTTGCTTTGCATCTGAACGCTCTGTGGAGCATATGGCATCTGCTGTCCAAAGATGCCATTCACTTAATTTGAATTCTGTGAATCCAGCTTTCCAAGATGGAAAATTCAAACTACAGAAGTCGCTAACAATTATTTCTTTTTTCCGCCTCCTTCCCCTGCATTGCACAGTATCAAACGCAGTGAACTGTAAATGAGAAAGGCTTCTCCTCATACCAGTCCTTCCACAGCACCCTTTGCTCCTGCCATATGGCTTTTGCAATGTCCCCCACAAGACTTCTCAATCCATGTGATGTCTCAGGCTGGATGTAGCGGTTTTGGGCAAACCAGCACACTGGATCAGACCAGAGCTGCACAGGAACACACTGAAAACAACCAGCAGCAAAAATCATCCCTCTGGGGATGTGCTCCCTGGCACAAGCTGTGGTGGCACCCTCTGGCAGCTTTAGCTAAACCAGCAGCTCTTGAAGAGGATGGAGTTCATACTGACCCTACTTTCACCACCAAAGACACAGACCAAAGTCAGGAGAAGCCAGAAAGGCCACTCTTGCAACTCCTTTTCCTCTGTGGTTTCCCAATTTGTGCATTTTAGGTGCTCTGAAAAGGATGAATGGGATGAAAAACATTTCCTTTTTTTTCTTTTAAGCAATAAAAATACATTTCTGCTTTTCTGAAGCATTTTCTCCTTGCAATTAAAAATTTCTCCACATTTCATAATCCATGCAGGCACAGGAACTATGATAAAAAATCACAACTCAAAGTCTTTTATAAAAGCTTCTGTGGGTGAGCAGATCCTATATCATTTTAGACACTAACCCTACACCAATATAAATAACTCACAGCCAAATATTCACCTGCCAGCTGACAATTCCCTGTGACAACAGCAACATTTAATGAAATTCAGGAAACAATGCCACAAAAGTGTGGAAAACAGTCAAAAAGCCAAAGCACAGAACAGACAGGGTAATGTTCTAGACTGGGGGAGCCATAATTTTATATATTGGAGGCTAAATGAATTTTATTTTCATGTACACACTCTAAAAAGGTCAGTGCACATTAAAAAAAGAATTCTATAGTTTTCAGATGACAAAAAAAATCTCATGTCTGATCTTTTCCAGGATAATTAAAAAGCATAATATAGAGAGGCAGATACTATTTCATTAATATCTCTTTTTTACAGAAATGTGGTGCAAAAGTGTGTTAAAATTTAATTCCCCAGATTCTAAGAAAATATAAATAATAATTGTTTCTTTAAATTCATCTCTAATGAAATATGACCTATGAGAGATGAGTGACATTAAAAAAAAATGGCACTCTGAACTAAAACATCCTGCAATATACATTTTCTTGTTGAATGCTGTCAATGTCACCCTCCCCAGTGACTTTGTTTAGTAGTTCTCTAAGGCAAAATTGTTGAGAAGTATTTACCCTATTTTCATATATATGGATAGCTCTAATATTTTGGAGTATTTATTTTGAGACAAAAATCAGTTTGAAATATTTTTTCTGATTACCTGAAAACTTCATAGTGGAGTTAATCGATTAATCCTCTCATTGTAATGAACACAACTTAAAAGGACAGATTGCTGTTTAAAAATTTATATTTCTTTTTCATCAACAATTAGAATGGAAGAACTTTAAAAATGCAACCCCCAAACATCAACCCCCCCCAAACATACAATTAAAATCTCATACCTTCCCCCTTCTCCCCACAAAAAAAAAAAAAAAAAAAAAAAAAAATCTAAAAAAAATCTAAGAAGCCTGAACTACTGAACAACTTGTGCTTTGAATATTTATATATTTATATATGGGCTGTAGTCTGTACTCTGGACTCCATCTGACAAGACCATGAATGGGCACCACTGTAAAAAGAATTTATATTCCTTGACAGACTTACTAACCTCTGATTTTTCATTCTGGACCCTCTTCCAGAAGATTCCACTCTATAACAGGAATGACTGAGGAGGTTGTGTTAGACTACAGTATCAGAAACTATCTGTGAAAAAAGTATTGATTTGCACAGATTCCCTCACTCCCTGCTTTTGGAGCACAAGCTGGGATCTCCCTGATGATTCAACTTGTCTGCTCACCTTCATTGTTCCAGCAGGACACTGCACTGTGACATGGGGAGCTTAGCCACAGGCCAAAGAGATAAATAAGAGATAAGTAAGAGATAAGGGTCTGTGAAGAAGAGATCAAGGGATAGAAAACTGTATTTTTATCCCTCTGGTGGCTATTGTGAATCTAAGCCAATTTAAAATGTAAAAAACACTATCAAATGTTGATTTTTTTTTTTAATGATTGAAGATTAATATTTTATCAAGTAAAACATTTAAGCAGAAGAAAATGCAGTAAATTAAATACTAATGATCTGTATGCTTGAGTTAAAGCTACAGGTGGAATATTTATATTACTTTGATTATGATAAGGTCCACGGTGCATTCTTCAAGTTCTGATTAACAGCACTATTTAATACACCTAGCAAATTAAAATGCAGAAAATGCTCATGGTGCATTAATCATGTGCACTGGTCTGCAAATTTCAGCTCTTATTATTGGGAAAGGGAGAAGACAGTGAGTTATAGCTGTTGCGGTTTATGAGGATAATGATGGTTATTGACATTATTATGTGCCTTCACAGACATACTTGAAGTCCAGGTTGAGGGGACCTGGCAAATGTGATTCTTCAGAGTGAGAAAAAATCATCATGAGCTATCTGCATGTATGTTGGAAATGCTGAAACCCAAATTGGCTACAGGTATTCTGGGAGTTCATAAGTTTTAAGCAACAAATGCAGCCACATTAAATGTAATCATGGACTATCCTTCTTAAAATATAGCTTTCCAAAGATGTGCAAAAACACTGTCAAAGACATGAAATTCTGCTGTTGAATTAACTGACATTGCAAGTAAAGAGATGTTTTGTTTCAATAGAGTTTTCTGTGTGTTGCCATTGGGGAAATCTACTGAAACAAGTTCACAAAGGATCCTTAGCCCACAGGTGTCCTGAGACAGGTGTCCTGAAACAGGACTTGTGTGGCACCAAACCATTTATTGATCCAGGCTTCTCCTCCTGCAGCCACATGTGCTCTTTCTAGATGGGCTTCTATAAGAACCTCAAGAAATCTAGGAATTAGGCAGATGAGGCTTCCATGCTTTAAGTTTGTTCAACTGTGCTCTCCTCTGCTACTCTAACTACAGAAAATTATGAGCACATGTGCACAAATGCTTAACAAAGTATTTCCTGGTTCAACATTACATGAGAGCCATATCTCAAAGGAGCAAAGCTCTTTTGTGAAATGCAGTTACAGTAATGGATTAGGTTGATGTTTGGCAAATGTGTTCTTCAATATGTGCATCACTGTAGGAAGCTGATTAACTCATATTGACAAGAGGTTTACTTGACATTGCTAGCTCTGCCATCTTTATAGTGCTAGTCAGATAACTTTTTTCCTCAAAAAAATAAATTAATAGTAATAAAAAAATCACTCATTGAGAGTATAAAAAAAATATCGCCCAAAGGGAAAACTTGCCAATCATGGCTTCATTTACGCTTCATTTACAGTAAATACTCATGTCAGCTGGACAGGAATTCTCCAATAAAAACAGTAATTTGGTGAAGTGAACAGGATTCCAGGGCTGATAGGAATTGCAGGCATCCTGCTTGGTTACAGCTGTAAAAAAGCTCACTTTCAGTGCCTCTTATCTGGACAGTGCAGCTTTCAGAGGCATTTGTGCCTTCTGGACTCAGAGATATAAAGTTGCATAAATAACTCCAGACTCAGTGCTCCAAGGTAGAATAAAATTACTGTTTGTTTGATTTTTTTAAAGAGGGAACCTGACTGACTGACATTTAGGAGAAAATTGATTTTTTTCCCCTGTCAGGGTTAAGAACCAGCCAGCAACCAAGCCCCAGTGCAGAAACTCATTTGCTCCCCAACCAGCAGGATCGGGGAGTGAACTGGAATGGTGAAACAGAGAAAACTTGTGAGTTGAGATAAAGAAAGTTTAATAGGGAAAGCAAAAGCCATGCACACAAGCAAAGTAAAGCAAGGAATTAATTCACTGCTTCCCATGGCAGGCAGGTGTTCAGACATCTCAAGGAGAGCAGGGCCTCATCACACACAACAGTAACTTGGGAAGACAAACATCATTACTCCAAAATTCCCCCCAACCTCCTTCTTCCACTCACTTTATGAACTGACCATGATGCCACATGGTTTGGAATATTTGTTTGGTTCACCTGTCCCAGCTGTGTTTGCCCCCAACCTCTCACACGTCCCCAGGTCCCTCACCAGTGTGGCAGTATGAAAAGCAAAGAAAGGTCTTGGCTCTGTGTCAGCCCCGCTCAGCAATAAAAATAAAACAAACAAAACAAACAAACAAACAAAAAAACAACAACAACAACAAAAGAACAAAAAAAAACCCCTCTCTGTATTATCAACCCTGTGCTCAGAAAAAATCCAAAACATTTCCTCACAGCAGCCACTGTGAAGAGAATTAACTCTACACCAGCCAAAACCATCACACTCTTGAAATTTAAGAGAAAGTAAAAGAACAAGAAGAGAAACTCTATAACTATGTTAATTATATTGATTCAAGCACTTTTTCAAATATGATGGTTACTTGTGCTATTCAGATACCTGAATAATTCCCCTTCAGGACAATTATTTTTCTCAATTGCATACAGAAGAGATTTGTTTCATGCTACAGAACAGCACTGTATATCCTAAAAGCCCATTTTGAGATATAAAAGCCAGGCAGTTGCACATCAGGTTAACACTCTCCTGCCTTGATGTCCCAAGAGAATCTGAGAGCACAGCAGTCTGTAAAAGGTGACAGTAATCTCACTGACAACAACAAACCAGAGCAAAGCAAAGGAAGTGTTAATCCAAGTGCTCTGGATTTTCCTTCATCATGAAACAGGGTAGAGTCCAAAGTGTTATCCAAATTGTGGCTTCTCAGTGAATTTCCATTGGTTAGCATCTTCTAAGCTAAAGTGACGATGTTCCACTCTCAAAACACATTGATGCATCAGGCAGACTATATCTACTCATTACCCTGTGCCACATTTCCCATTTGGCAACTCCATACACACATCTTTCTGTCCTTATCTGTGGTCTCTGCTCATAAAATGCATGGTGAAGGACACCTGAAATTAACAATGTGTGACTAGTGAGCTGCAGATAATCATGCTGTCTGGGGAAAATAAATGATAAGAAATAATACAGATTATTTCAGCCAAATATGGTTCTTAATTATATTTATAATTTGACCACTTCATGCACATACAAAATACATCAAACTCATAATGATAAGAAGCAGACAATGGCCCCCAAATATACAAAGAAGCATTTTAAATAACGTTGTGCTAAATGCACATTTGTGCATATCCTTCCAAAATACACTGTCACTCTTTCTCTTCTTCCATATAGATGTCAGAGCAGTCTTTGAACAAGACCTTGTAGTTCTGAATTCTCACAGGTATTGCAACCATGAAAGGAGCAAGGTGTAAGCTAAAAATGTAAGTTTTAAAAGGAAAATAAAAAGGTAATGCAATTCTCCACATGTAAACACTAAAGGGATGGGTAGCTAAAAATATACACTCTCATATTAAGTCAAGAATCCTGATTTCCATATAAGATGATTTCCACCTGAAATACCAGAGAATGAGACAAAGTTAGATTTGTTCCATGAGGCTGAGATGCTATAATTGTCTTCAAATAGTTCATTAATGATACATTTAGCACTAGATACTTGCAAATGAATAAAAAAAAAAAAAATAACTCCCATTGTTGCTTAAAAGAAGGGGACTCCATAATTCATCAGAAAAGATTTTAGTAGTGTTTTAGAAGTTTTTCACCAAGGATATTAATGAGGTTTGTATAGGGCATTAAGTTCAGATCAGGGATGCTTGTTCTGTGTGTGTTCTCTGCCACAAATCACACTGCTGGTCCTTTCCATACAGCTGTAAACAAATAGGAAATCCTACAGGCAACTAAGTTCCATTAAACTGTCCCAGAAACATGAGTGCATCCAGTCTCCTCTCTCAGACCAAAGCATGAATTCATGCAAGGATCTGCACAGTGTCCAGTCCCATGTCTTAGGGAGACATCGTAGCTAAACCAAGTGCAAACCCTCAGACACCCTGATCCCCTAACAGGCTGATGAAGATTCATTCATGTTATACCCACACCAGGTGAAACCCTGTTTTCCTCACACTCTGGCTGCTGACAGTGTGCCATGTGCTCCTTCCAAACACAGAGTCAGTCTCTGCTCCCAGAGGAGCACAGCAAAGCTCACTGGTCCTGTCAGCAGCTGTGAGCTCCTCTCACAAACAGCCTGCTTGGAGAACTCTGGGTTAGCACTGATTGCTGCCTTTGGGAACAGAGCAAAACCACAAACCTCTGTTACCCAGGCTGCTAATCCCACTCTTCCAGGGAAACTCTTTGTAGGTGATGTATCCCTTGTATATTTTCTTCATGGCATAAAAATTTGGATCAGCTTGGCTATTTCCCCTACTGGCATCTTATTCTTATTTTAGGAGTAAACTAATTTTCGACTCATTTGTGTTTACATTTAGCTTGTATTTATGCTTAATTTGTGTTTAACTTCCCTTTCTTATTTTAAATTTTTAATTTAAAAAATCCCCAATCCAATTCATTTTGTAATATTAAATTTCTCAGGTATTGAAATGCTAGGTTTTCTGCATTTTCTGGATCTGGTTTCTGAAAGCAAGCTTTTCTTATATATATATTATATATATATACACATACACATATATACTGGGTTTTTTTTTTTTTTGTTAAGTCAGTCATGTAAGACCTAGATTGTAAATGACTTAATTCTTTTGATCTCCTTTCCTGGTATCACTCACAAGAGGAGCAAAGCAGCCCTTTCGAACAGAGATCACACATCAGAAAAAGGTTTATGTGGACCAGATCCTGAAACTATAGAAACATAGCTCCATAATGCTGGCTTTGTTTTTAATCTGCATCCTAACTTTTTATGACTGCATTTTACCCCAAAAGCACATTATCAACATAAAGCATCACTTATTTAAAACACTGCTTTCCCAGTATAAAGTACTTCCAACACTGCCTTCTAAATCTGTGGCTTTAGCACATGGAGACTAAAAGTGTCTGCTGAAAGCAAACCAGTGGGGATCTTGGTAATACTTTGCTTATACATATTTCTTCAAAAAAAAAGTAATTTAAATATCGTGTTTTGCTTTCTTTAGCCACAAGAGGGCGATCCCTTAATTCGTGTCCACTAAGGCAATGCACAGACACAAGATGGACTCGTTTTCTATCTAAACCATTATTCAACTTCCTATGTAGATAAATCGATGAATTTCATTCTGTGTTCTCAGCATGCACGTGGCTTACATGAAGTTACTAGGCAATATTATTTAGCTGTGGGAGCACACTGTGCTTCATAAATGGCTGATACTGAAAAAAAGATGGGAAGCAAATAGGATTTCCCTTCATTACCTTTATAAGTAGCAGTACACTGTATTAACACAACTCATTGTTCTCAGTGATGAACTCAGACAGGTCACAATCAAAAGGAAAAAGATCTTGAGACGTGCTGCTTTCAGAAGCATGAGAAGTTTGTGAAACAAAGAAAAGCTATCTCTTATACTTTTCATCCACTTGTGAATGTTTAGCTATTTGAATTTGTTAAATATGCCATCATGTGCAACAATATACAGCGCAAGCACGACCCACACAGGGAACTGATTCAAGCACTCAAAACCTGAAGATTGTCATGTCCTCCCTAATGCAAAACTCTGATTGCATTTACTTACTTAGAACCACATAGTTGGGAAGATTTTGTTTAAAATGCTTCTAAACAGTCATCATGAGTTTACAATATAACTTACCATATCATTTTTGTTTTCAGTCCCAATATTTTACATATATAAACCTGTGAAATTTACTCAAACCAAGACTGATATCTCCCTCTTAAGTCCAAATAAAATTTTGCTCAGAAACAGTGGATGGATTTTGTCCATCAAGAGTCAGCTATGTTCCTGGGCAGCCGGTAATGCTCTGGCCTGATCCTTGCCTTCTTCTCCTGAGGGCTGGCATATTTCCACTTGGATGGAGACATTTTCAGCTTTTTTCTCTTCTTATCTGTACACCACACTTTTTCACAGTATTCTTCCACCCTCTGGAAGTTGCTGTAACCAATCAGCTGAAGAAATTCCTTATACCATGGCTTTGAAGCCTGAGGTATACTGCTCTGCATTGGGCATGGCATTTTGTGAGAGATCTCCTCCTCATAGTCTTTATTGAACATTTCATCTACACGCTCCTCCTCGACTATCTCCAGGGTGATTTTCCTGACAGTGTGAACAATGCTGTGCTCCACTGTCTGACAAAAATAAGTCCCTGCATCCAGTCGATGCAGCTTCAGGAATAAAAGGCCAAGGTCCATTTTTATTATTCTATCATCAGTCTTCACCTGAAAAAAAAACCATAAATGCAGTTATAGAGCACAGGCCTTTGCTATTACAATAAACCAATTTAATTATTTCTGAACTGTACTTTCATGACTGTAATACTAAATATTGAGAGGAAGATTAGAGATCTACAAAATTTTTAATTCAGAGTGTTTTTGTAATAACAAAAATATTTACTTGAAGTAAAGAAGAGATTGAGTTGTAAATGGAGAACAATCTAAAGAATCTGGGAAGCATGGCAGAACACATAGTGAAGCAGACAGATCTGTGTTTTAATTGCAGAGGGAAGTAAGTTGGAAACATGGAATTAATCTACTGGATGGAAAAAAAAGGGCATTTCCCAGCTGACCTTTGATAAGGATTCCTGTGAATTCTCTTATAGACTGGTATGCTTTTGAGGAGACATTCATAAAAATATTTGCATATCCATCTGCAGGACCACTGTGATTTTAAAGTCCCAGTTCCGAGTCTGCCTGTTTGAGTTCCTCCTACAGTTCCTGAGGCTACAGGAATGTTCCTGAGACATTCACAGCTGTTGGCAAGCAGGAAGCACTGAGCTGTCTAATCCAGCAGCAGGAATGGCCAGGAAAATGGTATCCTCAGCTTCTCATTTAACAGTAAGGTGATGAATTTAAGCAGAAGTACTGAGTGATGAAGAGATCAAAAGCTGCCCTGAAGAGAATGAACTAAGGACCTGGCAGTACTGAAGGATGAGGAACTGGATTAGAGCTGGCCACATCCACTTGTAAAAAACCAACTCTGTCCTGTGCTGTATAACAAGAAGTGTGGCCAACAGGCCAAGGGAGGTGATTCTCTCCCTCCACTCTGCTCTGGTAAGCCCCCACCTGGGGGGCTGCATCCAGCTCTGGGATCCTCAGTACAGGGCAGACATGGACCTGTTAGAGTGGGACTGGAGTAAGGTTACAAAAAATGAAGAGAGGAATGGGGCACTTCTCCTATGAAGAAAGAGAGAGCTGAGGTTGCTCTGCCTAGAGGAGAGGAGGCTCCAGACCTTATTTTGACCTTTCAGTACTTAAAGGGAGCTTATAAGAAAGATGGGGACTTTTTACCAGGCCTTATAGTGACCTATCTACACTGCAGTGATAGCTACATTGATGTGTATCAGAGAGGTATGGAGGAATGAACATGATTGCACTTATGAAACACTTTCATAATGGTAAAACACATGTAAAAGAGGCAGAGAATCCACCAACACGTATTTGCAAAAATTTTGTAACAAATGGGTGAGGCAGCAAGAATGAATAGAAGCTAGACTATCACTGGAAATAATACATACACATTTCATCCCTGCAAAAACATACCAAGAGAAGTGATGGATTTTCCTTTGTTTTGAGATCCTAAATTAGCTTCACTACATGTCTAACATCTGCATTCAAGATGTTGAATGCAAACACCAGGTGAAATTCTCAGGTCTATTAAGTCAAGAGACCAGATGAACGCAGTGATTTTCCCTGACACCCATGTACATTTCAGCAACTGGTGGCAGAAATTCAGTGAGGAGGTGATGTTCCTAACAGCAGGCTCTTTTATTGAAAAAAGTTAGTTTATAAGAATATTTACCTCTTCTTTCTTAGTGTCATGTGCTCGCTGGACAAACCAAATGACTTTTGCTTGCAAGGTCCGAGGGGTGCACTCCAGAAGGGTGCTGTTGTACTCTATCCCATAAACAAGTCTTTCCTCAGTCTTCTCCAGAACTTCACCTGGAAGGAAAAAAATGTTTCAAAAATGTGTTACTGCAAGTTCTGTTATGCTCCATGTTCAGGGTATATTTACTTTTAGTAGTGAAGCTTAATTCAGATCCAACCAGACAGTGACTGGAAAGGAATGTCTAAGGCAGATCTGACCTGCTAAATGAATTTTCCCATCATCCCAGGCTTTCACAGCATCTGACCAAATTGTGCTGCGACTCACCTAAGACTACAGAGAAACAGATCTCAGCCTTTCACACTGCTAATTGCTTGTGCCTGGTTCTTATGAATAGTTAATTTCATTTTCACTCAGTGAAAGAGAAGGATTCAAAACATGTTTAAATATAATAAAAAAAATTAATTTTTTTAGGGATAATTACAGCATGTAACTGTTTGCAGAATGATACTATAAATACTCTAACCAATATTATATATATCCATGCTATACATGTATTAACTGAATGTACAGTTTGGGCCCAAGGGTGCTAGTAAAAACAAGGTGAATGAATGAAATCAAAATTTAATTCTGGTTTTCAATCCAACAAAACATCTGGAGGAAGATAAACTAGTTGTTACACTGAAAAAAACCAACTGCTTGATTAACAAAATCATCTTATTCCATAATAGTGAGAATGATTCTTGAGTCCAAATAGCTTTATATCTTAAAAAAATACACTGTTTTATATAACTGTGATTTCCCTGTTATATTTTAAACTTGTGGAAGGATTAGCACTTAATATTGGAATATACTTTTCCAAAATGTACAATATCCTCCAATGGACTTCAATTTTAATGACGCTTTCTCTGGTAAAATATACATATATATATATATATATATATATATATATATATATATATATATATATATATATGTAAATATTAAAATAGTGTTTCTCTGGATATCATTCTAGAAGAAACTTTTATGTTCTATTTTTTTCTTCTATAAATGTATTGTGTATTATCCTGCAAAATACAGAGCATTTCCATGCAAATATTTTCTTTCTGGTTTTCTATTCCCAATACCCATGTTTGAAATCCTCACTTTTCAAGGTTTGGATAACAGTATTCTATCTTATTTTTTTAAGAGAAAACTTGATCATAAACACAAATTTTTATTCTGTCATGTCACTGCTCATGCCTGTTCTGAAATTTTAAGTGTCCTGACTATTTCATACCTATTTCAGAATGCAGCTCCATTGTTTCTTATCCCTGCCTCATCTTTCTGCCTTTTTTTTTTTTTTTTCTGTTGGGAGCCACTGGGATGCTTTCTCCCCATCTTTAGTCTGAATGTCAGTGCTGCAGCACCACACGAACATTTTGGGATGTCACCCTCTGAGACAGTCACCCTTAGACCTGGATGGCTGGGGCTCAGCCCCACGGCTCTAACAACATGATAGGAACATGCCAGTGAAAACAGCAGGTGAGATCATGGTCTGGCTCATGTTCTGGCAAACTCTGTGCTGGCTGTTCCAGGCCTTTACAAGCATTTGTACATTTGAGTAGATTACCAATGAACTGCTGGCCAAAGCACTGCTGCGCCGCGTTCCCGTGCCGAACGTCTTGTCTGCGGAAACGTCTGCAGGGAAAAAAGTGGAATTATTTGAGAGAACATGTTTAGCTTACAAGTTGTTTGGCTTATGCTGAACTAGCCTTCATTAAAAACTTCAGGAGTTAAACCTTTGTTGCTAACAATTTACCATTGTTGTGAGAAGTGCTCATTTATAAATCAGTATTCTGTCTCCACTCAGCCTACTGGGAGTCATGTGTCTGCAAAACAGAAACATGCTTGTCTGGAGAAGAGGTACCATTATGTGTCCATTTTATATATAACTATGCTAATGTTATAAATACAAAAACAAGATCCTTTGAACTGACTGGGTAACACTCAGTCATAGGGACCTTTAGCCTGTCTTTGGGTTCTCTCTCTCTCTCTCTCTCTCTCTCTCTCTCTCATGGAAGTTCTCCTTTTTTAATTCAGCACAGTTTCCCATGCATGTGAATGGTACTTCTTTTATCCTTTAGTCTCATGGGTTTTTTTTGTTTTTTTTTTCCTTCGCTTGAGAGTCTTAACGTGTGGAAGAAACACTTTATTTTATTTGTACCTTTGTACCAGGCAGTTACTGAGCTCATTTTTCTCAACAGGGAAATGTACACATTCATGAATGCCCATGCTTAGAAAGTGAACTGGTGGAAGAAGAACTGGGGTCAGAACATGTGAGCCCTGTTTTTGACCTGGAAAAAATACAAGTCCTTTTGAAAGAAAAATCATTCTGACTTTAGAGGTTTGAGTTTTTTATTGCATTTACAGAAAAAAAAAATATTAAAACCATTATTATATAGTGTATTCCCAGAAGAATTGTGTCTTCATATAGCATTTATTTTCTTTGAGTGCCTTGATAAATAAAATTAAAATTGTTTACTTGGGAAATAAAAGAGCCTATAGGAATGCTGTATCTTGCTACAATAGTATGTCCATCAACCTCAAATGTGGTTTTTCTGAGGATACTGTTCCTATATTTGCATAAAGAGTAATTCTATACAGTATTGCCAATACCATGCATAACAGATTAATAGAAGAAATATGCAGTGCAGCAAATCTTACACAGTAGGTATGTGTACAGTTTAAATTACATTAGAAACAAACAAAGCCAAAGAGTTCTGTTATTCTGTGCATTTTACTAGTGAAATATAGTTATTCTCCAGTTCTATGTGAACCCAATAGACAAAATTTTAATTTGTCACAAATCAAATTCACTAAAACTATTTAGATTTACACCATCTAAAAGTCTTGTCCATGGATATTACTAATTTCATTTTTAATCTGGCTGTAGACAGTGATTATTTCCTGAGTTCTGTCACCCATATGAACTCCTGATCCAGTGTTCTTGGTGGACCAAGATTAACCTCCATTGATATTCAGAGAAGAACCAGTGTTTTTCCATTGTTGTTTCAGGGGAATCTGGAAATTCAGTGAAGACTGCATTGGGCTTTTAGGGAGAAATGCTAACAACACTTGCATCCTATTCAAGAAAAACAGAGGTAGCAACTGGGCCTTAATTCTGCCCTGGGTGTTGTCATTGCAATGTGTAGTGTCAGTGCTGATAAATGTTGTCACCAGGTTTGCAAGTCTGTGTGTGTAGATTACTCAGAAGAGACATTCTCCTGCACAAATATACATAAACACTATAGGATATGCATTAGCCTTTAAAAAAACAAACAGACAATCCTGCTGCTGTAAGGTGCAACAGCCCTATCTAGCAGGAACAGGTAGCAAGCATGTTCTATTTACTCATGAGCTCCTTAAGATCACTGTAAAGCTAAAAAAAACTTAGTTCTGTAAGACAGGATTATTTCTCCAGTTGTCGGAATCATTAAAGAAAAAGAAATGTTTGCTTGATGGAATTTTACTGTTGCAGCTGTGAAGACTGGGGAAGATACAGTGCCTTCACTTACTATTTTCGGTGCCTTCACTTACTATTTTCTCAAATAGAAGACAAAAATGGAGAGAGATGCTGAAAGAGAGGGAGATGCTGGGAGATAAACTTATTTCACAAATACTGACATAAGTCTGGTATTATTTTTTCTTAAAAATGATTTTACTCAGAATAATAGATTATCAGACAATCCCTGAGATAAATTACTGTAAGGAACAATTTTCAGTGATTAACAAGTCTACTGAATTTTGGGAAGTATCTCTTGCAATCTATAATTTCATTGATTTAGATTTCAGCCCTTAACTCTGTGCTTCCATGAGCCCTGGTAAAAATAATCTGCAAGAAAGCAACACAGTCATCATCATCATCATCATTACCATCACCATCATTTTCATTTTTCTTCACTATTTCCCAGGAATATGTGAGGCAAAATCAAAAAGTCTTGTGAAGAAAAGGCACCACTATGTTTGCACAAGTAAATCAGTAGACTGTGTGCCTGCTGGTGGAGTGGGTGATGGAGAAAGAAGACAGAGAGGGAGAGGAGGCAGGGGAGAGACTGTCAGCTTTCAAAAATTAGCTAAAGAATCACACAATGCCTACCCAAGTTCAAAGACATTTTTAAATTACTTCAGACCTTTTTCAGCCTGGATAGGGAGCTGATACAGCAAAGAATCTCACTTGTAGAATTTGGTGCTTGTTTAGATAAAAATTGAAACTGACTAAATCAGATTGCAGAGCTAATAGTGAACTAAAATATTTAAGTCCTGGACCTCTGCTTTCTCAAGTACACTTCAAGAAATTTGAATGCAGTTGAAATTCCTTCTGCCATCTGAGGTATTTGCAGTATTCAGGAGCCACACACCTGTAATTACCAGAGAATTGTGGTGTGCTGTGCTGCCAGCATCAAGATATGGGATTTTGGACTCCGTTTTTATTTTTTCTTAATTAAATCCCCCATTTAATTAGTTATCAAGGATATACATGAACAAGGATTTTCACAATTTAAAAAATTAATATCAGAGGCCAAGCCAAACCAAGTAAGGTTTTTATATTTATGCTTCACTTCTCTCTCAATCTGTTATTCTAGTTTACAGATTTCTATTTAATGTTACTCTAAACACTTGTGTACCTTGGAGGTATCAGCATCTAAAGCAGACAGCATTTGGACCAAATGTACATTGTACATCCCTGCCTCAATTGAATTCTTCACCACTAGGACTGGAATTAAAAGGAGAGCTTTGAGCAGAGCCCTTACCCACTAGCAGCACTGCTCTTACAGATCAAAACTCCACCTAAATGTACAGAATGGAGGTCACATTTGAGCAGACAGGTGGTACTAAGGTCAGTTCAAGTGTGTTGCAATATAAGGCTCAACTGCATGACTCTAATAAAGGGACAGGTCTCAGGAACAGGAGAAACAAATGCCCTCCAATGCCCCTTGAACTCACATTACTTGTATTACCATGTGCAGCTTGAGCAGAAATCATGAGCCTTGAGACAAGGCCAGACTAAGACATGAATGCTCTGGGATGTGGCATTAATTAAATTCAAAGCCATGGTAGGGTTATCAACTACTCAATGCTACTTGGTATCAAAGCATTCCACACAGTTCAAAGAATTCCACGCTGTCTGGCGGGACCTGCCTTGTCCCCTTGTACTCTTCACATGGTACCTGACAGGAAGCAACCTAAAACAACTTCCATACACATGTCCCCAGTACCTCTCCCTGCCTCTCTCTGTACCACACAGTTAGTGTAAGGCCTTAAACTTAAAATGCTCTGAGCTTCAGCTGTGACCTAAAGTGAACAAAGCAAATGCCATTCATGCCTCTCAACACTGTTAGTCCTGATGTTTTCCCCAGACTCTGATATGGAAAACAAGTTTTGCAGACTTCAAGAACATTCAATTGAGTGCAAATCCCTTCTCCACTGCTACAGTGCTTATCTTAAGAGAAGGAGGGAGATAGCAGCAGTATTTTCTTCTTTTAGAGGCTGACCGGCTGAATGTTGAGGAGGCAAGGCACAGGAAAGTGCCTGGGGTGCTGCCCATATCACCCCCCCTGGATAATGTGTTTTCAGGGAACTTAAAGGCTGATACTCTGGAAAGTGTCTTAGGTGAGAAACATATACAACAAAGTCCAGGCCTCAGTGAGATCCTCTCATCTTTCCTTAGACAGCAAGTAGCCTGCACAACATAAATGGTGATACTGTTAACCAGCTAAAATGCTGCTGGGAAATTTTTAACCCCCCCTTCCCTCCCAAATGACTTTTGCATCATCAGATGAGTAACCCATATGCTTTATCATTATGATAATCCAATTTCTACTTATACTGTAGGACATTAATCTCCCTGGCCCATTGTATAGCTCATCTTTCTTAATCCGGGGCCTGAAAATTTTAACCAGATTTATTTCATGGTGAGCAGTCAACCAGAGCCCACTTCTTCCCTTCCCTATATTCACAAAAGGCACAAGAAAACTATGCAGTCCTGCTTATAAAAGCTGTGTAGGTTTCCTGCTTGGTTTAACATATGCCATAGTGCAGTAAATCCAAGAGATGCTCAATTATGCTGAGTGTTTCTCATTTGTACTTTTAAATGTGCCTTATCCAAAAAATGATGTTACCAAAAATAACATCACTGTATTAATTAGCTTTTTAAAAAATGTATGGAAATGTCTATTATGCCTGACAATAGTCAGTATGCATTTGAGTGCATCCAGGTTCATGGAAAGATAAAATATGGCAGATGAAAAATAACTAAATACAAAGCCCCATATTCCTGATTTTCCTTAAGAAACAATAATACATTTGGGATACTGTGACTTGGTTTGGACTTAACCATCTCCACAAGTTTTCAAAACTCTTCTGGAATTTATTCAATTTATTATTATAGTCCTTGTAGGTCTAGTATAAATAAGATATATTTTTAAAACCAGAAACTGCTAAAAAGCCACAGAAATCATTTGAATTATGCAATACCAAAATTTCTTACCAATTCAGGTAAGAAATTTCTCTCTCTAGGTGGCAAAGCTGACTAATTTTTTGTGAAAAGGTCTGGATTAAAACATGCATGTTCTAGATACTTGACCTGTGTAGCTGAATTTCAGAATCTGGATTTGAGTGGGAAGGGAGGACAAGTCCCAGGGAAACCACTGAATGAAAGAATGAAGGTCAAGAACCATGAAGGGTGATACAGAGAAAGAGTCTCCACAAAAAAGAATTAAAGCACCCAAATCAGGTCTGTGCTTTGAGCTTGCCTCTAGAATAATTTGCCTTTCAACCACTGCAGAAAACCAAAACATAGCTTTTGCAGAAAATCTGTTGTGGTGGTTTTTGGTTGGTGAAGGTATATTACTAATTGTAGCCATGATATTTTCTGAAAAATCCTTTCCTTAGGATTTTTCCTCCTGAGAAGCTGAGAGGCCTCAGGAACAAAATGCAAACAATGATTATCTGCTGCTGTGGAATGCAACAGGTGCACCTCTGATTGGTCTCACGTGCGTGTTTGTAATTAATGGCCAATCACAGTCAGCTGGCTCAGACTCTCTGTCTGAGACACAAGCCTTTGTTATTCATTCTTTCTTTTTCTATTCTTAGCTAGCCTTCTGATGAAATCTTTTCTTCTATTCTTTTAGTATAGTTTTAATATAATATATATCATAAAATAACAAATCAAGCGTTCTGAAACACGGAGTCAGATCCTCATCTCTTCCTGCACCCTCAGACCCCTGTGAACACTGTCGCAACTAATAACAAAGCATCTTCTTTGAACTTTTCTTAGAAATTCTGTGGTGTATGTTACTGAAGTGTGATATACTTGCTGTATAGTACTACCAAACCAGGTCTCTGATGTTGCAAAGACATGGAAAGATGTTTGAGGAAATCAGTTTGCAGTGTGACGCAAATGTTTACAAAGTGACTTAGCTCTAGTCATAAAAATATTCCTGCTACTGCGGTTTATGCCACCCTGTGAGTTTGGTTCCTTGCAATCCTCTAAGGCGCTGCTGAGAAATTAGAAGACAACTATGCCTTAGTGTGGTGCAACACCTCACTGTTGGGTTATGTCTGAGTGGGAGATGAATAAGATCAGTAACGAAGTACTCCGTGTTGCAGTAGAAACTGTTGATGCAGATATTTGTAAAAAGAGTTCCAGAAGAAGCAGGGGCTCTCACCTCTTTGCCTGCACTGCCGTGGGGTAGTAGCGGGAGCAGGCGATGCCGTCCCAGGCGCAGTAGGGGTCCCGAGCCAGGCAGCAGTCGGCGCAGGCTGTGCCGTACATGTCGCACTGGTGGAACTTCACTTGGGCTATGAGTGCCTCAGATCCCACGTAGAGCTGTTGCTGCAAAAAAAGCACCACACAGGGTTCCTAGAATGTCCACTAAAACTTCTCTTCCCAAAGCAGAAATTGTTAAATGAATCGTTGCTTGTTGTGCTTCCAGCATGTGACCTGAGGGAGGCAGAGTTACTCTGTAGGAAAATATCTGATTACAGATTAAACTCTCCAACTGAGGACAGAGAAACAGAAAGAAGGCAAAATGAACAAGTTTATTTTGACATTTCCTCGATTCTAAAGTTTCAGTTTTGTGTTTGAATAGGCAAGAGTTTACATTTCTTTTTCTTCATCAAGATATTTTCCAATGCCTCCCTCTTTACACTTGTCTGTCACCTAACTGATCTGCAAAAAAACCCCAACTTGACATGAAAGACTTTAAACAAAGAAGTTCAAATATGCAAGGGTTATAAGCAAATTAAATTTTAAAATGGGAGTTTTCAAGTAAATTTAACTCTTGATGTGGCTACTTAGAATATGGCCACATATTTACATGCACAATAGTGCTATGATTTGTATAATACCTCAGTGCACAGGAGATAGATGATAGATAGATAGATAGATAGATAGATAGATAGATAGATAGATAGATAGATAGCTATTTAGTTGTTTTCCTGTTGCTGTGCAGTCTTTCCTTACAAATTAACATGTCACTCTCTCCTTTAGTATTTATTTACAGGGTTTGGGTGGGAGTTTTTCAGCATTAGCATTCATTGTTCGAATCTTTTGAGCTCACATAGATGTCCTTTTCAAATCAAATAAGAGATAATAAATTTAATTCTTCAGACACTTGCCAATAAATTCAGAAGAGAATAGCTTGAAGTGAAAGAATTTGAGAAAAAGTCTTGTTGCTGATGAATGTAAATTTTCTGAACACAGAAATATGCATTATGCGCTGCAATAGAAACTGCTTATGCACAGCTCACTTCCACAGTTTTACCAGTCAGAAAAAGGATTCCTAAGTTGTGCTCATCCTAGTGGCCAAATTTAGTCCATAATTCCTACTCTTTGATCGAGCTGTCATAATCTGGTATTTTAAAGTTACTTAAAGCTGGAAAATACTGACATCTTATTCAGTCACAAAATATAAATTTTAATCTGGATAGTCTGTTCTTTTTCCTTATTATACTTCTTATATCTCTTTAGATCACAGAAATCAAACTTTGAGAGATGCCAGGGGAATAAACTAGGAGAGGCTGGTAACAGCAATGCTTGAAGACGTTTTCTGGTGAGATAAACCAGATGATAGTAGCAGGAACTCAGTCTGCCAACTGGAATGAAGAGAAAACCTAGGATACTTGTTTGAGGGGAATTCTTTGTCTGCAAGCGCTGCAGTGCGATTGTCCCAGAAGACATGAACAACACTTTAAATGAGACATATGAGATGAGATTTTCTCTTTTATCTTTTAGCAAGGGTAAAGACTTCTTTAAGTCTTGGTAAATCACAGGAGGAAAAAGAAGCATCTGATATCTAGCCAAGTGAACATCAAAGAACATTCTTTCCCAGTCTCTGCAGATAACAAGCTCAGCCCTGAAATGTGATATTTTACTGTACCATGACTTGGTGAAGACTGGTCAGTGTTATAAGGATATGGAGACATAGGTAGCAAGGAGATCTCCACAGACTCAGTAACTCCAAGTTCAAAAGAGATCGGCAAAAATGCTGGAGGTACAACTTTTTTTTTTTTTTCATGTATGCTCAACTATGTTACATTCCTGCTGATTTTAAAGACAAAATTACTTGGTGCCAACTCTGACCCTAACACATATTCCAACATTTAATTGTCCTCAGTGTCAGAAAACTGTATGCTCTTTCAAGAATAAGTTTATCTACATTCAACAATCTGATCTTGGTTTTTTAATCTGATATTGCTTTGCCATCAATGTTTAAGAATCCTCATACACACAGTAGGAAGTCACTTCACACAGTAAAATATATATCTGACTCTCCTGTTCTCTCTCAGTCTTCTTTTTGATCTCTCAAAAAAGTAAAGCTACTTTTACTTCTCACAATAAGTTTTTTCTTCAACTATTGGGTTGCTCTTGTGGCTTTTTTGCAGATTTGTCCAGATTTTCCAGGTATGCCTTGAATTAGTAGAGTTAGCACACCTCTTGGGAGATGAATATAATGGATAAATGCTACTTCATATTTTATGGTTATCTGTTTTACTCTTCCAACACAACCCTTTAACCATGACAATTCATTGAGAGTTGAAGGTAAACATCTGAAAAGACACCAAGTCTTTCTCCAAATAATCACTTAGGTGCTGTGCTAGATAATCTAGTCTCCAAAGCTGCTTTCACAGTCTGTGGGAAAAGATTGAGGCAGGAAATAATTCAAAATACTTCGACCTAAATCCTTTTCTGAATTACCATCACAGGACTTTGACTTTCTGCATTACATACAGGAAGAATGCAAGTTGATTAGACACCAAGACTCAAATAACCCTTTGGGGCACAGTCACACCTCCTAAGAAAGCAGTTTTCATTCTTTGTTACTCGTGTTTCACTGTGTTTATGTGCACCTACATTGCACCGGATGTCTAACATCACTGTTGGACATGTTTAACATTAAGATATAACTATCCTTGGATGTTTATAATGGCTCCATGCTGAGATGATATGATTATATGATATGATATGGAAGAGAATCTGCCCACAAGAGTAATAAATTGGGTGTTTTTATCAGCAGAAATTTCAGAAACTCAAAAAGAACTCAGATGCAAACAGTTCTACAGGGCAACTGAATATGTGGGAGAGCCAGCAAGGCTCTATATCCCCATGGGGCTGAAGTCTGTCTGCATTTATCAACAATGAACTTTTCTGTGAATTACCATATCCACCAAACTAATCCCTACTGTGATTAGTACAACAGTAACTTATGAAACAGGTTTTTACTTGCTTTTTATTTATGGTATTTTGAACTAAGGATATTTACCACTAGAATTGAAAAACATAAATACATGATAAAGGAACAGAGCATATAACCATAAGTTTATATTACAGAACAATTACATGTGTCCAACCAGATCTCATTATAGATGATGTACATCTGTCCATCTATCCATGCACCTAGCTCTGTGCAGTTTACAGCTTCATTACATTTGAGTCACAATCATCATATTTCAAACTTGTAAAATACTTACTCTTTTTGAAGAGATTTCCATAGAAATAATAGGAACTGGCATCTAAAAAAATAGGAAATATTTGTTTGCTTAGAAAAAAGAATATATAATATATTTTTGCTATGAAAATAAATCAGGTAAAATAGTATTGGTATTTACTTATTACATTCGGCTTTGCTAGATACTTTGACTTTTTTTAAGAAAGATGTGAGGAAATTGTGACTTTCAGAAACATTGCTTTAAAACAGTTTATTTGGAAACAAGCAGCCAACACTTAATTCAGGATTATCAGAGCTACAGGAACACTACAATTTCCCTGTCAAACATGACATTAGCTCTTGTCACCACTGAATGTCTTTTGTCCTGCTTGAAAGTGATAAGTGGAGTGTTCTTTATAACAAAACATTCATTGAAGATAAGACGAAAATAGCAGGAATTCCTTCTTTTACCATTGTCCTCTCTGCCCTCTGCTCAGATTTCTTGGAGCAATACATAGCCCCTTATAGTTCTATTGAAAACTAGTTTTACCAAGAAGGGCAAATTCTCTGATTTTCTCTGCAGGCAACAAGTCAATAGTTACACTGCCTAAATTCATGTAGCAGATTTAAATGTCTAACTTTTGATATTAGATTCTCCCTATAGCTTGAAGCAGGTTAGCCTCCTGCTTTATTTGGCTAACGTGATGTGATGATACTCACTAAGAGAATTTCATTATGTTAGCTTTGTCACATGCCAAGAACTGAGCTTTAGTCATAGATTATTCTTTAGGAGAATGGAGTTCTGCCTCATGAGGACCCATGTTTGCCCACTGTAGAGACAGGTTAACTGAATCAATCTTTCTGAGTGGACTTTTTCTATCTGGATGTCATTTAAAGTTCCAAGATTGTAGCTGGCTCATTTTTATGTGCACAGTTATGCTTTTTTTAATTACTTAATTGGATACAAGGGAAAATTAAACAAAATGAAGTAAGTTTTTAATTAAAAGTTGCACTCCAATGTCCAAGTGCATAAATAGAAAGGCAGTAGTTGTGATTTGCTTCAACATGCTTTGGTACTGGAGACATTAGAAAAACTTCATTTGAAAATTAAGGTTTCCTGTCATAAAATTGCTAGATAATTAGAAAATTTCTTGCAAAGGAGTATTATACATTTGGCTGTCCTCAGATTTTTTTGACATTTTAATTCTGCAGAAAATTCAAGACTTTTGTATATACTTCACAGACAACACAGTTTACCTTGAATACTTGCAGCTCTTCAAGAATCACCTCTTCCATAGATTCTGTCTCTTGATTGTAAATTGTTATGACTTTCAGCACAATACCATTATCTGGACACGAATTTAAAACAAAAAAAAACGAAAGTAAAGGCTATGATTGGTTGAAATATTTATATGGCCTTCAAATACCTGAAATGGCTTCTTCAAATTGATAATGGATTGAAATTTATAAGTATGAAAAGTTAGTTGCATTGTGCTGTCATTAATGAGGATTCTTACTCTTAGAAAATGAAATATATGACAATTTATCCCTGGCAAATAAGAGTTGATTTAGACACTTATAAGATATGTAATTAATTGTATTTTTCAAACATTGGATCATAACCCATTGTGAATAGCAAAAGGATCACAGAGGGCAACCATATTTCAGAAAAAGAAATGGGAGTGAGGCAAGCAAGTGTAAAGTAGCTTTAATTATAGGATCTGAGTGTTTACACTAGATAGCAAACTATGAACATCCTTAATTGCTGACAGCAGCTCCATCCCCCCGGGCAAAAGTACAAAAACCTTCAGGGGCTCATTGTGCACAGTTCTTACCCTTCTCTAAGGAAACGATGAGCTGCTGTTGAGCTGAAGGTGTAGTAGAAGGGAGATGAATCAAAATGTAGGATGTACATTCAAAAAGACAGATTGGACTTAGATTTATCAACCTCTCTGTCTCTGAAACTCTTGCAGGAAAGTAAAACACACAAATAACATCTGGACTTCAACCACTTTGGTTTTGCCTTGCTGGCTATTTATAAAAAAAGCTTTCCTCTCCTTAATCTGAAAATCTGTCATCAAAAATGGCAAATATCACTTCTTTTCTTCTGTTATTTTCAGTCACCCTTGGTTTACAGGGGACATATGAAGCAAGGAAGCACTGGGGAAAATGTTCAGCAAAAGATCAAAGGGTGACACAAAAAGAAGAACCATTAAACTGGGGTCATACACCATTTTTCAAAGAGACTATGTAATCAAAGGCAACCATTTTGTAGTAGAACAGTGAAAAGAATTTGTATTCTGAGCTGTGATTTTCATAAGTCCCTCTTCAACTCCTGCTGACAGACATGTGAAAGCTCTGATGTTCAGACTTTGCCTTTGATGAACCTTTCTAACCTGCACTGCTATCCTAAGGAAACTTGCTCAGCTGTAAGATGCTGCTTACTTATGTTACACAGCAGGTGTTGGACTAGGATTAAAAAAAAATATTTATCAACCCTTTCTAACATTATATTGCCCAAATAAGCAGTGAGTTTTCTGATGGGAGCTTTCCCAGAGTAGTGATTGCAGGTTTCATTTCAGAGCTTCCAAAATCCAAATTCTTTTGCTGGAATTTCACGTCACCTGAGATCAGACAGCCTGAGAACACTAGGCAGCTGTTGGGGGCCAATCCAAAACAGCTCTAAAGCACACAATTAAGCCACTTTGGATTCAACTTTGCTGAACAAAACACTTGTGTACAAGTCACAGTCACAATTAAAAATGCAAGGAGAAAATATAAAGGGTGTAGGACCCGCTGTAAAATCTGCTGTACAGAAATAAGTGACACATGATACAATATTTTACAGACCACAATTAAGTCCATTAGCAAGACTATTCAGAGGCTATTTAAAACCTTAGAAAACAGAATGAATATAAATAGGCCTTTGCTATTCTATTAACATGATTTTTTGAATGTTTTCAACACTGAAATGTACTTATCAGAGGAATGTCATTAATAAAAAATAATTCACTGTAACTGCTTTCCTAGAAAAATTGGTCAAAATGATGTGTGATACCACTCCTGTTGTTAAATTGATTAAATGTGAATGTAAGAATCCTTGTTTTTTTTCCAGACAGATTAGATGTGACTTAAGTCTTGCGTAGTTCCAGCCTTTCCTCTTGTTTTCTTAAGTTTTTCTATTTTTCAAATACCATTAGGGCATTTATTTTTTTTCTGCTTTCTTAGACTCAGTGCAGCTATAGGCTGTATTTTTCCTTTATTGCATTTGTTAGGAAGATGCTTAAAAATTCTTGCTAAACAAGCTCTCTATATTTAAAAAAATGGCACAGAAGAAAGACAAGAAAACTTGATAGGAAACTTCTAAAAGTTTCAGGTTTTTTGAAATTGGGCATTTCCTCCCTCCTTCCTTCCTTCATCTGTGTTGAAACCCAAATCTGGAAGCTGGCAGGTTTTTTTTAATGGTATCAGCTAGACTTGTTGTCTCCAGAACTGGGGAAAGAAACTGTGGAATAAAACCAATAACTTGAACAGATATTTTTGGAAATCATATCACCTTTGTTTCTCTCAGGTCTCCAAGTCTCAGCTTAGATACCTGACAGTGTTCTGAAATTTAAAAAAAAAAGGCTGGTTGTTCTGCAATTTTTTTATATTTTTTTTTAAAGAAAAGAGATTAAAATGGAATCCTATACTTCTTTCTCTTGCTAGTTTTTAAATAGTTCCCTACCATTACTTTCCTGTATGTTAGAATCACAGTGAAGCATGTGTCTAGAATGACTAGCATCCTCTGTAAGGCGAAGGCATGAAAATAAAAGTTGATAAAAATAAATGTTGTATTGATTTGCTTCATCCTGGAGAAAAAGACAAAACAAAACAAAACAAAAAAAAGAAAAGAAACAAACAAAAAAAAAACCCTTGCAAAATCATAAATGTAAAAATTCTTTCTTGCTTTCTTTATTTACCTGTTCCAATGAACAAAACATCATATTGCCCATCTTCAGCTTCCACTCTGTCCACTGCTATTTGTTTAAGATTGTACTTTCCATCTGTTTTAACTAGTATTGGTCTCTTATGAACAGGCCTGATGGGCTGATACATCAGTGGATGACTCCTGGCAAAATGCACAGCTTCATCAGGATAGTCTTTAGTGGTGGTGTACAGCCCTCCATTCACCTTGCTGGCACACTGCAAAAACACAGGACACAGATTACCCTGAAGGTTTGCCCAAGAAATTGTCAGAAATTGGGCTTGTTTTCAGGGATAAAGATAAGTCTACAGAAAATCAAGCCCAGAAGACCACAGTGGGAATTAGGACAGTGAACCCTGTACTTTATGCATGTGTGGATTATTAATCATGAGAAGAAAGGAGATGCTGAACAGTGCCTTGGCATGGTCATGTTTAGGAAGCAGGAGTTCATCCCTCTTTGGCATACTAGGACAGAATAAAGGGTAACACTTTCAGATTTTCACAAAAGCTGTAGTGCTTATTTCTTTCCCAAACTCATACTGAAGATGTAATCAAAATGGCCATGGACAGAGTTAGAAGAAAGGGCTTTTCTATCCCAGTAGAGAAACAGCCATGCAAAGTTAGCAGAACACTAATGCTTGAAATCAATCTCTAGTTTTATTATTTTTTGATTGCAAAATGTATTACCATAAGAAACTAAACACACTTAAAAATTATGCCAAGAGTAATTCTTGATTTCAGGCATTCTAACAGTATTATGTTTGATTCTGATTCCTGACTCTTGATGACAGTATTATATATCACAGTTTAGCTTCAAATACCAATGTTTGCACTGATCAATCTACCAGTTTGTAAAGCAAATAAACTTTATGTCAATGACTGATTAAAAGAGGCTTACTCCTTCAGTTAAATATGCAATTAGAGATAATTTACTGCGTTAAAGAGAGAAGTTAATTTTAGGATGCTTTGTGAACGAGATAGTGTTTCCCAACTGAACATAGATCCTACATTTCCAATTTGCTTCATGATGTCTAATTGAAACCATTTATGATTGAGTTGGAAATATCTCAGTAACCATTTACTTTCTCTAAATATTCATAAGACAGCGTGGTTTTAAGATGCATTTCAAGCAAAGCCACAGTAGCAGCCTTTCTCTATTTAAATTGGATTTTTCAATCAATAAAATGAAATACAATTCTCCTTAAGTTTACTGGAAACAGTAATTTTAAACTTGTGGTCAGCTGTAATCGACAATAACAAACTCCTGCACTTGTCAAGCATGGCAGTGTTTGTTTCCACTTTTTGGGTTTAGCTACAGGAATGCATTTGTTCACTGTTGACTTAAAAGTATTTGTCTAATCAACCTAGTGATGGAATTTTACCAGCTGTTTGCAATAAAAAGAGCTGGAGCACAAAGACAGGCTGAGCCTGTCCTTCCCATGCACTGCAGAGCATATCAAGTGAATAGGCATTGCCAGGTTCCCTTTGCAAAGTTCTAGTCCTGGAGAGATTAGTAAAAATAATCACTCACAGGCTTTTCATTTTAATTAAATAAAATCAAGTAGTCTAGAAAGGAAACAGTAGATGTAGCTGTCTCTGAAGTATATCAACCCCACTTGATGTAGCTGATGTCATTTCCAGAAGCAGCACAGCCTAAATGAACTAAAAAAACCAGGAGAGACTCTGGCAGAGGATTGTGGAGTCTGTCAGAACCTGTGTGACTCTTAACAGTGGCTCTCTGTTTATTTAGTTTAATCTCTACTCTCATTCCCCATAGACTTCTTCTTTACTTATTCAACACCTAAGATCAATGAGTGCTGACTCTCAGAGACACCCATTAGTAGGGTTTTTGTGACTGTCACTCCTGTAATAGGAAAGGTAGTGGGATTTAGTTTACCAACAGGCTGCACATTGTTTGGAGTGTGAAGCCTAACTCATGCTACTGGATAAGCATTGAAAAGACCTCTAAACTGTGCCCTAAATGAGTAGCTAAAAATGAATCAATTAATGCTCTGTTACCTGGCAGAGCCATCTACTTCAGCCTCTGATGTGCTCTGCGACATATAAAGAAATCCACAATTAAATCTATTAGCACTCAGGAGAGACCTGCTTCCTCAGCTAATTTTTTCCCTGATATTGGGAAATTACTTGCACTCTTCTGCTCCTTTTTCTGTTCCTATGCCTTGCCTTTTTGGGAAGGTGACACTCTGGTCTGACCCAAACATGGCCAAGGGAGAGAAGCATTGGAAGCAAGTGGAACTTAGGGCAGCCTTCCTATAAATCATTGTCAACCTTGCTGAAGTGCTGGCTCTGAGTTCTCTCCTTCTTGCCAAAAAGACACGATTTAATCTTCAGTGCTAGGAGATCTCAATGTAATAAACTGCAGTCATTAGCACTGAATTCATGCCTGTGTTTAATGCTAGTCCAAATAACATATGTGAGGTGTTCTACTGCCCAGAAAAAAATGAATACCACTTAAAGAACTTGGATTGTATCATCTTTGCAAAATATACAGCTATTTTGCAATCCATGCACAGTACAGTCTCATTATTTGGTAAAACTGCAAAACCCATACATTTGCTATACAAAATATCAAATAGGAAACCAAAAATTCCTGTGAATTCAACCATTTTTCCTAAAACCTGATAATTTATTTACCTGTTTTTCTATCCTGACTCAATACTAATGACTTCAACTGATGTCAAACAAACAAAAAAATATTTGGTATTGATGCCAGCACTGATACAGTGGTAGCTCATTGGCCAAGATGGTGAAATCATATTCATAATGTTTAAATCCTAGATAATCTCTTTTTTGGAGTATCTGCTTCTAAATTTTGACTTATTTCTGTAACCTCAAGAGAAGTAGAGAAAAATAATAATTTAAAATTATAAGGGCATGCATTTGAAATCACACAACAGGGAGAAAGGTATCACTGCAATGGAGCAGACAAGCTAATAGGCCTTTCCACCTCTCATTCATGAGATTCAGTGATAAATTAATTGTATGTTACTTAGGCCTACTTACTTATGCTTACTTATGCTTGTATGTAACTTACAATGCTTATGGAAATTACTACTTTTAGTATAAAAGGGAATATTGATTCAGTTAGCAAAGGGAAAACAGCACTGAAGGGAATGTCCAGCAACTGTTTATTACACCTTTAAATTCAAGAGAGTGACCCCCAAGCCTGAGAGGAGATTAAGGGGCAAAGTGTGAAAACTGGTGGGGTGGATTTAAGAGCTATTAGAAATGTCTTTGCTCAGAGTTAGAAATCTGCCCAATGCTGACATGACAAGGGACAGACCTTCATGAGTGCAAACAAAAGCAGCTTTGCAGCACATGACAATCTCCATGGGTGGGTAGGTAGTTGTAATCCCAAAAGGATTAAAAGGGTAAAAAAGAAACCCTGGATGTTGTGCTTCCATGAGTTAGGCTGGCATTGCCTGCCTCCTCCTGGAGGCTGTGCCTGCCCTGTGAGATGGTGACAGGCCCTGCAATGCAAAGGGCACCTTTGACCCTCCTCACCCCTCAAGTGGGGATGTGAGCACCTGGCACAGAAACTGCAGAAACTCCTAAAAAGACACTGAAACAGGAAAAGGGCTAGAGGTGAAGATTACTTGTGATGTCCTTGACAAAACATGGCAATTCCTTGTAGAAGTTAATTATTTGTCTCTTAAGTCATGAGTTTGTGATTTCCTCCAGAAATCTAAGTACCAGACAGGAACAGCTCCATACATGACAGCACCTCTATAGCTGCTGAATGCCTGCTACACTAATTCCTATTTAATTGCATTTTCAAAATACATCTTGTTTCTTTCCTTCAGTTAGTAGCCATTGGGAAAAAATGTTTATAAGGAAACTTGTGTGAAAATTAACAAAAACTATGAGTGATGTTTGTGAGTTTGTTTTTTAAGAGTGTTGTTTTAATATTTTTGTATTCTTTGTAAATGGTACAGAGCAAGAATGTAGGTAAGCTCAGGAACCTGACTGAAGGGTAGAAAAATCTCACTCTGTGATGTCTGAAAGGAAATCAATGAACTGTGAGGGTGTCAGTCTATTGCTTCCAGAAAGAACCAATCTTGAGCAAAGGATTTTGAATAATGGAGAATTTGCTCCTTATCTACAAATGCATTTATTCTAATTAGTCAGTTTTATTAAAATATGTCTGATTTCTTACCTGCTCATTGATCTAAATTACAGATATATTTAAATATGATCCTTTTGGAAAATGAGGTGGAAAAAAGGAACAAAAACCTCCTGAAAACTATTGAAATATTGAAATAGTGGATTTTCTTGGGGGGGTTTTGTTGTTTGTTTTTTTTTCCCTTCCTTTAACACTTGTTAAATGTCCCAGTTTCAACAGGCTAAAGAAAGAAAGAGAGGTTCCTTCACAGGTAAGGCACTTAATGTTTCTGAATGAAACTGAATGCATCTGATCTGCCTCTTTCTATCCCTTTTGCCTGGGGTCCTAATTTGGGGACCTTAGGACCTTTACACAATGTTGATAAAATCATGTCCCAACAGGATTTTGAAAAACCTTATATATTTAATCCAACTATTTTCTTTTGGAAAATGTATGGTTCTAGTACTTGATTAAACCTATTGCTGAGCCATTCCACACTTTTCCAGGCATATCTGGGGTAGGTAGATATTCAAGGAATATCATGGATTTGTACATTAGCAGCAGTCTGCTTTTCCTTTCCAAAATCATTTACATAGCAAAGCAGTGGAAAATAGACTGTACTTACTGAACCAGGTCTAGGGTAAGGTACTTTTCTTTCATAGAGAGCCCAGTGGTATTCAGGTCCTTCTTTATGAGCATATGGTCCATTGAAAGCTGCTCGGACACTGGCCATGTGGTAAACACATATAGCATATCCTCTGAATATATTGCTAGGAAGCAAAATTTAAAGACATTATTAAAGCAATATGTCACATTCTGTCCAGATAATAGTGGCATTATTATGTAATTAAAAACGAGTCACATTTCAACAGCATTCAGGGAGAAAACACTTATTCTTTCCTACATGCTTTTCTTCTAAATATTGCATCCAATGTTCTTCAAAAGTCTTTAATTTATTTGTATTCATAACAGTTCTCCAAGGAAGCTCTGTGTTGTTGTGCCAAAATTTGATGCTAGTATACACAAACTCTAAATTACTTGTTTAGAAACAGAGAAAGCAAAACAGAGTGAACTCAGGTCCTGTATGTCTTTGATTAGTGACTTAAACAACTTAAGATTTTAACATTTTTCCTACTGTTTTTTTGCTTAGAAAGATGGGAAATCAACCAATGCTTACTAAAATAAACAGTCCTAAAATGAGTTCTTTTTGTATTGAGTGGGAATGTTGGTTGGCATTATTAGTTAGATCAGATAACTTTATGAAGAAAAATCCAGATAAAAGTTTTTATTTTATTTTTAAATTCTATTTTATTTTGTTCCAGAAGAACAATTGTTTTTAGTTTTTTCTGTAGTTTTTTCTGTTTTTTTTAAAGAAGCATGAGTGCTCTCTATAAAGAAATTGTCTCTGAAGACTACAGAAGACGATCCAGAAAATTTCAATTTGGTGCCCAACTTTCTCTATTGGCATCAAGAGCCATGAGGAAATGCCAGGTGTTTGCAACCCTAGAGGAGCAGATCTGCCTTTTGTTAGTAAAAAAAAAAAAAAATCAGGAGAAAGTGGCAAAAGCATAGGTGCTGTTTTCTACCAGTTACATCCTAAACTGACAGTCAGATTTCCAAGCTGAGAGTATTGTGTGCTTGCACCTGAGCTAGGCTGCAGTGGAAAAGGAAAAGGAGGCCACCACTGCTGCTTTAGGCTTTACTAAGAAGTTAGTAGGAATTTAAGCTGCTATCTACTTAACCTTGAATTACAGTGGAGCTCTTAAAGGAAGACAGGTGGCTCTGAGATGCTGTTCTTATAAGCATGCAGATGTGCATATACTTTGGCATACAAAATTGTCAAGCTGAGAAACACTTAATTAATTTTTGATCTAGATATACTGAATCACAGAATGAGACTTCAAGCCCCTGAGTGTTATAGAGAAGTTTTTACATTAACAAGGAAACCTGCTGTGAATAGAGCTGAGATTAAACTGTTTACTATATAGTTGCTAAGGGATATGTATCATCCAGCTTCTAGCTCATTAATAGACTGTTCAAACACTCCTCTATGGCTGCTATTATTTCTTCTAGTTGTTTACCTTGTCGTGTTGAAGAGGCCAAATATCACTGGATTTTTATTATCACGAGTTTGCAGCAAAAACACATCCTCTGTAAAATTTAAATGCAATGTTATTGTTAAAAATCTACTTTTCTCAGCCCACCAAAAGAAAATTCATTGATTCTTGAAAGCATAATTACATTTTATTCATTTATTCCATTTC
The DNA here is from genome assembly GCF_012460135.2 of Molothrus ater. Taxonomy (NCBI): domain Eukaryota; kingdom Metazoa; phylum Chordata; class Aves; order Passeriformes; family Icteridae; genus Molothrus; species Molothrus ater. The sequence continues at coordinate 9,602,366 of NC_050482.2, read as the reverse complement.
ATTTTTATGCAGATTTTAATCTTTTAAGAACAATGCAGTATATAAAGGAGTAATTGGTGATTGTGAACTCCATACGTGTAGAATTTCATACACATTGGAAACAACACTAACCACCATTCCCTGATAATGAATACAAGTGCAATATTTGACAGTAAGATGTGTTATGATGAAGGTATATTTTTTTCCATTATTTCTAGTTGTTTCCTGTCTAGGATATTTACCTAATTCATCAAAATGTGTATCAATTCCATTTTTCCCAGGCACAGAACAAACTAGTCTGGTTTTGAGGAAAGTGGTCCATTTATTGACGAGCACTCGCTGGCCTCCCATGTCATTCTGTGTAGAGAGAAACAAATGCCAGCAGTAATATGAATGAGTAAGTCTAGAAGCACAAACATCTCTGATGAATTAGCTGCTCATTACATCTTCTAATGTCAAAAGCATCCATTTTGAAACCACATGTCTATTACTAGACTTATTTCTCTGGAGTCAGTTTTCAAGTAGGATTGCACTGATCAAGTCCAGGTCTCATTAAGATCTGTGGTTTCATAAGAATTTTTTAATTCTGCACCACATCCCTGGATAGTTTTAGCTATACAGCTGTCGTTAAGCTTTTTTTAATTGCTCATTTTTGCAAACTAGATATACTGAGTACATTACTGAAGTTTAGCTTTGCTTTAAGAGCTCAGTTCAATGTATGTGGAAACTGAAGTCCTGAGTATATCTATAGACCTGGTGCAGCTGGGGCAAGTCTGAAGCAATTATTTACATGATTTTCTAACAATTTCACCAACTTTAAATAACACCTGCCTTGCTATGGCTGCCTCGCCTTTTTCTTGCTCTTGCAACTGTTGGAACTTTCAAGAAAAGGGAACATTTAGTACTACTTGCTTTAGGATGCATCCTCAATCTGTGGTCTTAAATTCAAGACCTGTGTAATTGGTTGTTGAAGGCTCTGCAATAGGCTTGCAAAACTCCTTTTACAAACAGAGATCTGTTTTCCTTAGAAAAGTAGAAATATGCAGAGTAGGTGCCTCTGTGTTGCAAAACCTGTTACTTCTCAGATGAAAATGTAAAAGCTGGGGAAAAAAAGCCAGTTCTTGAATCACCATAGCTCGATATCTTTTGTATTCACTAAATCAAATCTGAATTACGACGTACAGCTGTGAAGTTAATGGCCAGATAAGTTTTGGAGAGGTGGAAGAGAAAGGTCAGTGGGATTTTGGTTAACCCATAGCTAGAGATAAGACTTCCTGGTGGATATATTGCAGAGTAAGGGGAACTATTAAAATAATCTATCCAGGCATATATTCAGAACAGAAGCCAAAGAATTCCAGCTTGGATCTTGATCCAGGTTGGAATCCAGAAATCCAAGTGGCTTTGTGAACATTAATGTCTGAGGCTGCAATTTGGTACTTTGTATACATCAGATGTTTTTAAGTTATAAAGGAGTACCTAAGAAAGCATAGGGGGCAGTATGCTGGTGAGCATACATGTCAAATACCACTTATTGAGATGACAGAAAATAATTAACTTGTACCTTGCTCTTTGCTCAATAGGTTTTAGGAATCCTCTGAACTGTCCCCTAAAATATAAACTTTTTTTTTTAATCAAAATCATGTGTTAAGAAATAACCCTCTCCTTCTTTCCTTTAATCAAGCTGTTGTAGTCCCAGTGGGAAAATGGGAGAGCTTCTCTCAACAGCCTTACAGTGGCTGGCTATTAGAAGAGGAAAGCACCCAAAATTCCTCAGTGTTTAGAGAGCACCAATATGGGCAGCTGGGAGATCATATGTTAACAGTGCTCCTCTCCAGCAGCTGCCCAAGACCTTACTGCCGTGTGTGGGGCCAGGGAGCCAAAAAGAGATGAGATCAACACACCAGGAGGATGGCCTGAGTGGGAAATGGAGTATTGAACAGAGCAGTTCAGGGAAGAAAAATCTTTCTGTCCCTGTAAAACTTAAGTCTGTTTGTAATAATAATTTGCTGTACAATTCATCATTTGTTCTAGTTTCTTATCTGCACAATCAGAGAAAGGCTCTTACCGCACATACACGTCCCACTCTGGTATATATGGCATGAGTGCTTGTCTCAGCTTCCAAAGCTTTCTCAGTAAAGAAGAAATATACTTTGTTATCATCATGGTCTTCATTGTCAGGAATCATGTATGAGCCAACAAATTTTGGTTCTTCAAAAAAAAAAAAAAAAAAAGAGTTGAGCCCAGTTATTAAAATATTGCCTTATTTTTCAAGCCTTAAAACCAGCCTATAGCAACCCAAAAATAAAACTAGGGTAAGAGCTCTGCCAGTCAGAGGGCAATTGGGTGATAGTAAATAGTAAAATAGTTACTGGTCATAGTAAAAAAAGGGGTTTTTTAGTAGGTATCCATAGAACATGTAGAATAGATTAATGTTGAAGAATATTTATACCTTCAATTGACAAATTACCATTCCTCTGTATTTTTGCCAAAGACAGTTTTCCAGTCCCATTCTCTGTGTTTTACGCACTCTAATTTGAACTAGGCTAAAACTAGGCTAATATTTGCACAGCAGTCTGTGATCCCATGCAAACCAGAAATGGTCCAGCCATCTGGAACACCTCTGGTTTCAGCTCCTTCTGCCCCCACACCTTTCAGCAGGCGCTCATTGTCAGGCTCGGTGCGAAGATGGGCCACGCGGTTCATGGAGCGGAACACGGCGGCGTCTCTTCCCCAGTAGTCGCTGTAGAGACCAGTGAAAAGTTCACCACCTGCAGACCAGACATTATAATAAAAACCTAAAATGAAACAATTTGGTAATAGTCTACAAGTTAATTTCATTGCATGTGAGAGGAACCACATTAAAATATGATACGTGCTAATTATTGGCTGAGAAGGTTTCCAGTCAGCCTACTGGAGCTGTTCCACTTCACCTGGAATAATTACAGTTTGGGAATAACTTGCTGGCTGAGGGGATTCTGTGTTTGGTGGACACAGAAAAAAGGGCACTATTTTTCTCTGTTCCAGCAATAACTTGTTTTCCTAGCATTGAAATATTTTCCAGTGCAAGGACAGAACCGGAGATTTCATCCATCCTCCACAACTGGTGATTAATAGTTCTTGAAAGATTTATGAAAGCAGAAACTGGGTCTCATTTTCAAAAGAATTAGATGTTATTTACAAATTAAGAAGTCATCATAAAATTTAGAAATAATACACTGAATGACAGACACTGTTGAAAAATAAATACGTATATAGGTACCATTTAATATGTTCAAAAATCAAGCCTATCTCTAACCCCTTTTAAATTGTGATATTGGATATATTTTACCTTGGGAGAATGCCATCCATACTTCTACCTTTCAGTATTGCACAGACACTATTCCCCTTAACTGACTAAGCATTAACAATAACTTTTTTCATATCCTTGTGGACTTGGATTACAAATTTTTTAGCCCCAATTTAAGAAGCAGGCAGCTTCAGGAGTTGTCACTAGATGGCATCCTTATACTAGAAAATAACAGAAAAGGAATTAAACTGCACAAGGAGAGGGAAATAAATGATTTCCAGTTGAAGGCTAATCTGAGTGGAGGCTTCAGTGACACAGCTTGCTGCACCCTAATCCAAATAAACACGGCTGATACATCCAAATAATGTTTGCTGGCACTTATAAAAGATTATAGCAGAAAGCAAGAATTTTGTTTGCAAGTCTCCCACCAAGTGTGAATTTTGTTTCTTTTAAGAGAGACACATGAATTGAATGGTGATATAATTGTGAATGATCATTCTGAAAAGTTAATATTTTGGCAGCTGGGTTCCAACACCTCTGCTGAGCTGGAGCTGAGCATAGTTTTGCCTTAGGCTTCATCATATACAGAATGGTTATTGCCCTGGAAAATACATGGTCAAGATTTAGTGTAAAATACTGGCAAGTGAAGTAAAAGGTAAGTATAAATCAGAGCATCTGTAGAAGTGAAGGTTGCCCAAAACTAATTGAGAATTTTATTTTTCAAACAATACAGAGCTGCCTAAACTGTAGAATTTGCCAGTTTCTTCATAACTTTATTTGTTCCAAACAATCCCAAATTAATGAGTCATATATCCCCTTTGGGAATTCCATTGGAAAAATATATCAGTCTGGTTGGTATTCTTTTTCATTTAGGTAGTGTGTAATGCAAAACAGGACATTTCATCTTTTCAGACATATAATGAATCTTGGAAAATGCATCAATGTAGGGTAAATGATTCATCACATATTGCCAATGATCAGGATAGGCATCTGTGACTCCAGATGTTCCCAAGTTGAATATGAAGTCTCTTCCTTCTGTTTGACATAGGTATAAAATGTTGTTATAAATAACTAACTTGCTGGTATGGCATTCTACTGTATACTGAAGAAGTTATGACTGATTATATCTGTGAGATCCTGAGGGGAGAAAATGGAAGTCCCAGTCCTGGAGAGATATTTTTCCATGGAAGATATTTTACAGATATAGAATTTAATCTGATTTTTACCTTGAGCTGTTACTAAACTAAATATAAGTATCATGTGTGAGCAGACAGGCCACTTCACCTAAGAACAGCAATGGGACAGTACTGAAAATTGTGACTGTCAAATACCTCAGCAAAAAAACATTCAGCATAATGTTGAATAATAATAATAATAATAATAATAATAATAATTCTGAGATATTTTGCACTTTTGACACTAAGAGAATCTTCTCTTGTCCTTTTCAATAGACTTTTGTATAAATGTAAGTTGCAAATTTTGAACGCTGCTAGGTTTTTACAGTTACTGACCAATTCCAGATTTAGAGATAACTTAAGACTGAGGCTTGAAGAATTCTGGAAAGATTTCTACTTTTTTCTCCTCCCTTGAAAAACTACTACCACATATGAATTCAATCCTGTCTTGGTTGCAGGGTTTCATCACACACTGATTAACCTCCACCTTCCTGTGAAAATCAGCTGAGTAACTTCAGAGACCTTCACTGCTCCTCCCCTCTTCCAATCTAACCTCAGATTCACGTTAAGATGCTAAAATTAAGTTTTTTGTAAATCAGGTTAACAGCCTGGTTAATTATGTTCTAAAAAGAATAAAAAGTGTCTCCTCTCCTTCCTTCTTCTTTCAAGCAAACAGAAAACTCCCATGGACCTCAAAGACCACTTTATTAGCTCAAGTGATACACACATACTTTTTAGCTAGCATTTTTTTCATCTTTTAGCTAGCATCTTTTCAAGTTAACAAATATATCAGAATTCAATGGTGACAATTTTAAAATACCTTCATTTTGCCTTTTATTCAAGGCAAAATATTAACAAATTAAAATACAAACTTTTTGTTCTACATCCTTCAAAATTCTTCGGTGACAACCCTAAAGCAAAGCAGATTGAAGCATTTAAATTAAATTACTCATAGAAAAGATTTCTATAAATAGGCTGCTACCACCTTAAAGATGGCATGATTTTGTACCTGCATGAAATTGGAAGGTACAAATGCAAACACAAGCTATTATTCATCAGTAGTCTTTTTTGTGTAAAATGGAAAATTTATTTTATGAATAAAGCATTAGAATGTGTGTAGATGTAATGAGTAGAACACAAACTGCACCTTTCATGCATTTCTTTGACTGACAGTCAGTTATTACTCACATGATGACTAAAATCAAAAGACTAATTCACATTTTAGAAAAATGATACTTTTGGAATTATGAAAACAGAAAATTTAAAAAAAACCCTATTGGGGGTAACTGGTAACTAGTAAACTAGTAAACTGTAACTAGTTAACTAGTAACTGGTAAACTAGTACCTCTGTATATTTCTATTTTCTGTCTTTCACTCAAGTATTTTTTCTTTTGTTTTGAGAAAAAGTGTCTTTTTGTCTAGACTAGAAGAAAAGACACAAATACCTAACTTTTAAAACTGTAAAAGCAGAAAATGCTTTTGGAATGGATTCCCTGGATATAAACCTGTTCAGATGTACTTTAGGATTTTCGCCACTTGCTTCTGATATGTTGCAGGTAAGAATACATGGACATAAATCAATTTCTCAGCTAGTGTGGTCTAAGTTAATCAGTGTGCAAGATCTGGTATCAAAAATAGTTTTGGCTATTGAAAACAGATGGAGGAGATCATTAGGAATAGAAGTCCAAAAGTTTTATATACCGTTGAGCTAAACATAAATATTGTATTCAGCCTGTCTGCCATCCAACTTCCATTCTGTTTCCTGATGCTGGCAATAAATTAATTGTTCATATATTGAGGAATTCATCACAAGCTACTTCACTAGTGGGTCAGATAACCTACAATAATGCTTACAACAGCACAGAAATTTCATTTTAAAGCCAAGTCACGAACTGTTGTTTTCTTGGAGTGGGTATTTTAACTCTTGTATTGAAATACATAAAGAGATGGGGAACAAGGGATTCTCTTTCTTCCTAAATTACTCCAGCTAAATCTGGTCCTAAATGGTTATGGTACAAATGATCTTTCAAGATAACAATTTTAGAAGCTTTTAAAACTATATGCGAGGCCTGTAAAGTTTTCTTGTTAGCCTAATCCTCACTGTTAGTCAATGGCCATGCTGGTGTAGGTGCTGTGTTAATGTGAGGGGCAGAGGTGGGAGCAGCTTTTGAACACTTTCCTTGGGAGGAAGAAGGTGCTGGGGTGTGCTTTTCTAACAGGTTTGCATAAAACCTTTTCAAGAACAAGCACATTGGCTGAACCTGCATCAGGGAGTACAGACAGCTCTGGGCTGCAACCTCCAAGACCATGCTGACTTCACACCTGGAGAAGATTTCACTTTCTAAGAAAATTGAAGTGCATGAAGAAGAATTAAACCTCCAAGCACTGGAAGAAGGACTGGAAGAACAGTCCTGGAGGGTGCATAGTGTAGTTTGCATCTCCTATCATGGGGTAATGTCCATCATGAGCTTAACTCAGTGCTCATCTGAATGAAGGAGCATCCCTTCCTTCTCAGTGCATTTGGCATTAGAAGTCTTCTCATTCTCAAATGTTGATTAAAAGATTATTATTCACTGTGTTTGCATCTAGGTCTTCCAAACTTTTCAGCTGGCTTCCTGCAGAGACAAGGGACATACATCCTGGAGTCTAAGGTGCAGCATTTTATTCTGTGAACTGTGTGTCTCTGGATAGTAGAAGTTGGCAGAATAAAATAGAATAAATGGAAATTCAAACTTCCGTAAAATATTCTTCCGAAGTGTTGGAAGTGTTTAACTCCAATAGTTAAAAATATGAAACAAATAGTATAATAGAATCTTGGAAGAATTTTCTTATGCTTTTAAAATATCATTGCATGATGACTTGAAATTGTAGAATTTCCTAATGGATAGCTAGAAAAACAGCCTCTAAATACCTTCCTAGTTTTGATGAAGAGGTGAAAGTTAGTCTGTTTTTTGGTGTATCAGTGATCTGACAAAAATATTATTTTCTCCTGTTAATCTTGCTACATTACAGGATTTTTAGCTTTGTCAGATATCTTTGTCAATGGATCTCTAAGACTCTCATCAGCCTTTACCAGGGAAGGATAAAGGAATTGTTTTCTCCTTCAGATAAAAATATGAGGATCCATAGGACCTCCCATAATTCAGGCAAACTCTCAAAGCTCAGTGGGACAATCTGGCTTCCATTTAAGCAAATAAAATTCAGATTGATCTCACAGTAGGAACATGATCAGGTTAATTTATTTACTTAATTCTATCTCAGGAAAGGTTGAGAAGGACTTCAAGATTAGACTGTGAGGTTTCAGGCCTACAGCAATTCCATGAATCTTTGTTCCCAGGCTAAGCTGAGACTGGAATCTGTCAAAAACTGTAGAAACAATTTAGAAATAAGGGTGGGATAAAAGCATGACAATCTGTGCTTCATGGATTTTGAAGGGTCAGGCAAAATACAGCATGTTTTTCTGATTCTTCTATGACTTCTTAACCCACTAACTGTTAAGAATTAGAGCTCTAATTTACTTTTTAAAATGAAATTATAGGATATTTTGATGAATTGCTGCAGTGTGAAAGATTTTTCATTTCTGCTGAAGATTCTTCTTTTAATTAATTTATTAATGCAAAGGAACAAATAAACCTAGCATGTAAAAATACAACTGTTACTCATTACCAATATTTCATCACCACCATGGATGAGCCATACCACTGTAGTTAATCATCAGAGAATTTAGTTGCCTGATTTTAAGATGCAAAAACAAATGTAAATATCAAAAAGGCCCTAAAATCCTCTTTTTTTTATCCCTGAAAAACAGAACATTTACTTAATCTTTAGCTCCTTTTTCTAGCTCCTTCTTATAATCTATATCCCTTTTGAATGCTCAGTTTCTGTTCACGTTTTCTAAACCCAGAAATCGTTGTGCTGCTCCCTAACTCCATCTAGCTTTTACCATTTACCTGCTGTTCCAGGCTATTTTTAGTCATTGTACAGTCAGTCAATAGTGCCAAGACTGTCTTTGCTTCATCTCACAAAATGTTTCAAGAAAACATTTCTTGAGGAAAGCCCATATGGTTTGCTATAGCACAGCTCCAAAGATCCCCGTCCTGTAGTGCTACACTTCCCAGCAAGGCCCAGAGGAGCACTATCTCAGCACAGCTTCCTGGCAAGGCAGGACTTAGATTGAATTCTATTTTTATATCTTTTGAGTATGAGATCAACTCTTCTAACACAGAATCACCAGTTTGTGATAGCTTTGTTAGAAGGAAGCATTGAAATGAAAAAAAAAAAGTAATCTCAAAAATGGTAATTTATATAATTAATAAAGCTTGATATAAAAACAGTTAAATTCACTTTTTTATAGGCTGCTTGTTGCTCAGATTCATCTCAGTAGATGAAAACAAAAGGGGTGTAAATGACTAAGCCAGTCATGCTTCTTTGCTTTTAAGGAAAGCAGGAAATGATTATTTCCATAATTATACAACAATCAATTACCTCCAGGATGGCACATGTCATTCAACATTTCACTTCAGTGAGACGCCCTTGCTGTGGGTAATGCTGCCTGGAATGCAATATTAATGTGGGCAGCACCACGAGGATTAAGTCTGACATGTGGAAGATTGCAATGGAAGGCTGACAACACTTTGGTGTGCTGGAGAAAGAGACTCAGAATGACAGATTGACAGGACTGTGAAGCTTGTGACATAAAGATCATTACCAATTAAGATGGAGGTGAAGGAAGAACTGGGGTCAAAAGGGCACCTGCCTCGTCCTCTCTCAAATTTGTGCGATTCCAGTTGAAACAGATGATCCTTAAATTAAAAAAAAAAAAAAAAAGAGAACACCATAAACCCTACAGGCAAAGAAACACAATCCTTAGTGACAAGCTTTAACTTCATTACACCTTTGTAGAGGATTGACTTCATTAGGGAGAAAACACAATTATGGTTGCTCACTGATGTACTAGTAAAAATTCTCTGGGTTTCTACAAATCACCTTTCTTGTGCACTGCCCGAAAAGAATCAGAAAAATATGCACTAAAATTGCACTTTTTTCATTTCTGTGGGAGTAGGGAGGAAAGATTCCTCTATCTTTTCTCCAAATTATCTAAACATTTAATAGATATCTCACCATGGAATGTGTTTTCCCCCTTTAAACAATTTTTTTTCCCAGTAGTTGTTAAATATATCAGACTGTGTTATCTTCTCTTCATAGCTTGGAGATGTTTATATATCTTCTTCACAGAAGCATGTTTAGGAATGAATCCCCAGTTATGGTTTTCAGAGCAGATGTGATTTCTTCAGTGGATTTAACAGAATATCGGTATAAAAAATATTGGCAACTTGGTTTAAATTGTCTGTATAAGGCTGTAAAGACTGAGAAAGAATTTACAATTTAAATTTTCATTTGCAGTGGTACTTTTGTCTCAGCTTTCACAGAAAAGCCCATTAATGTCTGATTAAAATATCAAGTGAGAGCACAATATTTTTAATTTAGACATTAACAGAAAAGCATGCCAAAAACATAGAGAAAGGGAAAAATAAAAGGGCAAATAGATAGAAAGCTATGAAAACTTGATAAAAAATATGCCACACAGCCATCAAATGTGTGACAAGCAAATATTTGATAATTTAGTAGTTCCAGTTCTGTGTAAAGTTTTGCTCAAAAGTCCACTGAAATGCAGATTATATCAATATATTGGATAAATGTAACCTACCTGTTCATTAAACTAAATCTCAGGTTCATGTTCCTAATAAATGAGGCAAATATTTTGTGAGGCATAAAGTTACATGCAACAGGAAACCAAATCCCCCAGAATTTTGAGAAGTAATTGCCTCAGTCTCTCCCTTACAGAACACATTATCATAAACTTCCAAGGGCCTTTTTAGTCATAAAAATCAAGTTTTATTAGACTGGACTTTTCACATATTCATTAGACGAACTCAGTATTTGCACAGAAAAAAATTTTGATAATCTAAAACATAAAAAATTCTCAAGCAAGTGCAATTGCCCCAGAAACTAAATGAATATTCTCTTCAGGTGACTTCATCCCAGTTATGCTCTTCTGCAAAAAAATCCCAGCCTAAAAAGACAAGGACCAAAGAAGCAGAAGGTGGAAAAATGAAAGATAATAATGATAGTAATAAAATAATACTTTAAAAGGACAGAAAGAAGAAAAGATATTAGGAGAATGAAAAGTTGTAGAGCTCTTAGTTGCCTCTAATTGACAAATAATTGAATATTTATGTGCATTTAATTTAAAAGAGTCAATCTTAAATTTCTCATAAGCCCCTTGACTTCAAAGCATTATTCACATCTTAATCCCCAGAACACATAAGCTGATGTACCTGTCTTCCATTCTCAATTGTCTAAACCATACATGTCATTTTGCTGCAACTTCTAGTCAAAAAGAAATATTCCCAGTAGTTAGAAAGCTTCTATAAAAAATGGGATACAACTCAGAATGCAGTTCTGCAAAAAGAGGACAACTGTTTCATGTGTACTTACAGTGAAAAAGTCTAAAATAAAATAAAATAAGGAAAAATCCATACAAATTTTAGGAAATGGACCTAAAACTCATGAGGTAACAAAGCATTTATAACCTCACCTCTGCAGAAGTTTCTTTGTTGGCCTAGCCTTGGTTGTTAAGGCTGATGTAGCAGAAAATAACTGTCTTGGGTAGAGACTGATGGTGCAGGAATATTGTTTTATGCTGTATCAGCAACAATTTTACATCAGTAGTAACTATTCCCCCTCTGCTGTTGGGTAAATGTCAAACAATGAAGAAATATTTCCCTGTGTGTGGAAATCTCAGTCCCATTCCATACTTTTCAAACATCACATACCATGTATTTTTCAAAACTAAATACTGTAACATTTTGAGTCAACAATGGATAAAAAAAGAGTGAGGTGAACTCAGAAAGGAAAAGAAAACCTTTTTGAAATAATGAAAAAGTACTTGGGAGTCATAATGGCATAAAATTTGCTGTAAAGGAAATATTTCTAAAAACCATCTGAAGTTATGTATTCTAGTTTAGTGTTCAAAATAAAGTTACTCATAAAAGAGTTTCTCCTCCAGGACCTCAGCTAAACTATTTGTCAGTTAATTGGTTCAATAGATTTAGAAGTGGAGAGACAAACCAAGAGTTAAAAATTGATAGATTTTTCTGCTCTTCTTAGTTATAGTTTGTGGCTCTCATTCTGTCCTGCATAGGGAATAGACACTGAAAGCCTTCCTGCTGTTGGAGGAGACATGATCCCACCAGGTCATCATAAAACACACTTCATATTTTGGTCTTCCCCTGATAAAATGCCACTGGTCCTCACAGCAGTGAGGTGTGGCCAGTAGGGGATGTGGCCATCTCCTGCATGATGTGGAAGAACTTTTCATCACTGCACACAAAATTGTACCAGCACAATGAAAAAGCTACTAAAGTAGTCAATAATTTCCCTGAGAACCAGGATTAAATCAATGCTAAAGACAAACCCATCTCTTTTAACATTCATAACATGAATGTGTTTAGAACAGCTAACTATATGACTGTGGAATGAAAGTGCTAAACAATAGGCATAGCATCCTTTCATTGTCTGGAGTTAATGAATAAGGACTGTAGCCTAAATACATACTCTAGCATTAACACTGGGGGTAGACAAAAAATTTGATTTCAGTGCAATTTGGTGGAATTTTTAAGAGGAGGTCGCTAGTTTTGATATAAAGAAGGACGTGTAGCTCATAAATGCTTGCAGACACATGTAACTGTCTAAAAAGTTGCTGGAAATGTAAGCAATGACTCCTCCAAGAGAGATTTTCCACCTTTGGCTTATAGGACCACATGCCAAATATTCCATGGTTGCAATAAGTTATTCCTATCACTGGGGAAAGTAACTGAAGTTCAGGTGTAAGATGTGTCAGCTTCCATGGGATGCCAGTTTAAATGAAATAAGCATTGCACATTAATAATCAGCTTTGAAGGCTAATTCCATAATTCTAACCCTCCTTGCAGTTTTTGACATTGAAATCCCTTGAGAAACATCAGAGTAAAACTGACAGTTTCCTGACAGATTATACAGCCCATCAATTCAACATCACAATTTATTTTATGGGCATTTTTCAGTGGTTAGGGTAAAAACCATGCAAAAGCACATATGGAGGGCTGGGAGTGGAATTACGTGTTTCTACATGTAGCTTGGGAAAAGAAAGGGGCTTCTGGGTTTGATTTATGACACCAGTGACTCAGGAAACATAATACACTTTCAACTATTATTAAAATAATAATGTTCTTTCAAAGAAATAGAAGATATTTTTAAAGCATCCAACATTTTGCCATTAACTTGATATGAATTGATAATTTTAGGCAATGAAGGCTAGAATAATGTAGGCTATACACAATAGTGAAAGAAAAGGTCAATCAGAGGCATTAAAATTTAAAGACTGAATTTAACTTTTGTTGCAGAAAATTGCTTTCACTAATGCCAAGTGCTGCTTTGCTCTGGGTCAAGACAACACTTATGCATGTGATTAATTTAAAACATATGCTCACTTCCATTCCTGTTCAGCAAAGTACCTAAGCCTATTCTGAACATTAATACTATAGCTGTATCTTTTCACTAAACCAGGGACTTAAAGATACAGCGGTTTTAGTTGTGTTTTCCTAGGATATTATTTTTATGAGAGAAAAATAATTTGACTTTCTGCAAGAATTTGTAGTGTTTTGGTTATTTCACTTTAAATTTTATTATTTTCCACACAGCAAAAAAAGTAAAACATATCATATTGGCATTCTTTAAAGGAGATTGAAACTTTTTCAGAATCTTTTATTACACTCTTAACTGTGTATGTATTTGTTGCAACAGTACTGACATGGTCTGCTCTCAAGAAGCCTGTGCATTTTTGTGGTTGGTAGGCAGTTTTTTTTGGGTTTTTTTTTCTGGTGTGTGATATGTTTTGATTTGTGTCTTGCTTTTTTTTTTCCTAACAATTCCATATTGTTTACCTTGCCAGGTATTAAATCATATTTAGAGTACAGTGAGGAAAGTCTGTGGCGATTTTTTAAAGAATATTTTTAAACACTGGCTATACTATTCAGTACTGCTCTAAAGCACTGGACAAAATTCTTTCTCAGCTTTAATGATCTCATAGTTCTTCAACTTAGAGTAGAATGACATTACATGCAAGAGCTGTTTGTTGCTATCCTTTTCTAGGGGTCATGAAATTTATACTTTTTGAAGATAAGTGGAAAAAGGAGGTTCATATGCAAAGTGAATTGAAAGGGAAAGCATAAAAATAGAAAAAATAGAGATTCTCTGCTTGTGCAAAGCTATGAGAAACGTTCTTTTAAAATTGTTAATAAAGCCACATGGTGCTAGTGTCATACATGTTGCACTCTTTTTATATTCAAGTAATTCTTAAGCCATCAGAAATGGGAGTGTACAATGCACTTCAGTTTTTGTCACGATCAAAAAATTTCTATGCATTCACTTAGTATTCAATCACTCACATGGGAAAAAAAGTCCAGTTACACCAATGAAATGCCTCACAAATCTCATCTTGATTTCCACTCTCTTTTCACACTATAATGGTTTTAGCATCAATTCGCATATAAATTTACTTTTTTTGCAAATATTCTTTTGTTTTGTATATTCCCAAATATTTTTCACATATTTTCTCTTTCTTTTATACTTATCCTTACATTTTTATTTCAACATAGACAGACACACTGATTACACTGTGCAGAGGCTTCTTTTAGGAAGGATGAACCTTGACTTCCTCATTAAAAAAAATAAGCTGAAAGATCACAGAACATGTCTGTAAATCAGCAGAAAATATAATTCAGATATAAGTCTTCAAAGTGAACATTCAACTCCATGACCTGCCTTAATCTGTACACTTGCCTCATCAAGAAGGAACGTGGTAAAAGAGATCTACAGGAAAATAGGTTGTCCTTGTATAACAGCAGAAAATAACTTACTGGGTCAGAAAAGGTGCCTCATATTATTTAGGCCTTTGTATTTAAGCAGACTAAATTCTGTTGCTAAGAAAAATGTGCATTAGCATTATCTGATAAATTTAGTCCCAAAGATTAGCTAGGTGTCTAATTGCTACAAAGCCAATTAATTCATTGAAAAATTAAAAATCTAAACCCAGCGGAATATAACTGAGTCTGTATAAAGGAACCTGTGCTCCAAATACTTACAATAATACTAATAAGTTCCTATTGCAATACACTGCCCTATTTAAGTCACCATAAAACAGGCATACAGGTATATGGATGATCAAGACCATGCTCCAACAGGGAAAGAACTTTTCATTTAATATCTTCTTTAACTAATCCAAACATTAATTTTCAAAAGGATCTAAGCACTGGCAAAAAATCTCTTGTTGTCAGAGGATTACTAACTTTTAAAATTATACCTTCAGCATTCACTCAACTTTATTTTCCAAGCCAAATGGGGATACAATATTAGGAATAGAGTCCTCAAAAACTGTCTGCAATAGTCAAGTCTCTGCTATTTGACATAATTAAGATTATTTGGGAGGTAGTATTTCTTCTGAGGATCTGTTTTCAATCCTCTTTACTATCCACTGACATACTGAAAAGATCAATCGCCCTATGGGATGAGAGTGCATAAAATATTATAGACATTAATTCCTCCCTAAAAATTCAGATGAATTTTTCAGGTCTGTGCATTTTATTCCACAGTTAAATGATTAAGACACATTGGACTCCAATCTGAAAATGTGTTTAAAATCTGGAGCTATGTCAGACTGCTGTGTGAGTTTGCAAAAGGATTAGCAATTTGTGACTTGTGTCAAAATATCTTGCCTAAAGTGACAGAAATAATATATTTTCCTGACTTAAAGAATGTGAAAAAAATCTGGCAAAAGAAAAAAGATCCCACCACAGTGCACATAGAAATCAGAGGTATTTATCCTTAGCAGCTCACAGTGTTTCAGCAGAAGATTGCATTGATCAGAATTTTAGAAGGGACACCTTTGTGTGACCTTGAACTGGTCACATAAACTCATTAGGGGTCTTATGGCAAGGAATAGAGCCATTAGAAATGCTGATTATATTGCACTAATGTGATAGTTAATATGTATGAAAGGCTCTCTAGAATTAAAATGTATAAGTAGCTGTATATAGAATTAAAATGTATAAGTAGCTGTATATAGTGATATAGTCTTATAACCAAGTGAAAGAAAAAGTATAGTCATAAATACTGTACAAAAGTGAAGGGATTTCTGTGGGGAAGTGCAGAGTCTTTACACAGAGCCCCAGTAACCAAGCCTTTTCCTCTTCCATGTCTTTGACAGGCTAAACTTGTGCTGACATTGTGAGGGTCGTATCAGAGCAAATACCAAATAAAACCCTCTCTAATGACCTAATCTAATGATTATTATCATAACAACTGGGGATGAAGGTCATGAAGAAATGAAAAAGGAAGGATGCAGCTCCAAGGTTTGAGCTTCTATCTAGGCTTTGGTGGTGAAAGGAGGAAGAGATGCGCTGGGCATGAAAAGAACAGCTACATTAAACTGGGAATGGATTTCAGAAGGACTCACATACCCTGTTCTGTCTGTCTCCATGGAGTGGAGCCCTTTTGCAGAGCTTCAGCTGGGCATGGCTAAATTGGCCATTCTGGAAAAAAGGGCAGAGGAGTGGAGCCATTGGCTCCCAATGACACAGATAAACTGCTAGCAACACTTAGTTTTACTTTCTATATAGATATCAGTCCAATAAGAAAAAATGTCAGTTATATATCATAGAAGGATTATATAATATTAAGGGTTCATCTCATAATGTAAAAATATTAATGAAACATTTTTCCTTGTTTTAATTATGTTAACACCTTATTGATTAGTAAGTCTATTCTTCACACAATGATATAGACTTCACCAGGTGCTGTCACTTAGAAAAATACTTTATCACATAAATAAATGTGGCAGAATCTAAAAATCATTATAATAAGAGCTGGAATATTTTAGTTACCCCCATCAAATTACCCCACAGGTGGAGGATTTCTTTCTCTGTGGGATAACACCATTATTCCTCTGCATGGATTCATTCTCCCTGGACCATCTGTGTTTAATCTTGCAAAGGAGCAGGGGTAATATGATGGAAAATCCATTTCATATGGCTGATCAATTCACATACCCTACCAATCTCCCAAATTGAACTTACACTTCACGTATGGCCATATTTAGCCAATATTCAAAAGTAATGAATGTTATTCACCTCATTTTATGGATGGAGAGCACTTTCAAAAAACCTGTTGTCTGTTATAAATGTAAGAATGATAAGAGCAACTGTGCTGTTACAGAACACCTGACTTTCTCCAGAGCATTTCACTAAGTACATAGGTATTTGATAAAAAATGTGCATTGTAGAATTGTTAAGAAATACCAACAGTTGACATATATTAAAGCACAGTTCTTATGAGGTATCATTGATGAATCCTCTTTTACTGAAGGTTTCCCTAAATTTTATTTTTGCTAGAAAGATTATTTTTTAATTTAGCAGTGATTTAAACAATCACATGATTTCTTTCCTAGTAAAGTTCACAAAAGTACTGAGGAGGCCAAAATAAGAAAGAGAAAAGGTTAATGAGAGCTCAGGTTATGGAATGCTTGGAATACTGAGTTAAAGGTCAGAAGTTTGCTATGTAGATTTTAATACAACCATATCCAAAGAGTTGCATCTTGGAATAGGGAACAGTGTTTGTATCTGAAATACATCAGGACACCCTAGAAGATGGAAGTTCAGATCCTTCTTCAGACTGCTTTCATGCATTAGACCCAGGTGCCTCATTTAGGATCTTGGATATCCCAGATGCCTTATTAAAGCTGACACTGACAGGCAAAACCAGCAATCTCTTCACTTACCTTGTTACACAAGACTGATAATTAGGTGCCTCAGCAGAGCATGTAACCTGGGATAACTCTGTGCTCAAGTGAAGAACTTTGGGTTAAGTGCAAACTGCTAAAAAAGAGTTTTCTCGTTGAGATACCATGCCAAGAACTCAGCACTTGAGCCTATGAATGGGGAATCTCAAACAGAGGTGGGGCAGTGACCTTCCCTGTACACACACCATGGAATAGCATGTGTGATTCTAGTGTCTGCACTTCCAGAAGATGTGAAAATACTGCAGAGAGTTCATAGGAAGGACACAAATAAGATTGAGGAGTCCTGGTGATAGGAGGTTTAAGGAGCTATATTTATTCAGCTTATCAAAAAAAGTGAAGAGGTGGCTTGATCTTTGTGCATAGGTACTTACATGAGGAAA
The DNA here is from genome assembly GCF_012460135.2 of Molothrus ater. Lineage (NCBI taxonomy): Eukaryota > Metazoa > Chordata > Aves > Passeriformes > Icteridae > Molothrus > Molothrus ater. The sequence continues at coordinate 9,584,651 of NC_050482.2, read as the reverse complement.
AGATGTGGAAAAGATAGTGGGAGACTTTTCAACTTTGCTATCAAAGGCATTTCAAGGTTAAATGACAGGAAGCTGAAGTTAGACACAAATTGACCTTGAATAAGTGGTTACTTCCTAACACTAGAAGTAATTAAATATTAGAACAGCTAATATTTAGGTCAGAGAAATAGTGGTGTTACCCCTTTTCCCCTTTTGCAGCACAGCACCTTTGTTGTTTGCTGTGAGCATATATGCACGTTGTCTTCACCTAACTAATTTTCTGTATAAGTTAGGTACCATTTTAACCTCTCTTGAAATGTATGCATATTCAGCTTCCAGAACATGAAATGCTTTAACCTAAATGAAGTGTGGAGTGTATGGATGTTTTGATGCAATTTGGCAGTCTGTGGTGTGGGCATGCAGACCAGAGAATGCAAATGAACCCCTCTGGTAAAAGATTTTATGACATGTGTTGCCCACTTGGCAGAATTTCATACCTATTTAGTGGATGGTGCTCCAAATGGTGGCTTTTCACCCATGCAGAAGGACACTGTGCATCTGAGCAAATATTTTCAGGGCAAGAATTTGTCACACATTCTATCTAATGAAGAACTGACCAACACCCACTTCTATTTGGTCAGTGAAACCAGATGTTCCTCCTCCTTAATCCTCTGAAAACAGTGTGGAGATGAGGTAATAGGAATGAGCATGGAGAGGGATCAATTTGGCAGGTCATTGCTTGTTTTGATTATAAAAATACGTCAGAAACAACTTTATTATTGTAAAATAATAGAAATATGTCTAATATTTTGCTTTTTGCAGTTTTACTTCTCAACAAAGCTGGAAAAATGATGATATTACCATGTGCTAGTCAATAGCAGAAGATTTTTATCATGTCAAAGATAAGCTGAGATAAGACTGGCATATTCTCTCACAACTTGCATGTGAATTCACTCTAGTTTGTTAAAGCAAGAGTAGAGGAGCTCATGCTGCCTATGTTTGGTTGGTGTAGAGGGGTAAACAGAAATTTTATTGCACAACTGAACCTTGTCTTGGTTTTGCATTGAATCACAGAACATAGAAAAAGAAGTGTCCTTCCCCACACTCAACAAAATATTAAAGGCAACATAGATTAAAAGAAAAAGTTCCAACTTGACTGAACTGTCCTCCAAGCAAAAGAATACAGCTGCTGCTTACTAAAAGCAAGACCTCTCTAACAGGACTAAAGACTCAATTCAGATCTGGTCTTCCCTGATAAGAAGAACCTCAATTGGCAAATTGAGGAGCAAGTAACATAATAAGAAATACATCAGATTAGGAACACCTAGAGGAGAAACTCAAAAACCACCAGTGCATTTTGTGGAAAGGGTGGCTTCATCCATCAGCCTTTCAAAGTGAAGAAATACAGCTGGAGGCAGTTTACTGAGTTAAATGAGGCACTGAAATGGCACCCTGCCAGCCCCATGTACATATTAAAAATTTACAGTGTGTTATGGAGGAAAAATTCTTCATGCATAGTTCTTTCTCATAAATTTAATTCCCTCAACAGGTTTTGTCATGCAGAGATGCCTTCCTCTTCAGGACTCAGCTCTACCTTGTCCCCCATGTAGCTTGCAAAAACTTGGGATATTATTTCTGCCCATTGTTTTCTTTTGGAATTTCTACTAATTTTGTATGTCCTATAGAGGCAGAGTAATTTTTTAGCTGTCCTTGGTGAAACTTCCATGTGGACTTGTTAAAGGTGTTTTGTGAGTTAGTGAATAAGGCAGAAAGGATCACTGGAAAGCCTCCAGGACACCCCTACACCTGCTGCTCTACTGAATAGATAACCCAAAGATAAATCATTACCTGACTGCAGATAGGTCCTTTGATTTATCTAAAGTTCATTAAAACTCACCCAGGGTATTTCCAGCTATCCAGAACAGTGCCAGAGTACTCTTTTACTAGCAGCTAGATGTGGTGAAACATAGACTGAGACAGAAAGCACTTCCTTCAGCACTTGTCACCTGCCAAAATTGAGAAGTTTATATAAATGTAAAAGGAAGACACTAAATGCAGGTGCTTCCCCTCTTCTCTGCCCCTGCCTTGCTGGCCTCAAAGTCAACAAGAGAGACAAATGTCAATTTGGTGAGAATCCAAGCAAAATAAGATTTTTCCTGAACTTTTCTTCATCTTCTATATCTTGTTTGAAGACTTATCTCAGATTTTCTCTCGCAGAGTACATGGGAAGGATGCATATACGTTTCCTCATGAGAAATCTGGGGGGCAGAGTCTCTGACTCTTGCTTTCCTCCAGAAAAATCATGTTTATTTTAATGATTTCACATTCATTTCTGGATGAAATACAAACAAACAAACAAAAACCAAACCAAAACAAAAAACTCAAAGGGAAAAAAAAACCAAAATACCAAAACAAAAACCTCTGAAAGAACCAAATCTTTTCTGACTTGCAATGATTTTTGACATTTGGAAGCATTTCATGAAATCAGAGATAATCACTTCACTTACTGGCTGGCTATGTTTTCTTGGACAAGACTTTGTAATATGTTCTGTTGCAAACATCAGTAGCTGTTCTGTCTGCAAAGTCAGCACTACTACTTTTCCTAATTTGTAACTTAATTCTAAATGGCAGAAAAACATTGAGTATTTTGCTGAAATGTTTAAATTTGGGAAAGAAACATTGATCAAAGTAATTAGAAATAAAGAAAAAGATAAAAAGCTGCAGTCAGTGACTATACTTATATATTTTTAGACATATAGCAACTGAAACAGCTTTATGAAACACAAAAGTCTGGAATTCCACAGTGAAATCAATTAAGTCGATATTGGGATAGAATACAGTGAACCTTTTTTATATTTAGTCTTTCAAATGGATATATAGTGTATAAGAGAACTTATAAGTAATTTGATTTAGAAAAATACATTTGGTTATAGTCTGGTGGAACAACACAAGTTGCATGTAGAATTAAATAAAACCAATATTTATTTCTTGTTGGTTTCTATGATCAACATATTAAGAAAAAATGCATGGCATAATGACATTGCTATAACCACGGGAAGCACAAAAGAAGCTGTAATGTATCATAGCACAATGTGCACGTGCAAGATTTCAAAGCACATTTCATTCACTACATTGTAAGGATAATACTTTCCCGGAGAGTGGCTGAGGAATGGACATTATTGCTGTGTTTTTCAAGAACATTAGATGTTCTGTTTTAAGGCAGTTCCACGGTATAATGATCTGCCAATGAAGCAATCAAATTCCGCCTATTTTTGGAAATCTCCTTTTGGCTTCGTGATTTCTTGACAAGAGCTCAGTGTTCTGCAAGACACAGCTCAAACCTGGTTTTGATATGAAAAGATGAATTTGTGGTTGTATAAGTATGTAAGATTATATACAGGAGGCAGAATGCTCCTTTTCACAAACTGTACTGCACCTCACAAACCCATGCTAAATCAGGATGCCATACAGTGTCCTTGGGATCATGGCTTTGGGAAATCTTCACTGTTCAAAGGAAAACCAGCAATGCTTCAGTTTCCTACCAAATGGCTATTCAGAAATGGATGACTTTTGTTGGAAGCCAGCTACAAGATAAACATCCCTGCAACATGATCACCAAGATCCAGAGCCTTAACTGGATGTTAGGTTCCAACAGGTTCCTCTTTGGCCTGCTCAGTAAATGGGAAGGGGCAGTGTTGCAGAAGATACACTCCTGCTGTGCTGTCACATGCTTAAATGCCTCTCTAAATTCATCTCTAGGTTACATTGATATACCATTAATAACTTAAGAACCCTGCAGTTTTTACTGGGTCCCACCTTCCCACTCCATCAGCTCAGAGAGCACTATTGAAACTAGTCTAGTTAAGGTCCCTGACCACAGAGCAAGTATTTTTCTATGCTGATACTGTTGGTTAATAATTCCATATGAAAGTCTGCATCTACCTTCATATGCTGCATTAGTTATGTATCTGGATACACAGAATTTTGTCATAAAGGGCTCCTTCCTTTCCTTCATCCCACACCTTACACCTTAACATGTCTGAGAAGTGACATTGTTCAAATATATATGAGCCTCAAACATAAATTGTGCTCCTCAGGCTTGAGGAGGTGTAAAGAGGTATATAGTCATATTTTAAGTACTGTTTCATTTGCTACTGTCCTTTCCATGACAGTCAGACAGTGAGAAAATGGCCAGAGAGATGAGGTGGAAGAAATAGAGGACAGTAATCAGATGTTTTGGGAAGAGGATACTCTGACCAGACAGATCAGCAGAGACTGAGCTGCAGCTTTCTGCAGAAGGATCTTGTCCTTTCACTTCCTGCAGTTACACCATGTCCTTATCACTCAAAGAAGGCAAGATTACAATTTGCCCATTCAACCACACACCATGTGTTATTTTTAACCTACTATATAAATGGCATCTGTCTTTTTTAATCCTGATGGTCAGCTTTTCAGATAACAGGAAAAAGTATAGCTACTTGTTAGTGTAGAAAATATATTTCCTGTCTACACAACAAAAAAAAAAAAAAACCAAAAAAAATTTCCCATGATTTCACTGTGGGTAAAATTTTAGAACCTCAGTGTGACAAGGGAGAATAATAAACAAAAATAAGGGAAGGAAGGATAAGATAAGGGGATGATCATGGGTCACCCAGTCTTATATATATCTTCCTTCTCTTTTTTTTTTTCTTAGCTTCTATTTTTATTAGTCTGTTGTTTGTGCTTTCAAAAAGTGTTCCTACATATACAGCTATTGCTTCCTTCAAACTTTACTGGGAAGCCTGACAAGAGGTTTGTGAGAGGAGCAAGGAAGACATACACATTTTCTTATTTAAACATTTCTTATTATCTAGCTCCTTCCTTAGTTTCAGTAGAGAGTGTGTTTTGCCAATTCATACAACTTTGAATCTAAGTGCTGTGCTGGAGTTCTAACTCCTGAGTTTCTTCTCATTTTGACTGCAGTTGGAGGTGCACAGCCTGGATTGGATCCTTGGAGATTGATTCTGGTGATGTCACTCTTGTTTGCCTTGTCAAAAGGATGCATCATTACTCAGAAAAGATTAATCAAAAGCAATTGCCTGAAGTAAATCCTATAGTTGATTTCTATGAGTACACTTCAAAAAATTTTATATATGAAATTAATATTTATTCAAGACAAGAGTTCCTGGCTATAGGGGAAAGCAAGAATTCCCTTGGATGGTGCTGTAGCATCAGCTCCATGACAAGTGCTCAGCTCCACCAGGAGACATCATGTGAACCAACTAAACAAAACCATTAACTAGCAACCCTTCCTGACACCTGCCAGTCAAAAGCAATCTTATCTTTGGGTTATAGATCATCTCCATCTATTAGGCCCCATCTCACAAAGTGCATTCCCAAGAATCCCTGGTTCAGATCCTAAAGCTGTCATCACATGTGCCTTCAGCAGCCTAGATCTGATGCCCAAGGAGTTTTACATGCTAATTTAAAATGAGAGGTTGGTACTTCTGCTGAACCTTTAAATCTGTTCTAATATAGCTGAGACAGAAAGGATCCCAGTTCCTGAGATGTCCCAGACAATTTCTATTTTTGCATGAGAAAAATATTCAAAATATTGATGATATGTTCTTCTTATTGATCTCTGCAGTACTGTTTCACTCAGCTGTAAGCATCATTAAGGAGCTTACACGCACTTGCTGAACAAGACCAGTATAAAGAAGCAGAATTTACCAAAGATTCATTAAGAAACTCAGTCTCCCATCAAACTAACACATATTTTGATATATGATGTATTTTTAAATAAACAAAAAACAACAACAAAAAAATAAACCCCAACAGATTTAGTATAACTCTCCCCAAAAATTTTTTTTTTCTTAAGAATTACTATATCAGCTTATCTAGTGAAAAAAACACCAAAAATATAAGATGACCTTTGGATTATTTGTATAATTCTCCAGAATATACATTCAAATATTAGTGAGTTCCTCTGATCATAAACTAAATTATAGTCCAGCATTACATTTCTGAGAAGAACGGGGTTAAATCAGGGAAAATATCTATCAGATGAGAGCTGTGAACAACTGAACTTTAATATTTATGTTTTACCACAGTGGCTTTGCTGGAATCTGGACTGAAAGAATCAGTACTATAAACCAAATTTCTTACCTCTGATGGATGTCCAGCTCTTATAAAAGTACAGAGTGGATCAAAAGCTCCTGTTCCACAACCCAGAAGATGGGTCCTGTTGTATCGGTGAAGGACACGGATGTAATTTGCACATTCATCCTAGTTTATGTAAAAAATAAACACAGGGAAATATCAGCTTTTAAATTATTTCTTTTAGTATCTTATGTGCCCATAGGTGATGTTCTAATATTGAATCTTTCTATTCTATTTCATTTCATGTTACTAACTCTGCTCCATAAGTTTCATGGGTGGGCATTTTTACATTAAAAAAGCAAGTTTAGAGCACTGATTGATGATGTCTTATTTTAGATGCTTATCCAGTTAGGAGTTACTAAATTATAAAAACACTTTCGTGCTTCTTTAGTCATGGAGATATCTGCAAATCTGAAAAGATCTTTACTATGTATTAGTGGGTACATAGGACACATACATAAGATTCAGAGCATAGGATGTAAATGGTCAGAAAACAGCTTCTCTCAAGAGTTAAATACTTGATCTCGCTAAAAATATATTTTAATTGCACCATAATTAATTGTTAATCAATATTTTTCATATTGTATAGACACATACTTTGTCTGTTTCCACTGTTTAAACCCCTTTGAAAAAGAAATATTCATTTCCCCCAGGGCAATACTTTGGGACTCATTAGTGTATTTGCAGCTTCATAAATATTACAATTAAAACATTTCCTTTGAGATGAGGGGTCCTGTGCTAAACTAGAAATGGAGACAGTGAGATAAAAGTATCCCTTGATTTTGGGACTCCTAGGATTCCTGGGATTTGTTTTTAGAATTTTTTTTTTGGTGTTTTACAGTGGGTTTCTATGAGTAGAGCAAAATTACTGCTCATTTCAATTCATTGCTCAACATTTCTGCAACTTAGAACCCTGAGCTTCAAGAGTCACATCAAGTTTAAGACATTTAAAATGGAATTAATCCCACCTAACTTTGTTCTTGCATTTGACATGTAAGTTATGGAATTCTCTCTGGCTTTTTCAATAGCCAGTGAAGCAGGCCAGACATCTCCAAAAAGCAATTAATGCAATCCTGAAATGAATGGAATCCTGAAACAGAGTGGAGGAATTTCCTTTTTGAAAATTTCCAGGGTTTCACTGATACCTACTCTCATTTTTGGACTGCTGTATTTGTGTGAGAACAATCCTGGATCTTATTAAACAACTGCAAGAACTTAACATCAGAAAGGAAGGGTCTAGAGGGAATTCATGAGCAGAATTCAACACTTGCAAGTCCACACGAGGTTCAAACTAAGAAACCATCTTTCTTCAAATCCCTGAAATCATTATGTGTAAGTCTTCCATATGCTCCAGCAAATAAAAAAGGAAAGAAATCTCCCCCTCCACCTGATTCTCCTTAGCTGCTCATCCTCAGGATACATCATGCTAATTCATAGAAGTAAGTAACCTACACAAGACATAACATGTTCTGTAATTAAATATTACACATATACAAGGGGAAAATCAACCTTTTAATATTTTACTTTCGGAAATTCTTGATTTGTAACTAATGTGTTCCTTTTTTAAAAGAACTAAAAGCATAAAGTCAGACAAAATGAGAGAAGAATGGGGTTAAATCAGCAGCATGTGATCCTCCTTGTATGGATCAGCATTCAAAGACAGAGGTGTCCACTTTTTATGTTCATTTCCCAAATGTTTGCTGATTTGTGGCAGCAAAATGCTATTTCATAGGTATTTTATGATGCCATGAAGTTTTTGATAGATGCTTTACTGGATGCTGATGCTGTTCCTGATTCTCCCTCTCCTCCTTCCTGACTTATTCCCTTTGTTTGCTCTCAGTGGTTGTCTTTTCTTTACTCCATGGTTTCCTTTTGTTATCCATATACACTTTCTGTATATGGATAAAGTCTTGATCTTTATGCCAAAATCATTTTAGGGATTTAAGATTTTATTTAAATGGGAAAAATCCACACCACACTTTTTTTTTCTCCTGTGTGCCTTTGTAGGATTGCCTGAAAAAAAATCCTAGGATGTGAAAATACCAAACATAGAAAAACACTAATTCAAAATGGCTAGACTTGCTCATTTATAAGTTTATAAACAGATGACAAAAGGTGCTGTTCTGGGAAGTGTCAGGAAAAAAGGCATTGCTGATAAACCTACTAATAATGTACTTTACACAGAGCAGGGAAGAGATGCATCATCCAAGGGAACATTGAAATAAGACTTCTTTATTCTATATCAATTAAATAAATACTAGGGTTGTCTTTAGGATGCTCCACAGATAAATTATTAGATCTGTGGAATTTTATTAACTGAAACTTCTCAGTGTGGAGGAGTGAGGCATCTCTACAGAATTTGATTTATATCTGAATGATTTCCAATTCTGATAAAACAATCCAGAGTAATTGAAAACTCTCCCACCACAGGCTAACAGGTGTGATTCCTGGCACACTGGATGACAGCTGAAGGATTTTTTTTTTCTTTGTCTTCACTCAAATCAGGAAAACATGGCCTTATTTTAAGAGTATACATGTGTTGTTAAGACAAGCCTTTTTTAATTGTCCTATTAAGTCTGTTACAAGCTCTGAAAATGTTTATGACTACAGTACTTGCTATTTTACTGCTACAATAAGAACTGATAACTTCTTAAGGTTATACAAGCTTGAAAAAGTGGCCAGTTCTGTTATGTAGAAAGAGGCAGCAAAGTACATGTGAAGTATTTCAGTGCTGAGAAGCTTATTACAATATTATCAGTTCTACTTAATAATTATTTTTACTAATTATTAATATATATATATTAATAATTACTCATAATTATGTCTTGAGTAACAGATCTTTTGCAAAGGAAAATAAAAAAAATAGAAACAGCATGGAAATAAGAAAAAAAGGTTTGAAATGGAGAAATATTTTTTCTAGACTTTGTAGTGTGAAAAGAAGCATTAAGAAATTAAAATTGACAGAGGATTGATTTTAAGACATTATTCTATTAAGTCAATATTGGTTTATGGCTACAAAAAATAAGGGTGAAAAGAAAAATAGTAGGAAGGTTTCTGATTCTAATTTAGATTCCTTTCAGGTTGAATGATTTATCTTACTGAATGCTGAGGATGTTGGTGAAAATTACTAAGACTTCCGTGATATTAATGTCACCCATTCACATAGTCCATACATAATTAAGTCTTATGTGAGGATCAGAACATTGTTTGGTATTACAATATTAAAAATTTTTAAAATTTTAATGTATTTTTCTTGAAGAGTCTACTTCTAGAATCTTGTGATTATCTAAAAGTTCTGGTTTTTTCTGTAAAAGCAGTAGTTACTCCCAATCTTCATGTTGCACAGAAATGTAGGAAACACATAAAGCTCTTTAAATGACCACATTCATAGAATGCAAATTTGAGGATTTATAACAACAAACTGCATTGCAAAAAGGTTTTGAGGTTTAGGGAAACATGAGTCTGGGAGAGCTATCTTTGTTTTGAAACAACAGTACCTATTGCTGCAATTTTAACAAAAACATTGTCTGAGTATCAGAAAACATGTAGGGCTAAAGAAGGATGGTAGAACTTTAACTCACAACAGCCAATGCTTAGAGGTAGTATTAAATAAAGGCCAAATAATTTAGGTTTGGGATTCATTTAATATGACCATGAAGTTCAGCCATTGTAGAAAACCACCATTTGCAACCAAAGCCACTTAAAATTATCAAGGATATAAAAGTAACCTGAAAAAGTACAAAGAAACCTTAAGAATCTTCAAAAAGGATCAGTTCTATACGAGATGAATAGGAAGAGTTGGGGTGTTATTATTATTATTATTACTACTACTACTACAACTACATTCAAATCTGGCTCCAGAGCCTTAATGTGGACATTTCTCAAGCTTTTACTTCAGAAGAAATCTTTATAGCTTCCTAATTTACTGGGTATTGTTGGTGGTTATCGTTGAGGCTGCTGTTTGCTGTGTTTCTTGGCAAAGCTTGTGTGTCCCCTCCCATGTCCTACATTCCTGTCACTGTTGCTGTAAAACTATCAAAATTTTCACATCCCTTGGTTCAGTGTGAGCTCTCTCAGCTGTGGGATTTATTAGGTGCACTCTCTGTGTGTTTATGAGGTGCAGATAATGAGCTTGGTGCACTGCAAAATTAAAGAGAGCTCCCCTCCAGAAGAACTTTCATCCTGTGCTGCCAATGATATCAGCTGCTGTGTGTCAGTGAGCTTTCAAGTCTTTTCCCAGGAAATTATTACAGTCAGGGCACTGAATCACAAGAACAGAACAGCTCTGAGGTTCATTAAAACACTATTGTCATTAATAGAACAAGAAACCTATAGGAAAATATAAATTACAGTGTATTTTATAATCATTAATAACTGCTTTTTTGAATGTATTCTAGTGAATGCAAATTTTAAAGATAAACTGGAATGTGAAAATAGAGAAGATAATCTGTGTGTATGAAAATAAAAGGACATAGAAATGGAAAAAGAAAACTATTAAGGTACCTTTTTTGCTAGCACCAGAATAAGAATTAGAAGAAGTTCAGGCAATCAAAAGTGTTCATTGCCTGTTTACGAGCTGGTTTGAAGAGCAATTAAACTAATAATTTAATGTGTTCACAGTGGTTACATGTTTTTAACCTGCAACACTTCACTTTCTATCTGTGCTTTAATCTCTCTTAAGTTAGGGATGCCTGAATCCTTGTTTTGGACCAGCCAGTGGTATAATTAAAGTATATTTGATCTGTTATTAGTGATACTTACAGCATCTCTTCCTTTAATTATGCATTCTTCTGCCTGCAGAGGTGTACTAGGCCAATGGATCTGAGGGAAAAAAATAAAAATTAATTGGCAGTCTGATCATGGAAATCCAGCTTTTCCATTATTTCTCATGTGAAAGATTCTCAGATCAGAAGTACAAAATCATAGACCAGCCCAGGTTGGAAGGTGCCTGAAAAGATCATCTGGTCCAGCTTTTGGTGGGAATGGGAGCCCAGGTGAGATTATCAGTCTGTCCTAGGCATCTTTAAACCTCACTGACAGAAACTCCACTATGGCCCTGGCTCCTTGTGAAGGGAGAGCCTCTTTCCTCTCTGAGATGCCACTTAAATACTTAACTACTGGAATACTATGATGAGTCCCCCTGAGCCTTTCTTCTCCTGAGAGAAAAGACTTTGAGTCTTCCCTTTGTTGGAACACAACTGTCTTGATTAGGGCAGCAGAGCAAATTTATTAGCAGTCAACAGAATTTAAAGGAAGTTAATGTATAGAACATTTTATATAAATTCAGTAGGAAAAACTATGCTAAACTGTCAGAGATTTTCAACATAGTTATTAATCTTGAACTACTGATTTCCTGCTTGAAGTGACACCTAGGAAAGAAAATGGCTTACAGTTGAAGTTAATAAGGGTCAGCAATTAACCTAATGGGAATAGGATTGGCTGTTCACAGTCAATTACTAGACGTGAAGCCAAATTACACAAATGAGTTTTTCTTCAGCTATGTACTGTATAACATTTAGGTTTCATCCCAGATGCATGATTTGGTTGGATGAAAACAATATTAAACAATGACTAACCACACTGGAATGATTACTTAATTTCTTACAACATTTAAAAGTGAAAACAAAAACATGTTCACATCAGTGATATCAGGCTTGGCTGAAATCAAGTAAATATCTAAAAACTGGTGTCATCATTAAGACATTTTTGTCAATAATCCAATCACAATTTTGTTTTCTGTCCGGAAATCCGGAAAACATTTTTAAATGAAATTCTTATGCTAAGCTTTTTTCTCCCCCTTTCTCCCCCCCCTTTTTTTTTTTTTTTTTTTTTTTTTGGTAATTGAACTGTCTTAGTTCTCTTGAAATAATTCTAATCTGAGAAAATGATAAATTAATAAAAAACTTAATTACAGACAAGTGGGGATAAATTATTTATCCTAGATTCCTGGGACTTGAAAGTAAAAGACCCACTTCCCCTTAATATCTTCCTTAATTAATTGGATGTGGAAATCAAAGAAATACTAAATAAATTTGCCAATGACACTTAAATGGGAGGAGCTGTTGACTCTCTTGAGGGCCAAGGCACTGCAGAGACCAGGACAAATCAGAGGGCTGGACAATCATCAACTGGATCAATTTTAACAAGAGCAAGTGCATTCTGCACCTGGGACAGTGCAACCCCAGTGCTGTACATGGATCAGGGAATGAGAGACAAGAGCAGCAGCAGAAAGGGACCTGGGGGTCCTGGTCAATGGCAAATTGAGTGAGTCAGCAGTGCCCTGGCAGTGTTTAGGTCTCAAACCATCTAAATCCAAGTTAATCAGAACATTTGTTTTCAGTCAGATGGTCTTGCGGTTATCTATGAGTGATGAAAAATTACTCTCATCCAGTCTCTTCACTGCTGCTGTATAGTCTGGAAGGGTACCTGGACTCTGCTGAACTCCCATGAAGGCACTCATCCAGTCATCCTGGTCAGACCATTCCTGGTTCATTCATTGCAAAACCCAGGGTCCACAATCATTTATTTTAGTCACTGGTCAGGAACTGAATGAAGCTTGGGTTAAGTCTGTCCTTAACCCAAAAAAACCTAGAAGTTATGAGATCTCTAAGATCTCTCGAGGCTAAAAGTATGAAAACACAGCTCTCACTTCCCAAAGACATGTTCTAACTAGCAGGCTAAAATGAGAGCTTTTGCCTACACCAGGCATAGGTGGCTATTAGGAACAGAGAAACCACAGAGGGAATAAAACACTTGACTCTGTAACCTGATATTAAATACACTGTGTGTAGGTGATTATTTTTGCATTTGGAGATTTAGTCCCAGTGCTGTTGGAAATACTTTGTATGTACATTTTCCACTTATATACTGATATAAGATATACTGAATTAAATACATATACAGAATTAAGAGAAAAAAGCCTAAGAGGTAACCTAATGCTCCTGCTTGTCTGGAATGTCAAAAAGCAGCTGCAGTGGAGCTACATAAATTTGGTCCTTGGCACAGAAAAAAAGAATAACCCATGGAGTTGCAGAATGCTTTGGGTTGGAAGGGACCCTTAAAGACCAACTAGTGTAACCACCTACTGTAGTCAGGGATTTCTTTCACTGTTGCTCAAGGCCCCATCCAGCCTGACCTTGAACAGTTCCTGGGATGGAGCATTCACAACTTCTGTGTGGCAAAGGGTCTCATTATGTTCATAGTTAAGTTCTTCCTAGCATCTAATCTAAATCTACAGTCTTTTATTTGAAAACCTCTGTCTCTTGTCCTGTCACTACAGTCCTTGACAAAATTCTGTCTTTCCTGCAAGGCCTGAAACTGAAACAACTGAAACTCCAGCATAAGGTTTTCCTGGAGCTTTCTCTTCTTCAGGCTGAACCTCAATTCTCTCAGCCTGTCTTTATAGGAGAGATGTTCCAGCCTTCTGACCATTTTTGTGGCCCTCCTCACATAATTACTGACTTATAAGGCAAGTCCATGTTTATTGCCTGAAGTACAGGGGTCTGAACTATAACTCTAGTAATAGACATATGTCTCCTGGAGAAGTTTTTCTATCCAGAAATTATTTTTAAAACTCATAACTATTGCAAGACTCTTGAGTTTAACATAAATAAGTATTAAGATTTTAATCTCTTCAAGAGTATTTTAGAATCAAGACTAAAAAATCTCTGCATGTCAGATTTTGCTACCATACCAAATTTTAAATTAGCATGACATAGGATGTGTTTGCATTGCATAAAAATCCAGATATTAATCAGCTGCAATGGTACTTTTTAACCTGGCATGTATTACTTTTCCTGATGTTTGTGTTTAAGTGGTGTGACAACTACCAGCCTTAATTTTTAGTTGGTTCTCTGCTGGGATTACAATAATTTGGCAAGCTATCAATAAGTATTTTGGGAAATCTGCTTGGATATATAGACTGTATTAGCATCACACTGGCATACATCCCACTGGGCTGCAGTCTTGACATAACTATTGGCTTGAGCATAATTTTTCAAAATTTTTCACAACTTTAGATTACTGTGAATTAAATTTTAAAATTGCTTGTTTAGTGATGTTTTTTCCTATTGTACCACAGCATTCTCATCCTTGACCTCGATGATGTAATTTTAGCTCTGTAAAGGGTAAAGCACTGTAGGGGAAAGATATTTTTAAATATATTCATCATGGGAAAAAAATGGAGTTGTAAGAAAGTACAGATATGGGCGAAACTTTAATTCGAGCTGGAATGCTAATTAGCGTCTGCAAACATCCTCTCCATTCAGACACTAGCCTCAAAAAATAGGATGGTATCTATACTGAAAACTAATTTAAAGAAATTATATGAGCTTTATAGCACTTCAGGCCAAAACAGACCACTGTGTGTTCTAGTCTGAACTATAATGTGCGACAGGGCAATTAAGCAATTCAACCAGCCTGTCCCCAGTTTAAGTCAATAAATAGTGCTTAATTAACAGCTAACTTGTGCTTGGCTGAAACATAATTTCTTTAAAAGTATCTGCTGATGGCTGAATATTGTATATATTTATCAACAAATAACCTCTTGGAAGGTTATTCCAATGGATAATACTCGCTAAATTGTGTGCTTCTCATTTCAGTTTACATTAGTGCACACTCCTACACAGCATTCAAAGAAGACTCAAGCAAGACCTGATCTTGCAGACTTGTCTTCAGCCAGCTCTGGAGTGAAGTAGAGCTTCACTAGAGGCAAGATATATGATGAGGTCTCTATAATTTATTACAGCAGAGATATAAAACCGAATCTGGCGCCATCTCACACTAGGTGAGAAACAGCACAATTTAAATCTGCCTGCACAAGCCCACTTACAGAAGTGGGAAGGTTTCTGTTCAGACTCAGATCTTCCTAAGGCTCTTGAAGTAGAAACTATCTGTAAGGAATTTGTGGGCAAATAGGAAGAGAGGTTTATTTTCACTCCAACATGAGACCAAAGGAGGAACAAAGGTCCCCCTTCTTTATGAGCTGTTTGACCAGTGGTGATGAGCTACTGGCACTGGCTCAAGTTTGCTGTTAACAAAGATCCTCTCTGGCACCAATTATAATAAACTGCAATGTTTTTAAAAACAAATTTGGCACCAGATACCAAAGAAAATTCTCTATCTGTTAGATTACATCAAGCCTTTAAGGCTTTGAACCAAATCTCAAATATGAATAAGGATTTATTCCAAAGATGGTGTCAAAGGGAATGAGCTCTTAGGGAAAGCAAAGGTTAAGTGAAATGTGCCTACAAAGCTTTGTCTTTACACAAGCTTTTAGGTGCTTATATGGCTCTAATTCTCTGTAAACATTGATACTCACGTTTCATATTCTCCCTCATTCTTGCTACTCTTAGTGTGAGGGCACTCTTCGCATAGAAACAAGACATCTAAGTAATGTTCAAAAACATAAAGCATTATGTGTTACATACTCTAAGCAAGAATATGTATGTATCAAATGAGGGATACAAAGAGCAAAGTAGGCAAAATAAACATTATTGAACAAATAGAGAAGTGAGAGTCTTTCCCAGGCGACGTGGAAGGTTGAGAGCTCTCTTGAAAGCTCAACCCAAATGTCTGGATTTCCTCACCAATGCAAGAATGACAGTAGTAGTATTTTTTCCTGAAGGTCTTTTTCCCCATTTTTTTTACGATTTTTTTTTAGTGTATATGAAAAATTGGTGAGGATAAAATGTATTTAAAATAATTTGGTAGACATTTATATAAACAGCCATTAGGTTACATGAAAAAGCTATAATTGACCCTTCAGAGTGTTGCAGTGTGTTTGAAAGCTGAAGAGAATTGAACCTGAAGAAAACATGTAGTCTATTAAATACAGATTTATAGGAGGCATACCTCACATGCATCAAAAGTTAAGTTTTTTGGAAATGTTGGATTACTTTGGCAGTAAACAGGTCTCAATGCAAAAGCATTTTATGTCCACTCAGCATTTAGTTGTTTTTCTTTGGGATAACTTCTAATATGCTGGCTAGAACTGAATTTTTTGGTCATTTTACAGCAAAAGGCATAAATCTCTAGCTGGGAATGGATTTTAGTTTGCTTTTTAGAAAGCACATTCATATTATAAATTGCTGAGAAAGGGATGACTATGAATTAAAAGACATAAACTGTTTTCTGGGTCACAGAAGATGAAGATCAATACAAATCTGTCCAAAACTTCATGAAACCTTTCTTTTGCAGATAGTGAGTCATCCTGGTTACCAGAGAGAGAATAAAAATCCAGGAACTTGCCTGCACTCATATACTTTCAGTGGATTACAAGTTCTAGTTTAGATTAATTAAGCTAAACTTTTCAGTCTAAACGAAAAGGTCAAAAACTAACCAAGACACAGTTAAACATCAATTAATTAAGAACTTTGGCAAGAATTAATCAACCACTCTCTCAACTCCAGGACTTTTCTCCAATGTATCTCAGCAATTAAGGATTCCTATAACAGAAATGTCTCATTCCACACTTTTACTGATAAAGCTGTAAAATGATCATAATTTCCTTAACCATCCCTGAATGAGATCTGCTCTGAGTGAACTCTGGGAAAAAGAGTAAAAGCTCATGCCATTTGTACTCAAGGCAGATAGGTCCCAGTGAGACCATGTTTCTAAAGGTGCCAGGCCAAGCTTCATTTATTTCAGTTTCTCATCTTTAGCATAAAAAAGGCAAGAAGAGTTTACATCACTTTGCCATACTCTACACAGGTCCCCAGACAGAGAGCACGGTTTCAGAGTAAATGGCTGATATTCCACTTAAAAACAAGAAGGGGAGCAATGAACTTTGAGTGTGTCCAGATGGGATGATGGTGGTTGGACAGAAGCATGAAGTGCTCTATCCTATCATTCCTCACAGATTTACTGCCAAAGGGGGAAGAAGAGACAAAAAGCTTATTTTATAGAAAAAAATGCTGTTCTAAATGTTTTTATATCCGTGAGCTCTAATATTTTGTCACAGGATATTAATAATTTGTATCAAAGCGAAAAGGAATTAGCTTATATCTCACTGTTGAGGAATAAAGCTCAGTATGTAACTCTGCCCCCTGGGGAGTTAAATTCTGGGTGTTTTCCTTTTTTTAATGTAGATAAATTCTCAAATAGCCTCCCTGAATAGATTTGTGTCCCATAACAAGGATTGACATTCCCAAATATTTATAAAAAGAATAAAGCGCATTATATCTGTTCACAGTAGTGGAACATGCTAATTATACTTGGAGATAAGCAAAGATACTTATGGTAAAGTTGGTCAGAGTGTTGACATAAGAATAGTGATATTCACTTTTAGCAAGGGGGCAGAAAGAAAAGAATATGAAACATCAGTGGTCAGTGCAGTATAGAAATAAAAAAAATATTTCTCCCAAGTGACTTTATTTTATTTTACTCACTTTTTGTTCTACTAATTAATTTGCAAATAAATGAAAACACATCAAAACACATTGGGAAAATTTAAAGTAGATAAGGAAAACACTGAAATATTTCAAGAGATCATTTACTTGCATTCAAAATGGTTGAACAATGGAACAATGCTCCTGACAGCTTCCCTTGCCACTGTATGATTCCAATTCTAGTTTCCAAGGGCAGAAGTGAGTAAGGAACCCAAGGCTCACATCAGCTCAGACTCCAGCCTCTCCTTTTCAGTTGTCAGTTTGCCAATCACTTCTGGTTTCTACAATGTTCTGAGCTCTCTGCCAAGATTATGACTTAACCTACCTTTCTCCCTCAGACCACTAAGTAGCCTTCAAATGCCACTTTCAGTCATTATGTAATAGCAACTCTGGCTCAAACCAATGCAAAATCCAGTTTCTAAAGGTTAAAAAAAAGGTTTATGCTGCTATTGAAAACTTCTAATAGTTTACTATATGCTATTTTTTAGCATATAGTATGCTATATGCTAAAAATATAAAGCATAAAAATACTACGCTATTTTTCTATTTATGCTATTTTTTTCCCTTACATTTTATCTTCTGAAACTCTCCAAAAATACCAGGGAGATATTATTCCTCAATAATATAGTGGAGATAAATCAGATGTCTACAAATGTGAGGTGCTCTAAACATCTGTAACCATGCTGAAATTCAGTGAGAAATAGTTATATGACCCCCAGTCTCCTCATACAGAGTGAGCCTTGTGGATGAAAAGGGGGGGAAAAATGGTAATTAGTATATTTCTCTTAAATATAAATATGGCCTTAGAGTTCATGCACAAAACACCTACAAAAACTCCATTACCTCAGCCATGCAAGTTCTAATATCCTGTGCTACATGTTGTGACATGAAGTGACTAATATATATATAAAAATATACTATAAATGTACATATATGGCTTTTTACTCCACCTCTCGGTAGTTGTCACTGATTCGATCCAAACTGAGGGAATACAAGAGGTCTCTTCCTCCCACGAACAGTCGCTCTTGATACTCATCCAGCAGCATTACGTGAAGTCCAAGATATCCAAATGGGCTACGAAAGACTGACGTCCTGTTTAAATCCCAGAGCTCTGAAACATAATCAGAGTGCTTGTGATAAATACCAAATGGCTTAGCTTTCATGGCTTCATTTTCACATCCTCCTAGGGAACTGGGCGAGAAGTTGTGGGACATTAAAATGCTAAACATATAATCTTTGAGTAAGAAAGAGACACAAAATGCCCGGGAACAATTTTTAAACTAAGCCACTTCTCAAGGAGGTTTGTCTCTGAGTCTTTCCATCATATTCTATATGCCTAAAATATGAGATAGGGAGAGATGAAAGTTAGTTTTCTCCTGGACATTTTCTGAAAAGGAAAAAGTAGTTTGTGGCATTCACATTCTCTGAAAAAATTCCTTCACCCAGGATTTTTCTCCTGGGAAGCTGAGAAGTCTCAGAGAAAAGGAAAACAATTCTTATCTCATTTGCTTCTCCTGTGTTGTGCTCACACGTGGAATGTGTTTGGAGATTGTTTACCCAAAGGTGATTGTTTCATTGGATTCTGGTGTGAGTTGTTTTGACTCTGGCCAATCAGGGCCAACCTGTGTTGAGACTGTGGAAAGAGTCATGAGTTTTCATCATTATCTTTTTAGCATTTACTAAGTATCCTTTCTGTATTCTTTAGTATAGTATAATCTTCTTTAATATAATATAGTTTTCTAAAGTAATAAATTAGCCCTCTGAGAATATGGAGTCAGATTCATCATTCCTGCCTTTGTTGAGGCATTCCCTGCAAATACTTCTAAGTACTTCTTAGAACAATAACTGCAAATGGACAAACACTGAATGAATTAATGGAAATTTAAAAAAAAAATATTCAAAATTGTGTCCTTGTCTCTCATGCATGTCAAACTCCAGGTTTTCAATGTATACACTATTTTTACCTGGGTTTGTATTTTTAGGAGGATGGCATTGTGGATTTTAAGCTTAGCACTGTCTTCACTTAGTTCACTGAGTGTATTGCCTCTAAATTCAGTGAAAACAGTATGAAATCTGTGAAATGCATATGAATAATTCTCCAACACTGATTTTGTCAAGAAATGCACTGACCTGATATGGGAATCTGAGGTTTATCTGTACATGAGCTAGGCTAAAGCCAGTTCCACTGAGAAAAGGAAATTCATTCTGGGTAATGTTGCAGAAACTTGAATTCAGGCCTCAGGAAGCAAGAAAGAGGCAAAGTGCAGAGGATCTCTCTGCACTGTGGTGCACAGCACAACCTGGCTAGCAGCAAGTCAGAAAGGCTGAAAATAATTTTGTTGTTGAGAAGCCTCAAAAGGAGTCATTTGAGAGAGCACCCTCAGACTCCCTCCAAAACAACAGAGCTTGGACTGGGGGAAAGCAACTATGTTCTTATGTCTGTACTGTGGCAAATTGTTTTATTTTGAAGAAATCACTTTTGGTAAATTAATCAAATATGCTTATCCTCACAGCTTTCCATAGGCATAATTTTTTCAATTATTTGGTTGTGATCCTGAGGCTGATGTTGGAAGAAGTGAGATTGTCCCTGAGCTAGAGAAGACAAATGAGCCCCCATCCAATTTGGAGCCTCCTGCTCACATGCCACACCAGCAGTTACGTTCACTTGTCCATGCTGCATCTTAACAGCAACATAGAAGCCACAGCTGATGTTCTGTAAGCAAGAAATTTAATGCTCAAAAAGTGTATTAATTTAATCCAACAAATTCACACAATTTATATTAATTTAAAATTATTAAGTATATTGTGTGTGTGATTTCAGTAATAGGATAAATATGTTTTACTCCATTTACTAGGTAGGCTGAGTTCAGGTCAACAGAGGCTAAAAGTAACTAGTTTCTGAAAGTTGTTTCCTTAGATGATAAAATTTACATCAAAGGAGTTGTGTAAAAAATTCAGCCTAACATATGATGTCTTTCTCGTGTGATCTTCAAGCAGAATCTGTCAAATAGTTGTACCTGTGTGTGACCGGCCTCACTTAATGAAAATGGAAAACTAAGTCACAGAGAGGAACATCATGATTAAGAGAACAAGAGACTTTTTTGTCTAAGCATTGCATACTAACCAGTGGATAGATACAAATTTTTTGACAGTGAGACACTCAGCACACAGCTGCACAGCAATGTGGAAATGGCACTTTCAAAGCTTGCTCTTGCCAAGCAAATGAGCAGATTGCTGTTTTGGAAGAACAACTCTTGTTTCTGAACAGATTAGAAATGAAATGAAAGCAGAGCTAGAAATACACTTTTGGTCCTAAATAAAGCCACTTTTTATTTGCAAGAATATAAATCATTCAGTACATTTTATTTTTTAATCAGTCTTGGAGTGAAAAGAATTGCATTTTAAATTCTAGTTATATATAAACAACAAAAGGTTACTGTGGTAGCTTCCCCTGATTTATTTTCATGTTATCCTGAAGGCAAATTGTTCATAAATGAGACAATATTTCTTTACATAGATCAGAGATACGAGTCATGTGTTCTCATAATGATGAACAATTCTCTACCCGATCACATAAACTGATAACTGCTCATATAAGACTCAGTCCCACAAAGCACACCTGCAAATCTTATTGTCTTAAATGGAAGTTGAGAATATTAAAAATCTTTCAAGATAGAACTTGCAAAAAGAGATGTTTCTAAGGCTAGGTCCAGCAAACCACACAGACATGTGGTTGCTGTGGGGGTAGAGAAAGGAATAGGAATTTACCCGATATCTGAAGGGACTGGAACCCATCAAGTTGGGTTTGGAGAGTGATTTTGTACTGAATCACAAATGTAGTAATATTATGTAGATCCTTTGATAGGTAGTAGAATTTCCATATGTTATAGGATACATGAGATATTAGGATAATGCAGCACATCCTGAATGCCTGGAGAATGAGTGGTATATCTGGGAGTCTAAAACAGCACTAGAAGCTTGCCATTTCTAGGCAAGTGAATCTCACCATGGTGTAGTTTGATGTAAATGACATAGGTCCTGAAGCAGTAGAACAATTTTTGTTGTGCTATGACTCTTCAGGAAAGCTGGTTGGATTCAATGTAGGAATGAAGCTGTACTGCTTCTGGATGAGCTCCTGCCTCCACACATAGCACAGCTCTCATGCTCACACAAATGAATTGTGATTCTAAGAACCACAGAATGCTCTGAGTTGGAAGGGACTTTAAAGATCATCGGGTTCCAACCCTCCTGCCATAGTTTCTCCAAGACCAGGTTGCCCCAAGCCCTGTTCAACCTGGCCTTGAACAAGTCCAGGGATGGGGCGCCCACATCTTCTCTGGACAACCTGTGCCAGTGTCTCAACACCTTCACAGTAAAAGATTTCCAACATCTAATCTCAACATATGCTCTTACAGCTTAGAGCCATTACCCCTTGTTCTATCACCACATGCCCGTGGTGAAAAGTTCCACTCCAGCTCTCTTTTAGCCCCTTTAAATACCGAAAGCTGCTATAAGGTCTTCCTAAATTTTTCTCTTCTGCAGGCTGAACAGTCCCAGCTCTCTCAGCCTGTCTTTATACTAGAGGTACTCTGGTCCTCTGTTCATCTTTTTGGCCTCCTATGGACTTGCTCCAAACAGGTGAGATCCTCATGTGGGGGACCCCAGAGCTGGACACACAGATCATTGCACTGTGCAGCGCTGAGTTGCACTCGGTCATTGAAATCACAACACCACTGGGGGTGAGGCACTTGGATTCAAAGTTTTAAGCAAATTTCCCCAAAATCTACCTTCAGTTACCTTGAAGAAGCTTAAGGTCACCTTGTAAATACAGATTCCTTGAGGTGTCCAGAGTTACACTCCTGGTCATGCTGATACCCTTTAATTAAAAAATCAATTTTTAGACAATGTCTAAAGAGCATAACCCAGAAAGACATTGTTCCTCTACCTAATACTAGGATTTAATGTCCATATTTATGCTGGGCACATCTAGCACACTTAAAAGATCAGGTGCAAGTACAATTTTCTTCAACAACCTGGCCAGAGAAAATATGTGCTACCTAAAATTTTAAAAATATTCTAAGGGCTAAACCTGAGGAATAGCAGACATGAGGTCAATTTCATTTTCTGAATGGATTGAAATGAAGGTTTTGCTACTTCTGTAATGAGGTCTAATCACAAGTTATTAGCTACTAGATTGGTAGAGAAGGATGGATGCTTTATCCATTTCCTGTTGAAGCTGTGCAAGAAAATATATAAATATTTAATATTTAATAAATTATACGAACTGTTCCAGCCCATGGGTTAGAAACCTTTGGCTTGTCCCTCATGTGGGAGTGACTAAGGGTTTCAGTTGAGCAGAACCCTTCCTTTTACTGAGTTTCTATAGGTTTCAGTGTCAAAAAACAAAAACAAAAGCCCAAAACCAAAATAAAAACAAACAAACCACTAAAAAAAGTTACTTCTTCGATAAAGATCTTGCATAAAGTAAAAAGCCAGAGACAAAGAGGATGAATTATTCAGGGTGAATATATTGCTAGTACTCAGCACATAGAAAAAAAGAGAAGGGACCTTTCCTATCTTTTGGTAAAAACAAATCTTCTGGAGCACTGATCCATAAATTTGAGAAAATGTTATCGTTTGTGTTGTAGTGCTTTTCCATTTTAATCTAAACTCTCAAGACCATAACTAAACCCACCCCATTGCAGTACAAAGAGCATTTTACTCAACAAAGGAAAGACTACTTAATATTTACATACTCCTATATGGCACTTCACTTTACCTCTAAAAGCTTGAAAGCAAGTCTGCACTGCTGAATTACATTTCATAAGAGAAAAAAGTCTGATTTCTTTCTGTTTTAAAAGCTGAGAACAAACCTGCTGGTTTGCTATCTGTCTGACAGAGCTTGCTGGCAAATGTTTAAACTGATCTTGCTTACCACACCATCTCTTATAGCAGATCTACTTTGGTGAATTTATTCATACTGTATCTTGTTTGACAAAATGGATTCTATTACACATTGGTCTAACAATGTTAATTATATTCCTAATAGGCAATTTCTTGGATATTTTAATGAGCAGTATATAATTCTAACTTCCAAGATTATTTAGATTAGTCATTTCTTCAATTAGAAAAAAAAAGTCACTCTATTTTTGTTAAAATATTTTTTAAATAAAAAATTATTGATAACTTAAACATGCTTGGAAAATTAAATGCCAAAAAATCTCAACAGTGCTCCACAGCAACCAGATTTTATGGTGACATTTCATTTATAACACACTCTCAGAATTTAAGCATATTTTGAGCAATATATAATTTTGGACCTTCAATACAGACAAATACCATTGCAAATTTTCAATCTTTTCTATTTTTCTCAGGGAGTGACAAAGCTGCTGTTGCTCTGCTCTGTTCTTCATAGCATTACATCATCACAACTGCACATGTCTATTGCCTTTGCCCTTTTTTGCCCTCATAAAAATCTTTGGCTCCCCTTTTAAATTCTTCAGAAATATAGTCTCACCTCCCACACTACTTCATGCTGCAGATCACTCTTCCAGCAAAGATGTTTTCCAGATGCAGGGCACTGACAAATGAGCCCACATAAGGTGGATGTCTCAGTGCTGCTTTACAGGAAGAGTTAATGGCTGGGGTTGCCTTCTGTCCCCATCAATAATGTGAAAGGCCACTGATATAAAGTCTAGGTAATGTGAGCACCTGAATGACATCTTATGCTTCAAATTATTGGCATAGTCTTGAATACAGATACTGCAGTGGAACAAGTTTTAAAAGAACTTTGGGAACCTTATGTAATTTTAATTAATTTAGCTTTTTTGCTATATTGCTGACAAGTGATAACAAAATCTGCTTACATGTGACAAGAAAGAGACAGAAACAAAAATGAGAAAAAATAAAAAGAGACAGAGAAGAGCTTGAAATATCTGTGACACAGTTTATGAACTACAGGTCAATTGTAAGACCAGGCAATCTATGTATCTTCTGTTATAAAACACTGGTACTTTAAGGCAAATATTTATTTGAGGGTACTCTAAAGACTCATCCATCACAAGGACAAAAGTATAAACTTACAAGTGGTTGAATCTTTTCTGACAGGGTTAAGACCTCTAACTGGCAATATTCTACATAAACTTAGTAGAAAGCAGAAGATTTCTTCCCAGGATAAAAAAAAAAGAATAAAATTCACCTAAACCCCCAATTCTGCTGAATATGAGATTAACAATTTTTATTTTTCTATGTTTACTGTCCTTAGCTAAATATAACCCTGTAAAAATAATTATAGAGTCATGACAGAGATTGTCAGGTAATGGAAAGTTGCATTAACTCGGGTCAAACAGCAAGGAACTGAACTGGTAAGGAAGTAGAAAAGGGAACAGTGTTAACTGGCCAGAGGTGGCCAAAGTAAATCCTCCTGCATGAGATTTGGTAGCAAAATCTGAGATGAGAACTGTAATAGCAGAATTAATTGCAAAAAGTAAACTAACTAAAAAATCCAGGGTAGTACTAATGCTGAAAGACACCAGTGTAATTTTTAAACACTGTTCTTAAGATAATTTAGTGTTTTATTGGGAGAAGATGAATCAGCAGGAGATAGGATTAAAAGTCTGTGAGGGAGACTGAAGTATGAGCTTTCACTGCTTGAGGTTTTATCTATGTGGCTGCCAGGCAGATGCCTCAGAAACTTGGCAGAGAAGGAGACAGAAAGCAAACTCTAGTAACAACAAGCAAAAACCCATTAGTCCATAACTACTTTCATATGATTCAACCTCTGCTCTTAACAGCAGGTGAGTTTGGCTGTTGAGCTTTATTTGGGGAATGTAATTGGCTTCATGAAGGGAGCTGGTGCAGCAAAGCCCATGAATAATTTTGCTTATTTGGTTCTCTTCCTCTAAATGTTCTGGATTTAGTGATCAAGTTTAAATTATAGTCAAAACTTCAAACAAAATCTTTCCCTGTCAGTCTGTCGAAATTACAGAGGCAAAAGTTTCTGAAATTAAAAGGTACAGTTTGGAGAGACAAGAATAGTTTCAATCTGTATGGAAGACAAAACACTCTTCTGGATTTTTTCCCCTAAGAATATTGGAAAAACCTAAAACTGGAACATATAATAAATCTTAGGAAATATTTTTGTTTCTTCTAATGCTACTCAGCTAATGACAGAAAATATTCTGTGTAGCTTGAAAATCCTTAACACAGCTAATCATGACAGCTCAAGTCCTAATCCTTGATATGTCCATTTCAAACTATTATATGTCACATACATACTGCGATATACCTGTATTATGTCACACCTAGCAAATACTTGTTTCTTTTTCCCTGGTAGCAAAATAGCATATTCAGTTAGCAACACTGTAGCTGGTTTGGTTTTAGTCACTTAATAACAGAAATATAACCATCACAAAAGACCAGGGTTTATAGTGGTAGTATATCACATAACAGTAAAAAATGTATGCTTACGCAGTATTCTGTAATATTTTTAGTGCTTGCTGGAAATTTCTATGGTGTACATCAGTTTAAGGGAAATAGCACACCATATTCATACAAGCAGAGTTTACAGCAATTTTAAGATACATTTCTTGATTTACAGGCCGGTCCACTAAAAAAATATCTGATATTCAATTTAATGTTTCTAACGCTTGAAAAGAAATTAAATTCATTGTAATAGAAACTTGATGGTTTGGGTTTTAATCATGCCTATCTAGAAATGATGGATGATTTACAGATTGTTTTAGAAGAAAACCTCTTTGTGAGTCAAATGAAAGCAGTTACAGAACCTGCTAAACAGTCATGTATGTTGAAGTGATATTTGTTTTTTGACACTAACACATTTGGCCCTACAAATTTCTGGACCTTACAGGGTTTTTTATAGCAGTAAAATAGGATGGTTTCTAATAGAAGGCCTAATCCAGAGCTCATCTGCCATTTTTCCCAATTAAATTCATTAATTTTGACCTAGGTAATCATACCAGTATAGATTAAATAGATGTGGAACAGTATAGGGAAAATAGTTCTCCTTCTGTATTTTATCTGAATCTGTATTTATCTGTATTTATCTGAAACAACAGAGAATCACTCAGAATGAGAAGAAATTTTCGTAATTTCAATGTCAAACTACTATATAAATGATGCCTACCATTCATTATGCTTTTGATGATGGTATTTAGTTTTCAACAATAATAACAATTTAAAATATTTTAAATTAAGCTTACTGTATTTTTTTTCTATATCTCTTTCCAGTTAGAGTGATATTGCTTGCAGAATGGTGAAGAATTTTTTTAAATTCATTTCAGTATTAGATAGCAAATTTTGGCACTCATTCAAACAAATTTGCTATGGTAAATTGACATACTCATTACACCATTATACTTTATTATAGAAACATTTGTTTAGCTTACCAGTGGGATTTTATTGGAAAAGGCACATGCATCACCAAAGTACTATCTGACAACACAGTTCAGAAATGTGGTTGTGATAGAAACTATCAAACAATTGCCTATGCAAAATGGCATAACACTGTGGCTGTTAGGAACTCCCAGGTCTCAGTGACCTGCATAATGTGGCTGCCTAAAACTTTCTAGTGACTTCAAATCCTAATGATCCTTTTTCAGTAAAGCATTTTAGGAGGTGATAATACACGATAAAGTTGTGGATAATAATATCTTCATCAACATTATAAATTTCTTTTTGAATGGTAGACTGCATGATAGAAAGCTTTAGAAATGTGTTTTTCTATGAAAACATTCCAGCAGAAATATAAACTGGATTTTTTTACTGTGCAATTATTCCAACCTATGGAAAACACAAGCGTCCATGAAATACTCTTTGTGAACTTTATACACTTCATCCAATATACCTCCAAGGAAGTAAGCACAAAAAGAAATGTCCTTTTAAAATTACACTCACAGAAGATGTTTTACATTATGCTTAATATCTTAATAGTGTTAACAAGTGAAATAATCGATTTATAAAACTTGAGTTTTAGAAGGTACATATGGTTCAAATAATCACAGAACTCTGCTGATGAAACACAGACAGTCCAGTCTCTTGAGGACCTGATTTATTAAGGTGTACCACTTACTACATGGTTATTACCACAGCAGTATGGGAAGAGGAGAATTCTTCCTATGGAGAGATCCTGTGTTTTGACAGAAAGAGAATCTGGTGCTTTCATTTAAAATGAAGATGCCAAGAGTCAGGGGTTTATGCTATTCAAAATGACTGTTAAATTGAATTTCCCCTGTAAAAGATGGATTAAAAGGAGCTATCTCATGTGATTTTCAGCAGCATATGCTCTTGAGTAGGATGGCATGTGATTGACAGTGTATGTAAGGCTATCTGGAGTCATCAACAGGAAAAAAAACAGAATGTTTCTTGAGAGAAAGGAGAAAGGAGGCATTGTGAGAAAAGCAAAAGGCAGACAGAAAATCGAAATGGAAAAAACTAAAAAGATGAAAGGAAATTTTCAAGGTATTTTTTTCCTGTGAAATAAATTACTTACAGCATATGCAGAGTCGAGACAATATTCCACAGGTGAGTTTGGAAAGACTTGCTACAGTTCACACACTGAAATAAAGTCAATATTCCCTGAGCATAGAAACTCTATAAACAGACTGAATAGACTTCTCTAGAAATGAACACTTCGTTAGTCCAAAGTTTGTTCTTTTAATTGACCAGAATATCCTCTCTGGAAAGATTTAACTCAAAGAAAGGAGATGTATTCAGCTGCTGCATCAGTGTCTTTGGAAGCCCACCTCATGTGAGTTAACTAACACATCCATGGTTTGACCCTGCTTTTCCTGATCCATCTCAAATACTTTTAAATATTAGTGAAAACTGAATACATCAAAGATCTTTTTGTTGTCTTTATTTTAATTACTTTTTTTTTTTTATTATGACACAGAGCTTTATGAATGAATTCAAGCTCATATATTGCAGGGTTGGATATGTCATATTCAGCTTTTGTTTTGTTAAAAGTCTGCTGTCTAGTTTAAGGTATTTATCCAGCTGTCTTTTTTTATCAGAACAAAAGAAAGAGGCATTCCCAAACTGCATTTTAAAATTCCTGTAGAAGGGCATCCAAACAAATATAATCTGAAAATATTAATTTCTATGATACAAATTTTAAGAATTTAATCTAATTTTTAGATACATAATTAACTGTAGATTAATTCCTCTCCAAAATGCATTCTATAAATAAACCAAGGTTGTATTTTATCAGTGTTTGCAATTTTAATCACAGCAGCGATGAGCAACACATAGAAATATCTATCTTTTTTGTCTCTTCTTTTTCTCCCCCCAGTATGCCTTATTATCTGTAAAATTCTGGTTAAGTAAATGACTTGGAAGAGAGAGACAGAAAAAAGCTTTATTTCAATAGTTTAGGACATATTTGAAACCTTTCAGAATCAGTAATGCTTTGCAAATATTAACAGACAAAACATTCTTCAGCCATTTGACTTGGAGCTGGTAGAACTCTACACAGTTAATCTTAAACAGTGTAACTGGAGAATAAAAGTCAATGATAGGCAGCCACTAATGGTCATGTAACTATTATGAATTGTACTATTTACTGTTGCATATTATCCTCAAAATTTCATGGACATGTCCACCCATCCTCCCTTTCCTTTTCCCCCCAACACTATTAATTTGTTTCTGATGGGTTTTGCAAGACAGAAAAATGATAGTGCTTGTTTAGAAGTTTATTGTACTTTGATGTAAACCTTATCTTTCCTCATGTCACATTTGATTATCCAATGGAGTCATACAATAGACTGTACTGAATTTCAGCTGTGGTTTGTGCTCCTAAGCCTTTCAGGTGCTTTTAGAAAAATTCGCAATGATAAAAAAGCGCCTCTCACGGTGAAGAGAATTCTACGATACAACAGAGAAAGAATCTCCTGAAATTACAAGTAACATCTCTATATCCTCACTTGACCTGATGGTTATCATAAAAAATCTTCCATAAACTTCTCCCACCTCAAAATGGAACGTTGTCTCAGTATTACTCTGCCCTGAATCATTTTGCCCAGGATGTAAAAACACTCCACACTTATGGGTGTTCCTTCATTTGTTCTTTCTTCACTGTAATTTAGAAATTCATCTTCATCTTGATTCTTGGTTTAACACTGGGGCTTGATTTCAGATGTTTTGGAGTCAATCTGTCTTTTCTACTTATTTCTGGCTTCACAGAAGGTAGAATGTGAGATAATTTCACTGTCCTTTATTTCTCACAAGGACTATTGATGTTTAGAATTATAGGTATAGTATGAAAATGAAGGATGGATACATCTGATTCATTTTTGTATACTGAAGAGTTGTGCAGAAGTTCATAGAGATCTAGGGATTAAATCATGGATACAGAGAGAGCTTTGGGTTGGAAAGAACCTTCAAAGTTCATCAACCACTGCCCCCTGCCAGAGCCAGGGACTGTCACTGCTTCCACCAGCTTGGTGACATCCACAAACTTGCTGAGGGTGGTCTCAATCCCAGAGATGATATTGCTGTTGAAGATATTAAATAGTACCTGTCCCAGATCCTCATCAATAGATTATGTACTGCTCAGAGCTGAAAAAACACACAGCCTTGGACAACCGTTTTCTCCAGGAATTTCCAATCTAACTCGAAGGCATAGCCAAAACAAAATTTTAAAAAACTAAACCAAAATTAAAAACAAAATTCTGTCATCAAGACAGGATAAATGAAAAAAAAATCAATATTTACAAAATTCTCCAGGGTTTGAATTTACAGAGCAAATCTACAGGATTTGCACTGATCACTCAGCAAGTCTGCATAAAACTGCTGGACAGTTCATATTTTGAATGCAAGTACAATGGGTGACCTACAGTCCTGAGAATTTGCCCTCAGAAAAAAAGGGAGCAGAACACACAACAGGTATTGGAACTGGGAGAGAACATTTTTCAGATTCTGAAAGGATTTTTAAAGACTCTGGAAAATGTTTTCATGCCAAACTGGAATAAAAACGTCAAATACAGAGCACTTTCAAACATCAAAAATCTAGTTATTTTCCCATGGATGGAATAATTTTGATAATTTTACGTATTTTATTTTGATTAATGCAGTTCTCTGTTCTTATAGTAAGTCAACTAACATTTCAAACTTACATGGTCTTAAAACAAAATAGATGTCTTAATTTAAAACACGCAAATATCCCTTTTTTGCCAAAATATTAATCAATGGAAAAAGAATTAAATTTCTGTAATTTCATAATGCTTCATAGATTAATAATACACCAAAATCAAAAACCAAAACTAGAATCTGTACTGCTAGCGAAGAACTTCTAGAACTTCTGCATACCTTTAAAGTACCTATTATTATGCCTCTCTAAGAAGATGTATCTTTAATAAAATTTTGCTATCTCCAAAAGCAATAGGACTTATGGAAAAACTGCAATGGATTTTTCATAGTACTGTGAAGATGTAGAGATTGAAAGATGTAGAGAGATTGAAAGATGTAGAGGAAAATTAATATAGAAGACAAAATTCAAAATCCTTTTACAAAATTACAAGACAATTTCTAAATACCAGCTTTTGAGATATGCTGGTTACATCCAAAATAATTGTCAATATAAATATGAAAAATGTGAAGATATTATATTAGAACTATAGATCCCAAGTGCTATATACTTAATCTGACAGCAATGTTTTTTCTTAGAATAGAATAGAAACAGAGATTTATATTCTGCATATTATTTTCAGGCATGGGACTATCTGAGGACAAAATAGTTTTTTAATACCTGCTGCATATTGCACTAGTATTTATACATCGGGATACAATTCTCTATGCCTGACACTAGGAAAAACATGTAAAAACACCATAATGAACTGTATGAAATAACTTGTCACAGAATAATATATTTATCAAACTGTCAGAAATAAGTACACTTAGGAATGAATAGGTCCAAAACATATATTATTTAACTGAGAGCTATTTAACTGTTTATATTATATTTCATAAATACTTCAGAGGAAAATGTTACACTTAAGTAGTTCTGCCACTTATTATATAAGCTTAACTAAAGTTCAAGGAATCTGTTTAAGAATTAAAGAATTGGGTCAAATTCTGACACTTCTATGATATTATAAAATAGTGTTTGATCTGAAGACAGTGTGACATTTCTTCCCAAAGAAGAAAAAAAAGGAGGCAAAGCATTAGAAAATACTCATACATGTAAATGAAAATGCAATATAACTGGTTTGTTTCTGCCAGTGTTATTCACATAAATATCTATTACACCATTTCTGATTTCAACAGGCTCTCCTGCAGAAGGATGTATCTCTCAATAACAACATCTCATCTGGCAGCCACTGAGAGACCACACAGGCCATCATGTGTGTTGTATGTATATCACAAGAAAGCCCCACAAAAAATGGTTTTCATTGCATCTTTTTCAATCTCGTTCACTTATCCAAATTTAGTGTATCATAAATATCGAACATTCTCTACTCATTTTCCACTGTTTGAAGAAATGGAAGATAAAGCTGTTAAACCACAGCACAATAGCATATATTTGTTTTTGAAAAAAAAAGAAAGGGAAAAGTAAACAGCAAATACTGCAAGGACAAGACAAGGTATTGTGGTGGGTAATTTAGCAATAAGGATACAAATAATGTAAAAGTCAGATCTATTAGTTTCAGAATAATCTGAAAAGGCAAATGGTGGAACTGCCAGTAGACGAGCCAATTAAAAAAGATAGGAGGAAACATGTGACAATGTGTTCTAGTTAGTGGGGAAGGGATTAGCTATCTTCCAGCTATTTCCCCATCTTCATTTTTCATAATATAAGCTACACTAAAGAACAAAGTTTTCTGCTAGCACAGGATGTTGATACCAGATCAGTAGCTGGATGTGTCACATTTGCAAGTGAAATATTTCTGTGCAACAGTAAAACAAAAATAAAAAAAGAATATTTGCATTTATCTCCTCAGAAAATATTCATCCAAGGAAAATATATTGTGACCCATAGAATGTGTGTTTTTGTTCATGTGTGCAGGTACGTTTATATGCATCTACAAAATGTTATTTCACACAAAGCTCTCATTTTTCAAGAAAGCATTGCTCAGCATCTGAAAGTATTCTAATAAAGGTACTAAAAAATGATAGTACCTGCTTGGAAAATGAGAGCTTTGATTCTCATTCTATGATGAGAATCTATCTTTCCAAAAGCAGCCTTGGCTTTTTCTTTTTCCTGTTTCAACTCACTTCTAGTTTTTTTGTTTTTGTTTTTTTTTTCCTTTTTGAAGTTAGTCTCAGAGATACTAGAACAAAAATAAAGCTCTACTCTAACATTTATTAAAGTGCTTATTTATACCTGCACATTCCCATGCATGTCTAGCCTGGTGCTGCTATTAATGCCATTTGACAGTAACTACTTTTTTTCTGTTGTTATCAGTTTTTTTGTCTACGCCCATCATCATTATCTGAATAGCTTTAAAAATGCTAAACAGCTATTGGAAAAAATTACTTTTTCTTCCCTGTAGAATTTAGCATTTTGAGGATTCGTAGGTCAGACAGTCAGTGGAATTTTCACTGTTTTCTTTGTTGCTCTATTTAGAAGGTTTATTAAGATCAGAAGACATGTCCTTTAGAAGGATTTATTGTCACTGTGTATCTGTTGGTGGTTTACTGATAAGGATTTACAAGGCCTGCTCTAGTAAAGCAGCAGGATGGATGCTGCCTGTGTTGAAAACTGGAGCTGTGGTGTTTGCATAGATGCCTTGACTTTGTCAAGGCAGCAGTGCTCTCCACCAAGTCAGCTGCCCCTGTTCTTGCATTTATACCAAAAATATAAGCAGAGCACCTTAACACAAATTACATGTCTTGAAATGCCATCCTCTGCTTCAAGTAACTTGTACTACAGACATCTAAGGAATCCCTTCACATTAAATATTTACCTCCTTTTCACATTCTTTTGTCAGAGAGCTTTAAATGAAGAATCCAAGTAGGGCAAGTCTACAGAATATTAATGTAAATAGTCAGAAGTCCATTGCACAAGAGTTCTAAGAGATTTGGATTCATTTTTGCTTAAACACCTTTATTTTTTTTTTTCAATATAACCCAGTCTGGGCTTTTAGTCACAGAACACAACACACTAAATTTCACATCAAGCTACAAACTCTATGAAGATGCAGGTAATTTTTCTTGACCAATGAGTCTTTCTGGAGGGAAAAAAATTAAAAAAAGAAATAGAAATATATGTGTTTTGAGAATGGTGTAGCAAATCATGCAATGGATGGACTCAACATAGGTAATGATTCAATTTCAAATTTGCTCTAATGTCTCCAGGCAAAAGACCATAGCAGCCAAAGAAGATGGAGTGACCACTGTGCAAAAGGCAGCACTGTAAATTGCTCAATGACATTTCACTTATTTATACCTGTGTAGAATCTTGTCCTTGATGCACCCTACTGCTGTTTCTGAATTATTTATACTGTCTGATCTAAATTACAGAAGGAATTATCCAATGTTAGGAACAAGAAGATATGATGCCTACTACGTAAATCCAAAATTAATTTGATTTATAAAACAATTTTAAGCTGCATTTAAAAATGTGCATCCAAGCCTACTAGTAATGTTTGCAGCCCTTCCTTTTATGACTGCAGTGAGCTGTAATGGTATTCCACCAACAATGTAATTTTCAGATCAGATGGTCCAGTTCCTTGTACTTAGACTAAAGATTGCACGCTCAGTCTCCACAGAATTTGGCCTCTCCTTACACATTAATCTTGTGTAATAAGTGACAGAAGCCTTCAAAATGTATTAACACAGGTGGGCCTTTGGTGCTTATTTGCAGCCCTGTGGAATAAGTGTGCTTCAGGCTGTTTGCACAGGTCCAGTAGCAGGGTTAGAGCTTGGGAGCGATAAGGTTACCTAAACTGTAGCACAACTAAAGAAAGTCCAGCCATCCAAGAAAATCAAGGTTGATATCTACATGTCACATTTAAAAACTAAATATGTGTATTGCCTGAGGAATGCATTTGAGACAGCCAAGCCTGGTAGGAAAGAATGTTTTCAGAGCACTGTTTCAACAGGAGTATTTCTACTGGGAATAAATAAACTGCTGAACGTGCCTCATTTTTTAATGCTCCACAGATGTAAACTGTATTTGATTCTATTGTCTATAATTTAATTTAATGCTTGGAATGTTGCAGCAATATACAGTAACTGATATGCCCCTTTGATTGAGAAACAGCTATACCAAAAAAAGTTTATATTATTTTCCTGCTCTATAGAGCCTTCTTATTATAAAGAAAAGGTTCATTTTAGCACGCATTTCTATTATCCAATCTTTATTAGAAATGACACACAGAACTGAGAGCATGACAATGCCTGCTTTATGTCTTATTAATTGGAAAGCTCTTCTGTTCTAGTTGAATGGGATTTTTCTTTGTGCTGTTAATTGTGAACAGTATCTCAAAATGGTAGTTCAATGGAAGGATTTGCTGACTAGCACCATCATCTGTGCTGTGAAATTCTTTTTGTGAAAAGTTTTTCTCCAATTGTTTTTTACGTATCTTTATCCCCAGTCCTGTTAAACACCTTTAATTTAACATACAACTGAGTATTCTCCGTACAATAAAAATTTAGGGGACTGAAGAAATATTCAAAAATACTTTTCTCTTTGAAGTATTTCTAGTCAGAGAATTAACAAATATTTATATTAAATGCATGGCATTAAATTATGACTCAGTGTATAATATAATTTAAATGTTTTACTCCATATTATTTCAACACTTTTCAAATACATATAAATTAGAAAAATATTTTATATTGACATGACAATACTTTGGTTTCTTTTCAAATCACAATATTTCTGCTGTTTCACAGCTGTTCTTCAGATGCCAGGCAGATACACAGTATCTCCATTTTAACTTTTAGAAGGGCTAGTGGAATAGTTATAATGTAAAAGTTCTTAAAATAAACAAAAAGTGCCTCTAAGCATATTTTTAACTGGTTATATACATTTTTATTTTTTTTAAATAACCACAGCCTAATCACAGGCTGTTAAGGCACCTAAAGGATATCTTAATTTTACCATAAAACTAGACCTTGACTATCTAGGTTCGCTAGTGCTTAGTTACACTGTGTATTAGATTTTTTTCTCCTCATGAATTAATTTTGACATAAGCAACAGACCTTCTAATATCATGATTAGTTATGTGCAAAGTTTGCTTCTGACAGAAGCAACTTGCATATGAGGCAGCATACATCTGGAAGCTGGTTGAAAGAAAATACATTTAGTGGTTCTTTCCACCATTGACAGAAAGTGTGAAAAGAGGAACTTACATTTTTGTCCTGTTTATCACTATTTAAATTGGTAAATACATGAGCAAACCCATCTGTACACATCATCTGCTTTTTAGCACAAATCAGCTAATAGGAAATCCATGTCAAGGTCTAGGATTTATATCAGTTTAATGCTGCAAAAATATATTATAAACAAGGAAAGATGGTGGTGCTAGAGTGCTTATTATTTGCTCATGCATAAAAATCCATAGAAATAATATACTGATCATTTCTTGACATTATAAAATAATCTACTTCCTTTTGAAGAATTGGAGATTGTTGAAAGCTGAATCACTTGCTGATAAGGATACCCTCCAAATATAAATATTTGCATTCCTTAGGGGATATTCTTCTCCAGAGGAACAAGGAACACTTTGCTTTGGCCTTCTGCCTAACTACACACCTCTGATGTGTGACAATCTCAAAATTCTTGTACAGCACATTGTACCTGTAGGTTAAGTGTGGCTTGTTAAGGGGAGACCAATTTCAATTAAAAATGCAATAATGGCATTAAAATATGCACTGCCATAGTCTCAGTAAGGTCTCTTTGCTGTTACTGTCAATAGGAGCTCATTGGGTTTTGTATGGTTCTGTGTGCTCAGGGAATGATGTAGTTGCTAAAGGTGTGGACAGTGGCTACTCAGCTGCATTTCAGAGAAGGAAAAAATGCAGGAATTTAAATTTGCTATTTACATTATGGCACTTCAGCCTGCATTTGGGAGAGTGTCAGGTTTTACTTTCAGACTAAGAATCTCCAGTCCTTTGCTGGCTTACTTGAAGAAGGAACATTAAAAAAACCCAAGAGATATATTTGGTAATCTTTATTTATGACAAATTAAATAGCAGAAATATGTTTAAATGAAAAGAAGAAGCATTGCCTTGAAAATCAATTAATTATAAAGCAACAATAGGGTTGCTGTGCTCGATAATTACACAGGCCCACACTGTGCTCAGCACAGAAAAATCTGACATTTAGACTTCGTGAGCTAACAAACTCTGAAAATTATCCCAGCTTATTTAAAAGTGTATCTTGAAAAGGAAACTGATCCTACAGTTGGCAGGTTATTTGCCAGGTATTTTATTCACCTCTAAGTTCAAAAGATATGAGCCTCTGAACTTCAAGGCAGGGAAAAGCAACTTGCCTTTGAAAAAGCAAGGGGAATAAGGCAAGAAGAAGACTGAGCAAAACTTTTTATGTCTAAAAAAGAACCGACAACTGGGAAAGCATCAATTATTAGTGCTGGGAGCAATAATTGCTACTACTAATGAGCACACTCACTTAGAAATATGGTGACATCTTTTAAGAGACAGATTTAGGGGCAGATTTTTAATGAGCTCTCCTTTGAGCAAATGAGCAAATAGTTTGCTGTTCCCTCACAACACAAGAAAGGTTTAATGTCTTTTCTCATGAAACTTAAAACTAAGTTAATTTTCTTACTCTTTCTGTAAAGATCTCTTTTTTTCTGAACTACTTGGTGAGCTGTATTAATTTTGTCAATAAAGTTCTGTAACAGATTCTGAAAAGCTCTTAGGCCTTCCTCTTTCACTGTACACCACACAGCAGATTCAGTGTCTCAGTGTCCATGTGGAGAGCAATGACTTGGTCCTCAAGGGCTGGCACTGGGACTGGCAGGGTTTAACACATTTACCAGTGACACGGCCAGAGGGCTTGAGCACCCTCAGCAGGTTTGGTGACAACACCAACCTCAGTGGTGTGGTTGACACACTGGAGGGAACAGATGTCATCCAGAGGGACCTTGACTGGCCTGAGAGATGGGACTGTACAAATATCATCAAGTTCAACAAGGTCAAGTGCAAGGTGTTGCACCTGGGTCAGGGCAATATCGAGCACAAGAACAGGATGGGTGGAGAATGGATGGAGAACAGTCCATCTCCTGGGGAGAAGGACTTGGGGAATTTGGTGCATGCAAAGCTTGCCATGACCTGACAGTGTGTGCTCACATACCAGAAAACCACCTCTATCCTGGGCTGCATCCAAAGTAGCATAGGCAGCAGGTTGTGGGGTGAAGCTGCCACTTTACTGCACTCTCATGAGGCCCATCTGCAGCGCTGCATCCAGCTCTGGTGTCCCAAACATAAGAACATGGATGCATTGGAGCAAGTCCAGAGGAATCCATGAAGATGCTCAGAGGACTGGAGCATCTCACCTTTGAGAGATGAAATGAAATAATGGTTTAAGATGACATTTTTTCTTCTGCTTTAGTGGATACTGACTGTACTTTAACTGATTTATTTTTGCCATATACTCTACCACTGGACATTGAGGTTGCTTGTCAAATACAAGTATAGAATTCTACCACTGCTGATTGTCATTATTTATTGTTTCCCCTGAATGAACACTATTAGTGCTTGCGTGTCAACTCAAATTCAAATTGTTTTCATTACATGTGAAATGGAAAATAGACCAGCAATGTCTTTTTCAGTTCAAATACCTTATACTCCATATAAGCTGTAGAATGAAAAATAGTTTGGCCAAGAAAGATGAAAACTGAGTGTGTGGTGAAGAAACCAAATATTATGGCAAGAGTGTTTAGTGGAAACACTCTCTGGAAAGCCAAGTCTTTTTGGTGGGTAAGTGACAAAAGAGGTGACTAACTGGAAGGATGATTAATCCCCTCTTGTATAAAAATGTAAGAAAAAATTCTTGTGAAAGAAACAACTATCTACAAAACTCAAGTGGGAGATACTATGAATGCACAGATTAATCACACTAGGCTATATCCCATTAATCACATATCTTGAAGTGGAATAAAAAGAGCTTTACTTTACAACTTTTTCATGCACTGTTGATGAACTTTATGTATTTTTGTGAAGTAGCCAAACTGTCAGCTTGACAAATGTTTTCATGTGATGAAAAACCTCAAGGCGGTGTTATTTCTCTCGCGGGCTGATGACTGCAGGAAAGTATAGCATAAAAAATTTCAGTGTCTGGTCTCAAGGATGACTTTGATTGTCTTGGCAACAAATTTTATGATATTTAACAAAAAATTTATGGGGAAAGTCACTCTGAATAGTGTCTTCCCTATTCTTCATTCCATTCAATTATGAAATGTAAATGAATTGAACCAAGAAATGGAATTCAGAGACTGAATTAAAATTTTTTTGCACTGAAAAGTGAACAACAGTGAATTAGCAGATTTATGAGTAAAACTAATGAATTTTAGTTCGTACTTGTTGGCATTATCTAAATTGAGTTCAGACACTTTTATCCTCAAATAAGATAGCAAATAACATCAACACCAAAGAGCTGCAGCTGATGCAACTACAACACAACCTGGAGAGGTGTGAAACTGCAACCACCTCTTCTTTTGAAAGTAACAATCTTTAATTGTTACTTTCACCATAGGCTCCCTGCTAGTGTGAAAGAATATGGTTTTCTTGGCTGCAGAAGTATTACTAAATAAAACCATTTTATGTCTCAGAGGCCACATGGCATACCTCCATAAAGCTAAAATGTTCCACTGTCTTCATCTCCAAGCAACATAACGTCATCCAACCCTCCTAATGCAGAATAGCTCTTCCATTGTTTCCTGAACCATGCCCAAATATTATTTGGAAGAGTACTGTTTTTCAAAGTTGCCAAGAAGAACAGCAAAAATTTAAATACTAGGATTTATCACATGTCAGTGCTTCAGTGGTGCTTGTGCTCTGGATTTACCTTTTAAAATGAGATGTAATCTTTTCTAAATCGACTCTGATGGGTTTGTTTCCATTTAGGTAATTCTTTGTTTTATGGCATGTGTATTCTGTTCCAAAATGTCTTAATTATTATTTAACTGATATATTAGAGCAGAGTTGGGAGAACTAAGAAGAATTTCTGTTGTACCAGACATCTCATATGTGTACAATAAAGGCCCAGGCCTTTGCCTTTGATTTAGACAAAACAGTAGGGAAATATTCACGTGCTACCTCATAGCCAAGGAGCAATAATAAGTCATGTCACCTCAGTAATGCTAATGAGCAGTGGTAACTTCAGTTACCATCAGCAACAGCTTAAGAAAAGCATATCTGTAATCTGTTAATTAAAATCTAGTTAAGAAGCTGCTTTGACATACTCAGGTTTACAGCATAGTTCAATATTAATAATCTTGTTTAATCTAAGAAGCATTTGAGTATGGAATGCAAAATTAAGACATAAGAAATGAATGCAAGAATTTCAAATTTCATTTGAAATAATCCAAATGTCATTACAGGGATATATCCAGCCCCCAGGAAACCTGTACACAGGAAAGGTCCTAGGATCTAACACAGCAATCTATTTCACAGTGATGATGTGTGAAATAATTGCTTCAAATTATGGAAATTGTAATCACATTGAAGACAGTGACAGGTCACTTTTCCCCAGCATGGTCTCCTCATCAGATATGCACATGTCCTACAGTAGATATATATTGATAAATCATATTATATTGCGCTTAGGCACAAACTCCTCCCTAGGGAAAACAGCGAAGTTGCATGAACAATGCTGTTTTTTATAAGTAACTTAGCAACTGCAACTTGTTCTAATGCCAAGAACAGAATCTAAGCATTGTTGTCAGAATGTTGCATCAATTCTTTTTCTTTCTATCATCAGAGTCTCCATACCCAGAACTGTAAGGATTATGTACTCCTGATACGGAAATTCCTCCTTAGAGTAGATCTTCAGCTGCACTACTCAGCATAGGAAAGGAGCTGTCTGCCATGTCTCCTTAAGAAGTAATCTACAAATGATTGCTATGATTATAAATATATTATTTATAATTTCACTCTTTCCTCTTTTTAATGTGTATATATGAGCATAATCTATATTATAAACCAAAATAGTATAACTCTGCCAGCTCCTTACTCAACTAAAGCATGAAAGAGTTTCATTTTCATATGCCTCT
The DNA here is from genome assembly GCF_012460135.2 of Molothrus ater. Lineage (NCBI taxonomy): Eukaryota > Metazoa > Chordata > Aves > Passeriformes > Icteridae > Molothrus > Molothrus ater. Next base: position 9,543,946 of record NC_050482.2, on the reverse strand, counting down.
ACTAACCTTTGGCTTCTCACTTCAACTATGTGATAAATCACCATCTTGTGATGAAAAGCCAGCTTTTCTCATTTAAGAGATGAATAATAAGCTTGAGTGCACTACGGGATCAACCTTCCTGTGCCAATATTTCCTCACTCACATTTTGCTGTAGGCACAGTGCTACATTTTCCGCTCTATAATGTAGACATGCTGAATTGCATAATCCAAAATTAAACAGTCTAAACTAAAAAACCACATCAAAGTAACACAAAGGAAGGAGTTATTTAGCCACATAATAAGATTACAGATATATTTTCCACTGCTTCAAGTCCACTTAGATAATTATTTCAAAATATTTTTCTGATTCTGAAAGGAGAATGCAAGATTAATTCTAAATTATTTCATTTGCTAATATTGACTGGCAATTTTCTGCTGACCCTGGCAAAAATCTGATGCCTCTGGAATAATTCTAATACTGACCAGGTGACATGGTACATGTGTTGCCCCACCTAGAGTCTTCTGATATATAATACACATTTAGAAGAATGAAAATGGATTGCTATTATCATTTGTGAATAAGTATGTCAATAGCATTAAAAGTTCATAGCTAATTCAATCAGTACATTCTGCTGTATAAGTAAAACAGACCATTCTCTATGTGAAAGTACATAATCTTTTTGATGTGCTTCCAATCTGTGATGTGAATTTTATTTTAAGTAATATTGTATATTTATCTTCATATTCGGTTGCTCATTTTATTTCAGACTTTAAATTCTTCCTCAGTTCTGTTGTGTTGCATTTAATTTTGTCACATTTTTTCCGTGTCTAACACTTTTTTTTCTATGTCTATAAATACATATATTTGTATGGACAAAGCATATTAATGTAGCATTCAAGATATTTATGAATGCTGAATTTTTTTTTTCATTGTTGAATATTTTTGGATTAGAACTTTATAAAAACCAGTAAGTATAATTAAACAAATAAAATTATCTCCATGGTTTCAATAGTTCCATGGCCCATAAGTTTGTTAGAAGGCTGAAAAATTGTTATTCCTCTCGAGAAGTATACATAATCCACAAACCTTAAATCCTGTTTCTCTCATTTAATTTAATATGTTTGAAGATCATTCTTCCAGGAGAAGAAATGAATGAAATTAATTACAAAAACACAATATTAAGAATCTAAATGAGGTAGTATTCTGTAGAGGTCTGATGTATACGTTTTTGTATCTTCACTTACTCTTCACTGTTCTAAAATTAGTTACCTTGTTTGAAGCAGAAAGGAAAAAAAATACAGATATAATGTCCCTAGATATTTTCCTTTACTTTACATTAATACTTTCCATTGAGAATGCATTGAAGCAATTCCACGAAATAGAGGAGAATTTGTAGATATTTAAGACAGAGTATGTTAAAAATGTAAAACTTATTACAGTTACAACCCGAGGGTATACAGGAGAAATTATTACATTTACAACCAAAAATATACAGGAGAATTCTCTCTAGATGCCAAAGACACTAAATACAAACCCACAGAGAACAGCAATGGCAACAACAAAAAGAACAAAACATCTAAAAAAAAAAAGAGAAAGGAAGAAAAATGGGGAGGGGAGAAAGGAAAACAATGACTATAAAGAATCTATCTCATCTGCTGCTCATTAGTGCAGAGTTACTCAAAGATTAGATAAGCATATGATAGGACTCCCTGCTGTTGATACCGCATCATTGTTGGATGGAAGTATGTTCTCTCAGCATAAATGTGGCTGAATTTCAATCTGGTCACACTTTAGTGGCATATTCATTCTATATCTTTTACAAGACCTGCTGATGTCACATGGAAATGTCTGAAACAGTCAATTTAGGGACAACACAATCAAAATAGAATATATTTGCTGCGTAACTTCACTATTTGCTTTGTTCCTGGATACATTTATACAAAAGTAGTTTATTAGTCCACCAAAATTCACTTTCTTTTACCTCTTCTGATTATTAGATGAGGTTGTTTTTCTAAATTTGCAGTTTTGCAGCTACTTACTACTGTCTTGCTGCTACACTACTACACAACTCAAAATAGGATTTTCCTATGGCATGAGCTGTGATGAGTGGGAGATCTTCTGTGTGGAAGGAAAAGGAAAGGAAAGGGACACCCCACCACACACTCATACTGAGTTCCGTGAGCCATCTGTACCACTAACCTGAGACTTCTTTCAGATCAGGCTGCTTCAGCTTTTTCCCAGAGTAAAAGTGAGTAACTCAGTCCCCTGAGCTGCAGCAGGGACACCATGTGTTCTCAGAGCTTTGCTCTGGGTTCTGGCATCAGAAGGAGGAAGCTGGAGGAGTTTTACAGAGCTGTACAAAATTTCTGCCTTCTCACTGGGGAGCCCCAGTCCCTGGTCCTGGTAGGTGATAATGAAACTGCCTTGAGGCCTGACAGGGGAAGTGGAACTCAGCATCCTCACTGGTGCTGGGCTGGCAGATGTTTGCATCTTCCCCGTGCCTTTCCAACAGCAGGTTCCCAGTCCACAGAACTGTTGGATCTATGATTTTATGACTGTCTTACCTATGCCTCATTCAGTATTTCCCAATTCCACCGGAAACACTTTGCTTAACAGATTTTAGGAGCCCCTCTTTCTTTTCATGGCCAATCCCACTGCTTAGCTAATAATCTCCCTGGAATCAGCTCTTACACTTCCGTTTTCTTCCTCCTTCTGGGTCCCAAAAATCTTGGCTGCAGCTTTTAACAGAGTCATTTGTTATGGACCTTTGTGTTCACATCCAAACATTCAATACTATTAAAATTTCATTTAGTTTATTTCAGTCTCACGCTTCTTCCTTAAGGTCATCTATTTTGTTCATTATCTGCTAATTTCTTTAGCAAATTGCTTGGTTTTCTGCCAAGCCTAAAAATGAGTGTATTAAAGATGATGCATTCCATGAATAACCCTTGTGGAATTCTGAAAAAACCTCTCTTCAAATAGAGCTTCTGTCCGTTTTTTGTTTGTTTTTTTTTAGTTTTATAAGGTGTGTGCTAATACTTGTCCAACCCTAACCCCATGCCTGACTAATAGCATCTTATAGCACTATATTAAATGTTTTATTGAAGTCTAAACACATTTTCTCTACTACATTTCATGTCTGAAGGAATTAATCCTATATTAAATAAAAATATATTAGTACAAGTAATTGCATTTATCTTTGATGAAACTGTCTTCAGTATCATCTTGCTTTCAGTTTAATTCTGTTTTAAGGACTGGTTTCTTCCTTTAAATTGAAGGAATATTCCACCTAAATTTAGCAAAACATAATGTGGGCATCTGGTGTAAAGTAGCCTTTTAGGTTCCAAATGAAAGATGTAAGCATATGTGAAGAGTAAATCACTTCATACATTAGCACCCGTACATGTACACAGACATCTTTGGAATTAAACTAGATACCTATTTTCTCTCTTGAATGAATTAGGATCCATACTTTTAGACAGCTAAATCAGCCTATAGCTAGGGCTGAAGAAGGTTGCGTTTTCTGACTTGAAGCTGTGAAAACACTCATAGCTTTTTTTTCTAAATCAAATGAAGAAACTTCCCTTTTATAAATCCATTTGTTATTTTCAATTTTGGTATTATTGAAAGTGATTTTTTTATTTAGTTTTGGCTCCTGTATGATTCATCCTCAAGTTCTGCCTTTACTGAAGAGTGATCTAATTGTCTTCACCTTCCTATTGTCTTTTTCAGATACCTAAAATTCTTACAACTGCAGCCATTGTGGAGACTAAGATTTCTAGATGTTTTTAAAAATACATTACATAAGCACATTGAATGTGATTTCAGGGAAAACAGAAAAAAATATTATAATATGTACAGCTCAGATTTTTATTCTGCTTTTTAAAGAAAAAAAAAATCCTATTGATTTTAATTGGCATGATTTAATGGACCATAAGAAAAATACACTGATGCAGGCAGCAGACTTGTATTGTACCTATTTCCTCAAAGCATGTCTGGAAAATCCTGGCTCCCAGCTCCAGCCTATAGCCTCCCCCAATGGGTACAACAGAAGTACTTGGCTAAGAACAGTAGCTGGACTGACAGCTCTTCATCCTTTTGCTTTTGCTGCTGCATTTTAACATGACCACCAGAGACAGTTTTTTTCTGAAATCCAGTTGAGGGTGCCAACTCTAAGGATACTACTCTGAAAATAATGGGAAAAAAAAATCTACTTCGTGCTATAAACATAACTATATCCTTATGTCAATGTTATTTTTTGTGCTTTTTGGTGTCAAATTGGACAGCAGTGACACAAAGCCTGTAATATGAAGTAAAATGAATTCCAGATGGATTGCCCCAGTTTGTTATTTCAGTAGCATTCAGAACAATTTTAATTTATTTTTACTAAAAATTGTAGCTTACAAAGATGCCTTTGATGGTTTAGCTCAAGGTGTAAATACATAAATACATACTTGTGCTTTAAAATGAAGACCACTAAGTCTTTAAATATCAGTAACTGTAACAGCTAGTCAGATGCTGCAGTGTATGGGATTTGGAACCTTTGGCAGTGGTCTTCATCAAAACTACCCTATAATTATAGAATTTCATTAGTTTTTAATATATGCATAAAATGAGACATGCACACCTAAAATACAGCTCTGAACTTACTTTATTTGGATTCAGACATCCATATTTATCATTAACAATCCATCAGAAGACTTCAGTGAAGTCAGTTTGGAGGCAGGTGCAAGTCAGTTGGTTAAAAAGGGAAGAGGGACAGGGCTTGTTCAGACAAATGAGCCAACAAGCATTTCACCCTTGCCTAGCAGTTAGTTCATTGCCTTGCAGGAAAGACTCTAAGGTTGTGATTCCTGTTTCCCAGGAAGATTATACATGCCTTTCAGGGTATGAGATATAGGAGGCAATGACATTTCTTGATCAATTGAACACACTCATCTCAAGCTTTCTGTTTGGAATTCAGATGAGTTATAGGTCTCCAAAGGCCAACATATGTCTAGTTGAGGTACACTGAGCCTCATTCAAAAAGGTGAAACAACTGCAATGGATAAACATTATTGTCTGACTTGTTACATGCAGTGAGATTTCTTTGCATCAAATGAGAAGACAATGAAGATAACTTGAATATTGATTGAACTTGGTTATTTCCATAAATTAGAAACTATGCATTATTTCACATGTGATTTCACATATGAGAAAACTGGTTGTTAAATGGTAAAACTCAAGAATTCAGTTACTAGGACAAATCAAATGCTTCAGGTTAAACATGGCAATGTTAACTTGGTGAAGTTTGCCATACCCAGCACTAATATTGGATATTATGGACTGAATATCAGAGAAACCCCAAGAACAACAAAAAAAAAAGCAATTCAGCCCTCCAGATACTGTATGTATCATTTCCTTTACATTCTCCTCAACAATATTTTTATTCACGTGGATTTGGAGTCATTCCACCCAAGTCAGAGCTTCGGGGCACACAAGGTACATATCCAGTGACTGAAATTCCTAATAGTTAATGGAGACCTGTATGATCCTCCAAAGAGTAACTTAGCTTACTGCAGATCAGCCTTGCCTTCTGGAAAGGCTCATCTTTTTGCATTGACTGCATGAGCTGCTTAGTAAGATCAAAATATTAATAAAAGCATTATAGGTGCCTGAATTTAGATAAGATGAGCATATGCTTTGACTCCTACAATGAATGTAGTGACACAGATGTGGTTAGGATGTTATAAATGCTGGCATTTCCATCCTGTTTCATTTACAAGCATCTTGTATTATTGGTGTAGTCTGTGATAGTTTGATAGTCTTTGAGCCAGGCAAGTTATTTTCAGTCACAATGCTGGTACACGATGTATGGTGGCAGTATGTGTGGTGGGTAGTGGCAGTAAATATTTTCCTGCCTTTGCTAGTTATTTGTCTTAGCTCTGAACTGCAGAGAACCACCTACTCAGCTGCAAGAATAGTTCAGTCCCTATGCAATTGAGTCTTCACTGCAGAATCTGGGACCACCAGGACGGTCCAGATATCTGAGCTCCAGATTGTCTACACAGTTTGCCAGCTACTATTTGCTTGCTAGCCAAGTAATTGCATGCTTCATGGCTTGTAATAATAGAGATACTCAATCCTATTTACTTCATTTAAAAAGAAAGAAAAAAAAAAGTTGCAGCTAACATTCATGACAGTGTTATTAGAATATATGTCAATCAGGGTTTGGTCTGAGGCCAAAGAAAATTACAGATACACTATTATTTCTATTAATTGCAACTTAACTGCTTTTCAAAATCTCACTAAATGCCAAGGAAATTGCCATCAGAAATTGCAGTGGCAAGGCTTTGTAGCAATTGCAATTCACTTGCAATTTCAATTGTTTTCAGTCAAGTGCATTAGAAACTGCTAGGGTTGCAGTTAAGGCTTCCAGGGAAACAGGCATGTCACAATACTAGCACAGTCAAAGAAGTCAGAAGACTGGGGTCTGCTTTCGCTTTCTCATCTATAAAATCATCCCTAACACTCTCAAATTAAGATCTCAGGACCACATTTAGAGGACAGGTTAATGGCACTGTCCTTTCATAACAGCCTGGAAACATTTAGGCTTAGAAACATAATTTATTTTTCATAAAGATGCAGATATATGGCTAACACCTTATAAAACATTAAAGGTAGCATATCCAACTCCAGAAATCTGATATTTAGATATGTTCTAATCTACAACAGGGAAGTGAGTCTTTCTAGCAAGACAGCTTTTCAACTCCCCATTGTACAAGTCCAACATTGCTGACATGAATTGTGCTCTAGAGGTGGTTATTTCTCTTCACTGGTTTTAAAGGATGCTCACAAGACAAATTCAAGTATAGCTGTTGGTACAAGAATGTTCTAATCCTATTTGTAGGCATCTTATTGATAAAATAAAATTGATTATTGATAAAATCCCTATTGTACAAGTTCAACACTGCTGACATGAATTGTGCTCTAGAGGTGGCTATTTCTGTTCACTGGTTTTAAAGGATGCTCACAAGACAAATTCAAGTAGAGCTGTTGGCACAAGAATGTTCTAATCCTATTTGTAGGCATCTTATTGATAAAATAGGTTTCATTGCTCCCAATTCACCTAGTTCACTTGCAGTTTCAAAGTTAAAAACTGACTTTTAAAGACTCTTTATTTAATAATGATGATCCATCTGTATTTAAGATCTTTGCATTTCAGAATCTGTTACCAGCCTATTGACAGGATCATCGCCATTCTGGTACACAGACTAGATTTTTGATGTTTTTTTCTCCTTAGCACTCTCTGTTAAACACTTTGGTTTTCCTCTCCAGATGTCTCAGATTGCTTACATTATCAAATCAACACTTAGAGAAGCCACAAAGCATCTGAATAATTTCCAGTATGATTCTGTAATAAGTAAACAAAAGTATGCTGTCTGCCACATACAGATTATATTTCAGGTTTTACCCAAATGCCCATTGTCACCTATCCATGCATAGCTGAGCTTCACTACCATCTCCTTAAAGCAAAATTTCCAGATCCCTTTCAGTTACTTTGTTGAAACATTGGCACAGTATGTCTAAGAATAATGTTTTACTTCCATGTTTTCCTAGTAGTTAGCTTAATAGGTTATCTGTAGATCAAAAGATCAGAAAACATGAAGATTGAAATTGAATAATAAATATCAATCTGCCTGAATTAGAACCAGAGTTTTTGGAGGCAACTTCCACATTCATGCTTCAGTTTGACATTTGTTTGAAGTTTTTAATCCAAGAAAACAATCTGAAGGGCAGCCTCCCGGTTAAAGCTGGGCTCAAAACTTTTTTGTTTAATATTTCTTAGCTCTTATTCTGGTTGTAGGATAACCTTCCAAGTAAGCATTTAAAATGGTCTTACAGATCATCCTCCTAAAAATGTATTTCAAAATTCCCTTGACAGAATATTCAGATTAACAATTAACATAACTTGCATATATGGTGACTTTATATCATCAATTGATGATGACTCTTCAGATCACCTTTAACATCTCAAATCTCATTAGAGTAAAAAAAAACTAGCATTCTCTTGGTTCAGCAGTCACTAGAGGTAAAAGGAATCACTGAGGCCAATGCTAAGCATGTCCCAGTGAATACTGAAATTCCTCTGACACTCACAGCTCCTGCTGAAATCATGTGATGTCTTGAGATCTGCCATGGCTGGTTCACATACAGCAAAGGGGATGTTACTGAAACTGTTAGAAGTTTGGATGATTATGGAAAATAATTGTTTACAACTCAGTCTCCCTCAGGGCCTGTGAATAATCTAATATCAATGAGGAACAGATCACACAAATTCATGCAGCCCTTCAGATCTTGGATTACAATTTTCCAAGGCTTCAAAAATTAGGCAATCTATGAAAGTGTTTTTAGGAAAGTCAGAATGAGAACCATCACTTCTGAAGCAGCTGGAGGATTTCACAAGGCTCCCCTTCCACCTGGCCTGATAAAACCCTCTAAACTGGCCTTTGAGACATTTCCAGATGAAACTGCATTTTCTATAATGATGCAGTCTCTATATCCATGTGGGTTTTTAAAATAATGAAACCTGTGTGGGGAAAATAATAAACTAATGAATCTTAGGAAACAAGGAACATCAAGTCCAACAACACGTTCTCATCTAAAATTTTGTAGCCTCTTATATAGAGTTTTACAATTATTACATAAGAAAAGTTAAAAGTGTTAATTCCAACCATTCCTTTTAATGAACCAGCTCTCTCTGAAATAAATTGATTTTATTTCTTTTTCAAATCAGTGTAAACCTATGTTTATGGTATTATGGTAATTCTTGTTGGATTTATGGCCAAGGTCATTCTACTCTTCAAGAACTGGTTTCAATGTAGTAGTCATTTTGAACCAAACACCATATTAGTTTAAAACACCAAAGAATTCTTCTGATCATAAAATATATCCAGCCATCATATTACTTTTTGAGAAGGATTTTTTAAAGGGGATTTAATTCCTTTTTAATTTTTTAGGTCTGACCAAGAGATTAGTAATTATAAATTGTCCAAATAAGTTTATCATAAGTTTATAATTTTATCAATATGTTTAAGATTTAAATTGATATTTTCTTGTTCTTCTTGTCAGAATGCATTTACTTCAGAGAAAAGGATTTTTGCGGCTGCTTCAGTATTTTTCTTTTATATCACATTAATCTCAAAACTAGAATAATTGAGGCAGTGGATTCCACTAATTACTGATATAGAGATACTCAAGGAAATAAACTTATATCATTTTAATAGTGCAAAGCCTGTTCAGAAATCTCACGTTTCACTTCATTTTATTTAGTCAAGACCAATAATCTCATAATCCTTAGGAGGCTCTGCAGGCACAAACAGAAGCAACCAGCTGTGAAGGAGCTGTGCTGAGGTACCAGTGAGGAAACCTGTCACTGAAATACCACAACGCTTTCTCCAAAGCCTTCAGGCCATTTCTCCCCTTTCAGGCAACCACTTAGTTTTGAAATGCTTGCTTTGTGCTAAAACTGCCATATCATTAAATCAATCTCTTTTTTGGTCTCAACTATTCCAGTTATTAAAAGATATAATCAACATCTTTGATGGATTAAGTAATGATCCAATAAGACTGCACTCAGCCAAAAGATAGAGTTTAACCATGTAACTCCTACACTGAAGAGTTCCTTTATAAGGAAAAGGAATGCAAAAAATACCAATTGGTTCTAATTAGTCTATACCTGTTACAAAACGCAGTGAGATAATCTCTTTTATTAACAGATGGTGAATATTTAAGTCCTTCAAAATACAGGCTCATGTAGGTATCACTGTAATCAGAAGCACATGATGATGGAGAAAATCATATCCCTAAACTTAATTAAGTATAGACATAACAAAGAAACATTTATAAAAATGCTTTTTTTTTGCTTGAGGCACTAAGATTACAATAGCAATTACAACATATACCTAGCAACTGTCTGCTAGTTAAAGTGGATGTTGCAAACTGTACCAAATGCTTGTCCTCATGTCTAAAGAACAGGCTGCCTATTGGACTGCAAATGGGTCTTTAATAAATGAGAGTTTCCTCAAAGGAATGAAACATATTGACTCCTTTTCTAAAGGGATAAACCACTCTGTATGTTTAATTAGCATTCTGAAAGTTGAGAAACTGAAAAAAATTAATTAAACTGAAGCAGAGTGTAAAGCAAATGTGATTAAAACTACAAAAATATCTTTTCATGATACCAAAGGAGGTTTATTGCATATAAGCATAGTTCTTTTCCTTAATTTTCCTTAATAACTTTTCATCTTTAAATCCCTTGTTAGCTTTAATTTGAAAAAAACTGAAATTCTATTATAGAAAAAAATTAAAAGCATGTGCATTGACTAATATTAGCCATATAATGTGACTTAATCATTCTTTTCAAATCCATAGGCTATCTTGGATGTTTATCTGCATATCTAAGGTATTTAAACCACTATTCCATATCATGTCAAGGCAAGGAGCACAACAACTCCACTGCATCCCTGCCTTTCAAGATTTGGAACATGCATGACACTCTCATTATTCCTCAAGGAGGGACAAGCAGTCAATACAGAGACCTTGGCTACCAGAATAAACTGTTCATTTCTCTCCCATGGAGCTGAAGGGTGAACAGAATGAGAAATCTGCTTCTGAAAACCATGAAATACTCAGGAGTCTGACCTCCTGCTCCTGCGGCTGGCTGCACCAACCAGCCCAGACATATCCCAAGTTAAGGAAGTCCTCACCTCTGGTCAATATGCAGAACACTAAATATTGCTATTCCAGCTGTTCAGGATAAATACACCAAATTAAAAAGTGAAATAAAGGAAAAAAAAGTGTTCTTGTTCATAATACTACGGCATATCTTTTGCTTATTTAGATCATTACTTGTCTTCATGTTTTTCAAACAGTCATTCTATCTTTGACTTTTCCTTCCTGCTATATCTTTTTAAGAATTTTAAATATGATTCAATATGTGGCTATTAAATTTTCTACTAATTTTTATTACAGGGTTCAAGCACTTGTCTGCAAATTCCATTATGGGATTAAGTTATTGATTTACCATGGTAGAATTTGCACCTTCCTACTTTCACCTCTGTTCTTATGCATTTTTAAGTGTGAAAATCCTGCTAATGTCATCAGATGGTGAGTTAAGAGAGGCATACATCTCTTAGTGTTAGTTGTCTGAAAATTAGATGTGAAGTCTAAACAGGTACAGAGGGATCCTCCACCCCTGTACATTTAACAACAGGAAGCCACTTGAAGGTGGAAATTCAACTCACCTCTCACATAAATTAGCTTTGGGAGCATTTCTTTTTTCCCACTTTTCTTTTTTCCCCCATTTCTTTTTTCAGAGAAAATCTGAGCTAAATGGACACTTAAAGTTAGGTGTGATGATTATGAGCCTTCGTTAAATATATTTAAAGTTGGCGTTTTTTCCTCTATGTGTTCTATAATTGCTTTTGACAAGCCTTATTTTCGAAATTATTTTCTTATTATGCTATTGGCAAATTTTTACTATTATCATTAAATAACATTTTAAAAAATAATGGGTCTATTATGGGAAGTTATCTTCTCCAACACGCAGACAATGGCACTTTTTGAATAATCTTTCTTTTTTCACGTTTTTCTGTTTATATGAAATGCACAGAGCACAGCTTTCTGATAACAGTATTACTGCAGATGGTGTAAATCTGCAAAAAATTCATCTACAGTATTTAGAGAACAACAGTTAAGATTTATGATCATAAGTGCATTAAAGTCTTGTCTATTACTGAAACAGATCCTGACACGCCTGTGATTTGACTGAGAACATTATCTCACAAATTGGTCACTAATTGCTGTTGAAAATCAATTCACTGAAATAATGGCTTGGAAGTATTGCTGAATGGTTTGTCATGAAGGATATATATGAGTGAAGATAAAATGCTTTAATTTCAGCTGCAATTTATAAGTTATGTCTGGGCTGCCAATCACATCTAACAGTCAGGGCACCTCTTCCAGTGGTCGGAAATCCTGTCAGCATTTTCACAAGTGGGAAGTAATTGAATTAACTGCAAAATGCTAACATTATCCCTTTTCATGTGCACTGCAAAGAAAAAAGAAATTACATGTCATAGAAAGACTGAAATGTTTTAAGACAGAAGCAATTAGGGGGCACAACAGCAGGCTGACCTGCTTTCTATTCTAGATTGCATGGGTATCTCTGCTACATTATATAAAGAAGCTAAAAATATAGGCATTAACTTGCAAAAGAAAAAAAACCAGCAGAGACTTAAACCTGTGTCTCAGGGAAGTTAAAAGGGTCTCTAATTGACTAGAAACTAGAAAAAGATCAAGATCTGCTACTCAGCACACAATATATACAATGTGTACATATTTATATATATATATATATCTTTAGATACACACTATCATAATATTCAATATAGCAAATACTATATCCCAGTATTAAGTAAAATTTGCAGGTTCATTGGCAGTAGTGTTAATCATAATGAGCTAAGAAAAGTCAGATGAACAGATGCTAAATTTCCATAGGGACATTCAGCTGTTTTCTCAGCATGATAAAGAGCGTACTTTTATCTTTTCTGTCCCTTAATAGAGGCACACAAGAACAAAAAATATTAATTGCAATTACCATAGCAAAACCATAAATAGGCGTGTCCCATTGTATCCATATTTCACTCTTGTTCATAACACTTGATTACATAGTGTTATGTATGTAACAGATACATTCAAAATAAATTACCTAAAATGCTTTTTTTCTGTCTTCACCTAACATAAGCAAAAGATTTGTTTGTAAGTTTATTGGATGAAAACATTTTCTTATTGAAATCAATAGGACTTAGATCCTATTAGGATTCACTTGACCACAATTTTACCTGCAACTGAGGGCCAAAAATGTTTTTTATGACTGTTTATTTTGACCTCTTTCATTACAGAGGGTGTAAAATTTAATGAAGTAATTTCTGCATCAAGCCTAATAACTTCCTGATGAGCTTAAGTACATGATTTAGAGAAACACTCAGCTATAGCTGCTCCATCACTTTGGTTAGAAAATTCTCCCAACAATTAATTATTCTCATTATTTAAAAAAATTTCTACACAATTTCCTATCCAAGTCTGTCTTACTATGCCTTTCTCTGTTACATTGTCTGTGTTTTAAAAAGATAAATTACTCTGTGATGGCAGTTGTGGAAGGATTTCATATGAACTCAAGAGAAACAGTAGTGCTTTTTTTTACTTTAACTTTACGTGGCCATTCAGGCATGGTGATGGGCAAGCTGCCATTAGATATTTTCCTAATTAACACAATTTAGTTGAAGACATAAATGTTCTCTGAAGCAAAGATGACAAAAGCAGGCTAAAAGAGCAAATTACACAAGTGAGCCAAATTGATTCTTAAGGCAGAAGACAAGTTGTGTATGTCAAATAGAGTGAGAGGCAGAGAAGCCAGAATGGCTTATTTCAAGAAAAGAAAGAAAAAAAGAACTATGCCTTTTCAAGGAAAAAAATACCATAAAACAGTACTGCTGCATGGACCAAACAAACTCAACACAGGTATGTCTTAAAATGTAAGGACAGACTAAACAGCAGAATCATCACTATGATTCACACAGATTAATAATTTCCTAAAGGGGAATCTGGATTAAATATTTACATACTTTGTTTAAGTCCCTTAAGAGATGGTAGTAGTCATAAACGTTTTTCTCATTCAAGTTGCCAGATACATTAAGGAGTTTACAAATTGGTGAGCAAGGGATTTGACCACCTTCAGCTCAAGACTAGCATATGAAAATCATGTTTTCATGGAGAAAGAGGGGAAAGAGAAGAAAACAGATGCTGAGAAGAATGAAAAGGGAAGTTATCCTGTGTTTTGCTGAAGCCAAGGACAAGTGTTCCTTGACAACACAACTGTGACATGACCTAAGTATGCTCCACATAGCCTAAGGAGATCTGATATTTCTGATTTTAATCTCTTTTGCATCAGAAACTGGGGGTTTAACTTTCTTGCACAGTCTTCATGACAATTTGTCCTTGTCACCTGTTCTTATTTTTCTAAAAAGTAAACTCCTTATAAAGCTATTTCAGACAGGAGAGATGTGAAGGATTTGTTTACAAGCTCATAATCAGCAGCATATGAACTCTATAGTGAGGATAGAGTTACACATGCTAACATCTTGCCTTACTCATGAAGATCTGAAGTTTGGCCTGTGATATAAAGTCTCAACATGAATGACCTTGTGAGCCATAATTAAAATTCCTTGAAACAAAGGTTTTTCAAAAGTTTTAATAGTTTGCAGCCCTGGCATGTGTAGCCCAGGCTACTGGGACACTGACTTAGGTCAACTGACTGTAGCTGGAATCTCACTACAGCAAAATGTGGGATGACATAAAAAGGTTTTATGGAATAACTGATGCTTTTCACCCATTAGTGTCAGTGTGGATTGGCTTTTTTGTTACAGCTAAAGAAAGAAAAAAAAAAGTGGAATTACGATTTCCTTTCCTTTTATTCTTTGAAGGATAATGAAAATTAATCTTTACACAAATATAAATGAAAAATGTAAACTTGGTGATTCTGTCCTAGTAAATCATAATACAGAAGACTTTCAGAAACTGTATCTAAATAAAGGGGATTACATCTGATCTGATTTCAGGAAGGGTGGAAAACCTTCTTTTTTGGAAACATTTTCATGTGTATTAATACCACAAACAGAAGCTTCTTTCTACTTTCTTAAAGAAGCTGAATGTTACACTTGAAGCATACTACACAGAATTTAGTCTATGAATGCATGTATTATCCTTTCCATTTTTCCAAGAGAGGAATTTTTTCCCTTGGAGGAGTATGGGCAGTCAAAGCAAAGCTGGCTGAAACCTCAGTGCTCAGGAACAGAACCATGTTTTAATGGAAAACTTCCTTTTAGAAATGTCAATTTCTTGCTATGAACATCAGATATATGGGAAACATATATACTTTAAAGAATGTGCATAAAAAATTAATTGACATTGAACTTGTGTTCTTTCGGTGAATAATTTCACCACATTAGTTTCTTGGTTTTTAGTTAAGTACAAACATGTGAATGATAAAAAAGGGTAACGAAATAGAGAATGCCTATAGTGCACTAACTAGTGAATGAAAATCTCTTTTCAACTTGTGCAAGGGATTAGAATTGAGCAAATGGTACAGTCCTAACTTGAAGCACAGGAACAATTACTGAAAGAGTTTTATGAGATGTGTATTTAAAGAAGAACAAAACTTTATAAACCAAAATTGTGGAGATGTGTGTATGCATATATACATGTATATCTGTGTACAGAGACTCACCAAAGAAATGTGTGTCTCTATACACACTACATCATTATACACATAAATGTGTAAGCACATTCATACACTGCTCACCTCATCTTAATATTTATTTTCACCTTACTGTATCAAAAGAATATATGAGCATTAGAACATGAAGCTACTAATTAGCTCACCTTTTTCAAATGCCAAGCTGTTCTAAAAAACGCGCACCTGGAGCCCAGTGACACACTGGTACTGGCAAAGTTCTCATTGAATTTCAAGAGCGTAAACTTTTACCTGATGCTGGAATTTATCAGCTCAAGGATACACTTTCCTACTCCTTTACTAAAACCACCACTGAATCTTTAGGGATCTTCTCTCAAACTACTGAAGTTTTAATGCTACATCCAGTAGTTCTTAGTGTGCTGGCTGTCAAGAGTGTGATTACAGTGAGAGAGAGCAAAGCTAAACTACTTTTTCTGTTGATGTAAAGCAGCAGACCAGGTGCACAAAAAGAGTAAGCTGGTTTTCATATTATGAGAAAAAAGCACTTGAATGAAGAGGCATAAACTCTTATGCATTTTGATTCTTTCACCGAGGCAATTATTGAGTAAGGCAAATAAAAAGATTGCCACTGGTCTTTTGTAGGTGATGCTCTGATTTGTAAGAACATTCTTATTCAGAACACAAATTAAGCATAATTGCCATCCTAAGGAGGAATGGATTAATATTGAGCTGAAGGGATTTATCATGGATAACTGTGGGACTAAAAAGTATTTCCTCTATAGATATATTTGCAGGAATGTTAACATTTTAGCTTTATTAGAACATTAGAACACGAATGCATTTCAATAGACCCTGACATATAGGGACACGTGAAATTCTTCACTGGAGAGGAGTAAAGGCTGTAGAAAGAAGGTTTTCTGCTGCTTGGAAACATCCAGCTGCACTGCCAGTAAGTGGGTGTTTAAAAGAGTTTCACCTGATAGGTATCCAAGAGTGAAGCTGTAAAATCTGCAAGTCTTCTTGAGTAAGGAAGTACATCTTTGTATTTCTAATGAAATGTGTACAGTTTCTGTTGTATTTGTCACTGTGAGATTCATGATGAATGCAATGGAAGCAATGAAGCAGAATCATGATCTCAGATTTTCTAATACCTCATCAAAGTTACTTTACATGCCCTCAATTCAAGCTGAAGGCACATGAAAATACAAACATCATTAAGAAGCTGCTTTTTGCAAACCTGACATGTAAACTCCAAACCCCAGTACTCACTTTGCTGTTGAAATAGATTATTCCTTTATTTTAACTCCAAGTAGGAGGCTGCATGTAACTCCTGAGTAACCCAGGGAAACACTGGGAGTCACAGACAACCATCCCTCTGAGTCATAATTCCTCCCTTGCTTCCTCCTTTCACCCTCAGTCTTTCCATTTGCTTGTGGTCTTTTCCAGAAATAAATTCCTGTGCCACCTCCATGCCAGCTCAGCTGCATTGGCCAGCAAGTGGAAGAGCTGAGCCAAAGGCAATGTTAATTCCCTGTTAATTCCCTGTGTCCTGGGGTGTTACCCAGGCTGGGCAGGCAGCAGAGCCTGCCCAGAGCTTCAGGCAGCCCTGCCAGTCTGGGAAGCTCATGAAGGATTACAAAGCAGTTGGGGGTTGTTCTGTGTTTACCCTTTTATGTGGGCATTTCACTCTTATTCTGAACCTACCAATTCTCATTAAGACCAGAGATCCAGAGCCTAGATGAAACCCTAAACTGCACATGGGTTTCAGTGATTCGAGAAGTAAAAACATTACTGATATATAAATAAACAAGTACAACCAGCTACTGGCAGCAAGTCTCTTAGGGACTGATATTGGCTAAACAGGCTTCCAGATGGAAGAAAAATTTAGGGCCCAGGCATTGTCTGATTTAATACATTTATCTGTTGTGTTTTCTCAATTGTCAGCAAAAGCAAACTCTTTTATGGAGCAGGCCTGTGAAAGCTCAAAATCTTCAAAGCAATTGCAATTGAACTTCTAAATCACCAAATCTGCATCAGTTACAGAGAAGTAGGATCTGTCTCTCCCAGACTCATATTTTCACTGCAAATGCTGATTTTTAAGTCTTTGAGAATAACCTATTAGAACCACTTATAATACATTAACTTTCTCACATACTTTTAAATTACTTGGCTCCTGTTCAGAGTTAAAAATAGAAATTGATGTGAGAAGCAAGGCAGGGTTGCAGCAGTCTCAAAGAAAGCTAAATTCAGTGCTACAGTGCAGATGATACACACAGTTTTTATTAGCCGTGTAATAAAATTCTGCACTGAAGATAACATTTAAAGCAATAATTAGAAATTCTGTTGGAAACACTCAAAATTAGTATGCTGAAAACTGCCTAAATATATGGAGGATTTTGGGATGTCCAGAATTTCTTTAGCCAGGACACTACTGTAGCTTTCAAGTTGCCATATGCTAGGCTTACTCTCACCTGTATCCTCTCCTTAATGACTTAAATGTTTTTATAAAAGTGAGAGCTGCAGTGGGAGGACAGACAAGGGATCTCATCATTATATCAAAATTCTCCACTGAAGGTGAAGGATAAAAAGTTGTATTGCCACCAGCAAAGAAGGAAGTTGAGTTAGACCTCTCACCTCTCAAAGAAAAAATGTTCTACATATTAAGTTAGGTAGGAATGAAGTTACATCAAGAGAGAAAAATTGATACCCCATCTCCTGTTTCAAAAGCAGATGATTACCTTTAAAAAGTAAAAAGGATTATAGTCTGTCTTGTAGATATCTGAAACTCTCTGCTACATGAGAACTGCCACTATAACATTGTCCCCTTTCCCTACTGACTGGCAAAGTGCAGCTCCTCAGTTTGTTTCTGACTTTAAAGATTGTACTTTGCAGTGTGTTCTCAGTTCTCTCTCTGCTGAGACACAGAACTTTCACATGTAGGGACACTGAAGGGAAATCCAGGGCCTTAGTGCTCATTACAGAGGACAAGAGTATGAGTGAAGCAGTGGAACACCTGAATTTTTATTGAATCAGCCAATATCTTGAGATGCCTTCTTCCTCCTTCTGGTCCATTCTCTCATATCTCACCTTGGGGAGATAGCAGCAGACATGGTTTATTCCAATTTTACTCAATTTAGATTGTGACCAAGATACAGGATTTGACTTCCTTGTTTTTCTGATATTATCTCATACCTGCCTAAAAAACACCTAAAATCAAGATCCTAATTTTTGCTGAGCCTAAAGAGACCCCTGCTCATGAAAGAAAGGATAGATTGTACACAAGAAAATTCACCCTAATAGTTATTTAGTGATAGTGCTCCTTACTGTATTATATTTTCAATTTATTTCTTTATAGCAAGTTACTTGCCAAGATTATGCCCACTATGGTAATTTTTTTTTTTACATTTAATCTCTCCTCAAGTGCAAATCGTTCCTGATTATTATGCAAAGTTGATGGGGAAGTAAGGTAAATAAAAAACCATAAAAAATCAACAAATGGAATATAACCCTACCAAATATTTTCCATGTCCAATTTTATGTAGAGATGTTAACAGAATAATTTGCATAGAAACTAGGATGCATTTTGGACCTTTCTTTTAATAACACTTTTTTTGACTTAAAAATAAGATTAAATACGAAGGCCATCAAAGAAATGAGAGTTATAGCTCTTGAAACTGGGCTGCGACACCATGCAATGTCTCTCTTCAATATTTTTAACACATTTCTTAAAGATGCCTTCCTTGGCAAAGCCTTTATATTTTTCAAACTGGAAATAACTCTGTCTCAATGAATGTAAATGCTCTGCTAGAAAATATTTCTGCAATAAGAAACATACAAGCTTAACTCATTGTGTCTGAAAGTTATGGAGCTTGGGGATATCCATGGAGTTGAGGCAATATGGGGGAAAAAATTTCATGGGCTTCAAAGTTGTTTAGCCAGGAAGGGAAAAGGACTGAGATGGAAGATTCTTGAGCTCTTGTCACTTGTCTATAGAAGTTAGAGGCTCAAAATGTTTGAGATGTGGCACCAGCATGGGTAGCTTAAACTGACTGACTTTTCACAGGCACAACCATGCTGTTTCTTGACCTCTGCCTTGAAGAGGGCACTAAAAATTATATAAATAATTTTAGCCGACACATGTTGGATTTCCAAACGAGTAAACCAGGCAGATGGCTTATTTAATGAGAACCATATTTTTAAAGAGCACTACACATCTTCTGCAGTGCTCTGACATCTCCAAGGGAAAAGCAAAGTCTTAATACAAACAATTGACACAGGAATTAACAGTTATAATAGCAAAGTAAAGTTTAAATCAATTTAATCTCCAGTGTCACTCAAATAATGACAGAGTGTAGTGCTATGAAATATTGGATTTTACTTCTGACCATAAGCACTCCTGTCATTTTGACAACATCAAATTTTCAAATCTTTCTCTTGCTTGTATAAGGCCACTTATGTATAATTTTACACTTTCATTTTATATATTCACTTTTCATATGAACTGTATTTCCATTCAAGCTAGATTTTAACCACAGTAAATAGTCTTTTTAAAGATCCCTTTTTCTCTCATGTTGCTATATTAATAGGTTGTTTCTTTCAGATATAAGCAATAGAACTTGAGACATTTTTATTAGTAGACAAGCCTTATTCCATTCTTTATTTTCCATGTTCCTAGCTGTTATTTCTGTCAAACTGAAAGAGTAACTTTCAGATCTGATTATGAAAGTAAAGAAAGAACATGATATTATGCAAAAAATGAATTACTCAAAAGTCACTGTGGGTGATGTCAAATGGCTGTCTCAAAGAAATTTCAGATACCCATACATATAATTGTGTTTGGCCTTCTGTGCTGTATAATTACAAATTCAGAAACTGGATTTTAAACCCTAATTTACCTCTATAAAATCATATTACATAGCACTCGTGATGTGCAGTAGTATGTGCTGCAGACAACTCAAATGTTTTACAGAACTATTATATCAGTATGAGTAAGGAATTTGACCTTTGCATATAAAAACTCAATTAAATTCTCAGAAGAATAACATTATAAAGCTAGGTTACCCTAGATTACAAGATCAGAAAAACTAGAGTCATCTCATTAAATCCTATGGAGGATACCAGAATAGTAATAAATTTCTCTAATGCTTATTTTTCCAGTAAGAAGAGGCAGTATAAGGATATGCAACCAAAACTGAGTTTAATACTACAGATATTTTCAGATAAAAGGCAAACTGTGCTCCCTGGAAACAGAAGAATCTTCCTACAGATTTACATAAATGTCACCTTAATCTCACTCACACTCATACTAGATAAAGGCAATAATGTCTTCAAAAATAGTAATAACTACGTACACATAGATATGCCAGAGTGTTGTAATTATATTGGAAAAGCATTGTGTTGTGCTTGAAATTGTTATGTTTATGAATATTTGATACAAAATTATATATATTTTAATAAATAAAGCACTTTAGGGAGCATGACAAATAGAAGCTGTGCTGGAATATACCGCCAGATATAAGTGCAGTCATATTTATAGCTGCTTTTCAATAATTCATACTTTTTTACAATAATGTTTTTATACTTTTCTCAAAAGAAGATAATTAAATATGTTGCTAAACAGCTCAAGTGTAGCACAAAATTAGAATTATACTGCATTAAAAAAATACACAACTTTATTTGAAGAGTTAAGAAATATCACCGAAAAATCACCTGTTGTTCTCCTTCTCAAAGTCTGTCAAAGTTGCACATTGTGTGTCATTTGAGAGATACATGAGTACTTTCAGAAATACCTCATTAGGAGAATTCAATAGTTAATAATAGAATTTTCAAAGCGTTTAAAGGTGGTTATATAAGGACTTGGTCACTGAAATCCCAGAACCTTCATTGAAAAGGTCAGCTAATGTGAACCTTTCAGTGATAAAGTCACACATAGAACTTTCAGTCACTCATTTATGGTTATATTGCATTTAGTTATCATTTACCTGAGTCACACACTAATCTGAGCATTCAAACAGAGACTTCTTTAAAAGTGCAAGTCACCAACAGGAGAAGGTTAGAGTTGAGCTAAAACTGAAATGGCAGAGTTAAAGAAAAGTTTATGTTATTTTCAGGATACATTTGCCTAAAAAGGAAGAAACTTTTCTAGTTGCTCTGTGAAAAAAATATTTATTAGTTTTCATTAGGTAAAAAATTTCCATGAAGAATTCCACTTCTCAGATACTTCCATAAAAAATATGCTTTCCATAAATAATTTCAAAATCAATTCACATTATTATTTACTTTTTATGAAGCTTTAGATCAGTAGGGATGACCCCTCTAACAGAGTTATCAGTGGATTATACATGTAATATAAATGGATTGAGTGGAATTGCTAGTTGAAATTCTGTGATATTCCAGACATGGCATCTTAAACATTGCATTTGCAATTATGCCTCTGTTTATGTAAGACTTTAATTTAGAACATAATTGGGAATGGTGCTAAAAATATTAAAGCATAATGGGATGGATCACAGAAAATTCTTCAGTTGTTACATCAAATATCAAGTCACACTGATGCTTCATGAAAACTGAATGTCTGCATTGTTCCTACATATAACCAAACTATTAAAATGAAAGTTGCTTTTCTGAATTTAAAACTAATTGCTCATTATTAAATATCTCTAAGTATCTTAATTAGGCATACGTATATATGTTTCTAAAGAAAATGTATCATGGAAATATGTTTCTTTTAAAGAAAGGAATACTGTTCAATCCATGCTTCTCTCTGGTCTGTTTTCTAAAAGGCTTTTTGTTTTTAATAAAACCAGTCTGCTGTGATTTTTGTTGTCAGTGTGTAATTTTTTCCATTTCCAATGCTTTCTCAAACAGTGAAATCCATTAGAGTCAGAGAAAACATTATTCTATACATAACAGGGTATCCTTTTTAACTAGAATTACTTTCTTTTTCCCCGAGGATGGAAAAAATATGCTGTGGTTAAAGAGGATAAAACTTCCTAATTTTTTTTTCTTTCTTTTCAAATTCAGGCATGCAGTAGCAGCTAAAATGATATATTTCATATGTTTGCCTAAAGTCCAATGAAAAAAAAAAGTGCATCAGATCAAAACTGAACATAAATGATGAAAGAGTATCAGAGCTGCCTTTATAAATTAGGAGTCTATGGACAGTAAAATTGTATTACGCTTGTAAATGCCTTTGCACTCAAGAGAGCTGGACTGAATTATGCCAAATAAGAAACGTCCCAGAAATCTGAAGGATAGAAGAGAACATTATAAAGATCTATCCTGACCCTGTGTGCAGAGTACAGGGAGCACTATTTCAAAAGTCAGACATATGAAAAGACCCTTTCTTGTACCAGAGATATTCTCATAGGAAATGCCATATTATAGGCGTTGCTAAATAAATATTGGTATTTATACATATCTGTCTGTTGAGAAACCTTTAGATTTATTTAAAAAATAAATATATCTATATAATACACATGTTATAATATTATTTAACCAAATATACATAATGAGAGACCAAAGACAGAATGATGTCCTCATATCAGCCAACAGAATCTAATTATAATCTCTTTGGGCTCTTTATGTGAAGAGGAACTGGAATGTATTGAGTTCTGCCATGGGGGGGATGAAGAACCAGTTGAGTTTCTGGGTAAGAATTAAGGGGCAGGATGACATGGGTGACACTGCTGTGGGTGTTTACTAAAGGCCACCTGAACCAACCACCCTGATATCTGCCCAAAAGACAACACAAAAAAGACAAGACAAAAGGCACACACAGGCCAGGAGGTTCAATGCGCTGATTTTCAGTAAATGTAGAAAATGAATAATACACAGTTGGATTTATGAGAATTGTTCCCTGTTGCATTAATGAGAAGGGCCAAAGATTGAGTGGAAATTACAAGCACAACACTGAACTAAGTAGCCAGGTGTGCTGATTGCTTTGGTACAAGATAGTTTGGATTACTCAAGCAGATCCAGCCATTAGTAGAGGTTGCTACTGGAGATACACCACATCCCAGACAGAGCAAAGGCTCCACTGGCTCCTGCAAAACCTCATTTGAATTTATTTAGCTAATCCAGAGCAGCAGCCCTGTATGCTTACCACTTCCACTTAATTCTCATCCACCACTACACATCTGGGCTGACCCAGCACATCTCCACAAGCCGAAGAAAGCTGTAGATAACCTGGACCTGCACTTATGAAGAGCAGTGAAATCAGTGTAGATCACTGAAGTTTTGGGTGATAAATCAATTTACACTGAGTTGCAATGTAAACTCCAATGGATTTAGAATTGGGATTACACTGAGTAGCAAAGAAAATGAGTCTGAGTATATTAAAACTGGATACTGGGAAACTCCAGTATTTGGCATAAGCAGAGAAAGTGTAAGTAGAAACTTACGCACGTGTGGCATATGAAACAATGAAAACTTTAATTCCTGGGTTATTCAGTATCTCAAAATGAAAAGCTACTCTT
The DNA here is from genome assembly GCF_012460135.2 of Molothrus ater. Taxonomy (NCBI): domain Eukaryota; kingdom Metazoa; phylum Chordata; class Aves; order Passeriformes; family Icteridae; genus Molothrus; species Molothrus ater. The sequence continues at coordinate 9,520,194 of NC_050482.2, read as the reverse complement.
TCATAGTGGAGAAAATTTTGCTGCTGTTGAAATATTTGCTTCATGAATATGTGTGTAGTCACTCCGGAAAAAAAGATGTTTGAAGTATGATGATTGAAATGCCAGGTGTAGACTAGACTCATTTTACATAATAGCATTCATTAAGGAATAAAACTATCATCAGTGTCATCATCAGGCCTAATTCCTCCTCTTCTGCTATGAACTTTCCATTGATTTATCACACAGAAGTTGTGAAACTCTGTTTGTACCAACATTTAATACAATTTGCCTCAGACTCTTCAGATTTCTCTTCAGAAACAGTACAGAAATGGCCAGGTGTGGACAAAATTTGCTCAGGCATTATTACTATTTCTCACTTGCCCAAACATCTGTTTACAATCAATCACTTCAAGGTGTACAAGTTGAGACAAGACATACTCTTATTGAAACAACTGCTTCTGCAAACCAGGTTTTGCAGTCATCAACACAAACTCCAAATCTTGATGTTTTCTGCTCTGACGATCCTACTTCTGGCTGTGCTGGAGACTGCAGGAATTCAAATTAATGTAATAATTCATATATAACAAACTAAATAGGGTGAGTAGAAGAAAAGTAAATTGAATAGCCTTTTTTAACTGTCAACATTATGTTCTCTCTGAATATGTTCAGCTACTGACCACTGCAGCTGAATAACAAGAATTCCTGCTGGTGAAAGGCATATGTTTTTGAAATATAGGATGAAAAAAAAATATTGTTCCAGAAGATGTGGACAGATGTGGTTTTTTAGATCTATAAGAATGATAAACTGTCTAAATGATCCATAGTGAAGTAGAAAACTCTATCCTTTCCTTAATTAATTGTCCAGGAAACTGCCTATACCCCATGGATCTACTCTCTAGTAAGCTGAAGCACCAGGGATCACTGATTCTCAATTACATGTAGTGAGTGCAAGATTTTAGTGTCCTGCAGGCTATTCAAAATTGAAGTCTTGAAGACAGAATTGTTGCTTAAGTCACAGACTGGCCTCCAGCAACTTTTAAAAGTCTGAAATTACTGATGGGAGGAGAAAATAGTTAATGGCCTGTATAAAAGTTACCCAGCCAAGAAATGCCAACTTCCATATTGTAACAGTTCATCTCTTTTTCAGACGGCCCCACAGGATAAGGGAAACTGTCTTTAGAACGTCAAGAGGTATTCAAATGACAAGGAAACCTTTTTTAACACTGAGATATGGCATTGAAATACTGTATTTACCTATATAAGTATTACCTATAGCAGAGTTTTACATCTCTTAATATGGTCCGAAAATCAGTAAGCAATTTATAAAGCTACTTACTTAGAAGAACAGGAAAACAGCTTTCATGCTTTATAAGCAGCAAAAATAAAGTTTAAAAATACAATATATAACAGAAAACATAAGCCAATTAAATAATTCATTAAATCCAAAACTTTGCCAGAGACAAATAATAAATAACAAGGAACCCAGGACCTGTGCAATATATATATAGACATTATCTATGAAGATCATTCCCATAATGTGAATAGTGAGAATGGCTTCTACAACAATATATCTATATTTATCCTTATTATTTCTTTGAAAAAGAAGAAGTATTAACTTACAACAAAATGGGTAGATTCATTTGAGCAAGCATATAGCTTTTTCAAGACTGTATGTAAAAATTCATGCAATCTACTTTGTTGCTGTTCATTGTTATTTTCAACACACAGCTGGGCTATGTATTCACAAGGAGAAAAAATGCAGATACATAAACACACACAATCTTTTTCATCTACCTTCTATCTGTCTGGGATCAGATTGAAAAATTGCTGCAGCTATTGATATTGTTTTAAACACTAATAATAATAATAATAATAATAATAATAATAATAATAATAATAATAATAATTAGAACATGGCAAGTTGAACATGGATCAGCAGTGCCCTGGCAGCCAGGAGGACGCAGCCATGTATCAGACACAGCTGGCTGAGGGAGGGCATTGTCCTTCTCTGCCCTGCATTAGTGCAGCCTCACCTCGACTCTCTGTGCAGTTTTGGGCCCCACAAGGTGAGGATATAAAGCAATTACAGGGAGGGCTATGAGGATGGTGATGGGTCTGGAGGGAAAGCTGCACAAGGAGAGGCTGGAGTCACTTGTTCAGCCTGCAGGAAAGTAAAGGGAGACTTCTCCCTGACCTGCAGCTTCCTCACAAGGGAAGTGTAGGGGCAGACACTGATCTCTTCTCTGGTGCCAGTGACAGGACCCAAGGAAATGGCATGGAAATGAGTCAGGGGAGGTTTAGGTTGGATATCCAAAAAAATGTTTTTCCCCCAGTGGGTGGCTGGATATTGGAAGAGAGTTCCCAGAGAAATGGCCACATCACCAAGCCTGGCAGAGTTCAAGAAGTGTTTGGACAATGGTCTCAGGCACAGGGTGTGATTCTGGAAGTGTCCTGTGCAGGGCCAGGAGCTGGATTTAATGATCCTTATGGGGCCCTTCCAAATCAGGATGCAATATGATGATATTCAAGTAAAGAGAAGCCCATATCTCCTTTACAAATGTGAGGCAGCTTAAAAAAGGAAAAAAAGAAATTTTGAAAACTTCTATTAATCATGCCAAGTGAGAACTTGGCATTTGAAGTTGTTATGGGTGTAAACAATACAAATTAATGCAACATAATTCCTCAGTTCAAATCTGTTTTCAATGTGCTTATGTAAGTCAGCCTGAGATCACCAACTATAGATGTGGAAAGGCTGCACTGAATTCCATTCCAGCAGTTCCAAACAGTCAATTTGTCCTAAAATTGCTTACCCAAACTGTATTGGCAAGTACAGAACTAGAAATGTTAGAAATTCAGAGTTCTTGCCCTTCTTTAAGATGGAATGAATATATAAAAAAATAATATCTGAGGGATTTTTTTGTAATTCTGTATCTTCCTTAAGAATATTGTTACATTTCCATTTCTGATCCTAGTTATAAATACAGGGATAAAAACAAGGCATGAGGGAAATAGCAGAGATATTTAGATAAACTATCTAAATATTTAATATCCTACAACACTGCTGTTCTTTGCTTTGGTTTTCATTTCAACAAAGTTATCATTTCAGAGTATGGCTTATGTGAATCTTTGCTAACAACTGGTTTTAAAATAAGTCAGTCACTTCCCACATTTTATTCATGGACTCTGGCTGTGATTTTCCCAAAATATAGGTAAGGAAAACAGAGGCTACAACTGCTAATGCCAAAACATTTGGAAAAAGCAACAAGTTTTCAGACACAAGATCTTTTCTGCAGGCTGCTCAGTTGTTACATCTCCCCCTCAGATGTAGGATTGTGATCTCACAGCATGACAATTAGCATTTCAGTTAGATTAAGGATGTCCTAATGAGGAAAATAACCCAACTGTTCCCCTGATTGAAGCTCTGGAAGAATAGGTAGACCACCCATTTCTTCAGTGGATATATGTCTGTAACTGCAACATAGGATAGCATTTAAAAACACAGCATACACAGGTCAAGAGTAGGCAGATTATTAGTTTAGATGAAGCTTTAAATTTCTGCTCTCTTTCTATTGTGTTGACTTGACCTGTAAATAATAAGAACACTGCAGATTCTCACAACGACCTGTGAATAACGTGCCCACCATCATTCTGGTTGTAGCATGTGGGTGATGGCACTAAGGGCAGGCCTAATGAGGAATATTATAAAATCATGCCAGAGGAAGTGTGTCACAGCCTTACCCAATTTCAGCACATTAATCTGCCCCATTCTGAAGCCAACTCCAGTGGCTTTTTAGAGGTGATTGCCCTGGTTTGCAGATTTTTTTAGGGGGATGGAGAAGAAACATGATGGAATTATCTCCTTTGCCTTTAATGCTGCCCTACTGAAATTCTTCAGAGGGTGCTCACAGAATATTCCTTTTCTCCTATAAATCCAGCAATAGTCCTAAGAGCAAATCACTACAGGAACAGTTCAAATGGACTGAAGAATGATGAACAACCAAAAACTGGGTGTGGATGCATATAAATCTGGAAAAAAATACTTAATCATACTATTTTATGAATTAAAATGGAATATTCTACAGGAATATGATTAGTAGCCACCAGAGCCTAAAATCAACTTAAGTTCCAAACAATACAAATTCAACAGCATATTTCTAACACCTCCAAGATAATTAATTGTGAACAGAAAGAAAAAGGTAACATTTGAAAGGATCACACCTCATGCTTCTTCTGGTTCTTCACTAATGTTAATGTGGGCTTCTCCTAGGTTCTCATTCACACAAGAAACCTTGGGCTAAGTTCAGGAGAACGGCAAATGAAGTGAAAAGCCCAGTTTGGGCTGTGGTATGTGAACTAGTTCTGCCCTGATTTTGCAGTGAGGATGCAGTGAAAACAAAACTAATTCAGCTTCCAAACCCACAAGCTGCCTCAGAATTTGGAAAAGATCACACGAGACTCAGCCAGCTGAAGCACTAAAACGTCAGAGGGTTTGTTCACAAAAGTCCCAAACACATGTTCTGAGGATATGCTCAACTTGAGCTTCCTCATGTGATATATAGCTCAAACCTTGTTAAAGATTGGCCTTTATGCATACAATAATGGGATTTATATTTAAGTAGGAAGGTCTTGTCTTCCCCTTTTTCTATAGAATTGTCTTCTCTCTTCTCTTCCCCTTTTTCTATAGAATATTTTTCTAGAACTATTTGATCAACATCTGAGAGACAAGTTAAACTTAAAATTACATAGAATACAATGCATTATTCATTAGATATTTCTGAATTCATTATGCACTGATTTTTAACAACTCGGAACAAATTCCACATATTCTTATAGCATCAGTCATCATTAAAAAATCTTTTAGGGAATCTATGTTTTTAACACAGACAACAAACACAAAAGAATATTCAATTTAGAAATGCTCGGCTTGGGAAAACAAAAACACACCACTTATTCAGTAGTCATGAATGATCTATTGTTCTGTACAGTTATATCCCTCTTTCTCCAGATTATCCAAGAACAGAAGAAAGTTTCATCTGTTATTAAGCTCTGGATAGCTGAAACAGTACATCAGAAATACAGCCTAGTAACTTAGCCATATGCAATTTACCCAAGAATTTATTGCAGATTGAGACATTTCTCTTAGATCAAAAGTTGAATAATTTCAGCTGTGAATTCATTCATTGGTTGTCCATGTCTCAGAGTTAACACAAAACTTATTGCTACTAAAATTCCTTAGACCTTTTCCAGGTTGCAGTGGAAGTCTAAAGGAGCAAATAAAAAAGTAAAGTGCATCTCTGAAAAAGGTTGACAGCTTTGGTAGCCAAAAGTTGTACAGTTCCACTCCCAAAAAAACCATGTGGTATTCTCAGATTAAATGCTTTAAACAATAGACAGTTTTTCAGAAAATTTGTAGAAGTTTCTCCTTATCTAATTAGGTTAACAGCATTTCAACTGCTGCTGCTCTGAAATGCACACCAGTCAGAGTTGTTTATGTCTTCAGCAGTTGAATCACAATTTGATATCTCTGTTCTCATTGCCATTGTCAATTCTTATTGAAATCCAGCTCCACAAAACTAAAAGTAACCTTAAAACAAGTGTGTGGTTTAAGAGGACTACCAGGAGTTATTGATATTCCAGACATCAGTACAAGTTACAGAACTCAACACAGTTTCCAATTTCTTACAATAACCTGAGCACCACGGAAAATGTTGTAAATAAAAATGTGTCAAAGAAAGGCAGTTAAAGCCCAGTGCCAGTCCTTGTTAAATTAAAGTTATAGGGTAAGCACCAGAAAGGAGCATGAGAAAAGCTGGAAATAAAGGAATGTTGATTTTGATACCGAACCTGGATGTCAGTTGAATTATGTTTTTTTGGATATAATAGAAGGATAGAAAAAGAATATAATAAACAGGTATCTGACCATTTTATGCCAAGAAGAACATGAAGTCTGCCTCTAGTTTCTGCTATTCTCCAGGACTTCTTAGAAAAAGGGAAATAAACAAACTTAAAAACAAACAAACAAACAAATAAACAACCCTGCATCCAAGTTGTCTATCAAGAGACAAAAACCATCCATCCTCTCCTACAGAAAATACATTCTTTCCTGAATGGGGTTAGGACCAGGTTGACAGAGTTGAAAGAAACGGTGAACCTGTGTCTTTTCAAACATCACAAAACACAGAATCATAGATCCATTTAGGTTGGAAAAGGCCCCTGAGATCCTTGAGTCCAACCACAAACCCAGCACTGCCAACCCACCCCTAAATCCAAGCACTCCATCTATACACTTCTCTAGGCAGCCTAATTCAATGCTTGACAACCCTTTCCATGTAGAACCTTTTCCTAATAGCCAACATAAACCTCCCCTGGCACAACTAAATCCTATACCTTGAACTGAAAATTTAACTGTTGCTTTCTGTATTTTCAGCAGCTTTTTCAACTTTAAAAAAAAAAAAACAAACCCAGACAATACACAAACTCCTTGTTTTTGCAAAAAATCTTTAAGCATTTCTTCATCCAGAGCTCCCAAAATTGAGAAAGAGGCATACACACCACAGAAGAATGGGTGGAAACACTTCCAGGGTATGCAAACAAGAACCTATATCTAATGCAACTGTTGAAAAAAAAGCATGTGTATTCTTAAATATGAGAAGTGCATTTATTTCTTAAATTAATGTAGAGTACACAGAGAGAGCCATAAAGATATGGTACTACTAAAGGTATTCTACTGGAGAGAATGCTAAAGGCATGGTCTTGGCCAAGATTAGTGATGATACAGAAAAGAGTAATATTACATTAAAATATATCTTGAACATCTCTTTTGTTAATTATCTGGCATAATAAAGAAAACATCTAAAGAAATTCTATTTTGTATGTTAAATGATTCCTTGTTGGAATGGCTTGTTTTGGAACATATAAAAAGAAGGTTTAATCAAAAATAGAAAAAAACATTATACTTGAGATATTCAGTAACTGTGATCAAACCAGAATTAAATTTAGTTCTCTTAGAGCAGCAATAATATAAAATAACATTAAAAAAAAATAACCTAAGATATGACATTTCAGAAGACAGTTAAAACCAAAACAAAAATGAAACTTATACTGAAAATAACTGGACCCATATAATATAAAGTTAACTTAAATCCTTGTATTACTAGCTGGAAGCTGCATAAACACATGATACTAATCATAACTATTTCTGGACCTTTAAGAATCAGGAAAATTAATTTGAAAAACTCCACTAGCAAAGCAAAAAGAGTCTTGGACTCTTTTTTTTGCATTAGGCAGAAACCTTTTCAAAAGAAACAAAACAGCCCATTGAGGCCAACAGAAGAGAATCAGCTGTGAACGTGAACTGAGGAGGACTTGATACTTGACCAAATTATGATGAGGTAAAAAGTTAGCATGAATGCCTCTGAATCAAGTAATTTTAGCCCCGAATTAACAACAATTCTGTGAAGTTAGTTTAATTTATATTTTCAGCAAGCTGGAAATGTGCACTTGGATGCCATATGATTTGTTAAACCACGGGAAACTCTTCTCTGCATATGTGAATTGCAAAGTTGACATCAAATCTGAAGAATCTGTAAAAAACCCCAAACCAGGGAAGTTGTCTACAGAAGGATCCATGTGACCAATGCTACTTTAGAAGAAATGAGCAACTGAACATTGGCTTTGTTCTTCGTCACAATAATTTAATGAAATACCCTTTTCTTAAGACATACTTGTTTCAAGTAATGATGATAAATCTCTGTCCTAGAGAAAAAGCATCATTGAAAGTCACTGAAAATGTGTTAAGTTTTTAGTACTTATTCATATTCATCCAAAAAAAAAGGAATTTTGCCAGCATGGGATCTCTTATAATGGCAGATGAGATTTTCCAGAAAAGCATGTAATATTTCCAGAAATAAGGGCAAAGCTCTTTCAATTTACTGTCCATTTTTTTCAATATTTGAAACATTGAAAAGATATTGTTTCAAAGAATTTTATGCAATGCTGAGCACTACAATTTTCAAAAACTATGACTTATTCTTAAGAACCTCTAATTTCAAAACCTTGGACTTCAAAGAAAAATGTTGCATCTCAATTTATTAAAATGGCAGTCATCACTAAATCAGTTCATATTTCTGAATTAAATACTTATCTGTGAACAAAACTAAGCATTATTGTGGAGTCTAAAATTGAAAGACAACAGCCATTTACTTTTTAAAGCATTGCTACTGTTTCTGACAACTGAGATAGGACAAGGCTTGTTTTAACATTCCTAAACTATCCACAAAATTGAAGTTAATTAACAGCATCTAGATAAACATTACAAAAGAACAAATGGCAGCAGCTTAAGGAAAAATTTGGCTTCATCAGCACACTAGAATTTTTGGAATGCATTTACAGCACAATCAATACAAGGAAAAAGGTTAATTTATCTAACTTAGTATCTCAAAGCACTTTAAATAAAATGCTTCACTTAAAAAATTTGGAGTTTACAGATAAAAAAACTTGCTTGTTAGGAAATCATATAACAATTTATTACTAGTTTATCAGTCTGAGCTGAGAATGACACCATTTAAGATAATACAAGGTAAATACAGAATGCTTTTTTTTATTACTCCTAAAGCAGAATGTGCTCAGATACTCATAGATTAGTTTTTTAGCCTGCTTGTCTAATGCACTTTTCAACTGCCAGCCTGATCCCTCTTTTCTTGAAATTTTCATGTTAGGAAGTCTTTTGGGAAAAGATTGCCAGTACTGATATAGTGGGTGTGATTTAGGGTAGATGAAGCCCCATCTCACTACCTCGGTTATATGGTCTTCTCCAAACATCCAATGCAAATTATCTTGTGAGGACCTTCATCTTTCAGTCATTTAGAATTTATGTGGTATTTGTTTTCCAAATGTTCTTTTCCTTTAGCATTATATTGATCTGGGACACCTCCATCATTCCTTGGTTCCTGGCTTTAATATTCGTGCTCCAGAAATCTCTACATGTATGTATGTACATCCCCAGGACTCCCCTGGGAATAAAAGCATATCAAAATCCTAGAGGAAAGGGCTAGGATAATAATTCTAACCCATTTGAAAGCAAGGAGTAGAACAGAAAATAGCTTCCAAGTACTCAATTATTTCACTGTCTTCAATTCACTGCCAAAAAACTTCAAAACAAATCCCCATGTTTTTATTAATTTTAATTCTCCTAATCCTTAAGAATACAGATTTAGTGCCTTAAATTCATTAAATAAGAAAATACCTTCAGGGTAAATCATTATTAGATATCATGTAGATTTCACATGAACAGCTACCTGTAACACAGGAGACTGAAATTTCTACAGGAACTATTGGAAAAGATAATTATGTTGCCATTGAAATGTCAGTAGTTATCTGACTTCTCTACAGAATTATTAGTTTGGAAGGACCAAAAGAGAGGAATCATTTATCACAGTAAAAATTATTTCATTGCCTTATGATCTAATGTCCTTAGAAAATCAGGTGCCCTGGAGCACTCTGCCAATTGGTGACACAATTCTTGTTCCCTATGACGCATGAGATCCCACTGACCAATTTTAAATTTTGTGGGAAAAGAGGGAGAACAAAATCATTAGATAAGTAATACAATGAGCAAGACAATTAACTGTCAATTAGCACATGCAAACTAACTGGTCAAGAAGTCCATGCAGAAACAATCATACCTCTGCTGTTTTTGGCCCACCTAGAGAGCCAAATAAGTGTTTAATAAATAAAAAGAGTTGAAGAAATACTGCAGAAGGTTCCATGAGAGGGATATAGTTGCTATAAGGGAGACCTCAGTACTTGGGATACCCTTATACCTGCAATAGGAAAACACTAGGGATGAGGAAAAGTGAGTATGACTTTGGAAGAATTAAGTGATTTAATAAGAAGTGAAGATATTTTAAAAGCTAATAATAAAGAAAATAATGTCTCAGAGTACTTCAGTAGAGGAAAGAAAAGAAAAAAAAACCCAAGGCAAATGTGACATAAGGATATGGAGTATAGAATACGTCCTTCATTTTCCAAGTTTATCTTCTTTAATGATAGCCTGCTACTGAGGCATGTCTTTGCTCATATGCCTTATTGCCAGTGCCACACTGCTCCAAGGTATTTCAGTCTCATGAGATAAAACAATAGGTAGTTAGAAGGAAGTTTTAGTCTCCATGTAGGTTGTATAATTCTACTGGGAAGCAAATTATGAGGTTTAGCAAGACTTAAATGTATCACAGGAGCTTGCTGAAAGTTTTCCATGAAAATTCAAATGAATCCATATTTCTTAAATCTAATTGGTGATCACACATTATTGGTGATCGAATAAACCCAACCAAAAAACCTCTCAGTGAAATAAAAGGCCTTGACTTTCCAAAAAATAAAGAGCTTAATTATAAAAATATTTGGTTTAAAGACAAGTTTCATAGGTACTATAACTTCTGTAAGCATCATATCGGATCTCTGGATTTCACCATCCAAGACAGACACCAGCCATCAGTTGTGAGGTCTTTATGTAGGTTCATCTTCTATATTTTCAGCAGGTGGGAGGTCTTTTTAAGGATTGAAAATCAGTATCTGTTTAGGTTAGGAACTGATGGGTTAAAAGCAAGTCTTGTCCAATAAACAGCATTAAGATCAGCACAACTTTAAAATGCAATTATGGAACCTGCTCTCAGGATCTACCTTCACACTAAAGTGCTCTCAAACACATTTTCAAAAGTCTGTAAACAACTCTGTAGTGAGTAAGCAGTATCAGCACTGTTACAATTCCTGTGAAACCAGCTGCAGGACTCGAGATGCCAACAGAAACGTGCTCTCTCCCTGAGCTACTGTGATGTGTTTGCAGCCACAATTATGGTGCTCAGGTGGATGCTGTAGCAGCTAACCTCTGCCATCAAAATTAAAATGCCTGGCAAGAGCAGACCTTGAAGACTGAAGGACCAAACACTTACAACAAAACAAAACCACTGAGACAAAATTCACACAGAAATCAACACCTGTAGAAACTTATCACCATGTTGTGAACAGCTGAATGCAGAGGCCAAACCACTCCAACAAGGCTGAAGCCAGGCTGCAGTCCTGCATATAATGTATGACTAATTCAGAAATCTCTGGAGGACCTTTTCATCATAGGTTAGAAACCTACTTTCTGCATGTTAATTTATAGTATACACCATTTAAAATCTAAAACATGCTAAGACATGACAAGTTTAACTCTCAGATTTTCCTCATGGGTCATGCAACACTCCCAGGAACTGGTATCAGATATCAGGAAATGTCAATATCTCTGTTACCTTTCAACAATCTCGAGGTAAGGCATTTCTATGCTGCTATCAAATTCACAGCACACTTCAGGAACTGTTTCACAAGAATGCACAAACACTAGTTATTCTTATTTTCAAATCTCCATGCTGCAATTTCTTTGCTTTGTTTTACTCTTAAATTAGAAGTACAAGTTTTCAACAGCCCAGACATCTAATTTTACAGCTCAAGGATTTTAGTACTATTATACATTAAAGCAGTAAATGTGAAACCACAAAAAAAGAAAAAGAAAACTATTAGCCTGATATTATGAAGTAACTTGTTACATTTTCTAAGAAAGTAAGGGTTGTTCCATGTCAGAAAATTACAGAGACCACATACAGCACTTGTAAAATTTATTCCACAATTCTAAATAACATGTACCCACACATATTACAGTGCTCCATAAAAGCCTCAAAGAAGCATCTTCTGGAAATACCATTTTCCTTATGACAAGGGAGGACTGTAAGTTACAATTCTCAAGATTTTCCATAAGTGTTCAACTTAAGAAAAAAATAGAAAGTTAAACTGTACACATAAATCAGAATTTTCAAAGTTTAAAGTTGCTTTGTAATGCGTGAGGTATGGGCAAAATAGAACAACTTTTGTCGTTGATCTTAATGGATCACACTACAGGGATGGCCTCAAAGAATCCATGCCGCAGATTTTGATCTTGCAAACACACCCCAACTTAACTTTCAATCAAAGAAACAATTTGTATAATTAAAAGTACACACATAAGATCAAATACTTATAGAACCAAAGCTTCAGGATACAGTCTTTAATGCCACTTTGTGTGCAGTGGAAATAACTTAGCTTGTATCTAACCTCCAGCAGTTTTTTACTGCTTCTTTGCTAAGGAGTAGCTGAGCTATGGCAGACAGCTGTGAGTGGCTCACCTATTTCATACAAAAGTACATCAATTTGGTTTAAACTGTTCTGAAAGCTGCTTAACCTAAGCATGCCATGCTTAATCTAAATCAGCATATTTTGCATGGAAGCAGGTGCAGAGCACATCAGTCATTACTGTGGTCCAGAGACAATTGTGTCCAGCAGCTCTGGAAGCAACTTACACTGCTCAGGTCACTGCTCAAATGACTACACATCCATCCTCTTCTTCCAGACCATTATTAGATCAAAGTCACACTACTTAAGAATAATATCTTTACTTATAGTTTATCAAGGCAATAATACTGCAGCTTGTAAACTCTGCAGTAAGTCATTCTCAGACAAAGGGTAACATGCTAGACCTGTCATCAGACATTCTTTCCAAATTCATCTTACTTACTTTTATTGAAATGTAAGGACTCTGTTTTAAGCTGATCACTATTTTCCCTCAAAACTCAAGAGAGACAGAAATACAACTCCAGGTGAAATACAATGACCAAATGAATCACTCTTTCAGAGAGTAAGGTCAGGAGACAGGAATATCCTGTCAACTTTGTAGTCACAAAAGCTTTCTGGAGGTTTGCTATTGTAATTAGTGAAATAAGGTCTCGGTTCAATTTTTGTATTAATTATTCTGGTTTTGTAATAAAGGTTTCATATATAGCAGCACAATTTAAAGACAGTATACTGCATTCAGAGCCATTGTTGGAGAAACACTTCTTTACTGACTTCTAAATGTGAAGCATTTTATTTACAAAAACTCAATTCTTCTAGAAATGAAATAGCCCACTGCAGAGCTTGAGTGTTAAACCACAGAAGCTGCAGTCATTCAACAAGGAATACTATGGAATCAGTGAAGTGCTTGGGACTGTTTACAGGCTGCTTATGAGCTATAATAAGTGCTGAACCTGCTGAATACTTTAACACCTTCTCAGTAGTGTGTTTAGAAATGACTGCTATCCCAGATGCTTGTGTAACCTGAAAATATGCAGGAGGACATGGCCATGCCTAAGATAAGCAGAGAAGAGAGAATAACTTACTGCATGTAAACACAGGGCATGTAAAGACAAGACATTTTCTCAGCAACAACACTAATAAGAACAAGATCTCCAAGACAGTTTATGTCTTTCTGGGCTCCCAGACAGCACATACTTTCAAGCTTTGCATCATACCATTCTCAATCAACTAGGATGAAATATTTAATATATAAAGGAATGGGTTTATTTACCTTTACTCTTGGCTTTTACCACACACCCACAGGAGAGCACTTAGCTTAATCATAAATAAAGAGTTGCAGGAGCTCATGGAATTGAGCAACACTTGCTAACCTTTAGCTTTCTGGATGAAAAATGACCTTCAGCGATGACCCCAGTGAATAGTGCTATCTGGAATAGTTCCCTCACATCAAGAAACCTATTATTTTGCTATTATTAAGTTTTAGTAACACTGCTGGGAGAAACCATCTGTTAAAAGAGAAACAAGGTACTAACCCTTAGGTATGTGGGGTCTGTTGTTTTCTGCAATCAGTTTAAGGCACTTTTCATTCATTTTCTACTATTTCCTTTCACCAGTGTCAGGAAGATCAGAATAAGAAAAGACCAAAATCCTTGTGATGTTTATTGCACATCCACAAATAAAAGATATATTTACAGCTGCATTCACCACTTTACTAGGCCTATTAAACAAATGTGTTGTAAGAAAGAGCTTATAAAGCAAACTTAGCAACAGTAAAAACCCCATTGTCTGACTCCCCACAGAAGCTTCAATTGCTTCACAGTATGAAGTCAGGAATCCTTTAGATGAAAATAAACACAGAAGTAGAGAACAGACACATTAAGGATGTGAAGAGGAGTTAAATCTTCTTTCACTGAATGCCTATCTTCCAAGCACTGGTCCCTTGGTTTAGAGAATTATTTTTGGGGTGGGGGAAAAAAAAGACCCATCATCATGATAGAGGAGTCCATCACGGGTTGAGAATTTATGTTTGCATATAAATATATTTTTGGGGATTTAAAAAAATAGAGAAGATAAACTGCAAATGCTCAAGAAGCAAATCTCCTAAAACCTGAAATTCTTCATTACAGATGTAGTAAAAATGCTAGCAACATGATTTCACAAGGACCATAAACAACATTTTTCATATCTATTCCTGCCAAATCACAGTCTGAAGAGTACTGTATATTGCCTGTCATCAAATTCTTATAAATAATTAACATCTTTTGCTCAGGCCAAAGGGATAGGAGAAGCTGACAGTGATATTTTTGTCTTTCTCCCATTTTTGGCTACTAGACATTTTTTGGTTGAGTTTATGTTGGTGGGTTTTTTATTTTTCATTAATGAAATTTTTGGCCTTTAATTTTTTTCTATTTTTTCATGTTAAATATTCATAAAGATCTTTTGAACTATATTGCAATAGATCCCACAAAGCAGACAAGTCTCATGCTTCTCATATAATCTTCCTTGACTAGAAACTTTCCTTCACAATTAGGAACTTCCGATATGAAAATTCAACCAAGAATGGTAATATAATTTTTGAATGTTACATGTATATGTCAAAGTAGGCGTTGCCATTTGACCATTAGAAGGTTTCTTTTACATTGACTTTGTAATGTGCAGAAGTTGACAAAACCAGTTTTTAATCCTTTCCTTGATACTGGAGGTCTAAGTACCAAGAAGCAATCAGTTGCAGGCAGGTGAGTTACAGAGGGTGCTATGGCACTGTGTTTCCCCATGGAAAAGCAAAGACAACATGATGGATTACTGCTGCTTCCTGGTACACAGAATTGGTTCTGTTCTTCTGGAGTTTACGAGGGAAAAGGTTGGCACTTCCACAGGGCAAATGAAGTTTCAGTCTGAAACACAACACTGCATTCAGCAACAAATCTCAGATCATTACATGTAACTGGAGGACTCTTGTTGACTTTTAATGAGAGTTGAGCAGATTCTGATTGACAGAAGAGGCAATAAAGCATACCAGGTATACTCCAGCGAGACAGGGTAGAAAGACATGACATAAACAACTGCCAATTCTCTGCTTTCACCTGAGACTAATAAAAAGTAATTTAAAGATGAGATTCAACTTTTATTTCATCAGAAATTATTTTGCAGCTACATGAGTGAATCAAGTTTTGCAGCTATTGGCTGCACACACAGGCTGGGTGTCATGCCAGGGCCAAGATGTTTGGCAGGCATCCCTTTGACAACTTTGTGGTTGCAGACCTCCTGTACATACTTGCACAGAAACTGTAAAAGGAACCTTTGGCATGCCATTTCATTCTGGAGGTCCTCTAAATTTCAGGTAAAATAAGAATGAGTAGACTAGAAGAGGAACAAAGATTCATCACTAAGATTATACATTCACCAAGAGCAGCGCAGCTAAACAGTGCATTTGGATGCTTGATTGTAATGGGCTGCAGTTTACAAACCCCTTGAAGAGGTCTAGCATCAAAATGCCACAAAGAACCCCTGAGACAAATCAGAGAAACCACTCCTTCTGTTTGTAACATTGCATCTTAAAAAATGAAAAAAAACCACCAAACAAAATTTATCTTAAAATACTTTTGCTTGAGTGATTTTTATAAGTATGAAAATCATCGCAGGGTAAGAAAAAACTGAATACATAATGGTACAGTCCTGCTTTACATTGTTTTGAAAGGGGAAAAAAATAGTCTTTAGACTGCTATAAAATAGTTTGCCAAAGGGATGCAGCATGAGTGAAAGCATTTCAATTTATAGCTTAAACTAAGAAAATGCTTAGAGGAAAAGCACATTGAAGTCAGCTTTCAATTGAAGTCGTTAACAAGGAGAAATCTCTCTTCCAAAATAAGAATTTGTAGCCTTGAGGGTGATCAGAAGAACCAAGACCAAGGCAAAAATGGAATTTGTCAATGTGAGATAAATACATTGGTTTTAAAATTGTGCTCTGAGAGAAACATGATGGTTTCCTTTGTTTTAATATATACAGTAGGCTCAGTAGAGTCAGTTCCTCAAACTGAATCTTGGTGATGACAATTCAAATTTTTCACCAATTTAAAGATGGAGTTTATTTTTAAACTTCTCAAATACTGTTTCTTCAAAATTATTTAAGTCCTTTCTTAAGAGGAGCTTGAAGTTATGGCTAAAGTATTGCATATTTTTATAATGCAATATTTTCATTCTTTTTCAACACGCTCTTTCATGTTTAATTCTGAATCCTTAACTGATTTAAATAAATGCCAAACATTAACTAACCAACACAAAACATTTTAAATAGTATACTCAAGAGGGCTTTTTTCCCTGTAAAACAAAGGGAATCTTTATTCCTACAGGCTATGAATTTCTTCAAGAAATGATGATTTTTGTAATTACACTGTCTGCATGCTATAACTTCATCACATTTGCCTGGCTATAAGAAGAAAACCAAGGCAGGAGTTTTAATAATATATAAATTTCCACTGTACACTTTTAGCATACTTATTGATCAAAAGTTTCTCAAAAGGCCTAACACAGATGCTCACCCTTGCACACCATCCTGTAAATCATGTAAATAGCATTAATCCTCTTTTCATTTAAGCAAAATATAACGCCTGCTTTCAGTGAAATAATGATGAGTACGATATCTGATGAAGAGTTTAAAATAGCAGATGGTGTTATCACTTTGAAAGCACGGAGTTAGCTGCAGAGAAGCAGCAACATGCAGGATATTCTGATCTTGCACCTTCAGATAGTTCTTTAAAGCAGGAACAGGAAAGTGATAGATGTTAGGCTGCAAACCGTCTGCTCCTTGCATCCCTGGCGTGGCACTCATCGCCTCAGAGCTCTGCTACAGCAATGCTTACAGCAGCCTTTGTCAACAAAATGCAGTTATGAAAGGAACTAGCATAAATTCTCTGCCAAAAAATTCCTGTCTCAGTGAGCAAGGCACTCTAAGATTACTTGTAGCCACTCCAGAACTTCCTAGCAGTCACCCCTTGTGATATGGATAGATAATAAACCTAAATCTTGTCCTAAATGTTGGTAGACAATCAGTTGCCTATCCGGTGGGAGGAGGTGCAAAAGCTCTCCTGTCTGCCTCATAAGTGGCCTAGAGATGCTTGTGCATCTTTGCCTAAGATATTTCTAAGCTGACATTGAGTTCTCTGTGGCCTCAAGAATTATAAAATATTACTTGTCAGTTGTTTTTTCCAAACACTTGTAATTCTGGTTATCAGCCCTTATACCCAAGCACATTTATGTGTGGAGCCATAATAAAAACCATTAGGTTCTAAAACCTTGGAATTTTGCTGCTCTTTAATTCAATGTAAGAAATACAAAAACTTCAATCTGTTATATACACACACACACATATTTTACATGTACATATGTATTTATATGTATCTATGTGTATGTGTGAATACATATATGATATCCTCTACTTTTTTTTTGTACCTAGACCTCTCTGGACTATACATAAACAAAGACCACAAGTCAGTTCCTTATCTTGGTACAAAAGTCAAGGTGATTTATATCAAGCATGAATTAACATCTTTATTGAATTTGAATTTGCTTTGGTAGGAAAACTGCTCTTTCCTAGTCATTCAAAACCAGTGCAAGCTGTTAGAAATAGAAAACATTTTCATGTATGAAATTGAACCAGTCATGATTCAGCTTTGGGTTATGTGGCTAGTCATTAATTAGCCATGATTTATGATGATTACTAATTGATTACTAATTGAAATACTATATTTTTATGAAACATATTTGCCTACTTTAGAATTCAGAAATGACTGTCTCAATATTCCCTACATTTTTGTTACTCAGTGTAGTTGTTAGCCCCTGAGTAAATTTTACTGCCCTCTAGCTAGAGAACAGAGTAAGATATCATGGATAAACATGGTGAAACTCTTAGTCTCAATTACAATAAATTCTAAATTGCAAATATCAGGGAAGTTAAAGTAGGTGTGCTGAAACTGCAGTTCCTGCAAATGGCAATGAAACATTTTTTCTGCTGTAACAGACCTCAGAAGCCCTCCAGGATGACTAGTCAGCCCTTAAAAAAACCTAAATTCTTCTACATTAAACATTTTATATTACACATTTTACATATTAAAATCTGACTATGAACATGGAGAGTATCAGTTTTTGTCTGCAATATTTCATCTCTCCCTTCCTTAGCAGTATGTTACTATTTGAAATATTTGTGCTTGGAGAATACATTTTTTTAACCCAGATGATTTGCTTCTAAGTTCAGTCTGCTCCTTCTGCCTGCTGCAGCTTGATTCTACTGTAGAAAGTTGCAAGCAGTTTCAACAACAGGTAAAAAAGACATATTTCAATGGGTAAGGCAGGCACAGCTGCTTCTTAATCACACTTTTTCCAGACAAGAGCAGTGTCCAGTGCATAGCTGCACAGCCTGAGGTCAGGTAATGCCAAAACCCCTCAAGCCACTCAGGAGAATGTAGTGGGTAAAACAGAAAACAGATCCCTCAAGATGTGCAATTGCTGCATGTAACTGCACCAGACCCCATCACTGCAAGAGAACTGCGCAGACCACTCTAAAGGCTCAACATCTCATTTTCATACTGTATTACCTTTGTTCTTTACCATAATTATGAATTAGGAAAAAAACCCCATCCCAAACCAATTAGAAATACAAATAAAACCATGCATAATGCTTGAATTGGACAATTATGTCCTTCATGTGCCTTTCAGGCCCACATGCTTCCAGTGTAGCTCTGTTAGGCTTATAAAAATATATCCCTCCTGTCCTCTGGAAACCCAATCCATTTCAATCTGTAATGTAAATAGTTTCTTTTTAACACACAGTGTGTGCTGATTTCACCTTAATTATATATTTCCCATTGCAAGAACTCAAACTGTGGGATACTGGGAAAGAATTTAACCAGCAGCCTATAAAGAACAGGGGCTGAAGCTTGGCTTCCCATTAACACCTCATTAGCCAGAGTCTGTACTGTATGTAAAATGAGCTAATGATTTTTAAATGAAGTTGTCAACCTACAACTTAATAATGCAGAAATCTATTTCTCTGTAATACTGACATGCTGTAACACATGTTTATCACTACAAATCAAAATGAAGCTATTGGAGTACACAGATCTTGGTTGGTCATCTTCAAACACTGATCTTTAGTGCAATCATAACACTAATACCACAAGTGGTACTGATTGCAATATAAACTTCCTAATGCACACAAGATGATGGTTTGAGGAAAACACCTTCAAGTTCTGGATATAAACTTAACTTAATACAAATGAAGTTAGAACCATAAAATGACTGCTAGGTGGTTATAGGATCAAGTCACGTCTGATAAAGAAATGGCAAAACTCAGATTTGAGTTTACTGTGAATTAAGACCATCACCTGCCTTAGCAAAAATCACCATTACAGTTTGCATTGACTTGACAGGTTTAACAGTAGTTCATGAATGCAGGACTTTCATTAACTCCCACTGAAGCAGAGTAAATGGCCAAGGAGTCAAACAGGGGTTGCACAATATATCCCTTAATCGGCAGGGGGATTGTGGTATTCCTATCCATCAGGTGACCCCTCTGCAAGGGTTAGGACCTGGTCTTGTTGCTGTGGGTTTGGAGACGTGTGCACTGCAGGTGAAGGTCTGGTTTGCTGGGAGAGCAAAAGGTTCCCCTTCACTCTCAGACCAGTAACTCACTTTCACTGAGCACCACTTTAAAAGGGATAATTTGTGAACTGGTAAAAATCAAAGGACACTAATTCGTGCAAGTGTTCTCTTGACTGAAAGGAGACAAGACTTTAAAATGGACTGGTTTTAAATATTCTTCCATAACAACAACCAAAAAAAAAAAAAACAAACCAAAAAAAGAAAAACCAAAAAAAACCAAAAAACAAAGCCCAAAATAATCTGCTGTCCATAACCTCATCATACTCATCATAGAAACTCTTAACATGCCACTCAGCACTGACCTATCTTGCAAGGGCCTGAATCCCAATTAGCCACCAACATCTGCAGTTCCAAAGGGAGGCAGCCAGCAGGCCTGCTGACTTCCATGCTGCAGGCTCTTTGCAGTGAATTTTTATTTGAGGCTGCAGCTACTCCACACTGAAAATTTGCACATATGGGGCTTCATCCTCTGTGCCACAACAGCAACTCACAGGACAGGCTGGAGCACCTTCATACAGAGGGTGCACAACCACATCTTTTTAACTTCCCCAAGCTCTCTGGTACCCTCAGCAGCCTTTCTCTGGAGCAAATGCAATTCAGATGAGGGTCCCTCCTGCTGCTCCTGTTTGATTAGTGAGGACAGCAGTGACATTTGCTCATTGTCTTCGTGCTTGGTCGCTACATTCTTCTGGCTGGGAGGGCTGCAGTAGCTGTTCCCAGGGTGGCAGGCAGGTATGCCATTTCCAACCCTTGCCTGGGGATATGGGGTCAGGCACTCCCTGGCTGCAATGCTGCTTGTAAAATCAGTCTCATTTCCTAAGGGTAAAAACTGTGATAGGGTGTTGTACAAGGTGAAATATAACATGGTGATGTGTGTGACCATGGTAGGGAATTTATGAGGACGGATCTTTCTGTGTTGTTGGATCTGAGGGAACTGCCATCAGGCAGGAAAGGTTTGGCCCTCTTTGAGAAATGGATGTTTTAAGATCTCTTTGAACATATCAGAGTTATGATGTGTTATGGCCAAATTACTGGCTCACTGCTGAAAAGAGAAGTAGGATGCAGTGAAATGTGCACTAGTTCCAACCATTGGAAAGCAATTACTACTACAAGTGAGCAGAGAAGCAGTTAATAGTCACAGCACCATAGTGGGGAGCTTGCCAAAATGTCCAGCTAAGCCAAAGTACTTAACCAACCTAACACTTGGTCTATTTGTCTCATTTACTGTGCTTTTCTCATCCCCCTTACCCCATCAGAAGCAAACAAATGTCAGTAACAATTAGAGCCCTAGCAGTTACATCTAGAAATAAATCAATATTCAAATGCACATTTTCAACAGTAAGAGATGTGAAAGGATTATACAATCAGCATTTGGCACTCATTCCTACTGTACTCTGAACTATAGGTTAAAAGAAAAGTGGTTTATATGCTAAAAGGGGTCATATAATTTATTTCATTCAGAGCAATTAATTGTTTACTTACAAGACAGCTTTCCATGAAAAATACTTCTTTCTGTAAAACATTTCATGGCCCTATAAAAGCAAGCCCCATTTCTTATAGCTTTCTAGCAAGACTTTCAGACCAATTATCCTATTCAGCTTCTCCCTTCCTTATAATTGGTAATTTAGCTTGCTATATAAAACACAATTAAACCTTGTTAGGAGTAAAGCTGTATACACATGGATCTCTAGATGCTGCTAATTCTTAAAACTTAGCCATTCCTAAAATAGGTATTCTAATGTACTTCACACTGATGCAGCTTAGTTATCACTTGCATAACCATTGAAATGTTCTTGAGTAAATTGGAATTTGCTCATTCCCACCTATGTCAGCAAAAAAGCATTTTGTTTTCATCTGTGCCTAAGAGGTAATATCCAAACATTACTGATTGGCCAATCATCACTTTATCTTGGACAATTACATTTCTTTCTCCTATTGCAATGACCATCTCTCATACCTGTCTAAGTATATAATCTACAAATCTATGTCCTGCTGCAGAGAACTGAAATGCCATGGCTATGCACACACAGGTATTTTTTATATATATACAGGATTAAACCCAAATCATAGGGAAGAGTTTAAATCACATGCAATCCAGAACAGAGACACTGAAGGAGCTAAGGAAGAATGGTTCAGCCTCCAGGTAACTGAGACGTAAATAATTTTAAGCAAAAATAAAAGTTCTAAGTATTCTATATAAATATGTCAGAAAAAAATAACATTTTTCCTTTGGGTAACTCAGTTAAACAGCAAGCAGACTTACATTGGCAGGTACTCATTTTAATTATAGTGTGATGACACTTGCTAGTTTAGAAAATGAATCATATGGTTGCACAGGAATTCAGTCCTTTTGCCTTAGCTATATTTGTAGACAGATAGAATTCTAAAAGCAAAACAGACATTTAATTGTTCAAGGGTTACATGATGCACATTTATTCAGCAATAATTTCAGGTTATCTTCTCCATTTCTTTCCCTCTTAATAAGAGACCTGACAGCCTTCTTACAGCATGGAGAGTAAGAGAGAATGACATGCAAATCTAACACACTTTCAGGTAGAAGAACATTTCAGTAGTCTAAAATCATCACTGCAAGTGCCTTAAGTCTTCCAGAATTCAGTAAACTTAATCTAGGGTGAAGCTTAGCACAAGGAAACAATTCACATGACTTCTGAACGGGAACACTTTACTCTATCAAAAGACCATAATTTAATCCCGATGCAATGCATTCAGTGAAGGCAATGAACTTGCAGAGTACCAAGTCTTTAAAAGCCTGACACACTGACCTACCTTTGTGTGACAGACGTAACCTCGGCTGCCTGGTATCTGCTGTGTGACATCCAGCCGGTAGCGCGAGTAACAAGCCATACAGCGCCAGCATCAGAAGGTCCTGAGCAGATGCCATCCTGCCCAAGATTAATTTCTTGTTCTCTTCACTGAACTGCTGCTGCTTGTTTGTTGTTTTGCTGGGGTGTTTTTAAGGCTCCAACTTCCACTTTGCCAGTGCAGTTTGATCTCTCTCTCTCTCTCTTTGGTCAGTTTGTGGGGTGTCTCTGTGGGAAATTCAACGTTCATCAGAGCAGCACACAGCCTCAGCTAGCCATTTGTCAAGCTGTGCAAATGTCATGTAAAAATATTCCCTCCCTAGGACAATTGTTTATGAAGTGCAAGGACATTCCGAGGCGTTACTCTGCAGTGTTGTGTCTTGAGCTGTCTTTAGTAACTCTGCCAGTGGATTCAGGAAGAAGCTGTATTTTCAGTCCCTCCTGCAAGGCAATTCATTCAGAGAAGGAGGGAGGGAGAGGAGGAAAAAAAAAAAAAAAAACCACGGAAAAAAAGGAGAAAGCACCCTCCTCCTTGGTGCTCCTCAGAACTCAGCCCCTTGCTCTGACTTGCCAAACAGCTAGTTTTAATTCACCTTTCACCTTTGCTAATTAAAAACAAGAAGTGCCATTCCCTCCTGGAGTTGCAGGATCCACCCAGCAGGAAGCCGGGCTGTCAGGCTGCTGTATTCACTGGGAAAGTTCAGGGAGGGTTTAGGCAATGCACAGTCCTAGCTGCTTCTAGGAAGCGTTTTAATCCACGTGCCGTGCACTGATTCCTCAATTGCTTTGTGGTTTCACGTTGTAAAACGCCAGGAGAAGGGTCAGAATTCCTCCTGTCCCTCCCTTTCAAAAAGTCATTTCAGCTTTTGTTCCCAGCTCAGTCTTAGAGGAGGATCAACCCTTGCATTAACCATTTAAGAACATTATCACTTAGTGTCGTTAAACAGCATGCTCCTAAGTGGATCAGGGTAAAAAGAGTCTAACTGTATACACTTTCTCACTTTAAAGAAAAACGATCTGCTTTTTACATTTTTTCCCCCTCATGTGCTTTTACACAGTAGCTTCTTCCGTTTACATTTTAAATGTCTCTGACTCTGGAACCTGAGGTCATCTATATATGTCAGTAAAATTGTTTATCTGAATAGATGCCTGTAGGATTGGCCAGTATTTAAAAAAATAAAAAAGCCTGATCAAAGCATTGTAATGATTAACAGCATCAGATTTAAAAGTGCCAAGCAGCTACCTCTTACACTGCTAACAAGTACCAGAAAACTTCATCTCTTTTTTTGCATGTGTGACTTAAAATATACCCATGGCAAGAACTAGGTTTTTATACATCAAAACTACAGATGTCTGGAATACATTAATTAAGGAATAAAGTTCTCTGTAATTAAGATCTCATGCATATAATCATTTAGGATTATGCAAGGTGCATTTTAGACATTAACAATTGCACTATTTTAATAGGATGAAGCATTAAAGTCGTGTTAAGTCTTTATACTTCTCATTGTTTTTTACAGAAAAAGAATCACAAAGAAAGGAAAATGAAAACTAATATATGCATTTGACAATAATGCACTCAAAAAAAATTGGTAGTCAACCAGAGATAATTATATCTGGAGAGAAAGATTAAATAAGACATGTCTGTATGCCAGCAAACTGAAAAGAACCCAGAACAATAATATAATGAAATGCTAATAAATGTAATAGTAGGATACATGGATGGGAGAGGACAGATCTGTTCAAGAAGAATAAAATATGTGAACTACTAGGACAGAGGAAAAAAAAAAAATGCAGCTGTGGTGAAAGGACAGAAGTAAATCCTCAGAATGCCCAAGGACTCCTGGAGGCTGCTGTATAATCAGGAGCAGGGAGCAGGTCATGTGTACCTGTTAGTTCTCCAGGAGCAGGTCATGTACACATCCCTGGGCTTGCTTTGAATCAGCTGGAAGCTGTGCCAGCAGCCCTTGAACCTGGGGAGCACCAGCTAAATCCCACACAGCTATTTGCTCCAATTCTTGCACACAATTGCAGGTTGCAATGGATTTTATGCTGATGTGCCAGCTGTCTGGAAGTAGCTCAGCATGAGTACTGGAGATGCTGTCAGTGGAGAAGGCAATGCAGGCTCTGCCTGCAAGCACAGCCCTCAGCAGGGATGAGTTTGTCTCCACCTGATGGGATTGCTATTGCTGGCACCTTTCTGTGCTGCTGAGGCCATACAGGTGTTCTGCCTGTGGCCCCTGAGAGCTGCTGGAAAGCAGCATCATCTGGTGCCTGGTAAGGTTACTGGAGACTCCCCTTTGGTTGTGATACTGAGAGTTTTTATTGAAATATTTGCATCTTCCTAAAAGAAAATAGAAAACCGAAGCCACCCCACAAACATACAATTAAGACATTTCTCAAAGCCTCATTCTCTGTCATCATAATTTTACAAAATGTAAGCATTTCTGATTCTGAAGTAGTCCAAAAGGAATTTTTTTCTTTGAAAGATCTTGTTCTGGAAAATGTAATACTTTATTTTAATTATGAAATGTACTTTCAAAAAGTACACAAAAATCCAAATGTGAGCTCACACTATGAAAGCTAAAACCATATTCAGTGAGTAAAGCAAATATTAGTGCAATATCTTAAATCTTGTCTCTCTCTAGAACTCCCCTCCAAGCTGCTATATGGTGCTATTTTTTACTTTTCCTGGGCTTCAGCTGGCATCTGAGAGGCTTAACAGACTGAATAGGTACACTTTGGTTATCCTGAGATGATACCAAAAAGGTTAGAGTGGCAAATCCAAAACAATTTCTCCAACGTTTAAAGTTCTGTTTTAATTTTCCAGCAGGGGAAAGGGAGTTGGAGGAGGGAGAACAAGGGAGCTGCTAGAAGCTACGGGCCTTGTTTTGTGTTTAGATAAGATGTGGGGTGCAGCAGGTCTATTCAAACAAATACATGCATACAAATAAGGGCAATTCCCCCAGCAACCTGAGCTTGCATGCACTCACTTGCATTTCCAGCCCCACATACCCCAGCCATTACACAACTCCTTGGCTCTCCACAAACACAACGTGACCCAGGGCTGGAGCTCCAGAGGAGTCAGAAATACCCAAACAAGCTGATTTTCATATTTGTGCCCAAGGACAAAGCTTTTTTTGTCTGAAATCTGATTCTCAAGCAGGGTGGGCTGCGTGGGTGCCTCAGGCTCCTTCCCTGCCTGCCGAGGGAAGGGCTGGGGCAAAGGCAGGGAGGCAGAAGCTGGAGCTGCTGCTCGGTGTTCAGGCTTTGGCTGTCAGCAAGAAATCTGGAAATGGCTGCTGGGCATGGGGAAAGATGCCTGCACTCAAAGTAAACTGACAATAGAAAAGGAAGATTCACATACAGGTACATGCAGAAGATAGATTTTTTTCCCCCTGTTTGTGTTCTCACAGCGTGAATCCTCTCTTTATAGTTCACAAATTGCTGTGTGAGGATTGCAAGCCCTTGCACCCTTACACAACAAGATTTGTGGCAAAGCAAGTGGTGGAGAGGTACACACAATTTCAACCCAAGAGAAATGTGTGCCCTCAGGCAAGGCAGTCAAGCTCTATACCTCAGCATCTTTTCAATTTAATAGGTACACAGTCCTGCCCCAAGGAGTTAGAGTTTTTCCTCTACAGTTTTAAATAGTGGGTAGAAGGATGGCAACACAGATGTTCAAATATTAGGATTCAGTCTTAGATCAGTACAAACACAAAGCCCCAGGGCTATGGAACCTTCATGTAGTACAGTACAAGGATCTCTGAAGAATAAACAAGGTGGGTTTGCTCCTTATTTTCTGTTTAATAAGGCAAATGCAACAGATCTCTGTCAAACCTGAGTTTGTTTCAGTAGTATAATTGCCACTTAAGTAAATGCTGACAGATAAGTTAAAAAATGCCTGCAAACATGCCTGTAAGTAAAGAGTATTTGAAAATTCAAATGCAAACCCTGTACTTGATTGCCAGTGTAGAATGCCTATAATTACACTCTCCTAAAGAGGAAGATGATGAGTTTTTTAAAAGGGGGAAAAAAAAGGTTGCTGTGTGCATATGCAGTCTTTATGTACAGTAAGAGTCCATTAAAAGAACTACAAATTAATTGTGAGTTGCCATGTGAAGTCTGTGAGCCACAGTTTGATTTGCTACAGCTGCTGCAGATCCAGAGCAATGGTAATGAAATTGTTGAGCCTGTAAATCTAAGAACTCTAACACAAAATACTTCTGACATATTGTGTGAACTGGTTTAACTGATAGAGTGAAATGTAAACGCAGGAGCACGACATAAATAAGTAGATCTGCAGCTACTAGTACTAGTAACAAATTGCATTATAACCATAAAGCAAAATGAAATGTTTAGAAAATTTAAAGCTGGGGTGGTCCAACATCTGCCATAACCATAACTAGAAACCAGGTTTAAAATTTCCAAAACTGCATCTTTCTTCTGATGACAATACACTGAACCAAAGAAGGAATTCTCTCTTTTTTCTGTCTCTGTCTGACTGTGGCTGCAGATCTAAGGAAGGTGAGCAACCCCAAAAGGAGCTGTGTGGCTTTCACCAAAGTTAATGGTACCTGTGTATGCATCAGTACAGTACCTGCAGTAGATGTAGCACACAGGTAATGATATCTCCATTTATTTAATACAAAAAGATTTAAATAACTTATTTTACAGTTCTTCATCTGTAAATCTTTTTATGACACTTTGTCCACTGGGCATTGCAGTTCACATTGACACATTGACTTTTAAATTCTGTCATAAAAATTTCTTACAACAGATGTAGGATTTGAAGGAAAGGTCTATAATACATCATGTAACTGTTACCTCTGCCTTATCTCTGCCTTTGAGGTGGGAGTTCATGTTTGCTCCAGTCTCTGTTACAAACTGGCCACTGACTCCCTCATGTGAGCTGCACTGGGAGAAATGGTTGCACCAAACTGTGTCAGGTACTGCAGCATCCTAACTCCCAGCAAACCCCTAAAAACTCCATGGACACATTTGTTAAGAGTGCTGGCAAGACACAACAAAAAAGCAGAAAAGCTGATCCTACAGGTGAGTAATCACTCAATAATATCTTCTGGAATCTCTCTCAAGAACAAAGGAGCAGAGCCACCACTTCAATGACCCCACTGACCACTGACTCTCAGGAGGATATGCTAACTGATAGCAGAAGAATGCTGCCAGATCTTGCTTGTAACAAGGAAATGACAGTAAATAATAATAGGACTTGGTCCTCTGTGGAATTTTCAGACTAGAAGTATTTTGAGTCTTTGCTTTTGTCATCAGGAGTTGGAGCCTAACCCTGTGTGAAAATAGAAGTGTTTGTATGAGATGTCTCCAGGACAGGGAAGTGTTATTTCTCTTGTTTTATATGCAGTGCATTCTCTTTGATCCAAGATAAAATTTAGAAAATATTCATTAAGCAAAAGAGATTGACTGAACATGAACCTGTACTTCAAAACAGCCACAAAATTACATGATAAATTAATGCTCTGGAAGAAGAAAAAGAGTCTCAATTAAATTACATTCCTCAATTCCAGAAGGACAGGGTTTTGGCAGGTAAATATAGAAACAGACTGTCCTTGGAACATTATTGTTTGCAGTAACATCGTTTCTACGTGTAATTACAGGTGAATGTCACTACTAGGAGTAAAAATACTGCTTGGGACATAGATTGGGTATTTTGTCTAACATAAAAAACAGGAATAAACTTTTCTTTCTTCAAATTTAGACCTCTTAACTGATTTCTTTATATCTTGGACTAAAAACCAGGCATATCAGTGTATCTTATTCCTGAAATCAACTCCATGTGCCTGACTTACCATTAGTACATGGGTCACAGCAATCTGTATGGTTAGTTATGGATGTAAATCAAATTACTGATTTCTCGAGAGGAATGTATTTTTGATGACATTTTTGCTACCAAATAATTACTGAAGTCTCTCAAAAGAAAAAATATAAATGAAGCAGTTAGCTGTTTGTTGAAGATGAAATGTGGCCTGAAATATTTCCTATCCTGATCACTGAGCAGGAAATAAATATGTAATGGTCAAAAGTCTAATATAAAGTAGTTATATCTATCAGATATTTCCTATTAACTCAAAGTCAGGGATATATTTTATTAAAGATTAATGATGCCCTTTTTTAACCCAAATTATCAATGTGAATACCATTTAGTTCTCCCTTTACATGATTTTGTTTCCAGTTGATTTCTTCTTGATGCTTCATTATTTGAAAATGAGACAAAACAACAAACAAATAACTAGTTAAGAAAGGATGATTTTTAATGGCTTAAAGGTGCCATTTAGTGGCCTCAGTTCCTACCTATTAATTTCTGTGCAGAGAATAAGTGATTTGGCCATTGTTGGAGACAGTTGTAGACAATATCTTTCTTTCCATGATCAGACGTGCAAAATTATAAACTACACATTTTCTGTCTGAAGCCTGTGACCATCATTTAGTGCAATTATCATCCTAAGGTGAAATGAAAAGCATTTGTTGAAAAATTATCCATTTTTACTACAAATCAGTTGCAGGTTTTAGTGCTACAAATACATTTTGATGCAGAATATTTAAAAATCAATACCACTTTTATTGCCCACTATAAGATTCCACATTCCTATTTGAGCAAGGTGATGACATCATCACTTCTGGACTCAAGTTCTGGGCTACACTTAATTTGCATTTTTACTCCTAGTAGTGGAAGACATATGCCATGACAGATCCCAAACACAGAGAGCTGGTATATGCTGTGGCATTTGCAGCAGTGGGACATAATCTGCTTTTAGGAATGTATTAGATTTCTTGTGACAGCAACGTGGGTCCAAAACCTGAGGGAAAGAAGGAATAAATCTAAAGAAATTCTTCTGGCTTTTAACAGAGGGTGTGCTTGGAAGTGAGCTGTCTGTATTCAGCTTCAGCACACAAAGAAGCTTAGCAGATAGGCTTCTGTGTCACAGTGGTTAAAGCATTAATTCTCCCCATGGCTTAAAGATGTTCCTAGGTACATATCCTGCTCTGAATCCCTGTACAGCTGTCAGGCAGCTAACACCCAGGTGCTGGGATGGTACTGAAGCACAAATACAAATCCCCAGTGTCTTGCAGCAGTTCCTGGTGAGCAGTGTCTGATCCCACTGCAGCCGTGGGGAGCTTTGGGAAGGAGTTCTCAAACCTTTCAGACTGTACAAATCCTCTCCAAGAAAAGAACCCCCAGTGTGATGAGAACTGAAAAACTCTATTTCCCTTGAGGTCTTCAGAAATCCCAGCATTAACCAGATAATAGCTTTCAAAGGAGAAAACCACAAAATCCATTGCTGTGTTTCTAACCACTTACTTTACTCACACACCCTCCTGGCACCCACACTCTGTGTAAGGGAGAACTTCTGGTCTGGCTGAGTGACTGACTGAGTGCCCTTTGCTGTGTGACAGCTGAAACAAAAAGATCTGGCTCTACATTCAGAACTTGGGTGTTCTTTACACCACAATTTTTTTTTCATCTGCTTTATTATTATTATCATGAAGAAAGTCTTTATCGTTGGATTTCACTTTTGACATCTGTCTAGACAGATATTTATTTCAACCACACATTCACTTAAAGAAAAAGAGAAAAAAAGGAAACAATAAGACCCCAAAACCAAGGGCTTTAATAAATTTTCTTTATTGAAGAGCCAACAACTTCAGCTTTCAAGTCTCTGTACAGGGTATCAAACAGCATTAAGTAAATCCTTTAAATTACA
Source organism: Molothrus ater (assembly GCF_012460135.2). NCBI lineage: Eukaryota > Metazoa > Chordata > Aves > Passeriformes > Icteridae > Molothrus > Molothrus ater. The sequence goes on along the minus strand of NC_050482.2, from coordinate 9,489,857 downwards.
ACCTTGAGGAAGTGAAATAGTCGTTTCAGTCTATTTTCCAACTAGATAAGTGAATTGTTTATCTCAGGCAAATATGTTGTCTGCCTGTTAAGGTTCATTTATATTATTATTAAGGCTGTACAAGTATTACCCTCATCTACTGAGATTATGCCCTCTTCATAATGATATTACATTGTTCCAGTAGCAAAACCTAGGGTTTCAGTCATTAGAACAAATACTCAGAAATCCAGTGCTATAGCTGTGTAGTGAAAGTGCAATTGTATTGTGAGATGTGAGAAAAACATCAAAAATCTTATCCTGAGGCTCTATTGGCTGATGCAGAAATTTCATCTAAACAAATTTCCCCAATTCAAAAGAACAGTAATGAGATAGAAGCATAAACAGGAGGTGAGCAATTGTCTGGATGTGAAAGGCTGTCCTCAGGCAAGGGAGGTTTGCTCCCTTTCCATAGCAGAGCTGAATTCAAAGTCAGAGGCTGTGAAACAAGCTTCCAGGGAAATCAAGGGCAGCTTCCCAGCAGCAGGATGAATGAGGCAGAGGACTGGCTGCCTCGGGATGTGGTCAAAGCCATGTTATTTGAGGCATTTTTAACAGGCTACCCTGCCCTGCTGGGAGGTGGACCGGATGATGTATTAGTTGTTTTCCATCCCTGGATGCCATGATCTTATAAATGTTGTGGCTCAGGACCATGTCTCTTTTGAATTTACAAAACCACTTTGTATGTAGTGGGCAAGGCAAGGATTAGAGAGCCAATTAATTAGACCAGTACAGGACTATTTTTACAGGGACATAGTACATTGGGTGAAGGCACAGTGAAAACCACATTTCTCTGGTTAATGTCTCTGTAGGGATTCTCTGAATCATAATTTGTTTTTATATGTGACCATCTTCCTCCAAGACCAAAGAAGGGCACGACCTAAAAGGCGAAGTCACCATAGACTGTAGTTTAGTCTGCTATGGCTTCCCTACTCTAACACAAAGCAAATGTTTAATCCTTAAAATAGAAAAGTTAAAGTAGTCAAAACCAGGACAGACAAATTATGGCTGCCTGGGGGAATCCTTGATTTACAATGCAGCAAGTTGTACAGGCTGGTGTTGCTGTGCTAGTTGATGCTCAGCATAACTACCATAGTAGTTGCTCTGATAAATTTTAAAAATAACAATAATCAAAATATTATTTGTTGAGTCATCTGGAATATGGAAGTGCTCTGTAAAATGTGGAACCCTCTCATTTTGGTTCCTGTGTGTCACTGCAGTCTGTGTAGCTCTTATTCCTTCAGTTAAATTTTCCTGTGGATTCAGAGCCAAATTGTTGCATCATCAGAAAGGCCAGAAACAGGATGGCCTCATTCTCTGGTTGTGTAAAATAACTTGATTCAATTTCTATTAATAGGGACAACTAAGAACACCAAATATTCTGAAATTATTACTGTTGATGAGAAGTGTGAATATGCTATTAACATTCATTCTAAAACCACTATTTTATGCCTTAAATTCACAAAACAGAATTTTTGGGGTTACATCAAGTTAGTTGCAGCATTATTTGTGAAAAAATGAAAACACTATAAATAAAATACATTTCTTCTGTTCCAATAATCCAAGGCAACAGATTTACCCTTCTGATACAAACAGTTCCACTGATTTTAACAGTGGCATTTATGTGCTTTAAGTTAATGTTCAGTGATTTGCTGGGTTGGACTTCAAAATCTTGGATTTTTTTTTTTACTAACAGAAAAATAGGAAATGAAAAATTTTGTTCCCAGCTTTAGAAAAGACCAACATGTTTCTTAGTTTCAGACCTGTTTTTCCTGTTTTGGGAATTTCCCCAAAACAGATGATCATTTCTGTGAAACTGATTCCAGATAGAGATCCAAATTTTGCATGTGCACAGTAAAAAAAAACTGTTCCAAGGTGAAAATCTGAGGTGTTGGTTGGGCAGAACCAGTGCCAGAGATGTGAGGGCAAGCAAAGGAAGGCCAGGGGTGGAAGTGGGATTGGGAATTATGATTCCAGTGCTAAAGGAACTGGGCGATGTTTTTTGGCTATAAGAACCTGTGTCCATGCAGCTTAGGGAAAACATACCATAGAGCAGATTGGTCACATCCACTTACAGAAAGTGTGGACCAAAGATTTCCCTAGAATCCTGAGGTCCTGAGGTGTGATTATCATTCTCTGTGTTTTACTAGTTTCAAACTGTCTAATAATGCCTTGAGGGCTGTGTTACAGTTCACTAGCTTGGCAATTTTATGAAAGAAAATTAAGTTTCTGTGATTGCACGTCATCAGGTGAGTTACTTAGTGACTAATCAACATTTGCTCTAGGTAATTTGTGGTCTCCAGGTCCAACCATGCTCAAGTTTGAGAAGATTCACCTGTAGCCTGTATTAAAGTGATGGTTATGAGTAATAAAAGAAAAAAAATGCTATAGAAGGAAAGGAACTAAGCGGTATAACCTGTGGAATTTATATCCAGTTTTAATTGCACTAACACTTTACCTGAGGAGAAACAGGATAGCAGACTCAGTGTGTATCTGTCCACATGAACACTTTTGTTCTGATCCAGACTATGACTTTGGAGTGAATTTTCTGGTTCATGCACCACACCTTGGTTTAAATTGCACAGAAGTGGGAGAAGATACAAAGTGGATTCATTTGGGATGAAACTAAACTGGGAGATATATTTGAATACTGTACCAAACATGCTCCTGATGTTGCTGGGCACCAGTCCATGGTATCAAATTACAACTATTCCAAAATTAAGCTCCTGAAATTCATATAGATGTCATAGATGTCAGGGCTTGTTAATGTTATAAAAACTGATCCCAGTGACTGCTGTCTCGTGACTGCTGGCAAATTCATATTGAATTCATTGAATTATTTCAGATGCAACTATTTTCATGGAAAAAGCTAGGAAGTGATTAGGCCCATAGAACTTTTAAAGCAAGAGTATGTATTTTCCCTATCCTAATCCATCAGTGATTAGATACCCACTGCTGAGAGATTCAACTGTAAACCATGTCAACATTAAATTAATAAATATGAACTCCACTTGGTTTTGTTGTTTCTTAATTTTCTTTAATATACCAGTGCATAAGGTTGATCTGTGGTCCAGTGTTTTTGTATTCCCACCTCAAACAAGAGGATTATCTGGCACAGATTTGCTTGGATCTTTCCTCTGAGGTTCACTATGGATGTAACATTTCATTCCACAAATTTTTTTTTCTTGTTTTTTTGGTTTTGAGTTTGTTTTTTTTTGGGGGGTTTTTTTTTTTTTTTTTTTTGGTTTTTCTTGTGGAGAAAAAGAGTTTTGCATTCTATTCAACTTGAAACTTAATTTTCATTTTTAAAGTACCCAAACCTCATTTTCACTTTTCAGGTACTGAAGTGCAATTATTCACATAACATTATTCACAGGACCTCCCCAGATCTGGCACGCAGTTCCCATGTTCAGACCTTCAGACTAAAACACTCAGCAAAATGGAAGCCTGTCTGAGAAAGATTACCATTACTTGTCACTTTTATGGAAATGTGCCATTTTCTTCTAAAAAAGGGGTGTGCTTGATCAAGAAAGCCTGCCAACTAAAATTATATATTTATAAACACATAAATCTTGATCAGCCTTAGCTGGGAGCTTATTTCTCTGTGGGCTGAACACCCAATAAATGACCAATTGACTTCTATGTTTGAATAGCTGTAAGATGGGAGGAATTATTTGGTACTGGAGGTCATATTTTATTTATTTCAGTTCAAGGGCCAGTAATTTTCCACAGCTTATGTCCTGTTTTTAAAATATCTTTAAATTATGTCCCTAAAAATAAAATTGCATACTCACAGATGTCTTTCACTGGCACTTTACTTTTGGAAAGTCTTAATTCTAAGCTTGTGTCATTGAACTGGTTCTCTCCAGAGATATTCCCAGGAATTTTTCTTAGGGTAAATGTTTCCATGAGCATTTTCTCCCAGATTTTAATGTCTCTGGATCTTATGATCATTTTATTTTAATTTCTGTAGAAGACCCACAACCTGGACTCCCAAACTCCATGATCTGAAAATATATTTCACTGAGAAATAATTCACCATGATCACCTTTCCCAATCTTTTTTTTTTGTTTGTTTTTTTTGTTTTGGTTTTTTTTGGTGGGAAAATAATAGTTATGAAGAGGACTACCCTGTTTGAAAGAAACAAGAAATACATTTAGAATTCGCTAGAAAATGGTCTACATTCCTTTGGATAAAGAAAAGAAGGAGACTGCCTTGGTGCCAAAACCAATTTTCAAGCTATGTGTCAAAGAGGAGCCAACAGAGAGCAATGAAGTTGGAAATTGAGAAATGTTATTTCAGGTACTGTGTTTTTTGGACAGGATGTGAAAACATCCTGAATTGAAAGCAAAACTACAAGAGAAGGTTTCAGAGGAGCTAAGAAGAAAAGAAGAACAGAGTCTGCCATGGTATTAAGGTCCCAAAGAGAGTATGGACACAAGTGGTTCATGTCTATGGACCCCTTCAGTTTGCCTCCATAGCCACAGCACTGGAAGAAGTGATCTGTTCTGTTGGGCTTTTATGTGCCTGCATTTAATTTTAGAAGCAACAGCACAGAGAGAAAGAGAGAGAAAAAGAGAGAGAGAGAGAGTGAGAGTGAGAGAGAGAGAGAGACACAGCATGTATATGTATTTTGGTTCTCAAGTGTACAGCAGTATTGATGAATGAAAAAGCCAAACACCATCAACTTTGTCCACACAGACCACATGATTGTCTGCAATTAAATCTATATTTGTCCTTTTTTCACTGAAGCTATGACAAGATGACGTGTTCATTTTAGGGTATTAAATGTCACTGAAAATGGGACTCAGCCCAAACATGTCACACTAACCACTGGTCAATAAAACTAGAAATCAGCCTGCTGTAGCTGCTAATGCTCTGGACAGGATTTGGCCTGGAACAAATCCCTGCAGCTGTTGGTGCTCTGAAAGTTGTGAATTCAAATCAGAAATTATATTCTGTACAAAGTATTCATTTTGGAACTATATTCTCTATAAATTTGTAAATTCATTCTACGTTAATTGGAAGATAGAGAATGCAAAGCACCTGGAAAGAATAAAAAAATAAAAATCAGTAACAGTTTTGAAAACTGGTTTTAGTTTGGATCTCCTCCTTAACTCAGGCTGCCTTCATCCCTGCGGGGTTTTCACAGCCTTACCCATTCAATTGACTCCTTGATAGCAAGAGCTCATTTAAATTTCCTGATCTTTAGTCAACCGTAAAGGCTCATAGCAACATTTAGAATGGTGACCATTGACCAAATGGCCTGAAAATGCAACTTTTTTTGGAGTTGGAATTCCTCCCTTCGTTCCACCTCATAAATAGCCTATAACATTTGGTGTCTGAGTTCTGTCTATTAAAGGTAGTATTTTTAATATCACCAGATAGCAAAATGGGATTCCAAATCTGTCTGGATATTTTGGATTAAATTCCTGCATCATAAAAACATAATAAAAATAAAATGTACAATGTTAAAACTAATTAATTATTATTTGCTTTTTATGATTCGCTACTTGTTTTTAGGCATGTATTTCAGTCTCCCTCAGGCCTCATCCAACTTCTTCTTTTACTTTTTCTTCAGATAGATAATTTCTAAAGTTTATAATCATCAAATTTGAAAGCAAAAATTGGAAAAATGTTTTTATTTGTAAAGTTTGTTTTTATATTGTGGAACAAGCTTATGATTTTGAATGTTTGGTGGGAAGATCATGAGATAGAAAACTTCCTTTTGCCATAATTTGAATGGCAGCAACAAAAGCTGTGTTTAAATTTTACTGAGGACACTACAAAAAAGCCCCACTTACTCCATCCAGAAACCTGGGAAAATTGTACGAACACTAATACTGTTCTATGATCTAATTTTCTAACCTGACAGAAAAAGGGTTAACAGGTTTTATATAACAGCCAAAATTTGCATCCAAGGATGAAAAGAACACATGTAAACAGGTGGATAGACAAAACAACAGCTACATAATTCTCAGAGGATAAATAAAACTGCTTAGCAGTCTTTTTCTCCAGGGAAGCAATTTTTTAAAAATAACTACCTCTTAAATAGAACTAACAGATACAAACCCAAGTATGTCTTAGATCTATTTGTTCTTTTCATTTTTTTTACCTCTTTGCTCCACACAGGTATCTCTTTTTCTTGTGGCTTCCTATTTATTATTTCTACTTCAAAGAATGTAGCAAACTCTTAGATGCTCTGTAGAACTTCTGAATGGCTGAACTTATTTAAGCAGCTAAATTTGGCTGAGATGAAATCTACCTGGGTTGCTTAGCTTTATGAAGAATATAGTAAGTCTCCCTAAAATACTGACTGTATGTATTATGTTGTTCAACAGAAAATGTGGTTCCTAATTGCAAGCCCATTTCTTCCAATCAGCACCATGGTTCATGGACATCTATTTTGGCATTGCATTGTCTGGTGAAAAAAGTAAGTTTCAAGGTCCAGAAAAATGGAATTTACTTGAATAATAGCAAACTAGCTGCTTCCTTTCACAATTGCTGAAATGAAAACACAGCTTCTTGCTGCTTTCTAAACCTGCTCTATTTGGAGCCAAAAAAACTGCACCAATGTCAAATGAATGATACTGAACAGCAACACATTAAAGGATTAATTCTGCAAATGAAACCAAATAATTACATGCAGGAGATACAGATTCAATTCCTGTCTCTGCTTTTGTGGTATTTGTTGAGGTCTTTTAATTTCTTCGTGCCTGAGATTCCCTGTAATAAAAAACGGAGATGTTACTTTACATGTTAAAAGTATACAGCAAAGGTATTTCTTTGAATATTTATGGAGTCTAAGCATATCAAGTCTGGAATACAAACACCTTTGGGACAGTCAATCATCTTATAAAAATGCATACATTTTATACTTCAAAATACTTTACACATCATACTGTAAGACTAATTCTTCTTATTCATATATTCCCTGCTTAAGAAGCAGCAAGAGAAGCAGGTTGAATTTTAAATAAACCATGTTCTTTCAGAGTCAAAAGCTAAGATAACCTGCTCTCCTACATGTTTGAAAATTTTTAAAAATTGCACAAAACTAAGGATCTGAAAACTTTTCCTAAAAGACTCATGCAAAACTTGTAGAAATGAAAAAACTTCCATTTAGGAAACATCATTTGTCATGTAAGGGAGGCAGATGTTATTAATTATCAAATACAGACCATGCTCATAACATGTAAAAGCATTAAAAAGTGCAGTAGCACTGTAAGTGAACCAGAAAACGACAATGTGTTGTTTTTGCTAGAGGTCGTAAACCTAACATCCTATTCAGTAAGAAGGAATGTTGCTTTTCCTTTAAAAAAATGGTTACAGGAGAAATCTCTGTAAGTTACGTCTCTCAGTTCTCTTTATCTAAAAGAATTTTTCTGTTGCATTGATTTCTGGTTTTACAGTGTTACAAAATGGATGAAGTTTGCACTGGAACAGAGTGACAAATTGTGACAGAGTCCAGCAAGTCAGTGTGATGTGGTTCTGCTTCACTGGCTTCCCCTGCGAGTCTGAATAACCTGAAAAGGTCATTTTTCTCTCCTTCCTCCCTCTCCTTTCTCAAGTGTTTGACAGAACATATTTTATGGCACACCTGAGTGTGAAGTAGTATTATAGACACCAACCTCAACTGCTGAAATATCAGTAGATAGAAGGGGTTTTATTGTTATTTTATTTGCACTCAATTATATCCAGAATGCCCAAGATATCAAATGTATTGGACTAAAATTGTGTCAGCTCTTTTTCTCCCAGCATCTTCTGTAAGCCAGCATGCTGGATCTGAGCTTCCCACTCCTTCATACTTGCAGTTCTTTACCAGTCATATGACAAAGTTAACTTTGACCCATTTTTATTTTAACTTTTGACCCGTATTACAGGGCTGTTACAAGATTTAAAATTGTGCAGATATATTAAAATAATAATTGCAATAAAATCACATTGAATGATAGAATAACTAAGGGGAAAAGACCATTTAATACAGCACAGGAATCGTATGTCTTCCTTTAAATTCATTTCCACAGAAAGCCAAACCACTTTCTGATAAATACAGAGTAAAAAATGAAAGCAAATAAATGCTAGAGTCAAACTAATCAAACTTTTTAATTTATGATATTTCTTTTGATTTGCCACTGAATTCACTTTACAAAATTGGAGACTCTCTCTTGGTGAGAATTACTTATATTTAGTTTAAATATTTATTCTACTAAAGCTAGACATTGATAGAAATTGTAAAGCATTTAAACAGTAAGGAGACAAAATATAGACCCTTTAAACAATAATCCATCAAAGTTTACAGACTTACACATGAAATTTCATGTTTCAAATGACTGATTTGTAGTTAAAAAAAAAAGAAAATGTTTTCACAATCTATTCATTCATCTGCATATGTGAAACATGCTTTTTTCTAAATATGTGAATAGACCATTTAAAAATGAAAAATAATTAACAAATTTAAAAATCTGTACACAAGTTAACATTATATTTACAAATTTCTTCGTACAGGAAACTGCCACATGGTAAGGTCTTTTATATAAAGAGCACAATAACCAGTTGGGGCCGAAATTCTCCAAATTACCTGGTGCTGGGCTATTTTGTAAGAACAGCCTGCCAGACCCAGTGGCTGAGTTGGAGGCAGTGGGATTTCACAGAGCCTGTTGGAAGCAGCAAGAGCTCTGCTTGGCAAAGCTGTGTCCTTTTCACACAGTCTGTAGTGTGCAGCTGCACGTGTTGCAAATGTGGTTTTGTGATAATCCTGAATATGCTCTTATCTTATACCTTGCCAAAGTAGGTACATTCTACCCTGGAATTAAGCAAAACATTATTAAGAAAGCCTGAAAAACAGGATATGAAAAAAAAGTTCAGAAATAGAGGGTTTTTTTCTTGGTTTACAATAAAAAAAATGTACAACTTTCATGTATTTCTGATCATTTCCATGCATTGAAAGTTGAAAACATGGGTTTCCAAACAGGCAGAAATTTTCTACATGGCTCTTCAGATTTTTAACTTTTGTGTTGAAGACCCTTGGAAACAGAATACTGAGTTTCATTTCTGTCTTTCTGCACCATGACTTTTAGCTTAGATTTTGGTCTACATGTGTTCTGTCTTGACTTTTATATGAAATCATAGTCTAATAATTTATTGGTGTAAAAAAAGAATATTTAGAGTTGCATGGAATATATTACCCTTTTTTAACATACAAATGACATTGGGCTATTGATTTAATGACATTTCCTGTTTCTGCTTCATCAGAATCATTATCTTTGATTAGCCCTTTGCTTTTTATGCTGTAACAAATACTAACAGCAATACCCTGTTCCCTTCCCTCTCTCAGTGTGAACTGGCATTTTAATCTGCACCAGAAAAGCAGGGTGGTTTCAGGCAGATCTTGCCAATAGAGAGGTCATTTCCTCTGTGATGTAGATTCCCTCCCCACCTTCTGAACCAGCCTCCCTGGAACTTTGCAGAGTTGCTAAACAGGGAATGGGGAGAAGCAGGAGAAGCAATGTCTATTTGCAGCTGGAAACAATTGGATATTTAGAGGCAGTGGAGTCTTGATTTGTCAAGATATTTCTTCCTCACTTAGTGAATAAGCACTTCTTGACTTAGAAGCAACAGACTTACTGATGGTCTCACTTCTATGCATAGATGTCATAGGTGGCTGCTCAGAAAACAGGAAAAATTTTGTGTGGAGTGACCTTAGGTACCAGTGTAGTGAATGGAAATGGAAAGTAATAGAATCTGTATACTCTCTAATGTTACTTGTTAGACTTTTCAGACATAAAAATTCAGCTCTTTAAATTGCTCAGTGAAGCAGAATGTGCTCAGAGTATGTCTGAATTACTCAGGTCAGCCAGATCATTTGTACAGAAGTGAGAAGTGAACTTTTAATGAAAGAGATAGGCAAAGACAAAATCACATTAGTTCCCCTTGAGGACATAGTGATGTGATTCTGGTCCATCTACTAACAGAAATATTCTAATAAAATGATTGAGCAGCATACTGAGTTTATATACACTTAATGAACTTCTGGAGAATGAAAGAGGGTGGCTGCAAAAAGATCATTGGGGTTTTTTCAATGACTAATATGTTTCCTAAAGTAAAACTTTTATGGTGGATCACAGTTGTCAAGCCCAGAATTTTTCCTCTGTGTTGGGGGGAACCAGATAATTAGAGGAGAATTCAAGAAAACTGTTGAGGAACATGGAGCAGCTTTTCACAGAATATTATCCCTTCTGCCTTGTTTGATGAGAATTACCAGCCATGATAACAACAACAACAACCAACAATCCTTGATGTCTACATTCTCATAACAAGGAGGAAAAATCAGTCAGAAACCAGTAATCTTGTCTATGTTACTTATATCCAAAAGATTAAAATTGTTTTTGCTTAATAGTGGGTTCTCTGATAGCTCAAATGCATTGATACTTTTGTATTCTGTCAAGATCAGGAAAGAGATGCTTCAGAGAGCAGAAGATAAAAGGTCAATTGAGTGCTGGAAAGAAAGACCTTTATTTTGATTATATTAATGACTTTTCTTGGCTATGAGATCACATTCTTAGGCAATTCTGGTCTGTTGATCACTCTTAAACAAGGCTGCCCAGAAATTTTTTCACTTTCCAAAAAAAAAAAAAAAAAAAACTCTCCAAAAATATATTGCCTACTAAATCTGACCAAGTAAGAATCAAACTGTGTCACCTCGCCCTGACCTAAATTAGATCCTTAGTTCATAAGTAGTCCCATTAATTTCTCTGAGACTATTCCTGGATACAGGTGATACTCAGGCTGCCTAAAGTCATTCATCTGTTTTTAACAAAATCCAACTAAAGAGAGCCTGAAATGGTATTCATAGATCACACATATTTTATTTTAAAAACCACATCCTGAACTTGTCCCATTGGCTGCACAATTCCTTCAGTTCTTCAACCTATCCTGTGAATATTGAATCAAGTGCTACTCATGCAAGGAGAGAGAAGCACAGTGTTTGCTCTGACACTCCCAAAGTTAAGATGTCAGTAATGTTTGTGTATTTCTTTAATATCATCATAGGCAATGAATAAAAACAAAACAAAAATGTGTATTATGCTGTTTATTAATAGCTTTTTCCCGTGCTGTTATTAAGCCTTTACAAAATGGGAATAAAAATATCAAGAACACTTTAATCTTGCTGTGAAAAATAAAGTGAGGATCCAAACAAAATTAATAAATTCTTATTCGTTCTTAAAAGTAATAAATTCCTATTCCTTCTTAACACAATCATGTTACAGTCTAGGAGGGGGCATTGGATTCCCCACTTCTAAATCCACAAAATGAAACTAATCAAATTTTGAAAACTGGTCTGTATTCACATGGAATTATTAGGTTTCCTGCAGGAAAAGCTAGTTTATTTTTTATATTGAGTTGCACTTGAATTAGATGTACTCTGAATTTTTCAGAAAGACTGAAATATGTGAGTTAATAATACTTAAGGTATTTATAAATGACATTCTCATCAGAGACTTGTCTGATATATCAAGTTTGTCCTTTTCTAGGAGCATGCCCATTCTTATTAAGCTGGAGAGAGATTTATGCAGAGTTTGATGTCAGGCCTTCTATTCTCCAGGTATTTTCCAGGATGCTACATCCATGTGATGCCCATGAGAAATGATTTTTCTTCCTTCATCACCAAAAGGACTCCAGCTAAAGCTCTGTTGTGTCTAACAGTGACCATTATGCAGTGCAGCATTCCTGATGTTTGCAATGACAGTTGACTTTTGCTTATCTGACATAATCTTTCATTGCTATAGCTACTTTTCAGGAGATTTGGTGGACTTGGCAGGCATCATGCATTATAACTATCAAATCCCCTTGAAACAGTTGTGGAGGCACTGAGGGCAGGCTGGCACTTCCTTGCATGGGGCTGGAAAAAACTGTTTCCAAATGGATAGCATGGCCCCAAATTGAGCACAGTTATAGTGGTTCTTTTATTAAGACTGACTTATGTAAAATCTGATTTATGAAACAGTCAGCTAACCTTCTGAGTAGCTTAACTTCCAAAGGGACTGTAGAATACAAAGCCATTCTTTGGCTTTAAGGTTGCTACCAGCAACATGTAATAATAGACTGTAAGTCAATGGAAAACAGGGAAAAAAAATGTTACATACTCAAGGCACATCTCTAATCCAGACAAGTTCTTCTTTTAATTTTCATTTTATTCATAATATGGATCTTAATTGTTTTTACTGATGTTAATCCTAATGACTTAAAAGCTATGAATCCCATTTTAATTGTAAAATCAGAACAAAGATTCATTATCAAGACTTAAAAACCAGAAGACTGAACAAGGATGTGTAACCAAACAGACAGTATTCAAAATGTGCATTGATTTATTTTTAGGACTGTGCTTACTGAATATCAATCACAAAGTTACCAGTGTTGTGGCAGTTGAAAGACAGCAGATTTTTTCCGCTTGTAAGTACATGGGTGTTTCAGATTTTCCTTATTTCCTTTCTCAAGCAGCTATGCTACTCTCTTCTTTCTAAAAGCTCCCTCAAAATCTGGGAATAAAAACATTTGTGACACTTGCTATTTTCTCCAAGTCCCATCAAACTAGTGCACAACCACTCTCTGTGGAAGGCTCCCCAATGTCCTGTTCAGCATCAGTTAGATTACTTTCGACATGAAGAAAGGTTTCACGAGGAAAGCATTACAGTAACACTCTATGCAGGGCCACACAGCCCACCTTCTTCTTTTATTTAGATGTCTTGGATTTGTCCCATTTAAATTCTCTGCTAAAAGCATTAAGTAAAATCTTTATATGACACCACAAAGTAGAGCCAAAGAAGTTATTAAAGTGTTGACATAGGAGTGTGGCAATCATAGTCAAGGATACTTGACTCGTGCTATTAGATAACTGAAATTATTTTACTCAGTATTTAAGAAACTGAAAGTCTGTTCTAAGAGTACCAGCTTAAGACAGATTTACTGACTAGGTTAACTCTAGTTGTATTCTTCACTAATAAACAAGCTAGTAACTTGCTAAAGTTCTTGGTGCATGAAGATATAAACTGTGTTCTGGTATAATCTTTCAATGACAAAAAGGAAATGAAAGTAAATAGATAGCCAAGATCCATAAATATTGTATAATAACCCCCTTTTATTTATTCTTTGTCAAACTATTTACAAAGAAAATTAAATGTTGTATCTGGGAAGGAAGTGTTTTTTGCATTGCATCGGACAAAAATATGTGACTTAATCTGGACTCTCTTCTTGGTTTTGGGCGCTGATTCCTGTTTGTCAGTGTTAATCCCTCATTGTTCCTACCTTAAAAGCTATCTGATTGAACTTCTTCTTCAATCATACTCTAACAATTGGGCTGATTTAACACATTCACTCTTTCCAAGACGAGACAGAACATGAGGAGAAATAACAAGTGTGTTTTCTTCTTGTATTTCAGAGAGACCCAGCAAGTCATTTCAGATACTCAGTGCAAGGCCTCTTGGGCAAAACATGTAACATCAACTTTTCTACTCTGGAATAAGTGGACTTGCAAAACATTTCTTACCTGCAGTGTACAGCCATCATTTCCATTTGACAGCTTCAGGTAGAATCACATTTCTGCAGGGAACTACGAACAGGTGAGGAGGTCAAGAGACATTTATTGTGCTGTGAAAAAAGGCAGGACTTTTGATAGAGACAGTCTGAGCACACTGTTTCCATTAATGCAATGGAAAGCATCATACCATATCTTGTTAGTGCATAATATGTGTTTCATTTTATTGCAATATATTCCTTTTGATCTGTGCAAGAGGGAAAGAAAAAACACTGAAGTTTCCACAATAACCTTTCTTGTTCTTGGTCAGTTACTATTCCAATACAGGCTTCTAGAAACTGGATGTATTGATCCTCATCTTTTGCTGATTCCATAGAATACAAGAGGGTGTTATGGGCTGAATAGAAGTGGCTGATTTTCACAATACAAGTTGGAGAAAGCCATGCACACAGCTACAGAGTGGGAGCCATAGTGGTGACCATCCAAATAATCCATGTTGTACTGCTCTTCCCAATTCCCAGAACTGAGGCTTTTCTATAGGAAGACTTAAATGGGAATTGCAAAAACCTAATCATTTTTATTATAAAACTATGGCCAGAGATAGTTTTAAGTTTTTCAAGTATTGACAAACAAGGTCATCTCTAGGAAAATTTGTCTATGTTTATCTGCTGTGGGAATGTGCAAAATGCAGTGTGCATTTATTGCTCTAAAGGGGGTGGAATGGGGAGGAGAGAGAAGCAAGAGAGAAAGAGAGCAGAACAGAGTAAAGTATTTTCTCTTTTGAAGTTAGGGCATCTTTTTTATCTCCTCATGTAAGTGATCGTGACTGTGCTGCAAAAGCTCAATTAGGCATGAACTATGATCCTTTGGGGTGCTGTACTGATGTTAAACTGAGATTAAGTTCTCTCCCACACAAATCTATTTCACTTTAGAATTTAATATGGATGAAGTAGCTTTTATAAACCTTCCAACTGGAGAAACATAAGATTCTGACAACTCTACTAGCAAGTGTCACTTTGCAAATATATAAAGCTAGCAATCGATTTTCTTTCTCCAGTCTTCTAGAACCAAGGTTTAGCTGAGAATTCTATGGATCAGATCCATAATGGCATAAGAAATCAAGGATATATGCTCTTTTCTTGATATCAGTAGCAACTGGAATTAGCAGCCAAGATGTAGTTCTTCTCAACATGTTCTGCAAATATGAAATACTTTTCATGTAATTACTGGAATTTTCAAAAGAACTGAATGAAGAAAAAGGTCACATTTCAAATTTACATCTATTATCTTATTTATGGCATGAACTTACATGGAGAAAGATAAGCATAAGTCAGGAAAGGATTTACTAAGGGCAGAGGAGTAGCATTATTGCTGGAAATAGAAACTAAAGATAAATTTTTGTCTCATTTCTGTTTTCCATGTAAAAGTTAGACTTCTTACTTGAAATCCCATGGTGTCTGCTGAACACTGATAAGCAACAAGGATCACTTAAGAATCACATACAATCAGCTCTCAAAATAAGTCACTATTTCTCTTTAAATTCTAAAATATTTTTATTTGCTTAAGTATTCAGCAGTAATAACTATTCTATAAATAAATAAAATATAAATAAATATAGTTTTGACTTTTTTCCAGAAAGTCATGCTATGAATTTTCAGCACAAATAATACTCTTATTGAAGATAATTTTTGGAGGAATTTAAAATTAATTTTGTAGGACTCATGCTAAAAAGGCCCAGATTATTTTACAAATTAGACAAAATACACATATTTCAAGATACTTGTGACTTTTTGAATAAAACCAAGTGAAGTGGTTTCTGAAATACAAAAAAATAATATTCAAACATTGCCCAATTGCAAATTAGAACCTTTTCTTCCAACTACCTTGTGTCCTTACATTGTCTGAGAAAACCAAAAAAATGTATCTATTAAGTCAGAACCATATCCAGTGAATGAGACTCTGCCAGTTGCTCCCTACCCTGAGTAGGCTTAATGGATGCAGTGGTACTAATTTCAAATCTGGGGAAAGAAATGTGCTATTGAGCACATACATTGTGCAGGTCATATATAAAACACATGTAGGAAGTAGCATTGTGATTTTCACTTTCCTATATTACTCTTAAACCTTGATATTTGAGACACTTCCCATGAAACTGGGGCATTCAGTCAAGGTGTAGGGTACACCCAAGACTGTTCTCTGAAACTTAACTCTGCTGGTAGGCAAACAAACTCCAAAACTGTTCCCTTGGGGCAGCAGTTGTTAAAAGAAAGGCTATGTTAATGCCTGCAATTGTACCACGACTTAAATTCTTCTTCCTTTGCTATAAAGCTGCTCAGAGAGTCAGGCCAGTGTGTTCCTAATATTGGTAAAAAACTAAGCATTTATGACCCAAAAAAAGCTCTATTTGTTAAAAAAATTCAGTAAAGTTCAAAGAAATTTCTTTCTCAGTCAAACAGGGCTGGCTACACTGGGCTGAGCGTTTATTACCACTCTTTTCACCACTGCCAATTAGCACCTACCAGTGAGCACAAAGCCAGATGGTCATTGCCACTGAGGGCTTGCTGTCAAGAATTTCCCTTTCCTAAATATGGGTGTGTGAAGGAGAGGGAGGGGTGGGAGTTGCATGTAAGGAAGAGAAGTTGTATAAAACCTGCTTTGTGTTTTTACAGAAAGGAACCCAGCAAGAAATTTTATGATGTTATCACAGCTACTTCTAAAAAAAGAATTCCATTTAAACAGAATAAGTGTTCCATTCTTCATCTTATTTTTGAAACTCTGTATAATATAAGCTGAAATGGATTTAGCTCAGGTACCTTGGAAAACAAGGAAGATTGACAGCATTGTTTTGGACTGCTTTAGTAGGAAAAGCAGTTCATAGAAATTCTATCTCATCAGGGAATTTTTCTGCAGTAATTAGTTACTATTAATTATAATTATGTATAAGAATACAAAATATGTTATTTTATGTTATGTTATGTTATGTTATGTTATGTTATGTTATGTTATGTTTGTTATGTTATAGAGAAGCACAATATTGTATTATTACAGAAATTCTGAGAGATATTATCCTTTGATAAGATGCAAATTTACTAAAGCTATATTCAAGTGGCACAGAGCTATATTTTTTTTGGATCTGATGAAAATTCACTTGACTAATTGCTCCTATATTTCTTACACTGATATGAAGATTCCTTATTATACTTCTACCTTCTGTGTCATCTTGGTGCACACTCTCAAAGGATTTTGGATTTTTTTCTTCAGCCATAGCTGAATTGCATTAATGGATACAGACAGCTAACATATTGGCTATAAAATCTGAGTGCTCTTGGGTCTTCGGATAAGAATTGTTATATGCAAGACTGTCAGCTAAATGAAACACCTCTCACTGTGCTCTCCAGCTCAGCATTTTTTCTTCCAAATATCATGTCTTACTACTTTTGCCATCACAGATAGTTAGCTGATAGGAAAGCAGTTGTATAAATTAGAAATTAAACCCTTGCCTGGTGGTGGAGGTTAAGGGGGCACAAAATACAGATCATACTGATGGAGTGAATTAATAAGTAACGTGTACTATTTTAATATATCCCTTTTATTACAGTTTAGAAATCTGTCATTGTAAAGGAGTCAATGGTGCAATGTTGCTGAGCTCATCAAAATGTAGGAAAATGAATGCTGGTTTCTGTTTGTATTTGATAAGTCATCTATGAGAAACATAAATTATTAATAGTTTAGAAGATATAGGCTTGTACTGTTTACATTTGAGTGTGTTTTTTTTTCCTTAGTGTCACCAAATAAGTATTTAAAGTTAAAATTGTAAAACATTATTTTTAACGTATAATCTCTTCATGAAATAAGTCACAAAGTCTAAAAGGGTGCCTCAGGAGCATGTATCCCATTTGTTTAGAGTGACCCTCACTGAATTGAAATTCCTACTGAGATTAGAGCATGAACTCCAAAAAGGAAAATGTTGTTCAGTATGTATTTCAGTCTTGGGACAGTATGGGAGGGTGGATGCTAATACTAGACTGTGGTAATATCATTATGTAATTAGTAGCTATTTTGGATCTGGGTATCTGTCACTGTAACTCTTTAATTATGCTTATCTATTTACATGGGGTGACGTGCACATTCAAATCACAAAATAGTTTTCCCCTTAGTGAAAAATTTCAGCATCTAGTTAGGTGAGAGATTATGATTATTAGAAGAGATTCTTCCATAAGCAGACCAGCTTAAGCTGTGTGGTATAGTTGTTCACTGACACATAAGTACTTCAGAAAACACATGGGATGCTCTGATATTTAACATTTTATTCCCATTTGTAGGTTGAGAACAGAAATTCCTTGGTTTAGTTTATTTTGTATTCCTTCTCTTGTCTTATTTTATATCTTTTCTACCCCTTTCATTATTTTAAAGACATCTTAGAGAGCTTCTGGTCCTCCAGTGAAATATTCCAGTCTTGGAAATCTGACCTTTTATGTGAACATTGCAGAAAAGGAGCAGATTCATAGCTTTTAAGTCCAGAAGGGACCATTCGATCATCAAACCTGACCTGTATAACACAAGCAAAAGAATTTACCCTCTATTGAGTCCAATAATTTGTCTGTAAAACATCCAGTAACAGGATGTTATGTTTTAAGAGTAGTTTAAAACTGTACAGGTCTCATTCTAATTTTTCAACAGTGATTTCAGTATATAATTCAAGTAATACTTATAGAATATGTCTATTAATATTTCTGGGATTTTATATAGATCTTTGGCTAAGCCTTAATTTACTTTATTAATCTACTGGTGAAACATATGTTGCTTTGCATTTGTGTGTTTCAAATCTGAGTCATAAAATTCTCTAAATCAGACTGTGCTGCCATTAGACCAAATTATTTCATCTTTCTCAGAGGCATCCACTTGCACCCACATAAATCACCAAGTTTAAATTCAAGACTTACTTGTTAGTTGTGAACACTTCACAGCTTCTCCCAGATTCAGCTTTCACAGTCCTATACAGCACAGAAAAATGCAAGGGCACTATTGAATTGCCAGTTCACATCTCTAATTGCCACACCATATATAATAGCAATTATCTGAGCTTTTTTTAGCTCTGACTCCTCAGCTGCCCACAAGTTGATGGGAAAAGTTACATTATGCAAGAACAGGGATGCATGCTGTGGAAACAGGCTCAAATAAAAGACCAGCAATGAGAATCATGTTCAAGCTATAAAGTAATTTTGTTTTTAAAAGTGTGAACACCAAATGCTCTGTTGAGTTACTGTGCAAAATGCTTCCTCTGAGAATAGGAGTAAATGGCTAACACAGAGATTTTGGGATAAATCAAACCCAACTCAATCCTCCTAACCAGTAAAAACAATTGTGAAGGAAGAGTGCAATTCCTCATCACCGCTACTGTTGAGTGGAAGAAGATCTTTTCATTTTCACTGAGCAACACCCACACTCACCTACTGGTAAATGTTTGCACCAGAATACAGTATGGGCACATACAGAGAGCCACTAATCATTTAACAACTCACCACAGTTAGAAGAGAGATCAGTAGCTACAACCACATTGAATAAGGGATGTAAGGAATGTCATGAGAAAGGCACAAATCACACTCCTCAAAGTTGGCACATAGTTAACTACTGCTAACACTGTGGTTGTCTGAAGGTGATGCAAACCAGGGAAAGCCATCCTTGGACACACTTGAAGCCTTAAGCAAGGAAGTCACAATTTACTGTTTTGTCAGAGCTGACTAAGAGTCTTGCTACTTGTCAAGAAATAGCACATAGTGTGCAATTAAGCTTCTGGAGAATGAGTGGACATTGCCTGGGAGCTAACCAGCATGTTAGGGGTGGTCAAATGCATTGGAGTCAAAGTCTCCTAAGTGAAGTGTGAATATGTTGTACAGGTCACTGTTAAGAGCTACCTTCCTGGGGGAATTGGAGGGGTATTCATGTTTTTAATGGGAACCACCATCCTGCATTGCCAAGTTAACTGTCAGCAATGCTGGCATATCACATCACAAGTTTGCTGAGCAGGGAGGCAGGACAGGAACCAGGGTCATAAAGGAGCTGCTCATATTGCCTTTTGTAAACCAGCACAGAGAGGCCTGCTCACACACACAGTCAAATGGGAGACACAGGAGTGCAGTTACATTCTCCCCAGTCTGAGCTCATGCATCCTGCTTTTTGTCCTGCTGGATTTTGCATGGCTGTGAGCTGGCTCAGAGTACAGGGAGGGACAGTCCCAGAGGCAGAGCTAGCTTGCCCCGCAATTTAGAGGTAAATGCCATCTAGACATGTATAGCAAGTACCATCTAATCATGCTCATTGTGGCCTCTGAAGCCACTGAAAAGATATAGAAGCCAAACTGAATTCAGACATGAAAAGAGAACATTTTTGGAAACGACATGATCAAAAGATCATCTGAAAACTGTTAAAAAGCCTATGGAAACCACATAAAACTCTGGTAGATAAAGAAGCTATTAATCAGGAACAAGAAACAGAAGATGGCAAAATCCTCTCACTATGGTTCACTGATTAGGTCACAACTGGGAGAAAATTCTGCAATTTGCAGCTTAAAAACAAGGGAAAAAGAAAACAAGTATTTTAACTCAGCAGGATAGTACTCAAGTTATGAAAATATATATAGTACTAAAATATGTGTTCTGTACTTCTTTGTCTCCTCACAAAGTGTTTTTTCAGATCATGACTATAAGTAGAAAGAGTTGAGTGGGGAGAAGAATCCACATAGATAGCAAGCAATTCATATTTGAGTGAACTTTATATTTCATTGAACTTCATTAATTTTCCCAGCACCAAATGTTTATCAACTATCCAAAGAGATAGTCTACAGTGCTTGAAGTTCATTTCTGAACCACAAATGTCTAGAGATACAGTTAGGGAAAAATATTATAAAGGCTACTAAAATAGAAGGGTGACTCTTAGGCATTATTCATATTTTCAAAGAACAGAACAGATAAGTAGGATACGAGAGAAAGGATTCAAGGGGTCTTTGAAAACAAATTGTTTTGGGAAAGTGTGTTTGTAGCCCAAAGTATTTATTCTAAAAATAAATGCAAAAACAAAACAGAAGTTTGAATAATAGCTATGCTATTAATATTTAGTGAATAATAAACATGAAGTGTTTATGAAAAGTGAACAGGAAATGAATGCAGAAAATACTTTCCAGGATAAAAATATTTGTGACTTGTATCTGCTGCCTCTCACAGAGACACTGCTTCTGCAAGAGTTGTAACCTCAACAGAGCTGGGAGCATCTGGGAGGCAAAACCTGGGAGCCATGGCCTTATGGAGGGGCAAGATGTAGCAGAACACTTGGTCACTGGTGTTTTTCCAATGTGAGAAAAAACAATTCCCCAGTTACTCCTCTCTGTAGTATTTACATGAGCACAATGGGGACAGGAGCGGATACCTTACATGGGGCAGGTATTTGGATCATAGAATGATAGAATATCCTGAGTTGGAAGGGTCCCATCAGGATCACCAAGTCCAACCCCCAGCCCTGCAAAGATGTCAAGAATCACACAGTGTGTCTGAGAGCATTGTCCAAATTCTTCTTGAGCTCTTGGTGCTGTGACCACTTCTCTGGGGAGCCAGCCCCAGCACCTAGTGACCCCACAAGTGAAGATCCGTTTCCTAATATCCAAATTAAACCTCCCCTGGCTCAACTTCATACCATTCATGTGGGTCATCTCACTGGTCACCAGAGAGAAGAGGTCAGTGCGTGTCCCTCGACATTCCCTTCATGAGGAAGCTGCAGATTGCAATGAGGTATGAATTTGGCCTCTAAATTTTCATATGTGGTTATTTGTAACCAAGGAGAAGATGGAAAATTCCTTGCCTGAGCAGAGAGAGAGTTGTAGAATGGCAATTCTAACTCAGTATTGTCAAGTGACTCAAGGTAGAGAATCTGAAACCTGGATTTTCATTGCCATCCATCCCTAGTTCATGTGCGGGGAGTCAGGCTTTAATACCCAGCATGCAGGAATGTAGCCCTTTTTCATGCTTCCCTATGTACTGGGAACATTCAAGATAAAAGGGACAATCAAAAAATGTGGTAAACTTACACAGAATTGTAGAAGTTTTAAGGCTGGGAGACACAAGGTCAAATGAGAAGATAAAGCACAATGGCAATCAGCAGAATACAAAGAGGTGATTAACATGGAGAATGGATCAACTGAGATGGCACCAGAAACCACAGCTGTGATGATTCAACAAAGTGTAAGACAAGCACTTTGAAGCCCTGAAAACATCAGTGATGTGGTGTTACTGGGAACAACTGCAGTGGCCTCCTTCTGTCCTGAAGCATTACTGTAAAGACTTGCAGTTCACTGCTGGAATAAAAGTGAAGAAAGGTTTGCAACGCTGTATTGTTAACACAGAGAGAAAGATGCTGTGATATTCATTAAAGCTTTCATTACAACAGCTCCAGCAAATTGAGTTTGAACCATACATTCATAGAAATGTTGCATTGAGGTCATAGAAACATAAAATCTTGGTGTGGTTTGGGTTGAAAGGAGTCGAAAAGATGATTGAGGTCCACACTTTGCACTTCCCCTCCACATGCAAGGACAATTTCCACTAGACCTGACCCTATCTGACCTGGCCTTGAGCACTTCCAGGGATGGGGCATCCAGAGCTTCTCTGGGCAACTGTGCCAGTGTCTCACCACCCCCACAGGGAAGAGTTTCTTCCTTCTGTTCAGTCTAAATCTACTCTCTTTCAGTTTAAAACCATGACCCCTTGTGCTATCACTGCAGTACACTCTGTTATTCTTTTAAACTTCTTTTGAGTATTGGAAGTCTGTTCTAAGGTGGCCCTGCCACCTCCACTTCTACAGGCTGAACATCCTCAAATTTATCAACTTTTCTTCATAAGAGAGGTGCTCCAACCTACCCCTCCCTGCACCCAGACATTTTTATGCTGATTACCCAAGACCTGGCTAAAATCAATTCATGCACTTACAGGAGATGCATAAAGTATTTTCCTTATCTATCAGAAAATAAACTTCCTTAACAACATGCAGTGTGCCAAGGAACACAGTTTGTAATAAAAACGATTTAGTAAAATTTTTTGAGCTGTACAGGAACACTCCCATTTCAAAACAAATTGCAATTGAAAGCACATCTTCAAAAAAGAATTCTTTATCTAAAAAAATTAATTGTATTTGGAAAATATCCTAAGACAATTCCACTGAATCTCTGCAGAAACCATTGCTGTTCCACACCTTGCAGTTTTTCCTACAAAATCAGGTGGGTTATGAATACTAAGTGCCATACAGAAGTAGTAGAAAGTACAACAAAACACTCATCAAATTGAACAAATAAGCTAAAAACAACTTGGGGGTAAAAGATATCCATGAAGCAATTGAGACATTTTGTTTAAATCACCCCTCTTAAGGTAAAATGATCACTCTGTTGATTTTACAGACTTTGCTTTCATCACCTCTTCAGAACAACAGGGAAATCTTCTTCTCACATGTGCTTTACCATAAGTACATTCAAAGGTTTTATTGCTAATAAATTTTGTTGTATGCAAACCAAATTGGGTCCGTGCATTTATTTTTCACTGTTATTAAGTCGACTGTACCTAGTTTTAACAGAAGAACTCACACTTTTTTCTTTTACCTTTTTTGGCTTCGCAAATTTCTTATTCAGCTCACAGATATCAAAGACTAAAAACTGGCCTCTTCCTCAAATACAGCATGAGTCATTGGCCAATGCAGATGTGAGCAAAGGCATCTTAGCCTTTCTGTTTTCATACAGACAAAAGTGTCATTTTGCTGACACTAAAATGGGAACTACAATCAAGGCATACATAATCCTTTACAGTGCAATATGCACCATATTTATTCCTAAAAACAAATAGCAAATACTACCTGTAGGATTTGTCACTACACAGGAAGTTTGGACAACTGCATGATTTGAAATGTTTATATTGTCCATGAATATTTGGCTTGCTAAATCATATGCACTTTCCTACAAACACGGTGTGAAACACAGCATCCCATTCCTTTCTAATTTACATGAATGCCACTTCAATGGCATGCCAACATATGCAACATACCTGATGCTGTTCAAATTCAACAAACTACTGCAGCAAAATCCCGGAAAGTGCAAAAGTTATTGTAGAAGAACAGTTGCCATATCTTATACTGAAATTATTCTTTGTACAGCTCACCCCAGATCCAGCTGCTGGTACTCCAGATCTGCCAAGTCATGGCACAAATTCCTAACACAGCTCAATGCTGAGTCACCCTCTGGCCCTGGTTTGGAAGGAGTTGAATCTTTCCATAGGATGGGAAACTTCTGTTTCTGATACAACTGTTCCTACTCAAACTCTACCAGAAGCAGAATTAGTAGTACTTTCCAATTTCTTTTTTTTCATTACACTGCGCAGAATTATCTTAGGAATGCTCATACTTTATCAGCATTTAATTAGCCTTTTTGTAGTCCTACAAAAGCTAATCAGAATTAATATAAGGCAATTCTAGGACAATTAAAAAATCAAAGGCTGCTTCTCTAAAAACAGATCAGAAGTACAAAGTTTTGGTGGGTGATGAATTTGCAGTTAAAGAAAAAACAATTGAAACTTATTTGAATGGAACAAAGAACAGTCTTCAAACCTAAAAACAAAATTCCTATCCAGAAGCAAGATGTTCAGCTGCATGGGTGAATGAGATTTACATTTAAGACCATTTAGAATTTTGCAGTATGAATAGGACATATATAGTAAAACACTTTCATTTTGATACAGCATTTTGGTAATATACTAATATTAGCATTATTTTTCCCCCATAGCAGTTTTAGCTTGAGAAAAGTTATCTACTTTCTCAGACACAGACATTTTCAGTTATATACCATATTTGATGTTAAAAACACTATTCCAGAAATATCCAGCTGACACACAGAAAAAAAAAATAGGGGTCACTTGAAAAAGGACCACTTCCCAGTAGGAGTTCTTATAAATCCCTTGTGAAATGAGTCTTATATTGTCTTGCCTGATACTAATAAGACATAATGAGTAGAATTTCTGAAAGAGCTATTGTAGTCTATCTGCCAAGTGGAAAACTGTACTTCCAAAACCACTAATTAGACTGTTATCATAACTTACACAAACTGTGAATCTAAACTGAAGGAATCCACTGGGGCTAGTAGAATGCTCCTGGTCTCCTGTTCATGTAAATTTAAACCTAATGACTGTGCTAACCGAACTCATTTGCTGAAATACAGGTCTACTCCACATGTGCAATTTTAACTTCAGAAGGTACTTCCAAAAGCAAAAGTGAAATGGTGGGAGAGAAATTCTATTCATAGCAATTGGGATCAATTAACTGACTTTGTTCTTGCCAAATCAGTATGATATGCCTTTAGCCATGAAATGCATTTTTCAATAATGTTTTGCAAATAAAAATTAATTAAAATGAGACTTCCTTAAGGAAGTTTCTGTTTATTGAGGTAATAGATGTGCTCAAGAATATATATCTCTCTCTTCATGTGTATTTATATATATATGTGTGTGTGTATATACACATGCATATAAATATATAATTGCACTTCTTGAATATGTATATGTATGCACAGACAAATAGAGAAAGAAAGACAGAGAAAGAGAAAAGTCAAAGTGCACAGACTTCTGGTGGCTTTTCTTGGAAAAGTAATGATGAGAAACCAATTTAACTCTTGCTAGAAACAGAATTATCTAGGCCTTTCCTTTATAATTAGGTCCCTGAAGAAGACTACACAGTTTTAAAGTCCAGAAAAGTTACATTTTCATAAGAAAGAAAACAAGGATTCCTTTTTATCCAGAGGAATAATTGAGAAGTATCTTTATCCAAGGAGTAGGGGAAAGGTGAAAAATATTTTTGCACCAACTTCCCCTATCCCCATGTGCCTTTGCAAGAGAACTTTGCTTTCATATGATATTGCAATTAACTCAATGGTCTTTGAAATGCAGTAAACTTTTCACGCCACCTAATCCCTAGGGAGTTTCTCATTTGTTTAATCTAAACCTTAGCTGATCAGTCCATGTGTTTCACAGCGCCTTCATCATCTCTGAACTGCATTCCCTCAGTCCCACATTTAAAAGATTTTGCCTGCCACCCTCTGAAGTCTCCGAAACTTTCTGTCTTTTCTGCTATGTGATTCCATCTCACCTAATCTTGAAAGAGAAAAATACATGACCAAGAAAAAAATAAGAAACACATTTCACCCATCATAAAGACTAAAATGCATGAAAGACTGAGGTTTGGAGGATAACGTTTGGGAAAGAGAGGAAAGGGACTTGAGTAAGTCTAGAATGTTCAGAAGCACAACCAATCAAGTTCTGAAATAAATCATTGTATCCACCCAAAAAAAGATATTCTCTCTTGCACATTAACAAATGCAAATCTCCTTCCAGACAGTTAAATGGAGTTATTTCCAGGCACCAAGTTTAGCTTAAATTAGATAATGTGGTGAATAGACTTCACAATAAACCTTCTGTAGTCAGTGATCTGTCTGCGTGACTATTTATTCCTCGTGAGGAGCTGTTACTGCTGATGCTATAATTCCAGAGCTTATTTCAGCAGAATATGGACCACAGATTTGTTCAGGACTCATGGACTTTATGGATTTTACCACTTCTATATTTTTGTAAGGAAGTAATAATATACACTTGCTTTCAGCAAAGTCAGTTTTTATTTTACTTTTTAAAACTCACCTTTTTTCTGAAATACAAAAGTTATGTATAAACTGCCCAGAGAAGTGTTGTATCCCATACATGGAAGTGTTAAAGTCCAGGTTGGATGGGGCTTTAAACAACCTAGTCCAGCAGAAGGTGTCCCTGCCAATGGCAGGGTGTTGGAACAAGATGATCTTTAGGGTCCCTTCCAACCCAAATCATTCTGTGTTTCTATGATAACACCATCAAAATGCTACAGAACCTAACAGCTGATGACCTCTTTCTCCTGAGCCCAAATAATTGGCAATCTGTTGGAAGAAGAAAAACTGTAGCTGATTATGCAGGTGTTCTGAACAAGCACTAATATTCCCATTTCTTATTTCCAATGTCAAACTCTATTCTGAAATTTTATGATAGAAATAAATAAAAAAAAACCAAACCTACAAAAACAATCACAGTTCAAAACCCTTTATTCTCCTCAAATCAATAAAAAAGAAACAGAAGGCATGTGGGAGAAATTATTTAAAAATCACAGTGACAGTATTGAAACTCAGAAGCTACTGCAAATGCATTGCTGGAATTTTTCTTTTGTCTCAAGATTCATTATTAAATACAATCATAACCTCATCAACTAAGGGATTGCTGTTTGGAATAACATCATGTTAATAAAGAATGGGGATGGAGAACTGGCTAACCTCCAAAAGTTTCAAATTTATTTTCACTGAACAAATATTCCAAATGTTACTTGCTTATCAGATTATGCAAGATTTTTAATCTATGAGTGATCATTGAAATCTAACTCTTTTCAATACATTTGATTTATGTTTTACTTTGCTACTTATACTTTACGGCTCGGCTTTCCTGAGTTACTCTTGTCCTCATGATTGGAAATGACAACCCATAAAAGCAGTATTCACTTTGTCTTTAGTTTAGACATGGGAGTGAGGCTCAAAAAGTGTAGGTTCAGTGTTTGACACAGAGAGTCAACCTAGGTCTTGAGTCAGAGACACGTGGAAAGTCACAGTGCCATAATGAGTTACCCAATATAGCTGAACTGCAGCAGCATTTATCTTCAGTCTCTTAGCCTGTGACAAGTGTGAAGTGATTTACATTTCTTTGGTCCTCAACGAAATATGTGATGAAAGAGGATGAGGATTATTTGAATTACTTCACATTTGCCACAAACCAAGGGAACACAAAGGGACGGTTAAAGCAAGTTGGTTGCTCTTCAGTAGCTTGTTATCTCTGTGGGAACTTGTCCATGTGCCTAAGCCCATAACTCTACTTCTTGAAAAGAGATAATACTGCTTCTTTCTCCTCCCTTTTTGTCTTAGATAATTGTAAATTCATCAGGCCCAAAGGCTCTCATAATAGGAGAGTCTATTCACCAGGTGAATGTAAATTCATCAGGAACCAAGGGGTCTCTTTTTTTTTGAATCTTCTTCTATATTAATAAAGGAAGTTCAATAAATAATACCATTTTGCTTGACTCATTCACACAGATTAAAAATACAAATAACTGTTGCCAGCTAAAGATATTTCCATTTTAAAATATTATCATGTGATAAATCACACCCTAAATATAGGATATAACATCTACAGCAGTTGAATCTTACAGATTGATCATTCAATTTTTATTTTTTTTTAATCTCTAGCTTCTGAAATATTGGAAATTTAAAGACAGAAATGGAAAATTTCTTCCCTAAAATTGTCTAGCAAGCCAAAGGTAGGATAGGAACTCTGTAAAATTTTCAGCCTATTTCTATGCACTGTAGTCAGGTTTGGCATGTGGAAATAGAGCTATAGCAATTTTTGTGACAGGAACCTATTTGTTCTCTGAATATTTTTACAAACACACCAATTTTACACTTTACAATAACAAATTCAAGTTTCACAACTTTCTTACTCACTTCTGAAGTGTATCAAGAGCACATTGGAAAGGTAAGTGTGTTTTCCTTACAGTGTGGTAATATAACATCTAGAATAGAACAATTTTTTTCAGATTGAAGTTTTTCAAAGGAAAATGCCATCAGGAAAAATGACAATTCAAGAGGAGAACTTTTCTGCAGTGGCATCTTATGCTGGTCCAAAATGGCAAAAGCAGTAAGATCATACAGGAAGTTTGCCCCATACTTTGTGTTATTCTTGGTGGAAAAACACTTTCCTGGCCTTGTCATCAAAATCCCACAGCAGTAAATCTCAACTTATGTGTGGCCAGAGAGTCCTGGCTGCAAGATTAGAGTGTTTTGGGAAGTGAGGTAAAAGAAAACATGGATGTTGGAAACCTGTCAGAGCAATTTCAGAACCAAAGAAGGGCTGGATGACCTGAGAACAAATTTGTTTCACAGCTACTTCAGGAAGTGTACTTGCAAAGTACAAGTGTGGTTCACCTGACTTTTGTTTTCACATCTTGCTAACAAGAGCACCCAGTAATTTCCATCTTTGCATTTAATTATTTTCAGTTCTGACATAGCTGGTATTTTAGAGTAAAATTTCATGTCTGCCATAGGTTACATCTTTCCTCTGAAGGTTTCAGTAGCACAAAAATGTTCAAATTATTGAAACGAAAACATGTAACAAACATGAATAAGTCTGAAAATAACACTATGTGACTCTGTTTAAATTCTTATATTCCCTATCTTTGAGAAGGTCTTGCCTTAAGCATTTGAAATGATATGAAAGAAATTGGAATATGACCTTTGTGTTTGGTGCAGAAACAGCTGAGGCAACAAAGCCACCAAACCTTCATACAGGGGAAATTTGACTGAAAGAGAAAGCGACAAGGGGCTCTACAGCCAGAATTAAAACTGGGAGAAGATAAAGTCGAATTAGCAAGATCTGAAAGGTGCCACTTGAATCTTGAAAGAGAGAAGAAAGTTGGAGAGGAAATGAGGAGAATGGTTTGAACTCTGTATTTGGCTTCACAATGTTATAAGAGATAGTTAATAAGTGTTTACCTGTGCTGGTCAACGTGTCTCAACAATGAATCTACAGTTCACACCTGTTAGGGGCTGACAGAATGCTAATGTAACAGAGTTTTTATTTTAATCAGTCTCATTTTTAAAATGTTCACACTAGGAACCAAAAACACTCTTTAAATGTACTCTAAAAATTAGGAAATAGAAGTTTGGGGTTTTTTTTATTTGAAATATGATGTTGTCTTTAAATATATGGCTAATTTGCTTCTGTCAAAGGAGTGTATCACCACAAGATGATTATTTATCTTTATACTTAAACTTAACCTTCCTAATTCCTTAATTGTCTGAGGCTTTTTTAACAATCTTGTTTTAACATAGACACACATTCAATAAACATACAGTGATGAAACAACCATTATCTTAATCTCTTATGAATTTGTTTCCATTTACTGCTTCTCATTGGTTGACTGCTTCTCCTTCTTTGCTGGAAGGAGAGGAGATGAGTCCCATGTTACAGTTTTGCAGATACAGGGCTCAAACATAGTGCTGATGAAAATAAATCCAAATTCTTTCATAAATATGAGGTGAGACACTTTAATTTAAATATTTTTAACAGGCTTAGACCCAGGTTCACCATGTGTATACAGGATATGAAAAGTCAGTAGCTCTAGCTTGTGACAGACATTGATTCAGGAAACATTTAACATTTGACTGAGTTTAAATCTCATTCATAGTCTGCTACATAGACGTAATCAAAGTACTAAAAGCTTATAAATCTAAAACTCAAAATTGTGTACTTTTGAACAGTTGTTCTTGAGTTAAATTTCTCATTCAACCAAAATTCTCTCTGTAACAGTAATTCTCATATCTGTGCTTTCCCAAGTGTTTTCTTAGCTGTCTCCTTTTCATGAGGAAATGTGGATTACAAAAGATCACCTCAGGAAATGTTAAACTTTAACTTAAATATGTATTTTTATGCATAATTTCTCTGATGTTTGTCACTGAGAGGGGGAGAAAACACACAGCAACATTAAAAACCTATCCTCTCCAAATCTCTGTTTTCTGAACAGGGAAAACATTCTATCTATTCTCGATATTGGGTGGGTCCCAATATTTTTTTTTCTTTTAAACCCTGTGTAATTTTGGTTCTTCATTCAATTTTTACAGCTTTTGCTGGAACTATTCAACTAACAGTATCTATATTTCTATACACCTCTCTGCAGCTCTCTAATGAAGTCTGGGCAAGCCTGTTTCTTTCAAGAATTTGGCCAACAAAGGTAATTAGGAAAGTTGTTCGTGCCAGCTTTCCAGGGGGAATATTAAAGAAAGTAAGAAAGAATGGAAAAGTAAATATTTTTTCTAGCTGAGAAAATTCCACTAAAGGCACCTGCACAATAATTCATCTTTTTCCAAATTTCAGATCACTGGATTTAAGGTTTTGAGAATGTTCAGTGTCAATTTGAGAAAGGGCATTTCTGCATCACTCAGATATAAACTAATCTCAGTTTTCTCAGAGGCAATAAGATTATTGAGCTCAGAATCTTCATCTTGGTTCATTTCATATCTACTTTGATTTGAAATCCACGTGATTTTCAAATATACTTTAGTATATTTGAAAATCATGTGGATTCAGATTTCATTTGCTTTATCAGTCTTTTCTCCAAGGTTATTTCTTGCTTACATATCAGCTTATTCTTTGATGCTTTGTATGGGTAGAGTTTAATTTTAGCATTTAATTAATTTTGTTTTCTACATTTACCTACTATTCTAACTTGTCTGTAGCCTCTCTAGCTCTTTCCCTTGGTAGTTGTTGGCTATCTCTGTTTTGTTTTATACATTTATTTATTTCAGTAATTCCTTCCCTTCTTCTAACATCACAATAAAAAATTGCTGTTTCCTCTTTTGCTCTGAGGACATTCCCATTCTCCTTATATTCTTAATTAACGACTATCTTACTCAGAAATTATTACTGATATTCTTTAAATCATATTTTAGACCAACACTGTATAATTGATATTATTTTTAGCTTCTCCTCTGTCTCTGTGGCAGGTCTTTATTAGGGCACACTACATTTCATCAATGTAGAATCCCCCTGCGTAGGGAAATCCTCATTTTACCAGGCCTTACCAGATTTGTCACTTTGGCCTTTTTATTGGGAGGAAAAAGGAACACAATTACAAATGAGAGACAAATGAGAACCAGTGTGTCTTCTTATTATTTGTATTAAGGACAAAAGGAATTTGTGTAATGAAGTTCTTACACCAGATGGCATTTGGCTTCCACAATGTTTTCTGTTTCTCAAGCTTATGAGATGATCCTTGGTTTATAATTCATGTTCTGGCCCTAAGTGCACTTATGAAATCATAAACATTTTAAATGACTCATTTATGATATGCATAGACTGAACGTTTCACAATAAAAAATCATATTTCTTTAAAATAGCATATAATTACCCATTATTTCTGTATTAAAAAAAATTAAAAGCTACATCCTCCTCTAAATAATATATTATGTTCTTCATTCTTACACAAAGTGAAATAAAGTCCTCTGCCATGTACTTCAGTCAAACTGGCTTCATAGCAGTTTACAAAGCTTCGTTGTAAGGATGAGAGATATTTCTCTGTACGAAGTTAACTCATTTCTGCAGGCTGTATGGTTTGTTATTTGAAGACTTGGTTGCACTTTAAAAGAAGGTTCTAGGGTCAGTAAGTTCCCACTTACCTTGCTAACAAATTCCATCTTGTCTTGGACCAGAAGGAGAATTCTTCAAAACCAAATTCACATACTTATTCTGCAGTACTCAAATAAGACCAAAACTTATCTCTTTTTTTCATAAAACTCAAGATTCAGAATTAGTATAATCTTTGTAAAAAGTCTGTATTCTTCATGAATGAAGAATATCAAAAGTTAACTTCATGTTCAAATTCATATACTAAACTTCTGAACTATGGTCAGTATAAAATAAATCTCTCTTCCTGCCTCTCTCAATTGATATGAATCTCCTAACAAAGGTAGGTGGGAGTCCCAACATGATCATCATCCCAAACTCAAAACCAGATGCTATTAGCAGTGGTACAGCAGAAAATTAACAGGACATGAAACTTTCAGCTTGTAAGAATACACCGAATAGTTTTAAAAGTCGAAACATATTTCTTGAGTAACAGACTATCAGGAGCATGTTAAACCTTCCCTTTTTAATCTGCCATCCTAACAGGCTATCAAATAAAATTATTGGGTCCAGGTATTATTTTTATGTCATTCAACCCTGTCACTCAAGTTATTCTAAAAGATTTTGTAGTGGCAGATGATTAATCTGTTGGCAAAAAATTCTGTTACTCAAGCACAAAAGTAAGGATTTTCTCCTCAGAACACTGGGGTTGATCAAAGGATAAATCAGAAATTATGGATCAAACCATACATACTCATAATTTTGCCGTTATGTCAAATCTGAGGGGAAAAAAAATCTCTAACATAAATATATTGCAGCATGACTATGTGTAAGTAGGACTAAATAAACCCTACTGCTCATAAATGGAAGCATAGAAATAAAAATATTGGAATAGACAAGAGCAACATAATTTTGATTGTAAAGGTCACATGTCGCAGACATCTTTTGTGAAAATCCTTTTCTTTAGGATTTTCCCTTCTGAGAAGCTGAGGCCTCAGGAACAAAATGTAAACAATGGTTATCTGCTGCTGTGGAATGCAACAGGTGGATCTGTGATTGGTCTCATGTGGATGTTTGGATTTACTGACCAGTCACGGCAGAGCTGGCTCTCATGCTCTGTCTGAGCCAGCTGCCTTTGTTATCATTCTTTTCTATTCTATTCTTAGCTAGCCTTCTGAGAGACAAAACCTTTCCTTCTATTTCTTTTTAGTATAGTCGTAATATATATATCATAAAATAATAAGTCAAGCCTTCTGAGCATGGAGTCAACATTCTCATCTCTTGCCTCATCTAAGAACCCCTGTGAACGCTGTCACAGTCACACATGACAGGAACAGCTCATACAACCCTATAAAGCAAGCCCTCAAAATGTCTGTGAAAAAATCTACGTTTATATTCTGCTCTTGATCATGAAGGCTAATTATTACTTTGTAAATTCAATTACCCATGATATGGGCAGAAAAATGCTTGCATAATGTGTGTTAGATTATAGGATTAAAAACTAATCACTCTAAGCACAGAAGCCCAGCAGCTTTCAGAGGAGCACTGCCAGGCTGAGAATGTTCAGTGAAGGGGCCACCAAGAGCCACTTCCTTGAGGATATTCAAGAAGCAGTTTGGGAGCTTTGTCTTTGGTGAGAAACCCACCAAGGACACTCGTTCATGCTCAGTCTTGGTGGACCTTGAACATGGAATCACAGCAACCTCACCTTCATTGTTCATGGATTCAGGAGCCCCTAATATTTCAAAATAAAGAATTCCTAAATTCTTAGGGCTTGAAGTGGTGATCCATTAGCACACCCACAATCAGAATTGCATGTCCCATTTTATTTTAACCACCCCCACTCTCCCTTTCCACCCACAAAATATAATTAGAGGAAGTATATGAAAATCCTGTCAGCAACAATATCACACATCTTCTACCAGAACAAGACAATTTATCTTGCATGTGTCCTAAAAAGGATGTAAAACTTTAATATTAAACAAATTTTAGAGTGGGATCAGGATCTCGTTTTTCTACCATAAGAAAAGTGTATTGTGTTGCCAGTGATCCAAAGAGATTACTGAAAGGAGAAAGGATGCTGAAAATAAAAAACATGAATGGAAAAAATAAACAAACATCTTAACTTTTACTTAACTTTCTTTTTCATGTTATATTGTTGTGATAGTCTGTCAACTGTTGGCCATTCCTACCAACCTGATTCAAATGATCTGACACATTACTTTGCTCATGTCCTAGATTGTACTCCTTGTCTTCCTCAGAAACTGCTCCTACATACACTGAATAACTCTGATTTCTTATTTTTATCAAATTCCTGAGGCTTAAATCAGGGTTGCAAAATTGTACCTGAAGATGATAGCACATTTACTGTCTTATGACACTTCCAGCAGAGAAGTGGGAAAATCCCTAATCATAGACATTAGACAGCTCCAAAGTTTCTTACCAAATTAGGATTGATAAAGTGCTGGATATATGCAAGCTGTGGTCTCATTTCCTAAGTTTATGTTGAACTGGGTTCAGCCTCAGATCCAGGCAAAATAAATGTTCAGTTACCCAAAAAGATCTCTTGAAACTTATGCTGTCTGACAGTGGGTCACTCAAGTTAGCAGCTTCCAGAAGGCTGTAACCCATCCCTCATCACACAGCCTGGAGAAGGATGAGTCCTTCTTCTGGCCATGTATTTTCCAAGACAGAACATTCTACAGCTCCTTAGAGCTTAGAATATAAAAGATGTGAATTTGTTTCCAGAGCTTCATTGACAGAGGAGTGACCCCCTAATCAAAGGCTATGCAAAGAAAAATAAGTATAGACTGTGGTAGGAATTTAAAAGATCTTCTTGAATGTTTTCGGATTCAATATACTGGAAAATTAATTGCAAACATCTAACAATCAAATATTAAGATTGAAAATATTGAGCTAAAATTACAATAAATTCTCCTTGATATAGAGCTTTTACTTTGTATAAGCATAGAAATTTAATATGATATCCAATAATGTATGAAATATATACTTGAGGCCAAGATACATTTGTAGTGGGAACCATCATGAATTTCCTGATTTGGTGAAAGAAAAACCTATATGGAAAAATAACATCTGCATTTTTAAAGTTTCAACTCACAAAAAGTTGAAAGGCAAAACCCACTACTAATTATTAATTTCTTAATTATAGCCACACAAAAGTGGTCTCCAAAAGATCTTTGAACATAACTTTTCAAAATAATGAATTTTCCTTGCTCAACAAGAAAAAAGTGCATCACGTTTAATGAGAAATGTTTGAGTTTATGGAGTTTAAAAATATTTATTAACATCAAAAAGGGAATCTTGAAAATAGGAAAATGATAATTTTTAATTTAGTCCAGCAGCAAACTGCTGAACCCCAACTTACTTACCTACCTACCATGGAACAAGTTAATGAATTATAACAAAATCCAGGTCCTATTTTCTTTTCTAAGCTTCAGACTTTGAGAATCTTTTCACTTTGGACCTAAGCTGGTGTAGTTGTCAAAAAGAAGATACATTCAAGAAGCAGTGGAATATTGTCAGAAAGGGAAACACTGCCACAGCAAACAATAACCTAAAGAAAACCCCCTACAGTAATGCTACATTGGCAAAGAATAAAGGAAATTTTTTATTCTTCTAGTGACAGTTCAAGACTTGACTTAAAGCAGAAAGTAATTGAGGAACAGATTCACAATAAAATGTATAAGGAAAATTCCATTCTTAGGTACTCAGCCAATAGGAAAACTTTATTCTCCCTCATATTTTGTTTTACTTAATGCAGTTCTCTTTACATTAACATCTCCATTTTCGCTGTGTTCAATAATAGCACTAGAAACACTCTCATTATTTTAAATCCACTACTACATCAAAACATTTATTGCATTAAATATAGCAAGCCATACTTTTCAAAAACTTCTCAGACAATAACCACATAATCTGTAAATCTGGAAATAGCATAAGTGAAAGCATAAGAGTGATGACAGCCATACTTACTGGCTCCTCTGAAAATAAAGAACTTAGAGTGAGGTAGTCTAATCCATAAGTACGTAAGCTAAACAAAATATTACTAGAGTAAAATTTAATACTGAGATCTTTCACTCCCTTGAATTGTTTGCTTCCTACAGCAAAAGAAGGAAACAGATAGTACTGGGTTCATGTGCCACTCACTGTAAATTGCTTTGGGTCAGATCCTCAGGATTAAGAAAAATCTATTTTTGATTATAAAATTTTCTGCTTCTTTAAAGACCTTTTATTAAAACAATATTCCAAATGTATGGTGGTCAGGCGAGAAAAATTCCTTTTACAGAATACCTCAACTTCTGTTAAAGAGTCTTCCATGAAACAATTATCAATTATAAAATTAGGTTGAAGCCCCAGCTGTAAATGTACTTGTAAATTTTGGCAATGACTTGAAACAGTACAGGATTTAGACCAAACTATTTTATGGACAGGAATGTGAAAGCACTGGAAAGTTAAACAGAATTGCTCTTTTAGGAAACCTTCAGATATCTGAAGTACTCTGTATATTTGAGGTATATATTAACAAAAGAAAACTGAGTCCTTTTAATGAGCATGAAGGAGCATTCTTCCCTTAAGGGTGGAAAATGAGAGCATTCTTCCTTAAAGGGTGGAAACAGAGAGATTCAAGGCCTGGAGAAATGGGATTACCTTATGTGTTATGCTTCCAACTTCATCTGTGACAATCTGGTCAGGACCTGCACCCTGACACGCTGGCAGACACATTCATGGATCTGCCTTGCTGTCTCTTGAACTAACACAAAGCTGTTGTGCCTGGATCCACAGTGCTGGAAGAATATGTGAAAGAATGTTGTGGGGCTTTTAAAACAAAGGACCTGTAGATTTTCAGGTTAGAAACAAGAATTAAAGAAAGCAAATATGAAAGTTTACTAAGCGATTTAATTATTTTATGAAGTGAAAAAAGTGACGAATTTTATTATTTGAGGAAACAGAGAGCATTCAGATTTCCTACACTGGGGGTAAAAGTAATACTAGCTTTCAAACACTGTTTGCTTTTTTATTACTCCTTACATATTTTTAAAGACTAATGACTATTATTGGAAGGAATTGACATGATCTTTCCATATTTGTAAAGGCAAGCTCCCTACTGACTTTGGCACAGGCCATTTGTACAGAAAGGATGCTGGGTTGTGT
Organism: Molothrus ater; assembly: GCF_012460135.2. Lineage (NCBI taxonomy): Eukaryota > Metazoa > Chordata > Aves > Passeriformes > Icteridae > Molothrus > Molothrus ater. The sequence goes on along the minus strand of NC_050482.2, from coordinate 9,452,861 downwards.
CCACAACAGCTTGGGTTTATTTAAGCTATGATTTTCATTACTGCAGCTCATATTTGTCATCTTCCAGGGAGCAGTTTGTTCTCTAATCCTTTTCTATAGGATATACTCAGGCTGTGTCTGTTCTGTAGCATGAATGTACTGATATGTATGGATATGTAAAATAACTTTTGATTTTATCGTACACGTAGGATATGAAAAACCGTGCCCTTAGACCTGCACTATTTTTTCAACCATGAAATGATCTTGACATTTTGTGCTGCTTACAAGGTCATGGCTATTGCTGCATGGGGCAGCTGGTCTATGCCAGTCCAATATTTCTTTATGTGTTACAATGATATATTTGACTGCAAGGTAGACCAGCCAAAAGGAAGGTGCTGAGAGTTGGGTCAGCCTGATGGTTATATAGGTAGAGATCACTTAGATGAAGATGAAGGTGAAGATGTAAGGAAGACCTTGACTGAAGCACAAAGTGTTGGTTATCTCTGCATCTGTGGAAACCTAGAAAATGAGGTGACTTGTGTGTCCATGTCAAACATGGCTATGGAGCCAACCAAGGATTGCTGGTAGTAATAAATAAGGTTTTTTTGTAACAACTCATTGTGAGAAATACATAATGCAACATGAGCAGGGGACCATACAGAGCTAGGGCAGCATTTTTCTGGGACACATGTTCTTGACAAATGCTCCTGGAAATAAGCACAATATTGTCCAGCACAAGGGCACAAATGAGATTGAGAAATGGATATGGGATGTAGGGGAGGAACAAGACCACCCAATGCCCTCCAAGCCCCCAAACACATTTCCAGAAAGGATTAAAAATGGACTGTGCATGGTAATCAATTGGCATAAAAGCAAGAGCCCTATCTCCAGGCAGGGAAAACTTATCTGTAGAAAGGTTCACCCATAAAGCCCAGATGAATCAAAACTGGAGTCAGGTCTGGTAATCTCCCTTTCTTTCTTCCTTTCTTTCTCTCCCCCCCCTCTTTAATACAGCTCTTTCTCTTCCCTTTATTCAAAACCTGCTGCCGTGTGCTTATGCTAGGAGATCAGGGGATGGATGTTACCAATTTTCACGCCAAGTGTGCGATTTACCAAGAAAACTTTGTAAGCTTTTGCGGAACCTCTGACTTTCATCTTTTCTTTTGATCACAAACATTTTGAATCTTGAGTGCTCCCTTCCCCTTTTGAGTGGGACACCACACCATCTATGGGCACTTTTGCTGGCTGCACAGCTGTTTGCCACCACAGCAGCAAAGGCACAGGTGTCTCACACTGACTGCAGGATGGTGATGTACCACTTCATGCTACCTGATAGTCCATTTCCAATTTGACAAAGCACAATGGCAAGCTGACTTACTTTGAAACATCTGCTGAACACTGTTATGCTTACAGTTAGGGCTTTGATTAAGTGCTTTGATGACTTAAAGCCTAGCTTGAGATTAAAGAGCAGTGACAAAGTGTTAAAGTCAAAACCACCTCATTAATCTTTTTTTTCTGATTTATTGACAGATAAGAATTTCTCAAGACTTCATGATAAAAAGTTATACAGTAGAAAGTCAAAGGTGTATTTTCCAGATCATGCATCATCCTTACATTGATTTTCATTAGCTTTTTAATGTTGAATCAGCCATTACCTACTATGTCAACATGCATTAAGAGCTACGATTAAATAGCTTTTTATTTATTTAACTTCCATTTGAGAGGTAGAGAGGTCTACTTTATTGAAGACTTTCTTACCAAGAATGTTAGAGAAAAAATTAAAATGTTACACCTGCTGCAGACAAAAAATGTCTGTTTAGGCTTCATACGGAGTTTGAACTTTAATTGCTTTGGTTTGTTTGTACAAGGAAGCAGTGGTTTTTGTCAGTGTTGATTTGCACACTGAAAACCTGTTTTCCCCTTTGTTCCACAATCCCGGCTATAATACGTGAGATTTCTTCTTCTTTTTTTTTTTTTTTTTTTCTTTTCAGGATGACATTAAATGTGCTAAAAAAATGCAAAAGAACTCAATACTATAGGGCAGGTGGATACTAAGTGAAAACAGATTAGAATAGGAGGAATCTTACAGAGCAGAAGTACCACCACTATGTCCTATTTATATCATCCTTTCATCCACAGTTAGCCGTGAATGATTTTGCTTGGAATATCTTCCTGAGAACACTTATTACAAGATAGGAAGATAAGCATTGTAGCTCTGCTTCCTTTTAGTCAAGTAAATAGCTGTAGGCTTAACTGACAAAAGAAACACTAAGCACAGACAGCTTCCATTTGGGAATTTTTTTCAACCTTCCACCTTCATAGTTTCTTTCTATTGTTTGGAGTTTCTTTTTATTGTTTGGGAGATTTGGACAGGATTTCTGTATTTTTTTTTCAGAGAGGAGAGAAGAAGAATCTTGTGGGCGGGTGGATAAATTTATTGTTTACTCGTTTTCTCTGCTATTTTCAAGGTATTCAGAAGTATTTCAACACTTTAATGCAACACAAAAAAGGCAGATTCGCAGAGGAGCTCAGTGGTCTGGATCCTGAGAGTTATTTACATTCTTCATCTTCTCTTTTGAAGGTTTTAGGTTCCAAGCCTGTAACAAATGAGTTCTATTTGACATAATGATAAAAACAAACGTTTTTTGGCAAAAGAAGCATAGGAGGGAGGAAAACATAGGAGGAGGAAAACTCAGTCCACCCTTACAAGTCATCACGAAAATCACTCTTTAATTTAGTTCATGTTTTTAACAAAGAATAGTGGCACGTTGATATTTTTGGTACAATGGGATATTAGTTTCCATGTTCCATCCAGGCCAAGTGATGTCAAGGTAAGTTCTTTTGCTTAGAAAAAAATAATGGAAAATATTGAAGCAATTAAATATTGCTTCTGATGGCAGTAATCAGGATATTTCAGTTAATTATAAGTACAACTACATTATTTGCTGAGGTATCCTTTGAGTACTTCAGCACACTAATGTTAGCAGAGAAATGCTACTAATTAATTCCAAAAAGACAGCAATTAGTTGAATAATTGTGTACTTAACTTGGATTTGTAACGGGCTACCCAGTCCAAATAAACAACCAAGTAGGAATATCAGTGAAGGAAAAAAAATAATAAAAATAGTCTAATTCTCTTTTAAAGGCTAAAAAATTGCATTTGGCTATTTTTTCCAGGGATATCAAAGTGGTGAAACATGGGTCTCCTCCAAGGGCTGTCCCTTCCCTTGGAAGTCAGAGGGGCTGCACTGTTTGCTTTAAGTTACAGAAGTATTTAAGTGCCTTGCTGTAGTGCCTGCCATTCCACTGGACAGGGCTTGTTTTCCTAATTCCTCCGTCAAGCAACTGCCTTTCAAGGAGCACTTGTCCCCAGACTTAGCTTTAATAAATTGGCCTGTTTGGAGATACAGGTATGTGACAGCTTTAATCCACTGCAAGATCATGTGTTTCAGGGTGAGACTGACTTGGGTGACGTGTGACTGTGCCAAAGGCTCAGTTCTTCTTTATTAAACTCACATTAATATGCAAAAGTTATTTTGAAAAAAACTGTCCTCAGCCATGTGTACTTAACATCACAATTTTATTTGACTTCCCTCATAGATTAAATTCATTCATGGGTTTTCTGTAAATTCAGCCAAAGGAAGTGGAACCACACATGCAGTCAAAGTAAACATGCAACTATACTAAAGATACCTTGCTGAAACTGCAACAGATTCTTGAAGAGAGTTTTACTAGCTCATAAAAATCTTTTCATTCATGGGTTCATAGGTAGTAAAACAATTTATGTCTGCACAAGATCTCCATTGAATTCTTTATCTGTATTTTTCACCCTCTGGCTGATCTTTGGCATGACAAAGAGGGAAAAAAGTCCATTTGTTCTCAAGAATCCTTGAGAGAAACTTAATCTCTCTATCAGCACTGGCATGGGCTTTGCACTGTATACATCATTCCTACTCTGAAGCAGCTTGCTCATTCCTTCAGGATAATTCTTTTATGAGCACCTGAGTACTGAATAGAACACATATACACCATCTGCCAGATGTTCTTAGTAAATCATTGAGAGGCTCACATTACACCTGTGTATTTATCTGTTCCTTTCTAAGTATCAATAAATTATTTAAAATGCTGAAATGTCTGTTTGAATTTATCAGTGTATTCTTGTTCATTGGTCTTTATATTGCAGTTTCACAGGAATTAAAATATAGGAAAACTTTTTAAATATAATTGTTAATTTATATCAAACAGCATAATCACTAGGTGCAGTAACTCAGTTTCTGGAAAAAAAAAAAAAAACAACAAAAAAAAACCCCCAAAAACTTTAAAAGACACAAGGTATTCATGTTTCATCAGTTTTACTATTTGTTTGTTGCTTCAAAATAACACATGCCACCTGTAAAGTATGTGGGTCCAAAGCAGACCTAGCACAGACCTTCTGCTTGGGCTCAGCATGAAATTTGTTACCTGCAAATTCTAATAAGTTCTGTTTCCCTTTTCAAAGTGGTTCATTGATAATAGCACCACAAAGCCTTCTCTTTCATATTTGTGCTTAGGTGCAGAGAGAGAATTATGTGAACATTTTCAGCTGTTGAGCATGTTTTCTTTGACAAATGAAATTCAGTAACATTTGAATCTATTGTCTGTTTTTTCTTTTGTTCTCCTGATTCTTGTCACCACGGTATAATTAACCTAACTGAAAACTATAACCTAACTAAAAACTATAGCGGTTTTTAGTCCCCTCCCATGTTTGGGAGATCTTGAGTTAGAAACTATGAAATTAGCAGTTTGTGAATGTGGGCACATCTGGAGATCAAACAAATTATCCAAGCTCAGGCACTTAGTTGAATCTGGCATTAGGTACAATGAATGGAGGTAGTTGTTAAAGTTCTTAAAATTTAAACAAGTTCCATCTGCAACTAAACAGCTTCCTCCTGATTGTACATGTAAAACAGGAATTAAATAATACCTTGAAGATCACCTGGACCTCATAAAAGCCTGCTAGAAGCTTGGCTGAGAGAGAGATGTAGATATTCAGGCTGGCTCTGGTAAAAGGGTTTGAGTTGATGGAAAGATCATGATTGATAGCTTGGGCTTCTGCTGAAATAGTTTGTTCTGAAACAGTTGTATTACATGTCTGAGGAAAAAGCACTAAATTTTCTTACTAGGGAGTATTTCACCTGATTATGGTTTGATAGAGCAGTTATAGTTCAGGACCTTTCCTTTCAAGAGCTTGATTTTTCTCACAAGCACATTCTGAAATTGCTACAAATAACTAGGTCAATTTGTGACTGTTTTTGCTCTGATTCATCCTGTCTCTTTTTCACAGCAAAAGCTGCTTAGGGATGTTAGCAAATTTGGGTGATAAAAATACTATGCATGGTGGAATTTTCTCATTTTATAAAGATTTCACCTTCACTATCAAAAGGTTCTCTAAATACTCCATATAAGAAGAAAATCTTATCTTGTCAAGGATATGATCTTCACTTTTTCCTCTCAGAGGAAAGAAAGCTTTGAGAGATTTTGTAGTTTTGAATTCTAATCTGAAACAGTCAAATTGTCAGAAGGGTAAACGGTACCTGTCAAATTGTCAGAAGGGTAAATGTTAAACCACCTTATGCTTCTTTATCATTTCTGACTGTTCAGCTTCTTGAGGATGGAGCTACACAGAAATTCCCCTTTGTAGTAGGCTCATGCGCTGTTTAATGAGACCTGATGCTTACCCTTAGTATATAGGTGTCCAGGGAGTGGGATATCAAAATATTTGGCTGAGACTTTGCTATTGCCATGTTATATGTCTTAATGCTCATACTTAACTTGAGAGCTCTGCTCCACTGCTAAGGTTAGCAGAGGATAATAATGTATTGACATCAAAAGGGAAGTGGAAAATGGAAATAAAATGCATTTCTAAAAGTCAACTCGCTCTTGATTGGTGTTACTGAGGAAAGTTATACAAGAGTGCTGTAAAGAGTGAAATGGAGATGTTGAGGTTTGGATGTAAAATAAACCAATTAAACCATGCAGTTTGATATCAGATGAAGTCACATGTGATGACCTGGTCAGACCAACAGCACTAGTGAATAAAAGCAGAAACTCCATCAAAACCATATGCTACATCAGGATTTAACTATCATAAGCAAAATACATTTGGAAGTCAGTGCAGTGAACAAAGTATTGTAAATTCATCCCCTATTTTGATTATAAGCACAATACCCTGAAGAAAGCATACAACCTAAAACCTAGTCTTAAAAAAGATAAATAGGGCTATACAAATAAGGAAAAAAAGAAGGAAAAAAAATCCAACCCTTGTTGCTATGTTACTAGTCTTTGGAGCAAGATCATGCACACATGGAAATCAATGTCAGTTCTGTTTTTCAGTTTTCCTCCTGTGTCATAACTCTCATAGTTCCTGGCTGGGAAACAGATGATAACAGAGCCAAGTCTTAATAAACTCTGAGTGGGGTACTCCAGCTGAACAGAGCATATTTTGAGCAGAGAGATTCAGTAATTGCTCATAGCAGGAATTGTAGGCTTTTATTAATTGTATGCTGAGAGTGGGGAGTGCATTAAGGCACTTGGAATGTGTGGCATGGAAGCCAGGAGAGCTCTGGGAGACACCGTGGCTGAGAGGACACATTTCTGGAACGTTACTTAAATCTTCCTCTAATGCCTGCAAAAAGGGCAGAGGGGGAGGGAAAGCAGTGCCACAGCACCAAGATCAGCATTGCCAGGGCATGGCTTTGTTGTACTGGGTGCTGCTGGGGCAGAATGAAACAAACTTGACCCTTAAGAGTGGCAAAAAGTACAAGAAATACATGGGCTCCCAAGGAAGATAATGTGGGGACATTGGTTCAGAGTAGGAGGCAGAAATCTCACCCCAACAGGCATTTAACTGCTTGCTCTTGCTTCCCATCTCATGGGAGCACTGAAATCTCCAAGGAAAAAGAGGTAGTATATTGAAATTAAAATATGTGTGATGAAGGAATCTTTGCCAGCCAGTTTACCTCTGAGAAACACTGAAAACAGTTAAATTAGTCTTGCGCTCATTTTCTTTGTGCTTTCTCTTGGGCAAGTCTGGGGTCAGGCCATAGAGGGATGGGGGATTGAGCATGCGGTATCTGAGCAGCAGCTCAGAGAGCTGCACTTCAGCTGTGGAAAGAGAAGGCAGGGAGCACATCTTATTGGTACCTTGAGCTATGGAGTTAAAATTAGTCCTGCTGAGACTGTTGGGGCTGACTGGATGACCCTCAAAGGCCTTTTCCAGCCTTTAATTATGTGAGTGTAGGAACAAACTGTCAAAAATGAGTATTCAAAAGATATTTTACCCTGTGAACTTAGTATAAAGCATCACAGTTTTTTGAACATGAGAACAATTACCAACGCTGCTATGACACATTTTGGGACTCAAGATGAAAACAGATGAGGGATCGCACAGTCTTCAGCTATTCTGTAACAATACAGCTTAAAGGCAACAGAAAAGCCAGCTGCATGGTTTCAAACAGCCATAAATATTAGTATAGTTACTTCCCCAAAGGGAAAATAGACTCTTCCCCCTTCTTTCCAAATTAAATACTCAGAGCTGCTATTGCACAAGCATTTTGTTCCATTTATTTGTCTTTCTAGCAGATAACCTTAAAGCTTATCTCTGCAATATATTCAGAAAACTTCCAAATTCCCAAAAGATTAGGGCAATACCAAAGTATAAAAAAGTGTTTTCTTTATCTTCCCAAATGTAAATTCAGAAGGTATTCTTCAAAATATATTTTATGTATTTTAATGTTTTTATTTTAATATGCATATATCTGGACACAACTGTAATAATCAATAGTTATATTTTCTCTTTTATACAGATCAAGCCAAAGAATTTCCAGTCTCTTTGTGATTCACTAAAAGTTAGATCCTCTAGTTCTCCACAGTCTTTTGTCTGAGTATCTTTTTTAGAAGTCAGATTTGCATCGGTTGTAGGAGGAAAGGAAACATCTCTTTCCCTTTCTTCCCTTCCTAATTAGGCTGTAGAAAGGCAACTGAAGCTCTCCATCATCTCTACTTAAACTGGTTATCCTAATTTTGGGTAAATATCTTGAATATACCTAATATTAGTTCATATTTTATGATCAAATTATGTGTCTGCATTGGTCTACTGTCTATAAACAGAACAATGGTGACTAGATCATACATCTACAATTAAACAAATCTACATTTATTTATTGAATCTCAGTATTTTTTCTCAAAATCACTGTAACGATGCGTCACGATAGATTAATTGTATATTGGCCATAATCCAATTTGTGCAATGATATTCTTCCCACTAAAACTTCCATGTGAGTAGTACAGAGATATTTAAGGGCATGGCTTAGTCCTAAAATGTGTGGCATGCTGCTATTTTTAGTCAGCATCTTTTGCATATAAAGAAATACTATTTCCCCCCCCCCCGCAAACACAAAAGAACTTAGATTCATTACATTTTTGTCAATGGTTTAATTTGATTTTCTGGCAGCTTATATTTAGGAAAAGACTCTATCTATGACTTTTAACATTTTCTCTCAAGATACCTTCTTTAAAGAAGTTTTATTAAATGCAGATATGTTTACAAATAAGCAAATAGCCTTTTTCAGACTAGAATTTGTTCACCACACTAACATTCTTAGGGCTATGTTTTAATGGAATTGCTTTTAATTTTGAAAGAGTAAATGAATTTTTAAAAAATATTGGTTTTACTAAATTAACATAATTTGGAAGAGATTGTTTTTAATTAATCAAAAAGGTCTTCCTTCTGTTTTTAAGGAGAAGAAGGAGAAGTCAAGTTCAGGAATTTAAATACTAGCACAGATATTAAGGGAACTCTGCTCTCATCTGTAGCTGCAGCTCTGGTAAGAGAGCAGAGACCCTGTGAGGGAGCACTTTTTATGTGTCTGAAGAAATTTAAATATGATCCATGAACAACTTCTCAGTGGATGAGTCCCTAATCTTTAACTTCTGTGACATTAGTCACATCTCATCTTGACATCCATAATGGAATATTTTCCTATTCAATTGTTTAAAAATGTCCAGTTTGGCTTCCAATTGACCTCTGATGAGAGCTGAGCTCTTTAGAAGGTTTTAACAGTTGTAGCTTCATTTTTCTTTCTGGAAGAGACTAATGAGAGGTGGGATTTATTTCTATTTAGTTGAACAAATACAGCAGAAAATACTTTCTGAGAAGAAAAATAGTTAAATAAATGATGCTAGGCCTGCTTCCTTCCATTAAATATGTAAAAAGTCTTCTATTCCAAGAAACTAAAAAATAATTATTAGGTGTTTCTCTGATCTATGAGGGAAAACCCAAACAATCCAAAATATTGTTAAAGGGAAAACCCCAGCACATTTAAAGGAGGAATAAAATTTGGACTGAGAACCACACTGATATTTAGATATATGTTATTTCATGGAAAAAAAAAATCTCAAATGGTATTTCAAAATACCACTCTGCAAACTTAGTCTCTAATGTATTTAGAAGGATACCTTAAATACCTTAAATGTACCCCTGGCTAATGTTAACTCTAGAACCTTGAACTGCCAATGATGATTACAGAAAAAGGCACCAAGATTTTGCATAGCATTCCCCATGAAGACTATGAGTAAGAATCTGGATGCAGAAGTATAAAAAGAATCAGCATTTATATCCAGAATAGTCAATTTGTACTGATGAGCAAGGCACTAAAAAATTCACCCTAAGTTGTCCAGTAGGAGAAGAATCTTTCTTTCATGTAACAGGAAGTATTACTTACCACCTGTAATGGCTGATGAAGAGGATGTGTGTTGTTATCCCACAGCCTTTGTTCCCACAGCTGGAAGGGTTCATTTCATTTCAGCTGCATTAAAATACAAAGGCAATACAGAACTGCTGACAGAGATGCTTTATTAAGAAACCAAATACAAATAAAAATCCACATCTCTAATGCAGTTGAAGGAGATTGAGTTTGTTCTTGTTTATTTTCAAGTCCAATTAATGATTTGAACTTTGAATGCCATTGGCATTTGTCACAAGAATTTTCCAATATTCTTGGAAAACCTTTTTTCTATGATGGGGACACAGAATTTTTATTGAAATGATTAGAAGTGCTTATTTATTTAAGCCAAAGATTATTATATGTGTCTTTGTGTTTCAGTTTCATATATGATACCATCTGTTGGGCTGGAAATCCAGAGTTTGGAAAGCTGTAAGACAGAAAATCCTGGAAATTTAAAGCTTCCTCTGTAATACATTGGATGAATTCTTTAAAGAATTCTTTAAAGTAGGTGCCAGCTACTGACTATGCACAGACCCTGAGTGTTTGCTGGGTCTCTACTTGACAGGAATTTTGAAACAATGGTCTAATGAATAATATTTGATTATGTTAATTTTAAATTAAAAATTGCTACTGAGAAGCAGTCTGTTGTTATTAACCTTTGTTAAGGAAATCCATAGCAGGGACATCCCCAATGAGCTCTTTCCTCTTGTGCTGCACAGATACTCATAGTGACTAAATCCTAAAACCTCATCAGCTTTGCAAATGATCATAAACAGCACGTTTTCTGATCTCCTGGATACTTTTACTGTATTTCAGCAATCCCATGTAATTCAGAATAGCACAGGGAAACTGGGATCTTTGAAAACAGATTTATTCACAAAAAATAACCGGTTTAAGGCATTTGAGCAACAATCTTTCCAGTATGCTTTAACATAAAATCTTCTCATTTCAGTGAGTCAAAATTTCTGCCTTCATCATCATGGATTTGTCCTTAGGGTAACTACAAATAACTTACAGATTTCCACTTTCTCTAGGTGTGAGAAAGATCTTAAGTAGTTTGGGCTTTTTAGACTGGAAAATCTTTCAGTCCTTCCTTTTCCTTCTCTCTCTAGAAAAAAAAACTTATTAAGTAGCAGCTGTCTCAGTGAGTCATCAGAACTAGCACATCAACATTTACTACCAATCTTCAGATGGCATAAATCACAATAAACTGGACTGTCCTGATTTATGCCAAGAAAGAATACATAATGCTATGTAATGCTCCAAATTCATTTAAGAGCCTTTTAGAAGAATCATTGGGATTGGTAGAATGGGTTGGGTTGGGTTGGAAGGAAGCTTTAGAGGTCATCCAGTCCAACTCTCCTGCATTAAGCAGGGACATTTCCAGATAGATCAGAGATTCATCCAATTTTATCTTGAAGATACCCAGGGACAGACATTTTAGTAGACCCTGTAGCTATAGGACAAGGGCTAATGGTTTTAAACCAAAAGAGAGTAAATTTAAGTCAGAAATAAGGAAGATTTTTTTTTTTACAGTGAAAGTGTTGAGACACTGAAAAAAGTTGCCCAGAGAGATGTTGCATGCCTCCTTCCTGGATACCTTCAAGGTAATAGATTGATTATTAGTCATTAAAGTGTAAGTAAAATGGAAAAAAAAAAAACAAAAAAAGGAGTAGAAAATAAAAAGTCACTTTTTACAACTAGTTTCATAGACAATGGGCTATGTGGATCAGCTATACAGATCAACCTATATGTAGTAAAGTTTTCATAAAATGAGTAGGACTACCACTTTTTTTATTTTAAATGTCTAAGATATTTTAGTCAAAAGGCTGTAGTCACCTTAAATTTGAGTAAGTCACCAGTGGGATTTAGGAGCCTTTGTTCCATGCCCACCTGCATGTTGATGCATACAGTGCAAGCTGAGGAACTCAAGGGTAGTTGCCTCAGGTTACAGAGACTGTTCAGACCTTGTTTTCAGTATGTAAGACCAGGGAACTACCTTCTATTGGGAGAAAAAAAATCCCTTCAAATGTTTCCAACTGTAGAGTTTCCCTAGGGCTTTTCATAAAGAAAAAATGTGTGGAACTTCTCTGCTTGTATGCAACTCATGTGTCCCAATATCCATCTTCATAGGTGTGTGGGGACCCTGCAGGATGAAGAACACTACATTGAGCCAGTTTTTCTTTCCAAGGAATCTCTATGGATCAAAACTTTGTTATCCAGGGTGTACCAACACAGACCAAAGTAGTCCTGTATTTTGATCCCTGGAAACTAGGGAGGGGTGATTTCCCTCCCTCTCACCACAAATCTATTTGGCAAACATGATGTTATGTTGATATTACTGTTAAATTCCTAACATTTAGGAATTTTGAACTCTTATTAAGTGGAAACTATTTCACTGCATGAGGATTTTGACTTAATATTCTATAAACTGCCCTTATTTCCCGAGTGTCATTAGGTATCTGCCTTGATCATCATCTCCTTTGAAATGCCCTACAGGATATGAAATGAACAAGTTTGGTTTTCTCTCTTATCTTTAAAAAACTGACAATTCTGTTGCCATTTCTGTAGTGTTGCTATTTCCCCAGGAAAAAAGGTATGTGCATTTGAATTGGCTGCCTCCCTATCCATCTGTTAATTTCTCTCCCTGTGTTCTCTTCCTAATCACCTTTGAACATTTCAAACAAATTTGAAAGCAGAAAGTCTAAAAAAAAATTAAATTCCTGCAAGTTTTGTGAAAACAGTCATCTGCCTCTCAGAAAGAGATTTGAATTGGCAGTCCCATTGTGGGAAAGAGAGATCAAATTCAGACAGATAAGGCTCCTAGATCAGACAGAACTATATATTGCACTCAGACAGATGGCTGGCCTGCCAGCATGGCAACAAAGAGCATGTGTACTCAGGATTATCACCAGCACATGTTAAATCTGTTCCAATTGTTGCCTGTGTCCTGCCATGGTTACTGCTGGAGAAAGGTTTGGGTCATAAAGAACTCAAATCCATAAGAGATCAGCCTACATTATCTTCACAGCACACCAGCAAATCAGAAATGTGCTCTTTTGCTTTTATTTTATGTTTGCACCAAGGTTTATAATAGGAAATCAGAATAAGTTTATATTATTTTTCTTTTCTTAAACCAAACAACCTTATTGAGCAATATTCAAGACTAAAAAGCACCTGGAATCTAACTATATATCTTCTCTTTTATTAGGATCAAGGTCAGACAAAAAGGAAAACTTATTTCCAGAAATGTATCAGCTAATAATACCAGTGCCTTCAGGAAAAAGTAGGTTCAAAAGACATACTGGTGAAGATGTTATTTATAACATGTGAATTGGATATCCAAATTGTGATGATTAAGCCAGTAAGTCAGCAATATATTTACTGAGTTTATACTTCCTAAACTCTTTCAACTTCAAGACAGCAAAATCTTTTTATAAGAAATTTGGAATCACATTTTCTGTTTACCTAATATAAAGAATAATATTTTTCAACACATTATTTTGATAAAGAATAATTATTTTCAACAGCACAGCTGTTGAGGCAATTATATTTGAGGTTCAGCTTTTTTTTTAATTGATCACTGTCAGTCAGTGTGACTGCAATCCGTAGAAGCCATTGCATGACAAATGAAGACATGGAAGTTAAACTCCTCAGTGGAGGTAATTAAGGTGGATCAGAGAAGGTCTCTGCCAGCATCTCACCTGTCAAACTTGGAGATCACCAAGATCTGCTCAGCCACCCTTTCTTCGTCTTTCCTTTAGGCATTTTTCTTTCACTGGGAAAGAAGGAATAGAGACCTGTCTGTGCTGACTTTGTATTGCACATAAGGAATTCCTAATGTCCTCTTGAGGACACATCTTCATCCTTCTTGACTTCACAGACAGGAATAGACAACTCCATGAAGCCCAGGCTCTGGCTGACACCATTCCTGGGATGAGCTCTGGCTCTTGGGAATGCTGAGCACACCTGCAGTGGTAGAGCTGTGGGCTGTGGCAGGCTGTGGTACATACATGATATAAGGAACCCTCAGACTATGCAGTGCATAATTGATGGCCACACTAAATTAAATTCTCATTCAACTCATTATGAAAACTTTTGATGAAAATACTAATGATATATAAGCTGTTTAAACAGCTTTGCTTAAGTTTCTTATCATTAAAATTGATCCCCCGTGGCTGCAAAGTAGAGAAAAATTTAAAAAGTGTAAGACACATCTTTTGTTTCCAGCTTTGCCACAGATTTCCCAAGTCTATATAAATTGCCTTTGTTTTGTGCCATAGCACCCATGTCTAAACTTGAAGGTCTGTTTATGGATGCATTCATTAATGTTTGTAGGGTCCCAGATGTGCCTATCTGATCCCAGAGGAATTAATTATACCTACAAAGACCAAAACAGAGTAAGGAAAGTAACTGGCTGAAAAATATTAGGAGTGTTAATTCATTATTTATACTGCAGAGAGTTTATACTAAACTAATTATTGAATTTCCTTTCTTTTCCTACTTCTTGTTATATAAATCAGACTACTGCACTCCTTTCAGGTCCCTTCTGGAATGATCCTAAACTGTGGAGCTACAAAGTCCCGGCCCATGAGTAAATAATTCACAAAGGTGTGGTTTATTAATAAGCATTTAAAATGGAGTTTCATTTAGTCTTTGGCTTCCTCCTGAAAGATGAAACAGTGTTAACTAACAGGAAATTTTGTTGTGAATTCTGTGTGGTCTATCCCAGGATAAAAACTTTCTTACTGCTGCTACAAAGACCTGGGTAGGCTGCAGGGTAAGAAATTCACTATTTGAATTCCTCTGCACACAGACTAACAAGCCAACTCTTCTACCCAGTGCACAAAAGTGACATAGAGAAAATTCATGGAAAATTCAGGGATGAAAGGTCCTGGCTCTTATTAAGTCAATTTTCAAAAGGGTGTGTTTCAACAGCTCAAAGTTCATATTTAAATGCTATGGAAATTCTGGGCTAGGTCTGGTGCAGACTACAAGCTGTTTCCATGGAGGGGAATCACAGTAATGCAGGATGCAGATGGGGATGGAAAGGGAAGGGGAATTAGAGAAATCCTTGTTGCCTAACTTGTGTACAGGGGGCCCTCTGGCTGCAAGGTGTGTGTCACTAACACAGAGAGGAGCTTGTAGGAGGCTGTTTGAATGGAAGAAATAAATGGAAATGGATTTTAATAACCACCAAGGAAAAATACAGCCCAAAAATCAGTGATACCAATAGTAAACAATAATTCTCTTCAGGTATCTAGACATATATCGTGCTAAATCACTGAAAAGATCTAGGAGTGGAAAAAACAAGAAATGTAGTTGTGAGGTTCTAATGAACTTGCACCATTGCAGTTCCAGGTTTTATTCTGGTAATTTCCATTAATAGAGAAAATTTCCTAACGTAAAGCCCTGCAAACAATGACTTTTACTGAGGGAATAGAAAATCTTCTCTGAAAAAAAAATGCAAATTACTGTGAATCTCAGAGATTGTGACTATTTTTCAATTACTTCTCAGCTGTTGCAATCACACTCCTTACACTTCATAGCTGTTCACACTTGGAAGTAAAGCTGGCCTCACAAAGCAGGACCTAAGGAATCTCAACCAAATCTCAACTAATGAAAGCCAAAGTTGTGCCTGAAATAGGAATGCATCACTCTGGTCACTGAGCTTCTTGATTTAACTCAGAACTTCAAAGAAAAGAATCACAATGGACAATACAGCACAAAAGGCATAACATACCTACAAAGAGAAATATGTATGAAATATTGAACAGATTTTTCTTCTAAAACCATCTTTCCATTGCACTTCAGTTTTACACCTGTATTTCCAAGATTTTGGTATGGTTTCAAGTGAAATTATAGCTTTTGTAAGCTTACCAGAGGGACAATCAGTTTTCTACTTTTTTATTATGACTTTTTAAAATATTTTTTGACCTTTCATAGAGGGAAGCCATGTCCAACATCTAAAATGTCCAGGAAAATATTTGCTAAAAGTTTGGATAATTATTATATTTAAATATATAATTTTAAAGAAGTTTTACCAAGTAATCTTCTGGTGTTTGAGAAACTTGTATATACTGTAGTATAAGTGTACAGTAGATGTATTTCATCTGAACAGAAATCTATTCAGCCCCTTGTAAAGTCTGGATGTCAATACCTAAATATAAGAGAGTAAAAATAATATTTTACAACCCTGTAATGCTTCCAACAGTTTGATTCTGGGTCTTCTTGAGGTTAAAATGATGTCCCTGAGGGCTTTCCTTTCCAGGAAATCCTTTAGCCTTTTTTCTGTTAATTAATGCAGAATTTACCACTAACAAGTTGTGGCAAGAAGTTCTGTATCTTATATTCTTCATCATGCTATTGAATAGGCAACACCAATGCTTATTTATTTGTTCCATTTTTCCCTTCCAGAATGTTTTAAATTCCTTTGTTTTCCTATTGAAAGAGAAGGCAAACAACAGTTAGTATTAACTGCCTTCTTGCCACATTTTGAAGATGAAAATGCTATTGCTTAGATATTATATTAATATATTAAAATACCATTTATACCCAACTAAAACTTTGTAGTCCTGCTTTTTAATTTTTTATAAAAGTTTTCATTTTAAGCACAGATTCTGCAAAGACTGACATTTCCAATCCATTAACATCATACTACCATGTGAGAAAATATCTCAAATTGCTTTGGTAACAAATATTTTTGTTACAGTTGGAGTCTAACAAATCTGTTAATGCTTTCTCCCCATAGTTTGCCATAGAGCTGAACACAGTTCTGAACATAGATGGCTTCTTGCTGTTTCAGTCTCTATTACCATTAGCCTACTTT
The DNA here is from genome assembly GCF_012460135.2 of Molothrus ater. NCBI lineage: Eukaryota > Metazoa > Chordata > Aves > Passeriformes > Icteridae > Molothrus > Molothrus ater. The sequence continues at coordinate 9,436,289 of NC_050482.2, read as the reverse complement.
CAAATATGTTCTTCTATTTAGAAGAGAATTTTCAAGACAGACAACAGTGGGAAAGGGCTGTAAAGAAACTGGATCAAGAAATATCATAGATTATATAGAATTATTTCTTTTCTTAAAACAAAATCTATTTGCTAAGACAAGTGTAAAGGAGTGCAAAAATGGGTAAACGAGATTAAATATATCACAATAGCAGTCCAAAATTAATGGAACAGAACTGTGTATGCTTGCATTTCTGAAACAGCTAAAACAGTAACACTGGATATTTAAAATAATTTATTCCTCATAGGATCATCTTCTAACTGGAGGTGTTTTAACATAAAGCCCAACAACATTCTTTAAACTTCCCAATCTCTTTCTACAGATCCTTGTCCCTAATTAGAGTTTTTACAGAAATAAAATAAAAGATAAATGGACAATTTTAACTATATAAACCAACTCTTTTATTAAGAGAAACACAATCTTACATACATGGTTAGAGAATTAAATCAGCTTTATGACCTTTTTCTGTGGCAGTCTAATTAAACAAAAAGGCCAAGACTATCTTGAGATGTGGAGGAAATGGCTGGATTACACACAGAGCTCTACAGGTGGGGCAGAGTCTATGGAACCTGCACAGCTCAAATGGAAGTAGCTGTCATTAAAGCTGTGGGCCTTTCCACAGGACCTAAATACACGTGAATGAATCCTGAAGGAACATCTGCTACCCATTCTGCAGAGTTACTTCCCATACCCTTGGGCACCAGCTCTTTGAGTGCTCACCATATGCCTGTGCCTCTCGTCCCTGACAGCAGACACCGCGCGCCAAGCCTGCGCGCCAATGCCAGGATTCAGCGACTCATCTCAGCCTTCAGAGCCAAGGATGTCTGTGCTCCTGCTAACTGGGGCTCTCTGGTCCTCTCTGCCCACCAGTGCTGCAACCTTCTCTACCCCCTTTAGCCACTGGAGAAACACTCTTGTTCAGTGCCACCAGTGCTGTGTATATTTTGCCTTTAAAGTACACACATGTGGTGATTGTGAGGTCCCCAGGACGAGGTGAGAGATGAGAAATCAACTCCATGTTCTCAGAAGGCTGATTTATTATTTTATGATAATATATTATATTTAAAAATGCTATACTAAAACTATACTAAAGAAAGATAAAGGATACATCAGAAAGCTTAAGAATGATAAAGAAAAGCCTGTGACTCTTCAGAGCCTCAACACAGCCGGACAGTGATTGGTCATTAAATTCAACAATTCACATGGAACCAATCAAACATTCACCTGTTGGTAAACAATGTCCAAGCCACATTCCAAAGCAGCAAACACAGGAGCAGCAATCAGATAATTATTGTTTTCATTCCTTTCTGAGGCTTCTCAGCTTCCCAGGAGAAAATCCTGTGCAAAGAGGATTTTTCAGAAAATATCATGGTGACATGCACACACTTCAGCTTGCAGCAGCTGTTGGCTCAGCTGAGTATTTTGTGAGGGTAATGAACCAAAATGTGCAAGGGATTTGGTAAAATGATAAATAGTTAAAAGGGGATGTTTTTCAACTGGCTTCAGCCAGTTTGGAGACCAGATGTTTATTTGTTGTGCAAACATTGGAAATGTTTGCTCCTTGGATCAAGTTGGTACCTATCTGCATAACTAATAAATACATGGGGGCACATTCGGATTGCCCCAGTCTGTATAAAGATAAACAGTAAAATTCCCTTGTGTGGTGCTACAAGGCACATCTTTTGGTTTGTACAAGTCAAGGTTAACAAAGATCCAAGTAAGAGTATAGTTCAAAGATTTAAAAACATTTGGTGGCATTGGATGTCTCTTTCCTGTTAAGGACAACTAAGAGATTTAAAATTAAATTTATTGTTGAATTGAAAATTCATATTTCCTGACTCTTGTATTATACAAGAAGTTATTTTTCCCTGAAATGTAATTTATTCTGTACTAAACAGTCTCTTACCTCAGCTTCAGTCAAAGTAATATCTTTAAATATAATATAAAATGGTCACAGGTCAGACTGTGACAGTTCCCATACATTTGCAATGACAAATTGGGCTCATTACAGTTAATACTGACATAAATATTTTAAGGATCTTTCAATTTTCTTGACTTCCAGTGAAGTTCCAAAGACTAAATTAAGATCACAAGTCCAACAGGGACCCATCTTTTAGCTACCACTTGTAAAACCAAGAGAGGCAGTGAGGCTTTGAAGAGAGGCAAAGCAACATGAACACTGGAATTACTGCATGTTCAAGTCTTCCTGTGTTCAGAGAATCAGGCCAGTATGTCCATTCCTTGTAGAATGAAGTATCAGATCTAGCTGACTCTATTAACACATCACTTTCAAAACAAACTTGGTCTTTTCTATTATTTCATAATTTTTATCCATCTTCCAAATAGTTGTACTAATTTCCATTAAAACTGATGAAATTTTAAGATAGAAATTTATCAAAATTCTACAGGCTGGGAGCTAATCAGTCCAAATAATATTTTCCTGTTACATTTTTCAAACATTTAAGAAACTAAAGATTGGATTGTAAAACCTTTTAAAATTCACTCTTTTTTCCTTTTTCTTATAAAATAAATCAAATTTGTTAAAAATTTACTCGCAGCTTCTTGATAGGTGATGCACTTGCAACTGGTTGTCTAAAAACTCAGGCTTAAATAACCTCTTGTAGCAGACTAAAGAGCTAAGAAGCAGCAGACTTATTTCATTTCAGAAGAAAATATATTTGAATTTATTGTGTTTCTAAAACACAAGATTATTAAAATCAAATACAATCTGGCAATTATTGCTTATTGTCATCATAATTTCTTGGGTGAAAAGGAAGATACAATTCCCATTCCAAGAGCAAGCATCATTGTTCTTCAAGAAGTCTGGAAATCAGTAAAATAGGAAAATCTACTGGAAATAGTGAAGTAGGAAGATTTTTTTTTTTTTTTCCCCTAGATGAAGATATATCATGTTGACATTATACTGTGTTGGCAGTTTGTGTGGTTTCCTCAGTGAACTGAGTAGGGTGGACAGAATGTCCTCTCCCTAAGCACTGTAGGAGGCTGCAGCTCCCTGTCCTCTCTGCAGAGCCTCAGCACACAGGTGCTGTGGGCACTGGGGGCAGGATTGGGTCTCCCAGCTGCAGGTGCCAATTTAACATCTTCCCAGGTCCAGGAAACAGAAACAGGCACCTTGAAGGTAGTGCAGGTAAGAGGTGGCTTTAATGACCTCCCAGAAACTCAGTCTATATTGCTCTGGAAAGGATTTGCATCTCTCCAGGGATCATAGAAACAGCTTTGAGGCACTTGGCTCCCAATTTAAATGTCTCAACAGCTTAGGTTTAATTGGAATGAATAACTGTTCAGCTATTAGCATTGAGCAGGGTGCAACCAGGTTGCCAACTCCTGCTTCCCATCTCCTGGCCTTTTTGCTATTCCAGTATAAAGTTATAACTACAAACTGGGGTCAAATTGTAGCCCTGTGGAGGTACTGGATATTGGTTAACAAGGAGACCATGAAACAAATCACAAGGAAGTTTGTTTGAGAGATAAATATATTTGTGTGCATCCTGATTTGGTCATTCATTTACACTTGTGAGAGTCACATCATTTCTTTCTGACTATTTCTCCTTGTTTGGTTTTTCTGGTTTGCTTCTCTGCTAGAAAACGAATATTCTTTAATAAAATATCTGAAAAAATGTTTACATAACTAATAAGGTACATGGGTGGCTAATGGTTAGCTCCATCATTTCTAAATGCCTAAAAATTAAGTTGGCTGTCAAGATAATTTTTAAAATCTGGCTTGACATTTTCTAAAGAAATATCTGTTCAAATGAATTGTCACTACAGTGATTAGTTGCATCTCAGGTGGACATGGTGGTTAGAAGAGAAAAATCTTTCACTCTAAGATCTTCTCCTATTTTAACAGTTTAAAAATGCAGACAAGAATATCCCTAATCTGACTAGGAAAAGAAGATGTGCAGCTGCAAAGACTCTCCCATATACCACAATCAAATCTGAAATACACTGTTATCTGTGGTGCTAATGAAAAGACTATAAGGACCCTCATATCCCTTTGCCTTTCTCAAAATTGTCTGAATAGAAATAGAGCATTAGAAATATTCCTCATTAAAATGGATAGGAGATAATATTCATGGCACATACTGCAGTTAGCCACTAGTTGCAGTGCTTCCTGGATCATTATATGAAGGTAGTATAAAACTGCCAACATTATCAATATGACTATAAAATAATAAGGACACTTACCATCAAAGAGCATAAAAATGAAAAGCAAGATTTAAATTGATTATTTAAAGGAAACATCTCATGAATGTATCAGTGTCCTTTAAGTGGGAAAGGCATATCTTTTGTGCCTCAGCTGTAGATTTTTCTCTACTTGTACCAAATAAATTCCACTTATAATCCTTGAAATGTATGGAATGTTTTCTAAGTGTGTTTTAAGAATTCCTACTTCAAGTCGCCTTCTGGTCAATGGTTTGGTTTTTTCTACTATGTTTAGAAAACTTTTGCACCTAATGTTACAAGTATTTAGGATAATGTTTACCTTCACAGATAAGTGAATACCTTAATTTGCAGGCTTGCAAGAAGCCCTATTTGGAATACCTCACTAAAAACCCTACATTTATACATTTATCCTGCAACTCCAGCTTTCTTACCTAACAGTCTTTCTTATCTTCTTCATCTTTGGAAACATATTAAAGTGTCATTAAAACTAAATGCTACTTTCCAAGGCAGTTTCAAAGATTACTGATCCTAAATATAATTATTTATTATTCTTTATTAGAGTGTAGAGGGGGTGGGGTGGGAGTGTTCCAATAGAAACTTTGAAGTCAAATGTAAGGAAAATTCCAATCTGGAGTGGAAGTTAATTTCTGTTCCTAAATGGAATCAAGGTAAAATAATTTTTGTACTATGAGAAATGTCTGTGGCGTTTGATACTCCGTGGAATAATATAAATTCACAGTTCATTGTTCAAGACAGGTTTGTAACTTATGAAGGAATTGCTTTTGTATTTGTGTATAACAGAAAGATTTGTAAGTGGAAAGTGCTTAATAATTCAGATATAAAATCCTCTAATAGTCACATGTCCAGAAATTAACATGTCAAAAAATCTTTTTATATTCTCTCCTGCAAGTCTGTAAGTCAGCAGAGACCCCAATGTTCTCTGCTGTCGAGTTTATCTGGGCACAAAGCATTTCCCACATATTCCAATAAATTCCAATTCTTAAAGTTTTTTTTTTACATTTTCCTTTACTTACCATTTAAAAGCCACATAAAACTAAAAGTCTCTCCCATATTGCCTAGTTTTCAGTATAATTAATGACTGTTTGCCAAATTGTGAACAATTGCTCCCACTTGTTTTTCCAGCAGAGAATAAGACTCTTTCTAGTGGTTCTCAAGATCTTAATAAGATCCATTACCAATTCCTTCCAGATTTCTCTTTTTGCTATTACTTGAGCAATTCTCAACTATTTTGTTTCAATAACAATTCAGTTATCTCCCAAACCTCTCAGCTAATTAATGAGCCATGGGGGATACTCTGTGATGCACAACCATAATGATCACTTGAGACCAGCCTCTGGGACTGTAAGGGTAATAGTTATTCCAAACCATATGGCAGAAGGATTAGCCTTCCATCTTACATTCAGAGTTCAGATCTATTCCAATTTATCAGTATAAATTATCTAAGATCATTCCTCTCAGACTACCTGTGTATTTTTGCAGTTTTAATGGAACATATATTTAAAGAGCAATAGTATTGGACTAATATTAGTATTGGACTAATAAATTCAGACGCTACTTGCTGGAAGGATCAAAACATTTTAATATTCACAAAACTTTGCAATGCAGCACTTTTCACATATTTGATACTTTATTTTTTTCCATGAGCTTCCTGAGTCTGGATATGTCTGTAGAGATGGTCTTGGCAGCAGCGACCAACTTGTATTCATAATACCTTCTATGAATTTCTATGAAATTATATAATAATAATGTAATAATAATATATATTAACACTATTCACTTGAAAAAAAAGTTCATAAACATGCACTATATTTTTATTATTGCACTTCATCTGTAAATCCTAATTCACTTCACGGAGGAATCCTTTTCATTATCCCCATGTTGGAGAGAATAAAATGGAAATAGTTTGTTTAAGGTAGCATAGCAAATGACTTAACCTAGCAAGACTTTGTTTCTTGAACTGCACTCTGCTATTTAATTTACCAAACCAAAAAGATTTTTTCTGTTATTTTTATTTTGTACAGTGTTAATATAGATGATTTGTTTATATAACTGAAGAAAAAGCATAATAATCTTCATCAAAGTTACACAGCCTAATGAAAGCTGAAATAAATGTTATCCCAGGAGTTCCAGGAGAAGACAACAAAAGAGATCTTACAGAGAGAATTATCTATACAATTAAAAACATTAAAGGTATATTAAATCCCAGAAAATTAGCTTGACAGTACTGATAGATTTTATTTTTCATTAATTCTAGGTGCAAACAGGGACTTTCTTTTAAATTAGACATTCAATTTCTTCAGAAATACTTCTTACTCTTTTCCCCCAAGCATTACATTTCTGATATAATGTAACCTATCTACTCAAGCATTTTTCATAGATAGGTCATTAATTTTGGAATAAAAGAGAAAGTAAGGAACTCCAGATCCTGGTTTTAGGCTGATTTCTAAGGAAACTGAAGAGTGAGTTCTATGTATCTGCCTGTATGGCCTCTAAATAGCCTGGAATACAATGACCAATTTTAACACAATGTGACAGACTGATAAATGTTTTAACGTAGTGCTATGGGCTTCATACCAAAAGATAGTCTGGTAGAAACCTAAAACCATTAAAATGAAACTCAGAGAAAGGATTCAACTTTTTAGAAATATAGTCAAGTTATAGATGAAATTATTACTATTGCTTATTAAAATAATCATTACTAAGTATTAGTATTACTTGCCATGAGCTCTGGCTGGTGGCTTAGGAGCATTAAGATTGCTAGCTGGTAACATCACAATACCAAATTTGCTGTTATTATGTTTCAGAATGATATTTTAACATTTTAATATTGTTAAATATTACTTCAAAGATAATTAATTAAAATTAGTCAAAAATATAATCTACTGGATTTCATCAAATCATAGAATGGTGGGGTTGGAAGAGACCTTAAAGATCATCTCGTTCCAACCCTCTGCCATGGGCAGGTGTATTGGGTTTGCATGGCAGGGTTTTGGTAATGGGGGAGGATTCTACAGGGATGGCTTTTGTGAGAAGCTGCTAAAAGCATCTCCAGCATCTCTGTGTCCAACTGAGCCTGTGCCAGTGGCTCCAAGACAGACCCACCATGGCCAAGACATTGTCAGTGGCTTTGGTGGGCACCTGGCATCTAGCCAGGGTCAACCCACCAGAGTGGGGACATCTTCCACTAGACCAGGCTGCTCAAAGCCCAGTCTAACTGTCCTTGAGCACTTTCTCTGCCCAGCCTGTTCTGGTGTTTCTCCACCCTCACAGTAAATATTTTCGTCCTAATCCACCCTCTTGCAGTACAAAGCCATTCACCCTCCTCTTATCACTACATGCCGTTGTAAAAAGGCCCTCTCCAGCACTCTTGCAGGCTCCCTTTAAGTACTTAGAAGGTGCTTCAATGTCTCTCCAGAGCCTTCTCTTCTCCTTCTGAATGAGCCCAACCCTCTCAGCCTTTTCTCACAGGAGAGGTGCTCAAGCCCTCTGAACATCTTTGTGGCCTCCTCTGGATCCACTCAAGCCTGTTCACAACCATTTTTTTATTGCATGCCCCAGAGCTGGATGCAGCACTCCAGGTGGGGTCTCGTGAGAGTGGAGTAGAGACAGAACCACCTTCCTTGCTGGCCACACTTCTTGTGATGGATAATACAGATTTATCTGCTTCAATTACACTTCAGCTTCTTCAGTTTTTACAGGGACTTTGCTCACTTCTCTGTGTTAATTGTGGCATGAACTGCATATTCTGAAAACTAACTTTCAACAGCAAAAAGTCAATAGCCATGTCTTTAGTGTATAAATAAAACCCACTTGGTAGACTGGACTATTTATGTACAACTTAACATCTAATAAAAAGCCAGAAAGTCACAGAATGGCTGTTTTTCCTCCTGATTGCCTGAGAACCCAAGGAACCTAAGCACAGAACCTATATGCAACTTCCTGACAGTGTATGTAACCTCTACTTAATTCAAGGCTACATACCAGCCTGAAATATATTTTTTATCAAAAATAAAATGTTTTTATCCTACTTGGTCCACTTTTTTCACTGTTTGCTAGTTATTACCTCAGGCTATTCTGTGGGGCTTCTGAGTAGTTATAACTTCTCCTCTGGATGCTGTTGTGTTAGATTAACCTCTGGTTCTCAAAAGGTCATGTTTTTATTCATTCTCAGAATCAAACCACCAATACATTCTCGTAGGATATCCAAAAACCGCTCTGTATTAAACAAAGGAAATTGTTCATATGTCTTCCACAAGTTTTATTTTTCAAATATATATATATAAAAATATATTGACCTTATAACACTATCTAGCCTGAACACAGTTTCATTGTAAAGCATATGTGAAAGGCAAAAGCTTTTCTTCAGTAGCAAACCGAAAATAAAGAGCCCCATGAGTTCTTTCTGTCAGCAGGGTGGCATTTCCAGTTTATTTATAGCTGTCTAAAATGGGTGCTTTCATTTCAGATTTCTGCCCATTTTACAGGAATTCATAAATGAATGCAAATGAATACATTATCTGATTTTCTCATGTTCCAAATATATTTTTCTCCTAATGGCTCCAATAGTGTCCAAATCAAAACCATTTTTCCTGCTGAATCTAGACATCCAAACTAGAAAGCAGTGGGCAGGATCCACTAACTGGGGATAACGACTCTTCATCCTTGAAAAGATGGATATTTGTTTCTAACATTTTATGGGGAAATGTTTCTGACTTCCATTTCATTCTTAGAGGAAAGAACCCATTTAGGGGATTTAGTTACCCTGATGTTATAAAAATATGAATTCAATTAGTGAGGGGGATTGGGGCAAAGAAAAAATCTTTTGTGTGCTTTACTTTAGACGACTATTCTGAACCTTATGACCCAGTTCCTAAACTTCTTCTAACCTGATAGGACAACTGGCCTCATGGCTTGACCACTGAATTTTGTTCTCCTGTCACCTACTAGAGTTATAAAGCTTTGCTAGGAAGTAGGATACACCATGCAGTTGGCCACACACTGTAATGGATAGGCCTCAAAGCTGGAATTCAGAGGGCCTGGATTTACTTCTGTTTCTCTGCTATAGACTGATGTGTCCATGGAAATGGATCTCACATCCCTGTGCCTCAATCTCCCCTTCATCAAAGTAGGAACAGTCCTGTATAATGTTCTCATATAGGCTGATGAAAAGTCCTGTAAGAGAATAATTTATTAATTGATAGCAGCTGGTTCATTTCACATTGGAGTTCTTTATGCTGGTTTCCAAGCAAGCTATGGTTTAAATTAAATAAAATCAGAACGGAAACAAATAGTGTGAGCATTTCCCTACACCCTTTATCTTGTTTTAATTCCACTTGTTTAAATTACCTTCACTCCTGGGCTGTGTCAGTTTACTGAATACTGAGACCCTGTGCACCTTCATTCATGAACTCTGACTTGTTATCTCCTTCCCTATGTGGTTGCAGGCTGCCAGGAATTATACATGGAAGTTATCCCTCTATACATCAAATCAAGGGAAGAAGTCTGTTCCCTGACGTACCAAAACATAAGGGTGAGGGATTTTCAAAGAAGGTTTTAAAGGCAGCAGAGGAGCTGTTTGGCCTGGAATAATCAGCAGGCTGTTTCCAGAGCTACAGGGTGGCATAGTAATAAAGGTGAAAAATGTTCAGTAGGTTTGGAAGACAAAGAGGGCAGTCAGAAAAGGAGAGCTGGCAGGCTGCAGGGAGAGGAAGAGGTGAGGAGGGCAGTGGTGCAAACAGGGGTGGACCTGTGAAGTGTTTTAAAGTGAGGAAGAGAAGCTTGAACTTAATATGAAAGGAAACAAGGAAAGAGCAACATAGAAAATCTTTGCAAATGTATTTTGGATGGAATGAAAAGAGGCCAAAAAGCTAAGAGCAACTGGAAGCTGCTCATCCAGATTTGGAATTTTATCTACAAGATTGCCACAGCCTAACCCACCACCTTTTGATCTTTATCTTTTCAAGTACTCATAAGAGCACAAGAACACTGCTGCTGTTGAATTGAAATTGCATTCCACTGCCAGATACTGGATGTAACTTAGCTCCACTCAGCCTAATCATTTTGTCATATCATCATTTAAAACATCAGTTTCCCATTCTTCTTTGAAATTACATAATGATGTTCTTTCTGCTTCTGTGAATCACTTCACTGTTCACCATGTAGGATAATGTATAGGCTCTCATGCCAGAGCTGCATCTAGAGTGTTCAAGCAGATGTTTCCTTTGCATAACTTGGTAGGAGGGGTGAATGTAAGGACTTTCACTGATGGAGCAACTTGATCTTTATTTGGAAGAATTTACTTTATAGCTTTGCACCACATTGATATTCTGCATTAACCTTCACTGCTTAATGCAGCAAAAGTAACAAGGTCCTAAATACAATGTCTTATATGTATTTTACAGGATTTGGAATATTTTAAATCACATTAAACCTGGTATGTTGATTTTCCTGTAAATTTTTCTGACCAAGAATTGAAATCTGTCCATTCGGAGTTTACCTCTAATATTTATTCAATTGTACCTAAAAAAATATAAGCTGCATGTATTTGATGTTATGCATAGCATATTGCCACAAAAATTAATGAGAGTATTATTTCATGTTTTAATCATAAGTATTTGAAATACATGGGATTAGTTTGACAATGTAGAAGGAAAAATCCAAATTTAAATTTACATAATTTATGATTATCATTTAGATGGGTGGAGGGAATTAAAAAAAATATTTGCTTATAGCTACATTTACCAGCCTGTTCTTTTTAGTTAGACACCTTCAAGAACTCACTGTGTTAGGTTCCTTCCTTTCTACTATTAAAAAGGAATGCCATAAATCAAATTTGAATTTCTTGCTAACGTCATAACACCAGACTTCCAGTATTAAATTCTCTATATAGAATAGTAATGCAGGCATGTGAGCTATTTGTTTTCCCATTTACATGCACTTTTTCTGGATGCAGCAAAATTTTCCTGTCATGTCTGAGGTCCAGGTCCAACACTGTCTCCTCTCAGAGGTCTACATCACAAGTTTTCACAAAAAAAAATTCAGTCTTATCTAGGAAGCCTCTTTTCACTCTCTGCAGACCCATTTTTTTAGCTGTGGTAGCAAAATCAGCCAAAAGATTGCTAACTTGGACTGAACTCCTCCTTTCATGCCCCATTGCCAAAGTACAGAATAACTTTGAAAGGGTGATAGTTTTAGCATTTCTACCTCATCCTCAAAGAGTGAAGAACTTCATCAGTGGGTCAACTTTTATGAATCTATCATCTCTTGATCAGTAGACAAAGCACTCAGACAAAAAAGGAAATTTGAGTTGTAGGATCCTGGAGGATAAATAATGATAGAGTAAAATCTCAGTATGCAAACAGATGTCTCCTCAACACAAATAAATAATGCATTTTAATTTAACCATGGATTTTGGGATATCTGATATTTTCTCTAACCTTCAGCTCCTGGAGTCATATTTTTACAGAAGAATCTCAGCCTTCATGTAAAAACCACCTCACCTTAGCCCTCATGGTTAAAATGTTAACTGTAAAGTCTCATGTAAAATTGAAGAGGGCAAATAAAATATGTAAACATGATCATGCAAATACATATTTCTAAAGCCAGTCTCATTATTATTCAGGAGCCAACACATTTTTTTTCAAGTGCCTGAGGTCAGGGATACTGCAAATGACACAATCTTTAGCCTAGTAATGTAGGAGATCAACATAAATTAAAAAGGATAGGAAAGAGTAAGGAGAGAGTGGAGAAGCAGGCAGGGAAAACACTGATTCCATTATGTACCCTTTCCATGGGTGTCTGTGTGCAACACAGCTGAGTGAAGCAACTGGAGACATCAGACTTGACAGCAGAAATGGCTGAGTAACTTCAGTGGAGAAAGGGGATGTTGCTTTTGGGGATGGGTTTGCACAGCACAATATACAGGAGACAATGTTAGAGAAAGTGGAAAAGGGAATAAACAGGCTGTTAAGGACACTGTTGAGGGAGAAAATGAGGGGTTACACATTAGTTTACTTTATATCTGTCTAAAGCTCTCTGGCTTAGAAATAAAATAATTTTTCTACAATAATGAGATATAAAATATGGGGCTTATATGGTTTTTATTACATAAAATAATCACATTTTAACCCTCATGAACAGTGTATCTAAAGCTTCAGTATAACAAATTTACGATTTTGATATTTTAATTATTTATAAATCTAAAAGTGTTAAAGAAGAGGTAAGATTAGACCTGCATTATGATTTTAGCTTAGATCTTTGTTTAGAGCTCACATTCAAGTGCAAACTCCTTGTTTTTCCTCTCCCATTTCTTGGTTTGTGCTCTAACTGTGCTTCAGGAAAGCCAGGAGTGTCCCTGTCAAGCTTTAGCTGCACAGACTGTACAGTTAAAGATATTCAAGGCACTTGGCTCCAAGATCTCAAATCAAACCTGGATTGCAAGTCAGGCTAATCTAAAGACAGTGTAGTTGCATTACTTTAAATAAAATGACTTTTAAATTACTGCCCTGCAACGTGAATGTCATATGTGGACAGGGAGATGCTCTGTTCATCTCCCTTGAGCTGCAACAGGACATCACTCACGTGAAATGTAGAAAACATCTCATGGCTTTACTGTGTCTCACACAAGAGGAAGCCAGGGAAGAAATGAATATTACAGCCCCAGCCCAACCCAGTTCCCATTGCTCTTCCACCAGGATGGTGCAGCTGGCCCTGACAGTGCAGGGATTGTGTGCAGCCTGGGGACAGCACATGCTGCCCACAGGGCAAGGTGGCCTCTCTGCAGAGCCTGTTTCCTGGCCTTTCCAAGTCTCCATGGAGTAATGCTTGGCATATGCAAGCTCTCATTTTTTAAAGGCTCCTTAAAGATGTTTTTCCAAACCCCTTTAACAAGTTCAACAGTCTCTAAAAGTGAAGTACAAAGCTCTTGAGCTGTTAAGTCTGAAGCTTTGGAGCCCCCTAAATACAGATAGTTTATTTAAGTTCTGTTCCTTTACTGGGTGATTTTCTGAGTTTATTGCAACTGTACTATATGATTCATATCCTGTATTTCTTACTTCAATAATTTCATTCTTCAAAGAGTAATCACTTTTCTACCTGTCTAAACAGTATGGTCTCAGTTGCCCCCTTATTTATTTTTCATTAACTACTCATTTCTAAGCACTTAATTTTATCTGGGGTTTCATTCACTCTCTGCCTTTGAATACTGCCAACTTGAGTGAGGAGTCAAGTCACAACAGTATATTATTTTGTATCTATGCCTACACCTTTGATATGAAGAAAAAATCCTGTAGGATGTAGCCTAGAGCATCAAATTTTGCCATGCAATATATTGAGCACTGATTAGAACAATTCAGCAACAACTCAGAGCAATTAGCAGCATTGGGATCTGCTCAGCCTCATAATCTACACAATTTTTTTCAGGAATATATTCAGTTGCTGTGTCACTGAAAGCAATTCATTGCCTGAAAACATATTCTCTACCAGCTTTTATGACACCATGCAATGGAAATTGAATATAATTTAGTCTGGAAATTTAAATGCTGTCATGTCAACATCCTGAAGATTTAGACATGCTTGAATGCATGTACACAGACTGCATATTAGTTCCAGTGTAAGGGGTGCTGTTTCATGTAAAGAAGCCTGGCCTAGAGCTTAAAAAAACAGATTTTGCAATTCTTATTTTTCCAGGGCCTGTTTGCTATCCTTAGGAAACATTCTGATGTCTTCTGTTTTCTATCTGCCTAATATGAAGATCATACTACTCTCTTTTATGCTGCTTGAAGAACTACAGATGGAGTTAATGAGGGATGGGAAATCGAAAAACCCAAAAACTAGTAAGTCATTACATTGTCTCAAGCTTCCTTAACAGCTTAGTTTTAGCAAATTATGAAAATAAGTGTGCAATGGCTATAGTGATCTTTGATAATTTTCACAAGCAATTTTGTGAAAAGACAGTCTGATGTCTAAAATTTTCCCCCACCTCACAAAATACCACAAACTTATATTTTATGTCTCTACTGTCTAGGCTTTATCTAAAACTTGGCCAAACTTGCACAAAATCATCCTT